>NC_065588.1:56414000-66414000 GCF_024542745.1 Macaca thibetana thibetana
CCTCTTATTTCTTTTCTCATTTTTTTCATGATACTGTATTTCTCCTGGTATTTCATATTTTCTTCTAATACAGAGAGCACATTTATGCCTTGGGATTTCAAGGTTATTCTTATGCTATATAAGCAGAAGTATTCTCCAATGCTACAAAAGCAAAACCATTTTTAAAGGGAGAGAAAAAGACAAAAGATAATCTCAGTTACAAGGAGAATAAAAATCCTTTTTGGATTTTTAATTCATATTTCAAACAAGGTTCTGATTTCTTAATCGTGGTATAGAAAGACTAATGCAACCAATAGTGAAAACTCTTTATCCAGTCTCTCTTTAAATACTTCTACTCGGCAATAGTTTCCACCAGGATAAAGTATTTCATATAGTTCGTCACTGTGATTATCCAGTGTTGATACTGCAAACTACAAAGGCATTTGCAACCTAAATCTTAGTTTATTTTAGAAAATGTTTTGTTTTCCCTTGGCAGCACAATTTATTGTTTCTATTGTCTTTCCAACAGCATTAGGTCAGACTAAATTTTTGAGCTTTCAGAAATGATAGCTTAGTACTATTTGTGTTCTCTCTCACACAAGCAAAAAGTGCAAAATGTACTGGCCGATTTGACTTCTGACTGTTTTGTGATCAGAGAACATGGATTATTTGATGTTAATTTTTTGCAATGTTAGGCTTAGGAGTGGCCTAACATATAATTAATATTTATATAGTTTAATATATACTTAATAATAGTTTATAATTTCTATTAGTTGGTTGTAGTAACAATAATGCAGCAAAATAGTTTTTTTTTTTAATGTTTATATCCTTGTTAAAATTTTTGATCTACATGATCTCAATTTTCCAAGAGTTTAGTAAAGATTTTCCACTGCAGTTAGTGGGTTTGTTAAGATCTCCATATAAGTTTCACACATTTTGTTTCATATATTACTTAGTATTAAATGCCAACACATTCTTTATTTTAGCATATTCTTATCCAATAGTTTATTTTATTACATAATGCTAATATTTATCTATACCTAAATACTATTGTGTCCAATGTCAAAATTATTGAGGATAATTATTCTTTGTTTAGCATTTGGATCATATATTTTTTCTATATCTTTATTATTTGACTGTTCATTTTGCTTTCTTTAAAAGTTATTTTTCAATTACATGTAATAATTATACATATTTATGAGGTACAGTGTGTTATTTCGATACATGTATACAATGTGTAATGATTAATCAGGGTAATTAGCATATCCATCACCTTAAGCATTTATAATTTTTTTGTGTAAAGGACATTCAAAATTCATTTTTTCCAGCTATTTGAAACTATACAATAAATCACTGTTAACTATAGTTGCCCTATAGTGCTGTAGAATACTAGAAGTTATTCCTCCTATCTAGCTGTAATATTACATCCCCTAACAAACATTTATCCTATTCTCCATCTCACCCCTGTTCCTGTACAATTCCCAACCTCTAGCAACCACTATACTACTCTATATTTCTATAAGATCAACTTTTTTAGCTTACACATATGAGATAGAATGTACCATTTGTCTTCTTGTGTGTGGTTTATTTCTTTTAGCGTAATGCCCTCTAGCCTCATGTTGCTAGGAAAGACAGAATTTCATTTTTATGGCCAAATAGTATAACATTGTGCATATGTACTACATTATCTTTATCAAGTCATCTGTTGATGGACATGGGTTGATTCCATATCTTGGCTATTGCAAATAATCCTTCAATAAACACTGGCATGCAGCTACCTCTTTTACATACTCATTTCTTTTCTTTTGGATATATACTCCAAAGTGGGTTTGCTGGATTATAATTTTTTTTTTTTGAGGAAACTTCATAGTTCACAATGTTTATAGTAATGTGCATTCCCACCAGCAATGAATAAGAGTTTCCCTTTCTTCATATCCTCACCAACATTTGTTATTTCTTGTCTTTTAATAATAGCCATTCTAACTGAGGTATGGTGGTAAAAGTCATTGGGGTTTTGATTTACATTTCCATGATGATTAGTGTTGCTGAACATTTTGGTCATATATTTGTTGGCCATTTGTATTCTTCTTTTTTTTTTTTTTTTTTTTTTTTTTTTGAGACGGAGTCTTGCTCTGTCGCCCAGGCTGGAGTGCAGTGGCCTGATCTCAGCTCACTGCAAGCTCCGCCTCCCGGGTTCACGCCATTCTCCTGCCTCAGCCTCCCGAGTAGCTGGGACTACAGGCGCCCGCCACCTCGCCCGGCTAGTTTTTTGTAGTTTTAGTAGAGACGGGGTTTCACTGTGTTCACCAGGATGGTCTCGATCTCCTGACCTCGTGATCCACCCATCTCGGCCTCCCAAAGTGCTGGGATTACAGGCTTGAGCCACCGCACCCGGCCTAGGCCATTTGTATTCTTTTGAGAAATGTTGATTAAAATCATTTAACCCATTTTAAATATTGGGCTATTTTGGTTTTTACTGTTGAATTCCTGTATATTTTGAATATTAATCTCTTGTAGGATTAATAGTTTGCAAATACTTACTCCTATCCTGCAGGTGGTCTCTGTATACTGTTGTTCCTTTTGCTGTGCAGGAGCTTTTTAGTCTGATATGATCTCATTTGTTTATTTTTGGTTTTATTGCCTATACTTTTGAGTTTTTGTCCTTAAAATCATTGATCAGTCCAAAGTCATGAAGCTTTTCCCCTATGTATTTTTGGCAATTTTTGTGCAGATTTGGTATTATTTTTTATGTCTTCAATCCATCTTTATTTGATTTTTGTGTATGGTGACAGATAGGGGTCTAGTTTCATTCTTCTGCATATAAATATCTAGTTTTTCTGCCACTGTTTATAGAAGAGATTGTCCTTTGCCTAATGAATGTTCTTGGTGCCTTTGTCAAAAATTAGTTGTCTGTATGTGGCTTTAATCTGGGTTTTTTATTCTATTTCATTACTCTATATATCTGCTTTTATGTCAGTACTATGTGTTTTGATTACTACAGATTTTGGAAGTCAGGTAGTATGATGCCTTCATCTTGGTTCTTTTTGCTCAAGATTACTTTAGCTATTTAGAGTCCTGCAATTCCACATACATCTTAGGATTGCTTTTTCTATGTCTGTGAAAACTGGCATTGAAATTTTGATTGAAACTGCATTGAATCTGCAGATAACTTTGAATAGTATGGGCATTTTTTTTAAAATTTATTTATTATTATTATACTTTAAGTTGTAGGGTACATGTGCATAATGTGCGGGTTTGTTACATATGTATACTTGTGCCTTGTTGGTGTGCTGCACCCATCAACTCGTCATTTACATCAGGTATAACTCCCAATGCAATCCCTCCCCACTCCCTGCTCCCCCCTCCCCATGATAGGCCCCTGTGTGTGATGTTCCCCTTCCTGAGTCCAAGTGATCTCATTGTTCAGTTCCCACCTATGAGTGAGAACATGCAGTGTTTGGTTTTCTGTTTTTGTGATAGTTTGCTAAGAATGATGGTTTCCAGCTGCATCCATGTCCCTACAAAGGACACAAACTCATCCTTTTTTATGGCTGCATAGTATTCCATGGTGTATATGTGCCACATTTTCTTAATCCAATCTGTCACTGATGGACATTTGGGTTGATTCCAAGTCTTTGCTATTGTGAATAGTGCCGCAATAAACATACGTGTGCATGTGTCTTTATAGCAGCATGATTTATAATCCTTTGGGTATATACCCAGTAATGGGATGGCTGGGTCATATGGTACATCTAGTTCTAGATCCTTGAGGAATCGCCATACTGTTTTCCATAATGGTTGAACTAGTTTACAATCCCACCAACAGTGTAAAAGTGTTCCTATTTCTCCACATCCTCTCCAGCACCTGTTGTTTCCTGACTTTTTAATGATCGCCATTCTAACTGGTGTGAGATGGTATCTCATTGTGGTTTTGATTTGCATTTCTCTGATGGCCAGTGATGATGAGCATTTTTTCATGTGTCTGTTGGCTGTATGAATGTCTTCTTTTTGAAATGTCTGTTCATATCCTTTGCCCACTTTTTGATGGGGTTGTTTGTTTTTTTCTTGTAAATTTGTTTGAGTTCTTTGTAGGTTCTGGATATTAGCCCTTTGTCAGATGAGTAGATTGCAAAAATTTTCTCCCATTCTGTAGGTTGCCTGTTCACTCTGATGGTAGTTTCTTTTGCTGTGCAGAAGCTCTTTAGTTTAATTAGATCCCATTTGTCAATTTTGGCTTTTGCTGCTGTTGCTTTTGGTGTTTTAGACATGAAGTCTTTGCCCATGCCTATGTCCTGAATGGTACTACCTAGGTTTTCCTCTAGGGTTTTTATGGTATTAGGTCTAACATTTAAGTCTCTAATCCATCTTGAATTAATTTTCGTATAAGGAGTAAGGAAAGGATCCAATTTCAGCTTTCTACTTGCGGCTAGCCAATTTTCCCAGCACCATTTATTCAATAGGGAATCCTTTCCCCATTTCTTGTTTCTCTCAGGTTTGTCAAAGATCAGATGGCTGTAGATGTGTGGTATTATTTCTGAGGACTCTGTTCTGTTCCATTGGTCTATATCTCTGTTTTGGTACCAGTACCATGCTGTTTTGGTTACTGTAGCCTTGTAGTATAGTTTGAAGTCAGGTAGCGTGATGCCTCCAGCTTTGTTCTTTTGACTTAGGATTGTCTTGGAGATGCGGGCTCTTTTTTGGTTCCATATGAACTTTAAAGCAGTTTTTTCCAATTCTGTGAAGAAACTCGTTGGTAGCTTGATGGGGATGGCATTGAATCTATAAATTACCTTGGGCAGTATGGCCATTTTCACGATATTGATTCTTCCTATCCATGAGCATGGTATGTTCTTCCATTTGTTTGTGTCCTCTTTTATTTCACTGAGCAGTGGTTTGTAGTTCTCCTTGAAGAGGTCCTTTACATCCCTTGTAAGTTGGATTCTTAGGTATTTGATTCTCTTTGAAGCAATTGTGAATGGAAGTTCATTCCTGATTTGGCTCTCTGTTTGTCTGTTACTGGTATATAAGAATGCTTGTGATTTTTACACATTAATTTTGTATCCTGAGACTTTGCTGAAGTTGCTTATCAGCTTAAGGAGATTTTGGGCTGAGACAATGGGGTTTTCTAAATATACAATCATGTCATCTGCAAACAGGGACAATTTGACTTCTTCTTTTCCTAACTGAATACCCTTGATTTCTTTCTCTTGCCTAATTGCCCTAGCCAGAACTTCCAACACTATGTTGAATAGGAGTGGTGAGAGAGGGCATCCCTGTCTTGTGCCAGTTTTCAAAGGGAATTTTTCCAGTTTTTGCCATATGGGCATTTTTATAATGTGAATTTTTCTAATCCATGAACATTGGAATCTTTTTATTTGTTTGTGTCTTCAATTTCTTTCATCAGTGTTTTATAGTTTCAGTGTACAAGTATTTCACTTCCTTGGTTAAGTTTATTGCTTTTTTATTGTATATTTTTGTACCTATTGCAAATGGAATTTCTTTTTGGTTTTTGGTGTGTAGCCTATTATTAATGTGTAGAAAAACTAGTAATTTTCTTTAGTGGTATGCTTTGATTCCTTATTTTGTATTCTCCCTGCATCTACCGTAGGTTTTGGTTTGAGGCTTACATAAAATATCTTGTTACAATGGGTTATTTTAAGCTAATTACACTTAACTTTGCACACTAAAACTCTACACTTTTATTCCATCATCTCCTACCACACATTTTAAATTGCTGAAGTCAAGAGTTACATCTTTTTATATTGTATATTTCTTAACAAAATATTTTAGTTATTATTATCTTTAATAGTTCGGACTTTTAACCTTTATGCTAAAGATATAAGTGGTTTGTACACTAACATTATAGTATCAGTGCATTCTTAATTTGGCTGTGTACTTACTTTTTTCAGTGAGTTTTATACTTTCATATATTTTCTGTTCCTTATTGGCATCCTTTTTTAAAAGCTTTAAGAATTCCTTTTAGAATTTCCTGAAACCCAGCACAGGGCTTTCCTGTACAAGGTTTTGTTCTGGAGGGCTTGGTATTGGTATCTGAGGCAAAGTTCAGTGTTCACTTACCTCTCCTTCTCCTCTGTGCTGGAGTTGAGAAAGGGGTGATAAGAGTAATGTAAAAAGGCCCTTCCTATCCTCTTCAGTGTGTGTTTATTTATTTCTGTGTTACATCCAGACACCATGGTCTCTTACCTGATTTCCTTGGCTTTTGTGAAGACACTTTTATGGATAATAGTTCAAATTGATTTTCTGCAAGGGGATGAACATTGAAAAGTCCTGTTTTGTCATCTTACTGGTGTCAGTCCTCTAAAATATTACCTTTGCCTTTGTAGTCTATCCTTGAATACAAGTATTCACTTGAAGAAAATCTTTCTCACTCCCAGGAATTCTTATGAACTCAACTGAGAAGGTTTGAATTTGTGTCCCTACTCAAATATCATGTCAAATTGTAATTCTCAGTGTTGGGGGATAAGCCTGGTGGGAGGTGATTGAATCATGGGGGTGGATTTCCCCTTGCTGTTCTCATGATAGTGAGTGAGTTCTCATGAGATCTTGCTGTTTAAAAGTGTGTAGCACGTCTTCCCCTTTCACTCTCTATCTCCTGTTCCACCCATGTAAGACGTGCCTCCCTTCCTCTTCCTTCCTTTTCGCCTTCTTCCGTGACTGTAAATTTCCTGAGGCCTCCTCGGCCATGCTTCCTGTACAGCCTGCAGAACTATGAGCCAATTAAGCCTTGTTTCTTTATAAATTATCCAGTTTCTGGTATTTATTTATATGAGTATGAGGATGGACTAATATACCAACTTTTCTGCTTTATATCTATCTAAAAAATTGCCTTTGTAAGTAAGGTTCTGTGGCATGGTGGTGAGTTGATGTGTAACATCATGAAATTCCTTTATCAACATGGAGAGAAAACTAACAAAACCACTTGCCTTTAAGTGCTTTTCCAGTTTTATATATTTTGTGTATGCCATGGAAAACCCTGAAAGCTTTTTTACTCACTGAATCAAAATACATAAAATAGTTTGCAAAGTAATTCTGAGATAATGCCCATCTGCTCACTTATACACTGTGTGTTTGTAGGTGAACTTTGCATAATACCCATTTTGCATTTTTCTTTTTCTAGAAAGACTTAGAATTAGTGGTTTGGCAAATGGAACCACTTTTTGTTTTTTATATTTTTCTATTTGGTTTGGAAGAGTAACCTTCATTATGTCTAACTACAGAGAAAAGAGAATGATCTTTGATCCTCATCACCTTCCATCTAATTTTTGTTACTCACCTCGAACAAGGGAGAAAAGCTTTATACATTAAGAGATACATACAATCACCAAGAGACAAATGTTGATAATTAGCTTCAAAGTTGATTTACAAAATTTTACTAAGAATCCTGTTGATCACTATAAAATGATAATGAATGACTAATTTATACCTACGTGGCATCTCTAATCTTGGTTTCTTCCTAGCTTAGGTATGCAAATGATGATAATGTTATAAATAAACCTGTGCTTATTATTAAATGAAAGTCGAGCTTCCATTATTGTTATAAGGAAAACACCTCTACCTTTTTCTGGTGGAGAGTAAATTTTTTCCTGGTAAAAGAGTAAATGTAGAAGTTGAGACTCAAGTTTGTTGAATAATCAAGGTATAAGAAGCTAACATTTTGTTAACTTTCCTGGATTTATAGTTTCTTGATATCCACATACACGCCATCCTCTGTAGTTATAGTAAAGTACATCACTACTATACATAGAAAACAAGTTTAATTTCCTTGATGTAGAAAATTACATAAATATAAACAAAAAAACTAAATAACATTATTAGAACGTTTCTGAATACTATTGCCTGACAAAATATCTCAGTGTGAGATCTGTGTTCTCTTTTGAAAAGGAGGATTAGTTCGTACTGGAGAGAGATTAATGATATGCCAGTACCAAAATGCGCATTTTTCCTGCCAAAATGAGAGAGAGAAAGAAAAAGAGAGAGAGAGGAAGAAGACTTGGAAAAAAAAAAAAAAAAAAAAAACCTTGTTATTCTATTTTTTCATATACCTAAATTTGCCCTTCTTTCAATCAGAAGTAAGGGTCCCATTCTTTGGATACTCTAGTGTCACAGGTTCCATTGCCCAGCTATAACCTATAGAACAGTCATTCTACTTTGACCAGTGGAATGGAAGGTACCATTTTGAGATGTTGTCTAGGACTCATTCCTTGTATATTGACCATTTAAGATATGAGAGTGTTAGCATTTCTCACTTTTATTTACAAAACAAAATTTAATTGCTTTGAAGACAAACGATCAAATATAAAACTTGTAAAATTTGATGCAGGAGTGTCAAGCAATGGAAAAATCACATAGCCATTAGCAGCTATTTTTGAAGATCTATTGGAAAATGCTCAAAATAAAATAAATAAAAATGTATATAACATACGTGTATATAAGTAGTCATGTATTTAAACAAAGAGAAGAAACAACGAAGAAAATGCATCACAGTGCTCAGCATAGATTTCTATTGCCTTATCAAGGATGCTGAGTTATTTTCTGTATATACAAACCTATCTTATAAAAGGAATATATGACTTGCATATTTTAAAACCAGACACAATTTATTAATAAATACGGAAAAAAGGCGCGGATACTTAGAATCAAGACCTAAAGTATCTTCAGAATTTGAAGATAGCACCAGAAAAATCTAATAATTAAAAAAGGATGGTAAAATTAGAGATAAAGGTGTATAATATTATCCACAACAGATTGTCCTTCTGAAAGATGTTTTGAAATATATTTAGGAGACCCCAAATAAGCTAATGCAGGATAGCAATTAGTATTTCAGTAGCAGACTATGTGGATAAAAATTTCACTTAATTAATTTGAAGTAAAATTGTCCCAAGTAATAATGTGATGACAGAGGAGAATGACCTGAAATAAAATATAAGTATAAATTTAAAAATATACATGTCATAAAAATGATTGCTCATATATTTACTGCTTATAATGGTGACATTTTTATATGTAGAAACATCTCAATGCCTTTGATTGATTGTGTAATTTCTAGTACATAAACATAAGGAAGGAAGAAAAGATAATAAGTTTTCAAGATCAAGTTTTATCACAATGATTTTCTAAAATGAGTGGATTTTCTTGCAGTAAAATAAGATTTGACAGTTATTATTTGTGTAACTTTTTGAATTCTTAGTAATGATACACATGTCTCTTTTATTCTAGCCGTAAACAACATTCATATACTAGATTTAAATGACCAGAAGTTGGAAAAACTGTTTCTGAAGTAAGAAAAAGTATATAATGTTATCTTTATTCTTTTTCTTAATCTTTCTAATTTAGTCTCAGGTTTTTATTTTTAAACCAATTAACTAAAATCAGTGTAATTTTTATAGGGTTATAAATTATGTGATTAAATGTTCAAGAGAGTTTTTTTTCACATATTATCTGTGAGAAGAATTTAAATAAAATGAAGATCAATGTTTTTTGGAAAATTTAAGGATAATTTTATTGCAGAGATGGTATATCAAACAGAGCATTTAAACTGGTCAAAATACATATTTCAAGAGAAAAGATACAAATCACAAAGGATGTACAACCACTTATTTTTGGCTTTTGAAAGATTTTAACTAGACTAACACTACTAGTCTCTCAAGACTCTCATTCATTTCTCCCACAGGGAAGAATTGTTATCATGGGAGAAGGAAGTGGTATTTGGAGCTCAAGAATATCCGGATCTCCTTGGAGGATGCCTGGCAGAATATATTTTTTAGATGTATTTAAAGGGAAACACTACGAAGATAAATGTTTTTGTTCGTTAATTTGTTTTTGTTTGTTTGTTTTTGTTTGTTTGTTTGATTTTTGAGATGGAATCTTGCAATGTCTCCCAAGCTGGAGAGCAGTAGCGTGATGTTGGCTTACTACAACTTCTGCCTCCCGGGTTCAACCATTCTCCTGTCTCAGCCTCCTGAGTAACTGGGATTACAGCACCCACCACCATGCCCAGCTAATTTTTGTATTTTTAGTACAGATGGGGTTTCACCATGTTGGCCAGGCTGGTCTCGAACTCCTGACCTCAGGTGATCCACTCGCCTCAGCCTCCCAAAGTGCTGAGACTACAGGCCTAAGCCACCACACCTGGCCAAGATAAATTAGTATTATTAAAAATAATTTTCCCAGCACTTTGGGAGGCCGGGGTGGGAGGATCACGAGGTCAGGAGATTGAGACCATCCTGGCTAACATGGTGAAACACCGTTTCTACTAAAAATACAAAAAAAAAATTAGCCAGGCATGGTGGTGGGTGCCTGTAGTCCCAGCTACTCGGGAGGCTGAGGCAGGAGAATGTCATGAACCCGGGAGGTGGAGCTTGCAGTGAGCAGAGATTGTGCCACTGAACTCCAGCCTGGGTGACAGAGCAAGACTCCGTCTAAAAATAATAATAATAATAATTTTCTATAAGAAAATGAGGCAACAGGATAGAAACGCTGCAATTAAAACTTAACTTATTTAAATGTAATGTGTCCACAATTATAATTTGAGACTATTTGATGTTGTACATATTTTAAAAAAATATTAGATCAGAAGAAAAAAATTAATCATTACAATATGATGACAATATGGACGACATATGACACAGCTGCACAAAGAAAAAATTGTTGCAAAACACTTTAAAACACAGTTTTTTTTGTTGTTGTTATTGTTGTTTTGACTTTGTTTTTTTGAGACGGAGTCTCTCTCTGTTGCCCAGGCTGGAGCGCAGTGACACGATCTCGGATAACTGCAACCTCCACCTCCTGAGTTCAAGTGATTCTCTTGCCTCAGCCTCTGGGGTAGCTGGGGCCACAGGCGCCCGCCACCATACAGAGCTAATTTTTTTTCTTTTCTTTCTTTTTTTTTTTTTTGTATTTTTGTAGAGACAGGGTTTCGCCATGTTGCCCAAGCTAGTCTCAAACTCCTGACATCAAGTAACCCACTTGCCTCAGGCTCCCAAAGTGATGGATTTACAGGTATGAGCCATTGCTCCCAGCCTAAAACACAGTATTTAATCTGTATTTCTAGTAGAATGTGTTCTAAGAACAAAAAGAACAGTACAGAAATCTTGAGGTCTATTCAGAGTGTTATTATTTTTTATATTGTCACATTGGTATATATACATTTGGAACTATAATGTGTATAATGTAAGATATATCAAATCTGGTAACTGTGGAATCTTTAAGGCAAAATAAGTAAAACAATCAATTAAGCAAAACCCCCATAATCTTATATTTGAAATGAAAGTATTAGTAGGAAGATACGATTTTGTGTCAATAGAAAAACTTTTATTTGTTCTATGCCGTTTAAAGTCCAAGAAGCAATAATAACTGAGTTGCAATGAATTCACCTACTACCCAGATGATAATCTCTAAATATGATTTCTCCCACATACACACACACACACACACACACATACCAACAGACATACACACACACACACACACACACACACACAAAAGAAAAAAGAAGAAGGAAGTTTCTTGGGGTAAAGAATGGCTAACTCAGATTTGGGGAAGTACATGAAAAATTAACTTACAATAACTCTTGTTCCAAAGAGAAAGGATCATATAAAAATTGGAGTCATGTCAAAGAAAACAAGAGATAGTTTACAGTTTGTCAATATTGGGATAATTTTAGCTTAAAAAAAAAGAATAATGCAATGAACTGAAGCACATCAAATCTATATAAATCTGTAATTTACAATGCTACTAAAATAAATCTTATGCACCATCTAGTATGCCAACTCTTTATTCTGAAAAATGGTAAAAAAGAAATATTGGGTTTTCTCTGTTTTATTGTTGGGTCGTTAATGGTTAATAAGAGAAAATCTTCTGTATAAATAAAAATCACAGGTAATAAACACAGGCGGAATGATATAATTTTTAAATTTCTATTTTGCAATCTCTAAAGAAATAACGGATCACGGCTGTGATCAATAGTGAATGCTAAAAGCGTTTGGTTAAAGGTTGATGGGGAAATTTATAAAAGAGGAGTAAGTCTGATGCATTAGATTTCTATTGCTGTCTTAGGAAATTACCAAAAGTGAGTGACTTAACGCAAATTTATTACCTTACAGCTCTGTAGGTTAGAAGTCCAAGCACGATGTGGCTCGTCTGGTTTTTTCGCCGAGGTTTCACTACGCAGAAATCAAGTCATTAGGACTGTGTTTCTTTCCAGAGGCTCAAGGGATGAATCTATTTTCGACTTCATTCGTTATTGGCATAATTCATTTCCATGGGATGGTAAGACTGAGATCCCATTGACTTGCTTGCTTTTGGCTAAAGGGAATTCTCAGCCCCTGGAGGCTGCTTATATTCCTTGGCCTTGTCGTTTCCTCCATCTTCATAGTCAGTAATAGCAGGTCTAGTCCTTCTCATGCTGTGATTATCTTTGACCTCCGCTTTCTATCTCTTCACTTCTGCTTTCTCTTCTCTCTGACTCCAGCCTGAGAAATTCATCTGCTTTTAAAGGTTCAAGTGATTAGATTGGGTCCACCCAGATCGTCGAAGATGATCTCCCTGTTGTAACTGCATCCACAAAGTCCCTTCATAGCACTACCTAGATTATTGTTTGAATAACCAGGCGTTGGGAATCTTGAGTTGGCATCTTTATAATTCTGCCTACAAGAACTGACAACACTTAAACCCACTGATTAATCTCAATTGTAGTTTTGGTTAAAAACAAGTGATGATGAGGTGATATTTTAAAGGAGATTGGCGCCAGGCGCGGTAGCTTACACCTGTAATCCCAGCACTTTGGGAGGCCAAGGTGGGCGGATCACGAGGTCAGGAGACCCAGATCACCCTGGCTAACACGGTGAAACCCAGTCTCTACTTAGAAAATACGAAAAATTAGTCGGGCGTGGTGACACGTGCCTGTAGTCCCAGCTACTCGTGAGGCTGAGGCAGGAAAATAGCTTGAACCCGGGAGGTGGAGGTTGCGGTGAGCCGAGATCTCGCCACTGCACTCCAGCCTGGGCGACAGGACAGATTTGTCTCAAAAAAAAAAAAAAAAAAAAAAACAAAAAAAAAAAAAAAAAAAACAAGGAGATTGGCAAAGTGTTTACTGCTGGAGGTGGGTGATGGGTACATGGGATTTTATGATGTTATTACAAAAATCCAGCTTTTTTATGTATATGTTTCCATTATAAAAAGAACAAATAAACACACAACCTCCTCAAGAGTTTCCAACATAAATGCCTCAACTGCTTTCAAGAATGCATTCATAGTTCATTTCTTATCCAGCCTTCTAGTGTCTTCTCTCTTCTCCAGACCTATAAAATTACTACTTTTCTTGGAAGAATCTTAAATTGGTGACTGCAGTTTGTGAAACCAATCCTGCCTTGAGGGTAAGGAGACAGGAACCCCTCTCCTAAAAACTAAATAGCCAATGCTGGTATATTCACCTTTTGTAAGTGAATTTATAAATGGAAATGCCCAGTTGTATCTTGGAGCCTCCATTACTGGTATACTGGTTACAACTTGCTAAAGAACCTGGCCACCTTTTATTAATAAATTTGCTGCAGTAGGGAAGAAGCATATGCTCTATGTTGTGCTGCTTCCTGACCTGTCTCCATTTTCCCTGAAGGATCTTATTTCCATTCCTATAATGATTTTTGACTCCTCCACACTTCAAAGTTTGGCCCTTAAATCAGTTTTAAAGAAATGTCATTTCTACCAGAAATATAACATGGATTTAACTTACCACAGGTAGATGATAACTTTAAAAATACACAAATAAAAGCTAAGTAACATTATTAAAATTTATCTAAATTTCTGCATCATTTTAATTGTAAGGCTTTCTCAGTTCCTGCTGCAAGATGCAATTTCTCAGGTCGATGAACGGTCACAAAATCAATTTCCACTGCATATGTCAATTTGCAGTCTTTTCCACAGACTCAATTATACCTAGTTACAAGTATAAAAAGAAAATTTTGGAGTTTATTTTTGAGTGGCGGAATAATTCAGTCTTATCTATGGTCACCTTGCTTCCTGAGGATACACGTTCATCTTACTTGAACATCACCAAAACATAAGGAAGCTCTAGCAACAATACCTTGTACCTCTCTCAGAGCCTGCATATTGCTTACAGGCTTCTTTCTGAGTGTCTTTCCTACTCTTTTCTTATAAAATGAGATATTATTTCTAAATGTTCTGGAGGAAATCAGTCATGGGATCTTGCAAATAAGAATGACCTGCATTGGTAAATTTGTGGACTGGCTAGCTGGTTCTTTATATCCAGCAACCTCTGGGGTTACCAGCTAGTCTAAAAATAATCTTCAGTTGAGTTAGTTTTGCAATCATAGTTTAATAAACTGTCAAACTTGGGCAAAGTGTGGTCTAAAATTTTCATGAATAAAGACTGTGTTTGGGTAATTACATCTTTCAGAGTATGAACTTGTGATGTACCCTGAATGACATGTCCAGTATACAGTGAAGCAAGTGAGTTAAGCTGAGTGATAAATATAGTAATCAGAATGAAAGACAAAAGAAAAAATAAATTACAACTGTCTGGAGGCTATAGTCAGCAGAAAAACATTTTGAAATTCATTGCTTAAATATGGAGGAAGAAATAGTAAACAGAGGAAGAAATACTAATTAGAGTTCTAGTACAGCTTTGGTTTATTCATTAATTTTTGTTTGTTTGTCTATACCACCCAAACCAAGGCAGAAATGTGTATATTTGAAGGCATAACTTGAAGGATATAGGGAGAAAAGGTGGTATGCTGCTTTTGGAAAAGGAGGGAATGTCTGATCCACTTAAGAGTTAGGAACAGAGGTACAATGTTAACCTATTTCAGATGGAAATGACAATAGATAATTTGAAGCTGTGTGAAAATATGCAAGTCTGATCTAACCAGAAGCAATGTATTATAGTACACTTTTGAAGACATACGACATATAAACAGAGCTCTTCTGGAGGAATATAGTTGGCATTGATGTCATAGTATCTATGTTTATTCAACAGGATAGGAAAAGAAAGATTATTTTCAGTTCAAATAGTACCTTATTGCCTTGGTTCTTATTCTCTTGGCTTGAAAAGATAATATGTGTTAACTCTAAAAGAGCATTAGATTTTACATTAAAGTAGCTACTAATCATGAAAGTAAAAGGTATTTGAATTTATTTTTTTGGAATATATGTAGCATATCATGGCCTTATATCATTAACTTTGTTTGCTAATGTATCTCTACAATTAAAAATATAATCTAAGGCTGTAATTGGTTTCCCCTATGAACTGATCCAGGAAGCCTGGGTTTCAAGAGGTCAAGAAAGTACAAGTCATCAGATTAGCTCTGTGCAGATGGGGGCACAGAAGGGACCAGACAGGTGAAAGGATGCTCGTGACCGTCTTTTATGAGTCTCATCATTTTGACTTGTGAAGAAGAAAAGGAAGCCATCTGTGCTGTCATTCTTGTTAACCTTCTGCTTTGAATAGGAAAGATAAACTGAATACTGAAAATAGGTAAATGAATACAAAACAATATTTGCATCAGGGTTATTGAAAATCAAACTAAAGATGAATAACCTTGCTTCTGTCTGTCACACACATTATCCATGTTTTTGCAGATACTTATTGCTATGACTGAGAAGCTATTTGTTTTATGAGAAAATGCTAAGCATTAATTCTGATTTATATTTGAAGCCAGTCTATATATTAACCCATTAAAATATGTTTCTTTTGTGTTCATTAACTATTCATTAAGTAATCATGGCTTTTATTTTTAATGTCTGAGTAATCCTTAATTACAAATCAGAGACAAAGTAATTTTGATTTGTACATGTCATTTAGAGGAAAGGGTGAAAATTTTAATGTTAATTAAGTCTATACATGTTTTGTTTTGTTTAACTAATAATATTGTCTTCTGCAACTGCTAATCCCCCAGTTTTATGCTATATAATTGATTTAACTTTTCAGATCCTCAAGATATTCATTTATTTCCTTCTATCATATTCTGCTTCAGGGAAGAGAACTAATACCATTCAGACACTCAAAAGCCTACTAAATATACATTATCAGTCACAACAGGTCCTTATTTCTCTAAGTGTCTAGTATTTGGCATTAGATCATCTAATTGACCAATCTGTATTTCCATAATTCCTATATCTTATGTTGAACTAGGTGTATGTCTGATATGGTTTGGCTGTGTTCCTACCTAAATCTCACCTCACGTGTCATGGAAGGGACCTGGTGGAAGGTAATTTAATCAGAGGGGTGGGTACCCTTATGCTGTTCTCAGGATAGTGAGTGAATTCTCACAAGATCTGATGCTTTTATAAGGTCCTTTTCCCTTTAGCTCCTTCTCCTTCCTGCCGCCATTGAAGAAGAACATGTTTGCTTCCCATTTTACCATGACTGTAAGTTACCTGAAGCCTCCCTAGCCATGCTGAACTATGAGTCAGTTAAGCCTCTTCCCTACATAAATTATGCAGTTTCAAGTATGTCCTTATAGCAGCATGAGAATGGACTAACACAGTAAATTTGTGCGGGGAGTAGGGAGCTATTTTAACGATACCCGAAAACGTGGAAGTGACTGTGGAATAGGGTAACAGGCAGAGGTTGGAACAGTATAGAAGGCTCAGAAGAAGATAGAAAAATGTGGGAAAGTTTGGAACTTTCTAGAGACTTGGAGGGCTCAGAAGACAGGGAAATGTGAGAAAGTGTGGAACTTCCTAGAAACTTGTTGAAGGTCTTTGACCAAAATGCTGATAGTGATATGGACAATGAAGTCCAGGCTGATGTGGTCTTAGATGGAGATGATAGGGACAATGAAGTCCAGGCTGATGTGGTCTTAGATGGAGATGAGGAACTGTTGGGAACTAGAGTAAAGACCACCCTTGCTATGTCTGGATGTCCGCCCAGAAGTTTGTTGCAGGGGCAGAGTCCTCATGGAGAACATCTGCTAGGGTAGTGCAGAAGGGAAATGTGGGGGTTGGATCTCCCACACAGAAGCCCCACTGGAGCAATGCCCAGTGGAGCTGTAAGACAAGGACCACCATCCTCCAGACCCCAGAATGGTAGATCCACGAACAGCTTGCACTATGCACCTGGAAAAAGCACAGTCACTCAACCCCAGCCCATTAAAGCATCCATGAGGGGAGCTGTACCCTGTAAAGAGACATGGGAGGACCAGTGCAAAGCCATGGGAAACCACCTCTTGCATCAGCGTGCCCTGGATATAAGACACGGAATCAAAGGAGATCATTTTGGAGTTTTAAGGTTCAATGACTGCTATATTGGATTTTAGACTTGCTTGTGTCCTTCAGCCCCTTCAGTTTGGCCAATTTCTCCTATTTGGAATGAGTGTATTTACCCATTGCCTGTACCACCATTGTATCTAGGAAGTAATTAACTTGCTTTTGATTTTACAGGGTCATAGGCAGAAGGGACTTGCCTCACCTGAGATGAGACTTTGGACTTGGACTTTTGAGTTAATGCTGGAATGAGTTAAGATTTGGGGGAACTATTGAAAGGGCATGATTATGTTTTGAAGTGTGAGGACATGAGATTTTGGAGGGGCCAGAGATGGAATTACATGGTTTGGCTCTATCCCCACCCAAATCTCATCCTGAATATTAGTTCCCATAATCCCCACATGTTGCGGGAGGGACCTGGTGGGAGGTCTTTTAATTATGGAGGCAGTTACCCTCATGCTTTTCTCATGATGGTGTGATAGTGAGCGAGTTCTCATGAGATCTGGTGGTTTTATAAGGGGCTTTTCTCCTTTCACTACTTACTTTCCTTCCTGCCACCATGTGAAGAAGGATGTGCTTGCTGCCCCTTCTGCCATGATTGTAAATTTCCTGAGGTCTCCCTAACCAGGCTGAAATTTGCATCTATTAAACCTCTTTCCTTTATAAATTATGCAATCTCAGGTGTATTATTTAACTTATATCTCTACCCAATTTTCTACTTAGAATCTCTTGCTTCATTTCGAGTACATATCATGCTCTTATTAAATGTCTGCTTTTATTTTCTGGCTGTTTCATTACTCATAAAATAAAATCCAAACCCCTTGGTACAACATGAAAGCTACTTGACAATTAGTTTGAAACTAGCATCCAGAGCCTCATCTCCTTTGGTTCCACCTCAGACACTGAGTCAGCTGAATCGCCAGTCTTGCAGTTCCTTCCTTATACACTAGTTTCTTCCCTAGAGCATACAAATCTCACCTCTCCATTTTCCTAAGGCCAATCTTCAAAACCCAGCCCTGCTTAGCCCATGTAAATCCTTCACGTAAATCCTTACATTTTTTCCATAATAATGACTGTCCCAGAACCCTCCTTTTGTTAGAGCGTCTCCTCATTTTCTCACAAAGGTAAATGGGAAATAAACTTGACTCTGCAAATATGGAAAACATGTACTTCATATTTATATTTGACTGCTATCAATAATAGATTTAGACAATTGTGAAGAACATATTTATTTTAGAGGTTTTTCCTCTCAAATCTATTACAGATTTTGTGTATTTATAATAAATTCTAAAATTTAGAAAGAATAAGGGACAATATAAATATTCTTTTGTAGTATATATATACACACATATATTCCAAAGCTGATGTTATTATATTTTTAATTGCAATACATTATAAAATAATTTATTATATAAAAAAGTAACACCTGTTTTTAGAAAGTTATTCGCTTTCTGCCTGTCTGTCTCTGCCTTCTACACTGGAACATACATGGTAGTAAACACTGTTTCCTATTTTTTTTTTTTTCTAAATGTAAAGCATCACTATAAAAATGATTCAAATAATACTGAAAGTAATAAGAATTACTATTATTTTGACATGCTAAATATCATCTCATGGCCATATTATCTTCGTGTAGGTAAGTAAGTTAACCGAATGGAGGGACATCTCCTGAGAGCATAACTCATCAGTTGTAAGTCGTGGCTAAAAATTTAGAAAATTTGGTCATAGTTTCATCTCAGATTCTGAGCATAGTCTTATCATTTGCAGACTATAACAATATCATTTCTAAATAACTATTATGTGTTGTTTCCTGAGACCTGGAAACACAGGGTATTTTTATAAGTATTTTAAAGGAAATAATCAAACATATATTATCTAGCCCTTAAGAAGAAGAAAATATCCCATATTTTGAGATTCCTACTGAAGATCAAATAGAGAGATGGAACAGGTCATGTCATTTGACTACACATAAGAATAAAAAAATCAGGGAGACACGCCCATTCAAGAACTCAGGTTCAGGTGGGGGTGGGACAAGACACACTGTCAAGTTTTGGCAATTTCAAGTTTTCAATTGGGAAAGCATATTTCTATGTAGCATCCAGGCATGTGGAAACAATTTTCTTATTTTTCATTTTATATAAATATCTGTATAGACTTGCTATGGATCAGGCAGCAAGGGCTGCATACAAAGCAACTCAGCACTCAAAGACAAAGTTAGTCAGAAGTTGAGCAGTTTACTCATGGGCAGCAGAGAGCTAGCTATTGAAAAGGGGTTCAAGAGCAGTGTAATCTTTACATGCAATGCTTACATGACTACCAAGGCAAGAGAACACATAAACACTGGCAGATAAATAGTCTATAACTTCTTGATTTTATTTCTCATCCATATTATTATTTTATGAGGAGTTAGAAGTAGAGTTGGAAGGTAATTCAGTAACTTTTTTTTCTCATGATCACATACCAGACCGCAGGGAAAATTTAATGGATTTGGTCATCTGTCTATTTTCCAAATGTACTTTATTGTCATAGTCTTGGCTATAATCTTCCCTTTTTTCCCAAGTCCTATTTTAGTCCTCTCAATGTGCTTGTGTTTGAGTAAAATTCTATCAAAAATTATTAATCTATGGTCAGATTTCTGTTTCTATATTTTTCATGCTGGAATTCAGTTGGCAGTGTCACAGAGATTCAGGCAAATTTATAACTTCAGAAGATTGCAATAACAGAAATGCTGAGTAGAACATAATAAATAGTGCCCATTCATTCAAAATACCTACTTCAATTCTTAGTAAAATAAAACACAAATACAAGGTTTTCTTAGACATTTATAGAGCATTTAATGTGCCCACATAGGCATTATTTGATGTAATTCTTTTAAACCTGGCTTCCACTAGTATAAAGCAAATCCATTATATACACATGAATATTAAGACACATTAAAATTTAATTAATCTGAATAAGCTGCAGTATCAATTTTCTAATTATATTGCTAAAATGTTCAATATAAAAATCTTAGGAAATTATTAAATATGTTCCTATATATTAAATTGCTATTTAAAAATCTTCAGCTTCTATTCTCATCAATGAAATTTTTTGCTTTATTATGCTACCATCCAATAAATTACACATTAAATCTTTTATATACAACTGAAATGTAAACACCCACAAAGAATATGCTGAGTAAAGCATTTATAAGTTTCTGTTTGTAATTTATAGTTTTCATTTTGGGATTCAGATACTTAATGAAAATAATTATTTTTTGATATTATTAACTATTGAGCATTACCCATTTAATCAGCTAGTTTTAATTTACTATCTGCTAAAAGAGAATTAAAATTTAAAAAGTCACAGCATAAAGCTTTTTAAGATTTATTGCCTCATGATGAAACAAGGCAAAAAAAAGTATCCCCTGAATGCCTTTCATATAATGCCTGAGTCTTATAATTATGATACGGTGCTAAACCTCTTTTCTCTAGATATTAGAGTTGAAAGTGCAAATTTCGAGCTTATCTGGAGTACAGATTCATTATGAAGTCGAGAGAGTGAAGAGTGAGAAATAAGGTGAGCAAGGTAGGGTAGGACTAGGTTGTGCAGAGCCTTAAATTTCACTGTTTCCTTGTGTACTTGGACAACAAAGAACTCTGAGGCTTTTAATAGAAAGTAGCATGACAAACAGTGACTTATAAAGGTTAACCTGGTAATAGGTTCTGAAATTTTATAAGAAGTTTACAAAATGTACTGCTCCTTTTCCCTGACTTAATCTTCTATTATCAGTGTATCTAGCCTTAAGCCATTAGCTTAGAGATCACACAGAGTAGGAGCTTTAGAAGAGAGGAAGACTACCAATGATTTAATGAGGATCCTAAAATAATTATACTATGTCAACCAGCTTATGGCTACAATATAAATTTCCATTGGTTGAATTGCCAGCTCAGTATAAATAAGTCACTTATTAATATTGATAGATTTGGAGAGGCATACTAAACAGGAATATCTGAAATACTGTTAAGGAAACTGTGTTTGCTGTCAGTTCTGCTTATAGAAGGTCAAGTGTACTCAATTCATTTCTACCCCATCAAAAAGGTAGGGCATTTAAACAACATGCACTAAGTTAAAAGATAATTGGCTTTTTGGGAAAAATATTCTTAACGATAAGAGAAAAATATTAATATTGTCTATGCACTAGTAAATGAAAGACACTCTGATGGTCAGAATGGTCAGATAGTATTGAGTAATCTCACACAAAAATAAATAACAACTGGTCAATACAATATGCAAAGAAATTTAACCTCACAGTTAAATAGTGTATTTCAAGTCAATACATTTAGTTGTATTTTTTTCTCAACAAAATGGGACCAGATTGATAATATACACATTGATGAATTTTAGAATGAATAGGTATTCACACTCAGTATGGGTTCTCAGTGTACCTGGTATATTTTAAAGCATAATGTGTTGGCTGCATAAGAAAAATTCTAGTTTCAGGAATCTAATCTAGAGAACAACAATCACAAAGATGTTCCCTGGAGCATTTTGTAGCAGTGAAAACCTCTAATGCTAAACTATGATGCAGCAGTTAAAACAGTAAGATGGAACTATATGATTAGCATGGAAAAATCTTCATGCTAAGTGAAAGGCTGGTGGCAGAATATATACAATGTGATTCTATTTCTACTCTCAAAAACCCAAAGGAAAAGACATGTGTGTATGTGTGCACACATGTATAACTGTGTGTGCATATATATACACATGTATACATACATCACAGTATCACATATATATGAACATGTAATGAACATGAAGAGTTTTGGAAGAAAGGCACTAAAATAAAAACAGTCTATAACAGTTATTGCCGTCAAGAAGGAATGTGGTATGGAGGTAACAGCAAGCAGTCCTTTCACTAGTCATGTACTGTTTGAAGTTTTCAAATAAATGGTTCAAGTGTCACTTGTAAAATGAAAAAATAAATGCTTGTGAGGCTATATGATCTTGAAAATAACTGACACAGATTGAATCTAGAACATATTGAGTACTCCGTAAATTCAAATATATTTTATGTAATTTTAAAAATGATTTACAAGCTTTGAAAATTATAAATATTGGCCGAAGATGGTGGCTCACGCCTGTAATCCCAGCACATTGGGAGGCTGAGACAGGCAGATTGTCTGAGTTTAGGAGTTCGCGACCAGTCTGGCCAATACGGTGAAACCCCGTCTCTACTAAAATACAAAAAATTAAACGGGCGTGGAGGCAGGCACCTGTAGTCCCAGCTACTGAAGAGGCTGAGTCAGGAGAATTTCTTGAACCCGGGAGGCGGAGACTGCAGTAAGCCGAGGTCGTGCCACTGCATTCCAGCCTAGGCGACAGAGTGAGACTCCATCCCCCCCACCACCCCAACTTCCCCAAAAAAGAGAAAGAAAATTATAAATATTTGGCTAGCTGTAAGAGTAAATTGTATTGGCCGGGCATGGTGGCTCACTCCTGTAATCCCAGCACTTTGGGAGGCCGAGGCGGGCGGATCACAAGGTCAGGAAATTGAGACCATCCTGGCTAACATGGTGAAACCCCGTCTCTACTAAAAATACAAAAAATTACCCGGCGTGGTGGCGGGCGCCTGTAGTCCCAGCTACTCGGGAGGCTGAGGCAGGAGAACGGTGTGAACCCGGGAGGCGGAGCTTGCAGTGAGCCGAAATCGCGCCACTGCACTCCAGCCTGGGCGACAAAGCGAGACTCCGTCTCAAAAAAAAAAAAAAAAAAAAAAAAAAAAAAAAAAAAAAAAAAAAAAAAGAGTAAATTGTGTTTCTGCAGCTCTTGAAACAAGAAGAGTTACTGAGGAAGAATAGTATTCTCTGTAGTCACGAATTAATACGTCAAGTGTTACATTTTAAGTACTGCATGATTCCACTTATATGAGGTATCTAAAATAGTCAAACTCATAGAAGCAGAGAATACAATAGTGCTTTCCAGAGACTGAGGGGTGGGGGAAATGGGGAGTGATTATTCAAAGATACGAAGTTTCAGTTACACTAGATTAAAAAAAAATTCACCTGTAGTTTAACCATATGGTATTGTAAATTTCAAATATGTCAAGAGGATATGTCCCATATTAGATGTTCTTACTCCAAGAAAAAAACAAAAACAAAATGAAAAACCAAAGGAAATTCTGGGAGGGATTGAATATGTCTATTACTTGGATTGTGGTGATACTGTCATGGATGTTTACATATGCCCAAACTCATCAAATTGTACACATTCAATATATGTGGTCCTTTGTACATCAATTGTACTTTAATAAAGCTGTTAAAAACAAATTTAAGTCATATTTAAGTATAAAATTTGCTTTCATCAATCTTCTTTGCCATTCTTAACTTTTCAAAGTTGTAAATGTAGCCATAGCTAGAGATGCTGCCGTGTATCTGTATGAGTGAGCATGATGAATGAGCTTCGCCATAGAGCTGTACCGCATCACAGCATGTGTTAATGTGGCATGCAGGTGTTTTAGAGAAGCTTCAAGTTCAGGCAACTATTTTCCTCTGATATTTCTTGGTATTGGGCACATACCTATGGAACTTCTAGTCGATCTGATACCACTTTTCTTCTCCATAAAGTCAGTATCTATAGATTCTGTGACTGGTTTTAAAGTCTTAGTCCAATATATGATGAGGATTCTAGTCTAGTTCTGCCCTTTGCCAAACCTGTGACATTGGAAAACTTTATCCCTCTTAACATGAGCGTTTCCAATTGTAAAAATAGGGTCATTTACCCTTTTTGTAGGAACTTGTGTGGATTATATAAGATAAAATAATTAAAGCACCTAACATTGTACCTTATTGATTTTAATAATTTCATTAATAAATAATCCACTTCCTCAACCTACTTCTTTGTTGCTACTTATATTTTCTGTCAAATCCTCCATGTGTATTCACTTTCAATTGAAAGGACTCTTACTTTTATAAAAATTTTAAACCAATCAGTCAGTCAGCTTCTTGCCATCCATGTCATAGATGAACAATATATAGCATATCATATGTCAAATGTGCTCTTTGGTTTTTCCAAGCTGTGTTGTCATCGCTATTCCTTCACTATTGGACAACAAGGTCTTGGGTGTTTTCATAAATGTAGCCCCCTGAAAATTCAGCATGGTCTAATTTTTAGACTTTTAAGTTTCTACTTATAAATAATAAAGTATACTTATATAATATAATTACAGATTTGTGGACTATCTTTGAAATACACATATATACATAGCCCCAGTTTTATGTCATATAATTTTTCTGTCTTTTTCCCTTAAAATCTAAGAAGCTCATTCATAAAAAACAACTTCATAACTAAAATTTCCAAATAAGAAGTCAGAAAAATATAAATATTCTTTCTCATATTACCTAAAAGTATACATACTGCATAATCAACAGCTCATTTAGCAGCCTAATAATTTATAATAATATTTATGTGCTGTTTGAGTACATTTATTACACTTATACTTCTCATATTTCTATAACTCCAATTTTAAACCATCTAACTAATTCTATCAGTTTTCCCCCTTTTACTGGTTAACACAACTTCATTTTATTCCCAGTGAAAGTGATGTAAATAAATAAATATATATTTCTCCGTTTTATGTAGTTATTTTATTTTATTTTAAAATGCAGTGAGCAGAGATTTTCCTATTTAGGAATGTTACATGCTGACTAGCATCTGACTTTCTCCTTTCACTTCTGACTCTCCTCATTCCAAATTCCATTGTCAAACTGTAAAAAAACTATCAAGTGTGTCTCTAATGACAACACATTTTCTTCCTGTCTATTTTCTCTCTGTGACGGGAGTATTCATGTTGGATAGAATTTAATATGCTAGCCCCAACTGACAACATTAAGTTTCTCTGCGAGTGTTATTACTTGATCCATAGGTGCAGACAGTACAATGGACTCTGGAGAGGTTCAGAATATAATTTGTTCTTCACTGGTATTGTCATTAAGCCCATATATATACAGCAGCAAGGCAATATTTCAATCAAGATTGGAGGTACTGTATTATCAGCCATTCCTTTAAAATTGAGTAGCACTAAGTTCTGTCCCGCGAAAGAAATAATTCCTTTAACAAATCTACTCCAGTCACAGTATATTTCTAGGCATAACATTTATGCGAAAACTTATCATGAAGACCCTGCTGTGTTTTTGGATGGTTGGTTTTCCAAACCACTGGAGAGGCTGATAAGCAAATACGGCTATAGTATAAACTCAGGCTTAACTTCTATGAGATGTGATTTGAAGTAATTACTCAAGTTCACATTGACTTTATCCTACTCTGAATTTCTAATTTATTCTGGGTCAGAGAGCTATTTTCTGTGTTTTCCTGGACTTCCACCACACCTTATAAAATAGGGGCTAACAATCTTCAGCCCTGTTCTAGGAGTAATAATACAAATAATGGCGATAACATTTACAACATTTATTATGAATCACATGCTGTTCTACATCTATATATTAATCTATTTCATCTCTTCAATAGCCCTGGGAAGTAAGCTCCTTATTATTCTCTTTCTGCAGATGAGGAAACTGAAGCAACAGAGAGTTTAATAGTTTGTTCAAAGTCATAGAGATAAAAGGGTCAGAACTGAGATCCTAAATAAGGCATTATGGCTGCAGAGTCCAGTTCTCTACCACTAGTGTGTTACACAGAAGAATTGAAAAACACTTTTTCTGCCAGTGATCCTGCCAGTTTGTTCTTTGTTCCTTAGAACACACTATTTCTCTTCTCCTGTTTGGGTGTGCTCAGATCATCTGAGCCAGGGCTTAGTGGTCACCTAGGAGTATATATCAGTCAAGTTGTAAACAACAGAAACGAATTCTTGCTAATATAAACAGAAAAGCATTTTACTGAAAATATATTGTATAGTTCACAGAATTGCTTAAGATATTTTGACAGCAAAGTTAAAAACAAAACAAAACAAAACAAACAAAACAAAAAAAAACAACAGCAACAAAACAGATAAGAACAAGGACATGGTTCCTGATTGTACTAGTATCAAGTTTTGTAGTGAGACTTGCTTTGAACAATGCAATGCAAGCAGAAATTTTAAACACTACTTCCAAGAAAAAGCTGTAGGAGATATTGCATGATTCTAACATCTCTCTTTTTTTCTATCACACAAGTCACTACATCCCACATAGGAACTGTTCCTAAGGTGTGGGTCCCAAAGGGAAATAAATGCTTATTGTCGTTGATCTCTGAGTTTTTGCTTTATCTGGTAAACACCATAATCTAGTTTAAACTGATTCAAAAAAGGGACAACCAGTAGTAAACATTACCATAACCACAATGAGGTAACAGTGTCAGTTCAATTGGGAAACTACTTCTTTCTCCAAGGAAACCTGTGTTTGTTAGTTGGCATTGCTGCCATTGTTGGTACTAACACTGAATCCCAATCTTGCCACCATATGCATCATTGCTCCAGAAAGAGGATTTGCTGTTGCCATAGTCACTGCCATCACGGATTTTGCATTGCTCATGTTTCTTTAGTTCCTGATTCAGTGATTCAGATGTGACTTGAAGTAATTACTCAAACTTACAATGACTTCATCCTACTCTGACTTCCTAATTTATTCTGGGGAAGAGAACTATTTTCAGTGTCTGGGAGAGAGGGATCTGATGATTGGAGTCTAGGACTAGTACTTGTGTGTGCTTCAGTTGGAAGGGTGTCTAGAAAAGCAAATATCTGAGTTATTCAGGTTTTATAGTAGTAAAACGGCACTTCTCATCCACACTCATGACGAATAATTATTTAAATAACAAAGGGGAACCTTATCAAAGTCATTAGAACTTTCAAGACCTCAAATCTCCCAAGTAACACAAGTTGGGTTCTCTCTCCACCCCCTGTCTCTCAACCCATCACCCCATCTCTCAATCTCTCCCCCTCTGTCTTTTTCTGTCTCTATCTCTGCCTCTCTCTACCCTTAACTTTATCTCTTTCATTCAATTGAGTTCTAAAACGGCTATGAGCCTCCATAAATGAGTGAATTATACATGAAGAAAAGAAGTGGGATGAAGACTAAAATTTAGTCCCTGATGAAAGTTATATTGCTTAGTCCAGATTTACCATTAACACAACTGATACAAATATTTTAATTTGAAAGCTATATCTATTTCTCCCTTTGTTCAGAACCTATAAGAAGGAAAGAGTAATGATTACTAGTCCACCTCAAAACCCAATACACTTACTCCATGAACAATGAAGTAGAAGGGTCTAGTTTCTTTCTTCAGAAAAACTTACACAGAGACAGCCCCTAATTAGAACTGCTGTTCCTTACAATGGTGCTTGGTCCTGCAGCCCAGAAACTGGATTTTCTTTGTTTATATTTGATCATTTTTATTAGGGACATAAATTTACATAAATTGAATTTAGACAAGAAATATATATATATATATAGCCAATGCATTAATTGCCTATATATATATATAACCAATGTATTTATTGAAAGATATTCCTTTCTAGGAATCAGTATATTCTTTCTCTTATAACCATTTCTTAAGGAAAAATTAGTGATCAGAGATTTCTTTATATGATTTATTCCATTGGCTGAGTAACACAACTTCCATTTGCAATGCAGTATCTCTTACTAATTCCAACTATAATGGCCTTCTTTCCTTCTCTTCAGTTAAACATGGCCATGTGTTTCAGCTGTAGTCAATAAACTATAATAAAAAGTCTGGGGTCCGTGGGATTCTGAGGAAGATTTTGCTTTACTGATAAAAGAGACAATCTAGCATTGCTTCTTTCATTTCATTGTTACCTTCAAGGCACCTTTGAAGCAGTGGTCATTATTTGGCAAACTTGATAAGACAACACAAGGAAGAAAAATTAATATGGTGAAGATGGTAGGGCAGTAATGTAGAAAGTCCCAGTTACTTGAATACACCTTTTAACAACTGTATACATACCATCTATTTACATCACAGTTGTTAACAATGAATGTTGTTATATTTTAAGCCACTATTAGTCAATTATTTGTTAATTGAAACCAAAAGTATTTTCCATGAATATACCTGATGAACATGAAACCATATGAAAGACAGTAAACTGTTTTAGGAGAAAGGGTATTTAACACAAATATTGGAAAACCCAGTAAAATATTTTCTCCACACAAAATAGAGAAATTTCTTTAGAGAAAAAAATTGCTTCTGTAACTGTATTTCCAGTGTATTTCTTGAGTAGGCAGTATTTAATGTACTGTGGCTTTTGTCTATGTAAGCTTATTTTCCATAGTTTTAGGCTAGTCACAAATTCCATGAAAAAATTCACATTTCTAATTCAGATTGCCTATTTTTTTTCTAGTAGCAATTTTGTCTTTTATCTTCAAGAGGTGACATGCATCAGTCCCTTGATTATAATGGCATCTTAGAGTTACTGCTTTGAGAATTGCAGTCTGATTTTGCAACTAATTAGCTGTTGATCTTAGACAAGTTATTTAACTGGAGCTTTATGAATCTATGTCTTAAATTATATCTTGGATATTTAATTTCTATACGTACATGCTAAAGCTTTTGCTAGTATTAAAATATCCTAGGCTCTCCACAAAATAAAAGCATACTATTTTGATGCACTTTACAGTTTTTAAAGTTGCTTATACATTTGTAAACGCTTGCCTCTGATTTTCTCATTAGAAACAAACAAAACAGCAAAACATTTACAAGGGTGATATGGTTTGGCTCTGTGCCCCACCCAAATCTCACCTTGAATTGTAATAATCTTTACTTGTCAAGGGTGAAAGCAGGTGGAAATAATTGAATCGTGGGGCGGTTTCCCTCGTGCCTTTCTCATGATAGTGACTGAGTTCTCAGGAGATCTGATTTGTTTGTTTGTTTGTTTGTTTTTTGAGATGGAGTCTTGTTCTGTCGCCCAGGCTGGAGTGCAGTGGCATGATCTAGGCTCACTGCAACCTCCACCTCCTGTGTTCAAGCAATTCTCCTGCCTCAGCCTCCCTAGTAGCTGGAATTACAGGCGTGCACCATGCGACCACGCCCAGCTAATTTTTGTACTTTTAGTAGAGACGGAGTTTCACCATATTGGCCAGGATGGTCTCGATCTCGATATCTTGACCTCATGATACGCCCGCGTCAGCCTCCCAAAGTGCTGGGATTACAGGCTTGAGCCACTGTGCCCGGCGGATCTGACGGTTTTATAAGGGACTTAGGGCTTCCCCCTTCGCTTGGCACTCATTCTCTCTCCTGCCACCCTGTGAAGAGGTGCCTTCTGCCAAGATTGTCAGTTTTCTGAGGCCTCCCCAGCCATGCAGTACCATGAGTCAATCACAATTCTTTTCTTCTTACACTACCCAGTAGCAGGTATTTCTTCATAGCTGCGTGAGAATTGACTAATACAAACAGTTTCTGCTAAAGAGGAAAATTGCAACAACAACAACCAAAACAAAAATAGCTAATGAATATTGCCAAAATTCATTTATTTTAAATTATATGTAGAAGTTAGGGTGAATGGCAGTTAAAAAGATGTTATAGAATTTATGCTAAATATCAGTTTTTCCTTTCACTGCCTTCAATATAACCTATAACAGACTTGATATAAAGATATTTAGTTAACTGTGATGCTTTCCTCTGAAAGAGAAATCTGTAATGCATTCTTTAAGAGAATATCATCTTCAGTAAATGCCATTATAATCATAAGGTTGTTGGTAATGAAGTCATGAATAATCACATTATTTAAACTATTCAGTGCAAAGCATGACTCATGCACACCTGACATTTTTAGGAGGACTGTTGGGCTGCTTATGAAACTGATCTCTAAATCTTAGGAATGTTAAAAATACATTTTTGTTTCTGTCTTGAGTATTATCATTTTGGTCAATGTAGAATTTTCAGGGTATTTAGAAATTCAGCCAGCTTTAATTTCTTGGTGGTGAAATAAATAGCTACTCTTTTCTGCCTTAATGTTGATACATATTCAATACTAAATTATTTAAATTCAATGTTAATGCTTGATTATTTAAGCAGACAAATTAGACTATGCAAAATTAAATCTGATTACATGATTGTCGAAAGTTAATATCATATACAGCTTGGTACACCCCAGAAAATAATTCTTTATAAAGGAGCTGAAACTTTAATTACCTGTGTATATCATTTTATATTATTATCCAAATTATTCTGCTCTTCCTCACATACAATTCTAATTTAGTTACAGTGCCATGTAATGTTCCCTACATTCATTTTTTAATGTTCCTCAATTTTAAATTTGGTCTCCTTGTCATATGATAGTATTAATATTATATAGACATATATTTATTTTTATCCATTTTATTCTCAAAAAGTATTTAATATCATTATACTTTCCTTTAACAAGGTAATTGAATAATAATCAGAGACTAGAGGAAACATTTGGACTCTAATAAAGGATGACTCCTTTCTGATATTTGATTCCTGGTAACATTCAAACTTCATTTCTCCTCCTCTACCTTCTGCTCCATATCTGGGCAAAGTTGATAAGAAATCTTTGTGCTCTCTCCTTTCATCCTCGTGGGACGTTCAAAGCGTGAAAACCCTTGTTCATACACAAGAAACTTCACCTCAGCTGCATCCCCTAACTACCACAGGAGCAGTCAGTATCCTTTTAGATTGTCATGGGAAGTTACTGTGCTCATGCCAGAAAGCCTCAATATGTAAGGAATAAACTTTTGTTTACTTTCTTTGTGTCTGTGTGTGCAGCATCATTAGTCTCAATTTGAACCAATGCTCAGGGGGGTTTCCACCTTCTTTCTGAATTGGTTACAATTGGCACCCTGGGCAGTTTGTCTAAGCAGTGATCACCACCACTAGGCACCATTATTCTCTCTTGCTTTGGCCTGCTAAGTGGTTTTGGTGCCTGCTGGTAAGCATGCCCTAAAGCTATGCTTCTCTGTACTGTGGTTGCTAAATCATACTGAGCCTTTTATAGATGTATAAATATAAGTCAAAGTTTTAATTGTTGCCATTTAAGTACAGAAGTATGGGACTGGGCCTTTCTTAAAGTGACCTTGGGTAACCTGTGTTTGCCCAGACCTATCTTTATATCTTAGCTTGAGTCATGTGGCTCAATTCTAGTGTAAGCTACAACAGATGCTAAGCTCAAGGCAATGGCTTACCTTGTGACTGCTGGCTATGTGTCTAAACAGAGGCCTGGGCACCTCTTCTATAGAGTACTCAGAGAAAAAAGAATGATATTCTTTGCAATATATGCCCCGTTGGCTGGCTGTATGGAGCAAGAATCGTTACCATGTGGCATCAAGAGGTCACACTGCTAAAAGCAAATTACTTACTAGAATGCTACAAAATGCTTCTGCTCTTGCTACTGGCTGTACTTTTGTGGCCACAAGAAAAAGATCCTGATCCACTGGGTTCTAGGGAAAAATGCCCATGTGCCACTGTGGTACAAGCACAGGGTTAATTCAAACCTGATTCAAACCTACTTACTTAACACACACAAAGCATCAACCAGCATGGGAGAAGTCCCTAACCATGACAATGCTGATGTAAGGATCTCTAAAGGAAGGAACTTACAAAATAGGCAAGACAAACAGGATACACTTCTGGAGTAGAGACCATAGCCAGAGAAGAAGAGGAGAAAGAGCTTCCTTTTGGATATAGAGGAAAAATACAAATACCTAAAATATAGGTCCACAATTTTACTTATTTGGAAATCCAAAATTTACTAAAATTTTTTTTACAAAAAAAGGATAAAAGAGTGCTGATTAGCCATTGTGCTTCCACAATGTAAATTCTGAATTAACTTTAATATCTTCTGAAATGCATCAATTGGAAAACTTTAATGGCTTTAATATAAGGGCTCACTCAGGTTACAGTTATATCTGGGATTCTACTAAGTTTAAATAATGTATCCCCTGTACTCTTTTAGGAATTACCGAATGTAGAAGAATCTCACTTCAGCCATTGGAGCTACTGACTTGCTTAAAAATCCCATAACACTTATTGCCCTAAAATATCCCATAGCAGACATGGACATTCCAGTTCAATGAGTAATACTTTAAAATTACGCTAAGTTTTTGGGAATTACAATTGGCTTGACAAATAAGATTTACAATGGACCTCCTCCTGCCCCTGCACTCCAGTTAAAAGAGTTAAATATAGTTCAGTATAAAGGAAAACAGATCTTCAAGAATGGAAACTCATTATACAAAACCTGTTTTGAAAAGGGGTGCTTTTCCCTGTAATTTCCCCATAAAAGCATATTTTGGCCAGATTTTAAACTTAGAAATAATGAATGGAGACTTATTGTAGATTACATCACCCTTAGTGATGTGAATTTACTCATTAAGGCACTCGTATCCAATGTTATTAAAATTACTGACTTCATTCAATCAGACTTTAGTAAGCTCTTTGTAGTTACATATTTGCTTCCTTTGTATGTTCAGAGCCTATTTCAATAGCCTCACAGCTGAAGTTTGCCTTCAAGGTGAAATGAACACAATGCACTTTTACCTGGCTACCCACAGAGTACTTCAACAGCCCAGCTATCCCACATAATCATTGCAGGAAGGATCTTAATTCTATAGAACTTTGTCCAGGATCATAAGTATGACATTGCATTGATGAATCCTTCTTCAATGAGATTCACTTGATTTACTCACTCAGGGTATATAAAAACTCACAAAGGAACTTTACAAAAAAAGGGGTGGTCCATTGACCTGTATGTAGTACAAGGTCCTGCTACCTTGGTTAAATTTCTGAAAATTATTTGGTTAGTCAAGAGCTTCTCCATCACTGACATCAAGAAATATGCTCAATACTGAGTATGTCAATGCTGTTTCTTGACACAAGCCAGGCATCTTTTAGGATTTTTTTGTGTGTGTTCTGAAGGCAACAACTTTCTCATTTATAAAGTTGACTTAAACATAGTTATACTATTGCTTACAAATCAGCCCACATTGAATGTGTTCCCTTATGACAATAGCTCTAGAATCCATTTGAGTTGCAATACAACAGGCACTCCCCTTAACGTCTCTGAGGTATTCGGCCAGTGCAGAGGCTGCAGCGACCTCCTCCCATACCTTCTGTAGCCTCTAAATCAAATTAACCAGGATGTCCATAAATTTCCCATGGGCTTCTAGAGCATGAAACTGACCTTCCTGAACATTTGCACTCCTTGTAGTGCATACCATTTCAACAGCAGTTGCTGGTAGCATGCTGGACCCACACAGGCTCTGAGCCTATCACTCTTCATACCCAGCTGCTCATTATGTCCTGGGTCATGAAAGCAGCATTCTGAAAGCTTGGTATAGTCAAGGTCTCCCTGCTAAAATGAAAAGTATACCTACAGGATCAAGCTAAATCTGGGTCTTCTGGCATATCCCAGCTGCAGGGGGCATAGCCTTCCCTATCTCCAGTGTGTTGTCAGATTCCATGGTGTTGTGGAAGTTTACTTTCTCTCCTAGTCCTATACCTCACCTAGAGAGCCTCTTGAAATCATTCGAATGAAGAGAAAAATGAAGATGGTTTATATACTTTATAGATGGTAGCAACATTATCATATGTGACGGAGCTTACTGGAGATCTGCTGCTTTTCATCCCTTAATGAGAACATCCCTGATCAAGGATGGAACCCAAGGTCTAGCACAATAGTTGAAATTTAGGCAGTGATCTTGGCACCAGATTCACTGGTCAATCATCAGTTTTATCTGTATGTTTTTATAGACTCTTTGGCTATTGTCTGGTCCAGCCAATGTCAGCAACAACTATGTTCTATGCAATATTGTCCACTTTGGAATGAGGAATTCTGGGAAGTTCTTGGCTCAAGATCACATATGTCTCACTCATACTAAAGCCACTATAAAAGTCCTCATCAATATACTCCTCATTGCTTTCTGAGTTCTAGATACTATCGGTAGTGACCAGGCAACTCATTTCAGTTTTCCAAATACATAATGTTGGGTCCTTAACCAAGGCATTCAATGGAACTTTTATCCCCATTTTTAGCACTGAGTTATGGATCTCCTAAAACACAATAATGATGTACTTAAGCAAGTTCAAATTCAGTTGAATAAAGCCTGGAATGTTTCAGCCATCTGACATTGGAATTAATTGCAATAATGGGTCTAATTCCATTTTTGATATTTGATGACTGAGAGCTTTTTAGCCCCACCGCTCTCCTTTAACCTTCTGATTCACATCTGGGCAACACAGTGGGGAAGCCTGGTTGTTCTCTTCTTTGGCACCAGTGGAAGTTAAATCATACAAGCCCCAGCTGGCATGTGGAAAATCAGGCTCCAACCTTACTACATAATCACCATGAAAGATGAGCTCAGACAGGTTTGGGAAGCTACCCTGCTTTCCCTAGAAAGGCTTATTATGTCAGTAACAATACTTTTTATACCCTTTTGGTGCGTATGTGGCATCATCACTCTTGACACCTGTACTTAACTTGATTGGGGTAATCTATCCTGCCTCTTTAGAGTTTCTAAACCAGAAACATTGTACATCAAATTTCATTCTTTCCACTATAATAGAACACAGAGAAAATAAAAAAATTCAGTGTCCTCAAAATATCTAAGGCAAAAACCAGAATAGTTTTTTGAACATTTTAACAATCACAGATTCCCGCATTACTGAAACACTGATTGATCTTATTAGATGAGTGTTAAGATAGTTAACGACAACAAATAGTGCTGTTGCTCTTTTACAGAACCACAAAAAATATGTTTGGAAGGGAGAAACAGTTTGTAGGTGTCTGTTTCTACATTATTGAAATGGTTGATTGCTTTTGCTTTGTGTTTAAGTAAAGAAGCTTGGAAGCATTTTTATCTTTCCGATTATGGTAGTGAATACAAATATGGTGCTTGCACAATAATAACATATATTAGTAAATTTCTGACCCTTGGAAATAAGCATAACTTGCAAGTCTATCTTTAGAATAATTTGCATCCAGCAGTTAATTGCTAATCAACTAGTACCCATGGGAAATCAAAAGCAAAAAAGAAAAAGCACGAAAAAAATAAGTCAAATAAAATTTGTTTTAACACTGGGAAAAGTACAATGTCATTATAAAGTCAAAATCATGCTTTAATAGTAACTTAAGATGTACTGATTCACAGATCAAAATGAAAATAATGCACATTATCCAACCCAAGGAATTTCACAGTGCAGCAATCAACACGATTTTCCAGTTTTGTATCCCTTTCCCTAAAATATCCGGGAATGTATGGATGCTTAATAGTGTCCCAAAATACAACTCTGTTGTTTTTGCCTCACCATGATGAAAAAGGAATTCAGATGAACTAAGAGGAATCTCCCATTTTTTCTAGAAGCAGCTTACTCTGGTATGAGACCCCTCTTCAAAGAGTCATTGAACTTCTTTTGCTATAGCCAAGTTTTAGACAACTGCATACAAATTTAAGAAATTTTCTTGCCACATCACTGTTGCCCATGTTTTTAAATTGCAGCATCAATTGGAACTATAACTGTTCACGCAGAATGAAGTCCTGGGTCAGGCTTTCAGTTGAGGCCATTTCCTCCTACTCTAGTGTGAAATGATGCTCAGACTACAAGCATTCTTCAAAATGAAAAGCAATATAGCATCTCTCACTTCAGTATTATGTGCAGCCAGGGGGCACCCATGTCCAAACTGACTTAATTTCCTAATTAAAGAGAATCGCTTAATTTATTCATTGCCACATTGTCAGGGTAGTCTGTCTTCCAGGTGGATTAGATGAGGTCTCCACCACAAAGTAGTCATTCTTTCTCTACCTGGTGCACTAGTAGTCCTGCTTGTCCTGTCACTTTCTTTTCTCAGATTGATTTTCTTTTTAATTACATGGGTCTATTTTTCTTCCCACTACAGTCCACTGCAAGAGATTTTAATAACCTCAATCTCCGGAAGAAGTGGTTAGAATACATAGTTTTTGTCTCTGATGAAAATTTACTTACTGTTCAAAATTTCTCACATTTTACCCAGAATATTTCAATCTCATTTAATCAAAAATTTGTAGAAAAAAAATACAGTACTTATCTCTATTTAAACAACATTAATTCAATTGCATTCTACTTTCCAACAACATTTAGGATGCCTCAAAAAAAAATACATTAAAATTATTAGCATGGATTTTTTATTATTTTTATTTATTTTTTTTATTTCTTTTGACACAGAGTTTCGCTATTGTCGCCCAGGCTGGAGTACAATGACGCTATGTTAGGTCACTGCCATCTCTGCCTCCTGGGTTCAAGTGATTCTCCTGCCTCAGCCTTCTGAGTAGCTGAGATTACAAGCATGTGCCACCACACCTGGCTAACTTTTTGTATTTTCAGTAGACATGGGGTTTCACCATGTTAGCACAGGCTGGTCTCAAACTTCTGACCTCAAGTGATCTGCCTGCCTCAGCCTCCCAAAGTGCTGGGATTACAGGGGTGAGCCACTGCGCCTGGCCATGGATTTTTGACTTTTGAAAAGTTTTGTGTTGTTCAGGCAATGATTTTTGAGTTAAATCATGTGGATACATATTTTTAATTTTAATTTTTAATTTTTTATGGGCTTATAATAGTTACACATATTTTGGTACATATGATATTTTGGTACAAGCGTATGATGTGTACTGATTAAATCAGGGTAATGGGAATACCTATGGCCTCAAACAATTAATATTTGTTTGTGTTGGAAACAATCCAAATCCACTCCTCTCGTTATTTTGAAATATTCAACAAATTGTTTTTACATGTAGTGATTCTATTGTGCCACTAAACACTAGATCTTATTCCTACTACGTAAGTGAATTTTGTACCAATTAACCAATCCCTCTTTACTCCCCCACTCCTCACTATTTTTGCAAACTTCTAGTAATGATCATTTTACTCTCTACCTCTGTGAGATCAATTTTTTAGCTCCTCCATATGAGTGAGACCATTCAGTATTTATTTGTCTTTCTGTGCCTGGCTTATATCCATGTTATTGGAAATGACAGAATTTCATTTTTCTTCAATGGCTAATAATATTCCATTGCGAATATGTACCACATTTTCTTCATCTATTCATCTGCTGATGGACACTTAGGTTGCTTCCATATCTAGGTTATTGTGAAGAGTGCTGCAATAAACTTGAGACTGCAGCTATCTCTTTTATATGCTGATTTCCTTCCAGTCTAGTAGTAGGATTGCTGAATCATGTGGTAGTTCTATTTTTAGGCTTTGGGGAACTATCATACTGTTTTCAATAGTGGTTTTACTAATTTACATTTCTATCAACAATGAATGAAGATTCCCCTTTCGCTGCATTCCTGTCAACATTTTTCAATGCCTGTCTTTTGGATAGAAGCCATTTTAACTGGGGTGAGATGATTTATCATTGTAGTTTTGATTTGCATTTCTCTGATGATTACTGATATTGAGCATTGTCTCATATATATGGTGGCCGTTTGTATGTCTTCTCATGAGACATACCTCTTCAGATCTTTTGTCCATTTAAAATTTATTTCTTTCAATAGCTTTAGAAGTGCAAGTGTTTTTTTGTTAACATGGATGAATTGTTTAGTAGTAAAGTTAAGGATTTTAGTGCACCAGTCACTCAAGTGATGTATTTTGTACCCAATAGGTAGTTTTCGATCCTTCATCCTCCTCTTCCCTATCCCCTTCTGAGTCTCCATTATTCATTATACCACTCTGTATACCTTTGTATACCGTAGTTTAGCTCACACTTTTAAGCAAGAACATGCACTATTTGATTTTTTGATTCCTGAGTTACTTTACTTAGAATAATGACCTCTAGTTCCATCCAGGATGCTACAGAAGACATTATTTTGTTCTTTTTTATGTCTGAGTAGTATTACATAGTATGTATGTATACTACATTTTCTTTATCCACTCATTGATTGATGGATTAGTTTGATTCCATATCTTTGCAATTGTGATTTGTATTACAAATCACATATACACCTGTATATACAGGTGTCTTTTTGATATAATGACTTTTTTCCTTTTGGGTAAATACCCAGTAGTAGGATTGCTGGATCAAACGGTAGATATACTTTTAGTTCTTTGAAAAACTCCTTACTGTTTTCCACAGAGGTTGTAATAATTTACATTCCTATCAACAGTTCACAAATATTCCTTTTTCACCACATCTATGCCAATATCTGCTGTCTTTTGACTTTTTAATAGTGGTAACTCTGGCTGGGGTAAGGTGATACCTCATTGTGGTTTTAACTTTCATTTCCCTCATGATTAGTGATGTTGAACATTTTTTTCTATGTTTGTTGGCCATTTGTATATCTTCTTTGAAAAATGTCTATTCATGTCCTTTGTCAGTTTTTTAATATAATAATTATTATTTTTTGCTGATATGCTTGAGTTCCTTGTAGATTCTGGATATTAGTCCTGTGTTGGATACATAATTTGCAAATATTTTCTCACATTCTGTAGGTTGTCTGTTTATGCTGATGATTATGTTTTATGCTGTACAGAAGGCTTTTAATTTAAGTAGGTCCCATTTATTTATTTTTATTTTTGTTGCTTTCACTTTTGGGATCTTAGTCATAAATTCTTTGTCCAGATCAATTTCCAGAAGAGTTTTTCTTAGATTTTCTTCTAGAATTTTTATAATTTCAGGTTTTAGATTTAATTATTTAATCCATCTTGAGTTAATTTTTGTATATGGTAAGAGATAGAGATCCAGTTTCATTCTTCTACATGTGGCTATCCAATTTCCCCAGCACCATCTATTATTCAATAGACAGCTGTCCTTTCCCCAATTTGTGTTTTTCTATGCTTTGTCAAAGATCCACTGGTTGTAAACATTTGGCTTCATTTTTGGGTTCTCTATTCTGTTCCATTTGTTTATGTATTTATTCTTATACCAGTACCATGCTATATTGGTTACTATAGTCTTGTAGCATAATTTGAAATTGGGTAATGTGATGCCTCCAGATTTATTCTTTTTGCTTAGGATTGCTTTTGCTATGCAGGCCCTTTTTGGTTCCATATGAAATTTAGGCTTACTTTTTCTAATTCTGTGAAAAATGATGTTGGCATTTTGATTAGAATTGCATTGAATAGGTTGATCGCTTTAGGCAGCATGATCATTTTAATGATATTGATTCTTCTAATCTATGAGCATGGGATGCATTTTCATTTGTTTGTGTCGTCTATGATTTCTTTCATCAGTGTTTTTTAGTTCTCCTTATAGAGATCTTTAACCTCCTTCATTAAGTAGATTCCTAGTTTCTTTCTTTCTTTCTTTTTTTTGTAGCTACTATAAAAGGGGTTAAGTTCTTGATTGAATTTTCAGTTTCGTGACTGACGTATAGCAGTGCTACCGATTTGTGTACATTGATTTTGTCACCTGAGGCTTTACTGAATTCATTTATCAGACCTAGGGGTCTTTTGGAGGAGTATTTAGGTTTTCAAGGTGTAAGATCATATCATCAACAGAGACAGTTTAACTTTCTCTTTTCCAATTTGAAAGTCTTTAATTTTTGTTCTTTTGCCTGATTTCTCTGGCTAGGACTTCCAGTACTATGTTGAAGAGAAGTGGTGAAAGTGGCCATCCTTGTCTTGTTCCAGTCTTTAGGGGAAATTCTTTCAACTTTTCTGTGTTCAGTATGATGCTGGCTGTGGGACTGACATATATGGCTTTTACTATTTTGGGGTATGAACCTTCTATACCTAGTTTGTTGAAGGTTTTTTTTTTTTTTATCATAAAGAGATTATGGATTTTATGAAATGCTTTTTCTGCATCTATTGAGATGATCATTTCGGTTTTGTTTTAAATTCTGTTTATGTGAGGAATCACATGTATTGACTTGCATATGATGAAAGATCCTTGCATTCCTGTAATAAAACCAGTTGCTCATGATGAATTATTTTTTTCAATGTGTTGTTGGATTCAGTTTGCTAGTATTTTGTTGAGGATATTTGTATCTATATTCATCAGTAATATTGGTATATAATTTTCTTTTCTGTTATGTCCTTTCTTGACTTTAGTATCAGGGTGATATTGGCTTTGTAGAATGAGTTAGGAATAATTCCCTCCTTAATATTTTGGAATAGTTTCAGTAGAACGGGTGAGAATTCTTTCAATGTCTGGTAGAACTTGGCTGTGAATTTGGCCCTTGGATTTCTTTGTTGGCATTTAAAAAAAAAGTACTGATTCAATCTTACTGCTTGTTTTTGGTCTGTTTGGGACTTGTATTTCTCTCTGATTTAGCCTAGAGGGGTTATATGTTTCCAGAAATGTGTGCATTTTCTTCTTTGTACATAGAGATGTTCATAGTAATCACAAATGATCCTTTTATATTTCTGAGTTGTCAGTTGTAATGTCTCCGTTTTTATTACTAGTTGGAGTTATTTGAATCTTCTCCCTTTTCTTGGTTAATCTATTGTCAATCAGTTTTATTTATCTTTTCAAGGACCCATCTTTGGTTTTATTGATCTTTTGTATGTCTTTTGGTTTCAATTTCGTTTAGTTCTGCTCTGATCTTTGTTATTTTTTTTTCTTCTGACGGCTTTAGGTTTGGTTTATTCTTGTGCCTGTAGTTCCTTGATGTATGACTTTAGGTTGTCAATTTGTGGACTTTCAGATTTTTCAATGTAGACATATAGCACTATAAATTTTTATCTTAGCAGTGCTTTTCTGTATCCCAAATGTTTTGATTACTTGTGTCTCTATTACCATTTATTTCAAAACAAAATTTTGATTTCCATCTTGATTTGTTAACACAAAAATTATTCAGAAGCAGATTGTTTAATTTCTATGATTTTGTGTGTTTTGAGGAATTTTTGGAAATTGATTTTCAGTTTTATTCCACTGTGGTATGATGAAATGCTTATTGTGATTTTTTTTTTTTCTAATGTATTAGGACTTGTTTTACAGTCTATTATGTGGTCTATTTTGGAGAATGTTGCATATGGTAACAAGAAGAATGTGTATTCTGCAGCTGTGTAAAATGTTCTTTAATAATCTGTTAGATCTGTTAGCTCTAGAGTGCAGTTTATGTCCAGTGTTTCTTTGTTGACTTTCTGCCTCAATGATCTCTCTAGTGCTGTCAGTGGAGTGTTGAAGTCTCCCACTATTATTGTGTTGCTCTCTATTCCTTTTCTTAGGTCTAGTAGTAATTGCTTTATAAAACTGGAAGCTCTGGAGTTAGGTGCACAAAATCATCCAGAGCTTACAATTATAGATATATTTTATATATACGTATATAACATATATACATAACATGTATGTGTATATAACATATATACATAACATGTATGTACATAACATGTATGTATATATGTTTATACATGATATACATGTATAAACATATATACATATGTATAAACATATATACATAACATATATGCATATATAAAATATATCTATAATTGGAAGCTCTGGATGATTTTGTGCACCTAACTCCAGAGCTTCCAGTATTTTATATATACATACATGTTATATGTATCTTACATATATTATATAAAAATATATGTATATAATACATGTATGTATAGATTATATATGTATACTATATTATATACATATATTACACATATATGCATTTAATTATGTATGTATATATTTTATATATATTTAGGATTATTTTTTGAATCGATCTTTATATTATTATATAATGACCTTTTTCTTTTTCTACTGTTGTTGCTTTAAAGTCTATTTTATCTGATATACGAATAGCCACTCCTGCTTGCTTTGGTTTCTATTTGCTTAAAATATCTTCTTCCATCCTGTCACCTTGAGTCTATAAGTATCCTTACATGTTAGATGTGTCTCTTGAAGACAGTAGATATTTAGTTTGTAACTTTTAAATCCATTCTGCCTATCTGTGTATTTTAAGGGGAACATTTAGACCATTTACATTAAATGTTAATATTGAGATGTGAGGTATTATTCCATCATCATGTTGATTGTTACCTATTGAGATGTGAGGTATTATTCCATCATCATGTTGATTATTACCTAGTGACTTTGTTGTCTTAATTGTGTTATTGTCTTATTAGCCCTCTAAATTTTTTACTTTCAGAGTTTCTATTTTGCTGTATATTAAACTTCTGTTTCAGGATTTAGAACTCTCTTTAGCATTTCTTGTAGGGCTGGTCTTGTTTTGACAAATTACCTCAGCATGTGTTTGTCTGAGAAAGACTTTGTTTTTCCTTCACTTATGAAACATAGCTTTGCTAGATGCAAAATTCTTGACTGACAGTCAGTCTTTTTAAGAGGACTGAGGATAGGATCCCATTCCGTTCTGGCTTGCAAAATTTCTTCTGACAAGTCTGCTGTTAGTTCGACATGTTTGTCTTTACAGATTACTTGATGCTTTTGTCTCACTTCTCTCAGAACTCTTTTCTTCGTGTTGACTTTAGAAAGTCTGATGACTATATACCTTGGTGACATCCTTTTTGCAATAAGTCTTCCAGGAATTCTTTGAAATTCTTTTATTTGGATGTTTCCATTTCTAGCAAAGTCAGGGAAGTTTACTTCAATAATTTCTTCAAATAGATTTTTCAAACTTTTTGCTTTTTCTTATCCCTCAGGAATATCTATAATTCTTAGGTTTGGACATTTTACATAATCTCATATTTGCTGGAGACATTTACAAAAAAATTATTTGAGTTCTTTTTTCTTTACTTGTGTCTAATTGGGTTCATTCAAAAACCTTGACTTCAACCTCTGAAATTATTTCTTCTACTTGTTTTAGTTTGTTGTTAAAACTTTCCACTGCATTTTGTAATGTCCTCAATGTGTCTTTTATTTTCAGAAATTCTGATTGTTTTTCTCTAAAATATCTATATCTTTAGAATTTTTTTCATTTATATTCTTTATTTTTTTAAAATATCTGTTAGTTTTGACCCTTTTAATATCTCCTTGAGTAATGTAATAATCAACATTTTGTATGATATGTCAAAGGTTTTTGCCTTTGTTTGGATTAACTGGTGAAGAGTTAGTGTGATCTTTTAGGGATGTATAGAACTCTGTTTTTTATACTGCCAGAATTATTTTCTGATTTATTCTCATTTATGTAGACTATTTCTTCTATTTATGTTTGGATTTATTTTTGAACTGACCTTTTAAAATTTCTTTTTTTCCCCCTTGAATATATGACCTTAATGTTTATAGTTTATTTTCACCTCGCTTCAGCTCTGGGAGCTTTTCGTGGAAAAGTCTCAGGAAATTCCTTGGTTATAGAGAAGCTCTGTGCAATGTCTTTCTCAGATGCTGGTTGTAGTAGTGTGTGCTATTAAGATTAGACAGGCACCATCTTTCATCTGCAAGAACGCTAATGTTCCATGAAGAGAGGGACTGTGACTCTACCTCTTGTGCAAGCCTGAACCTGGAGGGCATGCTTCCTGTTGAAATGCAGTCACTCTGAAGTGTTACAGAAAGACTGTCTACAGATACACCCATGCTAAGCTGCCACAGAAGAAGCCCCAGGTGTGTGTGTAGTCGTGGCAAAGGAGATAATAAGTCCCTTCTCCAAGGCCTTTTATAAGCACAGGGCTTCCTGACTGTTGGGATAGAGCTCCAAATTTACCCACTGAGCCTGGCATTACACCTGTGCTTGTTTTGAAAGAAACTTTCTACAAATGGAAAGTTCAAGGACTCACCGCCTGCAGTCTGTCCCCAGCTCCCCACCAACTGGAAGCTTTCTTAATGTGGTGCACTTCCTCTTCTCCTAGGAGTAGCAGTACCTCAGGGCCAGACTACTGTGAAACCTGCTGCTCCTCTGGGTCTAGCCACCCTTTTGCCTATTTTAAAAATTTTTTAGATTAAGTTTTTGAGTTTCTTATATATTCCTGCAAGTAATCACTTGTCAATTGAGTATCATAGTTTGCAAATTTCTTCTCCATTTCTGTAGTTTTTGTTTTCAATTTTTCAGTCTTTTTTTTTTTTTTTTTTTTTTTTGCTGTGCAGAAGCTGTTTAGCTTGATATGATCCCACTTGTCCATTTCTCCTTTTGTTGGCAATGCTTTTGAGGTCTTAAGAAAGTAAGGCCAATACGATCAAGAAAGTATTATCTAACCAATATCCTGAAGTTGTTTCCCTTATGTTGTCTTTCTAGCAATTTTACATTATGAGAGTCTTACATTTAAGTCTAATCCATCTTTTAGTTGATTTTTACATAAGAGATAACAACTCAGTTTTATTATTCTGCTTATGGATATCCAGTTTTCTCAGCACCATTTATTGAAGAAGATGTTCTTTTCCAAATATATGCTTGTAGTGCCTTTGTTGCAAATCATTTGATTGTAAATATGTAGATTTATTTCTGGTTTCTATATTCTATTCCATTGGCTTTTGTGTTTGTTTATATGCCAGTATCATGCTGGTTTGGTTATCATAGCTTTGTAGCATATTTTGAAGCCGGATATTATGATGACTTAAGGTTTGTTCTTTTTGAACAAGATTGCTTTGGCTAATCGGAGTCTTTTGTAGTTTCATATAAATTTTAGAATTCTTGTTTCTTTTTATGTGAAGAATTTCATTAATATTTTGGTAGGAATTGCATTAAATCTGTAGATCACTTTGGGTAGTATGGTCATTTTAGCAATATTGATTCTTCCAATCCATGATCATGGGGTATTTTTTAATTTTTCTGTGTCTCTTCAATTTCTTCCGATGGTGATGCATTTTATTTTAGAGATCTTTCACTATTTTGTTGCTCCTAGATATTTTTTTAGCTATTCTAAATGGTATTGTTTTCTTGGTTTATTTTTCAGATAGTTTATTGTTGATATATATATAAATACTATTGATTTTTTAAAAGTTGTTTGTGTATCTTGCAACTTTATTGAATTTCTTTAACAGTTTTGATTTTTTTGGTGTGTGAAATCTTTAGGACTTTCTAAATATAAGATTATATTACCAAAAGTAGTATTAAGAGGGAGATTTACAACAATAAATGCTTACATAAAAAAGTAGAAAGACTCCAAATAAATTACTTAATGATGCATCTTGAAGAATTAAAATGAAAGCAATCCAAACCCAAAATTAGCTGAAGAAATACAAAAATCAGAGCAGAAATAAATCAAATTGAGACAAAACACAAAAGATCAATGAAAGAGAAAGTTGCTTTTTGGGAAAGATAAGCAAAACAGAAAAACCTTTAGCCTGATTAAAGATAAAAGAAAGATGACTCAAATAAATAAAATCAGATATGAAAAAGGAGACATTACCACAGATATCACAGAAATTCAAAAGGTCATTAAGGATTAGAAACTATTATAAACAAATATATGCCAATAAATTAGAAAACCTAAAATAAATTGATAAACCCTTAGATACATATAACCTACTAAAATTAAGCCATGAAGAAATAGAAAACCTGAATAGACCAGTAATAAATAACAGGATGGAAGCAATAATAAAAAGTCTCTCAACAAAAATAAAGCCCAATATCAGATAGCTTAACTGCTGAATTCTACCAAATATTTTAAAATATTTGTGTGTTAAGTCCATTTGGTCTAAAGTGTCCAGTTGTTTTTTATTTTGTTGGTTTTCTCTCTAAATGATCTATCTACTGTTGAAAGTCTAGTATTGACTTTTTTTACTCTAACTGTGTTACTGTCCAAAACTTCCATATCTATTTATATTTGCTTTATATCTTTAGGTGCTCTGATATTAGATGCATGTAGATTTATGATTGTTATTTCTTCTTTATTAATTAACCCTTTTACTATTATTTAATAACATTCTTTGACTCTTTTTACAGTTTGTGGCTTAAAGTTGATTTTGTTTGAAATAAATGTAGAGACCACTGCTCTTTTTTGGCTTTCATTCTCATGAAATACTTTTGCAGTTCCTTCAAGTTCAGTCTATGTGTGTCTTCAAAGCGGAAGTGAGTCTCAATAGGCAGCACATGGTGGGGTCTTGTTAATTTTTGTTTTGTTTTTGTTTTTAGACCCATTCAATCAATCACTCTACAACTTTTGATTGAATTTAATTCATTTCTACTCAGAGTATTTATTGATAGGTAAGGTTTCACCATTTTCAATTTGTTAATTGTTTTCTGGATGATTTTTATATCCTTTGTTTCTTTCTTCCCCTCTTGCTGGGTGTGTGTGTGTGTGTGTGTGTGTGTGCGCGTGTGTGTGTGTGAGTGTGTGGTTTGAGGATTTTATGTAATGACATGCTCTGGTTCTCTTCTCTTCATCTTTTGTATATCTACTATAGGTTTGTGCTTTATGGTTACCAGGAGGCTTACATATAACATTTTATATTTATAACAATCTGCTTTAAGATGATAACAACTTAACTTTGATTTCATATAGAAACTCTACCCTTTTACTCCCCCTGAAAAAAATTATGTTTTTGATGTCATTCTTCACATATTTTTATATTGTGTATTGATTAAAAATTATGGTAGCTATTATTTTATTAACCTTTATACTGGACATATAAGTGACTGATTTACCACCATCACTGTATTAGAATATCCTAAATTTGCCTATATTCTTACTACTTCCAGTAACTTTTATACTTTCATATGTTTTTATGTTACTAATTACTAGTCTTCTGTGTGAGCTTGAAGAACTCCCTTTGGCATTTCTTGTAAGGCAGGTCTAGTAGTGATTCGTTTCCTCAGCTTTTATTTTTCTAAGAAAATATTTTTCTCTCTTCCATTCCTGAAAGATGGCTTTGCTGAAAATAAGGTATTTTTGTTTGGTAGGTTTTTTTTCTCCATTCTTTCAATACTGTATACATTTTTTCCCAGTCCTTTCTGACCATGGAAATTTATTACTGAGAAATCAGCTGATAGTCTTACAAAGGTTCCCTAGCAGAGGAACATTTTTTTTGTTGTAGTTGTTGCTTTCAAAATTCTTTGTCTTTGACATTTGTCTGATTAAATATAACTTGGTAAAGTATTTTGGATTGAATCTAATTAGAAACCTTTGAGCTTCTCGTACTTGGATATTAATATTTTCCCCAGATTTTGGAAGTTTCGGCCAATTATTCTTGTTTTTTCCCCTTTATTACATTTATTACGAGACTAATGAAGGATTTTATTTTATTTTATTTTAAATTGTGTATATTTAAGGTATACAACACTGTAAACAGTGAAATGGTTACTATAGTCATGAAAATTAGTAGACTTATTATCATACATAGCCTTTTAAAATAAGCTTTCTCTCCCTTTCTCTCTCTGTTCTCCTGAAACATTGAGAATGTGAAAATTAGTTTTCGTTATGGTTTCCTATTAACTCCACAGGCCTTCTTCCGTTCTTTTCATTCTTCTTTTTTTCTCCACTGGTAGAATAGTTTCCAATGAACTGTATTTGAGTTTGCGGATTCTTTTCTGTTGTATCCAGTTCACTGTTGATGGTCTCTTTTGCATTTTTCATCTAACTTATTGTACTTTTCAGCTTCAGTATTTCTGCTTGGCTCTTTTAAAAATAATGTCTATGTCGTTATTTTTTAACTTCTTGTTTTGCTTATGTATTGTTTTTCTGACCTTCTTTTTACCTCTCTGTGCTCTCTTGTAGCTGTTAGTTTCCTTAAAATAATTATTTTACATTTTTTGTTAGCCAATTTGTAGATGTTCATTTTTTTGTGGTTAGTTACCGGAAACTTAGTGTGTTCTTTTGGTGATGTTGTGTTTTCTTTCTTTTTCTTCATGTTTCTTATTGCTTATGTTGATGTGTGAACATTTGATGGAGCATCACCTCTTTCAGACTTTGCGATCTGGTTTCAGTGAGAAAAGAGTTTTACCAATGAGTGGATGTGAAGGTGCTGGTTTGGCAGGGTGCAGCAATTTCAACTCCATTGAGGGTGCAGTCTCCATGTACTTCTGCTAGCTGATTGGTAAAGACTGCAGGGATTTTCAGTGGCCAAGGATGTGGGTGTCCACAGTGGTGGCAAGGGCTGTTGCTGTCTCAGTGGCAAAGACTGTTGGGGTCCTCCTAATCTTTCTATTCCATGAGGGAAGTTGTGGCCTTAGCTTTTGTGTTAACAGTGTTGGTGCTATTGTAGTGGCCATGGAGCTGGGGTCTTTCTAGAGTGCGAACATGTGCAGAGCAACAGTATCTCTCAGATGCAGAGCACAAACCTGTCTGCTGGAGTGGTGGCTCTGGCATTTGATGTTCAAGTTTGTGTGATGTGGCTGCAGAATTAGGGTCCAGAAGGCAGACATTTGTGGAGTGACATTAGTTCTGGGGTCTGGAGCATGGGCTATTTCACCGTGGTTATGGCTCTGATGTTTGAGGCACAGGTACTCATGGAGTGATGGTGGGACTTGGGATCAACAGCATGGGCATGCAGAGTGACCATAGCTTCAGGACTTAGGCTGAGGCTACCCTGCAGTGGTAGTGTCTCCTACACCTGAGGCATTGGTGTGTGCTCTGCAGCTATGGAGCCAACATGTAGAGCACAGGCATTTATAGAGTGGCCAAAGTTACAAAGCTCTGGGCACATACAGGGTTGAGGGGGTGGTCATGGTCCTGGGTCAGCACAACAGTGGCTCTTTCTTGATGGGATCATCAGCAGCAGCTTCTCCCTTTCTGAGGGGAACGTCAGCACTAATGATGTTTGTCCTCTGCAGAGCAGGCCTCTGAGGATCTCAGTGACACCCACTTTGTGGCTTACATTGATAGCCTCTTCCTTTGTTCTTTGTCCCTAGCCTCCTCCAGACATCTCAGGTAAGTCAGTGTCCTCAGTGAGCATTTCTGTGTAATTATTTCCCATTTTTTGTTCAATTGAATTGCTACAGTTTCTTAATTGGAGCCTTGAATCCTCTCAAGGCTATTTTTGTTCCTGACCAGCTGTCTAATTGCTGTTTTTTGTGAAGGCATTAAGGCTGGTGTCTCTTACTCTGACATCTTGCTGACATCACTGATGGATTTCTGTTGATAAGATCCTAGCATCTGTGTCTTCATTCATAATATGTGCATAGCCTATCCCCTCCTGTGGAAATTTTCTTTAATGGCCTGTTTCTCCATGAAAATTTTCCTAAATCCTCATTGGAGTAAATTATATTTTATCTTAGAACATATAGAATATTTAGATCTTTGTTGTAGAATATTGTGTTCTCACTTGTTTTCTTGTTGTGAGCATGCCCGTAAATTGTAGTGTGAGCCATGGACTATGGTTTATTCAACATTTCTACATCCACAAATATACTAGATCATTGTGCACAGTAAATATTTCCTAATAGTTGTGTTGAAATTGGAGCCAATTATACAAATGTTTTAAGGTTATCATAGGCTTAAATAAAGATAACCAGCATTTCTGTGAAAGAGGTCATTGCAGTTACATGGACTTTCTTATAAATATATGAATGTATTTTCCCTCATTGGTCTATCTTTGTAGAACAGGAAAAAAATATGGTAGATAATTGTAGGTGAGGGCAGTTACCAATATAATCTGCATATATTTTCATTTCTTATTGTCATTTGAAGTAAAGTTATTATAAGGCCCAATAAAATGTTGCTCATCTGAAAAGCACTGTGTCTTTACATGATGCCATTAAATATTAGGTGTTATTAGGCCTGGGAAAGCTAATTATGGCTGTTTATTCCCTTATATATCACACTGTTAATACTACTATAAAACCCTTATCATAACTTTCAGTTTATTTTCTCTGAGCTACTTGACATAAAGACTGCCTTCTTTATCTCCTAGCTTTTAATATTGGGAGATAATACAATTCATACTGCATTCTACATACTCAAACATATTTGTAGAATGAATACATTGTCTCCTTTGGATTTTAAGTCTGCCACCTGGAAGTATAGAACTCTTTCTATTTCTTAATAAATTTTGTCATGACATATGGCTTTAAAAATATTTAAATGTATTTTAGGTAAAATATAGTATTGTCTCTATAAGCTTAATTTTAACTTTTGAAGACATGATTAAAAGTATAAATAGAAGTTTATTTATAAGAGTTTACAAGAATATTGTGTAATGATTTGGTCTGACAGCTGTTGAGTTAAAATTCTCATGTTTATTCTAATAAATGTTTCTCAGACACATTCAAAGACAAATTTGCTGCTGGTGCGTCATGAACCTTTATAAGTAAAATTAGCATCAGTTATGTAGACAAAAAACAGAGAAAAGACTGTTACTACTTCACTAAGTTTTCTTCTACTAAAGGACAGAATATCATTAATAATTCATGTTATTACAATCATAAAGTTTATGGTAATAACTAACACTAACTTTGCTTATACTTATTTCCATTTCCCAGTAGATTAATCTACTCCTGATTTTTAGAGGAAAAAATAGTGGTCCATTTTTTGCCAATGCTCTATAGTAGTTAGTTAGACTGGGATTAGAATCCAAATGTACGCTTCTTCGCTACCTTTGGTATTGTACCTGTATTACTGCTGATCAATTCTGAGTTACATTAAATACATTACTTACATCTGATTTCTTAATGTTCTTCAATTTTGGACATATTGGATCTATCTTTTCCTACTCAAAGATCTTATCATTCCTCATCTTTATACCCCTACTCAAATAATGCCTTGCACTCTCTGTTATTTCAATTTGTAGTAAGAACCATACTCAGCGTCTAATGTCCATGTCAGTTTTATAAGACTCTTCCTGATTTTTCTCAATTGGATGTAAAACATGTCTTCTGAATTCTGAAAATGTTTTTTATTCTCTTATGACATAATTAATATCCCACTTGTCCCTTAGTTATTTGCACTTTCATATACTCCAACAAAAATACAAGCTTTGAGACTATAAGAATTATATCTTATCCATCTTTGTATCCACATGGATATTTGACATAATAGAATAGTAAGGTCTTGTATTTGTAGAGCCTTATTCAGTTTATAAAATATTTTTAAAATTCCTGATGATATAAAGAATATTTTTTTTTTCAAAATTTTAACTTTTTAAGCTGAAATGACCTGAGTCTAAAGTGGCTTGCATATAGAACCCATTCATCAGGTGGGGAAGTAGACTGATTAATTTCCAGGGCGTCTTTCCTGATAGTCTAGAGTTTGATTCTAATAACAATTTCAGGTAGAAGAGGAATTTTGAAAAACACATTTTCTACTAGATTATAAATACCCTAGATACCAAAATATGAGTGCCTCAGAAATGCTTACATTTCTGATTATAATATTTATGTAGATTGTCCACTGATGGCTTTTGTCAATCAACCAGAGTAGTAGTTTCTAAGTTATTACTGTGGAGTCCAAAACCTTGTGCAAAGCACAGGGAGTAGACAGGAACTACAGAAGGGTCCAAGACCACACACTAATTAGTAAAAATTTTAGTTTATTTATTAATTATATTGGAGTGCTTGAAAAAATATGTATTTGATAACAGGGGAAGGGTAGGAGGGACAGATTGGGAGAAAAATAGAGAAAGAGAAAAAGAGGAGGAGAAGGAAGTGAGAGAAGGGGGGAAGAAAAGGGGTAGAGTAGAAAAAGAAAGGAGAGAAGAAAGGAAGTAAGAGAGGGAAGGAAAAAAAATGCCCTGATCTAAGGAATTAAATGCATGAGGAAGAACAGAAACTCTCACAGGAGTACCTGAAAAACATCAACTGAAAAATTAATACCAATTCATACTTAGTTCAAATAAACATGCAAATAGGAAGACCAAAACAAATGTTCCATGTAATATATATGTGTGCGTGTATATATGTGTGTGTGTGTATATGTGTGACTGTGTGTCTGTGTGTATTTATTTATACTTTCCTTTTTACTAATATATGAAGTGATAGCAGGGAACAAATTTTTATCGAGCAATTTTTTCCAATCTAAACATACAAAGGAAAGAGACTAAATTGAGAATGCTAAGGGTTAACTTAACTGTCATTTCTGACTGATTATTAAATGTCAGAAATAAAAGGGATATGCACTGTATTATTTTTTCTACTTATTAAAATCTATGCTATGAGGATATATCAGAAAGTTAATTTCTTGATTTTGAGCAAGGAAATAAATACCATGACCGTTACAGTGCTCTTTCATTTTTGAGTGACAAGACATTTCCTTTGGTTACTTCATCAGAGATTTATATTCCTTATGTTTATTGTACAGAGATTCAAGCACATTCAACCTGCACCTGAGAGTTTAAGTCAGAAAGATGAAACAAGAAAGAAGAGTGAACTATATTGTTGCCACATACAGAGATACATAGACCAATGAAAAACTTGTTTGTATGACCCTAATATGGTTTTGCTGTGTCCTCACCCAAATTTCATCTTGAATTTTAGTTCCCATAATCCCCACGTGTTGTGTGAAGGCCCAGGTCAGAGGTAATTGAGTCACAGGGGTGGTTACCCCCATACTGTTCTCATGATAGTGAGTTCTCATGAGACCTGATGATTTTATAAGGATCTTTCCCCCTTTGCTCAGCACTTATCCTTCCTGTCACCCTGTGAAGAAGGTATGTTTCTTTCCCTATGCCTTCTGCCATGATTGTAAGTTTCCTGAGGCCTTCCCAGCCCTGTGGAACTATGAGTCAATTAAAACTGTTTTCTTTATGAATTACCCAGTCTCAAGCATTTCTTCATAGCAGCATGAGAACAAAGTAATACTAACTCTTCAAAGGGGATAAAAGCAAGACTTTTTTGAAATGCCTGCCAATAATACAGCACTGTAGTAATGTGTTCTGGAGTAGGATTGTGTTTTTAAAATTTAATCCTATATATTTCTAAATTAATAATTTAATGCTTCAGTGTCAATGCTTGTACAATGAGGATTTTGAACTATTTTCCTCATATATTTGTTGTTGCCTGAATGATAGAGTCCATGTCAAAAGCTTAAAATAATATCTGAAAACATATCAAATACTCAGGAAAGGCTAATTGATATCATTATAATGGGCTGCATAAGTAAAAAATCAAACATTTAAAATAATAGTACTGATTATTCTCAATGGCAAGACATCAATTTGTACTGTACACTTGTGGGATGCTTCAACCCAAATATGGGATAAAAGAAAATGGCATCATGTAAAACTTTTATACTAATTAGAATCCCAGATGTTTGTTACCTTGGACAAATTAAAATCAATTTTTTCTTCATAAAATGGGGAAATATAAAGTTTTAGTGATGCTTGAATGAGAAGTTCATGTGAGGATTTTATCATAGGATATTAATGAAGAAATATTAAAGTCTCCAACTATAATAGATGTACCTATTTTTCACTCCTGTTCTATTAGCATTTGCCTCTCCTGTTTTTACACTTTGTTGTTAGGTGCGTACTTATTTAGGGTTGTAATGTCTTGTAAGAGACTGACTCCATTCTCATTACATATGGACCTTGAATAATTGTCTTTCTGAATCTTATCACAGATTTTCAGCTTTCTTTTGATTAGTGTTAACATGTTTTATCTCTGTATTCTTACACTTTTAACATACCTGAGACTGTTTTTAAAGTGATTTTGCAGACAGCATAGAATTGCTTCATTTTTAATCCATTCTGATAACATTGTTTTCAATTTGTGCATTTATACCATTTACTTTTAAAATGATTATTGACGTAGCTGGATTTCTATGTATTGTGGTTGCATATGTTTTCTATTCAGTGTACTTGTTTTTGTTCCTTTTATCCTCCTCTTTACCTGCCTTCTCTACTTTTAATTGGGCATTTTATATAATTCCACTTTCTCTCCCCTCAGCATATGAGCTTTGCTTCTTATTTTATATGTGTGTTTCCATAGATTTTTCATTCTACATTATAAGTAATCTCAGTTCACTCTCAAATAAAACTATATCACTTTACCTGCAGTATAATTATCTTATAACAAAGTATTGCAAATTCTTCCCTTTCATATCACATGTTATTGCTGTCATTCACTTCACATATCCATACACTGTAATAATTGAATACATTGTTGTGATTATAACTTGATACAGTTCTCTTTTAGATCAACTAACAGTAAGTGAATAACTTATTTTATTAATCTTTATTTTACTCTCTGACATCCTGTCTTTAAAGAGATTCAAGTTTCTGACATCATTTACCTCCTCTCTGAAAAACTTCTTTTCATAGAATATGTGTGCTGGCAATGAATTCTATTTTTGTTGCTTAAGTCTTTATTTAACCTCTATTGTGGAAAAATAATTTTGCTGAATATACAAATCTAGGTTGATATTTTATTTTTTTTAATTCAAAACTCTAAATATTTTATTGTACTCTCTTCCTACTTGGAATTTCTGCTTAGATGTCCACTGTAATTATCATTCCTTTCCCTCTGCAGGCACACTGTTTATTTGCTTGCTTCTGAACCTTTTCAAGATTTTTTTCCTTGTCTTTGATTTTCTGCAGTTGAATATAATATGATTAGATGTAGATTTCAGGACATTGGTCCTGCTTGCTATTCTTTGAATTCTGTGAATCTACAGTTTGGAGTCTGTCACTAATTTTGGAAAATTCTGTTATATTTTCTTCAGGTATTTTTTCTGGTCTGGTCTATCACTCTTCTCCATCTTATATTCCAATTACACATATGCCACAATATATGTCATCGTCCCACAATTATGGGATGCTCTGTTCTGTTTATTGTTATTCTTATTATTATTTTCTTTTTGCATTTCAATTTATGACATTTTTATAGAACACGCACACTTATTTTTATGCTTGTCCAGTCTACTGATGTGACCAAAAAAGGACTTCTTCCTTTCTGTTTATGTGTTTTGATTTCTAGAATTCTTCTTAGAATTTTCATTTCTCTTACTGATCTGTTTTTGAATATTGTTCTACTTTTTCTGTTAGAGAATTTAACCTATTAATCCTAGTTATTTTAAATTCCTATCTGATAATCTCACCATCTGCATCATATATGAATCTGGGTCTGATGCTTGCTTGTCTCTAGACTTTTTTATTTTTGCTTTTCAGCCTGCCTTTGGATTAAGGAAGAGAAACTAAAGCAAATAGGATTTTAACATGATTTTTTTTGTTAATCTGGCTAATAATTGGACAGTGGATGTTTGCTGTAGCTTTAGGTAACAGAGGCTTTACGTTCTTCTTGTATACTTGTTTTTATCTCTCCTCTTTGCTTTGAACTCAGTGTATACAATTAAATAAAATCATTAGGAGGTCAAGAGACCTTAGAATGGAACAAAAATGTCACAAAATAATCTCACTGTATTACAAATGTGTGAAACAACTTCATTGAAGGAGATATCTGGCAAGTTGCTGGCTTAAGTAACCTTGGAAATAAGTGGCGTCTATAAGAGTAAAACCCAAAGTATGAATTGTACTCTAGTTAACAAAGATGTTTCTTGTGGCATTTTGAGTTAACAACTCTGGTGCTGCTACACGTGTGTACTACAATTGAATAGTTAAGTAAATGGATTTTGCATTGCGGGATCTAGGTTGCTCTTGTTAAAATGAGCGGTTATACATAAGCAAGTGGAGGAGGCTAGACTGATCTGCATAATAGTAGATACAGCTAGAGACATAGTGTGAGCTCATGTTTAGCATAACATAGCTACTGATAGTTACATACAGAAATATTTATAAATATGTATATATACATAGTTTTGTATAAACACATATATTCCCTTGCTCTGTCAGTTAAGAGGTCTAAAAACAATGACACTGTAGTAGCAATAAGCACAATTAGCACCCAGCCATTGGTCTCTAATACCATTCCCCAGTTAAAGGAAACTATGAGCCTTTGAGAACTGGTTGATTCTAGCAATGCAGCAGAAAGTATACAATATAACCTTGAAGCATCTTAAAATGCTAGAAAGTAAAATAATATCTACACATACATACAGAAAATCACGAACACAAACACATTGATTGTGGTATGTAAAAGGAACATGGCAGCCCTCCTTAAGAAATTCTGGGCTTTTGATGGCCAAAGTTGGAACTGTTTGAGTAACAACATGAGCAAAATATTGTCAAATGATAACTCAAAATATAAAATAAGTACAATTACATATTTACATCATTATATTTATACTTATACTGATATATATATATATTTATATTTATACTGATGTAAATAGTTGAATGAATAAATAAATGAGGAAGTAGAAACATCTCTGGTATACAGAATTCCAAATAATTTTTGTATGTCAACCTCAGAGAAGAGGAGAAAAAATTCCCACTTCTGAATTATGGGTGACATGCAGAGATTTCTTGCCAAAAAATGCATTATGGAAATGGAGGGAGTGTAACTTTATGCTGGAGAAACTAGACAAAGATTATCTGAGCCAGGTAATCAAGTTCAACTTTAATAGTAATAAGTCATGTTTATGACATGTACCGTTGATATGCTGTGATTAAAAAAGTACTTTATCTCTGTGGTCTTTCTATCCAAACCCATAACACAAAACTATTTTGATAAAAATATCAGGCAAATTGCAATATGCGAACATCTTACATAATACATGACGAATATTCTTTAATCTATTAAGGATCATCAAAATCAAGGAAACTTTGAGAAACTGTCTCAGCTAAGAGAAGCCAAAAGCAACAGGGTAACTATAGATAATGTGATGTCCTGGATAGAATTCTGGAACTGATGTAATATATGGGGTTAAACTCAGGGAATCTGGATAAACTAAGAACTTCAGTTAATAATAATATATTAATTGCAAGGGATAATTGGAAGGACAGCCAAGAAAGGAATGAGGCCAGTAGACCCAAGTTCAGGCAAGCTGATTTATTGTCAGTCCTGCTAGGCTATCTCCTGAGAAAAGCAGAGGAGGCAGCCCCGCTAACAGACTACTGCAGGGCTTTACAGGGCAAGGAACTGGGTCATGGTGGGGAGCTGAATTGGGTGTGCAGGAGGGCTGAGTCAGGATTGGGGAGCTGAGTCAGGTGTGCAGGTGTCTTGACCGCATCCTGGAGATGTTTTTTGCCAACTTTGTTATGCGAGGTGAACAGACATGTTAACCGCATGGTGTAACTGCCTGGAGAAACAGTTACTGGAGGAGCCAGTGAAGGGGGTTTTGTCTTTAGCCCTGGGGGAACTGTGAGGAGGTCACAAAGGACTGCATTTTAAGACCTATGGGAAGGGAGGGGGAACAGTCTGATTGGGGTGACCTCAACATTAATATTGGTTCATTAATTCTGATAAATGTACTATGCTAATGTAAGGTGTTAACAGTAGAGGAAATAGGATATGGAATATATGGGACCTCTGTATACTATTCTCTTAATTTTTCTATTAATTTAAAACTTGCCTAAAACAAAAATGTATTTAAAAATATATTGTACCACTTCCTTCTGGCCTTCATGATTTCAGACAAGAATTCTGCTTTCACTCAAATTGGTGATATTCTATACGTGATGAGTTATTTTTGTCTGATTGTAAGGATTTTTTTGTTATTAATTTTCAGAAGTATAATTAGAAATCTTGCCATACATTTCTTTGGATTTAGCCTATTTTAAGTTCACTTTTCTTCATGAATTGTTAGTTCATGTTTTTATTTTTGTTCTTTTTTGTTTTGCTAAATTTGAAAAGTTTTTAGCTGTTATTTCTTCTAAGAAAAAAATACATTTGATCATATATGAAAATATTTATGAACTTTCTATTCTATTGTATTAGCCTGTCTGTTTGTCTTTATGTCAGTACAATGCTGTTTGGTTACTGCAGCTTTGTAGTATATTTAAAGTCAAGAAATGTGTGTCCCCAATTTTGTTATTCTTTTTCAGCATTGTGTTATCTATTTGGGATCCCGTGAGATTCCATATGAGTGGGTGAGTTTTTCTATTTCCACAATAAAACATCATTGGGATTTTGACAAGAGATTGCATTACATCTGTAGACAACTTTGGGCAGTATTAACATCTTAACAATAAAAAATCTTCCAATCCATGATCGTGGTATGTCTTTTCATTTATATATTTTCATTTCTTTAATTTCTTTCAGAAATATTTTGCAGACGTTATTGTCCAAGTTCTTCACCTCCTTGGTTAATTACTAAGTGTTTTATTCTTTTTAATGCTGTAATAAACAAAATCGTTTTCTTAATTTTCTTTTCATAGTAAAATGTGGCAAAATAGTTAGGAAGTTATGATGTTTATATTTTCATTACCAGTTATTTTAGAATCATTTATTTAATTGAAAGTTCATGTAATTTATTTTCTAATCATATCTATTTCACAACCAACTCATACAATTTTTTAAAAATTATGATTGGCTCTTGGTAGTCAGTATGAACCTGTTCCAGCATACCCTGAATAAGGGAGAAAGTAATAAGAAGAGGGTACCATTATAGCCTAACCAGCTACAATGATGCTACAGTTTATTAACCAACTCTAATGGTCACCTGGTCCACAGGTGAATGAATATTAGCATGAAAATAGGAGATGGTAATGTACAACTATTCAAAGATGCAGAGGTGTGGCCAAGTCTGGAAGAGATGTTATAATCCACAAAAAGCAAGAGAGAAGCAGACAAAGGAAGTCTGGTTTCTTCTCAGACTTCGATTGTGTCAGGCAGGTTTGGATATACTAACCCCAGCATGTAAGGTTTTTTCATATCTAGAAAATATTTCTGGTTAATCCCTTTCATTTCTCAATGTCTTTAAATAATACATTTTGAGCTATTATAATTTTTAGCAAAAACTTCAAAAGACAGAATCTGAATAAATGTCACTATTTCAGTTTTGGTTTTTATTTTGAAAATACTTCCCTGAAAAGAGCGAAACTCTGAAAAATTACCCTTCTTTAAAAATTTTTAGATGAAGTTTTGCTCTGTCCCCAAGTGGGAGTGCAGTGATGCAATCTTGGTTCACTGCAACCTCTGCCTCCCAGGTTCAAGCGATTCTCCTGTCTCAGCCTCCTGAGTAGCTGGGATTACAGGTGCCCGCCACCATGCCCAGCTAATTTTTGCGTTTTTAGTAGAGACTGGGTTTCACCATGTTGGCCATGCTGGTCTCGAACTCCTGACTTCAGGTGATCCGACTGCCTCAGCCTCCCAAAGTGCTGTGATTACAGGCATGAGCCACTGCACCCAGACTTAATGATCCTTTTTTAACAGCCCTTTCTTGGTTTGTGTGTTTGCGTGTGTGTGTGTGTGTGTGTGTGTGTGTGAATGTGATGCATGTAGCGGAGGTGTTTCTTATATATTATTTTTCCTTTTCCTTTTTTTCTCATGTCTATTGCTACTCTATTTTATAACATTTATATTCTATATTAGCAAAGTTGTTATCTCAAATTTAATGTTTGTAAGGTTCTTGTCACTAACCAATCTATAGTTTCTCTGTCAGCAGGGTTTATATATTTTTTTTAACTGAGTTATTTACTTTTTTATTCACACTTCTTTTCATTCATCATCTTTTGGTGTGTTTCTCTCTGTAGTGGATATCATGTTTGCTCATCGTTTGAAATGTCTTGTTATATATAACATTTGTAAGAAACACATTGAAATTTTATTCTCACATTTTCAAGCTGCATTTCAAGCTTTTTGTCTTGGCCTCGAATAATCAATTTGTAAGGTTATTTCATTCACAAACTAAACCTAAAAATTCCTGATGTGGCATGCTTGTTCATTTGTATGTCTGGATTCCAGTCATACTTACTCTTTATTTTTATTTGTACACATAAATTATACTTCATGAATATAGATTTTCATTCATTAAGAATAAATACAATGTTAATAAATCTGCATTCTCTTACTTTTAAAGGACATTGCTATTGATTGCCATTATTTATGAAGTCATTAGACTTAGGTAGTCAGCAGTGCTTAGAAGGAGGGGAACTTGATAGAGTTAATAGAGTTAAATGCTTTTGTCCATGTGTTGTCACCTATTCTAGTTTGTTGTAGTTTAGACATTGTAAATGAAAATATTTTGCTTCTGATAGTAATTAAACAAAAAATATTTTAAAATATTCACTTTTGGAGTTTCTTGGATTAAAGTTCTTATCAGTTCAGTAATTTCGTATTATTTGGTTTTTAAAATTATCTTCCATTTAATATGGTGTCAAATGAACAATACATACTCAGTTCTTATTCTACATTTAATATGTGGCAAGGTGAAGATGTATAGCTGTCAATGGTTAGAATGAAAAATTTACCTTTAAACCATTACATTAGATAAAATTCAATAACAAATTTATATTTTTATTTATATTATGTACATTTTATTTCCATAAGCGAAGTCATGCTTTACAGCACCATGTTGGTTTTCCTCTGTTGAGTTTCCTCAGGTTGATTGCTATAGTATAACTGATGAGATGTAATTTCTGGAGAGAAACCAAGTTGTATGCACATTATTTTCTCTCTATCTCAAAATAGCAGAGGCGACAAAAACTCTTGCCCACTGTCAAACTATCACTCTCACTGGCTAAACTGAACCCCTTGGTGGCGAAAAAGACAGTCTATATTTTTCTGCTTCTTACACAGTGTCTAAAGAAATATAAGCTAGATAAAAGAATGCACACAAATCTGTTTCAACCTCTCAGTACATTAATGTTGCTTTAATAGCATTTTCAAAACCTGTACATGTAAGTGATGTGCTGTGTTGACTTGGAGAAGTTCATGTAGAATGGATAAAAGCAGAGAGTTTCCAGAATTGCTACATGACTAACGACCTTTTTTCAGTGGTTACAGAAACAGAAAATGCCAAGAAACCAGACCAGAGTTGAAGGGTGGTGTAAAGAAGGGGCAAAAAGTAGAACATTATTTCACGGTGTTTGTCTATTGATAGATTGATTGGCTTTAATAAGGTAAAACTTAGATTGAAATGTATAGATCTTAAGTGTAAGTTAAATGATTTTAGACCAATGTGTATATGGTATATTAAACCTCTCTTCTGATTTACATTTCCATCACCTGTGAAAATTTGTTTATGTCCCTTTTCTATTAATTCTACCCTCCTACCCCTGTAACACACACCCCATTCCAGAAAATCCCTTGTGATTTCTTTCAGTACTTAGTTTACTGTCACAGACAAAGTTCCACATACTGACACTAACACTTCATAAGCGGTTAAGTTACTGGTTTGTAAAATCTGTGTATCATCTTGGTCTTCTTGATTAATATTTGCTAAGATTCTAGTGATACCTTTTGACTTGGTGTGTTTAATTTCTCTGGAAATCTACGAATTACTGTCTTCCATATATGCCTATCTTTGAAGGCACTATGTAGAAATTTGGGCAAAAAAAACAGACTATATATTCTGGGATCTCTCTTAAGGGATCAGATCACTTGTATGTGTGTGAAATAAGGAGCATCTTACAATATGGACCCAGTGTTTGTCCAAGTATAATCAAGTATATGGATATTCTGGATCAGTATGATGCTTACTAAAATTCAATTTTCTGAGCCCCAATCAACATAGATAATTTAGAGTTCAATATAGAAAATTTGGAGTTCAAATCGTGATAATAAAATAATCCCTAGCCTTATAAAAAGTAGAATATTATTTACTCTGTGATAAAATTATAAGAAGACATAGTTGTTTTAAAGTCAGTATACTCACACTAATGTTTTAAAATAACTTTCTTGTCTATTCTTCAGAAATATTAATTGAACTTAAAAAATAAAAGTTATAAAATTATCTGTATATAAATCAAATTTTAAAAGACTTTAAAAATTATATTTAAAAATTCTGAGCACCAACCAAGAATTCTTAGTGCTAACCAAGGCCAAGGCCTTTAGGTTAATTCACTGAATTTTATTTTATTTATTTATTTATTTATTTATTTATTTATTTATTTTTTTTTGAGACGGAGTCTTGCTCTGTCGCCCAGGCTGGAGTGCAGTGGCGCGATCTCGGCTCACTGCAAGCTCCGCCTCCCAGGTTCACGCCATTCTCCTGCCTCAGCCTCCCGAGTAGCTGGGACTACAGGCGCCCACAACCGCGCCCGGCTAATTTTTTTTTTTTGTATTTTTAGTAGAGACGGGGTTTCACCGTGGTCTCGATCTCCTGACCTTGTGATCCGCCTGCCTCGGCCTCCCAAAGTGCTGGGATTACAGGGGTGAGCCACCGCGCCCGGCAATTCACTGAATTTTAAAACAAAATCTTTTTTTAAGCTACTTGGGATGTGCGGAGGAAGGGCTCCTTGGAAGAGTCAAAATATTTAAAGCATTGGGAGTTAAACATTTAAAAAAATGTCTTTCAATTTTCATTTTACGTTTATATAAATACCTACATAAGATTCAATAGATTGTACGAGACCTTATAATCTGAGTAATTGAATGCTTGTTTTATGAAGCCTCTCAAATGAACAACCTTGCTCATATTAAAAGTTCCTCTAAATGTCACTGCAATTCCAAATTGCCCTTGGTGAAATTATACCAGTTAGAGAGATTTACATATGAGGTAAGATTGCAATATGAGACAAGAAAGAAACACGTTTTCAGTCTGGAGAGAACTCAGATTTAAAAGGCTCAATGAGAACTACGAATATCAGTAAGGATTATACTCATGAAAACATGTGTCTCCAGAATATGGCCATAGACTAACAATCACCAATTTGTGGCCCAAAAGAAAACCTCCAACTCTGGCACATGAAATTAACTAAAATGTTTCAGAGGAACACAAAGGCAATACTAAGAAATAGTCTCAGAAGGTTTTGAAAAGGTGAACTGACATAAAATTTTTTCCGAAGAACCTGGTGGAACATGAAATTTTGAAGCAGTCAGCTGCTGTTCCAGCTTGGAGGCCAATTTACCCTACCTTTTATCAGTCTTCTACCCTTTGTTACTGGTGGAGGGTGCCCAGGTTCTTGGTATTTTGGACAAAGAATTGTACAAAATGCACAAAACAATGAGGAAAAACACATTTTTTTTTTTTTTAAACAAAAGTACACTCCACAGAGTGGGAGCAGTGACAAGTAGCTCAAGAGCACTAGTTACAGAATTTTCTGGGGTTTAAATAACCTCTAGAGGTTTCCCATTGGTTACTTGGTTTATACCTTATGTAAATGAAATAATGACCTGCAACCAGTCTGATTGGTTGTGGAAGGTGACCAATCAGAGGCTGAAGTGAAATTATTAATACAAAGTTACACATGAAGACTTGGCCTGCAACCAATCTAATTAGTTGCAGGAGGAGACCTATCAGAGGTACTTTCATTTTTCATCTGTAATACAGAAAAAGGGGTGGGGATTGCAAAGAGAGTAGCTGCTGATGTTTTTGTTACTTGGGGTGGAGATGTGGTGTTTTCCTTTTAACTCAGTTCTAGGAAGTCAGTGTGAATTGGCCTAAGGTTCCCTCTGCCTGCAGACCCTATTCTCTTGCCTCACCTTTAAGCTTCATTTTATAAACTAAGTGTCAGCAAACTACAGTAATGGAGGCTAAATCAGACCAAGACGTATTTGTGTAAATAAAGTTTTATTGCAACACAGAATTATTCATTCATTCACATATTTATGGATGTTTTACTGCTACAATAGGGTTGAGTAGTTACAACAGAAATGGTTTGGTCCACAGAGCCTAAAACATTTACTATCTGACTGTTTACACAAGCATATTTGCTGAACCTTTTTGGACGTAGAGCCTTACAGACAATCAATAGGCAGAGAAGATAGTTAGTGGCAAAGGAATGCTTTGGAAAATCCTCACAAAGAAATTGTGTACAAATTTGACCAAGTGACCAAGAAGTCTGGGACATTCTTTTCTCAGGACAAAGAAGTAAACCTAATATTGAGGACTCTGTGAGACAGTTGGAACTCAGATTCAGTGTAAAACTGAACCACATAGTCATGGACAGGGTGGTCTTGAGCAGGGGGTGATGCCACATGTCTCAGTTTTACACACTATTACAGAGATGAGGTCCCTGTAGGTGTCAGTGAGGAACTTGACAAATCTTATTGAGGATTCTGCTTGTTAAGCTTTAACAGACTAAGACCATTAGGGACACTCTGGTGTTAGGTTTATTAGCTTGTTACAGGAAAAGAAAATGCAAACGATGGGGAACCATGAAGATTCTCAAAATGGAGAGTCAGGGAAGGTCATTTAGAGCATTTTGGATACTGGAGGTTATTTATAGCATTTTGGATACTGGAATTAGTCATAAAATGGTCTTCATAGGGATTGATATGATTTTGTAAAATAAGAAGCTGCTGGAAGATCAGTGGTCTTATCTTAAAATATATGTGTCTTGGAGTTACTGTTAGGTCAGTTGAACTGTGCTTTAGCTTAGGACATAGGGTCTGAATAAATGTGTTAAACGGGTTTAAGCTTAGGTAGTTTGTCTTGTGTCATGCTTTGGTACAATTTATCTGTTTTGTGAGTCCTAATACAGTTTTGAAAATATAGTTTCTGTTTCAAGGCTCAGAGTAAGAGAATGCATTGGAATAATAATAAACACATTCAGGCTGGTGAGAAGAAAATGCGCTTGAGGATGGATGGGTACAGCTTCCATTTGTACTTTTCTTAAATTGGTAGAGCTTAGTCTATATTTTTTGTAAGATGCCCCTCCCACCTTGTCTACCAGTAACCACTAATAGGAATTAAGAGTGGAGTGACCAAACTCTAGATACTCCTGCCAAGATCCCTCCCTTTTTCTTCCCATTTGACATCTGCAGCTTTATCCCAGTATCTTCTGGTTTAAATTCTAGGGGATTCTCAATGTTCCTTTTAGCCTGTCATCTTCACATAAGTATTTCTTATATTCTATTTGTTTTATTCTTTTCATAGCGTTATCATCTGGCACATATTTCATTTATTTCTTTAAGTATTGGTATCTTCTGCGGTAGGCAGAGTTCTAAAGATGCCTACTCCCAAGATTTCTGTCTTCAGGATACCCAACCAAACATGAACCTAGGTACTTCTGTAAAGGGGTTTTACAAATATAATAAAAGTCCCAAGTCAGTTAACTTTAAGATAACAGAGGTTATCCATCTAGATGGGACTGATTCAGTCAGATGAGCCTTTTAAAAACAGAGTTTCCCCTGCTTGATAGCAGAAAAGAATGTCAGAGATACCTGAAGCATGAGAAGAATTGGATGTGTCACTGCTGGTTTTGAAAATAGAATGCATCATGTACAAGTAAAAGACACAGGAGCTGAGAGTGACCTTTGGTTGACAGCCAACCAGAAAATGAAGACTTCACTCTACAACTGCAAAGAAATGAATTCTTACAACTACTGGAATGACCTTGGAAGCAGATTTTTCTCCAGAGACTCCAGGTAAGAGCCCAGCCCTATTGGCAACTTGGTTTCATTCTTGTGAGAAGTTAAGCAGAGACTCAGGCAAAACCAGTCTGACTTCTGACCTATGAAATTGAGGTAATAGGTTGGTGCTGTGTTAAGATGTTATGTGGGTAGGGACTTTTTTCCATTTGTTTACTGTTAAGCCCTTAGTTCCTAGAATTGAACTTGATATTTAAGAAGCATTTGAGAAATAATTCCAATTAATTTACTTGGCTAAACACCATGAAGAGTGTCATACTGTTTAATCCTATACACAAACCCTAGATATTTAACTGTAAATTCAGTTAGGTAAAAGATGAAGGGTTTGAACTTTGAAGAATCAAGCTAAAAGTTTTCAATAATTTTGGATAAAATTTTATTAAAATTATAAAAGGCATCAATGATATATTTACAAGTGTTTACATCATTTTTTAATGAACTGATTACCAGACACTAATTACCTAATGTAATGCATGTTTTATTGTACTTTATGTGACACAAATTAATTTTCAATAGAGGCAGGAAACCTATCTCTAAGGTAATTAGTCATGGTCAAGTCTTAATTATCTTCTTAAATAGGAAAACAACAGGCATATAAAGATATCTACTATGATATTTTTGAGTGGTAATTTCTTTTATTTTGTAATATTCTTTCTACTAAAATAGAAACATTTGGCGATACAGATTTCAACACAAGGACTTTGAAATAATACTCACTTTTGAACACCTTCAACCTTTCTTGTACTGTACATTCTTTCCAAACCTTTCAAGGTGTTTTTATCTCTATTTTCTACATGAGGAAAGTGAGACACAGAGATATTCAGCAACTAGCTCAAGGTCAGAAAGCTTGAATTGGTAAGTCTAAGATTTCAGCACAGGTAGCTGCATATCTAAAATTCCATGCTTGTCTCGTTCCGTTACACTGTCAATCAGTGAATCTTTGTTGATTAAATGCATCTATAATTATTATTTATATATAAATGGATATCCACATTTAAGTATCTGTACAGTGTTTGTAACAGAGCTTTATTGAATATGAACAAGATATGATTATTATTTTCCAAGACAAAAATTTTATCTTGGGATCTGTTAAGAAAAACTGGCTTATCTAAATGATAAGGGCAAGAATCTTTTGCAAAACATATGCAGAAGCAACTTTGATTTACAAAATTAATGAATAACCTTCTTTTAACTAATTATCAGTTAACTGAAATTTCTTTTCCTGCCTTCCTGCCGGCCTTCCTTCCTTTCTTCCTTTTCTTTTCTTGTTTCTTTCTACATACATTTATTCAGAGTACACTGTATGACCTGATTTAGGCTCTAGGCTAAATTAAACATGAGAGATTTGTCTTTCATATTTTGGGAGCTTTGAGAGAAGGATTCAAGGTGATATATTGATGGGGAGCTGAGACTGTAAGATGAGGGATGAGTAGGTGTTAGTCTTAAGAGGGGCCATTTAAAGAAAGAAAGACAGCAAAGAGAGGAATACTCCAGACTGAAATAAAGCAACTAAAATGGAGAATTTGTATTTTTATTTTGTTATCACTGTTTTGTCTTATTTTGTTTTATTGCAGGAACTGAAAGAGGTGTAGTGTTGTTGGATAATAGAGTACATTTTGGGGGTAAGGGACGATATAGAGAGAGAGATTTAAAATGACGAGAGATTTGTGTTTGCAATGCCTTCTAGGTCACATTAACAAAGTTGAAATGTATGTGGTTCCACTGAAGGGAATGCAGTAAATAGATGTTATATTTGTTCATTCACTCATTCAACTATATGCATTGAAGGCTTGTTTTGTGTACTATGTGCCAGGTGTTGGTGCATTGGTGAGAAGTTACAGACAGCAGTGAATTTCTCATTGTCAGGGGCCTTTCCCTCATGGAGCTTATTATCTGGATTGATGGTTTGGAATGGTCATTTTGGTGTAACATAAATAATAAATAGTAGCAAAGAAAGACCAGATAGAAGGAGCTGGAATAGGAAACAAATAGAGATGACTGTCTGAGCTAGGGACTCAGGATCTAGCAACAAGGATGTCAGTGGTGACAGACAAGAGGATATATTGGATGGAGGAGGCATTTAGATCAAACTTCTTTTTGTAAAGGAAGGACAGGGTGAATGGCAGTTACTGTCTATGCTTGTAACTGTATTTTCAGTCCTTGACTAGTAATTTAACCTTGACTCTAAAATAGCTATATTTGAGAAGTCATTGATTCCAGGCATTCTTGATTTTTAAGAATGTTCTATATCTGTTTAACTCACTAATGGGTGTTGAATTGATGAATTCAAGCCCTTTTCCCCAATATTTTAAATTCACAAATAAATATTATTATTTGGGTAATGAATATCTTGACTTTTTGGACATTTTCTTTTAATCTTTATAGGAATACAGTCATGTTCAATTAAATAGTACGTTACGTGGTAATGAGTTGTTAGTCACTCCTCCTTTACCACAAATATCTAGTAACCTACTGAAAAATTTACATAATCTCTGCCCAAATTGACTGTACTACAACTGCAGTAGCTATTTGTGCATTTATCTTTTGTACTGTGCAATTAGTTCTTGTATAGACAAATTTTCTCTATATTTGATATGTAAGTATTGGCTCCCCTCACCATATCTTAGACAGAAATGTTCAAATATATGTTGTTTGAATTTTCTTCCCTACCTTTATAATAAAAAAGTAAATAAATTCAGTCTCTTTTTTTCTTAGTATTTAAAAGTATATAACTTTATTATAGAGTTGGTGTTTTTAAAATTATATTTTTGGTTTTAGAAAAGTAAATGTCTTCAACAATTTAATAATTTTCTAAATATTAAGGTTAGAATATAATTATAATTTGAAAAACAATTTATTCATTTACCTCATCCTTTAAATAAAAGAAGAGGTCCTCTATTTATAACCTCTACTTTAAAGCCCCTCCTTTTTTCAAAAAAAAAATGATAATTGGAGATATGAAAGATTGTGAGTTTATATTTTGGATCTGACAGATTCTACCCTTACACTGCTGATAATTTTTAACATCTCAATGGTTAATTTCTTATTAGCCATAAGATAGCTTATTTGTATATTTAATGGAAGTCATAGGGATAAACTTGGACATATTCGTGTTTAACTTTTCATCTGTTAAATGTATTTGCTTTAGTTTGCCTATTTTTTCATCTCAAGTATTATGCATTCAAAATTCGGTAACATTGTATTATAAATAACGTAGAATAAGTTTGACAGTTTTAGCGAACAATGTGTAGAATTATTTCTTCAAATTGTCATAGTCTTTTAATAGTCTTGACCAACTTGGGCAACATAGCAAGACTCTGTGTCTGTACACGATAATAATAATAAGAATAAAAGCTGGTCATGGTGGTGCTTGCTTGTAGTTCCTGCTACTCAGGAGGCTGAGGTGGGAGGATCACTTGAGCATTGTAATTCAAGGCTGCAGTGAACAATGATCATGCCACTGCACTCCATCCTGGGCAAGAGAGAGAGAACCTATCTCTAAATAAAAATAAACAAACAAACAAACAAACAAGTATCATCCATTTTTTGCATTTCATTTTACGTTAGATAATTCAGTATCCTTAAATGTTTATGGCCTCAGTATGCAAGCAATTAACATAAACTGATAGGTATCTTAAATGAACAAGCATTTTAAATTACTAATAAAAATAAATAAGCATTTAGAACTATTCCTATTTAAGTAAGCTCTCAAAAAAAAAAAAAAAAAAAAAACTAGCCTTTACTATTGTAATTTTTATATTGCCTTTAATAGATTAAGGATAAAGTTAGTGAAATAAGCCAAAGCTTAACATTGGAAAATTTATGGACACATTATAGATAATAAAGGGCAGAGAGGAAACAAAGGTTTTGTTTTGTTTTGTTGTTTTGTTTTTACCTGGAAGGTACTTTTATTTGCTCCTCTGGTATTATTTTTATGATACAAATATTTCCAGTAAACTATTTTTCTAGTAAATGGTTTCTACATAATTCAGCCAGGCTTGCCTTACAATTTGTTTAGAGGTGCCTTATGAATGAAACCTATAATTGGTGTCTGCAGTTTATGTCAAAGTCTAATCCTTTTTTATTACTTAGAAGATTTTAAACATTAATCATATCTATTAAAATGTATTATTTTTCTGTTCAAATAATTATTTCGGCTTTTAATATCCAAACATGATAGGTCAATGGCATTCTCCAAAGAAATTGACAATAGGATTTAAAATTCTATTTCATTTTTTTCCTTATAAACTCCTAATTATATTCTTTTGGCTTTATGAAGATGGACTATAAAATTGACTGATAAATAAGAAAATTTCACCCTGAGGTATAAAAACTGATATGGAAAAAACAGGTTTTGTTAACTATTCAAAGATTATTACTTCACTCTCTGCTGCAGACTCTTGAACATAGAAGGTGCTGTTACATTAATGAAGATCATCTTTTAATTCTACGTTGTTGGTAGCTCCTTTTAATGGTAAAACCATTAGTTTCAAGGTATTAAATGACTGCTCTTTGTTAGTCATTTTTAAATTTCTCTCAGTATCTTTTTCAGAATGCCTAAATGAAGTCTTTTCCGTAGGCTTTCATTTGAGATAAGTAAAAATGTGAATGTGAATGCATGGCAATATTTATGGAAAATATTAGCTTGTATGTTAAATACCTCATGAAGTTTCCTGACAGTACCATGCTTAATTTTTAACACATATAATAACATTTCATAAAAAATCAGTATGAATCACTAAACATTAAATATCAAAAATGATGGAAAGACCAATAACTTTCCTCGGCCTTCTGGAAAGGCACAGATTTTGTCATATTTATGCTGTAGCATAATGCATACACAGACTATTATGTTTTGTCTGAATGATATGCAATAATTCTGGCAACACATAAAGTCATCCCAGCTAGTTCTTATGTCAATCATTCCTAGAAAAGTTATGTTGTCGAAAATATTTTGATTATTAAATTTCATTGTTCTTCAATTTTTATCTACCTGTCTTGAAAACATAGGCAGTATTTAATCCACTAATAGGTAGGGTTACGATTTTTTCTAAAGTGAGATAAATCAGAAGAGAGATACCAAATTCTTAGTTTGGAATAGTATTCACTCTTTTTCTCCAAGTGCTTAACATTTTACTCACTCCTAAATGTTTACTTCATGTGTAACCACCTGTATTGTATTATTTTCCTATAGCAAAATTCATAAACTGACCCAGCTTCTTGGACTGAGCCTTTAGCATGACAGAATATACTATCGGAATGATTAGACAAGATACAGTTATACAGTTACTGATTATCATCAATTTTCATACAATAGATATCAGGCAAATAAAATATCTTATAAACAGCACATGTATCAAGAGCCGTACATGTGTTTGTGTCTTTAAACCACTCCAAAATCATTTTCTAGAATGCTTTAACAAGTTAATGTTCTGAAAAAGTAAAGTAATCTTCATGCAAACAAACAAACAAACAACAACAACAACAACAACAACCAGATGACTTTTGCAATGCTGAAATCATCCCAAATGATTGAGTGGCATGTCCACTCAATGTGATATTACTGAGATATTGAAATAATTGCTTTGTAAATGATTCCACCATTGACTTTCTTCTGTGTATTTTGTTGTTGTTGTTGTTGTTGTTGTTTTTAGATGGAGTCTCACTCTCACTCTGTCACCCAGGCTGGAGTGCAATGGCACAATCTCGTCTCACGGCAACCTCCACCTCCCAGGTTCAAGCCATTCTCCTGCCTCAGCCTCCTGAATAGCTGGGATTACAGGTGCCTGCCACCATGCCCAGATAATTTTTTGTATTTTCAGCAGAGATGGGGTTTCATTATGTTGGCCAGGCTGGTCTCAAACTCCTGATCTGCCCACCTTGGCCTCCCAAAGTAACACTGACATTTTCAATGAACTTTGAAATAGAATAGAAAATTGTAGTGCACTCCAGTTAGAATTAATTTAAAAAATGTATATTCATGAGCATAGAAAATGCACATGAAAGAAATGCAATAGGTGAATGCTGGGCTGGCAAAATTATAAGTGAATTTTTAAAATTCTGTTATTTTGTTATGTTGTATTTCACATATTGTGTTTGTTTTGTTGTTTTTTCCAAGTTTTACATAGCATAGGAGTTAAGGCATGGGTTCTAAAGCTTATTGGCTCAGATTCAATTAATCTTCAGCTGTATCACCTTGCTGAATAGTAATCTCTACCTCAGTTTTCTCATCTGTGAAATGGGTATAAAAACAGGATTTAAATGCAATTTCATAGAATTATTATACAAATTAAATGATGTGGTTTCCAGCAGGATGTTTAAAAGTATGTTTAGACCATATTAAGGGCTTGCTATTGTTATTTTCAAGGGTTATAATATTAAGGTGATATTTTATAAAAAATATGTTTTCAGTTACCAATGCCTAAATCTTAACCTCTATCCATATGCTCTTCAAATAAAAGATGTTACCAAAAGATGACTTTGTGTGTGCATGGTGGCTTTTGAGGGTGAGGAAATGACGGTATGATGACCAGTTAATAATATCCTGCTATACTGGAATTAAGTTGTAATATTCATTCACATCCTATCTCTGTCTGAGAACCATGTAGACATCAAAAGTGCCCATTTATTATAATTTGGTCCTTTTGTTCCCTGTCATACTTCAATTATGATATCCATATATGATATTGCCATGTTCTAATAATGAGATATTTGTGCTGTTTTATGTATTTTTTGATGGGAAGAGATATCAATTGACAATTTAGAGATTCCATGACTGCAAAGTTAACCTCTTACCTGTCACTGGCAAGGTTGCTTTTCATAATAGTTATATGAAAGTCACAGAAATTTCAAATCATTTTGCTTATCTTTTATGACACCTCCCAAGCTCCCAGGCCTCTGCCCTACATATGATTGGACACACTAAGCTTCCCCTATCATGGAACTTAATCTTCCTATCCCACATTTACTGGCCTGTCAGAGGGCCAATGTCCTCATTTCATTTAAATCTGCCTAAATGCCATCATATTAGAGAGGGTTCTTGGAACTGAGAAGTGACAATATGCTAGCAGCCATTCTGGCCACACTTGAGGAGCCCTTCAGCCTGCCACAGCATAGTGGGAGCCCCTCTCTGGGCTGACTGAGGCTGGAGCCTCCTCCCTCTGCTTGCAGGGAGGTGTGGCGGGAGAGGCGTGGGCGGGAACCAGGACTGCACTTGCTGGCTGGTGTGAGTTCTGGTGGGCATGGGCATGGCTCTGCGGGCCCCACACACGGAGCAGCAGGCTGGTGCTGCCAGTCCAGGGCAGTGAGGAACTTAGTAAGGGGGCCAGCAGCTGCGAAGGTTGCCCGGGGTCCCCCAGCAGTGCCGACCTGCCAGTGCCGCACTCAAATTCTCTCTGGGCCTTAGCTGCTTCCCAGTGGGGCAGGACTCCGGACCTGCAGCCTGCCATGTCTGAGCTCCTACCCCTGCGGTGGGCTCCAGCGAGGCCTGAGCCTCCCCCAGGGGTGCCACCCCCTGCTTCGTGGCGCCGGGTCCCATCCACAGCCCAAGGGCTGAGGAGTGCAGGGCCGGCTGGGGACTGGCAGGCAGCTCCACCTTCAGCTCCGGTGCTGGATCCACTGGGTGAAGCCAGCTGGGCTCCTGAACCGGATGGGGACTTGGAGAACTTTTATATCTAGCTGGAGGATTGTATGTGCACCAGTTAGCACTCTGTGACTCTGTGTCTAGCTCAAGGATTGTAAATGCACCAATCAGAACTCTGTGTCCAGCTCAGGGTTTGTAAATACACCAATCAGTGCTCTGTGTCTAGCTCAAGGTTTGTAACTACAACAATTGGTACTCTATATCTAATTAACCATGTATCTAGCTAACTAGCACTCTGTGACTCTGTGTCTAGCTCAAGGATTATAAATGCACCAATCAGCACTCTGTCAAAATAAACCAATCAGCTCTCTATAAAGTGGACCAATCAGCTCTCTGTAAAATGAACCAATCAGCAGGATGTGGGTGGGACCAGATAAGGGAATAAAAGCAGGCTGCCCCATTCAACTAGTTGCAACCCGCTGGGGTCCGCTTCCACGCTGTGGAAGCTTTGTTCTTTAGCTCTTTGCAATAAATCTTGCTGCTGCTCACTCTTTGGGTCCATGTTGCGTTTATGAGCTGTAACACTCACGGTAAAGGTCTGCAGCTTCACTCCTGAAGCCAGCGAGACTACCAACCCACCAGGAAGAACAACAACTGCAGACGCACTGCCTTTAAGAGCTGTAGCACTCACCACGAAGGTCTGCAGCTTCACTACTGAAGCCAGCGAGACCACGAACCCACCGGGAAGAATGAACAACTCCAGACATGCTGCCTTTAAGAGCTGTAACACTCACCATGATGGTCTGCAGCTTCACTCCTCACAGCGAGATCACGAACCCACCAAAAGAAAGAAGCTGCAGACACATCTGAACGTCTGAAGGAACAAAATCCGGACATACCATGTTTAAGAACTGTAACACTCACTGCGAGGGTCCATGGCTTCAGTCTTGGAGTCAGTGAGATGCAAGAACCCACCAATTCCGGACACAGAATCACATATACTAGAGTAGCATTACCATCCGATTATTCTATATTGCCTATTTTGTTAATTTCTTGACATAGTAATTATGTAAATGCATATTATGTTATTTAAGTGTCATTATATCTATTTAATTGTGTATTTTTGTCTCCCTCTTCTAGAATACAATTCTACTGAAGCGTGAGCTTTGTCTGTGTGTTCATTCCTACCTGCTCTGAGGATATAAAACTAATCAATCAATAAATGTTAAATAGCTGAATGAACATGAGTGACAAATTTTATTTTAAATGGAGATGAGATTTCTATGCAAATGATCTTGAAACTGTGTAACTTGTAACTAGGTAAACTGATATTTTAATAAGTTGCAGTAGCATTAATAGCACTTTCAAATATTTACAGATTGTTCCCAAGAGAAAATCAAGTTGGGTATCTTCCATAAATTACAGAGCAACTGAGAAAGGACAATGAAAGCATCAAAGTAAAAATGAAAATTAGAAATCACTTTGAAAACTGAAGAATAATTTTGTTTTTAAAATGGTGAGTTAATTTAAAAATGAAAGAAAATAGCATTTTACCTAATCTTGATCATTATTTATGTACTTTTTGGATTATTTTATGACCAGACAGAAGTTTCCTGAGTAGAAAGATAAGATAATTATATTCTGGTTTATGCAACAACAAGATTTCTCATTTTATGTTTCAGTTAAATTGTGTGCACTGGGAAAATAAACTGAGAAACGCTAGTACGCAAATGGCATTAGCATGAAATATTCTAAATATTCATATTTTATTGTCTTAGAGTCAAAAAAGGTAACATTTCTCTCTGAGAGAAAACATAATAAATAGCAAAGCTTCAGGGACCATCCTCTTATATTAAGTGCCCACTTGACTTTCTGTAAGAAATCATAGTGTCATAATCAGAGAATCTCAAGTATAGAAATACAATTATCAATTTTATTTTACTGATTCAAAACATCTTAACTCAAAATAAGCTTTTGTTTCTTAATATGCTGTTTTGCTCCATTTCCTATGTACAATTCCTATTTCAATCGCTAAAGCATTTTTCAGTGCTTGGAATGTTAAATAATTGAATAACTTTTAATGGTGAATGAAAATAAAAATAACCTCAAGTTAGTAAATACTCAGAAATACATTCTGAGACCCTGCCAGGAGAATTGACACATACAGTGAGCTCTGTAAAGACAAGATTCGAAAGTTCGAAGAGATGGGCTTTGGAACCAGACCACCAAGATTCAAATCTTGGCCCTCTGACTCATGACATGTGTAACCGTTGACTAGTTACTTAATTGCTTGTGTCTGAATCTCTTTATAAATAAAATGAGGATTCAAGGTAATTCTTTGACATTGAGATTGTCTTAAGAATTAACTGAAGAGAACGTCTGGCCCATATGCAAAGTTATTATTTCTATCGGTTTTGCCAGATATTTTTAGAATAATATGTTGTTTTGATCATTTCTGATAGTTCTTTTGAAGTATTTCTAAGAAATGGTAGAAAATTCATTAACATAAATATCTTACCTGAGCATTAGTAACATTTTGAAAATCACTGGTGTAGGAATTATGAGGTATCTCTACTTTGATCGTGACTTGATAAACTGGCCTTCATTAACTGTTCTTAAATGTGATTCATAGTGATATTGGCATGACCACTGTAAATGCTCACTAACAATACTTTATGCCTAATACTGAGAAAAGTGCTGGCAGGAAAGTGACAAAGAACATAACATAGTTGTGGTCCCCTAACTATGCTTATAACATAGTTGTGGTCTCCTAAGAGATATTCTCATGAATAAATATGGGAAAACATTAGAATGTAACTTATTTTTCAGAAGTCAGGCATAGGCTAGTTCAATTAAAATATTAACGTTATATTGTGCAATATTTATTATCTCTTATTAATGAATTTTTAGGTGTCTCACCAAAACCAAGAAACTCCCGTATAAAACTTAGTGAGCTGTCTGTCCCCTTGGAGAAAAACCATACTTTTGCTAATTTTTTTCTTTGGAAAATATTATGGCATCATTGGAATTTCAATCAGTGCATTGATATACATGCTTTGGTAAATGGCTCTGCTGCTTAAAATGGAAAAGGATTGATATAACTAGAATTTGCATTATTTTTGTTTTTCATAATATTTTTTACTCTTAGCTCTCATACTTCTCCCTTTCTCTTACAAGCACATGCACATACACACACATACACTCATCTGATATAAAGTGTGTTAAACAGAGAATTTAAATCATCTATTTATTGAAAGATAAGCCAGGTAAAGAGTAGGTCAGAACAATTTGGCACTGTAGTGGAATCAAACATGAGGCATATTCAGTGCTAGTCTGATGTTTGTTTGAGTTAACTACAATGACTAGGGGACCCAGGTTGTATTTGTTAATCATTTTTCCCTCTTTAATTTTGCATCTATGTGTATCTTCCAAATTGGTTTTATATTCTTGGAAATTTTTCTTCGAATATCAGAATGAGAGTTAACATTGTAATATGCCTTTGCTAGCACTACTTTGCTAGGTAATGTTTGTTTTAACATCTTTATTTCTGTGAGAAAATCTGATGTATAGTCAGTAAGTAACCTACTAAAAATATTTTAAGAGGAGCTTACTCTAGGGCATGTGCTTTGCTTCACTTAGTATAATTCCATTCCTTATAATTGTTGTTATTATAACTGTTATTAATACAATTGTTTATTATAATTCCATTGCTTAACCCTTGGTGAGGATGTGCCCTCACTCCTTCCCCCTGATAATACAAGTCCCATAACTATTTAGCTTTCTGACTTAGCAGAGAGGTTAGATGACTCAGCTCCATCAAAATATTACTGAACAGTTGCTCTGCCTCACGTTTTCTTCTTAGGATTCTTCTAAAATATATTTAATCGTAAAAAGTAAAAGAAAAAATTGTGAAGACAAAACTGGAAAAACCTAAAGTTAACCATTGTATACATAGTTTGCACAGCACCATTTCCATTTTTTTATTTTTCAAGTTTATTTCTGTGTTACAATATATGCACCTAGAGGCTTAAGCTGTGTACTTGCTATGAGATCACATTTATGGAGCACGATAGTTATCTTCAGAAACCAGAATAAAATAAAAAATATTCAAGATAAAATGTAAAATGGTTACTTACAATATAATATTAAGACCTTAAATGTTATAACAATGCAAATATTTATGTTTTATTCTGTAGAGGTTACTCAATATGAACAGATTATATAGTTTAGCATTGGACCTGGGGAAGTTTTCTCATGTAAAAAATCATGCAGCATAATTATTTTTGGATGAATCAGAATACTGAGACATAAGCCATAAAATTATACCTGGCTGAAGTAAGCAAAAATAGCATATTAAAAGACCATTGGCAGCAAAAAGAATCACTGAAAAGTCTAAAGGATGAGGCTCAAAAACATGAAGGCAGAGTCATATCCAATAGCATGATACAAACAAGTACATCTGCTTTTCAAGGTTGAGGACTAGATGTCACAACTTGTGCCCTAGCTCTGACCATTCTGATTTGTTCATTGGAGTATCCAATTGCCACTGATGCAAGCTGCTGATGTCACTGATGCACTAATCCAGGCATTACTGCCTGTGGAAGTGAAGTGATGCTGCCACTGTTGAAGCTCCTGCCAGAAATGGCTTCCTTAGCAACTTCTTTTATGATTAGGGCAGCTATATGGGTTTGGCTGAATCTAGAGCATACATCTACGATCCTGAAGCAAGATACACCAGGAAAATAAATATTTGGCATGTTCTGCTGCTGCTTGGCATTATTTCCCCCCGAATGAGTATAAGACATGTGGCATCCAATCTAAAAAATGCCATCTCCTCTGTGTATTTATGTATCCTTTTGTGGTATCTTCTCCTCAAATCTGGTTGGTGCTGTAACTCACTCTTGACCAACAGGATGTGGTGGAGGCAAGGTCAGAAAATTTCTTACTGCTCTCACGTGGGTCTTTTGGGACATTCACTCTTGAGTTGCTTACTTTAAAACCCAGCCACCACACAGTGATGAACATGAGAAGCCATGTGTGGAATCTGGTTGACAGCCTTGGTTGAACTTTCAGTTAACAGACAGTCTCAGCTCTCAGCCTTGTGAGTGAGCCATCTTAGGTACCATGCTCACTCAAACTTTAAGACTCTCCAGTTCTCAGCTAACATGTGACTTCAACCCGTTGAGGGACCATAAACAAGAACTAATCAAACGAACCCAGGAAGCCTACAAATTCATGGACATGCGAGGTCATAATAAATTGCTGTTTAAGTCACTGCATTTTGAGATTGTCTGTTAGGTAGTACAAGTTATAATAAAAAGTAGAGAATTCTGCAAATGTAGGAACATTTGCAGGACTCTGCAGAAGAGAAAGACAGAGAGTAAGTGAGAGAGAGGAAAAAAACGGAGAAGAGGAAGAGAAGGAGGAAAATAAATAAATATAAATTTTCAGTACAAATTTACAAATTCTCCCTTGTCTGTACTTCATTCAAGCCATCACATGTAGATTTAATAATAACTTTTAAAAACAGTAGCATTTCTTGAGTGACAAGGATTGTACTAGATATCTTGCCTTACACCTCTTTATTTTTCTTGACTGTTTATATATCACAATTTTTCGAAGTATACAATTATATTTTATAAAATAAGCAAACAGATTCAGAGAAGATAAAGAATTTTCCTCAGACACAGCTAATGGTTACCAGAAATGAGTTGTGAACTAATCTTTCTGAATACAAAGGCAAAGTTTAGCTTTATCAGATTTCTAAACTTCCCTTTTTCTCTGTTATTTGATAGCCTGAAATTGGCTCAGTAATTTTGCTTATTTATTTCAAAGGAAAAGATGCAACACACAATAGTTCAGAATTGATTAGAATTGCCCATGTGATTTAGAGAAGACAACAGCAATACTTGATCATATATGTTAGCAATTATGTGTCTAGTTTCATGAACAAGGCTTCTGGTGAAGTTCTCTACACCAAATTATTCACTTTGAAATGTGCTTCACTAATTAGTGCTTCTGTCAATCTATGCCTTCAGAGCCATTCTGAAGACATGCAAACCACCCACTCATCTGTAAACTGCCCATCAACATAAGGATTTAGATATAAACATAACGGTGAACTGTGGGATAAGGGCAGAGAGGGCAAGATAGTTCACAGTTACTATTCATTTATAAAAACCAAAGTAGTGGGAGAATTATTTGATATTTTCAACTGGCACGTAAAATTGAATGATTATGGAGTCACAATTAAACTCTTACTAAACTGGTCTATTTATAATGAATCTTTGTTTTGGCATTACTGCTAGCCAGTTGCTGTAACAGGTCACTTATAACAATGAATATGTAAAAACACATTATTTCCTAAGGGCATGCTAAGCTACAATCAAAACAGGCATCTATCGTCATGTATTACAGTTGAATAGCAATTAAATAAGCCATGATACATTTTCTGATTTGCCTTTTGAATTACTCAATTTTTAATAAACTATGTAAGTCAGAAACAGTGCTAAAATAAGAAACCCAAGTGTATTAACATTTGCAAAACTTATGTGAATAGTCAATAGAATTCCCTTATGGTCTAAAGAGAATGTAAAATTATATATTGAGGTAGTTTAACATTTTGTTATGAAATGTGAATTTTTTGAAGTTGTAAAATACAGATTTTTTTCTGGAAAGAAAGAATGCATTTTTAATCCTAACTTACTAGGCAATATATTGTAACTAAATATTAAAATAAACATCAATTTTATTGAGTTTATCAAGTTTACAATGACTGTCTCATTATTTGGGAATGACTGACTCATTATTCTAGAGAAAAACCTGGATATTGGCACACAAATTGTATTATTTAATTTCCCCAGACTTACAAATGACATATTTGGATCCCACTCCCCTATCTAGTTATTGTTCTACATTTTCTTTCTTTCCTTTCTTTCTTTCTTTTCTCTCTCTTTCTTTCTTTCTTTTCTCTTTCTTTTTCTTTCTTTCTTTCTTTCTTTCTTTCTTTCTTTCTTTCTTTCTTTCTTTCTTTCTTTCTTTCTTTCTTTCTTTCTCTCTTTCTTTCTCTCTTTCTTTCTCTCTTTCTCTCTTTCTTTCTCTCTTTCTCTCTTTCTTTCTCTCTTTCTTTCTTTCTTGAGATGGAGTCTCACTCTGCCACCCAGGCTAGAGTGCAGTGGCATGATCTCGGCTCACTGCAACCTCCGCCTCCTGGGTTCAAGCGATTCTCCTGCCTCAGTCTCCTGTGTAGATAGGGTTACAGGTGTCTGCCAGCACGCTCAGCTAATTTTTGTATTTTTAGTAGAGATGGGGTTTCACCATTTGGTCAGGCTGGTCTCGAACTCCTGACACCGTGATCCACCTGCCCTGGCCTCCCAAAGTACTGGGATTACAAGTGTGAGCCTTGTGCCTGGCCATTTTTCTACATTTTTGTGATTGGTGCTACCTTCTTGAAACATTTTCTTCTGTCAACACACCCCCATCTCTTTGATTCTCTTCTTTCCCACTTGTTGCTCCTCAACAGTTCCATTTGATGTTTTCTCCCCATTTTCCAGACTTCTAAAACTCAGAGTGCTCTAAAAATAATACCAAACAATATTACTGCTGAGTCCCTTCACGAAGACAGGACTCTGAAGCTGATCTGCCACTACTCCTTAAGCCCATAGAGAATAACCAGACCTCTGCCTGGTCTTCCACCATATACATTATTTGACAGAGAAACCAGTTCCAGAGGAAAATGAGCCCATAAACCAAACTAACAAGAAATTTGAAGACCACCTTTATTTTCATAGGTAACAAAAAAGCACTGTATTACACACATTGTGTCAGGAACAGAGATATCAATATAAAAAAGTTCTAGAATTTTATTTGCTTAATAATTATAGTAACATACATAAGAAAGTATATTGCCATGAAAACATTAAAAAGCCAGTTATAATACTAGATATGGAAATATGTGAGAATTAAAACACATATTTAAATAGATAGAATAGATACAGCCGAGGGATGAATTAGAAAAAATCAGAATCAGAAGTCTCATAGATGAAAGAAGATTTGTCCATTTATGTTGCTATAAAGGAATACCTGAGGGATGGTTATTTATAAAGAAAAGAGATTTATTTAGCTTATGATTCTTAAGTCTGGAAAAGTTCAAAATTGGGCATCTGTATCTGGTGAGGGACACAAACTTCTTCCACTCTTGGTGAAAGGCAGGGAGCCAGTGTGTGCAGAGATCACATGATGAGAGAGGAAACAGGAGAGAGGAGGGAAGATGCCAGCTTTTCTTTAACTACCACTTCTCATGGGCAGTAATAGGGTGGGCATTCACTCACTACTGTGAGAAAGGCACCAAGTGATTCATGAGAGATTTGCCCCCAAACCCAAACACCTGTCACAGAGCCCCATCCCAACATTGCCACACTGGAGATTAAATTCCAACAAGAGATTTGGAGCAGCCAAACAAACCGTATCCAAACTACAGCAGCAACATCCCAAGAACACGAAAATACAAAGGAGATGAAGAATAAAGGTGGAAACGTAACATGTGGGTAATAGGAATTCCAGAAGAACTGAAAGATAAAAATCAAGAGAAAAAAATATTTGAAAAAACAATGGACATCAATGTATTGAAATTTTAAAAAATAAAATGATAAAATATCTTGATACTGAAAGGGCTTATGAATTGCCAAAAAGGAGAAATAAAAACACACGGTTCTAGCTCTATGAGGAAATTTAATGTATAAAGACAAACAGAAAATATTGCAGGGAGAAAAAGAAGATTAGAGACATAAAGAGCAAGATAAAGGAGAGGGCAATATCATGCTGAAAGGGCAAAAGCTGGAAGCACTTCCCTTGAGATAGGCAATCAAATCTTAAAGCTCCAAAGTGATTTCCTTTGAGTATGTGTCTCACATCCAGCTCACACTGATACAAGAGGTGAGTTCCCATGGTCTTAGATAGCTCTGCTCCTGTGGCTCTGCAGTGTACGGTCTCCCTCCTTGATGATATCATGGGCTGGCATTGAGTGTCTGCAGCATTTCCAGGTGCACAATGCAAATTGTCATTGGATCTACCATTCTGGAGTCGGGGGAATGGTGGCCCTCTTCTCACAGCTCTACTAGACAGCACCCCAGTAGGGAATGTGTGTTGGGGCTCTGACCCTGTATTTCCCTTCTGCACTACCATAGCAGAGGTTGCGATGAGGGCTCTGTTCTTGAAACAAACTTTTGCCTGGACATCCAGGTGTTTCCATACATCCAGTGAAATCTAGGTAGAGATTCCCAAACTTCAATGAGAAGTCATTGAAGGATATTAAGCCAGGTCACTAAATGATCAGATTTGTATTTGGAGAAAAGCCTTAAGAAAATAAATAAATCTTACTTACCCACAGCCTCTAGTATGACTCATGGTATATAAAAATCAACTCAAAATAGATTAAATACTTAAATATATAGCCTAAAACTATGAAAACCCTAAAAAATAGTATGAAAAACCATTCTGGATGTCAACCCTGGCAAAGATTTCATTATGAAGACTCCAAAAGCAATTGTAACAACAACAACAACAAATGGACAAAAGTGATCTAATTAAATTAAAGAGCTTCTGCGCAAAAAAGAAACTATCAACATAGGAAACAAACAACCTATGAAATGGGAGAAAATATTTGCCAACTCTGTATCCAGCAAAGGTCTCACATCCAGAAATTATAAGGAACTTAATGAACAAGCAAAAAACAAATAATGCCATTAGAAAGTGGTCAAACGACAGGAACAGACACTTTCCAAAAGAAGGCATACATATGACCAACAAGCAAGTGAAAAAATGCTCAATATGAGTAATCATTAGAGAAATGCAAATCAAAACCACAATGAGTTACCATCTCACACCAGTTAGAATGACTATTATTAAAATTTAAAAAAATAACAGATCTTGATGAGATCGCAGAGGAAAAGGAACACTTACACTCTATTGGTTGGAAGAAAAATTATTTCAGACACTATGGAAAGCACTTTGGAGGCTTCTCAAAGAATTTGAAACAGAACCACCATTTGACAGCAATTCTAGTAGTAGGTATATACTCAAAGGAAAATAAATCATTTTACCATAAAGACAAATGCATGCATATATTCATTGCAGCACTATTCACAACAGCAAAGAGAATCAATCTAGATGCCAAACAATGGTGGACTGAATAAAAGAAATGTGGTACATATCCACCATGGAATACTACGTAGTCATAAAAAAGAGCAAAATCATGTCCTCCAGAGCAACATGGATGCAGCTGGAGGCCATTTTCCTAAACAAATCAATACAAGAACAGAAAATCAAATACTATATGTTCTTACTTATAAGTAGGAGCTAAACATTGAGTACACACAGACACCAAGAAGGAAAAAACAGACACTGGGGCCTACTTGAGGGTGGAGGGTGGGGGGAAGGTAAGGATTAAAAGACTGCCTGTCAGATACTGTGCTCACTAACTGGGTGATAATATAATTTGTACATGAAAGCCCAGCGACTTGCAATTTACCCATGTAACAAGCCTGCATATGTACCCCAGAATCTAAAATAAAATTTGAAAGGAAAAAACAAAAGGAGATCGACAATAACTTACAAAAATTGTACGAAAGAAGATGATAAAATTATATTTCCAGAGTCTGAAAAAAACTTAGAATTTTATATCCAGCAAGTTGTCAGTTAAACAGAGGGCATGATATATATTCTTAGTTATGTAAGTCTTCAGAAGCTTTGCTACATGAAAGCCACCTCGAACAGAGCTATGTATAAAGTACATAAATACCAGCAGACATGGATTAAAGAGCTATCAGAAGAAAATCTATGCAGTTATCTTACAAACATTTGTCACTATCTTAAAACATGTATCTCTCTATTTATTTAAATTAATCTATTATCTAATTAATTTTATCTATCATCTTTCATAACAGTCTTATAAATCTATGTAATATTAATAATGAAGTTGGGAAGTTATCAAGAGTTTTAATAATGTGCTGAAGTTATTTTATTCTTAAGCTTAAAATAAAAGTACTGTTTTATTTTTAAGGAAGGAAGGATTAAAATAAACAAAAGACCAGAATAAGTGGATATAATAAATTATGTTACTGAAGCAGATCTAAATAATTAATAGAAATGTACTAAGCTGGTCAGTTAAAAGGAAAAAATTGACAAAATGAATTCTTCCTTGTGATACTATTGTTTAGCTTCTGGGTTTGACATTCATTTAAATACTAATTCATCTGTATTTACATAAATAAGATAAATCAGACTCTCAGATTTAACTTTCCACCTTGAACTTATTCCCGGAGCTTTATAGTCATGTACACAATTACCTGCTCAACAGCAACAATAATGAATAGTCCCTTATTAGAAAGAGTTAATGGGATTTTAATCTGGGGGCAGTCCATGAAGTTTTCCTAAATAAAGTGTCATTTGTAGTCAACTGTAAAGAATGAACACAGGGAAACAAGTTGAAGTGGGAGCAGGGAATTTTCAGAGGAAAAGGAAGAGATTCAGCAGAGGCTCTGAGACAGGAAAGAGCCTAGCATATTTGAGGAAATGAAAGGCCACGTGGTCAGACCTGAGAACACCACAGGAAAGTGATTCAAGCAAGGTCTTGTATATGGGTAGAGCAAGGATATTCCAGAGCCTTTTAAACCTTGTTTAAGATTTTGATCATTATCTCAATGAGAGGTCATTGAAGGATACTCAACCAGGTCACTAAATGATGAGATTTTTATTTGGAAAAGAACCTTAAGAAAAACTAAATCTTACTTATCTACAGCATCTAGTATGACTCATGGTATACAGCAGAGGTTAAACAATTTTCTTTAAATGTATGTGAGATTATTCAGAGCTATATTGTCAAATATAAAATTTTAAGAATCTTATTCTTAATGTCTAATACTGGAAAGTAGCTTTTTCAACTCTGTAAAATTATATTGCTTCATGTCAACACCTCCCCTTTTTAAATTATTTTAGATATATTGTAAGTTAGCAATGAGCTGTACTTTTCAAGAGTCATGATTTATCCATTTAATACAAACTTGAAAAGGTAGAGTGGATTTACTGAGGGTTGTGAATATCTAATGAGTGTTTAAAGTCTGGTTCATGTTATGTGACTAAGTAGAAGTTCAAAACCCATTTTTGACTCAGTTTCAGTTCAGTGTAGTGTGCTACTAATTGAAATTAAAAAAGAAAAAAAATATTTTTACACATGGTTGGCAAACCAAATCTGCTGAGGTTTTATGTAAGTGTAGCTTGCTTTTGTCTGCTATTTAATTAACCAGTTCACAAATAAAATGTCCTCAGTTTAATTTCCATTTAGTAGCTCAATACTGTAAACTATTCACAGTGTAATTAAAAGTCCTGAATTCTCCTAGGAATGATATTACCAGTAAGCAACCAATCCATGAAACAGAGAAGGCTGACTGTTACTCTGCTAAATTGTGTGTGTTAATAAAGCTGAACAACTGTTCTTTGCTTAATCTGACTGTGCTGAGAAAACTCCAGCTGGGATCCAAGTTACCTGCTTCTAAAACTCTCCAAGCATCTAGCTCCAGGAGAGCATCATTAAAGTTAATATAGGAATTGTGTCATATTTTATTAAATTTCATCGAATTTTCTTTGTGAAAGAACTTAATTTCCGATAGTACAAACTCACTGCAATGCCACCAAGTATAGTCATTTTCATTTTATGTTTTGTGGTTTACTTTGAACACCCAGAGTAAAAATAAATACACCAAGGTTTTAAAAGAAAAACAGAAAAGTTATTTAGGAAAAAAATAATTCATATGGTCTTTAAGATATTCATATAATGTATAGTTTTTAAATTAAAGTCTATTATCTTGATAGTTATTACTCAAAGAATCAATAATTTGAACACTTAGCTCAAATAATCATGCATCGTTGATGATGCTATTTCAGTCATACGCAAAGAGTCTGATCACTGCATGGTGAATACATTCACCAATTGCTTTGCCAGTCACACTGAAGAGAGGATAGACAGAATGAATAGTGTATTGCTACAATGTTTGTATAATCATTCTGCATATCCAGGCTGTCCTCCAGAAAGTCAAATATTTTCAGAAACCTAGCCTATTGCTTGTTACTTTGATATTTTGATGCAATGCATTAAAAATGTTTTATGGTTTGGATCAAACCTAGGTTTTATGAATGATGCTCCTTCACTTGAATTACCCCAATGCATGATCATTTCGTAGCTAAATAGAAAACACAAAAGTGTGGTCTTATTTTATTTTCAGAAAGATTGCACATTTCTTCAATTGTCAAATCCAAACTGATCTCACACTTGAAAAATTATCACTTGAATAGCACACATTTATTCAGAGTGTTAGGGTGAATGTTATGTGCAGAATACTAGTGACTGTGAATGAAGGAGAGAATGAGTGCTGGGCTGTATTTCATAAATGTTTTCTTGGCAGGTGACAATGAGGAGCCAGTGCTATTGATTTTGATGCTGACTTGCATGTTGCATATTTAAAGAAATTCAATATTAGAATTGATTTAGGTTAAACAACTGAGTATGCATAGTAGACCATCACAATCGTCAGATTCACAGAAGGCTAAAATGAACATGTAGAGAGGTGTGAGTTCAGCTTAGAAACTGTGTATTAAAATAGCTATAAAAATTTCAGGGGAAATTCTCTGTAATATTCTTTGATAACTAAACCTGGTACTAGTGTTTTAGAGAAATGTTTCCCCACAAACATTTTTATATGTTGACCCAAACATATAAATAAAATTATGAAAATGTTCTGAAGTTAGTATCAAACCATGTTCTGAAGTTAGTATCCCTTCCAGTAGGTGAGCTATGAGTAAGTTTTTCCTTCTCTAGGCTAGATTAGGAGCCAAACTGAGTCCAAATTTGTGTATGGGAGTCGTTTTATTAAACATGCCTTTGCTGTTGTTGTTAATGTCTAGACTGTGTTTTGGAAGAGGATGACACTGAGAGGAGCCGGGCACATTCCTCAGCCCCGGGCTCAAAACAAACAAGCCCAATACAAACACATCCCATCCTCCCATCCCACCACATATCGCCATATATCTCTCAAACTTCCTGAGCCCAGTACAAACACATCCCATCCTCCCATCCCACCACATATCACCATATATCTCTCAAACTTCCTGAGCCCAGTACAAACACCACCTGGAAAAGTCTCCGATAAGGAGGCAGCCGTTCAAAGTTTTACTGAAAGCGCGGGAACCAAAAGAATTCCTTTGTTCCCCTGTAACTTTCGGGCTATAAAAAGCAAACACTCGCATTGTTCGGGGCCCTCTTGTATGCTGTGTAATGGAGGGACCAAGTTCGAACTTGTCGTAAAGATCCTTGCCGCTTGGCTTTGACTCTGGACTCTGGTGGTCTTCTTTGGGGAACAGAGGGTCTGGGCATAACATCTGGGGGCTCGTCCGGGATTCCCCCAAGCCCACCAGACCCCTGGTCAACGGATCTACTAGGATCGATCTACTGATAGGTGAGCCGGCTGGTCTCCGTTTGTCTGTCTGTGTCTGTTCTGAATCTGAATCTGTGACTCACGAGGTCTGAAACTGGAGCTGGCACAGTCCTGGCGGACTCGCTATAGGACGGCCAGCGGAGACCGGTGGGAGACGTCCCCTGGCGCTCATCTGATCTAGCTTACGATCTGAACTTCCCCGACCGCCAGTTTGGGGTTTGGGCAGTAGCTGTCTCTGATCTGAACTTCCCCGACCGCCAGTTTGGGGTTTGGGCAGTAGCTGTCTCTGATCTGCACTGCCCCGAGCGCGTTTGCAGTTTGGGCAGTAGCTGTCTCTGATCTGCACTGCCCTGACCGCCGGTTTGGGGTTTTGGCAGTAGCTGTCTCTGATCTGCACTGCCCCGACCACCGGTTTGGGGTTTGGGCAGTAGCTGTCTCTGATCTGCACTGCCCCGAGCGCGTTTGCGGTTTGGGCAGTAGCTGTCTCTGATCTGCACTGCCCCGACCACCGGTTTGGGGTTTTGGCAGTAGCTGTCTCTGATCTGCACTGCCCCGACCGCCGGTTTGGGGTTTGGGCAGTAGCTGTCTCTGATCTGAACTGCCCCGAGCGCGATTGCGGTTTGGGGAGTAGCTGTCTCTGATCTGCACTGCCCGACCACCGGTTTGGGGTTTGGGCAGTAGCTGTCTCTGATCTAAACTGCCCCGAGTGACGGTTTGGGGTTTGGGCAGTAGCTGTCTCTGATCTGAACTGCCCCGACCACCGGTTTGGGGTTTGGGGAGTAGCTGTCTCTGATCTGAACTGCCCCGAGCGCCGGTTTGGGGTTTGGGCAGTAGCTGTCTCTGATCTGCACTGCGCTGAGCCGGTTTGGGGTTTGTGCAGTAGCTGTCTCTGATCTGAACTGCCCCGAGCACTGGTTTGGGGTTTGGGCAGTAGCTGTCTCTGACCTGAACTGCCCTGAGCGCCGGTCTGCGGTTTGGGCAGTAACTGTCTCTGATCTAGGCTGTCGGAGCATGATCGCGACTAAATATCATTAATAAGTCAGATCAGATTTCCTTTGCAGGGATTCAAACCCACATTCCTTTACAGGAAGGGACTACAAATTATTACAGGATGGGTAATACCCAGAGCACTCCTCTATCTCTCTTTACGAATAATTTCAAAGAAGTAAGAGCAAGGGGCCATGATCTTGGTATGGAAATCAGGAAAGGAAAGCTAATTACTCTGTGTCGCTCCGAATGGCCTGCCTTTGATGTAGGGTGGCCACCCGAAGGGACCTTCCGACTTGCGGTCATCACTAGGGTAAAGTCCAAGATTTTCCTACCTGGGCATGCGGGCCACTTACATCAAATCCCATATATCCTCATATGGCAGGACCTTGTTGAGAACCCGCCTCCTTGGCTGTCCCCTTTCCAATTAGCCTCTGAACCCTGTAAGACACTGGTTGTTCGACCACTAAAATCCAAGCAACCAACTGCCCCCCCCATCCTGTTCTACCTGATAGCGGGGACCCACTGTTCACGGAACCCCCTCCATACCCCTCTGGGCCCCAGGCCCCGACCCCCCGGGCTGAGTCACGGGAGGGAGCAGGCGGAGGGGAGGTGGCCGGCACACACGGGCCGCTGACAGGGAAAGTAACTTTGAAGGGCCAGCGGGGTGGACGCGAGGGCGCACTTCACGGGCTCGCCCCCCCCCAGCTGCCTGACTCCACAGTGGCTTTACCCCTTCGGGAAATAGGACCCCCAGATGACACAGGAATCCCCAGGCTCCAGTACTGGCCATTCTCCACCAGTGATCTGTATAACTGGAAGACTCAGAGTGCTCGGTTTTCAGACAACCCCAAAGATTTACTGGCTTTACTAGATAGTGTCATGTTCACCCACCAGCCCACTTGGGATGATTGCCAGCAGCTCCTCCGAATCTTGTTTACCATGGAAGAGCAAGAGAGAATACAGGTAGAAGCTAGAAAGCTGGTCCCGGGGGACGACGGTCAACCGACTGCCAACCCCGACCTCATAAACACGACCTTTCCTCTGACCAGGCCAGCGTGGAACTACAACACGGCAGAAGGTAGGGGACGGCTACACCTTTATTGCCAGACTCTAATGGCAGGTCTCCGGGCAGCTGCTCGCAAGCCCACTAATTTGGCTAAAGTATATTCTATTCTGCAGGGAAAGACAGAGAGCCCAGCCACCTACTTAGAAGGATTAATGGAAGCTTTTAGACAGTACACCCCCATAGATCCAGAGGCTCCAGGAAGTCAGGCAGCTGTTGTAATGTCTTTCGTAAATCAGGCAGCCCCAGATATTAAAAAAAAAACTCCAGAAATTAGAAGACTTGGAAGGAAAGCAGATTCAAGACCTCCTTCAGATAGCCCAGCGGGTTTACAATAACAGAGATACTCCAGAGGAAAGGCAATTTAAGGCCACTGAAAAAATGACCAAGGTCCTGGCAGCAGTGGTACAGAAAGAGCATCTACAGCCAGAGTACACCCAACCTAGGCGGCCCCCCAGGCATGATAACCTGAGAAAAGACCAATGTGCCTACTGCAAGGAGGCTGGCCACTGGGTAAGAGACTGCCCCAAAAAGAAACAACGAGGACAGGGACCCCCTAGGTCTACACCCGTACTAGTCACTCAAGATGAAGACTAGGGAAGACGGGGTTCGGATCCCCTCCCCGAACCTAGGGTAACTTTGCAAGTGGAGGGGTCCCCAGTCCAGTTCTTAGTCGATACGGGAGCACAGCACTCAGTCTTAGTTAAAACTAATGGGAAATTGTCCTCCAAGTCCTCGTGGGTACAAGGGGCCACAGGAGTTAAAAAATACCCATGGACAACACAAAGGACAGTAAACCTCGGAGCCAAGAATGTAACCTATTCTTTCCTGGTCATCCCTGAGAGCCCCTGTCCCCTATTAAGGAGAGACCTGCTAACTAAAATGGGAGCACAGATCCATTTCCTCCCTGAGGGGCCCGTCGTGACCAACTCCCACAATCAACCCGTGTCCGTCCTGACTATAACCCTAGAAGATGAGTACCGGCTCCACCAGGAGCGAGTGGCCCCTGACCAGGACATAGCAACTTGGCTCCAGCAATATCCAGAAGCTTAGGCGGAAACGGGGGGCTTAGGGCTAGCAAAACACCGTCCTGCCTTGTTTGTTGAACTTAAGCCTAGGACAGACCCCGTGCGGGTACGCCAATACTCGATGCCCCTAGAGGCCAAGAAAGGAATTGCCCTGCATATCCGCCGGCTCCTTGACCAAGGGGTCCTTCGCCCATGTCACTCGCCCTGGAATACTCCATTGTTGCCGGTACGAAAACCTAATAGTGGAGAATACAGACCTGTACAAGACTTAAGAGAAATCAATAAGAGGGTTGTGGACATACATCCAACTGTGCCTAACCCGTATACCCTCCTGAGTACCTTAAACCCTAAACATCAATGGTACACTGTTTTAGATTTGAAAGATGCTTTCTTCAGTTTGCCTTTAGCCTCTCAGAGCCAAAAGCTCTTCGCCTTCAAGTGGAATGACCCTGATAAGGGCATAAGTGGCCAATTGACATGGACCAGGCTGCCATAAGGATTTAAAAACTCTCCTACCCTGTTCGATGAGGCCCTCCATGAAGACCTGGGTGAGTACCGACGCAAACACCCTGAAATAACTTTACTACAGTATGTTGATGACCTCCTAATTGCTGCTGAGACCCAAGAAGCTTGCATCCAAGGGACCAAGGGTCTCTTACAAGCTCTGGGGAATCTGGGCTACTGAGCCTCGGCAAAGAAAGCTCAAATCTGTAAGCCAGAGGTAACATATCTAGGGTACCTGCTTAAAGAAGGGCAGCGCTGGTTAACAGACGCCCGGAAACAAACTGTTCTGCAGATCCCCAGGCCACAATCCACCCGACAAGTGAGGGAATTCCTGGGGTCGGCGGGATTTTGCAGACTATGGATACCTGGGTTCGCAGAACTGGCTAAACCCTTGTATCAGGCAACCCGGGGGCAGCAGCCATTTAATTGGACAGATGAAGCCGAGTCGGCTTCCCAACAGATTAAAACCGCCTTACTCTCTGCGCCTGCACTGGGGCTACCTGATGTTACCAAGCCCTTCCACCTATATGTGGACGAGAATACGGGTGTCGCCAAGGCGGTAATAAGTCAAAACTTAGGCCCCTGGCGGAGGCCAGTTGCCTATCTGTCAAAGAAGTTAGACCCAGTGGCTGCCGGGTGGCCCCCTTGTCTCCGAATGATTGCGGCCACGGCTCTGATGGTGCAAGATGCTGATAAACTTGTCATGGGACAAGAATTGCGGGTCGTTACTCCACATGCCATCGAAGGTGTACTCAAACAGCCACCTAATCGATGGATGAGTAATGCCCTGCTCACCCACTACCAAGGACTACTACTAAATCCTCTCAGGATAACTTTCCTGCCCCCAATGACCTTAAACCCTGCCTCGCTGCTGCCCAACCCGGACCTGGACGCCCCACTCCATGACTGCACCGAGATACTAGCTCAGGTGCACGGAGTTCGAGAAGACCTGCAGGACCGCCCACTTCCTGATGCCGACCTCATCTGGTTCACTGATGGGAGCAGCTTCATGCATCAAGGCCAGAGGTACGCTGGAGCAGCAGTGACTTCAGAGACTGAGGTAATCTGGGCGGAATCCCTGCCCCTGGGGACATCGGCCCAGAAGGCCGAACTGATAGCGCTCACCCAAGCTCTTACCTTAGGGGCGGGGAAGAAGCTGACAGTATATACAGACAGCCGATATGCTTTTGCAACGGTGCATATACATGGGGCCATTTACAGGGAGCGAGGGTTACTGATGGCTGAAGGAAAAGAGATAAAAAGCAAGCAAGAGATCCTAGCCCTGCTAACAGCCCTATGGAGGCCAGAAAAGTTAGCCATTGTGCATTGCCCAGGGCATCAGAAACCAACTACTCCAACTGCTCAAGGCAACTTTCTGGCAGACCAAACTGCAAGGAATGTGGCAAAGGCTCCCAACCAACTCCTTACACTCCAGCTCCCTGACCCGGGCCCCCGGGACTTGCCAAATTTCCCTGAATATTCAGAACAAGATCTCCAGTGGATTGACAAACTTCCCCTGAAACAAGTCTAGAATAGGTGGTGGACTGATACTAATGACCAAACCATCCTACCAGAAAAATTAGGACAACAGGTGTTAGAACACATCCACCGAACCACCCACCTGGGGGCCCAGCGGATGATAGACCTGATCAGACGCTCCAAGCTCAAAATCAGACATATAGCTGAGACAGCCAGCAGTATCGTGACAAGTTGCAAAGTCTGCCAGCTTAACAACGCATACCCCCAATCTCAAGCTGCAACAGGAACAAGGCTCAGGGGAACCAGGCCCGGTATCTACTGGGAAGTAGATTTTACTGAAATAAAGCCAGGAAAGTATGGGTACCGGTACTTACTTGTCTTTGTAGATACTTTTTCAGGGTGGACTGAAGCATTCCCAACCAAAAGAGAAACTGCTCAGGTCGTAGCAAAGAAAATTCTGGAAGATATCCTTCCCAGGTATGGCTTCCCCGTCCAGATAGGGTCAGATAATAGGCCCACTTTCGTCGCTAGGTAAGTCAGGATTTGGCTTCCATCCTTGGGGCAAATTGGAAACTCCATTGCGCTTACAGGCCCCAGAGTTCAGGACAGGTAGAAAGGATGAATCGGACCTTAAAAGAGACCTTAACTAAATTGACTATGGAGACTGGCGCTAATTGGGTAGTCCTTCTCCCCTACGCTCTGTTCCGGGCCCGTAATACCCCTTACAGACTGGGCCTTACCCCTTATGAAATCATGTATAGTAGACCCCCACCCCTAGTTCCCAGCCTAAAAGATGATCTGCTCAAGTCTGAAACAGAAAATGTCTCTGAACTCTTATTTTCCCTACAAGCCTTGCAGAAAATTCATCAAGAAATCTGGCCCAAGCTGAAGGAACTATATGAGACTTGTCCCCCGCCAACACCCCATCCGTACCAGCTGGGAGACTAGGTCCTGGTCAAGCGACACCGACAAGAGACCCTAGAACCCAGGTGGAAAGGACCACTCCAGGTACTCTTAACCACACCCACCGCCCTAAAGGTAGAAGGCATCGCGTCGTGGATCCACTACACCCACGTCAAGCCGGTGGACCCAACCTCTGACCTCCTGGGACCAATCACGGCGGCGGCTGAAGCACCAGACACGTGGACTGTGGACAGAGCTAAGAACAACCCCTTAAAACTCACCCTGCGCCGACAGCATAGCTCACTGCAAACATGCAGTTAGGTAGTCTGACTCTAACGTTGGTCGCCCTAGTGGCCGCTGGGGAAAACATAAAGCCAGCTCCTAATCCCTTTGTCTGGAGATTCTGGCTTTATGAAAACCAAACCCACCCTAGGCAACCTCATAAGCCCGGGAAATTAGTGGCCAGTGCAGATTGCCCCTCCTCAGGGTGCAATAGCCCAATTTTACAAAATTTTACCAATTTCCCAATAGCCAAACCAGTGGCACCAATGATATGCTTCGAGTATGATCAGACTCAATACAATTGTAAGCACTATTGGTGGCACCAAAGTGCCGGCTGCCCTTATAACTATTGTATCATCCATAAATACCAATGGTGGGGTGGAAAAGAACAGATAGATCCCAGATGGCCCTTCCATCGTAGACGAGATGGAGACCTTTCATATACATGGATAGTTAGAGACCCCTGGAACTCCCGCTGGACCATGCCTCAACATGGGGCTGTATACTACTCCTCCACCTCCACATGGCCTAGCAGTCACCTCTATCTGTGGCAGGGTCTAGTGCAGGTACGGCCCCTGGTCCATGGAAATATCCAGCGACAAGAAAACCGCCTGACACAAGATTTACGTCCCTTTTCCTGGTTAAAATTATTGCAAGAAGGATTAGAACTTGCTAACCTTACAGGACTTCACAGCCTGTCTGGCTGCTTTCTGTGTGCCACTCTAGGGTGTCCACCGCTAACCGCTGTCCCCCTGCCGTGGGGATCCTCTACCTCTGCCCAAGCTAACAACCACCGAAACCTCTCATATGCCCCTATCCCTAACGTGCCACTATACCTAAACCCCAGTCAAGAAAAATTTCTCTACTGTTTCTCAGGAACTAATTCCAGCCTCTGCAGCATCACTGCAACGCCCCCTAATATCACCTTAAGGGCTCCGTCAGGCATATTCTTCTGGTGTAATAGAACATTATCAAAAAACCTATCAAGCCCCTCTGTTACCAACCTACTGTGTCTTCCTGTCACATTAGTTCCCCGGTTGACTCTACTTACTGCCGGAGAGTTCCTAGGGTATACCGGTAACTGGACTAGTGCTGTTATTCACCCAGTCCCTAGACTGAGACCTGCATGAGCCATATTTCTCCCCCTCATTGCAGGAATCTCCCTCACCGCATCCTTCATGGCAGCCGGACTGGCGGGGGGAGCCTTAGGTCACACCCTCATAGAAAGTAAAAAGCTGTACCAACAATTTGCCATTGCTATGGAGGAGTCAGCTGAGTCCCTTGCCTCCCTCCAGCAGCAGCTCACGTCCCTAGCACAGGTAACCTTGCAGAACCGGAGGGCCTTAGACCTACTCACTGCTGAAAAAGGGGGTACGTGTATGTTCCTAAAGGAAGACTGTTGTTTCTACATAAATGAATCAGGACTTGTGGAGGACCGGGTCCAACAGTTACGCAAGTTAAGCACAGAAGTAAGAACACGGCAGTTTGCTTCAGCTGCAGACCAATGGTGGAACTCATCTATGTTTTCTCTGTTAGCCCCCTTCCTTGGACCCCTGCTGAGTCTTCTATTTCTGCTTACCGTAGGACCTTGTGTTGTTAACAGAATTTTGCGGTTCGTTAGAGAAAGATTTGACACTGTACAACTCATGGTCCTCAGAGCCCAATACCAACCTGTAGACGCTGAAACAGAATCAGACTTGTAAGACCCAAGATTGGCTCTAGAGATACCTGAAAAGAAGGGGGGAATGAGAGGAGCCGGGCACATTCCTCAGCCCCGGGCTCAAAACAAACAAGCCCAATACAAACACATCCCATCCTCCCATCCCACCACATATCGCCATATATCTCTCAAACTTCCTGAGCCCAGTACAAACACATCCCATCCTCCCATCCCACCACATATCGCCATATATCTCTCAAACTTCCTGAGCCCAGTACAAACACCACCTGGAAAAGTCTCCGATAAGGAGGCAGCCGTTCAAAGTTTTACTGAAAGCGCGGGAACCAAAAGAATTCCTTTGTTCCCCTGTAACTTTCGGGCTATAAAAAGCAAACACTCGCATTGTTCGGGGCCCTCTTGTATGCTGTGTAATGGAGGGACCAAGTTCGAACTTGTCGTAAAGATCCTTGCCGCTTGGCTTTGACTCTGGACTCTGGTGGTCTTCTTTGGGGAACAGAGGGTCTGGGCATAACAACACTCACAAAAATTGGGTTATAATACTATCAGTTCAGCACCTGCTTTATATACGTATTAGTAGGTTAGCATCCCTTGCAGACTTTTGAATATGTGTCCCATGGATAACATGGTCTCAGTTTTCTGTGTCTCCTCCTTTTTTGTAAAAAATACTATAGTATTGAATCTTGTGGAACTAGCTTCTCTCACTTAAAAAGCAGATGAGTTTCATCCAAATTTTTGCATAGGTCAATAGTGCACTCCTTTGATTGCTGAGAAGTATGCCACTGCATGGTTATAGTATATTTTGTTTATCCATTTACCTAGTGAGAACATCTAAATTGGCAACAAGTTTTGTTGATATGAATGACTACTATAAAATTATGCAGAAAGATAGATAATAGATTTTGGTGTGGGTAAAGAAGTGGAGAAAGTAAGTTTTCAATCCATTTGGATAAATGCCTAAGGTGAGATTGCTGGCTCTTATGGTAATTTGGTAATAAATTTTACTCCCAGGGAGATTTCCAAAACAGTTGTATTATAGTGCATTACCACTAGAAATGGATGAGAGTTCCAATTGTCCAACTTCCTTATCAGTTATTAGTATTTTTTATTTTAGCCATTCTAATAGACATACAGTATTATCTTGTCTTTTTAATTTGCATTTCTATATTGACTAATGATGTTGAACATCTTTTCATATTCATATTTACCATGTGTTTTTCTTCTGTTGGTGAATTGACTTTATAGATGTTTTCTTATTTAAAAAAATAATTTTCTCTTTGTGAGTTTTAAGAGTTATTCACATATTTTGAGGAAAAAATGCCCTTTATCATATGTGAGATATACAGTTATTTTCTCCCAAACAGTGGCTTATCTTTCATTTAGCTTAACAATGTTTCCAGAAACAAAGTTTTAAATATTGATTAAATAGCAATTTTTCATTTTTTATGGATAATGTTTTTAGTGTGGTATCAAAATATTATTTGGGAAACACAACCTCCCATAATAGATCTCCCAAAATAGATCTATTTTGTTTACAAAATAGATATATTAGTGTTAGAATATAGCCTAAATATTCAGTATATGGAATAAAGAAGCAGGTCTAGAAGAAAAAATAGAGTTAATGAGCATATAGCTAATGACTTATAGAATTTACAACTGGATGTGTTAAATAGGAAATCAGACTTTAACATATACTTCTAAGTTAGAAAGACAGATTTGAGTAACAATTTATATAGGTATACACTGAGACCATCAGTGTTTGGGTGGTCACCATGAAAGTAGACAGATAAAGAAGAATGGACCATCTAGGATGGGGATCTGGTATAAGAAGTGAAAGCAAAAAAAATTGAGTCTATTACTGAGAAAGACAAATAATAAACAATGGGTGAGTGAAAAATCAGGGACACATGATTTTCTAGAAGGCAAGAGGGAATATTTTAAGTATTAGTTAAGAAATATAGGCAAAAGTAATAAATCCTTCAAAACTGTTATGTGAGATAAAGACTGAAGAGATAAATTCCAAACCAAAAACTTAGGTATTAATTGTATTTTATTTAAAAAATTACATTGAGCTTCCTACTAGCTTTCTGGCTGCTGAAAATCCCTATATAGGTAGTTCTTATCCACATTGCAGGACTGTGCCAAACTACTGTCATATTGGCCATTAGCTTTTAGAGATAAAAAGCCAAATTGTCTCTTGCTAATGGTCAGGCCTCTGAGGCAAAGCTAAGGCATCACATCCTCTATGACCTGCACGTACACATTCAGATGGCCAGTTCCTGCCTTAACTGATGATATTCCACTACAAAAGAAGTGAATATGGCCTGCTCCTGCCTTAATTGATGACATTACCTTGTGAAATTCCTTTTCCTGGCTCATCCTGGCTCAAAAGCTCCTCCACTGAGCTCCTTGTGACCTTCCCACCCCTACCCCCCAGACAACAACCCCCTTTGACTGTAATTTTCCTTTACCTGCCCAAATCCTATAAAACGACCCCACCCGTATCTCCCTTTCACTGACTCTCTTTTCAGACTCAGCCTGCCTGCAACCAGGTGATTAAAAAGCTTTATTGCTCACACAAAGCCTGGTTGGTGGTCTCTTCACATGGATGCTCATGACACCAATGTTTTTACATTTCTTGATAATGACACTGAGGTTATATGAGGCACACCCGTAAGTATTTATACAGACCAAGAGAATAAACACTTCCCTCTCCCTCATGACTCACCTCACTAAAACCTTTCACCATCTTCTCTCTATCATCACCATGGTTTGACGTTTTTATCATGCCTTCAATAGTCTGTTGTAAAAGCATATTAATATCTTTTTTACTTCTAGTATTTACATTGCAATCTATTTCCATTCTTCTGCCAGGATTCTTTACAAACACAAATCTGCCCTCTCAACTAATTAAAGACCTTTAATGACTCACCAAGTATTTCCAATCCTCTTTGTAGTATGGATCCAATTTGTCATTCTAGCTCTTTCTCATACCATAATCTTTCAATAATCCCTAGATACTCATGACTTTGAATTGTTACTTATGGTTTCCAAAATAATTTATGCTTTTTTATATTTTCAAACCTGTAAAAATGTCCTTCACATGGCTTTGCATTTTATAGATTTGAGAGTCAAGTAGATTTGGGTTTGAATACTGGATTCAATACCACATATATTTCAAATTAGAAACATTTTATTGCTAACACTTTCATTGCATTACACATCAAAATTAATTCTGAAAATTCCCAGTTATATAGTCATATACACTCAAATCTAGGCATCTGCATGAAGAATAATTTCAGATTTGTTTAAGTTTACTTTGGCCTCAGTATGTGTCTCCAACCATTGTGGTACCATTTTACCATTCAAAATGGTATAAAATTACCATTTAAATATCTTGCATTTAAATGGTAATTTGGAATAAACTATGATAAAATGGCAATTTAAAACACAAAGAAGAACTCAAGTTTCTGCAATCCTTCTATGTGATCACTTGAATGTAAAAACAAATTCTGCATTGTATTGAGAGTGGGATTTTTATTTAAACCAAACACATTCTTTATTTATAAGATTTTTCCTTTTGGTATATCTTTTATTTATGGAAAAAAAAGTTTTCAGAAGTAAAATTTATAAAATAATTCCTTGATCAACTGCACATGAAGGCAGATTGAAAACTTTGGGTGTACAATCTTTCAAAATGAATATTCACAGAACAATTTTGATAAAGCCATTGACAACTTCACAAACTGAAGACTTGAAAACAGAAATGTAATACTATAGTAAGCCTGATGGTTTTAAGTATACACGTTTCCTTTATTTAAAAATATATCAATATAATTAAAATTATTAACACATTTTTTCTTTTTATAATGGTAATTTCTCTATTTTCTATTTTATGTATTTTTACTAGCATGATTATATTTTTGAAGTATAATACAAAATTTTTACTTCTGTGTTTCATCTTTGACCACTTTTTGGTTTCATTTAGTATAGATTAGTATTTGAAATAATTTTGTCACATAGAGGAGCATTTATTTAGCTCTATTAACAGGTTTTTAGGTCCCTGATTTTGAGTTTATTGCTAATATCTCTTACTGAGCAGTTTTTTTTTTTTTCAATTTTCTTTTTCTCTCAATATAGGTGGTGATAGGATTGGGCTGTGTCCCCACCCAAATCACATCTTAAATTGTAACTCCCACAATTCCCACATGTAGTGGGAGGAACCAGTTAGGAGGTGATTGAATTATGGGGGTGACTGTTTTCTGTGCTGTTCTCATAATGAATGACTCTCACGAAATCTGATGGTTTTAAAAACAGGAATTTTCCTGGACAAGCTCTGTTCTCTTGTCTGCTGCCATACGAGATGTGCCTTTCACCTTCCACCCTGATTATGAGGCCTCCCAAGCCTTGTGGAACTGTAAGTCCAATAAATCTCTTTCTTTTGTAAATTGCCCAGTCTTGGGTATGCCTTTAACAACAGCATGAAAACAGACTAACACAGTAAATTGGTAACAGTAGAGGAGGCATTGCTGAAAAGATACCTGAAAATGTGGAAGTGACATTGGAACTGGGTAACAGGCAGAGGTTGGGACAGTTTGGAAGGCTCAGAAGAACACAAGAAATTATGGGGAAGTTTGGAACTGCCTAGAGAGTTACTGAATGGCTTTGCCCAAGATGCTGACAGTGATATGGACAATAAACTCCAAGCTGAGGTTGTCTCAGATGAAAATGAGAAGCTTGTTGGGAACTGGAGCAAAGGTGACTCTTCTTAAATTTTATCAAAGAGATTGGTGGCATTTTGCCCCTGCCCTAGAGATTTATAATACTTTTAACTTGAGAAAGATGATTTAGGGTATCTTGCAGAAATAATTTCTAAGCAGCAAAGCATTCAAGATATGACTTGGGTGCTATTAAAAGCATTCAGTTTTATAAGGGAAGCAGAGCATAAAAGTTTATAAAATTTGCAGCCTGACAATGTGATACAAAAGAAAATCCCATTTTCTAAGGAGAAATTCAAGCCAGCTTCAGAAATTTGCATAACTAACGAGAAGCTAAATGTTAATCCCCAAGAGAGGGGTAAAGGTCTCCAGGGCATGTCAGAGGTATTCATGACAGCCCCTCTCATTACAGGTGCAAAAACCTAAAATAAATATGTGGTTTCGTGGGCCAGGCCCAGGGTCCGTGTGCTGTGTGCAGTCTAGGGACTTGGTGTCATATGTTTCAGCTAGTCCAGCTGTGGCTGAAAGTGGTCAATGTAGAGCTCAGGCCATGGCTTCAGAGGGTGCAAGCCTCAAGCCTTGGCAGTTTCCATGTGGTGTTGAGCTTGTGAGTGCATGGAAGTCAAGCATTGAGGTTTGGGAGCTTCTGCCTAGATTTCAGAGGCTGTATGGAAATGCCTGGATGTCCAGGCAGAAGTTTGCCGCAGGGGGGTGTTCTTACGGAGAACTTCTGCTAGGGCAGTGCAGAAGGGAAATGTGGGGTTGGGGCCTCATAGAGAGTCCCTACTGGGGCACTGCCTAGTGGAGCTGTGAGAAGAGGGCCCCAGACTCCAGAATATTAGATCTACTGGCCGCTTGCACTGTTTACCTGGAAAAGCTGCAGACCCTCAATGCCAGCCCATGAAAGCAGCTGGGAGGGAGGTAGTACCCTGCAGAACCACAGGGGCGGAGCTGCAAAAGACCATAGGAACTATGCATCAGCATGACATGAATGTGAGACATGGAGTCAAAGCAAATCATTTTCAAGCTTTAAGATTTGACTGCCCCTCTGAATTTTGGACCTACATGGGATCTGTAGCCCATTCCTTTTGGCCAATTTCTTCAATTTGGAACAGCTGTATTTACCCAGTGCCTGTAACCCCATTGTATATAGGAAGTAACTAACTTGCTTTTGATTTTACAGGCTCATAAGTGGAAGAGATTTGCCTTGTCTCAGAAGAGACATTGGACTGTGGACTTTTGCGATAATCCTGAAGTGAGTTAAGATTTTGGAGGACTGTTGGAAAGGCATGATGAGTTTTGAAATGTCAGAACATGAGATTTGTGAGGGGCCAGGATGAAATGATATGGTTTGGCTTTGTCCCTACCCAAATATCATCTTGAATTGTAACTGTCACAATTCCCATGTGTCATGGGAAGAACTCGGTGGGAGGTGATTGAATCGTAGGGGCAGGTCTTTCTTGCACCGTTTTTGTGATAGTGAATGAGTCTCATGAGATCTAATTTTTTTAAAAACAGGAGTTTCCCTGCACAAGCTCTCTTCTCTTGTCTGCTACCATATGAAACGTGCCTTTTACCTTCCACTAAAATTATTAGGCCTCCCCAGCCATGTGGAGCTGTAAGTTAAATAAACCTCCTTCTTTTGTAAATTGCTCAGTCTTGGGTACGTCTTTATCAGCAGCATGAAAATGGACTAATATAGGTGGTTTCTTTCTTTATCTCTCTTCTAATCAAGAAAATTTTTCAAATGTATTTCATACTATATGATTAATCTGACATTTCATACTTTAAAATATTTAATACTTATGTTAATTGTGTGGGACAATACTTTATAGATAACTTGTGTAGTTATTTCTGATTTATGTATAAAAAATAGTGTCTAATTTCAACACAGACAAAACTTTCCAAATAAATAAACTATGCCTTCCTTTTTTTCCTAAAAAAAAGCAAATTCTTTTCTTTCCAAGTTAAATGAAGCTAAACACAACAAAAAAGCCTTACATTTCAAGGTGTCAACAACCCATTTTACCTGTGCAATTTTCACAAAACTAAGTACTCCTTAAATAAATGTAGTTTGAAACTGTTCACAAAATCTTGCTTGTAGTATTTAACAACTGAATTAATATTACATTTTCATTCTGTGGAGAAAATATCTGTTCATGTAAAATGGAAATGAATAACACATAAACACAAAGTGTCTGGATAGTAAACTGAGAACATATAAAAATTGGAGCAAACTATCTGTGCTTGGATCTAATATTTACAACTTGAAATGTGTTTAAAGGGTATTTTTAAGATGGTGTAAATAAAACAAAGGAAAAAAGAAACCTTAGCTAAACTTTATGAAGAAGAGTAGCAGAGCCAGATATTTAAAAATCACACTATACAATTTTAATGTTATTGTCTAGAGGGTTGCTACATATCTGCTTCATATGCAGCCAAAATCTACTCCAAGAAGGTAGGGGTAGATTTATTTTAAAATCCTGTTGATCTTAATGAGATGTTTTCCATGCGCTACATCATTGGTTCCACATAGTGGACTGTCCCTTCATTGAAAGAGCTATAAATTACTATGTGTCTAGTTCTCTAATCAGAGAGACATACTGTACAATTTTTGTATTCTTCCTATTGTTTAAAGGAGTCACATGCCTTTTACTTCAGCTTTCCTTTCCTTAGATTCCTAATTCACTGTTCACTGAATTAGCGGTGGGCCTTGTCCTTAATTCGAGGCTAGGAGAGCATGCATCCAGACACTTCTAAAACTGCTCTTGTGGTAAATCATAATGCTGTTTGGTCAACAGCAGTGTGTGGGAATTAGTTCTCCCAGAAATGGAAATCATAAACACCTCTTGATAGTTTCAGCCCATGTAGGTAAAGTAAATAACACCTGTGGCATTCATCCTTCTTCCTAGTATCATTGTTTTAAGGTCCAGAAACACAATACACATTTACAAAAGTAATGGTATATGTTGAAAGATAGAATTATTTTAACATTGAATGGTTTTCATCCTATTTGGGGTGACTTTGATAAGATGCTATTCATCTTTCATATGTTATATGAGATTTCTCAAAAATTGAATTACAAACGTATAATTGTGGTGTATTGATTTGGGAAGGTGAAAACACATAGAAATTTTATATGTTTCTGAAGTGAGGTAACAAGTTGGGGGAGACGATAAGGTGGGAGCCAAGGGAGCAGAAACAAAGGGAGTTCTGGATTAAGGTGAAGATAAAGGCAGGAGAGAGAACAGCAGGGGGTAAGCAAATATATTATTGGATATATCAATCCTAAAACAAATTAATAGATAGAGCAAAATGGACAGACTGAGTAGAAGCAGGTAGATGCATCCTGAGTAGAGGCTAACTATTCTTTGCGGATGTAGAGAAAGGTAAGTAGTGTGTCAACATCAGAGAGAGTTTCTAGCAGAAGCTGGTGTGGTTCTCGTGTTGATCATTTTTCTTTAGTCTGGTGGTAATAATCATAGATGGCTTTGCACTTCCTCCCTTCCTTCTGGATTGGAAATTTGACCCGGAATTTTAGGTAAACCTCATTCACCCAAACAGCTAAAGCTTTTTGCAAAGTATATTCCTTGGAGCATTGGTCCTGCAACCCTCCTTAAAAATACACATTCATGAAATTCTGCATATTATATCCTTCACTTTGAAATCTTCAAAGCATACTGGTAATTTAAAAGCATTATAAGGTCTTGCTCTGCTATAGACTGAAAGTTTTAGTTCCTTAAAACTTCTTATATTGAAATCCTGACCACCATTATGAGAGAATTAGGAGGTGAGTCCTTTGGTAGGTGATTAGGTCCATTCTCATGAACGGGATTAGTGTCTTTATAAAAAGACTTCAGAAAGCTCACTTCTTCTGTCATATGAGGATACAAGGAGAAAAGGGACATTTATGAAACCAGAAGGAATCCCTCATCAGGCACCAAATCTACCAGCACCTTGATCTTGGACTTCCCAGCTGCCAGACCTGTGAGAAAGAAATTTCTGTTGTTTATAAGAAGTTCATAGCAGCCTAACTTAATTTAAGACATACTTAAAAGAAATGTGATTATCCTGTGTAACTCAAACTTCCGCAGATTCTTTTTTTTTTTTTTTTTTTTTTTTTTTTGAGACGGAGTCTCGCTCTCTCGCCTAGGCTGGAGTGCAGTGGCGCAACCTCCACTCACTGCAAGCTCCGCCGCCTCCCGGGTTCACACCATTCTGCTGCCTCAGCCTCCCTAGAATCTGGGACTACAGGCGCCCACCACCAAGTCCGGCTAATTTTTTTTGTATTTTTTTTAGTAGAGATGGGGTTTCACCTTGTTCGCCAGGATGGTCTGGATCTCCTGACCTCATGATCCGCCGGCCTCGGCCTCCCAAAGTGCTGGGATTACAGGCGTGAGCCACCGCGCCCGGCCCTTCAGCAGATTCTTTAACCGGGTATTCATTTATTAACTACTTGTACTAGTATACCGTTTGGCATTGTATACAATAGACTAAAAAATGTGGTATTAGTCATTCTGTTTAAGTTAGATTAGCCTTTAGATGTCTGGAAGGAGTTTTATTATCGTCATGAAATCTTTTACCTTATAAGTCTCAAGTTCCAATTTTCTCATATAAAAATATTTCTAAATATTTTATTATTATAGTAAAAAAATCATTTTAAATTTAAATTTATGGAATTAATAAGAAACCAGAAATTGGGGTGTCATACAAATGTGAGTTCATATTTTGCTCTACTACTCATTAGTTATGTCAACAGAGATGATTATTTAAAATCACTGTGTTGTATTGCCCTCTTCTAGAAGAGAAAAAAGATGGTAATGTGTCCTTTATGTGGTGATTGTGAGGATTAAATGAAATAGGATAATATATACAAAAGCATTTGTTTTTGTTCTGATCACACATAAGTCATTCGATCAATGTTATTTTCATTGTTATTTTCCCTTTTAATGAACTATATCTTTTTCATAATTTCCTACTAGTGAGAATAATGTGTCTGATAATAGTTTTTAAAACTGTATGCTCAAATATGTATATAATAAAACATTTCTTCCAGACAAGTTATGGGAAAATTTTAGCAAATACTTTTGTTAATTTTTAAAAATAGTTTTAGTTTTATATGACAAATATTTTGGGACAGAAAAATTCACATTAATTATTTTTAAGAAGTGCTAATTTGCATAAAACTCTTACAATATATTTTCCCTCTGATCCAAGTTTTCTATTTTATGAATCTATCCTTAGATAATAATCACATGGAAGACATATAAGTATGTGTAGACAGTTAGTTGAAAGACTGTTTATAGTAATAAAACATAAATGAGAACAACTTATAGCCAATAAAACACTATGTTTAATATTTACACAATAGGTTTTTAGAAAATTCTAGTTGGTTATACATCAAATTTTAACAACATCTCTTAGACATGAGAAATAAGTACACTTTTTTCCCGTATTTTATTATCCTGGGTTGGCTCTATTTTTCTACAATGAGCATTACTTGTGTAAATTTCAAAATGGCAAAAATCAGTTGAAAAGAATATTTATATTTTTTTCTTTGAATTTTGAAGAACATTTTGATTATTTGTTAATTACCCTAAAGAAAGTCAAACTTAACTTAAATGAAATGCTTCAAACTTGGCTTAGTCACATAAATTGCATATTTTTCTGTATTCGCCCTAAATCTATATCTATTTTTGTCCTCACTGAGTACAAATGACAAGATGAAGAATAGGTAAATTCAGAAAATGTTCCTAGAGCCTTCCTGATAACAATTATAATATTTGCTATATCAATATTTTGTAAATCAACTGAAGACATTTTGCTGATAGCAGTTGGAGCACAATTCCATTCCATGAAATTAGGTCATTGAAATTTTAAGCAAGATTTGGTTATTTGAACCAGTCTGGCACTTTTCAGTAGTTCAAGTAGATGATAAATGTGCAAGTAGGACTATGCCTTGTTTATTAGTCCATTCTCACGCTGCTATGAAGAAATAATTGGGACTGGGTAATTTACAAAGAAAAGAGGTTTCACCAAGTTGGTACGGCTGGTCTCAAACTCCTGACCTCATGCTCTGCCCACCTCGGTCTCCCAAAATGCTGGAATTATAGGCGTGAGCCAACTGTCTCTACTAAAAATACAAAAATTAGCCGGGTATGGTGGCACGTGCCTGTAATCCCAGCTACTCAGGAGGCTGAGGCTTAAAGCTGGGAGGCAGATGTTACCGTGAGCCGAGATCACACCACTGCACTTCAGCCTGGCTGACAGAGCAAGACTCTGGCTCAAAAACAAAACAAAACAAAACAAAACAAAACAAAAAAACAAAAAAAATGTAGAACAATAACTAGATAGTGAGTGGGGGGGAAAAAAAAGAGAAGAGGTTTAAGAAAAGAGGTTTAATTAACTCACAATTCTGCATGGCTGGGCAGGCCACAGGAAACTTAAAATCACAGCAGAAAGCACCTCTTCACAGGGCAGCAGGAGAGAGAATGAGTGCTAGCGAAAGTGGAAGCCCCTTACAAAACCATCAGATCTTGTGAGAACTCACTATTATGAGAACAGCATGGGAGAAACCTCCCCTATGCTTCCATTATCTCCACCTAGTCCCACCTTTGACAAGTGGAGTTTATTACAATTCAAGGTGAGATTTGGGTAGGGACACAGAGCCAAACCATATCACCTTGGCACTAATTATATTCTGCTTTGTGTGGCACAGCTTTATTTAATATGCTCAGCGTCATGGTAAATCTTACCAAAGTTTAGACTGCCTATTGAGAATTAGCCAAGAAGAACTCCAGACAGCAAAAGCTACCAATAACTCAAATATAATTTGAACATTACAACATATTATTGTTCGGACCTGTAGAATCAGAAAATAAATGCCAAAAACATCAAAGGGCATGAAACTTAATAGCTATGTCGTCCTTAACTCTTGAAAATCCCAACAGGGTAATGGGATTACTTTTTAGTGTGCGTGCCTGTCATTTCCTGATCTAAGGCATATAACATTTTAGAGGACAGAAATGAAGGTTGGAAAACAAAATCAAGTAATTATATTGTGTATTCTGCAAAAGTATGCATTGTTCCTACAGCATTTGAAGTTTATATTACTAATTGCTTTAGTGAGTCTCCAAAGTTTCGTACATGTGAGCTCTATTTTATTACCTTAGAAATTTGAGAACTGTGTGGCAGAGACAAGTATAATGCAAGATTGGGTGGAGTTTGAGCATATACTCTTGCAATGGGAAGGAAAGAAAGATGCCACAGATCAAATCCAGATATGGGAAATACAGAACCAGAGGAGCAGTAGCTGCTGGTTTATAACAAAGTACCTGAACATAGTAGGTTTCTCAAGCATTTAGGGTCTAATTCTTTCACCATAAATCAAACTAAGAAAAAAACAGTGAAACATTTTATTTGCTACAATGGTTAAAATATAAAATAGCTTATATGTCCAAAATAAATATTTACAAAAAGCCTATGTAGATTAGTAATGCCAATGATTTATAAACCTTCAAATGCCTACCATTGATGGAAATATGTTTAATATTTATTACTGTTTAATTGTCTAGAATATTTCTCGATTCCATAGTATCAGAGACATAACTCTTGAGTAGAATTTTGTTATAAATTTGCATAATTTAAAACTCAAGAATTCTTATGTATAAAATGTGGGAAAACAATGTGGATTCTAAGTTCTGCCTTCTAATGCTCAATGTATCTCTTCATCTCGTTACAGATACACTTGAAATAAAAATCACAATTTTAAATTGCAGACTAGAAGAGGATTTAATAAGGCATCAGGTCTGACCTCCTACATAATTTGGGAATTCCTGTGTATTCTTAAACATTTCCATTAAACAAAAATTCACAGAGCAACACACTCTAGATAAAAGCTTTTATCATGAACTTTTTCCCTCAATGGAGATTTAGACTTTGTGTAGGTTCCAGAATGTCCATAAATAATTTTATCGCCTACATTAGGAAGTGAATGGGGACTGGAAGCTATGTATTCTTGAATATCATATAAAAGTCATAAAATCAATTGGCTGTGTATATCAATGAATAGGTAGAAACTATTAGGATTATGAACTTTTTAACTCTATCAACAATTCCTTGTAGGAACGACTGCATAGACTAGTTTAAAACTATTATCATAGGTTAGCACTTAAAATATTTAAAGATAACTGTAAGATTCCTGGAAACCAGGACTGATGGGGCTACCTCCTGGAAAGCAGTTGGTTGGGACTGGAAATAGATCACATGTCTGCTTTCTGGTTAACAGTGGAGACTTCAGATTGGTGGGTCTGTTAGCAAGGGCACAGACAGGTGTGGCTCCCAACCCCTCCCACTTTGGTATATATCCAGGGGAAAGAAAATCAGTGTCTTGAGGAGAAATCTGCACATTCATGTTTATTGCAGTATTATTCACAATAACCAAGATATGGAAACAACCTAGGTGTCCATCAACAGATGAACAGATAAAGAAATTGTGGGGTGTGTGTGTGTACATATACACACAAAAGAATGTTATTTAGTCTTAAAAAAATTCCTGACATTAACAATAGGATAAACCTGGAGGACAATATACTAAGTGAAGTAAGAGAGAAGCAGGCAGAAAAGTACAGTCATGCACCATAAAACAACATTTTGGTCAACTATGGACCACATATATAGTGGTGGTCCCATAAAACTATAATGGAGCTGAAAAATTCCTGTTACCTAGTGACGTCTTGATGATCCTGACTCTGTGTAGACCTAGGCTAATGTGCGTGTTTGTGTCTTTGTTTAAAAAAAAAATGTTTAAAAAGTAAAACAACAACAAAACAAAAATAGAGAAAGCTTAAAGGATATAAAAAATGAAAATATTTTTCTATGGCTGTACAATGCATTTACATTTTAAGTTGAGTGTTATTATAATACAGTCAAAAAGTTGAAAAAAGTAAAAAAGTGTCTAAAGTAAAAAAGTAAGTTAAGGTTAATTTATTATTGAAGAGAAAACGGTCTTTATAAATGTATTGCAACTTAAGTGTACAGTGTTTATAAAGTATACAGTAGTGTCCTAGGCCTTCACATTCACTGCCCACTCACTCACTAACACCCACTCCTGCAAACTTCATTCATAGTAAGTGTCCTGTAAAAGTGTACCATTTTAAATCTTTCATACAATATTTTTACTGTATCTTTTTTTATGCTTTGATATGTTTAGATACACAAATACTTCCCATTGTGTTACAGTTGTCTACAGTATTTGTTACAGTAACATGCTTTACATGTTGTAGCCTGGAGTAGTAGAGCTAAGTGTGTATTAGGCTGTACTATTTAGGTTTGTGTAAGTACACTCTGTGATATTTTCATGTTAAAGTCACCTAACAATGAATTTTTCAGAACATATCCCTATCCTTAAGCAATGCATGACTTTATTGCATGATCTCAGTTATATGTGGAATACTAAGAAGTTGAACTCACACTAGCAGAGAGTAGAAAGGTAGCTGACTGCCAATGGCTGGGGGATGGGAATGGGGAGATTTTGATCGAAGAGTACAAGTGTTCAGTGATGTAGGATGAATAAGCTCTGAAGACCTAAAGTAGAACATGATGACTGCTAATAATACTATATTGTATAATTGAAATGTGCTAAGAGAGTTGGTCTTAAGTGTTTTCACCACACACACAAAAATCGTTAACTATGTGAAGTAATGATATGTTAATTAGCTTGATTGTCACTTCACAAGGTATGTATATCAAAACATCATGCTGTAACTCTTAAATATATAAAATTTTTATTTGTAAAATATACTTCAGTAAAACTGGAAAACAATAAGAATAACTACATTCTTTCTTTTAACCCTTTTTACAGTGAAATTATAGTACCTTTCCTCATACAGTATATGGCATGAATTCTTTACCCTCTTTGTTTCTAGTGAAGACTTCTAATGATTTTCCCAGTTTATGTTAAAGGTGGTCTATTACCTTAAATCACTATTCTCAGATACTGGTTGGCGTTTAATATATATTAAATTTTTTCTTGAAATAATGTTAGACAAAAAAGCTTGCAAATATAGTATGGAGAATTTATGTGTACATTTCACAAGCTTCTCCTAATATAAGCATCTCATAAAATGAAAATAAAATTATCAAAACCCCAAAAGTAAAATTGGTACAATATTACTAACTAAACTATAGACCTTATTCAAATTCCACATTTTTCCACTAATGCTTTTTTCATGTTCCTAAATCCAATCCAAGATCCCACATTACATTTAGTTTTTATGTCTGTTTAGTGTCCTCCAATTTGTGATATATTTTGTCTTTCCTTGCCTTGTCTTTCATGACATTTGCACTTTTGAGGAATACTGGTTAGTCCCTCATTTTTTATTCGTTTGTTTATCTTCTCATGAATAGAATGAGAACGCATTTTTGCAAAACACAAATTCTAATTAATGTAAAATGAAAGAGGAAACTAGAAAATCATGTTTTAAATAATCATAATTATAATTGCTGCAAATAAGGTCCATCGAAAGATGCTACAATTATGAGACCTGGTTATTTTTATTGCAGAATGGTTCTTAGAAACTCAAATGTGATTGCTATGAGTGCTCAATTCTCCTGGAGTAGCATTGCTTCCAGGCTTTCTCAGTTGACAGAACTAGCAAATATATGTATCCACATGAATTCAACCGTATACACACCCCTATATTTTTTCTGTATCTATATATCCACATATTGAAAAATATGAGTTCATATTAATATCATTGATTCTCATTAAATAGTGCTGTTTATTCTAGCTTGCTTCTTTGCCTTATTTGGAGGATTTTTCTAAATGTGAAAAATTAAGTTCAATATATACAATGTATCTTCATGTATTCTCAATTCTATATACACATATTGGAGTTTCAGAATTGCTAAATCATATCTATGTCAAAAAACAATTTGCTAGCTGTACTTCAGTATTTCTGTAGAGGTCCTTTGTTGTAGAGGACTACCTGCTCGCAAACGAGGCGTTCCCGGTAAGTCCTGCTCTTGCAAACGAAGCAGGGCGTTCCTTCCCTGTAAACAGGGAGGACAAAGGAGCCAGCTGCTAACAGCAGACCCTGGGGGCTTGTTTATGTGTAAACATCTTGAAAATCCAGAAAGTCAGGGAAAGGTCAGAAAAACAACAATGTGTCTTGTAACTTGGCAACATTCCACAAACGACTGTATAAAAAAAAGCAGAGCACGCCATTCGAGGTGGCCGCCATGTTTGTCTTGTCTTGTGTTGTCTTGTGTGTTCATTCCTTTGTTTAGGAAACACACAGACCCCAACACTTTGTCTTTAGCTCCGTAGTAATATCTAGTAAAGATGCTATTTAGCTCCATAGTAGTATCTAGTAAAGATACTATTTCACAAAGTAAAGTATTATTTTCTTGCTTAATATAGTTATGTTATCCATTTATAATACAGTTAGGTTCTTTTGTTATTGTTTTTATTCCGTTTGCCAGCCCCACTCTGATTTGTTCTATTTACTTTGAAGGTTTCTGAAACACTTCCAAGGTGGTAAGGTTGATGGCTATATAAAAATCTACACTAGGGGAGAGGCACTCCTCCCTAATCCCTACTACCTTATATTCATTCCACTCTTCTTTCCATTCTTTCCCCTCAATATCTGTTATTGTTTCTGCATGTCTTTTGCATGGATGAAAAAATAAATGTGTATTTTCTTTTGTCCTCTTCTTCCTTTAAGGAAGTATAGTTTACTGTGCTCTTTTGCACTTTGTTTTTTGTTGTTGTTGTTGTTGTTATTTTAAAATAAATTTTAAAACTTTTTTCGTTTTTTAAATTAAATTAAATTTAAGTAAATTAACAGTTGCATTAGTTTGCCAGGGCTTCCATAACTAAGTTCCACAGACTGGGAGCTGAAAAAACAGAAATGTATTGTCTTGTAATTCTGGAGGCAAGTCTGAAATCGAGCTATCAGCAGGGATGGTCTCTTCTTAGGCTTCTATTCTTGTCTTGTGGATCGCCGTCTTTTCCCCATCTCTTCACACGGTCTTCCTGGTGTGTTTGTGGGTATGCATGTCCAATCTCTCCTTCTCTATTAAGGTGTTAGTAATATTGGATTAGGGCCTACCCTAATGATTTCATTTTAACTTAATTACTTCTTTAGGGACCTTACCTCCAAAAACAGTCACATACTGAGGTTACAATTTCAACATATGAATTTTGAGATGACAAAATTCAGCCCGTAACAATAGTATATTCTGGTAAACATTCCATATTTAGGTCAATAGAAGTTACCTTCTCTCTCTCTCTCCTTTTCTCTCTCTTCTCTTCACTCTCTCTCTGCAACAGAGCCTTAGTATTCCATTTTAAGGATGCACCAACATTTATTTAGCCACATGTTAATAAATGATCAAATGGTATTTCTGATGTTTTGCAATTACAAGAACTGCTGCAATCAATAACTTTGTGCCTATCTATTTTCATATAGACGGAGCTGTATTGCCAGTATAGGGTCCTAGAAGTTACAATGCTGAGTCAAAGAGGAAGTGCATACGAAGTTTTGTTAGCCTTGACAAATTTCTGCTCAGAAAGTTTTACCAGTTTATATATCAAATCAGTTTATATATTAGTGTATTACACTGCCTGTTTCCCCAGCGCTTCGCAAGGAGATTTTTTTTTTGTCTTTGCTAAGTTGATATATGAGAAAAGACCCTTCAGTGTTATTTTAATTTCATTTTTCTCATTATGAATAGGTTTAAAGATACTTTCTTTAGTCTGAGGGCCATTTTTATTTCTTTTTTTGAATTATCTATTCAGGTTTTCCCCACTTTTAACTGCAGTTTTTAGTTTTTTGTCATCTAACATGTAAGAGTTCTTAACATGTAAGGCATATTGCTCTGTCTGTTATATATTGCAAATGTTTATCACAAATTGTCAGTTGTTTTTTAATTTATGCTTTTTTTTAGGCATGTACTATACACACATGTAGAGATATACTCATCAAATTTTTCAAATTGTATTTAAGGTATAGGTAAACAAACAAACAAACACCTTTCCCTATCCCAAGATTAAAGAGAAATTTGCCTATTTTTTTCTAATATTTACATTTTTTAACCAGCAGATTCCTATTTTGAACTTATTTTAGCTAAGTGTTTGAGATACAAACCCAATTTAACTATTTCCAAATGGTTACCCAGTTGCCTCCTCCACCATTAAAACAGGTAGCTTTCCCCCAGTGACTTGATGAACTATTTTATAATATTCTAAATTTCCACCTATATATTGTTTTAATTCCAGCCTGTATAGTTAATTTAGTGTTCTACCTGTCTATTCATACACCAATGCCACATTGTCTTCATTATAGTGACTTTATAATATTTCTCAATGTTTGGAGGGAATAGTTCCCCTATATGTGTTATACATCATGCTTACTTTTTCATTTATACTTCAGTATCAACTTGTCTAATCCAGGAAAATTTTGTTGATGTTTTTATTAGGATAATGCTACCTTTGTAAATTATGGGACACTGAAATTTTTATAATGCTGAGTCACCCCATATAAGAAAGGTGAATGATCTCTTATTTTTGTGTCTTTTGGGGATGTTTTAAAATTTTCTTCTTTTGGCATATTTGTGTTAGTTTATTGCTAAGTTTTTAATTTTCTTTTTTTTTTGGTCATTGCAAATGAGGTTTTCTCTATCATTGTGTTCTCTAACTGGTCACAGTTTGTTTGGATGAAGGCTATTGAGTTTTGTTTGTATGTTAGTTTTATATTTTGCTCTAGTATTGAATTATTATCCTGTATGAGATATTTATCATTGGTCTGAAAATATAATTTTATTTCTTCTTTGAAGTTTTTTTCTTCAAATGGCAAACACCTATAGTACATTCTGGAATGGTAACTGAGATAGGGGTCGTCTTTACTTATTCCTGACATGAATGGAAATATATAGAATGTTTGCCTATCAAGTGAGATAGTACCTTTAGTCTTAGATATACATGTATATATTTTTAAATGCTCACCATTAGTTCTTTTGCTGAAATTTTCCCAGTCATCTTTTGTTTAGATAAAGCTCATGCTCTATCATAATTGTAATAGTTGAAAAATTAGTTATTGAGCCAGTCCAGCCAACCAGTTGGTTTTGTGTGTTCCACAAATAAGAATAATTTCTTTTAAAACATTTTCTATGGTTTAAAGAATTCAAAATAAGATTAAAATTTTAAAACATGTAAAGAATATATTAAATACTCATTGCAAACATATTTACGAATATAGTTTTATTAAAATCGAGCTTCTTGGATTTATTTGTGTATTGTCTGTGACTACTTTGACACTACAATGACAGAGCTGAGTAGTTGCAACAGAGACCTTATGCTCTTGAAAGGCTAAAATATTTGACAACTGATGCTTTGACAAAAGAGTTTGCCATGTAAGTAGATTCCTCAAGAAAGGCTTGTGGGTACATGTTTTTCTAGCTTTTGTTCAAAACCTTTTTATAAAACCATAATAATTAAAGAAGAGTTCAGATAGAAATCCTTGATTTACACTTTTTTCACTCGATGTATTTAAACAAAATATTATCTTATTTCTTTACATTTTACAGTTTTAAAATAAACTTTTTATTTTAGAACAGAAAAATTGTGATGTGCAGTGAAGTCACATGTTCTTCACACACATTTTCCCCTTTTATTAATGTCTGACATTAGCAAGGTTGAAATTAATGACCCAATAATGAAATAATGATATATTTTTATTCAAGTCAACATATTTTTCAATTTTCTTAGGTTTTTTTCTACTGTCCTTTTACTATTCCAGGATGGCTTCCAGGATGCCAGACTACATTTAGCAGTCATAACCTCAGCTCTTCTTAGCTGGGGCAATTTCTCATTACTTTCCTTATTTTGATGAATTGAAAGCCTTAAGTTGGGATTTTTCTGATGTTTCCTCCATATTGGGTTGAAGTTAGATGTTTTGGAGAGAAAGACCATGGAGGTAAAGTGTCAGCTATACCACATCCTATCAAGATTACTTATTATCAACATGATGTATTTCTGTTAATGCAAAGCTTGAGCATCTGTCTAAGGCAGATGTCATGTTTCTCTAACATAAACTTATTAGTGTTTTTCTCACCCTTTCATATTGGACTCTTTGAAGGAATTCATTATGTGCAGTCTGCATTTAAGGAGTGAGGAGTTATGTACCTCATGGGAGGAATTAGCTACATAAATTATTTGAAATTTTTCAGCATAGGAAATTTGCCTATTTTTCCCTAATTATTTGTGTAGTCTGTCATTTATGTATATTGGTATAGACTCATGGACATGGATTTTATACTTTAGGTTATATTCCAATGTTATTTCATTTATTTTGTTCCTTAAATTATTCTAGCTTTGGCCATTGAGAACTTTTTCAATTGGCTCCTGTATCTCTGTGACATCATTGTGAGATGTTTTTGTTTGTTACTTTACTTTGAGCACTTACTTTCTGCTACTGAAAAATGCTCCAGGCTCATCTTGTATAATGCTGCCCCAGTGATAGAATCACTTATTTCACCAAGGAGCCTTGGAATCTTTTATGGGAAAATGATTGATAGCAGAAACCAAGATCTGAATCTGAGATATATTCATTTATGCCAGGATGTGATTACCCCTAAGCCCTCTGTGTCCATATTAAGCTAAACAAAGTTTCATAGTAATGTCTCCAACTGTAATTTATTAGCAGATGGATAGTCCTAGAGTCCTTCCCTGGTTTATCTGTAAATAGACCTTAAGTGTTATGTTTATGAGGCTACTATTTGAGATATGTTTAATGTTTGCTGTAGCTATAGGTTTCAGAGACTTCATCTTACTGTAACGTCCTTGTTTTTGCCTCCACTTTTGTTTTTGGGTTTCTCGAAGTACTCTTCTTCAGAAAGGGGCTGCCTCTTGCAACTCTTTCAGCTATAATTCACTGTGATTATACTGGATTTTTGTTGGTATGGTGGTGAGAACTGGGAAAGGATCTTTCTTGGATCTTCACAGTGAGAACTTGATGGAGTTTCTTTACAAAAAACCCACAAAAATACGGAGGTTTTGCTATGATTGTGGCACACAGAAGTTTCCCATTCTCCAACTACTCCACACTCAGTCACCATTAATTCACTGAAATTACTATTTAAGTGTTCCTATCAATTTATGGCTTCATCAGCTTCTGCTCCAAGCAGATCTCAGCTATGTCTTTCTAGATTTGCCCATCTTTCATTATGCAGGTGTGATACTTTGTTCTGCAACATCACTTCTCCACTGGGTTTAAGAAGTCACTGATTTTCAATTTTTTTCTTGTTGTAAGGCCTGGAGTATTTACTTCTAAGAACTGCCTATGTTGTGCTGAAGCAAGAAGTCCCGTAAGTCTATTTGAAAAGCTTTAAGCCATTCTATGTAATTCTTTTGCCTTAGTTAATTATATAAACTGTTTACCTTCAGGCTTAGAAGATATTTATTTTTGAAATCTAAAAGTTTTACTAGGCTATATCTCAGAATTGATTACTCGAAGTTGATTTTGTTAGGTATCCATTCATTGAGGCTTTTTAATGTTAGATTGAGCTCTTTACTATTTCCATAACGTTTTCTGATTGTAGTTTTAAGTAATAGCTGTATTAAATTGTTTTATTTTAGCTCTTAGGGACTCTGATACTGCAATATTATTATTCTTTGCATTTTCACTACTTCCAATATCATTCTGATATTTCTACTTTCTGATCATTTTTTACTTCTTTTTTACGTTATTTTCTTTTTTGGCTGTTTTTCTTTCTTTATAAAATGGCTTTATTAAATTATCATTTCAGTCTTTTCTACTTTAAACTTCTCCTCATTTATTATTTATGTCTGATTTTTTAAACTTTTTTTTTTGCTAAATTCATTCAAATATTTTTCTCTCTCTGATTTTTGTACCTTTCTGCTTGTAATTTGTAAGTTTCTGAATTAAAGTGATTTCATATAATTAAATGCTTGTTCAAGTATATTTAATTTTCTTTGATCTGCTAACTTAAAAGTTTTCCTGCTTCACTGATTTTTTGAGGGGGAACAGGAGGATTTCCCTTAATTGAAATTGTGAAATTCCCCAGTTGCATGAAATGTTATTTCCTGAATTCCTGCAATTCCTTTGTGTTAGTTTGCCTTTCCTTTTGATTTTTATCATTTTTATGCATTTTACAAGAATCCTAGTTTAATGATGCCCTCTTCTGTCAGCACAGGTATTCTGTCAGTATAAGTGCCACAGGTAGTTTCATGGGATTCTTTGGGTGGTTGGTTGGTTGGCTGGTTGGTTTTGGTGGTAATGTAGTTGTGAGTCTTCTGATTTCATGGATTTGTTTGCTGTCTTGCAGATTCTAAAATGTTCCTTATTTCTTCTTGTTTCTTTCACTACCTCAATGCCAAAGGGTGCTTCTCCCTTATTTTGTGTATTCTCCACCCCAGCGGCCTCCACTTAGACAGCTGGAATGTATGCATTACAATGTCTAGCTTTTAAATTTTCCCTGGCTCATTAAATTGTGCCCTTGTCTTTAAAACATACATACTCCTTTCAAATCAAATGTCTTTTTTTTTTTTTTTTTTTTTTTTTTTTTTTTTTTTTTTTTTTTTACATAGCTTTGCTCTTGTCACTCAGGCTGGAGTGCAATGGTGAGATCTTGGCTCACTGCAGCCTCCGTCACCTGGGTTGAAGCGATTCTCCTGCCTCAGCCTCCCAAATTGCTGGGATTATAGGCGCATGCCACCATGCCTAGATAATTTTTGTATTTTTAGCACAGACGGGGTTTCACCATGTTGGCCAGGCTGAAATCAAATGTACTTTGAGGTTTATTCCTGTGGTTTATAATCTAATCTGCATGGATACATTTTTAGTATTTTCAGCCTTAATCCTTCTGGTGGCACTTTCTAATGAAACTGGGGTCCCTTTACTAACTTTCCTTTTCTGCTTTCTTTCTGTGCTCTTTTCAAAATCTTGTTTTTTTGTTGTTTGATTTTTTATATCATTGTTTACTTTTTATTTTTGTTACTTTTTAGACTTCCCTTGATGGATCAGAGAAAGACTTGGAGCAGCATCAAGCTAGGTTAGGAATACAAGTTCATGTACAGGGATTTGGTGTTCTTCTCCTTTTATTCACAGTTAATTAGAAATGTGTCATTCTCTTTCTTTAAGTCATTTTGAGTGCAAGTTCCTGTAGACTTATCTGTTTCTTTTGTTGTTTAGTATTGTTCTTGGAGGCAATCTATCAGTAGATAGGAAACAAGACTGCCATTACTGTCTATCCGCATTGGTTTTCTTTAGTTTTTATACAATTTACATTAAAATTATATGAATTTTATAAAAATTAAAATGTTGATTATTCTGTATTCACCTACTTCCATGAGATTTTAATTAATACAAAGGATTCTCACTTTTTAAAAAGTAATGTTGAGAATATTTAGAGCCACATAGGTGATATCCAATTAAGAAAGACATTTGAGAAGCAACTTAATGTTCCTGTAACACTTCCACTGATCAAAAATATTCCGACACTAACTGGAAGTGTTTTCAGAACTAGCCTGTAGCCCACATTTTAAAATATTCTCAATCTTTTCAGCTATACATTATGTTTGGCCCTCAATAATAATACTCTGGTTGAGCTTAATATTATCTTAATAATATTTGGCTTTATCATAAAATTGAATTGAACCTCAAAGGGTAAAATTTTTCTAGTCTTCAGCTCATTCAATGAATTATTTTTCTGGTAGAGAAGACAATTTTAGTAGACAAATTAAAATATTTTAGAAAAGCAAGAAGATTATTTTGAAAGAGAAAAATACTAATTTAGAGGCATAATGTTAGTGCTTTAGCTTAGATAAAGCTCTCCTTATCTTACAGTTTCAGTTCTCCTGTGTATAGCAGGCCTGTGTTGAATATCCATGAACAGAGTAAAGGTTTAGATTTTCATTTCTTATGATTTCTCTTTAATTTGGTCTTGAGATATATCTCTTGAGAGTGGCTGTAAGTTCTAGCCCAGTTCTGACCAGGAGGAAAGTTAAGTTCAGCTGTGTGCATCAGGTGAGACACAGTGAAAAATTAAAATAAAAATGCATGAAACAGAAGAAATTTATTTTTCATAGATGCCGAACAGGTTGGGGTGCTGACCAGAGTCCAATGGGAAGTCAGAGGTGGCAGGGAGCTCAACCAGCAGGTGGGGAGTGAGAAAGAGAGAGAGAGAGGAAAAAAAAAAAAACCTGTAGGACAAATCTTTAATATTTTATTACCACCCATGGGCATTATCCCTTAGGTTTTTCCAAGGGGGTTGGTGGATTGACTAGTTTAAAGAAAACGCTACTGAAGAGGGAATCTTATTTACATCACTCTTGTGTTAACCATTAGGTTTTATCATGATCAGCATCTGTGGGTTACTTTGGGTTTGGCTCAGCAAGATAAGAAATAAGGGGACAATATCACAAACAACCACACAAGGAGGGTAAGTTTTAACTAGACTAAAAGTGACCAAGAACAGCAAAGTTTCAGGAAATTTATGTGAGGCCTAAAGATGGATGCCAAAGCAGCAAATATATTAAAGAAACTCATAGCAGTAACATACCCAGTTCATCCTTTTATTTCATTTTATACTTCAAATAATAAATGGAGACCAGCCAGTTATTGTAATTTTAGTTAAATTTCATAGTGCATTTGTAAGTATTTTCATACTATATTTGGAACATATTTTAAATATATTTATAAATATCATATTATATATTATACATATTATATATTATAAATATAATAAATATGATAAAATATTATAAATATATATTTATAAATATATCATATATTTATAAATATATTATAAATATAATATATAATAGAATATATAAGTTGTATTTGCTCAAAGATATATTTATTGAAAATCTCATTTACGTTGGTACTATGAATAACCACACTAGTTTTAAAAGTTGTAAGTTAGACGTTTCTCAATGTCTGTTTTTGGTTTATAGTTTTTAACATTGTGTTTTCATGAGAATCTTTACGAAGCCATTTAAGTATCTCCTCTCATTCATGTTGCTGAATCTGAAATAAATACATAATGTTCTTTTCTTATGCATTTGTGCTGCTCTAATATTTGATAGTTCTCTTTGACATAAAATAATGAAAAATAATCGATACCAAAAGGTGCAATGGCAATCAAAATATAGAAGTCTTCTCTGTTTATGATTTCTCATTGTATTTTATCATTTGCATTCAATTTTTATGAGAAAAGATATTAATTTTGAGTCTCCCTCGAGTGTCAAATATTTTAAAGAAAATGAGCTCATTCTTCATATTTTCTGTTAGAATACAATTTTCCACTGTTTTTAAGTACAAAACCCTTTGTATTCAATCAAAATGAAGATTTATATTAAGAAAGTAATTTCTATCTCTGATCATTTACCTTGTGTTTGGTCTTTCAATTCCCCATATGGTGCAGAATAATATGTATCTCATTGAGAATAGAGAAGAAGATAACATTCTACTATTCAGATAAAACAAAGAGAAAAATTTGCTCATTTTAGAATACTTAGTATGAAACTTTATGGATCTGAGAAATGTATTTTTTACAATAAGGTTTATACTCTCACATATTGAGAAAGATTAATACATTGGTAATTGATATATATTGATCACTTTTTAATTGGTGGTTATAATCATTGGGTTATAAATCATGAACCTTGGCACTATAGAATAGCCTAAGACTTGAAGCTCATTTAGTAATGAGTCTGCATGTTAGTCAAGTGAGGTATGTGACATAAAAGCTTAGCAGATATTTTCAGAGATTAAAATGTATGAATAACTTCTCTTATTCTTCACCCTTCTTTTGATTTGACCAATGTGGCAACTACACTCATAATATTTTTTCATGTAAACCAGAAGATATTCCACATTATTTTAGAAAGCCACTTTCTTAAGGCTTTATTGTCACAAATTTTATTGGTTTCCATCAAATCTCATAGTATTATTTGCTCAGAAAAATAGTCTTGTTAATTTTCTAGTTTCTAGTTTCACATTGATAGATGATCATTACCCTAATTAGATCCAACTAACTGTAGTTTAAGGATAATATCAAGTGTAGTGTTCTTTTTATTTATAAAAAATGTAAAATCTAATTACTTTTGAAAATTTATGTGTTATAGAAAGGTCTTGGCATATGAATTCAGTTGTTTTTCTTTCCTGGACTTCAATTTGACAACCACATGTTTTATGAGACTGTTGGAAGTTGTTTAAAGTTAATAGGTCCCTCACTAGAAATGCTTTCACATTAGCTACAGCCTTATACATGATAGATCTGGAGTAATTTTTTTTTATAGGGAATATCAGGGATTTCCAAAATTGTACATTTCTCAAAATGTTCAAGAGTTATTTAGAAAAAGATGTAAACTTTTCTAAAGAAACTTTCGTAAAGCTTCTGGTAAAGTTTTTGATAAAGAAACTTTGGTAAAAAGAAACTTTTGTTGTGTGTGAGAGGGAGAAAGAGAGAGAGGAAAAAAACCTAGATCAGATGGATCACCAATTTCCCCACTCCCTGACGCAAGATACGTTTATCGAAATACCTTTAAGAATTGAATGCACTAAAATAGTGCTGGATTTAGAAAAGTAGATGTGGTTTTAGAGAGATACTGTTTTATAATCTTGAAAGAATGATGTCACATCTTTTCACTTGTTTATACAAATTCTGCAGATTAATCCATTACACCAGACTTGAAAGTGTAGATGTGGTCAGAGCTTTCCTTTTTGAAAAGTAATTCACTTTGAAGTAAACATCTGTAACAACATTCAAATAAATCTTTTGTATTCAATTAGCAGATTCATCCATAATTATAATATAGAGATGATTCTAACATATGGGTGAAGGAGAGGAAGTAACTGTAGGCCATTTTCTGTCTTTGAAAAATCCATAGCTATTAAACTGTTGTTCTAGTTTCACCAGTTCTTTTAGGTATCATTTATATAGTAACTCTGGTTTTGGAAATAGAAGTACTGCTAGTTCCAAGTAAGTATAAGTGGTCTGAGAGGGTGTTCATAAACCACAAGATGGAAAATTTGACTACAATCTCTTCATAGTAAAAAAAAATATATATATCTTTGATTTGTGACCTTCTCTCAGTACCCTAGGAACTTCTTAAGAAGATCTTAGGTTTCTGAAGGTGCCATGTAAAAGCAACGCAAGGAATATTTTGGAGCTTACTGGCAATGCAAAATCCCAAAACTCTCCCTGAAACTACTGAATTAAAATAAGCTTTTAAATTAAAGAGAAACGAAGGCACACAGAATTTATAAGAACCATAGCCCTAGAATACGGTGCTGTTTAGGAAAGATGAAATTTACCCATCAGATTTAGTGCAAAGGATGACCTTGCTTTTAGTAAACTATTTTTCTCTCGGCTATTGTACAATATGATCTCAAATCATAATTTTTCTTAAGCAATTAGACATAAAATTTGAGTTTTGTTTTGTTAAATTTGATTGAGTAGCTAATGAAGATATCATTTCTGATTTTACAAAAGAGACATTGCTGCTATTTACTTCAATTGTATGACTAAATAAAAATTACAGTCATGGACTTAAACTGTGGGAGTTCTTTCAGAGATAATATGTCAATAATTCTCCAGATAATTCTAGAAAACTCTCAAAGTGAAGGTTTGCTGAAATTAAGTGACCTCTTGGTGAAAAGTATTGCAATATTTGCAGCATGCATTTTCAGTTTAGCAAGATGATAAATATATACCCTGTGCTTTAAAACAGCACAGTATAAAAATATTCAAATACAACAAGAACGAATAGAAAAATAAAGAGGAAAAAAAATCCCACAATAAATGAGCAGGTTTGTGCTATTTTATTTCTTTTGCAAGGTGTGAAAATCCCTGCTGAGAATGCTATAATTTCTTACAGATTGTCATTTCCTTTGGATATTATTACATGCAGTAAGTTAACTGGAGCTAATAAAGTTCCAGGAGATGTAGTGAAGACTTAGAAGTACAAAGCCTTTTATCAATGTAGAAAACATACTGATTAGTAGTAGCTGGTTATCCTCTGAAGCTGTTTTCATGAACAACCCTGCCTACACAGAGCCTGATAGGCAGGGCTGCCAGTAAAAAGCATCGAAAGAACTATTGCCAAGATCTGCTTCTTCCTTGAAATGCCTCCTGACTCATTGCATGAGTACCTAATACACATGGTGACTATACATGCACAGTGATACAAGAGGAAAAATATGATTTACCAAGCAAAGAATTTTAAAAGGCCCCAAGAGGTCACATGTCTTACAGATATATGATACATATGAGCTCATGCATAAGACGAACTCTGCCATTAACCAGCAATGTGTGCTTCATATTATACTTCTTTGGGCTTCGGTTATCTTATGAGGAGCTTAGAGTGCATCACAGGTTCTCAAGACTGGCTGCCCATTAAATTTACCCAAAGAGCTCTAAAACAAAAAATCTATACCTTGCTTCAAATAAAGTAAGTCTGAGCCTCTGGAAGTAGAGCCGAAGCACAGAGTTTTATCTATTAAGCTTCCCAGGTGATTCCATGTATAACCAGGTATCAGAAACACTGAACAATAATAATCGCTTAAGTCTCTTACACATTTAATCTTCCCACGCTTTCTAGGAAACTGTGTTTCCTGCCTTTTCTTACTTTCATCTCTTCTTTACATAAATATATTCTACATAGACTGAAAATAGTAAAATGGCAGATATTATTATTTTATTCACAAAGATTTATAAATAAATATGTTACTTTTTCATCTGCCTATGACTCTGTGGCTACAAACCCAGGTAAACCATATCAGGAAAAGCTATTTCATATGGGAAATGTAACAACTGGGGAGACAAAGGACAGCTAAGATGTTTTAGACAATATTCCCTTTGACTCTTGAATCGTAACTGTTACAGTTCAGAATGGCACAACAAAAGGATTTTTAGTAAATCAACAGGGAAAGTATTTTGCATGACTTGACCCAGGCTCTGACACATCTATTAGGATTTGCTAGAATGTATCATAAACACTATCAGGCATAACATGGGGAATTTTCCTACTATTCCCTCATGAGCAATGAGCATATAGGATTTTGTTGTATTTCTTCTTCTTATTATTATTATACTTTAAGTTCTGGGATACATGTGCAGAACTGTTGGTGGGAGTATAAATTAGTTCAACCATTGTGGAAGACAGTGTGGCGATTTGTCAAGGATCTAGAACCAGAAACACCATTTGACCCAGCAATCCCATTACTGGGTATATGCCCAATGGATTATAAATCATTCTACTATAATAGAATGCACACGTATGTTTATTGCAACACTATTTACTATAGGAAAGACTTGGAACCAACTCAAATGCCCATCAATGATAGACTGGATAAAGAAAATGTGACACATGTAAACAATGGAATACTATGCAGCCGTATAAACGAATGAGTTCATGTTCTTGCAGGGACATGGATGAAGCTGAAAACCATCATTCTCAGTTAGTTTGGTAACACAAAAACAGAAAACCAAACACTGCATGTTCTCAATCATAAATGGGAGTTGAACAATGAGAACACATGTATGCAGGGAGGGGAACATCCACACTGGGGCCTATCAGCGGGGTGGGGGACTAGGGGAGGGATAGCATTAGGAGAAATACCTAATGTAGACAACAGGTTGATGGGTGAAGCAAACCACCATAACAAACCTGCATGTTCTGCACATGTATCCCAGAATTTGAAGTATAATAATAGCATTCCTATTTCTCCACGTCCCCTCCAGCACCTGCTGTTTCCTGACTTTTTAATGCTCGCCATTCTAACTGGTGTGAGATGGCATCTCATTGTTTTTGATTTGCATTTCTCATGGTTTTGATTTGCATTTCTCTAATGACCAGTGAAGACGAGCTTTTTTTCATGTTTGTTGGTCACATAAATGTTTTCTTTTGAAAAGTGTCTGTTCATATTCTTTGCCCACTTGTGATAGGGTTTCTTTGTCTTGTAAATTTGTGTAAGTTCCTTGTGGATTCTGAATGTTAGCCTTTTGTCAGATGGATAGATTGCAAAAATGTTCTCCCATTCTGTAGGTCGCCTGTTCACTCTGATGATAGTTTCTTTTGCTGTGCAGAAACTCTTCAGTTTAATTAAATCCCATTTGTCAATTTTGGCTTTTGTTGCCATTGCATTTGGTGTTTTAGTCATGAAGACTTTGCCCATGCCTAGGTCCTGAATGGTATTGCCTAGGTTTTCTTCTAGGGCTTTTATGGTTTTAGGTCTTATGTTTAAGTCTTTAATCCACCTTGAGTTAATTTTTGTATAGGGTATAAGGAAGGAGTTCAGTTTCGGTTTTTTTGCATATGGCTAGCCAGTTTTCCCAACAACATTTATAAAATAGGAAATCCATTCCTCATTGCTTGTTTTTGTGCGGTTTGTCAAAGATCAGATGGTTGTAGATGTGTGGTGTTATTTCTGAGGCCTCTGTTTTTCTTGAAGAGGTCCTTCGCATCCCTTATAAGTTGTATACCTAGGTATTGTATTCTCTTTGTAGCAATTGTGAATGGGAGTTCACTCGCAATTTGACTCTCTGTTTGTCCATTGCTGGTGTATGGGAATGCTTGTGATTTTTGCACATCTATTTTGTATCCTGAGACTTTGCTGAAATTTCTTATAAGCTTAAGGAGATTTGGGGCTAAGAAGATGGGATTTTCTAAATATACAATCACATCACCTGCAAAAAGAGACAATTTGACTTCCTCTCTTCCTATTTGAATACGTTTTATTTCTTTCTAATGCCTGATTGTCCTGGCCAGAACTTCCAATACTGTGTTGAATAGGAGTGGTGAGACATGGCATCCTTGTCTTTTGCCATTTTCAAAGGGAATGCTTCCAACGTTTGCCCATTCAGTATGATATTGACTGTGGGTTTGTCATAAATAGCTCTTATTATTTTGAGATACATTTCATCAATATCTAGTTTATTGAGAGATTTTAACATGTAGGGGTGCTGAATCTTATTGAAGGCCTTTTCTGCATCTATTGAGATAATCATGTGGTTTTTATCATTGGTTCTGTTTATGTGGTGGATTATGTTTATTGATTCACGTATGTTGAACCAGCCTTGCATCCCAGGGATGAAGCTGACTTGTTCATGGTGAATACACTTTTTGATATGCTGCTGGATTTGGTTTGTCAGTATTTTATTGAGAATTTTCCCATCGATGTTCATCAGGGATATTGGCCAGAAATTTTCTTTTTCCTTTTTTTGTTGTGTCTCTGCCAGGTTTGGGTATCAAGATGATGTATTTCTTACAGTACATGGAGTGGTAGGAAAACTTTTACAATAATAAGAATCCCAATTCTGAGCTCTGTAACAAAGCCAAGGTAAGTAAACACTAAGACATTTTTAGAAGAGTCAGAAAAAAGTTTAAATGACTGAAATCTAGAATATCAAATATAACCAAAAACATATACCAATTAAGTAAAATACCCTGAAATGCTCATTTGAAATTAGCGGAATTGTGAATTCACCCTATATCTTAACAAAATTATATATTTTTAAACTTTAATTACAGAAAAGCCTGGAAAGAATGACCAACTCACTAGTAATGTGCACACACTGGCAAATAAATGAAGTTCTCGGATGCACTGCAAAATAATTTGAGAAGATTGAAATGGTATAATATGAAAGAGATTAGCTATAATTTAATAGTTGTTGGATCAAGACAATTCGTATACTCAGATTCATTTTATTCTACTTTTGTGTAAGTTTAAAACTTTCTATATAATTTGAATCACTCTACTTTCTCAAATCTCAATAGGTTCATCTATTAAATGAGAATAACATATGACAGTTATTTTCATATGTTTAAAAATTTTGCATAATTTTTACCTTCCCCACCTGTGTAGAAGAAATACAAATTAGACTTTTCAAAGGCCAAACTGCTGTGTAATAATTCAATAAGTTACCTAAAAATAGTGAAAATACTAGGAAACCTCTTTTATATTAAATAATTATTAGTAAGGCGAATTTAAAGAAACTACATCAAAACAGAGAAAAGATTTCATTATCCTCTTGATGGATTAATGGGGCAGTTATCACTCTAGCTCCATAGATTTGTGAAGGGCAGATAGACCTGTGGATTGCCACTAATGAGCCAGGCCTATGACCTTGGTCAGGTTATCAAACTTTTGTCATTTGTGAAATAAGAGGTACAAACTAGATTTTCTTGGATGTGATTAGCATGAAGAGCATTGAACATTTAACAGTAATGAAAATATAGATAGATAGATACAGGTAGATATAAAGAAGTAATGATGGTTGAATTTGAAGTTAGATTTATCTGCCTAACCCATTGTGCTGAAACTAGCATAACACCCTTTAATGCTACTCATAAACTTAAGTTAGCTCTGAGGAAAAACAGAAGGGGAAACTTGTTGATTACAGTCTGTATTCTAGAGATTTTCTAGCTGTCACTATTAATCACCAACTCTTTCCCCCATGACACAGTGTTCAGTTTAGATGGAAACATTTGAGTATTTCTGAATAAATGTTAGATAAAAGTTATCCCTTAATCCACAGGGACTGTTCATAACAAAGTTGTTTTCATCAATAGACATATATTAAAATTGAAAAGTTAGTCAATTATGTGGAAAATTGAATATAAAAACTCAGTATTTTTCAGAAATGTGCTTCGAAGCTCTGTCAGTAGTAAGATAGGCCAGGTCATGCGAGTCAGATATTAGGAAAATAGTGATGCTTACTAGAGTCAGCTATACATTAATTTCACTTTACTTGCTCATATTCACAGAAGTATGACAGATGATTTAGTGATCCATACCAGTTCCATACTGATTCATAGCATTAGGTGGGTTCTGATTTAGAAAGAAGCCACAAGTAAATGTCCTAGCAGGTAAAACAGTACAACAAAGACAAAGCAACTTGTGTAAGCATGAATTACACAGAGAATGACAAGGAGATGTAATTCTAGGAATATATGGAACAGGGAGTGAGGCACCATGCTGCATATGGGAGATCAAGGTAGAACTTCAGTGAGGGGGACTGGTAATACGGGAGCCTTGTCTCCCATGTATTGGCGTACAATGTAGGAACAGGGCATGCCTTTGACCTTAAGACATGACTTACGTTTACTTAAGTCTGCTTAATATTGAAAAAATCTCCTGGCATGTATTGACTGAACACAGCTAATCCAAAGCCATAATGAAACTCAACCAGAAGGCAAAGGATAAAGGAAATAGCTGAATAAGTATAAAGAAAGTCAAGAGAGTCAGGCAGGTCGTTGCACTTACAGTTTATGAATGGCAGTAAATATTTTTGTATGGGGATCATTTTCAGAATTCATATTTGGATTATTCTTGATGAACATATTTAATGAGCACCATCAAATTTAATGACAGCATGCTCAAAGAGAAAATACTTTATTTTGGGAAAAGTTCATCTTTTTTGAAAAACTATATAAGGAGAGAAGAGTGGACTTTTTTTTTTTTTCTTACAGGAAAATAAGAAAGTCAAAGCTTGAAAATCGGTCTTTCCCAAATGAGTTTAAAAGGGAGAAATCTCTTTCTCTTTTCTGTGCACCTGAATGATATTAGAATGTTATGCCAAGGATGCTTGGCTTTCCCACATATTCACAAATCCTATTCTGATTTTAGAAAGTATCATCGGCATACTTTCAAATTAATCTCTGATTTATTCCAGAAGGAAAGGAGATGGAATAATTCCATAAAGAGGATCTTTTCATTGGTAATAAAATTGGTGAACTTCATATGGTAGAATTATCTCACAGTATTTTTATGCTGGAGGAAGGCTTAACAAGGGAAACTAGCATACATACCCTCAACACATTTCATTGTGTAAAGCACATTTGTTTAACTACTTTAATGCAGTCTCGTAGATTTCAGTTCACTGGAAAACCAAGAACCTTATAAGCAAGAATTGAGGCTCTAAAGATACATGCTCCATTAACTTAGAGAGTTGCATTGTTCTTATTTCATCACTTCAAAAATGATAATTGTGGTTTGATTAAGGTTGTGTAATATGAATTAGGTCACAGAATAGACTTCAAACAATTTATGGATTTCAGGACTAAACTTTCCAAGGATTAACAAATGAACTTTAATGGCTTCCTTAATAACTCTGAGTAAATTTATGCTAGAGTGTTGAATCTGAAAGAGTTGAGGAAGCAGTTTTTATTGCTGACATTTCTGCTAGGTTACCTTCACCATCTAACTGAAATTTGCCCAGATGGTATCCTCTCTTGAGTGTTGAGGTGCTACATAAAAGACAATCCTGACAATAGTAATTAGATCTTTTTTATTGATAAGAAGCTTTTAATCTGTATGTTTCCTTGGAGCCAGCTTTTTTTTTTTTTTTTTTTTTTTTTTTTTAATCCCCGTTTAGTGTAAAGAGCATTTTCTTTCTAGGTTTTCACTAGGATAAATGGTCCTAAAAGTGATATGCTCTGTGGTTGTTTCAAAGTCAATTGAAGGATGCAGGTCAATTTTCTTTAGGTTAATTTTTCTTTTCCTCATTTGAAGTGTATGCTGAGTTCTCTTGCCAGGATTTACTGTGGGGTAAAACCAATAAAATTTGCCAGGAGTGAACTGGACTGTAGGATCCAATTCAAAAGAGGAAATTAGGATCAAGAGGAGTATTGATAATTTAATAAAAAATGTTAATTGAGAAGCTTTCAATGAATTGAATCAATATGTCTCTAAGAATATTTGATGTTATTTAATTCCCTACTGTTTTTATATCAGAGGAGCTTACTCTCTTTATATTTAAATAATGAACAGATTAATTTATGTGTTGGGAAGGTAATACAGTGATTATTTTTCATAGTAAGTGGGCATTTTTCTTCTAACAGGCTATTTCTTTATTATCCATTTCAATCATGGCAAATTTACTAATTATATATTTATTATATAACATTTGATGAACACAGGATAGACAGATATTGATAACCTGTTTATAAGTATGAAACTGTAATAATACAATTATAATTTTATCCTTTGTGAATTCACTTCTGACTTAAGAATTAGAATATTTTCAATACATGAAAATGCTTATATGCTTCTGTATGTATCTCTCTTCCATGAAACCCCCCAGCAGCAATCATGATTCTAAGTTTTGAATTTATATTTCCTAGATTTTTGTATAGTTTTACCATGTAGATGTGGCTCTATAAACATGAAAGTTTTGACCTTTAATTTTACAAAAATGGTAATATATGCTATCTACCATTTTTTATTCAACATTAAACTTTAAGATTAATTTATGTTGTTAAAATAATCTCACTACTGTGTCTTTTGAGCTTTATATACATTATTTCATTTAACTCTCAGAAGACCACCACAGAGTACATATTTTTTATTGTTATATTAAAGGGTAAGAAATCAAAGTTAAGAAATTTGAGGGAAATGCCTCAAGGTCACATGTCTGGAAGATGACAGACCTATCTCGTGTTGGTAGCTGCACCTCTTTGACTCTTAACCAAACATTATTTAATAGCATCACTCGTACTTTTGTATAGCAAAAGAGCTCAAGGATAAATTGCTTCTGAGGTTGTTATATCCACATAAAACACATGAGGAAAGTGGAGGCATTTCATAAGGTTGCCTGTTGTGGATGGCAGAATGATGGCCTTACAAGACATCTACATCCTCATCTCTGGAACCTGTTATATGAAAAGAGAGAATTAGGGTGGCAGATAATCAAGCTAACCTTAAAACCAGGACATTATCTTATTTTATTTGAGTGAGCCCCATGTAATCTTAATGTGCTTTAAATGTAGAAGAGGGAGGTAGAGGAGTAAATGAATATACTTACTTGAGTAAATAAATTTCTAATGTGATTTTTAAAATTCTGACTGCTAGTACATTGCATTTTCCACACATTGTATGTTTTGAAACTTTAAAGTTTTTAATTAGCAATATTTTTGGATGCAATACATTAACATAGTTCAAAATTCAAAAGATGTAAAAGAACAATGGTGAAAAACGTATTATTTAAAATACCTGGAGATTCAAAAGCAAGATGGCTGAATAGGAACAGCTCCAGCCTCTGGCTCCCAGCGTGAACGACACAGAAGATGGGTGATTTCTGCATTTTCAACTGAGGTACCAGGTTCATCTCACTGGGGAGTGCTGGACAATTGGTGCTGGTCAGCTGGTGCAGCCCGACCAGCAAGAGCTGAAGCAGGGGGAGGCATCACCTCACCTGGGAAGCACAAGGGGGAAGGGAATCCCTTTTCCTAGCCAAGGGAACCTGAGACACATAACACCTGGAAAATCGGGTAACTCCCACCCTAATACTGCACTTTACCAAGGGTCTTAGCAAATGGCACACGAGGAGATTATATGCCACACCTGGCCCAGAGGGTCCCATGCCCACGGAGCCTCCCTCATTTCTAGCACAGCAGTCTCAGATCTAACTGCAAGGCGGCAGTGAGGCTGGGGGTGGGGCACCCCCCGTTGCTGAGGCTTAAGTAGGTAAACAAAGCCTCTGGGAAGCTCGAACTGGGTGGAGCCCACCACAGCTCAAGGATGCCTGCCTGTCTCTGTAGACTCCACCTCTGGGTGGAGTCTGACAGCTGTCTGACAGCTTTGAAGAGAGTAGTGGATCTCCCAGCACAGAGGTTGAGATCTGAGAACAGACAGACTGCCTGCTCAAGTGGGTCCCTGAACTCTGAGTAGCCTAACTGGGAGACATCCCCCACTAGGTGCAGACCAAAACCTCACACCTCACACGGCAGTGTACACCCCTGAGACGAAGCTTCCAGAGCAAGAATCAGACAGCAACACTCACTGTTCAGCAATATTCTATCTTCTGCAGCCTCTGCTGCTGATACGCAGGCAAACAGATCTGGAGTGGACCTCAAGCAATCTCCAACAGACCTACAGCTGACTGTTAGAAGGAAAACTAACAAACAGAAAGGACACCCACACCAAAACCCCATCAGTACGTCACCAGAATCAAAGACCAAAGGCAGATAAAACCACAAAGATGGGGAAAAAGCAGGGCAGAAAAGCTGGAAATTCAAAAAATCAGAGCGCATCTCCCCCTCCAAAGGAAGACAGCTCATCATCAGCAATGGATCAAAGCTGGACGGAGAATGACTTTGACGAGTTGAGAGAAGGCTTCAGTTGATCAAACTTCTCAGAGCTAAAGGAAGAACTACGTACCCAGTGCAGAGAAACTAAAAATCTTGAAAAAAGAATGGAAGAATGGATAATTAGAATAATCAATGCAGAGAAGGCCATAAACAAACTGACAGAGATAAAAACCATGACACGAGAAATATGTGACAAATACAGAAACTTCAGTAACTGACTGGATCAACTGGAAGAAAGAGTATCAATGATTGAAGATCAAATGAATGAAATGAAGCAAGAAGAGAAGTCTAGAGAAAAAAAAGGAAAAAGAAATGAACAAAGCCTCCAAGAAATATGGAATTATGTGCAAAGACCAAATCTACATCAGATTGGGGAGCCTGAAAGTGAGGGGGAAAGTGGAGCCAAGTTGGAAAATACTCTGCAGGATATCATCCAGGAGAACTTCCCCAACCTAGTAAGGCAGGCCGACATTCAAAATCAGGAAATACAAAGAACGCCACAAAGATATTCCTCGAGAAGAGTAACTCCAAGACACATAATTGTCAGATTCACCAAAGTTGAAATGAAGGAAAAAATGTTAAGGGCAGCCAGAGAGAAAGGTTGGGTTACCCACAAAGGGAAGCCCATCAGACTAACAGCAGATCTCTTGGCAGAAACTCTCCAAGCCAGAAGAGAGTGGGGGCCAATATTCAACATTCTGAAAGAAAAGAATTTTCAACCCAGAATTTCATATCCAGCCAAACTAAGTTTCATCAGTGAAGGAGAAATAAAATCCTTTACAGACAAGCAAATGCTTAGAGATTTTGTCACCACCAGGCCTGCCCTACAAGAGATCCTGAAGGAAGTACTAAACATGGAAAGGAACGACTGGTACCAGCCATTGCAAAAACATGCCAAAATGTAAAGACCATCGATGCTAGGAAGAAACTGCATCAACTAATGAGCAAAATAACCAACTAATATCACAACTACATGATCAAGTTCACATATAATAATATTAACCTTAAATGTAAATAGACTAAATGGTCCAATTACAAGACACAGACTGGCAAATTGGCTAAAGAGTCAAGACCATCAGTTTGCTGTATTCAGGAGACCCATCTCAAATGCAGAGACACACATAGGCTCTAAATAAAGGGATGGAGAAAGATCTACCAAGCAAATGGAGAACAAACAAAAGCAGGGGTTGCAATCGTAGTCTCTGATAAAACAGACTTTAAACCATTAAAGATCAAAAGAGACAAAGAAGGCCATTACATAATGGCAAAGGGATCAATTCAACAGGAAGAGCTAACTATCCTAAATGTATATGCGCCCAATACAGGAGCACCCAGATTAATAAAGCAAGTCCTTAGAGACTTAAAAAGAGACTTAGACTCCCATACAATAATAATGAGAGACTTTAACACCCCACTGTCAACATTAGACAGATCAACGAGACAGAAACTTAACAAGGATATCCAGGAATTGAACTCAGCTCTGCACCAAGTGGACATAATAGACATCTACAGAACTCTCCACCCCAGATCAACAGAATATACATTCTTCTCAACACTACATCGCACTAATTCCAAAATTGACCACATAGTTAGAAGTACAGCACTCCTCAGCAAATGTAAAAGAAAAGAAATTATAACAAACTGTCTCTCAGACCACAGTGCAATCAAACTAGAACTCAGGACTAAGAAAATCAATCAAAACCACTCAACTACATGGAAACTGAACAACATGCTCCTGAATGACTACTGGCTACATAACGAAATGAAGGCAGAAATAAAGATGTTCTTTGAAACCAATGAGAACAAAGATACAACATACCAGAATCTCTGGGACACATTTAAAGCAGTGTGTAGAGGGAAATTTAGAGCACTAAAAGCCCACAAGAGAAAACTGGAAAGATCTAAAATTGACACCCTAACATCACAATTAAAAGAACTAGAAAAGCAAGAGCAAACACATTCAAAAGCTAGCAGAAGGCAAGGGATAACTAGATCAGAGCAGAACTGAATGAGATAGAGACACAAAAACCCTCCAAAAAATCAATGAATCCAGGAGCTGTTTTTTTGAAAAGATCAACAAAATTGATAGACCACTAGCAAGACTAATAAAGAAGAAAAGAGAGAAGAATCAAATAGACACAATAAAAAATGATAAAGGGGATATCACCACCGACTCCACAGAAATACAAACTACCATCAGAGAATATTATAAACACCTCTAAACAAATAAACTAGAAAATCTAGAAGAAATGGATAATTTCCTGGACACTTACACTCTCCCAACACTAAACCAGGAAGAAGTTGAATCCCTGAATAGACCAATAGCAGGCTCTGAAATTGAGGCAAGAATTAAGTCTACCAACCAAAAACAGTCCAGGACCAGACAGATTCACAGCCGAATTCTACCAGAAGTACAAGGAGGAGCTGGTACCATTCTTTCTGAAACTATTCCAATCAATAGAAAAAGAAGGAATCCTCCCAAACTCATTTTCTGAGACCAACATCATCCTGATACCAAAGCCTGGCAGAGACACAACAAAAAAAGAGAATTTTAGACCAATATCCCTGATGAACATCGATGTAAAAATCCTCAATAAAATACCAGCAAACCGAGTCCAGCAGCATATCAAAAAGCTTATCCACCATGATCAAGTGGGCTTCATCCCTGGGATGCAAGGCTGGTTCAACATATGCAAATCAATAAATGTAATCCAGTATATAAACAGAACCAGAGACAAAAACCACATGATTATCTCAATAGATGCCGAAAAGACCTTTGACAAAATTCAACAGCCCTTCATGCTAAAAACACTCAATAAATTCGGTATTGATGGAATGTATCTCAAAATAATAAGAACTATTTATGACAAACCCACAACCAATATCATACTGAATGGGCAAAAACTGGAAGCATTCCCTTTGAAAACTGGCACAAGACAGGGATACCCTCTCTCACCACTCCTATTCAACATAGTGTTGGAAGTTCTGGCTAGGGCAATCAGGCAAGAGAAAGAAATCAAGGGTATTCAGTTAGGAAAAGAAGAAGTCGAACTGTCACTGTCTGCAGATGACATGATTGTATATTTAGAAAACCCCATCATCTCAGCCCAAAATCTCCCTAAGCTGACAAGAAACTTCAGCAAATTTCAGGATACAAAATTAATGTGCAAAAATCACAAGCATTCTTATACACCAGTGACAGACAAACAGAAAGCCAAATCATGAATGAACTTCCATTCACAATAGCTTCAAAGAGAATAAAATACCTAGGAATCCAACTTACAAGGGATATAAAGGACCTCTTCAAGGAGAACTACAAACCACTGCTCAGTGAAATAAAAGAGGACATAAACAAATGGAAGAACATACCATGCTCATGAATAGGAAGAATCAATGTCGTGAAAATGGTCATACTGCCCAAGGTAATTTATAGATTCAATGCCATTCCCATTAAGCTACCAACGACTTTCTTCACAGAATTGGAAAAAACTGCTTTAAAGTTCATATGGAACCAAAAAAGAGCCCGCATCACCAAGACAATCCTAAGTCAAAAGAACAAAGCTGGAGGCATCACGCTACCTGACTTCAAACTATACTACAAGGCTACAGTAACCAAAACAGCATGGTACTGGTACCAAAACAGAGATATAGACCAATGGAACAGAACAGAGCCCTCAGAAATAATACCACACATCTACAGCCATCTGATCTTTGACAAACCCGAGAAAAACAAGAAATGGGGAAAAGATTCCCTATTTAATAAATGGTGCTGAGAAAATTGGCTAGCCATAAGTAGAAAGCTGAAACTGAATCCTTTCCTTACTCCTTATACAAAAATTAATTCAACATGGATTAGAGACTTAAATGTCACACCTAAAACCATTAAAACCCTAGAAGAAAACCCAGGTGATACCATTCAGGACATAGGCATGGGCAAGGAATTCATGTCTAAAACACCTAAAGCAATGGTGACAAAAACCAAAATTGACAAATGGGATCTAATTAAACTAAAGAGCTTCTGCACAGCAAAAGAAACTACCATCAGAGTGAACAGGCAACCTACAGAATGGGAGAAAATTTTTGCAATCTACTCATCTGACAAAGGGCTAATATCCAGAACCTACAAAGAATTCAAACAAATTTATGAGAAAAAAACAAACAACCCCATCAAAAAGTGGGCAAAAGATAGGAGCAGACATTTCTCAGAAGAAGACAAGCATACCACCAACAGATGCATGAAAAAATGATCGTCATCAATGGCCATCAGAGAAATGCAAATCAAAACCACAATGAGATACCATCTCATACCAGTTAGAATGGCAATCATTAAAAAGTCAGGAAACAACAGGTGCTGGAGAGGATGTGGAGAAATAGGAACACTTTTACACTGTTGGTGGGACTGTAAACTGGTTCAACCATTGTGGAAAACAGTATGGCGATTCCTCAAGAATCTAGAACTAGAAATACCATATGACCCAGCCATCCCATTACTGGGTATATACCCAAAGGATTATAAATTATGCTGCTATAAAGACACATGCACATGTATGTTTATTGCAGCACTATTCACAATAGCAAAGACGTGGAATCAACCCAAATGTCCATCAGTGACAGAATGGATTAAGAAAATCTGGCACATATACACCACAGAATACTATGCAGCCATCAAAAAGGATGAGTTTGTGTCCTTTGTAGGGACATGGATGCAGCTGGAAACCATCATTCTCAAGAAACTTTCTCAAGAATAGAAAACCAAACACCGCATGTTCCCACTTATAGGTGGAAATTGAACAATGAGATCTCTTGGACTCTGGAAGGGGAATGTCACACACCGGGGCCTATTATGGGGACGGGGGAGGGAGGAGGGATGGCATTGGGAGTTATACCTGATGGAAACGACGAGTTGATGGGTGCTGATGGGTTGATGGGTGCAGCACACCAACATGGCACAAGTATAAATATGTAACAAACCTGCACATTGTGCACATGTATCCTAGAAGTTAAAGTATAATAAAATAATAATAATAAAAACAAAAAACAATAAAATAAAATAAAATAAAATACCTGATCTACAATTATACACTTTCTTTCCTAAAGTGCAACCTGTGTTATTTTCTGTGGTTACTTTCTACATAAAGATTTGTTATATAACCATATGTGCATGTAAACTCATGCACACACCCTCCTTTTTTGCATAATTGATAGCGTATTATGCACACTGTTGGACAGTTTTTTTTAACATCACAATGTGTCTTAGAAATCATTACATGAGAAGCTTTCTTATATTTTTTAACTAACTACATACATTTTTATTACATTGATGTACCATGATTTATTTAACCATTTTCCAATTGATAGACATTTAGAGTATTGCCAGGTTTTGCTATGTCTCATACCCTAATAATGTAAAAAAAAAAAGCTCTGTTTTACCCTGGCTTTGCCAACCCATTGTGTACTCACTTTTTCATCTTTATCAATTTGAAAATAGAAAAAAATGTAACCTTAACATATATCTTATATGAGTGAAATGAACATTTCTCATCCTTTAAGATTTCTTTGCATTTCCTCCCCCGAGAAATCTCATTGTTGCTTGTGTTCATTCTTCTACCATTATGAATTTTTCTCATTGTTGTATAGTAATTTTTTATACGTTATGAAAAATGGCTCTTTCTCTGTAAAATGAGTAGAAATGTGTTTTCCAAACTGGCATCCATGCTTTTTTTTGTAGGACTTTTAAATTGTTTTATAGCTGAAATTTAAAATATTTTGTGGTAAATCTAAAAAGTGGTTTTATTCTTCCATGCAATTATTTGATGACTGAAGTTAACCCTAATGTAAAGAGTGAAGTTTATTCTTACCATTATTTTTTAAAAGGTGACAACAATGTTTTCCCACTTATTTGAAATGCCACTTCTAGCCAACCCAAATTATGAATGTATTTTTGCTTTATTTTTCATTCTGTGTGTTTCTTCTTGTTCACCTAATACCATCAAGTGCTCAGTATTGGGTCTTCCAGGGGAGCCCAGATAATATTCTGGTTGCTAAAAAGAAGGTCAATGAGGTCAGTGATAACCCTGAGCTTATCACATGTATGGGGTCTTTTACAGATAAGAAAAAGAAAGTCTTGCTTCTTCCATTTTTTTGGAGAGGCTATTAATACAAGGGAATCCGGGATAAGGAAATAGAAGGGGATGAAAGAGATGGCATGGGGTATGCTTTCCCATCTGGCTTAGAAAAATAGTTTTAATACCCAGTGGAAAGAGGGATAGAGCAAAGGATAAATAAATTCTGTCTTCGTAAAGACTCTGTGAATCTAGAGGCACGAATACTTCTCCCCTGAAGGTCATATGGTAAATTGCAAAACAGAGTCAGCAGCACAGCCATTGTACTCCAAATCTTCACCCAAGTCCTAGTACATCATGGAATAATACACCATCTTGACTGCTCAGCATGTACTTGTCAGTCTTTCCTCCATAGCATGTACAAGTAGAACTAGCTCTGAGCATGATGATAACGTTCTCTGTTTAGAAGGCTAGAATTAAATAAGAGAAGATTTTCATTTCTGAGAATTTTTCTTCCCTCTGTTGCTGCAAACCCTCCCTGAGTGTCTAAAAAATAATGAGATACACACATGATGGGGTGGAATTGGAGAAGGCTTTGAGCTACAGGTAAGCTGATATCCTAGTGAGCATTGTCAAGCTAGATGCATAAGAATTCATGTTGCTAGTATCATTGGCATTTAAAGACGTTTTAGGCTTGGAAAATTAGATTTAAAATATACCACTACATTTTAAGAGAGAGATAGTATTATAATACACAAAACTATATCTTTATTAAAACACTATATTTCTTCAACAAACCAATGGCATAAAAAGGGGAAGAAAAGTCTTAGTTGAAACAGACTGAAAAGATTATAATAAATAAAAGTAATCAATAAGTTTCATTCAAATCTTACTTTGAAGTCTAAAAGGGACATGCTTGAGATAATATGTGATATTTTAATATAAACTGGATACATGATTATTTTAAACATTTCTTGTTACTGGTGGTGGTGGTGTTGTAAATATATGTATGTGTGATGTAAGTACAGTGGTTTAGTAATAAAATGCCCACTTTAAAAACATATGTTAAATGAAATACATAAAGTGAAATTATTTAAGTTTTGAGATTTCTCTTACATTTTTAGTATAGACATTTTAATAATGAGTAGAAGAGAAATATTGATAATTGTTGAACCTTTAATATGGGTATTAGGGATTTAATTATGCTCTTTTATCTACTTTTGTAGGTTTGAAATTTTTCTTCATAAAAATCTGCCCTCAAATTTATGATTTTAAAAATCTTTCCGATTCAAAAATACTCTTTAAGCCAGAAGTCTACAGATTATCCCTTCCAAGTGGTAGATATGATAATATCATTGAACTTTCATGTGTAAGAAAAACTTTAGGCATAGAGAGGTTTAGGAATGTGCCCAACACAATAGGACAATGCCGTCTCCGGAGAATCTCTGGCTTGGACACGTCTCCTCCGGCGCCCAGCTACCCTCACATTACGCTGTAACGTTCGAAGGCTTTGCCTGAAGTTTGCTCCAAAAAACACAGGACTATGTTAGAATGATACCTTTCAAATAGATCTGAAATAATAAAAAAAGTTTAAGTTTGAACTTTCATTTTATTTCAAGAATAAAGCAAGTTTTCTTTTATTGCTATAGATAAATGGCAAGGGAAGTTTAAATCCAGATAGAAACTTTCAAGAACTTAAGAACAAAAGTTAGAATCTCTTGTGCTTGCTATAATCGCCATTTTAGATGTATTTTATTTTCATTTTCTTTGAAGAAGCAGGAAATGAATTGAACAAAGATTTATGCCATTTAATGTCACAGTTGATTACCAACTGAAATTGGAGGAATGCAATTTTTATGACTTTATGTAAAAGTGAGCCATATTTCAGAATGAAATGGAGATTGGCTAGACAGACAGATTTAATTTTTAAGAATGTATGTTATCTTACAGGAAATATTTTTATAAATTAAGAAAGTTTAAATCTCTAAATTATTTGTTTCACATAATTCATCTGACCTTGTACTAGTCACATGAATTTCTTAAATATAATTTTATGAACCAAAGTCTTCTGGAAATATGTTTTAAATTTATATGTCTTTATATACCAAATTACTAAAATTTATAAAATGCTGAAATCTTGATTAATTTTCTGAAACATACAGCTATTACCTAGCATTTGTTTTTCAAATTCTGTGTCTGAAATGGAACATATTAAATGTTTAGTAAACCCCTAAAAATTATACCCATTCATTAATATTGGATGTATATAGGTATATTGTTTTCTCCTTCACAGAAACATTGCCTTCCTAAGATAATTATTTTTATGTTAAATAGTAAGAGCCTGGTTTTGAGGGTTACAACCAGGTTAAAAAAAATCATTAAACAAGGATAAATATATTATCTGTCTTTTTCTCCCCTAGCACTTCCAAACCATATGGAATTTTTCATGAATTTATCCACTTATTGAATAAATATTTTGAAAGTGCTTCTTATGTACTACACAGAGTGCTAAATGTTACAGATAAATCTGATTTACAAAATCACCAGTCCTCATAGATTACTGTGAAAGACAGTTACTGATTTGTGTCACATGCCTTAAACACAGTAAGCAATTCTATTTCTCTATATATTTGGACATGTTGATCCTTCTGCTTTAGATATCCTTTCATATTTGGAACACCTAACAAACTTCTCCTTATTCCTCAGGTCAAGTTATATGGTAATTAAATGGCTAGTTTTCCTTTTTCTAGAGCGGTCTGTGAATTACACTAATTCAGTAATGCTGTTACCTATATTGAGAAATCACACCTTCTAGCAAGTACATGTCACCTCTCTGAGAAGATTTAAAATATTGATGTTATTTGAATTTGCACAGTGTGTGTGTATATATATATATGTGTGTGTGTGTGTATATATATACACACATAATCCAACTGCCCTCATTCACAATTATACACAGATAATTTTAATATTGTTATGCTATTCATGTGCTATTAAATCAGCATATGTTCATTTATTTGAAAATTGAAGAAACTTAAAATGGTCAGCTTCACATAATGTAGCTAAACTTGTAGAGTCTTGTCCATATGGAAACTTTTCTCATGTAACAGAAAATCTTATGCCAAAATAGGCATGAGAATTGCAGAGTTGGTGTGAATACTTCAATGATTTGATCAATTTCCAAAAGTGGTTTTATCTGGCTTTTTCAGTATCCTTACTCTACTGCTTGTTACCTTATACTATAAGGATGGTTACTGTATTTATAGGTAGCAGGTATAATTATCATGCAGAAAGAAAGTGAATAACAAAAGAAGTGGACCACCTTAGGATATTAACACCTTTTTGAAAGTGCCACCCATACTAAAGCTTATATACATCATTGGCCAGATATAGATCTGTTATACAAATTTAACTGCATAGGAATTTAGAATGTTAAATAATTCTTACTTGGTGCATTATAATTCTGGAAAATGTCTAAGTTCAATTAGAAAAAATATATACAGAGAATGGATATCAGTAGGTACCATGGAGTACCTGTCATACGTGGTTCTGACAAATATTGGGTTGGTGCAAAAGTAACTGCTGTTTTGTTTTGTTTGTTTGTTTGTTTTCATTAAAAGCAATGGCAAGAATCACAATTACTTTTGCACCAATCTAATAAATACTTTAACTTTAATTTTTCTTTGTATATAAATTTCACAGTAGTTTCAGCACATGCATCCACATTCTTAATATATGTGGTTCCCAATATATTTGATCTGTATATAGAGACGGTCCCTAAAATAGCTTTAGCTTGCTTGATAAAATAAATTCAGTGATTTGACAGAAATAAAGATTCAATAGCATTTATTGAATTAAATAGTTCAGTAACTAAAAAATTATTGATATTCAAATATTCATAAATATGATAGATCACTGAAAGCAGAAATTCTTCAACTTCACTGTTGATGTTCCAAACAAAAGTTGCATACATAGACCAAGACATAAACTACATAAATGTAAAATCCTAGGTAAAATATACATTTATCTAGCGTGGTTCCTGTTTCCTCAGGTGGAGAATTAAAAACTAGGGAAATAAAATCCCTTGCCGAAGTGAAATTCTTAAGAACAGAACAAAGGGAAGAATCATTCTGGAGGCTAGCTAAATGATATATATTTACAAACACACACATACACACATATACTATAATATATGTATACACATATACATAGCGATGTTATTTTCTTATGCACAATGCTTCACATACAGATACAGGCATCATATTCAAACACATCATTTGGATTATTTAATGTGACATTCTTTTACGTGCTTCAGATTTTTAAAATAACAGTTTTTTATGTAGCCAAAATAGAATCAGGAAAAGCAGTTCATTAAGTTCACAGTAATATCAACACAATAAAATCAGCAATATTCAGAAACTCAGAAAATTTCATTTTGTATGAGTGCAAAGTCATAGAAAAGAGTCTTCTAAAACTATTATATTTATAGAAACAAGAGAATCCAATGGCTATTGTCCCTTTTTAATTCTTTGGGGGAAATTATTGCTGTAATTTCATTGTCATGAGAAGAATAGCACAGACAAGATATCTGCTCTCTCTTCTTGAAATTTTGTTTGGTAACCATAATGCTCAAGAGAATTTTTTTTCTGTGCTGGTAAATGTATCTTAATATAAATGCAATTTAGCACTTAAATGTTATGTATAGTTTTGCAATTTAAGATGGAAGACTTAGAATAAGCATTTAAATACCATTATTTCCCAGTTGCACACCCAATGGTCCATTGAAATAATAGAAATAGGGGAACAACAGCAAAGAGAAGAAAGGAGTCTTTATAAGTGGATGAGAGATTATAAAATAAATTCTGTAGCTGGACACTGGTAGAATGCTAATGGATGAGGCAGACAAGAAGATGCTAGTATATCACAAATGCAGAATGCCTGGTCAAACCCAGGAAAGACTCTAGGCTTCTCTTTGGCAGTTTGTTGCAGGGCTAAGATGAGGAGAGGTGCTGAAAACAGAGGAGTTAATCGAAGTTTAATAGAGAAACAGCCGTATCTTTTGGTACACTACACAAGTGAAAAATACCATACTGTCTAGTGTTTATAGCCCCAGGATAAAAAATGGTAGATGTCTTCACTGAGGAATTGCACAAACCTGTGGGGAGTTTTCTTTGTTATTATTGTAGTATTTGAGGAAACACTGTAATAAACAGCACACCTAAACTCACTGTAAATGAAAGAAGATTTCCACTCTAACATGTCAGGTTAACAATAGGCAAGGTTGATAGTAAATAGACATGTATTACGTGTTCAGCAGAGGAGACTCAAAACAGCAACTAAGTAAAAATGAAAGACAGACAAGAAAATGAACAAAAACTCATTTATGGAAAAATGAAAGATAATTCAGGGAACAGAAAAGAATTTAAAAAACAAAACCTTGTTTTTAAACACAAACTTCATTGGAACTTTATCAAAAGATATTACCATTGGCTTACAGGAATAATATAACGAGTTTTTTTTAAAAATGGAAACAAAGAATATTCTTAGAGGTTCAAAATATGGTTGCTGAATTGAAAAAGTTTATACGAGGGCTTGAATACAAGAGTAACGTTCTGAGAAAAAAGACAAAGATATAAAGATACAGTAAATGTCAGAGGAAAAAGAAAATTAGAAACTTATAAATAATCAATACAGATGGGTCAATATTCCAGTAATAAGTTTCAGTATGAGAGAAAAGATAAACTGTATAGGAGAAAGTTAACAAAGAAATGACCAATAAAAACACTGAAATAAATGAAAAAACGCTGAAAATAAATACAAGTCTTCAAGTTGAAAATATCCACCCAACGTAGAGGAAGGCAAATTTGTAAATGATCACCTAGACATGTGCTAGCAAAATTTCCAAACACCAAAGGAAGACAAAATTAAAGTTGAAGACTCCCATTTGGAGAAGGTGCGATAAACTTGTTTTTCCTACTCATCCCAGGTAGGGCTGTCCAGAGTAGCAGTGGACAGCGGAATGACCGCTCCACAGAGCAGACCCGTCCCATAGGCAGAGTGGCCCAGGGTAGCAGTGGACAGCAGAATGACCGCTCCACAGAGCAGACCCGTCCCATAGGCAGAGTGGCCCAGGGTAGCAGTGGACAGCAGAATGACCGCTCACAGAGCAGGGCTGTCCCGTAGGGAGAGTGACTCACAGTATCGGTGGAAAGCAAAGTGGCTGCTCTGTAGCCCACCAGCCCAGAGCAGCAGCAGCAGCAGTGTACAGCAATAGCAGCAGTTCAGAGCAGCAGCGCCAGTGGATTGCTGGCTAACTATATTATACCCACTCGTTATTATATCCTAACAAAGAGTCATGTTATTCAGAATATTCTAGAAAAAGGATATGGGAGTCCTCAGAACTATATAAGGTAATTTCTGCCTAGTTGCCATGGCATTTGCAAACTGTCACGGCGCTGGTAGGAGTGTATGTTAATGAACATTGAGGCCAACTAGAGGTTGCTTTCCTTGCCATCCGCTGGTTTCAGCAGGTATCTTTGGTACGTCCTGTTTCAATCAGTAAGGTCCTGATCAGAAAGCAAGTCTTGTTGACCTACCTTAATACTAAGAACCAAGAAAATCACACTTTGAATGGAAAAGACAACTGACACCTATGCTGAGATAAAATAGATGCTGAAATTATTTGATAACGAAATTTAGAGCATCAGAAAAAAAAAAAAAGGAACAACATGAAGGGCAGAAATAAGGGTGTATACCATTGCTATTATTTTCCTCAGATTTATAAATTACATCTTCTAATTGAAACAAAAATCATGCCACTTTCTGATATTCAAGACGATAATTTTTGTTTGTTTTTAGACAGGGTCTCACTCTGTTGCCCAAGCTGGAGTGCAGTGGCTCAATCTCAGCTCACTGCAACCTCTGCCTCCCAGGTTCAATTGGTTCTCCTGCTTCAGCCTCCCAAGTATTTGGGACTACAGGCACACACCACCATGCCCAGCTATTTTTTTTTTTTTTTTTTAATTTTAGTAGACATGGGATTTCACCATGTCGGCCAGGCTGGTCTCATACTCCTGACCTCAAGTGATCTGCCCATCTTGGCCTCCCAAAGTGCTGGGATTACAGGCATGAGCCACCACTGTGCCAGGCCAAGACAGTCATATTTAAAAGTGGGAAAGATAACAGAACTTAAATGGGAAGGAAATGTCCACATTTTACCTATGGGTAAAATGTTAATATCAATATACTCTTAGAAGTCATACATTTATATATTTCAACAGCAATCATTTTGAAAAGTGTACAGATACAGAAGGTCCTTGAATGACATAGTTTTGTTCAATGTTGTTTAACTGTAATGTAGATGAGAAAAAAGAACTAAATTCTAACTGCAGCCACTACCTTCGTGCATTTTTCCCATGTACTCCTGTTTCCTTTCACATCCCAAAGCGGCGCATGTTAGGTTAATTGGCATGTCTACGTTGTGCTACTTGGGGATGTGTGTGAGTGCGTCCTGCAAGGGAAGAATGTTCTATCTAGGGTTAGTTACCACCTTTCAGCCTGAACTTCTGAGATAGGCTCTGGCCAACTGTGACTCACACCTGAAATAAGTGAATTGGAATTAATTAATTAATTAATACAAATTATTGCAAAACAAAAATTCATAAGGTATGCCATAGTCACTCAAATGCACAATGATAGACAGTGGGGTAAAAAAGTACTCTGCCAGACAAGTTATTGTTTGATTTTGAGCTGTGTGGTGGTAGGACATGCTTTCTGCAATTTTCACTTTGCAAACATTTATTCCTTGATTTAATCCACCACCAGTGTGACCCCAGTCACTCACTGATGTACCAAAAAATGGGCAAATAATTATGTTTTCATTGAAATTTTTGATATATGTATAGCTCACATTTATTTCAATGTTTAATATTAAAAATGTTTTGGTCTTTATTTAGAAGTTTGGTGATTGTGACATCACCAGATATATGCCATAGAAACGTGACTCATTTAACTCAATTAACCTATGGTAAAATTGGTTTTGTTAAAATTGGTTTGTTACATTTGAAGTAATGATTTTCAAGAACCTACTAATTATGCTAAATGAAGACTTCCTGTACACTCAAAAATACTATCAATAAATCAATATAATATTCTAGAAAAAGTTAGTAACCTGTGAGAAGGTAAGAAAACAGAATAATGCAAACCAAAGGAAATATGGAAAAAAAATACTCAAATGGCAGACTAAATACTAACCCATCGATAATTGCCATACATACAAATAGACTAAATGCAACAGTCAAAAGACAGAGGATTGACAGAGTACAAAATGTAGAACCCAGATTTATGCTGCTTACAAGAAACTCACTTAATGTTAGTGAGATTTATGCCGCTTACAAGAACACACTAGATATAGATATGCTGAAAATAAAAAATAAAAATAAAAGATGTTCCATGCCAACATTAATTTAAAAAGAGAAGTGGATATATTATATCTTATATAGTAGACTTTAGAGTGGATATAAGGAGAGATATTATGAAATAATAAAAGGATTAATTCACAAGGAAGACAACAATCCTACAAGTGTACACACCGGAGTCTCAGATACAGATAGCAAAATCTGAAAGAACTAAAATGATGAGCTAGGGACTTCAACATATCCTTTTCAACAGCTGACAGAACTATTGCACACAAAATCAGCAAGGAGAAAGATAAGGAGAACAATACATCAACCAACAGGATCTAATTGACATATATAATACACTCCACACAACTGCAGAATATACTTTTTTTTTCACATGTCCATGGAACATTCATCAAGATAGACCATATCCTAGGCTAAAAACCAAATCTCTAGAAAATTAAAATTATAAAAGTATGTTTTCTTAAGAGAAGGGCAACAGACAATCCTCCAAATACTTAAAACTAAACAATACATTTCTAAATAATTTCTGCAGCAAAGAAGTCTTAAAGAAAAATTTTAAAAATATAAAAGAACCATTGTAAACAAAAACACAACATATCAAAATTTGTGGTATGCAGCTAACACACTACTGAGAGGAAAATGTATAGGACTAAGTATTAGCATTAAAAAAGAAAAGTCTCACATCAATCTCAGTTACCACTTCGACAGGCGAGAAAGAGAGAAAGAGATAGACTCAAATCAAGCAGAAGAAAAGAAGTAATGAAGAGCACAAATTGATAAAATGGAAAACAATAAAATAATGGACAAAGTCAATAAAACAAAAGCTTATTCTTTAAATAAAAATCAATGAAGTTGACAAACCTCTAGCAAAACTTAGAAAAATGCAAAATACCAATATCAGCAACAAAATGATAACTATCTCTACAGAATTTGCCAGTATCAAAAGGAAGACAATGGACTAAGAAGAACAGCTCTAGACAAATTAAAACAGATGGATTTGACCAATTCTTGAAAAGGCACAAATTATAACAACTCATCTAACATGAAATAAATAATTTGGATTACCTTATAACTAACTATTAAGTAAATGTAGTTTGCAATTTGAAAACTCCCCCCAAAATGGACTAACTCCTCAAAATCTATAAACTATTAAAACTCAGGCAAGATTAATTAAAAATGTGAACAGCCTATATCCATCAAAAAACTTGAATTTATAAATTGGGTCTGGAGTCCCAATTTTTAAAAACTTAAAAAAATTTAACACTAATTTTACACAATTTCTTCCAAAAATATAGAAAATGGAGAGAAGACTTTAGAACACATTTTATGAGGTTACTATTATCATGTAAGCAAAACTGAACCAAAAAATTAAAAACAAACAAATGAAAAACTATAGACCAATATTTTTCATCAACTTAGAAGTAAAAGCCTGCAATAAAATTTTAGCAAATAGAATCTAACTCTGTATAAAAATAATTTTACATCACGACAAAGTGAGATTTTTCCCAGGTGTACAAAACTGGTTCAACATTTGAAAATCAATTAATGTAGTTCACCATTTCATCAAGCTAAAGAAAAAAAAGCATATGATTCTATAGACAAAATAATGCTCCTCCCACCCCGCTGAAAATTAGGACCCCCCAACTCCTAATTTCTAGAATTGTGAATAGGTCATCTAAAATGACAAATGGGATTTTGCAGTTGTTATTAAATTAAGGATTTTGAGATGAAGAGATTATCCTAGATTATTGGGGTAGGTCCAGCGTAATCATACAAATTCTTGTAAGATGAAAGCAGGAAGATCAGAGTAAGAAAACGAGATGTGATGACGGAAGCAGAGGTGGATGAGGAACACACAGAGAGAGATTTGAAGATACTACACTACATGTCTTGAAGATGTTGGAAAAGGTCATGAGCTAAGGAATGCAGAAGGCCTCTGGAACCCAGAAAACGAACAGCAACACTTGATTTCTCAGAGCTTCCAGAAAGAACTCAACCCTTCCAACACATTGTTTTAGGACTTCATGATTTTAGAAATAAAAAGTAACATGTTTGTATTTTTTTAAACCAAAAGTGTATGGTTTGTTATAGCAGCAGTTTGCCAAAAGCCGACTTCATTCATGATAAAATTCTCAGCCAGTTAGGAATATAAGGAAATTACTTCAATTTGAAAAAGAGAATCACAAAAAAAAAAATCTACAATTCTCATACTTAAAGGATGAATGACAATGTTTTCCCCAAAGATAAGGAAAAAGGCAAGGATGCCTGCTCTCACTGCTCTTACTCAGCATAGGATTGAAAGTTTTAATAACAAGAAAAAAGTCATAACGATTTATATATGACAAAAATATGATCTTTATTTATAGAGAAATGATTATCTACATTAAAAATCTTAAAGAATCCACAAAAAACAGCTATCACTGATAAAAGAATATAATAAGGCTGCAGGAGGCAAAATTAGCAAATAAATATCAATTGTATTTTAATATACCAGCAACGAGTATGTGGAAACAGAAATTAAAAATTCAATACTATTCACAATCACTGCAAATAAAAATAAATATTTGGGTATTGTTAACTAAAAAAAACCACAATTTATAAATTTACAAAAGGAGAGGAGACTTTATTTCTCAGAAAGCATTATAGCCTGCAAAGTGGACATCCTACAGGCTAGTAATGGTGTCTTCAGCCAAGACAAGACAGGTACATCAAAGGAGGAGGTGTTGGGTTGGGAACTTTATGCTGAATGGGTTGGCCAAACATACATATTCAACAGGTCACAGGAGAAGCTATGAATATTCACGAAGGTGGTCCTGATGCATGTGTGTTGAACAAACAGGCATGCGACACACTATTTATGTTCACTTTGGGGTGTATACTTAACATTTAAATGTATTACAATTAGGTTCTATATGTCAAAATGTCTTTTCAGGACACAAAGGCAGGCAAGTATGCAACCTCTATAAACCCACCAGAATCAGAACCAGAACCAGTCCAGAGAGTGGTTTTCTTATTATGAAATCAGTTTCTTTTCTAATCAAATCTATAGTTCTGACTGGTAGAATAGGGCATCAGTTAGTCAGTGTCTGTGAGCTGGATGAGTTGTAACTGTTTGAATATTGCCTATCTTTAGGACAGTGTTTAGCTGCTAGAGTAAAGAAGAACCTTGCACCAATTAGAACATATTTCATTCTTTAAGTGTAGGGATGCATGACTTAACCCTTGCCTGAGACGGCCTTAGGTTTTGTTTATAGTTTGGTATAGTATTGCCACAAAGAGTCTGTTCTGTTAGTCTTAGAATCCGCATTTAGCTTTTTAACATTAAGTTGTATCTAAACCACAAAACAGAGATTTAGACAAGACGCATCTGACCTCCTATCCTGTCATGGTGAGAAACTCAGTTTTAAGGTTATTATGGGGTCCCCTTCAACAAGGGGGTCCATTCAGTCAGTGGGGAGCTTAGGATTTTATTTCAAGTTTATGAGAATTGTAGATATTTTTGCAGATTCTCTTTTTGAAATTGAAGTAATTTAGCAAGTACAAGATATAAATGTGTACAAACATGTACAAAAATTACAAAATTCTGACAAAAGGTATCAAAGGAGACCCAGATGAATGGAGAGATAAATTATGTTCATGAATTTTCATTTAAGATGTCAATTCTCCCCTAAATGGCTTATAGGTTTAATACATTTCGTATCAAAATCTCAGTAAGGTTTTTAGTAGACACAGGCTATTCTAAAATTTATATACAGAGGCACACATCTCAGAATAAACAACCTTGTGATGAAGAATAAAGTAAGAAGAAGGAATTATTTTACATAATATTAAAGCTTTATATATACATATATATAAATGAATATATGCATATATAGTAATTAAGAGTGTATTATTGGTGAAAGGATAGTCACATAGATCAACTGAGCAGACTAGAGATCCAAAAATAGACCCATATAGTATAAGCAATTGATTTTTGACAGTGAAAATCAATTTGATTGAGGATTGTTAGCCTTTTCAGAAAACATTCCCATAACAGTAGGCAAATGAATAAACTTCAACTTCAACTTCACAGCTTATAGAAAAATTAACTCTAAATGGAACACAGATTCAATTGTAAAACATGAAACTCTAGATATTTTTTAAAATAATAGGAAACCTTTGGGATGTGGGGCTAGGCAATGAGTTCTTAGATTTTAAAATAAAAACATAATCTATTAAAAGGAAAACTTGATTTTAAAAAATGGGACTCAAAAAATTTAAAAGAACATTTGATCTGTGAACCCCTATGTGAAGAGAATAAACAGAAAATCTATGGAGTAGGAAAATGCAGTTATAACCCATATATCTGACACAGGACCAGTATCTAGAGTACACACACAAAAAAGTCTCAAAATTCAACATTAGAAAAAATCCAATATAAAAATGGACAAAATACATGAATGGATCTATCACTGAATAGGACGTACAGACATCAAGTTGCACGTGAAAAGATGTTTAGCAGCATTAATTCATTATAGAAATGCAAATTAAAAACATAATGGGACTTTATACACCTATCGGAATGGCTAAAGTAAAAAATAATGACACCCCCAAATGCTGAGAAGGATGAAGAAACGTTGGATTTCTCATACATTGCTGATAGGAGTTTAAAATAATACAGTCACTCTTGAAAACAGTTTGGTAGAATCTGAAAGAAACTAAACATACAGCTGCCATATGACCCAGCACTTGTGTGCGTGGGCATTTGTTCCACAGAAATAAGAAGCTATGATCACACACACACAAATCTGTATGTAATTATTAAAAGCAGCTTTATTTGTAATATTAAACAACTGTTATCAGCTCAGATATTCTTCAACAGGTGAACGGTTAGACAAACTGTACTACATACACACCCTGGATTACCAACCAGCAATATAAAGAAACAATCTATTGATACACAAACAACTTGAATCTTCAGGAAATCATGCCGAAGCAAAAAAAAATCCAGTTCTAAAGGCTTACATGATCTATGTTCTTGTTCATATAATAAAATGTTTGAAAGGATAAAATTGTGGAAATGGAGGGCACATTTCTAGTAGCAAGGAGTTTGGGGAGAGGGAATTAAATGGCAATAGGAGGAATATTTGTGGTGATGGGAGTACCCAATATCTTGACTGCAGTGGTGGAGATGAGAGCCTATATATGTGATACAATGGCATAGAATTTAATACACATCCACACACACACAAAATCAAAACTGGAAAAATTTGAATAAGACTGGTGAATGCTATCAATGTTCACATCCTAATTGTGATATTATATAGTACTATGGTTTCATAAAAATATTACCATCAGGGCCAGGTGCAGTGGCTCACACCTGTAATTCCAGCACTTTGGGAGGCCAAGGTGGGAGGATCACGAAGTCAGGAGATTGAGGCCATCCTGGCTAATACAGTGAAACTCCATCTCTACAAAAAATACAAAATATTATCTGGGTGTGGTGGCGCGTGCCTATAGTCCCAGCTACTTGGGAAGCTGAGGCAGGAGACTCATTTGAACCCGGGAGGCGGAAGTTGCAGTGAGCCAAGATCGCGCCATTGCACTCCAGCATGCGTGACAGAGCGAGACTCTTGTCTTCAAAAGAAAAAAAAAAAAGAATTATCATCTGGTCAAGTTGATAAAGTGTACAAGGTGTTACTTAGCTTTATTTCTTACAACTTCACGTGAATCTACAATTATCTCAATTTAAAAAGCAATAGAATATCCAGAACACCTAAAAAAAAAATGGAACAGAAGAGATAACACTCAAATCTTCTCAATGTAATAATTTTAAAAATAATTTTATTTATTCTATTCCCATACAATAAAATATGAAGTCAAAATGAACATATTTTTACCCATTCTAGAACACATACTTTTTTTTCCTTGAATCCCCTTCAGAGGAAGATACTTAATAAACCACAACAAAACAATGCCAATAAAAGAGGAAGACTGGGATTTCAGTAAAATGAAAAGTTTTGGAACATGTCAAGAAAGCAATTAGTCTAGATCGAAACTTTAGGGTTCCCAAAGAGGTGTTTCAGAGAAAATAAATTGACTTCACATAAAAAAGAATATTCTTTTAAGTCTGAATATACACGAGGTGAATAAGAAGCCACATTATTATTTTTTGTCAGCATTAAGAAATGACTGTTATTCAGCAATTTTAGGAAAACAAAAAGCTGTTCATCAAAGCGTTGATTAGTTGGTACAAAGTAATTTGTGATATTGTTTCAAAAAACTAAAGAAGTGTTGGGTAAGCATATACATTTGACCTTGAATATAGGGACATCCTCCATTTATTACACATATAGATTTTTCATTCATTATTATTTGGCTACTAGACCTTTTGAAGTTTATTATTCTTTGGCACTATTAAAGGCATCTTTAAGTTGGATTTTTAATCATGTTCTCTGTAAGCTGTATAATTTTAGCAAATTTGAAAACTGCCAAAGATTACAAAAAAGTGTTGATTTCTTCCAAAGTGCTAAAATAAATTTGATTACAACTGGATTGGATTCCTGTCTGTTTTACTAAATGCATTTTTATTCTTTGTATCATTAACATTTCTTTATATAAAATGAAATGTTTTCAAACCCATAATAATCAATGAGTCTAAACTGTTTTCTGTTATTTCCACAGAATGTGTTTCTTTCTCAGAAATTAATGGAAGTTTGCAAGTTATAATAATTTTGTGTGATTGTTTATCTGAATGACATATGTTGGACATTTTAATAGTTTCAGAGAAATCTATAAGCATCATGTAACAGTCATATAATGAAAAAGTCAACCTGATATGAAAAAGAGAATTTCGGATGGTGGAAAATGAGCTATTAAAATAGAAAAATGCAGTTGGCAAAGGAGCAAATAAAAAACATTAAACTGATGAGCAATTTCTCAACCAGGGAATAGGGTCAGGATGAAAAATGTTACTACAGTGGAATCATTCCTTAACTATTACATTTGCAGTTTGCCTATAATGAGTCAGAAATCCTTATCAAGGAAAAGCAATTACTAAAGAATGTACCTCCTGGGAAGTACATTCATAAGGTGAACACACTTAACTTAGAGATTAAATTTAAAAAAAAAAGGATCACTAATATTCTCACAAAACACTAACATTTTATTGGTTGCTAGAAGTTGCTGACAGGTTGTTAATAACAGTAGCAAGCATAGAAAAGTGTGTCAAGCTTCCTGTTAACCAGTCTGTGTGGCTGTCAATTTTAGAGATTCATTTTACTGTGTGGACACATTACCAGATAAAATCAGTAGGTGGGTTGGTTTTGCAGCATCCCCCCACCCTACTTTGACTTGAGAAAGTGCACTGATATTTCTATTCAGCTCTACACTAATGCACCTGACTACTTCCTGAAACATTAATCAACCACAGCCAGAATGAAAATCAATATAACCCTGAAACATAGCTCCGGATACCAAAAATGAGTGAATAAAAGACAGAACATGCGGCATTTTTTCTCATTGTTTTGGAGAATTGTGCTGGCATTGCAAAGTACAATTGTTCTTTCTTCCCTCTGTAAACAGCTATGGATATGAATTTTATATGACATTTTCAATGCTAGGTGATGTATTCCCAAAACAATATTATTAAAGGCTGAGTCTCTGTCCTCTACCGGTTATTATTTATGATTGCTGCTTTGTGGCACACAAAACACCAACACAAACAAATAATGGTTCTCTGTGTATGAAGTTTTCCCCCCAGTGTAAAAAGCAAATATATACATTTTGGTATTTGCTCATGAAAGAGGTTTGTTTATGTAAAATAGTATTCCTTTCAAGAGATCATGTAAGAAAATAAAACTGAGGTCGGCAATAAATTCTGTTGTGTGAACTGATTGATCCAGTGGATAAACTGTAATCTGGGGCATGACAGATGGCAAACAGGCCACTGCACCTCAATAAAGAGGAGGTCAAGCCTAATTGTTCTCTCTCTCTCTCTCTCATACACACACACATTAGATTTAAATACACAAGAGGAGGGAAATCTCTATTTTGTCATAATTTTAAATGTTTAATTGGCAGTTAATTTCAGAGCTGTTTATTCACCCATATTCAGTTTTATTTTTTAAACAAACAGTATCTTTCAATAATTGTAGATCCTTTACTTGTTCATTTAATTGCCACATTAATTTCTTTGTTAATTTAATTTAAAAATTGTTGAGGCTTTGTAAATTTAATTGTTTAACAATTTTTGATATTTTACTGTTAGTATTTTTTTCTTTCTTTTTTTTCCTTCCTTTTTTGAGACAGTTGCACAATCACGGCTCACTGCAACCTCTGCCTCCCAGCTCAAGCCGTTCTCCAACCTCAGCCTCCTAAGTAGCTGGGAATACAGGGTGCACACCCAGCTACTTTTTTTTTTTTTTTTTTTTTTTTTAATTTTTCGTAGAGACAGGCTGGTCTCCTGAGCTAAGGGATCCACCTGCCTCCGCCTCCCAAAGTGCTGGAACTATAGTAATGAGCACCGTGCCTAGACCATTAGTACTTTTTAAAAATGTCAGAAAATAATATAAAAATGGTGATGATCCTCCACATTTAAAATGAATTGAGATAAACATAAAATTTGTTTGCAGACCAATAAAATTTTGGAAATTAAATAATTGTATTTTGTTCACAATCGATGCATTAGAAACAGAAAACTCAGGTAAATAGTATTTCATTTTATTACAGAGTTCATTGTACTGGTACTTAACTGTGCTCTCCAACATTACATAATTCTCAGTAAAACATGGACAATATACTTCTGCCCTCCAGTTCTAAAACTAGTGTTTCCTGTAATTTTTATATTATTTCTCATGTACTATCTCAGTTGACTATCACAGAAAAACATCAGAGAGCGTGTGTAGTTTACAGAAATGTTTTACAGAATTTTACAGAAGAAACAGAAGTTCAAAAACTTAGAATGTATATACCAGATAGACAACTTCTGTCCAAATTAGGCAAGCTTTATTCAGGTGTGGCTCTCTCTCTAAGCCCTAAACATTCACCTACTTCACAATTTTAAGGAGGTCCTGCCTCTTCAGAACTGCTTTCCTTTTGCTTTCTCTTATCTGGACCTTATGCTTCATTCTTCTTAAGTGAGACTTGGTCAAGGTGTTGACATGTTCCCACCAAAAGACTGAACTTTATTCTATCAGATAACCACCAAGCCATAGCATTTGTGTTTGTTTTTCTTCATGTTACCCTCCTCTAGTTAAAATTCTTGCCAAAAAGTCTAATTCTGATTCAACCTAGCACAGATTTACTTGTTTTTTCATTAGTTTTGGAGATTACTGTTTTTATGTTGATTAGTGGTTTCTAATGTGTTGGACATAATAAAACATTTTGCAAAGAGGTTGGTGTGCACATAAAATTTACATGATCACCGATTATCTCCAGTGCAATGAAAGGATCATGCATCCTTCTCACGGCAGTATCTTTCCTTTAGGTTAGACAGCTCTGGCACATCAAGTTGACCTATAATCTTGAACTTTTAGTCCTAAGATTTAGTGCTTCTGATTCTTTTTGGAAATAGACTAAGAAAACTGCCCCTTAGTGTATGTTTTTATAAAGCTCTTTTGCAATAAGATTCTGGGCACGTGGGAACTTCTGGGAACATTGTATTTCCATCAGTCTAAGGAAGTGTCTGTTAACATCTGCCAGACAGCACTGATTCACAGCATTAAGTGGAAGCTCAGGACATTTAGCAGTAGGAATTGTTAAAAGTGCTTAAAAATGGTTAAAAATACAGTTCATTTGAGTTATACTTTTCATTCCTATCATTTGTTTCCCACTGCTAGAGAAGATAATTGCTCAGCAAGTGTTCAAAGAAATTCTCAGAAAGAAGCCAAGGGCAGATATAAATCCCTAATAATAAATAATAAGGTACAGGCTCTACAAAAATGATACTAGAACAATTTTACTGCTTTAGATGAATCTTAGAATTCCTCAGGAATAGAAGGATAAAAAATTATTTCTAATCCTTATAATTATGGCATTTTAATAACTGAATCCTGTTTTTAAATCATTGGGTGTGATAGTTTCCAAGTTTCACATGTGTTCTTTGAATTCATTTTTCAAACAAGGATTATAATCTTCTGAACTTATAATTGTGCTAATATCTTCACTGGTCTCATCCTGGAATCCTGAAAGAAGCTTTTCTTTTTCCAGACATTATGCACAAACCTGTTAATTGCACAACAGGATTTTTGTTTATTTTTAATGTTGCAGCTACACTCTGGGTACTGAAGACTGCACAGGGTGAGTTTTATAGGTCTTTAAGATATTTGCCTGAAATTTTCTTGAGAGTTCATTCTGTATTAGTCTTTTTTTATGCAATAGTGGGAATTCTGAATCAGTCTGGAGCTATTAGGTTCTCTATATGAGCTTTACATTAAGAAATCAAAAATGCCAGGTTTTCATATTACCTAAGGATTATGAATAACAAGAAGTACACATTATGCACCCTCCTTGTATTAAAAAATAGAACTATTAGCTTTGGTATTTCAAACAGTGTTGTTTTTTTTTTCCTCTCATGGCATTTGCATGCTCAAAATGTCATAAACTTTCAGTATTAAACTAATAGGATTTACCCTGATTGAGTCTATGTACTGAACTCTATCCTAGAAATCATATATATGTATACTATACACATAAGTTAACATATGTAAAGAACTTAGAGCCCACTCTGACACATAAGCACTACGGTAGAGTTTTCTATTAGGATGTTTTACTTTACTCTTAAAATGTGACATAAGAGATTGTGTCCTCATTTTATAGGTGAGTGATCAAGGTTCACAAGCTAACTTTCATAAGTTAATATAGTTAATAAATATTTGTTCAGTGGTTTAAATGTACATTTCTGATTCCAAAGAAGGTACTGGTTTCACTAGATTATTTTACCTCTCATTTAGGGGGTAGAATAAAACCCTCATAATTTTAGTCTCATAACACTTTCAAAATAGCTATTCCCATGTAAGTATTTTGATTTTGGTAGAGAAACACCACATTTTAAGAGATTTATGAATTCCACAAATATCAGAACAAATTACATGATTCAAACACACATGAAGAGAAAAAATATTTGGCAATAAAATACTGTATTGCAAGACTCTTCAACTACAGCCTGGAATTCTGCCTATATGTTTCATTTTAAGCTATATTGATTCTTATATAAAATATAACCCACAAAAGCTTTGATATATATTTTACTAACCACAAACAGATTAAAGGCAGTAGAAAAACTATGCAGGTTATTTGAGAAAAATATCATTACTGCTGAGTTTTCAATGATTGACAGAAAGTGAGAATAATTTCAAAAGTAAAATTTTATCAAGAACATGTGGTATAAAATATGATACTCAAAATTAGAAATCAAGGCATAAAAACAATAAGTGTAGAAGCAATATCCTCTACTTTTAAAGATCATCATGATTATAGTGCATCTGACAAAGATCCTAATGGGTCACCATTTCAAACATATTATTCATAGAACTAAGCTTCATTTTACTTGGAAAGTTATTTGTGTTCAGTATATTTTCCCTCAGCAATTCTATACCCACAGCAGACACATAGACGCTCATAATTCCATATGTAAATGGTCTTTAACCACAACAACAACAATGGAAGATAAAATCAGGATTGTGCATGTAAATGTAGGAAGGTTATCGACCTCCCATATTGAGGATATACAAAACCTGCTGCACATTTCTACTTATGGTGCATTATCCAGACAATGAGTGTTTAAAAATCCTCTTCCACAGTGAATTAGAGTGGCATTTAGTTTTCTGCTTGTCATTATTTCCCAATATTATTGATAGCTAAAATGTTAAATAATGAAGAAAAGAATTAAGTATCTGTTAGTGTTTCAATGGGGTACAAAAGAATGTTGTAAAATTCTAGTGCCTTGAGTGATGAAAAAGTTCCACAGAAGGGCAAGAAGTATATAACACACACTCTTGATATGATGCATATTATTGAAATATGATGCGAAACCTGTCATGTATTCTTTAAGCTAAAATAAAAAATATATATAATGTTTCTAGCAAAAAAGGAGATAATGGTGGAAATGATAATGCAAGAAAATGTATATAGATCACATATATTTATGAATTTATTGTGGAGCATAAAGTATTTTTATTTTGATAAACTTTCATGAATTAAAACTATTTATTGCATATTATTATTTGCCAGGTGCTTGGAGAGAAATCAGGGATAATGGGGCTGCTATCGGGTCCTTTTGTTCAAAGATTGATTCATTCAATGTTTCTTTATTTGGTTCACCAAATATTTACCATATACTGAACACCTACCAAGAAGAGTGGTATGCCTTAAAGATACTGGTGTATATATCTAGATGCCTACCAAGCAGGACTTTCAGCAGGTAATTTAAAGTGAAAGTAGATCAAATTAAGCCATTATCTTTGCCTTTTCCCATTCACCAATCCTTTTATATCCTCTCTATTGATAATTAGCCTCACCCTCAACCCTATCACTAACCTTGACACTTCATTCTTTCTGACATCGTTTCAGTGTACCCAGCTAGCTACTAAGCCTATGGATGGGACCTTATAAATTGCAACTGAATGTGTTTCTTTCTCTTTATTCCATTTGCGCTTAATTCATCCCCTTTATTTCTCATTTGAATTATTACAATTAAGTCTGTGTTCAAGGTTCACTCTCCTCATGTCCATTCTCATCATAGGTATAAGTATGCCCTTAACTAAAGTACACATTAGCTCATGTGGCAAACCACGGAAGAAGTCAGAGCAGAATGGACATTACCTACTGTGTGCTTTAGTTAAGAAAGAGATGTTACTTACATGGACTGACAAGTCATTCTTGAATGGTTCTTGTCTAAATTTACAGTTTTGTATCTAATAATTTTCTCACTTTCATCCTTCTTTCCAATCACAGTGAATCATTTCTAATTCAGAATATACAAAATTTAGTTTTAGATATCCATGCCTTAGAACCTCTTGGTCCGTTGATTTGTTCAAATAAATACTTAAACATTAAGTGATTGTCTCTTAATTTTGCCTGACCCATGTGTAGTCCTACTTTTTGTACAGCAGGAGACAGAGTTACTCTCTCATCCTTGTTAGAGGAGTGTGGACATAAATAGAAAAAGGCCTAATAGATTTTCTCTTGGGATGTTTCTATCTTGAGTGAAGACAAACAGAGGTGAAAGGCCATTAAAGAAGTGCACATAAGATGTGACCCAAAAGTTCTTATTAAGAAAATAATGTTTGTCAAATGTTTTTTTCAGTAATATTATTTATCAAAATGTTTTTTCTTTACCTATTTAAATCATCATATGAGGATTTCCTTCTTTATTCTGCTAGTTTGGTGAATGTTATACATTTATTTTAAAATTTTAAAGCACCTCGAATTCTTGGAATAAACTCAACTTTGTCTCCATGAATAATCAGGTTTGCACAGCAGATTTTTAAAATTTGGAGATTCAAAATATATTTTAATAATTTTACACATGTTAAATGTGTAAATCAATAAATATCCAAAAGTGAAACACATTCTTGGATACCAAAGCCAGTTAAATATACAGGCCAGTTGCTATAGACTTAGTCTTTATATGCCCCTGATCTGTAAATTGGTAGGAAGAAAACTAATCCTCAGTGTGATTCTGGAGACTCTGGGAGGTGATTAGGTCATGAGAGCAGAGCCATAATGAATGAGATTATTGCCCTTATAAAAGAGATGCCAGAGAACTTCTTTTCCACTTGTGCTGTATGAAAACACAGAAAGAAAATTGCTTTCTATGAACAAGCAAAGAGGCCCCCACCAGACATGGAATCTATCAGCCCTTGATCTTGGACTTCCCAGCCCTGAGAACTGTAAGAAATAAATTTCTGTGGTTTATAAGCCTCCTCTTTATGGTAGTTAGTTACAGGAACTAGAACATACTAAGACATTAGTATAAGTTCCCCCAGAAGCACACCTTGTTTCACCTTTCAGCCAAAATGTTCACTAGTTGAAACACTCTCCTGATTTCTGTCATCATGGAATAGTATATATTGTTTCTGAAATTTATATAAATGAAAAGGATTCTTTGAAGTAGCCTGCATCTAATGATTGTTTGGCATAGACAAAAGGCTGACCCCATGCTCCTTGTTCACACCTGGGGCAATTCTGAAAGGCTATTTCAAGCTTCAAAATCCTCTGAGGCCTTGTTGTATCTGTGACATGTAACAAGTTACCTTGCCTGTCTGAGCTTTTGCATTCATTTTTTTAAAAGGTTGAAATAATTATAGTATACAATACATAGAGTTATTATAATATGTGAGATTATGCATGTAAAGTCATTAGCATGAATCTGAGAATATAGCAAGTACTCATTATATAATTCTTACTGTATATAATTAGACTCTGTATTCAGAGTCCATCACATTTGAATCCTAAATTCCTACAGAATTAGTTCATTGTTCAAATTCTAAAATATTTGTGTGGTATATCCATTATCCTCCTCATTCCAGTTGCTATGACTGTGTAACAAATTATCATCAAATTTAGTGGCTTAAAACAACAACCATATTATGCTCACAAATTCAGAGGATCAGAAATTGAGAAAGAATATAGTGGGGACAGCTTGATTTTGCTTCACAATATCTGTATCCTCAGATGTCAAGACTCGAGGGCTGGTGATGACTCAGATGGTTGTGGGCTAGAAGCATCTGAAGGCCCACAGCCTTCTATATCTTGTGCCCACTCATGGGGGACTCAAAATCAGGACTGCTTACTGGGCCACCTACTTGCGGCATTTCTGTTAAGCCTGGCTTCTGCATAATATAGTGATCTCAGGATAGTCAGAGCTCTAATTGTAAATGTTTGAACAAGTTAAGCTGGAAACTGATCATCACCTCTTCTGATGGAGCCTCAGAAGTAATGCAGCAGAATATCTGCTGCTTCCATTGCTTATAAGACAGTTGCAAGACCACCAGAGCCTCACCAAAATTATTGTTATGTTTCCTTGCATAACTTTTTTTTCTATTGTTTACAAGCTTAAGTCTCAAAGCAGTGGGGATATGCCCCATATTCAGTACATGAGGGAATTGAAAACCTTATCTTGTGATGTAATTGCAAACTGGGGTGAGTGGGAGAAAGGAAAAAATGAAAGATATAAAGGAGATTACAACTCAGAGTCTTCATTTAGTTTGGTTTTTCATGAGGGATTGTTCAAGGAAGTTACATTTAGGCTTATAAACCAGTGGTTTCTGAAATTATAAACTCTTGTTTTTACACACCATTAATCCTGAAGAAAATAAAACTTTCTAATAAGAAATCTCTCTCAACTAGATAAAACATACTGCAGACAACTCCTTCTCAGATGAGGCCAGTGACTCTCTGGTCACTACTCATTAGAAGATGATTTGACACGTATGTTTATTGGAACGACATATAATCAAATGCTCTCTAAAAGCCTTCAAGAGAGTCCCTGTCAATAAAACAGACCTAATTGGTTGGAGACATTTGTTTTCATTTACTACATTAACAATCAAATGTGCTGTAGCTCATCATCCCCAAAGGACACCAGTAAGAGTTGGCCCTGGCCTCCAAAGATTACTTCTGATTCTTGGCAGAATCCGTAGTAGTAGACAACAGAGCATTATAAGAGTCACAGTAACATCTAAAGATTTCTGTGAGATGTGCTTGATACTATAGAAATAATAACAGATAGACTATATCATCATTATCATCACTAATATTGAGTTATTTCTATGTGCCATGTACATTTTAAAGAACTACAGAAAATAGTGTATACTATTGTCTTTATTTTATCATTAACAACAACAAAAACTTTCTCAAAAAGAAAATGCTTAATGTTCCCAAGGCCACACATCTTTGAAACAGCACCATCAATATCCCAACCAGTTTTCATTTTTAATTTTTTTTACATTAAACCTTATGCATTGGCACATGACGATTTTGCTTTCTTGCAAGTCTAAATAAATATTGAAGCTACCCATAAACCAACCTTTAAAAAGGAAGCTTAGAGCACAAAAAGTGAACTTAATGTATGCGAATTTTAAAAATATTTAGGAAGTTGTGAGATCCTATGATGGAAAACAGAATGTGACAAAACAATTGGGATGTATTATATGAGATAACCTCAGTAATATGACAAGGAGTTAAAAGCTAGTGACAAAACTAACTTTAGAAAGAACCCTGGTGGATAAAGTTGCTTCCCAACATTATTGCATTATAATCCTCCTATTCATTCATAACCACATTTATTTGTGCCTATTCTCTTTTCATATAGTCATTACTTCCTTCTTTTCTTCTTTCTTTCCTTCTTGCCTACCTACCTGCAAGTGGCTACCACGTGGTAGAAGATAAGACAAATATCAGACCTATCCTTTTAATGCTTACAACCCAGTAAGAGGAGACAGATGTTAGCATCAACAAGCAGAGTGATAGAAAAATGCACAACATGTGGGAAGCCAACATAAAGCAATTTACAATTAATTACTCCAGTATGCATAAAAGGAAGATATTAAAAGGCTACCCAGAAGGATTAATTTATACAAGGTAGAAAATCCAGTTGTTTTTGTCTGTTTCTATTAACTCTTCCTCAAAAGTCATTTCAAAAAATATTTCTCATCTAGCCAAAAAAAAAAAAAAAAAAAACAAAAATCTGGAAGCCAAAAACTACATTTTTAGTCATAGGCAACACAAACAGTCGATTTAACAGCTACAAACCCAAAAGCTTAAGTCCAATAAAATGTATGTCTCTTTCTTGGAAGTCATGATGTGAGCAGATCCAGGCTAGTATGGTGGTCCTTCTCCATGAGGTCTCCAGGAACACAGCATTTTCTCCTCTTGATTTATCAACAATAGTATGTAGCATTGTTCCTATGATTAAATATGTTAATTAGGTCTGGAACGTATAATTCACATTCAGGAGGCACATTGAAAAATCAGGTCTAGGAAAATGGGACAGGGATGAGAGAGCTTACTGCCTTTCAGGGAAAGTTCCAGGAATTTGACATGTAACACTCCTATATAAAGTGTTACATACTATATACTATGTAACCAAGTATGGAGAATGTGGCATTTATTCAGAACCAATATACACTCAGCTAAAATTTTTGGGAAAGAAAAAACTGACATATAGCTATAGATTCTATCATACCTACTTACAATCCAGAGGGAAATAATTTGGTCTTTCTGAACATATTTATAAATCCACATCACCATTTTATAACCATTACACACAGATTGTGGCTATAAAACAATGATCCCTGGTATAACTTTATGCACTGGTGAACATTTATATATCTGCATTCTTCAATAAAATGGCCAGTAACTTCATGAGCTATTATTGAGCACTTGAAATGTGACTTATGTGATTAAATAACTGAAATTTTATTTGATTTGGTTTTGTTTGCTTCCAATTCTATTTCAATAGCTACATGTAGCCAGTGGCTACCATATTAACAGCATAGTTAGAAAATTTAGAAAGCTCTCATAACAATGATTGGCTAAAATTTTCTTCCCAGCATTTGATGGACCACTTATAGATTTGTTTGCTTGATTACCTGTCAAAAGCATTCCTTCCAACTTACAAGAGACTTTTGTGATGATATATTAAAGTAGACAAAACTGTAGCCACAAATCCATGTTCTCTTCCTTTTTCCTATTTCCCTGTAAAGATTTTAGTCCACATTTCCTATAATCTTGTTGCATTTTGTATTTCTCAATTTTAAAAAATAATAAAAAAGGATCCAGTATGATCCTTTGTATTAATCTGTGCCAATGTCTAAAAGAAATTGGGTTCTCGCCCATCCCAGTGAGTGATATCATAAGGACACATGGTAGAAATCAGCAGTGAAATCATCCTTTCCTTGGCTTTTCTTTGATGGGAGACTTTTTATTACTGATGCAATCTCACTACTCATTAGGACTGTTTGGGTTTTCTATTCCTGTTTCAAAATTGGTAGGTCATTTGTGTCCAGGAATTCATTTATTTATTTTTATAGGTTTTCCAATTTGTTGGTGTATAGTTGTTAATAATAGTTTTAATATTCTTTTTATTTCTGTCTTATCAGTTGTAATGTTTGAATCTTCTCTGTTTTCCTTAGTCTATCTAGCGAATGGTGTATCGATTCTGTTTATATTTTCTAAAAACCAACTTTTCATTTTTGATCTTTTGTATTTTTGTTTCTATTTAGTTCTACTCTGATCTTTATTATTTATTTCCTTCTACTAATTCTGGGTTGGGTTTGTTCTTACTTTACTAGTTCCCTGAGCTACATGCACTTCAAAACTGAATACTGCTATCATTACCTGAAATGTATTTTGAAAGAAATAAGTTTAAATATAGAACTTTTTGATAAATTTATTCCTAAACAATTATTATTACTGAAAGATTTTTTTCTGAGGAAAATGCGGTTGAACTTTGATTACCTACTGCAAAAATCTAATGACTTTCATTTCAAAGGAAGTGTGATGCATGCTGTCAAACATGTATTGTTCACCACACACTGTCACAAAATTATTGCTATTCTTGCCAGCATTCCAGAACAGATTTAAAGATAAATCAAACATTACCTGAGAAGGACTGATTTAATCAATGCTCAAATGAAAACAAGAAGCATTTCGCCTTAAATATTACACAAGAATTCATCATAAATGTACCACATTAAGAAGTACACTGCTATATGTTAATATGCATGATGCCTAAAGAACATGTTTACTGTTTTTCAAAAGCCAGTGACATTTCACAGAAACATAGTCCTAGAAATATTTCATTTCCCATTAAGTTACTAGTGAAAATATTCCTGAGGTATATGGGTAGCTGTTAAAATGTTATTTTGCTTTATTTGGTCTGATAATTCACTAGCTAATATTTCAATTTGATCTCAAGAACAGACAGTAGATATGAGAGGTGAGCTAATGAGTTCAAAATGGATGAACACTATGACATCTTCTTCACTGCTGCCATACACATTCCTAAAATAATCAAAATAGGCCAATGTCTTTGTAGAATTACTTCTCATTGTGTGACAAATTACCACAGACTTAGAAGCCTAAAATACCACACTTTAATATCTCACAATTACTATGAATGAGGAATCAGGCCACAATATATTTGTGGCCCCTACAAAGCTGCATGCAAGGAAGGAATTTTCCAGGGCTGGTTTCTCATCTAAAGGCGCAACTGGAGAAGAATTCACCTAAAGGCGAATGCTATCATAGCTATTGGTTGCATTCAGCTCTCTGTGGACTATTTGCCTGAGTGTCTCTGTTTCTTACTGGTTGGAGGCTGGAGGCAGCCCTCAGTTCTATGCCATGTGAACCTCTTAGGGAAGCTCACTCCATGACAGCTCGGTTCTACGAAACTACTTAGGGAGAGTCTCCTTGCAGGACAGACATTATACTTTTATGTAACATAACCATGTACACATAATCAAGCACATCCTGTTTCTTTGCCATATTCTATTTTTCAGAAGCAAGCCACTGGTTTCACTCACACTCAAATGGAAGGCATCACATAAGGCTGTGAATACTGAGAGGCAGGTATCACGAAAGCCACCTTAGAGTCTGCTTGCTACAACCACTTTTAAAAACTGGTTAAAAAACTGAAAATAGGATATTCATTTCCTACTGACAAAATTCATGATCTGGTGTCAAATGATTTTTACAGTTTTATCCTTTGTCATTTAGACCTGTTATCTAAGTTCCAGTCACTCACTCAAATTTCTTAAAGTTTAAAAAAATACCCTTCTCACTCAAATATTCCATCTGTATGAATACTTCCCTTCTCCATGTTCACACATAACTTTCTGTACAGTATTGTTACTTTTAAAAATAAATTATATGTATTTGTTTATAGTCAATCTTTGCAACTATACTAGGAGGTCCTTTTTAAGAGAAAAAGTCAGATTTCTTGCATTTACTCACATAAAAAAATTTACTGAATGCATGAATATGTAAACAAATGGGAGGGAAATCGTTTGATAGGAAAGAAATGTCATGCTATTATTACTTAGATTTAATGTTTTATAATGTTCTTTATATTTTCTAGGCTTAAATATTCTAAATGTATTAATGTTAATCACTATCTTAATTTATTTATCCAAAACCCCTTTAGCAATAATAATATGCATACTTGGTTATTACCTATATTTTGTGTTTTAAAAACTCTAATATCCTCCTTCCCCTACAATATGCTATTTATTTTTGCTCTTCTGAAAGTTTTGGGTAATTGACTCATTTCAGTTAAGATATTAAAAGTTCTGTTTACCAAGTTAATATAAATTTGGAAGTTTAACATAATATCCATTACTGTCCATGTAGGACAGTATATATGACTTGACATTTGAACTCAGTAACCTCGCAAGACCTAGAAGCTGCAGAAGGTTCCAATGCTTGAATCAAAACAAAATGAGTGAAGTAATATCCAGTACTCAGGACACTTCTTGACAGATAAGATCTATATGTGGTATACAGATGAACTAATTTTCATTCACTGATTATTTAATATTATTACATATTCTTTAATATTTTTCTAATAGTTAGAGATCCTTAAGATGGAGAAGTTCTGATAAGATACCAAACTTATATTTTAATCTAACAAATTCTTCTTGATATTTATAAGAATGATCATGGACTGACCTCTGCACTTAATGAATTTATGGTCTAAAAAGGCTTTTTGGTATCTACTCCTTGGTAGTCCCAGCTGCAACCTCTCTGCGATGCAAAGGCTAAGAATGATTTAGGACCAAAAAACGTAAAGTTAAAACACTCTCTCCCATAGAATGCTCACAAATGGTTAGGAGCACATGTAAATTATTGCATGATATGTGTGTTTTAACTCACCTATTGGGGAATACTTCTAACTTTAGGAAAGGTGGACAGTGTGGGTCATATTTACATGGATTGGTGGGCTAAACAAATGCTTTATATTCAGTATCCGAAGGTAAATTGTTATGGAGAAACTGAAGCAGCAAACCAGGAGCCATGGATAGGGTAATCAATGAGTGAACTGAACACAAAAACCACGAATGTAAAAAGATTTTTCACTTAAAGGACAACAAAGTGCACCTGCTTTCTATTTTGGCCTCAATCCAGACTGTCAATTTGGTCAGAAATACTAACTTATTTTAATAAGACTGAGCAGGAGTTTTTTTAATCCTAAAATATTAAGCAAAACAAACATTAGTGGGCTAAGAAATAGACACATATGTAGAACACAGGGAAGGGAATTTTAAAAAATTCAATGTCTTGGTGTAGCAATGATAGCTTTTCATAATTGAATACAACTGATTCATGTATGGTCTTTAATTTTCACACAAACTTCTTAGACATTGTTACTCCCATATTGTAATGGGGGAAACTAAACTTCAGTGTTGAGTGATTTCCTTATGACCAATGGGATTTGATCTAAGGTCTATCTGACTCCAAAGAGTAAGTCCTTCACAGCCTAACTGTGTGTTAGTCAAAAATGAATTAAGCCAACAAACCCTCTGTTAAGGACAGTTTAGTCACCGTAAATACAGACAAGCATAACCCCACAAAAAGTCCTGAATAATGTAAAGGACATCTCTACAACATTGCAGTAATTTGTAGAACCACTTGTGAAGCTGAAGGACATGTATTTGAAAGAGAAATCTCTAATGTTTACAAACTCTTATGACCCCTCTGAAAGAATAAGTAATTTCAAGAATATTATTTGTAGTATTTGGAGGGTGTTGTTTGCTCCCTTGGTAGGGTATTAAAGATGTTGTGATTTAAAAGGCAGGCAGCAATTAAGGAACATGTTTACTAGACAACTTTGAGATTGATAAAGCTTAGTAGTAATACGGGAAACTTTCGCCAAATGGAAATTCCACAATATCCTTGGAGAGACTGTAAAAGCTACTCAAGGAATTTGGTTTCAAGGATATTCAGAATTTTTGATTTAGTGTTCCTATTTATAACATTATATATGAAATTGAGCCATATAGTAAATGACAATGGTCTAATATTTTGAACTGCAGACACCGTATAAGGTACATATTAAAAGGCAATAAAAAACATATTACCTGCCTCCCAGGAACTCACTCTTTATTAGTTTCCTGTGGTTGCTGTGACAAATTACCACAAACTTGGCTGCTTAAAACTAAAGACATTTATTCTCTCACAGTTCTAGATATGTTTTACTTACATTCTTAAAAATCGAAAATCCTAACAAACTTTTGTTTATGTGGGTGGTATCTATTGATACTAAGACTTTTAAAAATATTTATTTTTAAGTTTATGTAAAATAACAATATTTAAAAAAAAAAAGCTCATTACATGGTGACCTCAATAGCCTACTTTAATTTAAAATAGTTAGATTTTCCAAATTAAAATTGTATTGAAAACAGGTTTTGTTTCACATTTTAAAAAGTCTCTTTAATTTCTGGCTTGAAAAGAGAGCTTCATTCTCACATTTGCTTGTGTGTTCATTTTGGGCCAATGTTTTCAGTGAGCTGAATAGTGGTCATGCAAAGATATTAGGTCCTAATCTCTGGAAACTATGAATGTCATCTCATAAAGAAAAATGATCCTTACAAATGTCAGTAACTTAAATATCTTGACATGCGAAGATTACCCGGAATTATCTGGGTGAGCCCTGGATGTAATCACAGGTATTGTTATAAAACAGAGGCTGAGGGAGGTTTGACACAGAAGAGAAGACAGTGTGATCACAAAGACAGAGATTGGAATGATGCAGCTACAAGCAAAGAGATGCCTATAGTGGCCAGAAACTGGAAGAGGCAGAAAACAGATTCTCCCTTAGAGTCTTTAGAGAGAACAGGGTCTTATCAACACCTTGATTTCGACTCAGTGATACTGTTTTGGGTACTTTTGACATCTAGAACTTTGACAGAATAAACGTCTTTAGTTTTAAGCCACGTCATTTGTAGTAATTTGTCACAGCAACCACAGGAAACTAATATAATGTTATTTCAGTTGATGTTAATGAAGAAAATGTCACGTCATATGAATAAATATTTGGAAAAAGAAGGACTATTTTAATAGCTTCTTAAGATAATTGCAGACCTTTAATTTGATACTATGCCAAAACTCAATAGATGGTAGTGTTTATTAAAGGTTGTTTGTAATGTGGTGCTTAAACTTTCATACTCTGTTATTTTAAAATCCATTCATCTGTTTTGTGATTTCAATGGATCTTTTAACAAAAGATGATTTGAAACATCCTGCATTGGTTGCTTACAAAATTTTTGTTTACCGAGTTATGAAAGTCCAAAATTTAATATAGAACTTTAATTTAAAATTGTTATATTTTCCAAATTAAAATTTTATTGAAAACAGGTTTTGTTTCACATTTTTAAAAAATCTCTTTAACTTCAGGCTTGAGCAACGAAGAGGAGAAAGCTTCGTTCTCAGATCTGCTTATGTGTTCATTCTGGAATAATGTTTGCAGTGAGCTGAATAACGGCCATGCAGTCACCAGAAGCTGAAAGAGGTAGGAAACAGATTCTCCCTTAGAGTCTTTAGAGTGAAGAGAGTCTTACCAAAAGAGTTTTCCCTGTCTCTCACAACAACATCCAAACACATGGAAAGCCCTTTAAAATAGAGCATCTAATTATCGTACTAGTCTTGCATTTGATCACTATATTCCAAACAACTTAAGCAACAATGAAACTAGATTTTTACTCTTTCTTGCCTTAAGTCATTTGACAAATATTGATTGCATGACTCCTAAAAACAGATAGCAGTTTACTAGATAGTAGGGAAAGAAAAATGAATGTCTTTGAAACACTTATTTCAAGCTATGGTAGATCAGATTGTATACCCCATTCCTCCTTCTGGGAACACCTAGACAATTTTAGTGAAACATGAAGCCAAACAAAATAAAATCTCTTTGAAGGCATTGGAGAAATACCAAGACAGTCAAAATTTGGAGGGCCAACATACTTGCTAGAAGGGAAATGTAAGGAAATGAGTTTGACATTGTGTTCCTCCTTTCCTCTCATGAAATTTGCATTTGTCAAACTGTATTAGAGAGCCGGAGAAACAAAGAAGGTAAATAGAAAACTTTGGCAAGAAATGGGAGAGGAAGACAAAAGTTATAGTTCAAGACCTATAAAGTGAAAGAGAATGAGTCCACACTCTAAACTTTCAGTTTTGATCTTTAAAGGCTACACTCTAGGAAAAGGGTGGATTCTATGTAGAACACTAATGAAACTAAGCATCAAATTAGTTAAATCTTAAATGAATTAAGGTGAAGTGCCTTTTCACTAGCTGTCCTTTAAAAGCAGAAGTAAACAGTCTATGAAGAAAGGTAATACATACTGTCTTAAATTGTCTCTACAGCTTTTAATATTCAGCCCTCAATAAAATAAAAATTTGGCATGTAAACCAAAAACAAAACACAAAAACATGAACTGACTTAAATAACCAAAGAAACCACACAACTTAAATAGATGCACCAGAGATCTATATATTGGAGTTAATAGAAAAAATGTGTTAATATAACTATATTTTGTATTTTAAGAGATGGAAATATTGAGGGTTACATGAGAAGAAAAATAGATAGAAAATAGAGAAAAGCATATAGGATACATATAGAACCTTTCAAAGAGCAAGTCAAACACATGTTGCTAGATTCCCAGATGGAGAAGAAAAGTACATGGAGCAGAAGCAGTATTTGAAGAGATAATGTATGATAATTTTTTAAAAATCAACTTAAGGGCATATATTTAAGAAGAAGTAAAGGGGTTAAGATAAATTTGGAGAAGACCACATTGAGTTACGTGAGAGTAAAATTGCTGAAAACCTTAAAGTAGAGAAAAATCTTAAACACAGAGGAGAAAAAAAGACTATCTTTGAAGTAATGAAAATAAGACTGGTAATTGACTTTTAAGTAGAAATGAAAGAACTCAAAATATAATGAAATGGATTATCTTAAGGATGAAAAGTAAACAACTGTCAATTTTTAATTCTATAACCAATAAAATGGTAGTAAAAAGAAAACTTACAAGAGATTTTTACAAACAAAAAAAACTGAGAAGACTAGTTAAGAGAGGACAACTAACAAAGTAGTTATTTAGACAGATAAAAATTTATCCCAGATGAAATTATGTAAATGTAGGCAGGAATAAACAACAAAGAAACAATAACTATGTTTATAAAGACAAATGAATATTGATGCATAAAACAGTGATAATGACAAATTTTAGAGTTTAAAAATATGTAGAATCAAAGTATGCAACAATAAGTTCACAAAAATAGGAGAGGACTGTATTTAATATGTTTTAAGCACCTAACATTGTAAAGGATGTGGTAAAAATAAAATTTATATTGCTCAAGAGGCAATAATGTACAAATAGGAAAACTGTTTAAGTAACAAGTTCATAAAGTGAGAAAATGAATAATTAATAATACTTAGCCCAAAAGAAAGAATAAAAATGGAAAAAAAAAACAGTTGGTAAAACCAAATAAAAAATCACATAGTAAAAGGTAATTGTCAAATAAAATATTTCAATAATTATGAATATATTAAATACACTGCTGGAAAAACGATTGTCAGACTGAATAACAACAAAACTCAGATATATATACTGCTTTCAAGAAATACTTCTTAAAAACAATAATATCCAAAGGTTAAAAGTAAAATTATAGAAGAAAACTCATGAAAACTCTACTCCAAAGAATTCTAGCAAAAAATTTTAAAAGTAGACTTTACAGCAAGATATAGGTTCCATGTTCCTTGGAAAGTAGACTGTAAGATGAAAATTAGCTACAGGGGTCTTTTTTGGGTAATTCTTTTAGGATCAACCCATGTTGGGGAAAGGAAAGCAGTAAGTATAGGAAAGAGGCAAGACAGGTTATGCTACAGTTAGACATAGGACTCAGGTGACTCCATGCAAAGAATGAAGCTGAGAAAGCTCTTGAGAGTTGCAGGAGTTGGAGTGAGGTGGCTAGACTCTTAAAAACTTTTCATCAACCAATCACTGATTGTTGGCTGTCATCAGAAAGGGGGCTTGACCTCCAGTAAGACGTCTTGCTTCAGCTGAAGGCTAAAAGTTGGAGTTGTCAATTGAGAACATTTCTAATAGCTGGGAGAAAAAATCCTTTAGTCCTGATGGGGATCTAAGGAGCACAGAACAGTCAACTATACAGGCTTTTCTTGTTTAGGAGCAGACCAACAAGAAAATGGTGCCACTTATATTTGTGCCAAGCTATGCTAAATCATTTAGTACTCTAATTCTCATAATAATCAAAAGATGGGCATCCTTACCATATGCTTATAGAAGAAAAATTGAGAATCTGAAAGTCAAGTGGCCTATAAGAAAAGTTAAAGCAAACCTAAGTTGATGTGACTCCCAAGTTTTAGTATTTCCACTATGTTTGTTATTTGTATACTAGTAAGTGATTAACTATAAGAGGAATTTGATAGTATAGCTAATATATTTAAAAGTTGAACTGAGCTTACTTTTAGTTTATTTTCATCTTCTGTTTTATTCTTTTCTGAACAAGTGACACATTTATTCCATAAATAGTTCAATTTTACTTTGAGGAAAAGTGATTCTACGTCTTAAAAGTACTCTAGAAGCTAAATGTAAAGTACTTTTAAATCTGACATTATTTGATACAGGGCGTCCCAAAGAAAAGCCAGTATGAGTTTTGCTACTAATACGGTTTTCTCTGTATCACATAGAGAATGAATTTGGTTTTCTTTTATTCTCAAGAGATTTCGCATGTGATTATTTCCAATGACTAGCCATATTATTCCACAGCTACAATCTTAGAGTATATAGTATAAAATTGCCCAAGTGTTTGCATCAAGGTACAAAATGAGGAAATCACTGTGTACTTTGACTCAATTTGAGAAAATTCTGCAATGGTATATTAATCCTCTAATATTCTATTTATACTGAGTAGTATAGATTTTGGAGAGATATAGTAAACTAACCAAAAACTAGAATAAATCTATTAAAGTAGGTAACATTTCCATTAGTTTTCACCGTGGTAAATCAAAAGCAAACAAGTCAGGGTCAGCTATGGCCACTATTTCTATTAGAATTTTGTCAGGTTAGCTATTCTCTTAAGAAATCAGTGTGTGTGAGTGTGTATGTGTATGTATGTTGTGTATTGTGTGTGTAATTATGTTTGTGTGCTAGCCTTCACATGGGTGTAAGAGTCAGAGCAAAGTGATAGCACAGTTTTGAGCATCTGTAAACAGGAATTTTATTTGGAGAATTATTATCTTAATATGTTTTCCCCTGTTTTCTGGAGATTGAAGAACTTTGAGTCTCACTGCCTTCCTTTGACAGAGATGCCATGAGGTATCTATACATCTTGAAGGCTAACACAAAATCAACTGGGGTGATTATACAATTTAGTTGCATGTGTGGTGCTAATTTATCTATAGGCATCTGTAAATGACGTTTTTATAAAAAATTCAAAGGCTTTGTGAAAATCTAAATTAGGCTTGGTAGCAATACAAAAACATCAACAAGGGAGATCTCTAAAAGCATGAACAAACAAGGAAATATTACGTGATTTCTGGAAAGACATAAAATCTGATATCAATTTATTAAGTGCTGACTATTGTTTTAGTTGAGATCTGAATGAAGTTGTGTTGCTGGTGGATTTGCCAAGTTTCTCTACTGGGATCCAATTTACCTTTTTCCTCTTGGATACTTCTCAGACAAGGTAACTGGGGCATGCAGTTATTAGCAAATTACAGTTACCAAAGTTCAATGACTGCTCAATGCAGGAGAGGTGATAAAGAAAGAAAGAATATTCCTTTATATTATGGATCCTATGCTATAAAAATTTAAAAAATAAAACTTTGGTACACTGTGAACATCAGTGAAAAGAAGCAATCAAAACTAATTTGACAAAATGGCAACAATCTTCGAAATTCATACAGAAAGCAACTAATATATTAAGAGATGCTTATATTTATGCCGTTGACAGTAATGATAAAAGGAGGCACTCAATGAAGAAAAAAAATTAAAAAGACTTTTTGTCAAAGTCATAAGTATAATTATTCATTTTATCTGAATCTGGTAAATTCTGTCAGACTACTCACAGATATAGTTTCTGTATCCTGTAGGTCCTTGCAAAATGTTAAATTTGGCAGGAATCTTAAAGGTTATTTGATTTTACGTCCTCATTTTAAAGAAAGATACAAACCGGGTGTAGTGGCTCACACCTGTAATCCCAGCAGTTTGAGAGGCCGAAGCGGGTGGATCAACTGAGGTCAGGAGTTCGAGACCAGCCTGACCGATATAGTGAAACCCCTTCTCTACTAAAAATACAAAAATTAGCTGGGCGTGATGGCAGGCGCCTGTAGTCCCAGCTACTTGGGAGGCTGAGACAGGAGAATTGCTTGAACCTGGGAGGTGGAGGTTGCAGCGAGCTGAGATCATGCCACTGCACTCTAGCCTGAGAGGCAGAGCTAGACTCTGTCTCTAAATAAATAAATAAATAAATAGAGATACAAAATGTTTACTGATTGCTCCACTGTGGCTGAGATGAAAATCCATCAATTAACTAACTTTTTTTTCCTCAGCTGTCTTCCAATCATATTGAGCAATAGAAAATTCTTCCCTCATTTTTTTTTTTTGGTAATTTTTAGCTGATAGAACTTAATAACTAAACAATTGATCTTTATTTAAAGGCCATAGAGAGATTTAAAGTCTTAGAATTATATCTACAATAAAACTTCAAGAAAGTTCAGAAATGCAAGCCACTACACATATAAAACAAACAGGCTTATAAGTAGGCTTTCAAAAAGAACATGGTTCATTCTGCAAATAGCTTGAAGGGTCAATAAACTGAATATTTATTAGATGAGAAATGCTGGTCTTTAGTCTCTACATGAAAACGCCACAGTAGCTTGAGTTAAAAATCTTAGAACTAAATATTCACGATGTTTCCAATGCATATGAGCAGAGGTATTTCTAAAGGCATTGAGGCAAGTTGACAATATCCTTTATAGATGAATTCTAGTGGGTTATATCGATTTTATTACAAATAAACAACTCATTGATATATAAAGAGAAGGATAATGTTTGAAAGCTGGACATTAATTATCGCTTAACAGTGCTCTCCAGGTGTCCTTAACTCACGTATATGGCAGATTTATCATCTGTATAAACACATACATTTTAGGCATCATCCATAGAAGTAATTACTTAAAATGATATAGTTGAGTTTTCTTTGAATGCTAAATGGGCAAACTGACCTATAGCAATGATCACTAATGCTGCTGCAGTCTTTGCCCTTTAGTGTTTTATACTATGCACTGTATGTAAGAGCTATAAAATAGACATGAAATAAAGGATCCAGGTGACATCATTAAAATGGAATTCAAAATGTCATCATTCTCTTCCTTCTGCAACGTGATTGTTTGTAACTCTGTCGTAGTTTGATTCAAATTAGATATACTGTAAAAGATTAAAATATGTTAGTTCACAAACAGAGACATTCACATATTCACATATTCATATACTAGTCAATGTTTCACTGATTCAGAGTGATTTTTCTGAAAACGTCCTGTACTTAAAGTGAATTTGACTATAGAGTAAGGAAAAAAAAAAATTACTTCAGGCTGGTAGAATCAGGAATCACTGTATGGAGAAAACACACTGGACCAGGAAGCTGAAGTAGGCTTTAGATATTCAGAGACAGTAGGAAGGTATCATAGGCCACAAATCATCTGTAGCATAATCAGCCAAAGCCAGCTAAGAGAAAATTATCTGATACCAGTCAAGTCAACTATTATGTATCCTGAAGTTATATTGGACTAGGATAATTAATGACATTTCCCCTAAAATTCAATTATCCTTTTAATGTTTTAACATCTGCTCAAGTCTCCATTTGGGACTGTAGTAATCAGTGTTTGAGGATAATTTAATATTTTTCATATTTGTCAAAATTTTTAAATGTTAAACATGAGAAATGTTAAAAAAAAAATTATGAGAAACCATTGATTTGGGTTCAGTTCCTGTCCTCATTCTCAATAACCAAACCCAAATGTCCATCAATGATAGACTGGATTAAGAAAATGTGGCACATACACGCCATGGAATACAATGCAGCCATAAAATAGGATGAGTTTCATGTCTTTTGTAGGGACATGAATGAAGCTAGAAACAGTCATTCTCAGCAAACTATCGCAAAGACAAAAAACTAAACACCGCATGTTCTCACTCATAGGTGGAAATTGAACAATGAGAACACTTGGACACACGACGGGAAATATCACACACTGGGGACTGTTGTGGGGTGGGGGAGAGGGGAGGGATAGCCTTAGGAGATATGCCTAATGTAAATGACAAGTTAATGGGTGCAGCACACCACCATAGCACGTGTACATATGTAACAAACCTGCATGTTGTGCACATGTACCCTAGAACTTAAAGTATCATAATAATAATAATGATAATAATAATGTGTTATGAAGATAACAGCAACATGCCTATGAATGGAAAAAGATAATGTGTTTACATTCTATGGTTGTCACTATATTAATAAAAAGCATATGCAGGTAACAACTATGCCAAAATACCAAAAAAATAAAAATAAAAAAATATAATCAAATCAACATTGAGTCACTCATGCTAAATTTCCACATCACCGAACCAAAACTAAGTTGTTTATCTGACCTTCTGAGAGCCAGCATGATAAGAAAGTCCCCTCTGGTTTAACCGTTCCAAAGAAAGCAATCTAAAGTAACCTGATGTTAACCAATCTGCTTTTTGTATGTGCTATTTTTGTAGTTATTGTTGTTCGTGCTAAAGCTATCTTATATAAACTAACTGTTCTGCCATATCCAATGGAGCACTTCTCTGTTCTTCAGATGAGATGGCCAATTTATACATCATTAGGAAAAGCAAAGAAATGCTAAAGCTAAATTTGTTATGATTTTGTCTTTTGACAAAATATTGTTGCGTAATTGGGTGGAAGCTACATTTTTTTTAATGTTTTTGTTTTTAAATACACTATATGTGGCAATTCATATATTATAACCAAAATTTAAATATTTGTTTTCTTGAAGATTTTCTAATGAATGATTTTGTAAAGAAAAATTGTTTAAAAATTAGTTACTTTTATATTGTCTCCCTAATAAAAAAATTTATGTAAAATTTTAGGTTAAGTAATTAAAATATAATAAAATATTAATGTCACTTTTAGGATTCCCAAATAGATATAAAAATACTCCAAGAAAGTTAGATTTTGTATCATCTGGTGATTTTTTACAAAAATATTTATGGGTAAACTAGTCTCAAAACCAGTACAGTCAACATACTGAAAGCTTTTAATAACAAGAAATGCACAGAGCACATCAAAGTAGTGAAGTCTTAATTGCAGGAATTGTATGATGTTTGAAGAGATTAGGGGGGCCGGGCGTGGTGGCTCATGCTTGTAATCCCAGCACTTTGCAAGGCAGAAGGATCACTAGAGACAAGGAATTCAATAGCAGCCTGGGCGACATGGCGAAACTCTATCTCTACTAAAAACACAAAAATTAGCCCGGGGGGCGGGTGCGCATGCCTGTAGTCCCAATTACTGGGCAGAGGGCAGGGCAGATGTAAAAAAATGGGGGAATCCCAGCACTTTGCATGCCTGTAGTCCCAATTACTCAACAGGATGAAGCATGAGAATTGCTTGAACCCGGGAGGCGGAGATTGCAGTGAGCCGAGGTCGTGCCACTGCACTCCAGCCTGGGCGAGAGACTCTGTCAGAGAGAGAGCGAGCGAGCAAGCGATTGGGGGAGAATCAATCGGAGCCATATAATGGAGGAATTTGATTGCCAGATGAAAGAGTTTCGACTTGGTTAGGTTATGGTAAATAACATGACCTTGTTTGTATTTTAGGAAAATTAAAAGCACCGTGTTAGCTAGATTGAAATGGGAAAAAACTAAGCAGGGCACCAGACCTGTAGACCAGTAGATAATTTAGTGTAGGTGAGAGACAACGGGTTCGTGGTTCAGACTATTTGTGCATGTGAAACTAGGCCGCATAAAACTTAGAAACTAGGCCTCATAAAAAAAGAACTTAAAAAAATTAACATCAGGTGGCTCTGGATAGGGTCCCACCCTGCCTCGATAGAGACCCACCCTGATAGGGTCCCACCCTGCCAATTTCGGGAAACAACCTCATGGGGTCCCACCCTGCCAATTCCGGGGGTCCCACCCTGCCTCGAAGTTCCCGGAATCAACAACTCCAGGAAAAAAAACCTCATAAACCAATTAGCATAAGACACCTTGCTCAGGCCATAGCTAAACCCAATCATTTCGCGCCTTAAGCTTTGTTTGAATTTCGCGCCATAAGCTAGGTTTAAACTTATGTTTGCCTATATAAACAGCCTGTAACAAGCAGTCGGGGTCCCAGGGCCAACTTAGAGCTTGGGACCCTAGCGCGCTAGTAATAAATAACTCTCTGCTGTGAATCTCGTGTCGGTGATCCTTCGCGGCGACCCCTGCCCAGGAAGGAATCGACAGTTCGGTTCCAACACATGGATATGTGGCGGTGGAACATCTATGCTGCTGTGATTGCAGTTAGTTGGAAAGATGGCAAAATGTGTAAGTGACTGGCAACATTGCTCAGTCATTGTTTGTAACCAGGAGAAAGATGATTATGAAGCGCACAGAGAGAAATGAGGTGCGAAAATGTCACATAGGTAAGAGAGTAGAAGGGACAATTTTAAAAAAAAAGAGAAATAGGTTCAAAACAAAGATTGTATTCTCATGTCCATTGCAATTTTAAAATATAGTTTTGATTCTTGAATTATATTTTAATTTCCTTCTACTCCAGTTTAACTCATAAAATAGCATAACAATGATGCTGTAGTGTTATTTAATTACCACCCATTCCGGTGATCTGCATGGCCCCATGACTTATAAAAGCAGCCAGGCTTCTAGTTCTCTTAATCTTCTATTTTGAAGATATCTTTCTAATGTGCAATCCAGTCCTTTTAAGGCGTAATTCTGGACTCTCTTACTCTGCATCTTGAATCCAGAATTAAATCAGATTCAGGGAGTCTATGAATGTGGAATGGAAAACAAATTACATCATTTCCACCTAGGCCTAACTGCAATTTAGCATCCCCTTTTATATGAATGTGGACAACAAACTATAGCTGTAATAAAAGTATTTATGAACTTGCTATCAAGAGACATCCCAAGTACATTTATATCATATTGCAGTTGTTGAAGCTATTGCAGAAAAATTTATTCTCATTTTCATTTTGAAATTACCAACACAATCAGACTTCTTGTTTACAGACACTCACGTAACCCTTGCCCAACAATGAGCAGCCCTGTGCTTAGTCATTCAGTGATTCAACTTTAAATCAAGTCACATCTTCTTAGATTGCTTTCCAAGGTTCTTTATCTTCAATTGTTGTTTGATCAAGAGGTAAGTTAAAACTATCCTACAATATAATGTGCTAATTCAAGCTAAACAATAGACTGCACACTTTGCCAATTTTTAAAATGTATTTTTTGTAAGTTCATTTAAAATCACATAAGTCACAGTATCACATTGGGTATATTTTGATAGCTGCTATTCAGTGTAATTAATTTTATTTTCTATTCAATACATGTTATTTTATATATTTAAAATAATGATCTGGGAATAGTTTAATAGACTTCATGTGACTGCAACTGCTACATGTAGTTGGAATAAGCAAGACCTCATGAACTAGCATATTAATGACACTTTTTGCTAAATATGTGCTGGAATTCAAAGGACTTTTGTGCAAGTGAAAGTAGACCAAAAAGCCCAGAAAGAAGAGCATAACAATGGTAACTATTAGTACCTTAGCAAAGCTAATCTGTGATTGATTACAGACACTAGTCTGTAAATCTCAACTTTGTCTTAATGCTATGTTTTTGGGCAACTCAAGTTTCCTAGATCTCTCTCAGAGTGCAAAATGCTGGGTTTCTATCCAACAATATCTATCATTGTTTGAAAATGTGATTATATATCTATTTTATTTTTAGTTTAACATTGAGCTAAGAGAAAATTGAAAATTCAGACAGGGATAGGTAAAGGTAGATTCTAATTATAGGAACAAGCTTATGGCGAGACAGGCTTGCCAAGGAGTGGGTCTCAATAGAGATGTGGGTCTCCAGGAAGAACTCATAAGAAAAATGTTTGAAAAATAGTTTGAAGAAAACTAATGTATATTTTAGAATTTTCATTTTCTCTCCTTTATATTAGTTTCTGCTGTAAATGTATACCTGAGGCTCTCAAATATTATTTTCTTTTTTCAGAGAAGAAGCTATTCTCTCTGGGTTGCTAAACTTTAGCCCATATTTTTGAGGCACAATTAATTGACCTTCACCTTTCAAAGCATTTTGTGCATTTAACTGAATTTCCTGAATTATGCTTTGGATTAAATTACATAGTTTAGGCATCAGATATAAACTTGGAAATGTTATTTCTGAGACATTAATAGTACTTTTATTTGATTCAGAAGAACAAAGCAAAGCCTTTCATAAGGCATTCTGTAACTGATATTAATTGCTTTACTGCAAAAACGTCATCTTAAGTCATAAAAGTCTTAATCAATCATAATTATCTCTAGGTCTTGGAATGTTCAGTAGTAGCTGTCCTGTGGCTCAGTTTTAGGTGTGATTTTCCACCATTTGTCTAGCTTCTTTGTGATTTCTTTTTCTTGGCTTGTCACATCTTTTTCTTGAGAGTGTTAACAGGTATGAAGTGATTCATGACTCTCTAAATTATATTTGTGCAAATACTGGTATCATATTATGATCCTCTGATATCACCATAAAATGGTACAGTGCTTCTTATCTAATATTGTAGTGGGCAGAAAGTAAGCACACAAGTTAGTTCTAGTACTCATGAATAATGTATAAGGGTCAGGTAAAACTAATGGAAGATGAGAGAACATAACTGGGCTTCCCAGTCATGTGACCAAACAATCTGAAAATTGTCAAACATTTGGGCAAGACCATCCTAGATAATTCCGCCACAGATTAGCCAACACAGACAAGAAGAACTACACAGCCAATACAGAGAATTATGAAAATAACAAACGTGTGTCCCTTTAGGCCCCTAAGTTAGTGCATTAGGCATCAAAAACTAAGTGATGAAAGAATGGCAGAGTCAACTCATAGTTTTAGATTTCTTGTTGATTTTTTTTGGTTGTGTTGAAATGTGGTCTTGCTTAAATTTTAAAATGGGAGAAATGTAAACATGCTTAAATACTAATAAGTATAAATAAGTCTAAAAGACAGCACTGATGTTCCAGGAAGGAGACATGATATTTATATCTAGTACTAAATAAAAACTAAATAAATAGTTTTTAAATAAGAAAATCCCACGTGGGAGGATCTAATGTAATGGAAAAACAAAAGAGAAGTGATCAATCTATTAGGCTGTGGCATTGGAAAGTTGAAGTTATTATTATTTATTAGCTTACCATTCTCACGTGAAATAAGATGTTGTGTCGTTTCTTAGCCTGGATAAGAAGAAGGTGATTCAGTGTTTTTAGCATAGCAGAGAAACTTTTAAATACTGCTGTGAAAATAAGAGGCGGTGCCGAGCAGAGGAATACATTTGAAATGACAGTCTCCTTTGGAAATGAAAAATGACATTAGAGCTTAGAGTTTAACTTTCAGTTTTGTGATTCTTATTGCACAAAAGAAAATCCAATGTATTACTTATGAATAAAATATATACTAAGCCTTTTCCTCTCCATATGTGAGTCCCAGAGATAATGCCTACCTCTGGGGTTTGAACAACATTTGCTCTCACACTGTCTTGGTTGAAAACCCCCTCAAAAGCCTGCTCTCTTAACAACTGATCTTAGACTTCAGGTCCCAGACAGTATTATTCTTTCACTTTTATCAATCATTATTAATTTTCATCTAGACAGAGAACTTTTTTTAATAATCAAGTCAAAGCTTATTTTGTTTGGAAATTTCTTCCTAGAGTTCTCATTCAGTTTCTTTGTGGGAATTAGGGGTATTCTTGATTAATTTTTGGTTTGGTGTTGATGTGAGAAGGAAGGGTAATTATGAATAATAGTAATAGAAATTGTTGCTTAAGAGGTTAGATATTTTAGGTATCACTGCTGTGCTTTTTAGATAACATACACATACCCACATCACATATTCATTAGATTCTCAAGAGCAACAAATTTTAATTTTTTTCACTTAAATCTTTGTCTCGTCTGTTGAAGGACAGATGAGACAGAGAGGTTCAATAACTTGCCCTAGGTGAAAAACTTGCAGTAGCAGAGGCAGGAGGCAAACCCGGGGAGTCTGATTGTGGAGTCTGTGCTTTTAACCATTAGACTATATTGCCTTTGCAAGGTTCTGGACCATTTTCATCCTGTGATATTAACCTTGTCACACTAGACACTTAGATTGCAGAGCTATCTGACAAATGTGTTAACATACTATATTATCTTGACAAACATATTAAACATTAATTCAGATAAATGATATATTTCTGCTAGGCAGAAACTATTTTGAATGAAACAGATGAGTTAAGCAAATGAATACAATTTTTAGTGGTATCAACAGGTCAAAACATGTAGTTTAAAATAAAATGATTTATTTCAGTATTTATTTGGTTCCTCAAACATTAAACATTATGGAGATGTAGAATTCATTATTCACTTGTACATAATTAAGAAATGGTTGTATAAATTCATAAATGTATGTAATGTAGGAGAAATGCTTGAATAGCATTGTATTGTATAAGAATGATAAACGAATAAAAGATAATAATAGTTTTGTTTAATAGCCTTTTATGTTACTGAAATCAGTAATAAGATATATTCAAAACTACAATGACAGAAGCTCAAATAATTTATATGTATTTAAACATGCATATTTCTAATGGTATTGAAAGCCTAGAAAAATGTAATCACAAAACTCGATATAGGGAACCATTTAGAATACTTACGCAATGGTTTATGAAAGGGAAGAAATGCTATTATGATAAAATAGTCTTTCTGATGACATCCAGAGTGTTTGTCATTCTAACAAAGCTTGTTGATAATCCAATGATCAGAACATGTTTATAGGCCTCAAAACAATGTCCGTTGGATTAAGTGAATGTTTAAAAATAATATGGACTTAATATGCAAAACAGGATAAGAAGGACCTTTTTAATTTCTTTTCTATAAATATGATTTTTTAAAAGATGGAAGAAAATGTAAAGGATAAGTTAATGTCCTACTTTGTATGTTTATGTAAGAATAGTCCAGGGCTAAATTAAATCTTTGTTTTTTTGAATATCCAGTCTAAAATTAAAAATATATACTTGAAGTACATACACAACATATTAAGCAGTTAACACTTGTTGAAACAGGTCTGAATCTAACTCCCAAAATATAAATCAATATAGAACCTATTTTCTCATTTAAAAACTTTTTGGAATAATAATATTTATATTTAGATATTGCCTGAATTCAGTGGTACCCCAAATACTTTATTCCAAAACTTCCATGTAAGACAAGACTGGAATGAATTTTTTCACACAAGAATTCTCAGGCAATTTTTGTTGTTGTTGTTACATTTCACCAGAGTTGATGAACGGGATACATTTCAGAAGTCTGATAGGGCAGGAATGCAGAACAACCATGTCCGCAGAAGCGTTCTGCTGCTCGTGTTTCTCTTCTGGGGAGAATTCCATGAATGTGTGCTAAGATTTTTGTTAGTCTCCTCCATACAATTATCTCTCACCTTCACTAGTGAAAACAGGCTCCACATCATTTAATCACTCTATAAGAAAATACATATTTATTTCTGATGTCCCAACACTAATTACTTTGCAGAAGTAAGGAAAAGTTGAACAGGAAAAATTACATGGAATATTTATAATATTATTACCCATATTTTCTAATAAGAAAAAACTCCCTTTATAAAAGAAGAGTGCTTATATGTTCCTACTAAAGACGCTAAAAGACTTAGCTAGATTTGGTTCAAATATTTTTATCCAAAATTCTGAAGAAATGGTTAGGCAAGCTTTTACTGCTACATTGAAATTTGTCATGTAACTACACTTATTCATTATGCATGATTCTGCAAATGAGTAGTCTCTCTATTGGCAAATGAGTAATTGCTTCTTCTTGTAACTCTTTTTATTGTTCCACAATTAAATATAAAATACCTAAGAACAAAACTGAATAAGGGATATGAAATATATCCAAAATAACTCAGCATAAACTAGATCTCAATTTACCGCTCCCACCTGAGCTCTTTTCATTACCTGTTTATATTCTGCTCAGTTTGGACAATTTGCCCTTCCCTGGACATATCTTGTACCTTGTAGCCTCAGTACATTTACATTTGTCATTGCACCTGCTAAAATATCCATTTGTCAAAACCCTAGCCTTTCTTTAAGCCACAGTAGTGATATGACATCCACGAAATCATCTCCAATCATTATAACAAAACGATTTCTTCTGGCTTCAACAGCATCATGTATATTTTCTGAATATGACATAATGTATTGAATTAGAGTTGCTTCTATAAATATCATCTATTCTACTATCTGGTCAGTTTTTTGAGAACTGATCTTTGTATATTTGTAAGCCGTTTTAGCCAAGGTCATCTTAAACCAGCCCCTATCTACTCTACAGCTGACCATACATGCCTGAGCTGGCCCCGTCAAGATGAGGAGAGCTCAACACAGATTATTCAAACAACCTAGTTGATTTATAGATGAATGAGAATAAAATAAATGGTTATTGATTCAAGACAAGCTGTTTGTTATGGCTTATTTTACAGTAAGAGCTGATATTGCAGTTGACTGCCTTTATGAGCTCTGTTAATTCTAATGGATCTAAATGTTTTTATTTCATGTGTCCTGTAAGTTGCCACAGTACATCCTCATGACTATTCCTCCTGACATCTTGCTTTTGGTATCCAAAGGATTTCTGTTGTAGCCTAAGATTACTCAGAGCTGATCCTTAGATCTCTCTGTTAACAATCATGTATCTCACGGTGGTCTTCTAGCAAGTTTCTTCCAGGGATACTAAAGAGGCTCCATATGCTTTCTTTTATTAGCAATTTTTAGGTACTACATCTCCTCTAAGGACAAATTACTGAAGTAATGTATATATTGACCATATATTTAAGCACTTCCTTTGATCAGAGACTCATTTAGATGTTTAGGTTTAAACAGTGGTGAGTAAGACTTGGTCCCTGCACTAGAGTTTTAGGGGAGAATATGGTACTTACTACTCTTATGTTGTAGTAATTGAATGGTTTTCTAATATCGTATAGTCCTGACTTAAATCCTAGCTTAGCCACTTACAAATACTGTGTGCTTGAAAAATTTACTTCTTTCTGTCATATGCAATATAATTTCATTGAATTAAATATGTGAATCTGAGAAGTGAGGATAACAATGGATGATACTGCGGATTATTTTGAAACTTCAAATAAAATAATGCATGTAAAATACTTAGTCTAATACCTGGTCACATAGTAATGATTCAAAAAATCTAAGTTTAAATTATAAGTAATTAATTGAATTTTAATGTGACAAATATCATATTAAAGTTGTGCAAAAAGCATTATGAAAGTACAAGGTAAATTATTCTCACTGAAAGGGTGAGGTGAAACTACAGCGAAGAAAAGGAATTTGGGCCTGAGAGGATGAAGAGAAAGCTGTGCAGAAAAGGAAGAAAAGGCAATTCCACATGGAGATACTAGAATGAACATAGTCATAAAAATGTCCCTGTGTGTCAGGAACATCGTTCTGGTGTTGTCAGAACACAGGATGTTTATATTAATGAGGGAGTAGAGATCAATTTGACTTCTTTGAAATTGGAAAATATAAAAGTAAATAATTATAATTATTCTCTAATAAACACTTACTATGCACCAAGAATTATGTTAACATCTTTGGTTGCAAAATCTCAGTGACATTATGACATTGTAGTAAGTGACATTATTATCCCACTTATTTGATGAGAGATTGAGGAACAAAAAGATTCAGTTACTTAACTAAGGTTATAGTATTGTTACAACAGACTTGTCATAGAAACATGGTAAATGCTAAGGTTAAGATTTGAACCTAGGCCAAATGACTCCAAATTCCATGCCACTTCCTGGGCAATGAATGTTTAGCTAAGAATATTTAATTTTATTTCCTAATATTATTTTCTGTTTCATTGTAAGGAAAATAATATCTCAGTCTAGACAGCCATAATTTAAACCCAGGACACATGAAACAATTAATTAAAAAGTCACAACATCTACTGCCTACATATGTTCAGCAAACAATATGTATATATGAATCCAAAAACCACAAAATACTGGGGAAACTTACGGTCCATGGAACTAGAGAATGCATGCCCAGCCATGAAAGATTTGAAATCAAGTATTTTCTGAATTAGATGAAACAGTCTAAGGGTCATACTTGTCCAGCTGGTCAGTTTTCAACTATGCTAAACAGTGAAGGATTGTGAAAAACTTTTAAATCACAGAGTGACATGATGGGTTTTATAATTTATAAATTACAAATAAAGCAGGGTTGTATTGTAGTGGGGAGAGGTTGGAGAGAGAGATGCAAAAGGAAAACAAAATAAAGCTAATAGAGTAATCCAAACAGAAATGAAGTTCTGGACTGGAGCAGTGGCTGTGGGAAGGATTAAAGGTAATAGCCCAGAGACCCTTGTGATTGCCTAATTAAGCAAGCCTGTTATTTTGTTGAAAATGAGACTCAATAAAAGAACTTCAAGACATCCCTTATTCTGTGTTATTAAAAAATACAATCTTCTGGGAAAGTGATTCTTTAGAGAGGCATTAGGAAAACCTCAAGACTCTCTTTCATTATTACTGGCTTCCCTACAATTCCCTTATAGCACCTGCCACCTCATCCTTCCAACTCAGGCACAGAGTCAGAGTTGTAATTCAGGGATGGCATTAAACATGAGTTTGTGGCAAACAAGCTTGAGTTAATAAAATAATGATTAAGTCCCAGAACTGCCTGGGTTTAAATTATGGCTGTCTAGATTGAGATATTATTTTCCTCACAATGAAACAGAAAATAATATTAAGAATGAAGAGTGCCTAACACAGAGCATGGCAAGCAGAAAACACTCAATAAATGTTAACCATTTATGCTATCATTTCTATTATTATTAAATCAGTCCAATGTCTCCTCCAAAACACTTGCCGATATTTAATTGTCATTGTAATGATATTAAGAAGTGGAACTTTTAAATGTGATGAGGACATTAAGGGTTTGCCCTCACAGGTGGGATTAATGTCACTATAAAATAATGAGATTGGCCTCTTCCTATTCTCTTGCCTTCTCTCCTTCTGCCATGTGATGACTTGGCAAAAAAGCCCTTGACAGATGCCAGCACCTTGATATTGGAATTCTCAGCCTCCAGAACTATGAGCCAATACATTTCTGGCAATAAAGTATCCAGCCTCAAGTATTCTGTTACAGCAGTACAAAATGGACCAAGACAGAAAGAATAGAAAGTAATACAAATGGGGGCATTGCTAGAGTTTATGAAATAATTCTTTAACTTACTTTTCAAATTAAGACATAAGAAAATATTAGAAGTGGGCCATGCACGGTGGCTCACGCCTGCATTCCCAGCACTTTGGGAGGCCGAGATGGGTGAATCATGAGGTCAGGGGTTCGAGACCAGCCTGACCAACATAGTGAAACCCTGTCTCTACTAAAAATACAAAAATTAGCCTGGCATGGTGGTGGGAACCTGCAATCCCAGCTATTCAGGAGGCTGAGGGAGGAGAATTGCTTGAACCTGGGAGGCGGAGGTTGCAGTGAGCCAAGATCACGCCACTGCCCTCCAGCCTGGGTGACAGAGCGAGACTCCATCTCAAAACAAAACAAAACAAAACAACAACAAAACACACACACACACACACACACACACACACACACACACACACACACGAAGTATATGGTAACACATGCTTTCAATAAATACTTTATGTCTGATAAAATATATGTAATATTTTTATATATTTATGTAAAAACATATACATAACAGAATATATTTCTTGTTTAACAGATGTTGCTAAGTTAGATAAGAGTGGGAGGAAAAAAAATCCCCTTGTCCTCTCTTCACGTTTTTATGTTTTCCTTCTGTAAGTTAGAAACATGAACTTTTCATCGTAACTTGGCGCAGCCCATTTCTTGGTAGTCAATATGTAATGTGATTATTAGGAGTTATTGTTTTAAATTTTTGGATAACATGCACATTGTTAGTTTCTTAGGATGATTGCAAGATTATATTCCAGTTTTTATACTCAATTGAAATAGTTCTTTGGATTTCAGAAAAAGGAAATTGAATTACTGTTGTTCTGTTCCTCCAGAGAAGTCAGAATTGGGATTATGTAACAGAGTCCTTGATTCTATTAACCTTATTTACTTAAACTAACAAGAGATAGTGTCAACTTTAAAAGCTCTAATGTGACATTTTCTTGTAGACATTTACATTAACTTGTAGAAATTCCATATATCTCTTTTTTGATTGCTCATCAAAAGCAAATTTGATAGCTAACTCTTTTCAGTAAAATTCTGTAGAAGAAAAAAAACTTCTAACTGAATATAACACTATCCTTCTTATTAAAATATATGCATTATATGTATGTGATTTATTTATGTATATGGTTTAAGAATAAAAACCTTATGTGAACAATGTAGTAGTGTCACTCTTAGGATTTACTATATAAAATTATACTTTGTATATAATAGAATCAGCTTCTCAATGCTTGGAAAATATATTTGAATTCAATTCTGCATCTCTATGAGTAGAATGGCACTAAAACAATTCTATAAAAAATTACATTATCTCTCTTTAATCTCCATATCAAAAATATTTCAAATTTTATTTTTGCTTCAAACAACACGGAAGAAAGCTGATTTCTGTGGAAACAAAACATAATAAAATATGGCATAACACAAGGTACATGCATTAAACAAAGGGTTGCTGTCCAAAGCATGGTCATTGTGAATTTTATCAAATATTAGAAAAAGTAAATATCTAAATTATGTTCCATTATGTCCACTGGGGGCCTGGCATCTGCATTTGGATGACTATGGCAGATATTTATTGATTTGCAATGAATAATGCATACAGGAAGCAAGGTGCTTGCATTTTCTCACTGGAACTTACTTCCAGTTAAATTGTATATAAACAAATATAGAGTTACTGCCTATTGAGATTTTTCTGTTTGTAGAGTACCTTCAAATAGATTCTTGACATCAAGAGCAAGGAATATTTTTGTCTTGGTATTTTAATGTGCCCTTTTTTTCTTCTCTTTATATGAGTAACAAATTATGATTAGCATTGCTAGTCAGAGGATAATGGACCAAATGCAATGGCAGAAAACTTTCAAGGTTTATCTGCCCTATCATCTTCAGAATACAACCTCAAACTATGAGGTAAATGAATAGGAGAAAATTAGCATGAAGCATTGAAGCCTTAGTTACATGATCTGATACTATACTCCAATAAAAAATTAGTAATTGTTAAATTTACTTAATAAAACCCAGAAATCTATGGTTTTAAGATTTTTCCAGTAGGATGCACATGCAGAAAAAATGTTAAGCTCATATATTAACATTAAACTCATACTTTAATTAAATATCACTTATGCTAAATACTGTACTGCTTTTCTTTAATGTAAGTAGAATGAGAGTAAACAAATCTCTAAAATTAGATAATTATGTTTTGTTAAGCTATTTTTAGTAAAAACACACATTTATGTGATACTCTATACAGTTTATACCTAAAACTGATTTTCACTGAAATATATTTGAAAAGAAGGTAATCTTCTCTTTTAACTTTGTTATGTTTTGTTGATGAGTTATTGAACTAGTAATTTTATTCTGTATATGAAAACTACATCAGGGTTAAAATGAAAACCAGGTGGCAATAAACAATGTGAGAATCATTTTCTCAAATGATAAAAATAGTTAACATTTCCCAATATTTGCCATGTGCCAGGCACTGATTTAACCCTCATATCAACCCCATAAAGTAAGTAGTACTATATCCCCATCTCACAGATCAGAAACTGAGGTACATGGAGATTAAGAAAAGTATCTAGATTGCACAGCAAGAATTCAAGGTCATGTGGTCTAGCTTTATGCTTTTCATCACTGTACTGTTTTAATATTGCAGTATAAATTCCTCCATTTTTTTCACATGCAGAATTTAACAAAATGGAAAATATAGAGAAGAAAAGAGAAAAGGAAAGCTTTTATGTAAGCAAATTTGAAAGCAACATGGGAGAAAAAAATTAAACCCATGCAAGCACGAGTTGTAATTTTCATAAATTTTTGCAATCTCAAAAGAAAATTCTGGACAACCAATGTTTGTATCTTTTGCCACCTTCTGTATTCTTTGTGCATGGCTTTTTTTTTTTTCTTTTTCCTCCGATATCTTGAAGAGAAACATATGGTAAGTCTTATGAAACTAATTTTCTAGATAATTTTGAAAATTTAATGAGTTTTCAAACTAGTAGAATAAATGTAATTTACCCTGAGAAAAATGGTGATTGTACATTTTGATCAGGACAAAGTTGTAATACAAGCAATTGATTAGTCTGATTATTTATTGTGCATTTATTGGTGTACAGGAGAGATTGAATTTGAAACCACATCTTCATTTTACAGTGTATATGTATTTGAAAGCATTGTGTCATACACAATAAATATTTACAATTTTATTTGTCAATTAAAAATTTAATTAAAAAAAGAAAGTGCATCTTCATTATTCATTTATTCACTCACCAATTTATGAAATATTGTCAAAACCTCCTAACTACACTCAGACATTGTGCTCAGCATATAAGATAAAGAAGAACCAGAGAGGTACAGTCCCTATTTTAGTCATGCCAATAATCTAGCATCCAGGAAACCATTAGAATGATGCTATCAAGAAATAATACAGGCCTGATCTTGAAAGATATATTTTTTTAAAGTTCCAGTGTGAAAAAGGCCTAAGGAAGAAACGCTAGGCCTTAAGGACCGACTGTGAAAAAGAAAGAAGGAAATCAAATTGACTAAAAGAGTAACTTAAAAGAAAATATTTTTAAAAAATTATTTAAATATTTCATGACAAATTATATCTGAATGGTTACATCACTAACATGCTAAGGTATATCCTAATTCATAATTGATATTATGCTTAGAATTTAAAATCACTCTAATTCAATCAGGCCAAATCCAGTTAATCTTATAATCAGTCTTCTATTATATATGCACTTTTGATTGAGAAACCAAAAGCAATATTCTTGCCTACACATCCTTTACAGATGGAAATAGGGAAATAATTGAGAGTTAAGTGGACAATAAAAAGGGTATGAAATCCTTGAACCTTATTCATGAATACCCTCATTTCACTCTTCCATTATGCTCCTAATAAATTACCTTCAAAGAGCACACCTTAGCAATGGACTTCCATCAGTTTTATAAAAGTCTGGGGCTACAACCCAATAAAATTTTATGATAAGCTAAGCTACATGATGTAGAAAAGTTTTGTCTGAGATTGATGGATACAAACTGATTAGCTAAGTACTTGGAACAGTTACAGCATTCCAAATGACTTTCCAAAAAATGTTCCACATCTGAATCTCAGGACATAATAGTTTAGCTCTAACACAGTTGAGAAATGTTAGTGCAGGAAAAATAGTCCCACTAGGAAGAAGAGTTAGTAAAAGAGCAAGAGAGTTGGCACAGTGTGTAGGATGCAGCTAGTTTAGGCTGCTGACAGAGGATGCCTTTGGTCAGGGACTCCATAAGAGAAATAGCCCCGACTATTTCTCACTTAGGAGAATGCAAAGGGGGAAATCAAGAGAAAGAATGAGAAAGCTCCGCAAGGCACAAGAGTGCTGCAGGGATGGATCACATACTCTGCTAGTCTTAAAACAAATTCTAAACACAATTTTGCATACTCAAGTTACAGTAAATAGAAGGGAAAATGTAGAAGAAATATGAGAGTATTAAAAACATCCTAGAAAAATAAAGATTAGGAAACTTCATCCTAAAGATCCTGAGACAGATAAACTTCTGAAAACAATTTATTACCGAAAGTAGAAAAAAGAATGAAAGCGAGTTGGTATTCGTGCTATGACTTAGAAGCAATAGTGGTTAGAGATTAAGGCTATAGAAAATGAAACTAGATCACCTGGTCTGGAAACTGGCCATACATACTGCTACTAGCTGTGACCTTGGTTAAATTTGTTGTAATTAAGAAACTCATTTCACCATGAAATAATTGGTTTTTGACTTGTAGAAATGAAGAATGTAGTCTCTACCCATATTTTCTTTATTCTTATAATCTATGAATTTTTATATAATTTAACTATTTGTCTTCTGCCTAAATATTCACTGATCTTATTATATAATGTGTACTGTGATGCTTAATTTTATAATATGAAGAATATTGAGTTGAGGCTTTATTGAAAATGAACTGAAAATGGGCAGATTAATATGAGAAACAAAGGCATATAAAATTATTTTAACATGCATAGCATGAGGGAATCACAGAAGGATTACCTAGTAATCTAATGTAATACAGATGCTTTTTATATGCCCTTCTTCATATGGGGAGATGGGAAATGTAAGCAGTTCTTTTGAGGGGTTGTACATAATTATTAGGAAGCACTAATAGGCCTGGGGACACAGAAATAACTTGTAAATAATTCCCTCTGGAATTTGAATAAACCCAGGAGGCAGATATTATGATATAAAAATATCTGTCCAGGTATGGTTGCCTTCTTCAGTCTTCTTTTTTGAAACAACGAGATTTCGGGGAGGAGATGGAAGTCAAATGTGTTCCTCTTTGAGAGTCTAGTTTCTAGTTAGATAAGGGAGCTTCAGAGAATAACCTTACCCTGTTGATGGGGGAGAGTGGAGGTTCAAAGAGACCTTGAATCTGCTTCTTTAGTACAGTATGTCAAAGCAACACTTTTCAAGGCATTGTTTGGTGTTCCCCAACAAGAGCATGTCAGATCTAGAAGCAGCTGCTTATAATACATTATAGTTGGGTGAATGTGGTTTTGGAAGCATGCAAAATAGTTGCATTAAGTTAGGCAGAAGCAGCTTTAATTATGCAACGAATCATGTATAAGGATATTGTGCAGCAAAAGTGATAAGCTACAGTGATTTTTTTACTGCTTTTCTCCAGTACCCGAACACTTTTCTCTGCTGCTTTTGCACTTTGGCATCTATAATAGCTCATCAGTTTGTGACAAAAGCTAAGCCAATCACATGGTGCTAACTGATGTGAGCCTGGAGTGAATATCAAACCTTGATTCTGGTGTTAGTAACACCAAAAAGCAGTGACAGTTAAGAATTGTTTCTACCAGCTATTACTCTGACCATCAGAATCTGGAGTATACTGAAGACAATGACACTAGTATCATGAAGCCCATCAATGCTGTATTATCTGCTGATGATGATCATGCTAGCTGTGCCAGTCAGTCATTTGCACCCCAGCGTGAAGAGTGGTGGTCTGGAGGTATTTGAGAGATTTCTCTGTGTTCTCAACCTTTCTATCTTTCCTCCCACTTTCTGAGGTTGATTTACTAGGCTTTCCGTGAAATCTGTGAGGTTCCTGTTATTCATCCAATAATCAATCTTCTAACTACATTAATTGGACTTAATTTCTGTAATTTGCAACTAAGAACCAGGATAGCACATTTATTGACTGCAAGTAATGTGTGCAGGTTGGTTAGGGGAATTCAAACATATCTGAAAGGTTCTGTGAGAGAAAAGTTGACTATGGTGAAATAAAAATAATTGGCCTGAGATTTTCTGACTGACAAGACAACATTGATTTCCAAGTCAACCCAAATGAAATATTTGCATTAATTTTTGAGCATTTCCATAGCTTCAATTTGTTGGGCAAATATTGTACCCTTCATAATTTATCTTGTGTCAGACTGATATCTGGAAGTCTAGATTAAAAAAAAAAAAAAAACTGTTAAGAAGATGAATTCTGGGTAACAGGAGGAGGTTAAAACAGTTTGGAAGGCTCAGAAAACAGGAAAATGTGGTTAAGTTTGTAACTTCCTGGAGACTTTGAGGACTCAGAAGAGACAAAGATGTGAGAAAGTCTGGAACTTCCTACAGACTTATTGAATGGCTTTAACCAAAATGCTGATAGTGATATGAACAATGAAGTCCAGGTAGAGGTGATTGCAGATGGAGGTGGAGAACTGGAGTAAAGGTCACTCTTGCTATGCAATGAGACTGGTGGCATTTTGTCTCTGCCCTAGAGATCTGTGGAAATTTGAAATTGATGGAGATGATTTAGCATTTCTGTCAGAAGAAATTTTTAAGTAGTAAAGCATTCAAGAGGAAGCAGAGCATAAAAGTTTGGAATATTGCAGTCTGATGATGCAATAGAAAAGAAAGCCCCATTTTCTGAAGAGAAATTCAGGCTGGCTGCAGAAATCTGCATAAGTAACAAGGAGCTGAATGTTAATCCCCTAGACAATGGGGAAAATATCTTCAGGGCATATCAGAGATATCCACAGCAGCCCATCCCATGACAGCCCTAGGAGTGAAAAATGGTTTCATGAGTCAGGCCCAGGGCCCCTGTGCCCTGTGCAACCTTGGTACATGGAGCCCTGTGTCCCAGCTGTTTCGGCTGTAGCCGTGGCTAAAAAGGCCCAGTGTACACCTTAGGCCATTACTTCTGAGGGTGCCAGCCCCAAGCCGTGGCGATTTACACACGGTGTTGAGCCTATGGATGTAAAGAGTCAAGAACTGAGGTTTGGGAGCCTCTGCCTAGATTTTAGAGGATGTATGGAATGCCTGGATGTCCAAGCAGAAGTGTGCTGCAGGGGAAGAGCCCTCATGAAGAATCCCTACTAGAGCAATGCAGAAGGGAAATGTGGGATTGGAGCCCCCAAACAGAGTCCCCAGTGGGGTACTGCCTGGTGGAGCTGTGAAAAGAGGCCACTGTCCTCCAGACCCCAGAATGGTGGATCTACCTACAGCTTGCACCTGTGTGCCTAGAAAAGATGCAAGCACCCAACATCAGCCCATGAACAATGTCACAGGGTCAAAGCTACCCAACACCATGAGAGCACACTTCTTGTAACAGCATGATTTGGATATGAGACATGGAGTCAATGGTGATTATTTCAGAACTTTAAGATTTAATTACTACCTCACTGGCTTTTGAACTTATGGAGCTCATAGCCCTTTTGTTGTGGCCAATTTCTTCCATTTGGAGCAAATGTTTATCCAATGCCTTTGTTTGTCTGTTTTTTGTAGTGACAGGGTTCTACTGTGTTGGCCAGGCATTTTAAAATCCTTTTGTTTTCCTTTTTTTTATTTCTCTCATGTGTATGTTCAAATAGCCTATCTTCAAGCTGACTGATTTTCCTTCTGCTTGATACATTCTGCTGTTGAGAGCCTCTAATATATTTTTCAGTTCAGCAAATGTATTTCTGCTCTCTCAGATTTCTGTTTGATTTTTTTAAGTTATTTTAATCTCTGTTAATTGTCCCAGCACTTTGGGAGGCCAAGGCGGGCGGATCATGAGGTCAGGAGATCAAGACCATCTTGGCTAACACAGTGAAACCCCGTCTCTACTAAAAATACAAAAAATTAGCCGGGTGTGTGGTGGGTGCCTGTAATCCAGGCTGCTTGGGAGGCTGAGGCAGGAGAATGGCATGAATCCAGGAGGTGGAGCTTGCAGTGAGTTGAGATTGTGCCACTGCACTCCAGCCTGGGCGACAGAGCCAGACTCCTTCTCAAAAAAAAAAAAAAAAAAAAAAAAAAAAAAAAAAAAAAAATTCTGAGGTTCTGCTTTTATATGTTATCTTGGTGTTTACCATTTCTTTAAAGCTGCTATCTTGAATTTTTGGTTGGAGAGTTCACAAATCACCATCTCATTAGGGTCAGTTACTGGTTTTTTGCTTTGTTTATTTAGGGAGATCATAGTTTTGTTTGCTGATGTTTCTTGTGAATGTACATCTATAGCTTTGCATTCAAGGATTCATTATTTATTCCATTTTCTGTCTCTGGCTTGTTTTGTTTTTATACTGGAGATATTTGCTTAGGGATTCTTTACTTCAATGTTTCTGCCTCTTTTTTTGTTGTAGATGGTGCATTAATCCTGCTTTAAGCTCAGGTTTGCCTGAGTTCTAGGAAAGGATTACAGTGCTAACCCTTGAAAATGGGACAGATCCCTAAGGGGATATCCTGAAAGTATGGGAAAGCTGGCTGGAAGTTCATGCCCAGGGCACGAGTAGAATATATCTACTACAGCATGGTGCTGATGAGCGGCAAATCCAATTTGGGATTTCTTTGGCTGAGTTACAGAGTAGAGTTTCAAGGGCCAGAGATGTTGATCCATCTCCTCACTCTGTTTCTGTCTGTCCTTAGGAATATTTCTGACTTCCAGCACTGACAATGCTTTCCCATATGTTGAGGCTGGGATTGGTCTCCTACCAAAGAACCCAAGATGGTAGAAAAGACAGGTATCCACCTCAATCACACTTTTACCAATGCAGCAACCATGAGTTAGGGAAAATTTTCTGCCCATTTATTGCCAGGTAGATTTGGAGGAGGGGCATTTTAGATATACAAGTCCAATTCTTTTCCTGTCTTCTTGGAGTATTTTTTCACGTTTTTTGTGGCCCCAGGAACTGTGTCCTCTCGTTATCTGAGTTCTGGGATATTACTGGTGATAATCTTATAATTGTGTATTTGTTTTTGTTTTTCTATAAGATGGGAGGTAAAATCAGCTTGTTTCTATACTGTCATTTTGAAAATAGAATGTTGATTCTCAACTTATAAAAAATTTGTGCAAATATAAGCCGCCATTGTTTTTTCCTCAAAATCATTCCTCAGGAATGAGGAGGTTGCCTTATTTTTGAGAACTTACTTAGGCTTTCACATTATAAAACATATTTTCCAATTGTTTGAAATATTATGGAGTCATATTACAGAGGGGCAGCGGGAGCTGTATTAATATATGATATTACAATGAGAGATACAATCAATCATCTGACAACTTGGTTATAAGTTGTCTGCCAGTATTCCAATTCTACCATTATGCTTATTGGAAATAACAGTAATTTGGAATCTAGAAGAGGAATAGACAGAGAAGGTAAAACTTTTGCATAAGAACATGGACTTAACTTCATGAAAACTTCTGCTAAGATTGCTTGCAATGTAGAAGAGGCATTTCTTAACGAAAGAAATTTATCAACAAAATCCAAGAAGGCATCTCTCACATTGATAATGGGGCAAATAGCATTAAAATTGGCTCTCAGCATGCTGCTGCTATGCAACACATACAGGTTATCAGAGAGAACACCAGGTCAGGTAAGGCTGCCATTAACTCTGTTTTAACAGTCTAGCCGCCCAAATGGGATCCACTCGCTTATTCTTTCATCCCTTGACTCCTGCTCAGTTGATATATAAAACTATTTAAAATGGCTTTATGTCTCAGAAGAATTTAATCCTTCAAAGTAATATAATTTTGAATAAATGGTCAATGTTCATTTTTAAGATCGATTTTAGAGTTTGTATTCATATGTATTTACACTTAATTTCTAAGTCAATTTATAATTATTTTTGTTAAATGTTGTCTTGTGGCATTAACTCTGACCTGAATTGTATTAAATGCTACAAAGTCATCCTGCATATTTTAAATTGGTTTGTGTACTTAGGTTTCCCAACACCTGGGGTTAGTTAATGTTTAGAATTATAGAACTGCTCTCAAAAAGTTTGTCAATTTTCAAGGATATAAAGAAAAACAGGACTCTTTTAATTCTAGATTGATAATTTACTTTCTGTATGTATAGTTTAATAACCTGTTTGATATAATTTACTAATGAATTTTTTAATGTATTTGCATAAATTCCATACTGTTTAGAGCTTAAAGCTACAGAAACATTGTTAGAAATTGCTTGGACACTGAATTTTAAACTTTTTAACATTGTTAACAAGCATGCTTATCTTTTCCTGTCACTAGTCCAATAAAAATATCCTTAATTTATATTTTGAAAGGCTTTAAATATGTTAACCTGTCTTAAGGCCAAGAGTTTGCTATTTGTGCACAATTTCTTTAGATCTTTAGGTAAACACACAAGATAATGAGTAAAAAGGGAGCAAGCAAAAAAAAAAAAATTCTACATCTTAGCAACTTCAAGAGGAATGAATATCCATATTTAGATGACACATTATAAGTATGTTAATCTTTCCTTAGACACACATTATCTTTTTCTTTTATTCACGTGATTTCTCATGTATTTTTCATTCTGTACAGTTTTGAAACCTTGGTATACAGTGACTGTGTACAATTTGTCTTTCAGTAGCAACCTCTATAATCTTTAAAACACAGTAAGCATCCTTTGTTTTGAAAGAAATATGACAATAACTCTACTATATGAAAAATCTTGTTAAAAAGTAGAAAAGCTTTAGTAATTTATTTATTGTAGTGGCTTTATTTTTTTTTTTCTTTTTCTACCTTGGGCTGTAATGAAAGTGCATTTTTTTCCATCCACAGGAAAGTACAATATTTATATTATCTGTAATTGAACTAAAATACATTGATATAGTTTGTGCATCTGCATATGTTTCACATTATATATTATATATTACATTAAAATATAAAAATATAGAATTACAATACCTATAACTAAAATGATATTTTCAAGTAGGTAAGTATTGCTATTTTTAGGGTTTTATTTTGCTGATGAATCATTGTTTATTTGATCATTATGTTGAGGATTTATCCTGAATTTTTATCTTTTTTGTTATGATAGCACATACTGAACTGAACATAATTCCAGGAATATCTCTATGAATATTAATAATTATGTCTTTGAAATAAATACCTAAAATTAATATTAAGTCAAAAATCATTTTCTTTTCATAGCATTATTGAGATATAAATACAATCAATATACTCCATCAAGCTGTATAATTTGATAAGAATTGATATACATATAGCATTATATATTTAACATACACACTATATATATTTCCATTTTACATATATATACACACACACATACACACACACAGATATATGTACATACATATTAAATCAACACCAAAATTTAGTTCATGAACATACTCATTTTCCCCAAAAGGGTCCTTGTGACCATTTTAAGTCATGTGGTTTGCTTCTTTTGTCTGGTTTCTTTTCCCTGGTGTCTTTTGCCTGGTATAATTATCATAAGATTCATTTATGGCGGAGCAAGATGGCCGAATAGGAACAGCTCCAGTCTCCAACTCCCAGCACGACCGACACAGAAGACCGGTGATTTCTGCATTTTCAAAGGAGGTACTGGGTTCATCTCACTAGGGAGTGCCAGACAATCGGTGCTGGTCAGCTGCTGCAGCCCGACCAGCGAGAGCTGAAGCAGGGCGAGGCATTGCCTCACCTGGGAAGCGCAAGGGGAAAGGGAATCCCTTTTCCTAGCCAGGGCAACTGAGACACACAACACCTGGAAAATCGGGTAACGCCTACCCCAATACTGTGCTTTAAGCAAACAGGCACACCAGGAGATTACATCCCACACCTGGCGGGACGGTCCCACACCCACGGAGCCTCCCTCATTGCTAGCCTAGCAGTCTGCGATCTCGCGGCAAGGCAGCAGCGAGGCTGGGGGAGGGGCGCCCGCTGGGAAGCTCGAACTGGGTGTGGCTCACAGCAGCTCAAGGAAACCTGTCTGTCTCTATAGACTCCACCTCTGGGGACAGGGCACAGTAAACAACAAAAGCAGCAGAAACCTCTGCAGACGCAAACAACTCTGTCTGACAGCTTTGAAGAGTGCAGTGGATCTCCCAATATGGAGGTTGAGATCTGAGAAGAGACAGACTGCCTGCTCAAGTAGGTCTCTGACCCCTGAGTAGCCTAACTGGGAGACATCCCCACTAGGGGCAGTCTGACACCCCACACCTCACACGGTGGAGGACATCCATGAGAGGAAGGAATCCTCCCTAACTCATTTTATGAGGCCAACATCATCCTGATACCAAAGCCTGGCAGAGACACAACAAAAAAAGAGAATTTTAGACCAATATCCCTGATGAACATCGATGCAAAAATCCTCAATAAAATACTGGCAAATCGGATTCAGCAACACATCAAAAAGCTTATCCACCATGATCAAGTGGGCTTCATGCCTGGGATGCAAGGCTGGTTCAACATTCGCAAATCAATAAACATAATCCAGCATATAAACAGAACCAAAGACAAGAACCACATGATTATCTCAATAGATGCAGAAAAGGCTTTTGACAAATTCAACAGCCCTTCATGCTAAAAACGCTCAATAAATTCGGTATTGATGGAACGTACCTCAAAATAATAAGAGCTATTTATGACAAACCCACAGCCAATATCATACTGAATGGGCAAAAACTGGAAAAATTCCCTTTGAAAACTGGCACAAGACAGGGATGCCCTCTCTCACCACTCCTATTCAACATAGTGTTGGAAGTTCTGGCTAGGGCAATCAGGCAAGAGAAAGAAATCAAGGGTATTCAGTTAGGAAAAGAAGAAGTCAAATTGTCCCTCTTTGCAGACGACATGATTGTATATTTAGAAAATCCCATTGTCTCAGCCCAAAATCTCCTTAAGCTGATAAGCAACTTCAGCAAAGTCTGAGGATACAAAATTAATGTGCAAAAAATCACAAGCATTCTTATACACCAGTAACAGGCAAACAGAGAGCCAAATCATGAATGAACTTCCATTCACAATTGCTTCAAAGAGAATAAAACACCTAGGAATCCAACTTACAAGGGATGTAAAGGATCTCTTCAAGAACTACAAACCACTGCTCAGTGAAATAAAAGAGGACACAAACAAATGGAAGAACATACCATGCTCATGGATAAGAAGAATCAATATCGTGCAAATGGCCATACTGCCCAAGGTAATTTATAGATTCAATGCCATCCCCATCAAGCTACCAATGAGTTTCTTCACAGAATTGGAAAAAAAAAACTGCTTTAAAGTTCATATGGAACCAAAAAAGAGCCCGCATCTCCAAGACAATCCTAAGTCAAAAGAACAAAGCTGGAGGCATCACGCTACCTGACTTCAAACTATACTACAAGGCTACAGTAACCAAAACAGCATGGTACTGGTACCAAAACAGAGATAGAGACCAATGGAACAGAATAGAGTCCTCAGAAATAATACCACACAACTACAGCCATCTGATCTTTGACAAACCTGAGAGAAACAAGAAATGGGGAAAGGATTCCCTATTTAATAAATGGTGCTGGGAAAATTGGCTAGCCATAAGTAGAAAGCTGAAACTGGATCCTTTCCTTACTCCTTATACGAAAATTAATTCAAGATGGATTAGAGACTTAAATGTTAGACCTAATACCATAAAAATCCTAGAGGAAAACCTAGGTAGTACCATTCAGGACATAGGCATGGGCAAAGACTTCATGTCTAAAACACCAAAAGCAACGACAGCAAAAGCCAAAATTGACAAATGGGATCTCATTAAACTAAAGAGCTTCTGCACAGCAAAAGAAACTACCATCAGAGTTAACACTCAACCTACAGAATGGGAGAAAATTTTTGCAATCTACTCATCTGACAAAGGGCTAATATCCAGAACCTACAAAGAACTCAAACAAATTTACAAGAAAAAAACAACCCCATCAAAAAGTGGGCAAAGGGTATGAACAGACATTTCTCAAAAGAAGACATTCATACAGCCAACAGACACATGAAAAAATGCTCATCATCACTGGCCATCAGAGAAATGCAAATCAAAACCACAATAAGATACCATCGCACACCGGTTAGAATGGCGATCATTAAAAAGTCAGGAAACAACAGGTGCTGGAGAGGATGTGGAGAAATAGGAACACTTTTGCACTGTTGGTGGGATTGTAAACTAGTTCAACCATTATGGAAAACAGTATGGCGATTCCTCAAGGATCTAGAACTAGATGTACCATATGACCCAGCCATCCCATTACTGGGTATATCCCCAAAGGATTATAAATCATGCTGCTATAAAGACACATGCACACGTATGTTTATTGCGGCACTATTCACAATAGCAAAGACTTGGAATCAACCCAAATGTCCATCAGTGACAGACTGGATTAAGAAAATGTGGCACATATACACCATGGAATACTATGCAGCCATCAAAAAGGATGAGTTTGTGTCCTTTGTAGGGACATGGATGCAGCTGGAAACCATCATTCTTAGCAAACTATCACAAGAACAGAAAACCAAACACCGCATGTTCTCACTCATAGGTGGGAACTGAACAATGAGATCACTTGGACTCAGGAAGGGGAACATCACACACCAGGGCCTATCATGGGGAGGGAGGATGGGCGGAGGGGGGGAGGGATTGCATTGGGAGTTGTGCCTGATGTAAATGACGAGTTGATGGGTGCTGACGAGTTGATGGGTGCAACACAGCAACATGGCACAAATATACATATGTAACAAACCTGCACGTTATGCACATGTACCCTAGAACTTAAAGTATAAAAAAAAAAAAAGATTCATTTATGTTGTTACATATTTCAGCAATACATTTTTATTTATTCTTGATTAATTTTTCACCATGTGACTATACCACAGTTTATTCATATATCTACTTATTGATTAATATTTTGATTTCTTCCAGATTTGAGTTATTGAGAATTGAGCTTCTATGAACATTTCAATACAAATATTTATATGGGCATATGTTTTTATTTCTCTTGGGCAAATAACTACCTAGGAGTGGTAGGGCTGGATCATGTATTATAACGAATGTCTATAACATGCAATAAATGAAAAATAATGGCAATTTGTTGTCCAAAAAAATGGTTGTACCATTTTACATTTCAACCAGCAGTGTTTGAAAGTTCTAGTTTCTCTCCATCTTCATCAATGCTTAGAATAACAATTCTTTTAAATTTTAGCTCTAGTAATGTGTGCATAGCTATATCTAATTGTGATTTCCATTAGCACTTCTTTAATGACTAATGATATCAAGCATCTTCTCATGTGCTTATTTACTATCTTTATAAAGTATCTGTTCAAATTATGTCCCAAATTAGTGATGGCAGGAAAAATCTTTGTTTTTATTTATGAGTTTTGACAGATTTTTAAAAATATATTCTGGATAGCTCCTTTATCAGCTATATAATTTCCAAATATTTTCTCATAGTTTGAGCCTTGTATTTTCATGCTTTATGAATACAACTGAATATCAGAAGATTTTTCATTTCAAAAGTGAAAATATGCTATTCTTATATATGAATCTTGTTTTTATATTCACATGCAAGAAAAATTTACCTAAGCCAAGGTTGCAAAATGTTCTTTCCTATTTTCTTGTGGAAATTGTATATCTTAGATTATTTATGTAGATCTATCATCCATTTTGAGTTAATTTTTATGTTTTGTGGTAGGTATGAATAGCAAAGCATAAATTTTACCTGAATGTGAATGCATTCACACTATATGTTGAAAAGCATGTTTTTTTCTTTACTAAATTGTCTTTGCTCATAGTTGAAAATCATTTTTATACATGAATCTAGTTATGAATATTTTCTATTCCATTGACCAATTTGTCTATCAGCATGGACATACCAAAGTTTCTTGATTATTGAATTTTATAACCAGTCTTGAACTCAGGTAATATTAGTGTTCCAAGTCTTTTTTTGGGGGGAGGGGGGACAAATTTCTGATCCTTGGATTTGAACATAAATTTTTGAAACAGCTTTCCAATGTTTACAAAATAACCTTTGCTGGGATTTTGAATGGCTTCATACTATAACTTTACATACATTTGGAATAACTGAGAGCTTCAAAATACTGAATTTTCTTAACAATGAACATGCTTGTTCATATTTTTACTTTTTTCTTAGTATATAGGTTTGCATATTTTGTCAGATTTATCTCTAATGCTTCATATTTTGATGCTATTTTACTTAATCTACTGTTAATCACACTCAACATATTATTCACCTCATACCTTATAGTTTTTGCCTCTAAAGCCCCATTTGTGTCTTTAAAACATGGTCTATGATTCTACTTAGCATTGTGAACACATGACTAGCTTAATATTCTTATATATTAATTTTATGTTTGTGTCAATTCTGGGTCAGTTTTAATTGGTTAAGTTTTCAACTTTCATTATGAATCACATTGTCTTGCTTGTTTGCATGCCTAAATAATTTTAATATATTCTAGTATATTACAGTGTTAGAACTTACATTCCAATATTTTAAATGTTGTCTCGGATGCTAGATATTTTTGTTTACCTATTCTTGAGCTTTGCTCTAGGACACAAGTTGTGTACTTGTCAACAGTTTTATTCTTTCTGATGTGCTATTAAATTTATTTGATGGGACCAAAGCAGTGTTTAGTATAGGATGAATAATTCCCCACAGTTGAGAGAAGACTTTTCTGTGTACTCTATTCCATTCTCCATAAGTTAAAAATGTTTTCAGGACTAGTGGAAATAGGTATTATTTCTGGCCTTCTAGGATAACCACATGCTATTTTCTCGAGTCCTTCCTTATGATTCCTTCCCTTGGGTGCTTTCCTCATAAGCATTCAGTCTCCTGAATACTTTAGGGGGTCCTCTACAAATATTCAGCGTTCTTTCTTTTTGAAGTGCTTGCCTCTGTTTCTCTGTCCAATAATTTGGATTTTTTATTCTCCTTGAATTTTCAGCTCTACACCCTAATTAAGGTCGTTTGCCAAACTCTTTCATGGTTTCTCCTCCATGTGCTGAGATCTGGAAACCCTCTCAGTAAAGTCAGCTGGACAAATATTAAGGCTCACCATTTTTGATTCCTGCATTTTAGGTAATATTATCTTTTACTGCCTAATAACTGTGTTTTAAAAAACCATCATTTCAAATATTTGGACTGGTGCTTAGTTGTTTCAGACAAAATGATAATTCTAGTCCCTGTTGTACTTTCTTGGCCAACATTGCTTTTGTCTTGCATTTCTGCGAAGATATATAAAATTTAGAGATTTGCTTGTGACTCTTCTTGTGTAATTGGCCTGGCATAATTATATTATAAAGAACCTGTTGTAGACATTTAAAGAGTTGTAAAAAATGACTATTCCCAATTTTGCCATAAGAGAGTTTTGCAAATTCACTGGACTCAAATTTTACTTATTATCTGACCTCAAGTTTTCCCCAATAAAGTTTGATTTCCTTTGAGATTTTAAAGGGCTATAAGGAAATGGTTCTAGAAACTTCAAATATTCTGGATATTTCCCCTTACTGAGAACAGAGGTACACTGTTAAATGACTACAGAAAATTTGGGGAAAGATTTGATTGAAAACATATTGTCTATACTTTTAATAGTATTGCCACATATTCCTCAAATTAATTTAATTTTTTCAATAATAGAGTAATTATTTGGGAATTGGCTTGGTTTTGGAAACTTAATGAGAGTCTCAAAACCCCATCATATTGACTCAGTTCATCTTTTTGCTCACCAGGCCCAGAATTTTTCAGAGTCAGTACAAGTAATATTTTAGTAAGCTGTCTATCCATTTTATTCAAGACACAAGGTGACAATGTATAACCAAAGATCTTTAGGGGTCGAAATATTCTAATTGCTATTCTAGTCCTACTTCTCATTATGGCAATTTCAAGCACCTGGTTTTTAAGTATTGCTGCTTGGCCTCGAACTCTGCATTTACATAATTTTCATTGAAATCAAGGAGATTATTCAATGGCATCAACTCCCTTTATTTTCTTTGACATTCAAAAATAACCACAGCAGAGGTTTTCAAGGATGTTTTTGTTTCTGTCAGTAAGGCTTTTCTTAATGCCTTAGTTAAAGAAATCCAACTCTAAACTTTCCCGAGGACATAGTGGGAAGGTAAATCTGTGATTCACAGATACACTCTTAGTTCTCCAAAGGTCTAGAGTCTTTTATTTATAATGTTTAATGGAAGTTCTGACCTCTCAATATTATTGAGTGAAGATCATATTGAATCCAAGTTTTAGTCAATCAACTACAAAAACTATGAAAACCCCTCTGAGTTGCTCAAGATAATACATTACATTCATATCTCTTCTTATGTACCAATAAGGGTACATAAGGTTTATTATGGGAGTTCATTCCATTTTTTAGTCTAGTACTCTTAATCTGCATCTTATGAATATATTACACATATTATAATTATATATATCTTTAATATAAATAAGTAACATTTTGAAAATATTTTAGAATATTAACCAGCTACTCTCATGTTAGATATTAGCAAGAAGAAATTGATTGTAGTCATGAGTATGAAGACAGTGAGAGGCGTTTAAAATGATCATCTCTATACATAAAACTGGAGTCACTGAAAGATGAGGCATAGTTCAATGATCCTGTCGCAAAGGGAGGGGAAGGGCGAGACTGAGAGAGACAGAAGCAGAGTTATTACGTTTTGCACTTGTAATTTTCTGATCTTTCACATGTGTCTTTTCCTGAAAAATCTAGCAGTGACCCAGCTAATATGAAGCATAGGAAATGTAGCCCCAATAAAATGGAACAGTGTAGGAATCTAGAAAGACATATATGGAGCAGAAACACGACAGATAATTACCTCATCGTACTCACGATCAGCAGATTTATGGTCAATTGTATCTCATGCTAGAAGAAGAGACAGAAGTAAACATGTTCTCAGATCTAAATAATACACAGTGTTGATTAACATTGTTAAAGGGATCACCATTCAATGGTCTGATAAATCTTGTGGAGTTCCGGTTACAACTTGGCAGTAAAATTCCTATGCCATTGATTATGAAAATACTGAGATATTAGAAATAATTTCTTAGAAGACAGACATAAAGAAGCATTGCAATTCAATCCTCTATAGAAATAAAGTGTTGATGCAAATGCTTATATAGTTTTATAAAGAGACAATAGAGATTTGGAAAAATACTGTTTGTTTCAATACCTTCCATGCAATTTTCAGGTTATCAGAATTGTTTTAGGTATGTGGGAGGACTGCCTCTCAATGTTTCTTTCAATAACATGGCACAATTTACTAGACAAATACAAACAACTCTTATATTCTAAGTTGTTAATTACATTTTATAGGCAGACACCATCTATTTGTCAACTAATTCTACCAGAATTCTCAACATAATGGCTTGCATGTCTTACGTGCTTAATAATATTAATGAGTCAACAAATGCACAGATGGATATATATTGTCCAACCTTTCTAGCAAATAACCATATTTCAAAGATTCTGAATAAAATGATATTTCTAGGCAACTATAGTATAAGTGAGAATGATTTAAGTAGAAATTATGTAATAAAATTAAATAATTATATTTTAAGTATCCCAGGCTGCTTTTTTCTCTTCCAGAACCAGTCAAGTCTTAAGGTTTTATTACATAACCCTACATACTAATTTTGTATATGAAGAGACTAAGGCTACTTTAAGCATACACACTGATTTTTGATGCAATCAGGAAGGTTGATTATACCATTTATTCATATCTGAATCCAATATTAGTTCTATATAAACTTTCTTCTAAGAACTTAATATATTTCTTGCATATTTCTTCTTAAAGACAACACATTTTTAGTAACATAATGATATTTACATACCTACTTATTGAATCCAAATGAATTTCTATTCATAACTGTGTTAAGTATCTATTACTGCTATATTAGCCCATTTTGCATTGCTATAAATAAATACCTGAGCCTAGGTAATTAATAAAGAAAAGTGATTTATTTGGATCACTGTTTTTTAGGCTGTGCAACACTGTATCAGCAACTGCCTGATTTCTGGTGAAGCCTCAGGAAGCTTTATGGCAGAAGGCAAAGGGGGAGAGGCTTGCCACATAGTGAGAGAGGGAGCAAGAGAGAGAGAGCAAGAAAGAGATGCGAGGATCTTTTAAAGAACCAGATCGTACATAGACGCATAGAGCGGGAACTCACCCATTGCTGCATGGAGGGCACCAAGCCATTCATGAAGAATCCACCCCCATGACCCAAGCACCTCCCAGCAGGCCCCACCTCCAATACTGGGATTACATTTTGACAAGAGATTTGGAGGGAAAAAATATCCAAACTATATCAGCTACATAACAAGTTACTCTAATATTAGAGGCTTAAAACAAGACATATTTGATTAGCAGCAGAAAAAATAGTGGAGGATGAAGCATCAGAAATCCGTCTCTCAATTTCCAAAACAAATACATTGACCAAAGTTGTCTGAAGTGATTATTCAAAACTCTGGAATTTTTTAATACATTTCAACATTAAAAGGACAACTTGCATGGTAAAGAGCAATCTATTTCTGTCCATTGTACCAATCAGAGTGGCATTGGTATCTATCACACCACCCCTGCAGCCTGTAGGCAGCTGTGGGGATGAAAATATAGTCTCTGTTGAAGTCTGCTGGAGTCAAGGTGAACAACAAGGAACAAGTTCTCCAGATCTTGGTGTTCTGTGTTCAGGTTATAGATTGTTGTTTCTTTTCATTTTATTTTTCCTTTCTTCTTTCTTGAGACAGAGTCTTACTCTGTCCCAGGCTGCAGTGCAGTGGCCCGATCTCCACTCACTGCAACCTCCACCTCCCGGGTTCAAGCTATTCTCCTGCCTCAGCCTTAGGAGTAGCTGGGACTACAGGTGTGTGCTACCAGCCCAGCTAATTTTTGTATTTTTGGTAAAGAGGAGGTTTCACCATGTTGACGAGGCTGGTCTCAAACTCCTGACCTCAAGAGATCCACCTGCATTGGCCTCTCAAAGTGCTGGTATTACCATGAGTGACCACACACGGCCAGATTGTTGTTTCTGATTGCAGAGGTGTATACAAAGGGGTGGGCTGCCATTGTTGACACTCACCAGCTGAAGCAACTTATAGGAGATTTAAAGGAACAGAACATTTTTGGATTTAGGACATTCAGAAGTGAACACAAACATGGGGGTATTTAGAAAATACCACATAAGGCCGGGCGCGGTGGCTCAAGCCTGTAATCCCAGCACTTTGGGAGGCTGAGACGGGCGGATCACAAGGTCAGGAGATCAAGACCATCCTGGCTAACCCGGTGAAACCCCGTCTCTACTAAAAATAGCCGGGCAAGGTGGCGGGCGCCTGTAGTCCCAGCTACTCGGGAGGCTGAGGCAGGAGAATGGCATGAACCCGAAAGGCGGAGCTTGCAGTGAGCTGAGATCCGGCCACTGCACTCCAGTTTGGGCGACAGAGGGAGACTCCGTCTCAAAAAAAAAAAAAAAAAAAAAAAAAAAAAGAAAAAGAAAATACCACATATGCCCATAAAAAGATTCAGCTCAGAAAAGAAAACCTGAGAAGACCTTAATTATTCACCTCAGATTAATAGGCTCAGCACAGAGATACCCTACAATAATTAAAAATTATAACACTAACATCAGGAAGATTCAATTTTCAGATTCTACATAAAAGACTTAAATTTCCAATTTTCAACAAAAGTCATAAGACGTATAATGAAAGAGAAAAAATGGTCCATTCAAAGGATCAAAATAAATCAACAGAGAATGTACCTAAAGAAGTTCAGTCATTGAACTTATTAGACAAAGACTTTAAAGCAGCTCTCTTAAAAATACTCAAAGAGATAAAGGTGGGCATGACATGGACAAAGACAGGGAGACTATGTATAAACAAAATGAGAACTCAATAAAGAGTGAAACATTACAAAAAGGACTAAAAATATTATTGAACAGAGCAACGACAGAAATGAAAATTTCATCGGAGTTTCAAAAGCAGTTCTGAGCATACAGAAGAAAGAATTGACAAACTTGAATATAGGAAAACGGAAATTAAAATCTAAGGAAGAGAAAGAAGATATGAACTTTAAAAAGTGAACAAAGCCTGAAGGACTTGGGAGATAACTCAAGAATTAACATACACTGTGCGAATATCAGCAGAAAAGTAGGAAAAAATGGGAGGGCACAAAGGATCTTTGAAAAAATAATAGCTGAATACTTTTTAAATTTTTGACAAAAGACATGAATCTACAAATGTAAGAAGTTCAACAAATTCCAAGTAGCATAAACTCAGAGAGACTCACACTGGGACACATTATAATCAAACTTCAGAAAGCCAAATAAAAGAAAGAAAAAAGAAAAGAAAAGAAAATTTTGAAAGGAGTAAGAGAGAATTGTGTCATCATCTACAAGTGGTTCACAATTTATTTCCCATCAGAAATCTTGGCAGCCAGAAGGTAGGTTGATATATTCAAATTGCCTAAAGAAAGTCTTTCACCTAAGCATCTTATATATAGAAAAACTATCCTTTAAAAATAAGGGAGAAATGATGATGTCCCAGACAAAAGGTGAGGGAGTTTATTGCCACTAAACCTTCCTGTCAGGAAATGATAAAGGGAGTCCTTTAGGATCAAATGAAAAGGTAGCAGCATATTTAAAAGCATTATTAAAAAAAAATGGTCTCCAGTAAAGGCTAACATAGGATATTTCAAAAATCTGCATTATTGCAATTTTGTATTTAACTGTACTTTTTATTTTCTATATGCTTTAAAAGATAAATGCATTAAATTGTTTGTACACTGATGTTCATAGCAAAATTATTTATAATATTCACAAGATGAAAACAACCAAAGTATCCATCAATGGATGAAAACATACATGAAATATGATATATACATAAAATGGAATATTATTCAGTCATAAAAAACTCATTAAAGTTTAACATAGTACAACATAGATGGAAGTTGAAATCATGTTTATTGAAATAAGCCAGACATAGAAGATAAATATTGTATAATTCCTCTTATATGAAGTACCTATAATACGCAAGTTTATAGAAACAGAAAGTAAAATAGAAGTTACTAGGGGCCAGGTGCAGTGGCTCATGCCTGTAATCCCAGCAGTTTGGGAGACCACGTCAGGAGGATCACCTGAGGTCAGGAGTTTGCAACCAGCCTGGCCAACATGGCAAAATTCCATCTCTACCAAAAATACAAAAATTAGCTGGGCGTGGTGTTACGCACCTGTAGTCCCAGCTACTCAGGAGGCTGAGGCAGGAGAATTGCTTGAATCCAGGAGGCAGAGGTTGTAGTGAGCCAAGATCATGCCACTGCACTGCAGCCTGGGTGACAGAGTGCCACTCCGTCTCAAAAAAAAAAAAAAAAAAAAAAAAAAAAAAAAGAGAAGTTACTAGGATCTCAGGGGTAAGGAGATAATTTATTGTTTAATGGGTACAGACTTTCTTGAAGGATGATAAAAACAGCTTTGGTTTTAAATAGTTGTATTAGTCTACTCTCCCACTGTTGATAAAAACACACCTGAGACTAGGTAATTTATACAGGAAAGAGGTTCAGTTGACTCACAGTTCAGCATGATTGGGGAGGCTTCAGGAAACATACAATCATGGCAGAAGGGGAAGCAAAAATGTCCTTCTTCACATGGCAGCAGTAAGGACAAGTGCCCAGCAAAAGGAGGAAAAGCCCCTTATAAAATCACTATATCTCATGAGAATTCATTCACTGTCACAGTACAGCATGGAGGTAAACATCCCCATGATTCAATTACCTCCCACCAGTTATCTCCCATGACACATATGGATTTTGGAGACTAAAATTCAAGATGAGATTTGGGTGGAGACACAGCCAAACCATATCATTAGCAGTAATTCACAACATTGTGAATGTATATAATGCCATCTAATTGTACACTTATGAATGGTTAAAAAGATAAACATTATATATATATATAATATATATATATTATATATATATATTTTTTTACCACAATGAAACAGCAAAAGCAACACATGTTTATTATCTCCTAATTGCTGTGGATCAGGAATAAAGGCCAAATGTAGATGGGCCTTCTGCTTCAGAGTTTTTCAAAAGAGTGCAATCAATGCATTTTCTAGAACTAAGGATTCATCTGAAAGTTCTACTGTGTAGAAATCTGCTTTGACATTTACTGACGTGGTTGTCCACTGGGTCAGTTCCTTGAGAGCTGTTAAATTGAGAGACTTAGTTCCTCATTGGTGAGTGGCCCATTCTCACTTCCTTGCTACATGGGCCTTCTCAACATTGCAGATTGCTTCAGCAAAGCCAGGAAGAAAGATAAGAATTACATCTCTAATATCCTAATTACAGGAGTGAAATCTCATCACTTTTGTCATATTGTCTTGGTTAAAATTAAATCACTAAGTAGAGCCAACAGTTAGATGAAGAGGATTACACAAGCATGAAAATAGTAGGAAGTAGGGGTCATTGGGCACCATCTTAGAAGTCCGCTTGCTACAAGAGATTGTATCAAATGAAACCACAACTGGATGTAAATATTAATATCACACTTTTGTATTACCACACAGTACCAAATCAAATATTTCTAAATAGTTGGCAATATGTTGCCAAAAATTGAGATGATTGTCTTCAATATTCACCCATGTTCTATATTTTTCTGGCACTGCAAAACAAAGACACAAAGATAACTTTATTTATTTTTATACTTCTACCATTTGTTTTTGAAATATGGTAGAATTTTGCATGTCAGCTTATATAAATGACATTTTTGAAAGATGTTCAAACTATCTGGCCTTCTGAGAATCTGATTGCTTTATTATTGAACATCAATACCTTTCTTCCAACAATTTGACATGCCATTAATTGTGACTGCAAATCTTTGCTAGATCCTTGTAGAATTGTAATCGATGCCTAATGGCATCAAGCTAGTGCCTAAGTTGTTTATCAATAAAGTTAATTCAGTCTTTGAAGAATATATAAATAAATGTGAATGTGTATGAATGAATGCATATATAATTTGTGCACCAAAATAGACTGATGCTTTCTAAGAAAAACAGTGGCAAATCCTAAAATTCTGCCTAATTCTTAGTAAAATAATACTTTCTCATCTTACCTGGCCTCAGTATTGAGTAAATTGGCTAATTTACTCATATTCCCTTAAGAATAATAACAGACATGTCATAGATGTCTATCAAGAGCCTGCACAGTACTAAATCCTGCTTTCAGTATCAGAAAGTCCAACTTATATTAAAATGGATACCAAGACTGCATAGCATTATAGGAATTTACTGCATCTGGTTTGGAGTTGGATAGGAAATAAGAAGGGCATAAAAAGTTTGATAAAACCCTTCAACTTGCCAAATAAATGTAATAGTGGCTTCTGAGTTAACACAAACAACAACAGCAATTCAGGTTGAATATGCGTCTTCGGGATAATTGCTCAACAAATTCAACATTTAAACTTTCTTTCAGTGTTATTTCCCTCCTCCTAATCACTCCTCTATGTTTTTCTTTCCAATGTAGTTTCTTTAGAATCTGTGATACTACTAATCACTACAGGTCTCTCAAGGACACAGTGATATTTTTTATCTTTTTTATTGCTATTCTGGTAAGGTAGAGAACTTTCAGAGGCTTCCACGTAATCTTTTCTAATTTATAGTCCTCATGAGGGTATGAAATATTAATGGTATTTGGTGACTAAGTCAATTCCAAGCCTGTGTTTAAACACCTTGAAACTTTGGAATTTCTCTTTTCCCAGTACACAGTCATTCTGGAAATGGTTTTATGTTTCTTTATGGAAAGACTGGGAGAACAATTTACAATAAATAATTGTGGAAGTATTTCAGGGTCCTGCTTAGAGTGACCTTGTCTTACTGCTCTTCAAAGAATTCTAAGTATATGAAGTGACTCAGTGCCATTGAAATATAGTTCTTAGGAATACAAGCCCTGAGACCAATTGTGTTAGTTTAAACTGGCTTTGCAACTCATAGATTAAGTTTGGGCAAATAACGTTCCTGTGAAACTATTCCTCATCAATAAAACAGGATACTTGAACAACTATCTCAAAGATTTGTTGTGAGAATTAAACAAGTTAAAATTTTTTTTTATCATTTCTTTTTTTTTTCTTTTTTCTTTTTCTTTTTTTTTTTTTTTTTTTTTTTTTTTTTTTGAGACGGAGTCTAGCTCTGTTGCCCAGGCTGGCGTGCAGTGGTGCGATCTTGGCTCACTACTAGCTCCACCTCCCAGGTTCACACCATTCTCCTGCCTCAGCCTCCCAAGTACCTGGGACTACAGGTGCTCACCACCATGCCCGACTAATTTTTTTTTTTTTTTTTTTTGTATTTTTAGTAGAGACGGGGTTTCACCGTGTTAGCCAGGATGGTCTCAATTTCCTGACCTTGTGATCCGCCCACGTCGGCCTCCCAAAGTGCTGAGATTACAGGAATGAGCCACTGAGCCCAGCCAAGAAATATATCTTAAAGAAGAGGTACTAAAGCAAGCCAATCCCTGAGAAGCATAGGCCTCTTTTAAAATCTGACTTTGATTTAAAGAATCTTAGTGATTTTGTCAAACTTTAAATCATCCTATGGTCTACAACTTTGTCACTCAAATATTATTTCCTTTTTCTTTGACTTGGATGTAGATTTCCATTGAGGGCTGGTAACTGTCCATGATTTTCCAGAGTCTGTCTCCATGTTTTCCCACTAGCATTTAACCTAATAAAACCCTTGCTCAGTTAATGCTGTCTTGATGTCTGCTTCTCAGAGAGTACCTAGCAAAGGGCTTGTTGTCACTCAAATTAACTAGGAAGCAGGCACTGAGACAGAGAGTAGCATTCATTAAGTTTATCGGGGGGTGCTCTTGTTGTATATCTGTGAAGAAACTAAAGGGAGAATAAAATAGAGAGAGGAAGAATTTGGACTGTGTGGCAGTATCAACAAAGTTCTCACCAGAACCCACGAGGAGCTCACAATGTGAGAAGGCCCTTTTGATGTGTCCCAGTTTGGAACTGGGTGACTAGACTTTATACCTTTACATTTGTCACTCATTGCATGCAAATCCCTCTAGGAATGGAGTATGACATTAGGCAAAGCAGCTTACTCTACCCAGGGACAACTCCCAGATATAGCTGAAGGCTGAGGACTGTTAGAATGTAGCATTTCTGGCATCTGGAAAAATAATTACTTCAGTCTTGAAAGTGGAATAAGACTGTGTATTAAACCATCTATGTAGCCATGACAATGGAGCTAGAGGAAAATTTGGGCCAGTGATGAAATCTACCAAAACCTCTAGTCAATCAATCAGAAGTATTATTATTGTTTTATGAATATAATATTTTCACTTATGCATTTATAATTGTCAAATCCTGTTTGCATACTATCCCTTCCTTCCTTTTTCTATATTGAATTTTTAAAGTTTATGTTTAAAAGTTAATTTTATATCCAATGTCCAGGTCCCAGCTTTTATTATTATTCTCCAATGAATAGAACCAGGGGAGAGCCACTTCTAAAGCAGTAGAGTAAGGACCTCTGACTATTTATTCTGCCATAAAGGCAATATGAATACAGGCAAATATTTTTAAAATACACTTTCCAGAGTTTTGGAAATAAACAAGGAGCTTGCAAGAATATGAGGAACATTTCTTCAAGAAATTGGCTGAATATTGATAAGGTCAATGAATTTTGTGTCACTTTACCCTGTATTCCATCACTTCTCCCAGCTCCACAATAGCCTTGAAAAGCAATAACCTTACAGAGAAAGAAACCTTCAACCTCATAGCAAACTCTCAAGGAAGCAAAATATATTTGAAGCTACTCCCCAGAAGCCCTATGCTCTGATATTTGTCATTATTTTATGTGTCTTGCAGGTTATTTGAAATCCTTATATATTTAAAGGACTTACCTGTACTTAACCTGACTCAGCACATACTCTCTTGAAACAACCTTTTGATAGAGTATTTGTAAAAAAAGAAACAATTAGCAATATTTATTTAAATTATAGTTGCAAGAGGCAATGATAACAGTTGGAACAAAGAAGAAAATAACTGAACTTAAAAGAAAAGCCAGGGAATTAAATGTCCATATAGGACTTTGAAAAGCTTGGGCATATTCCTGGGAATTTAGAAGGCAAATTTCATGTGGAGGACTGTGTGCTTGCTCAGGAAAGGCTTGAGATGAGCCACTTTTCTCAATTCTAGCTGGCATTGAGACTCTCCGGAGGCAGGAAGTGAACACAAAGATAGACTTGTAAACTGCCTACTAGAGCAGGGGTCCCCAGCCCTTGGGCTGCCGATGGGTACCTCTCTGTGACCTGTTAGGAACTGAGCTACACAGCAGGAGATCAGTGGTGGGCAAGGGAGCAATATGGCCTGAGCTATGCCTTCTGTTAGATCAGTGCTGGCATTAGATTCTCATAGGAACAGGAACCGTATTGTGAACTGCACATGTGAGGGATCTAGGTTGTGTGCTCCCTGTAAGAATCTAGTGCCTGATGAGAATCTGATGCCTGAGGTGGAACAGTTTTATCCCAAAACTATGCCCCTCCCCATAGAAAAGCTATCTTCCACAAAACCAGTCCCTGGGGCCAAAAAGATTGTGGACAGGAACATTGAAAACATGATGAAATACACATAGAGTTTGTTGGCAAAAGCTGGGAGACTTATGGGTTCAGGGCACTTAAGGAGATCTGTGTCTACTTATTAAATGACCCCATGCTACCTAAGTGAAGACTTCAGTAACTACACATGAAAAAGGATACAGAAATTACAGAAGTTGTTAATGCAAGTTACTAAACAAACAGTAATAACAACAAAAACCAACTCTTTGCAAGGAATGTAATTTTGAATTCACACATTATATTGTTTAAAAGGTACATTTTCAGTAACACCCCAAAATACATAACATAGAAAGAAACACAAAAGTCTGGCCCATACACACAGGGAAAAAGAGCAGTCAATAGAAAGTGCCCCTCAGCAATCTCTGGAATTTCTAGACTAATGTAAATCAGCTAATGTAAATATTTTAATGACTTCCTGGATGGGATCCTGAAAGAGAAAAATATCGTCAGAGAAAAATCAATGAACTATCCATAAAATATAAAATTGAGTTAATATTAAAGGTCAGTATTGATCCATTAATTGTGAAAATGTACCATAGTAATGTGGGATTCATAGAATAAGGGAAACTGAAAATTTTGAAATTTAAAAGTTTATATATATGTTTCTGTTAGCAGTAATTTTTTTAAATTGTTTATTTGTCTGAAAATGTCTTAAGCTCAATTGAAAACTTAATTCATAGTTAGCTTGGATATAAGGTAAGGGTTAGACTTTTTCTTTGTAGATATATTTTTGTCTAATTGCTCTGGTTTTAAAGGTAATCTGTGCAGAAATTCAACTGTTACAATGTTACTTGTTGAACAAACTTTGCTTCTGCCATTTGACGCCTTTGTAAAAAACAAAAACAAAATGATTTATATATGTGATTCTATTTCTGAAGACTTTATTTTGTTCCTATGAATAAGTTTCTATCATGAATGACTATTCATTTTAAAAATACCTTTCCTGTATTGAGATGTTCGTATTATATTCTCATTTATTTTGTTCATATTGCTAATCACGTTAATTAATTTTCAAGTGTTATACCTGTCTTACATCCATGCACTATACTTTTTTATATGTCACTGGTCTTCATTTGCTGTTAATTTGTTAAAGTTTCTGCATCTATAATCTTGAGTAAAATTTCCATGGAACTATCATTTTATTGTTATTGTCGGGCTTTGGAGGATGGAATAGTGCCCTCAAAAGTATCTTCTCATAGATGGCCATTCTTTCTCCATTTTCTGGATAGTTATATAAAATTGGCATTTGTTTTCAAATTTTTATTTTTGCTTTGGGAGTACTCATTAAGGTTTGTTACATAGATCAACACATGTTGTTTTTTTTCTCCGGGCAAGATGCCCGAATAGGAACACCTCAGGTCTGCAGCTCCCAGCAAGACCAATGCAGAAAGTGAGTAATTTCTGCATTTCCAACTGAGGCACCCAGTTCATCTCACTGGGACTGGTTAGACAGTGGGTACAGCCCATGGCGGGTGAGCTGAAGCAGGGTGGGGCGTTGCCTCACCCAGGAAGTGTAAGGGGTCGAGGAACTCCCTCCCCTAGCCAAAGGAAGCTGTGAGGGACTGTGCCATGAGGGACAGTGCTATCTGGCCCAGATATTACACTTTTTCCATGGTCTTTGTAACCCACAGACCAGAATATTCCCCTGGGTGCCTGCACCTCAAGGGTCCTGGGTTTCAAGCACAAAACTGGGTGGCCATTTGGGCAGACACCGAGCTAGCTGCAGGAGTGTTTTTTTTTTTTTTTTTTTTTTTTTTTTTTTTAATACCCCAGTGGTGCCTGGAATGCCAGTGAATCAGAACTGTTCATTCCCCTGGAAAAAGGGCGGAAGGCAGGGAGTCAAATGGTCTAGCTCAGCAGATTCCACTCCCACAGAGCCCAGCAAGTTAAGATCCACTGGATTGAAATTCTCACTGACAGCACAGCAGTATGGAGTCTACTTGGGATGCTCCAGCTGGGTGTGGGGAGGGGCTTCTGCCATTAACGAGGCTTGAGTAGGCAACTTTATTCTCATAGTGTAAACAAAGCCACTGGGAAGTTCACACTGGGCAGAGCCCACTGCGGTGCCACAAAGTGGCTGTAGTCAAACTACCTCTCAAGATTCCTCCTCTCTGGGAAGGGCATCTGTGAAAGAAAGGCAGCAGCCACTGTCAAGGGCTTATAGGTAAAACTCTCATCTCCCTTTGACAGAGCACCTGGGGGGAAGGGTCGGCTGTGGGTGCAGCTTTAGCAGACTTAAACATTCCTGCCTCTGGGCTCTGAAGCAGGCAGTGGATCTTCTAACACAGCACTCAAGCTCTGCTAAGGGGCAGACTGCCTCCACAAGTGGGTCCCTGACCCCCATGCCTGCTTATTGGGTGACACCTCTCAGGAGGGGTCGACAGACACCTCATACAGGAGACCTCTGGCTAGCATCTGGCAGGTGCCTCTCTGGGATGAAGCTTCCAGAGGAAGAAGAAGGCATCAATCTTTGCTGTTCTGCAGCCTCTGCTGGTGATACCCAGGCAAGCAGCGTCTGGAGTGGACCCCCAGCAAAATCCAGCAGACTTGCAACAGACAGGCCTGACTGTTAGAAGGAAAACTAACAAACAAAGCAATAGAATCAACATCAACAAAAAGGATGGCCATGCAAAAACTCCATCCAAAGGTCACCAACAGCAAAGATCAAAGGTAGATAAATCCACAAAGATGTGGAAAAACCAGAGCAAAAAGGCTGAAAATTCCAAAAACCAGAATGCTTCTTCTCCAAAGACTCCTTGCTAGCAAGGGAACAAAACTGGATGGAGAATGAGTTTGATGAATTGACAGAAGTCAGCTTCACAAGGTGGGTAATAACAAACTCCTCCGAGCTAAAGGAGCATGTTTTAACCCAGTGCAAGGCAGCTAAGAAACTTGATAAAAGGTTAGAGGAATTGCTAACTACAATAACCAGTTTAGAGAAGAACATAAATGACCTGGTGGCCCTGGATGACACAGCACGAGGCTTCATAAAGCATACACAGTATCAATAGCCGAATCAATCAAGTGAAAGAAAGCATGTCAGAGATTGAAGATCAACTTAATGAAATAAAGTGTGAAGACAAGATTAGAGAAAAAAGAATGAAAAGAGACTAACAAAGCCTCCAAGAAATATGGAACTATGTGAAAAGACCAAACCTACATTTGATTGCTGTACCTGAAAGTGACATGGAGAATGGAACCAAGTTGGAAAACACACTTCAGGTATTATCCAGGAGAACTTCCCCAACATAGCAAGATGGGACAATATTCAAATTCAGGAAATACAGAGAACACCACAAAGATACTCCTTGAGAAGAGTAACCCCAAGAAACATAATCGTCAGATTCACCTATGTTGAAATGAAGGAAAAAATATTAAGGGCAGCCAGAGAGAAAGGTAAGGTTATCCACAAAGGGAAGCCCATCAGACTAACAGTGGATCTCTTGGCAGAACCCTACAAGCCAGAAAAGAGTGGGGGCCAATATTCAACATTCTTAAACAAAAGAATTTTCAATCCAGAATTTTATATCCATCCAAACTAAGCTTCAAAAGTGAAGCAGAATTAAAATCCTTTAGAGACAAGCAAATGCTAAGGGATTTTGTCAATATCACGCCTGCCTTACAAGAGCTCCTGAAGGAAGCACTAAACATGGAAAGGAAAAACTGGCACCAGTCACTGCAAATACAACCCAAAATGTAAAGATCATTGACACTATGAAGAAACTGCATACACTAATATGCAAAATAACCAGCTAACATCATAATGACAGAATCAAATTCACATATAACGATATTAACCTTAAATGCAAGTGGGCTATAAGCCCCAATTAAGAGGCACAGATTGGCAAATTGAATAAAGAGTCAAGATCTATCAGTGTGCTGTATTCAGGCTACCCATCTCACGTGCAAAGACACACATAGGCTCAAAATAAAGGGATGGAGAAAGATTTACCAAGCAAATGAAAAAGCTAAAAAAGCAGGGGTTGTAATCCTAGTCTCTGATAAAACAGTCTTTAAACCAACATAGATCAAAAGAGACAAAAAAAGTGCATTATATAATGGTAAAGGACTAAATGAAACAAGAAAAACTAAGTATCCTAAATATATACACCCAATACAGGCTCACCCAGATTCATAAAGTAAGTTCATATTGACCTATAAAGAAACTTAGACTCCCACACAATAATAGTAGGAGACTTTGACCACCCCACTGTCAATATTAGATAAATGAGACAGAAAATTAATAAGGATATATAGGAATTCAACTCAGCTCTGGGCCAAGTGAACCTGATAGACATCTACAGAACTCTCCACCCCAAATCAACAGAAGATACATTGTTATCAGCACCACATTTCACTTATTCTAAAATTGACCACGTAACTGAAAGTAAAACATTCCCAAGCAAATGCAAAAGAATGAAAATCATAATAAACAACCTCTCAGACCACAATGCAATCAAATTAGAACTCAGGATTAAGAAAATCACTCAAAACTGCACAACTACATGGAAACTGAACAACCTACTCCTGAATGACTACTTGATAAATAATGAAATTAAAGCAGAGATAAATAAGTTCTTTGAAAACAATGAGAACAAAGACACAATGTACCAGAATCTCTGGGACACAGCTAAAGTGCTGTTTAGAGGGGAATTTATAGCACTAAATGTCCTCAGGGCAAAGCAGGAAAATTCTAAAATCAACACCCTAACATCACAATTAAAAGAACTAGAGAAGCAAGAGCAAACAAATTCAAAAGCTAGCAGAAGACAAGAAATAACTAAGATTAGAGCAGAATTGAAGGAAAAACCCTTCAAAAAATCAATCATTCCAGGAACTGGTTTTTGAAAAGATTAACAAAATAGATAGACCGTCAGTCAGACTAATAAAGAAGAAAAGAGAGAAAAATCAAATAGACACAATAAAACATGATAAAGGGGATATCACCACTGATCCCGCAGAAATACAACCTACCATCAGAGAATACTATAGACATCTCTACGCAAAAAAAAAAAAAAAAAAAAAAAAAAAACCTAGAAAATCTAGAAGAAATGGATGAATTCCTGGACACATACCCCTTCTCAAAACTAAACCGAGAAGAAGTTGACTCCCTGAATACATCAATCACAAGTTCTGAAATTGAAGCAGTAATTAATAGCCTACCAGCCAAAAAAAGCCCACGACCAGACAGATTCACAGCTAAATTCTACCAGAGGTTCAAAGAGGAGCTGGTACCATTCCTTCTGAAACTATTCCAAACAAAAGAAAAATAAGGACTCCTCCCTAACTCATTTTATGAGGACAGCATTATCCTGATGCCAAAACCTGGCAGAGATACAACAAATGGAGAAAATTTCAGGCCAATATCCCTGATGAACATCGATATGAAAATTTTCAATAAAATACTGGCAAATCAAATCCAGCAGTGCATTCAAAACTTATAAAAGAAAAACAGGTCGGCTTCATCCTTGGAATACATGGATGGTTCAACGTACACAAATCAATAAACATAATCCATCACACAAACAGAACCAATGACAAAAAAAATACATGATTATCTCAATAGAAACAGAAAAAGCCTTCAATAAAATTCAACACCCCTTCATGCTAAAAACACTCAACTAGGTATTGATGTACCATATCTCGAAATAATAAGAGCTATTGATGACAGACACACAGCCAATATCATGTTGAATGGGCAACACTCGGAAGCATTCCCTTTGAAAACATGCACAAGACAATGATGCCCTCTCTCACCACTTTCATTGAACATAGTATTGGAAGATCTGGCAAGGGCAATCATACAAGAGAAAGAAATGCAGGATATCTAAATAAGAAGAGAGGAAGTCAAATTATCTCTGTAGATGACAAGATTGTATATTTAGAAAACCCTATCGTCGTCGCAGCCCCTACATTCTTTAAGCTAATAAGCAACTGTAGCAAAGTCTCAGGATACAAAATAAATGTGCAAAAATCACATGCTTTCCTATACACCAATAATAGACAGACAGCCAAATCATGAGCAATCTCCCATTCAGAATTGCTACAAAGAAAATAAAATGCCTAGTAATACAACTTACAAGGGATGAGAAGAACCTCTTCAAGAAGAACTACAAACCACTCCTCAAGGAAATAAGAGAGGACACACAAAAAAAGGAAAAACATTCCGTGCTCATGGATACAAAGAATCAATATTGTGAAAATGGACATACTGCCCAAAATAATGTATAGATTCAATGCTATTCTCATTAAGCTACCATTGACTTTCTTCACAGAAGTAGAAAAAAAAAATACTTTAAATTTCATATGGAACCAAAAAAGAACCCATATAGTCAAGACAATCCTAAGCAAAAAGAACAAAGCTGGACATATCACACTACCTGACTTCAGATTATATTATGAGGCTACAGTAAACAAAACAACATGTTTCTGGTACAAAAACAGATACATAGACCAATGGAACAGAACAGAGGCCTCAGAAATAACACCACACATCTACAACCATCTGATCTTTGGCAAACCTGACAAAAATAAGCAATGGGAAAATGATTCCCTATTTAATAAATGGTGTTGAGAAAACTGGCTAGTCATATGCAGAAAACTGAAACTGGACTCCTTCCTTACACCTTATACAAAAATTAACTCAGGATGGATTAAAGATTTAAATGTAATACCTAAAACCATAAAAACCCTAGAAGAAAACCTGGGCAATATCATTCAGGACATAGGCATGGGCAAAGACTTCGTAACTAAAACACCAAAAGCAATGGCAATAAAAGCCAAAAATGACACATGGGATCTAATTAAACTAATTAGAGCTTCTGAACAGCAAAAGAAACTATCATCAGAGTGAACAGGCAACCTACAAAATGGGAGAAAATTTTTTCAATCTATTCCCCTGACAAAGGGCTAATATCTAGAATTTACAAGGAACTGAAACAAATTTACAAGAAAAAACAAACAACCCCATCAAAAAATGGGCAAAGGATATGAACAGACACTTTTCAAAGGAAGACATTTATGTGGCTAACAAACATATGAGGAAAAACCTATTGTCATTAGAGAAATGCAAATCAAAACCACAATGAAATATCATATCACGCCCGTTAGAATGGCAATCAATAAAATGTCAGGAAACAACAGATGCTGGAGAGGATGTGGAGAAATAGGAACACTTATACTGCTGGTGGGAGTTTAAATTAGTTCAACCATTGTGGAAGACCATGTGGCAATTCTTCAGGGATCTATAACTAGAAATACCATTTGACCCAGCAATCCCATTACTGGGTATATACCCAAAGGATTGTAAATCATTGTATTATAAAGACACATGCACACATATGTTTATTGCAGCATTATTCACAATAGAAAGACTTGGAACCACCCTAAATGCCAATCAATGTTAGGCTGGATAATGAAATTGTGGCACATATACACCATGAAATACTATGCAGCCATAAAAAGAATGAGTTCATGTCCTTTGAAGAGACATGGATAAAGCTGGAAACTATCATTCTCAGCAAACTAACACAGGAATGGAAAAACCAAACACCTCATGTTCTCACTCGTAAGTGGTAAATGAACAGTGAGAACTTATGGGCACAGGGAGGGGAACATCACACACCGGGGCCTGTCAAGGTATGGGGGGCAAGGGTAAGAATAGCACTGGGAGAAATACCTAATGTAGTTTATGGATTTATGGGTGCAGCAAACCACCATGGCACATGTATACTTGTGTAACAAACCTGCACCTTCTGCACATTATCTCAGAACTTAAAGTATAATAATAATAAAAGGAAATAAAGTCATTAAATAACTAAAAAAAAACCGCATGTCATGGTGGATTTTTGTAAACATTATTACATCACCCACATATTTAGCTCAGTACCCAATAGTTATCTTTCCTGCTCCTATCACTCCTCCCACCCTCCACCTTCAGGAAGACCCCAGTGTCTGGTGTCTCCTTGTTTGTGTTCATAAGTTCTTATCATTTAGCCTTCACTGCTAAGTGAGGACATGTGATATTTTGTTTTCTGTACCTGTGTTCGTTTGCCAACTATGATAGCCAGTTCCACCCATGTTCTCATAAAAGACATATTCTCATTCATTTTCATGGCTGAATAATATTCCACGGTGTATATGTATCACATTTTCTTTATTAGTCTGTCATTGATGGGCATTTAGGTTGATTTCATCTTTGCTATTGTGAATAGTGCTGCAATGAACATTCACGCTCATGTGTCTTTATGGTAGAATGCTTTATATTCCTTTGGATAGATACCCAGTAATGGGACTGCTGGGTTGAATAGCAGTTCTGCTTTTAACTCTTTGAGGAATCACCAATACTGCTTTCCACAATGGTTGAACTAATTTACACTCCCACCAACAGTGATAGAATTGTTCCCTTTTCTCCACAACCTCACCAGCATCTGTTATTTTTTGGCTTTTTCATAGTAGCTATAGACCTTTATTTTATTTTATTTTATTTTATTTTTTTATTTTTTATTTATTTAGTTTTTTATTTATTTAAATTCTTTAAGCTGTGATATAATGCAGGTTTGGACATATGTATGTTTCTTGTTTTTGCACCCATCAACTCGTCATTTACATGTATAACTCCCAATGCAACCCCTCCCCCTCCCAGCTACAGACTTCTTATTTCTTATTTCTTATTTATGTGTTTTATAAAATTCAACTGTGATATAATCTGGACATATGTTTCTTTTTTAGTGTGAATTTTTATTAAAATGCAATTTATTTTATAGATATGTTTATTTATGATCTCTCACTCTTTTTTGTAATTTGCTAAGAAATTTTCCAAGTAATCTAAATTCTTGAAAATATTGGCAGAAAAATTGTTATACTATTCCTTACACAATATTTCTTTTTCATTCATGATATAATTTGTAATCTCTTTTTTTATATCCATTGTGTAAGGTAGTTAAATAGACATTAGCAGCTTGGAGGAGGTGGAAGAGGAAAGCAGAAAGTCTGTCACTAAGACAGCCCCTGGCCCACCTTAGTTCAGCCCCAAGACCACCTTCACTCCACTGATGGATGGAGTTTATTGTAAAATCTGTGGCCGGCACTTCCTGAAGAAAGAGAAATTAGAGCACAGGTGGAATCCCCTGAAGTGGCACATGACCAGTAGGCTAAAACTGTATCTTTGAGTTGACCCTGCAGTGGGCTTTTCTTAATGAATTATAGGTAAAAACATGAATAGTTTATTTATATAACCATAAACTGCCAATCAAATAACATTATCCTGTCACTCAGGCACAGCCCAAATCTCAACTCCTCTCCACAAACCCCCCAAAAGTGAAATGGTCTCGCTGTCTGCAGTAATACCCGAAATTAGTTGTCTCACAGCCATGGAAAACTAGGTTGTGGACACACAAAGAGTGAAGCTGAGAGTAGAAGTTTAAAGTGCGAAAGAAAGAGAAGAGCTTTCTGCTTCAGAAAGGGGTTCCAGAAAAACGGGTTGCCAGGGCTGTGGTGAAATGCAAGGGGTTTTAGAAATGCCTGGTAAGAAGGGAGTGTGTGATTTACATAGGGTGCAAAAGATGAGTTGGATCAGGTGTGCCAGTTGCATAGGGCACAACAAACTGTTTAGGATTAGGTGTGTCATTTGCATAGGGTGTGAATTTCTGGCCACCCCATCCTCATCTTTTATAATGAAAGAGGGTCCTCTGCCTGAGTTGCAGCATGTTGCACTTTTCTTTACTGTACACATGGTAACAAAACAAGGGAAGATGGAGCCTGCGTGTTGGACATGCTTGTCCCCCAGGTAGCCCTTTCCTGTTGGCAAGCTGCCGGCATTCCCCCATCAAGTTTCCACCTTGCTGATCTTTGTTTGCAGCTTGATTTTTCAGGTTGCTCTTTGTTAGAAGAGAAATGATTTGGGGGCTTCTTTTTGTTAGAAGGGAAGTTCTCCTGAGGACTCTGTTGCCCTCACTGCCTAAATAATTTCTTTCTACCTCCTGTGTCAGAAACACCTTGAGTTTTGTAAAGAGGGGCTGATTTCTCTTCATAGAAATCAATCTGTTCTCCCTCTGAGAGTGTATTACTGTGCTTCCATAAACTGCTTGGAGCTTACCTTTTGGGGTTAGTTTGCAATTGTTTGCTCACTGTCACAAGATCCAAGATTCCTGTTCCAGCGCTTCGGCTCTGTTGGTCTCCTTGGTTAAATGATCCACCCCAGTGTAGAATTCTCAGTAACAATTGGTCTAGCTAAAGGACTATCAATTTTACAGAATTTTATAAGTGAAATAATTCTGCTGATATTAATTTTCTCTATTGTTTGCCCTTATATTTTATTTTTATTATTGCTAATGGATACTGTAGTATAGTATCCAATTTGTTTACCTTTGTATGATATTCAGAAGCCTAGATTACTTATTTTCTATTTTTCTCTTCTTTATAATACGTACTTAAAGTGATACTGTTCCCTCTAAGCAAAACTTTATCTTCGTCCCACAGATTTTTATCTGCTATTTAAAAATTTGTATTTAGTCACTCAGTTCATGGTAACTATATTATAATTTTTTTTTTGGGAGGATTTCTTTTTTTTTTTTTATACTTTAAGTTCTAGGGTACATGTGGATAACGTGCAGGTTTGTTACATATGTATACCTGTGCCATGTTGGCGTGCTGCACCCATCAACTTGTCATTTACATCAGGTATAACTCCCAATGCAATCCCTCCTCCCTCCCCTCTGCCCGTGATAGGCCTCGGTGTGTGATGTTCCCCTTTCCGAGTCCGAGTGATCTCATTGTTCAGTTCCCACCTATGAGTGAGAACATGCGGTGTTTGGTTTTCTGTTCTTGTGATAGTTTGCTGAGAATGATGGTTTCCAGCTGCATCCATGTCCCTACAATGTTTTTTCTGTCACTCATGATTTATATATCTTATTGAATTTTTATTTGAAAATTCTGGGAATTCCGGTGCTTGATTTTTCTATGAATGTAAGGTAGGTCAAGATATTTGATGATTTTGTTCAAGTTTTCTCCATACTTAATGATTTTCTGTTTGTTTATCCATTACTGATGGAGGAGAATTGAAATCCTAAATATAATTGTTAATATCTATGTTTGTCATTTGTTGCTTTATGCATTTTGAAACTCTGTTATGTTATATCTGATAGCATTTAGAACATTATGCTGCATTTTCTATTGTGAAATGCTCCTCCTTATGTTTGATAATATGGTGTCACTCTGATGTCTACCTGATATTAATTCAGCCACTCTAGCTTTCTTATACTTAGTGTACTCCAGCTTTTTTGTGGTTAGGGTTTGGATACTGCATCTTTTTCTTTGCTTATACTATCTGTCTACTTTGGTTTTATATTTAAATTGAGTTTCTTGTAGGTAGCATGTAGTTGAGTTTTGTATTTTTATCCAATATGACAATCTCTACCTTAAAGTGTTTAGAATAATACTTACTGTAATGATCAGTATGATTTGATTTATATCAGTCATCTTGGTTTTCATTATTTGTCTCATGTTCTTTGTTCCAGCTTTCCTACTTAGTTGGTTTCTTCTGCATTAAAGTGTACTGTTTAGAATTTCATATTATATTCATTATTATCTCCTTAATACATTAAAAATTAAATTTTCCTTTTTCAAAAGTGCTTTGGTTCAATTGCAATTATATTATGTATACTATTATAACATAATTATATATTTACTGAAAATTTCACATTAGTTAAATATTTATGATTCTACATATTAAGCAAATTATTTAATTGCCTATGTTAAAGGTAAAATTTTATATCATACCCATAAGGTCATACAATAAAGATTTTTTGATCTTCCATACAAAGCATCAAAACTACTAGGTTGAGCTAATTCTACAATTCAATATTTTCTTCCATGGTGCTCTTATAAAACGATCAAATAGATACTATAAATGTGCTTCTTAGCTTCTAGAATAGAATGTAGAATACGTTAGACACTCCCAAATTCTTAGAGTTTCTACAACAGAACTAAAATACTAGTATTATTTTTAATACTTTATCTACTATTGTGTTATCGAATGTAACCTGTACCTGAGGAAAAATCCTCAGGATATTTATATCACATAGGAATTCCCTGTAAGTTGCTGTGGGCACTTTTCTAGAGCTTCCAGCACTTGTTCTCTGTTTAGGTGTTAATCATCCTGTGAACTCTAACAAGTAAACCTCTGTCCCTACTTATTTACAGATGCTTTCAGCTCAATCTTACATTTTTGTAAGATCTTTCACATAAACAAGTGCTGTTTTGGTAATTTATACCATAAGGGCATATAGTGATAATTTATATCCTATAGAATATCCTAATATTCTGACATTAAAAATAGGTTGAGTAAATGCTTCAGAGATTTCTAACTTTGATTTCTTAGGTACTCATTGGCCACAATTTTTCTATATTTTATAGATCATGATAAGTAACCCTAAACAGCAAAACAATCATTTTTGTGCTTCCTATAAATACAGGATCGGGGGGAAAAGTTAACTGAACAATCAGGACAGTGTTAAAGCAGAGAAGTATTTTATTATGGGCCACTTTAAAGATCAGCTCATCCTGCCCATAATAACGAGTTCAAATGATCCTGCGTGAGTCTGCTATTAGCAGTTGTACTGTTACATTATGCATGACATTTGACTATTCATAGAAAAGGAAATGCACTGTTTTCCATTAGTGGTTTTCTATGAGTGTAAGTCTACAAATTACTGATGATGCTTAGCCTGATGTGTCGCTCCTTTGCATATTTATAATGCTCCTGTCGCATTCATTATTAATATGAATATAATGTGAAGCACTAAAGATTAATATGATTTCTATCAATTTTAGATTCTGTGCTTGTGATTCAAGCATTTATGCAAATGTGACAGTGTATTTACATGCTAGTTCACATATGCATGATTAGAAAAGACCCTTGCACTATATCTTATATCATGGTTGGTACATCAAAGTGTAAAATGAGACACCAAAATAATTTAAAGTAAAAGTTATTTCCAAAACCAGGATATGATGACATTCTACAGTGGCTGACAATTTTTCTGGTCGAGAGGCACCTGTAGACAATTAATAGGAAGTCCAGCACACCAACACACAATTATTCTCCAGCTTTTGTGGTATTCTCAACTTTTGTGATAAATATTTCAAAAAGAGGGAATTTTGTAGGATAAGAATTTGAACAGGGTTCCCCAAATTCTGAGAGGCTTATTATTTCTTTTACTGTTTCTGAATATAAACATTTCTATGCTACATGATTTCTGAAGTTGTCTAGATGATAGCTCTTATGAAAGCTTAAAATTCTGGGTGAGAACAGAATATATGTTACATTGTCACTGCATCTGTCACAAAGTACATTGGAGACAATTTACTTTTCTGGTCCCCCAAATTTATAAAGTTTAATATGAAAATAATTTATTAAAGGTATTGCTTTCAATTTGGACAATGTAGATATAATCAGACCATAAAGGATAGATTAAATTTTTACAAAAGAAAGAAGAGAAAATAAAGCCCTAAAAACATGTGTTTAAAGGCACTGATGAGTACTCAGCACTCAATTGGACAAGATTCAGTAACAAAACACATTGAGTTGACCTGTATATTTGTGGGAATTTTTCTCTTGGGATTTTTGGTCACTAGAAAGCACAAGCTTAGAGTTTACAGTAGTCTCACTGATTTACCAATGCAGTCAGAACTTGAAGAACCAACACCTCAAATAAAAGTCAATCATAGTTTATGTCAGGATGTAAGCATACTTACATGGTTGAAAATTAGTTATGTAGCATACTACTTAGCTTACTAAATGAGAAAAATTATGTATGATGCATAAAATATATTTGATAAAATTCAGCACCCATTCATGGTTTGAGAAAGTAAAATTGACACAAGCCCTAACCAAAAAATTTTTGGTAGCCAACAATAGCAGGGATCATTGATAAGTTCTTGGAAATAGCAACTTTAAGAAAAACAATGTATAATAGAATCTATTGTTTTCTCATGAACATTATAACAAAATGACATTGATTGAAATGACATTATTCACTTAGTTTCACTTAAAGTCACAGTTTCCAAGAACCTATTGACAATGTTAAGTGAGGGCTTACTCTGTGTACACACACACATACACACACACACATATACACACACACACGGAATAAGTACTTACTGTATGTACAGATACAGTTGACCCTTGAACAACAGGAGTTGGAACTTCATTAGTCCAATTATATGCAGATTTTCCTTCCCCTCTGCCACTCCTGTGACAGCAAGATCAGCCCCTCTTTTTCATCCTCTTCCTCAACCTACTCAACATGAAGATGATAAGGATGAAGACCGTTATGAGGATCCACTTCAACTTAATGAATAGTAAATATATTTTCTCTTCCTTGTAATTTTCTTAATACTATTTCCTTTTCTCTAGCTTACTTTATTGTTAGAATACAGTTTATAATACATATAACATACAAAATATGTGAATGAACTGCTTCTGTTATCAGTAAGGCTCCTGGTCAATGATAGTCTATCAGACTATCCTGGTCAATGATAGTCTATCAGAAGCTACTCAGGAGGTTGAGGCAGGAGAATTGCTGGAATCTGGGAGGCAGAGGTTGCAGTGAGCCCAGATTGTATCACTGCACTCCAGCCTGGGCTGGACAGACAAACCCTGTATCAAAAAAAAAAAAAAAAAAAAGTTACATTTGGCGGAGTCAAAAGTTATACATGAAGTTTTGACACTATGAGGAGCAGTGCACCCCAATGCCCATGTTGTTCAAGGGTCAACTGTACATATATGTGTGTGTATACATATATGGAGAGAGAGAGAACAAGCTTCATATTTAAAGGTAAAATATAAAAATCTCCCCCATAATATCAGAAAATTAGAGACACTGGTTACTCTAATTCTGGCACACACAATAAAATACAATAATGAAAGAAACAGAAGGGGAAATATAACTCCTGACACAAGGAGTTTCTATTTATATAGAAAATCCAAAATAATAAACATGTAAACTATCAAAACTATAAATAAATGTAGCAAGATCACTGGATACAATGTCAATATACAAAAATAAAATCCACTTCTATATATCAGTAACAGGCTATTAGAAAATGGAATAAAAGAATACATTTGTAATAACATCAAAATAATTCAGTATATTGAGAATTATCCAATAAAAGATACCTAAAGCTTCTTCCTAGAAAAGTAAAACATATTTCTGGGAGGCATCAAAGAAGGTTTAAATAAATTGAGGGTATAACATAGATTGCAAGAATATTGTAAAAATGCTCAGTCTCTTAAAATTGGTCTTTGCATCCAAGACAATTTCAATGAAAACGCCTAAAGACACTTTTTGTTTTGTTTTTCTTTCTTTTTTTTTTTTTTTGGCCTGATGAAATTGACAAGTTGATTATAAAATTTATTTGGAAACGCAAAATGCCAAGAATAGTGAAGATACCTTTGCAAGGAACAACAAAGTTGAAGGACTTGTATTGTCTGTTTTACAGACTTATTTCTAATCTTCAATAATTAAACTAGTGTTGCTGAAATACAAATTCAAAAGTAGATAGAGGCAACTGAATATTGAGTCCAGATACAAACCTATTTATATAATCACCTCATTTATAACAAAAATTGCCACTGTGTTTATGCTGAATCAACAGAATATCCAGACAGAGAGAAGAGAACCTTGACTTCTACATTATAGTACACATAAAGTTATCAATTCCAAATGAATTGTAGGCCTAAATGGAAAAAGAAAAAATTTCCAGCATAATATTAAAAAAAACTTTGTGACCATAAAATATGCAACAATTCCTTTAAAAAAAGTAACATTAATAAGAAAAAGATTGATAAATTGAATTTTGTTAGAATTTAAAACTTTTGAGTTTGTAAAATATATCACAATCAAGAATGTGAAAAGCCAGACCAGAAGATAAGAGTGTATATTCCCTGCACTTTGTGAAGCCGAGGTGGGAGGATCACGAGGTCAGGAGACTGAAACCATCCTGGCTAACACGGTGAAACCTCATCTCTACTAAAAATACAAAAAATTAGCAGGGTGCTGTGGCGGGTGCCTGTAGTCCCAGCTACTTGGGAGGCTGAGGCAGGAGAATGGCGTGAACCCTGGAGGCGCAGCTTGCAGAGAGCCGAGATTGCGCCACTGCCATCTAGCCTGGGTGACAGAGTGAGACTCTGTCTCAAAAAAAAGAAAAAAAAAAAAAAAAAAAAAAAAAAAAAGAAAGAAAGAATGTATATTCAGGATACATGTGTTAGAGGTAGAACTCATGTATATTTATATATGAAAGATTGTTGCATATCAATAAAAAGGGCTTAATATGCAATAGAAAAATGAGAAAATGACTAGAAAAATGTCTTTCAACAGAAGATACTAAAATTACAACCAAACATCTAAAATATATTCAGTATCACTAATCAAAATCATAGCTTTTTACCTGTATATGTCCCCAAATTATCTAAAAGATAAAAACTGAAAATATGAAGCATAAGTGAGGGTACTGAGATACCAGAACTCACATACATTACTGTTAGGTGAGTAAACTGGCATAATCACTTTTTAAAAAATAAGTTTAAATGTATGCACATCCTATGATGCAGCAACTTCATCTTCAGAGATATAACTAAAGTATATATGTATATCTTTACATCAAAAAGAGATGTACAAAATTGTGTAAAGCAATAACCCCAATGAAAAGCAACTCAAATGTTATCAAGAATAGAATAAGTAGACTGAGCACAGTGGCTCATGCCTGTAATCCTAGCACTTTGGGAGGCCATGGTGGGTGGGTCACTTGAGGTCAGGAGTTCGAGACCAGCCTGGCCAACATGGTGAAACCCCGTTTCTATTAAAAGTACAAAAGTTAGTAAGGCGTGGTGGCACACACTTGTATTCCCAGCTATTCGGGCGGCTGAGGCAGGAGAATCATTTGAACTCGGGAGGCGGAGGTTGCAGTGAGCTGAGATCGTGCCACTGCACTCCAGCCTAGGCAACAGAGCAAGACTCCATCTCAAAAAAAAAAAAAAAAAAAAAAAGAAAAAGGAAATAGGTAAATTGCTACATACTCATACACAATATTATAATCAAATGAATAAATCACCGCTTTGTGCAGCAGCAGAGATGAATCACACAGATCATTGCTTCATGAAACAATGAAGAATTGTTGTATGAAGATGAATCGCAAAATTATAATTTTGAGTGAAAAAAGACAGAATCAAATGTATATAACGTATGGTTTCACTCATAAAAATTTCAAAAACAAGAACAACTGGTCTCTTGATAAAACTCAGACTAAAGTATATTTCCTGACATGACATCAAGGAAGGAACACACAGATATTTCTGGTTTTCAAGGTAATCATTGATATTTTCATGAAAGTAGTTATTGCACAAGTGCATTCACAGTGCAAAAATTAAAGAAGTATACACATGTCATGCATATATTACCCATTCTGTGTATTGTACTTCAATACAAATATTTTAAATAAAACCTTGATATTTGTTTTGAGGAAATTGTCATTCAAATAATTACTATATTTCTACTAATAGGAAAGGTAAGATCATACAAGAGTATAGATGCTGTACTATTATATCATAACATCTACTTCTGAGAGAAAAAAAAACATGGAGAAAGAAATTGAACAAGCATGATTTTCTTGTTTTCACCATCCAAATAATAACCTTCATTTATGGGAGGGAGATATTTTTGATATGAATCATAATATATATGTTATAAAATAATAGCCATTTTTATTACAATAATGGATTTCTGCTATCAAAACTGTAATCCTACTTTTTCTTTTTTTTTTTCCTAGATGTAGTCTTGCTCTGTCACCCAGGCTGGAGTGCAGTGGTGCCATCTTGGCTCACTGCAACCTCCGTCTCCCCAGTTCAAGGTATTCTCCTGCCTCTACCTCCCAAGTAGCTGGGATAGCAGGCACGCACCACTATGCCCTGCTAATTTTTGTATTTTCATTAGAGGCAGTGTTTCACCACGTTGGCCAGGCTGGTCTCAAACTCCTGACCTCATAGATCTACCCACCTCTGCCTCCCAAAGTGCTGGAATTACAGGCGTTAACCTCCGCACCCAGCCTATAATCCTGCTTTCAAAGCTTATTTCACTTGCTTATATTAATTGTAGCTTCCCTAAGGTTTTCAGTCAAAATAAATGGTTCCTTCTGTTATTCCAGAGTGCTTTGCTTGTTGTCTGTCTTTTTTTGCTGTTATAACACATGTCTAATTCTGTTTTACATCATACACCATACTTTTATCTAATGCTGTCTTCCTCATTGAATATTTGCTATTGTAAGACAGTAGCAAATACAAACATGAAATATGCAGAGTTTCTGTCCTCTAGATTTTCACTGAAAAGCATACACATTCCTAAGGAACTATGAATTTTATACTGCAACAGAAACCTGTAATAAGTACTGCTATTGAGATGGAAGAAGGATACATTTGGACAAAATATATCACAGGTAAATCTTGTTAGGAAGGATATGAGCTAAATCCGGGAGTGTAGTAAGTTGTTCCTTTGTTAGTTCATTTAGTCAATTACTTAAGATTTACTGAGTACTTCTATATGCCCAGTACTGAGATAGATGCTGGAATTGTACAAATGAATAAGATGCAGCCTCTACTCCAGAGAAATTCAGTGCTTAATAGTAGAAATCCGTATCTTGATATATAGTCACAGCAAAGAGGACTGCATTGCATATGTAAGAGTTATATTTAAAGTGTTCTGAAAGCATAGAGGAAGGAGAAATGGTAGCTGGTGGTCAGTAGACATAAAAATAACATTAACAATAGTTTGAGTGAGTTTAGCACACATAAAGCACTACACTAAGGGTTTGCCATGCATGAATTCTCTAATTTACTCCTAGACTAAACATTTCCAGTAGGCATTATTGCTAGGTTTAATGGATGAGGAAACCAAGGGACAAGGAGGCAAGTTAGATTGCCTAAGGATACAGATTACTAACTCATAGATCTAGGATCATAAACTCAAATCGTCTTGTGTCAAAGCTCTGAAAATACTATCCTCACCTTTAATCACACAGTCCTTGTGACATATTCTAAAGTGCTGCTTTTCTACCTTCAGGCATTAAGAGCAGTGACTGAAAATAATTTACAAAACTGTAAGATACTAATCAGAGATGGGGACTCAGAATTTTTATGAATACAGATCTACATTCATTACTAATCTATCAGTAACACTGTGTTATAATGTCCTCCTTGGAGAAGTCTCTAGAGGGAGAGAAACTCTGAGCACAGGTTAGGTAGGAGAAAAATTATGAAGGGTGGGAGGGCCTGGGCATATTTCTAGCCCAGGAATATAGCAGATGGAAGACACAAATGACTAAAAGAAGGTGATTTATTGGTGAAATTTCAAGCACAGTAGTTCTAGAAACTCTAGTAAAGGTATATAAAGGGAGAATATGGCAAAAGTGCCTGAGTAAGATTTCAGCAGACATAGGTATGAGTGAAGGGCATTTTGCATAAATAAAATAATGGTAGCAGTGAACAATGGTGTGACATTTTTAGCTTAAAGCTAACAATATATGGAAGCAACATGTCAAATGAGCAAATAGTTCCTTGCACATAATATACATTTAATATATATTTATTGACTAGACTTTAGAAAGACTTTGCTCATTATTTACCGAGTTATAGAAGTATAAAAAATTAACACATTTACTTCCTTTAATATTATTTCAAGTTTTAAATATATAGCTAAGAGAATACGCTGTGCACTGATTTTTTTCAGGATTCTTGTTTCTTATTTTGAATTTCTTTATTAATCTTTACAATGAGTAATAATAACTAGATATGCAATTTAGACTTGTAATTGTATAATAAATCTCTGCTTTCATGATATATCTCTGCTTGATATTTAGCACCTGGGATTAACATCTAGGATTACTAAATTTCAGAATCAAAATATAGTAACAATCCAAGATGACAGAAACTTGTGTTACTGAAAAAAGCCTTTCCCTTTGACAAAATGTCTGCCACAAAGCATCCCACACTCTTTCATACTGAATGCAGGAAATTGTCATTTTAGTTTTTTCTCATGCATGAATTACAAAAGAGAAAACAAAACTAAACAAAAGACCATAATTTTAATCTCTGAAGTAAATGAAAGAGAGTAAGTCTTAATTAGCCCATAAAATACAGAATAATGGAAAAAAAATCTACAGGAATTCCCACAGACTAATTTTAGCTGGTAATTTTAATGCACTTCCCAATAGAACTATTTAATCAGAAATAATGAAAATTAATGGCCACTACACAGCACTTCATTTTCAAAGAGCTTTAGAAAAGTTAACACACTGTTATATGGATTTAGCTCTAATAGGCTTCTGGGTCACTGGTGAGCCAGTTCAAATATGGATCTACCATGCTGATTAGTTATGAGTCATGTATCTCCAATTGCAAGGGTTGTGCTTTGAGAATTCGTCAAAGACATTCTGTATAAACCAGCTGTCCATTAAAAGCTTTTCTCCAAGCTCTGTGAGTCAATTCGACAGTGGAGACACCCCTTTTATTGTTAAGGAAAAAAAAAATATAACAATATGGGCATGTGAGAGGGTAACTCAATGTTTGAATACATAAACAGGTGCCTACAGTAGAATGTCTTATTAAAATAATTTTGTTTAGGTGTTATATCCCAACTCTGATTTTTCTGATACAATTTATTTCTAAACTAAAAAATAATGATTCCTTTAACTATTTTATCTTTCTCTGCTCATTCTGCCAGTCTTCCTCCCTGAAAAATATTTTCTTCTAACTCTGGATGGTATCATTTACCTCCAGCTTTTCAATTCTCACCTGCATCCCCCTTGTAAGTCCTTGCATTCTCCAATCTCCCACTGACAACCGCTTATTTACTTTCCGTCATTGGTTACATTTTTCTAGAATTTTATATAAATGAAATTATACTGTAAGTACAGTTTTTTGTCTGACTTTTTAAATTTACATAATGAGCTGTAATTAATTCATATTGTGTGTATCAGTAGTTCCTTCCTTTTAATTACTGCATAGTCTTCCATGTCATAAACATCCATACATATATCCTGTGTATATGTCACAATTTGTTTATCTATTCACCTATTGTGTTTTTTTCCAGGTTGGGGCTATTATGAAAGAAACTGCAACAGATTTTCAGATTTGTTATCAAATAATTTTAAAGATATATGCTTTCATTTCCTATGGGATAATTCCAGGAGTAGAATATCTGCATCATATGGCAGATATATGTTTAATTAAAAAAAAAAAAAAAGAAAGAAAACCTGTGAAACTATGTTGCAAAGCAGTTGAGACATTTTAGCTCACCACTAGCAGTGTATGAGAATTTCACTTGCTCCAGTGAAATTCTTAACAGCACTTATACTTTGGTTTTAGCTTTAATTGTTATTTTAAATATGTAGTGTTAACAAGTTGTGGTATTGTGCGTTTCATTTACATTTCTGTAATGATGACAATGATGAACATCGTTTCATGTGCTTATTTGTCATCTGCATAACTGCTGCGATTGTCTGCTTAAACACTATGTGTGTATATATATATTGTATATATATAGATATATATATTTTGTCTGTGCCTTTGACACATGGTACACATATATAAAGTTATATATATGTGTATATATATGCACACATGCACACACATATACACATATATATGCATGTAGAAAGAGAGAGAGACAGTGTGTCAACAGGCACAGACAAAATTAGCTCCCAACGAAGGCCTGATCTTTAACCAAAAAACAGGAAAGCAGCAGCTTAGTAACAGAAAACTTTTAAATAATAACTGTTCTACTTTAGCCAAACATACACACCAAAAACAAAAATAAAAATAGAAAGTGACCTTACCTTCCCTCTCACAAGGCAAAGCCTCATTGAAGATTGCAGCTTATCCATTTGCCAAGCTGTAATGAAGTGCCCCCAGTTAGCTTGAAGGAGTGGTTTCAAAGAAGGTCAGATGGGGAACCAAACCTAGACTTTCATTCCACCTTTGAGTGGTATCAAAAGATTCCTGTCAAAATGTTATCATCAACCCCCAGTGGTAACAAGACCATCCCCTCTATGGTGTCAGTGAGGCCTTGTACAGAAACAGTAAGAAGGCATCGCTGCCTCTCTCAACCAGGTAGGACCAGTGGGAGCCTAGTGGAGAGTTGGAAAACCCAAGCCCCTCAGTATAAATGAGGAATCCCCCTTTCTTGGATGCCAACGTTGGCCCAGTTGGGAACCTTAACAATCAAAACCATCTGGCACTAACAATATGGTTCTCTTATTCCTTCTTCTGATTGATCAGTGTCACAGGGGACCAGCTAAATAGAAGATACAAATAAGATCAACAATATAATACCCACAATTTCCAGATTTCAAATAAAACTTTCTTATTATAGAACATACCAAGAAAATCTCAACTTGAACGAGAAAAGATAATCACAGATGACAACACTGAGGTTATAGAGTTGTAAAACTGCCTTTCAAGGCTGCCAAAGCATCTATCATGAAACTGCCTAAATGAGCCATCAAGAAAATGCCCGAGACGAATTACAAAATAGAAGTTCTCAACAAATAAATAGAAGATATAAAGTATTAAGTTGAAAATTTAAGACTGAAAAATTTAGTATATTTTCTTAAATGAGTGGATTGGTTCAAAAACAAAATAAGGTATACAAAGGAAGAAATTAGTAAACTTAAGAGAATGACTAAAATAGAAATTACCCAATATAAACAGCAGTAAGAAGCTAGACTAACAAGTAACAACCTTAGGAACATTTTGGACTATAATTACATATGTGACATTTGCATCATCAGAGTCCTAGAAAAAGAGAAAACAGTGGGGCTGAAAAATGTTTCTGAGTAAATAATAGCCTAAATACTTCCACAAGTTGGCAACAGATATGATCCTATGAACTCAGGAAATCGAACGAATTTGAAATAAAATGATCAAATGCTGTCTTTTTGTTCTGAATACCATGTTTGTCCCCCATATTCCTTCTTTACATAGTGTTTCAATGTAATGAGTAATACTGAAAAACTTTAATAGGATAGAATGTTTCATAAGCAGCTCTTTGGAATTTAAATAATGAATATGTTATAGGAGATATTTTATGTTTAGGAAGTTTTAATTGCCTTTCCAAAATATAATTGTTATGATTTGTGTTGGAAAAAAAATTAGTTTATATTCTCACTTAATTCATAATATTTTAAGATGTTTATATCAATTTAATAAATGTTTTAGAAATCTTCTAATTCTCAGAAGTTGATTAGATATGAGTCTGATTATGTTTGACCCTATTAGAGTGATGTGTTATTGAGTTTATAGAGCTATTTCAGTTTACGGCAAAAAGCATTTGACCACAAAGCAAAGGTTCAGATAACACACTCTCAGTCTTTCTAATACATGCTCTCCCCTGTTAAATGCTTAATATTCCCAAAGGTAAATAGGAAAGCACTTTCTTCTCTACTTTCAGAAAGCAAACATTTTAGATCTTTAATCTTGGAGAAATTGAGCAATGATTTAACCTTCAAACTAAATACTATATAGCACAGACATTTGAAAATATAGCCTCAATGTCATTTTATCAGGATATTAGGTTTCATTATTTGTAATGTTTGGAGATTAACTACGTTATATATAAAGGTCAATGAAATAAGCAAAGTTTGTAGTGAAACCATTTGAAAGAAGGTTTTCTCCTAGATAAATTAACTGATTCTTTATCTTGATTAGGCTTCATTCTTTATTCCAACAGATACTTAAGTGGGTGAATCCTACAGACAATAAATTTAGATTTTTCAATAAATTCAGTTTTTTTTTTCTAAACTAACTCTCCAGATATCTGGTTTCCACTAGGTTTGATAAAATCCAAGGGAAATGGTGAGTCCTAAAACTTTAATTAAATAGACCTTTGAGGCCAGAAACAACTTGACATTGAAACTTTTATTTGTCTGGTAAATTATATTTGAATATCTTCAAATAACTCTACATTTTTTGTTCAGACAAATAAGAAACAAAAAATTTGGGGGTATTTATATAAAAAAGTATCATATTTGAATCAAATTTCTAAATCATTGTCAATCTGAATTATATAAAAAATTGTGTTGACACTGAGAAAAGGTCTGTTTTATTCCTACTTATCAGTTATATTTAAATCCTATTTCTACAATACATCAGTGATAATCTACATCAATAAATTATTACAAGTAGAAAAGTTACTTTATATAATTCTGTGACGTCTGGAAGAACCTAAATGTATATAATTAGGCCCATCAACTAACATTAAAGTATTTAGAGCTAGCAAACTTTGACGGAAAGAAAGTGTTGTGGGGAACTTTCAGTGAAGAATGCCTGTGAAAGTCTAACATGTCTAATTGCTTGGCAGAACATAGAGACAAAATCTCCTGAGACGACAAAAATCTTCCTTTTGAAACGTCCGTTTGTGTGTGCTCAGTGGTTTTTTTTTTTTTTTTTTTTTTTTTTTTTTTTTGAGACGGAGTCTGGCTCTGTCGCCCGGGCTGGAGTGCAGTGGCCGGATCTCAGCTCACTGCAAGCTCCGCCGCCCGGGTTTACGCCATTCTCCTGCCTCAGCCTCCCGAGTAGCTGGGACTACAGGCGCCCCCGCCTCGCCCGGCTAGTTTTTTTTTTTTTTTTTTTTTTTTTGTATTTTTTAGTAGAGACGGGGTTTCACCATGTTCGCCAGGATGGTCTCGATCTCCTGACCTAGTGATCCGCCCGTCTCGGCCTCCCAAAGTGCTGGGATTACAGGCTTGAGCCACCGCGCCGGGCCTGGGTTTTAAAGTGAATGAAGTAAGCTGGAAAGCACATGAAGGCAGCCTGTGTCTACTAAACCTTGAATTCCAGAGCTATGTGTCAGAGACCCTAATGTTTATCATAGGAAAGTTTGGCCCAGGCATGGTGGCTCATGCTTAAAATCTCAGCTACTTGGGGAAGCTGAAGTGAGAGAATCACTTGAGTTCAGAAATCTGAGACTAGCCTGGGATAAAAGACTACGCTTTGGGTACAGTGTACACTGCTTGGGTGATGGTGCACCAAACTCTCAGAAATAAAAATAAAAACGAAAGAAATGTTTGGAAGAAAATTTGTTTCAAGTCAAGGAATTATATACTACCTATAATCTCAGCTGCTACTTTTAGTAGAAATTCTACTGTTAGTAGAGATTTAGAAGGGTTAGAATTTGACAATGAGAAAATATATTCTGATATTACATACCAACTCATAAACTGAGTTCTCTAAATGCTGTGTATTAAAATTTTAATGCAATTCTATGCAAGAAATAAGATATTGGGAAGAGTGCGAATTGTAATATACATCAAACATTGCATATTGAGTTACACTCTTGGTCTTGAGTGTCTGCTATCGAAGACACCAATGTTAGATCACAAATAAGATAAGAGGTAACAGAAGTGACTGTGCTTTATTCGTTTTCTAGCTGCAATGTTTTGGTCATGTTACTAAACATCTTTGAATTGTAGTTTTCCCACATAGAATAAATGTTATCATAATAGTTTCTATACAAGGTTGTTAAGAAATAAATAAAATACTTTATTTAAGAGACAACAAGCAAGAAGCCAGCACATAAACTGTAGTTATTGGTAATATAATTGATTATAAATTAGTGATAATGTACACATTACAATTAATCTCAATATCACATAATTTACTGAGTATAGTTCTATCTCCTTTGTCATTGTTTATAGAGAAGCTAATTTATATGTTTGTCCAGTAGCTTATTTATTTATTTATTTATTTATTTATTTATTTATTTTTTTTTGAGACGGAGTCTCATGCTGTTGCCCAGGCTGGAGTGCAGTGGCGCGATCTCGGCTCACTGCAAGCTCCGCCTCCCGGGTTCACGCCATTCTCCTGCCTCAGCCTCCTGAGTAGCTGGGACTACAGGCGCCGCCACCACGCCCGGCTAACTTTTTGTATTTTTAGTAGAGACGGGGTTTCACTGTGGTCTCTATCTCCTGACCTTGTGATCCGCCCGCCTCGGCCTCCCAAAGTGCTGGGATTACAGGCTTGAGCCACCGCGCCCGGCCCTATTTGTTATTTTTTACTCTGTTCACCCCCCTTTCTTGTGGTATGATCTCAAGATGGTGAGTGATTTCCTAACATTTGCCTGTCTCTTGTTCTCCTACTTGGGTTTCTAGTTTTGAAATGCATGTGAGTCCTGTTCAAAGTCTTCTTTTCCATACTTGGTACTGATATATTGGATGAAGTTTGATCTAAATATTTGCTTCACATAGACAAACCTCTGAGTTTTTAAATAATCCCATCTGAAAAATTATGTAATATATTATGCCTTCATACCATTAAGCTTTCATGCGCTGCCTTAAAACAAGCCTTTATCTGAACTCAGTTTGTAATTCATTTCCTTATTCCAATCAAGATTCCTGACTCTTAGTTTGAAAATGTTCTATGGAAAAATAGAATGTGTAATCTTTGGCAAATGTTGATCTTCTGGTGAATTTGTTGTAAGTGCAACAAAATCTGTATTTATGTAATAATCCTAATAATTCTTTTATAAACAGGATAACAGAAATTAATCTGTAATTAAGGACTTTTAGTATATTTAAAAGAGTAAGCTTTTTAATATAGGAGGGGTAACCTTGGATTGGTAAATATCTCTTGTCCATAATTCTGCCTCTTCTCTGTGCTTTCAGCAAGAGTGAACTCTGTTTAATGGATGCACTCGACAGTGGCAATCCATTATAAGTGCTTTAAAAGCAGACATAAGTAAAACAACCTAAACCACATCCATTGTTAATAATTGATGTTTGTTCATCATTGGCAACTATTGATTATAGACTTAAAAGGAAGTTCTTTGTGTATTGATTTTGGACCCTTTGCTTTGCTATGCAGACAACTGCAAGCGACTTGAACTTAAGGGAAGTGTGTTACAATTCTTAAAAAATTAAGTAGTCATTAAAGAAACAAGGTGCAGTGTGAGTCCATGGCTTCTTGTGGAATTAAAACAGGTTGTCTTTGAAGGGATTCATGAGAGAATTCTCTTGCATTTTTTTAAACAGCTGACTATTACTAATAATGCAATTATAATTGAGAACTGTTTATCCTAGAGATTTTAAATATGTGCATCTCACATTTTATAATACAAGTGTAAGTTGAAACTGGATTTTATCAATTGTTTGAAATACCACACATGCTGTTTGAAATATGTCTAGTGCATTTATTTTGCTCATGATTTCAAGCATCATTTCATCCTATGACATAACAGGGGCCTGTAAATACGCTAATGGAAGGGTGGAACTGGTATAATGTGGTTGTCATGCTTACTATGGCCCCTTGATTTGAGAAATTATACAAATGATGAGACAAATGAGTCATAAGGAAGAACAAACTAGAACAAACAATACTTCCGTGATAAAAGAAACCCCAATTTGAGGTGTAATTTGAACAATATAATTGCTTTCTAATATTGGAGCTATCATTCATTAGCTTGGAACATTTGACTTGTCACAAAGCTTGTTGTTCCCCACATATAAGATGAGGGAAGATAAAAATTATTTAACTCTCTAGCAGGATGTTGCAAATAGTAAATTGACAACATGTATGTAGAATCAGATCAAAAAGTATGAAAATGAAAAAGAGTTAAGGAAAGAGTCTAATTATTACTTTTCTAGACTTAAGATAGGATATGCTAAAGACATTGCAAATATAGAAAAATTGGTTAAAAGCAATTATGAAAGTGGTTTTAGTATCATGTGAGTATAATCATTAATAGTTTCAAATGTCAAGCTGTTGAGACAAAATGTTTGAAGAAATACAAAGAATATTTAAGACAAATTGTTTCATTGTCAATAACATATCATTTTGGGAACACAAGCAAAAGACTATTAAAATATATATGCCTTTCTGTTATTGACTCTTACTTATTTCTATGAATGCATAAAATGTGTGTTCTCTTTATTTTTAATAATATTTTAACTTTTTTTAGGATCAGGGGTACATGGCAAGTTTGTTACATAGGTAAACTCATGCTGTCTTTTTAAAGTGAAAAATCTAGTGCCATACTCTATGTTCATAATGTTAACAAGTATGAATATCCCCCACACATACATCTGCTAAGATATACATTTGTATTTGAAAATACATTTTGTAGGTATAGTGACAGATATCTGTAATGTGCTTCCATAGAACTGCAGTATGGTGAAGGTCAATACAGTTTGAAATAAAAAAGATCTCTATTCACATCCTAGCTCTGCTGTTTACTAACAACTTAATTTTAGATGTTATTTATTATCACTAATTAATGGTGATCTTATTTACTTATTGTTATGAATTTAAATAAAAGAATGGAAGTGAAAATATTTAGCATAATGTTTGTCATATAGCAATTGTTCAATAGAGATTAATATTCCTAGCAAGTCAACTGTATTTTCTTAAGACTTTCTATATGTAGCTGTGATATGGCAAACATTATTTAATAAACAAACTTTTATTGTAAATTAGTTTTTTAGAAATTTGTCCTTATTTATTTCTCACAATAACCCTCAGAATGTTTTGTTTTATTTCATTTTATTTTGTTTATTTATTTATTGAGACGGAGTCTCGCTCTGTTGCCCAGGCTAGAGAGCAGTGGCGGCATCTCGGCTCACTGCAAGCTCTGCCTCCCAGATTACGTCAGTCATTCTCCTGCATCAGCCTAATGAGTAGCTGGGACAGGCGCCTGTCACCTCACCTGGCTAATTTCTTTTTGTATTTTTAGTAGAGATGGGGTTTCACTGTGTTAGCCAGGATGGTCTCGATCTCCTGACCTCGTGATCTGCCCACCTCGGCCTCCCAAAGTGCTGGGATTACAGCCATGAGCCACCACGCCCAGCTGGAATGCTTTTAAATACAAAAAAACAAAAAAAAAACAACAAAAAAAGACAATACAATTCTAGCTGACCTAGAGTAGAGGTAAATATTATTAGTTCAATAATTAAATGTCCAGAGGCAAGGTGGGATTTTGGCCTGGTTTGACCAGGAATTCAGTTTTATTTATTTATGATTTTCTTAGCTTGCTCTTTTCTATTTGCCATTTTAGTTGAAATCTTGTCAGTAACATGGATAACTGACTGCTTTTATTTCGGCTTTCACGTTTGCACTTTACATCATTTAGACAGAGTTTCAGTATCTCAAATAATTATTAAGTTTTATACTAATGGGCCACCCCTGAGGAACAGAGAAATTACATGTGGTTGGTCAATTCTTGAACTACCTGAGTAAATCTCTGTTATAATGGAGATGTTAATGTTCATAATGGCTTAGAATCCAATACAGGAGCCGGGAGTAGTATAAATCCTATCCAAATCATATGCCCGCCCTATGATGGAATGGATGCTGAGCTAGCAATCACAATGTTCCTGTGTTACTCTGTGGCACATGTACAAAAATATCTGCCAAGTTCCTTATTTGTAGTATCATGGTACAGGAGAGGAACTTGCAGATTATCAGTGGACTCACTTTCCAGAGGTTACAAAATTTGAATGATTTGACTTGTTTAAGATAATCTGAAATTTTTATCAGTAATGCAAATTCTGTTTTTTTGTTCGTTTTGTTTTGTTTTGTTTTGAGACGGAATCTCTCTCTGTCGTGCAGCGGGGAGTGCAGGGACTGGAGTGCAGTTGCACGATCTCGGCTCACTGCAACCTCCCCCTCCCAGGTTCAAGTGAAGTAATGCTGATTCTCTATTCATACTTCTGACTGCAAGTAGTTCCAATAGGAGTGATTGCTTACTTATTGACTCTGGACCAGAGGGTTAATGAGAAGTATGGAGTTACTCTAAGGTATTCAGCAATTTAACTATCAAATATGATTTGCATGACAAAATAAAATAATAACTATTATCACATGTGAATTATTCACATTAAAATATGTCCTCGGCCGGGCACAGTGGCTCAAGTCTGTAATCCTAGCACTTTGGGAGGCTGAGAGGGGAGGATCATGAGGTCAGGAGATCAAGACCATCCTGGCTAATATGGTGAAGCCCCGTCTCTACTAAAAAGAATACAGAAAAAAAAAACTAGCCGAGCGAGGTGGTGGGCGCCTGTAGTCCCAGCTACTCGGGAGGCTAAGGCAGGAGAATGGCGTGAACCCGGGAGGCGGAGCTTGCAGTGAGCCCAGATCGCACCAGTGCACTCCAGCCTGGGAGACAGAGCGAGACTCCGTCTCAAAAAAAAAAAAAAAAAAAAAAAAAAAAAGTCCTCATTCTTGAAAAAATTGGGAGCTTTTGCATTACTACATGCAGTGCACCACTTAAGATGAAATATGTTTGAAATATTTATGGAGAACTAATTCTAAGTTGTGATTCTTTTCTCATATACTTCTTAATAGTAAAAAATTAATATATACATTCAATTTTTAAACAAATTATGATGTATTTACATGTACTATAATTGTCAGTTACAATAACAAGTACAAACCAATGTTTATGTTATCTCAATGTTCATGGAGTTGAATAGGAAATGAAAAGGAATTTAAAATAATTTTTCAATGGGAAAGACCAAAACTTGTTCAAAACTCAAAGAAAGGTTAACTTAACTTTGAACGTAAATCTTGTTTAAGAAAAATAGTCATTTAATTGATAGTGCATGTTAAAAAGATAGAAAACATTTCCAATTTTTCTTATTATGGAACACATGATGCTTTTAAAGATTGAAGCAGTTGCACTTTTTCCCACTGTAAGAAAAGAGAGGTTTGAATCTTCAACTACTTGCAGTATAAAATTGTAGACCTTTAGGGATAGAATACAATTTTACAAAGTATAGATTTACCTAGAAATAAAATGAGTCCAAACCTGGGAATGGTTGTTGAATTAAATTATGGCAGAGAGCCAAATGAGATGACCGAACTTTAGCCTTTAGCCTTCTCCCTGACCCCACAATTTCCTTTTTATATGATTTTTAGTTCATCCAGCCCAATAAAATACACAAGACTTTAGTACAGTAGGTGGAGGCAATCCTGTACACATGAAATGAAAAATTAAGCTGATATGCATTGATAAAAGAAAATAGAAGGTATGGAGAAGGATCTCTGGGAAAATTTTAGTACAGACAGGATGTGCTTGAGGTCTGGATTGCCACTATTTTCCTAGTAGCAAATATATGAAGCCCTCTTATAAGCCTCCATTAATAACTTTTTTTTTAAATTAAGTTTGACTTAGGATTTACTGTTTTCAAACAAAACAAGCCTTAATTTGTTGTGGGAAGTCAGGGACCTTGAATGGAGGGACCGGCTGAATCCATGGAAGAAGAACATAAATTGTGAAAATTTCATGGACATTTATTAGTTCCCCAAGTTAATACTTTTATAATTTCTTATGCCTGTCTTTACTGCAATCTCTGAACATAAATTGTGAAGATTTCGTGGACATTTATCACTTCCCCAAACAATACTCTTGTATGCGTGTCTTTAATCTCTTAATCCCATCATCTTCGTAAGCTGAGGATGTATGTCGCCTCAGGACCCTGTGATGATTGTGTTAACTGCATAAATTGTTTTTGTAGAGCATGTATGTTTGAACAATATGAAATCTGGGCACCTTAAGAACAGGATAACAGTGATTTTCAGGGAACAAGGGAGATAACCTTAAAGTCTGGCTGCCTGTGGGCTGGGCAGGACAGAGCCATATTTCTCTTATTACTGAAAACGGGTAAGAGAAATATCGCTGAATTCTTTCCCCAGTAAAGAATATTAATAATTAACAGCCCTGGGAAAAGAATGCATTCCCAGGGCGGGGCCTCTAAAGTGACTTCCCTAGGAGTGTCTGCCTTGTGCAGATTTAGATAGGGATGAAACATGCCCTAGTCTCCTGCATCACCCCCAGGCTTGATAGGATTGGGAAATTCCAGCCTGGCGAATTCTAGTCAGACCAGTTCTCTGCTCTTGAACCCTGTTAAGATGTTTATCAATGACAATGCGTGCACAGCAGGACATGGAAGTTCATTAGTGATTCTAGTTTCACCCTGACCTTGTGATCTTGCCCTGACCTCCTGCCTTGTGATTTTTTGTTGCCCTCTCTGTGACTCACACCCTATTTGTACACTCCATCCCCTTTTGAAAATCACTAATAAAAGCTTGCTGGTTTTATGGTTCAGGGGGCATCACGAAAGTTGTCGACATATGATGTCTCCCTGGGACACCCAGCTTTAAAATTTCTTTCTTTTGTACTCTTTCCCTTTGTTTCTCAGACTGGCCAACACTTAGGGAAAATAGAAAAGAACCTACATTGAATTATTGGGGGCAGGTTCCCCTGATATTAACAATACATATGCACACGAAAGATAAATTGAAAGTTTAAAATTGCTTAATATTGAAAATGTTAATATAATATTAATAAATATAATATTAAGTGGTAGCTCATTGTGGTTTTAATATCCATTTCCCTGATAATTAGTGATGTTGAGCATTTTATCATATGTTTGTTAGCCATTTATATGCCCTTTTTGAGGATTGTCTATTCATGCCCTTTGCCTACTTTATGATGGGATTATTTGTTTTTTTCTTGATGATCTGTTTGGGTTCCTTGTAGATTCTAGATATTAGTCCTTGTCAGATTCATAGTTTGCAAATATTTTCTCTCAGTCTGTGGGTTGTCTGTTTACTCTGCTGGTTATTTCTTTTGCTGTTCAGAAACTTTTTAGTTTAAGTAGGTCCCATTTATTTATTTCTCCTTTTGGTGCATTTGCTTTTGGCCTCTTAGTCATGAATTTTTTGCCTAAGCCAATGTCTAGAAGACTTTTACTGATGTTATCTTTTAGAATTTTTTTCAGGTCTTAGATTTAAGTCTTTGATATATCTTGAGTTGATTTTTACCTAAAGTGAGAAATGAGGATCCAGTTTCATTCTTGTACATCTGGCTTGCCAGTTATTCCAGCACCATTTATTGAATAGGGTGTCCTTTTCCCACTTTATGTTTATCATGCTTTCTTGAAGATCAGTTGGCTGTAAGTATTTGGCTTTACTTCTGCATTCTCCATTCTGTTTCTTTGGTCTACAGGCCTATTTTTATACCAGTACCATGTTGTTTTAGTAACTATAGCCTTGTAGTTTAATTTGAAGTCTGGTAATGTGATGCTTCCAGATTTGTTCTTTTTGTTTAGTCTTGCTTTATCTATGTGAACATTTTGTTGTTGTTGTTGTTGTTGGTTCCATATAAATTTTAGGATTGCTTTTACTAGTTCTTTAAAATACGATGATGGTATTTTGATGGGAATTGCATTGACTTTGTAGATTGCTTTTGGCAATGTGATCGTTTGCACAATATTGATTCTATCCATCCATGAGCATAGGATGTGTTTTCATTTCTTTGTGTCATCTATGATTTCTTTTGTCAGTGTTTTGTAGTTTTCCTTGCAGAGATCATTCACCTCCTTGGTTAAGTATATTCCTAAGTATTTTATTGTTTTCACAGCTGTTATAAAAGGGATTCAGTTCTTGACTTGACCCTCAGATTGATTGTTTTTGGCATATAACAGAGCTACTAATTTGTGTACATTGATTTTATATCCCGAAACTTGACTGAATTAATTCATCAGATCTAAGAGCTTTTTGGATGCTTCTTTAGGGTTTTCTAGGCACACAATTATATCATCTTTGAACAGCAATAGTTTGACTTCCTCTTTTCCAATTTGGATGCCATTTCCTTCTTTCTCTTATCTGATTTATCTGTCTAGGATTTCCAGTCCTATGTTGAATAGAAGTGGTGAAAGTGGGCATCCTTGGCTTGTTCCAGTTCTCAGGGAGAATGCTTTCAAGTTTTCTATTCTCTTCTAAAGCAGGTTATATTCTTCTATTATCCAGCACACTATCCAGTTTGTTTTCATGGAGGCACGGATACAAGATAAAAATTAGAAATGTGAAAGACCTCTTCAGTTCTATGATCAGAACTGGTTCTTCATCTATACTATACTCCCACATTGTATTTGCTAAATAAAGTCAGAAGGCCAGCCTAAATTCAAAGATTATTGAAATATCTTTGTTTTCTTATTGGAAAGACTCATTGTAAAGTGAGGATAGAGAAGGAATGATGTTTTCAGGCTGTTTTTATAATCAATATATTACATACAGCTCTCATCACCACCAGAGTAGAGACAATTCTTTTTTTATTGTTTCTATTTGAAAATACTTTAATGTAAATGACGAGTTGATGGGTGCAGTACACCAACATGGCACATGTATACATATGTAACAAACCTGCATGTTGTGCACATGTACCCTAGAACTTAAAGTATAATAATAAAAAAAAATGAAAATACTTTAAGAGATCTACAATTGACTGAAATTAGATCGCATGCCTGTTCTTGAACCAGTCACCTAATCCAATTGGCAATGTACAGATTAGTTGAAGGCTGATCATCCAGCCCTCCTGCTGTCTAATATATATTATCCATATCTAATTCTAAATTACTACAGGTTTTTATTACTTTTCCAGTGTCAGCACATAGCCTAAAATATGAAAGTCAAACTTAAAGTCTGTATCGTACTGAACTTCTTATTCATTATGTACTCACCCCCCTCTTTGTTGCACTCTTAATATCCTTAATTTTTAAAAATCCATACTCATTTATGATTTCTGTTCTTTGCTATACATTCTATGCATATACTAAAATACTTAAATTATCGTTTTTAGAATATCTTGATCATTCCATTGTTTGTTTGCTTGTTTGCTTCATTCTAAATATGTACTCACCTGAGAAGTACTCATCCAATCTGCTAATTTCAATTACCATCTATATGTTAATAGCACCAAGGCTTTATATATAACTCATCTTTAAATTTTTACAGTAGGCACTCAGCAAATTTATGCTGAATAAAGCAATAAATGAGTAAATAAAATAATGGACATTAAAGTATTCAGTACATCTCAAAGCTCTAAAAATAACAGTTGTTATAATTATACAAAAAGGCATGTAGCTCATGTGCTTCTAGAAGTTCTTAATCAAGGGACACTATTGTTTTTTGTTTGTTTCTTTGTTTTGCAGGTCTTTCTATTTAAATGACTAAATTACTTTATATTTTTGTTTAGTCTGAATTATTCATGTTTATAATTAATTTAATTGTAAGGAAATTGCTTTTCTTTTTCATTTGTGTTTTTACCCAAATATTGACACTAGTTTAGTTTTTATTTCATTGTAATAGGGATCAACTAGTGCTGACTGGCAGCTTGCCATTAGGAGGGGTGAACTACCTACTATCATCCTGTATTAAATTAATTCGAAAGAGTTTATGTTTTCAGTATTGCAGCACGCTAGAAGTTTAAGATGCAGACAAGGAAAACAAGGCAGCCTAGAGAACATTTACCTTTGCATATCCTCATAAAATTTTTATCCATTTTGCTTCTCTTAATAAACTTTACACAATCACTGCTCGGAAATGTATTTGGTTGTTAGTTTGCTTTGGAATTCTGCCCTTTCACTGTGTGCATCAAAATGATTTGCAACAGTTTGTTTATTGAGTGCTTTAGCAAATTCAGCCATCTTCAAAATCACCAGTTGCTATTTCTAAAAGCAGGTAGATTTAAAATGAGCTTCCACTGTTTGCCAAATGTAGAAGTGTCAAAATGTTCCCAGTGAATAACGTCACTTATTACGCTGTAGAAATGTACTTTGGGAGCATTATTTACACACAGATCATTTCTAACCTACATTTGGAACTTGGACTAATTTTAAATGGGCCAACATGCCATTTTTATATATTGAAGAGAACTCTTTCTGAGCAATCCAAATAACACCTGAAAATAATTTTTAAACCACTCATCATTGGAAATATACCACATAGAAACCATTTACAGGTAAGATTGCTGGATGAAAGCATTTAATCATTCTGCTTTTAGTAAGGATATTAAAATTCTGGGCCAATAGCTTGTGATATTTTATTTGAAGTACAGTCATACCTCACTTAGTGAGTCACAGGGATAAGTTCTGAGACATGTGTTTAGGTGGTTTTTTGTGCAAACATCATAGAGTGTATTTACACAAATCAAGATGGCATAGCCTACTACACACCTAGGTTATACAGTATAGCCTATTACTCCTAGGCCACAAGTCTATATATCATGTTACTGTACTGAATACTGCAGGCATTTGTAACACCATGGTAAGTACTTGTGTATCGAAACATATCTGAACATAGAAAAGTTACAGAAAGAATATGGAATAAAAATAAATATGGTACACATATATGGGGCACTTATCACGTTTAAAGCTTACAGGACTGGAAATTGCTTTGGATGACACAGTAAGTTGTGAGTAAATGTGAAGGCCTGAAACATTACTGTGGACTACTGTAGACTTTAAACACTGTACGCTTAGGTTTTACTAAGTTTTAAAAAGTTTTTTCTTCAATAATAAATTAAACGTAGCTACTGCAACTGTTTTACTTAAAAGTTTTTAACCTTTTGGATTCTTGTAATAATATTTAGCTTAAAACACAAACACATTGTACAACTGTACAAAAATACTTCATATAATTCAAATATTTTTTCTGCTTTTAATTTTTTATAATTATTGTTTACTTTTTAAACCAGTTAAAAATAAAACACACATATATTAACCTAGGCTCACACAAGATCAGGCGCATCAATATTAGTGTCTTACACTTTCATATCTTGTCCTACTGGAAAGTCTTCAGGGGCAAAAACACTCACAGAGTTGTCATCTCCTATGACAACAATGCCTTCTTTTGAAATTTCTCTTGAAGGACCTGCCCGAGTTTGTTTTACAGCTACCCTTTTTTATAAGTAAGAATACATTCTAAAATAATGACAAAAATATAGTATAGTAAGTACATAAACCAGTAACATAACTGTTTATTATATTATTATTTTCAAGTATTATGTACTATACATAATTTTACATGCTGTACATTTTTATTGAATCAAAACATTTTGCATATTTGGGGCTGCATGCATCTGTTACATGCATAGATTGTGTAATAAAGTCAAGGTGTATGGGGTAGCCATCATCTTGAGTATTTATCCTTTTGCTTTTGGTAACATTTCAATTCCTCTCTTCTAGTTACTTTGAAATGTATAATACAATGTTGCTAACTATAGTCACCTTACTCTGCTACTGAATTTTGTTGCTTATTTATTCTATCTGACTGTATATTTGTGCATGCTAATCAACCTTTTTTTAATTCCCTACTCCCACCTACGTACAATTCCTATCCTCTGGCATCTATCTTTCTATTCTCTACCTCCATTAGATCAATTATTTTAGTCCCCACATATGAGTGAGAATATGCAGCATCTGTCTTTCTGTGCCTGACTTATTTAACTTAATATAGTAACCTCCATTTTCATCCATGTTGCTGTAAATGGCATGATTTCATTCTTCTTTTTTATGACCAAATAGTTCTATATTTTTATACAATTGGCAGTGAAGTACATTTGTATATATAATCATCATCACAAATGTGTGAGTAGAGTTGTACTATGACATTAGAAAGACCATGTCACTAGGCAACGTGAATTTTTCAGTTGCATTATAATTTTATGGGTCTGCCATTATATACGTGCTTCATTGTTGACTGAAACATCTTTATGTAGTGCATGACTGTGTATGCAAAATAGCCCTATAATCTCTTGTATATTGTAAACAAGAGTTACCCGATTAGGAAAAGCATCTTAGAACAGAAAATATAAATGGTCAGATGAGAATTACTCTTTAGTTAAACTTTTTACTGAAATCAAATGTTTGTTACTGACATTAAGTTTTAAGGCAAAATGACACAGATTATATTGTTCTCATTGTGAAAAATAAATGAGAATAAACAACCAAAAATTGCCAGTATTTTACAACATAATTGTGTAAAGTGACTTTAGTTTGAATTTGGGTTTTGTTTACCAAAGGCAGTTCATATTATATATGTGTGTATATATGTATGTATATGGGTATACATATACACATATGTATGTATACACACATATACACATATATACATATACACATATACATACATATACACACACATACACACACACACACACACACACACACACACACACACTCTTCCTTCTTTTGTTATTCCCTTAATGCAAGTTAATGGGTATAAGCTGTAGGAATATTTCACAACATGCTGTAAATAGGCAGAGTATAAACAGATTTTATTCTTTCTTGGCAAAGAAAAGTATTTATTAAAAACAATATACTTTGTTTTTAGAAGTATATGACTTTGAAATATAATATATAAATTTGGAAAATATAGCCAGGAATTTGATATCATGGTTTTACTTAAAAAAGTATATTGGGTATTGTAACAAAACATGATAAGCTTAAACTCTCAATGGTCAAACCATGAATGACTTGTCCTGGAAATGTCAATGTAATTTAGGAACAAGTGTGAGCACAACTGGGGAGTGAGTTTCAACATACTATCAGAATTAATGCCATTTTTACTACGTTTCAAGCACTTTCTATGGATGATGTATTAAATATAGTAGCTCATTTAATTTTTACATCAAGCTGACAAATGTTTACAAAGGAGGAAATACAGATTTATAGAGATTCAGTAACTTTGTTATTATTATACAACTAGCAATCTAAACCCAGATGCCCTGATCATATTGTCTTGAGCCACATACGGTTCCTTTCTTTCTAGCAAATGTTACCTACTATTCAAGACAAATGGCTTCTGGAATAATAGGGTTCTGATATCAGCTCTAAAAATAACGAAAGCAATCAAGCATTATCTAATTAAATGCTTTATTTAGCATCAGGCTGTGGCATATGCTTCAGAATGTATGATTATGCCAAAAGGATTTTAATAAGAACAACTGAAAACTGTGCTTGTAACTGCATATTTGACATTGAGATTTCCATCCAGGTATTAAACAGCCATTTAAAAGTAAATTGGTAAAAAAGAAATATCTTCGTTCACTTACCCCCATGCCACTAATTTTTCTCACGTATGACTTATCTTCTTAGTAAGTGCCTACATTATTTATGTAGACTCCTCAAATGCAAGAAGAGTTGGAAAAAGTAATTTTTGATTAGAAAGGTATGTCACATCAAGATACAACAGAGAAAAAAAGCAAAAATCTTTGGTGGACAACAAGCCATCTTTGAAAGTTTTCCACTCAGGCCACCAAAAAACAATGTGCAGGTATTTCCCAAGTCCAGAATACTCTCACGCTCATCCCCAGACAAGCTACCCATAGTTACTTAATTCAGCTCAAAGGATTAAGAAATCCAAGCTATATGTACTTATCTCCAGGCTGAAATGTAGCCTACGGTGATCTGATGCCATATAAATGAGAAGTCAATTTATCTGTCTCCATTTTATCCTACTACAAACACACATATATGAGTATCCATTGGTGGAACAGGTAAACCATTATTGCAGCAAGAGCTTTTACTAGGAAGAATGGAAAGAGAACACAATACCACTGGCCCATGGCAATGATAAACTCCTGCAGTAGATCCTGCTTTTATAGCAGTGAGTAAAGTTCCTTGTGTTTACTTTGATTTAGCTTTGATTTAATAGCAATTCCTCTCTCTGTTGTCCTTCATGTTACAGACTCAGTGGTCTTCGAAATTTTTCTTGTTCATCCTCAATAGACATGTTCGAGGTGAGTATTAGGGACAACCAAACTTTTGGAGCCTTACTATAACTGCAAAAGAGTTGTTTTAAGACTCGAATATTCAAGAGTTTATTTTAGTCAATAATTTATTTAGCAACATAACTCCCTCAAAAACCTTACAGGCTTATTATTTGTTTATTTCTAGTCAGTTCAATTCTGTCAGCTAATAACCACACCAAAATTCCTTTCCAGGGATACTTCCAGGGATACTTCTGAAACTGTTTTACTTATGTTTCTTAACTTATTCAGTTATTTCTGTTTGCATAATGGATGGCTTTGAGGATGCGTGAATTAATAGGTTTGGCTGAAGGTCACATTCTCTTTTTTTTTTTTTTTTTTCCCTTTTTTTTTTTGAGACGGAGTGTTGCTCTGTCTCCAGGTTGGAGTGCAGTGGCACGATCTCGGCTCACTGCAACCTACACCTCCCAGGTTCAAGTGATTACCCTGCCTCAGCCACGCCCTGCCCTCTCCCCCCAGCCCCCCCTCCCCCCACTCCCCGCCCAGGAGCTAGGACTACAGGCGCCCGCTGCCACGCTTGGCTAATTTTTTGTATTTTAATAGAGGCGGGGTTTCACCATTTTGGCCAGGATGGTCTCCATCTCGTGGCCTTTTGATCCAAGGAGGGTGCCCTGGTCTACTAAAGTGCTGGGATTGCAGGTGTTAGCTACCGCACCCGGCCGAATGTCACATTCTTAATCTGATGTTTGCCACAAGTGTAGGCCCCAATGGGCCTATGCATTCAATAGCTTTTCCAGTTGAGTTTCTTACTTTTTGAGGTCTAAAATCAGTTGACTATTCAGATATTTGAGGCCCCAAATTTCTAGATTCTTTCTATTAGCTTTTGGTATTTACAAGCAAATTTGGTCAGTCTTGTCAGAGATCATCGTTTTTCTCTAATACCTGTTGACTCAGACAATCACAGTAAATACATGCTTCGAAGTGGTGTTTCTCAATGTCTTTCCATTCAGCTTTACTCTCAGAGGGCACCTGGTCACTCTTGAATATCTGATATTTTTACCAATGAAGATATTTTTTTCTCCAAATTTTCAACTCTGATATAAGTTTCTCTCTGCCTAGTGAGGAACTCCTAAGCTGATATCACATTTTTTAGGCTTGTTGTCATTTTTGTTACAGAAAAATCAACATTAGTTACCAATATCTGTACTATTCCAAATAAAATTAGCAGCTGTAACAAGAAAATTAACATTTTAGTAAGTGATTTCACCTTCAGAGTTCTTAGTCTGGTTTGCCATTGTTTGTATCCTGACACTTTGACATATGCACATTGTTGATTTATCCTGATACAAATTTGAAAAATATTGAATATGTTGATTTAAACAGGTGAAAAATGAAGAAATTAGTCCACGAATTTTATTCCAATACTTGTAATGCAAATCCAGAAATGTCCAGAATATGCACATATAATTACCCAGATCAATTTGTGATTTTATTATATAAAACACTTCAGTGAGGAATTTTGTGAATTAACTAGTAAGGGAAATTAAAATGTATTGAAAGTGGGTAAACATTGAAAAGGAAGAAATGTGGCTCCCCAAAAAGAGAAAACAAACAAAAAAGGTTAATTATGAAATTGTCAATAAAATAGAAGGAAAAATCCATTTATTGTATGACATTGCTTCTGTAACATGTCTTTAGCAACAAAGTTATAGTATTTTTGAATATATAAAATATTCAGTGGGTAAGCCATTTATTTTGATAACTCTGTGCATTGACTGGCTGTTTTTCTTTGCATGTGATTATAACAATTTTCTCGAAACTTAAAATGTCAGAAATTCGACTGCCATTTCTTACATATATTTGCTCAGTGTATCTCTAGCAACGTTATTTTAATTTAACAAGAGATTGTATTCTGTTTTGTTTTTTATATATTCCACATAATCTTTAAAAATGAAAAGTAAGCAAAATGTCAAATAAACATAAAAAGAAAAATATATGACTACATGGGCACATACATTTTATGCCCAGTATTGTGTAAAGCAGTTTATCCATTTTCTCTAAATCTATCTTTGCCACCACCATGTAAAATTGGTTTTATTATCCCAATTTGACAATTGAGAAAAATATAGGTTCACATACTTGTCAAAGTCAGCGAGCTAGTAAGAGGCTGACTAGAATTTGAACCTAATTCTACTAGAAAAACCGTGTTCTGCCCTTGAGGATCTCAAGCTGTATTTAAGTAGACAGGCATAAATAAATAGAAATGCTTTGTGGTTATTATTACAATCAAATAACAGGCAAACGTCTACGAGTGTGCAGATGAAGGAGAGATAAATCTGAAATAAATGGATCAAAGATTGTTTGGAAATAAAATGCATAATATGTTATTTGATGTGGATCTTCAAAGGCAAGATGAGTAAAATTTACCAAGCAGCTAAGTAAAGGGAGTAAGATCTCTAAGCAGAATCAAAAGCATCAGTTAAGACACAGGAGCGTAGCAATGGCTTTTTTCATAGGTAAGTGCTTTGGTGAAAACTTTGGTTTCTAAAAATAGCTTCATCCCTTTACCCAAATAATGTGATATCTACTTTATTTCTTTCCAGTTGATATCTCCTATTTCACCGTTTTGGCATTTCAATATAAAGTTGTCAGTGTAACTTTACCTTTCATTATAAAGTGTTTTCTATATTTTTCAAGGCAGTCAAATATATGTTAAGCTCTACTGTAAAAATTTCAACAACTGGGAATATGTAAGCCAATCAATATTTGAATAAATGAGACATGGCCAAAGATTAAAAAATACTTAGGATGAATAAAAACGCTAAAATTTATTTCTGCCTGAATCTAAACAAGAAATGCAAATTGATTTTATTGATTATCTCTCTAACTTTCAAAATAATGCATAAAAGAATAAAAGTAGTTATTATTGATTATATTCTTCTCTTCTAAAAATTTTTTTATTTTTCTTTTTTTTTAAAAGTCTTGCTCTAGCCCCTGGAAGTAAATATCTCAGCTCACTGCAATATTTACGCCATTCTCCTGCCTCAGCCTTTAGCTGGGACTACAGGCGCCCGCCACCTCGCCCGGCTAGTTTTTTGTATTTTTTAGAGACGGGGTTTCACGGTGTTCATTGGTCTCGAACAAAGTGCATTTCATTGTTTTAATTGTAACAACATTTCATTGTTTTACTGTAATGCTTTTTATTCCATTGTTTCCCAAATTTTTCTTTGCCATTTCTTTTAATACAATTTGAAATGTTAACATACAATACTTGTTAGCATTCAAAGAAAACCAGAATTAGATTATTTGACACAATGAGAGCTCGTCTTTTATATTACACATTGAAAATGTCTGAGACGGGTCTCAGTGTGGGATTAAGAGGAAGTACAGGCCCAAATCGGATGCAGAATTATGGAACATAATGCTGTTTTATTTTGAGGCTCTGTATTATTCTTCCTCAGATCCTTGTAAAGTTTACATTTATCTACACTAATTTGAAAACATATACATCTATTTCACATCGTTGAGTATCATTTGTGTTTACTGATACATGTGTGTTGTTTCCCTCAGTGTAATGTATCACAAGTCCACTCATTTGTTTCCTTCCTTCCAGGATGTTGTCAAAAGGAGGCATCTCTTATGCTTTTACTAGGTTCTCTTTAAGCCAAATTGACATCAATACATGTAACATTTAGCCTTTTCCAAAAATATCTTCATAAAATACAAGTTTGTTGTGCCAGTTACATTTTTAACTCATATAAAATAAATACATAACTATTAAAATTGAAATGTCACTAATATACCACCTAAAATTATCTTATGCAACATAATTATAAATATCTCAAGGTTAGTTCTAAAGGAAGATGATGTCTAAACTTCTTACCCAAATTTTATAATTTTATGGCTATAGTTCACCATCTCATTTGGCCCTGTACTTCCTCTTAATTCCACCCTAAGACATATTTGAGAGATCTTTCCAATGTGTGTCATGATAGACTAGTTCCTATAGTGTCAAATAATGTATGAAGGGATAGACAGTAAATTATCCTTCATCTGTTAATGGGAAGAAAAATTTGTTTTATTGTATGTTAATGTTTGTGTTCATGGATGAATTCTCTTTGAATTATTTTATTTTATGTAGTAGAACAATATTTTGCAGTGAATAAAAAACTAGAGTAAAATAAAGGTTTAAAATAAATATAAATAACATTATTTTTCCTGTGACTGTTTGTCATTGGAGAACCTTAACTTTCCTAGCTGTATTTATTTAAAGTTTGCATCATTTACATAATTTTATAACACTCTATGGAAATTGCTAATTATAGTAAAAATGAAAGTTCTACAATACAATGTAAGTTCTTACATAAACCAATAACATATGCAGTTAAAACTAAATTGGTTTAATATTGTGGATACAGAAAACATTTTTTCAAGGGTAATGAAGAATTTCTGTATCATTCTCTTCAATCAAGAGAATATATTGGGTATGTAGATTAATATTTTGAACTTCATAGAGTTTTAACTGTTAAAATGGTCATTGAAAATATGCTGTATTAAACTTTACGACTGACTCAGGTTTTGAAGGACTTCACCCTAAAATCATATTTATTTTCAATTCTATTTAATTAATACACTCAGAATTTACATCTTAATTGCATCACACATCAATGCATTTTGCATTTTGATTAGGTAATAGTTTTATATAATTCTCTGGATCATTTGATTGGGCATCCATGGAAAAACTAAATGATACCCATTAGCCTCACAAAGGATAAAAGTTATATTTGCTGTATTATTGTTTATAAAATTAACTTACTGCCTTCATGGAGACTTCTTTTGTGTGTTTGGCATTGTACCACCCAGAATAATTTTTGATGAGTTTCATCCCTAAACTGGTATTTCTGATCTCAATTACTGATAGCAATTTTTTTTTTTTTTCTTTTTGGAGACAGAGTCTCGCTCTGTTGCCCAGACTGGAGTGCAGTGGAGCAACATCAGCTCACTGCAACTTCTGCGTCCCAGGTTCAAGCAATTCTGCTGCCTCAGCCTCCCGACTAGCTGAGACTACAGGTGCACCGCTGCCATGCCTGGCTAATTTCTTTTGTATTTAAGTTGAGATGGGGTTTCCCCGTGTTGCCCACGCTGGTCTCGAACTCCTGAGCTCAGGCAATCTGCCCACCTAGGCCTCCCAAAGTGCTAGGATTACAGGCATGAGACACTGTGCCTGGTCAGCAATTCTTTACTCATCAAGTCCAACTTACCAGTCCTTATAGTGCTCTTATGATTAATTTAGTGGCTTTAACATTGTAATATGTCTTCTGAGAGTTCAAGAAAATTGCTGGACTCACTTTAAAGCTTTGAGATGCTGATAGAGAGCAATGATTATATTTAATGTATTATATGATCAACTATAAGTAGGATTATTACTTATATACATATAATATACAAATTATAATATATAATTATATCTTATATATGAGCATATAAAATTATATATAATCATCTACCTATCAAGCTATATATAACTATATTATAGTAGATATTATACCTTTCCTGCCATTAATATCTAGTACAAAGTATTACCTAGTATTTTTGTCATGTTGATTATTTAGGCCCTGATATTGACACTATTGAAAATATTTAACAGAATTTTGAGCAGAGTTCACAACTGTCTGCCTGGAAGAAAACAATTCATACAGTTTATTTTAAAAAATGAGTATACCCAGAATGCTCAATACTGTTTAGTGAAAAAGTATATATTTAAATAAAGAGAGGTGTGCTACATGACTTTTGCTCTGCTATCATAGAAGATGGTCAAGTAGAAGAGGAGGATTACAAAGCATAACAAAAAAGCATAAAAAGTAATGCCATGAAATCCATTCTCAATTTTTAGAAGTCTCAAATATATTTGCTAGATATTAAATTCAGATTCTTAGATTTTTTTAAAAAATGCACTGTGGAGGTTACATTTTCTTGTGGCTGTATGACAGAATCAGGTTAAACAAGTAGTATTTGATATTAAATGCAAAGCAGGGATTCTCATTTCCCAGCCTGTCTTGAGCTGATAATAGTTGTGAAACATTTCACAAAGACTACTATAATGGGAGAAACCAGACATTCCTGTTGTGAATTTTCTTTTTTCTCTAGAAATGGGGTATCATATTTAATGTTGCAAGATATCAATATGCATACCTTATCCTACCCAATTCATTTAGAAATCTAATTAAGACTAAATCACACCACAAGTATCCAGCACTCACAATGAAATGTAAATTCAAGTAGAATTTATAAAAGTCCAGGCTATTTCGCATTTTTCTTCTCCATTGGGTTTTTTTCTTGTAATTTTATTTTCTTTACACCACAGTTAATATTTCCAACAGCAGCAAAAATAGAGCTCGGGGGCAACTTTTTTGAATAAAATGTTTCAAGGAATTATCTATCTTCAACACTGTACTGTAGGTCCTTGTGAGATTATAGTCTTTCTTTCCATCAAAAAGCAACATTATTATATTAAAGTATATTTCACTGTCTATTTGCTGGCCTCATGTGACACCTCAGTACCAGTGGAGGGATATAGTCAGAGAAAATCACTAACGGAAGTCTTTGCAGCTTTTCACTTTTCATGTGAGGATGGGTTTGCTAATTGGATTGAGCCTGTCTCTGGTTGCAATCTAAGCAAGCATTGGTTAAAGGAAGATCTGCCACGTCACATCTGGGTTGCGTGCTAGGAGGTGAAGCACACAGTTAATAAGAATCATTTAAAGCACAGCCCATGTGCATAATTAAACGTGCCTTATTTCCTTGATTAAAAATCTGGTTATCAAGGATAATTGTTCAACTAAATCTTCAGGGATAGCTGAAGTAACTGCCTGTAGTATTTGAACTGGTGGTAGACTAACAGTACCACAAAGTGTTTAAGTTATTAAGCAAAAATATTGCAGCTGATTCTTACAGCGTTTTTAAAAGAGTGCAAATACTGATTGTATTAGTCCGTTCTCATATTGCTATAGAGAACTATCTGAGACTGGGTAAATTATGAATTAAAGAGGTTTCATTAATTGACTGACAGTTCAGCAAGTTGTACAGGATGCATGACTGGGGAGGCCTCAGGAAGCTTACTATCATGGTAGAAGGCAAAGGAGAAGCAGGTACAATCTTTACATCAGCAGAGCAGGAGAGAGAGTGAATAAGTGAGAGGTGTTAAACACTGACAAACAACTAGATCTTGTGAAAACTCTATCATGGGACAGCACTAGGGGTATGGTGCTAAACCATTATAAAACCATCCCAATGATGCAATTACCTCCCCCCAGGCCCCTCCTTTAACATTGGAAATTAAAATTGACAGGAGATTTGGGTGGGGACACAGAGCCAAACCATATCACTGACTTTTAGTGATAGTGTATGGCGGAGAATTACAGTGTCGCTTAGAATATTTGTAATGATGAAATACCTGCAGGACCCAAAAGAACATAGAGGATAGCCTCTAGGTATGGAAACTATTCATGAGCTAATTTTTATTTGCATAATGTTACGGTATTTACTGTAGCAGAGAGTGACTTACCACTATCAATGGTCTCTTTTTGTTATAAAATTTCCAGACTACATTCCCAGTGCTTTTGCATCGATATGGGGCCAAGTGACCCAGCTTTAGCCATTGAAAAGTGAACAGTAGCGATTGGCCACTAAAATGTCCCTCAATATTCTCTAAAAACTATCTTTGGTCATTAGCTAATGGGGTACAGAGTTTCCAGTGGAATATACTAAAAGCTACAGGATGGGAAAATCATTAGGTGGAATGAACGTGGGTCCAAAATGATTGCATGGAGCAGAGACCGTCTCTCACCTCTGCAACTGACCCGTATTACACTATGTGTGGAATGAGAAATGAACTTGTTATTTATAAATTATTACTGTAAGACCTGGAAAATGAGAATCCTGAAAAAATGTTTGGTGATTGATATAGCTTGAAATTTCTTCTGTACTTTGAGAGGTACTAATGCTGGTATTATTGATTCTTAAAGAGTTAGTGGGCAATTGTGGGATTTCCTCTATAGAACAGACATTTTCTTTTAGTCTGTGCTGTCCCTACCCCCACTACTGTCAGTAGTAGTTAGCAAAATTCAGCATCCTCTACACAGTAACTTAGAAAAATAACCAAAATGCCAGCATTGTAATCTTTTCCTTACTTTTTCCTTCAGGTTGTTTCACTTCTTGTTGTTTACTCTTAGGCGCAACAGTTTTAGGCAGAGGCAGCATGGATAATCTCAAGAAATAAGCATACCGTTGTCTCCTGCATGTACTTCTCTTTTCATCCATCACATGCTTTTACTTAAATATATCGCCTAGCATCAAAAGGAGAAGCTGAAGTATATTTCTATTATCAGCTTGCATGGATATTAGAAGACACAAATGTTCCACACACTAAATCAAGCCAATCTGCCAACCCTATAGTCTGTAACCAGCTGAAACTCCAAGTAATATGTTGTTGAATAGCACTGTTGCCCCCTAAGGTTGTAAACAGCATGCTACAATCAAATAGCTATTTAAAAAGATGAAGGTGGTTGTTGTTGTTGTTGCTGTTGTTGACTGAGATGGAGTTTCACTCTGTTGTCCAGTCTTGAGTGCAATGGCACAATCAAGGCTCACTGCAACCTCTGCCTCCCAGGTTCAAGCAATTCTCCTGCTCCAGCTTTTCAAGTAGCTGGGATTATAGACATGCACCACCACTCCCGGCTAATTTTTGTGTTTTTAGTAGAGACAGGGTTTCACCATGTTTGCCAGGCTGGTCTCGAACTCCTGACTTCAGGTGATCCACCCTTCTTGGCCTCCCAAAGTGCTGGGATTAATAGGCCTGAACCACCACGCCTGGCCACATATGAGTTTTTATACTATTTTTTTTTAGTAAAATTTATGCCTATGTAGCAATTTATAGCTATAAAATTCACAAACTTTATGAACAATTGTGAGTTATACCACTTGTGGATAATGTGTTTAGGAAGGGTTTATTATTACAAACTGAGTTAGAATAAAGCATGGAGAAAGAAATATTATTAGGTCATTTGTCAAAGTCCTATTAAGAATAAATGTAATTTAAAAAACATATTCTTTACTACAATTCTACTTCTATCCTTTCAGTTACAGTAAGTGGCTATTATTTTAAAAAATTGTATTAAAATATTTTCCTTGATTCCTCTTCTTCATTCTTAGAAATATGTACAATATCATATATAGGAAGTCAATGTTTGCAAGAAAAGAAAGGATGCTTATGTAGGAGTGACAAAAACTCATTCAATCTCTAATTACTTTTATGCTCTTGAACCATCCCTTACCTCCCAGTGCCTTGGTGCATCTATACTGGGTATTCCCTAAAATCACTTCTAAGATCCTTTATGCCATATGAAAGAAAATGAGGTAAAAATCTGAATAGCCATACAGTTCTTCTGAATTCTTTTGTTTTCACTTCAAACACCAAGTATCTTTTAACTCCTCAATATCTTTTCAACTTTAAATATCCAAAATTTTCACCTAATTTTGACTGAGCCTAAATCTCCAAACCTTCTACCAAAGCAGTGTATAAAAAGGCTCTGAGAACAAGAGGAGAAAAGTAAAAACAACATCAGTCTGATGTCTACATCCTTCATTTATTAGTTCACTGAAGAGGAGTCTTTACTCTTATCCATGTTTAAATTTTGTATTACCAAAAAACCAACTTTAAGCAAAAAATTTTTGTTTCAGCCATTCAATATATCCCATTCAACTACTGGGATTAAAAAAATTTAAAATACGTAACTCTTGCATAGAAAAGCATATATTAATTTCACAAAAGTTTGTTCATAACACGTTAGTTGAGGATCCCATGATAAAATAATTTGAGGGAGAATTAAAGACCATTTAGAACCAGCCAACATTTAATAACATTAGAAGACTAATGGAACTGTAAATATACCTTCAAATTGCCAACAAAAGCACACAGGAAAACAAACCAAATGGAACATAAAGACCAGATATGCAAGCTTAAAAACTTTACTTGTATAGTAAGATCCTACACTAACCATAAATTACATATTTTGTTTTCTCAAGCTCTATCAAGTATCTCTAATGGAAGAAATGCCTTATAGCATAGTTTTACAAGTCTTCTCTGATTTATCTGCTTTGAGTCTCTAGCTGTGTGGTATGTGTTTCCACAGAGAAAATAAATGCCTGTTCTTTATAACCAAATTCCTTCTAGTATTATATGATTTTTGCCCAGACTATATTACAGGATCCTTGGGGTGTCGCTTTGCCAGCCAGAAACCTCTGTGGCCAGTGGTACCTTTGTCTGGGTTCTACTCAGGCCCCCTGGGCTCATTCCATTCACTTGGCCTGGCAGGTTGCACTCAGTTCATGTTACCGACCCAAATTGCATGCCTTCCATGTTTGAGTCAAGTGTGGATTGATGAAGGGTGTTTGAGTGAGAGTGGGGTCTGGCCACTGTGCACAGCCAGACACACTGGTTACATTGGCACAGGCAGCTCCAGGCACCAGAATGGGTGCCAGCTCCCTACGAGGCCATGGCTGGACCAGGTGTACCACAAGCAGCTTCCACGGCTGGCACTGAGAAATGTGCCTGGAAGCTTGTGGATGCCAGGAACCACAGAGCACCAAAGAGGGTGTCTCAGTCCCCCGGTTTGGGGAGCTACTAGATCTGGGATCCCCAAAGGACTGCAGCTCTTCTCTCCTTTGTTCTCTCCTTCTTATCACTCACAACCTGGCAAGCCAGGGGCATGTTTCATTCATGTTTGTGTTACAACTCTTTTAGCCCCACCATTCAGCAGGTCCCAAGGTCTTGTTCTGTGTCCAGGAAGAATGAGCTACATGGACAAGTGGAGGGTGAGCAAGGTGAAGGGATAGTTTATTGTGTGACAGAGCAGCTCAGAAGAGACACACATTGGATAGCTCCTCACTGCAAGGTGGCCCAATAAGCGTTCAGCTCTCAGCACAGAGGAGACCCTGGAGTGGGAAGCTCCTCTCCACAGCTGCTAGTCCCAACGTTTGCTCAGCTCTCAGCAGAGAGGAGACCCTGGTGGGGTGGTTAGCTCCTCTCTGCAGCTGGTCATCCTGTCATCTCCTCAAGTCTGGCTTGTCTAGGATTTTTATGGGCTTCAGAGAGGAGGAAGTATGTGCTAATTGGTTCATGGACAGTCATGGGCAGGCCTGGAAAAAGCACCAAGTTCCACCTTCTCTCTATCGGACTGTCAGCACAGGCTCCAGGCTTCAGGCATTCACTGCTTGAAGGTGGGGCTTCAGCAGGGACCTGGTCCTTTCTGCCCCAGAGCCTGTCTGCCTCCTGCCACTGTTCCTGGCACCCAGGCTGTTTGTGCAAAGGGGCAACTGCAGGTTTGTGCCAAGCTGCCCTCGGCCTCTCTCTTGTGCTCAAAGGTGCCCAAAGTTCACAGAGAGCCAAAGTAGTAGGGGCCAAAGTAGCAGCTGCTCTGAGTGTGAACGCACACAGCTAGGCTACAACAGCCTCCGAGGTGGGCCCCAATCTTGTTCCGAGATTGGAGTGGGCCCTGAGAGTAGGGAGAGGCCAGGTGGTGGTAACAGACACCTCCAAGTCTGCAGGGGCAAGTGAGGACCTCCTCAGGACCATGAGAATGCAGAGATGCCCAGGTCTGCAGACATGGCTTGGGTGGCTGCAGCTATGCTCAGGAAGGTGGGGCTCCTGACTGCTCCCAACTCCCAGAAACACAGGGAGGCCTGGGTCCTAATCTGTCAGTCATGATTTGGGTGGTTGCAGGTACACCCAGGAGGGCGGGGCTCCTGCCAACTCCTGGCTCCCACCAGATCTCTGGAACATGCAACCCTCACCACACCTTCCCCTCCTGCAGCTGGTGTCATGGCAGTGGCTACTCTAGATGGGCCACCACTTCCGTCACCACTGGGATGAATCTGAAATATCTACAGGTAAGGCAATTTTGTCTTACAAGAAAACACTTGGTAGAATCATCACAGCAAGTTACTCCTGTAACCCAGTGACATTAAAACATTATTTAGAATGATTCAGAAGATAAAGAGGAAAGTGTATGTGTATATAAATGTTTCATATTCAAAAAAGGCACTTGGTAAATATAAGAAGACGTTCACACAAAGAATGGAGTCAATGAAACAATAGATATTTCACATTATTCAAATAAATATAAAGGGAAGAATCTGTTTCCTTGCTCAATCAAGTTGGGAAGAATTCAGTCCCTTGCAATTATAGGGTTGAGATCTCTGTTTCTTGCTTGTTATTGGTGGAAGGCCATTTCCAGTTTTTAGAGACTGCCACATTTCTTGGCTTACAGATCTTATTCTCATGGCTTGTCATGCCAACCCACTCTTCTGCCTCCCTCCTCTTTTAAGAATCATGTGATTAGATTGGGTCCACTTAGAAAATTCCCCCACCTCAAGGTCTTTATTTAACCTGCATCACATCTGAAACTCTCTTTTGCCATGTAAGGTGACATATAATGTGTCATGGATATTGTTGGAGGACATTATTCTGCCCACTACAGATATTTAGTATGAAAAACAAAGTAACATTAAAAAATTAAACTTAATTTAAGAATTTTGGAGAAAGAATATCTTACCTATTTAAAAAGATTAAAATTAGTTCTGAGTCATTTGGGAATATTATGAAAGCTTAAATAGTCTTATGTATTGTCCATAGTAACCTAATTCTTTAATGTTTTAATATTTAGCAGATATACAGATAGAAATTATTTTAAATATGCTTAGGAAATGTTTTTGTACTGAAAGTGTTTCTCTTGCTTATAAAAAGAATGAAGAAGTCAATTTCGTTTAAACAATTTGTTTTTCAAAAGGAATAATATCTGTGGTATATTTTGATGATTGACTTTGATACCAAAAGGTGTAATTTGTGTAGAAGATATAAATATCCACGAAGCTCTGAACTAATGCTTTTTAAAAATTGAGTTGTTAGGCCAGGCATGGTGGCTCATGCCTATAATCTCAGCACTTTGGGAGGCCAAGGAAAGTGGGTCACTTGAAGTCAGTAGTTTGAGACCAGCCTGACCAATATCGTGAAACCCTGTCTCTACTAAAAATATAGAAATTAGTCCTGCATGGTGGCTTGCCCCTGTAGTCCCAGCTACTCTGGAGGCTGAGACAGGAGAATTGTTTGAACCTGGGAAGCAGAAGTTGCAGTGAGCCAAGATCATGCCACTTCACTCCAGCCTGGGTGACAGAGCAACAGAGCAAGACTCTATCTCCCCGACCCCCTGCCAAAAAAAAGTGAGCTGTCACAGATGTTTCATCTTAAGATCATGACTTTTAATTTGGGAAGTTCTCTGAGTGCTGCAATTTTACAGGGACTTGCCAACAATTTTACTATATTTTTTATCTTTCCTCTTTTACTTTCTGCTGGCTCTAGCAGTTTATTTAATTTTACATTTTCTGAAGTATTTTCATTTTAAAAAGTAGGGCCTTGAGCTACATACTGTGATGGACAGAGATAATAAATATCCACTTTAAATTTCATACTTCCTAAGAAACTATAAGAAAATTGTTTTAATATGCCTATTATTTAACTCAGAAGTTTATTGAAAGTAGATGACTTATTTTACTTGTATTATATTGAAAAGCAAATTAACAGACACACTGAGAGCAGCTCAACATGGTCATAGAGACCCTAACCCAGCGGCACTAGAGGAATTAAAGACACACACACAGAAATATAGAGTGCAGTGTGGGAATCAGGGGGCTGACAGCCTTCAGAGCTGAGAGCCAGAAACAGAGTTTTACCCAGATATTTATTGACAGCAAGCCAGTGATAAACATTGTTTCTATAGATTATAGATTAACTAAAATGGGAAACAAAAGGATGGGCTCTGGCTAGTTATCTGCCGCAGGAACATGTCCTTAAGGCACAGATTGCTCATGCTATTGTTTGTGGTTCAGGAATGCCTTAAGCGGTTTTCCACCCTGGGTGGGCCAGGTGTTCCTTGTCCTCATTCTGGTAAACCAACAACCTTCAGAGTGGGCATCATAGCCATCACGAGCACGGCACGGTGTTGCAGAGATTTTGTTTATGGCCAGATTTGGGGGCCTGTTTATGGCCAGATTTGGGGCCTGTTCCCAACACAGACATCTGCAATTAAATTGTATTTGTTGAAGGGGAGGATATTTCATACTATAGGCATGTGGATAAACGTGGTTTGGAAAGGAGCCTTAAGATCAATTTTTTATGAATATTTAACCTAAAACCAATGTAACCATAGTATCATTAAATAGGTTATTTGCATTTGAATGTATATATTTTTGTCCTTGATCTTATGGGGGAGGTACCAAATCCCCGCAAGACATTTTGATGGGGAGAGAACACCTTTTTCAACAAATGATCCTGGGACCACTGGATATCTTACGCAGAAAGTGTTGGACACTACCTCACACTGTATACAAAAATTAATGGATCAAAAACCTAAAAGTAAGATTTAAAACTAAGATTCTTACAAGAAAACAAAGCCATATTTCTATGTGAAAATGTATTAGTCAATGTTTTCCTACATATGATACCAAAAGTACAAGCTACAAAAGGAAAAATTATGATAAATTGACACCTTGAAATTAAAAAAAGAAAAAGTCTTTCAAAGATAGCATCAAGAAAGTGGGTCAGGCATAGTGGTTCCCACCTGTAATTCCATTACTTTGGGAGATGGAGGCAGGAGGATTGTTTGAGGTCAGGGCTAGAGTGAACTATAATTGCACCACTGCACTTCAGCCTGGGAAACAGAGCTAGACCCTGTTTCAAAGAAAATAAAAAATCAAAAATCATATATCTAATAAAGACTTTGTATCTAGGCTATAAAGTAATGTTACAATTCAATTATAAAAAGACTATAGTATCTAGACTATAAAGAAATATTACAATTCAATTATAAAAAGAAAAGTAATACAATTACAAATGAACATAAAGATAAATACACATTTCTCCAAAATATGTATATATAACATCTTCTAATCACATTAAAAAATGCTGTCATCATTAGACATCAGAGAAATCCAAATCAAATCCACAATGATACCACTTTACACACATTTGGGTAACTGCAATCAAAAAGGCAGATAACAAGTATTGGTAAGTATATTTACAACTTGATTCTCCTCATACACTACTGATGTGAATGTGAAATGATGTAGCTGTTTTGGTAAACACTGTGGCAGTTCCTCAAAATGATGAAGATATAGTTATCATATGACCCAGCAATTCAACTCCTATAGATAATCAAGAGAAATGAAAGCATATGTTCGCACAAAAACTTATACATATATGTTTATAGCAGCATTATTCATAATGACCAAAAAGTGGAAACAACCCAAAAGTCCATCAACTAACAAATACAAAAATAAAAGGGGATGTATTTATAAAGGGAATATGTCCATACAATGAAATGTTACGTAACAATAAAAGCAGGTTAAGTCTTGATCCAGGCTACAACATGGATGAACCTTAAAAATATTATCTTATATAAAAAAGACAGTTTCAGGTGACTACATATTGTATATATTTATATAAAATGTGTAGAACAGGTTAATACATAAAGACAAAACATATGTTGGTGGTAACCTAAAGCTGTGGGTATGGCAATGAAAGAGAAAGAGAAATGACTACAGGTTTCCTTTTAGGGTTACAAAATGTTCTGAAATTTATTTTCTGATTATTGTACAGTTCTGAATATTCTAAAATGATTGAATTGTACTATTTAAATGAGTAAATCTTATGCCATGTGATGCATATATCTAAAGCTGTTATAAAAATAAATATCTGTGGTACAGGAAAACATAAACAAATAGGTAAGTGGAATTACATAGGCAGTCATGTATGCTGGTATAATGTGTGTCTGATCTCTAGGCTTGTATATCCTTCAATCTTATTTATATTTTACTACATTTTTTCTTACTGACAATAGAAAAGATTTTCTCATGCATAGGCAAGTTATTCCTCTGTTATTGTGGTAATCTACCAGGTATTTGCCTTCTAATTTTTTGCTAGAGAGCTTGGACCCTTGGGGAAGCACAGGGCTTCAAGGTCAGAATAGCACATGGTCTCTGTTCAGCTTCAGGGATGGTTACTGAGACCTACAAGGAAGGAAGCCATTATTAAAGACACTGTTTCATAAAAATGCCTGAGGGCCAAAGATGAAGAGGTTTAATTTGAAATTGAATTTATAATGAGGAAAGTAGATATTAATGCATGACTTAAGAAAAAATAATACCTAAAAGCAAGTTAGGTAAAGGATGTGTTAAAACAAACACAAAGAAACAAAATATAGCAGGGATACCTACTTTAAATCTAGGAGTGGAAGAACTTATCTCAAAGTAAATGATGTTTATGCTAAGACCTAAGAAATCATCTAGGATATATTTTGAATAAGTTTTTGTATGTATTACAATATATTAATTGATGATTATTATATGTTTTATTTAAATATGAATACCTAATTTTTATTTAATCTATTAAATTGACGTGACTTTGTCAAAAATCATTTATCTCTATGTGTGTTACATTATTTCTAACCCTCTATTGTATTTCATTTGTCTATATTTTCATCTTTTCTCTGAATTCACACTCTTTTGATCACTATCATTTTATAGTAGGTCTTTATTTCAGGTAGTGGAGGTTTTCCTTTTTTTTCCACATTCAATATATTTTCCCTGTTAAAATTTTTTGACTTTCTCTATAATTTAGAATCAGATTGTCAATTCTACAAAAGAATATACTGAGATTTAGATTGGAAAGGCATTGAATCAATAGGTCAGATGGAGAGAATTGATGTGTTTGAGGTTTATGTGAAATTGTTTTTAATTATTATGGATACATAATAGATATACACATTTATGGGGTGCATATGATATTTTGATACAAGCATACAATGTGTAATGTTTAAATCATGGTATTGTGATATATGTCACCTCAAGCATTTATCATTTATTTATATTAGGAACATCTCAATTTTACCTTTAGTAATTTTGAAATATACAGTAAGTTATTAAGTCACCCTATTGGGCTAATGAACACTAGATTTTATTTTTTCCATATAACTGTATTTTTGTACTAGAATTAATGTTTTAACAACAGAAAAACAGAGTATGACTCTCCATTTAGTTAGTTGTTCTTGGATTCCTTTCATCTGTGGTTTCTGTTTTCTAGGGTATAGAACTTGTTTTGTTAGATTTATACTTAAATAATAATTGTTTTGGATACTATTGCAAACATGAATTTTCTATTTTATAATTTTAATTAGCCACTGTTTATTACTAGTCTGTAGAAATATGATAGAGTTTTGAAATCGGTCTTGCATTTTGTGATTTTAGAAAGTTGTTACTTCTATTAGCTTTCAAAAATATTATTTTAAAATATTATTCTACATAAAGAGTTTCCTTCTTTTTACATTTTCAATTTGTATACTTTCTATTTCTTTTTCTTGTCTTACTGAACTTACTAGAAACCCAGGAAAATATTGGATAGAACTGGTAAAAGAATAAAATATAATTTTGTTCTTGATTTTTAGGTAAAATTAATAGTAGTTATTTGAAAAGGTTTTTGTGGTAGACTTCCTCTATCAGATTGATGAAGTTGTATGCTATTTTAGTTTGCTGAAATTACTTAACATACATAAATGCCACATTTTATTACTTTTTATTTTACATTTTTTAAGATATGGTTTTTGTTGTTTGTCTATTGATAGGCCAAATTATAATAATGGGTTCTTGAACGTTGATCCAACCTTGAATTTTCTGAAAAAATTCTACTTGGTCATGATATATTACTTATTTTACAACTATTTTCAAGAGGAGCATTTGTCAGTAGTTTTTGTATTTTTTTTATTTTATTTTAGAATTAGGGTAATACTGGCTTCCAAATACGAGTTGAGAAGTGTTACCTCCTCCTCTGTATTCTGAAACAGTTTTGTGAAAAATTCATATTTCTTTCTTAGACCTTTGATACAATTTTTCTGTAATTCCATATAATCTACAGTTAGAAAGTCTTATTGATGCATTAAACTCCTTTAGTAGCCATGATTTATTAGTTTTTTTAATATATAAATTGAGACAAGGCAGACTATTCCTTTGATGTGTCTTTTGTATTTCTTCCAAGTTGTAAACTTCACAGGCATAGAGCTATTTTAAGTATTTTAGCATTTTGTACTTTAATAGTAAATTATTATTTTAATGTCTGTAGGTGATATAGTTGACTCTGTGTCTCCACTGAAATCTGATCTCAAAGGGAGGGATGTGAGGGTTAGTGACTGGATCACGGGAACAGTTTCGCCCATTTTATTCTCATGATAATGTATAAGTTCCCGCAAGAGCTGATGATTTTAAAGTGTGACCCTTCCTCACTATCTCTTACCTGCCACCCTGTAAGACATGTACAACTTGCTTCTTCTTTACCTTCCACCATGATTGTAAGTTTGCTGAGGCCTCCCAGCTATGTGTAATTGTGAGTTAGTTAAATTTCCTTTCTTTATAAATTACCCAGTCTCACATAGTATCTTTATAGCAGTGTGAAAATGGACTAATACAGAGAATTGGTAACAGGAGTGGGGTACTGCTATATAGATAACTTGAAAATGTGAAAGTTAGTTTAGAACTGGAAAACAGGCAGAGGTTGGAACAGTTTAGAGGGCTCAGAAGAAGACAGGCATATGTAGAAATGTTTGGAAATACCTAGAGACTTGTTGAATGGTTTTGACTAAAATGCTGATAGTGATATGAAAATGAAGTCCAGTTTGAAGTGGTCTCAGAAGGAGATGAGGAACTTATTGGGAACCAGAGTAAAGGTCACTCATGCTATGCTTTAGCAAAGAGACTGGCAGCATTTTTCCCCTGCCACAGAAATCTATGGGATTTTGAACTTGAGAGAGATGATTAGGGTATCTAATCATCTGTTCTGTTAGATGTTAGGGTATCTAACAGAAGAAATTTCTAAGTAGCAAAGCATTTAATAGGTGACCTGGTTGATTCTAAAAGTATTAAGTTATATATACTCACAAGGAGATGGTTTCGCATTGGAATTTATGTTTAAAAGGGAAGCAGAGCATAAATGTTTTAAAACTGTGCAGTCTGACCATGTGGTAGAAAAGAAAAACCCATTTTCTGGGGAGAAATTCAAGCCAGCCAGCTGCAGAAATTTGCATAAGTAATGAGGATCTGTATGTTAATAGGTGAGACAATGGGGAAAATGTTTCCAGGGCATTTCAGAAATCTTCCTGGGAGCCCCTCACATCAAAAGTCCAGAGGCCCACGAGAAAAAAAAATTTTTTTGTGGGATAGGCTGAGGACCTTACACCTCTCTTCAGTCTCAGGACTTGGTGTTCCCATTTCAGTTACGCCAGCTCTAGCTGTGGCTTAAAGGGGTCAAGATATAGCTTAGGCTCTTGTTGCTGCCTTGGCAGTTTCTATGTGGTGTTAGGCCTGCATGAACACAGAAGACAAGAATTGAACTTTGGCAACCTCCATCTAGATTTCAGAGGATGTATGGAAATGTCTGGATGTCAAGGCAGAAGTCTGCTGCAGGGATGGAGCCCTTATGGAGAACCTCTGCTAGAGCAGTGAAGAAAGTAAATTCTGAGTTGGAGCCCTTACAGAGTTCCCACTGGGACCTGCCTCGTGGAGCTGTGAGAAGAGGGTTACCATCCTCCAGACTCCAGAAAGTTAGATCCACTGACACCTTGCACTGTGTGTCTGGAAAAACTGCAGGCACTCAACACCAGCCCATGAAAGCAGCCAAAGGGGCTGTACCCTGGCATGCCCACAGGGACAGAGCTCCCATGTTTGCGGGAGTCAGCCCCTTTCATCAACATGCCCTGGATGTGAGACATGGAGTCAAAGGAGATAATATTGGAGTTTTCAAACTTAATGACTGCCAAGCCAGGTTTTGGGCTAGCATGAAGTCTGTGGCCCCTTTGTTTTGGCCAATTTCTTCCTTTTGGAATGGGAACATTTACTTGATGCCTGTATCTCCAATGTATCTTGGAAGTAACTAAGTTGCTTTTGATTTTACAGGCTCATAGACAGAAGGGACTTGCCTTGTCTCAATTGAGACTTTGGCCTTGAATTTTTGAGTTAATGCTGGAATGAGTTAAGACTTTGGGGGTCTGTTGGGAAGGCATGATTGGTTTTGAAATGTGAAAAGTACATGAAATTTGGGAGGCGCCAGGGGCAGAATCATATGGTTTGGCTCTGTGTCTCCACCCAAATCTCATTTTGATTTGTAATCCCCATGTGTCCAAGGAGGGACCTGGTGGGAGGTGATTGGATCATGGGAGTGTTTTCCTCCATGCTGTTCTCATGATAGTAAATGATTTCTCATGAGACCTGAGGGTTTCAAAGTGTGGCACTTCCCCTTTGCTCTCTGGTCTCTCTCCTGTCACTCTGTAAGACATGCCTTGTTTCCCCTTTACTTTCTGCCACGATTTTAAGTTTCCTGAGGCCTCCCCAGCCATGTCGAACTGTGAGTCAATTAAACCACCTTTCTTTATAAATTACCCAGTTCCTGGTAGTATCTTTATAGCAGTGTAAAAACAGACTAATACAGTAGGCTCTGCAATGAGCCCCATTTATTCCTGCTATTTGTAGTGCATATGTTTTATTTTTCTTGGTTAGTGTAGCTAAGGATATATCAAGTATATTGATATTTTTAAAGAACCAGCTTTTAGTTATTTTGACTTCTCTATTTCTTTTATGTTTTCAGTTTTATTGATTTCTACTCTTTTCTGTATTATTGATTTCTTTGTGTTTTTAGTTTCTTAAGTTGGAAGTTCAGAGCTTTTATATGTGTGGGAATGCACATTTTGTAAAATATTCAAAGTAGTTTCTAATGCCCTCTGACATACTCTTTTTTATAAAAAAAAATTCTAACTTCTACTTTAGGTTCAGGGGTACCTGTGCATGTTTATTAGGTAGGTAAATTTGTGACCTGGGGCAAGTGTATAGGTTATTCTGTCACCTGTGTACTAAGCATAGTACCAGACAGTTACTTTTTTCTTCTAAATCTCTTCTTCTTCCTAACCTTCTCCCTCAGGTTGGCCCCAGTGTGACTTCTTTTTTAACCCATAGATTGTTTTTAAGTGCGTTGTCTAATTTTCAAATATTAGACAATTTTCTAGATATCTTTGTTATATATGTTCCAAGAACATACTTTTGTATAATTTGAATTTTTTTCAAATTTGTTTAGGGTTGTTTTATGACTTTTGAATGTTTTATAGATTTATAAATGTTCCCGTGTCTTTAAAAAGAATGTCTATTCCAATGTTGTGGGATGGACTGTATTGTAATCCAACTGACATTCTGTGATCAATTATGATTATACCTTCTTGGCAAATTGATCACTTTATCATTTTAAAAAAGAAGCTTTGTCTGTTTCTCTTTATCCCATATAATCTTCCTTTTTCTGAAGTCTCTTTTTCCTTTAGATATTATGATAGTCATGCCAACTTTATCTAGATTGGTTTTTGAATAATACCATTTTCATTATTTTAACTGTAACCTATCGTTTACATTTAAAGTCGGTTTACTGTAAATAACATAAAGGGAGGGTTCTGTTTTTTAGTCTAATTATTCAATTTCTCTCTCTTAATTAGTATGCTGTTACATTTGGACTGATGACATTTAATGTAATAATTGACTAATAGTCTATCATCTATAGAGCTGTATTCTGTTTACTCTTCTTTTTGTTTCCTTTCCTTCTTTATTAATTTTTTATTGAATTTTATAATGAAATTATTTTTTCTCTAGTATTCACTTATTATTTATACTTCTTTTGCAATTTTGTTAGTAACTTTTGTTTGGTGTACACTATATATCTTTAATTAATTGCATCTTTATAAAATAATATTAAAATATTTCAAAACTCTCATTCTATTATGTTCTGGTGTACAAAACTTACCGCAAGAGGCCTGCCATACTTATTATTTTTGTTCGTTTTTATGTGCTTTGGCCTTGTTCTTTGTGATTTTCATGGTTTTATTTTCATTGTTGGTTTGGAGAGGTTTAAGTATTTTTTTTGTTCAGGGGTATCTGTGTTATTTTTATTTTACTTGGTGTCACTCAACTGGTTGAATCTGTGCTTTTATGTATTTTATTAACTTTGGAAATTCTCAGTCATAATTCTTTTTAAATATGTGTCTTTCCTGTCTTCTCCCCTCTTGTGCATATTCTGATTATTCATGTTAGACTATTGGTATTGCACCACAGATCTTGGATGCTCTGTTTTGCTTTCATTCTCTCTCTCTCTGTCTCTTTTCTCTCAGTGTTTTCTTTGGTTAATATATATAAATGGCTTATCCTCAAGTTTACATTTTTATTTCATTGGCTCTGATGAGCTTATCAAAGGTTGTTCATATCTGTCCCTCTTTAATTTCTAGAATTTTCATTTGCTACTTTCTTCATTTCCATCTCTGTCAAATTCCCCCTCTATTCATGTGTGTTGCTTATCTTCTCCACCAAGATTATTAACATGTTACTGACAATTATTTAAAATTTTCTGGTATTTTAAACATTTCTGTTATACTTCAGTCCAGTTTTGTTGACTGCTTTGTGTTTAACTGTGTGAGGTTTTTCCCTTGCTTCTTTGTGAGTCTCACAATTTTTTAATGAAAGCCAATATCTTGTGTAAAATAGCAGGTAAGAGGCATTTATGCCTGGAAATAGCACTTTTTTTTTTCTTTCTTAGGTCTTTTGTGCCTGGGCTGAGTCAATCTAGCCAGGAGTTGAATTGGCCTTAGACTTTTTGTTGCTGTGTTTACCCTCTTTGTGCTACAAGCTTCAAATTCTTGTAATATTACCTTGTGCTAAGTGTAGGGCTGACTTTAATGTATTGCCCCCTTAGCTTTAGGTCTTTTGTGTGATATGTGTGTGTGTGTGTGTGTGTGTGTGGTTTTTTTCACTCTCATGATATTACCCATCTTCCAGCTGTAAGTGTTGTTACTTGTTACTCTACCCTCTGTAGGCTGGTTAGTTGGAAATCAGGGTAGTGTTTGCTGTTATTTTACTTCATTGTCAGTGGGTGCTAAGGTTGGGCTTTCTCAATAAACTTGCTCTCCCCAACTGTTAGATTTTCCTAATGATCTGGCCTCCTGAAGCCTTCCTGCACTTCCACCATGGATAGAGGGTAATAATTTTCTATTTTACTTTCTCAGAAGCAATGTGTCTTCACTCTGGCCTGAGGGTGACAGGGGATGCTGTACCTTCCCAGTGGCTTCCCTTAAAGGAGAGAGGGAAGAATTGTCTTAGGAAGGATTCTGTCCTTTTGCCACTTTCTGTGGCTACTCTTCTCCTTCCTTGATCCTGTGTCATAAGTGAGGTCTCCTCTCATATTTCACCCTTCCCTCAATCTTTCATGTAATTCTACAAGTGACTGTGAATCCTTCTTGTGTCTGCAGTTCCTAGGATTTCTGTGCTCTTATGCTAGCCTACACTTAGCCTTTGTAATTTATTACAACTTTCACCTAAATTATTTTTACTGACTTTCATCATTTCCTGCATAGACTCCAGGTATGCAAGTATTTGTACCCTGATTCTCCTTGGATTTTTGTCTATTCTTAAATTTCAGATTTGTTTCTTGTCCTGTAAGCTCTGATTTGCCCAAATAATGATAATTTCACAGAGTGTCTGGATTTTTGTTTTTGTTGAAAAGATTAGAGTGTTAACTCTTTCAAGCTTTCTTCATTCTAAGGAAAAATAACAAATATCCAGTAAAAGGTTTTAAAAAGAAAATTTATGCTCAAATTTTAATATTTTAAGAAAATAAATATCACTTTGGCTGGTTATAGAGTATGAATATGTGGGGTACAAATTTAGAAACAGAAATAAACATCAAGAATCAATAGGGAAAATTTTGGCCAGAGATGATACAGACGCTAATTGGAACTCCAGTTCTACCAGCCTCTTATGCCTTACTGTATACGTTTTGCTCCTGTTATGGGTCAAGTTTTTCATGTGGCTTTTGAAGTAATTTGTTCGCCTGCATGGGTCCTCACTCTGTGGCCCTTTAAGGATTCTGCCGACTTCCTTTTTGGTTTTGTTTTGTTTTGTTTTGTTTTTTTAGTTTGTACTCCTTTGGGAGGAGGGAAAATTCTTTCTTTGCCATTTGTGAGTTCTTATCCCAAACCCCTAGTTCTCCAGAGGTTACGATTTTATGTCAAGAGGGCAAATAAACATTGCCCTCTGGAATCAAAGGGCTGCTGGTTTTGCAAACATATGAAGGCTTTCCATGAGTATTTTTCTCACTTTCTCCCACTTCCTCTTGTGCCCCCCATTGTACCCCCCATTCTCTAATCACTTCTATACCCTTCTCAATATACATCAAGACCTTTAAGTTCATATTTGAAGGGCGGGAAATCCTGCTCCCTTATGTCAGTTAGTTGAAAAACAGGCTTCTTATCTACTTAAAGAACAAGAGACATGGGAATTTGAGAGAAGAGACAATCGTTTAGTTGCTAGTATGCTCTGATTGAGAGTCACTATAAGGTCACAGAGACAAGAATATAGGACAGCCCAAGGCTGCAGGTGCAAGACATCCATAGGACAGAGATGAAGGTGGGACCCATCTAACAGATTAGAACAGATGCGTTAAGGGCACATGGTAAGACTGATTTATTCCAGATCCCCAAGGATAAACAGGAGAGGACCCTCTGTTCACTTTGGCATCTCCTCTGATCTCAAGTGGGTAATTGTGACAATTGGACCAAAGTTAAGGGTACAGTCAAACTGATTCATTCTGGAACTCTAAAGAGGAATGAGAGATGCCTCATTCAGGATAATAGGAAAGTAAGAAGAGATGTCTTTTTGCTTTTTCCTTTTTGATCCTCTGTTTTCTCTTCGCAGATGGGTAATTTGGTCTCCATACCACAGGATGCACCTCTCGGATGCATCCTCAAGAACTGGGAAAAGTGTGACCCCTAAATGCTAAAAATCAAAACCTTAATATTTTTCTGTAACACAGCATGCATTGAATATAAGCTCCGGGGCCAGGCATCTTGGCTTGAAAATGGAAGCCTAAATTTTAATACTATCAACTAGATTTGTTTTATCTCCGGCAAGGAACATGGACAGCAATGATAGAAGCCATAGTCAGGAAGCCCCCTCCAGTTGATTCAGGAGACCCCTTATTGGGTTTACCCAGGGTTCAAATCTCAGAGGAACCAAGGGAAGACTTAACTCAAACCCCACTGCCCCTTTTACCTCATTATATCCATGTCTTTCAGTCCTGGAGCCTTCTCTGCCCTACCTAGGGCCATCCTCTGGACTCTATCCCCTTCAAGAGGTAACTGGCCCCATTGGACCCACTAGAGTCCAGACATTCACTATGCAAGACCTGAGCCCAACCAAGGTGAAACTAAGGAAGTTTATGGAGGACTTTGACAAATACATTGAAGGGTATTTGTAAACTGGGCTCAACATCTGAACTGACCTGGAGGGATCTCTCAGACATACTAGGGCAAACACTGTGCAAGAAAGAACATGACTCCATTATGGAGGCATACCAACAATTTGCAAATGCAATGCATATGACTGACCCTGGTGGCTACCTGTAGGAGCCACCACAGTTCCTCAGGTTGACCCCAATTGGTATTACAATACCCAGGGTGATATATGGGCAAGGAACCACATGTTCCTCTCTGTGGTAGAAGGAATGAAAGCTAACAGAGAAAAGCCTATGAGCTATAATAAATTGGCCTTAATAAATCAAGGCCCTCTTGAAAACCCCACTGCTTTGCTAGAGAGGCTACAAGAGGCTCTGGTGAAATATGCTAACTTAGACCCAGAGACATCAGAAGGGCTAAAAGGACCGTTTGGTCCTAAAGGACCTAAAGGACCGTTTTTTAACTCAGACAGCCTCAGATGTTAGGAGGAATCTCCTAAAGCTAGCACTGACCCCCAATACCTCTACGACTGACATTCACAAAACAGTTTCCTCAGTCTTTTATAACCAAGACAATGAAGAAGAAAAAATGACACAGGAAAAGGAGAAGTAAAAGGGAAAGAGGCAGGCTCAACTATTTGCTGATTTATAAGCTCTCCAACCTTCTCCAGGTTGCCCTCAGAATATCATTCCAGGTAATTGCCACTGATGTGAGAAGACAGGCCACTGGAAAACAAACTGCCCCATTGGGATACATGGAAAAAATCCCCGCATAGCTTGACCCCTCTGCCACAAACTCAACCACTGGAAATGGGACTGTCCTGAGGGCTGAAGGGCCCCTGGGACAGAATTCCAACCCCTGATGGCCTTGACTGAAGGAACTCTCCACTCCAGCCTGCTTTCAAATCAGACTTTGTCATCAACAGGACAAAGTCAAGGGCAGTTCTGAAGGCAGCACGTAAAATTGTAAGTTTCTCTTTTGGGTTTAAGAGCTACTTATGGCCGGGCGCAGTGGCTCAAGCCTGTAATCCCAGCACTTTGGGAGGCCAAGACGGGTGGATCACGAGGTCAGGAGATCGAGACCATCCTGGCTAACACGGTGAAACCCCCTCTCTACTAAAAAATACAAAAAACTAGCCGGGCGAGGTGGCAGGTGCCTGTAGTCCCAGCTACTGGGGAGGCTGAGGTAAGAGAAGGGCCTAAACTCGGGAGGCAGAGCTTGCAGTGAGCTGAGATCAGGCTACTGCACTCCAGCCCGGGTGACAGAGCGAGACTCCGTCTCAAAAAAAAAAAAAAAAAAAAAAAAAAAGAGCTACTTACTCTATGCTAGTCTCCTTCTCTGAGCAACTCCTTTCCAAATCCTGTCTGGTAATGGCAGCAAATCGCACCCCCCTCCCTCCAAACGAAAAGATTCACACTCTTTTATATTACTTAAGAAACCAATTACCATTCTCCTACCAATCCCTAGTAGTGTCTAAATACCCCACACTTCTCTGGTGTTAAGATATACTTTCCAAAGTGGGTGCCTACTTAATTCTTCCCCAGTCTCTGAATTCACCTTTCCGTATAATAGCTCTATTTTTCCTGGGGAAGATTCCTAAAATGTTAACCAATAACTTTATCCTGGATAGTCCTGCTTCAGGGGTTTAGAAATACCCCACACCTATTTGTACAAACTCTAGCAAAAAATTAACCAACCATACTCTCGAGGAGTGAAACTTCTAGAGTATATTATTATCTCTTTATCTACTCCCCCCTCACAGGAGTCACACAGAACCACACAGTACAAACCTTAATTTCCTAACAGGAGGAAAATGACTCTTGTCTAACTTAAAGATTACAAAAGTAAACAAGTATTTTGGGTAAAGGATGTTGTTAAAAATAGATTTCATATGAAAAAAGATCTTGTGTGGCAAATTCATATCCTAAAGTAAAATAACTGGTTGTTTAGGACCAGTCAGAAAGTCTAAGCATGCTGCAGATGGTCTTTAGTGTAAGTCATAATGAAATTGTAAAAGAGAATTTATAAAAGAAATGTTACATAATTTTAAAGGTTGTTAGGCCTACTAAATGCTCATATACTGCTGCTATGACTCTTAACTATACAACTTCCCTGCTACAAAGCTAGTTAAGGCCTCGAACATACAGAGTTAGTCATTCCCCCCAGCTATGCTGGAAAGAGTCAAGCCTTATCTTCACTTCTGTCCTACGCTGAAAACCTAGTACATAATTAGAATCATTTACTTAACAGATTTTTAACCAGAAGTAAAAGTCCTAAGAGTTAACAGTGTAACATGTACTTGAGACTACTGGAAAAAACAGTTTAGATGCAACGCATGTAAGGAAAGTATAATGTGTTTTTGGTAAAAGAGCATAAAAAGACATGGGAATGTGGGTTTTTCCTGCCTAGTTTAGAGGGTTAAAGGATTGTTTTAAGTTAAATAGGATAAAGCTGAAGGGTTGAACAAGTTGTGGAAAGTTTTTAAAAGATTCATCTTAAAAAGAAATTCTGTGTGTTACTATATTAGCTGAAGTTAAAGGGATAGTATTCAGTTTATCTTTAAATTGAACATTGGAATAAAAATACATTTTGTTTAACTTTTATTTTAAGTTCAGGGGTACATGTACAAGTTTGTTAGATGGGTGAACTTGTGTCATAGGGGTTTGTTGTACAGATTATTTTATCACCTAGATATTAAGCCTGGTACCCATTAGTTATTTTTCCTAATCCTCTCCCTCCACCCTCCAATAGGCCCCAGGGTGTGTCATTTCCCACTATGTATCCATGTGTTCTCATCACTTAGCCCTCACTTAGAAGTGAGAACGTGTGGTATTTGTTTTTCTGTTCCTGTGTTAATTTGCTAAGGTTAATGACCTTCAGATCCATCCATGTCCCTGAAAAAACATGATCATGATATTTTTATGGCTGAATAGTATTCCATGGGCTATATGTACCCCATTTTCTTTATCTAGTCTATTACTGATGGCCCTTTAGGTTGATTTCATGTTTTTGCTACTGACAACACAGTTTTCTTAGAGCACTGTTCTGTTCTTTAACAGAAAATTAGATAGGATTATAGGAGGTGTATGAGAATCATACTTTATGGTCAAACTGATTAAAATTGAATAGATTTGTCTATAAGGTTTTGTTAAGAGTTGAGTTTGACATCAATAGTACACTAATGCAAAGGTAACATTTGGGTTTCTTAGGACAGTACTTGTATAAATATGTTATCGTTAGGTGTTCCAAAATTATTCAAAACTCCTATAATTCTGATATAATTTAGTATAGGTTATCAGTAATAATTATAATTGTTATGTTAAATTATTGTGTGCCACAGAAGTAACACATTTACTTGTCAATTGTGTTTTTGACTGTGGCTGTCCTAAGATGTTTTGTCATCCATGGACAATTATTGCCTTGTTTTGATCCTCTTTAGACGGTGGCTGTATAATCAGCTATAGAACCCTAACAGATGTTTGAATGCAAGGTTCTGATAACTTTGGAGATTATGACATTAAAATAGAGAAAAAAAAAAAAACTTCTAGGACTCTCATGAAGGGCTGAAATGTCCATGAATATCAAGCAGAATAAGCATTAACTTCATATACTTAACCAATAGGAGACTAAAATAATCCTTTTATGACTTTTTGCATAAAATGTTGCTAATCTTTTGTTTGTTTTTCAAAATCAAGAAAACTTTTCTTTTGAGCTATTTACAGGTTTTAACAATTGAGTAGGCTACTATAAACAAAATTTGGAACATATTTGTTTCTGTCTACCTGATTTCTCCAGAATTTGGAAACTATTTCTGAGTATTCTTAATTTATGGCAATATAGTTATTTACTTAAGAGCAATAATAAACCATATTCTTTTGCAACAGGATACAATTTGAGATACTTATTTTACCAAGGTTTTGACTGGAATGACATGCTTTCTTTTAAGGAATCAAATCTGACTTATAGTGCCAATAAAAGCCCCTTGGGAAAACTGACCTCATACTTTGTCTACACAGTCCCGGTACAGACTGCTGACCTATGGTAAGTTAAGAATGTCACTTTATAACAGGCCCTGGGATGCTAAGTTATCATGGAATCTCAAGAGGAGAGAAATTTACCTAAATTACACAGGTATTTTATGGCATTAACCCATGGCTGGGCTTAAGGCTTTAAAAAAGTCCTCTCTGAGATTCCTTAGGAAATAAACTTCCATAAAACCAAGTTAAAAAGGAGGCTACATGGAAAATAATTATGCTTGTTGTGCTTTATGCAAATAATCTGGTCAAATATAATAAGACTAAAGCTTATTTTGCAAACAAATCAATCGTATCATGACTTATTTTTAATAAAAAATGATGACTGAACAGAGAAAAACTATGTTTCAAGAACCATGGTATACCTGTTTTTAGATTCTAGTTTCATCAGTTGTTCACAAGTTTTTGTCAGCAATTTAGACTAACCTTGCTTATTTCTGTGAACCAACCACTGATCTCTGGCTACAGCTCAGAAGAAACAAGAGGGATGGATAATGTAAAAATTTGAATTGATATTCTAATGAACACATGTTAGAATTGGCAAGCAACCCCATGCCCCCGTGACTATAGCTTTCAGCTACCTGGGCATGTGAGTAGTCTAGAAATATTTTAGAGCTGCAATCACCCCCTTACTTCGTTTTGACATTCTTCTAAATCTAATAACCTGCTTTGTCTCTCTCACCTTCAAGTCATCAAGCTCCAAATGATTCTCAATAAGGATACTATCCTCTCAATATTCAAGAGTCACCATTCTACACAGCATGCCTACATTGTCCATTAGTGAGACATGTCAGAGGTAAAATTTATCTTACCCCTGTCTTCCTTGGTCCTGGCTGGATACCACTTTCACCAACCCATGGAGCCACTCTCCTGCCTTGACAGCTAACAACAAGCTAAGACCCACAGACAAGCCACCACCACCCCTCTGTCAGCAGGAAGCAGTCACAGAAGACCAACCTTTGTCTAATTCCACCCAAAGAATTATGGTCTTGGACTCTTGAGGGGGAAAATATTATAGTAGGTAGCTAGTCAGGCATAAGCTGTGTAGGAGAAGCCTCCCCTTCTCCATCAGGAATGTCAGACCATCAGGTGATGGTCAAGCAGTTAACTCTCTCTCTAAAATGGTAATTGATCACAGCTACCACCATGGAAAGGCAGTCTCCCAATAGAAAAAAAACCCCAAAAAACTAAAACTGGTGATCAGCAGCTTCTCAATAAGATATTGAGAGTTGGGCAAGTGGGCTCAAGCATGTGCATTAAGAGGCAAAATGGCAGTTTAACTGTGGTATGACCTTCTAGGGACATTCAGTTGGCAAGGGAGGAATGCCTCAACGGGGCATGCATTCAACTCTGGTAAACACACTACGAATACTCACCTCTCAAGTGCAGGCAGGCCACTGTGCATTTGTACAGCCCACACCAAGGGAAGAATCAGGGGAGAAGAAATGCAGACCCCAGAAGCATGCCAACATATAAAACCCCAAATCAAAGCTCAAACCATGCACTTGATGTCCCAAGTCATCTGCTTGTTCCACTTCCAGGTGTACTTTACTTCTTGTAATTCCTGCCATAAAACTTTTTAATAAATCTTCACTCCTGCTCTAAAACTTGCCTGGTCTCTCCTTCTGTTTTATGCCTCTCAGTTGAATTCTTTCTTCTGAGGAAGCAAGAATTGAGGTTGCTGCATACGCATACAGATTCACCACCAGTAACACACTTAGTGCCTCATGACTTGGATATATTTCATGTAGCAATATCATTTTAGATGTAATGATGAAAAAAATAAAGCGAAGTGGACAGATTTGAGGAATATGGTTGCATTAGAATACACAGGAACTTGACTGGATATGGCTTATTAGAGAGAGCATTGTTAATGATGATCATCAACAGGTTTCTTTTTAAACAATAGAAAATAGTGATGTCTTTTACTGGCCTGTGTGTGTGTGTTGGGGGGTGGGGGTTTTTGTAGCTACAGTAAGATAAAGCGCTAGTTACTGAAACTTATATAGGAAACCCCAGAGCACAGGAATTGTCATATAACAGCCTATGTGTGTATTCAGCATTTGTGCATACTATAATTCAGAACCCCAATTCTTTCACCTTATAACTCATCTACGATTTCAGAATTCTTCTTTTTAAGTCATTGGATGAAGAATTAGATAGCAGGAAAGATACCCACTTCATTACACTTTTGGTCAAGAAATGAGACACAGTAGTCTGTATAAGAATACACCACTTTTGATCAGGGTGAATTAGTTGGAAAGTCATGCCGACGTTTCTGGGAAGGACCTAAAATCATCATCTTTGTTTTACCATATTTGTCCGTGCCCCCCAAGAAATATCTACCACCCAAGTTTGTGTATCTCTGTTTTGCATACTATATTTTATATAGCTATTTCTTAGAAACCTCTCACATACATTAAAGTAAAATCTTTGATTTCTTTTTTTTTTAGTGATAAAATACAGAGCAAGTTTAATGACTTTGGCTTTAGGGCTTTATTTTTATACCTCTCTTTTCTGATTCAATTCAATTTGAGGCATGTACTGTACTATTATTTACTTTCATATTTCATAATTTTCCTAGTTAAATGCTATATAATTTTAGCATATTCTATAATTGCATCAGCTTAAATTTTTGCTGCATGTTAAGAAAAGTAAAAATAGCATGCCATTCTTAGACTATAAAAGATGAAAATCTGTATTTTTTTCTTTCCAGATTAAACTTTGTAAATGTCAAATCAAGTTTTAATTATTATAACTAAATAGTAATCTGGAATTCAGAAAACTTCTTTGTTTCTACCTCAATAAAATTTCATGCATTTTCAAATATATGCTGGATAAGTGGCAAAGAAAGAGTAACTTAATAATTCAATGTTTAAATTTCTGTCATGTTTCTCACACTTAAAAAAATCTGTAATGAGAAATACATTTGTATAGCACTTTGGGAGGCCGAGGCGGGTGGATCACGAGGTCAGGGGATCGAGACCATCCTGGCTAACACGGTGAAACCCCGTCTCTAATAAAAATATTTTAAAAATTAGCCAGGCGTGGTGGTGGGCGCCTGTAGTCCCAGCTACTCGGGAGGCTGAGGCAGGAGAATGGCATGAACCTGGGAGGCTGAGCTTGCAGTGAGCCGAGATCTCGCCACCGCACACCAGCCTGGGAGAGAGAGCAAGACTCCATCTCCAAAAAAAAAAAAAAGGAGAAAAAGAAAAAAAAAATTGTATTTGTATACATTTGTATTACAGCCTAGAATAAGCTGGAAAAAACATGGTATTCATTGGACATCAACTATATACCAGGCTGTATGTGAGACAATATTGATACAAAGATAAATAAATTAAAATCCTAATCTCTAGAGAACTTGAAGCCTGAGTAGAAATAATAGAAATCATCTTTCTGTCATATAGATTGTTGCTTCTAAGAAGCATACAGATTTTACAAAACTATTTATATTTTTACTAGTATAAAATTAGAGATGCATTTGTAAATACAGAGTTAGCTCTCTCACCACACAAAAATTTAGGAATTTATATTCTGTAGAGGTATAAATAGAATATAAATGAACATATTCTGCTCAGCATCAAGAGTAGGCCTATTTATACAAGTGTTTTTACCATCTTTATCATATTAACCTGACACCTGCTACCAATCAGTCATTCTATCAAAGAGTCACTTATTTACAGGTTGGCAATAGCGTTGATTAAATAAACAGTCAATTGTTATGCAATTAAGTCTGTCCATTTGATCATGCTTGTAAATACTACTTTGATGTACTATATATGTGTGTGTGTGTGTGTGTGTGTGTGTGTGTGTGTATATATGTAAACATTTACACAGAATTATTTTCAAGATGTTATAGGGATGCTATACCACAAAGAATGATACTTCTAGTGGAGGAAAAAGTCTAGATTAACTTTATTGGAGGGAAAGATGAGTGAGAAAGACAACTTTAGGATACAGATCTAGCCAGGATTTCTGGGCAGTATCCACTGCTCTTCTGATAAATGTCAATCTCTCTCTTTAAAGAAGGGGCCCAGTCTGTAGCTAGAGAACAAAGATAAACTCTAGTCCCTCAAGAATAAAGTTTCACAGGTACTAGACAGATTAACTGGTCCCTCATCAGTTGGGTTTGTATTTAGATAATTATTCAGTACAAGGTGGTAATTACAAGTAGGGAACAGGAAAGTAAAGCAGTAACTAGTGTAGATGAATAGTCATTTTAGAATTGATATCCATAGTGGAGGTTAAAAGAATCTTGGCTTCAATATGTATAATGGGTTAAGAAGACGGGATTTAATACTGGGCTTAGGATCAAAAAATAATTTCAAATTCAAGCCAAAAGTAGGTGCTGATTAGAATAGAAAATACATTTAACAATTCAGAGTTTATAATTTAAGAAAGTAGTAGTTTTTTGTTTGTTAAGAAGTTATAAACCTCTTGGATTTGTGTGTGTGTGTGTACATGTACAAACAGCATATACATACATTTTTCCCCTGATATTTATAACACTCCTTTAAGTTAAATATTTTATTTTTCTATAAATGAAAAATCTGAGGCTCAAAAAGTTTAGGTAAATTTAAATGATACAAGAATGATATATAGTAGTTTCTTTATTTTATTAAATATTTGTTATGAAAAGGCATATTCACTTCTCTGAGTATTGGAATAAATCTATTTTTACATATTTAAATGGTTGAATCTCATATTTTCTAGTACTTTCTTCGTGTTCTGTTAAAAGTTCCTATCTATATCATGCATGATTCAGGTAACTTCCATATTTCCAACCAGTTGAATCATTTAACACACATTTAACTAGCATATATACTATGCCAGGTAGTCTAATGCTGACTTGGTTTTTTTCTCATCAATTATAATTATGTCTAAGTAGAAGGTGCATTTTTTGCTACTCTACCTTCTGAAAGAAAAATAAAATGTGAGTTAAATTAGCTATTTGTTTAAGTGGAATTTGTCTACTTGTAGAATAATCACATTTTTTTCCCTTTATATTCAATTAGTATACTTTTTTTGTCATGAAAGCATTGACTATTTTCAAAAACCCAAGTGTTAGACATCAATTAATATAATTTCCTTCTAAACATTTTTTTTCATTTTATCCAAATCTTGTAAGTACCTTGGAAACCTAGGAGCTTTACAAAATTTTACCTAAATGTTTTTAATGTTAAGATGAGAATTAACTCACCTGTTTAATTTCATTGCTTATTTAATTCTCTTTGATATTGGTTTAAATTTATTTAATTGACATTCACCTTCAGAGATTACCTATTTCTTGTCCCTTTGCCCTTCGAATTTTACCTGAAAATTAACATGACACCGTCTGAAAAATCCATACAAAGAGATTTGATTGCAAAAGCATGACAAAATTCTCCTCACTTTCTTCTGTAACTGTTATCCTCATCTGAGACTGCTCTTTTTAATACTTCCACAGAATTATCTCTGAGAACCAATGTGAGAGATTATACTTGTTCAGGTACTTTTTTTGAATTTCTCCATTGGAACTTGAATACATAGATTACAAACAGTAAAAACTTATTTTTGCTTAAATATATGTTTTTAAAATTCTCTTCTTAAATGTGATTATTAACATATGGTATTTATTTATATCATATTCTTGCCACATACATATCTATATTTGGAAGAAATTTATAAAAATGGGTTAGTTTTTAGATATCTTTATCAAAGAATTTGATAAAGGAAGGAAATAATCCACAGTGGAAGATAATCAAGAAAACATGCTAGCTATGGAAGCTTATTTTACCTGTACAATAGCAAGGACAAAATATTTGCCGTATTATTATTTTTTCATCCATACTTATCTGAATATTAATTGATACCCTTGATTGACAAATATAAGCCATCTCAAAGTATGGTTGATGGCAAAAGAAAATGTGTTTCTCATTTGAACACTCTCAGTGGAAAATCAAAAGAGCTTATTTAGGGTTGAAGTAATTTAAGCACAGCAAAGATGGTTTCAGAGCTAAGTATTAATATGTGTGACGCAATTTAATATATATTAACATTTTATAATTTATCAGTTGCAATTGACAGAAATAAGAACTAAGTAGATTGGCCAAATAAGAAATAATTTATTTAAAAACATTAAAATATCTTATGTACTTAAGAATAAGTTGACAGCCAAACCCCCTCAACTAAAATAATATAATTGAACAAAAAATCACCTGGAAATAGCAAATATGAGACAAAACATTATTTCCCATATATTTTTCATTTCTGTTTCCCTCTTTTATTAGTCTCATTCTTAATAAAGTTTCTCTTCTCCAGATGGCGAGAAATATGACTACTGACATTTCCTGCATCCTGCAATTCACAACTGTCACTGGCAGATCTCATTAACATAGCAACTTTATATCTGTAGAAGATGAAGTTTAATAAATAGTAAAAATAATGGGTTCTCAATAACTGGGGGGACTGATAGCACTATGTCAGTCATAGCTGTATTTGTGTGTATGTATATGTGTGTGTGTATATGTGTGTACATATATTTGTGAAAATTGTTCTTTTTTCACTAGACTAGTAAAAATGTTGTTATTACTTTCTTTCGAAGTCATTTCAGTAGTAGTGTTTCACTTTGGTGCTCGATTTCTATTACCTGAGATGCTGTTTTTAGGTAATTCAGCTTTTCCTTAACGTAATATTCTCATCAGTGAAATAAACCAAAAACGATCTCTAAATATATCCTAATTCATTAAAATATATTCATTAAGTTATTTTATCATAAGACAATTCAAATCCTTCTTTATTAGTCACATCATTGAGCATGAACGGTGCTGTAGACATTTTGTCTTCTCTTACTTTTCATATTTAATACATTTACACATACTATGACACAAAGATTATGTTTTTAAATATATATTTATCTACACGTAGCTTTATGGAGGAGAAACTTTATGTAAAGTTTTGATAGTTTGCTTCAAATTTAAACTTTATTGTTCGTCTTCTCCAAATGTTTTGCCACTTACTGATTAAAGCTTTGAATTCCTCTAACATTGAATTAAGCATCTCATTCCATTGTTAGAGAAGCTGTTTAAAATTAAAATAGTGCCTAAAGACATGACACACAACTATAAAATTATTCAGACTAATCTTTGGATAAGAAAGGAGGAAAAACATGAATGTAAATGGTAGACAACAAATTCTCTCAATTCAAGGAGTCTGGAAAAGTGACAAACTTTAGTAACTTGGTACAACATCTCTAATTCTTTTTTGACTTCCACATTTATTTTAATTTTCTTTATGAGACTAGAAGACCACTAACAAAATAATCATTTTCAAACAAATATAAATCAAAACATGTGAGAGCCATCTGCGTTTTTTAATTATGTGTAAAAACAAATCTAGCTTCTTAATATGTCCCATTAAATCTTGAGAAATCTCTCTCTTAAAACCTCATCTTAAGAATTCTGTCTCTTAAAAGCCCATGCTCACCAGACTTACTACATATTGGACTCAGTGGTCTTTTGTCCACGCAGAGAACATGCTCAATTTTTCTTCAATAAGGGCCTTCTAACATTATACAATATTATCTATTTCTGGTGTACTCTAGAAAAGCAGGCTTGTCCACTGGTGGATGGTTCACCAGTCAGCAAATGGTATGTCACAAATCAGCAATCAGATAGACTTTTGAGACAAATGTGAATCAACCACAATGCTCAGCTCAGCTGACTTTGGTTGTGCTTTTTCATTAGCGAAGCTTTTCTTGCGATGTACTTTGTCTCTTCTCAACTAGTAGATTGAACAACGGTGCTCTAGACATTTTGTCTTCTCTTTTCATATTTAACACATTTACACAGACTATGACACAAAGACTATGTTTTTAAATATATATTTGTCTATGGGTCCCTTCTGCTGAAAATATTGAGTAATCTCCTCAGAGAGAATTTACTGATCACATGACTAAAATAAGCTATCTGACCCTCTCTGTATTTTCTGTCAAGACATCTTTTTCACTTTCCGTGTAATAATATTCACAACTTGCAATTTTACATGTATAGATTTGTTTATTTAGGCATTTGAACCCCAACATTTTGTGTGCTATGCCCAGTGGCTAACACGTTGTATTCATGTCTAAATAAAAACACTTACATATGTATTTGGCTGAGTTACTACATGCTTACTGAGAAGAAACAAGGCTCTCTCCTGAATTGTTTTGCTCTAGCTCATCGATCTAGCGAATCTCTTGGGTGTTATTAGCAGTCGTCTTTTGTTACCTAGAGAATTTTTCTTTAAGAAAATAACTGATACTGCAAACATATGTTTTGTCTCAAGCCATAACTTCAGAATACATCTTCTCTAACCTTCTAATTTGGAGAAGATAGCCTTCAGGTATATGTTACTGCAACTTGTTTCTACCTGTATCATAGCAAAAATCACTTCACACTATATTTGTTCATTTTCATGTTGTATATCCCACTGGGAAGTATATTGCTTTAGGAGGGGGATTGCTATAGTTCTGTATTTCCACTTCCAAACACAAGGCTAGGGGCTAGGTGGTACTCAAAAGATATTTTTTTCACTGACTATATAGCCAAACAACAACCATTGGCAAAAACTCTCTGTTGAACAAACACTAGATGAGCTCCTGCTGAATCATTTTGGTAAGAATTCCCCGCCCTTGATGTCCTTATCTGATTCCTAACTCCTTATTATCCCCAGGCAATATATGCACCTGGCATACCTTTAGCCGTAATTCTCTTAGGTCAGCTTAGCAAGAACTGCCCCTACCCTTAATGTCTCCTCTTAGTAATTTTCTGTCCAATGGCCCCTCCAAACTGTTGCTTGGCTATCAATCTTCTCCTTTCCTTGTTGTGCTGGGAATTAAGCTCAGCTCTATACTATGGTCTCTTTTACTCTGTTGCAATCATTCCTGAATAAAATCTATTTTTACCTCTGTAACTACTGAGTAGCTAGCTGTGGTTTTCTTTGACACCACATAACATGGAGTCCATTTAAAGTAACTTTTAGGAAAATATTTCTTGCTCATTATGTTTTTATCCCAATGAAATGTGAATGCTTTGAAAACAGAAAATGTTTTGTGCTTTGTATCTTTATTCCCAAGTATTAGCATGGACAATATTAGCACACATGAAAACCTTCTCTGCATTCTAAACAAAAATCAAGTAATATTAAATGATAGAAGAGATCTTCATCTAATCTTGTTGTCAACCAGGCATGGTGGCTCATGCCTGTAATCCCAGCATTTTGGGAGGCTGAGGTTGGAGGATCACTTGAGGCCAGGAATTTGAGATCAGCCTGGACAAAAACGGAGATCTTGTCTCTACCTCTACAAAAAAATAAAATAAAATAAAGGTGGTATGCACCTGTAGTCCCAGCTATTTAGGAGGCTGAAGCAAGAGAATCCCTGAGCCCAGGAGTTGGAGTATACAGTGAGCTGATTATACCACCTCATTTCATCTTGGGAGACAGAGCAAGACACTCTCTTAAAAAAATCTAATTACCAAACTTTTTCATTCAGAGATGAGGAGATACTCCAATAGAATGTGTAATTGTTCAAAGGCACAAAGTCAATTAGTATTACAAACATTACAACTAGTTCTCCTGTAGCCAATTTACAAGTTGTGTCATAATCTAGTGTATTTTTAAATGTTTGTTTTAGCTGCAATTTACAAGTTGCACAATTTACAAGTTGTGTCATAATCTAGTGTATTTTTAAATGTTTGTTTTAGCTGCAACTCCTCTATCTCTCAGGCAGCCATATATGGACAGAAGAGAAGAAATATTGAATCTCTAAAAGGATTCTGAGAACCCAACAACTACACATGAATTAAGGGCAAAAGCCTTCTTAGGATTCTGACATCTTTCTGTATTTTCCTTCCCTTTTGATCATAACTATATTTAGCAGTTTTAATAGATACTATAGGTGAAAAAAAGAATGACTTTTATATTGTAAATTTTTCTCTTACTTGAGCATATTGATATTTTATATTATGTTAAAATATTTTCTTCAACAAGAACAACAAAAAAACTTACCTCACATGGACAGGCAGACATTAGCCAAACATCATTTGTAACATTCCTCTGGTTTTAGCCAGCAGAAGGGTGATCATACACAGTCCAACTGTATCTTTAGGCTCATAGCTCAAGATCCCTGTTTTCCTCACCCATACTACAGACCCAGACTGGAACTAGGTTGAGCTAAACTCATGTAAGAATACCCTATTTCCACCAAGGTACGGGATTAAAGTACTCATGTGCCATGAAGAGTAAAACTATCCTGTCTCGAGTTACATTTATCTTGATTTCTTTGTCATCTGTGTGGCATGGAAGGTCCTATTTGATCACAGTGTGCAAAAGAGTAACAAAGTAATAATGAGATAAGGCCAAGAAAAGTAGAGCAAGCAATGCATGCTTTCTTTTTTTGGTAATATAAATAGTATCAATTCATTTATCTTATTGAGGGAATAAAAGGCACCATAAGGCAAAACTATTGTTTTAGGCTTTGTTGTTTCTGAACTTAGGCTTCCTTCTAGTTAGAACTACTTTTAGGTTCCCAAACATGCTCATAAGTGTCAGCATGTCTTTGCCCAAACTGTCTTTGCCACATAGATTAGGAATGGACCCACCCCTGAGTCTCATCTGGCCCACATTCTCAGTGTACAACTAAAAAGTAGAAACGAGAGGCAATGACAAGCTTTCAGTGGATTAGAACAAGCAATGTCTGACTAAATCAGAGTAGTGTAAGAAAAACAGAAATCAAGTAAGTCTGATAAGAGACCAATCAAATTAACACCACTTTTTTGTAAAATTAAAACTAAAAAACACTTATAAATTGTGCAAGTAAAAGTGGAAATGAAATCATTTGGAGTACACAAATGAATAGGAAATGAACACATCTTTACTCAAATTTTTGTAATTATTTCAGTTCTTATTCCTTTTTTTTTTCAAAAAGTTATCATTTTTCTATTGTAACAGAAGTGCTACTGTTAGGAATCCCAAGATTTAAAGTAAATATTGTTTCTTCAGTGTTGGATGTTAACCCAAAGTAAAAAGATGATTATTTTGTGAATGATTCCAATTCACAGCAATGGTCCTAAGGCAATGTTCCAAGTGATCTCTTTGCTTCATCAAAGCAGCTTTGTTAAGAAATTGCATCTTTCATAGAAACAACAATTGGAACAATTAATTAGTTTCAATTTTAATTAAATGATGATCTCACTTAGCTCTGATTAAATTACAACAGCTAGATACATCCAGACAGCAACATTTAGGCTAATTTAATTAGGTATGGTAATGCTTTTCTGTGTTTCCACTCTGAATGACTAATAGTGGGATTCTGGAGTTTTTTCTACACAAGATTCTCTGCACTTTCATTGGATAGGCATATATAAACAATAAGCAAACTATAACTGAATGATATCTTATATATTTTTGAATTTTCATTCTTGAAAACATCTTAATATGCATCGCAAATAATTGTCATTTTACTGTATATAAATTTTTTAAAAACCTCAACAAACTACATGAGGTTCAATTTCTCAAGAAATAAATTTAAAAATTATTTTGAAATAGTAAAGGTGATTTCACTACAGAAAACCTAATCCTCCTCACTTTAAAAAATTATTTTATAAGGATTTTGTTTTAATTTCGTAGTTCAATACTTGGATTCCATTTTTCTTTTCTTTCTTTTTTTTTTTTTTTTGTTTTTCTTTAGCTTCATGTGCCTAAGAGGATTGAATTTCAAGTGGTTGTAATCCATGATTCAACTTTACAATATCAAACTTTCTTAGAGAATTAGAGTATATCAGTTAAGAATTTTAGATTTTAATTCACAAATAATAATAACTGGAATGAGACTGAGATTAACATTCTCTCAAATAACAGCAAGTCCAGTGGTAGGCATAAGCAACTGATAAAATTTAAAGAGTCATATCAGATAGGATGGGGGAACATAAATTAATTTTCTTTCAATAGCATTGCAATAGGGGAAAGATACTGAACTCAATCCTACTGAAATTAAAGGAGGAAAGTTTGTAAAAACTGGGCTTGTGTGTAGTGGGCTGGAAAGTTGTAGCACATCTGTGTTTACTAATTGACCAACTGACCATACCCAAAGTGAAAGTAAATTTCCTCCAATTTCCATGACTGAAAGTAGCTTTACAGCTTAGGCACAGTGCCCACGGTCGTTAGGCTCCTGAGCCTCCACAGAGACTGTGAGGTAGGGATGCTATCTTCCTTCCATGCTTACATTTTAAGGAGTTGCTTCGCAGGTCCTTGAGAAAGACATCCCCTGTGTCATTAAACTGGCAAGAGGTTTTTAAGAAGATTTATATGCATTTCAGCAGACCAGAGAAATAATTTGCAATTATAAATTTTCTAAAGTAAAAGCTGTAAGAAAAGAGATGTCAGGGGTCTAGAGGCAGGAAGAAACCTATCTAAAATTTAGTCAGTCTGAGAGAAATGTTAAGAACCTCTTGTTACAGTTTATGGGTATTTACAACTGAGGACTCAGCGATCCTTTCAGCATTCTTTTCACCACCTGCAGTAATGTAATTGTTAAGGCTCCAACCATCATATCTACATTTGGAGTGGGAGAAAGTGTGAAGGGCAATAAGGAGAATCTGAGCTGAACCTGGCTCTTTTAAAAAGGATTTTTAAAACTCAACCCAACAAGTTCAACATACAATAGAGTGGCCAGCACTGATTCTTACAGTCATGTCTAGTTGCAAGAAAAGCTAGAAGAGTAGTTTATATATATTTTTCTTTAATCTGGGCATAGTTCCACTTCAGCAAAATTGGCTTATATAATGTTGAAGTAAGGAAAGTTTATTTAATTTATTAAGAAAAATAACAAAATAGGTCAATTGTAGTCTTTTAAATCAAACTGTATGATGCTGTCCTAAGTAAAAATTAGAAACTGTATTATTCTTCTCAGTGCAGACTTTTCATGCGGTATTAAAACTTGAGTTAAGGACTACCTTGGGAGCTTGTTACTGCATGTTCTTTATGCTTTTGTTCTATTGCTTTCCTGCTGTCTTAACATCTCTGGCCTTTCAGATTCAAAGGGCTTTTCTTCACATTTAAACACCATGAAATATGTCATTGTTAGGCTTACTTTGGAGTTGAATTTGTTTTTAGGGGCCAGTTTTATTCCATTTTTTAGTTTTAGACACAGGGATTTTCAAGGATGTTTTGTGGACAGATACGGGATTTGAGATTGAGTTTCAGCAAAAAGGTCTCTTTCTATATAGTGATACACATAATGAGAATTCCCAGATTCATCTCTAAGCCAGCTTGCCTACTGCAAATTCAGACCCTTGGAGTTTGTAGACATCATTCCGGGGCAGGCAGAACTTTAAGACCGGCTAGCAGGACTTTGGTTTGTAGAAACATAAGAAAAATTGCTTCATTTCTGGAAGAGGCCATAAAAACAATTTGGAGCAAATGGCTGGTTCCCAAACTTGAGTTATTCAAACAATTTGTGAATAATAGACATTTTAAAATCACATATCAAAAATATAGAAATACATTCCTCTTGAGTAGTTCAGAGTAGAGTGAGAGGTTCTTCAAGAAAGAGGCCATTTGGATTATTGCGCTTGTCAGTATGATTCATGTCAGCATGTGAGCCAACCATTTGGTGATGGGAGAAACACACACATTTAACATTTGAGGTGGCAAATCAAAATAAGTTGCCATTCTAAATTAGGCCTTGAAGGAATCGAAAGCACCAGACTTTCCTGTGAGATAGGCTCAAAATCATAAGATGGAGACCTTCCTTTTTACTTCAGGGAGGTGGAGTGGAAAAGCTAGGACCAGAACAATGTGAGCCCCATTAGCAACAGTGGGAAACGGTGATAGCAGATGCTAGTCAGGGAATGGTGACGGTGCAATTCCCACTCAGCCGCAATGCAAAGGTTGAGTAGATGGCACAAGAAAACTAAAAGGTAGATTTCAATAGTCCCTAAGGACATTAGAGTCTCTAGGGAAAAGATGAAAATCTCCCTGTGGATCTCTAAAACACTAAGGTGTCTTTTCAGAATGAAACCATCCTGACAGAGGCTGTAATCTAGAAAGAAACTTTGGGGTTCACAAAACAGTACTTCAAAATGTGGGCCTCAGCAGCAACCTTGGAAACAAAATGTTTTCTCTGACCACCTTCTGCCCTCCTCTCAGTCCAGTTGTGCCCTGAGGCTAGCCATAGAAACTAGAATCTCTCTGCCCCAAGGCAGGTCATAGAAACCAGAACCCCTTCTCCCTAAAGCTAGTCATCAAACCTAAAACTCTTACCCTAATTTTCCCTCCATCTTTCTGTGTAAAAACTGGCCATAAAGAAATTACCTGGCCTACTTGGTTTGACCATAGGTCATAAGATTCTAATTCCAGAAAAGTTCCTTCTCCATATCCAGAAGGAAGGAATGCATGCTCAGAGAAGCCAAGAGGAGTCTAGACAGATAGATGGGTCTTGCTGGGTTGCCCCACTCAGTTGATAAACATTAGATCTTACCCTTTTGTCCAATCATATTTCTACACAGGTGTCCATACTTCGTTGAACCTAAGGACAAAAATGGAGTATTTTCCCTGTATCTTTGGGTCTTCATTCTGAAGTCTCCTGTGTATACATGTTAAATAAATGTGTATTTTTTTTTTCCAATTAATCTGCTTTTTGTGAGTTGATTTTTCAGCAAACCTTCAGAGGACCAAGGGGAAAGCTAGCCCTTGGCCCTGAAAAGAATACAGCTGTGAACTCTAGATATATCCCTCATGAGTTCAGCCTTAAGAAATTCTAATTGCATATGTAAGAGGCAAGTTTTCTATTTCTGTGACTCTACTGATGCAAATGTAGGCAGAATCTATGCAGGTCTGGATCATAATTATACAGCAGCACTAGCACAAGGATAAGCACATAGTGGACACTCAGGAATATTTATTGAATAAATGAAGGCATTCCTAAGAATTTTCTTACATACAATTTACTTTATTTTATTTTTTTTTTTTTTTTTTTTTTTTTTTGAGACGGAGTCTCGCTCTGTCACCCGGGCTGGAGTGCAGTGGCCGGATCTCAGCTCACTGCAAGCTCCGCCTCCCGGGTTCACGCCATTCTCCTGCCTCAGCCTCCCGAGTAGCTGGGACTACAGGCGCCCGCCACCTCGCCCGGCTAGCTTTTTGTATTTTTTAGTAGAGACGGGGTTTCACCGTGTTAGCCAGGATGGTCTCGATCTCCTGACCTTGTGATCCGCCCGTCTCAGCCTCCCAAAGTGCTGGGATTACAGGCTTGAGCCACCGCGCCCGGCTAATTTACTTTATTCTTAAAGGAATCTTTGATGCTAGCCATATTTCTTAGATATATTTGATTTTTAAGAGAGAGAGAGAGAGAGAGAGAGAGAGAAATGTTTAAATGACTAGCCAAAGATCACAGTACTGATATATCGAGAAGTGAGACGTTAGTCTAAATCATTGATTTCAGCCCAAATAATCTGGCTACTGAACAGTACTGTATGCTCCAAAAGCAACAACCTATGACTGCCTCCACTGTGTTCATATTCCACTTAAAGATTCCACTTCTTTTAAACACGGCATATATGACTTCTCATGAAAAGTCCTTGAAGACATCTTCAGTCAAGCATTTTCTTTTTTTCTCTCTCTCTCTGTCGCCCAGGCTGGAGTGCAGTGGCGCGATCTCGGCTCACTGTAAGCTCCGCCCCCAGGGTTCACACCATTCTTCTGCCTCAGTCTCCCTAACAGTGGGGACTACAGGAGAGCTGGGAGCTGGGACTACAGGCGCCCACCACCACGCCCGGCTTTTTTTTTTTTTTTTTTTTTTTTTTGTATTTTTTAGTAGAACCGAGGTTTCACCGTTTTAGCCAGGATGGTCTCGATTTCCTGACCTCGTGATCTGCCCACCTCGGCCTCCCAAAGTACTGGGATTACAGGCATGAGCCTCCGCGCCCAGCCGCGTTTTCTTTCACGTTATGCTTTGTATCAGCCTCTGGCAGCCTGGATGGCTAGCCTATACTGGACCTGTAGAAAAAGTCACACGCACACTCTACAAAACTTATTGTATTAGTCTCCGAGGGCTACCATAACAAAGTACCACAAACCAGGTGGCTTAAGACAAGGATAATTTATTGTCTTGCCGCTCTGGAGGCGAGAAGCCTGTAATCAAGGTGCTGGGAGGACCATGCTCCCCCTGTAGGTGGTAAGTGTAAATCAAAAGTATCTGAGACAAATCTCAGTCAATTTAGAAGTTTAATATACCAAGGTTGAGGAGACAGGTCTGTGCCTTTTTGGAAGATTATTTTGAGGGCTTTAATGTTTAAAAGGGAAAGGGCAGGTATTGGGAAAAGAGGAAGAATTTTCCTAAAGACGTGGAGAGGTAAGAGGCAAGCGGTTGCATCCTTTTGAGTCTTCGATCAGCCATTCACACGTGAGGGTGAGGGTAGAGGAATAGTCACTTACTAGCTCAGTGATTCTTCATTTCTACACAAAACAAAGTAAACACAGGGAAGAGGAAGCAATCAAGTGTGCATTTGTCTCAGGTGAGCAGAGGGATGACTTTGAGTTCTGTTCTTTAACTTGCACCTGTGAAGATCGGTTATCAATTTACATGGTCAGGGTGAAATAAATTTAAAAGAACTGTTTTAGGGAAAAGATCTTGGTGCCCACAGGAATTTTCTAGTGGACAAATTAGGAGGGAGGTAGGTTTGCCTGATGCAGTTTTCAGCTGGACTTTTCCCTTTGGCTTAGCGAGTTTGGGGTCTCAAGGTTTATTTTTCTTTCACTTTGGAAAGCATCTTTTCTTTTTTTTTTTTTTTTTTTTTTTTTTTTGAGAATATTTTCTAGAATCTGTATTTGTGGGAAACACTCACAAAAAGAAATACATTAAAAGAAAACAAAAAAGATAGCTCTCATAAAACAGACAAAACAAAAGTCTATTCAAGTGACCAAAGTAGATGTATAGATACAGTATAATTATCAGTATACAATGGAACATTATACAGCAATGAGAATAAATCACCTATAATTATACAGGATAATATGCGCACTCTCACAGATATAATGTTGAGCTAATAAAACATAACACAAAGTAGCACACATTATAAATTATCTTGATATAAGGTACAAAGAGAAGCTAAATAGTATATGGTATTAGAATTCAGGATAATGGCTACCCTTCGATGGGGACTATCCAAAGGCGAATGAGGAAGGATTCTGGGTGCTGGAGTAATCCTATTGCTTGACCTGACTGCTAATTATTCAGTTCACAAGAACAGAAAACCAAACACCGCATGTTCTCACTCATAGGTGGGAACTGAACAATGAGATCACTTGGACTCAGGAAGGGGAACATCACACACCGGGGCCTATCATGGGGAGGGGGGCGGGGGGAGGGATTGCATTGGGAGTTATACCTGATGTAAATGACGAGTTGATGGGTGCAGCACACCAACATGGCACAAGTATACATATGTAACAAACCTGCACGTTATGCACATGTACCCTACAACTTAAAGTATAATAATAATAAATAAATTTAAAAAAAAAGATGTCTGCACTCAGAACAATAGAAAAATGTATGTTACATATCAATTATTTTTTGACTGATAAGCATGTGTGTACATAACTCTCTGCTTTTTACAAAATAACAGCAGTTAAGAGGAAAGGTCCACATTAGTGCCTGACAGTGGACATCTCTCCACTTTGGTCAGTGAGATAGTAGAGCCAAATATAATTTAATTTCAGAAATCAGAAGATATTATACTTACAACTCACAACTTAAATTGACAGCACTACTGAATATGACTACCTAGTGCAAACTAAAAGGTATGTAACTCGTCAACGTATGTAACTCCATCAGGAAGAATCTACGCATTCTCAAGTTACAATTTCTAGTCATTTTAGGAATATAAAATGACAAAAAAAAAAAACTGCTAGTTAATATTATGCAGCTGGGAGCAGTAGCTCCCATCATTCCCTCAATCTGAGAAAAATATCTCTCTATTTATTGAGGGATGTTTCCAACTTAGATTTATACAGCAAACACCGAATTTGGACCTCCACATTACGTGGTACAGTAGTTTTTTTACACGTGATTATTTGGCTCTGTATAAGTTATTATGAATTCGCATGGCTACTTCCTCTTTATGCATCATATGCAGTTCATTCCTATTGCAAAATTCTCCAGCATTCTCTCTAGAAGGGCCTTTTTATTTTTTTATGCCTTTTCAACAATTGTGTGCTTTATAGTTTCTTTAACTTTTTGCTAAACTTTAAAATGCATCTAGAAAATTACACGTATAGAAAATTGCACATATCTTAATCATAAAGCTTGCTGAATATTCACAAACTAAACACAACTGGAAAGCATCTTTTCTGAGCCTATCTCCTTGCTTCTGATAGTTCCTTGACTTGTGGCAGCATGACTCCAATATTCATATGACATTTTCCCTGTGTGTGTCTGTCTCCTCACGTGGCATTCTTTTTAAAAGAACAGCAGTCATTTTGGATTAGAGACTCACCCTACTCCAGTTTGTCTTCACTCTTCACCTTCACTTAACACATTACATCTGCAATGACTCTGTTTTTAACTATGGTAGCATTCAGAGGGACTGGGGGATAGGACTTCAACATACTAATTTTGGAGGGACACAATTCAACCCACAAGACTTATGTTATTTTTGTTTATATTTACATATATATAATATAGATGGCACTGAATAAATAGGTTGGTTTCTGAGAAAATCAACTACCATATTTGAGAAAGAAGCAAGAAATTTGTGCAACCTCTTGGAAGTTGGAATAAAATGGGACTATTATTTGTCTTGATTTTACTAGATTATTTTTAAAGTGTGCATTTTTTAATAGAGAAAAGAAAATGCAAGATAATATTGTTATCCCAAAATACCTCATTTTCTTCTTAATATTCTTTAGTTTGCATCTCTGCCATTTTACCAAAGAAAAATATTTCAAGAACACCAATGAAAGGCCCCGATGGTGTCATACACATTGCAGTATTAATGGGAAGAATATCGAAATAAATTTAATTTCCTTTAAAATGTTCCAGCAAAACATTTGTTGTTGTTTTTTTTTTTTCTTTTTTTAAAAAAAGCTGAAAAAGAGGATCTCAGGGAAAAACTTTTTAGTAAGATATGCAGTGCTTCAACACTGTGTCCGTGTGTATATTTTTGTGTATGTCTGTGTGTGTGACATGTACATTTATTTCTGAACATGTAATTGGGGCAGAGAAATTTAAGATAAAATTTGAGCTACGTATGTAAATAACACTTTAAAAGACTTTTGGAAACATGAAATAAGTTCTGAAGTTTGGGACTGGTGCCTCACGCCTGCAATCCCAGCACTTTGGGAAGTCAAGGCGAGCAGATCAGGAGGTCGAGAGATCGAGACCATCCTGGCCAATATGGTGAAAATCTGTCTCTACTAAAAATACAAAACTCAGCTGGGAGTGGTGGTGTGTGCCTGTAGTCCAAACTACTTGGGAGGCTGAGGCAGGAGAATCGCTTGAACCCAGGAGGCGGAGGTTGCTGTCAGCCGAGATGGTGCCACTGCACTCTAGCCTGGTGACGGAGCAAGATTCCGTCTCAAAAAAACAAACAAGCAAACAAAAACTAACAAAAAAATTGCAATAATGGAAAATAAAAAAATATATAGTTTTAAATTATAATATTTAATATATTTTTAATATAAAAGTATAAGCTCTCTGTAAATTGACATATGAATTTAAAACAACCATTGAAAACAGAAGCAAAAAATACATGAAATTTATTTATTTTCTCTTGTTTTACTCCAACTTGCAGAATCACTCAGACTCTTCTATGAAAGTTAATTTTTTCTTATAGAATTTTCTACATGTAAATTCTGTGTTATCTCCCTAACGAGAGTTTCGTTCTATCTCAGTAGCTGCTTCTCTTCATTCATATTAGCCATTTTTTTCTTCCTTTGCTGACCTCTAAATGCTAGAGTACACCAGGGCTCCTTAGGCCCTCTCTTATTCTCCATCCAAATCTCCTTCTTGGATGATTTCATCATGTTTTTAAATACCTTCTATGTACTGATAACTCCAAAAATTATGTCATCAACTCTGATCTCTTCACTGGGCCTAAGTTTTGAGCATCCACATATCTATGGGACATTGCCTACATCCATAAATAATAGACACTTCAAATTTAGCATGCTTAATATATAATTTTTAATTTTTCTTTCCTCAAATTCATTTTTGTTCCTCAAATCTATCCTGTTTCAACAATTTCAACCTTCAACTACCCAATTATTTAATAAAACAACCTCTCTCAAGTAAACAGCAATGTTAAAATAATAGAAATGATTTGGGATTAGATTAATATAATCTCATATTCTATGTCTATGTATATTCCCTCTCTTATATCCTTGAAATTCTCAAATTCTCATGCTCTTTTTCCTGTCTTATTCACTCTAATGCCATACCTATATACTTTGATAGCCTTCTAAATTGTCTGCTTGATTTTACCCTTTCCTCCATTGTTATTTTTTTCCACACATTAAACAAAATATTAGTTTAAAAATAAAAATCAAAACCTCATCTCTGGCTATGATGGAGTAGCTAGGGTACAATTAACTGTCTTGACAAAACAACTAAAAATTGGATAAATTTAAAAAGTGTATTAGTGTCATTGTGTTAGAGAGACAAACTTTAGAGTCATAGTTACCAAGGTAGCAGGATTTGAGGAACCACAAACCCAGGAAAAACGAGAACTCAGAGAAGTGAGCAAAATATTTGCACTTATTGAGACATTTTCCAGTTTCTAGCTGTGGCCAAGAAAAAGTAACTTTTATGTAGCTAAGACACTATGTCTTGCAGTACTGGGGAGATAAAGAAGTAGAAATTAAGGTCTGTAAAGTGCAAGATCTTTGTTCACTGAGATCATTAGAAAGCTACAATTTAGGATTAATGGCCTCAAATGGGTCCCGTTGAAGTACCTATAATGTTATGCTTGCCAGAAGGAAGAACATTAGATCTTGTATTAGAAGTGATAATCATCCAGTGTCTCTACATTAAAACAAAACAAAACAAAAAACCCATAATATCCTGCATTCAATATAATATTTCCAAGTATAGCAGGGAATAGGATTTATTTACCAGAACCAAGTGGAAATAATGAGAAATAGAATCAGACTTACAGGTGATCTTGAAGCTAGATTTATCAGAAAGTGACTTTAAAATAACTAGAGTCAATATTTTGATTGAAACAAATTAAAGAACGGAGGCTATCATAGGTGATCTTAAATCTCCAAAAAATAATTAAATGAATTCCTAGAACTGAAATATAATATATGAAATAAAGATCTATCGATGAGTTTAACACTCATCAAGACATCTGCAGCAGCAGATAATATTGGGAAACAAATAGAGCAAGTAGGGAATATCTTGATGAAGCACTAAGAATTCAAAGAATAGAAAATACAGAAAAAAAAAGAGAATTACAAGACATATACATACTTATAAATGAAGCCCTGGAAGAAATATACATACTTATAAACAAAGTCCTGGAAAAAATAAAGAAAGATAATGGAATAGAATCTATATTTGAAGGAACACTGGCCAATACTTATTCAAGATGAGACAAAGCCATGAAACCACAGACTCATGAAGTTCTATGAACCTCCAGCAGGGCATATGTACATAAAATACTATATATATGTTTGCATGTGTTTGCACATATATGGACATCTTATTAAAATATTTAAAAGTATTTTAAAAGTAAAAATAAATATCTTATTAAAACATTTAAAAGTACATAAATGTGATTCTCTATCACTTTATTTTTTAATTTTATTTATTTTTGTTATTCTCACAGAGCACTGCTTCCTGAAATCACCTTTACTTATTCTTTCACTGCCTTTTAGGTCAAAAGTCATGCTCCTAGATGACAAGGCTTTTAGTCTGCTTTTTTAAGTGCTTAACCACACCAAATACGTCAGTTTGGATCATAGTAAGGACTCATTTAACATTTTTTAGGAAGTATATGTTGACTCCATATAGCCTTTTTGAGAGCTGTAGAAACGTTCATTATTTTAATGACATACAATTTTTAAAGCTTTTTTCATCTACATTAAATTGATTTTGTAAGTGAGCAAACGAGGTAATATTAGCTTCATTAAACCCATGGTAAATTTAAGATTTAGTGGAGCTGTTGTTTGCCTGGAGTCATATAGTTCATATATAGCAAGAACAGAATGGGATCTCCATGCTATATTGTACAAGTTAGAGCTTCATAAAAAGTAACAAAAATTCTAATATTTGATGTAATATTCTCTCTCATGGTTACATGACAATACGCCTTAGTTAGGTTTAAAAGACAAAAACAAAAACAACAAACAACCAACCAAACAGGGATAATTGCTACTTGTTTTACTAGGTGCCAAGTTGATTCAAGAGCCAAGGGAAGAGTGTATGTATGCTGGAGTATGGTGACCCCCACAGAAGAGATACAAAGGAATTTAATTTGAGGAAGTTAGAAATAAGTCACTATCTTTGTAATTTCACTCTTTTGGCCTGGCCTACATCTTTGAATAAACTCAAATGGTCTGCTCAGACTAAGCTAACTAGTTATGCTTTCCGGTTTACTTGAACAAAAAATTCTGTCTCTTAAAAGGAGTTTAGAAACTTCTAATTGGATTTAATATGCCACTGCACAAGTGAAAATTAGGTAGCTATGGTGTATAAAAATTAGGCCAATGATGATTTCCATTTATATTTTGTATAAAAATTAACTACTGTCAGAGGAATTCTTTCTGGAATTCTAAAATTTCAGGTTATCATGAGACTTGGAACGTAACATTTTTTGAAGATATAAGCTGTTAATAACTAATGGGAATCCCTAGAATGGCAGGTTAAACACCGTGACTATTAAGATAACATGCTACTTTTGACCCAGTGGAAAAAGAACATTATTTCTGAAAACAATACCTCTTGGTCATAAAAATGAAATTCTTTCATTAGACACAAAGCCACTTGCATTCATTAATATGTAATTAACGTAAAATTTTATGAGATTTGAAGTCTAGAATTATTACCTTTTTAAAATTTGATATTGCCTTCTTTCATATTTTATGTTATAAATGTGTTATTGAAGCTTTTCCTCTAGGTACAATACATATTTGGAATCTTGAATGTGATGCCATTTAAGTGAAAACATAACAAGTGTCATTGCCAAAATTAAAGTGCCAGAACGATGTTAAATTCGTACAATTTGTATAGAAATATCAGTACTAATGATGTGAAAGTCATTTGTTTTTTAACCAAAAAGGGGACTTAGGCTTAGATTTCATGATCTCACGTTCTCCTCAACATAATTGGAATGTGATTTAGACTGCGATAAATGAGTATCAAAAAGCTGCACTTAATTGAGGAACAGAAACAGATTTAGAAATATATGGTTTAATTGATGTCCTGAGGACCTAGAACAGCTGGAGGCCTTACTTCATTATGCTACCTCTTCACATCAGGGGATAAGAGCATGAGAAACTCTAGCTACAAAAACACCCACAATATTCTTTATTTTACCCATAGTAATAACTTCCCAGTGACATACTTGGAATTTGTGAATAATTATCTGCTTCTGAAAGAAGTGGGAATTCCTTGGAGAAGTGAGATTTTACAGTGTGCGTGCTGAATTGCATCCCAAATTAAAAAAGCACTGATGTGACTTCTGAAGTGAACTTTCAGCCACCATGGGCAGTGAATTCCCAAATCAACTGTAGATTAGTTTATCTCTGTGTATGCTGATGTTCAAAATAACATCATCTGGATTGACAAATGGGATAAGAATGAGAACAGATAGGAAATCAGGCAAGGTGCTGCTACTCTCAATTAATAAGCATGTAAAATCATTTGAGAAATAATTAAAAAATAATTCACACATGATAAGTGTAGACCTAGACAGAACACAAGCTGTCATTTTAAAGGACAATAAAGCCAATCCAGGTTCAAATATATTAGTAATTTTTACCTAAATCCCTTGCCTTAGTCTCCCCATAATAATTTTAGAGTTTCAGTGTTTTTTCAATTAACTAGTCAAGAGAAACAGGAACATTTCAGTAATATCCCTAAAGACTTGTCTGAAGCAAGGATTTAATAACAATAATTGACTTGTTTATAAACAGAGTTTTTATATCTGAAAAAAAAAGACATCAAATTAAATGCACAGGCTGAAATTTTGTTATAAAGTGAGGTAACGGAGAAAACAGTAAGTGGGTCCTTGTCCTTTATTCTATTAATATAAACTGCACAGTAATGGCAATAAAGCTATTCAATTATTGATCAACTAAAATTATTTTTAATTGCAATAGGTTAAATACATCCCCTTTCCCCCTCAAAATTTATGTTGATCCACAAAATTTGAATTAGGACTTCTTTGACACCTCAGAATTTAACCTTCTTTGGAAATAGGGTCTTTATAGGTATAATTAGTTAAGATGAGGGCATACTGGATTGTGGTAAACCCTAAATCCAATGACTAGCGTGTCTTTAATAAAAGAGGAGGACACAAAGATACTTACAAGGAAGGAATTCTACGTGATGATGGAGGCAGAAATTAGGGTGATGCAGCTACATAAAAAGGAACATTAAAAATGTCAGGCGACCACCTTCAGAGCCTCCAGAAAGAACCAACTCTGCTCCAGACACCTTAGCTTTAGATTTCTAGCCTCCAACAGTGTGACAGCATTAATTCCTGTAAACTTAAGCCACCAATTTTTTACTAATTTGTTATGGCAGAACTGGAAAACTTAATACATAAGTTAAAAATTAACATGATACATAATTCACAAAAATCAAAACTGACCAAAGCTGGGCTTTCTATGCCTGCTCTTTGAAAAGTGAAATTTGTGCAAATCCTTGAGATGAACAGGATGCCCTGATGTGTGCTAATCCTCCATTAATTATTTTGGGACTTTAGATTGCCTCTTTTCCCCTCAAAAAAAGGCATTAGCAAAACAGAATAAAATTACACCAAAGATAATATGGTAAAATGTTCCCCTGAGGCTGTAAGGAGTTGTCATGAATTATGGAATCACTTGATGATACAGGTTCCTAAATCCTATACATTAAAATAAAGACAGTTGGATTAAAGAGCTATAAACACAAATAGAATTTGAAGAATTTTTTTAAAAATAAATTACATATTTTTATGATATTAAAAACAGAAAAAATACAAAGTATATAAGAACAGGTTTTGGGCCGGCTGTGGTGGCTCATGCCTGGAATCCCAGCACTTTGGAAGGCCAAGGAGGGCAGATCACGAGGTCAAGAGATTGAGACCCTCCTGGCCAACATGGTGAAACCCTGTCTCTACTAAAAATACAAAAATTAAATGGGCGTGGTGGCATGTGCCTGTAATCCCAGCTACTCAGGAGGCTGAGGCAGGAGAATGGCTTGAACCAGGGAGTCAGAAGTTGCAGTGAGCCGAGATCCCGCCACTGAGCTGTAGCCTGGCAGCAGAGCAAGACTCCGTCTCAAAAAAAAAAAAAAAAAAAAAAAAAAAAAAAAAAAAAAAGGTGTTTTGGTTACATTTGACTACATCAAAGTTGAAAAGACTGTGAAAATATGCACCATGAACTGATTTAAAAGTGAAACTGTAACCTGTCACTAGCTCTTTGCAATGCACGTGCCCTATCAATTATGTATAATAGAACACAAACTCTGTATCAGGGCATCATTCATTTAAGCTCCTTGTTTAGTAGCACATCTGGTTGGACACATAAAAAAAGAGGTTGATTTGGTTCCTGATTTGCTTTACATTTTTCTACTTCCAAACTCTTGGAAATCTAATGATACGCAATGATCACAGAGCTCTATCATGAAATGTTAGCATAATTTATTCCTTCTCTTTTCATTTACAAATATTTCAAAACCTAAACATGGTGAAATTATTTGTTGTTAATATTCTCAAAATGTAGAGTGCTGGGGGTCAGAGAATAACAACCCAAAGTATGGTGTCTTCGCAAGCTGAACAACCCTAGAACTTAAGAGTATAAAAAAAAAAAAATTACTAAGAAAATTGGAAGACCTTAGAAACTACCTCTGAACCAAAGACCTTTTAACCTTTCTTATGTGCAGAAAATGTATATTAAATAGAACTTAAATAGAACTTAAATGAAGAACGTTGTCTTTCCCTTTCTATGTTAGCAAATAATTTCCAATTTCTAAGCTTATTTTGTTTCTCATTTACATAAATGGAAAGATAAATACCTACCTCCCAAGATTGATTTATGTATTAAGATAATTTATGTAATAACATTTAAGACATTTCTTAACATATGGAAAGAATATAATGTGGCTCCCCCTTATTTTCTGTTGATCCTTTTTTATCTGTGAAAGTGATGTATGTTGCGAATTACTATGTTTCATTGGCTTTTAAAAGGCCCGGTTAAAAACAACAAAAACATTGAATTTTCCAAATGATAAATGTATTGATAGTTTATTCTACTACATTGGAATTAAAATGAATGTATAAAGGTCAACTAAGACACAATTTTTAGCATTTTATAAAGTTTCAACTTTTATAATTTCAAACTTAACACTTTTTTGTACGGGAAATTTGCCAAACACAGAAAACCTAAAAAGGAATTTGGGAATCATTGTAATCTTTCTTTTTTTTTACTCATCTTTTTTATCCTCCTGTCTTAATTTTCCTTGACCTAAAAGGTGTATAAATTCCTCTCTTCACACTATCCAATTTCATTTCTAAGAAATCGTACAATCAGTAGTTCAGAGGAGGTTCTTTTCAGACTTTTTGATAAAATACCACTTTTGTGCAGTGCAGAAGAGTAGACATTCATTCAAGATGTGCTCTACCTATGTGGTAGTCATCCTCTATTTTTTTAAATTTTTTTTCAGATCCACTCCCCACATTTCTCAGCTTTTACCACTGTTCTAGGTGGCTCCCTTACCCTCTGCCTTCCAAATAGGTTCTTTCATTGGAGGGATTAGCAGAAGTTAAGAAGCTGAAACAAAAATAAGGTCAGACTACTTTCCTTCCGGGTTCCTGCACAACGGCTTTTTCAGGCTGCCCCAGCCATACAGCTATATGTCTGGGTTCATCTGCTCCATCCCCTTGTCTTTTCGAGCCTAGGGGTGTTAACAGATGTCTGTGGTGATCACTGGCCTTCAGATACTGCACTATCCCTTCTTCTCTTCCCTAAACCTCTGTAAACAGCCTTCATTAAAATCTTCTCAAGTATAAGTTTGAATAGCCCATCTTTTTGCACCTGGGTTTGGACTGATATACCTAGGTGAACAGTCATCAGTCATTTATTCATTCTGTTTTTCATTCTCTTTTTTTTGGAGACAGAGCTTCGTTCTTGTCACCCAGACTGCAGTGCAATGGCGCGATCTCAACTCTCTGCAACCTCTGCCTCCTGGGTTCAAGGGATTCTCCTGCCTCAGCCTCCCAAGTAGCTGGGATTACAGGCACCCACCACCATGCCTGGCTAATTTGCTTTGTATTTTTAGTTTTTAGTAGAGACAGGGTTTTACCGTGTTGGTCAGTCTGGTCTCAATCTCCTGACCTCAGGTGATCCTCCTGCCTCCCCTCCCAAAGCAGGGATTACAGGCGTGAGTCACTGAGCCTGTCCCTGCTATTCATTCTTAAATGAGTATCTGTTCATTAGAATGCAGTGTGCCAAGTGAGGAAATATTTTACATAGCTGTTTTTCACAGGCTTTTGTGTTCTTAATGGAGAAAATTACCATGTACTTATTTTTAAAATATCAAATTTGGGTCTTCATTTTTTTCTGGAAAATAAAAGCAAAAGGAATTCATATATACATCTATATCATATAAACAATACATTTGTTTTCACATAGACGTACAACTAATTACAATACTTAGTACAAAAAAAAAGAGGCTGATAGAAACAAACAAGCAAACAACAAAAAACCCTACATATTATACTAATTTAATTTCACCACAAAAGCATTTTATGAAAAAGCATTTTGCCATATGATAATTAATTACAAATACACTGTCATCTTCCCTGTAAGATATTTCACTCTACTTGGAGAGAGCTTGTAAAAAGACCTGAAGAATTGGGAATGGAAGATTTGTTTTGTTTCATTGGCAGATCTCCTTAGTCATTATGTAAATTTCTATAAAGTGAGTAGAAATCAATACTTTTCTTCAAAACATCTAAAGTAAAAAATGTTTTAAAAATCCATAAATGATATAGGTGGGGCCTTACTAAAATGTCTATGAACATACTGTTTTTCATTTATTACAGTTTCCATATTCTTGGCTATTTTCCAATCTACATCATATTCCTTACTTGTGAGCCTGTATGAGGGAAGCTTTTGAAGGATAGATTTCTTCAGACCCAAATTGTGGGATGTACAAATTTTACTGGCACTGTAGAGTCACCTGGGTATTTTTACCTGGAACATGCGGACTTGCAATTCTTAACAAGGTGCAGGCTGCCATCACCATATTCTTGAAAAGCATCAGAAGTATATTTTTAAATCATATTATGATTTTATTTGTAAAAGCATGGTAATAGTATTGTGGTTATGTTTACAGAGAAAATGAGATGATATCTGGGATTTGCTTCAAAATAATGTAAAGAGTAAGTGAGTAGAGGAGCTATAAATAAAATAAGACTGCCTATGAGTTAGTAATTCTTGCAGCTGGATAATGGATGCATGAGAGCTCATTATAATCTAGTCTGGGAAGATTTTTCATAACAATAAAAATACATATTGTGAACATCTTTTAATGTCAATACATGGAAACCTGCCTTATGCTCTTTAATTGCTTCATGGCCTTCCATATTTATTTAAAGTATTCTCTTTTAGAGGACCTTTGGATTGTTTTCAAATATTCAATATTCTAAACAATACTGCAGGAAATATCCTTGTACAAATGTTGACATCAGTAATATTTAGAAGCATCTTTTAATGTCTTTAAATTCTCATTAGAATCTGCTTTTCTTTCTAATTGCTATAATTTTTTATATAAAAATATGGAGGTTTCCATGGCCAATATATCTCATGGTTTGGGAATGCTTCATATATGTATCGTGTCAGTATGACAATTGTGCATTTGTGTTATGAGGCCTTGTGGGATAGTCTTGGTTGGTTCTGGTTTTATGCATGAGAAGTTAGAGGTTGATGATAACTGAAAAGGCAAATTGGTTTATAATTTTTTGAGCTCTGAACTTTAGTTCATAAGGCATATCAAAGTCTTCTTTCTCTTTTTGTAGCTCTAGGGTCTCAGGCCATTCAGGATCTCTCCTCTCATGATATGCAGCGATCACCCAAGAGAACTATCACCTCAATGAGAGGTCCAACTGTATGTCACTCATTCACTCCCATGTTGCTCTTACTACCATTGCTTGATGTCCATATGTGATGGAAAATACTTACATTTTTTTCAATTAAATAGTTATGTAAGAAACGTACCAACAGCATACACTTTAATTCTGTTTTTTTTTTTTTTTTTTAAGTCTTGAGGAAAGAAGTTGTAATGTGACTTATCTAGCAGGCTGAACAACATTAGCAGAGATACATATTTGATTTTGCTTCTATAAACTTGTAAATAAGCCCAGCATCTTTGTATGAAGAAAGGTGAGCAAAAGTAGCAGCACAAATTGAAGACAAGTGCAAGAAAGGTCATCAGCAGGCATCCACATGAATTTTCCTAGTTCACATCAGAGTATAGAATTAGGAGGGACCAACAATTAGGTCAGAATTACTTCCTCAGGATATTTCTGTCTTACCTGTAATTATAAAAGTACAATCATCAAAATACCTCAAGTCAATACAATGTATTTCAGGAGTTTACTTGATGCATTTCAAAAGACCAGTATCAGAATTAGAAACATGAACAACAAAAGCATTGAGAAACAGAAGGGAAAATAAATATTGAGGAGTCTCTGGGCAAATAGTAGGTAATCTAAGGGCTCGAAGGCACACAGAACTATTTAAAGACAAGAATGTCTGTATTTTGGTAGGGTGGCAGGGAGTGGCTGAAGACAAGCTAATGATTTTCAAATTATTCATGGAACACTTTCTTCTCAGTGGACATAAGCACCACACTCATCATTAACTAGGAAAGCTGATGACATTGAGTTGTTAGGAACAACCTTGAATACAGATATATTTGTAATGATAATAATAATATATAGGAGCCAGTGCCTTAAACAACTTAAAATTCTGATAAATTAGAGGTCCCAGTGAAGGACATTCAGAATACTACAGAAGACAGAAATTCTAGCATTAACAGCAAAGGTTCTGTAGTTGGACTATGTACATAGATTCATATCCTATCTCTGTCACCCCTCACTGTTAATTCTTGGTAAATTGCTAAATGTCTTTCTACTCTTTAGTTTCCATATAGATAAAATGAGGGCTATAGTGCCTAACTCATGGAGTATTTATGAAAGTAAAATGTGGTAAGACATAGAATGAGCTCCATACACATATACCATAAAGATAGTAAGTTATTCCTGTTTTGACTGTTATAGAATTGTGGCACAATGCAGATCAACTAAAAATCAATACACTAGATTTATTATCTTCAGTTCCTCAAATCCCTTTCACTCCAGTATCAATCAAAACCTGGTTTCCAGTTTTATGACACTTATTCTGTGTGACTAGCATTACTAATTACTTCCCAATTACTAAATCATATGATTCCTTTTTAGATCACATTTTTATAAACAATGTCTGTCCTTTTTGAAATCTCACATGCCAAGACTTGAAGTTCTCTCTTGTCTCTATTAATAACCAAGCACTGCAATTCAATTCCACTTTATATTCCAATCCTTTACAAGGTTCATAATTTATTGGTTCTGTCTTGTCATTTTTCTACTTTTTACTCTACTTATTTTTTCAGTGAGCTCTCTATAAAATTCAATATTTCAAACACCCACACCACTACCACATACAACCACATACACACCAAATATTTTTATTTCGATTGAGTTCCACAACTTATATTTCTAATAAACTACTCAGTGTATTCACATTGATGAGCCAGATGCAAAAGAAACTTGACATTTCTAAAGACTAAAATAATCTTTCCAAATGGGTACCAGCAATTCAAAGGTAAACTTGAATCCTTTGAGTACAAATGACTACATTCAAGTAGAGTTGTTTTTGCAAGCAGGTAAATTTCAGACTGAATACTGAGAGGATAATTTAACAAGTAAAGAAGTTATAAAAACCCATTGGAAATCTGTGATGATGTTGAGAAAGTTCATATTTTAGTGGTTATTTTTAGTGCAGAACTAATAGGAGGATTGGATAGTGTATTTATATTATATGTATTATAGTGAAACGTGATGTACATATATATTTTATTTTTTATTTTTTTGGTTTATACAATGTGCTTTCAAAATTTACTATGTAGATCAGGTGTGGTGGCTCATGCCTGTAATCCCAGCACTTTGAGAGACTGAAGTGGAAGGATTGCTTGAGCCCAGGAATTTGAGACCAGCCTGGGTAACATAGTGAGACCCCATCTCTACAAAAAATAAAAAATTTAGTCAGGCGGAGTAGTGCACACCTGTAGTCCCAGCTACTCGGGAGACTAAGGTGGAGAATTGCTTGTGCCCAGGAGGTGGAGGCTATAGAAGCTGTGGTTATGCCATTGCACTGTAGACTGGGCAACAGAGCCAAACCCTGTTTAAAAAAAATCCCAAAATGTGTATATTTACATATATATGTATATATGTTATTGTATATTATGCATATGTATATATTTATGTATAAGTATTTATGTGTCTATATGTTATACGTGTGTATGTATATATGTGTATGTGTGAGTAATGTATATTATATATAATCATGTATATATCTATATATATAAATAGATCTGTAAAAATGGTATCCAAGAGATCATAAATTTTACTATATGTTCTTCAAATAATTTATTTGGAATTTATCACAATTAATAGTAATAATATTATTACTAATATATTACTATAAAATTTAACAAAATTATTAATGATAGTCTGTGTTAGGCCAAAAATTATTCATTAAAAAATATAGAAAACACATTATTACATTGATATTGTAGTAGCTTCCTAAAGCATTTGTAAATTAGCACTATAATAATGTCGCCAAAACAAAATGATTTACAACTCATGAAGAACAATTCCATTGTATTTACATCCTTAAATCAAAATGAGCTTATCAAAATTACTAGTCCTCATATGTCTAGATAAGTGAGCAAAAATTGTTTCAAATACATCCAATGGATTATGAGACATCCTAAATTTTAACATTCAAGAATTTTACATACTACATAACCCTGTCCCAATTTTTCAGTCCTAATTTTGTCATTATAAACCATAAACCACAATATAATTATGAAATGTCAAGGAAAAAATAACAATTACATTACCTATAATGTAATGTGAAGTTAATTGGAAAGCTTTTTGTACATTGTTTTGTACATTAGTTTTTGTACATTTTTAATACATTACATTGTAATGTAAAGTTATACTAGAAAGATGTGAAAATCAATGCGAGTAAACAAAAAAATAATAAAATAGATTACAAAATGATTTTAAAACAGCAAGAAGATAAATATAAGGTACTTGCTTATTTGCATATGGTAAATGTAATTTATTTAGTATGTAAATTCAAATATAATGTGAGTCATATTTAACATCTGAGAAACCCTTGTGCATTTCCACAAGGCAGGAAATATTTCAGAGAAAAATACCTATCAATTCACGAGCTTATGGCTAATAAATCTATTTAAGATGGAAGCAAATTCCTTGGTTCTCACTAGTCAAAAATTGCCATAAGAGATCAAATATGAAAACAAGTATATAACCCATGCCGAGGTAAAAAGTAACGAATTAAACACTTTATGCAATAGAATAACTTTCACCTTGACATCAATTTCTGCATTTGTCAATTATAAATATTTTCTCTAAATATTTCCAGTATTGGAAAGGATATGTATACCTTATATTCAAATTATAAATACACTGATTAATATAAACATCATATTTCTCAAGAAAACCAGTGGGATGCATTCTTATTCAAAATTTCGTTTCATTTCAATCACAAATCATTATGTAACCCCTTGCTTTAATTGTAACAGATACACATTAGATGCTATTCTTCTCTCATAGACAAGGGATTATCATTTGTGTTAACCCTTGCAAGAGAAAAAAAAAAATTTTTATTAGCTCTAAACCAATCAAATTGTGGTCAATCAACTAAATTAAAACTTAGCAAATATTTAATGGCAACCTGTCATATAGCAATCATTTTTAGGTGCTATATGTATTAAACATAAAAGTGAGATCTACTCTTACACATGGGAGCTAAGTGATGAGAACACATGGACACAAAGGAGGCCAACAGACATTGGGGCCTACTTGAGGGTAGAGGGTGGGAGGAGGGAGAGAAACAGAAAAAAATGACTATTGGGTACTAGACTTAGTAGCTGGGTGATGAAATCATCTGTACAACAAACCCCTGTGACATTAGTGATAATATTATTATAACATAATAATATTAATAATATTATATTAATATAATAATAATAATATTAGGAACTAATATTAGTGTTATCTGTAGGTCTATGCCTATGTGTATGCATAAACACTTCTAAATATGCTGTAAATATATTATGGTCATTCTCTAGAGATAGATAGATGGATAGTGACAGAGGCTGACATCACACATTCACTGTTTCTTCTATCTGAATTAACTGAAAGATAATCTAATAGTTGTATTTATAAAAATGGGTTATACAATTACTTGTGCAGGGATTGTGATTTAAGATTTCAGGGCCTTTAGTTCTTTAAGTCCAGCACTATGTTTTATCTCCCTTTCATATTTTCTTATTATTGAGTAGATAATAGAAAATAAATAATTTTGGAATTAAATAGATGCTAAGTGAGTGTAAATAAACAAATAAACAGAAACCACAACTATTAATTTTGTGGATCTAATGATCAAAAGCTAGTCAAATTTCAAACAGTAATATTTTTTGACAAAATAATGAAGACAACCAAGAATTATGGTGCACATTTTGTAATTCTTTTGCCAGGGAATATGACTTGCTCCTTAAATAATTGATCAGCAATGTCAGCAGGTGATGAGATGAGATGTTTGCCATTTTATAAATTTTGTGAGTTGAAATTATATTCAAAGTCCTGAGAATTTAAAGATACATTTGAAATTTAAAAAATCATAATCTGTTCAACACACAGGTTCTTGTTGAAGTCAGAACTCTGCATGTTGTACAACATTATCACCGAAGAAAGTCAGAAGCCCCTATGTAAAATTTACATTTGTGAATATCCAAGTACATATAATACACAGATTTTGATGTTTTTTTCTAGCCATATTTCAATTATTATTTCTGAAACAGTATTTCTCTATTTAACCTAATAATTGATTCAAGAAGGGAAAAATATTCTGTCCCTCATTTCTGCTCCTTTGTTGGAGCTAATCGCTGTCTCATATTTGAAAGAAGTGTAAGTTACACATATATGCAGTGTGAAAAAGTATGCCTTTTTTTCAAAGAAGCTATGAAACTAGAAAATACACATAATACACTGTTCTTTAATTGGTCTAATACACTGTGTATTGATACCTTTGAGGGACTATTTCATTCTTTATATAAAAACTAATATTGTAAATCTCAAGGTATAAATACAAAGTTCTCCAAGCATTCTCAGATAAGGAAGCTACTCCCTTCTCATTTTATCAAGTGATTGACCTGCATCCATGTGGAAAGAGTGATAACCATGAAATGTCTGATCAGCATGAACAGTGATGAGAAAGTGTATGATTAATGAGAGTGATCAGTAAGGTAGATATTTCTGAAGGTAAGAAGTAAAGTTCACTAATACCCAGGTGTTTAAAATTCCCGAAAACTCTGAGAAGATGCATGTGATGTCACTCTTGAACTATTGGCAAATTTGAAAATGTTTAGTAGTTTTAAACAATGCTTAATTATAAAGCAAAGATTATAAAGCAAGCAAATGCCCACGTTTTATTTGTTTTTACAGAAATCTCTAACTGATTTGGTATGTTGAAGGACTTTGATGGCCTGGGAGGAAATAATAGAATTCCAAAATTTTCAAGTATGAGGCCTTTCAAATTTATTAAAATGTAAGCTCTCACTAAATTCAGTTACACTAACAACAATTACTAGTATTTTACTTGAATACTGGCTCATCATAAATCACTTCAAGAGGAAATCTGTTATAGTATAGGGCAGCATTTATGGTTAGAAAAAGTTTATTTGATTTTACCAAAATATAAATTAATAATAAATATAAATAAGTAAGTAGATAATAGATCAATAATTAAAGTGTTAGTGTGTATATGCACATGTATGCTTATGTCTAAGTGTAATTGCCATCTATCTGTAATCTTTTTCTGCCTAAAATAACTTAGAATAAATCACTCTGATGTTCTTGGCATTTTAGTCAGTTTAGTAAAGACAGCTATCATGCTATCTGTAATATTTTTCTGTGCTGCTTGAAATGTTGATCTCAATACATGACAATGGAAACTCTTACCGTAGACACGAGCAACATATATGTTTTGAAATCCAAAAGAAACTTCTACTGTCTGTACAGAGCTCCACCAGGGCAAAAAACTGGAAGCTTTTTATCTTCAGCTTTATCACTTCTCAATTTCCTTTTACAAACAGTCTAATTCATTGCTAATGAAATGTTTGTGTGTTCTTTAAACGTTCAATTGTCTTTTGAGGCCCCACATTTTTTCCTGCTTCTCTTTCTGCCTGGAAAATTCTACTCAACCCTTTTTTGTTCTCTCTTATTTCAATCATTGAAGCTATCCTTTGTACAAATAAAAAAATCACTTAGGTATAAATCTAAAAAAATATGTACAAGAGCTACATGAAGAAAACTGCAAAACTCTCATAAAATTATAAAAGAAGAACTAAATAAATTGAGAGATATTCCATGTTCATAGAGCGAAAGATTCAATATTGTTGAGATGTCAGTTTCTCACAACTTGACCAATAGATTCCATGTAATATCAAAAGATCAGCAATATGTTTTGTGTATATTGACAAAACAATTTCTAATTTCATATGGAGAGGCAAAAGACCCAGAATAACTAACACAGTGTTTAAGGAGAACAAAATTGGAAGACTTGCATGACCTGATGTCAAGATCTGCTACTAAGCTGCAAATTGAAGACAACATGATACTGATGAAGGAATAGATAAATAGAGCAGTGGAACACAACAGAGAGCCCAGGAAGAGACCTACATAAATATAGTCCATTAATCTTTGAGAAAAGAGCAAAGATAGTACCACAGAGGATAGTTAATTCTTTCAACAAATTGTGCTGGCTCAACTGGACATCCACATGCTAAAAATGAATCTAGATACAGACCTTATACTGTTCACAAAAATTAGCTCAAAATGGGTCATAAACATAAGTGTAAATGCATAACTAGAAGACAACATAAAAGAAAACACAGATCATCTTGGGTATTGATGACTTTTTAGATTCAAAACAGAGCCACAGTCCATAAAGGAAAACACTGATAAGCTGGTCTTCATTAAAATTAAAAATGTCTGCTTTGTGAAAACAATGTCAGAGAATAAGAAGACAAGTGACAGAGTAGGAGTAAATATTTGCAAGAGATACTCCAATAAATGATTGTTATCCAAAATATACAAAGAATTCTTAAAACTCGACAGTAGAGAAAACAACCGATTAAACAATTGACCAAGAATCTTGACAATTCACCAAAGAGGATATACAGATGGCAAGTAAGCATATGAAAAGAAGGTCCACATCATTTATCATTAGAGAAATGCACATTAAAACAACCTATTAAAATTGCCAAAATATAGGAAGTGGACATTACCAAATGCTGCTGACAATGTGGAGAGGAAGATTTATTCATTGCTAGATTGCTAGTGATAATTCAAAGTGGTACCACCATTATGGAAGAGAGTTTGGCAATTTCTTACAAAATTAAACATGTTCTTGCCATATGATCCAGCAAACATGCTACTCAGTATTTACCCAAAGGAGTTAAAAACATCCACACAAAACCTTCACATGGGTGTTTACAGAGGGTTTAATTATAATTGCTAAAACGTGGAAGTAACCAATATATCCTTCAGCAGGTAAATGGATAATCTGTGGTATATCTGGACAATAAAATATTATTTAGTGCTAAAAAGAAATGAGCTATCAAGCCATGAAAATACATGGAGGAAATTTAAATGCACATTACTAAGTGAAAGAAGCCAATCTGAAGATGCTGAAAATACTGTATGATTCCAATGATATGTCATGCTGGAAAAGGCAAAACTGTGAACACAATAAAACAATCAACTGTTGTCAGAGGTTGCCAGAGGTTAGGAGAGACAGTGATGAATATGTAAAGCACATAGAATTTTTGAAATAGTAAAAATACTCTGTGTAATATTATAATTGTTGATAAATATTGTTACGCATTCATCCAAACGCATAGAATGTAAATACCATGAATGAATTATATTGTAAACTATGGACTATAGGTGATTATGATGTGTCAGTGTCAATTTTAAGCAATGTACAACTCTAGTGGAAGATGTTGATCAAAGTGGAGGGTATAAATGTATGGGGGCAGGGGGCATTTGGAAAATCTCTGTGCCTTCTCAATTTTGCTGTGAACCTGAAACTGCTCTAGAAAAATTAAGTCTCTCAAAAAAATTCTAGGAAATTGCCTACTCTGAAAATATTTCCTTAAAACCTCCTATGTTAAATGTATTGTCCTTTTATATGCTTCAATATGATCATTTCTAAAAATCTCTGAAACTGAAACACAAAGATAGATTTCTGTAAATATTTTTTGGAGAAGACATACCATATATATCTAGGCTCCACTGGCAGTGATAAAAAGAATGCTTCAATACTGAGTCATCAACATTCAGGAAGGCATATACTCTGTAATACTTGTACTGGTTTGCAATCAATGACTGTTCTCATATAAGTACCTCTATAGTATGCACCAGGAACAGTAGTTGGAGGACTGTTCATTTTTATTTGTTTTAGAGCTTTTACAGAGGCTCTTGACCAGTCCTGAATAGACAGCCAGAGCTCGATGCATCTAAACTCATAGGATGTTTGCTTTGCAGTTGAAAACATTCCTTTAAACAACTTTCTCTTTTATTATTCATTAGAATCAGTCTTGGTCATAATTTATTTTATCTATTGCTCTGTAATTTAATTTTATTGATACTCTTAAATAGAGATGGGGACTTATTATAGCATCTGTATTTTTTCTATACTTTAAAAAATACATTCCCAGAGCCAGATAATTTGACAACTTCAAGGAAATGACTGAATCTCTTGAAATGTCAACTTTCCAAAAAAGATAAAAAATATATGAAACATTTGAATATTCCTATATATTTTAAGGAAATTTTTCAAATTAATTTTTAAGTATGTATATGTGTATATACATGTGTATATATATGTGTGTCTGTATATATATATAGAGAGAGAGCCATACAGATTTATATATAAATTATATATAAATACAGATTTATGTGTGTGTGTGTATATATACGTATATATTTGAGATTGAAATATAATGAACATAAGTAATGTAGATGGGCTTGGTACTTTCAACAAATTATTATGTTTTGTGGGGTATGATTTATAAATAAACAATTACATATATTTAAGATGTTCAACATAATGTTTTGATGTAAGTATACCTTGAGTAATGATCTTCACAATCAAGCTAATTGACCTATCCATCATCTGACATAGTTATCATTTGTTTGGTGTGTGTGGTGAGAACACTTAAGATCTTTCCCACTGGCAAATTTTAAGTGAATATAGTGTTATAAACTATAGTTACCGTTGTGTATATTAGATCTCTTGAACTTACTCACCTATAAATGAAAATTTGTTCCCTTTAACCAATATCACCCCATTTCTCCCATCCTCCAGCCCCTGACAACCACCATTCTACTCTTTGTTTATCTTGGTTTGACTACTTTAGACTTTGCGTACAAGTGATATAATGTTTTTCTTTCTATATGTGACTTATTTCACTTAACATAATGTCTCCGATTTCATCTATGTTGTTGTACATTACAGGATTTCCATTCTTTAAGACTGAATATATTTCATTGTGTGTGTGTGTGTGTGTGTGTGTGATGATTCACCCATGAATAGACACTTAGGTTGTTTTCATATTTTGGCTAGTGTGAATAATGCCACAATGAACATGGAAATGCAGGTATCTCTTTGAAAACCTAATGTTATTTCCTTTGGATATATATCCAGAAGTGGAATTGCTGGATCATACGGTAATTCTAGTTTTAATTTTTTGAGGAACCTCTGTACTGTGTTTCCTAATGGCTGTATCAATTTACATTCATGCCAGCAATGTGTGAGAATTGCCTTTTTTCCACATTCTTGCCAACATTTATCTCTTGTCCTTTTGAGGATAGACAATCTCACAAGTGTGAGGTATCTCAATATGATTTTAATGTCCTTTTCTCTGATTATCAGTGATGTTGAGCACTGCTATATATACTTGGCTATTAGTATGTCTTCTTTGGAAAAAAAAAGTCTATTCAAGTTTTTTACCCACTTTTAAACAGGTTATATTGTTTTTTCTGCCTTTCACTTTGATCTCGTCCCACTTGTTTATTTTTTGCTCTTGTTGGCTGTTAAATATTTTTAAATAAAAAATTCCAGGTCTAATATTGTCACTGTTGAAATATTTCAAACATTTAAGGAAATGATATACATACATCAAATTATTCATATAAATAATATATAGTGAATTTCAACAAATCAACAAAAAAGAAAGACCATTAAAATGGGCAAAAAGATTTAAAAAACACTTTATAATTACAGACATCAAATTGCCCAAAAAGCATTAAAAATGTTTGATATCATTATTCATCTGAGAAATATACATGAATATTACAATTAGATACCATCACCCCACCATGACTAAAATTTAAAAAATGAGCAATCTTATGTGTTTGTATTTGAACTGAAACTCTCATATTCTGTGAGTATAAATTAGCATAAGCACTTTGAAAAACGTTTTGGGAGTATTTACCAACAGTGAATATTCTCATACCGATGACTCAGCAATTCCTCTTCTAAATCTTTAACCAGTGAAATTATGTACAAATACGTGCCAAAAGATATGTGACAAAAATATTAATTCCAACACTGTAATTGCTCCAAACTACAAACTATTGTTCATCACCTGCAAATTAGATATATCAATTAAGTTATATTCATTCAATGGAGAATGTACAATGAGAATGTACATTCTCACAATGAGATTGTGGCAAGGATTGTGACTACCTCACAATCCGGGGGTTTGCTTCATCAGCCTTCTAGGAAAGTGGTGACTTGAAGGAATTTCAAAGGTAGTCTCTAGAGAGCAGATAATGTTTTTCATTTTTGATTTTGATGTTGTATATATGGGTGTGTTATCTTTGTGATGATTTATACACTTGTACACTCATCATTTATGTACTTTTATATGGATATAACTTACTTTTATCAAGTGTTTGTTTAAAACAACGGCAGCAAAAGCCAAAATTGACAAATCGGATCTCATTAAACTAAAGAGCTTCTGCAGAGCAAAAGAAACTACCATCAGAGTGAACAGGCAACCTACAGAATGGGAGAAAATTTTTGCAATCTACTCATCTGACAAAGGGCTAATATCCAGAACCTACAAAGAACTCAAACAAATTTACAAGAAAAAAACAAAGAACCCCATCAAAAAGTGGGCAAAGGATATGAACAGACATTTCTCAAAAGAAGACATTCATACAGCCAACAGACACATGAAAAAATGCTCATCATCACTGGTCATCAGAGAAATGCAAATCAAAACCACAATGAGATACCATCTCACACCAGTTAGAATGGCAATCATTAAAAAGTCAGGAAACAACAGGTGCTGGAGAGGATGTGGAGAAATAGGAACACTTTTACACTGTTGGTGGGATTGTAAACTAGTTCAACCATTATGGAAAACAGTATGGCGATTCCTCAAGGATCTAGAACTAGATGTACCATATGACCCAGCCATCCCATTACTGAGTATATACCCAAAGGATTATAAATCATGCTGCTATAAAGACACATGCACACATATGTTTATTGCGGCACTATTCACAATAGCAAAGACTTGGAATCAACCCAAATGTCCATCAGTGACAGACTGGATTAAGAAAATGTGGCACATATACACCATGGAATACTATGCAGCCATAAAAAAGGATGAGTTTGTGTCCTTTGTAGGGACATGGATGCAGCTGGAAACCATCATTCTTAGCAAACTATCACAAGAACAGAAAACCAAACACCGCATGTTCTCACTCATAGGTGGGAACTGAACAATGAGATCACTTGGACTCGGGAAGGGGAACATCACACACCGGGGCCTATCATGGGGAGGGGGGAGGGGGAGGGGGGAGGGATTGCATTGGGAGTTATACCTGATGTAAATGACGAGTTGATGGGTGCTGACGAGTTGATGGGTGCAGCACACCAACATGGCACAAGTATACATATGTAACAAAACTGCACGTTATGCACATGTACCCTAGAACTCAAAGTATAATAATAATAAAAAAAATGTACACACATATACACACGTATGCCTATATTCACTATTTATTATTCAGCTTTTCTACCACTTTACATTCCATACCCCAAGACTCTGCCATTCATTTTTCTTATTTCTCATAAGCAATTTCAGATAAGCAATTCTGATTTCAGAATAGCAATTCTGAAAGCCAAGACAGAACTCACGGCATTTGGCAGAGGATGATTATCTTATTTCTGAATTAACAGATCACTGCCTTTAAGAGATACAGGAAGGTGTATTTGAGTTGAACCCAGTAATTCATGGGGACATTTTTTTGTTGCAACTCAAATACAACCAACTTATGTCATATATGCTCTGTTATGTGCTAGTATTATTCTCATTTCATCTTAAAGCATAAGGAGGGTAAAAATAATTTATTATTTCCACTAGGATCTCCTTACATTTGGATCAATTGGAAACTTTTAAGTGGACAATTCTATAAAGGTATTTCTTGTCTTCAGGGTAGTCTACTCAAAGAATTTATAAAGTTGGAGTCCAAGGATAATTTAGTAAATGAAACAGGTAATAGGGGAAATATTTTATCTTTCACTTTCCATTTCAGATACAGGCATTTGCCTTTGTTGCTGAAAAAAATCACAAGACTGAATAATTTTAAAGATACTTCATTTCATTTAGTTTAAAAAACGTTAATTTTAAATAGTCTGAGATTTGACAGAACAAGGAATATGATGAGCGCATTAGCTATCTTTTATTGCCTAAAAAGGTAACTCTAAATTTAGTAGCATAGAACATCAACATTTATGGTAGAGTTATGTGGGTTATAAATTCAGACCAGACTTAACTGGGTCCTCTGGCTCAGAGTATCTCACAGGACTACAGTCAAGGTTTGTAGTGGGGTTAGAAGTGGGGCTGCAGTTATCTCCAGACTGAACTGGAGAAGAATTTGCTTCCAAGTGCACATAGTGGTCTTTAGGTTATCACTCGTTGTTGCAGAAGGCCACAGTGACTTCCTTGCCACGACCCTTGAGGATTGTGACTACCTCACAATCCGGGGGTTTGCTTCATCAGAATGAAAAAAAGAGAAGAGCAAGAAAGAGGGAATGCAAATAAGATGTATGTCACAATCTTTTATAATCCAATCTTGGAAGCAACATCCTATTATTATTTCCCTATTATATTTGTTAGAAACAAGTAACAAGTTCAGCCCATATAGAAGACTAGGAAACTGCAATAGAATTTGAATACCAGCAGGTGGGGATCATTGGGAACTAATTTAGAAGCTGATTATGGCAATTAAAAATAATAATAATCTTAAAAAATTACCAAAAGTAGCACAGACATCATTGCAAATTAACTAGAAATATGATCTAAAACAAGTCAAAATTATGAAAGAAAATGCAGTTTCCAGTCTGGTAAGTGCAACAAACTGTTTGCTAGGATTTATAGATTGTTATTGAAAGATTACTTAAAATTTATTTCTCTATCTAGTGACAGTTTTGCCATTTTCTAATCTTTTCACAATGAAGTGCTTTTACATTTTTCTACGTAGATTCTTCTAATAAAGACAACTAATTTATACTATCTGCAAGACAATATAGTGCTTTGTAAAGACACGTGGCACTTTGTGAGGATTATATATAGTCAGTTTTTCTTTATCATTTGTAGATTTTAATCTTGCATGAGAGTTTTCAGAGAGGAGTGAAAAGTGTGTATTAGTATGGAAAAACAGTTTAGCTGGGGGTTAATTTACAGAAATTCAGTATGAATATACTTAACATTTTACAGTATAATCTGAAATGCTTAGACCAAAGGGCAATTTTGAAATTTCTTCTAACTAAAAATAATTTAGAATGTGTTTTTGTGCATTTTAGCCATATGTAGCCCCATTCCATGTTGATTTTCTAAATATTAGATAATATGTAGCATATTATGTATGACCTAATGATGTGCTCAAGTAGCATTTCTGACAAAGAAAATATAAAAAGAATTCACTAAAACTGGGCAACAATAGCTTGCAAGGTTATAAGTCACTAGGCAATTTCTCACAACATAGCCATGCCACTAAAATGAACAAATTTCACCACATAAAACTAAGAAAGTAGCTCAAGACAGATAATAGAACCTTGAGTTGTATATTTTTGTTTTAGGTTTTAAGTTTACTAACATTAGAAGCAAACTGAAAGAAGTCAAAATTAAGTTTTCAAAATGAAACTCTGAAATGTCTCTTTTGCCCAACTCTTAATATTTATGAAGAAGAAGAAAATGGTCCAGAAGATTCAAATGGCTGTAATCATTTTAAGTTGAAACTAAGGATCTATTAATTAAGATCTATAACAAGAGTCTATCCAATCAGGATATAGACTCGCACATATATATAACAGAACACTTGGAGCTCAAAGTCAATAAATGGATAATTGGTGTAACATATTTGTTCATGATTATTATGTTACAGGAGAAAATCAAAGTACAGTATCACAGATACGTATTTTTCAACAAATATTAATATGCTAGGTAGTATTCTGTGTGTTCAAATAGCGCAATATACATATTTATTTGATGAAGATTAACTTTTAGTATATTGTTATGGTAAAAATAATATACATGCAGATAAATATATGCAATAAACAGTTTAATCAGACTGCTATCAAAGTCATTACACTTAATGAGAACTATTCTGTGACATGAAGTTGTAAAACAGCATTACTCTTCTTACAACGCTGTGTTTCAATATTACTATTTTGAATTTCTCTTTCCTGCTCCAAACAATAATATAGGCAGATGGCATAGATTTCCAATTCCATTTCAGGTATTGGATTCATTCTCAATTATTAAAAATCCATCCCATTCTAAATTAAAATGTTCACCTCTCATTTATTTAAATGTATCTTTCCCTCAGGGCACAATCAGGCTTAAAAAAATTATTGTAAATAAAGAGCTTGTGGTCGATCTAACCCTTTTCTACCTTATTATTTCATCATTTCTCTTAATCATTCTGTTACCTCTGACTCCTTTCAGATTGAAGATAGCGGGGAAGAAAATGAGTAAGAGGCAGGTAGACAGGATCTTGTTTCAGAGCACTATTATAATCTGGAATAGATGCTTTCTCTATGACAGATGTGATTGCTTATCAGAGTGATCAAATCTCAGAAAACTCTGTTAGGCGGTAGCATCGAAAAACAGCCCTAAAACTCAGAGTGATTACCAATATCTTTATATACTACTCATTAAAAAGTCATTTTCAAATAATGCAATTACCTAAAATTGTAATGCTGGAGAAGCTTTTATTTTTATTTTTTAGACTAGTGAATTGTAGTAGTTTAGAAGTGGGGAAAGGGTAGATCAAACAAGCAGTTCAATTTGTAGCTGACTGTGAACAATCAATTGAGATAACTCACTACCTTTGGACCAGCTAACGCTGAATAATTTTAACAACCAATCTTTTATTTCGAGGTGAATCCAACAGCCAGAAATGCTTGACCAAGGTCCACTTTTGTTTTATGACCCATTCATCCAGTACATTGGTAATCGTGGTGAGACTGCATTAACACTCTTATCTCAATATTAAAGGTAGTGATTTGTTCCACATATTGGTAAACAGTGTGTGAGAATTCAAACTCATTGTAGAAAATATCCTAAAATTCAAAAAAGATATTATCAAATCTTTCATCTTTCAGCATGTTACCCTTTTTTCTACTACCCAAATAAAAGCTCAAGCTCCTATCCAACAAGAATGTAGCATTTCCATTCCTTTATTAGAATTTCTATCCAAAGTACTTTTTTTCATTTTCTCTTTATTTTGCTTTCTTTTCTTTTGTGTTTAACAATTCTAAGAGAATGCTTACATGGTCTAGAAATCCATCCTGGATGCTTTACTATCATAAAGAAATTTTTCAAGTTTCCAGTCAACTTTGAAATAACATTATCTGAAAACTTAGATGTATCATATCAGAAGTGCAATGAGAAATTCCTAAAATAAAACATGATGTTGTTCCCCCAGAGTAGTTAATCTAGGTCTTGGTTAATCTAGGTCTTGGTTTTCCTCATCATGTCCTTTGCCAGTCTCTCCGCCTGGCTCATAACATGTGTAAAGGATTCAGTCATTCACCCGGTTTCCTCCGAAGTAAAACCAATGATTCCTCCCAAGCAAAACCAGTGATTATCATCATCACCCAAAAGTCAGGTATTTCATCTTCTCCAGGTCTCAAATAGATGGGAAAAATAAGTTTTACCTTCTCTTTTCAGAACTGTACATCCAGTTCAGAAAGACAAGTTTTTACATCGTTATTCCAGAACATTTAGCTCCTCGTTGTCTTATTACCTCTCTTCTCCTGATTAGGATTTTGACATTAACTTCACACAATTCGTTGGCCCATTAAAATATCATCCTATGGAAATAATTAAAAAATGCTGAAGAGACTAGAAATAGTATTTTCTATTGAAAGAGTTTTTTTCTAATAAAGAATTTGCTAATAAAATGATGATAATGTTATTTTCAAAATATCCTTGAATCTAGCCATTTTATTAATTCTGAATAGCCTCACAATAGAACAAGCAACTGCATGTGTGTATGCCTCTGCTTTCATGCATGGTATCCTGTAATCGCATTTTATCTGGCTTCTATGCTGCATCTTTTTATTTTCACATAGTTTTCAGTGTAAAATGTTAGAAACAGAAGTCAGATCCTGAAAATTGCATATAATTTTGCAGTTGCCGTAACTCTCTCTGTCTCAGGTTTTACTATTAAATATAAAATTATAGGTTAATTATAGATGTTCTTTATCAGATTGAGGAAAATTACCTTCTGTTGCTAGTTTGTTGAGAATTTCCATCATGAATGGGTGGTGAATGTTGTTAAATATGTTTTCTGCAACTATTGTGAGAAAGAGGTGTATCTGATAGGTATTCTATTATTGTCAGGATAATAATGGCTATATAAAATTAGTTGAGACTTGTTTCCCCATTCTCTATTATCTCAAATATTTTGTGCATGATTATTATTAATTCTTTATTAGATGTTTTATATAATTCATCGGTTCAGCCATCTGTTCCTGGACTTTTCTTCATGGGCAGATTTTTAATTAAAAATGGCTTTATTTGCTCAAAATTGTTATATTCAGGTTTTTGTTTTTCTTGAGTGAGCTTGGATAATTTATGTTTATTCTTATAATTTTTTCATTGAATCTAAGTCTTCAAATTATTAACAGAAGGTTATTTATAACATTTATTCTATTTATTTTAATTTATATTTAGTCTGTTAGTCTGTAGTAATAGTCCCTCTTTCCTTTATGATGACAGACGTTTCCACCTTCTTCATTTTTCTTGTTCAGCATAGCTCAAGTTTTATATACATTGTAGGTCTTAGCAAAAATAAAATTTTGGTTTCATTGATTTTTTTTCTATTATTTTCTGTTTTATATTTTAGTAAGTTCTGATTTCTGTAATTTCTTTGCTTCTGATAATATGATTGAATTGCATTTTCATATCTTAAAGTAGGGCATTTGATTATTGATTTTATATCTTTTTTTCTAGTAGATATTTAACTAAATAAATTTCCCACTAGGCAATGTTTTATCTGCATCCTATAAATTTCAATATGCTGTGATTTTTTAAGTCCAGTACGTTTTCTAATTTTTCTTGTAATTTTCTCTTTTAACTATGGATTATTTAAGTCACATTTTTTAACATCTTAATATTTGTTGCTTTTTCAGTTTTCTTTTAGTTGTTGAAATACATTCCATTCTGTATTTAGAAAACCTACTGCATACAATTCATTAAAACCCATTAAATTTATTAAAACTTGCTGCATGGCCGAGCACATTGTCTATGCTAGAATGTGTTCAATATGCACTTAAAATTGTGTTCTACCCTTACTGGTTAGAGTGCTATAGATGTATCAGCTGGGTAAAGTTATTTGATAATATTCCAACCTTCTACAATTTTATTGATCTTCTGTCTAGTTTTTCTATAAGTTGCTAAAAAAAAAGAGTGTTAAAATCTATCAGTGTAATTTTTAATTGACTATTCTTTCTTTCAAATTTCTTCTTTGCTTCTATGCATTCTGGGACTCTGTTGTTGTGTGCATCTGCATCTATAATATGATCTCTTTCATTTTCTTGGTGTTTTTATCAGTATTAAGCATTCCTCTTTGTTCTAGTCAGTTCTAGCCATATTACTTGTATTAAAACTTATTTTGTCTTATATTAATACAGTCACTCCAATTCTCTTATAGTATTTGTACAGTTTAAACCTTTACCATCCTTTTACTTTCAATCCATTATTTTTTCAATCTAAAGAGTGTCTCTCATAAACAATATATACTTGAATCAAACTTTCTACTCAATCTGAAAGTCTCTGCCTTTCAACTGGAATGTTTAGTTAATTAACATTTATTTAATTGTACAGTTAGAATTATATCAGCAGTTGTGCTACTTGTTTTTCATATAACTGTGTGTGTATTCCTCTGTGCTAATTTTATTGTACTGTTCTGTTAAACAAATATTGGTTTTTATAGGTTTTAAATTACACTGTTGTTTAGCTATGTTGCTCCCCTTAGGATGAAAATATCTATTTCTATTTATAATTATCTGCTTTGAGTTTAGTATCAGTGTAATTCTGGTAAAAGGCAGTGACTTTGAAACACTAGAACTTTATTTTCTTCCCCTTCCATTTTGCTAGATTTGTATATATTATATAAAAAAGTTAGCAAACTAAAAATACTATAATTATTATTTTAAAAAACCCGTGATTTTTAAATATATTAAGACTTTTTCTTTTAGTTTAAATTTACCTTGGACTTCACCTTGAATATTTTATGTACAATCTTATGCTGTACATTGTTAAGATATTAAATCTGCCCTTAATCAAATAATTGTTCTCTATATAATTTATTTTTGTCTTTCTGAATTCAAATGTTCTCTTTGTTTTGTTTCTATTATTAATTAATTTATTTATAGGGACCATTATCCAGGTTGGAGTGTAGTGGTTCCATCATAGATCACTGCAGCGGTGAACTCCTGGGCTCAAGCAATCCTCTCACCTGAGCATCACAAAGTGCTGACATTGTAAGTGTGAGTCACTACACCCAGACTTAGGCTATTTTTGTATTAACATCCAATAAAACATATTTTCCAAAGCCAATTTTACTAGAATTTCTGGCTTAATCCCCTCCTAGACTTTAATACACCAGACAAATAGTCATATTCTTCATATTTTGTTTCGTGTTCTGTTTTTCTCTAAGAAATTAAGGCAGAAAGTGACTTGACTTGAGATGCCTTAACAGAGATAACTTAGCACAAAATATAATCAATATTTCCTATTATCAGATTGCATTTTGAACATTCTGCTTAATGTTTTCCATTGGTATAAGAAATTAGAAATGACTTGGAGTGGAGAATATATGAACTATTTCTAGTGGTATTTACCCTATTCCTTTCTTTTTCCTTGATCACCACTGCCAGCAACAAAAAATAAAACTACCTACAAAAACCAAATTCTAATTGTGTTATAGGCAAAAATGTGTTAACAGCGCTGTGTCAGCTGAGTGGCTACTCCACGTTGTAAAGGATAGATATGTAGAAATCCTTAAATATGTAAAGAATTGGCATACTCGCACTTAGCTCCACTGAGTGGAGCATAGTATCAGAGACAAGATTCTTTTTTTGAAGGAGAGTTTTATCATACTAGAAACAGCTGGTTTGACAGATTGTTCTTGTTTGTCCCCAGCTTAGATTCTGTTGAACACTTCAGCATATATTGGGTATGCTATTTAGGTGACACATGACATTTCCGGTACTTCTTAAAAGGTCAGTATGACAGATGCCTGGGTGTAATATTCTCTACTGGAAATATTTATACAGTGATCTACATTTATTTATTTTTTCAAACACTCTACTTTTCAAAGCTCTTTATTTTCAGGGATTTGTTAAGAATTTGGTTTTAGAAGACCCAAATTCTAGTTTTGACTTTCCATACTCTTGGATATGACATATAACACTGTAGTGAAATGAAATAATATTAAAGCATACTACTTACTACAGTCATGTATACTAATGTATACTTCATATGGATTAATAACATGAAAATACTTTGCAACTCTAAAGTTTCATAAGCATACTAGTTATTTTAGTTCTGGGTATTGTGTATGCTTATTTACTATATGAACAATCACACATACAAATTTCCCATAATTTAAAAAAATGAATATTATAAATCACATCTAACAGATAACCTGGTTTCCTGGTTTTCTCATATGTCAGCTCCACAGTCGTCTAAAACTAACCATTATATAAGCAATAAATTCAGCATCTCTTTTTATATGAAAAGACAATATTTTAAGAATTATTGTACAAAATACATTTAACTAGGTATTTAATGAGATAGGAGAGAATTTAACACAGCATATCTCAGAGAAAAAAAGCCTCATAAATACCATTTAATATGGTCCTATTCTCAAATCTGCTAACTTGGAGAAACGGGTGGGGCCTGTTGGAGTTGGTGTCAACCTTACCCTCGACCAGTCTTCTGTTTCCCCATCTTTCCTTTATTTTTTTGATAGATCCCTCCTGCTTCTCCCTACTTTTCTATATTTCCTCATATAAAGTTTATTAGTTCCATTCTAGTTATTCCAAAAAAAAAAATCATATGTATTGCCACAGTTTCTAAAGCACTGCTCTTCTAGTAATTATTTGCTAGGGTCAACCTTTCTACAAAATGGTAGATTACTTTTAATAATTGTGCTCCCAGTTTAATAGGGTGCCTAATTAAAACATTGTCATGTGGGAAAAGTGCCTTCGGTGTTTAACCTATTCTGTCCAGCTACTAGAATGAACTTCACAGATAGTGTGGCATAATTTGACATGAATAACGTTTGAGTAAGCAGAAATAGAATTACTTAAACAGTGTCTTTTTCTTAAAAGTAGCCTTGTTCTAACACTACTATACAGAATTTAAACTATCATTACTTAAAGAAGTTTGGGTGTTTTCATTGATATAGCTGGAAAATTGCTTCTCAAATTTTCAGTGACTCTCCAAGAAGTGACAGTATTGTGTCCATCTCTAATCAAGTTAGATAAGCCCTCATAGTCATTTAAAATTTAATTTTACACTTGCATATAATGTTGTTTACCTCTTTCACCTCTTTCATCTTTCAAGGACGTGTTTAAATAATTATGTTTCTCTTAACCAATCTAACTGTAAATTAGTCATTGTATTTTCATACTTTAAATTTACAAGTTACATAGAATAAATTTGTGAACTTGGGTATCCAAGGGATAGTTGAAGAAACACAGACACATTTAAGAGTATTTGACTTCTGCCTTTTAGGTATACTTTCCAGAAATTTGTTTTTCACTTAAGATGCATATTTATTTTCATAGTAGAACTTGTTTGTTAAAACATTCTAGTATATTTTGGTAAATGCTCTTTTTCCTTCACTTTTAGGAAGTTTCTACAGGTTCATATTTATATTGTTAAAACTTTGTGTTTTTAAGCTTCAACTGAATATGTCAACTGGATAAAGATAAATATTTATATCCCAAGAAGATTGCAAATACCTGAAATGAGTGTTCTTGTTTAGTAGACAAATATATTTTAAAACATATCTTCAGAATTCAAATAATATGTAAATCTGGTAAATATTTGTTCACACAAAACTAGGATGGTTCTAAAAGATTTTTTGGAAAATAAAATTGTGGTGTTCATGTCCATCAGGGAAGAAGACTGTGAGACTGTGATATTCACATAAATGTACCCCAGAGAATCTCTCGGTATAGATAACATAAAAACAACTCAGAGCTTTTGTATTATCGTCTTCAGTAAGCTACTCCTTTCCCCTCTGTGAGCGCTGTACATCCCCATTCCTGCCAGGTATTCTTGTAGGTGCAGGATCATCTCTCTCCCTATTTTCAGGCTCAGCCTGTGACTTCCTTGACCAGGAGAATGTGAGTCTCTATGATGTACATCATGTGTTACTACAAGTTTTAGATACATTTGTGTGGCTCAGTCAGTCTTGCTTCTGTCTTCTTCCTGAGAACACTGACTCTAGTTCAGAGCTATTCCTGGGTCATGGAGCAGGCTGACTTGAGGAGAAGAGTTGAGCTGGATAGAGCTGAGCTGAGGCAGAACAGAGCACCAGTTGACATGCAGACATCTGAATGAGAAATAATATTTTGTCGTTGAAATGCACTGAAGTTTGGGGATTGCTTTCTGCTACATCAAAAGCTGACAATATAGCCTTCCCACAGCTATGCCACAAAGGCAAAATAAAGCAAACAAATAACAATAATATTTGTGGCTATCTATTGACTTATCTTACTCCATGTCATTCATTCCTTTGTTAGTGCAATATTTGTCACTCTATGAGCAAAGAACTGTCGTTTGCAACTGAGAATGAAAAAATGAATATAGAACACTCCATACAAACCTCTCGACTTATGAAATCTACTGTCTATCAGAGCAGTGCATGTTGTTTTGAAAATTATATTCCTCACAGTATCTTAATACTGTATACTCTATTTTGATATCAATAGGTAAATTAAAATTTTATACCTATTTTCTTCAACCTCAGAATCAATAAGTATGTTAAAAATCACTTTTCCAATTTTATACTGTATGCTTACTTTTAACAAAGGAAATGGCAACGTATAGTAAATATTGGAACTGTCTATCAACATTTTTATTTCTGTGTCTCTATTTTACCATACACATCGAGGGATATTTTCTCTCTCCAGAAGAGAGAATATTTTCTTTAAAAGTCCTCATCATCGAGAGGAAGAATTTCAGGAACTTCAGGACATTTTAAGATATCAGCCTGCATTATCTTAGGAGTTCATTTCCTGCCCCACCCATGTTTTATATCTGGGTGTCATCTTTCTATTTAAGGCAGAGATCTTATTGTACAGCAGGAATGATTTTCGCATCTCTAAATCGAATATGTATTAAATATAGCATTTTCTTTCTTTTCTTCTTTTCTTCTTTCTCTGTTTCCTTCTTTCTCTTTCTTCTATTTTTTTGAATAAAATTATATTTCTGGCTCACATTTTTCCAGACTGCAAACAAAAATTTACCTCCTCTTTCTGAATGGAACATTATTTGGTGTGAAAGTGTTGAGAGACTGAGAGCACAAGGATGGTAGGAATAAATCTGATCACTGAGTCATCTTTCAACACAGGTATCAGTGAGATATGCTTGAACTCTCTGTCATCCTCGCATCTTTAGAACTGATGATTCTCTTTTGTGCATATGTGCCTTGAATGTTCATGGGAGTGGAGAAATGGAAATGTATTCTTGAAAAAGACTTATTGTTGGGACATAGGGAACTTTATTAAACTATAAACACATCTGCTGGATTTATCATGTGTCATTCCAAACCTTTCAATGAAAAACAAGAAACAAAACCAAACCAAAACAATCAAAACCGAACTAGCAAAACAACAAGTTCAAAAGTTTTCTTGAACCCACCAGAGTGTTGACTGACATATCTGGACAAGACGTAGCCAGTCACCAACAATGTAAGTTTAACAGGATTATTGGCAGATTGGTGAAGCCCGGGCAAATGCAAAGGTGAAGGCTTCGTGTACCTCAGAAACCATAGGGAGTCTTCACTTTTTTATTTCACCTGAAAAAAGTTTCAGACCTTTTTACTCCACAATTCCAACTGGAAACTATTGAGAAGATACAGAGAAAGTCTTGCTTGTATTGTACAATAAGAGAAAGAGAGGAACAACACAGTAGCAAACAAAATTTCAAAATCCATGGTGCCCTTTTCCCTTATTTTCTCAATAGAAAACAAATAATTTGTGGGGGAAAAAAATGGGCAAAAAACTCACTGCAGTCAGGAGAAAGGATGAATAAAGAAAGACTTCAAATGCTGGGAAAGGGTTAGGAATATGTGCTGAGTTCAGAAATCATATGTTAGAAAACAGTGAAATGCTAAAGTACTGAAAGAAATCAACCCAGAAAGCTATGACCAAAGATAAAGCTTTAAAAAAAATGAAATAAATACATGTTTTAGATCAATAATATCTGTGGGAAGAAATGTTATAGAAATGTCTTTAGAAAGAAGAAATATAGGCCCGGCGTGGTGGCTCATGCCTGTAATCTCAGCACTTTGGGATAACGACACGGGAGGATCACAAGGTCAAGAGTTTGAGACCAGTCTGGCCAACATGGCGAAATCTCGTCTCTCCTAAAAACAAAAAAGTAGCCAGGCGTGGTGGCACATGCTTGTGGTGCCAGCTACTCAGGAGGCTGAGGCAGGAGGATAGCCTGAACCCGAGAGGTGGAGGTTGCAGTGAGCCAAGATCATGCCACTGCACTCCAGCCTAGGTGACAGAGTGAGACTCCATCTCAAAAAAAAAAAAAAAAAAAAGAGAGAAGATATATAATACCACACAATTTTTTGGATATACCCAAAGAAATGAAAAACAATGAAAATTGCATAAATAATTTTAAAATAATTTTTGATTAGTTTAGAAGATAATTAAGACTCTGAGCAAAAACATGAGCAACATGTTATATGTTTATAACATATGAAAAGTTATGTGTATAACAATAATAATGCAAATGAGAGAAAGGGATTTGGGAGTATTCTGTTGTAAGGATCTTATACTACTTGTAAAGTAATACAAGATTACTTGAAAATAGATTCTGATTAAATATTACAATCTAAACTTCAGAGCAGCCTACCAAAAACAGTGTATAAAATGCCATATAAATAGTAAGTATTAATAATAGAGGAAACAAAATCAAATCATAAAGAAAGCTGATTTCAAACCAGAGAAGGACAAATAATGACCCATGAAAATGTATGTTTTTCCAGACTGGTTGGTGTGAATGCTAAGAGCTATTCTGTAATCCTTTCAAATACGTTTTTTCATCTATGGGTGTGTTACTCATAAGCATGTTCTTATTAACACTGTGCTAAATTCTCCAAGAACACCTCCTTCAGATCTCTGACCTCTCTGTTACCTGTCTACTCTCCAGTATTCCATATTGTGAAATCCAGCCTTATACTCTCCACGTCGTTAGCTCCCTTTCCTCAACTCAGTGAGTTCCCTCATTATTTGCAATAGAGTGAACATTCTCTTAAGGCAATAAACTGGGACAATTTTAGTGTTTATGATTTGTTTCTCATTTCCTAGAGATAATAAATCCTTTCTTGTCTAATGTCGAGTGTCTTGAAATCTGTTGTTTCATATATTTTAAAATAAGTTTTGGTTGTTTTAGTCAGGAATTAGTACCTACCAACAAAGAGCAATCAGACATTAAAATGAACAAACACTTCACCAAAGAAGATATGTATATGGCAAACAAACATAGGAAAAGATGCTCAACATCATTAGTCAGAGAAATGCTAGTTAAAACCATAATTAGACACCTCTAGACACATATTACAATCACTAAAATTCAAAGACTGGTCAACCATGTCTTTACAAAGACATAGAGGAAACAGAATATTAATATATTGTTTTGGGGAATGAAAAATTGCAGAATCAGTCTATCAGTTTGGAAAAGTCTCTTTTGGCTTTTTTTTTTTTTTTCTTTTGGAGGGAGTTTTGCTCTTGTGGCCCAGGATAGAGTGCGATGGCGTGGTCTCGGCTCACTGCAACCTCTGCCTCCTGGGTTAAAGCGATTCTCCTGCCTCAGCCTCCCAAGTAGCTAGGATTACAGGCACACACCACCATGCCCAGTTTATTTTTTGTGCTTTTAATAGAGATAGGGTTTCACCATGTTGGGTAGACTGGTCTTGAACTCCTGACCTCAGTTGATCTGTCCTCCTTGGCCTCCCAAAGTGCTAGGATTACAGGCGTAAGCCAGCGTGCCTGGCCCCCGTTTTTATCTTCTTAAAAAGTAAAACATAAACCTACTGTATGATCCATCTATTTTATCTTAGCTTCTTAGGAAGATAAGATGTGACATCTAAATGCAATGTGTGATCTTGGATTAAATCCTGGAATAGAAAAAAAAAAGTTTAAAAAAACTAGTGAAATCTTAAGAGGGTTTATAAATCTACAACTATTTTATCCTTTTAAGACTTTATTTTTTAGAGTAATTATATGTTTCCAGCCAAATTCAGAGTAACGTACAGAGATTTTTCATATACCCTCTGGTCCACACTTTAATAGCCTCCTTCATTATCAACATCACCTAATAGGGTGGTACAGTTTTTACAATTGGTGAACCTACATTGACACATTATAATCACTCAAAGTCCACAGTTTACATTAGTTTTTCACTCTTAGTGTTGTACATTCTATGGGCTTGGATACTTTATAATGACATGTATTCATCATTACAGTATCATACAGAGTAGCCTATTTCCATAGCCCTAAAGGTTCTCCATGTTTTGCCTCTCATCTTCCCTCTCCCGCCTCAACTCTTTGCAACCATGACCTTCCTATTTCCATTGTTTTGCCTTCCCCAGAATGTAATATATTGGAATCATATAATGTATCATATAATGTTTTCTTTTCAGATTGTTTCTTTCATTTAATTATATGCATTTAAGTTTCTTCCATATCTTTTTATGGCTTGATAGCTTATTTCTTTTTTTGCACTGAAGAATATTTCATTGTCTGGATGCAAAAAAGTTTACATATATTTACCTACTGAAATTATATGTTGGTTCCTTCTAAGTTTTTGCAATTATGATAAAAAGCTGCTAGAAGCATCCATGTACAGGTTTTACTGTAGACAAAATTTTCATGCCTTTTAAGTAAATACTAAGGAGTACAGTTACTGGATCATATGGTAAGACTATGTTTAGTAGTATAAGAAGTCAGTCACCAAGCTGTCTTCCAAAGTGGCTATACCATTTTGCATTATCATCAGCAATGAATGATGGTTCCTATTGCTCTACATTTTTGTCAGCATTTGGTGTTGTCATTATCCCAGATTTGGGACATTCTAATAGGTGTGTAGTGTTACCTTCTGTTGTTGTAATTTGCATTTTTGAAAGATGACTGAATAAAGAAATACTGGTATGTATTTGCAATGGATTCTTACTCAGCTTTAACAACCAAGGAGATCCTGCCATTTGTTACAACGTGGATGAACCTGGAGGACATGCTAAGTGAAATAAGCTAGGCACAGAAAGAAAAATCTGGTAAGATTTCTTTTACACGTGGAATCTAAACAAAACAAAACAAAACAAAACAAAAAAACACCTGAATACATGGAAGCAGAGATTAGAAGGATAGTTATGTGTCAGGGGGGCAGGAGAAAAGTGTGAAGGTGGGGATGGGTAAAGGATGGGGAGAGAGAGGTCAAATGATATGAAGTTGCAGTTATGTAGCATGGATAAATCTTGTGATCTCAAATACATCATGAGTACTATAGTTAATATTTTACTACACACTGGAAATTGTCTAATAAAGCATATATTAGGTGCTCTTACCACATGCAAAAAAAGATAACTGAGATTATGAATATATTAATTGGCTTGATTGTAGTAACCATTTTACTATGTATATGTAAACAACATACACCTTATATAAAATTTAAAAAATAGTGTATTAGAAAATGGGACAAAGACATTAACAGACACCTTTAAACACCAAAAATGATATACAAATTGCAAATAAGCATATAAAAAGATGTTTCACATCATATGTAATCAGATGAATACAAATTAAAGCAATTATTTTAAAATTAAAAACAAATAGAAACTATCTTTCGATATACCAGAGCCATAGATTTTTGGGCTGGTAAATCTTATTAAAAGGAAAGTGTTGACATTACACCGGGAAATTGGAGAAGATCATGCAATTCTTAGGGAACTGATCAGATCAATAGTTAAGAGGTGTCAATCTGGGCTGGGCGTGGTGGCTCACACCTATAATTTCAGCACACTGGTAGGCTGAGGTTGGTGAATTGCTTGAGTCCAGGAGTTTTAGACCAGCCTGGGCAACATGGCGAAAACCTATCTCTACTAAAAATAAAAATAAAAATAAAAATTAGCTGAGTGTGGGGGTGTGTACGTGTAGTCCCAGCTACTTGGGAGGCTGAGGTGGGAGGACGACTGAATCCAGAAAGGCTGAGGCTGCAATAAGCCAAAATTGCACCACTGTACTCCAACCTGGGCAATCAGAGTGAGATCCAGTATCAAAACAAACAAACAAACAAACAAACAAACAAAAAAAGATATGTCAATTTATTTGTGCTACTCTAACAGAATACCATATTTATAATTTATAAATGATACAAATTTATTTTTCACAATTCTGGAGGCTGAGAAATCCAAGATCAGGGTACAAGCAGTTTCAATGTTTACTAAGGGCTTGCTATACCCTCATGACTTAATCACCTCCTAAAAGATTCCTTCTCTTTATACTATCACATTGGCAATTAAGTTTCAAAATATTAATTTGGGGGGACACATTCAGACCACAGCAAAAGGTAAAAGTTATATTACTCTTAGAGACAGTAATTTACATGCAGCCACTATTTCTGAAAAGAAAATGTAATATAAACTTGAACTTTATTTTTCAAAATTATTATAACTGGTCTACATATTGCAAAGAAAATATTGAGAAATGTTTTAATATCAACATTATTTGGAACTCTCTGGTTGTGTCTTGTTTTGTTGCTGTTATTAGTTCCCTTTTCTCATTCTGAAATAGTTCATACTTGATAAAGTCACATTTTGTTTTCTGTGAAGGATAAAATTCCAAATCTAGTGAATATAGTGAATGATCCAATGTTGACTAAGATTAAATGCCAAATTATTAACATTCTTGTGATTAACATATTAAAAGAGTCACATGTTAAATATTCTAAAAATCCACACCTACCACAGATTGCCGTTGGCCTGGTATAAATGAATCCGGTTATAATGTATAACTACAAGAAAACACCAGGTTAGGAGCCTTTGAACAAGATGATTTAAAAGTGAGAACTTTTGTGAAGTGTCATTGACCTTGCATTTTAAGGAAGAGAATTACCAACTTGTCACTTGACTTTGCACTTGAGAAGAATAAGCTCTAAATTACCATTGTAGGAACAGTGAAAAGTAAGCCCGGATGCCAAGATTTAACATTATTCACTGTAGTGAGAAAGTCTTTTATTAGTTAAACATCTACAGTGTGCTAAGTGCTGTAGAGGACAATAAAGACAGATTCCTTGCCAGTGTGGAGAATGGAAGCTATTTCCTCTTGGGACCTGTAGTGTTGAGGTATATTCTATTCATCAAAGAAAGAGACATGCTTCATTATGCATAAAGGAGAATATAGTTTTCTCTGTCCTACTTCACAAATGTTTTCTTGCCTCTTACTTATTCTTGAAGGATAGGGACTATGCATTGACATCTTTGGAAGTCACACTTTAACTATTAGTGCTTTACGATACGATTCAATGGCAGCAAAATCCACATGAACAAAGATTAGCCACTGAAGGAAATAAACATATTTTACCCTTTAACACATTTTTTTGACATATTTGAAATGGCTGTAACTTGGCCAGCAGATCGAGTTGAAGAAATTCTCATCGGCAGAGCAACTCAGTAGTGCAACCAGGTCTTCCTTTTCTAGGCCTTTCCTGGATCAGAAGAGATTAACTGAGAGTCGGATACCTTTAAAGGTCTGAAAAGAAATGTTTACTATCTATTCTTTCAGAGGAGTGCTATCTGTGAATCTTCATCTACATAAGGAGGCCAAGTTTGATAGCCAGGCCTCCTCTTCTCTCCCTCCCATAACCTATCTGGCCACTAAACCTGATTTACCAACAAAATCTGGTTTTGGCCATGCTCTGAGCCTCTATTTTTCTGTATCCTCACCATGGTATATAAGCTTCTGTACCTTGGTAGGAAATTGGGTCTTTCTTCTTCAGGTGCCTGTGTATGTATATTAAATCAGTTTATATGTCTTTTCTCCTATTAATCAATCTGCCTCATATCAGTGACATTTCAGCAAACCTTTAGGGGGTCAAATCTATTGGAACTATTTGAATTTATTAGACTCTGGCATTGAGTTCCACCAAAAGCATAATCGTTGCTGCCCACATTGCCTTCCATCTCTGGAAAATCCTATTCAGTGGTCAAATCCCAACTTGAAAGTAACTTCTTTTGTGAAGCCTTCTCATGTACCTTTACGTAAGTTGTTTTCTTATGCACTGCAAAAAAAGAAAAAAAAGAAAAAAAGAAAGAAAGAAAGAAAAGAAAAGAAAAGCAAAAAAAAAAAAAAAGGATTTTTACTGTACTAAGAACATAAGAAATAGAAAACAGAAAGAAAAAGAAAGTAATGGTGAAGTGGTGACTAGGAAATATAATGATAATGATTTTCAAAGAGAAAACACAGAACAAAAGTTCTGCTTTATAGTATCAACATTTAAATGTTTGTATCTAGTGGCTCCTCTGTACTCTTTAGTACCACTACTTAAAGGGGGATTGGAAGAGTGAAGGTATGGCTTTATTCTATTGAGTAATGGTACTCACTGTAGTGTCTGGAATGCCATTTGTTGTCAATAATTAATACCCAAATCATTGATTCTATATAGCTCTCTCATCCTGCAGTTTTAATCACTGTGCAGAAGTGGCAACTTTATCAGTGAATAGAAACTGATTCTCTTCCAAGTGGTGATAGGAAACATACGTGTGCAAATCTGGGAAATATCACTTCTCTCCATATTTTATTTTGCTATTTAAAAAAAAGACAAAAACAAAATGGGTTTAAAATAAGTTATTACCCTTGACAAACATCAGCCACCAACATCACTGCTGAAAGTCTCTGCATTTTTCCCCAGAAGTTCTATTTTTCCACGTAAGCTATGAGAACACCCAGAGTAGAAGTCATCGAGAAGCATGGTTCATGGAGAAAGCGTTGAATACTAATCTGAAATTACTATTCACATCAGAAGGTGATCTTAAGAAATCACTTTCTTCTTTACCAGCAATGTCGCTTTATAAATGCTGTCTAAGGTGTGATGTCATTTTCTGGACTTTAATCAGATGGAGGGAATTTCAAAATATATGGGAGATACCTTCACATAAATATTAACTTGTGTGTGTGTTGTGTGTGTGGGTGTGTGTGTATGTGTGTACATGTACATCTGTTTTTTTTTTTCTTTGGCATTTAAATGTAAATAACTAGATTCAGTAGTGTTTTAAAAATCCCTGGGATTTTTTTTAGTTCTATTGCATAATTCTTTATATACCAACTACATCTATTTTTCCTCCCTTAGTACAGTCTATTAAATATTCAGTGATGCAATATTACTTGTTGTGTAGTGTATTCAGGTCCAAGGTGAGTTCATCATAAAAGTTAGAAATGTATACGTTTTTTGCTTATCTGAGATCCTGATATAAATGCTAGGTAAATAATATAATCTTCTTATCTTTATTCAGAAATATATCAATAAAAATTTCAAAACTCACCAAAGTAAAGTTCTGGGTTTGCTTTCCTTATATGATTCTGCTTATATGAGAATGAGATACTTATATAGAAATGTGGGAACATATTTTATACCAGTCCACTTATAATTTCATGAAAAAATACATCATATGAAAAATTGTTGTAAGTAAAAGCAGAAATTGAGGTTTATAAATGATATAAGGAGCTCGTAAAATACAATTTTAATGTACTTTTTCTCTAGTGTTTTCCACCAAGAATTTTCATAGCTTCTGATGTGAAGGTAAACCAAACTGAGTTTAGTCTGCACCATCCTGAAAATTGTTGGGTCCTAGATTTGTCTTAAGACTGAGATTTTTAAATTTAGTGTGTGTAAGTGTAACTGCCAGTGGTTTCTTCCTGCCCAGTGTTCAGACAAAACCAATACACTGGTATTGTGGTATTGCAGTAAAGAAAGTTTAATTAACATGGGCCTGGCCATGTGGAAGATACAGTTATTTTACAAATCACTCTCCCCTGAAATGTGAAGGCTAGATTTTGTTTGTTTGTTATAGGATAGTTTGGTGGGAAGGTGGCTAGGAATGAGAAATATTCCTTGGTTGGGTTGAGGATGAAATCACAGGGAGTCAAGACTGTGCCCTTACACTGAGTCAGTTTCTGAATACAGGCCGCAGGACCAGATGAGTCAGTTTACTAGTCTGCGTGGTGCCAGCTGGTATATCAGAATGCAGGATCTGCAAAAAAATCACCTTGAACATCAATCTTAGGTTTTACAATAGTAATGTTATCTATAAAAGCAACTGGACAGGTGAGGAATCTTGTGGCCCATGGCTGCATGACTCCTGAGCCATAATTTCTAACCTTGTAGCTAATTTGTTAGTTTTACAAAAGAGGTCTGATCGCCAAGCAAGAAGGGTGTTTGTTTCAGGAAGTGGATGGTACCATTTGTTTCAAAGTTAAACAATTAACTAAATTCCTCCCTTAGTTAGACTGGCCTATGCCCAGGAACAAGCAAGTGCACCTTGGAGGTTAGAAGCAAGATAGTATTGAATAGGTCCAATTTCTTTCACTGTCATAATTTTTGTAAAGGTGTTTCAATTCTGGTTAATGTTTCCGGGAACAGTCCATTTTCCTGCTATACAAATTTGCTTATAAAATGAGCTTTGACCAGATTACTTCCACACCACCAGCAGCAATACAACTGGTTTTAACTATGACGTTCTCCCACAATTCTCTCTACTGTGTATCCCCATGCCAAAATGGATTTCCACAGATGGTGATTCCTTCCTAAACTTAGACTACATTCATCTTAGGATAATGTGTAAAGTTGCTTTCCACACCCCTTAGAGCACAGCCTATAGTGTGGAGGTCTTAGACATTTTTCTGGTTTATGCTGCCCATCATCTAACCATCTGCAACTCTCAATTGAGTTCTTAAGACTGTGGAATTGCATTATGAATATTTGTCTAATGAAGTAAAGCTCCTTTCATTAAGCAATTTCAATTTCTCAATTTCAAATCAATTTAAGCATATATATATATATACATTTGTGTATTTCATTTAGTTTTACCATTTTCTCCTTTTACTTAGATATTACTAATGTAATTTTATGTATAAATCCATATGCATTTGATTTGGACAGAAAAAAGTATACTTCCTGTATTGTTTCATCAAAAGTTGATAATTCATACCCAAGAGCATGAATGCTTATTTAGCATTGGAACTAATCTTTTTGGCTTGTTTGATCAATTAATTTTCTTTTCTAAAAACATTTTTAATTTAATTTAATTTTATTTAATTTTATTTTATTTTATACAAATGGGGTCTTGTTACATTGCCCAAGCTTGTCTTGAATTCCTGGCCTCAAGCAATCCTCCCATCTTGGCCTCCCAATATGCTGGGATTATAGGTGTGAGCTACCATGCCAGCCCAGTTAACTCTATTTAACCACTCACTGATAACTGTTTTAACAAACTCAGAAAGTTGTGTGTTGTTTGGGAACACCTAGAAGGGATCCTTTTTAAAGTAGTAGCAATGATATTTATAATTACTCAATCTTTGACAAGCAAGTGTTATTGATGGAGTTAAATCCAACCTTAACCTCCTCAATGCCTATTTGAAGAAGGAACTTTAATACCACAAGCAGATTTCAGTCACACACTACAAAATGTGATGGCTATCTTTTAAATTCCATTTTCATTATCTTCTTAAATCTACTGATCTGATAAAAATGAATTTAATACCTAGGAATATATCTAGAAGCACTGGTGAAGCATTCTCTAAAAAATAGAAGAATAGATTCCGAGAGAAGATATGCCAGACCAGAACAATATTTAGTAGAGGAAGAAGTCTTGACTTTTCAGTAGAGTTTCACATGAACTATTTCAATAACCATACTTATGCATATAATTTTGAATTGTTTGCACTTTTCCATTTGCAATTATTTCCTATTTCATAATAGAATAAATAAAAGCATTAAAGATTTTTCATTATTTAAGAAGAAATTTAAAAGCTTGGATATAGGTGTATAATATGTATACATGAAATATCTGTATATATGAATATACATATGTATAATGAAAATATGTATGAATATAATATGTATATATTAAAACCAGAGAAAGAATATGCATGCCCTAATGCCCAATTTTATTAAGAGTTTGGGGAGTAAAAGAAATATCAAGTGTAATGCATTTTTGTGTTATTATTTAGAGGTTACAGACATATTATAAGTGAAATAATTGGAAGGAAATAAATTGGTTAACACAGTAGCAAAACCCTCTAAATCTATCGTATTTTATACATATATAGTACATATATAATACGTATGTATACACATATAATGTGTATATATAATACATAGTGAGATATTAACATATATACACATATATATGTATACATATATTTTATAAACATTATATATATAGTGGATTTAGAAGTGCCCCCAAGTCTTACCAAATAAATCCGATGTCTTTGATCTTCGACCTTATTAGCACTGCTAAAATATACCATTTATCTTTTTACAATGAAACATTTAAAAAATTTCTCTTAGTAGTATTGCCTATTTATGTAACTTCTTAATATTTTATCTTAAATATGTCACAAAACCATTGGAGTGATTGGATACAACAGAGGCACGATGTTATGTTAAAATGATGATGTTATGATGATGTGGAGAGGGCCTGTAGAGATGCAAAATATAGCATAGAGATCAGTTGGAAGGCTATTACAGTGAGATATTATGGAAATTTGAGCAAGGAAAACAGTTGTGAAGTTGGTGAAAAGTGGATAAATCGAGATATATTTTTGAGATGGAACTGAGGGATTATATGTGGAATGTAAAAAGGAAAAAAAAAAGTCTATCAAGATTCTGTGATGTTTGGTCCACATATATAAGATGGGGAAAGTTATGGATGAGTATCATCACCTATCTAACCAGTCATTTGAAATATTCCAGTCTCCTAGCTCTTTCTCACGCTAAGAAACTTACAACAAAGTTTTGTTATTTTTATCTCCTGAATATTCTGATAAATCCAACAGGCTTCTTCACCCTCATTACTGCAATCATACTCAGGCTTCCTCATTCCTCATTTGAATGACCTACCAAGCACTCTTACAAATGATCTGTAGGCTATTTTCAAATGAATTACATGTTCCAAATCCACTCTCCACAAAAAGGAACCATGACATTCTGCTTGTAGGATATGTGGAAAAATGATAACAGATTGGACAATCTTTATTTGCAAACTTTTGAGCTGCAGTTTTTATGTATGACACTAAAAATAAGTGAAAGACAATAAAAATAGTTGACTGATCAGACCCATCTTCTCTGTCTTACTGTGACTCTCTATGCAAGTCCCACCCTGTTGAGCTCAATTAAGCTTCTGATCCCTGGAAACATCAGGAGTTTCAAGTTTAGGATGCTGATTATATTGCTAATAAGCAAGGTATCCAGATTTGTAATTTATTGCAAACATAGTAGAGATATAATAATGCCTGCATCCTAAATTTGTGAAGATGTTTAGGATTAATTTATTGATATATCACATTATCACATTTTTTGATATTTAACTATCCTAAATTGAATATTAACAAATTTAAACAAACACAAGTACACCATGATTAAATCCAGTTTAGCTCCAAAGTTTGAGATTTCTGGTTTATAGAGTGACTCCGAAAAATGTGTTCGTTACTTGAACACTGTATTTTAAGATAGAAGGGTGTAGAGTCAATATGAAAAAAAACTACACAAAGCAATTACAAATGAAAATACTTAAAAAACTGGCATGTGCATATACAAAAATAACTACTTCTGTGAGCTTGAAAGTCCAAGAATTTAGTGAATGAACCAATGGATTGAACAGTGTGTAAAGGATTTGAAATATTTGAAATTAGAACATAACAAAATATAGAGGGAATTTTCAATAGCCATTATCCTTTTATTCTCTGACAGAATAAGCCGACAGATTCATAAGTATAACATGTCTAATGTACATTATTACTTACCTATAGTGTATTGTAAAATAATCATGCTGAGTTTCTTTTATTAGTCATTTGAATAAATGTGTTTTCATTGTAGTGGTTTCAAATTAGTAAAGATCTGGCTTTGTGTTCTTAGGTATGTAACGAATGATGGAGAAAAATGTTAACTTAATTTTTTTCATTGATGGATAGCGTGTGGTTTAAAATTATTATAACATTCAAAAATTTGTCCATAAGATAAACTATGTAAGCCTATGTTTATAATGATTGATAAATAAATGATAATTACACACATAAAATTTTAAAGTGTTGCTTAGTTTAATTGAAGGTAATTTTATTATCAATTATAGTAAGTGATTGAAACAGATATAAATGAATTAGATGTGATTTGTGACCTACTGAATCATAGCAAATCTGTACTTTAACATTTAAAAATAATTTTTTTAAGGACAGCATCCTTTTTAAGCTGTCATTTAATAAAATTGCCATTTTACTCTTAAATATATTTGAGAACAATTATTATATTAAAGTGAGAGAACTGTTTAATATTTCAAACGTAAAAAATAAATTTGAGTATTTATTCTATTAAAAAAGACTAAAGATTTTTTTTTTAAATAATCAGTTTTTGACTTGTTCACTGTTCACGAATTATGTGAACAACAACAGCAGAGAAAAGCCAAAACGACCACAAAATCCACAATGGCACTGCATGACTAGCAAAGTGAAATAAATGTAGGGTCTCACATTTTGAGTCTCTTCTTTGCAATGTATCCAGAGAGGATTAAGATTGCTTCTATTGATAAGCATAGAACTCTTAGTGCCACTTCACCAAACCCATTCCAGGCAAGGAAGACACAGAAATGGTGAGTAACAGAGGTTTGATGAGAATTTTTAAGTTTCATAGGTAAAGGACCTGGTGATATAAGACAGTTGCAATTAATGCACACCCAAACAGATTTGGGAGAGATTATATTATGTAAATACTCTTACTCTTCTCTTTTTCTGCTACATTCCCATTTTTAAAATTTATATTTGCTCTCCAGTCCTTCAATGTTGGACTCTCCACTGTGCCTTCTTCAACTGGAAACATTTTAGCTAGCTGTGCTCACATTTATATTCAATCCCATGTATGTATTTATCCATTCTGGATTGACTTGCATTTGCCAGCCAGTTCCACATTGACAAACCTATCATCTGTGCTTATCAAATCTGTGTGTGACCTAGTTGGACTATTCCTTTTCCGCTTCTAGACATTCTTTTAGGTCATGCATTCCTTATCTACATATCCAATCTGGCTCTTTGGCTGGGACTCTGGTTGGCATAATAGTCAGTTTCTAGAAGAAGTAGGAATAAATTCATTTACAGCAGCTATGTACAAAGTATGCTTCTTTTTTAAATTATACTTTAAGTTCTAGGGTACATGTGCACAATGTGTAGGTTTGTTACATATGTATACATGTGTCATGTTGGTGTGCTGTACCCATTAACTCGTCATTTACATTAGGTATATCTCCTAATGCTATCCCTCTCCCCTCCCCCCACCCCATGATAGACCCAGGTGTGTGATGTTCCCCTTCCTGTGCCCAAGTGTTCTCTTTGTTCAGTTCCCACAGACGAGTGAGAATATGTGGTGTTTGGTATTTTGTCCTTGCAATCGTTTGCTGAGAATGATGGTTTCCAGCTTCATCCATGTCCCTACAAATGACACAAACTCATCCATTTTTATGGCCGCATAGTATTCCATGGTGTATATGTGCCACATTTTCTTAATCCAGTCTATCATTGATGGACATTTGGGTTGGTTCCAGGTCTTTGCTATATGGTCTTTGCATTCTATGCAAAAATTATTTTCTACTATTTGAAAGTCCAACCTAATATTAATAAACTATGAAGACAGTTTCTTAACTTGGAGTTAAATAAAAAGTAATCAGTGCACATTGTTATATTGGGGAAAAGATATTTCTGATGCGATGAACACATTTTTGGAGATAAATTAGCAGCATTACAGATTTTGCCATTGCTGTCAGTCACCTTCAGACAAGTAAAAGAAAAAAAGTAATCTAATAATTAATAATATGTTAGCCACTTTTGTGTCTGAAAATCTAGCAGACTGTATTTCCTAGAATATCTTTAAAAAACAATTAAAAATAGTATAACCATGTAATGGGTTCATTTTTGCCCATTTTCCAGATAGAGCTGATTTATCAAGGCAGAGGAATTGCAGAAGAGTTTAGTTCATGTAGAGCTGAGTAAACACAAGATCGGAGTTTTATTATTACTCAAATCAGTATTCCCAGAAGTTCAGACTGGGTTCTTTAAAGATTAATTTACTAGGTAGGGAGCCAGGTACTGGGGAGGGCTGATTGATCAGATCCAAGATGTAATCATAGAGAGTCAAAGCTGTCCTCTTGTGCTGAATTAGTTCCTGGGTGGGGGTCACAAGACCAAATGAGCCAGTTTATCAATCTGGGTGGCGCTGGTTAATACATCAAGTGCAAGTTCTGAAAAATGTCTCAAGCACCAATCTTAGGTTTTACAATAGAGGTTATCCCTAGGAGCAACTGACAGGTTTAGAATCGTGTGACCTCTAGCTGCAGGTCTCCTAAACTATAATTTCTAATGTTGTGGCTAATTTGTTAGTCCTACAAGGGCAGTCTAGTCCCCAGGCCAGAAGGGAGGGTGTTTCTAGAAAGGGCTGCTATCATCTCTGTTTCAGAGTTAAACTGTAAGTTCCTCCCAAAGTTAGTTCAGCCTGCACCCAGTAGCGAACAAGAACAACTTGGAGGTTAGAAGTAAGATGAAGCCGGTTAGGTCTTACCTCTTTTACTGTCATAATTCTCCCACTGTTTTAATTTTTGCAAAGGCAGTTTCAAACACTAAAACCTCTAATTTGTGTAGAACTAACGACATTTCAAATGCATAAGTAGGCTTAGGAAGAAATATATAAAATTATTACAGTAATTTAAAGATTTCTATGGTAATTCCACACTAATTCTAAGATTCTAGAGTGATAAAAATAAACTGGAAATGTAAATATGCCTTCCAGTGAGCATTAATCAATCTCTTTAATCAAGAGATTTGGGATAGAAGACACATTTTAGGTTCTTGCAAACTATGAATATAGAGATTCCTGAAAAAACCTGAGACTTTTAAACGCTTAAGGTCTAGAAAAAGCATTCCCTCCATTAATGGCAGATGGTAGGGACAGCCTCTCTCTACTTACAAGGATAAAAATAAAACAGTATCTCCTGACATTTTTTAATGGCAGGCCTTCTTTTAGTATAGCTGTTAATTTTTAAATTTATACTAACTACCTGACCCTACAAATCCCAAACTAAGAAACTAATTTAGATTGGCCTTTGTTGTTAATTCAGCAGGGAGCCTGGTAAAAGCAAAAACAAACGTTCTCTGGAGGAACAAATGATGAACGCAACATTTACAAATTCCCATGCAAATATAGGATCATGAAAGAGGGAGAGAGAAATTTTAGACATCGCTTCCTTATGTCACTTAAGTAGAATTTTGGCATGTCAAAAATAATGAAATATACTATTACTTTGTATAGAATATTAAACAAATAGGTAAAATATTTTAATAAATAAAAAATAGCATAAAATCATGAGAAGGAAGATGCTATTCACAAAATACAGAATAGATAGGAAAAATAACCAACTAGGACTGAAACAATAGAATAGTTGGAATTAAAACTCAGTTTATATTCTGGTTTTTATTTTCCAATGTAAGGAGCTTGAAAATTGACACTTCAAACTAACAAGTAAAAAGTTGAACAAAGTGAAAAGTCAATAACTCTTCTTAGATCCATAAGAGAAATGAGGTCACGGGGCAAACTGCTGTTCCTCAAAATTGGAGAGACGGTGAGGCAGAAGCAGAGAATCATACCATACCTTAAAAGAAACCTCTACTAGTAACATTGCTGGCGTAGGAAAACTTGAACTGTAATTGACAAATTGCTGGAGGTTAGGAGTGGACAAATTTGAGTTAAAAATTCCCAGGGAACAGAGTCATATGAGGGAACCAACAAATGTGAGTTTTACCTTCAATAGCTTGATCAGGTCTTTACAATAAATATCAGAGGCCAGGCGTGGTTGCTCACGCCTGTAATCCCAGCATTTGGGAGGCCGAGATGGGCGGATCACGAGGTCAGGAGATCGAGACCATCCTGGCTAACACGGTGAAACCCCGTCTCTACTAAAAATACAAAAAATTAGCCGGGCGTGATGGCGGACGCCTGTAGTCCCAGCTACTCGGGAGGCTGAGGCAGCAGAATGGCGTGAACCTGGGAGGCGGAGCTTGCAGTGAGTTGAGATCGCGCCACTGCACTCCAGCCTGGGCGACACAGCGAGACTCCGTCTCAAAATAATAATAATAAATAAATAAATAAATAAATAAATAAATAAATATCAGAATAAAGTACCCTCATGCTTCTAGCAGAGGAAAGGGGAAAGGAACCATTTTTATATATGCCAGAGCATTCCATCCTTAACAACTTTTGCCTTCAGGAGAAACTACTTTACCAGAGCCTAACCTACTGGGATTATATCAGAGACTGACCTGAGTGAAAGAAAATAGCTAACTTCAGGCCAGTGTACCTATATTGTCCCACTGAATGGGGAAGGAAAAAAAAACCCTGAGAAACACTTATGAAGTTCACAGTTTAGAAGTACAGGCACAGTAAAAGATTAATATCTAATCATAGGACTATAGATTGCTTCCCCTCCCTCCACACCTTACCATCACATTACTAAAGGCTTATTTACAGCATTTCTATTCAGCCAGTACATTACATCTGGCTATTAAAAAAAAAAAAAAATTAAGGCATGCTAAAAGGCAAAAACCACAGTTCAAAGAGACAGAACCCACATAACAACCAGACATGGCAGGGACATTGAAATTATCTGAAAGGGAATTTAAAACAACTTACGATTAGCATGCTAAGGGCTGTAATGGATAAGGTAGACAGCATGCCATAACAGATAGGCAATTTAAGCAAAGAGATGGAAATCTGAGAAAGAACCCAAACAAAAGTTAGAGATAAGAAAAACTATAAAAGAAAGAATGTCTTTGATGAGATTATTAATAGACTAAATGTATCTGAGGAAAGAATCTCTGAGCTTGAGGATATATCACTAGGAATCTCCAAAACAGAAAAGTAAAGAGAACAAAGGCTCAAATAACCAGCACAGAATACCCAAATATCATGAGACAACTCCAAAATTTATAACTTAAGCAGAATAAAAATAACCGAAGGAGAAGAACTTAACAAATTATCATTATGAGAACAATAATAACTGAAAATTTCCCTAAATTAATGTTAGAAAGAATATAACAGATTCATGGAGTTCAGAAAGCATTAAGCAGAATTGATGTCAAAAAATCCACACCTAAGCATATCATTTTAAACTATAGAAAATCAAAGATAGAGAGAAAAATACCTTGAAGTTAGAGGAAAAGCCATACCTTAGTTATGGAGAAGCCAAGATAAAAATTATATGTGACTTTTTCTTAGAAGTCATGCAAGAAAAAACATAGTGAAATAAAATATTAAAGTGTTGTTTTTTTTTAAAGGAATCACACCAACCTAGATTTCTATATTCTAAAAATTAATTTTCAGAAGTGAAGAAGTGACAAACCCATAACTAACATCATACTAAATAGAGAAATGCTGAAACCCTTTCCTCTAAGAACTGGAACAAGTATGCCTACTTTCATTACGTCTGTTCTACATAGTACTGGAAGTCCTAGCCAGATCATTCAGGGAAGAAAAAAAAAATAAAATGCATCCAAATTTTTAAAGTGATTGTCAAATTGTTTCCGTGTTCAGATGACAAGATCTTATACTTAGAAAAACCTAAATGCTTCCCCAACAAAAACTTTTAGATCTGATAAACAAATTTGATAAAGTTGTAGGGTACAAAATCAACATACAAAAATTAGTAGAGTTTATTTATAGTAATAATGAACTGGCTGAAAAAGTATTCAACTAGCAATTCCATTTACAATAGCTAAATTTGATCAAGGAAATGAATGACTTCTACAAGGAAAGTTAAACATACTGATGAAAATAATGGAAGGCAAACTAATGTATTGACATCTCCTAATCATGGATCAAAAGGATTAATATTGTTACAATGACCAAACTACCCGAAGCAATTTACAGATTCACTGCAATCTCTATCAAAATACCAATGATATTTTTCACAGAAATATATAAAAAAAATCTTAAAATATGTATGAGACACAAAAAAAAGCCTCAATATCCAAAGCAATTCTGAGTAAAAAGACTAAAGCTGGAGGCATCACATTACCTGACTACAAATATATTACAAGGTGATAGTAAACAAATAGCATGGTATTGGCATAAAAACAGACACATAGGCTGATTAAACAGAAGAGAAAACCCAGTTTTAAATCCACATATTTACAACTAATTGATTTTTGGCAAAGGCCAAGAATATGCATTAAGAAAAGGACATTCTCTTCAATAAATTATGCCAAGAAAACTGGATTTCCATATGCAGAAGAATGCAACTAAACTTCTATTTTTTACCATATAGTTAACTCAAAATGGACCAAAGTCTTAAACATAAGACTCCAAATTATAAAACTATCACGAGAAAACATAGGGGAAACCCTCTGATATATAGTTGTAGGGAAAGATTTTATGGATAAGACCTCAAAAACACAGCAACAAAACAAAAAATAGACAAAGGGGATTATATTAAATGGAAAAGCTCTTATACAGCAAAGGAAACCATAAACAGAGTGAAGATGCCACCTGTTAAAAGAAAGAAAATATTTACAAACTAGCCATCCAACAATAGACCCAGAATATACAAGGAACTCAAACAACTGAACAGAAAAAAAAAAATTGTAAAGTAGGTAAGGGATCTAAATAGACATTTCTCAAAAGAAAACATAAAATGCTACCAACAAGTTTATTAAAAAATACTCAACATGACTAATCAGCAGAGAAGTGGAAATCAAAACCACAATAAGATATCTCATCTTAGTTAGTATAGCTATTAATATTATCAGAAAGGCAAAAAATAACAAATGCTAGTGAGGATGTGAACAGAAGAAAACTCTTATACACAATTGGTTAAAATGAGTATTAATTCAGTCATTATGGAAGAGTGTTAGTTTCTTAAAAAAAAAAAAAGCTAAATATAAAACTATAATAAAATCTAGAAATTCCACTACTAGGTATTTATCCAAAGAAAAGAAAATCAATATATCCAAGGGATACCTGCAAACTCATGTTTATTGCAGCACCATTCACAATAGCAAAAACATGGAATCAACGTAACTGTTCATTAATGAATGAAAGAATAAAGAAAGCATACCCTATTTATGACTTTTAAAAGTTTATTGAAAATTGAATTAAAATATAAAAATTTAAAAAAAAAACTTAATTTCTAACCCAGGCTTCATCAAGGTCAAGACACTTTTGTAAGCAATGATAACAGCCATTTAGTCCATTCATAAATAACTGAGAGACTTGGGAACTTAACCGTGTCAACGTAGTCCTTTTTAAATCGTAAACTCAAAAACATGGGTGCCCTTTACAGATTTTTCAGATCAGGAGACAAAAAAAGAAGGCAAATCAGGACTATAAGGAGCCAAATCAGGACTTTAAGGTAAATGTCTAATGAGTTTCCATGAAAGCTCTCAAAAAATTGCACTTGTTTGGCAAGAGGAATGAACAGAAGCATTGTCATGGTGGGAAGAATACTCTGGTAAAGTTTTCCTGGGCATTTTTCTGCTATAGCTTTGCCTAACTTTTTAAAAACATTGTCATCATAAGGAGAGGTAATCATCATTTAGCCCTCAAGAATGTTGACAGAAAAATGCGTTGATCATTCTGATAAATTGTTGCCATAAACTTTTCTCCTAACCAGTCTATTTTTGCTTTGACTGGACCACTTTCACCTCTTAGTAGCCATTGCTTTAATTGTGCTTTGTCTTCAGGATCATACCGGTGAAGCCATGTTTTATCTCCTGTTACAATTCTTTCAGAAGATGTTTCAGGATCTTGATCTCTCTTTAAAACCAACATTGAAAGCTCTGCTCTTAGCTGCAGCTGATCTGAGTGCAATGGCTTTGGCACTCATTGAATAGAAAGTTTTTCAACTTTATTTTTTCAGCCAGAATTGTGAAAGCTAAATTTAATTGAGATGTCTGTAATTTTGGTTGTCATCTCTTCTGTTACTTGTTTGTCCTTTTCAGTTAGGGCATAAACAAGATGAATTTTTCCCTCACAAATTGATATAGGTGGTCAGCTGCTATGGGTTTCATCTTTGACATCATCTCATCCCTTCTTAAAATGCATTATCCATTTGTAAACTTCTGGTTTCTTTGGAGTAGTATTCCTATAAACTTTTAATAAAGCATGATGATTTCACCTTTCTTTTACACAAGAGCCACCATAAATTTCATGTTTGTTTTTGCTTCAATTTTAGCAGAATTTATGCTGCTCTGATCGGGCTTCATGTCTTATGCTTCTTAGTGCTTCAAACTAGGTCCTACTCAGATATGTTATATAACTTATTACAAATTTAATTTGATGCAATAAAATTTTAAAATTATGCATCGATTTTATTTACAATACATGTTTCTCTGGAACATTTTGAATGTTTCCCTGTATGTAGTAGAAAACAATTTGGCCATAAATAAATTCAGTCATTTGCAATAACAGGGATAGAACAGGTGGCTAATATATTAAGTGAAATAAGCCAGACACAGAAAGCCAAATAGCACATATTCTCACTCATATGTATGGGGTAAAAAAGTTAATCTTATGAAGGTAGAGATTAGAAGGATTACTAGAGGCTGGAAAGGGTGTGTAGGGTTAGGGAATGAAAATACATTGGCTAATGGATAGAAACATAGAGTTAGAAAGAAGTAATATGGTCTAATGTCTTCTGGCAGAGTAATGTGACTACACTTAACAATATATTATATATTTCAAAATAGCTATAAGAGAAGACTTTAAATTTCTCAAACTCACAGAAAGAGTAAATGCTTGAGGTTGGAGATACCCTAAGTACTCTGAGTTGATCATTACACATTCTATACATGTAACAAATATCATCTATACCCACTAAATATATACAAATATTTTATCTCAGTAAAATTAAAAAAATATGAACATAAAATAAAACAACTTGTCAAAATTTACGGTATGCAGCAAAAGCAGTGCTTAGAGAAAAATTTATAGTATTGAATGCATACAGTAAAGAGAAGAAAGATTAAAAATCAGTCATCTAAGCCTCTAACTTAGGAAAGTAGGGAAATAATAGCAAATTGAATTCAAAGTAGGCAGAAAAAAAACATAAAAAATCGGAGCAGAAGTTAATACAATGGAAAACATAAAGCCAATGGAACAAATCAATGAAATCCAAAGCTGGTTTTTTAAATGACAAATAAAATTTATAATTCTCTTCCCAGGATAAGTAGGAAAAAAGGAGAGATGACACAACTTACTAGTGTCAGAAATAAAGGTGAGATATCACTGAAGATTCCATGGACATTAAAAAGATAATAAATAAATAATATGAACAGCTTTATGCTCTCAAGGTCACTAACCTAGATTAAATGACCAATTTCTTGAAAGACAGGGCCCACCAAAACTCACACAATAAGAAATAGACAATCTAATTAGGCTTGTATCTATTAAGAAATTGAATAAATAATTAATGACTTTTCAAAAGAGAAATCACCAGACCCAGATGGGTTCATTGGTAAATTTTATGCAAGTTTTAAGCAATAAATTATTTTCTCTTTCAAAGTAAAAATGCATCCTGACTCATATTATAAAGTCAACATCACCCTATACAAAAACAGTCAAACACATTACAGTCAAAGTCATTGCAAGAAAAAGTTAATATTCCTCATGAATATAAAAGCAAAAATCCTCAACAAAGTATTAGCTGACTGAATCCAACAAAATACAAAAATAATTAAACATCACAACCAAGTGAGTTTTATTCCTGGTATGCAAAGCTGGTTCAATATTCAATAATCAATTAATGTAATCAAGAATATCAGCAGGCTAAAAAAAAAATCAAATGATCATATCAATAAATGTAGAAAATGTATTTGACAAAATCTAATATCCATTTATTATAAAAATGCTCAATAAACTGGGGATAAAAGGGATTTTCCTCATTTCATGAAGAATATCTACAAAACTATGGAGATAACATAATACTTAATAGCAAGAAACTAGAAACTTTTAAAATAAGATTAGGAGGAAGGCAAGAATGTACCCTCTTGGGACTCTTTTTCAACATCATATTGGAAGTCCTAGCAAATGAAATTAAAAAAAAAAAAAAAAAAAGAAAGAAAAGAAAAAGGTGTACAGATTGAGAAAAAAAGAAAACTCTTTTTGTTTTCAGATGACAGGATTATCTATGTAGAACACTCAACAAAATTGGAACAAAAAAAGTAAATGAGAAAAATCACCTGGAACTAATAAGTAAGTATAAAATGGTTGCTGGATACAAGGTTAATATATAAAAAAAAATCGAACACTTTCCTATATAATAGAATGAACAAAGGGACTATGAAATTTAAAGCATAATACCATTTACATTATCACAACAAAAATGAAACACATAGGTATAAATATAACAATATATGCAACACATAATAAGATCTATTTGATAAAAACTATAAAACTTTGATGAAAGAAATCAAAGAAATAAATAGATGAAGAGATCGTCTGTATTAATAGATTAAAAGACAATATTGTCAAGACGTGAGTTGCTACCAACTTTGTCTACACATTAAATGCAACCCCAATAAAAATCACAGCAAATTATTTGGTTGATATCAAAAAACTAATTCTAAAGTTTATTTGAGGAGGAAAAAGATCCAGAATAGCCAACATAATTTTAAAGAACAAAGTTAGAGGACTGATACTATGTATATTCTATACATAGTATAGTATATACTATACTATGTATATTCTACAATATAGTATAAAAGCTACAATAATCAAGACTGTAGTATTGATGAATTAATAAACAAATGGGTCAATGGAATTGAATAGAAAGTCCAGTAATAGACCCACACAAATATAGTCAACTGATCTTTGACAAAGGAACATACGTAATATAATAAAGAAAATACAGTTTTTCTGGCCAAGATGGCTGATCAGAAGTAGCTGTGGTCTGTGGCTCTTACCAAGAAAAATGAAAATCACAAGCTAATTCTGCACCTTCAACTGAGGTATCCAGGTTCTCTCATCATGACTGACTAGGCAGTTGGTGTGACCCACAGAGAGCAAGGAAAAGCAGTGCAGGGCAATAGCCCACCTAGGATCAACATGGGGTAGGGGAGCTCCCTTCCCCCGCCAAGAGAGGTGGTAAGTGATTGTGCTACCCCACCTGGGAAACCATGCTTTTGCCATGGACCTTTGCAACTCAGAAAATAGGAGATCCCCTTGTGAGCCCAGGTCACCAGGGCCTTTGGTCCCAAGCACAGGGTTGTGCAGCATCCCCAGACTCTGTTCGGCAGTCGCTCTGGCGGGCACTGAGACGCAGGAGTTCTGTTGCATACTTTGTCCTCAGGATTCCAGTGAGGCAGGAGATTGTTCACTCCTTTAGGAAGGGGGCTGAAGCCAGGGAGCCAAGTGCCATCATTCAGGGGGTCCCAATCCCACGAAACCTTACCAGCTAAGACCCACCAACTTGGAATGCTTGCCAGACAGCGGCGGCAGGCTGGAGACTGCCGAAAACAACTGAGTTCCCAGGGAGAGGGGCAGCCCCCACTGTCTCTGAGGCTCCAGTCAGCTGTTTTCTCCTGTAGGTGCTGGGGAGACTGGATGGTTAGGACCAGGAGGAATTCCCCACAGTGCACCACAGCAGTTGTGGCAGATCATGCCCAGACTACTTTTTTAAGTGGAACCCCAATCCATCCCTCAATATCAGGCAGAGCCTCCCCATGGGAATTTCAGCAACTCCAGTCAAGGGTTTACAAACAGAACTCTAATCTGTGGGGAGGGTCAGGTATGGTTTTTGCAGTTCAGTCTACTCAGTCTTTCTGGACAGCTGGCTTTGGAGAGTCCAGACAGCCTGAACACAGGTGATTTGCCCCAGCGCAGTATACCTGCTCCACCAAGGGGCAGCAAGACTGCTTTTTTAAGTGAGTACTTGATCCCTTTTCTTCTGTCTGAGTGAGACCTCCCAGCAGGGGTTGCCAGACAGCTTATACAGGAACATTCCAGCCTGCATCAGGTTAGTTCCCTCTGGAGTGGAGCTCCCATAAAAGGAGCAGGCTGCCATCTTTGCTGTTTTGCAGCCTCCACTGGTGACACCTCCAAGTGTGGGATGGACCCAAGTGAATAGGGTCTGAAGTGGACCCCAAGCAAATCGCAGCAGCCCTATGGAAGAGAGGCCAGATTTAAAATAAAAAAACAGAAAGCAACAATAACAACATCAACAAAAACGACCCCACAAAAAAAAACCCATCCAAAGGTCAGCAGCCTCAAAGAACAAAGCTAGGTAAAACCACAAAGATGATAAAGAATCAGTGCAAAAATGCAGAAAATTGAAAAATCCAGAGTGTCTTATCTACTCCAAATGATCTCAACACCTTTCCAGCAAGGGCATAGAACTGGTCTGAGGGTGAGATGGATGAATGAAAGATGCAGGCTTCAGAAGGTGTGAAATAACAAACTTTGCTGAGCTAAAGCAACATGTTCTAACACAATGCAAAGAAGCTAAGAACCATGATAAAACATTATAGGATCTGATAACCAGAATAAAAAGTTTAGAGAGGAACATTAAATTGCCTGATGGAGCTGAAAAACACAACACGAGAACCTTACAATGTGATCACAAATGTCAATAGTTGAATAGATCAAGCAGAGGACACAATTTCAGAACTTAAAGACTATCTTACTGAAATAAGACAGGCAGACAAGATTAGAGAAAAAAAATAAAAGAAACAAAACCCTTGAGAAATGTGGGATTATGTAAAAAGACTAAACCTGTGACTTATTGGGGTACCTGAAAGAGATGGGGAGAATGGAACTACGTTGGAAATGATACTTCAGAATTATCATCCAGAAGAGTGTCCCCAACCTAGCAAGGCAGGCCAATATTCAAATTTAGGAAATCCAAAGAATCCCAGTAGGATTCTCCATGAGCAAATCAACCTCAAAACAAATAATCATTAGATTCTCCAAGGTTGAAGGGAAAGAAAAATGTTAAGGTCAGCCAGACAGAAAGGACAGGTCACCTACAAAGAAAAGCTCATTATACTAATGGTGGACCTCTCAGCAGAAACCCTACAAGCCAAGAGAGTTTGGGACAATTATTCAACATTCTTAAAGGAAAGCAGTACCACCCCAGAATTTCATTTCTGGCCAAATTAAGCTTCATAAGCAAAAGAAAACAAGCAAATGCTAAGGGAATTCATCACCACTAGGCCTGTCTTGCAAGACCTCTTACAGGAAGCACTAAATAAGGAAAGGAAAAACTGTTACCAGACACTACAAAAAACACACTGACGTTCACAGACCAATCACACTATGAAAGAGTTACATAAAAAAGTCTACAAAATAACAAGCTAGCATCATCATGACAGGACCAAATTCATACATAACAATATTAGCTCTAAGTGTAAATGGACTAAATGCTGCAATCATAAGACACAGAATGGCAGACTGGATAAAAACCCATTGGTGTGCTGTATTCAAGAAACTCATCTCATGTACAAAAACATAAATAGGCTGAAAAATAAGTAATGGAGGAAAATTTACTAAGAAAATGGAAAACAGAAAAAAAGTAAGGGGTTGCAATCCTAGTTTCTGATAAAACAGACTTTAAACTAACAAAGATCAAAAAATACAAAACAGGGGAATACAAAATGGTAAAATGTTTGATTTAACAAGAAAAGCTAAATATCCTAAGTATATATGCACCCAATACAGGAGAACCCAGATTTATAAATGAGTTCTGAGAGTTCTAAGAAAGAGACTTAGACTCCCACACAATAATAGTAAGAGACTTCAACTGTAAATATTAGACAGATCATTGAGACAGAAAATTAACAAAGGTATTCAGTATCTGAACTCAGCTCTGGATCAAGTGAACCTCATAGGTATCTACAAAACTCTTCACCCCAGAACAACAGAATATACATTCTTCTCATCACCACATGGCACTCACTCTAAAAGTGATTATATAATTGGAAGTAAATCACTCCTCAGCAAATGCAATAGAACTGAAATTATAATTAACCACATCACACCACATCGCAATTAAAATTAAACTCAGGATAAAGAAACCCACTCCAAACCACACAACTACATGGAAATTGAACAACCTGCTCTGAATGACTCATGGTAAATAATAAAATTAAGGTAGATGTAAAAAATTTTTTTTTGAAACTAATGAGAAGAAAGAGACAATATATGAGAACCTCTGGTATGCAGCTAAAGCACTGTTAACAGGGAAATTTATATCATGAAATGCCCTATCAAAAACCTAGAAAGATCTCAAATTGACATCCTAAAATGACAACTAAAAGAACTAGAGAACCAAGAGCAAACAAAACACAAAACCAGTAGAAGATAAGAAATAACCAAGATCAGAGCAGAACTGAAGAAGATAGAGACATTAAAAACCCTTCAAATATCAATAAATCCAGGAGGTTTTCTTTTGAAAAATTAACAAAATAGATAGACCACCTGCTAGACTAATAAAGAAGAAAAGAGAGAAGAATCAGATATACACCTATCAGAATTGATAAAGGGAATATCACCACTTACTCCACAGAAATTCAAACAACCTTCAGAGAATATTATAAACACCTCAATGAAAATGAAGTAAAAAAAAAAAAATAGGAGAAATGGATACATTCTCGGAGGCATACATCCACCCAAGACTGAACCAAGAAGAAGTTGAATCCCTGAATAGACCAATAACAAATTCTGATATTTAGGCAGTAGTAAATATCAAGCAAAAAAATACCAAGCCAAAAAAAAAAAAAAAAAAAAAAAAAAAAAAAAAAAAAGAGCCCAGGACCAGATGGATTTACAGCTGAATTTTACCAGAGGTAAAAAGAGAAGCTGGTACCATTACTTTTGAAACGATTCCAAACAATTAAAAAGGAGGAACTCCTCCCTAATTCGTTTTATCGGGTGATATGATTGCCTGTGTGTCCCCACCCAAATCTCATCTTGAATTGTAGCTCACACAATTCTCATGTGTTGTGGGAGGGACCGAGTGGGTGGCAATTGAATCATGGGGGCAAGTCTTTCCTGTGCTATTCCCATAATTATGAGTAAATCTCATGAGATCTGATGGTTTTGTAAAGGGGAGTTTTCCAGCACAAGTTGTCTTCTCTTATCTGCCACCATGTGAGACATGCCTTTCACTTTATACCAAGATTGTGAGGCCTCCCCAGCCATATGGAACTGTGAGTCCATTAAATCTCCTTCTTTTGTAAATTGCCCAGACTCAGCTATGTCTTTATCAGCAGCATGAAAATGGACTAATACAGTAAATTGGTAGCAGTAGAGTGGGGGCACTGCTGAAGATATCCCAAATGTGGAAGCAACTTTGGACCTGGGTAAAAGGCATAGGTTGGAGCAGTTTGGAGGACTCAAAAGAAAACAGAAAAATATGGGAAAGTCTGGAACTCCCTAGAGAGTTGTTGAATGGCTTTGACCAAAATGCCAATGAAACAATGAAATCCAGGCCGAGATGGTTTCAGATGGAGATGAGGAACTTGTTGGAAACTGGAGTAAAGGTGTTTCTTGCTATATTTTAGCAAAGAGACTGGGGCATGTTGCCCCTGCCCTAGAGATATGTGGAACTTTGAACTTGAGAGAGATGATTTAGGGTATCTGCTGGAAGAAATTTCTAAGCAGCAAAGCATTCAAGAGGTAACTTGGGTGCTGTTAAAGACATTGAGTTTTAAAAGTTCAGAAAATTTCCATCCTGACAATGAAATACAAAAGAAAATCCCATTTTCTGAGGAGAAATTCAGCTGGCTGCAGAAATTTGCAAAAGTAATGAGGAGCCTAAGGTTAATCACCAAGAAAATGGAGAAGTCTCCAGGGCATGTCAGAGGTCTTCACAGCAGCCCTTCCCATCACAGGCCCAAAAGCCTAGGAGGAAAAATTGGTTTCTTGGGCCAGACCCTGGGTTCCTCTGCTCTGTGCAGTTAGGGACTTGGTGCCCTTTGTCCCAACCACTTCAGACATTAATAAAAGGAGCCAAGATACAGCTTGGGCCATGGCTTCAGAAGGTGTAAGCCCCAAGCCTTATCAGCTACCACATATTGTTGAACCTGAGGGTGTACAGAAGTCAAGAATTTAGATTTGGGAACTTCCGCCTAGAATTCAGAGGATCTATGGATATGCCTAGATGTCCAGGCAGAAGTCTACTGCAGGGGTGGGGGTCTCATGAAGAACCTTTGTTAGGGCAGTGCAGAAGGGAAATGTGGGGTGGGTGTCCCAACACAAAGTTCCCACTAAGATGCTGTCTAGTGAAGCTGTGAGAAGAGGGCCACTATCCTCCAGACCTCAGAATGGTAGATCCACTGACAGCTTGCACTGTGCAACTAGAAAAGCCAAACACACTCAACACCAACCTGTGAAAGCAGCTGGGAGGGAGGCTGTGTTCTGCAAAGCCACCAGGGTGGAGTTTCCCAAGTCAATGGGAACACACCTCTTGCATCAGCAAGACACATATGCAAGACATGGAGTACAAGGAGAAAAAGCTCATTTTACAGCTTTAAGACTTGACTGCCCTGCTGGATTTCAGACTTGCATGGGGCCTGTAGCACCTTTGTTTAACCAATTTCTACCATTTGGAATGGCTGCATTTACCCAATGTCTGTACCTCCATATATCTAAAAAGTAACTAACTTGCTTTTGATTCTTACAGGCTTACAGGTGGAAGAGACTTGCCTTGACTCCAATGAGACTTTGGACTGTGGACTTTTGAGTTAATGTTGAAATGAATTAAGACTTTGAGGGATTGTTGGGAAGGCATGATTTGTTTTGAAATGTGAGGACATGAGATTTGAGAGGGGCTGGGAGTGGAATGATGTGGTTCGGCTTCACCCAAATCTCATCTTAAACTGTAGCTTCCACAGTTACCACATGTTGTGGGATGGACCTGGTGGGAGGTAATTGAATCATAGAGGGAGGGTTTTTCCATGCTATTCTCATTAAAGTGAATTAGTCTTATGAGATCTGATGGTTTTTTAAAGGAGAGTTTTCCAGTGCAAATTATCTTCCCTTGTCTGCCACCATGTGAGATGTGCCTTTCACCTTCTGCCATGACTGTAAGGTCTCCTAATTCACGTGAAACTGTGAGTCTGTAAACCTCTTTCTTATGTAAATTTCCCATTCTTATCAGGTCTTTATCGGCAATGTGAAAATGGACTAATACATGAGGCCAGCACCATCCTGATACCAAAACCTGATATAGATACAACCAAAAAATAAAACTTCATGCCAACATCCCTGTTGAACTTCAGTGCAAAAATCCTCAATAAAATACTGTTAAACTGAATCCAGCAGCACATCCAAAAGCTTATCTGCCATGATCAAGTCAGCTTCATTCCTGGGATGCAAGGTTGATTCAACATATGCAAATCAATAAATGTAATTTATCACATAAACAGAACTAAATACCAAATCACATGACTATAGCAATACATGCAGAAAAGGTCTTCAATAAATCCAACATCCCTTCATGTTAAAAACTCTCAATACACTAGGTATTGAAGGAAAATACATCAAAATAATGAGCCATTTATGACAAATCCATAGCTAATGTCATACTGAATGGATAAAAGCTGGGAGCCTTCCCACCAAAAACTGGTGCAAGACAAGAATTCCCTCTCTGACCACTCTTATTTAATATATTATTGGATATTTGGGCCAGGGGAATAAGGTAAAATAAATAAATAAAGAGTATTCAAATAAGAAGTGCAGAAGTCAAATTGTCTTTGTTTGTAGAAGATATGATCCTGTATCTAGAAAACCCCGTTGTCTCAGCCTAAAACTTTCTTAAGCTGATAAGGAACTTCAGCAAAGTCTAATGATATAAAATCAATGTGTAAGAATTACAAGTAGTCCAATACACCAACAACAGAGAGACATGTTATGAATGAACTCCTTTTCCCAATTGCTACAAAGACAATAAAATACCTCAGAATATAGCTAACAAGGGAAGTGAAGGATCTCTTCAAGAATAACTACCAACCACTGCTAAAAAAAAAATCAGAGAGGATCAAACAAATGGAAAAACCTTCAATATTCAAAATAGGAAATATCAATATTGTGAAAATGAACATACTGCCCAAAGTAATTTTTAGATTTAATGTTATTCCCATTAAACTATCATTGATTTTCTTTGAAGAACTGGAAAAAAAAACTATTTAAAAAAAAAAAAATTTAAAAAGCCTGTAGAACCAAGACAATTCTAAGCAAAAAGAACAAAGATGGAGGCATCATGCTACCTGACTTCAAATTATATTACAAGGCTACAATATCCAAACAGCACAACATTGGTACAAAACAGACACATAAACCAATGAAACAGAATAGAGAAGTCAGAAATTAGACCTCACATCTACAACAATCTAATCTTCAACAAACCTAACAAAAACAAGTAACAGGGAAGTTAGTCTCTATTTAATAAATGATGCTGGGTAAACTAACTAGCCATATGTAGAAAATTGAAACTGGACTCTTTCCTTATACATTGTACAAAAATTAACTACAGATAGATTAAAGGCTTAAATGTAAAACCAAAATCTAAAAATCCTAGAAGAAAATTTAGGCAGTATGATTCAGGACATAGTCATGGACAAGAATTTCATGACAGAAACATCAAAAGCAATTACAGCAAAAGCAAAAATTGGCAAATGAGATCTAATTAAACTAAAGAGTTTCTGCACAGCAAAATAAACTATTATCAGAACAAAGAGACAATCTACAAAATGGGAGAAGATGTTTGCAATCTATCCATCTGACAAAGGTTTAGTATCCAGAGTGTACAAAGAACTTAAACAAATTTAAAAGAAAAACAAACAAACAAAAAAACCAAAAAACAAACAAAAAAAATTAGGCAAAGGACATGAACAGATTCTTCTTAAAACAAGACATACATGCAGCAAATAAACATATAAAAAGAAGCTCAACATCACTCATCATTGGATACTTGCAAATCATTTATTTTTTTTAAATTTCTTCTTCTAAAAAAAAAAAACAACAACGAGATACATGTACAGAATGTGCAGGTTTGTTACATAGCTATATGTATGACGTATGCCATAGTGGTTTGCTGCACCTATTCACCCATTCTCTAAGTTCTCTCCCCTTACCCTGCAACTGGCCTTTGTGTGTGTTGTTCCCATCTCTGTATCCATGTGTTCTCACTGTTCAACTCCTATTATGAGTGAGAACATGAGGTGTTTGGTTTTCTGTTCCTGTATCAGTTTGCTGAGGATGATGGCCTCCAGCTTCATCCATGTCACTGCAAAGAGCATGATCTCTTTCCCTTTTGGGTGCATAGTATTCCATGGTGTATATGCACCACATTTTCTTTACCCAATCTATCATTGATGGGCATTTGGGTTGGTTCCATATCTTTTCTATTGTAAACAGTGCTGCAACAAACATACATGTGCATGTGTCTTTATACTAGAAAGATTTGTATTCCTTGGGTATATACCCAGTAATGGGATTGCTTGGTCAAAGAGTATTTCTGGTTTTAGATCCCTGAAGAATCACCATACTCTCTTCAGCAATCATTTAACTAATTCACATTCCCATCAACAATGTAAAAGTATTCCCATTTCTCCACAGCCTCACCAGCATCTATTGTTTCCTGACTTTTTAATAATTGCCATTCTGACTGGCATGAGACAGTATCTCATTGTGGTTTTCATTTGCATTTCTCTGATGATCAGTGAGGTTGAACTTTTTTCATACGTTTGTTGGCCACATAAATGTCTTTTTTTGAGAAGTGTCTGTTCATATCCTTTGCCCACTTTTTGATGGGGTTGTTTGTCTTTGTCTTGTAAATAATTTTAAGTTTCTTGTACACTCTGGATATTAGACCTTTGTGAAATGGATAGATTGCAAAAAAAATTCTCCCATTCTGTAAATTGTCTGTTTGCTCTGATGATAGTTTATTTTGCTGTGCAGAAGCTCTTTAGTTTAATTAGTTCCCATTTATCAATTTTGCCTTTTGTTGCAGTTGCTTTTGGTGCTTTTGTCATGAAGTCTTTGCCCATGCCTATGTCCTGAATGGTATTGCCTAGATTTTCTTCTAGGGTTTTTACGGTTTTGAGTTTTACTTTTAAGTCTTTAATCCATCTTGAGTTCATTTTTTTCTATAAGTTATAAGGAAGGGGTCCAGTTTCAGTTTTCTGCGTATGGCTATCCAGTTTTCCCAGCACCATTTACTGAATAGGAGATCCTTTTCCGATTACTTGTTTTTGTCAGGTTTGTCAGAGATCAGATAGTTGTAGAGGTGTGGTATTATTTCTGAGGTCTCTATTCTGCTGCATTGGACTATATGTCTGTTTTGGTATCAGTGCCATGCTGTTTTGGTTACTGTAGCCTTGTAGTATAGTTTGAAATCAGATAGCATGCTACTTCCAGCTTTGTTCTTTTTGCGTAGGATTGTCTTGGCTATATGGGGTCTTCTTTGATTTCATATCAAATTTAAAATTGTTTTTTCTAATTCTGTGAAGAATTTCAATGGTAGTTTGATGGGAATAGCATTAAATCTATGGACTACTTTGGGAAGTATGGCCATTTTCATGATATTGATTCTTCCTATCCATGAGGATGGCATGTTTTTCCGTTTGTTTGTGTCCTCTCTTATTTCCTTGGGCAGTGGTTTGTAGTTCTCCTCTAAGAGGTCCTTCACATCGCTTATTAGTTGTATTCTGAATTATTTTATTCTCTTTTTAGCAATTGTGAGTGGGAGTTCATTCATGATTTGGCTGTCTGCTTGTGTACTGTTGGTGTAAAGTAATGCCTGTGATTTTTGCACACTGATTTTGTATCCTGAGACTTAGCTGAAGTTGGTTATCAGTTCAAGAAATTTATAGGCTAAGATAATGGAGTTTCTAAGTATAAAATTTTTTCATCTGTAAACAGAGACAACTAGATTTCCTTTCTTCCTATTTGAATACACTTTATTTCTTTCTCTTGCCTGATTCCCTGGCCAAAACCTCCAATACTTTGTTGAATAGGAGTGAAGAGAAGGACAGCCTTTTCTGGTACCAGTTTTCAAAGGGAATGCTTCCAGCTTTTGCTCATTCAATATGGTATTGACATTGGGTTTGTCACAAATAGCTCTTATTATTTGAGATATGGTCCATCAATACCTAGTTTATTGAGAGTTTTTAACATAAAGGGATATTGAATTTTATCAAAGGCCTCATAATGGATCTATTGAGATAATCATGTGGTTATTGCCTTTGGTTCTCTTTATGTGATGAATTATGTTTATTTATTTGCATATGTTGAAGAAGTCTTGCATACCAGGGATGAAGCCAACTTTATCATAGTGGGTAAGTTTTTCAATGTGCTGCTGGATTTGGCTTGCCAGTATTTTACTGAGGATATTCACCTTGATGTATATCAAGGATATTGGCCTGAAGTTCTCTTTTTGGTTGTTGTGTCTCTTCCCAGTTTTGGTATCAGGATGGTGCTGGCTTCATAAAACGGGTTAGGGAGGAGTCTCTCCTTTTCAATTGTTTGGAATAGTTTCAGAAGGAATGGTACAAGCTCTTCTGTCTATTTCTGGTAGAATTGAGCTTTGAATCCATCTGGTCCTGGAATTTTTTTGGTTGGTAGGTGATTAATTACTGGCTCAATTTCAGAGCTTGTTATTGGTCTATTCAGAGATTTGACTTCTTCCTGGTTTAGTCTTGGTAGGGTGTATGCATCCAGAAAATTATCCATTTCTTTAGATTTTCTAGTTTATTTGCATAGAGATGTTTATAGTATCGTCTGATGGTAGTTTGTGTTTCTGCGGGATCAGTGGTGATATCCCCTTTTTCATTTTTTGTTGTGTCTATTTGAGTCTTCTCTCTCTTCTTGTTAGTCTAGCTAGTGGTCTGTCTGTTTTGTTAATTTTTTCAAAGAGCCAGCTTCTGGATTCAGTGATTTTTTGGAGGGTTTTGAAATGCAAATACAAACCACAATAAGATGCCAGCTCAAGCCAGTCAAAATGGCAATTATTAAAGACTTAATAAACAACAGATGCCAGTGAGATTGTGGATAAATAGGAATGCTTTTATTTTACACCGTTGCTGGTAATAATGTAAATGAGGTCATTTACTGTGGAAGAAAGTGTGATGGTTTCCTGAAGATCTAGAACCAGAAGTACATTTGACCTAGCAATCCTTTTATTGGATATATAACCAAAGGAATGTATATCATTTTATTATAAAAACACATGCATGCATATGCTTCTTGCAGCACTATTCGCAATAGCAAAGACATGGAATCAACTTGAATGCCCATCAGTGATAGTCTGGATAAAGAAAATATTGTACATATACACCATGAAATACTATGTAGCCATAAAAAGGAATGAGATCGGTTTTCTGCAGGGATATAGATGGAGCTGGAAGCCATTAGCCTCAGCAAATTAATGCAGGAAGAGAAAACTGCACACCACATGTTATCATTTATAAGTGGGAGTGGAACAATGAGAACACATGGACACAGGGAGGAAAACCACGCACACTAGGGCCTGTTGGGAGAGAGAAAATCAGGAAAAATAGCTAATGCATGCTGGCCTTAATACCTAGATGATGTGTTGATAGGTGCAGCAAACCACCATGGCACACATTTATCTATGCAACTAACCTGCACATCCTCCACACATATCCCAGAACTTAAAATTTTAAAAAAGCTGGTCTTTCTAACAAATGTTTCTGGCTCAACTAGAAATCTACATATAAATAAATAAGCGTGGTGTCAGACCTTACACACTTTACAAAATCAAATCAAAATAAAGTATAAACCTAAATGTAAAGCTCAAAAATATAAAACTTTTAGAAGATAACATAGAGAAAACATATATCATCTTGTATATGGTGATGACTTTTTAGATTCAACACCAAAAAAAATTTATGAAAAATTAATTGATAAACTGAACTTCATTAAAATTAAAAATTTCTGCTCTTTAAAAGACACTGCCAAAGCAAGGTAAAGATAAGCCACAGTCTGGGAGAATATATTTGTAGAAGATACATCTGATAAAGAACTCTTTTCCAAAATATACTAAAAACTCTTAAAACTCAACAATACTAAAATAACCTAATTTAAACAATGGACCAAAGACCACAACGGACACCTCATCATAGAAAATATACAGATGGCAAATAAGGATAAGAAAAGATGTTCCACATAATATGACATCAGAGAAATCTGTTTCTGCTGTTTGCCAAGTTAAGGATGTTTTCTTAGTTTCTTCAATTGCTTAGATATTTTATCATTAATTAATATTAAATTATGTCAAATGCCTTATGCATGTTTAGCATGATCACTTCCATTTTGTTTTTATTCTGTAAATATCATGGACTGCATTACTTTTTAAATAGATTTATTGAGATATAAATTAGTTACCATAAAATTTATCTTCCACTTAAGTACAGAAATTAATGATTTCAGAAAATATGTATAGGTGTACAACCATTGCCACAATCCTGTTTCAGAAGATTACCATCATCCAAATTGGCCTTTATGCCAGTTCGTGATTATTCTTTTATCTGCTTTTCAGTCTATGCAATCTTCCCCATACTTAAGCAAATCCACATATTTAACATTTCTGATATTCTTTGTATCTTTCTATTGATTTAATTTATAGCCTAGTGTTATTTTATTTCAAGTTAAAGAAATTCCTTTAGTATTTCTTGTAAGGTAAATCTGCTAGCAACAAATTCTAATGGTGTCTGTTTACATGGTATTAACTCAGTTTTTATTTTTGAAGTATTATCATCTGGATGTAGGATTCTTAGAATAAACTGTTTTTTGTTTTTTGTTTTTCTTTCTGAGTGTTAAGTGGGTTCTTCCACTTCTTTCTTCTGTCTGCTATGATTTCTAATATAGAATAGCCTTCAAGAGAATTGAAGCTCCCAATGAATCATTTTCTATTGCTGCATTCAAAATTTTCACTTTGTCTTTATTTTCCAACAGTTTGATTGCAAATTTCTAAAAGTGGATTTATTTTATTATTAGTTTATTTTATTTATGTATTATTTTTATATATTTTATTTATCTTATTTGAAATGTGCTGAAACTCTTGGATATGTAGACTCAGTTTGCATAAAATTTGGGAAGTTTTAAATTGTTTATCAAATATTTTTCTGCTATCTCACTCCAGTTCCTTAGAACTCTGATTACACACGTTTTTGTAAATCCAATGTTTGTCCAAAGTTCTCTGAGGCTTGGTGTATTTATTTTTAATCTTTACTTTTTTTCTTCACATGAAATAATTTACTGCTAGTTAGAATTATACTATGTCAGATAGTGCAGTACTGTTTCAAGTATAAAAATTGGTCAATATAATAATATTGAGAGTGCAGAAATATATTGGCACTGAATACATGACAAAATATACAGTGCTGGTTGATGAAGAAAGAATGGACAAGTCAATAAATAGTTTCACAAAAATTATTTTACCAAAGAAAGGGAATTTTAAATTAAATTCCCCACTAAAAGTCAATACTAGTTGTATTAAAATTTTAAATGTGAAATGTAATACTTTGAAAGTTTTAAAAGCTTTCACATAAAAATAGCTTTATGATTTCAGAAGAAGGAGGGTTTCTTAAACAAGAACATGAAAAGCATACATCATAAAAAAGCTAATAAGTTGGATTGCTTTAAATTAAAGTCTTCTTTGCATCAAAATACATGATGAAAAAATGTCACACACAGATAAATCATGGTTGAATGCATGTAACCAATGACACCTAAAATATATTAAAATAATCTATAAATCAATAATAAAATAATGAATACAGATTAAAAAGAGAAAAAACAGAATCAATACACAGAAATAGTCCCACAAAATTATTCTCAATCTAATAATCACAGAAATTCAAAATTATAAGGTTATCATTCCATAATTATGACCAAAAATAAACACATAAATACATTCAAACATACCCACATACACACTCACACAAACAGCTACAAAGAAAAGAAACTTGATAGCATCAACTGTACACATGGATATAGAATATCAGAATCCATAATCCACTAATATTAGAAATAGAAATTGTTGCAATCACTTTGAAGAAATATTTAGTATATTTAATAATGTTAAATATGCTTATACCTTCATAGTTCCACTATCAAGGGCTTATCCTTTTACAATTCATTTTTATATTTAAGAAGACACATACAATAACAGCCAAATAGGATTAAAAGATAATGCAAAAAGTAGAAATACTGAGTATAAACATATCTGGCTTTTAATTAATTTTTAAATTTATATTTGAAACATAATAATTATACGTATTTATGGAGTACAATGTGATGCATGTATTCATAATATGAATATGATACAATATGAATGAATGAACATGATACAATATGAATGCATGTATTCATAATATGATTGTTGCAGGACTTTTCCTTTGTTCAGTTAAACATCAGTTCTTGCCCATCCAACCGCCATGAAAATTTAGGCTTGCAGATGGTTTAAAGGGTGAGTAAAGCAGGGTTTTATTGGTTTAAAAAAAAAGAAAAGGGAGAAACAGGGACTCTCAGAAGACCAGAGTCCCTGCTAGAGTGCTTCTCGCCCAGCCATTGGAATCCCAGATTCCACACAGCAAGAGGAGGGGCCAGGCTCCTCCCTGCTGCAAATAGCTCAAAGCTCTGTGGCTCCACCCCAGTGCGCAGGCTAGTTGGAGTTTTTTGGGGGAGCTATCTCATCTGGCTGTCTCATTGCCACCTCTAAAGAAGTGTGTCTAAATACCTTTAGATTAAGGATAAGAATGAAGACCCATTTTAACTGGTTCCTGCAAGAAAGGGGGTGCTGTTTTGGGGAAACAGCAGTCAGAGCTCTTTCGGAGGCCTATCTAAGGGTTGTCAGCAGAAGGAGCCATCGTCAGAGTTTAAAGTTAGATGACCTGAAGGCAAGAACAGACAAACCAGGTTATTAAAAAATATGTATCAAAATGAAACAAGAAGGAGGTAAGGACAGCTCAAAAATTCTGAGGCTTTTTACCAGTTTGCACAGGAAGAGGGAAGCCAAAAGTCCAACTAGCAAGAAAACTTTACTCTTTGGCTGGCATGTTGAGCTTCTGGGTTCTGTTCCCCTGAACTCAAACCCAAGTCAAATAGTTTGAGGTTTGGGAAATAAACTATTTCTAGTTTGGAGGATGCAGCGGAAGGGAGTGTCTCATAGTACGGAGACACAGTTACCTATCAGTAAAGACAGAACTGAGAAGAAAGGAGAAAAGAAGGCACATTTTAAAGCAATCCCAGAGGTTCTGGATGCATTCAAAAGGGGTACAGACTGAAGATGAATGGTTACCCATCTAGAAAGTGGGAGAAGGTGTCCCTGGTTTCCTTCTCTTCCTAGCAGATACCTGGGGTACATGAGGGAGAGAGAGAAGAGCATCCTCTTTTCCTCTTCCATCCTTGGATACTGAAACCTGGTAACCTTGGCAGACCTCGACATGAATGTCAAAGTGGCTTGCACCCATAAAGCAGGGAGGGCACAGAAAATAGGAATTATCCACTCTCGCCTTTACCTCTATCCCCACTACTGTCAGTAGCCTTGGAGTTCCCTAGACCTCATTTATGCCATGGATACTAACATGGCCTCTATCCATAAAACAGGAAGCTTGCATTTGGCTTGATCGGCAGGAATCAGTCACGCTCATCTGTGCTATGCATTTTAACCTTTGTTTCCATCTGCCTCTGGATCCTTAGGTTTTGACCCAGAGCTTGGAACAGAGTCTGGGACAAGAATGTATCTTGGGGTGGGGGTTGCATGGACTGCTTAGCCTAAGCCAAATGCAAAGGTGAAACTGTGGAACTGAGTTGTCCTCCAACAAGGGAGAGGAAAGGATGTCTTGTGACACACCCAGATAACTGGTAGGTATAGTTAGGCTTGCTAGGATTTGGGTTCGTGGCTTTGGTTAGCTCACTTGGTTTTACTTTCCCAAAATGAAACCTCTGGATGATGGGCACCTTATTTATCCCTTGTTTATTCATCACTTGGCAAGATTTACAGGGTAATTGCTAAGAACTAGAATATTGATCCAGGTTTCTATATTACCCATCCCTTTTGTTTTGTCTGAGCTGCAATCAGAGATTGCTGGTAGGTTCACAGATATAGGCAGGATTGATCTAAAATGTAGGCAAAAACTTAAAAACTAACTTTAGAATTTAGTGACAAACGTACGATAATTTTTGGAACATAATTTCTCTCTCTCCAATCTTCATTTTTATTAAGGAACAAATGATCGTAGGACTGAGTTGTTTAAATAAATTTTAGTCTTATACTTGGCCTGATTATTTGCATATAGTGCAGCAAGAATAATGTTTCAACATAAGACTTTTGGATTGGCTTTGATGGAATTCTGTTCCATAAGGAATCTCAGATAAGATTTTTTTTAAAGTCAAGCCCAACCACAGATTTGTATCCTCAAACACCTGTGAGTTGGGTGATCCTCTCTTCTTAAGGTCCCAAGATAAAGTTGGAGAGCGACATTCTTTACTGGTCAGAGGTCAGGAACCCTGTACAGGAACTGTATAGACAGGATATGAGGCCAGTTTCCCCACTGGGCATTTACCAACTCTGTAAGTCAAGCTTGACTCCTTAAAAAGCAGCACACCCTTTCAATCAAAGCCTTGGTAAAATAACCACTTTCTCCAATTGTGTTCTGTTGCAAAAGAAAAATGGATTTTTATTTTCCTGATGCAAACAACTATATTGCCGTAAGTTAAGAATACTCACAGAGAGTTTCCAAATTGTAGAGGAACCAGGCAGAGAGAAACAAACATGCTCCAAATTTTGTTCATAGAAGTATACCTTACTCAATTATTAAAGTCTATAAATAATTCAAAATAAATGTCCTTGGCTCTGAAAAAAAAAATAATAAAGGGGGATCAGTAATATTCCAGGCAAAAAGTTAAAAAGGTTGCTTCAGCTTTCTGAGTTCTATCCATTTAGTTAACTCTGGTTCTGCATGATATTCACTAAAATTTCAGCTCATGATGAGTACTGTACATTTTCCTTTATTCCAATGTTACAATCTTCAAAGTCATCAGAATCCTGTATTTGAGAGCACCTGTTACTCTTGTTTAACTTACTATAAATCATCTTTTGAAAAAAACTTAAGACAACAATTATCTGTGAGTAGCAAAATGTCCAGGTTAGTTACAGTTAGAAACATAATTGACAGAGAAGTTTGGTTATCTCTGTGATTTCCAATAACTTAACATAGAAACCTTAATTATGATTCAGAGCATATACGTAGACATTAGAATTTTAGGAAGCCCCAACAATTTTGAAACATACTTTAGCATTATTCACAAAAACAAAAGCTAAAGAAGACTGAGCATTATTTTGGCAATCCCATGTACCTAAACATGTCAAATAATTCTGTTTACTTCTGTTTTCTGGACACTTCGGGGGCCCTCTGAAGTATTCAAAAAGGCAGAGACCAGGGAAGACAATTTTGAAACTGAAGTTTGATTTTGGGAAAGCTGCTAAATCTTTGAGGTTTAAAACACTTGATATTATGGAATAGAATTCCAGATTACCATAAATAATTTATTTTGCCAAAATAATGACTCAGAATTGTAAAAAAGAAAAAACCTTTTATACTCCTTTACAGATTTAGTCAAAGAGCAGATTAGCACCTTAAGAAAACTTTGTTATGCTTTTATTTCTATGCTCAATTTACAGAAAAAAACATATAATACTTTTTTTTTTATTTAGTTAATATGTTCACACAGAGAACCTCTTCTGCAAGACTAATTTCCACAATTCCTTCACCCCTTCTTTGAACCTTCGGCTCTTTCCTAATTTAACTCAAAATAATCCTTTAATCCTGTGCAAAAGTTTACATTTCCATGCCTTCTTATAACCTTTTACTAAAAAAACACATTTTATTGTTCTTACACATCTTGCATGTAAATCTATTTCTAGTAGTTTCAATGAACACCTAGCAATTTTTAACTTTAAAGTAAAACTTGGCATGTTGCTTTAATTGTGTGCTAACTGCAGCCAAGGTTTGCCTTCTTAGTTAAGGGTGTGGTTAGTTCCATATGTCTCCAGGCATTACCAATCATGGCAAAAACTTTAAAAATAGAAGAAAGAGCTTTCTTTGCAATAAAAACTTTATAAACTCAAGAAATAAGTATTACATTCTCTAACTCAAGAGTTCCTCTGGACTTAACCCAGAGGAACTCTTCACTACTGCTTTTTAGTGATGAATATCGCCATTGTCCAACAGTCCTTACAGAAGACTCTGAATTTTATACCAAATAGTATATTAATATCAATAATTAATTTTTCCTTAATAAGTATTGTTTTCCAAGGAAGAAAAGTTTATAATATGTTTTCAAATTTTTAATTTAAAAATTGTGTGTACTTAAAATGATTTTATCTATCCTGTTATAGTAAAACCTACATTCCTAATTAATTATCATGCAAATGTTTTCTATTTTCAGTTAAAACTTTCTATCTATCCAACAACATTAAAGTTTGTTTCCCAAAGTCTAAAAGATTAATAGTTTACATATATATGTATATAAATATGTGTATATATGTATGTGTAGAAATTATATATATAATAAATCTTTTTTCATAATTTTATTTATGCGATCTAATGATTTTTTGTCCCTACATTAAATGTAAGCATAAGAGAATAAAAGGAGTGTTACTTGGTTTTGCTTGCCAGTGGTGACCAATCAGGAGTGGCCACTGCCATGGTGCCAGCTGCAGTCAGGGAGATGCTACTGGGACTGCATGCTCCATGGGGCAGGAAGGAGCTGGGAGCAGGCAGGAGCCTTACCTTCCGAGGCACAGCTGCAGCTATCCAAGCCGCAATTGTGGACCCAGGTATCTCTGCCCTCTCGGAGGTGCAGGAAGAATCCCTCCCTCTGCAGACTCAGAAGTGCCTGGTCCTGCTGCCTGGCCTCTCTTTGCTCTCAGCACCTGCTCTGATCTCAGAGAAAAGTTGAGGCCAAGACTGGGTGCTGTTGCAATTCAGCTGGGTGTGTGCATGACTGGGGAAGTACTGACATGCTAGCCCCCTGTCACCTTGGCCCCCTCCTTACATTGGGTGCCAACAAGCATAGGAGGGAGTCTGAGGTGGCACTGAGAAAAGCTGGGTGCTGGTGTGCAGGTAACAAACAGCCTGGGTGCCATGAACAGTGGCAGGAGGCAGACAGGCTGCTGGCCAGAAGAGAATGGGTCCACAGTGAAGCCTCATCTTCAAGACAGGGAAGGCCTGAAGTCTAGGGCCTGGGTTGTGGGTCCCATGGACTGCAGTAGGAACTTGTGGTGCTTTCTCTGGGTCCACTTACAGTTGCCTGTGGATGAATTGACAAGCACTTCCTCCCTTCTGAGGTTCATAAAAGCCTGGGACTCAGCCAGATGATGGCACATCCTGCCTGCAGAGAGGAGCTACCCACTCCAGGGTCTCCTCTCTACTGATTTCTCAGCAGACATCAGGACTACCAGTTGTGGAGAAAAGCTACACACTCCACAGTTTCCTCTCTGCCGATAGCTGAACACTCACTGGGACACCCTGCCTGCAGAGAGGAGTTACCTAATGTGGGTCTTCTCTGAGCTGTTCTGTCACTCAGTAAAGCTCCTCTTCATGTTGCCCACCCTCCACTTGTCCACACACCTCATTCTTCCTGGCTGTAGGACGAGAACTTGGGACCTGTTGAATGGCAGGCCTAATAGAGCTGTAACACAAACAGTACTAAAACACATACCTCTCACAACATATAACGGGTGACAAGAAAGAGAGAAGAGAAAAGGAGAGAAGAGCTGCAGTCCTGTGGGGACCCCCGACCTAGGAGCTTCCAAGTCAGGGCTGTGACACCCTCTCTGGGGCTCTGCAGTTTCTGGTGTCTTCAAGCTTCTGGAACCCCCATGTTTTCTTGTGCAAGTTGTAGAAGTTGCTTGTAGTATGCCAGGTCCAGCTGCAGCCTCACAGGGAGCCAGGCCCCATGCCAGCACCTGGAGCTGCCCGCCCAACTGCAGCCAGCATGTCTGGCTGTGCAGAGTGTCTGGACCCCATGCTCACTTGCTCCCGTTCCCTCACCACTCCACTCTCCCTTAGAAGGCATGGGATCCATCCTGCAGTGTAAGCAGAATGCAGCCTGCCAAGCCGGTTGAGCCCACAAGCCCAAGCAAAACTCAGGCAAAGGCATCACTGGCCAGAGACATTTCCAGCTGGAGAAGTGATACCCCAAGAATCCTGTGACAGTATTTAGGTCCAGGCCCTCTCCATATTTTCAGAAGGAATATTACAAAAATGTATGAATAAAGTAAAATTGTATGTATTAAAGATCATTCTATATTAGCCAATATAGGTGAGCAAACAAAATCATTGCCTGAGAGTTGCACAATACTGATTTATATCCCTCTAACTTATAAGGTTGGTTTTTGCTGTGAGATGTTAAAAGTTAAAATACATGCCCATCCTCTCATTTAATTAAACTTTGGCTTTAGCTCAAAAGATTATTTCAAATTAGAGAAAATGGCATCTATTACTTAGAAGATTATCCAGTTTGAAAATTAATGAGTGGAGATTACAAGACCTTTTAGATTTTTATAGATTAAGGGTTCATTCTGACTCTTAATTGAAAACCAGAGGGACACTTGAAGAAAGTAAACAGAAACGTCAATGTAAAAGAAAAGCAAAAGAAAGAGAGTATCAAGTCAAAAGACTTGATTTATTTTACTTTGTTCTCTAACCTGTGTTCTAGATCTAGTAATTTCATGACAATGGGATGGGGTAGAGAAAAACAATTATTGCATGTCCTTCCATGAAGCCATAGCAGTACTGTGGCAAACAAACAGTTTAGTTATCTAGTCATGACCAAGTTTCCCAAATATATCTACTAATTTAGAGATACTTGAAGTTTCTGCTATTGCATTGACTTATTTCTATAGCATTAACGTTAATTATTTTTAAATTTTAATAAATTGCTCTGATAGATTATTATAAATTGTCATGTCCTAGGAATCCCAAGAAGCAAAAACCACAAATGAAAGCCATATGATCCCTTAAAATCAGTATATAGGACTCAGGGATACATATGAAGCAAAGTCATTTTCATAAAATTGACCAAGGAAAATAATCTTTACTGCAATGGTGGGAGATAAGGGCAAAACGTTGGAGGTAACAGTGAGCGGTGAAGCCGCCTGGGCTTCTGAGTCAGGTGGGGACAAGGAGAACTTTTCTGTCTAGCTAAAGGATTGTAAACACACCAATCAGCACTCTGTGTCTAGCTAAAGGTTTGTAAACGCACCAATCAGCACTCTGTAAAAATGGACCAATCAGCACTCTGTAAAATGGACCAATCAGCACTCTGTAAAGTGGATCAATCATCAGGACATGGGCGGAGCCAAATAAGGGAATAAAAGCTGGCTATCCAAGTCCGCAGCAGCAACTTGCTCAAGTCTCTTTCCACTCTTGTGGAAGGTTTGTTCTTTCGCTCTTCACAGTAAATCTTGCTGCTCCTCACTCTTTGGGTCCCCACTACCTTTATGAACTCTAACACTCACTGTGAAGGTCTGCAGCTTCACTCCTGAAGTCAGCAAGACCACAAACCCACTGGAAGGAAGAAATTCTGGACACATCTGAACATCTGAAGGAACAAACCTCAGACACACCATCTTTAAGAACTGTAACACTCACCATGAGGGTCCATGGCTTCATTCTTGAAGTCAGCAAGACCAAGAACCCACCAGAAGGAACCAATTCTGGACACAAGAGCACATAGCTAATATGTGGAATGGGTCTTGAGTCACTTCATTTTTCTGTTAAATATAATAGTGACCACAGCTTGCTGGGGAATCTGTAGTTCTCTGTGCCACCGATATTTGAGTTAAACATGACTTCCAATGCAATAAAAATACTTCATTAGTTTTATCAGCAATTATTCTTTTAGCATATACTTAACATGAGTCATTTCCTGTGCCCTATGTGAAAACTCAAGCAAGCATATGACTATGTTAGTCATAAAACTGTGTCATTCATATCTCTTACTGTGGCAGACAGCTTAGTATTTTGATCGCCAAAGCTGTAGTCCTTTTAGATTCATCACTGAATCTCATGAGCTGCTCATGGTCAATATCTGAGCACATCAGGGATGCTTGAAAGGGACATTTATGTTTGTTAACATATGAGACTCCTTTGACAGACAACTTTGACTCAAAGACTTTCCACCTGCCAAGAGAAAAGTTTCTTAGAGATATTTGCAATCTGATACACGTCTGCCCAATATGTCTCAACCACCTCATCTCCTTCAGAGAGACAGGAATAGGACCTGCTTTTGTGGCCTGAAGGCTGTCCCTGCATTCTCTGGTTCTCTTTTTTCCCATCCATCATTTCTCCAATAACTATCTTGCATATCTAATCCCATCTTGGCATATGCTTCCTTGAATATCCAAAGCAACGCAATACTTTTTTAAAAAAAAATTACAAACTTAATCAGTTAGGAAAATAAAATTTGAGTACCAAGTGTGAGTCCAAACTGATAACTTGAGTCCAAACGCGTAACTTAGACTGATTTAATGACAAACCTCCTCTCCACCATCTCATTCCTGGTATTGAGAGAAGCCTTCATTGGCATGACACCTAAGGCTGGATTTTCCTCTTTTTCCCCTTGTTGTGCCATTTCTCTTCTCTCTCCATCTCTCCCTCTGTAATCTTATTACTCAGTCCAGGGAATGTGGAGAGGGAATGAAGAAAATAGGTAAGGAGAAATAACGTATTATTGGAAACTAGCTTCTCCCTCCCTGGGATTGATGGTTGCCTAAAGCTGACTCTGTTATGGATTCTCTTGGGCGCATGTTCAAAAGTTCCCAGCTAGTCCCCTCTCTTGTACAGTTTCTTTGACCTAGGAAAATCAGATTTGTCATAGCTCTTAGGAATTCTGCATCAACCTAGTTTCTCTGTATTGGTATTTCTCCACCTTTCTAGTCAGCGTTGATGGACAAAACACACTGTTCTTTCTCACTTGTGTGGCTGACACCTGGTTTATAGGGAATACTGATATTTCCTGATGAATGTCAGAAGTACCCTAATGCAGCCACCTCTCAGGCTGCCTATACTCTTTGACTTACTCTGCAGATAATTAGAAGGAAATCGCTTCAACTACCCTTCTAGGTTTGAAGTGAAGGAGGCAACCTATCCCATCTCTTCATGACTCTTACAGATTGCAAGAGCTCTCATCAAAGAGTTATCAATAAATTTTCTATTTCCCCACAATCTTACTATTTTCTGTCTGTTTTGGACTTAGGGGACTATTAGTTATAAAAATAATTCTCAAATAACTTATTTGAAAATTTCTAAGAGATTATTTTTCCCCTCACGTTCAAATTTAACATTTATCATACTATTATTCTTTATATCATTTTGGAAATCTGTTACATTTATAATAAATATATAACTATAATCAGTTACACATAACTAAAATACCTGAAAATAGAGAATAAGCAACAGATTGAAGATGTGGTGTTTGGAGTTTCTTCTTGCATATACACTAAAAATTGCTAAAAATACTTAGGAATATTTTGCTGGGTGACTCGCTTTTAGAAACAGAAATACAGGGTGACAGGTAAATACCTGAATCAAAAATAGTTTTTCAGGTGTGTTAATTGAATCAATACAGTCCTGTCACAATGAATACTTTACCTGTGCTAGGTAATCAAAATTAAAATTACGTTTAATAATTTTGAAGTTTCACAAGCAGAGTATTTTGAAGCTATTTGTGTCCCATTAAAGACTGGGTATTAATGTCTTAAAAAAGACAAAATGAGGAACAAATAAAATTAAGTTGAATTAAAAGAAGAAAAATTAGATACAATTATGAGAATAGTTGCAGATTATTGATCATAAAACATGGAAATTTCCAAATTTTAAAGAATACTTCTGCTTTTGAATAAAATCCCCCCAAAATGTAAATAATTTTACTGCACTTTCTTAATAACATGGTGATATTTAAGACTTTTAAATCTAGTGCCATGTAGGTATATATTGGCCTGAGGAATTCTGAAGTACAAAGCCCTCACAATTAATCTAATTAATTGCTTTATATTAGATAAATATTTGAAGTGTTACACAGATTTCCCAAGCGACTTTTATGTGTAAAAGTTGTGGTATGACAGTGCATAAAAACCTGCAAATTATTGCTTTAAAATTCTACGTAATTTTTGAAGTACATTTTTAGAAGCACTATATGCAGAATGAGGATACATGTGCCACAATGAATTCATAAGACTGTTCTTTGGGAAATTTTTGGATTTTTTTTGTTGCTGTTGCACTTGAGAGAATGGAGAAATACCTCTCCAGTATGCAGCTACATTGTACTACTCAACCTGTTTGTTTCATCTACTGAAATTAAAATCAGTTTCTGATAGCTCTTATATTCCAACTAAAGCATGTTATCGACTTGACTTAGTAACCTTTACTGTGCGTCTACCTGGCTTCTCTCTAAAATATGCATCTTTTACATTAACGAGTTGTACAAATTCTTACTGAACACATTTTATGTTCTTGCTCTGAGGAGAAAAGGTCAATGTAACAACTGTTCTTAACAGAGTCTTTGTCTAATAATATAAGAAATTGTCTAATATGTCACTAATTATAATAAAGTGGGATAAATATTACAAGAGGTATAGGCCCCTGCCCTTGGGGCACACATGAGAGGAGCATGGAGTCCCTTCTATTGCTATATATGAATCATATATATGAGAAACTGTTTATGGTAATATGTTCTTACTCTTCTGATGACAATTTCCCTTCAGATATATCACCTATAAAGTGATATGGAAAAGTTACATTTTGTTCTACAGATAAAGATGTCGACTTGTGAGTTTACTTGGCAATTAATGTTCTTAAATAAACTTAGAAAAATTATTTGATCTATAAGATACTTTCAGTAGAGTGAAAATAATGGTAATAATGGTACGGTTCAATAGTACCAATTAATAAAAATAAAATTAATTATTGATTTAAATATAAGCGAATATATTTATTTTGAATGCTAGTAACAGACACACACACACACACACACACACACACACACACATATAAAGCTTAAAAACAGAAGGAAGGTGAGAGGAATGCAATTAAAAAACCACCCCTTAAAAACGCAGTATAAAATCATGCTTATGTGTTGATTCTCTGAATATGTATTCTATGGCTTCAAGTTCTGCCCCTCAAACTTACTAGACTTGTGCCTTTATGTGACTATTTTACATCCTTGTTCTTTGAGTTATTTTTCTGTAAAATGTAGATGATATTAGGTTGATCCATATGAAATGCTTATATTTGGCTATTTTAATTGAGGTAAAATTATAATAAACTACATACACAGTGCACAATTTGATGAGTTTCCATAAACAGATACATCTAAGAACATATTAATATTACCGTAATCAATACATGAACATAATAGTCACCCCAAAATTTTCTTGTGCCCCTTTTTAATCCAAGTTTCCCTATTTCTTATCTCCAGGAAAGCACTGACTTTCCCCTCTGCCACTACAGATTAGCTTGATTTTACTAGAATTTTTTTAAATGAGTGGAATCATTACAATACATGCTCCTTTTGTATAGTTTTTAGCATAGTTATTTTGAGATTCATTCATGTTTTTGCTTGTATCAAAAATCATTACTGATTGAGTGCAGTGGCTCCCGCCTGTAATCCCAGGACTTTCAAAGGTCAAGGTGGCAGGATTACTTGAGGCTGGGAGTTGGAGGCTGCAGTGAGCCATGATTGCACCACTGCATTCCAGCTTGGGAAATAGAACCAGACCTTGTCTCAAAAAGAAGAAAAACACTACCACTAACTACTATTTCATTGTTTGAACATTCTACAACTAGTTTATTTATTCAACTGTTGATGACTATTTGCTTTTTTTCTATTGTAGGTGATTATGTGCACATTTGCCATAAACATTTGCATACAGAAAACTATTGAGAAAATCAATGAAATGACTGTTTTAAATAACCTGTAAAATTAGGAAACAGAGAGACAACTCAAATTTCTAATATCAAGAACAAAAAGGTGATGTTACTGAAAATCCTGTATACACACACACACATGCAAACATACACAGACACACAAAATATAAGTAGGGAATATTAACACCAAGAAATCTGATTAATTAAATAAAATGGGAAAATTCCTTGAAAGAAAAAATCTACCAAACTTATTCAAGAAAAATTAGATATACTGAATAGTCCTGTATATATTAAATTGCTTACATAGAAAAACTTTCATTGAAAAGAACTTCACACTCCATTGACTTTATAGATGATTACATAAAATATGTAAGTAATGCCTACCAATTCTACATAAAACTTCTAGAAAACCAAAGAGAAAAGAATATCACATAATGCATTTTACGAGACCAGTGTTACTGATACCTAAACTAGATGAAAATACTACAAAAAAAAAAAAAAAATACTAAGAACAATATTTTTTCTGGACCCATGCTCAAAAGTTCTTAACAAAAATATTGCATATCGGCTGGGTGCAGTGGCTTACCTCTGTAATCCCAGCACTTTGGGAGGCCGAGGTGGACAGATCATGAGGTCAGGAGATAGAGACCAGCTGGCTAACACAGTGAAACCCCGTCTCTACTAAAAATGCAAAAAATTAGCCGGGCGTGGTGGCGGGCGCCTGTAGTCCCAGCTACTTGGGAGGCTGAGACAGGAGAATGGCTTGAACCCGGGAGGCGGAGCTTGCAGTGAGCAGAGATCGCGCCACTACACTCCAGCCTGGGTGACAGAGCAAGGCTCCGTCTCAAAAAAAAAAAAAAGGTTGCATATCAAATTCCATACTATATTAAAGGATTAATACATTATGAACAAGTAAGGTTATTGCAGCAACATCAGATTATTTCAATATCCAAAAAATAAATCAATATATTTTACTGTATTCTCAGACTAAAGAAGAAAAACCATATGATTGCCTTGACAGCTACATACAAAGAATTTAGAAAAAGTCAGCCTTCTGATAAAAACTCTCAACCTGTTGAAGGACATCTCTGTAAAACACAGCTATCATCACGCTTAAGAGTGAAAGACGGAATGTCTTCCCCTTGCCATCAGGAAAGAGGCACAGATGCCTAATCTAATCACTTCTAGTCAACATTATGCTACAGATCTTAGATAATGCAGTATGTAAAGACATGAAACAGAAGAAAAATAGTTTGGAAATAAAGAATTAAACTTTTTATTTGCAGGGAACATGATTTTCTAATAGTGAATACTAAAGTATCTATAAGTAAGGTATCACTTGACAGTTTTAGAACCACAAAAATTATGTTTTATCTTAACAGTAACAGAATCTACTTCAAAGAAAATATCACCATAATCAATTGAGAAGTTTGAATATGTTCATACATACAACATTTATCATTGGGCGTTTCAAGCAAGCAATCTGCAAGTATTAGCTAATGGATTTTTGAAGGAAATGCAATTTTTATGCCCACAAAAGGTGGAAATGGCAACACATTGCAATTTAAAATAGAAAAAGTGATAGAACTGCTGAGAAGATAAAGAAATATAAGAAACATAATATTGTGGCAGTTTATCTGTTAGCTTTCTTTAGAAAAATAACCTCTGAGAGATGAATTAAAACTTCAACTCTGAGTTTTCTAGCAATTTATACTAAAAAAGAAGCTTGTACTGTCATCATCTGTTTATCAATATTCATACCACTTGAAAACATTTTTTCCTCATAAAAGTGAGGGTAAAATGATGGTTACCAGAGCCTGGGGGTGGGAAGGGAAGAGAGAGAATGAGGAGTTATTGATCAAAAGATACAACATTTCAGACAGATAGAAAGAATGGGCATTGAGATCTATTGCACAGCAAGGTGACTACAGTTACAATAATAATGGATTGCAAATTTGTACATAACTATGAGAGTCAGTTTCAGATGCCTCATCCTAAAAAAAAAAAAAAGGAAAATAATCAAGGAGATGGATATGTTAAGTAGATTGACCTAGTCATTCACCGTTGTGTGTGTGTGTGTGTGTGTGTGTGTAATCAAAACATCACCTTGCAAACCATAAATGTATACAATTGTTTTTTTCAGTCAAAATAATATTAATTATAAGTCTTAGGGGCATGGCTTAAACAACAGAAACTTTATTTCTCTCAGTTTTGGAGTCTGGAAATTTGAGATCAAGGTGCTGGCAGCTTTGATTCTCCTAAGGCCTCTCTCCTTGACTTGCAGACAACTGCCTTCTCTCATTTCTATGTCTTAACCATGGCCTTTTTCTCAGTGGGCAAGTGTTCCTAATGTATTTCATCTTTTTTCTACATTTTAATTTATTGCTGATTCAGGGGGTGCATGTGCTTGTTTTTGTGGGTACATAGCATACTGGTAGAAATCAAGCTTCCAGTGTACCCAGTACCCAAATAGTGCACACTGTATGCAACAGGTACGATTTTTCACTCTCATCAACCTCCCACACACTCCCTTCTTTGGCGTCCCCCGTGTCTGGTATTTCCATCTTTATGACCATGTGAAACTATTGTTTAGATTAAATATATATATATATTATGTATTTATATATAATTATATGTAAATAATTATATATTATTGTATATTATATTTTTATTTATTCATTTATTTATATGTATATAATTTTTTCAAGAATAGAAGTGCTCATGAGAAGCACAACCAGTTTTGTCACTGTGACCAAATACAATATTTCTGGGCTTTCAAATTAAGGACACAGTGTAACATAGTGAACACAACCCAAACTGTCTTTTATAATAAATGAAGTGATGACCTTTTACTGTTTTTTTATAATACCGATGATATAATAATAATAGGTGAAATTTAACCTAAACCCTTCAAGATTTCTTTGTAAAACCCATGTTCAAATATGCTGGTAAAATTCTTGCAGAAGGAGTGATACCTGGAAGGTCATTGTCAATGGCTGAATGTTCACAGGGGTAGTAATATGCTATATTGCTGAGTCAATCATAAATGCACACCTAGTATTCATCTTTGAAGCAAACCTCTTTTAGGGTCAAAACATGTTCAGGTAATGGATTCGGTATAAGGACACATTGATAAATAACTGCACTGAGTATTTACAGATAGGTTTTTTTTTAATGGTGATTAGTAGAAACCACAAATTCTGTAACAGTATGTCAACTAGTTTTTAATGTGGACATTGAAGCAAGCAACATAGACACACTGAAGAGCTTAACAAGTTTACGTGCTTTAAAAAAAAAATCACAGGGGCCGGGCGTGGTGGCTCATGCCTGTAATCCTAGCACTTTGGGAGGCCGGGGTGGGCGGATCACGAGGTCGGGGGTTGAGGCCAGCCTGGCCAACATAATGAAACCCCATTTCTACCAAAAATACAAAAAGTAGCCAGGTATGGTGGTGCGTGCCTGTAGTCCCAGCTACTCGGGAGTCTGAGGCGGGAGAATCGTTTGGACCTGGGAGGTGGAGGCTGCAATAAGCCTGGACCACGCCATTGCACTCCAGCCTGGGTGACAGAGTAAGAATCCATCTAAAAAAGGAAGTATTTTCTTTGCTGGAAGCTAATTTAGGTAAAAAAGGTGGTATCATAAAAATCACACAGTTTTAGAAAAGTGTTCAATACTGTGTAAAGTCACTAAAGGCAGGTAGAAAGGCAGATTCAAAGATGTGAGTATAAGAATAAAAGAATAAGATATATTCTTAAAATAGTGCATGCTTTCATAACCTAAATGTGCTTATTTTAGATATAAGAAAGAAAAATATTAACAACAATAAAACAAAATTGTTCATCTACTACATGCTAGGAATTGTGCACTGAAGACCCTGATTTCACCACAATACGATATAACAGTGTAGCAAAATTGCTCTAGTACCCCATGAATATAAGTACATAACTAAATAGTCTCATAACAAGTCTATGAAGGCACAGTGTGGCAAAGGTGGTCCCAACATTGTGGTTTACCAAAAAAAAAAAAAAAAAAAAAAAAAGAGAGAGAGAGATTCATGTTTCAATTCTGTGTCACTAGAGGCAAGATTTGGTTTTTCTGCCCCCAAAATTTTATCTGTAAAACAGGAATAATAATACGTACTATTTAAGTTGTTGTAAGAATCTGGAATGACACATATGACAAATACCAGGCATAACCCCAGTAAATATGGCTGATTGTTGCTAATATAATGATTTTATATTTTTTCAATATGATTCAATTTGGTAATGTAATTGATACCTATTTTATAGTTTTTATATAAAGCAGAAGCAGGCATCTTATAGAGTTCTAATATCAACTAGATTTCTGCCTGACATAGACTTATCTTAAATAACCAATTTCCAAGCTTACTCTGGGAGGACACCTCTTCTGTCAATTGATAAAATTAAATATTCCACAGGATGTGAATATAGAGGGAACATGGGATTGTGTATGTGTATGTATTGCATCCAAATAAATTAATTAAGTGTAATGTCAACAAATAAAAATGATGGTGTCTTGCCCTAGGCAAATAGCAGTGGACATAGTAAGAAGGAATTGGTGCTTTAGTTTTCTAGACATAAGCTAAAGGATATGCTGATGCAGCACATGGTGGTTGAAACTGAAAGACTGCAGTTGATCATGTTACTAAAGTTTTTACTTGGAGATGAGGTTTTTCAGAATTGAGAAAAGTAGAGTTTTGTATAAAGTAGGTTTGCGGATGGAAGAGCAGTAGTTCAGTTCAGGCCATGTCGAGTTTATTTCAAGTAGAAAATTGGATAAGTTTGGAAATGTGTAGTAGGCAATTGGATAAATTAATCTTAGAACTCAGAGGAGAATTCTGACTAAAGACATAAACTTGAAATATGTATCAATATACATAATAGTAGCAAAAAATAAAGGCATGTGACTGACTGAGCTCATCAAATAAGTGGCCATAAATATAGAAGAGAATTCAAGAGGGGAGGCCTGAAAAATTACAGTGTTAAGATGTAAACAGAAAATATTTAAGGAGACTGAGAAGAAGCCTTCAGAGCAGGTGGATAATCAGAAGAGAAATTAGGTGTACTGGTAGCCAAGTGAACAAAATGTTTCAAAGAGAAGATAGTGATCAACTATGCATAGTTACTTAAATGAAATGCTAAATTTTGTAACCAACTTTATCCAAAAATAAATTATAACCATGTTCTCAAGTAATTTAAAAATCTCTTTGGAGAGTCAAAGGCAATGCACAGGCTTTGGGCAATGGAACACTACATAATTTAGTCTAAGTACCCACTGTCAGAATGTACAACATATATGCTTAAAGACACCACATACCTAAGAAGACAGTGGAAAAATACAAGCCAGATCTGGAGAAAATGGAAGTTAAATGAAATGAGACCAACATTTGATGCCCTCTTTGCCCCAGTTTTTAAAATCCATTTTTTAGAGGTGAGGGGTGAGTTCAGTAGGTTAAGAAGCTAAACTAAACTTTTAACACATGTGTGAAGCTAAGGAAGGAGGTATTGATGTCAAGGACACAAGGAGGAACCCTGGTGAACCCCATCTGCTTTGAGTTGGGACAATAAATAATCTCAATTTCTAAAATTGGATTAAGTGATCACAGATTTAATGTGGCCCAGATACCTGGCAGAAACAAAGTTCCTTAAGAATTAAAATTATAATTCAAATTTTTTTCTGACATTTTACAAATAATATTTGGGCCTCAATCAAAAGCAACCAGCCAGAAGAAGAGAAAAAAACAATATGACCAAAAGAAAAAGAAAATTACAAGTAATGAAAACATATTCATAGTAGCTTTAGATAATGAAATTATGAGACTCAGATTTAAACTATCATTAAAATACAAAAGTTTTAATCAGTTGACAGAAAACCAGTTATTTTCATAGCTGAAATACATAATAACCAAAATTAAAAATCCATTGAATAGATGTAATAGCCTATTATCCACTACCAAAGATATATCATGGGGGCTGAGGTGGGAGGAAGGGAGGCAGACAAGAGAACATGTGCTCAAGAGTTATCAGGCATCTAAAGAATATTGAAGAGTAGCTAATTCAACTCAAAGAAAATGGAAAAAATTAGATAATGGAAAAATACAAATTAATAAAGAAGACAATGCAATAATCAAAATAAAAATAAAATCCTAAAGACTTTCACGGAAATTTTAATAAAATTAATAAATATTTGGCAAATTTCCTCAAGAAAATAAATGGACAACTAGCCAATATCAGAAATGAAAAAAAATTATAATTAAATATCATACAAATATGAGAAAATATCATAAACAAATTTATTGAACTATAGATTAAATGAATCAATTTCAAGAAAGCATAACTTACACAACCTTAATGAAGAAATAAAAAAACTGAATTGGTATATAAATAATAAATAAGTGAAATATCTATATTTTTAAATATCACTAGTTATGATTTAGGCTCAGATAATTTTTATTAATGAAATCTAAATATTTCAGGAAAAAGTGAAGCAAATCTTATATAAATCCTTTCATACATATTTAACTTTATGAAACCTAATTTTGAGAATGAAAAGACAAGAATATTAAGAAACAAAAAACATAGGCTAAACTTACTGATGAACATAGAATTTAAAATGGTAAGAAAATAGTAACAAACCAAACTAAACAATATTTGAAAAGAAGGAGACATAGAAATCAAGATTGATTTTCTTCTAGAAATGCTACTTGGCTTTTAAATCTGGCTTTCATATTTAGATATCAATATAATTCACATATTAGCAGGATAAAAAAAATCTACACATTTTTTTTTAATAGTGACAGGAAAAATAATAGCTAAAATATAGCAATTCTTGTTAACATTTTTAGCAAATGAAAAAATAGAAAAAAATAAGATGTTGAATTTTCCATAATAAAAACTACATTAAAAATCAAACAAGATGGTGAAATATTGAAAGTTTTCTCTTTATTATCAGAAATAAGGCAAGATGCTTACAATCACTTCTATTATTGTACTGGAGGTATTAGAGCGATATAAAAGAAAATTAATAAAAATGTAAATACCAGACAAGATTAGCAAAAATTTCACTTTTCCCAGAAGATATAATTTTTAACTAGCATATCTAAATAAATACAAAGATAAATAAAAGATTTTATAAGATCGATAGAGGTGAAGGTCAAAACATAAAAACCAACTGACCAGTAAAAAACAATAATATACAAACAATTTTTTAAATTGTTCAAAATAACAAATATTTAGGGAAAGATTTCATTTCAATTATTAACACCTTCAAAAAGAAAAATGTAAAATATTTTTCAGAGCAAACTCAAAAATGGAGGAATACATCCTGTCCATTGGGAGGATGTACATACTGAAAGATTTATTTGAAGAAACTGACTCCCGTGTTCATGAGAGCAGACAAGTTTGTAAGGCAGACTGGCAGCTTGGAAACCCATACAGGAATTGATGTTGCAACCTGGAGGCAGCATTTCTTCCTTCAGAAAGCTCAGTTTTTCCTTTTAAGGTCTTTGAACTGATTGTTAGTGGCCTGTCAACAATATAAAATGGTAGTTTCTTTTATTTAAACTGAATTGATTGTAAATGATAACGTCATCTACAAAATACCTTCACAGCAACACGTAGGTTAGTTTTTGATTAAATTCCCAGGACGATAGAGTAGCCAAATTGACATAAGTAACCACTACAATAGAACAACCACAAAGTAAGTATTACCATTACAATTTACATATGAGAAAACTGAGAATCATTGATTTTATATAAAATGGTCAATCTCACTATACTTACAGGTGGCTGAGCTAGAATTTTTCCAGAAACTCAGGTCTAGAAGGCTTAAAAATTCAAAGTCTTAACCAGTGTATTATAAAACCAAGAGCACAAAAATATTTTTAAAACCAAATTTGAAATAAATGGGTATTTCTTCCAGTTTAAATTTGTCTTCCTCTTCCCACACGTGTGAGGTTGAGTAACAGAATTGGACAGAGTTAGAATTCTACTTTGGGGAACTTACTCTTCTGGTCATCAAGCAGGTAGAAGAAATGATTCTAGATGAAAATGTAAACATGTTTTATAAATACTAAATGCCCAAATGAACCTTTATTTCCCAAGATAAATGAGATCACTGATATAGTGCTACTAACATTTTTTTTCTTTTAAAATAGGGACTATAAAAATTTGAGCTAAAATTTTTTTGATGACTGCTTAATATTTATTGCTAAGCATTATATTTTACACTGCTAAATGTCAAGTCATTTGGAGATATAATGAAATTTGAGATGACAAAAAGGTGTTTTATTTTATTGGTAAAAAGGGTGGAAATGCACATCTTTAATATGCTGTTCACAAAGTAAACAGATTCTTTGGATTCATTTCATCTTTTCAAATAAAATATTGCATTTTTACTTTGTAGATAGTAAGGTCAATCAGTACATGCCTTTGTAAAGTGTTTTATTCTTAGCATCAAAGAGGATACTAATAAAAGAACCTGCTTGTCAATTTCATTCATATTCAAGTTGTCTAAATTATGAAAATTTTATCTTAAAAAACTTCATATTTTCTAACTGCTCAATTACATTACTTCTCAGTCAATCTGTCAAATTTATATTATCTCAGTCATGCATTTTTTCACTTTGGTTCAGTTTTTGGCAATCTTTCTCAAACATGAGTGAAGAATAAAGAACAAAAACAGAAACAAATATTTTACTTCAAATTATGTAAATGGTAAGCTGTATTACTTAAGTTTTGTATTACCCGAGAGAGTACTTCAGTTTCTCTTGACAGTATTATGAATCATAGAGGCTAATTGAACAATTATCTGTGATGTGGGTAAAGTAAATTCTTAATGCTATATACAAAGTCAATAAAATGTCTTTAAGTTTCCCTCTAAAAATATTTTATTAAAGAAATGATGTATTTCTATTCTATTTATTATAAGTATCATAATGTCTTTCTATACTATTTATCATACTATATATACATAATGTCATAAATATTACATGAAAAAGGATGAGGATTAGGAAACAAATGCAAAGGGAATAAGTCAAATTTCATCCAGGGGCATCATTTCTTCTTAATCTATATCTGGCTCCTTTCATAACCAGCTCTAGCTGTCATTGAGGAAAATCCACGAGATTAAATTAAGAAGAGCAAAGACATCAAAGAAAAAAAAAGCAGCTTGAAGTTTGATCAAAACTTATGCTAATTCTTTGCTGACATTTAATAAATATATATTTTAAAGTTCTTTTAAGCACATGCTTTTTTTCTTGAATTCTGCACGCAACATCTGAAGACAGTAGGAGTACACAAAGATATATTGGCAAATTATGACATAAAACAAATAAAGAAAAAAATCTGATTTTCAAAAATAAAGTGATCTAATTAAAATTATTTTTAAATCCCTAAAAATAACTTTGGTTAAAGTGGAAAATACAGAGTGAAAACTACCACAATAATACATCTGCCTGCTTATATATTTTGTGTGTATAGAAATACAAACGTTAATAATTGAAAAGCTACTAAATTAAATAATGTTATTTTTGGAAAGAGAAATTAAAATAAACAAGACAATGAATTGGAAAATATAGATTAGCAGGCTTTAAGTAAAGGCATATAATGCTTTAACATATCGCACAAATTTAATCAGGAACCATCTATTTATGTACCATTAAATACGTCTCAAATTTAGCCCTTCTTCAAATACTGCATGTCTTATTGAAACACTTAGAGCACCTTGTCACAACTGTGACCTACCTACCTGGCCCTTACTTCCGATATTTTGCCTGTCACATCTCTCCTTCACACTGCTTGCCAGAGGACTTGTATAAAACAGAAACTTTAATCACAAGCTTTTTGGTTTGTATGGTTGGTTGGGTTTTTTATATCTAAAGGATAAAATACTGTATTTTATCAGCCTCCAGCGCTGAACAAGATGCTATAATTGAGAATTACCAGATACATTTGTATGTGCATGCTTTCTTTTTCTTTAGACATACCTTTTTGACATCAACTTTAATAATGCTTAAGATAGTATTTTGAAATACTGGATATAAGTCTGTCTGTGTATTGGGCCTTTAAAAGCCTAATTGAATAAATAGGTTACTGTTTAAGGAGGAGTTGTATACAGATTTTTTGTAGGAGTTGCATACAGATTTTTTTGTATTTTGTAGCTGTTAAATTTTGTATTTTGAATCTGTTAAATTCCCTCATTGTTTTAAAGTAGTCTTCCTTAGATGGCAGAACAAACAGACACGCATTGTTTGGGAAAGGGGATATAATGAGATTCCTTATGTTTCAAAACCGATTAAGTTTGATATTTTGGAATTTCTTCAGAGAAGATTTAAATATATTTTTACAATTAGACTTAAAACATGCAACAAGGTGACAGTAAGTAATCTTAGCTTTAGAATATATGTAAAAGTTCCCCAGTTTCTGTTTTTGCATACCTTTCATAATTACACCAGCACATAGTGAAAATAACATGTGCATGTAATTTAAATAGACTAGGTTTGAACTTGCTCTGTCTCCAAATTGTTCAGCTGTGTGACCTTCGGAAATAACTAACCTGTCTTTGTTCATCACCCCCACCCTCAGCAAAAGGCTCAGTGTATATATTCCATTACAAAATCTAGAGAAATCAAAATGGCGTGAACTGAATAAGGTTTTAGACTGAGTGGTCATAACATGAGATAGAAGTACCAAGAAGAGTAGAGGCTTAACATATCTTCGGTCCCATTTTCTCTCTTTCTCCTCTATCTATATATTCTATATTTTGTCATAGTAAGGTGCTTGTGTTCTCACAGATTCTTGCTTTTGCAAAGGTTATTTTCAGTGTTTGAAATGCCTTTTTTTGCCTTATCAACTTGAAATCTTTGACAGTTCATATCTCCAAACTTTTAAGTCTTCCTATCTTTTTATCAATCTCTAATTCTTTTTGTAACTGGGGACCTTAGTTTTAGAAGTCATCTACTATCTTCCTTCCCTTCCCTCTTACTTCTTTTTTCCTTCCATCTCGAGACACTCCCCTCTGGCAATGCATTCTTATTTACTTATTGTAGTAGTCCATTTTCACACTTCTATAAAGACAAATCTGAGACTGGGTAATTTATAAAGAAAAGGAGTTTAATCAGCTCATAGTTCTGCATGGCTGGGTACAGGTAACTTACAGTTATGGCAGAGGTGAAGAGGAAGCAAGACATGTCTTCACATGGCCAGAGAAGGAGGAAGACTGCAAAGGAGGAAGTGCTACACACTTTTAAACAACCAGACCTCATGAGAATTCACTATCATGAGAACAGGAAGGGGGATACCTGCCCCCATGATCCAGTCACCTCCTATCAAGTCCCTGCCTCAACACATGGGGATTACAATTTGAGATGAGATTTGAGTGGGGACACAAAGACTAACCATATCGTTCCTCCCCTGGATCCTCCAAAATCTCATGACCTTCTCATGTTTCAAAACACAATCATGCCTTTCCAATAGTCCACACCCCCCACCACCAGCCTTAACTCATTCCAACCTTAATTCAAAAGTCCAAGTCTAAAGTCTCATCTGAGACAAGGCAAGTTCCAGATGCCTACAAGCCTGTAAAATAATAATAATAAGAAGAACAAGTTAGTTACTTCCAAAATACAATGGGGCTCTGGGATTGGGTAAATGATCCATTCCAAAAGGAAGAAATTGGCCAAAACAAAGAGGCTACAGGCCCCATGAAAGTTTAAAACCCAGTAGTGCAGCCATTAAATCTTGAAGCTCCAAACTAGTCCCTTTTGACTCCATGTCTCATATTCAGGGCATGCTGATGCGTGGGGTGGATTCCCAAGACCCTGGGCAGCTCTGCCCCTGTGGCTCTGCAGGGTCCCCGTGGCTGCTTTCATGGTCTGACATTGAGTGCCTTAAGCTTTTCCAGGTGCATGATGTAAGATGTTGGTGGATCTACCATTCTGAGGTCTGGAGGATGGTAGGCCTCTTCTCACAGCTGCCCTAGGCAGTGCCCCAGTGGGTGCTGTGCATGGGGGCTCTCACCCTACATTTCCCCTTCACAGTGCTCTAGTAGACATTCTTCATGAGCGCTCTGCCCGTGCAGCAGACATCTGCCTGGACATACAGGTATTTCCGTACATCCTCTGAAATCTAGGTGGAGGCTCCCAAACCTCAACTCTTGCTTTCTGCATACTCACAGGCCTAACACCATGTGGAAGCCACAAAGGCTTGTGGCCTGCGCCCTCTGAAGCAATGGCCTGAGCTGTACCTTGGCTGCTTTTAGCCATAGCTGGAGTTAAAGTGACCATGAAGCAGAGTGTCATGTCTCAAGGTTGCACAGAGTAGTGGGGCCCTGGGCCTGGCTCATGAAACCATATTTTTATTCTATGCCTCCAGGCCTATGATGGGATGGGTTGTCATGAAGGTCTCTAAAATATTTGGTGGCATTTTCCCCATTGTCTTGGTTATTAATATTCAACTCCTCTTTATTTATGCAAATTTCTGGAGCCTTCTTGAATTCCTCCTCAGAAACAAGTTTTTCTTTTCTACCACATAGCTAGACTGCAAATTTTCCAAACTTTTATTCTCTGCCTCCCTCTTAAATACAAGCTCATTTCTTTGTTTATGGAAATAAGTGTAGGCTTTTAAAAGCATTCAGTCCACATCTTGATCTCTGTGTTACTTAGAAATTTCTTGTGCCAGATACCCAAAATCATCTCTCTCAAGTTCAAAGTTCCACAGATCCCTGCAGCAGGGGCACAATGCCACTAGTCTCTTTGCTAAAGCATAGCAAGAGTGACCTTTACTCCAGTCCCCAATAATTTTCTCATCTTTATCTGAGACTTCCTCAGCCTGTTACTTCATCGTCCATATCACTGTCATCATTTTGTTCAAAACTATTCAACAAGTCTGCAGGGAGTTCCAACCTTTCCCTCATCTTCCTGTCTTCTTATGAGCCCTCCAAATTGTTCCAACCTCTGCCTGTTACCCAGTTCCAGTGTTGCTTCTACATTTTCAGGTATCTTGATAGCAATGCCCTTCTCTAGGTACTAATTTTCTGTACTAGTCCATTGTCACACTGCCATAAAGACATATCTGAGACTGGGTAATTAACGAAGAAAATAGTTTTAATTGACTCAGAGTTCTGCATGGCTAGGGAGGCCTCAGGAAAATTATAATCATGGCAGAAGGCCAGGGGGAAGCAATACACATCTTCACATGGCCAGAGAAGGAGGGAGAGAGCAAAGGGGGAAGTGCTACATACTTTTAAACAACCAACTGTCATGAGAACTCACTCACTATCATGAGAACAGCAAGGGAGGTATCTACCCCCATGATCCAATCACCTTCCACTAAATCCCTCTCCCAACACTGGGAATTACAATTCAAAATGAGATTTGGGTGGGGACACAGAGCCAATCCATATCACTTATACTGTTGCTTAAGAAATTCCAGAGGCTAATCTTGAAATAAACCAGGTATTGAATCCCTCCAGAATCCTCTCACTTGTGGGGAGTCATAAATAAATAGTCCACCACTACCGGCAGAAGTCACCATAACAACAACCAGACTTCTGTACTGGCAATTACTGAAGATAGCCATCAGAACAAGACCCAGACCCTGCACCACTCACACATGTCTCCCATACCAAATTTCTCTTTAAAAACCCTATAGTAAATTTTAATTTTAAGACAGTATTTTAGAACAATAATTCACCATCTTCTTGGTTTGTTGGCTCTCTGATCAAAATCCGCCATTCCTTCCACCAACCCTCTCCTCTCGTGTCTGACTTATGTACAGTGAGCAGTTGAACCTGTGTCTGATCACACTTGGCCTTGTAAAAAGGCACCCTTCTCTTTGCTCCTAATTCACCATATGTATTTCTCTTATTGTATATTGGCTTTGTGCTAACAAGCCTGAGGCCTGTTGATGTCCTAATAATGCTCTAATAATTTTTTAATCTCTACCTAAAATACTGTCTAGTATCTAATTATTCATTCCTTAAAAATTTTTCAGTGCCAACTAACTCCATGGCCATTATCTATGCACTACATATATATGGATTTATTGAGAGCCCACATCATGTGCATCATTGTGCTTACTTTACCATGCTAAGCACCAGTTATATAGGAAAAAAATGCAAGTACACATGAATATACATATACAAAATATATAAATATATAATTATAGGTTGATGCAAAAGTAATTGCAGCTTTGCCATTGAAAGTAATGGAAATAATTTAAATTGCTTCTGCATCAACCTAATATACACATGTGAATATATGTATATAAACATCAGTAAGTTAAACAAACAGTAATAGGTATAAGTATAGACATTAATGCATTAAATACCAGTGGTTTCATGGTAAAGCAGATTAAAGGTACATAGCTGGGTGGGTGCTCCTAGGGGTTGATCCAGAAAAAGAACATTAGTGAAGTGATATTTGAGCAGAGGCTTTATAAGAGAATATTTTAGGCAGAGTTTATAGCAAGAGCAAAGCCAAGAATATAGAATATGTTTTACTGGTTGAATAATAACACAGCAGCCTGAGAGACCAAATTGCTTCTTTAAAAGGAAGCCAGTGGGTGCAGATAACTTTAGATGTAGTCACAGGCAGGGCAAGTGGAGCTGTAGAACAAAGGTAAAGATTTTGGCTTATCTATTTATTTATTTATTTATTTATTTTTTAGATGGAGTTTTGCTCTTGTTGCCCAGGCTGGAGTGCAGTGGTGCAATCTTGGCTTACTGCAACTTCTGCCTCCTGGGTTCAAGCAATTCTCCTCCCTCAGCCTCCCAAGTAGCTGGGATTACAGGTGCCCTCCACCATGCCTGGTTAATTTTTTGTATTTTTAGTAGGGACAGGGTTTCACCGTGTTGGGCAGGCTGGACTTGAATTCCTGACCTCAGGTGATCTGCCGGCCTCGGCCTCCCAAATTGCTGGGATTACAGGTGTGACCACCGTGCCTGGTCAACGTTGGCTTTTAATGTAAATGTGATGGGAGCTTCCATGAACAACTGAACAGAGCATTAACTGACTTGCATGTTGGAGCTATTGGCAGTGGGAGTGACAGGAGTGAAAAATTGGAGACCAGTAAGAAAGATATTACAAGTGTCCAGGTAACAACCAGTGGAGAAATGATATTGGCATAGACCAGGGTGGCATGAGGGTAGTGATAAAACTATATGCATAATTTCATTATATGCTGTAAAATATATTTATTTATAATATTATATATAGTTATATGAAATGTAATATAAATATATTTATATAAATATTACATGCTATACAGTATATATTACATATTTAAATTAATATTAAAATTTAATATATAAAATATATGAAATTGCATGTGTTATAGATAATGCTATGCAACTATATATATCTAGGCACTTGTACAATTTTTATGACGATAACTACATTTTTCAGTCTTACTAACTATATAATATTACAGAATACAATTAAGTTGTAACTATTTGGCTTAGACAAAAGTTTATGGCTGTATGATTGTTTTTTCCTATAAGTACTAACAAAGGTGTTATTTGCAACTCAACATATGTGTAGCTACAATTATTCTTTAAAGTTCGTTAAAGTAAAATAAAAAATGATAAACTAAGCATACATTATCAAGAATATGCAAACCTGGGCCAGTTATTTTATTTAAAATTTAGGAATAGCTTTGTAAATACACTTTTTGGTAACACTGAATATATGAGAGAAGAAAAATGCAGTCACGTGTTCTCAGGAACTCCTGAGGCTTTGTCACATAATGAAAAATATTAATTTAATTTTTAAAAAGAAAAAGTACATTATTTTTCTAACTCAACATGAAACAAATGATACCACTTGTTATAAAATACTATAAATCTTAATAATATTTTCTATTAGCCCACAAATTGAAATAAGGCATAGTTTTTTTTAATATAATTTGGAATTATTTAAAATAGGGTAATTAATAACGTCATTACTGTTACATAAATATTAGAAATAGTTCTTACAGTCAGAGAGATCTATTTCTCTTGTAACTAAGTATAGTGAGAGACTTAATGTCATTAAGAGAATCATTTCAAAAACACCTAAGTAATTCAATTATTTTTAACTTTTCAGAAATCAATGATTATTTTAAGTCTACAGTATAAAATCCAGTTGAGTAATAGGTATAAGTATTACTTATCACTTAATCAGCAAAAGATAGACGTTTAACAGTTGAACACTGGTATTTTAGATGGCTCAATTTATTTATCTCCATGGTAACTACCTCATTAAAGTTAGAAAATGGTTGAAATAAATACCAAAACTTCCATTAAAAAAATTCATCATCTCTTTCTAGCTAAAATAAAATTTCCCTTTATTTCTGATTAACTCTTCAAGAAAACCTATTCCCAATTAGTAGCCAATAAGATTTCTATAATTCAATTAGCTGAATGTGGTGGTGGGTGCCTGTAATACCAGCTACTCAGGAGGCTGAGACAGGGAATGACTTGAATCCAGGAGGCGTAGGTTGCAATGAGCCGAGATTGTGCCACAGCACTCCAGCCTGGGTGACAGAGCAAGACTCCGTCTCAAATAATAATAATAATTCTGTAATTCAGAGCACCCAATTAAATTGTAACTATGTGAATTATCAACTGAAGATAAACTGACTTTATTTACAAAGTTTTCCAGGAATGGTGTAGCAAAAGGAAACCTTCACTGGTAGTTTGGTAACAAGTTTGTTACTATCTCTACCAAAGACTAATTATACAACCTGTTATGGAGAACCTCAGTATTCCCATCATTACAGTAAGAAGACAGAACTGTGCAATCTTCAAATTTACTTCTAGTTCATAAGTAAGAGGAGTTAATTTTTTGTGTGTGTTAAATCCTCTCACTATTTGTTCTAATATATTTTTAGTAAACTTTATTCTGTTTCAAGAACTGTATAAGTCAAGTAAGCATCTTATGAATTTGGATGGCATTAAAAATATTAATTTAATTTTTTAAAAGGAAATTGTGAAAAAAGAAATTTAATTAGGAAATAGGAAAAAAATAGTTTCTGTATCCATTTCTTTTTCTGTCTTCTATCTTTAAGAACTCTACTGAGTTTGTTCCGTAAATAATCATCCTCTAATACTACATATTGTTCAGAAAGTCAGAATTTTGTTTTGCCACAGTTCGGGTATCCACAATAAAATTTTATGCTTCATGAAAATTCTTCTCAGTAAAAGAAACATCTCAGGATGGGATCCATGGATATAATCAGACAGTACAACTTAAAAAGACATTTGAAAAAGAATGCCTAGGACTCTTCCTCGGCTTTTTTTTTTTTTTTTTGTAAAGATAAATATATTGGGGTGTCTTTTTAATGCAATGCCCTTATATCTGTTGCTTAAACTGAAGAAGTAACATGGTATAACCAATATTAATTGAATTGAGAATGGGAAAGTAATAGCTGCTACCTAGTAATAGTCACCACAATACCTTGCAATTCTTCAGTGTGTACTAAAAATGAGAAATTGTTGTGTTCTCACTCTTGTCTTTTTATTCTCATAACCTCCTTATTAAATAAATATTACTGTCTTTATTTTTGGTATTGAAACCGTCTCTATAAATTTATAAAATGAGTCAGGAAAGAAGGGAGGGGAAAAATGAAAATAAACCAAGTTTATGGCACACTTGGCATTAATCATTAGGTCACCTTGCTCTCTGACCCACTTCCTCATATTTTTTTGCTCATTGCCCCAGAATTATGGAAACTCTGTGACAAGATTACAGCTCCACTCAACTGCTCTATAGATAACAACTTAAGCATTATGAAACATTAATTTCTCCATTTGAGATATTCTTTCAGGTGCTGCAAACTAGTGAAACTACCAACACCAGCTAGTCTATTGGACCCCATGAGGAGCTGACTCACCAAAGAATGCAGTTTCCACAGCCTGATGACTTCATCTCCCTTATCTTGACCAATCTACGGCCCCACTTTTGCAATCCTTCACCCCACCATAATCCGCTTATGAACTCTAGCTCTGAACTCCTGGAGGACATGGATTTGAGGGCCTCTTCCCATCTCCTCACTTGGCCTCCCTGCAGTTATTGAACTTTTTCTCTGCTGCAAACCCTGCTGTCTCAGTGTACTGATATTTTACTGTGTAGTGGTCTTACGAACCTGTTGGTCCTGTAATAGTATGAAGAAAAGAAGGCATAAGAAGGTAAAGTAACTTCCCAGTGTTCATATATTTAGTAAGAACCTGAGTGTTAAACTGCCAGCTGCAACTGTACCAAGGAATTACACCATTAATCACAAAGACACAGAAAGAACACATGATATGGGGGATAAATTTTTAAAAATTCTAAAGGACTTTCAGGCTTTTCTCAACTTCTTAACTTACTTGAGAACTGGGCTAATTTGTATATTCAGAACCTTTATAACCAAAACATTTTAGAAATTTTTAGTTTAATCATATTCTGTCATGGACTGAATACTTTTATATCCTCAAAAATTCATGTCAAAAATTTTGTGTTTTCTAACTATACCAAATATATTAAAAGCCTATATTTATCATGTCACTATTTATTTTAAATAAAATAACAGAATGTACTAGTTATAATCAAAAAGTTGTACATGCTTCTATAATCACCTGCTTTTAAAATCTGCATCCTTTCTGAAAACATACCAGATTTGAAAGTGTGGGTTTATTTTCATAGTTTTGAAAGTATGAATCTTAACTGACTTTTTTTTTTGTCTTTTATGACTTGTATGTCTTTCCATACTGAAAGTAAAGCTTTCTAAATTGTAGAAAATAAGAAAAAAAAAAAGAAGCATATGATACTACCAGTGAAGTATAAGTATCTTACACTCAATGTCATAGCAACAAAGAGAATCAACTCAGAATCTGTTTTCAGCAATCAGATACATGCTTAAATATCAAGTTAATCTTTTCAGCTTTTTCAACTAAAAAGTTCTGATAATTAATGGAGTATGATTTATAGTGTGTACTGTCATTTTTTTCTGGGTTAAAATTGTCTATGTAACCCATAGGAATATTTCTATGTTCTTCTGATCTGAACCCCTCTATCACTCACTCACTGTTCCACTATTTCATGAAAGAGTAAAGCAGGCTACAATATCTTTTAAAAAAGCATTTTCAAATTAAAAAGAAAGCATGACAATCATCTTTTTATAAAATGTTTTAATGAAGTTTTTTTTTCAATATATTAAACTGGTCACCAAAATAGTATTTAAAAAAAATCATTGATTATTTCAAATAAGTGCATTCCAGATGTGTTCCATGCTATAAAGAAAAGGATTTGTGAAGCTGTCATTATACATATTTGCATACCTTATTTGTAAAGAACTAAGTGAGATCTTAGGAGAGTTCAAATGGGAAATGATAATTCTAAAAATAAAAATTTTTGTATGCGTTCTGTAGTTCATTTGATTGAATTTTACTACTATAACCCTAGAGAACTCTTATAGATATTTTTCTATGCTAGATCTTCAGTTGAACTTATTAAGAGAATTATCAGATTTAAAGGTAAGAATTAGGTCATGATAAATTGTTTTTGTCTATTTATCAAGTTATTATAGAATTTTTATTATGTTCTGTTTAACTCATTTATTAAAATTAAATATTATTAAATATTATCTTGAATTTATATAAATTAATTCCACTAAAATCAACTTAGATTTTTATTCTACACTGTATGTACGAGAGCTTCATTTTTCATTGGCCTACATTTGTGGCTGATATTTAATGAATCCATATAACAATACAGTGAAAGACTATTATCTACATGTTCTCTATTTAAAGTCTACCTCTGCTTTTAGAAACTAATTCATGAATTTATATTACAAGTTGTGCCTAGGAACAATAAGCACCTCATTTTTTCAAGTTTGTAGTCGATTATAAATAAACTAGTGAAGATTAGAGATAGCACTAAAACCTGAAATCCAATATTACTAAATACTCTTCCTTTGATGTTCCCTAATAAATCCTTTGATCTAATCTTCAAAGGAATGATCATCTTGCCCATTTTTAATTTAATATACTTTTCAAGGGTATATTGAGTAAACAAGTTTCATTTGAAAAAAATAATAATTTTTTTTCAGCATTTAAGTTTGTATTACTTTTAAAATAATGTTTTAAAATTAAAATTTAAAGTTTTAAAAGACAAGCTTCAATACCAATATGGGAAGGTGAAGAGAGGATGGAAGGACAGGACATGAGGAAGGAATTCTGTTCAATTAATAATAAAGCTCCAGGTTCATCCCATCATGGATTTAGTAGTCATCCAGAGAGACACATCATCCATAAAAATCATGTACCATTACTTCAGAACACTCTTGTTAGTATTTCCCAGTTTGGGCTACTGTCAGCTGCTTAAGGTTGCTGATAGTGTCATTAGTGATTTTCTAAGGACCTTCTTTGAAAGTTGTCACTGCAGACAACCGCAATCATCCTGGAGAGAGCTCAAGTCACCTGAAACCGAAGAACACAACCTTCAGAACGGTTTAAACTACAACACCAGCCTGCCCAACATGGTGAAACCCAGTCTCTACTAAAAATACAAAAATTAGCCACACGTGGTGGCATGTGCTGGTAATTCCAGCTACTCTGGAGGCTAAGGCAGAATTGCTTGAACCCAGGAGGCAGAGGTGGCAGTGAGCCGAGATCGTGCCACTGCACACTCCAGCCTGGGTGACAGAGCGAGACTCTGTCTCAGTAATAATAATAATAAAAGTACAACAAAAATGTGGAAACATGGAGGACATATGAGCTGTTATTAATTAATGTGTGAGTTGTTATTAATTTGAGAAATTAAATACTCTTTTTCAAATATCAGATTGGATTTTTTGAGATGCTATTTACATAGATCTAAAAACAGTGGGTTGAAGGGGCTAAGTGACTAAAGTAGCTGCGCAATGCAGAAAAAAATCACCATCAGTAGCACTGATCTTTGTGAGGTAAATTTTGAAAGGGAAGTAAAAGTTACTGACATTTAAATAAACAACACTTACAAGAGTAGCTAAAGATTTTCATTTCTGGTCAAAAATTGGTATCACAGAAGCCCTCCCAATAAAAGTAAAAGTCATAAAAAATATAAAGCAAATGCTACAGGCTCTTGTGTCCCTTCCATCGTCATTCTGTCTCTCTGAAACAGCCATGTGAAATATGAGTGGGCAAAGAAGATTAACATTTAGGCTAGAGGAAGATGAAATATACAAGAAACTTCTGAACCAGTTGGGTCTGTGGTTGTCCAACAGCCCAGTGATGAACAGCCTCAAAAAGAGGAGCCACTTACTGAAAGTGAGGATGTTATGCCTGGTCAGGAGAGAGATGAGGGGGCACCCAAGAGTCAAGGTCTGTGCCTGGAAGCTGATATCCAGGAAGTGTCTCAGGAAAAACCTGGAGGTAAATGAGGAGATGATCCTTATGTCAAGGGGGAGATCTATCAAATCTAGGGCCTTGCTTAAGTGCCAAAAGCAGGGGAAGGGCAATCACAGGTTTAAGTGAAGACAAAGTGGAAAAAAATGCAAGCTGTTCTTACATTTGTATATTCGACTTAAAATTATCTCCATAAAGTTTTACAGTATATATACACACATATATATGTGTGTGTGTATATATATATGTAAGACAACTGTTTGTAGACATAGCAGAGCTACAAACTCACAAAATAATTTGAGGAGAAAAATCTCTAAAGATAAAAAAGATGACCGTGGGTGAGTACTACATTCACATGTATCTTTTTTTCTCAGATAATTTGCCAATTTGAAATATTGGACCAAGATAGCAAGCCAATTACATCAAAATTTTGCATATAATTTCCTCCCCACCCCCACCATCAGCAATTTACTAATTGAAAGCTGAGCATGAGAAAACTGAAACTTCTAAAAATTAATGAAATACAAGAAAATTAGAGGCTATATTTGTTTTCTAGAGCAGACATAAGAAAATACCACAGAAGAGATGGCTTAAACAACAGAAATTTATTTTCTCACCACTTTGGAGGTTCGAAGACCAAGATTAAGGTGTCCTCAGGCTTGGTTTCTACTGAGGCCTCCCTTCTTGGGTTGCAGAGGGCTGCTTTCTCACTGCATCTTTACAGGACCTTTCCTCTTGGTGCCTCTTCTTTTTCTTGTAAGGACACCAGTAATAGTAAATTGTGGCCCAAGACTTATGCGCTCATCTAACCTCAGATACTTCTTAAAAAAAACCCATCTCCTTATTCACATTCTAAAGTATTAAGGGCTAGGGATTCAACATATGATTTTTGCGGGAACCCAATTCAGTCAGTAACAGAGACTAAAAAGTTAAGATTTCAGCAGTTTTGCAATGCAAAGAAGGAAAGACTTTCATTTCAGGGACTAGCAAATTAAGAGGGTTAAGACGGTGATGACAAATACCCACAATGTTCAGATAAGACCCCAACATATGTATACACTATGAGGAAAACTATACAATGGGAATATTGACCATCAGATAGAGAAAAGGATCTCAAACCTAAAAGCCATCTTCCACTATTAATTGGCGTTATCTGCCAGTATTGTATCAGCTGGCCAGAAAAACAAAATACACAAACACCAACAATACCAAAACGAAAACCTCCTCAGAGGAAGATAACATCATTCAGTCTTCCCAAATTGACATATACAATATCCTGTATTCAGTTAAAAATAATGTAATTTGAAGAAAAAATAGCAAACGACTGAAAAAGAATAGGAAAAACAGAACAGAAATTAATAATCCAGATATTTGTGAGAAAGATATTAACCATACTGTGATTAATATATTCCAGAAAATAGGGGAAAATCACTATAGAACTGGAATCTATTTTTAAAATAGTCCAAGGGCACAGCCATAAATAGATAATAAAATAACCCAAATTAAGATTTCAAATGGTAACTTAAAGGCAAAGCTCTAACTAATGAATTTGAAGACAATATAAAAAACTCAAATGACTGATAAAATGTAACAAGAATAGAACTTAAACAGATGTGCAATATACTCAAGTCTTCAAACATACATGGAATTGGAGTCTCAAAATAAAGAAGACAAAAAAAAAATGGCAGGAAAGCAAATTTTGACAAAGTACTGCTGGAATTTTTTTTTAAAACAATGACATCAAGCCACAGATCAAGAAACTATACTTCGCAAGTAGAGACTGTACAAAGAATATTTTACATAGGCACGTTTTCAACAAATATGAAAAGATGTACTAAAACAATAGAAATACATTCTTTAAAGATAGTAGAATTAAGCTAGAATTAAATAATAGACAGTTAAATGAAACATCTGTTAAAAAGCAAGGAAGCAACTTTTGAATAATCCATGGGTTAAAGAAGAAATAACACTGAATATTTGAAAGTGTTTCTAATTGAAAAATAGAACTATGACAAATAAAAATTGTGAAGAAGCTAGAACCATGCATAGAGGAAAATTTACAGAAAACTATAGAAAAGAAGAAAGGCAAAATCAAAAATTAATTAAAGTTTTCTTTTTAATATTCTAGAAAAACTCATAAATTTTTTTTTCTTTCTTTCTTTTTTTTTTTAATTATACTTTAAGTTCTAGGGTACATGTGGATAATGTGCAGGTTTGTTACATATGTATACCTGTGCCATGACTCGTCGGCACCCATCAACTCGTCATTTACATCAGGTATAACTCCCAATGCAATCCCTCCCCCCTCTGCCCTCCCCGTGATAGGCCCCCGTGTGTGATGTTCCCCTTCCTGAGTGCAAGTGATCTCATTGTTCAGTTCCCACCTATGAGTGAGAACATGCGGTGTTTGGTTTTCTGTTCTTGCGATAGTTTGCTGAGAATGATGGTTTCCAGCTGAATCCATGGCTCTGAAATTGAGGCAATAATTAATAGCTTACCAACCAAAAAAAGTCCAGGACCAGACGGATTCACAGCTGAATTCTACCAAAGGTACAAGGAGGAGCTGGTACCATTCTTTCTGAAACTATTCCAATCAACAGAAAAAGAGGGAATCCTCTCTAACTCATTTTATGAGGCCAACATCATCCTGATACCAAAGCCTGGCAGAGACACAACAAAAAAAGAGAATTTTAGACCAATATCCCTGATGAACATCAATGCAAAAATCCTCAATAAAATACTGGCAAACCTGATCCAGCAGCACATCAAAAAGCTTATCCACCATGATCAAGTGGGCTTCATCCCTGGGATGCAAGGCTGGTTCAACATACGCAAGTCAATAAACGTAATCCAGCATATAAACAGAACCAAAGACAAAAACCACATGATTATCTCAATAGATGCAGAAAAGGCCTTTGACAAAAGTCAACAGCCCTTCATGCTAAAAACGCTCAACAAATTCAGTATTGATGGAACGTATCTCAGAAAAACTCATAAATTAAGCACAAATTCAAGAAGAAAAGAACTAAGAGAAAGCAAGTAATCAGTAAGAAGAAAAGTGTCTGAAGATAAGATTAGCAAATGAAAATTTAAGTTCTTCCAAAATCTGAATAAATTATTAGACCTCTAGGAAGTCTTATCAAGAATAAAAGGGAAAATGCATATTGCCAATTCTGGAATGAAAAAGGAGATTATCCCTACAGACCCCTAGGAATATTTAAAGTGACAAAAATATTATGTTCAAATCTAAAAAATAAATTCAAAAATTTGTATGAATGGACATACTTCTTGAAAAATATAACTGACAAACACAATAAAGGAATAAAAACTGTAAGCTGCCTTATATTTAAAAAATTGATATGTAAATAAAAACTATCATAAAAATATATTACATCATAAATTATTTAAAATATTTAAGCAGTAACTATCATCAAACATTTTACATTTTAATTTTACTGTTTTGTATTTTGGTATGAACTCAACATGAGATCCACCATTTTGAAAAATGTTCAAGTGCCTAATGCAATACTGTTAACTATAGGCACAATGTTGTACAGCAGATTTCTAGAATTTACTCATGTTGTATTACTGAAACTTCATACTTGTTCATTAGTAACTTATTTTTCCATACCCTTGCTTCCTCCCACTGCAGTTTTACATTCCACTTCTATGAGTTTGAGACTGGCTTATTTTACTTAGCATAATGTCATCAAGATTCGTCCATGTTGTCACATATTGCAAGCTGTTCTTCCTTTCCTTTCCGTTTTTCTTTTCTTTTCCTTCCTTCCTTCCTTCCTTCCTTCCTTCCTTCCTTCCTTCCTTCCTTCCTTCCTTCTTTCCTTCCTTCCTTCCTTCCTCCCCTTCCCTCCTTCCTCCCCTTCCTTCCTTCTCCCCTTCCCTCCTTCCTCCCCTTCCCTCCTTCTCCCCTTCCCTCCTTCCTTCTCATCCTTTCCCTTCTTTCTTCCTTTTGTTTTTCCTTTTGTTGTTGCTGTTTTGTGTTTTTTTTTTTTTTTTTTGAGACTGCAGGTGTTCCTGTGTTTCCCAGGCTGGTCATGAACTCATAGCTCCAATAAATCCTCCTACCTCAGCCTCCTAAAGTGCTGGGATTACAGGTACTGTGTCTACTTTTCCTTCTTTGTAAAATTATAGCAATATTTCATTATATATATAGTAAAATATATAATAAAATATTATATATATATATAAAATATTAGTACAACAGGCCTGCCATGAGATCTCAGGGACCTTATATATTCATATATAGGAAATATTATATACTATTAAATATTATACATAATAAAATGTGATATGTAATATATAAATGTGTTTGTATATACATGTGGTGTGTATATATATATATATACACACAGTTGCATTATACATATGGTTGAATTATAAAAATATATGGTTGATATATATATTTTATATATATATATATATAACTTTTAAGATTTTCCAGTAATTTAAAGCTTTAATGGTAAGGGTAAATCAATTTTTTTTTCAAGTTTCTTACTCTAAAGGTAATTTTTTCTTGTATCCTGGCAAAGTGGCAAAAATAATATAGAATTATACTTTCTGAGGTAACATTTACTCCTGCTCTTCCTCTACTTGTATCTAGATCTTTCTTTTCCTTTGCTCCTATTGCTGTTGTCCCACTCAGTGTGGGCTTCTAGTTATTTAGAATGTCTTTGTATCAGAGAGATATTTTGATTTGTTAGCTTTGACAGTTCACAAGGCATGATCAGATTCAGCTCCCTGAGATGTTATGGCAGATCTGTTGCACTCATGAGTGCATTATGGCTTGCAAAAACATATCCTAGTTTCCACTGTGGTTTTCAAATTGGCCCATTGTATTTCCTGATGAAGTCCTATTGGATATTTAGGAGTCTCCTATTCTCGGGTCTACCAGATGTCCTGTTTCTCAGTTCAATGTTTGACTTTTGTCACTTACCTTTTTTACAGACATCTGTGCATTTAGTTTTGCTATTGAAAAAACAAATTAATGATTTACAATAAAAAAGAAGAAAAATATATAGTTGCATATTAGAGTGAATCAATTCAGAAGGTCCAATATCCAACAAATAACTTCTAGAAACAGGAAACCTAAATGACTCAAAAATTCTAAAAATATTTCCGCACACGAAATAAAAGCATACTGGAGCACATCATCAAGAAATTCCAAATTACAAAACATAATTTTAAAGAAGTCTAAAATTTTGAAGAAGAAATCTTCCAAAAGTTCAGAGTTCTTTTTGGTGTCAGATTTCTCTCCATTAATGTTGTATGCTAAGAACAAGTATGCAATACTCAGACAAATTGTCAATAGAGGATGAGGGTAAAATAAATATATCTTAAGACATGCAAAGTCTCAAAATATATCAACTTCAAAAATCCTTTTAAGAAAACAATTGGGAAATAAGCTTCAGCAAAATGAGGGCCAAAGCTCATGATTTTACAAAGTTAATCTGTCAACTCAAATGAAATACTGAGACAGGAATCTTAATCCATTGAGGCTTATTAAACTGGAGTTTGAGGATGTGCACCTAAGAAGCAAGGATTACATTAACCTGTAACCTGATGTCCAAAGTCAAGTACATGAAGCACAGATTTTATGCATTTTTTTTTCCAAACAGAGGGTTATGTGCAGCACAGAAGAGAGGGAGTGAAGGAACAGCCACATTCTTGCAATTTTGATTGGTGTTTAGTAATGTTATATAAGAAGGTAAAACAAATATGTGGTTGAGTGGGCAGGAGAAAAAAAGTTAATAACTCTATAAGGCATCTTAGGATCTGATGGAAGAATAATTGATTTTCTCCCCTTTTGTTCTATATCTGATAAAGAAGTTACAACCTGGACCTGTCAGACTCCAGTTACATAGGCAAGAGTCAGTTTTAAAGACCTTAGGATTACAGCTAAAATGTGTCTATTTATGAGAGATCGCAACACTTATTCCTTGCTACCGTACTGGCCTTTGCACATACACACATTCCTGGACCAAAACAGACATTTAGAACAGATTTCAGTTTTTCTTTTTCATCTATTTTCACGAATCTAACTCAGAAAGTCATTGGACAAAACCTATGCAATAAGCTCTGTGATAAATTATTTCAATTTGGAATATAAAATGGAAAAGAACAGAAGGCAATTATTCTAGAGAAAATTGATTTGGAGTGTATGGAAATACATACTAACAATTTTAAGTACATAGAAAAGATGGAACTGTTAATGCATAGTACAACAATTGGTTCAGAAATGAAAACATATGTTTTAATTATAAAATGTAGACACCGCTGACTTATCCAAATATGATGACTTAAATCTACTAACGGATGAGGAAGGATAAGTGATACTAGTAATGTGGTTGAGATAACACATGATCCATCATAATATTAATAGGATCCAGGATATGATCCCAAATGGCGATGATGGGTTAAATGTATAAGCAAATTGTTTAGAAATACATGCTGAATACTGGAAGAAAAATCTAAAGCACTTGACAGCTGTTGCTTCTGAGAACAGAATTATTAGTGAGGCTGGAAGTTTCAAAGAATCCTTCCTTTATATTGTATGCCTTTTAGTATTATGTAACTTTTGAATATATATAATTACTTTGATTAAAATAGTTAAAAATAAAACAAAGTAATATAAAAAAAATTTAGAACTATGAAATAGTTGTAAATTGGCCTGAAACATAATGATTATCATATGGGAGAAAGAGGAGGCTTGGTGATTCTCTGATTACTTACTAATAATGGTGATAATGATATAAATAACATTATTATTATGAAAATTACATTTATCTCTTCATTGTAGCCAAGGCTGTGTTGTGTTAAACTTTGAATTTTATCTTCATAACAAAAACACTACATAGGCAAAGAGATATGTTTTAGTCTCTAAGGAATGAGAACAATAGTGTCACCGGATCTATTTGTTAATAGGAATAAAAAGTTTTCAAATTACCAATCCATATATTGGGGTATATATATTTATATATTAAAAACAACAACTACCTTGGATAATAAATGCAATATTTTTTCATTTACTTGGATGTTTAAATGAATCCAATTTTGTGACATTTATCTTTGTCAATAAACTTAAATATCTTAACTCAGGTTGTGTTTTTTCACTCAAAGGATTCTAGAACTTGATTTGTCTCTTTTATTCAATGATACCTGGAAACACTGTCAAACGTTATGTTAGTGCTCTTCATATCATGTTGAATGATCTCCAGTTTCCTAGGTATTAGATTTAATATGATGATTCTAGTTTGATTAGAACACCAATTGCCTTAGGAATCACCAGAATCATTTATCTGCTCACATTAATTAAAATAAATCATATTCTCACTTTCCATGGTCTTGAGATTTCATATAAAATATGCTGGAGGCTTGGAATTCTCTGAGAGAAACTCATTATTGCAATTCTTTCCCTTTAGAAACATAAAATATAGTTTTAGGGACAACTCACTCTTTTCAATTAACAGAAAGGGCAACAGTAAACTCTAGATGGTTTTGATGTCAATCATGGCCTTAAATCCTGGGACCTCCTAGGTAAATATCCTGGAAGAAAATTTCATGTATGCTGAAAATTTATCTATCAAAGTAATATGTATTTGAACTTATAAAAATGTAAATACTTGTTTACTCAAATTTGACTGCTCCAAGAAATTTTTGGAGCTAAAAGCCCTCGTTTAATAATATGAGATTTAGGATACTGAAATATCTTAAATCTAGTGCTTATCCTTTAGTGTAACTGAAGAAACTTTGATCTCTATGAAGACAACAGAATATTTATTTTTGAAAAATTAAGCCTATGCTAGGGAATATATAATATATTTATTAACCATGGGATTCTTATATATGTTTATAAAAGATAATATAGAAAACCATGCAGAAATGCACTTTGTGCGACTCCAGTTAGTCATTCCTTATCGCCAAAATATCAGAGAAGCCCTTATAAATTGGCTGCTGAGTTTGTCTTCTAGTCCTTCCGAAAACTCTTTTTGTTTGTTTGTTTGTTTGTTTATAGCAAACATTATTTTTTTCTTTTTCTAAGACAGGGTCTCGCCCTGTTACCAAGGTGAGACTACAGTGGCATGACCATGGCTCACTGCAACCTCAACCTCCTGGGCTCAAGAACTTCTCCCACCTTATGTCTCCTGATTAACTGGGAACACAAGCCTGTGTGTCGCCACTCTCGGTTCATTTTTTTTATTCCGTATATTTTTTTTTAATTTAAGTTCTAGGGTACATGTGTACAACGTGTAGGTTTGTTACATGTGTAAACATGTGCCATGTTGGTGTGCTGCACCCATTAACTTGGCTAATATTTTTTAAAATTTTTTTGTAGAGATGGGGTCTCCTTATGTTGCCCAGGCTACAAACATGTTTTATTCTTAAATTCAACTTTTCCCATTTTTGCTATTGAGTTTTCTCCAGAATTGCCTATAGAATATGCAAGAAAGTTATAAACCTAGAGTATTAATTTGTTCAACATTCATGAGTGAAAAGGATATTGAAATATTTCTGAAGTTAAGATATCTCTAGTTGTTTAAACTGAAGTTCACTAGAATAATTTTGAATTTGCAAACTTAAAAATTATCAATAGGATTTATCTCATTGTGGAAAAATCTTTTCTTTCAGAATGTCTCCTATGTGAACTGAACTCATTCAGAGAAATCATAATGATATTAAAATAATAATTATTTATTGAGAGCTTCAAAATTGCTAAACAATGATGTTACTTTTTTCACTTCTCAGCCTCACCATCCGAGTTAAGCATTATTTTAACACAATTTTTAAAAAAATTGTTTTCTAGAGACAAGGTCTCACTATGTTGCCCAGGCTGGTCTTAAACTCCTGAGCTCAAGGGATCCTCCTACCCAGGCCTCCCAGGTAGGTGGAACTACACATACATACCACTATGCCTGGCTTGTAATCCAACTTTAAAAATGGAAAAGTTAGTTAAAGAAAGATTAAGCAGATGTACAATGTCATTCAAACCCATACCACAGACTTTGGAGTCTGTCCAAATGGCCATAATGCCATTATGATACCTTCAAAAAAAACAAAAAAACAAAAAACCCTTATAATTAAAGACAGAAATTGTATGTCAGGCTGTCCTCATTGTCTTGATTATCACATTTAGAAATGCCATCTCAGTACCCTTGACTTTCCCTGCTCCATGACTCTCATGACTCTCTGCTCTGCTCTGCCTCAACCACTTACTAGACACATTCAAAGTGTTTTTACCCATAGCGCCACTATTTTTTTTTTTTTTTTTTTTTTTTGAGATGGAGTCTCACTCTGTCACCCAGGCTGGAGTGCAGTGGCACGATCTTGCCGATCTTGGCTCATTGCAAGCTCTGCCTCCTGGGTTCACGCCATTCTCCTGCCTCAGCCTCCTAAGTAGCTGGGACTACAGGCACCCACCAACATGCCCGGCTAATTTTTTTGTATTTTTAGTAGAGATGGGGTTTCACCATGTTAGCCAGGATGGTCTCGATCTCCTGACCTCGTGATCCGCCCGCCTCGGCCTCCCAAAGTGCAACTCCACTATCTTCATTGCAAGTACTCCATTCTCCAGCTGGCAATTTCTGTCTCCACAGTTCACTCCTATTAATATCCTGTCTCCAAAAGTTATTTGACTTCCTGGTACTAAAAATACACATGTTATAGCAAATTTTCATCATTGCTTTTCAGTGTGCAGTTTATATCACCACTTCCCTTCCAAGTTGAAATCCCACAATTTATTGTTAAATCACTTCCTGACTTCCTTCAATATAATCTTCAACTTTAATCTTCATAGCAAAATGAGGGTGGGAATGAAGCAAGTTTGAGCTTCTGCAGGGAAGATGTGATGAAAGTTAACAGTGGCAAAAAAAGTTGAAGATTATATCTTTAATCTTTCTTAAGTGCTCCCTATTTGGGAGGCTTAGGTGGGAGGATCCCTCCCTCACATAATGAGACCTTGTCTCTAAAAAACAAATTAAACAAACAAACAAAAACATTGGGTTAAAATAATACTTAACTCAGATGGTTAGGCTGAGAAGTGAAAGGGTAATATCATTGTTTAGCAATTTTGAAGCTGTCAATAAATAGTTATTATTTTAATATCATTATGATTTCTCTGAATGAGTTCAGTTCATATATAAGACATTCTGAAAGAAAAGATTTTTCCACAATGAAATGAAGCCTGTTGACAATTTTTAAGCAAAAATTCTGTATTTTCCCAGTCAACTAATTCACATGAATGTTTTATACCTTTTCATGTATATTCAAATATCTCTTGACTTTCAGCTGTTGACCTTGCCATGCTATGCTATCCCTTTGCATCTATGCAGATATTTTCCTCCTTCTGTCCTGTTACTTCTCCATAAAGTTTTCTCACATTTGCAACACAGACCATTCTTTTTTAACTTACTGAAGAAACCATCTAGTGAATCTATAATATATATGGGTAATTTTTCTCACCTCAGTTATTTTATTTGGACCCAATTCTCATTTAGCTACTACATCACTTCTTCTGTCCTGCTTCCTATTCCTCTCTTCCCATTCTTGCAGCAATTATTTGAATCAGACTCTTAACCCATATCTTCATTGAACTTGTTCTTATTATGGTTACCAATGATCTCAACATTGCTCAATATAATTGTCTATTCTCTGTCTTCATCTTAGTTGGTCAGCAGCAATTAATACAATTGATTACCTGAATAATTGTTTGCTTGCTAAGATACATGCCACTTCTTTTATTTTATTCCTACTTTATTGATCACTCCTCCTTAGTGCCTTTTGCTAGTTCTTATTTTCAAGAATTTTAAGTGCTGGAGTTCCCTAGGGATCAAGTTTGGTACCTCGTATTTTTCTAACTACATTCAATTTACTCTTTTATAATGATATCTGGTCTCATGACCTTAACACTCATTTCTACATGGAAAGCTTCCAAATATAAGTCTTCAGATGTGCCTCTGCTCTATACTCCAACTGCTTTCAATATCTACACTTGTAAGTCTAATTGGCCTCTTAAGCTTAATATACCAAAACCCACACTCCTTCTCTTTATATCCAGACCTACTCTTCTAGTTTCCTTTTCAGTGAATTTTGGTTTTTGCATTGAGTTAGGCAAAAAAAAAGTTCAAGTCTCTCTTGTCTCTTGCTACCTCTTATACTCTACAACTAATCTTTAAAAATAAGTCTGCTTTTGAAATAAGTCTGTTTTATAACAACTTCACACTACTTCCATCACTTCCACTTGTGCGCTTTAACCTACCATAACTTCCCTACTAACTTCTAAATTCTACAATCATACTGGTACTCTTGAAATGCAAGTACAATCATATAAAACCGTTTAATATTCTCCAAAGAGTTTTTACATAATGGCAATGTAAAGGTAAATACATTTATATACAGTGTCCTATATAAATAAGACACTGGCTATCTGATGGTCATTAACTACTACGATTCTCTCCCTGGCTCACTCTTTTCTAACCAAACGTCCTTACAATACCGATAATACGGTGCGGATGTTCCTGTTGCAGACTCTTTGCACTTTCTGTTCCCTCGGCCTTAAATGCTCTTTCTTCTTATATCAATGGCCTATTGCCTCATGTTTTTCAGGTTTCTGTTTATATGACAGCATGTTAAACAAGTCTTCCTGAACACATATTTAAAATAATAACTTTAGCAAAACCTATTCTCTTTCTTACTTTTCTTTAGAAGATTCATCACTATTTAACATAATGTATGTTTTACTCTTCCATTCGTTTACTATCTGTCTCCTTCATAAATATGTGTGCTGTGAAGGCAGTAAATATTGAAAGGTTTTCATTGTTACATGTTCTGTCCTTAGAAAAATGCTGCCAAAAAAGGAAAGGCTCAATACATTTTTTTTTTTTTTTTTTTTTTTTTTTTTGAGACGGAGTCTCACGCTGTTGCCCAGGCAGAGTGCAGTGGCGCGATCTCGGCTCACTGCAAGCTCCGCCTCCCGGGTTCCCGCCATTCTCCTGCCTCAGCCTCCTGAGTAGCTAGGACTACAGGCGCCCGCCACCGCGCCCGGCTAATTTTTTGTATTTTTAGTAGAGACGGGGTTTCACTGTGGTCTCAATCTCCTGACCTTGTGATCCGCCCGCCTCGGCCTCTCAAAGTGCTGGGATTACAGGCTTGAGCCACCGCGCCCGGCAATACATATTTATTGAATTCGTTTATTAAGCACAAATACACAGATGTCTTGTTAAGTATCCAAATGGAATAATACAATATATGTTCAAAGAATTACCAATAAACAAAACAAAACAAAAGCATAATGATAAGTACCAGGTAGACCTGCACAGATGAAGTGGAATACAGAGTAAAAAATAAGGACTAGCTTGAAGATAAATTCCCATCCCTCTTATCTTGGGAGGAAACTAAAACAAAACAAAACATAACAAAACAAAACTGGCATTGCTGGAAAGGTATGATAGGCCTTAATCACTCATGTATGTATCACATACTGTTGGAGATTCTATAAAGAATAGTTCAACTCTATGTGGCATAGCTTTTCAATTAATTTTAATGAATGTTTATAATATTCCAAGATGGTCCAGGCAGACTTCTCTTAATGTATCTTTAAAAGAAAAATAAATCAAACTTACAATGGAAAAGTATTAGGCAACTTTCTACAGTGTGGTTGCCAATAACACTGCTGTTAAATACTTTCAGTTCTAATCAATTTCTGCTTTAAGATAAGATTATAAATTCTGTTTGCTTTTTGATTGAGTACAGTTACTACTGCTACTTCTAAATATGTGCCACTGCTGTGCCAAAATATTTGTTTTCTAGTGTAAAACCCTCCAGAGCTGTTTTTTTCTCTCTAGCATATTGGCCAGCAGCATTTTAGATGGTAGCTACTTCATTAATAAACTTGACTCTTTACTAACTTTGATGAATAGAGACCCAGTTTCCGGTCCTCATAAGCCTGCAGTGGTGTGTAGCATTATATGAAGGGAAAATATCTATATCTATACCTGTATCTCTATATTTCTTTATCTCTTTCTCAAGCTCTATACCTCACCTGTGCTGAATAATATAAAGACAAGTCAAGAAAACAGCCATATTTCTCAGCATAGTTATAGCTACACTCAAATTATATATATGGCATGTAAAATCATTTTTTAACTACACTTGGTTTTGAGTAAGCATTTAAAATATGTTTTGTAATCAACTGGGTTTTTTTCTGTCATATATTACTGCATAACAAATTCTCCAAACATTAGCAGTTTATAGCAATAGAAATATATAATCTCACATTGTCTGTGGGCCAGGAGTCTAGGAGTGGCTTAGCTGGGTCCTTTGTCTCTGGACTGCAATCAAGGGCTGAGGTTGTCTCAAGACTTGATGAGGGAAGATCTGAAACACTTATGTGGTTGTTTGTAGGCCTTAGGTCCTTGCTAACTGTTGGCAAGAGTTATCTGCTCCTTGCCTCTATGCAGGACAGCTCAAAACTTGACAACTGGCTTCTCTTTAGAGCAAGCATAAAAGACAGTGAGGTAAGACAAAAGTCACAGACTTTATAACTTACTCTCAGAAGTGACAGCTTATGACTTTTACTGTGTTCTATTTGTTATTATTGAATCACTAAGTTTAGTCTACACTCAAGAAGAGAGAATTACATGAACGGGAACTATTAACAGGTGAAAATTATTGGTGTAACCAAACGCAGGTTCTACTGATTGCCGCTCGCAAAATTGAATAACAAGGAAAAGGTGTGGTAGGAGAAAAGCAACCTTATTTTCCAATGCTGGCAGTGGGGAAATGATTCAGACTACTTCCTTAATGAAACTGCTTAAACATTCTCTGACAAAATGCTATGATTTAAGAAGGTTTTCTACAGAGGGAATGCAACAGGGGTGTGGCAGTGCAGGTCTATGTGACTTCTTCTGATGACCTCTCTTGAGTTATTACCCCGTCTGATAAATAAAGTGGCGCCATCTTGGGCTCAACAGGGTTGTAAATTAGCCACAGCTTTGCAGTAATTTTCTGGTGGGGGAGAATTTCATAAGCACCTGGGTTGTCTCAAGGTTCAGTCTCTGGGACTTGTAAGCAAACGTAATTAAAAGCTAACAATGCAGGGGTGTGCCTGGTGGGAAGGAGACTAAAGGTTATTATTTCATTACTAAAATGTTAATACAAAGTATTACATTTTACTGAAGAAAGTAAAAAGAAAAAAAAAAACAAACTTAAAAATAGGGTACTCAGTTATACTGGCAGTTATTTCAAGGGCTGCTTACTACTACACAGTGCTTAGATCCATTCCTATCCTCTGACCTATTTCTCTGGCAAACTGGTGCTTAATTGGTTTTTAAGCAAGTGTCTTAAAACACTGATATAGTTTGGCTCTGTGTCTCCCCCCAAATCTCATGTTGAATTGTAATCCCACTGTTGGGGGAGGGGCCTGGAGGGAGGTGATTGGATCATGGGGTCGGACTTCCCCCTTGGTTTTCTCCTGAGGTGAGTGAGTTCTCAGGAGATCTAAGGGTTTAAAAGCGTGTAGCACCTCCACCTTAGCTCTCTTCCTCCTGCTCCAGCCATGTGGGACGTGTCTCCTTCCTCTTCACCTTTTGCCGTAAGTATGAGATTCCTGAGGCCTCCCCAGCCATGCTTCCTGTGTAACCTGCAGAACTGTGAGTGAATTAACCTCTTTTCTTTATAAATTACCTAGTTTCAGGTGGTTCTTTATAGCAATGCGAGAACAGACTAATACAAGCATATTTACTATCTGTGTTTCTAAACCCATTGCTTTTAAAATTGAATTCAATATTCAAAACATAAAAATGTACTTTATTGATTTTAACAAATGTTAAAAAATAATGAAAAAAAGCAAGCTGCATATAACATGAACATTCCTGATCTCTTAGAATTTACATGGTAGAGGGTATATTTTTAAAGACTACATCAGTCAATCTGCCTGAAGTCGCTTATATTTTCCTCTGAAATCAAGTTATCTAACTTTCAAAGTTTTAAGTGATTGTTATTAACTCATTGTTGTGAGCTCTATGACATCTGAGTCTGGATTCCTTTCATGTTACAAGCTTTGGTTTTCTGCCATTAATATAAAGCTCCTCAGTGTAAATTGTAATTATTTTGGGAAAAAGCTGAGAAAATTATACAAAATATAGACAGACCCAGGAGAGAGAATGCAAGAGGCTGCTCTGTGGCAACAAGAACTCTAAGCCATATAGCAATTATTTCAAAAATTAAAAGATTCCTACATATCCATAGCTATTCCACTACTGAATTAAAAATTAAAACCTAAACCTCATTTGGTTGACATGTTTATCATTTCTTCTTATACTGCTTCTTGGCATCATCAATTATCCTCATGTACATAATACTCTCTGGCCAAGTCATCTCTTATGAGGACTATGCCTTTATATTTATTGTCCTATCAATTATCATTGCATAGAAAATTCTTCAAAGTCTAAGTGTCAGACATTCCAAAATCCTTTGGTGGGTTTTAAAATTATATTTAGAAAACAAAAACCTCTAGCCCATACGCAATCTAGAAGATTCCCACTATCTCTCTAGTCACATTTTATACCATCTCTCTATTCCTTTCTTTGATACAGAGACACTGACCTTCACTTCTGTTTTCCACTGTCACTTAGGTAAACTCACACAAAAAATTACAGAACCTGAACATTTTTTAGAACGTTTTATTATGAATTGAAAATTCCAGATACAATAAATACAAATGATGTCATTATTTTATTACATCCTAAAGTTTGCAGTTTTCATTTCTTGGTTTCTTATATGGCATGGTCTGAAATAAGAAAAATACATTGTATTTTGAGAAAGAGTAAGCAAATAATTTATACTTCATATATTTCTAGGGTTTAGGATACACTACCCAGAAATATGGCATCTTGGCATATTGGATATTTTGAATTGAAGGAATTGGAGATATGATAAGTGCAGAAAGGTCTCTCTCACTTTCCCCTGATGCAGGTTGGAAATTCTAGGAAAGATTTTCTGATCTTCCCATGAAGCAGGTCATATGAACCCCTCATCTGAGAAGTACCCCCACTATCCCCTGTGTAAAGGAGTATCCTTAATCTCCTGAGACAAAAGTACACAGAGGCCGTCTGTACAAACAGGCAATGCCAACTTTTGTGCAGTATAAGCACTTACATCATTTGTCTTAAGATAAAGGAAACTTTTTATACTTGTATATTTCTTGTATCCACATTTCTCCACCACCCTCCATTCTTCATCAAACCCACTATTAAAAACAAAGAACTTAAACAAATTTACAAGAAAAAATCAAACCCATCAAAAACTGGGCAAAGGATATGAACAGACACTTCTCAAAAGAAGACATTTATGAAGCCATCATCACTGGCCATCAGAGAAATGCAAATCAAAACCACAATGAGATACCATCTCACACCAGTTAGAATGGCCATCATTAAAATGTCAGGAAACAACAGGTGCTGGAGAGGATGTGGAGAAATAGGAATGCTTTTACACTGTTGTTAGTGGGAATGTAAACTAGTTCAACCATTGTGGAAGACAATGTGGCAATTCCTCAAGGATCTAGAACTAGAAATACCATTTGACCCAGCCATCCCATTACTGGGTATATACCCAAAGGATTATAAATCATGCTACTCTAAAGACACACGCCCACGCATATTTATTGCAGCACTATTCACAATAGCGAAGACCTGGAAGCAACCCAAATGTCCATCAATGGTAGACTGGATTAAGAAAATGTGGCACATATACACCATGGAATACTATGCAGCCATAAAAAAGGATGAGTTCATGTCCTTTGTAGGGACATGGATGAAGCTGGAAACCATCAGTCTGATCAAAATATCACAAGGACAGAAAACCAAACACCGCATGTTCTCACTCATGGGTGAAAACTGAACAATAAGAACACTTGGACACAGGATGGGGAACATCACACACCGGGACCCGTCGTGGAGTGCAGGAAGGGAGGAGGGATAGCATTAGGTCAAATACTTAAAGTAAATGACGAGTTAATGGGTGCAGCACACCAACATGGCGTATGTATACATTTGTAACAAACCTGCACCTTGTGCACATGTACCCTAGAAATTAAAGTATAATTTTAAAAAAAATCCAGTTTAACTGTTACTTCAAGTCTTCATTTCCTAATGAAGGCTCAGTGTCATGGAAAAGTTATATTATATAAATGTGTGTGATTTTCTCTTGTTAATTTATTTTGTTGCAGGGTCTCCAGCAAAGGAACCTAAGAAGGAAAATGTAAATTCCCTCCACAATATGTATGGCATAAATGCCATACAGTGGCTGTTTCGTGTTAATAAAACTCTTAGTCCTACAGTATATATTTATGAATTTAAAGGAGATTATAACACATACACACATGTGTATATGCACAATTATATATAAACAAGTACATATAGATACATATATAATTACATATTAAATATATTTATATATAGGTGTAATAATTCAAGCTTAATCAGGAAGAAAAGTTTCTCTATACCCTAAGAACATCAGCTTGTAATCCAATAAACAGCGTTTTCCACTTTTTATAAATAATTATAGTATATCCTCTTGGAAACTACAGGATTTGTTACAATTGTTCTCTTATGAAAGTTTTATCTACTAATTGTCATTGAATACTTCACAAGCCAGCTGTCACCTAATTACAGAACCTGAAAATATTTTAGGAGGTTTTACTCTGAATTGAAAATTCCACATAAAATAAATGCAATTGCCATTGTTTTTTTTAATCTTAAAACCTGTAGTTTCATTTTTAACTTGGTTTCATATATAGCAAGGTCTGAAATAAGAAAAATATGGTGTAAGTGACAGATAAGAATAGGAAAGAAAATTAAACGCTTTTGAGAAAAAATGATTCTGAAAATTTGAGTGAATAAACAATGTCCATAATGCCACTTTACCACATGGCACTCCCTATTTTTACATAACCATGTGCAACTCTTGAAGCTAGCAAGTGAAATACAATGTTCTGGATCATTTCAATAGAAAATGTAAAACCTATATTTCTTTATTTCTAAATCAGTTACCTCTGGAATAACTTTAGCATATGTCATTAAATTCTGGAAGATATTTGCCTTTGTCATTTTGTGAAAGATTTTCCTCCATAATAAAATAAGTATTATTAGCAAGTTGGATAGAATAACATATATATCATACAAAAAGTTAGCTGTTGTAGCATCTGCAAATGCAAGCCACCTCATGTAAAAAAAAGCCATTACTTACAAAATGTTAAACTTATAATATCTACAAACTTTAATTGTCACATTAGATATTTCAATATCCATATGCCCATTATAAAGCAAAATAGTTTCTCTCTAGTGTTGGTACATTAAATGGATTGGAATTGATTTGTTATAACAGGATAAGATAAACTGCAGCCTAATATAGATAAATGACTTCCAAGTGTAGCTCAGATATTGGCGGTATGTTTGTGTTTAGATTTTGCTGAACATTTGAGAGAATGGAGGGAGGTTCTTTTACAGCACCATAGCAAATAATTTAACCACCTCTGTTTTTATGATTCTTTCATCAATTAGTACCCTTGCAAATCCTCACTCCACAACTTCTCTACAGGCGCTCCTCATTCTCTTCTGCCATTTTGCAGATTCACATGCATTTTTATCTTTATCCCTCAACTAACCTATTTTTTTTCTGTTAAATTCCATATATTCTATTCTCAGTGCATATAGAACATTTTAGCTGCTGCTTCGTTTCACTGCGCTTTGAAAGTCAAGTCTTACAAGACCTTAGATTTTATAGTCAAAAACAATTAGGATATTTTCAAAACCAAAATTATGCATACTCAAGATAAATTATAACACTCTCTTCAGACAAATGGTTACATTCAAATGTGTGTGGGTTTATCATTAATAGACTTTGTATTTTAGTACAGTGCTTGAATTACATAATAATCGAGCAGATAGTACGTGGTATTCTATATACAACCCATCCTCACAGCATTTCTTCTATTTTTATATTGCATTAATGTAGTATACTTATTACAACTAACAAGCTGATATTGATAATAATTAACTATAGTACATATTTTACTTTAGGGCTCACTGTGTTCTATAATTCCTTGTGTTATGACATGTATATTGCCATGTATTCACCATTACAGTTTCATACAGAATAGTTTCCCTATCCTAAAAATTCCCTGTGTTCTGCCTGTTCATCCCTTTCTAGAGAATGCCTGGAAACCACTAATCTTTTTAATGTCTCTATAGTTTTAGCTTTTTCATGATGTCATATAGTTGGATTTATGTATTATATCATTTTTTAATACGGTTTCTTTCACTTAGCAGTATGTATTTACCATTCTGTCATGTCTTTTAAAGCATTAACAGCTCATTCCTTTTTATTCTGAGTAATATTCCATTGTGGATATACCAGAGTTTATCCTTTTTTTAATTAAAAGACATCTTTGTTAATAAATATAGTAGTATATTATACAGTACTATAGGGTAATTTTATATAAGGCTGCTATAAGCATTCCTATGTCCAGGTTATTGCACAGACATCATTTTTCATCTAAATTGAGTAAATACCATAGGAGCTATGTTAATGCAATGGTAAAAGTTGCATGTGTTGGGGGCGGGGCAGTGTTCTATACTCCTGTATTTAAATCTCAGTCTTAAAGTGCTCTTGTGGACTGGGCTGTAATCTTTAGGAGTGCTTCTCAGCATTTTTCCCCATTAGGTGAAACAGAATGGTTAAAAGGGGCTGGAAATGGGTAACTTCCCTTCCTCTAAGTCACATAAAGCTTTGGTGAAATCTTTTCACATGCTCATATGGGAATAGGAAGATATGATGCCTTTCCTTATTTATAAGGGTCATGGCCAGCACTCCTATAAAAAAAGACAAGTTAACAAGAGAAAAGTGTAACAAATTTAAAGTTTCATGTGACATGGGAGACTTCATAAATGAAGACTCAAAGACCTAGGAAAAACTTCCTATTTTTATTCTTAGTTTCCACAATAAGTGGTCAACTGTGTAGAAATATGATTGCACAACAGACAGACTATAATCTAATGGTAATAAACCGAGGGAGAATCCAGCAAGACCTCTCTGTTTAGGTCCTCCTTTTCCTCTCTTTGCAGCATTCTTTCCTCCCCAGATATGGGGGTAAGACCCTTCTGGAATGAACGTCTTTAAGGGAGAAGGGAGAAGAGTGAAACTGATAGTTTGGTACTGTGTCCCTACCGAAATCTCATCTTGAATTGTAATCAGAATTATAATCGCCATATATTAGGGAAGGGATGTTGTGGTTAAACAGGATACTTATCTTGACCCCTTCATGGGACTCGCAAAGGGGTTGGTTCCTTTACTCAAGTCGCAGCTCTCAACCCTTTGCAGGAGGGGGAGCATGCAGGTGAGTGGGTTCAGAGGCCAGGACAAGCACTTCTGGGCAACTAGCAGGAACAGAACTCTGTGCAGGCCCACAACAGCATCTAGGGCTTTCCCATGACCTCAGAGCCCTAGAGGGCAGGTGTGACAGTATGCTCCTTTAGCTTGTCATCTGTGGATGGCTTAAGTGTTAAACAGCTTAGTGGAGGGTCAGTGTGACAGTCTCTTGCACCCTTACTCAGGCCCTTGTTTGGCATCCATGAAGAATCAGGTCACATGAATGAATTGAAGGATGGTAAATGTAGAGGATTTTCTTGAGTGGCGGAAGTGGCTCTCAGCGGGATGGGGAGCTGGAAAGGGGATGGGGTCCTCCCCTGGAATTTGGTCTTATCCCTGGCTGAACTCTCCTCTGAGGTCCTGCCCTTAGATGTCACATCGTCCCTTTGAAGTCACACTGCTTCTCTCTGATGTCCTGGTAGCTGCTTCTCTTCTCTTCTTCTCTGCCACAGTTCTGGTGGAGCCTGGGGTTTTTATGGGCACAGGATCATGGACAAGGTGAGCCAGGGTGGTTTTGGAAAAGGCAACATTCTGGCAGGAAAACAGGAATGCATGTTCTCACTTTGGGCAGTAGGTCCAGGTTTTTGGGCATGGCCCTTGCTGAGGACCACTCTCTTCTACCCAGTTTTTTCCTGCCTCCGGTCCATATCAGTGGGAGGTGATTACATTATGGTAGTGATTCCCCAATGCTGTTCTCATGATAGTAGGTTCTCATGAGGTCTGATGGTTTTATAAGGGCCTTTTCCCCACTTTGCTTGGCACTTCTTCTTCCTGTGTCCATGTGAAGACGGATATGTTTGCCTCCCCTTCCACCATGATTGTAAGTTTCCTGAGGCCTCCCCAGACCTGTGGAACTGTGAGTCAATTAAACCTCTTTCCTTTATAAATTACCCATTCTCAGGTATGTTCTTATAGCAGCATGAGAACAGACTAATACAGTGATCTTTTTAGGTTTAATGGTTTGCTTTGGGAAAGAGGAGTTCTAGATTGTTTGTTTCTATGACCCACTTTGAGGAAGAGCCATGCTAATGTCTGCGAATCAATGCAGGGAAGAGAGAGGGGCAGGATAGAGGAGGGCAGGGGAAGGTCAGAGTGCTTGTTTTCAAGGCCCTTTCAATGTCCTTGTTCAAAATACTCAGCATGTCAAAGTGCCATACTTTGGGGAATCATATTCTGAACCCCAACACTGGGTAGGTATTTGTTGTGGAGATTTCTGGGGGCTTCTTTCAAAATGATTACTTTTTCTCTGGGTGTATGTCAAAATGGTTATTGTATCTGCCTCCTGGTAAAGCACTAGGAAATTATTCTCTGATCTTCATCATGAGAAAATGGTGGGGCAACTGAAAGGAAAACCCACAAAAAGGGCTGGTGTGGGAAGGGATTTAGACTGGGTACCTGGGAGTTTTTAACTCTCAAGCTAATTAGTATTCAACATCCAATTGTTTCTTGAAGTTACTCTTTTGAGTGTTCTATTTTTCCCTACCTGGTCCAGCAGCTTCTGCTTCAGGTGAACTGCTTTGTATTCTCTGTATTTTGGGGTGGTGGCTTATAGTGTGACCTCAGTTCTCTCACTGATCTCATTAATGTTGTTCATTTTCAGTTTTTTCAGCTTTTTTCTGTCATGAGGTTGGAAGTGATGACTTATACATTCTTTACATGTTGGAGTGGAAATTGGAAGTCTTTCAAATGTATTATCTTATTTTTATTTTTTAGAGAGACAGGGTCTCTTCCACACCCAGGCTCGAATGGAGTGGTGCAACCATACATCACTGCAGCCTTGACCTCCTGGGCTCAAGGGATTCTCTTACTTCAGCCTTCTAAGCAGCTAGGATTATAGGCATGCACCACAATGCCTGACTAACTTATTTTTATTTTTTTTTTTTTGTAGAGACAGAGTGTATTAGTCAAGGTTCTCTAGAGGGACAGAACTAGTAGGATATATATCTCATATCTATCACATATATATCTCATATATATCATATATACCTCATATATATCACATATATATTATATATATATCATATATATGTGTGTGTGTGTGTGTGTATGTGAGATGTTGTTATTAATTCACATGATCACAATGGTCCCACAATATACTGTAAGCTGAGGAGCAAGGAAAGCCAGTCCAAGTCCCAAAACTGAAGAACTTGGAGTCTAATGTTCAAGGGCAGGAAGCATCCAGCATGGGAGAAAGATGTAGGCTGGGAGGCTAGGCCAGTTCTAGTTTTTTCATGTTTTTCTGCCTGCTTTATATTTTTGCCACACTGGAAGCTGATTAGATGGTGCCCACACAGATTAAAGATGGGTCTGCCTTTCCCAGCTCATTGACTCAAATATGAATCTCCATTGGCAACACCCTCACATACACACCCAGCATCAATACTCTGCATCCTACAATCCAACCAAGTTGACACTCAATATTGACCATCACACAGGGTCTTACTATGTTGCTCAGGCTGGTCTCAGACTACTAGTCTCATGTGATCCTCCTATCTCTGACTCCCAGAGCGCTGAGATTTAAATGTAATTTTTATAGCATTTTTTTGTCTGTCTTTGCTAAGAAGCAGCAGCATCTGGTAAGAGACTGATCAATATTGCCTGTAAAATTCAGGTAATGAAAATAGGTCTAGTATAATATATTATTAGCAGCTAATACAGTGAACAACACCAAGGTAGTGAGTTTCTGTTTTTCTTTAAACCAGTGACCAAAATGGGTTTAATATTCTCCTCAGCTTGACTGATCTTTAGATAAGCTCCTTTCTGATTCCAAGCCCTTGACTTCCCTTATATAGAGCATTTGCTTTATTAATAGAAAACAGATAGTTGTAAATTCTTTACCTGTCTCTTTGACATGCAAATCTTTTTTAAAGCCTCTGGCCAGCTTCATAACCCAGGGTTGTGTTTGAAATGCAATCCCTAAGAAGAATTTCACTCCTATTTCCCAGTCTCTGTGGGAGAATACAAGCCTTACTTAAGTGATATCTGGCTCCAAATTGTTACAACTAATGGCAAAAACTGCCATTACTTTTGCACCAATCTATAAAACTACCCTCTGTTGTGAAAGGAAAGTTGACTTTTCCATTGGGAAAAGCCAATTAGCAAACAAGGAGAACCTATGTTTTCACTCTCACTCTAGTGCTTTAAAATCCTCCTGCCCTGTGTTTCTCTTGAGTGAGATCAGACTGAGTTCTGATCGTTTTCCCCATTGGAATGTCGCATGCATAGGAGAAGGGAGAAAAGTGAGGGAAAGGGAGAGGATGATGACTGAATAGCAATACAACTTGATTAAGTGATACAACTTCGAGCAACAGTGAAAACCATTTTCTCCTTGAACAAACACTACTCACTCAAGCTAACAGAACTGTTCTAAACTAGGCTCTGACTTTTGAGTTTCTGTGTTAGTCTGTGTTGTCAAATTTTAGCAAGAATCCTAAGTAGTGAGGAGTTATTGTTTAATGGGTATAGCCTTTCAATTTAGGATGATGAAAAATTTCTGGAAATGGATGATTGGGGTGGTTGCACAAAAATGTAAATGTTCTTAATGTTTCTGAAATATACACTTAATAGTTTAAGATACTGATCTTTGTTATGTATTTTTATCACAGTAAAAATAAAAGAATGCTGCTAAGTGAGTTTAACCAGAATTCTCCATTCTTAATATCAAATCGCACTCACTATCTAATCCCCTCGTCCTCCAACATTCCCCAAGTGATGTCTGATCACGCTGGCCTATCTTTAAAGAGAGTCCTGTTAGGTTGGCTTAGCCAGAATTCTCCTTTATCCTCAATGTTTCCTCTGAGTAATTGTCCATACGTAGATGTCTACCCTGCTCCTTGGCTATCAATTTTTATTTTTCTTTGTTGTATTTAAAGTTGAGCTCACTCTCTTCCCCACTGTAAGACCTTATTGCAGAGTTTTCTACACCTGTCTCAATAGACACCACTTAATTAAAATCTTCCTTATCATCTTTAACAACTGTCATGAGTGACTTTTTTCTTTAATAGTAGTGTTAGAACTGTAAGTAGAAGATAATAAAGCATATATGAATGCACAGTGGAACTCTACAGACTTTTATAGAATTTAGCTTTCCAAGGAGTGATTCAGTCTAACATGTAAAAAAATAAATATGAAACCATTAGACGTAAGTTATACAAATACCTCATTTGTTTTATTGTGTAACGTAAAAGTCTTTTGTCATTTACCAAATATGAGGGTGCTTCAATTTTCTTATATTTATTAGGTTGAGCCATAAGAAATTGCCTTTTATGTATATGCCTTAAAGTAGCTAACTATTAGAAATTTACTTTTAGTTAACTGAAATACAGTCCAATTAAAATAATAGTGTTCCACCCAGGAAATTCATCACAAAAGGACCTTTGCCTAGGCACATCGTCATCATTGTCATCAAGTTATTCAAAGTTAAGACAAAGGAAAGAATCTTAAGAGCTGTGAAACAGAAGCACCAGGTAACCTACAAAGGAAAACCTATCAGATTAACAGCAGATTTCTCAGCAGAAACCCTATATGCTAGAAGGCATTGGGGCCCTATCTTCAGCCTCCTCAAACAAAACCAATTATCTTCCAAGAATTTTGCATCCAGTGAAACTAAGCATCATATATGAAGTAAAGATACAGTCTTTTTAAGACAAACAAATGCTGAGAGAATTCACCAGTACCAAGACACCACTACAAGAACCGCTAAAGGGAGCTCTAAATCTTGAAACAAATCCTGGAAACACATCAAAACAGACACTTTAAAACATAAATTGCACAGAATCTATAAAACAAAACTACAAGTTAAAAAGGAAAAACAAATAATAAAAAAAGAAAAAAAATACACAGGCAACAAAGAGCACAATGAATGCAACAGTACCTCACATTTCAATACTAACATTGAATGTAGATGCCTAAATGCTCCACTTAAAAGGTACAGTGAGTTTCATACCAGAGATGCAGGGATGGTTTAACACACACAATAAATGAGATACACAATATAAACAGAATTAAAAACCAAAATCACATGATCATTTCAATAGATGCAGCAAAAACATTCAACAAAATCCAGCATTCCTTTATGATTAAAACTCTTGGCAAAATCAGCATACTAGGGACGTATGTTAATGTAATAAAAGCCATCTATGGGCCAGGAGAGGTGGCTCACACCTGTATTCCCAGCACTTTGGGAGGTCAAGGTGGGCGGATCATGAGGTCAGGAGATTGAGACCATCCTGGCTAACATGGTGAAACCCCATTCTTTACTAAAAATACAAAAAAAAAAAAAAAATAGCTGGGCATGGTGGCGGGCACCTGTAGTCCCAGCTACTTGGGAGGCTGAGGCAGGAGAATGGCGTGCACCTGGGAGGCGGAGCTTGCAGTGAGCCGAGATCAGGCTACTGCACTCCAGCCTGGGTGACAGAGCGAGACTCCGTACACACACAAATATATATATATACACACATATATATACATATATCTATGAATAATGGAATACTATGCAGCTGTAAAAAGGAATGAATTAACAGCATTTGCAGTGACCTGAATGAAATTAGAGACTATTATTCTAAGTGAAATAACTCAGGAATGGAAAACCAAACATCATGTGTTCTCACTGATATGTGGCAGCTAAGTTATGAGAATGCAAAGGCATGGAATGATGCAATGGACTTTGGAGACAGGCAGAAGAGTGGAAGGATGGCAAGAGATAGAAAACTACAAATACGGTGCAGCGTATACTGCTTGGATGATGAGCACTCCAAATCTCACAAATCACCACTACAGAACTTATGTAACCAAATACCACCGGTACCCGAATAAGTTATGAAAAAATAATAAATAATAAAATACTGGTTTTCCTTTAAGAGTAATTTTAGCAGTATCTTCATGATTTAGCATTTTGTATATTATAAAATAATAGTAGATATTAATAATTATTCAATGAGTTATTAAGGCACAGTTGGATTAGTGTCACAATTTTGTAGAAGCTAATTACTTTAAGAATAATTTCTGATTTTCTCTCCCTCTAAATTTATCCTCATATATAAAGAAAAATATTGTCTTTCAAATAACATCTAATATTCCAGAAATAAACAGAACAGATGCACGTTCAGCTGAAGATAACACATAAAAATGCATTTCAATCATTTGTCTCTTACCTACTTTTGCAATTGTAAATTATGGTCTTTTTAAATTAGAGTACACAACAGATGGTGAAGAGTTAGTTTAAGTGATGTTTCCTTTAATATAGACTACTGTGCCAACTGATCTCATACTGCAACAATTTACTCACTACAACAATGTATTACTGCATTAAAATACATTGGATTAAATAGGCATTTCAGCCACATTTGCATATCATGAGTCTGACTTTAGCAGGATGGCGCAGTAGTGTACTCACACTGTCTAAAGCAAAGAAGAATGATGGATAATGTGAGCCTAGAAAGAAAGCATACTCTGTAAAATGACAAGATTCAGCATGATAAGAAATTCAGTTTCTATCCTGTTTTCTTTTGTGGGGGAAAAAAAAATCCATGGATTTAATCATAATGTGATTTTAACTAAAATGAGTTTCAGACAGCAAACTAATGTCCTACTGAAGTACATTAGCTTCTTCTTATATATGTCATTATGTTTGTAAATAATTAAAACTATGTATGTGTTTGTGTGTGCACGTGTTTATACTCACACACACATAGACCATACATACAGCAGGGAATAATATTCAGTGGGTCTTTGAAGAATGGGAGTGTTGACGTTCAGAGAATGATATCTCGAAGTATGGTGCTTTGGCATGCTGAGTACTTTGAATTGAAGGATGTTAGAAGGGCTTCAGAAACAAAGTGAAAGTTTTTGTAAATATTTTAACAGTTAGAAAATGATGACAGTGAAAGGAATCTGATCTAACGAACCCCATCTTGCCTTTAACCTGCAAACTGCCCTTAGGTATTCCTGGGCTTGGGCCAAGCTAACTTTGGAAGAAATGTTGCTTATAGTTTAAATATTAATGGCCCTTCCCCAAAACTAAACTACCTATGTAAAACTAATAAAAGACCACCAGGTTGGGAGGATGAGAGGAGCCTGAATTCTGCTAATGTGTAGACATAAATGATTACCAGGCCTTGTTCTGGAAGTTACAAGATTTGTAACTTCCCCAGTTATTCCTGCAGATAACATCACTATTGTAGAACCTAAGACTGGCTTTTTGGGTGGGATGTCTTTCAGGTTTTTGCATTTTGGATGACTGATCGCTCAACTCCCTTGCTTCTACCCAGACCCCCAACCCATCCTGTAGCCCCACCCAGGAGTTGACTCAGCATGCACAAGGACCATTTTCCACACCTCTGTGATTACATTCCCAACCCATCATTAGCACCCATTCCCTGTCCTGCCAAACTATCCTTGAAAACCCTAGACTACAAATTTTAGGGGAAGCTGGTTTGAGTAATAATAAAATTCCAATATCCCATTCAGTTGATTCTCGGTGAATTAAACTCTTTCTCTATTGCAGTTCCTCTGTCTGGTAAATTGGCTTTATGTGGGAAGCGGGCAAAATGAACCCAATGGGTCATTACAAAAGTGTGTTTACTCTTCTCCTGCTTTTTTGTCTTATCCTTTCTCCCCAAAGGGAGGCCACAGAAACTAGAATTCTTCTTTTCCAAAGCGGTTAATAGAAAATAGAAATATCACTCTTACCTTCCCCCACTTTTCAGTGTAACAGCTGTCCATTAAAAAATTCTCTGACCTACTTGTTTGACACTAGGTCATAAGACCCTCATTCTAGAGGGGGTTCTGCCCTGCCTGGAAGAAGAAGTGACATAAAATGATGAAGAAAAATCTGAACAGACAGGTTTTAGTAGGTTTCCACACTCAATTCATTACCATTAGATGATACTTTTTTTTGGCCAATTACATGCCTAGGTCTGTCCATTCTTCATTGTTTAAAAGCATAAAATAGACAGTTTTCCTTGAGTCTTTGGGTCTGCGTTTCTGAAGAATCCATGTGACATGAAACTTTGATTAAATTTCTGATATTTTTATCTTATTAGTCTGTCTTCTGTTCTAGTTGTGTTGGCTGTGATCCTTATGATGGGTAAGGAAAGATACTAAACCTTACAATTCCCACAGGTGCCAAATATATATTTACATATATCATATATAGTATATATTTATATATGAAATATATATATACACACACACATGTGTATAATTGTGTTTGTGCATGAGTGCTTGCACCGTTTTCCCAATAATCTGATTATATTATTACACTCTGGGACATACTGAAATTCCCCCACTTTAGGAATTAGTTTGACTTCACTAATCATACATCTATATGAAGGGCCCCAAATATTCTGATTTTAAATGATAGACTTTTTTTGTGAATATCAGCAAAATTATATCACTTTAATAGAAAATGAAGAACTAAAACATGTTACGGTAGTCAAAATAATCTGAATATTTTATGCTTCTACAAATCTAGATGTCTATTACATTAATGTGTAGAGGCTAATGATGCCTGATGTATGCAATAGGAATGATAGCCTAATTTAAATTCGGTTCTGTTCCTAGTATTAATTCATTAGGTTTAGCCATCCCCAGATTATTTCTCCAAAACATTACATTTATCCCAAATCATTGGAGGTATGTGGAGGAACGACTGACTGTATCTCATAGAAGTATCACTGAAGTATATCTGAAAATATATCTATGAATCCTTTACATTGGTGTTTGGTATCATCTTTTTGGTTAAGCTTAATTCAGTGAGGATACATGTAGGAAACAACTTAATGTATATGTGCTTTTCAATATGTTCTGTCAGATCTCCATTTCCCACTCTGTGATGACATTATAAGTGAAGATCATAGTTTTTTAATGCACTTCAGAGTCAAGACCCTCTGAACTGACCAGTTCTCTGAGTTTGTGGTACACTTCCTTGCTAACCTCTTTGAACCACCTCTTCTACTCTTGTCTGCTCTCCCTACAACTCTTTCCAAAGTAATACATTCTGCAACCTCTTCCTGTTTTTATTACTCTTTTCCAAGGAACTGCCTCAATTAGGTTCCAATCAAAATGGCCAAAGCCAAGTTCCTTTTCTGGATGTACATGTAGCCCACTAGAGACAGATGCTTTCTTGATATGATAATTTTAGGTTTTATAATTTATCTAATGTTTTTCTTTCTTCAGTCATTTCAGGAATTTCCACTGGGTCACTACCCTCAACGTTTCCTAATTCTTCTGTTCATATATGACTTACAATTTCCTTGCCCAGACAGTGACTTTTCCAAAGACTTATCTCACAAGTTCCCTCTCTGGTTCACTGAAGTAGCATACAATTTTCTGTTGCTCATTCAGCAAATATCTAGCCAAGAAGTGGGACACCAGTTTTCTGTTTGTAGAGATACCTCCTTCTGCCAACCAAGTTTGTTTAAAGTGGGACAGAAACATTTCTGAAGAGAGAGAGAGGGAGAGAGAGAGAGAGGGAGAGAGAAAGATGTGTAGTAGTAATAGTCTAACACATCAGAGATTCTAGAGGATTTTTTTTTTTTTTAATGTTCTTAAGGCTGGAGGTAGGTGCTCAGATGCTGTTATCAGGACATTTGTTTTCTTCTTGTTGTTCTTCAATGTAACCAAAATGTATCGCTTTATCAGAATTATGTCCTAAAAACTTGCGAGAGTAAAATATTTTATGTTAATTATTCCAAATCTGAAAGATAAAGCAGGCATTTTTTAAATGGTAATATGATAGTTACTTTCAAGACTCAGCCAGATGGAATCTATTAGGTGGATCTTATTTTTCTGGGATTTATTGACTGGAATTGGATATATTTTATAACTATTATGATACAATAAATATCAACACATATAACTTTCTTATATATACCTTCTTAAAAGTAATGTTTACATCTAATTAAGTTAAAAAATTGTCACAGTACAGTGTTATGCCATACTATTTTTTCCCAGAGACTGAGATATTTTTAAACAAATTATAGATTTAAATACTTAGAATTTTTAATGCATTTTGAAGGATGCTTAAATTATTTTTATAGTTTCATCATTCCACTTTATTCTCTTTTCTCATAGAAAAATCTAAATTAAAATATTTGACAAAGTCTATAATGTGTTTGAGGAGATATATAAGACATTTAATCTGTCTGTATGTGCATGTGTGTGGGTGAGTGAAAGGTCACAAGCAGAGAGGGTATGCCGAGTATTTTGGCTAGAAATTATTGAATAGTCTATGTTATTTCACCTATTAATATCAATATGCACTAAGTAATTGCCTCTATTACATAACAAAACACACCGTTGAAAAATTGTTTCTTGTTTATAGACTAATTCGAGATCAGAATATACGTAAGAAAATGCCCCCTATCTACTGGGACCATCAAAATGGAATAAAGAATTCCAAAACCTAGAGTATCTCACCTTGATAAGTAAGAGAATAGACTTTAAATATATATGACTCCCTGAGATCAATTTAAGCATAAAAAATATGAAACAACAAAACAAAGGGCTTTCTGTAAAAGAAAAAAAAATGTATAGGGTAATGACATAAAAATTTAATTGAAAGGCAAGTTTTATAAAAATAGTACCTATAAAACAGTGCATCTTATACAATATTATTAATAGAAAATATGTAGCATATATTTTAATCAATATTTATAAACAATTTTTAGGCTGATCATGTTTAATTTGCATTTGGATATAAATACCCTCACAATGCACATGGATTTTCCTCTAATAAAAATAAAAACAGAGTTTTAATAATGATGTTGAGTAATGTTGATGTATATCATGGATAATATGATATAAATAGATGATACAAAACAAGTATCTGCAATGTATTCAACTACGTATTTTAAGAGTTGACCCCAATTTTAGTAATAGCTAAAACTTTAACAAAAGTTGAAAATTTTAATGATACATTGCTTTCAAAACCAACAATAAAAGAGTGATAATGAGAAACCACTTTACAGTAGGAAATAAGAAGCATTTCTGGAATTATTTCATTATGGCCACAAGTGATTATGGATAGTAGTTAGCAATTGAATACATAAATATTTACTCTGTGGCACTATTTTTATTCCTATAGTCCAATATCAGTGCAGTTTTATTGTACACTCTAATTTTATATCTCATCCCTGTAATGAAAAACACTAATTTTGTCATTCTGGGGTTAATGGGAAGAGTAAAGATTTGATATAGAAGTTGTTCTCAGGAAACAGAAGCTGAATTTGAACAACACATAGCACTAGGGTAAAGTCAAGCCTATGAATCAGAATGATGAGGAGGACAATACTGGCTAATGAAAAAAGAAAAGAGAGAGGGTAAGGATGAGTAGTGTGTCAGAAGGATTAGAAACTTAAATAGTAAGTAAAACAAATATATTAAATTCTTCAAGTATCATACTTAAGGAAAGTGAAGTTTTAAAGTAAGCAGTGAGTTGTGTTATTAGATGTTTTAAGAGAATCAGGAAATTGGAAGTTAACATTGTCCATAATATGAACTCTGGTGTCAATCTCCCAAGTAGAATCCCTGTTTTATCACTTAACTACCTGAGTGGTTTTGGGCAAGGCAACTGACTTCTCTTTGCCTGAAATTTCTCTTCTGTAAAATAGGAACAATAATTGTACCTATTTCATAATGTCAAAAAAGTTGGATAAGTTAATATTTATAATATTTATAAATCTTTTAAAATATGACCTCTGACACAGTGACTGCTAATTGTATTTGATAAATAAAACATAAAAGTAAATAAAATGAGCAAAGAAAATTTTATTGGCTTTTGGAAAATGAACACTTTACTGACAAGGCATTGAAACATTTACCTAAGAGGTGGTGATAGCTGGATTGATAAAGCTTCTTTGGTGATTTATCTTATCACCCCTTGGCCAAATGACCATCCACAAGAGGTTTCTGTTGTCCAAATTTATTTTAATCAAAAGACAGCCTCTTGTTCCCAATTTTCAGTTTGGTATAGTTGCCAAACTGTACATGAATCTGTCTAGACTTCTCACAATTTAACTGACACTAAGTCAAGGATTCTAACCATAGACGGGAGAGACTCAATGATGAATCAGCTATCTTAACATGATACTGACATGAGGATAATTGAAAATCAAAATCATGCTGAATATCAAGATAAAATAGTCAAACTTAAATGAAACACACACGTGTGCGTGTGCGCGCACACACACACACACACACATATCCCACTATGGTTTCAATACTCATGTTCATCCAAAATTCATGTTGAAACTTTATCTCCAATACAACAGAACTAAGTGTGGGCCTTTCGGAGGTGATTAGCTCATAATGGCTCCTCCCTTGTGAATGGGATGAAGGCCCTTATAAAAGACATTTCACACAATGTTCAGCCCTTTTTGCCCTTTTTCCTTCTGCTAGGTGAGGACACAGCATTTATTCTCTCCAGAGGATGGAACAAGGTGCCATCTTGGAAGCAGAGGGACTTGGCCCTCACCAGATGATAAATTTGTGGGCCCTTGGCCTTAGACTTCTCACTCTCTAGAACTGTGAGAAATAAATTCCGGCTGTTTATAAATTACTCAGTCTTAGATTTTGTCTTAGCATCATAAACAAAGACACAAACACACACACAGTTGAGAATATTCGCCAAAATATAGAAAAATGTCACAGATATCATGGCATTTCACACTATGTATTTCAGGATTTTAAAAATATATAACTCAAATACCATTATCACACCTAAGAGAATTCATATTAATATATGACTATTACCCTCTATTCAATTAATATTTAAATTCTTCCAATTTTTCTCAAAATGGCACAGCTTTTTTATCTTTCTTGTCTAGGATCCAGTGACTACTCATGGGTTGCATTTTGTTATGTTCTTTTTTGTTGTTGTTGTTATTTTTATTTATTTATTTATTTATTTATTTATTTATTATTATTACACTTTAAGTTCTAGGGTACATGTGCATAACGTGCAGGTTTGTTACATATGTATACTTGTGCCTTGTTGGTGTGCTGCACCCATCAACTCGTCAGCACCCATCAACTCGTCATTTACATCAGGTATAACTCCCAATGCAATCCCTCCCCCCCTCCCCCCTCCCCATGATAGGCCCCGGTGTGTGATGTTCCCCTTCCCGAGTCCAAGTGATCTCATTGTTCAGTTCCCACCTATGAGTGAGAACATGCGGTGTTTGGTTTTCTGTTCTTGTGATAGTTTGCTAAGAATGATGGTTTCCAGCTGCATCCATGTCCCTACAAAGGACACAAACTCATCCTTTTTTATGGCTGCATAGTATTCCATGGTGTATATGTGCCACATTTTCTTAATCCAGTCTGTCACTGATTGAGGTGCCTGAAAGTGAGGGGGAAAATGCAACCAAGTTGGAAAACACTCTTCAGGATATCATCCAGGAGAACTTCCCCAACCTAGTAGGGCAGGCCAACATTCAAATCCAGGAAATACAGAGAACACCACAAAGATATTCCTCGAGAAGAGCAACTCCAAGACACATAATTGCCAGATTCACCAAAGTTGAATTGAAGGAAAAAATCTTAAGGGCATCCAGAGAGAAAGGTAGGGTCACCCACAAAGGGAAGCCCATCAGACTAACAGCAGATCTCTCAGCAGAAACTCTACAAGCCAGAAGAGAGTGGGGGCCAATGTTATGTTCTTTTAATCTCCTTTAACTCAGAAAATTTCTCTGCGACTTTTGTCTTTCATTGACTTGACATTGTCCAATATTTCGTGTCAGTTTTCTTACAAATTGTTATACAATTCTAATTTGATAATTTTTTTTCATTATCAGGTTCAGATTTAAACTTTTATTAGCAATACTGTATTGATGATATTATTTACTTTCTATTGTTTCATATTGCCAAGTACATAACGTCAGTTTGATTCATTTATAGTGATGTTAAGTTTAATAAATTGGTTAAGGTAGTGACCCCTGCTAAATGTTACTTCTTTTTAAAAAATCATTATTCCTACAAGTATGTATACATTAACTCCTTCAGTTGTGTTTGAAATTGAGACTCTCTCTCTCTTCAACTTGTCTCATAAACAAAAGTTTTTTCCATAAATATGGCAAGTTTTGGCATTCTTAGCTCAAAATTTTCTCTCACATTAATTTATGATGACAAGCTTGCCCGGAGAAGTTCACAGTGCCAAACTGTGAACACATAATTGACCCAGGTAAGGGACTGTTTGCTTTATTACTCAGAGAGCAAAGTTCTCCTTTAAAGAACTATGTTTTACTACTAGTTTTATCTGTAGGTGATGACATCAATCACCCTATTTGGATCTTATTTTATCTCATATATTTTGTTTCAAGGTTACAGATGTCTATAATTTTTTCTAACTTGTACTTTAAAAAAATTTCTTTCAGGGGATTTCCAAAAGGAGAGGAAGCAGAAATATTGTAACTCTAATATTTTAAAACCACAAATGTCTTAGGTCATTTTCTGCTGCTATAACAGAACACCTCAGATAGGGTAATTTATTACAGAAAAAGAAAAAAGTTTATTTAGCTCATGATTATACAGGTTGAGAAGTTCAAGAGCATGGCACTGGCATCTGGTAGGAGGCCTTCATGCTGTAACACCCCATGGTAGAATGGCAAGCAAGCATTTGAGACAGAGGAAAAATGAAGACCAAATGTCATCCCTTTATCAAGGTTCCATTCACATGATAACTAACCAACTCCCACAATAACAGTATTCATCTGTTTGTATGGGCAAAACTCTCAAATTTTAATCACGTCTTAAAGGTCTCATCTCTTAATATCATCACAATAGCAATTAAACTTTGACATGGGTTGTGGAGGGGACATTCAAACCATAGCAAGAAATGACTGGGACCTGGCTCCTTCTGTGACTCTCTTATTTTTCTCCCTATTTAACCTAACTTCCAGTCATTGCTTCTGATACACATTTGCCCCTTATAAACCTTACTGGTATCTCATATGACCATCAGCTTTACAGCAAAAAGTCACTTCTGCCTAGATCATCTTGCTGTCATCCTATTCTCTACATATTTATTCCTTACATTCATTAAATGTATACAAAATTCCAAGAAGTGTCCTAAGCATCACAGATGTATTAATCATTTACTCCTCATACCACAGCATGTGGATTTAATTATTATCCTTATCTACACATGAACAACTCTCAGTACAGAGAAGGTGGGCGATAGACCAATGTCAGAATTGAGGATTTGAATCAAGACTCTTTGTCTATTGAGCATTTTTCCTTAATCTTTACATTCTGCTGCCTCATGATATCAGGGCTATATCAGGGCTTGAATAAGCAACACTGTCATAAATTAAAGCAATGTCCCTCAAACATTATAGTTTGAACTGTTGTCCCGGCTATCTCAGTACCTCTTTACATCTATAGAAAATAGTGAAGATTTCTCTCTATTGTGTGTTGTTAAAAAAAAGAAAACAAAAAAAGTAAACCACCAACCTCCCTGACTCTAAATGCAATGTGTGTAATGGTTTCAGGTGTACCTGTTGGCTATTTGTATTTCTTCTTGTGAGAAATGACTACTCAACATCACTAATTATCAGGGAAACACAAGTCAAAACCACAATGACAGACTATCTCACATATGTTGGAATAGCTATTATCAAAAAAAAAAAAAGACAAAAAGTGTTGGAAAAGATCTGGAGAAATGGAAAGCTTTCTCCACTACCATGTAATTCTGCAATCCAACTTATGTGTGGAAATACAAAACAATTGAAATTGGGATCCCGAAGTGATATCTGTACTCTCATGTTCATTGCAGGATTATTCATAATAGCCAAGATATGGAAACAACGCAAAAGTCTATTGACAGATGGAAGGATAAAGAAAATGTGATACACACACACACAGTTGAATTAAAAAAATGAATTACTATAATATCCTACCAAAACTATAAGTATATAGTTAAAAATGCCCACAAAATAGATAAAACTATAACCTAATATTCTAAGCACACCAAAATAAGAAAGTCCTACACTCTATCAAAGATCAACATACATTAAAACTAAAAATATTTAAAAATGAATTATATTACTAAAGAAAATAAAAATTAAAAAAATCCAGGCATGGGGGTCACATCTGTAATCTCAGCATTTTGGGAGGCCTTGGTGGGATAATTGCTTGAGGACAGGAATTTGAGACCAGCCTGGCCAACACAGCAAGATCCCGAATTTATTTAAATAGATTTTTTAAAAGAAAATAATTATTAAAAAAAAACACTTCTCATTCATACGAAAACACAAGAGACACAAAAATACATATGCACAAAAAATACATAATATGAGAAAATGAAATTGTTTAAAAAATGAACAGGTGATAAAAATAATTTGTGAGAAAAGGACAAAAGACAAAGAAGATTAAGCATGTGCATAATAGGAATCCCTAGTAAAACAGAAGCAAGGATGTAGAAAATAAATCTTAAAGAAAAATCTTTATAAATATATATGTATATAAATACAAATGAGAGAGATGAATATCAAGAAACAATATGTGCAATTGAACAAAACAGAAAATAATAAAATTGTTAGAAAAATAAAAAAAATACACCCTTTCATCATCTAGACAAAAAGACCAAATCAACATCAATAGAAATGAAATAAGATTGAAATATGAAGTTTAGACAGAAATTTTTATATCAAAAGACAACATAGGGTCCTATTAAAGATACATAAAGGATAAAAAGTGTGAGCCAAAGACATTATAGCCAACAAAACTGCTTTTTTTTTAAATTATACTTTATGTTTTAGGGCACATGTGCACAACGTGCAGGTTTCTTACGTATGTATACATGTGACATGTTGGTGTGCTGCACCCATTAACTCCTCATTTACATTAGGTATATCTCCTAATGCTATCCCTCTTCCCTTCCTGCACTCCACGACAGGTCCTGGTGTGTGATGTTCCCCACCCTGTGTCCAAGTGTTCTTATTGTTCAGTTCTCACCCATGAGTGAGAACATGCGGTGTTTGGTTTTCTGTCCTTGTGATGTTTTGATCAGACTGATGATTTCCAGCTTCATCCATGTCCCTACAAAGGACATGAATGCATACTTTTTTTTATGGCTGAATAGTATTCCATGGTGTATATGTGCCACTTTTTTTAATCCAGTCTGTCATTGATGGACATTTGGGTTGACTCAAACTTCCCCAGACCTTCCCTCTCATAGGAAGAGTCAAGCTTAACTAGGAAAAGAGGATTCATGGACCACAGATAAAAACATTAAAACTAGGGAAGCATAGCAGAAAAAGAATACTATGTATTAGGGAGAAACAGAAGAGGGTCTTTGGCCAGGATTATATGTTCATACCATCAGACGTCTCTATTGCTGGTAGAGGGACAAGAACTTTCATCTTACATAAACCTACCAAAATAAATGGCAGAGTATTGCTGTCCCAGAAACTATCAGCAGGAATGCTGAGCAATATTCAGTCCTGAGGCTTAGGCACACAACATTTTGGTAAAAAGCATTCAGTAAGTCTCTTGGAATTTCCAAACACTTACACATCTGCCTGTCTTCTTGTGAGCCCTCCAGACTGTTGCAAGCTCTGCCTGCTACCCAGTTCTAAAGTCACTTTCACATTCTCAGGTTATTTTTGTAGCAACACCCCATTCCTGGTAGCAATTATCTGTATTAATCTGTTTTCACACTGCTGTAAGGATACTACATGGGGACTGGGTAAATTATAAGGAAAGGAGGTTTCACTCACTCACAGTTCTGCATGGCTGGGAAGGCTTCAGGAAAGTTATAATCGTGGCAGAAGGGGAAGAAGGCATCTCAGACAGGGTGGCAGGTGAGAGAGGGCAAGGAAGTGTCACTTTTTTAAAACCATCAACTTTCATGAGAATTATAACGAGAACAGCATGGGGGAAACTGCCCCTGTGATCCAATCACAAACCATCGTGTTTCTTTCTTGATGTGGGGATTTCAATGTGCGATGTTATTTGGGTGCAAACACAAGCTATATCACCTACAAACATTAAAATAATAATTTACTATTAAAGGACTATATAAAATACTTAAAATGGCTCTATGCCTGTGAATTTTACAACTTGGAAGAGATGCAAAAGACACATGGATGGAACAGCCTGCCTTTTCTCACTTAAGAAAAAAATGTATATAAACCTAATCAAACATAGCTACTAAATGAGTTGAATGTATCAATAAGACTTTTTAGCTCAAAATTATATGGAATTACAAAACAAATTCTGCCAAAGGTCTAAGAAACAAATATCAATTCCTCACAAAACTTTTTCAGAATACAGAAGTGGATGTAACACTTCTCAACTCATATTTGAAAGCCAATATTACCATTATTCTAAAATCAAGAAAGACATTATGAAAAGGAAACTACTAACCAATGATCTTCTTGAAAATTCTTGTAAAATGAATAATATATCATGTCCAAGTAGGACTTTTTTAAGAAAATTCAATATGTAAAATATATATTATGACCAAGTAGGATTTTTTCAGAAAATTCAAAGTTGGATCAACATTCAAAACTCTATCATTGTAATTCAGCATATTAACAGACAACAAAAACCATATTTTAATAGATATAAAATAAAAAGTAACAAAATATGGCATTCATTTATGCTAAATAATTTCAGAAAATTAAAAATAAAACTTCGATCAGAGAGAGAATCTACCAGAAAAACCTATTTCAAACAACTATTAATTTTACCTAAAAATCAGAAACGAATCTAAATTTTATTATTTTACTAGGTCTATCCAACATTTTACTGAGATTCTAGCAAGTTCAATAAGACCAGAAAAAGAAATAGAATGCAAAGAGATTGAAAATTTAAAAAGAAGAAAACATATATTTTAAAATAATATATGTATTTTTGAATTGAATATACACTTTATCAGATAATCACAACAGCCAATACAATTTAGACAGTGTAAGTCAGTGTTTTTCAAACTTTGAATGACCTTTAAAATACTCTGGAAGTTTCTTTTAAAATTGTATATTCCTACATCAGAATTTCTGAAGATGAGGCTTAAGAATCCATATTTTTGTCAGTGAAACTTTTTACAGCTATCTTTCCACTTTCTTATAGGTGTCGTCTGAATTTCACTATGTCTTAGAACAGCTAACCTTTACTTATATTTATCACAATCAAATTACCATACCAATGTTATTTTGATCAACTTTTCACCCTGAAATCTAAGCAAACAAACAAAACCAAAACTGAAAAACAGAAGACGCCTCAAAGTTACAATCCATTGAAGAATCCTTAACCTTTAATGAGTCACATAGACCAGTGAGGAACAGGTACCACTTTCTGAACAAAACTATACAGTAAACACAACCTATTGAAATTGAGTCCTCGTCATAGGGTGGGGCTGTGTTGGTCCAAAGTCTGCCTTATTCAGGTGAATCTTTCTAGATACGACTCTTCACAGGTTGCTCTGGATGAGCAACAGTGGTCAAACTATGACTCAAGGGGTGTCACAAGTTATGTTTTTGCTTGATTTCTAACATTTATTTAGTAATTCTTAAATATATGTGGTGAAGAAAGAGAATTTCCAGATAGCAATAGATTTAAATTGGTGTCCGTTTTTCATTAGAAGTTTTTCACTGATTCTCAATAGCTTTTTCATGGATTTCTTTTTCTTTCTCCTAGTCATCTTCCTCTTCCTCCCTCTCCTCTTCCTCCTTATATATTTTTCCCAAATATTGGTGCATATAAACACATAGGTTTGAACTTTTTCTCTTTTTTTTTAACATTTCAAGATATTATTTATTTATTTTTATTATACTTTAGGGTACATGTGCACAACGTGCAGGTTTGTTACATATGTATACATGTGACATGTTGGTGTGCTGTACCCTTTAACTCGTCATTTACATTAGGTATATCTCCTAATGCTATCCCTCCCCCTACCCCGACCCCACAACAGGCCCTGGTATGTGATGTTCCCCCTCCTGTGTCCAAGTGTTCGCATTGTTCAATTCCCACCTATGAGTGAGAACATACGGTGTTTGGTTTTCTGTTCTTGCGATAGTTGCTAAGAATGATGGTTTCCAGCTGCATCCATGTCCCTACAAAGGACATGAACTCATCCTTTTTTTATGGCTTCATAGTATTCCATGGTGTATGCGCGCCACATTTTCTTAATCCAGTCTGTCATTGATGGACATTTGGGTTGATTCCAGGTCTTCGCTATTGTGAATAGTGCTGCAATAAACATCTATGTGCATGTGTCTTTATAGTAGCATGATTTATAATCCTTTGGGTATATACCCAGTAATGGGATGGCTGGGTCATATAGTATTTCTAGTCCTAGATCCTTTAGGATTTGCCACACTGTCTTCTATGATGGTTGAACTAGTTTACAGTCCCACCAACAGTGTAAAAGAGTTCCTATTTCTATCCAGAACCTACAAAGAACTCAAACAAATTTACAAGAAAAAAACAACCCCATCAAAAAGTGGGCAAAGGATATGAGTAGACACTTCTCAAAAGAAGACATTTATGCAGCCAACAGCCACATGAAAAAATGCTCATCATCACTGGCCATCAGAGAAATGCAAATCAAAACCACAATGAGATACCATCTCATACCAGTTAGAATGGCGATCGTTAAAAAGTCAGGAAACAGGCCAGGCGCGGTGGCTCAAGCCTGTAATCCCAGCACTTTGAGAGGCCGAGAGGGGCGACTCACGAGGTCAGGAAATCGAGACCATCCTGGCTAGTGCAGTGAAACCCCGTCTCTACTAAAAAAATACAAAAAAAACTAGCCAGGTGTGGTGGCAGGCGCCTGTAGCCCCAGCTACTCGGGAGGCTGAGGCAGGAGAATGGTGTAAACCCGGGTGGCAGAGCTTGCAGTGAGCTGAGATACGGCCACTGCACTCCAGCCTGGGAGACAGAGCCAGACTCCATCTCAAAAAAAAAAAAAAAAAAAAAAAAAAAAATCAGGAAACAACGTGTGCTGTGTGCTGGAGAGGATGTAAAATAATATTTTTTAAAGTTACTGGAAGTAGTAAGTATATAAAGTCACAAAATGCAAGGCCAATTACAAAACTCTGTCAGATTTCTATAGACTACTAATGAGTAATTGGTAATTAAAATTATGAAGTAAAAACTAGAGTATGCAGTAGTATCCAAAACAATAATTATTTGTGTTGAAATCTAACAAAATGCAAGTTCTACACTCTAAAAAATGCAAAACAGAGGTTAAAGGAATCCAAGAAGATCTAACTAAATGGAGAGTCACACTATGTTTTTCCATTGTTAAAACATTAATTCTGGTACAAAAATTCAGTTAGGTAAAAAGCATAAAATCTAGTATTCAGTAGCCCAATAGGGTGACTTAGTTAATAACTTGCTGTTATTTCAAAATTAGTAAAAGTAAAGTTGAAATGTTCTTAATATAAAGAAATGATAAATGCTTGAACGTGATGTATATCCCAATCACTCTGATTTGATAATTATACATTAAATGCTTGTATCAAAATATCATACATACCCCATAAATATGTATAACCATTATGTATCAATAATTATTAAAAATAAAATTAAATAAATATAAAACCATCAATTCACCTCATCTGACCTATTGATTCGATGCAATTCCAATCTATGTCTCAATACTTTTTTTGTATAATTGACAAACTGATTCTAAATTTTATAGAAACTCAAAAAAATTTAACAGGGATAGACTGTTGATAATGGGGAAAAAAAAGGGAAAACCTCCATTATCTGAAATAAAGACCTGCTGTAAAGCAATAGTGATCAGAAGAGTGTGAATTTGGGGAAAAGATGAAAATATAGCCAAATGAAATACAATAGAGGGTTAGGAATAATCTAACACGTATAGAGATAAATGATTTTAGATAAAGACACAAAATCAATTTAATAGACTAAAAAATTAGGCATTCATACTCAGATAAAACATGCAGTATAATAACTCTCAATATCTTGTACTACACATAAAAACTAATTCAGAATGTATTCTAGATAATTTCTTAGGTCTTAGCATAAACGTCACTTACTTAGAGATAAGTTCTTCTACACCTAGATTTTAATGTAGGTATCCCTACTGTATTTTGTTACGTTTATTTTAATACATTCTCTATCTAACTAGCTTTTATGTATGTTTCTTTATATGTATGTTTATGTGTTTTCTTTTTCTGTATGTTTCTTTAATACCTACTTTCTTCATTATAATTAAAGTTATAATTAGGACTCTCTTTATCTTTGGCCCTCAGGCGTTTTTTATGAAACAGTTTCTTAATAGTGGCTTCTTTCCAAATAAGCCTCAGCAACCAGTCCCTGAACTTGAACAGAGATGGTGTGCTATTCTGACCTCCAAGCCCTGTGTCTCCCCAAGGGCCCAAGCTCTCAAGCAAAAAATAAAGAGATAAATATATGATATATTCCACAATAACTGAGGTATAACTCTCATATACATAAGAAATTCTTTTCTATTTCTAGTAAGAAAAAAATACAGTAACATATAAATAAGGTTAAAGGATATACAAGCGTAAGGATAAGACACACATTACACCAGCACACATGACTGCCTATTTAATTCCACTTACCTCTTTTGTTTGTTTTCCTCTACCACATATACGTATTTGTATAATAGCTTTAGAGGTATACATCACACAGCATGAAAGAATACAATTCAATGATTATTCAGTTGTGTAACAATCAGAAAACAAATTTCGGAACATTTTTGTAACCCTACAAGGAAACCTATAGTCATTTATCTTTCTCTCCTATCGCTGTAACCACAGCTTTAGGTTACCACCAAGCTACTTTTCGTCTCTATGTATTAGCTTATTCTAAACACTTTATATAAATATATATACTATGTGGTCCCCTGAAACTGTCCTTTTTACATAAGATAGTATTTTAAAGATTCATCCACATAGTAGCATGAATCAGGACTTAACTGGCTTTTATTGCTACATAATATTGCACCGTATGGGTATATCTCCTTTATAGATGGATCCCATTTTTTTTTTTTTTTTCTGTTTTTCAGTTGATGGACTTTTGGGTTGTTTCCCCTTTGTGGCCATTATGAATATACTGCTATGAACATTTACATACAGTTTTTTGTGTGAACATATGCTTTCATTTCTCTTGATTATAGGAGTTGAATTGCTGGGTCATATGATAACTATATGTTTATCATTTTGAGGGCCAATACAGCTGCACCATTTCACATTCACATCAGTAGTGTTTGAAAAGGATCAAGTTGTAAATATACTTACCAACAGTTGTTAACGTCTGCCTTTTTTATTGTAGTCATCCAAATGAGTGTAAGGTGGTATGTCATTGTGGTTTTGATTTGCTTTTCTCTGATGTCTAAAGATGATAGCAGTTTTTATGCGATTAGAAGATGTTTTCCATCTTTATTTGGAGACATGTAAATTCACCTCCTTGTTCATTTTTAATTGTATTTATTTAATTGAGTTGTAATATTTCTTTATAGTCTAGATACAAAGTCTTTATCAGATATATGATTTTTCACTTTTTATTTGTTTGAAACAGGGTTTTACTCTGTCTCCCAGGCTGGAGTGCAGGGGTGCATTTATAGCTCACTGTAGCCCTGACCTTGTGGCCTCATGCAATCCTCCTGCCTTGGCCTCCCAAATTACTAGAATTACAGGTGTGAGCCACCACACCTGATCCACTTTCTTGACGATGTCTTTTGAAAGACATTTTTAAAAGAATATTGAAGATGTTCATTTTTGTAGCTTGTACTTTTGGTATCATACCTAAGGATAAATTAATCCATTGTCTCATAGAAATATGTCTATGTTTTCTTCCACAAATTTTAGTTTTAAATCTTACTTTTAATTTTAGGATACAATAATTTTGTATACCATGTGAGGTAGTGTCAAAAACTTTTTGCATGGGATATCCAGTGGTTAATCACTATATGTACTGTTTTTCTTCTGTGTGCATTTCTTGTTTTAAATATGTTTACCTAATATATATAAATGTATTAGTAAAAACATACTTGAAAGATTCTTTCCCCTGAATTATAGCTTTCCCTGTTATCAGCTCAAGAAATGGTGTAAACTTCCTTGAATAAATGTTTATATCTCCTGAATAGAGTCACCTGAAGACATGGTATAAAGCTAATGAAGAATTGTTTAGACAATTCTGTGGAAATATTGTTTCTATTTCTAAACTCCTTCAATATCAGGAAACATCACAATCACGTTTTACAAAAGTACATTTCTCAGAACAATGCTGCAGGTGACATAGGGTTTACTTAATATTTGCTATTAATATCGATTAACTTATATATTTTCTTTTGCTTATAGTACCAAGTTCATTGTTGGTTATTCCATAGCAACTGTGTGAGTTGCAAAATCCAGAGAGGTCTGCAGGTCAGCATCCATCTCTATGAGAGGACCCCAGTACCAAAATGTCTTTTTTTTTTTTTTTTTTTTTTTGTATTTTTAGTGGAGATGGAGTTTCAACCCATGTTGCCTAGGCTGGTGTTGAAGTTCTAGGCTCAAGGAATCCATTCACTTCAGCCTCCAAAAATGCTAGGATTGCAGGCATGAGCCACTGCATCCAGCCAACAATGTCTTCTATAAGATAGAAACCTACATTATCAACTGATTACCTTACCAGCTTAAGGAAGAAGATAGTCAGCATCAGGTTGCCACTTTCCATCTAACGTCTAAGATATTCGTGACCAGGTTTAAAAGTGTACAAAGAAGATCATTATTGGAACAATATATTATTCTCTTATATGACTTATTTCCAAAAATATTTATAAGTCCCTATAATATTTAACTCTACAATAAATTTTAAATATAGTATACCTTGCATTTCAGATGGTATAATAACATATTTGTGCAGCCTCCCCAAGTCTGGATCCTTAGATGTTTATGTAGGGTAGAGTCCTTGCACTGGTCTATACTTTCAGTGAGATAGTTGGTTATGTAGGCCATTGAGATGTCAGGTTAATTACTGCAGCATATCTTAGCCTCTTAGAAAAATAGGAGCATTTCAAGGACAAATTGTCTTTCATCTACTCTTAAAAGGGTACGAAAAGAAAGGTTATTGTTGCAAGCAATCCTCCTCATAAGAAAATCAAGGTTTTACAGTACACAAAGAGTTTCTGCCAAGCATTTCTGCTTGTAGTGTCTGAACAACTTTCTCTAGCTTCCTTTTGCAGAGAACTTTCTTTTTTTCTCTGTCTAAAATACATCTTTATTTGGGAAAGCTACTTATTTTTGAAAACTTTTAATAGTGCCATCTGTCTTCCTTTTCCATTGAAAAAATTAAATCTATATTCAATTATACAAGATATTTTTCATTGTTTAATCATGTCATTACCTATTTCCCATTACCAATATACTTCAAAATGAATATGGATCTTCTTATCTTATAGGTCTGTAGCCATCTCATCATCCTCAAATGAATTTCAGAAAGCTCATGGTTATTCTTTTTTCTTCATTCATAAACTGATACTTTTAGAAATCACATCTTATTAAAGAACGTAATTCGGTTTAACTTTTCACTATTCAAAATTTTCATACTCTTTTTCTGTCTGCTATTGACTTTTTCATGTCCTGATGCAATTTCTAAAAAGTTCAGAATTTAGTTTTTTTTTCTCCCTACTATTTCTATGTCATAAACTTATAATTATACTGCAAGAACCTAAGGTATCTTTTAGAGTCATATTATCCAATTCATAATACCATGTTACTTCTTCTTATAGGAATCTTCATATATAGAATATATAATTGTGTAATTTATTCATCTCTCTATATATCCATACATATTTTTACTGTAATTGTGAAAACACATCTATATTTTATATATAACTTTGTGTATAGATAGATAGATAGAAATACATGGGATACATATGATAAATATTTCGCTATTTTTTTCTCTACCTTCTGCCCTAAGACTGGACACAGACCTGAACTGATCACAAATTATTCATTAAAGTTGGTGCTTTCAATTTTTATTTTTAAAAGATACTAGAAGAGTTTGTCGTTAATTTGGAGTATCACTGCTGTCTCTCCCATACATCTCAACATTGTATTTAAGTGAGATTTTATTGTCTCATTTGCCATTTAGCAGAATGAAGTATTTATCTAAGGTAGCATGTGAAATGTTTCAGAATTTCCTGTATTAACCTCTTTGAATCCGGACATGCCTATGAATCGTATGACTGCTACAGTGACTTTCCAAAAATAGAAATCATAGTACACCTTTATTTTGCTCAAAATATTTTAGAAGCTTTAAATTATTCTTGAACTAAAATCCCAAATTCTAATAATTGCTTTAGAAGGCCTTACATGATCTGATCCCTGCCAAGTTTTCTAATTTTCAGCCATGGCATATTCAGCCTATAATATTCCAGATGAACTAGATGGGGCTTCTTGACCTTTGTCAATCATGCCAATCTGATTCACGCTTTAGAATTTTACTATTACTGTTTTCTTTCCATGAAATTCTTCCCAAGTGCCCCAAGTCCTAACTGGTTCATTTCTTTACAATATTTATATCTCAGCTCATTTGAGAAACATACCTAGTATGTACTTCAGAGAAAAGTCTTCTTTACCATTATGTTAGTCTGCTCAGGATGCTATAACAGAATACTACAAGCTGGGTGGCTTACATGAGAGAAATTCATTTCTCACAGTTTTAGAGTCTGGGAAGTCAAAGTTCAAGATCATGGCAAATTTGGTTTGTGGTGAGAGTTCTCTTTCTGGCATTTAGACAGCTGCCTTCTTACTGCGTCATCCTATAGCTAGTATGTGTGTGCTGAGAGAAAGAGAGAGCAAGCTGTCTTGTGTCTCTTCTGTAAAAACACTAATCTTTTCAGATCAGGGATTCATCTTTATGATGTTGTTTAACTAATTACTTCCTTAGAGGCCCCATCTCCAAATACAGCAACACTGGAGGTATCAATATTTGAATTTTTGGGGACACAAATATTTGATCCATAACATAACTAAAATAGTACACATCCTCATCTAAATTGTGTACCCTTCCCTTTGCGATATGTACTCTTACTGAATTCAAAACTATTTAAAATAGTACTAAATATTTTACTTGTTTATGAAACCTCAATTAGGTTAGGCATGTTTCATTTTTAAAAATTTATTTTCTTAGGATCTAGCAATTGACCTGTGCTTATTACTTTAGAATAAAGGAATGTTTCAAGGAGAAATGAATCCATTTCTGAATAATTATGGAGAAAATCAATAGAACCTAAAAAATATTGAGACAATCGAATATGATGGTTTTTTTTTTTTTTTTTTTTTTTTTGAACTTGGACACTTCTCCTTAAGTCTTGAGACTTCTTTTCTTTTTTTTTTTTTTTCTTTTTTTTTATTATTATTATACTTTAAGTTCTAGGGTACATGTGCATAACGTGCAGGTTTGTTACATATGTATACTTGTGCCATGTTAGTGTGCTGCACCCATCAACTCGTCATTTACATCAGGTATAACTCCCAATGCAATCCCTCCCCCCTCCCCCCTCCCCATGATAGGCCCCGGTGTGTGATGTTCCCCTTCCCGAGTCCAGGTGATTTCATTGTTCAGTTCCCACCTATGAGTGAGAACATGCGGTGTTTGGTTTTCTGTTCTTGTGATAGTTTGCTAAGAATGATGGTTTCCAGCTGCATCCATGTCCCTACAAAGGACACAAACTCATCCTTTTTTATGGCTGCATAGTATTCCATGGTGTATATGTGCCACATTTTCTTAATCCAGTCTGTCACTGATGGACATTTAGGTTGATTCCAAGTCTTTGCTATTGTGAATAGTGCCGCAATAAACATACATGTGCATGTGTCTTTATAGCAGCATGATTTATAATCCTTTGGGTATATACCCAGTAATGGGATGGCTGGGTCATATGGTACATCTAGTTCTAGATCCTTGAGGAATCGCCATACTGTTTTCCATAATGGTTGAACTAGTTTACAGTCCCACCAACAGTGTAAAAGTGTTCCTATTTCTCCACATCCTCTCCAGCACCTGTTGTTTCCTGACTTTTTAATGATCACCATTCTAACTGGTGTGAGATGGTATCTCATTGTGGTTTTGATTTGCATTTCTCTGATGGCCAGTGATGATGAGCATTTTTTCATGTGTCTGTTGGCTGTATGAATGTCTTCTTTTGAGAAATGTCTGTTCATATCCTTTGCCCACTTTTTGATGGGGCTGTTTGTTGTTTTCTTGTAAATTTGTTTGAGTTCTTTGTAGGTTCTGGATATTAGCCCTTTGTCAGATGAGTAGATTGCAAAAATTTTCTCCCATTCTGTAGGTTGCCTGTTCACTCTGATGGTAGTTTCTTTTGCTGTGCAGAAGCTCTTTAGTTTAATTAGATCCCATTTGTCAATTTTGGCTTTTGCTGCCGTTGCTTTTGGTGTTTTAGACATGAAGTCTTTGCCCATGCCTATGTCCTGAATGGTACTACCTAGGTTTTCCTCTAGGATTTTTATGGTATTAGGTCTAACATTTAAGTCTCTAATCCATCTTGAATTAATTTTCGTATAAGGAGTAAGGAAAGGATCCAGTTTCAGCTTTCTAATTATGGCTAGCCAATTTTCCAGCACCATTTATTAAATAGGGAATCCTTTCCCCATTTCTTGTTTCTCTCAGGTTTGTCAAAGATCAGATGGCTGTAGATGTGTGGTATTATTTCTGAGGACTCTGTTCTGTTCCATTGGTCTATATCTCTGTTTTGGTACCAGTACCATGCTGTTTTGGTTACTGTAGCCTTGTAGTATAGTTTGAAGTCAGGTAGCATGATGCCTCCAGCTTTGTTCTTTTGACTTAGGATTGTCTTGGAGATGCAGGCTCTTTTTTGGTTCCATATGAACTTTAAAGCAGTTTATTCCAATTCTGTGAAGAAACTCATTGGTAGCTTGATGGGGATGGCATTGAATCTATAAATAACCTTGGGCAGTATGGCCATTTTCACGATATTGATTCTTCCTATCCATGAGCATGGTATGTTCTTCCATTTGTTTGTGTTGGGTATTCAGTTAGGAAAAGAAGAAGTCAAATTGTCCTTCTTTGCAGATGACATGATTGTATATTTAGAAAATCCCATTGTCTCAGCCCAAAATCTCCTTAAGCTGGTAAGCAACTTCAGCAAAGTCTCAGGATACAAAATTAATGTGCAAAAATCACAAGCATTCGTATACACCAGTAACAGACAAACAGAGATCCAAATCATGAATGAACTTCCATTCACAATTGCTTCAAAGAGAATAAAATACCTAGGAATCTAACTTACAAGGGATGTAAAGGACCTCTTCAAGGGAACTACAAACCAATGCTCAGTGAAATAAAAGAGACTTATTTTCTAATCAAATATTTGATTAATAATATTTAAATATGGCCAGGCATGGTAGCTCGTGCCTACAATCCCAAAGCTTTGAGATACTAAGGTAGGTGAATCACTTGAGTTGAGGAGTTTGAACTGGCCTGGGTAATGTACGGAGACCTCATCTCTTCAAACCTTTTAAAATTAACCAGCTATAGTGGCACACACCTGTATCCCCAGATACTTGGAAAGCTAAGGCAGGAGGATCACTGGAACTTGGAGGTCAACACCGAAGTGAGCCATGATTGAACCACTGCACTCCAGCATGGCTGATAAAGTGATACCCTGTTTCAAAAAAAGTTAAAATAACATCTAAATATCTGTTAGATTTCCAAAATGACATGTAAGGTTGAACAGGTAGTTATACAGTTTATATTAAACTGTATATTAACTGTAGTCATACAGTTATACAGTTATATCAAACAAAAACATTTTTGTGTTTAAATAGTTGATTTTGAAAAAAATAATGGATATTTGAAAAAAATAATGGATATTTTATTCATTCTTAACCTACATATGAGTTCTCATAAGAATGAGTGAGTCATGGAAGTGTTCCATCCACGACTCACTCCTGAAACCACATCCCAAATACTTTGTGCTACTTACATTTCTATTAAGAAGCTTGTCCCAATCTTAAGCTATGTTTCTACATAATTATATTCAGGGAGTCAACAATATATATATGTTTGGTGATTATAGGATGTAAGCCCATCCTTATATAATTATAGAGAGTACTTATAATGCAAATATCCTTTGATGAGAGGTAACAGTGAAATTACTCAAAAAGAGAAACAGCTTGCAAAGCAACTTTTTTGGAAGTATACAAAAACCAGAATCATAGTATTTTAAAAGAGTACACATTTATTGAAACAGTTTCGTTTGTTTGGTCATAGCACTAGTGTCACATTTGTTTTCATTGATATGCATTACCCATATGTCCAGAGAATGATGAATTTTCTTCACTATTCTTTTCACTTAGCATAAAACAAATAAAGCAATACAAAATATACATATGAGAATCTGTTTTTTCTTCCAAGGTCCTAAAATTCACTTACTAGGAGGAGAAATTGGTTGGAACAAGTCATTAAGATAGCGTAATTGCTTCTGATATGATTATGGATCTTTTAAAACTTGTGACAGTTGCATCACTTAGTTCATTGATTGCAGGGAGCAGCTTCTAGTACTTAAACAAAGCTACATTTTCAGTGGATATTGGAAATGATGTCAGGGAAAGCTACTCCTGTAGGCATCACGTCTAACCTTCAATACCTCATTATTGACCAGATTCTGGCTCATTCACTCAAATTATTTAATTGAACAATTCAAGTTGAGGCATAAAGTAGACAAATTAATTTAGCGATCATCAATAGGCTGACATTCCCAGTGGAACTTCAGAAATTTTCTGTAGGTTTTGCAGTAGTGTTTAGTTAACTCATTTAAAAAACTCATTATTTGAGTAAATATTACCTTACTTTGCTTTAAATTCTACTTTGAAACACCATTTTTTTATGTTAGTTTAAATTTTCTTTCCTTTAGTGTTGAAGAGTTTCACTTGTGTTCATATCTTGAACAATTAATATTATGACATTTCTTTTGACTTTAACATTTAGTAGTGTGGATTCAGCTTTACCTTAACCAACATTATTTAAAAAGCATTTAAATTGATTTTGATATCAAAATTTCAGGGAATGGAAAGGACATTAGAATGAACTGCAAAATACCCTCCATGTAGGAAATCTGGGGTAAGGAAATAAAATTATTTGTTCCTCCTCTAATTAAAGACAAGTAAGGTGCTCACCACTTCTCCAATTATGAAAGGTATAATCATCTCCACTGAAATAGTAGATTTGTGATCTAATCCACACTGAAAATAAAGTACATGTGTTTATATTCTCAGTGCTGATGTCACCATTATTTCCAAAAAATTCTGTTTTTCTTCACAAATTATTGAGCTTGCTCCAATGAATTAAGAATCCAAAGTATTTTTTTTCTTATTGAGAAAAAATTATTAGGAAAAGCATTAAAGGAAAATAATTGATTATGGTCTTCTCATATTTCAGTTTTAATTTTTCTTTTAACTTTTAGAATCATAATTGTCATATTATGTCACTTAGGCCTTTATGCTATATAATTTCTAAGAATATAATGTGCAAATAAAATGTCATATAAAATTTGCATATACCATATTTAAGAGAGTTCCTTGAGATTTTAGTGGAACAATTTAAGACAGATTAATTATATAAGTTCAAAGTTATGAAATAAAAATGATTTTATGTATTTAAAATATTTTAATGCAAGTGAGAATCCTAACAAACCTGAAAACAAAAATAGCAAAGTTTTGAGGTTCTTTGACTAAGTGAATTGTAAACGGTATAAACTCTTAATATAAAAGTACATACTGCATGTCTAATTTTATATAATGCCCTAGTAAATGCAGAAGAATACATAGTGATGGAAAGTGAGTATGTGGTTTCTTAAAGAGTTGAAGGGAGGAAATAAGAGGTGGGAAGCAGAGATTACAGAGGGGCAGGAAGGAACTTGGCAGGGTAAACTGCATGTTCACAACGTTGATTGTAGCGATGGTTCTGCCGGTGTTTGGCATTGTATATATTTATCTTTTTCTATTATTTTTTACCTCTTACCACCCATTCTAAACTCTTATATTACTTAAACCATGGATCAGGAAACCACAGTCATGGGATCGCTATGAGTTAAATTATGTCCCTCATAAAAATACGCTGATGTCCTAACCCCTAGTACCTGTGACCGTGACCTTATTTGGAAATAGAGTGTCAGGGTGCAAAGACAAGATAAGTTTATACTGGATATGGGCGGGTCCTAATCCAATATCAGTGGTTGTCTTTATAAAAAGAGAAGAAGCGATGAAGAGACAAACACAGGGAGAATACTGTATCACAAAGAAGGAAGAGATTAGAGTGATAGTATCTACAAGCAAAGCAATGTCAAAGATGGCTGGCAACCACCAGAAGCTAAGAGGGAAGCATTGAAAAGAATGTCCTCCAGAGAGCCCAGAAGGAACTAACCCTGCAGGTACCTTGGTTTTAGAACTCTAGGCTTCAGAACGGAGAAAGCATAAAATCCTGTTATTTCAAGCCACTAAATTTGTGGTCATTTATCATGGTAGACCTAGGAAACTAACCCTAGGGCCATATCAAGCCCAACTGTTTTTATTAAGAAAGTTTTAAATTGCAATACAGCCACATTCATTCACTTATAAATTGTCGGTGGCTGCTTTCATGACAAAATGACAGGGTTGAATCATTGCTACGGAGATCATATCGTTTGCAAAGCTTAAAATTTTTACTGTGTGACCCTTTAGGGAGAATTTTCACTGTCCTCTGATTTGAAGTGCATAGAGTATTGCTCTATGTGGTCAAACTTGGGCAGATACGTCAGTGAGTGCTGTTTATAATATATACTATACCTATATGAATATATGTTGTATGTGTATACTATATGTAGTATATATGCACAGACATACATAGGCATATGTAAATATATGTATATATGTGTGTATATGTACATATCTAGATATGTAAAATTTCAAATTCTTGGCATAGGCAATATCTTAGGGGGAAAAGGTATGTTTGAAGTATCTTCCTATATAGTGAATACTGTTTTATAATACTCTATTGAAGTTTGGATACTTATCAACCTGCAGTTAAAAAATTCGTATTGTTTCTGTAGAGATTCTGATATAAACAAGTCGTATTTTTAGTATGACCTTGACCCGCAAACATTCAAATCAGAGTGCTTTTTTATAAGGATAGTTTGTAATACAATGTTTTGATTACTAAATAAAAAGGACCAGTTACTTTTATGGTATCTCTTTACACATAGTCAAAAAAAGAGCTGAAACCCTAGAGTTATTTTTAAATCATGTTTTGAGTCAGTAAAATTTGAATTAAACTTGTAAAATTATGAATCTCAGCAGCTTCTGCTCTAGTAACTACAGATAATTAGAGAAAATATTTTAGCATGAAATTTGAAGCTTCAGTCAGAATTTCCTAACTCTATAAAATATTAAAGTAAAGGAACTACGTTATGTAATACTAAAGTTCATCTTTATATAATTGAGTTGGTCTTCACACTAATGAGCCATAGGAACCTCTATTAAAAATGCACAAATTTTAGAATTTATGGAAGTCTCTATCAACATACATAATTTTATGTCTTCTGCATATTTATCCTGGGCCTAGGCCAGAAACATATACACTTGTTCACTCAGTGTGAGTGTGACATCTTCTGATTCTCCTTGAAGTTTAAGGAAAATAACAAGTGCACTATATTATTTGCTGCATTCTATATAATTGAGTCTGTTTTTATATATCCTAGCTAGGGTAATACATCTAGCAAAGCAAATGCAACTGGGATTAATATTTGGTTAAATATATAGCAGCCCATCATTATTTGCCATATTCTATTCATTATTTGTCCAGGAAAGACTGATGAATAAAATGAGAATAACATGGAACCAACATTCTTCTATTCTTTAACTCTGAAAGTGGTACTAATCTCTGCCTTATGCCCATGACCTGATATTATTATAATTAAAATTATTTATATCATGGTAAGAGAATGAGGACTCTCTACAGATCAAAGAACTTATGTGAACATTCTGCTAACTACTAGTATATCCTTTCTAATTATACATTTGCAAGCTAGAGAAATGGCAATTGAGAAGGTCTGTGAACCCAATAGGCACACTGTTAAACAAATATAACATGGAACTTCATTACTTGGCCCTCTTCTACACCTGTTCTAACTGGGAGGACATGACGTCCCCAGCTATTGGTTTTCTTGGTTTAAATATCTACTTAGATAGAGTTAATATACAATAATTCTAGAAGGGTCTGGGCATTTCCCTTTCCCTCATAAATGATTACCCAAGTAAATGACTCTAGGTCCCTTTGGGGAAGGCCTGGGGAAAGCTCTACTATACACATTTACATTGGTGTTGCAATGTCTGCACATGAGGGCAAAACTCCCAGGCAAGGAGGCTCCCTTTTGACTGACGGTAATTGTCAGAAGCAGCGAGGGGTAGTCATGAGTTATCAGCCAACATTTACATCAGGTAAATTAGATCTTGGTCGATCATAAGTGCCATCCACTATGAATACATTTTTACTTATCAACTGTATAAAGGTAAATAATTTAATAATACACTATTTTGACAAACGATGGAGAAACTGAAACCCCCATACATTATTAATGTTATCTGATATTATGATACATATTCTTTGGAAGAATAATGTGGCAAAGTCTATTAATATTAATACAACACTGATGCAGAAATTCTTAAGTATATTACAGGTGTGGTCAAACAGTTGTGTATATACACACGCACACATGCACTCATTTTAGTCTTCAAACAAAAAACCGCAAACTATCAAACTATCTAAATGTCATTGAATAGGAGATGGCTAGCACATTATATCACGTTCCTAAATGACTTTAATTCTAAACATATGCACCCATTGACAAAAAGACATTTCCTTTTCTTTAACAAAACTTTTATTACAGAGCATTTTAAATACATAGAAATATAGAAATGATCTTGTTTACTTTTATATTAATATATTCAAATTTCCCTGGCTTTAACTTTTTAAACTTTTTAAAATTTTTTTACCTGCAAGTTCAGGTCTCTTACAGCCTTAAAAATAATAATAAAACAATCTTAAATCTTAATCAAACCACTCCTTTGAACTACTTCCCAATTTCCTTACTTTTTTTGTAACTTTTGTTTAAGTTCAGGGGTACATGTGCAGATTTTTTATATAAGTAAACAAGAGTTATATAGGTCATAAGAGTTTGTTGTACTGATTATTGCCCAGGTATTAAGCCTAGTATCCATTAGCTATTTTTCCTTATCTTTTCCCTCTTCTCACCTTCTACCCTCTGGTAGGCCGCAGTGTCTGTTGTTCTCCTCTATGTATCTAGATGTTCTCATAAGTTAGCTCTCACTTGTAAGTGAGAACATATGGTATTTGTTTTTCTGTTTCTGTTAGTTTGCCAAGAATAATGGCCTCCAGCTTCATCCATGTTCCTTCAATGGACATGATCTCATTCTTTTTTATGGCTGCACAGTATTCCATGATGTATATTTACCAATTATCTTTATCCAGTCTATTACTGATGGGCCTTTAGGTTGATTTCATGTCATTGCTATTGTGAATAGTGCTTCAATGAACGTATATGTGCAAGTGTCTTTATGAAAGAACAATTTATATTTCTTTGGGTACATACTAAGTAATGAGTTTGAGACCCCAGTTACTTTTCCACCAATCTATAATTTACACTCCCACCAACAGTGTGTAAGTGTTCCCTTTCCTTTGCAACCTCACCAGCATGTGTTATTTTTTGAGTTTTTAATAGTAGCCATTCTGACTGATGTAAGATGGTATCTCATTGTGGTTGTGATTTGCATTTCTCTAATGATCAGTGATGTTGAGCTTTTTCCATATGCTTGTTTGTTGCATGCATGTTTTCTTTTGAAAAGTATATGCTCATGTCCTGAGAAAAAGGATATCTCTAAAGCTCTACCAAACAAAAAATCAAGATGCGATACATGTAATCTATATAATCCCATTGTTGTTAAAATTGCGATGATTTATGTCATATATCTATCTGTACATATATAAATATCTGTATTACATTTGCTTATGCACACAGTATTAGTATAAGAGTACACAAGAAACAAGTCTGTTGGCATTGGTAGAGGAGATGTTTCTTCATGGGAGGAAATTAAATTCCAGTTAGACACCTATTTATATTATTTACTTATGTAAATTCCTGTGTTTGTTATTTTCTCATATGAGAATATTTTTATATAGCAGATACAAGTATATAAATGCAGTGACCTATAAACTGGTTCTGTTTAAATAAAACAACAGTAAAAAAGAAAACTTCAATGGATCAATGTAAATAAAATTACCAACATATAAATATATGGTTGAGTGAATGTTTTATGTTGCACAGACCAAAATTATTAGATGCAAAAACAAGTTCAGTTTTAGGAAATACAGTCCACCATTTATGTAAGCATGAGCCCCAATGAATTTCAGTAGGATGTGGTAAGAATTTTCCTTTTAGGAAGAACAGATATGATGACCCTCAAATATTTTAGTATTTGGAACAATGCTTTCAAATTTTTCAAGACTGTATTGTCCCAGACCATTATTTTCAAACTTAGTTATTTGGGTTTATATTCTCTATACCCAATATTAATTTCAATCATACTATTCTGCCATAGCTGCTCCTTAATTATTTTCATAGAATTTTGTTCCTACTGTGTCTACAAGAACATCTAATTCTGAACACATGAAAGTATCTTGGATTATTAAGGTGAATAATTTTCCACACAAGAAGTACATTTCAGTGTCATCCTGGAAGCAAAAATACTATTCAACTAATTTTCAATATTTAGGTTTAGGTAGGAATTCTCAGTTCTTTAAACCATCTTGGAAAATACTTGGAGGGCAAATAATAGTTATGCACTTTTAAGCCAGATGTCAGCTATGAGCTTTTTGTCCCTTAATATGTAAAATATATCTTTTTAAATCCCTGCAGAAGAGCAATGCCCTCCTAAATACTGTTACACATTCCCTGGAGTTAACATTAGCATGATTGCTGCTGGCCTGAGCTCCTGTTTTGACAAATTAATTTTATTTAGAAATTATATTGCAATTCACCTGTGTTGTCTTGGTTATACTTTGGCAAAATTCAGACCTTTTATTTAATTCCTCCCTTAACAAACCATTTACATAGTTTTCATTAAAAATTTTAGAAAAATATTTGGAAAGTAAAAATATTCTAACTGCAGTCTGTTCTTCATTCTTTGTAGAGCTGTGTGTGTAACATGACTTCGTATAAATCACTATCCACATCTTCTTCACTTCTGAAACGATTGAAATACCTTCATAAATAGCTTTCTTTGGCTTGGTAGCAAATTTTTATTATTTGTTGTCATATTCAACCATAGGTTATTTTTTTTTCTTCTAAAGTGTTCAGTAGAATTTTATTTCAGATAGGTACAGAGAACTAATTGTCCAATAATAGTCTCTCCATGCCCCAGAGAAACATCATGATTAATAACAATCTCTTTTTTCTCTCAAAACCAAAACCAAACAAAAACACTAAACTTAGTCAAGAAGGGACAGGATATAAAAGATCTCTCTCGGCCGGGCGCGGTGGCTCACGCCTGTAATCCCAGCACTTTGGGAGGCCGAGGCCGGCAGATCACAAGGTCAGGAGATCGAGACCGCGGTGAAATCCTGTCTCTACTAAAAATACAAAAAATTAGCCAGGCGCGGCAGCAGGGCCTGTAGTCCCAGCTACTCGGGAGGCTGAGGCAGGAGAATGGCGTGAACCTGGGAGGCGGAGCTTGCAGTGAGGCGAGATTGCACCACTGCACTCCAGCCTGGGTGACAGAGCGAGACTCCTAGACTCCTTGTCGGGGGTGGGGGGGGGCGTGGGGAGGAATCGCTCTCAAGGGTAATTAGCATATTAATCATCTCAAATACCTATTTTTTTTTTTTAATGATGAGAACATTTAACATCCTCTCATTTAGTTATTTTAAAATATACAATACATTAATTATTTTCTGGTCACCTTGCAGTTGCCATGGAACACCAGAATGTTTTCCTCCTAGCTAACTGTAACTTTATACCTGTGGACTAAGGTCATCCCTTCTCCCGTCCACTTCTGCCTACCTCTCAGCTTCTGGTTACCACCATTCTACCCTGTACTCTATGAATTAGACTTTTTTAGATTCCAGGTGTTTAGTGCTGCCCTGAGCATATTCAGTGGAAATGCCTCCTTTGCTATTCTAGTTATTAACTCCTGCTCAGAAGTAGGAGACTTACTCTAATCTTAACATGCAGACCCAGTTTTTAAGCAAAAGAGCATCTATTAAAATATCATGGCTTAAGAAGGCATAGGAGAATCACAGAAGGAATCCAAGGGATAAAGAAAACCTGAGAGATGACCTTTGGGAGGAAATGAGTATTATCCTTGCATGAATATCAAATACATAAAGTTCAATTTATTTCTGGGCTGAATTACATCACATACCATTTAATAGCATCATTAATGAGTAATTTGAGTGATTCTTCAGATAAATCAGATAAATCTCACACTGTTATTACCTTCATGCACACTTACTGTAATCATCTGAAATTTTCCAAATATGATAGATATGTGGAATGTTGAATGTATAAGGAAACAAATAGCATACACAAATTCCAATCTCTTTATTATGAAAATTGACAAGCACAAAATGGTGAAATTTATTTATCAAAACTATGTGAGAAATGACAAAGTTAGGAATCAAATCCAGATCTAGTGCTACTGACCCCTAAACTCATTCTAATACTTTTTTTGTTTGGCTGAAGTTTAAAAATTCATGCTATTCACTTATAATAAAAAATATAAATATTGAGTTGGTGCAAAAGTAATTGCGGTTTTTGCCATTAAAATATAGCTAAGGCTATATCCATGTATATTTTAGGATACCCAAATAGAAAAATTCCTTCAGATAACCTTGTCTTATTTAGCAGAAACATAATTTAAGGTGTTCCTGAAAGCAGACATTAAACATATCCTTTTAAAAATCTATATATGTAATCTCTATCTCAGTGTGGCAGATATTTACTAAAAAGCTATGCCAAATAAGTGTGTTTTTAAAACCAAACAGACTTATACATGTTTAGATGTTCTTAAGAACAAAAGTTCTGACGTGGTGAAGGTTTACTTATTGCCAAAGTAAAATTAAGATAGTAATATTTTCAAAATGTGCATCTAACATTTACATTTGTAGAAATTTTCAGTATATAAGATTGAAAATATAAATATTAATAGCTTTTGAGATAATTTTATGAAACATTTTTGATATGCTCTCTTACTAGACAACCATCTTACTAGATATATATATATATCTCTAATACCTGCAGAGAAAACAGATAGTAAACTTAATTTAAATGGTCAAACATTATTTTATCACCATTCATCATATTAATAGTCAAAATGTGGACATGAAAAATCAGAATTTTGTTCTTTTTGTTCAAATTTTTTATAAAGTTAAAATCTGAAAAATAATTAGCTCAAACATAAGTATTGAATTGGTTTAGCATAAAAGACTCATTATTTTGTTTTAAATTTGGACTTGTACTATTACTGATTCCTACATCTATTTCAGGAGAATTCCCTTTCTTGCAAAAATTCACAGGAATTTAGGAAAGTAAAATATTGAATGTCATTATACATGCATGTAAAACCAATTAGAGCACCAAGCATTATTATTATTGTAAAATAAATTAGTTTAATTATCTCGTAACATGAACTGAATATATTTATGGTGACCTACATTTTGTGGACTTCTTTTTAAAATTTTATTGGTCCTGCTCTATCATACTTTTAATATTGTATGCATAAGGAAAATTGTAAAAATTGCTTGGACAATAATTTTAATCTTATTTTCTCTGGAAAATAACTTATTTCAAACAAACATTACATGTCTCAGGAAAATTAGTCTTTTTTTAATCAAATAGAATGATGTATTATAGAAAATAGAGAATATTACTTATAAAAGGGGACAGTGAAATTTAATGCGATTAAGAGTTAATAAACACCATACTAGGTTTTTTAAAAGAGTATATGATAGGTAAAGAAGGAAAGCTAAATCTGTTTACTATTTTAAATAAATAGTATATGTAGATCTACATGTAACTAAACACTAGAAAACCAGATCTGGTAAGCTTAATCATACTATAAGCTTTGAGAAATAAAAGGAAAATAGAAGCAGTGTCAGAATTTCAATAATTGTTTTAAAGTTTTGTGAAAAGAAGGGAGGAAATAATAGATTCCTTTAAAGCTGTTAGCTGGTGAGCATGATATTCTTAAGTATAATATTCAATTTTGTAATATTTAAGAGTTTATACATGTTTTCATGATTTTTGTTCCTCATTAAATCTTCCAAATCAGCCCAGTGTAAAATATATGGAATTCTTGGTACATAGCACATTTAAAAAAAAAGTGTTTATCTCTGCTACTGTACTAAAACCTTGCTAATGTGATAGCAACAAAAAGAAAAAATATATAAACATATAAAAAGAGAATAATAGAAAAGAGAAGACAGTGATGAATAAAAATTATCAACAGGTAGCGGAAATAAATAATAGGATTTAGAGTAGATGAAAATTCTAAACCAAAAGCCTCCAGAGGGGGACATTAATGACAAGAACGACAATTTGCTGGGCGCGGTAGTTCACACCTGTAATCCCAGCACTTTGGGAAGCCAAGGCGGGCGGATCACAAGGTCAGGAGTTCAAGACCAGACTAACTAATATGGTGAAACCCCGTCTCTACTAAAAAAAAAAAATACCAAAATTAGCTGGGCATGGTGGTGCAGGCCTGTAGTCCCAGCTACTCTTGATACTGAAGCAGGAGAATCATTTGAACCCGGGAGGTAGAGGTTGCAGTGAGCCAAGATCGTGCCACTGCACTCCAGCCTGTGCGACAGAGGAAGACTCAATCTCAAAATTCAAGCAACATATTCAAAGAGAATTTAGAGCTTGAAGCCAGCAGCTAATGATGAAGGCAAGGTGAGTCAGCTGAGGCCCAGGAAAAATGGATGAGCGCCTCTATAAGTAGTAGTAAGATCTTCAGGTTCCCTCATTTGTCTGATACATCTGCAGAATAACCTCTCCTCCCACAAAGACTGATATGTTTTTCTGTACAAAAATTGGAATAAAGAAATTAGAGTGCTAGGGATGTAAGGCACAGTGAAAAGCTAGGGAAAGGTGGCATAGAGGAACAGGAATAAGTGAAAGTCTTCACCTCTCCAACCCTTTTTCATGGCTAGGCTTCAAGAATACTAAAATCCACCCAAGTTTGCATCCTCCAGAAGGAAATGAGATAGTGAGTAGCCTCAAAGGACACACAAAAATGAAAAAGCTATTGATTCTGATATGTGGATTGTCAACTAATCACTTAATAGTGATGCACACTAGGTAATTTGCTTTCCTCCTGCACACTGATTTCAAACACTATACAATGGACAACAAAGATTTCCAGACATTTGAGAAATACATTTAGGACAAAGCTCATGGAAACCAACACCAAAAATCAGAAGAGAGGCACTTAAGAACACTCAGACGTGAGGTAAGAAATATAAGAATAAGAGTATATCATATATTGTAAGAGAGCTAAAATAATGAACTATATTCATGAAAAATGATTCAATGTTATTAAAAATATATTAAAGCTGTTGGGAATTAAAAATATAGTTACAGGAATAAGACAATTCAACAGAAGTGGTAGTCAGATTAAGGCAAGTTAGATAAAAAGACATAGATTTACTTCACATGTTTCATATCTGAATACTAAGTGTTATGGAGAGGCAAAAGAATATGGAAGCTCAAAAATCAAGTAACAAAATAAATTTATTTAGCATGAAAAGGCATATTTGTAATTTGAAAATGCCCATTGAGTGTCAAGAGTATAAATGATTAGGTGACTGGAGGGAGGAAACTACAGCAATATATCCAATTATAAAATTTCAAAACACTGGCAAACGTTAAAGCCTGGGTGGGGGTGAATATGTTACCAAAGATTAAAAGTCCAAGTTGGAAAGGATCTCTTATGAACAACACAGCATATTATAACAGAAGACAGGGTAAATTTTCTTTAAAATTCTGAGCAAAATATGTGATCCAAAAATCTATACTGAGTTCTCCCCTCCGCAACAGAAATCAGAGTATATATAAAAAAGAAGTCATTTATAAACAGAGAAATTATTTAAACAGGTAATTCCTCTTCTTAAGAAACTTTGAAGAATGTGATGCCTTACAATGATAGAATCAAACAGGAAAGAAATTAGCAAGGACTCTGAGAAGCTATTCAACACAGGACTGAGGTAGGGAAGTCTCAGGGAAAAAGCTTCATATGAAGCCTAGAGAGAAAACAGTGCAGACTGGAGAGGGAAGATGAAGGTCTTCATGGGGCTTCATGATGATGGAGTGAGGAGAAAGAAATGACTGAATACCTGATGTGTAACATGATATGGAGATTACTAACAGAGATTTATAATTTCATTAGAAAGAATTAGAGACAGTGACATAGGAAACAAAAGAGGTACAAATCAAGTTAATGATTAACTCCAGGAAGTTCAAAAATATTATTGAATATAGGAAAAGTGATCATGGTTCACTACTTGAGTCAGCAGTAAACAGCACACAAATAGGCAGAATAAATACTAATTGAGCGAATTTAAAAGTATATATGTGTATACTTACAAAAATACATACACACACAGTTTTGTGTATACTTACAAAAATACATACACACACAGTTTTAAAACAGATGGAAAAAGAAGTATGTATCTGAGTTAGTAATTATACCAATGTTAAATCCTCATTTTTTCATGAGAAAAATTCAGTACATAACATTGAAATTAATTAAAAAAACAGTAAAATGTTTATTTGTATTTTGAAATACACAGTGAATTTCTGTAGGAAAAAATAGGAAATAATATTAGGGGAACTCAGGGTTTAGCAACTACTTGAAACAAAATTAATTGTATTACCGTCTTAGCCATTTTATGTCTACCGCTCAGTAAAGTACATTCACATTGCTATACAACCTTTCCAGAACTCTTCTATCTTGCACTTCTATACCCATTGAACAAGAATTCCCATTTCCTCTTCCCACCTGTCCCAGGCAACCACTGTTCCATTTTACTTTCTGTCTCTATGAATTTGACTGCTCCAAATACTTCATATAGGTTCTAATTTCTCCATATCTTCAACATCTGTTTTTAATTTTTGTATTGTCGCCGTCCTAATGGGTGTGAGGGACTACTTTTTTATTTTAAAACTTTTGTCTGATTTAATTTTTACTTTTATTACTTAATTAAATATTTTAAAGTACTTTTTAAAAATAAAAATTTCATATACTAACCATTGTGTTTGGGTTACACATATTTATAAATTGCTTAACAATTGTACATAGGATGTATTAAATAATAAATTCACATCAAACTCAAATATGTCCTTGCAAGAGTGACACGGAGCTTTATTATTCATATACTGTATGATATTAACTTCAGTTACTTGGGTTAATGTAGAGATGAAATATTATTGATTAGTCTAGATCATCCACAATTTCAGTAATAAAACACAATTGGAGTGGCAGTTACAATTCATAGATGATAATTAAAAGAACAATTACAATGTAATGTTCAATAAAGAAAGTAGTGAGTAAAAGGGTAGCCAACAATAACCCCAGCCACAACATCTTCCTTAATCAGAAAGGCAATAGCTTTATCAAAAACCCACACTAGTGTTGCATTAACAAGACTTCTCAATGGCATATGGCCATTCATTGCATTAAGAGAGACTGTGAATGTGAGTATTAAGATGAGCCTGTTCTGGATTAATTTTAGCATTCCATCTTCAAGAGAAACTGAAGGAATGAATAATGAGCAAATAATTAAAACGGGTATTAAATCTGAATTCATTATAGATTTCAGAGACTGATAACATCAATAGAATCAAAACATTTAAATATCTTATAGTTGTGAATAATGAATCAAATTTAATATAGCATGAGAATGGAAAGAAGGAAGAGAAATAATATATATCCTTTGTGCTAGACAATTTACATACATTTTCTCATTTAAGTGATCAACTGAGATTCAAACACAAGTTCGCTGAATTCTAATTTTCATATACTTTCTACTACATGTTGAAATTTTTTGGTTTTTCATTTTAAGGTAAGGAGGGACACAGATCTAAGCTCATACAATTATGTGATTTTTTAAAAAGTAATAGCTCATGTAGAAGTTCATTAAAAATCATTTGAAGAATGTTTAGAAGGCTTAGTTTACTGTAAGCTCATTATAAGCCGAGATAATAAGATAACCAGAAATTTCATATGCACTCTGAGGCTACCTAAATAGAATAACTTCTATTGGAACTTTCTATCAAAAAGGAATTCTAGTGTGGTATACTAGCCAACTCACATGCAAGGCATAGTGATTATGGTTTTTATAAGCCACGTATTCATATGTGCAAAAATCAGAACTGTCTGTTTTCATTTATGTTGAACTTCATGTTTATTTCACATTTTTATTTCAACTTTCTGCCAAAAACCTAATTTAGTCATTGCTAGAAAAACCAAATAAAATTCAAAGATATTTTTAAATTGTGCTAGGGTTAAAACTCCCAGCCCAATTTCCCTCCTCCCTGGGGTTATTTCTGAGTGCCTATCTTATACAATTCTATGATATCAGTAGAGAGGTTGCGAAATGGTGGGACTTAGATCAGTCTTATTCAGTCCTGAAACATATACTACTAACTTTGATTTTGGGGATTGCCTCCCCCTGATGTTTGCTGAAAGAACAAATATTCTGCTGGCGTCCAATCTCAAAATTCAGTAAGTTATATACAACTCTGTCTCTATTCAACCCCACCACCTGTGGACCATAGTATCCTTCTTTAAACAAATTTATGTGTCCTCTTTGGAGGAACAGGGAAGGTAACATCCCAGTAGATTTTAAATCCCAACAGAAATTCAGATTCACCTTATTCAGAAATTCTTTGCTCTTGATTATTTATTTTCCTCTCTGAGGTTGGTTCTAGAATATTAGATGGCCTAGAATACATGATCACGTTTATTCCACCTAAGGGATTGTCACTAAAGGCACTTTTCTATGAAGGCTATGAAAACTTGTTTTCTCCCCAGATTCTCTCCACTGCCCACAATCAAAAAACAAGCAACAGACAAACCCCCCAAACTAAAACATATTAGCAATGGGAATGGAGATTATCTTGTGGGGAAGGTATATTCTCAGTCTTATCAAGAGCTCATCTTGACATTAATAAATATATTAACTTTTGGCATGTGAAAGTCAAAGGAAATTTTCAGGATTTAGAAGAAAGAGAAAGAAGCAAGAACATCTGAAGGAAAAAAAAATAGATCAGGAAAAACAAAGGTAGAAATAAAGCTACTGAGAAATTGAAATATGTCTTTAGTGAACAATGTAGTACTAAATCAAAGACAAGCTTTTTCTCTTTCTTGGTCCTTTTTGTAATAAATAGTTTTTCCACTCATTGAAATATTATTTCAAATCAGAATTTTAAAAATTCAGGTTATATATGTGTGTGTATGTGTGTGTGTGTGTGTAAATATATATATGTGTGTGTGTGTGTGTGTGTGTATGGTGCTGAAACTGAATTGTATGCATCCCAGTAAGTTAATTTAATGAATTTCCACTGCTGTTAGGGAGAAGGACATTGAGGACTGCACTGTTTGTTTAGGAAATAAAATTTGCAAATATCTGTCCTAAACTATCTTTTTTCATGATACAGCTCAGACAGCTCAGAGATAGGCTTTGGTGACAAACTTATGGAAGCAATGTGGTGGCAACCACTGTGAGGAAAATTGCATGTATCGTCTACAAACATTATTATACTGGGCTGGTAAGTTCTCTTTACTCCAAGAAATCTCTTTAAGCCTTTGTAAATGGTACATTGTACTATGCAAGAAGCAGATTTCAATGGAAATGATAAAATTTCTCGCTTCGTGTATATAACAAAAATTAGAAACATGCATTCTTCAAAAAGAAATGCAATCATGAGATACATCGGCTGTGGCTGTAATGAACACCTGAGACCTGTAACTCCTAAGTCAAAAAAGTTATCGGTCTCTTCTTATAAGAGGTTGAAACATACGGCTTTCTTAGCATAAACTATTTTGTACTCATTTGGTAACTTCCAGGGCATTTTAATCCACTAGAAAATAGTGTAAATCTTCTATTTTGTTTTTCAGGTTAAGTTTTTTTATTTTTCACAATTCATAGGTGATAATGAAAAGATCATTGAATTCCATTAGATCCTCCACTTAAAAAAAAAAAAAGCATCGGTCATAGTCCCCTGAATAGAAACCTATAATATGTTAATAGTTCATTAGAAACCCATCTATATCTAGCTTAAGTTCTGCAAGTAAGAAACCTGGCAGCACTGGTTTCTTCTTGAGGAAATCAGAGTTTCTCTTACTACAAAAGTAGTGGTCTCATTATGTGAGAGAGATGTGGACATTGTGTTTAAGATCGTCAAGGCATAGCAATATGGAGGCAATCATACAGAAAGCAAAAGGTGGAGAGCTGAAGACTGGTATTGTGAAATTTGAGAACAAAGGGACAGTACCTTGGAAGCCTATTAAATAGAAGAAAGAGCAGGGAACTCCACTGAGGACCAGAAATGGGGGAAGTATCTTTATAAAGGACCTATGTCTGCTGCCTCCTGGGATGCTCTGGCTTTATTTATTTATTCATTCATTTTTGTCCACTCTGTTGGTTTCATGTTTGGATGAAGACTGGTACATAAATAATCTTTAGTTTGCTATAGTATCAGTTGATACTGTAGTCCTTTCTATTGCCCTGTGTCAGGCCCTGAAGTTTGTATAACTGCTATCACAGTATAGCATATATTTTAGGTGAATATACGGGGGTGGGGGGGCATTCTATGAACAAAGTATATGTGGAGGCATGTTGGGTTCCCTTGCTTTTTCCCGCAGCATAACTAAAAGTGATAGTCTCAGACAACTCAGAGATAGGCTTTGGTGCTAACCATATCCCAATCTCCTTTTTCATGAAGTTTCTTAGTCCCTGAACTCTTCTTGTTCTGTACCATTAAGATAGATGCCTATTGTGTTCCCAGCTGCTGTCCTTAGGAAAAAAAATATTTTTTTCCTAATAGGTGAATTTATGTTCAGGCATAGTTGCTGTTTCTCAACATCCGTGGATGAAATCTTTACAAATTTCAAAGCAATAATTCTGGTTAGCTCTAAGGTATTTATAGACATGCATAAGAAATTTTCCCCTTTGTGGCCTGAGTATATCAAGCAAACAATCAGAAGAGACAATTTAAGTAAACTACCCAAGAGCAAATAATTAATGAGTAACAGATATGAGATTCAAACCTAGACAACCTAGTTGTAAAATTTGTGATTTAAAAAGTTCATTGTACTTCATACTAATGGTCTTTCATGACATGTCTCACAATTGTAGTTTTACCTTTGTGCCTTCTTCATGGTAAGCACTCAAAGAGTTGTTGAATAAATAAACAAACCTCCATATACAGGAATGTGGAGCAAAGACTTAAGTGAATATAGTGGCAGCTGATATTTAAGGAAAGCAGGTATGGGCATACCAATGTAATGGGTTGTCAACTACAGAGGATATGTGATGCTCCCAGGACACTGGCAGTCACTCAGGGTAAGCGAGATCAGGCATAACACCATGCATATGAGCCATGGAAGTGGAGTTTAGGATAAATTTCATTTCCCAGGAAGGCAGTAAAGCTTACTGAAAGTTAGAAGTAACCTAAAGTAGCCAAAATTTTATGAAAACATGTACTTGCACTTAGTAGAAACTATCAAGGACTCAATCATAAAATGAATTCATCAAGCCAGAGCCAGAAACACAAGAACGTGTATTTGTGTCTGAGTTGCAGTACTGTATTCACCTGCCAAGAAAATATTTGCTCTGAAAACCCAAGGAACCAGAGAATTCGAGCCAGACATCAATAATTTTTTAATGCATCATCTCAATCTGGTATCACTGATAAATTCTTAATCAAATTCAATGTTTGTGGAATGGAAATTTCTGGTAATTTGAGTTCTTGATTAATTGCAAACACTTGCCTCAAACATTTTTGAACAATTTCCAATATTATGTCACAAAAATGTATTCTTAATATCTTATGTCTTAATTGATTAGTAAAATAAAACACAATTTATTTCACTATATTTTAAATATAGTTTATTTTAAAAGTACTGGTTAAGCTGAATCCTTATTTATTATTTAATTTATTCAATATTCACATTCATTAATCATTCAATAAGCAATTATTTTGTTAGCTTCTGGGAATAAGATAATAAAAAATGTAGGCACTATTGCTATCCTCAAATATGCTACCTAGTGTGAGAGAAAGAATAAGATAGGATGTTGTAGTAGAGTGTGAAAATCACTTTAACAGGAACATTCAGAGTGCTGTAAGAACGTGTAAAGGAGTGCATGACTCATTCCAGAGTAGTTATAAAAAAGTTCCCAAAGAAAGTAACATTTAAGCGATTATATAAAACATGAGAGGAATTTGCTAAACAAAAATAGGTAGAATGTTCATGACAGAGAGGACAATATAAACCAAAGCTAAGAAATGAGAACAATTCTAATGAGTTTGAGAAACTAAAGGAAGTTTACCATAAATAAAGTGTTGGTGATGACAAGGAAGTCAAGGCAGAGAGAATGGTGAGAGATTAAGCTGTATGTATAAGAAAGAACAGATCAAAGTGCTAACTAATCCCATACCAGTTATATTTAACAATATCCAAATGTCAAAGGATGCTACCAAAGGTGTAGGAGAGTGGGATAGTTATAAAGTATCTGTTTTAATTGGTGAAAGGACAGCGACAAGTGGAAATTTTTTACAGTTTCTTTAACACAAGGGGTCAGCAAAGGAGGCAGAGGATCCAAATCCAGAGAATTAAATGAAAAAACAATAGTGTGGCATTATAGAATCAATACAAGACATCAAGTTGAATCAGGACTGGAAAGGATAAGGATACAGAATAAATGGAAGACATCAAGTTGAATAAGGTCTATAAAAATAAGAAAGTGAGTGATATTACATTTATATTTCATACAATTTATTCAGACCTCAGTATTGAAAATAAGAGAGCTGAACAAAATGTATTATATCCATACAAAGGACTATTACTCAGCCTTAAAAGGATGGTTATCCTGTGACATGCTATAACATGGATCAAATTTGAAGAAGTTATGCTAAGTGAAGTAAGAGAATGTCACAAAAATGATAAATACAGTATGATCCCACTTACATAATATATCTAAACTAGTCAAATACATAGAAAAGGAAAGTAAAATCACGGTTATCAAGGGCTGGCAGAGGAAAAATGGGCAGTTAACACAGTTTCAATTTTGTGAGGTTAAAAATTGTGCAGATCATTTGCACAAAAAATGCAACTATACTCAAAGCTACTAGAACGTACACTTAAAAGTGATTAAGATGGTAAAGTCTATGTTATATGTTTTTAATCACAATTTATAAATATTTAAAAAATATGAAAGACTGATACAACAATAATAAAACTCATAAAAATCCAGATGAGAAACCTGGTGACCTGACCTTGAGTAGCAGTCGTGTCTATGAAGGAAAGTCATTATATTCAATATATTTTTTTTGAAGTAGAATCAATTTGACCCATGACATTCATTGTTCTAGGGAAAGTAAGATGCAGAATTAATTTGAGAAAGAAAATGGTAATTTCACTTTTAATGTATTGGGTTTAAAGTGTCCATCAGACATCCATACATATAGAAAATATGTTTCTGGACCATAAGAAAAATGTTTTAGCCTTTGAAATAAAGTTGAGGGTCACCAACATTCAACGGTAACCAATATTATTTTAAAACAGACTTTTCCATGGCATTAATTCACTGTAAGAATGATCCCCAATCTGAAGGCAAGAATCCTCTATGGGAGATAATATTGTGTAAAGTAGTGAAGAAGTGGTATGTAATTTGGAAATGCCTCTTGATGAATTTGATCTAAGCCTTCTCCTTTCCTGTGGAAGATACATCACCCTCTTGCCATTCGAAATAACTGATTGATAGCAATTAAAAGTATGGCAGGAGATGAGCTTATTTAGCAGAATTTTATTTAATGAGAAAAGAGCTAGGGAGAGAATCCTGAGGCACATTAAAATGTTAAGAAATGAGTAGAGGAAAAAGTGTCCTTTGTTTTGAATAGAATTCCAAAGCCCCAGTTCTTTTCTCTAACTTTTCTCTGTAGTAGCTTGTTTTACAACTGAGGTTAGATAGGGGTAAAAATTAGGAGAAGAGAGATAGTCTTGGGGTTGGGGAGACAGAAAACTCTATGAACAGTTTTCTTTGTTTTGCTTTGATTTGTGTTTGTTTGTTTTGCTACTCTTCCTTCTTTTTCAACCCGTGGAATTAAAAGCCAAACGATGACAATGCTGACCCAGTGGGGTACACCAAGGTGCTCCAACAAATTCACAGAGGTGCTGTGAAATAAAAATTGCACCAGATAAGTTCAGCAGGCAAGGAAGATTTTATTTAACACAATTGCAACATGGGGAGAGAGAGTGAATTCAGTGGGCTGGGGAAAGCAGATCCATCCTTAATATTGTGGGCATGATCTAATCAGCTTCCAGTGAATATAAAGCAGGTTGAAAAATGTGAAAATGAGAGACAAGTTGGTGGTGTGCCCTCGGCAGACTGGAGAGGCCTTAGGAGAGACTGAATGAAACTCTGCTGAACCAAAATCCTATAGTGTGCCTTGGTCAGTTAATGGAAATTTCCTGAGGGCATTACAGGGGGGTTGGTTAATGTGATCAGGCCATCTGTATTTGCTAACTGGCAGTTATTGAAGTGAGGCTTATATCCCCAGCCCACTGACTCAAATGTTAATTAATGCTTTGTATCCCTGAATCCAATTAAGTTGACACTCAATATTAACCATCACAATTGTGGTAAGAAAAAAATTAATAAAATATTAAGAACAGAAGCCAAATTGCAATTGGTGAAGAATAATATGAAAAGAGGAAATAATGAGAAAAACATATACATGACTATAGAAGTGTGACTTTGAAGGTAATTAACTGGTGCTTTAACTGAACAAGAAATTAGAGTTAAAAGCTGCCATGGGATATAAAGTAGACATAATTAAATGTTAACTGGAAGAAACAAATAGAAAGGAAAATATTGATGCATAGTTAGATATACAAGTATATATAGCATATCTTATATAACATAAGTTCATTTTAATGGAAGAAAATGGAAAAAAAATTATAGTTAATAAATTTTAAACATCTCATTTTATGCATATCATCAAGATGTATAAAATAAAATGTTCTTTTGTAGGAAAGAGGTAGAGTTTAGAACTTTGATGAATGGGGAGAAATTTATAAAAATACATTGGAAACACTAGAGAGAGACTTATTTAAGAAAACACACTACTTGAAGACTGAATTGAGAGTACTCATATGGTTTGGCTATGTTCCCACACAAATCTCATCTTGAACTGTAGCTTCCATAATTTCCACATGTCACAGGAGGAACCCAGTGGTAGATAATTAAATCATGGGGGCAGGTCTCGTCCATGCTGTTCTCATGATATTGAATAAGTCTCACAAGATCTGATGGTTTTATAAATGGGAGTCCCCTTGCACAAGCTTTCTCTTTGCCTGCTACCATGTAAGACATCCCTTTGCTCTTCCTTTGTCTTCTACCATGATTGTGAGTCCTCCCCAGCCATGTGGAATTGTGAGTCAGTTAAACCTCTTTCTTTTATATATTACCCAGTCTCCAGTATGTTTTTATTAGCACTATGAGAACAAACTAACATAATTACAGGCAAAAAAATTTAATCCCAATTTTTAGAGTTGTCTTAATATATTACCCAGTTTGCAGTATGTTTTTATTAGCAGTGTGAGAACAAACTAACATCATTACAGGCAAAAAAAATTGAATCCCAATTTTTAGAGTTGTCTTATTTTCCCCACCAGGGCTCAGCAACTGTATTAGTAATCTATTGCTATGTAACTAATTATCTTAATCCTTAGTAGTTTAAGATAACAAAATGTTATTATGTGCCAGGAATCTGTGGGAAGCTTAGCTCTGTGGGTCTTGATCAGAATCTCTCATGAAGTTGCATTTCAGTTAGTTTCTGAAGGGTTGATGAAGGTTGAAGGATTCCCTTCCATGCTTATCCAGAGGGCTGTTGCATGAGGCTTAGTGAAGCTTCCCCAGGAGGACTTTTCCATATGGCTGTTCACAACATGGATTTCTCCACACCAAGTGCTCATAGAGAAGATAGAGACAGAGAGAATGGAAATTGTAGTAACTTTATGATCTAATCTTAGAAGTTATATATTATCACATTTGCCACATTCTATTTTCACACAGATGAATCCTAGTCTATTATGGGAGGAGACTGCATACCAAAAGCTGCAGATCTCCTGGGGGCAACTTAAGGCTAGAAAAAGAGGATGTGGTCAAATCCACACAGAAGAATACTGGAGTTGGATAATAAAGGAGTCAAAATAGTGGAGTTGGGTAGCTAAAGGACAGGAGTCTTAATTTATTATTTCAAGGATCAGAACGAGGGGGAAGGGACCTTCAATGGTTGTTGAAATAATGTGGGGAAAATATATTTGACAATGATTAAAATGGAATGGTTAAGTCAGGATAGCAATTGACATTGTATGGAAAAAAAGACCTTTAAGTTCTAAAGTCTTTATTCTGGGACATCACACACCGGGGCCTATCATGGGGAGCGGGGAGGGGGAAGGGATTGCATTGGGAGTTATACCTGATGTAAATGACGAGTTGATGGGTGCTGACGAGTTGATGGGTGCAGCACAGCAACATGGCACAAGTATACATATATATGTAACAAACCTGCACGTTATGCACATGTACCCTAGAACTTAAAGTATAATAATAATAATAAATAAATAAATAAGTAAATAGTGACAGAGTTTAAGACAAAGATGAGGAGAAGGTATTTTTAGTTAAGTGGACTAAGTCTCGAAGTAACAGCATTTAATTATCACTCTCTACTCATGAGTAAGTAAATGCAACAGCCTGAAGGCATCAAAGCAGAAAAACTGTAGGTCACAGTTTTGGTGTTCATTGAAGGTGGGACTTGAAAAGACTTCATGGAAAGCAATTTCTTCATCAACAGATCACTACTCATAGAAGAACAAAAATGAAGAGCCTGAGGATTTAGGGGAAACTATTATCCATAAAATATAGTTTTCACAGAGCATGTTTTGTAGGATTAGAAAAAATCAAATAAGAGCAAGAGTACAGCAAAGGTGCAAGGTAGAGTATGGGTAGAGTGTGGTGATGGCCTAAAGGGTCTCAGACTGGGGAATGTTCAAAAATTAAAAGAATGTAAGACAAAGTAGATTTAACTGGCTGAGAATTTAATAAGAAAATTAATCTCAGCATCCCATCCACCCCTTGGTGTCTGAGGGTAGAGTGTATAGGCTATAAAACTCCCTCTGAGTTTTAATCCTCTCAGGATTCAGCTGCATCCCTGGATGTTATTCTTCTAATACAGTTCAACTTGGTAGTAAATACAAATTCCCTGATATTTGGGAATTTTTATATGAAAATACCACATAATGCTCAGTAGTAGAAATGACCAGAATTTCTGTAGCAATGGTCAAGCCTCTAGTGTGTCATAAGACTCTGAAATAAATGCAAAGCTTAGTGAAACAACATAATCTATATGATATATGGTTGAGGTTGGGGGCACAAACCTAATATAACAGTATCAAGGAAAGATAAATCAATTGTAAAAGGTCAAAGGTATATTAATTCTACCATATGCAAGTTTGAAACAGCTGGAAACGATTTTTAAAGCCACTGACTTTCACTGAGCTAAGTATTTTTTAATTTGCTATATTATTAAACTTTTTGACAGTGGTGGTAGTAGTGAAAAAATGAAGAGAACTAATTCAATAATTATGTCCATTTTTAAAGGATAATTCAAGTACTCTATCTTTATTAAAATATTCATCTCATAATAAGGCATTCATTATTTTGACATATTTATAAACTGTAAGTTTCTTAGAGCACAAACTATGTTTAATTTACATTTATAGTTTTAGTGCCTAATATAATACCTAACCCATCACAGCCCAAAGTCAGTATGCAAGAGATATTTTTTTATTATAAGTTTTAAGAAACAAGAAAATCTAGTCAAACCTCTTACTAAGTTACAATAGTCACTGTAAAAGCTAGAGGGAAAAAAACTAGACTGTTCACTTTGCTGACTCAGTGTTTATTCATTGTTTTTGTATTTATCTGTTTATGTGTGTGTTTTTCTGTCAATTTAGCTTCATTATATTTTGAAGATTAGATTCTACCAAAGGCAATTGAAAACCGTTCCCAGTTTATTAGGAAAGAGCTATTTGAATCCGGATTCCCACCTTGAAAATAAAAACCATCTTTTAATTTCTTTTAGAGATAAATATAAAGCATATCTGAAGATTTTATTAGTATCATTTTGCTATTATTAGTAATTACTTACATTAGTAAAATAACTAAGTTTAGGTAAATGTATGCAAAAAATTGGCAATTCCCTGGGCTTATCTCTCTTCTAATATTTTCCTGATTTCATGAATTTTCTAGTGTTGCAAACTTAATTGTGATGTAAATTAAATGAAAATAGGTTGCAGATTGTTTGGGGACTTGTATTTTTCAATGCTTAATGATCACATGGCGAACACATATATATGGATTTCTCTTAACCAGATTTTTTCAACGCATCAGTATTTTTATCATTCCCACCACCCTCAATCCCCAGCTTGGAATTTCAATAGGAAAATCAAGCCTACAAAATGAAAACGAAAATCAATCTTCTTTTATTTTGGAACAAATTAAATTCCCCTTCGCAAGTAATGATTTTTACCTTAAAGCCATGATAACTATCTTGTTGCTCTGTCAAGGTTTCTCACCTCCTTATCTTACAACAGTTAACCTTAATAATCCCCTCACTTTCAAACCCTTCCTGATTTATGGCTCTTTAAGCACTTCTGTTAAGCTTGATCATTTACTTACACTTGGCCTCTAATAGAGTCAGTATCACTTTGAAGATTGTAAATGGATTCTGCTAAAATCAAGTTCTTCAGACACTCCTAGACCAATGTTTTGTTATGCTTTGTTTTTACCTTCTGGTAATTGATATCTGTGAAATATATTTTTATCATGTTTTTGTAGCTCCCTAATCAAAATGAAAAGACACTAAATTTGAAATTTCTTTTTTCTGGTCCTCCAGTGTTTGATAATACTAAACATATAGACAAAGGGTGTGGTCTCATACTTTAAAAATACGTGTTTTAATGTGAAAGTTACATTTGCAGAGTCTCAAGGGAAGTTTCGTGCTTAGCCATTTTATCTATGTGGATAGGTCAACTATTGTCCTAATCTTCTATCATATTTCCAGTCACTAAAGAATAATTGTACTACTTAAGTGCATAGCACTTATTATAGAACAATGCTTTTTTTTCAGACAATGAATCCCTAATTGCCCAATGGAAAAATAAGAAAAAAATTTTCTGGATTCACTTTAACCTTTATAACTATCATTAGTTATAAATATATATATTTATATATTATATATTTATTATATATATGCATATATATTTTATATATATATATATCATTTTACTTCTATGGAAGTTGGTGAACAGAACTTTAACTAGCCAGATGAAGAGAAGTAAGGTTGTAATAAATTAAAAGTTGAGGGTTTTTTAATTCTTTTTTCTAAGATTAGACTAGCTATTGATTAAAGTCATTTCAGATCTCACAATGTCACAAACAATAACAGTGGCACCTACTATTATATGAAATGAGTACAATATATGCTAAACACTCTACAAAGTATTTTACATGTTTTAACTTGTTTTAATTTTATACAAATTCTATGAAGTGGGTATTATTAACCTTTTATAAGAGAAGAGGGAATATACTCTAAGTCAAGTAACTTGCTGAGTATCACCATGACTAATAAATAGTAGGGCAGGAATTCTGACTCGGATGTGTTGCATGTTATATTTATAAGTATTGTAAGTATAAGAGAAAATAAGTATGAAGGAAAACACAAATCCTAGATACAGAGAGATTCTCAGAAATAAAAACAAAACAAAACAAAAACAAAAACAAAAACTTCTCAAGCTCAAGGAGATTGCTACCTTGCTTTTAAATAATAAATTGGTACAAAAGGAAAAACCTAGTTTCTGTTAAACTTTTAATACATGTTTATAATATATTTACATTCTATTGATGTTAAGGAAACATACCTTTATCAGTTCATAAATTGCTGTTAACATTTGGTATGATGCATATTTAAAAAAACTATTACTACAGATTTATGAAAGTCATAGCAGAAGGGTTTACAACAGTTGTCCTTGAACCTAAAGATGGCAGGAATGGAGAGAAGCTGCTGTGAAAATGTTGTATATAATCACTTGCATGTGAGATTGTACAAGCACTGAAAAGGGACCTAACTTACCCTCTCTGATTTCATAAATCATTTAAAGAGGTCTATAAGTATTGATGACATCTATTTTGTTACTATAAACTAAAAGAATTATAAGGCTGTAAAATGGATTCCAAGTTAAGGTTAGGAAATTAAAGAATCAATGAAATGTATATGAGAATCTGTTTCCATCAGAGGGCAAAGAACAAAGGCGTTAAAACTGTAGAATGAAAGGTTACAAAAAATTCTCTAACTTTGCTACTATAACCTCATACATAAGCTGGATTACAGAAGCATACCATGCTTTACAACAGAGCCCAGAGCAAGGAAAGAAGATATATTTGCAGTGAACAAAAAGAGATCAAGTGTTATTTTGTTTCATATTCTATAGTGTTGTTTGGTGTAGAAAATAATCTTTCAGAAGTAAGATTCGTACATGTTCATATTCTTCAAGACATGTAATTCTGTTGTAGTTCTTATCTCCGCTTTATGATTATGTATTAAATAGGTCAAGAGATCTCAGCATTTCAACTCTGAATAAAAGATTGGCTTGTGTCTCATTTATCTTTTTTTGTAAGAACACCAAAAAGAAGATACCATTAAGTCTCAGCAGTGACTTTTCTCATGGTTAATAGTGGAAAAATTTCCCCAACCTTTGGAAATATATTAAGTACTTTCTAAGTGGCAATTAACTCTTATTTATATATTTATTTATTTTTGAGACAAAGTCTTGCTCAGCCACCCATGCTGGAGTGCAGTGGCCTGATCTTGGCTCACTGCAACCACTGTCTCCCGGGTTCAAGCGATTCTCCTCTCTCAGCCTCTTGAGTAGATGGGATTACAGGCATCCTCCATCATGCTGACTAATTTTTGTATTTCAGTAGAGACAGAGCTTCACAATATTGGCCAGGCTGGTCTCGAACTCCTGATCTTAGGTGATCTGCCCATCTTGGCCTCCCAAAGTGCTAGGATTACAGGTGTGAGCCATCACGTCTGGGCTTAACTCTTATTTTTTTCAGAGTTATTCAGCAAATGAGAAGTGGCAAATAAGTTATAATATACAGACACCATAGTAATTAATTTAGTTTCAACTTTCCTCAAAAGCTATCTTTATTCAAGGTTTATATCTAAGTTTAAAGCTCATTAGGAATGACATGCATAAACTGTGATTAACTTTTATGTATTTTCTCTGTACATATAAGTGTTTTCATAGTTAATTATTATTTATATCTGAGATACTCCATCCATTGATCAGTGACATTAAATAATAGTTTCTGAATTTTGTCATGGTATGGCATAATGTTTAAGAGGACAAATGCTGGAGTTACATTGCCTAGTTTAAATCTCACCACCATGATTTATTTACTAAGAGGCCTTACTCAATTTGCCTAATCTCCCTATTCTTAGGTTTCCTCAACTTTCATTCCAGTATGCTAATGAGTACCTACCTCCTAAAAATTTTCCTAGATTTAAATTTCTAAAATTATATATAGGTCTTAAGGCTTGTTTTAAATACTCTGGAAGGTTTCTAACAATAATCTATACATACAAATCTTTGCTACATGTATTGCTACACATTTAAGTATATACTATAAATGTTTGCATACATTCAATTAGATACTATAGACACGTTTTCATAAATGTACACTACTAATATCCATAATTTTGCATATTTAACTATATAAAGTAAGAGGGATTAAGTGGAGTATACCTAAATCTCTCTTTAGAAGTGGAGTTGAAAAGACTAGAAATAAAGCCAACATTTTTATGGCTATGATAGATTTGTACTCAAAGACTGGTTTTGTTCTTAAACTATTTAATTCCATTATCATCTCAAAATTCAAGCATATTTAGTTATGGCCTTTCCCATTTTCCATGTGTTAATCAACAACTGTGTATTTCTGCTCTCCCCCTACTCAAAGAGAGAAACAGCCTTTATGAAAAGGTGAATAAAGTAAAGCAAATGGAAGAGTTGAGACAGTTACTAGATACGAGATCTTTGTTCTCAAACAAATACATATTCGGTCAGTCTTCAGATTTTAAAGAGGTCAATGTAGGCTGACAATTCGAAAAAAAGATGAGATTATAAAGTAGAGAATAAAATAAATGAACCATGAGGAATAAATATGGGCAAGCAGCACAAAGATAAGAGAAAAACATGGGAGATTAAACAGTTTTTGAATTGTCAAAATACAAGATTTTAAACAATAAAAAAATAGATTCCTCATGACCAGAAAATAATTTTAACCAAAGAATGGCAATGAATAATCTCTTCAGCATATATAAGGTTCATGAATTTAAATATCTGTGCTTATGGCTGTATCTATTTATGGATGACTAAAAGTAACATTGACTTGTGTTTCATTTATCTTTTTGCAAGAACACCATAAAGAAGCTGTCATTAAGTATTAGCAGTAGCCTCTTTTCATTAATAATGGATAAACAAAAATCAAAAATATAATTTAGCAAATGTATAATTCATATAAATATATATTTACATAAAGAAGTTTATATATCTTATTTCTGTATCTTAATATGGAAATAAAGGCATCATTTAATATGCAAAAGGGCTTTTTAGAATAAGTATATGACATAATCCTTTTCTTTAAAAATATCTTTAAAATTATTGAGTTTCAGTTTTGGAGCAAAGCAGAAAGGTTTTAGTAAAGAGAAATGGTACGATAAAAATGGGTGATATGTTTCAAAGTGTGAAAACATTATAAAAAGAGGAAAATTGGAACTATCCAGATACAATATACGATTTTTAAAAAGTTATTAGAATTGATCATGTAGGAATTTTCAAGAATAAGAGTTGAGATTGTTTAAAAGTTCTTTAGCACTAGAGCACTAGGAAATGTTTTTTTTTTTTTTTTTTTCTAGATTTAAGATTCAACTGATGGGAATGAATGTAATGACTATTATTGGTGCTTTGTTGTTTTGTATGTGTGTAGAATTTAATTTTAGTAGTTCACGAATAAAAAATGGAATGTCTTGTTAGATTGTTTATTGATAATAGATCAATTTAGTTGAAGTCTTAGAAGATGCTCTTCCAAAATATTTATTAAACATCAAAAGTTATAGTCATTATCTTTCCATATTTCTAATGTGTTTCAGTAACAAAAATAAAATATTTTATATATCAGAATGCATGCATATGTAAGTATGCAACATAATTTTTTTGTTATTTTTCTTTTAAAGTAAAAAGCCATTTTGATATATTTAATATGTATTTACTAACTTCACTGACTTGCCCTTTACCCACAAGAAATTGGCTTTTGATTCTATATTCTTAATAAAATACTATTGAGATGATATATATCAGAAATAGCTCTAGGTACTGAGTAACAGTAGTAGCAAATATAAACAAGACAAGACACAGTCTCACATAATTTTTATATCAACAGACAAAGATAAATAATATAAAAATAAGCAAAGAACACACACAAAAAAACAAAGTACAGAACTAACAAAATAGTGTGGTATGATATGAAATAATTTTTAGCAGTTTGAGCAGGCCTCTCTGAGGTTGTGATAGTCTAATTTTTTTCAGAGAAGCTAAAAGCTTTATTGTTATGTGAAACCTGTTGAATTTCAAATGTTGTGAGCTAATTAGCATGTTTCAAAGACATCATGAAGGACAGTACTTTATAGGACAAATGACACAAATTTATTGGTATCTCCTACCTGTGAGCCACTCTTTTTTGTTTTTACTCACTGCTCCAAACACTTCCTTTGGAATGATAGATTATTTTATTTACATTTTCTAAATCTATAATTCTTCCCTTTACCTCTCTTAATCTATATATTATAATTGTTAAATAACTAATATAAATATGACCCAGATACTGTATTTATAATCAAATACTGTATTTCTCTATATTTAATTTAATATGTCAAATATCTAGTTCATTCTTGTCAGTTTGGTACAAACCAGTGGCTGAGAAAACAAATGTCAAAGCCAGTTTGTTTGAATAATGATTCTGCTAACTACTAGCTGGGTCAAGTTGGCCAAGTCAATTAACCTTTTTGTTCCTCAGTTTTCTCTTATGTAAAATGCATATATCTGTCAGGGTCCAATCAAGAGACAGGATCCACATAGTGATTTGAAAAGGGGCTGGCGGAGCAAGATGGCCGAATAGGAACAGCGCCAGTCTCCAACTCCCAGTGCGAGCAACACAGAAGACCGGTGATTTCTGCATTTTCAACTGAGGTACTGGGTTCATCTCACTGGGGAGTGCCGGACGATCAGGGCTGGTCAGCTGCTGCAGCCCGACCAGCGAGAGCTGAAGCAGGGCGAGGCATTGCCTCACCTGGGAAGCGCAAGGGGGAAGGGAATCCCGTTTCCTAGCCAGGGGAACTGAGACACACAACACCTGGAAAATCGGGTAACTCCCACCCCAATACTGCGCTTTAAGCAAAGAGGCACACCAGGAGATCATATCCCACACCTGGCGGGGAGGGTCCCACGCCCACGGAGCCTCCCTCATTGCTAGCACAGCAGTCTGTGATCTACAGGCAAGGCAGCAGCGAGGCTGGGGGAGGGGCGCCCGCCATTGCTGAGGCTTAAGTAGGTAAACAAAGCTGCTGGGAAGCTCGAACTGGGTGGAGCTCACAGCAGCTCAAGGAAACCTGCCTGTCTCTGTAGACTCCACCTCTGGGGACAGGGCACAGTAAACAATAACAAACACAGCAGAAAACTCTGCAGACGCAAACGACTCTGTCTGACAGCTTTGAAGAGAGCAGTGGATCTCCCAACACGGGGCTGAGATCTGAGAAGGGACAGACTCCCTGCTCAAGTGGGTCCCTGACCCCTTAGCAGCCTAACTGGGAGACATCCCCCACTAGGGGCAGTCTGACACCCCACACCTCACAGGGTGGAGTGCACCCCTGAGAGGAAGCTTCCAAAGCAAGAATCAGACAGGTACACTCGCTGTTCAGAAATATTCTATCTTCTGCAGCCTCTGCTGCTGATACCCAGGCAAACAGGGTCTGGAGTGGACCTCAAGCAATCTCCAACAGACCTACAGCTGAGGGTCCTGACTGTTAGAAGGAAAACTATCAAACAGGAAGGACACCTACACCAAAACCCCATCAGTACATCACCATCTTCAAAGACCAGAGGCAGATAAAACCACAAAGATGGGGAAAAAGCAGGGCAGAAGAGCTGGAAATTCAAAAAAATAAGAGCGCATCTCCCCCGGCAAAGGAGCGAAGCTCATCGCCAGCAACGGATCAAAGCTGGACAGAGAATGACTTTGACGAGATGAGAGAAGAAGGCTTCAGTCCATCAAATTTCTCAGAGCTAAAGGAGGAATTACGTACCCAGCGCAAAGAAACTAAAAATCGTGAAAAAAAGTGGAAGAATTGGTGGCTAGAGTAATTAATGCAGAGAAGATCATAAACGAAATGAAAGAGATGAAAACCATGACACGAGAAATACGTGACAAATGCACAAGCTTCAGTAACCGACTCGATCAACTGGAAGAAAGAGTATCAGCGATTGAGGATCAAATGAATGAAATGAAGCGAGAAGAGAAACCAAAAGAAAAAAGAAGAAAAAGAAATGAACAAAGCCTGCAAGAAGTATGGGATTATGTAAAAAGACCAAATCTCCGTCTGATTGGGGTGCCTGAAAGTGAGGGGGAAAATGGAACCAAGTTGGAAAAACACTCTTCAGGATATCATCCAGGAGAACTTCCCCAACCTAGTAGGGCAGGCCAACATTCAAATCCAGGAAATACGAGAATGCCACAAAGATACTCCTCGAGAAGAGCAACTCCAAGACACATAATTGCCAGATTCACCAAAGTTTAAATGAAGGAAAAAATCTTAAGAGCAGCCAGAGAGAAAGGTCAGGTTACCCACAAAGGGAAGCCCATCAGACTAACAGCAGATCTCTCGGCAGAAACTCTCCAAGCCAGAAGAGAGTGGGGGCCAATATTCAACATTCTTAAAGAAAAGAATTTTCAACCCAGAATTTCATATCCAGCCAAACTAAGTTTCATAAGTGGAGGAGAAATAAAATCCTTTACAGATAAGCAAATGCTTAGAGATTTTATCACCACTAGCCCTGCCTTACAAGAGACCCTGAAGGAAGCACTAAACATGGAAAGGAACAACCGGTACCAGCCATTGCAAAAACATGCCAAAATGTAAAGACCATCGAGGCTAGGAAGAAACTGCATCAACCAACGAGCAAAATAACCAGTTAATATCATAATGGCAGGATCAAGTTCACACATAACAATCTTAACCTTAAATGTAAATGGACTAAATGCTCCAATTAAAAGACACAGACTGGCAAACTGGATAAAGAGTCAAGACCCATCAGTCTGCTGTATTCAGGAGACCCATCTCACACGCAGAGACATACATAGGCTCAAAATAAAGGGATGGAGGAAGATTTACCAAGCAAATGGAGAACAAAAAAAAGCGGGGGTTGCAATACTAGTCTCTGATAAAACAGACTTTAAACCATCAAAGATCAAAAGAGACAAAGAAGGCCATTACATAATGGTAAAGGGATCAATTCAACAGGAAGAGCTAACTATGCTAAATATATATGCACCCAATACAGGAGCACCCAGATTCATCAAGCAAGTCCTTAGAGACTTACAAAGAGACTTAGACTCCCATACAATAATAATGGGAGACTTCAACACTCCACTGTCAACATTAGACAGATCAACGAGACAGAAAGTTAACAAGGATATCCAGGAATTGAACTCATCTCTGCAGCAAACAGACCTAATAGACATCTATAGAACTCTCCACCCCAAATCAACAGAATATACATTCTTCTCAGCACCACATCGTACTTACTCCAAAATTGACCACGTAATTGGAAGTAAAGCACTCCTCAGCAAATGTACAAGAACAGAAATTATAACAAACTGTCTCTCAGACCACAGTGCAATCAAACTGGAACTCAGGACTAAGAAACTCAATCAAAACCGCTCAACTACATGGAAACTGAACAACCTGCTCCTGAATGACTACTGGGTACAGAACGAAATGAAGGCAGAAATAAAGATGTTCTTTGAAACCAATGAGAACAAAGATACAACATACCAGAATCTCTGGGACACATTTAAAGCAGTTTGTAGAGGGAAATTTATAGCACTAAATGCCCACAAGAGAAAGCAGGAAAGATCTAAAATTGACACTCTAACATCGCAATTAAAAGAACTAGAGAAGCAAGAGCAAACACATTCGAAAGCTAGCAGAAGGCAAGAAATAACTAAGATCAGAGCAGAACTGAAGGAGATAGAAACACAAAAAACCCTCCAAAAAATCAATGAATCCAGGAGTTGGTTTTTTGAAAAGATCAACAAAATTGACAGACCACTAGCAAGACTAATAAAGAAGAAAAGAGAGAAGAATCAAATCGACGCAATTAAAAATGATAAAGGGGATATCACCACCGACCCCACAGAAATACAAACTACCATCAGAGAATACTATAAACACCTCTATGCAAATAAACTGCAAAATCTAGAAGAAATGGATAATTTCCTGGACACTTACACTCTTCCAAGACTAAACCAGGAAGAAGTTGAATCCCTGAATAGACCAATAGCAGGCTCTGAAATTGAGGCAATAATTAATAGCTTACCAACCAAAAAAAGTCCAGGACCAGATGGATTCACAGCTGAATTCTACCAGAGGTACAAGGAGGAGTTGGTACCATTCCTTCTGAAACTATTCCAATCAATAGGAAAAGAGGGAATCCTCCCTAACTCATTTTATGAGGCCAATATCATCCTGATACCAAAGCCTGGCAGAGACACAACAAAAAAAGAGAATTTTAGACCAATATCCCTGATGAACATCGATGCAAAAATCCTCAGTAAAGTACTGGCAAACCGGATTCAGCAACACATCAAAAAGCTTATCCACCATGATCAAGTGGGCTTCATCCCTGGGATGCAAGGCTGGTTCAACATTCGCAAATCAATAAACATAATCCAGCATATAAATAGAACCAAAGACAAGAACCACATGATTATCTCAATAGATGCAGAAAAGGCTTTTGACAAAATTCAACAGCCCTTCATGCTAAAAACGCTCAATAAATTCGGTATTGATGGAACGTACCTCAAAATAATAAGAGCAATCTATGACAAACCCACAGCCAATATCATACTGAATGGGCAAAAACTGGAAAAATTCCCTTTGAAAACTGGCACAAGACAGGGATGCCCTCTCTCACCACTCCTATTCAACATAGTGTTGGAAGTTCTGGCTAGGGCAATTAGGCAAGAGAAAGAAATCAAGGGTATTCAGTTAGGAAAAGAAGAAGTCAAATTGTCCCTGTTTGCAGATGACATGATTGTATATTTAGAAAACCCCATTGTCTCAGTCCAAAATCTCCTTAAGCTGATAAGCAACTTCAGCAAAGTCTCAGGATACAAAATTAATGTGCAAAAATCACAAGCATTCTTATACACCAGTAACAGACAAACAGAGAGCCAAATCAGGAATGAACTTCCATTCACAATTGCTTCAAAGAGCATAAAATACCTAGGAATCCAACTTACAAGGGATGTAAAGGACCTCTTCAAGGAGAACTACAAACCACTGCTCAGTGAAATAAAAGAGGACACAAACAAATGGAAGAACATACCATGCTCATGGATAGGAAGAATCAATATCATGCAAATGGCCATACTGCCCAAGGTTATTTATAGATTCAATGCCATCCCCATCAAGCTACCAACGAGTTTCTTCACAGAATTGGAAAAAAACTGCTTTAAAGTTCATATGGAACCAAAAAAGAGCCCGCATCTCCAAGACAATCCTAAGTCAAAAGAACAAAGCTGGAGGCATCATGCTACCTGACTTCAAACTGTACTACAAGGCTACAGTAACCAAAACAGCATGGTACTGGTACCAAAACAGAGATATAGACCAATGGAACAGAACAGAGTCCTCAGAAATAATACCACACATCTACAGCCATCTGATCACTGACAAACCTGAGAGAAACAAGAAATGGGGAAAGGATTCCCTATTGAATAAATGGTGCTGGGAAAATTGGCTAGCCATAAGTAGAAAGCTGAAACTGGATCCTTTCCTTACTCTTTATACGAAAATTAATTCAAGATGGATTAGAGACTTAAATGTTAGACCTACTACCATAAAAATCCTAGAGGAAAACCTAGGTAGTACCATTCAGGACATAGGCATGGGCAAAGACTTCATGTCTAAAACACCAAAAGCAACGGCAGCAAAAGCCAAAATTGACAAATGGGATCTAATTAAACTCAAGAGCTTCTGCACAGGAAAAGAAACTACTATCAGAGTGAACAGGCAACCTACAGAATGGGAGAAAATTTTTGCAATCTACTCATCTGACAAAGGGCTAATATCCAGAACCTACAAAGAACTCAAACAAATTTACAAGAAAAAAACAAACAACCCCATCAAAAAGTGGGCAAAGGATATGAACAGACATTTCTCAAAAGAAGACATTCATACAGCCAACAGACACATGAAAAAATGCTCATCATCACTGGCCATCAGAGAAATGCAAATCAAAACCACAATGAGATACCATCTCACACCAGTTAGAATGGCAATCATTAAAAAGTCAGGAAACAACAGGTGCTGGAGAGGATGTGGAGAAATAGGAACACTTTTACACTGTTGGTGGGATTGTAAACTAGTTCAACCATTATGGAAAACAGTATGGCGATTCCTCAAGGATCTAGAATTAGATGTACCATATGACCCAGCCATCCCATTACTGGGTATATACCCAAAGGATTATAAATTATGCTGCTATAAAGACACATGCACACGTATGTTTATTGCAGCACTATTCACAATAGCAAAGACTTGGAATCAACCCAAATGTCCATCAGTGACAGACTGGATTAAGAAAATGTGGCACATATACACCATGGAATACTATGCAGCCATCAAAAAGGATGAGTTTGTGTCCTTTGTAGGGACATGGATGCAGCTGGAAACCATCATTCTTAGCAAACTATCACAAGAACAGAAAACCAAACACCGCATGTTCTCACTCATAGGTGGGAACTGAACAATGAGATCACTTGGACTCAGGAAGGGGAACATCACACACCAGGGCCTATCATGGGGAGGGGGAGGGGGGAGGGGGGAGGGATTGCATTGGGAGTTATACCTGATGTAATGACGAGTTGATGGGTGCAGCACACCAACAAGGCACAAGTATACATATGTAACAAACCTGCACGTTATGCATATATACCCTACAACTTAAAGTATAATAATAATAAATAAATTAAAAAAAAAAAAAGAAAAGGGGCTATTTAATATAAAGAATTAGGAACCATATCACAATTACTTATAAAGTGTAAAGAGAACTCTAAATACCCAAGGGCTGAGGAGCGTACCTAAGGAATGAATAAATGTATAAGGGGTCCACACTCCCTTCAGTTGTGATTCAGATCTCATTAGAGAAGATGAGGCTATAGCCAAATGGATTGTGAAGTTCACTGGGTAGCCCTGGGACAGAGTTGATCACATTATCTAGGCAGAGGCTGGTGGATGGAGAATTGTGTCCAGATTCAGCAAACAAGCAATAACTCTTTGAAGTATGGGCAGGCTGAGATTGGGAGGTCTACACTGGGGGCTTCTTGGAGTCTCACTGGGAATCTTCCTGTGGGGTTGCAGCTGAAACTCAATGCTAGAGAATTCCACTGGATGTTCACAGAAACCACTGGTAGTCATGACGTTAAAGGAACAAAGGATGGGGAGGCAGAGTGAGCAGGGGAAAGAGTAGGAGTAGGAGGAGGAAGAGAAGAAGAAGAAGGAGGAACGAGAGGAAGAGAGGGTAAAGAAAAAGGAGGATAAATGAGAGGAAAACACCAGCATTGAGAAGAGAAGCTCTTTCTTCCTATAATGTCTGTCCATTGCCATCTACTGGCAAAGCTTAATATGGTTCCAACTGCAAAGAAGAAATATTCAGAGCCCATCACAATTTCCACAGAGCAGAAAGGAAGGTTGAATTTGGAAGTAAGAAGCAATAAATTGATAACTGGCACATTAGTTTTCAGGGGATTCTGTAACAAACTGCCACCAAAAAATGGGTTGCTGGAAACAACAGAAATCATTCTTTCACAGTTCTGTGGGCCAGAAACACAAAATCAAGGTGCTGCAGTTTCTAGGGGAGTTTCTAGGGCAGTTTCTAGGGGAGAATTTGTCCTTGTCTTTTCCAGCTTCTAGTGGCCATCAGCAGTTCATGTGACTACCTCACTCCAATCTCTGCCTCTGTCTTCCTATGGCTTTTTCTTCTGCTATCTCATGTAAGGGCATATTTAGGAACAATCTGTGTAATCTAAGATACTCTCATCTCAAAATATTTAACTTAGTAAAATCTGAGAAGACCTCTCTTCCAAAAACAAAATCACATTCCTAGGTTTCCAGGGTTAGGATATGGACATACCTACTTGGGGGCTACCATGGAGCCCTCTAAATTGGAGATGATAATGACAGTGTTTAATGTATAGGTTTCTCAATAGCGATACATGAATTAATATATGTAAAATACTTAGAACAATGTCTGGTTCCTCACATAGACTCTACAAGTATTGTTATCACCACTATTGTCATTGTCATCATCATCATCATCACCATCCTCATGGTGATTGTTCCATCCAGCTATCTCTTAATCCTTCTCCAACTCCCCACTCTTCACATTTCCTTAAAGACAGAATAATACACTTAGAAATCATACCCTGACTCTGTTTATCAGATAAGTGACTTTGAAATTTTTCTCTAATTTTTAAAATGGAGATCTTTAATTTCACTTAAATTGTATGTCAAATGATCTTACCCTGTTTAAAGATAAGTAAATTAAATCTCATAGAAGTTACATAATGTATTCAATGCCACTTGACAATTGGTGATGACACCATTCAGTTTATAGAGTTTGTGGTAGAGTAAGGAATTACTGTTACTATTACTAATAATACATGTACTACTACTACTATTACTATTATTATTGTCTTTATGAACGCTATCACTATCTACCCTTTTTAAAAAAAAAAAAAAAGCACACCATAAGGTTTCTCTGTTTCTCTCATTTCCTGTACTCTCCCTTTTAAATAATTAGCTATTTTTGGAAGTCTATCAGTTTGAAAACACACACACACACACACACACACACACACACACACACACACACACACACTCTTTCCTGAATTGGCTTTCTCTCTTAATTTTCTCTTCAATTGCCATTTATCATTTTGTACCCTTTTTAATTTAATAACCTTTTAACTGATCTTCCCAATATTTTTGTCTCCCTTTCTTAATCTTTCTTCAACATAGCGAAAAATATGTTTATGCAACATCCATCTAGTGTTACCCCCATGCTTTAAAGTACTTTAATGAGTTTTATGGTTCTTTAGTATCTGGAGCCAAAATACTTTTTAGCCTCCTCTTCTATCTGCATAAACTAAGCTGCTCTCACAAAGTACTGCTAGTAATTTCTCCCAAAATGTTATAAACTCCATATATTTGTTCACAGAATCTTCCTTTTCATATTATTTGAAATTCAAATCCAGCTCAAATATCACCTCTCACATAAAATCCCACTCCAAGTCTCAAAGATAAAATAATTTATGTCTTCTATATTGAAACCAAATGTGAGTTTGGATTTTACCATAGGGAACACCTGATCAAATGGGCCATACCGTGAGACATCTAGTTTCTGTCCACCGGAGAGTGTTTGGATAATCATCTTCATTCTTCTGTAAGAATATCTTATGTTGTCAAATGACTAGATGACAAAGATTACTTTTTTTAAATTAAGAGTCTATATTTTATAAATATTTATATGATTTATTAGATTTTACAACATTGTTCCCTTGCCTTTTAAACTCATAGTACCCAAAACTCCTCCCAAATAAGATATCAGATTATTATTTTTTAAAATATTTACCAAGAATATAGTCTAATTCCATTATTTGAAGTTACTTTGCAGTGCTCATAGTTATTAATGCCCACCATTTTTTTCAATTGACCTACTATCAAGTAAGTAATTTGTTTGCTAAAAAAAATTTGGGCCTTCACTATGTGTCATGCAATATGATAATAACTGGATACACTAATATTTTATAGTGTTTTGATTTATTAAAATTAAACTAAAAGGACAAATATCATTCAAGAAGTTGCCTATCATGCCTAAGATCCAAATATCACATTTTGGTCTTGCCTTTAGCTTTTATTTCAATCTTAATTTATCTAACAGTTTTCCAGTAAGATGCTAATTTCCATTATTTAAAGATTTACATGTTAGACCTAAAACCATAAAATCCCTAGAAGAAAACCTAGGCAATACTATTCAGGACATAGGCATGGGCAAGCACTTCATGACCTTTACACTAAAAGCAATGTCAATGAAAGCCAAAATTGACAAATGGGATCTAATTAAACTAAAGAGCTTCTGCACAGCAAAAGAAACTACCATCAGAGTGAACAGGCAACCTATAGAATGGGAGAAAAATTTTACAATCTACCTATCTGACAAAGGGCTAATATCCAGGATCTACAAAGAACTCAAACAAATTTACAAGAAAAAATCAAACAACCCCATCAAAAAGTGGGCAAAGGATATGAACAGTCATTTCTCAAAAGAAGACATTTATGCAGCCAACAGACACATGAAAAAAATGCTCATCATCACTGGCCATCAGAGAAATGTAAATCAAAGCCACAATTAGATACCATCTCACACCAGTTAGAATGATGATCATTAAAAAGTCAGGAAACAACAGGTGCTGGAGACGATGTGGAGAATTAGGAACACTTTTATACTGTTGGTGGGACTGTAAAGTAGTGCAACCATTGTGGAAGACAGTGTGGCAAATCCTCAAAGATCTAGAACTAGAAATAACATTTGACCCAGTGATCCCATTACTGGGTATATACCCAAAGGATTATAAATCATGCTGCTATAAAGACACATGCACACGTATGTTTATTGTGGCATTATTCAAAATAGCAAAGACTTGGAACCAACCCAAATGTCCATCAATGATAGACTGCATTAAGAAAATGTGGCACATATACACCATGGAATACTATGCAGCCATAAAAAAGGATGAGTTTTTGTCCTTTGTAGGGACATGGATGAAGCTGGAAACCATCATTCTCAGCAAACTATCACAAGAACAGAAAACAAAATACCGCATGTTCTCACTCTCAGGTGGGAATTGAACAATGAGATCACTTGGACACACAAAGGGGATCATCACACACCAGGTCCTATTGTGGGGGGCGGGGATAGCATTAGGAGATATACCTAATGTAAATGATGAGTTAATGGGTGCAGCACACCCAACATGGCACATGTATACATATGTAAGAAACCTGCACGTTGTGCACATGAACTTAAAGTATCACAAAAAAAAAATCCTTCTTTTTTTTCTTTCCAATGACTTATATTTGTTTCTTTTCCTGTCAGTCGATACAATTCCAATCCAACCAAAATAAATTAGGTTCTTGCTATGTATCAGAGATTGTGCAAGGTGCTTTCTTATGCAGTATTTTATGTAACCTCCACAACAAACCTATGAAAGAAGATACTATTTTTCTTTTGACAACAAATTATCAGAAAGATTAAGTGACTGTCAAAGTCATACAATGATTAAAATTATAGAAGTAATATAAAAACAGACCAATATGATTTTTCCATCACTTATAATTTTTTCTTATGCTTTCTTTCTTTAAATTGCCCTTAAATTCTCTGGAGATATTGTGTAGTATAGTTTTCTCCAATACATGAAATAGGATATTTTATCTGTGCCAAGACCTGGGTTCTGATATAGTAGTTATATTTATATACTCTATCTCTAAAATGCCCTTTATCCTTTATAGTTTGGATATTGCTGACAGAGTTGGCAATGTGTTTTATATATTTGCATCCAAGAATGTACCTAGAGGTATGTGAGGGCATTAAAAGACAGGAGGTAGGGCATGAGTCTCCTTCCTTTGGGTATTAATGTTTAATTAATATTATTATTAAGAAATTTATAAATTCACACGTAGTTTTAAGAAATAGTGTACACTTAACCAGGTTTCCACCAATGGTAACAATATCACAACCAAGATATTGAAATTAATACAATCAATAACTCTTATTCAAAGTGCTCCAGTTTTACTCGTGTGTGTGTGTGTGTGTGTGTGTGTGTGTGTGTTGGTTGTATACGATTTCATCTCATCTGTCATTCAACATCACAGTTAAGATACTGAGTATCTCCATGACCACAGAAGTTCCTTATGTGGCCCTTTTATAAAAACCACATCACTCTTCCACACAGTACCCCCTCCCACTATTACTAACCCCTGGCAACCATTGATCTATTCTCCATAATCCTCTTTGTTTAATTATATTGGCACTGACAGAAGCCAGATTGTTTCCAAAGTCTGCTTGCCTGGAGGATAGATAACTTTTGACCCAGTTTTCCTGGTAGCAGTTTGCACCATAGAGAACTGGCTATAAAAATAAATCTAAAGGCTGATAAAATGTGGAGTCTACACACTAACATTGTTGTTTGAGAATATACAGCACTTCGAAAGGCACCATTTTACCTTGTAGCACTTGGAATTCATTCATTGAATGAATATTTATTGTACTGTTAGCATCCTGGAGGTTTTTACCACAAATATGCATCAGTGGCCATGAGTTGGGCAAGTTAACAAGCTAGATGAAGTGAATTTGTCAGGCTTCAGCAAAGTTACCCCCATGCCTCCAACTTCCATAACAGAGGTGCCAAGACCATAAGAGATGAATGACTTTGTCAGAGCCTCAGCTGCTTTCGGCTGCCCAAGTGTCTGACCAAGGTAACCCTACTGTACAGAGATCATCATGCCCTTTATGCCACGTACCTTAGGGGCACCAACTTTTTCAAATTATCTTCTATCTTTTAAAGCAACACATCAGAAAGAGAGTATGTTCTCTCTGTGATGGTGACATGCTTTGTGTGCTCATGTGCACAGTCATATTTGTGCTCCTTGATCATTTCCAAATTTCCGGCTATGTAAATTACACTAGTATTGGCAGTCAGGGAGGTAACAGTGGCAATGCATGATATGTAATGAAACTTTCAGCACAACTGTCATTAATCTCAGTAGTCGTGGGGTCTTTCAGCCTCAAAGACACATGTTTGCTCCTGTGTACTTTGCAAATTAGACTTGGAGACACCATGTCCTATAGTTATAAAAATACATATCTCTGAAATTCCCGCATTTTCTTCCAAGGATAGATTCATAGATGTGAATGGAAACTCAAGTTGATTCGAGTTTTTACTAGATAAAAATAGGGACTTCAAGAGACAATTACATCATCTGATCTCTGAGAACTGACAGCTCTATAGGAAATGAAGAAAAAGCCACCGAGAGACTGACAGAGCTCAGCAGGAAAGGTGCTTGCCTAGCAGCAAAGCAGCAGGAAATGATTGTGTCTGAGGGGAGTTTCACTGAAGAAAACACCTACAAAAATATATAGAGCGCCTGTTCTAGGCAGTCACTTAAATGATATTGATGAGATGAACAACTGCACATATATTTAAGAAGATGTTTATATGGAGAGTTATTAAAGCATTCTTTATGTTTAAGGCCCATTGGGATATACAAACTGTATTGTCCCAGTATGGATAAGATTTTATATTACATTGTCGATGCTACTATATGCCTGAGTAGAGTAAGAAGTATTATAAAGCGAAATGTGTTGTTCACATGAGAATGTGAATAATAGACTTGTTAATACCGGAGAAACCTAGACAAAATATATTTATTACAAAGCATTAGCAAACTTTCTTTTAATCAAAAGGAAAAACACAGCAACTGAGGCAAATAATAAGTTTCTTCCTTGCCTGAACTTGCCTTACAAGGAAAGAAGGTAATTAGGTACAATCAAATAGCATCCCTGATTTATTCCTTGTCCTCCTTCTGATATTATAGGCTTAGAAATTAGAAATGAAGAAGCAGATTCTCTTGTTGTCATGGATAGAAAGCAATGGTGAGAAACAGGATACAAAGTCAATTTCACAGTGTTTGAAAAATACTTCCTTTTAAACTGATATACAGAATTCCAAGTGTACTTCTCTGACTTATCCAGGAAAAAAGTTAAGTGAGGAAGAGACATTGCCTCTGCAAAATCTCCTGACACATTCTGAGCAAGAAAAACTTGACTATATAAGATTATATTCATAGAGAAAATATTTTTTTAAAAGTAATTGCATTTATTCTTTTTTTTTTTTTTTTTGAGATGGGGTCACATTCTGTTGCCCAGGCTGGGGTTCAGTGGCACAGTCACGGCTCACTGTAGCCTCAATCTCTGGGCTCAAGTGATCCTCTTACCTCAGCCTACTGGGTAGCTGAGACTACAAACATGTGCCACTGTGTGTTGCTAATATTTACATTTTTTGTAAAGATGGGATCTCCTCATGTTGCCCAAGCAGGTCTGAACTCCTGGGCTCAAGTAATCCTCCTGCCTTGGCCTCCAAAATTGTTAGGATTATAGGCATGAGCCACTGTGCCCAACTTGCATTTATTATTTTTTACCCTAAATGGAACTCTCCCATCATTCTAAGTGTTTTGGTTTTAAGTTCTCATTTTAGTTCATGCATGCGGCTGGGTTAAAGAGCTTTAAAATAGGTGATGTTTGTTCTGTGAAGAATGCAGAGGACTTTTTTGCCAAAAGAAACAACAGCACTGTTTGACAGACGTTTTTTGGGACATGGTCTGTACCAACTTCTCTTACCTCATGCCACACATGAACTACAAAGCTTTTGAGTGGGAAAGCTTCACCACAGGGGTGAGAACAGCTACAATGGTGGCAGAAAAATCTGGAGTTTCTATGGTTCACAGGGCAGTTAGCCAAACATTGGTCTCCCAATCATCCGAAAGCCAGAGACATGAGAAACAGAAAGAATGTAGTTTGAGGTGGTGTTGACTTTCCAAGTCCTTTAAACCAGAGAAAACACAGTAGAAGAACTGTCATTTCAGCAAACAAACTCATGGGGGCAGAACCACATGTTACTGATGTAATCTCAAAGCTCTGTGCCCTCTATAAATATATGTGCTGATGAGCTATTGTGCTGCCAGCTTTTTCTTCAGTGTTTTACTTTCTCATTTCCTCTGATTTCTGTGTAGAGACTATTTTATAGTTCAAACTAAGAAACAATGTAGCAAAGTAATATATTTACAATAAGATATTACTTGTTTTGTTTTTGTTTTTCGGGTTTGTATTTTGTTTCCCCCTCTTGTTTTTTAATATTTCCATGTTGACTTAGGCATTGATGACTTTGAAAAATAAGAGTCATTTTAAAAAATGTAAGCCCTAAAATTCAACAATACTATGAACTATAGAATATCAAAAATAATGAACAGTTACTTTAAGACATAAAAATTAGAAAAAAAACATTTTAAAAATTGCACAGTGTATAGGTGAAATGACTTTAAGACAACTAAATGAAATTTAAGAAAAGACCATTTAAAGCTCACTTTAATTATTGGGAATTCACATATTGTGGGGAAAAGTATCTATTCTGAGTCAGTCTGTTTTTATTACATGCTAATATTCCAATAAAAGAGGTACAGTGTAGTTGTGGAAAGATTTCTAAGTAGCAGTTACAAACACCAATTGCTATTTATGCTACACTATTAATTAGTTTTCTAATGTTTGTGAAGAAAATTTACCTTCTCTAGGCCACACTTTTTTAATTTATAAAAGTACAAATGCTAGACTAAATATTATGCAAATTCCCTTTCATGTCTGATGATGTAACTCTGATGTTAAAACACTTGTATCTAAATGCATTTGCAGGCGGGCTTCTGGCTCATCTCTATTGAACATCCTGCAGAAAGATATGGCTGAAAAACATTTCAGAAATTATTTTAAAAATCACCCTCTCCTACAGGAAAGTTTTTACTTCCATTGAATATTAGGAATAAACTTTTTTCAAAGATGTTCTGTAATGCTTCTTGTTAACAAATGTCCATGTGTCCCACAAATATTCTTTGTAATGTCTGAGAGAAAGCCTACCCCAATGTCTTATCCACTAACAATAAGCAATTTTTAAACGAGCAAGGCCAATAAAAGGAGGACTCTTACTATTAAGTTGTTAAAACCACGTTTAGTCTATTTTATGACAACGACTCTCAGAAAGGTAGACTACCATGTGGGAAGAATAAATATTATACCTTAAGTATTATTTTTGACTAATAAATATCAAGAAAATATAAGAGGCTTTCACAAGTGCCTTTGCTTAAAAATAAAATTATATTTTTGCAAGTAATGCATTTCATAGACAACTTTTCTCATAACTGCATCTGATAAGCGTGTCTAAAACAATGGGGTAGATTTAAATATTGTGTATAAGATTTACTTTGGTCAAAAATTAACAAGTAGTATCTATTTTTTCTTAACATTTGTATTTACCACATGAATAATTTTACATAAAGTAATTATTTAAAATATGTTTGTTCACTAAGTTGAATTGCCAAAGAAATCAAATTTGTTGTTTATCTGAAATTTCAATTAAAGGGTCCTGTGCTTTTATTTTTTATTTATTAAATCTGGCAATCCAGTCACCAAGTTCATATCCTCACATGAGTAAAATAAGATCTGAAAAAATTGATAGCAACAGGAAGATACTATGTATATTAATATGAAAGCAGCAGAGTCATAAAAGTCCCCCTAAAAAAAGAAAAATCTTGCATTGATTATGCAAAACGTGGTCAGATTTTGGATTAATAGAGCAGGAAGGGAATTATTCTAAGTGAGGTGTATTCTAGCATTGGAAATGGTATAAATAAAGTAAATAGTATCACTTGTTTAGGAAAAGTGAGCATGTTGACCTGACAGGGGTAAAGGTGAGAGAATGGAAGTAGTAAGGAAAAAATTGAAATGCATTGTGTGAGTTCACCTCATAATGGTTCTCAAAATTACTCAGATGCAGTGGCACATGACTTTAATCCCAGGGCTTTGGAAGACTGAGGTGGGAGGATTGCTTGAGCCCAAGAGTTTGAGACCAGCCTAGGCAGTAAAGCAAGGCCCCATCACTATAATAAAAAAAATAAAACTACTTAATGTTTAAAAAAGTGATTCAGGAAACACAAAAGAGCCATTTTAAGTTTCAAGGGAAGATATGATAAAAGCACTTTTAGAAAGATTGTTGAATTTCTTTTTATGAATACATTATAAGGTTTATTTTTTAAAGATTTTTCTTTTAATAAGACATCTAGAAATTTACAAAATAGAACAAATGTGTTTTTACTTGTGTAGTTAATATTATAATGCTGGAATGAATATTCCCAATGGCAAATTATTAAGAGAGATGATAAAAAGAGTTATAGGCAAAAGTTGCTATTTCAACAGGCTTTCGGCTTTTGGTGAGTTTGGCAATTGAAGGGTAATAAAAACCAATACCTGGATACTTTGGCTTGCATGAGGCAGGAAGCTTGAACTGTGTTCCATCCTAAGTAAAATCATCCAATTCTCAATCCCATAGGAAAAGATAGACTTAAAAAAAATTACCTGTTCACCGACAAAAGAGCAAGGAATGTTGCTTATGCCATCCTTAATTCTAAATGGAAAAAAAAGTTTCCCTTAAAACTTCATAGCTATTAGTTTATCTTACCACTACTCTGAATTTTAATATCCTACTTATATGATCTTGAAATAAAGAAAAGATATCAATTATTTTCTCTCCTATGGTAATAACATAGTGGCAATTAGTAGTAGTAAAACAAATCATTATCAACCCAGTCTGTAAATTATCTATATTCACAAAACCAAACTAAAGAAAAACAGAACCATGAAATATAAAATTGCTGTATCTGCAAGCTTACTTTAAGGGACATATGCATGACACTTTAACAAATGAAGTTTCTAAAAATGCTAAACATTTCAAAAAATACAGGTCTCCATTGCTCTTGCTCAATTAAATAGCAGTAAGAATTGTATGGGGAGGTTGAGCAAGATAACAGAATACAAGCCTAAACCACTCATCTCTCCCCAACAGGGACACCGAATTTTAACTACTGTATGCACACACACACACACACACACACACACACACACAAGCATCACATGAACCAAAACTCATGAGAGCAATCATACTACCTGGTTTTAACTTTATATTGCTAAAAGAGGCATTGAAGAAGGTAGAAGAGACAAGCTTGAATCATTGATGCTGTAACTCCCCCATCCCTCAGCAGTGGCCTTCCAGCAGAGAAAGTCTGTGCACTTGGGAGAGGAAAAACACAGCCACTGGGGGGCCTTTACATTGAACTCAGTGCTAGTGCTGCCTTGTCACAGTGGAGAGCAAGGCTGTACTGGGTTCAGCCAGTACCCTTGTACAGAGTGAGCATTTGGATCAGACCTAGCCAGAGGTAAATCATTCATTCCAGTGTCTGGAACTTGAGTTTTTTAGCAAGCCTCACTATCGACAGCTGAAGTGCTCTGGGGTCCCAGGTAAACTTGAAACTCAGTCTAGAATACAAGGAATGCTGGGTTGCGCTCAGAGCCAGTGGAATAGGGTGGCACATGACCTAGAGAATAACCCACAGGGGTGGCTAAGGGAGTGCTTACACCATTCCTCCCCCAACCTCAGGTAGCATAGCTCCCAGCAACAAAAGTGACTCCTTCCTTCTGTTTAAGGAGAGGAGAGCAGAGTAAAGAGGACTTTGTCTTGCATGTTGGATACCAACTCAGCCACTGTAGGATAGGGCACTGGGTAGAGTTTTAAGGCCCCAGTTCCAGATCCTAGCCCACGACTGACATTTGTAGATAAATTCTGGATGGAAAGGGAACCGACTGCCTTGAAGGGAATGACCCTGTCTTGGCATAATTCATCACCTACTCACTAGAGAATCCTTGGATCCTGAATAACCAGCGGTGATGCCCAAGTAGTATGCCATGGGCCTTGGGCTTTGCACGCTGACTTCAGGTGTGACCCAGCACATTCCTAGCTATGGTGACTATGGTGAAAGACCTCTTCTGTTTGAGAAAAGCAGACAAAATCATAAAGTGAACTTTGTCTTGCCCTTTAGGTACCAGCTCAATCACAGTTAGGTAGAGCAACAGGAAAGTTCCTGGGGAACCGGAGTCCAGGCCTAGGCTCTTGGACAGCATTTCTGGACCTGCCCTGAGCCAGAGGGAAGCCCACTGCCCTGAGGGGTGAATCCCAGGCCTGACAGCATTTACCACAAGCCAATGGAAGAGCCCTTGGGCTTTAAGTGAAAAGCCGTGGTAGCCTGGCAGAAACCTCTGTGAGCATGGGGCGATGGAGGGAACATGGAGAGGAACCTCTGCCTATGGAAAAAGGAGGGAAGAGTGGGAAGAACTTCGTATTTTGGTTTGAGTGCCAACTTAGCTTCAGTGGAATAGAACATCAGGTACATTTCTAAGTTTTTTTTTTTTTTTTTTTTTTTTCCTCCAATTCCTGGCTCCCAGACAGCATCTCTAGAACTGACCAGGGCCTGTGGCAGTTCACCACTTTGAAAGGAAGTAAACATACCAGGTTGACTTCACCATCTACTGATTGTAGAGTCCCAGGGTCTTGAGTGAACATAGGTGGTAGCCTGCTAGTTGTTACAGAGGGCCTTGTGAGAGACCCAGTGCTATGCTGGCTTCAGGTCTGATCCAGCACAGTGGCAGTAACGGTGGAAGCAGAGGTGCTTGCATTACTACACCCCTAGTTCCAGGCAGCTCATCACAAAGAGTGACTGTGAGAAAGGAAAAAGAGCAAGAGTCTCTGCCTGATATCCAGATAATTTATCTGGATCTTTTCCAAGACCACTAAGGTGGTATCTCAATGAGTCTGCAAAAACCACAGTGATATTAGGCCCGGGGCCAAAGATTCCTCAAATATCTGGAAAACCTTCTCAAAAAGAATGGACAAAAACAAGCCCAGACTGCAAGATTACAATCAGTACTCAACTCAACAATGCCCAGACACCAATGAACATCTATCTATAACACCAACATCATACAGGATAACATGCCCTCACCAAATGAACTAAATAAGTCACCAGGAGCCAGTCCTGGAGAAACAGAGATATGTGAGCTTTCAGACAGATAATTCAAAATAGCTGTTTTGAGGAGTTTCAAAGAAATTCAAGATAACACAAAGAAGAAATTTAGAATTCTATCAGATAAATTTAACAAAGATACTAAAATAATTTAGAAGAACTAGATAGACATTCTCAAGTTGAAAAGGCAAATAACATACTGAAGAATGCATCAGAGTCTCTTAATAGTAGAATTGATCAAGCAGAAGAAAGAATTAGTGAGCTTGAAGACAGACTATTTGAAAATACAGTCCGAGGAGACAAAAGCAAGAAATTAGAAAGAATAAAGCAAGCAAGCCTATGAGATCTAGAAAAGAGACTCAAAATGGCAAATCTAAGAGTTATTGACCTTAAAGAGGAGGTAGAGAAAGAGATAGGGGTAGATGATTTATTTAAAGGGATAATATCAGAGAATTTCCCTAACCTATAGAAATATATAGATATTCAAGTACAAGGAGGTTATAGAACACCAATCAGATTTAACCCAAAGAAGACTTCCTCAAGGCATTTAATAATCAAGCTCTCAAAGATCAAGGGTAAAGAAAGAATTATAAAAGCAGATGGAGAAAAGAAACAAATATAAAGGAGCTCCAATACATCTGGTGGCTGACTTTTCAGTGAAAACCTCACAGGCCACGAAAAAGTGGCATGACATATTTAAAGTGCTGAAGGAAAAAAAAATCCTTTTACCCTAGAATACTGTATCCAGTGAAAATATCCTTCAAGCATGAAGGAGAAATAAACTCTTTCCTAGACAAAAATAAGATAAAGGATTTCATCAATATCAGACATTCCTACAAAAAATGCTAAAGGTAGTTTTTTTAATCTGAAAGAAAAGGATGTTAAGGAGCAAGAAGATATCATCTAAAAGTACAAAACTCAGTGGTAGTGGTAAGCACACAAAAAAGTACAGAATATTATAACACTGTAATTGCAGTATGTATATACTTCTACCCTAAATCAAAAGACTAAATGATAAATCAAAAATAATAACTACGGCAACTTTTTAAGATATAGACAGTGTAATAAAACATAAAGAGAAATAGCAGTTAAAAAGTGAGGGGATGAAGTTAAAGTATAAAGTTTTTATTAGTTTTCTTTTGCATGTTTGTTTTTTGGTTTATGCAATCAGTATGAAGTTGTCATCCATTAAAAATAATGGCTTATAAGATAATATTTGCCAGACTAATGGTAATCTCAAATCAAAAAACATACAATGGATACACAAAAAAATGGAAAACAAGAAATTAAATCATATAACCAGAGAAAGTCACTTTCACTAAAAGGAAGACAGTGAGTGAGGAAAAAAGAATAGCACAAAACCACAAAACAAATGAAATGGCAAAGGTAAGTTCCTACTACCAATAATACTGTAGGTGAACTAAACTCACCAATCAAAAGATATAGAGTGGTCGAATGGTTGAAAAAATAAGACCCTCATGATCTTTCACCTACAAGAAACACAGTTCACCTATAAAGATACACATTGGCTGAAAATAAAAAGCTGGAAAAAGATTTTTCAGGCCAGTGGTAACCAAAAAAGAGCAGCAGTAGCTATATTTATATCACAAAATATATGAAAAAACTGTGAGAAGAGACAAAGAAGGTCATTATATTATGATGAAGGGATTAGTCCAGCAAGAGAATATAATGATTGTAAATATAAATACATCCAACACAAGAGCACTCGGATATATCAAGCAAATATTATTAGAGCTAAAGAAAAAGATATACCCCAATACAGTAATAGCTGGAAACCTCAAATTCCCACTTTTAGCATTGGACAATCTCTGAATCAGAAAATCACAGAGAAATATAAAACTTATCTGTACTGTAGAATAAATGCACCTAATAGATATTTACAATATATTTTATCCAATGACTGCAGAATACACATTATTCCCCTCTGTACATGGATCATTATTAAAGATAGACTATATGTTAAGTCATAAAACAAGTCTTATACATTCAAAAAATTGAAATTATATCAAGCATCTTGTCTCATCACAATTGAATATAACTAGAAATGAATAAGATGAATTTTGGAAACTGTATAAACACATGAAAATTAAACAATATGCTCCTGAATGACCAGTGGGTCAATGAAGAAGAAAATTGAAAATTTTTTTGAAATAGATGATAATGGAAACACAACATATCCGTACCTATAGGATACAGCAAAACAGTTCTAAGAGGAAAATTTATAGCTATAAGTGCCTGTATCAAAAGAGAAGAAAAACTTCAAATAAATTACCCAACAAGGCATATTTCAGATCTAGAAAATCAAGCACCAACTGAACACAAAATTAGTAGAAGAAAGGAAATAATAATTATCGGAGAAGAAATAAATGAAGAAAACAGTACTAAAGATGAATGAAACAAAAAGTTGTTTTTTTGAAAAGACAGAAAAAAATGACAAATCTTTAGCCAGAGAAATGAAGAAAAAAGGGAGAAGACACAAATAAATAAAATCACAGATGAGAAACTGAGATATTACAACTAATACCACAGAAATTCAAAGACTTATTAATTACTACTATAAGCAACTATATGCCAATGAAATGGAAAATCTTGAGAAAATAAATTCTTAGATATATACAACCTACCAGGATTCAACTATGAAGAAATCCATGCCTGAACAGACCAAAAATAAGTAATGAGATCAAAGCTGTAATAAAAAGTCTCCCAGTAAAGAAAAGCCCAGGACCCTATGGCTTCACTGCTGAATTCTACCAAGTTTTTCTTTAAAGAAGAGCTAATACCAATCCTACTGAAGCTGTTCTGAAAATAAAGTAAATGGGAACACTGCTAAATTAATTCTGCAAGGCCAATATTACCCTCATACCAAAGTCAGACAAAGACATATCAATAAGAAAAAGAGAACTGCTGACCAACATCTCTGATGAAAATTGATGCAAAAATCCTCAACAAAATACTAACAAAGCAAATCCCACAATACATTAAAAAGATCGTTAATCAGGCAAGTGGGATCTATCCAAAACAGACAAGGATGGTTCAATAGATGCAAATCTGGCCGGGCGCGGTGGCTCAAGCCTGTAATCCCAGCACTTTGGGAGGCCGAGACGGGTGGATCACGAGGTCAGGAGATCGAGACCATCCTGGCTAACACGGTGAAACCCCGTCTCTACTCAGAAATACAAAAAACTAGCCGAGCGAGGTGACGGGCACCTGTAGTCCCAGCTACTCGGGAGGCTGAGGCCGGAGAATGGCGTGAACCCGGGAGGCGGAGCTTACAGTGAGCTGAGATCCGGCCACTGCACTCCAGCCTGGGCTACAGAGCGAGACTCCGTCTCAAAAAAAAGATGCAAATCAATCAATATGGTACATTGTATAAACAGAATGAAGGACAAAAGCCATATAATCATTACAATTGATGCTGAAAAAGCATTTGATAAAATTCAACGTTCTTGCTTGATAAAATCCCTAAAAACAACTGGGGTTAGAAGAAAAATACCACAACATAATAAAAGTTATATATGACACACCCACACCTAGTATCATGCTGAATAGAGAAGACCTGAAAGTTGTTCCTCTAAGATCTGCAACATGACAAGAATACCCACTGTCACCACTGTTATTCAACATAGTACTGAAAGTCCTAGCTAGAGCAATCAGACAGTATAAAGTTAAAAAGGGCATCAAATTAGAAAACAAGTCAAATTATCCTTGTTTGCAGATAATATAATCTTAAATTTGTAAATATCTAAAGACTTCACCAAAAAACTATTAGAACTGATAAATTCAGTAAAGTAGCAAGATAAAAAATCAGTAGTATTTTTATATGCCAAAAGAAAACATTCTGGCAAAGAAATACAAAGTAATCCCATTTGCAATTGCAAGAAATACAGTGAAGTACCTAAGAATTAACCTAACCAAATAAATAAAAGATCTCTCAATGAGACCTACCAAACAATGAAAAAGAAAATTGAAGAGAAAGCAAAAAAAAGAAAAGTTATTTGATATTCATTGTTGGAATAATCAATATTGTTGAAATGTCCATACTATTCTAAGAAATCCACAGATTCAATATAATCTCTATCAAAAAAGCAATGACATTCTTCACAGAAATAGAAAAAACAATACTAAAATTTATATGGAACCCAAAAAGACCCGGAATAACCAGAGCTATCCTCAGTAAAAAGAAAAAAACTGAGTGGATCACGTGATCTGACTTTAAATTATACTACAGAGCTATATAACCAAAACAACATGGTACTGGCATAAAAACAGCAGACACACAGACTTACGAGATACAATAGAGAACTCAGAAACAAATCCACATCACCTATTGTAAACTCATTTTCAACAAAGCTGCCAAGAACATACGTTGGGGAACAAACAGTCTCTTCAATAAATGATGCTAGGAAAACTGAATATCCATATTCAAAATAATGACTCTAGACCCCTGTCTTTCACCATATACAAAAATCAAATGAAAATGGATTGAAACCTTGAATCTAAGAACTCAGACTATGAAACTACAAGAAAACTTTGGAGAAAGTCTCCAGGACATGGATCTTGGCAAAGATTTCTTGAGTAATAGCCTATAAGCACAGTTAGCCAAAGCAAAAATGGACAAATAGGATCACATCAAGTTAAAAAGCTTCTGCACAGCAAAGGAAATAATCAACAAAGTGAAGAGACCACCCACAGAATGAGAGAAAATATTTCCAAACTACTCATCTGACAAGGGATTAATAACCAGAATATATAGTGAGCTCAAATAATTCTATAGGAATAACATCTAATAATATTTGTCAAAAGAAGACATACAAATGGCAAATGGGTATATGAAAAGTTTCTCAGCATCATTGATCATCACAGAAATGCAAATCAAAACTACAACGAGATACCCCACTCCACTTTAAGTAGGTTCTCTCTAAAGGGCAGGCAATAACGCATTCTAGCAAGGATATAGAGAAAAGAGAACACTTATACACTTTTGATGAGAATGCAAATTGGTACAGTCACTATGGAGAATAGTTTGAAGTTTCTTCAAAACACAAAAAATAGAGCTACCATACAATCCAGCAATCTCACTGCTGGCTATATATCCAAAGAAAGGAGATCAGTATATCAAAGAAATATCTGCACTCTCATGTTTATTGTACCCGGTTTACAATAACCAGGATTTGGAAGCAGAACAAATTCATAAACAGATGAATGGATAAAGAAAATATAGTACAAAATGGAGTGTTATTTAGCCATAGAAGAAGAGACCTTGTCATTGCAAAAATATGGGTGAAGCTGCAGGTCAGTATGTTACATGAAATAAGCCAGGCACAGAAAGACAAAGATTGCATGTCCTCACTTATTTGTGGGTTCTGAAAATCAAAACAATTGAACTCATGGAAATTGAGAGTAGAAGGATGGTAACCAGAGGCTGAGAGTGCCAGGCGTGGGGGAGGTGGGGATGGTTATAGGGTCCAAAAATTAGTTAGAAAGAACAAAATTAGACCTAGTATTTGATAGTATCACAGGATGACACTAGTCAATAATAATTTAATTGTACATTTTTAAATAACTAAAAGAATATAATTGGATTGTTTGCAACATAAAAGATGAAAGTCTGAGGGGACAGACACCACAGTTTTCATAATGTAATTATTATGCATTCTACGCCTGTATCAAAATATCTCACGTAACTTATAAATATATACACCTACTATATAGCACAAAAATTAAAAATCATGTAGCTTATGCATTCAAGACATATAGCAATCAGAAACAAAAATTATAATGTCAAAACATAATTTGTAAATTTAAAAAATACACCTACATATAATTCATGGATCAAAAAAGAAATCATAATAGAAATTAGAAACTACTTGAAATATGAAAGATGTATACATAGATGTTAATTATTTTCAATGTTCTAATTCTTGATTTTAATTTTGGGCACAGAAGTGCTTTAATGAGAAGTAAGAATGTAGCATGTAGTTAAATAGACATATAAATTAGATAGAGAGATAGTGATAGTCATGTAATGAACACAAATAAAAAATGAAAACAAAATAAAATTAAAAGGTCTGAATGGACAAATGAGAATAATGTATCATAACATATGGATTTTGATAAATACATTTTGGTTATTCTGAAGTAAAAGAAATGAACTAATTATAAGGATTGCTATTAATGATCTAAAAGTCAAATAGTAAATGCTTTTTGTACCATGAAACATGGAACTTAGTGAAATCTGTACTCAGAAATAGTCTTATTTTTACTGCCAAATTTCACAATTAATATCATAGAGATCATATATTTTTTAAAAACTAGTAAAATAATATGAAAATGAACTTATTTATGAAGTAATATGAAAATTTTATAAAATAATATGGAAAAAATTAAATGGACCAGGAAATATACTAATATAAAATGAAAATGTATAAAATAGAAAAAAACACAAGTTTTAATAATGTTAATGAATTCAAAAGTTACTTATCTTAAAACACCAGAAGGCACATAAATATCATAACAAGATGGATTATGATGATTTAAAACTTAAATATTACCCAAAGAGACAAGAGAGATAAGATTTATATAAAAAGTAGCCCATGAAACATTGTGACAACAAATTTTTAAAGATGGTGAAAACAATTTTAAACCAAAATTGACCCAGAGAGAATTGATGAGATCAATTATCATGAGAAAAATTGGAAAAGTGATTAAAATTACCTTAAAAACCTATCAGAACGAGACACGTTTAAAGCTATGCTATATCCACTTAAGATAATTACAAGGTCAGTTAAAATATGCCTTGTCTGAGAAATGCATATAAATCTCCTGGATTCATTTTTAAAAACAGAATAACATTAATTCTAAAACATATTGAGAGAGTTTAGTGTAAACTTTCTTGAGTGTTTCCACGCAAGCTGGCTCTCTGCAAAACTTGATGGTCCTTCTACGGAAGATGGATGCAACATAGTGCTAAAGGTGATTAATATTATACAATGCTACATTTATGGTTTTATTCACAGGTTTTATCATATCATATGCCAAACTAACACTGTAGCCTCTGAACCTGCAATAGAAAGAAGATCCTACTATCATAAATATTGGGATGCCAGAATAAGGTCATGCAAGTGCAATCTTGTCAGTTGGCCTCTGATCATCTTATAGCTTTCCCAAACAGTAAGCACTGGTTATGGATTTTGATTTCTCTGTTGTATTGCTGTGAACCAAATGCGTGGAGCACAGCTCTCTAATAATGCATTGGATTGAATTATACTTACGAACATTTCAGCCTGAGGGTTTGTTCTGAAAATTTGGCCTACTTGATCATTGCTCAGACTGCAATGGACAACAGGGAAACCTCTTACTACTCATATCTCTGTGAATTTTCCCCAATAAATACTGATCCAGAAGGTCTGAACTATATTATAATACTGACATAAAATAAGAATGTAGAAATTCATTTTGAATTTCTGACTAAAGTAACAGATAAAATCCAACCACATTGTGTTGTATAATAATTGTACAGAAGCAAGTCTTTTAAGAATGAAATAAAATTATTTTAAAAGGTAAAATCCAAAATACACACACACACACACACACACACACACACACACACACACACAGAGGCAATATATGTTTAATAATAAAGGGAATATTACTAAACGAAGACATTGTCTATGACTTTTATTTTTAACATGTTTGGGAGTTGTATTTTAGTGAGTATGATAAAAGGATAAGAAAATGAAATAATTGATGTAAACACTGAAAAGGAAGAGATAAAGCACTCTCTTTTTTTCAACAATTTCTTATTTCAAATGATGTAATTAAATAACATAAATATAACAAAAGGTAATAATAGTAAAAGCTAAAAGACTTCAAATTGATAAATAATTGATATAAAGTTTATAGACTTAGAACACATTATTACCTATAACCTAGAACTGATATCAGAAAACTTTCATTTTCAGTATCTGCATATAATAAAATTCTTAAAAATAAATTTCTAAGAATTAGTTAAAACAAATGAAAAACTATTAAATCTTAATGAAAGAAATATGTATGATCAAATTAAGTTGTATACCATATAACTGTATTTGGATTGATATATTAACTATTTCTAAATTACTTTAGTATAGCTCCAATTTCAATTTAAGAATAAGAACAAGCTAAACAATCTATGAAGTCATAATTTTTCTTCATCCCCTTAGAGAGCATAGTTGGCAAGCAAACAAAAGAATTGAATACCAGTGGCCCAACTCTACAATGAGAGACACAACACACAAACCATTTCATCTTTTGCAACGCCAGGAGAAAGAAGTGACCGTCTTAAAAGAGGATAAGGAAAAGGAACTTGAATTTTAACAAATTCTTATGGGCTCAGTGTGAGTGGTGATGATTTAGAATAATTGGGAGACCCAGATTGTGTAGAATAATTGGGTGAGCCAGACTGGGTCTGCACCCACTTTCTGTTCTTTTCTCTTTAAAGAGAAATATTTTTAACTGTGATAAGGACACTTAATATGAGTCCTACCCTCTTAATAAATTTTAAATGCACAAAACAGTATTGTTAGGTGTAGACACAATGTTGCACAGCAGATCTCTAGAACTTGTTCATCTTCTATAAGAGAAACTTCATTACTGTTGAACAGCACTCACTTTCAAGTTGATTTCTACAGACTAGTACCAGGTACTATTGAACAAGATTGGAGGCAGAGCAAGAGACCAAAGAGAACCCCCAACAGTGGAGTCAACAGGCAAGTAGGGATTGGCTGCCAATGAGAAAAAATCTGGCCCACTTTCCTGGAGTCTTTTTTCATACAAACAAAAATCTCTAAACTGATGGAGAAGTAGAAAATCTTCTACTGCTTAGGACTAGGTGAAGATTCATTCCCAATAGAAGGCAGAATCAAAACATTCCACCACTAGAAAAAGGGTGGGAAACATTCTTGCCCCAAATCCTAGGCAAAATCCACCACTTCTAAGGGAGAGAAAGAAGCAAAAATCATCTACTTTTTGGATTACATGGAAGATCAGCAGAATATCGCTTGGGCCCAGGGTCCTGAAGATAAAAGGTATGTTCCATCCGGGTAGTAGCAGAAAACAATGTCATGCCCAAAAGCTCATAGATGTAAGAAATGATTTGAAAGGCTCAGGCACGTAGGACCAGCTGAAGAGTGAAGCTGGAAAAGAACTGAGAAACCTTGTTCCCCCACCATGAGTCTACCACTGAGTAACTGGAAACATCAGTTCACTACTATGGACCTGCAAAAGCATGTGGAGACTATCTCTTTGTCACAGGTGATTGGGGACAGCCGGAAGCCTAGAGTAGAGCTGGAAACCCTCTAGTACCTTGGACCCCACACAACACTCAAAATAACAGCAGACCACCAACGAAATAAATTGAAGTCTGTGTTGGTAAAAGGATTTGAGGTGTAGACCTACTTACGTGTTCCCCAAAGTTATTAAATCCCAGATTCCTAGGTTATGAAGATCTGTAAATGCCTCCAGGACAAACATAGATTGAGCTTAGCTAGCACTGAAGTTTTCTGTTTCGACATTATTTTTGTTCATGGGTTGGCAGTAACAATTTGGTCTTACTTTTTTTGAAAACTAAGGTTTGAACCTACATAAATTATGAGTTAGAACTAGGACTCCTATATAAAGATATGACTCCTAAAGAGCCACCGCTTCTATAAAAATAAATCATAAAATCTGAATACAAAGGAAGATAGCATTTTCCTAAAAATTCCTATGAGAATTCACAAGTAAAGCCGGGCTCTCTGAAGCGATTTTCATTTGGATTTACATTCTCTGGAAGGGCAAGAATATAAAGCCCCTCAAAACAAAAGTTAGTCAAAGAAATTGGCTTCGCCTGGATATAGAGCTTTTCATAAGTAGAAGCAATTCAATTTTTAAAAAATACAATCTAAAATCAGGCCTTTCAAAATTCTAATAGATAAACTCTATGAACCACAAGTTAATAATTTAATGTAAAGCACACAAAAAAAACAATTATGAGAGATATTTGGGAGAAATAAATAAAAATCTATCAGCATGGTTTAGGTGTTTATGGATCTCAGATAATGGAATTATATGTATCATATGAATATAATAAAGTGGTTAGTGCATATATATAATCAAAACCTAAATAATAACCTATACTATAAAATATTAGGCAACTTTGAAAAGAACAAATTAGAACTTCTAAATATAAAAATTACATTAAAAGTAAAACTCAATACAGAAACAATAGATGTAGCTGAATAAGTAAACTGTTTAATAGATCTGATGAAATTATTTAGAAGACAAAAATTAAACAGAAAATATTATTAGAAATAACAACGGAAGGAACATGAAAAAGGTTCCAGACTCATCTAAATAGCACTTCAGAAGGAAAAAGTGGAAGAAAGAGTAAAGAAATAAGTTAACATATAAAGAGAACTTCCTAGAAATTTTTTAAAAATCAATAAAAGTTAGATATTATGAACCAAATTAAGAAAACATCCACACACATCCTTAGACTTGTTGCAGTTAAACTAACACCTAATACAGGGAAAAGTTTTAAGATAAATAGGACAGAAAGGAGAGTTTGATTAGTTAAGCATCAATAATAGCCTGACTCCAGACTTATCAATGGCAAAAGAGGTGCCTGAAAAAAGTAGAATGTTACTTTTCAAAATATTAAGAAAAAATACCTTTCACAAGAGTACCTTAATTAGAAAAGCTGACTTTTTAGCACCAAAGCAAAATGAAAGCATTTCAGGCAAGTGCATTTTCCATGCATAAATCCTCACCAAAGAAATGTCTAAACCTCCTGGAAAAGGAAGAAATATAATCTCAGAAAAAAATGAGTGATATGCAGTAAGAAATGACAACAAAGAAATTGATACGTATGCTACAATAAAATGAACATTGAATTCATAATACATTAATAGAACTGTCAAAATGTAAAAGTTAAAAAATGGACAAAAATATTGAACTGGCATTAAATGTTAATAACAATATTAGTTGACATTAAAATGATTCAAAATTATTGCATTGTTTTGTAGGTAGAAGTATTTTCATTAGCTTTTTACTTTGTCAGCATACATGTAAACGTATTAGGCGTAAGAAAGAGAAGATACAGCAAATTATATAAATTCTGAATTACACAAAGTAAAAAGGAAGAAATAATTTAAAAGATGACAGGAAAAGAGGAAAAAGAGAAACAAGTAGCTTAAATGGAAAACAACAAATAACATATTAGAAATATATCTTTGTCAAGAATTGTGTTAAATGTAAATGGAACAACTTAGCAATTTTAAATTCAGATTTTAAAATTAGTATTTTCAAAATATTTTAAAATTATTGCTTTATTTGACAGCTTTATAATGTATCACAACAACTGATGAAATAAGAAATACTTTATATGAGGATATACAATTTTTTTACTCATGACTTCAATATTTACTTCTCTTGCAATTGTTACAGGTATACTCGTTCTTGTAGGTTGTATTGGTGGGTTGTTGCAAAGGCTTATAGAAACAGTTGTTACCAAAACCTCCCTCAATTCTCCCCCACCCTATTCAGATAAACTCCTACTCCTAGATAACCAAGAGCAACACAGCCAAATTATGTTAGAAAAATTTGAAGAGGAAAAACTATAAAAGCAAGAAGGGGAAAATTATCAGGAACAATAAGTTCCTCTTCAAACTTCCTCATTCTTTCTTGTTCTGTAAACAACTCCTCCTGCCTTTCCCTCACCCAGATGTGCTTTTCCACCTAATTGGTAATGGACAGTCCCTCCCTTCCCTCCTAGTTAGCCATGTTCAATTGAAAGTAGTAGTTAATTGGGTCAGCTTAGATTGTGCGGTCCAACTCCAGCCAATGGGGAAAGGATGCGAGAACAGGAACTGCTTTAGGGATAAAAACCCCTGCCCTACCCTGCTCGGTGTGCTCTTGCGATCACCTCAGATGCAGACAGTACCCTTCTGCAGAAGTAAAGTTGCCCTGCTGAGGAAAGAAAACACACACAAAAAGTATAAGTGACAGAAAAAGAATAAAGATTCTTTTTCAAATTATTGAAAATTCAGAAAGAAATACAAATAACAAACTGCATAAAACTGACAAAAGATTTGCAAACATTGGACCTAGCATTTACAGAATACACATGCATCGTAAGCTAACATGGAATCGTTTATAAAGCTGACTATACACTAGGCCTTAAAAACGTTTTACTATAAAAAAATCTGTAATGTAAAGATCGTGTTCTCTAGAAATAATACAAATTAATAGTTCATGACAAAAAGAAAATCTGAGAACCTCAAAAATCTGAAAATTAAAACCCAACATATATAGAAACTACTTCTGGGCAAGACAGAGTAAGAGGGAGTAGATACACAACTTAAAAGGTGGACAAAATGCATGTATGAAATGAAGACTTTCAAAATTGGATAACATACAGCACAGGACTGTGATTCCTCAGAGAATGAAAACAAATGAATTTCAGAAGAGTAGTAGTTTGCTACCTAGAGATCATTTCCAGGGCCCTAGCATAGTCAAAGTAAGCACAATTACAGCAAGCTCTGCAAATATTAGGAAATTTTTAATTTTTTGATTCAGTACTGATAGCCACATGCTTAAGAGGACATGACACAAACTAGAGAAAGAATAAGATGTCACCTGTAAGTAGTAGGGAAAACAGTTTCAGGAACTCACAGGAATCTAGGAATAATTTGTGTTCTCATGAGCCAGAAGGGGAGATATCGTGGTAATGGGGCATGAGAGAAAATCCTAGGAAGAATATCACCTTACTAGTGGTTTAGATTTTCTCTCGACAGTCATTAGATTGCTCTGGATTCACCATAACAAATCTTAACAGAAAGTCTCAAAATAAATCAAATTTCTTGTAATTTAATCATATGCCAGTATAGAAACCAGAACCTAAAATATAAAACCCATCATGGCCTGCATCCCATCAAGAATTATGCATGCAAAAATAGGAAAGCATAACCCCCATCAGGAGAAAAATATTGAACTAGCAGACATAGCTATTAAAGCAGTTATCATAAATATGTCCCATAAAGATGTACAGATGACTGAAACAAGTAGAACTAGAAGATGATAAAATACAAGGGCATGTAATTCAAGGTAGTTAGGATATAAAAGGTGAAAGAGTCGCCAAAGAGAAGGTAGCAAGAGATGCAATGTCATCAAAGGATAGTCAAAATTTCAATAAAAATGAGAAAGTCAAGGGAATATTCCGAAAAGTGGTTGAAGACTTAGCTGGTATTGCTGATGGTAGTGTGTGAGCTTTAGAGGCCATAGTAAAAATGATTCATGGAATCTGCAATGCGTATAACAATAGACAGAAAATTTTCATGCAGAGGCTAAAAAGGATAAAAGTTACATTAGATATGGAATACAAAGGAGGCCTGGTTTTTTGTTGTTAATGACATAAAGATATATAAGGTGATATAATTAGTCCCAGAGGTCTATTGATAAAAGATTATTAACATTTTAAAAAAATTTTTTAATTATAGCATCCCTCTCACAGTTGGTCTCCTAACCAATTTGCCCTGGTGACAAGGTTATATTCTAGCCCTAGTTGTGGGGATGAGGGATGGAGATGGGGATGATATGTGGGTTTTACCATTGGGAGCATGTGAGCTCCTTCAGCTTCCTTTTCGCTGCATGTTGTTCAATCTGGGAGAAGGGCAGTGTTGGGGTAATGATGGGGAAATGTGTAAACTTCTTTTAATTCCTCCTACATGTATTAGCAACTCAAATTTATCTCAAGTAATAATGACTTAGAAGATTTTTATTTTAATATTAGAATAGGGGCTTTAGATTTGAAGATATCTAAGTTTCTTTCCATCTTTTCAATTTTGTGAGATATGCCCACTCATTCCAGTATTTGGATAAAATATTTCTACCTAATAACATACTATTGAGGGCAATCTTCATTGAAACAAGGAAATACTAAGATAGAATGTTGATCACACCAATTTTATTTGCTCATGAACTGAGATTTAAAAGTTTCAGAAAGTCTTTTGCCTATAATAAATAGGTATAGATGCAATCCATTATCCTCCTCAAAATATATTACTTAATTTTTTCTTTATTCATTGATTTTATAATATTAGATGAGCACTAACTATGTAGCTATCATTTGACTAATACTGTCAGTCACAAATTAAATCGCAATAGTGATAAAGAGGAATCATGATAATAAATGACAAATTGTTTAAGAGTACTGAGGATGACATTGCAGAGAGAGTGATAATTGAGCTTGAAAATTGAATTAGGTTTCTAAGATAGACATGGACAAAAGTATTTAACATAGTAGAAAATAGCTGTTAAAAACAAGACATTAATGAGAATAGCACCTACAGGAAGGTAGAAGACCATTGGCAAAAATCTATTATAACATAGTATTTGTTGGTGCGTGAAAGGGGCAGAAAGTTATGTTAGGAATGTGGAAAAGAGTGAGACTATATAATACAAAGATTGAATATAGTTTCAAAAATTTAGACTTTATTCTATACCAATGGAAACTAACAAAATACTTTAAAAAGAGAAAATGATATGATCAGAATTCAGTTTTAATTTAGTTCCATGTAAATTATGAGTTATAAATATACTGGAGATATGTTGATGCATAAAGCAATAGCATGTTAGGAAAAATAATGACAAATGGACAGTGACTGTATGATACAGAGAAATAAAAGGAAGTTAATATTTAGTATTTATGTCTAGCTTTGCTACTTACCAGGTGTGTGACTTTGGTCAAGTTGCTTATCCTTTCTCTGTCTCACTTTCTCTATTTTTAAAATAATGTAATAATTGCATCTCACCATCTCTATTTTTGAAATAATATAATAATTGCATTTATCTTATGTATTTTATGAATATTAAAATTAACACAGGTAAAAAGCTCAGAATTATGCTAGGCATACAGTGAACAGTTGGAAAAAAAACCAGCATTGGTTATTATTGAGACTATTTCAGCTGATAACCAGAGAACATAAGCCATTTTTATATCAAGTCATAGACAAGGCCATGCTGCTATGCTGAAAGAAACAAGACAGGGACAAGGTTCTCCATAACTATAAAAATAACAAGTTCTTTTGAGATAAAAATGGCCAATTTCCGCTTTTTTTATTTTATTATTATTTTTTACTAGTACTATAACTCTAGTACCTGTTTAGTTCTTCCACCAACTAAATGGTTGCCAAGGTATCATACATCCATATTAACCCCACTTCTTAAGAGATTCAATCCGGGCCTCCTATTTCTTTGTTTGAGAGAGAGTCTTGCTCTGTTGCCCAGGCAGGAGTGCAGTGGCACAATCTCGGCTCACTGCAAGGTCCACCTCCTGGATTCACACCATTCTCCTGCCTCAGCCTTCCAAGTAGCTGGGACCACAGGTGCACACCACCACTGCCGGCTAATTTTTTGTATTTTTAGTAGAGATGGGATTTCACTGTGTTAGCCAGGATGGTCTCTATCTCCTAACCTTGTGATCCACCCGCCTTGGCCTCCCAAAGTGCTGGTATTACAGGAGTGAGCCTGGCCCAGGACTCCAATTTCTTATTCTTTAACCATCCAAGACAATCTCAAATCCTATAGCCATTCATGTAAACTTCCTTTTTCTGAAACATCTACATTTCCTTAGATTAAGTTCTTTCTGCAGTAAGCTAAAGAAAATGCAATTTGTTTGACTATAAGGGTTTTTCTAAAGATTTTGCCTTATGCACATCAATATTATCATAATTACTAATATTATTATTATCAGCATTATCCAACGAGGTGTATTCTTAACCTAACATAATGTTTTGCATCAAAAACCATTCAAACATATTTATATTCTGAACAAGTGAATAAAGAAATTGGCAATTAGAAAGCATTTGGCTTTAGGTAGCTCATTGGTTCTTGATAGTGAATATCACTGGGTCTTTAGGGTATCCCAATTAAGAATTCATTCTACATAACTAACAGTTAAACAATCTGAAAAGAATGAATTCAGGGACTCATTCAAATTCAAAATTAATTAAATAATTAAATTAATATTAACGCGTACAAATTAATCCTTATGCTTTTCTGGCATTGATAAAGTTACTTTCCATTTCTGCTTCTCTATTTCATTATCTGTAAAATGTGCACATGAATATTCATTTCATAATGTTGTAGAGGAAATTAAAACAATAATATGCATTAAATATACTGTAGCTGGTAGTGTCCTTGCCGATTAGTAACCTCTCGGTACATGTTAGCAGTCTTCCATTTCTTGCCTCAAAAGTGACCAAACTGTGGTTACAGAGTCAAGCCTCAGCTCATCAAGCCGTGTTAACATCATACATTAAGTATGTAAGTTGGTAACTGTCTTTAGTGCAAAACAATCTATAGAATTTCCACAAGCGGCCGGGCGCGGTGGCTCAAGCCTGTAATCCCAGCACTTTGGGAGGCCGAGGTGGGTGGATCACGAGGTCAGGAGATCGAGACTATCCTGGCTAACATGGTGAAACCCCGTCTCTACTAAAAATACAAAAAACTAGCCGGGCGTGGTGGCGGGCGCCTGTAGTCTCAGCTACTTGGGAGGCTGAGGCGGGAGAATGGCGTGAACCCGGGAGGCGGAGCTTGCAGTGAGCCGAGATCACGCCACTGCACTCCAGCCTGGGAGACACAGCGAGACTCCGTCTCAAAAAAAAAAAAAAAAAAAAAAAAAAAAAAGAATTTCCACAAGCATTTAGAGTGTTATTTAAAAGCATTTGCATACTAATTCACTGTATTAAAAGTAAATTTGCTGGGGTTTTCCTAAGCTTCCAAATTTTGTCTCCTCCTTTAAAATTAGATGTTAATTGATAACATATATGAACCTAATTTTAGAAAATATTCCTTTTGACATAGAAAGTAGTAAAATAAATTTAGCATATATTGGTAACCTAAGCAAATATTTTTTAAAAAACATCGGCCGTCAGAAAGTCTAATTTATAGATTTTGTGAGAGTGATGGTTTGCATATGTTTTTGTTTTTTAATGAGTAATATAGCATTTTCAATTTGACTAAGGTATATATTTCACATTTTTCGATTAAAAACAACATTTTAAAAAGCTTTTTATTTGAGCAAAGACAACATAATAAAGTATTTTTATTATTTAGCTTGAAGGCAGGTTATCCTGTTTGCTTAAATTGTTCAATCACTCTTTAGAACTATCCAGCATCCAGTCTGTTTCTTCTGCCTAAAACAAGCAGTCAATTTTAATTAACTTGGTGCATAGAAGTCTTTGGCATTTGTGGAAACTGGGCACAGAGCCAATCCTCAAAACACCACTGATCAATTTGCCTAGAAAGAAGTAAAAAAAAATAAAAACGGAAGGTAGTGTCTTGGAAGAGCCTCCGAATGTTATTCTGAAATCAAACAGATAGAAATTAAAAATTAAAATTTGAAAATAATTTTAACTCAGGTAAAATGTAATACCTTGTTTAAAAATTATAAGTTTAATAGTTACTTGGAACTTTGGGGATGTGAATAAATAATGAGTGGTTAAAAGCCTAATTTTATTATTACCTATTTTGAATCTTTATAAACAGCATCCTTTGTATTTTAGTGCAATTGTTTTGGAGCAAAGTCAGTGAGATTTGGTTACCTTCTTGGACTGACTCTGTGAGGAATTATTAAGATGGTAGAGTTGGCCGGGCGCGGTGGCTCAAGCCTGTAATCCCAGCACTTTGGGAGGCCGAGACGGGCGGATCACGAGGTCAGGAGATCGAGGCCATCCTGGCTAACACAGTGAAACCCCGTCTCTACTAAAAAATACAAAAAACTAGCCGGGCGAGGTGGCGGGCGCCTGTAGTCCCAGCTACTCGGGAGGCTGAGGCAGGAGAATGGCGTAAACTCGGGAGGTGGAGCTTGCAGTGAGCCGAGATCCGGCCACTGCACTCCAGCCTGGGCGACAGAGCCAGACTCCGTCTCAAAAAAAAAAAAAAAAAAAAAAAAAAAAAAAAAAAAAAAGATGGTAGAGTTATAATTGTGTTTCAAAGAAGAGCTTACTATTATATTGTCTCAACAAATACAAATCTCCTGATATCTAAAATATTCAGCTTCATCTATATGAAGCAGAATGTATATGTTTAAAAAGCCACTTGTTATTTTCTGATTTTTTAAATAGGTATGCTAGTGGGTGTGAAGTAGTATCTCAGTGTGGATTGATATACTTTTCCTAATTATTAGTGATACTGAGCATCTTTTCATGTGCCTTTGGCCATTTGCATGTTTCTTTTAAAGAAATGGGTATTTCAATTTTCAGTCCTTTTTTTTTTTGAGACATGGTCTACCTCTATCACCCAGGCTACAGTACAGTTGTGCTATCCTAGCTCACTGTAGCCTCAACTTCCTGGGTTTCAGCAATCCTCCTACCTCAGCCTGTCAAGTAGCTAGGAATATGGGAGCACACTACCATGCCTGGATTTTTTTTTTTTTTTTTTTTTTTTTTTGGTGGAAATGGGAGTTTTGCTATCTTTCCAGGCTGGTCTCAAACTCTTGGCCTCAAGTGATTCTCCCATGTCAGCCTCCTAAAGTATTGGAGTTACAAAAGTGAGTCATGGTGCCTAACCTTTGCCCATTTTTGAATCAGGTTGGTTGTTTTTGTTGTTGAGTTTTAGCGGTTATCCATATATTATAGACATTAAGTTATCAGTTATGTGATTTGGAAATATTTTCTCTCATTGTGTGAGGTGCCTTCTTACTGTGTATATAGTGCCTTTTGATACTCCTTAAAAAAGATTAAGTCAAATTTATCAACTTTTTCTTTTGCTCTTTGTGCCTTTTGGTGTCATATCCAAAATATCATTGCAAAATCCAATATACTGAAGATTTTGTCCAGTTTTCTTCAAAATGGTTTACACTTTTATTTGTTTTATTTAGGTATTTGATTCATTTTGAGTTTATTTTTGTATATAGTGTTAGGCGAGGGCTCAACTTCATTCTTTAGTGTGTGGACATCCAGTTTTCTCACCACCTTTTGTTGAATAGACTGTTTTTTCGGCATTAAATGGTGTTGGCATCTTTATCAAAATCATTTGACGATATGCAAGAGTTTTTTTCTTTGTCCATTCTATTTTATTAAATTGTTTTAAATGTTTGTTTTTATTCCAGTGCCACCCTGTTTGAATAGCAGAGTTTTGTAGCAAAATTTGTGATCAGGAAATATGACTCCTCCAACTCTGTTGTTTTTGAAGATTGTTTTTGCCATTCAGGGTTCCTTGAAAATCCATATAAGTTATAGGAATGGTCATTCTATTTCTGAAAGAAAAATATAATTAAGATATTGAAAGGAATTGCATTGAATTTGTAGATTGTTTGGGTACTGTTGACATCCTAAAAAATTAAGTTTGGCCGGACGTGGTGGCTCACGCCTGTAATCCCAGCACTTTGGGAGGCCGAGACGGGCGGATCACGAGGTCAGGAGATTGAGACCATCCTGGTTAACAGGGTGAAACCCCGTCTCTACTAAAAACCCAAAAAATTAGCTGGGCGTGGTGGCGGACGCCTGTAGTCCCAGCCACTCGGGAGGCTGAGGCAGGAGAATGGCGTGAACCCGGGAGTTGGAGCTTGCAGTGAGCCAAGATCGCGCCACTGCACTCCAGTCTGGGAGACACAGCGAGACTTTGTCTCAAAAAAAAAAATTAAGTTTTTTTTTTAAGAGTGTATATAACTTAATTTCTTAATATCTTTTTAAATTTCTTTCAATAATGTTTGTTTCCACTACACAAGTCTTTGTATTCATGCCAGTAAATTCTTGCTTAAGTTAATTTGTAAGTGTATTATTCTTCTTAATTCTATTATAAGTGAAATTGCTTTGGTAATTTTCTTTTTAGATTATACATTGTTACTTAATAGAATGCAATTGATTTTTGTGTGTTGAGTTAGTTTCCTACTACTCTGCTGAAATCATTTTTAGTTCTAACAGATTTTTTTTTCTCAAAGCTTTAGAATTTTCTAAATATGATATGGTATCATATATGAGAAGAGATAAATTGATAAATTTGCTTCTTCCTTCCCAATTTTGTTGCCTGTTAATTCTCTTTCTGCCTAATTTCTCTGGCTAGAATTTCCAGTACCATGTTAAATATAAGTGGTAAAAGGGAGGATCCCTGCCTGGTTTTTGATCTTAGAAAAACATTTTTAGCTTTTCACAATTGATATAATTTTCACTGTAGGTTTTTCATATATAAAGTTGTATTATATTTAAATATTTTATGTCTGCTTATAGTTAGCTGACTGTTTATGAAAGGGAGTTGAATATTGTCAAATCCAATTTCTGCAAAAATTGAGATGATCATTTTGTGTGTGTGTGTGTGTTTTCTGTCAATGTGACTTGTTACATTGATCAATTTTCATGTGTTCAACCACCCTTTCATTCCAATAACAAATCTGTATGGTCGTCTTATATAATCCTTTTAATATGCTGCTGAATTTAGTTTGCTAGGATTTTCTTGTGAATTTTTCTTCAATATTCACAAAAAAACATTGAGCTGTCTTATTATTTTCCAGTTGTATCTTTATGTAGCTTTGGTAAGATAATGGTGGCCTCAATGAATAAATTTGTAAGCATTCCCTCACCTTTAAGTATTGGGAAAAGCTTGAGAAGGATTAGTGTTAGTTTTTCTTTTAATGTTTGGTAGAATTCACCAATGAATACATCAGGTTCAGGCTTTTCTTTCCTGGAACACTTTGATCACTGATTCAATCTCCTCACTACGTGTAGTTCTATTCAGGTTTTCCAACTATTTGTAGTTTAGTCTTTTAAGGTTTTATTTTCCTATGGCTTTTTTTCATTTCATCTATATTATCCAAACTGCAACTATCTAGGTGGGAAGACATAGGTCTGATACTTTCTGCTCCACCATCTTCCAAGAATCCTCTCTTGCTATAGATTTTTTGATAGTCAATTTTACTTAAAAAACTAAGAATTACATTAATTACAAAGCATTGACTAGAAATTGAAAAACTATACATTTGTTTTTAAAAGTCATTTAATATATCTTGCTATTTCTAAGATTTCCCAAGTTAGAAAATTTGTATTGTCATACATTTTATTTGTCCTAAATTAAGTGCCAATTTGTATCACATGGTCAGAATGGAATGAAATAAATTGAGTTAAATTTGGTTTACTTGTTATTACAGGCTGTGTGTATCATGTAGAAAGATAAACTATTAATATGTTATTGAAGAATTTTCATATGACAAAAAAGTTAGAGATATTATAGTATAAACAAACAGGCATGCAAACAAACATACACAGACATATATCTGAGGTCCCATAATGATCACTAATGAAATATTCAAATAAAGATTACAAAACTAATCAAAGTTTATTTATTGTTTATTAAGAAGAATGTCAAATTGGGGAAAATTTTCGGAAAAGTTACAATAGAGAGGTTATTCTGTAGAGAGTAAAGTAGAGTTCAAGCTTTGGATATCATCAAATATTTATTTTTAGGAAATATTAGAAAGAAATACAATATAGAAAACAAACAAGAAGGGGAGCTCTGATCCAAAAAGGAGGAGGCTAGTGTTTATAAAATTTTCCCACATATAACCTTCAGCATTTAGTTCAAACACATTTGATAAATATACAGACGTCTAAGGATTAGTTTGAGAAACAATTGCCTAATCTTAATTTAAATTTAATCTTAACAATTGACACATTTAATTAAAATTCACCAACTTTTTAAATAGATTTTAAAATTTAACAGAAGTTCAAACTTAAATTATTTGACTTTACTGTGTTTCTGTTTAAAAATTAATATGAATTTTACATATAAAATAATTGTAAATGTTTACATTATAGAATGTGATGTTTGGATATATGTAAGCAATGTGGGATGATGAAATCAAGCTAACGTATTTAACACTTCATCTCACCATTTTTGTGGTAAAATTTTTGAAATTTACTCTAAAAAATTTTGAAATATACAACAAATTATCATTACATATGGTCAACAGCTGTGTAGTAGAACTCAAAAATGTATTACTGCTATCTAACTGAAAATTTGTACCCTTTTACCAACATTTCCGCATCTCCCCAACCTCTCCCAGTGTCTGGTAACCACTATTCTACTCTCTACTTCTGTCAGTTTGACATTTTAAAATTTCACATGTAAGTCAGATTATGTGGTATTTCTGTGGTTGGTTTATTTTACTTGGTATAATGTCCTCCAAGTTTACCTGTTATTTCAAATAACAGCTTTTTTAATAGGTTGAATAGTATTCTGTTGTGTATACATACTACCTTTTCTTCAATCATTCATTTGTTGATGGACACTTTAATTGATTCCACGCCTTGCTATTGTGAATAATGCTGTAATGAACATGGAAGTGCAGACACTCTATGATATACATTTCATTTCATTTGAATTTCATTTTATTTGGATATATACCCAGAAGTGGGATTGCTGGATCATATAATATTTCTATTTCAAGTTTTTTTGGGGGATTCTTCATACCTTAATCCATAACTGCTACATTGATATTCAGTTCCAGCAACACTATACAAGGGTTTCCTTTTCTCTACATCCTTTCAACAAGTATCTTGCATCTTTTTGATCATAGCAATTCTAACATGTGTGAGGTGATATCTCATTTCAATTTTAATTTGCACTTCACTAATAATTAGTGATGGTGAACATTTTCTTTTAATAAACCTATTTGCCATTTGTATGTATTATTTTGAGAAATATCTGTTTAGGTCCTTTGCCTATTTTATACCTGGGCTATTCTTTTTTTTTTTTAAGTCCCTCATATATTAACGTTAACACTTTGTCAGACCGATATAGCTTGCAAATTCTGCACTATGATTTTCCTTTGTTGTGCAGAAGCTCTTAGGTTTAATGCGACCTCATTTGTCTTTTTTTGCCATTGCCATCTGTGCCTTCAGGGTTATATCCAAAAAGTTATGCCTAGACCAATGCTTTTACCCTATGTTTTCTTCTAGTAGTTTTAGAGTTTCAGATATTGCATTTTACTCTTTAATTGATTTTGAGTTGATGTCTATATTTGCTGTGAAATAATGATCTAACTTCACTCTTTTGCTTCTGTATTCAGTTTTTTTCTCCACATCCTATCAACACTCATCTTGCATCTTTTTGATCATAGCCTTTCTAATATGTCTGAGTTGATACCTAATTGTGATTTTAATTTGGACTTCCCTACATTTATTGAAAGGTCTGTCCTTTTCCTACTGTGTCTACTTGGTAACTCTGTAGAAAATCAATTTCTTATAAATATATGGATTCATTTCTGAGCTTTCTATCATTTTCCATTGGTCCATGTTTCTGTTTTTATGTCAATACCATGTTACTTTTATTACAATTGCTTTATGACATATTTTCAAATGAGAGAGTCTTATGCATGTATGCAAGTGGCAGCCCAAGTTGTGTCTGGAGCCCTTTGAGCCACAACTAGAGCCAGAGCAGCTGGAAGGTGAAGAGCACTGTCCTGAGGCCAAACAGGGCATCAGGGCCCTGGGCCTGACTCTTGAAACCACTTTTCCCTCCTTGGCCTCTGCTGCTGTTACGGAGGCCATAAATACATATGTAAGAAATGTATCTCAACACGATAAAGGTCATATAGGCAAGCTCACTGCTAACATACTCATATGGAAATAAGAAACTTATTTGGAACTGGAGTAAATGTCACCCGTGATATGCCTTAGCAAAGAACTTAGCTGCATTGTGCTCCCGCTATTGGAATCTGTGGAATGTTGAGCTTCAAAGTGATAATTTAGGGTATCTGGCAGAAGACATCTCTAAGCAGCAAAGCATTCAAGATGTGGCCTGGCTGTTTCTAACAGCCTATATTCACATGCAGAAGCAAAAGAATGACTTAGGCCAGGCGCAGTGGCTCATGCCTGTAATCCCAGCACTTTGGGAGGCCGAAGCAGGTGGATCACTTGAGGTCAGGAGTTTAAGACCAGCCTGGCCAACATGGTGAAACCCCATCTCTACTAAAAATAAAAATAAAAAAAATACAAAAATTAGTCAGGCATGGTGGTGTGTGCCTATAATCCCAGCTACTCAGGAGGCTGAGGCAGGAGAATCACTTGAACCTGGGAGGTGGAGGTTGTGATGCCGAGATCATGCTATTGTACTCCAGCCTGGGTGACAGAGCAAGACTCCACCTAAAAAAAAAAAAAAAAGAATAACTTAAAAATAGAACTTCTATTTAAAAAGAAAGCAGTGTATAAAAGTTTGGAGAATGTACAGCCAAGCCATGTGGCAGAGAAAGAAAAAGGTTTTCTTGGGAGAGGAATTCAAGTAGATTGTGGAGCAACCACTTGCTAGAGATATTTGCATAATGAAAAGGGAGCAAAGTGCTAATATCCAAGTCTGCGGTAAACGATCTTGAAGCTATTCCAAAGACCTTTGTGACAGGCACTCCCATAACAGCCCCAGAGGCCGAGGAGGTAAAAGTGGTTTCATGAGCCAGGCCCAGAGCCCTGATGCCCTGTATGGCCTCAGGAATGTGCTCTTCACATTCCAACTGCTCTGGCTCAAAGGGCCCAAACACAACTTGGGCTGCCACTTTGGAGAAGGCAAGCCATAACCCTTGCCCGCTTCCATGTGATGGTAAGCCTGTAGGTGCACAGAATGGATGAGTTTAAGAATGCCTTTTAGCCTCTGCCTGGATTTCAGAGGATGCGTGAGAAAGCCTAGGTGTCCAGGCAGAAGTCTGTTGCAAGGGAGGAGTTTTACAGAAAACCCCTCCTAGGAAGGTGAGGAGGGGAATGTGAAGCCCCACACAGAGTCCAAATTGAGGCACTTCCCATTGGAGTTATGTGGAGGGCCACCATCCTTCAGCCCCCAGAATGGTAGATCCATTGACAGCTTGCCCCGTAAGAATGGAACAGCTGCAGGTACTTGATGGAAACCCGTGAGGGCACCCACTGGGGCAGCACCCTACAAAGCCACAAAGAGAGAGATGCCCAAGGCCTTTGACGTATACCATTTGCACCAGTGTGCCCAGGATGCCCAGTGTGCACCTGAATGAAGAACATGGAGTCAAAGATTATTTTGGAGGTTTATGATTTAGTGACTGCCCTGGTAGGTTTTAGACTTGCACAGAGTCCTTTGCCCCTTTCTTTTGGCTGATTTATCTTTTTTGGAATAGGAATACTTACTCAATGCCTGTACTCACATTATATTTTGAAAGTAAATAACTTGTTTTGAATTTCTTAAACTCATAAGAGGAAAAGATTTGCCTTGTCTCAGATGAGACTTTGGGCTTTAAACATTTGAGTTAATCCTGGAATGAGTTAAGAGTTTGGGAAACTGTTGGAGTGGCATAATTGTATTTTGCAATGTGAGAAGGACAAGATTTGGCAGGGGTCAGGGGTGAAAAGATATAGTTTGAATATTCATCCCTGCCTCAATCTCATGCTGAATTAACAATTCCCAGTGCTGGAGGTGTGGTCTGGTTTGGGTCATAGGCGGATCCCTCATGACTTGGTGCTATCTTCATAATAGTGAGTTCTTGCAAGATCTGGTAATTTTAAAGCATGTGGTACCTCCCCCACTACACTGTCTCTTGTTTTTACTCCTGTTCCCACCATGTGATATAGCTGCTCCTGCTTAATCTTCCATCATGAGTAAAATCTGTCTGAAGTCTCCCCAGAAGGTAGCAGATGCAAGAGCCATGCTTGTACTCCTTGCATAACTGTGAACCAATTAAACCCCTTTTCTTTATACGTTTCCCAGTCTCAGGTATTTCTTTATAGCAATGCAAGATCAGCCTAACACAGATAATTTGTTCTTAGTGTATAGAGAGGCTACTAATTTTTATATCTTGATTTTTTATCCTAAAATTTTACTAAAGTTGTTTGTCAGTTCTAACAATCTTCTCTCTCTCTCTGTCTGTCTGTCTCTCTCTCTCTCTCTCTCTCTGTGTGTGCATGTGTGTGTGTGTGTGTGTGTGTTTGTGTGATCTTTAGCATTTTCTATATACAAAATCATGGAATTAGCAAATGGAGACATTTTCACATCTTCATTTCATATTAGGATGTGGATGTTTTTTCTTTGGCTCCGTTGTCTAATTCATCTGACTTGGACTTCCAGTATTATTTTGGAAAGAAGTGGTGAGGGTGTGGGAATCTTTGTCTTTTTCTTGATTTTAAAGAAAAAGTTTTCAACTTTTTTACTGCTGAGTATGTTAGCAGTGAACTTTCATATATAAACTTTACTGTGTTGAGATACATTTCTTATATACATATTTTTGAGAGTTCTTTCCTTAATGAATGTTGATTTTATTTTGAAATGCTTTTTCTGCATCTATTGAGATAATTGTACAATTTTTATTTTTTAACCCGTTAATGTGGTATATCATATTTATTGACTTGCAAATGTTGAACAATTCTTGCACCATAGGGATAAGTCCCACTTGTTTGTGGTACATCTTTTAATGTGCTGTGGAAATCAGTTTACTAGTATTTTCGTGGGGATTTTTGCATCTATTTTTGTTATAGATATTGGCTTATAATTTTATTTTCTTGTAGTTTCATATATGCACAATCATAGGCTTTGTCTCCTGGCCTAGAGAAGCCTTATGCAGGGGACAAAAGTTCAGCAGAAAACCTGACAAAGGACTAGAGCCTGGCAGACCTGTTGGCCATGCTTTCTGTAGAGTGATTCTCTTGCCTGCTTTTTTTTTTTAAGTCAGGCACCTCTGTTGGCTGGAATGCAGAGCAACTGCCAAAGTCCAGGCACTATTAACTCCATCTTGCTTCTTGGTTTCTAGCTGGCCCCTAGTGGCCTACACCTGCCGATACGGCCAATATTTCCTTTGAGGTGATGCTATGGTTTGAATGTGTCTCTCATTTTCACATATTGGAAACTTAATACTCTAATTAATATGTTGATGGTATTTGGAGCTTGGGCTCTTGGCAGGTAATTAGGATTAGATAAAGTAATCAGGGTGGGACCTCTCAATGAGACTTGTGGCTTTGTAGGGTAAGGAAGAGAGACCTGAGCTAACACACAAGCTCTTGCCTTCTCACCATGCCCCTTTTTTTTTTTTTTTTTTTTTTTTTTTTTGAGACTGAGTCTCTGTCGCCCAGGCTGGAGATCAGTGGCATGATCTCGGCTCACTGCAAGCTCCACCTCCTGGGTTCATGCCATTCTCCTGCCTCAGCCTCCTGACCAGCTGGGACTACAGGTGCCCGCTACCACGCCTGGCTAATTTTTGTCTTTTTAGTAGAGACGGTGTTTCACCGTGTTAGCCAGGATGGTCTCGATCTCCTTACCTCGCGATCCACCCGCCTTGGGCTCTCAAAGTGCTGGGATTACAGGCGTGAGCCACCATGCCGGGACGATGCCCCTCTTTTATGTTATGACACAGCAAGAAGCCCCACACTGGACTTCTCAACATCTAGAACTTCTCAACATCTAGAACTGTCAGAAATAAATATCTTTTCTTCATAAGTTATCCAGTCTGTGGTATTCTGTTATAGCAACAGAAAACAGACTAGGACAAGTTATACAGAAATGGGCCCCCTTGAATTGTCCCAGAATGCTAGGGATGCTAGATGTCTGTTTTCAGCAATTTTTTCCATTGTCGAAACTATGAGCCTAGGGGGATCCTCTCTGTTTGGTGCTATGCCAATTTGTGGGAGGCATGGTCAAGGTGAAACTAAGTCTTAGTCTTCTAATGCAACTTTTCTCAGTTCCATGGCTTAAAAGGTTGTATCAGCCTCACTCCTCAGTTTGGAATATGCATGAAGATATTATTATCTGTGGATAGTTGCTAGTTGGATTTACTTTAGCAGGACTGGAGCTAGGGAACTCCTATTCTGCCACCTTGCTGATGTCACTTTTCTTACTATGTTTTCCTTTTCTTACTATTAAGCCAGTAATAATTGTTACTGCTTCCCTGACTCCCTCTCAACATACACACACACTGGCAAGGTTTCTGTGAAAATTAAAAAGATAAAATGCATTTCAGTGTGCTCTGATGGGAGAATGAGGAGGGCCTAAAGGGATTGTAAGTATTTACAGATAAGGTCTCTCATGGAGAAGTGAAAATACTTAGGTATGAAACTGTGTAGGTGAACACCATTTTGTCATGGGGATAGTCACTCATCTCCAGCATTATCTCATCTAAAGAGCCTTTTCTGATACACTGGTGCCACTCTTTCCTCTGTACTAAGCTTGCTCATTGTCCTTGGCATGGCATTATTACTATTAGTTTATGTCTCTTTCTTCTCTACTAGATTTTGTAACAATTCATGGCTGTACTATTATTTACTTATCTTTATATAATACTATAGGATATAGCATCCTCAAAGCTACTTACGACACAAATTCGCTGTCTAACCTATGCTTGCTGAAAACTTGCTAATTATTAAAACAAAGAATCTAATGTAATCATATCATGAAGATACCTCTTGCATTGCAAATCCTGATCGGTGATTCCTCAAGCAAAACAATCTAGTAGCTTAATATTCACTTTTTTCTGCTTTGCCTTTATTTTATCTCAATCAAAAGTCAGATAGTTTTAATGTTATTTAAAGTAAGTTTTCAACCTTAACTTTAACACTGGGACTATATTAAGCTTTAGAGTAATAGATAATGTTTCACTTATCATTATTCATTAATTAATTTATTAAACATTTATTTAGTAGCTGTTACGGAACAATCACTGTATTAATTTCTGGGAATGCACAAATGACAAGCACAGAGACCTTACCCTTAAAAACTTATACTCAATTGGAGAAGACAAGAGAGATATAACTCTTTGTTTCCCCTGCCACCAGAATTGACTACTAAAACCAGAGCCATAAGATGCTATCTCTATTTTTCTCTATCTAACAATTATAGAAAGGCCAGTCCCTCATGAAAGTATTTCAGAGAATCCCCAGAGAGTTGTTTATATGTGTTCCTCAGTTCAGTTCTTTAGGCTGCATTGAAATGGGCATTTCACTTCTTATAATCTCTTTTGTGTGTTCACATTTGCTGTGGAAGAGCCACATGCCCACGTGCAGTTCACTGTACACACTGATATTTAATATACTGGTGTTCAGTATATACTTCTGTTATAGCTGCTATGTCTTTGCAGCATTGATTAATCTGAATCAGCCAATGCTGCATTCTGCTCTTAAGTTTCTTACAGTGAAATAGTGTCAAAACACATGAAAATTTAAGTACAACAAAAATGAGTCCACATTTTCATTTCTTCCATGTAAAAATGAAAGCATTTTAAGTATGTTTCCTTAATTTTTCTGGAGTGTCATCTTATTCATCCATAAAACAGAATTGCCTATTTTGCAGTGTTTTATGCAGACTCAATTTGTATTACTGTATTTGTATTATTGTAAATACTTAATTTAAAATTTTCTAATCTCCAGGATTACAGAGATTCAATTTTCTTGTTAGGTAAGGTACATAAATTGTGTAATATCTCAATAAATAAGCCTGAAAAATCTCAATAATTTTTATTGCATCACCTCTCACTTTTCCTTGTATACCTGCCCCTAATTTAATTGCATAATGTATTCATAATTCATTAACGTCTTTATAATTCTTATAAGTTTAAGGGCTAGAGATGAAAGTGAATGTATATTGACTGGATTGTGGCAACTGGATGATACTAAGCAAGTCTGTTTAGAGGATTAGCATGGAAAAAGGTAATATGCAGTAATATTCATCTTGTGTAAGTGTTATTTGCATACATTTCTTTTTCTTTGGAAAAAAACATAATTTAGGACATACCTTGACCATCTTAAAAAGGTCAATATTTTCAAAGTGTCTCCAAATTCAAAATGTGACACTACTATACCTCCTCTTTGTGACACTAATTCTAACCGTCTTTACTTCTGAATATTGACTATCAAGAACCATGAAGGGTCTGAGATTTTATCCTATTTGGAAGCTAACAAATCAGTCTACCACATTTTTTTGTGGATGCTGGTAGAAGACAAAAGACTACTGGATCAAAGATGAAGTCCAGTTTATTACTCATAGAAATCACAGTAGCCAGAATATCAGCATTCTTGCATCTGTTCCAAAAGTTCCTGTTCTCACAGAATGCCACAGAATGGACCATATGCCACCTACACATGATAATGTGTGACATTATACGAGGGAAACACTTTGTTTAAGGAACCTAAATCTTTTATAATAGTTAATAAGCTATATTGCCCTTTTATCTAGAGGGAAAGTATTCATATATAATGCAGTAAGTAACCTTCTCTTGGCTCTGGAGATGTCTCTATCTCCCAAGACCATCTGCTATACAAACATCTTTAGAAATAATAAAGGACAAAGTAACCTGCTCACAAGACATGCAGAAACACAGTGTTTGAATGTTGTCTAACCCTTTAACTCCTTCAGTAATAACAAGAATTATGATAATACATTTGTATGTTAGATATATACATAAAAAGGAATCCACCAAACAGCATATTTTCTGCAGTCTGTGGCAAACCATAATCACATTACAAAATGTTTCTCTATTGAAGTCAAAGTAACTTTTATACACATTGTTAAGAGTTTGTTTTATATCCTTTCCCTCTACATCTCCTTCCTTCTGGAATTAAAAATAGTGACATTTTGTCTGTCCTTTGAAAAACTATACAGTTTGTTTTATTTGGATTCATATCATAATCCGATACAAACTGTCCTATAGTTATGAGGTAATATTACCCTTGTCTCCAGCAATCTTTTGGTAGTTGATTCACATTTGTTTACACACTTCTGGTATCTTTTGCTAGATGCTCCTTTATAATGACATATTGATTTTATTTCCACTCCATGACGTAACTGCAAACAAGCATCTACAATTCAAATATCTGTTCATTTTGTTTTAAGCAAGCAATATTTTCAGAAGATTGCATCATAAAAACTAACTAGATTGAATAGCACAACCAGTTGCTGGAAGGAATGGACTTAGTGTGCTTGTTAGGGGACAGAATGGCCATGATTATAACTAGAACAGATTGCTTAAGTAGCAGAATCTGCACAATGGCTCATTGGTAATAATGGGTTGGGGGTTGGGAGGAAGCAATGACATTGTCCAAGGTTAGTATTTTCTCTTGCATGCATGGTAGTTTTGAATAACTGAAAACAGCTGTAGAATAAAACCCCTGCCCTGGCTTATTATAAACCATTCACACTTTGGCATTAGAGATATGAATAGGCCCTCAAGGAAAGAATGGATTTCAATTCAACAATAGAAAGGGACCATCAGCCAAATGAAGGGGAAAAAAGTGCACGAAGCTATGTTATTTCCAGAATTGAACTGCTTCACCAACTGGAAGTCAGGAAAAAACATCTGCTCCTGATTTGTTTGGAATTTTTGTTTTCCTGGGCGAGCAGAAGGGAATAAATATAAAAAGACAGAAATTAATGCTTTGAAGTCATGCAAAAAGTAGAAATATTTTCTCAAATTTTTCCAATACACTGCAAAGAGTAAGACGGCTATTTGCTAATCAGATCCACGAGTATTGAAATCTGAACACTCAAGTTAATCCATTGATGATTATTTAATATTGTGTTTGATGACATGTTCAGGATATAGTGCAATTATAATTTTAAAATACAATATTTGAAAAATTATTTTAAAAGCAAAGTAATATACGTTCCAAAGCTAGCCTCTAAATCTTCATGTAATGTATGTGTGCGTGTGTGTGTGTGTATGTGTGCATGTGTATGTGTATTAGAAGAAAGGCAACTAAATGTATTTGAAGGTCTTGTGTAGTATACACATTCACATTCTTCATATTAGTGTAAATTAAAATCTTCCTCTTGGCTTGGTGTGGCGGCTCACACCTATAATCCCAGCACTTTAGGAGGCTGAGGTGGGCAGATCACTTAAGCCCTAGAGTTCCAGATCAGCCTGGACAACATGGAGAAGCCCCATCTCTACACAAAACAAAAAAAAAAAAAAAAAAAAAAAAAAAAAAAATTAGCCAGACATGGCAGCATGCACCTGTAGTTCCAGCTACTAGAGAGACTGAGGTGAGAGGATCACTTGAGTCTGGGAGGTCAAGGCTGAAGTAAGCTGTGATCACACCACTGCACATCCACCTGGGTGACAGAGTGAGACCCTGTCTCAGGAAAGAAAAAATCTTCTTCTTAAAATTATATGTAGCAGGATATCATATTAAGAATTTCATTATTGTTGGGCTACCTAGAAAGCTCACACAATCTGGATATATAGCAGGTGAAGAAAATGTTTGGAGGCCAGGCATGGTGACTCAAGCCTGTGACCCCAGCACTTTGGGAGACTAAGGCAAGAGCGTTGCTTGAGCCCAGGAGTTTGAGACCAGCCTGAGCAACAGATTGAGACCCTGTCTCTACAATTTTTTTTTTTTTTAATTAGTGGGGTATGGTGGTGTGCACCTGTAGTCCCAGCTACTTGGGAGACTGAGGCAGAAGGATTTTTTGAGCACAGGAAGTTGAGGCTACAGAAAGCTGTGTCCACACCACTGCATGCCATCCTGGGTTACAGAGCAAGACCCTGTCTCAAAAGAAAAGAAGAGAAAATAAAATGTTTGAGAAATATATTTTGTTTATAATATGCTCTGGCCTTAATGTTGTTCTCATTTTTATATTTTTGATATTGTGGCAGACTCCAAAAACAAAGGCCACAAAAAGGACATAAAAAGAAAATTTCACTGAAGTCTCTCAAACCTTAAAAGTACAAAGAAGAAATATGTTTTAGTCTATGTATGATGTGAGGTTTCTGATTACAGCTGAGAAGTCAGTAACCGGTTCAATTGGTTCTGTGTATCAACGTGGCAACATCAGCACACACCGTATGAAGGATATTTCCTGTTTGCTTCTAGGAACTGACCTCCACCCTTTTCTGCCTTGCTCTGACAGAAGCTGAATTCTACTGACCAAATTATGTAGGTTCTTTTGTTTCATACACACAAACTCATAGGTTTTCTTTTTGGTTTACTTTAAGTAATAACCTTTTGATCTCAAGAGACTACAAAGCTAGCTAAAAATTTCAGACCCATAACATGAAAATCTGGGTAAAATTTAAGAAAATTTATATGTGTAAAAATTATTAAGTTTTGAGTTTAGAAATTTAAAAAATTAGATATTTAAATTAGTTCCACCAAGTAAAATAGAATTGCAGCTTCTCTATTTGGGTGGGATATGACTTACATTTGGAGAAAATGTGGAAATAACAATAATTCTATACTTTTTTTCTTCAAGAAAATAGCCTATTTTATGTCTCTTTTAAATAATAGCAAAATGCAAATTACAAATATATACATAATTTTTTCTTTGTATCCAAAGTTCTATTTCAGAATAGGATTGCAAAAATAATACTGCCCCACTGTGTAAAGGAAATGAGAAATGCAGAGGCCATTAGAGAGGATTGTGAATTTATACAGTACATTAGAACCAAAGGATAAAGCATGATTATTTCTTAAAAATTCAGTGTTTAATGCCACTTGGGTTTGTACTGCTTTTTATCTGAAATGATAAATCCACGAGGCCATAATTTACCCAATCTTGCCAAAACATTTTAGGTGATTTTTTTTTTGTATTAGTTTCTCACTTTGTTTATACTCTTTATTTCAAAATGAAAAACTGGTTTATACTAAATGGTCTGATTACAGGAAACACAATAGCACGTCATTTCTTGTCTGACTAAGCCATAACAATATTAGATCAAAACCATCTATGTTGTTTGTTGGTTCAAGTTTCCAATATTTTGTTTGGTACCTATTAATACTGAGGATTGATGAAAACAGTAGAACTCTCTCTCTCTCTCTCTTTTTTTTAAAACCCATTCCAATTTCATATCTCTTAGCCACTTCTACACCCTCAAAATAGCAAAGAGTGAATTGGTATGGTAATAAAATACCTTTTTAAATCATATATAACTCAATTGTGAGTTTTAAGTGTTTTCAAGCTTTATAATAAAAGCATTTTTTTCTATGTGTTGTATTTGATACTTTTGGTATCAAGTTATTAGAATTTCAAATATTAATAAAACAGTTTTTAATAGATTTTGAAAGTAAATAATACCTAATGTATTTAGAACAGCTCCACATTCAAATAAGACTTAACCTATCAAATGATATTCATAAATTTCCTTTTCTAAATAGCTTTATTAAGGTATATTTTGATAGGGAAATAATTGCGTGGATTTAATGTATACAATTTTATGATTTGGGACATATGAAAACACTTGTGATACCATTACCACAATCAAATAATAGACATATCCATCACCTCCCAAAGTTGCCTTGTGTTCCTCCTCCCTTTTTGTGTGAATAAAAACACTTAACCTGAGACTTACCCTCAACGAATTTTGACATACACCATATCCTATTGTTAACTACAGCTAGTATGCTATATATAGCCCATCTCTAGAACTTACTCATCTAGCATAACTGAAACTATACCTATTGAAGAACAACTCCCCATTTCTTCCACCATCCTCAGCCTCTGACCACCACCATTGTATTCTCAGCTTCTATGAGTTTACTAGTATAGATAATTCACATAAGTGGAATCATGCAATAGTTTTCCTTCTCTTACTGCTTTATTTTACTTAACATAATGTCCCCCAGGTTCATCCATGTTGTTGCAAATGGCAGGATTTCCTTTCTAAGACTGAATAATATTCTGTTACAGATCTGTATCTATTTATCTATCTATCATCTATCTGTATGTGTGTGTGCACGCGCGCACATACACACACACACACACACACACACAAAGATTTTCTGTATCCCCTCATCCATTGTTGAACACTTGAAGTGTTTCCATATCTTGACTATTGTGAATAGTTCTGCAGGGAACATGGAGGTGTGGGTATCTCTTTAAGATCCTGATTTCATTCTTTTGAATGTATACTTAGAAGCAGAATTGCTGAATCATATGGTAGGTTTGCTTTGAAATTTTTGAGGAATCTCAGTACTGTGTCCCATAGCTGCTCTATCATTTTACATTCCCACTTTTCTTTTTTATTTGTTTCTTAATGTGCTGTGAAATTTCACTTTCTGCAGTATACGAGGTGCCTGGCTCTCAGGATGTTTTGATTTTCACATACTTTTTAAAAAATAAAACATATTTGTTGTATTATTAAATTCAATTAAGTTTTGCCTGAGGTACCTCGAAACTTTGAATCCCTACAGAGCAAACTGAAACCTAACTTAGTTTGTAAACAAGCTGTAGCCTAAGAGTACATTCTTGTAACAAATAGCTCAGTCTCAGCCAATCACAACAAGTGAGCTTCAGCTATTTACAGGCTACCAGCTGACCAGATCATGTCTCTATAAGGCAAATGCCTTATCACAACACACTCAAATAAGGAAAATGCCCAGCTATAATCAATCAGGCTGTTTCTGTATGTCACTTCCGTTTTCTGTCTACAAATACCGTCTGTCCATGTTGCTGGAGCTTTCAGCCTCTTCTGGTTCTGAGTGCTTCTCAATTCATATAGTTTTTGCTCGAATAAACTCAGCTACCTTTAATTTATCTAAAGTTTTTATTTAATAGTATCTATATAAGTTATAAAAAGGAAAGTTATCCATTTTCAAAAGATACTCCCTAAAGTACTGGTTTAAAGATGGTACTCTGTGTTCATGCATTATCACTCCTAGCATAATTAACAATAATTCCACCAGGCATTATGACAGAAGCCAGTAAGGATACCCTCATGGCTCTGGCAAGAAGAGGAGTAAAGCAAACATTATTAAATGTCCAAGGATGTCTTCTGTAACAAATTACTACTCTCTAGGAAAAAGACTAGAGAGTAGTCTTATCTCATGTAGGGGAAGATCATTTATTCCACTCCGGCTCCTTTTGGATTTTTTTTTTTTTAGATGGAGTCTTGCTCTGTTGCCCAGGCTGGAGTGCAGTGGTGCGACCTCGGCTTACTGTAAGCTCCCGGATTCGTGCCATTCTCCTGCCTCATCCTCCCGAGTAACTGGGACTACAGGCACCCCCAACAACGCCAAGCTAATTTTTTTGTATTTTTAGTAGAGATGGGGTTACACCATATTAGCCAGGATGATCTTGAGCTCCTGACCTCATGATCCATCTGCCTCGGCTTCCCAAAGTGCTGGGATTACAGGCATGAGCCAACGCGCCTAGCCCCTTTTGACTTTCTGATCTCAGCTAAGGGAAGAGGGGAAGAAAGCTAAGATATATGTGGAAAGGTCATAGTCCATGTACTGAGGCCTACAAAAGACTGATGTTTAATTAAAAGATTAAAAGATACACTTCTCTCTCATACCTCATCATCATAGTCACAGAGTTTCAGTATGATAAAAGTTATAGCTAAAGGAGTTCAAACTTATATCTCAAAAGAAGTTCTTAGGAAAACCCAAAGTCAACAGATAAGACAACGAAGACACTAAAGGAATTCTAAGGCTCTGGTCCTAGAGAAACAACAAAAATTAAAGAAAGTTCAAACTCTTGCCTAATAAACAAAACCTAATACTAAAAGTTTGTTTACCCCAGTTTTTATTACCTGATACATAATGACCAAGATTAAACACAAAATTAAAAACATGCTAAAAGAACAAACAAAAAGTGGTCCAAAGAGACTGATTCAGAATTAGATTTTAAGTTGATAAAGATTTTGAACTTATTGGATAGTTTAAAATAACAATGACTAAGATATTAGGGCCCTAATGGATAAGGTAGACAACACACAAGAATAGAGAAGCAGGTAGTTTTATTTAAAAGTCAACTTACATTATTTAAAAATGTATATTGCAAAGTCTAGGACACACACACACACACACACACACACAGATTTATATTATTCTAAAAAGGAAAATGAAATAAAATGCTCAATTAAAACCACATAAGGAAAAAAAGAAATAACAAAAGAAATACAATTATACGAAACAGTTGAAAGAGGTAGATATGAACCCAACTATATCAATAATCATGTTAAATGTGAATGGTAAATACAACAATTAAAGGACAGAGATCTTCAGAGTGAATGAAACATCAAATATATGTAGTCTTTGAGAAACCTACCTTAAATATAAGCACTCACACAAGTTAAAAGTAAAGATATATGTATACCATGTTAACACCAATTCAAAAATAGCTGGAGTACCTCTATTAATTTTGGATAAAGCTGACATCAGAATAGATTACACAGAAAAATGAGTTTAATTCATAATGTCAATTATCCAAGAAAACGTAATAATTTCAAATGTGTATTTCTCTAACAAGAGTGTCAAAGTGCGTGAAGCAACAACTGATAAAACTGCAAAAGAAATATATAAATTCAGTACTACAGTGAGAGACTAATGTTCCTTTTTTAGTGATTGATAAAGCAGATAAACAATCAGTAAGGATATAGAAGACTTCAACAGCATTATCAGTATGATCCAGTTGGCATTTACACAATGATTTATTCAACAAAAGCATAATACACATTCCTTTAAAATTCAAATAGAACATTAACAAAGATGGACCACATTCCAGGTCATAAAACACATCTTAACAAAATTAAAAGAGTCAACATTTTATAATGTGTATTCTCAAACCACAATGAAATTGAGATAAAAATCAGTAACAGTAAGAAAAATATAAAATATGTGATGGTTAAATAATACACTTATAAATAGCACACAGGTCAAATAAAGCTCTCAAGAGAATTTTTTAATGAACAAAATTAAATTGAAAATATAATTTATCAAGATTTGTGTGTTGCAATGATAAATTTAAAGGGGAAATTCATAGGACTAAAAGGATCTAAAATCAATAATTGGAGCTTCCACCTTCCACACAAAACAATTAGGCCCAAAGCAAATATTACAAAAGATATAATGCTAGGGCAGAAATCAATAAAATTGAAAGCAGAAAAACAATACAAAATTAAATAAACCCAAAGCCTGATCTTTAAAAAATAATCAACAGACATTATAAACCTCTGGAGACATTACCAGAGAAACAATGAAGACACAAGTTGCAAATATCAAAAATGAAAGACAGATAATCACTACTGAGGCTATGGACATTATAAGGTTTACAAAACTACTATGTCTACAAATTTATTAACTTAGCTGAAATGCACCAATTCCTTGAAAGATATAAACTACCAAATGTACACAATAAGAAATAGACAATATGAACAGGCCTAGGAAAATTGAATCATTAATTAGCTCCAAAAATTAAAGCACCAGAACAAGATGGTTTTGCTAATGAATTCTACCAAATCTTTAAGGAAAAAAAAATCAATTCTATGCAAACTTTTTAAGGAAATAAAGGCAGAAGTAATACTTCCTAACTTATTCCATGAGTTAGGAATACCTAATATTAAAGACAGATAAAGCTATTATAAAAAGGAAGGCTACAGGGAAATATTTCTCATTAACACAGATGCAAATTTCTCACAAAACATTTACAAGGTAAATTCAACAGTGATTAAAAGGATTATACACCAGGATCAAAGAGATTTTAGTCCAGGTTTGCAGAGTTGGTACAACATTCAAAAATCAATACAATCTACCATATCAACAAGAAAAAGAAGAAATATCATATGATTTTATCAATTGATGAATAAAGCATTTGACAAAAATCTAATAGCCATTCATCATTAAAAAAAAAAAAAAAAACCTCCTAGCAAAAGAGTAACAGAAGATACTTTCCCAATTTGATTTTTTAAAAATCTACAGACAGAATACAGCTAATATTACACTGAATGATGAGAAACCAGATGGCTTTCCATATTCTTGGGAATGAGGCAAAATTGTCCTCACCTACCATTACTATTTCACATGGTAATTGAAGTATTACTTAGGAAAGGAATTGAAAATAATGGGAATTTTTTAAGACAATGAAAAGGAAATACGAGACAGAGAATGCAAATGAAAGAATAAAACTATCCCTTTTTTGTAGATGACATAATTATGAAGAAAATTCCAATGAATCAACAAAATTCTGGAACTAATAAATAAAATTTTATGTTTTTATGAGTATATGTGTATATCTAAGTGACCTTGGATTTGAAAATTAACTTTTAGATACAATGCCAAAAGCATAATCCATGAAAGAAACATTGAAAAGTTGAACCCTATGAAAAATAAAAACTTCTGCTCTGTAAAACACAGTATTAAGAGAATGAAAAGTTAAGCATAGATTGAAATAAAATATTTCTAAGATATCTTTCTTGTAAAAAACTTGTATCTAAAACATATCCAAACTCTTAAAACATAATAGTAAGAAAATCAGCTACCGTATTAAAAAAAAAATAGGAGAAGGATATTAACAGACACCATGCCAAAGAAGATATACTAATAACAAATATGAAAAGACCCAACATTATTTTTCATTAGGAAATTTCAAACCAAAATTAACATAGACCTATTAGAATAGTTAAAATCGAAAACTCTGACAGCATCCTTATCTCCAAGAATGCAGAGCAATAGGAACTCTAATTCATTGTGAGAATGCAAAATGGTTCAGGAATTTCGGCAGACAGGTTGTTAGTTTCTTACAGGGTTAAACATACACATGGTGTTCTTGTATCATCCAGCAATATGCTGTTAGGTATTTACCCAACTTATTTGAAAACCTACGGCCACAGAAAAACCTGCTTGTGGAAGTTTATAGCAGCTTTGTTAATAATCACCCCAAACTGGAAATAATCAAGATATCCTGCACAAATGAATGCATGAACAAACTACAGTATATCCATACAAATTTACATTGCATATGTATATTTCTATCACTTGATTATTCAGTGATAAAATAAAAATTATAAAGCCATAAATATACATAGACAAATCCTAAATGCACATTACTAATTAAAAGCAGTTAGTTTGAAAATGCTACATTCTGTATGATATCAACTATGTGACATTCTCAAAATGTTGAAAAGACAAAATTATAATGACAGTAAAATATCAACCATTGCCAGAGGTTTGGGGAAGAGGAGGAAGAGCTAAGTAGATAAGACACACGGGAATTTGGAGCATTACATCTATTCTGTGTGATGCTATAATAGTAGCCATATGACACTAGACATTTAACAACTCATAGAACTTTCCAGTACAGAAGAGTGAACCTGAATATACCCAAAGTAAAAAAGAAAACAAATCTGTAAGTTTTTGTGGGATTATCTCAGGGTGGATTCAGTATATGTCAAAACAAACAAACTGTATAACAAATGTATGAAACAACCTCACTGAAGTGGATGGAAATGGAAAAATGCTGAACTATATAACTTTGGGAATTGGTGGAGTCTTTACAGTTTAAGGCAAAACAAGCAACAACAACAACAAAAAGTCTAAACAGAAGCCCACTTTTCTAGTCAATAAAGTTGTTACTAGGGAAGTATGAATTAAATATGTTTATAGTGCTACATATGTATATGAATTTAGACTTTATATAAATGTGGGGTAGATGGTGGGATATTTCTGAATGCTCTAATGGAAGGTCACGGAGAAGTAAGGGGAAGAAGATAGAACTATTGATGTGGTCATAGATTACATTTATATAGATACTTTATATAGATACAGATCTTTACATAGACAGCTGTTTATAAATATCTATATATACTTGAATAAGTATATAAACATTTATTTCCTTGCTTTGTCAGCTGGAAATGCCTACAAGGAAGAACTCACTGGCAGCAGTGAGTATACCTCATACCCAGATATTGATGATATTTATACTTTTATCCATGAAGACAAATCAGGTATTCTTGAATACATAGGTTTCCTAGGACTAGGGCAGAAACTATAAAAGATGAGCCTGGAGCTTTCTGTAATGGTCCAGAGATCAAGGAAGTGCTAAAGACCAATCAACCAACAAGCAAACACAGTAATAAGCTGTCAAAGAAACAACACTCAACTGAAAGTTTTCCCAGTGGTCCAAGATGGAACAATTTGAACCACCACCAAAGCAGTTTTGATATTGGTTTAAAAGCCTAAATATAATATAAATATATACTTACTAATATAAGATCCACACTAATATAGATCAATGATTTAATAAATAAATAAATGAGGGAGAAGAGATAAATGTCCCATGCAGAAGAATTCCAAATATTGTTGGTAGAAACTCTGCCCTCTAGGAAGTATAACCATTTACTCCTTAGGTGTAGTTTGCACAAAGTGACTTCCTTCCAAAGAGTGCCATATGAATAGGGAGGAAAAAATTGTAGCTTTGCAGTGGAGAAACCGAATATACTCTATTTCAGCCAGATGATCAAAGTCAACATCCACAATTATAAGTCATGTCATCCTATAATGAAATAAAAACAGTTCAATGTTCTCCCTCTCCAAACCTATAAGCATAGTCTAGTTATGAGAATAAACCAGAAAAATCACAACAGAGTGATACTCTACAGCAGGGGTCCCCAACCCCTGTCCACAGACCACTGGTAGCCTGGCCGCACAACAGGCAGTGAGTAGCGGGCCAGCGAACAAATTTTCATCTGTGTTTACAGCCGCTCCTCATCAGTCGCATTACTGCCTGAGCTCCAGCATTAGATTCTCATGGGAGCAGTAACCATGTTGTGAACTGTGCATGTGAGGGATCTAGGTTGCGCGCTCCTTAAGAGAATCTAATGTCTGATGATCTATCACAGTCTCCCATTACCTTCAGCTCAGAGCACCATTGATTCTACATTATGGTGAGTTGCATAATTATTTCATTATATATTACAATATAATAATAATAGAAATCCTGTGCACAGTAAATGTAATGCCCTTGAATCATCCCGAAACTATCCCCCACCGTCTGTGGAAAAATAGTCTTCCATGAAACTGGTCCCTGGTGCCAAAAATGTTGGGGACTACTGCTTCACATATTACATGATTTAAAGCTTTACATACTGCTTTACATGTACTCCCCAGAAGTCTCAAGTTCACCCCCAAAGATGCAAAGAGTGAGAAACTGTCATAGCTAGGAGAAATGTTAGAAGATGTGATGTCTAAATGTAATGTATCCTGAATGAAATCCTGGAACAGAAAAAATTATATTAGATAAAATGAAATCTGAATAAAGGAGGGATTTTATTTAACAATAATGTGTCAATATTGGTTCATTCATTGTAAGTAGTATACCATCCTAATATAAAATTTAATAACAGGAGAAACTGTGTATGTGGTTTATGGGCACTCTATAAAAGCTGTGTAATGTACATAAATATAAAAGTGTTCTGAAAAATGAAGTTTATTTTAAAGTTTTAAAAATCAATCAGTGAATATTTTTTAAATGCCTACCATTTGCAAAGGAATGTGATAAGAACTGCTTCAGGGTCTGAAGTGTTTTATCCACTCTTATTGTATTTCTCCATTATTTAAAGTTCTGAAAAATGACATATAACATTTATTTGGCACAGTAAAATATCGGGGACCTGGCGCGGTGAATTACTGTAATCCCAGCACTTTGGGAGGCTGAGGTGGGCGGATCACGAGGTCAAGAAATGGAAACCATCCTGACCAACATAGGGAAACCCTGTCTCTACTAAAAATACATAAATTAACTTAACTAGGCGTGGTGGCACACTCTTGTAGTCCCAGCAACTCAGGTGGCTGAGGCAGGAGAATTGTTTGAACCCGGGAGGCCAGGAGGCTGAGGTTGCAGTGAGCTGAGATCGTGCCACTGCACTCCAACCTAGAAAGAGAGTGAGACTCTGTCTCAACAACAACAACAAAAAAAAAATGCCGGGGGGGGGGCTGTTTCTGCCTTAAATATTGTTTGCCTTTTTGAGATTGATGAAAATAAATCATTTATTTGAAGTTTCAATTGTGTTTTGACATATAAGACTAATTCACAAGAGTTTTAACATATTTTTTAATTACTTTGTACTCTTGCAATAAATCTTGCAAAAGTAAATGAGAGACCAAAATACTTTTCTGTTTCATTTTCATAAAATTCAATTCATAAAACATTTCAAAACAATTTATAAAAAATTGAGTGCTTGCAAAAATAAAAACGTATGCTCTCAATCTTCTGCATGCCTCTACATGGTACTATTTTTCATCACATTTTAACAAATAGTTTTATGTTAATTTCTTATTCTTAATATTATATGAGAAGTCAAACTTTTTAAAAAGTTGAATGACATGGCTGGGTTTTTTTTTTTTTTTTTTTAATGCTCCTGATGTTGAATGTTTCTTTCTAATCTTTTTCTAGTTCGATTGTAAGACTCCATGACAGAGAATAAAATACCTAAAACATTTCTTCTCATTTTTCATGTACTCAAAGTTCAGTCCACTTTAATCTGACATTGTCCCGCATTCCATTTAATAATATTAAATTTTTAATCAAAAAGAAATCTTAGAAGTACTTTAATGGAGGACTTTATTATAACAGCTTAGTTTTTTTTTTCCTCTTGCCTTAAATGTCTTTCTCCATCATTACCACCTCCTGTCAGCTTGGATCACATTTGCCTATCTTTGAAGTTGTAACTCATGTATTACTTCTTTTATAAGACTTGTATAAGCATTGTAGTGGAGAGGGAGACCCTCTTTGTCTTGAGATTCCAATAAATCTCAAATATATTTTTATCAGAGCCAATCACTGATACATATTAATTGTTCAATAAACATCTGTTGATTTTTTAATTAATGAGTCATGTGATTTCACTCATTTGATAACATTATATGACTCGCTACTAAATTATAAGTTTTTTATTGTTCCAAAACATTTTAGATTTATTTTTGGATCCCCAGCTGCATTGTATGGAATATGAACACAAAATAGGCACTGAATAAATTTTTGCTGAAGAAGTGTCTGAGTCTAAGGGTTTTTGTGACTTCCCCACTGTCCACATAGCCACCACATCTGGTAGAACAGTACCAATATGGAGTACATTTTACACTATTTGTATAATATTTTCAAAGATTATTACATCTCTATACACAAGTATGCCATCAACTGTTTGTAGCTCATTGCTGCAAGCAAACATGAACTTCTTTTGATCATTAGCAAGAATAGCTGATATTAATATAGTTAGATTTAGGAATGAATTTGCATTTTAAAAATCATGTTGTGTAAAAAAACCAAGTGAAACATATGATGATTTTACAATTTTGGGAAAAACATTGACAAAAGGTGGAATGACTTCATTTTTGCTAACATTACCTGAACCCTTAAAATTCCCAAGCCTGGTTCATAAATAGCTCCTGTGATTGATATTATTCTAGGGACCTCTAGCTCACTATAGAAAGCTTTAATCGTGGCCAGGTGTGTGGCTCATGCCTGCAATCCCAGAACTTTGGGAGGCTGGGGCAGGCGGATCACCTGAGTTCAGGAGTTCAAGACCAGACTGGCCAATATGGTGAAACCCTGTCTCTACCAAAAATACAAAAATTAGCTGGGCTGGTGGCGGGTGCCTATAATCCCACCTACTTGGGAGGCTGAGGCACAAGAATCACTTGAACAGAGGAGGCGGAGGTTGCAGTGAGCCGAAATCATACTCTTGCACTTCCAGCCTGGACATCTAGAGCGAAACTCTGACTCAAAAACAAAAACAAAAACAAAACAAAACAAAAAATCACAACCATTCCTATAGAGATATCTCTTTCAAACCATTAGTTTTTGTTTGTTTGGTTTTTTTGTTTGTTTGTTTGTTTTTTGAGACGGCGTCTTGCTCTTGTCTCCAAACTGGAGTGCAGTGGCGGGATCTCAGCTCACTGCAACCTCTTCCTCCCAGGTTCAAGCAATTTCCCTGCTTCGGCCTCCCAAGTAGCTAGGATTACAGGCATGTGCCACCACGCCCGGCTAATTTTTTGTATTTTAGTAGAGACGGGATTTCACCATGTTGGCCAAGATGATCTCCATCTCTTGACCTCGTGATCTGCCTTCCTCAGCCTCCCAAAGTGCTGTGATTACAGGCGTGATCCACAGCGCCCCGCCTCAAACCATTAGTTTTTATTGATAATTTTTCTCCAAAATTATTGTTAGGTTCATATTCTTCTGTAACTGGTAGTAGACATTGTTGTGGGATTATAGGTAAGAAAGTGACTTAAGATGTTTTTTAACCTGAATTATCAAATTAAGGGCAAAAGCCAGTGATGCATCATGAAAATCTATAAATGATGAGACCTAGAGAAATGTCCAGCACCAAATTAGATCTTTGAAAGAGTCATAACTAGAAAAAGAAGAAAGTACATTGTTGAGGGAAAAAAGAGCAGTTCTGAGGAAAATGGCGTAGCAAAAAACTTTAAAATCATTTAATTTTATAATTTTCAATTAAATTCCAGGGTGCTTAAATAATTTGTATGTAAATGATGCCAGAAGATTAAGGTGTAGGTTTCAGATATTATTGATTTAAAAAGTCTTGGTTTTCAGAAATCATAAATGATGCATTATACGATGAATAAACTTACTAATGGTCCATGAAAATTATGTATTCTATTATTAGATATATAATGCAACAAATATTTTCCAAAAAAATGACTCAGTCTCATTTTCCAAGAATAAGTGATGCCAATAGAATCTCATAAACAAGTATTTTTATTACTTTTGTATACATTTATTTTAAATATATCAGCATCAATACCTGTGGGGGCAACATGATTAACACTGAAATAGTATATTTTCTTTCAGTGGTTACCTGTCCAGTGTGGATGTTACATATTGACTACTCTCACAACATTAACCTTGAAGGTAGTGAAGAATTATAAATAAGCTTAAAAATTAATTTTCAGTGGCACCCTTGGGGGGATTATGTGTCTTGGGATCCATATAATGCAAGGCTAATATTAATGAGTGTGGTAACAATTGACTAGATGCTCTCTAAAAGTGAATTTCTTTTACCTCATGACTGTATAGCTAGACTAAATTTATCATTCTCTCTTTCAATACGATATGGTCAAATAACTGATTTGTCACCAATATGAATAGAAGTATGTGTGTCACTTGAAAATAGGACCCATAAAAACTTTTTTCAAAAGTACCTATTTCAGTATTTACTATTAAGCTGCAGTAATCAAAACAGTATGGTACTGGTGTAAGGATGAACATATATATCAATGGAAGAGAATTGAGAGTCCAAAAACAAACTCTCTCATCTATGGCAAATTCATTTTTAACTAGAATGCAAATATCACCCAATGGGAAGAGAATAGTCTCTTCAACAAATGGTGCTGAGACAACTAGTTATCCTTAGGCAGAAAAATAAAGTTTTATACTGATCCCACATTGTACAAAAATGCAATTCAAAATAGATCAAATAACTACATATAAGAGCTAAAACTATGAAACACAGAAGAAAATATAGGGTTAAATCTTCAATACTTTGGATTTAGCACTCGTTTTTTCAGATATGCTACCAAAAGCACAAACAATGAAAAAGGTAAATTGGAGTTGATCAAAATTTAAAATTTCTGTGTATCAAAGGGCACTATCAATGGAATAAAAATACAACCTACAAAATAAGAGAAAATATTCATAAATCATATATCTGATAACGGTCTATTATCCAGAATATATTTTAAAAATCTATTTCAAGTTAACAACGAAAAGACAACCCAATTAAAATTTTGTGAAAGTCTTGAGTAGACATTTCTCTGAAGAAGAAATATATTTGAACAATGGGCACAGGAAACAATGTTCAACATCATTAATAGCTAGAGAAATGCATATCAAAACTACTGTGAGATCCTCCTCACCACCGAAAAGAATAACTATAATCATTTTAAAGTTGAAAATTAAAAGTGTGTTTGAAGATTTAGAGAAATTAGACCTTATGCAATGCTGATAGGAATGTAAAATGTCACAACCACTTTTGAAAACAGTTTGACACTTCCCCTGTAAGTGAAACATAGTCTTTCAATATGGCCAATCAATTCCCCTCCAGGGTATGTACCCAAAAGACCTAAAAACAGGTGGCCAAAAAGAACTTCTACAAAAATGTTTATAGCAGCACTATTTACAATAGCTAAGGATGGAAATCAATCCAAATGTCAAGTGGTGGACATTGAGTAAACAATATATTGTATACCATTCAATGGAACATTATTCAGTCATAAAAAGGAAAGAAATCCTAATAAATGCTGTAACATTAATTAACATTAGAAAAATGATGGCAAGAGGCCAGATACAAAAGGTCACTTATTCTATAGCTCCACTTATATGATATATCCAGACTAGACAAATCCACAGGGACAAAACAGCAAATTAGCAGTTGCCACATGCTGGAGGAGGATGAGAATAGGGAGTGACTGCTTTAATCGATATAGATTTCCCTTTGGAGTAAAGAAAAATTTCTGGAATAAGATAATGGTGAAGGTTGAAAATATAGTGACTGTTATAAAAGTCACTGAATTACTCTTTAAAATGTTGAATTTTATATATGTGAATTTTACTGCAATAAAAAAATCGATTGAATATAAAGAAATAATTCTATTCAGAATAAAATATTTTATAGGTTTTCCCGAAACATATGTTCCCACGGCATGTTTTCATGTCCTGTTAGAATTCAACACTGAACAAGCAATTGCCAGAGATAGTCTAATTCGCCTAAATTTTTACATTTTCTTGTCATCCTGTTAAATACGAACATATAGTGCTCACATGCAATATTACTTTCTAAGTAGAATTTATTTACCTTTTTGTAACCTATGGCAACTTATGAAATTTTTTGTTAATATTGAAAAAATAAATAACATGAATATATTCAGGAATTCTTTTCAGTTTCCTACAATGAGATTTGATGTCTGTTACATATCAAAGAAAGCATAAACTCACTCATAATAAATATTTTATCATTTATGATATATGGGATTATATTATATGCTTATAAATGGAGTAAACTCAGTTATATTCTCACCCTTTTATAGATCTGTACATTCTTCTTCATAATTATTAGAAATCCATAAAACGAAGACGTTTAAATGGCTGTAATTTTGTGGCATAGTATTTAAAAACCGTCATTTGGCTGTTTTTGTGATTATCAGGATCAGTTCTTTAACTTACTTAAATCCAGCCTTCCATAATCATCACAATGAGAAGGCCACTCACTACTCTCAGGTGCTCTCTTGAAATACGGTAAATGAAATAAATGAACAGCCTATGGTTAAATAAAAATCTCTTAAGCCATATTTATTCTGAGTCCAAAGAGAGTTTATTTTAATTATATTCAATCCACTGTGTAATTATTCAGTATCTGTAATACTGGTTCTAACCCCTTTGTTCAGTACTTATCAAAGGCAGAAATTACAAAGGTAAATGAAATACATTTTGATAAGAAGGCATTTGCATTCCACTAGAAATACGCTTTCCTTTTACATATTCATATGTGTTAAGCATTGTATATATTTTTATGAAATGGTGATCACTTAAGTTCATATATCCCTCATGTACTTATCACCCTTACTCTTCCACTGTCATTTTTATAATATGGCTTCCACTTCTGGCGCAATTTCTGATGTTATATATTTTCTCTATGTCTCACATTGAAGTCAGGAATATTTTCCATAACATTCACATGCCCCAGTCCCTTCAAACTGTTTGGGTATGCCCCAGACCAGGAAAGCACCTCTCTTTGACTGAGCATACAAGGGAAAGGAATTGGAACACCAAGTCGAAATGGATTCTAAGTATCTTCTGATATATTACCAGTTTCTCCTTTTCCCCAGCACCAAAACGATTTCTTTCTTTTCTTTCTTTCAGAATGTTGCAGTGACCTCTTCACTGGTATATTTTCCTTGTGGAACCGCCATTCTGTAATTCATTCTCCTCACCATCATCTTAATGCTCTTTATGAAGACAAACTCGATAATACCATTTTCTTGCCAATTTTTTTTAATGGCTCTCCAAGCTTACATACATTCCAAGTTATTTATCGTGGCACTGAGCTTTCAAAATCTGCCTCTACTTATTGTATCTAGGGATCATCTCAACTCCTCTTTTTCATTGTCTGATCACCAACCACATGATGTAGATATCAGACTGCTCCAAGTAACACATATTCTTTCCCTCCTTCATTTGGAAATTAGGAAATTGTTATTTTAGTATGGATTATTCTCAACTGCATAGTGAACATTTATTCAAACTTCGATACGTATGCTGCAGTTTCATTGTCTTTGAGTAGTTTTATCTTCTTTTTGAAGGTGAATATGAGGCCTTTCTTTCTTTGCTTCTTTCCTGCAGCACTTTGTAAATGTCTCTGTTGTTTGTCAGTGTGCTATTATAAATGATGGATTACATGTCTGTCTTATCAACTAGATTTTTCTCTCATGGTCATCCTTCTATGTCTTTGATCTTATTTTCTCTATCTCTTTTACAGTTTTCAGGGGCTGATATTCATTACTTTGCATTTCCATGTATATTTTTCTTTAACATGCGATGACATTGATGCTGACGATACCTATGGAGAAAATGATAATTATATTTAGTATCTACAATTTGACAGGTCCTGGGAGAGGTCCTTTATGTGCATTAATTAATTTAACTTCTTAGAAATGTCTTATTTTCTTTCAACTATACAAAGTTGCATTAATCATTGTAATTCTACATGCAGACCATAATGACAGTATTCAGAGAGCATATCTAACTTCTTTAAGACCACACAACTTAACTACCTATTGGATACTATGCTTACGACCTGGGTGACAAAATAATCTGTACACCAAACCCTTGTGACATGTAGTTTACCTATAAAACAAACCTGTACATATACTTCTGAACCTAAAATGAAACTTTTAAAAATAAAATAAGGTTTGTTAATGAAATCATAATAAATAAATTAATTAATTATATTTTTTTCATTAAAAGAAGACGACACAACTAGCAAATGTAAGATTGGAGTTTTCTCCTTAATCAGGCAGAATGACAAAATTGTCAAGAACAGACTTTCTGACTTTGACTGTGGGCTTTGTCATCTATTGGATACAGGACATGGTCATCGTATGTGTTTTCTCTGCCTCAGTTTCTACATTATAAAATTGACCAATATTAGTAAATAACAATAAATTGTTGTAAGTCTTTAATGGATTCACAGTTGTAAAAAGTATTTGGAATAGCATTTGGAGTGAAATAAGAACCGTGAAATTGTGTTATTTTTATCGCTTCCCATTCTCTTATCTGTTTTGTGTATCTTTATTCCCACTCTTTGTGATTTCAAAATTCGCATCACTCTATACCGTGTTGCCTTCTTAACATTTCTTCCTGTGTAAACAATGACTCAGTAACAATGAAGGTAAGTATTTTACTGACTGTAGTATGCAGGTAGAGTGAAGCTCTGGAGCCAGTCAGGCACATTATCATGATACATGATCATGTTTAGTAACGTTAAAAAAGAGAGTGGATGAGAAAAGTTTACATTAGCGGTTGGATAACTTTTTCTTCTTCTCTGGTAAGGACCAGGTAGTGAGTATTTCAGGTATGCAGGCCATATATTCTTTGTTGCAGCTTCTAAACTCCGCCCCTGAATTGAAAAAAACAACCATGAACAATACACAAATGAATGAGCATGGCTATGTTCCTATAAAACTTTGTTTATAGACAATAAAATTTGAATTTCACATATTTTTATGTTAGAAATAATGTCTTGACTTTTTTTTAACCATCTAAAAATGTAAAAAAATATCAATAGGAACTATACAAAAGTAGCTATTAAATTAGATTTGGTATGTGGACTATAGTGTGCTGATCCCTGATTTAGACCAAAAAATCTCATTCTAGAGATTTCTATATTTAGTTCTCATCCTAAAAGTTGCTGTGTTAGTAGCTATTCAAACTTTCTTCTACATGTTTTTGTTTAATGACCAATAATATTTTTTTTCATATTTTAGGAAGGGTCTTTTCCCCTGGGGCAGGAATAAATAAGGTCTGTTTTTCAAATATCTGTGGAAGAAAGAAGGGTGGTGAAATAACAGAACTGCAGGCACTACACATGTACTTCTATAAAAACTGAAAATTTTTTTCTTGTCACATGCATATCATTGAAGAAATCTGATGAGCAGAAACTCTGAATTGGAATAAATAATTTCTGAATGAAGTGAATAGGATAGACATGATGCCAGTGCTTTCATTATTTCCTCAAGCTGATCTGATCATTTACTACTGTGTAGATGATTGTAAGACTCACTAAGCTTCTTCAGGTCTATCTTTAATTACTCCTAGCAAAAACCGCTCCCTTTGGAAATCAGGCAGTTGAAAGGTGAAACAAGAAAGTAACTTTCTGATATAAAGTGTTGCTTTGGAGTTGTCCTGACAAAGAGTAAAACAAATGAAGAAAGTAAATATCTGACAAAAGCAGAAACATCAGACAGGTTTAGTTTTTCACTTCACTCCCTATCTTGCAGATCAGTTCCATTGAAATCTATGGGACTCTTAAATGCTAGGGAAATCTTCATGTGGCCAAGAAAAATAAAAATCTGTTCCACGGAGTCCAGTATTTAATAAAAGATTAAATAAATTTCTGCTGTTTTGTTTTAGTTTATTATTTATTTTTTAAATTTCTCCTTCCCTACCAAAACAAATGATTTGGGGGTAGTCATTTAATAATATAATTAATCCGTATAATTGTTATATAGTACCAGTTAATCTTTGGCTCAATTTAGCTTTACTGTGAGTTTGAATATTCTGGAGATTCCAACAAGAACAAAATTTGTTAATTGTAAATGTTAAGCTTATAACAATTACATTAAAAAGTTTTGTGATTGAACCAATAAGGAACATGCAATTATGTGAGGTGTTTTGATTGTTGTTGTTGTTGTCGTCATTTTTTTTTATTATTATTATATTTTAAGTTCTAGGGTATATGTGCACAACGTGCAGGTTTGTTATACATGTATTCGTGTGCCATGTTGGTGTGCTGCACCCATTAACTCGTCATTTACATTAGGTATATCTCCTAATGCTATCCCTCCCTCCTACCCCCTCTCCACAATAGGACCCGGTGTGTGATGCTCCCCTTCCTGTATCCAATAGATCTCATTGTTCAGTTCCTACCTATGAGACCTATGAGTGAGAACATGCAGTATTTGGTTTTCTGTTCTTGTGATAGTTTGCTGAGAATGATGGTTTCCAGCTGCACACATGTCCCTAAAAGGACATGAACTCATCCTTTTTTATGGCTGCATAGTATTCCATGGTGTATATGTGCCACATTTTCGTTCATCTTTTTGATAGCATCCATTCTAACAAGTGTGTGGTGATATCTTATTGTGTTTTTTATTTGCATTTCCCTGATGGTTAGTGATGTTGAGCATCTTTTCATATGCCTGTTGGCCATCTGTATGTTCTTTATGATAAAATTTTATTCAATTACTTTGCCCATTTTTTAATTGTGGTGTTGCCTTACTGTTAATCTGTACACTGGAAAATATTAAAATTCATGAAAGAGATAGAAAAACATACAAATAAATGGAAAGATATCCTGTGTTCAGGGATTAGAATAATTCATATTGATCATATTACCCAAAGCAATCTACAGTTTCGATGCTCACTCAATAAAAATTCCAATGAAATTTTTCTTAGAAATAGAAAAATAGCCGGGCGCGGTGGCTCAAGCCTGTAATCCCAGCACTTTGGGAGGCCGAGACGGGCGGATCACGAGGTCAGGAGATCGAGACCATCCTAGCTAACACGGTGAAACCACGTCTCTACTAAAAAATACAAAAAACTAGCTGGGCAAGGTGGCGGGCGCCTGTAGTCCCAGCTACTCGGGAGGCTGAGGCAGGAGAATGGCGTGAACCCGGGAGGCAGAGCTTGCAGTGAGCTGAGATCCGGCCACTGCACTCCAAGAGCGAGACTCCGTCTCAAAAAAAAAAAAAAAAAAAAAAAAAAAAAAAAAGAAAAAGAAAAACATAAATAAATAAATAGAAGAATAAAGCAATCCTATAAGTTGTATGGAATCAGAAAAGACCTTAGATAGCCAAATAAATCTTGAGGAAAAGGAAAAGAGCTGGAGGTATCACAGTAGTTGATTTCAAAATACACTACAAAGCTATAAACATCAAAACAGCATGACACTGGAATAAAAACAAACAAAAAAAATATACCACTGGAACAGAAGAGACAGTCTAGAAATAAATCCATATACATATAATCAATTGATATTAAACAAAGATGTTAAGAATACACAATGGGGAAAAATAGTCTCTTCAATAAATGGTATTGGAAAAACTGGTAATTCATTTGCAGAAGAAAAAAACTGCACCCTTATGTCACACCATTTACAAAATCAACCAAAAGTGTATTAAAGAACTACCTGTAAACCCTAAAACTATACAACTCTTGGAAGAAGACAGGTGGAAAGGTTTCTGACTTTGGTGTGATCAATGAATATATATATTTTTATCATTATTATACTTTAAGTTCTAGTGTACATGTGCACAACGTGCAGGTTTGTTACATATGTATACATGTGCTTTGTTGGTGTGCTGCACCCATTAACTCGTCATTTACATTAGGTGTATCTCCTAATGATATCCCTCCCCCCTACCCCCTCCCCACAATAGGACCCAGTGTGTGATGCTCCCCTTCCTGTGTCCAAGTGACTTCATTGTCCAATTCCCACCTATGAGTGAGAACATGCGGTGTTTGGTTTTCTGTTCTTGTGATAGTTTGCTGAGAATGATGGTTTCCAGCTGCATCCATGTCCCTACAAAGGACACAAACTCATCCTTTTTTATGGCTGCATAGTATTCCGTGGTGTATATGTGCCACATTTTCTTAATCCAGTCTGTCACTGATGGATATTTGGGTTGATTCCAAGTCTTTGCTATTGTGAATAGTGCCGCAATAAACATACATGTGCATGTGTCTTTACAGTAGCATGACTTATAATCCTTTGGGTATATCCCCAGTAATGGATGGCTGGGTCAAATGGTATTTCTAGTTCTAGATCCTTGAGGAATCGCCACACTGTTTTCCACATGGTTGAACTAGTTTACAATCCCACCAACAGTGTAAAAGTGTTCCTATAATGGTTCTATCCACAGAATAGTTTAGCAGTCACAACAAAATGATCTTATAAACAGCAGTATTTAAGTCTGCACATTCTGATATGCTCACTTTGCTTTCCAGCTTCTCAATTTCAAGTCTTTCACAGACTCATAATTTAGGGCCTGTGCCGCCCTTGTCTTTCTGAAATTTATAATAAAACATACATGTATGTAAATCTTTAGATTATTACATTTTAACAAGTATGAGTCCTTATGATTATATATAAAAAAGTCAAGTGAAGTGAAACAGTGAAAACAGCAATGATGTTAAAATAACCACAAGACCCTGAGTCTATTAATTTTAAAGCAAATATATATTAGGAAAGCCTTCTACATGTCAATCTTTCTTGCCTATCAAATCTCTGTAGCCCTTCCCCTATTGTAGAAAAGGAGATATATGTTTATAGCCCTATAGAGTATATTTTTGTATTTCTCTCACATTCCCCACTGCCCATGTTACTTGGCCTTCTTACTCTGCAGCAAAACGTTGTACACTCAGTTGTTGAACATCTTGTAAACTGGCCATATCAAAAAATAATGAACAAGCTGGCCACTGTAACTGCAGTTGACTCTTCTGAAGGCATTACCTGCAAGGAGTACATTAAAAAATTCAGAAGAAAGTTAATTCTTGAAACCCATAGGTTTGTAATGATTTAGATATTACATAAGAAAAACTATATAGGACTCTTTTCCTTTTAAAATTGGGGGAAAGTTTTCTTTTCCTCTCCATAAATAGTAGTAACTTTTGTATTCCTCATTCTCTTAATATTAATGGAAAAACATATTTTTTTGTATAAACTATGATAGTCCTAGGACTACAGGGTCCTTCGTTTTTCTTTTTTTAACTTTTATTTTAGGTTTGGGGTACATGTGCAGATTTTTTTATATAGGTAAATGTCATGTCATGAGAGTTTGGTGTAGAGATTATTTTGTCACCCAAGTAATACGCTTAGTACCCAATAGGTAGTTTTACAATCTTTACCTTTGTTCTACACTCCACTCTCAAGTAGGCCCTAGTGTCTGTTGTTCCCTTCTCTGTGTCCACATGTACTCAAAGTTCAACTCCTACTCATAACCTATAACATGGCATATTTATATTTCTGTTACTGTGTTAGTTTTTTTTAGGATAATGGCCTCCAGCTACATCCATGTTGCTGCAAAGGACATGATCTCATTCTTTTTTATGGCTGTGTAGTATTCTGTGGTGTATATGTATCACATTTTCTTTATCAAGTCTACCATGGGTAGGCATTTAGGTTGATTCTATGTCCTTGCTGTTGTGAATAACGCCGTGATAAACATACATATGCATGTGTCTTTATGATAGAATAATTTATATTTCTTTGAGTATATACCCAATATTGGGATTGCTGGGCCAAATGGTAGTTCTGAGTTTTCTGAGAAATCTCTAAACTGCTTTACACATGGCTAAACGAATTTGTATCCCCACCTGCAGCGTATAAGTCTTCCCTCTTCTCCACAGCCTCATCAGCATCTGTGGTTTTTTGACTTTTTAATAATAGTCATTATGACCTATGTGAGATGGGATCTCAGGGTGGTTTTGATTCAGATTTCTATAATGAATAGTAATGTTGAACTTTTTTTCATATGCTATTGGGCCACATGTATGTCTTCTTTTGGAAAATGTCTGTTCATGTTCTTTGCTCATGTTTTAATGAGGTGGTTTGGGGCTTGTTAATTTAAGTTCCTTATAGATTTTAAGTATTAGACCTTTGTCAGACACATAATTTGCAAATAGCTTCTTCCATTCTGTAGGCTGTCAACTTATTCTGTTGATAGTTTCTTTTGCTACCCAGAAGCACTTTAGATACCATATTTGTCAGGTTTGTTGTTGTTGTTGTTGTTCTTGTTCTTGTTGTTGCGATTGCTTTTGGCATCTTCATCATTAAGTCTTTGCCCAGTCTTATGTCCAGAATGGTATTTCCTAGATTATTTGCCAAGTTTTTTATGGTTTTAAGTTTTAAATTTAAGTCTTTCATTTATCTTGAGGGTATTTTTTAATATACATCATATAAGGAAGAGGTCCAGTTTAAATCTGTGTATGCCTAGCCAGTTATCCTTGCACCATTTATTGAAGAGGGAGTCCTTTCCCCGTTGCTTGTTATTGTTGACATTGTTGAACATCAAGTAGTTATAAGTGTCCAAAGTCATTCCTGGGCTCTCTATTCTGTTCTATTGGTCTATGTGTCTGTTTTTGAAACAGTTTCTTGAAATTTTGGATACTATATGTAGCTTTTTAACATAGAAGCTAGGTAATATGTTGCCTCTACCTTTTATTTTTCCTTAGGCTTGTCCTGGGTATTTGGGCTCTTTTTTGGTTCCATGTGAATTTTAAAATAGTCTTTTTTTTTTGTGAGAGGCAGTCTCGCTCTGTCACCCAGGCTGGAGTGCAGTGGTGGTATGTCGGCTCCCAACAACCTCTGCCTCCAGGGTTGAAGCAGTTCTCCTGCCTCAGGCTCCCAAGTAGCTGGGAATAAAGGCACCTGGCACCACGCCTGGCTAATTTTTTTTTTTTTTTTTTTTTTTTTTTGAGACGGAGCCTCGCTCTGTCGCCCAGCCCAGGCTGGAGTGCAGTGGCGCGATCTCGGCTCACTGCAAGCTCCGCCTCCCGGGTTCACGCCATTCTCCTGCCTCAGCCTCCCGAGTAGCTGGGACTACAGGCGCCCACAACCGCGCCCGGCTAATTTTTTGTATTTTTAGTAAAGACAGGATTTCACCGTATTGGCCAGGCTTGTCTCAAACACCTGACCTTGTGATCCACCTGCCTCAGCCACCCAAAGTGCTGGGATTACAGGCGTGAGCCACCACACCTGGCCCAAATAGGATTTTTTTTTTTTTAATTCTGTGCAGAATGCCATGTCATTGGTAGTTTGATAGGAATAACATTAAATCTATAAATTATTTGGAGTAGTATGTCCATTTTAACAATATTGATTATTTCTCTTCATGATCCTGGACTGTTTTCCCATTTGTTTGGGTCATCTCTGATTATTTTGAACAGTGTTTTGTCACTGTCATTGTGGAGATTTTCAACTTCCTAGTTAGCTGTATTCCTAGGCATTTCTTCTTTTTTGTGGTTATTGTGAATAATATTGCATTTTTGAATTGGCTCTCAGCTTTTATGTTGATGGTATATAGAAATGCTACTGATTTTTGTGTATTCATTTTTTTTTAACTTGACACATTGCTGATATTGCTTATCAGATCAAGAAGTTTTTGATCAGAAATTACATAATTTTCTAGATACAGGATAATATTATTTGCAAACAAGAATACCTAACTTCCTTTCTTTCTATTTATATGCCTTTTATTTCTTTCTGTTGCCTGATTGCTTTGGCTAGGACTTCCAATATGATGTTGAGTAAGAGTGGTGAGCGAGGGCATCCTTGTCTTGTTCAAGAGGATTTCTTCTAACTATTGCCCATTCAGTACGATGTTGGCTGTGGGTTTGTTGTAAATGTCTCTTATTATTTTGAGGTATATTTCTTCAATGCTTAGTTTGTTGAGGGTCTTTAGCCATCGAAGGATATTGAATTTATTTGAAAGCCTTTATTGCATATATTGAGATGATCATGTGATTTTTGTTTTTAGCTCTGCTTATGTGATGAATCACGTTTACTAATTTGTGTGTTGAATTAACCTTGCATCCCAGGGATAAAACCTACTTGATTGTGATAGTTCAGCTTTTTCATTTGCTGCTGGATTCTTTTTGCTAATATTTTTTTGAAGATTTTTGTATCTATGTACATCAAGGATATTGGTCTGAAGTTTGTTTGTTTGATTATTTATTTATTTTTCTTTATTTTGTCTCTGCCAGGTTTTGGTATCAAGATGATGCTGGCCTCATAGCATGAGTTAGGGAGAAGTCCCTCCTCTTCAATTTTTGGGAATAGTTTTAGTAGGAATAGTAACAGTTCTACTTTACACATCTTGAAGAATTTAGCTGTGAATCTCTCTGATTTTTGGCTTTTTATAGTTAGTAGGCTTTTTATTATTGATTCAATTTCAGGAATCAACATTAGTCTGTTTAGGGATTTAATATCATCATAATTCAATCTTGAGAGGCTTTATATTTCTAGGAACTTATCCATTTCTTCTAGGTTTCCTAGTATGTGTACATAGAGTTGTTTGTAGTCATCTCAGTGTGGTTTTTTGTTTTTTGTTTTTTCCTTTTTTTAAATTTTGGTAGGGCCTGTGGTAATGTCTCTTTTGACATTTCTGATTATGTTTCTTTGGATTTGCATTTTTTTATTAGTCTAGCTAGAAGTCTATCTGCTTTATTCTTTCAAAAAACAAACTCCTTAATTCATTGGTCTTTTGTGTGTTTTTCTGTATCTCAGTTTCCTTCAGTTCAGTTTTGATTTTGGTTATTTCTTGTCTTCTGATAGCTTTGGAGTTGACTTGCTCTTTGTTCTCTAGTTCCCCTAGGTGTCATGGTAGGTTGTTAATTTGAGATTTTTCTTACTTTTTGATGTTTGCATTTAGTGCTATAAAATTCCCTCTTAACACTACTTTAGCTATGTTCCAGAGGTTCTGGTATATTGTATCTTTGTTCTCATTAATTTTCAGAAAATTCTTGATTTCTGCCTTAATTTCCTTGTTTACTCAAAAGTCATTCATAAGCAAGTTGTTTATTTTCCATCTAATTCTGTGGTTTTGAGCAATCTTTTTAACACTGGTTTTTGTTTTTGTTGTGCTGTTGTCCAAGGGTGTGGCTGGTATAATTTTTGTTTTACTGAATTTTCTGATAATTATCTTATGGCCAATTATGTAGTGAATTTTAGAGTATGTACCATGTGCAGATGAGAAGAATTTATGTTCTGTTATTTTTGAATTGAGTGTTCTATACATGTCTATTTGGTCCATTTGGTCAAGTATTGAGTTCATATCCCCAGTATCATTGTTAATCTTCTGGTTTGCTGATCTGTCTAATCTTGTCAGTGGGCTATTGAAATCTCCCACTATTGGCCGGGTGCGGTGGCTCACACCTGTAATCCCAGCACTTTGGGAGGCTGAGGCGGGTAAATTACGAGGTCAGGAGATTGAGACCATCCTGGCTAACATGGTGAAACCCCATCTCTACTAAAAATACAAAAAATTAGCCGGGCATGGTGGCAGGTGCCTCCTGTAGTCCCAGCTACTTGGAAGTCTGAGGCAAGATAATGGTGTGAATCCAGGAGGTGGAGCTTGCTGTGAGCCAAGATAGTGCCACTGCACTCCAGCCTGGGGCACAGAGTGAGACTCCATCTCAATAAATAAATAAATAAATAAATAAAAATAGATAAATAAAACTCCCACTATTATTGTGTAGTAATTTAAGTTTCTTTATAAGTGTCTAAGAACTTGCTTTATGAATGTGGGTGCCCCTGTGTTGGGTGGATATATATTTACAATATTTCTGTTTTCTTGTTGAAATGAACCTTTAACATTATGTAATACCCTTCCTTGTGTGTGTGTGTGTGTGTGTGTGTGTGTGTGTGTTTTATCTTTGTTGGTTTAAAGTCTGTTTTTTGTTGTTAAATTAGAATAGTAACCTTTGCTTTTTACTGTTTTTAATTCTCTTGGTAGATTTTTCTCCATCCCTTTACTTTGAGTCTACAGGTGTTAGTACATGTGAAATGGGTCTCTTAAGACAGCATAACATTGAGTCTTGCTGTTTTATCTAACTTGCCATTCTATGCCTTTTAATTGGGACATTTATCCCATTTACATTCAGGGTTAATATTTAAATGTATGAATTTGAACCTGTCATCATGTTGTTAACTGATTATTATACAGACTTGATTGTGTAGTTGCTTTATAGTGTCAATAGTACATGTGTGCTTTTGTAGTATGTGGTAACTGTCTTTCCTTTCTATATTTAGCACTCCCTTCAGGACCTCTTTTATGGCAGGTCTGGTGGTAAAGAATTCCCTTAGAATTTGCTTGTCTGAAAAGGTTCTTATTTCTCCTTTGCTCATGAAGCTTAGTTTGACTAGATATCAAAAATCTTGATTGAAGTTTCTTTTCTTTCAGAATGCTGAATATAGGCCCCCAACCTCTTCTGGCTTGTAGGATTTCTGCTGAAAGGCCTGCTGTTAGCCTAATGGGATTTCATTTGTACTTGACTTTCTCCTTCTCTCTTGCTCTCTTTAACTTTTCATCTTTTATTTTGATCTTGGAGAATTTGATGACTATGTGCCTTGATGATGGTTTCTTGTGTAGTATCTCACAAAAGTTCTCTGAATTTGAGTGCTGAACTCTCTAATGGGGTTGGGGATATTTTCATGGATGATATCCTAAAATATGTTTGCCAAGTTGCTTGCTTTCTCTCCATTTCCTCTAAGAGTTTGGTCTCTTTTATAATCCCATATTTCTCAGAGGTTTTGTTACTTATTCTTTAATCATTTTTCTTGATTTATATTTGGCTGATTTATTAAAGAAAACCAGTCTTCAAACTCTGAGATTCTTTCCTCAGCCTGGTATATTTTGCTGTTAATAGTAGTGATTGTACTCTGAAATTCTTGAAGTGAGTTTTTCTGCTCTATCAGAAAAATTTCGTTCTTTCTTAAGGTGGCCATTTTGTTTTTCATCTCCTGTTTCATTTTATTGTATTCCTTAAAAAGTTCGGATTGAGTTTTGCCTTTTTTCTAAAACTCAATGTCATTTCAGCCATTATGGCCTGGTTAAGAGCCAGTGCTAGGGAACTAGTGTGGTCATTTGGAGGTAAGAAGACACTCTGGCCTTTTAAGTTTCCAGAGTTGTTGTGCTGGTTCTTTCTCATCTGTGTGAGCTTATGTTCTTTCAGTTTTTGATGTTGCTGTCCTTTGGTTGGGATCTTCTCTGTTGCCCTTACAGGTTTGATTGTGGTATAAGGTGGGTTTAGTCAACTGGCTTCATTTTTGGAAGATTATAGGGAGACAAGGCTTAGCTCAGCACTCCTGGTCTGCATGATCAAACTCTGGGGCACTGGTATTAAGCCCACAACTTTGTTCTCTAGTCTCTCAAGGTTAGTAACCTGCTGTGCTGGAGGCGCTGTGGTATTCCCGGACTGCTGGCCACAACACTCCTATGGGTGGTACCTGTCAAAGTGCTTCATCCGGGAGGTGACAGCATGATTGCATGATTTGCGTTCAATTGCACATGCCAGCAGCAGTGGCAGCACAGTGAGGTGCATGCTCATTGGCTGCTGCAGGGTGCTGTTAGCTACACCAACCTCTGTGTGAACATTTGTACCTGTGGCAGTATTGGCACCTGGGTTGGCAGTGGCTCTTGCTGGTGGGGGGAGAGCCCAGGGGTATGCACTCACTCTGTCAGCTGTGGCCCAGTGGGTACACATTCACACCAGTGGGGAAGGGGAGACAAGGTCTGTCTGTGTGCACACAAGCCAGCAAAGCAGTGGGAGGGTGGCTGTGGGCTACTGTGTCCTGACGAAGTGGTTTGGGGAGGCTGCAGTGGGGGAAAGCTGCAGCTGTACTAGTGTGCATTGGTGGAGCCTTCTCTGGTAGAGCTCTCCAATGGTCAGGCACAATCTGCTGGCAAAGCAGCAATGATGTGGGCTCCTGGGAGGAACTCCAATTGGGATATGAGACTGGACTGCAAGTGAGCATGGCCAGCACACAGTGGGGTGCTCATATCTGATTGGCCCCATCTTATAGGCAAGAACATTCTACTCTGCTCAGGTCAGACAGATTCTCTAAGGCTAAAGTCTCCTAGGGGAGCATGGCAAGTCTTGAGGGTTGGGTGTCCTTTGCCATGCTTTACTGGAGAAATTCTTACACCAAATCATCTGGGCTCTGCATAGGCTGGAGTGTTGCCTCTACCACCTCTCTAAGCAGTATTTATGGTGTCATGGGTTCTCCTGCTGACAGGGTACAGAGGTCCATGTAGAGAGTGGATCTCTCCTTGACTATTCAACTCATTCCTTCCCCAGAAACAAGTCTTGGTGTGCGGCAGCTTTATATGGGGTTCCCAGCTTCCTCCACCTTTAGCCCAGCATCTGTGTCTTCTGTCCATCCACTCTCAATGACTTCCCTCTTAAGATTTGCAGCAGGAGTGCACCAGTCTTCCTGACTTCCCAATTCCTCAGTGGCAGATGATCCTCCTGGCTGCATTTAGTCAGCCATCTTGTCACAGAGTTCTCAAAGTCTTAAGATACATGACTTCAAAAAGCTTATGATTTAGTAGAGAAGATATAATTTGTACTTAATAAATGTATTTAATATAGAAGAATTCAAATGAATTATGTAGATACATCCTCCCTTAAGTAATTGGAACATAATTCCCCATGTCTTAAGTGTATGCTATTCCCAGACACTTGCTTTCAAAGACTACAGCATAGAAAGGAGGAGAAAATAAACCTTACAGTGGAGAAACCTGACAATTAATACTTTTGCACATGATATAGGTTAACATTAATAAGTTATGGTGATAGCATGTACTCTTGATATGATGTGTTGAGAATGTTGCTTTATCTCTGTCAGCTTCTTCCCCAAAACACATAACCCCAAACTAATTATGAGGAAACCTCAGCAAATCCTAATAAAGTATCATTCTACAAAGTATCAGACCAATATGTCTCAAAAATGTCAAAGTTATCAACAATGAGTAAATTCTGAGAACTTGTCACAGCCAAGATAAACCAAAGACATGATGACTAAATGTAATATGATATCCTGGATGAGATCCTAAAAATAGGAAAACAGGACATTACAAAGAATCTAATAAAATATGAAGAAACTATAGACTTTGATTAATGATAATATACCTTTATTAGTTTATTAATTTAACTAAAGTACCACATTGGCAAAATATTAGGGAACCCTGGGTATGACATATATGTGAACTCTCTGCACTACCTTTTCCATTTTATGTAAATATAAAATATTTCTAAAATGAAAATAGTCATCAAATTTATTAATGTATTTTTAAACCATCAATTTTAAGAATCAAATAATGTAGAACAATAAAAGAGGTCACATATTTAGTAACTACTTGAAAAGAAAATTATAAGGACCCTAAGAATCTAAGAATCAGTGAATATATTTTTGACTATTTAGAAAATTTATCTCAAAATATTTGTATCTGAAGTTTTTATGTTATATCATCTGTTATAAAAGTAATATAGAAACAAAAACTAAAACATGTGTATCCTATAACACAAAAATTTATTTACATATTTACATTTGGCACAAAAAATAATAATATAAGAAGAAAGAATATACCCTCCCTCTATTATTATGCTTACATCATTTTGTTTTAGGTCTCTTCCAATGAGAAGTATAGACAAAAATTCTTTTTAAAACCATGTGGTTCTACTATTGCATGTTTTGTTACATTTATGTTATAATTCACAATGGACAAAAGGTTATAAACATATTGATATGGTTTAGATCTGTGTCCCCACCCAAATCTGACATTGAATTATAATCTGCAATATTGGATGCGGGGCCTAGTGGAAGGCAGCTGAATAATAGGAGTGGTTTCTCATGGTTTAGCACAATCGCCTTGGTGTTGTTCTCATAATAGTGAGCAAGTCAGTTGTCATGAGATTTGGTTGTTTAAAAGTGGTTTGGAACTTCCTAGAGAATTGTTAAATTGTTTTGACCAAAATACTGATAGTGTTATGAACAGTAAAGGCCAGACTGCAGAGGTCTCAGATTGAAATAAGAAACTTGTTAGGCACTGAAGCAAAGGTGACTTTTTTATGCATTAGCAAAGAGGCTGAGGACATTATGCTCCTGCCCTAGGGATCTGTGGGACTTTGAACTTGGCAGTAATGATTTAGGGTATTTGGCAGAAGAAATTCCAAAGCAGCAAAGAGTTCAAGATGTGACCTGGCTGCTTCTAACAACCTATGCTGATATGTGTGAGCACACACACACACACACACACACACAAAAGTCCTGAAACTGAAACTTATGTAGGTTTGGAAAATCTGCAGCCCAGCCATGTGGTATAAAAAGAAAGAAAGAAAGAGAGAGAGAAAGAGAGAGAGAGAGAGAAAAAAAAAAAAACTTTCTTGGGGAGGAATTCAAGCTTTCTGCAGAAATTTGGGTAAGTAAAAAGGAGGCAAATGTTGACAGCCAAAACAATGGGGAAGAGGCCTCCAAGGCATTTCAGAGACCTTTGCAGTGGCCTCTTCCTTCCTTCCATCACAGGCCCCAAGGCACAGGAGAAGTAAATGGTTTCCTCTGCCAGAACCAGGGCTCTGTTATGCTGCACAGTCTCAAGGTATGGCTACCTGCATCCCAGCCACTCCAGCTCCAGTTGTGGCTAAATGGGGTTCAGGTACAGGGGGTACAAATAATAAGCCTTGGCAGTTTCCAATGTGGCATTAAGCCTGCAGGTATGCGGAGTGCAAGAGTTGAGGCTTGGGAGCCTCCCCCTAGATTTCAGAAGATGTATGGCAAAGCCTGGATATCCAGCCAGGAGCCTGCTTCAGGGGAGGAGTCCTCACAGACAACCTCTACTAGGGTAGTACAGACGGCAAATGTGTGGTTGGAGCCCCCATATAGTCTCCACTGGAGCCCTGCCTAGTGGAGCTGTGAGAAGGTGGTCACTGTCCTCTAGACCCCAGAATAGTAAATCCACTGGCAGCTTGTAATCAGGTTCGGCAAGACCAGTAAGCACTCAACAGCAATGCCAGTCAATGATGGCAGCCGTGGGGGCTGAACTCTACAGTCTCAGGGGCAGAGCTATCCAAGTCTTTGAGAGACCACTCCTTACACTAGCATGCCCTGAAGGTGGGATATGGAGTAAAAGGAGATAATTTTGGAACTTTAAGATTTAATGACTTCCCTTTAAGGTTTTGGATTTGCATGGGGCCAGTAGCCCCTTTCTTTTGGCCAATTTCCCTCTTTGAGAATAGGAGTAGTCACCCAATACCTATACCCTCCCCCTCCAATTGTGTCTTGCAAGTAACTAATTTGTTTTTGATTTAACAGGCTCATAGGTAAAAGGGACTTACTTGCCTTGTCTCAGATGAGACTTTGAATTTTGGACTTTTGAGTTAATGCTGAAATGAGTTAAGACTTTGGGGGACAGTTGGGAAGGCATTGATTGTATGTTGCAATGTTGAGGAGAACATGAAGTTTGGGAGGGGCCAGGGGAAGAATGATCTCATTTGTGTCTGCATGTCTCCAGAAATCTGATGTGGAATAGTAATTCATAATGTTTGAGATAAGGTCTAGAGGGCTGTGATTGAATTATGGGTGTGGTTGCCCATGGTTTAGTGCCATCTGCGTTGTGCTGCTCTCGTAATAGTGAGTGTGAAAGTTACTGTGAGATCAAGTTGTTTAAAAGCATGTAGCACCTCCCTCCACCTTCTCTACCTGCCTCTTACTCCAGCTATGTGATGTGCTTTGCTCCCCTTTGCCTTCTTCCAAGATTGTAAGTTTCCTGAGTCCTCTCCAGAAGCTGAGCAGAAGCTGTCATGCTTCCTGTAAAGCCTGTGGAACCAATTAAATGTCTTTATTTTGTAAATTACCTAGTCTCAGATATTTTTCTTTATAGCAGTGTGAGAACAGACTAGCACATATATATAAAGTTTTATTGCCAGAATTCATCATATTAAATCTCAGTGCTTCAAGGGGGCTACGACAGTTACAATACCTGTAAATTACTTGAAGTATTTCTACAGAAACATAATTGTACAAATATATGTGTTTGTTTAAACCACATTCTAGAAAAAGTGAGGTGCTAATCACAAATTATAATCCAGAGATGATCAGCTAGCATTTAATCCAAAGACTACAAAGGTAAATGTTACTGATAGCCATTATCTATACCTTGGTCATATTAGTCTCAATAAACACTGGTGTCTTTCATAATAATAGAACAAATGTTGGAAATTAGTTTTTACTGGCCAAATATGTAGCTCATCAATTAAAACATTGGAAATGTGATATGGGCTATCATTAATGATAAGATTTATTTTAAAATAATGTTGTGATGTGCAGTAAAAATATAAATAAACACCATATTATTTAACATTTTTAGTAGCATCATTAATAAAAGTTTAAAAAGTAAAATTAATGTCATTAATATGTTATTTAAACCAATAAACTCAAAATATTAGCATTTAAATTTTGAATCACTTTTAAAAATATTAATGAAATTTGTATAGTTCTTTTCATACTTAAGCATTCAATGTGTAATTTATAATTGGAAAAGTAGATTCACATACTCAAATATTACTAAGCATAACTGTTAGCCAAAAATTGAGTAGAGTGTAAAAATATTTTTCTTTACTATTTTTATGTAATCTGGTTAATTTTTTATAATAATTGATTTGATTTTGAAGCTCATTGTCATTTATTAAAAAGTCCAAAATGTACCCATCACTTGAAATAAGACTTTTTATCTTTATTTATGAAATTTTCATAACAATATGACTCTATTTTTTGATTTATTATTGAAACACAAACTTTGGTCCATTTCTCTACCAGTTGGCAATATCATAAAGCTTTGACTATAGAGATTTTATAATGTTTTAAATATTTGATGCGATTAGCTTCCCACATTGCTCTTTTCCCCAGAATTTTGACAATTTTTTTATTAATTTATTTTCCTACTACATATAATCTAGTTCCAAGAGATAAATGCATTGCATTTTTATTGGAATTGCATCACATTTATAAATTTAGTAAGGGGAAAAAGACATCTAAAGAACTGAGTTCTCTGCTAGGTGCCGTGTTGTTCTTCTGTAGTTGCACTTATTAGGGAATCTGAGGGGAAGGATTGCTTAAGCCCAGACATTTGAGACTTTGAGCTATAGTTGTGCCTCTGTACTCCAGCATGGGAAACAGAGCAAGACCCCTTCTCAATACTAAATGAAAAAAAAAAAAAGAATTGTTCTCTTGTCAAAAACATGTTATGTCTTCCCAATTGAATTGTTTAAGTCAACCTTGTGTCTTCTATTAGAATAATGGCCATCATCATCTATGTAAAACATCAAAATGACATAAATACTCCTGGAGCTGGTAAGTGATTATAGCAAAATTATGACAAGATTACAGAATACAAAGTAAATATATAAAAGTAAGTCACTTTCCTATATGCTAACAATTAACACATAGAATCTGTCATTGAAAACACAATATCATTTAATTAGCACACATGAAAATGAAATAGTTATAAATTTAATCAATTTTGCATAAGACCTATATGAGGAACCCTGCAAAATACTGATAAAAGAAATCAAGGAAGAATTAAATAAACAAAGAGATATTCCATGTCATGTCCATGGAACAGGAGACTCAGTATTGTTAAATGTCAGTTATCCCCAACTTCATCTATAGATTTAATGAAGTTCCAATCAAAATCCCAGCAAATTATTTTGTGGATATCACCAAATGAATTCTAAAGTTTATACAAAAAGGCAAAAGTCCTAAAGTAGGTGTGATGGTAAATACTGAGCATCAACTTGATTGGATTGAAAGATGCAAAGTACTGATCCTGGGTGTGTCTGTGAGGGTGTTGCCAAAGGAGATTAACATTTAAGTCAGTGAGCTGAGGAAGGTAGAACCACCCTTAGTCTGGGTGGGAACCATCCAATTAGCTGACAGTGAATGTAAAGCAGGCAGAAAAATATGAAAATGTTAGATGGTTTAGCCTCCCAACCTACATCATTCTCCCATGCTGGATGCTAACTGCTCTCAAACATTGGACTCCAAGTTCTTCAGCTGTGGGAATCGAACTGGTTTCCTTGCTCCTAAGCTTGCAGATAGCCAATTGTGGGGCCCTGTGATTCTGTGAGTTTAATATTCCTCAAGAAATCCATCCATCCATCTATCTATCTATCTATCTATCTATCTATCTATCTATCTATCTATCTATCTATCTATCTATCTATCTATGTTTATTAGTAAACTCATATGGCATTTAAGTTTATATATATTTTGTTTATTATATATAGTAGGTAACACAAATTTGAAGGAGAGAAAAAAATTGGAGGACTGACCCTACTTCAAGACTTAAAATAAAATATAGTAATTAAGACAGTGTGATGTTGACCAAAGAATGGTCAAATACAGGGAATAGAATAGAGAGCCCAGAAACTGACCCACATAAATAGAGTCAACTGAATTTTTACAAAGAGGCAAAGACAATACAGTGGAGCAAAGAGAGTCTTTTCAACATAAAGTGCTAGAACAACTGATCATTTACATTTAAACACGCAAATATGGACAGATCTTTCACCTTTCACAAAAATTAACTCAAAACAAATCACAGATCTAAACGTAAAATGAAAAACTATAAAACTCCTAGAAGATAGGATAAAATGTACTTAAACTTGGGGTTAGTGATTAATTTTTAGATACAACACCAAAGACATCCATGAATGAAATAATTGATAAGCTGGACTTCATTGAAATAGAAAATGTTTGCTTTGCAAAAGACGCTGAAGAGAATAATAAAACAAGTCATACTCAAAGAAAATATTTGTAGAATACCTCTTAGGAAGGACTTCTATGAAGGACGGCTATCTGAAACATGCAAAGAACTATTAAAACTTAGCAATAAGGAAACCAACAACCCAATTTAATTGGGCCTACTCAAGTGTATGGTGTACAAATATTTTATATTCTGTAGGATATAGTTTCACTCTATTGATTACTTCCTTTGCTGTGCAAAAGCTTTTTAAATTTGATACAATCACATTTGTCTATCTTTGCTTTTACTGCCTGTGCTTTTGCGGTCATATCCAAAACATCATTGTCCAGACCAATGTCAAGAAGCTTTATCTCTGTGTTCTAATAGTTTTGCAGTTTCAGGCCTTACATTTAAAGCTTTAAGTGCTTTGACTTGATTTTTGCATATGATATGAGATAAAGGTCCAATTTCTGTATGTGAATATCCAGTTTTTCCAATAAAACTTATTGAAGAAGGCATTATTTCCCCACTGTGGGGAAATTTTATATATGTGTTGTGTGTGTAAGTGTACGTGTGTGTGTGTGTGTGTGAAATCATTACCTTGAAGAGATGTCTGTGATCTCATGCATATTGCAGCATTATTCACAATAGCCAAGAAATGGAAACAATCTAATTGTCCACCAATGGATTAATGAATAAAGTGTAACGCTCACACCCATCTACTCCCCCACAAACACCCACCACCATACACAAGAATATTATTCAGCCTTAAAAAAAGAAGGAAATCTTGCCATTTGAGACAACCTGAATGAACCCAAAGGATATTATACTAAGTGAAATAAGCCACACACAGAAAGGCAAATGTTACATGAACTCACTCACCTACATATGAATCAAACTCATAGAAGCAAGCAGAAAGTAGAATGCTGGTAAATAGGAGCTGAGGGGTGGGGAAAATGGGAAGATGTCCTGGAGATCTAATGTACAGTATGGTGACTACAGTTATTCATTCTGTATTGTATACTTGTAATTTGCTAAGAGAGTAGATCTTAAGTGTTCTTGTCACACACAAGCTAACAACAATAAAAAAGAGATCACTATATGAGCTGATGGATATAATAACTAGCTTGATTGGAGTAACCATTTCCCAATATACACATACATTAAAACATCATATTTTACACATTAAATTTATAAAAATGTTGTCAATTATATGTGAATAAAACTTAAATAAAAAAAAAAACCAAAAACCTTTACAGACACATCACCAAAAAATATATACGGATGTCAAATAAGCATATACAAAGATACTCTGCATCATATATTATTAGGATAATGGAAAGTAAAACAATAAGATACCACTGCACACTTAGAATAGCCCAAATCTAGAACACTGGGAACAAAGTACTGGTGAAGATGTGGAGCAACAGGAACTCATGGCTGGTGAGAATGCCAATGACACTGTCACCTTGTGACATTTTGTAACCATTACAGAAGACAATATAAGGGTTTCTTAGAAACCTAAACATACTCTTACCATATAATCCAGCAATCACATACTTTGGTATTTACCCAAAAAAGTTGAAAACATGTCCACACAAGAACCTACAGATGTATGTTTATAGCAGTTTTATTCATAATTGCAAAAACTTGGAAGCAACCTAGATAAACTTCAATAGGTTAATAGATAAATACACTGGTACATTCTAATTATGGAATATTATATTAAGTGCTCAATGAAATGAGCTATAAAGCCATTAAAAGACCTTAGGGAAACTCTAATGCATCTTACTAAATGAAATAAGTAAGTCTGAAAATGTTACATACTATATGATTCCACTAAATGACATTTTAGAAAAGGCAAAACTTAGAAGACAGTAAAATGATTAGTTTTTGCCAGAAGTTAGCGGGGAGGTAGAGATGAATCAATAAAGTGCATAGGATTTTTAGGGCATTGAAAACACTCTGAATGATATTATAATATTAGACATGTGTCGTTATCCATTTACGCAAACCTACAGAATGAAGAATACCAAGTGTAGCTTCATCAGTTATAACAAAGGTACCACTCTAGTGAGAACTGTTGATAAAGTTGGAGGGGATGCATGTGTGGGTGCAGGAGGTTTATAGGATATCTATACACTTCTCAATTTTGTTGTCAATCTAAACCTAACAAAAACAAAGTCTTAAACACACACACACATTCATACACACACACACACACACACACACACACGTAGACACAGAGACACACAGCCTGGTATCTTACAAAACTTAAAACGCAGGTTGTATGAACTCTATGGTTGCTTCCTAGTGCTTATTTAATATCTGTGAGGCAGATTTTTGTCTTAGATTTGTTTCCTAATATCCTAGTATCCAAGCTGTGTAGAAATAACGTTTGCCCACATCTATTCATTGGCAACTAATACAATTAACTTACTGTTATTTTCAAATCAAATTGGATTAGATCATTTCAGCAAAATATGTAACATAAATTGCTGTTACCCTCCTGTCACTTGGGAAGATATGTTTTCTTTCTACGTGAGAATAAAGTAGCAACTTTTGCAGAGCTTTAAGTGTTAACAAAAGATACAGACAATCACTTTAGTGTACTAATAGATTACATCAAGGAAGAGTATGTCTCAAGCTGGGAAGCTACTGCTCAAAGTTGCTGTATCTTTTAAAAATATAATAATTTTAGAAATAGAATGATTCTTATATTATAATGAAACTTACTGGGCATGGTTATGGACCATGCAAATTTTAAATCAGTGTACTTTAAAATGCATTTTTTAGTATTAATGAATTCTGTTTAAATGGACTCTAGAAAAACTGAAAATGGGAGCAATCATTACAAAAGTTTTATTTTGTTTTTGATTGTTGCTGCAGGAAATATGGCATTTTATAAAATAAGATTTCCCAGTATTTTTCAAGACAATGTTTTTTAAAAAGTACACTTTACTCTTGATATCAGTACCAACATTTTGGATTGTAACTTACTATTATTAATATATTTTCATGAGTTTTTTTAATGTACATTTATGTTCAGCTTCCAATACATAGTGTATAAAGATTTGAAAATTTAACAGTAGGTGGTTCTTAAACTAATAATCCATCATTCTAGACTGAAATGTCTTTTTCTTTTTTTTTAATTTTCTTACTTTTTCTTACTATATTTAAGCAATACATTTCCTATAGCAGAGATTTTATTGTCTTTTACCCATTCACTGAGTTTGAAGGGATTCTTCTAGTTTATCCCTGCAAATGATACAGTTTATCCTTTTCAATTCAATTCAAGAAGGTGTGGGGTCTATTTGGAAGCTTTGGATGTTGAACACTTTCAATCTAAAAATAATTTTACCTAACCTTTACAGAACTTTAAAGCTTATTTAGATAGGTTCTTATAAAACAGACTTGAAGAGCCCCGAAAATGATTTCACATCTTCACTTTTAGGCAGGGTTTGAATCAGAACACTATATTTGATCTAAACAGGGGTGTCCAATCTTTTGGCTTCCCAGGGTAACATTGGAAGAATTGTCTTGGGCCACCCATAAAATACACTAACACTAATGATAGCTAATGAGCTAGGAAAAGTCACAAAAAATTGCGTAATATTTTAAGAAAGTTTAAGAATTTGTGCTGGGCTGTATTCAAAGCTGCTCTGGGCTGCATGAGGCCCATTGACCATAAGTTGTACAAACTTAATCTAGAAGGTCTTTTAGGTACTGCAGAGCAGTCTCTGTCCCAACTACTCAACTCTGTCATTGCAGTGTGAAAGTTGTCATAGAAAAAAAAAATGTAAAGGATGAATGTGACTATACAAACCTTGATTTATGGACACTGAAACTCGAAATGCATATTTTCATGTGCCACAAAATACTATTCTTTAAAGTTTTTTTCAACGATTCAAATATAAAAGCATTCTTAGTTTGTAGGATGTACAAAAACAGGCTGTAGGCAGGATTTGGCCCAAAGGCTACAGTTTGCTAATTAAGGAATTCCTTTATTAAGTTGACATTACTATTTCACTGTTTATTAGCATAATATTTCTGTTCCAGGGGACACTCAGGAATAGAAAAGTTGAAAATGATTTTATTTTCATTCCTGAAGCTTCTGGAATGAACTAGAGCTTATCAACTCTTTAATAAACATGTCAGCTCTTCTGATGGTTCCTACCTTCAAATTCTAATAATCTTTCCACTCCTAGCCACAAATTCCTTTTTGGTGCTATGAGGGTTTTTAAAAAAGTCTGTGCTTTCAAAAGGAAAAGTGACCTTTTGTCCTCTCCCTTTTTTTAAAAAGAGTTCCTTAAGAAAACATGTAATTCTAAATCATTTCTTTGTCTCTTTTATATATGTACATGTTTTTAAAGTCTAAATAAGGTCTTGCCAACATTACAACTCAGTAATGTTTTTCTTGAGGGTCTAGGAGCCATGTTCTTTGAAATGTAAACATCAAGGAAGATAAGACCCATTTCTGTCACCATGGGAGTTTAGCGTAGAGTTCTTGTTCCAAGCTTTACATAAAAATAAAAATTTTCTTTTCCTTTAAATAAAGGAAATTATCTAACACAAATGGCAATCCTGTTTATCAGGTAAAGTTAGGGAGAACTATGAAAGAATATGTGGCAAATAGTGCTATATCTTGAAAACACGTATGCAATGAATTGTATCTATGTGGCTATATAAAATGTTGAGATTTCATTCTCCTTTGCAACCTCATTAGCATATTGCCTGTGATGTACATCACAGTATGGCTTAATGTTGATTCTCTAATTAATATTGCTTGCTTTCTTTTCTTCATTTGTGGAGAGAATTATCTGAGTTAGCCAAAAATGTTTTATTTTTATAATTTCCCCAAGATTGTATCCACCAATCCTAGATAATCATGTTATGATTCTTACCTGATCATAATCCAACAACTCCTCTGCTCCCATTAAAAGACCATTATTAAATCATATCTGAAGTTCTCAGTAACTGTCACTGGTCTTGTCATTCCTCCTCAGAGATTCTGTCATATCAGACTGTCTTGATAGCATTCTCCATTATCAGGGAAGGCAAAAAATTCAGATTCATGTAATCAATAGGTAGCTATAGGGATATTTATGGAGCTTCATTTTGACCTTAATTCTCTTTTTTAACAGTTTTATTGAAATATAACGTGCTATACAATTTACTGTTTAAATTTTACAATTTAACTTACTTTTGGTATATTCATAAACTTTTACATGCACCATTGCCATGTATTGTGATTCACTCAGGATGGTGGCAGAAATATTAAAGGGAAATATTAGGGAAAGTTATAGGGAATAGTCACAAACCTTTTGGAAGACCGAAAGGTAACATAACTCGAATTAATTGAACAGGCTGAAGGCAGCCAGCTCTTACCTTAGAGCATTAGGTCATAGGGTAAATACTAGGGACAATATAGGCTTCCACAGTTAAGTCTGTTTATCCTACCTCCATTAACTAACCTTTGAGCCAGATGGCCCTCTCTGGGGGGAGATCAACCAGGGAAATTACCCACTAATGGTATTTACTTCAGACCTCATACCTGAGCTTTAATCATTGGTAGAACTACTCTCTTGACCATATTAATTATCCCCCAAACAAATTGTCACCAGACAGTGTGTTTACTTAAAGCTCCTGTTGTTAATTGTATACTAAATAAATGGCCTGGAGCGCGAGCTACTCAGGGCTGGCCGCAGTGACAGACCTTTCTTGGTGTGCAGGCAGTCGGACACTCAGCTGGACTGGCAAAACAGAATATCTGTGTGTCAATGTACGTTTTATTCATCCGTCATTTCGGTCAGGGTCTGTGGGCAGACCCCTGCAGCTAATGCCAACTTGTGAGGAGCGCTACCTCAATGATATATGTTTAAGTTTTCATCGCATCAACAAGAAATTCTACATCCTTTAGCAGTGACTCTCCATTAATTTCTCCAAACCTAGCAACCCGTAGGAAACCATGAATCTACTTTTAGAATCCATAGATTGAACATTTCACATTAATGTATTAATGCAATATGTAGCCTTTGGTGACAGTCTTCTTTCAATTAGCATACATTTTTATAATTCATCTCTCTTATAATGTGAATCAGTACTTTATTCTTTTTATTGCAGAATCATATTCCATTGAATAGATATGCTACATTTTATTTATTCATCAGTAGATGGACATTTACATTATTCTACTTTTTGACTATGATCAATAATCCTTATATAAATATTCAGATATAAGTTATGATGTTAATATGTTTAAAAATAACACGAATAAAACCTAGGAGCGTAATTACTAGGTCACACACTAACCATACATGTAACTTTTTGGTGAACTGCGAAACAGATTTCCATAGCAACTACACTCCAACTATGTATTTAAAAAAAACAGAGACATTATTTAAATTTATTGACAATTTGTGCAATCAAGGAAATACTTATATTTTAAGGAAATAAAATAAGAACAACAGAAATACCAGTCAAAACAGTTAAAAGGAGGCTTAGAAATCAAATCAGATTTGTTGGTTTAATCTTAATCTTTAAACCTGTGTAGATTATTTGTTGGTTTAACAAAATAATTTGTATTGATTTCTATAGCCCTTAATATATTTAAATGGAAAACTCTAATTTAAATAGTAGCCTATGAGCTATTTTTTGGTATTAAAATTTTACTTTTAATAAAATATCTTTACATATTATTTTCAAGTCAAGAGTCCATTATAATCATCCCGAAGCAATGGGTTCACTACTTTTAGTTGTACCCATTTTCTCAGTTTCTTTCTCCTGTATATCATATTAGATTTACCCTCAAAAAGCTATTATCTTTGGGAGCTTATTAAAATATAATTAATTTTATGGTCAGCTTGTTTTGTAGTTCCTTAGTGAAAATGGCTATCATATCAGACTCATATTTAGTTTGAGATTTCAGTATCTAAATTATTTCCTCACCTCTCTTTAGAGCATTAACTTCTGTAATAATTAGCAAAAGTGATGTACCACAGTGAGCAAGTCTACGCAACCTACCTCCTGAAGGCTGAGGGGCCAAAGAAAGAGGTTAATACACTCAGTGTCTCAGAAAGAAAAAAAAAAAAATATATATATATATATATACACACACACACACATATATATATATATATATATATAAAAATAGGGACTCACAAACAGGAGCCATAGTCTATAGACTGCAATGGTCACTAGACAGAAGGCAGATCCCTGTGCCATTACCCACCAGACGCAGGGCTTGTATACCATAGGAAAGGGATGTGTGGGACAACTTAAGTCGTCCCTTCAAGGAAAGGTAAGAATGCTGTCTGCATCTGCCTAGGGGAAGGGGATTTGCTTAAGGTTGTTTTATCTTGAGGACGAGATTTATGATAACAGTACATAAAGCAGAAATTGTATAAGCATTCTGAAACAGGGGTTAGTAAGAAGTTAACATGGTGGATTCACATCCAAGATGGAGTTGCTTTATCCTCTGCAAATGACTTTCAGAGAAATGCAAATAAGTCTCATAAAAATTGGAGGATGCCGGAGACAAAATGTTAGGTCAGCCTTAGCATTGCAATATTGATTGAAAATCTCCAATTAGAAAATACTCTGTTCAGCAACAGAAAATTATGCCATTTTTATGTTTCAGATAAAATCATAATTTTGAAATGCATTTTATTATGGGTCACATTGGTAATGTTATGTTTAAAAATATCAGATTACAATTCTTTCTAAAAATGTATTAGAAAGAGACTAATGAATTCCAGGACTACTTATTTAAATCAAACTACTTTTTTCGACAAAGGGCCTAAAGTCAAAATTCTGTCAATGTGCATTTATCTATAATGAAAATTACCTTGCTTCTCTGGGTTTTACTCTACATTGATAACTATTGGAGCATATGGACTTAGGCACTGTTTAAGAAACAAGCAGCTTTTAATTCACAAACCATTTTTCATAAACAGATGATCAAAGTTTTGCCTAAAGGCAATGCATTCCAAACTCTTAATTTGACTATTTAAGAGACTGAGGGATAGAGAGTGGATGTGACATGACATGGTTCTATTGTGTCTTATAATAGAATGGCTTCTAGAAAACAGGCTTCCTCATTTTCAGTCTACTGTTTCTTTTCTTTGCACTATTTTGCTCACATTGCAAACTGCTTTGTAGATATACTTAGAAACATAGCTAGAAATATTTTCTTGATATTTCATGCACAGCTCAGTGTTTCAAAATTCTAACACCCTGCATTTTGAACCACATGAGCATTCATTTTGCATTCATATTATTATAAGGCTCATCTGTGCTTGCAAGTCTATGGCTATTGTTTAGCTCCATTATATTATCTTCAAACCATATATTAGGATTTGTTTTGCCTGGACAAGTTGAATTCCCTATTAAGAAAACCTGAATTCAATGAATAATTGCATAACCTTCTGTTGCCTTTCTTTGTCTTGAAACGATTTTTAACATGTTCTCATTTCTATTTAGACAAATACAAGATATTGGTATCTGCTTTTCTCAGATTACTTTATTTGTCATGGTTAATGTAGGATCTTTATTTCTACATAGGATTTCAAATGCAATTTTTGTAGCATTTGTATTGAAGAACTAAAAGGATGATTTCGATCATATCCCAAATAATATTTTAATGGACTATAATACAAAATAAAATGATAGCTACACTTAAAACTGGTATATATAAATTGTAACACAATTTCAAAATTATATTGGTGGCTAAGACATATCGCAATGCTTTTTATTTTATATTTCAAACATTTAAGTCATTGCTTAAAAGGCTCAAGTTGATTTTTAATTCATTTTCTTGTGCCTATCTTTTCTTAAGATGTATATTTTTACAAATCCCATTTCTTCAGAGATGAGCTGATAATAGAGAAGCTATAGGTAAATTTGTGTATTTATTTTTATTATCTGAAACAAAATATGTAACAAAAATAATGTTTTTTAAAAAAGCTAGAATCCTATAAAAGTTACGTATCAGAAGAACCCAAAGAAGGATTTCCTCTGATGTTATTTCTAGGCAGTGAGGCCAATGCATATATTTATTAATCTTCTCAGATTTTATTGGATATCTATAATGTAAAGTAGTCTATGAGCTGGTAGAGAGTATACAAAGTTGAATGATAAGACATCGCTGCCTTAGGAAAACTGTATGGTATAAAGAAAAAATGTGTGTATAAACAGTTTATTTTATTTTGTTTAGGTTTGTTTTGGAGAATGAATGAGTAGAAAATTAGTAGGAATCTGAAAACCCTCATAACACAATTTAATAGCTAATACTAACTGAACACTTATTAAGTGTCAGGCTCTTTGCCTACAGTAATTAGCACGTTTCATTTTTATAAAACCATGTGAAGTAGTAGTATTTTAACCCTGGATTTGCACTTGGGAAATTAAAGGCACAAAGGAAAGGAATCAAACAGCTTTGGCCTAATCACAGAGAGGTGGTTCCATGTTTGAGATCTCAGTTTTATACACTGTCTTTCAGGGCCTTTTACAACCATTACTGTAATTGAATCTCACAAACCTGGAAAATAGGGATTTTTAAAATCTGCATTTTTTAACAAATGAATAGGATGTCAGAGTATCACTGATTGACTAACATCTCTTAGTTCCCATATGCTCACCCAGGTCTTGACTCCAAGTCTTCTGACTACAGAGGCTGTGATATTATCCAGGTGTAAACAATCATACTGATTTTCGTATACCATGCCTAATCTGTTGTTCAATTAATGACATTTCCTTGAAATATACAGCTTTTTTCTCTATAAACACTACACCCAACATCTTACATACTTATGAAGTTCAAAATGCCCTCTTTTTAATCTGCATAGAAGGAACTGTCTGGCAAGTAAAGAGTCTAAGGAATTCCTGGGAACCTCTGGTAATGAATTTGACTGTAAACATGCTAATTACTAAAAGCATGAGTTATCTTGTGTCTGTGAGAAACTTTCAAAAAATAGTGTCTAAAACAGAACATAGGTCTGGCATGCAGTGGCTAGAAGACGTGTAGGCTTCATTGGGTGATATCTGATGACTTTACCTACAACGTTTAGAAACATTCCACCTGTGAAACTGTCTCATTTGTGAAATGTGAGAACAGGGTTGCTTTGGTAAAGAGGTTTACAGAGATGCTATTTCTATCATTTTCAAATATTTTTTATTCGAATTCACATAATAATTGCTAGATAATATTTTAATTGATTCTTTTATTATTAAAATTATAATTAATTTTGACTCATAGAGGACTAATTATAAATGCATTTTCTGTGTTTGATCAATACGTAAATGTTTACATTTCTAATTGATTCTAAAGTTTAGCACAATATTAATTCAGATATCTAATACAATTAAAGATTTCTTTACTAAATACTTAGTTATATTCTAAAATATACTTATAAAATAATTCAATAATTATTCACTTTCATATTGTAAAAATTAAATATATATCCCCACAGATTACTTAAGTACAGGTAATAAAGGGAGAGCTCTCTGAATTCAAATTTTTTTTGTGTTACAACATATAAGTTCTGTGGCATTGCAAAGAGAGCTACACATTGTAGTAAGCATTTTACACTTGTTATTTTCTTCTTTAATATAATTTTAATGCAAATATCATTTATCTCATTGTATATCTGATGAGGTCAAAACTCAGAGAATCAAATGGTTTGCCAAACCATAAAATCAATAGTAGGACAATTGGAATTTAGTCTATATCTGAGTTACTCTTGAAATTGCTTTCTGTTTACCACATGTAGCAGTTATTTAACTTTATGTAAACTTCTTCTGTCAAAACTGAGTTATATTGCAGATTGAATACACTAATATATATTAGTGTGCTGTATAGGTAATATCTCTTTTCTCTCCATCTTCTTTCTTCTTTTTTGTCTCCCATTTCTTGTAAACACTCTTAATTTTTTTTTAGGAGACAGAGTCTCACTGTGTCACCCAGGCTGGAGTGCAGTGGTGAGATCTTGGTTCACTGCAACCTCCACTTCCCAGGTTCTAGCAATTCTCCTGCCTCAGCCTCCCGAGTACCTGGGACTACAGGTGCTCGCCATCATGCCCGGCTAATTTTTTGTATTTTAGTAGAGGTGGGTTTTCACCGCGTGCCCAGACTGGTCTCGAATTCCTGATCACAGGCAATCCACTAGCCTCAGCCTCCCAAAGTGCTAGGATTACAGATGTGAACCACCACGCCTGGCCTAACCACTCTTTAAAATATTAATAGTCAATTATAATTTTGAATGTGTGTCTAACACCAAGAAATGGTAAAAAGCTAAGTTTATTGTCATTAGAAATGCTTCTTCGTCAGCGCCCAAAGCTACACAATATACAAAACCTGATCTCTGATATTTCTAGTATTAAAAATAAAAATAATGATAATAACCATATATATGAATATCAATTTTAAAATATTTTTTTCTTTTTATTTTACTTCCTGACAAAGAAGATGTGAGAATAACCTCTTTCCCATTGCCAAGTAAGTTTTGGTGTTACAGAGTGTGGATGTTATAAAGCCACACTTTTGGATGTATAAACTAAGCTGCAGAAAATCTATAAAAAAATTAAAAGAAAAAATATTACATTTAATAAAACATGATTACTGGTAGACTTCTTCCTTCCTTTCTTGCTTTTAATGTAGATTATCAAGTTAAAGTCACTAAATCACAATTGTAAATAAGCTTACTGAAATGTTATTCTCTTTTTATAAAACAGTGCTTTAGAGTTAATTTTGAAGGGTTTTCTCCTATTAAGTAGCGCTATAGATATTTCTATATTGTGCTACAGCAAAAAGATTCGCACAGTAGCAAGATTTAAGACAAATACCAGTGATCTTTTTGGTTTGTCAGAATTTATTTTGCTCAAGCCATTTCTCAAATTGCTTTTGTGGATTTGTATTGCATTTTAATTGAGACAAAATGAGAGGTGTCAGGTGAGATATTGATTGCTTTTTCAATATGTTGACAGGGAAATATATCTTATTAAATAGGGGGTTTACTTTTTAAGTGGATCTGTATTTTGAATAAAACATTTAAAACATATTCACTAAATATTAAATATCTATCCATAACTTATTAAATGGGTATTTATAACACCTTATTTTAATTAAAATGTTTCTAATTTTACTTTAGAGAACCCCAAATTTAATTGGTTTCTCTCAATATTTTTGTTTGTGTTTCATTTGTCTTTAATCGCAATAAGATACAACTGTTCTCATTAAATTAATCTACTCCTAGGAAAACATATATGACTTATTTAGAAAGCTAAGCAAAAATAAACTTCTGAAATATTTATTTCTAGTACTCTATTAAAAGTGATTTATTCTATATTTTAACAAGTATTCCAGCTACCCCAAACTGATATCTACATGGTATCAAGGAAAAATTATATTTTTATGAAGCTACCATTCCTTTGAATTAGTTAAAACTTAGGACTAATATGGTAACAGGATTCAATCTTCTTAAATTTTGCTTGTTAGAAACATAATTTTATTTACTCTGTAAAGTAATTTTCTTACCTGTCGTTGCTGAGGGCTGCCTTTGAACAGAGAGGTACTGAAGTAGGAGCTTTATCTTATGGTGTCTTACATATCATTGGTAATGATGAAAGATTTTCTTTCTCCTCAGTTTAGCTAAAGTTCGGGTTCTTGTCTCACAGCCAGAAAAAATTAGGCATATGAACACATTAAAAGGTAAGGAGAACAGAATTTATTAAAAGAAAGCTGTCAGTGGAAAAAAAAAAAAATAGTGAGGAGGTCTTGCCAACAGTTCCCTACCACACAGACTGAATACAAGGCCACCACACATGAGCTGAAGTGGCCAGGCTCCTCCCCTTGAATAAGGTTTGACTTCCCAGTAGCTCCACCCCATTCTCCCAGTGTGCAGGGGGGCCCTTAGTCTGAGCCACTCCACATCAATTTATTTCTGTTACTGCACATGTGTTAAGGGACAGAATTTTTCATCATGGACATGTTTAGGCAAGCCCCCTGTGCACAATGACTTCCGTGGCATTTGGCTCTCTCCCATCTCTATCAGGAAGATAAAAATCACCAATACAAAAGTGAATGCCAACAGACACTCAGATATTAGGTTTCACATCTAATTTTAAATAATCTTATTTTAAATATTTTTAAAAGATCAATGATGAGGTACTATAATCTACAAAACACTGATGAAGTAATTAAAGAAGATGGATCCATTGAGCCCAGGAATTCAAGGCTCCAGAGAGCTGTGTTCATGCCACTGCACCCTAGAACAACAGAGTGAGACCCTGTCTCAAAAAAATAAAATAATAAAATAAAATGGTTTCTATTCCAAACAATAGAAAAAGAGGGAATCCTCCCTAATTCATTTTATGAGACCAGCATCATCTTGATACTAAAGCCTGGCAGAGAGACAACAAAAAAAGAAAATTTCAGACCAATATCCCTGATGAACATCAGTGAGAAAATCCTCAATAAAATACTGGAGAACCAAATCCACCAGCACATCAGAAAACTTATCCACCACTATCAAGTGAGCTTCATTTCTGGGATGCAAGGCTGGTTCAACATATGCAAATCAATAAATATAATTCATCACATGAACAGAAACAATGACCAAAGCCACATGATTATCTCAATAGATGCAGAAAAGGACTTCGCCAAAATTCAACACCCCTTTATGCTAAAAACCCTCAATAAACTAGGTATCAATGGAACATATCTCAAAATGCTAAGAGCTATTTATGACAAACCCACAGCCAGTATCATACTGAATGGGCAAAAACTGGAAGCATTCCCTTTGAAAACCAGCACAAGACAAGGATGCCTTCTCTCGTCACTCCTATTCAACATAGTATTGGAATTTCTGGCCAGGGAAATCAGGCAAAAGAAAGAAATAAAGGCTATTCAAATAGGAAGAAATGAAGTCAAATTGTCTCTGTTTGCAGATGACATGATTGTATATTTAGAAAACCCCATCGTCTCAGCCCAAAATCTCCTTAAGCTGATAAGCAACTTCAGCAAAGTCTCAGGATACAAAATCAATGTGCACAAATCTAAAGCATTCCTATACACCAATAACAAACAAACAGTCAAATCAAGAGTAAACTTCATTTCACAATTATTACAAAGATAATAAAATACCTAGGAATCCAACTTACAAGGAATATGAAGGACCTCTTCAAGGAGAACTACAAACCACTGCCCAAGGAAACAAGAGAAGACACACATAAAAAATGGAAAACATTCCATGCTCATGGATAAGAAGAATCAGTATCATGAAAATGGCCATACTGCCCAAAGGAATTTATAAATTCAATGCTATCCTCATAAAGCTACCACTGACTTTCTTCATAGAATTGGGAAAAAACTACTTTAAACTTTAAACTTCATATGGAACCAAAAAAGAGCCTGCATAGCCATGACAATCCTGGGCAAGAAGAAAAAAGCTGGCGGCATTACGCTACCTGACTTGAAACTATACTACAAGGCTACAGTAACCAAAACAGCATGGTACTGGTACCAAAACAGATATATAGACCAATGGAACAGAACAGAGGCCTCAGACATAACACCACACATCTACAACCATCTGATATTTCACAACTCTGACACAAACAAGCAATGGGGAAAAGATTCCCTATTTAATAAATTGTGTGGGGAAAGCTGGCTAGCCATATGCAGGAAACTGAAACTGGATCCCTTCCTTACCCCTTACACACAAATAAACTCAAGGTGGATCAAAGACTTAAATGTAAGACCTAGGACTACAAAAACCCTAGAGGAAAACCTGGACAATACCATTCAGGACATAGGCATGGGCAAAAACTTCATGTCTAAAACACCAAAAACAATGGCAACAAAAACCAAAATTGACAAATGGGATCTAATTATACTAAAGTGCTTCTGCACAGCAAAAGAAACTATCAGCAGAGTGAATAGGCAACATACAGAATGGGAGAAAAATATTGCAATCTATCTGTCTGACAAAGGGCTAATATCCAGAATCTGCAGAGAACTTGAACAAATTTATAAGAAAAAAATCCATCAAAAAGTGGGCAAACCTACAAAGAATTCAAACAAATTTAGAAGAAAAAATCAAACAACCTCATCAAAAAGTGGGGAAAGTATATGAACAGACACTTCTCAAAAGAAGACATTTATGCAGCCAACAGACACATGAAAAAATGCTCATCATCACTGGCCATCAGAGAAATGCAAATCAAAGCCACAGTGAGATACCATTTCACACCTGTTAGAATGGTGATCATTAAAAAGTCAGGAAACAACAGGTGCTGGAGACGATGTGGAGAATTAGGAACACTTTTATACTGTTGGTGGGACTGTAAACTAGTGCAACCATTGTGGAAGACAGTGTAGCAAATCCTCAAAGATCTAGAACTAGAAATACCATTTGACCTAGCCATCCCATTACTGGGTATATACCCAAAGGATTATAAATAATTCTACTATAAAGATACATGCACATTTATGTTTATTGTGGCACTATTCACAATAGCAAAGACTTGGAACCAACCCAAATGTCCATCAATAATAGACTGGGTAAAGAAAATGTAGCACATATACACCATGGAATACTATGCAGCCATAAAAACAGATGAGTTTATGTCCTTTGCAGGGACATGGATGCAGCTGGAAACCATCATTCTCAGCAAACTATCACAAGAACAGGAAACCAAACACTGCATGTTCTCACTCATAAGTGGGAGTTGAACATTGAGAACACATGAGCATAGGGAGGGGAACATCACACACCTGGGCCTGTTGGGGCATGGGGGGCTAGGGGAGGGATAACATTTGGAGAAATACCTAATGTAGGTGATGGGTTGATAAGTGTAGCAAACCACCATGCCACGTGTATACCTATGTAACAAAACTGCACGTTTTGCAAGTGTACCCCAGAACTTAACGTGTAATAAAAATATAGAGAGAGAGAAAAAAATAAAATAATAAAAGAATAATTTTTAAGAATTTAAAGTCTCAGTTATGCAAGATGAACAAGTTCTAGATATCTGCTATGTAACAGTACCTACAGTTAATTACATAATATTGTGTACTTTCAAATATATTAAATTTTATATATACACACAGAAGATTACAAAGAACATTTTGTAGGTGATGGATATGTTTAGTAGCATTTTGATGATGTTATCATGAATATATACATATGTCCAAATTCATCAAAGTACAATATTATATATACACTGATTGTGTACATTTTTGTACATCAGTTATACCTCAGTAAAACTTAAAAAGAAAACATGAAATAACAAAGATTAACAATGAGGAATATCAAGAATCCTGGGACATTTGTAATGGTCCCCAGGAGCAGGGGAATGGGTTATATTGAAAGGGTAAACAAAGGAGTCAATAATACATTGGCTCATTCCTATCTCTTTATCCATTTTTTTCCAGATAATTTTGTGTATTTAAGATGACTCTCAGCTGTTCTGAACTTGTAGATGTTCATAGGCAGACTTGTAGAAAACAAGACTATTTTTATGCACTTCTGCTAGGAGCATTAAATTTTCACCACTATGGTGCTAACCATTTAAAAGGTTAACAATATTTTGGTCAAACAATCTTTTTTTTCTTCCACAAAATGCTATACATATGAAAGGCTGTGAAGGTCCCCACTTAATTACTGATTCTATTATTCATTTTTCTTCTCCCCCTGTGTAAAATCTGAGCTTCTATACAAAAACCTTGTATATTCTACCCAGAAGGTAGTAGTGTAACTGTGTTTCTCTAGAAAGAAAAGTGCCTATACAAGGATAGATGGCCATCCATAGACAATACAGTACAAACTGACGGCCACAGTATGGGAGCAAATTGTCTCTCACCGTACTCAGAGCCACTTCTTACACCTATGGTTATATTAACACCTCATGAGTGATACTATTATGCCCAAACACTCATGGAGAGGAAGTTATGAATTAAATGGTGTAGTTCTTTTTCATATATTCATTATGTACAATATTTATCATTTATAGTTCATCAATTACCAAACATACTTTCCTTGTACATGCTCTTGATTTCTCTCCACAAGTAGCTATCTCCTCTTTATAGATAGTTATTTTAAAATATGGCTCATAGGCTGCTTTTAATGTCAGCAGGTACTATGTCTTGGCCAGGTTGCATGTTCCCTCAAAGCTAATGCATTGCCAAACTCCTTTTGAAGTCAGTAAAAGTGTCAGACTTGAAGTAGCTTAGGAAAGGTATGGGACAGATAATAAATTGATGCAGGGAGAATGACTTCTTATTGCACATAATTCAGTTGGCTGGCTAATCTCTCTTTTCAGGCACATGTTGACCTCAGGAATCTTCTCTGTCTACATGAAATATGTCAGCCTTAGTGCTGACCTTATTTAAAAATCATAGATTGATAATTTGAGATGCATATGCCATTAAGTAGCTGAAACAAGACTTGTCCTCTGCAGGTTAAGCATATGAAAAATTTATTGTCGCTAAAACAAACCTAACCTAGGAAATATTATATATTCTCTAATTGCGTTCAGATAACTATTATTGTTACAGCCAAATGTGTTTTTTAAGGGTTATCTTATTCTAAAACCTCTAGCCTGGCTGTGCCTCACCTTGAGTAAAGACATCTCAAAATTATGATACATGGTGGGTTGTCGCAGATTTGAGGACTTGTGGGTATCCTAAAAAATGTCCCAAGCAATGGCAAAGATAGGAAATCAACCTTGGTGTCCCTGGATAAATGAATAAACAAAATCTAATACACACACACGCACACACACACACACATTCTCTATAATATTATTCAACCTTATATGAGAACAAAATCTGCCATTTGAAACAACATGGATGAACTTGAAGGACATTATACTAAGTGAAAAAGCCAGACCCCGCCCCCCCCAAAAAAAAGACAAATACTGTGTAATCTTAGTTTTATATATGAAATACAAAACAATCAAACTAATAAAAACACAGTAGATGGGTGGTTATCACGGGTTAAGAAATGGAGAAAATAAAGCATTGGCTAAAAGGTGTAAACTTGCAGTTACAAGATGAATAAGTTATGGAGACCTAATGTACTATATGGTGACTATAGCTCATAATAATGTATTGTATACTTGAAATTTGCTAAGAAAGTAGATCTTAAGTACACTTATCATCAAAAACATGGTAAATACGTGAGGTGATGGATATGTTAATTAGCTTGGTTGTGATAATCATTTCATAATTTATAGGCAATTTATAATATCACATTGTATACCTTGAATATCATAACTTTTATTTATCAATTCTACCTCAATGAAGCTATAAACAGCCCTAAATTGTCTTGAAAATACCTCTCTCTTTTATTTATTTTTCCTCCAACGTTGTTTTCTACTTGTTTGGTTAAAAGTCATCAGAAGAAACTTTTCTAAACCACCATTTCTGAGATTAACTATTATTAAAGATGGCTTAAATGTGAAAAAATAAAGAATACTGACCAAAAATGAAAAAAAAGGAAATTAATATAAATTTAATTCACAATATATGTAAATGACTTGTCATCTTGTGTGTGTGTATGTGTGTATATATATATATTTTAAAAATACTGTGGAAAGAGACAAATAATGAAAAGTTTTTCACTCCAGTCTTTATTAAAACTTTGCAACATGAAATCAGTTACAAGATGAGTGTTCTGCAAGGAGCAAGAGGTTTAAAGATTTTTATGGGGAGGTGGGTAAGTAAGCATTTACCCAGTTTTGTAGCCGTTGATTGATGACTTTGGGCTTAGCAAAAGGATAAAGAGAACATTTGGGAGTAAAAGTTTTGCTGGGATCAGTGGAAAATGTTCAGTTTTTCAGTGTTTTTCACAATAGATAATTCCTGGATGTTTACTTTTGCTAGGCACTGTTTCAAAAGCTTTACATTCATTATCACTTTCAATACTCACAACAAAACTATGAGAGGTATATTGTGTAGCAAAGAATTTAACTTTGCCCTAAGAAAAGTCACTTTTGCTGTTGGCTACCTGGAGAGATCCCTGGGCCCTTGGAATATCTTGCCTGATAAGAGTGTTTTGTTTACCTGAGGGTTTTGATTCACACCAGAATGTCTAACATGATGTATGGGAGCATTTTGAGTTACATGGTATTTGATTAACCTCTGGAGAGGCTGGAGATAGAGGTCAGCCACAAGGGTAGTTGAACATGGAGTCCCCATAAAGACTCCGGACACCACGCTTGGGTAAGCTTCCCTGGTTGGCAATACTCTATGCACATTGTCATACATCACTGATGAGAGGAGTTAACACTGTCCATGAATCTATGGAGGAAAGGCTGGAATTTGAAAGTCTGTGTTTGGAAACCAAGACATTTTCCAATGTACCTGTTTCCTTAGGTGATTCTAGTTTGTATCCTTTCACTGTAATAAACCATAACTGTGAGTATAACAACTTTTGATAAGTTCCATGCATCTTTCTAGTAAATTATTGAAGCTGGGGTATTTTCAGGAGCCCCACAAACACTGCAGTTAGTGTCAAAGTGAAGTTAGTCTGGTGAACTATTCACTATCTGCATATATCCCCCCTTGTATACAAATAAGAAATGCAAAATCATAAATAACTTTCTTCAAGATTTATATGAACTAGAACAATGAATAAATATTATTAACAACTACTTTACAGATATGGAAACTAACCAGAAAGATTAAGGAATTTGCTAAAATTTACGCTACTTGCAAGTGGGAGAATAGGGATACCAGTCTAAGGCCATTGTCTTTTCACTATTTCATATTGCCTCCTTGGAAATAGATGGGGGAACTAGGTTAATCCTGTGAATATTTTGGCAATTGGGATAAGTTATATCTTGATTTTTAAGTAATGTGTGTTTACAATGCATATGCTACAGTCCCTCAACTTGTCAAAGTCTCTGCTAGTTGTTTTTCCATGCTAGGGAACCAAATCATTTAAAAAAGAAAGTAAAAGAAAAAACAAACCTTGGAATGGTGATTTAGATTTACGAATTATACTCAGATAAAATTTGCCTTGAAGCATAAATTTCCATAGACTTCATAAATTTGGTGATTAGTTTCAAGAAAACTGTATGCAGAAATAACTTAAAATGTAATATTTCTATTGATTTTCAAAGCTGCATTTTGTATGGCTGCTCTATTTTTCAGAAACATAGCAGATGCATAGAAAACAGCATATAGGGTCTTTAATTTAGAGAAATATTTCTGGTATTTTGGCAGGCTATTAAATAAAAATGAGGGACAAGCTATAAATAATAAATGATGTAGCTATGGATCTACTTCTTTTAGCTGTATCTTCTCAAATTGAGACATTTAATTAACTGATAAAACAGAAAACAATACTTATTTTTAACACTATGGCAAAATAGGAAGTGTCGTTGAGTATAATATCACAGGACCCACTATAAAATCTGCTTGAGTTAATCTGTTTCTTAGTAATATAGGATATTTAGATTGAAGAGCAACTTCATGAAATTTGAAAGTGATGGGAGAGGGGCACCATAGGGAGTAGAATTATAATAATTTTTTGAACAAATCTAAATGAAATGTGGGAGCAAGGGATGTAAATATCTGGAGGAAGAATATGCCAGGTAGAGACAGCCAATGAAGAAAAGGCCTGTGAACCCGAGAATAGCAAGGAAGTCAGAATGGCTTGACCAAGTGACAGAGAATTAATGTGGTTTAAAAAAAAAATGCTGAGGACAAGTTATGTAAAACATTCTAGGTCATAATGAGTATTTTAATTCTCCCACACAAAATAGTGTGATGTGATTTGAAAGGGATGTTTTATATTCTTTATTTTGGCTGTTTTGCAAAGAATAAAGTGAGAAAGAGAGGGAACAGGGAATCTACTTGAAAAGTTAATCAAATTATCTGAGTTAAAGAGGACCATGGGTCAGTCTACAGGAATAAATGCAGTGAACATAGAAAGAAGTGCTTAGAATCAAGATATACTCTAAGAGCAAATCACCAACATGGCACAAGTATACATATGTAACAAACCTGCATGTCGTGCACATGTACCCTAGAACTTAAAGTATAATTTTAAAAAAATAATTTTTTTTTTTTTTAAAAAAAGCGAATCTAATGATGGATTGAGGGTTTGAGTATAGAAAGCAAGAGAAATAGAAGAACCCATGATGGGCTTAAGGCTTTAGGTTTGAGGACATGGGTGACTAATGTGCTGATTTGTTGGGATGATGACATAGTAGTCAGTAGGATTTGGAAAGTGCATGAATTATTATTAGTAATTTTAGTGACATTTGGTTGCATAAAGTTTGAAGGGCTTGTTATATATCCAGGTAGATCTGGCAGTTGGTTATACAAGTTTCAAGAAGTAATTTGGGAATGAAGACTTAATTTGAGAGATGTTAACTTATTGATTGCACTCACCTGAAAAATGAGTACCAAAATGCAGCAGCTGAGGTTTGGAATGTTCCCACATTTGGAGGTTAAAAAAAAGTTAAGGGAAAATTGCAAAGATACTGAAAATGTATGGACAATGAGATAGAAAGAAATCAAGAAAGCAAGTACCAAACCCCAGTGTCCCAGAATTTAACTTCATTTAGAGATAGGATCTTCACCGATTTTAATTACTAAATATAAGTTCATACTGAAGAATGATAGGCCCCTAATAAGATACAGTTATTATTTTTATATGAAGATAGCCATGCAAAGACAGAGACACACAGAGGGAATGCCAAGTGAGGATGACGGTAGAGAGTGGAATTATGATGCTGCAAGATAAAAATAAAAGTTAAAGATGGCCACTGAACTATCAGAAGGTAGGAAGAGGCAAGGAAAGATTTTCTACAAGTTTCAGAGGAAGCATGTCCCTGTTGACACCTTGATTTTGGACCCTGAGCCTGCACACTGAGACATTCAACTGTTGTCCTAAGCCACTCAGTTTGTAGTGACACAGCATCATTTTGGTGCCACTTCTCCAGCCAAAAATTGCCACCGCCAGTGGCACCCCTGCCCGGGCCTCACTCAGCTCCAGGCTCACAACTGGGGTTGCTCCACCTACTTGGTCCAGCAGGCTGCACTCAGCTCATACTATGGGCATAGGTTCCATGCCTGCCCATGGTTCTGTGCTCAACCTGCAGCTGGTCCGGGTGTGCCACAAACATCTTCTGCCTTGGGTGCCAGCCTCTGGACAAGGAGGAAGCAGCTGCACCCGAAAACTCAGAGATGCCAACAAACACGGAGGCCCAAGGGGTTTTATGGCTCTTGCCTGGGGAGTCCCGAGGTCTGAGCCCCGAAGGACCACTACAGTTCTTTCTCCTTCCAACCGCCCACAGTGCAGCAAATGGGGGGTGGGGGGCGGTGTTTCAGCTTGTCCGTGTTACAGCTTGTTTGGTTCCACCTCCCCACTCCAGTTCCTGTGGCTCCTGGGCTGGCCCAGCCGCACTGCCACTTCCTGTCATGTGGGACAGCTGCCAAGCACCAGCAGAGGGCAGGAGGGTTACAGTGTTATAGCTCATTTCACACGTGCTGTTCTGTGGGTCCTGGGTTCTGGTCCCTCATCCAAGAAGAATGAAGTTATGCGAACACCAGAGAGTAAGCAAGGTGGATAAGGGTTTTATTCAGCCACAGAACAGCTCTCAAAATGAGAGGGGACTTAAAGTTGGTAGCCCTCTATGTGAGAAGTGGCCCAAAAGCAGATAGTCCCCACATGTAGCTGAGTCTGGGGTTGTTATGGGCTCAGAATTGGGGAGTGCATGCTGATTGGTCCATGGTAGGCCTGGAAAAAGCACCCGTTGATTGGCTAAAAGACATTGAGGAAATTCTCACTCCAGTCATAAACTCGGTCTGAAACTGGCAGTCCAACATTCAGGTTTCAGTCAGTCTTTGGCTTGAAGGTCAGGTTTCACTGGGACCCACCTGTATCTGCCTAGTAATTTGTCTCCTTCCACTATCAATAGTACACGGCTGCAGCCCTAGGAAACTAACACAAGCATTGGTTGAATCTCTGGATCCATCTTCAAAGAAAGAGGCTAGTCAGAATTAGACAAAAATTTTTACAGCCATTGGGATTTATTGTTAATTGAAATTGATGCAAAAGCATCTTATTAGGTATTGAATATTAATCACCTTCTAGTTGTTAATATTACTTGCCAGAGCAGCTGTATGCTACAAGACATTTTTCAGAGAATAACTTATTTATGTTTTCATGCCACCTTTATGAACAGACTTGAAAGCAGATTTATTGATCATAAGAGATGTGACTTCTTAGACATTGAATGGATGATTTGACCCTAAAATGCGTTATTCAACTTCTATTAATATTGTGGATAAAAATACGTAAACATTCCAAAGTATGTTTATGATTAGCAGCTGCAAGAATAACTTCAATCCAAATGTAAGTTTTGATATTTGGCCTGAATAACAGATAAAAGTGACTACATTAAAGACCTAATTTTCAGATATTTCATGTTGTTGGAATTTGATCTTTGTGATATTACTGTTTCTGTTTAATTTTTTAGCAGCATGTGATTTAGAATTCATTGAATCACTTTTAGAATGTTTATCAGGCTCTGCTCAGTGATGAGTCAATAGTAAAGATTATAGGCTAAATGTAAATGACCATAGTTTATATGGAGCCAAAGGAGCTTTCTATTTTGATAGATTATAGAGTGTCTGTGTACTCTGAAAACATCATCATCTATGCATCCAGCAGCACTGGATACATTTGAGCACCCAATGAATCTTTGCCTCAGTGCTAAGATCAAGGCAGGCAGGCTGGATGTGTTGTCACAGGTAGACAGAAATGTGTTTTGGAGGCACTGTAAATAAATACTAACTATAATGGAAGAAACAGCTAATCGTATGCCAAATGAGATAAGTCAATAGCCATATTCTAACGTATAAAGTCCTACCATGTCATTCTTGTTTTTAGGCCATTAAAAATGTCTGAGTTCAATTGTGTCCCTAGACCCTGTTTTGTCGGTATACTTTGATATAGAAATGTTTTTGTTGGATGATAACTAGACATTCTGAAAATAAAAGTAGATTCAATTACAGTCTAGGCTGGAAGAGTACAACATCTGATACTGATTTTTTGTTGAATATGAGTATTCTTCATTCTACATATTTACACAAACACCAGTGTTTTTACATAAAACTACCTATAATGAATCTTATTCAATGAAAATGGAGACTACAAATCCTACAAAACTGTAACTTTCATAGCAACATGATGATGGGTTAATTGGAATGAGATTATCTTCACATTCTTCTCTAGTCCTTCCTATTTTTGGTGATAAGAGACTTGCCTGAGTCAAACCAAGTAACTCTCAGGAGATCTAATACTAAGTAGCATTTATTAATCTTGTTGACCTGTAAGCATTCTTGACATTTGGAGAGTGGTATTATATTAATAACAATGGCATATAAATATAAGCTAAGCATTTTTTTCTTTATCAAATAGAGACAGTGGTGCTGATTTTTCAGTCATAGATCTCTGAGACCTAGATGATTAGGGAACAAAGGGGATATATTAGTCCATTTTCATGCTGCTGATAAATACGTACCTGAGACTGGACAATTTACAAAGGGAAGATGTTTAATTGGACTTACAGTTCCACATGGCTGTGGAAGCCTCACAATCATGATGGAAGGCAGGGAAGGGCAAGTCACCTCTTATATGGATGGCGGCAAAGAGAGAATGAGAACCAAGCGAAAGGGGTTTCCCCTAATAAAACTGTCAGATCTCATGAGGCTTACTCACTACCATGAGAACAGTAAGGGGGAAACCACTACCATTATTCAATTATCTCCCACCAGGTCCCTCCCAAAACAACGGGAATTATGGGAGATATAATTCAAGATGAGATTTGGGTGGGGCTACAGCCAAACTATATCAGGGGAGCCCTTGTTCTTTGATTTCAAGAAAGAATGAACCTTAACTTTGCTTTAAATGTGTACTTTTAAATAACTACAGCTTAAATGTTTCCTTAAAAAGTCTTAAAATCTAATTCTGTGAAGAAAGTCAATGGTAGCTTGATGGGAATAGCATTAAGTCTGTAAATTACTTTGGGCAATATGGGCATTTTCACAATATTGATTTTTCCTATCCGTGATCATGGAATGTTTATCCATTTGTTTGTGTCTTCTCTTGTTTCCTTGAGCAGTGGTTTGTAGTTCTCCTTGAAGAGGTCCTTCACATCCCTTGTAAGATGTATTCCTAGGTATTTTATTCTCTTTTTAGCAATTTTGAAGACATGCTATATGGAAAGAACAGGAAAGAGAGAGACAGGGGCAGGTGCCACACTTTTTAAAAAGCTATATCTCATTAGCACTCACTCACCAGCCATGAGGGACCTCCAGTTACCTCCTAACAGGCCTTGCCTCAACATTGGAGATTACAGTTCAACACGAAATTTGGGTCAGCTGTATATCCAAACTATAACAGTATTGCTTGTTCTAAAATGGAGGAAATCGACATTGAGAGAAATAAACTTTCCCCAAATTCCTGAGAGCGTAAATGTTAAGACCACGTAATCTAAAAGCTTCCCTAAAAGCTTTCTGTTTTGTCTGTTTAGCCTATATATCCTTGTCATTTGGTAGCCGACCTTCGACTTTGCTATGGGAAAATACATTGTCCTCATTTTCTCCAATCTTCAGATGGCATTCTTTGCCCATTAAGTATTAGTACCTAGATATTCATTTTTTCTCTGGTCTCTGTATTTTCTGAGACTTGGATCTTGAGATTTTCCATTGATTCTGTGTTGTAAGAAAATTCTTACTTAAGGAAACTAAAGCCATTATTTGTGTTTGGAAACCAAGAGCCTTAACTTACGTTAATTCAATTTTGTTTTTATACACTACACCTGTGCTCTTCAGAACTGTGCCATATTCCCACTACTCTCCCTCTCATTTTACCCCTAATCTTTCTTTTCAAACACCTGCCCTTCTACCTTTTTTTTTTTTTTTTTTTACAATTTTAATTTTGAAAACATGCGTAGTTGTTTTCTGGAGCAAACTCAGGCACAGTCTTTTAAAAATTGATTAAATTGATGAGTAAAATTGATAAGATTAATGATAGTGAATAATAGTAGTTATTCACCAAGATCAATGGTTACAATCAATAAACAATTTATTTTCTTTTTCAAAATGGGCTCTGGTTACTACATTTTGTTCCTTAGGTTGGCACACTAAAAGGGAGGGTAATTTCACCAGCTGTCTAAGCTCAATTTTTAATATTTCTCTTCCTTTAGGTGAATGAGAAACCTACGTAAGGGAAATTTAAGTTGATAGTAAAGATTATAATCTCTCGTATACTTATAAAATAAGTTTTTAAATGTAATAATATTACTAATTTTTAAATACATTTCAAACATGAATACAAACTTCGAAGTTAGAAACTTTTTAAAATTTTCTGGGTTTATGCCAGAATTCTTAACATGAATTTGAATATTAAAAAGGTTTTATAATAGCAGTGGAATCACAAGGGGGTTACTTATTTGAATACACATCCTGAACTTCAAACATTTTGTTAAAACCCCTGGTTCTCTTTCTTAAATATCTCAATGTTTCACAAAGGATTGAGTATGTTTTACATAGGATGAATACAGTGTTTTGAATCTCTCCTTGTTCTGAACAAGCTTAAAATGTTTTTGCTTTTATGCAATATCAGTAAAGCTATAGTAAACAGAAATACATTTATTTTAAGCACATTTATTATTATTACATACATTTCAAAAGATATATTCAACTCCAGTGTAGGCAACAGAACAAGACACTGTCTCCAAAAAATAAAAACGTTTTAAAATTTGAAATCTAAAAAATGAAATATATATGAGTTTAAATGTGTTGCATTGTATGTGAAAGGTTAAAAGCATCGAACAAACACTGCTATGGTTTCAAAATGCCCGCCAAAGTTTATGTGTTGAAATCTTAATATCCAGTGCAAATATTGAGAGATGGAACCTTTAAGAGGTGATTAGATCATGAGGGCTCTGCTTTCATGAATAGATTAATGATGTTATCACAGGAGTGGGCCAGTTATAAAAGTGAGTTTGGCCCCCTCTCTTGAGCACACATGCTCTCTCATTTTTCCTTACTCTCTCTTTGTCCTTCTGCCGTGGGATGATGCAACAAGAAGGCCCTTGCTAGATTCGGGACTTCCCAGTCTCCAGAAACATAAGCCAAATTAATTCCTATGTTTATAAATTAGCCAGTCTGTGATCTTCCGTCATACCAACACAAAACAAAGAGAAGCATCTATAGAGAAAATATGTCTAGAAGAAGATATTTTGCCAACAGTCTTGGAATAAAGCTTCCTTTCTTAAGGATTTCAACATAAATTTTAAAAAAATTATTTAACTTAAAAATTAAGTTTGAATAAAAGATTGCAACTCCATTCAATAAAATAGTATTTATTTACTCTATCTTATAAATACAATATTGTTCAAAGAATTATAAAATTCTTTATAAAATTCTTCAAAATTTATTATTTATTTTGAAATGAAATAAATAATAAATGAATAATAACAAATTAAAAATAAATAAAACTGTATTTGTCCTTAAGGAATTTATAATAAAGTAGTTAAAATACTAAGGAAACTGTAACACTGTGATAAAAATGATGATGGATTCATGTTGGGAAGTAGTAAGCTGTACATATTAGAAAATTAAAAGTATCAGCTAGGAATAAAAGGATACATCTCCAACATGATAAAGGATATCAGTGAAAAATCTAGGCTAACATCCTAGGTAATTCATAAAGACTGGGTGCTTTCACTCTAATACAGAAAAAGGTAAGAAACTCTTCTCTCACAATTTATATTTAATATTGCATTGGTAGTTTTAGCCACACAATAAAGCATAAAAAATAAAGACATGCAGATTGGAACAAAAAAGTAAGACATTATTTATAATTAAGTTTATGTATATAGGAAATCACAAATATCTACAAACACAAACAAACTAATATAGAAGTTTAGCAAATTCACAAGACACATGATTAATATATTTTAAAAACTATATTTCTATGTACTTGATGATGAAATGAAATTAAGAAGACAATTCCATTCACAATAGCATTTAAAAACAGATTAGAAGTAAATTTTGACAGAAGTAAAATGCCTATACACAAAAACTTACAAAACATTACTGAAACAAACTAAAGAAGATAAAATTTGATAGTGATATCAAACAGAGTCATGAATTGGAAGTGTTTCTATTGTTACTTGAGCAAAATTCTCTCCATATATATCTATATATTCAACACAATTCTATTAACTTCCTGTCAGTCTTTTTATAGAAATTGAAATTGATTCTAAATTTTAAAAGGAAATTTTAAAATCTAGGATATTTACATTTTTTAAAGGAGAACAAAGTTAGAAGACTTACACTGCATGATTTAAAAACTTACTATAAAACCATAGTAATCAAGACATTATATACAAAGTTAGATCAATGGATCAGTACAAATATTCAAAAATAAACCTTTGCCTGTGTGGTCAATTGTTTTTGTTTTTTGTTTTTTTTTTTTACTTTAAGTTCTAGGGTACATGTGCACAACGTGCAGGTTTGTTACATATGTATACATGTGCCATGTTGGTGTGCTGCACCCATTAACTCGTCATTTACATTAGGTATATCTCCTAATGCTATCCTTCCCCCCACCCCCTCCCCACAATAGGCCCCGGTGTGTGATGCTCCCCTTCTTGTGTCAATTGATTTTTTTAAAAGATGCCTAGCTAATTCAATGGGATAGACAATAGCCTTATTTGCATATAGTGCTTAGGTAATTGGATGTCCATATGCAAAAAAAAAAATACTAAAATCTGCCACTTACTTCCCAGCACATCCTAAAATTAACTCAAAATAGATCATAGATCTAAATGTAAAATGTAACACTATAAAATTTTTAGAAAAAGTGTAGAAAAAAATCTTGGCAATAATGAGTTAAACCATGATTTTTTAAAAAATTGAGGCCAAGAATTCTATTCATAAAAAAACTGATAAATTGAATTCATCAAGTTACAAAAGTATGCACTTAAAAATTACTCCTAAAGGAGAGGATTCTAGGAATGTGGCAGTGTAGGAAGCCTCAGGAATGTGTCTTCTCACCTAAAAAACTATTGCACTGGCACAAGCTGTCCTATATAATTATTATAGAACTCTGTAGTCTATTAAAGGCTTGCAATTTTGAAAGGAAGGCTTGGACCAAAAATTGCAGTTAATTTTTCAATTTCAGCTCTTTGTAGAGTGGTGACTATCCATCCCTCTCCAGGCACATGGGAAGCAGAAGTACATCTGTTTCTGGAGCAACCTGCACACACTGTGGACAGAAAGGACCCTGTCTTCCGAATACTAGGGATCTGGTCTCTGACTGTTTTAGACAGTCTTGTTCTGTCACCCAGGCTGGAGTGCAGTGGTACGATCTCTGCTCACTGCATCCTCTGCCTTACGGGTTCAAGCGATTCTCCTGCCTTAGCCTATTGAGTAGCTGGGACTACAGGCACGCCCCACCATGCCTGGCTAATTTTTATTTTTTTAGTAGAGATGAGGTTTCACCATGTTGGCCAGGATGGTCTCACACTCCCGATCTCAAGTGAGCCACCTACCTCAGCCTCCCAAAGTGCTGGGATGACAGGCATGAGCCACTGCCCCCTGCCTGATTGCTCCTTCTGATTACAGTGGTACACAAAGAAACAGGTTTCCACTGATGTTGCGCCTCTCCCTATTGTTGTAACCCTTCCGCTTTCAGCTAAAATAATATGGGGGTATTAAAAGGCTGGTACTCTTTGCCACCTTTATTTTTTATTGTTTTGCTTTTTGGGGAGCTAGACATTAAAGACAAAAATCCTCAAAAAAATTACATATATGAAGAAATTAGAAAGTGTATGGACATGTCCAAGGAGAGGCTCAAAAACAAAAATTACAAAAGCAATAACAATAACAAAAACAGAAAACACAAAGAAAGAGTAAGAATTAGGTTTCCAGATTTACCACTTTATTAGATTCAAATGTCCAGTTTTAAACAACAACAACAAAATTCAAGCAGAAAATGAAACAGAAAAGTATGAGCAGATTTCTAATGTGAAATGTTGGAGGTCAAAAGACAATAAACAAATACTTTCAAAGTGCTAAAAGGCAAAAAAAAAAACACAAAAAACAAAAAACAAACAAACAAAAAAAACCTATCAGCTAAGAATCCTATATCTGGCAAAACATTTCTTCAAAAGTGAGGAAATTAAGACATTCCCAGATAAATGAAATATCAGGGAGTTTATTATCATTAGACCTTCTGTGTGACAAATACTGAAGGGAGTCCTGCAGAGTGAAATGGAAAAAAGAAACCAACAATCAAAAAAAAATTCCCCCCAAATTAGACACTGACTTAAAGCCATATAAAGAATGATAAATCTCAAAAGAGGCAAATATGTGAACAATTATGAAAGTTAAATTATTGTAAAACACCTATAACTCGACTTTTTGTTTTTTACATAATGTAAGAAACTAACACTTATAACAATTATTTTATGATGTGCAACAAACAATATATAAAGATATAATTTTCTAATATTAAAAACTAAAAGAAATGAGATGGAGTTGTTAAAGAAACAGTTTTTGAAAATTACTGAAGTCATATATGTATAAATTTAAATTTAAGTTTTATAACTTCAGTGTTCAATGTAATTCTCACGGTAACTACAAAGAAAATAGCTGTAGAAGATATACAATAAAGAAATAAATTTAAATGCTTTACTACAAAAATCAATAGAACATGAAAAGTAATTCAGAAAAAAAGAACAAAAAGCAATGAATTAAATAGAAAACAAATAGCAACATGACAGAAGTAAGTCCTTCATTATCAGTAAATATTTTAAATGTACATGGATTAAATTCACCAATCAAAAGATTAGCTGAATAAGCAAAAATTAAAAAAAAAAAGCCCACAAACAATATCCAACTATATGCTGTGTACAATAGAATGACTTTAGACTGAAAACCATTACTAAATTGATAGTAAAAGAACGGAAAAATATATTTTATGCAAATAGTAACAAAAGATTGCAGGGGTGGCTAACAGAATAAAATCAACTTAAAATTAAAGAAACCATTTCAAGAGACAAATAAGGACATCATATTTTCATACAGTGTTTAATATCTGAATAAGATGTAAAAAATACTATAAATATTTATGTACCTAATAAAAGACCATCAAAATATGTGAAACAAAATCAAACAGAATTGAAGGTTGAAAAAGACAATTCTACCATAATGGTCAGAGACTTCAAAACTTCACTCTCAATAATGGATAGAACACCTGACAGAAAATAAAGAAAACAAGCAACTCAATAAACCAACTACATCTGCTGTAGATATAAAGACTATTCTAACAAATAACAGCAGTGTATACATTCTTCTAAAGTGCACATGAGATATTTTTCAGGCTGGACCATATCTTAGGCCATAGAGTAAGTCTCAATAGATTTAAAAAGTTATACAAAATATTCTCTCCGACCACATGGGATAAAGGTAGACATTAATAACAGACGTAAAACTGGAATATTTTTTTAATTGTGGAAATTAAATAACACACTCTTAAGGCGACAAATGAATAAAAGACAAAATTGTAAAGAAAATTAGAAAATACCTAGAAATAAATGAAAACAAAATACATTAAACTTTATGAGATGCAAAAGAAGTAGGGCTAAGGGAAAATTTATCTTTATCAATAGTTAGATTAAAAAAACAAGTAAGATTTCAAATCAAAAACCTAACTTTACAACTTAAGGAACTAGAAAAGAAAAGCAAACTAAACCCAAATCTAGCAGAAGAATAAAATGATAAAAATTAGAGAGGACATAAATGAAATAGAAAAAAGAAAGACAACGGATTAAATCAATGAAACTGTAAGTTATTCTTTGAAAAGAACAAAATCAACAAGCCTTTAACTAGATGAAATAGAAATAAAAAGAGAAGACTCAAACTAATACAATTAGAAATAAATTGGGGACATTAATACTTATCAATCATATAGAAATAAACAGGATTATAAGAGAGTACTATGAAAAATTATGTCACAACAAATTGGATAACCTAAATTCAGTAAAAAATGCCTAGGAGGACAACATTTTTCAAGGTAAATAATGATGAAATAGAAATTCTGAATATACCTGTAACTAGTAAGAAAGTTGAAACCATAATAATAATAATAATAATAAAAACTCTAAACAAAATCCCTGAGTTTGATGGTTTTATGGGTGAATTACACCAAATATTTTAAGAATTAGCACCAATGTTTCTTAGACATTTCAAAAAATGGGATAACGTAAAACACTTCCTATCTCATTCTATGAGGCCATTATTACCTGGATACCAAAGCCAGACAAAGACAAAACAGGAAATGAACAATACAGATCACTAATGTTTATGAACAGGATGGATGTGGTGACTCACACTTGCAATTTCAGCACTTTGGGAGGCCAAGGAAAGTGGATTACCTGAGGTCAGAAGTTCAAGACCAGCCTGGAAAGCATGGTGTAACCCCATCTCTACTAAAACTACAAAAATTAGCCAGGTGTCGTACTTCACGCCTGTAATCCCAGCTACTCAAGAGGCTGAGGCAGGAGAATTACTTGAACCATGGAAGCAAAGGTTGCATTGAGCCAAGACTGTACCATTGCACTCTGACCTGGGTGACAGAGCGACACTCTGTCTCAAGAAAATAATAATAATAATAATAATAATATTCTTTATAGACATTGATGCAAAAATCATCAAGAAAATACTAGCAAACTGAATCCAGGAGCATATTAAGAGGATTATATACTGACCAAAATAATTTATTTCTGGAATGCAAAGATAGTTCAATACAGGAAAATTTATCAATACCACAATAACTGAACAAAAAAAAATACACAATCACCTCAATTTTTGCAGAAAATGCATTTGAAAAAATTCAACATCACTTCATGATAAAAAGACTAAATAAACTAAATAGAAAAAAAGCTACCTCAACATAATAAAGACCATAGATTAAAAACCCACAGCAAATATTATAATCAAGGGTAAAAGAATGAAATTATTTTTAATAAAATCAGAAATGAAGTAGAGATGCTCAATTTCACCACCTTTATTCAACATATTATGGAAAGTTCTAGTCAGCACAATTAGGAAATAAATACAACCAAACAGGAAAGAAAGAAAAAAATGTCTATCTTGACAGATGTTACAATATTATGTGTAGAAAACTTTAAAAAGTTCATAAAAATATGTGAGAACTAATAAATGAATTTTAAAAAGTAGCAGGATACAAAGTAAGCACTCAAAAATCAATTTAAATCTATGTACTAACAATGAACAATCTGAAAAAGTATTTTAAAATTCCATTTGTAATTGCAGCAAGACAAATAAAATACACAGGAATTAACCTAACTAAGGAGGTGAAAGACTTGTACAGTTAAAACTACAAAACATTGCTACAAAATTTAAAGTATGTAAGTAAATAAAAACATGTTCTATGTTCATGGATCGAAAGGCTATGTATATTATATATATTAGATTCAAGGATTGTATATGCAGGTTTATTGCAAGGAGGTATTGCATGGTGCTTAGGTTTAGGCTTCAGTTTAACCCATAACCCAGATTGTAAACACAGTACCCTATAGGCAGTTTTGCAATTCTTGCCCCTCTCCCTTCCTCTTCCCTTTTTGAGCCCCCAGGGCCTACTGTCTCTATCAATATGTCCATGTGTATCTCATGTTTAGCTCCTACTTATAAGTGAGAACATGCAGTATTTGATTTTCTGTTTCTATAATAATTTGCTTAGGATAATGTCCTCTACATTTCAACAGGTGAATGGATAAACAAATATTGCCTGAAATGGACTATTTTTCAGCACAAAAGAAATAAACTACTGGTACATGCTGCAACATAGATTAACACCACAATTGTTATGCTCAGTGAAATAAATCAGTTGCAAACAGTGCATATTGTCTAATTTATTTATATGGCATTCCTTAAAATGTCAAATGAGAAAGCTTATGGGTGGTTGCCTGGGTTGGAAGCAGAAGTCATGGACAGTAAATTCGTATGAGAAAACTTTTGTGAATGATGAAAATATTCTGAAACTCATTTTTGATGATGTTTGCACATACATACATTTATTAAAAATCAAAAAAATATATATTTTAAACAACTAGTCCTCACATGAACTGACAGAATGAGAACTCATTCATTACCGCAAGGAGATTACCAAGTCATTCAAGAGGGATCTGCCTCTGAGACTCAAATATTTCCCTTTAGGCCCCATGTCCAATATTGGAGATCACATTTCAACATGAGATATGAACAAACATCTAAATTATATCAGTTGTTCAGGAGCATGTTATTTAATTTCTGTGTATTTGTGCAGTTTAAGTTTCATTATTGATTTATAGTTTTATTCCATTGCTATCTGAGTAAACACTTGACATAATTTTTATTTTTGTAAATTTGGTGAGACTTGTTTTGTGGCCTAACATGTGTTTCTTTGTTGATTTCCTCTCTAGATGATCTGTCCAATGCTCAGAGTAGGGACTTGAAGTCCCTGATTATTATTGCATTAAAGTAAATGTATCTTTCACTTTAATATTTGCTTTGCATAAATGTATGTTACATTGTTGGAAGCATATATATTTACCATTGTTATATATGCCTGATGAATTTATTGCTTAATTATTATATAATTACCTTCTTCGTCTCTTTTTATTGTTTTTGTCTTGTGGTCTCTGTTATCTCTTTGGGATTCCATTGTGTGGAATATCTTCCTTCAGCTCTTTACTTTCATTCTACATATGTCTAAAAGGTAAAATGAGTTTCTCATAGGTAGCTTTTAGTTGGATCATGTTTCTAAAATCCGTTAAGCCAGTCTATATATTTTAAGTAGAAATTTAATTTGTTTACATTAAAAATTTTTTTTTTTTATTTTTTTTTTATTTTATTTTTTTTATTTTTTTTTATTTTTTTTTTTTTTTTTTATTTTTTTGAGACGGAGTCTCACGCTGTCGCCCAGGCTGGAGTGCTTGGCGCGATCTCGGCTCACTGCAAGCTCCGCCTCCCGGGTTCCCGCCATTCTCCTGCCTCAGCCTCCTGAGTAGCTGGGACTACAGGCGCCCGCCACCGCGCCCGGCTATAAAATTTTTTTTTTAATATCAATAACATTTCTATCCTTCAAAAATTATTTTCTGGTTGTTTTGCATATACTTTCTCTTTTTCTCTATATCATTTGTCCTTACATTAATATATACATATCTGGTGTAACAGTCACTTTTCCCAATTTTCTCTCTCAGGAGAAATAACTTCCTTGAATATTTACTTATGGTGCTGGTTGGGTAGGACACTTTGGTCTTAATTTTGGGTGCATGTAGTTGTGTAGTCTCCATATGATATCATCAGCATTAAACTATGTGAATGATGTCTGTAATTTCCTCAGTGACTTAGGCTGTAGTGGTTAGTAAAGGCTATGGTAAGGGTTTGCTGAGGATAGGGATGCCAGGTCAACCAATCCTTGGGTCCCAGTCATGGCAGTGGCAGGACAAGTGTGCCTGTCCTTGGGCTTCCAGTTGGCATACATAAACCCCAGTGGTAATGGGCCACAGTAGAATTCCTGTGTTTCCAGGCAGCTTGTTTAGGTGCTGTCAGTGGTGGATCAGGTGGGTAGTGGATCTTTGGGCCCCAGTGCACATGTTATGGGTGATGGCAGTAGCAGTGGCTGGAAATCCCTTGGACTCCCAAGAAGCATATGCTGGTGTTAGCAGTGGGTGTGGTAGTGGGGGCAGTCCAGTCTCTAGGCCCCCAGAGGGCACATGAGGATGGGTACCAGTGGTGGTGATGGTGGTAGGGTAGGTGATATCATACTGAGGCCCTTAGGAGGAGTACACAGATATCAACAGTGGTGCATAGCATAGAGTAATTATTGGTCATCAGGTAACTTGCTCAGGCACGACTGGGGTTATGGCAGGTTGGTCAGGCCTGTCTTCCAGGCCTTTAATGGTTTGCACAGTTGCAGACTGTGGTAGACAGGGCAGAGCAATCCCTAAGCTCTTGGGTAGCATGTTTCAGTGGAGATGGTAGTATCAGTGGCAGACAGGGAGATCCTGTCATCAGGATATGTGCAAGTACCTGACAGCACTGCCTTTGCTGGGACCTGGGTTTACTCTCAGTAGTAACCATCCCAGGCTGGTGGCTTTCAGGCTTTGGGGAACACACACTTTGACTTACTTTGTCCTATGACAGCCTTCCCAGTGTGCTACGTGACCCATTTCCCAGTACATAGAACACTGTGTGTGAGGGTGCTGGGGAACCCGCTGTGTTGCTGGGTTCAACCAGTGTAGTGTCAATGCAGCCCTCTGGGTGGACAAATATGTGTCAATGGGCCTCCAGGGATATGGAGATGAAGAGGCTGTTGGGTCCCAGGTTAGAATTCAATCTGGTGAAGATTCAGCTCTGAAAATGGCTCCATACTTCAACAAGCTTTGTGGGTCTTGGGGCATATGTGGGACACATTGTGAACTCTTTCTGTGGAGCAATGCCATAGACTCCAGGCAGCTCCCTATACTAGTCTCCGGGTCTGCAATAGTAAAGAGGCTCTCTTATGGCTAGAATCGCAGGAGTCTACAGTATTAATAGCAATGTGGACTGCTGAGAATCTATTAGTTACTCTTTCTCTGAAGTGAGGAGCCTCTCCATGCTCCCAGCTGATTCCACCTGGGCCATCTGCCTCATTTCACTTTTTTCCATGCCCTAGGTGTTTCCTGCCATTTATCTGCCGAATTCCGGTGTTCTTAGATGCTGTAGTCATAGTGCGATTATCTACTCACTATTTTCATTCTTCTTTGTGAGGGACATAGTGCCAATTCCTCTAATCAGCTCTCTTAAAGCTCCCTCTCTTTCTGAAAATTTTAAAATGCCCTGAATTCTTAACTGATATTCAATTACTACAAGGATTTTTACATTCTTGCTGTATCAAAACATCAAAGAAAAAGTAATGACCGTGTAATCCCAGCTACTCAGGAAGTGAAGGCAAGAGAACCACCTGAACCGAGTAGGTGGAGGTTGCAGTGAGCCGAGATTGAGCCACTGCACTCCAGCTTGGGCGACAGAACAATATTGTGTCTCAGAAACAAAACAAAAAACCAGTAATGACTCATTAATAACATAGGCTGTTACACAATGAAGTTGATTTGAAATAAGTTATACAATTGTACAGGGGTCTGCTGTGTCTAAAATACTGGAAAATCAACAAATATTATATTTTACTATATGAGAATAAAAAGTATCTGAGTACCATAAGAGTAAGAGATATTTTTAAATGACCTTTCTTTCTCCTTTGCATGTCCTATTCTCTTTTTCTCTTCTGTGCTTCTTCTGTATTTTTCCTATGCTCTCTTTACATGTCATTATTTGTTCCTGTGATGGATTAAAGACTGTTGGCCATTATAAAATATTTATATTAGAATCTCAAAGAAGGCATTTAGTAATTTAAAAGCTGTTAACAACTCAAAGTGCCTGTTTAAGATGTTGCTTTTAGAAAACCACTGATGAATTTGATTAGCTATAAGTAAAAGAAAAATGCAGATATAGATATACGTTTTGGCTGATTAGTATATATGTTGTTCCAGAGAACATGCATAGTATGCTCTTTCAAGGATATAGCAAAGTCTAAAGAGTTTATTTGTAAACTTCTCCATGAAGTACAATTTTTAATGATTTTAAAATTATAATGTTAAAATTATAATTTTAAAATTATAATGTTAAAATTATAATTTTAAAATTATAATGTTCATCATTATAAATGTTGGACTTTGTGTTTTAGTTTGGTCCTCAGCCTTCTCCATCAATCTTTTTACTGGCATTGCCTTGACAATGATTTTAGACACTATAGTCTTTAAATTTCCTCTTAAATTCTTTTGTAATTCTCAGTAGATTATGTTTATGCATAGTATCCTTTTTATTTTCCTCCCTTGATACCCCCAACACTTCATTCAAATCAATCCTTACTGCTCTTCCTCAAGTATTATAACATGCATGTATGTATGCATCTGATGTCCTATCTTCTTTCTTCTGGGACTTTGCTCATTAGTCATCTACTCTCTGCCATTCTTTCTATTGCTGCTCATTCCTTTCCTTCAGTTTTTAAACCTGGTTAGGACTTTCCTATATTTAAATTTTCTGCTTTGTCCCCTTGCCCATCTTTACTGCTCACTCTCTTTTATACAAAGCAAAATGGGTCCTCCAGGTTTCCAAATAATTTATTCAAGCTTATCAGAGTAATGCAAAATACAAAAAGATTTGAAAACATGTTATATCACTCCTCTTACTTCCATTTCACAAGACAGCTCCTTCTTCAGTCTTCCCCATCGCAGCACAAGATAGCATCATCCATCCCATTGCTTAGACCAAAACTTCAGGTGACCCCTTGTTCAATTTGTATCCCTCTAGTTAGATAAATTCATTAGTTCTCCTGTTGGCATTACTATTAAAATAGATTATTAATCTAGTCACTTCTCATGATTTTCCTTGTTTTACTCCAAGACCAATTTATCATCTCTGACATATCCTAATTCAATGGTCTCCTCTCTAGCTTTCTTTGTTTTCCTATTTATCCCCACAATAGTTTATAATCCACACAAGATGACATTTCCTTTTCTAAAGTATATATATCAGATTATCAGTCATTGTCTTGCTTAAATACTTTTAATAGCTTTTCATAGCAATGGAATAAAACACAGACACTTATTAAATCCTACAAAAATAGAATAGAATATTGTATAGACCCAATAATGATAATATAATTGTTATTATTAACTTGCCTATATGCCTAAATTCAACCACTGCAATTTCTCCCACGTTAAGTTATCTGTGGCTACTGTGTCTTTCTTACTAACTTTTCAACAGTTCAACCTTGGTCATTGCACTTGCATATTTCATCTTCCGCATAGTCTCACTGCATAGATTCCCATGATTCTTCCATTCTCATCACTCACTCTTCATCACAAATGTTAGGCATTCAAAAGAGCCTCTTCTAATGATGTTAGTGGGCAGATTATTTCCCATGTACCTATTAATTACGACTTCCTATTGCATTTCTTTGTTTTAATTTTTTAACAAATTCTCAATATTTGAAATTTTAATTTTATTCTTTATTTATATTTGAACTGATATCTTGCCTCACCAGAACATAGCATACAGGAAACAAGAAATTATTTTTTTTACAGGTTGTTAAATAATTTAACATCTTAAACACAGTGGATTCTTATTTAGTAATTGTTGAATTAAAAATAAATGAATTTAATTATAATTATTCCTGTGTACCTATTGCTATAAAAATTAAGTGAGCTAACTACATGATAGAAGACTCAATCTATTTAATGTGTTTTTTGATTAAAAAATAAAGTGAGCAAGCTATTTCTATTTTGAGAATTCTATGATTTATTCATAATAAAATAGCACAGTCATTTTTCATTATCTGCAGGGGGTTGGTTCTGGGACCTCTATGAAAAAAATCCCCTACCAAAACCCATGGAAATTCAAGTTTCTTATACAAAATAATATAGTATTTATATATAACCTCTTAACATCCTCCTATATATTTTAAATCATCTCTAGATTACTTATAATACCATATACAATGTAAGTGCTATGTAAATATTTGCTATATTGTATTTTTAAAATTTGTTTTATTTTTATTGTTGTATTATAATATTTTTATTTTTATTTTTTCAATGTTTGGTTGGTTGCGTTGGGGATGTGGAACACACAGAATTTGTTTTATTTTTATTGTTGTATTATAATCTTTTTATTTTTATTTTTTCAATGTGTGGTTGGTTGCATTAGGGATGTGGAACACACAGATATAGAGGGGAAACTTTAATTGCTAAAATGTGTATTTCTAATTCTGAGTTACTTAGCTTCGAATATTGTGTTTAACAATGAAAACAAAACAAAATCTGACAATTTGTTAATTTTTAAAAATAGCTACTAAAGTATATTCTTCATTTTAATCATGTTTCTGTAGGATGCTTGATCTGGTTTTGACTCTTATATTCATCTCCCACATTACTAATTTAAATTGCAGTGATATATTTTGCCCACCTCCAATTTATACTACTTCTGAACATCTCTGCCATCCTCTTGATTTTTTTATGGGCTCCAAATTTATTTATTTATTTATTTATTTATTTATTTAGAGACAGGATCTCATTCTGTTGCCCAGGCTGGAGTGCAATGGTGCAATTTTGGCTCACTGCAGCCTCTGTCTCCAAGGTTCAAGTGATTCTCATGTCTCAGCCTTCTGAGCAGCTGGTATTACAGGTGCATGCCACCACACCTGGCTTATTTTTGTATTTTTTTGTACAGACAGGGTTTCACCATTTTGGCCAGGCTGGTCTCGAACTCCTGACCTCAAGTGATCTGCCCGCCTTGGCCTCCCAAAGTGCTGGAATTACAGGCATGAGCCACCATGCCCAGCCCAAATTTATATCTTTTAAATTGAACTCTCTCCCAAACCAGCAATTCTGTGTTTTCAATATCCCATTTACATCTTTATAAGGACAATATTAAGGTACTTCAAATTAAACCCATATGCATCATAATGTGGTTCTTAAAAGCAGCATTCAAATTCTAACTCCTCTAAGTCCATATTTTCTTATCTGTAAAACAGGGATTACGACAGTATCTACATCTTAGGTAGGATTAACTAAAGATTCAAAGACTAAACCATTTAAATCATTGAGTGGAAAATAAGCAGTATATAACTGTTTAGTTATTGGCCATAAAGTGCCATTACAATTTTATTGATGATTAATTTACTATCATATTTTTATATGTTGTGAAGATATTAAAAAAAATTGTGACATTTCAACAGCTTTAAAAAGTAGTATGCTTTTTAAGTAATCAAAATGTAACTATGGATTTTTTTGATGACTATCTCTCATTTATTTACTAATATTTAACACTTATAATGTACCAAACACTATATTAGATATTAAGAATTCTAAATATTCATGAAACTTAGTATCTTTTCTTTAAGCACTCAAATTGTGACATGACATTCAGAGAAGAAAATACCTATTTGCATTAGGAATTAATAGTGATTATATGATTATATTGCAGACATATTCAAGGTACTGGGTTTGAGTTCAAGCTTGATATATCTTTTATTAATATTTAATATCAGTCTCAGTTTCCTTATTTGTAAAATAAGTGGTTTGGCTATATCATCTATAATAACCATCCCATGAATAAATGTTATTTGCAAATAAATGGCCCATTAATTAGTGTAGTATACTTATCTAAAACAAGGAGGATTTGATGTCACTTACATCTACTTCCATTTATTTTTCAAAATTGTGAGAGGATATTTTTTGTGTGTGTTTGTGTGTGTGTGTGTTATGTATTAGTATAAAGCTGCAGTAGAACAGATTATGTATCATGTCTTTTATTTTTATAATAGGCTAAAAAATATCAACATTCATTGCAGTGGAGAGACTATACTCACGCTCTCAACCCTTTTCCGGGTCAAAGTATCTACCTGTTGTGAATATTACTGCTTTGCTATGTAGGATTATAATAAGATGTCAATCTGTGAGTTTCAGCAGTACATGAAATCACTGTGGGGAATCTCCTCGATGAAAGAGCAGCCTTTGTTTAATATCTTTATTCCCTCAACAGAGCTGTAGGACTAATTGGCAAGTTGGATTACTCGCAAAAGCCAAACGTTTTTTAATATAACAGCAGGAGGTATTGGATAAATTATAAACTACATCTCTGAAATTTTCAAGTTGGTAGACAAGAGAACTCTGATCACTATTAAACTTGAGTATCCATTCTCAATTACAATTCTAGTAACTAGAACAAATTCTTTGCAATTTTGAATCAATTATTCTCTGCTTGTAGATTTGACAAAGCAAAAGATTTACTAATTAGTTTAAAATTTGTTAAGATAATAATTTGCAATTATTAGTATTGTTTTTTACTTGAAAAGGAGCTTCTACAAATTAATAAATTTAATGGTTTTAAACTATGACTTCTTGAAAATGTTCACACCATTAATTGGTTATTAGATTTTTAAAAATGTATTGATGATGTTTTTAAATGTTTTAAAAATATTTTTAGTATTTAGGTGTGGGGAAAATTCTGTAGCATGTACTGTCAAAGGCTTTACAGCAACCATTTCTTACCTTTAAAATCAAAATACGAAGTGCAAATATTTAAATTTTAAAATGCCAAAGACAATGTGATTCCCCAAATAGAAAATTCACATTTTTTTCAGAATATCTTGGAAAATAAAAACAAACCAAGTCAATATTATTTGCATTAAGCAGCAGTAGACAACTAGGAAATGTAATGGAAAAAAGCCATGTCATGGAACATTGTATCAACACCAACACCCCCCAAAAAATTACTCCAAAATTAATATATAAATAAGTAATTAAAAATGTCTATGTGGTAAACGTAAGTAATAAACTTGTAAATGTGATATATTAACTCTTCCAAAATGTATACCTCTGGAAGATAAGACAACAGACAATCAAAACCAAGGGTATTTTGCTATTTTTTACAGATGCAATAAGAAAAATTTGTATCCAGCACAATATTGTCATCTGAGAAGTAACATCTGAGAAGTGTTTATCCTTAATTTATCCTAGAGACTTTCAAACTAGCTTCAAGAATAAAGCAACTAATCAATTAAGATTCATGAATTTTAATTCTTAAGTGTTCATACTGGTTAACAATATGTATCCTAGAGACAGGTTCATAGGCTGAAAAGACTTTGGATCAGAATGGCATATTTATGTACTGGCATAGTAATTCCTTGAGTAGATTAACTCTGGGAAATATATCAAGAGAATGTATAATATTTCCTATGGAAGTAATTCCTTTTATTATTATGGAGTGTTCCTATTTATCTGGATTAAAGATTCTTGTCTTATAATTGGCGTTCCATAATATGATGTAACGCTACCAGCTTTTTTGGGTTCCTGCTTGCACGTATGTTGCTTTCATTCTGTTTTACAGAAAGTCAGATTTATAGAGTGTTGTTTTTGTAAGCTACATGAAATGGAGATAAATTTTTATCTGATCTGACAATTTTAAATGTTTACTAAATATATTTTTTATTTACTGTAATTAATAATATATCTTTGTTTAGATCTACTGTCTTACTATTCATTTTCTATATGTCTCATGCTTTTTATATTCTAGTATCTTTTCTGTTTTGATGACTTTTAGATTGTTCAAAATTATCATTGCTTTTTTTCCTCCTATAACTTGTCAGTTACACTTTCTTTTACCTGATTTTAGTGATTACACTAGAGGCTACCATATGCATCCCTTAGTCATTATGGGGTTAGGATCAATCATTATTTTTTGAACATCCTCAACTCAATAAAAATTTTGAACCTTTGAAATAAATTCATATTTCCTGTGTTTTACATTATTTCATATATGTAAGCCTTCTCTCTCTAATGTGTGTGTGTGCATGTGTGTATATTTCACACAATGAATTATTTTATTTTACACTGTCAATATATATTAATATTTGCCACATCTTTTCTTTAGATACTGTTCTTTTCTCATTAACTACTTTGATCCTGGCTTACTGTTCTCAGGCCTGGAAGAACTACTAGTAACTCTTTTGGTATAGGCCTGTTGGGTGATACAGTTTTGGTGATACAGTTGGTGATACAGTTTTGGTTAGTCTTACATGTCTATATTTTGCCTTAATATTTAAACAGAGTTTTATGTTGGTATAGAAAAATAAAGTTAGCTCCCCCTTTTCTTCTCCTGCACTTTGTTGATGTTGTCCCATTATTATATTTTGGCTTTCCTGCTGAAACACCAGTTTCACTGAAGTTAATTTGTTTTTCCATCTGACTATTTTAAGATTATCTCTTTGTCTTTGATTTTCAGCCATTTTTTAAAATTAACTCGTTTTTTAATTTTTAAAATTTCAGTAGCTTTTGGTATATGATTGGTTTTTAGTTACATGGATATATTATATAGTGATAAATCCAGAGACTTCAGTGTACTGTCACTCAAATAGTGTATGTTGTACCTAATATATATTTTTATAGCCCACAACCCCCTCTCACCCACCTGCTTCTGAGTCTCCAAAGTCCATTAAATCACTGTATATGCCTTTGCATATTCATAGCTTAGCTGTCACTTATAAGTGAGAACATATGGTATTTGGTTTTCCATTTCTGAGTTACTTCACTTAGAATAATGACCTTGATCTCTATCCAAGTTACTGCAAAATAAATTATTTCATTTTTTTTTATGGCTGAGTAGTATTCCATGGTGTATATATACCATATTTTCTCTATCCACTCATTAGTTGATAGGCATTTAGTTTGATTTCATATCTTTGCAGTTGTGAATCGGGCTGCAATAAAAATATATGTGCATGTGACTTTTAAATACAATGATTGATTTTCCTTTGGGACAAGACTGTAGTGAGATTGCTGGATCAAACTGTAGATCTACTTTTAGTTTGTTAAGGAATCTCTGTGCTATTTTTCATAGAGGCTGTACAAATTTACTTTCCCAATTGTAAGCCATTTAACTACACTGTGCTCATTTTTTGTTTGTTAATTTTGTTTTAGAATGTATTCTACTTGGAGTTCACTTAGATTACTGAGGTCTATGATTGAAAACCTTTAATTTTTGGAAAATTTTCATACATTATATTCTCAGAAAGTCCCTTTGCTCCCATTTTTGTTTCTCATTATGTAACTCATATAACAAGTGTATTAGACGTTTTGTTGATTCTTATAATTCCTTTATACAGCATTTTTAAAAAATATTTTATTTACATTTCAATTTCTATATGTTCTATTTATCTGCCTTTGAGTTCACTAATCAAGTATGCTGCTGTTCAATGAGTTTAGCAAGTGTTTAATTTTAGATATGATTTTAAATGATTTTTAAGGAATCCAGTTATTTGTTGAAATTGTCAGCTCCTTCAATATTTTGAAAATATTTTCTCATTTAATATACTGATCATTGATTCTGACCTACTACATTATATTCATAAGCTCTATATTGTAAATTTATACTTATTTATGAAAAACTTGATATTTTACAAGATATATGAAATAAAGAAAAATAAAATATTGTATTAAATTTCAATTTGCTTATGAAATAGATATTTTGGGGACTCTCAAAGGCACCAACTATGTCACCAAGTAGCAGGGAAAATATTGGTCACATCTCAAGAATTTACTAATGTAACTTTTGATATAAAAAAAATTTACAGTAACCTCTAACTTCATAGCCTGAAAATTATGAAGAGTGATGAATCAAGGAGTTTGAGCAACTCTCAAAATTGAAATCTACATATGTGAGACAAGAAAATGAATAACCTATTTAAACTAATGAATGTGATTATACGTGCAGCAATCTGATGTTAATGAGATGAGATTTTAAAATTATACTTAAAGCATGAATCTATTGAAAAACCCAAGGACCAATATAAAAATAATAAAAAAAATGCTACATGATAATATATTTATTGATTAAAACGACATCAAGGCAGCGTTGCATGATACACTTCATGACAAACTTCATATTAAAATTACAATGGGAAGTGACATCAGCAAGATGGATGAATAGGACTTTCCAAGACTCTTGCCCTTATAGAAATATCAATGCACAACTATTCAAGCACAAAAGTACCTTTGCAAGACCTGTGGAAACCAGGTGAGAAATTACAGCTCCAGAGTGTAGTACAAAAATGATTTTTGAAAGATGCATGAAAGAGGGTGGGATGGACAGTTTTACATTGCTTGCATTTTACTTGTCCCAACCCCATACAACTCAGTATGGAGAGAAATATCTTCCACAAGGAAAAAGACTGTAACCTGAGCACTAGACTTTGTCTTGGACCCCAACACTGAGCCTACTGTAGTAAAATCTAACACCAAGCAGGTCCTTACAGCTCCAGGCCAGTATCTGAGGACAAAACCTTCAGGTCTGCTCCACTGCCACGCTGGCCCCCACAGTCTCAGGCATTAGGTCCATCCCAGCACCTGGCTGACCCTTACAACTCTAGACTCTATGCTAACAAACTGCAGACTCAGTTTCTAGACCTACCCCTTCACTAAGCTGGCCCCTCACCCTTAGGCTCCAGGCGCATCACAGGGCTACGACAGCTCCAGAAGCTTAGCCCTAGCAAGCACCTGCAAACTCAGGGTCAAGGCCCACTCTACTACCAGACCAACACCAGTGGTACTAGGCTCCAGACTGATCTCAGCACTGAGTCCGACCCCTTGGTTCTAGGTTTCCAGCCTTCTCCAAGGCTAAGCCAGTCTCCACAGTGCTAGTTACCAGACTGGCATCCATGGACCCAGCCTATTTGCTAGCTCCTTGGCCCCAGATAGCAAGCCAGTATTTGAAGTTGCAAAGCCTAGAACTTCCCCTGGACCCAGCCTTTATACCTACCCCAGCACAGGGCCAGCCTCTCAGCCCCAGACTCCAGATTAGGACCCATAGCTTCCACGTCCTCCCCAATATCAGGTCAGCACCCACAGACTTCAGTTCCAGGCTAGGACCTGCTGAACCAGGATCCAGTCCACTTCAGTGCCAGGCTAACTTCTGTGTTTTCAGGCACCACACCAGCACCCTCAACCTCAAAATACAGGTTGGGCACCAAGAACTTAGATTCCAGCCCCACCCCAGGCACTAGAGCAGCCCAACATCAGGCTGATTCACATAGACCCAGCCTCCAGGCCATCCCTAGTGCTAGGTTGACAGCTATGGATAGGAAGCTCTATGCTGGCCACTGTGGTTTATGGCACCAAGGTGGTACTAACAAATCTGACCTCTAGGGCAACCTCCATGGACACAGACTTCAGGCACACTCAGTGTTAGGTTGACTCTTGCAGCCTCATGGTGGTTGACCCATGCAGGGTCAACCTGTAACTTCTGTGCTAGGTTGATCCATGCAGATCCAAGGGCTAGGACTGCTTCAGAAGACTCAGGGTCCAAGCTCATCCCTGTAAGCCTCAGTGCTGGACTGGCCTCCACAGAGCCAGGCTCAAAGAACACCCTGGTAGATACAGCTTTTGGACTTGTACCCTATGACTCAAGAACCCAGGCCAACCTCCACAGATACAGACTACAGGCCCACCAAAACCAAGCCAGTCACCAGGATCCCACACTACTGGCCATCCCTCACAAACCTAGCCTCCAAACCAGGACCTATGCCCTCAGTATTTCGGGCAGTGCCATAAATCCAAGCTCCAGGGAAGCCCCGGTTGGTTGAGGCACTAGGTCAGCACTCATGTCTCCAGGCTCTGGGATCATCCCCAGCGCATCTGGTTTCAGTGGATTCAAGGTCCAGGAGAAGATGGCACCAGGCCAGTCCCCATGGACATAAGCTCCAGGGCTTCCCCAACAGAAGACTTACCCCCTGTGGACTCAGGCTCAAGGGCTGTTCTTATGCAGCAAGCCTCAAGGCCCATTCTATAACCAGTCCAGTGACTACAGACTCAGGTTCAAGGCTCACCCCAGATGCATATTGTCCCTCATGCACCCAGGATTCAGGTTGACCTCTGTGGACAAGAAACCCATGCCTGCCCTAGCAGAGTCAATTTCATGCCCACTGCAGTAAACCCAGATTCTAGGCCCAGCCCTACAGAAACAAATGCCGACTCTATCCTCCTACTTACTCCAGGAGAGTGGCCTTAGGACTACAATGGTAATCCCACATACAAACCACACTTCACAAACTTCTAAGAATCTCTGGACAGACTAATTGTCAAAGCGCTATTTGAAATTACCCTGTCAGAGGAACCAAAAGGAAAAAAGAGTGAAGAAAGCCTAGAGTAACTACGACACACCATCAGGTAAACCAATATACATAACAAATATCTCAGAAGAAGAAGAGAGAAAGAAAGAAAAAGAAAGCTTACTTTAGGGAGGGGCCAAGATGACCAAGTAGAAATAGCTCTGGTCTGCAGTTTCCACTGAGACAAATGCAAATGGTGAGTGATTTCTGCATCTGCAACTGAGGTATGCAGATTTTCTCACTGGGACGGACTGGGCAGTTAGCGTGACCCATGGAGATCGAGGACAATCAGGTTGGGGAGATGGCCCACCCGGGAGCTGTGTGGGGCAAAGGGACCTCCCTCCCCCAGCCAAGGGAAGTGGTGAGGGACTGTGCTACCCACCCAGGGTTCTACACTTTTCCCACAGCTATTTGCAATCTGTGGATCAGAAGATTCCCTCATGTGCCTACACCACCAGGGCCTTGGCTCTCAAGTACAAAACTAGGCAGACCCAAGGCAGCTGCACCGACTGGCAGCTATAGGGATAAGGGTTAAGCTGAACTCCAAGGTGGCAGGAGAGCCATCCAATCCCATGGAAAGTGGGATGAAGCCAGGGAGCCAAGCAGTTCAATGGGTCTCACTCTCATTGAAATCTGCAAGCTAAGACCCACTGACCTGGAATCCCCACTGGTCAGCATGACAGCTTGGAGTCTGCCTAAGATGACTGAGTAGCCAGGGAGAAGGACAACCACCATGACTGCAGCACTAGTTGGCAGTTTCCCTTGCCAGTGCTAGGGAGGCTGCGCAATTTGGGCTGGGTGGTATTCCCCACAGTGCAGCACAGCGGCTGTGGCAGATTATGGCCAGACTTCTTCTTTGGTAGAACCTGGATTTATGCCTCATCACCAAATAGGGCCTCCATGCAGGAATTCCAGCAACTCTAACCAGGGCTTTCAAGCAGAACTTTCACCTCCCTGGGACAGAGCACCTTGTGGGGAGGGGTGACCACAGTCTCAGGTTCAGCAGACTTAATCTTTCCTCATGCTGGCTCAGAAGAGTCCAGACAGTCTGGACCAGGGGAATTTCCCCCAGCACAGTGCACCAGCTCTTCCCTCTGATCTCGTGTCTCCTGACCTCCCATCACGGGTAGCCAGACAATGCATACAGGGGCATTCCAGCTGGCATCAGGTTGTTGCCCCTCTGGGATGAAGCTTCTGTAGGAAGAAACAGGCAGTAATCTTTGCTGTTCTGCAGCCTCCACTGGTGATACCTGGGTTAACAGGGCCTGGAGTGAACCCCCAGCAAACTGCAGCAGACCTGCAAGAAAAGGGCCTGACTATTAGAGGAGAAAGAAACAAACAGAAAGCAATGACAACAACAACATCAACAACAACAACACCACAAAACCCCCACAATTCCCATCTAAAGATCAACAGCCTCAAAAAACAAAGGTAGATAAATCCATGAAGATGAGGAAAAATCAATGCAAACATGCTGAAAAGTCCAAAAACCAGAATATTGTTTCTCCTCCAAATGATTGCAACACCTCTCCAACAAGGGCACAGAACTGGGCTGAAACTGAGATGGATGAACTGACAGACGTAGGCTTCAGAAAGTGGGTAATAAAGAACTTCACTGAGCTAAAGGACTATGTTCTACCCAAATGCAAAGAAGCTAAGAACCATGACTAAAAGTTACAGGAGATGTTAACTAGAATAACAAGTTTACAGAGGAACATAAATGACCTGACAGTGCTAAAAGCCATAGCAAAAAGACTTCATGATGCAAACACAAGTAAAAATAGCCAAATTGATCAAATAAAATAAAGAATATCAGAGCTTGAAGACCACCTTGGTGAAATAAGGCATGCAGATAAAGTTAGAGAAATAAATAATAAAAAGGAATAATAATAAAAAAAAAAAAAAAAAAAAAAACTACAGGAACTATGTAAAAGGACCAAGCCTAAGACTGATTAGAATACCTGAAAGACATGGAGAAAATGGAACCAAGTTGGAAAACACACTTCAGGATATCTATAAGGAGAGCTTCCCAAACTTAGCAAGACAGACCAACATTCAATTTCAGGAAATTCAGAGAACCCCAATAATATACTCCACAAGAGGATCAACCCCAACACACAAAATCATCAGATTCTCAGAGGTTAAAATGAAGGAAAAAAAGTAAAGAGCAGCCAGAGAGAAAGGCAAGGTTGCCTACAACAGGAAGCCCCTCAGTCTAAGAGTGGACCTTTCAGCAGAAAGCCTATAAGCCAGGTAAAATTGGGGGCCAATATTCAACATTCTTAAACAGAAGAATTTCCAACCCAGAATTTCATATCCAGTCAAACTAAGCTTCATAAGTGGAGGAGAAAAAAATCTTTTTCAGACAACCAAATGTTAAGCGATTTTGTCACCATCAGGCCTGCCTTGCAAGAGCTCCTGAAGGAAGCACTAAACATGGAAAGGAAAAAACCTTTACCAGCCACTACAAAAAGACACTGAAGTGCACAGACCAATCACTATGAAGCAACTACATTAATAAGTCTGCAAAATTAGCCACCCAGAATCATGATGACAATATCAAATTCAGACATAACAATATTAACCTTAAATGTAAATGGGCTAAATGACCAATGAAAAGACACAGAATGGCAAGCTGGATAAAAGGACAACACCCATTGGTGTGCTGTACTCAAGAGACACATCTCACGTGCAAACACATATAGGCTCAAAATAACGGGAATGGAGGAAAATTTACCAAGCATGGAAAACATGGAGGGGGAAGGGCATCTGCCATTACTGAGGCTTGAGTAGGCAGTTTTCCCCTCACAGTGTAAACAAAGCCTCCAGGAAGTTAGAATTGGGCAGAGCCCACCTCAGCCCCACAAAGCTGCTGTAGCCATACTGCCTCTCTAGATTCCTCTTCTCTCAGCAGGGCATCTCTGAAAGAAAGGCGGCAGCCCCAGTCAGAGGCTTACAGATAAAATTCCCATCTCCCTGGGACAGAGCACCTGGGGGAAGGGGCGGCTGTGGGCGCAGCTTCAGAAGACCTAAAGGTTCCTGCCTGCTGGTTCTGAAGAGAGCAGCAGATCTCTCACCACAGCACTTGAGTTCTGCTAAAGAATAGATTGCCTTCTCAAGTGGGTCCCTGAATCCCATGCCTCCTGACTGAGAGATACCTCCCAGCAGGGGTTGACAGACACCTCATACAGGAGAGCTCTGGCTGGCATCTGGCAGCTGGCCCTCTGGAACAAAGCTTCCCTAGGAAGAAACAGGCAGCAATCTTTGCTGTCCTGCAGTCTCTGCAGGTGATACTCAGGCAAACAGGGTCTGGAGTGGACCTCCAGCAAACTCCAGCAGACCTGCAGCAGAGGGACCTGACTGTTAGAAGGAAAACTGAAAAACAGAAAAGAATAGCATCAACATCAACAAAAAGGAAGTCCACAAAGAAACCCATCCAAATGTCACCAACATCAAAGATAAATCCACAAAGATGAGAAAACCCAGTGCAAAGAGGCTAAAAATTCCAAAAACCAGAATGCCTCTTCTCCTCCAAAAGATCACAGCTCCTCACAAGCAAGGGAACAAAACTGGATGGAGAATTAAGTTTGATGAATTGACAGAAGTAGGCTTCAGAAGATGGGTAATACCAAACTCCTCTGAGCTAAAGGAGCATGTTCTAACCCAATGCAAGGAAGCTAAGAAACTTGAAAAAAGATTAGAGGAGTTGCTAACCAGAATAAACAGTTTAGAGAAGATCATAAAACAGCTGATGGAGCTGAAAAACACAACATGAGGACTTTGTGAAGCATACACAAGTATGAGTAGCCAAATGGATCAAGTGGAAGAAAGAATATCAGAGATTGAAGATCAACTTAATGAAATAAAGCATGAAGACAAGATCAGAGAAGAAAGAATGAAAAGAAACAAACAAAGCCTCCAAGAAATATGGGACTATGTGAAAAGACCAAACCTACATTGTACCAAAAAGTGATGGGTAGAATGGAACCAAGTTGAAAAACACTCTTCAGGATATTATACAGAAGACCTTCCCCAACCTAGCAAGACAGGTCAACATTCAAATTCAGGAAATACAGAGAAGACCACAAAGATACTCCTTGAGAAGAACAACCCCAAGGCACATAATCAGGTGGCGGGCGCCTATAGTCCCAGCTACTCGGGAGGATGAGGTAAACCGAGGTCAAAAAAAAAAAAAAAAAAAAAAAAAAAAAAAAAAAAAAAAAGGCGGAGCTGCAGTTGCGTGCCGCGGAACTCGGGAGGCTGATGGCGTAAACCGGGAGGCGGACAGTGAGCACGGCTGAAATAGAGGACAAAAATGATAAGTGCAGCCAGATACTCCTTGAGAGAGAAAGATTGGGTTACCCACAAAGAAAGATTGGGTTACCCACAAAGGGAAGCCCATCAAACTAACAGCGGATCTCTCTGCAGAACCCTACAAGCAAGAAGTCAATGGAGGCCGATATTCAACATTCTTAAGGAACAGAATTTTCAACCCAGAAATTTTATATTCAGCCAAACTAAGCTTCATAAGTGAAGGAGAAATAAAATCCTCTACAGACAAGCAAATGCTGAGAGATTTTTGTCACTATCAGGCCTGCCTTACAAGAGCTCCTGCAGTAAGCACTAAAGATGGAAATTTAAAAAGCCAGTAATTGCCACAGCAAAAAATACCAAATTGTAAACACCATCAACACTATGAAGAAATTGTATCAACTAACGGGCAAAACAACCAACTAGCATCAGAATGGCAGGATCACATTCACACATAACAATATTAACCTTAAATGTAAACTGGCTAAATGCCCCAATTAAAAAACACAGACTGGCAAATCAGATAAAGAGTCAAGACCCATCGATGTGCTGTATTCAAGAGACACATCACATGTGGAAGGACATACATAGGCTCAAAATAAAGGGATGGAGAAATATTTACCAAGCAAATAGAAAGTAAAAGAAAGCAGGAGTTGCAACCCTAGTCTCTGACAAAACAGACTTTAAACCAACAAAGACCAAAAAAGGCAAAGAAGGGCATTACATAATGGTAAAGGGATAAATGCAACAAGAAGAGCTAACTATCCTAAATGTATACACACCAATACAGGAGCAGCCAGATTCATAAAGCAAGTTCTTAGAGACCCACAAAGAGACTTACACTCCCTCACAATAATAGTGGGAGACTTTAACACTGACTGCACTGTGAATATTAGATCAATGAGACAGAAAATTAACATGTATATTCAGGATGTGAACTCAAGTCTGGACCAAGCAGACCTAACAGACATCTACAGAACTCTCCACCGGAAATCAACAGAATATACATTCTTCTCAGCACCACATCACACTTATTCTAAAATTGGCCACATAATTGGAAGTAAAACACTCCTCAGGAAATGGAAAAGAACAGAAAGCAAAACAAACAGCCTTTCACACCACAGTGCAATCAAATTAGAACTGAGGATTAAGAAACTCACTCAAAACTGCACAACTACATGGAAACTGAACAACCTGCTCCTAAATGACTACTAGGTAAATAATGAAATTAAGGCAGAAACAAATCCTTTGAAACCAAGGAGAGCAAAGACACAATGTACCAGAATCTCTGGGACACAGTTAAAGCAGTGTTTAGAGGAAAATTTATACTGCTAAATGCCCACAGGACAAAGCAGGAAAGATCTAAAATTGACCCCCTAACATCACAATTAAAAGAACTAGAGAAGGAAGAACAAACAAATTCAAAAGCTAGCAGAAGACAAGACATAACTAAGATCAGAGCATAACTGAAAGAGATAGAGACATGAAAAACCCTTCAAAAAATTAATGAATCCAGGAGCTGATTTTTGAAAAGATCAACAAAATAGATAGAACACTACCCAAAATAATAAAGAAGAAAAGAGAGAAGAATCAAATAGACACAATAAAAATAATAAAGGGGATATCACCATTGATGCCACAGAAATACAAGCTACCATCAGAGAATACTATAAACAACTCTACACAAATGTACTAGAAAATCTAGAAGAAATGGATAAATTCCTGAACATATACACCCTCCCAAGACTAAAGCAGGAAAAAGTCGATTCCTGAGTAGACCAATAACAAGTTCTGAAATTGAGGCAGTAATCAATAGCCTACCAACCCAAAAAAGTCCAGGATCAGACAGATTCACAGCCAAATTCTACCAGAGGTACAAAGAGGAGCTGGTACGATTCCTTCTGAAACTATTCCAAACAACAGAAAAAGATGGACTCCTTCCTAACTCATTTTATGAGGTCAACATCATCCTGATACCAAAACCTGGCAGAGACAACAACAACAACAAAATTTCATGCCAATATCCCTGATGAGTATCAATGTGAACATTCTTAATAAAATACTGGCAAACCAAAACCAACAACACATCAAAAAGCTTATCCACCATTGTAAAATTAAACAAATTTACAAGAAAAAAACAACTTTATCAAAAAGTGAGTGAAGGATATGAACAGACACTTGTCAAAAGAAGACATTTATGCAGCCAACAATCAGATGAAAAAAGCTGATCATCACTGGTCATTAGAGAAATGTAAATCAAAGCCACAATGAGATACCATCTCATGCCAGTTAGAATGGTGATCATTAAAAAGTCAGGAAACAACAGGTGCTGGAGACGATGTGGAAAATTAGGAACACTTTTACACAATTGATGGGGGTGTAAATTAGTTCAGTCATTGTGGAAGACAGTGTGGCGGTTCCTCAAGGATCTAGTACCAGAAATACTATTTTACCCAGCAATCCCATTACTGGATGTATACCCAAAGGACTATAAATCATTCTACTATAAAGACACATACACACATGTGTTTATTGCAGCACTGTTCAAAATAGCATAGACTTGGAACCAACCCAAATTCTCATCAATGATAGACTGAATAAAGAAAATCTGGCACATATACTCCATGGAATACTATGCTGCCACAAAAAAGGATGAATTCATGTCCTTTGCTGGGATATGGATGAAGCTGAAAACCATCATTCTCAGCAAACTAACACAAGAACAGAAAACCAAACACTGCATGTTCTCACTCATAAGTGGGAGTTGAACAATGAGAACACATGGACACAGGGAGGGGAACATCACATACCGGGGCCTGTCAGAGAGTGGGGAACTAGGGTATGGATAGCATTGAGAGAAATACTTAATGTAGATGATGGGTTGATGGGTGCAGCAAATCACTATGGCACGTGTATACCTATGTAACAAATCTGCACATCCTGCACATATTTCCCAGAACTTAACGTAAAATACAAAAAAAAAAAAAAAAAAAAAAAAAAGAAAGAAAGGAAAAAGGAAAAGGAAATGAAACAGACAGCCAATGTACTGGAAAATCAAACAACATACTTCTTAACAGTGCATATATATAAATCATACATGTAAACCAAAATGTGTCTGAGACAAGTCTCAATCAATGTAGAAGTTTATTTTGCCAAGGTTAAGGACATGCCCATGACAGCCTCAGGAGGTTTTGCCAACATGTGCCAAAGGGGATAGGGCACATGGTTTGGTTTTATACATTTTACGGAGACATAAAACATCAATTAATACGTGTAAGATGTACATTGGTTCAGTCTAGACAATCAGGACAACATGAAGTGGGGACATCCAAGTCATAGGTGGATTCAAAAATTTTCCAGTTGGGAATTGGTTGAAAGAGTTTTCTTAAAGACCTGGAAACCATAGAAAAGAGGGTGTTGGTTAAGATAATGGTTGTGGAGACCAATGTTCTTATGCAGATGAAGCCTTCAGGTAGCAGACTTCAGAGAGAATAGATTGTGTATATTTCTTATCACACTTATAAAGGTGCCAGACTCTTTATCTTATTCCAGGAGAGTTAATTGTCTCCTGGATCAGGGGAAAGACCTTAAAAGGAAAAGCAATTCTCTACAGAATGTAGATTTTTCCCCAAAAGAGACAGCTTTGCAGGGCGTTTTTAAAATAAGTAAATATATTTCAGTTTAAAATATTTTGATTTCTCTCAGAATCTGCTATTGATCATGTGATGCCATACTAGAGTCAGGCTGAAACTTGCTTTCTTAAGGCATTCTTCCTGCAAAAATGTCTTAAAATATCTATTTTAATGTTAATGCTGGTCAACTGCGCCTGAGTTCCAAATGCAGGAGGACATAAAGGTGTATGTTTGACTTCCCCTTCCTATCATGACTTGAACTAGTTTTTCAGGTTAACTTTGCAATGTCGTTGGCAGAAAGAATGGGTCCTTTCAGATGGTTGGGGGAGCTTATGATTTTATATTTTAGTTTACAATTCATTTGATAAGGGTCTAATATCCAGAGCATATAAAGAAAGAATACTTATAACTCTACAACATGGGATCAGCATCCTCATTAGAAAATAGTCATAATACTTAATAGACACTTTCCCAAAGAAGGTATACAGATGCACAAAAGACAATAAAGAGATTCTCAACATTATTACTTATCGGGAATATGCAAATCAAAACTTTAATGAGACAATATTTTATATCCTCTAGCATGGCAATAACAATAATAATACAGAAAATAACACATATTGGTAAGGATGTGGAGAATTTGGAAGTCTCATAGTTTCCTGGTGGGAATATAGAATGGTTTAGCCTCTATGAAAAAGAAGCCTGGTAGTTGCTCTAATAGTTAAACATAAAATAAACATATGACCCCAAACTGTCACTCCTAGGCCTACACCCCAAATAATTAAAAACAGGTACTCAAATACGTACATCTTGACACATGTCACAGAAGAACTTTTACAATAGTTGAAAGCTGGAAACAACTTAAGTGTCTTTCAACAATGAATGACTAAACAAATGTGGCAATACTTAGAGTATTATTCAGCTTTAACAATAATGAAGTATTGATACCTATTTTAATGTGACTGAAACTAAAAACCTTATGCTAAGTGAAAGAAGCCTGATACAAAGTTCATATAGAGATGGAAAGCTGATTGATAGTTGTCAGGGCCTGGAGAAAGAGGGGAATATGGAATAAGTGCTTAATATGTATGGGATTTTCTGGGGAGTATGATGAAAATGTTTTGGAACTAGATAGAGACAGTTGTTGTACAACATCATGATTTTACTAAATGCCACTTATTCATTTACTTGGAAATTGTTAATTTCATGTAAATTTTACCTCAATTATGAAAAATTAAATGGAGTTTTAGAAATGATCCATATGTAACTCAGGAAACTTGGCAAATCAGTTTTGCTAAGAGTCAAAAGGTTAAAGCACTAATAATGAGAAGAGGCTAGATCAGCCAAATAAAGAAAAGAAATCCTTAAGGACAAGAGCACAGCTGTCCAAAACCACCTAGCATTAGATGTTAAGGGGGTCTAGATGTTCTCTCACAAAGATGGAAAAAAACCAAACTTCTGTTACTGCATTGTCTAACATATAAAGTGAAGACGTGAAGCATTGTAGTGGTGATGGTTCTATGAATATATTTTGGATTGAATTGTGTCTCCCAAAAATTTATATGTTGAAGTCCTAACTTCCAGTATCTCAAAATTTGACTATATTTGGCAATTGGGTCTTCACAAAGAAAGCTAACATTAAATGAGGTGATATGGATGGGCCCTACTCCAACATGACTGGTGTCATTCATGTTTAGCATAGTCTATGGCTGCATTATTTGCAATGCATTGATTTGTATATGGTTTATAGGAATATTCTGGGAGCATGAGACAATATATTTCTAATTATAGTTTATAGTTATGTTATAAGCAATGTAACTTCTTATTACATAGTTTAATGCATTCTATATCATCAACCTAATATATGTCATTGGAACCTCTGCATGTACAGATAATTGTATATGGAATATTTATAGCTTCTGTAGGTGCATTCACTTCACTCAGATAAAACAGGTAAGAAGTAAAAATCATGCAATTTATCTCTTTCATATTCAAAAGCATAGTGGAGAAAATTTATTTAGTGAGGCTGGAGGCACATACCTTTTAGAGAATGACTTATTTACTAGTATTATTTTATTTCAAGAGGAACAAGTAGAGGGAATTTACATGTGGCAATTGAGATTACATGCAATTACCAAAACCTTTTAAAAACTATTTGATATTCAACTGATTTCATGATTTACTTCTTTCTATTTGTAATAAATACTATATCAATAATTGTTTCTGATAGATATCTATAATGCAAAGTTATATAAAAGCTAATTCCACTTTTAATGTAGAAATGTATTCAAATTAATGTAAAGAAATAGTGTTTCATTGGAAGTTAATTTCACTAATGGATAAAAGTATTAAATTCAAGAAAGTAACTGAAATTTTAAGGAAGAAGGATTATTTTATGGTCAAAGTCATTTGCAGTTGTCTCTGTGAAGAATGAGAGTGATTAAACCACATAACACATAGTGATTTCTAAATCTCAAAGAAGCTAGAACAAAAAGTGTTCTCCTATGTTTTACAGAATTTCTGAAATGAGTTATTCACTCTAATGGGTGGTCATTCTGTTAATATGCAAGGCAAGCACAGCATTCTAATCTACCTTATTTCTGTGTATGCATGGCAGGCCTTGTGAAGAATTTAGCCTGCCATTAAAACAATGAAAGCCTTTGGAAATTATGAGCCATATTTGCTGCTGACTATAATTTAAACTTCCAAGGTTTTTAAATAAAATTCCTTTCAATTAACAGTGCTTAATAATGTATTGCAGTTGGATAAAAATTGTAGCAAGGCAAGCCATAAAGATAGTTAAGCTAATCTTTAACAATATTTCTTAATATCAGTGTAAGTAAATTTGTAGCTATGGGAGATGTAATATAATGTTAGAACCCTCAGAATAACTATCTAAATGTCATCTCAATGAGAGATAACTTGTGATGTACATATAAATACACTTAAATTGTTTGTTTCAAGGAGAGAAAAGGAAATGGCTTTTATTTTTTATTATTGTATTATTGTTTAGAGACAAGGTCTCCCTCTTTTACCCAACCTGGAGTGCAGTGGTGAAATCAGAGCTCACTTCAAACTTGACCTCCTGAGCGCCAGTGATCTCCCCACCTTAGCCTTCTGGGTAGTTGGGACTACACGTATGACACTACATTCAGCTAACTTTTGTTTACTTTTTTGTAGAGATGGGGGTCTTACTCTGTTGCTCATGCTTGTCTTGAACTCCTGGCTTCAAGTCATCTTCCTGCCTATGCCTTCCAAACTATCGGGATTACAGGGGTGAGCCACCATGCCCAGCCCCAAACAGCTTTTATTTGATGTATGAGGGTTTTCAATGATTAGAAATAGAAAATACTTGTTAAGTGCAAAATTTTGTAATAAAAGTAAACTAAAGTTCAATCAAAGAAAGTCATGCCTAGAGGAAAATACATGATAGCAAAATTTGGACAAATATGATTATGCAGCCAAATCTTGATTGGGTCTCCAATAATATGTTAAAACAATAAAAACAGCAATAACATCAACAAATTAGCAAGCAAAAATACTGATCTGCTAGATGTAATTTAAGCATAAGAAAGTAAAATTCTAACACATTCTGTAAATCACCGTGGAACTTAATTTTTCATTTCAAGAAAAAGGCTTAAAATCTAATTTGACACACCATCATGCTGTATAGCAGTAGTCCCCCTTATCTGTGATTTCAGCTTTCGTGGTTTTAATTACCCATGGTTACTGGGGACTGAAAACATTGCATACAATAAGATATCTTGAGAGAGAGAGTACATTCACATTTTTTATTACAATATATTGTTATAATAGTTCTAGTTTATTATTAACTATTGTTAAGCTCGTACTGTGCCTAATTTATCAATTAATTTTTATCAGAGGTGTGAGGTATATAAAAATCATTATATGTATATAGGTTTGATACTATCGGCAGCTTCAGGCATCCGGGGGGTCCTGGAATGTATCCCTGTTAGATAAGCAGAGCTACTCTATCTATTTTATCACCTCAGGTTTCTCAAAGGGAATTTATTACCCTTAACCTCAAGTATTTTGCATGAATTTATATAACTGCACCAAGATTTTGCGTTCTCAACGAAGTTGTTAGCTTAATCAGAAAAAAGATAGATAGGTGAGAGTAGTAGTTTACTTGTGAAAATAAAAATGATGAATTACATGAAATCAGATTATATAATTTTTGAATTCAAAGAGCCCATAGAGGTCATTTAAAAATTCAGCCTCCTAGTTTTACAGATGGAGAAGCAGGAATAAAATCAGTCATAGAATACAATTGCTCATGAAACTTGTTCTTTTTACATACACTTTCTTTTATTGTTCCTGAGACCTAAATCAAGGCTTATTTCCCCCCAAGGACCATACTTCATTTTTTGGTGCAGCCTAGCTTTATACAGGAAAATTTACATAAAACTATGTGGTTCCTAATTTCCTAACTCTAAATGAAGTTGACAGTATGAGCTAAACTCTAATTCCATATCACAGAATATGATGAATAAATGACAAAATATCAATTAATAAACTGTAGCTAATTGTTTTAAATCCAAAATTTTTCACACTTTATTCAAGCAGTCTAATCCTGAGAAAATAAAGACTTCTTTATACATTTTCTGCAAAGTCACTATGACAGAACTAATTTGAGTAAGGGTGTTGTTCAAGGCTAAGAATATTATTCAAAAATATAAACAAAGAAGACAATAAATTACTAAGCAGAGACAGTATATGAGACATGGGTGTGGAAATAAATGTCAGGTTGTTGAGCCAACCTTGATAAGGTAAGATGATTTCAGGAGCTCCACAAGACAAACCAAAACACAAGCTTAAAGTGGCTACAGGATTACGATCAAAATGCAATTTGCTTGTACTATAGGATTATATAACTACCTATAATCTTTCTTTCTAACTGATTTACCTCTGGGATAACCACTGCACATTCTTCATATCTACCAATATCCAGTGTTCTGGTTCTTATGACAAAAAGCATTAGGCAGCATATGCTATTTTCTTATGTATCCATTTTATTTGACCTTTTATTGAGGAGAAGAATTTTTCTATGTTGGAAGCAAACATTCATGTTTTTACCTTCTCCTTTTTATCCCAAGTTTATTCAAATTCATGATCTTCTACTTACTACTTGTTGAATTTGTCACAAGCTTGTGATAAAAACTATTTCTTAATCAATTAAAGCAGTGTTTATGCTGTTACAAGAGTCAAGAAAAAATAAAGCATAAACATGCCTTTGAATTATAAAGCATTATAACATTACGTAGGTTTTGTATACAATTACACAACAATTAATGCCTCTTGGAATAGTATAATGAGTATGTGTGACACTGATGGAGAAGGAATATTTGCGGAATGAAAGAGTATAAAGAGCTTTTATGAAAGTTCAACATTACCTTTTTCTTGTTTTTTCTTCTTAAAAATAAATTATGGAAGCGAAAGGAAGGCAGGAAGAGATATCAGAATGATGACACACAAGAGAAAGTAATAATGGCCCAATTATTACTGGAGAAAATGGCACAAACTCATGTATTTAAGTATAAATCAATTACTTATTTGTTCTCTTATAATAACTTTAGCAAGAAAGGGACTGAAAGGAGGAAAAGACCAGAAAGAAAGCAGTATCCCACCCATCTCACAAAACAAGAAGTTGGAAGGCAGGTCTCTCTCCAGTATTCTCCTTAGTAAATTTCTCTCAATCTGGAGGAGAAGTGAAAATTACTCTTTCTTTTCTGAAAGTCCCAGTCAGCAACATGAATTAATATTATTTCCAGTAATATAAGTTTTCATGTGTAAAAAATTAAGTAGAATTCACAAGTACTGAAATACCTAAATCTTAAATGTACAGGTCAAATAGTTTGGACAAATGCATATGCCAGCGTAAGTCATATCCTGATCAACCAATGCTTCTGTCAACAAAGAAAGGTTATTGGTGATACTCCCCAAGCAGCCCTCTCCTCTCACCAAAGGAAACTATTTTTCTGACTCATATCAAAGTAGATGTGTGTGCATGTGTGTACGTATACATGTGTCCAGATTCTTTTTCTGTACATAGTGTCTTGGAGATTCATTTATGATGTTTATGTGTCCATGGCTCATTGCTTTTCATTGCCAGACAGTATTTCATTTATTTTTTTAGAAGCTTCGATTTATTTATGCATGCTCCATTGATAGATATTTGTGTTGTTGCTAGCTTGTTTCTCTTATGAGAGGAGACAGTATTAATCTTCTTGAATATGCTTGGAACATGTGTTTTAATTTTTCTTGGATGAAGTTCTAGGATTGAATGGCTGTCTTATAAAGGATGTTTACGTCTAATTTGCAAAACTCTGCCTAAACTTTCTCCAGAGTCATTGCACATGTTACCTTACCTCCAGCTCTTTATGAGCGTTCTGGATGCTCCATAATCTCACCAAACAAATCTAGTGTTATTAGACATTTAAAAATACTTTTAGCCTTTCTACAGATTTTATAATATATCACATTGTGTTATAATTTGTGCTTCCCCGATGTCAAATGATATATTCACATAGCATATCTAACTTTGCATAATACCTATTTGCACTTTTTACTCTATATAGTCTGAAAAGCTACAATAAATATTTCCCTAAGGCATAGTATTTTAATGGTGTTTTCTAATGACAAGAAATTTTAAAATGAGATATAGCCTAATTTTAAATTGTTTGTTGTTTTGTTTAATGGTTAGTGTTTTGAACTGACTATATGGTGCTGATCTATTTCTGTGTTATCTACTTAGTTTTTTTAGTTCTGTTGATCTATTTTTTAATTTTTGCATCAATGCCACACAATCTGATTACTCTGTCATACAATAATTCTTGAAATAAGACAGCGTCAGGCCTCAGATATTGTGTTAGGTCATTTGCATTTACATATAGACTTTTAATATTCAGAATATACAAAATAACTCAACAGTAAAAACCCTCAAACAATTCCATTAAACAGTGGACAAAGGACATGAGTAAACATTTATCAAAAATAAGTTCAAGAATTACATGAGAAAAATGTTCAACATCACTTATCATTAGAGAAATGCCAATCAAAACTGCAGTGAGATATCATCTTACCCCAGTTAGAACAGCTATTATGTAAAAGACAAGATGGATGCTGGTGAGAATGTGGGGAAAACGGAACTCTTACATATATTAATTTTACACACATTAGACACCTAGAAGTACATTGTTATCATGTTTCCTTCAATGTTGGTATATATTTAAAGAAATCAAGATGAGAAAAAAACTGCATTATATTTACCTATGTATTTATCATTTCCAATAAACATTATTCTTTCAGTAAATATTATTTTCTCTCTAGTATCATACCCTTTAATATGAACATTTTTTCAATGTTTTTTTCTCTAGTTTTAAATTTGTTCATATGTTATCATAATGCATCTTTATTTTTCACTTTTGAAAACTGATATTTTGGTTTCATGTAAAATTCTAGGTTGATGTCCCCCCGACCAGAAGCTAAGGGGTGCCATTAGCTGTTTTCTGACTTCCATTGTTTCTGATGAAAATTCAACAGTCATGTTTATTATTCCCCTCTTTACAGGGTTTCTTTTTTCTCTTATTGTTGTTTTTTTCTTTTCTCTCTCTCTTTTGCTTATTATAATTTGGGTCTGACCTGTAATCCCAGCACTTTGGGAGGCCGAGGCGGGCAGATCATGAGGTCAGGAGATCGAGACCATCCTGACTAACATGGTGAAACCCCATCTCTACTAAAAATACAAAAAAGTTAGCCAGGCATGGTGGTGGGCGCCTGTTGTCCCAGCTACTTAGAAAGCTGAGGCAGGAGCATGGCGTGAACCTGGGAGGAGGAGCTTGCAGTGAGGCAAGATCTCACCACTGTACTCCAGCCCGGGCGACAGAGCGAGACTCCAGATCAAAAACAAACAAACAAAAACAAACAAATAATAATTTGGGTCTCATATGCCTCAGTGTGTATTATATATGTTTATGTTTGTTCAGCCTTGGGTTCAGTTACCTTATCAGATCTGTGTGTTAACATTTCTAAGCAAGTTTGAAAACTTTGGAGTCATTATTTCATTCAATATTTTTCTGTACCAATATTTTGCTTCTCTAATTTTCTTTCAGGACTCCAATTACAAAGTGTTAGACATCTTAATATAATCCCATGAGCTGTTGAGACTCTGTTCATTTACTTTATTTTTCTTATTTCTTTACTTCTCTTTTTAAAAAATTTATTACATCTTTACACTTTTGTTTGCAAATTTTCTATTTGCTAGGCAATTAATCATTTCTCATGCAGCTTTTAATCTTTTCTAAGTGCATCTAGTGGTATTTTTCTTTCAGATATTTTATTTTTTCCACTTATATTTTCCACTTGATATATTTTAAACTTTTTATTTCTCTGTTAATATTGTCCTTTTCTTTACTCATAATATTCTTTTTTCTGTTATATAAATAAACCTATTTACAATGCCTAATTTAAATTACTTATTAATTCTAACATCTGTATCTCTTTTCATTTTGCCTCTGTGATTGTTTCTTTTTTCTTGCTGTAGATTTTTTTGCCTTTCTTTGTATACATTGCACACTGGTTTTATGCTTGGTATACTAGATACTTTTGTCAGTCAGTGTTCTCCAGAAAAATAGAACCACTAGGAGATTCTGCTTACAAACTGAAGGCTTGTGGGAACCATGCATTGAACAAGACTATAGGAGCTATTTTTCCAACACATTGTGCTAACTTCACATATCTATGTTACATTTTGGTAATTCTCACAATACTTCAAACATTTTTATTTCTGTTATATCAATTATGGTTATCTGAGATCAGTGATCTTTGATGTTACTAATACCATTGTTTGGGAGTGAGTGTACCACTGTCATGTGAGACAGTGAACTTAATGGATAAGTGTTGTTTGTGTGCTGACTTCTCCATTGATCAACTGTTTCTCTATTTCTCTGCCTTTCATTGGGCCAACCTATTCCCTGAAAAATGACAATCTTAAAATTAGGTCAATTAATAACCCTACAATGATTTCTAAGTGTCCAAATGAAAGAAAAAGTTGCACATCTCTTACGTTAAATCAAAAGATAGAAATTATTAAGTGTAGTGAGGAAAGCATATCTAAAGCTGAGATTGGTCAAGAGCCTTTTGTGTCAAAGAGCTAGCCATGCTGTGGATACAAAAGGAAATTAAAAGTGCTACTCCAGAGAATGCACAAATAAGAAAGCAAAACAGCTTTATAGTTGGTATGGAGAAATTTTTAGTGGTCTGGATAGATCAAACCAGCCACGGCATTTGCTTAAGCCAGAGCCTAATTCAGAGCAAAGCCCTCACTTCTTAAATTCTGCAACATCTCAGGGAGTTGAGGAGGCTGCAGAAGAAAAGTTTAAGCTAGTGTAGGTGGGTCATAGTTTTACGAAGCCATCTCCATAATATGAAAGTGCAAGGTGAAGCAGTAAGTGTGGATGTAGAAGCTGCAGCAAGTTATCCAGAAGATACAGCTAAGGATGGAGATGTCTTCACTTAATAACAGATTTTCCTTTTAGACAAAAGAACTTTCTATTGGAAGAACATGCCATTTAGAACTTTCCTAAGTAGAGAGAAGTCAATGTCTGGCTTTAAAATTTCAAAGGAAAGGTTGAATCTCTGATTAGGGCCTAACGCTGCTGGTGACTTTAAGTTGAAACCAATATTCATTAACCATCCTGAAAATCCTAGGACTCCCAATAATTATCCTAAATCTACTCTGCCTGTGCTTTATGAATGGAACAACAAAGTCTGGATTACAGCACCCATGTTTATAACATGATTTACTGAATTTTTGAAGCCCTCTTTGAGAACTACTGCTCTGAAAAAAAGATTCCTATCACAATATTACTGTTCATTGACAATGTACTTGGCCATCCAAAAGCTCCGATGGAGATGTGAAAGGTGATTAATGTTAACTTCATACCCACGAATACAACACTCATTCTCCATCCCATATATCAAATAGTAATTTTGACCCTCAAGTCTTATTATTTAAGAAATACATTTTATAAAGTTAGTGATCTCACTGATAAATCTGGTCAAAGGGAATGGAAAACTTTCTGGGGAGAATTTACTATTCTAAATGCCATTCTAGAACATTTGTGATTCATGGGTGGAGGTCAAAATATCAGCATTAACATGAGTTTGGAGTAAGTTGATCCAACCCACATGAATGACTGAGGGGTTCATGACTTCAGTGGAGGAATTCACTGTCGATGTGGTGGAAATAGCAAGATACATAGAATTAGAAGTGGAGCCTGAAGATGTGACTAAATTGCTGCCATCTCATGATAAAACTTCAATGAATTAGGAGTTGCTTTTTATGGATGAACAAATAAATTGATCTTTTGAGAATAATTTGCTTCTGATGAAGATGCTGTGGACATTGTTGAAATGATAACAAAGGATTTAAAATATTCCACAAACTTAGTAAATAAAGCAGTGGCAGGATATGAAAGATTAACTTCTATTTTAAGATAAGTTCTACTGCTTGTAAAACGCTATCCAACAGCATAGAATGCTGCAGAGTAACCACTTATGAAAGGAAGAGTTAACTGATGCAGGAAACTTCACTATTGTCTTATATTAAAAAAAAAAAAAAATCCACAGCCATCCCAGTCTTCTGCAACCACTATCCTGATCATTCAGCAACTATCAACATCAAGGCAGGATACTCCATCAGCAAACAGTTTACACTTGCTGAAGGCTCAAATGATCGCTAGCATTTTTTATCAATAAAGTTTTTAAATAATTGAAATATATGTATTTTTCTCTTAAACATAATGCTATTGCACACTTCAGAATCTATAATATAGTGTAAATATAACTTTTATATGCTCTAGGAGACTAAACAATTTATGTGTTTGACTTTACTGCAATATTTGCTTTATTATGGTGATATGGAATAGAAGCTACAATGTCTCTGAGATATGTTTCTGTTGTGTGTGTGTATGTGAGAAAATGTGGGTGATTAATATATACATATATACATGTGTCATGAGAGTTAATTCTATACATACATATATATTATACACATATATAATTACATAAATATGGAATTAGTGCACATGATTATGGGGAATATGTGCCATAATCTGCAATCTGACAGCTGGACATCCAGGAAAGCCAGTGGTATAGTTCAGTCTCAGTCCAAAGGCCTAAAAACTAGAGGACTCAATAACGTAAATTCCAGTTTGAGAGCATAGAGATGAGATGAGATGTCCCAGCTCAACAGTGAAGCTGAAGAAAAGGAGTCCTTCTTACTCTACCTTTTGTTCTATTCAAGCCCTTAGTGGATGTGATGAGGCCCAACTATGATGGTGAAGGCAATACACTAATTTCACCAATTCAAATGCTAATCTCATCCATAAACACCCTCACAGACACATGCAGAAACAATATTTAATGTGGCCACCCCTGTGACCCACTCAAATTGACACATAAAATTAACTATCACAACGCTACATTGTTGAGATTCTGAATTCTCTTATCTTCCTTTAGAAAAGAAGGACTTTTGTTTTTGTGGCACATCTCCATGTTTTTGCCTCCTATAGTTGATCTGTCTTCTAGGCCCAATCACTAGTCTGTTTTCTCTGTTTTTCTGAACTCCTACTCTCTATTTGGTGTGTACTTTTCTATGCCACTCTGGAATGCCCCCACCTCCCCAGTAGAAAGCTAGTGTTTATTTGATACAATGGTTAATACTGAGTGTCAACTTGATTCAATTGAAGGATGCAAAGTATTGTTCCTGGGTTTCTCTGTGAGGGTGTTGCCAAAGAAGACTAACATTTGAGTCAGTAGACTAGGGGAGACAGACCCACCCCCAATCTCTACAGGCAGAATAGAAAGCAGGCAGAGGAATGTATGGAGATTAGATTGGCTTAGCACCCAAGTCTACGTTGTTCTCTGGTGCTGAATGCTTCCTGTCCTCGAACATGGGACTCCAAGTTCCTTACCTTTGAGACTCGGACAGGCTTCCTGACTCCTTAGCTTGAATACAGCCTATTGTGGGAACTCGTGATCATGTGGGTTAATACTTCTTAATAAACTCCCATATCTATCTATCTATCTATCTATCTATCTATCTATCTATCTATCTATCTATCTATCTACCTATCTATCTATCTATGGGTATGTTCTATTAGTTCTGTCCCTCTAGACAGTCCTGACTAATACAGATTTTGGTACCAGGAGTAGTACTAGAGAAACAGAATATTAAGGATGGAGTTCTTTTGTTGGTTTTGGGGTTTCTGTAGTTGGCCACGTAACATGATTAGACCCCAAAATACTAAGGACTCTATTCTAATAGTATGGAGAACACTGATAGTCCTTGCTGGGAACTGTTTAGAGAGTTCTGCAAAATAAGTGAATTTGACACCCCTGATTCACTGCTTATGAGAGGCAAGCAGTTTAGTGACTCTATACATAATACCTTTGACCATATGTGGAGCAACAAGGAACATGATGAAGTTGGTTGGTTGCTTCTGAGTTCACTGGGCAAAGTGATGAAAGAAAATGATGAACTCAGATATTCTGTCAACTTCAGAAGCAGATACTGAGCCTCAAATCTGCTAATATTGCCCTGAGTGAGTTTTATCTCCTGTAGAGAAAAAACTGAAATTGTGGAAAATCAGTGTCTGATATATGGTACTCTGTTTCTCCCAAAGCCAGGATTCATGGGTTCAGAAATCAAGGGGTGGAAGTGGAAGTGGCACCACTCCCTGTCACCCCTAGTGATCCACTAACAAAATTTTTGCTTCCCGTTCCCACGACATTAAGTTCTGCTGGACAAGAGGTCTTAGTTCCAGAGGGAGGAACGCTGCCACCAGGAGACATAACAATGATTCCATTAAACCGGCAGTCAAGACTGCCACCTAGACACTTTGGGCTCCTCCTACCTTTAAGTAAACAGGCTAAGAAGAGAGTTAAAGTGTTGACTGGGGTGATTGACCCAGACTATCAAGATGAAATTGACTACTCCACAATGTAGGTAAGGAAGAGTATGTGTGGCATACAGGAGATCTCTTGGGGCATATCTTAGTATTACCATCCTCTCTGATTAAGTCAAAAAGAAACTGCAACAGCCCAATCCAGGAAGGACTGTAAATGGCCCAGACACTTCAGGAATGAAGGTCTGGGTCACTCTACCAGGAAAAAAACCATGACCTGCTGAGGTGCTTGCTGATGGTAAAGGGAATGCAGAGAAGAAGGTAGTCATTAATACTAGCTATGACCACATGACCAGTTTCAGAAACAAAGACTGTAATTGTCATGAGTATTTCCTTCTTCTTTTGTTAAAAAACATGTTTGTGCCATATATACACTCGTATTAAGGAAATATCTTCATTTTATTTTTTCCTTTATCATGTGAGATAAGATTTATTGACTGCATATCAGCATTTAAGTGTTGTTAACTTCATGTAATAGCATTTGAATCGGGGATAGGTATGTTTCTGCTGGTACGAAGAACAGTTGTATCATGTTTCACATAATGATGATCTTATTGTTTTTATTTGAAGATTATGTATGATCTCAGGAGATGTGTATGGGTCCAACTTGACAAAGAGTGGACTTTTGATGGTTAAGACTGAGTGTCAACTTGATTGGATTGAGGATGCAAAGTATTGATCCTGGGTGTGTCTGTGAGGATGTTGCCAAAGGAGATTAACATTTGAGTCAGTGGACTGGGAGAGGAAGATCCACACTTATTCCGGGTGAGCACCATCTAATCAGCTGCCAGTGCAGCCAGAATAAAAAGCAGGCAGAGAAATGTGGAGAGAATAGACTGGATTAGTCTCGTAGCCTACATCTTTCTCCCATTCTGGATACTTTCTGCCCTCAAACGTGAGATTCCAAATTCTTCAGCTTTGTAATTCGGACTGACTAGCTTGTTCCTCAGCTTGCAGGTGGCCTATTGTGGGCCCTTATGATCATTTGAGTTAATACTTCTTAATAACCTCCCATATATATATGTATATATCTCCCATTAGTTCTGTCCTTATGGAGAACTCTGACCAAAACATTTGAGCATATCTAATTGTTACACTCAAAGACAACAGTTCTGTGTTGTTTGCTATCCAAGTCCTGAAAACTATTTTCCAGTTGTATAGTTTTTTGTTGTTTGTTTTTATGATTGTAGAATATGTTCAGTATTCATTAATTTTTCATGGATACAATTATAAGTACCCTTTGTTACTTCAGCTAGACAAAAAATCCAGCACTGCAACTAGGAGGTAAAATTTGATTTCAAGCGTTCAACCATGGCACTATTTGTGCAAATTTGTCATTTCATTAAACTTGATATAACATAGACCCACATAATAAAATTTTTGAATTTTATGTATCTTCTAATGTGGATAGTATATAATGCCAAAGAGAATATAATCAAGTTTCTCTTTCTCTTTGGCATTCTTGGTCTATACTCTATGTATCATCTGGTGGTTTTAATGTAAGTAAATGAGACCAGGTGACTATTTATCTGTTTTAAAACTGAAAAATCAGAGAATAAAATGACAGAAATATGTGTTATGGATATGGTGAAACCAAAACTAATATTTCCTTGTCATTAGGAGTGCAATAAAATACTTTAAATACTAAAAAGTCTACTGTTTTGGAACAGGGGCTTGCCATTTTAAATATTAGCTATAGACTCTATTGTGTTCATTTTTATGTCATTTTCATAACAGTATTAAATTTATAGCCATGTGACTTAGAATAGATGGTTGTAAAATATTATTTGTGACACCAAACTGCTTACCAGCATTGCCTTAAGAAAATTACATTCTTCTCCTCACTAAATTAAAATTCTACTTTCTTTTTCCATCACACTGTATTTGTTTGCACATATATGTTCTATTTACAGTTTCAAACATGAACTGTAAAATAAAGTGTATTTTTTTGAAAATGTAAATTAGGAGTGTGCTCTCCCTTTGGAATAGGAAAACTTCTAATGAAATTATATTGTTCTGGAGAAAATAATATTCATATAATGCATTTTATCTCATGGGTACATCACCATTTTAATCATGAAATTCAATATTACATCACATTATAATATATGTAAACATATTATATTTGTCTTCATTGCTCACATTTCAGATTTTGAGTAAGTTATAGAAACTTAATCATGCCATAATTCTATTGTTATATAATTACATCATTAATATTATGATAAGAATTTGATCATAGCATTAGGGTAATAATAGTTATGTAGTAGCTCATTTTTGAGCTAGCTTAGAACATATTTTGTTTTTGTGAGTGCCTTAAATATGTATTATTTTATTTCAGCATATTATTAATATTGGATTTTTAAATAGATATTTCAAATGAGAACAACAGCATGAAATTGTATACAATAAATTTCTTTTTTTCTTTGAACCCAACTTGTTGTCAGTCCCCCTTTTTATCTCCTTAAAAATTCTATCCTAGAAGTTAGCAAATATATCACTTCAACTATCTAATACCAACTAGATATTTTTCAGTTGCTAAGAAACTAAAATAAAAGATCCTCTTGGATTTTTTTCTGGATAAACTTCACTGATTGACCTGTGTCTTCTTTTCCTTAATTATGTTTGGTAGAGAGTTTGAATATTTATTTTTATTATCTGGGGACATAGATTATACCATTGAAATGCTTAAACTTTCAATAACAAGCAATTATTACAAAAATTGAAATAATTAGAACAAAACTACGTGCTTAAAAGTCAAGATTACAAACCATTCCCAGAGTGGGCCCTAAAAGCCTCACAAGGAAGATTGAATTTGAGTTCAACTTTCTTAATATAAACTAGTTTTCAGTGAGTATTTACTGAGTGGTAGGTGCCAGGCTAATACTTTTGTGTGGGTATATTAAGTTCTATGAATAATCTGTGAGTCAACAGTCTACGGTGTTTTCCCTTAATTTCCAAATAATGAAATGAAAAATTGATAATAATTTAACAAAGGTCATACAACACACTTGCTGCTTAGTCAGAATTTATTATGTGATATAAGGTAAAAGCCTGCTTTGTTAACCACAGTGCTTTAAAGCAGAGTTAAAAATTGACTCTGTTGTTTGAGATAATCAATATTAATGTTGTAATATATGGCAGTGATTGGTAAAATTTTTCTTTAAAGTGCCAGACAGTAAATAATATTTTAAACTTTTCGAGCCATATAGTTTCTGTGGCAATGACTCATTTCTGTAGTTGTAGCACAAAAACAGACTTAGACAATGCACAAACAAATGGACGTGGTTGTACTCTAATAAACCTTATTTACAAAACAGGCAATGGCCCAAATGTGGAATGTGCAGTACATAGGCTGCCAACCCCTGAAAATGGTCCCAGCTGATTATTATTTCATTCTTATGATGCTAGCAGAAAACAAACATTCTAATTTAAACATACAATGGAGTTTCTTACACTCTGTATCACAGAAATATATATATATATATAGTTAATTTAACTAAGCTGGGAAAAGGAAGAATCTAGGACTGCATTATAATGTTAATAGAATTAGCATCTATATCTAAGGTGGTCAAGTTGAATTAGGCAATGTGAACAAACAGCAATGGAATCACATGATTGGGTTTCAAGTTTATATAGCTTTTTGTACTAAGATGTTTGCTAAAAACTAAGCACTTAAGATAACTATTTCTTCTTATTTATGTATTCATTTATTTTGAGACAGAGTCTCACTCTGTTGCTCAGACTGGAGTGCAGTGGCATGATCTCAGCTCACTGCAATCTCCGTCTCCTGGGTTCAAGCGATTCTCCTAGTCTCAGCCTCCCGAGTAGCTGGAATTATAGGCACCCACCACCATGCACAGTTACTTTTTGTATTTTTAGTAGAGACAGGATTTCAACATGTTGGCCAGGCTGGTTTCGAACTCCTGACCTTAAGGAATCCACCTGCTTTGGCCTCCCAAAGTGCTCAGTCATTCTTCTCTTTTAATAATGAAGCAGTGCTATTTGTCTAGGGAAATACCTGAGGTTCATTGTTTCATGCCAAGGAAATTGAAGATGTGAACACACAAGAAATGAGTTTAAGAGCAGTTGTTTAATCGATGAAAGAAAGAGAAAAGAGAATAGCTTTCACTCCTGCAGAGAGAGAGGAGTTCCTTAGTGGGACTTCCACTTCACAGTGAAGTGCATGGAGTTTTATAGACTGGCTTGAAGAGGCAGTGCCTAATTTACATAGGGCTTAGTGGATTTGTTGGACCAGGTGTGCCATTTATATAATTCATGAAGAGGCTGACATTATTATGCAAATGTCATCTTTACCTGGCTGGTGTCATGTTCCCTGCACATGTGGCAACAAATAAAAGGGAAGAGGGGACCTCTATGTTGAATATACCTGGCTTCCAGGTGTCCCTTTTCTATTGGCACCATTGCCAACTTTCATTTTTGAAAGCTTCCAGCTTGCTTATCTATGCTTGCAGCTTGATTTTTTTAGGCTGCTTTTTGTTAGAAAATAAATGACTTTAGGGCTGCTTTCATTAAAAGTAAAACCTTACAGAAGACTTTCTTACCCTCACTATCTGCCTAAACAATTTCTTTTTAACTCCTATATCGTTCCCCCCCTTCAGGAGTGGTAACTCTGACTGCTGTTAGAGGTGTTGGATGATGACTCTTTCTGGCTACTTCCCACTGAAAAGGGTTGTTGTGTGGAAACAGTGGCTGGGGTTCCTTCTGGGGCCTATCTAAGAGTCCTTGGAAGAAAGGCATGTCTATCTGTGATTCTTTCTGCAGCACCATTTGGAGTTTGATTGCTTCCATGCAACAAGAGATACATTTTAGTTTAAATATCAGTATTAATATTATCACTATTATTGGGGGTACTATAGGCCACAACCACGACAGTAGAGTTTGATACGCATCAGCCATTTCAATGGCCTTTAATATGGTTTACCTCCACCAGATGTTGCTGAACTTTACCAGAAGTGTTGATATAAAAGTAATATTTTTCTTTGAGAAAAACATATAATCCCCCTTGACTTGCCATTCAGGGATAATTTCAGGTATAGGCCATCTTTTATAATTTGTGATATATTGGGAGAAATACGTTATTGGGTGGCTAGAGTAACTGTAGTGTTACCCTTGGCTAAATCTCTCCTGCAATTATTAATAATTCCACAACTTCCACATACCATCTACAACATGCTTAAACTTTCTGACTTGTCTTAAACATCCCTCTTTTTAAACAACCAATTATCTCTTTAGGACAGGTGTTTGCCATACAGGATCCTTTCTTATATAAAATCTCTTTTCTTTATAACCTTCTTTGCATAGCTAGGGTGTGACATATTACCAAACATGATAAAATGTTCTAGCAGACTCAGTGATAGCAAAACTTTCATGCTATTTTTTTTTTTTTGGTAACTATTATCCCTGCTAAAAGGATAATAATTAAGCAAAATATTACAGCAATGGAAACCCTCTGTCTGGTATTCCAGTTAGAAGGTGTTATTATGTATAACCATAATGCAAATAGTAGAGTATGTATAGCAATTCCCACAAGTATGGTGTAGTAGAAAATTTCCACCTAAAATTTTACTCACCAAGATATAACATTTCCCTTTGGGGGTGTCTAAAAGTTACAAATGCAATCCGATAAATAATTAAAATCTCCCTGCAAGTGTGCATCAAAAAGAAGCTCTAATATCTAGTGGCAAATCTCAAGAGGAAAGGTAGAAATAACTGAAAGTATCTGGTAAGGCAGAGGTGGGACTGAGTAGGATAAATACCCCTTACTAATTTGCTTATCTTTTGTGATTTGCAGCTTAAATCTCCTATTTCTTCACATTGATATTCAGGACATTCCTCTGGGCTGTCAAGGGTTTCTCTCTCAGCTTTTCAGGCTTTGACTAATGTGTGATGTATCCAGAAGTTGATACCTAAACTTTTACTGCTGATGGGATTGAAAGGCAAATAGCATAAGACCCGTCCCAGTTTGGGTTTAGAGAGGGAGAGAGAGAAGGGAGAGCTTTTACCAATATCAAACATCCTGGGATAAATAAATGCCATCCTATTTCTTGGGGTTTGGCTTTTGCTAGTTTAGTAAATTCCTTTGAAAAGGACCAAAGAGGTTATATGCTTAACCAATTCAGAAGTATCTTGGTCTAAAAAAATCATTGGTAAGGAAAGGTCATCCATACAGCATCTCAAAAGGGCTCAGATCTAACATTAAAGGGGTATTTCTAACATGAAGTAAGGGCATGGAAAGAAGAGTGAACCAAGGAAGGTGAATTTCTTGGGACAATTTGCTGAAGTGTCTTTTGATAATACCATTGGTCTTCTCCAACTTTCCTGAGGACTGGGGTCTCCAATCACAGTGGAGATGATATTATATGCCTAGTGCCTTTGAGACCCTTTTTGTGACTGCTGACTTAAACAAGGGGCAATTGTCACTTTGGAGATACATAGGCAGACCAAAATGGGAAGTAATTTTAGTAATTAACACTTTTATTACCTAAGAGGCCTTTTCTGTATGGCATGGAATACCATACAGAAAAGTTATTGAAAATATCTACCCATTCCCAAAGGCAATGGATGCCCTTTGTCTTTGGCATTTGGGTGAAGTCTATCTGCCAGTCCTCCCCTAAATAGCTTTCTATCCTCTCAGTCTGAGGAGGAAGGAGCCATTTCTTGAGGGGATTATTATTAAGAGAGATTTCACAAGCATTAACAACCTGTTAGACTGTTCTTAATAAATTCTCTCCTGAAAACAATCTCCGAGCACACTGATCAACTTTATCCTTTCCCAAGTAAAAAGCTTGGTGAAGGATTTTAAGGACTTTCTATTGGCTGGAAACTGGCAAGTGGAATTTGCCATTCTCTGACTATAGCCATCCTGAGGGCTTGATATTGTACCCTGGAAGTGGCCTGTTCTATTTCTGTAAGAGAGTGCTGAGGCTTGATTTCTCTTATGGAGCCTTCCCAGATTAGAGGGGCTTCAAGTGTTTTGATGCCCTGAGGCTTCTTTGCTGCTGACTTGACTGCCTGAATAGCTAACTTGTTTCCTTTGGCTATTTCATCTGTTTACTTCTGATGTTCCTTACAATGCATCAGTGCTAGCTTTCATAGAGGGAAATCTGGGGACAATAATCTGTTAATTTCCTGATGGTATTCTATAGGGGATCCATTAATGGTAAGAAGGTGTCTTTTCTTACAAATGGCAGCATGAGCATGGAGAACTAAGAAAGCATACTTGCAGTCAGTGTAAATGTTAGCTACCGTTTCCTTACTTAATTCAAGTGCTCTTGTAAGAGCTATCAGTTCAGCTAATTGAGCACTTGTGCCTAGAGAGACAGACACACTTTCAATGGCGTTATTTAGAGTGACTACTGCATATTTTGCCATATGGACTCCCTGATTTATGAGAGAGCTCTCATCTGTGAAGAGGGTCCAGTCTGGATTTTCTAGGGGAGTTTCCTTGAGATCAACTCTGGATGCATAGGTTTGCATTATAACTTGTTCACAACCATGGTCAGATTCCCCCGTTTCCTCAGGGAGAAAAGTGGATGAGTTTAGGTGAGAACGAGTTTTTAACTGCATGATGGAACCCTCTAACAGTAGAGCCTAATGTTTAAGGAGCTGGCTGACTGTTAGCCAAAGGCTTCCCTTGGAGGACAGTAATCCTGCCACATTATATGGCGTGTAAACAAGTTACTTCCCAAGGTTAACTTGGCAGCTTCTGGGACCAGTAGGGCCACTGTGGTGATGACTTGGAAGCATGTGTAAATAGTAGGTTCCCCCAACTGCAACTAAGGAGTTGAGAAAAATATTAGATTCGAGTTTTTCCTGAGATGCCCTTCACAGTCGTGCCATAGGAAGAGTGGAAGCCTGGATTAGAGAAAATAATGGAGAGACTGGCTCTAGTGTCCAGAAGGGGATTTACTTTTCTTCCTTCGATTTATAGAATCACCCAAGAGTCTTGTGCTGTGATGGCAGTTTGAGCCACTGGAGTCAGGGCTTTGAGCCCTGGGACCTGTTAGTCTGTTGGTCCTGTTGGACCATCTGTGAGACTTGTTCTGAACCTGGTAGCCTCCATCTCTGGGGGCATTTGGATGTCCAGTGGTCCCCACCACAGGCTAGACAGGGTTGACGTGGCTTTTTTTTTTTTTTTTTTTTTTTTTTTTTGCTGCTTGGGCACTCCTTTTTAAAGTGCCCTGATTTGCCACATCAATAGCAACTAGTGGATGCACCTTGGGGATCCTAGACTTTCCATGCCTGCAAAGCAGCTACTAGACCCTCTGTCCTTCTCTTGTGTTTTCTCTCTTTCTCCTGGGTCACTTCCTGGTCCCTATTATAAAAGACCAAAGTGGCCACCTTCAGGAGGTTCTCCAAGGTGCCTATCTGGTCCTATAGCCTGCTTCGATAGTTTTCTTCTAATATCAGGAGCTGCATGTGTAAAAAACTTGTCCTTTAAGATGAGCTGTCCCTCAACTGAATCAGGGGATAACGACGTGTGTTTTATTAGTACCTCGCTCAGCCTTTCCATAAAAGCTGTGGCATTCTCATCTGGCTTTTGGTCTATTATGGACGGTTTAGAGGTTTGGTCCTAATTTCTTGTGGGCCCTCCGATATTCACATTAAACAGTGTTTCCTTTTCAATTCATTTGCAGAGCAATCGGGATTCCATCAAAGTTGTCAAGAGGAACTGCTTTCCTTCCTGTTGAGAATAGTGTTTCCATTCCTTCTTCACCTGCCTTATCTCCTTTTTTCCTTTTCAGTCTACTATAGAAGACATGTTGCTTGTTTCTGAATTTCTCTTCTGCCTACACAGCTGCTTGTTTTTCAGCCGAGGTGAGGGTTTGGTTTAGGAGCAGAATAACATTCCTCCATATGAGGTTAAACACCTGCGTTAAATTTTAGAAAGATTTATATATATACCTAGCAGGGTCATCAAAAAATTGTCCTAAGTCTCCCTTTATTTGCATAAATTCTATAATAAGAAGGGAACCTGAGGGAGCCCCAACTAAGGGGGATCCTCAGACGATTCCCTTCGAAGTTACTTCGCTAATTTTGGGGAATCGTTCTCTATAGGCCTGCCTGATATGACTGCTAAAAGAGCTGGGTTGATTTTGCAGTGCTTCAAAGGTCTAGTAAGAATGCCATCCCCTTATGCAAAAGAAAATGAGCCAACTTTTCTTCAAAGTCTGGGGGTAAAATGAGGCCCCCTGCTTCAGAATGCACTCCAGAGGAATGCAGGCCAAAGATGGTTTATTACCCATCTATAAAGAGAAGTGAAAAAAAAAAAAAAAGCATCTTTTTAGTCTCCTTCCTTTTGTTGTAACCCAGGGTAGAGGGGAAGACAGCGGAGATGTCCCTCAAACTGTTTTCCCTCTTTAGTTCGCTGAGGTCCTGACACCTTGTTAAATGTGCTACACGTAGTTTTGGGTGTGACCTCCCACCAGCTATGGAATTGGAAGAACTAAGTAATGTGTTTAGTCACACATACCCATGCAGCCCTAGTTCTCCACTTGTGATTCCCCTTTGACTTCCTTCACTTTGCTGGGGTCCGTCCAGCCTTCAGATAGCACCAGGGGATAGCACTGACCAGAAATTTTAAGCTACTTCAGAATCTCTTCTAGCCCCCTGCAACAGCTGTGTCCTCTGTGAAAGGAAACTAGTTTGAAGCATGGCCAACGTGCCCAGTAACCCATGGGTACTGGGGGATTCTCTGTATTCTCCCTAGCAAGCCTCTTCCTTCCTTGAGTTTTGTAAGGCTGGCAGCCATGCTAATCATTTTTAAAATGGTTGACAGAAGCACAGCATTCTGTTTGAATTGATTTTAAAATGGAAGCCGAGAGCCTCAAAATGAAAGGACAGAGTTGAGGTCTGCTCCTATACTCACCGTTCTGATGAATTTACCTTCCAATCCTGAGCAAGGTCCCACAATGAAGCAGTGTTGTTTGTCCGGGGAAACACCCAAGGTGCATTATCTCACACCAAGGAGACGTGGACACACAAGAAATGAGTTTATGAGTGGAGGTTTAATAGGTGAAAGAAAGAGAAAAGAAAATAACTTTCTCTCTTGCAGAGAGAGAGGGTTGCTCAAGTGGGACGTTTCATCTATGGCAGAGTGCAAGGGGATTTATAGACTGGCTTGAGGAGGCAGTGTCTGATTTACACAGGGTGCAGGGGATTGGTTGGACCAGGTGTGCCATTTACTTAGTGAATGAAGAGGCGGGTCATCCCACCATCATCTTTTACGCAAATGCAGTCTTTATCTGACTCAATGTTGTCTGCATATGTTGAGACAAGAAAAGGAAAGAGGAAACCTCCCTGTTGAATATACCTGGCTTTCAGGTATCCCTTTCCTATTGGCGTTACTGCCGGCATTCACATATGCAAGCTTCCAACTTGCTTATCTATGCTTGCAGCTAGATGTTTTAGGTTGCTTTTTGATAGACAAGAAATGACTTTGGAGCTGCTTTCATTGAAATGAAAACCTTACTGAGGACTTCCTTACCCTCAGTATCTTCCTAAATAATTTCTTTTTATCTTCTATATCAATGAAATATGGATATTCTCAACATTGTTTTTGTTTTCTTTTGTTTTGTTTTGTTTTTGTATTTTGTTAAGATTATCAAGTTCCATTGGGAATGCCTTTTCCTTAGGGATTTAGAGTAACAAATAAGAATCTTGTGAAAACAATTCTATCATATAGAATATTGATGTGACAGTAAAGGAAATCTTATAATTTAGTATTAGTATTAATGCTCAGGGTTTTAATCTACTGGGACTATAAAGTAACACTCTGGAAACAAACATTCAGATTGTGTTGTCTCCTAACCTACTTTGTGCCTTGGTCAGTCTTGACTCAAAAGGACTGAAAGTATTTGTATTTGTTTTCATGGGTTGCTGTTAAAAAAAAAAAAAAGCATCACAAAGTAGGTGAATTATACAATAAAAAGTGATTGGCTCAGAGTTCTAGAATCTAGAAGTTCCAGATGAAAGTATTAGCATGGTTACTTCTTTCTTAAGGCTGTGAGAAAACAAGCAAACAAACGAACAAACAAACACATTTTTCCATGCCTCTTTTCTACCTTCTGGTGGTTTGCTGGCAATCAGAGAGCCCCTTGGCTTGCAGAAGAATCAACTAGTCTGTGCCTTCATTTTTCACATAGTGTTCTTCATGTATGTGTGTTTTCATTTTTTTTTCTTTTTATAAGGGCACCTGTCATATTGGATTAGGGGCTCACCCTGCTCCAATATGACCACACATTTTCTAAGTGCAACTGCATTGACCCTATTTTCAAATAAGCTCAGATTGTGTAATATTGAGGATTAGAACTTCAGCATATGAAATTTGGGGTAATACAGTTTATCCCATGATAGGATGCACAATAATCATGATAGAGTTTTAAGTCAATAATACTGGTTTAGTTCTCCTGATAGGAAAGATTCAGTTCTATGGGAGAGATGCTGGTCTATCTTTTGTTATCAAGTAAATGTTGGGTGTGTCCTTGTTGTTCTCCAATGTGTATTAATACTAATGTTAAATATAACACCATAGAAATATTTCAAACTTTCTATTTAATATCTATTATTAAAAACTCCTTAAATAACAGTCAATCAAGGATATCTGAAATGATTCCAAAAGTTATGTGTCATTCTTTCACATATAACTTACTACTGCAGGTAGAATAAAAATCTGAGGTCTATGATATAATCACAGGTAATGACTTATAAGCTAGAGAAAATTAGTTAGATTATACGTATATTTTTACCAGTAAAAATTTAATAAAAGCCATTTTCCCAGTGGTATTTATATACTATGATTATTGAAAGCATTATTATATGTGTAAGCTTTAACCTGCATTTCTAGTACTTTAAAAGCCCCTTCATATAAAATGTTTTAAACCATTTTATTGATTCAACACTAATAGTAGCACCTCAGTTTTTAAAAAAAAATCTTGTATTTTATGAATTAAAAATTACAGAAATTTAGTCTTTAACTTTCAGTAAGTGCCATATAAACTCAAAGCAGTCATCACAGATTGTAATTATTATACTCTACAGGTGTTATATTGTAATTTGTGTAACATTTAGCTGTGAAAATAGACCAACACATTTTTTGTGTGTCAATGATCTAATAGTACATTTTCTCAATATTTAAAGAGGTGATGATCACATGAATATAAATTAATTAACCTTGTCAAATCTTTTACACCATATAATCTGATGGCATTAAAGAAAAACATATTTTTTTTTTAAAAAGCAATATTGGTTTCTTTCTTATACTAAATTAAAATCTGGCACATACCTTACATAACAATGGAACTTCCTTCAAAACTAAGAAATTAATATTAGTTTGATAGTATTAATATAGACTTTATTCCGGTTTCAACATTTTCCACTAATGTTCTTTGTCTGTTATTCCAGGAGGCATTTTAAAAACTATATCTTCACTTCTTTTTGTATCTTCTCCAAACTGTAATAGTTTTTCAGTCTTTGCTTGTATTTCATAACATTTTTAATGATTAATATTAAAAAATGTTGTAGAATTCCCCTCAATTTAGGTTTGTCTAGTATTTCCACACGATTGGATAAGTGTACTGATTTTAGGGGGAAATAGCATAGAAGAAAAGTTCTTTTGTCATCACATCATATCAGGGTACATGATATCAGCGTGAGTTATTTATAACCTTAAAGTTGATCACTTACTTAAGGTAGTGTGCCAGTTTGCTTCAATGAAAAGTTACTGTTTTATTTTTCATGCTTGTTAGAAACAAATGCTTGTTCCTTGGTGCTGAAAAGAAGAATAAGCTCTCAGACAAAGAATTTAATTCTCTCAGCAAGGCAATTTTTACTTCTATGTAAGGGTGCAACTCCTGCATGAGGCAATGGCAAGAGCACACCTGAACGAGGGAGGGGAAGGGGTTCTTATTCCTGACACAAGTAGCCCCTACTGCTGTGTCATTCCTCTATTGGCTAGGGTTGGACCTCACAGTCTAAGCTAATTTCAATTGGCTATTTTAAAGAGAGCAGGGGTATGAGTTGGAGTGGCAAGGTGAATATTTTGGTGGGAAGGATGGTTATAGAACAGGTGACTCAGGACGAGTCAGGACGGAGCAGGTGACCGAGGGTGACTCAGGGCAAAGCTGGTGACCAGGGGAACAGATGTGAACTACTGATTACTACTGGCAGGAAAGTGGTTTACTAAAACTAGAGGCAAAGGGGCAAAGAGAACCAGGAAGTTGAACTTTAAAATGGAGAACAGAGGGCCGGGCATGGTAGCTTATGCCTGTAATCCCAGCACTTTGGAAGGCCGAGGTGGGTGGATCACCTGAGGTCAGGAGTTTGAGACCAGCCTGACCAATATGGTGAACCCCATATCTACGAAAAATACAAAAATTAGGTGGATGTGGTGGTGTGCACCCAGTAATCTCAGCTACTCAGGAGGCTGAGGCAGGAGAATCACTTGAATCCGGGAGGTGGAGGTTGCAGTGAGCTGAGATCAGGCCACTGCACTCCAGCCTGGGTGACAGAGTGAGACTCTGTCTCAAAAAAAAAAAAAAAAAAGAGAGAGAGAGAATAGATTATTAGAGAATAAGAGAGCTGAACATACTGACATACTGATTACTTGAAGAGAAACTTGGGGTTCACTATATTTAATATACCTATTCTTTGGAAATGAGTTATTAAATCCAGTCTATATTCAAGAGGACAGAAATTAAGCTTTAACTCTTAGAGAAAAGAGTATCAAAGGATTTATGGACATGTATTAAAACAGGCACAGTATACATGCTAACCTGTTTATAAACCCATGGCTATGTGTTTTCTATACCTATCTATAGCCAAACACAAGTTTATACTGATACCTCTAAATTAACATTATAGGATGCACTCTGACATTTATTCTTGCTTATTTATAACTTCTTGATTTGAGAATTAGAAATCTGGTTCTAATCATCTTCAATCTTTTTATCATTTATTGAACCCTAACATATATGTAAGTTATTTTTAAAATTGCTAAATGACACCCCGGTGAGAAAGAAATTGACCAACTAGAGTATACCAATTGTCTTTAACCTTACATTACCTACACAAAATACCATTGCACAGTGATTCTTTGATTACTTTAATCAGTTTTTGTACTTTTAAGCATACATATTCTGCACATTTTATAAGATTATACAAAGTATTTCATTTTAAATGTTTCTATTGTTGATTGATTTTTAAGTTTAAGTTCCACATGTTCATCACTATACAAAAATTAGACTGACGTTGTATATTACCTTGTATACTATAAATTTGCTAAGTTAAACTTTTAATTACAGGACATTTTATATATTATGTTGGATATTGATTTATAAATTGTCTATGGTTGGTTTTATGCTACACAGTCAGAAATTAACAGTTTGACAGAGTTTGTGTGGGCCTCATAGCCCAACATGCTATATGGCCTTTTATGTAGTTTTAAAATACTTGCTCTACATGTTTCTAAATTTTTTCCTGTGATATTTTTGTTAGTTTTAGCATTCAGGTAATGTTGAACTCATAAAATCAGCTGGTAAATGTTTTCTTCTTTTATTTTATTTGGAAGTGATTATATCAAATTCGTATCACTTCTCTAAATGCTTCATAGAATTCACTAGTTAAACCATATGTACCTGGATTATTCTTTTTTGTAGGAGTTTCAGTGACAAAATTCAGTTTATTCTGGTGGGGCGCAGTGGCTCATGCTTGTAATCCCAGCACTTTGGGAGGCCGAGGCAGGCGGATCACAAGGTCAGGAGATCGAGACCATCCTGTCTAACACAGTGAAACCGCGTCTCTACTAAAAATACAAAAAAATTAGCCAGGCGTGGTGGCGGGCGCCTGTAGTCCCAGCTACTCCGGAGGCTGAGGCAGGAGAATGGCGTGAACCCGGGAGGCGGAGCTTGCAGTGAGCCAAGATCGCACCACTGCACTCCAGCCTGGGCTACAGAGTGAGACTCCTACTCAAAAAAAAAAAAAAAAAAAAAAAAAAAAAAAAAAAAAAAAAAAAAAAAAATCAATTTATTTTATATGCATTAGGCTATTTTGGTTGTTTGTTTCTTCTTAGGTTAGATTTTGTTTTTGTTTTTGTTTTAATTAGGGTTTTTCATTTTTTGGTTTTGTTTTGAGACTCTGTACTCCAGGTTGGAGTGGTGCAGTGGTATGATCTCGGCTCACTGCAACCTCTGCCTCCAGAGTTCAAACAATTCTCCTGCCTCAGCCTCCTGAGTAGCCAGGGTAACATGTGCACACCACCATGCACAGCTAATTTTTGTATTTTTAGTAGAGACTGGTTTCACTATGTTGTCCAGGCTGGTCTTGAACTTCTGACCTCAAGTGATCTGCTTGCCTCAGCATCCCAAAGTGCTAGGATTATAGGTGTGAGCCACCACGCCCAGGCTTGAGATAGTTTTTAAGTAATGTCTTTCAAGGAATTGGAGCCTTTTATCTAAGTTTGTAAACTATACACGTAGAGTTGTTTATCATATTTTCTATTTTTCTTTTAATGTATTTAGGGTATATAACAATATTCCACATTCATTCCAACATTGACAATATCTGTCATTTTCTTTAATTTTTGTTTTGTTTTGTTTTGGTTAGATTAGCTATGGTTATATCAGAAACTAAGGTAACCAATTTTATTTCCTGTTTTTCTAATATAAGCGCTTGATGCTATACATTTTCCTTTAAGTTTGTCAGCTACATTTGACAATTTTGCAATGTTTTATTTTCATTTTTGCTTACTAAAAATGTTTCTAAAATATCCCTTCAGTCTTCCTTATTCATTCGAGTTTATTTTTCTTCTTTAAATTTGTTAAGTTTTTTTAATGGCACATTTTAGTGAATGTCCATATGTCCTGGTGGACAGTGTGTATTCTTAAGTTTTTGAGTTGACTTTTCTATAACTTTCAATTAGGTCAAGTTGGTCAATAGTGTTTATCAGGTCACCTATATTCTTACTAATTTTGTCCCACTTGTTCTTTGAATTATTGAGAGATGATTATTGAATCTGACAACTATAATTGTAAATGTGTTTATTTCTCCTTTTAGAGCTATCAGTTTTAGCCTCATTTATTTTGTAACTCTATTGTTAGGTGCATACACATTTATGATTGTTATGTCTGCATAAAGAATTTATTCCTTTATTGTGATACAATGTTTTTCTGACTTTCCTCCTTATTTTAAAGTCTACTCTGTCTGAAATTTATATACTGTTTTTGTTCTGTTTAGGGTCCGTATGACATATGTTTCTCATCCTCTTAATTTATGTATGCCTTTATAGTTAAAACATGTTATTTGGAAAAAGTAAATAGTTCCAAGAGGTTTCCTCCAGTGTCCTAAGGTGGTAGATTTTGTTGTCCTTGTCTCTGCAGATTAAAACTTTAATTCCTGGGGGGCGGAGCAAGATGGCCGAATAGGAACAGCTCCAGTCTCCAACTCCCAGCGCGAGGGACACAGAAGACCGGTGATTTCTGCATTTTCAACTGAGGTACTGGGTTCATCTCACTGGGGAGTGCCCGACGATCGGTGCTGGTCAGCTGCTGCAGCCCGACCAGCGAGAGCTGAAGCATGGCGAGGCATCGCCTCACCTGGGAAGCGCAAGGGGGAAGGGAATCCCTTTTCCTAGCCAGGGGAACTGAGACACACAACACCTGGAAAATCGGGTAACTCCCACCCCAATACTGCGCTTTAAGCAAACAGGCACACCAGGAGATCATATCCCACACCTGGCCGGGAGGGTCCCACACCCACGGAGCCTTCCTCATTGCTAGCACAGCAGTCTGTGATCTACCGGCAAGGCAGCAGCGAGGCTGGGGGAGGGGCGCCCGCCATTGCTGAGGCTTAAGTAGGTAAACAAAGCTGCTGGGAAGCTCGAACTGGGTGGAGCTCACAGCAGCTCAAGGAAACCTGCCTGTCTCTGTAGACTCCACCTCTGGGGACAGGGCAATAACAAACTTAGCCGAAACCTCTGCAGACGCAAACGACTCTGTCTGACAGCTTTGAAGAGAGCAGTGGATCTCCCAACATGGAGGTTGAGATCTGAGAAGGGACAGGCTCCCTGCTCAAGTGGGTCCCTGACCCCTGAGTAGCCTAACTGGGAGACATCCCCCACTAGGGGCAATCTGACACCCCACACCTCACAGGGTGGAATACACCCCTGAGAGGAAGCTTCCAAAGCAAGAATCAGACAGGTACACTCGCTGTTCAGAAATATTCTATCTTCTGCAGCCTCTGCTGCTGATACCCAGGCAAACAGGGTCTGGAGTGGACCTCAAGCAATCTCCAACAGACCTACAGCTGAGGGTCCTGACTGTTAGAAGGAAAACTATCAAACAGGAAGGACACCTACACCAAAACCCCATCAGTACATCACCAACATCAAAGACCAGAGGCAGATAAAACCACAAAGATGGGGAAAAAGCAGGGCAGAAAAGCTGGAAATTCAAAAAATAAGAGCGCATCTCCCCCGGCAAAGGAGCGCAGCTCATCGCCAGCAACGGATCAAAGCTGGACGGAGAATGACTTTGACGAGATGAGAGAAGAAGGCTTCAGTCCATCAAATTTCTCAGAGCTAAAGGAGGAATTACGTACCCAGCGCAAAGAAACTAAAAATCTTGAAAAAAAGTGGAAGAATTGATGGCTAGAGTAATTAATGCAGAGAAGGTCATAAACGAAATGAAAGAGATGAAAACCATGACACGAGAAATACGTGACAAATGCACAAGCTTCAGTAACCGACTCGATCAACTGGAAGAAAGAGTATCTGCGATTGAGGATCAAATGAATGAAATGAAGCGAGAAGAGAAACCAAAAGAAAAAAGAACAAAAAGAAATGAACAAAGCCTGCAAGAAGTATGGGATTATGTAAAAAGACCAAATCTCCGTCTGATTGGGGTGCCTGAAAGTGAGGGGGAAAATGGAACCAAGTTGGAAAACACTCTTCAGGATATCATCCAGGAGAACTTCCCCAACCTAGTAGGGCAGGCCAACATTGAAATCCAGGAAATACAGAGAACGCCACAAAGATACTCCTCGAGAAGAGCAACTCCAAGACACATAATTGCCAGATTCACCAAAGTTGAAATGAAGGAAAAAATCTTAAGGGCAGCCAGAGAGAAAGGTCGGGTTACCCACAAAGGGAAGCCCATCAGACTAACAGCAGATCTCTCGGCAGAAACTCTCCAAGCCAGAAGAGAGTGGGGGCCAATATTCAACATTCTTAAAGAAAAGAATTTTAAACCCGGAATTTCATATCCAGCCAAACTAAGTTTCATAAGTGAAGGAGAAATAAAATCCTTTACAGATAAGCAAATGCTTAGAGATTTTGTAACCACTAGGCCTGCCTTACAAGAGACCCTGAAGGAAGCACTCAACATGGAAAGGAAAACCGGTACCAGCCATTGCAAAAACATGCCAAAATGTAAAGACCATCAAGGCTAGGAAGAAACTGCATCAACTAACGAGCAAAATAACCAGTTAATATCATAATGGCAGGATCAAGTTCATACATAACAATCTTAACCTTAAATGTAAATGGACTAAATGCTCCAATTAAAAGACACAGACTGGCAAACTGGATAAAGAGTCAAGACCCATCAGTCTGCTGTATTCAGGAGACCCATCTCACATGCAGAGACATACATAGGCTCAAAATAAAGGGATGGAGGAAGATTTACCAAGCAAATGGAGAACAAAAAAAAGCGGGGGTTGCAATACTAGTCTCTGATAAAACAGACTTTAAACCATCAAAGATCAAAAGAGACAAAGAAGGCCATTACATAATGGTAAAGGGATCAATTCAACAGGAAGAGCTAACTATCCTAAATATATATGCACCCAATACAGGAGCACCCAGATTCTTAAAGCAAGTCCTTAGAGACTTATAAAGAGACTTAGACTCCCATACAATAATAATGGGAGACTTCAACACTCCATTGTCAACATTAGACAGATCAACGAGACAGAAAGTTAACAAGGATATCCAGGAATTGAACTCATCTCTGCAGCAAGCAGACCTAATAGACATCTATAGAACTCTCCACCCCAAATCAACAGAATATACATTTTTCTCAGCACCACATCGTACTTACTCCAAAATCGACCACGTAATTGGAAGTAAAGCAATCCTCAGCAAATGTACAAGAACAGAAATTATAACAAACTGTCTCTCAGACCACAGTGCAATCAAACTAGAACTCAGGACTAAGAAACTCAATCAAAACCGCTCAACTACATGGAAACTGAACAACCTGCTCCTGAATGACTACTGGGTACATAACGAAATGAAGGCAGAAATAAAGATGTTCTTTGAAACCAATGAGAACAAAGATACAACAGGCCAGAATCTCTGGGACACATTTAAAGCAATGTGTAGAGGGAAATTTATAGCACTAAATGCCCACAAGAGAAAGCAGGAAAGATCTAAAATTGACACTCTAACATCGCAATTAAAAGAACTAGAGAAGCAAGAGCAAACACATTCGAAAGCTAGGAGAAGGCAAGAAATAACTAAGATCAGAGCAGAACTGAAGGAGATAGAGACACAAAAAACTCTCCAAAAAATCAATGAATCCAGGAGTTGGTTTTTTGAAAAAATCAACAAAATTGACAGACCACTAGCAAGACTAATAAAGAAGAAAAGAGAGAAGAATCAAATCAACGCAATTAAAAATGATAAAGGGGATATCACCACCGACCCCACAGAAATACAAACTACCATCAGAGAATACTATAAACACCTCTATGCAAATAAACTGGAAAATCTAGAAGAAATGGATAATTTCCTGGACACTTACACTCTTCCAAGACTAAACCAGGAAGAAGTTGAATCTCTGAATAGACCAATAGCAGGCTCTGAAATTGAGGCAATAATTAATAGCCTACCAACCAAAAAAAGTCCAGGACCAGATGGATTCACAGCTGAATTCTACCAGAGGTACAAGGAGGAGTTGGTACCATTCCTTCTGAAACTATTCCAATCAATAGAAAAAGAGGGAATCCTCCCTAACTCATTTTATGAGGCCAACATCATCCTGATACCAAAGCCTGGCAGAGACACAACAAAAAAAGAGAATTTTAGACCAATATCCCTGATGAACATCGATGCAAAAATCCTCAATAAAATACTGGCAAATCGGATTCAGCAACACATCAAAAAGCTTATCCACCATGATCAAGTGGGCTTCATCCCTGGGATGCAAGGCTGGTTCAACATTCGCAAATCAATAAACATAATCCAGCATACAAACAGAACCAAAGACAAGAACCACATGATTATCTCAATAGATGCAGAAAAGGCTTTTGACAAAATTCAACAGCCCTTCATGCTAAAAATGCTCAATAAATTCGGTATTGATGGAACGTACCTCAAAATAATAAGAGCTATTTATGACAAACCCACAGCCAATATCATACTGAATGGGCAAAAACTGGAAAAATTCCCTTTGAAAACTGGCACAAGACAGGGATGCCCTCTCTCACCACTCCTATTCAACATAGTGTTGGAAGTTCTGGCTAGGGCAATTAGGCAAGAGAAAGAAATCAAGGGTATTCAGTTAGGAAAACGAGAAGTCAAATTGTCCCTTTTGCAGATGACCTGATTGTATATTTAGAAAACCCCATTGTCTCAGCCCAAAATCTCCTTAAGCTGATAAGCAACTTCAGCAAAGTCTCAGGATACAAAATTAATGTGCAAAAATCACAAGCATTCTTATACACCAGTAACAGACAAACAGAGAGCGAAATCAGTAATGAACTTCCATTCACAATTGCTTCAAAGAGCATAAAATACCTAGGAATCCAACTTACAAGGGATGTAAAGGACCTCTTCAAGGAGAACTACAAACCACTGCTCAGTGAAATCAAAGAGGACACAAACAAATGGAAGAACATACCATGCTCATGGATAGGAAGAATCAATATCGTGAAAATGGCCATACTGCCCAAGGTAATTTATAGATTCAATGCCATCCCCATCAAGCTACCAATGAGTTTCTTCACAGAATTGGAAAAAACTGCTTTAAAGTTCATATGGAACCAAAAAAGAGCCTGCATCTCCAAGACAATCCTAAGTCAAAAGAACAAAGCTGGAGGCATCACGCTACCTGACTTCAAACTATACTACAAGGCTACAGTAACCAAAACAGCATGGTACTGGTACCAAAACAGAGGATATAGACCAATGGAACAGAACAGAGTCCTCAGAAATAATACCACACATCTACAGCCATCTGATCTTTGACAAACCTGAGAGAAACAAGAAATGGGGAAAGGATTCCCTATTTAATAAATGGTGCTGGGAAAATTGGCTAGCCATAAGTAGAAAGCTGAAACTGGATCCTTTCCTTACTCCTTATACGAAAATTAATTCAAGATGGATTAGAGACTTCAATGTTAGACCTAATACTATAAAAACCCTAGAGGAAAACCTAGGTAGTACCATTCAGGACATAGGCATGGGCAAAGACTTCATGTCTAAAACACCAAAAGCAATGGCAGCAAAAGCCAAAATTAACAAATGGGATCTCATTAAACTAAAGAGCTTCTGCACAGCAAAAGAAACTACCATCAGAGTGAACAGGCAACCTACAGAATGGGAGAAAATTTTTGCAATCTACTCATCTGACAAAGGGCTAATATCCAGAACCTACAAAGAACTCAAACAAATTTACTAGAAAAAAACAAACAACCCCATCAAAAAGTGGGCAAAAGATATGAACAGACATTTCTCAAAAGAAGACATTCATACAGCCAACAGACACATGAAAAAATGCTCATCATCACTGGCCATCAGAGAAATGCAAATCAAAACCACAATGAGATACCATCTCACACCAGTTAGAATGGCGATCATTAAAAAGTCAGGAAACAACAGGTGCTGGAGAGGATGTGGAGAAATAGGAACACTTTTACACTGTTGGTGGGATTGTAAACTAGTTCAACCATTATGGAAAACAGTATGGCGATTCCTCAAGGATCTAGAACTAGATGTACCATATTACCCAGCCATCCCATTACTGGGTATATACCCAAAGGATTATAAATTATGCTGCTACAAAGACACATGCACACGTATGTTTATTGCAGCACTATTCACAATAGCAAAGACTTGGAATCAACCCAAATGTCCATCAGTGACAGATTGGATTAAGAAAATGTGGCACATATATACCATGGAATACTATGCAGCCATCAAAAAGGATGAGTTTGTGTCCTTTGTAGAGACATGGATGCAGCTGGAAACCATCATTCTTAGCAAACTATCACAAGAACAGAAAACCAAACACCGCATGTTCTCACTCATAGGTGGGAACTGAACAATGAGATCACTTGGACTCAGAAAGGGGAACATCACGCACCGGGGCCTATCATGGGGAGGGGGGAGGGGGGAGGGATTGCATTGGGAGTTATACCTGATGTAAATGACGAGTTGATGGGTGCAGCACACCAACATGGCACAAGTATACATATGTAACAAACCTGCACGTTATGCACATGTACTCTACAACTTAAAGTATAATAATAATAAATAAATTAAAAAAAAAAAAACTTTAATTCCACAAATAAGAGAAATGCCAAAGGAGGGGAGTCTTGGCAGAATATCAGCAGTAGCTTTTTTTCCTCTCCCTGAGCCAGTACTACAAGAGCAGGTTTCCCAGTATTCTTCCTGATCTTTCCTATAGCTACCTGTAAACTTTGTGGAGGAAAAAAAGTCTGCAAGAGGCTACAAATTTCCCTATGCCTGTGGCCTTTAGGGGCTTGAAATTCACACACTAGTATACATTCAACTTAACAAAATATAGCTGAATGTTTATTATCAGCATGTACAATTTCCAACAGCATCTACCCTGGTGAACTAATGCATGGATACTGTTGCTGTCTGCATGCATCTAGCACTCTGAAGATTCCGTGTTATTTGTCCTGTTTATCAGTTTTTCAGGGGTTCTATAATAAATTACCAAAAACTAGAAACTTAAGCAACACAAATCTAATATCTTACATTTCTATATGTCAGAAGCCTGGCATGAATCTTGCTGGGTCAACATAAAGGTACTATTAGGGCTCTTCTATTCTGTAGGCTCTAAGTAGGATTTGTTTTCTTTATCAGGTTCTAGAGAAGACTCACATTCTTTCACTCGTGGCTCCTATTCTTCACCTTAAAGTTAGCAAAAGTGAGCTGAGTCCTCATATCACATCACTCTTCTGCCTGAATCCCACTTTTCCATGTAATATAACATATTCACAGGTTCTGGGATTAGGGCATATACATATTTGGAGAGACCATTATTCTACCTACCACAGTTTGTCTTCCAGTTCCCCAAAATTTATGTCTGTCCTACGTGAATGGTCCTTTTTCATGGTCTCAAATTTTCTCAACCCATTACACTCTGTGGACTCAGGTCTTCAATGGGTTCAAGAAAAATTATCATTGTGTATTTCCATCATTTTTATTTAAGCAAGATTTAGAGTGATGCTCTTTCTAGGTTTCTACGCATCTCTAATAAAACTTGAACCCTCAAACCACATTTTGTGTAATAATAAGATATGAAATAAGATATAATAAGAACTAACAAGAAATTAATGTATGAACAAGCAATTGGCTTAAAATACTGGTGAATAATGGTAAATAATTAAATGACTATTGTTATGATTTTGCTCTGTGAAAATCATAACATTGATTTCCACCCAAATCTCCTGTTGAATTATAATCCCCAGTGTTGAAGGTAGGGACTAGTGGGAGGTGATTGGATTATGGGGGTGGTTTCTAATGCTTTAGCACTATTCCCCTAGTGCTGCCCCATGATAGAGTTCTCATGAGATCTGGTTGTTTAAAAGTGTATAGCACCTCCCCACTTCATCATCTTCCTCCTGCTCTGTTCATGTGAAGACATGCCTCCTTGCTTTTCGCCTTCTGCCATTATTCTAAGTTTCCTGAGGCCTCCCCAGGCTTCCTGTACAGACTGTGGAACTGTGAGCCAATTAAACTTTTCTCTATAAATTACCCAGTTTCAGGTAATTCTTTATAGCATTGTGAGAATAGACAAATACAACTACCTTTGACTTTCTGTAATATTTTCATGTTATAATACTAAGTATGTTTTGATATAAAGTACAACTCTTCTCTACACAATCAGGAAGATTACTAACATCATATAATACCATTTTAAAAAATAAATTACTTTCACCAGATGTGGGAACAAGACACTCAAAACTATATAAGATACAAATCAGCTAGATATCACGAATATATGTCTCTCCAGCAGTATGTAGCTAAATATCTCTATATTATAATGTTTATGTTTTATTTAGATACTTAGAGTTATGGTCATGTTATCAGGAAATACATTTCATGCAGCATTTACATAATTATTTAGGTAATTAGATAATAGCCTATTGCACAGTTGGTTACCTTTATATTTGTCAGCCAACATACAAACTGTCCACAGAACATTACCAAGCACTTCAAAGTACATGTCAGAGAAAGATATGTTGTCTGTCCTACCGAAGGAATATCAAGTATTAAGAGAGGCAGAAAGAAAATTATGCTTAAAGACAATTAAGCATTATAATTATAATTCATATGAATTAAGGGGAAATAGAAAATGCAGTGATTTTTTTGGGAAAGTGGACAAAAAGTAAGATTCTCAAGAAAATCTTTTGGGGAAAATGACATTAGGTGTTTATAAGAGATTTTATGGTTTTTAGCTCATATTCCTCTACTTATATATGTTATAACTGGAGCCAATAAATCCTAAAAAAATGTACGAACAAACTGCTACCCAGGAACATAAATTTATTCATATATATATATAAGAAGCAAACTATATCATAACCATCTCTCAGTGTAGAAGATGATATATAAGAAATCCAGGAAGAATATAGCCAGGCTTTTTCTTTCTCAGGTTTTTTCTTTTTTTTCTTGGATGTAGCAAGAACACAATCAATCTGTCTCATTTTGGCCAACATGCCGCAAATTCTAAGGGCTACAAGAATCAAATTTCACACGGACAGAAAAAAACAATATCATGCTATTTATACTATTTTCTTTACAATTTTCACTACATAAAATACCTTGTCACTGTTAGCTACAAGATGTCACATTATCATATTTTTCTATTTGACATTCCATGAAGCACTATGTTCAAGGAAAAAGAAAATTTCCACACAATGTAGTCAAAATAATAATTTTGTAATCTGTGAACTTTCTGTGGAATCTTTAGAAAACAGAAGCTTACTTTGTTTTATCTCAAATGCTTAATTTCTTCCTGGATCATCCTCAGAAGGCAAACAATTATGATACATTTACAGAAACTCAAAAGAGGTCAACAATATCTGTATGCTTCTTCTCTGACTGATAGTGCTTGATATGATCTAGGGTCTAAGAACTACAGACCCCACATTATAACAAAACTAATTAAGAAACCCTGAAGTTCTTATATACAATGGTCAATACGAATTGGTTTTGGTTTAACTCTCTCTTGAATTTCTCCAGAAAAAAAGATTATCTGAATCAGTTCAATTCATGAACAACATGTGGACTCCATTCACTTTGTAGTATGTGTCATGGCATGATTTTATGAACACCCTCACCTTAGAGGTGAAAAAACTGGCACAAGTTTTATCTGACTCATTTGTTTCACTTATCTCCCAGTAGTTTTACGCTAGTTGGTCTCTTCAAAACTCTTCTGGCCAAAACAGGTCTATAGCAGGGGCAAATGTAATGAAGATAAGAATGCATTTGAGTCCAGATGAAATTCTATACATTATGTAGTGTTATTCTAGTTTGTTTTTTTACTCTGATGTATTCTTATATTTACTCCATTAATGTTTCTTGCTTTCAAATACTATGTTTAGCATGGCATTTAATGATATATAGTACAATTCTTAAGTAAAAAGTAACTTCAAACATCATCTATTGTAATATATTTCTGTGAATGCAATAATAATTTTTTTCTGTATTTATTTTATTGTTACACCTGTGTGCTTGACAATAAGTGTTTTGCTATTTGGAAGTTCCCAGTTCTACTCAACATTAAAACAACATAGAAATGGAAAAATCTATCACTTGATAACCATAGATCTTTTACATACATTTCAGTTATGTACAGTGTATGTTGGGGTTCATGGAAAAAGTTTTATGAGTACGGAATGCTAATTCTCTGTAGGTACCTTAGCAGTAATTGTTAATTCTCTTCAAATTTTGGGTTCCTGGGTTATTTTTAAATATTAAATTCAAAACCTTATTAATGTACAGATTCAAACATTATGTATGAAACTTTAAAAATTCCAATTCCACACAGTTAAAGTTTTGCATTTTTAAAAATCTTTTACTGAGTCAAATTATTCCTTTTTGCAATAGTCTTTGAAAACTTTGGGTGAAATTTTTGAGCTACACCAAAGTCCTTTTTTATGTGACAATCTTTTCAAAGTTCCTAAAAAAATTATGGCATCTATACCAAGCACAATATTGCAGGTATGGAACTTTGAAAAATAGCCTGGAAGAAGATAACATTTGGGTTCGAATTTGCCTAATAAACATCATGAGTTATTTCTGAGGACGCTAATGGCAAGAGGAGACAAAAACTAATTTAAACACAGCACTCAAAAGATTATCACAGTAATCAAAAGATTGGAAGGAGAAGCTGAAAAATGACACAAGATAAATAGATGTTGAGTTATTCCAGCATATGATGGTTACTATGACATGATCAATACATAGTAAATGTACAGGTTGTATGCATGTTGATGGAAAGATAGATCTTAGGATATCTTGGTAATTTTTTTCCTAAAATGATTAAAAAATAGTTACAGAAATATTTCATTACAGGGATTCTAGAATGTTGTTGAACTATCAAAATATTTAAAGACCTTTATTTTATAATCTTATCCAAATCACTTAATCAGAGAATTATGGCTACAAAATACAAGTGAAAGTAAACAGATGTTACTAATTTGATGTTTCAGAATGAAAATACCAATTCAGTTTACTCACTATAGTATTCGCTAATATATATAGTCTCACTACCTAAGTTACTGGCTGGGATTACAATAAATGAGGCACTTCGGAGGCGCTAATAGCTTAAAAGTGACACATTCAATATTTTCATGTAAATTTTAAAACTTTCTAACCTGTATGTTTGCAAAATCCTGGAAAGATCTTAGTCATTGACCTTTAAAACTTACAGATAATTTATAGACAAAAAATCTAGTGAGTATAAATATTTAAGAATGTGACTGCCTTCATGGCATGAAAGAACCACATCTATGGTAAATTCTAGTAGCTTTAGGAATTCGAATAATTGGCAGCTTAGGTAATTCACTATACATTGCATAAACATAGTGATATGATGATAGTAAAACATTAGGATGACATTGATAATTTTTTTTTAATAAATAAAGGGAGACGTGATTACTTTTGGGATATCCTAGGGTTTTAGTTGATTCGGTAATTCATTAAAGTGGTGACTAGCTTATTTCTGTCTATTCACTGACTTGTGATGTAATGATGTGCTTTGCAGAGGTAAGTTGGTTTAACAAGCTGACCTGTTTACATAGGATCTGTAAATATTGCAGGAGGTGAAACATTAATTAGGTCTCTTGATTGCACAGACGGAAATGAAGGGTTTCTCAGAGGAGTTTTGTGCCTTCAGTAGCATTTTTCTTCAGTTTAACCTCATTCAATAAAAGGCCATTAGCTTGAAATGCCTTCTGAACTTCTGAGTTTACTTTGTAAGCATCATTCTAGGTTCCTGTGTATAATACTGGTTGTTACCCAGTAATAAAACTGTTGCCTTCATTAATCACTAAGTTCTCATATTTTTTAGCTCTGATAGAAGAAAACAAAAGAAGTAGTATTAAACTATTTATTTTGAAAATACTTCTCTTTAATTAATCTGGAATATAGATAGTAAAAAAAGGAATATAGATAATAAAGGTCATTATTTGCTCAGGTCTTTGTCATAGGAAAAGTAAATTAAAACTTTTTACCTCATATATAACTCGTATTTGTTTAATATATAGCATAAAAGAATTCTTGTAAGAATTATCTTACAAGTAATCTTGTAGAAATGATGTATGAATACAGTCTTATAAAAATGGTGGCTTGTCTTATTTTCTAATAGCGAATAAAAACAACAGTTAACTTGAAGTTTATGAGCATACACCATAACTCTACAATTAGATATATATAAATTTTTTAATGTTAATTTACATTCAGGGGTACAAGTGCAGGTTTGTTATGTAGGTAAACTTGTGTCATGGGAGTTTGTTGTATAGATTATTTCATCACCCAGGTATTGAGTCTCAAATTTCTTAGTTACATTTTCCTGATCCTCTGTCTCCTTCTTCCCTCCCCTTTCTGAAAGGCCCCAGTATGTGTTGTGTCCTTCTATGAGTCCATGTGCTCTCATCATTTAGCACCCTAAAAAGGTGTATTTTCAGGGTACAAATAGAACATAAAGAACATTTTTTGTCCCTATTCTCAAAATGGATTTTGAAACCACTTCTGAGGCATCTCAGATATCTAAATGCTCTTTGGTAAACATTAAAATGCCATCTCTGTCCTTGTTTAGCCATTATTGATTTTATATTAAAAGTAGATGAAAGGTCCGTTTGGGGAATACTGCCATATAATTGCTGCAGTGACCTATCCATCTAATACTACTCAGGGCAAAAGCCATTTGATCAAAATCAATGTAAAATACACATTTATCCTCCTGAAACTTCTAGTGTGTGGTGGAAAGGAAGGGGAATACACCAAATATCAAGAGGTATATTTAATAATGTGACATCAGAAGTAAGAGCAATCACATTTTTACTAACTCTCAAATTCAAACAGCTCTATGTGACTGAATTCTGGAGTTATATGACTTATTGACAGCAGAATAGACAAATCAATAACTTCTTTTACAAAAAAGAGTTTTTTAAAAACAAAGAATTTCTCATTAGAGCCAGGAATTTAGCTTTACAAAACTGCCCAAATACCATGCTTTTTTGTTTGTTTGTTTAAGCACATGGTTGTATATCATATGCAATTAATGTAACATATCTAATAAATATGTAATGTATTCAGGGTAAGGCTAATATTTTCACCTTTTATTATATCTTCCCTAACTCTTTTTTTTTTAGTTTAGGGGCCCATATAGTTAGCATTTCATATCCACATGAAAATTATGCCCTAGGTTAGGAATATTAGTCAGATTTATAGTATTCAATTTCTGCCCTATCAAGTCCTAATTCTCATTTGATCTCAAGAACAGGAGAGTGTTATTAGACACTGTTAGTGGACATCCTTTACAGACAAAGGAGGGTTTGCCATGAGCAAATGTATTAAACTTCTGGCCTTCCAGACAGAGCTTTTTCTGTGACCCTGGAAAGGGTTCTCACATGTGTACATGGATTCACATATGTTTGTAAAATTTATGTTCGTAAAAATGTGCTTGCTATTTGCTGCAATTACTTTCCTAATTCTATATTATGTAAATACCTTTATTTTGTTTTATAATTCTTACAGAGTCCAGCATTTTATTAGCCTAAGGCCCAGGAATACTGGATTTGCTTGAAAATATACAAATTGAGTGTGTGAGTAGGGGAGCACCTGATATATGACTGTAATACCAACGATGTGTATTTGGTCTAGAGGATATTATTTAAAGTGTACATGTTTTGTTACCCTTAACTAAGTCCCAACTGAAAAAGGTCAGCCTGTATGAAAACAATATTTCAGCATTGCTTTTTAACAAGACTTAACTTTTTAACTCACTCTAAAATAATTTTATTTTAATAACTTGCAATACTCTTGTAAGCAGGAATCCATCATTTCTAGCAGCTATAGTTTCCATCCCTACTACTCCCACCTACCCATTCACACAGTTATATGAAAACTTTCCCAATTGGGCATATCTGTGAGAGACAGTCTGAGCAGAATGATCTCTAATACAATCTGTGGCATCCCAAGAATGTACACAAGGTAAGAACTTACCTGTAATATGTCAAGTAATTCATGTAATTAGAAATTTTTCACCTGAGTTGGATGTAGGAAAACATCTTCCTACATTCTAGGAAATAATCTTTGACATTCTTTTTTTAGTTAATTTAAGAAAGATTAATTGAGCACATTTCTGGGAAAGGCATTCTTCTAAAAATGGAGCAAGAAAAATGCATCTGCTGCTTTTTAAAAAGATAAATCTAACAAAAACTCTAGTGCCAGATATCCACTGTCATGTCAATTGAAAAGATCAGTTGTAAAGAAGCAAGAGTAGAAAATCACCTCTTCCCTTGGAAATGCACCTGAATTTTCTACCTGACACACCCAGAGCAGTTCAAGCTTCGTCACTTAAGGAAAGGCAATTTTGATGGAGGATGGAGTAGTATCTTTCATGATAGAGTATTACTAGTAGAATCATGATCATCAGAAAGACCACACAAACATTTATATTGTAGTCTCCTGGCTTGATGAACTACTAAGTAATCATAATGAATCCCACTCTATTATATCTTATACAGATGTTTGTATAATGTATTGATTCTTCAGTGTTCTTAGAATAATAAAGAGATAGGGATAAATAAATATTTGTGTGGGTACACATTTGTATGTGTCTCTGTTCTATCATCTTTTGTGACTGGTGGTAATATAACATTTCCAAGCATAGAGTTGAATGAACCGTGGACTTGAATTCAGGTCATACCAGAGGCAAATTCAAGGTCAACACTTTAAAACTGTGTGATACATTCCTTACGCTTTATATACCTCAAGTTTCACTCATAACATAAAGTTAATAACACCTGTTTGATGAAGATGAGTCTTTTTTCAGTTTTTAAATAGATTTGCTTTCATTTGTTTTTTGATAGACACATAATTGTTTGTATTTATAGGGTACATAGTGATATTTCAATACATACAATGTAAAGTGATCAAATAAAGGTAATTAGCATATCAATCATCTCAAACATCATGTTTTTGTGTTGGGAAGACTCAATATCCTGCTACTAGCTCTTTGAAAATATAAAGTATATTATTGTTAACTATAGTAACCCTACAGTGCTACAGAACACTAGAACTTATTCCTCATATCTAGCTATAATTTTACATCGTTTAACAAATCTTTTTCTATTCCCCCATCCCCATATACTTCCCAGACTCTAGCACTCTCTATTCTACTTTTTACCTCTATGAAACAACACTGTTAACTTCGAAATATGAGTGAGAATATGCAGGGTTTAAGTTTCTGTGACTGGCTTATTTCATATGACATAATGTCCCCGAGGTCTAACCATGTTACAAAAATGACAAGATTTTATTCTTTTTTTATGGATGAATAGTAGTATTTCATTTTGTATGTATAACCACATTTTTAAAAATGTATCTGTTGGACACTTGGGTTGATGCCATACCTTGACTATTGTAAATAATGCCACTATAAATATAGGGGTGCAGATGACTCTTTGAAATACAGATTTCCTTTCTTTTAGATAAATGCCCAGTAGCGGGGATGCAGAGGACTCTTTGAAATACAGATTTCCTTTCTTTTAGATAAATGCCCAGTAGCAGGGTTGTGGATCATACAGTAGTTCTATTTGCAGTTTTCTGAGACTCCTCCATGTTGTTCTTCAAAGTAGTTGTACTAGTTCACATTCTTACCAAGAGTGTATAAGAGTTTCCTTTTCTCCACATCCTTGCTAGCATTTGTGATTTGTCTTTTTCATAATAGCTGTCTTACCTGGTGTGAGATGATCTCTCATTATGATTTTGATTCACATTTTCCTAATGGTTAGTGATGTTAAGAATTTTTTCATGTATTTGTTGGCTATTTGAATGTCTTCTCTTGAGAAATATCTGCTCAGACCATTTGCCCTCTTTAAATCAATTTTTTTTTTCCTGTTGAGACAGTTGAGTTCATTGTATATTCTGGACATTGATACTATGTGGGAAGAGGAGTTTGCAAATAATTTTGCTCATTCTGGAGGTTGTCTTTTTACACTGTCGATTATTTCTATTGCTATGAAGTTTTTAGCTTGATATAATCCTGTTTGCTTATTTTTCCTTTTGTCGCCTGTGATTTTAAGGCCTTATTCATAAAATATTTTCTCAGACCAATGTCTTGAAGTGTTCTCTCTGTGTTTTCCTTTAGTAGTTTTTAAGTTTTAAGTCTTACATGTAGGTCTTTAACCCATTTTGAGTAGATTTTGGTTTCATTTGTGGTGAAAGAAGAGAGTATAGCTTTATTCTTTTGCACATAGGGATCTAGTTTTCCCAGCAACATTCATTGAAGTGACTGCCTAATGAGTATTCTTGGTGTCTCTGTCAAAAATAAGTTGGTTGCAAATAAATGGATTAATTTCTGGGTTCTTTATTCTGTTCCATCAATTTGCATAGATGCTTTTCATTGGTACCATGCTGTTTGGCTAATATAGGTTTATAGTATATTTTGAAGACTGGTAGTGAAATGTGTCTAGTTTTGTTCTTTCTGTTTAGGAGTTATCTATTTGGTTTCTTGTGGCTCCATATAAATTTTGGAATTTTAAAAATATGTGTAAAATATGTCATTGGCTTTTTGATAATGATTGCATTGAATCTGTAGGTTGCTGTGGTTAGTATGCTCATTTTAATAATATTACTTACTCAAGTCCACGAACATGGAATGTCTTCTCATTTTTTTGTGGGTTTTCTTCAGTTTCTTTCATCAGTGTTTTATATTTTATATTTGTATCATAGATATATTTCTTCACCTTCGTCAAAGTTACTCCTAGGCATTTTTACAGCGGTTATATGTTGAATTGTTTGCCTATTTTTTTTAGCTAGTTCATTGTTTATGTATAGAAAAGCTGCTGATTTTTGTATGTTGATTTGTATCCTGAGACTTTACTGAATTTGTTTATCAGTTCTAAGTGTTTTTTCTCTCTCTCTCTCTGTGTGTGTGTGTATGTGTTAGAGCTTTTAGGTTTTTCTATATATAAGGTAATGTCATCTGCAAACACAGATAATTTTACTTTCTCTTGTCTAACGTGAACGCCGTTTATTTCTTTCTTTTGCCTAATTGCTCTGGCTAGAATCTCCAGTGCTGTGTTGAACAAGAGAGGTGACAATGGGCATCTTTGTTTTGTTCCAGTTCTTAGAGGAAAAGCTTTCAGGTTTTTCTTTCTGTTTTCTATTTAGTATGATGTTAGCTGTGGATTCATCATGTATGGCCTGCCCTCATTGTGTTGAGTCACTTTCTTTCTAAACCCAAATTATTGAGAGTATTTATCAAGGAGAAAGTTTGAATTTTATCAAATGCCTTTCTGCATCTATTGAAATGATCATACGGTTTTTGTTCTTCATTTTGTGGATGTGATGTATCACAGTTTTTGTGCCCTTCTATAACTGGTATCAGGATTACGCTGACCTTTCAGAACGTGTTTGGCAAAATTCCCTCGCATTCAAATGTTTGTAGTAGTTTCAGAAGAATTTGTAGTAATTATTTTTTAAAAGTTTGGTAGAATTTAGTGGTGAAGCCATCTGCTACTCAACTTTAATTTTTTGGAAAGCTTGTTTTTTCTTTTATTACTATTTCAACCTTGTTACTACTAATTGGTCTGTTCAGAATTTCTGTTTCTTCTTGGTTCAATATTGGTAGTTTGTATGTGTCCAGGAAGTTATCTATTGTTCTCTTGGTTTTCAAATGTATTGGCATGTAGTAATTTATAACAGTCTTTAATGATCCATTGTAGTTCTGTGGTATCAGTTGTAACGTCTTCTTTTTTATATCTGATTTTATTTGTTTGAGCCTTATCTATTGTTTTCTTAATTAGTTTAGCTAATAGTTTTTGGATTTTGTTTATCTTTACAAAGCTAACTTTTTGTTTTGATAATCTTTTCTAATATTTTTAATCTCAATTTTGTTAATGTGGGCTCTGATCCTCATTATTTCTTCAGTTCTAATATGGAATTTTTTTTTTCTTCACTTTGTATTTTAAGTTCAGGAGTACATGTGCAGTATGTACAGGTTTGTTACACAGGTAAACGTGTGCCATGGTTGTTTGCTGAACAGATCATTCCATTACATAGGTATTAAGCCCAGCATGCATTAGCTGTTCTTCCTGATGTATATGCTCCTCATAACTGCAACCCAATCCCCACATGGCAACAGATCACAGTGTTAGTTGTTCCCCACAATGTGTCCATGTGTTTTCATCATTCAATTCTCACTTATAATTAAGAACATGTGGTATATGGTTTTCTATTCCTGTGTTAGATTGCTGAGGATAATGGCTTCCAATTCCATCTATGTCCCTGCAAAGAACATGATCTCATTCTTTATTATGACTGCATAGTCATGGTGTATATGTACCACCTTTTTTATATCCAGTCTATCTTTGATGGGTCTTTAGGTTGATTCTTTGTCTTTGATATTGTGAATAGTTGTGTGCATGTATCTTTATAATAGAATAACTTACATTAATTTGGGTGTATACCTAGCAATGGGGTTGCTGGATCAAATGGTGTTTCTGACTTTGGGTCTTTAAGAAATTGCCACACTGCCTTCCACAATGGTTGAACTAATTGATATTCCCACCAGCATTGTAAAAGCATTCCATTTTCTATGCAAGCTCACCAGCATCTGTGGTTTCTTGACTTTAATAATAGCATTCTGACTGGTATAATATGGTATCTCATTGTGGTTTTGATTTGCACATCTCTGATGATCAGCGATGTTGAGCTTTTTAAAATATTTTTGTTGGCTGCATGTATGTTTTCTTTTGAAAAGTGTCTGTTCATGTTCATTGTTCACTTTTTAATTCAGTTGTTTGTTTCTTTTTCTGGAAAATTTGTTTAAGTTTGTTTTAGGCTCTGGATATTAGACATTTTTCAGATGGATAGATTGCAAAAGTTTTCTCCCGTTCTCTAGGCTCCCTGTTTTCTCTGATGATAGTTGATTTTGCCGTGCAGAAGCTCTTTAGTTTAATCAGATCACATTTGTCAATTTTTGCTTCTGTTGCAATTGCTTTTGGTGTTTTTGTTAGGAAAAAATTTGTTTGTGCCTATGTCCTTAATGGTATTGCCTGGATTTTCTTCTAGGGTTTTTACAGTTTGAGATTTTACATTTAAGTCTTTAATCCATGTTGAGTTAATTTTTGTATACGGTGTAAGAAAGCAGTCCAGTTTTAATCTTCTGCATATGGCTAGCCAGTTACTTTGGAACCATTTATGAAAAAGGAAGTCCTTTCCCTATTGTTTGTTTTTGTCAGATATGTCAAAGATCAGATGGTTGTAGATGCACGGTCTTATTTCTGAGTTCTCAATTCTGTTCTGTTGGTATATGTGCCTGTTCTTGTACCAGTACCAGGCTGTTTTGGTTACTGTAGCCTTGTAGTATAATTTGAAGTCAGGTAGTGTGATGCCTCCAGCATTGTTCTTTTGCTTAGAATTTTCTTGGCTATTCTGGCTATTTTTTGGCTTTATATAAGTTTTAAAATAGTTATTTCTAATTCTTTGAAGAATGCAAAAAATATAAATTATAGTTTAATGGGAATAGCATAGAATCTGTAAATTACTTTGGGCAGTATGGTCATTTTCACAATATTGATTCTTCCTATTCATGATCATGGAATGTTTTTCCATTTGTTGTGTCCCCTCTGATGTCTTTGAGCAGTGATTTGTATCTCTCATTGAAGAGGGCTTTCACTTCCATTATTAACTGATTCCTAAGTATTCTATTCTTTTGTATAAATTGTGAATGTGAGTTCAGTCATAATTTGGCTCTCTGCTTGTCTGTTTTGGTGTATGGGAATCCTAGTGATTTTGCATATTGATTTTGTATCCTGGACTTTGCTGAACATGCTTAGCAGCTTAAGAAGTTTTTGGGCTGAGACAATGGAACTTTCTGGATGTAGAATCATGACATCTGCAAACAAAGATAATTTGATTCCCTCTCTTCATATCCAAATAGGTTTTATTTCTTTCTCTTGCCTGATTTCCCTAGCCAGAACTTCTAATACTACGTTGAATAGGAGTGATGAGAAAGGACATCCTTGTTTTGTGCTAGTTCTCAAGAAGAATGCTTCCAACTTTTGCCCATTCAGAATTATATTGATTGTGGGTTTGTCATATACAGGGCTTATTATTTTGGAGTATGTTTCTTCAATAACTACTTTATTGAGAGATTTTAACATGAAGTGATGTTGAATCTTATCAAAGGCCGTTTTTGCCTCTATTGTCATAATCATGTGGTTTTTGTCTTTAGTTCTGTTTATGTAATGAATCACACGTATGGATTTGTGTATGTTGAATCAACCTTTCATTCCAGGGATAAAGCCAACTTAATCATGTTGGATAAGCTTTTTATTGTGCTGCTGGATTCAGTTTGCCACTATTTTGTTGAGGACTTTTCCATCGATGTTTTTCAAGGATATTAACTTAATATTTCATATTTTTATTGTATGTCTGCCAGGTTTTGCTATCAAGATGAAGCTGGCCTGATAGAATGAGTTAGGAAGGAGTTCTTTCTTTTCAAATATTTGGAACAGTTTCAGTAGAAATGATGCCAGGTCTTTTTTGTACCTCATGTAGAATTCAGTTGTGAATCAATCTGGTCCTGGGCTTTTTGGGGTTGGTAGGATATTATTACTGTTTCAGTGTCAGAACTTGTTATTGGTCTATACAGGTGTTCAATTTCTTCCTGGTTCAGTCTTGAGAAGGTCTATGGGTAAAAAATGTATACATTTCTTTTAGATTTTCTAGTTTATGTGCATAGAGGTGTCCATAGTGTTCTCTGATGGTTGTCTGTATTTCTGTGAGGTCAATAGTGATATCCCCTTATCTTTTCTGATTGTGTTTATTTGACTTTTTTCTCTTCTTATTTATGAGCCTAGCTAGTGGTATATCCTACTTTTTTTTTTTTTTCCAAAAATATTGTTCCTGGATTTGTTGATTTTTTGAAGGCTTTTTTTTTGTATCCCTGACTTCTTCAGTTCAGCTCTGATCAACTTTGGGGTTCATTTGCTCTTGATTTTCTAGTTCTTTTAATAGAAATGTTAAGTTGCTAATGAGATCTTTCTAGCTTTTTGATGTGGGCATTTAGTGCTATACATTCAGTTGCAGCCCAGAGATTCTGGTATGTTGTCTCTTTGTTCTCATTATTTTCAAAGAATTTCTTGATTTCTGCCTTAATTTCATTAGTTACCCAGGAGTCATGCAGGAGCAGGTTGTTCAATTTCAATGTAGTTGTGTGGTTTTGAGTGAGTTTCTTAATCTTGGGTTCTAATTTGATTGTGCTGTAGTCTGAGAGACTGTTGTAATTTCAGTTCTTTTGCATTGGCTGAAGAGTGTTTTACTTCTGATTATATGGCCAATTTTAGAGTAAGTGCCATGTGGCAATGAGAAAAATGTATATTCTATTGTTTTGGGATGGAGAGTTCTGTAGATACCTATTAGACCTTCTTGATCCAGAGCTAAGTTCAAGTCCTGCATATCCTTGTTAATTTTCTGTCTCATTTATTTGTCTAATATTGTCAGTAGGGTGTTAAAATCTTCCAATATTATTGTGTGGGATTCTAAGTCTCTTTGTAGGTCTCTAAGAACTTGCTTTACTAATCTGGGTGCTCCTTTATTGGGTGCATATATATTTAGGATAGTTAGCTTTTCTTGTTGAATTGAACACTTTACCATTATGTAATGTCCTTCTTTGTATTTTTGATGTTTGTTGGTTTAGTTTGTTTTGTCAAGCTAGTATTTAAACCCCTGTTTTTTTCTCTTTTTCTGCTTTCCATTTGCTGGATAAATTTTTTTCTGTCCCTTTATTTTGAACTTGTACACATCTTTGCAAATGATCTGTGTCTTTTGAAGACAGCATACCAATGAGTCTTGACTCTTTATCCAGCTTGTTATTCTATGTCTTTTTATTGAGGAATTTAGCCTATTTACATTTAAAGTTAGTATTGGTATGTGTTAATTTGATCCCATCATCATGATGCAAGATGAATATTTTGCAGACTTGTTCATATAATTGCTTCATAGTGTCATTTGTCTGCATACTCCAGGGTGTCTTTGTCGTTGCTGATAATGGTTTTTCCTTTCCATATTTAGTGCTTCTTTCAGGAGCTCTTGCAGGTCAGGCCTGGTAGTGACAGATTCCCTCAGCATTTGCTTGTCTGAAAATAATCTTCATTTATGAAGCTTAGCTTGACAGGAATAAAATTCTGGGTTGGAAATTTTTTTCTTTAAGAAAGTTGAATATTGGCCCCAATCTCTTCTAGCTTGTAGGGTTTCCACTGAGAGGTCCATTGTTAGTCTGATGGACTTCCCTTTGAAGGTGACTTAACCTTTCTTTTGGGCTGCCCTTAACATTTTTTCTTTCATTTTGACCTAGGAAAATCTGATGATTATGTGTCTTTGGTTTGAGCTGCTCATGGAGTATCTTACTGGAGTTCTCTATTTTTCCTGGATTTGAATGTTGGCCTGTCTTGCTAGGTTAATGAAGTTCTTCTGGATGATATCCTGAAGTATGTTTTCCAACTTAGTTTTGTTCTTCCCATCTTTTCAGGCACTCTTAATTAATTGTAGGTTTGGTCTCATTACACAGTCCCATATTTCTCAGAGGTTTTGTTCATTCTTTTTTATGCTTTTCTCTATTCTTGTCTGTCTTATTTCAGAAAGATAGTCTTTAAGCTTTGCAATTCTTTCTTCCACTTGGTCTGTCCTGCTATTGACATTTGTGATTGCATTATGAAGTTCTCAATTTGTGTTTTTCAGCTCCATCAGGTTGGTTATGTTTCTGTCTAAACTGGCTATTCTGGCTATCAGCTCCTGTATTCAATTATGGTTATTAGCTTCTTTGCATTGGATTACAGTACGATCCTATAGCTCAATGAGGTTTGTTATTACACACCTTCTGAAGCCTGCTTCTGTTACTTTAGCCATCTCAGCCTCAACCTTGTTCTTTGCCTTTGCTGGAGAGGTGTTGCAGTCATTTGAAGGATATGAGGCACTCTGGAATTTTCAGTTTTCAGTATTTTTGCACTTATTCTTTCTCATCTTTGTGGACTTATCTACCTTCAATCTTTGAGGTTGCTGACCTTTGAATGGGGTTTTGTGGGTTTTTTTTTTTTTTTTTTTTTTGATGTTGATATTTTAAGTTTGTTTTTCTTTTAACAGGCCACTCTTCCATAAGGCTGCTGAAGTTTGCTTGGGGCCTGGTCCAGACCCTAGTTGCTTCAGTATTTCTCATACCTGGAGGTATCACCAGTAAAGGCTATAAAACAGCAAAGATGTCATCCGGCTTTTTCCTCTGGAAGCTGTGTCCCAGCGGCATACTGACCTGTTGCTGGCCCAAACGCCCCTGTACGAGTTGACTAGAACCCCTATTGAGAGGCCTCACACAGTCAAGGACCTGCTTAAAGAAGTAGTCTGGCTGCTTTTTGGTAGAGCAGGTGTGCTTCATTGAGGGGAACCCTTTCCTGTCTGGACCATTTATATTCTCCAAAGCTGGCAGGTTGGAACAACTGAGTCAACTGAACAGAAGACATGGTGGCCGTCCCTTCCCCTGGGAACTTCATCCCAGGGAGAGATTAGAGCTCTATCCTACAACTCCTGCTGGAGTAGCTGGAGCCCCATAGGGAAGTCCCACACAATGAGGAGGAATGGATTGGGGTCTCACTAAAAAAGTAGTCTGGCAACAATCTGGCAAGGCAGCTGGCTGTGTTGTGGTGGACCTCCATAGGGAGGTACCACCCAGTAAGTAGAAATGGATAGGGGTCCCGCTTAAAGAAGCCATCTGGCTGTGATCTGGTAAGGCAGCTGTACTACATTGTCGGGATCCTTTCTTGTCTGGATCATTTGTAGTCTCCAAAGCCGGCAGGCTGGAATGGCTGAGTCTATCAAACTGCAGAGATAGATGGTGGCTGCCCTTTTCCCAAGAAACTCAGACCCCTCTCAGGCAGATTCCAGCCTGTTGTCATTGGCTGGCTGAAATTCCAAGCCAATGGGTCTTAACATGTGAGTTGCCATGGAAGTGAGGCCCACAGGAAAATGCTGCTTAGCTCCCTAGAGTCAGCCTCCTTTCTAGGGATATGAATGGATGGATTTCCTGCCTTGCTGGGGATTGCTGGGCTGGAGTATGTAAAACTCCTGGGTCTCTGTGTGTGCCTGAGCAGCTGCTCTGCCGAGACTCTACACAGCTGTGTGTATCAGACCCAAGGGCCACCCTGGTGGTGTGGGTTCATAAGGGTATTTCCTGATCTGCTGATTTCAGAGATCCATGGGAGAAGCATGGTTTCCCAGCAAGGATCACACAATCATACACTACTTCCCTTGGCTGGCGGTGGGTGTTCCTTTGGCTTTGTGCCACTCCCTGGGTAGGCCATCGCTGCCCCTTCCCCCAACTTTTCTTCATTCTCCATTGGTAAAGTTGTTTGTCTAGTCAATTCCAATGCGAGAACCTGTATGTTAGTTGAAGGTGCTGAATTCATTTGCCCCTTTTCATGCTTCCCCATTAGTGCAGCTGCTTCTAATTGACCATCTTGGATCATTCCAGTTTGTTCTTACTTTTCTAGCTCCTGAAGGGAAATTGTTAGGTTCCTTATTTGAAATCTTTTAACTTTTCTGATGTAGGCATTTATTGCTGTAAATTTGTCTCCTAATACTGTATTTGCTGTAGTTTATAGATTTTGGTATGCTGTATTTCTATTTTCATTTGTTTCAAGGAATTTTAACATTTCTGAATTTTTTTCTTCACTTACTGGTCATTCATGAGCATGTTGTTTAATTTCTATGTATTTTCATACTTTCAAATGTTTCTTTTTAAATTAACTGTTTAGTTTTATTCTATTGTGTTCAGATAAAATATTACATATAATTTATTTCTTATTCAAATTTTAGTTTAGATTCAATTAGTATGTGTATAGGTGTATTACCTGGGTATATTACATAATGCTGAGGTTTGAAGTATGAATGACTTCATTACCTAGATACTGAGCACACTAACCAGTAGTTGTTCAATGTTTGACCCCTTCCCTTCATCCCCCCCATGATAGTTCCCAGTTACTATTGTTGCCATCTTTATATTTATGAATACCCAAAATTTAGCTCCCACTTATTAGTGAGAACATGTGGTATTTGATTTTCTTTTCTTTTTTTAATAACTGAAGTATGTTGTATTTAATTTTAGTAACAACAACAGCAACTTTAAAATGTTGACAGATATCTCTAGAAATCATACATCTTATAAAAAATGAAACTATATGGAGGCAAAACTTCCCAGGAGTGTTGTTGTTTATATTTTACAGCCTGAAGAATGACAAATACTTGAAGATATTTTTAAATCTAATAATAAATTCTGAGAAATAAAAGCGAACAAACAGACTTCTTTTTCTTAACTTAATAGGGTTGAAATACTTCCTAAATAATTAGGTATTTGGTTTTCTTTTCTTGTGTTATTTAGTTTGGATGATGGCATCCAACTACATTTATGTTGCCGCAAAAGACATGATTTTATTATGTTTATGGCTGCCTAGTATTCAATGTTGTATATATGCCACATTTTCTTTATCCAATTCATCATTGATGGGCACCAAGCTCGATTCCATTTTCTTGGTATTATGAATAGTGCTGCAATGAAAATGTGAGTGCAAGTGTGTGTTTGGTAGAGTGATTTGTTTTCTTTTTTCTGTATATCTAGTAAAGGGAGTGCTGTGTTAAATGGTAGTTGTGTTTTAAGTTATTTGAAAAATCTCCAAACTTATTTCCACAGTGGCTGAACTAATTTACATTTCCACCAACAGCATATAAGTGTCCATTATTCTCTGCAGTCTTTCCAGCATCTGTTGTGTTTTGACTTTTTAGTAATACCCATTCTGACTGGTGTGAGATGGTATCTATTTGCAGTTTTGATTTGCATTTCTCTGATGATTAATAATAGGCAGCATTTTTTCACATTTCATGGCCACTTGTATGTCTTCTTTTGAGACGTATCTGTTCATTTCTTTTGCCCATTTTGAATGTAATTATTTGGTTTCTGCTTATCCAATTATTTAAGTTCCTTGTAGATTTCTTAGACCTTTGTTGGATGCATAGTTTGTAAATATTTTCACCCATTCTTTATGTTGTATGTTTACTCTGTTGATTGTTTCTTTTGCTGTGCAGAAGCTCCTCAGTTTAATTAGGTCTTACCTGTCAATTTTTTGTTTTTGTTGCAATTGATTTTGAAGACTAATGCATAAATTCTTTCCCAAGGCCCATGCCCAAAATGATGCTTTCCAAGTTTTATTATAGGATACTTATAGTTTGAGATTTTACATTTAAATATTTAATTCATCTTGAGTTAATTTTTGGATATGGCAAAAGGTATAAGTCCAATTCCATTCTTCTGCATTTGGCTGGCCAGCTCTCTCAGTATCCTGTAATTAATAGGATGTCTTTCGTCATTGCTTATTTTTGTCAACTTTGTCAAAGATTAGATAAGTTTAGGTGTGAGGCTTTATTTCTGGGTTCTGTATGCTTTTACATTAATCTATGTGTCTGCTTTTTGTAAGAGTACCATGTTGTTTTAATTACTGTAGCCTTATGTTATAATTTGAAGTCAGATACTGGGATGCTTCTGGCTTTATTATTTTTACTTAGGCTAGCTTTGGCTATTTAGGTCTTTTTGGTTCCATATAAATTTTAGAATAGATTTTTCTAGTTTTGTGAATACTGACATTGGTAGTTTGATAGAAATAGCTTTAGATTTGTAGATTGCTCTGGGCTTCTACAGAACAATATTAATTCTTTCAGTTCGTAAACGTTTAAAGTTTTTCCATTGCTTTTGTCATATATAATTCCTTTTAGCACTGTTTTGTAGTTCTTGAGATCTTTCTCATTAGGTTAGCTGTATTCTTAGCTATTTTATTTTTGGGTGCGACTATTGTAAATGTGATTGTGTTCTTTATTTGGCTCTCAGCTTGAATGGCTGACTTTGTAAGTGCCTTGATTCAAAATGATGTCCTGCTGTCAGTCCTGTGTCTGGGAAAATGTTGACAACTTTTCCCTGTGTGTTCCCCTCACAGTGTCTCCAAACCTTACCCCATGTTAAATACAGAGTTTAGAAGAAACAAAGTGCTCTCTCTCAGCTTGGGTTGGTCAGATTCCTTGTGGAAAGGTAAGTTACAGGGGGAGGCTCTCTACCTCTCTAATGTACTGGGAATTCACTCGCATTTATCAGTCAGATAGCATCATGGGGGTTTGTGCTGACATTCTCCTCCCTGGGATCTGGGGTACCCTTCACCATTCTAGTTGATTCCTATTTAGCTTCTCGAATTAAAGCTCACAGAATTTATCTTTATGTATTATCTAGCTACTTCCACGTGGCTGAGGCACACTAAACGTTTCTAGTCTGCCATCTTGGGAAAACAAAACAAACCAAATCAATTTAAATTTTTTTTCAAAACCATGTATTGTGTCCCAATATATGATTAGTCCTGAAGGATAGAATATGTTCTGTTGGAAAAAAATATGTATTCTACAGTGTTGGATTAAATATTCTGTCCATAGGCCGGGAGCAGTGGCTCACGCCTGTAATCCCAGCACTTTGGGAGGCCGAAGCGGGTGGATCACCTGAGGTCGGGAGTTCAAGACCAGCCTGACCAACATGGAGAAACCCCGTCTCTACTAAAAATACAAAATTAGCTGGGCCTGGTGGCACATGTCTGTAATCCCAGCTACTAGGGAGGCTGAGGCAGGAGAATTGCTTGAACCTGGGAGGCAGAGGTTGCGGTGAGCCGATATCGTGCCATTGCACTCTAGCCTGGGCAACAAGAGTGAAACTCTGCCTCAAAAAAAAAAAAAAAAAAAAAAAAAAAAAAAAATTCTGTCCATGTCTGATAAGTCCTTTTGATCTGTTGTTCAGTTTAAATAATGTTTCTTTGTTGATTTTTTATCTAAATGATTTGTCCACTGCTGAGAATAGAGTGTTGACGTCCCCAGTGATTTTTGCATTGGGGTTTATATCTCCTTTTAGATTTAGTATTAGTTATATATTGAGTGTTCCACTCTTGAGTGTATATATGTTTATAATTGTTATATCATTTTGCTGAAATAATCCCTTTGTCAATATATAATGATCTATTTTTTTTTATAGACAGCCTTAAAGTCTATATTATTTGCTATAAGTATAGCTATTTTTGTTCACTTTTGCTTTTTGTTTGCATGGAACGTCTGTTTTTATAGGCATCATGTAGTTGGTTGTTCCTTTTTACCATTAGACCAGTCTATATATTTTAATTGAGGAATTAAATCAGTTTAAATTCAATGCTTTATTGGTGTGTGAGGACATACTCCTGTCGTGTTGTTGATTGTTTTCTGTTTTGTTTGTATTGCTTTTTTTTTCACTTTCTCTTTTAATGTTTATTTTTAAAGTTTTGTGGTTTTCTGTAGTAATTTCTGATTCTTTTATCTTTCTCTTTTCTGTGTCAGATCAAGATTTATCATTTTGCAGGTTTTCATTATCATAGTTATCATCTTTTCACTTCCAAATCCAGTGCTCCATTGAGCATCTTGTAAGGCCAGAATAGTGGTCATAAATCTTCATTTTCGTCTGCTTGGGAAAATATATTTATCCTTCACTTCTAAAGGATAGCATTGTTGGTTACGGAACTCTTAGACGACAAACTTATTGTCTTTTGCTTTTTGTTTTTTCACTCTCTAACTGGAATGTTTTATTCCATTCTGTCCTGGTACGGAAGATTTCTGCTGAGAAATGTGCTCTTAATCTATGGACATTTCGTTATATTTGACTTGACATTTTTCTTTTGCTGTTTTTAGAATTCTTTCTTTGTCTCTATTTTTGAGCATGTGACTGTAATGTGCTTTAGACAATGTGTTTGTGTTGAATCTATTCAAAAGCTTCAAACTTTTTGGATCTGGATGTCCATCTTTCTCCCAAAACTTGGTACTTTATTTGGCTATTATTATTATTAATTTGTATACTTCTTCCCTTCTTGAATACCCATAATGTGAATATTTGTTCAATTGATGGTGTTCCATAAATCCTATAGCCTTCCTTTCTTCCTTCCTTCTTTCCTTCCTTCCTTCCTCCCCTCCCTCCCTCCCTTCCTTCCTTCCCTCCTTCCCTCTTTTTCTCTCTCTCTTTTCATTCTTTCTTTCCTTCTTTCTTTTTTTTCTCGATTTTCTTCATCTTCCTGAATTTCTTCAAAAGAACTGTCTTCAAGTTCAGAGATATTTTCCTTTTCTTGGATTAGCCTGTTAGAAGTTCTCAATTGTATTTTTTATTTAATTCATTATTGTTTCAGTTCTAAGATTTCTATTTGGTTATTTTCATAATAGCTTTCTTTTGAATTTCTCATTCTAATTGTTAAATGTTTTTCTGATTTTATTGAATTATCTATGCATATTGTCTTACATCTCACTGAGTATTTGAGATTATTATTTTGTGTTCTTTTTTGGTATTATATATATTTCCTTATACTTCAGGTATGTTACTGAATACCTATTTTGTTTATTTGGATGTGTCATGTTTCCTTTATTTTTTCTGTTTATTTTATCCCTATGTTGATTTCTATGCCTCTGGTAGAAAAGTTGACACAGCTAATTTTATAGAGTAGGTTTCATAGGGAAAGACTTGTTCCTATAGATTAGTCTTGGGGTGTCAATTGGGTAGGGAGCCTTGGCTGTGGTTCGAGGAGGACACAGTAGTAGAATATTTATGCATTTTATTTAGCCATAATTTACGCTAGTAATATTTTGAGTGTCTCAGTAACCTAGGTTGTAAGCGATTGTAGTGGCAATAGCATGACATTACTGAGTGTGAACTTCCTGGGCTGTTTCTCAGGTTGAGCACACATGTATGCACAAGTTGTGTTGGCCTATTTGGGCTCTGGCTTGCTAGGTTTAGGGCCAGAGCTGTTACTCTTGCTGGGGACATGGATACAGGTGCTTGGCCCACCACGGTTGGTACCACCAGGCTGTTTCTCAGGTCCTGGGTGTAACTACTTGACTGCTGGTCTGATCTGGGGAATACCTACCAGGAGTGATCTCCTGGATGTTTCCCAGACCCCAGGTATGGGCATGGGGCTGCTAGATAGGCCAGAGGCATGGGCATGTAGCTTCTTCGCTGGCCTGGAGGTGTGTCAGCTGCTTGGGAGTTTGGGAGCCTCTTTTGTTCTGTGGAAAGTATATAGTGGTTTGGCTGGCTCAAGGGCAGCTCTGACCTTCTCTGGTCTGTCAGACAGTTTCTCCAGCTGGAAATGTGAGTGTCAGGGGTTGGTTTTCTTGCTGTGCAGGACCTCGCAGCCAGTCCTGAGCCCAGGAACAGAGCAACCAGGGTTGTGGCTTTGTAACCACTCATATGGGAGTGATGGAATACATACAGATTCCCAGGGCTAGAGAGCTGCAATGACTACCAGCCCCCAGAGAAGGGACATTCCAGGAGTGGCTTAGTTCTCAGGATGCCACCATGCTGCAGCATCTTGAGTAACAGGGGTTGTGTTGTTGGGGAGTGAACATCTTGTGCTCATGGTCCAGAGAAAAGCATCTGTGTGAATTCCTGGCAGTTTCCCAAACTAAGCTTGGGGCTAGTGACAACTGGGATTCTTATGCAGTAAGGACTTTAGGTGTTTTCAGGGGCAATGGGGATGGCTGGAGTTCTTTTGCTAACCTTTCTCCTGCAAGAAGAAGTTTTTCTTTACTTCAGGCAAATCCAAGTAGGAAAGAGAGAGTGGCAAAGGTAGGGTAACTTCACAGTGCCTTCCTGGAATTCCTTAGCAAAACAGGCATCTCTTTATTCCCTCATTACACTCCAGCACTCTCCCTGTGATACTCCAGTTGAAGCTTGGCTGTTATTTTTTGCCTTGTTGCTTTCTTGTAGAAGAAATGAACTTAAGGCTCCTTTAATCACTCATCCTGTTGATGTCACTCTTTAATCTTTTCTTATTTAATTAATGTTTTAAATATATTCTGTATAATACCATTGTTTTAGTCCATTTTCACACAGCTGTAAAGACATTGAGACTGGGTAATTTGGGAAGAAAAAAGGTTTAAATGACTCATATATCTGCATGGCTGTGGGGGCCTCAGGAATCTTACAATCATGGTGGAAGGTGAAGAGGTAGCAAGGTGCATCTTCCCACAGTGGCAGGAGAGAGACAGACGGGGGAGGGCGGGAAATGCCAGATACTTAATCAAACAACCAGATATTGTGAGAACTCTAGCACTAAAACAGCAAGGGGGATGTCTGCCCCAACAATTCAATCACCTTCCACCAGTTAACTTCTCCAACATATGAGAATTACAATTTGACAAGAGATTTGGGTAAAGACACAAAGCAAAACCATGTTATTCTGTCCCTGGCCCCTTACAAATCTCATGACATTCTCACATTTCAAAAACAATCATCCCTTCCCTACAATCCTCCAAAGTCTTAACTCATTCCAGCATTAACTGAAAAGTCCAAGTCCAAAGTTTTATCTGAGACAAGGCAAATCCCTTCTACCTAGGAGCTTGTAAAATTAAAAAAAAAAAGTTAGTTACTTTCAAGATACAATGGGGATACAGGCATTCGGTAAATGCTCCCATTCCAGATGGGATAAATTGTTCAGAACAAGGGGGCTACAGGCAGGCCTGATGCAAGTCTTTTTTTTTTTTTTTTTTTTTTTTTTTTTTTTTGAGACGGAGTCTAGCTCTGACACCCAGGCTGGAGTGCGGTGGCCGGATCTCTGCTCACTGCAAGCTCCGCCTCCTGGGTTTATGCCATTCTCCTGGCTCAGCCTCCCGAGTAGCTGGGACTACAGGCGCTCGCCACCTCGCCCGGCTAGTTTTTTGTACTTTTTAGTAGAGACGGGGTTTCACCATGTTAGCCAGGATGGTCTCGATCTCCTGACCTCGTGATCCGCCCGTCTCGGCCTCCCAAAGTGCTGGGATTACAGGCTTGAGCCACCGCGCCCGGCCTGCCTGATGCAAGTCTTAAAGCCAGCATGGCAGCCATTAAATCTTAAGCTCCAAAATTTCCCTTGACTCCATATCTCACATCCAGACTACACTGACACCAGGTGTGGGCTCCCAAGTCCTTGGGAAGCTCTGTACCTATGGCTCTTCAGGGTACAGCCCCCATGGCTGCTTTCATCAGCTAACATTGAATGCCTACTGCTTTTCCAGGTGCATGGTGCAAGCTGTTAGTGGATGTAACATTCTGGGGTCTAGAGGATGGTGACCTTCTTCTCAGAGCTCCACTAGGCAGTGCCTCAGTGGGGACTCTGTGTGGGGTTTCCAACCCCACATTTACCCTCTGCATCACCCTAGTAGAGGTTCTTCATGAGGGCTCTGCCTCTGCAGCAGACTTTTGCCTGGATATCCAGGCATTCCCATAAATCCTCTGAAATCTAGGCAAAGGTTTTCAAACCTCAACTCTTGTCTTCTGTATACCCACAGGCCCAAGGCCATATGGAAGCCACCAGTGCTTGGGGCTGGCATCTTCTGAAGAAATGGCCCAAGCTGTCAAGCTGTACCTTGCCCCTTTCTGCTATGCCTGAAAAAGCTAGAGTGGCTGGGACACAGGGTTCCATGCCTAAGGCTGCACAGAGCAGCAGGGTGCTGAGCTCTGTCCATGAAATCGTTTTTATTTTTTTCTCTTAGGTGTGTCCAGGCATGTGATGAGAGGGGCTGCCACAAAGATCTCTGAAATTGCTCTGGATACATTTTCCTTATTGTCTTAGCTATTACCATTAGGCTCCTGGTTACTTATGCAAATTTCTGCAGCTAGCTTAAATTTCTCTCCAGAAAATGGGTTTTTTCTTTTCTACCACATCATCAGGCTGCAAATTTTCCAAACTTTTATGCTATTTTTCACTTTTAAACATAAGTTCCAACTTTAAATCATCTATTTGTGAATGTATGTGACTGTATGCTTTTAGAAAAAGCCAGGCTACCTCTTGAGTGCTTTGCTGCTTATAAATTTCTTGTGGGAGATACCCTAACTCATCTCTCTCAAGTTCAAAGTTCCACAGATCTCTAGGGTGGGAGCAAAATCCTGCCAATAGCTTTGCTAAAGCATAGCAAGCTTCACCTTTATTCTGGTTTCCAAAAAGTTCCTCATCACCATCTGAGACCAGTCAGCCTGAATTTCATTTTCCATATCACTATCAGCATTTTGACCAAAGACATTCAACAAGTCTCTAGGAAGTTCCAAACTTTCTCCCATCTTCCTCTCTTCTTGTTATCCCTCTAAACTGTTCCAACACCTGCTGGTTACCCGGTTCCAAAGTCCGTTTCACATTCTCACATGTCTTTATAGCAATGCCCCACTACCTCGGTACCAATTTTCTGTGTCAGTCCATTTGCAAACAGCTATAACTACACACCTGAGGCTGGGTAATTTACGAAGAAAAGAAGTTTCATTAAGTCATGATTCCAAATGTTTGGGGAGGCCTCAGGAGTTTTATAATCATAGTGGAAGGCAAAGTGGAGCTAAGTCTTCCCATGGTGGCATAAGAGAGAGGGAGAGAAGGGGGAAGCACCAGGCACTTATCAATCAGATCTTGTGAGAACTCTATCAAAAAACAGCAAGGAGGAAGTCTACCCCCACGACTCAATCACCTCCCACCACATCACTCACCCAACATGTGGGGATTACATGAGATTTGGGTGGGGACACAGGGCCAAACCATATCAGCCACCTTGCCTAATTTAAATCTGAAAACTCAGATCAGGAATTATGCTTTTTAAATAATCATTTTTTCCTAACTACTTGCAATGATAACATTTATTTAATATTTACCATGGTAGACAATCTATTAATCATTTTATGTACTTCACTTATTTAATTCTTACAATGTCCCTAGCCAGTTTTTGAGACTTCACGTTCCACAGAGACTGCTTGATTTTAAAGTTGAGCTCTTTGGCTTATAAACTGTAAAACTGGAAAAGACACTTGGCCTCTCTCAATGTCAGTTTTGAAATCTAATCACAGGTTGTTGTGAGATTAAGGTGAATTAATAAAAGTAATTTACATAAATAGTGCATGGAATATTATCATTATTTATTAAATATGAGGTAACATTATTTTAAAATAAAAAACAGTACTATTATTATCTCTAAGTTGAATTATTATGATAGATTCAATGCATACATTGTTTTCTTTTGGAGTTTAGATTATTGTTCAGCAAATAATCACAAGAAATAAACCTCAGCCTCATGTAGATAATTCCATACGAACTTTCTCCTGCTCTATCCCTTCTCCATGGACAAAGTATGCTTCCACACACCATTGATGTTAGCTTTTTCTCATGTGATGTGATTTGGCTAATACAATACAGTCTGAAATGATCTGGTGCTAGTTGCAAACTTATGCTTCTAGTAACATCACTTGTCTACTCCTCCCTCTGGGAGTTTCTGGTCTCCACCATCGTACATGCCCCCAGACAGCTAATACCCTACATACAGGCTCTGGGAATGTCAGATGTGGAGTCAATATGATCTCAAAATGAGGGAAAAAGAGCTATTCCAGCTGACACATAAATCTATTAGTGAATAATAAAAACTGTTTGTCACTGAGGTTATGGGTGTGTATGCCTTTTTATATTGGTAAGACTGGCCAATACACTCTTATTCTCCGGTAAACTCTTCCACATATTAATCAAAGTAGTTATTTAAAGACACAATTCTAAAATATTATGTTCCCTGTTCAGCACCTCTTAATGGAATTCATTTAAACTTAAATTCAAATAAAATTCAAATAAATTCAAATAAAATTATTTGTTACAGTTTAAGAGAATTTTACCTACTTCTTGGATATCATAGTTTTCTATACACAAACCAGTTAGGCATCTTTTTTTTATGCCAAGTTGTTTTCCTTCTTAGGGCCTTCTTAAATGTCCTTTTCTCAAATTTTCTCTTACTGAAAAGATATTCCTCACATTACTTTCCATGATCCTTACACTTCAGTTCTTGACTCAAAAGTCATCTCCCCAGAAATGCATTTCTGATACTTACCTAAGTAAGTAGAATCACACTGTCAGTGTCTGTCTTAACACTTATTGCAATTTTGGTTATATATTTATTAATTTATCTGTTGGTTATCTGTCTCTTCTACTAGAATCTAAGTTTTGTGAGGTCAGCAATAGAGTTTGACTTATTAATTATTGATTAATCAGAACCTAGCACCATGCCAAATGCTTCTAAGTATTTACAACTTCTGTTAGATAAATTAATTTTATTATGGAAGTTGAGATATAGATGATGATTAAATGCATTTTTTAAGATTATGTAACTAATAAAGTACAGAGCTAAGACTCTTAGTCAAATATATCTATTTTCTTTTAAGATTCAAGTATGTGGAGAAAAATTTCAAAAAATATATTGTCCATAATAGATCTAGCCTTGGCTCAATTACAGTTTTGGTAACTCATACCAAATATTGAATAACTGATCATTAATTTATCCTACACTAAATATTTTGACAATTAAGTAGTGCCTAATTATATGGGTTGCACTTACACTCTTTAGAATAATGGTTTTTGATTCTACATATATACTTAAGAAATACCTATTATTAAAAATTCACAACCTACATATATAGGTTCAATTTTTTTTAAACATACACTCAACATTTTCTATTGTATATTTTTATATACTTTGGTAAGCATCTCTGACAAATATTTTACAATATCTAAATTTTAATTATTTACAACTATTTTATATTTGCACTAAGTTTGTATTTTATACTAAGTTTTATTAAATTCATATATCATTTAGAATAGGGTAGATTGTTCTACATTAAGCAGCAACCTTAAAATATTAAAGGACTAATACAGCAAATGCTTATTTTCTGCCATATATATGTCATTGGTTGCCTTAGGCCCTGTTCCACATCATTTTTACTGCAGGATCCAAGCTAAATCAATAGCCTCTTTCTGGAACTTTGATGTGGTGAAAGTTCCTAGAATGTGGTGAAACACGAGCTGTCTTTTAGATCAAATCCTTAGGGTACATGTTACTTTTGCTACTGTTTCATTGGGAAAAGCAAGTCATTTTATGAAGTTGGAAGTCATTGGGATAAATACAAATAATTTTTCCTGAGGGAGTGGCCCTGAATGTACAATAAAAATACATCTATTGTAGAGAGTTGAAAGCCTGAGTGTCATGACCAACTCAGCAGTCCACTGAGGCTATATGATCAAACAGCCAACTGTTTATCATGATTGCAGAATATGGGCAAACTTGCTTCTGTGCTGGCTGCCAGAAGGTTTGCTGAGGGCAATCACTCCCTGGCACCATGCTCCTTGAGGTTATCTACTGGAACATCTGGAGACTACTTCTCAGAGAATGCAGTCATGCAGGGCTGCACCGAGTCAGGCAGCTGACCACAACCACCCCCTTCTCCCTATGTTCTTTACTCAATAAATACGAAGGGCTATAGAAGCTCAGGGCCCTTGTTCACTAGAAGCAAGGAGTCCCCGACCCCTTACTCCAAATATCCTCTTTTGTCTTTGTCTTTATTTCCACGTTCATCTTCCTTTGTTCAGTCTACCAAGGCCCATGGCAATCTATGATGCTTTACTGACTCATTTCCCTGGCATGAATTTTTATATAATTGTTAGGCTTTCAAAAAATGACTTCTCTGACATTAGCAGTTACATTTTCTCTTTTCAGAAAGCCTATTTCCCTTCCTCTATGATAATTATGAAATCTCAACTGACCATGTGTAGTTTTGAGTAGAACCTGATGACTGTAGGTAAAGTATTTCCTAGATAATTTTTGAAATAAAGTGGTGTTTGAAATCTGAGAATACACCTGAAGTTTTGATGGAGTAAAAGAAAGTAAGTATTTTTCTTACTAAAATCATTTGGGGGCAGATAAACATAGAATATATTTGAATATTTTATTATATTTATCCAAAACTTTAAAGTTACCTTGAAATGTCTTAAGTGTAGCTGAGAGCCATTAAGGTACAAAATTTCATGATCTTTTTTTGGACTCAGTATACAAGGGAAAATAATAATTTTAAAAAAGCCTCTCTTTCCCTGAAGTTGAATTAACATTCTTTTTTTTTTTTTTTAGACAGGGTCTCACTCCATTGCCCAGGTTGGAGGGCTGTGGTGTGATCATGTCTCACTGTCTCACTGCAGCCTTGACTGCTTGGATTCAAGTGATCTTACTGCTTCAGCCTCCTGAGTACCTGGGACCACCAGCATGTACCACAATGTGCAACTAATTTTTAAATTTTGTTTAGAATGGGATCTCACTTTGTTGCCCAGGCTGGTCTCAACCTCCTGAGCTTAAGTGATCCTTCCACCTCGCTTCCTAAAGTGCTGGGATTATAGGTACAAGCCAAACCACCTGGCTGAATTAACATTCTTAATGCTTTGGAAAAGTAAGGCAGTTACACTCAAACAAAAATAAAATTTATGGTAAGCCATCATACTTGGTAATATGATTTGGATTTGTATCCCCACCCAAATCTCATGTCGAATTGTAAACTACAGTGTTGGAGCAGGGGCCTTGTAGAGGTTACTGAAGCATGAAGCAGACATCCTCCTTGCTGTTCACCTGATAATGAGAAAATTCTCATGAAATCTGGTTGTTTAAAATCATGGAGCACTTCCACCTTTGCTCTATTCTTTCTCCAGACATGTAAGACATGACTGCTTTCCCTTCACTTTCTGCCAAATTATAAGTTTCCTGAGGTCTCCCTAGTCATGCTTCTGTATAGCCTGGGGAACTATGAGTCAATTAAACCTCTTTTATTTATAAATTGCCCAGTTTCAGGTAGTTCTTTATAGCAACACAAGAATGGACTAATGCGCTTGTCCATCTTTTTTTGTATGAGGATAAAATATTATTTAAAAAATTACACTTTGGTTCATCAGATTTTAAAAAGAGGGACAAATTGTAATACTTATGGATTCCTTACTGTATACAGAGCTCTGTGCTATTATATATGTAATCTTTAATGTAATCTTTAATATAGATTTTAATCATCATTTTACTAAACAAATGAAGACTAAAACATTGGAATGAATTTTACTAAAACACATGGCTGGTAAATGATATTATGAATATAAACTCATACAGTTTTAACTGGGAAGCTATAGTTTTCATTTGCATCATTCAATTAACCTTCTATTTCCACTATTAAAGATGGTATCAATATGTATTGGAAACATGAAACTGGGATGGTACTTTGGGAATTATATCATCCCTATTTTTAATTGTTTGTGAGTCTAGAATAGTTATCATCAATTCTTCAATCCAAATAATTGTTTTGCACCTTTGCAAAGTAACTTGATTAATCTGTTAAGTGAAAGTTTGATAGAAATGTGCACAATGTTGAAACCACAAAATGTGTAATTGATCTCCAAAAACAGTGATGTTAAATGATAATTCCTGGACTTGTGTTTAGGTCTTTGATGCAAATCTGAGTATGGAAAAAATGAATTGAGGATAGGGTATACAAATTCCCCAGAATTCACTAAAAAATTATCTAGTCATTAAGAGCATTTTCAGACATCACACTGATCTGATTATAACTCCCAGTCCTGCCATCTAGCAGTTACACAACCATGGAAAGTTATATGACCTCTTTGAAACTTTTTCTCTTTGGAAAATGAGAATAGTAGAAACATTTTCTTCAAATACCTGTTCTGAAAATTAAATAAGATAATGCTCTTAAGGTGCTCATAAATAGTATATGGCAAAGTTTACTGTTTCAATAAATAATAAAAGAAAATCTACTTGTTTATCTCATATAATGCCTATATCTGGCCAGGCACAGTGGCTCACACCTGTAATCCTAGGACTCTGGGAGAATGAGGAGGGAGGATCACAAGGTCAGGAGTTTGAGACCAGCCTGATCAACACGGTGAAAGCTGGTGTCTACTAAAAATACAAAAATTAGCCAGGCGTGGTCACACGCCTGTAATCGCAGCTACTTGGGAGGTTGAGGCGGAGAATCACTTGAAACCAGGGGGCAGAGGTTGCAGTGAACTGAGATTGTGCCACTGCACTCCAGCCTGGGTGACACAGCAAGACTCCATCTCAAAAAAAAAAAAAAAAAAAAGAAAGTGACTATATTTACCATCCCTAAATCTGAGACTTTATTAGAAATGCAATTAAGAAATAAGGTGTTCACTGCTAGAACTCTAGCTCTAATAAATTCAAAATAATCTCTAAGTACTAATATTTTATACTGATTCTTAGGTGACCAGTAGGATATTAGAAACCATGGCCAAAAAATAGAAGATGACTGACTAGAAGAAGCTAGTGTGGGCTGCTCTCATGGAGAGAAGAAGAAGTTTCATATAAATACTACATCTTCAACTGAAACATCCAGGAGGAGACATTGGGATTCTTCCAGAAAACAAATTTGGCCCACAGGGAATGGAGAGGGACAAGACAGATGATGCAGGAGGTGGCACCGAGCCATAGGAGGCTCCCTCTCCCTGGGGATTGGTGAGTGAGTAAGATACACAATGGATGCATAATTATTCTATAGATTTTACAACCCTGGGATCATTCTCCGATGAGCCCATTCCACAAAGACCTTCAGATTGACATGCTGTATTAGTCCATTTTCATGCTGCTGATAAAGACATACCTGAGACTGGGAAGAAAAAAGGTTTAACGGGCTTACAGTTCCACATGGCTGGGGAGGCCTCCAAATCATGGCAGAAGGCAGGGAGGAGCAAGTCACTACTCAGGTGGATGGGAGCAGGAAAAGAGAGAGCTTGCGCAGGGAAACTCCCATATTTAAAGCCATCAGATCTCATGAGGTTTATTCACTATCAAGAGAACAGCATGGGAAAGACCCACTCCCTTGATTCCATCACCTCCAATCAGGTTTCTCCCACAAAATGTGGGAATTGTGGGTGTTACAATGCAAAATGATATTTGGGTGGGGACACAGTGAAACCATATTATTCCACCCCTGACCCTTCCCAAATCTCATGTCATCACATTTCAAAACCAATTATGCCTTCCCAACAATCCCCCAAAGTCCTAAGTCATTTCAGCATTAACTCAAACGTCCAAGTTCAAAGTCTCATCCGAGACAAGGCAAGTCCCTTCTGCCTATGAGCCTGTAAAATCAGAAGCAACTTAGTTAATTCCAAGATATAATGGAAGTACAGGCATTGGGTAAATACAGCCATTCCAAATGGGAGAAATTGGCCAAAACAAAGAGGCTACAGGCAGGCAAGTCCAAAATCCAGTGGGGCAGTAAAGTCTTAAATCTCCAAAATAATCTCCTTTGACTCCATGTCTCACATCCAGGTAATGCTGATGTAAGGAGTGGGTTCCAATGGTTTGGGGTAGCTCTTCCCCTGTGGCTTTGCAGGGTACAGCTTTCATCCTGGCTGGTGATGAGTGTCTGTGGCTTCTCCAGGCATATGGTGCAAACTGTCAGTGGACCTACCATTCTTGGGTCTTGGGGATGATAACCCTCTTCTCACAACTCCACCAGGTGGTGCTCTGGTAGGAATTCTGTGTGAGGTCTCTGACCCTACATTTCCCTCTTGCATTGCCCTATCAGAGGTTCTCCATGAGAGCCCCAGCAGAGGGACACTGGGCCCAGCCCATTAAACTACATATTCTTCGTAGGCCTGTGGGACTGTGATGGGAGAGGCTGCCTTGAAGATGAAGACCCCTGACATGCCCTGGAGATATTTTCCCCATTGTCTTGCGGATTAGCATTGGGCTCCTTGCTACTTATGCAAATTTCTACAAATGGCTTTAATTTCTCCTCAGAAAAATGGGATTTTTTTTTCTATTGCTATGCCATGCTGCAAATTTGCCAAACTTTTATGCTCTGCTTCCATTATAAAACTGAATGCCTTTAACAGCACCCAAGTCACTTCTTGAATGCTTTGCTGCTTAGAAATTTATTCTGCTAGATGCCCTAAATCATCTGTCTCAAGTTCAAAGTTCCACAAATCTCTAGGATAGGGACAAATGCTGCCAGTCTCTTTGCTAAAACATAACAAGAGTCACCTTTGCTCCAGTTCCCAACAGGTTCCTTATCTCCATCTGAGACCATATCAGCATAGATTTTGTTGTCCATATTATTATCAGCATTTTGGCCAGAGCCATTCAACAAGTGTCTAGGGAGTTCCAAATTATCCCATTTTTTTTTGTCTTCTTTTGAGCCCTCCAAACTCTCCCAACCTCTGCCTGTTACCCAGTTCCAAAGTCGTTTCCACATTTTTGGGTATCTATTCATCAGCACCCTACTCCTGATACCAATTTACTGTATTAGTTCATTTTCATGCTTCTGAAAAAGACATACTTGAGACTGGGCAGTTTACAAAAGAAAAAGCTTTAATGGACTTACAGTTCCACTTGACTGAGAGGCCTAACAGTCATGGCAGAAGGCAAGGAGGATCAAGTCACATCTTACATGGATGGCAGCAGGCAAAGAGAATGGTTGTGCAGGGAAACTTCCATTTTTAAAACCATCAGATCTCATGAGGCTTATTCACTCTCAGGAGAACAGCACAAGAAAGACCCACCCCCATAATTTAGTTACCTCCCACTGGGTTCCACCCATGAAACATGGGAATTGTGGGAGTTATATTTCAAGATGAGATTTGGGTGGGGACACAGCCAAACCATATCACGTACACAGCTATATGGAGTCTGAGCAAAACCTCTTCTCAGGTACACATGAAGTCCTGAAGGACTTGAATCCCCTGCATCCCTAATATTAGTGGCAGTAACTCTAGCACATGAGAAAGTTAGGCTCCCTTACACACCCCTAGGAAAAGGGGTGAATCCAGGGACCCAGCAGCAATGGTCTGCAGGCCTTGCTTCCACTGCACATTGCAGGGTAAGGCCCATTGGTTTGGGAATTCAACCACCCCCTACCAGGGTTTTCAGTGGGTATTAGCTCTGTACCTTTCTGTGATGGATCTCCCACAGAGGGTGAGGGCCACCACCTTTGCTAAATCACAGCTTTAGCCTTTGCTACCTTTAGGCACTGGAGATTCCGAAGCGATTGCAAATAGGTGCAGACACCCAGCACAGTATTTAAAAACCCCACAAAAAAGCAGCTAGATTGTTTCCTACATGAGTCCCCAATCCCATTTCTCCTTGCTGGATGGACTTCCTGACCTGGGACTCCAGCTATTCTGACAGGGTAACCTTGCCACAGCTCCACACCTTCCTGGGACAGAGCTCCCAGGAAGCTCTTTGTTGTTTCACAACCTTCATTCTTCCTGCCTTCAGGCTCTGGAGAGTCCAAGGTGACTAGGGTGTGGCACAGAACTTCAGCATAGTGCAGTCACTCTATGAACAAATGGCCAGATTGTTATTTACATGGGTTCCTGATCCTGTTTCTCTTCACTGTGTGAGATCCCTCGAACTAAAACTCCAGCCATCCTCCCCCCACACCCCTGGCTCAGGACCGCAGAACAGCTACCCCACCCACAGATAAGCACACCCATTGGCAGTGGCTCTGAGTTTCCCTAGAAATAGGCTCCCAGAGGCAACTGAAAGTCCCTCTGCCACTACCACAGCATGGTTTTACCCGTGTTGCTCTTGGTCTGGGGAACAAAGAGCCCAAGGGTTTCACCCAAGCTTACAAGTCACCACAGCCACCATACATACAGGATCCCAAACTCTCTTCCCTGTAAGCCCTCAACCCCCTCTTCACAACAAGCAGAGCACCCAGCTCAGGCTAGTAGTGCTGTCTCCCAACACTCTGGTTGAACACTCCCAGTAACAGCAGCTCTGTGTTTCTCAGAGGTGGAGACCCCAGGGTATATTAGTTACTTCTCACACTGCTATTAAAAACGTACTCAGGACTGGATAATTTTTAAAGGAAAGAGGCTTAATGAGCTCACTGTTCCACATGACTGGGGAGGCCTCACAATCATGGCAGAAGGCAAAGAAGGAGAAAGACACATCTTACATGGTGGTAGAAGAGAGAGCATGTGCATGGGATCTCCTCTTTATAAAACCATCAGATCTTGAGTTACTTATTCACTATTATGAGAATGTCATGGGAAATTCCACCCGCATGATTCAATTACCTCCCACCGCATCCCTCTCATGATATATGGGGATTACTACAATTCAGGTGAGATTTGGGTGAGGACACAGAGCCAAACCATATCACAGGACAACTAAAAGCCCCTCTGCCACTGCCTATGCAGTGGAATCACCCCTGCTATCTTCAGAATGAGAAAGGAGCTAAGACCCTGGATGCTTTATCCAAAATTCCACATAGCTGCAGTTGCCTTAAGGAGAGGAGGCCAGTCTGTCTCTCATGGGTCCAACCAACTCTCCTTGCTTGTCATGAGGCAGGGCTTCCCCAGCGTGGGCCCCAGTGCAGCTACCCTATTTAGGGCTGATTGCACTGATGAATTCCAGTTCTACATTTCTCTGCAGACAGCATAAAAGTGGGAGAGAACTCCACACTTTCAGAGTATTGACAGGGAGCATGAAGGCCAGAGTGCCTTATTTCCTCCACACAACTGCACTACTATTCCAGCAAGTGTTCTTAACCAGGCTGAGATGGCTGAAACGAGAGATAAAATTCAGAACATGGATAGAAATAAAGATAATCTGAATTTTGGAAAATGTCAAAACCCAATCCAAGAAAGCTAAACATCAAACACACACACACACACACACAGACACACACACACACACACACACTTTATAGGTGTTCATAGACTAAATAGTCAGTATACAAAAAAGAAGCATACAGACCTGATAAATTTGAAAAACACACTACAAGAATTTCAAAATGCAATTGCAAGCATTAACAGCCAAATAGACCAAGTTAAGAAAAGAATCTTAACTTTTGAGAAAAGAATCTCAAGAGAGCTTGAAGACTGGCTCTCTGAAATAAGACAATTAGACAAAAATAAAAAGAATTACAAGTAATGAACAAAACCTCTGATAAATATGGGCTTATGCAAAGAGAATAAATATATGACTCATTGATACCCCTGAAAAAGACGGGTAGAAAGCAAGCAACTTGGAAAACATTGTATTAGTCTGTTTTCACACTGCTATGAAGAGCTACCAGAGACTGGGTAATTTATAATGAAAAGAGATTTAATTGACTCACAGTTCTGCATGGCTGAGGAGGACTGAGGAAACTTAAAATTATGGCAAAAGGCAAAGGGAAAGCAAAGAATGTCTTACATAGTGACAGGAGAGAGAGAAGAGGGATGTGCCACACTTTTAAACAATCATATCTAGAGAGAGTTCACTCACTATCAAGAGAACAGCATGAGGGAAATCCATCCAATAATCCAATCACCAGGTTCCTCCTCTGACATGTGGGGATTACAATTGGAGATGAGATTTGGTTGAGGACACAGAGTCAAACCATATAATTCCAAAGCTTGTCCTTGCAAAATCCCACATCCTTCTTACATTTTAAAACACAATTATGCCTTCTCAACAGTACCCCAAAGTCTCAACTCATTCCAGCATTAACCCAAGAGTCTGAAGTTTAATTTGAGACAAGGGGAGCCCCTTCTGCCTCTAAGCCTATAAAATCAAAAATAAGTTAATTACTTCCAAGATACAATGAGGGTACAGGAATTGGGTAAATGCTCCCATTCCAAATGGGAGAAAATGGCCAAAAAAGGGGACTATGGGCCCCATGCAAGTCCAAAACCTCATAGGGTAGTCATTAAATCTTAAGTATTTGAAATATTCTTCTTTGACTCCAAGTCTCACATCCAGACCACATTGAAATAAGGGGTAGGCTCCCACAGCCTTGGGCTGCTCTGCCCCCAAGACTCTGCATGGTGCAACCTTTATGACTGCTTTTACAGGCTGGCAGTGTGGGTCTGTGGCTTTTCCAGATATATGGATCAAGCTGTTGGTTATACCATTCTGAGGTCTGATGAACGGTGGCCCTCTTCTCATAGCTCCACTAGCCAGTGCCCCATAATAATTCTGTGTTGGGGCTCCAACTCCACATTTCCCCTCTGCTTTTGCCTAGTAGGGGTCCTTCATGAGGGCTCTGCCCATGCAGCAGACTTCTGCCTGGAAATCCGCATTTTTCCATATATCCTCTGAAATCTAGGAGGAGTTTTCCAAAGCTCAACTCTTGTCTTCTGTGCATCCACAGGCCCAAGGCCACATGGAAGCTTCCAGTGCTTGGGGTTTGCACCCTCTGAAGCAATGGTCCAAGATTTACCTTGGCCCCTTTAGCCAGAGCTTGGGCTGGAGCAGCTGGAATACAGGGTCCCATGTCCCAAGGGTTCACAGAGCAGCAGGGTCCTGAGCTGAGCCCATGAAATTATTTTTTCCTCCTAGGCCTCTGGGCCTGTGATGGGAGGGGCTGACATGAAAGTTTCTAACACGCCCTGAAGACATTTTCCACATTGTCTTGACTGTTAACATTTGGCTTCTCTTTCCTTATGCGTATTTCTGCAGCATGCTTGAATTTCTCCCCAGAAAATGGGTTTTTCTTTGCTACCACATGATCATGCTATAAATATTCTAAACTTTTATACTCTGCATTTTTTAAAAAAAAACCTAAGTTCCCATTTTAAATTATCTCTTTGCAAACACGTAAGTCTATTTGCCTTCAGAAACAGCCAGGTCACATTTTGAATAATTTGCTGCTTAGATATTTCTTCTAGGAGATGCCCTGAATCATCTCTTTCAAGTTCAAAGTGCCACAGATCTCTAGAGCAGGAGCAAAATGCTGCCATTCTCTTTGCTAAAGCATAGCAAGAGTGACCTTTACTCCACTTCCCAATAAATTTCTCATCTCCATCTCAGACCACCTCAGCCTGGACTTCATTGTCTATATTACTTTCAGCATTTTGGTCTAAGCCATTCAACAATCCTTAGAAAGTTTTAACCTTTCCCTCATCTTTCTGTCTTCTTCTGAGACCTGCAAACTGTGCCAACCTCTGCCAGTTATCCAGTTCCAAAGTCACTTCTAAATTTTCAGATAGCTTTATAGCAGTGTCTACTCTCTCAGTACCAATTTTCTGTATTTGTCCATTTTCACACTGCTATGTAGAACTATCTGAGATGGGGTAATTTATAAGGAAAATAGGTTTAATTGACTCATAGTTCCACATGACTGGTGAGGCCTCAGGAATCTTACAATCATGCAGAATGTGAAGGAAAGGCAAGGCGTCTCTTACATCATGGAAGAAGAGATAGAGAGCAAAGGGGAAAGTGCCACACTTTTAAACCATCAGATCTTGTGAGAACTCATTATCATGAGAACAGCATGGCAGAAATTCACCCCCATTATCCAATCGCCTCCAGCCAGGTCCCTTTGTTTACAGGTGGAAATTACAATTCAAAATGAGATTTGGGTAGGGACACAGAGCCAATCCATATTGAAGATATTTTAGAATATTATCCTTAAAAACTTCACCAACTTCTCTAGAAAGATCAACATTCAAATTTAGAAAATGCAGATAATCCCTGCAAGATACTATAAATAAAAACCATATTCGATAGAGATAATCATCAGATTCTGCAAGGTCAAAATGAAAAAAAAAAGTTAAATGCAGCTAAAGAGAAAGAGCAAGTCACATAAAAAGGAAACCTCATAAGGCTAACAGTGATCCTTTCAGCAGAAACTCCACAAGCCAGATGAGTTTGAGGGCCTATATTCAACATTCTTAAAGAAAAAAAAAATCTTTGACTATGAATTTCATAACCAGTGAAATGAAGCATCATAAATAAAGGAGAAATAAGATCCCTTTCAGACAGACAATTGTCAAGGGAATTTATTATCACCAGACCTGCCTTACAAGAGGTAAATATGGAAAGGAGTACTTATAGAAACTATGTGGGTACAGGCATTTGGTAAATACAGCCATTCCGAATGTGAGAAATTGACCAAAACAAAGGGACTACAGGCCCCATGCAAGAACTGAAATTTCATGGGGGAATCAAATCTTAAATCTCCAAAATGATCTCCTTTAACTTCATGTCTCATGCCTAGATCATGTTGGTGCAAAAGGTGAGTTCCCATGGCCTTGGGCAGCTTCATCCCTGTGGTTTTGCAGGGTACACCATCTGTGGCTTCTTCAAGCTCAGGCCGAAGCTGTCAGTGGATTTACCATTCTGGAGCCTGGACGATGGTGTCCCTCTTCTCAAAACTCCAGTAGGTGGTGCCCCAGGTTGGAGTCTGTGTGGGACTTCAACCCCACATTTCTACACTGACTTAGCAGATGTTCTCCATGAAAACTCTATCCTTGCAGCAAACTTCTGACTGGACATCAAGGCATTTTCATATATCCTCTGAAATCTAGGCGGAGGTTCTCTAACCTCAATTCTTGACTTCTGTGCACGTGCAGACTCAACACCACATGGAAGCTCCTGAGGCTTGGGACTTGTGCCCTCTGAAGTCATGGCCCGAGCTGTATCTTGGCTCCTTTTAGTCGTGGCTGAGACACGATGTATCAAGTCCCTAGACTTCACACAGCATAAGATCCCTGGGTCAGGCCCATGAAACCATATTTTCTTCCTAGGCCTCTAAGCCTGTGATGAGAGGGGCTGCCTTGAAAACCTCTGACATACCCTAGAGACATTTTCCCCATTATCCTGGGACTAACATTTGACTCATTGTTATTTATGCAAATTCTGCAGCTGGCTTGAATATCTCCTCAGAAAATAAGATTTTCTTTTCAATCGCATTGTCAGGTTGTAAATTTTTGGAACTTTTATGCTTTGCTTCCCTTATAAAACTGAATGCCTTTAACAGCACCCAAGTCACTTCTTGAATGCTTTGGGGCTTAGAAATTTTTTCTACTAGTACCCTAAATCATCTCTCTCAAGTTCAAAGTTCCACAAATCTCTAGGGCATGGGCAAAATGCCACCAGTCTCTTTGCTAAAACACAACAAGAGTTACATTTGCTCCAGTCCCTAACAAGTTCCTTATCTCCATCTGAGACCACCTCAGCCTGGACCTTATTATTCATATCTTTATTAGTACTTTTGTCAAAGCCATTTGACAAGTCTCCAGGAAGTTCCAAACTTTCCTACATTTTCCTGTCTTTTTCTGAGCCCTCAGAACTGTTGCAACTTACCAGTTCTGAAATCACCTCCACTTTTTTGGGTATCTTTTCAGCAACAACCCATGCTATTGGTACCAATTTACCGTACTAGTTCATTTTCATGAAGACGTGATAAAGACATACCCAAGACTGGGGAAAAAATAGGTTTATGGGCTTATAGTTCCACATGGCTGGGGAAACCTCACTATCATGGTGGAAGGCAATAAGGAGCAAGTCATGTCTTACATGGATGACAGCAGGCAAAGAGAAAACCTGTGCAGGAAAACTCCATCTTATAAAACCATCAGGTCTCATGAGACTTATTCACAATCACAAAAACATCACAAGAAAGTCCTGGCCCCATGATTCAATTATCTCCCACTTCATTCCTCCCACAACACATGGGGATTATGGGAGCTACAAGATGAGATTTGGGTGGGGACACAGAGCCAAACCATATCACCCAGATTCGTAAAGCAAGTTCTAAGAGACCTACATAACCACGTAATAACAGTGGGAGACTTCAATACCCCACTAACAGTATTAGACAGTTCATTGAGGCAGAAAATTAACAAAGATATTTATGACCTAAATTCAACACTTGACCAAATAGGTCTAAAAGACATCTATAGAACTCTCTTCCTCAGAATAGCAGAGTATAGATTGTTCTCATTGCCATGTATGGCACAGTGTATGCCACATAGCACATACTCTAAAATCAACCACTGAATCAGACATAAAATAATCCTCAGCCAATTAAAAAAAAATCATACCAATAAAGTTCTTGAACCACAACACAATGAAAAGATATACAATATTAAGAAAATTTTTCAAAACCATAAATTACATGGAAATGAAACAACCTGCTCCTGAAAAACTTTTGAATAAATAATGAAATTTAAAGCAGAAATCAAGAAGTTCTTTGAAACTAATGAGAACAAAGATAAAACATACCAGAATCTCTGGACCACAACTAAGTCAGTGTTAAGAGGAAAATTTATAGCATTCAATGCCCACATCAAAAATACAGAAAGATCTAAAATTAACAACATAACATCACAATTAGAAGAAGTAGAGAAGTGAGAGGAAACCAGTCCCAAAGCTATCAGAAGATAAGAACTAACTGAAATCAGAGCTGATCAGAAGGAGATCGAGACACACAAAAGATCATCAAATCCAAAAGTTTGTCTTTAAAAAATTGAGATAGACTAATAAAGAAAAGAGAGAAGATCTAAGAAAACACAGAAATGACAATGATGATGTTACCACTGACTCCATAGAAATATATAACCGTCAGAAACTACTATGAACATCTCTATGCACACAAGCCAAGAAATCCAGAAGACATGGATAAATTTCTGAACACATACATTCGCCCAAGACTGAATCATGTAGAAATTAAATCTGTGAACAGACCACTGTTGAGCTCCAAAATAGAATCTGTAAGCTATATGCTACCAACAAAAACAATTTCAAGAGCAGGTAGATCCACAGCTGAATTTTACCTGAGTTATAAAGAAGAGTTGGTACTATTTCTACCGAAACTATTACAAAAAGTTGAGGAGGAGGAATTGCTCCCTAACTCATTATTTGAGGCCAGCATCAACCAGATGCCAAAATCATTCAGATACACAACAAAAAAAGGACAACTTCAGGTGAAAATCCTTTAATGCAAAATTCCTCAGCAAAATGCTTACAAACTCAATCCAGCAGCACATCAAAAAGTTAATCCACTATAATCAAGTAGACTTTATCTTGGGATGCAAGGTTTGTTCAACCTATGCAAATTAGTAAATGTGATTCATCACATAAGCAGGACTAAAGACAAAAACCACAAAATTATTTCAATAGATACAGAAAAAGGCTTTTGACAAAATTCAGCATGCCTTCATGTTAAAAATCCTCAATAAACTAGGCATTGAAGGAACATACCTCTAAATAATAAGAGCCATCTATGAAAAACCCACAGCTGACACCATATCAAATGGGAAAAAGCTGGAAGCACTCCTCTTAAAAATTGCCAAAAAAACAAGAACGCCCTCTCTCACTACTCCTCTTCAACACAATATTGGAAGTTCTAGCTATAGCAATCAGGCAAGAGAAAGAATTAAAAGGCATCTAAATAAGAAGAGAGGAAGCCAAACTATCTTTTGCAGATCACATAATTTTATGTTTAGAAAATCCCACAGTGTTAGTTCAAAAGCTGCTTTAGCTGATACATTCTTCAGTAAAATTTCAGAAGCACAATTAACACACAAAAATGAATAGTGTTCCTGTACACCTACAAGATCCAAGCTGAGAATCAAATCAGGAACACAATCCCACAATTGCCGCAAAAAGAAGAAAATACCTAGGAATACAGCTAACCAGGGTGGTGAAAGATCTCTACAGTGACAACTACAATACACTGTTCAAAGAAATTACAGATGACAGAAGCAAATGGAAAAACATCTCATGCTTATGTTTAGGAAAAAGCAATATTGTTTAAATGGCCATACTGCCCAAAGTGATTTATAGATTCAATGCAATTTCTATCAGACTATTAATAACATTCTTTTCTGAGCAAGAAAAAGCTATTTTAAATTTCTTATGGAAGCAAAAAAGAATCTGAACAGCCAAGTCAATCCTAGGCAAAAAAAAAAAAAAAAAATCCGGAGGCATGATGTTATCTGACTTCAAACTATACTACAGGGCTACAGTAATTAAAACACCATGGTACTGCTTCAAAAACAAACACAAATGAATGGAACATAACAGAGACCAGAAATTGTGCTGCACACCTACAACCATCTGATCTTGGACAAAGCTGACACAATCAATAAATGGGAAAAGGGCTCTCTATTCAATAAATTGTACTAAGACAACAGGCTAGCTATATGCAGAAGATTAAAACTGAACCATTTCCCTACGCCATATACAAAAACAAAGTCAAGATAGATTAAATGGTAAAATGTAAATCCTAAAACTATAAAAAAAATCCTGGAAGATAATCTAGGAAATACCATTCTGGATATAGGAACTGGTAAAAATTTTATGATGAAGACAGCAAAGCATTGCAGCAAATGCAAAAATTGACAAGTGGAATCCAATTAAACTAAATTGGTTCTGCATACCAAAGAAACACTAACAACAGAGTAAACAGACAACATACATGAAAGAAAAATACTTGAAAACTATGCATCTGACAAAGTTCTAATGTCTAGAATCTATGAGCAATTTAAATTTACAAACAAAAATCATTGAACCCCATTATAAAAGTAGGCAATGGACATGAACAGACACTTTTCAAAGAAGACATATATGCAGCCAACAAGCACATGAAAAACTGAAGAATGTCACTAATCATTAGAGATATGCAAATAAAAACCACAATCAGATACTATCTCATACAAGTCAGAATGGCTATTATTAAAAAATAGAAAAATATTTTGGTGGGGTTGCATAGAAAAGAGAACATTTACACATTCCTGGTGGCAGTGTAAATTAGTTTAGCCATTGTGAAAAATAGTGTGGCAATTCCTCTAAGAACTTGAAACAGAATTAACATTCAACCCAGCAATTCCATTACTGGATATATACCAACAGGAATATAATTCATTCTACCATAAGGACACATGCACCAGTATGTTTATTGCAGTACTATTCACAATAGCAAAGACATAGTATCAACCTAAATGCCTGTCAGTGATAGAATGTATAAAGAAAATGTGGTACATATACACCATGGAATATTATGCAGCCTTAAAAAGAATAAAATCTGTCCTTTGCAACAATGTGCGTGGAGTTGAAGATTATTATCCTTGCCAAACTAATGCAGGTACAGAAAACCAAATGCTATATGTTCTCATTTATAAGTGAGAACTAAATAACAAGAACACGTGGACACAAAGTAAGGGACAACAGACCCTGGGGCCTACTCAAGGGTGGAAAGTTGGAGGAGCAAGAAGATCGAAAAAAAATGTCTATTGAGCACAGTGTTTACTACATGTGTGACAGAATAGTCTGTACACCAAATGCCATGACACAAGTTTACCTATATACAAAACCTGCACATGTACCCCTGCACTAAAATAATAACTAAAAAAAAACTTAAAAAACTAAAAAAAAGGAAAAAACTTAGAAGACTCATGTTGTTGCCACTTCTATTAAGAGCCAGAGGGTTATGAAGATTAATATTGCCTTTACATTTTATAAAATAATAGATCATTTAAAATGAAGAATAAATATAAGCTATAAAATCCCTGTTAAACACTCCTGGTTAGATGTAGTATGAATTTTAAGAAACTAAGTTTCCTAAAGATGAGAGATCACTAATTAATTCATCTACAGTGGTGATATTAACATAAACTGATTTTTTTTAAAGAACCAGTGTAAGTTCAGGAACTTTTCACAAAGTTTCCAAGGTTTTTTATGCTATCAAGATGTTGTCATAAAGAACTATGAAGCCAGAAAGTCGGTAGTCTAGGAAAAATTATAAGTTTTAGGACTGAATGTCATAGCAGTGACTGGCAAGGTGGAATTGAAGTTACATCATTGGTCAAACAATTAGCCTAAACCTGGTACTGATCAATCTCTCTAAGTCTTGGTCATAAACTAATGGAATTCACATACCCTTGCCTATAAGTAGTAGTCTTCTTCCTGGAAAACTTAAAAATGATAAACATTGGACTTTATGTAGATAGAGTAGCCAATTATTTCATCAATAGGAGATAACAGACATAGTGGCTAGATTGCTATCACATGCATAGAACACATTTTAAAATTCTACATAATCCAATTACTCAGTCTTCCAGTTGTTATTTTATTTCTTCTGGGTGTCTGACCATGCCTTAGAGTTTTTCAGCATGGTTAGACATATACTATTCTTGTCAGGGACATGATCACGTGAAATTCTATGCCTTGGAGTCACTTGTTAGGGAAAATTTAACGCTACATCTGGGTGCTGAGTACCTGACCTTTTTAGAATTGTTTAAGGTAGCGTAATTGAAAAGAAGTAATCATCTTTATGGATCCTGATTTTGCAAGCTGGAAGATCCATTAAGGCTTCTTCTTGAGGAGAGTTGTTCTGAAAAAAGTGTATTTGGCATCATTTCTAAGAATAACTAGACTGTAGTGAGACACCCACTTTAGACCCCACTTACGGTACTTAATCCTCTCGTAATTTCTTTTTCAACAGCCTTACGTCTGTCTATCCTAAGTAGGGCTACCCCTTATTTTCTCCTAAGATTCCTCCATCAGAAGTGAGGTTTTTACTTCACATTATTCACTTACTATTAAGATTTAAGAAGATTAAAGTGATTATGGCTCAAATGAGATTTGTCTTACTTAAGAAGTCAGATATATTAGTACTAGGAAATATATGCATATAATACACCCATATACTATATAATATATATGTATATAGTTATATATATTATATAGTTTGTGTGTGATTGTATGTCAATGTATGTATGACTCCAGATTTTGTTAATTACTTTATAAAATCCAATGTATTAATCAAAGCAGGCATTCCACACAATAACATAATTAATATGACTCTCACTTCTTTTTCCTGTGAAATATAATTACTATATATTTTGTGGAAATTCCTAAATTAGATCTACTCAATTACTAGTTCTATTCACCCGGGTTGTTTGACAAGTTGTCAACCACTGGATAAAATTTTCATCTATTTAAATAGTCTAGGCATTGATCTAAACAATATTATATACAATTTTCATTGTATTTCATGAACTGTATGTACTACATTGAAGTATTTTCCAAATATTTGCTGTCCCTTCTATTCAGCCCCTCCTTATAGGAGAATATTTACTATATCATGGATCCCAGGCTTAGGCCTATTTTTGCTTTGCCCACGAATGTGTTGAATGTGTTATGTGGAACTTCCGGGCATAAGCTTTAAGAGTCATTGAATGGCATCATCATGTCTCTTTTCCCTTAGTCATGAACTGGGCAATGTTTCAGATATGGCCTGCTCTGTCAGCCTAGCTCTGCAGTGAAGTAGATATGGAACAGAGACTTAGTAGAAGTAAATATCTATTATTGTGTAAGCCACCAAGATTTGAACCTCAATGATTTTTTTTTTAATCACCGCACAACTTAGCCTAAGATTTATAGAGAAACATTTTCTAAAATAATGTAATGATTATGTCATTTATTTGCTTCTATTATGCAACACACTGGTATTAAGTATACAAAAAATAAAATGATCCTATGCTAATTCTAATGTCATGTAGTACAGTAACAGAAATTACTGTTAGACATAAAATTGGTTAATATTTAGAACTCTGGCTTTCCATACAGTGCTATGGGAATGTAAGTTGGTGCAACATTTTTAAAGGCTAATTTTCTGTATATATAATGTATTAAAATTCTTACATTTTCTGATATAGTAATCCTACTTTAAAGAAAAAATAACAACACACACAAAATATATGCAGAGAATGGGTCCTTTTATATAAGAATAAAAGATGATTGAAACAATCTAAATTTGAAAAGTAGAAGGATGGCAAAAATAAATCATCACCCATAAAGTGAAATATTATACTGGCATTAAAATAATGTTGAAGGAATAGTTAATGGCAGCAATTTTCTAGATAAAATACCATAACCAATTGTAAATAATGCATGACCTAAAAGTTGCAAACATGTACACAGAGACTGAAGGAAATTAATCACCATTTTGACAACGGTTAGTAGTGCATAGTGTAGACTTTTAAAATTAACATGTATCACTATTAGACATGGAAAATTGTTCTAAATTTCATTAAAAATAAAGTACTAACAAAAATGAAATGAGGTAAGACTTTTATATACTTAAGATTTCAAAATGTACCAGGAATACGGAAAACTCTTTCCTTGGTTTTCAGAGCCCAATTTGCCTATATTTGTGTGTGAAGTGTTAAGTGTTACTGTATCACTCTCATCCTGACATGATATTTTAATTTTACTTTTTCTGGTATAGAAATTACATGATGGTATTGTTAAATCAAGGAATTTCCAATCTTTAAAGTTAGATGCAAGTCTCTTAATTATATTCCCATTATCTCCTTTTCTAACTAATGTAGAAATAGAGAACTCTTGGTAATTAAATATTATTTAATCACTAATTCTAACCACACTGCTGATAATTATGTCCCAATATGATTTCCTCTAAGATATCTCACAGATCATTGATAAACAGCTAAGAAGAAAAAAATCAGGGGATTAACACTAATTATAGCAAAGTGGTTTGCTATTAAATTAATTGAGTAAAATGTAATGGGATTATGTATGTTCTTCAACAGCTACTAGAGTTTTAATTTTAATTAAATTGTCATAGTCCTCATTCAAAAATGAATGTTGGAGCATAAACTATTTTTAAACAACAAGAATAGCAGAATATTAATCAGGGCAGCCTATACCAATAACCTCAAGTTGAAAACTCTATCAGAATGATTACTAACCAATTTTCCACACCCTAAAATCGTTGGGAAAAAAAGTGTTGAGTGATAATAATCGTTTATAGGCTTTTCAAATATTATTACTTGATAGGAAATCAATTAACATTGACTAAGAAAATTCATTCTTAAACAATTACTCAGATTGAATGTATTAAAGAAAGCCTAGATTTTTAATATTGCTAGAAAATTTTTAGAGCCAGAATTTTTCAGCTATTAAACCAAAATAATATTTTATCAGGTCCTTCTATATCTACCATGAAAGACATTTTAGATATGTGATATTTTATGCCAACCTCATTCTATAGGTCTTCTAAAATAAAAATGAATAAATAATGATAAAATATTGTATGTAAAATCGTGCATACATATCTATATATATTTACATGCATATATATATGCACACACATATGTTCATGCACCTGCATACAGACACATACATACACACATATCACATAGAACATCTGTTATGCAGCTCTGGAAGCTACTTGAAGACTGCAAATTAGATTACCAAAGATTTCTCAGGAAAAGACAAGCAATTCTTTTTTGCTGTTAGTATTCAAATTATGCCCTGTGCGAAGCTAGTAAAAATATAAAATTCCCTCATTCAAACAAAAAAATTATCAGTGAGAACTGAAGGTTAGAATTTGAGTTTTCTGACTTTAAAATTTCTTAATGTAGTACATAAACCGTCCTTAGATATGCAGCTTTTATCTTCTTTTTGAGAAATGCTTGTTGAAATGACCCTCAAAATGCTCTGCTTCAGATTTTTAAAAATTATTTTGGGTTACTTTTAATATAAACCAAAGACTTTCTCTAGCTGTTTAGGAGTTTTGCAGATTAGGTTATCGGCTTTTTTTTTTTTGAAACGGAATCTCGCTCTGTCGCCCAGGCTGAAGTGCAGTGGCGTGATCTCAGCTCACTGCAAGCTCCGCCTCCCAGGTTTATGCCATTCTCCTGCCTCAGCCTCCCAAGTAGCTGGGACTACAGGCGCCCGCCACCTTGCCCGGCTAGTTTTTTGTATTTTTTAGTAGAGACAGGGTTTCGCCGTGTTAGCCAGGATGGTCTCGATCTTCTGACCTTGTGATCCGCCCGTCTCGGCCTCCCAAAGTGCTGGGATTACAGGCTTGAGCGCCCGGCCAGTTATAGGCCTTTTATGTAAATATTTTAAGTACAGATTTTTATAGCTTTACTCTTACTCTATGTCAGAACTATTATTTGTATTTTATGACGTTTCTTTTTCATTTTCTAAAATTTATTATTTTAATCTACCCATATTTGTACATATTTAAGGGGTGTAGTGATGTTTCAATAAATACAATGCACAGTGATCAGATTAGTGTAGTTAGCATATCCATCATCTCAAACATTTATCATTTATTTGTGTTAATAAGATTCAATATCCTCTCTTCTAGCTATTTAAAATTTATATATTATGGTTAACTATAGTAACCGTACAGTGCTATAGAAAACTACAATGTATTCCTCCAACCTAGCCACATTTTGCATCCCTTAACAAATTTCTCCCTATCCCCTCCCACTTTCCTATACCTTTCCCAGCCTCTAATAACCTCTGTTCTACATTTAACATCCATGAAATTAACTTTTTTTTTCTTTAGCTCCCACATATAAGCAAGAACATGGAGTATTTAACTTTCTGTTTCTTGCTTATTTCACAATTTTTATTTTAAAATGGGAGCAAACAAAATTAAGAAACTACATTTCTATTTCCTGTCATTTTATGCCGTGTATGTTATCTTCATTATTTCATTCATTTCTCACGGTAATGCTAAGAAAAAGTTATTTCCTTTTAAAGTGTGATAACTACAGTTTAAAAAACTCAGTACTTTATTTAAGGTCACACAGTTAGTAGATGAGAATATGTCTCGAAGTCCTGATTAAGACTGCTCCAAGCCTAACATGGGCTGGGGAGTGGGTAGAGGGAAGAGGCTGGAAATCTTACTTTCTTTAATTAGATCCCCACAGGCAGTTCCTCTCCCTCAAAGCAAATCCACTGGATTGACCCATACCACACTCTTTGATCCTAAACTTAATTTAGAAAGATTGACAGTCCTAGGTTTTAAATTAACTTGTCACATAACTTAGGATATCTGGCAGTGAAATTAATGGTTAAAAATGAAACTATTCTTAAAGACAATTTATGTAAATTTTAAAAATGCTGTAAAATACAGAGATTTTTACACACAATAACAGAAGAGTGTCAAAAGTGTGTGATCATTTCGTGCAGGCTGAGAGAAATTGAGGTTTTTACTGGTAATTATTAAGGTCTTAGTAAATATTCAGGAAATAAGATATTGTAAGGCTGTTACATAATATCATTAACTTTAGGTAAGTATAAACCACACCTATAAGCAGTTTTATTTATTAATTTATTCTATAACTTTTTATTGACAAATTGCTTTGAACCAGACAACGAGCAAGGCATGAAAAATTCAAAGGTGCTTATAATATGACATCTAATTTGAGGGTCTCACAATAAAGGTGAAAAAAGATGCAAACCATCAAATCCTAGTAATATTATATGATAAATGCTCTAATAGTGCTAGAATCAGAGGCTTATGGAATTTGAAATTCATAAAAACCTGAGGAAATCAGAAAAGGCTTCACTAAGGAAATTATGTTTTCATAAAATACAACAGTACAAATATACTAGAATGCTTAAGATCAAGCCATTTTGAAATCAAATTAATGTGTTATTAGAATTAAAATAACAAATGAATTTGAGCCTATTTCTGGAAAGATGCCACAAGGTCACAAATACTAAAGTTAACAAGTTAGAGTCTTTAATAAAAGTAAGTAAATGCTTTGATTCCTTAACATTACCTGCATTAACTTCTGTAATAAATGGCCACATGCCATGGGACTGTTAAGCATTATTATTGTCCTCTGTATATTTGATAGTTCATAATCTAGGTTGCCACTTGGATATTTTTGGTGAAGTATCTATTCAGACATGTTGCCCAGTTTTTATTGGGTTAATCTCTTATTGAGTATTGACAGTTCTTTATATAGTTCTTTATATAGTTCTGTTACAAGACTTTCATCACATACAAGATTTGCAAATATTTTCTCTCAGTCTATAACTTGTCTTTTCATTGTCTTATCAGTGCTTTTTGAAGTGCTGAAAAGTTTACGTTTGATGAAGCACAATTTATGTTTTTATTTTATAAATTATGTACTTGTTAAATATAAAAAAATTTGCATGACCCACGTTCTTAAGGATTTTATTTTCTTTCTAGAAGTTCTATAGTTTCAGTTTTAAATTTCAGTTTTAGACAATTATTGAGTCAATTTTTGCATATGGTGAGGTATGGGTCAAAGTTCAGGGGCTTTTGTTGATATGTTGTCTTTTATGATATAAGTGTTTGGCACTCTAATTTTTTTTCTGTGTATCACCTTATTTGTGGATGAAACTTGTTATGATGTCTCTTCCATTTTATTGAGTTTAAAATACTTTCTAATGTCCCTTTTAATTTTTTCTTGACCCATGGGTTATTTAGAAGTGTTATTTAGTTTTTGTAAGTTTGGAAGTTTTCCAGATATCTTTCTGTTACTGACTTCTAAATTAAATCTCTTGTGGTTAGGGAACATGCTTTGGGTTACTTGAGATATTTTAAATGTATTGCTTTCCTTATTTGATGGACCATAATAAAGACTATCTTGGTAGATGATCCAAATGCATGTAAATGTGTACTCTGTTGTTTCTTGGAATGTTCTATAAATGCCATTTAGGTCAACATGGTTTATTCAAGTATTATTCAAGTCCGTGTTCTTGCTATTTTTGGTCTACATGTTTTATAAGCTACCTGGGGGATGGATGTTTCAATGCTGAAATATACTTGTAAATTTGTCTATTGCTCCTTGAAGTTTATTGAGTTTGCCCTTCATACATTTGAAAGCTATTAAGTGTAGGGACATTTAAGATTGTTTGGACTCTCGATTAATTGACCATTTTATCAATATAAAATGACATATATATATGTGTGTGTGTATATACATCCAGTTCAAAATAGTATATGTATATATAAAGTTTTAGAGCAAAGTATATATGTATGTGTGTTTGTGCATGTGCCTTAGTTCATTTGGGCTGCTATAAAATATACCATGCACTGAGTGACTTATGAATAACAGAAATTTATTTCTCATAGTTCTCAAAGTTGAGAAGTCCAAGACCAATGCACCAGCAGATTCAGTGTCTGGTGACAGCCCCTTTCTGTCTGGTGTCAGTACCTTCTTCCTGGTGCCCCCACTTGATGGAAGTGGTAGGGTTGCTCTCTGGGAAACCTTTATAATAGCATAAATCCCATTCATAAGGGCACTCCTCCCTCATTGCCTACTCATTTGCTAAAAAGCCCCACTTCCTAACACTATTGCATAGGGATTAGGTTTCAACACAAACATTCAAACCATAGCAATATGTATGTATATACACCTTGCTCTGAAATTTATTTCGATAATTATAAAGCCAGTCAAACTTTCATCAAGTGTTTAAATTTATATTAGTTGCCTAGGAATGGCATCGTGAAGTATAACAAACAGGGCGGCTAAAAATAACAAAAATTTACTCTCTTACTGTTTAAAAGATAGAAATCTGGAATCAAGGTGTTAGAGGAAGAATACTTTCTCTGAAGCCTGTAGGAAATATTTTTACTTGCTTCTTTTGGCTTCTGGTACTCCAGGCATTCCTTGACATGTAGGGATAGCATAACTCCAGCTTCTGCCTCCCTCTTCACATAGCATTCTCCCTAAGTGAGAGAATAGGGAGAATGCTATGTGAAGCATTCTATAAAGATTCCACTGAAAAAAAGAAAAAAAAAATGTTAGAACCGATATACAAATTTGGTAAAGTTTTAGGATACAAAGTAGCACATAAAAATTAGTGGAGATTCTATATACCAATACTGAACATTAAATAAAAATATACATATACATATTGCTATAGGTTGAATGTTTGTGCTGAAACCTAATCCCAATGCAATAGTATTAGGAGGAAGGGCCTTCTGGCAGGCGATTAGCTAATGAGGGAAGACCTCCCTTATGAATGGGATGAATGCTATTATAAAAGAGGTGGAGCCTCTTTTCCTCTTCTAAGAACCATATCAGTCATATTGGATTAACACTCCACCAACTCCAGTGTAACCTGATCTTGACTTAAATAATTATATTCTCAGCCCCTAGTGGTGGCTCCTGCCTTTAATGCCAGCATTTTGGGAGACTGAGGCAGGTGGATTGCTTGAGATCAGGAGTTCGAGACCAGTCTGGCCAACATGGTGAAACTCTGTCTCTACTAAAAATACAAAAAAAATTATCTGGGCATGGTGGCATGTGCCTGTAATCCCAGCTGTTCTGGAGACTGAGGCAGGGGAATTGCTTGAATCAGGGAGGTAGAGGTTGCAGTGAGCATAGATCACGACACTACACACCAGCCTGGCAACAAAGCAAGACTCCATCTCAAAAAAGTAAATAAATAAAAATAAAATAAAATGAAATAATTACATTCTCATTGACCTTATTTTTAAATTGGTTTACATTCTGAGGTATTAGGCATTAGTACAACATATCTTTATGAGGAAAACAGTTCACCTCATAATGATATGGTATAATGTTCTCCATCCTTTACCTCATTGTCTCTGCACTTAAAGTGGGTTTCTCGTGAGTAGTGTATGTGTATGTGTATAGTTTACTAGAGGAAACATATCATGGCTATAAGATGAATGATAGTTATAAGGTCTACTCAAGTGTCTCACAGAGCCGATACTACATATCACTTAGCAGTTTGATGCAACCTAGCCTATGGATTTTCAGGAAACAATCCACCTCAGCACAGATGCAACCCTAAGAAACCTTAAGGCAAATCTTACCCTTACAAGAATAGCTTAAACACCCTTTGTTAAAAAAAAAAAAAAAAAAAACAACAACAACAACAAAAACAACAAACACCTGCTAACTGATCAGTACTGAATATAGATATAAGAAAGAGGAAAGAATCTCGGAAACTCTAAAAATAATCTCCAACAAGAGGTCCTGCCTGTGATTCGGTTACCTGGTGCCCTGTCTGTATCTGTCCCATGACACTGGCCTGCTCACACTTTCTACCTTGTGGAAATGCTACCACAATAAACTGAGTATTGGAAGGTACCTAAGACTCATCTCTGATATGAATTGGACTAAAAGGGAGAAGTTGCTTCTGGGCAAGCTGGTTAACTAGGACCACCCAAGACCTCCAAACATGACAATGTGTGTGTGTGTGTGTGTGTGTGTGTGTGTATGTATGTGTGTATATATATATAATGCTTTTTATTCCAAGTTGGCAATGAATCTCTGGTTTTTAGCATAGGTTGTGATTTATATTCATTGTGATTATCCAAGTGGTTTTGTCTAAATCTAGCTCTTCCTACTTGTCCTATCTGTTCTTTGCTCTCTTTATTTCTTCCACCTTACTGTACATTAACTGAGTTTATTTATGATTATAATATTTTAGATTTCTATTGTGGTAAAAAAATAACATAACATTTACAATCTTAGCCATTTCTGAGTGTCCAATAGTGCATTGTTAATTTATGTTGCACATTGCTGTGCAATATATCTCTAATTTTGCAAAATTCAAACTCTATGGGAACTTGAACAGTAGTTTCCCATTTCTCTGCCACTAGCCATTAACCACTATTATACTTTCAGTTTGTAAGAGTTTGTATTTATAATTTTATATAAGTGGAATTCTTCTGTATTTGTCCTTTTGTAACTGGTGTATTTCACTTAGTAAATGTTCTCAAGTTTCAACCATGTTGAAATATGAGAAAATTTCTTTCATTTTAAAGGCTGAATAATATTCCATTGCATGTGTATAACATATTTGATTTCTCCACTCATTCATCAGTTTAATAGACATTTAGGTTGCTTCCATGTCTTGGCTGTTGTGAATAATGAAAATGGAGTACAGATCTCTTCAAGACTCTAATTTTAATTCCTTTGGATCTTTAGCCAGAAGTGGGATTGCTGAATAAAATGGCATTTCTATTATTAATTTTTAAAATTATTTCTATACTGTTTCTATAGTGCATATATCATTTTATATTCTCAACAACAGCATGCAAGTGTTCCAGTGTTTCCCTATTGTCCTTGCCAAACCATCCTAATGGGTGTGAGGTGAGTGGTATCTTATTTTAGTATTGACTTTATTTCCTTAATGATTACTGATGTTGAACACCTTTTAATATACTTTTTGGCCACTTATATATCTCCTTTGGGGTAGTTTCCATTTAAATACTATTCTCATTAAAAAAAATGGTTATTTGGATATTTTCTTGTTGATTTATAGATATGTTTTATGTTTTGATGTCACCTTTTACACTATTAAAATAATATTTATATTTAACAAATTATTGCAGTTTTAGCTGTTTTTAATAGTTTTAGCTTTTAAACTTTATACTAAAGATATAATGGGTTTACCCACTGCCATTTGTTTTAGAGTGTTTGCATTTAAAATTGTCCTTAGTTTTACCAGTGAATTTTTTGTTTTCATGTGTTTTCATGTTATGAATTACCATCTTCTTCCTTTGACTTGATGAATGTCCTTTAGCATTTCTTGTTAGGCAGATCTAGTGGTGACAAACTCTCTCAACTTTTGTTCATTTGAGAAAGTATTACCCCCTCATTTTTTAAAGAGAGTATTGCTGAATATAGTGTTCATAGTTGGTATTACTTTCTTGCATGATTTTAAATATATTATCCCACTCCTTTTTGGCATATGGAGTTTCTGCTGGAAAATTCACTCATATTCTTATAGCAGTTTCTTTGTATGTAACAATTCACTTTTATGTTGCTGCTTTGAGCTTTCTCAGTATTCAACTTTTGACAATTTTATTTTAATGTGTCTTAGTGTTGATTTGTTTGGTTTTTTAACTTAATTTACACCCTTTGAGCTTTCTGCATCTAATTTCTATTTCCTTCCCTAGGCTTAGAAATTTTTCTGCCACTATTTCATTAAATATATTTTCTGTATTTTCTCCTCATACACCTATAATGCAAATGTTGTTATGCTTGATAGTGTCCCATAAGTTTCTTAAATTATCCTGAATCATTTTCTTTGTTTTCGTTTTTACTCTTCAGATTTGTTTGATTTATGGTAACTTGTCTTCAAGTTCACTAATTCTTCCTTCTTTTTGATCCAGTCTTCTACTGAACTCCTCAGGTGAATATTTTAGTTCAGTTATAGTATTCTTTAACTCTTTGACTTCTGTTTTGTACTTTTTACACTTTCTATCTCTTTGTTGAAATTCTGTTTGCTCTTGCATTGTTCTGCTTACCTCAGAAAGCATCTTTATGACTACTATTTTGAATCCTCTGTTGGGTATATCATATATCATCACTTAACTTGTGTTGGTTTTAGGAGATCTAAACCATGTCTCCAAGTCTTGTTAGACTGGCCTCGTGTAAGGAAGGATCTTACCAATATGTCTGACGAGAGATTTTTAAGGTGCCTCTCAAATATTTGTCTTTTACTAGACTACTGTCTATGTTTTCAGTGGCCCCCTGAAGCTTAGTGTGTGCCGCATCCTGTCAGCACTTCGAGACCAGTAAGATAGGAATGAGACTCTATAGATGTAGTTGGAATGGTTGCTGTGTTGGATATGTGTTCCAGTTTCTTTTAGCCTCATAATGAAGCTGAGTATAGATGTTTATCTCCCACTGTTTCTGCACTAAGCTAGGGAAAGGATCTGTGGAAAATGCTGTGTTTACATTCAGGCTATACCCTCTGATCCTGGGAAGATAGTTGCTGGAAGCAAGTCCATTGTAAATCCATCTCTTCTTTCTGTGTTTTAGGGACACTCCAAAATGCAAAGCACCATCAACTACCAGTGATAGGACATTAAGGAGATAATCCCTTGGGTGGGCATTATTAAAAATGTGCCAATTGATACATGGTCAAACTCCTTCCGGGACGAATGGGTACACCTAGATTTATCACTGGAGTGAGCTGAAGGAAAGACTTGTGAAATGCCAAACTCTGACTCTGGCTGCCAAGAAAGCTATTGTTTGCTTTTCCCATTACCTTTCCTGTGTAAATGTGTTAGAAGCCAGGACAAAAGTGTGTGCCATAGGTTCTTCTGGAGAGAAAAGCCAAGTAACCAGTGAAGACCATGTCCCTTCCATTTGGAAAGAGGGGACTGTGAATTTTTAAATTTTTATTTGTTTAGAGAAAAGGTCTAACTCTGTTGTCCAGGCTAGAGTGCAGTGACACAATCATAGCTCACTGAAGCCTCAGTTTCCTGGGTTCAAGCAATTGTCCTGCTTCAACCTCCCAAGTAGCTGGGACTACAGGCATGTGCACCACACCTGGGTTACTTTTTAATTTTATTTTTTGGAAAAGACAGTATCTTATGTTGCTCAGGCTGATCTCAAACTCCTAGCCTTAAGCTTCAGCCTCCCAAAGTACTGGGAGGACAGACAGGAACCACTGTGCCTGGCAGGGACTGTGACTTTTCAAGCCCAATTTGTTGTTGTTGTTGATTTGGTTGGTTTTGTTGTTGTAGTTTATTTTTGTTTGTTTGTTCTGTTACTGGGTAATGAAGTCTCTGAAAGTACATGCACACCCATGGAAAATCATCACTATTTTTTCTGTGTTCTGTAAAGGCTCATATATGTCTAATCACCTCTGCTTCCAGAGCTGGATATTGGCAGCAAAGGAGAATGGAAACAGGTGGGAAGTCTTAGAATTTGGGTGGTATATATAAGATTCAAACTTTCTTCTCCACAGGGAGAAATTGGATGTTAGAGATTCCTTTCCTGATTTTATGGTGCATTGCATAGGGCAAAGGCAGTATCTGAGTGTTCCTCACATTTTTCTACTTATGCATCATGGATATTTTCTCAGTTGCTAGTGTGTAGGAGTCTCCCAATTGGTCTCTCTCTTTCTCTCAAAGAAAACTGATTCATGAATAGAGGTTTATTTGGTTTTTCTCTGGGTGGATGGTGGGTCAGGAGCTTCCCATTACATGTTGCTGAAGTAACCCCCTAATTAATTTCTATTTCATTTTTACATTTGGACAATAAAATTTAGCAAAAACTTGCAGTTTGTTAATAAAGTGGATTTTTTTTCTCTACTATAACCATGCTGGCAGAATAAAACCAGGTGTAGAGGATTTTTAAAAGAAAAATGAGAAAGACTTGCATCTTCTAGTACATACTCTCCTTAAAGTTTACTAGAGTAAGTCATACAAGCCATAAAAAAAATTACTCTTATTTTCTCCTCAGAATTTCTAGACCTGCAGTAAACAATGTATTTCATTTTCTAAGGGAAAACCTAGAGATTAAAAAAATTATCATGTGTAGATTTAAAGGAAATCTTTTAAACAAAAACAGCCCACCTGGATACTTAACTATGTTTAATGTGTCAGACATCATTTATCAAAGTCAATTCTATAAATGGATCCATTCCTTACTTGATTTCTAGAGCCTTGGTTTCCACCAAGTTTGAATAACCTTTGTTTCCACTGAGATTAACTAATGAATATCTAACTAGGTGAATATTTTTGTGATTATATTTTACACATGATTTAGCTAAGGCAATTCATCACCACTAGACAGGCCCTACTAGAACTGCTCAAAAAGTTCTAAACTAGGAAACTAAAGGTTGATATTCACCATCATAAAAACACATAAAACTAATACTCACAGGTCTCGTAAAACAATCATACAAAGGAGAAAGATAAACAAATCAAATGGTAACATGTCAAATCCACCAAACTATAAACAGAGGAAAAACAAAAAATCAAAAAATTACAACAAAAAATTAGAGAGCAACTAATATTATGAGAGAAATGAAACTTTACATATCGATATTAACTTCAAAGGTAAATGGGTTAAATGCTTTACTTTAAGATATAGATTACCAGAATGGATTAAAAAAACATGAAGTGACTATATGCTGCTTAACAGAAACTTACTTTTCTGGTAGACAATTACAGATGGAAGGATAAGAAAAGGAAAGATATATTCCACACAAATGAAAACCAAAAGCAAGAAGTAGCTATACTTATATCAGATAAAGCTGACTTCAAATAAAAAAAAAAAGTAAAAAAAAGACAAAGAAGCTCATAACACAACAATAAAGGAATCAATTTAACAATGGGCTATAAGAACATTAAGTATATATATGTATCCAACACCAGAACACTCAGATTCCTAAAACTAGACCTAACAAAAAACCGACAGTAATACAATAATAATAGAAGATGTCAACAGCTGACTCACAACACTAGAAAGATCGTTAAAACAGAAAATTAACAAAGAAATATTGGGCTTAAGTTGACTTCTATACCAAATGAACATAACAAGATATTCACAGAGCATTCCACCCAACAACTACAGAATATACATTATCTTCATCAGCAAATGGAACATTCTCAAAGATAGAGCATATATTAGGCCATAAAACAAGTCTCAAAATCATATGAAGTATCTTCTCAGACTGCATTGTAATGAAACTAGAAATCAATCCCAAGGACTTTTGAAACTACACAAATACATGAAAATTAAATATCCTTTTGAACGATCTTTGAGACAGTGATGAAATTAAGATGAAAATTGAAAAAGTTCTGAAATAAGTAAAAATGGAAATACAACATGTCCAAACTTCTGAGATATAGCAAATACGTTCCTGAGCAGGACATTTATAGCATTAAATGCCTACATCAAAAAATTTGAAAAGATCCCAAGAAACCAACATTGTACTTTGAGAAACTAGAATAATGCAGACAACCCAAACACAAAGTTATAAGAAAGAAAACAGGGAATAATGAAGATCAGAGGAGAACTAAATGAAATTGACACCAAAAACAGTATTAAGAATCAACAAAGCATAAAGTTAGTTTTTAAAACTATAAACAAAATTGATAAGCCACTAGATAGACTATTCAAGAACAGGAGAGAGGCCAATAAAGAGCAGGACAATGTCATAAGTCATACCAATCATCTGTCCTGAGCTAATTTGATTTGCATTACTAAAGTATGGCATTGAAGAAATGCAGAAAATATTTTATGATGTCATTGGGAAAGCTTAGCTTACCAATAAATAATTAATTGACAAAATATTAAAATATAGAAGTGATAGAAAATCACTGTCTTCTCAAATTTTACCAGAAAAACAGTTAATCTGGAAGCATATAGTAACGTTTGTTTTTGCTAGTGCTCAATGTTGTTTATGAAGAGAGGGAACACTGTTTTTATATCAATATTATAAAAGTCCTTAATATGCTTAAATATACGATTGAGATAGATCTGAAGAATTTTAAGGAGTTAGCATACCTAATTCATCTATAAATTTCCTAATTTTATACATGTACCAATTTGGGCAAATAAGGTATTTTGAAACTTCTATGTGAATATACTGGATAATGATCTGAAGACAAATACAGGATCTCTCTCAGAATATCTCATGAAAGAGTCAAAACAGATTCAACCTCTTCAAAGCAATAGATGAAAATAAGAAGGAAAGGAAAAACTTTTATCATATTCAACAACAATACAATAGCAAAATAAGTACACAAAATTTATTAATTGGAAAAATCTAGTCAACAGAAGATAGTATCATAGAATATAAAGTATAATAACAATTGTCAATAAAGGAAATCGAATCTTTTTTTTTTTTTTTGAGACAGAGTTTTGCTCTTGTCAGCCAGGCTGGAGTGCAGTGGCACCATCACGGCTCACTACAACCTCTGCCTCCCTGGTTCAAGTGATTCTCCTGCCTCAGCCTCCCGAGTAGCTGGAAAGACTAGTATTAGCCACCACACCCAGCTAATTTTCATATTTTTAGTAGAGACGGGGGTTTCACTGTGTTGGCCAGGCTGATCTGAAAGAATCTTATAGAGCACTATGTGAGAGTTCTCCTTCCATGCAAATTAACAATACGAAACAATGACTTGCAACAATCACAATGAATGCGGACCAAAATAAGATCTAAAAACTGAAGTAGTTGAATTAGGAATGGTAAATATGGCATATAAAAAAACTGCAATAAAATTTGATTTGGGTTCCTAAAGTAGACAACTCAGCCAGCACATGAAACATAACATTTAGAGATATATTTCTGGAAAATTCAATCAAAACGCAAGAGGAACTGAATCTGCAAATCAAATACCATCTCATATTCCAGGAAAAAATGAGGAAAATTAGGCTAAACTTTTAAGAAGAAAATAATTGCCTTAAATATTATTAAAATGAGGAATTTCTGGGTGTTAACTGTCATTCACAAATCCAGCCTAAATTTAGTACAATATTAGGAAATTTTCCATAATGCAAAATATAGAAAAATTGTTCAAATTAATATATACATTCATGTGTGTGTGTATATATATGCGTGTGTGTGTTAATCTATTATATTGGTTTTTGAGAATAAAAAGCTACATTGATAAAGTCCTAGTTTTCAAAAAGCTTACAATCTAGTCAAGTTCGTAAGATATATGCATGTGTGTGTGTGTGTGTGTGTGTACTTTTATTTCAAGATGGATTAATTATAATGGACTCCCATTTTTATATGTCAGTACATTTGATGGTGCCCCACAGGTCTGAAATCTTTTTTTCTTTCTGTTTCTCAGATAGGATAATTTCTATTGACCTGTCTTCACATTCACTGATTCTTTCTTCTGCCTGCTCGTATCTTGTTTTGAACTCTTCTAATATTATTTTTAATTTCAACTTTTGTTATGGATTAAAGGGTACATGTGCAGATTTGTTACACGGGTAAACTGCATGACACTGAGGCTTGGGTCTCAATGATCTCATCACCCAAGCAGCAAGGATAGTACTCAACAGGTGGCCCTTCAGCCCACACCCTCTCCCTCCACTCCTGTCTAGTGATCCCCAGTGTCCATTGTTCCCATCTTTACATTCATGTGTAGTCAATGTTTAGCTCCCACTTATAAATGAGAACATGCAATATTTTGTTTTCTGTTATTGGATTAGTTCGCTTAGGATAATGGCTTACAACAATAACTCACCACAAAAACAGAATCAAAGCCAAAAATGACCATCGCAACAGATGCAGAAAAAGCCTTTGATAAAATTCAATATCCCTTTATGATAAAAATCCTCAATAAACTAGTCACTGAAAGAATACACTTCAAAATAATAAGACCCTTCTATGACAAACCAAAAGTCAATATACTGAATGTTCAAAAGCTAGAACCATTCCTTTTGGGAACTGGAACAAGCAAGAATGCCCATTCTCACCACTCCTATTCAACATGGTATAGAAGTCCTAGCCAGAGCAACCAGGGAAGAGAAAGAAATAAAAGGCATCCAAATGAGAAAATAATTTAAACTATCTCTTTTTGCTATGATATGATTCTATATTCAGAAAACCCTAAAGACTCTGACAAAAGGCTTCTGGAACTGATAAATGAATTCAATAAAGTTTTAGGATCCAAAATCAAGGTACAATAATCAGTAGCATTTTTATACACGAATAACTTTCTAGCTAAAAATCAAATCAAAAACACAATTGCATTTACAATAGCCACAAAGAAAATGAAATACCTAGGAATATTTTCTAGGTTTTTCAAGGAGGAGAAATATTTCTACAAGGAGAACTGAAAAAAATCAGAGACTATACAAATAAAATTTAAAAAATTCCATGCTCATGAACTGCAAGAAAATTTTCATTCCATTTATTGTTCAACTCCAGAATTTCTGAAGTTGTAATAGAGTTGAAACAGAGTTTGTTCTTTTTTATAATTTGTCAATGTTTTCTCTTTGGTGAGACGTTATCACACTTCCTTTTAGTAATTTTAACATGATTTATTTTAGCTTTTTGAATGTAATTGATTAAAATTATTTTTTAGTATGTCCATTGTTTGGGCTTCCTCAGAGAGAGTTTCTATTACTTGCTTTTTTTCTCTGTGTCTTGGTTATACTTTCCTGTTTATTTACATGTCATTTTTGTTGTTGTTGTTGTACTCTGAACATTTCAAATAATACAATAAGGCAAATTTTAAAATGGGTTTCTCTCTTTTCAGTTTTTATTATTGTTGCTTTTACAGAGTTCTTTCCTTGTCTAGCGACTTTTCTAGAATAATTTTGTAAAGTCAGTATCTTTATCATGTGTAGTCACTAAAGTCTCTACTTAGCTGAATGATCAGCTAGTCATTAGAAAGAAATTTCCTTAAGTATCTGGAACCAATAAGTCTCCAAGTCTTTCCCAAGGAGCTCCTTGGGAGTGTTGAGCTGCATTCAACATTCAACCAGACAGTTTATAATTTTCCTCACCTTCACTTCATGATTTCCCAGAGTCTTATGGTCAACCTGTCAGAGGAGAGAGCATAGGTCCTTGTAAAGTCTTTCCTGAGCATGCACACTGCCACACATAGACCTACATGTGCATATGGCCTTCCCGATTCACAGGAATTTGTTGGAGCTTTTCAAAGCCTTTGTGGAAATCCTCTTCCTCAGCTTTTCTTTTTAAGCTTTTTGATTTTAGTTTATTGTTTGTCCCCAGTCTTATCCTTCATTTCAGATACCTATGTTGTTAAAACACTCTGCAAACATCCCTCTACCATATCCCCCATTTCAAAGAGATATGTTTACCTCTGGACAAATTTGAATGTAGCTAAGTAAAGACAAGCCTTTCAAGTTACTCTTCCAGGGCACTGCCAAACGAATCAAACAAAGATCCTTCCTTGGTAATGATGTTAGTTCTCCTTTTGTACCAAAAATGTGAAATGATGTTTTTTGAGGAAATTGCTGGTTTGAACAGGTGGAAAGTGGACTGAAAGCTAGTTAAAATGTCACAAAGCTCATATTTTTATTAAGATTCAATTGTGTTTCTTGACTAAACATTGACCAAGATGGTGTGAGCCTTTGGTTAATTTCCAGAGTTCTGAAAATGTTGATTCTTAGGATTTTTGTCAGTTTTTAAAATTACTTTTTGGAGGACTAAACTTTCAAAGTCCGTGTTTTCACTAATGTTCTGATTCAATAATAGGTTTCTAGGCACAATTAAATTATCTTGTATTATTTTGTGTGAATACTTAGGGTAAGAATTAAATGTAAACAACCAACTTTAATTCAGGAAACATAAACCCCTGCAAAGCAGATTTTAGAAACTAAATGCAAAATAAGTTGACTAAAAATACTAACCTAAAATTGAAATTAAACAAAGGCAAATGTTCTCACATTAGCATCTATAAAACCAATTCAGTCTTACAGGAAACTTTAGAATCTCAAATTAGTACTATTAGTACTCCATTGCAACATTTTCTTTTTGGTTTTAATTAATATGTTTGTTTTTACATATATGGAGTAAAATTCTCTTATTGCCTTCTATAGCTATCATTTTAAAGCCTATTGCTGTTTACATATTTGATTCATCATTTAATTTTGTAGGGTTTGTATGATGGTGAGATGTGCTTTTCCTTGTAGACAGTTGCTTTAGATATTATTTGCTGGTGAAAATGTGGTCATTTTTCAAAGATATGACACGTTTAATTGGTTTTGTACTATTTAGAGGTGTTTTACTACACAAAGGAGATATATCTGTTGAAAAGTTTATCCAATCTGCAGATACTCTTGCTAATTCTCAAACGTTGGTAATCATACTGTATTTCAAAATGTTACACATTATAAACTCTTTTAGTGGTCTCTGCAACCGGAAAATTTAACAAGATTCTTCAGACAATATAAACTAATACTTCTACAAATATCTTCAGTATTCTTCTGTTTTCTGTTAATTCTAGCAGGATATCACACTTGCGTAGACTTTATTTGCTATTCACACATATATCAATGACCAAGACAGGCATTGTGCAAGGCATGGAATATGTTCCTTGCCAACTTTTGAAGAGATTCTTGTCCACTACATGCACATATGTTTTTCTAAAATATTTCAACAATTTTTTCCAAAGTGAATTCTTTTTAACACAACCTTTCATGAAATTATGTAGAAGGATACCATATTTCATGAAATATAACTAGAAATTTTATATTTAATAGGAAAATTAATTATTCAATATTTGTCATTTAGAGCCATCTGATCCGTAACAGCTCATTTAATATGAGAACTCAAGTATGAAAAAATGCTCAGGCAGCAAATTTTTGTATAGAATTTACACCTGAAATAATTCCTTTTAAATAATGCTGTATTATAAAAGTATGATTTGGATTACCCTGGCTTTTGCATTCAATTCATACTCAGTTGTTGGTAGCAACAGCATCTAAGATTTTAAAAATTAGATTACAATTAGGACAAGTTAATTAGTCTTGTGATAAGAAGTAAGTTAGTGAGGTGTGAGAAGAGAACAAAAGTTTATTATATAACACAAGGAAATAAATGCAATCACTGAGTACATAATTTGGAATTCATAGTAAATATTCCTTTCTTAGATTCATTGCTATATCTTTGATGTGCTGGCAAATATTTTGATGCAATTGAAGAAATAACTTGTACAATGGTGTAGCTGTTTCTTCCCTTTGTTTTGTTTTATTTTTAGAAATATATTGAACTACCAAAATAAAAAATAGGAATTCAGTCAACAGCCTTGCCAGCTGCCTTATGGGCACCGAGAGCTATTTTCTAATGTTCTGCACTTTGAAGGAAATTCTGCTTTATTAAATTTGTTGCAAATTGCATCATTTTTTTAATGGCTCCAAGTCATAACATTGGTTATCAACTTGAATTATACACAGCTTTGTTTGGAATATTTAAAATTTTAGTTAAAAATATAAACAGCGTCATTGTCAGTCACTAGTCACTGTTTCCTTTAAAAATATCTTTCCCGATGCATAAAACAATTTGAGGGGCATATTTAGTATGTACTTAGAAATACATTGTTTTATCAGGTATGTGAATGTGTATACAAAAAAAAAAAAAATCTCCTTAGCCACTAATGATCATATACATGAAACGCGATGTTTTATCCCACATGATTATTCATTAGTCTACAATTAAATATTTTTCCTTTTAGACTCATGTGGCACCATTTTCTAAAGTAACTACCATTTATATTTTATTTTACAAAAAAGTATAGTAATAGAATATAATGAAAATGCTTACTTGTGAGCCTCTGGTCCAAGATTTTCAAATAATAATCAAAATGTGTTCGGACATTTTAGTATTCTTGCTAATGGAAATAATAGGCATTAAGTTTGTTCAGTATATGTTCAATAGATGTTTTTGTGACATCCATATCATCAACTGTTTAAAAAAGAAATACAAGAATTCATGAAAGAAACAGGGGCTCTGCTGCCTAAACATGGGAACTTCAGTGGTGAAATCTCTCTTTCTAGCACTGTGCGGAACTCAGAGATTTGCCTTTGGTAGAATGTTTCTGATTTCAGACACATCAAGTTCCCTCCCTTAAAGATTTCTCTCCAACAATGACTAGGCTTCCTGATGTTATTTTATTGTGAATCCTCTTTTAGGATTATGGAGCATTTTAGTCACAGAGTTTCTCTTTGAGAAAAGTGCAGGAAAGTGTTCTGCTGTATGAAGATCAAGTGGAATGGTACAGTCCTAGCAAGTCCTAGAAAAAAAAGACCATTTTGCATCTGAAGGATTTTTTAATCCAAATTCTATGTGATTTAATTAATATTTGATGACCTATTTAGAGACTTTTATGTACAATTTATGCTATAGCATGGACCCCAAGAATATGCAGTCAATCCTCATTATTTGTGGATTCTGTATTTGCTAATTTAGCAGTAACAAAAATGTATTTGTAACTCCAAAGTCAATACTCACAGCTCTTTTACAATCATTTGCAGACAATATGTACAGAGGCACAAAATTTGAGTCTCCAACACGTATGTTCCCACCTAAGGTCAAACAAGGCAATGATCTGCCTTCTAGTTTCAGTTCTTATAGATAAGTATTCTTTTCAATCAATTTAATACCACATTTTTCAGATTTTGTTATTTTCTGTTGATTATTTTGCATTTAAAGTGACCTCAAACAGTGCTGCACTGCTTTCTAGTGTTCCTAAATACAAGAAGGCTGTGATGTGCCTTATAGAAAAAAACACATCGGTCAGATAACCCTTGTTCAGGCAAGCATTACAGAACTATTGACCACGAGTTCCAGGTTTTTGAGTTCACATATGGTAAAGCCAGAAAAAAGGAAGAGGAAGTTCATTGATCTGTATAGGAGGCCAACCTGGAAAATGCTAAAATAGCATCTATAGCATATTATGAGGCTATGGAAGAGATTCAAAGGAGGCTAAATTTGAGAATTCACGAGACAACAGCCAATAAAAATGTATGCTATTTAGGAATTGCAGATTTTAAAAACCATGAGATATTAATGCACACCTATTAGAATGTCTACATTCTGAAACACTCACAGCACCAGATGCTGCGAGAACTTGGAGCAACAGGAATTATCATTAATTTTAATAAGAATACAAAATGCTACAACTACTTTGGAAGATAGTTTGGCAGTATTTTACAAAGCTAAACGTACTTTTACCATATTATATGGTCAAGCAATCACACTCCTTTGTATTTGTCCAATTGAATTGAGAGCTTACATTTATATAAAATCTGGACATGAACACAAATAGCAACTTTTTTTTTTTTTTTTAATAATCACCAGTGCTTCGAAGCAACCAAGATCTCCTTGACTACATTAATTAACAAACTGTGGTGCATTATAGAATGAAATACTATTCAGTGATAAAAGTGATCTCTTAAGCCATGAAAGGGCATGAAAAAAATTTATAATAAATGCCTATTTTTAAGTAAAGGAAGCTGATCTGGGAGAGCCATATACTATATATCAACCATATGATATTTTGGAAAAGGCATAACTATGGACGTAGTAAAGTGATCAGTAGTTGCCACAGGTTTGGGGAGGAGAGATGAATGAGTAGTTTAGAGCATCGGGAATTTTTAGGGCAGTGAAACTATTTCTTATGATACTTTAATGGTAGCTACATGTCATTATACATTTGTCAAAACTCTTAAAATGTACAACACAAAAAGTGAAACCTAATGTAAACTTTGGATATATGGGAACTCTCTGTACTTGGTACTCATTTTCTAGTAAACCTAAAACTGGTTAAAAATTAAGGTACATTAATTTTTTAAAAAAGAAAAAGCATAGTGGACAGCATTGTTGTGATGCTGAAAGTCTAAGAAATTTATGATCATTTTACCCAGGCTCAGGAAATGTTAAACCTTTTTCAGCCAGTACTGGCTGCCTCCTACATTATAAAATATGGCATAAAATGTGTTAAATTTGCAGTGAGGCAGTTTCTGCTGATTAGCAGGCTGGAGAAGAGTTATTAAAATAGCTAGTAAGGTATTCTAGGGTTAGGTGAAAGACCAGGTTTTTAATGCTGATGAGACTGGCTTGTTTTCAAGGATGTCGGCAAAAGAGTCTATATAAGTGCAAATGGCATTTCAGTTGACCAAACATGACCAGAGGCTCACGGTATAGAAACCAAACCCTTTACCTTCACTTGGAGCAATGGGTTCAGTTCAAGCCAATTCAGTGTTCATGGCAACTTTATGTAATATTAACTATCACAAATAAAAAATCAATTATGGTTGTACTTTACATGTGTCTAATTTTAGCATTAGATCATTGTATAAACTTTTTAGCTCCTTGAATTTATTTAAAATAGATTGATTAAAATTACTTTTTAGTATGTCCATTGTTTGGGCTTCCTCAGAGAGAGTTTCTATTACTTGTTGTTTCTCTGTGTCTCAGTTATACTTTCCTGTTTATTTGCATGTCACTTTTGTTGTTGAACTCAATATACAGTAATTTTCAGTACAGAATAATATAGATTATTCAATGCTTTGTTTAGATTTATTCCTAGAAAAATTCTCCCTTGCAGTATTTTTTGTATTTGTTCTTTGAGTTGTTTGAGATCATATGACAGAAACATTTTATGTGATAGAATTAAACTAATTGTCCGCCAAATATGAAAATAAATGAATCAATCGATGGTAAGCATAAAGGAGCTGCAATTAGTGTAATTGGCTTTGTTCTACATTGTGTCGAGATTCAATTGTCCTCCAAATTATTGTGAAGTTAGATAAGTGTTAATAAAAAGTGCCCTGCTAATTTTCTCTAAAGCAAAGAATACAGAGTATTAAGTGAATGAAAGATACGTTTACATGTCTATGTTAACTTATAAATGAGCTACTATGCAATTTCCTTGGAGAAAAGTGAGTTGTGAATTATATTTATTTGCTGAATTTTTCATCACTAAAGGCGGGAATAAAAGCCAAAATAATATATTTGTCTGCCGAGATACCGAAGTACAGGTTTAGGAACTCAATTGCTTTTTTAAGCTGCTGTAAGAAATGTTGAAGTAATTCTATTTTTAAGGGGAGAAGGTCCTTTATTAAAAAAATCCTTTACCTTCTCTATATATTCTTTAAACATGTGTCCATCCTGTTTCCATTGACTGAGGATCTGAGTAATTATATAGGGTATACAAGGTTCCTGACTATGCTACATATGTTTCAAATAATTAAAAAGGTATACCTACCAAAACTTAGAAAATATATCACTTTACCATGAAAATTCTTTTTTTTTTCAATTTAGAATATTCTATGCTTTGTCTTACTGGTTTTAAAATATAGCACAGATGATTACATCTCTTTTGAATCAGCTGATGCAATGAAGAAAGCATTAATCTAGCAGTAGGAGACTTCAGTGTCTTATGAAATATTGAGAAGAATAGAAGTTACTTTCCATTGATCCTAATGTACAGATCATTTGAAAAAGAAGGAAGTGATTGAATAACTATTATTGGAACTCTAAGGAACAGAAAAGAATATTTGGAAAATAAAGTTAGAGAGTAGCAAACAGCAATTTGGAGAAAATATTTAATCCTTAGGATGCAATAAAGGATGTATTTAAGAGGAAAAGTGGCATATACATGATGACAAAATTTGTTTGGTAAAACTTGTTTTAGAAAACAGTTTTTGTATTCACATATCTAATAACAAGTAGTTTAGGTTCCAATATTCTCCATTTTCCTTTGTTTTTGAGGAGTGGTATCTTGCAGTAAATGTTATAGTTTTGTGTTTATAATTAGGAAATGGAAGTCATCAATGAGTTTCTGTCAAATTTATTTTGGTAGAGGGTATTCCTTCATTCACTTTTCATTTATTTATCTAAATTATTTGGGATTTTTTATAAGTGCTAGATACAGAAAGACAAATAAGACAATATCCATGACTTCAAGTAGTATCTAGTTCAATTGATAAATTAAGAAGTAAATTGAACCATATGGAGTCGCTATTTTGCAAGTAAGAAAATGTTTGCATATCGACAACATCACATGACTTAACATAGCTTTGCAGTAAAAGTTATAATGGAAGAATATGTGAGGTACAGTAAGAACAAAAATGCATGTATTTCAGATTGAAAAAAAAAACAGTCTGGCTTTCAGGAGGTGACACAAACTACACCTTATAAAGCAGGTGTTCATAGATAAAGGAGAGAGGACGGTTTGTTAAATAGCACAGACGGCTATACTATTTGGAATATCTCTGACTCTCTTTCAAATTTTCAAGCCCAAGTAATTTATTTTCCCTTAACAATCATGCAGCCCTATTCTTACAGTGACCAATTCCAATGATACTGAAATAGCATCTTAGATTGATTTTACTTTAATTTTTGATTTTTAGTTTTTTGTTTGTTTGTTTTTTGAGAGAAGGTTTCACTCTGTTACTCAGACTGGAGTGCAGGAGTGCAATCACGGCTCATTGCAACCCTTGCCTCCCAGACTAAAGCGATCCTCCCACCTCAGCCTCCTGAGAAGCTTCAGGCAATCCACCCACCTTGGCCTCCCAAAGTGCTGGGATTACAGGCGTGAGCCACCATGCCCAGCTAGATTGATTTGAAAAGTCTAAAACTAAATCTCTATAAGCCTTATATTTTATCTTGAACTTAAGATGTGTGACAATACATTGGAAAGTAAACTAAACAAGGTTTTATTTGGAATTGATAACACTGATTAAAAAGAAGTATGGTCTTGTTTATGATTATTTTTGATAGAATATCTTGAACTACTGTTTATCACAGGACTTGTAATGAGAACAGTTATATTGAGTGACTCAGAAGAATGGACAAAGACCCTGGCATGCATGATGCATAGTAGACATTTATTTCTTGAACCCATATTGTTGCCTTGTATCTCTGTTTATTTTATGAGAATACAGTTCATCACCTATTTAGGTAATATGTACTCATTATTTTTCATCTTAGTCAAACTATTTTTTTTTAAATTAGTATCTTGTAATCTTTTATTATATAATAAATTCTATATAGAGTTGAGGATTAATAATAAAATATATTACAAAATATGTGCAAAAGAGAAAATTTTGCATGTCACCAAATGACAAAGTTCAAATTTCAAAAGCTGGTTGTCAAAACCAATTAACTAAACAAATAATAAATTAAATTATAATAGCAGTAAAGGTAAACTATAAACCACTACCTGTGCTTGAGGACTAAAACATATTTGACTTTTATTTCTAGCTTAAGTATTTTACATATTCATATAGTTTAAGAATGTTTTATACCATGAATTTTTAACTACATGCCATTTTAATTGTGTCACTTTTTTCTTGTTTTCTTTCATCAATTTTAATTTTTAATCTATGATTATTTTCTCTGTAGCTTTTCTTTTTGATAATGTGTATCAAATTTGTGTTCTCTTAAATTTTTATTTTGTAAATATTTGCGTTCTCGAACAATTGAAGCAAGGCAAATTAGATGCCATAAACATCTTTACAAATTATTTGTTTGTATGTTTAATTTGATAACAATGTAAATCAAAACATAATGTATGGACTATGACTAAACGAAGACATATGGATCTACCTTATAAAGCACCCCATTATTTAGTTATTTCGTTTCTGATCACTTTCTCTTATCGTGTGTGTGTGTGTGTGTGTATGTGTGTGTGTGTGTGTGTGTATGTCTTATGTTAGCAAATTGTTTTTCTTTTAGTTATTTTTGGAGTTATTCTGTATTTCCCTATATTGTACAATCATTATTAGCAGAAACAAATTCTGTGTTTTATTAAGTAAGCAAAACTTCTACATCAGAATATATTTTCCTGGAAAATGTTTCAGATGTTTGGAATTTTGTATTCTTTCTTAGAGAAACAACTCACATAAGATATCCATTATCATTTTCTTTTCATTTATTTTAAATTCACTTTACTGAGTTATGACCAATACACAAAAGGCTGTACATACGTATTCAATGTATGACTTGGAGAAAAGTATACACAGGTGAAACTCTCAGCATAATCAATACCATAAACCTATCCGTCACATTCAACTTTTCTCCTATCATCTTTATTTATTTTTTTGTGTGTGATAAGAACACATCACGGAAGATCTTCCCACTTACCACATCTTTAAGTTTACAATAGAGTATTGTTAACTATAGTCGCTATGCTGTAGAATAGATCCCTGGGACTTATTCATCTTGTATAACTGTATGTTTGTACCCTTTGACCAGTGTCTCCTTATTTCTCCCTGCCTCCAAATCCTGACAATCACTATTCTAGTCTCTATTTGAATAAATGTGACTATTTTATATTCCTCATAAAAGTGAGATCATATAGATTTGATAATTGTGTGTATATCTTATGTTACTTAGCATAATGTTCTCTAGGTGCATCCATATTGCCACAAATGATGGATTTCCTTCTTTTCAAAGGCTGAATGATATTCCATTATGTGTATATACCACATTTTCTTTACCCATCGATGAACATTTAGGTTGCTTTCAGCTCTTGGCTATTGTGAATAATGCTGCAATTTACATGTGAGTTTAGATATATTTTGGAGATCCTGATTTCAATTCCTTTGGATATATATCCAGAGATACAAATGTTGGATCACATGGTAGTTTTAGTTTTAATTTTGAGGAAAATTGTATATTGTTTTACCCATACTTCCTATACCAATTTACATCCTATCAACAGCATACAGGGTTCTCTTTTCTCCATATGCTCACCAACGCTTGTTATGTTTTACCTTTTTGTTAGTAACCATTCTCACAGGTATGATGTGATGTGTTACCTTGTTTAAACTTGAATTGCCCTAGTAATTCATGATTTTGGGATTTTTTTTTTTTTCATTTGCCTTTCAGTCATTTGTATATCTTCCTTTGAGATAAGTCTATTTGGGTCTTTTCCCCATTTTATAATTAAGTTATTTGCTTTTCTCCTAATGAGTTGTAGTTTTAAAAAATATTTACAATATTGAAATTTTATCAGTTATATGTCTGCAAATATTTTCTCCCAGTCTATAGGCTGCCTGTTTAGTTTATTGGTTGTTCATTTGCTGTGCAGAAACTTTTGAGTTTGATGTAATTCCACTTGTCTGTTTTTGTTTTTGTTGCCTGTGCTTCCCGTGTTATGTCCAAGAAATCATTGCTAAGGCCAATGTGAAGTAGCATTTTTTCTTTTTCTTCTAGGATTTTTATGTCGTCAGTCATTAATTCATTTTGAGTTGATTTTTGTATGTGATATGAGGTAAGGATCCAATCTCTCATTGTGTATTCTTGGCATGCTTATTACAGATCAGTTGGCCATGTATATATTGACTTATTTGTGTTCTTTATTCTAGTCCATTAGTCTGTATGTCTCTTTTTATGTAAATATCATGCTGTTTAGAGTACTGTGACTTCTTAATATGTTTTAAAATGAAAAAGTATGGTGCCTCCAGATTTTTTCTTCTTGTTCGAAATTACTTTGGCTGTTTCAGATCTTTCATGGTTTCATATAAATTTTAGGGATGATTTTTCTATTTATGTAAGAAAATCCCATTGGAATTTTGATAGAGAATACATTGAACCAGTAAATTGCTTTGGGTAGTATGGACATTTTTGTAAAACTGACCTACAAGCTGTTCAGGTTAAGTTTTATGAATGCATCTACTTTTATCTTCAATACAGGAATACATTATTTGAGTTGGCTTAGAGGTGGTTGGGTATTAGCTCCTTACCTCTTTGTTACTTTGGCTAATTTGTTTGGCTGCTTATTCATTTATGAGTTTATTTTTGCAGATATATTTTTTGTAAAATAAAATTCATTGTTCAACACTAAAATAAGTAAATATTTACAGAGCTCTGTCAAATAAGAAATGACAATTTCACTCTTGCAAGAACATTCAAATTACTCCACAGACTGAAAAACAGGGCTGCACAGCTTCTATTTTTACATTTACTTTGCATATACTTTTTCATTTCTCTACTGACCCTAGTGACAGGTGGCTTAATGTGTCCTATTTACCCCATAAATAATAGCATAAGCTGTACCCCATGTGGCTGGAAGGACATTTCTCAAAAGAAGACACAAATGACTGACAGGTATATCAAAAAATTCTCAAAATAACTAATTATCAGGGAAAATGCATATCTAAACCATGATGAGGTATCACCTCACACTTATTATCAAAAAGACTAAAGATAACAGTGTTGGTGAGGATGTGGTGCACTGTTGGTAGAAATGTAAATTGGTAAAGATGTTTTGAATAAAATGCTATGGGAAGCAGCATTATGAAATACTTTTCTCACCACCTCCTAAAACAAATTAGTTGTCTCCATTTTATTTTGTCCTATTGCATTTTCTTTTGCCTGAGAGTCCCCTGTGTACTGTTCTTGACAGGGAGGTTTCAGTACATGACTGTATAGAAAGGTTTGGGAAAAGAGAAAAAACCTATTGTCAGTCATCTTTTGGATTTAAGCAAATGTGAAAGTGAAAATTCTCTGCATATGTGTCACATTGCTAGAAAAGACTACAGTTGAAACTGGAAATATAGTATAAATCTCCCAAGCCCAACATGGCCACTCTAATGACAACATTTATTAATAATGCTTGGTAAAAATGACAAATTCAGGACAAACAAATGAAACCAACACTGTGAAACCAGGAGGTAATATACACTAATAATAAAATACTAAGAATTACATTCTAGTTAAGTTTAAGAAAGTCTGTCTTTACTTGAATGAAGTACTTGAATACTTGTCAAGAATTCAATCATTTATATTTGTATTACACCAGATATCTTGGCTGCTTCTAGGTACATAGAAGAAATGTATTATTGTCATAGAAGAAGTATATTTTTACTTCCAGGTATATAGAAGAAGTGTATTATTATTGTATTGTTGTTAGAAAAAAGTATATAATGGAAGAATGAATTCATTTGTTTTATAACCAGACTGCTGTAACCAGGCACATATTTGTGAGATGGTTTATCAGAAGTACTGCCAATGGAAATATAACAGAACAATGCTACTTTATAAACAAAATGTCAAAACCTATGTCCTTAGCTTTATTAGCACAATGATCTAAACAAATGTAATAAATAACAAGTAAAAATACCATTGTGGACAATTTGTGGACTAATAAATTTTAATTCTATTTCTATTTTCAGGAGAAGTTAGATAACTGTGAAGGCAGTGAAAATCCTAGTTTAAAGAATCATTGTTAGTTAATGCAGAAACAAAAAAACAAATACCGTACATTCTAACTTATACGTGGGAGCTAAACAGTGAGTACACATGGACTCAAAAAAGGGAACAACAGACACTGGGCTTACTTGAGGGTAGAGACTGGAAGAAGGATAAGGATTTTTAAAAAAATACCTATCAGGTACTACACTTACTATCTGGGTGGCAAAATATCTGCACACCAAACCTCCATGACACAGGCACTTTACCCAAGTAACAAACCTGCATGTGTACACTCTAAACCTGAAATAAAAGTTGGGAAGAAAGAACACCAGAATCACTGTGAATTATTGTGAAGTAATTCAATAATTAGTGCATTATTAATCAGTTTCATATTGCATGTACTATATATTCCATATCATTGTTGCAGATGGCAATATCGGAATAAACTCTATGACTATAAACCAGTGCTACATCTGCAAAAAGATGCAGTTATGTAAGCATCCAACCATTTCTGAAATAACTTTGAAGAAGTATTTATGTAAATTTGAATTTTATTAATGTTGCTTCTGTGGGATTCTAATAGATGCAAAGATTTACAAAGGCTACTGAGTGTAGTTGGACAGATAATTGGTAAGTATAGCATATTTTGCTCTTAATAGAAACTCATTGTTTTTTGATGTTACCTACAAAAGGCATGGTCAGACATGTGACCTAAAATATCCATGTAAAACAAAACATAGCATAACTTTCTTAAAAACATCTCAATCAAAAAGTGGATTGATGCTATACTTCCATTAAAAACATATTAGAGGAAGTACTCATGTAATAATATAAATTATAATAATATAATAATTATAATAATTTATAATAATATTATATTATAAATATAATATAATTTATATTATAATAATAATATAAATAATATAAATTTGTGACTATATGATTAAAATATAAAAACCAACAGGTAAGTTATATATTTTTTCAAAAGTATTGTTTTAATTTTTTAGTAACATTTCACAATTACTTTCCATCTTAATGTAAGTAAACAAAGATGAACAAAATGTTTAATGAACACAAAGTCTTGGAAATTATCAGAGATTAAAAAGTTCACTAAAACCACATAAACTATTGATATTAACAAGGAAAAACAGCATTAATATTAAATTTTTCAATGGGGAAACTACTAGAAAAAACGAGGGTGATTTTTGCAACATGAATCTCATACAAAGCCTATCTATATCCCCAAACTATCACCTTTTCCCATATTAGATACAGTATTTTCTTGACTCCCAGAAGAAGAAAGAGAAAAGGGCCAAACAGAACATTTCAAGAAAGAACGACTGAACACTTCTCAAATTCGTGAAAATCATTGATCTGCACATACAACAAGTTAAAGGAATTTCAAGTAGACACATCATAATCAAATAGTCAAAAACCAAAGACAAATATTCCTCTTCCTCCTCTATTTTTGATATTTAAGCAATATCTCAATCTACATAGTATTTTAAGCAGGTTTATTTAAGCATAAATAAGATATTTATCACAGAAGCTCTTAAAACATAAAATCAGAATAAAATAATTCTTTCACTATGCAAAAGAAATAAATTACTATTAATAACTTAGGAGCATTTCCTAAGAACCTTTTTTCCCCTCTACATATGAGCTTTTGATGAATTTTAAAAATAGCATAGTGGTAATCAAATGACACAAGTGATTTTTTATTTTTAAAATTTATTACTATTTCGTGGGGAGCAATATCTACTTAATAAATGCCCACCAAGTCCATTATGAGTCCCTGATGAAAAAAAGGGAATCAACCAAGTAATAGCAAACTGTGCTAAGCTGAGAAAAGTTCAGTAAGATCTAGTGTTTAGGGCAGATGCCCACAAGGAGCTGGCTACTTCTGCAGAGGAGAGCTGGTTTTACTATTGAGGCAGAAGTAAACAAGAGTATTTAATGCTTCTAAGTCTATATGTTAATGCTCACTTTAAAAAGTCTCTAAAGCTACAGAAATAATTGCTTGGCCTCTCTGCTGACTTCCCTACCATAATGAGAAGTTTTCTTCTAGGTACTCTTGAGTCAATTATTTGTATTCCACTAAACAGCAAATTTGGGGGCTTTTGTAACTCACATCATCACTGCTATCAACTAACCACACTGGACTCATGTTCCCCATGAGATGTGTTAATCCTTGTTTCCAAATTTCTATATTTAAAATGCAAAATGTTTACAAAAATCCTCCTGCATGTTTTAAAAATAAATTTACCATCTTTCATTTGATCATTAAAAAAAAAAATAAAAAAAAATAACTAACAAAAACAAAATTTACTGAAGTGTATGATGGCTTTTTCCATGTTATAAATGACATAAACCAGACATTTTTAGAGTTATGATGTATAATTGAAATTTACTAGATATAATAAAATATGCTATAAGATTTATGAACTAAAATCTTGTTTCAAAAACATAGTTAATCCCATGAACATATCACAATATGTTTTACCAAAAATTTTCCAGAAATGTGTGTGTGTGTGTTTTAATTGTAAATGTATATTTAATTTACCTTATATTGGTACATGGTTGAATGCAGTTTCCAAAATTATATTTCTCAATTACTCTAAGGTCTGCAATATTAACAGGTAAAATTTTCTAATCATAAGAAAATAAAATTGGAAAGCCAATAGCAAAACTATCATAAAGATCCTATATTTCTAGTAATGAAACACTGATTTAAAGAAGAATTCATAAAATAAAGCTAAGTAACAAAGCAATGCATGTTAAAATTTGTAGGGCATAGCAAAAGCAGAACTTAGAAGTTTATAGCTTTAAATTGTATTTGGACACAATTTTAATTTATTTGAACACGAATTAATATTCAATAGAAAGAGCTAATAACAAAATATGAATACATGTAATATGACTAGAAATCTATAATAATAAAGCCAGGAAAATAATGGATAGTATTGAAACTTTAAAATAATTGAGAAGTTAGACAATGTTTTGATGAGAATGAGAAAGTCAATGTAAGACAGAGAAGGCAAAAATGAACAAAAAATAAAAAGGAATATATATACAAGCACAAAATATTTTGTAAAATAATTTGAATATCTTGATGAACCATACGTTTTCTGAAAAAAAGTAAAGCACTGAAATCAGTATGAGGAAATGTAAATTGATGACAAAAAAACCAATAATTTAGAAAACTATTGATGGTTGATTAAATAGCTCAAAGAAAAACCTCAGATCTTGAATAATTTTAAGTGAATTTACCAAGTTACTCAATTTTGTGCATTTTTATACATAATCGGGAAACAGAAGAACAACTCCAAATGGATTTAATAGAAGTTATAGCTTGTTACTAAACTTAGTAAGAATAGTGCATAAAGGAAATACAAATAATATAGTGCCCTGTGTACTGAGAAGTAAGAATAACTTGATCTTCTGAACATGAGACTATAACATAAAATAAATGGCATTTAATCAAATAAAAATAAATTACATTTCATGGTATACTAATCCTATGCTTGGTGCCTAATTTTTCCGACAATACTATACTTTATAATATTGTCTCCCTAGGGTATTAAATTTGTAGACACTTATCTCTTAGGGCATAACAAATGTAATGAAGATTTTAATGCCTTAACAATGGATGCTTTATTGCAACAATGCAAATAATTTAAATAGAATAAAATTGATGAATTTTCTAATTTGTGCTTGAGTTAGCTTTCTTTTGGCATTTAGCTATTGTAAGTTGTTTGAATATGTGTATCCTTTATACTTTTAAATCAGTTGACTCAGTGCTTCTGTTTCCATTATAAAATTTGATAAATAAACTTTGTAGCAGAAAAGGAAATATATTTGCTCTTTGAGGGTAAACCTGTTCCCAATAATATAACTTCAAAAGGGGCTAATTTATATGAGGTATGGGTGTAAAGCTGCAGGCTAGAAACAACTCTAATGACTTGTGATTGGCACCATTAATAATTTCTGTGCTTTCTTATTCAGACTACCATGAAGCTGCTTTGTACTGCATGTTTTCTTTCCTTTCCAGAGCCTTACTTGGAAGAAATCAGTTGAGTTCCAAAAGCCCAGTACTAATAAGAACAATTTCCCTATAGCATTTGTTGGCTGGAGATTCAATACTACATTTTCAAGTAGGATTTCAAGTCTGATGTGAAAAAACCCAATAATAAACCTAATTCCAAATTTTACAGATAGATTGATAGATATGCGTAGATTGTTTTAATATATTTTAAAGTCCTTTTTCAAAGTCATGAAATATTTTTAGTAAGAAAAACATCTACTGATATACCAAGGTATGTACTGATACAATTAATTTGAATATCTGTACTTTGGATTCATACACAGAAAGCATGCATAAAGCTAAAAAGGTGAAAAAGTGACTGAGTCAAGACTTGAATTAATTCTGAACTCCAAGATTAAGCTCTTAATCACTACATCTACTTCTATGCCAAACCATATTAGAAACTGCTCTAATTCATGTTATTAACTGGATGTTTGTGTACCTCCACAATTTGTACATTGAAACCCAGACCCCAATGTCATGGTAGGTGCCTTTGGGTGGTGATTAGGTCATAAGAGTGGAATGCTTGTGAGCGGGATTAGTGCTCTTATGAAAGAAACCCCAGAAAGTTCTCTCATCCACTTTCTACCATATGAGGATGCGAGAAAAAACAGGTAGTCTGCAAACTGGAAAGGGGCCATGAGTAGACCCTTGACCATGCTGGCACTCTGATCTCAGACTTTCAGCTTCCAGAACTGTGAGAAATATGTTTATCTTCTTTAAAAGCCTCAGTCCATGGTATCTTCTTATAGCAGCCCAAATGTACTAAGACATCAAAACAGTGGGGAAAGATTCTGCTGTCACAATAGTAGCCAAGTTCTGCATTTTCATAGTCAGAAGACATGCTATTTGTTAGAAGGTTTTTACCTAGCATGGTGTCTATCCTCATGAAAGGCAGTCATTTTAGTTTTCATAGAATATTTTCAATTAGCTTAAAATTTATATATTTTCCAAATACTGTGAAGTTCCATTAAATTACCTTTCTATTCAGTTTTTATTCTAATTTTTTTTACCATTTTATTTATTTATCTTTTAATCATTATTTTAGGTTCATTACAAAACAAGGACAATGTTCATGATAGTATAAATCAATTAAGTTACCAACATGACTGTGCTTTTATATTTATATTCTTTTTATCCTTCATCCTTCCCTCTACAATTCTCAACCTCTGGTAATCACCATTTTATTCTCTATCTTTGTGAGATCCACTTTTTTAGCTCTGACATATAAGTGAGAACATATGATATTTGTCTCTTTGCCTGGCTTATTTCACTTAATATAATGACCTCTAGTTCCATCCATGTTGCTCCATTTAAATGGCAGTATTTTATTTATTATGGTTAAATAATATGCTGTTATTATTGTCTAGGCACTTAAGTTGATTCCATATTTTGGTTATTGTAAATAATGCTGCAATAAACACAGAAGTGCAAGTATCCCTCATTGATCTCCTTTCCTTTGGATATATACCCAGTAGAGGAATTGCTGAATCATATTGTAGTTATATTGTTAGCTTTTTAGGAACATTCCTACTGTTCTTTATAGTGATTGCAGTAATTTGCAGTTCCACCAATAGTGTACAATGGTTCCTCTTTCTCCACATGCTCACTGGTGTGTTAATCCCTGTATTTTTTTTGATACAAAACATTTTAACTTGGGTGAGATCATATCTCATTGTGGTTTCGATTTGCATTTCTCTTATGATTAGTGATATTGAGCTTTTTTCATATACCTGTGTGCCATTTGTATGTATTCTTTTCAGAAATGTCTGTTCAGTGTTTCACCCAATTTTTAACTGAATTATTATTATTATTTTTTTAGCTGCTAAGTTGTTTGAGCACCTTGTGAATTCTGGTTATTTGTTAGATGAGTAGTTTGCAAATATTTTCTCCCTTTCTGTGGGTTGTCCCTTCACTTTGTTGATTGCTTGCTTTACTGCACAGAGCTTTTTATCTTGCTATATAATCAAATTTGTCTATTTTTGTTTTTGTTGCCTGTGCTTTTGAAATCTTACCAAGAAAAAAAAGAAAAAAGAAAAAGAAAATTACCTAGGAAGCATTTTTCCATTTTCCTCTTCTGGTAGTTTCATAGTTTCAGGTTCTAGATTTAAGTCTTTTTTTTTTTTTTTTTTTTTTTGAGATGGAGTTTCATTCTGCTGCCCAGGCTGAAGTGCACTGGTGTGATTTCGGCTCACTACAACCTCTGCCTCCCGAGTTCAAGCGATTCTCCTGCCTCAGCCTCCCAGGTAGCTGGGATTACAGGCATGGGCCACCATGCCCAGCTAATTTTTGTATTTTTAGTAGAGATGGGATTTTACCATGTTAGTCAGGCTGGTCTCAAACTTCTGACCTCAGACGATAGGCCCGCCTTGGCCTCCCAACGTGCTTAGATTACAGGCTTGAGCCACCATGCCAGACCAATTTAAATCTTTAATTCATTTTGATTTGATTTTTGTTTATGGAAAGAGGAATCTAGTTTCATTCTTTTGTATACAGTTATCCAGTTTTCCCAACATTGTTTAGTGAAAAGACTGCATGTTCTTAATGCCTTTGTCAAAAATTAGTTGGCTGAAAATGCATAAATTTATATCTGGGTTATCTATTCTCTTCCATTGTTTTATATGTCTATTGTTTATGCTGCTACCAGACCATTGTGGTTACCAAAGATTCACAGTAAATTTTGAAGTTAAGTAGTGTGATGCCTCCAGCTTTGTTCTATTTGCTCAGGACTGCTTTGACTATTGTGGGCCTTTTGTGGTTTCATGTAAATTTTAAGGTTTTTATTTTCCATTTTGGTGAAAAATGTTATTGGCATTTTGATAAGCATTACATTGAATCTGTAAAGTGCTTTGAGTAGTGTTGTCATTTTAAGGATATTAACTCTTCCTGTCCACGAGCCTGGAGTATCTTTCCCTTTTTTGTGTCCTCTTCCCTTTCTTCTATCAGTTTTACAGTTTTCCTTGTACAGATCTTTTTCTTTAGTTAGATTGATTTCTAAATTTACAGTTTTCCTTGTACAGACCTTTTCCTTTAGATTGATTTCTAAGTATTGTAGCTATTATAAATGAGATATCTTTCTTGATTTCTTTTTCACGTTGTTTGTTGTTAATGTGCATAAGTGCTACTAATTTTTGTATGCTGATCGTGTATCTTACAACTTCACTGAATTCATTTATCAGCTCTAACAGTTTTTGCTGTAGCCTTTAGATTTTTTTAGGTGTAAGATCATGTCACCTGTGAACAAGACTAATATAACTTCCTCCTTTCCAATTTGAGTCGCCTTTTATTTATTTATTTTTTCATTGGCCCACTTGCTCTGGCCAAGACTTCAAATATTATGTTGAACAACAGTGGTGAAAGTGGGCATCGTTTTCCTGTACCAATCCTTACAGGAAAGGCCTTCATTTTTTCCTTGTTCAGTACCATGTTAGATGTGGGTTTGTCTTATATGTCCTTTATTATTTTGACTAATGTTCCTTCTAGACTCGTTTTGATGTGGACTTTTATCATAAAAGGATGTTGAATTTTATCTAATGCTTTTTCATCATTTCTTGAAATAATTATATGACTTTCATTCTTGATTCTGTTAATGTGATGCATCACATTTATTGATAGGCGTATGTTGAACTATCCTTGCATATGTGGTATAAATCCCATGTGATCATGGTGAATGATTGTTTAATGTGTTGTTGAATTCATTTTGCTAGTATTTTGTTGAAAATTTTTGCATCTACGTTCATCAGTGCTATTGACTGGCAGTTTTCTTTTTTTGTTGTGTCCTTGTCTGGCATTGGCAACAGGGTAATACTGGTCCCATAGCATCAGTTAGGATGTATTTCCTCCTCTTCAAATTTTTTGAAATACATATTCCATAATCTAAGGCATTCAGGTTCTCATTTTAAATTCAAATACAAGACAAATATTTCATGCTCCATATAACATTCCACGGGTTATTACACTGGAATAAGGGAGGACTATTTTACCACTTTGTTACATATACCTATTGGTGGGGTAAAGAAGATAAAGTGTATATGCATTCATTCTAAATTATCACCTTAATGAAGTCAGTAGTTTCAGGTTTCTATGGCAATTTGTTATCAAGGAGCATAACATTTCACAGTTAAGGGTCTTAATACGCTAATGCTCTTACCTTGTAAATGAACAAATTGAGGTTCAAATTAGTTGAATGATTCGTCAAAATTTAAAAAAAAAAAAAAAAAAAAAAAAAAAAAAAAACTAGTAAGGGAGTCCTTACTACGTGTTGGCAAAGCTCATTCAGTTTTCTTTCCACTACAGGGGACTGCCTCCAATGAAAAATAGTAGTTGTGTAATATTACATAGTTTTCTTCTGTCCTCTTTTATCAAAATAATAGTATTAAATAACCAACTGTCTGAATCTTTTTGTACCCTATATTTTTCCAATCTACTCAATGCCTCTTAGCTGGAAATTAAGGGCCATCAGCCCACTATATTTCCAAACAGAGTTTTCTTCAATTTGTATGTCCCTATATATAAAAAGAAGTTCATATTTTTTCTCTGTGTCTGAACAATATTTACCTGATTTCAGAAAAAGTAATTCTACAAAATCTAATGATAGAACACAGAATACTACATAGCAAAAATGAAGGTTAAAGTTTAAAAACCATAATTTCAAACTATTGATCAATGGTAATTTGGGCACCTCTTAGTTCACGGGCATGTGGAAAACAAGCCAACCCTTTAGAGTGAATAGAAATGATTAATATTAACATAATTTAATTCAATTGTTTTGAATTATATTTAAGCCAATATTTTCTCTCTTAGTCCCCTATGGTTAGAAGGACCAGATTAGAAGTATATGGTCTATAATTCTAATCTGTCCCTCTGGTTTGCTCATTTAGAAATTGGTATTACCTCTAGTTAAGACAGAATTAGAAGAGCAACATTTAAATGAACAATTCACTAAAAAAAATCAATATTTTTCCAAAGGCATGAAATACTCTCTTAGTGATAAAATAGTATGGAAAATACATTCTATACCTGTTTATTACTTTTTAGTTCTCAAAGGCAAATTTACTTTTACCTGCCACTTTGAAATAAATTAATTTTATCAATGAATTAAAAAATATTAATATATTTAATTTAAATGTCTTTAGATTTTTGCATGAAAGGTATATATTATATATAGTTATATAATATATATTATTTACATATGTAATAGAAAGTCCTAATTTTATATGCGTGTATGAGTGTATAAATTTTTAGAAATAATAAAATAATTTCTCTGGTCTTTACATTTAAACTGAGAAACAAAGAAAATACAGCAAGTAAATTCCAGCTAGAACGTGATCAGTGGAGATAGTCTATCCAACCTTCTCAGTATTCGGATTCATGATAAAAATTATCTGTATGATTGAATTTTCTGCATGTTACCACTTTCTCTTAATTTTCTGAAAATTATTCATCTAATATTTAGAAAGTGATATGGAGTACTTTAAAGATAATTGTCTTTTGGCTATAAAAAGTGTCACTTCTATTGTTACTGAATGTATTTTTATGGTAGTTACACAGGGTTAGATATTGTATATTTTCTTTGTAACTGTTGTGAAATAAAAAGTCCGCTACTAAATCCACATAGAATTTAAGGGAATACAGATCTGTGTTAACAGTGAAGGCATTTATTTCGAAGTAAAAAATAAACACGGAAAGGCTTTGGGTTTCATCTAACTCGGTGGAGTGTGCTTTTTTATTAAATACAAAGTAATTTAGGTTTAATATAATAAATTAGAGATAGAGGCTGAGCTGCTAGTTGTATTTTAAATCCACATTGGAGGCTTAAGAGGAGATTTTATTGCTCCCAGTTCTTCCTTATTTTGCTCCTTTTTTGTTGTTGTCTTTTCTCGGGGACATCTGTGGAGGAGAGTTTCAACAGGAATGGGGAAGCAGACATGTCCCTCTCAAATGGACCCCAAAGAAGCAAAGTCTTTGAACTTCAGGATGTGTTTCATGATCATAAATCCACTACACTCCAAGATAAGTCTTTCTTGCTCATGATAAGATTTCTATATTTATTTAAGCAAGGCACATGTAACAGGAAGCCAATCTCCATTAAAATTCCTAAATTAATAAATCTTTTGAATATTGTACCTTCTTTATAAAGAAATAGACCATTTTAAACAAAACAATAATAGGATATCTTGAAAATAAATATTTTCCTGTTTAATATGCTAAATATTTGTTACTATTACTAGCTTACTTTCTTCCTTCTGCTTCCCTGGCCCTTTAAACAAAACAAAACAAAACACACACATACACTTTTTGATCATTGCTAGGTTACTGGGAGTAACACAGTATAGAGAAAAAAATCGATTCACAATAACTTGGACAATTTGATTTAAAACTCATGATCTCATGTTCAGCTCAAATAAATAATATTTAAAATGATGTGCTGAATGAACCAGTCATATAAGTTGGGTTTTTTTCTGTGTTTGATCAATTCAGTCTATCACTATACATAGCATATACACCACAAAAAAAAAGAATCATTCATAAGATATAAGGATAGATTTCAATATTTCTCTCTTGAAGGATATCATAGTTAAATTTGCATTTTTCATTATGAAATATATCATTATTCTCTTATCCTCAGAATGATCACCTAGGAAGCACAGGTGCAACTGTTCCATCATTTCTGACTTGATTCATCTGTGTGTCAGAGTTCCCAGAACACTTTCATTTGTGTTAGATAAATTTGAATAATTATTTATATTTAATTATCAATGTAACCTATAAGCTAAGAAAAATAAAATACATAATAAGGAGGATTCCGTTTTTATCACAAAATATTATAAAAAGAGAAGCAGGAGGACACAAAAATAATTAATTTAAAAAAAAAACTGCCCTAAAAGGCATTTGGCAAATTCCTGCTTCTTATGCAACTATCTGAGTATTTCACAAAAGAGAAGGTTAAAGTGAGAAAATTAAAAAGTCTTCTCTATGGCAGGCTACCAATGAATATAGGCCTTAGTGTGAAAAAGATAGATGTTGTTATTTATTTTATTAATTCATTCTCAAACTGCTGATAATGGCATACCTGAGACCGGGTAATTTTAATTGACTCACAGTTCAGGATGGCTAGGAAGGCCTCAGGAAACTTACAATCATAGTGGCAGGGGAAGCAAACATGTCCTTCTTCACATGGCAGCAGCAAGGAGAAGTGCTGAGTAAAAGGGAGAAAAACCCTTTATAAAACTATCAGATCTCATGAGAATTCACTCACTGTCATGAAAAGAGCATAAGGGTAACCATCCCCATGGTTTAATTACCTCCCACCAGGTATGTCCCAGGACATGGGAGGATTATGGGAACTACAATTCAAGATGAGATTTAGGTGGGGACACAATCAAACCATATCATTCCACCCCTGGCCTCTCCCAAATCTATTGTCTTCACAATTCAAAACACAATCATGCCTTCAAACAGCCACCCAAAATCTTAACTCATTGCAACATTAACTTGAAAGTTCAAACCCAAAATCTCATCTGAGACAAGGAAAGTCCCTTCTGCCTACGTCCCTGTAAAATCAAAAACAAGTCAGTTACTTCTTAGATACAATGGGGATACAGGCATTAAGAAAATACATCCATTTAAAATGGGAGACATTGTCCAAAACAAAGGGGTCACAGGCCCCATGAAAGTCTGAAATCCAATAGGTAGTCATTAAACCTTAAAGTTCCAAAATGATCTCCTTTGATTCCATGTGTCACATCCAAGTCACACTGATGCAAGAGGGGTGCTCTTATGGCCTTGGACAGCTCTGCTTCTGTGGCTTTGGAGGGTACATCCCCGTCCTGGCTGCTTTCACAGGCTGGCATTGAGTGCTTGTGGCTTTTCCAGAAGCATGGTGCAAGTTGTCAGTGAATGTACGAGTCTGGAGGATGGTGGTTGTCTTTTTACAGCTCCGCTAGGCAGTGCCCCAGCAGGCACTGTTTCTGGGGGCTCCAATCTCACATTTCCCTTCTGCATTGCCCCAGCAGAGGTTCTCCATGAGGGTCCTGCCTCTGCAGCAGACTTTTGCCTGGACATCCAGGCATTTCCATATGTCCTTGGAAATCCAGGCAGTTTCCGAAACCTCAGTTCTTGGCTTCTGCTCACTTACAGGCCCAACATCACATAAAAGCTTCCAAGACTTGGGGCTTGCACCCTCTGAAGCAATTGCCTAGGCTGTATCTTGGCCCTTTTTAGTCATGCTTAGAGTGGCTGGGATACAGAGCACCAAGTTCCAAAGCCATACACAGTGGGGGTGGCTTTGACTTCACCCACAAAACCATTTTTCCTCCTAGGCCTCTGGGCCTGTGATGGGAGGCATTGCCATGAAGGTCTCTGGCATGTCCTGGAGACATTTTCCACATTGTCTTGGTGATTAACATTCAGCTCCTCATTATTTATGCAAACTTTTGCAGGTAGATAGAATTTCTTTCTTGGAAATGAAATTTTCTTTTCTATGGCTTTGTCAGGTTGCAAATTTTCCAAATGCTTATTCTCTGCTTCCTCTCAAACATTTTGCCACTTCAAAATTTATTCTGCCAGATACCCTAAATCATCTCTTTCAAGATCAAAGTTCCACGCATCTCTGGGACAGGGGAAAAATGCTGCCAGTCACTTTGCGTAGCAAGAGTGACCTTTATTTCAGTTCCCAATAAGTTCCCCATCTCCATCAGAGACCAAAGAAGCCTGAACTTCATTGTCTATATCACTATCAGCATTTTGGTCAAAACTATTCAACAAGTCTTTAGGAAGTTCCAAACTTTCCCACATTTTCTTGTCGTCTTCTGAGCCTTCCAAAAGGTTCCAACCTCTGCCTATTACCTGTTCCAATCGCTTCCACATATCCAGTATCTATCTTTACAGCAATGCCCCCTTCACTGTGGTATCAAGCTACTATCTTAATCCATTATCATGCTGCTAATAAAGACATACTCGAGACTGGGTAATTTATATAGGAAAGTGGTTTAATTGACTCACAGTTTAGCATGGCTAGGGAGGACTCAGGAAACTAACAATCATGGTGTAAGGGGAAGCAAACATGTTCTTCACATGGCAGCCGCAAAGAGAGGTGCTGAACAAAAGGGGGAAAAGCCCCTCGTAAAACAATAAGATCTCCTTAGACCTCACTCATTATCATGAGAAGAGCAGCAGAGTAGCTGCCCACATGATCTAATAACCTTCCACCGGGTCCCTTTAAAGACACCTAAAGATTATGGGAACCACAATTAAAGATGAGATTTGGGTGAGGACACAGCTAAACCATAACATTTATTTTAAATAGCCAATTATAAAACAACTAGAAAACTTTCAATATTAATGACAAGAAATGCTTAAACTTTTTGTCAGCTATATATGTATATTTTTATATATATAATTTATATATATTTAATATATATTATTTATATATTATTTATATAAAAACAGGAACTATACATATAAAATAACAAAGGGTTTAAGTGTCTCTCTCTCTCCCCCCTCCCCAATTCTTTGCCTGGATATAAATTATTTTATATATCTATATGTGTGTGTGTGTATTTACTACAGAAACTTCAAGTGGCTACCTTTGGATCTCCTTTACTGTTTGTTTGGCTTGTTAATGGTAATGCAAACTCCATTCCTGAAATAAGTCACTTGTTTGTGAGTTATTGCCCTTTTTATATATTTATGAAACCAATATGTAATATTTTATTAATATTTTGGCATCTATTTTTGTAAAGGGCATTGACATGTATTTTTTTATTGTTGTAGTTGCTGTTTTTTTAGCTATGTTCTTTTAAATGTTGAGTAATGAGGTGATGTTGGTTATTTGAAACCAGTTGTAATATTTACCTCATCTATTCTATAAAATTACATAATACAGACTTTTTTTTCTTAATGATCTGTTTGTTGTTTGGTTCTTTGGGCCAGAGTCTTACTCTGTCACCCAGAATGGAGTGCAGTGGTGTGATCTTGGCTCACTGCAAACCCTCCCTCCTGATTTCAAGTGATTTCCTGCCTCAGCCTTCTAGGCAACTGGGACTACAGGCATGAGCTACTATGCCCACCTAATTCATTGTATTTTTAATAAAGATGGGATTTTGGCACGTTGGCCAGGATGGACTCAAACTCCTGACCCCAGGTGATCTGCCCACCTCTGCCTCCTGAAGTGCCGAGATTACGGGCATGAGTCTCTTCACCTGGCCTTCCTTAATTATTTGATAGAGTTCACCTGATGAAAACATCTAGTCTTTTCCTGAGAAAGCTTTGAGGTAAAACTTCAATGTTTTAAACAACTATAAGGTAAAATGCATATTTACCTTATGGTCTGTATTTTACGAGTTGTTGTAAATAGTCCATATTTTACCTTGGTCTGTATTTTACAAGAAAATTGCCTATTTAATAAATTGACAAATTTATTGACATGAAATTGTTCATAATATTTGTTATCCTTTTAATGTCAGAAAAATCAATTGTGGTGCTCACCTTTTCATTTCTAGTATTGGTAAATTGTATCTCCTCTAATATGATTTTTAATAGGTGGTTGAAAATATTATTAATGCTCTAAATCAATCAAATTTGGTCTCATTTCTTATTTCTATTTTTTAAATTTTTATTTCATTTCCACCACAATAATTTTTATAACATTTGTTTTGTATTATGTTTGGTAAAGTTCACTCATATTTCTAGGTGAAAACTTAAGTTTTTTATTTTAATACTCGATAAGGAGTATGTACTTTAAAGTATTGGTTACAGCATTCCATAACTGTTAGCTCAGTTAGTCAATTAATATTACCAATATTTCCATGAAAAAATAAAGAATGTCTATGTATTTAAATATACAGTCAGAATCCAAAGAACCAAGTTTGCTCTGTTGAAATTTTAACATAGAAATGAAAGAAATGGTTGTCCTTATTAACTGGAAATTAATTTATGAATGAAAGACAAAGCAGTGAAACTATTGAGACATATAACAATTTTAGTTCCTTGAACATAATGGGCTTTCAATGAATACATATTGATAAAACAATTATTTACATTATATGTGTACTTGTGAATTGATGAAATACATTATACTTTAAATGTATGTTACCTGGTGTATTTAAGTAATGAGCATTTACCTTTACTGCCCAATATTATTTTTAAGGAAAAAGGTATTACAACTGAGGACTAATATTGTCAAGCTGTTCAAGATTTGGTTGATGTATTTTATAATGAAAAGCTATAACAAGTGTCAAATTACTCAGTTTCACCAATTACAATATTTTGTATTCATTTATAAACATTTTTGCATAAATAAATTTTATAAAATGTAGTTTCCATGAATTACTTTCTTAAATCTTTTCCTGTTTAGAAAAAAAAAAAAAAAAAAAGTGCAGCTCACTGCCAGCATTCATTTAATTTTACAGAAGGAAGCTCTTTGAGGCTGAAGCAAAGCAGACTGAGTTTCAGTGTAAAAATAAAAGATAAAGACTGTTCTTGGAGTTAGTTCTAAACAGAGTTAACATCAGAATCATCCTAATCATCAGAATTGTCTATTTCAGGAAAATTGCATTCATTATATGAATCTTCAGCCAACAACTGTTCAAGAGCGATGTTAACATCATGCATAGGAATGCTACATTTTCTAGGATTTGACATTTTCAGCAATTGAGGATTACTATATTTTATAAATTGAAATAATGCTACTAAAACCAGAATTCTATAAATAGAATGATGTATTTTATTTCCAAATTCAGTATACTAAAGGAATAAAAAATAATAATAAAAGTGAAATATTTCATGGCAAATTTCTCTTAGGGTAAACGCTGCAGCCACAAATACGGCTGGCAAGTATTCTCAGGACAAATAGGGAAAAGATTAAAGTTTTCAATTCTATTGTGATTCATTATTTGGGCAGTCTAAATGTCTGCCTTTAAAACAATAAGTAAATTAAAGACAAAGTTTTAAAATGCAAAAATTTAGCTGTAGAGAGGAAACAGTAGCTTCAAACGTGTTAAAATAATTTAATAGTAAATATAAAACAATATTATGCATTTGTTATAATGTTATGGAATTACAGCAAAATAGTAAAAATTTTTTTTCTTTTTTTTTTTTATTATACTTTAAGTTCTAGGGTACATGTGCATAACGTGCAGGTTTGTTACGTATGTATACTTGTGCCATGTTGCTGTGCTGCACCCATCAACTTGTCAGCACCCATAAATTCGTCATTTACATCAGGTATAACTCCCAATGCAATCCCTCCCTCCTCCCCCCTCCCCGTGATACGCCCTGGTGTGTGATGTTCCCCTTCCTGAGTCCAAGTGATCTCATTGTTCAGTTCCCACCTATGAGTGAGAACATGCGGTGTTTGGTTTTCTGTTCTTGCGATAGTTTGCTAAGAATGATGGTTTCCAGCTGCATCCATGTCCCTACAAAGGACATAAACTCATCCTTTTCTATGGCTGCATAGTATTCCATGGTGTATACGTGCCACATTTTCTTAATCCAGTCTGTCACTGATGGACATTTGGGTTGCTTCCAAGTCTTTGCTATTGTGAATAGTGCCGCAATAAACATACATGTGCATGTGTCTTTATAGAAGCATGATTTATAATCCTTTGGGTATATACCCAGTAATGGGATGGCTGGGTCACAAGGTACTTCTAGTTCTAGATCCTTCAGGAATCGCCATACTGTTTTCCATAATGGTTGAACTAGTTTACAATCCCACCAACAGTGTAAAAGTGTTCCTATTTCTCCACATCTTCTCCAGCACCTGTTGTTTCCTGACTTTTTAATGATTGCCATTCTAACTGGTGTGAGATGGTATCTCATTGTGGTTTTGATTTGCCTTTCTCTGATGGCCAGTGATGAGGAGCATTTTTTCATGTGTCTGTTGGCTGTATGAATGTCCTCTTTTGAGAAATGTCTGTTCATATCCTTTGCCCACTTTTTGATGGGGTTCTTTGTTTTTTTCTTGTAAATTTGTTTGAGTTCTTTGTAGGTTCTGGATATTAGCCCTTTGTCAGATGAGTAGATTGCAAAAATTTTCTCCCATTCTGTAGGTTGCCTGTTCACTCTGATGGTAGTTTCTTTTGCTGTGCAGAAGCTCTTTAGTTTAATTAGATCCCATTTGTCAATTTTGGCTTTTGTTGCCATTGCTTTTGGTGTTTTAGACATGAAATCCTTGCCCATGCCTATGTCCTGAATGGTATTACCTAGGTTTTCTTCTAGGGATTTTATGGCATTAGGTCTAACATTTAAGTCTCTAATCCATCTTGAATTAATTTTCGTGTAAGGATTAAGGAAAGGATCCAGTTTCAGCTTTCTACTTATGGCTAGCCAATTTTCCCAGCACCATTTATTAAATAGAGAATCCTTTCCCCATTTCTTGTTTTTCTCAGGTTTATCAAAGATCAGGTGGCTGTAGATATGTGGTATTATTTCTGAGGACTCTGTTCTGTTCCATTGTTCTATATCTCTGCTTTGGTACCAGTACCATGCTGTTTTGGTTACTGTAGCCTTGTAGTATAGTTTGAAGTCAGGTAGCGTGATGCCTCCAGCTTTGTTCTTTTGACTTAGGATTGTCTTGGAGATGCGGGCTCTTTTTTGGTTCCATATGAACTTTAAAGCAGTTTTTTCCAATTCTGTGAAGAAACTCATTGGTAGCTTGATGGGGATGGCATTGAATCTATAAATTACCTTGGGCAGTATGGCCATTTTCACGATATTGATTCTTCCTATCCATGAGCATGGTATGTTCTTCCATTTGTTTATGTCCTCTTTTATTTCACTGAGCAGCGGTTTGTAGTTCTCCTTGAAGAGGTCCTTTACATCCCTTGTAAGTTGGATTCCTAGGTATTTGATTCTCTTTGAAGCAATTGTGAATGGAAGTTCATTCCTGATTTGGCTCTCTGTTTGTCTGTTACTGGTGTATAAGAATGCTTGTGATTTTTGCACATTAATTTTGTATCCTGAGACTTTGCTGAAGTTGCTTATCAGCTTAAGGAGATTTTGGGCTGAGACAATGGGGTTTTCTAAATATACAATCATGTCATCTGCAAACAGGGACAATTTGACTTCTTCTTTTCCTAACTGAATACCCTTGATTTCTTTCTCTAGCCTGATTGCCCTTGCCAGAACTTCTAACACTATGTTGAATAGGAGTGGTGAGAGAGGGCATCCCTGTCTTGTGCCAGTTTTCAAAGGGAATGCTTCCAGTTTTTCCCCTTTCCGTATGATATTGGCTGTGGGTTTGTCATAAATAGCTCTTATGATTTTGAGATACGTTCCATCAGTACTGAATTTATTGAGAGTTTTTAGCATGAAGGGCTGTTGAATTTTGTCAAAGGCCTTTTCTGCTTATATTGAGATAATCATGTGGTTTTTGTCTTTGGGTCTGTTTATATGCTGGATTACATTTATTGATTTGCGTATATTGAACCAGCCTTGCATCCCAGGGATGAAGCCCACTTGATCATGGTGGATAAGCTTTTTGATGTGCTGCTGGATCCGGTTTGCCAGTATTTTATTGAGGATTTTTGCATCAATGATCATCAGGAATATTGGTCTAAAATTCTCTTTTTTTGTTGTGTCTCTGCCAGGCTTTGGTATCAGGATGATGTTGGCCTCAGAAAATGAGTTAGGGAGGATTCCCTCTTTTTCTATTGATTGGAATAGTTTCAGAAGGAATGGTACCAGCTCCTCCTTGTACCTCTGGTAGAATTCAGCTGTGAATCCATCTGGTCCTGGACTGTTTTTGGTTGGTAGGCTATTAATTATTGCCTCAATTTCAGAGCCTGCTATTGGTCTATTCAGGGATTCAGCTTCTTCCTGGTTTAGTTTTGGGAGAGTGTAAGTGTCCAGGAAATTATCCATTTCTTCTAGATTTTCTAGTTTATTTGCATAGAGGTGTTTATAGTATTCTCTGATGGTAGTTTGTATTTCTGTGGGGTCGGTGGTGATATCCCCTTTATCATTTTTTATTGCATCTATTTGATTCTTCTCTCTTTTCTTCTTTATTAGTCTTGCTAGCAGTCTATCAATTTTGTTGATCTTTTCAAAAAACCAACTCCTGGATTCATTTATTTTTTGGAGGGTTTTTTGTGTTTCTGTCTCCTTCAGTTCTGCTCTTATCTTAGTTATTTCTTGCCTTCTGCTAGCTTTTTAATGTGTTTGCTCTTGCTTCTCTAGTTCTTTTAATTGTGATGTTCGAGTGTGAATTTTAGATCTTTCCAGCTTTCTCTTATGGGCAGTTAGTGCTATAAATTTCCCTCTACACACTGCTTTAAATGTGTCCCAGAGATTCTGGTATGTTGTATCGTTGTTCTCATTGGTTTCAAGGAACATCTTCATAAAATAGTAAAATTTTATACAATTCAGTGGCATCATGATAGATTAGTCTGGCCTCTTCTAAAATTGTATATAATTGACATGACACAGTAAATTCATTTTTGTTTCTAGCTTATTCTATTTGATTTTGATATTTATTTATCTTATGTACATTGGTAATTTATTCCCTTTTATCACAGACTAGCATGTCATTATGAATATATTTCAATTTGTTTGTTCTTGTTTATGGTCATTAATGTTTATTCCAGCATGGGTTATTGTGAATAAAGCTACTACAACATTTATTTTGCAAATCTCTTTTTGAACATCTATTTTTGTTTTTTTTTGGGGAGTATACATTCCTAAGATTGAAATTGTTGGCATAAATTAGTTTAATGTATGTATTAAACATCTTTCTACTTACTTTGGGTTTAATTTGCTCTTTGTAATCTAGCTTCTTAATGCATAATCCTGAATCATTATTTTGTACTTTTTTCTTCTTTAATGTAAACATTTTAAAGCTATTAATATTCCTCTAATAGCTGCTTTGTCTGTATCTCACAAAATTTAGTATCTTCTGCTTTTATTGACATTTAACTTGAAAATTGTCTTATTCATGTACAATTACATATGATTTCCACCTTGACTGATGTGTTATTTAAAAGTATGTTGCTTAATTACAAAACTGGGCAGCTGATTGGGCAGACACTGAGCTAGCTGCAGGAAGTTTTTTTGTTGTTTTGTGTGTGTGTTTGTGTGTGTGTGTGTTTTGCCCCAGTGGCACTTGAAACTCCGGCGTGACAGAAGCATTCACTCCTCTGGAAAGGGGGCTGAAGCCAGGGAGCCAAGTGGTCTTGTTCAGTGGGTTGCACTCCCATGGAGCCCAGCAAGTTTAGATCCACTGATTGAAATTCTCATTGTCAGTATAGCAGTCTGAAGTTGACCTGGAATGCTCAGGCTTGGTGGGAGAAGGGCGTCTGCCATTACTGTGGCTTGAGTAAGTTATTTTCCCCTCACAGTGTAAACAAAGCCACCAGGAAGTTCAGACTGGGTGGAATTCACCTCAGTGTAGCTAAGCTGCCGTGTCCAGATTGCCTCTCTAGATTCTCCTTCACTGGGTAGGCCATCTCTGAAAGAAAGGCAGCAGTCCCAGTCAGGGGCTTATAGACAAAACTGCCATCTCCCTAGGTCAGAGCATCTGGGGGAAGGGGCAACTGTGGGTGCAGTTTTAGCAGTCTTAAACGTTCCTGCCTGCCAGCTCTGAAGAGAGCTGTGGATCTCCCAGCATAGCATTCAAACTCTTTTAAGAAACAGACTACCTCCAGAGGTGGGTCTCTGACACCCATGCCTCCTGACTGGGAGACACCTCCCAGCAAGAGTCAAATGATGCTTCATACAGGAGAGCTCTGGCTGGCATCTGGCAAGTGTCCCTCTGGGATGAAGCTTCCAGAGGAAGGGGCAAGCAGTAGTCTTTCCTGTTCTGCAGACTCTGCTGATGATACCCAGGCAAACAGGGTCTGATGTGGACCTCCAGCAAACTCCAGCAGACATGCAGAAGAGGGGCCTGACTGTTAGGAGGAAAACTAACTAACAGAAAACAATAATATCAACATCAACAAAAAAGAAGCCTATGCAAAAACACCATCCAATGGTCATCAGCATCAAAGATCAACAGTAGATAAATCCATGAAGATGAGGAAAAACCAGCACAAAAATGCTGAAAATTCCAAAAACCAGAATGCCTCTTCTCCGCCAAAGGATCACTACTCCTTGCCAGCAAGGGCACAAAACTGGATGGCGAATGAGTTTAATGAATTGATAAAAGTAGGCTTCAGAAGGTGGGCAATAATAAACTCCTCTGAGGTAAAGGAGCATGTTCTAACCCAATTTAAAGAAGCTAAGAACCTTGATAAAAGGATAGAGGAGCTGCTAACTAGAACAACCAGTTTAGAGAAGAACATAAATAACCTGATGGAGCTGAAAAACACAGCACAAGAACTTTGTGAAGCATACACAAGTATCAACAGCCAAATCAATCAAGTGGAAGATAGGATATCAAAGATTGAAGATCAACTTCATGAAATAAAGTGTGAAGACAAGATTAAAGAGAAAAGAATAAAAAGTAATGAACAAAGCCTCCAAGAAATATGAGACTATGTGAAAAGACAAAAACCTACTATTGATTGGTATACTTGAAAATGATGGGGAGAATTGAACCAAGTAGGAAAACATACTTCAGGATATTATCCAGGAGAACTTCCCCAACCTAGCAAGACAGGCCAAGATTCAAATCCAGGAAATACAAAGAACACCGCAAAGACACTGTTCGAGAAGAGCAACCCCAAGACACACAGTTGTCACATTCACCAAGGTTGAAATGAAAGAAAAAATTACAAGGGCAGCCAGAGAGAAAGGTCAGGTTACAAAGAGAAGCCCATCAGACTAACAGTGGATCTCTCTGCAGAAACCCTACAAGTCAGAAAAGAGTGAGGGCCAAAATTCAACAGTCTTAAAATAATTTTCAAACCAAAATTTCATACCCTGCCAAACTAAGCTGCATAGGTGAAGGAGAAATAAAATTCTTTACAGACAAGCAAATGCTGAGGAATTGTGTCACCACCAGTCCTGCCTTACAAGAACTCCTGAAGGAATCACTAAATATGGAGAGGTAAAAACATTACCAGCCACTGCAAAAACATACCAAAATACAAAGACCAATGACACTATGAAAAAACCGCATCAACTAATGTGAAAAATAACCAGCTAGCATCATGATGACAGGATGAAATATACACATAACAATATTAACCTTAAATGTAAATGAGCTAAATGCCTCCAATTAAAACACACAGACTGGCAAAAAGAATAAAGAGCCAAGACCCAGTGGTGTGCTGTATTCAGGAGACCCATCTCAAGTGCGAAGACATAGGCTCAAAATAAAGAGATGCAGGAATATTTACCAAGCAAATGGAAAGCAAAATAAATAAATAAATAAATAAATAAATAAATAAATAAATAAAGGGTTGCAATTGTAGTCTCTGATAAAACAGACTTTAAACCAACAAAGATCAAAAAATACAAAGATGGGCATTACATAATCGTAAAGGGATCAAATAAGAAGAGCTAAATATATATGCACCCAATACAGAAGCATCCAGATTCATAAAGCAAGTTATTGGGGTCCTACAAAGAGACTTTGCCTCCCACACAATAAGAGTGGGAGTTTTTGACACCCCATTGTTAATATTAGACAGATCAATGAAACAGAAAGTTAACAAGGATATTCAGGACTTCAACTCAGCTCTGGACCAAACGGACCTAATAGACATCTATGTAACTCTCCAACACAAGTCAACAGAATATACATTTTTCTCAGCACCACATAGCACTTACTCAAAAATTGACCACATAATGGAATTAAAACACTCCTTAGCAAATGAAAAAGAATGGAAATCATAAGAAACAGTCTCTCATACCCCAGTGAAATCTAATTAGAACTCAGGATGAAGAAACTCATTCAAAACCACACAACTACATGGAAACTGAAGAACCTGCTGCTGAATGACCACTGGGTGAATAATGAAATTCAGGCAGCAATAAATAACTTCTCTGAAACCAATGAGAACAAAGGCACAAGGTACCAGAATCTCTGGGACATAGCTAAAGCTGTGTTTAGGGGAAAATTTATAGCACTAAATGCCCACATCGGAAATAGGGAAAGATCTAAAATTGACACCTTAGCATCACAATTAATAGAACTAGAGAAGCAAGAGCAAACAAATTCAAATGATAGCAGAAGACAAGACATAACTTAGATCAGAGCATAACTGAAGGAGATAGAGACATGAAAAACTATTCAAAAAATCAATGAATCTAGGAGCTGGATTTTTTAAAAGATTAACAAAACAGACCACTAGCCAGACTAATAAAGAAGAAAAGAGTGAAGAATCAAATAGACCCAATAAAAAATGATAAGGGGGGATATTACCACTGATCCCACAGAAATACAAACTACCATCAGAGAATACTAAAAACAACTCTATGCAAATAAATTAGAAAATGTAGAAGAAATAGATAGAATCCTAGACGCATAAACCCTCACAAGACTAAACCAGGAAGAAGTCGAATCCCCGAATAGACCAATAACAAGTTCTGAAGTTGAGGCTGTAATTAACAGCCTACCAACCCAAAAAAAGCCCAGGACCAGGCAGATTCACAGCCAAATTCTACCAGAGGTACAAAGAAGAGCTGGTACCATTCCTTCTAAAATTATTCCAAACAATAGAAAAAGAGGGACTCCTCCATAACTCATTTTATGAGGGCAGCATCATCCTGATACCAAAACCTGGCAGAGACACCACAAAGAAAAAAAAAAAAAAAGAAAAAGAAAAGAAAATTTCAGGCCAATATCCCTGATGAACATCGATGCAATTATCCTCATTAAAATACTGGTAAACCAAATCCAGCAGCACATCAAAAAACTTTTCCATCAAGATCAAGTCAGCTTCATCCCTGGGATGCCAGGCTGCTTCAACATACACAAATTAATAAAGGTAATTCATCACATAAAAAAAGCCAATGACAAAAATCCCATGATTATCTTAATAGATGCAGAAAACTCCCTTGATAAAATTCAACACACCTTCATGACAAAAACACTCAATAAACTAGGTATCAATGGGACATATTTCAAAAATAATAAGAGCTATTTTTGACAAACCCACAGCCAATATCATACTGAATAGGCAAAAGCTGGAAACATTCCCTTTGACAACAGGCACAAGACTAGGATGCCCTCTCTCACAACTGCTATTCATCGTAGTATGGGAAGATCTGGCCAAGGCAATCAGGCAAGAGAAATAAATAAAGGGTATTCAAATAGGAAGAGAGGAAGTCAAATTGTCTCTGTTTGCAAACAACACGATTGTATATTTAGAAAACCCAATTATCTCAGTCCAAAAACACTTTAAGCTGATAAGCAACTTCAGCAAAGCCTCAAGATACAAAACCAATGTACAGAAGTTACAAACATTCCTACACACCAATAATAGACAGACAACCAAATCATGAGTGAACTCCCATTCACAATTGCTACAAAGATAATAAAATAATCAGAATCCAAATTACAAGTGATATGAAGGACCTCTTCAAGGAGAAGTATGGACTACTGCTCAAAGAAATAAGAGAGGGCACAAACGAATGGAAAAAAGATGCCATGCTCTTGGATAGGAAGAATCAATATTGTGAAAATACTCATACTGCCCAAAGTAATTTAAAGATTCAATGCTATTCCCATCATGCTGCCACTGACACTCTTCACAGAATTAGAAAAAACTACTTTAAATTTCCTATGGAACCAAAAAAGAGCCATATAGCCAAGACAATCCTAAGCAAAAAGAACAAATCTGGAGACATCACACTACCTGACTTCAAACTATACCACAAGTCTACAGTAACAAAAACAGCACAGTACTGGTACCAAGACAGATATATAGACCAACAGAACAGAACAGAGGCCTCAGAAATAATGCCACATATCTAAAACCATCTGATCTTTGATGACCCTGACAAAAACAAACAATGGGGAAAGGATTCCCTATTTAATAAATGGTTTTGGATAAAGTGGCTAGCCATATGTAGAAAACTGAAACTGGACCCCTTCCTTACACTTTATACAAGAATTAACTCGAGATGGATAAAGACTTAAATTTAAGGCCTAAAACCATAAAAGCCCTAGAAGAAAACCTAGGCAATACCATTCAGGGCATAGCATGGGCAAAGACTTCATGACTAAAACACCAAAAGCAGTGGCAACAAAAGCCATTATTGACAAATGGGATACAATCAACTTAAAAGCCTTCTGCACAGCAAAAGAAACTATCATCAGAGTTAACAGGTAACCTACATAATGGGAGAAATTTTTTGCAATCTATCCATCTGACAGAAGGCTAATATCCAGAATCTACAATGAACTTAAACAAATTTACAAGAAAAAAAAATGACATCAAAAAGTGGGCAAAGAATATGAAGAGACACTTCGTAAAGAAGACATTTATGTCGCCAACAAACATGGAAAAAAGCTCATCATCACTGATCATTAGAGAAATCAAATAAAAACCACAATGAGATACCATCTCACGCTAGTTAGAATGGCAATCATTAAAATGTTAAGAAACAACAGATGCTGGAAAAGATGTGGAGAAATAGGAATGTTTTTATATTGTTGGTGGGCGTTTAAGTTAGCTTAACCATTGTGGAAGACAGTGTGATAATTTCTTGAGGATCTAGAACTAGAATTACCATTTGACCCAGCAATCCTATTACTGGGTATATACCCAAAGGATTATAAATCATTCTCCCATAAAGATACATGCACACATATATTTATTGCAGCACTACTCACACTAGCAAAGATATGCAACCAACTCTAATGCCCATCAATGATAGACTGGATATAGAAAACGTGGCACATATACACCATGAAATATTATGCAGCCATAAAAAAGAACAAAATCATGTTCTTTGCAGGGACATGGATGAAGCTGGAAACCATCATTCTCAGTAAACTAACGTAGGAACAGAAAACCAAACACCACATGTTTTCACTCATAAGTAGGGGTTGAACAATGAGAACACATGGACACAAGGAGGGGAACATCACACACTAGGGCTTGTCGGGCGATGGGAGGAAAGGTGAGGGATAGCATTAGAACAAGTACCTAATGCATGTGGGGTTTAAAAATTTTTTTGATGGGTTGATGGGTGTAGCAAACCACCATGGCAAATTTATACCTAAGTAACAAACCTGTATGTCCTGCACATGTATCCCCATATTTAAAATATAAAAATGTTAAAAGTATGTTGCTTATTTACAAATATCTACGGATACAATTGGTTTATTTTTATTTATTCATAATCCAATTCTTTGTCAGAGAATATATTCACTATAATTTTAATCACTTAAAAGTAATTTAAACTTGCTTTGTAGCCATATCTTGGATAATGTTCCATGTGACTTTAAAAAAACACATTTTTTTCAGTTTTTGTATGGTTGTATACACTGTTCTCTCTCTCTTCCCCCGATCCCCCAACAATACCTTGCATAACTCTGTGACCCTATGATTCTCTATTAGCTGAGAAAAAGCAACCTTTCTGGCTCACTATCATGGGATTCAGTATTGAGGGCATGTTGCTGTTTGGAAATAAGTAGCAATATACCTTGCAAGTGGTAAAACCTTGATGTAAGAAGGCAAGGGCAAATCTTCACTATGAACTCCTAAGTGTTTATTTGGTAGTGGAAGAAGAGTTAAGTACTCACTCAGGAGAACATTATGTATATTACCAGATTTTTTACTGTTGGCCGGTAGTCTTGTTTGGTCAGGCACATTGGCCTTAGAAAATGGAAAATAGATAATATCCATCCTTACGAGGCACTCATGGAAATATTTATGAGAGTTGAGAAGTACTGAAGAGGATCATCTGAAACACCATCTCTCCAAGAAAGACTTATTTAGTTCACTAGACTATCTACCTATGTTAATGAAATGAGCAGTGTATTGATTCTTAGATCACAGACCTAAGATAGCACATATTTCCCTTACACTCTATAAAACAACTAATGTGACAAATTACTGTGTCCAATATAAACAAATATAGAGTCTCTTGTCAATGATCATAGGTAAAATTACCCAAAGCAAGTAGATCACATTGGACCTCTACCAGTAGCCAGAGAAAGTTTAAAGCGAGTATTAAGTGGGAACAAAATCTTTTCTACTTTAGACTGCACTTATTCTGTAGTAGATCTAATCTGGAGCATACATTTCAAAGTTTGAAGCAATATATTTTCTATTAAATTGAACTACTTACATGCCTGTTTTATGATCATTTACAAAATGGGCTAGGAAGCATAATATTACACAAGCATACCATATTCTTTATTACTCTCAGAACAGTGGTCTAACAAAATTCAAATGAGCAAGTGAAACACATATACAAGAGGTGGTGAGAGAGGTCTTAAGAGTTGGCTTCATTGGTGTGTTTGACTGACTGTAAGGTGACTTGTGAATGATCTCTGAATGCTGGTGTTTATGCCCTTTGTTTAAACCCATTTTCTTCAAAGTATATCAGAACCATGACTTGTTTCCAATTAACAAAATATGACAAAGGTAATGATATTTCACTTGTGTGAGTATATTATGTTATAAAAGACTCTGTCTTACAATCAGACTCTTTCTAGAAACCCTCTTCCCTCGCTGGCTTGATGAAATAAACAGTTATGTTGGGAAAACCCACATGGCAAGAGAGTATGAACAGCCTCTACAGACTGCAGACAACTAGGAAGTGAGTGTGACTTTTTACGGACATCCAGGAAAAAAAAAAAAAGTAAACAACAACAACAAAATGGAAGCTCTAAGACCTATACCCACAAAGAACTGAATTCCATCAAAACCTGGATGAACTTTGAAGCCAATTCTTTTCCAGTCTGGTCTTCAGATCAAAATGCAGCCAACCAGTACTTATGCTGCTACTTTGTGAGCTCCTAAACACAGGGGCCAGCTAAGTTGGTCCTGGACTTTAGAAACTATAAGATGACAAGTGTGTGTTGATTTACAAGTATTATTGAGGATGTGGAGAAAGGGAATCCTGGTACAACGTTGGTGAGAACTAAAGCATTACAGCCATTAGGCAAAACTGTATGGAGTTTCCTCAAAAAATTAAAAAAAAAAACTACCATATGACCCAGCAATCCAACTACTGGTTATACATTTAAAGGAAAATGAAATCAGCATGTATAAGAGAAACCTGTACTCTCACATTTATTGTGGTACTATTCACAGTTGCCAAGATATGGAATCAATCTAAGTGTTCATTGGGGATAATGGATAAAGTGGCATATTACTATTCAGCCATAAATGTGAATGAAATACCTTCATTCATAACAACATGGATTAACCTGGAGAACCTATTTTACCAGATGAAATAAGCCAGGCACAGAAAGACGAACATGGCATGGTCTCACTCATATATGGAATCTAAAAATGTTCATCTCATAGAAGGTAACAGTAGAATCTTGGTTACTAATGGGAAAGGGATTAAGAGAAGAGGAGTTGGTCAATGGTACAATATTACAGTTTGGAGGAATAAGTTCTGATGTTGTATTGCACGGTAGGGTGACTAAAGTTAATAATAATATATTGCATATTTCAAAATAGCTAGAAGAGTAATTTTAATATTCTTCCATACAGAAATGATAAATAAGGTAATGGATATGCTAACTTCTCTGATTTGATCATTACACATTTTAGTCCATAAATTTGTACAGTTATTGTATGTGAATCAAAAATAAAGCAAAAATATGTAGCAATTCATTACACAGCAGTAGATAACTAATGCAATAACTTAAAAATAAATGTCCTAAATCTGGGCCAGGTGTAGTGGCTCATGCCTATAATTACAGCACTTTGGGAGGCCAAGAAGCATAGATCAGTTGAGGTCAGGAGTTCAACACCAGCCTGGCCAACATTGTGAAACCCTGTCTCTACTAAAAATATAAACATTTGCCAGGTCTAGTGGTGCACACCTGTAATCCTAGCTACTTGGAAAGCTGGGACAGGAGAATATCTTGAAGCTGGGAGGCAGAGATTGCAATGAACAGAGATTGCAATGAGCAGAGATCACGCCACTGCACTCCAGCCTGGGTGACAGAGTGAGTGAGATTCTATCTTAAAAAAAAAAAAAAGTTAAGTTGGGAATATTTAGGTACATCATCCATATAAACATCAGTTAGCATGAGATTATATCCTCACTAAGAAAGGACTATTGGATCTTAACGTAACATATTGAATATCTGTGAAGGTCACAGGTTCCAGCTACTAGGAAACTGAACCAAATAGGTAAATTTATTTTTAAAAAAACTACAGAAAGTCTAAATCATGACAAAGTCACCTGGCAGTATGTTCTTAATTATTCTTTAATAGCCTGAATTTCATGAATACAAAGAGATTTATCTCCCCTGTGGTTCAATTGTTCCATGTACCCAGAAGCATGCGTTTGTAACAACTGACACTGTAATATTTAGATATAATTGTATCTACAAACCAAACGAAAGCCAGAATTTGTTGAATAGTGACCTGTAGTCACCAATCCATTAATTGAGAATGTTTGGTACATTGTAAGAGGTTGTTTCTGTTGGGATAGAATACGGGATGATACTGTAACTTGAATTGTTGTATACTGAGACCATTTTTAAACTCTCCATTATAGCTAAAAGGTATAACAAAGGTTTGAAGTTCATTTATGTAATTAAATTAAAAACAATTTTATGCAAGTGAAGATGAAACATATTTTAATAAGCTGAGTTGAAAATTCCAAATAATGTAATTCAAATGGGAACCCATTGGCCATGAAAACAAGTGACTGCGGTCATAGATATCCAAATAAATACCTTCATCAACACATATAAAAAATGTTAAGTAATATGAATTACCAAGTATTTTAACTAGGAAAAAAAGACTCATAAAAAATTTACATGCTTTATACAGAAAACTCCTATTCTGAATGCACATGGTTCAAATTTTCATCCTCCTCTAATGTTATTAGGCATATTCTTTTATAAAAGATTTTGCAGGAAATGTTGTGATATGAATAATGACTAGCTACCTGATATATGTGGCAAGAAGATGTTGACAAAGAAAGAGAAGGGACTACAGAGAAAGCAGTTTAAACAACTTGCCTTTGATCCATTTCTCTCCTAATTACCCAGGGTCAACCCCTGGGGAAGAAAAAAAGCAAGTGACTTGGTCTAGTCACCTTGAAAACATGCTAATAACTGACGTTTCTTATAACAAACTGAATGAACAGACTCATATTTCCTAAAACCGGTGTTCTTATTTATAAGATGCAAAAATTGATCTGCTGTTACATTTTCATTTCAGATATTGAATTCTTCAGGTCTAGAATTTTAGTTAAGTTCTTTGTATCCATTCCATATCTCTGTAGAGATTCCCAATCTTTCATTTATTAAGCCTTTTTTAAGTATATACAATTTTTATCACTTGTTTATACTTATCTTTAAATCCCCAAACATCTGTGTCATCTAGTTTGTTACTATAGCTTTTTCTCCATTACTTAAGAGTCATATTCACCTCCTTCTTTACGTGTCTAGTAATTTTAACTCTATCCTGAACAAGGCAGATGCTGGAAGCTTATTTTTTGCCCACATTTAAATTGTATTAAGTTTAGTTCTGGCTAGCAGACAGGTCTGCTTCATCCTATAAAACCTTGGTTTTGGAAATTGTTATGCAGGATACAGCATATTTCTTACTCAAATACTAGAGTAACTCTTCTCCTAAAACATCTTTCCTGGATCACAATACCATGTCTGTCTGTTAAATGAGGCATCTCCAATTTGTCTAGTCATATCTCCTAATGTATATGTTTTAGAAACAAAATTATTGTTAATACGGTTGTGCATTTTTCATAGATATTCAGAAATTATTTTTGAGATTTGTCTCAAAATTTTAACAAGGTTATATATTATGTTCTTATTTTTGTTATCTTAATAATCAACTATTTCTGTATATGGTATATTTCTATTGCAGTATTATTCTCTGTTAAATGAGATAAAGTATAGTCATTCCTGGCCTAAATTAGGGAGTTAATAAATATTATCTGCTGTTGCTGCTGTCATCATCATCATCATTAAATGTCACAAATATCATTAAAAACACCAAAAATTTAAGCTTCAAATCGAGAATTTCTAAATTACAAAGATGACAGACCTCTTGGAAGAGATCATTTTCTCTATCCCTCCATCTCTCTATCATGAAAAACTTTTCATGTTTTATGATTAGTTGGCTGCACAAAGAAGCAATAACAGATGTAAAAACAAGTTATGGTTGTTTTCAATAATACTTTGATTCCAAATCCTAGAAATTTCTGTGAGATCATTTGAGTTACAGCCTACTTTAAAACATTTAGGAAGCATCAGTGTCACTATAAAATGACAATCTAATTCAGTCACAGTGATAATTCATAGCATCTATAAATCATTGTAATTCAATTTGAAAAAAATAGGTGTTTGATTCAAAGAGAAATACCGCCTCAAATAGGAGGTAATCATATATACTGGTAGTGACTTTGACCATACACCAAGAACTTTAGATGTAAATTACCATAAAGAATTTTTCCTGACCCAATTCTCTCAAAAACAGTTGCAATGACAAGTGTGGAAATGATTTATAGCCAGATTCCAATCTGATTTAATGTTAATACATATTCCTAATTAATGGGAATAATGATAGGGTTCAAGAATCCTAGAATGGAATATCATACTGGAGCTATTCCCATACTCATTCCATGTGTTATTTCAAGTTCCTCCAAAGAAACTTGGGTAAAGAATAAATGATATTCTTCAGATTTGTTATCAGCAACATGGGGAAGACTAAGACAAAATATATTGATACTTGTCTGTCTTTGCATCATTTTTTATATAGATTTTATTAACTGTCAGAGATGATTTGCTAAACTTCCTTGTGATACACAGTGTGTAAGGATCCTGAGGAAGCATTTGTGTCTCTAATGACAGAAGTGATTCCCTTATATTAAACAAATATAGGAACTCCATAAAAAGGTCTGGAGAAAATTGAAACTGTTTAGAAGTCCAAGTCAGTAGTAGAATATATGTGCAGACTTAAAGTTATGAATGCATTTGCATTTTTAAGGGAGTTTAAATCAATTCCCTTTATATATAACTGTCACAGTTTGGGTTTAAGGTTTCTAAAATATGGTGTGAAAAGTACAGGCCATGTAGCCCTTGTAATACAGGTGTTGTTCCCATCTTAGTGATGATATAATGAATCATCTTCATAATAAATCATTACAATAGCTTTCTCCAGTGGAATTTAGGCTCACACTTCCCTTTAGCATTTGATTCTAAAATCAGGCTGTAGATTTATGGGTAGAAAATCACTTATGAGGCTGAGGTTGTGGTTTTCCATCTGACCTCAGAATAGACATAACATAAACAAATATGAACACTAAGAAAAAGTAGATTCTTCAATTTGAAAGTTTATTTCCAAAATCTTTTCCTGATTTGGAAACTAAAGTTTACATAGACAACTTCCATGCCTCAGCATCTTTATATGCTGGACTACAGGACTGACAGTGAATATCTTCAAATTTGCCTCCAACTTAAATGTTCTATAATTTTATGAAAAATTTAATTACACAAAATTGAAATCCTTCTTACCAGACCTAAGTTTTACTGAAGTGTTTACTTCATTAGAATATATTACTAACAACGATTTTTAAACCTATTTTCCAAGGGATCTTAAAAACCAGGATGAATACCTGTCAGTATTGAGTTTTTCAGATGAAACTGCCACGTTACAGCTATGTTACATGTAAAAACTCCACCTCACATATCTAAGATACATTCCCTTGTATAACTTACCTACCTATGTAAAGAATGTTTTTTCAGGTGGTGTATTAGTTTTCTCTAGCCTCCAGAACAAATTGACAAAAATTAAAGGGTCTAAATGATGCAAACATTATTTTTTACAATTCTGTAGGTCAAGAGCCTGATATGAGTTTCACTGAGGGAAAAGCAAGCTGTCAGAATTCCTTTCTGGAGGCTCTTGGGGAGGATTGTTTTCCTAACTCGTTCAGATTATTAGAAGAATTCAATTCCCTGCTATTCTAGACCAGAGGTCCCCACGTCTTTTCAGGATGTCAGCCTGAAGACATTCTCAGGTCTATTGTCCACCAGATTCTCTGGTTCCTGCCCCCTTCTCCATCTTCAAAGCTAGCAATATCTACTGAAGTCCCTCTCAAGCTTCAAATCTCACTTGCTTCTCATTTTGTCACATCCCTCTGACTGTCTCTCTGTCTCTAGATGGGAGAGCTTTGTTAATTTTAAGGGCTCATGAATTAGAATGGGCCTGCATTGATAATCCAGGAAAATATTCCCATCAGAAGGTCTAAATGCTTAAGCACATCTACAAGTCCCTTTTGCTAGATAGCATGACATATTCAGAGGTTCCACATACTTAGAGTGAGGACGTCTTTTGAGGGCCGTTAGTCTATCTACCACAAGTAGTCGTTCCAGGCTCTTTCAATTCTAAAGTCTATGATTATACAATATGGCTTTCTTAATAATATTTCAACTTCCTGAAAATGCCCATTCTATATTGTCCAACGTTTTGAACTTCCTTTCAACAATATTCAAAGATAATTTTTCTTCTTGCTCTAAAATCCATTTGCACTAGACTTTCCTATGCCCCATTTGTCACCTAATGTATTAAATGTATGTTTAGTTATATCTTCACTTAAATATACCAATTAATGTGTCTGCCATGTCTCATACACAGTAAATACTGTAGCTGGGTAGTGATCAGTTCTGTCAGCTATGATGTAAGTTTGTCTACAATTACAAATACAATTGCATATTGATTGTGATAATTTGCTCAAGTGGCTTAGTGTCTCCAAACTGTAATTTCCTTGATTTCCAAAATAAGGATATCTATCATATAGGGTTACTTTGGGTTAATAACTGATAAATGTAAGTCAGTTAATAGACTAAACTGAATAAACAAGGTATTTAAGAACCTTAAAGAAAATGCCAATACCTTATAAGCACTAAGTAATTCTTAATTGATTAGCGTACATTAGCAATAGACTTACAATTATGTAGAATTTTTATATTCCATTGGGTAAAACATATTTTTATCATTTGTGACCTTGAGAGGTCATGCTTCATAAATAACCACATATAAAATCAATGAAAAATGAATCTCAGTTCTCTTGACTTCTGTAGTGATAGTTTTCTATCATGAATCATCCTTTCTCCTTGAAATAAACATATGTCCTTGTAGTTTGTGAAAATTTTAATGCCTAAGATTATAATAAATCTAAATTTTTAGTAAGTTTGATTCTGTTAATTTACACTTATCAAATTGGGGAGATGAATATTACACTAATTTTGTGTAGTTTACTTCACGTTGTTTCAGAAGAAATTTAAGACAGTTCATAGCATAAAAAGCATTTCAAGTTAAGATTAATTAAAAATTGTGATAAAGTAAACAGATAATAGAAATAAAAAACTTGAAGAACTAGGGAAAAGATCAAAATTAGGTATCATAACCTAAGTTTTCCGTAGGTACAGTGAAACAATATATCCATTACCTTACACTATTTTCCGTACACATGAAAAAATATACCTATTACACCTAGTAAAGGGTAACCCCATAATGGCAGAGATTGCTGTCTATTTTGCTGTTGGTTGTTTCCTGCACTTTGAATAGTTCCTGGAACATAATATGTGCTCAATATATATTTGTAGAATAAATGTTTAGAAATAAATTTATAGTCTGAAAAATGTCTATAAGGAAGAGCAAAAATATTGAGTAGATGAGTATGGCTCAAGTCAAATAGACTGTGAGAAGTTTTTAATATCTGTAAAAATAGGTCAACTGCCATCTTTTAAGCAATTCTCCATGAATGTTATTTAACTTAATTCAACTTTTGAAGAATATTGTGTTGTAATCAGCTTAAGGTTGGTTTTGGTGGTCAGATACATATAAAGTAGTTACTCTTTAGCTGTCTTTCACTCCCACACTGGTTTTACTGAATTTTATTTCCAGATGGTTTTAGTGTAAAAGAGACGAGAACTATGTTGGCTATTAACATTTAAGATAGCATCTATTACACATAATAATATTATTAGCAGTTGAATTATATTCCTTTACTTTAATAATTGGCTCTTGACTTTAAGAATGTTCTAATCTGAAATAAATCAGTTTGTATATAAAAAATTTTTAAATTAGTTTAAAAGAGGGGGCACTATTTCCAGGCTTAACTTTTAAAAAATAAATGATCAATGACTACTTAGTTATTTATTATTAAATTAACTTGGCCTTGAAATATGATGATTGAAGGTTTTTGTTTCTGAAAGTCCTAAAATTCTAGACTGGCAAATATTTGGGAATAAAAATAGATGTGGTTAGGAAAATAAACGTGGTAAGAAAGGTGGAACATTATATTACAATGTATCACTTTTTCTTAGTAAAGTATTAATGTTCCTTTCTATTTTACTAGCCAAACTAAATACATAGAGAGGGTAAGTTAGTTATATAAGAGTTCCCATAGAAAATGTAAAGCATCTTCTACACTACAGTGAAGGAAACCGTGTGCTTCATTAAGGTTCTCAGGTAGGCACCCAGATGAGTTCCCTCCATGAATTTGTTACTGAGAAAAGAAATAAAAAGAGTATTAAACCAAAAGCAAAAGTAAAATATTTACCTTGCCTCTTTATTCTCCTAGTAGCAAACTGCCACATCCATTTATAAACAAATGCCTTTCTTGTGCATAAACTACACAGGAAATTCAACAGCAGAATAGACTACTTTATAAGTCATACTGATTTGAATGCTGCAATTTAATACTTTCTGAGAGAAAAGTGCCTAAAATCTAGACGAGGTCTGAAGCAAGGACATATTTGGAGTCTCCAGGTAGACAGTGGTTAAGAAACAAACAAAGTTTACTATATCTGTTTTTCTTTTCTGAGAAGCAAGACGCCCCCGAGGAGTACAATGGGAGTAATTCTGTCTGTGGTAGTTTACAATCATCCAGAAGCCTAACGTTTTACAATAAAAGATGACTCCCTCGCCTTCGTTGATAAATGGCTATAATTTTCCACTGGACACCCTGAATCGGCTACCCTGTCAGAACAGGGAAGAAAAGCTCTCTAACTCTGAACCGAAGGTGTAATTCTGAAATGTAAGACTTTAGTGTGCAACAATAACATATTTTCTATGAACCTTTGACATGCAAGAGTTTTAGAGAAATATAAACTTGGCAAGTATGTACAAAGAACAGGCACTTGGATAAACTCAGCAATTTTATTATAAAGGACCAAATAATAATGAGTTAAGGAAACAATCTGAAACACAATGGCAGGAAATGTAGTAAAAAATGAACTTCAAAGAAAGCTATCATGTGACACACAATCCACTGAAGTTGCTAGAATACCTAGTGTTTCCTCAACTTTAGAATAAGGAATATGGTGACAAGGCTTATTCAACCACATACTTCACACAGACAAAAATTACACGCTCTATCTTTTAAAGAACAATAGACAAATAACTATTTGATAAATATCTATGTGTAAACATGCTTATCTTACTATTTGGGTAAATCACGTGTTACTGGACCTGTTGGTTATTATTGTCTTTCTCTATGCCACGATGATCCTCAAATAGTTAGTTCAGTTACTTCTCTGTATTTTCAAGAATACCCTGTTGATTTATTCATTGTCTTTTCTTCTGAAAACTTTATATCGAATCTATTTTTAAACTATTGTAATAGTGTGAATATTAGTAATTGCATTGGTTTTAAGATTCAAGTCATATTAATATTTTAAAATTTCTTTTTTTTTTTTTTTTGAAACAGAGTCTCACTCTGTAGCCCAGGCTAGAGTACAGAGATGCAATCTTGGCTCACTGCAACCTCCGCCTCCTGGGTTCAAGTGATTCTCCTGCCTCAGCCTTCTGAGTAGCTGAAATTACAGGTGTGCACAAAAACCTCTAGCTAATTTTTGTATTTTTAGTAGAGACAGGGTTTTGCCACGTTAGCCAGGCCCGTCTTGAACTCCTGATCTCAATCGATCCACCTGCCTTGGCCTCCCAAAGTAATGGGATTACAGGTGTGAGCCACTGCCCCTGACCCTGATGTTTTAAAATGTCAACAGTTAAAAATTTATTCTAATAAGTGTAATCACTTTGAAATTTGGATGTTACTACTTCACTGTCATGCATCAGTATTGTCAGCTAATAAGCATTCATTGAAGTGTCATTTTGTGCATTCACTGAGAAGAAAGTGATATTAATTTAAAATATATTTCCAAGACAGTGTTGATATTGAATAAATAATAATTAGCTGAAACGAATAAATGGGAAAACATCTGAGTCTGCAGATAAATCGGATATTTAATAGTGCCATCATATACAAAGTGTCAATATTTCTATGTTTCTGCCCAATGAATCCTTTCAACTTAGATCCCAATTAAAAAGTCATCTTTTTATCCTAAATAGAAGCAGGATAATACTATGACAGTGGACAAAACACATGGTTCTCTAATAAAATAGACAGATGTTTAAGTTTATATAGACAGGGTTTAGATGGGATACACAGAGCTTCAGCCTGTGAAAGCTACTTTGTTTATATATTAAAAAAAAAAAAAAAAAAGAAAGCAAACTGGCTGTAAATGACCAAGGAATACCAATGAAATCACAGTGATATTTGGTTAGGTTGTGTGCTTATTTGGAAAAGCTTGGTGAGGGAAGAAGCATAAATGGAAATGATGTGCACATTAGGTCATTCTTAAGATACTCTTTGAGGCTCACATACCACATGATCACACAAAGGTGACAAAGAAATAATTCTTAGAATAATTCATACAATGGGGCAATCAAAATTTTAACATTTTGGAGGAATCAGTAATGCTTAACAAGGTAACAATGGAATGTGCGTAAGTTTAACTTTGAACGAAGGAATTGAGATAAATTAAAAATGAGAACTCTGAAAAGAAGGAAATATAAAAGTATAAAATATTAAAGAAGAATCTCACTCAAATATACAATAATTATCTTAGCCGTTTATAACATCAAATTACTTAACTTGGAGACAATTACCTATTTCGACTCCAGGTAAGGTAACTTATTTCACCAATCATTCACTGAGAGAAAGCAGATTTTATAACAATATGTCAATATCTAATATTTAAAACAGACAGCCAAGACAATCCTAAGCAAAAAGAACAAAGTGGGAGACATCACACTACCTGAATTCAAACTATACTAAAAGGCTACAATAACCAAAAGGGATCGGTACTGGTACCAAAACAGGCTTATAGACCAATGGAGCAGAACAGTGATCTCAGAAATAACACCACACATCTACAACCATCTGATCCTCAACAAACCTGACAAAAACAAGTAACGGGAAAAAGATACCCTATTCAATAAATTGCACTGAGAAAACTGGCTAGCCATATGCAGAAAACTGAAACTGAACCCCTGCCTTACACCTTATGCAAAAATTAACTCAAGATGGATTAAAGAAATAAATGTAAAACAGAACCCCCCCCCCCCAAAAAAAAAAAAAGAAAGAAAGAAAGAAAGAAAGAAAGAAAAAATACCTGAGAAGAAAACCAGGGCAATATCATTTAGAACATAAGCGTGAGCTAAGATTTTACCATGAAAACGCCAAAAGCAATTGCAAGAAAAGCTAAAATTGACAGATGGGATCTAATTAAACTGAAGAGCTTCTGCACAGCAAAACAACAACAACAGCAACAAAAAGTCATTAGAGAAAACAGGCAACCTTCAGAACAGGAGAAATTTTTTGCAATCTACCCATCTGGCAAAGGTCTAATATTGGAATCTACAAGGAACTTAAACAAATTTCAAAAAGAAAAAAGAAAAAAAAACTACGTCAAAAAAGGGCAAAATTCTCCTTGAAGAGGTCTTTCACATCCCTTGTAAGTTGTATTCCTAGGTATTTTATTCTTTTCATAGCAATTGTGAATGGGAGTTCACTCATTATTTGGCTGTTTTTCTATGATTGGTGTATAGGAATGCTTGTGATTTTTGCACACTGATTTTGTATTCTGACACTTTACTGAAGTTGCTCATCAGCTTGAGATTTTAGGCTGAGACCATAGGGTTTTCTAAATATACCATCATGTCATCTGCAAACGGAGACAATTTGACTTCCTCTCTTCCTATTTGAATACCCTTTATTTGTTTATCTTTCTTTCTTTCTTTTTTTTTTTTTTTTTTTTTTTTTTTTGAGACTGAGTCTCGCTCTGTCCCCCATGCTGGAGTGCAGTGGCGCGATCTCAGCTCACTGCAAGCTCCGCCTCCCGGGTTTTACACTATTTTCCTGCCTCAGCCTCCTGAGTAGCTAGGACTATAGGCGCCCGCCACCTCGCCCAGCTAGTTTTTTGCATTTTTTAGTAAAGATGGGGTTTCACCGAATTAACCGGGATGGTCTCGATCTCCTGACCTCGTGATCTGCCCGCCTCGGCCTCCCAAAGTTCTGGGATTACAGGCTTGAGCCACCGCGCCCGGCCTATTTATCTTTCTTGATTGCCTTGGCCAGAACTTCCAACACTATGTTGAATAGGAGTGGTGAGAGAGGGCATCTTTGTCTTGTGCCAGTTTTCAAAGGGAATTCTTGCAGCTTTTGCCCACTGGGTATGATATTGACTGTCGGTTTGTCATAAATAACTCTTACTATTTTGAGATACATTCCATCAATACCTAGTTTATTGAGAGTTTTTAGCATGAATGGGTGTTGAATTTTATCAAAGGCCTTTCCAGCATCTATTGAGATAATCATGTGGTTTTTGTCATTGGTTCTGTTTGTGTGATGGATTACGTTGATTGATGTGTATATGTTGAACCAGCCTTGCATCACAAGGCTGAAGCTGACTTGATCGTGGTGAATAAGCTTTTGGATGTGCTGCTGGATTTGGTTTCCCAGTATTTTATTGAGGATTTTTGCGTTGATGTTCATCAGGGATACTGGCCTGAAATTTTCTCATTCTACTATAAAGACACATGCACACATGTTTACTGTAGCAGTATTCACAATAGCAAAGACTTGGAACCAACCCAAATGCTCATCAGTGATAGACTGCATAAGGAAAACGTGGCACATATACAACATAGAACACTATGCAGCTGTAAAAAAGGATGAGTTCATGTCCTTTGCAAGGACATGGATGAAGCTAGAAGCCATCGTTCTCATCAAACTAACACAGGAACAGAAAACCAAACATCACATGTTCTCACTCATAAGTGAGAGTTGAAGAATGAGAACACATGGACACAGGGAGGGGAACATCACACACTGGGGCCTGTTGTGGGGTAGCGGGCGAGGGGAGAGGTAGCATTAGGAGAAATAGCTAATGTAGATGATGAGTTGATAGTTGCAGAAAACCACCATGGCACTTGTATACCTAGGTAACAAACCTGCATGTTCTGTACATGCATCCCAGAGCTTAAAGTATAATTTTTTAAAAAGTGGGCAAAATATATGAACAGACACTTCTAAAAAACATCATGCCGCTAACGAACATGAAAAAAAGATCAACATCGCTGACCACTAGAGAAATGCAAATCAAAACCACAATGAGATACCATCTCATGCCAGGCAGAATGGCAATTATTAAAAAGGCAAGAAATGACAGATGCTGGCAAAGCTGTGGAGAAATAGAAAAGCTTTTACACTGTTGGAGGGAATGAAATTAGTTCCACCATTGTGCATGAAAGTGTGGTGATTCCTCAAGGACCTAGAACCAGAAATACCATTTGACCCAGCAATCTCATTTCTGGGTATATACCCAAAGGAATATAAATCATTCTACTATAGAGACATATGCACATGTATGTTTATTGCAGAACAATAGCAAATACATGGAACCAACCCAAATGTCCATCAGTGATAGACTGGAAGAACATGTAGTATATATACACCATGGGATGCTAGGCAGCTATAAAAAGAAATGAGATCATGTCCTTTTCAGAAACATGGATGAATCTGAAAGCCATCATCCTCAGCACACTAACACAGGAACAGAAAACCAAATACCGCATGTTCTCGCTTATAAGTGGGAGTTCAACAGTGAGAACACATGACACAGGGAGGGGACCAACACACACCAGGGCCTGTAGGAGGTTGAGGAGGGGAGGGAGAGCATCAGGACAAATAGCTAATGCATGTGGGTCTTAAAACCTAAGTGACCAGTTGATAGGTTCAGCAAACTACTATGGCACATGCATACCTATGTAATAAACCTGTATGCCTTGTATATGTATCCTGGTACTTAAAGTAAAATAAAAATATAAAAAACAAACAAACAAAAAACAAAACAAAACAAAACAAAAACCTTATCTATTCCTTTAGCTGTTATCTAATTATATGTATTTTTTTAAAAAAACAAATTTATTCAAGTTAATTTCCAATTTTTTAATCAGATTATTTTATTTTTCTGAGTTGTAGGAGTTCCAATACATTTTAAATATTAAACATTTATCAGATATATAGTTTGCAAATATTTTATCTTGCTATATAGGTTGCCTTTTTATATTTTTGATTGATAGCTTCCTTTGCTGTGCAGAAGCTTTTTAGCTTGATGTAGTCCCACTTGTATATTTTTATTTTAGTTGCTTTGGCTTTTGCTTTTATTTTATTTTTATTTATTTATTATTATTATTATTATTATTATTATTATTATTATTTGAGATGGAGTCTTGCTCATCGCCCAGGCTGGAGTGCAGTGGCGCGATCTCAGCTCACTGCAAGCTCCGCCTCCCGGGTTCACGCCATTCTCCTGCCTCAGCCTCCCGAGTAGCTAGGACTGTTTTTTGTTTTATACCCAATAAACCTGCTAAGACCAATGCCATGAACTTTTCCTCTATGTTTTCTTCCAGAAAATGTTTGGCTTCAGGCCATTTGTTTAAGTCTTTAATCTACTTTAGGTTCATTTTTGAGTATGGTTTAAGGGACAGATTTCAATTTTTCCAGTGTGGTTTATCCATGTTGCTAGATATAACAGGATTTATTTTTTTTATTTTGTTTTTATTTTTATTTATTCATTCTTATCTTTTTTTTTAACTTCCAGGATACATGTGCAGAACATGCAGGTTTTTTACATAGGAATATGCATGTTATGGTGGTTTGCTGTACCTATCAACTGGTCACATAGATTTTAAGCCCCACATTCCCCACATGCATTAGCTATTTGTCCTGATGCTCTCCCTTCCATACCCTCCCAACCCAGGACCCGGTGTGTGTTGATCCTCTCCCTGTGTCCATGTGTTCTCACTGTTGAACTCCCACTTATAAGTGAGAACATGCAGTATTTGGTTTTCTGTAACTGTGTTAGTTTGCTGAGGATGATGGCTCCCAGTTTTATCCATGGGTGTGCAAAGGACATGATTTCATTCCTTTTTATGGCTGCCTAGTATTCCATTATGTATATGTATACCATGTTCTTTATCCAGTCTATCATTGATGAGCATTTGGGTTGGTTCCATGTCTTTGCTATTGTAAATAGTGCTGTAATAAACACACATGTGCATATATCTTTATAGTAGAATGATTTATATTCCTTTGGGTATATCCCCAGTAATGAGATTGCTGGATCAAATGGTATTTCTGATTCTAGATCCTTGAAGAATCACCACACTGTCTTCTGCAATGGTTGAAGTAATTTACATTCCCTCCAACAGTGTAAAAGGTTTTCTATTTCTCCACAGCCTTGCCAGCATCTGTTGTTTCTTGCCTTTTTAATAATTGCCATTCTGACTGGCGTGAGATGGCATCTCATTGTGGTTTTGATTTGCATATCTCTAGTCATCAGTCATGTTGAGCATTTTTTCATATGTTTGTTATTCACATGAAGGCCTTTTTTTTTTTTTTTTTTTTTTTTTTTTTTAAGTGTCTGTTCATACATTTTGCCCACTTTTTGATGGGGTTGTTTGTTTTTTCTTGCAAATTTGTTTAAGTACCTCATAGATTCTGGATGTTAGACCTTCCTCAGATGGGTAGATTTCAAAAATTTTCTCCCATTCTGTAGGTTACCTGTTTTCTCTCATGATAGTTTCTTTGCTGTGCTGAAGCTCTTTAGTTTAAGATGAGAGAGGGCATCCTCATCTTGTGTTGGTTTTCACAGGGAATGGTTCCATCTTTTGCTCATGCAGTATAGTACTGGGTTTCTTGTCAATATTGCTTATTATTTTGAGATATGTTTCATCAATACCTAGCTTATTGAGAGTTTTTAACATGAAGGGATGTTGAATTTTACCAAAGGCCTTTTCTACATCTATTGAGATAGTCATGTATTTTTTGTCATTGGTTCTATTTATGTGATGAATTATGATTATTGATTTGCATATATTGAACCATCCTTGCCTCCCATGGGGAAAGTCAACTTGATTGTGCTGAATAAGCTTTTTGATGTGCTGCTGGATTTGGTTTGCCAGTGTTTTATAGAAGATTTTCACATCGATGTTGATCAGGGATATTGGCTTGAGGTTTTTGTTTTTTGTTGTATCTTTGCCAGGTTTTGGTATCAGGATGATGTTGGCCTCAAAAAATGAATTAGGGAGGAGTCCATCCTTTTCTATTGTTTGAAATAGTTACTGAAGGAATGGTACTAGCTCCTCTTTATACCTCTGGTAGAATCGGCTGTGAATCCATCTGGTCCTGGGCTTTTTTGTTTGCTAGGCTATTTATCACTACCTGAATTTCAGAGCTTGTTATTTGTCTATTCAGGGTTCCAACTTTTTTTCTGGATCAGTCTTCAACATTTTTTTCTGGGTTAGAAAGATGTATGTTTGCAGGAATTTATCCACTTCTTCTAGATGTTCTAGTTTATTTGTATAGAGGCATTTATAATATTCTCTGATAGTAGTTGGTATTTCTGTGTGGTCAGTGGTGATATCCCCTTTATCAGATTTTGTGTCTATTTGATTCTTCTCTCTTTTCTTCTTTATTAGTCTAGCTAGCAGTCTATCTATTTTATATTTTTTTTCAAAAAAATTCCTCCTGAATTCATTAATTTTTTGAAAGATTTTTTGTGTCTCTATCTCCTTCAGTTCAGCTCTGATCTTAATTATTTCTTCTTTTCTGCTAGCTTTTGGATTTGTTTGCTCTTGCTTCTCTAGTTTTTTTAATTGTGATGTCAGGGTGTTAATTTGAGATCTTTCTAGCTTTCTGGTGTGGACATTTAGTGTTATAAATTTCCTTTTTAATACTGCTTTAGCTTCATCCCCAGAGATCCTGGTGCATCATCTCTTTGTTTCATTAGTTTCAAATAACTTCTTGATTCCTGCTTTTATTTCATTATTTACCCAGGACTGATTCAAGAGCAGGTTGTTCAATTTTCATGTAGTTTTGTGGTTTTTAGTGAGTTTCTGAATCATGAGTTCTAATTTAATTGCACTGTGGTCTGAGAGACTGTTATAATTTCAGTTCTTTTGCATTTGCTGAAGAGTGTTTCACTTCCAATTATATGGTCGATTTTAGGGTAAGTGTCATGTGGCACTGAGAAGACTGTATATTCTGTTGTTTGGAGGTGGACAGTTCTGTAGATATCTATTAGATCCACTTGATCCAGAGCTGAGTTCACGTTTTGGATATCCTTGTAAATGTTCTGTCTTGTTTATATGTCTAATATTGACAGTGGGGTGTTAAAGTCTCCCACCTTTATTGTGTGGGAGTATAAGTCTCTGTGTAGGTCTCTAAGAGCTTGCTCTATAAATCTTGGTGCTCCTGGATTGTATGCATATATATTTAGGATAGTTAATGCTTCTTGTTGCATTGATCCCTTTACCATTAGATAAGAAGCCAAAAGAGAGTGGGGGCCAATATTTAACATTCTTAAAGAAGAAATTTTCAACTCAGGGTTGATTAAGATTGAAAACCCTGCTTTTTTCTGCTTTCCATTTCCTTGGTAAATATTCTTTCATGTCTTTACTGTGCACGTGGGATGGGTCTCTTGAGTACAGTACACTATTGGGTCTTGACTCTATCCAATTTGCCAGTCTGTGTCTTTTAATTGGGGCATTTAGCCCATTTACATTTATGGTTAATATTGTTATGTGTGAATTTGATCCTGTCATCATGAGGATAGCTGGTTATTTTGCACACCTGTTGATGTTGATTTATCATAGTGTCATTTGCCTTTATATTTTTGTGCATTCTGGAGTGGCTGGTACTGTTTATTCCTTTCCATATTTAGTGCTTCCTTCAGGAGCTCTTCAAGGCAGGCCTGGTTGTGATGAATTCCTTCAGCATTTGCTTTTTTGAAAAGTATTTTATTTCTCCTTCAGCTATGAAGCTTAGTTTGGCTGGATATGTAATTCTGGGTTGAAAATTTCTTCTTGAAGAATGTTAAATATTGGCCCCCACTCTCTTCTGGCTTGTAGGGTTTCTGCTGAGAGATCTGCTGTTAGTCTGATGAACTTCTCTTTGTATGTGACCTGACCTTTCTCTCTGGCCGCCCTTAACATTTTTTTTTTTTCCTTCATTGGTGAATCCCTGGTGAATCTGACGATTATGTGTCTTGGGATTGATCTTCTTATGGAGTATCCTAGTGGGGTTTTCTGTAATTTTTGAATTTGTATGTTGGTCTGCCTTGCTAGGTTGGGTAAGTTCTTCTCAGAGGTTTTGTTTGCTCCTTTTCATTCTTTTTTCTCTAGTCTTTTCTGCCTGCCTTATTTCAGCAAGATGATCTTCAAACTCTGACATACATTCTTCTCCTTGATTGACTCAGCTATTGATAGTTATATATATATTTCACTAAGTTCCCATGCTGTGTTTTTCAGCTCCATCAGGTCATTTGTGTTCCTCTCTAAACTGGTTGTTCTAGTTAGCAGAACCTCTAACCTTTTATCAAAGTTCTTAGCTTCTTTGATTTAGGTGAGAACATGTTCCTTTACCTCAGCAAAGTTTTTTATTACCCACCTTCTGAAGTCTACATCTGTCAATTTGTCCATCTCATCCTCTGTCCAGTTCTGTGCCCTTGCTGGAGAGGTGTTGTCATCATTTGGAGGAGAAGAGGCACTCTGTTCTTCTGTGTTTTCAACATTTTTTTATTGTTGATTCTTTCTTGTATTTATGAGTTTGTCTAGTTTCAACCTTTGAGGCTGCTGACCCTTTGATGAGGTTTTTGTGGGTACTTTTTTGTTGATGCTGTTGTTGTTGCTTTCTGTTTGTTTTGCTTTCAGTAGTCAGATCCCTCTTCTGTAGGGCTGCTGCAGTTTGCTGTAGGCCCTATTCATCTGATTCGCTCCCGTGCCTGCAGATATCACTCCAGGAGGCTGGAGAACAGCAACAATGGGTGCCTGCGTCTTCCTCTATGATCTCTGACCTCAAGGGGCACTGCCCTGATGCCAATAGGGACATTACTGCATAGGATGCCTGACAACCTCTGTTGGGGTGGTCTCACCTAGTTGGGTGGCATGGGAAGCAGAACCCATTCCATAAAGCACTTTGGCTGTTCATTGGTGGAGGGCGTGTGCTGTGCTGCAGGGGAAAACCACTCATTTGGGCTGCCCAGATTCCTCAGAGCTGGCAGGAGGAAAGACTAAGTCTGCTGGTCCATGGAGACTAAGGCCATCCTTCTCCCAAGGGACTCAGGCCCCAGAGAAATCAGAGTTTTGTTCCTGAGCCCCTGGCTGGAGTTGAAGTTCCTGCAGGGAGGCCCCGCAGTTCCAATATTGGCTGTCACCCCTCCCACTAGGAACTCCGCAGGCTTAGGCCGATTCTAGCCCAGTGAAAATCTGTGCAGCTCTGTGGTTGGGACTCAAGGCCCCGTTGGCATGGACTCATGAGTGGGATCTTCCAATCCATGAGTTTCACAGTTCCGTGGAAAAAGCATGGTTTGCCAGTCTGGGTAGCATGCTCACTCACTGCCTCCCTTGGCTGGGGGTGGGGTCTCCCCTGCCCTGTGTAGCTCTCAGGTGAGCCACAGCACCACAGTGCTCTTCCTTCCTCTCCATGTTCACACTAGCTGCCTAGTCATCCTAGTGACAGAACCTGGATACTTTTGTTGCTGGTGCAGGATTTGCACACTGTTTTGGATCTTTTCAATGGGAACCTCTGATCACTGCTGCTTCTAGTGAGCCATCTTGACCCTATTCCCAGGTTTTCTTTATTTTTTAAGACTATGAGAGATTCCATCATATGTATATACCATATTTGCTTTTTCCATTGATCATCAGTAGAAATTTGTTTTCATATCTTATTATTGTGAATAATTCTGCAATGAACATAGGAGAGTAGATATTTCTTTGAGATCCTGACTTCAATTATTTTGGATATACACCCAGAAGTGGATTACTGGATCATATGGTACTTCTATTTTTAATTTTTTGAGGAAGCTCCACTCTCTTCCACAGTGGTTGAACTAATTTACACTGCCCCCAAGAGTGTAAAAGTGTTCCTATTTCTCCACCTTCTCTCCAAGATCTGTTGTTTCCTGACTTTTAAATGATCGCCATTCTCACTGGCATGAGATGGTATCTTATTGTGGTTTTGATTTGCATTTCTCTAATGACCAGTGATGATGAGCTTTTTTACATAGGTTTATTGGCTGCATAAATGTCTTCTTTTGAGAAGTGTCTGTTTTTATCCTTTGTCAACTTTTTAATGGCGATGTTTATTTTTTTCTTGTAAATTTGTTTAAGTTCTTTGTAGATTCTGGATATTAGCCCTTTGTCAGATGGAAAATTGCAAAAATTTTCTACCATTCTGTAGGTTGCCTGTTCACTCTGATGATAGTTTCTTTTGTTGTACAGAAGCTCTTTGGTTTAATTATATCCCATTTGTCAATTTTGGCTTTTGTTGCCATTGTTTTTGGTGTTTTAGTCATGAAGTCTTTGCCCATGCCTATGTCCTGAATGGTACTGCCTAGATTTTCTTGTAGGGTTTTTATGGTTTTAGATTTTACATTTAAGTCTTTAATCCATCTTGAGGTATTCTTAACACACACATGTAAACTGGTTGATCTATCACGGGACTGGAATGACCTGCCCTGAGTAAACCATTTTTTTTACTCTGGTTCCTGTAACAAAATGCATCCTGCAAGAACTAAGAAGCAGAAATGTCACTATTATCACTAATTAGACTTGACTCTATGTTTAAACCCTGTCATCCATGGCTATAACTTTGATGCTGTTTTATATATCAGTGCCTTGAAATTGCTGTTTCTTTTCTTGGAATGTGCTCCTTATTCTTGTCCATCTGCACAACTCCATTTATCCTAAAAAATTCCATTAAAACTCTATGAAATTTTCATTTTGTTTGCTAATCTTCTCTCAGACCACAGGTAGTTGGTTTGACACTTTCCTCTATATTTCTGTCTTTTAACGCCTATGTTTTATTTAAAATTTTAAATATCACTTTATTTAATATTCACGATTGTATTTTATATATTATAAATTATGTATTATATTCATATATAATATGCCATATAATTATGCATTACATATTTACATGTCCTTATAATATTTCTATGAGTCTAAACTCATGTATTTGCTATTTCTTGATGATAACTTATTTTCTAATGACAGAGTTAACATCATTTTTGTTTTTCTAAAATCAGATTAAATAATTAAATCTTTGTTGGCTTGAATAAAACAGCTCCTTAATACTTAGACAGAATGTTAAATAAACACCAGACAGAGAGTAACTACCAGAAGCAACAAGTTTCAAAGTGGAATATAGTAAATTGAGTAAAAACTTTCTTAGTCAACATGAGAAATATCAGGTCAACCTATAATTGCAAGCACTATATGTAGAGAAAAAATAGGTCCATCTGTTAATCTTTTATATTAAAACTAGTTTCCAATGCTTCTCAGATGTATTTGGTTTTGAACAAGTTTAATAATAATAACAATAGCAAATAGCATGAAGAACTGCTAAATTATAATAATTATTTAATTACTATATATTAAAACCCCTGAGATCTTTTCCTCAAGTTTACACAATAAAATTAATTCTCCTACTGAAAATATGTGTTCAAAGCAAGAAGAAGGAAATTTTAAAGGTTTTCTTCAATTGGAATAAAAAGTAAAATCTACAGCTTACATTGAAGAAAGGATACTTCATTCTCTAGAGTATTGCTAAAATACTAAATATATCACATAGTAAAATTACCCAAATATATAACATGGTGGAATTTCCTAGAAGCCACTGAAAACCTCTAATTCACATCAGTGAAGCCACTGAACTAAAGCTCCTGGAACTAATAACCAGGCACACCCAGTCCTATGCTTGAAGGTTGTCTTAGTCCATTTTTGGTTGCTATAACAGAGCTTCTGAGACTGGTTAATTTTTTTAATTTTTAATTTTTTAATAGATTTTTTGAGAACAGGTTGTATTTAGTTACATGAATAATTTCTTTAGTGGTGATTTCTGAGATTTCATTGAACCCATCACCTGAGCAGCATACACTGTACCCAATGCATTGTCTTTTATCTCTTGCCACCCCCAACCCTTTCCCCTGAATCCCTAATGTCCAATGTATCATTATTATGCCTTTGCATCCTCATAGCTTAGTTCTCACATATGAGTGAGAACATATGATGTTTTGTTTTTCATTCCTGAGTTACTTCACTTAGAATAACAGAGGCTGGATAATTTATAAAGAAAATAAATATATTTATTTTATTGTTGTGAAGTCTTAGAAGTTCAAGGTCAAAGGGCTGCATCTGGTAAGAGCCTTTTTCATGGTAGGGACTTTGCAGAATCCTGAAATTGTACAGGGCATCACATAGTGAGGGTTTCAGCATGCTAGCTCAGGTCTCTTCTTCTTCTTCTTATAAAGACATCAATCCTACTCCATTAATCCATTAATTTGTTAATCAATAAATCCGCAAATAGATTTATCCATTCATGAGAGCACAGCCTTCTGACTCAATTACTTCGTAAAGGCACCACCTTTCAATACTGCCACATTGTGGAGTAAGTTTCCACATGAGTTTCTGAGGGGGGAAAACATTCCAACTGCAGCACAGAGGGGCAATATTTTTCTTCCTTCATTGTACTAAAAATTATATAATTGAAAAATAGAGCCTCCTATGAAAGAAAACATGAAAGTTTAAAAAGCTCTCATCTATCTATCTATCTAGCCATCCAACAACTTTTATAAACAAATGAAAATATTGTGTATCAAGAAGAAGAGAATATTTTGAAATTATACATTTTCTATTGCCTAAGATTTATGCAGCCACTATTTGCAGTATTTTTGTTTTTTACAAAATGAATGACTTTATTTTAATGAGAAAATTATATTACTTCCTAAAAATGTAATACTATGCTTGGGGCTTAGTCTTTATAGTTAGTGTAATAATAAAATGTTCCTGAAAAAAATTTAAGTTATAAAGAATTATGCAAATTTAAATAATTTAAAGCTGTTACATCCAAATTATGGGAAGACAGATGAATAATAGAAAATTCTTTTGAAAGTGCATAAACCTAAATCCCCTCCCTGCACTTCCTATATTCTACTGGAGGCATAAGGACTGTGGTAAGCCACTGGGTAAAACTGGAAGAAACTCACGATAGTGCCACAGTTGGGACCTTTTAAATAATAAGCATTGGTGTGGGAACAACTATGTGTAAGGGTTGTTTGGGTACAGAAGGAAGTAACAAACCATTCTTAAGATGGATAAAGACTTAGAATGAAACTATGTGAATAAATCACTGATCTTGCAATTAGAAATAGGGCTTAGAAAAATTATCCAGGTGATTTTGACTAATGTCCATGAATTGGACTGGGCTGCCACTGCTATATTATTCATGTAGTTCTACACTATTTCTGTTAATGCTGGCAGTATTGTAAGGGGTACTAGTTTGTGCTGAGAAGCCTTCCTTTCTTCTTATTTCTGAATATAATGTTGTTCACTATAAACCACAACCCCAAGGTCAGACTTTCTCGAGGCTGAATTTTATAAAACTGGAGAACAATGAGAACTTGAGAACTCATCATCTTCTACTGCTTGTCAATCCAAAACTACTCATGAGATTTCAACAGACATACCCATCTGAGATCTGAGATGCCACATGAGACTTCAATAGGTAAAGAACAATACAATCCATTTACAAAGTGGGGCAAGAAACTTTTGCTTATGTCAAGAAACACAGACTCTACAGCCTGATATGCAGGTTTAATTTCATTCTATACAATTAATTAACCTATGAGCTTTGGAAAATTACTTAATATGTTGGTATTTTTTTAACATATAAAATGTAAATTGCAGTATGTACTTGATGGAGCATACTTTGAATCGATGAAATAGTTTATGTATTAAGCCCTTAGAAAACTAAGTACATACAAAATATATGTGTTAGCTATGGTGATATCCTAGCAAGACATTTGAATTATAATTTTTTTAAACCAAGGCCTCTAAATGGAAATGACAAAATACATTCAGGAAAGAGAAATAGAATATCATCAGACTTCTCATAAGCAATATTGAATATATATTAAAAATAAAGCAAAATTAGACTATTGAAACAAAGGTTGGGGCCGGGCGCGGTGGCTCAAGCCTGTAATCCCAGCACTTACGGAGGCCGAGACGGGCGGATCATGAGGTCAGGAGATCGGAGACCGTCCTGGCTAACACGGTGAAACCCCGTCTCTACTAAAAAATACAAAAAACTAGCCGGGCGAGGTGGCAGGCGCCTGTAGTTCCAGCTACTCGGGAGGCTGAGGCAGGAGAATGGCGTAAACCCGGGAGGCAGAGCTTGCAGTGAGCTGAGATCCGGCCACTGCACTCCAGCCTGGGCGACAGAGCGAGACTCCGTCTCAAAAAAAAAAAAAAAAACCAAAGGTTGGAAGTATAAATAAGATACATTATTTAATTGTTTGAGTAATATGGCAGAATAAGGGGATCCTGACTACCCCTCCTGCTGCAGTCTCATCAATAAACACCTACAAATGGTGTTTAAACCTAGCAAAAGCCAAAATCCAGTTGAATTTTTTTTTAGTCATCCAGCCTCCTACACACTGGATGACTAAGAAAATATCCACATAAGGATAGAAAAGGTGGAGATACACTTACACACTAACATCACCCTGAGCACAGAGCTTTATACTCCACTCAGAAAGAAAAATCCACTCTGAGGATTCTTCCTGAGGGGTAAGGGGCTTATACTTCACTGATAATGTCCAAGTTTTACAGTCCTTTCCAGAAAGTTTGGCTCTTTAATTATTGTGCATAAAAAAAAAAAAAAAAAAAAAAAAAAAAAAAAAAAAACTTTCTGGCTCTTTTTTTATGACGATCATAAAAAAAGTAAAGACAGGCTAAGACACTTATGCGACACCATCAAATAGAATAAGGTACACATTATCAGAGTACCAGAAGTAGAGTAAAAAAAGAAAGAAATAGAAAATAGATTCAAAGAAATAATAGACGAAAGCTTCCCAAATTTGAAGAAAGAATTAGACGTGCATATCCAGAAAGCTGAACATACACCTAATAGGATGAATCTAAAGAGATCTACACCTAGATATATTATAATCGAATTGTCAAAAATTAAAGACAAAAAAGGAATATTAAAAACTTCAAGGGGAAAAAGACATGTTACAAACAAGGGAACCATAAATCTATCTGCAGATTTTGCAACAGAAACTTAACAGGCCAGAGGTAGTGGCATAATATATTCAAAAAGGTGAAAAAAAAAAACCCTGTAAATCTAGAATACTATATCCAGCAATCTTATCCTCCAACAATGAAAGCGAGATTAAAACTTTCTCAGACAAAAAAAAAAGTTGAGAGAACTTATAATTATACTTATCTTACAAGAATGCTGGAAGAGTCTTCAAAGTGAAGAAAAACATCACTAAAGAGCAACATGAGAATGTACAAAAATGTAAAACTCACTGGTAAAAGTAAGTATATAGTAAAACTCAAAACACTTGTAATGGTGTGTGAGAATTAATTATATCTTCAGCATACAATTAAAAATAAAACTATTAAAAACAACCATAGCTACAATAATTTGTTAAGGGACAGAAACTATAGAAGATAAATAAATATGTCATCAAAAACAAATTGTTGTGTGGGGAGGAAAAGTGCAGTTTTTGCAAGTGATTAAAGTTAAGTAGTTATCAACTTAAATCACTATTATTAGTATAAGATGTTATATGTAACTCTCACGGTAATCATAGAGCAAAAACCCTTAGTAGGTACATAAAAGATAGAAAGAAAAAATTCAAAGCATGCCAGTACAGAAAATCATCAAACTGCAAAGAAAAACAGGAAGAGAGAAAGAAAGGAACAAAGGATCTATAAATTAACCAGAAAACAATTAACAAAATGATCATAGTAGGTCCTTACCTATCAATACCTACTTTGAATGTAAACAGATTATTCAATCAGAAAACTTTGAGTGACTAAATTAATGAAAAAAGAAAGACTCAACCCTATGTCTGCAAGAGATGCACTTTACCTCTAAGGACACACATAGACTACAATAAAGGGATAGAAAAATATATTCTATGTGTATTAGGGTTCTACAGAGGGACAGAACTAATAGAATATATGTACATATGAAAGATAGTTTATTAGTGAGAACTGGCTCACATGATCACAAGGTGAAGTCCCAGGATAGACGGTCTTCAAGCTGGAGAAGAAAGAAGCCAATAGTGGCTCAGCCTGAGTCCAAAAGATTCAAAAGCAGGGAAGCTGACAGTGCAGCCTTCAGTCTGTGGCTGAAGGCTCAAGAGCCCCCAGAAAACCACTGGTGCAATTCTAAGAATCCAAAGGCTAAGTAACCTGAAACAATGTCCAACGGTGGGAGGAATGTAGGGAAACATAGAGCCATTCTACCTTCTACTGCCTGGTTTGTGATGGTAGGTCTTCCTCTCCTAGTCCACTAACTCAATTATCAGTCTCCTCTGGCAACACCCTCACAGACACACCCAGCAACAATACTTTACCATCTATGTAGGCATCCTGAAATCCAATCATGTTGACACTTAATATTAACGATCACACTGTGCAAGTTGAAACCAACGAGAATGGGGGTAGCTATACTTATATAAGACAAATAAACTTTATTTCAAAAACTGTGAAAACAGATAAAACATCATTATATAATAATAAAGAGATTAATCACGTAGTTTTAAAAAATAGCAAGCATGTATGAACCCAACATAGGAGAATCCAGATATATAAAGCAAATATTAATAGATCTAAAGGAGAGCTAGACTGCAATACATTATAGTTGGGAACTTCAACACTACACTTTCAACACTGAAAAGATCACCTAGACAGAAAGCTCACAAGAAAACATTAAATTTCATCTGCACGTTACACCAAATGAATCTAACAGGCATTTAAAGAGCAATCCACCCAATGATGATAGAATTGCACAGATAATGCAATTATTCTCAATTGCATGCACAACATTCTCCAGGATAGATAATATGTTAGACTACAAGACAAGTCTTAAAATATTTAAGCAGTCTAAAATTATATCAGGTATCTTTTCTGATTGCGAGGCTATGAAACTAGAAATCAATAATAGAAGGAATCTTGGAAAACTCACAAATATATGGAAATTAAACAGGTATAACTAATGGATCAAAGCAAAAACTATGGGGAGAATTTTAAAAATATTCTGACCACAAACAATGAGAAAACCATAATATACCAAAACTTATGAAATGCAGCAAAAGCGATTCTGAGAGAAGTTTATATCAATAAATGTTTAAACAATAAGAAAGATCTCAAATAACCTAATTTTATACCTCATGGAATTACATAAAGTAACATAGGCCTACATTTAGCAGAAAAAGAAAATTACAATGTTAGGTGTAGAAATAAACAAAATAGAGATTAGGAAAGCAGTAGAAACTATAACAAGCGGTTTTTCAAAAATACAAACAAAATCAACAACATTTGTTGAACTAACAAAGTAAAAAAGAGACAAGGTGCAATAAAAATAAATAAGAAACAAAAGAGGGGACATTACAACTGATACCATAAAAATATAAAGGATCATAAAAGAATATTATAAGCAACTGTACACTAACCAATGGGATAATATAAATTCCTAAATTCCTAGAAACATGCAGCTTACCAAGATTGAATCAGTAATAAACAGAAAATCTGAACAGACCTATGAACAGTAATGAGTTTGAATCAGTAGTGGAAAGTCTCTGAACAAAGGAAAGCCCAAGATCTGATAACCTCACTGCTGAATTCTGCCAAACATTTAAATAACTAATACCCATTATTCTCAAACCCTTCTAAAATAATAAAGAGGAGGAAATACTTCCACTCTTTTTATGAAGCCAGACTTATCTTGAGGTCAAAGTCAGACAAGGACCCTGCAAGAGAATAAAACTACATGCCAATATTACTAAAGAATATAGATTTAAAAATCCTCAATAAAATGCTGGCTAACCGATTTCAACAGCACATTAAAAAGATCATTTCACCATAATCAAGCCGTATTTATCCCAGGGATGTGAAGATGGGTCAACACACATAAATCTATAAATGGGATGCACTATATTAATATAAAGGACAAAAGTCATATGATTATGCAGATGCAAAAAAGTATTTGAAGAAATTCAATAATCCTTCATGATAAAAACTTTTCAATGAAATAGACATAGAAAAGATACATACATAGACCGGATTTTAACATGATAAAGGCCATATAAGACAAGCCTGAAGCTAACATCATACTGAACAGTGAAAATTAGAAAACTTTTCCTGTAAGTTTAGAAACAAGAAAAGGATGCCCACTTTACCCACTTTAATTCAACATGGCACTGGAAGTGCTAGCCAGAACAATTAGGCAAGAAAAATAAATTAAAAATAATTATACAAGAAAGGAAGAAGTCATATTTTCTTTGCTGAGTGATGACATGATCTTATACATACAAAAGCTGGAAGACTCCACCAAAATACTGCTAGAACTGATTTTTAAAATCAGTAAAGTTTCAGGTTACTAAATCAACTTACAAAAGTCAGTAGCATTTTTATAGACTAAGAATATACTATTCATAAAAGAAATTAATAACAACCTCATTTTTGTAGCTTCAAAAATATTTAGTATTATGGTAAAATTAACAAAGAAAGTGAAAGATCTGTCCAGTGAAAACTATAAAATATTCATAAAAGGAAAGAAAGAAGACACGAATAAATGACAGACATGTCATATTTCATGGACCAAAATAATTAATATTGTTAAAATGTCCATACTACAAACAGATCTACAGATTCAATTCAGTATCTGTCAATATGCTAGCTAATGTCATTTTTTTACAGATAGAGAAAACAATTCTAAAATTTATATGGAACTAGAAGACACTCCAAATAGCCAAAGCAATCTTGAACAAATGAACAAAGCTAGAGGCATCATAATCTCTGATTACAAAATGTGTTATGAAGCTATGGACATCGAAACCTCAAGGTACTTGCATAAGAGTAGACACATCAACCAATGAAAAAAGATAAAACCCTCAGAAATAAACCCTAGTATTTATGGTTAATTGATTTTTGACAAATGTGTCAAGAACACATGAGAAGGAAAGTTTATTCAGTAAATACTGTTAAGAAAATTAGATATCCATATCAGAAGAATGAAATTGAACCCTTATCTCACACCATACACAAAAATCAACTCAAAATAAATAAGAACCTTCAATGTGAGACTTGAAACTGTAAGTTACTAGAAGAAACATAGGAGAAAAATTCCATGTCATTCATCTGGGCAATTATTTTTTGGATGGGGCTCAAAAACACAAGCAATAGAAGCCAAAATAAAGTGGGATTACATCAAACTTAAAAGCTTCTTCATAGCCTAGAAAGCAATCAATAAAACAAAAAGATAACCTATGGAACAGGAGAAAATATTTGCAAACCCCTTACATTGGAACCCATATATCTGAAAAGGATCTAATATCAAAAATATATAAATAACTCAAACAACTCAATAGCAAGAAAAACAAATAATATGATTGAAAAATGGTCCAAAGATCTGAAAAGACATTGCTCAAAAGAAAATATATAAATGGCTAGCAGATATATGAAAAAATGTTCATCTGTAATTGTCAGAAAATGCAAATTAAAACCACAACATGATATCACTTTACACTTGTTAGAATGGCCATTATCAAAGCAAAGCAAACAAACAAACAAAATAGGGGAAAAAATGTTAGCAAGAATGTGGAGAAAAGGAAATCTATGTGTGTTGTTGGTCTTATAAATTAGTAAAGCCATTTTGGTGCAGCTGTTATGGAAAACAGTATGAGGGATCCTCAGAAAACTAAAAATAGAATTACCATATGACACAGCAATTCCACTTCTGGCTATATATCCAAAGAAATTGAAATCAGTATATCCAAACAATATCTGCACTCTCATGTTTATTTCAGCATTATTCTCATTAGCCAAGATGTGGAAGCCACCTATTTATCTGTCAAAAGATGAATAGCTAAAGAAATTGTGGTAGATATACTACTCTGACTTAATAGAGAAGGAAATAGGAAATTCAGACATTTACAACATGGATGGAACTATAGAACATTATGCTACATGAAATAATCCAGGCACAGAAAGATAAATACTATATAATCTCACCTATATGTGAAATCTAAAAAGTCTATCTCATGGAAACAGAGAGTACAAAAGTAGTAACCAGAGGCTAGGGGGATGGGGCAGTATGGGGTAAGAGGACATGTTGATCAAAGGGTACAATATTTTAGTTAGACTGAAGGAATGTTTTTACTGATCCATTGAATTGCATGGTGACCACAGTTAATAATAATATAAATTTCAAAATTGCTGAAAGAACAGATTTTCAACATCTTGAATCCCAAAGGGCTAAGTCATTGAGGCGATAGATAAAACATCACACTGTACCCCATAAATATACACAATTATTATTTATCAATTAAAATAAATTAATTTAAAAAGAGTACATTGCTTAACTATGACATCATTCAAAGAGTGTAAAATGCATATTTAGACATACATGTATACAGAAAACAAAGCATACATGTAATATTTCTGATAATTTCAATAAAATGTTTTTAAAAATCATGTTTTGAAAAACAATATTCTAGAAATGGTGAAAATAAAGCCTATAAGCAACATGAAAGAAATAACAGTATTTGTAAAAAATATTCATATTATATTAAAATGCTGATGAAATGTAAACTTTAACATATGTTATAGAAAGAGATTATTAATGTATTTTCCTAGACACATACAATAAACATGCAAGACATAGCAATAATAGCAACAACAGAAACAAAATACCTTGATGAGGTTGAAGTTGGAAGGTAGGATCCACTGGGGAGGTAGGTAATCACATTTTAACTTTGATTTATCAGTAAACAATTAAAATTTTAATTGATAAAGATGAGCACCATTAACTAACAGTTTCCAGGTGCAACTTCTTTTAATTCACCATGTGGTATATGCCGTGGCCACTCTAAACTTGACCCATCCCTAAGGGATTAGGGAGCCCATTAATAGGAAACTTTCTTTTGAGACTCGCCAATGGCTTTTTTGATACATTCTCAGAACTCAGAATAAATGAAAACTTGAGAAAGCAGTATCAAAACATTTATGGAATGTCAGCATCAGTTAATGGCACTTTTAAGAGCTAGACCTAGAGCAACTCAAATGCAGGGCCTCCTAATGTCAAATTCTGAGAAGAAATAATCTAATTGCTAAACATGCTTATGATGTACAGCCCTAGATCTCATATACATCACCAGATCAATCAGAAATTCCTGGAATAAAGCCCCTGGCAGAACTAACGAGAGGATTATGTTATGTTATCTATTATACATATAATCATAATTCATGATTAACAAGTGTTTTTAATGGGAGAATAGTTTTCTATTATTACTAGTTATGTTTTTAAGAAAGTTTTAGATAAAATATGCTAACATAAGATAAGAAATTATTTCTGAATTTATCTTAAAGATTTGAGTTGCTAAGGCTGTGACTATACTCTTACAAATGGGAATTTTCAGGGGAAGGGTAGATGTAGAAGCATAAGCTGGCTGAATATTGAAGGAGCTTGTGGCTGCTACCATATACATCCTCCTCTGATGATCAGAAATTGAACTTTATAGATTTCCTGAGAAAGGAACAGAAACAGCAAGCAGAAGTCAGGTAATGGTCTTGGTGAAAAATAGATTTCTAACTTTGTAACTGACACCCCTATATCCTACCCAATGGAGAATGTCTGAATCAACCTCCTTTAGGCACAAACATAAGCAAAAACATGAGGGTCTAACAGTTCATATAATTTACTTTGTTTCCTTATTTGTCCAGTGTCACAATACATATGCGTTTTTTATTATTGCTGATTTTTTAAAGCCAGCATATTTGAAGTTTCTGTTCTAGTTAATAGGCATAGATGCATTGAAAACAACTAAGACAGAATAAACTTTAATTCCTTTACTTGGCTTAGAAGTCAGGTGCAATGGTTAATAGAATAGTTTCTTGCAAAACTGGGCAATGGGTCAAGTTTGATGTTATTACACTTTTTAGAAACCTGAATCTTTCCTTCCTATCTCCTGTTATCTCCAGGGAGCTGATCAACTCATTTTATCCACAGTGAAAATTCTCCCTGTACTGTTCTCAGAGGGGATTACCTCAAAATTGCACAATTGTTACATCCACTGATCCAATGCCCTGAGGACCCAGGTTTCAGTTACTTGCTACAGGAAATAATCACAAGAACCATGCTGAGACCATGGCTAATACCATTGTTACATAAATTCTGTTTCTGATAACTTTTACAATGAATGGGTATGGAGTTAGTTTTCTACCAAGTAAATAGAGCATGTTCATTATTTAAAAATCGAAAGAACAAAAAATGTACATAAGAGATTATTTTTTTGAAGAAGGGAAAAAAAATAAAAACCTAGCTTCAATATTAACATTTTGGGCTATTCTCGCTTTGGATTTTTTGCTGTCCTTGAGACTATGCTTGTATTTTCTCCCCTCAGTTTGTTTTTCAAATGTATCATTCTGTATGTAATATATGGTTTATAATTCATACTTTCCACATGAAAAGTGGTTAAGGGAAATTATTTTCATAGTATAACTTCTGGAATACACTGCTTTTTAAAACTTGCTTTTTATTAATTATATCATTTCCTTCAATATTTCAAACATCCTTAATATGGCAGAGAACATAGTGAATATAAAGTTTTGTGTTCATTTAATGTAATTTGTCTTGAAAAATACAAGAGAACATAATATGTATGTGTGTGTAGTCACAGGATAATTATGAAATGAAAAGGTAGGTAAGAACAATCACATCACATGATCACCCTGCCTGATTACATCTCTCTCACTGTCTCTAGGGTTAACCAGTATATTTACTTTTGTTATGAACTTTGCCTTGATTTTTAATAGTTTTTCCAAATGATAAAAAATAGTTTGGTTTTTGTCCATTTTAAACATTATATAAATATCAAATTATGTTTTATTTTGTGACTTTTTGCCTTGTCTTTTCTTGATATATCAGCTTGTGAGATTTACCTAGTTTAATGCATGTAACTATATTTGGTGATTTTTATATACAAATTAATATCCTGTTATATAAACATACCACTATGTATGCCTTTACTTGCGTTATTCTCGATAACAACACTTCAAAGTCAGTGACAAGGTCAGAGTTTCCATGGATGTCAAGTAGTAGGCAGCACCAAGTGGGTAACACACTCTCCTGGTATACATTTCATTGATTTTCCTTCAATATGCTAATGAGTGAATATAAGCAACGGTGAAAAAAATTAGATAGCATACATCACTCGGTACAAGTGTTGGCTGATTGAATTTTTCTTTCCCCCCCCTCCCTCTCCTTCTCTTTCTCCTTCTTTTTCTTCTTCTTCTCCTTCTCACCTCTGTTTCTGCCTGAATTACTGCTCAGCCCTGGTCCCTGCACCAAATGACCACTGCTTGTGGATGTAAACACAAGAGGTCATCTTATCAATGTTTGGCAGTCCACAGCCAACTCCACACTTTTTGACTCAGGCAGTAGGTGTTTGCTGTTAATTAGTAGGGTTAATTTATATGCCATCTGAAAGGGTACTAGATACTTCAAGTGGAACTATCATTTTATTAGTTTACAGTTGCATCAACCATATTCTGATTGATTATGCTCAATGTGTTATATATTCCTTACATAACTATTACATGAGTGGTTTGCATAATAAACTAGCTATGAAACTCTTCAAAAATATATTTCAGAAACTTCTGGTACCTTCCAAAACATGTGTATTACAATTGTCTACAACCTTGAAGCAACTGTTTTTAAAATAACAAATTGCTTTCCAGCAAGTAAAAATGCCTCTGAGAAAGCTAATTTTAATCTCAGTAAACATATTTATACTCATACATTAAATTGTAGGATGAGGCATACTTGGTAAGCTTCATCTGACACATAATAGACCATTCCAGCCGTCGATCATTGTTTCAATTCAGGTCTTCTGGGAAGCAAACACCAGCGTGGGATTAAAAGTACAAGAGATTTCCTAGGGGAAATCCTGTTAAGAATTGACTGAAGAGATTGAAAGTAGTGGGAAGCCTTCATGCTACATTGAGGGTCTGACAACAGTTTAAGGAAGAATTGGGCAAGAATAATCCAGATTACTGCACAGTTTTAAGAGAGTTTCGACCAGAATAGTGGGGAGTCCCCAAGTCAAAATTTCTCAGTAAAGGAGCTCCATGTCCTGCAGAAATAAGCCAGCATTGATACCTTGCCATGCTCAGTCATTGGCTAACAACAGCCTGGGGAATGTGTGGTGTCATTGTGAACATTATGGTGATTTCATAAGAGTGGTCTCTGGGCTGTTAACTATGCTCCCTGCAGCCGCTTCTGTTGATGGAGATTGAGCAGAACATTTCCATTGCTGCCACCACTTATTCCCCACAAATATACTTTTCATTAGGAAGTATCTCAGGAAAGGGAGGCTCAAGGGAATCAAGTATCCATTCCTTCTTACAATGGGGCAAGGTAGCACTGGGAGACACCCAGTGAACAGTGAGATTTCACCAATCATCCTTTGCTTTCCCTGTATAAAAGCAGGCATAACTCCTCCTGCTGAACAGGGTCACTTACTCTTGCTTAGATGATAACACATTTTCTTGCCTGTTAGTCCCTAGACCAAAAATATATCCGAAGGACATTGGCAATAGCTACACCATGTACATCAATGGCAATGTTTCTGTGTTCCCTTTTAGGAGATCTGAGTTTCAGGGTCAAATAACACAGTTTCCGAGTTGACCATTGAGAATCTTGTTAAGTGAGGCCAGAGCACTTCTTGTTACTTGGTACTTGGATTCTTTCTACTGAGATATGGCATAATATAGATATCTTGAGTTTAATTTATATACTAAATTCTGACGGCATCTCATCCTTTCAGAATATTGCCTCCAAGGAGGTGCTTTACCTGTGCCTCTCCTAAAGTGTTTAGCACTTTACTAGGCTAACAGCTTCCAGATGGTGTAGTATATAATACAATTGGTAGATCATATGCTTAAGGGCCTATTCCTGTATCTTCTTTTCTGTGCAGGGGGTCTCCTGGTGAAATGCTGTGTTATGTGGTGCCATGAAGTAATAATTTAATAAGCTCTTAGAGACACTGGCTTAGGCTCTTTCAGCAGGAAAGGCAAAATCATACCCAAGAGAGGTATCTAAACTACTGAGCTTTATAGGACAGGGAGAGTTTTAAATAGTTGTCTAGTTAACAATTGACCAATTGCTCCTTGAGGAAAGGTGTTATATTCTGGGCTTACCATTGGTTTCTGTACCTGGCAGGTTGACTATTCAGAGACAATATTAGCTATATCATCTCGGTAAATGGGAGTCAGTGCTATGGAGTCTGCACATACCTTCCGTATCTGCCACTGTGGCTACTTCATACATGTGCCATTATGCCTGATCATATATAACCAATGAGGAAAAGCTAATGCTAACTGACTAAGTCATTTTGTCTACCTGAATTTTGAGTGTGTTTTCAGATGCATGCTTTCTGGTGAGCATTAACATGTAAATACAATATCTTCATACTTTATGCCTACTCCAAATGTCTGTTCACATGCCTGTACTCTTCCTTGTTTCTGATCCTCCAGTCATTTTCTTTCCCAGTCTCCGGCCATTAACCACTTTCCAGAATCTATACCTATTGTTACCTCAGACCACTTCTTCCACACCGAATGGATTACTAGGTACACCACTTCCCATTTTATCCACTAAGAAACTTCTCCATCTTAATTATCTTTTAAGGTCACCTGTAAATGTAATAGTACTGTAGCTGCCTTTTTTAATTTTTTATTTGTCTTGTACATAAACTGACTCAACAACAAAGTGGGCCAGGCACGGTGCCTCACGCCTGTAATCCTAGCACTTTGGGACGCCAAGGTGGGTGGATCGCCTGAGGTCAGGAGCTTGAGAACAGCTTGGACAACATGGTGAAACCCCATTTCTACTAAAAATACGAAAAATTAACTGGTCATAGTGGTGTGTGCCTGTAATCCCAGCTACTTGTGAGGCATGAGAATCACTTGAAACTGGGAGGTGAAAGTTGCAGTGCGCCGAGATTGCGCCACTGCACTCCAGCCTGGGCCACCACAGTGAAACTCGGTCTCTAAAGAAATAAAAATAAAAATAATTAAATTACATTACATTAAATTAAATAACAAAGCAATCTCAGAGTTTTCCTCTTTTTTCAGCTGGTCATATGTCACTCCGCATACAAAGGTACAAACAGAAAAAAGTAAAACCATGGTGGGTACCATGGGTTTCTGGGCTACTAATAACCTATGTCTCTAGCTCACTCATAACCTCTGGTTTTGTTTGTCCTCAAACCTGTATTTATAGACTGCTTCTAAGCCCTTCCAAGTAAGTAGGTCCAAACTTGGTAGATCCAACAGAATCATGCTAAAAACAAAAAGATCTGAATACAGGCCATTTGGTATCCTCTGGTTAAGATAATTCTTAATGGCTTAGGGTAAGCATACCATTATTTACTGCAGATGAAATGACATTGTCCCCAAACACCAAAGAATTAAAGTGTAATTCCTCTACAGCAGAGAAATGTGGTGTGTGCCATGGACTTGCCATTGAATCCTTTCTTCCTTTGTCAATTCTGACACAATAAGGTCTACTGACTAGTATGTACCAAGTGGTGAGAGTGGTTGCACGGCAGCCTCAATTTGTTGTAGAGTTTCCCTAGCCTAGGTTCTTTTTACATATGGCCACTTTTGTCATCTGATACATTGCTAGGTGTGTACTCTGCTGTTTCCAGAATCCAAAGAGGACTACAGAACTGATATGGTTTGACTGTGACCCCACCCAAATTTTGAACTGTAGCTCCCATAATTTCCACATGTTATGGGAGGCACCTGGTGGGAGATAATTGAATCATGAGAGCAGGTCTTTCCCATGCTCTTCTCATGACAGTGAATAAACCTCACAAGATCTGATGGTTTTATAGATGGGAGTTCCCCTGCACATGCACTCTCTCTTGCCTGCTGCCATGCAAGATGTGACTTTGCTCTTCCTTTACATTCCACCATGATTGTGAGGCCTCCTTAGCCATGTGGAACTGTGAGTCAGTTAAACCTCTTTTTTTTTTTTTTTTTTTTAATTATTATTGTACTTTAAGTTCTAGGGTACATGTGCATAACGTGCAGGTTTGTTACATATGTATACTTTGCCATGTTGGTGTGCTGCACCCATCAACTCGTCAGCACCCATTAACTCGTCATTTACATCAGGTATAACTTCCAATGCAATCCCTCCCCCCTCCCCCTCCTCCTTTCCCCCTCCCCATGATAGGCCCCGGTGTGTGATGTTCCCCTTCCCGAGTCCAAGTGATCTCATTGTTCAGTTCCCACCTATGAGTGAGAACATGCGGTGTTTGGTTTTCTGTTCTTGTGATAGTTTGCTAAGAATGATGGTTTCCAGCTGCATCCATGTCCCTACAAAGGACACAAACTCATCCTTTTTGATGGCTGCATAGTATTCCATGGTGTATATGTGCCACATTTTCTTAATCCAGTCTGTCACTGATGGACATTTGGGTTGATTCCAAGTCTTTGCTATTGTGAATAGTGCCGCAATGAAAATACGTGTGCATGTGTCTTTATAGCAGCATGATTTATAATCCTTTGGGTATATCCCCAGTAATGGGATGGCTGGGTCATATGGTACATCTAGTTCTAGATCCTTGAGGAATCGCCATACTGTTTTCCATAATGGTTGAACTAGTTTACAATCCCACCAACAGTGTAAAAGTGTTCCTATTTCTCCACATCCTCTCCAGCACCTGTTGTTTCCTGACTTTTTAATGATCGCCATTCTAACTGGTGTGAGATGGTATCTCATTGTGGTTTTGATTTCCTTTCTCTGATGGCCAGTGATGATGAGCATTTTTTCATGTGTCTGTTGGCTGTATGAATGTCTTCTTTTGAGAAATGTCTGTTCATATCCTTTGCCCACTTTTTGATGGGGTTGTTTGTTTTTTTCTTGTAAATTTGTTTGAGTTCTTTGTAGATTCTGGATATTAGCCCTTTGTCAGATGAGTAGATTGCAAAAATTTTCTCCCATTCTGTAGGTTGCCTGTTCACTCTGATGGTAGTTTCTTTTGCTGTGCAGAAGCTCTTTAGTTTAATGAGATCCCATTTGTCAATTTTGGCTTTTGCTGCCGTTGCTTTTGGTGTTTTAGACATGAAGTCTTTGCCCATGCCTATGTCCTGAATGGTACTACCTAGGTTTTCCTCTAGGGTTTTTATGGTATTAGGTCTAACATTTAAGTCTCTAATCCATCTTGAATTAATTTTCGTATAAGGAGTAAGGAAAGGATCCAGTTTCAGCTTTCTACTTATGGCTAGCCAATTTTCCCAGCACCATTTATTAAATAGGGAATCCTTTCCCCATTTCTTGTTTCTCTCAGGATTGTCAAAGATCAGATGGCTGTAGATGTGTGGTATTATTTCTGAGGACTCTGTTCTGTTCCATTGGTCTCTATCTCTGTTTTGGTACCAGTACCATGCTGTTTTGTTTACTGTAGCTTTGTAGTATAGTTTGAAGTCAGATAGCATGATGCCTCCAGCTTTGTTCTTTTGACTTAGGATTGTCTTGGAGATGCGGGCTCTTTTTTGGTTCCATATGAACTTTAAAGCAGTTTTTTCCAATTCTGTGAAGAAACTCATTGGTAGCTTGATGGGGATGGCATTGAATCTATAAATAACCTTTGAAAACTGGCACAAGACAGGGATGCCCTCTCTCACCACTCCTATTCAACATAGTGTTGGAAGTTCTGGCTAGGGCAATCAGGCAAGAGAAAGAAATCAAGGGTATTCAGTTAGGAAAAGAAGAAGTCAAATTGTCCCTGTTTGCAGATGACATGATTGTATATTTAGAAAACCCCATTGTCTCAGCCCAAAATCTCCTTAAGCTGATAAGCAACTTCAGCAAAGTCTCAGGATACAAAATTAATGTGCAAAAATCACAAGCATTCTTATACACCAGTAACAGACAAACAGAGAGCCAAATCAGGAATGAACTTCCATTCACAATTGCTTCAAAGAGCATAAAATACCTAGGAATCCAACTTACAAGGCATGTAAAGGACCTCTTCAAGGAGAACTACAAACCACTGCTCAGTGAAATAAAAGAGGACACAAACAAATGGAAGAACATACCATGCCCATGGATAGGAAGAATCAATATCGTGAAAATGGCCATACAAACCTCTTTCTTTTATATATTACCCAGTCTCAGGTATGTCTTTATTAGCAGCATGAAAACAGACTAATACAAGGATACTGCTTATTACTTCTTTGCGAATGATATTTAATATGAGATGAAGTGATATATCTTTTAGTTTGGTGGGGAATATCCTGGAATGCTTTTCAGCATTGAAAGTCAACCATTTTCTGAGGTGGTAGGTATTCAAAACTTCATAGGGTTAATCTCTCACCCGCTGAAATACATTCATCTTACTAAAGCTTCCAGTACATTAACCGTGGCTTGCATGCCTAATCTGGTTAGTCTGATGTACTTAATGTATTAGGTCAACGTTATGGTTTGTATTTCACACCACCCAGCACTGACATACCATGAACCAAACATCTGTTGTGATATAGCTTAACCTAGAATGAAGTCAGGGATTCTTGCACAGATGGAAATAATATCTTCTGCAACAGGCAAAGACTCACAGTCATTGACAGAGTAGAACAAAATTTTCACGTAGATCAGAAGGACAGAAGACATAGCATGGAGTGGAAATTGGTTTTATTTTAGAGACAAATGAAGAGATGACCCAACCTAAATAACAATCCTATACTTCTCTTATGGTACCTTTAACTTCTACCAATAGAAGTTTATTTTGTAAACAGTGTCTAAGAATCTCCTGTTAAATTAAAAATATCTCTAAAAGAGAAAATATACTATTCCATTGTCAACTTCTAATAAAATAGATTAAGCAGTTGTTTCACAAAAGATTTGTCAGGGTTTTAAGAGGAGCAGCCGTGCATTTTGGGATAGTAATGAGAAAGAAACAAATTTATTTCAACTCTCTTCTTTAAATTTTACTATGTGATTTCTCATTACCCAAAACAAAATAAAGTAGTTATCCTTGGCATGGAATATAAAATCATCCCTAATCTAGGCCTTGCTTACCTGTGAATTCTTTTTTATCACCGATTTTCCATTTACATATCATTTTAGCTACATTAAATTTTTATTATTTCCATTGCCTCAAGACATCCTTTGCCAGTTAACTAAACTCTACTCATTATTCAATATGTAACTGAGGGGTTACTTCTGTGAAGTCTTTCATGCTCGTCTTCCCTCAGACTTTTCCTCAGGCTTAACTAGGTGAGTTTCCTATGAGCTCCCATAATATACTACAAATTTATCTCTTTATATTTGTCTTGTTAATGTTCAGATTATATACCTATTTCTCCCAATAAAATGAAAGTTAGAGGCTTTGGCAAGTGACCTTGAGATATTGAGCCATAAAGAGAGTGGCAGCACATAATAGGTGCTCAACAAAAAAGTGGATAGATGATTAAATTTCCACAGGTCCAGGGGATCTCTCATGATGAACAGGCATCAAACAGATACCACAATGAGTGTTCTTTGGACTACATAAGAAATGTTCTATTTAAAATATTGCCTTCATCAGATTTTTTGCTGAAAGTCACCATTATAAAACAAAATTATTTACTCTGATGCATATACTCTGTAATCCCCAAGTGTATGAAGTTAGCTCTGGAGGAGTCTTATAAATTACTTTTATAAATCACCAGAGAAAAGACTGTGAAATAATAACTAAGTGTTTGGGGAATTTGCAATAAGCACTAATGCATATAGAGAGTAAACTAAGTGGTATGCATCATTAAAAAATAAAAAATATTTTCTTCTTCCTATTTTAAATCCTTTAACTGCATTTAAATATTTAAAGCTTAGAGGCTTCAGAGGAAATGAAAGCACCATCGATGTCTCTGGAGGGATACTTCCATCCAGTGCTCCTGAGCTAATGTCAATATTTACATGTTTTAAAAGTCATCTGTAAATGGCAGGGATTGTTCATCCTGAAATAGTTTGGTTTTGGTTCAGCCTAACAAGATACAGATGTTTATATCAGAATCCACATCCTGCAACCCCTTTTAATTTATAATGCAATTTATCTTGCCCCAAAGTCACTTATGTAAAACTAGATAACCATTTTCCACATATTTTGCTTTTTAAAAAATAATTGAGATAATGACTATTAAATGCCTACTTTATTGGAGACAGCATATTGAAGCTAACTATGCATTGTCTCCAATCCTCACCCCTAGTTAAGTATGCTATTTGTATTGTATAGATGAGGGAACTAATGTTTAGAAAGGATAAATGACTAATTCAAGGAGTAGCTACAAATATTTTAGGATATAGGGTTGTAGAAAAAAACTTTTCATAACAGTCAATTGTTTAAACCTATACTAAAAGTTAATTGAGTATTTGCAAGTACAATAATTAAAAACAAAATAAAAAGGCCTAAAAATAAACATACACAATCCCAGTAGGAAAGAGTATGAGGTAAGAATGCATAGAGGACAAATGAAATTGATATAAAAATATTACATTATATAAATTAAAAATTTCTCCATACTTTATGCATTTTATTCCAGAATATGTGGAAATATTTATTATACTGACTCTAATACATGTATAACATATGTGTACATATGCATATAAAACACAAAAGAATCTAAATTACATTCAAGATTATGAAGAGAGAAGTAAAAATGTCCAGATGAATAGAAACCTCATAACATGTTCCTACTTATTTAAATTAGTTTTGTTTAATCATGTTTTAAATTATATAAATGTAAGACTACTAGTTGGTGAAGACTGTTAGAAACAATTTGCGAATCACATGTAAAGCAGGGAGGAAAGAAGGCACAGAAGAGTAGGTTAAGAAAGAGAATGTTGAGAAGCGAAGAGAGATAAGGAGACTGATTACTAATGAACTTTGCAGATTTTAAGTTAAAGATGTAAAAATGTTTTCAATATATATAGATAAATTAGACTATGATGCAGAGGCTTAAGTAATATCGAGTCTTTTGTATTATTTCAGCTGAAACATTGTGTGAGAGAACAATGAAGATAAAATTATAAAACCAATTGTTTAAAATGTTCATTTTTAATCCCTGAGTGCTTTTATATTTACAAATATAGTTGAAAAATCAACTTTTACAACCAATGATAACTTTTAAACTATCAATCCAAATATTAGTTTTAAAATTGTAAAGAGATTTTCCTGACCCTACAATATGCTATTGAATTATGTGTTGAAGTAAAACTTATAAAATGATACCTGAAAATCTAATACACTCTTACCAAGGCTAGAAAGCAGACTGCTTTATCATTAGTGTACCTATCTATGGCCAATAAATTATTTTCACATGAAAAATACTTAACATTACTACCATGTTATTTGAACTTGTATTGATGCCAAAGCAGAGTTTGTCTATGGTTCCCATATGGCATATACTACATTAGATAGTCAGTTACAGCGATCAAAATTAGAAATATTACAACACTGTGCACTGAACTAGTTATTTGGAAAACTACAGATGTCAGGAAAAATACACAGGTCTTCAATAATGTGATGTAAGACAAGTAGAGCTGGACACAGGAAATCACTTTATTCTATCCTCAGTGGACATCGTCCTTCTGTGAACTTCCAAGTTCTTCAAGAGTTTCTTGAAACAAAAGTAATACAAAGTATAAAATATAATACAAAAGATAAAACAATGAAATGCTCTTTTCTAAAGTGTATAAATTGAGGAACCAATGTCATTAAAACATAATTGTGGTGAAGCAAAAAATCTGAGTAGGCAAAGTAAAGACCAACTTTGCTGGAACACACCCCTGCCCCTAAAGGTTACTTAAGAAAAAATAAGACTTACCAACTCCGTGGTACCTTAAAAGGCCAGTTTAAAAATTTTACTATATTCCATCTCAATATATCTTAGTCTGTATTAAAAATTCCAGTAATAACAATAATCTCTCAAATCTTAAAATGGCGTCACCATTAAAGTTTCCCCTGAAATATCACGTCTTCAGAGATGGCTTCTAAGATCCCTTAAACCAAAGTAGATATTCCACCCATTTCTAGTTTCTATCCAGCTCATTAGTCAAGGTTATTCATGTCATATAATACCTAAAAGTCTCGGAAATGATTATAATTATTCAATTGGCTATTTATCTGATGCCCATCCCTAAATGTAAATTGAATGGAGAACTGGGACATTTATATTGCTAAGGTCTTGAAGAGTTAATAGAAAGCAGGAGCTCAGTAAATATTTGTTCACTGAATAACATATACTTCAAATTGATTTCAGTCCTATTGTATTATAGGTTCAACTTAAACACGTGCAGCTTTTCTATTTCATCAGAGACTACCTCTAAAATGCAAAAATAACTTTTTGTTTGTTTGTTTTGAGACAGGGTCTCACTCTGTCACTCATGCTGGAGTGCAGTGGTGTCAAACTCGGTTCACTGTAACCTACACCTCCCGGGTTCAAGTGATTCTCATGCCTCATCCTCCTGAGTATCTGGGATTACAGGCTTGTGCCACCACACCTGGCTGATTTTTGCATTTTTAGTAGAGATGGGATGTCGCCCTTTTGGCCAGGCTGGTTTTAACTCCCAGCCTCAAGTCATCTGCATGCGTAAGCCTCCCAAAATGCTGGGATTACAGGCATGGGCCACCATACCAGCCCAAAAATAACTCTTTAAGGGTAATATTTTAGTTATGTCAGCTAATATATTTTGTAATATTCAAGAAAAATTTGGAACATGATAAAGCACTCATTCTCCATATAACAAAATTTATCTGTTGCCTCCTATATATCAGATGTTGAAACTTTTGTTGCATATATTTTTAGTTAAATCCTCAAAACATCTGTATGAGTTGATTATTTTATCATTACTGCACAGTAAGATTAACAGAATAATTTTAAATCTACAAGATTAACAGAATAATTTTAAATCTACAATCTACAAGATCAAAGAAATCCTATGATCTTACATGGCATAATTTTACATTTTATCTTTAAGTCAAACTGAGAAGTCACAATCCTATAAAAATCTGAAATTATCAATGTGTTTAAATATAAATATTATGAGTCAGCAAATTATTTAAATTAAAAACCAGAATCTGTGTATATTTTAACAAGGGAATGACTGGGTCACAGAAACAACAGCCTCACTGACATCACATAGCTCCACTGTCAGGGAATTTTGCTCCATCCCAAGTGTTCCAGAGTACTAGCCATTAGTCCACGTTGAAGTATAATCTGACAATGAGCACTTCGTGTGATTCAGATGCCAGAATACATAAAGTAGTTTTTTCAATTCCAAATATGTGTTAAGAAGACCAGTAGAGCAAGAAGTTGAAAAAAAGATAATTTGCAAGTTTCCACCTTCACATGGTGGCATACATGTTTTACCTTGTTCAGTATCTACGGTAGGGAGAAGGGAAGGCAAAGATGTGTATACAAAATGAATATCTACTTATAATAGGGCCACTTTTATAAGGCCCTTTATGATATGTGATTTTGAATACAAGGAAAGCATCTCTATAAATATATAAAAATTAATTATTATTATTATTATTATTATTTTGAGACGAAGTCTTGCACTGTCACACAGGCTGGAGTGCAGTGGCGCCATCTTGGCTCATTGCAAGCTCCGTCTCCCAGGTTCACACCATTCTCCTGCCTCAGCCGCCTAAGTACCTGGGACTACAGGCGCCCGCCACCATGCCTGGCTAATTCTTTTTTTTTTTTTATTTTTTTTATTTTTTTTATTTTTAGTAGAGATGAAGTTTCACCGTGTTAGCCAGGATGGTCTCGATCTACTGACCTCGTGATTCTCCCGCCTCTGACTCCCAAAGTGCTGGGATTACAGGCGTGAGCCACCGTGCCTGGCCCCAACATTTCTTTTATGTAGTTGTAATTTATGTGAGCAGACTGTCCAAGAAATTCTATTGTATATTTTCTCTCATTTCACTATCTTTTTTTAATTTTGGGTATCAAAATAACATCTCTACCAACTTCGATAAATTAATATTAACTCATCTTTCTTGAGAAAGGTATTTGAAATCAATAGAAAATAAAGGGGTGATCAAGCCACTATGTCAGCTGACAGCATAAAGAATTAGGGAGGGAACTCCCTATCCGAGCAGCTCTTTTCAATTTTGGTTTCATTTCACATCCAGATCTACTTAGGTTGGTGCAAAAGTAATCGCGGGTTTTGCCATTACTTTTACATTACTTTTAATGTCAAAAACCGAGATTACTTTTGCACCACCGTAATACTTCTATCTGGAAGAAAACTCAAATAGTCAATGAACATGGAGATGAGTTGACAGAGTATAGTCTTCTTCATAAATGCTCACTTTTTCTCCCATTTCATTTTCTTTTCATTTTGTAATTCAACAAAAGTGCTTATTTTAGGCAGAGTGCTTATTGCCGTGTCTAATGAATTATGCTTTGAAATGTACCTATCAATAAAAAGGCCAGGAAATTACAGTTGTTAATGTAAGACAGATATTAGAGGAATGTTAATTACTTCTGAGATCATGTGTGCATACCTGCCATATTTGAAAGAAAGCAAGAAAATAATAGAAACTGAATTGCCTCTGACACTCTGGCAGATAGCCAGAGCTTGGCGTTCTGATGTCTCTCAAAGACATTTCAGCTTAAATATATGTATGTAGTGTTTTGTAAACAAAAATAATTCTAATCATCACACTTCGGAACCCAGCTTAAAGTATGAATACCAAAGTTAAATCACCTCATGCTTGAAATAGCCTGAAACCAAACCAAATCCCAACATTTACAAAATTCACTACTGCTTTAGAATTAATTTCCTTGACATGACATAAATAGCCATAGAAAAAGGAAAATAATTTTCTCTACACATAAAATTATATTTTGTTTCTTACACCATAAAGCATAACTGTAACATTGGTTTTAATAAAAATATTTTGTCCTCTGTGCACTTTCACATGTCTATGTGTATCATAGGGATAAAGTTTAGACTATATAATTGTGTTACTCAAGTAAATGATCTTTTATAATAGCCAAGTTAATGATATATAATTATTATATGAAATATTAATTGATATATAATGATGAATTATATATTGTTTAATGTTCTATAATTTGCATGTTAACCAAGCATAAAATAATTATCTTCATTTTGACAAGAGAAACAAAAAAATTATATAATTGCTCTGCCTGTTAATAAAGTCAGAGTTCATGTGACAGGGAACACTGATCCTTAATTAGGCAAAAGTAAGAGACTTCACAGTTATAGGTCACATAACAATGCCTTCCTGAGAATGGAAGAAAAGAGTAAATGAATAAAATCTAATGGCATAAGTATAGGTGTCACAATGCACAAATGAAAAATGTTACATAAGTGCACATTTTCCAATAGCTTAATCACTGTTCTCCAGGTCTCTTTTAATACCGTCCGTATATATATATACACACACGCACACACACACTAATTCCTTCCTGGATGTTCAAATGCTCTATCCTTTCTGCCAGCTTCATTGGCCTTATCTTGGCCCGTCTTGACTTCAAGGGAAAGTTGTGTTGATGTCACTATAGGGCTGATGATGTTGCCCAGCTCTTACAAAATTCTGCCTCTTTATAGCAAGCTGCAGCGACTGCTTTAATAGTCCATCTCCTCTTTTGCAGAGCAGAAGATGCTCCCATGTTTTGCTTCACAAAATGTTGACCATACCAAGTACACTTTCAGCAACTGAACATTAATTCCATTCTTCTTAAAACACTTTTCATTTTTGTTTATTTCTTCAGTTAGGATAATGGTTTCCAGCAGCATCCATGTTGCTGTAAATAAAATAATTTTGTTCTTTTTTATGGCTATGTAGTATTCCATGGTGTACATGTACCACATTTTCTTTAATCCACATTTACGGGCACCTGGGTTGATCCCATGTTTGTGCCATTGTGAATACCACTGTCATGAACATATGGTGTATGTGTCTTTTTGGTAAAATAATTTATATTTCTCTGGGTTTATGCTCAGTATTGAGATTACTGGGTCAAATGGTAGTTCAACTGAGTTTTTGCGAAATCTTCAAATTACACTCCATGGTGGCTGAACTAATTTGCATTCCCATTGACAGTATATAAGTGCTCCCTTTCCTCTCCATCTCTCCAAAAACTGTAATTTTACGAACTTTTAACAAAAGCCATTCCCAGTGGTATGAGATGGTATCTCATTGTGGTTTTGATTCGCATTTCTCTCATGATTAATGATGATGAGCATTTTTTCATATATCTGTTGGCCACTTGTATGCCTTCTTTTGAAAAGAGTCTGTTCATGTCCTTTGCCCACTTTTTAATGGGGTTATTTGTTTTTTTGCTTGTTGATTTAAGTTCCTTATTAATTCTAGATATTAGACCTTTGTTAGATGCATAGCTGGTGAATATTTCCTCTCATTTCATAGGTTGTCTGTTTACTCCCTTGATAATTTCTCTTGCTGTGCAGAAGCTCATTAGCTTAATTATTTCCCATTTGTCAGTTGTTACTTTGTTTCAATTGGTTTTGAAGACTTAGTCATAAATTCTTCACTGATATAAAGAAGAGTATTTCCTAAGTTGTTTAAATCAATGCTGATATCAAGAACAGTATTTCTTAAGTTTTTTTTTCTAGGATTTTTACAGTTTGAGGTCTTACATTTCAGTCTTTATTTTTTCTCGAGTTAATTTCTGTATATGGTGATAGGTAGGGGTCCAGTTTCCTTCTTTTGCATATGGTTAGACAGTTATCACAACACCATTTATTGAATAGACAGTCTTTTCCCCATTGCTTGTTTTTCTCACCATTGTTGAAAATCAGATGGTTGTAGGTGTGTGGCTTTATTTCTGGGTTCTCTATTCCGTTCCATTGAAAGCACTTTCTTCATTTGGCAGATAAGAAGCTGTCCTTCCTTCCTCGTCTTCCTTCCCTACTTCCTCTTCATCAGCTCCTGAGCATAAGAGAGTCTCAGGATTCAGTCCTTTTGCCTCCCTCCTTTATCTATACTCATTTCTAGAGTCAGGGGAAGGTTAACTCACCTAATGGTTTTAAATTCTATGTATATGCCATCGACACCAAATTTATGTTTGTAGCACAAACTTCTCTTGAAACATCAGAATTATATCCGCTATGAAGTGGACACCTCCACTTGGGTGATTTATAGACAACTTATACTTAATATGTTCTAAACTAAAATCCTTCATTCCACTCCAAATCTTTCCTGTTTGTCTTTCTTGTTGTCATAAAGGGCATACCATTTCTATTTGTTCAAAGAGAAAATGGAGTCATTTGACTCTCCTTTTTTACAGTCACTCCACATACAACCCATCAGACATTTTGTTAATTTTAAAATATATTTTGATTTTAATAATTCCCACCACTTGTTCCTCTAACATCATAGTCTAAGTCATTTTAATCTTCCAAAGTATTATAACAAATGTCTATTACAATCCCTCCCTAAAGAAACCTGTTCAACATTGTTTAAAGCAAAAGTTAACTTACTTGACCTTGAAACTCTATTTTTTATATGACCTCAAATTTTGTTGGAAATTGAATATATTTGTAAAACACTGCAGTGAAAACTGCTTATTCATTAGAATAGCCCTGTCTCTCTTGTTTACTTTCCTTTAAGTACTGTCTCTTTCTCATCCTTTTCTTGTAACTAAATTCTGCTCTTATTATCCTCTCTTCCTTCCATATCTCAGCTGGCCACAAATCAAATAAAACTTCTGCATGGAAGCACAAGATTGGTGGCTGAATATAAATAACAATTTGATACTTATATTTACACACTTCCCCTTGTTTCACTCATCCATGAACAGTCACGACAATGATATTAGCATGTCCAAGTTAGAGTCTTTTAACCTTTGGCTCATTCCAATTGTGTTGTTTTATTGCCAGCAGTCCATTCTGAGCTCTGAATATTACTTTAATTTCAATAATATTGACAAATTTTATTTGACCTCCTCATCATAAAATTCAAGTTGCATCATGCCATTCCAAAGGAAGAAAAAGGAAATGCACTTATTATCTTTCATTCTAAATGAGGAAAACAGAAATGCATTTATTGACCTCAAATAAGTTTCTTAGGCAGACAAGTGGTATGTTCTACCTTGCCCCACCTTATTTTATTGTCTCTCATTGATCATTGAAAGACTTGAGGTTTTGATCACTTATCTCAAATCAGATTATTATTTTCTGAAATATAATTACTGTAATTTATTATTTGTTGCCATCTTTTGCATAATTCAGAGCTTGACAGAATGCTATTGGAGAAGTCTCTCCCAGGTTAATCTACCCTACAATACTCACACTTAAAAATTTAAAAAGGAATAAAAATACTGTAAAAGAAAATGTTTATGTACATGTGCAACAGAAACAAAACTCATTATCAATTTAATGATATGTTTTAATAATAAGGTTGAGGAAAAATTAAACATTTCAATGTGCTTTAAATAAAATGTTACCTCTTTAAAGAATTACTATATAAAATTTAAATGTGAAGAATGTTATTCGTGTTTTATTTTTAAATAAATTACAAACATATTTATTAATTAGTCCATGTCTTTAGGGGACTCATTTAGAAACAGGGTATCATCAAATAATTGAATCCTGCAACAGGATTGGAAAAATAATGGATGAAAATTAAGAAAACAACTCATAGTAATTTCCTGGCCAAGAATTAGAAAGCTTCACATATCTACAAGAAATCAGAGAATTTTGTTCAGATATTTTCTCCACTAAAAGAAACCAGGACTCCTAGGAAAAAGGGTTTATTCTAGGAATGTAGAAAGCAACGTTCAAGATGAGATTGAAATATCTTATTATGTCAAAAAGTAAACAAGTGCTCAAAGAACGATAAAAAAAATAGACACCAAGTAGTTGGGGGGAAAAGATAGCTACCTAGGTCTCCATCTCCTAATATTTCCTCCAATAAGAATATAAACAAACAAACAAACAAACAACAAAAAAAAGAAAACCACACAAGAAACATGCCCTCAGGATTAAAGACAGAATGTGCACACTTCAAAATAACTATAAATGACAGAGGCATTCGAACCAGAGTGACTCCATCTTGAGTGAGGGCTAGGAAAAATGTGGTTGCGACTTGCTGAGCTGCATTCTCAGAAAGTTGGGCATTGCTAGCTTCTAGATGTTTATGGTTAAGGGAACAGATTGATAATGTTTATTAAACAGATCCAGACTTAGGAATGTCCTGATACCCCGATGATATCTTGAGAACAAAGGCATTCCTAATTTTGCTTTAAGGTCATAACATCAATTCTTGCAAAATATAGTAATTAAGAAAAGTAATCCTTTATCACAAACCCTTGTAGCAGAGCACATCTCCCCATGATATTTTTTTATCCTGTATATAAACAAGTATTGTACCTAGGGTGAACACATTTCTCCTCTTACTTTCAGGAACGCCCTACTCTTGTCTATGGAGTAGCTGTACTTTCACCACTTTATTTTCTTAATAAACCTGTTTTGCTTTGCACTGTGAAAAAAAAAATCAGAATACCTATTTACAGGGAAAAGGAGTATAGTCAAGTAAATTTGACACCAGTGTAATATTTTTCTCCACTTGGTCTTTAAAGTATATGTATATAAACTAGAGTGTACTTGGATGAATAACTTTTTGAGTTTCTTCCAGTTAGGCGATTGCTAGATTTAACAGTATTTCTTTTCACTCACCATAGTACCAGAATAATATTGCCTTAAAAGTCTAGTCATTCACGGATATACACCTGAGTCTGAAGGGTCAATGGTTTATAAAAGAGGCTATGTCTGTCCTGGCATGGTTCTGAACATTTGGCAGTATTTATTCAAAAAGGTTCGAGACGGGAAGAGCAGAGGCATTTCTGGCAGAAACATACAGCGATGCTTACTTTCACTGTTCTTGGCTCTAGCTGGTGGTATTTAGCCATCATTTTATGAAACGTGAACACAAAGCTCAGTCATGCCTTTTAAAGTGGAGAAAAAGAGCTAAGCTAAAAATAGGCCATCATTTCATTGAGCTTTAATCATGCAGTCTTACCTGGTGTGGATTTGTTGCTAACTGGCCAACTCTCCCAAAGTAGATAGTGGAGTTTTCTTGGCATATCCTTTCATGTGCAGATATGACTCAGACTATGAAGTTTTATTTAATTCTAAGTGCTATAGACAAAAAATTTACCTTGTAACAAGATGGTGAATCTCAATCAACTACAGCTGTGGAATAGTTTACCCATATCTAAGAATAAAGAGAGAAAAATGTGTTTCCTCCTTAAAAATATCATATCCAACATGGTTGAATTTGTCTTTTTTATAACTAATTTAGTTATAACATATCAAATAAAAATGGTTATTTACAAAAGCATGACCTAAGGACTAGGTGCTCAATTAGTATTTTTCAATTAAATTTGAATTTGATTTCATTGTAAAAAATACTTAATAAATTTTAAAGACTATAATCATACTTTTTGCAACTAAACATCTCAAATAAATAATAATCCATCCTGTTTCTAATAGTTAATATACTTTTGGGAATGAGGTTTGGTAGATCTACAAAAATATTTTATATTATTTTATTTGTAATATGTTTCAATGCTTGCACCAATTACATTCTTATTAAAGGGAGAATAATAAATATACAAATGAAATATCTAAAAGTGATTATGCTACAAATGCAATATTTTAAAATCTATTTTAATACAAAATATTACCAAATGATTTACAACTTTTTCATTAACACAGTGATGGATAAAACTTCAACATTCTTTTATCACCAGTTCTGCAATTCTATCATATTATAGTGGCCAATAATGAACATTTCAGGTATATTCTCTCAGATATTTTTCTTTGTTCAAAAACATACTTTAAAAAGATTTTTAATATATTTTTCTTTGCTTTTTTCAAGTCATATGTCTTTTATTTTGCTTTTTTTTTCTTGTTGTCAAATGTGTTTTTTGTTTTTGTTTTTGTTTTTTTGTTTTGTTTTGTTTTGTTTTAATTTCAGTAGCTTTTGGAGTACAAGTGGTTTTTAGTTACATGGAAGAATTGTACAGTGGTGAAGTCTGAGATTTTAGCACACCCATCATCTAAGTAGTATACATTGTACCCAATATGTACTTTTCTTTTAAATCTCTCACCACTCTTCCCCAATTTGTTCCCCTTCTGAGTCTCCAATGTCCATTATAACATCCCATATGACTTTGTGTGTCTTTAACTTAGTTCCCACTTATAAGTGAGAACATATGATATTTGTTTTTCTATTCCATTACTTCATTCTTTTTTATAACTGAGTAGTATTTCATGGTGTATACATACTATATTTTCTTTATCCACTCATCAGTTGATAGGCACTTAGGTTGGTTCTGTATCTTTGCAATTGTGAATTGTGCTGCAATAAACATGCATGCAGATGTCTTTTTGATGTGGCTTTTTTTTCCTTTGGGGACACACCCAGCAGTGTGATTGCTGTATCAAATAGTAGATCTACTTTTAGTTCTTTCAGAAATCTCCATACTGCTTTCCACAAAGGTTGCAGTAAATTACATTCCTACCAGCAGTGTATAAACATTCCCTTTTCACCACATCCACACAAACGTCTTTTGTTTTTTGACTTTTTAATAATGGCCATTTTGGCTGAAGTAAGGTGACATCTCATTGTGGATTTAATTTGCATTTATCTGATGATTTGTTTTAGGCCAATTGTATATCTTATTTTGAAAAATGTCTATTCATGTCATTTGCCCACTTTTTGGTGAGATTATTTTTTTCTTGCTGATGTCACATGAGTAATATACCTTTTACACAATGTGTATTTTTTTATTCCTCCCCTAATCTCCCACTATCCACCTTTCTGAGTCTCCAATGTTCATTATACCACTTAGGGTATATTATAGATAGATTGTGGGTTCCTTGTAGATTCTGAATATTAGTCCTTTGCTGGATTCCTAGTTTGCAAATATTTTCTCCCATTCTGTGGGTTTTCTGTTCGCTTTGATGATTGTCTCTTTTGCTGTGCAGAAGCTTTTAGTTTAATGAGGTCCCATTTATTTATTTTTATTTTTGTTGTTTTGGCGGTATTTGTCATAAATGTTTTGCCTCAGCAATATTGAGAATAATTTTTCCTAGGTTTTCTTCTAGAATTTTTATGTATTCAGGTCTTAGATTTAATTCTTTAATCCGTCTTGAGTTGATTTTTGTACCTGATGAGAAATAGGGATCCAGGTTCATTCTTCTACATGTGACTATCCAGTTTTCAAAGCATCATATACCGAATAGGGTGTTATTTCCTCAATTTATGTTTCTTTATGTTTTGTCCAAGATCAGTTGGTTGGAAGTATTTATTACTGGGTTCTGTATTCCATTCCATTGGTCTGTGTATCTACTTTTATAACAGTACCATGCTCTTTTGGTTACAATACCCTTGTAGTATAATTTGAAGTCAGATAACGTAATGCCTCCAGATTTTTCCTTTTTGCTTAGAATTTCTTTGACTGTTTGGGCACTTTTTTGGTTCCATGTGAATTTTAGAATTGGTTTTTATCAATCTGTGAAAAATGATGTTGGCACTTTGACAGGGATTGCACTGAATCTGTAGATTGCTTTGAGCAGTATATATCACTCAATCCTATATCATTAAGAGAGGTATAATTTTATTCATATTGTTAACCTTGTTCCTTTCCAAGTTGTCCTGGGTTTAATTATTTACATTACTACAAGATGTTTCAGCCATAAAAATGGAATCTTGTTCACTGGAAACTTTCTGAATTGCATAAAATCTGCAGCTTTCTGGAGTCTATTAAATTTCTGCTGAAAGAGTATGAAAATTTATATTCTAAATAAGTAGAAAAACATATTTCTTATTATGACTGCTTCATGTTTTTGATAATTCATGCTACTGTCATATTTTTTTTTCCAGATCTGTAGAGTGAAAATGTTACCCCAGTGACATTTTAATTGGACCTCCACTTTGGTGACTTGACTTCATCATTTTGCCTGCTAAAAATATCTACTTTATTAACTTTGTAAATATTACCTATTTTTATTTTCTATAGTATCGTGTGTGTGTGTGTGTGTGTGTATCTAGTATGGAATAGAAATCTTAATACTAAATGTCCAATCTAGAACTTCTGATATTTATTCCCAAACTGTCAGCTCCATCTTTTCTTTCCTGTTCCCCAGGGTCGAACTTTTGGAATCACTTTTTACACCTCTTGCGTACTCCCTCAGCAAATGCCATCATCACTAAACTTCTATCACTGCTACCGCCTGATTTTAGACACCATAACTTCCTGCCTGGAATATATTCTTTATATTGCTCTTTATATTCTTTATATTGCTTTTATATTTTCAATTATCTCCTTATTGGTCTGCTTCTTCAGTCCTTGCCCTTTATAGTATATTTGCAAAATGAAACAATGTCATTCACTGTAAAATAAACTCTTCACATCCTTGTCTTAGTGAAAACAGAATATTTAGTTTGGTTTATAAGCTGCAACATCTGATATACTTTCCATTATCTGAACTCATGTCCTAGCACTTTTCCCCTGGTTTACTCAGAAACGCTGGCTTTCTGGCAGTTCCAAGGACATACTGGAGACACCTAGGCTTTAGAGCCTTCTTGCTTGTCGGCTCAAGCCCCTCTTATTAGAATGCTCTTTCCTCAATTATCCACATGGTTTCTTTGTCTTATTATTATTATTTGCTCTTTTCTGAAACATTACCTTCAAATAAACCTATATGTTTCTATTTTTTAAATTGCAAAATAATCCTCAACATCTTCCTGTCCTATTGTATTTTCTTCCACAGTTCTTATCATCATGTAACATATTATATATTTCACTTACTTCCTTACTTACTTATATTTATTCTAATACTTTCTCTCTAATCATATTTTATCCAGAGTTCAATATTTTTCTTGAAGTAAATCTTCAATTATTTGTCATTTTTGGCAAACTTGTTTTTTGTTCATTTGAAATTTTTACCTCTATCTTATAATTAAACATAGAATTATATGATAAAAGTGTTTTTTATAAAATATTTTTGCAGATGCACTTTTATTGAATTTAATGTTCCATTGATAAGGTAATGATTCTTCCAATCCAGTGTAGTTTTTATTGTCAATCTGTATATTCTTTCAGATTCATCATTTAAAAAATCATGTTTTTTGTTGTTTGTTTGTTTTCCTAAAGCTTCACTTCAAATGTTTGTGTAGACAGCTTTTGATGTGTGCTACCCAGTGGTTGATTTGTATCTTCTATCTAAACATTTACGCCTTTTAAAATTTTGGTAATATTGCTTGTAGTAACTTTGCAAATATTACTTCCATCTTTTTTACTTTTTATATTATCTATTAGATATACATATATAATTAAATATATTGATAGGCTAAACAGTTTATCCTTCATACTTCTTGTAAAACAGTAAACACATTTTTATTTAGATAAAACAGTACAGCAAAATAAAAAGTATCTGGCTGTGTACTTTTAATAAATAAGCACCTCTTTTCTACATTGTAGAGCAATATAAAGAATATATTACCAGTATTACCATCCCAAGAATAGCAGCATTGTTTTGCCAAGAGACACAGAGTAGGAGGGGTAGTTTCAGAGGCTTTTGCTTGTCCTTTCCCACTACAATGCCGCTTAAGTCAATGCTCATGTAATCAATGTGAAGGCTCTGTTACTACCAAGTATATTCATCCTTATTATAAATTGCAGGCTTGGTGAAATGACCATTGGTTAAGTCTATTGACCTAGTAGACCAACTCTGAGCCAGAGCCTGACAAGGATTTTATTTGTTACCTTATCCTCATATTTTTCTTTCCCTAATGAGAAGCTGTGGTGGCATTTTGAATACCGAGTATAATTCAAGTATCATATCCAATAATTAATTAAAGGTCTGATTACTCTCTTCTCCCAATTAACAGTTTTCTCATATACTAGCTAGAGTTCTCCAGAAAAACATTAGCGATAGGATGTGTGTATATATAGAGACATTTATTTTTAAAAAAAATCAGCTCATTTGATTATGGAGGCTGGCGAGTCCAAAATCTGAAAAGTGAGTTGACATGTTGCTGACCCATGAAAGAGCCAACATTGCCATTTGAATAATAAGGTTATCTTCTGGCATAATTCTCATCCCTACCTTATTAGGACGTGTTTTCTCATTTAGTGAAAGAGTTAATAGTCATAACTGTATCAGCTACCTGGTCCAAAATCATTAATTTCTCTTAATGACATAAAGCTAGCAGTACCTTGGTTGCTATACATCTATCTTTCTTGTAGGAACAGCTTGTACAATTAACTAGCCTTTTTACTATCTGCAGGTCTCACATTCATGGCTGTCACTCTGATCCTTGCTACCCACTAAAGTAACTGCTCTCACCTTGATTGTGATATTTAAACAATACAACCTGGATTCTATAACTTTGAGACTCTACCTTCACAGTAATTGATTACATTGTAACAATATCTCCTACTATTAGTCCTGGCATATAAACCAGAGCCACTACTGAGCTTGTGAATGATGTGGGTGCCATCTTGACAGAGCATTCCTATTCCTTATTGCTTTGGTAAACAGATTATCTTTCAGAAATTTTTGTAGCACATAGTTGGCTGGTAGATTTTCTGGCCTTTCTAGTTTACCACCCTAGTCAATTTAATCTTCTGACTTTTTCTTTTTTGTTTGTTTGTTTGTTTGTTGCTACTGAAATATAGTATTTCTAGAATTATTAATTCTCTTAGTGTAGGCTATCATTTTTTTCTCATTCATTAGACTCTATCTAATGTTATATTGACACTATTTCTTGTGGCTTTTTCTAGGGTCCTTTCTTGAAAATTATAATTTGGCAGTTTTTTCTTTCATCACTTTAACAATATAATTTCATTGTTTTATGCCTGCCATTATTTTAGTTGAGCAGTCAGCTATTAGTCTAACATTTCCCCTATAAAGATACCTTCTTTTCTTTTCTTTTCTCTTTTCTTTTCTCTTTTCCTTTCTATTCTCTTTTCTTTTCTTTTCTTTTATCTCTTTCTCTCTCCCTCTTTTTTCTCCAGACTGTTTATAATTTTTTTTAATATCTCCAGTTCTCTTAATTTTACCTTCAGATTTTCAATAATTTAAATCCTGTCTTCTGTTATAGATAACATGCATATGTTTGTTTGTTTGTTTGTTTGTTTTTTCAAGCTCACTTATTTTCTCTTCATTTTGATATCTGGAAGCAAATATCTAATTTTATTTTATGATAAGTCTTACATGTTCTATTTTTAAAATATTCCTTCAATAATATAAACACTTTGAAACTGTTATTTTATAGATTCTATTTAATAATTACATTATCTGAAGTTCTTGGAAATCTAAACTTTCAATTTTTAGTGTCTGGTGCTGCTCACTTACAATGTCTATAATAGGTAAATTTCTAGTTTCTCATTTAGTGTAACTATCACATCTCTTTGGGCACCAGCTCTTTCTTAACTTCATTGATTTTCACTTTATACTTAGTTTTGTTTCTCAGATAACTTTATTGTTAGCTAAACTAAATTTATATATTAATACAATATCCAAAATATTTTCATGTTTTAGTGGAAATTTTTTTCATTTAGACAGTCTTTTATAACTTCCGAGATTGTTTTTTCACAACACATCAGTAATTCTTGATCTGTTTGCACTTCAATACATGTAGTTCAATTAATTTTTTTGAAAACTATATTGTTTTTCATTTTTAGTATACTTTATTGTACTACTTCTATCACTCATGCAGTCTACATTTTTATTTTCTTACTTCAAATATTGCAATGAACACCATTTATATATTTTTATGAACTGAAATTTCTATTTCCTTATAATAATCTTTACAGTGGGATTCCTGAATTATGGGAAATAGATATGATTTAAACACTAAATAATTAAATGTATATTATTATATTTGTCTTCTCTTGATTTCAGTCTTATGAGTTTATATCATAGCCCCTTCTTTCCAGAAAGAGTGTTTCAATACATTCATAGACATAGAAATGGAAAAATATACTGTGGATAACAGAACTTGCTGAATTAGTCATGTTGTTTTGGAAAACAAGAACAACAACAAAACATAGGAGAGAAATCCACTCCAGTAATTTTAAGTGGACCAGAGATTTAGAAATCTTTGTATTTATTAATGGATTCACAGGTATGACACCAAAACCTGATCAACAAAAGAAGAAAAAAATTATTGGATTTTATACAAAAAAAACTCCACACATCAAAGGACACAATCACAAAAGTAGAGTGACAACCTAAAGAGTGGGAAAAATGTTTGCAAATGTGCAAATGATATATTTGGTGAGAGTACAGTGTCCAGAATACATACAGAAACTTAAAACTCAATAACAACAAGAAAACAACCTGATTTAAACAACCTGATTTAAACAACTTGATTTAAAAATAGGCAGAAGATCTGAATAAACATTTCTCCAACACCAACAATTACATGAAAAGACTCCCAATCTCATTAGTTATTAGGAAAACACAAATTAAAACACACAATGCAATGTCACTTTACACTCACTAGGATGGCATTAATAACAATATTTTACAAAAAAAAAATGATAAGCATAAAGGTGAAGAACTTAGAACCCTTGCACATTCTTTTTGGGAATTTATAATGGTGTAACCACTGTAGAAACAGTCTGATGGTTACTCAGAAAGATAAACATAGAATTAATGTATGACACAGAAATTCCACTCCTAGGTATACTCCTAAAAAAAATTAAAACCAGGTATTCAAACAAATACGTACAAATGACAATAGTAGCACTATTTATATTAGCCATAAAGTGAAAACAACTCAAATCTCCACCATGAAAATAACTGGATAAACAAAATATGATATATCTATATAATGAAATATTATATAGCTATAATGAGACATGAAGTACTGACACGTTATATAGTAAGTGTGAGCCTTGAAAACTTACCTTGCATTGGTAAGTAACACTGATATCTAAAGAAAAAGAAAACTTTATGGAAAATGAAGCCAGACACAAAAGACCACATATTGTATGACTGCATTTATATGAAATATGTAGAACATCAACCTTCATAGAGACAAAAACAGACTGGCAGTTGCCCAGACCTGGGGTCATGTGGAAGGGGACTCACTGCTTAACTGAATATGAGAAGCCAATGAAACAAAAAGATGATGTTTTGGGAATGTCAACAAAATTTATTACATCTAGCCAGATAAATCAGAAAAAAATGGAGAAACACAAATTACTAATCTCAGTAATGAGTGAGATAGTATCACTACAGATTCTACAGAAATCAAAATGGTAGTAAGGAAATAGAACAACTTTATGCTTATAAATATAACTACTTACATGAAATGAACAAATCCTCCAAAAGACACAAACCACCAATAGTCACTCAAAAAGAAATAGAAAATCTGCTTAAGTTGATAGCTATGAAATAATTTATTTACACTTTAAAAACTCCAAATAATAAATAATTTATTTTCACACAAAAAAATTAGATACAGATGGCTTCAATGTTAACTCCTATCAAACATTAAAGAAAACATAAATAAATTATACAAAAATGTTTAAGAAAATTGAATAAAAGGGAATAGTCCCCAGCTAATGTTTAAGACCAGTATTACTACGATGCAAAAAATAAATAAATAAAGACGCTACAAGAAAATATTGATAATAAAATCCTGAATCAATTTTATAAAATCAAACCCAACATCATGTAAAAAAGATAACATAACATGATGAAGTGTTGCTTATCGTAGAAATTCAAGTTTAACTTTATAATAAAACAATTTGTAATTCAACATATTGACACAATTACAAAAGGAAAATCATACGGTCATGCCAATTTATCCAGAAAAAGCTTGTGAAAACATTTAACATCCATTCCTGATAAAAACCACTAGCAAAGTGAGAGGCGAGGGTTACTTTATCAACCTGCCAGAGAGCTTCGGTGAAAAACACCAATAGCTAACATCATACTTAACGGTGAAACAATGAATGTTTCTTCTCCGATGTAATAAATAAGCCAAGGATTCCTTTTCTACAACTTACATTCAGCATTGTGCTGGCTGATCTTGTCAGTGCTATCACATAAGAAAATTTTAAAATATATGCATTTGAAAAAAAAGAAATGTGCCTGTTTTCATGTACAGACATGACCATTATATTTTTAAAAAATCTATGGAATCTACAAAATGTTACCACAATTGGTGAGTTTCACAGAGCTGCAAGAGCATAATATAAAATCAATTCTATTTCTATATAGTAATAACAGACAATAATTCATATTAAAAGTAATTACATTTACAAGAATAACACAAAATATAAAATATGTAGGACTCCTTTTATTTTTATTTTTTTTGAAACAGAGTCTTGCTCTGTCACCCCGGGTGGAGTGCAGTGGCGTGATCTCAGCTCACTGAAACCTCTCCCTCTCGGGTTCAAGTAATTCTTCTGCCTCAGCTCTCCAAGTACCTAGAACTACAGGCATGAACCACCATGCCTAGCTACATTTTCTTTTATTTTTTTAATTTTATTTTTTGTTTGTGTTTTTAGTAGAGACTGGGTTTTCGCCATGTTGGCCAGGCTGGTCTTGAACTCCTGACCTCAAGTGATGTGCTCACCTAGAAGGACTCCATTTTTACAAAAGATGTGAGAGATCTGAATAATAAAACTTACAAAACACTGCTGTAAGTAATAAAGACCTAAATAAAGGCTGACATACATATATTCATGAATTGGAGGACTCTGATTATGTAAATTCTCCTGAGGTTGATCTATGGATACAATCACATTTCACTAAAGATTTGATACAAATTCTTAAACAGATTCTAAAATTAATATGGTAAAGAACACAGAAGAGTGAAAACAACTTTGAAAAGAAACAACAAAGTGGAAGATTAGGATTACCTTTACTCAAGATTTACTATAAAGCTACAATATGTAAGAATGGTATGATATTGATACTAGGAGAAATGAATGAATGAATAGAATCAGACCATATGTGTGTTGTCAGCTACTTTTAAAGAAAGGTATAGAGGCAATTAGTTACATAATAAATAGTCTTTTAAAAATGATTGCTATAACAATAGGTTTATTTAATAATTAGATATGAAGAAAAGAAGGACATATGATCTATGCCTGACAACAGATATCAAATATAACTCAAATTCAATTTTGAACCTAAATAGAAACCTCAGTTTATAAGAAAAAGTATAAACATTTATCTATATAAAGGTTTTATATGCATCTTCATAGCCCAAAACTCATAACCCGATACCCATCTATCAATCAACAGATGAATGGATAGACTTTTGTATATGCACACAACATAATGGTAGTCAGTAATAAAAATAATAAACTATTGATACAAACTACAAAATTGATCAATCACAGGGTGATTATGCTGAGTGAAAGAAATTAGGCAAGAGAGTACATACTGTATGATTCTATTTAAATAAAATAGATTTATAGGAAATGTAAAATAATTCAGATTGACAGAATGCAAATCAGAAGTTGACTATGGCATAAGATTATAGGGAAGGATACATAGAGAGGTCACAAAGGTTTATGAGATATCTTTTGGATGACACATCTTCATTATCTTGTGGTGATATTTTCATGGGTATGTAAATAGGTCAATACTTACCAAATTTTATGTTTTTAATATATGTAATTTATGTTGATTATACCTCAGTAAAGCTGTTACAACTGAAATAAAATTGATGTTTGGGGCCTTAAAGGCTTTGAACTTTACATTTTTATATGTAAAGAAATATAATACAGTTATTTTACGGGAAGGATAAGGACACCTGTAACATATTTGAGTGTTGCTATCAAAGTTGGTCCAGTGAGGCAAATTCTGTGTTAACACTTCCAAATAATCTATTTGTAGTAAATCAGACCTAGATCTGTATAACATAGATTGATCAATCTAGATAGGAATAGATTTTAATGAATGGACAGATGAATGGATGGATGATAGATGGAGAGTGTGTTAGTCTATTTAATGTTGCTATAACAGAATACCTCAGGTTGGGAAATTATAAAGAAAAGAGATTTAATTGGTTCATAATTCTGTTGACTAGAAAATTCAAGATTGGGTGTCTGCATCTGGTGAGAGCCTCATGCTGCTTCAACTAATGGTGGAAAGCAGAAGGAGAACAGGCATTTGCAGCGATTATATTGCAAGCAAGGAAACAAAAGAGAGAAACTGAGGCTCTTTTTAATAGGCAGTTCTCCATTGAACTAATCCAGTGTCTTAAGAGAACTCACTTACCCATGGTGGGAAGACATTAATCTGTTCTTGAGGAATCCACCACCACAAACCAAAGGACAATGCACATAGAAATTATAGTAGGTAGATAGATAATTGATTGATTGATTATTGATGATGTAGAAATGGGGAAATAAATTATAAATACCTAGATAAATAAATTGGTAAACAAATGCGTTAGGCCAACCTTGAAGTTTATATTTGTGAGTATTTACATAATCTAGCTTAAACCAAAATGTTTTCAAAATTCTTCTGCCATACTAATAGGAAAAACCACCATATGGATGGATTCTTAAGCACAGAGGTGTCTCATTTGCAACTGATAACCCACAAGAGAAATGAAAATGTGATTAAGCTAACCATGTACAACACTTCTGTTTTTATCTTTCTCCACATTACCTTTCCGGCAAAAAGAATATTTTAAAATGATGCTATTACTTTAATAGCTTCCATTTTCATTCTAAATTTTCATTGTGCCAGTTATCCGATTCCACTTATATGATGAAATTTGTGGGCCTCATGGCTATTTTAATGTGATGCCTTTTATACTGTAATTGAGAGAAGTCTCCAATGAATAAAATAAATGGTTTCAGAGGGTTCTTAAGCCCTCAACAGACATCAGCTAAAATGTTAAGAGTGCCTCCAAATCCCACTGGTGCTATATTTTCTAACCATGAAAGAAATGTCATTATTGTAAATTCCCAGCTTTTGTCTAAAAATCTTGTACTAGATCCCTTGAGCACCAGCTCAGTTAATTAATTCAAACAATTTCCTCTCTAATCTCTAAAACATTTTCATATTTAAGACAATAAATGAGGTACTTAAGGGGTTCACTCATTGTTGGTCATTAATATGCCAGGGAATTAGAGAAATCACTCTTAGTCTTCAGTGACATGAATAATGTCTTTTTTTTTTTTTTCTTCCAATGGTTCTGACCTGGACAAGGTTAAAAGGATGGTTTCTCTGCAACTGAATTTAAGAAAATCCTATTTTCCACTTGCTTTGGTTTTAACACATATTCGAATACTCTTCCTTTCCTTTGAGCAATAAATTTGATATGTAGTGTGATAGGTTATGCCAATTTAAAGATTAAATTAGTTAATAATAACTTTGAAATTAGTGATTAGTTTAGAAGAAGAATAATTGCATTTTCCTTGAACCAGTACATAAGGTTAATGCAGTTGGGAGTGTGATGGCTCCAGTAACTTTGACACTAATTGGCGATTGTGTTACAAGTTAAGATAAGGAGTCAGCATGAATAAATTCTCATGAGGTTTGCAGGAAGACAAAGCTATTTGTTAGCAAACCTGCTTTTCACCATTTAAAAGGTTGGTTTAATTTCATAAAAGGGTGGTCTGTGACCTTCAGGATAACATTTCTTAGTATTTCATGTCTGACTGTGGATTATCAAATTGAAACAAAGCACAGGTTCTTAAACCCACAGCAGACATCAGCTATTTGTTTATTCTGTAAAGCAAAATTGGCCATTTATTTGTCAACATAAAAATAATTGTTCAATCTTCTGACATTAACTATCTCCAGAGGAAAAAAAAAAATGTGAGATGAAAAGAAAATCAGGTTTGCAACTGTTCATATTGCTTTGCATTTTTATAGCCCTTACCTCAAAAGTCTTCTCATTTTGTGCATGTTCACACACCGATCCACATAAGTGTGATTCTGCAGTGTTAAAGAACAATCTAAAGATTTGGGGGTAGTGTAGCAGAATTATCCGTAGCACAATGTCCATAAGATAATTGAGGAAAGAAAAAGAAAAAAGAGACAATTCCCACAAAGTCTAGTGTAGGGACATACCTATTACTAGATCAATCTTGTATCTGTCTATCAATCAGAAGCAGCAATGTTTCAGCTTCATACAAAAGAGTCCTATTATGTGTTTCTCATTTGTAAACTTTTAGAAGTTTGGTCATTTATATTGTTGAAAGCTCAATGGTTTTCTCATCAAAATAGTAAAATTTGTATATCTTTATTTGAAACAGTTACTTACCAATATTACTGTGAGTGATAATCAAAACTTTTTATATTGAAGAACATGTTTATACAAAACAGTAGTATAGGTAGATATTACAAATATTTAATGTGTTGCAATTAGTTATTGGGGAGTTGTCTTTTACAATATTATGTCACAGTTTTGCTAAAGCTGTTTAAGAGTGAAGTATGTATGTATAACCTTGCTTATCCTTACCATAGACAATATGTTTTTGTAACTTCCAGGGCTTAAACAACTATAATAATCTTGTTCATATTTTCCTTTATTTTTTTTTTCTTTTTTGAGAAAGAGTCTCACTCTGTTGCCCAGGTTGAAGTGTAGTGGCAATATCTCTACTCTCCGCAACCTCTGTCTCCCAGGTTCAAGGGATTCTCCTGCCTCGGCCTCCCGAGTAGCTGGGATTACAGGCACGCACCAGCATGCCTGGCTAATTTTTGTATTTTTAGTAGAGACGGGGTTTCACCATGTTTGCCAGGCTGGTCTCGATCTTCTGACCTCAAGTGATCTGCTTGCCTCAGCCTCCCAAAGTGCTGGAGTTACAGGCATGAGCCACCAGGCCCGGCCATGTTTTCCATTTTCAAACAGACTTTTCTATTTAAAAAATTATATATTTTTGACATTCTTTTAGTCATTAGAAATGAAGGCAAATGCTAACATGGTTTCAACATAAACAAGAAAATTATTTTACCAATAACTGAAATTAAATACAATTATGTGTCTCTTAATGAAGAAAGAAATTTGTTAGGTGATTTCACCATTGTGCAAGCATCATAGAGAGTTCTTACACAAACCTAGATTGTTCAGACTCTGGCACACCTAGGCTCCCTGGTGTAGCCTACTGCTCCTAGACTAGAAACCTATACAGCATGTTACAATACTGAATACTGTAGGCTGTAGGAAACTGTAACACAGCATTTGTGCATCTAAACAAATCTAAACAGAAAAGGTATAGTAAAAACACAGCATAAAAGATAAAAAAATGGTATATTGTATAGTGCAGTTTCATTATAATCTTATGGGATCACTATTGTATATGTGGTCTAAAGAATCTTTATGTAGCACATGACTGGATTTATAAATTGAAACGTAAGAAATCCAACAAGCAAGGTTTGTAAAGGAAAATTAGAATAACTTTAAAAAAATAAAGTATGTGTTTTCTGGTCAAGATTCTTCCTAAATATTCATAGACAAATATTTCTCAAAATCTTATTTACATAGCTATAGCCAAAGGACTCTACATCTTTAGATGGATGAACACTGGAACCGCCATGTCAGTAAAACTTAAAATACTCCATGTTGACTTAGAGAAGATAAAACACATGTAAATCATAAGGTGCCTATCTGCAGCTATGTTACCCAGTCTGAGAAATCCATATTTTTTAAATCTTATTTCTGCATCTTCTTCCTTAGTTCACAGATTTTCATAATCGAAAAATGGCAATATAAATGAAATTTTCTTGTCTTTTTTTTTTTTCTTTCTCCCTCTTGATACAGAGTCTCGCTCTGTTGCCCAGGCTGGGGTGCTGTGGCCCAATGTCAGCTCACTGCAATCTCCATCTCGTGGGTTCAAGTGATTCTCCTTCCCCTCAGCCTCCCAAGTAGATGGGAATACCGGAACTCACCACCACACCTGGCTATTTTCTGTATTTTTAGTAGAGACAGTATTTTACCATGTTGGCCAAGCTGTTCTCTAACTCCAGGGTTATCCTCCCACATCGGCCTCCCAAAGGGCTGGGATTAGAGGCATGAGCCACTGCTCCCTGCCAAAAAATGGAATTTTCAAAAAAACTAACAACTTTTAAATAGTGTAAGAAGAAATAAATAGGAAAGATAAACACAGACACAAGATGACAATAATTTTTAGTGCTTTTATTGACAGAAAATGTAATCAGAATGTTTTTTAACAACTTTTTAAATAATATATTAATAATTAAACTATATTATCTTTAAATATTGAATTTATATATGTTTATAATTCTGTATGTAATTCTTATTACTTTTAAATTTCAAATTAATTATTAATGTTACTTGTCCAAAATATACAAATGTATTACTACAAACATAAATACTCTCACTATCATGTACCTTAAAACCCTAACCAACACTTTTTAAATGGCTTTACTAGCTGCATAATATAACATATATAGACGTATTTTATTCAACTACTATTGACTTTGTAACTTCAGATATTTTTCAGGAGTTGGGTAGCCAACTATCCAACTTATATTTTGATATGATAGATCCTGCCAAAGTAAAATATAAATAGACACACTAGCTCCTGAATAATAAAATTATAAGAATTTACACTCTTCCTAGTAATTTGGGAAAATGCTTATTTTTCCAATTTTTCTCATTTCTTAACAGTATTAGCTAGGATTGATCATCATGTTTTAGTTTGGTTTGGTTTTGTCTATTGAACATATACAAATAACGTTCTTTTGTTGTTGGATTTATTTTCCCTTTTTCATTCACTAGATATCTATTAGCAAATTTATTGGTAATTTGCATTTCTTCCTTTGTGAATCCTCAGATTCTTTCCTTTTCCTCTTATGTATATTTCTAACATTCATTATATTCAGGGTTCTCCAGAGAAAGAACCATAGGAGATACGAGGAGAAAGATAAATTAATTAAATGGATTTGTTCATGTGATTGGTGGGGACAGGCAAATCTGAATCTGTAAGGTTAGGGAGGCCAGAAGAATGAAAATTGAAACAAGAGTTCATGTTGCTGCCTTTAGTCTAAAATCTGGAGGGCAGGCCAGCTGGCTGGAAACTCAGGCACGATTTCGATATTACAGTCTTAGGGCAGAATTCCTTCTTCCCAGTGAAACCTTAGTTTTTTCTTTCTTTTTTTTTTTTTTTTTTTTTTTTTTTTTTTTTCCTGTTGAGACGGAGTCTTGCTCTGTCGACAGCCCAGGCTGGAGTGTAGTGGCACGACCTCGACTCACCGCAAGCTCTGCCTCCTGGGTTCTGGTCATTCTCCTGCTTCAGCCTCCCTACTAGCTGGGACTACAGGAGCCCGCCACAACACCCGGCTAATTTTTTGTGTTTTTAGTAGAGACGGGGTTTCACCGCGTTAGCCAAGATGGTCTCCATCTCCTGAGCTCGTGATCCGCCCGCCTCGGCCTCCAAAGTGCTGGGATTACAGGCGTGAGCCACCGCACCCGGCCAGTTGTTGCTTTTAAGGACTTTATCTGATTAAGTTAGGCCCACCAACATTATGGAGGGTCATGTGCTTTATCTTAAACTGATTATAAATGTTAATCATATCTACAAGACATCATCATACTAACATCTAGAATAGTATTTGATCAAAGCATCATAGCCTAACCGAGTTGAAACATTAACCATCACCATATATATATACATAAATGTGTGTATGTGTGTGTTGCAAGTTAGGCACTGAACTCTTGAATTATAGATAACTTGGTTGACAATAAGTGTTAAGTTTGCTTGGCTAGCTAGCACACTTCTAAAAATAAAGACAGGGTCGGATGTGATAATTACACATTGTACGTCTGTATCAAAACATCATATATACTCCATAAGTATATATACTTGTGTACTCATAAAAATTAAAAACAAAATAAAAAATGATAATAAACAAAAGGATAAATGAAGACTAGGAAGTTAGGGCTTGTCCTACAACATGTCAAGACCTGTTATGAAGCTAATCTAATTAAGACAGTATGGTAAGCACAGAGATAGATCAACTGAACCACAGAATAAAATATAAAGCCCATGCATGTGTGGTACATGAATGAAATGCTGGGTCAATTGGAAATATAAGAACTTTTCAATAATTGGAAGTGGAAGATATTATATTTCATATGAAGAAAAATGATGTTAATTTCTACTTTTCAATTTAAGGAAAATGTGTTAATGAAAATGAAAGTTGAGTTGTAACTGGAAGTAGATTCTCATGATACACAATTAAAAGTATACAAAAATACATTCCTCAAAGTTAGAAAGAAGAGCACAAACAACTGAAAAGTTCCTGGGCAAGAGACATGATTTTGCATTTTTCCAAAAGGTAAAAACATATGAAGCAATGCTAAGCATCATGTGACTCATGAAAATTGAATCAAAATAACAAAGGAACATACACATACACTTCTACAATCATCAACATGCTCATTTTGTAATATGGTATGCATCTATCTTATCAATTTGCAGAAACTATGTATTAGTGATGCTGTTTTTTGCCTGCTGTATGTGTTATATATATTTTCCATTGTATTATTTGTCTTATTCTTTGTATTGTATCTTATTCCATATAAATATTTTATTTTATTTTTTATTTATTTGTTTTGTTGAGACAGCATCTTGCTCTGTCACCCAGGCTGGAGTGCAGTGGCTAATCTCTGTTCACTGCAACCTCTGCAACCCAGGCTCAAGCAATTCTCATGCCTCCACCTCCCGAATAGCTGGGATTACAAGCGTGCACCACCATGCCTGGCTAATTTTTGTACTTTTAGTAGAGATACGTTTTTATCCCATTGGCCAGGCTGGTCTCGAACTCCTGGCCTCAAGTGATCCACCCGCTTCAGCCTTCCAAAGTGCTGAGATAACAGTACTTTGTGAACCACAGTGCCTGGCCTTTCTTTCACTTTCTGAGTGAGCATCTCCTCTGTAGACCAGGCTGGAGTGCAATGGTGTGAACACTGCTCACTGCAGCCTCTACCTCCTTGCCTCAAGCAATCCTCCCAGGTAGCTGAGACTATAAGTATATGCCACCACGCCCAAATAATTTTTTAATTTTTTTTTTTTTTTTTGACAGAGTCTTGAGTTTTGATGCTGGTCTTGAACTACTGGACTCAAGCAATCCTCCTGCCTTGGGCTCCCAAAGTACTGGGATTGCAGACATGAGCCACTCTGCCTAGCCCATAGGAATATTTTAATTTTATATTTAAATCTTCCAATTGAGGTGTCCAATGTGATTGAGCTTTTTTATATTTTATGTAGCCAAGATGTCTATATTTTGCTGTCATCCAATGCTATGAAAATAATAACCTGAATTATTCATTATAATAAAGAAAATTAAAAGCCACCATTAATGTATCTTATTAAATGGTAAATTTGGAAAATATATTCAATAACATCTGGCAACAATGTCCAGAATAACAACTTCCACTAATATTATTCAATGCTGACTTATGTTTTAGATAAGTAAAGGTATAGACTAGTAGACAAAGCTAAGTTAACTTCTTTTTGAATTTTAGAAAATACCATTTGAGGCCAGGCACGGTGGCTCACGCCTGTAATCCCAGCATTTTGGGAGGTTGAGGCGGGCGGATCAGATAACCTGAGGTCGGTAGTTCAAGAGCAGCCTGACCAGCATGGAGAAACCCTGTCTTTACTAAAAATACAAAATTGGCCGGGCATGGTGGCACATGCCTATAATCCCAGCTACTAAGGAGGTTGAGGCAGGAGAATCGCTTGAAACTGGGAGGCGGAGGTTGCAGTGAGCCGAGATCGTGCCATTGCACTCCAGCCTGGGCAACAAGAGTGAAACTCCGTCTCAAAAAAAAAATACCATTTGACAGATGATATAACTACTATTGTAAGGTACTATTTTAATGAAAGCTGTGTTTTGTCACTTGGGCTTTATTGTTCAAAAATACTGTGACTCACTGAGATAGATCAGTGGGAAATTCCAAATATATCCCAGACACCAGCTAGACTGATTCTCTTTTAGCTAGAAATAAAATGTCCTTAAACTTTCATTACAGTGATATTGAAACATGCATTGGCCTCCACAGGATTTCTGAATATTCCCAAGAGGCATATGTTCTTATAATCATGTATGGCTCATAAATTCTGCTTCCGCTAAATTAGTTCAATTTAGCAATCATATGCCATTACGTTTGGGCTATTCTCATTCTCTACCGCATTTGCCCAACTGTAAAACTTTGCCCTTTGTTTTAACTTTTATACACATACACACACATGCACGCTCATACACACAAACATATTCACACCACCATTATTAAGACAATTGTGTGTACAGTGTGCTCCAGTGAAAGCTGGGAGACAAGGAAAAATGCATAGGTTTACATTGTCTCCATTTGAAATATTGTACCTGCTGATCATTACCTCCCATCTTCTGGCTCGTTTCCTCTAACAACCCAATCCAATGCTCAAAACAAATCTGGAAGTGTCTTAGTCCCTAGGTCCTATCTGGTTTTCACTGTCCATGACCTACTTCCTACATCCCTCACCCATCTAACATCACAAGGAGATTCATCATAGTCACTCCCTCACATAAAGTTCTCAAATCCTTTCTGGCTTCATAGAACTCACTGGGTTAAATTGCAATCCTTGTTAAACCTAAAAATCTACCCTCGCTTCATATGTACTTATACAGCTGAACACCAATGAGAAAAATAAGTGGCCTTCTTTCATATGAAATTCATGATCAGTAACTTCAATTGGGGCTTTACGTTGGTGACAGTTGGATTACCTAGTTGGCTATTTCATAATTTCTTAACGTCATCAAAATCTAGCACTTCTTTTCCCATTATCACATCAAACTAATGGCATTACTTCTTATTTTACTGAAGAAATCTCCCATGATTACATTTTTCTAATTTGGGTCCTTTTACACTTTTTTAGGGAAAACAACCCCCTTATCTATAGAGTACATCTCAATATTTCTCACTTATTCAAAGAGTTTGCTCCAAAAAAGTTTCACTTTCTCCTGCATTATTATTATTTATGGCATCACTGGATTATTCCTATATACATAAAAACATGCTATTATTTTTCCACCTTAAAAAATTGTAAGTCCTTCCAATATGACCGTTAAAGAGTAGATAAAATCATACTTATTTTCTTATTGTTATAAATTAGAAATCTTAGCATACTATAGAAACACTTCTTACAGAAATTGGAAACAATTAACCAACATAAAATTAGGGAAATAAAGGAAGAAGACAAAGGAAGTGATTTTTTTGTATTAATCCAGGCTTTCTTCAGGAGAGCATTTTCGCAACAATCATGGAACAGAAAATAAAAGCAAGAGCAGGCTTTTCAAATCACAGTTGTCTTTCTGAGTGGAGGAAAGAGAGACTGACGATCAGAGCTGCCTTAAAGTTTTGAACTTTCTTTTAGGTGAAGATCCACAGAGTAAGGATTTGCAGAAAAATAGCCTGATAAACCTGTGTAAGAATTCCCATCAGTTTTTTGGGGGGCCCCTATTCTGTGTATGCACAGGACAAAATTCTAAGAGGCTTAGCAGAGAACAGCCACTATAAGTCTGGATTATTTACCAGAGATTTCAGAGGTTGTACAAGACAGAAGAAATATTAAAGTTCATGTGCATCTATAGTAGAGATAACCTCTTCACGTGCACATGGTGTGTATATGAAACTAGGTCATATCCTGGCCATAAGGCTAGCTTTAACAGTTTTCAAAGAACTGAATTTATACAAAGGACATTCTCTTAACCCCGTGAAGTATAATTAGAGCTCAATAACAGAAAATTTGCTAGAAAATATTTGAAAATTAAGAAACCTGTATGATTGGTATTTTGAAGAAGAAGCAAAAATGAAGATTATAAATACTGAATCATGATGAAAATACAACAGGTCAAGACTCATGACATGCAGTTGAAGTGGTGCTAAAAGGGCATTTATAGTTTTAAATGAATATGTAAGAAAATAAGACTTGTTTAAAATTAATGATTTAATAAACTTCTAATCCAAGGATCTATAAAAATGAAAGGAAGTAACCCAAAGAAATGAAAGGCAGAAAGTAACAGTAACAACAATGACAAATAGAAGAATAAATCAATTTTTAAAAAGCAGAACAGAGAAACCAATAAAACAAAGTATATTCTCTCAAAAGCTTATTAAAATTAGCATATTAGGCTTCAAGAAAATTAAGAACAAGTGTCCAAAAGGCAAGATTAAGGGAGTTAAATTAAATGCAAACTACAGTCTAGGAAAAGATATGAACAGTACATGCCAGGAGCTCTGATGCACAAAAGGTGGGAGAAGAAGGGAAAGTGAATAAGTCCTTCCTCTGCCTTTTTGGGCTATCCAGACTGTCAACGGATTGGACGATGCCGGGTCACATTAGTGAAGAGGAATCTTCTTTACTCAGCCTACTGATTCCAACATTAATCTCTTCCAGAAGTATCCTCACAAACACACGGAAATAATGTTTTACCAGATGTCTGGGTATTTTATGATTACTAATTATTACCATTATTATAGACAGGGTCTTGCTCTGTCACCCAGGCTGGAATACAGTGGCACAATCATGTCTCACTGCAGCCTCCGCCTCCTGGGCTCAAGCAATCCTCTCACCTCAGCCTCCTGAGTAGCTGGAATTATAGGCGTGCATCACCACACCTGGCTTATATATTTATTTATTTATAATTTATTTTTGTAGTGATGGGATCTTGCTGTGTTGGCCAGGCTGGTCTCAAACTCCTAACCTCAAGTGATTCTCCCACCTTAAATTCCCAAAATGCTGAGATTATAGGTGTGAGCCACCACTTTAACCCAGTGAGGTGACCCACAGAATCACCAATGATGATGATTATGAAATGATATGTACAAGAATGTTCATAACAGTTTCACTAATAGTAATTTCTAAGTTGAAAGCAACCCAAACATTCAGCAGTAGTAGAATGGGTGAATAATTTGTGGTATAATTTTAAAATGTGCTATTACATATTGTGATGCTACCCAGTGAAAATGAGCCATTTTACGATACTATGTCTAAATTTATAGGCATATTTTTGAGTGCAAAAAAATAAGAATATAAACAATGTATATCATATGACTTTATTTTTGTATAACTCAAAAATAAGCAAGGCTAATTGATGATGTTTGGGTAAGTGACCACATGAATGTACACAGGTAAAAATGAAACAATCTGCATACTTAAGACTTGTGGCCTTATGTATATTGCATATCTTCTCAATTAATTAATTTATTGATACCACTGCTTCTGTAGCATATGCCTCAGTCTTTCCTTTTCAGAGCAAAATTCCATAAAATAGTTGCTGATGTTTGTCTTTAATTTCTCTTCCAATTTTCTATTAAATTTATCACAATCAGGCTGTCATGTCCATTGCTTCAGCAAACTTCCTTATCAGTCTTAGCAATGATCTTCACATTACAAAATTCAGTATCAATTCTCAATCTTAATATTTTAGCAGCATTTCATATAGTTTATCACTCTTGCCAAATGAAGGCTGTTACCTTCTTGGCTTTGTGTTTCTTCCTATCTTACTGATGACTACTCCTTCTTCGTCTTTTTTACCAACATTTCACTCTCCAATGTAATGTATGAGTAGCCCAGGGCTTGGGTGCTGCACTATTTTCTCACTAAAATAACTTCCCAGTTGGTCATCAGATCTTATGGCTTGATGACTGCTGATTTTATATCTACAGCTCTGACCTCTCTGTTGAAATCTAGGCTCATATGTCCAATTGCATAATCAACATTTTTTAGATGTCCAATAAAACTTTATACCTCCCAAACTGAACTAACCTCCAATCCGCTTCTTTCTTAGTATTCTTCCTCTCAGTTGATATAAAATTCATCATTCCAGTAGTTCAAGCCAAAATTTCTGAAGTCATCTTTGACTCTTTTCTTTCATTTTCTCCATCTGAAGCAAGATGATTATCTTTCAAAAATAGATAGTATATGACTGCTTGTTATGACCTCTTTTCCCACCACCATGGTTCAAGTTACTATTATATTTTGCCTGGATTGTTGCAAAATACTTCTCACTGGTCTTTCTATTTCTACTTTTTAAAAAAATTACAGTCCATTCTCAACATAACACTGAGAGAAGTCCTATTAAAACATGACTCAGATTGCTACACTCCTCTGCTCAAAACTTCTCAATAAATTTCTATCGCAAATCTCCATGTGGAGTAAAAGACAAGTCCTCATAATTTAGCAACCCTGTGTAATCCCCTCTACTCATTAACTCTTTGGTATGTCATATTACTGCTCTTCCTCTTGTTCCTTCTGGAACAGCCACACTGTCCTCATGATTATTTTTACTCTATGCACTTAATCAACTCACGCATTCACAATTACTCTTTCTTCTACTAGAATGGCCTTTCCCCTGACCATATCCACATAGCACACTCCTGTCTTTGTTCAGATCAGCTTTGCAGTATGGCTTACCACCAAACTTACAATTTTAAACTTTTAGTGTATATAAACACTATCCCTCTTCAAAGCTTTGTTTTTCTCTGTTTACACATGTCATCATCTAATATGCTATGTATTTTACTTATTTATCAGCTTCCTATTGTACTAGAATGCAAGTTCTATAGTTTTTTTGTTGATGTTGTTTGTATGTTTGTTTGAGATGGAGTTTCCCTCTTGTTGTACAAGCTGAAGTGCAATGGCGTGATCTCAGCTCACAACAACCTCCTGGGTTAAAGTGATTCTCCTGCCTCAGCCTCCCAAGCAGCTGGGATTACAGGCATGCACCACCATGCCGGGCTAATTTTGTATGGCTCTACAAAGTCTAGAATTTTTATTGTTATTATTTTTCCAAAGCATTCCCGGAATCTAAAAGAGTACCTCATGAATAGTAGGGCTCAATAAAACACTTCCCATAAATAATTGAATAAATTCAAATAAAATATGAGCTATATCTAGTCCTAAGTTTCACAGCCCCATCTCTTGTTTCTGCACTGCATTATGATCTCTTCTTGTAGTAGTCAGACTCATTCTTATGACTTCCCTCCTGAGGTGTTTGTAGAATTTTGACTTCTTCCACTAAATTGTATAGAACAATTCAGTTCTTTTAATTCTCAAACTCATATCTAGGCCCACAATGTCTTAGCAAAAATCCATGGATATTCTCAAGAGAAAAAAAAATCGCTTTGTTCAATAATATCCGCTTTTCTGAAAAAGCAATTGCTTAGATGTTGTATAACCATGGCTTAATTCAGTTTCTAAATGTATTATACATAGATATATCCCACCCAGCCCTGCCATCTGCTGGAGTATGTGCATGTCTTCTCAAAAGGATTCTTTATTTTTTTATTAAACTAACATGTTCATGGAGCCTTATGAAAAATCTTCCTGTAGTTTTGGGATGGAAGGTATGATCAAGGTAGTACGTAAATGTACATATTTATTATGTGGAATATGTAAGAGAGAAAATATGCTAAAAAACAAAAGATCAGTTAAGACACATTCACTTTTATGGATATGAAGTGTAGAGTATCTAGCTTATCATTTAAGTAATAGAAGCAGAAAAGAGAGCAATAGCTGCTACCAAGAAATAAATGAACCCAAATGATGACTGATTTCAGAGAGGAAAATGTAGATAAAGAATCAAGATGGGATCAGAAAAGAATTAAACCTCTTCTTTTGAGATCTTACCTTCTCTAGAGATATATTTGAACCTTTTAACCTTTTAAGTCATAATCCATAAAGATAACATGTTAATGCTAGATGCCATATAAAGGCATCTTTTAAGGCATATCCACAGTACATTTTCATAAAACATCAATTTAAGCTCTGTCAGTTACATCTGCTCCTGAGAGATTTCACCAGTCATATTGTACTATCACATGACTGTTCATAAAATGATTGACAGTATACAGACAGAACACATTCAAATAAATAGGTTTCATTTGAAGATCTTTAAGTGATCCATGAGCATTTCATATAGGTCTCTAATAACCAGTGTTTATCATAATTGTATTTAACACAGGTTTTAATTCAGATAGTTACATAAACCTTCATCGGGTTTTTTGTGGGAAAGGTAAGGCAGAGTACAGTGATGAGTTTAGAGCTGGCTAATTTGAATAATTTCAGCAGGGCTTTAAACTAGGGATGGTTCTTCTTTGCCTGGTACCTGGCCCTGGGATGGTTAAGGCAGGGGAATACTGCTTTCTGGGGTAAGGGCCAAGTAGAGAAGGTATCGCTCCTTCTACTAGTTTGCATAATAAAGGCATGCTTCTGGCTGGTCCAATATCTACAAATAAACTAACCTCAGTAGAGGCAGTCTTTCCTCAGCTAGAAATGTTGTTTAAGATGTGTAAATGTACCATACCAAAAAAAAAAAAAAAAAGTGTATACAATACAGAACCTCAAACAAAATGTCACTATGTAATATAAAATGTAGCTGGCATATCATCTGCCAGGTATTCATAACATTTGTATTTTAAAATCTATCAATTACCTTTCATTTACACGTATTTTCACCATTCATTTGGCAATTAATTTCATGCTAATGTATAGACTTGCAATATCATTTGGTGACTCTTCAAGAGTTTTAGTCTTGTTTGGGAACTTATAATAAGTTGAGAATGATCCTGTTAAAAGAAGACTATGAAACTTGCACTATAAGATGTCAGGTTCTAGTGAGGAGTTATAAATAGCCTGCCAAAGGAGTAAAGAAATGACAGGTTTTAATGATGAAACTTCATCATTAAATTACGTACAAAAGAACTAATATGGCAAACAGGAAACTCTGATGACAGCACTTTCCATTAATGTACCATGTCCTTTTCCTTTAATTTTCTGTTTTTCCTTTGCCCAGCAATAAACGAGCTAGAAACTGCAACTATTGAGAGATAAAAAGAGATGGAAATCACAACAGTGTTCTCTCCCTCAGTGCCTAACAACACTGAGTCAGGTCAGATGGTCAAAGGAAAAACACATTGAAGTGAATGACAGTGTACATTTTTTATCTGAATAATAATGAACTAAATTCCTTCCTTTGATTCACTCCTCTCTACTACCCTTCTTTTCTCGTTTACTGTAGTATCTCAGTTGAGTTTTAAAGTGTTTCAGTATTACTGTGCTTCCCTGTTAATCACAAATGACATCCTAGTTTTATTTTTCTATAGCATACCCACTGAAAAACTAGCCTCTTATCCAACCATTTTTCAAAATGTTGATTTATGAAACTTTGGACACTGAGGAAAGAAGAGACTTGTGCCTTAGGGAGACTGGCTTTGATAACCTGACCATAAATATACAACAAGTACAAAAAGAGGTCCCCAGTATACTAGCTATAGTATACATGATCACATCCAGGGCTGTGCCTGGTTCCCTATGGGTGATAAATTATAATCAGTACTAACACTTCATTCCTATGCTCCTCTGCTACATCACCCTTTCTATATTGCCAGAGTGTCCAATAATTACAGCAGAACATATCTTTCAAGTTTTGCTTGACGCTTAGGATAAGCAATTAGGAGGATCTTCCAGCAAGGACCCATACATATTGAATCATAAGAAAAAATCTGAGTAAAAAAGTTAGAAACAAATAATTATGGAGACCATAAACCTATGATTAATATGTAAAATATATTTTTGAACAAGGTTATTAAAAATATTAAGCAATATTTTAAAAACAGAGCACCTTGCATAAAAACTAAGATTTGGAGATTATCATAACAGGTTTATGTTCCTATTGTCAATCAAAAGGGGCTGAATTTGTCTCTACACTTTATAGGAGGCATTTTTTTCTTTTATATATACTACATATATTTATGTATCTTAGCCATTTTGTTCTATCCACATCTTTAATTGATTATTTTATATATGTATCAGAGAGAGAGGGAGAGAGAGAGAGAGAGATTTATTATAAGGAATTGACTTATGCAGTAATGGAGGCTGAGAAGTCACAAGATCTGCCATTGGCAAACTGGAGACCCAGCTGCTGCAGATTAAATCTTTGTATTGTGAAACTTGATTATACCTATTGGGCCAGTCTTGTCATATCCAACTACATCAGAGTCAAGGGGTCAGGTAGGAAAAAACATTCAGGGCACATAACCCCAACTCCACAACTGAATTTTCTACCAGGCCATCTGCTAAAATGTTTTCCTGTAGCTCTAGGATCAATTTTCCCTCGTAGCTGTTGAAACAACCTGCCATGACTCTAAGACTAGTTTTACCCACTAACATCACCAGTTAGAGCTCGCCAGCTCCTAAAAACTTTCCTAGTGCCAATGAGCTTTATTTTAAAACTATATGTAACATCTTTCTAATAAAACCTCCAACCTTCTCTTTGTTCTTCAGACATATCAAAGACCACTCCAGTCCGTCTGTATGCTCTGAATTGAAATTCTGTGATTCTTGAATAAAACATTTAATTTGGAGATTCAGCTCTACATTTTATTTTGATTTCAACAATGCTTCCCCTGCCCAAGTCAAATTTATATATTGAAATTCTACCCCATAATGTGATGCTATTAGATGGTGTGGCCTTTAGGAGGTAATTAGGATTAGATGAGGTCATGAGTGTGGAGCCCTTATAAATGGGATTAATGTTCTTATAAAAGAGGGCATGGAGAGCTTCCTTGTCCCTTCCATCATGTGAGAACACAAAGAGAAGATAGCCATCTATGAACCAAGACGGGGGATCTCGCCAAACACTAAATTGGCTGGAGCCTTTATTTTCTATGTTCTAGCCTCCATAACTGTGAAAAACAAATTAAAAACAACTTATTATCCAACCAGTTTATGGTAGTATTTTATAGAATCCTTAACAGATTAAGATGCCAGGAGGATTGATGGTATAAGTGCTAGACTGAAAACCAGCGGGTTATAGACTCAATTCTTATTTTTCAGATTGAGTCCAAAGGCAGAAAAATAAAAATACTTCAGTCATAGGGAGAAGGTGTTCCTTCTTACTTAGCCCTTTTTTTTCTATTCAGGTCTTTAACTGATTAAATGAAGCCCTCTCACATTATGGGGGGTAATCTGCCTTACTTAGTTCACTAATTTAAATGTTAATCTTATCCAGTAGCATCCTCACAGACACACATATAATAACGTTTGTTCAAATATCTGGGCACCCTGTGGCTCGGTCTAGTTGACACGAAATTTAACCATCCACAATGGTTGAACTGGTTTACAGACCCACCAATAGTGTAAAAGTGTTCCTATTTCTCCACATCCTCTCCAGCACCTGTTGTTTCCTGACTTTTTAATAATTGTCATTCTAACTGGTGTGAGATGGTATCTCATTGTGGTTTTGATTTGCATTTCTCTGACGGTCAGCGATGATGAGCATTGTTTTCATGTGTGTGTTGGCTGTATAAATGTCTTCTTTCAAGAAGTGTCTGTTCATATACTTTGTCCACTTTTGATGGGGTTGTTTGATTTTTTCTTGTAAATTTGTTTCAGTTATTTGTAGATTCTGGATATTAGTCCTTTGTCAGATGGGTGGATTGTAAACATTTTCTCCCATTCTGTAGGTCATCTGACAACTCCGATGGTAGTTTCTTTTGCTGTGCAGAAGTTCTTTAGTTTAATTATATCCCATTTGTCAGTTTTGGCTTTTGTTGCCATTGCTTTTGGTGTTTTAGTCATGAAGTCCTCACCCATGCCTATGTCCTGAATGGTATTGCATAGGTTTTCTTCTAGGGTTTTTATGGTTTTAGGTCTAACATTTAAGTTACATGTGTATACATATGTAATAAACCTGCACGTTGTGCACATGTACCCTAGAACTTAAAGTATAATAATAAAAAAACAACTTAACCATCATAAGTCTACCACTTGTCAAATTGGCACCCATATCCATCCCCTTAAACCATACTTAATCACCAAATAAAGACAATAATAATTTTATATAAGGTAACAAGAGGGAAGAAACAAATATATTTTATCTATCTAAATATATATATCTGTATGTATATGTATATGCACCTTTATTCATAACAAAATGAGAAAATCCCCATGACAATTACAGTTCTAACTTATATAACTGGTTATATGGTTGCAGCTAGTATTTATAACTACCTTCTTCCACTATTCATTTTTTATTCTTTTTACCTACAGCAATCCCCTCACTTGGTCATGGTTCTTTACCTGGTGTTGTGACCCAAATCTTTATTCCTAAAGGGTTTGGGTCATTAGTAGTTGTGTTAGTTCATTTTGTGCTGCTGTAACAGAATAACACAGACTGAGTAATTTATAAAGAACAGAAACCTCTTTCTCAAAATTCTGGAAGCAGGAAAGTACAAGATCAAGGTGTCAGCAACATCTTGTAAGGGCTCTCTTACTGCAACTGCATGGCAGAAGGCAGAAGGGCAAGATATAGCAAAGCTATTTTCACAAACCCTTTTTATAAGGACATTAATCCACTAATAAGGGCAGAGCCCTCATGGTCTAAACACCTTCAAAAGGTCCTACGTTCCAGCGCTGGCATTGAGAATTAAGTTTCCAATCCATGAATTTCGGGGGACACATTTCGACCAAAGTAGTAGTCTTACCTAGGTTGGATTATTGTCATTTTTATTGACGTCAGTCACAGGGCATGGTATTACTAAAATCACCCTAAGGGATCTCTTGTATTCCAGACATATTGTTCTTTACCTCCATCATGTAATAGTAGCTTGATTTCCTCTTGGTAGTCAGGATTAATGTGCCCCAGTCAGCAGAGTAACTCCCTCTTTACCTGTTAATTCAGAGGCAAGAGGTGCCCAAAGTTGTCATAGTCTTAACTTCCAGTTTCTTGGAGTCACTTCTGTGTCTCCTGGTGGAAGCATTCCTTCCTTTGGAACCAAAACCTGAAGGGAAACATGAGATAAGGTTGGGGAAGAGGAAGCAAAAATTTCACTAGTGGGTCACTAGCAGTGACAGTGTGTTGTAACACTCCCATTTCTACCCTTCAATACCTGGCTATAGGAGAAACAGCACCTGGTAGGATTAAGTATGAGTGTCCCTCCAAAATTTATGTTGAAATCCTAACCCCCAATATATTGGTGTTAGGAGGTGGGAGCCTATGGGAGGTAATTAGGTACTGAGGATAGATTCCCCATAAATGAGATTAGTGCTCTTACCAAAGAGGCCCCAGAGAGCTCACTAATCTCTTCCCCTACTTTGTCTAGTGACATTAGGAACACTCAACCTCATTATCAACCAATATAAGCATATTTGCAATATTTTGTAAATCTCTGCTGCTAGCTCGTGACATAAACTATCAGTGCTTTCTTTACTACTGGAAAGAGAGTCATTGGCATATTTAAATGTAATCAGATATGTACCCAATTCTCAAAAGCCTAGAATCAATTGGGAAAATTTCTCCTTAAAATTCTCTTTCTCTAGAACTGATCATGATGCCAAAGTCCGTATTTGTCAGGGTTCTCTATATATCTATAGATTAGATATATCCAATGAGATATAGGATTGGATATATCCTACTGGATATATCTACATGAATATAGATATTTCTTACAGTTCCGGAAGCATTAATGTGTTCATGAGGGCAGAGCCCTCATGACCTAAACACCTGCCAAAAAGCCCAACCTTTATAACATATATTTTATATCTATAAATAAATATAGCCATACAGTTGACCCTTAAACAACATGTGATTGAGCTGTGCAGAACCACTTATACATGAACATTTTTCTGCCTTTGCCACTCTTGAGACAAGATCAATCCTTCTTGTTACTCCTCCTCAGCCTGCTTAACCTGGAGATGATGAATATGAAGAACTTTATGATGATCCACGTTTACTTCATGAATAGTAAACATATTTTCACTTCCTTATGATTTTTAATAACATTTTTTCTCTAGCTTACTTTGTTATAAGGATACAGTATATATATATTATATATTATATATATATACACACACACACACATATATGTTCATTTTGCATTGCTATGAAGAATATCTGAGGCTGGATAATTTATAAATTGGCTTATGATTCTGCAGGATGTAGAAGGATGGCACCTGCATCTGCTTGGCTCCTGAAGAGACCTGAGGAAGTTTTTACTCATGGCAGAAGGAGAAGGGAGAGCAAGAGTATCACATTTTAAAAAAGCTAGGAGGTGAGAGAAGAGAAGGAAGGAAAGAAGAGAGGAGGGGACAGGCTCCTTTAACAACCATATCCCACATAAACTCATTGCCAACCGTTACCACTGGGGAGGGTACCAAGACATTCCTGAGGCATCTGCCCTCATGGCCTAAACACCTCTCATTAGGCCCCACCTCCAATATTGGGGATCACATTTCAACATGAGATGAGGAGGGAATAACATCCAAACTATATCAGTATATAATACATATAACATATAAATATGTGTTTCTAATCAACAGTAAACTATTCGCTAAGTATTGGAGAAAGAGGAGTCAAACTTGTATGCCAATTTTCTACTGCACTGAAGTCAGCATTCCCAACCTTTCCATTGTTCAAGGATCAACCTGAGGGGGGGGGGGAAATATATATATATATATATAATACACACACACACACACACACACACACACACAGATACACACACATACTTGGGCCATGGGCAGATGCCTCATTAATGTCTTGGTGCCCTTTCCCATGGTAATGAACTCACGGGGGATCTGGTTGTTAAAAAGAGCCTTTCAATCCATCTCTTCATTTCTTCTTTTGCATTGTTCAAGACAACTTGAATTTTTATATATATATATAAAATATATAAATATAATATATAAATATTATGTATATTATATATATAATATATATATATATATAACAAATCTCTGAAACTCTTAAAAACTATCCGCATAACTGCGATACAGTTAGTCATGCTGCTTCTTAGGGACTGCTTGATTGCTTGACAGTCAGTCCTTGGCAACTTGGAAAGGAGTCTTATAAATACCATCCTCGAAAGTTTCAGGGCTTTAAATAATCTTACTTAAATCACTACCTCCTACCATGGTAACTTCTTGAACTTACATCCAGCAGGAGTTCTAAATTGTCTAGCCAATTAGAATATAGACAGCAAGATCCCTGTAAAAACCCAACCATCCACAAATGGCAACGACTCTTTTCCTGCTTAGATACTTAAGGGCAAATGGAAGGGAAAAAAAAAGTGAATACAACTCATCTTATACCAAAAATATCAGGTCAGAATAGTAGAATTTATATATTCAAACAAATGCATTTATCCAAGAAAATCCCTTGAGAAGGAGAGCTTATGACAGTAAAGTTAATCTTGAAGTTAAGATTAAAGAAAACACATTAAAACTAATTTCCTATAAACCTATCAAATATAAAATTTGAATCGAAAAATATATGATTTCCAGAAACATTAAGATTATTTGTCTTTTTATTTACAGAGACTTTTTTGCATAAAATGCAACAGAGCATAACATATTTCATTTAAGTATTTTATCATCAAATTTATGTTTCTGAGTTGGAAAGAAAAAGATTTAAAATATGTTACTTTGCCTATTAAATTAAGTTATTATATATTAAATCAGTTTTTGCCTATGGACAATTAAAGTATTTGGTTTATTTCCTTTGTTATTATGACATTGAAAAATGTTTTTAATATACAGATTATACTGAGTTATATTGAGAGACAGTAGTATTACAATCTGATATATTTTAAAAGTCTGACTCTCTAATTTGCTTAAAAGCATTTTCTTGGATGTTCTGAGTCAGTTTTTTTCTAAGTTCTGAGAGCCATTGCCAAAAGTGCCTGGTTTAATTAAAGTCACTTTTTGTTTTTGAAGTAGTTGTTTCTAATATATTATGTCTAACTTAAATATTCACTATGGGAAAATTTTATTTTGTTTCAACCAAGCATCATAAATTATTTCCATTCAAAGCAATACTAGAAAATTATTAGAATAGGAGTGACTTTATGTAAGCATAAAGCACTAGTCATTTGTAGAAACATTTGCATTGCAGTATTTCCACATGCAAAGTCCTAATGGAGTCAGTGTTTCTCAAAATACCAAGGTTTATACTTAGAGAAGATGAAATATATGTGTTTAAAAAATAATATGTTCCATATGTTTCTGATTGCATTTTAAAAGTTACTGCGTTAAAAACTATAATCCAAAACAAATTGAATTTCTAGCTTTATGATTTACCAGCCTAAGAACAGCTGTTGGAATTGAACATTATTTTACCCCATTGTTAACTATTGTCAGTGTGAGCAACATGGTAGAGACCATAATATACATCCATCTATATCCATTAGTCTCTCCTGAACACATGGGAGGATTATTCTTGCTTATTTTTAGTTATGCAGCGACAAATGACTGGTTCCAGCCCATTAAATCTGTGTAAAAAATAAAGATATAATGTGTGCATGCAATTGTGTGCCCTTCTAAGGCAAAGTGTTTGGCTAATATAAGAGCCTCCAGCAGCTACAGAAGTCATGTATCTCTGGTGGTGCAATTTCAAGGTAACAGAGCTTTCCTATCCAAGATATTTGAGAACTATGTATAGCAGAGACCACATTGACCCATGATGAACATGTTATATGAGCAAGATATAATCTTTGTTGGATTAAGCCACTGGGATTTGGGAGATAATTTGTTACTGTGGCATTACCTAGTCTAAACTAGTACACATGTAGACACATGTGTATTTGCATATATATGTATTTGCATATAGTACAATTTATCAATTAATAACCAACGTTTATAGCATTTAATAACCAGCAATAGAAATAATGTCTCTCCAATTGACCATTACAGGTTATTCTATCTATTTTTTCTATGAAAATTCAAATACTCAATGTGCGTGTCTATTTCTCTTGTGTTCCATATCTTCTATTTTCTAAAACTAGTCCTATGACAATCATTAAGAAGTTAGCACCTTTATTCCACATTATTTTAAATTTATTTGGTGGTTTGAAATTTTTGTTTGCTTTATTATGACAGATAGGGGAAAGAATTATTGCTACATTGTATGTATAAAGTTCTAGCTTCCTATTAGGTTGTAAATATACATTGTGAGTCCAGAGCTATATCTTATAAACTACTTCTAAAATGATTAGTTTTTCAATAGAGTCACTGTGCCATCCATACTGTCATATGGATAGCTTTACCATGAACAGTCTGGTCATCTAGAACATCCAGACTCTGAATCCCACTTGTATTTAATATTGACAATGACTTTTTTGGTTAGAGTTTCCTTTCTTTTTTAGGGGTTTTCTTTTTATCCTGTGCTCCATGCATTCTACCCCCTAATTGTGTTTCTTTCTCTACATGTAACTTATTTTCTAAAATTAACCACCTGTTTCTGTTTCTTTAAATAATGCTTTGTGCTGTCATCCAACGATAATATATTTGGAAAGATACAAAATCATTGATATTTTCAAAATAATGTTTCTTATTTGAGAATAAGTTATGCCATATTATATTTTTTCTAGAGCATTTTACATAAACCAAGGTAGAAGCCAAACTAGTCATTAATAAAGAAAATAATAAAATTGTATATTTTTGTGATTCATGTATATTTTTGAATAGTTTGCTTGAGGTACATAGGACTTATTTTTCATTCATTGACTTCTATAACTACATGTTTATTCAAGTTAAAAATGACAACCGCTTGAAACACTTTTGTTATCTATGTAAACATAAAAGGAAGGATAATGTTATGCATTCATAATAATTGTCACTTCATTAATAATATTTATTTCCATTTCTTCAGGGAACCCTTAAATTTAACACTTCATCACAAAACAAAACAATATATGTATAAAGCAAGCTTTATGTTTGAATCAAAGCAATATATTTTGAAAGTTGAGTTAATTTTTTTTTTTAAATAATGGATATGGTTACATGGTATAGTTTCCATTGTTAGAAAATGAAGGAAAGTGGCAATAGAAGAAAGTAGATGATAGTTAAGGAGTTCTTGTTAGAAACAGAACATTGTAGCTCAAACATAAGAACATATGCCAAATTAAATTGATTAATTTTTCCAGTCCTTTTGTCATACTTGGTGAAAGTACTTCCACTCAGAATAAGTGGGTCAATTAGAACAACTCAAAAAGACTGTCAAAATTTTATTAAGCCAAGGTAAAATAAAGTTATAGTTAAAATTGTTTCTCAATCTGAATTAATATGCTGGTTGAAAATGATCTGATCATACAGTGTCAAAGCATTCTAAAGCTTTGGGAGAAAACTAAGAGATCATCTGAATAAATTCTTCTTTGAAGTATTGAAAATTGAGGTTTAGAAAAGTAAAGTGAGCTATTTGTGTCATACAACTGTTGACATTTTTAAGCTTTCTTAAATTTAGTATTGCTCTTGTGGTTTGTTTCTTTGAGGTTTTAAAATTTGTTAGTTAACCATTGTTTTTCTTTCTTAATGGTATAATAATGTCAAGGAAATTGGGGTTTTAGTCCTAAGGCAAGATATAATGTGTGCATGCAATTTTACTTTAAATTATAATGCAAGTTCTAATACTATTACCTTTGTAACTATTTACTAGTAAGATATCCTACAGTTATTTCTTACTTTAACTAGAAGCAAGCGCAGAGAATATCCGACTCCTGGAAAAGTGGTGTTGGGACCCTGTGACCAAAGCATCTACTGATTGTAGGGTTTGGAAAAGCCTCTCTGTCCAAGTATTAATTTCGTACTGCCTTTTTAAAAAACACATATTCTAGAGGTAGTTAGACAACAGGAGACATGTACTCTAGTCTTTTTTTCTGTGTATTTAGGAAACGCGTTTCCTGCAACTGCTTGGATTTTCTACTTTACCATGAAACTTGCATAGCTGGCACGAGCTGGGTAACAATTAAGAATATCATTTTTCATACCATGCCAAATATTTTTCTACTTTACTTATTTCATATTTTGCATTTTGGACTTTCCTATTTAACTTGATTCAAATAGGTAGTTTTTGGTTTAAAAGAGTTTGGAAATAACAAATGTATTTGTTTTAGTCTTTACCTTATATACAAGTTTAAAGCAAAACTGATCACTGAAACAAAGCATGGGAAATAATTAGAAACTTTTTTCTTTTTTTGGTTTTCAAATTTTTTTAACGTCAAAAGAGTATGGAACTTTAAGGAGAGTAGAAGTGATCTAATGTGTAGGAAAATAATATACTGGGAACTATGTTCGGCAATCCAGCATTATGCGTTTGCTTGCCAGCCTGCCTTGCATGATTTCAAATACACTAAATAAGGTTTGCAGAAATTTCCAATGACAAGCATGAATTCAGAGTCTCTACTGATAGTGCAAGGAATGCATATAAGGTGTATGATTTGTTGAGAGCAGAATTAATGCAACTTAATTGAGTCTATTATTCTGTGGATGTTAATAGGGGACACTGCTGAGAAGTGAACACTGAGAGACAAAAGGAAAAAAGAAAGAAGGATATAGACCTGGGTTTTAGAAAGTTATAAATGAGGGCTTGATGTGAAAGCTCATAGTTCCATTATATCTGTGAGTAACTCAGTGGTGCCTGTCCATATCAAATTCCTTCATCTGGCATGATTACCCAGTGGGAAAAAAGGAGTGAATGTGTTACTAAATTGTGTATGTCTTACTTAATTCCACTCAGCAATGTTTGGAGATTGCATCAGCATATAGCTAGGATTACTACCATCCTAAAATTTAATTGAAAAAGGGTAATATAAAATACATTAAATTAAAATACTTTTCTGTGGCAGAGCACGTTGGCTCATGCCTGTAACCCCAGCACTTCGGGAGGCTGAGGTGGGTGGATCATCTGAGGTCAGGAGTTTGAGACTAGCTTGGCCAACATGGTGAAATCCCCTCTATACAAAAAATACAAAAATTAGCTGGGCATGGTGGCAGAAACCTGTAATCCCAGCTACTCAGGAGGCTGAGGCATGAGAATCGCTTGAACCTGGGAGGCAGAGGTTGCAGTAAGCCGAAGTTGTGCCATTGTACTACAGCCTGGGTGACAAGAGCGAGACTCCGTCTCAAAAAACAAAAAACAAAAAATAACAACAACAAAAAACTGTTTTGTAAAAGGTATTGGGAAAGTGTTGGATAATCTTCTACCTGGAAAACTAAATAAAACCTCATAAATAGCAATCATATAACACTATCTCTTGGCCAGGCGAGGTGGCTCAAGCCTGTAATCCCAGCACTTTGGGAGGCCGAGACAGGCGGTTCACGAGGTCAGGAGATCGAGACCATCTTGGCTAACACGGTGAAACCCCATCTCTACTAAAAAATACAAAAAACTAGCCGGGCGAGATGGCGGGCGCCTGTAGTCCCAGCTACTCGGGACTCTGAGGCAGGAGAATGGCTAAACCCGGGAGGCGGAGCTTGCAGTGAGCTGAGATCCGGCCACTGCACTCCAGCCTGGGCGACAGAGCGAGACTCCGTTTCAAAAATAAATAAATAAATAAATAAATAAATAAATAAATAAATAAAACACTATCTCTTATTATTGCCCACATCTAAGAAATCCTAAAGCCTAGCTGATTCTCTTTTCTTAAATGTCCACTCATATTGTCAACTCACTGCCAACTACATTCCACTACTACCGATCAAATTCTCAATGCTGCAGTTCCTTATCAAGTCTTACCTTCAAATTTATCTCTCTGCCTATAATTTTCTCTCTAAATCATTCTCCATATTGCCTCTAGAGTTAGTGCATTTGAAAACATTACCAAAAAATAAAATTGCAAAATTGCTCACTAACATCAGAGAGAGTCCGCATCATAAAGAAAGTGATTCTCAAATCTTTGTGTCCAGAAGATTTACCTAAGAACCTTGTAGTCTGGCTCAGAATAGGAACTCAAAACTATGTGTTCTATAAACAAAGTCACATTTAGGTTTGGTCTTAAAGGACAAAAAGGTGTCATCTGGGTTAAAAGGTAAAAGAGGACATTCTAGGTGTAAACTATATTTTGCAGAAGAAAAAATATTTGGAAAAAGAATTTTAGTGAGTCTATAACATATTTTCTATTTTAAAGGTCTAAGGTATACATAAACCATAATTAACAAATGTCTAATAAAGTATAATGTATGTATAAACATATGGATGCATATATATATGCATATATAAAAGAATAAATTTAAAAAATAGATTTAAAATCTTTAACTCATGCAAGAAATACTAGCTATACCTGGAAACATCCTGCAACTTGTCATATTTTTCAAAAGATTTCTAATTATCTGAACTGAATTTTATTTTAAATTGATAACCTCAAAGAAATATCAACTGGAATATCTTCTTTGATGTCACTGTAATCTGACTAATTTTCCCTGTTCAAACAACTGTAAAAGTGGGTCAATTATAAGTTATGAAGTAACTGTTTTCACATTTTTAATGATAGGCAGCACAGGATGGTAAACCGTAAGAGAAGGGAAACAAATGAGGCAAATGTTGAGAGTCAGTCCTCCACAGGTATTTCACATTTCTGTACATGTCAGCAGAAATACTGACACTGTTTTATCCAATCCTTCTTTTAAAGTACACTTATATAACAAACAGGCTTGGAAGAGAGAGTCTCTTCCTCCTGGGAAAAGGTTGGGCAGGTTTGCTTGCAAACCCAGTATGAAATACTGGAATTCCCTGTAATCCCAGCACTTTGGGAGGTTGAGGTGGGCGGATCATGAGGTCCGGAGATAAAGACCATTCTGGCCAACATGGTGAAAGCCCATCTCTACTAAAAGCACAAAAATTAGCTGGGCATGGTGGTGCATGCCTGTAATCCTAGCTACTCAGGAGGCTGAGGCAGGAGAATCGCTTGAACCAGGGAATGAGAGATTTCAGTGACCCAAGATCTTGCCACTACACTCCAGTCTGGCAATGGAGCAAGACTCCGTCTCAAAAAAAAAAAAAAAAAAAAGAAAGAAAGAAAGAAAGATAAAGAAGAAAAGATTGGAATTTGCTAGGCTCTGGATTCTTTAGCTGTAACACAAACTCCCTGCATGTGTAGCATTCACATTGGCCTTTCTGTGGGACTTCAGGGACAAGGGAAACTCACATAAAGTTTACTATGCTGCAGTACCATGAGTAATATAAAGTATTTTTGTCACCAACCCTGTATAGTGTCTTCTACCAGCAACCATGAGACTATGGCAGGTTAACTAGTAACTTGTAAGTAGGGATAAATCTCAGACTCATCACAGATTTTGAAAATGAGTCACAGTTGCTCCAGCTTTTTGTCAAGGTCCCCTACAGACTTGGAGTGGTCCCCCACTTCTCACAAGGAAGGCAAACTCAGAGCATGTTGGTTTTATTATGAGAGAGAAGTATTAGAGTTTGGAGCTACTTGATCTGCTGGGATTTGTGGAACAGAGCACCATAGAGAGAAGAGATACCTTGAAAAAAAGATCCAGAAATATCATAGGCAATGCCTTGAATGTTTCACATACACAAAGCTGCTCATGCATCGAGCAAGGCTCCAAGGGACCAAAGAACAACTTAAAATAAAAACAACATCTACCATAAAAAGAGCAATTGTTGGGAAACTTTGAGCTGAATGACCTGGGGTTGTGAGACACCTGAGTTTCAAACAATGACCATAGAGAGATTTCTTGAACACTCCAAGGATTGTATATATACTCCAGACAGGGAATACTTTAGGAATAGAGTTAATCTAGTCCTAGAGATAAGACTACTTCAGACTCATTCTAACAAAGCTAAAAAACAAACCTTATGGGATCAAGCTAATCTGGAAGTGAATTAATTTAATATTCTAATTGAGCAAGGAAGCAAAATATTGAAATATAAAAACCATAGCATCAATAATGTATTTAACAATTTATAGAAGAAAAAAGAATGTGATCCATAATCAGGATAAAAATCAATAAATAGAAACAAACTAGAAATGTCAGTGATTTTACAATCATCAAAGGACTTTAAAACAGGCACTAACAATATATTCAAAGATTGGAAGGAAAAATTGAACGTAATAAGGAAACTCACAGGGATATAAATAGAGAAACATAAGATATAATAGAGAATCAACAGGGGATTCTAGAGATGAAAAATATAATCTCCTAAAAATGACAAATTCACTGAATCTACCTAATAGCAGACTAGAGACTTCAAATAAAAAGATAAATAAACTTGAAGAGAGGGCAATAGGAATTATACAAATTGAACATAAAGAGAAAAAGGGTTGAAAAAATAAACAACAACATGGTCCATGGCACAACATCAAGCAGTCTAATGTGCATGTAATTGAAGTGTCAGAATATGAAAACAGGGAAAGTGGAGCATAAAAAATAGGAAGGATTAATTGTTACACATTTTTATGAAAACTATAGGCCAAAATATCCAAGCTGTTCAATGAACCCCAAGCAGAATAAAGAGATAAAACATCTCCAAAGCACATTACAATCAAATTGCTGATGCTCAGTGATATAAAGAAAATCTTAAAAGCAACGTGTAAAAAAGGACATATTGCATTTGTTACCAGAAACAATGATAAGAGTAACCACTGCATTCTCATAAGAAACCAAATTGTGATAATTTATAAAATATATTCAAATATAATTATATTTACTTTGTGAGCATATGCAATTTTTTAAATGTCTTTACATTATTTGAGAAAATATGGAAGATCTCTTTCTCCCTAAAAGAATGCCTTTCCTTGTCAGTTTCTGCTCCTAAACTATTCATGTTTAAATTATTTTGGTTGAAATTTGTGATCGTTGATTTTAAGTGTCAACTTGATTGGGTTAAGAGATACTCAGCTGGTGAAGCATTATTTTTGGATATGTCGATGAGGGTGTTTCTGGAAGAGACTGGCATTCGAATCAGTGAACTAAGATCTGTCCTCACCCAGTGTGGACACACCCCACCTAATTGGCTGAGGGCCTAGATAGAACACAAAGGGAGAGGAAAGGCAAATTGGCTGTCTCTTTTTTCCAGAGTGGGGACACCTTTCTTCTCCTACATCTTGTACAACAGAACTCCAAGTTCCCTGGCCTTTAGACTCGGGAATTTGCACCAGCTCTCCCCCAAGGTTCTCCTGCCTTTGGCCTCAGTTTAAGAATGATTAGCTTTACTGGTTCTGAGACTTTAAGAGCTGGACTGAGCAACGTTACAAGTTTCACTGGTATTTCAGCTTCTGGATGGCATTTGGTCAGACTTTTCAGCCTCCATAATTGCATAATCCAATTGCCTTTATAAAGCCTCTTTCTATCTATCTATCTATCTATCTATCTATCTATCTATCTATCTACCTACCTACCTACCTATGAATTATCTATCTGTCTATCTATATAATGTGTATATATAGCCCATTGGTTCTCTCTATCTGGAGAACTGTAATACAAAAGTATTTTAAGGTACAATATATTTCAATCAAATAGTTAAATTTATGAAAACTACATGCAGAAAATATTTTTCAGTAATTTTTGCCATTTTGAGAGATTATATATCCAGTTGATTTTTTTCTGGAGAAACAGTTGAGAGAAGACAGAAAAATATAGTAATTTTAGTAATAAAGCAAGTTACACAGTAGAATACAGCGGCAAATATTGATCATTAGCACCCTCAATCTCAGCATACATATTAAGCATAAAAATAAACAAAGCCCATGTTTTGCTCTCAAGTTTATCCTTAAACTGCTATAAATTTCTATTCCATGGGCACAAACTTTCTACTGCTTATATCTCCCCAGACATGCATGTTTAGCTGTGTCCTCTTAAAGCTAATTATATATATATTATTCAACATCCCTGGTGTTTTTGTTCTAATGTTAAAGCTTTCAGGTGTAAATATTAACTATGATTATATAATTGTATAATTTAGGCTTCAGCCATAAGAGGAATCTAAGAAACACCAGGCTGTTTCTTGTGTCCCTGAACTCATTCTATGTAGGAAATTACTTACTCAGTACATGCATTAAGTTAAATAAAGAATGAATATTACAGGATAACAGGCAGCCGGGAAAGACAGGTAATTCAAGGATGCATCTGAATTCAAATTAAGCACACATCATAAGGACCATGATAAAGTATGATTTAACTAAATAGAAGAATCTAGAATCAAGAAAAGTAGGAACACATAATAGGCCCGTCGATGAGACACACAAATGAATTTATTCACACTCACGATTTTGATGAATACCGGTTGTAGGGTAAAAGTAGTGTTGTGAGTGAAAATAATTCTATAACCACAGAAAGTAGTTCAGTATTATCATTAAAAGTTCAAATAATCCATAACCTGTGACCAGCAATTTCATACCTAGGTAAATACATTACAGAAACTATTGTAGTTGTGAACAGAAGATGTGTACAAAAATGTTTTTAACTTCAATATTGTTTAAAGCAAAAATAAATATTCGTGTAGTAAAAATGAACTGTAGATTCATCATTATCACCAATGAACATAAAATTGAAACCTAAATAAACAAATCACAGAGGAATACATGAGAAATGATTTAATTAATTCAAAATTTCAAATAAAACTAAGCTATATATGTTGCTGTCTTACATGCTATTATGAAATGATACAAATGAGATAATACCATAAATCAAACTAAGAGAATGAGTTCTACAAAGTAATGAAGGTATTTTCTTTTGAGGTTTAGGAGAGAAATGTGATTGGAGGAGGACATATGGAAGACTTGAAACGAACAGATAGTTTACCTCTTTCAGCTGGGTACATAGTAAATACATGGTTTTTTAGTATGTTTGTATTTTTTGTTTTTGCTCGGACGTAGTTTGACACTCTGTAGAGTGTGGTGTTTGAAAACATGGCATGGTTAAGTTAAATAGACTTAATTAAAACTGTTTTCACTACTTATTAGCTTGTAGCTTTCAGCAAATTACTTAAACCCTTTGGGCTTCAGTTTCCTCACCTGGCTGTCAATTGGGAAAAACTCATGAAATTATTGTGAGAATAAGATAGATAGATAGATAGATAGATAGATAGATAGATAGATAGATAGATAATTTAAACATGGCACAAAGAAATAACTCATTAAGATTAAGCTGATTTTATTGGTAATTTTTATAAGTATTATAAGTATCTTTTTTGGAGACTACCTTTTAACTTATACGGTATGTTTTTCCTTGTTTTAATTTAAAATCTTTCTAAAATTACACATCTTCTGGCACACTCACAGAGTATTTTTCTATCAAAAAATTTACTATAGAAGCTCAACTAATAAACAGTATAATTTAACTGTCTTTAATATGTATTATATTGAATTTCACATATGCTATCATAGAAATTTATCTCATAATAGTCTCATAGATTAATAATGACATTATCAACAATATTAATGTATTAAAAGATATTTAATAAAGTGAAATGACAATCTCAATTTTTAATTTGAAGCACTTTTGAAAAAGTATGTTAACTCATTTAATGAACATCTACATATTGAAAAATAGTTGTTATGGAAACAATTTGCATAATCAGAAAAGTTGAGAATTATATACTAAACATTTTTATATCTACTACCATGATTTAAGACACATGTTTAATAACTTATTTTATTTGTTTTTTAAACGTGAAATGTAACTGATGACTATGCGGTTACTTTTATTTTCATTCACATAACTATGCTACCTAAGAAGCAACCATGATCATGAATTTGGTGAATAAGCATCTTAGGTCTATATATGTGTATATACGTGAATATCTCTATATATATGCATACACACAAATACTTGTATATGTGTTCATATGAAATATATATCATGCTTTTGTGATTTCTGACAAATTATATAATTATATTATGCTACAAATATCTTTATGAAACCTCATTTTCATTTAATAATATTTTTGAAATTTCATTATCAGATATGTATCTATTTTCACTGGTATATATTGACCATCTTTTATTTAATGATTCCCTACTACAAAGTATACAGATGGTCTATAATTTTTTAGAAGTCTAAATAATGACAAAATGAACATAATTATGCATATTAATTTATAAACTTATATGAAGTTTTATGTAAAATAAAATTAATATTGTCTCCCAAAGAAAATTATATTCCTGTATAAAAACATGAAATACTTATTTTCTTTTTTCTTAAAAATTAGAAAAGGCCACATTTAGATAGGGAAGCTTTTATGTTAGTTCTGATTGAGTCTTCCTGAATGGCAATCACAAATAATTGGTATATTTACCAATTTCACTAAAGGATGAATGCTTTATTCACTAAATCATGGCCAATTCTACTAAAATATATTAATTTTTTGGTGACATTATTTTGAACACGATATTGCTTGAATAATTTAGTTTCATTTTTATCCTATTGTTTTTTAAAATGGTAAAATTAAGTCTATTTTCCCCATAAATAAAGGTAAATATGTAGAAATTTATTTTATACTAGTAAAATTATAGTTATTTCTATAAAAAAAAATAGACATGCCTAGTTTTGTGAGGAGGAAACCTGACTTTGATCTCTCACTAGTAAACACTTACAATCCAAGATATGTCTGCAACTCTTAAAAAAAGACAGATACCAACATGTATTACATTAATGACATCTTGACATAAATGTTTATATTGCAAAAGAAATACACAATTAATATGCCATAAATTATAGTTAAAGTGTATTTATCAGTGTTTGGGGAGGATATGTAGTCATTTGATACGACACATTTTGGTCTTGCTTTGGCCAAAACCAAAGTTTGAACACTCTCCAAATAAAAATCTAAGATTTTGGAAACCAACTTCACATATGTAAATTTTCTTCCCTGCGCTATTCAGAATACAATTTGATGGGTCAGAATAGAAATTCCAACAATAATTCATGTATTAGTTTTGACTTTTCTCTGCAGGATGAGGAAAAAGTATCCCAAAAGAAATGTATTATTTGTATTTAAGTATTATAGCTTCCTTAAGTATTACAATGAAAATTAGACTCCTGGACACGACAAAGTAACTAGTCCTAGATTTGTCATCCAATTATATCCTAATTTTTCAAAAATAAACAAAATAAATAAACTTTTCAGTATTGATCAGAGGAGGCACAGGATTGTTATCTCTGAGAAAAGGGAAACAAATTTGGTTTCCTTTCTTTCCAAAAAAGGGAACCCACGCTGAGCATGGTGTTCTCACTGAACAGAAGAGCCAGAGATCAGAGCCTGGAGGGCCTAAGGAAGCTGGAATTTACAGGTTGAGTATAGGAAAAGATGAAGCCACCACAAGATACAGCTCTCCATAGGGGACACCTCAAGTCTTTGATTAGATGCTGAACCACATGTGGGTCTGTTAAGGCTCCAGCAGGCTAGTCAAACGGCAAGTAGCATGGAGTTAAAAGAACAATTTCCAGAGTTCACAAAGTCCTGGGAGACCTCTGAGTTTTGATCATCCAAGTCAGAGAATATGTAAGGTTGTTTAATATTCAAAATTAATCAGTGTACTTGCTTATATTAATGGAATAAAGAATAAATAAATCATATGATTTACCATCCATCTTGAGAAACTACCTTAATCTAACAAAGAGCATATACAAAATAATGTACACCTAACATCACACTTAATGGTGAAAGATAAAATGGTTTTTTTCTAAGATCAGAAACAAGACATTTATTCTGACTAATTATCATCAACACTGTACTGGGTCTGTAAAAAGGGCAATGAGTCAAGAAAAGTAAATAAGAAAAACAAATTGGGAGAAAAAAACTGGAACCATACATATTCATAATTTATATACGTAGAATATTCCAGGAAAAATAAAAAAGAACTCCTAGAGCTCACAAGTGAATTTAGCTGTATGTTCATAAAAAAGCAACAAATAATGAAAAAAATAATGTAAGAAAAAAATCAACTTTGATAGTATTGGAAATGTAGGAAAAATTCTTAGAACAACATTCGACAAAATGTGCATGAGATATATACACTGAAAATTATAACATTGCTGACAGAATAAAGAAGACCTATATATATGAATAAATATTCTATGTTCATAAGTTGAGCATTTCAATATTAATATGTCCATTGTCTCCAAATTGTTCTATCAACTCAATGCAATCATAATGAAAATACTAGGAGTTTTATTTTTTTGCAGAAATTAACCAACTGATTCTAAAGTTTATGTGAAATTACAAAGAACATAGAATGGCCAAAATCATTTTGAAATAAAGGGAGAAAATTAGAGGATATTTGTCAGATTTCCAAGCATACTATAATGCTACCATAAACGAGACACTGTTATGGAATAAAGATACAGCTTACAGATCAATGGAACAGAATAGAGAGTTGAGAAATTGACCCACATAAATATGTCTATTTACTTTTTTAGAAATACACCAACATTTTCCAATGGGGGAAAAAATAGTATTTTCATCAAATAGTGGTGGAAAAATTAGCTAATTATAAGAAAAAATGATGAACCTTAACTCTTACTACACACAATCTTAACATTTTTCTTACACCTATCTATAAAATACGTGGAAAAATAATACAGAAAAAATTCCTCATACTCTTGGCGGTAAAGAAGGTTTTTAAAGTGATATAAATACAAGCAAATTTTAGGGAGAAATGATAAATAATCAAAATACCTCTGTGGTTCAAAGACATATGAAAATGAGACAAAATACACAAAATATATATGTCTGGGAAAGAACTTGCATCTAGGGTATATTAAGGCCTTCTATAACTCAGTCATAATTTAAAAACCAAGTCACAAATGTGAAAAATGTTTGAAAAGGCACTTCACAAAAGAAGACATATAACTAGCCGGTAAGCAAATTATGCTGTGCTCAATATAATTTGTCATTAGGGAAATGCAAATTAAAACTACAACTAGATACATAAGCACTATAATAGCTAAACTTAAATGATTGACAATATCAAATATTGGCAAAGATGTGGATCAGCTAAAACTCATATCACTGATGTGAATGTAAAATGGTACTATTACCTCAGAAAATAGTTTGGTAGTGTTTTGCAAAATACAGTACCACAAAGTACACACCACAACATGATTATGGTATACTGCAGCAATACCACATCTTGGTATTTGCCAAGAGAAATTAAACATATACTGAAATAAATTATCCTGTATGACTGCTTATAGCAGCTTTATTCTTCATAGTCCCAAACTGGAAACAATCTAGATGTTCATCAATAGGTGAATAAATTAACAGGTGATGGTACCACTATGCAACAGAATACTATTCAGCAATAAAAGAAACAAACCGCTGATAAATTAACAGCCCGAATGAACCTGAAGCTGTTTGGCTGCCAGACAGTCCAAGGAAATTTTGGGGATTCTGAAAATATTTCATGTTTTAATAATGGAATGATAGTCATTGGGAATATATGTTTGTCAAAACACATCAAATTTTATGCTAAAAATTTATTTTATATAACTCAACATAGTTAATTATATGATTAAAAAATAATTTCAGCTATACATTTTCAATTGGTGACACTTTTATATCACAATTTTATTTTCAGGGTATATACAATAAAACTAGAATGAAATAGTTTTTAACACAGACACATATTTCTGGATTTTGGCATGAATAGCATTAATGATACATAGGAAATTATAAACTTCAGACACTGACTATAAACAATTTACATTTAATTTAGTTATGTAAGCTATGTATATTCTTTCCTCCTGTTTATTTATATATTGTTTGATTTTTTATTTTAAGATCAAAAGTCACAGAAAAAGATATCAAGTATCACAAATGCAAAGTTTAAAAAAATGGCAAATTAGTAGTAATAAGTAATAGTTGCCATTAAAGTCACAAGCACTTAGCTGGACAAAAGGAGGCTGAGAGAACTTTATTTAGCCTAGTCCACAAAATTATAATATAGTTATGTCTTAGATAAGTATAAAATAAGACTACTTATATGGATTTTGGAAATGCTTTTCCAAATAAAAAAAAATACCATGAGCAATTGGGGTAAAGATAAAAGTGATTTTCCTCTTTTTATTTTAACATTGCCAATATTAGTTAGTTATGTGAACTTATATTTTCAATATAAATTAGTTTTACACCAGAATCAGATAGCTGTTTCACAACCTTAACTAAATGAATCTTTATTAATCCTTATCTGAATACCAAAACTGTATTTCAAAGTCCAGGCTTGACTGTATGAAACTATGAGTTTGCATATATGTTTATTTAATGTTCTTTTAGTCTATCGCCTCATTCAGATTATGACTGATGACCTGGATAACAAATGAAATGGTAAAATATCAGATGCGACATACTTTGAGGAAAAAAAAAGAGAATTAAGATATAGGTTTTACATAAATGTAGTTATTTAGCTCTGTTTTCATTTTCCTTTTTTCTTCACTAAACATGAGAGAGCCAGAGTTTTCCGTGCTATTCCCAAACCGGCTTGCAGAGCAAATAGGGCATTGAAAAGTGTCAAAAGAAAAAGAAAAACACACATTACAATGATAATTACCATCTTGTTAAAACCCGGTATAATAAGGTTCCAATTTGGTCTATAGCTTTTGTTACCTAAAATGACGCTTAAACCACCGTAAAAGGACTGATCCACATGATACTGTATTTAATATTATACCAATGTATTTTCAGAGCAAAATAATTAAAATACTTAAGTTAGCCAACATATTACCCTACTAAAAGTTCCCCTAGTACATTTCTTAATATATAAATAACAAAATAACAGTTAAATAACAAATTGTTTATAATAATTAACAAATAATAACAAATAATAAAATAATAATTATGGTATCTATGATATAGTTATCCCTGCTTGCTTTATTTACTTAAGTTTGAAAATTACTGTAAAATGGAAATCCCAATGAAGAGTCTCTAAAAATCTTAATGATATGAATAATTATTATGAAATTAATCATTATCCATGTCATATTACTCTTGAAATTTAAAATATTAGGTATTAATTTGGAATAATTAAATAATAGAAACAATTCACATGTAGGTGAAAGTAACTGCTACCAAAAAGAATTACAAGCACAACTTATTTTCTTTGATCTTCTATTGAATTGTTATGTAATATAAATTTAATCACATTATTCTGCATATATATTATTTTCTAATTTACAGAAACAGAGCTATAATACAAAGTTTAAAACATTAAGCTATTTTTGGAAATGTGTATTAAATATTTTAATTAAAATTAACATGCATGTTAGAGAAATTTAATAACATGTTCATGGATATTGATTGTTTTCTCAATGTGAAATTTGAAAGTAATCCAACTCAGACCAATAAAATATGTATTTTAAATATTCTAAAGAATATTATAATACACTAAGACTAATCAATTTCCAAAATTCTAAAATATTTACATTTAAGTTATAATTTTATAAGCCATAGTAATAACTATTCTGGAATGAAATATAGGTTTTATACATAGAAGCACAATATTAACAATGAAAACATGAGCCTTTTTCCCTTTTTCTAGTACAATACATTAATTGCTAAGCAGCTTGACACTTAGCTTTACTTCCCAGGAAATACTAATTTTTTTTTCTCCTTGTTACACCAGCTTATTCATTATAGGTATTAATGTGATGCTGGATATAAGGTATTTTGAGGTTCCAATAGGATATGAGTAAGTTGCTGTTCAGAATTTTCTGAGTATTCAAAAATAGTATGCATTGTAGAAGCAATATATTCATTTACAATTTGGTCTTTGCTACCCATTAACTTGGCTTCCTGTGTGATACAAATGCATCGGCAGTATTGGTTTTAAAATTATTTCTTGAACTCAGGGTTTATATTGATTAGCCTACTAAGAGGGTTTTTGTTTCTTGGAGGAATTGCACAGTTGGAAAAAAATGTAATAAAGAAACTAGTAAAATAACAAACTTCTTTAGAACTTATGCTTATCCTTAAGGTACTATTTTGGCACCAAATAGGAAGAAAGTAAGAGGTTATTTAAACTACCACTCATTATATCCCATTTTCTTTTATTCTTCTAACTCATATTGAATACTAAACATATTTTATATCCTAGATTTTATTTTTTGAATGTTGGATAAATTATATCTTTCTCATTTCCACATTGTATTTCACTTTAAGCTCTAAAAATTACCTAAAATCAGGAAAATAACATAAAAAAAGAATATTAGAAAACTTTCACTGCAGAATTGGACTTTAAGTTTCAGTGGTTATTAATGCCTTATTGGAAGATCGAATTGGACATTAAGCTTCCTTTCTATTATATTATATTCATGGAATTGTATAATTTAGGCATAATAATAAGGAAAATCATGGTCATTGCTCAAAATCTATTCAAATCCCCTCTATATAAGAGTAGAAAACAAACAAACAAAAAAATAATGATCATACTACTGATGACTCAAATTTTGAATTGTGTGAATTTTGGAGGACTGATACAACTGGATAATTCAATGCCCTGATAAAAGTATTTTCAAAGGAAAAGATTATATATTTGTTTTTTCTTTTTTGAGATGGCGTCTCGCTCTGTCACCAGGCTGGAATCCAGTGGCATGAGCTCGGCTCACTGCAAACTCTGCCTCCCGGGTTCAAGCAATTCTCCTGCCTCAGCCTCCAGAATAGCTGGAATTACAGGCGCATGCCACCATTCCCAGTTAATTTTTGTATTTTTAGTAGAGACGAGGTTTCACCGTGTTGGCCAGGATCGTCTCCATCTCTTGATCTCATGATCCGCCTGCCCCGGCATCACAAAGTGCTAGGATTACAGGTGTGCCCCACTGCGCCCAGCCGAAAGAGTTATATTTTGATGTCCCCCACTCAGGATTTGAAAACAAATCAGTGCTGCATGCCATGAGAATAGGTAGGTTTTAGACTGATGGTAGTCCAAAATAATAACTGAATATGTACTTGCAAGCAACAACAAAAAAAATATGCTTTTAACATGACGCTTTTAGAGTACCCAAACGAGTAAACATCTAAAACTGAATCATTAGCCAAAATGCTTGATCATAAGTTTTCTACAAGGAAAGATATTATTAAAGAACATATCAGATGCCATAAGAATATTTCTCTTTAGAGTTAGGCCACAACTCTAGTACATGATAATATTGTGTTATAGAACACTGACAGAAGCCAAAAGCTAACCGAATAATAAAAATGAAGGCATATATCATTATCTGGAATAATGTTAGTTCAGCATTAAGCAACATGGGAAATAGTATTCAAAAAACAGACCTTTAGCATTATGGGTAGCATCAAGAAAAGTATGGTGAGAAGAGACATTTACCACTTTGGGATGCAAATTAAGCACACTTCTTAGACTAATGAAGAATTGAATGAGAATGATGTTCTTAATTAACAGAGGATCTGCGTTCCAGGAATTGTTCTAAGTTCTTTTCGTGCATCATATCATGAAATCACATTATCCTATGAAATAGGAACTATTATTATCTCCATTGTACATATGAGAAAACAGAGGGTGAAATACATTAAGCAACTTATTTTAGTCATATCACTAGAGGTAGAACTAGAATTTAAATGCAGGCAATTTGAAGCTAGAGATTAGAGGACTCAGAACATGATACCCAAAAATATGTCATTTTGACATATTGGGTATTTTAAGCTGAAAGAAATTGAGGAAACAACAGAAGCAGAAAGATCATTCTGTTACTTTCTTCCACGTCTCTGTGTGAAGACAGGCCGAAGAGAATTCTTGGACCTACTTCCACTGAAACTTCATCATAAGACACTCATGTGACAGATGTCCTACCCCATATCCAGAGGAAAGAAATGAAAGCACAGAGATACCAAGAAGAGTTTGAATAGACAGGTCTTGCTAAGTTTCTCTGTTAATTACTATTAGATCATAACTCCTTTTGTCCAATCGTACTTCTATACAATTGTCCAGTCTTCATTAAATATAAGCTTAAAATAGTTTTCCCTGGGTCCTTGGGCCTTTATTTCTGACAGCTCCTGGGTCATGTAAAAATCTGGCTAAATAAATGTTACATGCCTTTCTTCCATTAACCTATGGTTTACTATAAGGGTGTCAGCAATGAACCTTGTGATGGGTGAGGAAAATAGATTTCTTCTCTACAGAGTCTTGTCCATTTCACAATAGTATCTCCTCATGAACTCAGTATTTAATTGAGCCAACTTTGAGAAACAACCTAACCAGAAACATTGGTTGAGGCAAGGATGATGGAATATTTAGTCATACATTTTTAAGTAGTTGTCAAATGGCACTCAAATAGGAGCAAGCCCGGGCAGGAAGAGTAGAGTGATGGATATTCATGCAGGTTATGAGTTAAGGAGTCTGTTAGTAAATCATATATCTTTCAGGAAATTTATTTATAGGCAGAAGGACCTAGATACTAGATAATTAGATTATTCATGTAGAAAGATCTCTTTACAACATCAGGATAAGATGAGAGGGATGAAGGGACAGAAAATTTAAAAAACAATTTTTGCAGTATGATGACTAAAAAAATTAATTACTTGGTAGTCCTAGGCATTATAAGAAATTCTAAGATAACCAAAACATAACCTCTTCCTTTATGTAACCTATAGTCCAACACGGTAAATGATTTATGCATAAAAAGAACTTAAAAATTACTGATGGTTGGTCTATCTAATCATGTGTTCTTAGAATATGAGAAATTCAGTTCTGCTTTCTAGATCTGATATATTGTATAAAAATTATTCTGAGATAAAGAACATGGTTCACCAAGCCTCTGAGAATATATGAGTGAAATCTGTCTAACAGTACCTTCTCATTTCCAGTACTTCCTCAGTATTTCTCCCATTCCCACATGTGTATCTATCTTTTGTGATGAGATCAACACCACACTGGGTTTTGGTTTCTGTGATGAGATCAACACCACATTGGGTTTTGGTTTTAGGACACAAAAATGCTAGTATACGTTTTAGTATTTTAAATTACAAGGACAGTAAATATTGTGATTTTTGACACTACAAAATTATGGTTTAGTGCTAATTGCCAGTTTACAACATAATTTCCTTATTAATGCCTACTAATTGTCAATTAAGTACTCATAGAGGAGAATGGATTTTAAAACCAAAAATGATGAATGCATTCTTCCTCATTAGGGTGGAAGTGAGATCATTTACCATGCTATTAGGCTAGTGGGAAGTGCAATATTTCATCAAAGGCCAGTAATAATCTGCAGACCTCAAGTTGCTTCAGATATCAACTGGCATTTACCATCTCTGCCAAAATTTGAATGAACCCTTATAATAGGAGTCAGACTGAAGTACATGACACCATGGTTAGGGATAATTGGTGTTAATTTTTATCAAGTACTTGATAACTTCTAAGTCTTTAAATAAATCTTTTAAACAGATAATTGCATGATTAAAAACTGGGTTTTATTTTTGAATAATTTATCTTTAGAATAGTTTTACATTTGCAGAAAAATTGTGATGATAGTATAGATGGTTTCCATCTACCCCACTCCTAGTTTCTCCTATTATCAACATTGTCCATTACCACTGTATATCTTTTATGATTAATTAACCAATACTAATACATTATTGTTAACAAAAGTCCATACCTTATCTAGACATACTTAATATTTTACCTAATGTTCTTTTTCTGTTCCAGGACTCCATCCAGGAATCACTATTATATTAAGTTTTTATGTCTCCTTGTAGGTTCCTTTAAACTGTGACATTTCATAACAATGTTTCCTATTTTTCATGACTTTGACAGTTTGGGCAATTAATAATGGTCAGGAAATTTTTAGGATCACCGTTTATTGAAAATTTTGGATGTTATTCTTATTACTGGACTGGTTTTCTGGAATTTAGGAAGGAGGATAACAAGGTAAAGTGGCATTTCCATCATGCCATATCAAGATAACATACTACTAACATGACTTATGGCTATTGATGATGACCTTGATCACCTGGCTGAGGTAATATTTTGCAGATTTCTCTACTTTAAAGTTACCCAAAAAGATAGCCTCTTCCTATATGTAACTCATAATCTAGTCTTATGCATGAATGGATTTTTTTAAATGACTGATGGTTGGCAAGGCACGGTGGCTCATGCCGGTAATCCCAGCACTTTGGGAGGCTAAGGTGGGTGGATCACTTGAAGCCAGGAGTGTGAGATCAGTCTGACCAACATAGCAAAACCCTTTCTCTACTAAAAATACAAAAAAATTAGCTGGGCCTGGTAGCACATGCCTATAATCCCAGCTACTAAGGAGCCTGAGGTATAAGAATTGCTTGAACCAGTGAGGCAGAGATTTCAGTGAGCCGAGATTGTGCCAATGCACTCCAGCCTCGGTGACCGAGACTCTTTCTCAGAAAAAAAAAAAAAAGAAGAAGTAGTTACTAGTTGTTATCTAACCATGATACTCTACTGTACATGGAAGTCGGTAAGCACAGCCCACACTTAAGAAGCAGGAGTTATGCTATGCCTCATATAGGGAGCAATATCCATAGAAATTATTTGTACTTCTACACAATTAGTGTCTTCTCCATCATTCATTAAAATTTTCATCTATGTATTCACATTAGTATGAAAAGCTTTTTCTGTCTTTATGTAGTTTTAAGCTTCTTTTCATATTTTTTTCCAGAAGGTCCACTGTTGATGAATTCCTCAGTTTTAGTTTGTCTGAGCAATTATTTATCGTTTACTTTTTATAGATAATTTTGTTAGGTATAGAATAACAAATAAGCAAATAGTTTCAAAATTTTGCCCTAGTCTTTCCTTTCTTGCAAGGTTTCTGATTAGAAGTTCAGTGTAATTCTCATCCTTGTTTCTCTAGTCACCGGCCACTTTAAAGTTTTCCTTATTGTTTTTGGTCTTCTGCAGTTTGAATATTATAGCCTGAGTACAAAGTTTATAGATATAAATGTGTATATAAATCTTGCTTGGTGTTCTCTGAGCTTCCTGGATCTATAGTTTTGTGTCTGTCATTAATTTTGCAAAATTATTGACCATTACTATTTCCAACATTTATTCTATTCTGACCCTCTTCTACTCTAGTATTCCAATTACATGTACTGAAATTGTCCAACAGTTCTTGGGTATTGTCATCTATTTTTTCACTTTTATTTTATCTTTGCATTTCAGAAAATAGAACTATTTTTTAATAATGTCCCCAAAATTTAAAAATGGCAGAAATAATTGATATTGCCTTATTGAGAATATGTAAAATAATACACCCAAGTATATGATGAGATGAGTTGTTGTGATGATAATGGTAATGGTAATAAAGCAACTATAAAAAAGATGAATTTATTATTAAGATTGACCTTAAGGGTATATGCTTTCATAAGACAATTGTGCTTCTTTTTGGATAAAATATATTGGCAAGTTTTTACTCTTATGTATCAATTTCTTTATTCAACAAAGTGTTATTGGTATGTACTGAAGTGCAAATAATTTGCTCAGGCTAAGCATAAAAATATAAAAATCTATTTCCTGACCCTAACGTTGAATAACTTAAATATAATAAACTGAATATTATAAGAAAGAAAACGAACAGCTAATGAAAAAGTAAAATTTGGAAAACTAAATAATGCATCTATCATAGAGCATAGAAGAAAGCTTGCTTTATAATGCTACAGAATTCAGAGGGAACTTCACAGAAAAGGCAGTTATTGAGGAGTTTCTTGAACAATCTGTCAGAATTTCGCCACTTGGGCAAAGATAAGAAGACATTATACTTATAGGTTATAAGATTTGTTAAGAATGAATGAGAAAGACCAGGATAATTATGAGGTATAAATTGTGTAGGATTTGTAAACTGTAGAATGTAAGAAGGGGGATTATAGGAAGTAAAGCAGACATACAAGCAAGGACCAAGTCATACAGGGCTTTCCAGAGTGCGAGTTTGAGGAGATCCTACATGAATATTGTGGAATACATTTCTGGTACCTATAGTAGTGTAGCTTTTTAAGGGAATTAGTATTCTCTTGTAAGAAGTCAGCTGCAGGAAATAAAGATAAAAGCATGTAAATTTTTATCTAATAAAGCTAATTGTCAAAGAAGAGGAATAGTAATCCGTAGAACACGATGCTCTCTTGAATACTTTGGGAGGTTTTAGGCAACTCTGAGTATCCTGATTTTCAAAACCTTGAAATATTTCCCACTTACTCTGCTTTACCTGAAAAAACAAAACAAAATCCAAAAAACCAAAAACATTATATTGTAGACAAAATTACCACTTCTCCTCAAGTCTTCCCCTCGTTAGGAACCACTTAATAATTTACAGTTTCATAACAGAATATCCACCACCAGAAAATATTCACCACCCCTGTGCTGACAGCACATGGTAACATAACTTGTGGGACAAGAATAAACATGATTTTATGTAGTTAGTATGCACACATACTAGACAGTGGTCATTAAGCCACCAAAGCACAACAACCGACAACTTCAGTGAAGTTTCTGAGATGCTGAACTATATAAAGTAAAAAAAAATAGAACTATTTATATTAAACCATGTGGTCACTAGGATCTCTTGCAGGAGATTGATTGAGAAAGGACATTGGTTGAATTCATTTGGTTGATCAAAATCCAGAAAATCTAATATAAGTATGATCTCAACACTATAAATAAAAGGCAGGATTTATAGGCATATTACTTTTTGTAATTATCTAAATACATGTTTGAGAAAATAACTAGCAAGCTATGACTTTACAACTAATTTCATTCATTGAAACTTTATATATATATATATAATTTAATCTAATGAACAAAACCTCTCCTATTCCCCATGCTTAATCATACATGCATATGAATATGAAAAATTCATTTTCATATTTGGTGATTAAATGAAATGTATGCCACGTTCCAAGCAGATTGGGTTGAACCATTTCCTTCCACACAGATGTTTTGCTACCAAGTTGATGGTATTTCTTTTTATAATATAGAGCAATATAATTTTATAGTTCATTGCTGAACATTTCATTAAATCATAAAATAATAATTCAATTAAATCATCAAAGAGTATATTGTGATAATTCAAATTGTGTTTTAACAGCCTCATTACTATAATTAGTCTTAGATAACCAACATGATTGGGCCCTAGTAAGATGAGATTTAATTGGCTCATTTCCATAATTTGAGCTACCCTATTTATCACTTTTCTCTTTTAAAAACAAAGTTGTTTCATTTTCACAGAATAAGTTTTTGAATAAGACATGAGATGTAGAATTTCAGTGAAACTTAAGCACTGGTCTCCATTTATCCATGAGATTAAACCCAATGGACCTCCTCCTTAATTTTAATTACTGATCCAGGATGTAATACACGTTTTGCCTCTGGCATGTCTAGATAATTCAGCTCTGTCTATCCCTGGGGTTTTAGTCTTTAAAAACAAAAAGAAAAAGGAGGAGTTACTTCTCCTCACATGGACATTAAAATAATAAAATCAGGTTGTAGATTTCTAAATAGACGACATTTTCAAATTTAATTTCTAAAATGCCATAATGGTTCTGCTAAAGCTCTGGTAATTTAGGATTTGTGTGTGTGGTATTCTAATTACTGGAGTTAAGACAATATCCTTATTAGCAGCTGCCTGGCCTAATTCAGTGTCACTGAGGATCTTAGTGATACTCTCTGATAGGAAATGTGGAGTCAACTCATGAAGAAGAGCAGTACAAGATGCAGGAAATGCTTCATCTGTAAACAATGAAAAAGAACTAGAAGTGATCAAAGATGTATGACAGCATCCCATTAAAAAGTTTTACTCAGGAACTCCAGCAATAGATTTGTGCTAAGGAATATATTGTGTACCTGAATATAGTAAAGTGGTCAATTTGGGAATAAAAATAATATATATATATGTCATTCCTACTTTCTAAATAAAGATATCATAACTTTTCATAAATGCCACCTCTGTAAATGAAGTGAAAATATCAGACATTTCTCCTTCCTAAATTTATTCTCATTTGTCTCACCCAAATCCCCATCTTTTTATAGATTTACAATATTTTATTTAGTTACTATTTTATAACATTGATTTATTGCCTTTTGGTTGAAAGTATGAGTTGTGTACATTTGCTCAGTTCATTGCAGAGTCTTTGGCACCCTGGGCTAAGGACAAAATACCCACATTGCATCACCTTTACAGTAATAGCCAAAAATGCTGCCACACTTTTTCACCACCCCCCACCCCCTGGAGGGTACGTAATTCTCACTCTACTTTAAAATAACATAATACCATACAAACTTACTACTAGGTATGGTTCTTAAAATAGTGTGATTTATCTTTTCTTTTCTTTTTTTTTTTTTTTTTTTCTTTCTTTCTGAGAGGGAGTCTCTGCTCTGTCACCCAGGCTGGAGTGCAGTGGCGCGATCTCGGCTCACTGCAAGCTCCACCTCCCGGGTTCACGCCATTCTCCTACCTCAGTGTCCCGAGTAGCTGGGACTACAGACACCCGCCACTATGCCCTGCTAATTTTCTTTTTGTATTTTTAGAAGAGAGGGAGTTTCTCTGTGGTAGCCAGGATGATCTCCATCTCCTGACCTCGTGATCCGCCCACCTCGGCCTCCCAAAGTGCTGGGATTACAGGCATGAGCCACCGCACCTGGCCCTGGGTTTTTTGTTTGTTTGTTTTATAATTTAACTTTTGAGTTGAAGGGCACATGTGCAGGTTTGTTATATAAGTAAAATTTTGTCATGGGGTTTTCGTACAGATTATTTCATCACCAAGTATTAATCATGATCCTCCCTCTCCTTCCACCCTTCATGCTCTAATAGGCTCCATGTCTGCTGTTCCTCTCTACATGTCCATGTGTTCTCATCATTTAGCTCCCTCTTGTAAGTGAGAACATGCAGTATTTGGTTTCTGTTCCTGTGTCAGTCTGTTAAAGATAATGCACTCCAGCTCCATTCTTGTTCCTGCAAAGAACATTACTGCATGTACCTTTTTATTGCTGTATAGTATTCCTTGGTGTATATGAACCACATTTCCTTTATTCAATCTACCATTAATGGGCATTTAGGTTGACTACATCTCTTTGCTATTATGAATGGCACTGAGATGAACTTATCCATTAATGTGTCTTTATGGTAGAAAAATTTATATTCTTGTGGGTATATACCCAGAAATGGGATTGCTAGGTGGAATGTTAATTCTATTTTAAGTTCTTTGAGGAACTGCCACACTGCTTTCCACAATGGCTGAACTACTTTACACTCCCATCAAGTGTATAAGCATTCTCTTTTCTCTGTAACCTCACTACAATCTGTTATTATTTTTATTTTTTAATAATCATTCTGACTGGTGTGACATGGTGTCTCATTGTGGTTTTCATTTGCATTTCTCTAATGATTAGTGACATTCAGCATTTTTTCATATGCTTGTCAGCTGCATGTATGTTTTCTTTTGACAACTGTCTGTTCATGTACATTGCCTGCTTCTTAACGGGGTTGTTTTCTGCTTGTTAATCTAAGTTCCTTATCTATTTTGGATATTAGACTTTTATCAGAAGAATAGTTTGCAAATATTTTTTCACATTGTGTAGGTTGTTTACTTTGTTCTCAATGTCTTTTGGTATGCAGAAGCTCTTTAGTTTAATTACAGTCCATTTGTCAATTTTTGTTGTTGTTGTTGTTGCAATTGCTTTTGATATCTTAGTCATTAAATTTTGCCCATTCCTATTCCAGCGAGGCGGGCAGCTCCAGGTGCTGGCATGGGCATTGACTCCCCGCAAGGCTGTAGCTGGAAAAGGTGAGCTGCAAGCAGCTTTCACAGCTGGCACCAGGGATTGTGGTGGCACCCAGAAGCTTAGAGATGTCAGGAACTGCAGACGGTCAAAGAGGGTGTCATAGCCTTGGCTTGGGAACCTCCTAAGTCGGAGCTGCGTGAAGGGCCTCAGCTCTTCTCTCCTCTCTTCTCTCCTTCTCATCACCTACAACGTGGCGAGCAAGGGGTGTGTTTCAGCCCTGCTTGTGCTACAGTTCCTTCACCCCCCAACCCCCATTTATCAGTTCCCAAGTTCTTGCCCTGCGTCCAGGAAGAATTGGGTACTCAGAGAGTGGAGAGTGAGCAAGGTGAAGAGTTGATTTATTGGGTGACAGAACAGCTCAGAGGAGACCCACATTGGTTAGCTCTTCTCCACAGGCAGGTTATCCTGCCGGAGTCTGACTGAGTCCTGAGGTTTTTGTGGGCTTCAGAGGGGAGGAAGTATGTGCTGATTGGTCCATGGGCAGCCGTAAGCTGCCTGGAAAAAGCACCAGAAGTTCTCACTCTGATTCACAGACTGACTGCCTGGCCCCCAGGCCTCAGGCTGTCCCTGGCTTGAAGGTGGAATTTCACTGCAGACCCATCCCTTTCTGACCAGGACCCTGTCTGCCTCCTGGTGTCATTAACCAGCCATAGCCTCCAGGCTGTGTGTGCCAACGGGTGCCTGCAGGTCCATGCCAACCCACCTGAGGGCATGCACACCCAGTCAGGTTGTGAAGCACCCGGGCTCGCCCACAACTTTGCTCCAAAATTGGAGTAGGCACTGGGAGTGAGAAGAGGCCAGGCAGTGGGAGCAGCAACTTCTGAGCCTGCCGAGACATGGGAGCTTCCCAGGCCCCTGAGAATGCAGAGATGCCCAGGTCCACAGCCATGGCTTCGCAGCCGCAGCTGTATTCAGGAGGGCAGGATTCCTGCCTCTCCAACGTGGAAGGGGGCGGGGCTTCAGCCCTTTCCCTGGTCCCACCGGATTCCTGGAGTGCACACCCATGACCTCACCTCCTCTACTGCAGTCAGCCTCGTGGCAGCAGCCACTCCAGATGGTATCAATCCAGCTGTTCTCATCAATTTCAACAAAATATCTAAACAACTAAATTTTTTCAGCTGCCTTCTTTTGACAGATGCTTACAAATAAATGCATGAGCATATCCGAATGAATTAACACACTGGTCATTTCCTCCAGTACAGTTACACAGAGCTTATTTCTGCCCACAAGTGAAAACAACATATCTTAAAACCTAAAGCTAAAGTGTTCTCTGATTTTGTCTTAAGTGGTGACTCAGATCCGTAACTGTTATGCCTATCAACTTGTATGAACATTGATTTTAGCTCTGGAATGTGCCATCTTGAACATTTTACCAGCTGACTGGGCTTTGAGCAAATGTTTATTATTTCTACCCCATCCAGCTTCTCTTTCTGCTCTTTATTCTTGATCAGTTATATTCGCTTGAGGATCAAAGCACTTGCTTTAATGGGTTTTTCCATCTCTGTTGTCTTTTTTTCTGCTTCCACCACTTGCAGCTGTTTCCTAATATCTTTCCTGCATGTATGAAAAAAGACAAAACCCTGAGAGGTACATGAAATAATTCAGGGAATATTCTTCTAAGCTTAAGAGGCCAAATGTTCAAGGAACTCTTCTACAGGGAAGTAGCTTAATAGTCTTTCATGTGTACAGGTTTGATAGATTTAAATAAATGGACTTTGACCCAATGCTCAACCAAGTTATTATTCCATCATTATAGAAATATGTAGATTATAATGGTGATTTTATTATGAAATATGTGTCAGTATACATGACATCATATATAATTTTTACAATATGTTGTAATCAATTTTATTTCAGTTGGTTTGGGCGATACCTTATACCTGTTAAGGACAATCTGAAAAAATTAACTCAGAGACAAGATCCATTGAGGGTATAAAATTTCAAATTACGTATGTAACTTGGATATACTAACCAACTAAATTTTGTTAAAATCTTTCACTCCAAAATCACATTAAATAATACACCCTAAGCCCACAGTATGTTTTTAATCAAAACCTTTTACTGAATAATTAAAAGGGATATTAAGTTATTTATATGGTTTAGGGTTAATCAGATTGTTTATATTTAAAAACAATATGAAATTAATATTATTGATTAGAGGCCCTATATTAATATTTCTGTATTTGAGAAAGTTTTCTTTTCCAACTTTTGAAGGGACAGCTGGATTTTTAAGTCATTTTCAGCATTTGATCCTAAATAATAATAATAATCAAATGTGTGTATGTATTTTACAATTATAACTTTGAAATATGTATAATATTAATATGTGCAAAAATAAGAAATATATTGCACATATTATATACTTAATGTTGTAAACAGTTTACCCATGTTAACACCTTTTGTCTTCCTAGTAATCCTATGTAATAGATACAACTCTTATTACCACTTTATGGACGAGACAAATAAGACATGAAGAGCCAAGATTCAAACCAAGAATTGTAGTTCAAGGCAATATGCATGTAATCCCTACTCGATAATACAGCTCTGCATAAATAACATGAATAAAGAACATGAGAGTTTTTAGAGTTTATTTTTGATGTCTCAAAAGACATTAAACATCAAGGGAGCTTTCTCTCTTAAACGTTTGCTTCTTTTCATAGTCCAAACACTAATCCATAATAAATGTTTCTTCCAACTGAAGAACATTTATTATTGCCAGAGGCTTTAAAATAAACTATTTCTAACAGGATAGGAAATTGAACAATGCTGGTTCTTAGAGTCAGTGTGTTTTTGTTTGTAGAAAATGCTTTTAGCAATTTGTGCAATGCTTGCCCTCAAAGTCAATATGTATTTTTTAAAGTATAATCTAAAATGGAGAAAACATTGAGACATTTCTTCGGTATATTGTTAATATTTTCTGTATTGTACACTATCTAAATAATGAAAGATATATTAAAATAGGAGTGAGAATAAAAATAAATCTCAATGGAGTATACTATTTTAATTTTCTACTGATGTATAATATATCATCAAAAATTTACTGGCTCAAAACAGCACCAATTCTTCACTTTTCAGGCTGTGGTGTACCAAGTTCACGAGGCATCTACTGGAGTGTCAGGATAGATAAAAAGTTTAAAATATTCTTAGTGACATGGCTTGCAGTTCGGGCTGAATCTGAATTTCTGTTAAAAGGAACAAGGGCTCCTTGGAGAAATGGCTGATTCTTGGACTGGTTGGGATAAGAAACATACAAGATAAGCCTGGAGCACATTTTAACTCCATAAAATAAAGAAGTGTCAAAAAAACAAAAAAGAAATGATTCATAATCTTGGTGGTGGTATACCAAAAGGATTCAAAGAAAGGGCTCCCAAAGGCCAAAGGTGGAACAAGTTAAAAAACAAAATAAATAAAGTAGCATTGACCTATAGCCCAAAGTTTAAAATAGATATAAACAAATCCATGTGTTATTTATTCAACATAAAATTGAATAAGTAAATGGGGAGAACAGAAAAATCTTTCTTTCAGAAGGACTCCAAATAAATTATGTTAATACTGTGCCTTCGAGGAGGAAGAGCGTAACTCTTTATTCCTTAAGTGTGGGCTGCACACAGTGACTTTCTTTCAAATAAACCCTGTTACTACTAAAAAAAAAAAAAAAAATACAAAAATTAGGTGAGTGTGGTGTTACACACCTGTGGTCCCAGCTACTCAGGAGGCTGAGTCAGGAGAATTGCTTGAACCCAGGAAGTGGAGATGGCAGTGAGCTGAGATTGCACAACTACACTCCAGCCTGGGCAACAGAGTGAGACTCTGTAAAAACAAACAAACAAACACATGAAAACCCTTCAAAGGACAAGCTGACTCTCTTGTTAGGGATAATATTTAAAATAAAAGTATTTTAAATATTAATGAAAACTCTTAAAGCTGGTACTTTAAGTTGAAGCTGATGCTAACTTACTCCAAAAATGCTTGGGCCCTTAAGAGTTGTGCTTACTCTATCTTCCTGTGCTCTATAAATAGAAAAATGAAACCTGAATGACTACACATCTGTTTACATCATATTTTATAGAATATTTTAAGTATATTGGGATACATTGCTCAGAAAAAAGATTCCTTTCAAAACAGTACTGTTCATTGACAATTTTTCTGGTCACCCAAGAGCTCTGATGGAGCTGTACAAGGAGATTAATGTTTTTATTTCTTCTACCACAACATCCATTCTACAGTTTTTGGATCAAGGTGTAATTTCTACTTTTAAATTTCCTTATTTCAGAATCCATTTATTAAGGCTAAAGCTGCCAAAGATCATGATTCCTCACATGGATCTGGGCAAAGGCAAATGGAAACCTTCTGGAAAGGATTTACCATTTTAGATATCATTTAGCACATTTATGATTCATGAGGTATCGGGGGAACCAGTCCCCAATATTTCAACATAGGTTCTTTTCTATTTTCCCTAAGTGTTGGCCTGTCAGAGAAATAAAGAGAAAGAGTACAAAAGAGAGAAATTTTACAGCTGGGTCTCTGGGGTGATATCACATGTTGGCAGGTTCCATGATGTCCCTGAGCAGCAAAACAAGCAGGTTTTTATTAGGGGTTTCAAAAGGGGAGGAGTGTACAAATAGGGAGTAGGTCACAGAGATCACATGCTTCAAATGGCAATAAAAGATTACAAGGGGAGAAGGGCAGAGCAAGGTCACAAGGCCAGGGTGAAATCAGAATTATTACTGAGGTTCCATGTCCCACTGTGCACGCATGGTCATTGATAAACATCTTAACAGGAAACAGGGTTCAAGAGCAGAGAACCGGTCTGACTAGAATTCACCAGGCTGGAATTTCCTAATCCTAGAAAACCTGAGGGTGCTGCAGGAGACCAGGGCATATTTCATCCTTTATCTTCTACCACATGAGGCAGACACTCCCAGAGCGGCCATCCATAGGCACCCCCTGGGGAATGCATTCCCTTCCCAGGGTTATTCCTTACCGGGAAAAGAATTCAGCAATATTTCTCCTACTCATTTTCTGCAATAAGAAAAATATGACTCTGTTCTGCCCAGCCCCACAGGCCAACCTTATGGTTATCTCCCTTGTTCCCTGAGCATCGCTGTTATCCTGTTTTTTTTCAAGGTGCCCAGATTTCATATTGTTCAAACACACATGCTTTACAAACAATTGGTGTAGACAGCAAAATCATCACAGGGTCCTGAGGTGACATACATCCTGAGCTGACGAAGATGATGGGATTAAGAGATTAAAGTGAAGACAGGCATGGGAAATTATAAGATTATTGACTGGGGAAGTGATAAATGTCCATGAAATCTTCACAATTTATGTTCAGAGATCACAGCAAAGACAGGCATAAGAAATTATAAAAGTATTAATTTGAGGAACTAATAAATGTCCATGAAATCTTCACAATTTATGTTCTTCTGCCACAGCTTCAGCTGGTCCCTCCATTTGGGGTCCCTGACTTCCCGCAACAATGGGGGGTGGTCAAAAAATCAACATTAATAGGAGTTAGAAGTAAGTTGATTCAAACTTTCACGGACGACTTTGTGGAGTTCAAGATTTTAGCTGAGGAAATAACTGTAAATGTAAATGTGGTGGAAAAAAGTAAGAAAACTAGAATTGGAAGTAGAGCCTGAAGAAGTGACTGAATTGCTGCCATCTCACTATAAAACTTTAACAAATGAGAAGTTGTTTCTAATAGATAGCTAAGGAAGTAGTTTCTTGAGGTAGAATCCACTCCTGATAAAAAGACTGTGAACATTTTCAAAATTACAAGAAAGGATTTAATTGATAAAGCAAAGACAGAGTTTGAGAGAATTGACTCCAATTTTGAAACTTCTACTGTAAGTAAAATGCAAACAGCATTGCATGCTACAGAAAAATACCTTGTGAAAGGAAGAATCAGTTGATGTGGAAAACATCATCATTGTATTACTTGAAGAAATTGCCACAGCCTCTCCGAGCTTCAGCAATCACCATCCTGATCAATGAGCAGCCACACACATTGAGGCATGGCCAGCAAAAGGATTATAACTTACTGAAGGTTCACATGATTTTTAGCATTTTTTAGCAATGAGGTATTATTTAAAATTAAGATATGTACACTATTTTTAAACATAATGCTGTCACACACTACAGTATAGTGTAAACAACTTCCATATACATTGGGAAACCAAAAACTTTGTGTGGCTCACTTTATTGCAGTGGTTATGAACAAAACCTGCAAAATTCACGAGGTATGCCTGTATTATTTTATGAAAATTCCTTTTTAGGAATAAATGTAGGTATCCAAAAAAAAAATGAAGTCTGTAGATAGATATTACATTGTAATTATCATTCCAGGGATGATACTAGACACACCACTGGGTATTTTTTTTTAATCTTATGAGACCCATAAAGGGCAGCCTTTGTTTAATAGCACCTTTTGACATTTATTACCCTTCTTCTGACTTTTTTTCTTTAATTTATGAAGTCATAAGTGCATCATCTCTTTTTTTAAATATCATGTTATCACTAGTATTCTAACTTGCTCTTATTTTCTTTGCTTTAAATGAGACGGATTTTAATACAATGTCCTTAAGTAATGAAGACAAAGTTTGCATCTGCATAGCTAGTGTTTCTAATAATGGCAGAAAGCGTTCCTGTTTAGAGAGAGGAAAGCTACAGGTTAAAAATTAAATTAAAACAATATAACATAAGTTATTATATGCTTGCATATTCTTGTATGTGTAGGCAAATTCATGTACGTAAATTTGTGGTGTGATAACAAGTAAAGTCAATGTTTTGAATTTTCAATTACTTGAATGATAGGGTGATAACCTATCTTTGATTATTTTCATTTTTTAACTTTGCATTCCTCTATTTTTATAAACAGAGAATAACTTTTATGACATTTTAGCTAAATACTTGCATTTAGTATAATAATTTAGCTACTGTATTTACCTCTTTCAAGTCCCCTATTTTCTTGGTTGATTACATTTATCACTCAATTGTCATGTCCTTTATAATAATTTCTCTGTTCCTTTTATGTTTTATAGTCATCTCTATATTCAGCATAAGGCAGAAATTCAGAATATCAATACATAAAGAAAAATGCATTTTTATTATTAATGGAAACTCTTTGTTTAATTAAAGTTAATAAAACTAAAGGTTTTGCCCTCCTTTTTTAAAAATAAATTTTGTTCGGTGGCTCAAGCCTGTAATCCCAGCACTTTGGGAGGCCGAGGCGGGCGGATCACAAGGTCAGGAGATCGAGACCACAGTGAAACCCCGTCTCTACTAAAAATACAAAAAATTAGCCGGGTGCGGTGGCGGGCGCTTGTAGTCCCAGCTACTCAGGAGGCTGAGGCAGGAGAATGGCGGGAACCCGGGAGGCGGAGCTTGCAGTGAGCCGAGATCGTGCCACTGCACTCCAGCCTGGGCAACAGCGTGAGACTCCGTCTCAAATAAATAAATAAATAAATAAATAAATAAATAAATTTTGTTGTATATATTTAAAGTATATGACATGATGTTATGGAGTACATATGGATAGTAAAATGTTAACTATATCAAAGCAAATTAATATAGCCATCCTCTCACATGGTTAATTCATTTTTTTGTATGTGGCAGAAGCAGCTAAAATTTTATTTAACAATAATCCTGAATATAATACAATATTAATAACTTTAGTTTTCATGTTGTACATTAGATCTCTAGATCTGTTCATCCTGCATATGTAACATTTTGTATCCTTTGAGCTTCATCTTCTCATTTTCTCCTTCCCATTTTGCCACCCACAATTATTATTTCATTCTCTATCTCTGTATATTTGACCTTCTCTGACCACAATGGAATAAAACTATACATAATAACAAGAGAAATTTTGGAAACACTACAAGTGCATAGAAAGTAAACAATATGCTCCTGAATGACCAGTTGGTCAATGAAGAAATTTAGAATAAAATTAAAAGATTTCTTGAAACAAATTAAAATGAAAATACAACATACCCAAACCTACGGGATATTGCAAAAGCAGTTCTAAGAGAGAAGTTTATAGGTATAAGTGTCTACATCAGAAAAGAATAAGAACTTCAAATTTACAATCTAACAATGCATCTTAAAAAAACTAACAGAGCAAGGGCAAACAAAACCCACAATTAGTAGAAGAAAAGTAATAATAAAGCTCAGAGCAAAAAAGAAATAAAATTGAAATTAAAACTGTAAAATATTAATAAACCAAAAGGTGTTTTTAAAAAATATATTTAAATTGACAAACATTTAGTCAGACCACTAAGAAAAAAGGGACAATCCAGATAAATAAGAAATGAAAAAGGAAACACTAAAGTTGATGTAGCAGAAATTCTAAGGACCATTAGTAGATACTATCAGCAACTACATGCCAATAAATTGGAAAATACAGAAGAAGTGGACAAATTCCTAGATACCTACAACCTAGTAAGATTGAACCAGAAAAAAAAACCCTTACTTGAATGGACCAATAACACATAATGATAAAAGCCACAATAAAAAGTCTCCCAGGAAAAAAAGAAAAAGAAAAAAATAAATAAACCCAGGGTCTGATGGCCTCACTACTTAATTCTACCAAATATTAAAAGAATAACTAACACCAATCCCATTCAAACTATTACAAAAAATAGCAGAGGAGGAAATACTTCAAAACTCATTCTGCAAGACCAGTATTACCCTGATACCCAAGCCAAAGACGTATCAAAAAACAAAATAAAATGACAGGCCAATATCTCTGATGAATGCTAATGCAAAAATCTTCAACAAATACTAGCAAGCCAAATTCAACAATACATTAGAAAGATTACTGATCATGACCAAGTGGGATTTATCCCTGAAATGCAAGGATGACTCAACATATGCAAATCAATCAGTGTGATACATCAAATCAATAGAATGAAAAATGTAAGTCGCATAACCATTTCCATTAATGCTGAGAAAGTATTCTATAATATTCAACATCCCTTCATGATAAAAACCCTAAAAAAACTGAGGGTAGAAGGAGCACACCTCAACATAATAAAAGCCACGTATTACAGACTCACAGCTGTAAAAGCATCGTATTATAGGCCTACATTCAAACTGAATAGGGAAAACCTGAAAGTTTTTACATTAAGATCTGGAAAATGACAAGGATGCCCACTGTCACCACTGTTATTCAACATAGTACTAGAAGTCATAGCTAGAGCAGTCAGACAAGAGGAAGACATAAAGGACATCCAAATTGGAAAGGAAAAAATAAAATTATCCCTGTCTGCAGATGATATGATCTTATACTTGGAGAAACCTAAAGACTCAACAAGAAAACTATTATAACTGATAAATTCAGTAAAGTTGAATATTACAAAATCAACATATAAAACTCAATAGCATTTCTATATTCCAAATGTGAACAATGTGAAAAAAAAAAAAACACCTCATTTACAATAGCCAACTCATTTACAATAGCTATATATAAAATTAAATGCCTAGGGATTAACCAAAGAAATGAAAGATCTCTGTAATGAAAACTATGAAACACTAAGGAAAGAAACTGAAGAGGACACAAAAATGGAAAAATATTTTATGTTCATGTGTTGGAAGAATCAATATTGTTAAAATGTTTATATTACCCAAAGAAATCTATAGATTTGATGCAATTCTTATCAAAGTGCCAATGATAGTTTTTACAGAAATAGAAAAAAAATCCTAAAATTTATATGGAACCTCAAGAGACCCAGTTTAGCCAAAGCTATTCTGAGCAAAAAGAACAAAACTGGAGGAATCACATGACCTGACTTATACTACAGAGCCATGGTAACCAAAAAAAACGTGGTATTGGCATGAAAACAGAAACACAGACCAACAAAACAAAATCAAGAACCCACAAATGAATCCACACACCTAGAGTGAACTCACTATTGATAAAGGTGCCAAGAACATACACTGGGAAGAAAACAATCTCTTCAATAAATGGTGCTGGGAAAACTGAATGTCCATATGCAGAAGAATGAAATTAGATCCTAATCTCTTGCCATATACCAAAATCAAATCAAAATGGATTAAAGATGTAAGTCTAAGACTTCAACCCATTAAATTACTTCAATAAAGGCTTGGAGAAAATATCTAGGGCATTAGTTGAGGCAAAAATTATTGCGCAATACTTCATAGGCACAGGCAACCAAAGCAAAATTGGACAAATGGTGAACACATCAACTAAAAAAGCTTCTTCACAGCAAAGGAAGCAATCAACAAAGCAAACAGATAACTCACAGAATGGGAGAAAATATTTGCAAGCTATCCATTTGGCAAGGGATTAATAACAAGAATATGTAAGAAGCTTAAACAACTCCATAGGCAAAAAAAGTCTAATAATCCAATCAAAAGATAGACAAAAGATTTGAATAGACATTAAAAGAAGATATATAAATGGAAAACAGACATATGAAAAGGTGCTTAACATCACTGATGAACAGAGAAATTCAAATAAAAGCTAAAATGACATATTAACTGATCCCAGTTAAAATGGCCTATATCTAAAAGACAGGCGATAGAAAATGCTGGAGAGGATGTGGAAAAAGGGGAACTATCATACACTGTTGGTGGGAATGTAAATTAGTATAATCACTATTCAGAACAGTTTAGGGGTACCTGAAAATATTAAAAGTATAGCTACCATATGATCTAGCAATCCTATAGCTTGGAATACACCCAAAAGGAAGAAAATCAATGTATCAAAGATAAATCTACACTTTCATGTTTGTTGCAACATTGTTCATAATAACTAAGGTTTGAAAGCAACCTAAGTGTCCAGAACCAGATGAATGGATAAAGAAAATGTGGTATATAAACACAGTGGAGTATTACTCAGCCATAAACATAAGAATGAGATCCAGTCGTTTGCAACAACATGGTTGGAACTAAAGGTCATTATGCTTGTGAAATAAGCCAGGCACCAAAAGACAAACATCACATGTTCTCACTTTTTTCTGGCATCTAAAAATTAAAACAATTGAACTCATTGACATAGAGAGTAGAAGGATGGTTACCTGAGCCTGGAAAGTGTAGTGTGTTGCTGGGGAAAGGTGGGGATGTTTAATGAATACAAAAATTCATTAGAAAGAATGAATAAGACCTATTTGATATCACAACAAGATGACTATAGTCAATAATAACTGTACATTTTAAAATAGCAAAGAGTATAGTTGGATTCTTTGCAACTTAATGGATAATTGCTTGAGTGGATGAATACCCCGTTCTTCATATTGTGCTGATTTCACATTTCATGCCTGTATCAAAACATCTCGTGGACACCATAAATATACACACTAACTATGTACCCACAAAAGGTGAAAATTTAAATCTAAAAATTTTAAAGGAAAATATATATGTGTGTAATTTTACATCACCTAAACCAGACTCTAATAGCTATTAAAGTTATTAATTTAATCTGCCTAGTTTTTTTCTGGTTATAGAACAATAATTGGTTATACATTTAATTCTAAGAATATTTTTTCTTTCATAGAAAATGAGCCTTCAAATAGTTACTGAATATACTTTATATACCATATCTTTTAAACAAAATCTCACAATTTTATTTTTTTTCATGTAAATAAAAGATGACACTGAAACTGGATGATGCTCTTTCTCTCTTGTGTCTTTGTTCAAAACATATCATATATATTAGTGGCCAGTAAACTTCACAACAGTCCCCTTTGTAGTTTAGCCTTCTTCCAGAAAATCTTAGTCTTACATCCACAGGCATTCTGCTTTCTTTCATAAGACTGCTTTCTTTGGGCACAATGGGAAACATTCTTATCACACATCATGTTATGAGGCTGGTCCTAGCCACATTTGAACTGAATGTTTGGTGTGCTTTACAAATGTTCACTATGTCTCCAGAAGAAACACTGGCATGAAAAGGTATTCACTATTTTATTTGAAGAAAACAGGTTGAGCTATTGTGACACAGTTTGTGTGCTGCATCTGGTTACCTCAATTTGAGATTAATTTAAATCAATTTAGTTGGCAGAGTGTAATTAACACTGTGAAATTTCATTTATTTTATAATATTTTTATTTCAATAGGTTTTCAAGGGAATAGGTGGTGTTGGGTTACAAAAATAAGTTCTTTAGTGGTGATTTCTGATATTTTGATGCACCCATCACGAGAGCAGTGTACACTATGCCCAATGTGTAGTATTTTATCTCTCACCTCCCTCCCATCCTTTCCCCTGAGTCCTCAGAGCCAATTATATTATTCTTATGCCTTTGGATCCTCATGGCATAGATCCCACTTATGAGTGAGAACATATGAAGTTTGATTTTCCATTTCTGAGTTACTTCACTTAGAATAGTGGTGTCTAATCCCATCCAGATTGCTGCAAATGCTATTATTTTGTTCATTTTCATGGCTGAGTAGTATTCCGTGGTGTGTGTGTGTGTGTGTGTGTGTGTGTGTGTGTGTGTGTGTGTATTTCTTTATCCACTCATTGATTGATGGGCATTTGGGCTGGTTCCATATTTTGGCAATTGTGAATTGTGCTGCTATGAACATGAATGTGCAGGTATCTTTTTCTTATAATTACTTCTTTTCCTCTGAGTAGATACCCAGGAGTGGGATTGCTGGATCAAATGGTACATCTACTTTTAGTTCTTCAAGGAAGCTCCACACTATTTTCCATAGTGGTTGTACTAGTTGACAGTCCCACAACAGTGTAAAAGTGTTCCCTTTTTACCACATTCACACCAAAATCTATTTTTTTTGTTGTTGTTTTGTTTTTAATTACGGCCATTCTTGCAGGAGTAAGGTGGTATCACATTGTTGTTTTGATTTGCATTTCCCTGATAATTAGAGATTTGGGAAATTTTTCATGTGTTTGTTGACCATTTGTATATCTTCTTTTGAAAATTGTATATTCATGTCCTTAGCCCACTTTTTTAATGGGATTGATTTTTTCTTGCTGATTTGCTTGAGTTTCTTGAAAATTCTGGATATTAATTATTTGTCTGATGTACAGACTGTGAAGATTTTCTCCCATTCTGTGTGTTGTATGTTTACTCTGCTGATTATTTATTTCGTTGTGCAGAAGCTTTTTAGTTTAACTAAGTTTCATCTATTTATCCCTGGTTTTTTTGCATTTGCTTTTGGATTCTTGGTCACGAAGTCCTTGCCTAAGCCAATGTCTAGAAGAATTTTTCCGATGTTATCTTCTAGAATTTTTATGGTTTCAGGTCTTAGATTTAAGTCTTTAATCCATTTTTATTTGATTTTTGTATAAAGTGAGAGATCAGGATCCAGTTTCATTCTTCTACATGTGGCTTGTCAATTATGCCAGCATCATTTGTTGAATAGGGTGGCCTTTCCCCCGCCCCTCCCCCCACCTTATGTTTTTGTTTGGTTGTTCAAAGATTGGTTGATTGTAAGTGTTTGACTTTACTGCTGGATTATCTATTCTGTTCCATTGGTCTATATGCCTGTTTTTATAACAGTGCCATGCTGTTTTGGGGTCTTGGTCTTATAGTATAGTTTTAAGTGGGTAATGTAATGCCTGTAGGTTTGTTCTTTTTGCTAGTCTTGGTTTGGCTATGTGGGCTCTTTGTTGGTTTCATATGAATTTTAGGATATTTTCTTCTAGTTTTGTGGAGAATGATGGTGGTATTTTGATGCGAATTAGATGGAATCTGTAGATTGCTTTTGGCAGTGCAGTCATTTTCACAATATTGATTCTACCCAGTCATGAGCACTGGATATATTTCCATTTGTCTATGTCATCTACTATTTCTTTCAGCAGTGTTTTGTAGTTTTCCTTGTAGAGGTCTTTCACCCCCTTGGCTAAGTATATTCCCAAATATTTTATTTTTTGCAGCTGTGGTAAAAGGGTTGAGTTCTTGATTTGATCCTCAGCTTGGTCACTGTTGGTGTAGAGCCAGGCTACTAACTTGTGTACATTAATTTTGTATTCTGAAACTTTACTGAATATATGTACCAGTTCTACATTTGAATAATTCTTTATGGTTTTCTATGTATACAATCATGTCCTCAGCAAAAAGAGACAGTTTCACTTTCTCTCTGTCAATTTGGATGCCCTCTCTTTCTTTATCTTGTCTGATTTCTATGGCTTGGATTTCTAGTACTATGTTGAATAGAAGTTGTGGGAGTGGGCTTCCTTGTCTTGTTCCAGTTCTCAGAAAGAATGTTTTCGGTTTTTCCCTGTTCAGTATATTGTAGACTGTGGGTTTGTCATAGTTGACTTTTATTACATTAAGGTGATATCTCCTCTATGCCTATTTTGCTGACGGTTATAATCATACAGGGATGGTGGATTTTGTCGAACGCTTTCTCTGCATCAATTGGGATGATAATGTGATTTTTGTTTTTAATTCTGTTTATGTGGTGTATCATATTTATTGACTTGTGGATGTTAAGCTATCTCTGCATCTTTGGTATGAAACTCAGTTGATCATGGTGGATTACTTTTTTGATATGCTGTTGGACTCAGTTACCTAGCATTTTGTTGAGGATTTTTAATTCTTATTTGTATTATGTTCATCAGGGTTATTGTTCTGTAGTTTGCTTTTTTTTTTTTTTTTTTTTTTTTTTTTTTTTTTTTTTTTTTTTTTTGAGATGGAGTTTTGCCTTTGCCACTCCAGCTGGAGTGCAATGGCGCGATCTTGGCTCACTGCAACCTCCGCTTCCTGGATTCAGGCAATTTTCCTGTCTCAACCTCCTGAGTAACTGGAATTACAGGTGTCCACCACCATGCCCAGCTAAATTTTGTATTTTCAATAGAGACAGGGTTTCACCATGTTGGCCAGACTGGTCTCAAACTCCTGATCTCAGGTGATCCACCCGCTTCAGCCTCCCAAAGTGCTGGGATTACAGGCTTGAGTCACCTCATCTAGCCTAGTTTGCTTTTTTTGTTATGTCCTTTTGTGGTTTTTAGTATTGGGGTAATGCCAGCTTCACAGAATGTTTTAGGGAGGACTTCATTCTTCTTTCTCTTTTTCAATAGTAAGGTTTGGTACCAATTCTTCTTTGAATGTCTGATAAAATTCAGCTGTGAATCCTCTGACCCTGGACTTTTTTGGGGGTAACTTTTTAATTACCATTTCAATCTCACTGCTTGTTTTTGGTCTGTTCAGAGTTTCTATTTCTTTCTGGTTTAATCTATGATGGTTGTGTATTTCCATCAATTTATCCATCTCCTTCAGGTTTTCTAGTTTATATGCATAAAGGTGTTCACAGTAGCCTTGAAAGTTCTTTTGTATTTCTATGACATCACTGCAATATCTCCCATTTCATTTCTAGTTGAGCTTTTTTTTGGATCTTCTCTCTTCTTTTCTTGGTTAATCTCGGTAACGGTCTATAAATTTTATATATCTTTTCAAAGAACCAGCTTTTTGTTTCATTTATATTTTGTATTATTTTTGTTTTGTTTCGATTTTATTTAGTTCTTTTCTGATCTTGGTTGTTTCCTTTCTTCTGTCATGTTTGGGTTTGGTTTGTTCTTGTTTCTATAGCTCCTTGAGGTGGACCGTAGATTGTCTATGTGTGCTCTTTCAGACTTTTTAATATAGGCATTTAAGGCTATTAACTTTCTTCTTAGCACAACCCTGGCTTTACCCCAGAGATGCTGATAGGTTTTTGTCACTATTATCATACAGTTCAAATAATTTTTAAATTTCCCTATTGATTTTATTGTTGACTCAATAATCATTCAGGAGCATGTTATTTAATTTTCATGTATTTGCAGTTTAGAGGGTTTCTTTTGAACCTGATTTCCAATTTTATTTCACTATGGTCTGAGAGAGTACTTGCTATAATTTCAATTTTCTTAAATTTGTTGAGACTTGTTTTGTGGCCTATCATATGGTCTATTTTGGAGAATGTTTTATTTGTTGATTAATATAATGTATATTCTGCAACTGTTGAGTAGAAAGTTCTGTAAATATCTGTTAAGTCCATTTGCTATGGGGCATAGTTTAAGTCTATTGTTTGTTGACTTTCTGTCTTGATTACGTGTGTAGTGCTGTCAGTGAAGTATTGAAGTCCCCAACCATTATTGTGTTGCCATCTATCTCATTTCTTAGATCTAGTAGTAATTGTTTTATTAATTTGGGATCTCCAGTGTTAGGTGCATATATATTTAGGATTATGATATATTTCTGTTTGACTAGTGTTTTTATTATTCTATAATATCCCTCTTTGTATTTTTTAACAGCTGTTGCTTTAAGGTTTGTTTTGTCTAACATAAGAATAGCTAATCCTTCTTGCTTTTGATGTCCATTAGCATGGATTGTATATTTTTTCATCCCTTTACCTTAAGTTTATGTGAGACCTTATGTGTCAGGTGAGTCTCTTGAAGACAGCTGATACTTGGTTGGTGAGTTATTATCCATGTTGCTATTCTGTATCTTTTAAGTACAGCATTTCGACCATTTATATTAAATGTTAGTATTTAGATGTGAGGTAGTATTCATCATGGTGTTTGTTCTCTGAATACTTTGGTGTTTTTTGTTTTCTTTTGTTTTGTTTTGTTTTCATTGTGCTATTTTTTAGGTCCTGTGAGACTAGTGCTTTAAGGAAATTCTCTTTTGGTGTATTTCAATAATTTGTTTCAAGATTTAGAGCTCCTTCTAGCAGTTTTTATAGTACTGGCTTGGTAGTGGTAAATTCAGCATTTGTTTGTCTGAAAAAGACTGTACCTTTTCTTCATTTAAGAAGCTTAGTTTTGCAAGATACAAAATTCTTGGCTCACAATTATTTGGTTTGAGGAGCTTGAAGACAGGACTGCAATCCCTTCTAGCTTGTAGGGTTTCGGCTGAGAAATATTCTGTTAATCTGATATATTTTCTTTATAGGTTACCTGTTGCTTTTGCCTCACAGCTCTTAAGATTCTTTCCTTCCTCTTGACTTTAGATAACCTGATGACTACATGCCTAGGTGATGATTGTTTTGCTATGAATTTCCCACACGTTCTTTGATCATCTTGTATTTGAATGTCTAGATCTCTAGCAAGGCCAGGGAGGTATTCTTTGATTATTCCCTCAAATATGTTGTCCAAACTCTTAGATTTATCATCTTCCTTGGGGACACCAATTATTCTTAGGTTTCATCGTTTAACATAATCCCAAACTTCTTGGAGGCTTTGTCAATTTTTTAAAAATTATTTTTCTTTGTCTTTGTCGGATGAGTTAATCTGAAAGCCTTGTCTTTGACCTCTGAAGTTCTTTCTTGTACTTGTTCAATTCTATTGCTGAGACTTTCCAGTGCACTTTGCATTTCCCTAAGTGTGTCCTTCATTTCCAGAAGTTGTGGTTGTTTTGTATTTATGCTATTTACTTCACCGGAGATTTTTCCATTCATTTCCTGTAGCTCTCTTTCTTAAAATTTTTATTTTTTCAAGTTGGACTTTACCTTTTGTAGTGCCTCCTTGATTGGCTAATAGTTGACCTTCTGAATTCTTTTTCTGGCAATTCAGAGATTTCATCTTGGTTTGGATCCATTGCTGCTAGGCTAGTGTGATTTTGGGGGACTGCTAAAGAACCTTGTTTTGTCATATTAACAGAATTGTTTTTCTGGTTACTTCTCATTTGGGTAGACTAAGTCAGAGGGAAGACCTGGGACTTAACAGCTGCTATTCAGATTCTTTTGTCCCATGGGGTGCTCCCTCGATATGGTGATCTCCCCTTTTCCCTAGGGACGGGGCTTCCTAAAAGATGAACTGCAATGATTTTTATTTCTTTTCTGAATCTAGTCACCCAGCAGAGTTACTAGGCTCCAGGCTGGTACTGAGGAGTGTCTGCCAAGAGTCCTGTGATGCAATTCATCTTCAAGTCCTTCAGCCATGGATATCAGCACCTGCTCCAGTAGAGGTAGCAGGGGAGTGACATGGACTCTTTGAGGGTCCTTGGATGTAATTTGGTTGTGTGCTGGTTGGCCTCCAGCCAAAAGGTGGCTCTTTCAAGAGCATAATAGGTGTGGTTGTATGGAGAGGATACAAGCTTGCCCTAGGTTCAGGCAGTGAGTGGGGCCATAGAGCTCCCAAGGGATTATGTCCTTTGTCTGTAGCTGCGAGGGCAGGTAGAAAAAGATCATCAGGTGGGGACAGTGTTAAGCATGTCTGAGTTCAGGCTCTCCTTGGGCAGGGCTTGCTGAAACCGCTGTGGGGGATGGAGATAGATGTGGTTTTCAGACCCATGGGGTTGTTTCCAGGGGGATTATTGCTGCCTCTGCTGCATCACTTAGGTCACTAATGAAGTAGGGGAAAGCCAGCAGTCACAGGCCTCACCCAGCTCCTATGAAGCCTGCAGCCTGAAAGGCCAGTCTCACTTTCACTGTGCCTTCCACCAACAACACCGGATTTATTTCCAGGCAGCCAGTGAGCAGGGCTGAGTACTTGCTTCAGGCTACAAGCCTCCTAACTGAGAAAGCAGTTTCACAGTTCCTGGGCTATCCCACGAACCCCACAGTGGCAATCGATCTCCTCCAAAGGGTCTGCGTATGCTCTCAGCTTTCCTGACATGTTCCTGTGGTAGTTCTTGGAGCAAAAGTTCATGATGTCAGTTTCCACAGGCTGCACTGTGTATCCGAGTGGGAGCTGCAAGTTAGCCCTGCCTCCTATCCACCATTTTCCCCAATAATAAAGATTTTATTTATAATACCTGAGATTCCAATATTGCTTTTATTTTGAGGAACTCAAGATGCTTTATATTTTCAGATTTCTCAAAATTGTTTTAGATTTTTAAATATTATAGTAGTGAGGTAAGGAAGTTTAAGTTGAGACAAGTTAATTGAGTCCTCTATTATTAAAAAGCATTAAATAATTAAATTATTTAATAATTATTTATTAAATAAAATCCGGTTATTAACTCAATAAAATTTTATTAAGCACATAAGATTTTATAAATTTATTTTATTTATGTGCTAGGCAATTTTCTAAGTGAATTAATGGTTAAGTACCTTGACAAAAATCTCTACCTTAAATGGATTGTAGATTCTAAATGAACTGTAAAAATAAATAATTCATTTGATTTCATTATTTCTAGAGTTCCCTGTTTATTGACTTTCCTCCAAAAAATTAATTATACTTTTATTTTGAGTCTTCAAAATTATTAACCAAACGTACTCAAATAAATAAGTTACACAGAAAAATTAATGGTGAAAACCATGACCCATGGAGTTAATACAATTATTGATATGCATGCTTTAAATTTAATAAGAGCAAATTATGTTCTTGAACTTTAGATACTTTTTCTATAACCCTATTTCAATAAGAGATTGATCACTCTATAAAATTATAGCAGAAAATACAGACTTCTCCATTAATTCAATAATATTATTTTTGTTTCACCCATATGTTCTGATTTACTTTATATCCTAGACTACATATCTTAATTATTGAGTTCAAAATAAATATTTTTCAATTGCATGAATAGAAGTATAAGATTGAAATTATGTTTAAACTGGACAAACTTAGTATAGCATCTGGATATTCTTGTTACACATGGCTTGTAGAATATTCTATGATTAATCAAATAAGAATTCTTTCAATCTGAATTTGTATAGTGGAAATTCAACTGAAACTTAGAAGACTTAAGGTAAAACATAAAACTTGAGGAACAACTCATGTTATACTGGCCTTGGCTTTTGTTCTGTTATATAAAGTCATTGGTGTAGATAATATGTAAAATCTTTTTGAGACTCAAACCCCTCAAGGTGGTCTGGTGAAGTATAAATCTAGGCATTCTGTATAGGAGTACCATAAGTTTGATTGCACAATCTTGAAATCCACAAAATAACCTCATGCTAAATTTTAAAACCAGCTTCTTTAAGAGATGTACAGAAGCAGAAATCAAGGGGTTTGGAAGGAAGACTTGCTGGGGTAGAGGGATTACAAAGGAATCCAGAGACAGCAGAGAAAAGAACTACTATTGAGTTAATCTGCAACTTCGGGATTAATGAATGCCGACGTTCTGAAATCTCATGGAAGCTCCACTGTATCTTTCTGCAGATGTTTACCAATCAAATTTTTATCTTCATTCTGAGGCAAAGCTATGATCTGTTCTGGTTCTTATTGGTTTCCAACATCCAATATCTCACAATGTCATTCAACAGCAAGCCTGGTTATTGAAGCAGTATTTTCAAGTGAGATGTATTCAGGAGAAAGTTGTTGTGCTTATAATTTTAGGTATCTATTATGAAGTTGTCTTTATGACAGTTTTATTTGTCAACAGGATCTGATAGTTAAAATACACTGAAAAATATCAAAAACTAAGACAAATGATTGGAGATTCAAATCCAGATTACATACTATATGTACAACTATGAAGTACACATAATAATCATTTTTAAAGAAAAAATAAGTATTTGGAAACAAAAGATGCTGTTTATTGCAAAATAATTCTATAAAATTATGGACTTTTGTAATGAAATCATATTTTTTGTTTACTGTCAGAAAAAATTTTGACAGACTTTGGAATCGTTCAAAAAAGTATTTGTTGCATTTTATTTGAAAACTAAATACTTTCAAGAGTACCTAGAAACAGTCTGGGTTAAGTGCACCTTTCATTATCTTTGATCTACTTTACAACTATGCAACTTGTCAAAAATTGAAAATAATGTTGTCTACAGAAAAGCAAATTAGTTGTGTCCAATCTAGTACTTATTGCCCTGTGAACAGGTTTGCACCTATGTACATGTTCATGTCAATATTTCTTTTCTGCCAACATATGTGTGATATTTTAATTTTCCTTTGGCCAGTTGTAATATGTAATATATGGATTCCCTCCTCAATGAGTTAAATGATATATTTTACAGTGTTAATTGTACATTGTTATGACTCACTGTTTTAGCATTTTACCATTTTTATCTTTAGCAGTATTCAAGCATTTGTGTTTACAAAAGTTAGATCAGTTACTATAATTAATATTATTTGGTTTCTCCTTCACTTAAAAAAAATTGAAGGTTCAGAAAAGTACGAATCACTTGATGACATGTCACATATATATTGATTTGCTTTGTCAACATACGTTTACACACACACACACATACACTTCATATTTCAGATATGGCTTATATGAATTATATACATTCTGCAATATACTTTAAAAGCAAATGTGTGCAATGGAGCTCAGGCAAGACACAGTTATTATTAGATACTTACTTTATGTAAAAAGTCTAAAAAATCAAATCTAAAAATATTTTAGATATTTTTGCTTGTAACTTTAATAATTAAAACAATAGATAACAGATTTCCAAAAATTAAAGATGGTTCTCTTTATATTTTGGGTGAGAATACAGTCTTCAGTTATTTATATGCATCCTATTACTAACTGTCTGACTTTCAGTTATGATGTGACATGCCTAAATAAAAATTCTCTGACTTTATGCCTGAAACTAATTTACTTATATTTACTAGAAAGGCTGCTGTCAATTCCTATAGGTGTTCTTGTTCAAAATAAATATGCATGGCATAACAGAAAAGAACTCAAATTGACTTTTTAGCTTCAGTCTATCCACAAACATATAAACAAGGCAAATTATCTTTTAAATTATTGATAACCTGCTTTAGCCTCTACTAATTCTTTTCAATGGAGAAGTAAACATTCATGTAAAAGACTATAAAATGGTTAATGAAGTCAGAACCACTGACCTGGTAGCTACTTTCCCTATGTAAGATTAAATTATGCACATTTATAACTGAGTTTATTGTATTTCCTTATTTCATAAATAGGCATTAAAATATTTTTTAATGGCTGGGTGTGGTGGCTCACGCCTGTAATTCCAGGACTTTGGGAGGCCAAGGCAGCCAGATCACGAGGTCAGGAGATCAAGGCCATCCTGGCTAACACAGTGAAACCCCTTCTCTGTTTTTTATATATATATATATATATAAAATATATAATAGCTGTAATCCCAGCTACTCGGGACGCTGAGGCAGGAGCATCGCTTGAACCCAGGTGGCAGAGGTTGCAGTGAGCCGAGATCACAAGATGGCACCACTGCACTCCAGGCTGGGGGACAGACTGAGATTCTGTCTCATAAAAATAAAAATTAAAAAAATAATATGTTTTAACAATTTAGATACACTAGATATCTCTGTCATTTTGTTTGCTTTTTCTGTATTTGCATGTGGAAACAATGTATCATAATTTTTTAATATCCATTATAACCTCATAAAACATTTTTATAATTAGGAGGCTTTAATTCATTAGTAGTAGACATGCATTTTTGTATGTCTAATCACAGGAAAAATTTATTTGAACAGAGTCATTCCTTACAGTGTAATAGAATAAACATGAATTTCCATTTTTTGTTCTTTACACAGAAATAATCTCTGAGCTTCAAAACTGTCAAGGAAAAATTAAAAAGTTTCACTGCTTTATATTGGCTGAAAATATGGAGATTAACTTTTGTTTCTTTGCTTCTTATGGCTTAGAAAAAGTAATACATACATGTAAAAATTAATATCTATGGTTATGTTATACTTTGAGAAGAGATACTTTGAGAGGATTTAAAGTTAATGATATGGACATGTAACAGAATATGAATGTCCTAATAAGAAAATTTAACAAGTATATTTATTTCTTCTTTTTTCATTGTTAAAATCAAATGCAAAATTTTCTTCATACTCCCAGGAGATTTGGAAAATTAAGCCTTCCACAATCCCTAGTTTTTCAGTTCTATGTAATAAATTTATCTATTATTGGAATTTTGTGCAGACTCTGGGGAGAAGTGAGGCAGCTAGTGACCTAGGATGAGCTAGATAAATGGTTTTGCCAAATGACCACTGTAAGAAAATATAAAAACTAGAAGCTTAAAGCATCTGTGAAAAACAGAAGACATCACTGACTATGAACAAAGCTATACTGCCTAGCTGCCATGGATATAAACACTCTACATGATCTGCATCCAAGGACTAAACCAATCCAGCCACCCAATGGTATGTGAAAAGGACATTCATCATTCGTCATACCACCTCCAGTTTTCTGGGAAGAATAACTCTAACCTATACTGCAAACCTTTTCTGGCTGTAGTTTTACTTGGAGAACTACCTATATGATGACTAGGAATGTTCATAAGCCATCCTCCCATTCTCCTCTCCCTCAGAAAAAAAATGATAGTCCACAAATTCCAGTTGAATAAGTAGAGAAGTCACTTAGGAATATACCCAAAAAATTTTGAGATTCCCTAAATTAAAAGACAGTTATTGGTGACACCCAGTTAAAAATGGAATACACAGAATACATGAAATACATGTGAATAGTCATAATCTTGGTGATTATACTGTTTCACAGTATCTGAAGAAACACTATGAAAACTAAAGATAATACACAAATAAAATATGTGCAAACACACTATAGTTACACTTGCTTGGTATTTGGGGGTGACTTTTAGTTCCACTATCTGAAGTCTATTTAGGAAATAATAACCCCTTTTCTCTTTTCACTGCATTCACACTGTAACACAGAAATAAAGGGCTGGCATGGTGGCTCATGCCTGTAATCCCAGCACTTTGGGAGCCAGAGGTGGGCAGATCGCCTGAGGTCAGGAGTTGAAGACCAGCCTGGCAAACATAGCCAGACCCCGTCTCTACTAAAAATACAAAAATTACCTCGGTGTGATGGTGGACACCTGTTATCCCAGCTACTTGGGAGGCTGAGGCAGGAGAATCGCTTGAACCTGGGAAGCAGAGGTTGCAATGGGCTGAGATCGTGCCATTGCACTCCAGCCTAGGCAACAAGAGCGAAACTCTGCCTCAAAAAAAAAAAAAAAAAAAAGGAAGCTCATCTAATAATCCTCCTCAGAGAAAGGAATTTAAGTCACTTATTTTCTTCTTATTTATTTATTTTCAAGAGAACAGTAAGTAATTAGGGAAGACATTACATTAATTCAGCTACATCATCAGGGTTTTCTGTCTCTAAGCTAGAAACATATTTCAACATGTGTCTTTTTTTAAACAGATCTATTGAGATAAAATCAATGTATGAAGAGCTTCACATTTTTAATGTGTACAATTTGATTTTTGGACATATGCAAATACCTATGATACCATCACTACAATCAAACATGTAGTACATCCAACACCTCCAAGAGCTTCCTTGTATTCTTGTTTTTCATTTATTTGTTTTGGTGTTGAGAACTGTTAACACAAAACATATCCTCTTAACAAATTCTGAAGTGCACGATATTGTATTGTTAAAATAGTACTATGTTGTACAGATCTCTAGAACCTATTCATTATGGATTGCTGAAACTTTATACCCATTAAACAGCAACCTCCCAATTCATCCACTCTTCCATCTCAGACAACCACTATTGTATTATCTGGTTCTATTAGTCTGAAAATTATTCATACTTCATATGCATGGAATAATATGGTATTTGTTATTCTATAACTGGCTAATTTCACTTAGTAGATATATCTCCAAACAAGACATACACGTGGCCCACAGGTATATGAAAAGATGTTCAACTTCATTAGTAACAGGAAAATACAAATCAAGAATAAAATGAGACATAATCTCAAACCTACTCAGACAGCTATTATCAGTTTAAAAATAGATTAAGTGTTGGCAAGGTTACATACAAACTGGAACCTTATATACTGTTGGTGGGAATGGAAAAATGTGCAGTTGCTATGGAAAACAGTATAAAGATTTCTCAAAAAACTAAAAATAGAACTACCATGTGATTTAGTAGTCTCATTTCTTGGTATGTTTAATAGGATGGAAGTCAAAATTCCATGTTTATATCAGCATTATTCACAATAGCCAAGAAAAGAAAACAACTCAAGTGCCCATTGATAGATAAACGGATAAATAAAAGTTGCTATATGCATACAATTGAATATTATTAAGCCTAAAACACAAACACACACACACACACAAGAAAATCTTCCTGTTGACATGGGGTAAACTGGATGATGTTATTTTAAGTAAAATTAGTCAATATGTTTTTTGTGTTATCTGATTTATTATTCGATTAAATAATTGTGTGCTCTTCTCTTTTTCCTGCCACAATGTATTAGATACCACTTTATTTTAGTTAAATTAAGATATATAATGACATATTTAAAACTACTATGTGATGTTTCATATATGTATACATTACGGAAACATGTACCACAATTGAGCTAATTAGCGTATCTGTTACTCACGTAGTTACCTTTTTTGGAGAGGGAACAGGTGAGAATACGTAAGATCTACAGTGTTAGCAAATTTCAGCTGTATAATAAATTATTGTTAACTATAGTCGCCATGCTGCACCTTAGGTCTTCAGAACATATTCATCTTACAAACGCAAATCTGTACCCTTTGACCAATTTCTCTTCTACTTTTTTGCCTCTTGTCCCATGGGAACCAAACTCTACCCTCTATTTCTGTGAGTGTGACTTTTTAAATATTCTACATGTAAGTAATATCATGTAGTATTTGTTTTACTATATTACTGTACTTGATTTATTTCAATTACTATAATGTTCTTCAGGTTCATCCATGTGGTCACAGATGTCAGAATTCCTTCTTTTGTAAGGCTGAATAGTTTTCCATTTTGAATACCGCATTTTCTTTATTCATCTATCAATGGATACTTGGGGTGTTTCCATATCTTGACTAATGTGAAAAACATTGCAATGAATAAGTGAGTGCAAGTATTTGTTTTAGATACTGATTATACTTCCTTTGGATATATACGAATAAGTAGGATGGCTGTATTTCCTTTGAACACACATACCCTCCCAAGATTGAACCAAAAAGAAATTGATATCCTGAACAGACCAAAAATGATTTCCAAAATTGAACAAGTAATGAGTAACTTACCAACAAAAAAGAGCCCAAAACCAGATAGATTCACAGCTAAGTTCTACCGGATGCACAAAGAAGAGCTGGTACCATTCCTACTGAAACTATTCCAAAAATTAAGGAGAGAGATTTCTCCTCAACTCACTCTATAAGATCACCGTCGTCCTGATACTAAAACCTGGCAGAGATAATAAAAAAAGGAAATTGCAGGCCAATATCCTTCAGGAATATTGATTCAAAAATCATCAACAAAATACTTTCAAACTGAATCCAGCAGCACAACAAAAAGCTAATCCACCATGATGCAGTAGGCTTCATCCCCAGGTTGCAAGGTTAGTGCAACTTATGCAAATCAATAAATGTGATTCATCACATAAACAGAAATAAAGACAAAAACCACACGATCATTTCAATAGATGCAGAAAAGGCTTTTGTTAAAATTCCACATTATTTCATGTTAAAAATTCTCAATAAGCTAAGTAGTGAAGGAACATACCTCAAAATAATAAGAACCACCTATGACAAATGCACAGGCAATATCAGAGTGAATGGGTAAAAGCCGGAAGCATTTCCCTTGAAACCCAGCACAAGACAAGGATGCCTTCTTTCACCACTCCTATTCAACACAGTATTGGAAGCCTTGGCCCAGCAATCAGAAAAGAGAAAGAAATAAAGGTCATCCACATAGGAAGAAAGGAAGTCAAACTATATCTGTTTGCAGATGACATGATCCTACAACTGGAAAACACCATAGTATCAGTCCAAAAGAATTATATGCTGATAAACAACTTTATTAAAGTTTCAGATTCAAAATTAACATACAAAAATCACTAGCATTCCTATACACCATGATATGGTTTGGCTGTGTTCCCACCCAAAACTTATCTTGAATTGTAGTTCCCAACATCCCGCATGTGTTGTGGGAGAGACTGGGTGTGAAGTAATTGAACCATGGAGGAAGTTACCTCTATGCTGTTCTCGTGGTAGTGAGTTCTCAGAAGATCTGATGATTTTCTAAGGGGCTTTTCCCCATTTTGCTTGGCACTCCTTTTTGCTGCCGTCATGTGAAGGAGGATATGTTTGCTTCCCCTTCCTTCATGATTGTAAGTTTCCTGAGGCCATCTCAGACCTGTGAAACTGTGAGTCGATTAATCCTTTTTCCTTTATAAATTATCCAGTCTTGGGTATTTCTTCATAGCAACGACTCACACCACCAACAGATAAAGAAGAGCTAAATCAGGAACATAATTCCATTCACAATTGCCACAAAAAGAATAAAATACTTAGGAACAGAGCTAACCAGGGAGGCGAAATATCTCTACAATGGGAATTATAAAACACTGCTCAAAAAAAAAAAAAAAATCACGGATGACACAAACAAATAGAAAAGTATCAGGTGCTCATGGATAAGAATTAATATAATCAAAATGGCCATACTGCTCAAAGCAAATTATAGATTCAGTGGTATTCCTATCAAACTATCTAAAGCATTTTTCACAGAGCTAGAAAAAGCTATTTTAAAATTCATATGGAACCAAAAACAATCCCAAACACCCAAGGCAATCCTAAACAAAAAAAACAAACACAAAGCTGAAGACATCATGTTATCTGATTCCAAACCATAGTACAGGGCTACGGTAACCAAAACATCATAGTACTGCAAAGAATACAGACACATAGACCATTGGAAGAGAATAGAAAGCCCAAAAATAATACTGCACACCTACAACCACCTGATTTTTGACAAAGCTGACAGAATCAAGAAATGTGAAGAGGAGTCTTGTTTTAGTCCATTTTTACTCAACTATAAAGACATACCAGAGATTGGGTAAATTATAAAGGAAAGGAGCTTAATTGACACACAGTTCTGCAGGGCTGTGGAAGGGCATATCTTACATGGAGGCAAGAAAGACAGAGTGGTGATGTAAGTGGGGAGAGCCCCTTATAAAACCGTCAGATCTTGTGAGAACTCACTCACTATCCTGAGAACACCATGGGGAAAACTGCTCCCATGATCCAATCTCTTCCCACTAGATCTCTCCCTTGACACTTGGGGATTACAATTTGAGATGCGAATTTGGTGGAGACACAAAGACAAATCATAGCAACTCCCTAGACAATAAATAGTGCTGGGATAACTAGCTAGCCATATGCAGATGATTGAAACTGGACACCTTTAGCCCATATACAAAGAGCAACTCAAGTTAAATTACAGACTTAAACATAAAACCTAAAACTATAAAAACTCTGAAAGACAACCAAGGCAATATCATTCTGGACATAGAAACAGGCAAAGATTTTGTGATGAAAAGCAACAGAAACAAAAGCAAAAAATGACAATGGGATATAATTAAACTTAAGAGCTTCTGCACAGCAAAAGAAATTACCAACACAGTAAACAGACAATCTAGAGAATGGGAGAAAATATTTGCAAACTATGCATCTGACAAAGGTCTTATATTCATCTTCTATAAGGAACTTACACAAATTTATAAGAGAAAAACAAACAACCCTATTAAAAAGTGAGTAAATGATGAATAGATAATTTTCAGAAGAAGACTTACATGCGGGCAAGAAACAGATGAAGGAAACCTCAATATCACTGATTATTCGGATAATATAAATCAAACTCACAATGAGATATCATCTCACACCAGTCAGAATGGCTATTATTAAAAAGTCAAAGTAGATGCTAGCAAAGTTGCAGGGTAAAAAGAATGCTTATACACTATTGGTTGTGGTATAAATTAGTTCAACCATTGTGGAAAGCAGTATGGTGATTCCTCAAAGAGCTAAAATCAGAACTACCATTTGATCCAGCAATCCCATTATGGGTTATATACCCAGAGGAATATAAATCATTCTAACATAAGGATACAGGCACATAAATGTTCATTGTTGCACTATTCACAATAGCAATGGCATGGAATCAACCTAAATGTTCATCAATGACAGATTGAATAAAGAAATTGTGGGGTGTGTGTGTATATACACACATACACACACACACATATATATATACACACACACACACACACACACACACACACACCATGGAATACTACACAGCCATAAAAAGAACAAGATCATATCTTTTGCAGAAACTTGGATGAAGCTAGAGGACATTATACTTAGCAAATTAACACAGGAACAGAAAACTACTGCATATTCTCACTTATAAGTGGGAGCTAAATGATGAGAACTCAGGGTCACAAAGTGGGCAACAACAGATACTGGGGCCCACCTGAGGGTGGAAGGTGGAAAGAGGAAAAAAATCAGAAAAACAAAATAACTATAGGGTACTAGACTTAGTACCTAGGTGAGGAAAAAGTCTACAGTAAACCCCTGTGACATGGGTTTACGTGTATAGAAAACCTGTACATGTACCCCTGAACCTAAACTGAAAGTTTTTACATAATGGACAAAAGATTTAATTAGACATTTCCCAAAAGAATACATGCAAATACCTAACAGGTATATGAAAAGGTGTTGAACATTATTGATTGACAGTAAAGTGCAAATCAAAACTATAATGAGATATCAACTTACTCCAGGTAATAGAGCTTATATCCAAAATACAGGCAATAACAAATGCTAGCAAAGATGTGCAGAAAAGGAAATTCTCATATACCATTGGTGGGAATGTAAATTAGTACAATCACTATGGAGAAAAGTTCGGTGGTTCCTGAAAAAAATAAAATTAGAGCTACCATATGATCCAGCAATCCTATTGCTGGTTATATATCCAAAAGAAAGGAGCTACCATATGATCCAGCAATCTTATTGCTGGGTATATACACAAAGGAAATCAGTATATCAAAGAGATACCTGCACTCCTATGTTTGCTGCAGCACTACTGTTCACGATAGTGATGATTTGAAAGCAACCTAAGTGATTATCAACAGAATAAAGAAAATGTGGTACATATACACAATGAAGCACTATTCAGTCACAAAAAAGAATGAAATCCTGTCATTTGCAACACATGGATGGAACTGGAGATTATGTTAAGTGAAATAAGCCAGGAACAGAAAGACAAACATCACATGTTCTCACTTATTCATGTGATCTAAAAATCAAAACAATTGAACTCATTGACAGTGCAGAAGGATGGTTACCAGAGACTAATGGGGGCTGCGTGGAAGTGGGTGTGGTTAATGGGCACAAAAATTAGCTAGAAAGAATGAACAAGACCCATTATTTAATAGTACACAGGTTGACTATAATTACTAATGGCTTATTCGTACATTTTAAAGTAAGTAAAGGGTGTAGTTGGATTGTTTGCAACACAAAGGACAAATGTTTGAGAGAATGGATACACTGTTCTCCATGATGCGATTCTTCTACATTGAATGCCTGTATCATGTATCTGATAAATATATACGCTTACTATGTACTAACAAAAAAATAAAAACTACAAAAAAATGATCTGAAGCATTTCTTCAAGTAATGAACAGGAGATGAAACATGACTTTACCAGTACAATCCTGAAGAAAAAGCATAATCAAAGTAATGGCAAGCCGGACACAGAGGTGGTCCAATTAAATAAAAGCAAACAGGTCATGAGCAAAGGTCATGGCAAAAGTTTTGCTGGATATTCAAGGCATTTTGCTTGTTGGCTTTCTGGGGGGTCAAAAGCAATAACATGTGCTTACTATGAAAGTGTTTTGAGAAAATCAGCCAAAGCTTTAGAGGAAAAGCACTCAGGAAACCTTTACCAGAGTGTACTACTCCAGCACAGCAATGCTCCTGCTCAATCCTGTCATCAAACAAGGGCAATTTTACCAGAGTTTTGATGGGAAATCATTATATGTTTATATTACAATCCTGATTTGACTTGTTCTGGCTCTTTTTGTTTTCTCTTATGAAAAAAAAATTATTTTTCTTCACTTAATAATATAAAAAGGAGCACACTGACATGGTTACATTTCCAGGATCCTCAGTTCTTTAGGGGTGGACCGAAGGGCTGACATCATAGCCTATTAAAAATGCCTTGAATTTGATAGAACTCATGTTGATAGTTTCCATTTTAATTTTTATCTTTTAATTCCATTTTCCACAAACTTTTTCCAAGTTCTCTTGTAAAAACAGAGAAAATCCATTATTATCCCTCCTGTCTCAGTAAGGTGAAACTTCCTGTTCACAAAAACTTCCCCATTTAACTTCACCTGTCACCCGTGTGGATTTAGGAATGGAGACCAATGCTGCCATGATACTCTTGTTACTCTTGCTGTTGATCTGAATTTATCAGAAAAAAAAGAATCAAGGTGACTCATGTTTCTACAGTATTCATATACATAAGGTACGTGACTGCATGTCTGGGTGATATCATAGAATCTTCACGGTTCTTGAAAAAATACTCCTGTACTTCTAACAAAAAACTTTGTATCATAAAGACTTGTCTCTCTTATAACTAAATAAGCTCATTCCTCTCCAAAAAAAAGGTTAGTTTGAAATATAATCAGTTACCATATTCAGGTTTGAGTTCAAGATATCTAGGTCAAATCATTGCCTCATCTGGAACTCTTACAATTACATTAGAGATTCACAGCTTATAAACTAAATGTTAAAGTTATGTGTAGTCAAGTTACCCACTATTAATTGGGTATAGAGGAGAAAGTTTAAACCAAATGGAGAAGATATATTAATTATAAAATCATATGATTCTAGCATAGCAAGGAATAAAAAATGACAAGATAAATATGTTGAACCTTTCTTGTTTCTAAAGCTCTTTCTACAGCATTCACAGGTATTTGAAACTTTCTTTTTCTACTTTTTAAAGGATTCTCTTCAGCCAGTATATCAGTGATATCATTACATATGAAGAGAATAAATGAACCTTTATTCTTAAGAGGTGGATTCTCTTGTTTTTTCCCTTATTTTATGAAATGATAATAGTTTTCCATTCACTTTGGTTATTGGATATGGTAATATTATCAGGCAGTAACTTGGGAGATCCTGTGGTTTTCATTTCTGTAACTCCTTGCCCCACTTGGTAACAGCAAAATTATTTCTCTGTAGTAATCTGTAAGAAAATTTCTGGCTCAGAATGTGACCTTTTTTTGAGAAGTAATATATTGAGCCTGTGCATAAATTCCATTTGTGTGATGGCTGACAATTATTATTCATAAGTACATGAAGCAACACTCAGGGAGCCTGGAATAGAAATGAACTGATAGTAACAGCGAGGGTCCTATAATCCACCCAATTATTGAGAGCATCCTCAAAGTGGAGGCACTTTTGTGTCTACTCACATGAGGCACAATACCATCATATTCTGGACCCATTCTAAGAGGTCCATCCATTTATCCTTGACAAATATTTTTATTAGTCACATATACTGTTGACTGTAAGTACCTATGATTATCCAACAATTTAATTCACTGGCATAAAAGTCAAGGGACAAGGCAGCTTGAATTACAGTTTGGGATTACCTTAAAGATAATTTTTTAGTTTTAGTTCAAAACTCAAAATCTTTTGGATCAATGGAGTGCAACATCCAATTGAGACATATGTTACCTTCAAAATTTAAGGAACCCCAGCAAGTCTTCTGATTTTTTTTAATACCATGAGGATAGATGGCATAGAAACTTGCATTTTACTATGAAGAGTAAGCATCTTCATTTCCAAGTATATTTAATCTTCAGGGCTTGAATTCATTGACTGGTTCCTGTATTTTTGTGAAATTACTTTCGCACTCACAGGCAGATATTTGTATTCTCAAGTCAGCTTGGTGTTATTACTATTATTTTCCTAAGACAATAGGAAACAAATTGTGACACAGAACAAGATGTTTCAAATGTACTCTTCCCCTGAAAAGTCCTAACAACCACCTATCCCTTATTAATTAGAAAAGGGAGAAAGGAAGAATTTTCCACATCTGTAATTGTATACCAGCTGCACTAAGCTGACTGACTCAGTACAGTCAGCTTTGTACAGAGAAAATATATGGAAAGGTAATTGCAACTGAAGTAACAAATAGAGTAAGTTTTTTATTATATAAATTTGAAGTGTACAACATGTTTGGATATATATATATATATAGAGAGAGAGAGAGAGAGAGAGAAAGAGAGAGAGAGAGAGGGAGTAAAGTTATTACTGTAGTCAAGCAAATTAACATATTCATCATCTCACATACTTACATTTCTTTGTGTGGTTGTATGGTAAAAGTATCCAAAATCTGCTCTTTTACCAAAGTCCCATTATGCAATGCAATATTATTAACTAAAATCAACCTTTCATATCCAGGAATTTTGTATTCATGAGTTCCACATCCATGGATTCTACCAACCATGGATCAAAAGTATTCTAACAAAGGATAGTGCAACTGTACCGAACATATACATAGTTAATTTTCTTGACATTATCCCTAAACAATGCAGTATAACACCTATTTATGTAGCATTGACATTGTATCAGGTATTCTAAGTAATCTAGGCATGATTTGAAGAGTATAGGAGGAGGTGTATGAGTGATGTGCAAAAATGAAACCATTTTATATAAAGGACTTGTGAACATCTGTGGATTTTGGTATCCATGAGGGGTCCTAGAACGAATACCTCATGGATCTTAAGGGAAAAATCTATGGTCCTCATGCTGTACATTAGATTTCTATATTTACTCATCCTACATAACTAAAACTGCAGCTTTATATCCTTTGGTCTACTTCTTTCTATCTTCCAGAGGCCCCCCTACTGTTGATAACCAACAGTATACTCTCTCTTTCTATATATTTAATATTTTATTAATTTTGTTTTAAATTTCACCTATAAGTGATATCATGCAGTATTTGTCTCTTGTGTCTGGCTTATTTCACTTAGCATAATGTCCTTTGGGTTCAGCCATGTTGTCACAAATGGCACCAAGTTTATGATCACCAATACCCTTCTGTCTTTTTCACCTTCTGGAGTTGAAATTCTCCCACTCCAGTTTTGGGTCCTAGATGTAAACAGTAGTCTCTGTAATTTGTCCAGGGTTTCTATTATTTATTCTTTTGGCCAGGAGGGATTATGGAGCCTTCTACTTGGTCATTCTTACCATATGAATTTGTTTTATGGGTCAAGGTGTCAAAGTAGGGATTTTCACACTTGATGATTAATGATAGATAGATAGATAGATAGATAGATAGATAGATAGATAGATAATAGATTTTTGCATTCAATATCTGGAAACTTTGAAAGTAACTATAGAAAAACATCAGGGATTCCACTCAGATCATTTTGAGACAGACTCAGATTAAAATTTCATTCATCATATTAATCCATAGCACCCACTATGATTGTCTGTTTTCCAGGGATTAGCATTACCTTATATCCAGTATCCCACAACACCTGGGAAAAGCTTAATTTTCCTTTCTCAAGTACAATCGTCCTTCATAGATTTCCATTTGGAACTGCTGAAAAAAGATTCACATTACAAGCTGATATTACCTTGGAGTTCCATCTAAAAAATACATGGACTTCACTATGTTCAAAGTGTAAGGCACATAAAAAATGTGATACCTTTTCTTACCCATTATCCCATTGTAAGAGTCATGGCTGACATGTCTATAACAAACAAACAAACAAAAAAAGATTAACAACAAAAGAGTATAACAAATGTATTTAATCAAATTTGTATGTGACATAGGAGCCTTCAGAAATTCAGACCCTGAAACTCCAGGGAAAACTATATATTTTTATGAGGTTTGATGAAGACTAGTCAGCCATGAAGAAATGTTATTGGACAGAGGGGATGATGTAATGGCACTAGACTGAAGAGGAAAACCCAGAGATGCTTCTCTGTTTAGATTCTTTGCTTTGCTGTATAGCATTCCTTCCTTCTGGGTATGGAGCAGGAACACTCTAGAATGAGAGTCTCCAAGAAAAAAGGCAGAAGAGAGAAAGCCCTTTCTAGGTTGTACGGCTTGCTTTAGGGAAAAGAAGTTCTAGTTTCTATGACCTGTCTAAGAAAAATTATAGTTTCTATGACTCACTTTGTGGGAACAATAGAAGCAAGAGACAGGAAGACAGGAGAAAGAGATTTTTTTTGCTTCTGAGGCCTTTCAACCTCCTTTAGTTCAAAGTTGTGCCAAAGCACCATCCTTTGGGGTAGTGTTTTTTTAGACCCAACCAAAGGAAGTTAGGTCTTCAAACTGACATATTGGGATATTTGGTGAGAGGTTATCATTCTGTGTTGTATTTGCTCAAGTCAGGCCTATGTTTCTTATTTAAATTTTGCTTTTTCCAATGCAAAACTTAATAGTAACTTAGCAGGCTGCCTAATTGTATCAGCTCAAGGACCACAGAATTAAAATTTTCTTTTGGTCAGATCACCGCAATTAACAGAAAGTATGACTTCTCATTACGAAAAATATTCCCACCTTTTATCCAGCAGTGAAATGCCATTGCTTAGTCTATGACAGCATATGCAAAGAAATCAGAGAAAATATTTAAAGCATTTCTCACCAGCATTCCAGGCTTATTAGTATGAAATATCAGCCACTGCTTTTCAAAGAGGTAGCTTCTCCCTCCACCAATGTGTTTCTCACTGTCTTGTTGGAAGACAGATAGGCCTTATAGATTCTCTTGCAACAAAGTGTGAAAGTGCATCACAGATTGTTCTTGACAATTGCACTAAAACATTCATATATAAGTTTTTAAATCCCATTCTATACATTTGCCAAATAACTTTTTTCTGCTTGATCTAATTTTATGTTTATGTACCATAATCTAAGTTTATATAAATAAACCAAGTGGAACAAGACTATATGCTCCCAGCTTCTCCTACTACCACATTGAGTCCAGTATATCTGACAGAAATCGCATGCTGACAAATTCACTTTTTCTGTGTAATTGTACATTTCCATACTTGGTTGATAAAAATTTCCTCATGCTTTCTCATGATGTTAATTTTTATATACTTTATAAAAATTTATTTTGTATTTTGAAGTGCGTACTATTTTGTTCAGGAATTAACACTGTAATCATCCCTCCATCTTTTTCTGCTTACAACAAGTGTAATTTTAGTTCAGTTAAAAGGAGATTATAAAGTATGTTGGATCTAGTTTCGAAAAAAAAAATTGGCTTCTCCTTTCCAAATATTAGCCTGGAAAGAGAAAAATGTTACCAAATAAGGAAAGAAAGGCTGTTTCAGCTGCAAAGTAAGATTCAGTAAAGTTTGAAAGTTCACGATTTAAGTTATCAAAGTATCTCCATTCTATTTCTTGTGGCCTTATCTTTTTGCCAATAAATGTAAACATTTCAAATTGGTGACCTGGAGATGAATTTAAATGTCTTTGAAATATAGCAACATATAAGATTAAAATCTGAGTTTAATTTTAGGCTGTCTAAAAACATGTGGTTTTAGGGGAAAAATGTATAGCACAATAATATGAAGTTTGATTGTCAATGTATGATTTTAGCCATGACTGGAAATTTGGACTTGTATTTTTATTTGTTTAGGCTCTCCACAGTTGTTAGGAGGAGGGGGCAAAGCCTTCTATTAGTCGTTCTTTTTATTGTATATATACGCTACATGTTCACACTACCAGCACAATTATTAGGTGCTGACTACCATTGCTGCCTCTAGTAAAAAAGACCTGCTAACCAATGAAATAATTAATTTGGTACCATACGTTTACTTTTGCAAAATTGGACTAATGTAAATTCTGAAATGGTATGTGTGATTAGGAAGACCTGGGTCATGTGTTCAAGCTACAATGTAAGAAGAAAGATTAACCATATGGAATTTAACTTTTGTAGTTGAGTGACACTCTTCTTAAAACGTGGAGTTTCCTAAACATAGGAGATATGTTCAGATACATAGGGGAAGCTAAAAGGAATGATGAATAGTTGTTATACTTCTGTAATTTTCTCTAAAAAATGCATTTTTCAAAAGATCTTATCCAATCAACATGAAACACATGAAAGATAAAAATTAGTATCTGAAGTAAACAGGAAACATAATTACGAATCCTATTTACATTAGGTTCACACAGGAATATTATGAACAACTCTATGCCCACAAATAATTGATGACATAATAAATGAATCAAGTTTTTGAAAGATACTATTTACCAAAACACACAAGGAGAACTAAGGATCCAAACAGTCTTATGTATTATAAAAATTGAATCAGTAACTATTAATCTTTCAAAACACCAAGTACAGGGCTCAGCTCGGCTCACTGGTGAATTCTACCAAACATTTAAAGAAGAAATAATGCAAGGTCTCTAAAATCTCTCCCAGAAAATAGAAGCGGAGAAAACACATTTTTTTTTTTTTTTTTTTTTTTTTTTTTTTTTTTGAGACGGAATCTCGCTCTGTCGCCCAAGCTGAAGTGCAGTGGCGTGATCTCGGCTCATCGCAAGCTTTGCCTCCTGGGTTCATGCCATTCTCCTGCCTCAGCCTCCCGAGTAGCTGGAACTACAAGCGGCCACCAGCATGCCTGGTAATTTTTTTTTTTTTTTTTTTTTTTTTTTTTTTTAGTAGAGATGGAGTTTCACCGAGTTAGCCAGGATAGTCTCTATCTCCTGACCTAGTGATCTACCCGCCTCGGCCTCCCAGAGTGCTGGGACTACAACCGTGAGCCAACGCGCACTGCCGAGAAAACACAACTTAAGTCTATGAAGCCAGGATTCCGCTAATATTCTACACAAATACGTTACAAAAAAGAAAACCTACAGGCAAATCCATTGTCTTTCATAAACATAGATGCAAAAATCCTGAACAGAATATTAGCAAATCAAATTCAACACTGAATAAAAATATTACAAACTAAACCAAGTGGGATATATTGCAGATATGCACACCTTTTACAATATCCAAAATGTAACTCATCACATCAATGGTCTAAAGAAAAAAAATATGATTGTATCGATGTATGCAGAGAAAGAATTTGATTAAAGTCAACGCTCAGGATAAAAACACTCAGCAAGCTAGGAGTAGACAGAAACTTCCTAAAAAGGAATAAAAGAGATAATCTAAAAAAAAAAAAAAAAAAAAAAAAACCTACAATAACAATCATATTTAATGGTGTAAAACGACATCTTTTACTCTTAAGAGTGGGAAGAAAGCAAGGATGTCTCCTCTTATTTCTACTATTTATCATCATAGCAGAAGTCCTAGCTAAAGCATTAAGACGTGAAAATAAAATAATAGTTACAAACATAGAGGAGGAAGAAATGCAACTGTTTTTGTTTGCAGATGACATAATAGTCCATGTACAAAATCTCAAAGAATCAACAAGAAAATGCCAAGAACCCATAACAATTACAGCATTTTTGCAAGATACAAGATTACTATACAAAAGTCAATTGCTTTTCTATATACCAGCAATAATTAATTGCAAGTTGAAATTAAAACACAACACTCTTTACATTAGCACCAAATATATGAAATAATTAGCTATAAATCTAAAAAATATTTTCAAAATCTGTTGAATAACACTATGAAACTCTGATGATGGAAATCTAAGAAAATTTAAATAAATTGAAAAGCATTCCAAGCTCATAAGTAGAAAGGTTAAATATTGTTAAGAAGTCAGTTCTTCCCAATTTGAGTTATATAGTCAATGCAATGTCATTTAAAATCCCAGGAAGCATCACTGTGAATATTAACAAACTGATTCTAAAATTTATATAGAAAGGCAAATACCCAGAATAGCCAACACAACATTGAAGAAGAAGAAGAAAGCCAGAAGACTGGTACTACTCAACTTCAAGACCTACTGTAAAGCTACAGTAATCAAAAAAGTTGATATTGGTTTAAGAATAAACAAAATAGTTCAATGGCATTCAATAGAAGACCAGAATTAGATCTACCCATATATAGTGAATTTTTTAACAAATGCGAAATGCAACCAAAAGGAGAAAAAAAAAAAAAAAAAAAAAAAGAATGCTCTTTTCAATAAATGATGTCAGGACAACTAGACACCCTCATCTTTCACAAAAATGAACTCAAAATGGATCATAGACTTAAATGTAAAATACAAAGCTATAATAGTTCTAGAAGATTATATGGGAGAAAATCTAGGTGACCTTGGGTTTGGGAATGAATTATTAGATGAAATATCAAAGGCATGATCGATGAAATAAAACTACGTCACACTTCATTAAAATTTATAAATCTGCATAAAATATTGTTAAGAGAATTTTTAAAATCCATATACCTCATTAAAAGGTACAAAAACTCTTAAAACTCATGAAAAATGGGCAAAATGATCTGACAGACACCTTACTAAAGAAGATGTACAAATATCAAACAAGCATATAAAAAGATGCTCAACATTCGGTCATTGAGGATTTGAAAATTAACACTGAAATGTAACTATATATCTACTAGAATGGCCAAAATCCAGAACCCTGACAAACATCAGCTTTATTCATAATGACCCAAACTGGTAAGCAGCCAGATGTTCTTCAACACGTGCATGGATGGTACATCCATACAATGAAATATTCAGCAATAAAAAGAAATGTTCTCTAAAGTCATGAAAAGATATGGAGAAACCTTAAATACATATTGCTAAGTGAAGGAACCTATTCTGAAAAGTCTATGTACTGGACGAATCCAACTATACTACATTTTGGAAAAGGCAAAACCACAGAGACAGTGAAAACTGAGTGTTTGCTAAGAGTCTGAGGAGGGGGTAGTTAGGAAGGATAAATGACGTATGGGATATTTTTAGGGCAGTGAAACTATTGTTGTGATACTGCAATGCTGAATACATGGCAATATGCATTTGGCAAAACCAACAGAACTACACAATCACAAAGAATGAATGTTAATGTCAACTATAGACTTTAGTTAACAATATTGTTTCAATATTGGTCCATCAATCATTACAAATGCACCACATCGACACAACATGTTAGTAATAAGAGAACTGTTGGATGGGGGGAGAGAACATATTGAATGTTGTAGTTTCTGTTCGATTTTTCTATAAACAAAACATTATTCTAAAAAAAAGTCTATTAATTTTTTAAAAATCATGATCCTTTATGGAACTGACTGGATAAAAACTTGAAGTATCCTTTTTAGATTCAAATTTCCTTATGGACAGATGCCTAGATCAAAACTTAAGGGGAGTATTAGTTTGACTCATTTTGGTCTTTGTCCAATCTGGATTTTTAAAAACAATTCCTGTATTTGAGGAATATTATTCACTTTTCTAGATCAGGAATAAAAAAGTAATATTCTACTTTGATACTCTAAAGACCATTCTACAGTATTTAAGAGGGAGACAAATTTAGTTTGTAGAACCCTAAATATCTAACAGACTTGAAGGCTGTCTTATCCAAACAACATTATTGTATACTATAATACACATTTAAATAATATGAATATATATAATAGAATATGAATATATATTCTTTAAATATATGTATGTATAAACACTTAAATAATGTATATTGAAAGATGTATTTAACTGTATACTGGGAAAAACAGAAAAACTACTAAATAAATCTGGAAAATTCAAATATAACTTTAAGAAAGGCAATGAAAAGCATTATATAATATGTTAAATTAAAACAAGAGAAGGCAGAAAAAAGGAGGAGGAGAAAAAACAATAATTTAAAGTAACAAATACAGACTATTTACAAGCAAACTGGTATAGACTCATAATCACTTTAAATGTACATGGTCTAAATATAGCAATTAAAAGGCAAAGATTGTCAAGTGTATTAAAAAAATACAAGTTCCAACCATACAATCTACAAACTGTCCTGTTTAAATATAAAAATCCAGTTAGATTGTAAGTAAAGGAATGGAGAAAGACATTCTATGCTTAAAAATACAGTAGTAGCCATATTAATTTCAGATAAAATCAAGTTCAGAATAAGGAGGATTATCAGCAAAGGAGGCATTCAATAATAATAAAAGGGTCAATTCTCTATGAAGATAGCCATTCTAAATGTGTATGCACCTAACAACAGATGGTAAAAATGCATGAGGCAAAAAGTGCTATAACTGCAAGGACAAATATTCACTATTATAGTGAGAGATTTTGACATTCCTCATTAATTTATGTATCAAACAGCCTAAAATCAGTAAGTATATAGTTGAACTGAACAGCACTATACATCAACTTGCTCTAATTGATATTTATAGAATACTTTGTACAAAACCACCAGAATATATACTCTGAAGTTCCATTGGAGTATAATTAAAATAGACCACATTCTGGGTCATTAAACATATTTAACTAATTTAAAGTAAGAGAAATTATATGAAGTATGTTCTCAAACCACAAGATGACAGTTATATAATTAAACTAAGCAGAAGTCTTAAGAAAACTTTTAAAATATTTTGTTTGAGTTCCCCATGTATTTTGAATATTAAGTCTTTATCAGATGTGTGGTTAGCAAATCTTTTGTTTCATTCCATAGGTTATCATTTCACCCTATTGATGTTTTCTATAGAAGCTTTTGAGTTTAATGCAATCTTATTTGTGTATTTTTTTTCTATTATTGCCTCTGCTTTTGGGGTCATATTAAAAAAAATTTGGGGCACGCCCAAGATGGCCGAATAGAAACAGCTCCAGCCGCCAGCTCCCAGCGTGAATGACACAGAAGATGGGTGATTTCTGCATTTTCAACTGAGGTACCGGGTTCATCTCACTGGGGACTGCCGGACAATCGGTGCTGGTCAGCTGCTGCAGCCTGACCAGTGAGAGCTGAAGCAGGGCGAGGCATGGCCTCACCTCGGAAGTGCAAGGGGGAAGGGAATCCCTTTTCCTAGCCAAGGGAAACTGAGACACACAACACCTGGAAAATCGGGTAACTCCCACCCTCATACTGCGCTTTACCAAGGATCTTAGCAAATGGCACATCAGGAGATTATATCCCACACCTGGCGTGGAGAGTCCACAGAAATACAAACTACCATCAGAGAATACTATAAACACCTCTATGCAAATAAACTAGAAAACCTAGAAGAAATGGATAATTTCCTGGACACTTACACTCTTCCAAGACTAAACCAGGAAGGAGTTGAATCCCTGAATAGAACAATAGCAGGCTCTGAAATTGAGGCAATAATCAATAGCCTACCAACCAAAAAAAGTTCAGGACCAGACGGATTCACAGCCGAATTCTACCAGAGGTACAAGGAGGAGTTGGTACCATTCCTTCTGAAACTATTCTAATCAATAGAAAAAGAGGGAATCCTCCCTAACTCATTTTACGAGGCCAACATCATCCTGATACCAAAGCCTGACAGAGATACAACAACAAAAAAGAGAACTTTAGAACAATATCCCTGATGAACATTGATGCAGAAATCCTCAATAAAATACTGGCAAATTGAATCTAGCAGCACATCAAAAAGCTTATCCACCATGATCAAGTGGGCTTCATCCCTGGGATGCAAGGCTGGTTCAACATACACAAATCAATAAACATAATCCAGCATATAAACAGAACCAAAGACAAGAACCACATGATTATCTCAGTAGATGCAGAAAAGGCCTTTGACAAAATACAACAGCCCTTCATGCTAAAAACTCTCAATAAATTCGGTCATGATGGAATGTACCTCAAAATAATAAGAGCTATTTATGACAAACCCACAGCCAATATCATACTGAATGGGCAAAAACTGGAAGCATTCCCTTTGAAAACTGGCACAAGACAGGGATGCCCTCTCTCACCACTCCTATTCAACATAGTGTTGGAAGTTCTGGCTAGGGCAATCAGGCAAGGGAAAGAAATTAAGCATATTCAGTTGAAAGCTGAAACTGGATCCTTTCCTTACTCCTTATACGAAAATTAATTCAAGATGGATTAGAGACTTAAATGTTAGACCTAATACCATAAAAATCCTAGAGGAAAACCTAGGTAGTACCATTCAGGACATAGGCATGGGCAAAGACTTCATGTCTAAAACACCAAAAGCAACAGCAGCAAAAGCCAAAATTGAAAAATGGGATCTCATTAAACTAAAGAGCTTCTGCACAGCAAAAGAAACTACCATCAGAGTGAACAGGCATCCTACAGAATGGGAGAAAATTTTTGCAGTCTACTCATCTGACAAAGGGCTAATATCCAGAACCTACAAAGAACTCAAACAAATTTACAAGAAAAAAACAAACAACCCCATCAAAAAGTGGGCAAAGGATATGAACAGACATTTCTCAAAAGAAGACATTCATACAGCCAACAGACACATGAAAAAATGCTCATCATCACTGGCCATCAGAGAAAGGCAAATCAAAACCACAATGAGATACCATCTCACACCAGTTACAATGGCAATCATTAAAAAATCAGGAAACAACAGGTGCTGGAGAGGATGTGGAGAAATAGGAACACTTTTACACTGTTGGTGGGACTGTAAAATAGATTAACCATTGTGGAAAACAGTGTGGCGATTCCTCAAGGATCTAGAACCAGAAATACCATTTGACCCAGCCATCCCATTACTGGAGATATACCTAAAGGATTATAAGTCATGCTACTATAAAGACACGTGCACACGTATGTTTATTGTGGCACTATTCACAATAGCAAAGACTTAGAATCAACCCAAATGTCCATTAGTGACAGACTGGATAAAGAAAATGTGGCACATATACACCACGGAATACTATGCAGCCATAAAAAAGGATGAGTTCATGTACTTTGTAGGGACATGGATGCAGCTGGAAACCATCATTCTCAGCAAACTATCGCAAGAACCAAAAACCAAATACTGCATGTTCTCACTCATAGGTGGGAATTGGACAATGAAGTCACTTGGACACAGGAAGGGGAGCATCACACACCAGGTGCTATTGTGGGGAGGGGGTGGAGGGAGGGATAGCATTAGGAGATATACCTAATGTAAATGACGAGTTAATGGGTGCTGCACACCAACAAAGCACACGTATACATACGTAACAACCTTGCACGTTGTGCACATGTACCCTAGAACTTAAAGTATAATAATTAAAAAAAAAAAAAAATCATTGATCCCACCAAAGTCAGAAACCTTTCCTCCTGTCTTCTTCTAAGAGTTGTATAGTTTTAGGGTTTACAGGTAGTTCTTCAATACACTTTTGGTTGATTTTGTAAATGGTGTGACATAAGGGTGCAGTTTTTTTCTTCTGCAAATGAATTACCAGTTTTTCCAATACCATTTATTGAAGAGACTATTTTTCCCCATTGTGTATTCTTAACATCTTTGTTTAATATCAATTGATCATATGTATATGGATTTATTTCTAGACTGTCTCTTCTGTTCCAGTGGTCTATTTTTTTTGTTTTTATTCCAGTGTCATGCTGTTTTGATGTTTATAGCTTTGTAGTGTATTTTGAAATCAAGTACTGTGATACCTCCTGCTCTTTTCTCTTCCTGAAGATTTATTTGGCTATCTAAGGTCTTTTCTGTTTCCATACAAATTATAGGATTGCTTTATTTTTCTATTTATTTATGTATGTATTTATTTTTCTATTTCTAAGAAAAATTTCATGGGAATTTTTATTGAGTGAGCATCGAAACTGTAGATTGTTTTGGGTAATATAATCAATACGAATTCTAATTCCTGAACACAGGATATCTTTCCATTTATTTGTATGTTTTTCTATTTCTTTCATAAATTTTAATATTGTCCAGTGTACAGATTAACAGTAAGGCAACACCACAATTAAAAAATGGGCAAAGTAATTGAATAAAATTTTATCATAAAGAACATACAAATGGCCAACAGGCATATGAAAAGATGCTCAACATCACTAACCATCAGGGAAATGCAAATAAAAACACAATAAGATACCACCAGACACCTGTTAGAATGGATGCTATCAAAAAGATGAATGATAACGAGTGTTAGCAAGATTGTGGAGAAAAGGAATCCCATGTACACTGTCGATGGAAATGTAAATTAGTACAGCCATTATGGAAAACAATATGGAGTTTCCTCAAAAGCTTAAAAGCAGAACTATTATTATGTGATCCCACTTTTGGGATATATATCCCACATCAACAATTTCACTTCTGGCATATATTCAAAGTAAATAAAATCAGGATTTCAAAGAGGTATCTGTATTCTCATGTTCACTGCAGCATTATTTACACTAGATATGGAAAGATATTGAAAACAATCCAAGGTAATGGAAACAACCCAAATCCTACCTAAAGAAACAAAGCGAGGTAATTAAGTTTCACATTAACAGTGATAAAGTATGTTGATAGTGTATGCTCTTGTTATATGATTAAATTGGCAATTTATCTCTATGGTCTTGCTTCCAAAAATCCAGAGCCTCAGCTGAACAATGAGCAAAAACAATGAGAAAATCTAAATAAGAGAAATTCTACAAAATATCTGACTAGCCCTCTTCAAACTGTTAGTCCTGAAAACCAAGATAAGTCTGAGAAAATATCAGAACCAATAAAAGTCTAAGGATACCTGATGGCTAAATGTCATCTAGAATCTTAGGTGGACCCCCAGAACAGAAAAGGAACATTAGATAAATCTTAAGCAATATTAAATACATAAAAGATCCCTCACTTGATCTAACATACCTTATAAGATTCTTAGGGCATTCAGTTTCATCTCTGGACTGTTCAGGAAGAATGGCTCTTCAGAGTATGAGATTCCTATTTCTAGGAATATTGGCCCAATATTATATTAAAAACAACTCTTAATAAAAGTGTCATCCACTAATCCTACCAGAGCTTTCCCTAGGATAGCAGAAGAAAAATATTGCTTTAAATAGTAGAAAATAAAAAATTACATATTTAGTGTATTTTGGTTGCAAATAACTGAAATGTAAAATAAACCGATTTGGTAAAAAAAGAAATTTATTAATACAAGTAACTGAAAATTGCCAGATGAGATTGGCTTTATCTTATGGTTTGGTCTACAGGTTCATGACATTAGGGTTCAAGCAACTGTTGTTGCTTCTAACATGTCTTCTGCTATTCAGGCTGTCTTCTCAAATGGTAGCAAATGTCTTTAGACATTTGTGACAGAACATCTGAGATCTATGCAACAGTACTTTCCATAAAATCATTCAAGTTCACCCTAATTGGAGGACTTTATTTGCATAGTCACCCTGGAGATATTACTGTGACCATAAGGATGTGATAATCTGGTTGACTTTACACTATTCAGTACACAACCCTAGAGATATGTTGAGGACAATTTCAAACAAATATAAAAGAGAGTAAGAATTGGGTTAATTGTGCCCAAATATGATGTTAGAGAGAGAAGTAGAATGAGTACTAGAAAGTGAAAAGCAAATGTATATAGAAACATTATCATTAAAACATACTCAAAGGGATTTATATAAATTCATGCATTCATGATCAATGCATAACATAACTTTTAAAAGAATACAAACAGATTAGAGAAAATTCATCACATAAGTAGGGGATTTTGCAGACGGTGTTTCTCAGTCCTTTTCATCCTATGGCACATACAGAAAATATGAATATGTACACAGAAAAATGAGATAATCAGACAAGTCTGTTCTCTGTGAGAGAGGCCTGGCATAGAGCCACTGACTATTCCAGGTCACCTACAGTGTCAAAATTGGGAGGAATCAACATTTCAGGCGTCTCCGGAAACCAGTGTATTGTGTCAGAAGACCCTGACCAGAAAGCTCTTGACTAGATCTTTTCCAAGGTTCTTGCAAATTTTAAAATATAATTTTTGACTATTGAGATCAACAATAAAAACATCCAGGTTGATCTGGTAGCATAATGAGAAGAATACAGGATCTTTCCTCATGTTTGTAAAGTCAAGACCAGACCATGAAGAAGAATTATATCCTTTTCCAAAATAATTCCTTTAAGGACAACAGAAGAAAGGGTATAAGAAATTTGATAAATATTTGATTAAATTTGTTATTGCATCCATTTTGTCTTAATCTTGTATTTCACTGAATCCTAAGAAAGATTGTACTATATCCTAATTCCAGTTTTATAACCCATTAAAAAATGAGCTGTGCTCCTTAGGGTAAGAAAAGAAATAATCTAGAATTCATGAAATATAGTTACAGAAGGAAACCTAACCTGCATTTGTAAAGCTTAAAGCATGCAGAAGTTTGTCAAAAATTTAAAAATATTTCTGGGCCGAGGTGGCTGGATCACCTGAGGTCGGGAGTTGGAGACCAGCTTGACCAACACGGAGAAAACCCACCTCTACTGAAAATACAAAATTAGCCAGGTGTGGCGGCATATGCCTGTAATCCCAGCTACTTGGGAGGCTGAGGCAAGAGAATCACTTGAACCCAGGAGGCAGAGGTTGCAGTGAGTCGAATTCACACCATTGCACTCCAGCCTGGGCAACAAGAGCAAAACTCCACCTCAAAAATATATAAATACATATATATGTGTGTGTGTGTGTGTGTGTGTGTGTGTGTGTGTGTGTATTATATATATATATACTATGTACATATATATATATATTTCTGGAATCTTCTGAAGAGTTTAATTTCTACTTTCCTCCAAAAGTAGAGTTTAACGTCATACATGATTTAGAGGTAAGGTCTCTCTATCTTTCATATTGCTGTATATGTTATACTTCTGCTGATTGAAACATTATTGACAATGATTATGATGTCACGTGTCAAGTATCAAAAAGTGGAGCATTAAAAAAACAATATCACCTAAAACAATGCAGGAAATAGGCCCAATTGTGAAGGGTATTTTGAAAATTTGTTTTAGAGTCCCCTAATGGGTCTCAACATGTCTTGAAATGACTTCCTTGCACATATAAAAATACATTATAATGATACAGTGATGATCTGATGGGTGAAATTGAACTGACTAAATCTCATTTCAAAACACCTTTTTTTTTTTCTGGACAAAACAGAATTTCTAATATTGGTATTTAATCCATGAGAACTTTCCTACCATTGAACTGAAGACTGGGGCAAGGAATAATTTCATCACAGTATATCTTTTTGATTGTTGAGTATACATAAATAAGCCTTTTAGAGTAAAACAAATCAGAAGAGATAAAACTATGGCAGCTTAGATTTTGTGTACTTGTGTTCTTGTGTGTGCTTGCATTCTTGTATAATTGAAGCACCCTTGTTTATTGCAATAATTTAGCAGAGCAAAAATGTGGACTATACAAGCAATAAATTGCATATTAATGTCTCTGATTTACTCTTTGAATTTACCCTTTGCTCTTCGAATTAATTTATTCAATAAGGAAAGATACTATCAGTCAACAAAACTCATACAGACAAGATATTTTTTATACATTAGGAGGATATTAAAAAGTGCCTAACTCTACCTCTGCCTCTGCTGGCTAGGTCTAGAAAGATGAATACAGGGCTGATACGGGAGTGCAGAGCACAAGCTCATGGATCAAACTGTCTCATTTGAATTCCGGCTCTACCACTTGCCAGCCATTTGACATTGGGTAAAATACATCATCATCTCTCTATGCTTCAGTTTCTTATCCCTAAAGTGGGGATAATGCCAGTACTTACCATCACTGCATAGCTGACCAGTGAGCCAATGACTTCTCACCAGTCATTTACGGTTACCTCTTGTTCTAGAGGGTCTGTGCGTCATTCAGCTGCATTACCTGATATCCTAGCAGTTGGAAATATTTTGAATGTCACCTAGATCTTTATCATAGATTTTTTTGCGTTTAACAAATGAGTTAATTTGTATAAAATAGTTTATTAAGTTTCTGGCACTTAATGATTTTTCAGACATAGATAATCATCTTACTAATCTCAAGAAATTTAGTTTCTTCTTGGATATTAACAGTTTAGAGAAAAAAATCCTTGAATTCTATGCCATTCTTATGCTTGAGCCACAACAATTTAGGTAGAAAATGTTGTATAGAGTCTACTGTTTATTTGAGAAATGGCATGGCTTAAAGAAGTGGTAGTAATCATATGGGCAAGAAAAAAACTCCCAGTTTGACTATCTTGAAGGTGGCAGGTAAATGTGTATTTAGCTAAGAGTTTCTCCATTCTTGCATATCCCTATAACCTTAGTGGTAAGGAAATAACTATATATAAATAAGCCTTAACTATGTAGTGAGACATTGACTACTGATAATTCAATACATTTTGACTTATTGATTATGATTTGTCAAATAAGGTGCATTAGTTTATAATATACCAGGAATAATTCCTTTTTAAAATTGTATTTTTTTTATCTCACAGATCTAGACCTCAATTACCTGAACATGTCCCTTTTGAGAAGAACCTAACTTCCTAATTTTTCATGACAAATAAGGCATAACTATGTTATGTTAATTCTGATCTATTTTCTTAAAGAAGTTTGCCTTGGTTTTCCAACTCAAAATGAGCCAATAGAGTATATTACATTGAAAACAATGTGTGTATTACAGACCACTAGATAAATGGCATGTATCATTCTATGTTTATAATACACTGAAAATAAGTGAGAAATATTGTCATTGTTTTTGTTATTGAGAATGTCATGACAACCTTAGCTCTGAATTCCCTTTTGTTGGATTAAGCTATGTCCTGAGGGGTTCGGCTCTCCCACACTTCACTAAATAATCTTATTCTTTCTCCTTAGAGAGCAAAGATTAATCATTCAGAAACTTAATGAGCTGGAAAAACAAATACCAGTAGAATAAAGGTGCCTGAACACTTTAAATAAAATAAATTAGTTTTCATTTGAAAAGTAAATTAGTTTATTTACAAATCCCTTTTGTCTTTTTTCTTTCCCATTTGTTGTTCTCTGTGTTTTCACCATCTTCATCAAACCCTCTATCCATCCAAAGGTGAAGTCCAGTTTAACAGATTTGACTTTTCTTCATTTTTCATTTTAGATATATCTTCTCACCAGCAAATATTTTTACTTTTTATGTTTACCTTTCCCTAGGTTGTATTTCTTTCTAAATATTTACTGAAGACTTAGCTACTAAACTACTGTAATTAAATTTTGAAAAGTTATAGAGATATTAAGATGGGTATATAGAAATCAAAGTTAAAGGGGTGTTTATATAATAACCCACTGGGAAAATATAAATTTTCTCCTATTAAAAGAGAAAATAATTTTAGTTTTGATATATTGCATAGTGTTATTGATCTGCTTAATATGATGTATTTTTAAAAATTTGTCTTAATCTTAAAATGTTTTAAAGTATATTATCTTATTTACTTATTATGAAATTTTATATAGAAATGTATTTTTAAGAAGCCTTCATAATGTTATCCTAATTTTCAAAGAAGACTACTGTACTCCAGCTAAAATTTGATTATCCTTTCTCTAATCAATGCTTGAAATTTTGAATGTTTAATTTATAATTATGTAACATTAATATAAATTATTAGGTAAGACACTTACAGAGGTAAGTGTAAAAACAATCTGTACACATACATAATGATGAATTGTTATTTACTCAAAAGTATGGTTTTATTTTTTTAGAATGTGCTGCATCATACCACCATTTTCTTACTTTTTCTACCTAGTATCAATATATCTTTTAAATTACTGCTTAAATATGACTTCTCCACAAATATTTTCTGACTTCTTAAATCTAAAGTATCAGTTAAAGAATTATGATTCCATAATACTTCTACCAACCCCATCACTGATGTCATTGTTATTATTTTATTTTCTGAAATGATCTGTCTTTATTTTGCTATCAGAAAACGAAATAAATCCCTGAGTGTAAACAGAAGAAATGCATGACTAAGTTACTCATCATTATCTTACTATTAACAAAACAAAGCACTATCTATGTTACAGTCATATGAAAAAAGAAACAGCCTGGAGGGAAGTGGGGGCTTTGAGGATGGGGAGGAGAGAAGATGTGGTGGAGGGGGCAGGGGCAGACACAGACTCCACATCTTGCCCTCAGGGATTTGGGGTTCCCATACTGATCCCAGGGCTGTTTAGATCTTTAGAGTTAGGTTGATTTGATTTCCTTAGATAACTAACTTGATGTTGTTATTATATTCTCCGGCACACAGTTGAGATATTAAAATTTCTAGTTAATACATGGTTTTCAGTTGTCATCTAGAAAATGCATTACTCTCCTGGATCTTGTGGACCTCTGATAATTTACCTGTGAATGCTTAGGGGACCATAGGTTATGATTTGATGGGAAAAATAATTTATTTAGGTAATGGTTTTTTACAAATTATGATTAACCTTGCATTTAACAGTAAAAGTCCTGGATTTTAATTTTTAGAGTCAGTGAAACTACTGAGGAAATCTAAGCAAGACTAGAACATAATCTGTTTTCATACAGAGGGATTCTTCTGATAGTGCTATAGAGAACAGATTTGGAATTGGGAGGTGACATGACAACACCAGCAGCATGGTGACAAATAGATGAGAGATGATACGTTCTAAGTAAGTACAATTAGAATAAAATAAAGGAAAAGCGATGAAGAAACAAATTTAGGAGATGAAAATGTTAGGAAATTGATAGTCGTATGTGAGAAGTGAGAGAAAAGAAATTTCAAGGTTGACAATTTTCTCAATTAAACTGACATGCTAAAGAATCCCTACAAATTATTGATTGTACTTTTTCTTATGTATGAGTGGCACTGAGGAAGTTTTAGGAAAATGATTTTTCCACTTGTTTATATTATGTAATACAAATTATATAATTTTTTCAGATCTCTTTATACTTCTAATTTTAAGTAAATTTTCTCCTTTATATCACTTGAAATTATTTTTTCTTGCCTTAGAAACACTGAAGTCAGAGATTAAATAAATTTATTGACTAAAAATAAGATTGGAGGATATATAGAATATGAGGCTGTTAATATTTCTAAAAAATTATTGTCATTATTTTGCATTCTTAGACTTAACTTCCATTGACAAATATTGTGTCAGTTATATAGATTTGTCCATTATGTCTATGGATGAATTTCCCAATAGGCCTATAAATAAAAATGAATTCTAGTATTAAATAATCATGTCTATAAGAAATGGGAAATACATTTGTTTTAAATAAGAAATATCTTAAAAATAGAGGTATTTGAGAAACAAAAAAGATAGAAAAAGTTATAAAACAAACATTGTCTTAATAAATTGTAGGTTGAAATTATAGGTTGCCATCTCTTTCTCTCTCTCTTTTTTTTCTTTTTTCTTTTTTTTTTTTCTTTATTTGACAGGGTCTCAGCCTCTCACCCAAGCTGGAGTGCAATAGCACAAACTCAGTCATCACAACGTTTGCCTTCTGGGCTTAAGCAATCCTCCTTCCTCAGCCTCACAGGTAGCTGGGACCACAAGCATGTGCCACCATGCCTGGCTAATTTTTGTAATTTTGTAGAGATGAGTCTTACTATGTTGCTGAGGCTGGTCTCAAACTCCTGGGCTCAAGCAATCCATCTGCCTCAGCCTCCCAAGGTGCTGGGATTACAGGTGTGAGCCAATGCACCTAACCACTATATCTCATTTTTGTAAATGTAAATGTTCTTCTTTTCTTTCAAATTTGAAACACCATTATATTAAAAAAAAAAATAGAAATTAAGTTTGATCTTCTGTGATTCTTTCGAACAGAAAGTCTCTCCCAACATTTTCCAGTTCAATCAGTCACCAAGTCATGACACACTGGCTGATGAATAGCAGGACAGACAAGGCAACTGCCACTGCAAGAGTTATAATTGCATTTCTAGAGACAATAATCCACAAAATTTATCTAAAATAAAGTGGTAATAACTATCAGAAGTGAATAGACATAGGTGAAAATCCTAGTGGAAAGGTAGAACAGTTGTGGTTTGATATCAAGACCATACCAACTCCTGTGCCTAAGGACCAGCTTTCTGCCCCACTATGTTTTCTTTTATTATTTTTCCATAGCTAGGCGCCATTATCCAAGACTCAACTTCAAAGTTATTTTTTTTGGAGAGAGTTTTCTGAACACATTATCTAAAGTAATGCCCCACAACTGCCCCACCTTCAGGGCTTTATCTCATTAAACTCTTCATTTTCTTCTTGATATTCTTCACTTCTGGAATTGTCAGTTACAGTCACGTGTGCAAGAGTCTGATGTCTGTCTCTCTCCATTGAGAAAAGACCCATGGAGACAGGAACATTCTCTGACTTCTACTGTTGTGATCTCAGGACACACAACAGGGCCTTACTTGTAAGAGGACCTCAAAAAAGAGTTATAAGAAGAAACTGTAAGTGGAATTTGTATTATACAGTGTCCAAGAATATTATAGTCTGTCTTAGGTTGCATGAATCATGGCTAATTGATATCAGCATAATTTTGGACATTATAATTGTACACTATATTTTATAAATTTCAGCCCTCCCAGCCAAACTATGCTCAAGGGTAGTTTTTTAGAAATTTGATCTTTTCTTCATCTCTTAAAATCTTTGGCTCTTTACCAGTTTTCAATCCAATTTGTCCATTTTCCTTACTCTTTGACTTTACATGTTACTCATCAGCTTCTAATGCTGAATATCATACATGGTTCTTGAAAACCTAATTAGTACAGACTATTTGTTACATACTTATTTTTGATGCCAGCTACAAGACCACATCAAATGCCCAGAAGCTAGACAAACAAACTTTCAACTTTAAATCTGGCTTAAACAAATGAACTATGCTTTTGTTTTCTAGAGCTGTCACTGGGAATTTGAGTAGTCGATCTCTGTAAATCTGTGAGAACTATGGTTAAAAGGCAGTTCAAAATCATTTGGAATAGTCTGTTTCTACTTGGCAATTTCTGTGCCATTATATTTTTCTTATTCCGTGCGCGCGTGTGTGTGTGTGTATAAGAAGATGCCAGAGAGCATAGAAAAGTTACTACAAGTACCTAAACATGGTACGCTTTCATCTATTACAGAGAGGAATGGAATCCTACATGTAAGGTACTTAGAGAATGAGAAAAACAAAACCTTATGAAGATAACATTTTTTATAATACAAATCAGATGTTTTCTGCTTCCAAATAAATATTACCATTTTCGTTTCATTTCTATTAAGTTGCTCTATGCTAAAAATTATATTCAAATAAAAATAAGTATTCAATTTTTAAAATTTATTTGTAAGTTAGTGAGGACATTTATCTTGGATAATTAATAGGATTAAGTGAATAGCAAAATATTGAGTGAGGCAGTGTTTGTTTTAGTTCAATAGCCTTAGTATCAGGATATATAGAAGACTTTTTTTCCTTCAGATACATTCACTGTGTTTTCTTTATTGTGCCTAATTTTGATGTTTACTAACATGTTTATTACGATGAAAATATTGCCATACATGTTTGACTTGTGGAATGATTAGTGACCTATTCTTGCTCTCCTATTTTATGTTTTTCCTATTTTGTAAATAATTTCAGATTTTTCAGACATTACAACATATACTACAAATAATTGTTTACTATATTATTTTATTATTTGTTGCTTTCTATTTATCCATTTGTTGTTTCTCTGTCTCCTCAACTCCTGGGGATGTAGTAAATATTAAAGTCTTAAAACTAATCTTCCCCGATTAAGCAAAGGGGAAAAACAACAAAAACCAAAGGCCCACTGAATTTCAGATAAATAATGTATTCATTTTCAGTATAAATATGTCCCATGCAGTATTTGACACCTGCATGACTTTTTTAAAATTATTGTCCAAATTTAAAATTTAACTCAATGTCTTGAGTTTTTCCTGGCAATCCTAAATGATATGGAAGGCCCCTCAAGTCTTCAATATGTCACTCCTTGCTTGTATGACCCCCACCAAATCTTGCCTGGTTTCTCTGTCCCTCTCAGTGGCCCTGTGCCTGGGCCCAGCTTAGATCCACAGCTTCTGGTCAATAATCAAAACAGACAATTAGAAGAGGCAGAACAGAAACTTGAAATTTCTTTCCATGTAAATAAAAATTTTATATGGGCATAGTGACTTAACATTCTGTAAATACCAAATCCAAACGGACAGTGATACTCTCTACCTATCCTTTTACATAGAGTTTTTTGTGAATGTGAATAACTGGGAAGTAAATTTGGTTAAAACTGTTTAAATTTTACACCTACCTAAAGAATATATTTTTCCCTAGGATGCATTCCACAAAAAACAAGAAGAAAACTAGTGTCAACCCTGTGATTTTAGCAAATTTAAGAAGAAAATATGTGCTGCGATTCTTATAGCACACATTTGTTGTATTATAAATGCATTTAGTAGGTTTGAAATTACAAATCCATATATTTGGGTAACTAATGTAAGACTTTGGCTGCAGTAAAGTAAAAATCACTAGGAAAAAAAAAGGGGCAGATTGCTTCTAAAGAAAGCTACAATACACCACCTCATTCCTTCTATGGAGGTTCATGTGCTTGAATCTTCATTAATGCTTTGGCAATCTATTGCCTTTAAATAAAAATTTTTTCTAATTTGTGCAGATTTTTGTTTGTTCTCAATGGGATGGTTGGTCTATTGCAATCTATTCCATACTGTTCAACATCCAATATGATTTTGTATGAGCTATATTTCATTAACTTTTAGCTTAAAATATTTTCTTAATTTTATTATAGCTTCTTGTTTGACCCACAGGTTACTTCAAAGTGCACTTTCAAATTATTTGATATTTTAACATTTTTATATTTAAATATTTGTATGTTATTGAGTTATAACTTAATTATATTTTGGTCAGAGGATATATTCCACAATATTTCGATGTTTGAAACTTTGCATTTTCTGCATGACTCGTTACTTGGTCTGGTTTTGTTAATGTTCCATGTGTGTTTAAAATGAATAACTATTTTGCACATCATTTATTCAGTATTCTATATGTCATGTGAGTCAAATATATTCATTAAATTGTTCAAATATTCTACATAAATACAGATTTTGTTTGTTCAATGAATAACAAAAACCAAATTTATAATTTAGTGTGCCTTTCCTTTTAATTCTCTCAAGCTCAATTTAATACAAAATTGAAGCCAATGTTTTAAGTGTAAACCATATTAAATGTATTATATACTTCTCATTAAGTAAAACTTTAATCACTATAAATTGGTCTTCTATATAATTAATTTTTTTTTGCCTTATAGTTTTTGTTATACTTGAAGCTAGCTTATCGATATTAAGTATAACAAAAATTATACCTAATTTACCTGGTATGTTATTTTTTACCTTTTTACTTGACTCTTCTTGTTTCTTAATATTGTAAATATTCTTCTTATATTGCTAGATATGTTTAGCCAGACTGACAATCTATCTTGTAAATGAAGCATTACACACATATTGTATGTATTTTATTTATGGATATAGTTGAATATAACAACAGTGTTTTGTTTGATGTCTACAATTTGTTCTTTCACTTTTTTCCCCACTGCTAATTTGCTTTATTTTGTATTTTTTAAACTATTCCACACATTTCCTTGTATTCATTTGGTAGTTAAAAAACTCTTTCTATTTCTTTTAGAAATTGGCCTACACACTAATCATGAACATTTAACCTATCGAGATCTTATTTAATTGGCATCTCTCATATCTTGTTGAATAATATGAAGATGTCAGAATACTTCATTTACTCCATAAAGACTTTTGTGCCATTATTATTTTATTTTAAATTTCTTACTTTTAAATTTAAGTTTATTATTGCTTTACTGTATTATTAATTTTGTTTAGCCAAGCTTTGGTTAATTTTATTTAGGTATGCTTATTTACCACTTTCTGGCTCTTTATTCCTTCTGCATCTCAGGACTTACACATGAGATTATTTTCTTCTTGAATTACATGTCAATAATATCCATCAATGAGAATGTACTTGTATAAAACCATCTTAGATTTTAGGGTCTGAAAATGACAGGGCAGATTATTTTCCTTGAGAACATTGAAAACATCACATCATATAATTTGGCTTTCAAGGTTTCCAATGAGATGTCAGTTTTTGGTTTGCCACTGATTGAAAGTAATACCCTTTTTTTTTTTCAGTTAATTCTAATATCACTGTTTTATTTAGTATTTTGTGGTTTCACTATGATATATTCATCTTTGGTTTCCCTTTTATTTATTCTGTTGGCATTTTGTAGTATTCTTTTTATTTTTAATCTGTGGAATCTAGGTGGGTATAATCAAGTAGCATCATAAAACACCAACTATGTAGGAATACATCTAACAAATGATGCACAAAACTTCTGAAAAATAAACTACATGACAATACAGTATTCTAACATCTTTATTCAACAAGGGTATGAAAGATACTAATTAAATGAGATTTTAATAGGTTAAAGATTCATGAATAGTGTATAAGTCAACTTCTAAAAGCAATATTAACATTAAAATGATCCAAATACGTAGCAGTATATGCCATTTATACAGACTAGAAGACTCAGTATTACAAAGATGTTGTTAGTTTTTCTCAAATTGAACTATGTAATGAACATGTCCCCAAAGTCTTCGGGCTTTGTGATAAATGAAAGAATGTCAAACTGATTTAAATATTTCTATGGAATGCAGTTGGACAAAAATATGTGTTAGGATTTAAAGAAATATGACAAACTTAGGACTTATGCTTCTACATTAAAGTTTACTATAAAGGTACAGTAATAAAGTCAAGATACTACTGGTCAAAAAGAAACAAATGGGCATGAAACCTAATAGGGAATACAAAAACTAACCCACATATGGTCACTAAATTTATGAGTACAGTCCTATAGTAATCAGTGAAAAAAGTATGTTCTTTGAGTAAGTGTTGTTGAATCAGGCTAAGACATTATCTTAGCCCATATGTGTTAGTACAATGAAATACCTGAAACTTGGTAATTTAAAAGAATAAAATTTTATTTTTTTACAATTTTGGAGGCTAAGAAGTCCAAGACAAAGGCACCAGTATCTGCCTTCTTGCTGCATCATCCCATGCTAGAAGATAGAAGGACAAGAGAGAGCAAGAGGAGGCTGAATTTGCCCTTTTATAACTACAACAATCCTACCTGTGAGCTGAGAGCCCTGTGGCCCAATCACCTCTTAAGAGTCTAACTTGTTAATACTGTAACAATGGCAATTGAAATATCAACGTAAGTTTTTTAGGGGACAGACATTGAAACTGTAACAACAGTCAAAGTGGGGTAAAATAATCTTGACTCCTAACATATAAGAAATCCAGATGGGTCATAAATCTAAATAAGAAAGATATAACAATATATCTTCTAAAAAGAACCAAAAAACAGAAGAGTATCTCTTTATTCTTAGGGAAGGCAAATATTTTTTAAACATCACCCCAAATGTACTAACCACAAAAGAACCTATTGATTAATTTGATTTTATTAAAATTAATAACTTCTGTTAATCAAAAGATCCATTAAGAGATGGTATTACAGAGAAAAAGTTATTTGTAATGCTTATCTATGACAAAGGAGTACTATGAAGAATATGTAAATAACTTCTATAGAGCAATAAGAAAGCGTCAGGGAACTCTATAAAAAATGAGCAAATACTTGAACATTAATTATTTTAAGGGGATATTCTAAATTGATAAATAAGAACAATGTATATTATTCAGGTGATTTATAACCTAAAGATCCTGACTTGACCATTACACAATCTATACCTGTAACGAAATTGCACTTATACCCCATAACTTTACATAAATATATAAGTATGTAAAAAGGTAATTATAACCTTTTTACATACTTATATATAACAAGCATTGATGAACTATGAACCAATTTTATCTCTCGTATACTATTTGTAAAACTATAAACGAGTGAAATCACTTACTAAAACTTTTTGACAGTATCCACTAAGGCAGATGCCTTCCCTATGAATAAAAAAATTATATATATATATGTTTTATATCTATATAGAATCATGTATCACATAATGACATTTTGGTCAATGACGGACTGCATACATGACAGTCACCCCAAAAGGTTATAATATTAAATCTTTCCTGTTTCATTTCTATGTTTAAATCTATTCAGATACACAAATACTTATTATTTGTTACCATTGCCTACAACTTACAGTATTCAGTACAATAATACGCATAGAGATTTGTAACCTAGGAACAATAGACTATACCATACGGCTTAGGTGTATAGTAGGCTATACTATCTAGGCTTGGGTAAGTCCAGTCTATGATCACTCAATGACAAAATCAGCTAATGACACATGTCCCAGAACATATCTTCATTGCTAAGTGATGCATGACTGTAATTATATTTACAAATATGTATGAGTGCACTAAAAGAAATGAAATATATATAAGAATTTTCATAGCAACATCATTTATTAGTTCATTCTCAGTGTTTATCAACTATAGGAGGGATACAGTGGTCCCAGCTTCTCCATGGAGGATATGTTTCAAGACCTCCAGTGAATGCCTGAAACCATGGATAGTATCAAACCCTATGTATACTATGTTTTTTTCTATGTGGATTTTACCTATGATAAACTTTAGTTTTTAAATTAGGCACAATAATAATTTAACAACAATAGTTAATAATTAAAATAGAAGTATTATTACAATATACTGTAATAAATATTATGTGAATGTCATCTCTGTTTTTCTCTATTTAAATACTGTAATATTTTCAGATCATGATTGGCCACAGGTAACTGAGACTGCAGAATGCAAAACATCAGATAAAGTAGGTACTGCTACATATAAATTGTGGTTTGTTCATACATGAAATAGTATATAACAACAAGAAATAACAAATTACATTTACAGACAACAAGAATAAAATTCACACACATAATATTAAAGAAAGGATCCATACTCAAATGTGCATCTCTTGTTAAAGCATTTTTGATAAAGTTAGAAAACAACTGTGGTGTAGTAAGCCAGGATGATGGTTATGTCTGGAGAGTGAAGTAACTGGGAAGGGGCATGAGTAGGCTCTGGGTGCTGATAACACTTGGTATCTTGATCTGGGTATTAGTTGTGCCGATGTGTTTGAGTTGAGAACAGTCATTGAGCTCTACATTTATGAACTGTGCACTTTTCTGTTTGTAGATTGTAATTATTTTTAAAGGATTTTTAAAGTAAATTAAATGCATAGAAATTACAAATGCATTAAAAAATGAGTAAAACAAATCCTTGACTCAGTAAACATTGCATCAAAATATTGCAAAACATCAGATTCTGAGTTGTTGAAAAATCAAAGACATAAAACAATACTTGTTATGTCATACAGGAATTAGGAAGCCTTACACATTTGTGCCACTCAGCTACTCTGTTTACAAGATTTCTGACATGCCTACACATGTATGCTTTCGAGCATGCCTGAAGAAAATGCCTTTTCAGAAGCTAATTCTTAGTGCCATATCATGATGCAAAGATACCAATAAAGTATCAAATCTGTATTCTAAAAATTACCGTAAAATAAAAAGGTTATTTAACTAAAAGTTATTTTTCATCTTCATTTTCTATAATTCATTTATTTTATTGTGAAGTATTTGTTAAGAGGAAACTACTTATTTTCTTCATTAAATATAAACCAGGTATGCACAATTTCACACCTTTGTAATAATGGTTGTGATTCCAGTAGAAAAAATATCAAGACTAAGACAGGAATATATAATGTTAGCGTGCATTTTCTTCTCCGTTAAAGAACAGGCTGAACTTGTTTATTTTCAAAACAGTTACTGATCACGGGGTTACAGTATTTGAAAGGGACACATCATTAGAACGTGTTCCATGTTCTTTTTCCTGAAAAGATCAATAGTGAAAGGAAAAATCTCAGAAATGGGAGTCAAGGTGTCTCCTTGCCTTATTATGGTTTCTAACTATATGAGTTCTGAATGTCATTTGTAATTCTAAAAAGTATAAGAATATAATTTTTCAAAATATTAATATTGTTCTTGTAATAAGCATTTCCATTTTAAAGAATTTCAAGTTTATTAAAATGAAAATCTTAGAAGTTTTAAAAATAGCAGCATAAGAATAAATATCATGCAAGATAATATGCACGAAAAATATTAAGGTACTCCATGAATGAGAATAAAGGACACATAAATTATTAAATTTTTAAATTATCTTTAATACATATTATTAAAATGAATTTAATTTAAAAGAATGTCTAACAGATACAAGTATAATGAAAATGGAAACCAGAAACAGCAGGGGTTGCAATCCTAGTCTCTGATAAAACAGACTTTAAACCAACAATGATCAAAGAAGAATAATTATGTTTATAGAATATGGCTAGTGCCTTCCAGAATAAGATATTTATTTACTTTATCTTTTGTTATTTTCATGGAATTGCAGCTAAAGAATGCTAAGAAAATTATATTTCTGCTCAGTTCTGCGATTACAAAGAAATTATTTCAATTACATTCTACAAAATAGAACCTCTGAGGTTAATGTAGGACTACAACACTGAATTTGTAAAAAGGCAAATCTGAACAAAATTGTAGTCATTAAAGAAACATTTATTTATGGCTTATGTAGTTAATGTTTTTTAAGATGGAGACAGTAGTGCTTGAGGTTAAAATAATTCATTGAATTATTGTAACTCCAATATGTATATAGAAGTGAAAACTACAATTTTTTGGCATTTTATTGATTAAGCTGAGAAGAAGAGCTGAAAAGAAATCCCATAATTATATGAGAAGTGTGATAAACTTCAAAGCTTAGATGAAGGGACAGGGTTCTTTAAGGCAATTTTTATGTGTTTGGCAGCTTTCATTTAAACTTTTCCCTTCCTTTTTCATTTTTTTTCATTTTGATATCTTGCAAAGAAATCTACATGACCACAATGTTTTGAGTGGTTGTAATTGTTGTGGAAAAAAGAGAAAAAAAAAAAAAAAGTGAACTTAATCTAACAAACGATGCAGCTAAAAAAAAGTATAAATGATACCATGGCATGTTAAGTGAATAAAGAATGTTTGATAATTTGAATGCAGAAAAGCAGTCATATAACTAATTCAATATACAACTGTAGACATATTAATATTTCAAAAAACACATATTCCTTTGGGACCATATCATATTCTTGGGGCAGGTAGTGATTAAATTTCAGTGAAGCATCCACTGTCACATCAATATGGTAAATTTGAAAGTATTGATTTTGGGACTTTAGTTATCTTCAATACATATCATTAAAATAAGCTGAATTTTAAAAGAATGTCTAACAGATATAAACGGTTGCATGCCATTAAGTAATTACATCTTTAGAATATGATTTGTAGAATTTGTCGTTACAGATAGCCTGCTACCAGACAACATCCCAATTTCTCCACTTCCAATAACAGCGGAATTGTGATGAAGCTTCATGAAAATAGTAGGTATTTTCCATGGTGATACAAATATTAATAGTATTACATTTTTTGAAAGATCTGTGTCTACCCTGCCCTGAAAATTTCTCAGTAAGCATTTAACATATGCTACAGCCCAGAATGCTAGACTTGCTCGCAGGCTCTCTCTGTCTCTTATTCTTTTCTGACTCCCTTCTTTTTCTTCATCTTGCTGTTCATTCTCTCAATTTAATGTTTTGGTTAATGGGTTATCGCTCTCTCTGTTTCTTTGCTTCCTTCAAGTTCAAGTCATTGGTGGGAGTAAGGATATCTAATTTTCCACACATACACCCTTTACAAAGAGGCATACTATGGGCATTTACACCACAGTGTTTTCTCAGTAAGAAGCTGTATCCAGTTTTTTTAAAAGAACATATTTCCACAGTAATTTACTGCTTGGAATAGTTCATAAATTTTATGAATTAGTTTAGAAGATTTAATACTTTTATATATAAACATATGTTAGTTAATAACTAATCAAGGAAAATATGGAAGCAAATCTTAGCAATGCAAGTTAACTAAATAGTTCCGAACAGTTTACGGATCAACAAAATCTTTTACGAATCTGATAAAATCTATGGACATCCAATAAGGACTCCCCAATGCAAATCTTTGGTCTAGATCAATGTCAGGTGTCTTCAAACTCTGTTGTTCTAAGTTTATGAGTTATATAAACTTCACACTGCTTAAATTATTTTTATTCTTATAGTGGCAAAACCATAATACCATTATAGGGGACATGAAAATAAAATCCAAATTAAAAAGTAGCCTCAAATTACTAAGCAATTCCTTTTTCATATTAAGAGACTTTATTTTTTTAGATCACTTCAATACTCACACAAAAACCGGGCAGATAATTCCTGTCCCACTACAGTTTCACCTACTAATATCATCTTACTTTGGTATGGCACATTTGTTATAATTAATGACCCAATATTGATACATCGTTTTTAACTACAGTCCATCGTTTATTTAGATTCCCTTATTCAGTTTCTGAATCCTATCTAGAATATGCTACCACATTTAGTTGTTACCTCTTCTTTGGCTCATCATGGCCATTATAATTTCTCATACTCACACATTTTTGTTGACCTTGAGAGTTTTGAGTAATGCTGGATCATATCTTTTGTACAAGGCCTTCTATTAGAATTTGTCTGATGCTTTTCTCATTACTAGACTGGGAATATGGGCTTAGGGAAGGAAGATAACAGAGGTAAAATGCCAATTTCATCATGTCATATATAAGGTACATACTATTAATGTGATTTATGACTGTTAATATTGACTCTGATATCTGGCTGCCATAGTGGTTGTCCAGTTTCTTCATGATAAAGTTATATTCTCTCCTGCCCTTTCCAGCTTGTACTCTTTGAAAGAGTGTCACTATTGCAGCCTACATTTAAGGAGTGAGGGAGCTATACTCCCACCTAATTAAGATAGAATATCTACATAATTTATCTGAAATTCTTTTGTACTTGATATTGGTCTCTTCCTCTTTAGTAATTTATTCAATTATTTATTTATATTAGAATGAACCCATCATATTTATTTTATACTATGGGTTATAATCCAATACTACTATTGCATTCCTTTTCTTGCTCAAATTATTCTAGTTTGGTCCATTGGTGGCTCTTTCACTTGTCTCCTGTATTACTTTGATATAACCCTGTCACTATAGGGGGTTATTTTGTTAAATTACTTTTAATCAAACATACTTTTTATGAGTGTAGAATCTGGGTCTTGTTCTTGTTTAAACACACATACATGTAAACACACAGAAAAGAGTGAGGGGAGAGAGAAAGTACAAGGAGAGATTTTCATCATAATAGATAGGCTTTTTGTTTGTTTGTTTAATCCAGGGATTTAAATCCCTGGATAAAAATTTTATCAATTTTGACTTTAAAACTTTACTCAGATAGTCAGAAATACAAACAGTGTTCAAGTAAGGGATGTAAAACCAACTCAAGTTCTATTACTATAATACATGAGATAATTTTCGAATGGCTATAAATTTTGTACTTCTATGTGTGAATGAGTACTCACAGAGATGAGATGAAAAGAGAAATTACCAATTTTAATCTTGCAAATAATTTTATCATACATCATCTCTAAGCTTCAGAGTCAAAGAATTCAGAATCACTCCTTGTGCACTTAAGGGTTTTGGTTGTAAGTCTGACATAAGAGAAGAAAACATAATGTAGAAGCTTTACTCTACTTGTAAACAGGTCGCATCAGAATTGACTCACATAGAGTGTCTGTACTGTAATTAAATGCAATGGTTAGTTTCATTTCTCATTAAAGTATAGAAAAGGTAACACTGAGATAAATATTTTTACCCTTTTTTTGGTCACTTCTACTTCCTGGTCATTCCTATAAGATACTTAATTATTCTAGCAGTTTTAATAAAAGACTTAAAAATATAGCCTTTCAAATAATGAAGAAGAATGCAGATCATTTCATTAATATCCCTTGGCAGCAAATATCAAGTCAAATGCTCATATGTATATAAAATATTTTCACATTTTTCTGAATTATATACTTCTGAGCATCAGTTATTATCAATAAAATATTTGCGAAGTGTAACTGAATAGTCAGTATGTCACTGAAATAATGTCATATTGTTTCAAAGAAGCAGCAAACATGGGCTACTTTCCTGAAAGAAACAAATGTTCCTCAAATGTATTATAGAAACTTTACATATTTTTTGGCTGTGTGTGTGTATCTATATCAATATGAAGAAAAGTCTCATTCTTGGAAAAGATAACAAATTAAACCATTGTTTAATTTTGTTTCATTCTGTTGTATTTCCACCCTTTCAAACCTACAATTATTCTTTATTTATTGCTCTGCTATTCATATACTGCTACCAAGTGCTCAGAATATCCAGTAGTGATAAATTTCAAGAATTTTCTCTATTGCCCCCCAAATCATCATGTCCAGAGAAGTCCAATATTTTGGCTTTATAGTATACTATTTAGGAGCCCAAAGTTTTAAGTCAGATAAGCCTGGCTCAAGAACTTACATTGTAATCTTTTCTAAGTAACCTTATTTAACCTTTCAACACTCCAGTTTCTTTCCCTGTTAAACAGCCTCATTAGGAGTTTTATAAGGATTAAATGCAGTAATCTGTGCAAAGCACATAGTGCAATGCCAGAAACCTTCATTGTAAAACTCTCTATGGGAAGTCAGCCATGTACAGAAAGTGAGAGAGAGATGGTAGTTATTGTTCTTATCATCAGCATCATTATTATTGAAAACACTCTGGTCAGCTACTCACAAATATAACATGCAGTTCTTGGGAAGAACATTTCTCAAATTTTGCTTCCAACTATATGATCACCTTATACTACAGAGAAAATAAAAAGTTCTTATTCAATTTTCTAGGCTGCTTTAGAAATCTAAAATCAGAGGCTGAAGTGAAGAAATGATGAATTGCCAAGTAAGACCCTCAAACTTTTAGAAGACTTTCAGTACCTAACCTGAGTCACTGCAGTTTTAGTACAGGATTTTAGTACAGCTCAGCAGGTATAAATAGGTAGACAAAAGTAGACAAGGAAATCTCTACATAATTTTTATACATGTATTATCCCTGACAAACTCTACAAAGATGAGCATTCATGAAAGATGGTATTTCATGTGTTCATATCTAAAATATTAACCTGTCTGGAGCTTAATACCCAAACTGCAGAATCAACCAGAGGATGCCAGACTTATCAAGATACAAGAATATGAGTTAGGTAATATACTAGGATAGAAGCCCTAAAATTAAGAATAGCTTCACAAATAGAAAGAAGGGAAAATTATAGGTTAAGTAATCAAACATTATTAGGGTATAGTTCCAGTTTAGAAGTAAATGAGAGCATATAATACATTTCATGAGGCAACAGCAATAGCTGTTTAGAATTTGACAAATCTAGTTAGATTTCCCTACCGATTTCACTTCCATTTATTAATATGTGTCTTAAGTATATATAAAAAAATAGTAATCAGCTTTTTAGAGACACACATAAAATTAAAATTAAAAATAAATAATTAAACTAAATAAATATTTAGGAGGAAAGTGACACAAAGAAACTGAACTTGGGGGAGAATGTTGAAAGAGGAAAAGAGAAGATAAACTATGGTAGCCAGGAGTAATTTCAAAAGAACACCCAAATACCTTACTAAGTGAGTAGGTATCTAGAGGCTAGTATGTTAAGCCTGTCCTGAAACAGCTGACCACATAAGCAAGCATGAAATAGATAAGGTAATAGTGGACTGAAAGTCTAACCATCATGAAGGCAAAGATCAAAAGATTAGATAGACTTCAGGAGAAACACAATTGGCAGCTGCTTCAGTATAATGACAAAGAAGGTCATGTTGCTTTGAAGGAAATAATTCCAGTTGCTTAGAGTTAAATAAATTGGATAGGAGAGAGGTTGAAAACAAGGCTTTACCTTGAAGGCTGTCTCATTAGCCCTGGCACAAGGTAAATGAATTCTAGATAAAGACTGTGGCAGTGTGAATAATGAGTGTACCTCAACGATGTCCCAAAGGGCAAAGTGACAGGATCGTGATGGACTGAATGACAAAGTCAAAAGAGAAAGTAAGAAATCAAACATCATTTTACTCCTATGGCTCTCAGACCTGTTAACTTGCTGGTATTAGAAAGTTTCTCTAAAAAGTTTACTGAGCTAAAAGCTCTGCTTTTGTCCAGAGGGATATCTATCAGATCCTGGTAAACATGAAGTGCTAGAACATGAGAAGCAAAGTAACTTTAGGTAAAGTAACATTAGTAGATGAGCTTCTGGAAATGCTAATAGAAAAGCAGAAGAATGTAAACATGTAAAAAAAAAAAAAAAAAAAAGAGAGACTTCTGTAAATTTTAGTATTCTAGGGATACTACGCATATGAACTCATCTTCACTTTATGATAATTGAATTAACTCCTGAACTAATAGAATAGTCCTTCCCATGTGATGACAAGCTCAGTGTTTGGTACATAAAAGCTGCTCAAAAGTACTTGTTAATAAAGACCAGTATAACCTTTGTCTTTAATGTGAAATATTGAACAAATCATTGAGTAATTAGATTGAATAAGATGTGTAAGTTAAAGTGTGTGTGTGTGTGTGTGTGTGTGTGTGTGTCTTACTAAAAAGAAGAGAATGAAACAGAAAATTAACTTTTAAGATTGGGTACAATTATTCTCCTAATTATCAACTTGAAAGTGTTTCTCTGTTAGGCAAGTGTGACCATTGACTAAAATAGTTGTGTTTTCCTTCTCATCCTAAAGTCAGTTAAATAAGTTAGGTGAGCTAAAATTCAATGCTTTTTCAGAATCAATACTGTTTATCTAGAACATATTGTACATTTATTTCACAGTTTGAAAAAAATAGTTTTCATTTTTTGTTTCATTTAATAGGAAAATGTAGGCATTCACACTTTAAAAACATTGTGAGGATCAATTAACATCAAAAAGTACAATTTTGGATGCTTGGATTGTGAGAGGCAAGACAATTTATATTTTGTAGTAGTGTGCTTTCTTTAAGTATTTCTGATTTCTCTTTCAGTGTACTTACTGTGTTCCAAAAGAGTGAAAGGGTGATAGGACAGTTATTTTGATCTCATTTGTAAAGGCCTCTGTCCCAAGGGAATTGAAAGAGGAGTTCCTGAAAATGTTCATTCCTTTCTATCATTAAAATTATTTTTGCAAATCAACATAGGGCCAATCCCTGCAAATACATTGTATTTGATGTGAAAATTAAAATACTATTCCACACTCTTTTGAAATGTTTTGATCACAGTGTGACACAACTCTACTACACACAAAAAAATGCATATCCTTGAAATTTTTACCATTATTTCCAGTAAAGGGGAAAAAATCTTCCATAATAATTAATTTTGTTATTGGTCTATTTACCAGTCCATGAAATAATGTTAGTATGTCAAAATCTAGATCTTACTCTCACGAAACTACTTCACATAGCTCAAGAAATAATCTGTTTTAAATAAAGCTAGTTATGGCAGAAAACCACCTGAAATTTGTGACTCAATTTAGGCAGGTGGAAAAAAAAATCAAAGATCTCAACATACCTGTCCCAGTGGCTTTCTAAAAAGAATTTTATTCCCTAAAAACTAAATTTTCCACCAGACCACTTTGTTTCCACTGCTTCAGTTCTCAGTGGACTTTTGTATCCAATTATCTCCCCTCATTTCTTCCACCTAGGCATGATAATGCCTTTCCAGTATTCTTGCTGCTGTCTTAACTGACTGCATATCTGCCAAATGGTAGTTTCTATCATTGAATCTGTCTGGATCCTGAATGAAACACTGGTTCATACTGGAGTAGCCTCAGGAAATAGATCCTTGAGATAGTTTTCAGGTATAGGATTTTACACATACGTATTTGAGATAAACACAGATAGTTTTCTTGTTAGGGAGATATGTAGTGCTGGTAATATATGACAATCGTGGTATCATTTGGATTTTAAATATTATTATTTTCTAAGAAAAATCTCATATTTTTCTATAGCAAGTTTTCTCCAAAATTTCAAACATCCCATTTTCCTCAAAGCATAAATCTTAATCAGTGTATCTATCACGAAGCAGGTAGTGAGAAGCTATTATTTTTAAAGAATTCTATTTCCTATTTTGATGGAGTAAGAAAGCACAAGATAAAAGCCATCCAAACAGACAGATATCCAAGTTTTAAAACTAGAGGTAGTTAAAAATCTAGAAAATTATTAGGTCAATATAGCAATATGCATAAATAGTATACTGTTGAATTTGTATGTGTGTATGTGTGTGTGTGTGTGTGTCTGTGCGTCTGTGTGTTTCTCTTCATGATTCCTATGGCAAGAGCTATCTTTGACAGGTTGAAAGTATATATTATTTATTTATTCTTTTAAAAGCATTGATTTAAATGTATAACCTTCCTGATGATTAGGCATGTAGTTAAATGGGAATAAGCAAAAGAACAGAGCCCAAATGCAAGGTTTGTAGGTAAGATAAGATAAGGAGAGTTAAGCTGTTCTGCAAGATAAGTTGGCAGCAGATGAATGTGTGTTAGGAGAAGAAGGATGAACCATGACAGCTGAACAGGAGAGATGAACAAGGTTTTAACCAGTGGAATACTGGAAGGAATCTATTTCCCTTTGCTTCATATGTTCATAATAAGAAGGAAAATGTAGGTCAAAATTAAGTTGAATAAAAGTAAAGTAAAAGCAATGTTAAAATATAGAAAAAGAGAAATCAGACTAAAGACAAATCTTAAAACATATTTATTTCTATATAATATTTGTAATTGTTACTCTGTTTAAAATTATAATTAGAATCTCATTAGGGGAGTAAGTTGAGAAAGAAACTTTTCAAAGAAAACACTAAATGCAATTGAAGTTTATATGTACTCAATGGACATATTTAAACACAAATGTCTACATATATTAAAATGTTATATATACACGAATATGTATATGTATGTATCTTTTCACATATATGTGTATGTATACATAGATATGCATATATATATAAATATGCATACATTTTTACATATATACACATAAATGTTTACATATTACACACATATATGTATAATTTTACATGTATATGTATATATACACATACCTATGTGTACATATGTGTATATATATGCATATATGTATGAAAATTTTCCACTATATATAAGACATTAAGTAAGCTAGGCACTTCTGGTGACTCAATTAAATGTAAGTACAGTTGTTTAAAGAGGTTCTGACTAAATTCTAGTATCATTTTACAATTCTGTGTTCTGTGAGAATGCTTGAGTTTCAGATTATTTATTATTCTATCTTATGATATTAAATGTAACCCAAATAAAACTGTCTTCTTGCTCTCATGTTAAATCTAGTTTCAGCATATCTTCCACATAAAAAAGTGCCCTCTTTCAAAAGTACTGAAAAGCTATAGAAATCTTTACTGAAGTTTTGTCAGTACACTAAGGAGAACATGACATAACACATCACAAATCATACCTTCTTAAAAAATATTATTAAGGCTGGGCATGGTGACTCACGCCTGTAATTCCAGCACTTTGGGAGGCCGAGGCAGGTGGATCATGAGCTCAGGAAATCAAGACCATCCTGGCTAACAGGGTGAAACCCTCTCTCTACTAAAAATACAAAAAATTAGCCAGGCGTGGTGGTGGGCACCTGTAGTCACAGCTACCCAGGAGGTTGAGGCAGGAGAATGGCGTGAACTCGGGAGGCAGAGCTTGCAGTGAGTCGAGATCGTGCCACTGTTCTCCAGTCTACTGGGCGACAGAGCGAGACTCCATCTCAAAAAAAAAAAAAAGAAAAGAAAAGAAAGAAAAAAAATATATATATATATATAAAAAATTAAATATTTTCTCTTCTCACCCAAGTTCCACCCATTATGGCAGCCTCTTAACTCTCTCTGATCTCCATCTTCCCTTCTCACTCAACCTTATTCATTGGCCTGCCTTTTCTGTCAGATGTACTTGTTTCTTCCATGTCTTTGCCTCTATTTCTCATCTATCTTTTCTCACATACAGAAACATAAGGTCTCTCAGTTACTCAAATTCTATTTGCCTACCCACTAGGCTGCCCAGGCAAATAGAAAAATAGTAGCTGAGCAGAACAGTATCCTCCTTAGAAAACGATGTTCTGCTTTTCTATTGTATAATTAACTACCCCCAAACTTAGTGAATTGAAACAATAATTTACTTAATTATACATTGTGTGGACCAATATTTCAGACAGGGTTTGGCTGGGTGATTCTTTAGTTTTGCGAGTTTCCACCTGGAGGCTACACAGTGATATTCTGCTAGTGTTTAGTGTAGTCTGCAGGGTCTAGGAAGACTTTGCTTACCTATATGTCATTCCCCAGCAGCAATGGCTGAAATCCTTTGCTTCTCAGGGCCTCTTCATTTGTTCTGTCTAGCTGGGAAGTCAATTCAGGAATTTAAGGTCAAGCGTTTCTAGAGATTCAAGAGAAAGCTCAAGTCCTCTTACAACCTAACTACAAAAATCCCAAAAATGTCACTTCTGCCTCATTCTATTGGTCAAGCAAGTCGCTAAGATCAATGCAGTTCAAGGTAAAAAGAATTGCACTCCATCATTCATTGGGAGGAATAGAAAAAAAAAAAAAAAAGTTTAAATTACCACAGAAGGTAAAGAAAAATGGGTGGAAATACTCACACTTTAGTATGTTATGCCCATTTTACACAATACAAGTTCTGAACTACCTGGAGATTTATAAAGCAAGAATGATTATACAGCATGTCTCACACATCACGGTGAATGAATTGAGGAGACTGGAAAGGAAATAAAATATTATGTTCCAAGATGAATAAAATTATATTTATATTCTTAAAGTGAAGCAAACAATGGGTCATGACAGCATTACAAGAGTTAAAAACTGAAATCTACTGTAAAGGCAACAAAAATATGACGTTTATTTCCTTAGATTAGCACATTGTCAAATTTAAATATTATATGAGCCCCACCTGTAATTTAAAATTTTCTAGTAACCACAATAAAACTAGAAAAATATGGGTGAAATTAATTTAACAAATGTATTTTATTTAGCTCAATATGTTTAAGAATGTTATCTAGTCAACATACAATGAACATCAAATTATAAACATTTTTCTGCTTTTTTGAGTGAGTTTATATGTTTTTATCTTGTTGACCTGTTTGGGTTTCTTGTAGATTCTGAATGTTAGATTCTGAATGTTAGAATGTTTGCATAGGTTGCAAATATTCTCTCTCATTCTGCATGCGGTACTATTACTCTGTTGATTGTTTTGCAGTGCAAAAGCTTTTTAGTTTATTTAAGTCCTATTTGTCTATTTTTTTGTTTAATTCTGATTTGAGGCTTCATCATAAATTATTTGCCCAGGCCAATGTCCAGAAGAGATTTTCCTAGGTTTTCTTCCAAGATATTAATAGTTTGGGGGCCTTAAGTTGATTTAAGTCTTTAAACAATGTTGACTTAATTTTTGTATATGGTGAGAACGAAAGGTCCAGTTTGATTCTTTTACATATGACTATCCAGTTTTCTTAGCATCATTCAATTTATAAGGTGTCTTTTTCTTAGTGAATATTTGTATTGACTTTGTTAAAGATCAGTTTGTTGTAGGTATGTGACTTTATTTCTGAGTTCATTATTTTGTTCCATTAATCTATGTGTCTGTTTTGTATCAGAATTATACTGCTTTGGTTATAGCCTTGTATTACAGTGTGAAGTCAGGTAACGTTGTGTCTCCAGATTTGTTCACTTTGCTAAGAATTGCCTTGACTATTTGGGTGCTTTTGGTTTTATATGAATTTTTGAATTATTTTGTAATTCTGTGAACAATGATGCTAATAATTTGATGGAAGTGTATTCAATCTGCACATTTATTTTGGCAGTATTTTCATTATAATGATATTAATTCTTCCAATCTATGAGTGACGATTGGAAGTTATCTACAATTCTAAATTATCTACACTTTAGATAATTTAAATAATCTATCTAAATTGTCTACAATTTTTTTGTCAGTGTTTGTAGTTCTCCTTGTAGACATATTTCAAATCCTTGGTTAAATGTATGTCTAGGTGTTTGGGATTTTTTAGTTTGTAGCTGTTGTAGATGGGATTGAGTTATTGGTTTGGGTCTCAGTTTGATTATTATTCATATATAGAAATGCTACTGATATTTGATCATTGATTTTGTGTCCTGAAACCTTACTGAGGGCATTTATTAAATCTAAAAATCTTTTGGAAGAGTCTTTGGGATTTTCTAGGTATAAGATCATATCCTTAGCAAACAGAGATAATTTGATTTACTCTTTTTCAATTTGCATGCCTTTTATTTCTTTGTCTTGCTTGATTGCTCTGATTAGGACTACCAGTGCTATGTTGATTACCAGTTAGGAGGGCTTCTTGTAAACAGTGTATGGTTAGAACCTTTTTTTATCCATTCTACCAAACTATAACTTTTCAGTGGAACATTTAGTTGATTTACATTCAAAGTTAATATTGATGAGATTTTGTTTTGTCATAATATTAATTGTTACCTCATTGATTAGCATTCTCAATTGTGTAATTGCTTTATAAGACATGTGAGTTTTATACTTTCATGTTTTTATGATGCTGGGTATTAACCTTCCATTTCCAGATTTAGAACTCTCTGAGAATTTCTTATAAGGATGGTCTAGTGGTGATGAATTTTCTTAGCATATATTTGTGTGGGAAAATTTTTAATTATCCTTCCATTATGAAGCCTAGTTTAGCAGAATACAAAACTCATGGCTGATAGTTTTTCTGATTAAGAAGACTGAAAATAGGACCCCGATCTTTTCTGACTTTTTAGGTTTCTGCTGAGAAGTCTGCTGTTAAAGTCTAATTTCCTTTATAGCTGATTAGACACTTTTTCTTGCTGCTTTTAGGATTTGTTTCCACATTTACTTTAGATGGTCTGATGACTATATGCCTTGGTGAAGTTTTCCCTGCCACGTATCTTCCAGTAGCTTCTTGTCTAAATCTCTACCAAGACCAGGGAAGTTTTCCTAAATTATTCCCTCAAATAGATTTTCTAACTTTTTCACTTTTTCTTCTCCCTCAGAAATATCATGACTCATAGGCTTGGATGCTTTACACAATCCCATATTTCTCAAAGGCTTTGTTCATTTTCAAAAATTCTTCTTTGATTTTGCCCGACTGAATTAATTTGAAATATATGTCTTTAAGCTCTGAAATTCTCTCTTCTGTTTGTTCTAGTCTATGTTAAAGCTTTCAATTGTATTTTGTAATCCCTTCAATTAATTTTTTTATTTCCAAAATTGTTTGCTTTTCAAATATGTATCTGTTTAGTAAATTTTTCATTCATATTATCAATTATTTTTCTGTTATATATGTGTTGGCTTTCAACTTCTCTTAGATCTCACTGAGCTTCCTTACAACCCATATTTCGATTTCTTTATCTGGTATTTCAAGAATATATATGGTGAGGATGTCTTGCTGAGAGATAGTGTGATCCTTTATAACTGTCTAACACACTCTTTTTCATACTGTCAAGATTCTAGTTCTTTCTGACTTGAAGAAGCTATCACTTCCTATTTTTGAATTCACTTTCATGTGAATGACACTTTTGTTTTTTTCCCTTGAGGGTATGATTGTAATGTATGTTGAGCAAGGATGTTTGGTTTTGCTTCTGGGTACTTTCAAGGGGCCAAGTATCTGTATGAATTCCTTGGAATCTATTAACTAAAGTTATAGATAGCTTGGATATGGTTGTTTTCTCAAATGCTGATTGTGGTCATGGTGTAGTAGACCTATGCATAAGAAGGCAGAGTCTTGAGGAAACCCATCTCATTCCCAACGACTGTGCATTTAAGTCCATAGATTTTGTACTGGGCTGTGCATTTTGACCTTTAGGCCAGTAGGTAGTGCTTGCAAGTGAGAGCTAGCTGCAGTGGTAACAGTAAGGTATATGTTAGATCTATGTTTTCTTGGAGAAGCTTTCTGACTCCTCAGGCCATGGGCTAGGCTCCTCAGGCCAATGAATTTCACAGTGGCCTGGACTCTACTTTCAGCCTGAGATGGGGTAAAGCTGGGTAGAGCTGTGCCAGACTGACCCACCCTCAGTCCTCCAATGGTGGGTGCAAGCACCAGCCCTGTTGGAGGTGGCAGAGGAGTGACATAGACTCTCTACTATTTATTTGGTCATACTCTGTTTCTCTCTTACTAGCTTCTCTCTTACTATTTCTCTCTTAACTAGCTTCTCTGTTGTTGTATTGCAGCCAGATATTTAAGCCTTCTTTCAATTTTTTATATAAGTCAAACTCTCTTGTACTTTCAAGTTTTTACATTCATCTCATCAACTCTACCATCTGCTGCTATACTCTGATAGGAGTGTAGTAGCTTTCTCCAAATCCTGTTGCAGTAGTAATCTACTGGGTGGGTGAGCAGGCTCAGTGTTTCCTGAATCTGTGGAGTGTTTTGGGGGATGTAGTAGCTGCTGTCACACAATGCTTGTCTCCTCTCTGAGCACTGTGCAGTTGTGTCTGCAAATGTTGTAATGGGATATGCAGACTGAACTACTGGCCAGTAGGTGGCACTTTCAGGAAAGAGCCAGCTGAGGTGGTGGGATTTGTGCTTAACCTGATGAAGTGCTCTGATGTCCCTGGCAATGGGTAGGGCTAGGGAACTCCCAAGGCTATCTGTCCCATGTTCTGTCAACAAAGAGGGTGGAGAGCAAACTGGGTGGGAATGGGTCCAAAGAGCCTGTGTTCAGGCTCTCCAATGGTGAACACAAGCTTGGACCCAAGGGGGAATAATAGGGTGGCTTCTAGGCTGCGAATGAATTGCTCCGGGGACAAGCAGAACTACCTTCACTGCTGAAAGAGCCTGCACAAAGAGAGAAGGGCAGCTCAAGCTCCACACTCCAGCAGGCAATAGAGACAACCACCCAATTCCTATGACCTTGACCCAGTGGACTGCTGCTCGCAGCAAGCTGAAGCAGTCAGTGGAGTCCCAAGCAGCCCACACTAAGATCTTGTGACTTGTGCTCAACATCACAAGACTCACATCCTAGGGAAAAACAAAAAGCAAAAAAACAAAAATCAAAAAAACCCTGCAGCTCCCAGATCACATTTCTACTGGTCCATGTTCACAAAATGGGGGTGCCCAATTTCTTCACCCACAGCAAGAGCCCACTCCCTGCACCACCTCTCAGTTCTGGCCACGGGGCTTCATCTCTGCTTGAGATCAGGTTGCAAATCTCAGTCAGAAGCCTTTCCCAACCCATGACCCCTGCTCTAGTTGGCTGACAGATTTCTGTGAAGTCCTCCATTCATTAGGATCAGAAATGGCTTCCTTTTAATGGCACCAGGGTCTGGCAGTGCACACAAAACATCCCCTAGAGCCTCTTCTCACAGACTCGCCTCCCCTCACCAAGTCAGATCCGGCACTGGGTAGGCTTGAGGAGCTCCCCCGTGGCCCAGTTCACCAGGTTCCCCAGTGGGAATGTGTATCACGGAGGTAGACAGTTCACCAGGTTCCTCAGTGGGAATGTGTATCACGGAGGTAGACAGTTCAACAGGTTCCCCAGAGGGAATGTGTATCATGGAGGAAGACTCTCCCCTTCTTTCATGCTCTGAAGACTTGCACTTTTCCACTGAATCCCCAGTGGAGGCTGGTGCCCACCAGACCATTCAAAGTATCCAGAGATTCTTTTGCTTTTTCTGTTGAGACAGTGTGAATCTCCACACACTATTTTCCTCTTTCCAAGTGGATGAGGTATGCCAACAAAGCCTCCAATCTACCATCTTTAAAAAAAAAAAAAAAAAATGAAATGATATACAGTCTAGATCATACAATAACTAACACTGGGGGGGGCGGATCAAGATGGCCGAATAGGAACAGCTCCAGTCTCCAACTCCCAGCGCCAGCGACACAGAAGACCGGTGATTTCTGCATTTTCAACTGAGGTACTGGGTTCATCTCACTGGGGAGTGCCGGACAATCGGGGCTGTTCAGCTGCTGCAGCCCGACCAGCGAGAGCTGAAGCAGGGCGAGGCATTGCCTCACCTGGGAAGCACAAGGGGGAAGGGAATCCCTTTTCCTAGCCAGGGGAACTGAGACACACAACACCTGGAAAATCGGGTAACTCCCACCCCAATACTGCGCTTTAAGCAAACAGGCACACCAGGAGATCATATCCCACACCTGGCCGGGAGGGTCCCACACCCACGGAGCCTCCCTCATTGCTAGCACAGCAGTCTGTGATCTACCGGCAAGGCAGCAGCGAGGCTGGGGGAGGGGCGCCCGCCATTGCTGAGGCTTAAGTAGGTAAACAAAGCTGCTGGGAAGCTCCAACTGGGTGGAGCTCACAGCAGCTCAAGGAAACCTGCCTGTCTCTGTAGACTCCACCTCTGGAGACAGGGCACAGTAAACAATAACAAACGCAGCCGAAACCTCTGCAAATGCAAACGACTCTGTCTGACAGCTTTGAAGAGAGCAGTGGATCTCCCAACACGGAGGTTGAGATCTGAGAAGGGACAGACTCCCTGCTCAAGTGGGTCCCTAACCCCTGAGTAGCCTAACTGGGAGATATCCCCCACTAGGGGCAGTCTGACACCCCACACCTCACAGGGTGGAGTACACCCCTGAGAGGAAGCTTCCAAAGCAAGAATCAGACAGGTACACTCGCTGTTCAGAAATATTCTATCTTCTGCAGCCTCTGCTGCTGATACCCAGGCAAACAGGGTCTGGAGTGGACCTCAAGCAATCTCCAAAAGACCTACAGCTGAGGGTCCTGACTGTTAGAAGGAAAACTATCAAACAGGAAGGACACCTACACCAAAACTCCATCAGTACATCACCATCATCAAAGACCAGAGGCAGATAAAACCACAAAGATGGGGAAAAAGCAGGGCAGAAAAGCTGGAAATTCAAAAAATAAGAGCGCATCTCCCCCGGCAAAGGAGCGCAGCTCATCGCCAGCAACGGATCAAAGCTGGACGGAGAATGACTTTGACGAGATGACAGAAGAAGGCTTCAGTCCATCAAATTTCTCAGAGCTAAAGGAGGAATTACGTACCCAGTGCAAAGAAACTAAAAATCTTGAAAAAAAAGTGGAAGAATTGATGGCTAGAGTAATTAATGCAGAGAAGGTCATAAATGAAATGAAAGAGATGAAAACCATGACACGAGAAATATGTGACAAATGCACAAGCTTCAGTAACCGACTCAATCAACTGGAAGAAAGAGTATCAGCGATTGAGGATCAAATGAATGAAATGAAGCGAGAAGAGAAACCAAAAGAAAAAAGAAGAAAAAGAAATGAACAAAGCCTGCAAGAAGTATGGGATTATGTAAAAAGATCAAATCTACGTCTGATTGGGGTGCCTGAAAGTGAGGGGGAAAATGGAACCAAGTTGGAAAACACTCTTCAGGATATCATCCAGGAGAACTTCCCCAACCTAGTAGGGCAGGCCAACATTCAAATCCAGGAAATACAGAGAACGCCACAAAGATACTCCTCGAGAAGAGCAACTCCAAGACACATAATTGCCAGATTCACCAAAGTTGAATTGAAGGAAATCTTAAGGGCAGCCAGAGAGAAAGGTCGGGTTACCCACAAAGGGAAGCCCATCAGACTAACAGCAGATCTCTCGGCAGAAACTCTACAAGCCAGAAGAGAGTGGGGGCCAATATTCAACATTCTTAAAGAAAAGAATTTTAAACCCAGAATTTCATATCCAGCCAAACTAAGTTTCATAAGTGAAGGAGAAATAAAATCCTTTACAGATAAGCAAATGCTTAGAGATTTTGTCACCACTAGGCTTGCCTTACAAGAGACCCTGAAGGAAGCACTCAACATGGAAAGGAACAACCGATACCAGCCATTGCAAAACATGCCAAAATGTAAAGACCATCGAGGCTAGGAAGAAACTGCATCAACTAACGAGCAAAATAACCAGTTAATATCATAATGGCAGGATCAAGTTCACACATAACAATCTTAACCTTAAATGTAAATGGACTAAATGCTCCAATTAAAAGACACAGACTGGCAAACTGGATCAAGAGTCAAGACCCATCAGTCTGCTGTATTCAGGAGACCCATCTCACACACGCAGAGACATACATAGGCTCAAAATAAAGGGATGGAGGAAGATTTACCAAGCAAATGGAGAACAAAAAAAAGCGGGGGGTTGCAATACTAGTCTCTGATAAAACAGACTTTAAACCATCAAAGATCAAAAGAGACAAAGAAGGCCATTACATAATGGTAAAGGGATCAATTCAACAGGAAGAGCTAACTATCCTAAATATATATGCACCCAATACAGGAGCACCCAGATTCTTAAAGCAAGTCCTTAGAGACTTACAAAGAGACTTAGACTCCCATACAATAATAATGGGAGACTTCAACACTCCACTGTCAACATTAGACAGATCAACGAGACAGAAAGTTAACAAGGATATCCAGGAATTGAACTCATCTCTGCACCAAGCAGACCTAACAGACATCTACAGAACTCTCCACCCCAAGTAAAGAGAATATACACTCTTCTCAGCACCACATCGCACTTATTACAAAATTGACCACATAGTTGGAAGTAAAGCACTCCTCAGCAAATGTACAAGAACAGAAATTATAACAAACTGTCTCTCAGACCACAGTGCAATCAAACTAGAACTCAGGACTAAGAAACTCAATCAAAACCGCTCAACTACATGGAAACTGAACAACCTGCTCCTGAATGACTACTGGGTACATAACAAAATGAAGGCAGAAATAAAGATGTTTTTTGAAACCAATGAGAACAAAGATACAACATACCAGAATCTCTGGGACACATTTAAAGCAGTGTGTAGAGGGAAATTTATAGCACTAAATGCCCACAAGAGAAAACAGGAAAGATCTAAAATTGACACTCTAACATTGCAATTAAAAGAACTAGAGAAGCAAGAGCAAACACATTCGAAAGCTAGCAGAAGGCAAGAAATAACTAAGATCAGAGCAGAACTGAAGGAGATAGAGACACAAAAAACCCTCCAAAAAATCAATGAATCCAGGAGTTGGTTTTTTGAAAAGATCAACAAAATTGACAGTCCACTAGCAAGACTAATAAAGAAGAAAAGAGAGAAGAATCAAATCGATGCAATTAAAAATGATAAAGGGGATATCACCACTGACCCCACAGAAATACAAACTACCATCAGAGAATACTATAAACACCTCTACGCAAATAAACTGGAAAATCTAGAAGAAATGGATAATTTCCTGGACACTTAGACTCTTCCAAGACTAAACCAGGAAGAAGCTGAATCCCTGAATAGACCAATAGCAGGCTCTGAAATTGAGGCAATAATTAATAGCCTACCAACCAAAAAAAGTCCAGGACCAGATGGATTCACAGCTGAATTCTACCAGAGGTACAAGGAGGAGCTGGTACCATTCCTTCTGAAACTATTCCAATCAATAGAAAAAGAGAGAATCCTCCCTAACTCATTTTATGAGGCCAACATCATCCTGATACCAAAGCCTGGCAGAGACACACAAAAAAAGAGAATTTTAGACCAATATCCCTGATGAACATCGATGCAAAAATCCTCAATAAAATACTGGCAAACCGGATTCAGCAACACATCAAAAAGCTTATCCACCATGATCAAGTGGGCTTCATCCCTGGGATGCAAGGCTGGTTCAACATTCGCAAATCAATAAACATAATCCAGCATATAAACAGAACCAAAGACAAGAATCACATGATTATCTCAATAGATGCAGAAAAGGCTTTTGACAAAATTCAACAGCCCTTCATGCTAAAAACGCTCAATAAATTCGGTATTGATGGAACGTACCTCAAAATAATAAGAGCTATTTATGACAAACCCACAGCCAATATCATACTGAATGGGCAAAAACTGGAAAAATTCCCTTTGAAAACTGGCACAAGACAGGGATGCCCTCTCTCACCACTCCTATTCAACATAGTGTTGGAAGTTCTGGCTAGGGCAATCAGGCAAGAGAAAGAAATCAAGGGTATTCAGTTAGGAAAAGAAGAAGTCAAATTGTCCCTGTTTGCAGATGACATGATTGTATATTTAGAAAACCCCATTGTCTCAGCCCAAAATCTCCTTAAGCTGATAAGCAACTTCAGCAAAGTCTCAGGATACAAAATTAATGTGCAAAAATCACGAGCATTCTTATACACCAGTAACAGACAAACAGAGAGCCAAATCAGGAATGAACTTCCATTCACAATTGCTTCAAAGAGCATAAAATACCTAGGAATCCAACTTACAAGGGATGTAAAGGACCTCTTCAAGGAGAACTACAAACCACTGCTCAGTGAAATAAAAGAGGACACAAACAAATGGAAGAACATACCATGCTCATGGATAGGAAGAATCAATATCGTGAAAATGGCCATACTGCCCAAGGTAATTTATAGATTCAATGCCATCCCCATCAAGCTACCAATGAGTTTCTTCACAGAATTGGAAAAAACTGCTTTAAAGTTCATATGGAACCAAAAAAGAGCCCGCATCTCCAAGACAATCCTAAGTCAAAAGAACAAAGCTGGAGGCATCACGCTACCTGACTTCAAACTATACTACAAGGCTACAGTAACCAAAACAGCATGGTACTGGTACCAAAACAGAGATATAGACCAATGGAACAGAACAGAGTCCTCAGAAATAATACCACACATCTACAGCCATCTGATCTTTGACAAACCTGAGAGAAACAAGAAATGGGGAAAGGATTCCCTATTTAATAAATGGTGCTGGGAAAATTGGCTAGCCATAAGTAGAAAGCTGAAACTGGATCCTTTCCTTACTCCTTATACGAAAATTAATTCAAGATGGATTAGAGACTTAAATGTTAGACCTAATACCATAAAAATCCTAGAGGAAAACCTAGGTAGTACCATTCAGGACATAGGCATGGGCAAAGACTTCATGTCTAAAACACCAAAAGCAACGGCAGCAAAAGCCAAAATTGAAAAATGGGATCTCATTAAACTAAAGAGCTTCTGCACAGCAAAAGAAACTACCATCAGAGTGAACAGGCAACCTACAGAATGGGAGAAAATTTTTGCAATCTACTCATCTGACAAAGGGCTAATATCCAGAACCTACAAAGAACTCAAACAAATTTACAAGAAAAAAACAAACAACCCCATCAAAAAGTGGGCAAAGGATATGAACAGACATTTCTCAAAAGAAGACATTCATACAGCCAACAGACACATGAAAAAATGCTCAACATCACTGGCCATCAGAGAAAGGCAAATCAAAACCACAATGAGATACCATCTCACACCAGTTAGAATGGCGATCATTAAAAAGTCAGGAAACAACAGGTGCTGGAGAGGATGTGGAGAAATAGGAACACTTTTACACTGTTGGTGGGATTGTAAACTAGTTCAACCATTATGGAAAACAATATGGCGATTCCTCAAGGATCTAGAACTAGATGTACCATATGACCCAGCCATCCCATTACTGGGTATATACCCAAAGGATTATAAATCATGCTGCTATGACACATGCACACGTATGTTTATTGCAGCACTATTTACAATAGCAAAGACTTGGAATCAACCCAAATGTCCATCACTGACAGATTGGATTAAGAAAATGTGGCACATATACACCATGGAATACTATGCAGCCATAAAAAAGGATGAGTTTGTGTCCTTTGTAGGGACATGGATGCAGCTGGAAACCATCATTCTCAGCAAACTATCACAAGAACAGAAAACCAAACACCGCATGTTCTCACTCATAGGTGGGAACTGAACAGTGAGATCACTTGGACTCGGGAAGGGGAACATCACACACTGGGGCCTATCATGGGGAGGGGGGAGGGGGGAGGGTTTGCATTGGGAGTTATACCTGATGTAAATGACGAGTTGATGGGTGCAGCACACCAACATGGCACAAGTATACATATGTAACAAACCTGCACGTTATGCACATGTACCCTACAACTTAAAGTATAATAATAATAAATTAATTAAAAAATAAAAAATAAAAAAAAATAACTAACACTTAGTTGCCACATCAGAAGCTTAGGGGCCTTTTTTTAATGCTGCTCCTTTTCTTTATTCGTGAAGTCTCAGTCATCTTGTAAATAATTTTTAACATCTAACGCCTGTCTCAACTATTGCCTTTTAACTTGTCTAATATTCCCTTCAACTCCCCTCCTATCTACTCTCTATAAAATAATAGAAACCAGAATGATTGAAAGGCCATGGCATTTTCTCCAGTGCATAAGTGGTAGATCTATCCATGCAGTAAACAGAAGTCTAAGTTGTTCCCCAAGATTACCACTGCCAGTGTATATGCCTTGTATAATTTTCTTCTCTTTGAGTGTGACACCTATATCTTTCTTTTAAATATGATAAAACTATGAGATACCACTCCATGATATAACATTATATGGCAAAGGTGAGGGGATTTTGCATGTGTAATTTCTGTTTTTCATCAGTTTGCTAGAGGATGATAGCAGGGAGATTATCTTGAATTGGCCTAACCTAATCAGGTGCCCTTTAAAAGACAGATACTCTCTTGCTGGCCAAGTAGATACAAGCAGCTGTTATAAACTACAGTGATGCAGTAGTCTGAGAGCCCCTGGGAGTTAATGGCCTCAGTCCTAAAACTCTGAGGGACTCAATTCTGGCAACATCTTGAATGAGTTGAGTAGAAGAACTCTAGCCCCAGATTCAAAGTGTGGGCAACATTCTGATTTCAGCCCTGTGAGACCCTGAGAGGAACCAGCAAAGCAAAGCTTGAACTCCTGATCCATGAAATGTGTGAAATAATACATGCATGATATCTTAACAGGGGAAGTTCTAGTCAGACCAGTTGTCTGCTCTCAACCCTGTTTCCTGTTGAGATGTTTATCAAGACAATGCATGCCCAGGGGGACATGGAACCTCATCAGTAATTCTAATTTCCCCTTCTGCTTTGTGATCTTGTATTGCCCTCTGAAGCATGTGATCCCTGTGACTTACTCCCTATTCGTACACCCCTCCCCTTTTGAAATCCATAATAAAAACTTGCTGGTTTTGCGGCTCAAGTGGACATCACGGAACCTACCAATAGGTGATGTCACCCCCGGAGGCCCAGCTGTAAAATTTCTCTCTTTTGTACTCTTTCTCTTTATTTCTCAGATCAACTGATACTTAGGGAAAATAGAAAATAACCTATGTTGAAATATTGGGGGCTGGCTCCCCCCGATATCAGTGGGTTCACAGCAACCTCAGCATAAAATCTTCAGCATGGCCTATAAAGCTCTTCATAAAGTAAGCTTTGTCACTCTGTGCAGCCTTCTCTCTTACTAGCTTCTCTTTTGTTACATTGGAGCCAGATATTTAAGCCTTCTTTCAAATTTGTATATAAGTCAGATTCTCTTGTACCTTCAAGTTTTTACATTCATCTCATCAAATCTGTCATCTACCGCTATCACTCTGATAAAAGCTACAGTCATATCTTTCCTGAATTCCTGGAATAACCTTCTTATTAATCTCCTTGCCCTTACCCCTTTCCCTTTCACCATAGCCTATGCCTGACAGGGCAGTTAGACTAAAACTATTAATGTGTAAGTCAGATAAAGATTCTATTCTGCTCAGAACTTCACAGAGTCTCCTGATTCTCTTTTGTCTTTTACTCTGAAAAAAAAAAAAAATCTTCAAAATGGCTTCAAAGGCCATGCATAGTCTGATCCCCTATGATTTCTCTAATCTCATTTCCTTCTGCTTTTCCACTAGCTCACTCAACTCCAGTCTGAGTCCTTTTCTGCTTCTTTTTACCCTGTAGCTTCTTCCACCTGAGAGCTCAGCTGTTCTTTCTGCCTGAAATATTTTTCCCCCAGATACACACATAGCTTACACCCTCACTTGTTTTTAGTCATTCTAATGGTACCTTGTCATCTTGTCTTTGACTACACTGTTTATCATGGTCTTTCATAAGCGCATAGTTGATTTTTTATGCATATCTGCTGTGATGGTTAATACTGAGTGTCAACTGGATTGAAGGATGCAATTGATCCTGGGTGTGTCTGGATCCTGGGTGTGTCTGTGAGAGTGTTTCCAAAGGAGATTAACATTTGAGGCAGTGGGATGGGAAAGGCAGACCCACCCTTAATCTGGGTGGGCACCATCTAATGAGTGACTAGGATATAAAGCAGGCAGAAAAACGTGAAAAGGCTAGACTAGCTTAGCCTCCCAGCCTACATCTTTCTCCCATGCTGGATACTTTCCTGCCCTCAAACATAGGACTTCAGTTTCTTCAGTTTTGGTACTAAGACTGGCTTCCTTGCTCCTCAGCTTGCAGATGGCCTATTGTGTGAACTTGAGATCATGTGAGTTTAACACTCCTTAATAAACTCCCCATATGTATGATATATATGGATATATATACCCATATGCATATATTCTATTAGTTCTGTCCTTCTAGAGAACCCTGACTAATACATCTGCTGACTAGAGTGTAACTCCCATGAAGGCATGGATTCTTCTCCTCTTTATTGCTGTGTCCTTAGTGCCTAGACCAGTGGCTGGTGCATAGTAGAAAGTAAATAAATAATTGTAGAATTATTAGTTGTAAAAAAAGTATGGTTTGTTCCCTACAATAAACTCTCCTCTACCTTCTATCTCCCCTACCCAACACTCAAGAAGCACTTTTTTTCTCCTAATAAGATCATCTGTATCCCCATGTTCATAGAATAAGTAATGTCTCTCCACAAAACATTTTCATAGAACCTTGTATATAGTCCAATTATAATGATACTTGTATTTAGCTACTACAGTTATAAATGTGCTGTTAGTTTCAATTGCTGAATGTGCATTCCTAAATAGAGGGAAGCTCTATTATTCATTATTTTGTCTCTTGTGAGTAGCACTGTATCTCCATCACCATATGCACTGCTTGGGTATCTGTTGTAAGCAGTAAGGCATATAGTACGTAGAATGCAAAAGCAAATCAAGTGAATCTTTCTTCTTTGCATCAATTCTTACCTTGACTGTTTTGCTCAGCAGAATGTCAACCATATAATTAGTACTTGATGCAAATTTCTTGATTGATTCATTAATTGATTTGAAGATCTTATGAGTGTAGTTATCTACATAAAGGTAATGAGTTTGAGATATCATCCAGTCTTGTAAAACTAAATGCATAAACATATTCAGCACTGGGAAAGTAACTGACTGCCTAAAGTACAACAATAATACTTAGGAATCAGTACTTAGAACTAAAGAGAAATGGCTGAATTAACCATGGAGTAATGAGGTGGAGCCATAGATTTCAGCTAGGACTGACATAAGTGGACACCTCCATTACCAAAAGCCTCTCCCTGCAATTGTCATCTGGGGAATATAAGGTCTCCTTAATATCTAAATACAAAAATTAAAGCTTACTCAATACATTACTCCTTTGAAAGTAACTTTGCATGACATTAATGCTTTCCAAGGTCAATCAGATTATTCTGAGATTTAAAATGAGAGAATATGTATGTATGTGTGTATCTCCAGTAAATTTCTTTGTTGGATTTTTAAATTATAATCATAACCTTAGTATAATGTAGTTTTTATCCAAAATGATTTTAAATTGCATTTTACTTTTATGTATGTTTTTTTATAAATGAGTAAATGACTGTGCTTTTTACCCAAAGGTTTGAGTAGCAATTGTCACTGCACTTAAAACAAATGTGACAGCTTTACTTGTAAACACTTTGCCACACACACTTCCCTTATTTGTAGAGTCATGAAGCATAGTGTTCCTGGACAAAGCTCAATCTCTCCATTGCTGACCTCTGTCATAAATCTTTTCATTAAAATCTCTCTTTCAGCAAAAAAAGAAATGTCTTGCTGTTTGTATTCTTCATTGTGGGTTTATTTAGATTTCTTCAACATTATATAACTCTTATAATAATTTAAATAAACGATTTAACCCTTTAATAGCCATTTCATAAATAGTTTAAATAACTGAATCTTTCCATCTATACTTCTACTTTTTTCATTCCAATGTTTAACCTATCCAACTAAGAAAAAACCCAAATGTTCTTAATGGCTACGTGAATACAAAAATTACAGTTTATCATTTTACAATAAGTATGTTTACTATTTTACTTTTCTAACTGAAGAAATTTATGGATACTTATGCACTTAGTATACATATTGTAGTTTCATAAATTCCCCGTAATATATTATGCACTTATATTTAGTTGAACACTATTTTCTAACATACTTTAATAGCTTCATATTGTGGAATATAATTTATTTATTCCAATGTTGTCAGTTTTATAATAGTTCTTGGTGTGTCATTTAGGGGCATACATTCAACATAATGACAGATTATGAAAAAGGAGGACATGAGAATAAATGTTCATAGTAAGAGAAAGTACATATGACAGATTTTTCTACTTCTCTTAAATCAAAACCTCATTTTCTGTTAAAATTTGTCCCTCTGTCATGAGGTTCTACAAATGAAAGAGTCATGAATGAATCTGTAAGAATTTAATTTTTCCTTTTACCCTAATGACAGATACTTGACAAAGACAGAAATGCAAGATTATGATTTTGAATAATAAAACCAAACTTCTTAGAATGGAAAATAAGCAATTTAATTGTATGTTGTAATTTTTTTCCTACACATTCCCAATTGCACTGTCCCTTCTGCAATTCATGAGGGCCTGAGTTTTCCCACCTAACAAGTAACTGAGTTGTCGTTTAGCAGATAATGTACAATAAACTTGAACCCCATATCTACAACTGAGATGGGCAAATGAGCAGTGTGAGGACACTAAAAGCAAATTTACCAAGGGCTACAGAGGCCATTGATTGAGGCTGAGTGGTGTGATCTGTCAGTAGCATAACCGTGCCGTTCTTTTGATGATTGTTATTTTTAGACAAATTTGTACCTCATTGGGGATAAAACAGTACATCTCCAACCTTCCACTTTGTATAATAAAATGTTTTCATCCATACAACTCAAGAGAAAACTGATATGCATTTTGACTTTGAAATGGCTTGAGGCCCTAGGTCAAAATAACAGTCTCAATTAAAGTTAAATACTTTACAGGCCTCATTACTAATGTTTAATCCTTGCTTAAAATTATGATATTGCATTATTACCTGAAATTGTGATTTATAAATGATAGCAGTGTAAAAGTGTCACTAATTCATAATTTTAGGAAGTATAGCTCACAGAAATTTTCTCTGATATGTTTTATGAAAGGAAAAATACTCAAGCCCTTTAATTAATAACCTGCCCTGAAAACCATCTTTCTAGAAGAGAACTAAAAAGACTTAAGGATAGCCAATAATAGCCTGACATCCCCTTTTATTTCAAAAGAAATCATTTGCTATTAATAATGATAAGCAGGGTTTCGGGACATTTTATAGGCGCATCATTCCTTTACTTGTCAGTTGGTTTTATGTTGTAGAGAGAAGGGTGATGGGGTGAACCATGCTTGCAGGCATATATAACATTATGGAAGGTGAAGAATCTATGATGCTTCATCAGACAAGCCATTTCATTTTGTCATTGAGTCATAGCAAAGTCATTGCTATCTGAGGAATTATTGCAAAGTTATTATTTGCCATCCTAGGTTTTCTGAAATAATTTTACATATATATGTTAATATAAGTTTATAATCACATAATTCGAGAAAAACTTAGATACAAATATTTAAGATATTTTGTTTCCTTTGTAAAAATCAAGTGTATACATAAATTTGAATTATGTCTGAAAAATTAGAAATACGATGATAAAATATTTTATTGCTTGACATCTCTACTGGTTGATGAATACTGTTATAGCTAAACTGCTGATATTCTCTCCTCTTTCTGCTCCAAACCCACTCTCTCCCCTGACCACTGACTATAGTCCACACTTCTACCTTAGGAACATAACAACAAAGAATCAGGATATAGAACATTTTGGACATAGGTATTAGAATATTTACATAACATTTCCTCTATACCTTCAGAGGCAAAGCCCCTGAACAAACATGAAATAGCAAGAGATGAATTCACCAAGATGTTATTAGTGTTAATATTATAAGATAGCTTATCAAATTTACTAATATTATAAATAAATTTATCACATGAGATGTTCATTCATTCAAAACAATGTACTGAAGAGACATTGTTCACTTTGGTGGAAAGGAATGAACACGGTCGTTTCCATTGAGCTATCTTACTATATGATAGATAATCACAAAAATACACATTTAGTTACTATCTTAAGCAAATACGTTACAAATAGAATGAAGTGAGGAAGAAATAAAACAGAATACTATCATAGAAAGTGAGTTGGGAGAATGAGATTGTACCCATGGGACTATGTTTGTGGAAATCCTTTCCAACATTACATTTAACCAAGACCTGAATTATTCTATTCTATGAGAATAGAATTCTCATAGAATATTTATTCTATGAGAATAGAATAATTGCAGCAAGCAATCAGAATAAAAAGCATGTCAGGCAAATAGAACAGTAAAAAGTTTTCTGCTGCCACCTTTGTCCTTAGTTGAGAGATTTCAAGGTCTTGTTATACATTGGCAGCCTCTTAATACTATCAGATCTTCAGACTCTTCCTAAACACTGAATACCTTGGCCTCTTAGACTATCTGCCCATCAATCCTGAACCTCAAGAATGCTGAATTCCTATCATGTTGATAGTGCACTATAAATATTCAAGTACTAGGAGCACTATAGACAAACTTACGCACTCTACTTCCATTAGCAGCCCAGTTAAAAACAAACAAACAAACAAAAACAAAAAAATACAGATATGCAAATACTGAGAATTATTGAGAATTATTTTGCCTTGTAATAGCTCCAGCAGTAGGCAGGCAATGGAATAACATCTGATATTCTCTGCTTCACTTTATTTCAGTTCCACTTTTATTTAATATCTGTCCTCACAATTAATATTATTATATATCAAAAGGAAAAAAGAAAAATCATAATGGGGGAATAAGATAACTTTGTAAAATGTGAATTCATGTCATGAGGAATATCTTGAGGAATCTTAGAAGTTACTTATGACATATGCATTACTCAGTATGGTAACTTTTGTATAAGAAAATCTGATCCTGAGAGAAGACCAGATAACGAGTCCAATTTGGGTTCAAGCTCAAGGTCCAGCACATGCCCTTTATCAATAATATGCCCCACAAATGTCCACAAAATTCCTAAAAGGAGTAGACCAGAAATTCATCTATCTCAATGGACATGATACAGTAATTAGGAGGTGGAGATTGGAGGGAGGAGATTGTTGTGTAGCAATGTCCCTCTTTCAGTATGTTAATGTTTCTACCCACTAAATGTCATTGCAACTGCCTACCTAGTCAAAACGGACAAACAGACAACTAAAAGGTTTCACATATAAACAGATGTCCATTGGGCTAGATAATCTCATTTTAAACCATGCTCCTAATAATATACTCTCTTGTGTGACATTAATTTGTGTTACATTAAAAAATGTGTTCATAGGTCAAACACTGTGTTTAGCACATAATGTATCAAATAGTAAAGCAGATTTATTTTTGTAGAAATTTTCTAAACCTTAATATGACAATGAGAACTACAAATTTCAAAAGAATGAGGGTAAAGGATTTATAAAATTTCATAAGCCGAATTCAATCATAAACATTTTTTTCAAGAACCATTTATGAGAAATGGACTAAACAATCTTTAAAATTCACACAAATTATATTACATATCATATAATTGCCAATTTCATTTATTCTTATTGGGGGGATTTCCTGGGAAAGACTAAAAAGCCTACAGAAAAGAAATCTCCTAAGCAAAATATTTTATATACAGTGTCAAATAATCAATGATAATATGAATGTTTTTACATCAGAAAAGACAACATAATATATCAGTTTCTATATTAAACATTTTTCTTATGCACTCCTTTTTGATAACTATAACAGCCCTACAAGTAAACTAATTATCTTTAATCTTCTACTAGAAAAATGGAGACAAAGAGAGGTGATTTGCTCTTCTAGGGTATAGGCTAAGTTGCTGTGGAAGAAAGATCCCAAAATGCTCTAACAAGATTAAAGTCTATTTTTCCTTTATTTTCAAGCAAAACATAGGTGGTTATTCAAGGGTCAGTGCATGGCTTAGATTCACAAAATTGTCTAGAGAGTCACAGTTTTCTTCAATCATATTTTTCTACAATCTCCTAATGTTTCTTTTATTTGCATGGTTGATACTAACGTACCAACACCGTATCTGTATTCCAGCTCTAGGAAAAGGGAAATAATGAGAGGAGGGCAAGCCTTAAATAAAGTTACCTAAAAGTTTCTTCATGCATTACTTCTCTGTAAAGGAATCTGAAAGAAATTAGTCTCCAGCTTGTTCCCTGCTAAAATTTGATTAGGCATGGAAAACATTCTATTATTTAAAAGACATTCTTTTATTTAAAAAAGAAAGAGTGGGCCAGGCACGGTGGCTCACGCCTGTAATCCCAACACTTTGGGAGGCTGAGGTGGTTGGATCACCTGAGGTTAGGAGTTCGAGACCATCCTGGCCAACATGGTGAAACCCTGTCTCTATTAAAAGTACAAAAATTAGCCAAGTGTGGTGGCGGGTGCCTGTAGTCCCAGCTACTTGGGAGGCTGAGACAGGATAATTATTTGAACCCGGGAGGCGGAGGTTGCAGTGAGCAAAGATCATGCCACTGTACTCCAGCCTGTGTGAGAGTGTGACCCTATCTAAATAAATAAATAAAAAGAGAGTGGATACTGGTGATGGGAATTTTTCAGTCTGTCAAAAAAAAAGAAAGAGTGTATAATATTATGAAATACATATTTTAGATTTTGTCCACAGTTTCTGAATCACAGCTCTTACAAATTTTGTAATTTCCTAAATGACTAAAGCAATAGAAGAATCTTTTGTTCTAATGTTTGGTCTCTGTCCCAGTTCCTGAGCCAGAACTCCAAATTCTGTAGAAGATAAGGGTACTAAAATAATCTCTTATTCTAATATTTAGTTTTGACCCTGGTTCCTGACACAGAATTCCTAAATCCCTTGGGATTTCCTGGGTGATAGAAGCATCTTTTGTTATGATTCTTGGTGGGTTGCTATATAGGAGCTGGTCACCAGAAAGACAAAGCCACGATTATAATCTTAGAACTTTCATTCCCACATTCCATTCTTTGGAGAGGGAGAAGGGCTGGAAATGAAATTAATAATCAATCACACCTACACAATGAAGCCTCCATTAACATTTCTCAACTTGAGTTTGAAGAGCTTCCAGGTTGGCAAACATATCCCTTTTTTTATATAAAAAGAGATGATGTGCCCAATTCCACTTTGTGGGAGTTCTTGGACTCAGGAATACCTCAAACCTTGCCCTATGTATCTCTTCATCTATCTGCTCATCTGTATTCTTTATTATATCTTTTATTAATAAACCAGTATGGGTAAGTAAAGAGTTTACCAAAGTTCCGGGATCTGCTTTAGCAAATTAACTGAACTCAAAGAGGGGGTCGTATGAACCCCAGCTTATGGCCAGAAAGTCAGTTAAGCACGTCACTATCTGCTTGCAACTGGCATCTGAAAATAGAGGGAAGTCTCATGGGACTGAATACTCAGCCTATGAAGTCTGACACCATCTGCAGGTAAATAGTGTCAGAACTGAACTGAATTGCTCGACACCCAGTCGATGTCCACTTGAGAATTGATTGGTGTATGAAGAAACAACCTTCACACATTTGGGGCCACAGAAGTGTTCTGCTTACTTTGTAAGAATGTTTTTTCCTCCACCTCTATAGAGGGAGAGAGAGAGAGAGAGAAAACAAAGCAAAGAAAAGACCTATTTACACTGAAATACAGTGTCCCTCAATAAACATTCCATACTGCATAATAATGATAATAATTATATCAAACATTTTTTTTTAAAAAACTAACTATATGCCACACACTGTTCTAAATATTTGCATACATATATTAATTAATTTCTCACAACAACCCTATGGTGTGAGTGCTTTATATTATTGCTACCTTACAGATGACAAAATTGAAGCAAAAATTTGCAAAGACACACACTAAAAAGCAGTGAACCAGAAATTCTAAAACAGACTGTCTAACTTGAATTTGTGCTTTTCAGTGTCCTGTTCTGCTGGTTCTCCATTACCATTTTTAAGAATAGAAGGGTTCTTTATGTAATTGTATTATTTCTATGTGCTTGATTATACTGTGATCCAAACTCACAGTGGTTTTATTAGAAAAAAGTAGATAGATTTAAGTCTTTAATAAATATCTTTTTTCTTTTTATATTATGGTAGAAATAGTAAGAAATGAGTTTTATCTTATCTAGATCTACATGACACCACGCCATATTAAACTTCAGTAGCTATTATAGTGTGCTATTTCAACATCATTTGGTTTCAAAATTCAATGTGGTTTGTCTCAGCTTAGAAAATCACCAGTCAGAGCATATCTATTATTACAAACTCTTCATATTAAACATATAAACGCATCTAGGTTCTTAGTTTTTTTTTTTCTTCAAAAACACTTTAAGTGGAACATAAGTACATAATAATTTGAGATATATGCAAACGCCCTGAATATCTGGCATGGGGCCAGTAGATTTTATGTGATTCTATCTTGATGATCGCTAATTGTGCCTGAATTGTGTAGTTCTGAGAGTATCCTGTTTCTATTTCAAAGCGGAAGATAGGGAATGGAGACTATGAGCCAATGACTTGCTTCAGTGTTGCTATCATGCACCATGACTGTGGTTCTATGCCACACAACACTCTGCTAATTTACTCAGGGATCCTATTTAGAAGAACCAGTTTAATGAAAAATTTATGTACACAGAAGTATATGATTTTTCTGATTATTTCTAATGTAAATTTTCCCATATCCATGCCCCATCCGGAGCCTGAATTAGCTAGTTAAATAAACCATTTAACACATACTACTGACAAAACAACTGTAAAGCGGTTCTTTATTCATTAATGAGTCTCCAAAAATAAAGTGTTAGGTTTGAATTTCTAAGCCCAGAGGTGATTTTTTAAAGCTTCATTAAGCCGTTAGAAGATCTCTAAATTGTTCAGCTAGATATCTTTCAGTTCTAGCTGTCTTTCCCCCACCCAGTTATTTGTGCTCACAAGAGCCCTAAATTGTTTTGTATTAAAACGCTAAACTTGCTTTGCATTCAACACTGCCTGAGAAATAAAACTTCTTTCACAAATGTGGGGTAAAAATATGTCTTTAAAATCTTAAATAGAATACAAATATTTTCTCCTTTTTAAGTGAGATACTCCTAAATGTGACAGCTGTAAACAGATACATGTTCTAAGTATGAATATTTTTTTTCTCACATTTACAAGTTATTTCTTCCCACAGGAGAGGTGCAAGAGGGTTTTTATATCTCTTGAATCTCATTATTTTTCCTGTTTGACCTAAAGTCCATGAGCAAATTAAAACCACACAAACTTTAGTGATTTCTTCTTTGATTTTAGGTTTAACTTTATCAGAATACATCCCTGTAAACATTACAAAATAAACTCTATTCTCTTCTCTTCTTAATTCTCTCCACCCCACCATCACCTCCCTTCCTCCTCCCTAGTTCAATCAATATTAATTGACCCACATTCCTCTCAGGAACCAAATACCCTTTTATAATGGTCTTTTAGTGCTTTCTCCAAGAATATCATTTACAACCAAGGTTAATCTAGCATCAGTCCGATTTTCAGGCCAGTATACTTAGGGTATCTGTGTATTTGAAACACTCTTAAAATCTTCTAACAAAGGTACTTGTTGTAAAAATATAATTTGCAAAATCGAAACAAAAAGGATGGGAAAACTTGGCAGTCAAAGGTCATTTGAAGAATGCAGTAGTCACTCAAGAAAGAATATAGGAAGGAGATCATTAAGTTAGATTAAGAACCAGTTAGAAACCTCAGGGAAATAGAACCATAAATAACTCGGATTCATTTTTTTTTTGTTTTGTTTTGTTTTACACCAGAAAGAAATTATTTGAACCTCTACAGACTAAAATCAACAACTGCATACTATCTGTTCCCTAATCAGTGATAAATAGCAAGTCAAACAAAGCTAAATTTTGCTGGACAATTAAATAATCTTTGAATGGGTCTGTTTATCAATGCTCTAGAATAACATTGAATAGACACACAGAGATCCTTTTGTTTGTATCTCCTTGTTTCTGGTAATTTTCCTTAACATTATACTTCCACCCTTTAATGAGAATGGGCTACTTCTCTTATAATTAAGCCTTATTAGTATAACTAATAACAACCCGGTTTAAATATATATTTGCCTTCAGTGGAGATTTTAAAAAGTAAAACTTCTAGAGTAAGTTAAATATAATTTTTAAGACATGAACATTGACAAGACAGAAAAGAGGTATCAGCTTCCCACAGACAGCAGTATAATTTTATTTAGAGTTTTTGAAGATTTTTACGATTTCATATAATGTTATTTTTAAATAAAGTTCGCTTTTATAACATTTTGTTAGATTCTTTTAAAATCATTTACAGATACTTTTATATAAAAAAATACATATTATAAAAAATACACTATATGAAATTTGTTCTGATTTTTGCTCTTTAAATAAAAGTATCCAATTGTTAAGTAAAGCTGCTTGTTTAGGCACAAGGTATTTATTGAACATTTACTATGAGTAGGGTAGTAAGGAGGATGAAAATGAAAATGCTGAGTTATAATATATTTAAGACTGTGCATAGTATTTAAGAGAACTGAACAAAGGATTATACTGGAGCGCAAGAGGGAGAAGTCTGTTTTAACAATCAGGAACAGGTCTAATTTGGGTCATGAATGAACAGTGAGATTCAACATGTTGAGATAAAGCCGTGGGCAAAGGCAGGGTATCAGAAAGATCAAGACCAAAGCATGGAATGACAAGAAGAAATTTCCCAGGAATTTCAGATATTTGACTTGAGGATATGATACATGTGCAAAGAAGACTACAATGAATTATGCATGAAGAGCTAAGATTAAGGCAGTTTTTCTTTCATCCTAAAAATTCTGTTTCTATAGAATATGAGAGTAATGTGTTTAATAATTTGAGAGAATAATTATAAACATTTTACGAGTTATCTGCAAAGTACAAATGAATGAGATTATCTCAATTAATTCTTTTATTTAAAAATTATACCGTTTAACTCATGAGATGGCCTGTGTTTAAGCTGTTTTAAAATATAACTTATTAATATGTTCTAGCAGTACAGTCTACAAAGAACACTGGGAGTTATAAAAAATCAAATTTGAAAGTCTATATAGTAGACACCTAGGTTGAAAGAAAGTCTTAACACAAATTCAATTTAGCAGAGTTTATTAGAGAAAAGAAATAACTCATGAATTGGGTGGTATCCTGAGACAGTAAATGTTCAAGAGAGCTTCACTTTGCAGTATGGGCAGACAATTTTGTAGATGAAAAAGGAAGTGACATATAGAAATAGCCTAATTGGTTATAGCTAGGGGTTTGCCTTATTGAAACTTATTCAAGCAGTTTGTAGCCTGTGATTGGCTGAAAGCTTGGCTGCTATGATTGGGTGAGGCTTGGTTACCCGTTACAGAATATTCTCTCAAGTTGGTTTGCAGTTTGTTTACATATAAAGTTAGATTACTTATAGAGGCAGCTTTGAGCCAAATTTAACACCTGGGAGCCACTGATAATTTTCTGTTGAAGAGCATGACATAATCACCTAATACACAAGGGTAAACTGCTCTGGTCACAACAGAATGAATTGGATAAAGACAGAAAGAAGTTGGTGAAACAAAAGTTCTTAGAGGTAAAGTAATGAAAAAGAAGCAATTCTGTTCAATATGAGGAGAAAGAACTTGACATAGAACAAAGCAAGAACATGAAGTTGATATTAATTTAGAATTGCTATCCATTATGAATTGTTCACTTACTCTGAATCAAAACAGCCACAATTTACCTATAGTATAATATAACACTTCGCCTCTTATTTTGATAAAGTGTGAACTATTTTTGTCACTATGGATTGACTGACGACTGCTGTGTACTTAGATGTAGCATTATTTAAATTATTAATAATCAAGATATTAAAATGGAACTCTGATGGAGACAGATACCCAAATGTAGAATGAATGCAGCAGAAAAGATACCCCTTTTTGTTTAATAAATTTGCAGATCCAGAATAGTGAAATAATAAAGAGCAGCAACCTCATTTGACTATGACAAGTCACAAAACATATCTAACACATATTCTAGACTCACTAAATATTTACTAGCAATAATGAGTGACCAGTGATTGTATAAACTATTACTTTAATTTGTTCATAGTTAAAGGAGACGCACATAGTATGGAAATATGTAAGTGAAATAATGCTTATCAGATATGCATTGAGAGGATTATTAAAATGTTCTATAATGTATTCTATCTATTGAAATATATTTATTTGTTCTTACCTCTGGCAGTTAATATGAGGTGCAGTGCTTAATAATTACATATTGGAATGTTCTAATTGTGTATAAAAATGATTGTGACCTTACATAATTAAAAATATAATCTACAAGTACCAAGATATAAGAAATAATATTACATAATAATATCAATAGTAACATTTCTTAACTTATGATAGTGGAGTTCAACTGGAGAAAAATCCCCTGCCTTCTGGCCAAGGGATATTTGCAATGCCTGAGACATTTATGTTGTTATAATGGTGGAATGGCCAGGAGGCTACTAGCAACTAGTGGATCGAAGCTAGTGATGCTGAAAAATATCTTACCATGCAAAGGACAATGCTTCAGCCCTGCAACAAAGAATTATCTTGCACAAAATAGAAATATTGTCAAGGTTGAGAAACCCTAACTTATAGTAAAGTTTCAAATTTTAAGCTGTAAAAAACAAATTTACTTAATGCACTTACACATTGTTATATCTTGATGGGTGACAAATAGGTTGTAAAGATTAAATAACATTCTATATGCATCAAAATTTGTCTTAATTCACTTGAAGCTCTTTTTTTAGATATACATGAGAATGTGGCGACTGAAAATGTCTATTCTCTGTTTATATGAAAGTTAAGATGCAGTAAAACACTCTCCTACTTGTTTTCTGTGAGTATAAATACTTAAATACTATTTTTTACAATGAAAATTTCTTTATATTTACCAACTAAAAGAATTTTATTAACCAATCATTAGTACAAAACTAAAATTACTATCAAAGAACAAAGAAAATACGAAACTAAAATAGAAAGGATACTGCTTTGTAAGATAGTAAGGCTCAATTTTCATCAATTTGAAATCATGACAATGTAGAACCCAGAATTCTGAAAACTTTAGGTCAGAATGTCCTTAGTGCTTATAGATCTATCCCTAATTTTATTTTCCTTAAAGGGAATTTCAGATCTGGCATGCAGTTTCATCTCTATTCATGTAAATTTCATACTTTCCACCCACACATTTTACATCTTTTAGAAACCAGTTATAGGAAAGCATAGAAGAAATTTAATTTACTGTTACCAGGCCAATGATAAGCAATAACAGACAACAAAATGAGTGCAACTAGATAGATAGATCTATAACCAACAGATAGTTGTTAGATTATTTCTGGGTTAGTGTCAATCATGCAAAACCTTGTAGCTTTTCGTTAAGAGTTTCAAGAAATGTTTTGAAGTATGTATCCAGCAATTTTTTTGATAGTGACTGCTATAGTTTGGTTCTGTGTCCCCACTGAAATCTCACTTTGAATTGTGATGATCCCCACGTGTTAAGGGTGGATCAAGGGGAGAAAATGGAATCATGGGGGTGGTTTCCCCCATACTGTTCTCATGATAGTGAGTGAGCTCTCACCAGATGATGGTTTGATAAAGGATTTCCTCCGTGGCTCCGCCCTAATTCTCTCTCCTGTCACCCTGTGAAGAGGTGCCTTCTACCATGATTGTAAATTTCCTGAGGCCTCCCCAGCCATGCAGAACTGTGAGTCAGTTAGCCCTCTTTTCTTTATAAATTACCCAGTCTCGGGTATTTCTTAATAGCAGTGTGAGAACGGACTAATACAGTGATCATAAAAGATAATATCATATAATTATATCAGATAACAGAGCTGGCAGATCTTTTCAGGATGGAACTCAATTAAAAATGAACCAGTTCTTGTAGGATTCTATAGAATAAAGTAGAATGCAAAGTAATAAACTCTTCATTTAACGAGGTATGGAAAAACAGTTGAAGGCAACAGGCAAACAATAAAAATGGAAGACTGGTAATGAAGATCTATGAGGTAAGCATCTAAAATTCAGTAATACTTCAAGCTACCAGAAGCATTAATGGGAAATGCCAAGAACTTAAAATGTTTTGAGGAACAATCACAAAGACTACAGTATAAAACACAGTACACAGATAAAAATATTAGTACGCTCCTAATGAAAAAGGGAAGAGTGCAATAAAATGTAACAATAATATGGGTAAAAACTTACTTTTACACAATTCTCGTGGTAATGTGAATTGATACAGCCATCTGGGAAAATAGTCTGGCAGCACCATTTAAAATTTAAAAAGCATGTCTTATAACTTGTTGTTAACTAAATCATAATAGTGACAGTTCCAAAGATAAATATGGGAGTAGATGTGATATGCATATTTTATTAATTAATATCAATAAATTATATTACAAATGTTGTAATTTAACCACAATATTTGTACAAATGCATTGCCCAAGGAAGGCCTCTTAGAGAAGGTAATTTTTTAATATTTCACAGTTTATAAACCTCAGGAATTTGTTTCTATCTCATTATAATGTAGTCAGTTAGAATAATCATAGTGAAATAATATCAATTTTTCTCAAATTTGTTAGCCATGTCCTTTATAAGAAATCTAAGGTTTTACATTACTGTTAGTTAATATTTCAATATAAATCAGAAAAAAAAAATCTAAAAATAGAGGTATTCCCAACTATTATTTAGATAGGCACTCAGGTGAGAATAATTCTGTTGGTATCACAACAAATTTTCTAATACTACTAGAGATTTGCTTAATGCATGTATCTGATGACCAAATAATAAGATTTCTGCTCATACAATAATGATACAGTAACCTCTTTGTGTAGACTACTTCATCACAACAACTCATTCAACAAATTAGTTCTCTAAATATTTTTTAAGCTAGCTAAGGTGTACAAAATATTAATCTATGGGCTAAGGATCAATTAATGCTTTTTTTTTTCTTTTTCCTTTTTTTTTCTTTTCATAGAGAACAGGTTCTCACTATATTGCCCAGACAGGTCTCAAACTCCTGGACTGAGCTATCCTCTTGCCTCTGCCTCCCTAAGAGCTGGGATTGCAGGCATGAACCACCATACCCCATCAAGGATTAGTATTAAAAATTTCTATCTCTGTGGAGTTTACAATTCTAGTAAGAAAAGTACTCAATCTGTCACTGATGAGCATTTTGGTTGAGGCCAATGTTTTTGCTATTGTAAATAGTGTTGCCATGAACATTCACATGCCTGAGTCTTTATGGCAGAATAATTTATATTTCTCTGGGTATATGCCAAGCAATGGGATTGCTGCATCAAATGGTAGTTCGCTTTAGCTTCTTAAGGTATTGCCATACTGTTTTCCACAATGGTTGAACTAATTTACACTCACACCAATAGTCTATAAGTGTTCCCTTTTCTCCACAGCCTTGACAGCATCTGTGATTTTTTGACTTTTTAATAGTAGCCATTCCAACTGGTATGAGATGATATTTCATCGTGGATTTGATTTGCATTTCTCTAATGTTAGTGATATTGAGCTTTTATTCATATTCTTGTTGGCTAGATGTATATCTTTTTTTTTACATGACTGTTCATGTTCTTTGCCCACTTTTAATGTTTTGTTTAAGTTACTTATAGATTCTTGATATGAGATCTTTGTCAGATGCATAGTTTGAAAATATTTTATCCTATCCTGTAGGTTGTCTGTTCACTCTGTTGATAGTGTCTTTTGCTGTGCAGAAGCTTTTTAGTTTAATTAGATCCCATCAATGGTATACTGGATAAAGAAAATGTGATATACACATATATATATATATATATATATATATATACACACACACACACACAGTGGAATACTACACAGCCATAAAACGAATGAGATCATGTTTTTTGCAGGAACATAGATGGACCTGGAGGCTATTATCCTTAGCAAACTAACCCAGGAACAGAAAACCAAATACCGCATGATCTCACTTACAAGTGAGTACTGGATACTGAGTTTAATTCCTGGGTGACAAAATAATCTGTACATCAAATCCCCATGACATAAGTATACCTAGGTAACAAACCTTAACATGTACAACCAAACCTAAAATAAAAGTTAAAAATAAATAAATTCAAGACCCTGAAAAAAATAATAAAAATTTAAACATATACATAATTATCTTAAATTATGATAAGGGGTATGGTGATTAAAAAAAACAAAGGAAAGGGCAATAGTGAGTTCGGGGGCATTGGTAGTAGTGGGTGGGAAATTTTAAATAACATAGTTAAAAAAGGATTCGCAGAAACATTGACATTTTAGCAGATATCTGAAGAAGGTTCCCAACCCCAACCCCTCTGCCGCTGAAAATATCCATGTCCTGATCCCTAGAAAGCAAGAATATTGCCTTTTATGGAATAAAGAAAAAAAGAAGGAAGGAAGGAAGGAAGGAAGGAAGGAAGGAAGGAAGGAAGGAAGGAAGGAAGGAAGGAAGGAAGGAAGGAAGGAAGGAAGGAAGGAAGGAGGAGGGAAGGAAGGAAGGAGAGGGAGGGAGGGAAAAAGAAAGAACGAACGAACGAATGAACGAACGAAAGAAAGAAAGAGAGGAGAGAGAAAGAAAAGAAAGAAAGAAAGAAAAGGAAGAAAGGAAGGAAGGAAGGAAGGAAGGAAGGAAGGAAGGAAGGAAGGAAGGAAGGAAGGAAGGAAGGAAGGAAGGAAGGAAGGAAGGAAGGAAGGAAGGAAGGAAGGAAGGAAGGAAGGAAGGAAGGAAGGAAGGAAGGAAGGAAGGAAGGAAGGAAGGAAGGAAGGAAAAGGAAAGGAAGGAAGGAAAAGGAAGAAGGAAGAAAGAAAAGAAAAGAGAGAAAGAAAGAAAGAAAGAAGAAAGAAAGAAAGAAAGAAAGAAAGAAAGAAAGAAAGAAAGAAAGAAAGAAAGAAAGAAAGAAAGAAAGAAAGAGAAAAGAAGAAAGAAGAAAGAAAGAGGGAGGGAGGGAAGGAAGGAAGGTAGGAAGGAAAGAAAGAGAGAGAAAAAAGAGAAAGAAAGAAAGAATGAGGGAAAGAGAGTGGTCACACATATAGATGTGATTAAATGAAGGATCTTGAGATGGAGAGATTATCCTGGACTAGCCAATAGGGCCCTAAATGTTAAAGGCAATTGTGTATGTATTTCAGAAAGGAAACAGAAGTGATTGTATTCATAAACAGAAGAGGACAAAGTAATATAACCACAGAAGCGGAGGTTGGGTAATGCAATCACAAGTCAAAGAATGTCAGTAGCCACCAGTAGCTGAAAGAAGCCAAGAACGAATTCTCCCCCTGAACCTCCAGAGAGAGTGCAATCTTGTTGACACTTTGATTTTGGCCCAATATTACTGGTTTGAGACTTCTGGCCTCCAGAACTGTGAGAAAATAAATTTGTATTGTCAATCCACTAAGTTTGTGGTAATTTGTTACAGCAGCCATTGGGAACTAGTACAGGGAGGGGATGAGGATGCAAGTTATGCAGAGCTGAGGGCCGAAGCTATTTGGAGGGTAAATATCAGGAGCTAGTAAACTTTTGGATATGTTAAGTTTGAGAAGTCTACTAGACATCCAAGTGAGGATGTCAAGGAGATAGTTAAGGGCTCAGGGGAGAGTTCTGGGCTGTCTAGATAAATGTGGAAATTATTGGCATGTAGATTGTAATTAAGCCGTGAGATCAGATGAGGGAGGTATTCAGAAAAAAAAAAAAGGAAAGGTAAAATGATTGGCTCTGGACTCCTCCAGGATTAGGGATTAGGGATATGAGAAGGAGCCAGAAAAGGAGCCTAAGAGAGGAGTGGTCTTAATGCAAAGAGGAAAATCAGGCAAGTTCAATTCCCTGGGAGTCAGTGAAGAAAGAGTTTCAAGGAAGACGGCATAGTAAACTGTGGTCAACTCTATCAAAAGCTAGAATAAGGTGAGAACTATGGAATGTATTGTCTTTTAGTCACAAGATAATTGATTTTTTTTTTAAGAATAGCTTCAGTGGACGTGTGGGAGCAAATATCTGATTGAACTGAGTTAAAGAGAAAGTGGAAGAAAAGAAACAAAAGATCATAAATATAGACAACAAATCAAGATAATGTCATTAAAAAGTACATGGAGGAAGTCCTCTTTTATTGACTCAATTTAATCTACACATAAAATGAGCTAACAGTAACCACATATAGTAAAATAAAATTGGTCATGCAAATATTTCTCCAGAACGTCTTTAACCAAAGCAACATACGATGGAAATTCATTATGTTTTAGCAATATTGTTTTCTACATTTCCCATAGAATTGAAATATAAGGTAGTCAGTTGGTATCGAAATAGTAAAGTAATTCTTAGTAATGCCACAGTACAGATCATACTTTGTCTTCACAGAAACATGTGTGGATATTATAGCTTCAATGTATACTATAAATATTTACATTTATCAATCTTAATGGTTTCTACTCTGTCTTATGTCATATTTATAATAAATATTTAGGTAAAAGAAAATTATAAACTTAATAAAAGGAAAAATCATATTTACCTTACCATAACATCCCTATTGTGCAGAACAGCGGCTGTGAATGTGTAAAGTGTTCAACTGGCATTTACTGAACGAAAGAAAAGTTTTCAGTGAAAGACATTTTGGCCGGGTGCGGTGGCTCACGCCTGTAATCTCAGCACTTTGGGAGGAGGAGGCGGGTGGATCATGAGGTCAGGAGATTGAGACCATCCTGGCTAACACGGTGAAACCCCGTCTCACTTAAAAAAAAAAGAAAAAAAAGAAAAAAAAAAAAAAAAGAAAGAAAGAAAAAGAAAAATTAGCCGGACTTGGTGGCACGCACCTTTACTCCCAGCTGCTCGGGAGGCTGACGCAGGAGAATGACGTGAACCCCGGAGGCGGAGCTTGCGTGAGCTGAGATTGTGCCACCGCACTCCAGCCGAGGCGACAGAACGAGACTCTGTCTCCAAAAGGAAAAAAAAGAAAGACATTTCTACTCATCATTGAACTTTCCTTAGATGACCTTAAATGTCAGATTCTGCACCTTGAAAGTAGACATAATTCTACTTTTGTAACAATACTATTGTGAGTATAAGAAGACAATAATAAGAAATAATCCTACTGTTGGAAAATTGTTCAAATATGTTATTCTGAAAAGAGCAGAAGAGTGACTAAAAACCCCTGTGATGTACCTTCATACCATAGTGAAGAGCACTGTTAACTCCATCTGGTTCCTTCAACACTCTTACAAATTCTCATTTAATAATGTTGTTGAAACATTCGGTAGCCTTTTATACCGCCACTGTTCCCAGAACACTGACCCATTCATTTGGCCTTTTGGATTTACTTCACTTTATATCAATTTATCATTAGAATCTTAAGAAGCATTTTAGGCAAATTCATATTCCTAGAGTAACAGCCTGTACTTGAGGTTCCATAAACTAGATTTCTAATATGTTATTGAGTTACAAATTTTGCACCCTCACCTTTGCCATTCTATGTTCTATGGGTCAATTGTTACTTTTATGAATGAGAAATTTCTGCTTTCCTCAGTTAGTTACTTGTATTTCCTCATTGTACTTGTCATATAGCAATATTTTTATTGCTACCATACCAACTAAACTCTGAAGTGATTTGAAATGATAGTTACATATATAATGTCCAGTAGAATTTTGGCTCTTCGTAAACATTTAATAAATACTTATCAAAAAACCAAATATGTGCATTAATGAATGTGTCCTTAGCAAGTACTTTTATAATTAGTAAAAATATTGCTATCGACATTTTAGAAATGATTTGCCAAAAGCACAGGCTAATTGTTATCAATATTAAGATAACAGTGAAATTCATGTTCAAGAACCTCAGTCCAGTCCTTTTCATTTAACCAGTTGGAATGATGATAGCCTCTGGAAATATAAAAATGTATGTCTAAAAGGCTGGATTACTCAGAGTGTCTGCTTTCCATATACCTAATGGAAATTGTCTCATTTGTACAGAAAATTTAAGTCAAGTTCATGCATTATAATTATTAGTGATTTTTAAGATATAGTAATAGTGTATCCCAAGGGTGACACCTATTCTGAAGCTGCTTTATTATTACTTTACTTATGACAAGAAGTTAGCAATGAAGAACACGTTGCTTTGCACAATGTCTCACTCCTTGATAGCTGACGATATTAATTCATGAGCTGCAGGCAAGTACATTGATCTTTCTCGCCATCCAGAAATAAAATGTCATGTAGAGCAACTACTTCTTCATTGCTATTCCAGCATAGTTTTTTTTTTCCTCCCTTGAGATTTTTTTTCTCACATTAAGAATAAAAATGTATCCACTCTTTTCTAAGGAAAGATAGCAAATACTAGCACAGGTTTGGAGGTACTCGGTCTCATTAGGGTCCTGTTTGATGAGCACTGCAATATGCCTCAGGTAATAAAAATATGCTACAGTTACCAGTTCCTAGGAAGAAAAGCTCTTTTCATCTCCTTTTGTATTAGATTAGCATCTCCTCATATTGACCCCAAAGAGACCAAGGCTGGGCGTGGACAGATGCTGAGTAATGCGTGTGGTAGAAAATATTGATGAAAGGGCAAAAAACACAAGACCTCTCTATGTATCTTTTTTAGCAGAAGTCCTTGATAATAGACAAGTGAATTAACATGCTACCCAAATTTCCTGTACAAATTATACCCATTTCCACAGAGTCTCAGCATCCTTGTATGTAGCAAAATAAATAGACACACACACACACACACACACACACACACACAGAATATTTGTTTTCGCCATCCATATTCCTGCTCACTTGCCACATACAAAATGTTAGGCTGAACAATGCAAAGGAGAGAAAGATGAGCTACAGCGACACAGTCCAGATCACTGAGAAAATGCTCACATAAGTGAGAGTATCAGAAAAAAATGCCAGTTGATCCATATATGCAAAATAATTATGAGCATAAGTAAAGGTATAAATATACAATATGTACCTCTGTTGAATATTCAAGCCCAGAGTACACTTTGCCGTCAAGCTTCCAAACAAAAAAATTACTGGATTTCAGGACATGATGGATTAATATTATAAGTGAGCTTGAGAAAATAGCAAGTATTATAAAAATATTTTGCTTTAATAGCAATTTTTAAAATCATGTATTTTGAAGTCAGAGAAGTCTGAGATCCAGTCATCCCTGTGTTTAACCACTTAGAGAAAGTATGTGTTTTCCCTAAAGGTATGTATCTTCACACAGAAGTTGATAAAATAGAAAATCTGTTCTATTTCAAGGAGTTTGGGGATAATTAAATAAGAAAATGTATGTAAAATATGTTATCTGAAACAAATGTTTTCATATATATACATATATACATATATGAAAACAGTATGATGCTATTATTATCAAATTAAATTATCAAGTCACTATAAGATATAAATTCTGGCTTTGTCATTTTTTAGAATTTGTAACACATTCACCATGTTATTGTTCTTCTCTGAGCCTCAGTTCCTTTATCTGTAAAATGAAGTCATAATAGTAACTCTTTCTTATTTGTGCTTCAAAATAGCCCTATGTTTACTTTTTATTATAAAATGTTCCACACCTTATGTAATTACTTTTTTAATTCTCTTCATATATTAGCAGAATAAATGCTTCTGTTTTCAGGTATTGTGTCTTATATGGCAACACATAGAATTCATCACATAATTATCTATCTATCTATCTATCTATCTATCTATCTATCTATCTGTCTATCTATCTATCTCTCCATCCATCTACACATAGATTCTTACATGATCTGGGTTCCATATATGTATGCCTTGGATCTTTGGCTGAATTAATAATGTATACCTCATATGATTAATGTCTATGGAATGGTATTTAGAAAATAATCATGAAGAGCACTTACAACGTCCCCCCATTTCAGATTCAAATTAATTTTGAAGGACACAAGACAAAATTAATCTAATCTAGAAAGAATAGTTTTTAAATTAAAAAAAATTTTTAAAAAAAATGATTTTTTTCTTGACAATGTTTAAGGGTGACCTAGAAAATAGAAACAGAATACAAGGATTTTTTGACATAGACACATCCAGGTACTGGATTTAAAAATACAAATGGGTGAAAATGGGGTATATAGAAACTAATTTATTGCTATTAAGCCAGCTCAAATAATTGAGGTTCAGTCCTGTACAAAATCATGAATTTAAAAAACATCAAGAATGTGGTCATTGAAAAATGTTTTATTCATTTTTTTTTCACAGTCTTTAATTCCACAACTCCTCTGTGTCAGGGGGGAAAAACAAGGTGAGTTAATTACTGATCTGTACATGTAAAAGTGATTAAGATGGTGAATATTATGGTACATGTTTTTTACCACAATTAAAAAAGAAAATGTTGAGCTGGACAGACATTGATTGCTCTGATGGAAATATAGGATGATGTAAATAATTAAAATAAGAAGATATAAAAGAGAACAAGCAAAATAGATTGTTATATGTGACATGAATGAAACAAAGAAGGGTTAATAGAATGAAGGTTTGGGGGAAGAGCAACTTTAGATTAGATAGAGTGACCAGCTCTTTCTTAATTGGTGACATTGAAAGGCAATCTTAAAAGTTGAGAAGGGGATACCATTCATAAGAAAGAGAAGAGCCCTCAGGAAAGAAGGACAAATATGAAAAAGTCCTAATATCAACAAATATTGACATGTTCAAATAACTGAAAAAAGACTAATCTTTTAAAAATTTTAAATGTGGAGACCAATGGAAATGGCATGAATTTGGAGAGTTCAATCATGTCTGTAATTCACGATCGGCTTGCTATGTACTAGGTGCTGGGTGTAAAGCATGACTTATATGACCAACACAGCTCTCATTGATCTTACACTCTGATAAAGGTGGTTAGATAACACTTAACTAACAAATAGAAAGTTCTATGCTATGCATAAAGTGACAAAGAGAAGAGAGGATACATGGGTGACATTTGTTAGAAAATGTGATGTGGAAGAGAACTGAAAATCTGAAATTGATTTGAAAAGAATAAGGGATTAATACCTAATTTATCTTTCCAAAAATAATCAGTTGCTGCACTGCACATATAGAGAAGCTGTTTCTGCTTCCAGGTTTTGACTTTTCCAAGATAGTAGGATGGAGACAGAATGGGGAAGGGAATTGATCACATTCCAATTAATATAATTGAGTCTATTCCAATAAATAATAATAATAATGCATCATGTTATTCTGGCTGGACAAATAAAAATCCAGAAAGAGGCTTTGGATAATGAGAATTTGGTGGTTTCAATGCATCAAAAGGCTTTGTGTTATGTCCATAGGTTACTGAAATACACAAGTTCAGAGAATCAATCACCATGGCAGGGGAGCAGGGTTTTTAAATTTTTAGACTCTGAAGTTTCTAGTGAATAAATCCAACATTAACTATGTAAGTAAATAAGAGAGATGAATTAAACTAGTCACTAAAGTAGAGGAATGGAGGAAGCCAGAAGCTAAGATATTCATCTGAAAAGTGAAGTCAACAAAACTGTCAACATTAAGGGATATGATCACACTAATGACAAAGATAATCAGAAGGTAAGTGCTTTACATCGTAACACTCAAGTTTGCTTACATTTATCATACTCTTTAAATTTGAGATCATTTAGTAAAAGCTGGTAAAAAAACATTAGGTAATATTTATGATTACAGTAGGAAAGTAATTAGAGGTTGTAAGTAAATGTGTGATTACTAATAATATCATATGTAATCATTTAATTGCTATGTAATGTGTATGCAAGTGTAATAGTTGTATTGAAATTTAAAAATATTCAGAGCACTCTTACCCTTTCCCCTAGCTGTTGTAAGAACGTGATAAGAATTAGGTAAATTAATAAACAAACCACATTTCAGTCAACAAATCTCAAGAGGTATTTTCTATAACTTCAAATTGTCTTTCTTAATTTGGAAGAACTATGTGTCTCTTAGGGGAGAGGTTAACTTGAGACATCCTTTGAGAGTGGAATGAATGATAACAACTAGGCTATAACTTATTAATCATGGCTTCATCCAATGACATCCTATCCTAGTTTAAAGGAGGAAAGTCCATTCTTAAAGAACAAAATACATTGTTTGGTAGGTATTTACTTATTTGTGAACATTATTCATCATGAAACTTCTCTCCCTTCAAAGAAGACAGAGTTGAAAAGCATATTCTCACATTTCATATTCCCAAAAGGACACTAAATGAAGTCTTTCTTTTTTCCCCATCAAATATTAAGCACTAAGTCACTGAGATTCCAGAGGAACACACAGATAATAATTTCTCCCTACTGAAGGAGTAATAGTGAAAACAATGCATTAGAAGTCAAGCTTACATTCATGTGTTATTTACTTTACTTGCTATAGTACCTTTAGTTATATACGTAAGCCACTAAATCTTAGTTTCTTTTACTCTCTGATAGTAATAACAATATTCTATCATCTTACTCACAAGGAAACTAAAATGAATTAAAATTAAATATCACGTATAGAGAAATAAGCACATGAGCTAGCATATTATAAAAGCTCAGTAAGTTGTAGCTGTTGTTTTTATTGGCAATAACAAAACTTACTTGTGAGATTGATATTGTTATGCAAATCTTTTTAATTAGTATTCCATATTACAGGATTGGAGAACAAGTCTAACTCAAGAGTTTTATATTTTGGTTTAGGGAATAGAATTTATCCGTGTTATATTGTTTTGAGAGGGCCCCCCAGAAAGCCCATTTTTTATTTTTAAAAAGCCTATATCTTTCAAATAATATAGATATTGCTCTACTTTATCAAAATTTCAATTCAGAACCTTTCCTATGGTGGTTGAAACTGAATAACTGAATTGAAACTGTGAGCGTTGTTTTATCTGCAGAAAGGAAAAAGAGATCATTACCCAATGTCCTGATTGTATCCTTTGATACTTCTTTTTCAGCTGTTGGTTGATAAGCATGCCAAATTTTACAAGTCAGAAATAAAGTGATGGTTAGACGAGAATACATAGGTGGGTTTTGGGTTTTTTAAATGTGTATTTTTATTTTTACTTTTTGTATTTATTAGAAACATGTGGAAAATAGGAAAATATTTGTAAGGTCTGGCTTAAACAATTTTACTGCTTTGCACATTGTATTCAGACCAAACCTTGTTTAAAAATCATTCAAGTTTTAAAAGGAAAAATATTATACTTAAGGCTACATGGCAATATAATAATACTTCAATATACAATATAGCCAACCTGAATAACCCAAGAAACTGAAACACAAAAATAAGAAAATCTGCCTATAGATAGGAGGTTACTTAATTACCAATGTATATTGTAAAGCACAAAATAAAGAAAAATTAAGAAGGAAGGATGGATTCAAGGAAGGAAGGAAGGAAGGGAGGGAGGGATGGAGGGAGGGAGGGAAGGAGGGAGGGAGATAGAGAGGAGAGAGAGGGAGAAAAGGAGAAAAGCAGGAAAAAGGGGAGAGAGGGAAGGAAATGCTTGTAATCAGGCTTCCTGCCAAGTAAGCTGAACACAGGAAAGTTACTGATGTTTTTAGAATAAGATTCTGAAATGCTGAAAATATATATTGAATAGTATGAAGTAATTTGGTGAATGATGAAAATTTTTATCTTTAAGGATGTTAAATAAAATGTATGAGATGTCATTGTTTTGTACTAAGCTGCTGCACTAGAGCCCAACAGACCAGATCAAACCAGAATAGAGTCACTCGTGCTCAATGCCATGTAATCAAACTGAACTTAGAAACAGGCCAGTTTTTCCAAAAACAGGAGATTCACAGCAACCAATCATAAGGTGCCCAGTCAACCTGAGCCAGCGTGATAAGAACATCTTTGTATTCACCTATACAAAGAAAGTAACTTTGAAACAAATAATCAAGGTAAATATTTTAATTTTAAAAAACTAAAATAAATATTAAAAACAGGATGAATGAAATATCAAATAAATACATTATCAATATTATTAATTTCTCCTTTTGCCTTAGGCTCCAGTATGGCTCAACCTCAAAATTACTTATTGCATTATTCCAAGCTCTAGCTAAAATAAGTTTCATTAGAAGGATATTAGGTGGCTCACAGAATTGTCAGAATTGTCAGGAATTTAAAAAAAAACAAGTCTCAGGAAATTGATAAGAAATAAAATTCTAGGCTGCCAATAAATCAATTTATACTATTATTTTACTTTTTTTCATTGGATACTTAATTACCAAACTCTGAAGTGAATATTTTTTAAATTTTCCTGCATCTTTGTATCACTGCTCTGGGTTCATGTTCTTGGAAGATCAGAGCCCATGACAGATGCTTACGTTTTAGTTGTCAGGGATTAGATAGAAATAAGTCTTACTATTGCAGTCACCCAATGGAAATTTAATTGAAATAACAAAAATATTTAGGTATTCAATAGTATTAAAATGGTCTATGTCTACTACATTCATTATTATCTGCAACTCTGGAATATATCAAAGTGAAAGTCCATCATTGCCAGTTGTTCAAAGGGAAATACAAAAAATACAGAAATAAATTAAAAATAAAAGAGGTATTATAAAAGCAAGAATAGTCTTTAAACTTGTCATGTAGATTTCTAAATTCAGTAATAACACCAATAATTTCAACTATAACTAAAAATAAAATAAAGAATTTAATAGGAAACAAACATATTCCTGAATCATAGACTACTTTTAGGGGGTGTTGAAAATTAGAATCATTCCTGTAGTGCTCAAACTTTTGCTTGTGTGTGTGCAGAAAGGTGTGATACCTTTCATCACCCATCACAATTATTACAACTGACACTCCTTCAACAGGAGACAGGTGAACAACAGAAATGCCTAATAATTTTATTTGATTAAAGTTTTATGTGACAGGGAGCCTTCAGGAATGAAGACCCAAAGACCCAGGAAAAACTATCTATTTTTCTGCTTAGATTTTTTGAAGAATAAACAGCCATGTAGAAATGCGATCAGACAAAAGAGCATAATCTAATGGTAATAGACTGAGGGGGGAGCCCAGCAAAGCTTGTCTGTTCTGATTCTTCTTGGCCTCTCTGTGTAGCATTCCTCTCAGGGATGGGGCAAGTACAGGGCAGGGCCCCAGTGGGAATGAGTGCCTTCAAGAAAGAAGGAAGAAGAGAGAAAGTGACTTTCTGGGTTTGATGACTTGCTTTGGGGGACAAAGAAGGGTGGGCGATAGGAGGATAGAAGAAGTTCAGAAAGGCCTTCCTTCTGAGGCTTTTCCAGTCTCCTTGACTTCAAAGTACTCAGCATCACCATGTGCCACACTTTGGACTATCATCCTCTGAGTCCCAACACTTACTAGGAAAAACAAATAAATGAAAGCAGATAGATTTAAAGAACTGAAGGGAAGAAATTCAAAGGAAAATACTATATTTTCCAACTATTATAGGTACACTAAATAAGTCATTCTGGAACATGTGTGCGTATAAAGCAGATCATTAAAAAGCAACCACTTAATAGTGCACAAACAGTCAGAAATCATGTTCCCCAAAACAAATATATGAGACAAAATTGTCCCCAGATAATCATTTCAAGGCTCTGAGTATTGCTGAAATCATCAGTAAGTTGAGAAGTGTTTACTCATGAAAAACAATTAAAACGTTTTGGAATAAAAGCTGAGTCTGTAGCTTTCTTGCTTAGGCTGCTGCTTTTTACCCAAACACAATTGTTTCTGTTGTTTCATGACCCTGCTATGAAAACCAACAGTGCCACTGCCAGAGGGACAAACTTGATTCAGGGTTGAAGGAGAAAATTCATGATTGGTAGCATTGTCAGTAACAGTAATAAATATCACAAGAAATGATGGAGAAAGCCGGAAGCTCTGTTATCCTAAAGTAGCTGTCCACACTGGTGTGCAGAATGGAATCAGCCAAAATTTTAATGGGGAGATCAGGAAATGAGAGAGCCCAAGAAATGCCAGCAATATAAGCTGCCCACACATCTCTGGCTAGGAAATTGCTTTCAGGCACAGGGACACCTGGTAGGGTCCAGTGGAAAGTAAAAGTCAAGGCATACTTGAATTCTGGATGAATTGTTAATGGCTTTTCAGTCCACCAACAGAGCTATCAGCAGAGCATGAAAACTTTAGAGGCTCAGCTCAAAGTGTTTGAGTACCACCTCTCCCCAAATCACTGGCTGAACAGTAAACAATGCCAGCACATGGGACACTCTTTAGGTTGCTAAGCTAAAAAAATAAAAATAATATACGTAAATCTGAGCAGAAACATCAGTGGCTACAACAGAGGAACCAGATGCCTGAGATTAACACAAGGTGAGTTTAAAAAACAAATCATTCCGAATTTGGTATATTATAACTCATCCCATCTAAAATATTCAGGTTTCAACAAAAAATGTCAGGAAATGCATACAAACAATCATCAAACAAACAAAAAAGCTCACAGGAAGTTTTAACTCATAGAAAAAAATAGTTGTTATAGACTAATTCTGAGTCTAGATATTGGACGTAGCAAACAAGAACTTCAAAGAAGTTATTATAACTGTATTCAAAAAATTACAAGAGCTTTTTAAACAATTAAAAGAAAATATGAGGACACAATAAATGAAGAATTTCAGTACGTTAAACTTAAAAAGTCAAGAGATGAAAAGTACAACAAATAAAATCCCACTTAGATGGCCTCAAAGGCAGACTTCAGAGGTCAGAAAAAAGAATCGGTGAATTGTAGGAAGAACAATATAAATTATCCTATTTGAATAACAGAGAGAAAAAAAATTAAAGAGAAATGAATAGAGCCTCAGAGACCCATGGAACAACATCCAACATGCCAATGTGTGTATAATGGGAAGCTGTATGAATTTATTAAAAATCATTGAGCTGCGCATATATAGTGGACATATTTTCGTGGTATGTAAACTTCACCTCAACAAGGGTTTTCTTTTTTGTCTTCAATTATTTTTCTTGTTTCTTCTATTAATAACATTTATATTATAGGTTGGTGCAGAATTCATCGCGATTTTTGCCATTATGAATTTCACACCAATCTTAGGATTAATTAATTAAATTTTCTATATCTATTGCCTATTTTAAACTAAAGAAATATGTGGAGACAATGTTGAAAAAATACACATGATATTTACGGAATCAGTGGGGTCTGAGTTAAATATTAATCGGAATGGCATTGGCCAGGATAATTTCTTTACCAGAAAGAATAAATATAAGTTCCTTAACTGTAATATGAACTTGAATTTTCTGTTTTGGTAAATTTATTTGTATTGGCATATGATTATAGAACTTCTACAACCTTGGCTTTACATATAACTGTTCCCCAAAATTATTTTTTAAGCAAATTTTTTTCAGATAAACATCAAATGTGAGTTCCATAATCACTTCCAGTTCTCTAGTCTCAGCCACCAGCATTTCCATCTTGCTTCATTGTAATAACTTTCAAATTAATATCTCACCATCTGCTCTTGTGCTACTCTTCTATGTTTGCTTTAAAAATACAAAATCATCTTACTTGATGATTGATCATCTTACTTCTGATTTTAAACCCTTGAATGGCTTTTCAGGTAAAGGCAAAATCATTTCCATGTTCTGTAGGGCCATGCCTAGTTTTCCAGTCAATGCCACAGCATTCATGTTCTTGTTCAAACTCTGCTCACTAAAGCCTTTCTGCAATTCTTGGAATTATGCCACAGAGCCTTTGCACCATCCTTTCTCTGCCCAGCACACTTTACACTACGATTTCCCCTGAGTTAATGCCTACTCACACCTCAGATCTCACCACAAATAACCACAATTTGTAAATTAGTTAACGATATTTTTGCTTTTTGATATATATTAGCTAATTAAAAGCAACTTTTAAAAGACTGCAGTTGTATTATAATAGTAGTTACTATGATTTGCTTAACATTTTAATTAGGTCAGACCTCTAAGTCCACAGCACTTAGGTTCTCTTGGTTTATCTCTCAACATAACAAGATAGCCTTCACAACTTAGCATCACATCTTTTTACAAGTCCAAAAGCCAGGGGAAAGAACAGGGACCACTGGGCAAAAAAAAATTAGCTTCCTTTATAGTGTAGACTAAAATATTTATTTATAAAATTCCTAGCATATAACTCCTTTTACCTCATTCAACAGAATTCAACAAATGAATACACTAAAATACAGGTGAGGTAACAAATTAATTTCTGGTAAAGAAGAATATGTGTCATCATCAAATTTGGTATTTTGTCACCCAGAACAAGTTCAAGTTCTCCTAGGAAAGAAGGAAGAAATAGTTATGAGTTGGCAAATAACCCTGTCTGCCATCATTTATCAGCATACATCTATTTTCATAATAATTTCAGTTCTGTATGTCTTCCTCATGAGACTCTAAGCTCTATGAGGCCAGAGACTGGGGATGAGTTGCTCACTATTATTTCCCCAGTGAAAACAAAATGAAACATAAGTGTTTTTCTAACTGTAGACATTGTGAAAATTCAAATTCCACACAGGAATGTCAATAGACATGGAAAAAAAAATGTGCTTAACTCACTCAGTTGTTCCTTACTGAGGGTGCCCCAAGAGGGGATAGTTGTGAATGTCAGAAGACATTTTTGATGATCACACTGGTGGGAGAAATGCTACTAGCATCCAGTCAGTAGGAGAACAGGGATGCTTCCAAACATACTGCAATGCACAGGCAGCCCCTGCTCAAAGCATTGCCTCACCCAAACTTACATGATGTCTGATCTATGCCAACAATATGAAGGTTAAGAAACCCTAGCCTAGGCCGGGCGCGGTGGCTCAAGCCTGTAATCCCAGCACTTTGGGAGGCCGAGACGGGCGGATCACGAGGTCAGGAGATCGAGACCATCCTGGCTAACACAATGAAACCCCGTCTCCACTAAAAATACAAAAAAATTAGCCGGGCGTGGTGGCGGCGCCTGTAGTCCCAGCTACTCGGGAGGCTGAGGCAGGAGAATGGCGGGAACCCGGGAGGCGGAGCTTGCAGTGAGCCGAGATCGCGCCACTGCACTCCAGCCTGGGCGACAGAGCGAGACTCCGCCTCAAAAAAAAAAAAAAAAAAAAAAAAAAAAAAAAAGAAACCCTAGCCTAAAGTCATTGCACTTTATTTGAAATGTTTTAGAAAAATTAAAAAACAGCTTCAACAACCACTTCTTAAATTTTACCTTCACACTATTTCCCTCCCCATATCGTTCTGTCCTAAAGAAAAATATATAAAATATATGTTGTATGCAAAAAGACAAAGAATATGTACTATATCATTACTCCTGATTGAGGTTGGAAAGTTCAGGACCAACACCTCCAATATGGATCAGACAGGTATTTATGCAAGAAATATTTCATGAGCTGGCAAACACTTTCTCTTATCTTTTTGCTGGCATTTAGGAACTCATGTTCAAGACAAAGTGAGCACATGTTCTATCTGTAGAATGAATGCTTGAGTCATATTTTCTATCTAAAGAGGTACAAAACGAATTTAATAGAAAGAACACAATTAAGAATAGTGCTTTTGTGTCCTAAGAACCATTAATTTATAAATTATAGGTAATGTTTGTTCATCATCATATTTATCAGTAACAATGAACAAGAATATACCATTTCCAGGCAAGGAATCTTTGGATGGAGGGCCCCATAAGACCAGAAGCCTTGCCAGAAATATCTATGGAATAGATTTTAAATGGTAATTTCAGGCATCCTAAATTGGCTTTCCTGATTATATTAGTTAGCTATGGCTGCCTTAACAAACAATCACAACTGGGTGGTTTAAAACAAGATAAATGTATTCTTTAACTATTCTGTAGGTCAGAAGCCTGAAATCAAGATTATCAGCAGAACTGCACTGCGCCCGGAGGCTCTAGGGGATAATCCTTCTTTGTTTTGTCCAGTTTCTGGTGCCCGTCAGCATTCCTTTCCTTGGTTTTTGGCTCCATGAGTCCAATCTCTGCTTCTTTTTACCACCTTCTCCTCCGTGTGTCAATTCTCTGTATGTGTCTCTTAAAAGGATACTTATTGGAGTTAGGGCCTAGCCTGAAGCTCCAGGATGAACTTACCTCAAGATGCTTAACTTAATTACATCTATAAATACCCTTTATCCAAAAACAAAGAGACATTCACAGATTCCAGATATCTTCTGCAAAGTCATTTTTCACTTCACCACGTTGATCATCCATTGTTTAAGATTTTGCTTTCACTTGATATATTAATTTCTAAAGGATTCTATACTTCAGTCACTTCACCTTAGCAAAGGTAATACGGATTTATAACATGGCTCATATTTATAAGTCTCTGCTATTGGTTGTATTGCTCTGGGGATATTTTGCCTTCTATCATGCAGCTGGCACAAATCATTCATTTTCTATCAATGTCAACTGCATTATTTGTTTTTTTGGGGGTTGTTTGTTGGTTTGTTTTGAGACAGAATCTCTCTTACTCTGTTGCCCAGGCTGGAGTGCAGTGGCACATCTTGGCTCACTGCAGCCTCCGCCTCCGGTTCAAGCTATTCTCCTGCCTTAGCCTTCTGAGTAGCTGGGATTACAGGCACATGCCACCATGCCCAGCTAATTTTTGTATTTTTAGTAGAGACAGAGTTTTGTCATGTTGGCCAGGCTTGTCTCAAACTCCTGACCTCGGGCAATCCACCCTCCTTGAGCTTCCAAAGTGTATTATTTGTTAATAATGACAATATTACACAGAGTATAAAAATCTAATCTATATCATTATTTTCGGATGTTGAAACCTACTGTGTATCCATACCCATTATGGCAGGTGGGCTATTCCATAAATGTTCTCTGATATTGAAATTTATCTTACTGTTAAAAATTTAAATACTTTTGGAAAATATTTCCGAATATGTTTTCTCTAGGTCTCTCATAACATGTAAAACATTAAGGTGATTTAAAACCTGGTTCCATTTTGTAATTGTCCAAAAGAAAGAAAGTAAATTTTTCCTCATAGTCTAAAATATATGAAGCACTGGGAGCACTTTTAATTAATTAATCTTATTACAAGACAGAATATAAATACAAAAAATATTTTATACTTGCACTTACTTTTTTGTGAAAACAAACTTTACTTTTGTAAACTAAACGTAAAAATAAATAAATGCACATGCACATACAATCCTTAGACTACAGATTTTTCAGGGGTGAGTAACAGGAAAGGTTAATTTGAGTTGCATATACAAGACAGCACCTATAAAAGCCAAAAATAGTTTGTTCTGGTTTGTTAGCTTCCAAGCACATATTTTTACAAAAAAAAAAAAAAAAAAAAAAAAAAAAAGGTACATTTTTAAATAACTGTGAAGAAGTTACGTGCAAAAATTCTGTTCATGTATAACAGGATTTGTGCTAATACCTCCTACACACTACTTTTAAAACACACCCCTCTCTGGTTTAGAGATTGTTGTCAAAAAAGGGACTGTGACTTGAAAAGAAATGGATATTTATAGAAAAAAAAAAAAAACCTTGTTACCAGCAGAAAACCTTAATACAACTGACAATTTAAAATAATAGATAGAAAGATAAAGAAATGTGCATATATATATGAGTATATGTTCAAATATGTTTATATAAGATATGTTTATATATATCTATCTTATAGATTGCCTTAAAAAAAAAAACAAAAACCTAAAAGTAAATGAAGATCCCAGACTTAATGAAATGTTAAAAATATATTATTTACAGTACAATTTTCTATTTAGAGCTCCTGTTTTTCTAAATCTCTTTGCGATATTATATTGGAAAGAAGTCTGATTTATAGGATTTAAGAATACTAGTACAATAAGCTGAATAGTAGTGTATGATCAAGAAAAAGAAACTATATACATTACTATATGCCTAGGCATTTCTTTTTACAAAAGATTAATGATGTCAGGAACAGTATTTTTGTTGAAGAGCCTCTGGTCAAAAGCAAAGGACATTTGATAGCTAAATCTAAGTAGGAGGCAGGAAGTGAATGAGGACAAACAAGAGGAAATAAGTATTTGATTGTGGCTGAAAGACTGGAGCACATAAAACCATGCAGATTAGCAAACCAAAGGTGCCAGCTTTCCTTCTGAGCTGTAATTTCCTGAGAACAAATAGGCATTAACTGGGTACCCTCAATTCACAATGCCTACTAATTGCCAATGAAAAAAATAAGCCTCCTGCTTCTAATCCCCAAACCTCCCACTTTGTTTCTGTGAATACTATTTGTGAATTTGCTCCTTCTATTTCTCGTATGATAAAGCATGCCTCGAAGTAGCATAACTGTTTTGTACATTTCTATATTTAAAATTAGACAGATCTAATCAAAACAAGGAACAAATGCCTTAAAAAAAACTTTTGTAAGTGTAAAGATTTATTTACATTTTAACTTGTTGACCAGTCATTTAAAATTATGCACCCATAAAGAGACTTTTATTTTAAAAAGTCTATAATTAAACACCTAAGAAGATACCAATATATGCTGTATCAATGCTTAATATTTTGCAAAACGAAGACACCTCATAGTTTTCATTGGAATTTGAAAATAACTGATTTAGAAAGAGGAATGAAATATTCATATGAAGCTATCTCATTATGTTTCAGGATTATGTGTTTATTACTTGTTAATATTAAACAAAGAATATAATTTATCTGAGTTAATCAACATAATTGTTTATGGTAACAAAATCTGAAGCTAAATTAAGCAAAACCAACAAAAATGACAATTTTTAAATCCTTAATATGTGCTCTAAACTCTTATAACTGCTACTGGTAAGAATATTTTTACAATCAGGACTTTGTAAAGACAGCAAAGTCTATAATCTCATTTAGTGATGAGGGAGACCAGAATATGCCACCCCAAAATATGCTTCTTTGGCATGAGGATTGTTTTGAGCTAAAATAAATTCAGGAGAAGCATATCCAGGAAGGCTCTTGGCACTCCATCTATTTGCTTAAGAGCAGGTCATAGATTAACAATGACAAAAACTATCCCCCCTACCTTGCACCAAGGAAGAGAGAGGATAATCTCTGAAGACAACTTTAAACCTTTATCAGCCTAGAGACCACATCAGTGGAATCTACCTAATGAGATTTGCTAGCTTATCTGCCATTTGTTTGCCTTCTCCCAGTTTGCCACCCCTAGAGACTTAAAGATCTTTTTTTTTTTTTTTTTTTTTTTTGGTCTTGTTTTTGTCACTTGTCACTGTAAACTGAAATGTAAAGCCACCTTTCTGAGAATTACTCATTCCCTGGTTATTGTCCATGTACACTATATGAAACATATGTAATAATAACATTCTGTTTGTTCTTCTCTTGTTAATCTGTCTTTTGTTCCAGGGGTCCATTGTAAGTAAGAATTTATGAGAGTTGAGGAAAAAATTATCTTTCCTCTCCTACAAGGAAAACTTGCACTTTTTTTGCACTTTTCTTTTTTATTCCCTCATAACTGACATATTCCTTTTTGGCCTCTGATAAATATCCTGCAATATCTTATTGGTTTCTTTTCCCAATTGCCATATAATTGTTGAACATTGGCTCACCAAACATCATCAAATATCCTGTTAATAAGATAAAGTTGAGCTAATTGCTTATAAAGGTAAAGGAGAACACCACTTCTGGGAAGCTTTGGCAGTGTCTGGAAGGGGAAAAGACAAGATCTGAATGTATTGAGAGGTGGAAGCTTGGCTTAAGGAGGATCTCTTAATGTGAAGAGGAGGGTGGAGTTGATTGGGCAGTGAATGCAGTCAACTATGATCAACAACGGGATCAGTGAAAACTGCAAGATGAGTATTTTGAGGTGAGAGATTCAAAAGATTTTAGGGCATGACCTGTCTGATTATCCATTTGTCAATGGAATAAAGACAAAGTTCATAAATTTGGAAAGGAGAGCTGTATTTCTCATGAAGAGTTGCAGACTGCAGGGTGTCCATTCTGATAGGCTGGAAAGCATAACCACTGGGTAAAAGCCAGAAACAGGCACTTCAGGTGTGGAAAGAATAAGACAAGAATTGATGCTGAATGGCATGGCTGAGGATAAGCATTCAATAAGCTACAGGAGGAGTCATAATTTTTAGTGAAAGGAGAAACATGCACGTGTACAATTGAGCTCCATCCCCTTTCCAAGGGTCAAATAGCAGCTTTAGCATGATCCAAAGGTAGAATTTTCAGTCCTGTGAAGTCAAAAGGTGAAGCAGAGGACATGAAGGAACTCAGTGCCCATCCTCCATAGTCTGTCCAGAACCACTCCATGGTCAGTGGTCCCTTATCAGGATGTAATGCTGGTCACTTTGTGTCAAAACTGCAAAATGAAAGGGGCAGCATCAGCAGTGGAGTGAGGCTTTCCAAGGGGCTGGTTTCTATTTACCTCTTAGGAAAGAAAGCCTACTGGTGGTTGGTGAGGTAGAAGATATAATGAAGCATGTCAGGGGCTCACTTTTCTATGTTTTTCTGAAGTCCCCTTGGCCAAGAGGGAGTCCATTCAGTTGGGTGGCGGACTTAGAATTTTATTTTTATTTCTACCTTTCCACTGAAGAGTGGATGGAGCATTTGTTAAATTCCTGTCATGAACAATTACAGACATTAATATTATATTTATACATGCTTTTTGACTTGTTTCTTCTGTTTTTGTTTTTCTAATTTTTAATGTTTATTTTTTATTTGAATAGTTTTTGGGGTACAGGTGATTTAAAGTTACATGGATAAATTCTTTAGTGGTGATTTCTGCTATTTTAGTGCACCTGCCACCTAAGTAGTGTACCTTGTACCCAGTAGGTAGTCTTTTATCCCTCACTCCCCTTTAATTCTTTTCTGCTGAGTCCCCAAAGCCCATTATATTATTCTTATGCCTTTGCCTCCTCATAGCTTAGCTCCCACTTATAAGTGAGAACATATGATATTTGGTTTTCTCAATCCTGAGTTATTTCACTTAGAATGATGTCCTCCAGCTCAATCCAAGTTGCTAAAAAAGTCACGTTTTGTTCCTTTTTGTAGCTCAGTAGTATTTCATGGTGTATATAGACATATTTTCACTATCCACTTGTTGGTTTATGGGCATTTCAATATGAAATATATGGTTCCATATCTTTGCAGTTGCAGATTGTGCTGCTATAAATATGTGTGCATGTGTCTTTATCATACACTGATTTCTTTTCCTTTGGGTAGATACCCAGTAGTGGGTTTGCTGGATTGAATGATAGTTCTACTTTCAGTTTGTTAAGGAATCTCCATAAAGTTTTCCATAGTGGTTGTACCTAACTTACATTTCCACCAGCAGTGTAGATGTGTTCCCTTTTCACCATATCCATGCCAACATCAATTGTTCTTTGACTTTTAATTATGGCCATTCTTGCAGCAGTAAGATGATATCTCATTGTGGTTTTAATTTACATTTCCGTGGTGATTAATGATATTAAGCATTTTTTCATATGTTTGTTGGCTGTTTGTATATCTTCTTTTGAGAAATGTCTATTACTGTTCTTTGCCCACTTTGATGGGATTATGTGTTTTTCTTTCTGATTTTAGTTCCTTGCAGATTCCCAATATTAGTGCTTTGATATCTTTGATCAAAAGGCCCCAGTGACTACTATTCAACTTTCCACTTCTGTGAACTCAACATTTTTCCTATTTCTATGAGTTCAATTTTTTCAGATTCCACATAAAAATGAAATCATGTGGTATTTATCCTTCTGTGCCTGGCTTACTTCATTCAGCATAATGCCTTCCAGTTTTATTCATATTGTCACAAATGACAGAATTTTCTTCTATTTTATGGCTAAATAGTATTTGATGGTGTATATATACACCACATTTTTTTAATCCATTCATGTCGATGGACACTTAGCTTAACTTCAGGTTTTGGCTATTATGAATAGTGCTGCAACAAGTAATGGAATTCAGATATCTCTTCAAGACACTGATTCCATTTTCTTCCTTTTTTTCTTTTAAGGTAGGATCCGACCCCAACACCAAGGCTAGAGTGCAGTGTAATGATCACAGATCACTGCAGCCTTGACTTCCCTGGCTCAGATGATTCTCCCACTTCAGCCTCCTCAGTAACTGGGACTATAGGCAGGCACCACCTCTCTTGGCTGATTTTTTGTAGAGACAGGGTTTCGCCATGTTGCCCAAGCTGAGCTCGAACTCCTGGGTTCAAGAGATCCACCTGCTACAGCCTCCCAAATTGCTGGTATTACAGATGTGAGTCACCACAGCTGGCCACTGATTCCATTTTGTTTGGATATATATGCAGCAGTGGAATTACTGAATCATATGGTGTTTCTTTTTTCTTTTAGTTTTTTGAGGAAACTCCATGCTGTTTTCTATAATGGCTGTACTAATTTACATTTCCACCAGTAGTGTGCAAGGGCTCCTTTCGCACCACAACCTCACCGACACTTGTTATTTTTCAGCTTTTTAAATAAAAGCTATTCTAGCAGGTGTGAGATGAACACTCATTGTGGTTTTAATGTGCATTTCCCTGATGATTAACTATATTCAATTTTTTTATAAACTTGTAGGCCATTTGTTTTTTTCTTTGAAAATATTTATTCAGGTCCTTTTCTCATTTTAAAAATTGGCTTATTTCTTTTCTTAGTAGTGAGTTGTTCAAGTTCATTATCTATTTGCTTATTAACCCCTTGTCAGATGTATGGTTTGCAAATATTTTCTTCCATTCCAATCAATTTTTTCCAATCAATTGCATTCTATTGATTGCAGTCTTTTCAATAAATGGAATTGGGAAAACTGAATACACATATGCAGAAGAATGAAATTAATTCCTTATCTCATACCGTATACAAATATAAACTCAAAATGGATTAAAGACAATGTAAGATCTGCAACAATAAAACTACTGAAACAAAACATAGAGATAAAAGATTCATGATATTATCTGGCAATTATTTTTTGGATATGACCCTAAAAGCACAGGCAACTAAAAGCAACAATGGACAAGTGGATTACATCAATATAAAAAGCTTCCCCAAAGCGAAAGCAACAATCAATAGAGTGAATACATAACCTATAACATTATTTTTGCAATTTGTTTTATTTTGTTTTATTTCAGTAACATTTTTGTTTGTTGTATTAGTTCCTTCTCACACTGCTAATAAAGACATACCAGAGACTGGCTAATTTATAAAGAAAAGAGGTTTAATTGATTTGCTGTCAATTAAAGCTGGGGAGGCTTTAGGAAACTTACAATCATGGCAGAAGGGGAAGCAAACAGACCCTTCTTCACATGGCAAAGGTGAGGAGAACTACCAAGCAAAAGGGGGGAAAGTCCCTTATGAAACCATCAGATTTCGTGAGAGCTCACTTAATGATCACAAGAACAGCATAAGAGTAACTGTTCCCATGATCCTATTACCTCCCACCAGGTCCCTCCCATGACACGTGGTGATTATGGAAACTATAATTCAAGATGAGATTTTGGTGGTGACACAGCCAAACAAAACCATTTGTTTTCTTGTTTTGTAGTTACCCTGACATTTTAACCCTATAAACAAATGTGCAATTAACTGTTTTATCATTGTGCTTGTAAATTTGTATGTATATCCCTGTTTGTTTTTTATATAGTGTATCATTGCTACATAAAATCTATTCATATAGGAGTATTTGGATAGGTTTAGATGAGGTGGCTTTTAAATTTTAGTAGGTTTTACTAGATTATTTTCCCAGAAAGCTCTACAACTTTTTTTTTTTTTTTTTTTTTTGAGATGAAGTCTCGCTCTGTTGCCTAGGCTGGAGTGCAGTGACATAATCTCGACTCACTGCAACCTCTGCCTCCCACGTTCAAGTGATCCTCCTGCCTCAGTCTTCAAGTAGCTGGGACTATAGGCATATGCCACCACGCCCAGCTAATTTTTGTATTTTTAGTGGAGATGAGGTTTCACCATGTTGGTCAGGCTGGTCTTGAACTCCTGACCTCTTCATCCACCACCCCAGCCTCCTATAGTGCTGGGATTACAGGTGTGAGCCACCGTACCCGGCCCCAACTTTTGATTCCCATCAGTAGTTCGTGAAAATGATTTTTTACCCACATTAATATTAATACTGGATTTTTATTAGTGAAACAACAAAAACAACAAAAAACTGAAACCACTTTACTGGTAGTGGTATGGTTTAGATCTGTGTTCCCGCCTGTAGTCCCCACTGTTGGAGGTGGGGCCTGGTTGGAGGTGACTGGATCATGGGGGTGGAATTCTTGTGAAGGGGTTAGCACCATCTCTTTGTTGCTGTTCTCATGATAGTGAATGAGTGAGTTATCATGAGATCTGGTTGCTTAAAAGTGTGTAGCACCTCCCCCTCCTTTTCCTCCTACTCGAGTCATGGTAAGATGTACCTGCTTCCCCTTTGCCTTGTGCATGATTGTAAGTTTTCCAAGGCCTCCCCAGAAGCTTTTTAGAATCAATATTCAAGTCAAGTTGTTAGGCTCTTTCAATTTCAAATCAATTAATGATGATAGAAAAACTACTTCAATTTCACACATTACACAGACTAAAAATCCTTGGGCTCTTTGTTGTTTCTTGGTGGGAAGCTTTTTTACCCCCCCAAAGTCTCTCCAGGTACTAGAGTTACAATCTCCCAACCCTGGGGACCAGGGATAATTTAGTCCCGTAGTGCTATTGCCTGTTTTGTTGTCCAAGGATCTTCAAAACCACATGCTTCACTTCCCTGAGGAGGATTGTAAAGATTACAGTACTTCCATCAGTTAATTCTCTAATGTTAATAAATTACACTGCACGTCTCCTCTGAGATTCCTTTGGCTATTAATTTAAACTGTTATACTAACAAAATTTAAAACTGCACACAAAAAAATTTCCAAGTCATAAACTAACATACTAATAGCTATGACCTGTCAAAGATCTATTTAAATGTTTATTATAAACAACGTAGACAATTATAAACAATTCAGTAAACACAAATTATCAGAGAAAAAAGGAAGAAAATACACCCTTGTACAAATAATATAATCTACTCTCAGTAATTTTAGATCTTTAAGATTCTGCACAGTATATTCTTTCTTTGAAGTTTGAGTCAATTGTAAATCTTACAGTATTTTACCATTCAATTGTCTACTGTCATTCAATTACATATCTATAAATTACATATATGTTGATATATAATATATATATACATATATCCACTTGTATGTGTATTAAATAACACATTATTTTATACTGATATCTGCAACTAAATCTCATTCCCTTGTGAATCATTCCAGCTTTCTCCCCTTTTTGTTGTGACCTCCCACTCCAACAGTGAAAATATGCTTTTCACTATATGAATTCATTTACCTCAATTCCACTATATATATGTATAGTGGTATCAGAGGTCACATAGACTTTCCCTAACGGTTTGTACTTCTGTATTGAAGTTTTGCAGCTAGCATTTAGGTTAAAATACATATTGATTTATTTTTGTTTAAGGTGTAAGGTATGTCTTTAGGGCTTTCTTTTTCTTTCTTTTTTTTTTCATATAGTCATTCAATTCTTCTAGCATCATTTGTTGAAAAGAAAGGGCTATACTTTCATTATTGAATAGCTTTTTTTTTTTTGCAATTTTGTTAAAAGCAAGTTGAGTATACCTCAGTGAGTTTATTTCTAGGTTTCTGTTTTTGCCTTTGCTCAATATATCTGTTCCTTTGCCAATCCTATACTGTCTTGATTACCATAATTTCATTAAGTCTTGAAATCAGGAAGTACACTTTATCCAACTTTGTTTTTTAGTTTGTGATGGCCACTATAGGTTATGCCATACTATACAAATTTTCAAACCATTTAATTGATGTCTATAAAATATCTTACTGAGAATTTATTTGAGATTTTATCAAATCAATAAATAAATCTAGGAATAATTGACAGTAGCATAATATTGACTCTTCCAATCCATGAACATAGAATATATTTCCATTTATTTGTTTCTTTGATTTTTAATTAGTTTTCTACATATATATCATGTATTTATTCTTTTAGTTTTATACCTAAGCATGGGGAGGGGTAATTATTCACAGAAATATTGCCATTTTAATCCTTATATTTTTATATCCTGCAACCATTCTATATTTGCTATTAATTGTAAAAGTTTTTTGTTTTATGTTGGTAATTTTTGTGTTTTTGTCTACAGAGGCAATTAATGCAACTGAGAATAAAGACATTTGAATTTCTTCCTTTGTAATCAGAATACCTTGTTTTTTTTTTTATTGTTACATTGCCATGGCATGTAATTCTAGTGTAATGTTAAATGGGAGTGGTAAGAAAAGATATCATTGCTTCATTCTTGATTTTAGGATAAAAGCATCAAGTTTCCCATCATGAAGTATGAATATAGGTTTTTATAGATCATTGTTTTCAAGATAAGGAAGTATTTGTATCTGTAATAGTTTCCTAGGGATGCTATTATAAATTACCACAAACTGAGTGGCTTTACACGGCAGAAATGTAGACTCTTAAGTTCTGGAGGCTAGAAGTTCAAAATCAAGGGTCAATGGGACCATGCTTCCTCTGAAGGCTCTAGGAAAGACTCTTTCTTTACCTCTTACTGGCTTCTGGTGATTCCTTCTTATCAGTCTTGTTCAACATCGTACTCTAAAGGCGGTCTAGATATCTTGTTAGAGGTACACCACTACGGGACTATGTAATTACACAAAAGGGAAGCTGGGACAGGTGCTGGCCAGTAGGGGCTGCTGTCCTTCACACACTGTAAGAGATGGCTGCCGGGAAGGCTGCCTGTACTGCTTGAACAGACCATTTGCAAAGGCACACACACTTTAGGAGATGGAGACTGGAGAAGTTGCATACACTGTAGCCACTTGGCACTGAAGAAGCTCTGTGTGGTTCAAGAGTCACGTGCTGGGGAGATACAAGCACAGAAGGAGCTACATGTTGCAGGGGTACTAGAGAAGCTAATAAAACACACCAGAACCAGGAAGAACTCTCTTGCTTCTGCAACATCTCTTCTGTACCTTTTAAAAATAAAACATAATACCATGCAGACTAGGAAAGAAAGAAAGAAAGAAAGAAAGAAAGAAAGAAAGAAAGAAAGAAAGAAAGAAAGAAAGAAAGAAAGAAAGAAAGAAAGAAAGAAAGAAAGAAAGAAAGAAAAGAAAAGAATCAGCTGAATTTTCTTAGAGCAGGCAATGAGGGTGAATTTGCATAATAGAAAGAATGTTTTATGACTTAAATACTGTCTTTTTTTTTTTTTTTTTTTTTTTTTTTTGAGACAGTATCTCATTGTGCTGCGCAGGCTAGTGGCACAATCCTAGCTCACTGCAGCCTCGAACTCCTGGGCTCAAGGATCTTCCTACCTCAGCCTTCCAAAGTGCTGGGATTATAGGTGTGAGCCACTGCACCTGTCCCATTTATCTTAAAAATAAAATGAAGTACAAAGTTATCTAGGTAACTCTCGTTTTCTTTTTCTTCTATGTTTAAAAGTAATGTGGTCTTACAATAGCAGCATGAGAAAACAGAATTAAGAGCACTCTCTCTTCTTTCCTTTTATCTTTCCCTCTCTTAGAATAAGTGAGAAAAATATGCATAGTATACAGCTTCATAAGCATTTTCATTCCTTTTATATCTTCCAATGCAATAACATGATATTTAGGTCTTGACTTTTTGGTTTATTATATGCAACCAGAAATAAAATGCTATCATAATATAGTAGTTGTATAATTTTAAAATGTGCCACTAAGTTTATATAGCTTGAGCCTATTAAATATCTAGTACCTGAAATTTGGAACTTATTTAAAGTAGAAATGTGGTTTTTAATAATTGCATACTATAATCTCTTCACCAACCCTGTGGCAAGTCAGATTTACCACCTCTGTTAAAAAATATCGATATTTAGTAGGTCAAGTAAGGGGCATGAAATGCATTTTGCTTATCCAGCTTTAGTAGTATTTTATTTTTATTCTTTTATTTTATCTATAGACTACGATTTTTTTTCTATAGTGGTAGCTATCCATCATAATGATTTTTCCGATAACAAGAGTTCGGCTAATGTCTTAGTAGACTTTATGTCCAACTAATTCTGTATTAAAATAAGAACTTTTAATATGAAAATGGATAATAATGACACTAAACAAGACTGTTTGTCCACAGCTTCCATCTGTTAAACTAATTGTGTTTATATAAAAATAATAGAATTACAGAACATCTCCTAGAAGGAGACATTTATATTATTTAAAATCATCATCCTTTCTTATGGCTGAAGAGATGGAAACCTAGGGTATTTTCTCAGAGTGAAAAAGTGCTGGGATTTAGAGTGGGGAATTGAGCATTTCTACTTGTTTTGATAGAGAACTAAAATTAAAAAGAAATTGTAATATATACAAAGTCCCAACTGTCAGTGACTTAACGAGATACAACTTTATTTTGGGTCACATGAAATCCAATACAGACATTTCTGTTTGGGGGGCAGCTTTCGTGTCAATATTCATACATTCTCTTTTGATCTTGTGGCCTGGTTGTTGTTCCCTAGAGCTCAGAAGTCATTTGCTCAATCTTATGATCCTCTCAGGCAGATAGAGTAAGAAATGCACATGTATTTGACATTAGTAAAGGCTCTATAAACATTAATTTTTTCCGTATAAGATTTAATTATACATGAATTTGTATATTATATATACCTATATTACATTATGTAAGTATATAAGTGTATTTTTTTTCTACATACCTATCTATCTATCTGTAGTACTAGTAGTTAACATTAAACTAATATTATTCATTTTGATTGCAAAAATAAGTTTTGGTACAGATTGGCTGTGGTCAACACATACTGAAAGCTATATAATCTTGAAAACTATGTATTAAGCTTACAGGTGCTCACATGCCTAAAACAAAAGTGGTCCTCTTCAATTACAAATTTCTACTATGTTAGGTTGCTGTAGCATCCAATTAATCACTATTTGAGGAACTGGTGAAGTATGTAACATTAAAACTGACATGAAAATAAAACCTTAAGATACTAACACAACAATCTCATATATGTATCCTGATCCCTCTCATATCATTAATTACTTTTTTGCTTTTTACTTTTATATCTGTAAACTGAAATGGGATAGATTTTTATCTAACATAACAAAATAACAAGATAATTTCTGTTAAAAATGATAAAATTTATTATGATAAAATCACAATTAGGCCAAATAGGACCAACATGGACTAATACTTCAAATTGTACAAAGTACATTGGAAGACACCATCAGATATAACCTCAGAGTTATTAGTTAAAGTTCATTTACTATTCTCATTTTAAAGCTGAAGAAGGGGAGGTTCAGAGAGCCAGAGACTTCTCTCTGGTTCAGGTAATAATTAAGCAGTGAAATGGAAACATATAAGTAAATTATTTTACTCTAAATCCTGTGCACTTAGATTTTTGTTATGCTGATAAAAACTTGGCCTCCTAAAGTTCACTTTAGTGTCTAAGTTGAAGATTAAAAAATAATTTCATCCCACTCCTATTTTTCAGAGAAAGAACATGAAACTCCAAGATGTAAGATGATGTGAACAAGCCTCAAAGAAGATTCCTAACATACAATATTCCAGTAAATTCACCCACTTAATTTTAAACTTGATGCTAACACTAACCTAAACCCTAACCTTGACCATTACCCAAATCTTTAGTTAAAATTAAATCTGTACACAAAACTTCTTAAGAATTATTCTCTAAAATATCAGTAGTTATTCAACATGAAATCAATTCAAGGGACAGTAGTCAATTATTTTGTCAGAGAAAATAATCACATTACTAATAGAAAATTGACTCAGCACTTAAGATTCCTACAAGGTTTTCAAAATAGGAGGAAAAATAATACAAATATATTACTATTTTAAAATAAAATATCCAGATAACATGAGAAAATATCTGAACTTTTGTTTACCCAGGTTTGAGACAAATAAGAACTATGTAATAAGTACTATACAACACTATCTTAGCAAAAAAAAAAAAAAAAAAGAAAAGAAAAAGAAAATCATTCAACATATACTAATTTATCAAATAGCATGCTTAAGTAATATCACCTAAAACTAGCCATAATCAACTTTGTCTTTTTTGTGAAAACTTGAACTGGGGAGAGAACTGTCTTTATATCTAAAGATTTAGGTCCTAACAACAAATACAGAATTTGAGGAAAGTACCTCTTTTAAAACTTAAAAAAAAAAATCACAGGTTTTGAAGTGATTTCTATATAGGTCTCATTTTTATCCAATTGTGAAGTAACAGTTCTTGGTTTTTATTTGACTGCCAAAAGAGAGTAGCCTATGATATTGCCATTCAATAACAAATACTTTGAGTCTCAATCCAAAACTGCATCAATAGAAATTTGATCTTAATCAAAGTTGTGGTTGTCATTTTTTTCCAAGTTTTGTAATTATTTTAGGCACTAAAGTCAACTGATTACCTTTTCACTAAGTAAAGATTCATTTTTTAATTGGGATTAAGTTCCAGCCTCTTTAATACTGACACCAATATTTCCTGTAATGAAAGTTAACTATGTTTAAGTATTAATATCACCCTTGTCAATAATTTTAATTCTTATTCCATTTTAGTGCGGAAGGTTATGGCAAAAAAGAAACCAGTTTCACAAATCTATCTAGATTCTTTCACTTAGCCATACATAGTTCAAATCTAACTGTAGCCACAAAAATTGAAAACAATATAGAGAGCTATTAAAGGTTTGAAATGAAATATTACTTCTATCATCTTGGTTTATTTTCTAATATTTAGCTAGGTTGAAAGAAATAAAGAGACTTCCCTATTCTCTTAGTTCACCTAAAGGGAATCCCTTTGTGCCCAAACTGAACAACGTTAGATGAAACCATGCGGAGAAAGTGGATGGATTAGGACTGAGTCAGCGGACTCCTCTCCCTGCTATTAGAATTCTGTTCTGGTCCTATGCCTTTCAACTTCTTAATCTAATTATGGCTCTCAGGCACTAACTCCTTCCCCTGAAATTTAAAAGATGGAGACCACATATATAATTCATAGCGTAACAACTGCAGGCCTCACAAACAGGTCCATCAGATAAAAAGTCACTCCTGAAATTCAGTCAACAAGTAGTTTACTGCAATCAGATCCTGATTGGATTGGGCCAAGGATACATCTCTTCTCCTTGTTGATTAGATTCTGAGAACCCCCAGACCAGTTAGGATTCTGGTATTTATAACTAATATGCAATCCATTTAAATTATGAGACAAAAATCAGAAGTCAGAGGGATGAAAGTTCTGTGAGTTATTCAGTGAGAGCTAAGAGTTATATTCAGAAGACAATTAGGGGTATAACTAAACATAGTATTATTAAACTTTGCAAGTTTTAAATGTGGGTTTTTTAACTAAATGATAAACAGCTAATAAAATGAAAGTATGTCAAAATCATGAGCTTAGAAACATTTACGTCATTTTAACTAGTAACAAAAGATTAATACATTATATTAGTCCATTCTCAAGCTGCTATAAAGAAATACCTGAGACTGGATAATTTATAAAGAAAAGAGGTATAATGGACTCAAAATATATGGTATTTGGACAAACAAGAATGCTTTTCAAAATATTATTTAATATCTTTTAGAAATTAGAGAAATGATATTTGTGTGCAGCATCTGGAAAAAGTTATAATACTCTTAAAGGAACAGCATTTTCTTAATTAAAAGAGAAAAATCAAAACGCTGTGTGACATTAAAATGACTCCAAAAGTAACCAATATTTTAATATTGCACAATTATTTTATGTTTTTTTATGTGAATACATAATACTATTCCTTTAGTAAAGGTTCATTAAAATGCTACATATTTCATACTTCTGTCACATTATAAAATAGAGCTGTCTGGCTAGAAAAAGCTAAAGACAATTGCTAGCCTCTCTGCTTTCTTCAGAAGACTTCATTTTTACTGCTGTATTCTAAGAAGATTATCTATACTGCTCTGAAATTGTAGAATGCATTTATTACTTCCAAAATGTATAATATAACGTTGACATTTACTAGAAATGAAGGTACAAGGAAATATTCTGGGCAATTAGAAAAACAATCGTTTAGTCAGTGAAAAACAAAGCCATTAGGAAACGTAAAATGTCAAAATTGTTTCTTTTCTTTTCTGTTTTTCAGAGATAGGGTCATACAATATTCCCCAGGCTGGCTTCAAGCCCCTGGGCTCAAGACTTTCAAGCCTCCCAACTAGCTGGGACTAAAGATGAGTGCCACTCTGCCAAGCTAAGGAATATTTTCTTAATACTACCTTCTATAATTTAATTCCACAGTTATGCAAACATATACTAAACTTCCTTCCCCCCAAATCAGAACAATGAAGAGAAACTGAGATTAATTACAGGAGCAGTGACCATTACTGTTAAAGAAGTTAGACAGCACATGACAATGGTCAGGTGTGCCAAATGCAGAAATGCAGATATGGAGATTTCTGGGAGTCTAACTGATTACATTAGGATTACATTAGCATTTATCTTACTAGATAGCGGCAGTAGTCTTTAGGGACATCCATGTATGTTCAGATAAAGTGTATAATCTGCAGAACAGAGGTGAAAACTTACTCAGTTGCAAAGGCATCAAGGGTGGAAAACAAGGACAAAGTGAGTTTATGAAATAGGCCTGATTGGATTGGGCTAAGGATATCCTCTTCTTACCCTCTAGCTTCTGTTATTTGGCAGGATCTTAATACACTGGTTTCTTCCACTTGGCTCAATGCAGCAGTGAACTCACAGTGTAAGGGGTTAATAGTGAGTGTGAATCGGAAACACTAAGGCAGAGAAGAACTCATTGCATATCTGATCATATGCAAGTACCAATGAGCAGATGGAATCAAAGTTTTCATAACACTAAAAATACTTCCTAGGGATGGGACTATTTATTAAATAAATCATTTCTCAATCATGTCTCCCCCCTTTTAACCATGAAATCTCTTTGCTTTCCAAATAACTTGTATTACACCATTCTCTCATGGATTTGAAGAAATTTCAGAAATGTGCAGTGGGGAAAGTATACTAACAAAAGAATAGCTGCACAGTGGAACTGCAAATATCTGAAAAGGATTGGGGATATCTTGAAATTTATTCAGATGACATCAGAGACAAAGTATACCTCAGCTAGACGTTTTGACTCATAAAGATCTGGTGATGAAATCAGCTAAAAATTGAAATTAAGATCAGTGAATACAAATGAGGATACCTTTTCAAAATAAGATGGTTTGACTATCAAAAAATTAAGGGAATTCACTGGTAAAATTGTTGAAATAGTTTTTAACATTGATCAAATTGATAGCCAGCTGTAAAAATTATAAAAAGTAAAATTTACTCCTTTTCATTGTAGCATCACATATTTTGTCAAAGAAATACTACATCAAAAAAACTTTTCTTAATATATTTTTGTGTTAAAGATAAGTGACTAGTTGTAATTTTCAACTATATTCTTTAAAAAGATGTCTTAATTCAAAATTGTGTTTTTCTAATATAAAGTCCCAATAATTAAAAAATGTTTCATCTGTTTATTTTTTCACGTGGTTTATTCCTTTGTTGAACCGTCTTGTTCTTTTGGGTCACTCTGGATTCCCTATGTGGCCTTTTATTCTGATACCAATTACAGAACAATAAGGTACCTTTCGTATCTCACTTTTTATTCTTTACAAAAATGTTCACAAGGCCGGGCACATTGGCTCACACCTGTAATCCCAGCACTTTGGGAGGCTGAGGAGGGTGGATCATGAGGTCAGGAGTTTGAGACCAGTCTAACCAATATGTTGAAACCCTGTCTCTACTAAAAATTACACAAAAATTAGCTGGGCGTGGTGGCGTGCCTCTGTAATCCCAGCTATTAGGGAGGCTGAGGCAGGAGAATCGCTTGAAACCAGTAAGTGGAGGTTTCAGTGAGCCGAGGTTGCACCACTGCACCCCAGCCTGGGTGACAGAGCGAGACTCCATCTCAACAACAAAAACAAAAATGTTTCACTAGGTAAGGAAATAATTACATTTGATGTAGGTTTGCTTATGTTTATTTAATTGGAGCCTGGGACAGTTATATATATATATATATATATATATTTATTAAACTTTTTGACCTTTTTTTTTTTTCTTCTTAACTAATGTCATCTACCAGCTCGTTAGAAATGTAGACTATCAGGAGCTACTCCACGTCTATTCACTCAGATTCTCCATTTTAACAACATCGCCAAATGATTCATGTTGCACTCAGGTATAAAAACTCTAGACCAATAGCTCTCAGCCTGGCTTGCACGCAAGGCAAATCTGAATTCTTGTTAAGTAGGTAGGCATCAGTATTTTTTATATGCTCCTCAGGTGATTCTAATATATAACCAGGGTGTAACCCACTGCAGACAAACTCCGGGAGGCCAAGACCATGTCTTTGTTAATTTTATGACTTTCTCAAGGGCCCAATAAACTCTCTTGGCAAAATAATTGGGTCTTTATCAGACCTAGAATGGCATTTCCTATGCTGCTAGGATATTTGGTTTTATATAACATGAATTACTAGTGGTTAACTGAGTTTTGGGATTTCAATTCTGAAATGCCTTCCTCAGTTATGTTCTAAGGCAAATGCTGTTATGGAAACATAAACCCCAGTGACCATGAATAAAGCATGCTGACCTTGAGTTAGAGCTGACAGTGGCCTTTTCTTTATGAAAATAATAGCTTTTGTCACTCACCTTACAAGCTGAAATCAAAAGAAATAAATAACCAAGAATTCTGCAAATACAAAAATTTTTTATGTAAGAACAAAACTACCACCTCATCAATATTGTTTCATAGAACAAAGTATATATTCACAGATAATAGAAACTAAAATCTACAGAACTATACGTATGCAAGGACCCAAAACTGAGTTTTTCTTTGTCCTTAATTTGTACACATTTCTCATCCTTTAGATTACTTTCAATATGCACAATAAAAGTCACATGTGCTTCTTTGCTTCCTTTCTCTGTAACCTTTCTCACTAAGGTAAATAAAATATCAATTTTAATGTAAGTCAACATAAAAAATTATTTCAGATTTAAAAAATCACTTATAGAAATGCATTAGTTATAATTCACTTAAGTATTATTGGGATGATGTCTTCAGCATAAAACTAGTTAGCTCTAAATTGTCACTTGGCTTTGTAATATACAAACTAATTCATATCATCTTTATATTATACAGCTAGTAATTTCTAAGTATTTGTACATATAGATATCATGGACTTGTAACAAACTCCTTGTAAAAATATGTGTTGTAATTTTTCCCACAAGTTTCCCCTCTTTAAAAATTCAGCAAATAGCTAATACAGTAATATCTAGGACTGCCACACTGACATGATTTATGCTTTGCAATCATAAAATATTGTATCTAGTCAACTGAATTTTAAGCAGTTTAATACTAGTCAGAAAATTTTATCCCACTTAGGAATAAGTTCATAGTGACAGAATATATTTCCCTGGTGAGTCTAGACCTTGTCAGTGAGGAAAGGCTTTTGGTTGCTCCCAGTCTGGGCTTGAATCCCTAAAGAAAAAGGCACTTACTAAAACTATTATCTGTGTCACTTAAGATATATGGCTCTGACTACCAGTACTTTCTCTATTTTTCACTTCAAATATGAACAAATAAGAGCTATTCCTCTCCCAGAAAGTCTGGGAATATTTCTTAAAGTGGGAAAAGCTGAAAGAGGGAAAGAGGACCAAGGATCTCTCAATTTTTGTTGGGAGAAGGATGTCATTTCTTTTGGTTTGATTTTCAAATATTGCTCTCATTTTGGCCACTCAAACATAAGACAAATTTTTCTTTCCATACCGTGTTAATTTTATTTAAAAATCTTGAAATTTACTGGAGATCAGAAAATAAACATTTCATTTATTTTTCTTTCTGGATTAACACTTTTTCTAGTGGTTTATGAAAGAAAACTGGGCTTCCATTGAGTAGACCCAAAATGCCCTAAACAAAATGGATATTTATGAACAAACCTCTTAAGGCTACAAATTCATCATTTTGGTTTGTTTCTTTGAGAAGTCAGGAGAGTTTTGTGATTTACTAGCTGGGGAGTAATTTATTTATTTCTGACAGCTAGGCTCTGAACAAGCTACCAGCACAAATAACAATGTGGAATGACACTAAATAAAGATTACCAGGATATTATGTCTTTCCCCATGATATTTGGGGGTCAACTAGTGAGAAACTGATTTGAATTAATATTTGATATCAGATCATCACACCTGGGACACCAAGTCTTCGGAGTATTCCAAAAGACTCTTATATCATTTGAAATTCAAAGAAGGAAAAGAGAAAATGTAACACTAGACTGGTTAGTTCTAAAGCTCTGATAACTGCAGGAGGTAAATGATTCTCTTAGAAGACTGAGAATATGAAAAATATTGACACAATTAGAGCACAGTGCAGGTTTACCCTATATAAAGTCTATGTATTAATAAATACAGCTAATGATATTTGAATGAGAATAAATACAAAAATACTATTAAAACATCGTTCTTTACTGCCTTGGCCATAACCCAGGCACAGTTTAAACAGTACACTGCCTTTGCACTTCTGTGATCAGTTTCTAACATAAAAGTCAACTCCTGTATAACAAGGTCAAAGCTTGCTTCCAGGATGACCTTGAAGTTTTCTGGACCAGAAGCCCTAAATCAAGATATCTGTTGTGTGGAGACATCAAGCAAGATACCATATTTTATAAAAATGAAAGACATCAAAATAAAAATACACCATTTGTTATTTTTTAAGTTTGTGTTGCTTGTTTACATAGTCACAAGACTTCTTTCAAATATTGTGTGTGATGGCCCTTATTTTTCTCAAATGGCTATAAAGCAAAAGAAGATCCATTCTATTGTTTTTTCTGTTAATTTCATAATAAAATACATAATTTATTATGTAAAATGTGCGAATTTGATTAAATCAACTCAGTTTCTTCCTAATGATATCAATCACCATTTTTGTTTGTATCTGTTATTGCTAACTTTCTCTGTAAGACACTAGATTTAGCTTCACAGGCTTGAAAACAAGTAAGGAGGAAATACTCAAAATTGAATTCTAGTTTTATATATAAATGTGCAGTTAAACAAATTTGATTTCATTTCCAGTTTTCCTGTATACATTGTGTGAGCTTAAAATTACTCAACCACAATGATCTTTATTCACCTCATATGTAAAGTATAGATTATTAGAGTTCTCTATTTGATAGCTTTTTATTTTTATTTTGGTAATTAAATTATATAATTTATATGAAGGACTAAATAGAGGTGTATTTGTTCATTTTCACGGTGCTATGAAGAAATACCTGAGACTGGGTAATTTATAAAGAAAAGAGGTTTAACTGATTCTAGGTTGCATAACTGGGGAAGTCTCAGAAAACTTAAAATCATGGCAGAGGGGAAGTAAACATGTCCTTCTTCACATGACAGCAGGAGAGAGAAGTGCAGAGTGAAAGGGGGAAAAGCCCCTCATAAAACCATCAGATCTCCTGAGAACTCACTCACTATCATATGAACAGCATAGGGAACCCACACCCATCATCTAATCACTTCTCGCGATGTCCCTCTCCCAACTTGTGGGGATTCCAATTTGGTTTACAGTTCAAGATGAGATTTGAATGGGAACGTAGAGCCAGACCATATCAATGGGGCCTTATTTGTAGAAGGTTAGTAATCTCTTAACTACTAAATGTCTTATTACTGGTACTATAGTTACTACTATCATTAATATGAATTTTGGTATCACTGTTTATTATTGAATAAGTACTTGCTTTGGGCATGGATTACATGCATGTATTTTTGGATATTCACAATGCTTTTTTTTTTTTTTTTGAGACTCTTGCTCTGTTGCCTAGACTGGAGTACAGTGGCATGATCTTGGCCCACTGCAACCTCTGCCTCCTGAGTTCAAATGATTCTCTTGTCTCAGCCTCCTGAGTAGCTAGAATTACAGATGCTGGCACCTTACCCAGCGAATTTTTGTATTTTTAGTAGAGATGGGGTTTCACCATGTTGGCCAGACTGGTCCCAAACTCCTGACCTCAGATGGTCTGACCGTCTTGGACCCCAAAGTGCTGGCACTAGAGGTGTGAGCCCCCGCGCCCAGCCCACAATGCTCTTTGATGTAGATACAATGCCTACAATGAAGAGCCTGAAGCTTTAAAGTGATTATAAAAGTTTCCGGAAACCTCACAATTACATAATAAGAAAACTGGAACACAATAGTACAAAACTTGAATGTTAAACCTGTTTAACCATACCACCATCCCCTCCTGCAACAACTCATTGGACTTCCTCTCCTGATATAACCCTCTTTTTCCTAAGATTCTTTTAATAAAACAGTTCTTTCAAGCATTATTAGATTAAATGTTTGCATGTAACTTTCACTGTACATGCAGTTAAAGTAACATTTGCCTTGCAACTATAACTTTTAGAAATGTTGTGTTCAGACTAGAACTCCTAACATATTCATTATTAATAAATGAAAATGAATGAAGAAAATTAGAAATGGGAATTTTATGCTTGTTATTTGATCTCTGCTTCCTTTGAAGACGCCGATTAAAACCATTTTTTAAAGTGAATGGGCATCCTGTAATCCAGAAAACATCTCCTTTGTTTTGTCTACATCACTCTTGTTGGAAATTTTCAGAGCCTTCACTTCATCTCATCGTATATGTCCGCATGTAACAAGGTGTCAGCACCTATTATACATCGTGTAGTGCTCCTAGGGCACCTGTCTCATTGTTAGCACAAAAGAACTATATCCTTGGGGGAAAAAATTAAAATAAACTTTAAAACTTGTCAAACAAAGGAGTCTACTCATTTTTCCTTAAAAAATCTTAGAAGGAGTATCTGTGTAGATATTAATGGATTGGAAAATAAAAATTTTCAAGCATAAAATCAAGGCCTGACATATTGTATCTGTATATTACCTAAAGAATATCAAATATATTATGTGTTGGAGACTAGGGAGTTGTTTAGAGTTGGGGACAGATGATAGTCATGTAGCATTTTTGGTCAACACAATGAATGCAGTAATTAAGTCATTGCCATTGTAATTGGATTATAAATAAATCAACTATAAAACAATATAATGAAATAAAAAGTTTGATAGCCATTTTATAAATTAAGAATTACACTTCTTAAGAATATATTAGAAAGTAGTTACCAAACATCTGATACAAATCCCAGGCTGTGTTGACCTAGATATAGCATATAGTAACAAATATCTGAGAATCTATTTTTGGGTAACTCTTCCGTGAGAAGTCTTTACTTAGTTTTGACATTAAAAAGCCATTATTTTCCAGTGGAGGATACACATAGTAGAATATTTGGTGTGTACAGAACAATATAAAAAAGAAAATAAATGTGTTTATAGTTTCTAACAGAAAAACACTCATATTTTGGTCATATACCATTCTTATATTTTTCTCATATGCATATAAATTCATATTTTATTTTTATGTTATATATAAAATTATATTTTTCATTTGGTAAAATGCCTTTTAATTCTATATCACAAATATTTGTACCATATTATTAAATATTATCTATGACATAATCTTATGGCCACATACAGCCCAGTTGTATACATTATGTCCTTTCATATTAAACATATGACTTACTGTTGGTCATGTAGTGTTTTTAGCCCCCCACAAGCATACTATTTAAAAATGCCTCTAAAATTTTAAAGTCACATAACAAATTTAAAATGAAAAAATTTAAAACTCTTTAAAAATTTACTCTAAGAATATTGGTTAAAATACCTTTAAAGAATGACTGGCAGTTCAATAAACAAAGTTGGACATTATTGGACTTCCATCTTTAAATGTATTTTAAGCGATTTTCTTTGATTAAAATTGTGGAAGTGGCATTACAGAACCAATGAACATGAATATGTTGAATTCTGTTTAAATTAGAGGTAAATTATTCTACAAAATATGCATACATTTAAATTCAACTGTTTTGGTTCTAATTACTTGGCTTTAGGCAGCTTCTTTTTTTTTTTTCTTTTTTTTTTTGTTCTTTTTTTTTTAATATTATTATACTTTAAGTTCTAGGGTACATGTGCATAACGTGCAGGTTTGTTACATATGTATACTTGTGCCATGTTACTGTGCTGCACCCATCAACTCGTCAGCACCCATCAACTCGTCTTTTACATCAGGTATAACTCCCAATGCAATCCGTCCCCCCTCCCCCCTCCTCCCTCCCCATGATAGGCCCCGGTGTGTGATGTTCCCCTTCCCGAGTCCAAGTGATCTCATTGTTCAGTTCCCACCTATGAGTGAGAACATGCGGTGTTTGGTTTTCTGTTCTTGTGATAGTTTGCTGAGAATGATGGTTTCCAGCTGCATCCATGTCCCTACAAAGGACACAAACTCATCCTTTTTTATGGCTGCATAGTATTCCATGGTGTATATGTGCCACATTTTCTTAATCCAGTCTGTCACTGATGGACATTTGGGTTGATTCCAAGTCTTTGCTATTGTGAATAGTGCTGCAATAAACATATGTGTGCATGTGTCTTTATAGCAGCATGATTTATAATCCTTTGGGTATATACCCAGTAATGGGATGGCAGCTTCTGAAAGATAACAAATTGGACAAGATACTATATCTCTTTGTTGTCCTAAGTATATTTTGATACCTAAGGAATATATGTGTATACATAAATATCTGTATATATATACACATCTATGAATGTATATTTATACACATAATATGTAAATATGTTTATATTTATACTTAAATATGTGTATATAAATTTATTGATGTGTATATGCAAATATATAAAAATGTATGTATATACACATACTTATGTGTAAAAGAATTATATATTTGTATATACACATATATTCTCCTTTCTTTTAAGATGTATATTATTTTTTCTTCTCCCCATCTTTTCTTCCTTAACTTTCTTTTTCTAACTCTTTACACTTTCACTTTCACAATATTTTATAATATTTTTTGAATATATACAATATTTACAAGTCTTTAGAAGACATACAATAAATAATACCTTCTTTCAAACTGCTACTTATCTGATACAATAAAATAAATAAAAGTATACATATATTGCAGGTAGAAAGTTATTAGTTCCTTAAAAGAGGATGCATTTTTCCACTTACCCATCTTAAAAACATTTTTTTTATTTTAAATAATGGTTCCAGATAGAATAACAATTTTAGTGAAAACCTTATCACATATCTAATAGCTTTTTAGAGTGATACTAGGTTCTTAACAAGTTACTCCCATCAAAACATAGTCAGGCTGTGTTTGGTGAACACTCTTATTCCTCACCTTGGTGGTCATCTTTAGTGACTGCCATTTTTACAAGAACTCTATTCTTGTTTCAGTCAGAAATTCAGAATTCATTAAAGTCAATGAGAAAGGATCATTGATTCAGGCCTATTTTCCACTGAGAATGTTACCAAACATAATTCTCTGTAGAGTAACGAAATAGAAGTTACAGAAACTTCTCTGAAACACTGTATACATTCAGGAAACATAGTATAAGAATTAATATAGCTTAGCCTAACACTTCACAATTAAATAAAAGTAATTATCATACTATTTAGAGTACTCAAATTAAATGTTTGAATTAATTTAAATTTGTACTTTGAGTTAATTATTTTGTAGCTTAACAAAAAGTTTAACTACTCAAGTGATTTGTACTCAATATTCCCCAATGTCTAAATCATAGTTGGCAGTAATTCAAGCACTGAGGACAGGAGAATTAATACTGTTATAGAGGTTAACATATGTAATTATTACATCAAACGTCTAAGGTAAATATTTCTTACCAGTTGAGAAACAAACTTCAGCAAAATGAAGTATTTTCTCATAGTTTATGCAGTTATTTAATGTAAGAATAGTTGGACAAAGTCAATCCCATGACTGAGGCCAAAGTCACTATGAGGAGGGACAACACAAGGACGTAATATAGGGAAGCTTGAATCGCTGAGCAACAGCACAGTAAAAGTCTGGTATAACTTCTATTTTCTTGAATTCAGTATTAATAAATTCATAGAACTCCTTATTTAGAGGTTTTTAAACGCTTTACCAAAACATGTTTTTAATCTATTACAATAGTCGCAGAAATGTTCATAAGAATTTACTAGTTCCTATGCCTGGAACTATGAAACCACAAAACTTTTTAGATGTTCTTGACTCATATTTATTTATTTATATTTATCACACACTCTTAGTACTCTAAAAAGCACTATGGTAGCTGATAAAACAGATAGGCGTATTTTTCTATGCTTATGAATATCAAAAGGATACCAAATAAGAAAAATAATTCTAAAATAAATTTGTGATGACATTGTAATTTTAAAAGTTGTTTATATATAGTTAAACAGCAAAAGGAAACATGATTAATAGCTTGTGAGATACTTCTAGTGGCTTCAAATTTCTAAAAACAGAAAATAGATAAATAAATGATAAAGTCTTATAGACTGTGCCTTAATTTTGTTTGGGAGGTTAACATATGTAATTATTATGCTTTCTGTTTTAATATTGTAAAGTTTGTAGAACTATAAGATTATGTGAACAACAGAGGCATTTATTTTGCAATATAACCATACAGTTCATCAAAAGTTCTCATAATCAATATCTAATAAATATTTGGGGCATACAATTGAATGTGTTAAATGTTCCCCCCAAAATGTCTTGGCTATTAGTGTGGCTCTTTTGATCTCTTTCATTTCATCATACAACTAAAATAACAGAAGCTTCTTTTAAGAATCATTGATCATGTACCTGATCTCATTTCCAGGGCCAGTGCAACTTGGCAGTCAAGACACATAATACCAAGTTACATATTCCTCAGTATCAAGGACTCAGAGAGAGATTTTCGAAAAAGAGTCAATCATAGAATGCTCAAAGGAGAGGTATGGATTTTAATCGAAGCCATAGGTCCAAGCCATAGCAGCAAGATAAAAATTATTTCCATGTGTTGAGCTGAGAGCTTAAACAAATAAAAAAGTGAGGCCAGAAATTGGGCAATTTTGAAAATGATTGAGAACTAGAGAGTGAAAAAAATTGAAAATATCATTATTAGAATTGCAGAACTTTATGAATAAAATGCTTAGGGCAAGATTTTTCACATGGCAGGCACTACCTGTGATTTAAAGAAAATAATATTCATGGTTCAGAGCATATTTGACAAAAAATATGCAAATGAGCTGGGTGTCAAAAATGACCTTATGAGTGGTTTGATTCATCTCACAGGGAGGGGTAAACATGTCATTTAAAGAAGTCAAGCAGGATTGAACATGAGAAGCTGTTTTACAGAAATATACTTTAATGTCCACATGTTCACATAAAGTATCATTAATTATAACTCTTTGAGGCCAGACGTGGTGGCTCATGCCTTTAATCCCAGCACCTTGGGATGCCAAGGCAGGTGGATCACCTGAGGTCAGGAATTGGAGATTAGCCTGACCAACATGGTGAAATCTCATTTCTACTAAAAATACAAAAAATTAGCTGGGCTTGATGATGTACTCCTGTAATCCCTGGTACTTGGGAGGCTGAGGCAGGAGAATTGCTTGAACCCGGGAGGCGGAGGTGCAGTGAGCCGAGATCATGCCAGTGCACTTCAGCCTGGGCAATAGAGTGAGACTCTGTTTCAAAAAAATTTATATATATATATATATATATATAAAAAATTTGTCTGTGTCCCCATTGTTTCACAAGCTGGTTGCATCTTCAGTCTTTATGTCATCAGGCTCTTGACTGCTTGCTTTGAACTTCTGATAATCTATTTGATCATAGTGTCTGTTAATGCTGTTCATTTGTTTTGGTCTACTTTGTTTCTGGTCTATTGCTTGCTTTGTTCTGTCTCTAATAATTCTCTGAATGCTGATTCTTCTTTTGCCATTAACATTTTGATTGCTTAGCTCTATCTCTTTACTTTTCCTTTGACTTCTGGCTTCTTTCGTCCACTACTCACTTTCAACTGTTCGCCTATTCTATTTTATTTACTTGTTTATTGAAACAGGGTCTTGTTCTTTCACCCAGGTTAGAATGCAGTGGAGAGATCCTGAACTCCTGGGTTCAAACACTCCTCTTGCCTCAGCCTCCCAAGTTCCTAGGACTACAGGCCCCCACCAATACCTGACTAATTTTTTTTTTTTTTTGTAGAAACAAAAATGTTGCCCAAGCTGGTCTCAAACTCTTGGACTCAAGCAGTCTTCTCGCTTCAGCCTTCCAAAGTGTTGGGATTATAAGTGTGAGCTGCCACACTCAGTCTATTTATTCACTTTTTTCATTTTTTATCCATAATTTGTAAATACCAACTTATTCTATGCATAACCACATTTTGTTATAGTTGATAGATAAATATGATTCATTGCTCTCATAATTCTTAGTGTTATTTTGTACATACTTTAAAGAGGTTTTGAGATAGGGGATGACTAAGAAGAGGAAGAAAAAAGAGTGCACAAAGTATCAAGTAAGGAAACTTCCAAACAGGAAGAAAACATTTATTTTACAGGAGATAACTTTTCTAAAATACCATCTCTATGCCTTATAAAAATACAACTTAAAAAGTAGCAAAAGCATAAGTAAGAGGAGTCATAGTTTGGTGACATCCTTTAAAGGGCCTAGAGAAAAATAAGCTGAAATAAGTACAATCTAAGTAGCTGCTTACTTCAAAAAGCATACTGGAGATGAGGAATGTTATAACAACTTTATTACTGTGGCTTTTTTCCTAGTTCTGCACATGTAGGGAAGCTAAATATTACTGACTTTACATGTTGTATATGGATCATAAAACACCATTGTATGGAGGTCAACAACACAGTTTCATATGATGAAGAGAATACTGTGTTACTTTGGGTGCGACATAAATTATTAAAAAATCGATTGAGTATAATTGGAGATATGTGAATAAGATAATTATCTTCATGTTTTGTTCCTATAAAAATAAATTTTCTGAATGAGGGCCAGGGGATAAAACTTTATCTCTCAAGTAACTTATTAACTTAAACTATAGGTAGCAGATGTAGGGAAAATGGCAGTAGTGGCATAATTTTCGAGACTTCCTGAATCCTAGCATAAAATCAGGAAGAGAAACAAAACAAAAACACAAACAAAACAAACACAAATTTCTGGAGACATTTAAAACAGAACTAAGTGACAGTGAATAAAATAAACTCCAAAATGAAATCTTACTGTCAGAGAGGCACCCATAGCAGAAAGATAGGCATTTGTTGGTTTTAAAGCATGACAGGTGGATTTGAGTACTGCAGTGGCAACTGGGAGAGTTTTCCCCACCCAGCTGGAAAGCAAATGTGAATGTACTGTGGCAGTTTGGACAGGACTGGAACAACCTAACAACCAAAAATCACTTAAGCTGAGCTGCCAGAGTTTTTTCCAGGATAGAACAAAACATTGAAGAGAAATGCCTATGAGTGGAATCAAAACTAAGAAAGATAGGAGAAACAGAGACAAAGAAGGGCCATAGAGCCTCTAGCAGATTCTAGAGAGTAAGCTGCCATGTTTTTAAATACCACATGAAACAACAGAAGAGGAAGCTCTCTAAAGTTTGAAAATTACCCAGAGCTATGCCTCTTTCTAAAAGTTCAGAAACTTTTGCATGAAAAATGATCAATTGAAAATCCTGAAGGCCAAATTCTATATAAGTTGCTAAAAAAAGAGAATAAGATGCAAAGCAACATCCTTACAGAAAATAAAAGTATGTCATAAAGACATGTTCAAAAATCAGATTATACCTGTAATGTCTTATGTGCTTGAAAATAAAACAACACATTACATACATTAAGAAATCATATATGTGAAAGAGTAACATTAAATATTTTTTTAAACTCAGAGATAACATGAGGGAACCCAGGAGATTTTTAGAAATAAAACAATGTAAAAGAAAATAATTTTATAAATGAAAGCTGAACTAGAAGAAACAGAGGAGTGAGTAAATACAACACAATAAAATGCCTATACCTTAAGGTAAATAGAAGATAGAAAGGATATATATATTTATGTGTGTGTGTGTGTATATATGTGCATTATGTGTGTGTATATATATATACACACACACATATGTGCATTAGGCATGTGTGTACATATATATACACACACAAAAATAAAAAAGACAGAAATTAAAATGAATCAAGAGAAAGTAAAAATATTGAATATAGACAATAGGAGATCTTAAAGAAGAGATCCAAAACAATAACCAAATTAATACTTAAAATTACTTTAAAACTTAATTTAAAAAAAGCTTTCCTGAAATTAGTACTAAAGATTTGAAACTACTATATTGAAAGAGCATACTTGGTACCCAAAAATAAAAATTTAGAATGAACAACAAGATATATCCTAGCAAAATGGCTAGATATTAAAGGAAAAGAAAAAAAGTCTTTGTGTCTCCAGATAAAAAGAATATATGCAATATAAAGAAAATGACTGAGACACAATGGCCAACACATGGCAATGAGCATTTGTGACTTTGATTCAAAATATTATTTCACATGAAATGCAGTCAGGATTTCTTGGAGGAATGATTCTCACATGTAGAAGATAAACCTGGAACTCTGATATACTACATAGCAAGTCACTAGATCCCAAGTGTTTGTTTCAGACTAGAACATTGCCACAGAGCCCACTGGACAGTGAAGTATCTGGCTACGCATCTTTCTTTATTAGAAGTATTTATTGTCACATTCCTCACAAATTTCAAAAGCACCTGATAGCTATCACATTTCTAAACATCTAATCACTAAATGGCCATTTTAGTATATTTTCTTTCCTTCTTAGTGCCACTTTTTCTTATGAATGTATATATTCTGAATATATCATATATATCATTTTCCATTTGTATATCATACAACTATTACATTATTCTTAAATATCCTTTGAATATATTTTGAATTATCACATTGAATCACATTAGACATCACTGTAATTTCTAACTAATCTACTACACTCTACTTGCAAATTGTCCTATTAGAAATCAAGCTTAGAACAATATTCTTGTCTCTTTGTTGTCTACATAGTAGATTTTACCATGTGTTTCAAAAGGATTATTCTATTTTCCTATCAAACAATTATTATATGATATCTCACTGCTATTTCAGTTGCCTATTCCACCATTAAATGAGACTGAAATCAAGATAATGTTGGTGATAATATCTTTAAAATATTCTTCAAGATCCAATATTATTCTAAGCATCTTATCAGTGAACACAAGCCACTTTAAACTGAATCCTCTGATATGCAATAAGGTTAGAGAGAAAAAAAGAAAGCGAGGAGGACAGGGATGGAAGTCAGAAAGAGATAAAGGTGGAGAGGGGAGGGAGGAAAAGAAAACATTTTTCTGAAAATAAAAAAGTAGGTGAAAGGGATAAACAAGGACAAACAGAAATAGCTAGAGATTAGAACGTGAACCCAAGTGGAGATGGGTCCAAGTTATATAGGAAAATAATAATTCCTAACTTAGATATTACTCATTTCTTGTAACCATGCAAAGCTAATCATACTTACTACCCTTCAATAAACAAACAGTGAACACTCATTTCATTCCACCAATATAAAGAGGAATTATCCCTCCATTATTTAGCAAAGACACATAGAGAAGAAGTGGTGTTCTTGCCCAAGAACAACTACTCTAACTAAACTGAAGGAACCTTCCCCAAATGTGGAAAAGTTTAATTCTATAATCTACTAATAAATTTATTAATTAAAACTTGTCTCAGCAATTATATATTTTGGTTTTAGAATGACTTTTAGATATTTAAAAAATATTGAGGCCTATAAAGAGATGTTGTTCATGTGGGCTATATCTGTTAATATTTTTCATGTTAGAAATAAAAATTGAGCAATTAAAATATTCACTTGTAAAATCATTACAAGACAATAAAACCATTGTGCATGCTAACATAATTTTTTAATATACAATTCCCAAATAAAACACTTTAGTGTTTAGCAGAATGGCATTGTATTACACACACTCAAATCTCTGTAGTGCCTGGTTTACTAGAAGACAGTGTATTTTTCATATTTGCTTCTACATTCAATTTGTAACAACACATTGTTTTGGTTAAGGTAAATTAAGAAAATTCAGTCTCACATGGATAGTTAATTAGATATGTGATAATTGTGGAAATGTGCTAATTGCCTGATATTACAATGAAAGTCAACAAATGGTAGTTTCTTAATATTTAGTTGCAATGTGAAATCTAAAATAATCATTGCATTCATTTTGCCTTGTAAAATCCATTGAACTGTTCGCTCTTTGAATAGGCCTTTTGCTCATACATTAATTTTACAAAATCAAGCATTGATTATTTGGGACATGTTGGTTCATTTAGTTTGGCAAATATTCCAAATGCTTGACATATCTCATTACTCAATAACAAAAAGCTATATTTTTAATATCATATCTGATCTCACCAGTAAAGTATTTTAGTCCTGATGCTTTCAAGCCCCCGGTGGGTAATACAAGTTTTTCAGAATTTTTATTTTCACTTGAAGTTTCAAATTTTATCCTTGACAAAAATACTTTGAGCCTGTAATCCCAGCATTTTGGGAGGTCAATGCAGGCAGATCACTTAAGCCTGGAGCTCAAGACCAGCCTGGGCAATATGGCAAATCCCTGTCTATACAAATAATTTTTAAAAATGATTGAGGCGTGGTGGCACATGCATGTAGTCCCAATTATTTGGAAGGCTGAGGTACAAAGATTACCTGAGCCTGAGAACATGAGGCTGCAGTGAGCCAAGCCGTAATTGTGCCTCTGCATTACAGTCTGAGCGACAAAGCGAGACTCTGTCTCAAAACAACAATCACCACCACCACTATCACCATAACAACAAAAACCTTTCAATTGTTTTCATTTAAATTATAGGCTCTTTATTCATTGTTGGGAAATGTGTATCAAATTTTTATGTCTGGATAACCATATTAGTTAACTTTTGGCAGGGGGCATTTGAAAGCAGAAAACAGACAGATGTAGGCATTTGTATGACCTATATGACAATTTGTTAGTTCCTTACCTTATGTTCCCTTCCTTTTCCTAGTCTCTCAAGACTTCTTCCCCATCCCTTACTGAACATATGAGGTTTTACAAAGAAATTCTAATTTGGTATTTGGCAAGCCTGATCCTTCTGAAATAAGGAAAATTAAATAACACAGAGAGAGCATAGCAAATCGATCTTATCACTAAGTGAACTGAAAATAAATATTTGATCCAATCCTATATTTTTTAAAGAAAGGAACATCTCCAAATGCATGGAACAGGATTTCAAAATGTTGAAAGGGAAATGTCAAAATATTTTAATAAGTGGGAGATCAAAAGCTGGTTTTGAGAGATGAGGAATAAGTTCTGGAACCACAGAGATAAATCAGTAATGTGTAATATTCAAAGATCATGTAAAAAGAGTGTGTGGATCAACAAAGCACTTTGTAGGTAATAATTTTAAATTTCAGGTACTGTATATTTATAACCAAAACAACATCAAATGTCGTTAGTATCAAAAATAAGTTCAAAAATCACTTTTGTGAGTAAAGTAACATGTCTTTATTTTTAAATTAAACTTTTGACTTTGAGATAATTATAGATTAACATATAGTTGTGTGAATTAATACAGACAGATCCCTTTTACTCTTTGCCATGCTTCTTTCAATAATAACTTACAAAATTGCAATATAATATCACAATCAGGGTATTGACATTGACACAATCTACTAATCTAGTTCAGATTTCTTAAATTTTATTTGTGTGTATCTGTGTATATTTATTTCTTGGCAATTTTATCATATATGCAGATTTGCATATATATTACTATGGTTAAGATACTGAACTGTTCCCTCACCAAAAAGATCTTTTTTGTTACTCTTATAACCACACCTACTTCCTGCCAGCCGTATACCACCACTCTGGTCTTTACCTCTGTGTGATTGTAAATTTTATGTGTCAGCGTGGCTAAGTCAAGGTGCTCATATATGTGGGCAAACACTATTTTGCGTGTTTCTGTAAAGGTGATATGAATGAGATTAACATTGAACTTGGTGGATTTTGAATCAAGCAAATTGTCCCTCATTATGTGGATGACCCTCCTCTAATTAGGTGAAAGCCGAAATAGAGAAAAATATATTGACCCCCTTGAGCAACACGGAATTTTGCCAGCAGACAGTCTTTGGACTTGAAGACTTCAACTATATTGTTGGCTTTTTCCAGGTCTCCAGACTGCCCACCCTGCAGACTTTGGACATGGCAGCTCGATAATCATGTAGGTCAATATCTAAAAATAAAACATATATAAAAGGACTTCACAAAGTTCAGGGAAAATGTAATAAAAAGATAAAAGTAAAAAGTATAAATTTTATTTTTCAACACAAACTTTATCAAGTTCAAAAGATTTTTGTAAGTGACAATACCAGCCATTTAGCTCATTTCTAAAGAACAGAGGGTCCTAAGAATTTAACCATGTGAATATAATATCTTTTTACATTAATAACTGAAGAAAAATGAGTGCCCGTTACAGATTTTTTAATGGTATGAAACAAAAAGAAATGTCAGACGAAGCCAAATCGGAACTATAAAGTGGATGCCTAATGATTTCCCTTTGAAACTCTCACAAAATGGTCCTTGTTTGATGAGAGGAATGAGCAGGAGCATTGTCATAGTAGAGAACTCCCTGGTGAACTTTCTCAGGTGTTCTCTGCTAAAGCTTTTTCTAACTTTCTCAAAACATGCTCATAATAAGCATGTTATTGTTCTTTGACTCTCCAGAAACTGAACAAGCAAAATGCCTTCAGCACCTGAAAAAATGGTTGTTATGACCTTTGCTCATGACACTTCTGTTTTTGGTCTGATTGGAGCACTTCCACTTTTTGGTGGCCATTACTTTGATTGTGCTTTGTCTTCAGGATTGTACTGGTAAAAGCATATTTCATCTCCTGTTACAATTCTTCACAAAAAAAAAAAAAAAATGCATCAGGATCTCGATTATACTTGCTTTACATTTTCATTAATAGTTCTGCTCCTGTTTGCAACTGATCTGGATACAACGATTTCAGCACCCATCTAGTGGAAAGTTTGCTCAACTCTAATTTTTCGGTCAGAATTGTGCAGGCTGAAGTAATTGAGAAATCAGTGGTATCGACTATCGTTTCTACTGTTACTGGTCGGCCCTCTTCAATTAGAGCACAAACAAGATGATTTTTTTTCTTTGTAAATAGATGTGGATTGCCTCCCACTGTGGGTTCTGATTTTCAGCATTTTATTGTCCCATCTTAAAATGGGTTATTTGTAAACTGCTTATCTGCAGCATTGTCCCCATACCACACTGTCTTTTTTTTTTTTTTTTCCATTTCCATCGATTTTGGGGGAGCAGGTGGTATTTGGTTACATAAGTAAGTTATTTAGTGGTGATTTGTGAGATGTTGGTGCATCCATCACTCAAAGAGTATACACTGAACCCAGCTTGTAGTCTTTATCCCTCACCATCTTCACACCCTTTTCCCCTGAGTCCCCAAATTCCATTGTGTCATTTTTATGCCTTTGCATCCTCATAGCTTAGCTCCCACTTATGAATGAGAACATATAACGTTTGATTTTCCATTCCTGAGTTATTTCATTTAGAAAATAGCTTCCAGTTCCATAGAAGTTGCTGCAAATGTCATTAAATTCATTCCTTTTTATGGCTGAGTAGTAGTCCACCATATATATACATATATATATATATATGTATCTTTGTTTTTATTGCTTTTTCTTTTGGGTTCTTGGTCTTGAAATCCTTGCCTAAGCCAATGTCTAGAAGAGTTTTTCTGATGTCATCATCTAGAATTTTTATAGTTTCAGGTCTTAGATTTAAGTCTTTGATCCATCGTTAGTTGATTTTTGTATAAGGTGAGAGACAAGGATCTAGTTTCATTCTCTTACATGTGATTTGCCAACTGTCCCAGCGTTTTGATGACGGTGGCGCTTTGATGGGAATTGCATTGACTTTGTAGATGGCTTTTGTCAGTATGGTCATTTTCACAATATTGATTCTACCCATACATGAGCATGTTTCCATTTGTTTGTGTTGTCTATGTTTTGTAGTTTTCCTTGTAGAGTTCTTTCATCTCCTTGGTTAAGTATATTTCTAAGCATTGTAATTTTTTGTAGCTAGTGTAAAAGGAATAGAGTTCTTGATTTGATTCTCAGCTTTGCCATTGGTGTATAACAGAGCTACTGATTTGTGTACATTAATTTTGTATCCTAAAACTTTGCTGAAGTCATTTATCAGTTTTAGGAGGTTTTTGGAGGAGTCTTTAGATTTTTCTATGTATACAACTATATCATCAGCAAACAGTAACAGTTTGACTTCCTCTTTACTGATTTAGATGTCCTTTATTTATTTCTCTTCTCTGATTGCTTTGGACAGGACTTCCAGTACTATGTTGAATAGAAGTGGTGAGAAAGGGCATTCTTCTCTTGTTACAGTTCTCAGAGGAAATGCTTTCAACTTTTCCCCATTCAACGTTATATTGATAGTGGGTTTGTCATAGAAGACTTTTATTACATTGAAGTGTGTCCCTTGTATGCTGATTTTCCTGAGAGTTTTAATCATAAAGGAGGCTGATTTTTGTCAAATGCTTTTTCTGAGTCTATTAAGATGATCATGTGATTTTTTGTTTATAGTTCTGTTTATGTAATATATCACATTTATTGACTTGCATATGTTAAACCATCCCTGCATCTATAGTATGAAACCCACTTGATCATGGTGTATTATCTTTTTGATATGTTGTTGGAATCAGTTAACTAGTATATTGTTAAGGATTTTTGCATCTATGTTCATCAGGGATATTGGTCTATAGTTTTATTTTTTGGGTTATGTTCTTCCCTGGTTTTGGTTTTAGAGTGATACAGGCCTCATAGAATAATTTAGGGAGAGCTCTCTTTCTTTATCTTGTGGAATAGTGTCAATAACATTGGTACCAATTCTTCTTTGAATGTCTGGTTGAACTCAGCTCTGAATCTGGTCATGAACTGTTTTGTTGTTGTTGGTAATTTTTAAATTACCATTTCAATCTTGCTGCTTGTTTTTGGTCTGTTCATGGTGTCTAATTCTTCCTGATTTATGCTAGGAGGGTTGTATTTTTCCAGGAATATATCCATCACCTCTAAGTTTTCTAGTTTATGTGTGTGAAAGTGTTCATGGTAGCCTTGATTAACTTTTTGTATTTCTATGGTTTTGGTTGTGATATCTCCCTTTTTTTGTTTTCTCCTCTAATTGAGCTTATTTGTTTATTCTTTTATTTTCTAGGTTAATATTGCTAATGGTTTATCAATTTTATTTATCTTTTCAAAGAATCAGCTTTTTGTTTCACTTATCTTTTGTATTATTTTGTTTCAATTTTATTTAGTTTTGCTTGGATCTTGGTTATTTCCTTTCTTCTGCTATGTTTGGGTGTGGTTTGTTCTTGTTTCTCTAGTTCCTTGAGAGTGTGACCTTAGGTTGTCTATTTGTTCTCTTTCAGACTTTTGATGTAGGCATTTATGGCTATGAACTTTCCTGTTAGCATCACCTTTGCTGCATCCCAGAGCTTTTGATAGGTTGTGTCACTATTATCATTTGGTTCAAATAACTTTTTAGTTTCATCTTGATTTTATTGTTGACCCAGTGATCATTCAGGAGCAGGTTATTTAATTTCTACGTATTTGCACGGTTATGAAGCTTTAAAACTGATTTCCAGTTTTATTCCACTGTGGTCTGATAGAGTACTTGATATAATTTCAGTTCCATGCACTGATGAACAGAATGTATATTCTGTGGTTGTTGGGTAGAATGTTCTGTAAATATCTGTAAGTCTATTTGTTCTAGGGTGCAGTGTAAATCTATTGTTTCTTTTGACTTTCTGTCTTGATGACCTGTCTAGTGCTGTCAGTGGAGTATTGAAGTCCCTCGCTATTAGTGTGTTGCTGTCTATCTCATTTCTTAGGTCTAATAGTAATTGTTCTGTAAATTTGGGAGCTCCATTGTTAGGTGCATATATATTTAGATTGGTGATATTTTCCTGTTGGACAAGGTTTTATCATTATATAAGGTTCCTCTTTGTCATTTCTAACTGCTATTGCTTTAAAGTTTGTTTTGTCTGATATAAGAATAGCTACTTCTGTTGGCTTTGGGTGTTCTGTGAGATTTTTTGCTTTACAGAGGTTCTGTGTTGTTGTGTTTTCAGGATTTGTTTCAAGATTTAGAGCCCCCTTTAGAAATTCTTTAGTGCTGGCTTGGTAGTGCCAAATTCTCTCAGCATTTGTTTGAAAAAGGCTGTTATCTTTTCTTTGCTTATGAAGTTTAGTTTCACTGGATACAAAATTCTTGGCTGATAATTGTTTTGTTTAAGGAGGCTGAAGATAGGGCCTCAATCCCTTCTAGTTTACAGGTTTCTGCTGAGAATTCTACTGCTAATCTAATAGATTTTTCTTTATAGGTTACCTGGTCCTTTTGCCTAACAGCTCTTAAGATTCTTTTCTTCATCTTGACTTTAGATAATCTGATGACAGTAGGCCTAGGTGATGATCTTTTTGCAGTGAATTTCCCAGGTGTTCTTTGAGCTTCTTGTAATTGGATGTCTAAGTCTCCAGCAAGGCTGGGGAAGTTTTCCTCGATTATTCCCCCAAATATGTTTTCCAAACTTTTAGATTTCTCTTCTTACAGGAATGCCAATTATTCTTAGGTTTGGTTGCTTAATATAATCCCAAACTTCTTGTTGGCTTTGTTCTTTCTTAATTATTTTTTCTTTGTCTTTGTTATTGGGTTAATTCAAAAACCTTGCCTTTGAGCTCTGAAGTTCTTTTTTCTGCTTGTTTTATTCTATTGCTGAGACTTTCGAGAACATTTTGCATTTATCTAAGTGTGTCCTTCATTTCCTGAAGTTGTGGTTGTCTTTTTTTCATGCTATGTATTTCACTGAAAATTCCTTCCCTCATTTCTTGTATCATTTTTTAATTTCCTTAAATTAGATTTTATTTTTCTCTGGTTCCTCCTTGATTAGCTTAATAACTGACTTTCTGAATTGCTTTTCATGTAAATCAAGGATTTCTTCTTGGTTTGGCTCTATTGCTGGTGAGCTAGTGTGATATCTGGGGGATTTTAAAGAAACTTATTTTGTCATATTACATGAATTGCTTGTCTGGTTCATTCTCAGTTGTCTACTTGCTGAAGCTATATCAGAGGGAAGGGCTCAAGGCTGCTCTTCAAATTCTTTTTGTCCTACAGGTGTTCCCTTGATGTTGTACTCTTCCCCTTTTCCTAGGGATGTGGCTTCCTGAAAACCAAGCAGTAGTGGTTGTTATCTCTCTTCCGGATCTAGCCACCCAGGAGGTCTGCCAGGCCCTGGGCTGGTACTGAAGGTTATCTGCAGAGTCCTGTGATGTGTGATGTGAACTGTCTGCAGGTCTCTCGGTCATGGATACCAGCACAGTATTTGGGATGTCTTCTGGGTCCCACAGGAGCAATTTGCTTTCTTCAGAGGGTCTGTGGATTCTCTTGGCTCTCCTGGTTTATTCCTGCAGTAGTTTGAGAGTTAAAGTTCATGATGCAATTCTCCACATACTGCTCTGTCTGTCTGAGTGGGAGCTGCAATCTAGTTCTGCTTCCTGTCTGCCATTTTCCCCCTGGTCCTGATTTAATTACCGTAGCTCTATAGTAAGCATTACCGTTGAGTAGAATCATTCCTGTTTATTTATTTTTCAAGATTGTTTTAGATATTCTAGAACGTGGGCCTTTCTGTAAAAATTTTAGAATAAGATTGCCTATGGTCTATGTCTGCAAACAAACCTCTCTGACATTTGTATAGAAATTGAACAATTAGAAAAAAATGAAAACTATAATGTTAAGTCTTTCAATTCATGGACATCATGTATCTTTCTATTTATTAAATCCTTTGTTTTTTTAAAATTTTGTAATATTCATTATACAAATCTTGAACATGTCTTGCTAAGATTATATCTAAGTATCTCATTTTCTCTGGAGCAATTATAAATGATATAGTTTTAAATATAATTTTCTAGAATATGAAACTTTGTTTTATTTGTGTTGACCTTTTATTCTGTGATCATGCTGAATTTACTTATTAATTCACAGAGGTTACTAAAACTTTTTTGAATTGTCTTTGTTTGTTATCATGTCAGTGAAGATAAGGGTGATTATATTTCTTTCCAATCAGTATACCTTCTTCCTTCCTTCTTCCTTCCTTCTTTTTTTACTTTTTACAGTATCTAAAACTTTTAGTACTATGTCCTATAAGAGTGACAAGGGCATACACACTTGCCATAGGATGGATCTTAAAAAACAGTGATTTACTTTTTCAATGCTAACTATGATATTAACTATATTTTATTTAAGATGACTTTTAGAAAACTGATATAGATCTCTTTTATTACTAACTTACTGAGATTTCTAATCATAAATTGGTATTATGCTGTGTTAAATGCTTTATTTGTGTGTCATTTGATGTGATTATGTAATTTTCCTTCTTTAGCTTTTCCATGTAGTAGATTACATCAAACGATTTTGGAATTTTGAACCAGCCTTGCATACTTGGAGTCACACTTGGCCATGATGCATATTTGTTTTTTACATTGTTGGGTTGATTTGCTAATCTTTTTTTTTTTTTTTTTTTTGAGAATATGGTGTCTGAATTCACAAGAGATATTGGCTCATAGTTGTATTAATTTCCTAGGACTGCCATAATAAATTATCCCCAACTGGGTGGCATAAAATAGCAGAAATTTATTCTTTCACAGTTCTGGAGACAAGAAGTTCAAAATCAAGGTGTTGAAAGGGACATGCACCCTCTGATAGCTCTAGGGGAATTCTATAAACTAAATCATGTGCCCTGAGCATTCATATATTGGAGTCGTAATCCCAATTTTATGGTGTTTTGAGATGATCCCTTTGGGACATAATTAACTTTAGATGAGATCATAAAGGTGGAGGCCTCCTGCCAATTTTTTCTGTTTTAGTCCAGGAGGACCCATTCCAGATTTCTGAATTCCAAAACTCTAAAATAATACATTTATGTTGTGTTAATCCACAATGTTTGTGGTAATTTGTTACAGCAGCAATAAGAAATTAATTCAGTAACTTAAGAATTTGAGGAGGAAGATATTTATATTACAATGTTGATCTTTCTTTCCTAAAGTTCCAGACCTTCTTTTCTTATAATAATTTTTTTTTTTTTTTTTCTGTTTGGAGAGATCCCATTTCTTGTGGGTACATCTACTGGTGACAGTTTTAGTTTTCCTACATCTCAGAATGTCTTTATTTCATTTTCATATCTAAAGTTGAGTTTCACCATATATAAAATTGGCAGTTTACGGTTCTGTTTTTATAGCATTTGAAAAATGTGTCATTTCCTTCTAACCTACATATTTTGAGATAAAAAAATAGGCTGTCATTCAAATGGGTGTTCACTTACAGATAATCTCTGGCTGCTTTTAATTTTTTTTTTTTTTTTTTTTTTTTAGTTTTCAGAAATTTAATTATGATATATCTTAGCATAAATGTTTTGGGCTTCTCCTATTTAGGATTCATTCACCTTATTCAATTTGTAGTTTTATGTCTTTTGTCAAATTTTTGAAAATTTTAGCCATTATTTCTTGTAATACTTTTTCAACTCATATTACTCTTTCTCCTTCCTTTCTGATATTCCAATAATATGACCTTTGGATATTTTTTATCAACCCCCAGATGCCTGAGGCATTGTTCTTTTTTTTTCTAGTTTCACTTTTTTGTTGTTCAGATAAAGCACATTGTTTTCTTGTATTATCAGATTCACTAATTTTATTTTCTGTCACCACTGTAGTATTGGTCTCATCTAATGGCTATTGAGAATTCCATAATTTCCATTCCATTCTTTTAAATAATTTTTATATCGTTGCTAACATTTTCAATTTTTTCATTTATTTCAAGAATATTTTTAATTACTTGTTGAAGGAATTGTACGATGGCTGCCCTAGAAGTGTTGTTAAATAGTTCCAACATCTGATTCAGCTTGCTATTGGCATCAATTGATTGTTTTCTCTCACATAAGGCATGACTTTTCTGGGATTTGCTATGATATGTGTCTTTCTATTATATTGGGAGCATTTCAAATGTTATATTAGAAGAGTGTTAATAATATTTAAATATTATATTTTAGCAGGTACTCTGTTTAGGTTTAAGTTGTAGGTTCTGATTTTTGTGATCTGTATTTCTAATGATGACTTCATTTTCTGAGCACTTGCAGTGCTAATCTGGCTTGCTTTTTCCTGGCTCTGTTTGAGCTCCTTCTGGATTCCTAACGATGCTTCTTTCAGTAATGGAAGTCACTTCATTTGATGTTCTGGTCATTTGATATAGGATGGGTTATGACAGACCTGTAGAAGGGATAGCTTTTCCCTAGGTCTGTTTTGAGGTCACCTGGTCCTGGTGGGCTCTCAGCTCTATCACTGTTGTACTACTGGTGGATGGAAACATCTACCTGGGCTAATTTATGTCTGTGTGTGGAAGGCCAGGAGATTAGGAATATAAATGGTTCTCTGCCATTTTATGAAAGGTCAGGAGACCTCAAATCTAAATTACCTTATGTCATTGAGTGGATGGCTATGAAATACTTGGCCTGGGTTTTCTTCTGCCACTTCTGGAAAGCCAGGAGTCACTGGGACTGCATGGCTTTCTGTTGTTGGATGAAAGATTTAAACATGCCTTTCCTGGAACATATTTTGCCATTCATTGAAGGGTCAGAAGACATTGCATGGTTGGCCCTCCTAGTGTGAGTAAAGAGGCTGCTGCTTTCAGTGGAGATAGAGCATAGCATAGTGGGCCTCCAATTCTGCTGTTGTGTCTGCTGCTGGCAGGTCAGGTCCACTGCTCTCAGCAGGCATGGGATGTAATATGGCCTGACTCAAATGAGTTCTGCTGGTACTGCTGCTATAGCCAGATCACCTCTATTTCTAGGTGTGGGTCACTTTACTACATTCCTGGCAAACTTTCTCTCTCCCAGTCTTCTGGCAAAAACAAAACAAGCAAAATAAAAAAAAACCTTTTTTCTCCTTCTCCTTTTCTTTCTCCTTCTACTCTCTTCTTCTTCTTCTTCTTCTTCTTCTTCTTCTTCTTCTTCTTCTTCTTCTTCTTCTTCTTCTTCTTCTTCTTCTTCTTCTTCTTCTTCTTCTTCTTCTTCTTCCTCCTCCTCCTCCTCCTCTTCCTCGTCCTCTTCCTCCTCCTCCTCCTCCTCTTCTTCTTTCTTCTTCTGTCTATGCCTATTGGCACTTCTAAGTTGCTGAGTTTGGAGGAGCTCAATCTGGCATATGTCGGAGATTTTAAAAATTCCAGGAAAATTCATTTCAGTGTCATGATATAAGTCCTCAAAGACTAGTCAGTTCACACTTTTTTCACCATTCACAGTCCTAGATAATATCTGTTGAGTTATTTCTAGGGTATTTTGTGTATTCGGAAGCATAGGGAAAAGAGAACCTATGTCATCTTATATCAGAACAAAAACTACCTGAATATTCATTTTTATATTTAATCCTATATGTGCACATATTCTATCTTATATGTGATGGTTTGAATATGTCCCTCAAAGTCTATGTGTTGGAAACTTAATCCTCGATGCAACAGTGTTGAGAGGTGAGATCTTTAAAGGGTGATTACATCATGAAACTTCTGCCCTGATGAGTGGTTTAATGCCATTATCATAGGAATGACTTAGTTATCTCAAGGGTGGGTCCTGATAGAAGAATAAATTTGAACTGTTTCCATTCTCTCTCTCATGGATGTGCCTTTGCCCTTCTGTCTTTCCACCATGGATGACTCAGCAAGAGGCCCTTGACAGCTGCTGGCACCTTGATATTGGACTTCTTGGCCTTCAGGACTGTGAGAAATATTTTTTTCTTTATAAATAATCCAGTTTGAGGTAGTCTATGAAAGAAATAGATAACAGGCTAAGACACTACTACATATATTTAATATTAATATTGTATCTTAAATAATTACAAATATGTGTTTTGTGATACAGTATTCTGCATAATGTTGAAAGAACACTAAATATGTCCCATATTCTAAGTAAATTTAGTTACATAATAACAAAAAGGGAAGACTCTTAACACTTGTAGTTTGTGGATGAGAAAATTGAGAAACATATATTAAGTTACTTTCCCAAGTTTATATGATGACTAGTTCATATAGCTAGATAAACTTAGACCAACATGCAGTCTATCCAGTACATTGTTTAACCTATTATTTACGTATTTTGGAAACAAGAATATGCTGAAAGATCCTAGAATTAATGAAATGGATTCCAATTTCTTATTTCTTAATCAAACTTAGTAATTGAGTTTTGCCTAGACCAGCTTGGTCGGGGAGACCCTAACCCAGCCATGCTAGAGGAATTAAAGACATACACACAGAAATATAGAGTATTGAGTGGGGAATCCGGGGACTCACAGCCTTCAGAGCTGAGAGCCCCCAAACAGAGTTTGACCCACATATTTATTGACAGCCAGCTAGTGATAAGCATTATTTCTATAGATTATAGATTAACTAAAAGTATTCCTTACGGAAAACAAAGAGATGGGCCAAAACAAAGGGATGGGATCTGGTTAGTTATTTGCAACAGGAACATATCCTTAAGGCACAGGTCACTCGTGCTATTGTTTGTGGTTTAGGAACACTTTTAAGCGGTTTTCCGCCCCGGGTGGGCCGGGTGTTCCTTACCATCATTCCGGTAAACCCACAACCTTCAGCGTGGGCGTCATGGCCATCACGAACATGTCACAGTGCTGCAGAGGTTTTGTTTATGGCCAGTTTTGGGGCCAGTTTATGACCAGATTTGGGGGCCTGTTCCCAACAGAGTTTGTTGTTGTTGTTGCTTGTTGGTTTATTTTCCAAAAACTGGGAAAAGAAAGGTCTAGGTCTAGCATCAGATGGTACTTGCTGGTCAAAGCATTTAAAAATATGTTTTGATTTTTTATTACAGATATTTATACTATTTTTGAAGATAAAAATAGTGCCAGAAGTAGGTTGATCCAAATTTTTATGGATATGCACCCTGGCCAGATTGATAGGATTGATGTCAACTCTAACTGTAATGTAAATAATTTCCTCCAATAATATGGATTGAATTTTTTTTTAATATTCTAAAATTTAAAGAAATGTGCTTAATTCAACAGAAGGATTATAAAAATAAGGACCTTTAAAAATTTTCGAAATACTAAGAAATAATTACAATTATTTGTGAAAATTTGTACACTTCAGAATAATATTTATGTGTTGAAAGAGAAATAAATAATCTAGCTTTTGAGAAAGTTGCTATTAACACATAGTAAAATATTTAATTCCATGATAGAGAGATTCTCTAAATATTACTTCTCGATGTCTTAAATCTGAGCCTATAATGAGGTCACAGGTGACTATACCAATGCTTGTGCAATCTTCATATTGTTAGTTTTCTCTAACTGCATATCTTTGTCATTCATTTGTACTATTTTTCCCTTGGAGCTGACCTGATGTAGAGAGATATTATAATCCACCTCAGTAGGACATTGAACAATCAGTGGCCAGAGGACATTAAAATTAGAGTCAAATAGAATATTTGCTGCTTTCGTTATAATTGCCTAATCAGTGAGGGATGTACTAGAATAATTAGCCTTTAATTCTCTAAATTGGAAGAAGAGCACATAGGATCCTCCCACAACCCTCTTTCTAACAGACTCCACCTGCTAAAACCGCATGAAAGCCAACTAAACCAAACTGGTCTCAAATAATCCTAACAAACAATAATTACAATATATAATTACAATCATATAATTTTGCTTAAATGTCCTTAGTGATTCTGCATAGAATATTACAAATACCTCAAAAATCTCAATCTGTCAGTGTTTCCCCACATTTGTAAAGCATCGCACATCCTGTTGGGTACAGAATATAGATTTTCTAGGGGGCATGTCAAAAGTTAAAGCAGCAGAAAAACATTTTTTAACAACTGACTTCACTTATCAAACAGCAGAACCTGAAAAAGGTCTCTGGCACCTGAAATCATTTAATGTTTTTATGGCAGTGATAAAAATCACTTCAGGTGTTGCTGCAGCAACAGCTTTGAAAGCAATAGAGTTCCGATGTCGAGAAGATCCATCAAAAATAAATCAAACCTTGTTTCACTGGTGCCAAAGGAAGTGTATGTAATGGAAAGTTATTAAGACCAAATCCGTGTGCAGGCTTTGGCCCTAGCACAGGGCCCTCTTGCCTGAGTATTCCCCAATCAATCACTACCCCTCTCTTTGTTTCTTCTTGATATTATCAGGAGACTCATGGGCTGTAGATTACCAAAGGTAAGTGCTTTAAGGCTCTGGGAGCCTTTTGTAGAGTACCATTTTGCCATCACATTACATACACACACACACACACACATACACATACACACACACACACAGAAAAAGACAGATGAGTAAGAGAGGGAAAGTTGCTGCAAATAGTTTCATAGAATCTATAAGCCAGGAATGTTTAACGTCTACTAATTTCTAAAATATTTAATGTAAGTAATCTTATTTAATATTCACAAAATCCTAGGTATGACGCTGAAGAAATGTTTTCTTAATCTCACTTTGCATACCAAATAGCAAAGCTCATAGAAGTTATGTGTTTTATAAAATGTACGAAACTAACCGATGATGGAATTAGTTTAATATGCATTCTTCAATGTCATCTTATGTATTCCCTCCATTAAACTTTTCTACCTTTAAAGCTAAGTTAAAAAAAAAAAACCTGTGCGTGTGTATTTTTAAAATAGAAATAATTTCTATATAAAAGTAATTTTCTTTTCTGAAAAGTGTTGACATTCATTTTTAAAAGTAATTATTTAAAACTAAGCATACTCTGTAATAACTTTTAAAAACCTACCTGATGTAAATGACGAGTTGATGGGTGCTGACGAGTTGACGGGTGCAGCACACCAACATGGCACAAGTATACATATGTAACAAACCTGCACGTTATGCACATGTACCCTAGAACTTAAAGTATTATAATAATAATAATAATAATAATAATAATAAAACACAAACACATTGTACAACTGTAAAAACAAAAACATAAAAACAAAGTAAAAAAGAGTATCTGCTGAGAAAAATACAAAATTAAAATGGAGCTCAAGTTAACATGACCGAATTGTCACTAAATTCTAATCATCATTGCTCACAATGTGACTATGTAGCTGATTGCTAATAGGACAAGTTCACTTTGGTTGCATATACCTAAATCCATGTTTGATTATGTGATATCTCAATTTTCTACCTTTTGTCTCTCTTTGGAATACATGAAACCCGTATTTCTATGTTATGCTGTGGTGTGCCATCAGCGAGCCTTTGGTTTATGTTTGTGAATCTGCCTCTTTTCCTTTTGTATTGTCCCCTGATAAGTAGTTCTACTTGGTTCTAATATGATTCTAAGTACAGATAGTTGTGTAATATTTATTTACAACATAGTCACCAGAAGATACATATGAGATATACACACATATATTTGAGTGTACATATGCAAAATATGACATATATAGTCATATATTTTTGTAATTATAACTAAAATGAAAATGTAATATGAGAAAACAAATCTTGAGGGCCTTCAGGCCCCAGAAAATAAATCAGGGAGCAACATCTGTCCACAGATTCCAGTTTGAGAAAATTCTGCAATAAGTTAATGAGAAAATACAGTGACATTTTTTATACCATTTCTTATCAATTTTATCCAAATGCTCAATTTTACAATTTAATTGGAATTATTACTATAAGTAATCTATTTGATGATCTAGACTTACGGCTATAAACATCATGTCCAGGTGCCCTGTTATGTAATACTAGGTTATTCATCAGAAAGCTACCGTCAATGTAGCTTTCTATGATCAACTCCTACCAACTCTCCAGTTTAGAATGTTTTCTAGGTAGCGGTTCTAAATGCTGATTTTACATTCAAATAACCTAAAGAGTTTTAAATAACGATCATACTCAAGTCCCATCTTCAAAGATTCTTATTTAATTGGTCACAAGTGGGACCTGGGCATAAGTTTCTTTTAAATAGTTCCCTGAAAAATCTATTGTAAAGTCAGAATTAAGAATAATTGTTCTAGTTAATCGAGGAAAAAAAAAAGTCCTTAAAATAAAATATATCATAGAAAGTTTTAAATACCCATCTTTTCTCATGTTATTCATTTTCTTACTTGTGCATACCCATTCTTAGAGGCTAACTTACATATCCCGAAATATTCAGGTCAAATGACAATACCCTGAGACACCTTCCTACAACAATGTAGACTGCATTGATTACTCTCTTTACTTTTCTCATGGCACTTAAAACTAACCAAATAATAAAGCATATATTGTAATATTTTAATCCCTTCTGTATGTATCTGTAATCCAGTAAGCCTGTGACTATAAACTTGGGCCATGTAAGGGGTCATAATTCCAATAACATGTATTAGACATTTGCCAGGGATTTTTCTGAATGACTGAAAAATGGAGAAAATTTTAAAAATCATAAATCAATAAGCATTTTAAAATACTACATTATTTTAATCCAATGTTGTTCTCAGGCTCTACCTGGGGATACAGAGTCATTTGCATCTACATTGAATAGGCAATAGCTACTTTTATCATAGCTTCTGTATATCCTTATTGTTCATTATCGCTTCTCATTAGATCAGCTTTACACAGGCTCTGCCTACATTCTTTAGTACTTTATTTAGTATTGCCTACAAGAGAACTAAGTCTGCTAAACTAGCAAATAATTTTACTTTATCAAACTGAAGCTTTTTTGATATAGAAGTATTTGTCTTCAGTGGTATCTATTTTTACATATTACATATGTTATCACTCATTTGCATTTTTTTTGCATTCTATATCATTGAGATGACTAGAAGCCCAGACAGTAGATAAGACTGTTTTCCTGTGTTACGGTCTTCTCAAATTACCCCTGTTACTAAAAGAAGAAAAGGAAATTCATAGAGAATTCAGAGGCTAGTGCCCAGCCTTATGAAGAATACACAATAGCAAATTCTCTCAATGTCACCTCATCACTGGATTTTTTATATCAACCTATTTAAAATAGCACTCTCCTACTTTGGTACTCCCTAACCACATTTTGTGTTTTATTTTTCTCTGTAGTTCTCATGATCTTCTATATTGCTTGCCTAGGTCTACCTTAACTAAATACTACCAATTGCATGTTTCAAAGCAACAGAAATTTATTCTTTCACAGTTCTGGAGGCAAGAATTTTAAATCAAGGTGTCAGAAAACTCATTCTTTCCCACTCAAGAATCTAGAAAGAATCCTTCCTTTCTTCTTCCGGCTTCTGGCAGTTCCAGGCAATCCTTGGTGTTCCCTGGTCTGTAAGATGCACCACTCCAAATCTCCCTCCACCTTCAGGTCCTCCTCTGTATGTCCTCCTCCTTACTCATAAGGACACATACCACTGGACTTAGGTCCCCCCGCCAGTCCAGTATTACTTATCTTTATTTGATTACATCAGTCAAGTCCCTATTTCCAAATAAGTTCACATCCTGACATTTTTAGATGGACAAGAATTTATGGGAGATAGTATTCAAACTACTAGACTACCTGATATACAAAGTGTGTTATATATTTACTTACTTGTTGTCTTACCACACTAGAATACATTCATGAGGACAGGGACTTTATTTTTCTTCTTCATTCACGGTAATGTTACCAGACCCTACAGTGATATTCAGTAAATTATTATTGTTTTCAAATAAAAGGAAACATTGTAATCCTGTAGTCCAAGCATTATTTAGGAATTATATTCCTTTTGTGAGTCAATATTATAAACCATAAATCAGAATTCATACCCATAGGACCAAGTATGTCAGTATAAGACTTTAAATTATCAGCATTTTCCTGATTACACTGTGTTACACAGATTGCCCATGCTCAGGAATGATTATCTTAGTTGCTAAATATGCTCATTTACAGAATCTTGACCTTAAATATTATTATATCAACACTTCCCTTGTTTGCAACACTCTTTTCTCTTTTCCTTTCTTGTATTCTCAAAAATCTCTCATCTCCTATCATTTCCTAGGACCAGCCAGGGTCAAGACCGATCTAAAGAATAAAAGTGAAGTTGAACTTTATCCACAAAATAGGCCAAGTAAATTTCTACACTTCTAAGTCACAACGATATTGAGACACAAATTATTGTGTCTCCTCTCATACTCCCAGTTTGAAAATCTGATTCTAAATATAGGAAAATTCTCTATTCTCATCACTATGACTTTCATTTTAATCAATGTGGTTATCAGCACAGTGGAGCATCTGAAGTAATACATGAATATTTCAATAGGATAAATGAATAAAATAGATTTTTCAAACAAGGCAATTTTAAAACCATTTATTTAACAAAAGAGAAATGATTTTAAGGTTTACATAAAGTGGAATGGTTTCATACTTTTAGTTTTTTCTTGTCCCACCACAAATTCAATTAGTTTAACATCCAACTCACAACAATGTATAACATCAAAAGAGAAAAATATCAAATTGGATATTTAAGAGGATTTACACTGAACATATTGCAAATATTGAACAATTCCTTCAAATAACCACAAGAAACTTAATATTATAAAGGTGTCATATAATATACATATTTAAATATATTATAGAATTCTTAAGAAAAATAGACTATAAAAATATTTCATATGACATCGTTTCTAATCTATGCTAAAGACCACATTGAAAGTCTCAAAAATTTCCTTGCCAGTAGGGAATATTTTAGGTTTTGTATAGAATACAAATAGACCAATTATCTATAGGTATGGAATTTCTCAGATAAATCAGTAAAATATTTGCCACCAGATTTCTGAGAGCAGCTTAGCTGGGTGGTTCTGGCTCAACATTTCTCATGAGATTGCAGTAAAGCTGTTGGCTAGGACTTCAGTCAAATGAATGCTCAACTGGGGCTCAACAAATGCTACAACTCTGCTTCCCATCTCACTCAGACTGCTGTTGGCAGAACTTGTTCCCCTTTGGCTGTTGGGTAGAGACATCAGTTCCTTGACTTGTGAACCTCTTCCTAGTCAGTCCTGAATATCCTTATGACAGCACAGCTGGCTTCCTCCAGAGCAAGTCATGAGATAGAGAGAAAGCAAGTGCAACTAAGTGTCTTTTATAGTGTAACCTCAGGAGTAACATATCATTTCTTTTGCCATATACAATTGAACACACAGACCACCCTGGTACAACATGGAGGCTGGAAATATACAAGTGTATACACACCATGAGTTGGGAATCTTTCAGGGCCGTCTTAGAGGCTGGCCATCACACACATTAATCTACATTTTGGACAGGACAATTATATATTGCACAGGAATATCCTGTGTATTCAAGGATGCTACCATTTCTGGGGGCTGGGCATGGCGGCTTATGTCTGTAATCCAAGCACTTTGGAAGGCCACGGTGTGTGAATCACTAGAGGTCAGGAGTTCGAGACCAATCTGGCCAACATGGTGAAACCCCATCTCTACTGAAAATACAAAAATCAGTCAATCGTGGTGGTGTACACCTGTAATCCCAGCTACTGGGGAGGCTGAGGCGTGAGAATCACTTGAACTCAGGAGATGGATGTTGGAGTGAGCTGAGACTGTGTCACTGCACTGCAGCCTGTGTTACAGCGTGAAACTCTGTCTCAAAAGAAAAAAAAGTTACCATTTCTATCCTCTCCATCTCTGTGTTCTTCCCCATGAAATTGAATGACAGTCATTGTAGAAATAAGAAATTCCCTCTGACATTTCCAAAATCTTTTCAGTAGAAAGCAATACGTGAAATGGGAGCTTCTGTTTGTCTTCAGATGCTGCTTTTTAATAAAGGAGTCTCTGTGAACCTATTAGAAATGCAAGAGAAGTTTATGTGAATTAGTCAGCAGATCCTTATTTAGAAGCAAGTCAGCCAGCCTGAGCTCCCCACCCCATGTCTAGGTGCATCAGAGTGTTCAGAAAGGTGATTCATTGTGGCAGCAGGAATGTCTAATGATGTGCATAGCTCACTGAATATTTAATAGAATATCCTATACATGAATCGCTGTAAGATATACTCCTATGTAACAATGTCTGTGTCTATTTTCCCATTGTTCTTCATCAAACAACATTAGCGTAGAGTCCCTCAATTCCACCTACTGTAACAAAGCTGTGATTATTAAATCAATAAGTCCTTAGCCTGTTCAAATTCTATTTACAAAAGTCTTTACCACAGTGGTGTCTACAGACTTCAAATTATTTTTCCTTTTTAAAACAAATAAAAGTTCAGGGATTACATTTGTTTTCCTCTGTCAGAATAATGAAACAATAAATCATTTATTTCAAATCTATTTTACAAGTAACATACTCATATTCCTTGACATATGCTTGCATGTCAGATGCCAAAGAGCACAATTTTTCAATCACTCACTCATTTCTTCATTTATCCAGAATCAAATACATTTATTCAATAAATAAAATATATTTATTCAATATTCTGACTACTTCAGAACCCCCTGTTAGATACCGACTAGGTTACCAAGATTCATCTCATCTGGATTCTTCCCCCCAAAAGATCTGTACTCTCCTAAAGAATGTTCATAATGTGTCATGATTACAAGGGAATTCATTACATTCTTAATCAAAGGCTAGCTCAGGTAAAATGTAGACAAAAATCATTCTCAGATCTGTATTACCATGAAAGTCCCAATAGACGTACAACAGAAATTTCTTTAGAGTTTTAAATATTCAGGTATTTGAAATGAAGAAACAAATTATTCATTAATATTGAATGCATAAGAACTACTAGACCAAAGTAAATGTCCTTTTATCAGGAGTTTTTCTTTATGGCACCAGGTTGACTTAAAGTTATGTTATTTGAAATGGACAATTTCATGCCTTCTTAGGTAACAACAATGTAGTGCAGTGCTAGAACCAGTATATGTGGCTTACAATACCTAATTGCTGGTTTTTAAAACTCTCGAAGTTGTTTGCTGCTGCATTTATAGCTTGAAATCAACTTTGGTGGGAATAATTACATCATGAAAATGCAGAAATACTACAAACCGCAGCCTCCGAAGTAGCTGGGACTACAGGTGCCTGCCACCACGCCCAGCTAATTTTTGTTTTGTTTTGTTTTGTTTTTTTTCTGTATTTTTAGAAGAGACAGAGTTTCACTGTGTTAGCCAGGATGGTCTCTATCTCCTGACCTCGTGATCTGCCCACCTTGGCCTCCCAAAGTGCTGGGATTACAGGCATGAGCCACCGTGCCCGGCCTAAACCAGAGATTTTTAAAAATTCCTTTCAGAGAGCTTGTTGTTAGACATTTACCAGCACACGACTGAAGCAATCTTTCTAGTCTTAAATTTGTGACCAAATGAGATAGGGCCATTCTAGTATCACACTCAATATCATGTCATTTTCTTTAGTTTCATGGCAAGACCATTACCCTCACCAACCAAAAGGATATTAATTTTCAGTCCAAAGGAATAAAGCATTCCAACATCATTCAGGATATATATTTGGGATATATTATACTCCAGAAAATCAATCAGAGTATTCAAGAAAGAAAATTATCAATAAAAGTGTCTCTTTCATTTGTCTTCAGTGTGATAAATACTTCAGATCAGTGAAAATAAAAAATACAAAAGAGAAAATAATTCGTGGATGAATATTTGGATAGATCAAATTTTACCACTTCTCTTTTAGGTAGAGAGTAAGGGTTATTATTGCTGCTGCAAATTGGCCTCAAAATACTAGAGAACAAGGAGCTATCATCATAAAGCATGTAGTTTTACTATTGTTTTATTAAAATAATAAGTTACTGGGCCCTCGACAGAACCTGTATGTCTTCTGTTAGGTAGTTATAAAATATAGGTTTATGAATGTACATTTATTCAAAACTACCTTCATTTCTCTGAGCAATCAATATCACTATTTTCTTCATATATTTTGAAAATAAAAGAAGGAAAGGAAATGTTTGCCAAAAACTGTATTACTATGATTTTAAGACCTTGATTATGAATACACCTGGGTCAGAAAATTTCAGTTAATGGTTCCCAGAGTGAAAATAGCTCTGGCAAGCTACATGTAGTATATATAAAAAGACATACACATTAGAGTATATATGCAGTGCCAAAATGCTCCATCTGTGCACAGGGGCAGAGTTACTGTTGCTGCGGGAGATATAACTTTCTAATGTACTTACTTCCATGTCTTTCAAAATTTTACTATACTGAAGACTTTTGTTCTTACAGTTAATATATTTTAATATTGGAAATTTCAAATACAATATAGAAATACTGAATCTAATAAGCTTTTTAATAAAATTTTAACCCCTAAACTTACAAATGGATGACCACAGACAAAATAGATAAGTAGAAAATCAAGGTATTGAACATGAACACTTCCCACTCATAAAGCATGTAGGAATTTATTTTATATGAAATAAAATACATATAAGATGTTTATCTGTATCCAGAACCTAATTAACAATCTTGAAGTTTCTATTCCAAATAATGACAGAGTTCTTCAATCTATCATTGTCATTTTGAATTTACCATATTTTTAAAAGAATGACTTAAACCCTGTGGAGAAGCAATTGCTACTAACTGAAGTGCTGGCATTACATGTAATATTGTTGTCTTACAAATGTTGTTATACCCAAAATTACCTTTCATATTATCACGTTGCATTAAAGTTTTTCTTCATGTAGTTGTCACTCCCCAATAGTTTTTAGGTCCCTTTAAATTAAACAATTTTCATAGTTCACTTTTACTTATTGAGCCCCTAACATCCCCTGATACATAACATTTATAAGCATTTTGATGAAATGTATAAAGTCAGTAATGTAATTTGGGATTTATAGGTTTTTAAAAACCTAGAAATTTTTGAATTCCATATTTATAATCAGTATTTGTGCACTGTAATTATTCATTTTCCTCAGTAGCAGTTCTTGCGAGATAAGTCAGTGTCTCTTTATGAACAAAAAAAAAACAAGGTCTATGGGACTTACCTTGGGCAATACGAGCTTGTAGTTGGGGGAAGAAGAAATACATGAGTTTAGTGTCCTTTTTTAGCCATTCATGTACTGGCAGCACTCATTGTTTCCACATAGAAACCTAAAGAATTGGCATGGGAAAGAATAAGGAAACAAGTAGTAGAGTGAGAAGGGAAAGCATGTTTTTATTTATATATATATACACACACACACATATATATAGAGAGAGAATATATATGTATATACATACATTTACACATATATACACATTATATATGTATATAATATATATATTTTATATATGTATATATATTATATATGTATGTGTGTGTGTGTGTGTGTGTATATATATGTGTGTGTGTGTGTGTGTGTGTATATATATATATATATATAAAACAATGAGAGAATGTAGGAAGCCAGAAGCAAGAAGGGTCAGAGAGAAATAAAAAAGCATGCAGGATGCCAAAGCTCTGTAAACTCACTGACCTTAAGGCCTACTTTTAAATTATCATTACTTAATCCAGATAAATGTTCCATTTCTTTCCATCTGCAAATGTTTTCATGAGTTTGTATGGAAAAAATATATATAACTATAGAAGAGTACACACATGCACATGTACACACACATACACACACATTATTAGTGTATTCTCGCACTACTATAAATAAATACCTGAGACCGGGTAATTTACTAAGAAAAGATGTTTCATTGGCTCATGATTCTGTCGTCTGTACAGGAAACATGGCAGGATCTGCTTCTGGAGAGGCCTCAGGAAACTTACAATCACGGCAAAAGATGAAGGGAAAGGAGGCATGTCTTATATGGCAGGAGCAGGAGGAAGAGAGAGAGTTGGGATGTGCCACAAACTTTGAAATGACCAGATCTCATGAGCACTCTACTACGAGAACAGCACTAGGAGAAACTGCCACCATGATTCAGTCATCTCCCACCAGACCCTGCCTTCAGCATTGGGGATTAATAGTTCAACATGAGATTTGCAGGGGACACAGATCCAAACCATATCATGTGTGTAGTAAATTAAATAGAGTGTATGCCTTTTACCTTTCCATTCCACAGCACATGCTATTAATTGGATGAATGTCAATCCTATCTATAGATTTGGAAGTCAGAAAAACAAGATAACTAAGATATGTCTTTTACTGAATATAATAAATTAGTAAACAAGAAAATGAGTTTCAAAAATCTTTAGTGATTTCTTCTTTTATGAACTTCTGTTGACAGGTAATCACTACACTCAAAACACGCATATGCATGCACACACACACAAATTCCATGTAAATAAATTTTAGTGAACAATGAACAGAATTACAGTAGCCATAGATTAACATAATGCTAGTTTGTAATTATGTCATTGTATTTCAACATAATCAAATACTATTTACTTTCCTTCAGTAAAATAGAAATTTCTAGATGACCTCATCGTCCTTTTTTTTCAATGTTTTGATCAACACAAATCCCATATTTAAATATTTGATCTTTTGACAAGATAATATTTCCTTTTCAGTTTGTTCTAAAACCTTAGATCTAGGTTCTTATAGATTAAGTAGTGACTTTAGAAAGACTACACATTGAGATTTAAAAGAACTTTCATCTCCTCTGAGGCATTGGTGAAGTTCATGGATTCTGAAATCAGTTTAGGATTCACCATCTACAGTCACCCAGTCACGTGGATAACTATCCACAAATTATTTAACTTTTCTGCCTTTAGTTTCCTCTTTGTAAATTGACAATTATATTACTTATCTCTATGGTTGTAAAGGTCAACTATTTAGATTAGTTCCTCACACATAATAATGAGTCTAAAATATTGCTTTTATCTTTATTAGTCTTATCTATTACAGTAGCATCAAATTATTTTTGAGAACATAAAGTCAAGAAATAATGAGTAATTTCTGAAAGATTATAGAATTTATTAGTGGCACAACTAGCACTAGAAACTAGACAATGTATTATCCAGAACTTGGAAAAACAGAAAAAAGAAAGGAGAAACGTAAGAAAGATGTGTACCCATTTTGCTGTTTGTAGTGGTGGTTTCTCATAAGCATGATTTAATCTCATAATTTGAAAATACTTTGTATATACAGGTAGTTTTATTGAGCTTGATGCACAGAGCAAAACTAACAATGCAATAAATAAATAAATATATTTTAAATATATACCTGAGACTTGTAAACTGCAAAAATTGGTTTGGGTGAAGAAGATTAAAAATATAGAATCTCTCAGGGGCATTGGTGGCTTTTATACATATATTTTTTTTTTCCAAGCTAAGTTAGGCAACAATGGTCTCTTCTTTGTGTTGGTCAAAATCATCTAAAAATGTTTCTCAAAATCTCTAAGAAACTTATATGACTGGAAGAATCTATTTTCAAAGTTAAAGACATGCTCAATAATGCACTGTTTAAATCCATATCAGTAATGGTCATTTTTGAATAAAAATGTTAAGATCTAATTAAACTAAAGAGCTTCTGCACAGCAAAAGAAACTACCATCAGAGTGAACAGGCAACCTACAGAATGGGGGAAAATTTTTGCAATCTACTCATCTGACAAAGGGCTAATATCCAGAACCTACAAAGAACTCAAACAAATTTACAAGAAAAAAACAAACAATCCCATCAAAAAGTGGGCAAAGGATATGAACAGACATTTCTCAAAAGAAGACATGCATACAGCCAACAGACACATGAAAAAATGCTCATCATCACTGGCCATCAGAGAAATGCAAATCAAAACCACAATGAGATACCATCTCACACCAGTTAGAATGGCAATCATTAAAAAGTCAGGAAACAACAGGTGCTGGAGAGGATGTGGAGAAATAGGAACACTTTTACACTGTTGGTGGGACTGTAAAGTAGATTAACCATTGTGGAAAACAGTGTGGTGATTCCTCAAGGATCTAGAACTAGAAGTACCATATGACCCAGCCATCCCATTACTGGATATATACCCAAAGGATTATAAATCATGCTGCTATAAAGACACATGCACACATATGTTTATTGCAGCACTATTCACAATAGCAAAGACTTGGAATCAACCCAAATGTCCATCAGTGACAGACTGGATTAAGAAAATGTGGCACATATACACCATGGAATACTATGCAGTCATAAAGAAGGATGAGTTTGTGTCCTTTGTAGGGACATGGATGCAGCTGGAAACCATCATTCTCAGCAAACTATCACGAGAACAGAAAACCAAACACCACATGTTCTCACTCATAGGTGGGAACTGAACAATGAGATCACTTGGACTCGGGAAGGGGAACATCACACTCCGGGGCCTATTACGGGGAGGGGGGAGGGGGAAGGGATTGCATTGGGAGTTATACCTGATGTAAATGACGAGTTGATGGGTGCTGACGAGTTGATGGGTGCAGCACAGCAACATGGCACAACTATACATATGTAACAAACCTGCACGTTATGCACATGTACCCTAGAACTTAAAGTATACTAATAATTAAAAAAAAAATGTTTAGATCACTGACTCAAATGACTTGAAAATAGATAACAGCCAAGTAAATAAAATTATTACTAGAAAGATGCCTAAGACTGTATTCCATTATATTCTAAACACATACATGTTGAATGCACGACAATTTCCAGTGGAGGGAAGCCTAATCTTAGTGCCTACTTAAGCCAGTATAGCATTATGTAATGTAAAAATTTCAGAATATTTGATAGAAATTTTCTAAAACAGAATACACACGTACACAACCATATACACATGTGTGTCTATGTGTATGTACAGATCTTCATATATGTATATGTGTGTATTTATATGTATATGTGCATTTGTGCATATATATGCACATATATACACTTATACATATAGGAGGACGGCTACCCAGACAACCTTGCTTGATCCATTTCTTCCCCCTTGTGCTTGTAGTTCTTAGATACAAAAATGCAACATCCTAAGTTAAAGAGAAAGTGCTGGCAAAACCTGAGCTATGTCTTCATCACTCCTAGAACAGGATATATGGCAACACTTGAACTTAGTGATTCAAGAATCACCCAAGTGACCCAAGAAACACCTTAGGATTCCAGAAGCACCCATCCAAGCACCCAAAAACCACTCTATGCTGAAGTTAGAGCCATGCCCTGTCTCAAAAACATTTAAAAATCTGTCCGATAGGTTTTTCCTTTATAAAAAGACAAACCAACAAACAAACAATTGCAGAGCCTGTATAATGTAAAGGAGATCATATTGGAAAATAGAAGGAGAAATGACTTTGGTATACCATGAGTTAATCAGTAGATAAAGACCATAAGCACTTTTAAATCCAGTTGAAGTGTAGTGAAAAACATCATTTATATGTGATAGTTACGAAGGGTGTGGAACTCAGTGTAACGTTCTTTACAAATTCATCACCCATGGTGCAAAATGGAGCATCACAGACCTGCCTTCATAAGCCCTGGGCAGCTTAAGGCACTGGCTCACTTCGGATCCTAGGGGTTATGGTCTGCATGTTTGTTCCTCCTCAAAATTCATATGTTATTACTTAATCCCAATTTAATAGTATTAAGAAGTGGGGACTCTGGCGGGTGGTAGAAAATTTTACAGGAATTTTCTAAAACAGAGTACACACATACACATAGGGGGATTAGTGCCTTATGAAAAGGGCCAGAGGGAGCTTGTTTACCTTTTTCAGTATATGAAGACACACAGAAAAGTTACCATCTTTGAAGCAGAGAGTGAGCCCTCACAAGACATTAAATCTTCTGCTATCTTTATCTTGGATTTCCTATCATCCAGAACTGTGAACCATAAATTTCTGTCATTTATAAGTTACCCAGGCTAAGATATTTTGTTATAGCAGCTCACGTGAACTAACGTGCTTCTATTTATTGCCACTCATTTGTGAGTAATATATATGCTTTGCATGACTTGCAGGGGTGTTATGTCTCCCTTGTAGATGTACTGGGTCTCCTTTGTACCCTATAGCTGTTCTCATGATGTTGGCACTGCTAGGGCATCTGGGTCTACTATAACCCTGACCAACATTAAGAATTTTGTAATACACCTACACATTCTCTTAAGAAAGATAAAGTGGGAAATCCTTTTTTCAAATTTTATATTGATTTTTACAAAGGTTTGCATGTTTCACAAAGCTTAAAACAGACAAAACCTTCAATTTTCTATGTCAACAGATAGGAATAGACATCTAGACAATTCAAAGAGTGTTTAGATTTTTTTCTAGTCAGTTTATTTATATAATTATATATTTGTTCATGCTAATATTAGTTGGAATTGTGATTGCCTGGATAAATATTGTCTAGGAGGCAGGAAACAGCTGGAATATATTTGAAATAAGGCATGAATTAAAACTTCACCACTTTTAACTCTCTGCACGGATGATCAAAAGTCAGCAACATGTATTTACCTTCTGGTGTGTGTATGGCTTCTTCTGTGGCCAAATACCTTTAAGGGTTTCTGGTGTTTGGAAGAAAAGTCATTTATTTATTCATTCAACACTCATTTATTGAAATATTTTAGTCATTGGCTTAAGGGATGCACAGATGAATAAGGTACTGATTATATATAAAATGTTATGAAGATTACATAACATTTTAGAAGAACATATAAGAAAATAAATTATAATACAACAAGCAAGTGTTATAAAAGGACAAGAAACAAGTTGGTTTACAGTTTAGATATTGGATTAGTTGATGAGATATGGTGGAAAACATGCTTCACAAAGTTAATTTTAAACTAAAACTTAAAAAATAGCTTCCCAACATCAAAAGGAGGAAATAAAATATGCAAGTAGTTACAGTAATCAAAGGAATGTCTTCATTTAGCAAAGTTTGAGAAGTGTGGAAAGAATGAGGAATAGGTAAATGATAGGAAAACTGAGATGGAGAGAAACATGGAGTCAGACTGGGGAGATAGCATATCGTATGCTACCAGTTAATTTAGTCAGACCTTAATTAACTGGTAGGATAGGAAAAAGTATTTAAAGTAATCAGTATTTGAAATTCAGCACCAATTTTTTTGTTTTTCCAAAGTTTAGTAAAATCCTTAATTGCAGTCCTCAGCTCAGCTCTAGATGTTTAGTTTCTACTGATCTTCTATTTGGTACAGCAATTTTAAGAGAATATTTAGAAATATGACTGTTGTTCATTTAGGATGCTAAAGAAAGGAGGAGAATGAAGAGAGAAATATAAGTGGGTGCTGAAGATAAAGTTAGTGAATGGTAGGGAATCAGACCCTCATCCCCACAAAGAGTTTTGCTGAGCCCAGTCCACTCTTCTGCATGTGCTGTAGGTTACCTTTCTGAGGAAAGTATTCCACCTCATATTTCTCTCCAGTTTCATGAGACAAGAGCAACTACAACCTTATCATTGGTCTGTAAACAGATGTCTTAACACCAAACCATTTTGTCAACAGTTTACGGGTAAGACAATTGCTAAGCAACTGTAGAACCTAAGGTCAATGAGAAGTTAGAGTCAGGCACAATACTTCTTGTTAGAGGGAAAAAAACAAACAAACAAAACCAAAAAACACCAAGGTTAAATGAAACTTATCCTGCTAGTAAAGCAGAATTCCTAGTCCCAAGAACCTCTCTGTTACAAAAAATCAAAGTGAGATTGCAGGCCCAGTTCAACGGCTCATACTCACAATCCCAGCATTTTCAGAGCCTGAGGAGGAGGACCACTTGAGGCCAGGAGTTTGAGATCAACCTGGGCAACATAGCAAGACCACATTATCTGCTAAAAATAAAAAATAAAAAAATAGCCAAGTATAGTGGCATGCACCTGTAGTCCTAGCTACTCAGGAGGCTGAGGCAGGAGGATCTCTTGAGCCTAGGAGTTTGAGGTTATAGTGAGCAATGCTCTTACTACTACGGTACAGCCTGGGTGATAGAGTGAGACTCCTCTCAAAAAAAATCAATGAATGAATAATTTAAAAGAATTTTTTAAAAATTTAAGTAAGATTTCAAGTTTATTTTCAATCTCCTTATTATATCATGGTGCATTCCCTGATGCTCAATGCTTGTCAAATACATTCAGTTTATCTTGGGAATTATCCTGTCCCTATATGAAACAGAAAAAAGAGTGATTACTGACAGTGATCTGTTTGCACATCATTATTTCTTGGGGTTCAGATAGGGCGTCAAATATGTTTATATCTAATCAATAGAGATTTTTTGGCCTTTCTCAGGGGGAGAGGCAGATATTTTGTGTCTTTAGAATAATAAGTGACCTTCTTGAGATGTCTATTTTAATAGAGGAATGTTCCTAATTTAGTCTTTTGACTTCTCCTTATGAATCCATAGGTCCTGCTGTCCCCTCATGACTACAGTCATGAAGGACATTAAATAATATTCCACAGGCTGCCATATGGGTAAATGGGTGGTTAATTAATTAACCAATGCACCATGTAGGGGCTTAAAAAATCAGATACATGTGAAATGTCCCAATGTCTGGGAAGAAAATAAATCTCCATAGACTAATGCCTTCTTGGCTGTGAAAATTATAAGAGGCTTAGTTCTTTATTTTTCTTCATGTAATTGAGTGAGGTCTAATGTGAGGTAGTAAGGAGAGGTTCACTGGGGCTTTGATTCAGAACAAAGTACCATACTGGTTAATCTGGAGAGAGAAGACATGCCTTCCGCACTCATAAAATGGATGTGAAGATAACGGTTAAATTCAAAATTCAGTATTGCCATGGAGGCTACAGTCTGGTTTAATAGAAAAGCTACATTTTTCATACAGTTTTTCATGGATATTAATAAACCAAATTTCTTTGAACGTTGTCAGCAATAACAGCGATGAAAAGCTGATGCACTAATACAAAACATAGTTGGTCATGAGAGAACATCCAGAAAGAGAATTCCCAGGTTGTGACAAACAAGCATGGATGATGGTTATAAAGAAATAGAACAACTATTTGGGAAAAATATTTTTAGATACATGAGGGACATATAGCACTGGGAAGAAAATGAGTGCAGATTATATTCTTCTGGGGAGGGGTATATAATTTCCCTTAGAGGTTAGTGCCCATGATTGCCAGTACCTAAGGTGCTGAGCAGCTGTATTTCTCAGCAAATCCAATATGCAATTGATACACCAAATCCAGGCCACTGGATAATACTATAATAGTCTGTTTATTTCTCCACTGACATAAGTATTTCCTCCTTACAAATGAGAGAGAAAAAGATAAAGTCCCTTTCTTGAAAGGCAAACCCAAAACAGATGCCCAACAGAATTCCTTGGTTTCTGTGCAAGAGTAATGAGAATTTAAAAGACTTGAATCTTTATAGTTTACTTGCTGATTCTTTATATTTTTTCCAGTTAAGACTATTCTTAATCCATGTTATATGCACCAGTTCAGAATTCATCTACGGGAACCCACATCGATAATCCCCTTTCTTCTGAAATAGCTCAGGGCTCTTGTTCTTTCTTAGTTATATCTGCAGCTAATTTGAAGCTCATTAGAGGACATATGAAAAGTTTTATACTTTATTCACCTCCAGAACACCTAAAATAGTGATGAATACTTTTAAGTGCGTATACACAAAAAGTATTTGTTGAATAGCTGATAACTGGTTCAGACAAGAAATCCTTGCAGTATTACAAAGTGCATGCTAGTCGCAATGCAGTGAATTTAGAGAACATATATATTTTCAAATTATATTTCATTTAAAATTATAGATGTCCTTACCTTACCAGAGCCTTCACAATTTTGATAATATACCAATATAGCAATTTGTGGATGATTCATTAGCATTTAATATTTTCTGGGAGAAAAAGAATAGCTAAACAGATAAGATAATATCAAGCATAGCTACTAAAATAATTTCAGAATTAGTACGGCCTATGACTAACTCACAAACTAATGATACTTATCTCAGTCCCCAGGGAAGAACTAATTCAATTGTAAGTGCACTCTTGAACATTTAGTCTTATTTGATTTGCTTTTTAAATGATTTCTACAGTTTTTTAAAAATTACTAAATAAAAGATTTTAGAGATTAACTGGAAAAAATGACTTCCCTTTTACTAATCTCTACTGCTGTAGAAATCTCACTGTTTTAATGCTATAATATATTATATTCATGCAATAAGAGAATATAGATGTAGTTCATTCTAACACACCTTTTTTCAATACCCCACACAGTGGCCCTACCCAAGTTTCATTAAATTAAAAGGATGGATTTTTTTTTATATTTACACACTATATACAAAAGAAAAATTATGTTGACTATAGAGTAGGTATCTGTTTCTGTTGGTATTCCATTTCTCTTTTTCTGTTGGCATTCCATTTTGACTGAACTTTATTGAAATACCATTTAAAAATAATTAAAATGCACGCATTTTAGTATACACTTTGATGAGTTAACATAGGAGGTCCTCAACCCCTGGGCCACATACCTGTTCCGGTCCATGGTCTGTTAGTAACTGGTGTACCTAGCAGGAGGTGAGCAGTGGGCCAGCAGGCACTACTGCCTGAGCTCCGCCTCCTGTCAGATCAGTGGTGGCATTAGATTCTCATAGATGTACAAACCCTATTTTGAACTGGACATGCAAGGAATCTAGGTTGCGTGCTTTTTATGAGAATCTAATACTTGATTATCTGAGGTGGAACAGTTTCATCCCAAAACCGTCCTCCCTTCCCCACTGTCTGTGGAAAGATTATCTTCCATGAAACTGATCCCTGGTGCCAAAAAAGTTGAGAACTGCTGAGCTCTCAATACATCCACTAGCTTTTAAAGTTACGTTCTAAATTACATATATTCAAAAACAATTTTTCCATACATATTTGTGATATTTATTTAAATATGTAACTGTTTACCAATGTAACTAGAAATCAGATATCATATACAGTATTGGGAAATTCATAGGGAAAATATGTATTTTATTTTGTATACTGTGACTAATCTAATTTTTCATTAGGAATAAAATTCATTTTTCTTCCATTACTGAAAATATCTTAGTTTCTTTTGGTGTGTCATATTTTCCTGATTTTTCATAATCATTATGTCCTTACATTTTTTTCTCCAAATTTTATTTTAGGATTGGGGGTACACGTATGGGTTTGTTATATTGGTAACTTGTGTGCCACAGGGGTTTTGTGTACAGATTACTTTGTCACCTAGTAATAAGGGTAGTACCTAACAGGTAGTTTTTCAATCCTCATCCTTCTCTTACCTTCCATCCTCAAGTAGGCCCCAGTGTTTGTTGTTACCTTCTTTGTATCCTTGTGTACTCAATGTTTAGCTCCCACTTACAAGTGAAAACCCTAAATATTCTACACACACACACACACACACACACACACACACACCCCGCACAAACACAAATTTGGTAAAATAGCAGAATACAAAATCAACAGGCAAAAATCAATGGGTTTCTATACACTAAACATAAACAACACAAAAACTAAATTAAGAAAGTAATTCAATTTACAAACATATCAAAAGATATTTAAGAATTAACTTCATCGAAGAGGTAAAAGACATGTGAAATGAAAATTACCAAACATTGGTGAAAGAAACTGAAGAATGTACAAATAAATAAAAAACTCATCATATCCAAATCCATTTTAAGGTACATCCTAGGTTATTCTTATTTCTACACTGGATGAGTATTATTAATTTCATTGCATTTCTAACTGAAATTATAGATAGTTTTGTATATATAATATTATGCAAGATTTTTGTAAATTATTTCATGGCAAGAATTATGTTATCTACATCATTATTTTAGTATTATTACAGGCCTACCATGTAAGTCAATGGAAATTGAATACATGGTTTGTTTTTTTTTTCAAATTTATTGATCATAGCATTGATAAGTAATATCACTGCAGGGTTTTAGCTAGTAGAATTGAGAAGATAAATAGAAAAGTCATTTCTTCTCTAGGTTGTCCACACATACATCTTTTCAAAAGAATTTTTATGCCACCTGGTGAAAAAGATTTCACTGTAAGATTGCATAAGCATAATAAGAAGTATTTGATGATTTTTAAAAAATTCTTTTTATGGTAGATGGCTGCAGGTTTAATGAAACCAGGATTTCCAAGACTACTTTCCTTTTTGACACCAATTGCAAGTTCAGGGGTATTACAAAACCTAAGGTTCAATAATTTGCTAGAAGGACTCACAGAACTATTATACTCACAGTTTATTTAAGGTAAAAGATACATATTAAAAGCAGCCAAGGGCAGGGATGTATGGAGCAAAGTTCAGAAACGTTCCAAATGTGGAGTTTCCAGTGTCATGAACATTCTTATATTCCTAGCATCAGTGTGTGACAGTATGCACAGAGGATTTTCAATCTGGAAATTTCATCCAAGTCTCCATGTCCAGAGTCTTTCCTGAGGGTCAATCGTGTAAGCCTGGTTGGCTGGCCACCTGGCTGACTTCATTCTCCAACCCCTTTGGAAGTTAAGCTTGTACCATGGGACCTAAAGCCCCCATTACAAATCACATTGTTAGTATCTGACTGGCTTAAGGCTCCCAGATAAATGAAGACATTTGCTCAGAGCATAGAGATTGCCTCCCCATAGACAACGGCAAGGGCCAGAACTCTCTTTAGCTGACATTAAATTCTTTATTACATAGAGCACATAATCATAATAGAGCTTTGTTTTCAGTGCTCATTGGACATTATTTTTATGGCCACATAATATGATATTGTGCCACACAAGTTGATGGTAAAGCAGATTTATTTTGTCTTGTGTACACAGTAAAAACTTGATTATTGTACATTGGTTATTTCAAGGTTTAAGAACACATTTTTTTGAATTAAGAATACTTTATACTGCCAAAGAAATCGTGGTTGAAAAAGTAACAATCAATTCATCAAAGTTATAATGGCAATAGGTTATAAACCTCAAATAAAAGAAGGTAGAGGGAATCTTTGAATTGGGTGTTAACAGGATCTAGCCAACTTATATTTTAATATTCTCTAAAGAGGAAAATGCTAAAAACTATTTCTGGCACTTATTTCATATTTAACTATGCTCAATTGATATTCTCAATTTTTAAGTACTGCAGCTACCTGTAAAGAATATTACTCCCATTCAAACTTCAAGGAGAAACTAACAAATGTCTTATTAAGGGCTCTATAATACTAACGTATTATCATACATCCCTCAAACTCCTTCAAATCAGTTTAAAATTCCCAACTTTTAACTCTTCCTATTCAAGACAGATAATTCGTAGGAAACTTGTAGCTTGAAAAATCTATTGTTTCATTGTTTCTGAAAGCAAATATTCTTGTTCAAAAAATAAATGGCTTTGATCTGTAACAGTGAAAAAAAATTTAAAATCACTACATGTCTTTTGTCTAATCATTAGCATTTTGGATTTAACTTGCTAATTTCCTAGAGGAAATTTAATTAATACAGGAGGTAAGCTGTAATAAGTAATATGGATAAAATTAGATTACATTAATTTTCTCTTATGCTGTTCTAAGGCACTAACTAAATTCACATCTAAACTCAGTTTTAATGAGAAATGACTTTTTTATTTTCTGTTACTCTTGTGGAAACCTTTGTACTCTCACTTTTCAACACATTTGTTCTAATGTTATTATTTTTGGACAGCCTGAACTACTGAAAGTTTTTTCTAGTGTGCATAGCCATGTATACTGTATTACTCCCCATTAAAAATATTTTAATGTTCTTGTGCAGTTATAAGGTAACTACACTAAGTGTAGAAGCATGTGGATTCACATTTCTATCGTAGACATTTTGTGAACCTAATTAATTTGGGAATTTATTAGCTTTACTGTAAGGTAATTAATTATGGAATCAAGAATGTATACAGAAACACTGGTATCATTATGAGTCTTAAGTTGCAGACTTATCTGGACACATATATTAAGCTTGATTTTTCTAAATATGGTCAACCATTTAGAGAAATGTAAGGGTTAGATTGAGTCTACACAGAAACTATAGGAGGTTTTAGATGAAGAATTAATGGACACATAATCAGTGAAAATGCCTTCCAGACATTCTTTAGGTAAGATTTCTATAATGCACGCTGATAAAGCAAATTCTGAAGCAGTTCAAACATAGCCAGGTAGAAGGAATCATGTCAGTCGTCTCCAAATATATAAGGAATGCTTCTCTCATTAATTTGTGCTCCAAAGAAAAGAATGGAAGACTAACAAGGGGCCTAATTCTTTGTTCGTGATTGAGGATGTTTCTATTGTATCTGGGAGTAACTTCTATGTAAAAGATGAGTGTAAACTAGAGCTAAATGGTTTGAATTTGGAACTCATTCATGATTTTTAACTTTGTAATATTGATATATGTATGTGTTAGGCTGTTTTTGAGTTACTAAAAATGAACACCTGAAACTGGATGATTTATATAGAAAAAAAGGTTTAATTCATTCTTCATGCTGTACAGGAAGTGTTGTGCTAGCATCTGATTCTAGTGAGAGCCTCAGGAAGCTTACAGTCATGACAGAAGGCAAAGGGGGAGCAGGTATGTCACATGATGATGGCGGGAGCAAGAGAGAGAGAAGGAAGTGCCACACTCTTAAGCCACCAGATTTCACATGCACTCACAGTGAGAACACACTCATTACCATGGGGAGGGCACCACACCATTAATGAGGGATCTGCCCTCATGACCGAAACACCTCTCACCTCCAACATTGGGGGTTACATTTCAACATATTTGGAGGGAATAAATATTCAAACCATATTAATGTCTTAATCTGCTCAGGCTGCTATAACAAAATACCATAAACTAGGTAGTTTTAAACACTAGATATTATTTCCTGCAGTTTTGGAGACTGGGAAGTCCAAGATTAAGACAGATTTGTCTTCTCAGTGTAACATCACATGATAGAAGTGGCTACCTAGCTCTCTTCAGTCTCTTTTATAAGGGCACAAATCTTAATCATGAGGGGCATGCCATTTTGTTCTGAAGCACAAAAATTCAGAACATAGCAGTACACTGTTTAACAGATCCAGGTTTCAGGTCCATGTTATATAAAATTTGAATAACTATAATAACATGCCTTGTAGATAGTTGTGGTAAAATTTAAGCCAGTTAAACCATGCAGTGCTATTGTAACAATGCCTGAAAAAGAGTAACATGCAAAATGTTCAATCATCTTCAGCTGTTGTTGTTGCTGCTGGGATTCATCTCCATGTGGTTTTGATCTAAATTAGTGTTTCCTAAATAATATAGAGATAATGAAACTCAAAGATGTGATCAGACTTATTAACTTCCAACCTTGGCAAGAAAGTAAAGTCATGTCTGGTTTTATTGCACTTTATTGAGCTTTGGAGATTTTTAACACTTGTTACAAATTGAAGGTTTGTGGAAGCACTGCCTGGAGCCAGTCTATTGACACAGCTTTCCAACTGCATGTGCTCACTTTGTGTTTCAGTGTCACATTTTGGTAATTCTTACAATATTGCAAACTTTTTTCATTACTGCTATACCTGTTTTAGTGACCTGTAATCACTAATCATAGATATTAGCATTTTAACTGTTTTGAGGCACTATGAAACATGTGCATGTAAGACAGTAAATTTAATCAATGAATGTTGTGTGTGTTCTAACTGCTCTACAACCAGCCATGGCCCCATCTCTTTCACATTCTTTAGTTTTCCCTTTTCCCTGAGACACATCAATATTGAAATTAGGCCAGTTACTAACCCTACAATGGCCTCTACACAGTGAAGTAAAAGAAGGAGTCACACATCTCTTACTTTAAATAAAAAGTTAGAAATTATTAAGCTTAGTGAGAAAGACATGTCAAAATCCTAGAGAGGCTGAAAGCTATATCTCTTGCACCAATCCGTTAGCCAACTGGTGAATGCAAAGCTCTTGAAGGAAATTAAAAGTGCTACTTCAGTGAACACACAAATGATAAGAAAGAAAAGCAGGCTTATTGCTGATATTGAGGAAGTTTTAGCAGTCTGAATAGAAGATCAAACCAGCCACAACATCCCCTTAAGCCAAAGCCTAATCCAGAACAAGGCCCTAACTCTTTCCAATTCTAGAGGACCAGGAGAGGTGAAGAAGTTGAAGAAGAAAAGTTTGAAGTCAGCTGGAGGTGGTTCATGAGGTTTAAGAAGCCGTCTCTGTATCTTAAAAGTGCAAGGTGAAGCAGCACATGCTGATGTGGAAGCTATAACAAGTTATTCAGGATATTTAGCTAAAATGATTACAATAAAAAACAGTTTTAATGTAGATGAAACAGCCTTCTACTGGAAGAAAATACCATCTAGAACTCTCAAATAAAGAGGAAAAGTCAATACCTGGTTTTATAGCTTCAAAAGACAGGCTGGCACTCTTGTTAGGAGCTAATGCAGCTAGTGACTTTAAGTTGAAGCCAATATTCATTTACCATTCCATAAATGCTAAGGCCCCTAAGAATGATGCTAAATCCACTCTGCTTGTGCTTTATAAATGGAAAAACAAAGACTAGATGAAAGCACATCTGGTTACAGAATGATTTACTGAATATTTTAAGCCTGCTGTTGAGACCTATCTGCTGAGAATTAAAAAAAAAAAAAAAGATTCTTTTCAAAATAGTACTGCTTATTGACAATGTACCTGGTTACAAAAGAATAGTGATGGAGAATTATAAGGAGATTAATGCTGTTTTCATTCCTGCTAACAGAATATTTATTCTCCAGCCCATGAATCAAAGAGCAATTTCTTACTTTCAAGTCTTATTATTAAATAAATACATTTTAAAAGACTGTAGTTGCCAGAGATAATGATTCCTCCAATGGATGTGGGCAAAGTAAATCAAAAACCAGAATCACCATTGTAGATTCCATTAAGAACATTCATGTTTCATGAGAGGAAATCAAAATATCAACATTAACAGGAGTTTGGAAGAAGTTTATTTCAACTCTCATGGTTGACTTAGAGGGGTTCCAGACTTCAGTGGAGGAAGTAACATTAGAAGGTGGTGGGAGTAGAAATGAAACAACTTAGAAGTAGTCTAAAGCTAAAGATGTGACAAGGTTGCTGCAATCTCATGAATAAACTTTAACGAATGAGGAGTTGCTTTTAAGGATGAGCAAAGAAAATAGTTTCTTGACATGGAAACTACTCATAATAAAAACGCTATGAACATTGTTGAAATAACAAAGGACTTAGAACATTATAAAAACTTAGTTTATAAAGCAGTGACAGAGTTTGAGAACATTGATTCCAATGTTTGAAAGAAGTTCTATTGTGGGTAAAATGCTGTGGGTAAAATAAAAGAGATGTCTGTAGGTGTGTTGCATTATACCTGGGATCTCTATTCTGTTTCATTTGTCTATGTATCTGCTTTTGTACCAGTACCAAGGTGTTTTGGTTATTGTAGCCTTGTGGTATAGTTTGAAGTCAAGTAATATGATGCCTCCAGCTTTGCTGTTTGATGTTATTTTGATGCCTAGGATTGCCTTGGCTATTCGGGCTTTTGTTTTGGTTTCATATGAATTTCAAAATAGTTTATTTTTTAATTCTGTGAAGAATGTTACTAATATTTTGATAGTAATAGCATTGAATCTATAAAATGCCTTCTAGCTATTCATATCAAACTATCAGTTATTTTAGTAATATTGATCCTTCCTGTCTATGGGCATGGAATGTTTTTCCATGCTCACCTATCCATGAGCATTAAATGTTTTTCCATGCTCATAGATAGGAAGAATCAATATTGATTTGTTATCAATCAGCTTTAATATGTTTGCATCATCTCTGATTTATTTGAGCAGTGTTTTGTAATTCTCATTTTAGAGATATTTCAACTTCCAGGTCAGCTGTATTCCTATGGATTTTATTCTTTTTGTGGCTATTGTGAATGTGATTGTATTCTTGATTTTGCTCTCAGCTTGGATGTTGTTGTTGTATAAGTGTGCTACCAATGTATTTACACAATTTTGTTTCCTGAAATGTTACAAAATTTCTGTATCAGATCAAGGAGCTTTTGGGCAGAGACTATGGAGTTTTCTTGGTATAGATTCATACCGTCTGCAGACAAGGGTATTTAAAGTTCCCCTCTTTCTATTTCTGTGCTTTTTATTTCTTCCTCTTGCCTGATTGCTCTGGCTAGGACTTCCAGTACTATACTGGACAGCAGTAGTGAGAGAGGGTATCCTCTTCTTATTCTGATTTTCAAGGGGAATGTTTCCAGCTTTTGCCCATTCAGTGTGAGGTTTAGTGTGGGCTTTTCATAGATGGCTCTTGTTATTTTGAAATATATTCTTTCAATGCCTAGGTTTTTTTAGTGTTTTTAACGTGAAGCAATGTTGATTTTTGTCAAAAGCCTTTTCTTTATCTATTGAGATAATCATATCGTTTTTATTTTTTATTCTATTTGTGATGAATCACATTTGTTGATTTGCATATGTTGAGCCAACCTTGCATGCCAGAAGTAAAGCCTAATTGATTGTGGTGGTTTCACTTTTTGACGTGCTAAATTCAGTTTGCTGGTATTTTGTTGAGGATTTTGGTGTCTGTGTTCATCAAGGATATTGGCCTGACATTTTCTTTTTTTGCTGTGTCTGTGCCAGATTTTGGAATCAAAATGAAGCTGGTCTCATAGAATTAGTTACGGTGGAGTCCCTCCTCCTTGTTTTTTTTTTTTTTTTTTTTTTTGTTGGGGGGGGGTGTATTTTCGGTAGAAATGGTGCACTCTCTTCTTTATACATCTGGTAGAATTGCAATCCCTGGAGATGTTTGTTTGTTTGTTTGTTTGTATTACTGTGGAGTCAGTGGTAATGTCCCCTTTGTCATTTCTGATTATGGTTATTTGGTTCTTCTCTTTGACAAAGTTGACACAAATAAGAAATAGGAAAGAACTCCTTATTCAATATGTAATGCTGGGATAACTGGATAGCTATATGCAGAGTATTAAAACTGGGCCCTTTCCTTACACCAGATACAAAAAAGCAAGTAAAGTTGGATTAAGACTTAACTGTAAAACCTAAAACTATAAAAACCTTGGAAAATAGCCTCAGAAATACCACTCTGGAAACAGGAACTGGCAAAGTTCATCATTATAATGATGAAGACACCAAAAGCAATTGCAACAAAAGCAAAAATTGACAATGGGACCTAATTAAACTAAAGAGCTTCTGCACAGAAGAAGGAACTATCAACAGTGTAAACACAAAACCTACACAATGGGAGAAAATACTTGCATATTGTGAATCTGACAAAGGTTCAATATCTGGAATCTAAAAGGAACTTAAATTTTCAAGCAAAAAACAACAAAAATACTTTAAAGAGTGGGCAATGGACATGAATAGACACCATTCAAAAGACACACACACAGGCAGGGAGCATACGAAAAAATGCTGAACATGACTAATCATTACATAAATGCAAATGAAAACCACAATAAAATTCTCTCTCACACCTATCAGAATGATACTGGCAAGGTTGTGGAGAGAAGGGAACACTAATACACTGATGTTGGGGATATAAATTAGGTTCAGTCATTGTTAAAATCTGTTTCACAATTTATCAAAGAACTTAATTACTCAAAGAACAGAATTAATTACAAAACAGAATTACTCAAAGAACAGAATTACCACTTGATCCAGCAATCTCATTATTGTTATATACCCAAACGAATAAAAATGGTTCTACCATAAAGACACATGCACCTGTATGTTCAATGTAGTACTATTCACATTAGCAAAGACTTGGAATCAACCTAAATGCCCATCAATAGTAGACTTGATAAAGTAAATGTGGTACATTTATACCATGGAATACTATGCAACCATGAAAAAGATTGAAACCATGTTCTTTGCAGGAACATGGATAGAGATGAAAGTCATTCTCCTAAGCAAACTCACCCAGGAGCAGAGAAACAAATACCACATGTTCTCACTTATAAGTGGGAGCTAAATATCAATTACATATGGTTACAAAGAAGGGAACAAAGGACACCAGGACCTAATTGAAGGTGAAGCGAGAGAGGAGGGTGATGCTTGGAAAACTACCTATTGGTTTCAGTGCTTATTACCTGGGTGATGAAATAACCTGTACACTAAACCCCCACAATATGCAATTTACCTATATAACAAACCTAAACATGTAATAAAATAAAAGTTTTTTAATGTTAGCAAATAACATCATATGTTGCAAATAAATCTTGTAGGAGAAGATAAGTCAATCAATGCGACAACCTTCAGTGTTGTCAGATTTTAAGAAATGGTCACAGCCACCCCAGTCCTCAGCAATCATCCCCCTGATTCATCAACACACATTGACATCTAGGCAAGATTCTCCACTAGGAAAATGTTTATGACTTTCTAAATGCTCAGATGATTCTTAGTATTTTTTAACAATAAAGTATTTTAATTAACGAGTATTTTTGGAGACATTGCTATTGTATACTTAATAAACTATAGTGTAACATAACTTTTTATGCACAGGGAAACCAATAAATTAGTGTGACTTGCTTTTTGCGATATTAGTTTTATTGCTATGATCTGGACCCAAACCCACATATTTCTGAGGTATGCCTGTCTATCATATTGTATAGACTGAACCTCTTTTCAAAGATGTTAAGATTATTTTATCCCTAAAATCCTCCATTTCTGGTTTACTTTCCATTCTCATACATTATTGTGACATTAAATTACAAATAGTTTTATCCAAGTCCTAAAACTCTAGTTTACAAGCAAATAAATAAAAAAGAAAAAAAAGTGATTACTTGCTATTCCCATTCTTTTTATGATCCAGGTCAAATTATTTAGGCTTCCTTAGTCTTATTTTTAAAAATCATATATAAACAATGCTTCCTCTCTTGTAAATTCAGACATGTATTATCTCATCTCAACATTGGGATTGACATTCATCATATTAACAATAACTCTATAAGGTGGTATTTTTATTCACAATTTACAAATGAGAAAATTCAGGCCTAGTGAGGTTAAATAATTTTCCCAAGGTTATACAAATAGAAATGGTGGAGTCAAGCTGAGGGTTCCTTTCCTTCCCTCAGCAGGCAAATTCGTAGCAGGCAAATTTACGCACCTCTAATTTAAGATTTTTAACTGTAGCTGCTATCATTTTTTACATACAGGATAATACAAGATATGTGCCAAATTATTACTGGATGAAAATTATGCCAGATATTATATTGAAAATTTAAGTAGTATGAAAATAAAATAGTTTGAGCTGTGAGGAAGCTCAAACTATTCCACCTATGGGGACCTCATGTTAGTGTCTTAATGCTACATAGAGGGAAAGACAGTGATGTCCAGCCAGCTCCTGGATGCTTTAGTTCTCAGTTGTCTTGTGTTATGTGACAGCTGGTTACAATCATAAAAACCCAAAATACAACTACCCAACCAAACTCTTCTCATATTCCTGAACCGCAAAAATTGTAAGAGATAATAAAACGTTTGTTATTAACCTAGTGAGTTTGATGGTGGTTTGTTCCAAGGCAACAGATAACTGGAATGTCATTTTTTGCCTGGAAATAATATAATTTATGACCTATTTGTAATAATCCACTATTGTATCACTTCGTGCTGCTATAAAAAATTGCCATAGACTGGGTGTTTTAAAAACAACAAAAATTTATTTCTCATGGTTTGATTAGCTGGAAGCAAGGTCAGGGTGCCTGCATAGCCAGGTTATGGTGAAAGCCATCTTCTAGAGAATAGACTTCTAGCTGTGTCTTTGCATGGCAGAAAGAGGGCAAGAAAGTGCTTTGGAGTTTCTTTCATAAGGGCACTAATCTCATTCATGAGGGTTTCATTTGCATGATTAATTACCTCCCAAAGGCTGAGCTCCTAATACTGTCACACTGAGGGTTCAAAATTCAGCATATAAATTTTGAGAGGGCACTTATTTAGTCCATTACATCCACGAAGAGATTTTATTGTGCCATTTGCCTGGAAGAGCCTGGTTGTAAGACCTGGGAATCTCATCTGGAATGGCAGGAAATACTTAAAACTGAGACTCAATATTGAGTCTAGTCTCATCTAAACCTATTAAAATTTGAGTTTAGGCTCATTAGAATCTTCTAGGCTGGTATTGCAAACAAAGCAATTGATTGTTTATAATTATTAGGTCCTTTTTGGAAAATATATTTTTGATAAGCAAAATAGATATATAGACCACTACTTATTACCAGAGGCTTTGTTAAGAACAATTGTGAAACTTTACAATTAGTTTTTCACTAATGAAACAAGAGAAAATGTGTATTGATTGACTAAACATATTGTATAGCATTATGATTATCTCATGAAAAAGGCGTAATAATATCTTACATCTGATTGCCTACACTCTAGTTTGGAGTCTGAAGAGTTTCTGGTCAGAACCGATTATTAGAGGATTATGTTTCATTAGATCCCAACTGGAAAAATATAGTTATATGTTAGCACCAGAATAGTCCTCTACTGAGCCTTTTACCAAAAAAAAAAAAAGAGAGATTTGGAAGATTAGAAGGGTAGAAATCAGGGACATCATCAAATCCACAGAACATGACTCTTTTTATTCCTCATTAACATGCTGCCTATCAAATAATATATGGAATAAGAGTTATGGTTGTCTTCTCCTAAAATCTCATTACCAGATAACAGTGAAGTATTAACACATATTAAACTTTAAGTTAAATCTAAGACTTGTGTGTATTAAAATTTTTGACACTATGATAATCTTTCAATATTATTTGTGATATCATTATGTACTCATGGTATTTTATAGATGCACTATGTCTCAACCTTTTGCAATTATTATTTTGATAATTAAATTATCACAATCTGACTACTGTCAGATTGACCTTTCAATCTAGTTCTTGAGTTTCTTGACACAACCAGATTAAAATTCCTTGCTGTCTGCTAAAATAAGATGTGCCAGTATTACCCTGTATATTTCCTGCCCCAAACATGAAATTGACCATTGCTTCAAGTAGAAAGCCATGGTTCCTTTGAGTGGCAAATGATAATCTGAACCGCAAGAGCATTATGTTAGGTTTATCCTGGTAAAATGGCATCTCTGTTAGATGATTATATTGTACAGAGCTAAAATTAATTCACATTTTTTAAAAATCATCAACGAACACTGGTATTTTCAATTTTGTTCCAAAGTGACATCAGTCCTTCTTCCTTTCTTTGATTTTATACCATATCTTTTGTTCTTTCTATGTGGAAATCCTGATTATTAATAACATAAGTATAATTTCTAATTTATTTTATTCAATGATCTGAAGTCAATTTTGAATAAGACCAGTATCATTATTAACAATATCATATTAATAATGTACATATAAAATGGCAATGTTCTGTCACAAAATTAATTTTCTTAAGGATACGTAATCAAGACAGCATTTTCCTACTTTTGCTTGGTGCGTTTGTATATCACAGTATATGGTTTCTTTCATCATTCACTTTATTTTCAGTTTGACAGTGCAGAGAGCCAAAAAAGTGAGTTTCAGATTTTAAAAAGAAGGTTATTTTCAGAGATTATTATGTGTGGAGGCAGTTTTAAGCTTCATAAAGATATTTGGGGCAGATGTAGAGTGAGTGCTCCCTGTCCAATTTGATATGGCAGGAAAATTCCAAGAACTCAATATCCAAGGTCCTAGGCAAGAGTTTTATTTTAATCACTTGATAATAGCCAATTCATAACACCGTAATAAGGATATTCAAAAGTTCACAGAACTATTCTAAAAATAATTTTTCTACTTGGGAATTCCTGCCCCAGAAGGGCAGTATAATTTTGAATTTGCTTTCATGTATTTTATTATTTATTTATTTATTTATATTTTTAGAGACACCGTCTCACTCTGTTACCTAGGCTGGAGTGCAGTGGCAAAATTACAGTTCATTGCAGCCTCAAACCCCTAGGCTCAAGACATCCTACTGCCTCAGCCTCTCAAGTAGCATGTGCTAACACACCTGGCTAATTAAAAAAAAAAAAAAAAAAAAATTGTGGAGGTGGCATTTAACTGTGTTGCATAGGCTAGTGTGAAGTTCTGGTCTCAAGCAATCCTCCCACCTTGGCCTTTCAAATTGCTGGATTACAGATGTGAGCAATCACACCTGGCCACGTTTATGTATTTTAGATGCTTATCTTTACAATTTATTATGGGGATTTTTTTCCTCTACTCAGAATACAGAAGTGAACCTTCTTGTTCCTAAAGAGTGGTATTCTTATAACTTCCTTTTACTGGGAGCAACTTTTCTGTTGCCCAATTTATAGCATAAAGTATAAAACCTTGTTTCTAATTCTTGCATTACCATTACATCACCAGCTCTTTTTCTCGAGTTTATATCAGATTGTCATCTGTTGCATCAATTTGAGGGTTGCAATTCTGATTTTAAAATTTCTCTAACCTCCCAAATGTATAAATCCACCCAGATTTGATCAAACTAATCTGCCCTAAACCTCAACAACTTCATCACTGTAAAACTCTGGTTGCCTTCTCTGTAGCCTCACCACCTGTCTCATGTTCCTCCAGGTGGCCTAATCTCTACTGTGTCTGCCACAGCCTGAGTTAAGTCAGTGGCTCCTCCTCTGTGTGTGTAGGATCTGACTTCCCTGGCAGTTGCTTGAAGGGGACAGGTATCAAAACCAGGAAATTCAAGGGATCTAGTGCTATGTGCTGTGAGTTTAGGTAAGAAAGAAACCTCTGGCAGATACATTTTTCTCACTTTATTTTTCCTACCACCCGTCTGTCCCAAGTGGGGCGATTCCACACGGCTCCTTCAGAAAATACTGTGACTTAACAACTTGTTTTCTTATGATGGTGTGACTAGCTTAGTAAGACATAACAATGTATTTGTGTTTCCTCCTTCCTTGCCTCACTTTACTATTTCTGCCTTAATATTTATTTTTTATAAAGTCTTAGCATGTAAATTTGCCCTAAAACAGGCTAAAGCAGTTTTCCATTCCTTTCTGGCATCTACAGATTTATGTATTATAAAATTGTATTTACCTACAATAATTATGATTAGTGAAGTCTGGTTTTCACCGGATCTGATGTCGCATTGCTGTGAACGAAAGCTGATTTTGAGGGCAAGTTTTGTGAGAAGTCGGCTCTTTTAGGAACCTGCCCTATAGACGCTGCAAAGCCTACCTGGTAGTATTTAGGCTAGATTCATCTTAAATGTAGTCATGGAGCCATAAGCAAATATAGAAGTCAACATCCTAGGGCTTTTTATGGATAAAAGCAGACAAATAAAAATTTTGTATATTATCTATTGAAATTGGCAGTTTAATTCCTAGAGCTGAGTTCCAAAGAAAACCAAAACAACAATAACAGAGAAGCAAAGGCCCTGAAGGGTTAATAATTTTAAAAACAAGAATTAGTGGCACAACTAAATTGAAGATTTTCTGATTCCATTTTGGTGCCAGTGACCCTAACAAGTTTTTGGGCATTCCAGGTATTTGCTTGGTGAGTGGTTTAGCTTCATTCATACAAGAAGAAACAAATCAGGTTTGTTGAAAGAGTTTCTATTTGATTTGAAGATACTTTTACTAACTACAATAAAAACACAAATATGATTACATTTTCATTTTGTCTAAACTAATGTTCATCCCAGCCAATGGTAAGTAGTGTAGAAGCATCTAAAATTCATTGATTTGATACTATAGAGACAAAGAAAGTACTGATTGACTGAGTGTCCCTTTGCAAGGTGTCATCTTGCCATTAGGTAAACTAGATGTGATTGAATACATTAATCAAATATGCATTTCAATGGTTTTAGATTTTCTACATCCTACCACATTACAACATGGAAGCATAATATATTGAGAGGTCTACAGTTAATTGAGGAGCCACAGAATTGAGCAGAGTCATTGCAACTAAAATGGGAGAACTTGAGAAAACTGAGAATCTCGTTACCCGCAACAGTATCAATGATAGCATCATTACTTAATGATATAAATATTTTATTGTATTTACAGCTAGTTCATTTCTCCTGTCAATCAGGTCTTTGCTCATCATTGTTTTCCCTTCTTTTCTCAGCAGTAATGGAAGTTATTCTTATTTTCTAATGAAAACATTTTGGGGAGAGAGGACATGACTTAGATTAGTAGTCTCAGCATCTTCTCTCCTACCTCAAAATATGTATGTAAGCACTCCTTCAAAAAAAAGGCATTTTTCTTTTTAAGAGGACTTCCGGTTCTTCCCTACATTATGTCATTGATTTTTTTCTACAGTCTTGGAGAGTAGCTGTTATTACGCTGTTTATTACAAGAGGAAACAAAATAAAATAGTGTGAAGTAATGTTTTGCAAGTTTCCATGGCTGAATAAAAGATACAACTGAAACCATATAAAGCACTTCTAATATTTCCCATTATCCTGAATTTCTGGTCTTCATATAGTATTCTTCATTCTAAAATAGTCTTCTTTTTTATGAAGAACAAAAATACTAAATATATGTTTGATAAAACATAAAAATTATAACTACCATTATCATACACTTGTGTATGTCAAATACTGTGTAATCCATTTTCCATCTATTACCTCAATCAATTTTGGCAACAACTGTTTAGTATATACTTTTATTATTATTCCCCTTTGACATGTGCATTTATCCTCTATTGAGAAGAATCTGAGCCTTACAGAGATGGAATAACATGCTTGAGATTGTACCTTAGTACATTGCCAAACTAGAATAGTTCAAACCCCCGCCTGCATGCAAACCTGTGGTCCTAACCACAATACCATATTGCCACAGTTTCACCTTTGTTGACTGACATAAAAATCTGGATTGCTTCGCAAAGTCCTGAATAGCAAGAAAGACTCTTACATTTGTTTTTACATTTCACTTACTAACACAGTAGCTTTGTGAGAAATGTTCATTTACTTAAAGAATAAATGAATGTTAAAAATGTTTCAAACATCTAAATGTTCTCATATATTTCAAGTATAGCACTGCAGAAAATATTATCTGTTTTCCCTTTAGAATTTGGAAATTAAAGAGAAAATAGAGCATTTAAAAAATATATTGTGCCTCATTTTGTTTTCATGTGCTTTTATCTATCCGAGCATTGTAAAATATAGAAACTGGCCCTTTCTCTTTTCTTAAATTCCAAGTCAGAAGACACATAAATTATCACTCACTCTTTATAAAAGGAAATTATGAATTCTTGATCAAACATATGAAGTAATGCATTTCTGCCAGCCAACATGTATCTCTAGTCACTTGTAAAATATCAAAATAATCATTAAAGTGTAGCGATTTGAGTTTAAACATTTTACATATTTTACCAAATTTGATATTGTCTAAAATCAAATGGGGTAGGCAACGCCAGCATAATTTTTATTAACTTTATACATAGAAAAGTTGAAGATTAGAGAATTATCAATGGTTTCCTTACCCACAATTCAAATGTAGCATCCTTGTTTTTTTCCCTTTTTCTTTTTAAATTCATCCTCATCCTTCTTTTCTTTTTTATTGGTGATACTAGACTAGTAATTTATATTGCTGTCATGCTAGAGAGCACTAACAACTGATTAAATTTGGCATATAAAATATAGTTTCCTTTTTTCTTTGTATTGAACTATAAGTATTACCTTCAATCTTTTCAAATTTGTTAAGGCTAGTTTTGCAAATTAATATATGATTTATTTTAAAGAATGTTTCATGTGAGCTTGAGAAGAATGTGTATTGTGCTGCCAGTGGGTAGGATGTTCTGTATATGTCCGTTAGACCATTTGACCTATAATGCTGTTCAAGTTCACAGTTTTCTTATTGATTCTACATCCAAGTGATCTGTCTATTGGTGAAAGTGTAATGAAGTATCCTGCTCTTATTAAATTGCAGCCTATCTCACCCATCTGATCTAATAAGGTTTGCTTTATATATTTAGGTGCTTCAATGTTGGATGCATATATATTTAAAATTTTTACAACTTCTTAATGAATTTGACCTCTTTCTCATGATGATTTTCTTTGTTTCTTTTTATAGTTTTACATTTAAAGTCTATTTTGTTTAAATATCTACCCCTGTAATCTTTTGGTCACCATTTGCCTACAGTATCTTTTTCCGTCCCTTCACTTTCAGTCTGTGTGTGTCCTTACGGTTAAAGTGTGTCTCTTGTAGGCACCATATGTTGAATCTTTTAAAAATCCATCCAGCCAGTCTTTGTCTTTTGATTGGAGAATTTAATCCATTTACATGTAAATTAATTATTGATAGGTAAAGATTTGCTAGTAATATTTTGTTACTTTTACGAACTGTTCTGTAGTCATCATGTTCTTCTATTCCAATTTTGCTACTGTATTTTTAATTTGTTGCATTTTTATAGTTGTATGCTTGAATTATTTGTTTATCTTTTGTGTATTTACTAGAGGTTTTATTCTTGTGGTTATTATAAGGCTTACATTAAGCATATTATTGTTATAATGAACTAATGTAAGCTGATGTTTCCTTAACTTCAATCGCATACAAATACTCTAAATTTTACTTCTTTTCCAACCACTACATTGTACACTTTTGATGTCATACTTTACATCTAATTATATTGTGTTTATTCACCAATTATTTATAGTCAGAGTTGTTTTAATATTTTTTTAAACTCTTATACTAAAGTTAAGAATGACTTACATACCACCTTTAAAGTATTCAAGTATTTTAAATTTGACTAGATACTTACATTTACAAGGGAGTTTTATACTTTTATATATTTTCATATTTTTATTTGTTATCTTTTTTCAACTTGAAATTTACCTTTAAAATTTCTTTTTTTTTTTTTTTTTTTTTTGAGACGGAGTCTTGCTCTGTCGCCTGGGCTGGAGTGCAGTGGCCGGATCTCGGCTCACTGCAAGCTCCGCCTCCCGGGTTTACGCCATTCTCCTGCCTCAGCCTCCGGAGTAGCTGGGACTACAGGCGCCTGCCAACTCGCCCGGCTAGTTTTTTGTATTTTTTTTTAGTAGAGACGGGGTTTCACCGTGTTAGCCAGGATGGTCTCGATCTCCTGACCTCGTGATCCGCCCATCTCGGCCTCCCAAAGTGCTGGGATTACAGGCTTGAGCCACCGCGCCCGGCCTAAAATTTCTTTTAAGCAGTTAAGGATCAGACTCATGTAGTGTCTTCTATGTTTGCACAATATGTAGCATAAAATAGCTACTCTATATATATATATTAAAGGAATGAATAAACTGTGTGTACTGAAATATATCCCTAATATTATGACATAATAATGAAATTATACATAATTAGTGTGTATTTTCACTGAAATATGACCTGCTCTTCCTTTTGTAAATTCAGTCATGTTAAAACACATAGATATATGTGTGCAATACATATATAAACACATGTATGTATAAAATATACTATATATTTATAATGTATTATATATTTTATGTATATTTTTAAAATGTATAACATATATAGAGTGTATTTTATACAGTATATTTGAATGGATTGTATTTTATACATCTATGTATAAAATGTGTATGCATATATGTATTTTATATACATTAATATAATGTATAGATGTTATATAATATAGACATTGATAAATGTAAAACACATATATCAATGATCTATAGCATCTAACAGATTTAAACTCCTATTTAGAGTTTATAGAATCACCACTCTATTTTTTCTTAAGGCAAAATAATCTGTTAGGTGCTATAAATACATATATCAATATCTACATTATATAATATCAATACATTATATTACATGCATATGTACATATACATTGATATAATGTACACATATACCTATGTGTATATATGTGTTCAGATATATACATGTATGAGTTTTCACTCATAGAAACCACTCCTGTGAATGTTATGGAAACTAACTACACTATTCTCTTGTGTGTGCATGAAATGTGCCACTGTCTCAGTATAGACACAAGTTTTAAATAGTTCAGACTAAGGTAGTAAACAAATGGGGCCTCATGTGTCCTCTTTTGATTGAGCTTTGCATCATTCAGTATTGCTTTAAACTGCCTCATATACTCTTTTCTCAGTACTTTTCTGCCAGTTTTGCAGCAATATAAATTTCCAGATGACAAAATCTGTTAGATGCTATAAAAACCAAACAAAGCAATGGTACTGAGGCTGGGTGAAATGAACATTTTTCTTTGAAACTGAGCACACAGAGTGACTTCTAATAATTCACCATGGACAGCATGAGCTCAGCTATACTGAAATGGTTCAAGAAGCTGGGAAATAATGTCTCTTAGTTTTAGCTGTCAAAGTATAATCACCCCAAGCTCACTTTATTTAATACTTTTCAAAAGTTTGTGGAAGCAACTTTCAGTAATAAGGCTTGACCAACATAGCATAAAATTCTACATTCAGCTTTCAAAATATTGACCTTTTCTCTGCCTCAAGAAAAAATATAGTGGTGATTCTATAATTAAACTCTAAATAGGACAAGTTAAATGACCTGCTCTGTGGTGCCCCAGAAGCTGATAAGGTCTTGCACATGTTTGTCTGCTCCAAGCTGCTTCAGAGAATAAACTTCAGGTAGCACAGCTGGACTTCCTCTCTCAAGATCCATCATGCTCCTGATCCAACATCTTTCAAGAATTTGCAGGGACACTTGCAAGAATATTTATAGCTATATTCATCCCCACATGCACCATACCCTAATTATATGTGATCAGATTTCTCTTCTGTGCAAGTAAGATTGGAAAGACCATGCTTATACCTGCAGTAATTCCCTCTCATCTGCATCTGCATATGTATTTATATATATATATATTTATATATATCTCCATATATAATATTATATTTATATAAATTAAGAACACTTTTTTTCTATACATACATACATCTGACAGAGTTTAAATTTATAAATTAGGCATAGTAAGATATCAATAATTATAATAAATAGAACAATTTATTATACAATTATAACAATATGTCAGAACAATTATAACAATATGTCAGCATCACTAATCTTGCATTTAAAGGCCATTATGAAGTAAAGTAAGGGTTACTTAAGCACAGGCAATTCAATACCACATCAGTCAATCTGATAACCCAGGTGGTTACTAAGTTACTACAGGTAGGTAGCATATACAGTGTGGATACACCAGACAAAAGGAGGATTTATGTCTAGGGCAGGATGAAGTGGGTGGCATGAGATTTCATCACGTTGCTCAGAATGACGCACAATTTAAAACTGAAGAAATGTTGATATCTGAAATATTTCATTTAATATTTTTGAAGCACAGTTGACCATGATTAACTGAAACACCCAAAGGTGAGACCACGGATAAGGAGGACTACTGTATAGTGCTCGAAATGTGCATATTTAGAAAAACTAATTTATTTATGCTAAAGAATATTTAATATATTAACAAGTAAAAATGACTAACAGATCAAATTGGATCATTTTCTGTTTTTGCTCAACCTTTTCACCAAGTCTTTTTTGCCTGAAATATACTGACTCCACTCTTTTTGGAGTAAAAATTTCCCTGTTATTTTCTTTATTCAACTGAATTTTTACTTTCTCTAAAAATTTTATTGACCTTGCCTTGAAGTGCAGAGCTTGAATTTGCCCCAGTGTACCATGGCAATTTATTATTAGCAAAAATTATAATTATATTAATATTTTTTCTTTGGGCTTCTAATTAAATTAACACTAATTAAAGAATTTATACTGCACTTGTTAAATTAAGACAATTCAGATTACAGTGATGACAATCAGCACTTTAAACTTCAGTAGCAAAGAAGACTTAAAATAGTGACCTTCAGTATTAAGCATCCCATATCCCTGTTTGTTAGGAGGGGGCTATTATTGGAGATAGCAATAAAATAATTTGTAAAGGGGCATCTATTTTTAATAGTACAATGCTGAGTACTGACAAACCTCATTTTAATGCACTTTATTGTACTTTACAATTATTGTGTTTTTGCATATTGAAGATTTGTTGCAACTTCTTTGATCAACCCTATTAGCACCATTTTTCCAAAAGCATGTGCTTCTTATATACATCCACATTAGCATGCTTTAGCAATAAAGTATTTTTAGTTAAGCTATATACATTGTTTAGACATGTTATTGCAAATTTAAAAGACTGTAACATAATTTTTACATGCACTGAGAAACCAAAAACTTTGTGTAGCTTGTTTTTTATTGTAGTAGTCTAGAACAGAACCTTCAACATCCCTGAGGTGTGTCTGTACATAAAAGAATGTCTAAGAAGCATCAGAAATATTCTGTTGGCTACACAGGTTATGAGTTGCTATTGAGTATTAGTTTTCTAGATGGAACACAGCCCTGAATGCCAAAGTTCTGCACTTCGAGTATTTAGAAATAATTATATAGAAATAATAGCATTTAATATCTGTTATTATGCATTTTCCCCAAGTAATCTTTTGCATAATTCACTTCAAAAAAATTTGTGCCCTTATTTTGTTTATCTACAAAAGACTATTAGTAGGAATCAAAATTATATCATAAAAATATTTCAAGGAAACACCCAATTATTGTAATTTTTGTTAGTAGAAATTGAATTCAAAATCTTCCAAAGGGCTTTACTTGTAGATTTTTATTAAAATTAGATGCTATTTTAATAACTTAAAATATATTTATTGATAAATATGTAAATATATTTATATTATATCTTTATATATGTGCAATAAAATTAAATGTACATACAACTTTTATATAACATATATTACTATATTTTATTTATATTTACATATTTCCAAGAAAATTAAATATACATGTAATATGTATTTTAATTCATATATATTTCCAACAATATGAAGTATATATACATATAAAAATATTATATCTGTATTTCCAATAAAATTAAAATAAACACATTTTTGAATATGTTATTTTAAATATTCTCTATATTATAAAGTATGCTTTCAAAAGTTTTTAGAAATAACATTTTATTTGAAATATTTTCGGTAAACAAAAATAGAGTAATATCTTTGAATCAACAATGCTTTTAATAAAGTTTCACTCGAGGTAATTAAACTCAATTTAGCATAGAAGTTTTTGTATTCATTTTGTATATTATTACAAAATATTACAAACTATCGAACACAATCTACTACATTATAAAAATTCTGCTTTTTTAAAAAAAATAAATAAATACATCATGGGAATATGGCCATGGACATTGTGTCTGGAGACCTAAGTTCTGTTTCCACTCTTCAGTAATGAGTCAGCAAGCCTCTTCCAGCTAGTGTATGGAAGAATACGATAGAAAAAAAGCTGGAGAAAAAATATTTTTAAACTTATGCATGAAGTCCTCAACAGAACCCCAAACTGCCCAACATCACTCGTATGCTTGAACCAACTAGAATAAACGGTGGAAAGTTTGAAGAGTGAGCTATTAGTGTGGAATACTGACCAGGTTTTACATTGGCTTCTGGGTAGGATGCAGGCATGGAAGACAAGAATAGCACAACAAAGACTAAAAATTAATTTGGCCTTTGAATCATAGCTCACAAATGTGGGACAGAACATGTTTTCTGAACCAAACAGATTTTTTTCCTGTGAAAATAGCAGATTTAAAGAGAACATGATTCTCATACCTATAATTTTCAGCATATAATCAATAATTATATATTACACCAAGAACCAGAAAAGGCTTAACTCCTATGAGAAATGAAAATTACCAGATGCCAAGACTGGTACGAGACAGATGTTAGAATATCCAACATGACTTTTAAGACAGCTGTTATAAACATGCTCCCAACAACATTATTTAAAAAACCCCTAAACAAGTTAAAAAGAATAGTAAGTCTCAAAAAACATAGAAGATGTAAAAAAGAAACAAATGGAAATTTCCGAATTAAAAAATATAATAATTGAAATAAAAGAAAACACTCGATGGGCTCAGTAACAACACGTAGATGACAGAGGAAAAATAAGCAGTAGACTTGAAGATAAATCAGTAGAAATGATCCAATTGAAGTAAAATAAAAATATATATATTTTAAAAAATAAACTCAGACCCAGATACCTGTGGGACATTAAAAATTACTTATTTTTCATTTCATTGGCATCTTAGATGAAGAGATAGAGTGTGGAAAAAGCATTTAGAGAAATAATAGCTGAAAACTTTCCAAATTTAGCAAGAGCCATAAGCTTACATATTGAAGAAACTGAGCACCTCTAAAAGAATAAATTTGAAGAAATACATGCTATGATAGTCACATTTTTAAAAAATGAAATAGGAAAAATAATTATTGAAAGCAGCCAAAAAGATTTATTATCAATGAAAAAAAATAATTATTAAAATGACAGCTGATTTCTGGTCAAAAATTATGGAGCAAATAAAAAAGTAGCACAACATTGTTTAAGGGCTACAAGAAATGTGTAGTCAAAATTCTGTAGCCAGTGAAAATATTCTTTGGGAATAAAGGTAACATAAAGAGGTAACATAAAGACATTCTCAGTTAAAAGAAAATTAAGAGAATTTGTCACTAACATACATTTGAGCAAGATGGTAAAGAAAATTCTTCCAACAGAGAGAAAAGGCTAAAAAGTACAAACTAGAAAAATCAGAAATGAAAAAAGAGGAAAAAAAGAATAAATACATGGGTAAATATAATACACTATTCTCCTTTATAATTTTTAAAAATTTATTTCACCAAACATTAAAATATATTTTAATTATAAAAAACAGTTTTTCACCAAAAGAAAAAAATATTAACTGTGTTTAATGTTGTTCTCAGTGTTTGTAAAGGAAAGATTTAATACAATTTAATACAATTTTACTATAAAAAGATGAGGGCAAAAAGACCTAAATGCTAATAAAATTTTGATATTCCACTTAAACTAGTAACCTGTTGATACTGACAGACTAGAATAAGTATTGTATGTTGAAATCCCAAGAGAATACAATAAAAACAAACAAAATAAATGTACTCTAAATCACTACAGAAAAATCAAACTTAAAAAAAAATTGTTCAAGTAATTGTAGAAAGGCAGAAGAGAGAAGAAAATAGAAAAAAAAGAGGAGACAGCAAATAAAATGGAAGGCTTACATTCTAATATATCAATAATCACATTAAACATAATTAAACATGGAATATCATTTAAAATTTCCCTAAGGTGAAAAGAAATAAAAAGAAAAAAATCTCTATGAATGAATACCAGGGTGTCATAAACATCAAATTCACATTAACTACAAATGTCTAAATACACCAAGGAAAATGTAAGAATTGAAATATTAGATAAAATAAAACATGGCCCAATTATATTCTATTTAAAAGAAACTTATTTTTTAAATAAATAGATAAGTTACAAGTGAAAAGTAGGGAAAAAAAACTATGCAAACACTATTTCAAGAAAGCTAAACTGGCTATATCAACATCAAATGAACGAAACTTTTGTTAGAGAAATTAAAATTGCTAGAAAAATAGAGGGTAATTACATAATGATAAAAACATCAATTCATCAATTTATGAAGAAGACATACAAATTCTAAATGAATATCAACCAAAAAGGGGCAAAAATGGACGGAACAAAAGAATAAATAAATAAATAAATAAATAAATGCACAATGTTAGCTACAGATTTCAACACCTGAATAAGTTTCTTATTGTTGTTGTAACAAATTACCACAAATTTAGTAGCTTACATAAGATAAATTTATTATGTTACAATTCTGGAAGTCAGAAATCTAAAATTGGTTGATAGGGCTGTGTTCCTTTAGAACATTTTAGTGGAAAATCCAGTTTATTTTCTTTTCCAGTATTTAGGGATGACTTGCATTCCTTGACTTGTGGTGGTCTCTTGCATCATTCCGACCTTTGCTTCCAACATGACATCTCCTTTTTCTGTCTCTTACCCTCTTTCCTCCCTCTTTTAAGGATCATTGTTAATACATTGAGCCTAGCCACACACCCCAAAATAGTCTCCTTATTTAAGGATTGTTAACTTAGTGTGTGGAGACATTTTGCCATGTAAGAACAAATATTTACAGACTCTTGAGAATAAGACATGAGTATCTTATAGTGGCCATATTCAGTTTACCAAAATATTTATTCATCATTCATTGATAGATCCATTAAACTGAAAAATTATCAAAAATATAGAACGACTAAATAACAAAACCAACTAACAAAATCTACTGGATATTTATAAAACACTGTATACAACAACAATAGAATACACATTCCTTATAAGCTCACATAGAATATTTAACAAAATTGCCAATATCCTGTTTTATAAAAAATTATTAACATATTCCTAAGAATTGAAATCATATGAATCATGTATTTTCACTCATAAAAATGGAATCAGTCTATAAAATCGGTGACTGACAGATAATACTAAATACCTGAAAATTAAACATCACATTTGAAAACAATCTGTAAGTTAAAAAGGAAATATCACAGAAAAATTAAAATATATATTTAGCTGAGTTAAATACAAATTAAACTTAAAAATATTTGCCAATTATAGCTAAAGCAGTGCTTTGAGAAAAAAGATAGCAATAGATGCTTTTATTAAAAAATAAAACCTACGCAAATTAATAACCTAAGTTCTCACTATAAGAAACCACTAAAAGAGAAGCAAACTAAACCCAGAACAAGCAGAAGTAAAAAGGAAAAATAATAGTAACTATTAGAACAGAACTCAATAAAATTGAAAATAGAAAAATAATAAAGTTAATTAAACAAAAAGAGTCTCTTTGAAAAGACCAGTAAAATCAATAAAAGACCAACAAAATCAAAGCTTTAGAAAGATGGACAAATAAAAAAGAAAAAAAAAACAAAGTTAAAATGTCCATATTACATAATGCAATCTACAGATACCATGCAATTCCTACCAAAATTCCAGGCATTTTTATAGAAATAGAAAAAATAATTTTAAAATTCATATGAAACCACAAAAGACATCAGATAGCCAAAGCAATCTCAAGCAAAGAGAAAAAAACTGAAGACATCACACTATGTGATTTCAAAATCTATAGTAGTCAAAACATTATAATACTGGCATAGTAATCAAAACAAAGCATAGTAATCAAAGCATCATAATACTGGCATAAAAACAATATGTATTCCAATGGAACAGAATAAAGATCCCAGAAATAAATCCACACATTTAAGGTCAGTTAGTCTTTGACAAAGATGCCAATAACACGTAATGGAGACAGGATAGTGTCTTCAATAAATGGATCTAGGAAAACTTGATATCCACATGCAGAAAAATAAAATTTCACCATAATCTCACATCATACATAAAAATCAACCCTAAAATGAATGGAAGACTTAAACATATAAGTCCTGAAGCTGCAAAAGTACTAACAAAAATACAAAGTAAGTTCTTGACATTGGTCTGGATGTTGATTTTTTTTTTTAATTTTAATTTAGATATGACTCACAAATCATAGAAAACAAAAGCAAAAGATAGAAAATAGAATTGCATCAAACTCAAAAGTTTCTACATAGCAAAGGAAACAACAGAGTGAAGAACGGGAAAAAAATATTTGGGATTAATACTTAAAAATATATATAAGGAACTTATACAACTCAATGGCAAAGAAAGAAACGAACATAACTAAAAAGGGGCAAAGTACCTGAACAGACATTTCTTAAAAGAAGACATATAAATTGGCCGGGCGCAGTGACTCATGGCTGTAATCCCAGCACTTTGGGAGGCCAAGGTGGGCGGATTACGAGGTCAGGAGATGGAGACCATCCTGGTTAACACGGTGAAACCCCCTCTCTACTAAAAATGCAAAAATTAGCAGGGCGTGGTGTCATGCGTCTGTAATCCCAGCTACTCAGGAGGCTAACGAAGGAGAATCACTTGAACCTGGGAGGCGGAGGTGGCAGTGAGTCGAGATCCTGTCACTGCACTCCAGCCTGGTCCACAGAGCAGAACTTGTTAAAAAAAAAAAAAAAAAAAAAAAAACACTTATTAACGTCCCCGGGGTTATGAAATCCCGCTGAACATCAGTAATCAATGCAGATCAAAACCACTTTGAGAGATTCCTTCAGTTGGTGAAGGTATGGACTAAAAAAAAAAACACAAAAACGAACGCTTGCATAACTGTTGGTGGGAATGTAAATTAGTACAGCTACTATGAAAAACAGTAATGCGGTTCCTCAAAAAATTGAAAATAAAACCACCATGTGATCCAGCATACACACAGGAAATGAAGTCAGCATGTCAGAGATATGCCTGACTCCCATGATTATTACAACTTCATTCACAAAAGCCAAGATATGGAACCAATCTGGAGTGTGTCAGGGGATGAACTGATTAAAACAAAATTGGTTGAACAGGCAACCTACAGAATGGGAGAAAATTTTTGCAATCTACTCATCTGACAAAGGGCTAATATCCACAACCTACAAAGAACTCAAACAAATTTACAAGAAAAAAACAAACAACCCCACCAAAAAGTGGGCAAGGGATATGAACAGACATTTCTCAAAAGAAGGCATACATACAGCCAACAGACACATGAAAAAATGTTCGTCATCACTGGCCATGAGAGAAATGCAAATCAAAACCACAATGAGATACCATCTCACACCAGTTAGAATGGCAATCATTAAAAAGTCAGGAAACAACACGTGCTGGAGAGGATGTGGAGAAATAGGAACACTTTTACACTGTTGGTGGGATTGTAAACTAGTTCAGCCATTATGGAAAACAGTATGGCGACTCCTTAAGGATCTAGAACTAGAAGTACCATATGACCCAGCCATCTCTTTATTGGGTATATACCCAAAGGATTATAAATCATGCTGCTATAAAGACACATGCACACATATGTTTATTGCAGCACTATTCACAATAGCAAAGACTTGGAATCAACCCAAATGTCCATCAGTGACAGACTGGATTAAGAAAATGTGGCACATATACACCATGGAATACTATGCAGCCATAAAAAAGGATGAGATTGTGTCCTTTGTAGGGACATGGATGCAGCTGGAAACCATCATTCTCAGCAAACTATCGCGAGAACAGAAAACCAAACACCGCATGTTCTCACTCATAGGTGGGAACTGAACAATGAGATCACTTGGACTCGGGAAGGGGAACATCACACATCGGGGCCTATTATGGGGAGGGAGGATGGGGGAGGGATTGCATTGGGAGTTATACCTGATGTAAATGACGAGTTGATGGGTGCAGCACACTAACATGGCACAAGTATACATATGTAACAAACCTGCACGTTATGCACATGTACCCTAGAACTTAAAGTAACAAACCTAAAAAAATAAAAACACTGACAGTAAATTATGCCAATTTAAACATTTGAAAACATTCCCCTAGAAGTGCCATTTAAACTTTATACTATTTCCTTAATTCAAGAAATATATATTGTGCCAAGTAAAATAAAAAATATCCTTATCCAAAATCCAGAGTGGAAAAAATGAGAACAGATAGTGAGAAAACACTGGGGGACAGTTAGAAAAAAAATTAGAGAATGCCAATGGTGCCTGCTTTAAAAATCATTTGAAGCCCCTCCAATGTTGACTTCTCAGTACCCCTCAGAACTCTTTGTAAGTGTTCAACTACAATTCACAATGAGCAAATAAATCTTCAATGGGTGAGCAAATAAATCTGTAAATGATGCAGATGAGATACTTTCATAGAAATCAGGCAGTCACTAGAGCTTTACTATTTCCAGACTCTATATGGCCTATGGAGTTATGTGACTTGTTTGTTTAAAGAAATCCCCCCAAAAAAATAAAATAAAATATTATATTCAGCCTTAAAAAAATAACAGCCATTTGCACAACAAATCAAAAAATTATGTTAATTAATTATACTGCATGATCACACTTACAGTATAATTCAAGAAAAGATTTTGCTCAGAGTACAAAGTTTCAAGCAGGATTTTTTATGACACTGTATTGTATACTTAGTAGCAAATTGAATGTGCATCAGATACACACAAAGGATAAGCATGTGAGATGATGGATATGTTAATTTGTTTGATTGTGGTAATCATTCCACAAAGTATATACATATATCAAAATATCACATTGTATGCCATAATTACAATATTTATTTGTCAATCATACCTCAGAAAAGCTGGAAAATTTGTGTAAAAAATTTTTAAAAAAAAATTACATTTTTCTTATTCTTATAAATTAAGTTCAAGAAAAGCCTAGCACTTAGTAATAAATGTGCATCATATGTATGTACAGAGGAAATAATCAGATATTCATTTGTAAAAAAATTTTCTGAGTATTAACACCTAGCACATTGCTTGGTACAAATCAGATATTCAGTAAAGAAAATGAGTATTAAATGAATTTGAGTGAATGAATATTTAAAAGGGTTTATTACAAAGACATAGATGTTTCTTGGACTCTCATTTCAAGTTGCTCTATACATTCTACATATTTATCTTTTAAGAGTAAACTTTTTTACACTTTCCATATCGCCCCAAAAGGCAATTACAAAATTTGTGGAAATGAGTTCATATTTGTAGGGCTTCCTTAGCAATCCCTCACCAAGTATTAAAAAATTTAAAAACTAATGAGTAGTGTATGCAAGTGATATTCAATTACATTGAAGAATAATCAGCTAGGTCCCATTTAAACTAATTTGAAAGTGGCAGAAGAGGTAAGAAGACACAAGGTAATTTGAAGGGAGAAAAAAATGTAGAAATGCAAAAGCAAAAATAGAATCACTCCAAACCACATGTTTATCTTTAAGTCTTTGTTTTACTTAAAAATTTGAATTTTAGATATATTTTTCTAATTAGGCAGGTTAGGAATTATAGCAGTTGTTAGTTTCTGTATAGCTGAATTTCATTTTATTTAGAAAATTATAATTAACAACAAGTTAAATTGGATCTCATATTCAATTTTTTCCACTTGTAATATATTTCACTACCAAATATAGCATTCAATCTCAACAGAGTTATCAGCGTCTTTCTGTAACTTTTGCTGTTTTGTACTTAGCTACTTTTCCAGGTTCATTCAAAGCAATTTTAAGGTGGTTTTTATGTGAGATACACTAGGTTATTTTCAGGGACACAAAACAAACAAATGTTTTTGTTACCTGAAAAATAATAAATGATTTTATGGAGGAAACAGAAGCAAAATTTCTAAATATTCAAGTATTCACACTCTTTTTTGACCACATATTTATATTAGTATTAACATTCTCATGGAAATAAAATATATTTATAAATAAATTAACATTATTTCAATGATTACAACATATACTAACTAGTTGATATATATTTCTCATTCTAAAGCGTGACTTGCACAAAGCAAAGATCATATTTTATTATTCTTATGCCCTGTGCATAGCAGAATATGGTTCATAAAAAATGTTCAGAAAGTACTTGCTATATCTACTGGCAAATGGCAATGCTATTAATGGCATTAACACATAGAGAAGCAAGTATAAAGGATGAAAGGAAGTAATATGATGATCTATTTAATTTTGATATTTTTGTTTAAAATTTGACTTTTGTTTAATACTTATAAATAGCATTAAAGAAAGAGAAATACAAATAAAGGTTAGTAAGGCTGAAAATAAATAATTGAAAACATAGAAAACATATGATATGAGTCAATATGGAACTTTAGTTTTTTACGTTGTTATTTTTAATTTTTGTGGGTACATAGTAGGTATGTATATTTACAGAGTACATGACCTACTTGGAAACAGGCTGGCAATGTATAGTAATCACATCATGGAAGGTGGGATATCTATTCTCTCAAGAGTTTATCCTTTCTATGAGGTACAAATAATCCACTTGTACTATGTCTGTTAATTTTAAATCTACAGATAATTTATTATTGACTATAGTCTTTCTGTTGTGCTATCACACAGCACTCCACTACCCTTCCCAGCCTCTGATAGACTTCATTCTATTCCATCTACAGAAGTTCAATTGTTTTGATTTTTAGATCCCACCATAAGCTAGAACATGTAATGTCTGTGACTGACTTATTTCACTTCACATAATGACCTCCGGTTCCATCCATGTTAATGCAAATAACTGAATCTCATTTTTTAAATGGTTGAATAGTACTCTATTGTGTACATGTATATTTTCTTTATCCACTAATCTGCTGATGGACACTTAGGTTGCTTCCAAATGGAAGTGCAGATAACTTTGGATATGTTGATTTCCTTACTTTTCAGTATATACTCGGCAGTGGGATTTCTGGATCATATTTTTACTCTATTTTTACTTTTCTGAGGAATCTCCAAACTGTTCTTCGTAGTGGTTGCACTAATTTACATTCCCACCAACACTGTACGAAGGTTCCCTTTTGACCACATTTTTGCCAGCATTTCTCATTGCCTATCTTTTGAATGTCAGCCATTTTAACTGGAGTGAGATGATATCACATTGTAGTTTTGATTTGCATTTCTCTGATGATCATTGATGATGAGTACCTTTACATATGTTTGTTTGCTTTTTGTTGTCTTCTTTAGAGAAATGTCTACTCAAATGTTTTTCTCATTTAAAAATTAGATGATTAGATTTTTCTCTATAGAGTTGTTTAAGCTCGTTATATGTTCTGGTTATAAAGCCATTGTCAGATGGGAGTTTGCAAATATTTTCTTCCATTGTGTGTGTTGTCTCTTCACTTTGTTAACTGTTTCCCTCACTGTGCTTTTTAAGTTGATGTGATCCAATTTGTCCATTTGTGCTTTGGTTGTCTGTGCTTGTGGAATATTACTCAAGAAATCTTTGTCCAGACTAAGGTCTTGGAGAGTTTACCGTCCTTTTCTTACTCATCCTTTTCCTGTAATAGTTTCATATTTTGAGGTCTTAGATTTAATTACTTAATTCACTTTGATTTTTTTATATGCCAAGAGATGGGGGTCTAATTTCATTCTTCTGCACATGAATATCCAGTTTTCCCAGCACCATTTATTGAAGAGACTGTCCTTTCCCCAGTGTATGTTCTTGGCATCTTTGTCAGAAGTGAGTTTACTGTAGGTGTGTGGATATGTTTCTTGATTCTTAATTATGTTCCATTGGTCAGTGTGTCCGTTTTTATGCCAGTACCATATTGTTTTGGTTACCATAGCTCTGTCATGCAATTTGAAGTCAGGTCATGTGATTCTTCTAGTTTTATCTTTCGACTTCAGGCAACATTGGCTATTATGAATCTTTTGTGGTACCATATAAATTTTAGAATTTTTTTTTTTCTATTTCAGTGAAGAAAGTCATTGGCGTTTTGATAGGGATTGCATAAAATCTGTAGATTGTTTTGAATAGTATGAACATTGTAACAATATTGATTTTTACAATCTATTAACACGGAATATTTTTCTGTTATTTGGTGTCCTTTTCAATTTCTTTCATCAGTATGTTATAGTTTTCATTATAGAGATCTTCTACTTTGTTGGTTAATTCCCATGTATTTAATTTTATGTGTAGCAATTGTAAATGGGATTCCTTTTTAAATTTCTTTTTCACATTGTTCACTGTTGACATACAGAAATTCTACTGATTTTTGAATATTGATTTTGTATCCTGTAACTTGACTGAATTGGTTTACCAGTTCTAATAGTTTTCTTGTGGAGTTTTTAGGTTTTTCCAAATACAAGATCCTATCAGCTTAAAACAAGGATAGTTTGACTTCTTCCTTTCCAATTTGGATGCCCTTTATAGCCTTCTCTTGTCTGATTGCCCTAGCTAGGACTGCCAGTAGTATTTTGAATAATGGTGATAAAAATTGGCCTCCTTTTCATGTTCCACATGTTAAAAGGAAGACTTTTAGTTTTTCCCCATTCAGTATGATACTAGCTGTGGATCTGTCATATATGACTTTTATTATGTTGAAGTATATCCCTTCTGTACCTAGATTTTAAGGGTTTTTATCATGAAGGGATGTTAAATCTTTATTAAATGCTTTTTCAGCATCAATTGAAATTATCATATAGTTTTTATTCTTTATTCTGTTGATATGACATATCACACTGATTAATTTGCATACGTTGAATCACTCTTGCATTCCAGGGATAATTCCCACTTGGTCATGATGAATGACCTTTCTAATGCATTGTTGAATTTGATTTGCTAGTACTGTGTTGATGATATTTACATCAGTATTCATCAGGGATATTGGCCTGTGGTTTTCTGTTTTGATGTTTCTTTGTCTGGTTTTGGCAACAGTATAATACTGGCTTTGTAGAATAAGTTTGGAAGTATCCCTTCTTCTATTCTTGGGATACTTTGTGTTACTTTGAGTAGTATTGTTATTAATTCTTCTTTAAATGTTTTGTAGAATTCAATAGTAAGTTGTATTTGTCCATTCTCTCACTGCTATAAAGACATACATGAGACTCAGTAATGTATAAAGAAAAGAGGTTTAATTTACTCATGGTTCTACAGGCTGTTCAGCAAGCATGGCTGGTGAGGCTTCAGGAAACTTACAATCATGTTTGATAATGCCAAGTCTCAGCGTCTCCACTAAGGTCCTCAGTGAAGTACCTGGCTATCAGTGCTGGTTATTCATGGTCTAAGGTCTCTTTCGTTAGAAGGTGATGAATCCTGCCAGGGGGCTGGGTTATCCCTTTAATGCAGTGGGTTACCTTCTGGCCCAGAGTGTGTCTATAAATGTCTGGGAGCTAGGGCCTGGAAAAGAGGACTCACAACTCTAACTCGTGCCCTATTTTGCTGTGGCTGAGCTGTTATCCAAGATGCATAACAAAGTCCTCCCCACTCTTCCATCTCCTCTCCTCAAGTGTAAACAAGGGGTCTTTTTTGAACCCTGAAGTTTGCAGCCTGGGTTAAGGGGAGGAGTGATGCCAGCATTCCCTTAACCACTCCAGCTGGTGTCTCAGTAGGTCATGTGCCGTCCCCACCTCAGTCTACTATCTCTGGGCTGAGTTCAGCCCTAGGATTCACCTAGGTGTTTCAGTTTTTGTGGCCTAGACTGTCTTTTAAGGTTTATTTAGAGCCCCATAGCCCTTTAGGTCATTTTGATGAGGCTTGCAGGAACTCAAGTTCCAGCTGCTGGGATCGGTGATTCCCCTCTGGCTAGGACTGGTTTAAATGCACCCTGCATGGGTAGACATCAGCTGAGTTTTGTCTGGTTTTGCTTTCTGCTATAACAAGGGCAGCACTGAGTTCAATGCCTCACAATTGCTCATTCTTCTTCTCCCCATGGCTCAAAACACCATGCACCATGCTCCCACTGCCAGCGGATGGTGGAGGGGTGTTCTCCACAATTCAAGACTATTTTTCCTACCTCTTCAGTGCCGCTTTCAGCAATATGAAGTTAAAGCCAGATACTGTTAGTACTCACCTGAGTTTTGGTTCTTATGAATGTGCTTTTTTATGTGTGTGTAGCTAATTGTTAAACTGGTATCCTTGCAGGGGCAACAATCAGTGAAGACTTCTGTTCAAACATCTTACTCCAATCCTTCCAACTTTCTAGAATTTGAACTGATTCAGAATGAACATTGTATGAGTTAACTCAAAAGGATGTAATTCTAGTAACCTTTCATATTTAAATGAGCAAGGAGTCATCATTACGTGTTTTAATCTAAATATCTTTCTGTTGCTTTTGTTGTTATGAATAGTAATCAATCACAGTTCAAAACTGTAAATAGCTGCTTAGGTAAATTGATAAATTCTTATTAAAGAGCTAGGTTTTATTTAAAATGAGTACAGTAAAACAGACTGGATTAAAATTATTTAGAAAGTTCAAGAAAAATTTTGGAAAATCCTCATCTTCTTGATAATAATTTCCTTTATAAATATCTAAAGGATATAAAGAAATCTTAAAAAAGAAACCCTGACATGATAAATTTATATGTAAATATACATATATATGCCTCCTATTTTTTCTTTCCTCATTTATATATATACACACACATATATACACTTCATATATATATACACACACATATATACATGCACACACACCATTATCATGGTAAATTTATCTCATATATACATATATATACAAACATATATATACAAATATATATGCCTCCCATTTTTCTTTCCTCATTTTAAACTGCAGTTGTTCCTATTACAAAGATTACTTTGGTCTGAGTATTTGTCTACTTAACAAACAAACAAAAACAGTAGTATTAATAATGTCACTCTGCATTCCCTGGGTTTTCTTCTGAGGGAGTTATTGAGGAAATTTCAGAACCTATTTTAAATTATGTTTCCAGAATCTAACAAGTTCAAATTTATGTAAAATTAATGTTCTGTGTATATATAGTTTAACAGCCGTAAGCCAAAGAAGTTAATACTTGGTTTGCTTGAGTTTCACAAAGTGAAATATAAATAGATTTAATTTAATTTTAAATGCACAGGGTTATTTATAAAAAGGTAACAAAACTCTTTTAAATATAATAAAAGTAATATAAAATATTACATGAACCAGATACATTAAGTGAAATAAATGGCAGTTAGTAAATATATCTCATTTAAAAATAAAGCTAAGGCTTATATGATGCAGATGTTTATATAAGAAATTCTCTCTGTAGAGATCATTCAGCTAATGAACCAGCTAATTGATATAGACATCCTATCATAAGACTCCAAGAAGATATTTTAACCACATTAGATTTTTACAAATGACCATCCATTTCTAATCATACATAAGCCACACAAATAGGTGTTGCCTCCATGAGGCAATGCCCATTTAATTACTCATTTATAACAGATAAGAGAAATGAGGTTTAACTTTAAATTTTTTTCCTAAGTTCTCCTAGCTAGTTTTGAACCCAGAAAACCCATTTTGTAACTTCTCTATGAAATTATATTGTAATGGCATATTATGTTGAAATTTGAATCAAACATTTTAAACATTTTACCATAAAGTGTACTTAATAATTTAGATTTTCACATTGTGATCTCTTTCTTTTCTCACTTAATCTCTCTTATCTAGAGATTCACTTCTATGTGTATTTTTTCATAAATGTCCTTTTTTTTTTTATCAGACAGATGAGAATAGAGAGTAATATGAAACAGTAATGTTCCCAGAACCCAATCCGTCAAATTTTAGGAACATCTATATACGTTTACAAACTATTTTTCTTGTTGAAAAGTAAAGAAACATTGACATAGTTGAAACAACTATCTACCCTATTCTCTTTTCTATTCTTTCTCCCTGAAGATAACTGGCTTATGCCTCTGTTTAGCATTTCATATAAGGATATAATATCCTATGAAATATATATTCATGTATTTATTAAATTTGCATGAATCTAAAAGTGTTTTATTGTGAAGCATTTCCAATTTATTTAAACACTTCCATAATGTTCATTCTGTCCTGCAGCTTACTTTTTTAAAAAATTCAGCATTCTACTTTTGAAAGTTATTCGTGTTTATATATGTAGCTTTCGCTTGTTCATCTGCGGCAATACCTTGATTTATGCATTCTACTGTTGAAGGCCATTTGGTTCCCTTCTAATTCGTTACTTTTACAAGCAGCATTGCAATGAATTTCCTTATATATGCTCTCTAGTGTACATGTGAAAAGTTTCTTCTACATCATCAGTCTTAGTACTGTACATTTAGAGGCACATGAATTTTTCCCAAGATAGTTTTAAGGGAAGTAGTTTCCAGATAACCAATATCTGTGTTTACTCTTTCCTGAAACTGATCTACCTGAACAAACAGTGGTAAATTTATCATGCCAGATTTTTTTTCAATTCTTTATTTAAACTCATCTTTTTCCATTTTACAGAATGACAAATTTGTACTGCTAATTTGCCAAGAAATTTTAGATTGGATAGAGATTATCCAATTAATCGTTTTTGATGAATACACTTTTCTAAAGCTAATGTATGTTTGTGTTTACTTGTAGAAAGATATCTAATATTCTTGACTGAGTTTTGAAAACGTATTATCTAACATGCTTACTTAATTTCTCATATTTTCTTCAATTATCATTATGGTATTGGATCTTTCTATACTTTATATTCTTCTTTTATTTCTTTAATGTTTAATTTTGCCTTATATTTTTTGAAAAATTATCTGATTTGAATAGAGATATATATATAAAAGAGATGAATGTTTTTTCAGTTACTAGATTTCAAATCTCTATAGATTTTATATTGAATGTGTTATTTTGCAGTTTTGTAGAGGGAGAATTTAACTTACATATTTCTGTCTGGTAGCAATACAAAGAATTTCTCTGTGTTAGAAAAAATAACTCAAAAGTTTACAGTAGATGTCCCTATAATACAAAACCTAGGAATCTTATTTCAAGATTCTTATATTAAATTGCCTATATATATATACACCCAGTTTCTTAAATGCAGTTTGGACAGTTGTAACATATTAGCAGTTCTCCTATTAATTACTGAGTAGAATAAACTTATTTACGTTGCATGTATTTTATATTTAAATTATACTGATGGTTTTATCTTTTTAAAAATTATATCTTAATGCCTGAATTTTCATTCTAGATCTTACAAAATGATCTTCTGTTTTCTAAACAAACTTTTGCAAAGAACCAATCTTTAATTTGTTGAACAACACTACATTATGTTTTCCTGTTTTATAAATATTATTTTCTTCTATCTTCCTTCTCAAATTAATTTTTTGGTTTATCTTTAATGTTCTTGGATGGCATCAATATTTCCTATTAATTTTCAAACCTTAATATTTCTAAATTTATTATTTAAGGCTAGAGACATATCTCACAAGTTTAGGCTTATATAATTGTTAATATTATTGTTTTATTTTTAAATTTCAATTATGATTTATCCTTTTCCACATCAATGACTCAGTGGTATCTTTAAATTTAAAATCTATAGAATTTTCAACAGACTGGCAGCATTTTAGTTTTTTATTTTGTTAATATTAACTATTAAGTTTATAGATGAGTTCTGCTTCTCTTTTGTTTCTTCCTTTTTTCTTAGTGCTGTAATTGTTGACCCTGAATGAACTTAACAAACTTCCAAAGATATGAGACTTGAACATTGAGAAATGCTTGCTGCTAGAAGAACTAATAGAGAAAGAGTGCCTACTGTCCAAAGAACCCGCTATTGTTTTACGTCTTTGGGCTTACAGATTCCCCTTTTATCTTAAAATGTCAATATTTGAAACACACTAGCCACAGAATGTTCGCAACAGAAATACCTATCTCTATGCTGTGCATGGGTAAACAGATTATAACAGATTATCATCTCACAGCATGCTATCTGAAACTAAATTAATTTAACACTTTCTTCTTCATAGCTTGATTAAATAAAGTTCATATGTCTCATTACAAATGATTTGTTGTTTCTTCTGTGGGCTTAACTGGTGAATAATCTGTTAAAGTATTTGAAAATAGTGGCAATCATTCCATTGGAGCAATGATTTATGCCACTGGAATGTAGAGAGGATGAAATCATTTATTTCACCCTCTTCAGCAGTCTGGAAAGCAGATGCAAGAGGTTCATAAAGAATTTCAAACGTTAACAACAAAACAGAACCCCCACTGCCCATTTATTTTAAAGACCAGAATATGATTATTTCAAAACGAAGACCCATGAAACTTCAGTGAAGTAAAATAATATGAAAAGAAAAAGAATAAAAGACATTTTCAATAATTAAATTTACTTCACTTAAACAGATAGTAATTGAAAGTCTTTAACCTTATAGAAAAGTGAATTAAGCATTTTATATTTTCATTTCACTCCAGATTAGGCAATGTAAGGTGAAAATCTATATGTTGTGTGTGGGTAAACAGATTATAACAGATTATCATAATTATTTATAAAATAAATAATTGTTATAATGTAGAAGTCCACTATTACAGGCAATATAAAAGTAAAAAATTATTCAATTTGGCTAGAATTGGTCTTGTACAGTTTGCTGGTAAAGTAATTTCTTATTTTCACTAATATCTTTGTTTTTGTTGTTTTTATTCTAGCTTCCTATTCTATCTTTTATAGCAAAGGGGCAGGGTGTAAAGTAGTATTATCTCACACTTCTGATTATATTTTCCTTTTTACATATGTAAAGTCAATAGTACTAATACCAATTATTAATTAGTTCCTTCTCTGATGTTTTATTTTCACTCATATTATGTAGCAGTTCCACATATGTTTATGTCTGTTTCTTTACTTTCCCTTTTTCTGTTATTTCACTTGTTCTATGTTTAAATTATCTTTTAAGTAAATTCACCTACTTGTTTCTAGCCTTTAAAAAATTGCCTCTCTTCACTTGCGCTACCTAATTCTGTATAAAAATTTGAGTCAAGTATTCAATTCCTATGAAAAAAATTGCTGGGACTATTACTGGGATTGCATTAACATATGTTTTTATGAAGTGAGATTTGGAATATTTAATCTATCATTTTCTTATTCTTTAAGAGGTTATGTTTTCTGGCATTTCCTCATGTTTGCTTTTATATGGTCTTCAATATTATTTTGAAATGTTATCCTAAAAGATAATTTTAAAACACCTTGGTTAGACCTATTCCTCTGTAATATTTGTTTTTATCGAGATTCTCAAGCTCTCTATTTTATTATTCATTGTTATAATAAGTTGTTGCTGGTGTACAGGAATACTATTGATATTCATATGTCCATGGTTTCTCCAGCAACCTTAATGAATGGGAGATTAAATAAACAATCATTTTGTCTAGATATAAAGGAATAGCCTTTTTCTATGATAAAACACATATTGCTTTGCATTGGTTATAGCAACTTTTATTTACAATGTTGAAATGAAGCAGGGAGTGTCTCACCTGCTTTGTCAACATATTTCTTGGCTAAGGCTGACTTAACAAAGCACCATAGGCTGCATGGCTTAAACAACAGAACTTTATTTATTACAGTTCTGAAGGGTACAAGTCCAAGTTTATGATGAAGGTAGGTTCAGTTTCTTCTAATTTTTCTCTTCTGGGCTTCCAGATGGCCACCCTCCTCTCTGTCCTCACATGGTCTTTCCTCTGTGCCTGACGTACCCTACTGTCTCTGTGTGTTCCAATTTCCTCTTCTTTAAAGGAGACCAGTAAGGTTGGATTGGAGCCCACCCTAAGAGCCTCTTTTTAACTTAATCACATCTTTATAGTTTCTATCTCCAAATACAGACACATTCTGAGGTACTGCTCCTTAGAGCTTTAACATATAAATTTAGGGTACAGCAGGGACACAATTGAGTCTATAATAACCACTAGTGGAAATATTTCTAAAAATTTACTATTAAAGGCCAGGCGTAGTGGCTCACACCTGTAATACCAGCACTTTGAGAGGCCGAGGCAGGTGGATCACGAGGTCAGGAGATCGAGACCATCCTGGCTAACACGGTGAAACCCCGTCTCTACTAAAAATACAAAAAATTAGCCAGGTGTGGTGGCAGGCGCCTGTAGTCCCAGCTACTTGGGAGGCAGAGGCAGGAGAATGGTGTGAACCCAGGAGGTGGAGCTTGCTGTGAGCCCAGATCGTGCCACTGCACTGAAGCTTGGGTGACAGAGCAAGACTCCATCACACACACACACACACACACACACACACACACAAAAACTATTAAATATGATTGTAAAAACTTTATAGGGTCAAGACATTTTTCTTTTTTCCTAGTTTGGTGAAGTTTTATAACACAAAAAAACTGAATTTTGCAAAAATAATCTGCGTATTTTAGGATGAAAATGTGCTTGTTCACCTTTTGTCTAATGTGGTGAAATGCATGACAGATATTTGAATATCTATCTGTAATTCTCAGATTATATCTAATTCGTTCATATACATTTTCTTTAATACATTGCTTAATTGATGTGTTTAGGTTTTGTATAGAATTTTGACATCTGTGTTCATTCTAAAATTTTCATTTTTATACTCTTGTGATGCAGATTTCATATTCAGGTAATTCTGCCTCCTTAGATTTTGTAGCTGACTCTATTTATTTTGTATAATAGAAATAATTTCGAAAAATGTAATAACAGTTTCTGTGAAAACGTCTAGACCCGGGGGAGCTGGAATGTTATCCTTTATTTGTGAAATCACATGGAAAGAGATTTCTAGACACTTACTCAACTTATTTAACATTTTGGGATAAGGAGACTGGGCAGTTTCCCACACTTCCGGCACAGATTCTGCTGTGGAGTATAAAGGATCAGCGAGCGAACTGTGTGCCCCACGTCCCATCACCTCTTCTGCTCCCTGTCAAATGAGGCTTGTGAGCTTCAAGTCCCCAGCACATCCGCACTGCCTCCCACTGGAAAACTGCAGCTGTGGTTCTACATTTCTTGGAGAGCACAACTCCCAGAGGTTGTTGACAGGCTCCTTGCAGCTGCTACTGCCACTGCTGCCTCTGTCCCTGCTGGCCCCAGGCCAGGGAGGAAACAAAGATACCCAGCACCATTTTGTGCCCCTAACAGTGAAACCCAGCATTGCATCTGCAGAAGTAAAATGCAAGTGTCACGCACTTCATAGCTGCCAGTCTCCATTGCCCCAGGTAGGCAGCCCTGCCCTTCCCAGTGAAAGGTCCACAGCACAGCCAACTTGCCACTGCCTGAACATTTCACCTGCAGTCTAGGGCCCTTCTGAAAGCCTAACACCCACAGGCCTGTGGTCTTCCCCCAAGGCCCTAGTACCTGAATGTTCCACCAGATCTGCCTGAGAGTTCTGTTGGTGACCCAGGGACCAGCCCACCCCTCTCCATCTTAGCCAGCACCTGAACTCTGGGCTGACCCAACCCAGAGGACTCATGCAAGCTGTCCAGTGGGCCATCTAGAAGGCCTGGAAACTGAGTATTGACCTAGCCAAGACCAACACTGCTGGCACCTGACACTGCCTCGTGGCCTGAGATCAGGCTAATCCAAACAGCAAGACACCACCACAATTGACACCCACCTGCACATGTCAAAAGGAAGAGCCTACTCTTCACATGAAGCAATAAATTGGAGAGCAGGCAAGTCATAACTCTGTCTGTATCAGGCTGAGTGAAGAGGTTCCACCCTGAATCCACTCCTGTGGAGAGTCGCGAGACAGGCATTACCTGTGGCTCACAGCCACATTGTGGCCTGCAGAGAGACAACACTGTGCGTTTAAACTAGAGCCATGAGCTCCAAAACAGGGGTGTGATGGGGATACAGATGGGATTTCAGCCTACCTAGGACATGGAACCAGTACAACTCCCTCATCTCCCTAAAGTACCTTAGTACATTTCACCACAAGCTCCCTGCCAGCCAACCCCATCAGAGCTGGTTCCTGTGCCCACCATAAAGGCTTTCTTAGTAAAGCTAGGGGATCCAGCTCTGCCCAGCTGTATTCCCCTATCTTCCACAGAACGAGAAGTTCAGGGCAGCAGACACCCCTCTGTACTACCTGTCACCTGAAATAATGGAGATCACCTCACAGTAGACAAAGATCAAGTACATATTCATCTGCTTGTGCCATAGCTGGCCTTTACCTGTGAGTATCATATACTTGCCTGCAGGTCAAACTGCACAGTCCAATATGAAACCTACTATGGAAAGACACAGGACTATAGAAGCAAAACTATAAAATTTTATCCAACATATTCTACAGTCATAACTTCCGGGGGGGAAGAGAATAAAATCATGGAGGGAAAGAAAAAAAATCCCATCAGACAAAACTAGTGTCAGCCTCTCGATGTATGAAAGAATTGTCATAAAAATTCTGACACCAAGAAAAATCTGAATGTTGTGACACCACTAAAGGGTGACAGTAGTTCTCTAGCAATGAACCCTAACCAAAATGGAAACTAAGATGAAAGATAAAGAATTCAAAGTATTTACTGCAAGAAAGCTCAATGAGATCCAAGACATGGTTGAAAATCAACACAAAGAAACTAAAAAGTAGTCCAGGAAATTAGGACTAATATAAATATAGTTTTTAAAAAATTAAACAGAGATTTTGGAAATAAAAAGTTCACTTAGAGATTTTCCAAATAGAGTTAAAAGATTTAACAATATACTAGACCAAGCAAAAGATTTTTAGAGCTTGAAGACTGGCCTCTCAAAATAACCCAGTCAGACAAAAATAAAGAAAAAATAATTTTCAAAAGCAAATAAAGCCCTGAGGAAATATGGGATTATGTAAAACAACCAAATCTACAACTTAATGGCACTTCTTATAGAGAAAGAGAAAATTAAGCAACCTGAAAAACATATTTGAGGAAATAATTCAGGAATATTTCCCCAATCTCGTAAGCGAGCTCAACATCCAAACACAAGAAATTCAGAAAGCACCTGTGACATACTATACAAGAGGAACATTACCAAAGCATGTAGTCATCAGGCTCTGCAAGGTCAATGCTAAAGAAAAAAATTATAAAAGCAGCTAGAAAAAAAAAATGGCCAAATCATCTATAAAGGACAAGCAATCACGATAAAACTGGAATTCTCAGCAGAAATCCTAAAGGCCAGAAGACACAGGAGGACTATGTTTAGCATCCTTAAAGAAAAAAATTAGGCCACGCTCAGTGGATCTCACCTGTATTCCCAGCACTTTGGAATTCTGAGGTGGGAGAGGTTTGCTTGAGCCCAGTAGTTTGAGACCAGTGTAGGCAACATAGTGAGACTCTATCTTTACCAAAAGTTAAAATAATTACCCAGGCATGATAGCACATGCCTGTGGTCCCAGATAATCAGGAGGCTGAGGCAGAAAGATGGCTTGAGCCCTGGAGATTGAAGCTACAGTGGTAAGAATGAGCATCCTTGCCTTCTTCAGAATCTTAAGAAAAAAGCTTTCAATTTTTTACCATGGAATGTTATTTAGTTGTAGGTTTGTCATGTATGCCTTATTTTGCATTGAGGTACATTCTTTTTAAATCTAATTTGCTAAACACTTTATTATATAGCAGTGTTCAATTTTGTCAAGTGTTTCTTCCACACTTCACATTGTTTTTGTCCTTCAGCTGTTCTGCATACGTTGTTAAAGATCCTTGCATCCCTGAGATAAATTCCACTTCATCATGGTGAATGATCTTTCTAATGTGCGATTGAATTCAGTGTTTTCAGGGTTTTGTCAATAGTTTCTTATATATATTTATCAGGGATATTAGACTCTAATTGTTCTTGGTGTTTGTTTATAAAGTCCCTATCTAGCTTTGTTACGAGGAGAATTTTGACCTCATAAAATAGGTTAGGTGTATTCCCGCTCCTCAGTTTTTTGGAAGAGTTTAAGAAGAATTGGTGTTAGTTGTTCTTTAAATGTTTGGTAGAATTTCACCATGAAATCACCTGGTTTGGGGCTTTTTTTAATTGGGAAATTTTTATTACTGATTAAGTTTCCCTATTCACTACTGGTCAGCTTAGATTTTCGATCTCTTTCTAATCCACTTTTGATAGATCGTGTCAAGGAATTTATGTGTATCTTCTGGATTATACAATTTATTGGCATATAGTTCTTCATAATAGTCTCATGCTTTTGTATTTCTGTGATGTCAGTAGCTATGTATCCTTTTTCTTTTCTAATTTTATTTACGTGAATCTTCTTTTTCACTCTAGTTAAAGGTTTTTCAATGCTATCTTATAAAAACTTTGTTTTATTAATCGTTTTCATTTTTTTGTCTTTATTTCATTTGTTTCTGTTCTGGTTTTTATTATTTCCTTTCTTCCACTAATTTTGGGCTTAGTTTGTTCTTGTTTTTCAAGTTTCTTGAGGTGCAGCATTAGCTTATTTATTTATCTTTCTTCTTTTTTGATGCAGGCATTCATTGCTGTATACCTCTTGTTAGAATTGCTTTTGGTGCATCCCAAATTTGGGTATGATGTATTTTCGTGTTTATTTATCTCAAAGTACTTCTAAATTCTTTATAAATTTTTTTATCAACCTATTTGTTGTTTAGGAGCATGTTGTTTCATTTCCATGTATTTTTGAATTTTCTAAAGTTCTTCCTGTTAGTTTCTAGCTTTACACTTTTTAATATTATGGTCAGAAAAGATACTTAATGTGATTTCAGTCTCTTAAATTTGTTAAGACTAGGTTTGTGCTTCACAGATGATCTATTCTGGAGAATTTTCTTTGTATGCTTGAGAAAAATATATATCTTGCAGCTGTTGGATGAAATATTCTGTATATGTCTTTTAGGTTTATTTTGTCTAGAACATAGTTTAAATTTAATGTTTCTTTATTAATTTTCTGTCTGAATGATCTGTCCATGACTGAGGTAGAGTGCTGGAGTGCCCTAGTCTTATTGTATTGCAGTCTACATCTCCTTTCATATATATTAATACTTGTTTTCTATATTTAGGTCCTCCAGTGTTAGTTTTATATATGTGTACAGTTACATTCTTGCTACACTGACCTTTTTGTCATTATTTATTTACCTTATTTGACTCTATCATTTTTGACTTAAAGTCTATTTTATCTAATAAAAGCATAGCTCCTCCTGCTCTTTCTTGCTTTCCATTTGGATGGAATGTCTTTTTCCATTCCTTCACTTTAAGTCTATGTGAAAGCAACTGAAGGGGGCTGAGTTTCCTACAGGGAGCATTCAGTGGGGTCTTGTTTTTTTTATTGCTGTTGTGGATTTTTTGTTTCTTTTGCTTTTTAAAAAATCCTTTTATCCACTCTTTTGATTGAATAATTTAATTCATTTTCTTTCAAGATAATTATTACTAATAGGTAAAGACTTACTACTGCTATTTTTGCTCATTGTTTTCTAGTTGTATAGTATATCAGTTGTTACTTTCTTCCTCTTTTTTAATCATCCTTTTTGGCTAAGTAATTTTTTTGTCTAGTGACATGTATTGATCCCTTACTTTTTGTTTTTATGTATTTACTACAGTCTTTTTGTTTGTGGTTACCATGCAGCTTAGAAAAAATATCTAATAGTTACAACAGGTTGTTTTAATATAACAATTTAAATTAATCAAAATATACAATCACCATGCTTTCAACCCACTCCACCCATCGTATATTTTTAATTTTTGATGTCCAGTTTATAATATTTTATATTGCATATTCCCTAGTAAATTGCTGTAGTTATTACTATTCGTAATTGTTTTGTCTTTTAATCTTCATACTGAAGACATAACTGACTTACTATCATTACAGTATTAGAGTATTTTAAAGTTGACTGTGTATCACTGTTTTATACTTTCAGATATTTTTTGTTACACATTAGTGTCCTTTTATTCATTTTGAATAACTTTATTTCTTGTCAGACAGGTCTGGTGGTGAAAAACTTTCTCAGCTTTTATTTGTCTGAGAAAGTCATTAATTCTTCTTCATTTCTGAAAAAAAAAATAAATCTATGCTGGTATAGTATTCTTGATTAGCAGGGTTTTTGTTTTAGCACTTTTAATATATCATACCACTGTCTTCAGTCTTGTAATGTTTCTGTGAAGAAGTCTGCTGCTTTCTTACATATTAGTCATTTCTTTTCTCCTACTGCTTTTAAGATCTTCTTTTAGCGTTTGGCCTTTGGCAATTTGATTATAATATGTCTTGCAGCAGAATTATTTGGATTGAATCTGACTGGTAACATTTGACCCTTCTGTACCTAAATATTTGTCACTCTTCAGTTAATAAAAGTATTTTGCTTTTAAAAAATAAACTCTCTACTTCATGATTTCTCTCTTCTTCTTGAACTTTCATGGACTCAAAAAATGCTCTTTTATGCTGTCCCATAAATTCTGGACGTTTCCTTTATTCCTTTGTATTCTTTTTTATTTTGTCTTCTCTATATTTTTGAATACCCTGTCTTTGATTTCATTAATTCTTCTGGCTGTTCAATTCTGCTGTTGTTACTTCTTTCTGTGGCATTTTTATTTTTTTTTTTCATTGTATTTTTCAGTTCCAGAGTTTATGTTTAATTTTTTTTTTAATTATTTCAGTCTGTCCTCTAAATTTTTTATTCTCTCTTATTGTTTTCCTCATTTTATTAAACTGTTACTTTGTGATTTCTGGAATGTTATTTGGTTTCATTAAAACAGTTACTTTTAATCATTTTTCATCATTTTTCAGGTAGTTCCTACATTTTAATTTCTTTAGGGTCAGCCACTGGCACTTTATTTTGTCCATTTGCTGATGCTGTTTCCGTGATTATTTTTGATCTATGTGGTCATGCTTCAACTTCTGTGCATTTGAAGTAGTTACTTATAATCTTTACAGCCTGGCTTTGCCTGAAAATATCTTTCAACATTAAGCCTATCTAAAGATTATTTTCCAGCCATCTGGTGTGGTCCCTCAGTTGGAATCACTGTGGCCATTATGGCACTTGAGTGTGTCCTAAGCCTGGGAACACTGTAGCTAGCATGGTACTGCATTGGAATTTTGTGGCCATTTAGACTTGGATAGATGTAGAGCTGGCGTGTGCCTAAAGCCCATTTCCACTGAGGCTAGTGCAGTACTGGGGCATGACTGAAGTCCACAGCTGCCAAGGTCTGCCTGCAGCTGAAGGTTTTCTGGAGTCAAGGCCATTATAGTCAACTAGTGGCAATGCAGACTGAAGCTTGAGTCCATCTTGCAGAGATTATGGGTTTCTGCCTGGTGCTGGGGCAGCCTTGGAGCTTAGTCCATGAGTACTGTTCTCGAGTCAGGGACCTTGGATGTCTGCTCAGTGCTGAGTTTTATTCTGGCAAGTCTGGTGTTAGAGTCTAAAGAAAAGTCCTATGCTCATTTTTTTTTTCTTAATCAGAAGGTATCTCTGCCCTTTGCTGCCTAAGGTTGGGGAGAAGCGACACAGGTAATTTGAAACTGTTCAATATGTCTTTTATTATTTTGGTATAACCTGGAACTGTTATCTTTCACTTTGTTTCTTTAGTTCTTGTGAATGTAATTGTGTGCATGAGCAGTTTTTCAAGTTAACGTTTCTGTCAGGGGATGACCACTGGAATGTCCTATTCATCTCTCTTGCTCCATCTTCTTTCTTTACATTTTTTACATGTTTTTGTTTTTTAATTTCTTTACTTGTATGACATTTCTGCACATTTCTGGTTATCAGGCCTGCTTTACCTCCATTCAACAAGTTTTGATCTGTTATCCTTTTGATGTTGTTAGTTTGGGATTTTTTTCAATTTATCCTCTAACTTATGTTTTTAAGATTCTAAATACGTGTGTGTGACTATTTTTATTTTTGCTTTCTGATGGTGTTGTGGTCCATGAAAGTGACTATCTGCTCCTGATTCCTTGGAATTTCTTGAAATTTTGTTAGTAGAAAAGTATAGTCACTTAATAAAATTGTTCCATATATAGTTAGATTAAACATCCATGCACTTAGGGGTGAACAGTGTGTTTATATATTTATATGTAAAATCAAGCTTAACTTTTTCCAGTCCCTATTTGTAGATGCCCTATCCACAGTTTCATATAGGAAGCCTAGTTCTACTACTTCACTATACATAGTGTACTTTTTTTGACTTTACTCAATAGGAGTTACTGTCTTCTAGGGCTGCTTTTCATCTAGGATGCCCATAATACAAGGCCATAACTTCTTATTTAGTGCTAGGTGTTTCTTTGCCATCTCTCTCCCTAGAGCTGCATGTTTTATGGAAGCATATTTTGTTAGAGGGATAAACAGATTTATATAGTGTTTTGATTATCAGTGTATATTAAATGTTCAATCATTGCAGTGATGATAAAGTTATACATAAATCATCATCATTCTGACTTCCATTTCTAAATATGTTTTATTTTGTTTTATTTGACCTGCTTTTAATATATTAATATATTCATGGGCCTTATTTTTAGATAACATGAATCAATAGATCAGCATTTTACTTTAGGAATCTAAATTTCTGAAAAATCACATCTGATGGCTCTGATGATAATTCAGCTTCAGGAACCACAGGCTCAATATTTAGATATTTACTTTTTCTATTTTTATCTTCATTTCTTGTAACATGTAATTCATCCTACACCTTAGCCACATGAAAAATAATTCAAGTAAAAACTACGGTTTTTTTTTTTGCTTTAATATTAGGCTCAGGGGTACCTGTGCAGGTTTGTTATACAGGTGAACTCCATGTCGCAGGGGTTTGGTGTACAGATACGTTTGTCATCGGTAATAAGCATAGTTCCTGATAGGCATATTGTAGACAATCCTATCTTTTATTTAGCTATATTTATTTATTCCATTGATAGCTCACCACTGATGTACATTAATGTCTTCTATGTGCTAGGAGCCACTATTCATACTAAAATAATTATAGATGACCCTTTTCAAAAAGTATTCTAGCATAGTCACTAAGTATGTGAACACTGGAAACAAAGTGCTTTAATTCAAAGCATGGCCTGTCATTCACTAGCAATGTGATGAGAAATTTGCTTAATACTTTTGTGTGTCAATTTACTTATCTTTGAAATAGATTTGATATTGACATTTTCTACATGGTGATATATTAACTTACTGTATTAGTCTGCTCTCACACCGCTATAAAGATACTGCCTAAGACTGCATAATTTATGAAGCAAAGAGGTTTCATCAACTCACAGTTCCACATCGCTGTTGAGGCCTCAGGAAACTTACAATCGTAACAGAAAGCTAAGGGGAAGCATGGCACATTTTACATGGCAGCAGGCAAGAGACAGAGAGTGTAGAAGAAGCACCAGATACTTATCAAACAACCAGATCTCCTAAAAATTCGCTCATTATCATGAGAACAGCATGGGAGAAAACACCCCATGATTCAATCACCTCCCACCAGGTCCCTCCTTCAACACGTAGGAATTACAATTCGGATTGCAATTCAATATGAGATTTGGGAGGGGACACAGAGCTAAACCATATCACTAACCATTTGGAACGGTGTCTGGCACATACGAAGTGCTCAATCAGTGCTTGCCATTGTATTATTGAGTGCTCATCATGTGTCAGACTGTGTTCTAAGAATTGCTGTGCTAATTTATTTAATATTTACAACATATTGTAAGGACATAGAATGCGTGTTATTCATTTTTCTAGTTTCACTATTGAGCACTGAATACTGTAGACCCTCACTAGGCATGTTGATTGAATGAGCTTACAGTGAGTCAAGGATGCATGGAAGACATAAACATTTATCCCAGTCCATTTGAGTGAAGGAAAACTCAAAAAGAGACTGCATGTGAATAAAGATATCACAGACAATTAAGACTGCTTTAAGCCTCTGAAAGGTGACAAGATGAGAGAGAAACTTGTGCAATGGGAATATGGAAATTACTTATGACCTGAATATCATGAGGACATGGCAAACAAATTTTCTATATGATAACAGCATATGATATTTATGGGGAATGGCAGAGCATAAAATTGCAGCTGGATTATGATGGGTCATTTGAGCCAAGCTAAGGTATTTGACTTTATACTGTATGACAGGGTTCAGTAAACTTTCTTCAAGGACCAGACTGTGTATATGTTAGCCTTTACTCAACATAAAGTCTTTGTCACAACTACTCAGCTTTGCTGTTGTACTACAAAAGGAGCCACTGGTAATAGTAAATAAATGTGACCGTGTTCTAATAAAACTCTATTTATTAAAACATGGGGCAGGCAATTTTATCCTGAGTATCATAGTTTGCTGAATCATGCATTATAAAATAGGTGACCATAACATTACATATTGGTAAGTAACCAATTTATTGGCTAAAAGTACTTAAATGCTTAATATGTGCCAAACATTTTGCTTTTCTGCATGATGTCTCATCCTCTCATCCTTACTGTTGTTTTTTTCAACTGTGTCAGTACATTAGGTCTGTAAGTTTATTATCCTAATTTTTTGGTTGAACAAAAGAAACATGCTTGGAGGGCTTAAGTTATTTACCCAAGACCGTTCAGTTGGTTGATGTCAGACTACAGATCAGCTGTGTTAGGAATATTGGGAAAATAAATTAGAAGTATCATATTATAGAGTCTTTGGACTCCAGAAGTTTTTAATCTAGTGAGGGAAAAGTAATAACATATAAGATAACTTCATGTTAACTAGAAAATTCAATATCTGTCAAAAATAATATAATGATTTTATCTAGGAGTGTTCTCTATCTTTATAGAACATACTACAATTTTAAACATACAATGAAATGTTAAGTTGATTAAACTTTTTCAAAACAACTGAACAGTTAAAAACCAATTTTGATAGTAAAACTCTTGTTTTATAAATAAAAAAGTGTTACTGTTATTTTATATAAAATGTTTTATATTTATAAATGTAACATGTATGTGCAGTGTGGAAAAATTTAAATCATGAAAAATATGTAGTGTTAAATCTATACAGTCATATCCTGTTATTCTATTGATGAATACATTTTATGTTTTATAAATCTCTATGTAATTTTCTTATTAAATAAAAATCATATCATATACATATTTTTCTAATCATCTTTGGAATGATAGATTCCAAATATATTTTCTTTCTATTTTTAAAAATTTAATATTGCAATTGTAGGTAAACTTTAATATAAATATTTGATAAAGACTAAAGGACTGATTAAAACATGTTGACAGTATCTGCTGCCTGTTACTTCCAAACTAGAGGTGACCTTGTCCATCTGAATAGCCCTTTGATATCATGATATTAAAAAGCAATCAGACAAAACACAGCCCCACACACACAAAAAATAAAAAAATTAGTAAATCTTCAATTCTAGAAAAAAAGATGTATCTTTATTAAAGTTTTATATATTAACAATAAAATGTGGTATGACAAGAATATGGCTTTGTTCATAAAACCAACTTCAGTGGAGGTTCTTGTTATGGCTTAAGAAAGATATATGAACACTTTGAAGAAAATCACAGGAGTAAATCTTTCTAGCTACCCCTAAAACTCTGCAGATAGTTACAAACAAGAACACATTAGGGGAAAAAACATTACGAATTGCCCTTGGTTACTGCATCCTCCAGTGAAAAGTCCTGTGAATTTCACTGATAAAATATTAGTGTCATTAACATTTACCTTCATTAAATATTGTAATGTGATAGACATTCTATACAACACAGACCAAACCTTCAAAATCTTCATAAGCTAAGCACAAAATATAAATTTTAGTAGTCATTTCTGTTGCAGTGACCAAACAGAAGGTATGAAATAATGCCATATGTATCACACCAGTGTTTCTGGAGTATTTCTATGGAGAGGATCCAGCTAGTCTTGAAATTGTTGATTCTAGAAAATTGCTTCCTTCATTACAACTTGCATGATCTTTGGCTCTCTCAATTTCTGGGGAATGGAATTGATGAAACTTGATTTAATGCCATTTTCTTAGATTGTTGTTAGTGCAAATAAGGATGAAAAAGATATATTTCAATCCTGTACGGTTAAACCATGTGGATTGATTACCAAATGATTGGCTTTTTGGATTTAATCTTATTTCCATCTCAAATCTGAGCTCTATTTATTGACTTTGTCCTCAATTGAGTTCTAAATGTCCACTTATAATTTCCCTATCCTCTTGTTCATTCTGTTTCTTATTTTGACTCTGGCTAATTGAAGTTTAACCTACATATTAAACTCTGACCCCAAATCAACAAATCCTAGTACTGACAATTCCTGTATCTCTATACCCTCCTATTTGAAAAAATAAATGATGAAGGAATATAAAGGTAGTAAAGGAACACATTTGTCTTGATTTGCCTAGTAGTCTTAGATTAATGGCATAGAGTTAAATATCTATACCACCATTTGTATCACAGTTGTTGCTGACGTTGACGTAAAGCAGATACAGTACTTCCACTACTCAGTAATAAGTGATAATGGTGATTGTCAAATAATTTAAAAAATAAATAAATATTTTTACCTTAAAATATTTTTTAAAAATTTCTGAGAATTCCAGTTGTGTTTACTTCAAGGGACAATTTTAAGACCGGAACAGTGTTCAGGTTGGACATGATGTGTTTCAATGATGTCTTAACATGACAGAGGCAAAAATTGACCCCTGCTATATGATTTATTAAGATTGATCTATGCCAGAAGTTCCATTTTTAAATTTATAACAATAATGAAGAAAGAGACATCAGATTCAAACGTAAAAGATGTTATCAGGTACAAGTAAGAAAACCATTCTGAGCCTCACTTATCTCGTCTGTAAATTGTGGATCATATTGCAAGTTCTTCCCTGATCAATATGAAGAAAGCAAAAAAAAAAAAAAAAAAAGGTTTTAAGAAATTACATGAAAATAGTTTAGCTTACAGTTTATAAAGTCAATCCAAAAGGATAGCTAGAGAATGAATTATTTTATATTCCAGACCAGTCATCAGAACTTCTCTCCAAATATGTGTTTCTATGTAAATTATTATTTGCTTTTATTGTACATAAATATATTTTGCAAGAGATGCTTTACATGAGAGTCTTAGATGTACTCGTTTTTATTTAGAATGAAGGTGAAAAGAGTAAACTATTACGTATCTTGATGACATGTTTCCAGTAAACTTTCTAAAAAAAAGGAAATGGAATAAAAGGTATTAAAAAAAACAATAAAATATTATTTCTTGCTAGTTTTCGCATTAGTTGTATAAATATGTTATCAAAGCATTTCATGTAATGTCATATTTAATATTAATGACATCTTTTCAAACGACTTGCATTAAAAATATATTTTGCCAACATGTCATACAGTTTGTCTCAAATATACATATGTGTGCAGATATACATTTATTTTTAATCCAAGACAAGCAGAAGCTCACCTTTATATGGCTATGACTGTTGTCATAATAACCTACTTTCCAATAACCTACCTGCTGATTTCTTCTTTGCAAGAAGATTAATTGGATCTCTGCCTCTCTATTGTCTGACATGTTATTCCTGCATAGGAGGAGGCAACCTTTGCAATTTCCTAGTTTTAGATCGTGACACATTTCTTTTAGGAAGATAGCAGTATTTCATAAATATAATCTCTTTGTCAAGTTGATAGCAATCCCAGTCATCTGTCTGAGTAATTCATTTTCAGTAAAAGAAATAAATTTTATGCCATCAATTTGATGCAACTTCTAACTTAGATTTTTAAAAAATTGTTTGTGTAAAGCTCTGGAAAGCATCTGCTTTGATAGTCATTAGCTGTACATCTGGTAAAAAAAAAAATACTGTCCACATGTTGGTTGCTGGAAAGAAAATTCGCAAAACTATAACCCGTGACTCAATGGAATGTGTTTTAGTTATCCATTGCCATTTAAAATGTCCATACGGGTTTGTCAGTACAGCTTTTGAAATGTAACAAATTAATATCTTTACTTCATCCTAATTTGTGGACAGATGGCACGAACAGGACTGAGTGATGCATTGGGTTATCCCTCAGCTTGTCAAGACTTATTTATAGTGTAGGAACCATTCTCCAATGGCTGATTATCTGCTTCATTTAGTAGGAAGGAAATTAACCTCTGATTTCCATGCTGATGACTCAGCAGGTAATGTACCACTAATGTTAAAAAAGCAAAGTCCCGAAAAGGGACTGGTCTTCAAATCTAACAAGATGCATTAAAAAGCTAAATTGCTTTATTGGACCCAGGAGATAAAAGCAATTATTTCAGTCCACTAGTTGGGATAATAAAATTTAGAAAAAGGAATGAAAAGATTTTGTTTCCTGGCAGAATCAAATAAGCAATTGTATTTTAGTAATATTTTCTCCATAATTCTATAAAAATGCATGCCTTGTAATATACCTGGTTTAGAAAAGAAGATTCAGTGCAATAAAGCACTTATGTTAACTTCATACGGTAGATGTCACTTAATTTTTAACTGAAGGTAAAGTCCCGAAAATAGACACTATTAGCTAAAAAGCATTATTTGAAATATAGAAGACCACATGACTTTTTGGTGAAACAAATTCACATTCACTCCTAAATTAAACTATATTTTAGTTTGAATTCCTTTAATAAGAAGCTGTTTTGATTTGTCAATATATATTAATGCCAACAGGGAAAATTTAATGTTATAAGAGATATGCTTGAAGAGATATTTTATTGTATCTTTTGGGACAAAAAATTTAGAAATATTAATACGGTTGCTACATATGATATATGTACATATACAGACACATAGCACAATGGTGCTGGAACAGCTGTACATACACATGCAAAAAATAATTTAGGCACAGATTTTTCATCTTTCACAAAATTTATATCAAACTAAATCACAGATCTAAATGTAAATGGCAAAACTATACAACTTCTAGAACATAACATAGGAACAAATTTTTTAACTTGTATTTGTCAATGAATTTTCAGATATCCAAAGCATTATCAATAAAAGAAAAAAACTGACACATAGAACTTAATAAAATTTAAATTTAGCTTTGAAAAAAAAGACACTATTAAGAACAAAAAATGGTGACAAATTGGGAGAAAATACTTAGAAAACATCTATCTGATACAATAAATAATTCTGAACACTCAACATTAGGAAAACAAACAACCCAATTAAAAAATGAGCGAAAGGTCTGAAAGAAGGTGTAAAGATGGCATGTGAGCATGTGGAAAGATGCTCAACATCATATGTCATTTAATAATTGCAAAGTACAGCAACAGCGAGATATTACTACTACACACCTACTAGAACTGATAACACCCAAAACACTGGCAACACGAAATGCTGGCAAAGATGTGTTATTACTTACAAATACTCTCATCCATCACTATTGGAGAAACAAAATGGTATAGCTGAGGCGGGTTAGTAGTCAAGGAGGTGACCATGTCCTTGGGACACAACCTTGAGACTTGCAATGTATGAAAAAGCAAGTACAACTGCTGCACATACACACCAAAAGGACCACTTGAAACATGCTTACGAGTAACACCTCTCCTCATCCCCTTATGAATAATCATGTAAGACTTCCATAATGGAGTCTCCATGGTGCTAGTCTTTGCTGTCTCATCCTTACGTGCAGCCTTCCCTGAAATCTCTCTCAGGGTGTACTGTCTATTCGTACTTAACTATCAAAATATATTTTCTTTTGCAAAACTTACTCTATGCTATATCTCTTTTGCTGTGTGTCTCTTTTTAAAATTATAATAAATTAAGACAAAAACCAAGGTCTCACAACAGCCATAAATATAGCTGCTTTGGAAGACAGCTTGGCAACTTCTTACACAGCTAAATATAATTATACCATATAATCCACTAATCATACTCCTTGGTATATTGGTAAATACCAAGGAGTATGGTATACCAATATTATCAATATACCAAGGAGTATATATCCTTATAAAAACCTGAACTTAAATGTTTGTAACATCTTTATTTATAATTGCAAAAATTTTTAGCAACTCAGATGTCCTGAATGGATAAACTGTGGTATCTACAGAAAGTAATGGAACATTATTCAATAATAAAAAGAAATGAACAATGAATCCCTAAATGACATGGAGAAATTTAGCAATATATGCACATTTCTAAGAGAAAAAATACCAATCCAAAAAGGTGACATACTGTATGACTCCAACTGTGTCACGTTCTGGTAAAAGCAAAACTAGAGAGACACCAAAAAGGTCAGTGACTGCCAAAGGTTAGACATGATGGAGGGGTTAATTGGCACAACAAAGAAAAATGTTATGGCAGTGAAATTGTCTGTATCATATTTTAATGGTAGATACATTTCATTATGTATTTATCAAAATCCACAGAATGTACAACACATAGAGTAAACTCAAACCATGGCCTTAAGTTAATCATAAATGCATTTATAGTCATTAATTAATGTAACAACCACAACACACTAAATAAAGATGTTAGTAATAGCAGAAAATTGAGGGTGGTGAGGAGAGAGTATATGGGAGTTTTCTGTACTTTCTGTCCAACTTTTCTGTAAACGTAAATCTAATCTAAAAATTAAGTCAATTAATTTTTAAATGTATTAAAGATAAGAAAAATTGAAATTGAATAGAATGGATTTCAATCTAGAGCAATATATGAAAAATAATAAAAAGCGTTTTAAAAAAAGGATTCTTTCACAATTTACATAAAAAATAGAGAGGCTAAGTGATATAGTTTGGCTGTGTCCCCACCCAAATATCATCTCAAATTGTAGTTCTCATAATCCCCATGTGTCGTGGGAGAGACTTAGTGGGAGTTAATTGAATCATGGGGGCAGTTTCCCTCACATTATTCTCATACTGGGTAAGTTCGCATGAGATCTGATGGTTTTATAAGGGCTTCTTGTTTTTCTCGGTTCTCATTAGCTCTCCTTCATCGTGTGAAGGACATGTTTCCTTCCCCTTCCATCATGCGTGTAAGTTTCCTGAGGCCTCCCCAGCTATGCTGCACTTTAAGTCAATTAAACTTCTTTTCTTTATAAATTACCCAGTCTCAGCATGCCCTTATAGCAGTGGGGGAACAGAATAATACAATAAATTGGTACCGGTAGAGTGAGGTACTGCTGAAAAGTTACCCCAAAATGTGGAAGTGACTTTGGAACTGGGTGACAGGTAGACATTGGAACAGTTTGGAGGGCTCAAAAGAAAACAGGAAAATGTGGGCAAGTTTGGAACTTCCTAGAGACTTTTTGAATGACTTTGACCAAAATGCTGATAGTGATATAAACAATGAAGTTCAGGGTGAGGTGGTCTCAGATAGAGATGAGGAACTTGTTGAAAACTGGAGTAAAGGTCAGTTTGCTATGCAAAGGTCCTGGCTGCATTTTTCCCCTGCCCTAGAGATCTGTGGAACTTTGAACTGGAGAGAGATGATTTAGGGTATCTGGCAGAAGAAATTTCTAAGTGGCAAAGCATTCAAGAGGAAGTAGGGCATAAAAGTGTGGAAAATTTGTGATTTGACAATGTGATAGAGAAGAAAATCAAATTTTCTGATAAGAAATTCAAATCAGCTGCAGAAATTTGTATAAGTTAAAAGGAGTTGAAGGTTAATTACCAAGACAATAGAGAAAATATCTCTAAGGAATCCCAGAGACCTTACTAGTCGTTCCTCCCATCACAGGCCTGGAGACCTTGTTCACAGATGGTTCTGTACAATATACAGATACTACCCAAAAGTAGACAGCTGCAGCACTACAACCCCTTTCCAGAGCACCCCTGAAGGACGGCGGTGAAGGAAAATCTTCACAGTGGGCAGAAGTTCAAGCAGTTCACCTGGTTGTGCACTTTGCATGGAAGGAGAAATTGCCAGATGTGCAATTATATACTGATTCATGGGCTGTAACCAATGGTTTGACTGGATGGCAAGGGATTTTGAAGAATAATAATTGGAAAATCGGTGACAAAGAAATTGGGATATAGGTATGTGGATGGATGTCTCTGAGTGGTCAAAAACTGTGAAGATATTTGTATCCCATGTGAGTGCTCACCAAAGGGTAACCTCAGCAGAAGGGGATTTTAGTAATCAAGTGGATAGGATGACCCACTCTGTGGACAACACTTAGCATCTTTCTTCAGCTACCACTGTCATCGCCCAAACAACCATGAACATAGTGGCTATGGTGGCAGAGATGGAGGTTACACATGGGCTCAGCAACATGGACTTTTACTCACCAAGGCTAACCTGGCTACAGCCACTGCTGAGTGCCCAATTTGCCAGCAGCAGAGACCAACACTGAGCCCTCGATATGGCACCATTCCTCGGGGACATCAGCCAGCTACCTGGTGGCAGGTTGATTGTACTGGACCTCTTTCATCATGGAAAGGGCAGAGGTTTGTCTTCACTGGAATAGACACTTACTCTGGATATGGGTTTGCCTATCCTGCATGCAATGCTTCTTCCAAGACTGCCATCCATAGACTCACAGAATGCCTTATCCACTGTCATGGTATTTCACACAGCATTGCCTCTTACCAAGCCACTCACTTTGTGGCTAAAGAAGTGTGGCAGTGGGGTCATGCTAATGGAATTCACTGGTCTTCTGATGTTCCCTATCATCCTGAAGCAGCTGGATTGGTAGAGCAGTTAAATGGCCTTTTGAAGTCACAATTACAATGCCAACTAGGTGACAAGACTTTGCAGGGCTGAGGCAAAGTTTTCCTGAAGGCTATGTATGCTCTGAATCAGCATCCAATATATGGTACTCTTTCTCTCATAGCCAGCATTCACAGGTTCAGGAATCAAGGGGTGTAAGTGTAAATGGCACCACTCACCATCACCCTTAGTGATTACCAACAAATTTTTTGCTTTCTGTTCCCACAACATTACGTTCTGCTGGCCTAGAGGTCTTAGCTCTGGATGGAGGAATGCTGCCCCTAGGAGACACAACAATAATCCTGTTAAACTGGAAGTTAAGATTTCCACTTGGCCACTTTAGGTTCCTCCTACTCTAAGCCAACAGGCTAAGAAGGGAGTTACCGTGTTGTTTAGGGTGACTTACCCAGACTATCGATGAAATCAGTCTACTACTCCACAATGGAGGTAGCAAAGAGTATGCAAGAAATACAGGAGATCTCTTAGGGCACCTCTTAGTATTACCACGCCCTGTAATTAAGGTCAATGGGAATCTACAACAATTTAATCTAGGCAGGATTACAAATGGCTCAAACCCTTCAGGAATGAAGGTTTGGGTCACTCCACAAGTTAAAAAACCACAACCTACTGAGGTGCTTGCTGAAGACAAAGGGAATACAGAATGGGTAGTAGAAGAAGGTAGTCATCGATACCAGCTACTAGCATATGACCAGTTGCAGAAATAAGTACGATAATTGTCATTAAGTATTTTCTCCTTATTTTATTAAGAATATGTTTATGCCTGTATACACTTGTACTAATAAAATATATTCATTGTATTTCCTTCCTTTCTAAAAAATCACGTGACATAAGATTTACTGACATACCAACATTTAAGTGTTGTTAACTTTATGTAATAGCATTTAGATTAAGGATTAATGTTCTTCCAGTTGTACAGAGGATAGTCATATTATGTTAGGAATAATTATGGTATAAATATTGTCTTTATTTAAATATTATGTATGATTTCAGGAGATGTGTATGGGTTCAAATTGACAAAAGTGGACTTGTGTTGATTAATATCGAGTGTCAACTTGATTGGATTGAAGGATGAAAAGTGTTCTTCCTGGCTGTGTCTGTGAGGGTGTTGCCAAAGGAGATTTGACATCTGAGTCAGTAAACCAGGAGAGGAAGACCCACTCTCAATCTGGGTGGGCACCATCTACTCATCCGTCAGCATGGCCAAAAAGAAGCAGGCAAAAAAAGTTGGAAGGAACAGATTTGCTGAGTCTTCCAGCCTTCATCTTTTTCCCTTGATTGATATTTCTTGCCTTCCAACATCAGACTCCAAGTTCTTCAGCTTTTGGACTCTTGGACTTACATGAGTGTTTTGCCAGGAGCTCTTGTATCTTTGGCCACAAACTGAAGACTGCTCTGTCAGCTTCCCTACTTTTGAGATATTGGGACTCAGACTGGGTTCCTTGCTCCTCAGCTTGCAGATGACCTGTTGTGATACTTCACCTTGTGATTGTGTGACTCAGTACTCTGTAATAAATTCCCTTTCACATATACATCTATTTTATTACTCTTCTTCCCGTAGAGAACCCTGAATAACACAAATCTGATCTTTATTATTATTATTGTTATTTTCTGGAACAGAATCTCACTCTGTCACCCAGGCTGAAGTGCAGTGGCAACATCTTAGCTCACTACAGCCTTGACCTCCCAAACTCAAGCAATCCTCCTACCTCAGCCTCAGAAGTAACTGAGACTACAGGTGTGCACAACCAAGCCTAGCTATTTTGATTGTTATTGTTGTTTATTATTTGCACGATGAGGTCTCACTGTGTTGCCCAGGCTAATCTCACACTCCTGAGCTCAAGTGATCCTTCTGCCTCAGTCTCCCAAATTGCTCAGGTATTAGCTTGTGATCTTTGTTATTTTTTACGTCTATCTAATAATTTTGTTTTGTTTACTCTTGCTTTTCTAGCTCCTTGAGGTGCATCATTAATGTGTTTATTTGAAATATTTCTACTTGATGATATGGTCATTTACTGCCATAAACTTCCCTCTTAGCATTGCTTTTGCTGTATTCTGTAGGTGTTGATATGTTATATTTCCATTTTTATTTGTTTCAATTTTTTATTTTCATCTATATATTCTGTGATTATAGAAGAGGATGTTCTAAAAGTGTCTGTTAGATCAATTTTTTTTCTAAATTCCAATTTATTTCCAGTGTTTCGATAGGAATTGCTTTGAATGTGTAGGTTTCTTTAGGCAATAAGGCCATTTTAACAATAGTAATTCGAATACATGACTGTGAGATGTCTTTACATTTGTTTGTGTCATTTCTCTGTTGATCTTCTGTCTTGATAATCTGTCTAGTATTATGAATGGGGTGTTTAAATCCCCTACTATTATGGTATTGCCATCACTTTCATTAGGTCTAGTAACGTTTGTTTACACGTGTGAGTGTTTTAGTGTTGAGTACATATACATTTTAAATTGTTATTTTTCTTTGTGAGGTGATTCCTTTATCATTTTATGGTGACATTCTTTATATTCTTATTTTAACCATTTTGACTTAAAACGTGTTTCATCTAATTCCAGTACAGCTACCCAGTGTGATTTTTTTTTTTTTTGTATGGGATATCTTTTTTTGTTTTCTTTACTTTGAGCCTATATGCATCTTTAGATGTGCAGTGTGTTTCTTGTTGGCAGCATATAGGAAAATGTTGATTCTTTATCCATTTAGCCCATGTCTCTTCTAAGAGCATACCTTAATCATTTTACATTCAAAATTATTAATATGTAAGATTTTGTTCCTGTCATATTGCTGTTTACTTGATTTTTTTTTCATTTTTTTTCTTTTGTGTTATTAATCATTGATGTTTGGTGGGTTTTTTGGAGTGATAACATTTTAATACTTTGTATTCCTCATTTGTGTGTTTACTCTACCAGTGAGTTGTATACTTTTGTGTGTTTTTATAATGATATATATATATCATTCTTTTGCTTTCAGGTGTAGTACTCCTTAAGCATTTCTTGTAGGTCCAGCCTAGTGGTTATTAATTCTTCAACCCTTCCTTATCTGGGAATTTATTTATCCTTCAGTAACAAAGCATAACTCTGCTGGGCATAGTATTCTTAGCTGACAGTATTTTTAATTTTTTTTTCCTTTTAGTGCTTTGAATTATTGTCTAATTCTCTCCTCAGCCTAAGTTTTCTGCTGATAAATCCCCTGTAAATCTGTCAAAGTTGACTTATATGTAACAAGATGATTTATCTCACTTTTAATTACTTTGACTTTTAACATGTTGACTATAATTTGCTTTAGAGAAGACTTTTCTGGGGTATATCTCCTTGAAAATCTTTGAGCCCCCTGTATTTTAATGTCTAAATCTCTTGCTGGATTTTGAAAGTTTTCAGTTATTATTTTAGAAAATAGGTTCTCCATACCTTTGACCTACTCTTTGCCTTCTCAAACATATAATATTTTGTTGGCTTATTGTGACCCATTTGTCATATAGGGTTTTTGCATTCATTTTTATTGTTTATGCTTTTTAAAAACCTGTCTGTTATTGTAAAAGATGTCTTCACATTCTGATACTTTCTTCTGCTAGATTTAGTCTACTATTAAAATTCTTGGTTGCATTTTTAAAATATCTTTATTGAATTATTTAGTTTCAGTTATTATATATTTATATGTATGTGCATATATATAGTGAATTTGTGATTCTTATCCTGAATTATTTTCCTGATTTCTTTCTTTCGTTTATCTGTGTTCTATTGTACATAACTGAGCTTAATATCATTATTTTGAATTCTATTACAGGCATTTTATAATTTTTTTTCCCATGCGAATCTTGCTGGAGAATTATTGTGTTTCTTGGGTGGTGTCATATTTTCTTGATTATTCATTTGTATTGTGTCTCTTTGTTGATATTCATGTATGTGGTATAACAGTTACATCTTCCAATTTTCTGAATTGGCTTTCATAGCAAAATACTTCTAAAGATGTATCTTTGGTGTTGGTTGGTTAGGGCACCTTAGCTTTGATTCTGGGTGCATGCAGTAGTGTAATCTTTGTATAATTTCTTTGACTGTAAAAAGCATTAATAGTGCCTAATTTTCTCAGTGGCTTCAGATATGATTGGTAGAAGAGGGTATGGTGAGGCTTTGTTGAAGATAGTTATGCCAGATGGGCCAGTCCTTGTGAGACAGTGGTGGCAGCAGTAGGGTGAACATTCTTGTCCTTGTTCCCCTGGGTGGCATACATGGTTCCATCATCAGGGATTCAAGGTGGGTGAATTCCTTAACTCCTAAGCAGCTTGAGTAAGTGGTGGCAGTGACAGCTTGGGGTCTGGTAAGTTTGTGGATCCTTGAGCCCCTGACCAGTAGGCATGACATTGGCATGGGAGATTGGCAGAAGTAGTAGTGAGACTACCTTGGGCTCCCAAGCATCACATCCTGGCATTAGTGATGGCTGTAATAGGTTCAACAGGACAGTCCCCAGTTCCCCAGGTGGTGTGTGTAAGTGGGTGCGGGTAATGATGGTGGAGGTCATCTACTGACCTCCAAGGATTCTGCACAGATTCCAGCAGTGGTGGATGGAGCAAGGTGATCTCAAAGCACATCATGTAGCCTGAGAACCAAGAGGAGAGATAATACCAGGCCACGTAGGTCTGCCCTCAGGTTCCCCAGTGGTATTCACAGGTGCAGGCCCTGGTGTGTAGAGTGGGGTGATCACCAAGATCACCAAGCCCCCAGGTGCCATTTTTGGGTGGCAGCAGCAGCAGTAGTGGTGGATGAGGAGAGCCTTTCCTCACGGCATTTGCAAGTGCAGGGCAGTCCTGAAAGAGTGTGTGTGTGTGTGTGTGTGTGTGTGTGTGTGTGTGTGTGTTGGGAGTGGAGGCGCTGCTGTCAATTGTAGCAGCACCAGACAGTCAGCTCTTAGGCTCTGAGGAGTGCACACTTTAGCTCCCCTCACCCACACCACTAGTGGTAGCAGCAGTCGTAGACAGAGAGTGTCTGGCCTCAAGACATATGAAATTGCATGATAGTCCTGTTGTTAACATGGCCAGGATTGCTGTCAGTGGCAGCAGCCCCAGGTAGGTATCTGTCAGGCTCTCAGCAGCACATACTTTGGCTCCATTTGTCCCACAGGGCAGCTTCCTCTGTTCACTGTCCCACTCACTCCCCCCAGTATAAAAAATGGTATGCACAAGAGTGCTGGAGACTCTACCATACTGCTGAGTTTCACTGACATTTGCCACAACACATAGATCGATGTCAGCGGACTTCCAGGTATGTGTAGGTGCAGGGGCTGTTTGGCCCCAGGGCAGGATGCAATGTAGTGGGGGCGAGGCTCTCAAAATGTTGGTTAGCTGCAGCTGCTTGGGTCTTGGTGGGGTGTGTGGGACCCAGAGTAAGCTCCCTCTCTGGAGTAATGTCACTCTGTGGACTCCACACAGCTCCCTATCTATGCTAGTCTCGGTGCCAGTAAGACTCAAGAGGCCCTACTGTGGCTAGGATTGCAGGAGTCAATGTTGGAAATGTTTGTCACTGAGGATTTCTCTTAACCTTTCCCCACACTGGGGAGCCTCTGTGGGTTACTAGCCAATTACTGCCTGACTTACCTCTCCTTCTGCGCCTCAGGTTTTTCCTGTCACTTTTATGCTGACTTTAAGCATTGTCTTTTTGGTGCTCAATTTGAAGTGTAATTAACTGCTCACTATTTGAGATCTTCTTTTTGAAGAAGGTAAGCACTAAATACATCTTGTCAACCATCTTGAAGCCACTCAAGTATGGAATTTTCTAAAATAAATAAAATCACAAAAATAAGCAGGCCAGCTATAATAAAAAAACAAATGAAAGTCGTAGAGTTGAAAAGTGTGTATGTGTGTGTGTATGTGTGTGTCTATATTAGAAATAATAGTCACTAAAAGTAGTAAATTTGAAAATGCTTTTTAAGAACTTAACTTTAATATACAATAATATAATTTAATGCAAGATCTCTCTCTTTGGAGACAGAAAGTGTCTGGGATGTTTAGCAGCTTAGTAGAGTTGAAAAAGAGAGAAGAAATGAATTTTGGTGGTATATTAAGCATTAGATCACAGAAATTGTCCCCCAAAATTTTACTGCCAGAAAGGCTTCTTTCTGAATGCAATATAAAGCAAATGAATCTGAGAACAGCTGGTGAATTTGGGCAAGTGTGGAAAAGACAACAGTGTCACAACAAAAGACCTGACGATTTCAGAAGAACCCAACAAAACATATTTTCAGTAGGGCTGAGGACTGTACACAGGAAAATCAGCTGAAGGTAGGATCCAATTTAAAAAAATGGCAATAAGGTTTCAGAGGACACAGATCTCAGAAAAGAAGGGAAAACTGCACAAATAGGCATAGAGCCACCCAGGCACACTTGCAAATTTCACCTAGGAAACGATCTGATTTAAACTAGACTAATATAAAGAAATTTCCAATACCAAAATACTGGAGTAAAAATGAAGAAAATTATCCATCTAAATTAAGGCATACTGACAAAAATAAGACAAGAGGGAAGAAATGTTACCTTGATACTACAAAACAATCTACTAGAGAAATTAGCTTCAGGTAATTGAAGAATCATAGGAGAAGTTGTGGCATAAGAACAGATAATAATTTGGATATAATTAAGGGTAGCATTAAAAATAGATTATAAAAGTGTATATGCTAAAATAGCATGTAAATGTTATATACTCTGCTATATGAATATAATGCAAGTGTTAAAAATTGGGAAGAATAGTAGAAAAAATAAGTATCTATATATTTTGGAATTTCACTTTACTGGTTATTCTTGGCTTCTTATCTTTTATTTACATTTTAGAATCATATATTTAATGTCTTAGAAAAACTCTAGTTTTTGATTGAAAATTTGAAATTGCATTATATCAATAAATAACTTAGTAGAGTGATAACATACGTATAATATTTAATGTAGCTAGTCATAAAAATGTTATGACTCTCCATCAATACTAAATATTTAACAAATTTTAACATTTCTTTAAAATTGCATAAAATAATTATACATATTTTTGTTGAACTCTGTCTTACGTACCTGCAGTTTTCGTTTTTGGTTGATCTGCAAAATAAAACTGAAGATTGTATAACAATTTCTATCTAATAATCTTGCTAAATGATCTAATTAGTTTGAAAAGTTTAACAGTGTGATCTTTTTGGTTTTTGGTTTAGACAACCATATGATCTCTTAATAAAATCATCTGTGTTTGATGACAGTTTTTTAACATTTTCTTCTAATCATTAAAAGTATTTTGTAAAAAGATGAAATAAAATAATAAAAATATACTAGCAGGTAAAGTTAAAACCAGAAAATAGATTGAAATGCAAGTCAAATTCAAAGCTAGTTCTGTGAAAAGAGCAACAACAACAACAAAAAAACAAAATTTTAGCAACACTCTTCAAAAGAAGTGGGGGAGAAAACCATAAATAATATTAGGAATTATTAGGAGGCATCATTACAGATCTTGAGACATGAAAAGACTAATAAGGGAACATTTGCTAATAAATTTGTATCTTTGATGAAAGGAGAAAAATAATTGAAAGATGAAATGTATCAATCTCAAGACTGATATGTAAATTCAAGAGAGATTACCTAATCACATACTCACACACAAAAATTAAATATTGTTTAGAAAAAGACCTTTCCAAATGGCTTTACTGGGGTATTCTACCAACATTTGGGCAAGAAATAAATTCATTCTACATATTCTGCTATATATATGTGTGTGTATATATATATACACACACATTTTTAGAGAAGGAAACACTTTCTAATTTATTTGAGGCTAATATCACTGAGATATCAAAACCTGATAAAAACATGAACCAAATGTATAATCACAGTTTAATATCCTTTATGAACACAGAAGCAAAACTCCTTAACCAAATATTAGAAAATTGGATCTAGCAATATAAAAAAGAAAATACATTATATTTTTGATGTATGAAGATTTTTTAAATGAAGACTATTATATCATGAGAAAATTATACAAATGTAGTTAACCATAAAGAAGCTTAATACAAGAATAACTACGTGATTATTTCTATATATGCAGTAAAGCGTTTGAATAAATCAAAATCAATTCATTATAAAAACTATCAACTGTAGAATAAAAGTGAAAGTCCTCAACTTGAGAAAAATCATTAACAAAAGTATTATACCAAAGTTATACTTAGCGGTGAAACACTGAATATCGTTCTTCTAAGACTGAAAACAAGCAAGGATGTCCATTACTATGCAACATGATCCTGAAAGTTTTAGCCAGTATAAATGGCAAGAAAATGAAATAAAAGATAAAAGTTGTACATATTTGAATATATATATCCCTTTATTTGTAAATAACATGCATGATTATTTATGTAGAAAAACCTAAGAAAACTACAATAAATTCTATTTAACTAATAAGTGAATTTACCATGTTTTCAGATACAAGTTCGATATTTTAAAAACTAAATCTTTTTTATGTAGAAATAAAAACTTGTAGATTAAAATTCAAAAAAAATAATGACTTTAAAATTAGACCAAGAAACCAAAAAATACTTAGAAATAAATTGAGCAAAATATGTGTGAAACTTATAAAATAAAAATTTTAAATATTGCTTAAAAATGTTAAAGATCTGAATTAATTAAGAAATTTGCCATGTTTGGTGACCAAATGGTTCAGTATTGTTAAAATGTCAAATTTTTTCAAATTAATCTATATTTTCAATGCAATCCCAAGCAGAATCTAATGGGACTTTTTTTTTTTTTTAAAAAATGACAGATTGATTTTACATTTTCTACAAAAATGCAATCACACATAAGTAGAAAAGTAATTTTGTAAAAGAAAAAAATAGAGAACTTGAATATGCAAGGTCAACTGGTTTTTGACAAATATTCTGTGATGGTAAGCTTTATATCCTAACTTGGCTAGGCTGTAGTTTATAATTACTCATTAACACTTACCTAGAAAGTGTAAAATTATTTTGCAAATGTAATTTAACTTCACTGTCAATTTACTTCAAGTAAGGGAGATAAATGTAAATAATATGGAGTATGCCAGGTTTAATCAGGTAGAAGGATTTAAGAGCAGAATTGAACTTCCCTGAAGAGATCCCATCTGTGGATAACAGATTTGGATCATGCCTGGAGGTTCAGCTTACCCTTCAGGATAACTCCTCTAAGGATTTAGTACTAGCCTTGCCAGCATTCCTAATGACATAAGTCGATTCTTTGCAATAGATCTATTAATATATATCACCTATCAGTTTTGTTTCGATTTGAACCCTGGTTAACATGAATTTTGGTACTGATTACTTGTTCTAGGGAAACAGAATCTTAAAAATGATTTTTCTGAATTGGTTCTGGGTTTTCTAGAGTTGGCTCTCTATTAAGATTTAGATCTAAAGGTAATAATTATTGCAATTTCTATGGTAAAGAGGGCATAGTAGTCCATGTCATAATGTGAAAACAGAAATTGGCAAAATATTGTCATTAAATTCCCCAAACCAAATACCTATAGAAGACAAGGTTTTGTGTAACACATATTTGATACCTTAGAACATTTTATTCAAATTAAGAAACATAATGGGATTCATGCTTTTCAATCCTAACTGCACTAGTGAAAGTGAGGGGAAAAAAGAAGAATAAGCTAGCATTTCAGTGACATGAAAATTTCTGTGTCATATAGGTGGATACCTTTATCTCCCTCTATGATTAAATGACTGAGATTTCTGAAAATCAAACCCAGAGTCACATCCTGAAAATAGCTGATTTACAATGTCAATTGAATCCCCAACCATGCAGCAGGGTTTCTCCTGTAAAATGAGGACATCAATCGGGAAGTAATAGGTCCTGCAAATGGCAATGGGACCATTAGGGCATATCACAGTGAAGCTGGGGACATTAAAAAATTAAATTCTGCCAACTTTTTATTGTCAGTAGAAGTTGCCCTTCTAACCTGAATAAGTTGATTAGCCCTGCTTTGTCTAAAGAAACTGTAATGGTCTCCCTTGAAGTAGTTACTTTGCAAGGCTCTACTGATTCTCCTCAAGACTCATATCTGCCACCTCTCTTGGCTTCTGACCTATAAGGAGACTCAAGTTTCAGCAGACCCCAAAGGGTGACATATAAGTGTGACCTTCATGGAGGCGCATGCCAAAAGAACAGCATATTTTTTTCAGTTTATATAAAATCATAACATGTGCAAGGATGGATCTTAATGTGAAAGAGAAATAAATCTTGGGACCCCAAAATCACTAAGCCAAAGGGAAAAGTCAAGCTGGGAACTGTTTAGGGCAAACCTGCCTCTCATTCTTTTCCTGAAAAGGGGAGCTACTAACACACACACACACACATACACACACACACACACACACACACACACACACACGAAAACAAAACAAAACAAAACAAAAAACAAAACAAAACTACATGCCTCTCTCACAAGGAATTTCCTCATGGAAAAAGGACAGACAGAACTCAAAGTGATCTCTCTGCTCACTGAGATAAATGCATATCTGATTGCCTCCTTTGGAAAGGCTATTCAGAAACTCAAAAGAATGCAGCTGCTTGTTCTTCTCTATTTATGTTCTGGAGACCCACTCCTGGCTTTGGGTTGTCCTGTCTTTCTGAACAGAGCCAATGTACATCTTACATATATTGATTGATGTCTCATGTCTTCTTAAAATGCATAAAACCAAGCTGTGTCCTGACCACCTTGGCAAATGTCATCAGGACCTCCTGAAACTGTGTCATGGGTGTACATCCTTAACTTTGGTAAAATAAACTTCCGAAATTGACTGAGACCTGTCTCAGATATTTGGGGTTCACTTTAACAATGTGTGAATATAGTGGAAGAAACATAAATTGGATCAGGTTGAATTTACTAATATGGGCCCACTAAGCGGAGACTCTGGGTTTAACATTTTAGCCCAAGAAGTCAGAAAGGGCTCAAGTAGTTTGGTTCGTTGACTTTAAGATGGACCCAAAAGTGGCTTAAAACATGGATGCAGCTGGAAACCATCATTCTTAGCAAACTATCGCAAGAACAGAAAACCAAACACCGCATGTTCTCACTCATAGGTGGGAACTGAACAATGAGATCACTTGGACTCAGGAAGGGGAACATCACACACAGGGGCCTATCATGGGGAGGGGGGAGGGGGTAGGGATTGCATTGGGAGTTATACCTGATGTAAATGACGAGTTGATGGGTGCAGCACACCAACATGGCACAAGTATACATATGTAACAAACCTGCACGTTATGCACATGTACCCTACAACTTAAAGTATAATAATAATAAATAAATTTAAAAAAAAATAAAATAAAAAAAAATGAAGTTAAGTGCTAGGGCCAGGTGATATACTGCAGAGGAAGGTATCCTAAGGCTTAGGGAGACTAAAATATTAGAGTGCATTTATCACAGTAGACCTACTCATCCACAACTGTGAGAAATAAATTTTTGAGGGAAATCCCACAATCTTTGAAGAGCTCTGTGGTCACTCTTTCTGTGAGTTGCCAGTGTACGTACACTGGATTTTTCTTATCTTCATGGGTTGATGTTCCTTCAAGTTATTGTCCTCTGGATGGATTTTTTAGGTAGTCAGAACTTACACTGAGAACGTCTACCATTGAACTGTGATCCTTAAATGCAATGGCTTCCCATTCTGGATTGTGGGATAGCAGGGGTCAAGTGGTAGCACTTAATCATCAAAGGCAAAGTGGGTTTGGTTACTGTAATGGAAAACCAGATCAAGTATAATCAAATGGGACCTCTAAGATGACTGACAGCAGCAGATGCAACCAGAAGGAGCATCTACCACTGTGGGATTGGGACACTGGGAAGACTGGTGCACTCCAAGCAGATCTTCAGAGGAAAGACATTGAGAGTGGATGGAGAGAGGACACAGATGTTGGGCTGATGGGGAAAAAAGCTAAAAAGCCTGCATCAGGCTATCATATACAGGGACTTATTCCTGGACCCTAGTGACTCCTGGGGAAGAAAATCAAAGCCAGTCAACTGAACCTGCCTTATAACACCACCAGTCTTTCCAGGACATCAAAGAGGATTTTTAAGAAATCCTCCAGAGGACAGTAACTTCAAGGATTGAAGGAACATCAACTCACAAAAGAAAAAAAAAATCCTCTTAAATTATCTTATTTCTTATTAACAAGTATTTTAGTCATGAACATGTGTTCAGTTTAGCAAATGCTTTTTCTGCATTTACTGAGATAATCATATGATTTGTTTCTCCTTTATTTTGGAAATGTGGTAATCACAGTTTTTAAAATGTTACAACCATTTTGCATTTCTGTCATAAAAATCCTACTGATATACTGTCATTTTAGTGTTTTGTTGGATTCAGTTTGGTAATATTTTAAGAATTTGTCTATGTTTAGGAGAAAGACAGGCGTGTACTTTTCCTTTTTGTGTAATGAACTTACCCTATTTTGGTATTAAGTATACACTAGTGTTACAAAATTAGTTGGGAAGTATTCCTTTTTCTTGTCCAGTTCTCTGGAAGAGTTTGGTATTAGTTATTCCTTAAGCGTTTCGAAGAATTCATCAGTGAAGCCACCCAAAACCAGAATTTTCTTTGTAGGAGAGTTTTAAATTATGAATATTAATAAACATAGACCTATGCAGATTTTTTTAAAAAGTTCTCTTAACTCTGAAAAACAAACATAAAAATCAGCAATAATTCAAACCAAAAAAGCCATACAAATTATTTCAGTCCTCCATTAGTTCAGTTATTCCATCAACTCCTGCTCTGCTTTCTCTTGGGGAGCAATTTTAATGAACACATCCACATTTCAATTAGAGTCCTGGCAGTATTCTCTGTAGTCCAATGGCACCATCTCCAAAGTTATCAGAAACTTGCTTTCAAGAGACCTTTTTGAACTCTTCCTAAAGAAGCAAGCCCTGGACTTTTAGCCACTTTTTGAGAAGAATCAAAGAAAAACAATTGTGACTGACAAAAGTCTTAGGACAGACACACAGAAGACACGATTGACAAGGAAATTTGTTTATTTTCATAACATAAACCAAATTTTACCTTTGTATGGTGTATTATTAATGTTACAGCTAATTTTAGCAAAATTTTATAAACAATTTCATAAGGTAAGATTTTTATAAACCTTTTTTATATATTTAAGAGCAAGAAAATGCTGACCCTGTATCAGCATGCTTTAAAAAAAAATCAGAAATAATTTTATCTTTAAATCAGTCCTTAAAATTTTACATGCCTACTTCTTCCACCATAGTTCCGAGTCCTAGAGAGATTGAATCGTTTTAATTTCCAGTGATGTGTCTTACAAAACCAGTTTATTTTGATTGTGACCTTTTCCTAGGTCTGAAGATGAGGCTTTGACTGGTGTCAATGTTTATGATTTAACAGGATTCGGTGCCTTTTTCAGACCCAGTAGTCAAAGCTCTGTAACTCAACAGGACAAAGTCTGGGCTGTGTATCAAGCTCAAAACATTTGCTAAAAACAGAATTGCAACTTATTGTAAAATAATAGTTATTCATTTAACCTACGTGATAATCAAAAGATATTGAAAGCAATACATAAATACAATGATAATAAATGAATATTCTACCCATAATATGCAGATAGAATACTTTGCTATAAAGCAAGTTTCCATGTACAATATAAGTGATCAAGCATATTATATGCATTTATGCTAAGAACATAAGCCAATGAATGAAATGTTTAGAGAAATGAAAAAGAATATATATATATAAACTAGTAGTTCAGTTTACTACACTGCAGAAAGTCTTATCATTCTCTCCAACATATCACAAATTAAATTGCTGTGATTTGGTGTCCAGTAGTACTGCCTGCAGGGCTTCAACCCACTGTCTTAACAGTGATTAGGTTACTCCTGGTATATGTCTAATTGCTAGCATTTTAGTGACAGAATTGTAACCAAAACCATAAAAAATGTGATAGGTCCTATGCCAGCCTTATCCAAGTAAGACAATTAACCTTTTTCTCCATCAAATAAAATGGTAAATGCATATGTTAGTTTTGGAAATTCAGTATGAAAATAAATTATCTTATATACTTAAATACTATATAACAAAACAAGGACAAAGAAAAAGCACCAAATAATTTTTTTCAGCTATCTTAAAAGTGTATCATCACACTTTTTCAAAAATGGATTTTAGATGCAGCATTGACAACTGATTAGGTATCTTTCTTCATATGCATTTTTAAACCATTGCAACACTTATACATATCTTGTTCTGAAGTACAGACATGAAGGGCCAACCATGATAAAAGACATAACCCAATTGCTGTAACAACCAACAAGCCCCAAGAATCTCTTAACTGAAACAGTTGGGATGCTTTCCTCTCTCAATTGGTAGGGGGGTTGTTCAACATGCAAACGGAAATTCCTTCTGAATTTCCCAAATGGAAAGGAGCAGATCTCACTGTTTGATACCCATAAAAGACACTCATCTGTCTGGACACATATGACAAATTTTAAAGGCTGCTCCTCCTAGAAATTGGGAACATGGCTGGAATCTGAAAGAGCAGTGCCAAAGAGAGAGACCCAAATCCATTTCCAGTCAAAAAGGGTCAGGCAGCTGCTTAGGAGGGCTTCTGAAACTCTTCTGGCCCATTGTAGCCAAGCCAAGGAGCAATGTATTCCCAGTCAGGGAACCAAAATCTGTTACCAAAATGTCAGGAATTCTGTCTGGGGCCCATTGCTTACAGAACAGAAAGCCAATCACTGAGACGATGAGTACTGCTAGAAAAGAAGGCTTTATTTAGGTGCTAAGGAGATGGGAAAGCAATCTCATCTCAAATTCCTCTCCTCAATCAACTAAAATTAGGGGTTTATATAGAAGGCAAAAAATGTATGTGGGAAAACAAGAATTAGGAAGAGGTATGGAAGAGGAGTTGGTCAACAGGAAGCCGGTGGTCAGTTAGGCAACCATGATGGCTGAGGGGTTCTTATGTCTCATTGTCCAGATGTGGTGATCTGGTAAGTTTCCGTTCTTTGATACTGTCTAGGAGGGCTGATAGTTGGTTTCCTGAGAAAGAAACTTAGATAAGACAAATGTAAGTTTTTCAAGTTTTAAAACTTGAAAATTTCTATGTTCATTTTTAAAAACATAAACATCAGTTTTATAGGACAATTGGGCTGATCCCATAACCATTCCATTGAAACTGCCTGTCTAAAATCTACCCCTAAATATTACAATGCCAATGCAGCCATCAGTTATAAGTCCTTATTTTACGTGTACTCCTGGCTCAAGTGAGCACTTCACCAGTTTATCCTTTGTTCCTTCTTAATCTCCTTTGATACTTTACTCTCTTTATCCTACTCTTAATTTTGAAGCGTCTAGTGTCCTCTTTCCTATTTTATGTCATCTTTTTTTTTTTAAATCTCATCTGGTATCATGTATTTAATCACAGTTACAGATGGTATAATTGTTAATAATCCGAAAGTTAATGTTACAGCTTAATCCTTGTTCCTAAATTTAAAACTTGCACATACAGTTACCTACTGATGATCTCCCACTTATATCTAATAAACATGTCAAATATAAAATGTTCAGAAGCCTCTTTTGCCCCCCACACTTGCTCTACCACGGACTTCTGGCTACTGCAGTTGATTGCTGGTCTACACTGCCACTTCCTCAGGCTTAATCTATGAAGTTATCTCTGCTTATTAGGAAATCTTGTTGGCTCTGTCTCTGAAATATATCCAATATCTGATGAATTTTTACCAATCTCAGTATTGCCATTCTGGCCCAAGCCACCATCTTTTCTGATTTAGAATACAAAATCCTTCAACCAGTTTGCTTTTTCTTTTCTTTTTTTTTTCTTTTTACGGAGTTTTGCTCTTGTCACCCAGGCTGGTATGCAATGTCGTGATCTTAGCTCACTGCCACCCCTGCCTCCCGGGTTCAAGCAATGTTCCTGCCTCAGCCTCCCGAATAGCTAGGATTACAGACGTGCACCAGCTAATTTTGTATTTTTAGTACAGATGGGGTTTCATCAGGTTAGCCAGGTTGGTCTCGGACTCCTGACCTCAGGTAATCTGCCTGCCTCAGCATTACAAAGTGCTGGAATTACAGGCGCATGACACCACGTCCAGCTAATTTTTATATTTTTAGTAGATATGGGGTTTCACCATGCTTGTCAGGCTGGTCTGGAACTTCTGACCTCGTGATCCGCCCACCTCGGCCTCCCAAAGTGCTGGGAATATAGGCATGAGCCACGGTACCCGGCCTCACTTGGCTTCTTTTATGCGTGCCTTCTTGATGATCCTTGAACACATTTTTACATTATGTTTCCTCTGCCTGGAATACTTTTCCTCCAGATAGCAACATGGCTAACCTCAGATCTGTAATTCTTTGGTATAATGTCATCTCAGTAAGTCCTACCTTGACTACCTTATTTACAATTTTAAACCATCCCTCAATCAACTAGCATTCCAAATTCCTTATTTTCAAGCTTTAATCCCATCATTTTATCACCCAACCATATATCCTATAATCTAATTATATATTATGATTATGATTTGCTAGCTTCCCCCTGTAGAGTGTAAGCTTCAGAAGGGTAGGGATTTTTGTTGTTCTTAATTTTTTCCAATGGTGTGTTTCAAGTGCCAAGAACAGTGACTATTAAGCCCTCAAAAAATATGAATAAGTGTAGAATGCATATACAAATGTTATCAATAACGTCCTACCATAACCCTTTTAAAGTAACCTTTTGTCTCTAGTACATATTTACATATTTAGAACTTTGCCAAATAAGTGCTTAATGTGTGCTACAATTTCCACTAGCATGATTTATTATGAACCCAATAGCTTTAGATTTCTGACACTCCTACAGCAAATGACAGACTACTCTGTCATTTGCCTGCTGATAAGAGATTTCTCTTTTCCTTCACAAAAAGGCAGTTACTCCTCCTGTGGCGCCTCCCATTACCACTTCACCAGAGAGTGTGTTAACCTGCACACACTCAGCTCTCTACCATTGATAGGTGACAAAGTCCTAACAGCTCTCACTCTCAGTGCCTCCTTGGCCTCAGGGTCCACTCTGGCGGCGCTTGAGGGGCCCTTCAGCCTGCCATGGCACCGTGGGAGCCCCTCTCTGGGCTGGCTGAGGCCGGAGCCCCCTCCCTCTGCTTGCGGGAGGTGTGGAGAGATTGGCGTGGGCAGGAACCGGGGCTGCGCTAGGCTCGCCTGCCGGTGTGAGTTCCGGCAGGCGCGGCGCGGCGGACCCATCACACGGAGCTGCCCGCCGGCGGTGCCGGCCCAGGGCAGTGTGGGGCTTAGCACCCGGGCCAGCAGGTGCGGGCGGATGTGCCGGGTTTGGCTGCCTCCCTGCCGGGCAGGACTGGGGACCTGCAGCCCGCCGTATCTGAGCTCCTGGCCCTGCGGTGGGCTCCTGCGTGGCCTGAGCCTCCCCGACGGGTGCCGCCCCCTGCTCCGCAGCGCCGGGTCCCATAGACAGCCCAAGGGCTGAGGAGTGCAGGCGTGGCTCGGGACTGGCGGGCAGATCCGCCTGCAGCCCAGGTGCTGGATGCACTGGGTGAAGCCAGCTGGGCTCCTGAACTGGATGGGGACTTGGAGAACTTTTATATCTAGCCGGAGGATCGTAAATGCACCAATCAGCACTCTGTGTCTAGCTCAAGGTTTATAAATACACCAATCATTACTCTGTGTCTAGCTCAAGGTTTGTAAAGGCACCAATTGGTACTCTGTATCTAGCTAACTCTGTATCTAGCTAACTAGCACTATGTGACTCTGTGTCTAGCTCAAGGATTGTAAACATACCAATCAGCACTCTGTCAAAACGGACCAATCAGCTCTCTGTAAAGTGGACCAATCAGCAGGATATGGGTGGGGCCAGATAAGGCAATAAAAGCAGGCTGCCGAGCCCGCAGAGGGCAACCTGGTTGCTCCCTTCGACGTTGTGGAAGGTTTGTTCTTTTGCTCTTTGCAATCCGTCTTGTTGCTGCTAACTCTTTGGGTCCACTCTGCCTTTATGAGCTGTAACAGTCAAGGGGAAGGTGTGCAGCTTCACTCGTGACCGCGAGACCACGAACCCATCTGAAGGAAGAAGCTCCAGACACCCCATCTTTAAGAACTGTAACATTCACTGCGAGGGTCCCTGTCTTCATTCTTGAAGTCGGTGAGACCAAGAACCCACCAATTCTGGACACACCATCATCCCATGTATTAACTTAAATATTCCAAATAATCACGGATCTCTTTTAAAAATCTGATACAAATGACCTCACAAGTATGTCAGAACCCAATAAACGTGTATTCAGATAATTTTTATCACTAATAATCCTAAAATCTGCTAAGTATATGTTTATGCATCCCTTTGTTTACATGCTAGTGAATTTCAAGAAATGGCAAACAAGAGGGTAGAATTAGGTGTGCTTTCAAACATCTAAGATTTCAACAAGTCCTGGTTAGAGGATATCCATTCCTGAGGAAATGTAGGTGGATTGGGCATGGGTGCAGTGAGCAAGCATTAAGAACCGTTGTTAAAGTCTAAATCCCAGTGCTTCCTTGTGATTTGGACATTTGTCATGACTTTTTAAGCAGAGCACAGAACATTAAGAATACATTTCAAAATCACAAGTCCCTGGTTGTTAGGGACTAATTCTAATTAAGATGCAGATATCTCTTGAACAGTGTTGTTATTACGTTCGCCAATCAAGCCAAAAACTCCGTTTATACTTAAGTTCATATATTGCAGTTACATGGAAATTTTTGTTATCTAATCTCTTCATAAATACATTTCTGAATTTCCATAGATTGTTAATAATATTACTGATCTTATTCGTTTGAGATACTATTAACTAATATTTTTGCAGGTTTAAATTACTTTCATATTTTTGCTCTTAAAAGTATTACTGTAAATACCTGTATCATAGGTCTCTTTTCTTACATTAACTTCTTAGTATATTTTCTAGGAGTAAAATCAGGTAGGTCTCTGCCTTATGCATTTCATATTATTTCCCTTTCTCTTTTTCAAAAATCTGTCAGACTTCTGAAAATTATATATGTATTTTTCCATTGCTTTAGCAATATATTTAAAAATACGAAATTAGTCTATTAACTGTAGAGTCAAAACTCTGTAATCCATTCATTCCTTTATATTGTGTGTTGCCTCATTTATTGAGTGTTGCCACTGTTTTAGGAGTGTTACACTTTAGAATGACCACAAACATGTTATGAAGTACATCAATGTATCTATGCTGTTTCTAATATTTTAAGTTCCTTTAGTATAACCCCTTGTATATCTTGGATAATAATTGAACAAAAATTAGTCAAATACATAAAACTTTATGGTAGGTGAGCTATAAGTCCAAAGCTGTTCCAGCATTGCATGCATTAAGCAGATAAAGAATATAACAACAAGTAGTGAAACCTTAAGAATTCAAACTTCAGCATTTCCTTGCTGAAAATTAATAAGAAAAATTAGATGAAAAGGTTGCTTTTTAAAAATGATTTCAAGAATCAAAAAAAGTATGAAACTTGGAAGGATGATAAATTCAAAATAAATCACAGGCACTGCTTTTTCAGAAACTGACTTTTAATTTATAGCTTAAAATCTATTATTAGGTGAAAATGACATCATTTGGGGAATGTAAATTGTTGTTTTCCTATATTATTACGTTGTGTTTAAATGTGTGTAGGAAAACATACAAACTACATGTGTAGTCTTCTACTTTGTGGAATCTTGTCAAGGCCCCAAGAACTTTATATAAATCAAAGTTGTTGATATAAAAAGACTGAGAATTAGGTGTAATTGATGCAACTGTCCTGCATAGATCATCTCTGGAGCAGTACTGTCTAACAGAAACTTCAGTGAAAATGGAAACGTTTTGTAAAGGCATTGTCTGATACTATAGCTTCTAGTCACATGTAGCTATTGAGTACTTGAAATGTGACTAGTGAGACTAAGAAACTAATTTTTAATTTTATTTATTTTTCTGATTTGAATTGAACCCTGAACATCTACCTGTGGACTATAGCTATTGATGACCATATTGGAAGTGTAGCTCCCTGTAAGGAATAAAGTCAAATTAATGTATATTTGTGTGTACAGAAATGTTTCAAAGGTTATCTTTCATTTTGTGTACTATATGAAATGGTATCTCAACTGATTGAATTGAATCGCTCTTTAGAGCAGTTAATGGGACTTCTCAGCCACCATAATCATGTGAGCTAACTCCTTATATGCTATTTTCAGAGTTGTATTTGAATTAGTCAAATAACGCTCCCATGCACACATACACACTTGCACACATCTTGCTTATTCACAGTCAGTAATTTCAACTATGAGGTAGAATTACTCATGGATTTTTTTAAACTATTAATTAATTGAGTTGGGAATTACCTGGTCTCTAATTACTACTAAAAATATCCTTTTAATCACTGGCAAATTTGGCATATTTTGAATCCCATATACTTCTTAAGAGCAGTATTCTTATAATATCATTTTCTACATCAAACTATCTGCTTAAAATAATTTTCATCTTGAGATATTACGCATACTTATAGTGGGTTTTCACTGATAATTTGTCCTTGCTCACTTCTGAATCCTGTGTTGTATAATAATTGCATTAAAGAAAAATTATGTTGCTGGAGCCACAAGTCTCTGTTGTTACCTCTGGCATGAATTCTAAAATAAACTGAACCATTTTAGATACTCAGTTTGTGGTGATGAATTAAAGTGGTTCCACCTGATGTGCTTAAGGGGTCAAATCTTCGTGTATAGATTTTTCAGTGTAATGTACTAACCAGTTGAATGAGCCTACTATTATTGCTATGATATTATTTGTGTGCCTAAGAGTAATAAATGTTATGTGTATAAAAAGGTACAGAGAACCTTACATAAGCAGATGCAAAATTTAGCAGTGTTATCAACATATAAAACCGGCCTACTGTGGAGTCAAAATCTGAAAAAATACATATAAATTATCTTTTATAGGTTGTTTGTTTGTTTGTGTCATGTGGTAAGTTTCTTGGAGTGAGCTGAGTTGCAAGAAATGGTTACTCTTCTCATTTCATCATAGATATATATGATGCTTAATTTTATGTATCAACTTCATTGGGTTGCCGAAGTCTAGACAGTTGGTTAAACATTATTTATAAATGTGTCTATAAGGGTGTTTCTCAAAGAGATTAACATTCAGTTGATGGACTGAGTAAAGTAAATAGCCCTCCCCAGTGTGGGTGGACATTATCTAATCCCTGAGGGCCCAAGTAAAACAAATGTGTAGAGGAAGGTTGAATTCTCTCCTCTCTGCTGACTGCTTGAGCTGGGACATTAACTTTCTTCTGACAAAGCAACCTTGGTTCTCAGGACATCAGACTCAGACTGGATGAAATCAACCATTGACCTTCTAGCTCTCAGGCCTTTGAATTATACCACAGAACTTCCTGTTCCTTCAGCTTGCAGATGGCAGATCGTGGAACTTCTCAGCCTCCTTCATCATCATGTGAGCCACTTCATTTGAGTAAATGTTATTATACATTTCCTAATCGTTTGTTTTTTCTGAAAAACCCTAAGTAATAAAGGAATATAGTTTGCATTGTATATTTCACTCGTTGGTTTATTGTGGTGTAATTGATTCCCAAATATATTCTGTGCATATTTACATTTCATTTAAAGTGTTAACTCTAGAATGACACAAACTGAGTCTCAAATTTATTAGGGGTTTCAATTGTTGGTATAGTATTATTTGAATTTATGCATTCATTTAGATAAACATAATTTTGTCAACATTTGTTGAGAAAATATTATTTGTACCTGATGATTTTGAAAGAGGGACTATAAATAAATATATGGTGAATGAGGAACAAATGCTAAGCACTATTTAGGCTCTGGGTACATAGGAGTGAGCTACACAAGTGTGATCTTGTTCTTTACTAAGTTATGATGTAGTATAGAACACAGCATTAAATAAATAATCACCTAATAATTTTCATAAGAGTTATTTTGTGACTCCCTTTTTGTGTTGCTATAAAGAGATACCTGAGGTTGCATAGCTTATAAAGAGAAGAGGTTTTTATTTTGGCTCAGGGTTCTGTCGGTTGTACATGAAGGATATTGCTGGCATCTGCTTCTGGTAAGAGCCTCATGAAGTTTATAATCATAGCAGAAGGCAAAGGAAAGCCTGCATATCACATGGCAAGCAAGGGAGGCAAGAAAGAAGGAGAAAGTGCCAAATTCTTTTAAACAACCAGATCTTGTGCAGACTAAGAATGAGAACTCATCGGTATCGTGAGAGCAGCACCAAGACATTTATACGTGATTTGCCTCTGTGACTCAGACACTTCACACTAGGCCCACCTCCAACATTGGAGGTCATGTTTTTATATAAGATTTGGAGAGGACAAAACATCCAAATCATATAAGCTATGACTGTAACATATAAGATGCTACAAGAGTATATAAAAAAGAATAAGCTAGGCTAGGTAGGTGTGAAAAAAAGTGGGGCAAAAGATGTTCAGAGATAGCTTTTTAATGTGGACATTTAAGACAGGAATGAGATAAAGGGAATGTTAACTGCAAAAGAGGGAATGGTGAAACAATGTACCAGAGAGAACAAAAACATATACTAAACAAAGGGGTAGAAAGGTGAGATGATGCTTAAAAAAAAAAAAAAAAGGCTGTTAAACCTCAGCACTATGCAGGACCTTACAGGTCATGTTAGGGAGTTTTAAATTTATGCTAAAGAAAGAAAAAGCAACCAAAGTATTTGAGCCTAGAAATGACAAATCCAGCATATATGATTAAAAAGTTATTTTTATAGTGTAAAAGTGCTTGAGAGAGCTTTTACTAAGCAATCGCAGCATGCTGGTAAGAGGAGATAATAGCTGGGGCAAAGCTCCATTGTCATGAGTAGTGGAGTAATTTGAATGGTCCTAGAATATATTTCAGAATAAGAAATGGCAAGACTTGGTAGTTAGCTAAATGTCATCAGTGAAAGGAAGATTTCAAACATGACTCTAATGCTTCTGGTATGAATAACTGGGTAAATGGCAGTGCCATTTACTGCAATGGAAGAAGATTGAAAATGAAAAAAAGATGTGGAAAATATCATGAACTCAATGTTCCAGTAGAGATTAAAAGGTAAAAGTTTTATATACAGAGTGTAGAAGAGGAGACTAAGATGAAAACAATTGATATCATACTTGGTGTAAAAACAACATACGAGCCCAAAAGAGTTGAAAGCATTGCTTATAAGGAGAACATAGGACAAAGAGTAGAGTACCTAGTACCAAGCCTAGATGAATTCCAATATTTCATCAGTTAGGAGAAGGAAAGGACAGCAAAGGTGAATACAATAAAATTAGAGAAATAGCATCAGTTTGTTTATCGTAGTACCATGGAAACTGAGGGATGAGTGTTTAAAAAATATTGACTAAAACTTTTTGATGATGTCATGACATTCAGTAAGATGATGACTGGAAAATACTTATTGGATTAAGTAACATATTGATGGTGACTTTGGTAATTGTTGTTTTACAGAGTAGAGAAAATAATAACTCAAACTGAAATAAAATGCTGCATGATTAGGAGGTATAGAATTAGAAAAACGATGTGTAAACTATTTTTAAGAATGTTATTTCTAAAGGAAAACAGAAATTTCTGACTGTGGAATCCACTTTTAAGATAGGCAAGACTAGAAAAAGGGTAGAAAAATGTCTATTAAGGAAAATAAGGTTGAAAAACAGTAAAGAGAAATTAATATTGCAAGACTTAAAGATTGTAGGAAGGAATATAACATTGAAGATCTAGGAGAATGAGTGCACTATGGGCATATAATTAATACAGAATAGAGAAGTGCACAAATGGGCTTCATTGTACTTAATATGGGACACTAGGGATACATCACAGAATGCCACTTGTATAAGGTTAAAAAGAAGAATGAAAGAGGGAGAGAAATGGAGTAAATCAGCAAGGCAGCAGAAAGAAACAAGGAGATGTTATGAGGGAGAGGAGAGAGAGAAGGAAGGAAGAACAGAGAGAGAAAAGAAGGAAGGAAGGAAGGAAGGAAGGAAGGAAGGAAGGAAGGAAGGAAGGAAGGAAGGAAGGAAGGAAGGAAGGAAGAAAGGAACTAGAAACTAGCAGACTAAATTGAATCAGTGAAAAAGATATTCATCTTTTTCCTGACTATGGGTGTCTTCTAGGACAGCTGGAATCCAGTTGTTTTGGTTTGTTTTGTTTTATATTTGTATACTATCTATAAAAAACAATCAGTGTTTTTTCTCTTACATCCATTTGGAACACCATAGCTCAAAATTTTAACCTGGTTTCTCCTTTAACTCTAGATTTTCTATTAATATTTCAGAAAGAAAATTAGAATACTATAAGGGCCAAGGGAAAACTTCCCTTTCACCCTCATAGTTTCACTGCAACCAACTGATGAAAGACAGAGTAATAGAAGAAAAGACATACAACATTTATTTTAGAATAGAATGAGGAAATTGCAGGAGAGTGATTACCCAATGACCCAATGGGATAAGGAAGCATATATATCTTCTTAGGAGAGGTGGGGAAATTGGCAATGTAGACAATTCTTTTGAGGAGCAGTAAATGATTATTAAGAAAAAAATGAATGGACCTGGGAGACAGAAATTAACTTGTAAATGATTTGCTGTGAAATTTGAATGAGGCTGAGAGGCAGGCATTATCTTGTGAAAAAGAACATCCAGATATGGTTACATTCCTCAGTCTTCTTTTCTGTGATAGATAATGAGATTTTAGGAAGGAGATAGGAAGGCAATTGTGTTCCTCTTTGAGTAGTCTGGTTTCTAGGTGGATAACGAAACTTCAGAACACAGCTCTCATTCTGTACTTTGGAAGCATTGAGAAAGAGAAGGTAGGCAGTGGGGTCAGAGAGTCTTTAAGTTTACTTCCTTAGTTCAGCCATATTTCAGGGTGAGATATTCTGGTTTGCTTTAATATTCCTGCAGTGGATTGAATGGTGCCCCCTCCCCACCAAAAAAATAATATGCCTAAAGCATAATCCTGTTGTAGTAGGTAGTCAGGCAGACATAAGCAGGATAGGAGAGGGCACCTCCCAACCAGGAATATCAGGCCACTATCCGGTGATGGTCAGTCAGCTGTTAACTGTCTCTAAAATAATAATTGGTTGCAGCCTACTCCAGGGAAAGGCAGTCCCCCTACAGGTGGGAGAAACCGTAAATCATTGATCATTAGCTTTCTGATTAGATCCCAGGAGTTGGGTCACCAGGCTCACACATGGGCACTAGGAGGCAAAATGACAGAGATTAACTGGCATGTGACCTTTCGGGGGAATTCCACCAATGAAGGGAAGAGTTTACAACTCAGTAAACACATACTCCCCTCCCAAGGGCTAGCAATACACATGTGAACAACCCACCCCAAGGGAAGAACCATGGGAGAAGGGATGCAAGACTCGGGAAATATGTCAGCATATAAACCCCCAAATCAAAAGGTCAAACTGTTACCAGTGGAGGGTCTTGAATATAAGTTGTCCAAGTTCTTGGCATTTTGAGCAAATCATTGGACAAAACACACAAACAAAGCAATGAAAGAATGAAGCAATAAAAGGACAGATTTATTGAAATGAAATGCACTCTACAGAGTGGGAGCAGGCTCAAGCAAGTAACTCAAGAGCCCTGGTTACAGAATTTTCTGGTTTTTAAATACCCTATAGAGGTTTCCCATCGGTTACTTGATATACACCCTATGTAAATGAAGAAGTGGCAGGTGACCAAAGGGCAACCAGTCAGAGGATGGAGTGAAGTTCCAAAGTTATTCCCCTATGCAGATGAAGACTAGGCCCACGACCAGTCTGACTGGTTGTGTAAGGGGCCAATCAGAGGTACTTTCCATTTGTCACCTGTGATGCAGAATGTTGGTGGGGGACTGGTTGCAAAGGGAGTAGCCTCTGATCCCTTTGTAACTTGGGCATAGAAAGTTGAGGTTTTCCTTTTGATTTAGTTCTAGGAAGTCAGTGTGAATCGGCCTTAGACTTCCTGCCTTCAGACCCTATCCTTTTGCCTCAAAACCTGACAGTTGTCCTTCAAGTTGCCCGCTTGGACCTCTTCCAAATGTACTTTCCTTCCTTTGTTCCGGCTTTCAAGTTTTTTAATAAATGTTCATTTCTGCACTAAAAGCTGCCTCAGTCTCTTTTTCTGCCTTATGCCCCTTAGTTGAATTATTTCTTTTGAGGAAGCAAGAACTGAGGTTGCTGCAGACAAGTACAGATTTGCCACTGAATACCTGCCACCAGTAACAAGCCCAGATACCTGTTAATTCCTCATTTGGAAATACAATCTTTGCAGATGTGTCTAAGTTAAGGATCTCATGATGATATCATTTTGGATTTGGGTGGACCCTAATTCTTTTTTTTTAAAGATATTTATTCAACATCACAATCAGACTATTACATTTAGCAATCAATAGCATGGGTGCAATAAAAAAAAAAAAAGATCTACATTAAAGCCCTTTGTTGGAATGCTTTACACTTTCCACAGAACAGAAACTAAAATAACCTGTTAAACAATTATTCACAAATACAGCCCTTGAGTTTTTTGCCCATATGCATGAGTATTTGTCTAAAACATATCTTCTTTTTAGTAGCTAGGCCCTGCCACCATGGTGTTTGGCTGAGTTCACAAATCTGTTGTAATCTGTAGCTTCCCTGTCACTTCTCTGGCTGTCCTCTCCTGCTAAGCTTTGTTCCTAGTTAAAATCTTCTGCAACTGCCATAGCTACCACTGCTACTAGAACCGCCATAAGCACCTTGGTTTCATGGTTTGGCCAAATGTTGGCCTCCACCACCATAGAGGCCACAGCTTCTGCCTCCAAAGTTTCCTTCCTTCATGGATCCAAAATTTGAAGACTGTTGTAACTGCCAAAATCACTGTAGCTTCCACCACCTCAAAAATCGTTTCCATCATTACCAAATCCATTATAGCCATCCCCACTGCCACAATATCCACCACAACCACCACGGCTGCCACCAAAGCCACCATGACCACTAAAGTTTCCTCCATGGTAAATGCTATAATTCCCACCAAAACCACCTGCATGATCACCACCAAAGTTTCCAGAACCCCTTCGACCTCTTGGCTGGAAGAAGCACTAGCAACCTCTAATGAGTGGTGAGAGAGATTTGACATAAAATCTCTCACAAAAGCTTGAGAGAGATTTGACACAAAGAGACTCAGGAAAGAAGGCTATATGAAGATCGAGGCAAAGATTCAAGTTGTGCTGCTACAAGCTACTGTTTCCGTGATAGTATTTTATTTTCAACAACAAAATGCTGTCTGGAAAAGACATATTATCCTGAAAAACAGTAGTGAAAAACAGGAAACTAAAAAAATATTAATATGCATTAAGTCATTATTCCTGAGAGTATTACCTCATAATTTTGTGTTATATATAATTGTAAACAATTCCTATAAACAATATTTGTAGGAAAATACAATAAGTGGCTATGAGATGAAGAACATGGGAACAAATTTTAAAACACCATACACATACACAAACAAACAAAAAGCCCTACCGTATGATCTGAGAAACCTCAGTAGTTTCCCCTATATCAAGTAAGACAGACCATAAGTTTCAAGAAACAAACTTACTTATAGATGGAGGGTTCAGGGCCCTGCTGGCAAAATAAATTTCTAAATTGCAATGGCACAAAAACAAACAAACAAAAACAAAACAAAAACAGCACTTGCTAAGCTCCCCAGCCATAGAAGCTGTTAGAGCTTTCCTAACTCTGATTTACAAGCCTGACAACTGCAACTCTGATTCAACAGATAATTAACCTTACAAACTTTTCTTTCTGATAAGTAATTGCAGAGCTTAAGCCAGTTTCAAGCAGCTTATGCAGGCTGCACACAAAATGTCTTTTTGTTCTATAGTTCACCTTTTGAAGTAAAGAGCCAAATTCCACCATGTTTTAATGCTGAAGCCCCACCCAAAGTGAACATGGGATGTACCTTACATATATGTGCATATATTGTGCATTCTCTCAACTCCCCTCAAAAATACGTATAACTTTTCTGCAAGCTGCTGAATACGTATGACTATATTGGGTATGTAGACCTTCTAAGGCATAAAAACCAAACCTTCCCCTTCCCTTCTCAAAGAGAGAGCACATTTCTCCCATCCCAGATACTTTCTCTTCCCAGTTTGCAAACCAATATCATGAATAAAGTTCTCCTTTCTACTAATTAGTCATCGTGCTAGTGTTTTGGATGACAAGTGTATTAAAGTATATGAATGGAATACCCATGCAATTATTAGTCTCACAGATACTTTTATTAGAGGAGTTATTAAAAAATTATTTTAGGCAGATAGAAAAGGTAAAGTGTCTTTGGTAAAGTTTTTTTTTTTTTCTTTCAATAAAAGCAGCTCCCCAAACATTTCTTCATTAACAGAGAAGTGACTTGAAAAGCCAGGCTGGCAAGCATTGATATGGAAATGCCAGAGATTAGAAACCAGTCCACCCAAAATAGCAGTTCCCACCCTCTTCTTGTCACCACATGTGTCATGACCACCTCCAGAAGGCTAGGGTGGGAGAACTACTTTTTTCACTGGCTACACAAATGGCACACCTGGTCAAACCAATTCCCTGGGCTCTATGCAAATCAGACACTGCCTCCTCCATCTTCATAGTATAACTGACTGTCTTGCACTGCACACGGGGTTTTTCTCCCTGCTTGGAACCCCCTCTCTCTGTCTCTGTACGGGGGAGATTTTTTTCTTCTTTCTTGCTTATCAAACTCTCTGCTCCTTAAAACCACTCTATGTGTGTCCTTGTCTTGTACCTAATTGCTGCAAGACAAAGAACCCTGTTGTTTCTCCAGTCATCAGAGCAGTATCATTTTTGGTGCATTTCCTGGGAATCCAAGGTGCAACATTCATTGGAGTGGTAAGTATAGGAGCAGACCCCTTCACTTTCATTTCTGAGACATGTTTTGATTCTCTCAAAAAGCTAAGGTTTCAAATGCAAGCAGCGAGGAACTCAGAGAATCAATATTTGGAGTATTAGAACAAATAATGGCATCACCTGTACTGATTGGCTGATTGTAATGAGACTGAAAGGGTGAAAAGCAAAAGTAAATTAAGTGAAATAAACATATTATGCTTCAAACTGGATTGGGTCAAACATACAATGAGATGGGGCCCTTATGGAAAAACCAGTAGATCTAATATAAAAATCTGCCAACACAAACTCAGGGAAAAAAAGGAGCAAGGAGTTATAGGATAATGATACATACAGATACATACAGGGTTTATTGGCAATCTGAAATGTTTATACATTTAATAGTTTCCTTATTATATAATATATTTAATTGATGGGTGAAAATGTTCAAACGTTGATATTAACATCTCTCAAAAGTTTAAGTCAAGTTTGTAGATACATTTATTCCACGTAGACACAGTCACTGAGAATGTATATGCAGCACATATTCTCTAAGATATATTAAAGGATATAAATGCTGCATAGAATAAAATATGCAGTAAAAAATTCAATAAGTTTAATTTTATTGATACACTGAAATACACACACACACACACACACACACACACACAGAGGAAAACTTACAGAAAACTAAAAGTCTGGAAGTCCAGACTTGTCCGTTTGCTCATTTTAACAAATATGTTAAATGTAGGAAAAGTTCATATTTTTCAAAATGAAAATTCAAGATGCACTTATTGTCTAGTTTTTGTTTCCAGTGTCTCTTTATTTACATTATCTCTATTTAATTTCACATTAAAACCCATGTTTTAAATGAGCAGAAAGAAGAACAAGTGTACTGTATTTTTAGAAAGCCTTTGAAGTCTTATTCTTTTAAACCTACACCCAATGTTTTGCCTGACAAATGGACATAATTCTATATACTAAGATTAATCAAAGATATATCAAGTGAAATGTGTTAGCTGGAGGGTTTGCAATTTGCCTTATACAATTCAATGTTGGTTTTATGTGACTGTCATTTTAACTAATGGATTAGAATATGTAGGGATAACCTAGCATTATTGTCATAACTTTCAAGGCAAAAACCTCAATTACTTTTGTACCAACCTAATACATATCGTTTAAAAAAGCAATTACCCAGCATGCATCTCAGAAAGACTGTTCTTTCACCTAAAATATCTCATAAACCAAGTTAAAGCTTGTTCAAATAGTAAAAGCAACCCAGTTCATAAAAGTTCAGGAAAAAACACATTAGTATGTACCTGTCTTCAAGATCACATGCCCTTATTTGTATTGGTTATACACGTATGTAAAGAGTTGACTTCTCTTTGATAGCAGTGTCAATATTATTCTTTTCCGTGAGTATTAATTCATTTGCATGTCTCATATAAATATATATTTTAAAATCTTTTCTTCAGTAATTTATTTAGTTTTAACTCTAAGAATGAAACTGTGGTAGAACTCAATGTACTGAAATCCAACTGCACAAGAAAATGGGGAAAAGTTGGTTAGCATCAGCATGTGTAAAAATAAAAGAAAAAAAAATCACCTTTGGGATTTTAGGCAAGAGTACACTCAGTGGTTAGGCATGGTTATATATTCTCCCAGACCAACAAATGTCCTAGACTACATTAAGAGAATTATCATTTTAAGAACAAAGGAGGAGACAGGCCAAGCCATTCTATTCACTTTGCCCTCATATATGAACAATTTAAATGCACGTCCTTTTACCTTAGCAAAGTAAGAGATTGCAGACTTTTATATTGTGATAGCATGGCCTTTTGAACATGTTCTAGGAATGATCTCATGAAATGGCTGAAGCTATTGTTGAATCTCATCTGGAAAAACAAACTATTATTTCTTCAAGGGTGGAGAGTACACAGTATTAATATTTTTGTGCTTTAATGGCTTAATACAGATTTGTAATACATATCCAGTAAATATTGACTCAAAAATTATTAATTTATTTAACATACTAAGGAATGAATATACATTAAACTGAAGTCAAAAATATCACACAGCTGTATTTTGCATGTTATTTAACAATTACACATATTTAATTCTTTGCATTTTATCTTGCAGATGTGTTTTCTTGGAGGGTTCACTGCTAGGAAGTGATGCTCAAAATTGAATGCTATAAGAGCTAGTATCTTATACTGGCCATTGGGCAACAGCACTTTCAAAATTCTTTCAGATCAAGGACATAAGTCCAACGCATCGAACACTGAAATTTTCCGTTGAAGACATCCAGATTTACTGCTAAAAAATTGAGGACTTCCTACAGGCAATCCCACAATCTACAGCTGGATTGAACAAAAATGAAATGTAATTTGAATTTACAACTAATATGTCAGACACCATAGAAAGTAATACCATTCATAGCATTTCTGGGGAGATAAATATTATTACTTCCATTTCTTCAGTAGTTAAGGGAGTGTATTTCAAAGGCACTAAGTAACTTGCCAACTTATCCACCTAGAAAATAGCAGAACTAGAACACCAAATATTGTGTCTGATTCACTCAGGCTTTCCCAGAAGTCTTCTGGATCGTCCACCAGAGAGAATAAATATTTAACCATTACTGGGAATGAGATTAATTTTCTGACAAGAGAGATCTAGAGATAATGAATACACTTGGTCTAAACTACACGACCCACAGAACATTCACCACTATTACAAGGGTCAAGAAAAGATCTGGACACAATCTCAGAGACTCACCTCCCTCATGTTTTCTGCCCATATCACCACTGGTAAGAAGACTCCTAATACTTATAGCCTGTCCATCAGGTTCTTCATTGCCTCCACAGGTATTAATCATATAATTCTCACTGTTTTAGGTCATCTAAGACAAAATTCACAAGCAAAATGGAAACATTCATGTATTCCCTCATCTTCTACACTGCAATTTTGTAAGACTCTGTGTATTCCTTAACCTATCCCATTCTCCCACTCCTGTTTAACTCTAGAAACTCTAATTCATGGTCTATCACTTGCAAAAATTCCCTGTAATCTCAACCTTATCTTGAAATTTCTTTTCACCTTATTGCTCTAAACCCGACTCACCTTATAAAAGGTTCTCTTCTGCAATCCTCTCAACTGGTGATTTTTACCTCCCACACTGTATATATTACTGGGACTAGAGGTAAATGTTCTACACTTTACTGCAGATTCCATGTCTTTCTCCCCTGCTACTCTCTAATAATGCTCATTTTTGAAAGAAACAGTTATATATTTGTCCTGGATTACTGACACTCTCTTCAACACTGCAACTAACATAACTCTTTATATTTTAATATACACATTCAAGATTTGTCCATTATTCTGACCTCTTAATTTATAAACTGTTCTCAAAATAACTTTTGTTTTTGCCAGTGTCATGGAGAAAGAAAATTTTTCCTTTTGCCCTCTGCATGTTCACCAAAATTTACTAACAAGAGGTAGATTAATAGGTGAGAAAGGCATACAGCTGTATTTGATCATAGTTCTATGTGGCATGAAAGCCTTCAAAATGAAGACCCAAAGATACAGAGAAAATTGCCCATTTTTATGTTTAGGTTCAACAAAGTATAAACAGCTATATAGAAATATGATTGGACAAAAAGTGTATAACCTAATGCTAATAGATTGGGTGAGAAAACCCAGAAAGCTCTGTCTGCCTAGATTTTTCTTGGCCCTCTCTGAGCATATATTCTTTCTTTCTGAGTATGGGGCAGAACCCAGTCTGACATAGGGGTCTTATGACCTACAGCCAAGCAAGGTAGGCCAGATAATTTCTTTATAGACTGTTTTAGCAAAGAAAGGTGTAGGAAAGTTAGAGCAATATCTTTAGGTTTCATGGGTTGACTTTAGGAAAAATAGGTTCAGTTTCTGTGACTTGCCTTGGGAATGGGAGATTCTAGTTTCTATGATTTACATTGCGGGAGAATGGGACTGAGAGAGAGGAGGGCAGGTAAAGGTCAGAGAAAAACTTTGACTTCTGAAGCTACTTCTGAGGCTTTGATATTTGGATATTGTTTTCTGAGTCCCAACATTCCCCAGTCTGAAACTTTTCCAAGAAATTTTATAGTCCAGAAACTGGACAAGTGGGTTGTCTTATAAGCCACTGAACCAGTCTATCAATCCTGAGAGTAGGCCAGACCAGGTAAACAGTTATACATAAGGTTGCTGTAATGATGGTTTTTTTTCCAAAGTTTATACTAAGTTATCTAGCATTAGCTTGTAGAACTTCTGGGAAAAAGCAGTTTTAATTTCAGTTATTCTAATAAAGATTTTTTTAAAAAATGAAAGCATTCATTTAGAGACTTGTAGTCAGGAAATAATTAAGGATTCTGTCTAAACTGTGAGAAAATAATAAAAAATCAAAAACAATGGGCAAGGTGAAATATCATTTTGTTTTGAAACATATTTTTTCCTCCAATACCCGATTCTACCAAAGGCAAAACACAATTGAACAAATTTATATGTAAAATACTTTTAGTTTCATTGTACTTGGTGTGATTATTTGCATAAAGTACAACAAGAGTAGTGACTTGCTATATAAGCTCTTTTTAAGTTTGCTTTCTTGGAACTTCTTTATAAGGAATCTCATATTAGACTTTTAAAAGCCTCAAGGCTAAGAAGCCAAGCCAAGAATTTGTAATTAAACTATGCTTATAATACAAATTGGATTAATTCCTCTCTTCTCAAGGTTCAAAAATATCTTGAGGTTCCTGTGTATGCCCAGGAAGTGACATTCTTTACTTATATCAGGTCAAGAACCTTGTGAAGGAACCATGAAGAAAAGGTATAAGGACAATCTTTCTGAGGGGCTTTTCACTTGCTCTATAAAGTTAACCATAATTTTTCAAGCCAATCTGGTCATATCTGAAAATATGCCATTCCAATCAAAACCTTGGTAAAATAACCAGTATCTCCAATTTTGTCCTGTTACAAATAAAAGCAGATACTAATTGAATTTATGCAAATAATAATATTGTCATAAATTAAGATTTATCCTGAATAATTTCCAAATTATGGAGAAATTGGATAGAGAAGAATATAAATGTTTCAGTTTGCTCACAAAAGTATATTTTACCCAATTTTTATAAACTACAAATAGTCTAAAAGAAAAATGCTTTTTTGACTCTGGAAAACAGAATATAAAAATAATCATCAATGCTTTAAACAAAAAGATCATCATAAAAATCATTTTAATATTCTGGTAGTTCAGTCCCACATCATAAACTCCTGTTCTGTATGATCTTGGATTGGCAATCTTTAGGAACACATTAGTTTTTTTATTTAGAATATTTGAAGTTTTTACCCATTCCAATGATATGATCTCAAAGTTATCATTAACCTGTATTTGAGAGTATTTGTCAGAGTTCTTTTCACTAATTTCCTTAAAGAAGTAAATTTGGACTGTAGCTGATTATAAACTACTTTGTGAGAAGTATCAAAGTAAAGCAATAATTGTCTGTGTAAGGCATATAGACCAATGGAACAGACTAGAGAGCCCAGAAATAAAGCTGCACTTCTATGACCATCTGATCTTCAAAAAAGCTGAGAAAAACAAGCAATGGGGAAAACACTCCCTATTAATAAATGATGCTGGGATAACCGGCTAGCCATATGCAGAAGATTAAAGCTGAGCCCCTTTTTTTACACCACACACAAAGATCAACTCAAGATATATTAAAGCTTAAATGTAAAACCTAAAACTATTAAAAAACCTGGAAGATGACCTAGGCAATTCCATCCTAGGCGTAGGAACAACAAAGATTTCAAGACAAAGACAAAAAAAGCAGTCACAACAAAAGCAAAAATTGACAAGTGGAATCTTATTAAACTTAAGAGCTTCTGCACGGTAAAAGAAAATATCAACAGAGTAAACAGACGACCTACAGAACAGAAGAAAATATTTGCAAACTATGCATCTGACAAAGATCTAATATCCAGAATTTATAAGGAACGTAAACAAATTGACAAGAGAAAAACAATCTATTAAAAAGTGGGCAAAGTGCATGAACAGACACTTCTCAAAAGAAGATGTACATGAAGCCAAAAACATATTTAAAAAACCTCAATATCACCAATCATTAGAGAAATGCAAATCAAAACCACAATCAGGTACCATCTCACACTGGTCCGAGGGCTATTACAAAAAAGTCAAAAAATTATAGATGCTGTCAAGGTTGTGGAGAAAAGGGAACATTTATACATTGTTGGTGGGAGTGTAAATTAGTTCTACCATTGTGGGAAGCAGTACGGTGATTCCTCAAAGAGCTGAAAGCAGAACTATCATTCAACCCAACAATCCCATTATTGGGTATATGCCCAGAAGAATATAAATCATTCTACCATAAAGATACACACACGTGAATGTTCATTGCAGCACTATTCACAACAGCAAAGATACGGAATCAACCTAAATGCATATCAGTGACTAGCTGGATAAATAAAATGTGATACATATACACCATAGAATACTATGCAGCCACATAAAAGAATGAGAGTATGTCTTTTGCAAGAACACGGATGGAGCTACAAGCTATTATTCTTAGCAAACTAATGCAGTGACAGAAAACCAAAAACTGAATGTTCACACTTATAAGTGGGGTTAAATGATAAGAACATATGAACACAAAGAAAGAAACTATTGACACTGGGGTCTACTTGATGGGGGAGGGTGGAAGAAGGGAGAGGAGCTGAAAAGGTAACTACTGGGTACTGTGCTTAGTACCTGGGTAATGAATTAATATGTACAACAAAGCCCCATTACACATGTTTATCTATGTAACAAACCTTCACATGTACCCCAAAAGCTAAAATAAATGTTAAAAGGAGCAATAAATAAGTAATAAAAAAAGAAAAGAAAAAGACTTTTAAAAATTGTCTGTGTATAACAAAAGTCTTAGAAATGGTTAAAGACAAAATGGATAAGGAAATGTCCTGAGCATGCATTCCTTCTTTCTGGGTGTGGGGCAGGACCCTCTCTGGAATGGAGGTCTTGTGACCTGTCTCAAAATAGGTCAGATGATTTCTTTATGGCCAGTTTTGACAAAGAAAGGTGGGGAAAAGTTATAGTAATATATTTAGGTTTTATGGCTGGCTTTGAGGAAAATGGATTCTGGTTTCTATGACCTGCCTTGGGAAAGGGGGATTTTAATATCTATAATTAGCATTGGGGGAGAAGCCTTGAAAGACAAGAGGGCAGAGATCAGAAAAAACCTTTTGCTTCTGAAGCTATTTCTGAGGCTTTGATTTTTGGTATTGTTTCTGAGTACCAACATCATCCTCCCTCTTCCATTCATCCAGTGAGCATGGCTAGACCATGTAATGACAAAACACACACACACACACACACACACACACACACACACACATACACACACACATAAAAAACAAATCCAAGTTGCAACCCTTTCATAGTCTCAACTTGATTCAAATCCACTCATAATTTATTTCATAGCTTACCTCATAAGGCACCCTCTTTCTTATGCTTCCTTCAACCATAACCTAACCATGTAAGGGTATCTATACACCTTACTAACTTTAAATGGTATGTTATCCTCTTGATATCCTTTATTTTTATTCCATTTGAATTTTGAATCAATTATTATTATTACTTTCTTGACTCTTGCATCTAACTTGCTTGTAAAATGCAGTATCCCAGTAAATCCAGCTTTGCTTCTTCCATTTCTGAACCTGTGCAGCTGAATGTAGCTGGAAAATATATAGCCACACCGATTAAACTCACTTTAAATTTATGACAAATAATGCTTCCGGCAAGTGTATTTTATACCTCAAATCAGGGAGCCATGCTCTTTTCAAAAGCAAATCTTTCCACTTGTGCACTAAATCCATTTCTCTCTCTCTTTTTAAGGCTTTGCCCCAGCAGTTCTCCCCTGTCACTCATAAAGCATGAAATTTTCATTTTCTATATTTCCCATTAACTTAAAATGATCATATTATCACTACCATATTTAAAAAATTACCTCTTGATTATTATTTCTGCTTCTTTCCTTCCCTTTGTAACAAAATTTATTGAAAGAGTAATTTGTGTTTACTCTTTATTTCTTGTCAACCTATGCTCTATAAAACCCATTTCAGTCTTGCTTGCCCCCTCAACTCCAATGTGCAAATGTATGTTTCTCCGTAGAGCTTTCCTAAAGTTGCAACATCTAATCTGTTCCCCCATCTTTCTTACCTGCAGATATCTGCTCAGTATAATTCTTACCTTCTTTTAGTTTTACCCAAATTTTGATTTCTCAATGAGGTTTACTGTGATTCATTTCATTAAATATTGAAACTTCCTGTTCCCACCCATACCTGCCTTAATTAACTTCACTTTTAGTATCACCATAGCATTTACTTTGCATTTCAGCATGCTTATGGTGATTGTCTGTATCTCCTGATAGAAAGCCCAATGATATCAAGAATCTTTGCCTGTTTTATTTAGTGATATATCTAGTGGACTTAGAAGAGCCTGAGGTACATAATTAGCACTCAATAAATATACGATGACCAAGCAAATCATTCTATCTTGCATGTATACACACTAAAATAATATATCAATTTAAAAAGGCAAACAAAAATATTTGTTTTTTAAATAATAAAATATTGTTCTCTAGTCTAAACAGCTGGTATCAATAAGACAAATATGGTCATAAATATATCTTGCCACAAACAAGAAGAAAATCAGTAAAAATATGAAAATATGTAAAAAGAAGACCAGGCCCTTTTGCTCATGCTTGTAATCTCAGCAATTTGGGAGGCCAAGGCAAGCAGATCACTTGAGCCCAGAAGTTTAAGATCAGTCTGGACAACATGGTGACACCTTGTCTTTACAAATAATCCAAAGAATTAGCTGGGCATGGTGGCATATGCCTGAAACTACTTGAGAGACTGAGGTGGAGGATTGCTTGAGCCTGGGAAGAGGAGGCTGCTGCACTGCAGCCTAGGTGACAGGGTGAGACCTTGTCTCCAAAAATAAAAATTTTTAAAAAATCAAGAATATACAAATAAAACTCAGTTAAGACACTGGATAACCAGGAGGTCAGGATTGTGGTTACTGAAAGAAGGGAAACAAACAAGGTGAACCCATGACTGTCCCACTTTTCTCCCAGAATGCACTTTATGAAATGTGGCCAGAGCGATGAAACCCACATAAATAACATTCTGAGTTGTAGAGATAAGGATCAAAGTTGAAAGGTGACATAGCTGTAATTTAAGAAGTAAAGTACCAGAGATGTGTGAGCTATGGAAACAAAATATTATGAAAAACTTCAGAGGAATTCCCTTGAGATTTTGCAAAATACTGTTTTGTGCACGTTGGATCAATTTCAATAAATCCATAAAATATTAATTAATTTTAAAAATCCCAGAGCAATTACAGGTTTGAGAGATATTTATGTTCTGAGAAGCCTACAGGGATTGACATATTTGAACACTTGTAGAATTTAGTAGAAACCATAGAACCACCTCTGTTTTCTTTTTAGAACTACCTCTTAATAGGAGAACTAAATTAATCCTAGAGTAAAGAATGAAACTTTTAAAACAAATCTTATAAAGAGCAGATACATATGTAATTAATTAAGCCACATGTTAAAGTTAAATATTCTAATATAAATGAAAAGAAAATTCATATATGATTGTCACAGTGCCTAGCATTGAACAAAAGAACTAGATATGCAAACAAGAAAAAAAGTCACAATTAATCAAAAAAATCAAAATTCAAAATACTCTGTTGAAACATATGTCAAAATAAAAAAATATAATGGAATTTATATACTAAATACAGTGTATACTATTTGGGTGATGGTTACACAAGCCCAGACTTTACCAGTATGCAATATACCTTTGTAACAAAACCGCCCTTGTACCCCTTAAATTTATACAAATTTTAAAAATTATGGAATTAACAGACAAAATCTGAAAAACCAGATGTAAAATTGCTAAAAAAATTTTTACAGAACACATAACAATAGTGAAAAGAAAATGGAAGATATAAGAAAGAACAATATAGAGCTTGTAGAGATAAATTACCTAAAATTTAAAAACAAATCACTGGATGGCCTAAACAACAGATTAGACCTTTCAAAAGACAGATTAGTGAATTTAAAGATATAGCAATAGAAAATTTGAAAAACACAGCATGGAAAGAAGAAAGGCTGAAACAATTAACAAGGTATTGGTGTTTTGTAATACCATATCACTAAATCAAACGTGCATAATTTCAATTCAATAAACGTTTGAGTGTAGCTAAAAAAAGATATTTGAAAATAAAATTGCTTCCAATTTTTTACAAATGTCCTAATTTAATTAAACTACAAATTTATGTATACACAATGCTCATTGTATGGCAAACAAGATATCCACAAAGCAACATAACAATCAAATTATTGAAAAACAGTAATAAATAAAAATTCTAAAAGCAGCAATATGTTTAAAAAGACTCCTACAGGGCAACAAGTGTAAGAATAACAGCTGACATTTTATCATAAACAATGTAAGTAGGCAAACAATGGAAATAATATCATTAAAGTGTTAATAGAAAGTAATTTTAACTTGGATCTAGATCCCTCCATGCACACCCCACAAAACAAAACAAAAAAAAACAAAAATAAACTGTAGACCACATGAAGAAATGTTCAGGAAACAAAACCACAAAATTCATAATTATGTGTACTGCATTACCAGAAATATTAAAATAAAATTATGAACTATGAAGGGCAATAATACCAGAAGAAAACTCAGAATAAAGAACACTAAAAATAATATATATCTGAGAAATAAAAATAACTTTTATACTCTTATTTAGAAATTGTTAGAAATTAATGAATTGTTCAATCAATAATAATATTGGGTTGTAAATACATAAATATAATATATATGACAATAATTGTATGGAAAACCCATGAAGAAAATGAAAGTTCTTGAATTTTATAAGGTGATACGTTATTATTTTAAGACAGTCTGTGATAAGATAAAAGTGCATATTTCAACCTCTGATTTAAACACTAGAAGAAAGGTATAGCTAACATAAAAGAAATAATAAAATGACTAAATTCATTCAGAAGAAGAGAGAAAAAAGGAACAGATGGGACAAAGAGGAAGCATACATAAGATGGTAGGCCTGAATGCAATTTTGTTACATTTAGAGATAATATTAAATGTTAGAAAATTTAATGTTAAATTTAAATGTTCTTAACACATCATTTAAATAATATTTTGTGAGTAGATTTTAAAAGTAAGATACAACTACATACTGTGTAAAAATATTAAATGTGAAGGCACAGATTAAAGTAAAAAATAGAATAATCTATAACATAAAAAGTCAACTCTAAAAGTGCCAGAGTGGCTACATCAATGTTACTCAAGGTGTACTTCAATACCAGGGATAATGCTGGTTATTATAAAATAACAAAAAGATCAACTCATTTAGAAAACATAATGTTCATAAGAATACCCTTAAAGTTTCAAAATACATAAAGTTTTATAACACTATAAGAAATAACTTAAAATGTAATTAAAATAAAAATATAAGAAACATATAAAATAAAATACTTAAAAACAAGCAAAATATGTGCAAAACTTTGCACTAAAAAATCAATATTGAAATAAGTTTTCAAAAATCTAAAGACATATGCCATGTTTATGCATTTGATGACTTAGTATTGTTAATGTATCAATTCTCCATAATTTATATAAATTCAATGAAATTCAAAATCAATGTCTAAGCAAGTAATATTTTTATAAAAATTGATAAACTTATAAAATGTATATGGAAATTTAAAGAACCAGAAATTGATAAAACAATTTTTAACATGGAAAGCAAAGTTAGAGGACTCAGGATAATTTTAAGACAACATAAAGCTATAATAACGAAAATAATGTGATATTGTGTAAGGTTAATCCTGTCAATAGACCAATATTCCAGGATACAGAATAGAGCCCACATGTAGACCCACTGATGTATGTCAACTGAGTTTTAACAAAGGTTCCAGGCCAATTTGCTGCAAAAGAGATAGTCATTTCAATAAACAATAGTAAGTGATAACATGTTCATTGGGAAATTCTATGTTTCACCTCAATATTATACCATGAACAGAAGTTAACTCAACATTGATTGTAGACATGGATTAAGGGCTTAAACTAAAACCAAACTTATCTAAGAAAATGTAGAATTTTTTTTCCAGCTTGAAAGTTGCAAAGATATCTTACGTCATGTAAAACCAAGATACTTCAAAGATAAAATGCTGTTAAATTTCACTTCGTCAAATTAAATAAAAATAAAATCATACTCTTCAGAAGTAACATATTATAAGAAATAAAAATGCAAGTCACATACCAGCAGAAAGTATATGCAACACATATATCTGAAGTATTAGTCTGTTCTTATGCTACTATAAGAACATACCTGAGACACTGAATAATTTACAAAGAAAAGAGGTTTAATTGACTCATAGTGCACCATGGCTGGGGAGACCTCAGGAAACTTACAACCATGGTGGAAGGAGAAGCTGACACAACCATCTTCACATGGCAGCAGGGAGAAAAAGAATGAGTTCCCAACAAATGAGGAAGACCCTTATAAACCATCAGACCATGTAAGACTTATTCACTATCGTGAGAATAGCATGGGAAAAGTTGTCCCCATAATTCAGTTACCTCCCACTGGGTCCCTTCTGTGACATGTGGTGATTATAGAAACTACAATTCAATATGAGAGTTGCGTGGGGACACAGAGCCAAACCATATCATTCCACCCTTGGCCTCTTCCAAATCTCATGTTCTCACAATTCAAAACATAATCATGCCCTTCCAACAGTTCCCTAAAGTCTATTATTCCAGCATTAATTCAAAAGTCCAGTTCCAAAATCTCATCTGAGACAGGGTCCCTTCCCCTATGAGCCTGTCAAATTAAGAGCAAGTTAGTTACTTCCTAAACAAAATGGGGGTACAGACATCTGGTCAATACACTTATTCCAAATGGGAGAAATTGGTGAAAACAAAAGGGCTTACAGGCTCCATACAAATCCGAAATCCAATAGGGCAGTTATTAAATCATAAAGTTCCAAAATATTCTCCTTTGACTCTATGTCTCACATCCAGTTCATGCTGATCCAAGAGATGGGCTCCCACAGTCTTGAGCAGCTCCACCTCTGTGGCTTTGCAGGGTACAGTCTTCCTCCCACCTGCTTTCATGAGCTGGTGTTGAGTGTCTGTGGCATTTCCAGAAGCACAGTGCAAGCTGTCCATGGATCTACCATTCTGGGGGGCTGGAAGACAATGGCCCTCTTTCCACATCTCCACCAGGCTGTGCCCCAGTGGGGACTCTGTGTGGGAGCTCTGACCCTTCCTTTCCCTCTGCACTGCCCTAGCAGAGGTTCTCCATGACGGTTCTACCCCTCCAGCAAACTTATGCCTGGACACCTAGGCATTTCACATAGCCTCTGAAATCTAGGGTGAGCTTCTCAAACCTCAATTCTTGACTTCTGTGCACCCACAGGCCCAACGTCATGAGGAAGTTGCCAAGGCTTGGGGCTTGTACCTCTGAAGCAATGGCATGAGCTGTATGGTGGCCCCTTTTAGCCATGGCTGGAGCTGAAGCAGTTGGGATGCAGGGCACCATGTCCTGAGGCTGCATATAGAAGAGGGGCCATGGTCCTGGCCCACAAAATCACTTTTCCTTCCTAGTCCTCAGGGCCAATGATGGAGGGGCTCCCAGGAAGGTCTCTGACATGCCCTGGAGACATTTTCTCTATTGTCTTGGTGATTAACATTCAGTTCCTTGTTACTTATACAAATTTCTGCAGGAGGCTTTAAATTCTCCCCCAAAACATTGGTTTTTCTTTTCTATTGCATTGTCAGCCTTCAAAGTTTTCACACTTTTATGCTCCGCTTCCTATTGAACACTTTGTCACTTAGAAATTTCTTCCACCACATACCCTAAACCATCTCTCTCTGGTTCAAAGTTCCGCAGATATCTAGGGCAGGAGCAAAATGCCACCAGTCTCTTTGTATAGCAAGAGTGACCTTTACTCCAGTTTACAACAAGTTCTTCATCTCCATCTGAGATCACCTCAGCCTGGACTTCATTGTCCGCATCACCATCAGCATTTTGGTCAAAGTCATTCAACAAGTCTCAAGGAAGATCCAAACCTTCCCACATTTTCCTGTCTTCTTCTGAGTCTTCTAAACTGCTATACCCTCTATTTGTTACCCAGTTCCAAAGTCGCTTCACATTTTGGGGTATCCTTATAGTAGCACCCTGCTTTACTGCTACCAGTTTATTGTATTCGTCTGTTCTGATGCTGTTATAAGGACATATCAGAGACTGGGTAATTTATAAAGAAAAGTGGTTTAATTGATTCAGTGCAGCATGGCTAGAAAGGCCTCAGGAAACTTACAATCACAGTGGAGGGAGAAGTCAATACCTCCTTCTTCACATGTCAGTGGAAAGAAGAATGGGGCCCCACTAAAGGGGCAAGATCCTTATAAAACTATCATATCTCGAGCAAACTTACTATCACACAAGAATAGCATGAGGAAAACTGCCCCCATGATTCAATTACCTACCACTGGGTCCCTCTCATGACATAGAAAGATTATGGGAACTAAAATTCAAGATGAGATTTTGGGGGAGACACAGTCAAACCATATTATCTGACAAGAGACTGGAATGAAATCTATGTAAACCCTTACAGAATGAGAGTATATCGACCCAGTAAAAATTGAGCAAAATGTCTGAAAAAAGAAATTTTCTTAATAGCCATTAGGGGATATAAAACATGAGACTATGGTAAGTATCATTAGATATCAGGTAGATAAAAATTTCAGTCCTCAGAAACTACTATACACCTATTAGAATAAAAAGACATAATACAAAATGCTGAAAATAATGTGTAACAACTGAGAAACACATCCATTGGCGGTAGAAATGTGAAACGATTTGGAAAATAGGTTTGTTAGTTGAAATTACATTTACCTACAATCTACCAATTCCATTCTCCAATATTTACTCGATACAAATAAGGACAAAGACATGTAAATTAATGTACATAGCAACTTTATTCATGAGTGTTCCAAATTGAAAACAAAATGAGTCTATTAGCTGATGGCCATGTCTTTAATTTATGTAAGCTTCCATTTTCCCCAATTTAAAAATATATTATTGTACTACTACAAAATCTGTTGTAGAGTTAAAGTTGGTTTAGCAGCATCTGTGTCATCAGATTGGCCTTATATATTTGCCCCTTCACTTAATTTTAGGCTACTTAGTCTTTCTGTGCCTCAGTTTCTTATCTGTAAAATGAGGATCATAATACATGTATATGTTGTAAGTTCTTGTAAGGATTAAATTACTATGTAAATAACAGAATGATACCTGAAACAAAATACAAAACATGAAAAATATAATTTACTTAATAAATTCAATAATAGTCCTATATTTTAATTTGAATGGTTAGAAAATGCTGATGTTTCTAAAAATCTAACATTTGTAAGAACTTCTTCATTATTTAAAACATAGACCTAGAAATAAAGTGCTGAAACTAGATTTTACTGGCTTTCAAGAGGTGATTGGGCACATCACTGTCCAACTCTGCATTCAGTGTTGTCACATTAGTAGCTTACAACTGTCTATCATGAGTATGTTTAATGTGACGATTGGTAAATGTGGCAAATAAGAATTTTTATTTGTTTGTTTGTTTACTATCAGAAAATAGAGATCTATGAAACACAGATTAATATGAAAACAAATGAGAGTTAGATAAGGGGCAACTAAAAAGTGTTATTAGACCAGTCTGCTCAAAAGAAAAATGATACTGTTTAAGAAGCATAAGAATTTATCTAAAAACCCTTGTAATGTTATTTTTAGTTACAATTATCATAGGAAATGCTTCTCTTTTGGAAATAGAGATAGATTTCCTTTACTGAAGTGAATTCATGCCTACGTAAGGTTTCTTTTCTTTTACTCATTTATTCCAAGCAGTTAAAAATATACAGTCTTTCCAGAAAATATTGTGGAAAATTCATTTCATTTTAAATCTGTGTTCATGTAGTACTTGTCTACTGTTCAGCAAATCACATTAGTCTTGGTTTATAAGTGCACAGAGAATGAGAAAATTGAAGTCAAATCAAGGTTATTAAGGACAAGACAATGGTTAAATAGAATTTTCTTTAATGACTATTGACATTAAAAATATCATCAGAAAATTGCCTGTCTGCTTTTTAAAAAAGATTCTAAAATCTTATTAATTACCCAAGCTAAAATAATATATTCACATGATTATTTTAAGGGATATCATTCAAATATTAGCATTTGCTTCCTAATTTTAATTAAATACTATGGCAATAATAGTTTTATTATATTTGTCATCAAATGAGTGATATACTGCTTTTTAATGGCAAAATATTAGTTAAAACGAATAAATAAATGCATCTCGTCTCCAGTGCAGTTGGACATGCATCCCTACAATGTGCTGGGATCCATTTGATTGGTTTTTGAATAAAGTTTAATTGAATTAAACATTTGCTTTTTTGTTTCCTAGTCATATAACGCTATTTTAAATTATGAAATTACTTATGTGCTATGATTAAGTACTTTTATTAAGCTTTCTAGACATTGATTCCAGCAATTGTTTTAAAAATGTTTATTTGTAGTCCTTTATATTACAGCAAGAAGATATTTTAAAAGTACATTTTATGTGTTAAAATTAGGTAAAGCAATGAAGTATTAGGCACATGCCATCAAATAATCTTTCATCAAGCTGGAAGCTATGTAGTGGTTGGGTTTAGCAGCTCCAGAGTTAGACATGTTTTGACTCCTGACTGCTATTTACTCTCTGTATGACTTAGGAATATTTATCTGTTCTCTTAGATGCTTACGTTCTTTATCTTTAAAATAAGAAAAATAACAGTATTTCTGTAGCAGGCATAATTGATGTCCCATTTCTTCATCCCCTGGGTCTACCCGAGTTCACCTGCACTCGTGAGCATTTCTGGCACCATTCCAGGTTTTCTTCCTCGATGCCTGTGCCCGAATCTCTTCTTTTCTGACTAAGAACTTGATCTGGCATCATGGGAGCTTGCTCAGCTGCTCACATATTTCACAAATGTGGGATTGCTGAAGCATGGTGGAGTGCAATTCTCAACTAATGGGGAAAGAGAATCAGCGGGTGAATATCTGATCTCCATTTCCTCTGGTTTACAATTGTCCATTAACTACAGAGCACCCAGTTAAATTTGAATTTTAGATAAACAACATTTTTTTTTTTTTACTGTAAGTATTTACCATCCAGCGTTCGTTTATTTGCAATTCAAATTTAACTGGGCATCCTCTACAGTTGCTAAATCTGGCAATCCTGAGTTGATAATTCTCAGTTATTTTCAGTATAGGAATCTCCACTCTTTTTATTATTTTAAAAGTATTTTACAAGTTCCTTTATGGAAGTGAGCTCTAGCTTACTAAGTAGCAGTTTTTCATGAACACATAGAGGATAATGATTGCTTCTGTCTCAGTTCTTCACGTCGGCTTCCTGGGATCACTTCCCTATTAACAACATGAAACCAAGTCTTTGTCTCTGGTTCTACTTTGGGTAGAGCATAAGTTTAGAAAACTTGATAGGATTTTGGAGAGGATTAATTAGATAATACACTGAAAGTGTCTGGAAACTAACTGATGCTCAAGAAATAATAACATATTATTGTTATTAAAGGTGAAAGAACACTAGGATTAAAAGAAATGGGAACAAAATCCAAAAAGATAAATATAAAAATAAATATGTGAACCAAACCAGAATCTTGAAGGAATTGTACAAAAGGAGGCATCCCTGTAGGCTGCTATACAGTCTTTCCAAAATGTGGTATCTATTCTTGCTCTGTGCATTTTATTGAATTATATAAAAACATCTTCCAATTGAAAATAAATAAAGGCATAAAAGAAAAGAGACACTTTGAATACACTCCCTATGTATATCTGACACTAGTGCTTTTACATATATCATGTATGTTTCACAACAGTGCCGGGAAGGAGGTATTGTTAACTCATTTTACCATTTAGGAAAGTGGAAGTCTAGAGATTAAGAAATTTGCTCATGAGTGTCTCAATTTATGTGACAGAGACAGGACCTATGCAAATAAATGTATAAGTAATTTCAAAATAAAACACCGCTTCCTTCAGAAATAATGCTGGGAAAATTAAAAAATGAACTCACCAGAAGTTACTTATAAGATAGACTCCAAAATGTTTCCTTAAAATCAATCGTTTAAAAGTTGCAAAAAAGGTATAACTAAGAAGCTATTAGATAAACTTTAAAATGTAATCAAATAATCCAAAGGAAAGTAGAAAAGATAAACAGAGGAACAAAAGAAGAAAGAGAGAAAAAGAAGGAAGGGAGGTAGTAAAGGAGGAAGGAAGGAAGGAAGGAAGGAAGGAAGAAGGAAGGAAGGAAGGAAGGAAGGAAGGAAGGAAGGAAGGAAGGAAGGAAGGAAGGAGGGAGGGAGGGAGGGGAAGAGAAAGACTTACAAACAGCAAATAAATACTAAAATTGTAGGTCTAAATCCAACCATAACAAAAATGTTGGTAGAATAAATATTCCATTTAAAAGAAAAAAACTTTCACGATGGATAAAACAATGTAAGACCCTGGCCAGGCGCGGTGGCTCACGCCTGTAATACCAGCACTTTAGGAGGCTGAGACGGGCAGATCACCTGAGGTCAGGAGTTCAAGACCAGCCTGGCCAACATGGTGAAACTCTGTCTCTATTAAAAATACAAAAATTAACTGGGCATGGTGGCAGGCGCCTGTAATCCCAGCAACTTAGGAAGCTGAGGCAAGAGAATCGCTTGAACCCGGGAGGCAGAGGTTGCAGTGAGCTGAGATCACGCCATCGCACTTCAGCAATTTTTCTTCAAAAAAAAAAAAAAAAAAAAAGAGACCCACTATACGTTGTCTAAAAGAGATAACCTATGAAACAACAACAAAAAATTATTTTATTAAAAGAAATAGAAAAACATGAGGATTGATCTTTTTAACACAGGGTTTGTTGAACTGTTTATTTTTATTTTTATTTAGCTCAAGCTAGTACTTAAAATTCTAAGTTTTGAAAAACACTAAGTAACTTTCAAAGCAGGGATAGGGATTACATGGCTACCATTAGAAAAGTAGTTATATTTTAACCAATGACTGTTCATGCATCTTCTCCTGACATAAATGTTTCATGTATGGTTACTATATTTCTAATTTAATCCCCCACTTTTAAGTTTTTCTTTCTACATGAAAGCTAACTATGGTAGCAATGAATTAAACCACTTGCCCGATTTTATATAACTATAGGCATGATATAATATAGCTTTTCCCTTATATTTAAATGAATTAAAAATAGGGTCTAGGACTAGTCATATTTCCAAAGACACATAGTTTATTGGCAGCAGAAAATTGTTTCAGTTTTATATCTATATTGAAGTTTTTCTATATGGTAGAGAAATAATAATAATATTCCCCCAATCTACTGAGGGAAACTAGCAGCACACAGAGGAGCTTAACTGATTTTCCCAAAGGTGTATCTGGCAAAGTTGGAAAAACAATATGGATCTATGTGGCTTGAAATAAGAATCAACCTGTCAAATCGAGAATAATAAGGATGATTTCTATTTCTGGGTTCAATTTATTAGGTCTGCCACATCTTCCTTTCTTCTTATGTTTACTGTTAGGAAGTCAAATTTATTTCTACAATAGAAACCACATATTATTTTGACTTCATTACATTTAGGATTTATTCACCTGGTACTAACAAAAAATAACAAACAAAATGTAGATATTATAATTTTTGCCTTTAGTAATGAATGAATGAATAAGAATGTATATGGGTCTGCAACCATGATCTGATCTGTCACAATCTGGACAGGTTAATTAACGGGCTAAAAATATGAAAGTAATGGTTAGTAGCAACAAAAGTAGTAATATCTAGATCTGTTTCATATGGTTCTTAATTTTATTACACAAGCGATATTTACAAAGTTGGGTAACAATATAGAAAAAGTAACTGATTTTGGAACAAAAAAAACCTGAGTTATAGTTTGTATTAGTTTTCTATTGCTGTGTAATAAGTGACAAAATTTAGAGGTTTAAAATAATACAAATGCATTATCTCATAGTTTTTCCAACTTAGGAGTCCAGGTATAAGTTAGCTGGGCAATCCACTCAGGGTCTTACCAGGCTGAAGTCAATGTGTCAGCTATGGCTGCAGCCTCATCTGATGCTTGGTCTGGGGTCACTTTCACCTCCTGGGGGCTGCCTTCCAGTTCGTGCTACATGAATCTCTCCACAGGCGGTTTACAACATAGTTGCTTTGTTCTTCAAAGCCAGGAGTAGAGTTTTGTTGCTTCTATTATCTCTGACTTATTTTACCTCTGACTTCTAGATCTTCTTTTAAAATGAGCTTATGATATTTGGTCACGTCCATGAAAGAAAATTTTCCATTTGATTAGCTCAACACAGTTTATTAGGGATCTGAATTTATAGCTCCAAAAAAAATCCCTTGACTTTTGCCATATATTGTGACCTAATCATGGAAGTTATATCCCATTATTTCACTCACCCATACTCAAAGGGAGGGGATTATTCAAAGCATGAACATTAGGAGGTAGGAATCTTGGAGATCATCTTTGAATTCTACTCATCATATCATCCAACATCCATTATGTTTTACCTTTGTAACACTGATCCATTTACTTATTTTGCCCTCTGTCTTCCCACCTGTAAAATTAGGCAATTGCACTAAATAATTCCGCTAGGAAACTTCCAGCTTTAACATTCTAAAATTCTATGAAGGCGAGAGAGCCTAAAATTATTAACAGTAATAAAGGTTACACACACAAATTTTTGGCACCTTACAATGTGCTCTGATTAGAAACAGTTTCAGAAGCTTGCATCAGATTAGAGAGTTGAAACAAAACAAGTAAATAAAAGCATCAAACATAAGCATTATATTATATATCTATATAGGTTTTTTGTGTGTGTGTGTGTGTGTGTTTTGTTTTTTGTTTTTTAAGATGGGGTTTCAATCTTGTCCCTCAGGCTGGAGTGCAGTGGTGCGAACTCAGCTCACTGCAACCTCTGCCTCCTAGGTTCAAGTGATTCTCCTGCCTCAGGATCCTGAGTAGCTGGGATTACAGGCATGCACCACCATGCCTGGCTAATTTTTGTATTTTTAGTAGAGATGGGGTTTCACTGTGTTGGCCAGTCTGGTGTCAAACTCCTGACCTCAAGTGATCAGCCCACCTTGGCCTCCCAAAGCGAAGTAAGCATTATATTTAAAAGAACTCGGCCGGGCGCGGTGGCTCAAGCCTGTAATCCTAGCACTTTGGGAGGCCGAGACGGGTGGATCACGAGGTCAGGAGATCGAGACCATCCTGGCTAACACGGTGAAACCCCGTCTCTACTAAAAAAATACAAAAAACTAGCCGGGTGAGGTGGCGGACGCCTGTAGTCCCAGCTACTCGGGAGGCTGAAGCAGGAGAATGGCGTGAACCCGGGAGGCGGAGCTTGCAGTGAGCTGAGATCCGGCCACTGCACTCCAGCCTGGGCGACAGAGCGAGACTCCGTCTCAAAAAAAAAAAAAAAAAAAAAAAAAAAAAAAAAAAAAAAAAAAAAGAACTCAGGGCGCACATTTACTGACTATTATATCCTCATTCAACCACTATGGGATTCAAAGCAGAACATGGAACATTAAAGTATTCATTGAATTATAATCATTATGGAAATTTAGAAAGTTGAGAGGTTTGACAAAGCAGATAGTAAAACTGACTAAACTGTAAAGTTGAGGTAATTTTAATGGTCTCTCATCTGAAATGATGAGTTTATATTGCTATGTAATCTGTCATATTACAAAATTGTATTTCTAGGCCAATAAAATGGTTTATAAAACCTGACTTGAAATATATTAGTAGTAGTATATTAATGTTAGAAAGATGCAAAAATACATAAAACATAGATGTAACAAACTTCTTTAGAGAAATTTTAGCAGTTCTGATAGAAAACAGATTCTTCAGTAAATTTCAGAGAGCAGAAAGCTCTCACAGGGAAGGAAGTAAGATGGAATGTGGGAGTAGGGTTTTCTCTTCTATCACAATCTCATTTAGCGTGTTCTCAACTTGATTTGAAATACCAGAAGTGGTCTTAACAAATGTCTCTGAAAACATGACAGTGTGATCCTTTCATTTTACATGGTGTTCCACATAACTGTTTTTCAAATGGTTTCTGAAAATCTTTTGTGAGATTAACTAACTGAAGACAACATGGCACTGTATGGTACTTAAATTCACAGGTGTGATCCTGGGACAACAGATTTCCTTCAATCTGGGTAGATTCATAGCCAAAAAGAAAGTACAAATCTTTCAGTAATATAAAGAAAATGGTAGTAATGATCAGCTGAGAGGTCTCTGAGGAACTTAAGTGGTGACCTGGCAGCTAGCTTTTGTCAGAGTGAAAAGCTAATCCCCTAGGGCTGAATAAGAGCTACTAGAAAGATCCTGAGCCACTTTAAAGTATTGTTCTATTTATAAGGCAATGTTAAGGAGAGAAGACGACGTGCACATAAAGGTGATGCAGTTGCTAGGTAGATAGGCATAATGGTGACTTCCTTTATTCAGGTTCCAGCAGGTTGATTCTCAAAAGGGAATTGCTATCTGACTTACTGACTGACTGCCAAATTTACTGGTCTTGCTGCCAGATGTGTTTTGGCTCACAGTGAGGCAGAAAGCTTAAAATGCCTTACAAGTGCAGTGCGACACTTAGAAAACGCAGGCAGTCACATAATGTCAGAAGTACAGGACTGAGCTCAGACTTCTAAAGTTACCCAAACCTCAGTCACTTAACTGAGCAAAATAATTCAGAAAAAGTGTATGAGCTCTCACCGCAGTGCTATCCAAGGATCTCTAGACTTTCCATTGCTAAAAACAAAGCCAATTCAGTAACTTCAGTAACCCCCTTTTCAATCTAATTGGTGAAACTATAGTTGAGTGGAGAAGAAAACGATATTTTAAAAAAGAAGGTCTATGTAAAATTGGTTCTGTGGCAAGACTACACACTTGGCAGTTTGCAAACTATATTGACAATAACAGGGAGTCACAATAGTAGGCAATCTGAATTTAAACATGTGCTCTTCTAGGTACTGTATGACCTGGGGCAAATTAATTTACCTGCTCTCAACCTTGGCTTCAATAATAATAATAATCTAGCAAATATTATTATATCTTGCAAATCTATAATCTGGCAAAATCATCACATATTATCTCACGAGGAATAATATCCTTTACGTTCCTGCTAAAATTATAACCCACCCAATGCTCCATATCACTCTTACTATCTTTGCTTTTCTCCATAGCTCTTATCATAATAACATACAATAAAGAATTTGCATATGTAGTTTGTTTATGTTTGGTTTTCTGTCTCCAAAAACATGTATGCTCCATCAGGAAAGGTGTTTTTGCTTGTTTTACCAACAGCTTTATCTCCAGGGCCTAAAATATTACTTAACACATAGTAAGGGACCATATTTATGTTTGTTAAACAAATAAGTTCCTCTTTCAAAGGTTGTTGGAGGAATAAAATGAAATGAGTTATGTGTAGAATCAAGAATCAAGTCAATAGCACAAAATTAATATTAGTCCCCTTTTTCATACTATCAATAGTCTTGTCTTTTTAAGAGTATATATGCATCTACCTCCTTGTCAGATTGTGAGTCTGAGAATCTAGGTACTTTTTTTTCATCTCTACATATTCTTCACCTACTGGCTTGGCACAGTAGTAATCAAAATCTAATTAATTAATAGGTGAATAATATTGGAATAGGCACATGATCAATAAATAATTGAAACAAAGAAAAGCATCTGAGCTAAATCAGAAGGCATACATTGCATATTCTGAATGAATAAAGTAATGATCATTCACTTTCTTGAAAAATTTATGTACTTCAATTTTAGATACTGATTCAGAGGAAAGCAATGCATCATATTTTATAAGTGTCTTTAATCTTCATTTAGCCTAATTTTTCCAAAAATTAGAATGCATTATGTTCCTTTTATGTTGAGTCCATAAATATTTATCACAGTCACTTATATATAGTAGATGCTTTCCATATATGAGAAGTTATTAATATATATATTTATCTGGGGACCTACTCTTTTTTTCTTTAAAACCAATCTCCTAGAAATCAAAATAGTGAATCAACATTGTTTTATGACTCTACACATAATAAATTTTATTTATGAAAAAGATAATCATGTGGTTTTTGGTTTTGGTTCTGTTTATGTGATGAATCATATTGGTTTGTGTATGTCGAACCAGCCTTGCATCTCAGATACAAAGCCTACTTGATTGTGGTGGATTAACTTTTTGATGTGTTGTTGGATTTGCTTTGCTAGTATTTTTTTGAGGATTTTTGCATCTGTGTTCATCAAGAATATTGTTCTGAAGTTTTTTTGTGTGTGTGTATCTCTGTGAGGTTTTGGTATCAGAATGATACTGGCCTCATAGAATGAGTTAGGGAGGTGTATCCCTCCTCTTCAATTTGTTGAAATAGTTTCAGTAGGAATGGTACCAGTTCTTTGTACATCTGGTAGAATTTGACTGTGAATCCAACGGTTCCTGAGCTTTTTCTGGTTGGTAAGCTTTTTATTTCTGATTCTGTCTTGAAACTTGTTATTGTTCTGCTCAGGGATTCGATTTCTTCTTGGTTCAGCCTTGGGAGGTTATATCTTTCTGGGAACTTTTTCATTTCTTTTAGATTTTCTAGTTTGTGTACATAGACTTGTCTGTTGTAGTCGCTGAGGGGTTTTTGTATTTCTATTGGATCAGTGGTAATGTCCCCTTTGTCATTTCTGATTGTGTTCATTTGGATCTTCTCTCTTTTTTCTTTATTAGCCTAGCTAGCCATCTATCTATCTATATATTTATTATTTCCAAGAACCAACTTCTGGATTTGTTGATCTTTTGTATGGTTTTTCACATGTCAATTTCCTTTAGTTCAGCCCTGATTTTGGTTATTTCTTGTCTTCTGCTAGCTTTGGGGTTGATTTTCTATGTTTTTCTTGTTCCTCTAGTCATGATGGTAGGTTGTTAATTTGAGATCTTTCTGACTTTTCGATGTGGGCATTTAGCACTGTAAATTACCGTCTTAACACTGCTTTAGCTGTGTCCCAGAGATTCTGGTATGTTGTATCTTTGTTTTCATTAATTTTAAATAATTTTTTGATTTCTGCCTTAATTTCACGGTTTACCCAAAGGTTATTTAGGAACACGTTAATTTCCATGTAATTGTGTGGTTTTGAGCAATTTTCTTAGTATTGATTTCTGTTCTTATTGTGCTGTGGTCCAGGAGTGTGGTGGCATTATTGCAGTTTATTTGAATTTGCTGAGGATTGTTTTATGTCCAATTGTGTGGTCAATTTTAGAGTATGTGCCATGTGCAGATGAGAAGAACATATATTCTGTCGTTCTTGGGTGGAGAGTTCTGTAGTTGTCTATTAGGTGAAGTGTTGAGTTCAGGTTCTAAATATGTTAGTTTCTACCTTGAGGACCTGTCTGATACTGTCAGTGGGGTATTGAAGTCTCACACTATTTTCATGTGGAAATCTAAGAAAAATCTGAAATCTAAAAAAAAAAAAAATCTGAAATCTAAGAAAAAAACTAAAGGGCCATGGTTTAAGCTAGATTTATCTCTTTGCTTAAGATATACACTAGAGGACTTTCACATTCTCAGCTATAGTTGCTGAGAGAAAATTCAAAACAGAAAAAAATACAGATTCTGAAGACTAAGGCAACATAGCTGGTATTCCAGATTGTCTTGCATATGAAAAAAAGGTATATTAATATAATTAGTCCAGCATTAAGATAAGTCAAGGCTAGTATCTCTGAAAGTTTTTATGATTTGGACAATTGGTATCAGTACAATCTAACAAGGCTTGGATAACTGGTAAACAGTGAAGTTTAATATCAATTAACTAGAGTGTTATCTGAGTGCAGAAATCTATCTTGCATGGAGTATGGGGTTAAGAGGCTGTAGTACATTAGATAAGTAAATTTGAAAGGTAACGACATTATCTCAATTGTAGAAGTATTGAAATTCCAGACAGTTCTCCAAGGAAGGAAACGAGTACAGAAAAACAAAGGAAAATTCAGTTGTCAGGATAGAAATTTCAACTCAACAGGGGTGATCGTACTGATTACAAAGTGTTCTTCAAGTTTATGAATATTTCACACCAAATTCAGTGCTAGGAAGAAGTTGAAATGGGAATAAAATGGTCACAGCTTTAGAGCAGACTTAATGTTAATCAAGACCCCTAAAATGTGAGGTCCAGCAAGTTTAAGACATATGTCTGGTCTTACATATATAATTAGTGATAAACAGAACTGGACCTGAATTCTCAGTGGATCACTGCAAGAAAAAGTTTAATGCTATCAATTTAAATTTTGTGAGAACATATGCATAAGAATTACATCCTTTTAATTCAAAAGATAATATTTTATTTTGAAACAAAAATTATCTTTTTCAAACTACAAACAAGTTGCAAAATTAATACTAATATTTTTTCTTGAGACATTTGTGAGTAAGCTACTAACCTGATGTCCTACTATCATCTAATATGTTAATGTGTAAATTCTACAAACAAGGATATTATTTTATGTGTACCATGAAAATCAGAAAATTAACTTTGATACATTATTACTACTTAATTCATTGACTTTGTTCAAATATTGACAATAATTTCATTTAGGATGTTTAAAGAAAAGTAAGTTGATTTCAGACCACGTGTTGCCTTTATTTCTCATGACTCTTTACTATACTCCAATCTCACCCACTTCTTCATCCGTTCCTTGATGTTCATGATCTTTAGACATTTGAGTTATTTTGAAAATATACCTTAATTTTGACATCATAATTATTAGTTTTATGTCATGCATTATGGCATATTTATCACAGGTATGATGCTTTAGTTTTTACCTGCATCTTACCAGATGCCATGTGATTTCAATTTCTTCCATTATTTGAGATGCTAAGTCTTTCACTTGATTAAATTGGTCTTTACCAATCTTTTCTTTTGTAATAATACTACTTTTCCCATTTGTAGTATTTTGAAGACTTCATTTATATTCTGTTTCTTAAACTTTTACCTCTATTAAATTTTCTTAATTGAAGTAATCATGTAATATGATGGTTGCCTAGCAGTACTTTTATAATTCCATAATTTCTTCTGCATTTATCTGTTGCATGTTCACTGTAAGGAATAGCTTTATATGTTTTTATTTTATTTTATTTTGTTTTGTTTTATTTTATTATTTTTTTCCTACAAAGTCTCACTCTGTTGCCCAGGCTGGAGTGCAGTGGTGTGATCTTGACTCACTGCAACCACTGCATCCTGGGTTCAAGTGATTCTCCTGCCTCAGCTTCCCAAGTAGCTGTGATTGCATGTGAACAACATCACATCCGGCTAACTTTTTTTTTATTTTTAGTAGAGACAGGGTTTCACCATGTTGGCAAGCCTGGTCTCGAGATCCTGACCTCAGGTGATCCACCCGCCTTGACCTCCCAAAATGCTGAAATGACAGGCTTGAGCCACTGTGCCCAACCAGGAATAGCTTTCTGTGAAGTAATGCATTCATTAATTCAATCATGTATTCATTTATACCTGTATGAACTCAAGAGTTACCATTTTATTTAATATGTAATTTATTTGAATGTAAAACTTGTTGAAGGTTTTGTTCAGTAGGAGCATCTTCAAGCTTGATTCTGTGACTTTTTTACATATTTCCTTTATTCTTTGATCTGTCTTTTCTCCAAGAATCCCTGCTTCCTTTTTGTGGGGAGCCATATTTAGAAACCAAATATAGTGGTAGTTACTCACCAGTTTGGGGCAGAGCTGGAGAATATATGTATAGATAAATACACAAATAGTGTTGCATATATTTTATTTCTCTCTATGTATTTATACATTGAAACCAAGAGTTCACACCAGTGCTTCTAATTATAATCCAATACCACAGGGTTTATCTTAGTTGTTCCCCTCTTTGTATTTGTATCTTTCTCTGAAAATGAGAAGGTTTCAGAGTATATAACCAACTTCTAACTGCTCTCAGTGCCCCCATCTCCCATCCCCTTCTTTTTTAACTCCCTGCCTGAATTCTGACGCCATCTGCTGGGCTTTGTTTGCTCCTCACCCTTCACCTTCTCACTTAACCCTTCCTATGTAGGTGGATGCCTGTCTGTCTTAGCCCTCACCTAATGGGTTTTTGTCTAAATTATTGGAAGGAAGGAAGGAAGGAAGGAAGGAAGGAAGGAAGGAAGGAAGGAAGGAAGGAAGGAAGGAAGGAAGGAAGGGAGGGAGGGAGGGAGGGAGGGAGGGAGGGAGAGAGGGAGGGAGGGAGGGAAAAGAAGCTTTTTAAAATATAATTTTGCTATCTTATGTAATCTGGTTTACTCTAAATGAATTTTTAAACAATAAGAATTTAAATACATAGCTATAATGCTTTTCTACATAAATTGTTCTTTACCCAGCCAAAATGTAGAGATTCTGAGAAACCTTAGCTGTCTTTGTGAGAGTTTCATTTCTTTACCTTACCTTCTTAAATGAGAAGTATTTTTCCTCATAATCAATATGGAACCATCATTCTATATTAATTAAAATATTATCTTTCCCTTGTACTACTACTGAAAACTGGACAAGCCATGTCACACAAGATTGTATTACATGTCACATTTTCTGAAGTGCTATTCCATTTGTCTATCAAAAACATATTCACTCTTCTGTACTACCTTTCTCCAAGGTGTGAAATCTTTACTAGATGGCTCATTTTGTTTATGCCCCATTTTTCTTGGGATTTCTGATTAAGAGTGAGTTAAAAATTAGGATTGTCATTCTTCAATTGTGATGATGAATTTTCTCAAAAGAGGAGGTGACCACAAAACCTAGCTAATGCAAGCATAGCAAACACATCCTTAAACTCTGAGCAAAAGTCTTTTCTACTGTACCCAAAAGGAGTTTCTCTAAGAACCATTAAAGCTTTATACATAGAAATACACACACATGTACACATCCTAACATTGAAACACTTATGTGGCTACAGAGTAGCTTTTGCTACTTTCTGTATTACTAATGCATGAAGCCCTCACCTTATTCACTAGAGTACAATTCTGTCTGTTACCTTCTGTAACTTTTTCATTGCATAAAACTTTCAAATTAAATATGGTTTCATCATTCTCAGGTTACTTGAAATATTTTGGCACTGCTAAAAGCTAACACTTTGAAATATTGTCATATGACATCCGTCCTCAATGGATAGCATTGCTTCAAAGAGGAAAAAACTGGTTCTTATGATGTAAACAAATATAGAGAAAGAATATGTCTATAGTATTAGATTCATAAGGAAAAGGTGATTGGAAAATGTATAATTAAAGACTTTTTAGAAGGACAATAAAAAAAAGTTTTGAGACACACTGCTATATGTCTATCATTTTGAGAAAAATTTTCTGACATCATCAATGAAATATAATACCATCTTGGTTGGAAATTCACTGATGCTCTGTGGCCTCTTGGCTCTGCTCCCATGTCACAGGAGATTCTTTGAAGTGTCTCTGTGAGTTACAGGTCATTTGATTATTTCATAGGTATAGGACTAAACTTTAGATATTATAGCTATCAAAATCATACTTCATCTGGGTAATCTGATAGCATCACAACTCTTCAAGAGGCGCTTCTGTGTTAAAAGCTTATGATTCACTAAATACAGAGATCAAAAGTCAACTACTTATCTAATTATTTATTTCATCATTTAGTTTGTTTACTCATATATTTATGTGTTTAATAGATAATGGCTTGATGCGAGCATAGCTAAAGATTATATCAAACTTGAAGTCTCAAATTCTCCTAAAACCTATGATTTGAATAGTAAAAGTTAGTAGCAAATCAGGTGATAATCTTATCAACATTCTAATTGTCTTCCCTTTATTATAGAAATTCTACCAGGCACTAAGCCAGGCTATGTGATTACAGCTTTAAATAACACACAGTTCCTGCTCTCAGGTCTCTACCATATAACAATAGGTACTACACAAAGGAAACAAACAATTGCTCATTACCTACATGAACTGACCAATATATTCCTGCATGATATATAGAATAATAAAATGTAATTTCATTTCTATCTGTCCTTATTGTAATTAGTTTACATTATATTTTCCTACAGTATTATATTTACTGCCTTATAGAAAATGGAATGGAATTTACATTTTAATAATGTGGAATGGAAGAGTATACTGTATTTTTGTTTACAAACATCTATGTTATGATACCTCTGGTCAGAGTATCATAGAATTTTATAGCTAGAAAGGATACTGCTTAGTCTATTCACAGTGTGAAGTATTTTGTCTTTAAAAATGTTTCCTTACAACACTATAAGGAAGTATTTGCTGAAAAATCCATCAAACCAGTATCTGTACTAGAGCAAAAATAAAAGAAAGGTTGGCAGGAACAGTTTTTTGGGCCAATTTTGGAAAAAAAAGAAATAAAATTGTATACTGCACTAAGATTAAAGTAATATATAATAGTATACAATAATCTAATAACCTCTGGACCTAAAACAATGCTGGGCTAAATAATAAACATATTATTGTCATTTTTCAGAGTCTAAGAGATTATGATAAACATAGGACTCACAGATCCAAAATATGTTGAACTTTTGGTGGCTGAAACGCATCTCTCAAAACATAGTGTGGAACTACATGAGTCAATAAAGACTTGAGGCATATAGTTCCTCAAGATAATATGATTTATTAAATTGTTTCATCTCTTGACTTACTGTTTTGGGACACAATAAGAAATAAAGGAATATGAAGTATGTACAAAAAGTTATTTTTCCCTCTATATTGTTTCCTTAGATCTATGTCTGTTACAGTTTATATATTTTTATTGATAATTCAAAATTATATAATATTATGCAGAAGAAAAAATTTTGATCTGTAAATCTACTAAATGGAGAATGGAGTGAAATGGAATAGTGAACACTTGGACAATGCAAGGTAAATGGCATCTAAGAAAGCATCATTTTAAGCACGTTAAGCATATGTGATTGGAATCTGATTTTCAAGGCTTTTCAGTCCCATGAAATTTCACTCTGTTTTAGGTAAATAAATGGTGCTATAGGTATTAATAAATTTACAAAACAGCTTTTTATTCCTGCGTAAAGTAACAGCATTGCAACTCTTCAAGAGGTGACTCTGTGTCAAAAGCTTATAATTAACTACATAGGGATATCAAAAGTTAACTAGCTATTTATTTATTTCTTCATTTAGTTTGTTTATTCATGTATTTATATGACTAATAGATAATGGCTTGATGGGAGAGCATGACTACCACTTAAAAACTTTTATTAAACAAGGTGGAACGTGAATAAATGTATTGCCAAAATAATTAATTAATTAACAAAAAGACAGAGTTATAATCACTGAAAATTGGTAAATTCCTATATTTTATTATACATATATATACACACATATATAATAAAATAGCTTTTAACACAGAATCACCTCTTGAAGAGTTGCAATGCTATTACTTTATTCAGTAATTTAAAGCTGTTTTGTAAATTTATTAATACCTACAGCACCATTCATTTACCTAAAACAGAGTGAAATTTCATGGGACTGAAAAGTCTTGATAAAATCAGATTCCAATCACATATGCTTAACATGCTTAAAATGATGCTTTCTTAGATTCCATTTACCTTGCATTGTCAAAGTGTTCACTATTCTGTTTCACTCCATTCTCCATTTAGTAGATTTAAATGGAAAATGTAAATATATACACACATACATATGTAATAAAAAATATATGTGTGTGTATGTATATATGTAGGTGTGTATCTACCTTTCTCTATATATATAAAAAGATGGAGAAAATAAAGAAAAGACAATTCTTATATTCATAGGAAATGTATTGACTCCTGAAATTGGTGATTATCAAAAGGATGAGATTCTGCAAACTTTGAAAGAGAAAGGTCATCCCTTTTCAAAGGGCTCTCCAAATGTTATCAGATTCATTTTTCTAAGTTCAGGGTCTTCTTAAACACTTAATAACATGTTAACTGAGTGCTTACATTACTACTGTAAGTTTAATTTCTGTAACTCTTAAATAACTTTAGCCTTATTATAAGCAATTTTGGAAACTGTTTCTAGCCAGGCATAGCGGCTCATGCCTGTAATCCCAGCATTTTGGGAGGCCAAGGCGGGTGGATCATCATGAGATGATCAGGTCAAGAGATCAAGACCATGAGACCTCAGGTCAAGAGATCAAGACCATCCTGGCCAACATGGTAAAACCCCGTCTCTACTAAAAATACAAAAATTAGCTGGGCGTGGTGTCATGGGCCTGTAGTCCCAGCTACTCAGGAGGCTGAGGCAGGAGAATCACTTGAACCCGGGAGGTGGAGGTTGCAGGGAGCTGCGAAAGCACCACTGCACTCCAGCCTGGCAACAGAAATAGAGCAAAATCAGGATGTTAAGTTAGAGGTAGTAAGGGGACCTAGAACTTCACTACATAAAGTGAAGAATAAGGCCAAAACAATAACAAAAAACGTCCTCCATCCACCACCCTAGCAGCAGGAATGTTTGCCGTCTTTTATGACTTAAGGTGAAAATTGTTATCCTTGAAAAATTGGGACCTCCTGCTAGCAACTTGCTGAAAGGTCTAAATTCACACTACTGAAGCAGTGAGAGGACACCAGCTGAGAAGCAGTGTAAACGCTCATACAGGCCCACAGGGCTCTGGAAACAGTGAATGCTAAACTGTCTTCTAGAGTTCAGCCCACAGTCCAGAACCCACAGGGCTTCCGTGGAAGCAATGCCTTTTGAGGCTGCACTCAGACTCAAGACTTAAAAACATAACAAAGAAATGAACTATCACAGAGAATGAAGGGTGAAAATAAATGGGTATCTTGAATCTTAAAGGCTAGACATTAGAAGACAATCTGAAAGGAACTTCAAAATAAGGTAGGCTATTATGTTCAAAGAGAAAGAAAAATATAGGCAGATTTGACAAGAGAACAAAATATAAAGTTTAGAAATAAAAAATGTAGGTATTGAAATTAGCAATAAAATAAAATATCAATGTACGGTTTGCATTGTTGACTAGCCATAGTTGTATGAATAATTAATAAACTATAAACAATTCGAGCTCACACGGAAGAAGCAACTAATAATATAAATAACTTAGACATGAAAAAAAGAAAGTGCTAATAGAAGGAGAAAATAAAAAGAATGGAGCAAAAACATAGTCCCAGTGATCAAGGACTTCAAACTTAGGTATTCCTTTAAGATGATAGTAATGATTTACTGGGGAAAATAGATCAAAGGATTATTTTAAGATAATTCAAATTGAATTTGAGGAAAAACAAAATGCCTTCCACATGCTTCTAATATTTTTAATTGACTTTGTCTTTCTATATTATTAAAACAATCATGTTCATCATCTCTAAAGCTTGTACCATATTCCAGGCACTTAACCAATAATTTTACTCTTGTTTATTTCCTCCAATCCCAGTAACACTGATGTGAGAGAGGTCCCATTTGTCTTCCTTTACTGTTAATGAAACTAGAGTTTAGAAGGGTTAAGCAACTTGGAAAAATGTAGATGATTCGTAAGCGGAGTCTGAATTCCAATTCTGGTTAACTGGCCTGATCCCATTCACTTAACAACTCTCCGATACCACACTTCAAAAAATAAAAATAAAAAAGAAAGAAAATTGCAGATTTAAATAGTCACAAGAAAAAATATTTTGAAGGAAATAAAAAAGAAATAAAACCTCCTAGTCACATTTTCTTTCTGACAAAATATTTTAAACCAATTCTCTTTAGAATACAGATATCCTCTCCAAACCACTGTAGTTTTCATGTGTCTTTCCTACCAGACATCTGAAGCTCTTAATATGTAATCCTGAGTCACCACTTTAAAACTATCTGATAACCTTGCCGATTGGAACAGACTAATGTTTTTATTGTAACAGATCTAAAATCCTCTTAAATTCTGCACTTGTTACCTCTCTTCTAAAACTCTCTGTTTTCCACCTGCTTCCAGCACCCAAAATGTATTTCAGTTGTACCTTGACTTCTTTCAGTTTTGAAGGTTTACATTATCAATTTACTCTCAGGACAAAGTAAATTATGAGAATAATGAATTTTAAACCATACAATAAAATAACTATGGATCTAAACAACATAAAAATAATTGAATAAATGAACAAATGTGGGAGAAAGGATATTTCTTCCTTGTAGTAAAATTCCCAAATGACCATTAGGCAGACAGCAAAGTACTAATTGTCACAGGCAAAAATCATCAATGAGTGGTAAATTATTGTGTTAACAAATACGCAATGGAATGTTTGCACAGTCTCAAAGTATTTTTTTAACAAAATACTTAGACATCATAAGAGGAAAAATAGTAACTTTACAGTGGAAAAATGCGGAAAAAAACTACCTTAGACATGTCACGATGTTAACATCACCAGTATTAAGACTCATGGACATCATGTTCTTCCTGGTATGAAGCACTGAGAAAAGCATCAATCACTTCTACGGTATTCTTGCCCCCACAAAAACACTGAACTTTAATCTAATCATGAGACAGCATGAAACAAACCAAAACTGATGGACATTTTACAAAATAATTGGCCAGTACTCTCCAACAGTGTCAAGGTCCTGAAAAACAAAGGCTGAGGAACTATCACAAATTGAGTAATAAGAAAAAATGCTAAGTAAATAGTCTGGGACCTGGAATTAAATTCTGGGACCAAGAAAAGAGCATTAGTGAATAGTTCTGACATTGTCTGTAGATTAGTAAATAGTATTTAATTAACGTTAATTTTCTTATTTCAGTAGTTGTACTATTGTCATACAATATATTTGCTGTAAATCTAAAATTATTTCTTTATTAAAAGTTAGTAAGAGATAATAATGTATGTCTTGGCTCACATTTAGTTGGATAATACTTGGTATATGCTAGAAAATTCTTTCTCTCGTATGAACCTGTAAACTTTCAATTCTTCACTAACTTTCTTTGTGATGAAACACACATAAGTGCATACGTACACACAAACAATTATAGCTATCCTGACATATCTTTTCTGAAAGATATTTTATTAAACTTTATTAAATAACCTATTCATTTTAAATTATGACTACATATGAAGTTGCTTACATGAGAAGCAGATTGATTTAAATCTATGTTTATAGGTATTCTGGCACAGTGGTTTTCAACTGGGGTAAATTTTGTGCTACAGAGGATATTTGACAGTTTTTGGAGACATTTTATTACAACCAGGGAAAGCACTACTGGCACCTAGCAATGCTGTTACAAACTTTACAATTCTCACGACAGTCCCCACAGCAAAGATTTACCCAGTCCAAAATGTCAATAATATGGTGGCCGAGAAATTCTGCCCTAGCCAACTATTGCTTAACTCTTTGAGGTGTCCCATGGGGCTCCAAAACTGAATATAGCATTATATGCATCCATTATTTTATGTCTTGCTGGAACAGTAGAGAATACACTGGGTACCGGCAGACAAGAGACACGGTAGCCAAGATTCCAATGAGCCTCATTCCCCTGAGGTCTTGCCTCCCTTAACCAGCTGACCCAAGTCCTAGAGCAGAAAGCTGTTTGCTCCTAACTTGGCCGGCCAGACCAAATTCCTAACCATAAAAAGAAGAACTTAACTGTTTATCTAATTGATTGATGTCTTCCACGGTTGCTGAAGTGGGCTCTGCCATTACCGATAAGAACCTCACCAGATCCAGCTGGCGGGCAACAAGATGGTCTCTAGCGCTGACCGGCTTTCCCCGCAAGGCGCGGTTCATTCATATTTTCTGCGGGTGGGACGCCTGTTAGGAACTGATGCCCCACTCCAAACGCACAGGCCTAATCATGTCTGCACGCCACGCCACTCTGTTTTCCATCCTAGTTTCCTTAAAATGACAAAAGAGCCGAGCCCTTTGGGAAGTTAGCACCAGGGTCCCTTTCCTGTTCGCTGCTGCCTTCTGCTGCTGAAGCCACCAGCCTATTAAACCTTGCCTGAGAAAAATTTCTGTTTGGCCTGATGCTAATTTCTACATCTGGGAGAGCCAAAGAATCGAGGTCCAGGGTATGGTAACAATGCCATCTCAAATATATTTGCCAAACTTGATGAAAAACAATACAGCTCTTTTGTGTGGTGTGGAAACAGAAAACATGAATAAAATTGTGTTAAACAAAGAACACAGCGTGTAACTTAGCATGCAGAGATATTTCAATTTTATCTTTGTTCTTTTCCTCTTTTCTTTTTTTTAATTTTATTTTTTATTTTTTCATAGCAGACTCATTGCGTTTCAGTGAATACAATGTTATAAACCAACATGATGAACGCTTCATTCAGAGAAGAGGGCAAAACACTGGTCCCAACTTCACTATCTCCAAGTCAGTAACTATTGGAATTTTGCTTACTAGCAACAGTCCAACTCTTTTAGAGGTTTTTGATAAACTTGGATGCATGCTTTTCCAAGGCAAACCCAAGTAGTTCTTTAAAACTGATCCTCTCAGAGGGTGGCAAAACACAGTCATTGTAATCATGGTTTGTGGAGTAAGAATCCCTGGGTTCTAGATTCTGACTTTACTGTCCATTAGCTGTATGTCCATGGGAAAATAAGCTTTTGTGCTATATTTTCCTCATATGTAATAGTAAAAGTAAGAATTCTCACCTCCTAAAGTTGTTGTGCAGATTAACTATGGAACACTTAGAATACTGTCTGGCACATTAAAAGCTCTCTGTACCTGTAATCCCAGCACTTTGGGAGGCCAAGACAGGCGGATCACGAGGTCAGGAGATCGAGACCATCCTGGCTAACACAGTGACACCCCGTCTCTACTAAAAAATACAAAAAAAAAAAAAAAAAAAAAAAAAAAAAAAAACTAGCTGGGGGAGGTGGTGGGCGCCTGTAGTCCCAGCTACTCGGGAGGCTGAGGCAGGAGAATAGCATAAACCCGGGAGGCGGAGCTTGCAGTGAGCTGAGATCCGGCCACTGCACTCCAGCCTGGGCGACAGAGCGAGACTCTGTCTCAAAAAAAAAAAAAAAAAAAAAAGCTCTCTGTAAGTCACTGCTGCTCTATCATTATTACTATTGTTTAAAAGGAGGCTACTCCTTGCAGAGTAGCAAGGATTACACTCAATTCCCAAAGACTCTCTTAAGAGTCTGTTTCATCAGCAATGTCCTTCTGTAGACCATCCAGGCAAACATGCAAAGCTGGTATGTCTTTTGTCAGGTTATGTGCGTCCATCCCTATCTTATCTTTGTTCCCATGAGAATTTTTAATCAGCTTTTCTTATTCTCTGCAGGCTCCTAAAGTTCAGATTTCCTGGAGACCTAGTCATGAACTTCCCAGGGCCTTTCCTACTGGTGGATTACAAACACATAGTCACTAACGTTAGATAATGCCATTTTGATGGTTACAGCTAAAAAAGCACCCTGACTATGAAGACAATTTTGGATTGCATGCATAATTTCATGAATTTTTAAGACTTGTTCTCAAATTTATAGCTTCATAAAATTTGAACCACAAAAGATGTTTAAAGTTTTATTCCCATATTATTTTGTATTTTTTTCAAAGCTGGCCATCTGGGATTCTCCTCCTGCTAGAAATAACCTCCATTTACCCAATTCCAAGATGAGACAATTGTTAAAACCTTTGCTTGGGCAACCTGAGTCTCTAAAATGTGATCTTGTTTTAAATGCCATAATTAAAATGTAATTATTCTGTCTAAAATGGGATATATTAACTAAATGCATGTACTTTTGTTCTATATGTTACATCCAGGATAAAATCAAAACTCACTTTTTAAATCCAAACCCCTTTCTATGTTTGTAGCTTAAAAAGTATTTTTTTTCTTTACATTCTGACTTGCTTATATTATATAAACTGATAGGCTATAATGACTATCATTTCCATTAGTAATTTGGAGAATTATATAACTTAAAATATTTTGTTAAGTTAGACACAGAATTTTGAAGCTTATTGAAAGGAATTTTTAAAAATTTTATTTCAGTTTGTTTTTAGGTCTTGTGTACAATGGGGATTAAAGCAGAAGGAGAGTGTAGTAGACATGAAACAAATACCGCAATTACTACCTTCATAGGACACAAGTAAAAGGGATACTCTTTTCAGTGCAGACTATCAAAAAAGGCTTAAATGTGCCACCTAAGATACATGTTATGCAAAATAACCTGATGGGACACAGTTTTCTTCGCTATCAACTTAAATAGTGGAGCCAGAAAAAGTCTAACTAGTTTTAATAAGAAAAAGCAGATTGTTTGAGGTTTGGTATTTTTCTTACGTGATCAGCTCAGTAACAAATAGGTCATCAATAGAAGTACAATTTTCTTGTAACAGATATAATACTTCTTTCCAATATTTTGTATTTGTTTCCAACCTCCTGATTGGGCAGTTTGTGCATAGTTTCTGAAACTATTTCTGAAAGTTATAAGTAACAAAGAAATAAAATGAACCCAAGTATCTATCATTCTATCTAATTTGTCTGATTTAATTTTATAGAGCACTCATTGGAATACCTGTGTAGCCACATGCTTTTTCTCTATGTATAAGCCTCTTTCTGACAGGAGTAAGGGGGAGCTTGTGCCACATTTGTAGCATACATAGCTGTCCTCTTCATGTTATTTATTGGTCTAGGTGTATGTTCTAATTTGATGTGTTCAAATACAATAATTAAGGCACACACCTAAACATCAAGGTAAGCTTTTAAAATAATCATTAACATTCATTTTTGAATGAACACTAAGACCAATACTAAATGGTAAGTAGGTATTCTTTTCATTCTGCTTTATGACAGAGAGGCTAAGTCAGTTGCCAATAGCTAGGAACTGGCAGAACAAAGTACTAAATTCGGGAATACGTCCCTAGAGTCTTTGCTTTTAGCCACCACAAAATGGGTTGCTTCTCTGGAATTTAACAATGCTAATACAAACAGCACTTTTCTCTCAACTAAGTCTTAAAGTAAAGGCTATTTTGACCAGTTGAGATAGAGAAGACCCCAGCATTATTTTTCAACACACTTTCCCTATTTAGTGTGGAAGGAAAGGAATTCATAGAATATCCTAAATAGTTGATAATGCTGCCATAGTTTATGCAAAGCAGAGCCCTCTATTCACCTCACCATCTAATAAAATAAAATTGACAACTGAAGAGCATGAACTCAGATTAGCTAAAAATAAAATAAATAAATAAATAAATAAATAAATAAATAAATAAATCCATCAAAAATTTCCAGCTTGAATAATGCCAGCAACCTCTGAATGTAGACTACAAAATTGTAAGGATATAATGACAGAATCTTCTGCAATGACCCATTCTAAAGCGAGGGTCAGATAATGGATACTGACAATGCTCCCAGGACATAACATACAGCTTGTGGACTACTTTTCATTTTGACTAAAGTGGTATTTAAAATAGTATTTGTAAAACATTAAACCCTTAGAATTCTTTACTTGCACTTTCAATATTAACCTTTCATTACAGTTTGTGTTCTGTATCATCCTAATCTCTATCAAGGCCAAATTATAAAAGAATAGAAGACATCTGAAAATAATTCACATAATCTTCAAATTGAAACTATCATTTTTGAAATCTCCACAGAAATATTTTCAGAATTTTCTGCAATTTGTTTTATTATTCAAATTCAATTTTGAATAGTTAATCTAATCAATCTAATTCAATTTTATAGAACACTCTTTAGAATCCCTGTGTAGCCATATGGTTTTTCTCTATGAGTAATCTTCTCTCTGACAGTAGGAAGGAGCTTGCACCACATTTATAGAGTACATAGCTGCCCTATTCATGTCATTTATTAGTCTAGGTTTTGCAGGGAGGACAGGGTTTACAGCAAGGACATGGTTCTATTATTAAGACAAGCTCCATTAATTTTCAAATAATAGAATAATTTTGTCAAAATATAAAATACATTCACATATATTTGATCACAGATTAAATTATTTTTAGTAAAAACAAAAAGATAAAAAAGTAAGAAAAGGAATAAATTGTGCTGAACAAGACCATATAATCAATTAAAAATATATATTATCAGTAAATAATACTTATACTATGCAAGCTGTAAGTATAGTCTGTGTGTCAAAAAAAGTTTCTTAGACAATATGTATCAACAATAAAAAATATTCAACAAATAGGGAAAATGTAAAGCCAAGTGAAATAAGAAAGAGTATTCCCATAAAACACTTAAGGATAAACCAAAAATCTACAGAAACATTTTATGAATTAGAAATTATAAATCTATAGCACAAATCTGCACTATGGGTGAAAATATCATGCTATCTTGGTTGAAATGACTAGTGGTCAATTTAACAAGAGTATGCTTGGGAGAAAGTTAATTTGAGCTCTCTGGAAACTACATTATTCATCATTAGTGAACATGCTTGATACAGAATCAAGGCATTATTGATATCTCAACAAGGAGGCAAATCAAAAGATAAAAATTCAAAAGGTTCCTTTTCAAAGAGAAGAGAATAATGGATGAGTAAAATAATTATGAAACAACGAAAATATTAAATGAAGACATCCTTCAAAATTGAACTCTAAAGAGCACATTCATTGAGTACGTTTTATATGAAAAAGTCAGTGTTCTGTGGTATCAGACATACACACACGCAGAGTAATCGCTGCCTTTCGTGAGATTATAATCAAGTTCTATAATAATTCAGAACATTTCTATATTTAGAAGAAAAAAATTCACTTTTAAATAACTACTTTATGAAAGACTGATATATTCAAATTTACAGTTATTGTGAGTTTGCAATGAAGAGCTTGTCAAAGTAAAAGACTATACACACATATTTATATATATTATATGTATATATTATATATAACACATATAATATGTATATATATTATGGATATATAATGTGTATGCATTATATATGTGTATATATAATTATATGTATAAGAATACTTAAGGGTCATTTAATCCAAATTACAAGTTATAGTAGAAATATATTCTACAGCATTCCTGGTATACAACTTTCAAAATTTAATTTTTAAGCATTCATCTTCTTCATTAAGTTATTCATCCTCTTGTTACATAATCTTCTTTTTAAAAAAGTTATATACTCTGTTGAAGTAAAGTAAGTTTATTTTCATCTACAAATGCTGGTTCCTTTTTGTGAACATTAAAATCAACACACTAAAAAATAGCTCTTCTCCATGACAGCTCTTCAAATACTTGAGACAGCTATCAAGTAATCATTTAGTCATTCCTTTGTCAAACAAACTATTTCCTCATGTTCAAACATTTCTTATAGAACATAATTTTCAGACATACAAAACAGGAAAAATGTTATTGTTAGCAAGACTGATGTTTTTAACTGTAATTTCAATAGAAATTTGTCTAAAGATGACCTTACATATCAGACACACAATAAAATGATTATATTTAAAAGTTAGACATGTTTAACTATTCAATTCAATAAATATTGACTTCTGAAAAATACCAGGGAAGAGAAAATTGCTTAGGATAAAAAAAATACATAGGTCTTACCACACAAGTTCTCATAATCTAATACAGAAGGCAGACTATAATGAATGCTAAAAACTATGATGAAGATAGTTCAGGATGATTTAGAGACAAAATAAAAAATACAAACGAGTCTGGGGAGAATAATGGAAAGGGATATATCAGCAGATGCTTGAGTCATTAATACAGGCTTTCTAGGTTAATAAAGAAGAAATGGGAGTTAAGGACTGCTTAAGGAAAAATAATGCCACATGCAAAGATATGGAAATACATATGATAGAAAAAAATGTTGCAAGAAACCACAAGTAGTTTGTGTTGCAAAACTAATTAGTGTTTTTTTCTTTTTTTTTTGAGACGGAGTCTCGCTCAGTCGCCCAGGCTGTAGTGCAGTGGAGCAATCGCAGCTCACTGGAAGCTCCGCCTCCCGGGTTCAGGCCGTTCTCCTGCCTCAGCCTCCCGAGTAACTGGGATTACAGGCGCCCGCCGCCACGCCCAGCTAATTTTTTGTATTTTTACTAGAGATGGGGTTTCACCATGTTAGCCAGGATGGTCTCGATCTCCTGACTTCGTGATCCGCCTGCCTCAGCCTCCCAAAGTGCTGGGATTACAGGCGTGAGCCACTGCGCCCGGCCTAGTGATTTTTTAAAAATATATAAATAGCAAGAAGTAATGACTAAACAGAGGTCAAGTAATGAAATACAGGTGTGGCCTAATAGAAAACTTAAAATGTTGCTAGTAAACTATGGATGGATATAAAAGGATATGTAGATGAAAAGAGAAACTATCATATTTGAGTTTTTTAAAATTTACTCTGAGAATATTTCACAGGATAGGCAGATTAATTGGAAGAAATCCACCAGGAGTCATAGAAAAAAATCAAAAGCCTCTTGAGATTACTTGGGACAAAAAGAATTATAACCAGGACAGAAGTAATGAAAACAGAGAGGAATACATCTATTCAAGAGATATCTATAAGTAAAATTGAAAAAAATTATGAACAATTTGACTGGAAATGTGATGCAGAAGATCATTTCACATTTTCTCATTTGGTTGGTTGTGCTTTTCCTTGAAATGGCATATATTATAGGATGACCAAGTTTACAGGAAAAATGATGAAGTATAATTTAGGTATTGAGTTTATACTGATGATAAAGCCAAGTGTAATTAAAGTCTGGTTATGTAGAGCTGGAGCTTGAGAGACAGGTCTGGACTAAGAATAAATTTTGAGAAACAGTATGTAGGCAGGACTTGAAGCCATGAGAGAGCTGATGATTTTTAAATCATCAGAGTAAAAGAAGTCCGGTGAAGAGAAGTAGTCATAGAGCTAGAAGAGACACTAGAAAATAGAAGGTATCCTACAATCCAAAGGAGAATTGTGTTTCCCAAGAAGTATAGACACAGTAAATATTGAATTATCTCTATTGACTAGGGTAAACATTGAAAGATTGGTAATGATTGTAGCAAAAACAATTTTAATGGAACAAAGGATATTCAGCTTTCAGGCAATATTAAGAATTAAAGTAGTAAAATAAGTGTATAATTTTCTTTTTTTTTAAATTTATTTATTATTATTATACTTTAAGTTGTAGGGTACATGTGCATAACGTGCAGGTTTGTTACATATGTATACTTGTGCCTTGTTGGTGTGCTGCACCCATCAACTCGTCATTTACATCAGGTATAACTCCCAATGCAATCCCTCCCCCCCCCCCTCCCCCCTCCCCCCTCACCGTGATAGGCCCCGGTGTGTGATGTTCCCCTTCCTGAGTCCAAGTGATCTCATTGTTCAGTTCCCACCTATGAGTGAGAACATGCGGTGTTTGGTTTTCTGTTCTTGTGATAGTTTGCTAAGAATGATGGTTTCCAGCTGCATCCATGTCCCTACAAAGGACACAAACTCATCCTTTTTGATGGCTGCATAGTAATCCATGGTGTATATGTGCCACATTTTCTTAATCCAATCTGTCACTGACGGACATTTGGGTTGATTCCAAGTCTTTCCTATTGTGAATAGTGCCGCAATAAACATACGTGTGCATGTGTCTTTATAGCAGCATAATTTATAATCCTTTGGGTATATACCCAGTAATGGGATGGCTAGGTCATATGGTACATCTAGTTCTAGACCCTTGAGGAATCGCCATACTGTTTTCCATAATGGTTGAACTAGTTTACAATCCAACCAACAGTGTAAAAGTGTTCCTATTTCTCCACATCCTCTCCAGCACCTGTTGTTTCCTGACTTTTTAATGATCGCCATTCTAACTGGTGTGAGATGGTATCTCATTGTGGTTTTGATTTGCATTTCTCTGATGGCCAGTGATGATGAGCATTTTTTCATGTGTCTGTTGGCTGTATGAATGTCTTCTTTTGAGAAATGTCTGTTCATATCCTTTGCACACTTTTTCATGGGGTTGTTTGTTTTTTTCTTGTAAATTTGTTTGAGTTCTTTGTAGGTTCTGGATATTAGCCCTTTGTCAGATGAGTAGATTGCAAAAATTTTCTCCCATTCTGTAGGATGCCTGTTCACTCTGATGGTAGTTTCTTTTGCTGTGCAGAAGCTCTTTAGTTTAATGAGATCCCATTTTTCAATTTTGGCTTTTGCTGCCGTTGCTTTTGGTGTTTTAGACATGAAGTCTTTGCCCATGCCTATGTCCTGAATGGTACTACCTAGGTTTTCCTCTAGGATTTTTATGGTATTAGGTCTAACATTTAAGTCTCTAATCCATCTTGAATTAATTTTCGTATAAGGAGTAAGGAAAGGATCCAGTTTCAGCTTTCTACTTATGGCTAGCCAATTTTCCCAGCACCATTTATTAAATAGGGAATCCTTTCCCCATTTCTTGTTTCTCTCAGGTTTGTCAAAGATCAGATGGCTGTAGATGTGTGGTATTATTTCTGAGGACTCTGTTCTGTTCCATTGGTCTATATCTCTGTTTTGGTACCAGTACCATGCTGTTTTGGTTACTGTAGCCTTGTAGTATAGTTTGAAGTCAGGTAGCGTGATGCCTCCAGCTTTGTTCTTTTGACTTAGGATTGTCTTGGAGATGCGGGCTCTTTTTTGGTTCCATATGAACTTTAAAGCAGTTTTTTCCAATTCTGTGAAGAAACTCATTGGTAGCTTGATGGGGATGGCATTGAATCTATAAATTACCTTGGGCAGTATGGCCATTTTCATGATATTGATTCTTCCTATCCATGAGCATGGTATGTTCTTCCATTTGTTTGTGTCCTCTTTTATTTCACTGAGCAGTGGTTTGTAGTTCTCCTTGAAGAGGTCCTTTACATCCCTTGTAAGTTGGATTCCTAGGTATTTTATGCTCTTTGAAGCAATTGTGAATGGAAGTTCATTCCTGATTTGGCTCTCTGTTTGTCTGTTACTGGTGTATAAGAATGCTTGTGATTTTTGCACATTAATTTTGTATCCTGAGACTTTGCTGAAGTTGCTTATCAGCTTAAGGAGATTTTGGGCTGAGACAATGGGGTTTTCTAAATATACAATCATGTCATCTGCAAACAGGGACAATTTCACTTCTTCTTTTCCTAACTGAATACCCTTGATTTCTTTCTCTTGCCTAATTGCCCTAGCCAGAACTTCCAACACTATGTTGAATAGGAGTGATGAGAGAGGGCATCCCTGTCTTATGCCAGTTTTCAAAGGGAATTTTTCCAGTTTTTGCCCATTCAGTATGATATTGGCTGTGGGTTTGTCATAAATAGCTCTTATTATTTTGAGGTACGTTCCATCAATACCGAATTTATTGAGCGTTTTTAGCATGAAGGGCTGTTGAATTTTTGTCAAATGCCGTTTCTGCATCTATTGAGATAATCATGTGGTTCTTGTCTTTGGTTCTGTTTATATGCTGGATTATGTTTATTGATTTGCGAATGTTAAACCAGCCTTGCATCCCAGGGATGAAGCCCACTTGATCATGGTGGATAAGCTTTTTGATGTGTTGCTGAATCCGGTTTGCCAGTATTTTATTGAGGATTTTTGCATTGATGTTCATCAGGGATATTGGTCTAAAATTTTCTTTTTTTGTTGTGTCTCTGCCAGGCTTTGGTATCAGGATGATGTTGGCCTCATAAAATGAGTTAGGGAGGATTCCCTCTTTTTCTATTGATTAGAATAGTTTCAGAAGGAATGGTACCAACTCCTCCTTGTACCTCTGGTAGAATTCAGCTGTGAATCCATCTGGTCTGGACTTTTTTTGGTTGGTAGGCTATTAATTATTGCCTCAATTTCAGAGCCTGCTATTGGTCTATTCAGGGATTCAACTTCTTCCTGGTTTAGTCTTGGAAGAGTGTAAGTGTCCAGGAAATTATCCATTTCTTCTAGATTTTCCAGTTTATTTGCGTAGAGGTGTTTATAGTATTCTCTGATGGTAGTTTGTATTTCTGTGGGGTCGGTGGTGATATCCCCTTTATCATTTTTAATTGCGTCGATTTGATTCTTCTCTCTTTTCTTCTTTATTAGTCTTGCTAGTGGTCTGTCAATTTTGTTGATCTTTTCAAAGAACCAACTCCTGGATTCATTGATTTTTTGGAGAGTTTTTTGTGTCTCTATCTCCTTCAGTTCTGCTCTGATCTTAGTTATTTCTTGCCTTCTGCTAGCTTTCGAATGTGTTTGCTCTTGCTTCTCTAGTTCTTTTAATTGCGATGTTAGAGTGTCAATTTTAGATCTTTCCAGCTTTCTCTTGTGGGCATTTAGTGCTATAAATTTCCCTCTACACACTGCTTTAAATGTGTCCCAGAGATTCTGGTATGTTGTATCTTTGTTCTCATTGGTTTCAAAGAACATCTTTATTTCTGCCTTCATTTCGTTATGTACCCAGTAGTCATTCAGGAGCAGGTTGTTCAGTTTCCATGTAGTTGAGCGGTTTTGATTGAGTTTCTTAGTCCTGAGTTCTAGTTTGATTGCACTGTGGTCTGAGAGACAGTTTGTTATAATTTCTGTTCTTGTACATTTGCTGAGGAGTGCTTTACTTCCAATTACGTGGTCGATTTTGGAGTAAGTACGATGTGGTGCTGAGAAGAATGTATATTCTGTTGATTTGGGGTGGAGAGTTCAATAGATGTCTATTAGGTCTGCTTGCTGCAGAGATGAGTTCAATTCCTGGATATCCTTGTTAACTTTCTGTCTCATTGATCTGTCTAATGTTGACAGTGGAGTGTTGCAGTCTCCCATTATTATTGTATGGGAGTCTAAGTCTCTTTGTAAGTCTCTAAGGACTTGCTTTAAGAATCTGGGTGCTCCTGTATTGGGTGCATATATATTTAGGATAGTTAGCTCTTCCTGTTGAATTGATCCCTTTACCATTATGTAATGGCCTTCTTTGTCTCTTTTGATCTTTGATGGTTTAAAGTCTGTTTTATCAGAGACTAGGATTGCAACCCCTGCTTTTTTTTGTTCTCCATTGGCTTGGTAAATCTTCCTCCATCCCTTTATTTTGAGCCTATGTATGTCTCTGCATGTGAGATGGGTCTCCTGAATACAGCAGACTGATGGGTCTTGACTCTTTATCCAGTTTGCCAGTCTGTGTCTTTTAATTGGAGCATTTAGTCCATATACATTTAAGGTTAAGATTGTTACGTGTGAACTTGATCCTGCCATTATGACATTAACTGGTTATTTTGCTCGTTAGTTGATGCAGTTTCTTCCTAGCCTTGATGGTCTTTACATTTTGGCATGTTTTTGCAATGGCTGGTACCGGTTGTTCCTTTCCATGTTGAGTGCTTCCTTCAGGGTCTCTTGTAAGGCAGGCCTAGTGGTGACAAAATCTCTAAGCATTTGCTTATCTGTAAAGGATTTTATTTCTCCTTCACTTATGAAACTTAGTTTGGCTGGATATGAAATTCTGGGTTTAAAATTCTTTTCTTTAAGAATGTGGAATATTGGCCCCCACTCTCTTCTGGCTTGGAGAGTTTCTGCCGAGAGATCTGCTGTTAGTCTGATGGGCTTCCCTTTGTGGGTAACCCGACCTTTCTCTCTGGCTGCCCTTAAGATTTTTTCCTTCATTTCAACTTTGGTGAATCTGGCAATTATGTGTCTTGGAGTTGCTCTTCTCGAGGAGTATCTTTGTGGCGTTCTCTGTATTTCCTGGATTTGAATGTTGGCCTGCCCTACTAGGTTGGGGAAGTTCTCCTGGATGATATCCTGAAGAGTGTTTTCCAACTTGATTCCATTTTCCCCCTCACTTTCAGGCACCCCAATCAGACGTAGATTTGGTCTTTTTACATAATCCCATACTTCTTGCAGGCTTTGTTCATTTCTTTTTGTTCTTTTTTCTTTTGGTTTCTCTTCTCGCTTCATTTCATTCATTTGATCCTCAATCGCAGATACTCTTTCTTCCAGTTGATCGAGTCGGTTACTGAAGCTTGTGCATTTGCCATGTATTTCTCGTGTCATGGTTTTCATCTCTTTCATTTCGTTTATGACCTTCCCTGCATTAATTACTCTAGCCATCAATTCTTCCACTTTTTTTTCCAAGATTTTTAGTTTCTTTGTGCTGGGTACGTAATTCCTCCTTTAGCTCTGAGAAATTTGATGGACTGAAGCCTTCTTCTCTCATCTCGTCAAAGTCATTCTCCATCCAGCTTTGATCCGATGCTGGCGATGAGTTGCGCTCCTTTGCCGGGGGAGATGCGCTCTTATTTTTTGAATTTCCAGCTTTTCTGCCCTGCTTTTTCCCCATCTTTGTGGTTTTATCTGCCTCTGGTCTTTGATGATGGTGATGTACTGATGGGGTTTTGGTGTAGGTGTCCTTCCTGTTTGATAGTTTTCCTTCTAACAGTCAGGACCTTCAGCTGTAGGTTGTTGGAGATTGCTTGAGGTCCACTCCAGACCCTGTTTGCCTGGGTATCAGCAGCAGAGGCTGCAGAAGATAGAATATTTCTGAACAGCGAGTGTACCTGTCTGATTCTTGCTTTGGAAGCTTCCTCTCAGGGGTGTACTCCACCCTGTGAGGTGTGGGGTGTCAGACTGCCCCTAGTGGGGGATGTCTCCCAGTTAGGCTACTCAGGGGTTAGGGACCCACTTGAGCAGGGAGTCTGTCCCTTCTCAGATCTCAACTTCCGTGTTGGGAGATCCACTGCTCTCTTCAAAGCTGTCAGACAGAGTTGTTTGCGTCTGCAGAGGTTTCGGCTGCGTTTGTTATTGTTTACTGTGCCCTGCCCCCAGAGGTGTAGTCTACAGAGACAGGCAGGTTTCCTTGAGCTGCTGTGAGCTCCACCCACTTCGAGCTTCCCAGCAGCTTTGTTTACCTACTTAAGCCTCAGCAATGGCGGGCGCCCCTCCCCCAGCCTCACTGCTGCCTTGCCGGTAGATCACAGACTGCTGTGCTAGCAATGAGGGAGGCTCCGTTGGTGTGGGACCCTCCGGGCCAGGTGTGGAATATGATCTCCTGGTGTGCTTGTTTGCTTAAAGCGCAGTATTGGGGTGGGAGTTACCCGATTTTCCAGGTGTTGTGTGTCTCAGTTCCCCTGGCTAGGAAAAGGGATTCCCTTCCCCCTTGCGCTTCCCAGGTGATGCAATGCCTCGCCCTGCTTCAGCTCTCGCTGGTCGGGCTGCAGCAGCTGACCAGCACCGATCGTCCGGCACTCCCCAGTGAGATGAACCCAGTACCTCAGTTGAAAATGCAGAAATCATCGGTCTTCTGTGTCGCTCGCGCTGGAGTTGGAGACTGGAGCTGTTCCTATTCGGCCATCTTGCTCCGCCCCTCCGTATAATTTTCTTTTAAGTTATATGTTTTTAAAATTTAAAAAACACAGCTGGTAGGTTAGAGGTACCACAAGAGAAGGGTCCATTTTCTCCAAGGCTCCACAGGGTTGTATCCACTGGGTACTGGGTAAATCTGTCATAGTCAATGGGTTGATAATCAGCCTCTTTTTAAATTAGAAAATAGATTTTAGATTGAGTAATGCTAAATTCTGCTATTCAAACTGCTAATAGGTTGGCATATATATGAATGTATTAGGGTTCCCTAGAGGGACAGAATTAATAGGATAGATACATTTATATATAAAATAGAATTTATTAAGTATTAACTAACACAGTCACAAGGTCCCGCAATAGGTCGTCTGCAAATCGAGGAGTAAGGATAACCAGTCCAAGTAACAAAACTGAAGAACTCGGAGTTCGATGTTCAAGAGCAGGAAGTATCCAGCATGGGAGAGAGATGTAGGCTGGGAGGCTAGGCCAGTCTCATCTTTTCATATTTTTCTGCCCGCTTTTTATGTTCCAGCTTCACAGGCAGCTGATTGTGCCCACCCAGATCAAGTATGGGTCTGCATTTCCCCGCCCACTGACTCAAATGTTAATCTCCTTTGGCAACACCCTCACAGACAAACCCAGGAACAATACTTTGTATCCTTCCATCCAATCAAGTTGATAGCCAATATTAACCATCACATACACACATCAACTAATAGATTTATAATAAGCAGTGTCACAAGTATGTCATATTTTCCCAATTCTTCCCCAATTCTGATTCAAGTACCTTCTTCTTGCCCTATTTGCGTTCCCCAAAAACCCTATGCTTTTACCACGTATAAGCACTTAGCACAGCTATCATTTTTTCACATTTTATTTTATTATAGAATATATCAGGCAAAGAAAAGAATACAAAAAGTAATATAGCACACACTTAAGTGCATGACACTCAGGTTTATCAATTCTAATTTTTAAGCAATTTTGCCTATGGAAGTGAAACATCCATGTCATTTGGACAGCATTTCCTAGTTTTAGTGGAGAAATTTACACAGTGAAAATCATGCCTCTGTTACTTCTTCCTGTTTCCTACTTTTTATTGCTATCCAGCCCTCTTGTTTGATAAATTCACTCCAAAGACAGATAATAGGTATTACTTTGCTTTAAGAAACAATCATCAATACAACATGTCTTTGCATGTTTCTGCTATTACCCAGTGTTATTGGTTAAATTGTTTCCCCAAAAAAATTATGTTGAAGTCCTAACCCCCAATATGTAAGAATGTGATTTTATTTGAAATAGAATCATAGTTGATATAATTAGTCGATTTAAAATGAAGTCATACTGGAATAGGGTGGACCCTTAATCCCATATGACCAGTATGCCAACAAGAAATGATGTGAAGACACGGAAAGCAGCCACGTGAAAGAGGCAGAGATTGGAGTGATGCATCTATAAACTAAGGAATGCCAAGGATTGCTTGTGCCACCAGAAGCTGTTAAGAGGCAAAGAAATATTCTACCCTAGAGACTTCAAGAGAGCAGGACCCTGCTAACACCTTTATTTCAGACTTCTAGATTCTGGAACTGTGAGACAATATGTTTCTGTTATTTTTAAACCATCCAGTTTTGGGGCCTTTGTTATGACAGCCCTAAGAAATGAATACATTCATTCATTAAAGTATTTTCTTAGTTCTATCTGATTTCCAGACATAAAGCTAGGAGCTAGAAATAGGAAAACTAGACATAGTTTATATGATTATGGGGCTTATAATAAATAAGATGCAAATACCTGTTATTACAAATTGTGATAAGTACTTTGAAGTGAAAACTTAGGTATAATAAGTGACAAAAATAGGGGTTACTTTATTAAGATTGGGGTGATAAAAAAACATCATCCTGAAAATAATACAGTGAAGGTTGGGAATGATATCACCTGGAAAATTGTGAGGGCGATAAATTCTGGCTGAAGAATTAGCAATAATTAGTTGAGCCAGCTGTAGCAAACTAAATAAATATTTGCTGTGATGAGATCATGGCTCTATGAAGGCTCTATTGGTTCTTGTATTAGTTTCTTATTTCTATTTAACAACTTATCATAAGTTTAGTAGTTTAAAATAACTCACAATTTATCATCTTACTGTTACAGAGGTCTTGAATTTTAAATTCAGTGTATCAACAAGGACTGTGTTCCTTCTGAAAGTTTGAAGGGAGAACCCATTTACTTGCCTTTTCCAGCTTCTAGAGGCCATATGCATTCCATGGCTCATGGGCCTTTCCTTCATCTTCAAAGCTATCAACCTAGTATCTCAAATCAATTTGTTTCTTTCTCCTAATTCCCACGCCTCCCCCCAACCCATTTCTCTCTCTCTCTCTCTCTCATTCTTTCTCTTCCTTCCCTCTCCATCATTCTCACCTATGCTTCTCATCACATTTCCTTTTCTGAGTTTGATCCTCTTGCTTCCCTCTTGAAAGGACTCTTCTTATAGTAATCCCATCCAGATAATCTAGGATAATCTCCTCATTTTATGATCCTTAACCAATCATACCTGCCAAGTCTGTTTTGCTATTGAAAGTTACATATTCACAGATTCTTGGGATTATGTTGGGTTCGGGCTGAGGCAGGAGGGGGAGGGAGCGCTAGTATGTCTACCACAGTTCCTGACTGATTTCCAAATCTGCAGGATCGTGAAGATCCCCCTCCCAGAACCCAACCTCCCTTTTTCTAGTGCTTATATTGAGCATTGCATATTTCTGTTGTTTGAAATAAAGAATCTTGAATAGCAGAGAGTGGAAGCCAAAGAAAAGTTGAGTAATCAATACAGAAAGTGAAAGAACAAGCTTAATAAATAACTAAAAAAGTTTATCAGCTAATGTGCAGTACTTATTGGAAGTTGAAGACAATGAATGTAGAGTGACACCAAACTGACTGGGTGGTTTCATATTTTTAGGAATATTTTAATGCATTGGTATAGATGTAAAATAAGAGATAGCTATGCTTATCCAGGTTACAATTCTGATATCCCAGTGAAATGAATAGTTGAGCTCTCAGAAGAAAACTCTATTTCCAAGTGTAACAGGATGTCAAGTGTAATTTTTATTGATGTTCCAGAATTTTCAACTAGAGTCCATAGCTAGGAACCAAGAGGTGCTTATTAACCCAGAGTTAAAAGAAAGTTACAAATACTTTCACTTTCATCGGTTTGATAAACTAGGTATTCTTAGGTGATCTGACCACCTCAAATGAATGGATACTGAACATAACAATTATTTCAGTGAATAAATGGGTATCTATAAATAATTATATTTACAAATATGTTGAAAAGTAGAAATAATTGTGATTTTAAAAACTGGAAAATTAAATTGAAAGATGTCATTGACAATACCATAAAAATAAAATACCTGTTATAGGAAAGAAGAATGAGGATAAAAATGACATAACTTTATTTGTATCTGATTATAATTCTCGTATTGCTTTCTGTCACACTGGACTAGTAGACCATGCCCTTGAGCACATATTGGGAAGACAATCCACTTTATCCATGGAAAATTCAAGCTCTCTGGCTACACCAATGACTGGCTTTAGGCCCCTCATTCTCTTTGGTCTGCTGTATATCTTGCATTCTCATCTATATTTATCTAGTCAGTTAGATGGTTAAAAAAAAACCCCACAAACACTGACCTTCTCCACAGAACATTACAACTCATTTTGCTCACTCTCTCCAATGATGTTTAGTTAGTTTGAAAGGAAAATAGGTCATGTTGTGACTGCTGTCTATGTTTTACTCGATTTAAGCCTAATATTTGATAATATAAAAAATATATGGAATTCTGCTTCTTGGAAGAATACAGTAGTATATGGCAAGTTAATGCCTCCACTGCATCAGCTAGAAAATAGATGGATAAATATTAATATTATATTTTAAAATCATATTAGTAACCTGTGGAATTGAAGTACTAAAGGAACTAAAAATTCGGAAATGTGAAAGCTTCTCTTTGTTTTTCAGATATGAGTGGACAAATACAGGAGTATTTATTACAAACCAAGCAAGGTCATACTTGAGTCCTGGCTCATATGTTTATAGTTGTAGTTTATAGTTGAGAAACTAGGTATATCTTGGTGGGTAAAATATAGGGAGGAATAGGATATTGTGATTAACAATAGGGAAGAGTTTGAGTTGGTTCCTCAAGATAACAGAGACAGGTAAATATCATCTATCCAACTGAAATGGATAAAGAATTATAATAAGAAACTGAAAATTGAGTTACTTTTAAAAATCAAATCCCCATTAGACACATAAATAATATGTAATTATAATTAGACACAAATAATATGTAATGAGTGTGCATTTACAAAACATAAATTTGTATCTCAAATTTTATAAGTATAAGAACTTGAGAAAGTCACTTAATTTTTACAAGTTTCTTAACTCTAAACATAACTCTAATTCTGATTTGTTAGGATTATATTTTATTTATGAAAGAGATCTAATATCTGTCCTATGTTATACAAGTGTTTCTGAAGATTAAAATAAGATTATATTTGTAAAAGTGTTTGGTTGCTTATCTTGTAAAGCATAATTCACACATATTACATGTATTCATATATGAGAAAAAATCAGATAAAAGTATATGTAAAACATTATAGAAAAATTTAACGTTTGATAATTTTTAACTTTTACTAATAAATGATTAAGATAAAAAATCATCATTTGTTTATCCCTTATTAATGGCATTATTATAAATACATGCTTTACCTCAATTTATGCAGCAAATTCATGAGGTATTTTTATTACGATTTCCATATTACATATAAGGTTTAAAGAGCAGTACAAAGAACTTAATAAGATTAAATAAATAGAAAGTGACAGAACTGAAACTGAGACTCAGGTATTCTAAAACCAGAACCCCACTGTTTTAGCTATAAAAACGGAGATCAAATAGTTACAAATTTAGGGGGCATTTTTTATTATAGAAATATATTAGGTTTCATCTCAAAAAAGAAAAAATAAACCTATTACATGTATCTTAATGTAGAATAAGTTGTGTTTATGAAACAGCATATAAGTATTTTCAGATGAACCCAATATGTATAAAACTGATTTGTGTGAAAAATCAGATTAACATTTTATGAAGATTTGCTAATATTTAATAGAGGCATGATGCCTCTAACATATTACAAGCCCAGAGTAATAAATTGAAAAATTTTCTGGATAACTCTGACAAAAAAGTGAATAAATTAATAAAATAGTCCCACCATATGCTTCTGCTTTTGCTTCAGTGCTCTAGATAATTAACAAGACACATTTATATAACTTTAAAATTATTAATTTTTTTTGCAAATTTGCATGCACTTTAAATAGGCATGCAAATCTCTCATCAAAATACTCTTTGACACACTATATATTAGTATAAATGTCATAAGTGAACGAATAAAGACAGCCATTAGATTTTTTTGTCTGTGATGTGCCTAATAAATTAACGTGGTACTTTTCAAAGAGTTAGCCATGACTTGTCATTCTACAAATGATCTGGTCTTGGGAGAATTTTCCTGCTTGTTATGTTGGAATTAGCTGAGGCTTAAGCCTTCATAAAGCTGTATATTGGCACTTACCTGACTGGACACTTTTCCAGGTGGAAGGGTGATTGATTGATCAGAATAGTAAATGTCTTTTCTGGGCAGTAGATTTCCTAGGAGAACCAAAACAATCATCTGGTCAGCAGCCAACTTAACCAGATCAGATTGGCTGCTTAGCACTTTTATCCATGGTTCTGTTGTAAACTTTTCAACTGTGTTATAAAACTAAATTGCCTTTCATTGAGGTTGATTTGGTGCACATCATTTTCATAACCAAGGTGAAATTTTTCAAAATAAAATCCAAATTAAGTCCAAAAAATAACATTAAAAAATTGAAATTGATTTTAAAAGTGTTTTCCTTGGGGCTTGAATTATAACATAATTGTTTCTATCCTTTTGTACAAAGAAATATCATTAAGATATCAGAAAAATGGATGCTGGAACACCCACAACAAAAGTCTTTTGTAATTATCCTCATAGCAATTTTTTTTCTCTCTCTGGATAGGATTGCCACTGTGGCAATCACTCAGAAATCTGTGTTAGTATTTAGAATGGGTTACAGAGGCAGAGAACACTCTCCTCTGCAGGAAGATGAACCACAGACTTTCTAAAAGGGTTGTGTTGTTAAAAGAAGTTTAGTGAGTAAGTTTATTGTCAAATGTCATTCTTTTTATTTTCATGCTGTCACTGGCCCATTTACATTTCGCATTCATTATTCAATAGCTAAATTGTGAAATATTGCAAGAAATAAGTTACCAAGAAAGATATGTACTCCTAGGTATTCTTCTTTTTTATACACTACATAATCAAATTCAATAACATGGAGATGTATAACCTAATTAAATTTGACAGTACATACTAAAATTAATGTACGGTTTTACTGGCTTTGAAATGTGTCAACCTTATGTATTGAGGTTTGTTTTTACATTTTCACTACAGAATCAAAGCAGTATGTTTTAAATACTAAGGTAATATTTGTTAAAATACTATAATTTGAAAGCTGAATCAATATAGGTAAAGTCAAAAGGGAAGTCATATTTTGAGCTAGATACTACAAATTGTTAGTATAACAAAAACGCAGCCATCTTCGATTTTCTGTTTATTCTCAACGATTCATGGGAACATTAAGCAGTAATGATTTGTAGACAACCAATGTAAGGAGATTGATTTTAGGTCGATTGATAATTATAAGTAAGAAGTAAGAAGTTTTGACTTAAAGTTAATTTTTAAAAGTGATTTTAGAATTTTATATGTAACCAAAATTTAATCAAAACTCAAAATCAGTTTTCAGTCTTTGAATTTACTGTTGAATTTCACTCATGAATAGGCAAATGCAATTAACTGGATTTGAAATATAGAAAAATTGTATTACCAAATATAAAATTTGTTTACATATAAAACTTTAAAAATTAATATTTTTATATATTAGGAATAGCAAAACTTTGCACAATGTGTAAGTTATATGAGTTAAATTCCCAACTGCCTCGTCTTGTTGTTTTAAGTAATATAATATCCTGAAAGCCTCTGTTTCAGTAACTATCTTTTCTTGTAAATGGCAAACACTTTGAGGGCAGGATCTGTATCAGTTATTAAGCTATTGTCTGTCAACTCCAGATCTACTTTTCTATATTTTAGTGATGCTATGGCCGGTACCCTGCAAATGTTACATTTCTCCTGTGTCAGCTACCTTCTAGATAGATTCTGCCAGCAAGTAACACTATAGGAAGTTTGGAAGGTAGATGAAGGAAGAAGGAAACAGTTACCTCCCTTTTTGGAGGCTAGCTGTCCTAGGAATGGCCTTTCACTCTTGGTCCACTCTCCAGCTTATTTTGGCACTCTCAGAGCTAACTGCATAGCACTTCTCAAAGGTGTCAGCAGTTGCCCCAGCAGCCTCCTCTTCTCAGAAGTGTGAGCTGCAGCTCTGTGGGGTCACTCCTTCATGGTACCAGCAGAAACTGGACTACATGCCCTCCTTAAAAGCCTGAGTGCCAGCTTCACAAGAAGTATCATCTCCAAAGGGCCCACCTTTCTCTTTTGATTCTTCACCCCTAGAAGTTGTAGCTACTTCTCATGGTTATTATTTCTTTGTTACTTCGAATTTCCATTTTGCCTTCTCAGTCTTGTAACACTAATGCCCCAGATCCCTAAAGTAAATTCTCTGTATTGAAAAACATCATGGAGTTTCTACTTTGCTACTAGACTGATTGATGCACAGCACATATTTATTCTTATTTATGTTGCTTAGGTATCCTTTCTATCCACCTTAGATAAGGCTTTATATGAAAGTCTTTAGGTAGATAGAAAGGACATCTAAGCAAAATTTAATTCTCATCAGGTTCAGGTTTTTTAAAACAATTAAATGTCCAAAGAATCAGAACCTATTACTGAGCTGAAAATGCTGAAGTTTTTTTTTCGCCGCAATACAAACTAGACTTCATTTAAGAAAGTATTCTTAACAATAAGCTCTCTAGGATTCTGAACTTTCTTTGTCTAATTTTGCCTCTAACCCAATGTATGAGTCCCATAGTCCTGTTTCTTCCCCTTCTAACTGTGAATTCAACTGATAGGAACTTTCTGACCTGATGTTTCTGGTTCTAACTACCATGCAGCTTGACAAGTTGTCCAGTATGAGTGAAAAATACACTTCTACTATTCAGACTTGCTCATTAAATCCCAGTGCTGCAACTCCCAAAATATGAGAGAAATATAACATGACAAAAATTAAAAGAGAATCAGAACAATTCCTGGAATGTATATCTTTAAAATTTTGCAGAAACTATGTCCAGTGTCCTTCGTTTGTAGGGAAAATTCCTTACCTGTTTCATATTGTTTTGATTCAAATTTTATTTTTAGCCTAAGATTATAAGTAGAATTTTCTTGAAGAACATTTTTGAGAGTTATATAGACTGCCTCAAGTATAACATTTTGTTGCCTTCACGTACAAATATCAAGTAGTTTGAATATAGAATTTTATGTCACATTTTTTTCCTTTGTTGCTCTATATGCATGATTTTATTATACCATTCAGGAATATATAGGAAAAGTCAAAGAGCAATCCAATTTTTTTCTTTTTTGTATAACATCACTTTTAATTCCTTGGATTATTGTGGAATTCCTTTCTGTATATATGCAGAATTTGAAAAACCTTGCTGAAATATTTATTTTGGTATGGATTTGTTTAGTATAGGTTTTTGAAAACATGATTCAGGTTCTACATTTTCATACCATGCTGTTTATTTTTTGTTTTTGTTGTTTTTGTTGCTGTTTTATATCAGTAATGGTTTTTACTGTTATTTCTTAATTACCATTTCTTCTTCATTTATTCCTAGTCTGTTCTTCATATCAGTCTTTTTTTCACTATAAACATTACTTTATTCTTTTATCTAAATTTGTAGACAATTTTTCCATATATCTCTTACTACTGCAATATGATTTTCTACGCCATTTAAACTTCTACCTCATGCTGACATTGTGATTTTAATCTGTACATTATTCTTTGTTTTACTTGAAATTTTTTTCTGATTTCAAAATATTTCATATTTCATATGTGCCCTTTAATCTTATTTAAGCAACGTCTTTAGTTTTGTTCAGAACCCAAATCTAACACATTCTGGGTTTTTTTAAAGGAATTTAGTTCAAATGAATATATTTTCATTTCCCTAAAGTTGTTCCCATGTTCTGGGTATTATGATATTTTCTAAGATATTATAATTTTTCCCTCTGTTTGTACATTTCTAAACAGAGATGTATTCACTCACCCTATATATCCTGTATGTCCTTGATCCGAGTTGTTCTGGAGCTGATTTCTGTAAGACTTTGCTGTAGATTCTTTCCTGATTTTGTTAAAAGTAGAATCTTTGAGTTCTAAGGATGCTTTACTTATTTATAGAGTTGTTTTATATATTTTAATAAAAGAGCCTGGTAGGACAGGTAGTGGCAGATGAAAGATGGATGAATACTTTTTCAAAGTTAGAGATTTTATCTATCTCTCTGACATAAACATGGAACAAGCATCATTGGGAAAATATCCACTTTCCATCCCCAGATTACAGCATTGGGGCATATCTGGCAGCTGGAGGAAAACGTACGTTATTGGAAAATATTATTCCTCCTAAGTGATGACCCTACTGAATTGTATATGACACTGCAGAAACAGGCTTTTGCTTGTTTACTTTTGCTTCAGACTTCAACCTGGAAGTGATGTTTTGCCAACAAGTGCATCCTCCTCTCCCCATTGCTTTATGTTTGAGGTAGGGATGAGGGAGCTAGTGTCAGAAAAAGAAAGTAGGAATACGTAGGAGCAAAAATGAACTTCCAGGGAACCAAACTAAATGAATGATTGACACTTAAAACCAAAATAATGAGCAAAGTCAAATTCATTTCAAGTCTGCCAATAACTACAAAGTTAGGACGTTGCCTGCAATGAAAATGGTACAAGTTTGAGAACAAGCAAGAGAGAAATAGGTCTATGAGAATATGTGTGAGGAAGCTGAATACAGTTAGTCAAATAGGAATGAGAAAGACCCAAGTTACTTCAGAAAGGATATTTTTATATTGCTTTATATAAACCAGACAGAAGAGGAGTCACAGAAAGTTGGCCTGATTTTAAGGGCAAGGAGAACAGTGGGGCAACAGAACAGGATATGCCAGCATTTTGGCAGTTTTCCTTGAAAATACACAACATTAGCACACCTACAGCATGAATCAGCTGGTGCCACAGTTTAAATTCAAGTTTACATATGGAGGCAAAATTTTGATTATACATTAGGTAAAGAAAGGCTAGGTGACTTGATTGAAGTCTCTTCAATAATTAAATACTATTAATGAAATTATTAATTAACTTTGCTATAAGTTAGTGTTACTCATTAGTTTCTATTACCCTGATAAATCTAATGTTAATTGTGATTGCACTGAGACCGTATTTCTCACACAGGAAATCAAAATTAAATTAATATTTATTTTTCCCTATCAATGGTTATATCTTTGTTCCTGAACAGTAGGCTGAGCTTTTATAACACAGGATAAAATTTTCTAGATAAAATGCTTTTTACAGAACTTATGAAATCAGAAAGGCAAAATATAAATGTAGTTGTTTAAGTGTGACATTGCTATTATTTCCCCATTTGGGATGAAGCGCATTAACAATCCCCATCATTATTTATTCATGTGACTTTATTCCAATTGTCTCTGAAAATTAACTAGATTAAAAGCATAGAATTAGTTTACTGAAGTCCATTCTAAATAGTTTACTTTTACAACTACAGAGAGAGGAAATCAATGCCAAGGACAAAATTTCATAAGACATTGGCCCAGAAGGAAGAAAACATTTTAAAAATGGAACACATACAGTTGTTTGTTTAAGCAACAGGGTAACCCTTGAATGGTCAAGATTATTTTAATCTATGATCACGACCTGTCAATTTTGGAATAATGAAGTGTAGCAAAGGTCAAATCTATAAATGATGGGCTGAGAGGAGTGATGCAGCTATAATAATCCTATTATCCTCCTCAACTTTAATTTTATTTTATTGAGCTCAACAATGTGAGGGTGAAAGGGTAACTGCATTCTTTTTGCCAACACCCATGTAGCTACGGTCCCCAGAGCATGGCTTTACATTTAAGACCTACAGTAATTGCATTAGTAAAGAAAGTATATTGTCCAGGCTGTCATTGCCTTCTCGTATACATTGCAGACATAAGCTAAAATGGTTAAGAACTATTCGTTTAACTCTTCCTGACTTTTTATGTTTTTTTTTGTTTTTTTGGGTTTTTTTTTTGCTTGTACCTTTATACCTAACTAAATATTTCATTTCCTTCCTTGTATACTGTCTGTCTTGGTCCGTTGGGCTGCTATAACAAAATAACATAGCTTAGGTAGCTTATAAACAATAGAAATTTTTGTCTCACAGTTCTGCAGCCTGAGAAGTCCAAGATCATAGCACCTGTTGATTCAGTGTCTGATAAGGTCCCAGTTCCTGGATCCTAGCCAGGTGTCTCCTCTCTGTATTTTCACATGGCAGAAGGGGCAAAGGAGTTTCTTTGAAATAAAAAGTATTAGCTTATCCAGGTGCAGTGTCTCAAGCCTATAACTTCAGCTACTCAGGAGGCCAAGGCAGGATAATCACTTGAGGCCAGTTTGAGACCAGCCTGGGCAACATAGCAAGACCCTCTCTCTTAATTTTTTTTTTTTTTAATCAGTTCAGTGTGGCTTTGCCAGCCTGTAATCTCAGTTACTCGGGAGGCTGAGACAGGAGGATGCTTGAACTCCAGTGTTCCAAGCTGAAGTGAGCTATGATTGAGCCACTGCACTCCAGTCTGGGCAACAGAGTGAGACCTCATCTCTTAAAAAAAGGAATCCATCTTTATATAGACCTGTTTTATATTCAGTAACCACAGGCAAACCCCCTATATTCGAACCAGCTTACTTGTCCATTAAATGTCTACATTTTTCAAAGCAACTAGCTGAAAGCATACACATCTCTCAATAAAGCACATCAATGCTAGAAGAACAATTACTATTGGCAGATAAGAACGATTGTGCTTATAATAAAAACGATAGCACTGTGACTGTCTTGTCAATCATAATAATAAATAAATCATTAAATCATTCTACTTATGCCAAATGACCTATATTATGCTGTTTACGTATGTACTTCTGTTTAGAAAGTAAAACTACTTAGCCCTTTTTAAAAATAATGAGTCTCAATTTAGTCATTAGCAAACAAAAAAGGAGAATAAATAATACATTACAGGCATTAGATACAGCACTAAAAGACAAAATAAATCATTTCATAGAAAATTTTGGTTGTATTGTTTGTTTATAGGAAATGGTGAAGGCAGGGCACAGTGGCTCATGCCTCTAATCCAGGCAGTTTGGGACGCTTAGGCAGGCAGATCACTTGAGCTCAGGAGCTCCAGATCAGCCTGTCCAACATAGTGAAACTCTGTCTCTACTAAAAATACAAAAATCAGCTGGGCGTGGTGGCACACTCCTGTAATCTCACCCATTCAGGAGGCTGAGGCAGGAGAATCTCTCGAAACTGGGAGACACAGCCTGCAGTGAGCCGAGATCACACCACTGCACTCCGGCCCTGTCAACAGAGTAAGACTCCATCTCAAAAAAAAAAAAAGATACCAAGAAAGTAATCTCATTTACGATAGGTAATGCTGACCTTTTGCTTACTTTGCTTTTTTCCCCTAGTTTCTTGAATTTTCAAGTTAAATTACTTAAGAGCTCTCTTTTTAAAATGTTGGCATTTATTGCTATCAGCTTTCTTATTAACACTGCTTTTGCTGCATTCTATAAGTTTTGATATGCCATGTTTCCATTTTTGTTTGCCTCAATATACTTTTTGATTCCCTTTGATTTCTTATTTGGTTTATTGATTTTCAGGAGTACTTTTCTGTTTCTACATATTTGTGAATTTTTCAAAATGTCTCCTGTTATTCATTTTTAACTTTTATGCCATTGTGTTAAGAGAAGACACTTGATATGATTTTAATCTTAGATATTTTTAAAACTTGTTTTTTGACCCAACATATGATCTATCTTGAGAATGTATCATGTGCACTTGAGAAGAATGTTTATCCTGCTGTTGTTGGATGGAATGTTCTGTATGTGTTTGGTAGGTTCATTTGCTCTACAGTGTTATTTAAATCCACTGAACTCTTATTGATTTTCTGTCTAAATGATCTTTCCATTGTTGAAAGTGAGATATTACAGTCCCCCACTATTATTATATTGCTGTCTATCTTATTCTTTAGTTTTGTTAATATTTACTTTGCATATTTAGGTGCTCCAATATTGAGTGCATATATATTCACAATTGTTTTCTCACTTGTATGTAGAATTTAAATAAATTGAAGTCAGAAGCAGACAGTATGATAGTGGTTGCCAAATGAAAAGGTCTTGGTCAATGAGGACATACTTTAGAAAATGAACACGCTCTGGGGATTTAATGTATAGCATGATGTTTTAATTGACTATGGTAATAATTATACACTATATATGTAAACCAAATAATCACATTATAGATCTTGAATATATAATTTTTATTGTCAACTAGGTGTTTTAAAATAAAATATTTTCACCTTCAAAACAAAAAAAGTTAAGAATCTTAAATGTATTTCTGATGCAAGAGTACTTGAATTTATAATACTCAGATCGTGACCATACCTGTCAAGTGAGGATAAAATTAATGTCACCTCTATATTTTGATTAGAGGAATTTAAAGAAGGTCATGACCTTACATTCTTTCTCAGTTAGATCAAAATACCTGAATCTCAATCAGAATTGGTGGATTTGTTATTTTTTATGATGTTTGTCATCTAGAACCTATACCGAAAGACACACACACACACACACACACAAACGCACACACATATATATAAATGCAATGTTCTACTGAAGTGAAAATATCTTCCCTCTCCATTTACTAAATCAATTTTACTTTTCTCCCTAACACATTTTACTACTTCACATTAAATTATGTTAACCTTTGCAACTGCTAAACAAAGAAAAGTGTTGAGATTTACTGTGTCTTTTACACTACTGTAGCCCTGGCACTTAGAACAGTATCTGGCACACAGTATATGCTGAATATATGTTTGTTATTGAATAAATACTTATTACAGATAAATACACTTTAAAGGTAGCTTGAAGTAATCTTTGAGGTGTAAGATTACCAAAACTCTAAGCTTTTCCCCTGACTTTGGGTTTTTAAGTGTGTCAATAAACCTGCTTGTACCACAGAGGACAAAAACATATACATCCCTTCTGCCTCAACCAAATAACTGATTAGCGTTCACTTATAGTTCAACAGTGGCTGATGTCAGAGAAGGGTTGGGGAGTTGAGGGTGGTGTTGGGAAAAGGGAGGTGTTAGTCAAAGGGTACAAAGTTTCAGTTAGACAGAAGAAGAGACAGAAGAAGTGATCTGTTGGACAGCATGGTAACTTTAATTAATAATGACGTATTACATACTTCAGAATTGCTGAAAGAGTAGATTTTAAATGTTCTTACCACAAAGAAATGGCCAATATGTAAGGTGATATATATGTTAATTAGCCTGATTTCATTATTCTATAATGTGTACATGTATCATAATATCACATTGTACTCCTTAAATATATACAATTATTATTTGTCAATTAAAAATAAATAAAATAAGAATAGCACTTGAATGATCATCTACCTTTCAAATTCAACCTGTCTAGAACTAATTCAATTATTTGCAAACACCTCCTTCTTCTCTGTCAAATTTAGATCTATTTCTCCACTTTGCATGTCAAAATTTTAGAGTAATATAAAAGTCTTTCCACCTCCCTGTTTGAATTTAAGTCCTCAATTCCTGTCAACTAGGTCTTCATCATATTTCCTTTTTCTGTGCTGAGTTTTTGGCCACCATCCTGAAACAAGAGCCATTTTTTTTTTCTCAAATTTTCCATAGTTAGCCAACTGGCATCTCTGTCCCAAATATCACTACCTTTGAAATGAAAAGATCAATATCACTTTCATCCATCATAATCATTCACACACAATTTCTCCCTCAGTCTGACAGTGAAGTCTTCCCAAAATCTGCCCCAATCAGTCTTTTCCAGCTTTACATTCCATTAGTCCCACATGATCCAGAAAGTGTTCCAACAATTACTCAAACATGCCATTACCTTTTCCACCTGTTTATCTTTATTCATAACATTTATTTTTCCTCCTGGCATGCCTACTGACATTCTTCCCATTCTCTGAGATCCACTCAAAGGTCACTTTTTCAGTGATGCCCTGTATGATTTTCTAAGCATAACATAATCACTGATTTCCTTTAGCACCTCCAAGCCATTTCATTGCAGCACATTTCACACATGCTTTTGAATTGTTGTTACTTACGCTATCTTGCCTCTCCTACTGAACTATAAGCAATCTATGTACAATATAGTGCAGTATCTGTCATAGTTGCCCCCAAAATACATTGTACTTCACAGGATGTCAACAAATGTTTGTCAAATAAATGAATACTTGCTATAGAATTGACTTATTGAGTTTTTCAAAAGTTATAACAGAACACGAAAGAATCAAATAGGTGTGTGAAAACAAAAAGAGAAAGAAGAGGAAAAAGACAGACAGTAGCGATTATATGAACCTAAATAAGTCGCTTACCCTTTCTGAATGCAGATTATCTTTATGTAAAGAAAAAAGTTGGCCTAGATGATTGCTGAGGTGCTCCTTGTGCTAACATTCTATAATTTCATGATTCACTAGAGACTACCACAACTCAATGCAAGCAATAACACATGCCTCTGGCTCCCAGCTGCACTGTCCACTTTTTTCAATCCTCTCCAGCTATGATCCTATGACAGAAAGTCAAAGTGATGAAGTGGTTTAATTCAGCATGCAAATTAGTGCAGCTCTGAGCCTAAAAGAAATCATGTCGTGGGCAGGTAAACAAAATTGGAAAGCTGATCCACAACTCTACAATGTGTTGGTTTGGAGTAAGTAATTTTCTTATATGTTAGATGCATAATCTTTAGTATCTGAGGTAAGGAAAAATAGACAGGTTAAGAAATTATTTTAATATGTATGTATATATTACATAAATACATTCATATTCCCTTATTATGTTTTTATTTATTACTGTTTACTATATGCCTTTAAAACTAACAACATGGCCGGGCGTGGTGGCTCAAGCCTGTAATCCCAGCACTTTGGGAGGCCGAGGCGGGTGGATCACGAGGTCAGGAGATCGAGACCATCCTAACGCGGTGAAACCCTGTCTCTACTAAAAAATACAAAAAACTAGCCGGGCGATGTGGCGGGCGCCTGTAGTCCCTACTCGAGAGGCTGAGGCAGGAGAATGGCGTAAACCCGTGAGGCGGAGCTTGCAGTGAGCTGAGATCCTGCCACTGCACTCCAGCCTGGGTGACAGAACGAGACTCTGTCTAAAAAAAAAAAAATAAATAATAATAATAATAATAGTTTTATTCCCAGACTTCACATACACATTTAAAAGTAATTGGCATGTTTCATTTTATATGAAAACTTAGATTCATTATAGTCAAGGGAAACACAGACTTTGTGGGGTGGTGTGTTGTTACTCTATTTCAGTAAGACTCCAATTATTTATCATTCAAAGTATAACAGAATTCCTTAGTAAATTGGCTGGAATAAATCCCCAAACTGCCTTGAGTTTCTCTTGAAAACATTTTGAAATCTTTAATGCTAGATATATCAAAATATCACAAAACAAAGCTCAATGGGCTTAACCATTTTATCCCAGCAGCTCTAACCTTCATTTTTCTACATTTTCTTGCAGAGACACACATTTGGAATATATTTTTCTACTTCTGGTTTATGTTTTTTCATGTCAGAAAAGATTACCTTTTATCATTCACTCAACTGTGTAAACTAGGTATCAAGATTTATCCTTAACTCTTCTTTCTTCCTTAAGTCATACTTACAAGAATTGATATTTATCTTACCAATTGTACTTTATAAACATCTCAAGTTCATCTATGTTTCTCTTTCTTCTGCTTTTATTTTATTTCAGGTTGATATCACCTCTTGCCTAGAACAGTGTACACCAAGCTTTTATTGATCATGAATATATATTAGTAGGAAACATTCAGCAACAATTTCCAAAATGTGTATATTTATTTTGTTTCTAAATTATGCAAGAAACTTTGGCCAATCATATGCTTCACAATTAGAAAACAGTGAAGCAGAATGTACAACACAAGAAGTTACAAATGAATAGATAGTTCAAATATTGTCTTTCTACGCCAGTGGTATTGGTCCTATTTATCCCTAGGTGGCATGTGCTTTACTTGGAGAACCTCTGTCCCAGGTTCCATTAACAGTTCCCCTGCTTGGTTAAAAGCTTTGAGTCTTAACCTCCACAATGCACTATTTTTAAAATGTAAGTGCTTTCACATCCTTCCCCAATTAAAGCACTTCTATGTCTTCCTATTTTTTCTAAGACTGAGATATAAACTCTCTAAGATGCTTCACAAAGCCCCATTATGACCTGGCTATTTTCTTGTTATCCGGTTTCATTTCTTGTTATTCCTGTCCCACTTTTCTCCTGCCTCAAATATGCACCTTGTCTATGTTGAAGTATTTTCAGAATCAAATATTGGTGACCATGCTTTATCTCCTCACTAAGACTTTGTCTATCCATTTAATTCTGCTGAGAACATTTTCTCCTTTCTCCTACCCACTGTATCTGATTAAGTCCTACTCATCCTTGATATGTCATTTTAGACTTTATTTCATCTGGAAAATGCCTCTCCTATAAGCTACTCTGGTGCACAAAATTCATGCTTACGCTATTCCATGCCAGTGAATTTTAATTGTCAGTTTGTCTTTTACATTGGCTTAGTGATTATTACACATTGGGGTAATCTAAACCACTTAGAAACCTTCCTTAAGTCCTATTTTTTCAGCCTCATCCATAGATATTTTGATTCTATGCATCCAGGATAGAGCCCAGGAATGTGCATTTTTAAAGCACAAGGGTGATTCTTATGCACATATTTGCACTCGAATGGATGCTTATTTATTGCTATATCTTCAGTATCTTTTAGGAATCTTGGCACATAATAGGTGCTTAATAAATATTTTTTGAAAAAATAAATGACAAGGATATAATTGATTGAAAATATAACTGATTTTTGAGGCAGAGGTAACAGTATAAGCAAGAAAATGAATGCATAAAATCTCAAAATTTGCTGAGATACCTTTAAATATAATTTTTGTCTTTCTTGCTTTCCAAAATGCAAGTCTTCAGTGACAGAGAGGTAGCATACTTACAATGAACGGGCCAGCTTGATGTTGTCCTCCTATCTGTGCAGCAACTAGTGGAGAAGCTTCTGACAGGTAAAAATTGTCTTTCATATGGGTTTCGGTAAATGACAAAGGAATTGGTTGGGTTAGAGGTTGTGGTTGGGTAGCCGAGAGGAAGAGGAAAAGCTGAAGCCAAAGAACACAGGTTTATAGATTGTATTGAATAGTTCGGACTTCATTCTAAAGATGTCATCCCGGTCCCTAAGGAATATTGACTTAACTCAGAACACTGACTAGACCAAAATATGGAATATTAGCAGATACCAAACCTTTAAAAGCTAAGGATCCTTTCCTGCCACCTGACTCTACCATGCGGAAAAACCATATGCTGTATGATCAGTTGCTCCTCCCTGCCCACTCTCACTTAGAGTTTACAGAGGCTCTGTTCACCGGCAAATATTACCACCACTGCAGACCAGAAGCAAAGAAAAACCTGACTCCTCAGCCAACTTGCTGCCTAAATCTTCCAAATCTCCACTGAATTCTGTTAGGTCCACGTGACCATTATCTTCTAGGATTTTACGCTGATGATTCTCTTGGTGGCATTTTCCTGAAGTCAAACTCACTCTTCTCTCATCCTTCCTAAGGTGCATATTGGTTGGTTTGTTCTTTGCTAGTCCTTTGTTTTTGTTTTAGTTTTTCATTACCCTTTTGTTCTTGGAATTTGAGAATACAAATAGTGCTCTCCTCATCCCCAAATTTGTAAAAAAAAAAAAAAAAAGAAAAAGAAAAAACAAACAAACAAACAACAAAAGACAAACATATGAGTCCCAATATTAAGTCTATAAGAGCCAGTTTGGAGAATATGGGTCTTAGCTGGAGGTCCCAATATTAGGTTTCTAAGAGCACGTTTGGAGAATATGGAGCTTAGATATTCAGGCAAGAGAGTTTGCTAACATTTCACCTCAGAATTAGCCATAGACCTTCTAATCACACATTGAGCTCTACAACTGCATGTTTCTGACCAAGGACGTGTTCCCTGAAACTTACTATACAGAGAAACAAAGGAGACCATGACACATCTTCCGTGCAGTGAGGAAGATCCCTCAAACAAGAGGTGTGAGGGTCTGCCCAAGCCACACATGCCCAGCTCATTTCCAACCTCAGCACTCAGTGAAGTCAGTCCACTACGTAGGAAGGAGTAAATAAGATGAGTAGAGAGATCAGAACTGTTATTCTGAAAAATGTCGCTGTCTATGGGAACGTGAGTCAGGAATAAGTCATCTGCCCATAGACCATAACCATTTCACTAAGCATTACTTCACCTCTTCACTTTTAGTGTAAACTCTCTTTCCCCAATTACTTTCTCAATTTAACGTAGTTATTTTCTCAAACCCATCTGCAGATATCATGAGTTGGAATCCACGCTCTCAATCAACATCCCTAATGCCATTTCTAATTTTTTACTCCCTCACCTTCTGGTAAAAATCTCTAACTTTCAGAAGCTTTTATCACTTGTGTCTATCACCATCTAACTAGTACTTCTCATTGTTATCGCTTTCATTTTGCAAAGTATTTGTGTTTGGCTCTCAATGTGTTCTCCCCGCTTACTCCTAATGAAATGTTATGAACTGAGTAATTCATTGAATAATTTCTGCACTGCACCTAAACCATTTACATCCTTAGGCAAATCACACATACACAGTTTCATCTCTAAAATCATGAATTGAGGCATGCCACTCCGCAAATACTTCGTTTACATACTTACATTGCTTATCCTCATTGGATCTTCCCCCACATTTATCACCTCTAAATTTTAAAATCCATGAGGCCCTCCAGCCTTAAATCCTTCTCTATTTCAGTTTAGAGGTAATGTTACATTATTTCAAACAGTATCCTAAAGATATCTTTAGCTGTCTTTACCTACTGTCCTCAGGCCATATCCACTGACAAAAATTCCAAACCCTGGATAAGCCCTTCTTTTCCCTCTCCTATACCTGTGTTCAAATTAATGAGTGCAGTTAAGCACATCACACAATTGGAGAAAAGTTCTATAATAAATCCACTGATACGAATTTTTTTCTGGCCCTCAACATTGGCCGGCAATTAATAGGACTAGGTTTTTAAAATTAATTTACTTCTCAATTATCCAAAAGTTCAATAATTTCTGAGTGAGCCAAGCCTCTAAAAATTAACCTCTCTCTTTCTGTGTGTGTGTGTGTGTGTGTACTCATGAATGTAGCAGAGAAACAGAAAGAATTATTTATACTTTATTTTTTATTCTTAAAATTAGTCATCAAAAGGTGGCATATTTCAATTGCAAACAAACTCATCGATGGAGACAGACTCTGTGTTTCTCAGATAGATACTGCCAGCTAGTAATTCTGCACTTAAAATGGGCTTAGAATAACATGTCTGAAATATTGAATATGTGTTTACAAAAAAAGAGCAACAGGACTTCTTTCTAAAGTCTATATGTCAATTAAAATGAAGAAAATGTTATAAAGGCCTAAGCATGATAATAGTTTATCCTATTTCATTATTGGTATTTATTTCTTACATTATAATAAATAATTTCTTCCACTTGGATACATTTGTTTACCTAGTTTATATTTTAAGGATGCAATTAGACATAAACATATAATTTATTTATCTTGTAAACTCAAAATTCTTTCATTAGTGCAATCTCAGAATTTATCTATACTATGAAAAAAGTGGAATGAAAATCCATGTTAGAATCATTATATCAGGGAACAGTGAGTCAAGTTCTCCCACTTTTTAAGTTCAATTTTATATTTAGTAGAGTCTTCTAGATGATATTTAACAGTAAGCCCTGGCCATGTCATTTAAAGTTATAAAAGAGTAATTGACTGTATTGTATGACAGCGAAAAACATTCTGCTATTTTTTGGACAATGGAAATCAGAGGTTGGATATAATTTCTAAAATAAGATATAAAGTAAATGACAGACTTGCAGCCAACAAACTTTAATCAATTATATAATCATGTAAATTTGTTTGAGTTCTTTGTAGGTTCTGGATATTAGCCCTTTGTCAGATGAGTAGATGGCAAAAATTTTCTCCCATTCTGTAGGTTGCCTGTTCACTCTGATGGTAGTTTCTTTTGCTGTGCAGAAGCTCTTTAGTTTAATGAGATCTCATTTGTCAATTTTGGCTTTTGCTGCCGTTGCTTTTGGTGTTTTAGACATGAAGTCTTTGCCCATGCCTATGTCCTGAATGGTACTACCTAGGTTTTCCTCTAGGATTTTTATGGTATTAGGTCTAACATTTAAGTCTCTAATCCATCTTGAATTAATTTTCGTATAAGGAGTAAGGAAAGGATCCAGTTTCAGCTTTCTACTTATGGCTAGCCAATTTTCCCAGCACCATTTATTAAATAGGGAATCCTTTCCCCATTTCTTGTTTCTCTCAGGTTTGTCAAAGATCAGATGGCTGTAGATGTGTGGTATTATTTCTGAGGACTCTGTTCTGTTCCATTGGTCTATATCTCTGTTTTGGTACCAGTACCATGCTGTTTTGGTTACTGTAGCCTTGTAGTATAGTTTGAAGTCAGGTAGCGTGATGCCTCCAGCTTTGTTCTTTTGACTTAGGATTGTCTTGGAGATGCGGGCTCTTTTTTGGTTCCATATGAACTTTAAAGCAGTTTTTTCCAATTCTGTGAAGAAACTCATTGGTAGCTTGATGGGGATGGCATTGAATCTATAAATTACCTTGGGCAGTATGGCCATTTTCACGATATTGATTCTTCCTATCCATGAGCATGGTATGTTCTTCCATTTGTTTGTGTCCTCTTTTATTTCACTGAGCAGTGGTTTGTAGTTCTCCTTGAAGAGGTCCTTTACATCCCTTGTAAGTTGGATTCCTAGGTATTTTATTCTCTTTGAAGCAATTGTGAATGGAAGTTCATTCCTGATTTGGCTCTCTGTTTGTCTGTTACTGGTGTATAAGAATGCTTGTGATTTTTGCACATTAATTTTGTATCCTGAGACTTTGCTGAAGTTGCTTATCAGCTTAAGGAGATTTTGGGCTGAGACAATGGGGTTTTCTAAATATACAATCATGTCATCTAAACAACCCCATGAAAAAGTGGGCAAAGGATATGAACAGACATTTCTCAAAAGAAGACATTCATACAGCCAACAGACACATGAAAAAATGCTCATCATCACTGGCCATCAGAGAAATGCAAATCAAAACCACAATGAGATACCATCTCACACCAGTTAGAATGGCCATCATTAAAAAGTCAGGAAACAACAGGTGCTGGAGAGGATGTGGAGAAATAGGAACACTTTTACACTGTTGGTGGGATTGTAAACTAGTTCAACCATTATGGAAAACAGTATGGCGATTCCTCAAGGATCTAGAACTAGATGTACCATATGACCCAGCCATCCCATTACTGGGTATATACCCAAAGGATTATAAATTATGCTGCTATAAAGACACATGCACTCGTATGTTTATTGCAGCACTATTCACAATAGCAAAGACTTGGAATCAACCCAAATGTCCATCAGTGACAGATTGGATTAAGAAAATGTGGCACATAGGCCGGGCGCGGTGGCTCAAGCCTGTAATCCCAGCACTTTGGGAGGCCGAGACGGGCGGATCACAAGGTCAGGAGATCGAGACCATCCTGGCTAACACGGTGAAACCCCGTCTCTACTAAAAATACAAAAAACTAGCCGGGCGAGGTGGCAGGTGCCTGTAGTCCCAGCTACTCAGGAGACTGAGGCAGGAGAATGGCATAAACCTGGGAGGCGGAGCTTGCAGTGAGCTGAGATCCGGCCACTGTACTCCAACCTGGGCGGCAGAGCGAGACTCCGTCTCAAAAAAAAAAATAAATAAAAAAAATAAAGAAAATGTGACACATATACACCATGGAATACTATGCAGCCATCAAAAAGGATGAGTTTGTGTCCTTTGTAGGGACATGGATGCAGCTGGAAACCATCATTCTTAGCAATCTATCACAAGAACAGAAAACCAAACACCGCATGTTCTCACTCATAGGTGGGAACTGAACAATGAGATCACTTGGACTCAGGAAGGGGAACATCTCACACAGGGGCCTGTCATGGGGAGGGGGGGGGGGGGAGGGATTGCATTGGGAGTTATACCTGATGTAAATGACAAGTTGATGGGTGCAGCACACCAACATGGCACAAGTATACATATGTAACAAACCTGCACGTTATGCACATGTACCCTACAACTTAAAGTATAATAATAATAAATAAATTAAAAAAAAAAGAAAAAAAAATTATATAATCATTAAAAAGAAGACTAAATAGTCATATTATTTACCCGCACCATTGTCTTAAAGAAGTCACTTCAACTCTGAGCCTCAGATATTCATTGAAACGGTGATAATGATACCAATTTATAAAATTATTATAAGAATTAAATTAGTTAATATATATGAATGCATCCCTTTTGTAGCGCCTAAAATTCTACAGAACACTGAGTTTTATTATTATCACACAAAAATAATATAAATAAAATAAATATTTTCTGTATGTGAACATATAAAGGTATGTGTATATAACTTGTTGATTCATAACAGAAAAATCATTGGTGTTAGTATAATTCTGGGAATTATATTTTTTCAGACTATAAATTCCAATTTTCTCATGAAATCAAAGTTGACAGAAGAAAATATATGTCAAAAGCTTCCATTTAGGGGGCTAATCTGAAATATTTGTTTTTTGGAACCAAAACAATTATGGTTCTATATCAATTTGGAGAATTATAAAAATAAATGATACAAGAAAAATTAACCCCCAGGTTATATCTAGCTATTTCCGAATAATACAACCTCAAGTAACATTTTCTATCATTTTTGATATTGGAGTGGAAGTAAGGAAACACAACTTGTGCTTTCTTCAGAATCTGTTAACAGGAATCAATTTCTTTCAACAGGCTTTAAAGATCTACTCAACCGGAAAATATCATGAATAAAATTTATGTTGTTATGTTTTCTGGCAATAAAAGAGAGCTAAGAAATTACTATTTATCTCGTTATATAGATAATATTAGATAGTACATGTGAAAACCTATGAAAACTACAGAACAATTATTGAAAGCCAAAATAAATAGAAAGTTACATGAAAATAAGAAGGTACATAGAAAATAAAACAATATATCAAGATAAATTAAGGATTATAAAACTTTAGTGGACATTATAATTTCCTTTTAAAAAATATTTTGCTTTACTCAAAGAGACAATGATTCAATAGATCAATGGTGCAATGCAGAAGGTTGGCTAAGGTGTATTTCTTTCTCTAGTACCTCAAATGATTTTAGTGAAATTGGTTCCTGGACCCTGGATAATGTTTAGAAATACCACTCCAGATGATGAATTCGCTATTAACTCTTAAAAGAGTCATAACTTAACTCTTCGTTATCTCTCTGGTATGCACAAACAAGCACACACACACGTATGATGTAGACATATTTTTCCTTCAATTTTATTTGTACGTCTTTTCTCTATGTATCAAGTTAATGGTATAGAATGAAACAACTAAGTGACACATAGTACAAAGTATAATGCAAGTAAGATTTTTATCTTATTATAATTTTATTTTAGTATATCAATAATTGTTAAATATATAGCTCTGATTACATATAATGTAATAATGACCACGATTGTAAATAACTTCATTAGAAAATACCAACATATGACTGGGTGTCGTGGCTCACTCCTGTAATCCCAGCACTTTGGGACGCTGAGGCAGGTGGATCACGAGGTCAGGAGATCCGGACCATCCTGACTAACATGGTGAAACCCCGCCTCTACTAATAATACAAAAAATTAGCTGGGCATGGTGGCTGGCTCCTATAGTCCCAGCCACTTGGGAGGCTGAGGCAGGAGAATGGCGTGAACCGGGTGCGGAGTTTGCAGTGAGCCAAGATCCTGCCACTGCACTCCAGCCAGGGTGACAGTGCGAGACCCTGTCTCAAAAAAAAAAAAAAAAAAAAAAAAAAAAAAAAAAAAAAAAAAAATAGCAATATATGATGAGATAGTATTTCAATGTGACATTTTTTTTTACAATAAAATCATCTATCATCAGTATAGTCAACATTTTATCAAGAGCAAAATAAATTTTCAAAATATTTATTTTATTTTCACTTATTGCAAATATATTTATGGATATAATTACATATATTTATAAAAATATAACAATTAAATGTAGACTTTATTATCTCTTTATTGTTAGGCACCTTCAATGTAATTAGTACTTACAAGAAACAACTAATACTACATTTTTTTTTATTATTATACTTTAAGTTCTAGGGTACATGTCACAACCTGCAGGTTTGTTACATATGTATACATGTGCCATGTTGGTGTGCTGTACCCATTAACTCGTCATTTACATTAGGTATATCTCCTAATGCTATCCCTCCCTCCTCCCTCCACCCCACAACAGGCCCCAGTGTGTGATGCAGCCCTTCTGTGTCCAAGTAATCTCATTGTTCAATTCCCACCTATGAGTGAGAACCTGTGGCGTTTGGTTTTCTGTTCTTGCGATAGTTTGCTGAGAATGATGGTTTCCAGCTGCATCCATGTCCTTACAAAGGACATAAACTCATCCTTTTTTATGGCTGCATAGTATTCCATGGTATATATGTGCCACATTTTCTTAATCCAGACTGTCATTGATGGACATTTGGGTTGGTTCCAAGTCTTTCCTATTGTGAATAGTGCCACGATAAACATACGTGTGCATGTGTCTTTATAGCATCATGATTTATAATCCTTTGGGTATATACCCAGTAATGGGATGGCTGGGTCAAATGGTATTTCTAGTTCTAGATCCTTGAGGAATCGCCACACTGTCTTCCACAATGATTGAACTAGTTTACAGTCCCACCAAAAGTGTAAAAGTGTTCCTGTTTCTCCACATCCTCTCCAGCACCTGTTGTTTCCTGACTTTTTAATGGTCGCCATTCTAACTGGTGTGAGATGGTATCTCATTGTGGTTTTGATTTGCATTTCTCTGATGGCAAGTGATGATGAGCATTTTTTCAGGTGTCTGTTGGCTGCATAAATGTCTTCTTTTGAGAAGTGTCTGTTCATATCCTTTGCCAACTTTTTGATGGGGTTGTTTTTTCCTTGTAAATTTGTTTGAGTTCTTTGTAGGTTCCAGATATTAGCCCTTTGTCAGATGAGTAAATTGCAAAAATTTTCTCCCATTCCACAGGTTGCCTGTTCACTCTGATGGTAGTTTCTTTTGCTGTGCAGAAGCTCTTTAGTTTAATTAGATCCCATTTGTCGATTTTGGCTTTTGTTGCCATTGCTTTTGGTGTTTCAGACATGAAGTCCTTGCCCATGCCTAAGTCCTGAATGGTATTGCCTAGGTTTTCTTCTAGGATTTTTATGGTTTTAGGTCTAACATTTAAGTCTCTAATCCATCTTGAATTAATTTTTGTATAAGGAGTAAGGAAGGGATCCAGTTTCAGCTTTCTACTTATGGCTAGCCAGTTTTCCCAGCACCATTTATTAAATAGGGAATCCTTTCCCCATTTCTTGTTTCTCTCAGGTTTGTCAAAGATGAGATGGCTGTAGATGTGTGGTATTATTTCTGAAGACTCTGTTCTGTTCCATTGGTTTATATCTCTGTTTGGTACCAGTACCATGCTGTTTTGGTTACGTAGCCTTGTAGTATAGTTTGAAGTCAGGTAGCGTGATGCCTCCAGCTTTGTTCTTTTGACTTAGGATTGTCTTGGCAATGTGAGGTCTTTTTTTGGTTCCACATGAACTTTAAAGTAGTTTTTTCCAATTCTGTGAAGAAAATCATTGGTAGCTTAATGGGGATGGCATTGAATCTATAAATTACCTTGAGCAGTATGGCCATTTTCATGATATTGATTCTTCCTATCCATGAGCATGGTATGTTCTTCCATTTGTTTGTGTCCTCTTTTATTTCACTGAGCAGTGGTTTGTAGTTCTTGAAGAGGTCCTTCCCATCCCTTGTAAGTTGGATTCCTAGGTATTTTATTCTCTTTGAAGCAATTGTGAATGGGAGTTCATTCATGATTTGGCTCTCTGTTTGTCTGTTAGTGGTATATAAGAATGTTTGTGATTTTTGCACATTGATTTTGTATCCTGAGACTTTGCTGAAGTTGCTTGCCAGCTTGAAGAGATTTTGGGCTGAGACGATGGGGTTTTCTAAATATACAGTCATGTCATCTGTAAACGGGGACAATTTAACTTCTTCTTTTCCTAGCTGAATAAACTTTATTTCTTTCTCTTGCCTGATTGCCCTGGCCAGAACTTCCAACACTATGTTGAATAGGAGTGGTGAGAGAGGGCATCCCTGTCTTGTGCCAGTTTTTAAGGGGACTACTTCCAGTTTTCGCCCATTCAGTATGATATTGGCTGTGGGTTTGTCATAAATAGCCCTTATTATTTTGAGATACATTCCATCAATACCGAATTTATTGAGAGTTTTTAGCATGAAGGGCTGTTGAATTTTGTCAAAGGCCTTTTCTGCATCTATTGAGATAATCATGTGGTTTTTGTCTTTGGTTCTGTTTATATGCTGGATTATGTTTATTGATTTGTGTATGTTGAACCAGCCTTGCATCCCAGGGATGAAGCCCACTTGATCATGGTGGATAAGCTTTTCGATGTGCTGCTGGATTCGGTTTGCCAGTATTTTATTGAGGATTTTTGCATCGATGTTCATCAGGGATACTGGTCTAAAATTCTCTCTTTTTGTTGTGTCTCTGCCAGGCTTTGGTATCAGGATGATGGTGGCCTCATAAAATGAGTTAGGGAGGATTCCCTCTTTTTCTATTAATTGGAATAGTTTCAGAAGGAATGGTACCAGCTCTTCCTTGTACCCCTGGTAGAATTTGGGAATTCGGCTGTGAATCCATCTGGTCCTGGACTTTTTTGGTTGGTAGGCTATTAATTATTGCCTCAATTTCAGAGCCTGCTATTGTTCTATTCGGAGATTCAACTTCTTTCTACTTACTACTACAACTACTTCCTTCTTACTACTAATTTTTATATTTTCACCACCTACTATGTATGAACCAGAAAATACATTTTGTTTCATTTCTTTTTAATCACCATTTGGAGGCATAATTTACACGCATTTAAATTCACCAAGTTTAAGGAAACAATTCACAATCAAGATATAGAACATTTCCATCAGTCATAAAAAATGTATCATGCCTCTTATAAAATTATTTTCCCCTAATCTGGTTTAGCAACTGTCAATCTGAAATTGGTCACTATAGCTTTGCCTCCTCTAGAATTCCATATAAATAGAATCATCCTTAGCAAATAAACACAGAAACAGAAAACCAAATACCCCATATTCTCACTTATAAGTGGGAGCTAAATGATGAGAACATATTAGACACATAGAGGGGAACAATAGACACTGGGGCCTACTTGGGGATGGAAATTGGGAGAAGGAGGAGATCATAAAAAATAACTATTTGCTACTAGGCTTAGTACATGTGTGGTGAAATAATCTGTACAACAAACCCCTGTGACATGAGCTTACCTATATAACAAACCTGCACCTGTATCCCAACCTAAAATAAAATAAAAATAAAAATAGAAAAAAGCTTAAAGAAAGAAAAAAAAAGAATTCCATATAAATAGAATCACACAGTCCATAGACGACTGTGCCTGGCTTCTTTCATTTATACTGCTTCAGAGATTCATCTATGTTGTAGCTGCATTAGTAGTTTGTTCTTCAGTATTATCCTTTGTATGGGCATCCCTGTATTTGTTTAGAAAATTACATGTTAATTGACATTCACTGTTGATTGACATCATCTATCCACTTGTATATTGGTTGCCAGTTTTAATTTGTTATAAAGCTGCTATAATTATTGAAGTGCAGTTCTTTGTAAGAATTTTTCTTTTATTCCCTTTATGGAAATACTTAGAGAATTACTAGTCTTGGCATAGATATATGTATAACTGTTCTGTTAAACTGAATTGACGCAATTGATGCTGCAATACTGGTGATAAAGTTATCGAATATAAAACGGTATTATTCAGGACTTGCCTCTGTAAGTGCCTCTCTAAATTGAAGGGTGAGTGATGCACTAACACCATATTCTTCATATTTAGTATTTGATTTTTACCTTGAGATGACTAAAACAAGCAAATGTAGCCCAGACATGTGACACCACACCAAAACTTATAGCCAAACCAAATGGGCTTTCCCCCAATAAACTGTTCACACCCATGACAACCAAAATAAGGAACCATGAATTCTTCAAAGCTGAAATATGATCCAGTTGGAACAAATTTCATATATCTCTCATTGAGTTTGCTTATGAGAGGTTGTAACTTGGAAAACTTGTCCATTAGATCCAAATTTACATTGTCAGCAACATGCAAATTAGAAAATACAGTTTCAAAGTGATCACGTCTCATGGCAGCACTCACCAGTACATTATGCACATCTGTTCTTTGTTTACAGAACATACACCTTCTAGGAACTGAGACATAGGCACTCAGAAAAATAAATCCCATAAAACATTTGAATTCGGGGCTAGTCAAGCCAAGATGTACACTCTTACTTCCAGCATATAAGTTGGAGAGCTTGACAATGGGTTCAAAGACCTTTTCATCAAGAAAAAGTTCAAGAACTTCTGTGGGAGTTCTCATTTTGGTAAAAAAAAAAAAAAAGAAAAAAAAATCTTTTGGAGGTTCTGTAACTCTACCTGCTAGGGTTTGCGCAGTTAGATCAGCCTTTTGCCATTTGCAAACAATTTTTGTCACTTTCCTCCTCCTCGATGGTGGAGGTTGCTGCACAGTAGACGTTGATGGAACTTCGTCAGGAAAGAGGGAACATCTGAGTCAGATTTAGCATCAGAGCCATCTTGAATAAGATACACAGTTGCGCACAACGAAGAACCTGGCAGATTATTTATTATTCCACCTTCATCTCCTGAGTCCTCATCAGAAACAGGTGCTGTAGCCCTTTCAGGTGGTTGTATCACTTTAGCACTTGCTTCTATGATGTCATCTGTCTCTAAAAGGTCAGTTATTTCATGTAAACTTAGAGTTTGAGGCACCTTCGGACTAAAATGGAGAAAAAGGTATTATTAGTCCCAGGGGTAGTCATTTTGCCTAGTGTTCCAAAAATGGAAGATGCAAAATGTCAAACCCATAACTAATGCAACAATAATAATTTTGGTATTTTCTTTTTACAGCATAATAGCATAACTAGTAGAGAAGTGATGAAAAAATTACTAGTATAAGAAGTAATGCAGTAAAGTTATATGTACCTGTCTTTGGATACTTCCTCAAAAATGTTTCTGAAAACTCACATCACTTTTTGTCAAGCTCTCAGCATGCCAGTATCTTCAGCAGTGACTAACTCTGTGTACCATGTGATAACATGTACCCTCAGGAGGCAGACATATGTGAAAAATCAGACTTTGGCTATGATCTTGAGCAGTAGGATATAAATCACTGCCATATGCTTAGTGTCCAAATAATGGAACACTAGGCATAAATGTTTACCTATTTTGATTTGATTTTGGTATATGGCTAGAGACAGGGGTCTAGTTTCATTCTTCTGCATATGGATATCCAGTTATCTCAGCAACATTTATTGAAGAGACTGTCTTTTCCTCAGTGTATGTTCTTGGCACCTTTATCAAAAATGAGTTCACTCCATTAGTCAGGGTTCTCTTAGAGGAACAGAACTAATAGGATACATACATATTTTATATATATATAATATATATATAAGCTATATGTGTATACATATGTGTATATATACACACACACATATATACACACATATATACATACATAAATATATATGAGTTTTTAAAGTATTAACTTACATGATCACAAGGTTCCACAAGAAGCAGTCTGCAAGCTGAGCAGCAAGGAGAGCCAGTCCACCTTGCAAAACTGAAGAACTTGGAATCCAATGTCTGAGGGCAGGAAGCACCCAGCACTGGAGAAAGATGAAGACGGGGAGGCTAGGCCAATCTCTCCTTTTCATGTTTTTCTGCCTGCTTTATATTTGCTGGGAGCTGATTAGATTGTTTCCACCAGATTAAGGGTGGATCTGTCTTCACCAGATCACTGACTCAAATGTTAATGTCTTTTGACAACACCCACACAGACGCACCCAGGATTAACACTTGGTATCCCTCAATCCAATCAAGTTGACACTCAGTATTAACCATCACACTGTAGGTCTGTGGATTTGTTTCTGGGTTCTCTATTCTGTTCCATTGGTCTATATCTCCGTTTTTATGCCAGTACCATGCTTTTTTTGGTTACTATAGCTCTGTTGTATAATTTGAAGTCAGGTAATGTGATTCCTCAATTTTGTTCTTTTTACTTAGGATAGCTTTGGCTATTCTGAGTCCTTTGTGATTCCATATAAATTTTAGAATAGTTTTTTTTTTTTTTTATTTTTTCTGGGAAGAATGTCATTGGTGTTTTGGTAGGGATTGCCTTGAATCTATAGATTGCTTGGGTAGTATGGACATCTTAACAATCCATGAACATGGAACAGTTTTTTTCTTTTTTTGGTGTCCTCTTCAATTTTTTTCATTAGTGTTTCATAGTTTTCATTTAGATCTTTCACTTCTTTGGTTAATTTGTAGGTAATTAATTTTATGTGTGGCTATTGTATGTGACACTACTTTTTAAATTTATTTTTCACATTGTTCACTGTTGCCGTATAGAAATGCTTCTGAATTTTGTATTCTGAAATGTTACTGATTTGTTGATCAATTCTAATAGTGTTTTGGTGGAGTCTTTAGGTTTCCCCAAGTATAAGATCATGTCATCTGCAAACAAGGATAGTTTAACTTCTTCCTTTCCAATTTAGATACCTTTTTTTCTTTCTCTTGTCTTATTGGTCTAGTTAGGCGTTCCAATAATATGTTCAATAACAGTGCTGGCAGGGTATCCCTGCTATGTTCCAGATCTTAGATAAAAGGCTTTCAGTTCTCCCCCATTTATTATGATACCAGGTAGGGGTCTGTCATGTATGGCTCTTATGATGTTGAGCTATGTGTTCCTTTTATACACAGTTTTTTGAGTGTTTTTTTTTAATATATGGGTGTTGAATTTTACCAAATAATTTTCATCATCAGTTGAAATAACCATATGGTTTTATCCTTTATTCTGTTGATGCGATGCATTATGCATATGGATTTGAGTGTATGGAGCTATTCTTGCACCACAGGAATAAATCCCATTTGGTCATGATAAATTATCTTTCTAATGTACTGCTGAATTTTGTTTGCTAGTATTTTGTTGAGAATTTTTTGCATCAATATTTATCAGAGATATTGGCCTGTAGTGTTCTTTTTAAATTTTGTTTTAAATGTGTCTTTGTCTGGTTTTTGTATCAGGGTAATACTGGCCCCGTAAAATTAGTTTGGAAGTATTCTCCTCTCCTCTCTTTTTGGCATAGTTGGAGTAAGATTAGTGTTAGTTAATCTTTAAATGTTTGGTAGAATTCAACAGTGAAGCTACCAGGTCCCAGGCTTTCCATTACTGGAAGACTATTGTAGCTTCAACCTAATTACTTGTTTTTGTTCTGCTGAGGTTTTTAATTTCTTCTTGGTTCAATCTTGGTAGGTTGCATGTATCTAGGAGTTCATTTTTTTCTAATTTTTAGAATTTATTGGAAGATGGTTGCTCATAGTAGCCACTAATAATCCTTTGAATTTCTACAGTATCAGTTGTAATGTCTCATTTTTTTTCATTTCTGATTTTATTTAGTTGGAACTCATCTATTTTTTTGTCTGGCTAAACTTTGTCAATTTTAAGTTTTCAAAACAAGCTTTTTGTTTCATTGATCTTTTATATCATTTTCTTTATTTCAATTTTATTTATTTCTTCTCTGATCTTTACTATTTCTTTTCTTCCACTAATTTTGGGTTTCATTTGCTATTGCTTTTCTAATTCTTTAAGATGCATCATCAGATTGCTTATTTGAAGTCTTTGCTTTTATTTTATGTTTAAGCTGTAAGTTTATACCTACAGTTATAAACTCCCTTCTTTGTGCTGCTTTTGCTGTATCTCATAGGTTTTGATGTGTTGTGTTTATACTATTAATGTTTGTTTCAAGAAATTTTTCAACTTTTTAAAATTTCTTTCTTGACCCACTGATTATTCAAGAGCATATCTTTTGATTCCCATATATTTTATTGTTTCTAAAATTTCTCTTGTTATAAATTTCTACTTTTATTCTTTGTAGTCAGAGAAGATGATTGATATTATTTCAATTTTTTAATGTTTTAAGACTTTTTGGCCTAACATATGGTCTATCCTTGAGAACGATTCATGTGCTGAAGAAAAGAATATGTATTCCTTGACTCTTGCATAAAATGTTCTGTAAATATCTATTAGATCTATTAAATCTATAGTGCATATTAAGTCTGATGTTTCTTTGTTTGTTTTCTGTCTGAATGATCTGCCCAATGCTAAATGTAGGGTGTTGAAGTCTCCAGCTTTTATTGTATTGGGATGTATCTCTCTCTTTAGCATTAATAATATTTATTTATATATCTGGGTACTCCAGTGTTAGATGAATATATATTTAAAATTGTTATATCATCTGGCTGAATTGACCCTTTTATCATTGCATAGTCATCTTCTTTATGTCTTCTTGCAGTTTTTGCCTTGAAATCTGTTTTGTTTGATGCAAGTATTGTGACTCCTGCTCTTTTTTTGGTTTCCATTGGCATGGAATACCTTTTTCCATTCCTTTATTTTCAGTCCATGTGCGTCTTTATAGGTGAAGTGTGTTTCTTGTAGAAAACAGATCAATAGAACTTGTTTTCGCATGCATTCAGCCAGTCTATGTCTTTTAATTGGACAGTTTAGTCAATTTACACTTAATGTTATTTTTGATAAGTAAGGAACTACTCCTGCCATTTTGTTGTCTGTTTTCTGGTTGTTTCGTGGTCTTCTACTCCTTGTTTCTTTCCTTCCTCTCTTCCTCTAGTGAGGGTGACTTTGGTAATATGATTTAATTTCTTGTTTTTATTTTTTGTATACTCATTACATGTTTTTTTGGTTTGAGGTTACCAGGAGGCTTGTAGACACCATCTCATAACCCATTCTTTTTAACTCGATAACAACTAAGCACTATTGCATAAACAAACAAGTAAAAAGGAAACTAATAAAAGCTCTACACTTTAATTTCATCCTGTGTTTTTTAACTTTTATTGTTTCTATTTATATCATATTGCATTGACTATGTCTTTAACATTGTAGCTATTATTTTTGATGGGTTCATTGTTTATTCTTTATACTTAGAACAAGAGTTTACACACGACAGTTACAGTCTTATAATATTCTGCTTTCCTGTGTACTTTATCGGGAGAACCTGCTCCTGATGCTTACTTGAGTTCTTTTCTATTTCCTAAGTGTCTCGGCTGGTTTGAGAAATAAAAGGAAAGAGCACAAGAGAGAGAAATTTAAAGCTGGGTGTCCGGGGGAGACATCACATGTCAGCAGGATCCGTGATGTTCCCCGAGCCATTAAACCAGCAAGATTTTATTAGCGATTTTCAAAAGGGGAGGAAGTGCACCAATAGGGTGTGGGTCACAGAGATCACATACTTCACAAGGTAATAAAATATCACAAGGCAAACGGAGGCAGGGCGAGATCACAGGACCACCGGGTGAGGCAAAATTAAAACTGCTAATGAAGTTTCAGGCATGCATTGTCGTTGATAACATCTTATTAGGAAACAGGGTTTGAGAGCAGACAACCTGTCTGACCAAAATTTATAGGCGGGAATTGTCCTCTTCCTAATAAGCCTGGGAGCGCTACAGGAGACCAGGGCTTGTTTCATCCCTTTGGCTTTGACCATAAAAGCACGCCTTAAAGGGGCTGTCTATAAGCCTACCTTCAGGGTGCATTCTCTTTCTCAGGGATGTTCCTTGCTGAGAAAAATAATTCAGTGATATTTCTCCTATTTGCTTTTGAAAGAGGAGAAATATGGCTCTGTTCCGTCTGGCTCACCAGTGGCCAAAAGTCTTATCTCTTTTGTTTCCTGAACATTGCTGTTATCCTGTTCTTTTTTCAAGATACCCAGATTTCGTATTGTTCAAACACACATGCTCTACAAACAATTTGTGCAGTTAACACAATCACAGAGTCCTGAGGCAACATTCATCCTCCTCAGTTTACGAAGAAGATGATGGGATTAAGAGATTAAAGTAAAGAAAGGCATAGGAAATCCCAAGGGTATTGACTGGGGAAGTGATAAGTGTCCATGAAATCTTTACAATTTATGTTCAGAGATTGCAGTAAATACAGGCATAAGAAATTATAAAAGTATTAATTTGGGGAACTAATAAATGTCCATGAAGTCTTCACAATTTATGTTCTTCTGTCGTGGCTTCAGCTGGTCCCTCCATTCGGGGTCCCTGACTTCCCACAACAGTACTTGTTATTACCAGTGAGTTTTGTACACTCAGGTGATTATTCATTGCCCATTAATGTATTTTTCTTCTTTCTGATTGAAGTACTACCATTAGCATTACTTGTAGGATGGGTCTGGTGTTGATGAAATCCCTCAACTTTTGTTTGTTTTGGTAAGTCCTTATTTCTCATTTATGTTTGAAGGGTATTTTCACTAGATATATTATTCTAAGGTAAAAATGTTTTCAGCACTTTAAATATAATCATGTCACTCTCTCCTGGACTGTAAGGTTTCCACTGTAAAGTTTGCTTCTAGACATATTGCAACCCCATTTTATGTTATTTGTTTCTTTTCTCTTGCTGCTTTTATGATCCTTTCTTTATCATTGATTTCTGGGAATTTGATTATTAAATGCTTTGAGGTAGTCTTTTTTTTGTGCTGGTCTGTTTGGTGTTCTAAAGTTTTCTTGTACTTGGATATTGATATCTTTTTCTAGGTTTGGAAATTTTTCTGTTATTATCCCTTTGGATAAACTTTCTACCCATCTTCCTCTACCTCCTTTTCAAGGCTAATAACACTTAGAGTTGCCCTTTTGAGGCTATTTCCTAGATCCTCTAGGCATGCTTCATTGTTTTTTTGTTTTGTTTTGTTTTGTTTTCCTTTTGTCTTCTCTGACTGCTTACTTTCAAATAGCCTTGCATGAATCTCACTAATTCTTTCTTTTGCTTGATCTATTCTACTACTAAAGGACTTTGAAGCATTCTTCATAATGCCAATTGCATTTTTCAGCTCCAGAATTTCTGCTTAATTCTTTTTAATTATTTCAATCTCTTTGTTAAATTTATCTAATAGAATTACTTATCTAATAGAATTATTCTCTCTGTTAACTTGAATTTCTTTGAGTTTCCTCAATACTACTATTTTGAATTATCAGCCATAAAGGTCATATATCTCTGTTTTTCCCTGATTAGTTCTTGGTGCCTTATTTAGTTTATGTAGTGAGGTTAAGTTTTCCAGTATGATGTTGATGCTAATAGATGTTCTTCAGTGCTGGGTCAATGAAGGGTTAGGTATTTATTGTAGTCTTCACTGTCTGAGCATATTTGTAGCCAGTGGGAAGGCTTTCCAGGTATTTAGAAAAACTTGGATGTGATCTAAGCTGTATCTGCTTTAGGGGACACCCCAAGCCCAGTTGCACTGTGGTTCTTGCAGACTTGTAGAAGTACTGCCTTGATAGTCTTGGACAGGACCCCAGAAAATTATCTGGATTATCAGGCAGAGACTCTTATTCTCTTTCTCTACTTTCTCCAAACACACAGAGTCTCTCTCTCTCTTTCTCTCTCTCTCTCTCTATTCTAAGCCACCTAAAGTTGGGGATGGAGTGACTTAAACCCTTCCTGTAGTCACCATCACTATGACTGTGCTGGATAAGACCTGAAGGCATATGTCCTTCTCTTCAGGCTATTGAGGTCTCCCAAGTCCCTGGTGGGTTCAAAAGTGCTGCCTGGGAGTCAGGGATCACAGTCAAAAACCTTAGGAGTCTACCTGGTATTCTATTGTGCTGCAGCTGAGCTGGCACTCAAACCACAAGATCCTTCCTACTCTTTTCTCCTCTTTCCAAAGGCAGAAGAACCTCACTTAGTACCCACCACCAACCCTGGCCACAAGGAGTACTGCCAGACTACATCTGATGTTCCCTTAAGACCCAAGGTCTCTTAAGTCAGCTTGCCATGAATGCTGCCTAACTTGGGACTCACCCTTCAAGGCTTCCCTCCTGCCGCGGGTAGGTTCAGAAATGCCAACCAAGAGTTAAGTCCTGGAATTGGGGCTCCGAGGACCTTGATTAGTACTCTACCTGTCTGTGGCTGTGCTAGTAGCTGAAGCCATCAAGTCTCAGAGGCTCACCCAACGCCCTCAGTGTAGTACCTGGGTGTCACTGCTGGTTATTCAGGATTCAAGAGCTCTTTAGTTAGCAAGTGATACATGCTGCCAGAATTGAATCTTTTCCTTCAAGGAAGCAGGTTCCCTTCTGACCCAGGGTGTGTCTAGAAATCTTGTCTGGAAGCTAGAGCTGGAATGGAGGCCTTATGACTCTGACTGGTGCCCTATCCTGCTGTGGCTGAGCTGGTATCCAAGATAAAATACAAAGTCCTCCCCAGTCTTTCCCCCGCTCCCTTCAAGTGGAAGCAAGGGGTCTTATTATTAATTTTTTTTTTTTTTAGCAAACTATGCAGCCTGGGGTTATGAAAGGGCTGATGCCAGCACTTGGCTGCCCCAGCTGGTGTCTCAGTGTGTTGTGTGCACCCCTAGTCCACTGTCTCTGAGACTAGTTCAGCACCAGGAGTTGTAGTCCTTATGCCTTAGACTGTCTTTCATGTTTACTTGGAGACACAGAGTGCTGTAGCCATCCGTGGCAAGGTTTGCATGCATTCAAGTTTGGACTTCTGGGATCATCAATTCCCTTCTCTCTCGGGCTGGTTTAAATGATCCTTCCATCTGTGAGCCGGCATCAGCTGAATTGGTCTGGTTTTCCTTTCTGCTCTAACAGGACAGCGCTGAGTTCATTGCCTCACAATAGCTGTGTTTTCCTTCCCCCAGCACCCAGAGATGCTCTGGGCACCACACCACCAGGGATGGAGGTGGGTGGGTGGCATCAGTGATTCAGAACTTTTCTTTTTAATCTCTTTAGTGCCTCTTTCAGCAATATGAAGTTCAAACCAGGTACTATGAGTGCTCACCTGATTTTTGGGTCTTATGAAGGCATTTTTTGATTTTTCTCTGTAGATAGTTGTCGAATTGGTGTCCTTGCTGGGGGAAGTATCCATGGAGGTTTCTATTCCACTGTCTTGCTCTGCCCTCTCCTCTATAGCAGATTTTTTAGTAAATCTTAAAGCCAGGTTTTGTCAGCCCTCCAATTTGGCCCTTAAATTCCCGCAATTAGGAATTTGCTTTTAAAATTGCCTTTAAATTCCCAAGATTGGTCTATAAATTAAATGCAATTAATTAGTTAATTTAATTTAGTCGTCTTCATAAATGTGGTGTATCTATCCACTTAGCTATCATATCTCTCAGCAATATTTTTACAGTTTTAATTATATAAGTATATATATTTTGTTATATTTATCCCTAAGTATTTCATATTTTATACTACTATTAATACTATAGTTTATTAAATTCCAATTTCTGATTTTGTACTGCTAGTATGGGAAGTGCAGTTAGGTTTTTTTTTTTTTCTTTTTTTTACCTTGTCTCCTACAACTTGGCTAAACTAATTTATTAGTTCTTGAATCTTTTTTGTAAACTCTTTAATATTTTCTATATAGATAATTTGTCATCAAATTTTTTTTTTTTTTTTTTTTTTTTTTTTTTAGGCGGAGTCTTCACTCTGTCGCCCAAGCTGGAGTGCAGTGGCACCATCTCGGCTCACTGCAAGCTCCGCCTCCCGGGTTCGCGCCATTCTCCTGCCTCAGCCTCCGGAGTAGCTGGGACTACAGGCGCCCGCCACCGCGCCCGGCTAATTTTTTTTGTATTTTAGTAGAGACGGGGTTTCACCGTGTTAGCCAGGATGGTCTCGATCTACTGACCTCGTGATCCGCCCGCCTCGGCCACCCAAAGTGCAGGGATTACAGGCGTGAGCCACCGCGCCCGGCCGATCAAAATTTTTTTAAATTTTTCCATTCTAGTGTGTACACATATATTTATTCTTATTACTTTCTTGTATTATCTAGCTCTTACAGTACAATGTTTAATAGAAATAGTTGATAAAGACAGCCTTGTCTTATTTCTTCTTTTAGGAGGAAAGCGTCCAGACTTTCACCACAAGTTTATCTGTAGACTTTGCCAATGCTCTTGGCAAATTAAGCAGATCTATTCCTAGTATACTGAGAGATTTTACCACGAATCTTTTTTTCTGCAGATAATTTAAATATTTTCTCTTAATCTCTGGATTCCACAATTTGGTTTTGTTATGCTGTGTTAGTTGTAGTTCTCTGATAATCAAATGCTTTTTCCTTGTCTCTGGAAATATATATATTTTTTTGTTAATGTAGGAACTTACATTGATTTTCAATGTTAGGGTAACTTTGCTTTCTGTGATATACCTCACTTGGTCATGATATATTAGCTTTTATGTATTTCTAAAATTTTCTTAGAAATCTTTGTGCTTATGCTTCAAGGATTTTAGATTATATATTTTTCTCATATATGTCTATGATTTATTGCTAGGTAATGCTGGACTCCTAGGATATATTTAGGAAATTGCCCTTCTATCTTGGGAAGAGTTTTACTAGAATCAGTATTATTTACTGAATAAATTGTGGGAATAAATTGTGTGGAAGGAGCCTAAACACTGCAGCACAGTTCTGAGAAACTGTTGATCAGGTAAACACAGAGTTCTTGAGGAAAGGTTTTTCAGTGGAATAGTTCCACCTGAGTCAGAAACAGATAGGCACTGGAACTCCAGTCATGTTCCACCATTGGCTGAAAGCAACATGGGGGTTTAGAGGCTGGAGGCTACCAGCCAACTATAGGCCTACCCGGCACTGCCACCAAATTCTCATGTAGGAGATCTGAGCTGCATACCTCCATGACTGCTACATATACTTTGGCTTAGTTTACTTATGTTTATTTCCTTGGTTCTCATTTCGATTTTTAGAAATTTCAGACTTTTTGCTTCTCCACAACACTCTCCCTTTTTGAGACTCCAATACATGTATGTTAGAATGTTTGATATTGTTTTAACAGGCCACTGTCTCACAGATTACTAATGACCCATTTATCTGTCTTTTCACTCTCTGTGATTTATTTTGAAAACCTTTATGGCCATGTCTTCAAGTTTAGTGATTTTCCTTTTTTAACATCTAATCTACATTTAATTTCATGCAGCGTGTCTGTTTGTAGGTGGCGTGTGTGAACACATCTGTGTGAACACAAATATTTGCTGATAATAAAGTGCAATGGAAATTTACATATACAAATATATAAAATTCCGTTCCATAAATACACACAAAAAACACATATATACACATATGTATGTACGTGTGTGTGTGTATGGAATGGACTCTATATTGTTTATTATTTTAAATATATGTATATAATATATATTGTATATGTAAAATATGTGACATATATTATATATGTATGTATATATGGAGAGAGAGAGACCATTATGTTAAGTGAAATAAGCCAAACACATAAAGACAAATGTTACATGTTCTTAATTATTTGTGTTTTCTAGAAATCAAAACAATCGAACCCATGGACATAGAAGGTAGAAAGATGGTTACTAGAAGCTGGGAAGGGTAGTTGGGGGTTGGGGTAGAGGTGGAAATGTCAAAATATATATTAAATACTTATATTTAATTGTACTAATTTTTAGTAAAAATCTAAATTAAAAATGCTTTAATTTTGAAGCTACTTGTACTACTAGTCAGCCTTTAATTTCAAATAAGGGAGATTTTACAGTGATTTATGAGTATCATGCTGGTTTTAATTTAAGTCTTTGTACTTGAAATAAAGTGTTTAATTTTGATGCCCTAACAATAACTGATAAAGCCAGAGGACACTGATACATTTCCTGAAAAACACAATATTCAACAATTGAGGTGGGCTTGTCAGGTCACTTGTTTTGAATATTTCATCATTATGCTAGTAAACGAATAAACATTCATTCCTTGAATAAAAGCGCTATTCTTGTTAGAGGCTACTGTGACACCATTCTTTCCCTGGATTTTTAATGTCTACACAGTGTAGGTGTGCTAATTGAATCTTTCTTGTCATTTATGTAAATGATATATAAAGGAGGGAAAGAACTGTTTTCTTCCCATATGTAAGAGCATTCCCTAAGTAGTAATTTATTTATTTTTTAATTATTATGTATTTCTTGGCTTCACATTCTCAAATATGAATGTTTTAATATGTGTTCCACCTATAAATGAAATCTAAGTCTGATGTGACAATAATGAAATACAATATGTGCCATTACATTCACCAATCAAAAAAAACAATGTACAACTTTGATATTTTCGACTACAATTAATACAGATAAGATTTGAAACTACTCAAAAGAGAAATAAAATTGTGATGTCATAGGATCTTAAATTATATGCATAGAATATAATCAAAAGACACCTAAACAATGTATATACCTAATGGACCTAATGAATCTATTTATTCTGGATTTTTTGCAACATGCTATTATTTTCATACATATAAATAAGTCCATATACAATTCTGATTTATATTATAAATTCACAGATTATGTCTTGGCATAGTTAAGTTTTCATATTTGTAAATGACAAGTTAAAATGATGATGTGATGATGATGATGATGGCTATATCAATAAGAATAACACCTATCATTATTTATTTATATATTTATTTATTTATTTATTTATTTATTTATTTATTTACTTTTTGAGACACAGTCTGGCTGTGTCGCCCAGGCTGGAGTGCAGTGGTACAATCTCGGCTCACTGCAACCTCTGCCTCCTGAGTTCATGCCATTCTCCTGCCTCAGCCTTCTGAGTAGTTGGGACTACAGGTGCCCGTCACCACGCCCGGCTAATTTTTTGTATTTTTTAGTAAAGACGGGGTTTCACCCTGTTAGCCAGGATGGTCTCAATCTCCTGACCTCATGATCCACCCGCCTCTGCCTCCCAAAGTGCTGGGATTACAGGCGTGAGCCACCGCGCCCGGCCAACATCTATCATTTATTAAGTGATCACTGTGACCTAAACCTTGAGTTTTATATGTAAGTTTTCTGTTGTTTAAGTCAAGCTTTGCATGTCTCAAAAATACTTTGCATTAAAACTTCCTATAAGATGTTTAATTTAATACCAGTATCTAGATCTCTCTAATCAAATATTTTGCTCCATAGTATGGGAACGGACTATAGTTATTTATTAAAATGTTTCCTCCTTAAGAAGTAGTTTTAACAGATACAAAATGTAACAAACTTTTACTTTAAACTGTGCTGCTCCCAAATATGATTTTATTGGAGATATCATTTTTGGCAATATGTATGGTTTTAATGTAGTGAATGTGATAATATGCAGATAACCTGGTCCTCTGTATATTATCTAGAGTTGTTCTGTTTGAATTTTAAAAATTATATACAATATTAATAAAACCACTGTTGGAATATGAAAATAGTAATATTAACATGATTAAAAATATAAGGATGTTGAGGTTTAATTTGTGCATGCATTACAAATTAGAAATGTGAGAAGTAAACCACAGGAAACTAGAGGGTAGTCAAAATATAAGCTATCGAAAACAAAGAGTTATGAAACATTTAGAAGAAATACAATTATTTGTACATTTTACATCAAAGATTCATGATATCAGGAGGAAAATAAAGTCCCTATTCAAATAGTGAGAGATGAATTCCTGTATTTCTTTTAATATTTTCAATTTGCTTTGAAATAGACACACAACTTTTAAGTTTACAGCACAGAATTAAAACTCATAAGTAAAATAAAAGAAAAATGATCACGCATTCTGCATGATATACTTTTCAAAGGCTGGAAACAAGAATCTAGCAATCACTCTGCAGGGAGCAGCTACCAAATTTCACAATTCTCTGATGACATTATCAAATAATATGCAATTAACCAGGAAGCACAACAATAACCAGTTACTTTCAAACCATTAATCAAAGTAAAATTTAATTTTACATAAATGTCTCTTTCAAGATAGCATAATGAAATGAACATTAGTTGCTAAAATAACACAAAGCTACCTCCCAAGCATGTATTATTTCAAACCTGTTACTCAAGTTATCCTCATCCTCATTAATAAACCAATTTTATATAGCATCTATAATACAAATTAAAAAAAAAAAAAAACCAACACCAGTGTCTGTCTAATGTTATCTGCATATTATAAATTTTGATGTTTCTTCCTGATGTTATCTTTCAAGCAAGATGACATTGTAAATTCAGGGCTCTAATGATGTCCCATTCAATTTTTAATTAAAATATTCAATCAAATGGAAAAATTGTGCATTTTTTCTAAATACATGGAATTGAAGCTCACAAGAGGTTGAACAGGAAAAACAGAGTCTACAGTCATTAGTATATTAACAGAATTGAGAGCGAGGAAGTGGATAAATGAAGAGATATGAATTGTTTCAGAGATGTCAAGAAAGATAAGTGTCTACTGGATTTTGCAACAATAATATTAGAGGTGACACTGCACACACAATTTAGTAAAGGGGTAAGTGCAAAAGAGAAAGGAGTGTTAGAGTGGAGTATTATGGCTGTAAAGGAAAAGAGAGCTTATGCAGTAGCAGGAATAAGATGGGGGATCCGTGGAATAAGTTTATTTTTAACTTTATTTTTTGAGGACAAGGAAATCTAAAACATCTTTGAATGCTGAGGGATAGAGAGAAAGTTGAAGCAAAACAAAAGCAGAAACATTTGATGGAAATCCCCGAATAAACGTAAAGAGGAGGTAAAAATTTGGGGTACGAATACAGAAATTGCCATTAGAAAGGAGGAAGGACAAAATAGTATGACTACTTTTGGGCTAGAGAATATAACCTCAAAATATTTATTAAAAAAAATTTGGAAGTACCAGGAAAATTAGTAGAAATATTATACTAGGATACTGTAAAATATTTCTATTAGTCCTGAAGCAATCAAATAAATGAAATAAATTAAATACCCCACAGCCAATATCATACAGAATGGGCAAAAACTGGAAGCATTACCTTTGAAAAGTGGCACAAGACAGGGATGCCCTCTCCTACCACTCCTATTCAACATAGCATTGGAAGTTCTGGCTAGGGCAATCAGGCAAGAGAAAGAAATCAAGGGTATTCAGTTAGGAAAAGAAGAAGTCAAATTTTCCCTGTTTGCAGATGACATGATTGTATATTTAGAAAACCCCATTGTCTCAGTCCAAAATCTCCTTAAGCTTATAGCAACTTCAGCAAAGTCTCAGGATACAAAATCAATGTGCAAAAATCACAAACATTCTTATACATCAGTAACAAACAAACAGAGAGGCAAATCATGAATGAACCCCCATTCACAATAGCTTCAAAGAGAATAAAATACCTAGGAATCCAACTTACCAAGGATGTAAAGGACCTCTTCAAGGAGAACTACAAACCACTGCTCAGTGAAATAAAAGAGGACACAAACAAATGGAAGAACATGCCATGCTCATGGATAGGAAGAATCAATATTGTGAAAATGGCCATACTGCCCAAGGTAGTTTATAGATTCAATGCCATCCCCATTAAGCTACCAATGACTTTCTTCACAGAATTGGAAAAAACTGCTTTAAAGTTCATATGGAACCAAAAAAGACCTCACATTGCCAAGACAATCCTAAGCAAAAAGAACAAAGCTGGAGGCATCACGCTATCTGACTTCAAACTATACTACAAGGTTACAGTAACCAAAACAGCATGGTACTGGTACCAAAGCAGAGATATAGACCAATGGAACAGAACAGAGTCTTCAGAAATAATACCACACATCTACAGCCATCTCATCTTTGACAAACTTGACAAAAACAAGAAATGGGGAAAGGATTCCCTATTTAATAAATGGTGTGGGAAAATTGGCTAGCCATAAGTAGAAAGCTGAAACTGGATCCTTTCCTTACTCCTTATATGAAAATTAATTAAAGATGGATTAGAGACTTAAATGTTAGACCCAAAACCATAACAACTCTAGAAGAAAAACTAGGTAATACTATTCAGGACATATGCATGGGCAAGGACTTCATATCCAAAACACCAAAAGCAACGGCAGCAAAAGCCAAAATTGACAAATGGGATCTAACTAAACTAAAGAGCATCTGCACAGCAAAAGAAACTACCATCAGAGTGAACAGGTAACCTACAGAATGGGAGAAAATTTTTGCAATTTACTCATCTGACAAAGGGCTAATATCCAGAACCTATATAGAACTCAATCAAATTTACAAGAAAAAAAACAAACCCCATCAAAAAGTGGGCAAAGGATATGAACAGATACTTCTCAAAAGAAGACATTCATACAGCCAACAGACACATGAAAAAATGCTCATCATCACTGGCCATCAGAGAAATGCAAACCAAAACCACAATAAGATATCATCTCACACCAGTTAGAATGGCAATCATTAAAAACATCAGGAAACAACAGGTGCTGGAGAGGATGTGGAGAAATAGGAACACTTTTACACTTTTGGTGGGACTGTAAACTAGTTCAACCATTGTGGAAAACAGTGTGGTGATTCCTCAAGGATCTAGAACTAGAAATACCAATTGACCCTGCCATTCCATTACTGGGGATATACCCAAAGGATTATAAATCACGCTGCTATAAAGACACATGTACATGTATGTTTATTGCAGCACTATTCACAATAGCTAAGACTTGGAATCAACCCAAATGTCCATCAGTGACAGACTGGATTAAGAAAATGCGGCACATATACACCATGGAATACTATGCAGCCATAAAAAAGGTTGAGTTCGTGTCTTTTGTAGGGACATGGATGCAGCTGGAAACCATCATTCTCAGCAAACTATCACAAGAACAGAAAACCAAACACTACATGTTCTCACTCATAGGTGGGAATTGAACAATGAGATCACTTGGACACAGGAAGAGGAACATCACACATCGGGGCCTATTGTGGGGTGGGGGGTGGCAGAGGGATAGCATTAGGAGATATACCTAATGTAAATGATGAGTTAATGGGTGCAGCACACCAACATGGCACATGTATACATATGTAACAAACCTGCACGTTGTGCACATGTACCCTAGAACTAAAATATAATAATAATAAAAAAAAAATTAAAAATAAATAAATAAATACCAAGCAAATCTGAAAACAGAATAAATGAATGCTGCCTAAGGAAAAATGTTTGAATTATCTCCTTTAACCCTTCTGTTTACAGCATCATGCAGTATTAAAGTATTAGTGTTTTGTTAAACTGAAGATCTCAGATTGCTCTGTTTTCTAAAAAGCAGAAATGGATAATGAACCCTCTTGATTTAGCATCTCACTGGATGGTCTCATTTATTCTCATGGCTTTAAATACTATCTATATGACTGTAATCTGAAAATTTTGTATTCAACTCCAACTTTTTTCTGAGCTTAAGACTTCATATACAACTTTTTTTTTTTTTTTTTTTTTTTTTTTTGTCTCAGGACTTAGACATCTCATTTTGACATAGTATTATCTTCCCCACATACCCTGTTTCTCCACCAACCTTTTTTTTTGTTTTTTCATTAACATCTCCACATTCTATCCAGGTACATAAATCAGAAACCTGGAAGACATCTTTTGTCAATTCCAGCACTCCTTCCACATTTACCCTATCACTAACTACTCATTAATCTACTTTAAATATAAAATTGACCCTTGGACAACATGAGTTTGAACTGCACAGGGCCACTTACACATATAGTTTTTTCAATAATTATGTTAGTTTCTGTGGATATTTGCAACAATATGAAAAAACTCACAGATGAATCATGCAGCTTATGAATATAGAAAAAATTAAGGAAAAGTTAGGTATTTTAGTAATGCAGAAAATACCTGTAGACACTAGTCTATTTTATCATTTGCTACCATAAAATATGCAAAAATCTATTATAAAATTAAAATTTATCAAAACTTATCCACATAAACACAGAAACTACATGAAACCATTCACAGTCCAGAGAACTGTAAACAAATATAAAGATGCAGTAGTAAATCACAGTATATATAGTTAATTATAGTACATACTGTACTACTATAATAATTTTATAGCCTTTTCCTGTTGCTATTACAGTGAACTTGAGTGTTACATGTTCTTAAAATGTGTTGTGATGTTAATCATCTCCTCGTGAGCACTTTGCCTGTCCAGTAAATTGTGTTTCAAAGTATAAAGGAATATCTTGTGGTTCTTGAGTATTTTTCATTATGTTTAATGCAAAACTGCTGGAAGTGCTCATAAGCAGCAGAAGAAAGTCATAATGCTACATTTTTTGTTGAATAAATGGCTTGATATACTATAGATTAAAGCCTTCTGCAGCAATTGTCCACCATTTCAAGATAAATGAATAAATGCATTCATTCAGTTTATCTGTAATTTACTCAGTGTAAGGACTATTATAAGAAAAGAAAAAAAAAATTGAAGCCATCACTGTAGTGATGCCAGTAGGCATAAAAACGTTACGCTTAGTGCCAAATAAATTTTATCTCATATTGAAAATACAGCTTTCATGTGGGCTCAGGAGTGCTATAAAGACATACCTGTAGGTTTTAATGTGACTTGGAAAAAAAGTGAACTGACAACTTAAAGCAAAAGGCAGGTGAAGGATCTAAAGCTGGAGAATTTAATGTCAGCAAGGGATGGTTTGATAATTTTAGAAAGAGGTTTGACTTAAAAAATGCCATGATAATAGAATAAATAGCTTTTACTAATCAAAAGGCAGCAGATGTTTCCAGACACCATTCAGAAAATTATTGAGGAGAAAGGATATCTGCCTAAACAGGTTTTTTCCCTGGGGTTTTTTCTTTTTCTTTTTTTCCTTTTTTGCAATGAAGAGGAAAGCACCCTATTCTGAGGGGAAAAAATGCCGTAAAGAACATGTATTAGTAAAGAGGATAAATGGGCACCATTATTTAAGGCAGGAAGGGACAGGCTAGCCCTACTGTTTTGTGAAAATGCAATTAGATTTATGATCAGGACTGCCCTTATCCATAAAACTGCTAACCTGTAAACCTTGAAAGAAAATGATAAGTACCACCTACCAGTCTTTTCCTAATACAACAAGAAGGTCTGAACAATGAGAAAACAACCCTTTTCCTTGATTGGTCCTATTGATGCTTTGTCCCTGAAATCAAAAAGTATCTTGCCAGTAAGAGACTACTTTTAAAAGTTCTTTCAATTTTGGACAATGCCTCTGGCCAATCTGAACCCCATGAGTTCAACAGCAAGGCATCAGAGTAGTCTACTTGTCCCCAAACACAATGTCTGTAACTCAGCCTCCAGATGAAGAGGGTCATGGAATCATTAAGGTATTCTAAGAGAAGAACTGGAAATTCAATGAAAGGGAACCCCAGTAGAGAGAACATCATGAAAATCTGGAAGGACTAAACCATGGAAGATTCCATCATTGTTATAGAAAAATCCGTCAAAGCCATCAAGTTTGAAACAGTAAATTTCTGCTGGAGAAAACTGTGTCCAAATGTTGTGCTTGACTTCACAGAATTAACAACAACACTAATCAAGGAAAGAGATTGTGGATATGGCAAGAAAAAAAGAGAGAGAGAGATTGTGGATATGACCTAAATAAATAAATAAATAAATAAGCAGTAGAGGTGGGTGAAGGGTTTCAAGATGTGAATACTGGAGTAATTCAAGAGCTCTTAAACACCATGCCAGGGGAATTAACAGAAGACAATTTGATAATGAGTGCTTCTGAACTAGTGCCAGATGACGAGAAGAAGATGTAGAAGAAACAGTGCCAGAAAACAAATTGACATTAGACAGTCCGGCAGAAGGGTTCCAATTATTTGACTGTTTTTGATTTCTTTTATGACTGGGACCCTTCCATGATATGAGCACTGAAAAGAAGGCAAAAAGTGGGAAAAGCATTATTACCACATGGAAACAATTTTAGAGAAATAAAAAAGCAAGAAAGTCAGACATATAAAAGTCAGACACACATTGTGATGTATGATTTGTAAAATCACACCGTGTGCCTGCCCCACCTTCTACCTCCATCTCTTACACCTCTGCCACCCTGAGACAGCAAGACCAACCCCTCCTCTTCCTTCTCCTCCACAGCCTACTTAACATGAAAACAATGAGGATGAAAATGTTTATAATGATTCACTTCCACTTAATGAATAGTAAATATGTTGTATTTTTCTTATGATTTTTAAATAATATTTTCTTTTATCTAGCTTACTTTAAGAATACAGTATATACTATGTATAACATACAAAATAAATGTTATTTGACTATTTATGTTACCAGTAGGCTTCTGGTCAACAGTAGACTATTAGTTAACTTTTGGGAGAGTAAAAAATTATACATAGATTTTCAACTGTGCAGGGAGTTAGCACCTTTAATCTCTGCATTGTTCAAGGGTCAACTGTACTGCATTAAGGCTTCTATTTCTCATTATTTTGACTGGCATTTTCTCAAATCAAGCCACACTGTCATCTCTCAGCTTGATTAATATAATTTCCTCCTTGTTCATTGGTTCCATTTTGCCATATTCTAATCCATTCTCCAGGTAGCAAGCAGCCTGAGGGATCTTTTGATAATGAAAATGTCTTTATGCCCCACTGAATAAACTCCATCAAGGTAATGTATTTCTATTGTATTTATAATAAAGTTCAAATGACTTAACATATTCTATAGATCCAGCATATGACCACAAATTTATATCATAGCACGATTATCATCAACTTGATTTGCTTTACACATGAGCCTATAGGCCCTTGGAGAACAGAATTTATTTTTGTTTTATTAACTTTTATATGTATGCAATAACTAGCAGAGTGTCTGGAGCATAGTGATAATAATAAATATTGAATAACTGAGTAAGTGAATAGTAGCTTTTTCTTAGAATGAGATCTCTTCCAAGTAGTGGGAAAGAGAAGTCAGCTTCAAGGCCAGCTATTCTGTCATAAAATAGTCCATCAAAAGGCCTTGGGCATTAGGACAAACTACTTGGCTGTTTATTTTTTCAAAATTGCTTACTGATATAATTTATATTAGTCAGGGTTCTCTACAAGGACAGAAGTAATAGGAGATATATATATATAGTAGAGTTTATTAAGTATTAACTCACATATTCACAAGGTCCTACAATAGGCTGTCAGCAAGCTAAGGAGCCAGAAAAGCCAGCCTGAGTCCCAAAACTGAAGAACTTGGAGTCCAGCATTCGAGGGTAGGAGGCATCCAGCATGGGAGAAAGATGTAGGCTGGGAGGGCAGGCCAGTCTAGTCTTCACATCTTTCTGCCTGCTTTATATTCTAGCCTTGCTGATTAGATGGTGCCCTTCCAGATTAAGGGTGGATCTGCCTTTTGAAGACCACTGACTCAAATGTTAATCTCCTTTGGCAACACCATCACAGACACACCTAGGATCAATATGTTGCATCTTTCAATCCAATCAAGTTGATACTCAGTATTAACCATCACAATTCCATCCCTTGTCAATGTGAACCCATACACATCTTCTGAGATTACACATAATCTTCAAATAAAGACAATAATAAGGTCATGATACACTTAACATAATACAACTATTTTTCGTACAACTAAAAATATACATCAACCTCCAACCCAAATGCTATTTTATAAAATTAACAATGCTTAAATGCTGATATGAAGTCAGTAAGTCTTATGTCACATGATAGAGGAAAAAGGAAATAAAATGAAGATATTTTATTGGTAGAACTGTGTACATTCACAAAGATGTGTTAAACAAAAGGAAGAGGAAATATTCATGACAACTATAGTTCTCATTTCTGCAGCTGGTCACGTGTTTGTAGCTGGTATTGATAACTACCTTCTTCTACTACCCATTTGGTATTCCCGTTGCCTCCAGCAAGCACCTCAGCAGGTTGTGGTTTTTATCCGGATGGAGTGACCCAAACCTTCATTCCTGAAGAGTCTGGGTCATTTGTAGTCCTTCCTGGATTGGGCTGTTGTAGCTTCTCATTGACCTTAATCACAGGGCATGGTAATTCTAAGAGACACACTTATGGATCTCCTGTGTTCCACGCACACTCTTTTTTTTCTTTTCCCTCCATTGTGGAGGAATAGAGTGGTTTAATCTTGATAGTCTGAGTCAGTCACCTGAGCCAACACTGTAACTCCCTTCTTAGCCTGTTGACTTAAAGGTAGGAAGAGCCCCAAAGTGTACAGTTGTCAGTCTTAATTTCCAGTTTAATAAGATTGTTGGTGTGCCTCCTGGTGGCAGTATCTCTAGAACTAAGATATCTAGGCCAGCAGAATGTAATATCAAGCGAACAGAAAACAAAATTTTTTCTAGTGGATCATTAGGGGTGAAGGTGAGTGGTGCCACTTCCACTTCTACCCCTTGATTACTGGACCTGTGGATCCTGGCTTTGGGAGAAACAGCACCATATATTGGATGCTGATTCAGAGCATACATAGACATCTTGGAGAACTTTGCCCCAGCCTTGCAAAGTATTGTCACCTAGTTGGCCTTGTAATTGTGACTTCAAAAGGCCATTTCACTGTTCTATCAATCCAGCTGCTTCAGGATGATGAGGAACATGGTAAGACCAGTGAATTCCAGTAGCACAAGCCCACTGACACATTACTTTAGCAGCAAAGTGAGTGCCTTGGTGAGAGGCAATGCTGTGTGGAATACCATCACTGTGGATAAGGCATTGCATGAGTCTATAGATGGCACTCTTGGCAGAAGCATTGTGTGGAGTATAGACAAACCTATGTCTGGAATAAGCGTCTATTCCAGTGAAGACAAAGCTCTGCCCTTTCCATGATGAAAGAGGTCCAATATAACCAACCTGCCACCAGGTAGCTGGCTGATCACCCCGAGGAATGGTGCCATATTAAGGGCTCAGTGTTGGTCTCTGCTGCTGGCAAATTGGGCACTCAGCAGTGGCCATAGCCAGGTCAGCCTTGGTGAGTGGAAGTTCATGTTGCTGAGTCCATGTGTAACTTCCACCCCCACCACAATGGCCACTTTGTTCATGGGCCCATGGGGTGATGACAGGGTGACTGGAAAAAGTGACTGAGTGATGTCCACAGAATGGGTCATCCTATCCACTTGATTGTCAAAATCCTCCTCCACTGAGGTTACGCTTTGGTGAGCACTCACATGGGATACAAATATCTTCACAGTTTTTGACCACTCAGAGAGGTGCATCCACATACCTCTTCCCCAAATTTCTTCGTTACCAATTTTCCAATTATTCTTCTTCCAAGTCCTTGACCATCCAGCCAAATCATTGGCTACAGTCCATGAATCAGTATATAATCACACATCTGGCCATTTCTCTTCCATGCAAAGTGTACAACAAAGTGCAGTGCTTGAAGTTACTCCCACTGGGAAAGATTCTCTTCACCACTGTCCTTCAGGGATGTCCTGGAAAGGGGCTGTAGTGCTGCAGCTGTCCACTTTGGGTAGTGCCTGCATATCATGCAGAATCATCTGTGAACCAGGCCCTAGTCTTCACTTCCTCTGTCAGTTGATCACTTGGAACTCCCCATGAGGCCATCAATGCAGGCTGGGGAGAGAAGGCAGAGTGGCAGGAGTGGAGACCATGGGCGTTTGAGCCACTTCCTCATGTGACTTATGCCTTCAGGAGCTGCTTGAGCCCAATCACATATATACCACTTCCATTTGATGATGGAATCACATATATACCACTTCCATTTGATGATGGAATGCTGCTGTGCACGACCCACTTTATGACTAGATGTGTCAGAAAGCACCCAGTTCATGATAGGCAGTTCAGGTTGCATGGTGACTTGATCACCTACAGTCAAATGTTCAGTCTCCACCAAAGCCCAGTAACAGGTCAAGAGCTGTGTCTCAAAAGGAGAGTAGTTATCTGCAGAAGATGACAGGGCCTTGTCCAAAATCCTAGAGGCCTCCTCTGTGATTCACATATGGGAGTCTGCCAAAGGCTCCAAGCAACATCCCTATCTGCCATTGACACCTCAAGTACTCTTAGATCTTCTGGGTCCTATGGCCCAAGTAGCAGTGATATTATTTTATAGCAGCATGAAACAGACTAAGACAGAAAATTAGAACCAGAGAAATGAGATGTTGCTAGAACAAATACCTAAAAATGTGGAAGCAGCTTTGTAACTGGGTAATTGGCAGAAGGTAAGAGAGCAGGATAGAGAAGGCCTAGATTGCCATGAATAGAGTCTTAAGGGTGATTCTGGTGAGGATATATACATGGTTTCAGGCATCCACTGGGGGTCTTTGAACATATTCCCCATGGGTAAAGGGGTACTATTATATGCAGCTACACTAGTCAATATTGTGCAGTATTCTCATATGGTTATACATATAGATCAATGGAATACAATTGACATTTCAAACATTTACCCTTACATTTAAGTTCAATTATTTTCAACAAGAGAGCTGAAACAATTGAATAGTGAAAGAACAGTCATTTCAACAAATGGTCCTGGAACAACTAAATATTTTGTTATATATTAAAGTTGGTTGGGCATGGTGGCTCATGCCTGTAATCCCAGCATTTTGGGAGACTGAGGTGGGCAGATCACCTGAGGTCAGGAGTTTGAGACCAGCTTGGCCAACATGGTGAAACCTCATCTCTACTAAAATATAAAAATTAGCCAAGCATGGTGGCACATGCCTGTAGCTCCAACTACTAAAGAGCCTGACGCTGGAGGATGGCTTGAACCTGGGAGGCTGAGGTTGCAGGGAGCAGAGATTGTGTCACTGCACTCCAGCCTGGATGACAGAGTGAGACTCTGTCTCAGAAAAATGAAAAAAAAAAAAAATGAAGTTAGACCTTGAGTTAACAACAGTTACATAAATTAATGCAAAAATAAATCAAAGATATAAATTTAAGAACTGGAAGTATAAAACTATTGGAAAAGCTATAGGAGCAAATCTTCATGACCTTGAGGTACTTTCTTAGATACGACATCGAAAGCACAAGACATAAAAGAAAATTATAGATAAATTGGATATCATCAAAATTAAAACTTTTGTACTGTGAATAGTGCCATCACAAAAGTGAAAAGACAATGCACAGATGGGATAAAAAATTTGCATATTTTGTATCTGATAAGACACTTGCATCCAGAGTATACAAATAACTCTGACAATTCTAAAATAAGAAGAGAAATAACACATTTTTCAACAGCAAAATATTTGAATGGAAATTTTTCCAGTGAAGGTATGCAAATGGCCAATAAGCATATGAAAAGATGTTCAGTATTGTAAGTCATAGGAAAAGGCACTCAAAGCCACAAGAAGGTACCATTTCATAACCACTAAAATGGCTACAATCAAATAGGGAGACAATAAAAGTTTTGGTAAGGAAGTAGAGAAATTGGAACTCTCATATATTGCTGATGGGACTATAAATAGTGAATTCATTTTTGAAAATGGATTGGCAAGTCCTCAAAATGTTAAATATAGAATTACCACATGACCAATCAATTCCAAACCTAAGTATACACCCAAGAGAAATGAAAACATCCACACAAAACTTGTACACGAATATTTACAGCAGCCTTATTTATAGTATCCCCAAAGTAGAAACAACCCAATGTCCATCAATCAATTAATGGGTAAACAAAAGGTTGGGTATACATACCGTTAAATGTAATTTTGCAATAAAAAGAAATGGAGTTCCAAAACATGCTACAACCTGGGTAAAACTTGAAAAAATTACGCTAAGTGAAAGAAACCAATCACACTCAAAAAACTCCACATGTTTTTATGATTCTATTTATATAACATATTCAGAATAGGCATATTTACAGACATGAGCTGAGTGGTGACCTGTTGGATGGATATTGGAGGGACATAAGGAATAACCACTAATGAATACAGGGTTTACTTAGGCAGATGGAAATGTAAATTACATTATGGTGATGCTTGTGCAATGCTCTGAACAAGCAAAAAAAAATGAATTTTATATTTTCAATGTGTGAATTTTATGGTATGTAAATTATATCTCAATAAAATTGTTAAGGAAAAAATTATTGAAAGGAGTTGTAGGGAGATGTCCAGATAAGATACAGCAAGGGCTGTTGATTTGAGTCCTGAAGCAATTTTCTAAATGAAAGTTATAGATTAAACACACATAAATCATTTGGGGAAGTAATCATGGCTTGCCCAAAACAGATCTTATGTATCCCCAAATATTTATTTACCAAATATGGTTTCAGAGCCCAGTTGTTCAAAAGGGCTTAATGTAGTCAAAAATGATACCTGTAAGATATTATTTATATATCTAGTAAGCTTCCCTCCACCATATCTATCATTTGACCTCGTTGTGTGTGAGAATCAAAATGAATCTATTTATCCCAAGGAAAATTATCATCAATATACACCTAAATATAACCAATTTTTGCCAGATGGTCTTGCCTTTTATTAGAAAATAAAAACAAATCCTACTATTTCATCTCCAGTAATCTTAATTTTTATCATATCAAGTTTTTGAAAAAGTTCTAAGCAGTGATTTCTTATTTTATATCTTATACATCAAAAAATCCAGAAAGAAAATAACAAATATTTTTAAATAACTGCAACTCATTATTTAGAAAATGAATATTTTAGCCAAAATATTCTATAATGCCCTACATATTTTTCTCAAAAAAGTCTTCTTTTCCTAATTCTAATGCTAACATTAACTTAATCAATTCTATTGTCTTTATCTTTCTGCTAAAATGCGTTATATATGCAATTATTGTAGTTTGTATTAGTGTTTGATTTCTCTTTTTCTTTTTCCAAGTTTTGATTTCCCTTTTTTTGTTCAGTTTGTTTTACCTACTGCTCTTTTTAAGAAAATTATAATCTGGTAAATTTTAGTTATAGTACCTTTCAAATTATTTTAGCACCATTCCAAAGTCAGAAAATTAAAATATTTTACTACTCTATCAAACTCACAAATCAGCTAAATATATACATATCATGGAACAAAATGGACTTATGAATCTACTGTCAGTGTATTCACTGTATGTTTATCAATATCGTAACTGTTTCATATCATAATTTTTCTTTGCATTTTATCATCCACCAGTGTGGAAGAATTAAAGCATGGCATTGATTGTATAAATAGATGGCAGAAATAGGAAACGGTGTTAGGTACTAATATAGCTCAGGACAGAGACTCAAGTAAAAAAATAAAGTAGTCTAAAGGTTTTCTTGACGATTTGAATCCATAAGAAAGAATATGTCTCAATGTTATGTCCCAATATGACTCCCTCTTATGAAACTAAATTTATGTATATAATTTTTGTGTGTGCAACACTTTCTTGTTTCTGCACATAAATAATCTATCATGAAATTATAAAATTTCATGGTGAGCTGCACTCACACAGACAATCACAGAATATTTGCCCCTCCTCTGTTTATGCTCAGAAAGCTAAAAATCAACTGAAAAACAGGACAGCACACCTTTTCCTCTGATATAATACTTGTCAATCATGAAACTGTTGTGGTTTACAATTCTGCTTGGTCAGTAACTCCTGACAGATTAAAATGAAAGTATGAAAGTGAAAAATAGTATATTGATTTGGACTTGAAAGTGTTTAAACTCACACCCATTAATACCATGTAATTTCTATACAAATGACATTTTAGATCTTAGATTAGGCTCTTTGTTCTTGTTCTATTTAACTCCCAAAAAGTGACTCTTTGTTCTCACATTCCCTATATCTTAACCCAAAATGCTTTTGCCACTATTCTTTCCATTATCAGTTTTTAGAGCAATGGCATTTTAAGTGCTCTGATACATAGTGCAAGAGGAATTGCTTTGAATTAGAATACCTGGAAATTTCATATCTAGGATAAATTCAAAGGAAAAAAGTGACCCATTATTATGAGGTTATTTCCACATGTCCATAAATTAATAGCTCTGTGTTCCTATCACAATAAAACCTCACTTAAAGTGGCCCTCTAAATTGTATTTTGCCCTTAAAGAGAGGTATCAAATAAATTAAAAAGGTACATTTATAGAAAGTGTATACCTTAGGTATTACACTTTAGGTTTAACTGGTTAGACATTTAACATGTAAAACCCACAGCTGTTTTAGGCCTCAGTATCATAGCATTCAACTCTCCATTTCTGTTCTAAGAACAAACACATAATAATTAAACTTTATATAGTCATTACTAGGACTACAAGATTGACATCCAATCAAACATGCCAGCTGTAGCCCCTCAAGTTAGGGCTCACTAGACTTAAGCACCATCAACATTTCTAAACCATTAATGAAATGCAAATTATTATAGATATATAGTGAAAATTAGTGAAGTCCAAACCAAAGTAAATATATAACTCATAAAACTCATAACTAGTTAATATTAATGGAAAATTTCCACTTATTCATGGAATTACTTTAGCTCACACTTTAACTGTAATTTCCATGTGTTACTTTTAACCTAGCTTGGATAATGACTTAAATTATAGTTTTGAAACCCCATTAGTTCTTATCACATCAACCTTATTGAAAACAATGACACATCAAGTTGTCTTCTACTCTGCATGACTTTCAAATGCTGCATTAAATCACACATGACTTCTTATTTGGAAGAAGGAGTTCTCAACATTTGTCTTTGATGTCCACAATTTCTACATACACAATGAAGACATGGTCTTGGAGAAAGTATTTGTGCCACTTGACAAATACGGCAATAGTAGAGAACAAATCTGTAAGCAGATATATTGTAATATCTAAGTTTATTTAATAATTAGAAGAGAATGCTGGTGAGCATATTTCAAATTAGACATTGCCCAGAAAATATGGTACAGGGAAAGATTGTACCATAATATAAAGTGTAAGGACTATTATTTCTTTAATCAGTTTTTTGTTGGTATTATTTTAAAAATGTAGGCATCTTTACAGGGAAAAAGTTAATGATCATTAAACTTTGCTTATATTATGCCAAATTTACCTTAGGACTTTGCCAACCTGCATACATATTTCATTTTGATGTCATTATGATCAATATCAATGTGGGATATTATTTGTTTCTGTTCATGCCTTTGACATTATTTCTTTTTTATACTTAAAAGTTTTATATCTTAATAAATATTATTGTTTATATCTGAGGCTTACAAAATAATGTTCTGAGAAACATACACTACAGTGAAACAAATTAACATATCTATCATCACACATAGTTACTTTTTTTCTTGTGAAAACTAAAATACCCAATAAAATTCAATTTTCAGATTAGTCTAACACATTCACAGAATTATTTGGTACTAGATTCATTTTCAAGACAAGAATATACAAATTTGAATAGTCAAAAGTTTTTACATTTTTTTTTTGTTCCTGTTGCTTTATTTTGTAAAATCATTGGATTATCTAGCTCAACAGAGATCCAGGATAGAAAATAAGAATAATAAAACATACAAGAGAATGACTTCTCAACCAATGAATTCCATGACTCCTCAGCAATTCAGGACATTGATAAATGTTCAGTCATTAAATTAATTTAAATGGTTATAGCTACATGTTGTACTGTATTAACATTTTTACGAACTTCTCCTTGGACCAGTTATGTCAATTTACAACACAAACTGCCTAACAATTATATATTTTGAAATATCACATGAATTATTCTGCCTTTATTTTTTCCAATTTAGTGTTTACATTATATGTTGATTTATCACCTACTTATATAAAAAATTTGAGAAGGAACATGCATTACAAAATAATTGTAAAATTATACAGATTTGGCAATCAAATCCATATGGCAATATAAATTTAAATATTAGCAAGTGTTCAAAATAGAGCCAATATATGTGACAAAAATTGTCTTTAAAAATCAGTAGGGAAGAAATAAATTATTCCATAACATTGTTGATTGCTAGGAGAAAGAACAATATGTAACACATTAAATTACACACATAAATTAAGAACTAAATGTAAAATATATTTTAATTAAGTCAATCTTTATCAAAGGTATACATCTGGGGACAATGGAAAGAATTCAAACCATAAACTCACAATGCCCTCTATTCTACAAGTCTCTCTAAACACAAAAAGAGCAAATGTTTTTAAATTCCAAACATCTGAACATTCACTTTCTCTTATGTGTGAGATAGTCTTCCAGAATGTATGTGGAAAAGAATTTATAAATTTTAAAAGGACTATGTTTACATAATATTTTAAAATTTTATATCTAAGTTAAACAAGTGTAAAAAGCCAAACATAAAGATGATATGCCAATAATTAGTATACAAGAGGTGAAGGGCTGACGCCCTTTACATATAAAGTGCTCCTACTAGCCAGTTTCAAAATGTGGGTAGTCCCTCAAAAAAAATCCAGAAGAGATGTAATAGACAAACATAAAATAACTACAAATGACTAACAAGGATATTAAAAAATAGAAAATTCCAAAAGTAAAAGTTTAATCAAGGAAACGTGCAGAAAAACACAAAGGTATATATTTTTTTTCTTTGAAATTGGCAAATATAAGTGTATATAGCAGCAAATGCACACACACACACACAGATACGCATGCCTACATGCAGACACACACACATGCACATACGAGACATTTCCTATGTACGGCACAGATATAAGTCCATTATTCACTGGCACAATCTTTCTGAAAGACAAATTTCCCCATTTAAGCCATTCTATTTTGGTGATGCATTATAAAGTGATAATAATAGATGCAACTACAAGAAGGTTCATTGTAGTATGTTTATGAGAATTTAAAATGTACTTACAATATATTTGGAAAACTGTAGCTTTGATCAGTTTGTAAAATATAATTCTATTTCTGAAAACAATGTTTATATGCATAAACTTAAATAGAAAATTGTCTGGGAATAAAGATGTTGACATGGTGGTGGTGGATATATTTTCATGAGATATTATGGTTGACAAGTTATTTACGCTTGTCTCATATTTTTAGAAGTTTCAGCATAAACATTTCTTATTTTGTAAATAGGCTAAGCTTCAAACTTTAAATGGTGATATCCCTTTATATAAGGATGTTTATTGTTTGAAATCTGGTTCCAAGTTATAAAAAAGAATACTGGGAGGTAGAGATACAGAAATAGTGTGTGTCCATGTGTGTTTTATTTTCATTGGCTTTGGCTTACTATTCTCACAATAGGACAATCATTTAAAGAAAACCCTTAGTTTCCCATAATGTTTCCTTGTATTTAGTGTAAAACATTGAATTATCTATTTATGAATAAATAAGTGTACATCACATTTAAAATCCAAATATTAAAGGAAAACATGGTTATGTGTTCTGAATAATATTCTCTGGGTCATGGATATTTTAAAATTCCAAACCAACTATCATTTCTATAGAAATTGTATGTACTGCAGCTAAAGCAGTGTTAAGAGTGTAATTTATAACATTAAGTGTTCTTACCAAAAAGCTAGAAAGGGCTGGGCACGGTGGCTCATACAAATAATCCTAGCACTTTGGGAGACTGAGACGGGTGGATCATTTATGGTCAGGAGTTTTAGACCAGCCTGACCAACATGGTAAAACCTTGTCTCTACTAAAAATACCAAAAAATTAGCCAAGTGTGATGGCGCATGCCTGTAGTCCCAGCTACTTGGGAGGCTGAGGCAAGAGAATCATTTGAACCTGGGAGAGAGAGTTTGCAGTGAGCTGAGATCACGCCACTGTACTCCAGCCTTGGTGACAGAGTGAGACTCCATCTCAAAAAAAAGAGGGCGGGTACAAAGTCCTCAAATTGACATTCTAATATCACAGCTAAAAGAATGAGAGAATCAAGAGCAAACAAACGCCAAAGTTAGCAGAAGACATGACATAACCAAGACCAGAGTAGAACTGAAAGAGATATAGACCCAAAAACCTTCCAAAAAATCAGTGAATCCAGGAGCTGTTTTCTGGAAAAAAATAATAAAATATATAGACTGCTAGCTAGACTAATAAATAGGAAAAGAGAGAAGAATCAAATAAGACACTATAAAAAATAAAAAACAGAATATCACCACTGACTGCACAGAAATACAAACAACCATCAGAGAATACTATAAACACCTCTACACACATACACTAGAAAATCTAGAAGAAATGGATAAAGTCCTGAACACATATATACTCCCAAGACTGGACTAGGAGGAAACTGAACCCCTATAGACCGATAATGAATTCTGAAATTGAGGCCGTAATAAAAAGCCTACCAACCAAAAAAAAAGTCCAGGACCATATGGATTTATAGCTGAATTCTACCACAGATACAAAGAGGAGTTGATATCATTTTTTCTGAAACTATTACAAACCATTGAAAAGGAGGGACTCCTCTGTAACTCATTTTATGAGGCCAGAGTTATCCTGATATGAAAACCTGGCAGAGATATTACAAAAGAAAACTTCAGGCCACTATCCCTGATGAACATTGATGCAAAAATCCCCAGTAAAAAACTAGCAAACTGAATACAGTAGTGTATCAAAAAGCTTATCCAACACAATCAAGTCAGCTTCATCCCTGTGTTACAAGGCAGGTTCAACACACACACATAATAATCAATAAGCATAATTCATCACATAAACAGAACTGAAATCAAAAACCACACAATGATCTCAATAGATGCAAAAAGGTCTTCAATAAAATTAAGCATACCTTCATGTTAAAAATTCTCAATAAACTAGGTACTGAAGGAACATAATTCAAAATAATAAGAGCTATATATGACAAACCCACAGTCAATATGACAGTGAGTGGGTAAAAGCTGGAAGCATTCCCCTTGAAAACCGGCACAAGACAAGGATGCCATCTCTCACTACTCCTATTCAAAACAGTTCTGTCCAGGGCAATCAGGCAAGAGAAACAAATAAAGGGTATTCAAATAGGAAACGAGAAAGTAAAAATGTCTTTGCAGATGACATGATCCTATATCTAGAAAACCCCATAGTCTCAGTCCAAAAGCTTTTTAAGCTGAGAAGCAACTACAGAAACATCTCAGGATACAAAATTAATGCACAAAAAGTCACAGGGAGTTCCATACCAGCAACAATAGACAAGCAGAGAGCCAAACCATGAATGAAATCCTATTCACAACTGCTACTAAGATAATAAAATACCTAGAAATACAGCTAACAAGGTAAGTGAAGGACCTCATCAAGGAGAACTACAAACCACTTCTCAAAGAAATCAAAGAAGACATAACAATGATAAAACATTCCATGCTCATGGATGGGAAGAGTTATTATCATGAAAATGGCCAAAGGAAATTATAGATTCAATGCTATTTCCATTTAACTACTATTGACATCCTTCACAGAATTAGAAAAAAAACAACTTTAATTCATATGGTACCAAAAAAGAGCTTATATAACCAAAAAGCCAAAAGAATGAAGCTGGCAGCATCATGCTACCCAATTTCCAACTATACTATAAGGCTACAGTGACCAAAACAGCATGGTACTGGTAGAAAAACAGAAACATAGACCAATGAAACAGAATAGAGAAGTCAGAAAGAAGACTACATATTTGCAACCATCTGATACTTGACAAACCTGACAAAAAACAAGCAATAAAGAAAGGATTCCTGATATGGTTTGGCTCTGTGTCTCCAACAAAATTTCTTCTTGTATCTCCCATAATTCTCACGTGTTGTGGGAGGGACCTGGTGGGAGATGATTGAATCATGGGGGCAGGACTTTCCCATGCTATTCTCTTTGATAGTTAATGGGTCTTACAAGACCCGCTGGTTTTAACAACAGGAGTCTCCCTGCACAATCTCTTATTTGCCTACTGCCATCCATCTAAGATGTGACTTGCTCCTCCTTGCCTTCCACCATGATTATGAGGTCTCCCAAGCCATGTGGAACTGTAAGCCCAATTAAATCTCTTTCTTTTCTAAATTGCCCAGTCTCAGGTATATCTTTATCAGCAGCATAAAAACAGACTAATAGGGACTATTAGTCCCCCAGCAGCATAAAAACAGACTAGTACAGTAAATTGGTACCAGGAGTGGGATTCTCATGAAAAGATACACAAAAATGTTGAATTGACTTTGGAACTGGGTAACAGGCAGAGGTTAGAACAGTTTGGAGGGCTCAGAAGAAGACAGGAAAAGGTGGGAAAGTTTGGAACTTTCTACAGACTTGTTGAATGGCTTTGACCAAAATGCTGATAGCAATATGGACAATAAGGTCCAGGCTGAGGTGGTCTCAGATGGAAACGAGGAACTTATTGGGAACTGGAGCAAATGTGACTCTTGTTATGTTTTAGCAGAGACTGGTGGCATTTTTCCCCTGTCCTAGAGATTTGTGGAACTTTGTACTTGAGAGAGATGGTTTAGGGTATCTGCCAGAAGAAATTTCTAAGAAGCAGCAAAGCATTCAAAAGGTGATTCGGGTGCTGTTAAACGAAATCAGTTTTATAAGGGAAGAAGATCATAAAAGTTCAGAAAGTTTGCAGCCTGACAATGTGAGAGAAAAGAAAAATTTGCTGACTGAGGAGAAATCCAAGCCAGCTGCAGAAATTTGCATAAGTAACAAGGAGGCAAATGTTAATCCCTAAGAAAATGGGAGAAACATGTCTCCAAGGAATGTCAGACGTCTTCACCACAGGGCCTCCTAACACAGGCCCAGAGGCTGAGGAGAAAAAAGTGGTTTAGTGGGCTGGGTCCAGGGTCCCTGTGCTGTGTGCAGCCTAGGGACTTGGTGCCCTGCATCTCAGTCACTCCAGTCATGGCTGAAAGGGACCAACATAGAGCTCGAGCCATGGCTTCGGAGGGTGCAAACTGCAAGCATTGGCAGCTTCCAAGTGGTATTGTGCCTGCCAGTGCACAGAAATCAAGAATGGGGTTTGGGAACCTCTGACTAGATTTCAGAAGATGTATGGAAATGCCTGGATGCCGAGGCAAAAGTTTGCTGCAGAGGTGGGGCCCTCATGGAGAACCTCTGCTAGGGCAGGGCAGAAGGGGAAAGTGGGGTTGGAGCCTCCACACAGAATCCCTACTGGGGCACTACCTAGTGAAGCTGTGAGAAGAGGGTCACCATCCTCCAGACCCCAGAATGAGAGCTCCACCAACAGTTTTCACCGTGCACCTGGAAAAGCTGCAGACACTCAGTGCCAGCCCATGGAGGCAGCCGGGAGGGAGGCTGTACCCTGCAAAGTCACAGACGCAGAGCTGCCCAAGACCATGGAAACCCACCTCTTGCATCAGCGTTACATGGATGTGAAACACGGAGTCAAAGTAGATAATGTCAGAGCTTTAAGATTTTACTGCCCTGCTGGATTTTGGACTGGCCTAATACCTGTAGCCCCTTCATTTTGGACAATTTCTCCCATTTGGAATGGCTGTATTTAATCCAATGCCTGTACCCTCATTGTATCTAGGAAGTAACTAGCTTGCTTTTGATTTTATAGGCTCATAGGCAGAAGGGACTTGTCTTGTCTCAGATAAGGCTTTGGAATGTGGACTTTTGAGTTAATGCTGAAATGAGTTGAGACTTTCAAGGACTGTTGGGAAGGCATGACTGGTTTTGAAGTGTGAAGATACGAGATTTTGTAGGGGCCAGGGGTGGAATCATATAGTTTGGTTCTGTGTCTCCACCCAGATCTCATCTTGTATCTCCCATAACTCCCACATGTTGTGGGAGAGAACTGGTGGGAGATGATTGAATCATGGGGATAGGTCTTTCCTGTGCTGTTCTTTTGATAGTAAATGCGTCTCAAGAGATCTGATGGTTTTAAAAACAGGAGCCTCCCTGCACAAGCTCTCTTTTTGGCTGCTGCCAACCATGTAAGATGTGACTTGTTTCTCCTTGCCTGTCACCATGATTGTGACATCTCCCCAGCCATGTGGAACTGTAAGCTCAATTAAACCTCTTTCTTTTGTAAATTGCCCAGTCTCAGGTATGTCTTTATCAGCAGCATGAAAACAGACTACTACAATTTTAAATGACGCTGGAAGAACTTTCTAGCCATATGCAGAAAACTGAAACTGGACCCATTTTTTAAACCTTGTACAAAAAATAACTGAAGAAGAATTAAGGCTTAAATATAAAACCCAAAGCTATAAAAACCTAGAAAAAAATCTAGGCAATACCGTTTAGGACATATGCATGGGCAAAGATTTCATGATGAAGGCAGCAACAGCAATTGCAGCAAGACAATTTCAACAAAAACAAAAATTGACCAATATCAAGAAACAACAGAGAGATAGAAATGTTTTTACACTGTTGGAGGGAATTTAAATTAATTCAACCATTGTGGAAGACACCGTGGTGATTCCTCAAAGACCTAGAACCAGAAATACCATTTGACCCAGCAATCCCATTACTGGGTATATATCTGTAGGAATATAAATTGTCCTGCTATAAAGATACATGTACACAAGTGTTTATTGCAGCATTATTCACAATAGCAAAGACATGGAATTAACACAAATGTCCATCAATGATAGACTGAACAAAGAATATGTGGTTCATATATATCATGGAATACTATGCAGTATACAAAAGAATGAGATCATGTCCTTTGCAGGGACATGGATGGAGGTGGAAGCCATTATCCTCAGCAAACTAACATGGGAACAGAAAGCCAAACACCACATGTTCTGACTTCTAAGTAGGAACTGAACAATGAGAACACATGGACACAGGGAGGGAAACAACACACACTGGGGCCTGTCAGGGGTAGAGGCATGAAATGCAGCTAATGCATATTGGGCTTAATACTTAGGCGACAGGTTGATGGTTGCAGCAAACCACCATGGCATACATTTTCCTATGTAATAAACCCACACATCCTGCACATGGACCCCGGAACTTAAAATAAATTAAAATTTTTTAAAAAAGGAAATTGTCCAAACACTACATTTAATTTTCAATTCACATAACACTGACAATCATGAATTGCTATGTCTGCTAATGCAATCACATAATAGAACCCAGGTCTATCTTATAATCAAATAGCATACTTCTGTTAAAAGAGTGATTTCTAAGTGAGGTTTAATATTCTCAATAATTTATTCTGGTGACATAGTAAAATTGTTTGAGAACAACCTAGGCTGCAAGTCTGTAGTGTCATGTATGTACCCTGCTTTATTTTATCTCACAAATTCTGTAGCCTTTCTGCTGACCTTGTGATATAAGGCCTTTGAATTACAATGACTAATTGTGAGGAATATGCACAAGTGCTGAGGGGAAATGTAAAACAAGTCCCCTCACCAGATGATTCATACACATAATTAATCAAGTCACAGCTGACATTGATCCAAAAGCACAAGTCAGCAGAGATAGTCATTAAAAAATCCAATGTCATCTTAGATGTTAGAGAGAAAACTGTAATTTCATAGAGGATTCCAATATAAGCTCCAAGCTTCAGAGACTGAGAAAATCATCTAGTGTACCACAATGGGATTGCGCTTTGCACAAGATTTAATGATATCCACACTTATGGTCTTGACAGATACTGTGCCTGTGAAAGGTACAAGGTTAATGTAACAGCTGAGCTGAGAAAACACATCTGATCAATGGGAGAGTAGAGAGTATAGTATATATTATTTATCTTGCTCTAGACCACAGTTTCTCTAATATCCTGGATAAATAATTTAATGTTTCCAGAAATAAATATTCAAGCCTCTTAATTTAAATATTCTTTACATTCAAATGTGTCAGTTCACAAGTTAAGATTCATTTTTTGTTTTTTATTTCATTTTTTAAAATAAAAATAATTGAAGTTTATTGAAATAAAATAAAGAACAAGGAACGATAGTTTGAAAACTAAAAGTTTCTTGTCAAATCTGTGGCATAATATGTGATCATATTTACTTCATAACAAGTTAAATGGCATGACTGAGTGGAAGAAAGTGGCAAAATATTATGAAGACGTATCCTTGGATATTTGTAGTTAAAATTAATAACCACCCCTCCTCAATTTTAAATAATGCTGGATAATTTTATTTCAGAAATAATAGGAGGCAGAAAAATAGAGAAATAATTTCCACTTCAGCAACCTGAAGAGAAATCACACAACTTAACTTAGGAGCAGAAAACCAGGTTGGAAGAAGTGATATTCAAAGGTGCAGTAAAACGATGTTTAAATATGTTAGCCATATGTTGTCCCTTCATATTCTTTTTTTTGTTTTATTTATTTATTTATTTATTTATTTATTTATTTATTTATTTTTGAGATGGAGTGTTGCTCTGTCACCCAGATTGGGGTGCAGTGGCACGATCTCAGCTCACTGCAGCCTCTGCCTCCAGGGTTTAAGCAATTCCCCTGCCTCAGCCTCCCAAGTAGCTGGGATTATAGATGCCTGCCACCACGCCTGACTAATTTTTGTATATTTAGTAGAGACGGGGTTTCACCATGTTTGCCAGACTGGTTTCAAACTCCTGACCTCAGGTGATCCGCCCACCTCGGTCTCCCAAAGTGCTGGGATTACAGGTGTGAGCTACCGTGCCTGATCCCTTCATATTCTTTATACACACTGCATAAGGCTTGTTTTCCTGTGGATCTGCCTAAGACAGTGGCTTTCATTGGGACAGGTTATAAATACTGTCCTGCTGCTCTATACTTTACTGGGGTGGTGTGTAATTGTGTGAAGCTTAAAAATATATTGGTAGCATGACCCCACATCCCTTTGAGCTCCACATGAAAAGAAAGTCATGAACATATAAAGTTTCTATTTTATTTGAGGGTCACGAAGGACAAAAAGGAGCAACACAAAGCCCCTTGGCATAGAAGATGATCTAAAAAACATTTCACAGAACTGAGTGTGACTGTGAGGAAGAAAGAACATTACCTCTCTACCTCTTCTGTACTACCAATTAGCACATGTGAAAATCACTTCTTTTCTCATTTACTGTAAGACATACTGAAACTAAAAGGTGGGTGGAACATTAATCAAGTGGGATCAGAGACTCTTGTAGTCTCCCAAGTGTCCCAATCCTATTATCATTATTTTCAAATAGAAGTTAAGTAGTATTGCGATCTCAAGAAAACTTGTTCTAGTAGAATAAAAATAAATGAGAACAGGAAAAATTCAGCTTCACTTCTTCCACCTAAAGAGAGGATGTCAACTGAGTGACTGGAATTAAATGTCCAGTTTCTCTTAACCCATAGGCTATAGGCAGTGCCTTTTATATAATCACTTATAACCCCAATATTATGAGATGCCTGATGCTAAAAAGTGAATAAGAGAAATGGTTACATTTTAAATAGTTTTGTGATATTTTCCTTCTTGAGGTATCCTGCACTTAACAGATTTTCTTAGGTACCTTTAAGTACACACTATAAGTTTCCTCTGACTTCTAACCCTTATAGACACTTTGAGTGAGGTGTTTTTTACCCATAAAACAAGGCAGACCGAGACAGTACTTATCAGGAGGCCCACTTTTCCAACATTAGTTCCAAAGGGAAGAGTTTAAACACATAGTGGTTTAACATAAGGTGGGCCTTATGCAGACAGATTATGGCTAGACTCTAAGGCTGAGGAGAAGACTGAGATAGAGAAGTAATGGATCAGCGCTTCTCAGTCATAGCAGAGGTGCCCTCTCTGTAAAACAAATATTTTGTAATGTCCCCTTTACTGTAACCAGCTCAAACCCACCTCCTTGCAACTCAGAGATTGCAAACACAAGAAGCAAAGTGTACTGAAAGAAAAATAGTTTTCTTAATCAAATGCTAGCAGTTGGGGAATGCCCAGGCTCATGCCTTCAAAAGACCATACCAACCTTCTATGCTGAGTGAAGGGGATTAGGAAGGAAAAAAGTGGAGGAAATATGTGGGGTAGTGAAAAACTTGGTGCAGTGTACATGCTTTGTTTAATTGATCATCTCGAGTAATCACCTGTCCAGAGGTCCAATTTGTACCACCCTGACTTCAGCCTGGTAGGGAGTGATGGGCTAACTGTTCCTTACTCCCCTTGAGTGGGAGAATTCTGAGCTGGGGTTATCTGCCTGATTTGTTACAAAATTGGCCCCTGGAATTTCTAAGTAAGCTTAGATAAGCATGTGCTGTGCACGATGTGCCTAGTGGGAAAGGGAGAGAATAAACAATCTTCTATGTACTGAGATTAGGAAGGAAAGGAAAAAAAAAAGTGTTAAAGTATGTATCAAGGTTAGGATACTCGGTTACATTACTACCTAAAATTAAACCCATTGGGTATATAACCAACATACACATGTAACTTCAAAAAGTCAATATAAACCCCAAATCTAATAATGAGAAGATAGGAATATTTATAATAAAATCATATGTATTCCAATGTGTAAATATTTGAACATAACTACTAGAAGATATGATGCATCAGTGTGACATTTCACCTACTTATATTTAACAAGTTTGGCTATAAGTGAATTAAGATCATTAGCCTGCCCTTAAAATAAGTACAAGACAATGAAACTAACAAGGATAGATAGTAGAATAAACATTAGTGGTAAGTAATGCAACAACATACATATTTGTAGGCAAAAGAAAAGGAGAAATACACTTAAATTATCAAAGGAAAACATACCAATGTCAATTGAGCTGTTCAAGAGGAGAAAATAAAAAAGTAGAATATTTTCACATATGTGCTGTCTTCTGTGCGGTAACAAAATAATTTCTTGTGTTACAACATACGAAGAAATAAAAACGAAGCTTAGAAAGTCTTTTATCAATCATATTGCCTACAATGAAATCAAACCATGCATTCGGTCTCTAGTATTTAGACTTTAGATATTATAATCTTCAATAAGTAAAACACAGAATGAATTTATTTAAAAATACAAATATTTAGTGCCAGTGTCTAGAGAGAAGTATTTCTGTAGAAGTGAGGATAATCTCAGGAAACTTCAAAATAGTTTCAAAAAGTAATTTTCATTACATGCATTATTTAATTTCAATTTTTGAAAATATTTAGAATATCACTAGTATAAAATATTTTAAGCAGTTTCAACATAGAATTGTAATAACATCTTTTAATCAACATTTTAAAAATATGTAATTTGGTATTATGGACTATTTTAGTGACAACTTTTCTTAATGAAATTTAGTGACAACTTTCAATTTCATGTATATCCCTGATAACTGATTTATATTTGTTTCTGAATCTGTTAAAATTGAGTCTCAAATCTCTATTAATAACCATTTGCATTATTGTTACATTAGTAGTACCTGTAGGGATGCACTTAAATCATTTTCAACTATCTACAGTAAATCTCCACTCAATGTTGCTGCTAGGTTCTTGGAAACTGTGCCTTTAAGAGAAATGACATAAAATGAAACCAATTTTACTGCAGCCTAATTTATAGAAACAAGAGTTAAGTTCCTATGGCATATTTTTGGTCACAAAAACATCACTAAGCTTCTAAATAAAGACACAAAACACTTCTAATATTAAACACTGAGAAAATGTGATCTATATATACATTAAAGAAACATTAATAAAAACAGGTAAGATAATTACTTACCATTTATTCCAGTTTAGTGTCTTGGGTGTCCAGAGCCTATCTCAGCTCAGTATGCAAGGCAGGAACCAGACCTGGACGGGACACCATTCCATCACAGAGTGCGCTCACACACTCCTCTACATACTCACTCAGACTGTGACAATATAATCATACTAGTTAACCTAATGTACACACGTCTGAAATGTGGGAGGGAAACAGACTAGCAAGAAAAATTCCAAGCAGATGTGAGAATTGTACAAACTCTACACAGAGAGTAGCCCCAGCTGAGAATCGATGTTTTATTGTCATCAGCATTAATGAAATAACTTTATTTGAGAACCTGCTGTATGCAGTTGCACATGATACAAACCATTGAATATTGACAAAGATTTTCTGCTTCACCAAAATTTAGTCAGGCTTCTCAACCTTCTCCTACGTGCATATCATACTTCCTTGTAAAATTCTATTTTAGCAAAGGACTCTGCTGAATTAGTTTAGCAAGAACCCCCACTCTTGTTATTCCATCACCCTTGATACCTGATCAAGTTCCTCATCCTTCACCATCTCTCAGGTGATGTGTTATCAAACTGGCCTGTCTTCAGCAAGAATCCTGTTAGGTCAGTTTAGCCAGAATCCCCCTTACTTCTGATGCTTCCTCTTAGTAATTTTCTAACATCTAATCCCCACCATGTTCCTTAACTATAAATTCCTACTTGCCCATGTTGTCTTTGGACTTGAGCTCAACCTCTGTTTTCCATTGCAAAATCCTGTTCTGGTTCCCACATCTGTCTCAACAGTCTTAAATAAAGTCTTCCTCCTCATGTTTTAACAAGCATTATTGATTATTATATTTTCTTTAGTGATATAAAATAAGTTGGAAATAAAGTTTAATTGAACCTGAAACTTTTGGTAATTTGATTAGATTTTATTTTGACATAGAGCTTTTTCTCTCTTTTTTTCCAGCTTACTCTTTATAGAAATGTTGACAGGTATGTTCCATGTTCATGTCAAATGTAGAAATCATACACTCCTGCGTTGTCAGTTTATATATATCACTAAATATAAAAATATGTGGAATTATACCTCACAGCTTTTTGATAAGATCCAATTTGTAGCAATTTTTTTTTAAGTCATTGGAAATACATGTTAAGCCTATTATCTAACTCTTTAAATGGTGGAAAATAACATTCTCAGCAAGAAAGTGCTTTTTATAACTGGGTAAATTTGTTTATAAATCCCATAATTCTCTGTATTTTAATGAGATTTATCTCTTTTTTGCAGCTTAAGTACATCATTAAGCTTTTAAAATAGGCTGGGCTGGTGGCTCATGCCTGTAATCCTAGCACTTTGGGAGGTTGAGGAGGGCAGATCACATGAAGTCAGAAGCTTCAGACCAGCCTGGTCAACATGGGGAAACGCCGTCTCTACTAAAAATACAAAATTTAGCTGGGCGTGGTGGTGCACGACTGTAAACCCAGATACTCGGGAGGCTGAGGCAGGAAAATCGCTGGAACCTGGGAGGCAGAGTTTGCAGTGAGCTGAGATCCCAGCACTGCTCTACAGCCTGGATGAGAGAGCGAGATTGTCTCAAAAAAATAACAATAATTAAAAAAATATATGCTTATCTAAAGGATATGACATATTGTGCAATATTTCAATCTCAAGATTTAAATTTCATTAATTTTAAATGTGTCACAAAATATTCAATAGCAAACAAACTCTTTTTAACCAATTTTCCTTGCAAAACGTTTTCTTCCATGGAATAAGATATTTAAACTCTTCTCCGTTTTCACTGTACTCTTTATAAAATAACTTATTGAGGAGTTCCACTTAATTGTGTTAATAAAACCTGAAAAACATTTAATGATTGTTACTATATTTCACTGTTTCATTTGATTTATTTCAACGATCATACTGGACCAATTCTAATAACCCTAGCAAGATAACTTTTTTCCAATAATGTGTGAATTATAACACTTCTAAAGAATTTGTACTTTCTGTAAGACATAATAATGCTATTACTTTTTATAGGGAGCATTCCAGTGATTTATTGTATTCTTATTTTCAACATTTTGCTCAAATTTTTGAAATATGGACCTTTACCTGCTTTATCAGTATAATTCTTTATCAAATATTTACTTAACATTTATGCTTTACTTTCAAAAATACACTATGATTAAAATAGTGATAACTGTGAAAAACTAAAAATTTAATTGTAAATGTTAAAAATATCAACACTTTCTCTGAATATCTATTTGAAATATGAGCTAGAAATAAGTATAACATGTCTTGCCGGACGTCTGTCATCCTGGTCCTTGCTTATTAAATGGCAGTTGAACCTTTAGTCATGTGAAAAACAAAGTTCCCAACACATTTTCATATCATTTGACAAGTGGGTGTACAGGCGTTCCGAGACTCACTGAGCTACAGAGCTGATAGAATGCTAGATTGATAGAATAATACAACTGTAGCTGAGTGATAGGGAGCAAATAGAGAAATCTGATGTTTCAAAGGTTAAGTTGACCAGGGGAGTACCACCATTCCTTTTATCAGGAATATCCTTTCATAGTCATTTACAGCTTAAAATTCTCCCTTGGATTCAAAAAACATCATTTGCCCCAAATTAAAGGGTCTAGAGAACTCATGTCTATAGATACCCTCAATAATTATGCATTTAGGTTTCATGTTCCATTACTTTCGTAGATATATTCAGATATTTTTCTTACATAGTCAAAATCATATTATATACTTATTTATTCTAGAATAACTTATTTTAACATATAAACAAACAGGAAAGGAATGATGTGTTAAGGAATGTTATTAAACTACTGAAGTAAGAAAATGAGAAAGTCATTTCCCATGGGAAAGAGAAAAATTTGAATCTATGGATTGGTTAAATATATAGAAAAGAAGGAAGAGGGAGAAAAATAAAGAACTCAAGAAAGAAAAAAGAGAAAAAAATTCAATCAAATACTTTTAGTGAAAAAGCAGGGAGAGAAAGAACAAGCCCATGAAAAGAAATTAAGATGATAAAGAAGATACAGAGTAGGCAATCAAAAATATCCAAGAAAAAAAATAGCAGCATGATAAAAATAGGCAAATATAATTGAACTTGTAGAGGGTAAAAAGAGCTTAGCCTGTGGAGTCAAACAACACAAATAAGCAGTACATGCACTTTTACAGTTGACCTTTAAACAACACAGGTTTGAACTGTGTGGGTCCAGTTACATGCAGATTTTCTTCTACCTCTCTCATCCCTGAAACAGCAAGAACAGCTCTTCCTTTTTCTCCTCCTCCTCAGCCTACTCAGTGTAAAGGTGATCAGGATGAAGACCTTTAAAATATACACTTCCACTTAATGAATAGTTAATAGATTTTCTCCTTGTTTTGATTTTCTTAACATTTAATTTTCTGTAGTTCACCTGTTGGTAAAAAAATACAGTATATAATACATATAACATAAAAACTATATGTAATAAATCAGCTGTTTATGTTACTGCTAAGTCTTCCTGTCAACAATAGGCTATTAGTAAAGTTTTGGGGAGGTCAAAAGTTGTAAGTGTATTTTTGACTACATAGGGATCAGTGCTACTAACTCCTATATTGCTCAAAAGTCAACTTCACTAATCAGCTATAAGATGTGAGGTTCAATTTTCTAATATGGAAAATGGGCATAATAGTAACTACCTCATAAATTTACTGAGGAGCAGTTTTGCTAATTCCTAAAAAAATGCTTAGCACTATGTCTGGCTCATAGGTGCTTAGGACAAGTAAATTCACTGCATAAAGAAATTAATATAGGATTTGTTAACAATCTCTACTTATTCTGCCCAAAAACAAGATCTCTTGATCTACATTTTGATCTGAATCAAAGAGACACATTAACAAAGATAATAAAATCACTATAATTAGGATAATTCAAAGGTATGACATTCATGTTACCCTTAGCAAACTAAGTCAGGAACAGAAAACCAAATATCAACTGTTCTCACTTATAAGTGAGAGCTAAATGATGAGAACACATGGACACATGGGGGTAACAACACACACTGGGGTCTGTCAGAGGTCAAGGAGTGGGAGGAGGGAGAGGATAAGGAAGAATAGCTAGTGGAAGCTGGGCTTAATACCTGGGTGATGGGATGATCTGGCAGCAAACCACAATGGCACACATTTATCTATGTAATAAATCTGCACATCCTTCACATGTACCCCTGAACTTAAAATAAAAGGTGGAAAGAAAAATGTATGGCATCCACCAAGATAACACTGTAATATAAATTACCTCAAGTGTAATATAAGACATTTCAATTTTGTTACATTCATAGCTAAGTAACTATGCCTAAATTTCCTAAAACCATACTATCACTGTGTTTGAAGAAAATGATCGTATCTCGAAGAAAAGTATAATTCTAAAGGGGTATTTTACTGATATTTTTCATTTCCCAGCTATTGTCTACCCCTGTAAAATCCATTACCTGTGTTAAGACATTCTTGATGAACCCTCCAGGGGATCTATAACTGCTCAAAAAGCCAACAAAAGCTGAAAGAAGAATTGAATAAACAAACTCAATTTTCAAAGATTTAGCAATACCATTTAATAATAATGCAGTGAAAAATAACGTGTAAATTTAAAAATCACTCAGGTGTTATGGATTTTTATCTTGATATAGGTAGGTATATCTAACTATATCTGTGTGTGTGTGTGTGTGTGTGTGTGTGTGTGTGTGTGTGTGTGTGTGTGTTTGCTTGTAACTACTTTAATATGATGGTCTCATGTTCCATGGTGCTAAAATCCAACAAGGTTGATTTTATAGAGAATACTCTTTAGTACAGCATGAACATTTTCTTTCAGGATTTCCTCTCAATAGGGAAAATTATTGAATAATTCTCTCAAACATTATTACTGGTTTAAGAGAGAGAGAGAGACAGACAGACAGACAGAAATGGGGCAAAAACCTACTGTAAAAATGACAGCAGAAGTCAGAAACAACTATTGAAACTATAAATAAAATGGCATGACTTAAAAACACAGCCAGTTATGAACTCAGGGGAAAGAAAAAGAGCACAGCAAAGGCAATTTTATTTCTTTAGAGAATGGTGATGGTGTGAAACTCTAAAGCATATGTCTAAGATTTCTTTTACATAGTTATTACACTCCAAGTTAGCTTTAGTAAATACTGCCTTAAATATATTCAATAAAAATTACTAAAATTTTTGGAATTCTTATGAAATGAAGGCATTATGTGATTTTAATGATCTCAAAGTCCTGAATGAATATGAAGAGCAAACTCTGTTGAGAGTTGGGTAATGGTTTCCTCGGTATTAAAAATTTCTTTAGTTACACATCTTGCCATTTATTCAATCCCTTGATGTATTAAATTAATAAGATTGTCAGACAGATGAAAGAGTTTGAGAAACAGGGTACTTTTATATTGACTTTTGGAATATAAAATTAGGTATAGTTTTCTACTGGTTCATATTCTAGTAATGACTTATTTGAATAATTGGCACCCAGCATTTACATCAACATGGTCATGGTCATGAAAAACTATCGTGATTTAAACTGGAATTAAAACTTGATTTCTTATATAATTTTATGTAGTAAGCATAGTGACTAAGAGCAAAGGCTCTGGAACTATACTCTCTCGACTCCATCTCAACTTTATCACTTTTTAGCAATTTTCTATACTCTCATTGTATCAGTGTTTTCATCTGTAGAAAAGGAACCATAATAGCAACTATGCCATGGAATTTTTGTAGAAATCACATGAGTAATATAGGCTTAGAAATTGCCTGGTATTCAGTAAGTGCTCAATCAGTGTTAGTAATTATTAAATTTTAATTGATTTCTATATAGTACCTGCTTTATATTATCAAATAATTATGTAATGTTAAAATTATTAATTTAGTGTCATGACCTTCACCAACTTAAAAATACATCTTTCTTTATTGTTGAAATCTGAAAACTGAATTGAATTCTACAGTTACATACATTTAAAACTCCATGTTGAATTTTCACTGTGGCCCCACAATTTCCAAGAGAAAATTACCCATTTTTTCCAAACGAAGTCCCATCTAACATGCACATCAAGATGCCATCTGTTGACTTTAAACGTTTTGTAAATTCTCAGAGGAGAGAGAAACATGTTCACTATTCTGCTGTTATCAAAATCTTCAGGAAAGCACTGCTTTGTAATAGTAAATGTTTCCATTGCACTTCTGATAGATTTTTTTCTCTTGGTTTGACTTCTCTTCATAAATAGTTGCTTGGCTGCCTCAGTTACATGGTAGTGAAATGTAGTAAGAAAAAGACTTCTCCATATATGCTCATTTAAAAGCAATTAAACCCTTATTTCAGGATTAAATATTTTAATATTTTTTTCAAAAATAAAGTATTAGGTGTTTTCTTCAAAATAACAAGGTGGTGTATCAATATAGTTATAAACAGTTTTTATAATTTGCCTTGCCTGTGTTTTAATTTAAGTACTGGTTTTGCTACTTGTTACTATAAAATATAAATGGTAAAATAATGATAATAAGAGCTATTATGACACACCCACAGTCAATATCATACTGAATGGGCAAAAGCTGGAAGCATTCCCTTTGAAAACCAGCACAAGACAAGGATGCCCTCTCTAACCACTCTTATTCAACATAGTATTGGAAGTTCTGGCCAGGAAAATCAGACAAGAGAAAGAAATAAAATTATTAAAATTGGAAGAGAGAAAGTCAAATTATCTCTGTTTGAAGATGACATGATTGTATATTTAGAACACCCCATCATCTCAGCCCAAAAACTCATTAAGCTGATAAGCAACTTCAGCAAAGTCTCAGGATACAAAATCAATGTGTAAAAATCAAGCATTCCTATACACCAATAATAGACAAACAGAGAGCCCAATCATAAGCAAACTCACATTCATAAATGCTAAAAAGAGAATAAAATACCTAGGAATATAATTTACAAGGGATGTGAAGGACCTCTTTAAGTAGAACTACAAACCACTGCTCAAGGAAGTAAGAGAGGACACAAACAAATGGAAAAACATTCCATGCTCATGGATAGGAAGAATCAATATCGTGAAAATGGCCATACTGCCCAAAGTAACTTATAGATTCAGTGCTATTCCCATCACGCTACCATTGACTTTCTTCACAGAATTAGAAAAAAATACTTTAAATTTAATATGGAACCAAAAAAGAGCCCATATAGCCAAGACAATCCTAAGCAAAAAGAACAAAGCTGGAGGCATCACGTTACCTCCATGATTTCAAAGTATACTACAAAATAGCAGTAACAGAAACAGCATTATTACTGGTATAAAAATAAATATATAGACCAATGGAACAGAACAGAGGCCTCAGAAATAACATCACACATCTACAACCATCTGATCTTTGACAAACCTGACAGAAGCAAGCAATGGGGAAAGGATTCCCTATGTAATAAAAGGTGTTGGGAAAACTGGCCAACAATATGCAGAAAACTGAAACTGGACCCCTTCCTTATACCTTATGCAAAAATTAACTCAATATGGATTAAAGATTTAAATGTAAGACCTAAAACCAAAAAAACTCTAGAAAACAACCTAGGCAATACCATTTAGGACATAGGCATGGACAAAGACTTCATGACTAAAACACTAAAAGCAAAAGCAATAAAAGTCAAAATTGACAAGTGGGATCTAATTAAACTAAAGAGCTTCTGCACAGAAAAAAAAATTTGCAACCTACCCATTTGACAAAGGGCTAATATCCACATCTACAGGGAACTTAAACATATTTACAAGAAAAAAACAAACAACCCCATCAAAAAGTGGGCAAAGAATATGAAAAGACACTTTTCAAAAGAAGACATTTATGTGGCCAAGAAACATGAAAAAGAGCTCATCATCACTGGTATTAGAGAAATGTGAATCAAAACCACAATGAGATAACATCTCATGCCAGTTAGAATGGTGAACATTAAAAAGTCAGCAAACAACAGATGCTGGAGAGGATGTGGAGAAATAGTAATGCTTTTACACTGTTGATGGGAGTGTAAATTAGTTACACCATTGTGGAAGACAGTGTGGCTATTCCACAAGGATCTAGAACTAGAGTACCATTTTACCCAGCAATCTCATTACTGTGTATATACAAAGGATTATAAATCATTCTACTAAAGACACAAACACACGTACGTTTATTTTGACACTATTCACAATAGCAAAGACTTGGATCCAACCCAAATGCCCATCAATGATAGACTGGAGAAAGAAAATGTGGCACATATACACCATGGAACACTATGCAGCCATAACAAAGGATGAGTTTGTGTCCTTTGCAGGGACATGGATGAAGTTGGAAACCATCATTCTCGGCAAACTAACACAGGAACAGAAAACCAAACACAGCATGTTCTCATTCATAAGTGGGAGCTGAACAATGAAAATACATGGGCACAGAGAGAATACACATTGCATGTATTCACTCATAAGTGGGAGTTGAACAATGAGAACATATGGGCAATGGGAGGGGAACATCACACACTGGGGTCTGTCGGGGGATGGGCAGCTAGGGGAAGGATAACATTAGGAGAAATACCTAATGTAGATGACAGGCTGATGGGTGTAGCAAACTACCATGGCACAAGTATACCCATGTAACAAACCTGAACATTCTGCATGTGTATCTCAGAACTTAAAGTATAATAATAAAAAAATTAAAGATTAATAATGATAGAATCTATGAATCTTTACTATTTAGTTTTTTTGTTTTGTTTCATTTTGTTTGGTTTGGTTTGGTGGCAAAAATAACAACCTCCCTGGAAAAAGATTAGGCCAAGAGAGGAATTAATTGGAAGGCTCACAGAAGGAAACTCAAAGATGCAAGTCTTACAGTCCCTATCTTTACTGTTTTAGGTGTCTGTTTGATTCCCTGTTACTGAACATTTGCTTCTTCTACAAAAGCAGGTCCTTCACTACACTCCTGTTGTGGGAATTCAGGGACCCCTAACAGAGGGACCAGCTGAAGCCATGGCAGAAGAACTTAAATTGTGAAAATTTCATAGACATTTATTAGTTTGACAAATTAATACTTTTATAATTTCTTATGCCTGTCTTTGCTGCAATCTCTGAACATAAATTGTGAAGATTTCACGGACATTTATCACTTCCCCAATCAATACTCTTGTGATTTCCTGTGCCTGTCTTGTCTTTAATCCCTTAATCCCATCATCTTTGTAAGCTGAGGATGTATGTTGCCTCAGGACCCTGTGATGATTGTGTTAACTGCACAAATTGTTTAAACAATGTGAAATCTGAGCACCTTGAAAACAGAACAAGATAACAGCGATGTTCAGGGAACATCAGGGTGATAACCATTAAGTCTGGCTGCCTGAGAGCAGGGCTGAACAGAGCAATATTTCTCTTCTTTCAAAAGCAAATAGGAGAAATATCGCTGAATTCTTTCTCTCAGCAAGGAACAGCCCTGAGAAAGAGAACATGTTCCTGGGGGGAGATCTCTAAAATGGCCACTCTAGGAATGTCTTTTATGGTTGCAGATAAGGGATGAAATAAACCCTGGTCTCCCGCAGTGCTTCCAGGCCCATTAAGATGAGGAAATTCCCGCCTAGTACATTTTTAGTCAGATCAGTTGTCTGTTCTCAAACCCTGTCTCCTGGTAAGACGTTATCAATGACAATGTGTGCCCAAAACTTCATTAGCAATTTTAATTTCACCCTGGTTCTGTGATCTCGCTGTGCCTCCATTTGCCTGGTAATATTTTATTACCTTGTGAAGCATGTGATCTCTGTGACCCACACCCTATTCATGCACTCCATCCCCTTTGAAAATCACTAATAAAAACTTACTGGTTTTGCAGCTTGTGGGGCATCACAGAACCTGCCAACATGTGATGTCTCCCCCAGACACCCAGCTTTATAATTTCTTTTTTTTTTCTTTTTTTCAAGCTTATATACCATTTACTTCAATTTCCTTTATTCTTTATTTATATTTCTTTACTCTTATATATATTTTTAATTATTTTATTTTATTATTATACTTTAAGTTCTAGGATACATGTGCATAACGTGCAGCTTTGTTACATATGTATACATGTGCCATGTTGGTGTGCTGCACCCATTAACTCATCATTTACATTAGGTATATCTCCTAATACTATCCCTCCCTCCTTCCCCCTCCCCATAATAGGCCCTGGTGTGTGATGTTCCCCTTCCTGTGTCCAAGTGATCTCATTGTTCAATTCCCACCTATGAGTGACAACATGCGGTGTTTGGTGTTCTGTTCTTGCGATAGTTTGCTGAGAATGATGGTTTCCAGCTGCATCCATGTCCCTACAAAGGACATGAACTCATCCTTTTTTATGGCTGCATAGTATTCCACAGTGTATATGTGCCACATTTTCTTAATCCAGTCTGTCACTGATGGACATTTGGGTTGATTCCAAGTCTTTGCTATTGTGAATAGTGCTGCAATAAACATACATGTACATGTGTCTTTATAGCAGCATGATTTCTAATCCTTTGGGTATATACACAGTAATGGGATGGCCGGGTCAAATGGTATTTCTAGCTCTAGATCCTTGAGGAATTGCCACACTATTTTCCACAATGGTTGAACTAGTCCCACCAACAGTGTAAAATTTATAATTTCGTTCTTTTGTACTCTTTCCCTTTATTTCTCAGACCAGCCGACACTTAGGAAAATAGAAAAGAACCTACATGAAATAACGTTGAATTATTGGGTGCTGGTTTCCCCCTGATACACTCCACAATGTCAGGAACCAGGGAAATAAAGAGAACATCCTTATCTGATCTCAGGTTTAATAATCTCTGCAAAAACTCCAACTGGTTCCACTTAGGTCATATTTCTTGCATCCCCTTTCCCTACTCAATCTCAGTGGCCCGAACAAAGGGGTTTATGTGAAATAACTCCTTCTGATTGACTCATGATATAAAATATTAACTCTCAGAAGATGGTGTATACTACTGTCCTGAGCAACTAAACATTACATGTCCAAAACACTACATCTGAATACTAAGTAACTTACATGAAGCACTTGGCATGGTGCCTAGCATGTGGCAAAAAATGTTAAGTCAATTTCTTTTGTACACATTCTATAACTCAAAGGGCACATAGAAATTACACAGAGGAAACCATGCATTTTGAAGCCACTCTAAGGCTGTAACATTGGGTGTGACATAGAATAAGAAAGACAGAGTAATGATTTAAAAGACTGAGAGTTTTGAAAGAGACAGGATCCATGGTGCATTTATATGGAGGATTTGAATAGTATGTTTTATGGTATCCAGATTTTTCTCATTTTTTCACAAATTCCTTGATGTTTATGTGAATTTTGTTATATTTTATTTAAAATTATATGTAAGTAGAATTTATTTTGGTGGCAATTGATAGAAAACAAACAATTTTAAGTGAATTTATTTATCCAGATAACTAAGAACAGAAATATGGTACTTTCAACCTTCAAGAGAGGCCTGATTCAGCACCTGCCATAAAAGTCTCAGAGATTGTTTTTGCATTGCCTGTCTTACCTGTTTTTTTTAATGTCAGCTTAGTCCTTGGGTCAATATAGTGGTTGTCTTGCCCACTATAACTAAGTTCTTTGGCTGCCCAAAGCACCTCCCCTTATTGTATCAAAATAGCTACAATAATTTTTAACTTCACATACAATCATTACTTTATTTAGTGTAAGATTTTCTTTGGATTGCTCCAACATATGTTTACCCTTAGAAATGAAAAGTCTCAGCCTCACATGATCTAAAAGTAGTACTTACTCATCAACTGTTCATGTTTTTTGTTCATATGATTTCTGTGTATTTCCCAGTCTCCTTTAAAATTGGATAGAGGTCATGAGATTACTTCTGCCTAATGGAATATAAACGACCATGGTATGTCACTCCTAGACTGAGGCTATCAGAGCAAGTGTGTTTCCAGCAAGACTCTCATTCCCTTCTTGAGAACCTTCAATTTATATGTTTAGGTGGCAGCTTTGGAAGAGTTTGGGATGTTGAACCTCAAAATCACAGGTTGAAGGGGACATGGATTTTCCTACAGTGGAAGTCATGAAGGCATGAGGGAGAAATAAAATTGTGTTTATTTAACCACTGAGATTTGGAGGTTTAATTGTTATTACTACATAATCTGCCTATTTTTACTACTGCATCCACGAAATCACTTTTTTTGCAAAAAGAGTGACAAAACTTAACAAGGACTCTTTTCTCTGTCACTTAAAAATCATAATTACAAGTTAACTCGTTACCTATTTAGACTTTATTTCGATGCATAGAAGAGAATGGTGACAAAGAAATAAAAAGAGCTTGCAGCAGTAGAGTAGTATATTCAAGAAATATCATCATTGGGTTCTAAATGGATTTATCAGGAGTCAAGAACCCATGACCACCCTCAGAAGTCATGTGCCACCACATCTAATGTATCTCTAACAACTGTTGGTTAAAAATCTATTCTCATTAAGGCTATGAAATTTTAATATATTTGAATGGGAAGATTTATTGTATATAATGATAATACCAAACACTATAATTTATAGCAAAGGATCTGTAACCCCTTGAGAAATATAAATGTTCAATGTATAGTTATTGCAATAGCTCAGATAATTTATTCAACTCTTATAAAATATATTTGATAGGTTATCAAACTGTAAAACTTGTTTTATTTACCGTGTATAAAGTGATAAGATATTAAGCTAGATATTCTCTATTCATAGATTCCATGTATAGATACTTGTTGCTCAGGTTTTACCTGAGAGAAGCAGAATATACAATAGAGCTAATCGACTATCTGGGTTCAAATACGGACATACAGCTGATGTGATTGAATGACTCAATTCCTGTGTACCTTGGTTTACTCATCTGTGCAGTCAGTATAGTGTATTGTACTAACCAACCAACCAACCAAGACATTTTTGTAAGTGAACCAACATCACTAATAATAATTGTGCCAAGATAACGAGAATAGCCATATATCACTTTTTGTGTGATATACCATGCACAACGTCTCTGCTACCCACACAAAATGTGATATATGGTTCTCTTTTTCATTTATACAATTAAAATATTTTTTAAAGCGAATGCCACAAAGAATGGTTGTACAGAAAACAAATGAGAGAATGAGTTGAAGAGAACTAATATTGTTAGACATAGAGTTTGGACTTCAGAGGCCCTTTATCACAAACACAAGAGTATAAAATGCTAATGCCTCTGCTCTTTGGACTCTGGCATCAATCTTGGCATGAAGCAACCCAGAAACCAAAATATCCACTTTCCTGACAGTCTTTAGCCATCATGGAATCATTCCCCTTTAGCCCTGTGCCTAGGAAAGGAAAGGCACCTGCTTCTCTGGTCTGTGAAGGTTTGTAGGCTGTATCATTGCTGAGATGGAGAAAGCACTCTGGCATAAGAGTACAGGGAGAATTAAAGCAGTAAAAGAGCTTAAGTAAAATAAAAAACGCAATAATTGGCTTTCAGATTGCTTGAATGCAATAGATACTTACAATAAAACTAAATATTTCCTAATTGAATTAGGCATTTATTTTCTTTTCTTGAGGACATTTATTTTTATTTATTTATTATTGTTATGATTATTATTTATTTTAGTTTAAGTTCTGGGTTCCATGTGCAGAACGTACAGTTTTGTTATGTAGGTATATATGTGCCCTGGTGGTTTACTGCACCCATTGACCTTTTCTTGGTTCTCTTCATGTTGCTTTGCCTGGATGCAGAAATATTTATGAGCAAGTACATTTGCAAAAGTTGCACAAGGCAGCTAAGGATACTTTACATCATTTACATTCACTTTATTTTACACTTTTATTAAAAATATACTATGAGCATTACTTTGAATATTACATTTTACTTTTTATTATGATTGAGTATAACGTGACATGTGAAAATTCTGATGATAACATAGTAATCTTTAAAATAAACACAAAATATATAAAGTATATATAAATAAAAATATATAAAATATATATAAACATTTTATATATAAATATAAATATTTTTAAAAAGTGAATGCCACAAAGAAAGGTTATACAGAAAACAAATGAGAGAATGAGTTTAAGAGAAGTAATATAGTTAGACATAGGGTTTGGACTTCAGAAGGCCCTTTATCACAAACACAAGAGTACAAAAATGCTATATATATATATATATATATATATATATATAAAATATATGAATATAAATTAAAAATATATAATATATAATAAAAATATACAAAATGCTTGAGAACTTGTGAATTGTATATATCATTAATATTTATTTAAGCATCTTATTTTCAGAACACCTGCACTCTGACATTTTTTGAGCTTTAAGTTATATTAAAGTCATAGGTTAGGCAGAGCTAGAAGGAAGCACCATCTTTGGTGGAGTAAAAAGCCTGAGAAATCTGTCTCCTCATCTAGCCAAAAATTGCACTTGTGTAATCTCTCTGATGTAACCACATTTGAACTCTTTTCAGTCTATATAGAAAGCTTGCAACTTTTAGGAGAAGTTATAATTAATTTATCCTTAGCATGGAAACATCTGTCTATCGTTCACCACTTGGTCACATAGCATGCATTCTGTCATTCTTGGAGCATTTTGCATTCAGTTTGTGGGAGTCAGAGTGGGCAACAGAGACCCCATCTTCGAAATATCAACAACCAGCATTCTGATTACTGATTTTGATTGCCAAAATATCCACATGAATGTGGGCAATCATTATTGTAAGCTTCTCCTCCTGTGGGTGGTGTCTTTCTAGGAATTTAAAGGAGCAGAATCATTTGTCTTCTTTCATTTTTCTCTTCTTCCTCTTTTGAAAGCCAGAAATTTAATAATAAAAACAATCAAAACAACTATATATACTAAAGAATTTGAAAAGTCACCATGTGTGTCTAGGGAATGGCACAGACTCACAAAGACGTAAGAAGACATTAAGTTACATTATAGACTGATTCATGGCAGAGAAACATCCTGCAACAATTTTCTAAATTAAAAAATGACAAACAAGACCATTATTTAAAAAACCTGAGGAAGACCGAGAATTAGATCACTAGAGTTAGTGTGTTATAAAATTAAAATATCTAGTTTTCAGCAAAATGCATACATACACAGGGTGCACAAAAAAACCTAAAGTATGACACATTCAAAAGAAAAATAAATAAACTTACAGAAACTGTCTCTGAGAAAGACCAAATGGACTTAGTAGACAAAGGCTTTAAAACAAGTATCTTAAAGATATTTGAAGATATCAAATAAGTCACAGGTAATGTCAAGAAAATAATGTCTAAGCAAAGTGGAAATACCAATAAAGGGAAAATAATAAAAAAGGAACCAAAAGGAAATTGTGGAGCTGAAAAGTACACTAACTAAAATTAAAATTTTACTTGGAAGATTTAAAAACAGACCTTAACAGACAGATAAATGAATTAGTTACTTGAAGATATAACATTTGAAATTAGTCAGTCTGGGAAGCAGAAAAAAAAAATGGAGAAAAGAGAATAGAGCCTAAAGAACCTATGGAACACTGTCAAACTGACCAATGTATATACTGTGGGGGTCTCAGAAAGAGAAGAGATAAAGCAGATTGTTTGAAAAACATTGACTGGAAACTTCTCAAATTTGATTAAAGGCATGAATATAAGTATTTAAGAAGCTCAAAGAACTCCAAGCAGGATAATGCAAAGAGACCTACATGACAGCACATTAAAATGAATCTGTTGGAACCCCAAAACAAAGAGAGAATATTGAAAGCAGAAAGAAAGACACAAATTGTCATATGCAAGAGATTTTCAATATGACTATGAGAAGATTTTTCATCAGAAACCTTGAAAGGTAGAAGACAGTGGATTGTTACACTCAAAGTGCTGAAGGGGAAAAACCAAAAATAAAAAACCTTTCAACCAATAATTCTACATCCAGCAATATTATTCTTCAAAATTAAAGGAGAAATTAAGATATTTCAAGACAAAGAAAATGTGAGGGAAACCAGGCGTGGTGACTCACACCCATAATTCTAGCACTTTGGGAGGCTGAGGCAGGCAGATTGCCTGAGCTCAGGAGTTCGTGACCAGCCTGGACAATGTAGCAAAACCTCGTTTCTACTAAAAATACAAAAAATTAGCCAGCTGTGGTGGTGCACACCCATAATCTCAGCTACTCAGGAGGCTGAGGCACGAGAATTGCTTGAACCCAGGAGGCTGCAGTGAGCCGAGATCTCTCCACTGCATCTCAGCCTGGGTGACAGAACAAGACTCTGTCTCAAAAAAGATAAAAGGAAAGGAAAGGAAAAAGGGAAGGGAAGGGAAGGAAAGGAAAAAGGGAAGGGAGGGGAAGGAGAAGGGAAAGGGGAAGGGGAAGGGGAAAGGAAGGGGAAGGGAAGAAGGGAAGGGAAGAAGGGAAGGGAAGAAGGGAAGGGAAGAAGGGAAGGGAAGGGAAGGGAAGGGAAGGGAAAGAGAAAAGAAAAGGTGAGGGAATTCGTTACCACTAGACCTACTTTGTGAGAAATGCTAAAGGAAGTTTATAAGGGAAAAATGAAAGGACACTGGACGGGAATTTGAAACTGTGTGAAGAAATAAAGATCCCTGGTAAAGATAAACACTTGGAAAATTATAAAAACTAGTTCAATTTGCTGGGTGCAGTAGGTCACACCTGTAATCCCAGCATTTTGGGAGGCCAAGGTGGGTGGATCACGAAGTCAGGAGTTCTAGACCAGCCTGGCCAACATTGTGAAACCCCATCTCTACCAAAAACACAAAGCTGTGTGTGGTGGCACTCACCTGTAGTCTCAGCTACTCAGTAGGCTGAGGTGGGAGAATCTCTTGAACCCAGGAGGTGGAGGTTGCAGTGAGCCGAGACCATGCCATTGCACTCCAACCTGGGTGACAGAGTGAGACTCCATCTCAAAAAAAAAAAAAAAAAAAAAAAGTTCAATTGTAACTTTAGTATGTAACTACACTTTTTGTCTTCTACATAATTTAAAGACTAATGCATTAAAATAATTATGAGTCTATACATTTGTACACACAATGTATCAAGATGTAATTTTGTGACATTAATAACTAAAAGAAGTGGGGCATAGGGTTGTATGGGAGCAGAGGTTTTTATGTGTTAAGCCATTATAAATTCAAATTATGGTGTTATAACTTTATTATTTTAAATGTGATCCCTATAGTAACCACAAAGAGAAGCACAAAATATACACAAAAGGAAATAAGAAGGGAACTAAAGTGCCTCTCTCCAAAAATCTAACAAGTACAGAAGAAGACAGTAATGCAGGATTTGGAGGACAGGCTGAAGCTACAAAACATATAGAAAACAAATAGATGACAGAAGTTCCTCTTATCAGTAATTACACTAAATATGAATGAATTACATTCTTAAACTAAAAGCAGAGATTGGCAGAATAGATTCTCAAAAGAGGACATAATCCAACTATATGCTGTCTACAAGACACATTAAATCTAAACTCATAACTTGAATATGAAAAGATGAAAAAAGATGATATTCCCTGTAATTAGTAGCTAAAAGAAAAAAGGAATGGCCATACTAAAATCAGACAAAATAGATATTAAAACAAAAACAAGTTGCAAGAGATAGAGAAAACAACTCTGGAAAGCGAATAAAGTCTCTTATAGATGCGGAAACTGAGATATAGAAACTTGCAGCTGGTGATGCTGAAAAAAATGGTTTGTTCCTGTGTCTTTTCTTTTTTTACTCACCTTATTACCTGCCCACATAAAGATTTTACCAGAAGCCAATGTGTACCTGGTAGAATTGGGGAATGAGGGAAAAAACTATTTTTAACCAAGGAAAATCTATTAGAAAGTCAAATTTTTACAAGAGAAAATTTAAAAATAAAAGATAAATCTATGAAAGTCTCATCCAAATAATTATGAATGAGAAGGGAAATAAATGGATGCCAAAACTAAATACACATCTGTGAAAGGGGGCTGAACTATACATTTTCATAAACAATATGGCCTGACTTCTGGCATTGTTTTTTTTTTTTTTTTTTTACCACCCCATGTGTCAATCTCCAGCTATTCAGGCCATGAGCCCTGAGAGCAGAGATTCCACACCATTTGTCTCTATCTCACACCCCACAGGCATCAACACATATCAGATGACAAATAAAATTATTTCAGATCAATACTTTATAGTGGATATATTTAAAGCCTAATTGAATTTTTACTCAAAAAAGAGAAACTTCTTTTAAAAGGTGTTACTAGAAAATAATAACACTTAAAAACACCATACAGAAATTGAAAGCTCATAATTACTGCCTTTGATATGGCACAAAAGATAATTAAAATATCCCATTCATCCAAGTACCTGAAACATCCAATATTTGACTTTGCTGACATTAAAATAGTATACAATTTCAATAAATGCTTCATTCAACACTAATGATGGGCTATAATGGCCTATTCTAACATCAAGAGAGAACTAGGCCAAAATGGCAGAAGTACATTCGACTGCAACTGTCTTGTGAGCAGCCATGTATATAACTTGTTATTCTAAGAAAAGTCCTGAATTGCAAAAGAGAAGACAACATCAGAGGTCAAAAACCATTGTAATAAAGAGCCAAACATACCTGTGGGGTCCAAATGTTTTGTGACATTTCTATCACCTGGAGAAGGCTATAGGTAAAAGGAGGTGACATAAATACACTGGCAGCTTGGTGCTGTTTCGTTTTTTTAAAAAAGCACTCTTATCTCCTATAGTAACAAATCTTCAGATAATTTCTTCTCAGGTTCAAAGTTTAGATTGCCTGGATTCAAGTTTTGGTTCCAAGAAAACTAGTGATGTGACCTTGAGCAAATCACTCGACTTTCTATGCCTGTGTCCTCATATGTAAAATGGAGGTAATAAACACATTATGATTATTACATAATAATATAATGAATATTAAATCAAAACTTAATCAGGCACTCACAAAATAATAAGTCTTCAATAAATGTTAGCTATTATTATTATTGTTGTTGTTGTTGTTGTTGTTATTGATATGGTTTGACTATGTGTCACCATCCAAACCCCATCTCGAATTGTAATAGCCATGTGTCAAGGGAAGAATCTGCTGTGTGGTGATTCAATTATAGGGGCAGTTTCCCTCATCCTGTTCTTGTGATTTGAGGGAGTTCTCACAATATCTGGTTGTTTGATAAATGTCTGGCATTTTCCCTGCTCATTTTCTCTCTCCTTCCACCATGTAAAACGTGCCTTGCTTTCCCTTTGCCTTCTGCCATGATTGTAAGTTTCCTGAGGCCTCCCAGCCACACAGAACTGTGAGTCAATTAAACCACCTCTTTTCTCATAAATTACCCAGTCTCAGTTAGTAATCTTATAGCAATATGAGACTGGACTAATACAGAAAATTGGTACTGAGATAGAGGGGTAGATAACCTGAAAATGTGAAAGATACTTTGGAACTGAGTAACAGGCAAGAGTTGGAACAGTTCAGAGGGCTCAGAAGGAGACAGGAAGATTTGGGAAAGTTTGGAACTTTTTAGACACTAGTTGAATGGTTGTGTCCAAAATGCTGATAGTGATATGAACAATGAAGTCCGGGCTGAGGTGGTCTCAGATCGAGATGAGGAACTTATTGAGAACTGAAGTAAAGGTCACTCATTCCATGCTTTAGTAAAGAGACTGGTGGCATTTTGCCCCTGCACTAGAGATCTGCAGAACATTGAGATTATCAGGGATTATTTTGAGTATCTGGTGGAAGAAATTTCTAAGCAGCAAAGCATCCAAGAGATAACCCAGCTTATTCTGAAACCAGTTACATATGCTCACAAAGAAATAGTTTGAAATTGAACTTATTTTTAAAAGGGAAGCAGAGTATAAAGGTTTATAAAATCTGCAGCCTGTTTATGTGGTAGAAAAGGAAACCCCATTTTCTGGGAAGGAATTCAAGCCTATTGCAGAAATTTCCACAAGTAACAAGGATCTGAATGTTAATAGCCAAGACAATGAGTTAAATGCTTCCAGGGAATGTGAGAGACATTCACAACAGCTCATCTCATCACAATCAGAGTCCTAGGAGAAAACAAAATGTAACGACTAATTTTTTTCAAAAAAACTAAACGCCACCTCTTTTGTATTGTTATAAGCAGAAATTGTGATAGTGTTTGCAGGCTCTTGGCAGAAAGTAGGTGCTCAATTTAATATTAGTAAAACTTGAAAACAATAGGTTAGCATATATTTTGGTATTGACATGAAGATGTTTGTCAAGAAAGAAAAGTAATTTTCAACATTTTGCAAGGTAATTTATAACTTGTAGATATTTGGATATTCAAATATTTATTGTGTTAATCTAAGACTGATAATGTTGGGTGGATGGGTAGGAGTGTTGTTTAAATCATTCTGATATTTCATAGTAGGGTAAGAAATGTTAGCTGTTACAATAAAAATGATATTAAACAAGACCAGTAGTTCCCAACAGTCACTGCAAATTAAAGCCAGTGGGGAGCTTTAAAAAGATAGAAATGTTTGGGCCTCACCTTCCTTTCCTGTCTGGATTATGATTTCATTGATTTAACATCTGTTCTGGGATTTGGTATTTCTGTTTTAATTCAAATTGAAATTTGAATCTAGAGTTATGAACTGCTGGGCTAGAGAATCGTGGTTCTCAGACATTAGCATTCCTCAGAGTAACCTGGAAGGCTTATTAAGACACATATTGCTGGGCCTCACCTGAAGAGTTTTTAATTCACTAGGTCTTGAGTGGGCCCTAAGAAGCCACATTTTCTAAGATATTTTTAGGTATGCTAATGCTGCTAGTCCAGGGATTAGACTGTGAAGACCGTAGGACTGATAATAGTTCTTAAACTTTTAGAAATCATAGAATATTTAAACCCCTAAAAGTAGATGTGTGTGTAGATATCTACATGTATGTATATATGTACATGTATGTGTGTATATATACACACACATGCACAGACATATAAATTATATATATAATGTATTGTATATATATAATTTATATGTATAAATTCAAAATATTGCATACAATTTCCCAGATTTCACAAATTCACTGAAACACCTCCACTGAACTTTTAAGAGTTCAAACATTTGAGGCACAACTCTTGATCTAATAATTTCTGATATTGTCATCTATCTCTTTAACTCAAAATCCAATGTCATCATTTTCCATTGAGAAATAATTCTATTGGTAATAAAAAATTAAAATATTAGACTACCATTGAAGAATTTATATTGAAAAACAATATAATTGTTTATATACACAAAACATGATTTGAAATCTTAGATTAAGAATTAACATTGCTTTCATGTAACTTTTTTCTTATTCTCACATTTTATTTTAGTCTATTTTATTGTAGGAAATAAGCTTAATCTTATAATAAGTATTTTTTATAATTATTTTTAGCTTTTCTTTAATAAAAGACTAAATATCTTATTGATATAATTATCAATTCCACACTTTTTGTTTTATTTTTAATTTATTTAATAATGGGTATTGAAAGTCTTAGTTCACGGCACTGTGCTTGGTGATGGGGATGGTACAATGAACTAAATATACATTGTTCTGTCTGTCAGAGAATTAAGTTTTGATTAATTTCTGGCATGAAACGGCTTTTGCATTTCCAAACTCTTTTTGATATGTTTTTGGCCCTGTACCAATGCATAAGTTTTTAAAGAAATATTTTGAAAGACTTTCCTATTGCTACATATTTTGATGTTAGTGGTAAATATATTTTTAACAAGCTAGCAACAGATAGTAACTGTTCAGTACTTAAGGCACATATGATATAGATAAATATTATAAATGCTTGCAATATATCTTGGACTCCACTGCTTTATAGATATTATGTTGAATTTTATGCTGAGAAAATATGTTTTATTTTATGAAATTTAATTTTGTAGTTTTGAAATACATTCAACAATGGCACAGTAAATACAATATGGTAATAGATTTCAAGATAATTTAATATATATCGAGGCATCTCAGTAGTAAGGTTTAGTATGTTCAGCAAAATGTAATTGCATAGTTAAAGAAATGCACCTGCTGATGTAATGTTAACTAGATAGTCATGTTCTGCATGTCACTGCTAGCTTCGCTTCATAGAGCTACAGAAATTGCTACTTTTGAGCTTGATAAATTATTCTTTGTTCATTTAGCTTTTAATTTCTTTCTAACGGTGCATAGTTCCAATATCACAAATCACTGTTATCTGGTGTCTTTGTATTCTTTATTTTTCTTTTTTAAAATTTTTACATTAAAAGGAACAAAGACCTCATGTCATGTCAGCTTCATATATTCTTTTAGTTGAACATGATCGAGTAATTCAAATGCAAACTGAAGACCATAATAATCATTGTCAAAAGTGCCAATATTAGGTTAAGGCCTTTGTTTTTATTTTAATCATTGCCACTCTCCTAACTTTATGTAAAACAAATTCACAATTTATTATCTGTATTGGGAAGAATGCCTTATAGTTGAGACATGCAAATATATATATTTTAATTTTTTAATATTTTTATTGAACTTTTTAACATTTTTATTTAAAATTATTTTTATTCATTAGAACACATAAATAAATGAATGAATAAATAAACACTCTAAGGATAAATATAAATTGAAAACAAGAGGCTTAATTCTCCTTGGTGAAAAAGGGAGAAGATATTTTTTTCACTTTCTCTTGGCAGAGCATTACTTTGGAAAACTTGTAATTCTGAGTACTTTCTTATATCTTTTTGTTGTACATAAATCCTTTTGAAGACTGAATATGCCTTTTGTCAGCTAGATGACCCAAGAGTGTATGTCTCCAGAATATGGGAGCCATGTCTTTGAAATGTATACATGGAAGAGAGCATTTCTCCCAGTTTCCATGAAAGAGCAGAGCCTAACTTCAGTGGGCACCTTGCTCCAAGTTGTAAAACTACCTCCTATCATAAAGACATGAGAAGTTTGTTTCTCCTCTGGATCAAGCCAATTAACTAACACAGATGGTCACCCCAATTACCAGATAAGTTAAAAATAAACTGTGTGTGACTAATGGTACTATCATGTCCTCTTTCCTGAGAACTAGTTATTGTTTATCTTGAAAACACACATAACGGGTTATATCTTCTTGTCTATATAGAAAGGTGAAGTTTGCTTTTGTCCTTGCAGTCCTGTAGCAAGCGGATTGCCTGGTATTTATGCTTAAGTGTTACCAATGGAGTGGCAAATATTTATGATACTAAAGTAAATGTGAAAACAAGAAAAAGAACATAAATGTAAGATGGAAGTTTTCCAAAAGCCTTTCACATTGTAGCTGTGAACTATTCTTAAACCCTCATTCAAACACCTCTGCTTCAACATCTTCATGTTCCAATTAAGCAGATTATTTGGTGGCTTTTATATACACCTCATGCTTCTACTTTTGTACTTTAGCACACCCTCTCTTTTCAAATGAATGTGCTTCTTCCATCTCCAAATATTAAATAATATCTATCTTTATTTATACTTTTACTACAAAATGTATTTACCTACCTGTATGTGTTTGTAGGTGCATGTGCTTTGTATTCCTGTAATACTGTAATCCTCATAGGCAGAATCTGTGATTTGTTTACCTTCTTCAGAAAAACAAGACTGGGAGATCTGAAAGAAATACCATAGTGATGGCCACAGGCATTGTATGTAAGAAATGCCTCAGATGAGAGCCATTCCACATTTTTCTAGCATCATAATTGCTATAATTGTTTTTACTTCATATCGCATATTTAGACATGCATACCATCTCTTATCTCTTACCACAGTTCCGAGTTATCTTTGAAATTTCTCCTATTGTACCTCAAACATTTACAATAAACAATTGCTAAGTTTATTTTAAGATAATTAGCATCTTTTTTTTTTTTTTTTTTTTTTTTTGAGACGGAGTCCCACGCTGTTGCCCAGGCTAGAGTGCAGTGGCGCGATCTCGGCTCACTGCAAGCTCCGCCTCCCGGGTTCCCGCCATTCTCCTGCCTCAGCCTCCTGAGTAGCTGGGACTACAGGCGCCCGCCACCGCGCCCGGCTAATTTTTTGTATTTTTAGTAGAGACGGGGTTTCACTGTGGTCTCGATCTCCTGACCTTGTGATCCGCCCGCCTCGGCCTCCCAAAGTGCTGGGATTACAGGCTTGAGCCACCGCGCCCGGCCTAAACCTTAATTTATATTAGAGAACATATGTACATCTTTTTAAAATAGATCAAAAGTTATTTTTAGAAACCGTGAATTGGGACTCATGGTTTTTCATTTTTGTTTCAATAAACAACTGATATAATCAGTTCAGGTATCTTTAGAAAGAAACTATGACACAAACTTTTTTAAACAGTAAGGGCTGTTTCTTATCTCACATAATACAATATCTGAGTTAAGGTTGGTATACGATTGATTGATTTGAAACCTTTAAAACACTCTCAAAGACCTAAGTTTCATTTTGAATACTCAAGATGCTCTTTATCATCATAAGATGCAGGGGCTCCAAGCACGATATCTGTATATAACCTCATTCTAAAGATAGTGTCCCATCTTGTACATCTCATTTCAGATGAAAGTGAACTATTCCCAAAAGATCTCCAACCCACCATATTTTCTCATAATTATTATCCAAAATTTAATTTTAAATTAAATTTAATTTAAAAGGCTACTTCAAGATTGGAATTTAGCCTTTACCAGGATACAAAGTTAACTCACCTGAGCTGAGTTTCTATTAAGAAGCGACAATAAAATATTTAAATAAAAATGTATATGCCTTCACCTCAGGCAACTCATAATATTTCCAATATAATATTCAATATTAATATCATGTCAAAAAATCATTACCATTTCTTTCCTCTGAAGAGTTAAAGATATTAAAAGAATTCTGACATGCAAACCAAAAGATCTCATCTAAGACCTGCTGTTCTCCAGTCATGTAATCTTTGATAAGTTTTATATATATATATATATATAAACTTGATTTATATATTTGAAAAATGAGAATAAAATTAATAGCCCTGTAAGCACTGTAGAATTTGAGATGCAAACAGATATGTATTTCAATGTACTTTATAAATTATAATGTAGTGTATAAATTTGAATTATACTCATTATTTATTGCTTGATATCTTGTCACAGAATTTAAAAATAAAAATAAAATAGTTACTATTTAAACTTAACTCATATCTACATATCAGTTTTGTTCAAATGGAGAAACAAGTTGGCAATAGAAAAGTAATGAAGAGTAGACTATTCAATGAGATGTATTCAGAAAACAAAAATTTTCTTCTTTACACCACTGTAATTGCAATAATTTCAACTCTAGGATGTTTCGTCTTACCAGTATAGTTAGCATAAGTTTTTTAAAATATTTTTAATTTATGTGGGTATATAGTAGGTAGATATACTGATAGGGTACATAAGATATTTTGATATAGGCATGCAATATGTAATAATCACATTGTGAAAAATGAGTATCCACCCCTTCAAGCATTTATCCTTTGTGTTACAAACAATTCAATTTACTCTTCTAGTTATTTTAAAATGTACAATTAAATTATAATTGACTATAGTCACCCTATTTTGCTATCAAATACTTGGTTTATTCTTTTTTTTTTTTGTACCCATTAACAATCTCCATCTCCTCTTCACCCCTCACTACCCTTTCAAGCTCTAGGAAACATCCTTCTATTCTCTATCTACATAAGTTCAATTGTTTTGATTTTTAGATGCAGCAAATAACTGAGAACGTGGCTTATAGCCAAAAGACAGGCAATAACAAATTCTGGCAAGGATGTGAAGAAAAAGGAACGCTCATACACTGTTTGTGGGAATATAAATGGGTACAACCACTATGGAGAAGAGTTTTGAGGTTTTCCCCAAAACTCGGAATAGAATTACCATATAAGGCAACAATCCCACTGCTGGATATACATCAAAATGAAGAAAATCAGTATATGGAAGAGATATCTGCACTTTCATGTTTGTTGCAGCACTGTTCATAATAGTCATGATTTGGTGGCAACCTAAGCATCTACCAAAAGATTAATGAAGAAAATGTGGTACATACACACAGTGGAGTACTATTTAGCCATTAAAAAGAATAAGCTCCTGTCATTTGCAATAACATGGATAGAACTGGAGGTCATTATGTTAACTGAAATAAGCCAGGAACAGAAAGACAAACATCCCATAGTTCTGCTGTGTGATTTGAAGTCAGGTAATGTGATTCCCTCAGTTTTGATCTTTTTGCTCAGGGTAGCTTTGGCTATTCTGGGTCTTTTGTTGCTCTATATACATTTTAATATGGTTTTTATAATTTTTGTGAAGAATGTAATTAGTATTTTGATAGGGATTGCATTGACTCTGTAATTGGGTGATATGTGCATTTTTAACAATTTGATTCTTCTAATCTATGAACATGGAATATCTTTCCATTTTTTGTGTCTTCGTCAATCTCTTTCATCAGTGTTTTGTAATTTTAACTGTAGAGATCTTTCACTTCTTTGGTTAATTCCTAGGTATTTAATTTTGTTTGTGGGTATTGTAAATGGAATTACATTTTTATTTCTTTTTCAGACTACTCACTGTTGGCATATGGAAATATTAATTGATTTTTGTATGTTGATTTTGTATCCTGCAACTTAACTGAATTTGTTTATCTATTTTTATAGTCTTTTGGTGGTGTCTTTTGGTTTTTTCAAATACAAGATCATGTCACCTGCAAAGAAAGATAATGTAACATCTTCCTTCCCAATTTGGATGCCCTTTGTTTATTTCTCTTGTCTGATTGCTCTAGCCAGGGTTTGTCAAGTAACAGTGTAAAAGTGGGCACCCTTGTCATGTTCCAGATCTTACAGAAAAGGCTTTCAGGTGTTCCTCATTCAGGATACTAACTGTGGGTCTGTCATACATGGCTTTTATTATGTTGAAGTATGTTCCTTCTTTTTTTAAAAATTTATTTATTTTTTATTATTATTAAGTTCTAGGGTACATGTGCATAACGTGCAGGTTTGTTACATATGTATACTTGTGCCATGTTGGTGTGCTGCACCCATCAACTTGTCAGCACCCATCAACTCGTCATTTACATCAGGTATAACTCCCAATGCAATCCCTCCCCCCTCCCCCCTCCCCATGATAGGCCCCGGTGTGAGACTGGATTAAGAAAATGTGGCACATATACACCATGGAATACTATGCAGCCATAAAAAAGGATGAGTTTGTGTCCTTTGTAGGGACATGGATGCAGCTGGAAACCATCATTCTTAGCAAACTATCACAAGAACAGAAAACCAAACACCTCATGTTCTCACTCATAGGTGGGAACTGAACAATGAGATCACTTGGACTCGGGAAGTATGTTCCTTCTATATTTAGTTTTTAAAGTTTTTTCTTCATGAAGTGATGTTAAATTTTATCAAATGCTTTTGCAATGTCAATTGAAATGATCATAGGTTTTTTGTCCTTTATTCTGTCAATATGATATATCACCTTGACTGAGCTGCATATATTTTACCATCCCTGAATCACTGGGATAAATCCCATTTGGTCATGATGAATGATCTTTTTAATGCATTGTTGAATTTTGTTAGCTATTTTTTGTTGAGAATTTTTGTATCAATATTTATCAGAGATATTGGCCTGTATTTTTCTTTTTTCTTTTCTTTTCTTTTTTTTTTTTTTTTTGATGCATCTTTGGTTTTGGTATCAGGGTAATATTAGTCCCATAGAATGAGTTTGGAAGTATTCCCTCCTACTCTATTTTTCAGAATACTTTGAGTAGGATTGATATAAGTTCTTTTTTAAATGGTTGGAAGAATTCAGCAGTGAAGCCATCGGGTCCCAGGCTTTTCTTTACTGGGAAATTTTTTATTGCAGTTTTGATCTCAGTACTTGTTATTGGTCTATTCAGGTTGTTGATTTCTTCATAGTTTAAACTTGGTAGGTTGTGTGTGTCTATGAATTTGTACATTTCCTTTAGATTTTCCAGTTTATTGGCATATAGTTGCTCATAGTAACTACTAATAATCCTTTGAATTTCAGTGATATCAGAACTTCTGTAACCACTACTTGGCCACCATCTAGGTTCACTCAAGTTTCTAGGGCTCTACAATCAGCAGATGGTGAAGCCAGCCAAGTGTTTGTCCTTCCGTACAGGGCAGTGAGTTCTCCCAGGCCTCAGGCAGGTCCACAGATATTGCCTGGGAGTCAGGGATTGGAGTCAAAAACCTTGTAAATTTACCTGATGTTCTATTCCACTGTGGCTAACCTGAAATCAAACCACAATTCAAAGTCCTCCTGTTCTTGTCTCCCCTTTCCATAGCAGAAGAGCCACAACCACCTCTGGTCCCTGGGGGTTCTGTCAGGTCCCCACTGTTCACTTAGAGCTCAAGGGCTCTTCAATTAGCTTGTGCTGAATGCTACCAGGCCTGGGACTCACCCTTTATGGTAGTGGGCTCACCTCTGGGTCCACAAATACTATCAAAAAGCCTAGGCCTGGACTCAGGGACCTCTGGAGCCTGGTTTGTGCTCTACCTCACAATGGCCGAGCTGGTACCTAAGGTGCAAGACAAAATCCCTTTTACTTTTCCCTCTGCTTTCCTCAAGCAGAAGGTGTCTTTCATTGTAGTCACCACAGCTGGGAATGTGCTGGTTCACACCTGAAGCCAGTACATGTCAAAGTTCAAGGTCCGTGGCATACTACCTGTGTATCCCCACTGGTTATTCCAGGCCTAGGGACTCTTCTGTCAGCAGATGAATCCTTGCAGAATTGGGTCCTTCCCTTCAAGGCAGCAGGTTCCCTTCTGGCCCAGGGTATATCTAAAACGTGTCACCTGGGAGCTCGGGCCTGGAATGGGGGCCTCATGACCCTGCCCCAGTGCCTTGTCTTAGTGTGGCTGAGCTGGTGTCCAAGGTGCAAGACAAAATCATTTTTCATCTTCACTGTCCTTTCCTTAAGCAGAAGGAATAAGTCACTTTCATTGCTGGGAGCTGCACTGCCTGAGGCTGGAGATGGAGGGGTGCAAGCACTCACTTAGCTGCCCCAGTTTGTGTCTCCCTAGGTCATGTGCCACACTAGTACACTGAATGTAAGCCCAGCTCAGCATTAGGAGTTACTGAGGAATTTCAGTCCTTATGTCCTAGACTGTCTTTCAGATTTATCCAGGACCTCAGAGCATTTTGGCCCAAGATGATGAGATTTGCTGAGAAACTCAAGTTCTGACCACTGGGACAGGCAATTTCTCTCTGGCTAGGTCTGGTCCAAATGCTCCCTCTGTGTGTGTGCTGGCCGAGCCCAGCACAGCTTTGCTCTCCACTGTGACACAGCAGCACTGAGTTCAATGTAAAGTTCCTCAGTCACTGCACTCTCCCACCCGCAAGTACACGGACTCTTTCTCTGCATCTTATGGCCACTGCCAGGGGCTGGAGGAGGGGTGGAACCAGTGATGCAATATTGTCTCTCCTGCCCTCTTCAATTCCTCTTTTAATGATGTGAAGTTAAAACCAGGTACTGATTGCTCACCTGGTTTTTAGTTCTCGTGACAGTGCTTCTCTGTGTGTAGATAGTTGTTAAAATTTGGTGTTTCTACTTCTATTCTGTCATGTTGCTCTGTTCCTCTAGTTTTCTCAGCAATACGTTCTGCTGTTGTTTATGGTTGTTGTCAGTAAAGACACAAATGTAGGTGAAAACGACAAAAGTACCTTGTATGTGTAAGCACTGTGCTACATGCACCTTATGTCCATAAAAAGAGGAGTATAGGTTAATAAAACCCAGTCCTCACGTCAAAGAAATGTTTCAGTATGGAGGAAGAGACCACCATATACACATAAAATGCTTATAAAACCATGAAGTATAGACGTTAAACATGCAGAATCAGAAAGATATGGATTTATGTCCTGGCTCTGGTGAAGACTGCCTTTTTAACTTTGGCCAATATATTTCATATCTCTGAGCTTCCAGAATCTTTTTAACATACCACACAATGCTCCCAAACTTCCTGATTTCTTATTCAAAATGAAGAAACTGACATATTCATATAATAGATTAGTCAGTTTATAAACTACACTATATTATTTGTCAAATGATAAGTTGCTTACAAGATTCTACCTGAGGTTAGAGCATTTGAGAGAAAAGAAAGTAAAATCCAGAGGAAAGAATTTTAGGCATAGGTTTTCTGGTTCTTCTTTGATAAATAAAATTATCTAGTAAACAGCAAATAAACTTTAACTGCTATTGGTATAAAATTTAAATAGTTTGATCAAATCAAATATAGTACACATCTATCAATCTAAATATGTTTCAGCTTCCCTTTTGTTCTCTGTCTAAGCAATAGAAATATAATTTTGTTTCTTATAGGACCTACACAAAATCTAATCATATTTTCTGCATTAGGCTTTTAAAAAGTATCATTAAGTAGAAAGCTGAGATAAGAACCATTTAATGTTACTCTAACCCTGACGCTTGATTCCATTAACAAGTGACAGAACAAAAAGAACTGGTCAGACTAGCCCATCTGATCTTGTCAGCAACAAAGGCAATTTAAAATTACCAAAGGAATGCCCCAATTGAAACCATTTTAATGTGACTCAACTCTATTTTATTTCTTAAGAGCAATTCCTAGCATTTCAATCGTTTTCTGCTTAAAACTGTTTTATATCACATTAACACAAGATCTTCATTGGAACAATCAATATTATCAATCGAATTTAATTTATGATTCCCATAAGTGTAGAATTTCTTTTTTCCCCACTTTTAACACATGACTGAAGTTTTAATTTTTAAAAATATTTACTCTTCTTTATCTATCAGTATATTACCTAAAACTATGTTTTTTAAAAGTTCCTTTTTAAACCTGAGATAAATATTTTTGTGAAACAAAAGGAAATAGGAAAAGGAAGATGTATTTCAAAAGGAGAACACAAAAAGCATGGTTTCCTTCTTTTTATTTTGATTAAATATTATCTCAATGAAAAATTTTCATTACCTGATATCTTTGACAAAAAAAGTACTTGAAATATTATTTTTAGATTATTTCTATTCATAACACATTTTTTCTCCCCTGCACATTCATAAGGATGTCACGGAACAGATGAGGCAAAGATCAACAAATATAAAATTAATGACTAGAGGGACTTGTTGAAGAATACAAAACTACAGCTAGATGGCAATAAGTTCAAGTTTTCTATAGCACTGTAGGGTAACTATAGTTAATAATAATATGTAGTTTCAAATAGCTAGAGGACGGATATTGAATGTCCCCAAAACAAAGAAATGATAAGTGTTTGAGATGATGGATAAGCTAACTACCTTGATCTGATCACTATACATTATAAGTATTGAAGCATTGCTATGTGCTATGTACTCCATGAATATGTACAATTATTATTAGTGAATTTAAAAAATAAAATTTAAAAAGATATTTGCATGTTCACCTGTTGATATCCACTCTGTTCTTAAAATAAAAATCATGAACTATTAACAATGATCATTTAAAAATAAGGGCATAAGAAAGTTGGCAGTAAAAAAAGAAAATAAAAATAGAGGCTTTACTATCATCACACCCTCAATGGAATCCAAAAATTCATAAGAATGTGAAACTGGAGATCATGATGTTAAGTGAAATAAGCCAGGCACAGAAAGACAAACATCACATGTTCTCATTTATTTGTGGGATCTAAAAATCAAAATATTTAGACTCATGGACATAAAGATTAGAAGAGTGGTTACAAGAGGTTGGGAAGGTAGTGGGGGTGCCATTGTGGGGGGTGGGGATGGTTAATGGATTAAAAAAATAGAAAGAATGAATAAGATCTGCTATTTGATAGCACAACAGGGTAACTACAGTCAATAATTTAATTGTACATTTTAAAATAATTAAAAGAGTGCAATTGAATTGTTTATAATACAAACAATAAATGCTTGAGGGGATGGATACCCTATTCTCCATGATGTACTTATTTCACATTGTACATCTGTATCAAAATATCTCATGTACCCCCCATAAATATATATACCTATGATGGACCCTCAAAAATAAAACAAAAAAAAATTAAACAAAAAAATTTTAAAAGAATAAATTTTACGAAGACGAATATTAAACCCAGAGGAATAAATAATATATAAGCTATTCTGGGAAATTTAGTTAACTTCTGCTATTGAAAAATAAAATGCATGATTTGTAGAACATAAACTTAACTCAATAACTGATGATAACAAGTAAAATTTTAACTGAATAGTTTGGTCAAGGTCTACATTTGTCAGGAAAAGAATAAAGACACTGAATAAATTCAGACTTCAGATTATCATAAATTTTAAATGTAAAAAAACATTTAACTAGAGTATATTGTTTCACAGTATTCTACTCTATCACAGTATAAAACAAAGAATATATGAAACTTTTTAAAAATTATCAAAATATAGGAAAAGAAGAAGGAAGCAAAATAAATGGTAAGCAGCAAACACAAACTATGATTAAAGGAATACATTAAAATTTATTAGTAAAAAATATAAATGCATTAAACTCATTTATAAAATCTTCAAATTAAATTTGAAAACCAATATAACAAACAAATAAGCCAAAGAAGAAAACAGAAACAAATATATATATATATATAATATATATATATAAAAAACAAAGGAACACAGAAAACTACATTGAAAAATGGAAAATAATGAGATGATAAAAATCTACACAAGGCAAAAAATATGAGTAAAAAAAAAAAACTGGTATAGCAAAAATAGTCTCAGATTAAATAGAACCTAAGAAAAGCATCAGTTATAAAAATAATGAGAAGCCATAAACAAACAACTGTGAAAAGAGAGAATTTAGAACAGATAATATATGTCATGTATTTCTTTAATTTCAAATTTTATTTGATACAGAAGGTACCTGTGCAGATATGTTACATGGGTATATTGTGCAATGCTGTGGTTTGAGGTACAGATTCCACCACCCATGTAATAAATATTGTACCCAATAAGTAATTCATTCACTTACCAGCCCCGAATCTAGTAGCCTGAAATGTCTATTATTCCCATGTTTTCGTCTATGTGTGCTCAATGTTTAGCTGCCACTTATAAGTGAGAAGAGGTGATACTTGGTTTTCTGTTTCATCATTAATTCTTAGGATAATGGCCTTCAGTTGCTTCTGTGTTGCTTCAAAGGAGATGATTTTGTTCTTTTATTAAGGCTACGTGGTAGTTCATGGTGTATATGTACCATATTTTCTGTATACAGCCTACGATTGATAGGCACGTATGTTGATTCCCTATCTTTGCTATTGTGAATAGTGCTGTGATGAACATATGAGTGCATATGTCTTTTTGGTAGAATGACTTATATTCCTTTGGGTATATAGCTAGTAATGAGATTGCTGGGTTAAACTGTAGCTCTGTTGTAAGTTGTTTGAGAAATAGATTATTGAAACACGGTTCCCTTTTCAAGGAACTGATAGCTAGTAAGCAGGACACTTCACATGCATCCTTGATGAAGGAGTAGGGATGGAAGAGATAGCATGAAGCACTTAGACATATGAAAACACAACTATGGCATCTACCATGAATTGTGAAAATGTGGAGAGGAGGGTGGAATGTCAAAAATTAGGTAAGGAGACTGTGTAGACAGAAGAGTCCAGGTGGAATTTTACTTTTCTTCTGAGAAAATAGGGAAAAAATGAGAATATTTACATAGGAAGGATACAGTTTCGTTTGTACTTTAGAAAAATTATGTGATTTCAATAAGGAGAATAGAAACTAGAAGACACTAAAAAAATAGGCTAGGTTGTGCAGTAATCAATGTTAGAGATGAAGACCAGGATGAATCTAATAATCCTGGTAAGTTCATTTGAAAATGGAAGTTCAAGGAAATACTAATCCCAATGTCTCCAGACAATGACAATGGAAAGTTTACATTTACTCATAATTTCAAAAGTTACAAGTTTTGTGACTTGTATTATGTGATAGTTTGTCACCTTACAGTGCTTTCTCATATACAGACATGTTTGACATATTCTTTTCTGATAAGACTTGTGTCTATAACAGCTTGACATCTCCCCAATGTGTTAGTACAAGAACAGTTAGAGAATAATGCATCTACTGAGCATTCTTATCAGAGTTTAATGTTGCATAATGTTATAGAATGAGATAGTTCTAATATTTAAAAATGTATAGCTTCTTGCAAATACTGATGCACATAAGTATTTAGGACTAACACTACAGCTAATTCTTGTGTCATAGAAATTATATATTCATACATGTATACATATACACATATAAATAACCATATAGTAAAATATAGTGATAAGTTCTGAATAGTGAAATTTCCTGATTCATACCTCATGAGGTAGAATTTATTGTAATGGATGTCACTGAGCATTATCATAAAAATATCATAACTGAGAAAAGTCATTCATACACATAGTAGTCCTCTAGAGTAAGCCTAAATCAATATTGATGTTGACATAAAGAGATATTAATAATGAATATTATGTCAAAGATGCATGTCAAAGATAGCAAAATAAATAATTCAGAGGATGCCAAGACAATTTTTATATCAGTTACCTACCAGAAATATGACACTTAACTGCCATTTCATAACAATTAAAATATATGATGTAATCTTACAAATGTCTGTGTCTTAGGAAGTGAAGGCCATGTCATTTTAGGAGATATATTATGAAAAATAAAGATAAGAAAATATTGCATAGACAACATCTCAAACCTGTTCCTTTTAGTCCATTTTTACTGTCATTACCCTAGTAGAAGTCGACGTCATTTCTTACGTAAACATCCAAAACAGCTTTCTCAAATAAATGGCCCCACCACTACTTCAAAGATTAATTTTGAGCTACTTAAAATAATTTGTAATGCCTTTCGTAAAATTGTGTATAAGTGTTTATTTCACTTCTGCTTTTTCTTTTGTCTCAGTATTTTGATAGATTTATTGACATAAAATTGATATATAGTAAACTATGTACATTTAAAGTCATTAGGTTTTACATATGTACACCAACTTGAAATCATAACTATAGTTAATACAATTATCAAATTTGTCATTCCCCAAAGTATCTCTTTCCCTCTGCCTCTCACCCCTCCTTGTACCACACTCCCTGTCCTTATACATGTTTTCTGTCACTATAAATTAGTTTGCAGTTTTTAGAATTTTAAAAATATAATTGTATACTATGTATTTTTTTATTCGTCATTTTTTTTGAGATGGAGTCTCATTCTGTTGCCGAGATTGGAGTGCAGTGGTGTGATCTCGGCTCACTGCATCCTCCGCCTCCTGAGGTCAAGTGATTCTCCTGCCTCAACCTCCTGGAAGTTCCTAGCTGGAACTACAGGTGCGTGCCCCCAGGATCATCTAATTTTTGTATTTTTTAGTAGAGACATGGTTTCACCATGTTGGCTAGGCTGGTCTCGAACTCCTGACCTCAGGTGATCCACCCGCCTCGGCCTCCCAAAGTACTGAGATTACAGGTGTGAGCCACCACGCCTGGCCCTATATACTGTATTTTTTGTCCTACCTTTTTAACTCACTGTAATTATGTTAAGACTCGGCTCTGTAGTTGCATCTAATTCAATAATTTATTTTATTGATGCATATTATTGTATTGTATGAATATATCACAATATGTTTATCCATTCAGCTGTTTATGGATATTTAGATTGTTTCCAGTTTGGGCTATGAATAATGCTTTTATCAATATTTGCTTAAAAGTCTGTTTGTGGATATAAAGAACTCAAATCAAGTAAAAAGAAAACAAATAACGAAAATTAAAAGTGAGCAAATGACTCGAATAGGCATTTCTCAACCTAACTGTCCGTTAAGGAATGAATGGATAAATAAAATGTGGCATAAACACAGTGGAATACTATTCAGCCTTAAAAATAGAAGGAAATTCTGTCATTTGCCAAAACATGGATGAACTTGGAAGGCATCACGTTCAGTAAAATAAGCCAGGCATAGAGAGACAAATACTGCCATATGTAAAATCTAAGAAAAGATGAACTCATAGAAGTAGAGAGTAGAATGATGCATACCAGGGGCTGCAGGGAAAGAGGGGCTTGGTAAGATGTTAGCCAAAACATACAAAATTTCAGTTAGACAGAAGGAGTAAGTTCAAGAGATCCATTATACAATATGGTGACTATAATTAATAGCAATGTATTACATACTTGAAAATTACTAAGCAAATGAATGTTAAAAGTTCTCACCAAAAAAACAAATAAGTATGTGAGGTGATATGTTAATTAGCTTACTTTAGCCATTTTACAATGTATACATATATCAAAATATTATATTGTACAACATAAATATATACAATTATAATGATCAATTTAAAAATAAAATCTTTGTGTAGACACATGTTTTTATTCATTTTGGATAAATGGCTAGGTGTGAAATGGCTGTGTTACATGATAAATGCATACTTCACATTTTCAAAAAACTGCCAAACTGTTTTCCAAATGTTTGTATCATTTGATATTTCAACCAAATTATTGTTCTAATTGTTCCTTGTAAGTTTTCCAGGCACTTTGGTTGAAAAACATTAGGTAGGCAATGAAGTTGTTTTTCTATAACTCGGCTGAATTTCTAGATATCAATGACCCATTATGATAGGGAAAAGTTAATATATTTATTTTTAGGCAAACTCAGTGAAATTAGTAGTCATTCAATATTTTAATTATATTCAAAGGAAGTCAATTATGAATTTAATCTCAGCATATTCAGAAAGCTGCCTTTTCTCTTGGAATGCACTTAAGTTCCAAGGAGTCTTACATACATCCAGGCATGAGCTGAGTGTGGAGTGCAAATTGGGGTGAGGGGCATCTCTTACTTTGTGATATGATGATGTATAATTTTCCTCCTTTTGGTTTGTGTTTGGCCATTATGATATAAGCATTGGCACTGAACCCTTCTTGCATACAACGAAATGATCCAAGCCTTGACATGTTCAAGGATTTGCATTCTGATTTTTCCTTATACCGACCAGAGCCTCCTCCATAAAGTACAACAGTTCTCTCTTAACCACTTCCATAATGAGACAGAGGTACAGCAGTCTTCTCTCAACCACTTTCATACTGAAATTGGGGTTTTATAGGTATATGATTGTTCTGGTACCTGAACAATGATGCATCCTGCAGAGCCATTTCCTTGAACTTTTCACTCAATTACTGCTACTCTGCCATTTGCTGCCTGTTGGATACAAAGTTTCTCTATTATATTACAATCTCTTGACTGCACTCCAGGAAGCCAGACATAGATTTCCTCTACTATACTGCAGTCACCCAAAATGCAAGCATTCTTATCACCATCTAATTGGGATGAGCCTAGCAAAAAGGGTAAAGAATATGAGGGTGCTCTGCTGCTCTTCTTTTTCTATTCATTTCCCACCTTTTTTCCGGTTGATGTTATCTTAGAACAAGAAAACTCTCTTTTTCATCATAGTACCATTTCATTGGATGTGTTATTCATTGTATGCAATTTATGCTAAGGCTTTAGGATAACTTTGTCTGCTCTAATTTAAGTATTTTTCAAAATTTCTTTGTTCTTTATCTACCCTATGGTAAATATTTTCTCTTTAAAAAAAAAAAAAGACCATTGACTCAGTGCCAAGTGTTACACATCAAATGAAAGACTGAAAATATAAATCCATTATTAAAATGTTAAAATAGTAGCCCACCGCAGTTCTAACAGTGGTGACTATTTGGGCTTATGCCAAAGGACATATTCATATGTGGGACTTTATACCTGCCCACAAATGAGTATGTCCCAGTTATCTGCTAGACCTAGATATCTGCTGTAAATTAGTTTTTTCAGAATGGAAAATCATTCATATGAACATTACAATACTGTGTTACTAATTGCTAGTAGGGACCCCTTACTTGTATAACCATTCTAAATGGGGAACAGGTTACTATTGTCAAAGACAAACCAAGCCAGACTCTAGTTAAAGTTGTAAGGTCAGATTTAATCAGTAATATACTACTGCAAAAGGGAAAACAAAAAGTTCAGCATGAAATAAACTGAATTTCTATTTGTACAGAGGTGGCCAATTTTTAAAAGGTGAAATGAGAGATTAGCAGCACAGGCTAGGGAGGCTGAATCAAGGTTCAGTAGAGTCAGGGAAGTGACAAATTACAAAAAGCAGGAGGGAAGTGAAGAGTCACGCAAAACCCATCAGAAGTTAGGTTCTTCTCCTCCCACAGAAACTGGGAGAAAGGGGCGCTATCTTCAGCTGCTGGCTGAAGCAAACAGTAATTTATTTTGTCAAAAATACAGGATGTCATTTCATTTATTTGTGTTTGCTTTAATTTCCTTCATCATTATTTTATCGTTCTCACAGTTCAAGTCTTCCACCTCCTTGGTCAAGTTTATACCTAAATATTTTATTGTTCTTGATGCTATTATAAGTGGGATTGTTTTCTTAATTTTCTTTTCAGATAGTTTCTTGACAGCACAAAGAAACACAACTAATTTTTGTATGTTGGTTTTTAATCCCGCAACTTTGCAGATAATGTGATCATGTGCATATATAAACAAACCTCTAAAAACTATACAGAAAAACTGTTAGAACTAACAAATAAATTCAGCATATGTAATTTTACATTTTCTTCTCTCATATTTGGATGCTTTTTATTTCTTTGTCTTGCTTAATTTCCCTGGCTAAGACTTTAAGTTCTATGTTAAACAGATGTAGTGAAGTAGTCACCCATATCCTGTCCCAGATCTTAGTGGAAAAGCTTTCAGTTTTTCACCATTGAATATGATGTTAGCTGTGTGCTTGTCATACATGGTACTGACATAAAAATAGACACATAGGAAACAGAAAAAGGAGAGCCCAGAAATAAACAAAAGCACATACAGTCAACTGATCTTCAAGAAGTGTGTCAAGAACACATAACAAGGACAGGAAGATCTCTTCAACAAATGGTGTTGGGAAAACTGGATAGCCACATGCAAAAGAGTGAAATTGGACTCTTATCTTACACCACACACAAAAATCAATTCCAAATGGATTAAAGACTTAAACTCAAGACAACTTAAGACCTGAAACTAAAACTCCTTGAAGAAAACATAGGGGGAAACATTTTTGACATTGGTCTTAGCAATAATATATTGGATTTGTCCCAAAATCATAGGCAACAAAATTAAAAAAATAGACAAGTGAAACTACATCACAATAAAAAGCTCTGTACAGGAAAAAAATAATAACCAACAGAGTGAAAAGACTACCTATAAAATGAGAGAAAATATTTGCAAATCATTTATCTGATACAGGGTTAATATTCAACATATGTAAGAATCTTCTACAACTCAATAGCAGAAAACAAATATCCTGACTTAAACAAGAGAAAAGACATAAATAAACATTTCTCCAAAGAAGACATACAAATGGCCACAAGGTTTATGAAAGCATGCTCAACATTGCTAATCATTAGGGAAATTCAAACCGTAACCAAAGTGAGATATTACCTTATATCTTTTAGAATGACTATCATCAGTGTATTCATTAGTTTTCACACTGCTGATAAAGACATATCCGAGACTGGGAAGTAAAAGAGATTTAATTGCACTTAGAGTTCCACATGGCTGGGGAGGCCTCAGGATCATGGCGGGAGGCACAAGGTACTTCTACGTGGTGCTGGCAGGAGAAAATGAGGAGTAAGCTAAAGCAGAAACCCCGGATAAACCCATCAGATCTTGTTAGACTTATTCACTATCACGAGAATAGCATGGGAAAGAGCAGCCCTCATGATTCAATTATCTCCCACTGGGAACCTCCCACAACACGTGGGAATTCTGGGAGACACAATCCAAGTTGAAATTTGGGTGGGGGCACAGTCTAACTACATCATTCTGCCCCTGCTCCCCACCTCCAAATCTCATGTCCTCACAGTTCAAAACCAATCATGCCTTTCCAACAGTCCCCCAGAGTCTTAACTCATTTTAGCATTAACCGGAAAGTCCATAGACCAAAGTCTTATCTGAGACAAAACAAGTCCCTTCCACCTATGAGCCTGTAAAATCAAAAGCACGTTAGTTATTTCCTAGATACAATGGGGGTACAGACATTGGGTAAATATAGCCATTCCAAATGGAGAAATTAGCCAAAACAAAGGGGCTACAGGCCCCATGCAAATCTGAAATCCAGCAGGGCAGTAAAATCTTAAAGGTCCAAAATGATCTCCTTTGACTCCATGTCTCATATCCGATCACACTGTTGCAAGAGGTGGGTTTCCATGGTCTTGGGCAGCTCTGCCCCTGTGGCTTTGCAGGGTAAAGCCTCCCTCCCGGCTGCTTTCACAGTCTGGCATTGAGTGTCTGTGGCTTTTTCAGGTGCATGGTGCAAGCTGTTGGTGGATCTATCATTCTGGGGTCTGGAGGATGGTAGCCCTCTTCTCACAGCTCCACTAGGTGATGCCCCTGTAGGGACTCCGTGTGGCGGCTCCAACCCCACATTTTCCTTCTGCATCGCCCTAGCGGAGGTTCTCCCTGAGGGCCCCGCACCCTACAGCAAACTTTTGCCTGGGCATCCAGGCATTTCCATACATCTTCTGAAATCTAGGTGGAGGTTCCCAAACCTCAATTTTTGATTTTTGTGCACCCACAGGCTCAATACCACGTGGAAGCTGCCAAGGCTTGGGGCTTACACCCTCTGAAGGCACAGCCTGAGCTGTACATTGGCCCCTTTCAGCAAGGCTGGAACAGCTGGGACACAGGGTACCAAGACACTAGGCTGCACACAGCACAGGGACCCTGGACCCGGCCAACAAAACTATTTTTTTCCTCCTGGGCCTCTGGGACTTTGATAGGAGGGGCTGCCATGAAGGTATCCGATGTGGCCTAAAGATATTTTTCCTATGTTCTTGGGTATTAACATTAGCCCCCTTGCTACTTATCCAAATTTCTGCAGCTGGCTTGAATTTCTCTCCCAGAAAATGGGTTTTTGTTTCCTATTGCATAGTCAGGCTGCAAGTTTTCCAAACTTTTATATTCTGCTTCTCATATAAAACTGAATGCCTTTAATAGCACCCAAATCAGATCTTGAATGCTTTGCTGCTCAGAAATTTCTTCTGCCAGATACCCCAAATAATCTTTCTCAAGTTCAAAGTTCCACAAATCTCTAGGGCAAGGGCAAAATACTGCCAGTCTGTTTGCTAAAACATAACAAGAGTCACTTTTGCTCCAGTTCCCAACAAGTTCCTCATTTCCATTTGAGACCACCTCAGCCTGGATTTTATTGTCCATATCGCTATCAGCATTTTGGGCAAAGCCATTCAACAAGTCCCTAGGAAGTTCCAAATATTTCCACATTTTCCTTTCTTCTTCTGAGCCCTACCAAACTGTTCCAACCTCTGCCTGTTACCCAGTTCCAAAGTTGCTTCCACATTTTCAGGTATCTTTTCAGCAACACCCAACCCCACTCTACTGAGACCAGTTTACTGTATTAGTTTGTTTTCATGTTGCTGATAAAGACATACCTGAGACTGGGAAGTAAAAGAGGTTTCATTGGACTTACATTCCCACACAGCTGGGAAGGCTTCAGGATCATGGTGTGAGGTGAAAGGCACTTCTTACATGGTGGCAGCAAGATAAAATGAGGAGGAAGCAAAAGTGGAAACTCCTGATAAGCCCATCAGATCTCATGAGACTTACTCACTATCATGAGAATAGCACAGGAAAGACTGGCCCCATGATTCAATTGCCTCCCACTAGGTCCCTCCCATAACACGTGGGAATTCTGGCAGATACAATTAAAGTTAAGATTTGGGTGGGGGCACAGTATAACCATATCAGTCATCGTCATCAAAAAAACAGGGTAAATATTGGTGAACATGTAGATATTAGAATCCTTACACACTATTGGTGGGGATGCAGAATGGTACAGCCACAATAAAACCTCTGCAGTATGGAAGTTCCTAAAAAATTTATAAATAGAGATATCATATGATTCAACAATCCTACCCCCTGTATATATCAAAAAAAATTTAAATCAATATGTTGAAGAACTGTCTGCACTCCCATGGTCACTGCAGCATTATTCACAATAGACAAGATACAGAGACAAATGCCTATTGAAAGACGAATTGATAAAGAAAATGTGACATATGCAACTCCTACCATTTACCCCAATGTATATGAGCCTACAGAACATTAGGTTAAGTGAAATAAGCCAGTCACAGATGAACAAATACTGCATGATTCCACTCATATAAAGTATCTAAAGTAGTTAAAACTCATAGAAGCAGAGAATAGAATGATGGTTGCCAAGCACCGGGGGACGAAGGAAAAGGAGAATGGTTTGCTCAATGGATATAAAGTTTTAATTATGCAAGATGAAAAAAGTTCTAGAAATCTGCATTACAACACGGTATCTAGAGTTAAAAATACAATATTGTACATTTTAAAATACATTAAGAAAAAAGATCTCACGTTGTGTTCTTACTACCAAACAAAATTTAAACAAAAAATAAAAGAAAATTTTTGAAAGTAATGGATATATTTAGTAACTTGATTGGGGTGATGGTATCGTAAGTGTATACATATGTTCAAATTCACCAAAATGTATACATTAAACGTGCATTTTTGTTTGTTTTATTTTGAGACAGAGTCTCACTCTGTCACCCAGGGTGGAGTGCAGTGGCACGATCTTGGCTCACTGCAACCTCTGCCTCCTGGGTTCAAGCGATGCTCCTGCCTCAGCCTCCTGAGTAGTTGGGATTACAGGCATGTGCCACCATGCCCAGCTAAACATGTGCAATTTTGTGTATCAATTATACCTCAGTAAAGCTTTTTTTTTTTTTTTTTTTTTTTTTTTTTTTTTTTTTTTTGAGACGGAGTCTTGCTCTGTAGCCCGGGCTGGAGTGCAGTGGCCGGATCTCAGCTCACTGCAAGCTCCGCCTCCCGGGTTTATGCCATTCTCCTGCCTCAGCCTCCGGAGTAGCTGGGACTACAGGCCCGCCACCTCGCCGGCTAGTTTTTTGTATTTTTAGTAGAGACGGGGTTTCACGGTGTTAGCCAGGATGGTCTCGATCTCCGGCCCAGTAAAGCTTTAAAGAAAACCTATAGTAGTCTTTTATTTCAGTCTTAATTGGCCAAGGTTGAGGTCTAGTTGAGAATCAGGTTCAAAGGAGCCTGGCTAGGGTTTGGTAAAGAAGAGATTTTCTTTCTGTATAAGAACCATATAATCATATAACCCTCTGTTAAAAGAGCTTTGTGGAGTTTCAGTAATGATATGTGAGCCAATATCTTTACCTAAACTAAAGTCTTCATTGGCTGGAACCTGGTGGAAATCTCTATACGCTACTTCTGCCCATATCTCTATTCATGTTTGAAAATGAACCCTGGTATCTAGGCTCTTCTAGGACTGGAAAAGCCCCATTGGCCCCTTTCTGCTTCCTGTGTTTCCTCAAGTTAGCCTGAGTTTTTACATTACTTGCAGGATGTTCCTTACTAATAAATTTTTGTGTTTACTACAAACAAAGCAGAAAAAAAGATGCTTCCACATCTCCCAGTAGTCAATGTTTTCCAGGGTAAGCAGTATTCTTTCTAGCTTAGTTCTGGGGTCATGACTCTGCCGATACAGTTATCAGTCTGTCTCCTCAAGTCTTAGGTAATCCATGCTTGATTTGTTCTTAATTCTCACAGAAGAGGTTCCATTATTTGAGATAACCCATTTTTGAGATGAATCTTCTCAGCTGCAATAGCCTCTGGTCTACATCCCTATCTTCTGCTTATCACCCTGTATCTGCCCTTTCGGATTCACTCCTGTAATTTTCTAGGCATATTTTCAAAATCAACAATGGTTTCTGAGACTGTCGTATCTCTGCACAACTGGCTCAAGATAACTTGACTTTGTAACTGTGGTCTAGCATGACCTTGGTGCAGATACATACTGCAGGACTATTCAGCCATGGACACATGTTGTATATATTGGGTGTATATATATATATTTATATATCATAGATACGATAGTCCTCATGATCTAACTATGTAATAAATAACATGACACACACACACCTAAATTTCTTATTCCCAAAATTCAATGTAATTTCTAGCTCTCGAATACATGTTCTTTCTGCTTCATAACAGAAAACTAATAATCCAGCTATTTCCATGTACCTGCAGTCAAATTAATTTAAGTATTATTTTAGGTTTAGCTATTATAATAATGTAAAAAGAACAAAATTATAATTATTCAGAAGGTATTTGTTTTCCATTAATGCCATTAATGTCTAAATTATAGAAAACTTACATGTGAAGAATTTTCACATTCACTGCCTTATTTAATATTTATTATCTTTGGTGAGGTAGATATGAACTTTTTAGATATTTTATTTTCTTACCATTGTTAATATCAGAAGTTGACTATGATATCAGAAGTGAACTATGTACCCTAGTTCACCCACTGAATCAATTATAGAACCACACAGTCTCCCAGCTGTACTAGATGCCCTTTTATTCATTCACATTCCAGTTATTATAGTTTAGATGAAATGCATTTGGTCCTGCTGCTTCTGGAATCTAGGACAGTGGAAACGTGAATTCTATCGTCTTAAGCAAGTTGACTCACTGTCCCGTCTTTCAATTGCAGTTTTAGAATATAAGCGAGGAGAACAAGATAATATCTAAATGGGCTTCAAACTCAACATTCTATGATTCTATCTACTTTAGCCAAAAAAGAGCATTAGTAAACGTGATACAAGTGGGAGTATATTTTATTCTGTGTTTTCATGTAACAGCATTTACAAATTGGCTTTTGAGGGAGATGAACAGAAATGAAAGAATAACTTTTAACCAGAGATAAAAGAAATACAACTGCCAATGCATATGTATACTTACATACAGATTAAATTTGTAAGTAGAAGGAAACTGTGGGAGTTAAACAGTCAGAGAGAAACCAAACAGGAGAAATGAAGGAAATATTAGCAATGGTGATCATGGGACAAAAACATAGGCAGAAATCAGGAGGCTTAAGAAAAACAAGCAAATTGATACAGACTGTAATCAGTATTTTAAGAAAATGTGAGAGACAACAATTTGCAAAAAATTATATACCACGAATAAGGAAGACCTGGATGACAAACAAAATTTTTACACAGTGAGAGCTTTAATGATAAGGGATTCTATAAGTATAGAAATGAATGGCTGTGCAAAATACCACATACAATATGGTTCTACATTTTAAATTTGAAGGTAATTCTGAGAATCATAAGATTAATTTTTACAATTGTTATTACAAGCTATGAACAACTCAAAGATAAACAAACTTCCAACAAGAAAGATGTCACCTAATTTTTATGATTATATGCAAGTCAAAGTTAACTCAAAGTTTTTATGGCATCTTGAATTCTTTCTGTCAAGGGCATAAACAGGACAATCACAATAACAGAAATATGAAACTATTTTCTTATTGGGAAACAGTGTATATAAGAGACTAAGGTATGGAATTTGTTAGCCTTCCTGTATGCATTCAGTTGTGTACAATATTCCCTGACAAAGATTTACTTAAAAAACCTAAATCACACAATACTTATGACACTGAAATATTTCTTTATTTAAAAAAAAAAAACAAAAACAACAACAAAAAACTTGTACTGCAAAGACTCTCTGATTTTGTTCTTTACTTCACAGGACTACCGTCCCCAAAGAGAGGTACACAGTTAGGGTCATGTTATATGTGTCTAAGAAAACCCTCTGAGGGCAATATGTTACTATTTCAGATTTCAAGTTTTCCTCCAATTCCATGAAAAATGCACAATGTATATATACACTAAGCAGTTTTATTTGCACTGAGAATGAATAAATTTACATTCCCAGAGATCCTTAAAGAAGAAATATAAAGTCTCAGTTTTCAAAGGTCTTCCCTAGATAAGTAAAAATATAAAAGAGTATTTTGAAAATTATGAACAACTAAAAGAACACTAAAAGAACAATACTCACTAAAATTGTTTGCAAATGACATTTTGCGAAGCCTTAGGATGTGCCATAGATGTCTTCGGGGTCAGCACATGGGAAGAAGTAATAAAGGAGCAGAAAGTCTTCTTAACTACCTCTCATCTTTTACCAAAACAGGTACACTTTAAATGTTTATATGTCAAAATTCTGATAAAGATTTTATTAATGAAAGATCTCACAATTGAAAAGTTTAAAAATCACTTAAATAGACCAAACTCCTCATTTTCTTTCAATATTTTATTATGAAAAACTTCAAATGTAAAGAACAATTGAGAGAATTTTATAGTGCATATCCATATATCCTCTATTTAAATTCCTTTTATATACATTTACTTTTGACCTAGTTCTGTCACTGTATTTAGAGTATTTCTCTTTTTTTCTTATAGATAGTGTATGGTTGAGTCTTTTTTTTTTTTTTTTTTTTTTTTTCATTCAATGATCTCTACCTTTTGAGTGACTAGTCCTTGGATGTAGTCATACCATTATCCTATTTGTTTTCTATTTGTTGCTCCTAGATTTTTTTGTCCAATTCTCCTTTCCTGCCTTTTTGATTAAATAAATATATATTGTAAATTCAATTTAATTTATCTATTAGCTCTTCAGCTATACTTCTTTGCTTTCTTTTAAGCGGTTGTTCTATTAATGTATACAGTACAATACATCCTTAAATTTTTGCAATTTGTTTAGAGTTAATACTGCAACACTTCACATAATTTATAGAAATCTTGCAATCATATATATTCAAGATATGATATATATCTTTTAATCCTTTATGCTATACTTATCGTGTTATATCTACATATACTATAAACTCCTCAATATGTTACTTTGAACATTAATATGAATTTTCAAGAAATTCAGTGGGATATTTATTTTTTATCCATTTTAACTTTTTAAACTAATATTTAACTGTTTCATTAAACATTAATTTAACTATTTTAACTTATTTATCATTTCTAATGATGTTTATTTCTTCCTTGAGGTCCAACTTTCATCTGATCTCATTTCCCTTCAGTCTAAATAACTTCCTTTACTATTTCTTGTAATGCAGGTCTATTAGCAACATATTCTATTAGTTCCCTTTCCTGGAACACCTTTATTTCGTTTCTATTCTTCCAGGATATTTTCAATGTATATTGAATTCTGGACTGACAATTGCCATTTTTGTTTGTAATTTCATGAATCACTTTCAAGACATCATTCCACTGTCTCTGGCACCCATTATTTCTCAAAAAAAATCAGGAGAATTTAAGATATTATTGCTTTGTAAGTTATATTTTCATCTTTTATGACATTCACCTTTTTAACCAGGTGTCTTATAAGCCTATCTCAGAACGTAGAGTCCTGAGAGCAGCAAATTTTAGGTACTACCTTTAAATTATTCTGTCCTGAAATTTCTGTCTGAAAATTTGTAGTGTTAGAAAAAAAATTAACCTATGTGTTGGATGCAGCAAGTTCTCCTGAATAATTATTTTTACATTACCAGCAGAAGTGGTGAGAGGGTTATTTGGGGGCTTTCATTTATGTGACATCAAAAAGAAAAGCTTAAACTCTTTGTATATGCTAAGCAATACCACAGGTTTAGGGAAGTGTTCTAACACCAAATAAAGAGCAGTTACAAATCCTTTAGAACTCAGCACATAGGCCGGGCGTGGTGGCTCAAGCCTGTATTCCCACCACTTTGGGAGGCCGAGATGGGTGGATCACGAGGTCAGGAGATCGAGACCATTCTGGCTAACACGGTGAAACCCCGTCTCTAATTAAAAAAAAATACAAAAAACTAGCCAGGCGAGGTGGTGGGCGCCTGTAGTCCCAGCTACTTGGGAGGCCGAGGCAGGAGAATGGCATGAACCTGGGAGGTGGAGCTTGCAGTGAGCTGAGACCCGGCCACTGCACTCCAGCCTGGGGCGACAGAGCGAGATTCCGTCTCAAAAAAAAAAAAAAAAAAAAAAAAAAAAAAACACCTCAGCCGCATACACTGAATTCTATCAGGAATCCTCTAGATACGCACAATCAAGTATTCTTGCACAAAATAGGTATGTACATTTTAGCAAATTGAATGTTTTTTATTTCCCATATAGTTTAATATTTTTTTATGGTTAGTCGCCAACCTCTCAATCCTTTCTCACTTGACTACAATAATAGAGGCTTTTAAAGTGTACTTACCAGTTTCTGGAGAGTTGCTAAAGTACTCACTTTTGTGCACAAATTGGTTTTGGTGGTCACTTGCTGGCAGAGTTACTCAAGCCTAAGCTCTATAGTTTTAGTCTCTCATCTATCTCTAGAGGTGCCCTTTTGAATTTTCTTTCTGTTGCCCCCACCACCACGTTTAATGGCCCATATGTGCTTGACATCCAATGTGAGTAGGATTTAAACTACACCAATCAAACAAAATAAATAAAATTTCTATCTTGTGTTATGCACACATCATTGAGTCAAATCGGAGTCTAGTGTCAACTAACGTGCTTTTCTATGACCCAACACTTTCTTTCATTCACTGGCTTTGCTCAAGTTTCCATGTTTGCTCAAGATTTCATATTCTGTCCTCACAGAGATTATTATTGAAAAGGGGAGACAGAAAAATATATGTGGACAAAATAATGACAAGCTATGATAATTGCCACAAAGTAAACATATAGAGAATAAAAATATAAAGAATATATGTAATAGTCAGAAAACATCTGTCTGAAAGTATAGCATTTAATCTGTGGCCCAAAAGAAGAGAAGTCAGGAGTGAGGGAAAAATCTTTGCCAGTATAAGAAGCAGATTTTGCAAAGACTCTGCAACAGAAAAGGTTTGATGTGTTTCAGAAATGAATATCAGAGAAGCCTGAAGGAGCAAGGAACAGGATGGTATCACATATGACAAAAAAAGTGTCAAGGGCTATAGTAATTGTTCCTTCCAGTTTTTGCTAAGGAATGTGTACCATGCTCTATGTATAACTGGAGAGTTGGGAGCAGAATATTGGCATGATTTAAGTTAGATTTAAAATGAGAACGCTTCTTTTTGTGTAGAGAATGACTTCTTTCATTTATTCAACTAACAGACATTTACATTTTATTAGAAAATCTAGCAGTCATGAATAAAACACACACAAAAGTTCTCACAGAGCTTACATTCCAATGTGGTGAGAGAGACATTGTAAATAATCAAACAATGTACTTTTACATAATGATAAGTGCTATAAAGAAAATGGTTGTTATAACCAGAATGGAGGAACGTGTATGTGCAATTAATTTAATTGCTGGTTGAGAAAAAAAATCTTACTGGATGCATTAGTCTGTTCTCACACTGCTGTAAAGGACTACCTGAGACTGGGGGTAATTTATAAACAAAAGAGGTTTATTTGAATCACAGTTCTGCAGGCTTAACAGGAAGCATAAATGGGAGGCCTCAGGAAACTTACAATCACAGTGGAAGGCAAAGGGGAAGCAATCACCTTCTTCACATGGCAGCAGGAGAGAGAGAAAGAGCGCAAAGGGAAAGGTGCTACACACTTTTAAACAACCAGATTTCATGAGAACTCTATTGCAAGACAGTACTAGGGGGTGGTGCTAAACTATTAGAAATCACCCCCCACCAGGTCCCACCTTCAACACATGGGGATTACAATTCCACATGAGATTTGGGTGGGGACACAGAGCCAAAGCATACTATTTCACCCCTTGCCCCTCCTAAACCTCATGTCCTTTTCATATTTCAAAACATAATCATCCCTTCCTAACAGTCCTCCAAAGTCTAAACTCATTCCAGCATTAACCCAAAAGTCCAAGTGCAAAGTCTCTTCTAAGATAAGGAAAGTCCTTTCTGCCTATAAGCCTATAAAATCAAAAGCAAGTTAATTACTTCCAAGGTACAATGGGGGACAGGCATTGGGTAAATGTTCCCATTCCAAAAGGGAGAAATTGGCTTTCCTGGACTGGAATTGAGTGCCTATGGCTTTTCCAAGGGCATGGTTTGAGCTGTTGGTGGATCTACCGTTCTGGGGTCTGGAGGATGGTGGCCCTCTTCTCACAGCTCCACTAGGCAATGCCCCAGTAGGGGCTCTGTGTGGGGTCTCCAATCCCACATTTGTCCTCTGCACTGCCCTAGTAGAGGTTTTCCATTAGGTCTCTGCTCCTGCAGCAGACTTCTGCCTGGACATTTAGGTTTCCATACAGCCTTTAAAATCTAGGTGGAGGCTCCCAAACTCTTGCCTTCTGTGCGCTCACAGACCCAACACCATGTAGAAACCTCCAAGGCATGGGGCTTGCATCTTCTAAAGCAATGGCCCAAACTGTACCTTAACCCCTTTTAGCCACAGATAGAGCTGAAACAGCTGGGACAGAGTGCCGTGTCTTGAGGTTGCACAGAGCAGCGGGGCCCTAGGCCTGGCCCATGAAGCTACTTTTCCTTCCTAGGCCTCCAGGCCTGTGATGGGAGGGGCTGCCACAAATGTCTCTGAAATCCCTTCCGTCATTTTCCACATCCACTTGGTAATTAACATTTGGCTCCTATTTATTTATACAAATTCCTGCAGCTTTGAATTCCTCCCCAGAAAATGAGTTTTTTCTTTTCTATCACATGGTCAGGCTGCAAATTTTTCAAAATTTTGCTCTGCTTCTCTTTCAAATATGTGTTCTTTTTGTTTATGCAAATAAGCATAGGCTTCTAGAAGCAGCTAGGCCATATCTTGAATGCTTTGCTGCTTAGAAATTTTTTCCACCAGATACCCTAAATTGCCTCTATCAAGTTCAAAGTTCTACAGATCTCTAGAGCAGGGGCACAATGTCACCAGTCTCTTTGTTAATGCATAGCAAGAGTGACCTTCACTCCAGTTCCCTATAACTTCCTCATCTCCATCTGAGACCTCCTCACCCTGGACTTCGTTGTCTATATCACTGTCAGCATTTTGGTCAAAATCATTCAAAAGTCCTCCAGAAAGTTCCAAACTTTCCTACATCTCCCTGTCTGCTTCTGTACCCTCCAAACTTTTCTAACCTCTGCCCATTACCCCGTTCCAAAGTCACTTCCACATTTTCAGTTATCTTTATAGCAGTATCCTACTCACAGTACCAATTTTCTGTATTAGTTTGTTCTCACACTGCTATAAAGAACTACCTGAGACTAGATAATTCATGAAGAAAAGAAATTTGACTGACAGTTCTGCAGGCTTAACAGGGAGCATGACTGGGAGGCCTCAGGAAACTTACAATAATGCTGGAAGGCAAAAGGAAAGCAAGCACCTTCGTCATATGGCAGCAGAAGAGAGAAGTAGAGCAAAAGGGGTAGTGCTACATACTCTTAAACAATGAGATTTCCTGAGAAATCTATCACAAGATAGCACTAAGAGGATGGTGCTAAACCATTAGAAACCACCTCAATGATCTGATCATCTTTCACCAGGCCCCACCTTCAATACCTGGGGATTACAATTCTACATGAGATGTATGTGGATACACAGAGCCAAACCACATCACTGGAATTGTTTTGAACTAAGACCTTAATAATAATAATAAAAGACCCAGTCATTAAAATATCTAGAGGAAGAATGTTCAAAACAGAGGAAATGGCAAATACAAATGAAAAGGGAGAGATAAGCTTGATGTGCACTAGAAATACCTTGGTATACATCCACCAGAAATGTGTGCATATGGTAACCAAAAGAAGTCTAAACATGCATTATTTGTGATAGCCTCAACCTGGAAACAAGTCAACAGTCTATCAGTACTAGATTATATTATAGAACATTGAAAAATATCATTACATACAACTATTTTTAGAGGAATTAAACAAATCAGACCTGTAGTAAAAATCTGAAAAAAAAAATTCAGAAATGCTTTAAAGGATGATAATATTATTAATAGTAGTATTCATATTAGAATCATCATTTTTTAAACCTATTCAATTTAGATTTCAAACTGTTATTAATATTCATCGAAATTTCATTCAACTTTCTAATTCAACTAAATATCATTACCAAAGGCAGTTTGTCTAGTACAGATCTTAGCAGTTTTCAATCCTGCAGGATTGGTTTGGTTCAACCAGCACTGTCAAATAGAATTTTGTGTTGATGGAAATGGTCTGTATCTGTGTTGTCCAGAGTGGTAGCTAGTAGTCACATGAAGCTATTGGGCACGGAAATTTGGTTAGCATGACTGAGAAATTGAATTTGTATTTTAATATATTTTAGTAAATTATCATATTAAAATACAGAAACTACTGACATATTGAGACATTGTGGAAGCCCAATTTTTTAATTCAACATTTTATATTATGCTTTGAGACTTGTAGTAACTTTATTTCTTTTGTGCTTTTATCTGTTCATCTCAGCATCTCTAAGCATAAGCCCTCAAACTTGCATTGGCCAAAGTGCAAATCTTTGAGTAACTACAGGCATTTATGATTAACCAAATCATCTTTCAAATAAAATATCATTACTTCTATTTTAAGGTACTTTTAATGTTCTTATGAAGCTCTGATGATGGGGTAAGGGCAATATAAGGAAGAAAAGAGTTTACAGAAAACTTGTCAGATATGTAGAAATCGTGTGCTTGCCAGGCAATCATGCATATCACAGAACTCCTGAATCGAAAGTAGAATGGGAAGAAATAGGACTTCCATGATAATAGAAAACATGGGTACTTTGATTTTTTTCCCTTAAATTCTAGTTCTATCTTCAAGACTAAGTAGTTTCGTGTGTGTGTGTGTGTGTGTGTGTGTGTGTGTGTATCACATTCTTAGAAGATCAGAATATAAATAACTTTCAGGTATTGTTATTATATAAACACAAGTATGGATTCTATCCAAAATAAAATATTCTAGCAAACAGAAATACAACGTGAAATGACATGTTAATCTCAATTTCTAAACTTGCAGGCTCCAAACCTTGCTGATAATCACTCATTTGAAGGACTTGTTAAAAAAAAAAGTTTCTGTGACATACGTTAGACCAAATGAATTAGAATCGATTTATAATATCAATAATGATAGTAATAATGAATAAGAAGTATAGAAAATTGGCAAAGTAGGAATGGTCATCTATTCAGGAAATGTTTAAAAATATTTTCTTAATCAAATCAATTACATACTTTGTTATATTGAAGAAGATAATTGTTTGATAAAAGAGTTTATTCCAACTTTCTGATACTGATTTTTACACTCCTGTTGGTATCATCCAATCAACTGGATGACTTGATATTAAAGGCAATGATTGCCCTAAATATTATGTTTTCTTACAAGGCATAGTGACACCAGAACACATTACCAGTGTTGGTTTGAGTTTACTATTCAATGTAATCCATTGGAAGCATCAAAAATAAATTTTATTTATTGAGTAAATAAATACATGCATTTAGCCTAAATTACATCCAGATATATTAAAAATCACATTCATATATTTATAGCAATAACATAAAAATTCCAGTTATTATTTTAAATATGCTACAAAAATATTTGGCAATGTAAAAAAAAATCTTGAGACAAAATGATACAAAATATACAATTCACACAGCTAAACATCATAAAATTCTTTTTCATTTTTTTCATGCAGTATGCTGGTCATGAAGCCATTTATTTATGGAGAAGTTCCTGGTAACCTAAATAATTTTCACTGCATAAGGTTTCTAAGGATTTTAAGATTCGCAAACAAATTAAATAGCTGGTGAGACATTTTTATCTCCCGAATGATAGCTGGAATCAGGGAATTTTTTTAGCAGCAGAATCTCATGCTCTTATGATAATTAATGTTGTCCACGCTGCTGTGCATGACGCAGTATTGAAGTAACTTTTTATGCAGAAAAAGTTTGCTCTGCTCATTTGACCCACAGAGTAGAAAGAAATAGGAGGGGGAGTGAGAAAAAGGGAATATGAGATATACCAAAAATACATTCAGAACAAAAAAAGCATGTTTTAGATACTGGAATAAAATTGTGTATTGTGATGTGCCCTAGGTTATTTTATTCATAGTGTGAAAATGTTAAAATATATGCTTATTACCAAAGCCGTGATTTATCTATATTCAACCTAACATGAACAGTTTGATCAGCAACACAATTAACAGCAAAAGAAACAAAGCCTCAGTTCGAGAAGTGCTGATCTTTTTGGATGGTAATAGGAAACCAGTGCTGTCTTCAGTAACTACACAACCAAGCAGAAGTCCGCTATTATATCCAGAACAACTATATATAAGGAAAAGTCTGCTGATAAAGGCTGAAAATATCTAAAGTGATGATAGATGTCTTTACATGTTTATCACATCAAGTAATTTTCTAAATTTTTACATAATTTAAACAGGTAGAATTAAAAGTGTTATATCTAAAATACAATAGTTTGATCATAGCTAAACTAATCATGTTGTTATTAACCATGTTGCTTCATTTTCATTTTTCTTAACATAATTCTGATTCCTACTTAAAATAGTTGTAAATTAACGGTGAAAAGAAGACTTTAGATTTGTATAATGCTTCACAATTTACAAGACATTACTCATACATTATCTTATTTTATCCTCCCAACAAGTATGTGAGGTAAGTGTTATTTCCGTTTTAGATTATATGTAAATTGATGGTCATCTAGTTCGTTTATGTATAAGCCCGGGTTTCTTTCTCGTTTATATGAAAAAGTCCCTTAATACTATTGTTTCACTGTGACTATATTTTTTGATACTTCAATGTAAATAAATGATGCGGAAGCTGATTAAATATAAAATTCTCAGAATTTTAAGAAAATGAATATATGTAACTTATAACATTGGATTTAAAATAAATTTTATTTGTTAAAATATTAGACTTACAGCACAGAGCTGTTACTTTTTTTTTTTTTTTTTTTTTTTTTTTTTTTTTTTTTTTGAGACGAAGTCTTGCTCTTGTCCCCCAGGCCGGAGTGCAATGGCACGATCCAGCACACGGCAACCTCCGCCTTCCTGGTTCAAGCGATTCTCCTGTCTCAGCCTCCCGAGTAGCTGGGATTACAGGGGCCTGCCACCACGCCCAGCTGATTTTTGTATTTTTAATAGAGACGGGGTTTCACCGTGTTGGCCAGACTGGTCTCGAACTCCTGACCTCAGGTAATCCGTCCGCCTCGGCCTCCCAAAGTGCTGGGATTACAGGCGGGAGCCACCGTGCCTGGCCTACCTATTTTTATAAATACAATATTTTGTTATTTAAGAAGGTGGACTAATAAATTCTGGAAATTTTGGATACTTCCTTTGCTCTTTTTTAATGCAACACTTCCACATATGTTGCAATGCAACTTTCCACATACTGAAAATAAATAACTTTATGGTGTGGGAAATTGTAATCCTCTTAACAAATAGAGAAGAATTAAGCATCAGTAAACATTATTAATTTATACCACAAACCCATTAGGAATTTTAAACAAATTTATACTTTAAATATAATCACCAAAAATTTTTTAAAGCACATGAAATTTTCATTGAAAGTAGACAGAGGTAAAATCATTAGGTAAACATATTCAGTATCACTCAACAAAAATAATTTTCATGTCTTTATTTTTTTGGTTATTATATGTATATGTTCCTCCAAAATCAGTTTTGAACAAAATACTTACATTCTTGACACTATTGGTACCCCACTCTTTAAAATGGATAATCTAAGTAATCTTATAAAATATTCTTTCATAAAAACAAAGTCATAGCTACTGAAATATTTTGCAGGAATTCTGACTGCCCATACCTATTTAACTCAAAATATAAATTAATTATAGAAATAAGTGTTGTAAACACAGTTCTTAGTGCTAGGAGTAGAGAATGATGTGATACTAAAAGAGCAATAAAGATGAAAAGAAATATAAATTTTTCTGTGTATATGCTTGCACGTGTGGGTCTTATTTTATTTTTTCTCTATTTATTTCCCCATTTCTGGAATAGTGTAAAATCTCTCTTTCCCAAATGGCCACATTAACAAAATATAGTGGACCTGATACCAGTTTTAGGAGGAAAGTCATCTGATTAGAGTAATTCATACTAAAGTGTACATGATTAATATTATCATGGCCTATAAGATATATTTATATTCTTATAGGAAAATCTCTTAACATAAGTAATTTCTTAATTATTGAATTCTTTCAAATGAATAACAAGGTGACAATTAATTTTAATTTTTAATGACTTTATATTTTGAGAGAAGTTTTAGGTTCTCAGCAAAATTAAGAGGAAGAGATTTCTCATATACCCTCTGTCCCACAGAAACATATACTGTCTATCAACATCTCTCATCAGAGTGGTACATGGTTAAAACTGATGAGCCTACATTGACACATCATTATCACCCAAAGGCCATATTTACATTAGGATTCATTCTTGGTGTCATATATTTTATAAGTTTGCACAAATGTATAATGATATGTATCCACCATTATGGTTATCATACAGAGTCATTTCACTGTCCTAAAAATCTCCTATGCCTCACTATTTAATCCTTCCCTCCCCCTAAGCCCTAGCAACCACTGATCTTTTATTGTCTTCACAGTTTGGCCTTTTTCAAAATGTCATCTAATTGGAATCATATGGTATCTCACATTTTCAGTTTGACTTCTCTCACTTGGTAATATGCATTTAAACTTCTCCCTTGACTTTTCCTAGTTTGGTGGCTCACACCTTTTTAACCCCAAATAATATGACGTTGTCTGGATGTCCTACAGTTTATGTGTCCAGTCACATACTCCAGGATATCTTGGTTGCTTCCAGGTTTTGGCAATTAGGAATAAAGCTGCTATAAAAAGCTATGTGCAGGTTTTTGTGTGAACATAAGTTTTCAACTCCTTTGGGTAAATATCAAGAAACAGAGCTGTTGAATTTTATGGTAAGAATTATTAGTTTTATGAGAAACTGCCAAAGTGTCTTCCAAAGTGGCCACTCCGTTTTGCATTACTGCCAATGAGCAAGAGTCCCTGTTGTTCCACAATTGTCACCAGCATTTGGTGTTGTCAGTGTTACACATTTTGGCCATTCTCGTAGGTGTGTAGTGATATGACAATATTTAAGGCAATATGAGAGACAAATGTATATATGGGTTAGTAATTAAAATCAAAAATATATAATAGTTCCTGTGTGTAGAATTTTGAGGTCAATTGTCCTTGACTCTTTCAGTTTTTAATTTTTCCCCCTTCCTTGCTTTTGACCACACAGAATATCATTAAGATTTCTTTCCAGTTTTCAGGACAAGAACAACTCTCATTTTGGCATTGGTAAAATGACTTAGAAAGACTTACAATGTGTAATTGCTTGTAAGTTTTTCAGCTTGAATGTTTGGTCTTGGCCAGTCAGCCAATTGTTGCTCAACCTTGGAAGATTCATAGAACTTCATTAAGGAGTTTTTGCTTCTGTTATAAAGAAAATAGGGGTGGGTGTGGTGACTTATGCCTGTAATCCCAGTGCTTTGGAAGGCCGAGGTGGGAGGATCACTTGAGCCCAAGAGTTTGAGGTTAGAGTGAGCTATGATCATGTCACTGCACTGCCTGAGTGACAAAGCAATACCTTGTCTTAAAAAAAAAATTAGATCATACTCTTTTTGCCAAAATATAAAATAAGAAAAATAATAAAGGAAAATAGGGCTAATCTATTTTACAGGCATGGACCACAGTAAATATGCTTATCATTTTTTATTGTGAAATGTGCTGAGAATTTACATAAATAGCCTTTAGAAAGTATGAAGAACATTTATTATAGGATAGCTGAATTATTTGGAATGTTAACTACAGAACAAAGCACAAGCAAGGCTTTTCCAATAAATGCCTTAGGAATCTTAGTGGTTCACAGCCAATTATCGCTATTTGATTTAGGAGAGGTCGGGTATCTTACAATTGTGATATAGGCACTACCATAAAGGTCAATGAGTAATATTTATGTGAAGTTACTGAAGGAGCCCTTAACTTTGTAGAAATATTTTGCCTAAAGCATTTGTTTACATAAAAGAAGCATTTGCAGTGTGCAATCTTTGCTACTAGAGATAATGTTGAAGACTAAATTCTGCATGAATGCACTAAAAAATTGATAATAAAAACAATTTACTAAGCATTAGTATAATCCTAGGATCACACTAGCTGCCTGCTAGTCTTTTAAAAAATCTCTATTTTTAAAAGTGAAAACCACGTATTCTCTAAATTAAATGCCTCTACATCTTGCAACAACATCCTATTTCTATATTCATTTGGCTTTGGATTTTTCTTGAAATGTTATAATGTTAAATTAATTTATATGCTATTGTTTAACCCAAAAAATATTCTCACTGATAAGTGCCATTATTTTATAATGGTAAAATTAGGCGATTTTCCTTATACAGTAATAAGAGTTGTCTTAGTTACATGATGCTACAATGAAAATAGCATACTTAAAAATGATTTATATCTCTTTAACTGAATCCAGTGAAAAGAAATCATTGTGATTAAAGTTTCATCTCTTTGCAATTGCCATGAACTAAAGCCAATAGCTGTTGGCTATCAGGTACTGCCAATATCGGTAATCAAGTCAATGGATTTTTAAGAATAATCAATAGGTTTTGTAACAATGCAAATTATCTAATAGGTTTTTGTTTTTGATAACTAAACAAATAATCTATTGACTTTTTTCCTTTTTACCTTTTGTTACTTTTGCTTAACATCAAATAACATGTTAGTACAGACTTCTTTCACACATTTCATTAGCAGCAAGTTGGCATGCCATTTAAATCTAAATTGGAGAAAACATCTTTAAAATTAGGTATATTTTTATTATTTATGAATATTATATTAACAAGATTCTTAAGTTAATTAATATCTAGTATCTTTTTTGAGTAGCAAGGTAATCACAATCATTGTATGGCATGTGTGTGTGTGTGTGTGTGTATGTGTGTGTTGTATTTTAGTGGCCCTGATGTAACAAGCAAAAGGTGTTCATATTTAGGAAAATGTTAAATTCTGTATAGCAATTGTGTAGTGGCATAAGTGGTAAGGTTTGCACTTTTAGTTAGTACACACTAAGCATCTTATATCAAATATTAGTAGCATGGATAACAATATTAAAACTATTCTAAGTTTGTAAATAGGTTCCAGTGGACACTCTCTAATTATAAAACCCTTTGATAAGAAGTTTATTTCCCCCAAACTGTGCCTTAACAAAACAACCTCATTAAATAAACATATCAATCTTAAGTGTATGAAGTCAGTTCCTACTACAAAAGTTCTGGGTACATTGCAAAAGTGACTAACAGTGTTTTGAGGAGAATTTCTGATTAACAACAACAACAAGTCTTTGGGACCTAAATGTATGAACCACCTAGTCAAAATACTAAGACCACTAGAGCTGGGAAAAAAAGTAAAAAAAAAAAAAAAAAAAAAAAAAAAAAAAAAACTAATTTATTACTTGCCTGGCAAGGTAGTGCTGCATGACCCAAAAGAAAATTTAAAAAGGCTCTCAGGATTATAAGTAGAAACACTTAACATAGCTTGAAAAGAAAAAGTATATGGAAAGAATTGTAAATTTTTCTTTAGGACCAGTCACTGTACTACTTTATGAATAAAAATGCATATTTCTCACACTGGTTGGAATACATTGCCTAGAGCTCCTGTGAGCTCAAGGTCACACAGCAGGCATACTCTGACATACATGCCTGAAGACTGAAGAGCTTTTCTTTAACAGATTTCCTGATGCGAACAAATATAATTTCATACTCAAGGAAAGAAGGATGAAAATTAAGAAAGGACCTTCAAGTGATTTTGTGGTTTTAGTAACCGACATCAAGAAAGAGTACATAAAGCATAAGTCTACACTCCTTGGCACTGCTTGGGAAATTTTAACAAAGAGAATTGCCTTGGGACATCCTCCAGATTAAGAAATAGTCTATTACCAACAAAAATTCCCCCACAAGCCCCCCCCAAGTCACTAGCACCTAAAGGTAACTACTAATCTGACTCATTTCATCATACATAAGTTTTGTCTTTGCTTGGTCTTCATATAAATAGAATTATAAAACGTATTATCTTTGTGCCTGGCTTCTGTTTCTCAACAATATGCCTCTGAGACTTAACCATATTATTGCATATAGCGGTAGTCTATTCTTTTGCATTACTGTTGAATATCTCTTTGTATGAATATACCACAATAATTTTATCTACTTTTACCATCCACAAGGACATAATAATATCCTTAGAGTTTCTTCTAAAAGGTGTGTTATTTTATATTTTATAATTCATATGGAATTGATATTTTTATATGATGGAGGGCCAAGATTATCTCTTGTTCTTGTACGAATAGCCAAGTGATTCAGTGTTATTTACTGAAAAGATCCCCATTTCTCCACTCCTCAGGACTGCTACCTTTGTCATAAATCAAGTACTCACGTAAGTATGCGTATGTTTTTGTGTCTCTATTCTGCTTTATTAATCTGTTTGTGTCTCTGTGGTAAAAAACAGGATCTCAGCTGAGTGCACTGGCTCATGCCTGTAATCCTAACATTCTGGGAGGCTGAGGTGGGAAAATTGTTTGAGGCCAGGAGTTTGGGACCCACCTGGACAAAATACAGAAACCCCATCTCTAGAAAGAAAAGAAAGAAAATGTGATCTATTAATCATTACACCTTTATAATAAGTCTTTCTAGGAATGTTGCTTCTCCAGGTAGACTTTGCTACTTTAAAACTGTCTTAATTATTGTTGCTAATTTCATTTCCATATAAATTTTAAAATAATCTAGGCAACTGCCCCCTTAAATTACATTTTTTGATATTTTAATTGAGTTTGCCTGCACAGTTTCTGCCCAATAAATTTTTGTTGAATGAACGAATGAGCAGGATAGCATAATAAAGATTTTTTAAAGTCTTCCTGTACAGCCTTCTTATACGAAATATTCTCTGCAGCACCAAAATGGGGTCGGAAAAATAAATACCCTTATAATCATCCAACAGAATTCATTTTATTCCCTTAGTATATACTATTAGAACACAATTCAATGTCAGGCACTGTGCTGGTCACTGGGTACATAATGTGAACTAGATTTAGTTTGAGATTTGAAATCAATCTCAAAAGAAGAACCAATATTAAATTATGTACTATTACTGTACAATATCAACAAAGTTGTTTTATTTCTTTAAAATGTGTTATTTTCCCCTTTTTCTAATTTTTAATTATTAATAGCTTAATTGCTACCCTTCTTTACTTTTTAAAAAAATAAGTTTTTGTTTTGTTTTGTTTTGTTTTGTTTGGTTTTTGAGAGAGTCTTGCTCTGTCACCCAGGCTGGAGTGCACTGGCCTGATCTTGGCTCACTGCAACTTCTGCCCCTGGGGCTCCAGTGATCCTCCCACCTCAGCCTCCCGAGTAGCTGGGACCACAGGCACTGGCCATCACACTTGGCTATTTTTTGTATTTTTAGTAGAGATGGGGGTCTCACCATGTTTCCCAGGCTGGTCTCGAATTCCTGAGGTCAAGTGATCTGCCCACCTCGCCCTCCCAAAGTGCTGGAATTACAGGCCTGAGCCACCATATCCAGCCAAATAAATACATTTTTAAAGAGGAAAAACAATGTATAGAACCTGGTAATAATCTGAGACAAATGGTCTTGCAAAAAAGAAGCCTGAAAATTAATTATATAAGCAAAATTCTACCATGTAGTATATGGTTTCTTTCTAAAATGATTTCATAAGGAGGAAATAAATAATTTGATAAGCCACACCATATGAAGTGTCAATACGTCCACAATCTTGTTGTTTGGTAACTTGTAGTGACTTTTATTATTACTTTTATAACTACCAGAGGATAGAATTGGCAACAGCTGGGAAGTTTTGTTTCCTCTGGATTTTCCAGGTTAAGTGTACAGAAAGAAAACACACATTGTCAAAGTAACTGATACACAATGGTACTGAAAGACAGAATAAAACTAAACACAACAAAACTCACTGTATCCCTAATAATTGGGAATGCTGATATAGGGGATATAGGTATAGAGGTCTACAAAAAGAATTTGACAATTACTGAGGTATCGAATAACCATTCTGTGTAAAATTAAAATTAAAATTAAAATTAAAACAAGCAAATTCATGACAGGGCTAACAAAATCAAGAGCGCTGAAGCTGTCCATTGGAGCATAACCATATACTTACAGGTTTCTGTGCCAAATTTATGGGGAGTTGTTTTTTCCTATTCCTTAGTACATAAGAAGTAAAGGACATTCTTTAAAAGTTAATTTTGGAGAGTATGACAGTAAGAAAGCATACTCTTTCCAACTAATTGGAAACTTTAATAATAATATATTTTTGAAGACATATAAATACATGTTACTTCCTGAATTGTTCTAAAATGAAATTATTTGGCCCGGTGCAGTGGCTTATGCCTGTTATCCCAACAGTTTGGGAGGCTGACGAAGGCAGATCACTTGAGTCCAGGGGTTCAAGACCAGCCTGGCCAACATGGCAAAAGCCTGTCTCCACTAAAAATACAAAAAATTAGTCAGGAGGGTGATGCACACCTGTAGTCCCAGCTACTTGGGAGGATGAGGCACACAAATCACTTCAACCCGACTTGAGAAGTGGAAATTGAAGTGAACTGAGATCACTCCACTGCACTCCATGCTAGGCAACAGAGTGAGACAAGGAAGGGAAGGGAGGGGAGGGGAGGGGAAGGGAGGGGAAGGGAGGGGAAGGGAGGGGAGGGGAGGGGAAGGAAGGGGAAAAGAGGGGAAGGGATGGGAGGGGAAGTGAGGGGGAGGGGAGGGGAAGGGAGGGGAGGGAAGGGAAGGGCAATAATTTTACAGCAGTTTTTTTTTTTGAGATTTAGCAAATCTGAAGTGAATTTACTATTTCAAGACTAAGACAACATTCTCAACAACAAAAGAATAATCCGAATGAAACAGTATAGAAATTCATATGTGTTTGTATACACACATGTATGTATATACTTATTTTTTAAAGCTCTGTGTTTGTGTGGTATTTGGTACTTTGTTTTGTGAATGAAAATGCGTGGTGTACACACTGACTAACAATGATTTATTATCTTTCCAAGTGTACTCAGATCTAATATGAAAATATTTTAATCCTGGATCATTCAGAATTAAAATAGGGCCTTGCTGTATAAGATGAAAAATATTTAGTTCCCACAGCCAAATATTTACATTAGACAGTTTTCAAATAATAATAGGTAAAAATTGATATATTTTTGACCTCATGTTGAGGATTTCCTGTTTATGGAGACAATATTTATGTGTGTGTCAAATAAGCCTAAGGAAAACTTTTCAAGATTGAGAAACAAAGAGTTTATTTAAATTCTGACATAGCTAACATAGTACAAAATTTTAAGTGTTTTATTGAATTAAATAAATCAGATGCATCAATTTTGACATGTTATTTTTCTATTTCAAAAGCTAAACTCTTGGAAATTATGACAAGATATGATATGAGATTATAGGCTATGAAAAATAGTAAGTAAATTATTGCTCCCCAAAGGTAAGAAAACGTAAATCTTTATACAGACATCCTGTCAATGCCACACCAGAAAAAAAAAAAAAAAAAAAAAGGGACAGGTAGAGGTTCCACAGATTCTTTGTGATTTCAACTTCTCAACTTCTCATGGAAGTTACTACATACTCCCCCTTTTTCCTAAAGGAATTTTAGTTCCTCTAACCATATCTTCTCAAATAATAGTGCCAGTGTTTTTGGGCTTCAGATAATCTGTGCCCATAGGAAATTGAATAAAATAATAACTCTGAATGGAGCCTTTATTCCAGAAGGCCAATATGATAGTCTTCTATTGTCATTCATCAGAGAATACTTTCATGCCTCTAAAAACACTCAACCTTCTTGCTGGAATGCCATTCATACCTTGATTTTCACTGGCATCATAAAAGGCTCTTTTTACCCCCATCCACCATAAATCATGTTCATTTGCTGCACTGTATCAAAATGGCAACTTCCATCTATTGCTGGAGTATAACTTCAGAAGAGCAAAGATCATCTGTTTTCTTTTTCACTTCTGTATTCTCAGTGTTATCCCAACATATAGAAAATAAATAAGCTTTTGTTTCAATAAATTTTAAATGATTAGATAAATGGAAATTTTGATAAAGTGCTTAAATATGTTTGTTATTGAGTATCCAAAGAGATATAGTTCTTGCTTAAGAAAATTAAAATTTTGAAGATGCAGGGAAGAGAGAAGGTTAGTGTTCTTAATCTCAAACAAGCTCTTGCAATTGCAATCAATAAAAAGACAAATAAATGAACAGAAAATAATGGACAAAGAACATAATTATGTAGTTCCCTTATGAAAAAATTTTATAATGGTAAATATTTATAATGTCTTTATTGTGTCTTGGGAACTATAAAAATGATTTACAAATATTAACCTGTTTAATCCTCACAAAAGCAAGTTGTAGATAATATCACTATCATCCCATTTTATGCAGGAAGAAAGTGAGGTGCAGAGAAGTTTCTTGGATGTGGTCACACTGCTATTAAATGCTGAAGTTGAGATTTAGACAGTCTGGCTCCAAATCCCGAACATTTAACCACTATTCTGCATTGCTCTAAAAACAATATAAACAAGAAAAAATGGTCTATCTTGCTAAAAAAAAAAGGAAATCAAACAAGAATTGGTGACACATTTCAACTCAATCTAACAGAGTTGTAAAGACCAATAAATAGGTGGTCCGTATACTGTGGCCAAAAGTGTAAATTGGAGGGCAATTTGGCAACACCTATCTGTCAGATGTACTATCATACGTGTACAAAGAGACATACATAAGGAAGTTTAAGACAGAATTGGATAAGTAAAAAATCTGAAAATTACCTAAATCCAAAGGAAAGGTTTCTGGTTACACGTATGCTACTATATCCACACAATGAAATAATGGCAGCTGTTAAGAAATACCAAAGCGGGTATGCAGATATATACTGATATGAAAAGTTATCTTTGGTATGATTTCAACTAAAAAAAAAACCCATCAACTTACTGACAACAATATGTTTTTAAAGTTTATGTTAATGTTATATATTAATATGTATCCTTTATGTATATTTAAATCTCTGCAAGGATATGCATTAAAATATTAGCAGTGATTATATGAATAAAATTGAATTGGGGTGCTGAAAGAAGATAGATTTGGGGAACTTTTAGTTTTTAAAATGTACCTTTCTATGCTAAATTTATTTTAATGAGTATACATCACTTTAATATTATAAATAATTAGATAATGATGTGATGTAAACCTCTTACCATTTTTTTGTAAACATTAAAGTAATACACTGCCCAAAATAAACACAATGACATCCCCATGTGCAAGGGAGACCCAGAACCAAGCTACCCATCCCCAGTAGGGCTCTTCCATTCAGAAATTTGGAGTCTCGTATCCGTTTTGTCTGTTTTGGGCCCACTTAGATTCATTAGAGAATGTCTCCTGGCAAACAAACTGATGATATCAGTCTTACAAAGAGATCCTCAGGGCTTTTCTTCATGTTACTTAGTGTGGCAATTCCACAAAACCACAGCATAGCATAAGTTTCTGAAATTGCTGTTAGCTTCCAAAGAGTGGGAGCTCAGGTGGCATTTTCTTTCCTTGTCTCCTGGTTCTATGTGTTAATGTAATATTATGTTTCCCTGGGGGACTGTTACAGGCCTACCATCTCTTTCTTGGGAACTTAAATGGATTGACCACATGTCATCAGACTCTCAACCCATACCATGTTTGCCATTATCATCAGTAGTATTTAGTGCCCACAAAGAGGATACAAATGATGAAGCATTTAATAACCAAGCAAAAAGGCTTTTTTTTTATTCTCTACCTTTTACCAAGCCAAACCTTATCATTTATATACTACAAGCAGTTTTCTCCAATAAAAGAAAGTCAGCAGGCTAGAACATGGACCACATAAAAAGAAAGGTTTACACAGCTAAAATATACAGAAGAATAATTTGTTTTTCTTCATCTTTAGTTTCTGGAAGTTACACATTCATAAGAAGTGTTGGTAACAACATATATAGCAAATACTAAAAGGATCGCAATACAATACAATTTGTAGACATGGCAAGAGATGAAGAGGAGGCATCATAATTTAAGGATGGTGGAAGATTTTAGGGAAACAATTCACTATCTTGAAAACTGGTAAAATAAAAAAGAAATCAAGGCTTTATCTTGCCATTCCTATAGTAACTTTACTATAAGATAACTAAATAATGGATACAAAGATATTATTGAATTAGCATATCCCCATATTTCAACTTCCAGTATCTCAGGTTCTTCAATAGATACATTGTTAAAAGAGAAAAATAAATAACAATGCTTTTTAAATGGGCAACACTAAATTACAGTGTCCCAGATATTCTCTTGATTGACAAAACTGTAAGAAATGCAAAGCTGATTAGTGTGTGAGTCAAATAGTAGTCACTTTTGAGGGATCAAAAGGGATATGATTGGGATGGAGCATATGGAGGAGTTTTTAAGATGAGACTGACAATATTCTATATTTTGGCCTGTGTGGTGGGTACAAAGGCATGTAACTTACACATTTGTGGTGAGTTTTTCGGATCTATGTTTCATCTTATAATGAAAAGGAAGAAAATATCTGTCTATGCTTTGATCCCACTCCCAGAGAGTCTTACTTTATTGGTGGAACAGAGATAGAGCATTGGAAGGTTTGTTAAATCTCCACAGGTGATTTTTAACATGTAAATATATTTTTTCTCTCCTGCTACAATGGGTTAAAAAAACATGAGATCTTTGAACTTGTGAAGCTTATAGCATATACCAAACCAAAAAGGGTATTTTGTGCCACATTAAGGCATTCAGATCAATGTCAGAGGTATATCATGGAGGAGACTTACATGATTGTATTTATTTTTTTAAATAAAAACAACCATTCTCTTGTCACTGATTATTTCTGTATCAACCATGTAATATCTAGCATTTCCCAAAGTTATCTCCAGTATTTGCAGTTCCATGAAGCTAAAGACAAGTCTAATTTTGCTTTTTCTGTACTTTCAAATTTTCTTATGCTTAAAATATCTAAAGATGTTACATATATAAATTATGTTAAATATTACCATATATAATACTAATATAAATTTTCATTTATAGATTTATATTCTCTACTATAGACCCTTGTTAAATAAACCTCCTCCCACAATAACCAAGCTCTTATATTTCTTCAGTTTTTAGATTCCTTTTCTTGTATATGTTTGTTCTAACCTGAAAAATGTTTCCTTCTTCACCTTGTTTGAAATGTAAAATCTTCAATACTCTATTACCGCAGGTCTACCACAATGTATATTTTGTAAATGAGCTAGGCCCCTTGATTCTCTTTTTTTGTCACTGTTCTTGTTCTTATTTATTGTCTTTTCTTTTGTTTATTTAGAACTTCCTTCAGAGGGTAGTTTAGAAAATGAAAATTAATTGCCATCCAAATCCAATTCTTTCATGCTTGTTACAATTTCCAATAAAAAGTCTGCTAGAACACAGAGTAGATAAAAATGTCTGCATTTCTGACCATAAATAAACAGGCTCTCTCTGTTTATACTAATGATAATGCTACATCATTGTAAGAGCCTAGATTTTTAGTTTTCTTAATGCATGTAACAGTTTTGCATTGTTATAATCATATTTTCAAAGAAGTGGTCACCAGTAAAGATGTGATAAAACCCAGGCAATTAATTTGGTACCCTGGTCTAAACCAACAGATGATATGCAATTATACAGAGTTGAGCTAGTTTATCTATCATCACTAATAAAACAACAGTTATGGACTATAAGGGTAAATATTTTAATATTTATTACCCTTTTATTTCAATTATAATAAGCCTATGATCCAAAATAGTCTACTCTAGCTTTAAACGACTTGTTACATTTTGCCATTTTTCTATAACCATCATCAACAATAACAACACCAAGAACTCCAGTAGATGCAATTTATTTTAGGAGGGCACAATCCAAAGCTAAAAACAACCCTCATGTGTCCTCACCACAGAGGCTAGCCACACACCTGCTGATACTGCAGCAAACTCCAAGCTTGTAAGTGAAAGTCTATTTAAACTCTCCACCACCCTTAAATTATATTGTATTGCTGCTCCTAAAACAGGATAAGAAACAGAAGAGAAATAAATGTTGTAAATGTCTTGATATTTATCTATATTTCCCAAAAACTTTAGTCATGAATCTTATTTTCTTTCTTTAAAATCTGATATTTAAGTTTAGAATGGTTACACCGCGAACATATTTTCCAGCTAACTACTAAATATGTTTGGTGAAATACATTTTTATTCTTGACTACCAGTGAGTGCATTATAGTTAAAATCAATAGCCAGGAAGTACTAAAAAGACCATTATTTTTCAATCGCAATAGAATCTGTAATATTACATAAGTCCATCTTTGATTGGCTAAAGTTCCTAATTAATGATATTCTTTGTATCACATGAGCTCTGTAGTTCATAGCAAAATGCCCGGAAGAATCTAATCAAAATTACTACTTTGTCCTGCATAACCAAATGCATGGTTTGGGGTGAAGAAATTTTTAGCTGCTGAAGGTTATTTTTTCCAAATACTATTTTTAACATTAAAATCTTAGCTATAACACATAATTTTTTTAGTAAATTGAATATATCAAGTATAATTTAACTTTATGAATATAAATAGTATCTCTACTATAGATATGTGATTACTTTAGAAGGTATAGAAGATTTATAAATCTGTTTGTTTCTGTAAATTCTCGTCTGTCTTTAGTATTTTTGTCCCTATAACTTTGAATTTGCCATTTGCTTGCTTCTCTGCAATCAAAGTAACTGAGATATTTACTAAAAATACAGATTTCTACCCTTGACCTTTTGAATCAGAATCTATGGATAAAAAGGGCAATATACTTCAATTATATCTTAAATATATTTCATTATACTTTTAGTTTTATTCAACCAAAGTCCATTCATAATAAAACAATGCTTGCAAATAGGAATTTTCTCTATACTGCTATGAATTTTAACCCTTAAAAAGAGAAGCGAGAACCACCTAAGAATTGTATATAAAGGGTGGATTGTGGGAAAGTAATGACATCCGCAATAGATAAAGAAAAGCATTCCACCCTCAGGAGTGGCCAAGGGAAACTGAATCAAAGAAAATGAAAAGAGAAGACGCAAGTATAAAAGATTTGGGACCAAAAATGTTGACAGTTATTTGAGAGGGAAAATGGGAGGTCCCAACAAGAAAGGATTACCTCCATAGGGGCATATTTTTAGAAGAGAAAAACACAAATGTGTCCAGGAGCAGTAGCACATATGAGCTGTAGCACATACAGGCTCATGTCTGTAATCCCAGTGCTTTGGGAGCCCAAGGCAGAGGGATTGCTTGAGGATAGAAGTTTAAGACTAGCCTGGGCAACGTAGAGACCTCATCTCTACAAAAAATACAATAAATAAAAATTAGCCAGGTGTGATGCTGTGTGCCTGTGGTCCTAGCTACTCAGGAGGCTAAGGTGGGAGGATCCCTTTAGCCCAGGTGTTCAAGGTCACTGAGCCATGATTTTGCCACTGCACTTAGGTCTGGGCAACAGAGTGAGACCCTGTCTCAACAAATAATCAACAACAACAACAAAAACAAGTATGTAAATGTTTCAGAGAATTTGATCACCGGGGTTTTACAAAGTTTTTGTTTACATAATTTTGTTTAAATAATATGCCAGTGGCAGGAGGTCGGGAGTGGCCACTGCCATCACACCAGATGTAGGGGAAAGCTCTGCCTGGTGGTGGCAGGACCACCTGTGGGAGCAGCAGTGGCAGCACTGGGACCCCTGCGACCCCATCACCTGTGCCCCCATGTTCCTTAGGCAGCGGTCTGCACCACCCCCACCCTGGTACAGCAGGTGGGACCTGCAACCAGGTCTGGCACCTCTGTGTCTCCAGATCCTGGCCCTGTGTCACTGCTCTCGCCCATCGCCACTGGAGGAGGGCTGGAGGAGAAGGTGGACAGTCCCCAGAGCCTACCCCTGGGAGCCCCCCAGAGCCCTCCACCCTAGGGCCCACCACGATGGTGCCCATCCGGGTCATCCGCCACTGTGGGGACAGACAATGCGGATGGGCACGGAGGAGCGGACAGAGAGCGGCCCCAAGGTGAAGCTGGGCCCCGGGTGGTGCTGCACTTGTATATGGAGCTTGGGGGCCAACCTGGGGTGCAGAGCTGTGACCATGCTTTGAGGACCCAGGTAGGGAAGTGGGAACAGAAAACCTTGCTTCTAAAACCTTGGCAGTGGCATGGCCACTGCATCCATCTGGCTCAAGGAGCTACCAGATGTGGGCTCCCTAAAGTGCTACATGTCTTCTCTCCTTCTCTTCACCCACAATGTGGCAAGCAGGGGGCATGTTTCATCCATGACTGTATTACAGCATTTTTAGCCTTGCCATTCAGTGAGTCCAGAGTTCTTGTCCTGAAACCAGGAAGAATGAGGTACGCAGACACTGGAGGGTCAGCAAGACAAAGAGGAGCTTTACTGAGTAATAGAACAGCTCAGAGAAGACCTTTAGTGAGCAGCTCCTCTCCATAGCCAGGTGTCCTGATGAGTGTTGAGCATCTATCAGAGAGGGTAGCCAGTCTCCGCAGCTAGCTGTCCCATAGTCTGTAGCTTTCAGCAGAGAGGAGTGCACAGAATGAGTGACTTCTCTCTGCAGGCAGGTCGTCCTGTCATCTCTACAGCTCTCAACAGATAGGGTAGCTCCTCTCCACTGCTGGTCATCCCATCATCTCTCTGTCTTCTGCTCTGCTCTGACTGAGACTAGGGCTTTTATGGGCCTCAGAAGGGAGGAAGTGCATGCTGATTGGTTCATAGGCGGCCATGGGTGGGCCTGGAAAAGGCACCACAAGTCCCTACTGAAGGTGGGCCCTGAAGGTGGGGCCACACCAGGGACCTACCCCCTTCTGCCCAGGAGCTTGTCAGCCTCCTGCTGCCATCCATAGTGCCCAGGCTGCTCACGCCAAGGGGCATCTGCAGGCCAGTGCTGAGCTGCCCTCAGCACTCTCTCAGGTTCCCCTCCATGCTTGTCAGTGCCCAAAATCTGGAGGGGGCTGAGTGGCAGGGGGCTCAAGCGTTAGTGCTGCCCTGAGTATGTGCACACTCAGCTTGGTTGTGACAGTGTCTGGGCTTGGCCCCAACCCTGTTCCAAGATGAGAGAGGGCACTGGGAATGGGAAGAGGCCAGGAAGCAGGAGCAAACACTCCCAAACCTGCAGGGGCAGGACGGGGCTTCCCAGGTCCACAAGGGTGCAGAATGCAGAGATGCCCGAATACTGCACCTGGGAAGATGGGGGTCCCACCCACCCAGCTTGTGACTCTAACTATGGGGTGCCTCCAGGAACAGATCACAGGCCCTGGCCCAGCCGTATGGAATGTTAGATCCAGCAGTCACCCTGATGTGAGTCACACCCTGAGGACATGGCCCCAGGTGACCCTATGCGGGGCTTCCTCCTGAGATGCAGGAACCCGGTGCCCTCAGTGGGGTGGGCATGGTGACCACATTGCTGGCCAAGTCCCCAAAGTGAGTACTCTCCCACTTCCTGTGCCAGGTCCCCAAAGCACAGCCCCAGCTCAGCACCCCGGGCCCAGCACCCGCTTTCTGTGTGCAAGTGTGGCACTGCCCTGGCTCAGCTCTGTCTAAGGGACCTCCTCTGCCCAACCACACTGCTCCCCCACAGGCAGGCAACTCGCCCTAGCCCCATTGTGGTGGCCCCCAGGGCAGCAGGCTCCAGGGATTATCTGCTTCCTTCCCACACCCTCCTCGCAGTAGCAGCGGGTGAGAGTAGTGGCATGGGCCGGTGGTCCAGAGCTATGGACACTCCAGGTCTGGGGCAGGTCCCATCTGGCTACATGAGGGTGAGGGCAGGCAGTGCAGTTGGCTCCCTCAGGGATGTGAAGAGCAGGGGATGTGGGGCACTGGGGTCCCCCTGTCCTCCTCACTGCTCCTCCTGCAGCCGCTCCTACCCCCACAGTCACGACTCCCCGCTGCAGCCGGCACAGTGGTGTTTACCTCTGAGCTGTTCTATTGCTCAATAAAGCTCTTCTTCATCTTGCTCAACCTCTACTTGTCTGTGTACCTCATTCTTCCTGGATCACAGGGCTAGAACTTGGGACCTATCAAATGGCGAGGCTAAAAGAGCTGTAACACACACAGGACTGAGACATGTTCCTTGTGGGCAAAGAGAAGGAGAGAAGAGCTGTGTCCCTTCAGGGATGCCAGACCTGGAAGCTCCCCAAGCCAGGGCTGTGACTCCCTCTTTGGGGCCCTACAGTTCCTGGCATCTTCAAGCTTGTAGGCACCACTGTGTTTCCTGGTGTCAGCTCTGGAAGCTGTTTGTGGTGCACCTGCTCGTGTCTGGCTGCACAGTGGCTGGACTCTATGCTCACTCACACACCCCTTGCCATTGCATGCCTTACTCTCCTTTGGCAGGCACGGGACCCAGGCTGGTAGCATGAGCTGAGTACAGCCTGCCATGCCAAGTGGGTGGAATGAACCCAGTGAACCTGAGCAAAACTCAGGCGAAAGTGCTACCGGCCACAGGGGTTTTCAGCCAGTAAAGCAGTACCCCAAAGATCCCGTAACAGCAATTTGGAATGTTTTTTAGCATCTCTCCACTATATCATAGTTTTGGTTATGTTCAGTGAAATTAAATTTAAAATGAGATTTTATTTTTAAACAACATGCCATATTTAGTGGTTGCAAGGTTTTTCACAATATGATAGTCATCTTTATTAATAGCATCAGATATGTCATTATCCAAATTGCATTCCCTAAATATAACTCCATATATTAAAATTCTGATTTCATTTAACCCACTTGCTGATCTATGTCTGCATATCATATGAAACTTAGTTTACTGTTATCAGTTTTAATCATGTGTTCAATACCACATCTTTTTTATTTCTATATTGTACACATTTATCTAGTTACTCAGATCTCTCCCAGAGTGTGAGCCAGGAAAATAAAACAAAATGAAAAAATTACATTAATAATTAGCCAATTTAGCTAATTAATAACTATGGTGAGAATCAAAAGGTGAAAGTTTTTGGACAGAATTAAACTTGCGGCTTATGTAATTTTTCATATAAACCTAATTGCCAAACAAATACGTTAATTTGTTAGAAAGTCCTAATATGTAAACAATTCCTACATATTTTATTAACTGAAATTAAATAGTCATCCAGCAAAATGGCTGTTCACAACTAATGATCTAGAGGAAAGTTACGCAGTACCTAACCCTTATGCAAAGAATTTGGTTGCAACGAAAGCCATACAAACAAAACAATAAACTTTATTTATTTATTTCATTGCTTTGCAAACATATTTCATATCTCTTTCCACACTATGCTATCCACCATTATTAAAATAATTTCCTAAGCATCTATCAAAAATCATCTACATCGCAACATTTCTGTGGGATATTTTAAAATAAAAAAATGGTTTAACTTTTATACAGATGAATGTGTGTAAAATATATGTGCGAGGTCATTGCAATCCATCAAAATCTCTACTTGCTAATTATATTTGTACAAACTCTACTAATATAGTGTTTACTATAATAGGGCTATTTAGTTAAAATATATAAAAATCAAAATTAATACAGTTACATTTAAAACATTTTCAAAAATTCAAAGTATTGATTCTCCAAAGGATAATTAAAAGTCTTAAAAGAAAAAAAAAATCCAATATCTGAAGAAAAACCGATCTTCATTTCAGTATATTAATTTTTAAAAGTCTGACTTTAAAGATGTTCAGTATCATTAGGGTCTCATTAAATATACAGCAGGTGTTCAGAGATTTGGCTATTTAAGATTTAAAGTGCAATAAGTACCTGAGCCAAATAAGCCATGGGACTTGACTTACTCCCTGACCATATGAGAGTTTCCCCTATGGCCAAATTTGCCCTCTGAAACAAAATTTACCCTCAACTAAACCTTTTCAACTGTATGAACTTTAGATAAGACCGTTCTTTCTCAGTTTAGAGTCCTAAACAGATTGAGCTGCATTTCTTAAAGCACTCTTGAAACCTACCGATGAGAAGTCATGCCTAACTTCTGACAATTAAAGCAGTTTTCTGGCTGTTGTGTATTGTAAGACGGTCAGCTAATTACTTTATGTTTATGTTTATTAAAGATACGTCCTTAGCAATTCCATAGTGTCTTCCCTATGCCAAGATTTAAATGGATCCAGCCCAGTCATATGCAGCACAGCACTGGCAACACACAAAAAGCTCTATTCACCTTCTTCCCTAATCTACATCTTTCTTGCATCCTACTCTGCCCTGATCATATTTCCCAGGAACCAAATGGACACTGTTGCTATAGTCACTTTGGGTGTAATTTCTATAGTCAGTCAGTGACATTCCATGCTATCTCACTAATTAATATGTACATCCCTTTAGTTCATCAACACGCATCACCAGATAACCAGTTCTCTTTCTGTCTGCTCCAGATCCATTTGCTGCCAATCCAAAGAGGGCAGTTAAATAACTCTATCTCCCTTGTTAGCATGAAGCTAAATTAAATTTGGTATGAATTATATAATAAAAATATTTATTATATCGAAAAACAACATAGTAATAACAATTACAAATTACAGTTTTATTTGTTAACTAAAGCAGATGAAGAATTCAAAATATTATATAAATAGATGTTGGGATCCATCTTTCCCAAATTTGACAAATATTCTCTGAATTCTAAAAAGGTCACCTTTTAACTAAATAGGTGCAAAAATTAATATAAGTTTTGCAAGGTAATGTACAGCACAACATATACAAATTTAATAAGTAGAGAAATATTTTGTAAAAATGATTTTCATAATCTTTAGATAGTTCTCTATAATCATGTCATTAACAAAATAAATAATTTTTCATATATTTAGAATATTAAAAATGTGGAATAAATAAAACCATGAGACCCTGCTTGGCTGAACTGTAAACAATTTTCTGACTTATCATTGGGTCCTACAACCTCTCACCTCTGTTATTTCTATATCCATTTGAACATTGCAACTCCAGAAATGTAATGTGGTTTTGGGAAGAGAAGATCATGTGGCAGTGCAATTCTTCCTGGAATTTATAGCAGACTAATACATTTCTACAACTCAGTAAAGATTCAGGAATATCACTCAGACATGATTATGGGTGCATAGATTACATCATAGTATTTCAAAGAACTACAGACTATATATAATTCTGTCATAGTAAAAAATTCTAAAAGTCATAGAAGATTTAATTTTAATCCACATGTGACAAATAATTGAAAGACATTAGAAATGGAGTGAGATACTGTTCTCCAAATTTTGATTTGAACAAATGAATCTGCATTTGCTCAAATGGACAGTTAGGAATGGCAAAAGTGTTTCACAGGCTCTACTCACCTATACATTTACCACATGTAGATAATATCCCTTATTTCAGAATATATAACTAGGAAAAAAGTGACAAGACTACTAAAATAAATTGAAGCACAAGGGAAAGAATCATTACTCTGAAAACTCAGAAGAATAAGGGAATACCCAAACTATTAACAGCAGGAAGTAAAGAACATTTTAGGAATCATGTGTTTGGGTCAAAAGGAATAACAAATTCATAAACAGAATATAGAAGATAGTTTCAATAAAAATTAGATCAAAAGGAACAAGTTAAAAACGGTAAAATAAAGACAAAGAGAAAGCAAACATACCATGAGATGAATGCAGAAGATTATTAAAACATGTGTTGGTATGAGTAAAGAGAAGATATGATGCTGCAGAACATGGACACATGCATGCTTAAAATACTTGAAAAAAGTTAGAATGCGTAAAGAGAAGAAAAAAAAAGAAAAAAATGCTTGGCATAAAGTATAACAAACAAGAACCAATCTGTAAATTGTAGTCATACCTACAGTTGTCAGAAAAAATACATTATCTCTCTTTTCATTTCTTCTTTCCTTTGTAGAAAGCAGTCATAAATACAAAGGGCTAGAATGTACCCTGTGGTATAGACATGTATTGGAAGTATCAGTATGAAGTCACAATTTTATATTTACTTACACATACACACATACATACATATACTATATATAGATGAAGATGTATACACTAATTTTATATTGCACTCTCCTTTCTCAGGGGAAAAAAAACCCTCTATTATGAGGATAATGTGTTAACCAAAATAAATGAATAAAAGGAAAAAGACATAACATCTAGGATGTAGAAATCCAACACAGCTGTGAGGCTAAGGAAATTGCCAGCATAAAGGTAAGGAGAAGCACAAAGATAAGAATTGTGCACGAGGCTTAGTGATCAACCAGTTCCGATAAGAAAAGAAGGATGTAGGATTCCAGTAAGAATCTGTTAAAGAGAAAAAATTGATGTGTTGGATCATCTGATTTTTTTTATATTGAGAGGATTACATCTCTGGCAAAAAGATGTGGGGAAATTATTACTAGATAAAAAGCAGCATATTAAAAGTGAAGCTGTTATTAATTCTAATAAATTTTTAAAAGATACACTGGAAAAGACAAGTAATTACAATGTTTGACATCATGTTTCTCGAGAGCATATTGGAAACAAAATGATAATAAAATTTTTAAAGAATAGAAGAAAAATAACTTTGAGCTTATAACTTTATGTCTAGCTAAATTATTATTTGAAAACATGGCATAATAAAAATATTTCCATGCATTCCTGAGATGATTGATCTCATGAAGCTCTACCAGGAAGACATGTTGGATGAAGTCCTCAGATAATAAGGGAAACAAATCCAGAGATTGTGGGAAAAGACACGTAACAGTATTCAATAAGAATTTTTTAAATTAAGGTCAATTATCATAAAAATAAAGAATACGTAAGCTGACAGAATAAAATTTCATCTATTCAATGGAAAACAGAAATAGAGAGAAACAATAACACAGAGAAGTATAGTAATTGAAAACTTTTCAAGACTCACTTATTAAAATCCAGATGCTCTCAGACAGAATGAAAAATAAAATAATATTGAGGTATATATTGCTGTCAAGTGGCACACATATAAAAAGCAATAGTGGGACTGAAGATAAAGGGATTTAAAAAAGAATAGGCAAAAATGAATTAAAATGACATCAGCCTAACAATCTTATTATCTGAAATAAAAAAAAAGCCAAAAAAATTCATAAATCAAAGAAAGAAATTATATGCTAATAAAACGAAAAGTAGGGTAGAAAGATACCACTACCATAGTAGCCTAGGTATCTAAAAATTCAGCTTCAAAATATATCAAGGAAAAGCTGGTATGATAGAGAGATGTTAATACCTTTAAATCAGAGTTTGGCAAACTATGGACTGTGGACCAAATCCTGCCTATCACGTATTTGTATAAATAAATCTTTACTGGGACACATTGTCTATACGTAGTGCTTTAGCACTACAATGATAGAGTAGAGTAGGTTCCACCGAGGCCATTTGACCCATGTAGCCAAAAATGGTCACAAGCTTTCTTTTGAGAGTAGTAAAAGTATTCTAAAATTGATTGTGGTGATGGATGTAAAAGTCTGTGAATATGCTAAAAACCATTGAGTTGTAAAATTTAAGTGAATTGTACTGTATGTGATTTATATCTCAATAAAACTGTTTTTAAAAAGTTACTATCTGGCTTTTTAAAGAAAAAGTTGCCAATTCCTAATATATACAATACAAATGCTAAGTTCCAGTTCTTAAATATTCATAGAACTCTATACCCCATAGAGAATGCACCTTCTTTTCAAGCACACATAGAATATTTATGAAACAACACATTCTAAGCCCCAAGAAGGAAGCTTCAAAAATAAATGGAGGAAAGAAGATTCAACATTTCAATATTATAATATTAAATTGCATATTCATTTTTAAGGAATAATTTAAAAAATCACTATGTATGAAAACCAAATAATATAAAATAACTTTTGGGCTTAAGAAAGGAATAAATAACTAATTGAAAATTAGTAATACATCTGTGAAAATAAATGAAGACCACCCAAATAAGACAAGAAAAGGTGACTTATCTGGACTTGCAAAGGAATCAGTCACTATCACTTGCATTTGGTAGAGACTCAAAGGCAGACAAATAGTGAAAAAAAGTTATAGTGGAAAAAAAGAAGACTTCAGGTATGTCCTGATTAGAAGCCGTGACATGGAGAAGCTGGAGGTGGAATCCATATTTGGCTTCGCTTGGTTCATCTTAAGTTGAAGGTAAAACAAAATTAGGAAAAACACAAGGAATATGAAAGTTATTTAATCAACTCCTGCTATGTTTGGTCAATTGCTATGAAGGTTGTGGTTTCACTTCCCAGACAATTTGCTACAGAGGTTATGATTGGGCTGCCTGAGCTGGTTGCTGCAGATTGTGGGTCTGGGTTCTGTTTTTACATATAGTCTAGTCATGGCTATTAAAATATTCAGTCTCTGAAAATATCTTAGAGACACCACTGCGTTATATTATATAACAGAGAATGAGACTGTTTAAAAATGAACAAATTGGATAATTCTCCCGATATATTAGATAAAAGAGCCACAAAGTGAATCCACAAAACAAGGAATAAAAACATAACAAACAAGGAATGAATGAAGAGGAGGATAAGAGAAAAACTGAGAAATTTAACAAAAATCCAATTTTCCTATAATAGCCTAGAGGACTTACATAATCTGATCTCCATTGTCACCCCATGAATTATATAAACGTTTCTCTTACTACTTTAACATGGCCCATTCCACTCCTGCTCCACTGGGCCACTAGCCTTGTGAATTTCTTTTGTGGATTTAGTATGAAATTTTAACTTTAGTTGTGGATGAAGTAAAGTTTTCTGTCCATTATTGGGAACCATTTGTTTATAACAGATATATAATAGCATATATTTCATGCTACTTTTAAGAGATATGCCTAATTATAAGGACATAGAATGTTTGAAATGACTAGGCTAGGAAAAGATACAGTATGCAAATATGAACCAAAGGAACTTCATATATTAATTATTCAAGTAATTAGAACTTAAGTGTCTGTTTCTCAAAGGTTTGGTAAACTTGCCTATAACAGCATCTAGTCTTGTGCTTTTTTTGTGGGCAGATTTCTCATTTCTTTTCTTCAAAGAATTTAGACCTATTAAAGCTGACCATTTCCTGTTCTTAAATACATACATCTTTTTAAAAATATCCATTCTGTCTAAGATTTAAAACGCATTGGTTCAAAATCATTTAAAGCACCTCATTATGTTTTTACAAATTTATCATGTCAAAATTTTGTCTTCTTCAATATAAGTATTGCTTAATTATGCCTTACCTATTTTTCTCCTGATAGACGTTCCCAGAATTTTTCTGTATTGTAGTCTCTAAACAATTTTTTGTTTTTGTTTGTTTGTTTGTTTGTTTTTTGAGACGGAGTCTCGCTCAGTCGCCCGGATCTCAGCTCACTGCAAGCTCCGCCTCCCGGGTTCACACCATTGTCCTGCCTCAGCCTCCCCAGTAGCTGGGACTACAGGCGCCCGCCGCCACGCCCGGCTAATTTTTTGCATTTTTAGTAGAGACGGGGTTTCACCATGTTAGCAAGGATGGTCTCGATCTCCTAACCTCGTGATCCGCCCGCCTTGGCCTCCCAAAGTGCTGGGATTACAGGCGTGAGCCATCGCGCCCGGCCTCTAAACAATTTTTTTAAATTACTGATGCCATCTATTGTTTTTTTCTGTATTGTTTATTTCTTCCAGTTTTTAAAATAATTTATACATTTTTACTTTTTTAAGATTACCTTTGTTTCCTTTAAATTGCTGGAGTTACATGCTAAACATGTTAACTTTTAATTTTTCTTGGTTTCTTGCTTTTAAAAAAATATATTATAATTCTTTCTTATGATTAAATATTTTACAGAATAAGCTTGCAACAAGGATAATAAAGCACTCTTATTTCTGTGTTTAACCAGATGTAATATTTTTGCATTTTATTATAAAGGATTTAGTCTCACATTCATTCATTTTTTTATGTACTTTTATTAGCACTGAGAATGTTCCAGAGCATTGTAATATCAGTTTCTCCTTAAAGATACATTTACAAGTGGGTAGTATAAATTTACACTTCATACTCACTCTTGAGATGTCGATTTTTATTACTATGATATTTTCAACATTTTTCAGCATGTTTCTTAAAGATATGCTCCTAAAATGAAAGACTAAAGAAAGAAAAAAGAAAGACCCAAGACACGGGAACAGATAATCCAAAGGAAGAAAGAATTGATGTTCCAATCAGCTATTCCATAATCTTGCTTTCAAATATGAATAGACAGCTAAGGTTATCTGAGAAATGCTCAGAAGCGTAGAGTGTGGGGGAACCTTGAAGTAAAGACTGCAGCAAGCAAACTGAACAGCAACTTCAGTTTGAGAGCCATGTTCTACATTTAGACTGCCTGGGTTGAAATAACTTCAAATCTTAGTAGCTATGTTACCTTAGTAGCTCAGTAAATTACTCAAGTTCTCAAAGGCTCAGTTTTATAATAAGAATCCTTATAAGAGTTTCTACCTCTAAGGTGTTTTGTGGATTTATTAAATTAATCCACATAAAACATTTATTCCAGTGTTTGGAAGAGAATATCAGCCAGTGATAAGTGGTAATTATTATTATTTTTATCTCCCCATGTGAGTACAAGTAAGTGTATATTGTAAACCCAACTCACAGAAATTTCTCTTTTTTAGAATTTCCTGAGCAACCTTATCTATGCTGCAAAACTCTGTGGCACTACTTTTTTGCCCATAGCCTAGAGTTGCACTATTAGTGGTGAATATCACTATCACTAGAATAGTGAATAGCGCAACTATTCACGTGTGGCTATTTAAATTGAAATTCATAAAGTTTCATAAAATTTAAAATTCAGCTTCTCAGTTATACTTGTCCTATTTCAAGAGCCAAATATCCATGTGTGGCTAGTAGCTACCGTAATGGATCATCATAAAAAGTTCTCATGGTCAGCAACAATAGAGGGAGACATGCAATTTGAAGGTGAGCCAATCACATTCTTTCTCATAGGAGAAATGTGAATGAAGAAACAAGCCCAGAAGCAGTTAAGAAAAATTTCCATTGTTATCAACATTCCAGAAAGAATGCCACAAACTCCTGATGCTGGGTGTGAGGAGAGGTCCTGGTTAACTGAACTTCCCACAGCCTGGGTATTGAGCAATTCCTTAGACTTTTCAGTGTACCCTCATAGATAGTAAAATGGAACATTTTTTTTTTTTTTTTTTGAGACAGAGTCTTGTTCTGTCCCCAAGGCTAGAGTGCATGCAGTGGTGGGATGATAGGTCACTGCAACCTCTGTTTCCCGGGTTCAAAAAATCCTCCTGCTTCAGCTTCCCGAGTAACTAGGACTACAAGTGCATGCCACCACTGCTGGCTATTTGTGTGTTGTTTCCATTTATTGTAGAGATGGGGTCTTGCTATGTTGCCCAGGCTGGTCTCAAACTCCAGGTCTCAAGCAATCTGCCAGCCTCGCCTCCCAAAGTGTTGGGATTACAGACATGAGCCACAGCACCTGGCTCTACTTGTTACAAAAATCTTCTCCCAATTGGTTGATTTTCTTTTCGTTTTGCTAGTGAATGATTTTCAACTGAAGAGTTTTATTTTTTTATTAAGTTAAATCTGCCTATGATTTTATCACCACTGAGATTAATGACATGCTTAGAAAGTCCTGTCCTTTCCTCCAGTCAAAATGTTTTCCAGTACTTTCATAGGTTCGTGTTAATATTTGTCTCATTTCTTATTTCTAAATTTCTTATTTAATAAAATTCATTCCTCAAAGTATCATTGTTGAGTCTGGGTTTGATTTTATTGGTTTAGGCAATACAAACAATGATAAATAATTTAAAGTATGAAAAAAGCTATAAAGTGACAATTAAGTTTCCTAACACGCTCGACCCACACCCTGCAAAGTTAAACACATTATCAGTTTTGTGTTCTGTACTTCCAGAGACAATTTTCTCCTTTTTGATATTGTTTAAAGGTAGATATTTAATCAAATTTTAATGTATTCTGCTTTGAGGTAGAATTCCACTTTTGTTCAAATAGTCAATTATTCAACATTATTTATTTTAGAATAGTCCATTATTTTTCCAGCAATTTTTGAATGTCAGTATCTCATATAATTCCCTAATTATACTTAAATCATTCTTAACATCTCTTTCATAACACTGACCTACTCCATTTTCCTATGCTCACACCATTTGTCAAATATTTCCAAAATTATTTGTGGAAAGACAGGGTGAGGTAGAATTAAGTAGAGATTTAACAGAAAAATTAACTGTTTATATTATAGCTGGTTTGTGACAGGATGAGATTCTCCTTGTTGTTTTTATTTTTCACCATCTTTGCATCTAGAGGAATGTCAGAATCAAATCTGTAAGGTCCACATAATATTCATTGGGAATTGGTTTAAATTCATAAAATAATTAGGAAAAAGGTATTTTATAGCAAAAAAAAAATAAAGTCTTCAAGGAAAAATAGACCATATACACAGAAGTTTTCTTAATTGTAAACTACTAATCTATTATTAAGTAAAATTTCAAATTTTGTAGGAAAATATTAAGCATAAAATATAAAGTATCCCTGACATGAAACAATATTCTTTTTGGTACACTGTTGAATATCTTTTGTAATTACAAAGTGGCTAAGTTAGATTGCAATTGTACATTTAGTAAAGGCATGTTGAGTAAACTCCAAAAGAATGAGTGTATTTTTTCCAAAACATAAACAATGAAGTTATTGCATATGTAGACAGGTGTGGAGTAAGTCAAAGTGTCAGTGATGTAACAATTTGTTTCTTTGACTCCCACACTTCACTTGAAATGATGGATGTCCTAGTGTCTCCTGGCATTTTAGGCTTTGACATATTATTTCAAACTTGGATCTTGCCCATTCACATCATTATGGGGTTGTCATTACGTCTTTAAAGGTATAATTTTATAAGTCATAAAAGTGAGTTTGTGTTGTTACGGCTATTCTTTCTTTAGAGACAGGTAATTACAAGTGTATCTTCGTAACATTCTCCTCCCAGTCACTCCGGGGAACTCTTTAGAATGCTTTTCTGCCTTAGCTTCTTCACATGCCAAACATTTTCCTATTAGTTCTGGCATGATTTCCCTTAGTTTTGGGAAGCTGATCAAATTCCAACAATCAAAAAATAGGACTAAATAGATATTTAACAATGGCATAAAAAATAAAAACACTGAAACAGTGTGGTATGTCTAATCTACCTACAGTGCAACCTTGGCCCTCATGGAATAAGTATTATTCAAAGTTCTAATGGTAAAACGGTAAAAACGAAAACATTTGGTTTTCAATTAGTATTAAAAATATGATCAAGGTTGTTTATTCACTTATTTGTGACTGGAAGAGAAAAAGACTTGTTCCACCCTCACAATCAGGTGTGCCAACAACAAAAACTGGCTTTGAGCTCAGACTGCAGCTGTTTGGCTCCTACTACGGACCACATGTGTGAGTCTAAAGCTGTTAGCAATGACACTGCCACAGACCTGGGGGGACTGGTTTGTGACTTAGACAAACATTTTCCCCAGTGAAGTGAGATGTGTCCTTTGGCCATTCTCTTACAAGGACTATTTTACTTCCCTTAAATGAGAATATTGGAAGGAATATTAATTACTTTTTTGTCACATATTTTATCAGTCAATTTTTGAAGTGGATTTCAGAAATAAGTATCTTCAAGCTGTATCATGTCTTTGAGTTCTATATTTAAAAAGGTAACTGCTATGGTTTTAAGGTTTGTCCCCTCCAAAATCTGTGTTGAAATGTGATTACCAACATGGCAGTACTGGAGGATGGGACCTTTGCGGGGTGCTGGAGCCATAATGACCCTGCCCTTGTGGGTGAGATTAATGCCATTATGAAAGGGTAACTTCAACCCTAGTTGTTTCTTTGTCCATCCATCTTCTGCCACATGAGGATCAAGGGTTCCTTGATTCTGGAGGACACAGCATGCAAATCAACATCTTGGAAAAAGAGAATGACCTCACCAGACATTGAACCTAGTGGTGCCCTGACCTTAGACTTCCCTGTATCCAGAAATACTCAGTTTCAGGTATACTGCTATAGCAGCACAAAATGGGCTAAGATATTGACAATTGACAATAAGAGTTTCCAAACATTTATTTTAGATGTCTCAAAAACACTTTAAAATCAATAGGTCTAAAACTCAACTTACACACTTTTCCAAATTCGGTTCTTTCACATGAAATCGCTAAAATACGAGTTGTTTGTGTTTAATGAGCAGTTTTTCTACTTGGTCTCACATTCAGCTTATCATCAAGTTATATCAATTTTGCCTTCCACACATCTCAAGAATCCATCTATTTCTCTCCAGCATGACTGCTAACTCACTAATCCAAATAGTCTTTGTTCTTTATGCTGCCTCAATAGCCTCTTTGGCTCATATTTCATCTCACCTTTTCTCCCACAAGCTAGTTCTTTCCCTGCAGCTAAGTTATCTTCTCAATAGGTAAATCTAATCACATCATTTTCTCCTCATCCCCTCTTAAAACCTTTCATTCCGATTTTATTGCTCTTAATAAAAAGTAGTAAATTTATAACATGTTCTGCACACTATAGCTGGTGTTTAATCATTCTTTATAGTATTCTGTGATATCCTTTATATTCTATAAGCTATAGCTACAACTTATTATTTGTATATGCTGTTCTCTCTGGTACAGTTTTCATATGCATCACTTTCTACTTTGCAAAACTAATTCAACTTAAATGGCACTTTGTTGTGGAAGCCTTTACTTATACATACACTCATAGACTAGGTCAGGCCCAGTCAATTTGTGTCTCATAACTCCATGTGCTTTTCCCTTACGGAGTTATGCAAGATCTGATTTTTTAACTATTTAACCATACAACTTTGTCATAACTGGAAATACCATGAGGACAGAGAATATGTCTATTTTGTTCATCACTGTGTCCTTAGCATTTAGCTTAGTGGCTGGATAATTACCTGTTATTCAATAAATATTTGCTTCATGAAAATGTAAGTATATTAAGTCCCTACTATGTGCCATCCACTCTATTAGCTCTTTGAAGGACACAGAGTATGCTCTTTCCACCAGGTTTTAAATTGTAGTGCTATAGTCTTATAGTCCAATTGTCTCCATATTTAAAACTACAAACTCCCTCCCCTGTCAGTTCAGTACTCCTAATCCTTCTTACTCCTTACCCTATTTTTCCTTAGAACCTCAATTTATTTATTTTTATTTTTGAGAGATATAGAGGATTTCATTCTGTCACCCAGAATGGAGGGCAGTGACACACTCACAGCTCACTGCAACCTTGACTTCCTGGACTCAAGTGATTCCCCCACGTCAGCCTCCTGAGTAGCTGGGACTACAGGCTCAAGAAGCCATGCCAGGCCAATTTGTCTTTTTTTTTTTTTTTTTTTTTTCAGAGATGGAGTCACACAATGTTTCCCAAACTGGTCTCAAACTCATGGGCTCAAGCGATCCTCCCACCTCAGCCTCCCAAAGTGCTGGGATTACAGGCATAAGCCTCCGTGCCTGGCCTCAATTTATAATATAGTATAAGATATATTTAATTATCATGTTCGTTATTTATTTCTTGCCTCCTCACACTAGAAATCAAGTGCAGTGAAAACAGAAACAGTGGTCTATTTCATTGACTGATGAGTCCTAACCACCTAGAACAGTTTCTAGCACATAAAGGCATTCAACAAATATTTGTTTGGTGAAGGAATAAATTAACATGTCCAAAAGTAACTAATCATGAAGTAAATTATTCAAAAGTCATTTTTCCACAACATTGATTTCTATATACTTTATTACATTATACAACTCACAGTCATGGTGATTTTGCACCCCCTCCCCACCAGAAACATTTGGCAATGTCTGGAGATATTTATAGTTGCCATAACATGGCATAGAAGATTCCATTGGTATCTGGTGGGTAGAGGCCAGCATACTCAATGCACAGAATAGCACCCTACAACTAAGAATTATGGAGCCCCAAATGTCACCTGTGCTGAGGATGAGACACCCTAAGCTACAGTCTCCATGGATCTGTGTCCCTGCTCTTTTCATCAACTTGCATCACATCTCTCTGGGCCTCATGTCAAGGCTTTCCCTTGGCTCCACTCCTTCATCTCTCTCGCTTATACTTCTTATTTACCACATGAGCTTTGATTATGTTACTTAGGAGATTCAAAGTTTTTTTTTTCAGAAGTTGCCGAATTTCAATTTATCAAATAAGACACCTTATTTAATTTTCTCTCTTGTATAGAGCTCAGAACAGAGATATGCTGTCTATCTCTGACAGTGATATTTGAAATAAGAATAGTCACCTAGCCTCTTGTTGATCCACGTTCTCAATTCAAAATCAAATGGTATTTAATATTTCAGTAGCTTCCATTTATTTTATGTATGAGAGAACAGAGACGTCTCATAGACACATCCCATCAGAGTTTGGCATCTGATGCAACCACTTACAGCACTGAATTTAAGATCCTATCTGGTTTCAAACAGCCTGATTGCTTTCAGGGATATTGCATAGTCATGTAATGCATGTCCACTTTCCAGATCACGATAGAAACTACCAACTTGGCTGGGTGCGGTGGCTCACACCTGTAATCCCAGTACTTTGGGAGGCCAAGCTGGGCAGATCACCTGATCTCAGGAGTTTGCGACCAGCCTGGGCAACACAGTGAAACTCTATCTCTACTAAAATACAAAAAATTAGCTGGGCATGGCAGCATGCACCTGTAGTCCCAGCTACTACTTGGGAGGCTGAGGCAGGAGAATTGCGTGAACCCACGAGGCAGAAGTTGCAGTGAGCGAGATCATACTACTGCACTCCAGCCTGAGTGACAGAGTGAGACTCTGTCTTTAAAAAAAAAAAAAACCAACTAGATTTTTTTGTTTTCCGTTTGGTTGGTAGATCTTCCTCCATCCCTTTATTTTGAGCCTATGTGTATCTCTGCATGTGAGATGGGTCTCCTGAATGAAGCACACTGATGGGTCTTGACTCTTTATCCAATTTGCCAGTCTGTATCTTTTAATTGGAGCATTTAGCCCATTTACATTTAAGGTTAATATTGCTATGTATGAATTTGATCCTGTCATTATGATGTTAGCTGGTTATTTTGCTCGTTAGCTGATGCACTTTCTTCCTAGCATTGATGGTCTTTACAATTTGGCATGTTTTTGCAGCAGCTGGTACCAGTTGTTCATTTACATGTTTAGTGCTTCCTTCAGGAGCTTTTGTAGGGCAGGCCTGTTGGTGACAAAATCTCTCAGCATTTGCTTGGGGGTTGAGGGAGAAGTCACATGAGTAATTCCAAAACCCAAGTTTTAGAAGTTATAACACATTGTAGCTTTTAATATGAATTTGGCCTCCTTTTTACATATAAGCTAGCTACTCATAATGGTTCAATTTTTAGGCATTAAATTATAGAGTATGTTAATATGATTTATGTGGTTTAGTGATATGTGCTCTAAGTAACCTCCAAAGCAAAGATACACACATTAGCAAACAAACAACCAAGACCGGAAAATATTGAAATATTAAAGTTTTGATCTCCTCTAGAGTGGACATGCTATGCTCAAACCTACTTCTCTGAGATATTGTAGCCAGTGGAGTTTTTTTTAGAATTCCCTGTATTGTAAATAAAAGAAAACAACTGAGAGGCTGAGAACTACAATGAAAGTACCCTTTTCTTACAGAGAATTATTTATTTAATATCCATCAGACAGTAGCTTTGATATTTTCACTTTCAGCCTCATCAGACTTTGTGTTAAACTGTCTCATGCCCGCTTGCACTTAAGATTAGTTTAACTTCTGAGCCGTTATGTCACATAATGAAGATAATCACTACTTCCAACTGTCCTGTAAGTAGCAAGAGAAAGTATAACTCTATTCTCATAAAACAAAACATTTTCATTCTTCCTTTAATCATTCTCTCTTCTGAAAACAAACTCACAAAATGTCTAAGATGAGAGTTGTGGCATTAGCAAAATTATGACACCAAACACAGGAAACACAGTATTTTTATGAACAAAATTAAATATTGAAGTTATCAGCATTCTGAAGCTATGGACATGCCTGCTGACTGTCTGCTTTCTTGTGATGGGATTCTAAAGCCAGGCAATCACTAGATAATCCTTTCCCTTACAAAGACCAGCAGAACCACATAGGATTCTGACAAGCTGAAATTGCTTTATAGGTGAGCAAAAAGAATTAAGAGGATACTTTGAAATAAAAGTTTGGATTGCCTAAAACATATAAGAATATTTTTTCCTAATGCAAGAATTGCTTTCTCTGGTCACTTTGTTTGGAAGAAACACTAAAGTTCCAATATTTCCAGAAATGGACAACTTTGCCCAATCTAAGAATAAAAGAGAAAGAGAAAAGTAGTACTACATTGTACCTATAAGAAAGGTGAAACCAAGAAAAGGCAAGTTACTTTCACATTACATAGACAGTATCAAAGTGGTGTTCAATCTTAACTTCATGTATGGCATAGCCTAACATTTATTCCTACTATAAAAAAGAGAAAAGACAGGGAAACCAAGAGATGTGTAAGACAATAAGAAGGGCACAAACATGGATGCTCAGAAAACCTATACACAATTTCTGAACCTGTCACTTTGAAAAAAAAATTGTATTTTTCTGGTGCTAAACTTATCTTATTAGCCCTTGGATTTCTTATAAATCCAGCTTTCATTTTGTCACAGATCTAGTGTGCTTATATTTAAATGACAGCCACCTGCACTTTATTAACTTAATGATCAACAACTTCCATCCCCAGCCAAGAAAGTGTAACAGGGACCCAATTTAGCCTCTCATCATGAATAATAAGAAGATCTGTAAGGAACAACAGTTTTCTGGTATTGAACAACAGCAGTGCATCATCATGGTCCCTGAGAAAAGGGAAACAATCAAAGTAAAGGCTATAATTACATCACTTAATTTTCTGGAAATCAGGAGGGAGAGCCCAAACAGAACCCCATGATATCCCTGAGTTGAGGAGACAAAGTTTGGAGTTCAGAGGTCAAGATGACTGGGATTTGCAGAGCAGAATACTGCCTATTCATCCTCAATACTTGAGATGGTAATGGCATAATTTTCTTCTTCCAAATTATGGTGGTGGTGGTAGGAGGAGAATGTATCATGAAATACCTTACCATATTCAAATACATGACATGCTGTCATAGACATCTTCACATATTGATTAAACAAAAAAAAAATATACTCTTTTGTGGGGAAATAATAAAAAAGCTAGCTACTTTGTCTTTACTTATAAAAGTAGTTTTACTAAGAGGGAAATAATTAAATGAAAAATTCAGAGAGATCAAAAATTTGTATTCTGTAAATTAAAATAAGTGTAGCTAATATCATATATTAAAATTTATTTTATTAAAGCTTAATATTTTCTAGATTCTACAGATAACATCAATAAGGTGACTAGGTATACAGAATTGAAAAAAATTAAAATATATACTATGATAAAAATAACTATAGTTCATTGATTTTTAAATCTAATAAACAGGACCATTGCTGTGTTCACTTGTACCATTCATTTGATAGTTTTCATTTATTCAATGTAAACATCATTTATTTACTTAAGAAAATAAGTTCAAGAAAATATGTAAGACACTGTTTTTTATTCAAAAACATTTTTGAACATTTACTGAGTGCTAGGCAATCTCTACTAGAAATAAAAGAAACAAAATGTCCTGCCTTCCTTGATTGTATGTTTTTAGGAAAGAGAGGGAACCCAGACAATAAAATGTATAATATATCTAATATAAGTGCCAAGGAGGAAATGATAAAGCTCAGAAAGTAAATATGAATAATTGGTTTGAAAGAGGGACAGGATGCAATTTTAAATAAAGTGGTCATTTGAAAACATTAACTTTTAGACAGGACCTTGCTTGGGTGGTTTTAATTTTTTTTTTTTCAGTTAGAATGTAATAATTCTTTTTTTAATTATACTTTAAGTTCTAGGGTACATGTGCACAATGTGCAGGTTTTTACATAAAATGATAAGAAGACTAGTGTGTTTGGAGCAGATGAGGGAAAAGGAGAGAGAAGTGGAGATGAGTTCAAAGAAGCAATGAAGGGCAAGATCTTGTAGGGCCTTTTCGGTCAAAGTGAAGGACTTTCACTCATAAATACACTTGAAGATGTGAGAATTTTGAACAAAGAAGAAATCGACATACATTTGAAAATGTCACTGTAGATGCTAGATTGAGTGCAGATAGGAGAAGGGCAAAGGGAGTATTATTAGGTTTTTGCTACAATCTAAGTGAAAGTAATGACAGCTTGATCAAGGGGTGTAGTCATGGAAGTGGTGAGAAGTGCTTGGATTCTGGAATATATTTTTAAGTTAGAGCTGAAAGAATTAGATGACACATTAGATGTTAGACTCAAAAATGCTTACGATGTAATAATATATGAAGATAGATTTATAAATTGAAATAAAGAAAGAACTCTATCTCAGGTTTTTGACTTGGAAATGTAGAAGGATGGAGTTACTAACAACTAAAATGAGGAAAAATTTCAGAAGGAATTTTAATGGAGATAATCATAAATGTAGCTTGGACTTACTAGGTTTGACATACCAGTCGGACATCTCAGTAGATATTTAATTAAATCATATGCCTATAAACAATTTTTGTTTCCTTTCTGATTAACAATTTACACATTAATAAAACTTAAAAGATAAGTAGCCCTAGAATAACAACTTGAAAGTCCAGCAATCAATATAAACATTGCCTCTATTAATTACAAACAATATGGGCTATGGTACTGATAAAATAGGCAGTGGATTATGCCAAGTTTCTGATTATAATTGTTGAATTATTTCTTGTTATCACTCAATAAAGTATATTGATATGTAAAGTTAGATGATTGTTAAAATATCTTAAAACAGTTAATTTCTACACAAGATCTAAATCAGTACCAAACTCCAGTAATTTACCTGTTATTAGAGTAAAAGATACCATGTAATAGGTTTAACAATTACTACAAATTAAGAACTGAAACAATAAAATGAATTACAGTCAGTGTTACTTTAGAATGGCAAGGCATTTCAGAAATTTTAGTGGAAGACAAAAAAAACTCCAGTTTTAACAGAACAGACCCTTTTCTTCCAAATATGTATCTATAAATCCATTTAAGGTGAAGTCAGAAACGTAGTTGAATGATAAATACCTAGGTTTTCTCAGATTCATTCATTCATTCATGTTTTGTGAAAAGGTAACCTCTCAGCCTGTAGGTAAAATTCTCTCTTCTGAGGCTCAGGCTCCTGTGTCCCTCATACAAGTAGACTTCTTCACCATGACTTAATGAATTATTCTAAAATATTTCCAGTCTCAGCAGTTTGCATAGTTTAGGCTCAGACTGAGAGTCTGAGTTAGCAGCATGCACAGACACAATGTGTGTGTGTGTATGTTGCTGTCTCATATGTGTGCATTCACACACACACACACACATCCACAAAAGACATGGTTTCAGAATAATTACGGTTTTAATATTTGATTCTGTTTCATGCCAAAACTCAACTGAATGACTGAAAGGAATCATGCAAAGGCATCCTAAAGGATGCCTACTATCAGTACTAATTTAGAGAGGTTATTTATTGGTATTTGAGGAGGCTTCTGCATTACAAATGTAACTATTAATTATAATGTTACTCCAATATTTGTAATCACTTTAAAATTAACCTTCATATCCTCAGGAGATTTGTATTTATAAGAGTTACTTGGTGTCTCATAAAGAAACTAATTAATCAACAAATGATAAGTGTAGAAAGAACTTAAATTAGTTCTTTGTTTACTGCTACATGGTTGTATCATATAATTTGTATTATAATTACAATGTTTACATTGCAAATAGAAAAAAACACTTGATTCAGGGATAGATTAAATCAACAATTTCAAGTGTTCCAGGAAATATGCTTACACTCTTGCTAGGGTTTAGGCACTCAGTCAGATAACTATAAAAAGTCACATGTACCACTATTCTGTCTTTAAACTACTTTTCATTTAATAAAAACCTGAAAAGATGTAAAAAGTCATGATTTGAAATTTTAGTTATCTTTATTCTGCATGAATTAAGGTACTTATTGTTCCTTCTTATTTTGGTTTATTAACATAATGCCTTCCCTCATGCTATTTATAATGCTAATGAACCAAAACATACAAAAATATGGGAATTCCTTTTTTCACTGCAATGAAGACAGATGTAAACTGTGTCTTCTATGCACTCAAATTTTGTCCCTTTCTTTGAAGAAATTTTCAACTCTAGAAATTGTAATTGTTTCTTCATCATCTCTTCTTATTCTATTTCCAAAATTTTCTCATTTCATAATATGAATTTTGTGGATGTCATTTTTTCTTTATTTCTCGAACCCTTGTGGACAGACTTATTTTTTAAGTCAATTCTAGATTACTCTATTTTATTTTTCATTTATCTGGAATAAATCCATCTCCTGAAGTTTGATGTTGGTGATTATTCTTGGCATTAGTTTTCTTGATAAATATCAGAATCTAATGTTATAGACTGATTTGGGGTGAAAACTTATTGGTTTGGTTTTCTCCCCAGCACTCTCCCATCGTTGTCTAGCAGTTCTGTGGTTTTCTCTATCTTGCTCCTCCACTCATAGAGCTAGTCATGGTTTGGCCCAGATGTTGAACATTGAGCTAGTCTGCTTCTTCACATTCCCTAGGTGGGAAAATTTAAATGAGCTGTAGTCCCACTGATAGTTACATAGACATTTTCCCATCATTTTTCACAAACCATGAAATCCAAATGCAGCTCTTGTTTTCTACCCATGAGACTTACTATGTTCCCCTAACCTATATGAACACTCCTAATAGTTTTCCTGCTATGGGAGGAGGATTCCTTGGTTTAGCCATACTTGCCACATTGTATTTCTGTTGCATAAGTGGAACAGAGATGCTTACATTTGATTGTCTAATTTTCTGTGGGTTATAGATACCATTCTTCTGAGATAAAAATAAATAGCGCACTATTTCAAAGAATAAAAGCATGCAGAAGCTGATAATTTGGCTTTCTAGTCTTCATTTTCAACCATACTATTATTGGACATTCTTTTATGTTCTAGCAATAAATTACCAAAATTAGTTTTCACTGCAGTCTAATAAAGTGAAAGCTCTTGGCATAAAAAGAGCAGTGGTTCAGAACATCAGCTTCAAACTTAAAGGCCTAAGGTCAAATTTTACCATTTATTTTTAGCAAATCATTTACACTTTGAGAATTTGCAGATTATCATGTAAAATGAAGATGATAATGTTACCACAAAAGTTAGTAGATAAGAATAAGTAAAAAGTCTTTTAATCATAGTAACTGTACCTTAAACATTAGTTTTCTAATTTTTTAACTATTTACAGCCAGTTCTTTACCTTGTGAGCAGACTTCTGTTGAAAGTTCTGAACTTCAACTAGAAGAAGATGAAAACACTACTTTCATCCTCAAATTCTTCAGTTTTTGGTTGTTAGTGTTGAACCATCACGTATCAAAAGAATGGTTAGGGGTTGGAAGATTTGGTGTTTCTTATGATATTTCCTATCCCCTTTTGGGTAGGACACAAGACCTTCTAGAAGAACAGGAAACTCTGGATTTGCCATGTAGGACTCACCACCCAGTCAGCAAACACATTTTTGCTTTCTAGAATGAAAAATGGAAGTCTATACACTCATAAGGAAAATATTCTCTACTATTCTTGGAATATGAGTCATTTGCTATTATAGTTGTAAAAGTTCAGACGTTGGAGGAAGACTGCCTTGTTTCCCTTGTCACTATATCACTCTGTATTTGTTGTAACTTTGAATGCAGTATTTGATACATTTGATTCTCAGTTTTTCTCTGTGAAGTGAAGAAGTGATATTTTAGCCTTTACATAATTAAGAGCAAAATAATGATCTATGCCTGGATCTTTTATGCAGATTTTTATCCCAGAATTTCCATTTCCTATTTTTTCCATATTTTGCTTTATCATAGCTTCAAAGATTTCTATGCTTCCAGTGATTGTGTCTTCTGCATTTAATCATCTATCATTTTCGCTGAAAAGCAAAATACTGGGTGTATTTGAAGACAAATCTCTGTTCTCTTCCTTGTGGAGTCATAATCTATTATCCCTAGGCCTAATGAAGAGTTGTTATCCTGGGGTTTCTGTTTTTTTTTTCACCCTCCCTCTATGTAACTCTCTGGAGGAATCGAGAGCAGTCACTGTGGCTCACAGGAGGAACTGACAGTAGCGAGGAGCATGAACTCTAGAACCAGGCTGCTCAGACTCCATTTCTAGCCCGGCCACTTAATATCTGAGTATAACCTTTAAAAGGTACTTAACTCCTTTGTGTCTCAGTTTTTTTTTTTTTTTACTTGTAAATGAGACTAATAGTACCTACTTTATAAGACTTTTCTAAGGATTACAAGATTTAGTAAACGTAAGACTTTTGGAACAACACCTAGTACACAATGAATGTTACCTATTGTTTTAGTTGTACCTGTAGAGTACTCATTCATTTGATGGGAACACTTCTTTCTGTAGCTAAGAAAATGTATACTGGAAGTAAATTCATAAGATCTTAATATCTTAAAATGTCTTTTCTTTTCTTTTTGAGACTAGGTCTCATTCTGTCACCCCCTAGGCTGGAGTTCAATTATGCGATCACAGCTCACTGCAGCCTTGACCTACCAGGCTCAAGCAATCCTCACACCTCAACCTCCTGTGTAGTTGGGATTACAGGTGTGTGCCACCAGGCCCAGCCATTCATATTTTTTATAGAAACTGTTTTACCATGTTGACCAGGCTGGTCTCCAACTCCTGGCCTCAAGTAATCCACCCACCTCAACCTCCCAAATTACTGGGATTACAAGAATGAGCCATGATGCCTGGCCTGTGCATTGAATTCTTTATTGCAAATATCTTTCAGTAAGAATGTCAAATGATTATTCGTCTGTTTGCAGCACCCAAGGTTGCTTTTGAAAGGATAGTCCAATGCTGCTTCTCTCTCTTCCTGCCTGGGGCCCCATCCTCGCCCCAGAAAGTTTTAGCTATCTTCATTTTTTACTAGACATTAGAAACTTCACATAATGTGTTTAAGATGAGTGTATTTAGTTGATTTCACTGACCTCTCAGTGGGTCCATTCATTCATGTGACTGATATACTTCAATTCTGGGGAAATTTCTATAGTATTGTGCCAATTACCTTCATTTATTTTTCTCTGTTCCATTCTTTTAATATTGACTCACATTTAATTGCAACTTTCTTAGTTTTTTTTTTTTAAAGTTTCCTCTCCTACTTGCTGTTACTGCCTTTCTGTTCTATTTTCTGAGAGATTTCTTTTATTTTTTATCAAACTTTTTGATGGATTTTAAAAAATTAACCATTATATTTTTGAACTTTCAGTAACTCACTCTTGTTATTTTAAATAGCATTGTATTATTTTCAATGTATACAATTTTCTCATATACTCTGAGATATATGAGAATTGGATTTTCTTAAATGTTTTGAGTTAGCAAGGATGGAAATTTTCTTTTGTCCTATAAAGTAGCGTTTCTTTTAGTTTTACATTTTTCTGTTTGTTTGCTTTGTTATCTCCATTGCTCATGTTCAAGGATTTTTTCAAATGTGTCTCATAATCATTGGCTCAACAATTGTATGTAATAAAGAAACAGTAAAAACTGATTGGAAATTCTGGAGAAGGAAGGAAGGTTTATATCAAAAATGACTGGCAAAAAATGTGTGCTGTTTATCTGGGGGAATTCTTCAGATTTCTGTTTGCTCAGAAACTCTGTAAAGGGTAGAGAGCGGGCTGCTAGCATTTTGTTTGGGAATTGACAGTGTGGGTCTTAGAAGTTAACTCTCGGGTATTAAACTACCACTTTATTCTCTATTTTTATCTCTCCACCGCAAATTCTTCCTTCAGTCCTTACTTGGCATCTCTATTTGAGACCCTCCTTTATTTTTAATTAAAGAAGGGATGTAGACATTTAGGTGCTATTTTTCTGTGAGCAGAGCAATAGAAGAGAAAAACATAAGCTCCTCCAAATATGGACTTTCAACAACCCCCATGTTCAATCATTTAACTTGCCCCTGTTCTCTGTTTTAAGCAGCATCTTTGTGACAGGAACATCTCTGGGATTTGGTGAGTCTAATAAACTTTCTTCCTATTCACATCAATGTGAGTACACTTTATTCTGTATCTTCCTCCTCCCGCTAGCTACATTTATTTGTACAAAAGTGTATAAAGTCTTTTGTCAACAGATATCTCTCCCATTTTTGTCTTTGGTTGTCATCTTTTTCGTAGTTATATTGTAGCAAGCATTGGGAAAAGTAGAAGAGAAGCAAATGTGGTCAATCCACATGACCAGTGATCAATATATTTTAGATGAGGTATAGTATATTTGTATACTACCAAAAACTAAGATTAGCGGAGGGCATACCAAAGTTAGTACTTAGAGTGGATTCTGAAATGCTTGACATTCTATGAATATGAATTTCAGAATGATTTCTGAAAAGAGCCAATCAATTGATCAAAACAGCAAAATAACAAATAAATATTTTAAAATATTGCCAATTAGAAAAGCTTAAGGTAATTGGGAACATTCAGCCTAGAGGCAAGAAGCTGGCAATGAGACATGATTTAGAAATCACATATTAGGCTAGTTCTCCCTCTATCTTCCACCTAAACAGGGAAACTAGCAAACAAAATGTATAATGCCTGCCTGAAAAGAAATTTTAAAGGATCTTCTCAATATCAAAATATCTATTTTAGTGAATTATGGAATTTCTTCCACATAGACTGAGAATATTTAAATAAGTATTACAAATTCTATATTATATGAAACAGTATGTGGACATCACATAGAGGCCTAGATTGAAAGAGTAAAAGATGGCATACCATAATTAAAGATACAGACAATCTTTGTTATATTAGTTTCCTGTGGTTTCCATCACAAATTATCACAATCTTGGTAGCTTAAACCATACAAATTCATCCTCTCATAATTCTTGAGGCCAGATGTTCACAGTCAAGCTGTTCACAGGGCTGCACTCTCTCTGGAGTCTCCATGTGTTGTTTGACCTCCTCCAACTCCTGGTGGCTCTCTGCATTCCTTATCTTGCAGCCATATCTCTCCAGGTTTTGCCTCCATGATCCATTGCCACCTCCTCTTCTCTGTGTCTTTCCTTATTCTTTTTGTTTCAGATTTCCTTCAGCCTCTCTCATAAGGACATTTACCATAGTATTTAGGGCCCTGTTGGATAATCCAGGATGATCTCCTGATCTGGAGATGCTTAACTTAAGTTTGCAAAGACCCTTTTACCAAAAAAAAAAAAGCTACTTTTCATAAGTTTCAGGGATTAAGATACGGACATGTCTTTTTTTGGGAGGGCATATAAGACGTATGATTTCACATTGATCTCAGTTACCACGGAAATGTACAAGACCTGTCTATAATATATGCCTATTACCTGGATGTTCAACATGAAGAGCTAGAACTTGGAAACACATATCAGAACGTCATGCTTAGTTTAGGATTACAAAAGAGAATATCACAAATGTGAAGAATCAAAATATAGTATTTTAAGTGCCAGCATTCTATCTCTTGAAATGTGAGAATAAGGTCATAAACCATGTACAGCAGAGATTCTACGATTATCCATAAAAGTAGAGCCAGGTGCTTCAAGATGATACCAAGCTCCCATTAGAAAATTGTTCTTATAGTCATTAATCAGAAACTATTAGTCTTCATGGAGTCACATAAGATCAGAAGTGTGCAACATTTCATTATGAGTGTTTTTAACGAGTTAAGTTCATATAGTACGTAGATATTCATTTTTGCTTTATACTTAAATATATTATTAAAGTGAAACAGATGCTGCTACTGGTTTTATATCAATCCTGATTTTACTGTCTTATTAGTTTGCAAGTGAGTCAAGGAAAAGAATATCGTAATGGAGAATAGGTAATCAACAATAGAATGTACAATAAATAAGTGTGTATCTCAAATAGTCAAGAGGATTTAAAGCAAACAACATGAATGTTTGTAAATTAATCTTTATGTGAATAAGCTAAAATATTAAAAGAAAAAGTACATATTATACTAAAGACATTGAATAACCAGTATCAAGTTACCAAAGTATAAGAAAAGAATACTGTGTTTGTTATATAACTGGTACTTTTAAAATATGTTAGTTCATGTGGCATTAATTTTATAAATTAATTAGCACACAAGAATACAAGGAAGAGAGGCCGTTAGTCCACTGAAGCCATTGACACAAATGCTCTGGCCAACTATTTTTAGGCATTACTCAATCTAATGGCAAGATTTCAATGGTAAGAAAATAATTTTGTCCGTGGACCTATCTTACAAATGAAAAATATTCATTCTAGGCAATTGATATTTTGAGAGAAGTCATATAAATTTAAATCCTAGTTTGAATTCTAAATTCATTACTTACTTAACCCTGTGACTATGGATGTCTCAGTCTGTTCTTGCTACTATAACAAAATATCACAAACCGGATAACTTATAAATAATACAAGTTTATTTATCACAGTTCTAAAGGAAAGACAATCCAAGATCAAGGCACCAGTAGAATCACAGTGTGGTAAGGGGATTCATTCTGCTTCCAAGATGGCACCTAGTTGCTATGTCTTCACATGACAAAGGGTCAAATGCTGGGTCCTCACATGGCAGAAGGGCAATGAATAGTAAAAAAAAACCACTTCTCTCCCTCAACCCCTGTTATAAGGCTTGAATCCATGAGGACAGATTCCCCATGGCTTAAGCACCTCCCAAGGGCCCCACCTCTTAATATCATCATCTTGAGCATTAGTTCTAACACATGAATTTTGTAGGAACGCATACACTCAAATCATAGCAATGGATAAGTCTCAAAATGTCTTCATATCTCAGGTTTCTAATGGATGATGACAATAATGCTTTACTCATCAGGTTATTGTTAGAATTAAATGAATTAATATGCTTAAAGCACTAAGAACAGTAAGGGCTTTACACATATTAGCTATAATAATTAACATTTTCATTTTAAGAAGAATTGATAGGTATAAGACTCATCAAATCTTTTAGCAATATCTTCTTTAGGTGTATACCAGCAAAAAATATCTTTCAGTTTTTAGCTAATCCATTTGTAAGATTTATACTAGGCACAAAAGACTAGACTTCAGTAAACTGAAATACTAACTAACCCAATTCTAACTAACTAAATTCATTTTTAAAATATTTATTTAAATGCCTTCTTTGTAATAGCCATTGAGCTGGATAGTAATTGAAATACAAAGCTGAGTAAATATTAGTTTCAGCCTTCAAAGCTTTACAGTGTAATTGGGAAAACAGATAATTATACAATAACTCAATACAGTATTACAAGTCCTTCTACAGAGAAAGGGCCTAGAATAGCAAAGGGGGAAGTTATTAATTTTGTTATGCAGGTTTTACAGTTCTGTGATAAAATGGATTTACTGACACTTCTTAAGATAGACTTTAAAGTCTAAGATTGATGAGGATGGCATATGAGGCACAGTGTGTCCATAGACCTGGGAGAAGTGTAATTGGAAGCAAAAGGCAGGTATAATGGGATGATGGTAAATAACAAAAGAACATTAGCTTGGTGCTTTATTAACCAGGCTGAAGACTGTCTGTATTTTCTTCATTGGCAAGGAAAAATCATTAACGAATTTTTTTTTTTCCTAAGCAGTGGAGCTGGCATATTAAAGGTACATTTTAGAAAGATTTATCTGATTTGCAATCTAGGATGGATTAAAATGAGAAAAGAATGAAATAAAGAGAATCAATTGCAGAGCTGCTTGTTTACAGAGTATCCATGTATATAAGAAATAATGAAAACTGTTTTAAACAGTGTAAATGGGAATGTGAGTGGCATATATAGAGGAAATTGCAAACCTATAATTACCAGGACTCATTGGTTGCCTGTAAGGGAGAAAGGAGAAGTTGAAGACATCCCCAAATATTCAATTCTAACGCCTTAAAAAGTAATTCAGTCCTTTCAGAAATAAAATAGTTCAGAAGTGGCAGGACTTGGAATTGTAAGATATTTAAATTTTAGATACAATGTGTTTGAGGCTTGAACAACACATTCAAATATATGTTACAGTTAGAAAAGGAAGATACGGGAGTAATATAAGATTCTTAAAAGCTCTCAAAAACTGATCCAAATGGATGAGTTAAAGATGCCAACATTAAGAGAAAAAAAAATAGAAGAAATCCTCACTATGTTAGACAGCTCTTGCATTGCTATAAAGAAATAGCTGAGACTGGGTAATTTAAAAAGAAAAGAGGTTTAATTGGCTCACGGTTCCATGGGCTGTAGAGGAAGCACAGTGCCAGGCAGCTGCTTGGCTTCTAATGAGGCCTCAGGAATCTTACAGTCATGGTAGAGTCAGAGGGAGAACTGTCAATCACAGGGCCATAGCAGGAGCAGAAGAGAAAGGTAATGGGGAGGTGCCACACATTTTTAAACAACCAGATCTCACAAGCACTTACACACTGTTGCAAGGACAGCACTAAGCCATGAGAGATCTGTCCCCCAAACCTGAATATTTCCTGCCAGGCCCCACCTCAAGTTTTGGGCATTACAGTTCAACATGAGATTTTTGGGGGACAAATATCCAAATAATATTACTTACTTATGAAGAATGCTCAGTTTGGTGGGGAGAAAATGGGAATGAGAGCCAATAGAGAGGAATGATATTTGGTGTAAAGAAAGAAGGGCAACGTCAGGTGTATTAGTTTGTTCTCACACTGCTATAAAGAAGTGCCTGAGACTGGGTAAATTATAAAGGAAAGAGTCTTAATTGACTCACAATTAAAGGCCTCAGGAAACTTACAATCATGACGAAAGGGGGAAGAAAATACATCCTTCTTCACTTGGCAGCAGGAAGGAGAACAAGGAGAACCTACTGTAGGGGAAAGCACCTTATAAAACCATCAGATCTCATGAGAACTTACTATCATGAGAATGGCATGGGGGAAACTGCCCCCATGATTCAATTACTTTCCACCAGGTTCCTCCCACCACACATGAGGATTACGGGAACTACAATTCAAGATGAGACTAGGGTGAGGACATAGCCAAACCATATAATTCTGCCATCAGACCCTCCAAAATCTTGTGTCTTCACATTTCAAAGCACAATTGTACCTTTCCAATAGTCCTCCAAAGTCTTAGTTTATTCCAGCATTAACCCAAAAGTCCACAGTCCAAAGTTTCATCTGGGACAAGGCAAGTCCCTTCTACCTATGAGTCTGTAAAATCAAAGGCAAGTTAGTTACTTCCTAGAAACAATGGGGAATGGTGGTACAGGAATTGGGTAAATACACACATTTCAAATGAAAGAAATTGGCCAAAACAAAGGGGCTACAGGCCCCATGCCTACTGAAATCCAATGAGGCAGTAATTAAATCTTAAAGCTCCAAAATAATCCCCATAGGCTCCATGTCTCACATTCAGGTCGTGGGCCCTGGGGCCCAGCCCAAGAAACCATTTTTCTCTCCTAGGCCTCCAGGCCTGTGATGGGGGACGGGTTGGGGGGCTGCCATGAAGAACTCTGATATGCCCTGGAGACATTTTCTCCATTGCCTTGGTGATTAACGTTTGGATCCTCATTACTTACGAAAATTTTTGCAGTCAGCTTGAATTTCTCTCCAGAAAATAGAGTTTTCTTTTCTATTGCATCATCATGCTGTGCAATTTTTAAATTTTTATGCTCTGATTCCTCTTGAACATTTTGTTGCTTAGAAATTTCTTCCACCAGAAACTCTAAATCATCTCTCCCAAGTTCAAATTTCTACAGATCTCAAGGGCAAGGGCAAAATGCCTCCAGCCTCTTTGTAGAGCAAAAGTGACTGTTACTCCAGTTCCTAACAAGTTCCTCATCTCCATCTAAGACCACCTCAGCCTGGACTTCATTGTCCATATCATTATCAGCATTTTGGTCAAAGCCGTTCAACAAGTCTCTAGGAAGTTCCAAACTTTCCCACATCTTCCTATCTTCCTAGCCCTCCAGGTCTCTAGAAAGTTCCAAACTTCCCCACATTTTTCAGTCTTCTTCTAAGCCCTCCAAACTGTTCCAACCTTTGCCTGTCACACAGTTCCAAAGTTGCTTCCATATTTTTGAGTATTTTTATAGCAGCACCCTACTCTACCAGTACCAATTTACTTATTAGTCCATTCTCACACTGCAATAAAGAACCGCCAAATGTGGGTAAAAAACAAGAGGTTTAATTGACTCACAGTTCTGTAGGGCTGGAGAGGCCTCAGGAAACTTACAATCATGGTGGAAGGGGAAGCAAACATGTCCTTCTTCACATGGTGGCAGGGAGAAGAATGAGAGCCTAGTGAAAGAGGAAGCCCATTATAAAACCTTCAGATCTCATGAAAGCTTACTATCACAAGAATAGCATGTGGGCAACTGCTCCATGATTCAATTACCTCCCACTGGGTTTCTCCCATCACACATGGGGATTATGGGAGCTACAATTCAAGATGAGAGTTGGGTGGGGATACAGTCAAACCATATTATTAAGTGATTACAGATTCACAAAAACAAAGGATAGATATTTTCGTAAAGGACAGGCTGACTATCACTATCAAATGCCAGAGGGAATTTCAGAAGAGTGAAACCTGAGAAAAGAATACGACAACCTGGAATTTTGGGGGAACTCTTAAGGGCAATTTTAGTAGGATGTGAAAGTAAAAGTCAGATAACAATAGCTTAATATTGCAGTAAGTGGCAATGAAATAATAACATTAAATATACATAAATAGGCAGGGCACAATGATTCATACTTGTAATCCAAGGATTATGGGAGGCCAAGGCAAGAGGATCACTTGAGCTCATAAGTTTGAGACCATTCTGGTCAACATAGCAAGACCCCATGTCTAAAAAAGAAGTACATAAATATACACACAAATATCTGGATAATCCTGTGCTTTGCATGACTTTGATTTCTACTATTGTGGCAGACCAGTTTTCCATTAGCAACCAGAACAGTCAGTTTCCACTAACCCTTTACTATAATTCTAATGAATGCATAAGTTAAACATTAAAAAACTAGAGAAACTGGTGCCTGAGTACCAAGGCTGGAATGTGAAAACAAACTCATTAAGACCCCGCCTGGGTTTTTTCAGATACTACAGTCTGATCAAATAATATAATAGCATCTGACACATACACCTCATTCTAGGGCCCACTTAAGATTAACAAACTTTCCAGGACTATAGAGAAAGCTTTCCAGACCCTAGACCCTAAAAATTAGATATATATTGAATGAAGCACTCCGCTAGTAGGTGCACTCCCACATGTAGGCATAGAGCTTAGAATGTATGTAAGCACTGAAAAACACAACTTGTAACTTTGAGTTTGTCTGGTGAGTTACTCTGACCTTCTCCTTATAATCAGTTGCAGAAATAAACTGTCCTTCCTTCCCAGTCTCCATCTTCTTATTGGACCACAAGAACAAGCAGCTGGACCTCATTCTGTGGGATTAAATTGGCTTCAATTTAAGTTAAGTTCATTCGCCACATACAAACACACCTATGACACATACATATGAGGTAAGTAAGATGGAATGCCATGAACAACAAAGATTCATAACAGACAAGGAAAAGGTTAGGTTCCACATTTTAACTGGAGAGTGGTAAGCCTTGGGAGGGATGAAGCCTATTCTCTGGTGAAAATTAAGATTGAGGCCGAGCACGGTGGCTCATGCCTGTAATCTCATTACTTTGGGAGGCCGAGGTAGGTGGATCACTTAAGGTCAGTAGTTAGAGACCAGCCTGGCCAACATGGTGAAACCTGATCTCTACTAAAAACACAGCAATTAGCCACGTGTGTGTATGGTGGCAGGCACCTGTAATCCCAGCTACTCAGGTGGTTGAGGCAGGAAAATCACTTGAACCTGGGAAGCGGAGTTTGCATTGAGCAGAGACCATGCCACTGCACTCCAGATTCCAGCCTGGGTGACAGAGCGAGAGAAAGAAAGATAGACAAAGAAGGAAGGAAGGAAGGAAGGAAGGAAGGAAGGAAGGAAGGAAGGAAGGAAAGGAAGGAAGGAAGGAAGGAAGGAAGGAAGGAAGGAAGGAAGGAAGGGAGGGAGGGAGGGAGGGAGGGAGGGAGGGAGGGAGGGAGGGAGGGAGGGAAGGGAAAGAGAGAAAGGAGGGAGGGAGGGAAGGAAGGAAGGAAGGAAGGAAGGAAGGAAGGAAGGAAGGAAGGAAGGAAGGAAGGAAGGAAGGAAGGAAGGAAGGAAGGCAGGCAGGCAGGCAGGCAGGCAGAGAGAGAAAATAAGATTGAGAAACTAGAAAACCAGAGAAATTATTTGAAAACAGGGATAAAAATAAGATCAATTTAATCTTTTCTGAGGGTAAAGGGGGTTAATAGTGGAATAGAGGTGATTCTATCTCCTACAATAAAAGATTGAAAAAATTGAGATTAAAGTATGTATGCAGTTTAATCATATAGAATAAGCTTGCAAGAGTTGTCACAGAGAATACAAACAAGAGTGACATGACATAAATAATAGTGCTATTTGAATACTAGTAAGGACATATTAAAATAAACATATTGTAATGATTTTATGAATTCTAGCTGGATTTACTTGCCAGGGAATGGAGGATAGAGAAAGGAACAATAGCATGAGCACTAAGACTAGGTCTTCATACAGCAAAAATGCTGGAAATTCTGTCACAACGTGACTTTAAAGATTTATAATTTATTATACATTTATTAAAAAATTAATCATGAAAGTGCTTAACCATTGCTAGTTATAGAAACAAAAGAAGGAAGGACAAAGTTGTAGACTAAGAGAGGCAGAATAGCACAGGAACAAAATCAGGCAGAAAACTGGGTCAGCAGCAGTAAAGAAGTAGAAGCAGCCAAAGGAAAAATAAGAGTTGGCTCTTTAAAAGTAAGTTAGAACCCAGCGCGGTGGCTCACGCCTGTAATCCCAGCACTTTGGGAGGCCGAGGCGCGCGGATCATGAGGTCAGGAGATCGAGACCACAGTGAAACCCCGTCTCTACTAAAAATACAAAAAAAAAAAAAAAAAAAAAAAAAAATTAGCCGGGCGCGGTGGCGGGCGCCCGTAGTCCCAGCTACTCAGGAGGCTGAGGCAGGAGAATGGCGTGAACCCGGAAGGCAGAGCTTGCAGTGAGCCGGAGATCGCGCCACTGCACTCCAGCCTGGGGGATAGAGCGAGACTCCATCTCAAAAAAAAAAAAAAAAAAAAAAAAAAGTAAGTTAGATGAGGCTGAGGAATTGAGGGCCTTGGGTCATGTCAGATCAAATTATGGATCAGAAGCACACAAATAATGTGCAGAGGAAATTGGAACCAATTTCTTCTATAGAATACACTGAAGTTAATTTTAAATATATGTCTTAAGTACAAGAGTTACTTCTTTTAAATAAATGTCTAGGTAATTCTGCACATTTGTATAGTTCTGAATTTCATGTTTGCCAGTTAAGATAATTCCATCATTCATCCTCCCATCGATCCATCCATCAGTCCATCCATCCATCCATCCATCCAACAAATTAAGTATGTACCATGTTCAAAGCACTATACCAGAAATCTATCTAAAATAGGATAGAGATGCTGGTGTCACAGAGTTCATTGTATAGTTGCAGAGACAAATACAAAGTAAATGATCAAAAATGGAGAGATAGGATATATAAAGTTTCAATAAGAGCCTAAAATAAAAGAAATTGACCTGGTCAGGGAAAACATTATTTTATGAAATAGCACCTGACCTAAGATCTGCAAATGAGAAAGCAATAAATGCATTTGTGTATGCTTGTTGGTGGAGGAGGACTGTGACAAGCTGTGATATGTTCTAAAAAGAGGAGCCTTTTATACAAGTACATGGGAATGTAAGAAAGAAAGGGATATATTTAAGTACCTGACTCAAGGTACTGAAAAAAGATAAGTATGATTAGGTTACAGAAATAGGCAGGGAAAACCAGCAGTTTTCTGTAAAACATATTAAAGATTTTCAATTTTATTCTAAATGCTATTGGGTAACACCCAACCCACTAGAATGCATTTTGAGATTACTCTGGCTGCAAGGTAGAGAAGAGTTTATATAGTAACCAGCACAAATAAAGAAAGATCACTTAGTAAAGTGTTACAATAGACTTGAAAATATGAAGTTGATTTAATCAAGGGTAAGAAAGGGGAGGAGTTGGTAGCTTTATAAGATATTTAGGAGGTTCAGTTGACTGACAGGACTTAGTGATGAATGGCATAGGAGCAAAGGTAAGGAAGTTGTCAATGGTATCTTTTTTGGCACAGATAGATGGATAAAGAACTCAGGAAGAAATTATGTTTCAGAGCCAGTAGGCTCAAGTAGTTTGTCTTTGAGATCATATTTGGTGTTCCTTTGGGATTTCTTAGTGGAATTATCAAGTTACCAAATGATTGTAGAAGTATAGAGCTCAGTAGAAGCAGTAGAAGGGCCTAGGTCCAAGCTGTGGGATTTCTAATAGCTGGAAAGAAAGAGTAAAAGTGCAAAGATGTGGTCAGTAAAGAAGTAGGAAATCCAGGATGCTAGGTGTCATAAAAATAAAGGAAAGCAAAATTTGATTGTTTTTCAATTGTGTTTATGTTTCTGTTTTTTTTCCCAAGGCGGGAGATGGTAATTAAAAAAAAAAAGAAAGAAAAAAGAAAAGAAAAAAAAGAAAGGCTGACCATGCTCAGAGGTCAGATAACTTAAAAAGTGAAAACAAATGCCATGTGATGTTAGAGATACAGCCACCGTTCCATATAGTTAGACAAAACCATTCAGTAGAGTGATGAAAGTGAAAAACAACCAGCCTGGCTAAGATGATGAAACCCTGTCTCTACTAAAAATATACAAAAAAAATTAGCTGGGCATGGTGGCGGGTGCCTGTAATCCCAGTTACTCAGGAGGCTGAGGCAGAGAATTGCTTGAACCCAGGAGGCAGAGGTTGCAGTGAGCCGAGATTGTGCCACTGCACCCCAGCCTGGATGACAGAGCGAGACTCCGTCTCAAAAAAAAAAAAAAAAAGTGAAAAACAGATTAGAGGATTAGAGTGACTTGAAGTGGGAATGGGAAGTGAGAAAGTACAGAACGAAAAGATTTATAACTTGGTCCAGAGTTTTATCTTGCTAAGAAGGTAGTGGGAAGTGGTCCTTCCTCTTTCAGCTATTATAAAGTAACTGGAGCTAGACTTACCTTTCTGACATAACAACTAGAATACTTAACAAAACATATAGAACAACTATTTTCAAGTGTCAATCAGCAGGCAGGGTCTTACTGTGACCTAGGAGAGAGTGATACGTGTCCTTCATTTGTCCTGATTTTCTGCCAAGAGATCCCTTCTGGACCATCACAGGAAGATATATCATAAGACATTCTTGGAATTGTGGCAAAAAGGAAGAGACAGAGATGAGCATTTGGAGAGGGATGGTGGTAAAATTTGCAAGATCAATGAACAGAGAAAAGAAAACTACAGGAGGAAAGAGCTCAAGAAATCTGTACAGGACCTTCCTTAAATCTGCTGCTAAATATTAAGTCACAAATGTATAGGCAGAAACTTTGCAAGGTTAACTGAAAAAATGTTCCAGGGAACATTAAGAAAAGCAATTTCCAGAGCTCATATAAAGCTGGAAGACAGTAAAATCTGGATAGTAAAAAGGAGAGAACTCTTTTAATACCCAGAGGATTAAGTAGAAACAGTGGAAGGGTCATACATTACTAGAAGGACTAAACAAACAGTGAAACGGTGATTCTCAGTCCAGCCAGGGATGGTTTTACTTTCCCCAAAGACTTCTGGTGATGTCTGGAGACATTTTCATCTCCACATTTGGAGGGTGAGAGGAGGGGTATTATTAGCATCTACTGAGTATAGAGTCCAGGGATGCTATTAACTATTCTGCAAAACACAAGTCAGTCTCCTCAGCAAAAAATTATTCCGCTAAAAATATCAATAGTGCCGAGGTTAGAAACCCTGTACTAGAGGAAATACAATGCTATCTTTAGATATGCATGGGCAGTGCAGCCCTGACCCTGACCGATGCCTCAGGAGACCTCCACATTTTGCCTACTCAAGGGAAGTCTCCTTCCATTGCCTGGAAACATCTGAGCCTGACAGTGACATATGAGTGAAGTGTCCTTGGGCCCTGATCACAATTTACGTGGGCCCCAGTCCCCATTTTTTCCTTCAGGGCTCTCAGAACTTTCCCATGCAGGGTGTCCACTAGATGTCTCAAAGATTTCTGGGACTCATTTTTGTAGAATTGTCTAAAGGCTGCATGTTCCTATGTAGGACACTTGGCTAGCTTATTATTTTTGATAACTGGCATAGTATATTTCACAATTTTATGTGAGATTATGTGTCCAATATGTTACATACAAACTGATTTATTGTGTCTCTCATACATGTTGGATAAAGGATGAATTCAATAGTCTCTAGGGTGATGAAACTCCACCTCTAAACTAGAGTTTGAGAAACTCATATAGGCTGTTGCTTTAGTTCTTTTGACAATGTGCCACCTCCTGTAGTCTTCCATGTCTGAGGGTAGTGAGTGTGGAAACCTTTTACCCTTCCTATTCATTCTACCATCACCTCAGACACCCAAGGTCGTCACTTCAACACTTCCATAGGATCATGTGTCAGGCAGCCACTTGAGGAGTGGCCATGCTCATGTCTTCCAGGAGTTCTCACACCATTGCTCTGAAACACCAATGGACTCTGTGATCAATGTCCTCTCTTGCTTTCAATCTATATGGTGATGTGTTTTGCTGGGTTGGCCTTATGTTGTACCAACAAAGAACAGTCAATCATTGAGCACATTGCTTTCCTATTATCACTCTATCCACAGCCCTTCCAACCATCCTTCAACCACTAGTGGCAATAAATAAAAGTCAAGAGTGCTCTCAACACTGAAAAAGATTACGTTTTAGGAATCCAGTGATTTCAACCTAAAGAGTTTAGAAGAAGAAATAATTAAAAGTGGTGCTGTTCTACCTTTATGCTATAAAATTCTGAATGTTAAAGTTAACATAACCAGAAAATAAATTGTTTTTTGCATTTTTCTGCATACTCTGGATAAGACTTAAATTTTTAGTCATCATTAATAAAGAAGAGTAAAAACTCTTAAGAAAGTGCTGGAAAATTAGATTCATAGGTGACACATCAAATGACGAAACGACTCATGATTTATAATTTGGCATATATTAAATAATTTTGTATTAAATAAATATTGTAAGAAAACTGGAGAGGCAAATAGATTTATATTACTTCAGTATAAGCAGATTCCAAAGAGCTGTGATATTATGCATAACACCAGCATTACCTTTTACTCATGATGGGAGGGAGGATATGATCAGGAGTGGCACAGTAGAAAATAATGAAAGTGAAGAAATGGTTCTTGGACCTGAAATGAAAGTGATGGTCCCTGTACACATGAAGGATCTTTACCTGCCCTGATTATAAAAATGAAATATGTGGGGGCCTTCTTCTATCACCTCTATTCAAATATTCATTCATAAATACTACATTTAACCTGAGTCCATGAATTTTGTAACACATATTTGAATCAATTTTCTCATATAAACAGGGATCACATAAAAATATTTTCTGGGGGTGCGTGTGCCCTAGAGGCTACTCTGAGAAAATGGTTACTCTAAACCTGTCCTAACAAAGCTTTACAATGAGCCTTAAAATAATTAATTTTATCTTCAAGTAACTTAACGTCTGAGAACAAAAAAGAAAATAAGAAAATAAAGTCCAACAATCTTTAGGAATGACAACATCTGGTGCTTAACATAAAATTGATAGTACTCAGAATCCAGTAAAAAAACTGACAAGATATGTGAAGAAGCTGAAAAAATATGACCTATCATAGGACGTATAGTATACAGAAATTGAACCGGAAATGAAGTGGAAGAGATGATGGAATTTACAGACAAGAACTTTAAAATCTTTGTTGCAAATACATGAATTTATAAGAAAAATATGGATACAATAAAAAGAAAAACAAAAATAAAAATTTAACAAAACAGAAATTTTAGAGATGAGAAATTTCATTATCTGAAATTAATGTTTTGCTACAAAGTGTTACCAGCAGATTTGCTACTGAAGAAAAAGATCAGTGAACTTGAAGATGTAGCAATAGAAACTATCCAAAATGAATCCTAGAGAGTAAAATGGCTGAAAAAATTTAAAAAGTATTAGTGACCTACATGAAAATATAAAATATTCTAACCCACATGGTCTCATAATTGGGAAATAGGAAGGGATTCAGAAAAAAATATAGAGAGAGATATGCTAAAAATTTCTTTATTTGATGAAAACTATAAATCTATGGATCCACAAAACACAACCAACGACACAGTAAAGCATGTCATACCCAAATTACTGAAAACCAGTGGTAAAGAGAAAATTTGCAAAGGAGTCAGGGAAGAAGTTACATTGTGTTCCATGGAACAACTACAATAATGATCACAAACATCCTATGAGGAACCAGGCCAGCCAAAAACTTTGGAAAAATATTATCTATGTGCTAAAAGAAAAAAAATAATTGTCAACCTAGAATTTTTACCTGGCAAAAATATCTTTCACAAATTAAGACAAAATAATATTTTTTTTTCTGAAAAAGCAAAAGCTGAGTAAATATGTCACCAGCAAAACTGAACTACAAAAATTGTGATTTTATTAAAAGGAAAATGATATATCCACACAGGAATTAATGGTTTGTTAAATTTTACTTCCTGTGCTTACTTTGAGCAGGTAAAGATTTGACATGGCATTACTGCCTTATAAATATGACTAATATTTTATTTTGAAACTTCCTATTTCTTTTATGTCTCAGTCAATGAGCAGGTTGCAGCTTAGTAACCATAGTATAAACAGTCTAGACCAGACGTTTGTGGTTAAAAATGAATTAATATCCCTCAAATTTTTCAAATTATTTTGTTTCAGACTATTCAGCATTTTTTATTGAGGAGCTTGACTTTGAAATTTGGTTCAATTCCTGTAATTCATGCATTATTTCATCATGTAGAACAGTTTTACTATATTCTTCTTTTTTTATATTTAATGCTTTTTATTTAGTTTGGTAAAACTGAAATTAAACCAGTTATTTGGTGGTATAAACTAATGTTTGATTAAACTAATTTTAATTTCATTTGAAGTACGTCTTCAGAATTTTCTATCGTGCCTTACTCAATCCACTAGAGAATTAATTAAAACTTTGCAGATTAATTGAACAAATTTGAATTATTTTAAAATGTAATTAATCCTTCATATTTTTAACTTTTTATATAATGTATAAGCTAATTTATTGACTATGCCACAATATTTATCTATTCTTTTAACCAGGATTTGTTTTAAACAAACTATATTTTCCTGAATTATATATATATATACACATACACACACATATATATGTATATGTTAAAATGTTTCAGCAATCTGAGTATATAAGCATGGGATTTCATGAATTTATAAATCTACCTTTGGTGGACAGACTCCACTCTAAGAAACATTTATCATGTTAAGCTATTTCCATTTGGGCTGACAGTAAAATCTTATATATATATATATATATATGTGTGTGTGTGTGTGTGTGTATGTGTGTGTGTATATATATATTTATATGTATATATATTTATATACATGAAAATTACAGTTGCAACAGAACTACACAGCTCATTCTAAGAAGGAGGAAAATATACTGTTTTATTAGGAAATCAGGTTGAATAGAAATCTATTTACTATATTTTCATTCATCAAACTCAAGAACATTTTTTATCTAAAATATGTTGTGTCATGTGCACATCACTTAGCTATAAAGAATGAAAAAATAGCTCATTGAATTCATCCAAACAGTTCTCTTAGGAAGATTTTACTGTCAGCCCAAATGGAAATAGCTTAACATGATAAATGTTTCTTAGAGTGGAGTCTGTCCACCAAAGGTAGATTTATAAATTCATGAAATCCCATGCTTATATACTCAGATTGCTGAAACATTTTAACAATATCAGCTATTTCTTTAAATAAAGATTTTCTCCAATTCACAAAACGTTATGAGTCTGACTTTATAAAAAAAGGAACTTGAAAGAAAGACAATGTTTTATTATTTTCCTTTCCAGTTAAGTGTTCAGGTAAGCATATTGTATTTTTGTTATTTGTGTCAGGCCTCTCTTGCATTGCTATGAAGAAATACCTGAGACTGGGTAATTTATGAAGAAAAGAGGTTCAATTGGCTCACAGTTTACAGGCTTTATAGGAAGCATGGTGTTGACATCTGTTCAGCTTCTAGTGAAGCCTCGGGGAGCTTACAATCATGGCGGAGGGGAAGAGGGAACAGGTGTGTCATATAGTGAAAGCAAGAGCAGGAAAGAGAGCAAGAATGGGACAGGCAGTGTCACAAACTTTTAAATGACCAGGTCTCACAAGAACTCACTATCATGAAGACAGCACCATTCATGAGGGATCCCCCTTCATGACCCAAATACTTCCCACCAAGCTCTATCTCCAGCACTGGGGATTACAATTTAACATGAGACTTGGGCAGGGACAAATATCTAAACTCTATCAATATTGTATAATACATAGTATTATAGATGTACTTTTCTACCATGCAGCATATAAGTGACCTAATAATCTGTTTTTGCTAATAATGTATATTTGCAGATATCTGACCAAAGGCTCTTCAGTCACTGGATGAAGACAAAAACTTGCAGATGACTCCAGTAAGAACAGGAAAAGAACACATATACATACATATATGTGTGTCAAACATGTATGTGAACATATGTTCATGTGTATACACACTTACACACTACCTATAACACAACCTGAAACAATAAGGCATCAAAAATAGAGTGAAAAAGAACAGGTGAATCATACACATATACCATTTTCAAGTAAAAGTCACAAAAGAAATAAAGCATAGGATCTGTAATTGATGATAAAAAGCTCTTATGAACAATGAGGGGAGACTGTAAAATATTCATATCAATCTTTACAGACATCCTCTCTCACAGTGATAAAAACATATACAGCATTGCCATAGACATTTCCATTGATATATTATTAGCAGCATCCATCAATCTACAAGCTGCATTCAGATATCAGTGAAATTTGACAGTCTTCTGATTGCACTTTCTAAGGCCTGAATCTTTCTGCTTTTGATCTTTCTGACTTCAATCTCCAGCCAATTTTATCTCAACATCTTGCTCCATTGCATTTTGTAACTACTTGATATATCTTTATGTTTCCTGCTATTTGTAAGTTAATGTTTCATGTTTTAAGCTTCATAATAGAGAAAATACAGAAATTTAAAAGTCCAAGAACATAAAGCTTCTACTAAAAGTTACTATTTTCCTCTATTACCCCAAAGGCTATTTTTTTTTTAAATAAAATAGTTTTTAAAATAAAGAAGGTAACTTTTTTATATCCTTTATTTAAACACATATTTAAGAATGTGTTTATTAAACCTTTTCCTCCTTTTTCCAGATAGTTTTATCATTTACTTTTGTAATATTATGACTCACCAATTTTATTTTATATACCTTAAAACTAAATGGGCAAACATGCTAAATTATCCTGAAACTAAGTTTTTAGTTAAAATCCAATGCATAACATGGTAAATCTACTGCAAGTTTAGGTAATATTACATTAATCAATAAACACAATAGGGTGATATTTAAATGTAAACTAATTTTAATAAATGCCACTAAAAAATTTTCTTAGAAGGTACCTATGCAAAAAAGTCTAGTGATAACTCAGTGAATCTGCATTTAGGCATCCCCCTGACAGTGTGGGGGGGGGGTTACAGTATATTCTTGAATACCTCCCCTAAATTCCAATGTGAATTTGCATGGCATGTTTTCAGTTACATAGTTCTAAAATATATTTACACAATCCCAATTTGAACCTGTGGGCGTGTATAAGATCAACGATCATAAGAATGATAATTAATGTTTACTGAAACCTTAATATATTCTTAGACTTTATAAGGACTTTATACAAGTTTTTTCATTTAATCCTCACAATAGCCCTATGCAGTACACAGTATTATTTTACTCATTTTACTGGGAAAAAAACAAAAAACAAAAAAAAAACCCTAAATTTCAAAAAAGCTAAGAAAGTTGCCCTAGTATACAAAGAATATATGAGAAATATTTGGGGAGCAGTGAATAGATTGATTCATCTGAAATAAATTTATATAGAACAGTGAGCAATGGCGAATACAAGGGTGGACAAACAGTTTGAACAAAATTAAATTTCTGAGAGCCAGAATAAAGTGTTTGGAGAGAATGTAAAGTGTCTTGTTTAACGATTTGATTTTTGAATCAGATCAGGGTTGATTCCCATTTTTACCACTTCCTAGTTAACCTCATAAGATCATTAAGAAGATGAAATGAGAAGAATGAGATGGTACATGGTGCAAGCTCATTAGTACATACTCAGTAACTTGCAGTTTTCAACCATGTCATTGAAAGGTTTTGAGCAGATATTAGGTTGAGATAGCAGTCTTCAAGATATCTCTCTAGTGTAAATAATAAATTATAAAATATATGAATTGGATGTAACAATGTCAATTAAGAACTAAACTGCATTGTTAGAATTCTGTTTCCTTTAGGGCCTGGTAATGGCAATGAGAGAGAAAATAATAGGAAAGTAAGGGAAGGGGAGGGAAGGAAAAAGAAAAGGAGGAGAGTGGAGGGAAGGGAAGGGGAGAGAAAGGAAAGGAAAGCAGAGACATTTGTAAAAAAAAAAAAAAATTAAAAAAATACGTCTTGGACAATGTGTGAATAAAGAGTTCAGGTTTCCAAATTTAAATAATCACGGATTTTTATAGATGGACTTTCATCTAGACTCGCCAAATGTTTTGATTTCATTTGTAACATTCTTGCCAAGTAGTTACAGAATATATTTTGAACAAACTGCTAACAGGAATAGGCTCTTAAAATAGATCTTTCTACTTCCAGGCAACTTTAACTATTAAAAAGCAAGCTCCTCGTCATAGTGACCTGAAAATTTCATATATTATCTAATACTCTTGATACTAGTCTCTGAATCTATGCAATCTGACCCCATTTCCATATATAAAGTCATCGATGTAACCTAACCACTACCCGCCTTCTACAAAGGCCCTCAGCCCGTTAAATTATTTGTAAACTGAGATTTTTTAATTTCACTATCCTTGTTCTTCTTCCTTTAGTGAGCTTTGGTTTGTCATCCTCTTTGAAAGAGTGGAACTCAAGATATGACCTCTTTTCTTGGAGAGTGGTCATAATTAACTGTTGTGTAGGGAAGTTAACCACTTAGGTACATCCAGGGATGCAATGCAGGTATCCAAGGTTTTAGAGAGAAGTACCAACACACTCTGCCTAGAGAAGAATGACTTCTGTGATAACAGAAGTCTCCACAATGGAGTAAGATTTCAACCTAGATGATTAGGAATTTCTGACTTAAAAGAGAATAATATCAGTCCATATATTTCAATGTACAGAGTTTGAAGAAAAAAATATGACATGCTAGAGTAAACACTGTTGAATCGATGAGCGATGAATTAAATTTTAAAGTTCATGAAGATTAACTCTAAATAGAATAATGTTGAAAACACTTCTATTAGATAAAATGGTTTATTACTATTTTTTAAAGAATACTAAAATCACTAATTTGTTTCTTTATACTTGTCTCTGGTATGCCTTACTCAAGCTGAATTTAAGAACTTAATTCATTGAATTCAACACTTAAGTAATCAATCAAGCAAACTGTAATTTTTTCTGTCATGATTACTATATATTTTTCTTACCTCTCCAATTTCTCATTTTTGTCAGTTTTGTTCATCCTATTGTAGTACATAGTGGCTAGAACACAGCATTAGGAATTCTGCCTATTATATTGCACATCACACACAAAAATTAAATCAAAATGGACTACAGACCTAAAGGTAAATTTTAAAGGTAAAAAACTTCTAAAAAATACAAGAGAAAATATTTGTGACCTTAGGTTAGGCAACAGTCTCTCACATACAACATCAAAGGCATGATCTTTAAAGAAAAAGAATGGCAAATTGAACTTATTCAAAATTAAGAATGTTTCCTTTTCTAAAAGCACACATCCAAGCTACAGGTTCAGATAAAAAAGTTGTAAGTCACATGTCTGATAAAGAACTTGTACCCAGAACACAGAAAGAGTATTTGAAACACAATAATTTTAAAAAGCGTACAACCAAAAAAGAAAAGTAAAAAAGATTTTAAAAGACACTTTAAAGAAACACATGACATATGATCATTTGAAAAGATGTTCAATAAATTTAAAACCACGTAAGATACCACTGCATACCCATTAGAATAGCTAAAATTAAAGACTGACCATATCAAGTGACCGTGAGGATATGGAATGACTGGAGCACTTCTACACTACTGGTGGAAATGTAAAATGATTCAAGCACTTTTGAAAATAGTTTATCAGCATCTAAAAAAATAAACATGAAATTGTTAATTATTGACTTATTGCAGTCCTACCTAGGTATCTATTCAGAAGGAATAAAAGCTTATGTTCATACAAACCTATATACACAAACATATATAGCAATTTTATTTATAATCACCAAAAACTGGAAAAGGAATAATCAAACTGTGTTATAATGTAATATTATTAATTAAAAGAAGTAAATTATAACACATGAAAGTACATGTGTTGATGTATGATCAACGACGAATCTCAAAGTAATCATGCTGAGTAAAAAAGCCAGATCAAAAAAGCACACACTATTAATCCCATTAAAGAATTCTACAAAATACAAATTAATCTATAAATGATAGCAGATAAGTGATTGCCCGGGGATAAAAGCAGGTGGGGAGGAGCAGGTGGGATGGATTATGAAATGGCAGAAGTAAACATATAAGATGATGAATATGTTTATTATAATGATTGTTATAAGGGATTTGTAGTTACAAACATTTTTAATTATCAAATTGTATACATTAACTGTACAGCTTATTGCATGTAAATTATATCTCAATAGAAATGCTTTGAAAAATAATACCTCAGGTGATTCTTTCAGTTTGAACATAGCTTCCAACGGTTTGTTGGATGATGGGTGATCTTCATTCTTAGGCCTTGTCTCTGTATGAGTCGTAAAACTAATTTTAAAAAACAAAACAAAATTAATATTTCTCAGCTATTACTTAAGAACTCGGAAGAGAAGGATAATGGTAAAGGATGGAAAGTATCTCATTAAGCCTGGAAATAAGGACTTTGATAGAAGGTCTGAATTATCAGAAGGAAGAAAAGACTCAAATAGCCCTGGGAAGTCTTTCATTGTAAATGGGCAGAGTAACCCTGCAGATATCTCAATTAAAGTACTCATCATTTTTTTGGTAAATGTTCGTTTTACTTATCTCTCTATTTAGACTTGGAGCTCTTTTAAGAGGGGAATTTTGGTCTATTCTATCCATTGTCTAGCATAGTTCCTGGCACATATCTATGCTCAGTTGGAAATAATATAAATGGCCCCCCAAAAATCTTAGCTACACTTACTTATTTTTTTGCAACTTTATAGAAATTACCTCTAATCTTTAAAATGAACATACAAGACAGGTATTATTACCTTCATTACAAAAAATTTAACAGTATTTGATTCAGAGGTTTAAATGACTTGTCTGAGTTAATTCTGCAAGTAAGTAGTAAACCCAGGATTTCTGGTGGAGAAATTTCTGGATTTTTAAGCTAGGCCTGCTGAGTACAACAACCATGGTTTTGCCACTACATCTTGTGGATACCAACAGGTACCTTCAAATTCAGAAAATTGGTTATTATGATTTGAATTTGAAACCATAATAAAATATGGTGAACATACTTCGTTTTCCTTTATTGATCTTGAAGGGATAGAATTGGAATACATCTTTAGAAGAATATTCTCTATTGAAAAGTCTAGTTCCATGAAGAAATGCTGGATATAGTTTTATGTAGAGTAAAAAACGCATCCAGAGGATAGTGAATTCTGGTTCTGAAGCATTTCATAGGAGTAATGGAGAATTTCAATTCTTTAGACCCTTATCAGAAGTTTTATTCAGCTAAAAACATTATCTGATAAGTTGCTGACCTTCCTTACTGAAAATGTCATCTTTTAGAAGATAAAAGAAGTGATGATTGAAACCACAAACGACATGTGGGAGCAGATAAAAGGAGAGGCAAATAGAAGTGATGCCATTAGGGAAGCATATTATTAACTGCCTGGTCAAATGAAGAGAATGGATGTGTTCCTTACACAGATCGATATCCAAGTTGAACATCTCTTAGAACTTCCATTGTGCACTGCACTCCAGATTGATTCCATTGTACTAACTCCAGTATACCTTCTCTCTCATTGTCACCATCGTTATCCACAGCACACCTCAATATTATTATCAATAATACTTAGGAAATTAAGAAGAGAGTAAAAGACTGGTAAAGATAACATTTATGTTGGTTCTTGACATTTCAAATTGAAGTAATGAGTAGGTTTATTATAAGAAATGTCCACTAGGCAAATAGAGCTATGTGTCTGGAACACTGAAGGAAGCTGACGTTGATGAAGGTTTTGAAGCCATATGTACAGATGCAGAATCAAAGCTTTGGAAGTAAAAGAGGTCCCTAAAGAAAAGAGTATAGAGAAAACAGCAACAGGACAGTGATAGAAGCTATTACCCAAGGATGTGGGGTAATGTTGCTCCAGGAGAGAGGACAAATCAAGGTTTTTGTTAAAGTGGGACCTATCACGCTTGTATGCCAATTTGCACTTATTTTTTAGGTTAAAAATTCAAGTATCCTGTAAGGCAATAGCTCACTTTGCAATGAAGTCTCATCTAGTGTTATTTTAAATCTTAAAAAGGTTACTTAGAAGCATGGAAACATTACATCTGGGTGAGAATGTTAAAGAGCAAATGCACCTATATCCAATTAAAAAGATGCTTCTGTGGCCACTGATACCATCTTGGTTGAATGCCTTATATGTACTACTCAAAGGAGCTTTGTGGTTCTTTAGAGAAACTCATTTTCTGGCAGAAGTTTGAAAGCGTTTCTGGTATTAAAAAGGAAATCAATGAGAGGATAAAAAAGCAAGAAGGATGTGTGGTAAACTCTCATTTAAAAACCTGTGCACTCAACAGAATGCCTCTTTGCAACCTTTCAATGAGACAAGTCTTCTTTCATTTCCAATGGAACATCCTGTGTTCCATATTTCTTAGCCTGGCTGACATAGAGGTCACAGATTTACTGTGGGACAAGTTAGAATCACTTACATATTATCCTAAATTTAGATTTGGCCTAGATTTTTGCTGAAATGATGAGAGGCATGGCAATAAAATGGAACTTTGCTGCTTTTATCATTTTCTGCTTGCAGAGTTAAAAAAAATCATAAAATAAATTGTGCTTAAAGAAACCACTGAACTCATCAAACTCTGCCTCTTTAAAATGATTAAGTCATTTTATCTCCCAACCAGTCCTGAACTGGTTTCTAAGTGATCTTGTGACATGTCCTGAATAGCCTTTCTGAGCAGGCAAGTAGAATATATATGAATATGACAATAAACAGCTGTAGTAGTGTTCAGTTTCAGTCTTCAATCTTTGAGATCCTTTTTAGATGCTCCCCAACCACTCCCCAACATGTTCACTCTAGTCACTATTGTCCCAGAAGAGTACTGAGCCAATTTATTTATTGATCACTATAAAAGGCAATGTACTGTGTTGCTGGAGGTACACTCACCTCCTAAAAAATTTACAATTGAAGAGGCAAGATGTAATTCCATGAGAGCTTTAATAACAAATATTAGAAGAGCTCAATCAGTAATATACTGCTTAGACAAAGAAGAGATCACTTTAAGATGGAATGACTAATTAATAATGCTTTTAAGATATGATAAAATAATACAGATCTGGTCCAACAAAAGTATACGAGCCTAAAGAGTCCATTCATTCTAGCAGTATCTCCCTAGTAACTCTCCTCATCTGCTTCTGCCTAAGTAACAGATTTTCACCTTCCACAAACAGGCATGTCCACAATTTACATCATAACATATCCCAGTGAATATCATATAATGGACCCCTACAAACCCTTTTTAGCCTTACAGTGTAGACCACACAACAAATCCAGTGAGTTATACACATCATTGGATTTGAGCCTGAACATACAAGTGCAACTGGAATGCCTTAAAAAAGGCACCATAGAATCTGTATCTATCAGGATTTAGCCCTCACCAGTCACCTGGTGCACAAAGCACCCAGCATCAGTGTGCTCATCATGAATGAACAGGATTAAGCCTAGGAGAAGGGAGCTAGTCAGAAACCAGAAAACACACAAGGATGTGAAGGCAGTAATACCTTGCTCACCCTGACCTATCATCAACAGTTAGAGATCAATCATGAAACAAAATCCAACATAAAGCACTAAGATCCACCTCTATCCTGGGATCTGTAGAGAGGGCTGATCAAGAAAAAAAGAAGAATAACAGGGTTAAGAAGTACATAAGAGAGGTTGGGCACCGTGGCTCACGCCTGTAATCCCAGCACTTTGAGAGGCTGAGGCGGGTGGATCACCTGAGGTCAGGAGTTCGAGACCAGCCTGGCCAACATGGTAAAACTCCATCTCTACTAAAAATACAAAAATTAGTCAGGTGTGGTGGCATGTGCCTGTAATCCCAGTTACTCAGGAGGCAGAGGCAGGAGAATAGGTTGAACCTGGGAGGCGGAGGCTGCAGTGAGCCAAGATTGCACCACTGCACTCCAGCCTGGGCGACAAGAACGAAACTCAATCTTTTTCTTTCCTTCTCTCTCTCTTTTTTTTTTTTTTTTTTTTTTTAAAAAAAGAAGTACTTAAGAGAAACAGAAATGGTGTAAGTTAGAGTCCAGGGCATATTAGAAATTCCATGTAAATGAATAAAATGACTATTAGAAAAACATTTAGAACTGTTTAGAATATAATAACCAAACAGAATCGCAGATCACTGAGAGGCACTAATTTATTCAACAAATATTAATTGAACAACCCCTGTATTCCAGGAATCATTCTGATTTTAGAGATACTTCAGAAATCAAAATAAATACAGATTTGCACCACCAGTGGAGTTCCTAGTGATGGCATGGAGATACATGCACACATACACATGTACACATAGGCACATATATGCACCACATATAACTATATTTATGTCATATGGTGGTAAATACAATGAAACAAAGCAAATCGGAGAAAAGATATTGAAAGTGGTAGGAAGGGGGATTTACCAAGCAGCGATTTTAAATACCATGTAGAGAAAGACCACTGGAAGGTTCCATTTTAGAAAGCACTAAATAAATAGACTACCTTTTCCCTTTCTTTTCCGGTGTCCTCATGAGGAGGAGGAAAATTCATTGCATAATTATTATCATACTTTTATTACTTCATTCAATCTATTCTAATCTTGCATTCAGGATCCAATTTTATATTGAATAGAGCTACATGAATTCTGATCTTCTCATAAATTGCGGCTACCCAGCAGTATCATGGATGTCCTCAGTCATAGAACGGATAAAAGATTATTAATAATCCTGGTGATCGGCCGGGCGCGGTGGCTCACGCCTGTAATCCCAGCACTTTGGGAGGCCGAGGCGGGCGGATCACGAGGTCAGGAGATCGAGACCATCCTGGCTAACACAGTGAAACGCCGTCTCTACTAAAAAAAAAAAAAAAAAAAAAAAAAAAAAAAAAAAAAAAATAATCCTGGTGATTTAGTATGTAAGGGACAACTATTTCATTTGTTCCCGTTTTACTAAACACTGTTCCATGCCAGACATTAACAAATTCTAGGAACACAAGGGAAGCACAGTTGCCTTTACGGAGCTTGCAGTCCAGAAGGGTCAACTTATGTGCTTTGATGGAAACAGTGGAAATGAACATTAAAAACAAACAAACAAACAAACAAACAAAAAACAGGACTTAGCGACTGAATGAATTTGGGCAACATAAGATAGGGATAAGTCAGGAATTCATTTTAGATTGATGTTCTCAACAACTAGGGGTTTGAGAAAGCCACAAGCCACATAGTGACACAGGATTCACCAGAATTAAAGCAGGTTTAAAGAATTCTAGAAAAGAGGTAAAGAGGTTTAAAGATGACTATGAGCTAAATAAAGACAAAACTGGTATTATCTGGGCTTAATAGAGCCTAGTTTCTAAATACAGATTGTATTGTTGTTAGCTTTTATTCCCAGGTCTTTTAAGTAGAAATGGATTATTTTGCTGCTCTGCTAAAAATTCCTCCAAGGAATCCCCATCTTCCTATAAGACCTCACATGATTTTCATCCTCTACCCTCATTTCTAATCTCTGAAATCATTACTTCTATCTTCTGTCCCTCCTCAACTTTGATTACTTTTCCTCCACTCAATGGTCTTTTTATTTGTCCTTGATTATGCCAAGTAATTCTTATCTCTTCCTGGAAAGAGGGTGCTCCAGATAGTCTCATGGATTCCCCATCACTTTGTACATGTCTCTACTCAGAGTAAATCTCATCTGATCAGAGAGGTCCTCATAAACAACCTTACCTAAAATAACACTTATTTTCTCTATTCTTGTTCTAGTTTCTTTTGATTAATTATATATTTATTACAAATATAAGCTCCTTAAGAATACAGATTTTGTGTACTTCCTTCCCTTATGCCCTTATGTAACTTCAATGTGTAGAACACAGTATGCACTTAATTTATACTTTTGAATTGACTATAGATTTTGTTCTACACTTCTGCTCATCAATTTCCTTTTCCCTTACAACTCTGACCTTTTAAAATGCTGGTAGAAAATATTTAAATAAATTGTTATCAATTAAACTTTTCAGATTAACCAATATCTTTCATTTTATCTGTAAAGCCTGTTGTCCAGAAAATACTGAAATCTCACAGCGGGTAGACTATTTGCTACCGTTCTTATTTACTTTGGCTTTTTACAAGTAAATCAATAACATCAGTTCCCAACCTGTTTCTACCAGTTGGACTTTTCAATCTCATTACATAAAGTAATTTATTATTATGGAAATCAATATAATACAAGTGTGAAAGAAAAAAGATGGTGTTCCTATTAAAACTGATTTAAATACTATAGAAAAATTTGATAAATGGGATTTTCATTTAAAGACATTGCTATTGGATGTCAACTTTCAAAGACTGAAGAGTCATAAATATGCAGAATTATTCACTCAGTATGTTTTCTACGTATATTTAAGGCCTTGTTCTATTTTAAATATCTTCAAAGTGGGGATCTTAGGTGTTGCTTTAAGGGTGGGGCTTATGTCAAAAGGACGATGCTGAATTTCAATCAGTGAAAAAGAAAAATGTCTTAGTTTTACATCAAAAGATTGAAAAATGTACTTGTATAATACTAATTCTTCAGTTTACATTTTTCCCTGTAAATTAACTGCCAGAATTTATCAGGTGAACTGGTTTTTCCTTACCTAACCCTATAAATACTCCATATTCTGCCCTTCCTTCTTTCATTTCAGCATAGATGAAAATGAAGTTTCATCTTGTGTGTGTTGGCACTGGTTGACTGTATTTCTACGTTCAAAAAGAATTCTAAAGCTTCCAGTGAGCTAAGAGAGAAAATATGATTAGTCACCTGTCATGAACATGAAAAGAGAAATGTGATCTCAGTGCTACACTTTTGCTGTCCTTTACCTGAACACTTCATGGTTCCCCTGCAAGCCAGGTGTCAAGTTCCCCTGTGGTAGCAGCACACGCGTCTTGCCCATCCTGTTCTGCAACTTTTTGTATCCACCTTTATCCCACTCCACTTTCATTTCATTCCTGGTTTTCATGTATGTTTCCAAATCTGACCACCTATTTTGGGGTGAACTTAAGGGTGGCATTTAAGGACACATAAAAATCATCAAGGTAACACAAATTTGAAGCTGTTGAGAAAAAATGGACCAAATGACAGGGTGGGAACATTTAAAAAGTTGGGAAGTACAAAAATAAACATCATAAAGGCCAATGAACACGGTGTAGATAGACCACAAATTTGGCTCTAAAAAATAAAGATGAAACAAAAATCTAGAAAATAAAAGCAAGTTACTTTTTAAAAAGAAGCAAAACTATTCCCTATACCAAAACAATTATACTGCCAGTATCACCCTGCCTGTCTATCTTGTGTCTCTGGAGGTAAAAGTAACTTTGTGTGCATTTCTTCCTCTGAAATTCCATAGGACCTCTTCTGCACCATTCTCTTAAGCTCTTGCTTCATGCTAATTATTTATGTTAATTATACTGTGCATTTGTAGCTCCCTAAAAGACATGAAGAGCCCATTGTAATGCAACCCCCACCTGTGTTAGTTTGCTAGGGCTACATAACAAAGCACCATAAATTGAGTCACTTGAAACAATAAAAATTTATTGTCTCATAGTTCTGGAGATCAAATATTTAAAATCGGCAGGGTGTGGTGGCTCACTCCTGTAATCCCAGCACTTTGGAAGGCTGAGGCAGGCAGGTCACTTGAGGTCAGGAGTTCGAGACCAGCCTGGCCAATATGGTGAAATCCCATCTTTACTAAATATACAAAACTTAACTGGGCCTGGTGGCGGACATCTATAATCCCAACTACTAGGAGAGCTGAGGTAGGAGAATCTCTTGAACCCGGGAGACAGAGATTACATTGAGCTGAGGTTATACCACTGCTCTCCAGTCTGGGCAACAAGGCAAGACTCCGTCTCAGAAAAAAAAAAAAAAAAGAAAGAAAAAAGAAAGGAAAAGAAAAGAAATTTAAAATCAAGGTATCAGGAGGCCCATGCCATGTTACTTCTGAAGGTGCCAAGGAAGGATAATTTCCAGACCTGTCTCTTAGTCTCCAGTACTTCCTAAATTTCTGGCAGCAATATGCACATGGGCATTCTCCCTGTGTGTGGGTTTATGTCCAAATGTCCAAATTTTCCCTTTTCATAGAGACACCAATCATATAAAGTGGGTCCCTAATTCAAGACACCAATTATATCGGATTCAGAGAACCCACTACCTCAGTAAGATCTGACCTTAATTTCACTTCTTATATCTACAAGGACCCTGTTTCTGAATCCGGTCACATTCTGAGGTGCTGGGGGTTAGAATTTCAACAAATAAATTTGCAGGGATACAATTCAATCCATAACAACAACTACCATGGAAATTCACATATAACACAAACTCAGTAAATTCATTAGAGATTAAAAACTGATGAGAAAACAGGTGAATAAATGAATGAAAATACGAATGCTGCTAGTTTTCCCTTTACCCACTTACTCTTTCTATTGAAATTTGCCAATGTTATGGCTTATCCTCTGAAGAGCAGATTCACTTTGCCAATACTAATGAATCTAATAAGATAACTCTGCTAATACACAAATGAACACATATAGGTATTTCAGGATCTTGTAACACTGATTTTTATTTCTCAAATTTACTACATCTTTAAGTGAAATAAATACCAATCACTTTTTGTACCAGTCATGAACTTCACTCTATGTAGAATGATAGTTCTTACCTAGATATTGAAAGGATTGTGATTTTGCATAAAGATTATCCCAAAACAAACACAATATGTTTGAAATTTTTTCCCCAGCATTAAAAAGGACAGCATCAAAGTACTCTTATACCATTATTTTCTTCAAAAGAAAATAGTTGTAAGTGTGTGGAAATGACAATCTAATGATATGCTGAAATGCTGGAGTGCCCAGGCAGGCATAACCAAATTAAAGTGAGGTTCTGCACAATTATTCATTAAACATAGAGCTCATTGCATAGCCAGGTTAAATATATTCCTTGAATTAAAACTTTCCGTTACACAGGCATTTATTAATCCACTGGTAATCCTAAAACTGTGTTTTGCTTTGTAAGCCATAAGACTAGGTCAGTTTACTATGGCTTCAGCTTTTTTTGTCTTAATGTTTTTCTCTACTTCTAAGGGCACTTACATTTTTAATAGTGAAATAGTTCTTACATTCAAGTATGCATTAGCACTGCTTACATCTTCTTTTAAAAACAATGGGTGATTCATCATCAGGACAGGTTTTTTACAATTGACTCATTTAGCTCAGCATGCAGTCTTAATCATAAAAAAAAATTCAATGAACTTAATATTAGTGATGGCTAAAAGACACACACACACATACACACAACTTGCATATACTTCTTGCCAACTTTTAAAATATTAAATCAAGACAAGATGATTTTCTTTCTTTGTCTGCTATGAAGAGAATAATTAGTTTTAAGAAAATAAGATGCTGCAAATAGAATTATCCTTACATACTGGACTGAATTTTGGGAGCCAATAATACAAAGAGATCATGGTGATATATGAATTTTTAATATTGACTCGGCCATTACGTGTTTTAAGGGACAAAATAGGTATTCAGTCTATTTCAGCTTTTTTAAGAGTTCCCTGCCCTACACAGAAACAATCCCATCAGATTTCTCCCAAATTTCTCTTTTTCTTTATTTCTATTAATAGCATCATTCTTTTAATCAACCAGTACTAAATCCTGAACTTTATTTACCCATTCAATGAATAAATTACCCAGTGTTGCCAACAGAATCTTGAAGTAACTCTTCCAGGATCTGGAGATACAAAGGTGAGAGGAGGCAATTGCAAAAAAAAAAAAGAAAAAAAAAAAAAAAAAAAAAAAACAATAAGACACCATTTCACACCCAAAAGGGGGAAAATCTGAAAGGAAAAAAAAAATATGAAGTTTTGTGGAGTTGTGCATCAATACAGACCGCCCTGGGGAAGTCTAAATAGAGAAAACAACCTTGAAAAACAATTTGTACTGCCTGTGAAGAAAGTTGAAAATTCACATACATATGCCCAGCAATTCTGCTTTAGGCATATACCCTGAAAAAACTCATGCACGTACACAGTTATAGTGGCAATAATCCATATTGCCCAATACATGCCTTGGCCTTCCAAAGTGAAGGATATTCAATGGAATGGTGGTTAGACATGAGTATTTAAGTGTTATCTATTGCTTTTGTTATTGTTATTTTATTTCTTACATAAGTATTCTTTTTAATAATTTAGTTTTAAAAAGAAAAGGATAAACAAGTCTGATATGGATAAGAATCAATGAAAATCATATTTAAAAAAAAAAATGCTATGAGTGTACAAAAGAATTAGTACTCCACAGTTGTACAAAGAGAATTTGTAAATGGGAATATAATACTTAGGAACCCACCGATAGCACAGTTCAGATAAAACTCATACCAAAACCACAATATCATCTTACACTGAGTTTATAAATCACTCAGTAGCTTTAGAATTTAAATGCAGTGTTCAGAGCTACAATTTCTGTTTTAAGATTAATGCTTCCCTTGCTTTGATTCCATTTTTAGTAGGATATAAGATTACAGAACTCTGGACCAACTGACTGCAATATGACACAGGCTCAGGCATTTAATGCGTGACTTTGTTAATGAATTTATGAATTTCTTTGTGCTTCAGTTTGTTCATGTGTAAAATTACGATAATAATAGTATCTTAGAATTTGTGAATATTAAATAAAGTAATATATGTAAAGTACACAAAATCGTATCTGCAACATAGAGTTTTTCTCTTGTTTTCAATCTTTATTTCATTTTGGATAGTTTCCGTTGCTGTATCTCTAAATTTACTAATCTTTTATTCTTCGAAGTCTAATTGCTGCTAATCACTGCTCGTGCATTTTTAAATTTCAGATACAGTTTTCACCTCTAGAAGTTTGATATTGGTTTCTGTTATATCTTCGTTAATATAGTAAATCTTTCCTCCAACTTCTTGACTATATGGAATATTAAATTGTGTTAATTTCTGTATTTATCAACATTATAATCAGTGTCACTTCTGAGTCTTTTTCAACGATTGATTTTTTCTTCTCATGATGGGTTGCGTTTTCCTGCTTCTTTTCATGCCTGGTAATATTTGATTGAATTTGCATATCTTGAATCTGGAATTTTTGTATTACTATAAATATTCTTAAGGTATTTCCTAGGACACAGCCATGTTATGTAGAAACAGTTTCATCCTTTCCAGGCTTGTCCTTTTTTTAACTTTTCTTAAACTAGAAAAGCCTTTGATCTAGTGTTACTTTTACTCCACTATACAGGCAATACCATTGTGAGTACTCTATATGATTCACCTTGAATTTCAACATTTTATACTCTTGCTAGTGTTAACACAAACCATTCCTGGCCTTATGGGAGATACAGCTATTGTTCCCTCCCTCCTTTCAGGTGGTTCTGTCTCTGGTCTTGTGTAATATCCTCACATACAAGGCTAATCAGAGCTGCAATTAGGAGTCTAGGAAGACCTTAGAAGATCTGTGAAGTGAAGATGTTTTGTATCTTTCCCTCCCTCTCTACCTAAAACACTGTATTCACCCGTGTGAATTCTAACTGCCTTGGCCTTCCTGGGCTCTCAGCTCAGTCTCGACCCAGGGAGATTGCCAATATACAAAGGCTGTTTCATCTATTTTTCCCAATTTTGTTTCAGGTGGAAGGGTAAATCTGATCACTGTCCTCCATCTTGGCCAGCAACAAAAGTCATGTAATCTATTATTAATAAAGACACTTTTCTCTGAATCTTAGCGAGCCCTCAGTGTGCTACATGGCACAAAGTAAGTGTGGATATGTGCATGTGGGTGTGGGCAATGCAATCACATTCAGCTGGGACAGTAGGCATCATGGCTTACAACATGCCTTTCAGCCATCTTGTTCAGTGGAATTGTGTTGACCTTTTCCCGTGTAGTCCAAAAAATGTCCTGATTTAATCACTCCATGCTCCCGGTCTTTTCTTCTCTCATCTGATTCTTTCCCTTCTATCTCTGTGAAAGAATAAAAATAGTTATCTCCTAATTATTTTGCATGATGATTTTTTTTTTGTTTTTGTTTTTGTTTTTTTTTGTAGATTTTGTTTCTCAACCTTCCACTCAGGCTCTCTAGACCTCACTTTTCTCAACAAAGGCAGTTTCCTACCAAAGTAAAATGATTGTGCCAGATGTTAAAACAATAAATGTAATGGTTAAGTACCCAAGGTATAGAATCAGATTGTCTGTTTTCAACTCTAACCTCTTCTACCACTTACACCTTAAACGACTTTTAACAGGCTACTTTCTAGTGAATCAGTTTTACCATCTATGGTAGTTAATTTTATGTGTCAACTTGGTTATGGTAACCAGATGTTTGGTCAAATACCAGTCTGCATGTTTCTGTGGAGGTATTTTTTTTGTTGTGATTAACATTTAAACCAGTAGACTTCCAGTAAAACAGATTACCTTCCATAATGTGGGTGGGCCTCATCCAATCATTTATCAGCCAATAATTTATCAGCCTAAGAGAAAAAGAATGAGGTCTCCTGAGAAAGAAGGCTACCATTGCATCAGAGACTGCAACTCCTTCCTGGGTTTCCAGCCTACTAGCCTGCCCTGAACATTTCAGACTTGCCAGCCTTGCAAGTGACATGAGCCAATTCCTTAAAATCCCTCTCTCTCATATATATGAGATATATACGATATATATGTATATATATGATATATATATAGACACACACACATGCTATATACACACGCACACATACACGATACATACATACACATGCTCTATTGGTTCTGCTTCTCTGGAGAACCCTAATACACCATCTGAAGACAAAAATAATCACGTACCATACTCCAAAGAGTTGTTTAGAGAATAGAATAATGTATTTTAAATGTTTTGCATAATAATGTATTTTAAATGCCTGACACAAAAAAACTGTTCAGTAACTATGACCCATATATGTTATAAGTAATTCTAACAACAAATCTTTGAGGTAACTATTTATTAAATTTATTTTGCAGATCTGGAACAATGAATCCCAGAAACATTAAGTGACTTGCTTATAACTTAACAACCAGTAAGTAGCAGAGCCTAAATGTGACTTCACCTGTTCTTGAACACTCAAAAATGCTTTGACTGTTACTAATTCTCATTATGGAGACACTCTACTGTTTTAACAATTACAATCAGAAATAATTTTATTCTTAAAGCAATAAAAAGATAGTGTAAATGAGGCCACTATAGCACTATGGCACTTATGAGTAACTTTTTCTGCCACCAATCTAAATTTAAGGCCCCAAAGCATTCTGGAAGTCTAGAAATGTTCGCAATGATATACTACTTCCAACTTGTTACAATGACTAAAAGCTGACAACACCAATTATTGATGAAGATGGGAAGCAACTGGAACACTCATGCCCTGCTAGTGGAAATGTAATTTAATACAAATATTTTGCAAGGAAGCTTGTCAATTATTTATCAAGGTACATTTACATTTACCATGTAAACCAGCAATTCCACCCCTAGGTATTAATCTGAAATAAAGAAAAATTTATGTATAAAAACAAATTGTATGAAAGTGTTCATAGCCATTTTATTTATAATATCCCTAAAAAGATCTCAAACGTCTATCCACATGTGAACAATTTGTGATATACTTATGCAATGTAATCCTATTCCGCAATAAAGAAAAAAATACTTATACATGCATTAACAAGGATAAATTTCAAATTGAATATGCTTAAAGAAACAAGACCCCCAAACGCATGCATATGATACATGTCATAGCCTGCTTGGGCTGCCATAACAAAATCGCCAACTGAGTGGCTTAAACAGTAGAAATTTATTTTCTCACAGTTGTGGAGGCTACAAGTCCAAGATCAAGATGTCAGTAAGTTTGGTTTCTCTTGAAGCCTCTCTCTGGCTTGCAGGTGGCCACCTTATTGCTGTGTCCTCACAGGTCCTTTTCTGTGTACATATATTCCTGGTGTCTCTCTTTCTTCTTATAAGGATACCAGTCATATTGGCTTAGGGCCCCAACTTAGGATTTCATTTAACCTTAATTATCTCCTTAAAGACCCTTTCACTGCATGCAGTCACACTGGGTATAAGGATTTCAACATATGAATCTGGTGGAGGGGGGATACAATTCTTTCCATAACAGTATGATCCCCTTTTGGCCAGGCGCGGTGGCTCACGCCTGTAATCCCAGCAGTTTGGGAGGCTGAGGCTGGCAGATCACGAGGTCAGGAGATCGAGACCATCCTGGCTAACACGGTGAAACCCCGTCTCTACTAAAAATACAAAAAAAAATCAGCCGGGCGTGGTGGCGGGCGCCTGTAGTCCCAGCTACTGGGAGGCTGAGGCAGGAGAATGGCGTGAACCCGGGAGGCGGAGCTTGCAGCGAGCCGAGATCAGGCCAGGGCACTCCAACCTGGGCGACAAAGCGAGACTCCGTCTCAAGACAAAGGGCTAATATCCAGAACCTACAAAGAACTCAAACAAATTTACAAGAAAAAAACAAACAACCCCATCAAAAAGTGGGCAAAGGACATGAACAGACATTTCTCAAAAGAAGACATTCATACAGCCAACAGACACATGAAAAAATGCTCATCATCACTGGCCATCAGAGAAATGCAAATCAAAACCACAATGAGATACCATCTCACACCAGTTAGAATGGCAATCATTAAAAAGTCAGGAAACAACAGGTGCTGGAGAGGATGTGGAGAAATAGGAACACTTTTACACTGTTGGTGGGATTGTAAACTAGTTCAACCATTATGGAAAACAGTATGGCGATTCCTCAAGGATCTAGAACTAGATGTACCATATGACCCAGCCATCCCATTACTGGGTATATACCCAAAGGATTATAAATTATGCTGCTATAAAGACACATGCACACGTATGTTTATTGCAGCACTATTCACAATAGCAAAGACTTGGAATCAACCCAAATGTCCATCAGTGACAGATTGGATTAAGAAAATGTGGCACATATACACCATGGAATACTATGCAGCCATAAAAAAGGATGAGTTTGAGTCCTTTGTAGGGACTTGGATGCAGCTGGAATCCATCATTCTTAGCAAACTATCACAAGAACAGAAAACCAAACACCGCATGTTCTCACTCATAGGTGGGAACTGAACAATGAGATCACTCGGACTCAGGAAGGGGAACATCACACACCGGGGCCTATCATGGGGAGGGGGGAGGGGGGAGGGATTGCATTGGGAGTTATACCTGATGTAAATGACGAGTTGATGGGTGCAGCACAGCAACATGGCACAAGTATACATATGTAACAAACCTGCACGTTATGCACATGTACCCTACAACTTAAAGTATAATAATAATAAATAAATTAAAAAAAAAAAAAAAAAACAGTATGATCCCCTTTCAATGAAGCTCTAAAGTAGACAAAATGAGTCTATAGTATAGAATTTAGATCATTGGTAGTCTATAGAGTGGAGAGTGTGAGGGCAAAGGAGCTCAAGGGAACTTTCTGTATCTTGATTTTGGAAATAATTAAATGGATATATACATTTTCCAAACTTCAAACTACGCACATAACATGCATTCATTTTATAAATGCTAACTATATCTCCACAAAGTTGATTTTTAAAAAGGAAAATGCAATTTGCAAGATTTTCTACAAAGACCACCTACATATTTATTAGACATACCACTTAAACATTTTTTTTCACTGAGCACTGCTTAAAAATAGCTTCTGTCCTCAGAGAGTTTAAATTTGTTATTTATCTTTGCCTAAAAGCATATTTCCCAAAATCTCAACATGATTCATTCACTTTTTTGATATTCCTGTGGAATATCATCTTAAAAAGGCACCTTCCAGGACATTATATCTAACATAGTTTAACAATCTCTGCTCTCCAGCACTCTCTAGTGCTTTACCTTGCTTGATTTTCCATTATAGCATGTTTTATTAACACTTGACATATGATATAGATATTTGTTATTGTTTTTAATCATCTTCTTTCTCCTGCTATTCAACAAGGCAGGGACTGTGTTTCCATCACCTCTTTATTTTCAGAACCCAAAATAGTCTCAAGAAATATTTATTGAGAGAGCAGATCTCAACAAATATTAGTGGACCAATTGTTAGCAAGCAAGAATACCGTGGCAAAATTAGCTAAACGGTGGTCAGCAAGGAAAGTCTAGTATGGTTGCTGCCACTGCAAGTCTAGCTCAGGTTAAAATTGGAGGCCATGGAGTTAAAATTACAGAAGAATTGAGAGTTGCCCTCACCTCTGGTTGCAAATCAGGACTACCTGGAAAGTTTTTAAGTAAAACACTGCTAATATCCAGGCCCACCACCAGAAAATCTAAAATAATTGGTCTGGAGTTGGGCCAAGATATTAATTTTTAAAGTTCCGAAGATGATCTTAAAGCCTGGCAATGAATGGGAACCACTGAAGGAGAACAATTCACCCCTATTCTTTGCCTTTTGCTGAGGCATCTCTTCAATATCTTCATGGGTCAAAAATTATGGCCACTTTCCTGGCTTCAAAAATCTGTTCTCCTAAGCAAAGAGCAGGGCAGACTTATGATTCTAGTCATTTACATTAGCAGCTCATGTCTGTGAGTGTGTGTGTGGATGTGTGTTATATGAGTGTCTGTCTGCGAGTATGTGTTTGGGGTGAGGAAGACATAATGTGTACATGACCGAAGCATTTAAAACATGCTTTGGGGCTTGTTCAGAAAGACTCACAGTTGGATAATTTAATAGTTTTTCCGAGTGTCAAGAGATTTATTGGATTACTATGGTTTAGGATCCTTATTTCTTTTTTTTTTTTTTTTTTTTTTTTTTTTTTTTTTTTTTTTTTTTACCCCTGCTGAGATGGAGTTTTACTCTTGTTGCCCAGGCTGGAGTGCAATGGTGCGATCTTGGCTCACTTCGATCTCTGCCGCCTGGGTTCAAGTTATTCTCCTGCCTCAGCTTCCAGAGTAGCTGGGATTACAGGCACGTGCCATCACGCCCAGCTAAATTTTGTATTTTTAGTAGAGATGGGTTTTTGCTGTGTTGGCCAGGCTGATTTCAAATTCCTGACCTCAGGTGAGCCACCTGCCTCAGCCTCCCAAAGTGCTGGGATTACAAGCATGAGACACCGTGCCCAGCCAAGGTCCTTAATTTTAAGTATTGCAGGAAATAAACTCTTGACCAATAGCCTCTTCTTTTACAAGTGTAACTCTAACATCAAGTGCCAGATAGAGGGGTAGCATCAGGTCTAGACTGCAGGTTGTAGAGTGTGCAAGAAAGTTTCTGAGATGACCTTGTGATCAAAAAGCAATCAAATAGTTGAAAACAAATTTCAAGTTGAGGCTGGGCTGAGAAGACAAAATCAGGCTTAAGATGCTAAAACAAGATAGTAAAGAGGTAGCCCATAATATTAGCACGTAGGTTTGAAAAGGAAGATGAGACACCGAAGGTACAAAGATTCCCCGACTGCTATGATGTGGACAAGCTTCATATCTGCAGCTTTATTTGTGTGCAGAGGTAGCTTACTATTATCACCACATTTTACTCAGCAAATTTAGATAGATTTGAAACCAAAACACAGCAGTGAAAGGATAAAAACTAAACAAAATGGAAAAAATAAATCTAATTATTTTGTCTACATATTGCCATGTATGTTTGGAACTAATTTTTTTTTTCCACCAGGGAGACTATTTTAGCCCCTTTATTCTTTATCATTTAGAATCAGTGTAGATCTTTGAACATTGCAAACAAAGTCTCACTCTAATGAGTTAAGAAATGAGTTGCTTATATTATGTCAGAATAATTTTAAAATTAAGTAGACAATTGACTGCAAATTAGGAATTATTTTTCATATATTTACATAGAAAAGCTTGCATTTTCAAAATATACATATATATATATATATTTGGGAATAGTTTATCAAAATACCAAGAATGTACTTTTGGAAATGGAACAATGTCCTCCTAGAAGGGAAAACAAAAACATTAATTTGAGAATATTGTATTGTGTTTTAAGGCAAGCAAAACACAAATATACAAAGTAATCATAGAATATAAACAAGATTTACATTAAACATTAGAAAAGTAAAAACAGGAATATATAATAATGAACAGTATGAAAATAAGAAAACTAAATGTGAAAATAAGATTTCAACCAAAATAAAATAAACAAATTTATTACTTTAAATGTATCTAGCTCCCCCTAGTTTTCAAAAGCATTTTAAAAAGTAGTCATGTTTTTAAATAGTGCCTTTACATGAAGAAATTACAGATTTCTTCTAGTAAATGATTAAATGAAGCTTTTGGTAAACTACTGTAATTACCACCACATTCTATTCAATCCCCATATTAGTCAGGGTCCACACAGGAGACAGAAGCTATAGAGTAACATAAACACAGAGGCATTAATATGAATAAATGTAAACTATTGATAGGACATTAGCTACTCCAGGAGATGAAAGAAAATTCTAAAGAATATGCTAGAGCTGAAGAAAGTACTAAGGGAAAAACATCACAAACTTGGAAAGGGACCCCTTCCCAAGGCTGCGGTGTAGACTTTGTTGGACAAGGTGAGGGTGAAGCACACTGGAGGTAAGGGGTACTCACTGCACTGTCCTGCGCCAGAGCTAGTCCACTGTCGGTGAGCTGAGGCTGGTGGGTGGGGAACTATATGATCGTGTCAGTGAAATTCCCTGAGAAGCTGCCCATGGCAGAGTGCTATTATTGAACTCACTAGAAAGTTGGTTGGACTCCAAGGGAACTCACTGGAAGCTGCTGGGGGTGGGGTGGGAGGGGAATGGAATGAGAAGATGCTGCTGAACCCATCAGAATGCTGTGTGGGGCACCTATGAAATGCTCGCCTGGAAGTCACCTTGGGTTGGGGGGTGGGGTGCTAAGAAACTCACAGAAATGATGCCTAAGTGGGATGCTAGTGAGACAACCAGATACCGCCCCAAGGTACTTGCAGTGAAACTGCCTCAGAGATGCTGTTTCCACCGGGTCCTTTGCATACCCATCTGCACCACAGGAGCCAGTAGGACGAGGAGCACAGCACAAAGGGAAGAGGAATCCCTCCCTCCTGCAGCATCCTTCCTGCATCTTCTACTGCAAAACCTAACACTGAAGTAACAGGCAAGGAAGAAATATCACAAGCAGGGCAACAAAAAGTAAATTTAGAGCTGAAAGGCAAAAAAGTTGATAACTAGCACATTCCCAATTTTAAATACTGTTCACATCAAACTGTTAATAGTTTGGAGTTCTCTTTTTGAAGAACTGATTACTCTGTTATTGTGAATTGGTCAAGATCATGACTAATTTTGATGTTTGTTACAAAATGAACGATATCTAATAACTTATTTCTCTTTCAAGATCAGTTTCTAGTAAATTAAAATGCAAGAACATCAGTAGCCTTCCAAAAACAACAGTGGCTATGATCTGTTCATGGTTAATATTTCTTGGATACTTTAAAGCTAAAACTTAGTATATATTGAGTACTTCCATTAGAAATATCAATACATTATTAAGGAGTAAATTTAATAACACTAATAAGTTATTTCTCAACCACCAAAGTTACTTCTATAAAACTGGTTTGTAACAAACTAATTCACTTTCATTGTAATAAAACGTATGTGCAGTTAAACATAAAACTCTTTTTTAAAAAAAAAACCATCTTTTCACCCATCCAGAATATTTGGAGAAGTATCCTTAAAGTAGTAGAAGAGTTTCATGCTCTTAAAAAAAAAAAAAAAAAAAAAAAAAAACTGAATCAAATAATGTTTAAAGAAAAAACATCTGCTTTTTTCCCTAATATTTTTGTTATAAATTTTTGATGCAAATGCTGTTTATTTGAAGTATTGAATGCCTGAAGAGAAATGCTTTCTAGAAGCCTCTGACACTACTTAAGTCTAAATAGCTAGCTATGCAGAAATATAGACCTTTACCACAACTCTGCCAGAACCAGAGGACTGAAAGCAAACAACCTGCAGGTCACAATAAAGAGACAACCTTCCTAGTAATCTTTCCATTAAACTCAATTTAACACCTCCTTATTACTCATCAAGCACATTGGAACAAATGAAACTCCTGACACCATTTGTTTTACAACTGGCCCATTTGATAAAAGAGAATTATTTCCTTGCTCAGTATTTGAGGGGATAATGGAATCTATAATGGCCCAAAGTACTGTACTCTATCTTATTTATAGAGAAGGTCTAACATAAACATGTACATAAAGTATTGTAAAACATATAGATTGTTTATGCTCACTATTCTTTCATGTTGCTTGGCTCTATGCGGTATGTGAACAAACTGGAAAAATAATGAGTGCTTGAATATACTGCAAATAGAATCTTGGATATTTACAGAATATTCCTTCACAAAATGTAAAGTACATTCAAAGAAGCTTTCTCATATGTACTATAATTTGGGTAACCATGGAATTCAGCTTCCCACTAATGTTACAAACTCTAAGAGACCAAACAAGCAGGGGAAAGGAGAAAGGACAGATCCCCTATGCTTAGAGACCCCGTGAAGCAACATGCTTCTATATGATACCAGCCATCAGAAAGAAACTGCCTCAGTTGTCTGTGATCTGGCTCAATGCAATTCCTATACTGTGCACAATGTGAAGCTATACCCATTAAACATGAGGTCAGGCCATTTATATATTTTTTTCAGTGGGTGTGCCAAACTTCTGTAAGCTGCACATACAATGAGGGAATGGCATAACAACTTCTGAATCTGTCCACCTGTCTTAGGGGACCACTGATGCATGTGTGCTTGTCTCAGAGAAATATTTGCTAACATATTCACTGAGAACTATTTTCTATCAAACACACTATATAAAAATCTCTAATAGTACTTCTACTAGGAAGTTTATTTGGTAAAGGATATAAATGTAGAACCAGTATAGGTGAACATGGGGTTGGAATTCTGGCCCTCCTGAGATATTTCTTCTCCATTTACAAAGCCCAAGATACTCCTTTGTTATTACAGATACTGTCTTCTAGATGCCAAAAAAAAAAAAAAAAAATGCAAATTCTAGTGAATGCTCAAATCCCAACCAATCACAATTAATTAACTGAATTTCTGTGAAGCGGTGTGACCTAAATGATATGAGAATTATGACATCCCAAGGCAGAGCTAAATGATGGAAAGACTCTCTCCAAACTCAGTGAAAACTGTCACTTCACTTACCTGATCATATTTACAATGTGGGAACTCTGGAAGTCATTGTCAAGACCAATCACCTCAAACTTTCTGAAAACTCTGACATTCTCACACTGATTATATGACCATCTGAATAAAGTGGAAATGCAAGCCACTCTTGGCTACTCAGGGCTTAGTTTATGAATTAATTAGGTCCTGCCTGGAAGCCTCATTCATCTCTCTTCAGTTGTTACATTATATTTTAAAAATTCTTCCTGGATAAAAAATTTGATTGAGATTTGAACTTTTTCAAAAATTTGCATATCAATTTTATTATATCTCCATATCAGCCTCAGTTACACAAACAACACATAATGCATTAAAAAGGTGGCTACAATTAAAGACAGATAAATCTAACAAAATCATCCTAATGTTAATGAAGTTCATTTCTATTTTTTTCTCCCCAGCATGTACTCTTCTCATCCACATGCTGCTCTCCTCTCCCCAGGCTCCTTTCCTAGATTTCATTAATAGTAACAAGTGATTATGTCACATACCATATCATCCACAAAAAGCTGCCCTCATAAGAGCACTGGAATGCCTTTCCAAATCCACAGCTAGTTCAGAGGTACATTCTGAAATCATGAATGCTCTTCTTCAGTATATGGAATATACATTAAATCAGAGACCCATTGATATAGTTTGGATTTGTGTGCTGCACAAATCTCATGTTGAATTGTAATCACCAGTGTTGAAAGTGGGGCCTGGTAGGAGATGATTGGATCATGGGGGTGGATTTCCCCCTTTGGTGATGTTATCATCATAGTGTTCTCATAAGATATGGTTGTTTAAAAGTGTGTAGCATCTACCCCCACTTCTTGCTCCAACCATGTAAGATGGGCCTGCATCCCCTTCGCCTTCTCCCATGATGTTAAGTTGCCTGAGACCTCCCTAGAAACTGAGCAGATGCCAGCATTATGCCCCCTGCACAGACTGAAGAAATGTGAGCCAATTAAACCTCTCTATTTTTTTTTAAATAAACTAATCAGTCTCAGGAATTTCTTTATAGCAATGGGAGAGGTGACTACTATACCTATTTTCAACATCATTCCCTCAATAAGAAGAAACCATGGGTCCAGGAACAAAGGTATAGAATTAGGATTGGTTCTTATCCTGAATGATCCATTAAAGGACTCCAGGCTTACCATTCCTACAGCTCTGGGCTATGTAAGGTTGGAAAGCCTGGTTTCCATAGTGGGTACAATCTTACCAAAGGACACAGAAAGGGTCTCATTAAGTCATAGTGGCTACAAAGACACTTTGTACTCGTTGCATACAGAAATCAACATGAAAGAAGAGGAATTAGCTTCTTTAGAAGGGGCAGTTTACCCTAATTACTAAGAGTACATAGTACTGTTTTTATACAGTAGAGGCAGGAAGAAATATGAGAATAAAAGTGATCCACTTGGGTGCTTCTCAATATTTTATTGTTCCATTGTAAATGTTAATGCAGCAACTCTGACCTGAAAACAGTATGAAGCCCCTGTTAGGAAGTCTCTGAAACTCCCTTCACCCATTAAGATAGTAATTCAGAAGCAATAGTATCTCCCAAAGGAACTCTGGGGATTAATGTCACCATCAAAGCTGTAAAAGATTCAGGGGTGGTGATGCCCATCATAGCTTCAATCATAGACTCTCAGGGTCCCCAAAAAATGAAATACATAATGGCAGATGATATTGAGCTCCGTGAGTTTTTCTCAGTAGTAGCCCCAGTCACAGCTACCATGCCAAATGAGAAAACTTCACTGGAACAGAACAATGAGGCATTTTGTAACAGGTATGCAACAATCGATCTGGTAAATATACTCTTCTAAATCTTTATAAATACAAGGATCAAATACAGTTCGTAACTGCATAGGAAAGCATATTTACTGTTTTGTCCCATGATCATATTCATTCTCTTGCTCTGTCACAATATATTCCTTAATTGTCTTGATATTACACTGAATATCATGCTGTTTGCAAATGGATGACATTATGTTAACAGGGATATGGTGAGTGGATATGGAATCACTCTAGGCATGTTAATAAAATATATGTATGTCAATAAGTAAGAGATAAATCTCAAATATATGCAAGGGTATGTGTGTGTGTATGCAGACACATATATTATTTATATCTATATAATACCTATACACCATATATCTATATATAGGTATTACCATATTGGTGATATACTCAGAGCTTCAATAATGTGAAGCATATGAAGATATTTTCTCCAAGGAAAAAGACAAAATATGGCAGTTTATACAAACTGCCTTTAAGATAAAAGCACTTGGTAGTCTCCTTGAATTTTGGAGTCACTACACACCACACTTTGGTGACCTAGAGGCCTGCCAATTTTGAATGGGGCCTAGAGAATAAGAAGGCTTTTCAGCAGGTTCAGTCTGTGCTGCCTGCTGCCCTGCTATTTGGGCAATATGGCCCGCAGATTTGATAGTCGAATGGGAGTCACAGTAGATGAGGACGTTGTGGAGTTTCTGACAAGAATGAATAGAAAAATTTCATGACATACTCCTAGGATTTTGGAGAAAGGTCATTCCTTTTCTCCCAGAGAATCACTCACTGTTTAAAAAACAGTTTAAACAGTTTCTGTTATGATATCAATCTCTAAAAAAAAAAAAAAAAAAAACTGGTAACTAGACAACAAGCGATTATGTGATCAGCAAAAAACAACAGGAGCTGGATATTATCATACCATATCACACCAAGTCACCACAACAGGTAGGCCAGGCAACAATTCATTGTACAGTAGATATAATACCCTTAGAATTGAGCCCAAGAACTTTAGAAATTACAAATCAATCACATGAACAAGTAATCCATATTTCCACTCCTGGAATCCATATTACCCATCCCTGACACCGTGACACTTTTTTTAAACTCAGTCATTTGGTCTTATGGGGGATTTCCTATATCCATCTAATAGAGGATAAAAAAATAATTAGTTAATTAATTTTTCAAAAACCAATGTTAGCCTCATTCCCAGATGGATCAGCACAATATGTAGTCATTGCTATAAATGTAGTTCTGCCATACTAGAACCCCATCCGAAGTGGACCTAAAAGACAATGGTGAAGAGAAGTCCCTGTAGTGGGCAGAGCTGTGAGAACCTCAGTTGATTACTGAATTTGTTGCAAAGAAGTGGCCTGGATAGTAGCAAAAGCATTGACTGGTAGCTAAAAGACCTAAAAGAACAAAATTGGAAGATCTAAAATAAAGAAATCTGGGGAAAAGGCATGTAGTAAGATATAAGAGCAAGGCCCAAAGTGTAAGGATCTTTGTATGTCAAGTCAATACCCCCAGAGCAAGCAACACAGAGGAGGCACTGCAAAATCCTGTAGGCAGAATGATTCAGCCATCCTCTTTCTTCAGTCACTCTAATGCTGGTGCAATGGGCCCATGAATGGCATTGGTGGCAGAGAAGGAGGCTTGCATGAGATCAGCAGCATTGGTTCCTTCTCATCAAGCTGATCTAACCGATGTCACTAATTAAAGCCCACATTTCCTGCTGCAAAGGTTAGCAACGAACCATCAACATGCTATTATTTCTCAAGGAGACTAGTCAACCTCTTGAGAGCCAAGTCTACTACATGAACGGCTTCAACCCTGGAGGAGACACTGATATATATTTATCAAAACAGACACCTACTATGGATATGTATTTACTTTCCCTACCCATGGTTCTTCTGCCAGCAGCATCAGAACTCAGAGAATGCCTGATATATTGGTGCAGTATTCCACAAAACATTTCCTTGGGGTTATCCCACTAAGCAAATACTTAAAGCACACAATGTGTCAGTCATTGGAGAGGAAAATCTAAAATGACTAATGGAGAAGAAAGATGAATTATATTATTCACCACTTATGAATCAACTGCAGCAATGGGATCTATTCTTCCAGTAAACTTCTTGTAAGTCCTCACAGAGTGTATGGTTAGCCACCAAGATAAAGGGGGCTCCATGATATTCAGGATTTAGTAAAGAACACAAGCACACTTCAGGTCCTATCAGGTTCACCTCTTACTGAAAAACAGTGATTTGACCAGTTTTGTGTAGGTTTCAATGCTTGGCCTCAGGGTTGTACTCCAGACATATTCCAGGTCTTCTCTGATGTCCTAACATGGAATACTCAGGGTCATCTCACCAGCACTCATACAGTCCATAAGCGTAAAAAGGGTCAGTGCCTGCAGAGCCTCTCTTGACTATAGAATTTGGGACAGATGAATGATTCCTCTTCTTTTTATTCTCACAGCAGACAGTTCTAAGACATACTTTCTATGGCTCTGCAGAAGGTGCAAAGAGATTGAGCACCAGTTACACATCATGGTACACAACTCAATAAAGCATCCTTGTGTTGTCTCTCCTTTTCTATTCAGTCCCCCTGTCCCTCACACACACTCCCTGGTATCACTTTGCAAATAAACTACAGGCAAGTAAGTTATTATCTCAGGCTTTGGCATTAGGGAATTCAATCTAACACATGGATGTGTTATCTCTGTGTAGAGTAAACCTTCTTTCACTTGTTTGCTTTTAAAAAGGTCTCTTAGGTTTATACTTTGCTGCTAATTAATTTTAATGGTATTTTAGCACTTATGCCTTTCTGCTGATTATAAAGAATCACATAAAATCGTTTTACATATATTTATAAAATTGAGAGACACATAAAAAAGAAAATAGAGTGTATATATAATATCATTACCAAGATAACTCCAGTTAACCTTTCTTTTAGGCTTTTTCTATGTATTCTAAGCATAGTACATACACATATACAAACACAAACACATTTTATCAAAAAGAAAATGAACTGTGCTATAGTTACTCTTTTGAAACATAATTTCTTTAAAAAAACAAAAAAGTCATGAAACATATATTGAAAAACTATAAATCTACTTTTTACTTTAATAATGCAGCATATTTGATTAGGCTATACTATAATTTATTTAATTAGTTGTCTACTGATAATTAAGCTATTTCCAATTTCACCTGTAAATACTGCTCTAATGGATTTCCTAGATAATGCACTTGTGTGATCTGTCTAATCATCTTCTTAAAGTATAGCAATGAAATGAAATTTCAGGGTAAAGGAAATATAATTTTTAAAGTCTTAAATACCTGTACAAACATTTACATCAGGAAATATTATAACATTTTGCATTGCCGTTAACATTTCTTCATACCTTCATCAACATTACATAACAAAAATGAAAGAATTTCTTTCAGCAATATCCCTCTTGGGAAAATCTCTCTCTCTCTCCCTCTCCCTCTCTTCTCCCCATCTATCTCTCTCTTGTTCTCTCTTTGTCTGTCTCTCTCTCTTTCCATTTACTTAGTACTAAGCCACTCAGGATTACTTTCGGTAATAGGAGAGGGCCACTAAACTGCTTTCTTAAGTATTCTTTCCAATGGAGGGTCCCTTTCAATGTCTTTAATGACCTTGATTAATGTGACTGGTGACATTTGAAAATAACAGAAAAAAACTGTGTTCATTACGTAAGAAGAAATGAGAAATTATAAACTCCTCCAAAAGAGAATGAGAGCTGAACAGTAGAAGAGAAAAGTAGGAAGAAGGGGCAAAAATCAAAGGAGAAAGACTACATACCTCAGCAAAAACAAAAAGGGTAAAAAGGAGAAAGAGAGAAGGGGAGAGGAGAAGGAAAGGAGAGTGAGAGAGACAAAGGGAGCATGCTCAGATTAAGGCAAGAATGGCAAATACAAGGAAAGAGAAAGGTATTAAAAAGCAAAACTAGGGTTGGACATTTGAAAAAGCAAATAAACAGGAGCTTTACAATGGTCTGTGTTAAGATGTGAAGTGCAGACGTCTGAAAAATCTTCAGTAATGTCTACCTTTTCAACTAGTAGGGGAGGAAAGATAATTTTCTCTCTACCCTCTGAGTTCTTAGCTGGGAAGGACTCCTGTAACAAGGACAGATTAACAGGAGAAAAACAAACAGAAGCTTATTAACATGTTCATTTCATATAACATGAGAGATTCCCAGGGAATGAATAATTTTCAAAGAGGTGGCTTTGAATTCAGGCTTATGTGGCATATTCAACAAAAAGAACAGTAAATTTTTAGAGAACTGACAGGGCAAAGAAAAAGAACTTTGAGTCTGCGGGGCACCCAATTGTGAGAAGGCAAATAAATGGTAGATAACATAAACTTAGTGCAGTTTTTTTGTTTGTTTGTTTTGTTTTTTTTTTTTTTGAGACGGAGTCTCGCTCTGTCGCCCAGGCTGGAGTGCAGTGGCCGGATCTCAGCTCACTGCAAGCTCCGCCTCCCGGGTTCACGCCATTCTCCTGCCTCAGCCTCCCGAGTAGCTGGGACTACAGGCGCCTGCCACCTCGCCCGGCTAAGTTTTTGTATTTTTAGTAGAGACGGGGTTTCACTGTGTTAGCCAGGATGGTCTCGATCTCCTGACCTCGTGATCCGCCCGTCTCGGCCTCCCAAAGTGCTGGGATTACAGGCTTGAGCCACCGCGCCCGGCAGTGCAGTTTTTATGTAGATTTTTCTGGTGTGGTCTTCAGGCTGACAATGGCCTATAGTTACCTCCTATGATCAACTTTTGCCTTTCCTGATAGAGAGGGGAGAAGGGACACTTTGCCTCTGTGAGTTTATGTCCTGCTTTTAAGCAAATAGAAGGAGGGCAGAGAGCACTTCTTATATCTGCTCCTTCTCAATTGCCTTTAGCTTAAAATAATTCTTAAGCTAAAGGGGCATTCTGGTCTCCTACATACTATTTCCATTGTTCAAATGAAGAGGAGGGAATTTGGGGTAAAACCAAATCTGGAGTCTTTTATCTGTTTGGCAGTAATTCCCAGTGTTTTGTCAAAGTTTCTGTCATATTGAAATGGTAAATATGAGTAGCTCTGGACCAGTGAGAAAACACTCAACATAGGCTCAGAAGACTAAATTCAAATTCTGTTATCACTTTCTGAGTGTAGTAAGTCATTTAAAAGTTCTCTGAGCCAAAATTTCTTTACTGAGAAATTTTAAAAACTAATACTATTAAACATTTTGAGTTACTGGGATGGCTAAGTAAATAATGCTTGAAGAAAAGAAAAAAGATTTGTATACTGTTATTCACATAGTAAACAATCAATAAGTGCCTGCTGAATCTAAAAAGACCATTATCCATAGAAATGTGGGAATAACAACCACCACTAATAAAATATATAAACAATGGAAATTACGTAAGAAGGCAAAGGGATTATGCAGCTGTATAAAATGGAAATTGTCCAAATTACTTGCCTCTAATTTGACTCAATCTCTTATTTACAAAAAGCATATCTTAAATTTCTACATGAAATATTATATAACTTAAAGCATATTTGGAAGCTTCTATTAAATAAGTATAAAATTTTCTTTATTTAGTGATTAGTTTTTCACCTTAGATGTTCTAAAATTTCTTTCAAGAAATAATTGACTAAAAAAAATGAGTAATGTGATAAATTATTATAATTGTTTAAATATATTTAAATTTAAAAAAAATTTAAACGTAATAGAAATTTCTACTTCTTCCATTTCTACACAGTTATTTCATAATCAATCAGAGAGGCTTAGCGGGAGACAGTTGTTTAATTTTAATTATAATGGTGTATTTGATTGGCATAGAAGTATATTGAATTACTCACAAAATTGCTACTGCTAACTATCTAAATCTATTTCTTCAGAAGATATTGACTGAGAAATCTCTAAAAATCTAATGTAAAAATATGTATTTAGACTGTTTTTAAAATATGAATTATTGATCCAACTTACTGCTCCAAAGGAGCTATTAGTGTCCATCATTAAAACCATTTAATGACTTTTTAAAGTAATAATTATTCACCTAATTGACCATAACAGTTGCTTTGGTAGAGTTATGATATGTCATGTAATATTTAAAGACTTTTTTAAAACTAAGATTATTAATTCATTGTACTGTCTTGGAAACGTAAGTCATCACTAGCACCAATTGTTCAAATAATACTCCACTGGAGGGCAAAGATAACAGCTCCCCCTTCCTCTGTGGAGTAATGTTCAACATTGTAACACCAAGAGGTCAGGTTCGGAATGAATTTACCTGTCAGCATGGGCTGGAAGCTTACGTGTGAGATGTCCAGTACCGATAAGTAATTAAACCCATTTTCCTAACTTCCCTTTTCCCTCCTTTTGTTTCTATCCCCACTCTTCCCTCTTTTTATCCTCCACTTCCTTGCTTTATTCTCTATATTTCAATCTATTAACAATTATATACTGTGTTCCAGGTACAATGCTTGACTCTGGGAGCCCAGAGTTGAACACAACCCATTCCTTTCTTCATGTCCTAGTAGAGTAGAAAGTTAAGTTATGGTACCATATATTAAATGTTATGATAGGTACAATGGGATCACAGAAAGATGTCTTCTAATTCAGATAAGAGTCAGAGGAGGATCTCTAGAAGCAGTGACTATATGGAACCTGAGCTTTTAAGGAAAGGAGCCTACCCAAGTAGATCTGGAGAGCAAGGGTGTGTCTGCCTATGACCCATGGCAGGGAATCTGTATTTGGTTTAGCATAAACTCTAACCATCATGTGAGTGAAACGGTCCATTTCTTGAATTTGGTAGAAGCAAACACAACTCTTACTGTCTGTAAGAGCTTTGTTTCATTTAATAAGACACTTGTTGAAAAAGAAGATCACAAATTTAAAAAAAAGAAGAAAAAAAATGCTCTCTCCAGTTTGGGGAGCATAGCAGACAGTTGGGTCTTTGCTTTGTCCTTGACAGTGCTACAAACTATTTAAGGTCTCATCTCTGGTCCTTCTGGACCTTAGACAAGAAAGATAAATCAAAAGTTGGTGAATTTGCTGTGAAGTAATACTTGAGTTGTCTACTATTTTTGATCCTGGTATCTTCTATTTGAATTAGCAACATGGTTTCTACAGAAGTGGAGAACAGTCACTCAAAATGTTCTTGCTTCACTTACTCAATAATAAGTCATTTTTTTCTCCTCCTATTGCTGATAAGAAAGAATGGAGTGGTAAATTCAGTTACTACTGATAAGTAAGAATGGGGTGGTAAATGTAATTACTGACAGAGTTTATGATAGCAGAAAAGTCTGGAATTGCAGTTCTATTGCAAAATTAGTTGACAGTCTAAGGCAGAGGAAGAAAAACTACCTGTTAAGACTATCAGAAAGCAAGGGGGTTATAGAGACAATACTACATCATTATCATTTGTGAGCCACATCTCAACATCAAGTTGGATTGAAAATCAGGCTATCAAAAATAGGAATGCTTCTTCTTTCTAGGACAAACAGCAGAGTGGTATAGCAGCCCAGAAACTTATAATAGCATATTTCTATCTTTGAATTGTGCACACTTATTTATATGTTTAGAATTTGGAACAGTCCTAATAGAAATATTATGGTGACCATAAGGTACAATATATGCAGCATAGAAACAGAATCTGATGCATCAGATAATTATATTTTATTTCAGTATGGCTGGCATATGAAATGTGTTTTTGTGTGTGCACACATGCTCTTATGTGGAGTCTGCTATGTGCATTGGGTGAAACTAGGGAAGGGGTAAAACATGAAGCCAGGAAAGTGGTAGGGAAGAGATCTACTAAACTGGGCAATTAGAGTTTATATGGGCAATTTGAGTAAGGCAGGATAGGTAGTCAAGGAAGTGACCATATTCTCAGGATGCAGCAACGGTCATGACCACACAATCAACACAGTAAGCCTCAGTCTTCATATTGTAATTGAGCTCATTCAAGCAAAGTTATCATCAGTAGAGAATTTCCCCTGTAGAGAGCATTGAGCATGTTGATATCCCCCATCCTCAAAGTTATGCTTTGCTCATTATAACAGTAAAAGACACACATTTGGGTGGACATTGATGAGCTAATGAGACATGTGATGTACGAACAAGCATGTACAGCTACTGTGCACGTGCACTCAGAGGATCACCCAGAACATGCTTGCTAGTAACATCTCTATCATGTAAGACTCCCATAATGTGAGTCTCCCTAGTGCCAGTCTTTTGCTGTTTCATTCTTACGGGTAGCTCACCCTGAACTCCTTCTCTCTCTCTCAGGGTGTACTGTCTATTCTGCACTTAATTTTCAAGTATTCTTTCTCCTTTACAATAAATTACTCTATGCTGCGTCTCCTTTGCTGTGTGTCTCTTGTTAAAATTCTTTTAAACTAGGAAGACAAGAATCAAGGTCTCACACAGTTGTCAACAAGATAATTTGAACTTTATCCTAGACATGATGGATAACAAGAGCCAGTATAAAAGAGCAGAGGTTATTTCTGGAAAATTTACTGTGACATCTGAATGAAGGATAAATGGATTGGGAAGAGACTCGAATAACATTAAGCCAATCAGTAAGGAGAGCTTGGTGTTACAATAATCCAATCAAGAAATAACCCGTGCTTTAATTACACATTGCCAATAAGCCTGAAGAGTAGGTAATAGAATAAAGAAATATTTGAGAGGTAGGATTGTGCTTTGGGATCAACTTACTATGGGTGGTGAATTAAAGGAAGAGGCCTAGGGAATCATATTTCTGAGTTATTCAAGTGACTGGGAAAAGTAGACATTGTTGGAGACAGGACAAACAGAAGAAGAGTGGATATTTTTAACTGGCGGAAGGATGACAGGATTGAGCATGTGTTTATTTTTGGACATGTTGATCTTGAGATGGCTGTCACCATCTAGTTTATGATGTCCAATAGGCAATGAGAAATATAGATGTGGACCTGAGGGGAGAGGTCTGAGTGAGGGATATTGGAGACATAAATATGAGTCATAAAATTGGAAGTCATAAATAGGAGTCATAAAATTTGAACTACGGGGGTAGCAAAGAGAATGCCAAAGAGAGTAGAGATGGAATGAGAGCAGTTGCAAGCTGAGCACTGAACCCTGGTCACCCTTATGTGAATAGAGTAAGTAGTGGAATAGTCGTCTGGAGAACAAACTGTCAAACAGAAGAAAGTATATTAGAAGACATTGAGATCACAGGATATAAGGGATGATAAGAGTTTGAAAAGGGGAGATTCCAGCACCAAATGATGCAGAAAATATATCTCAAAGAACATTCATTTATACTTAAGAAGTGTGAATAATTTCAGCAGAATGTTTGGCACAAAATAAGCTGGACTACATGAGAGTGAATTGATGTGGAAATGCCAGTGGCAAGTGAAGATATATAGTTCAGCTACGAACTATACCTGGAGTTCAGACTTGATACCAAAGGAAGTAGAGAATAGGATCTGTAACCACAGGGAGAAGCAGAATTCACAGCTGCAGGATGAATCAAAAGCTGTCTACTTTTGTTTTCTTTTGTCTTATTTTATTTTTAGAGGGGAGGCACTAAGATCTGTATTTTGCTTAAAAGGATTCAGTGTACAGGAAGAGGTTAATGATTCAAGATAATATAAGACATAATTAGAGGAGTGGGCTTCTAAAATATGAATGAGATTATTAGCCTGAGATAGAAGAAGTAACAACTTTTCAGTTAAGAAGGTAGGAAAGAAAGACAGGAAAGATTGCAGAGGGACACTTTGGAGTTCACGCCAAATGGCTTCTATTAGAAGGCAGAATAAAAGCATTGTTATGAGCCATGGCTCTAAGGAAAGATGATGTGGGTCAAATCCTAGTCACGTTGTTTGGGATAGTTACTTATGCTCTTCCAGTCTCTTCCCTTAATTGTAAAAGTGTGTGATATAATGTTAAATGAAATAATATACTCAAACGATTAAAACATTACATGGTAAATGCTCAATTCATATTAGAAGGCATTATTTCCCTTAGAAAATAAATGGAAGCAGTAGCCAAGTGACATTTTAAAAAGTGAGTTGCACAGTGAAGCATTAGCTAGTGAGATGTGGATTTGGAAAATTTGGCTGACTACAAAATGCATCATATGGCATTGAACATTTTGTTGGGCCACACACCATGCCTGAGCCTGTAATTCCAGCACTTTGGGAAGCTGAGATCGGAGGACCTTTTAAGTTCAAGAATTTTGCTGAATGAACTTGGGGAGCTGGTAGTCATTATTCTAACATATCAGGTTAGAACACCCAATTATTCTGCAGCTTCCATCTCATTCTTCCCACATACCACCTTTGATTTCATAGAACTTTTATAGATTCACATTAAGAATCTATCCTTATTGAACAGCTCCTGTGTGGCAGGCACTGTTCTGAACTCTGGAGATACAACATTAAACAGAACAGACAAAACTCTCTCTGCCTTCAAAAAATCTCAGTCAAGTATGAAACATACAATGAGCAAAATAAATTAGCAAAATAGAGAGCAAGGTTAAATAGTGGTAAATGCTATGGAGAAGATAAGGCAAGGAAATAGTAGCAAGCAGGGCTGCAATGTTATATAGAATAACGAGGAAGGTCTTACTGAGAAGGTGACAGTTGTGTAAGAATCCAAGAGGTGAGAGAGAGAGATCAGTCATATGCATAACCAGGCAAGGGTATTCCATTCCAGCAAATGGAATACCCAAAAAGCTTCTTCTTTGGTAGCAAATATCCAAAGCAGAAGCATGCTTCAGGCATGGACCAGAAACTCCGAGGCCGGGATGGCTGGAACAGAGTGAATAAGTAAGGAGTAGAAAGGTGACAGGGCATTATAATGATGTTGTACTTCTATGCTAAACAAGAAAGGAAGCCACTGACACTGTAAAAGCCTTACTCTGACTGTTATGTTCAGCAAGGTCGGGAAAGAAAAGCAGAGAAACCAGTTAGGAGTCTATTAGCAATAACACAAGCAAGAAATACTGCTGGGTTGGACTGCAGTGGTCACAGAAGAGGTAGTGAGAAGCAGATGGATTTTGGATGCATTTTGAAGATGGAGCCAAGTTTAACATATCAGTTATAAAAGTGACATTTTGATGTCCATCTCTCTGCCTGCTGCACATGGCTTTCATTTGCTTTTTTTTTTTTTTTTTTTTTTTTTTTTTGAGATGGAGTCTTGTTCTGTCGACCAGGCTGGAGTGTAGTGGGACAATCTCAGTTCCTCCTCTGCCTCCTGGGTTCAAATGAGTAGCTGAGACTACAGGCGTGTGTCACCACAACTGGCTAATTTTTGTATTTTTAGACGAGATTTAACTATGCTGACCAGGCTGGTCTTGAACTCCTGACCTCAGGTGATCCTCCCGCCTCGGCCTCCCAAAATGCTGGGATTACAGATGTGAACCATCATGCCCGGCCTCTCATTTGCTTCTAAATGTGGAAGCAGAAAACAAATATGAACCATATTTCGCCTCCTGAATTCCCTCAACTTGAGGTAAGAGATCAGCAGGACTTTTTTTTCCCAAGCACCAGTCACAACCCTGCTGATAAAACAGGATTTGGGGCCGGGCGTAGTGGCTCTTGCCTGTAATCCCAGTACTTTGGGAGGCCAAGTGGGTGGATCACAAGGTCAGGAGTTCAAGACCAGCCTGGCCAAGATTGTGGAACCCCGTCTCTGTTAAAAATATAAAAAATTAGCCAGGCATGGTGGTAGGCACCTGTAAATCTCAGCTACTCAGGAGGCTGAGGCAAAGAACTGCTTGAACCCAGGAGGCAGAGGCTGCAGTGAGCTGAGATTACACCACTGCACTCCAGCCTGGGTGACAGAGCGAGACTGTCTCAGAAACAGAAAACCAAAAAACGAAACAGGATTTGATCAAAACAGGATGTAGTTAAGAAACTTGGCCAAAACCAGCTAAAACCATGATAGTGACAAGAGCAACTTCTAGTTGCCATCACGGCTCATTATATGCTAATTATAGTGTATTAGCATGCTGAAAGACACTCCCCTCAGCACCATGACGCTTTACAAATGCTATGGCAATGCCTAGAAGTTACCTTATATGGTTTAAAAGAGCAGGTGCCTTCAGTCAGTTTGGGAACTCCTCACCTCGTTTCTAAAAATTTGTAAATAACCCACCCCTTATTTAGCATATAATTAAGGAGTAGCTATAAATATAGCTAGCCAGCAATACATGAGTGCCATACTGCCTATGGGTTAGCCCTCCTCTGTCTATGGAGTGGCCATTTTTCTGTACTCTGTTGCTCTAATAAACTTATTTCACTTCATTTTACTCTATTGGCTCACTCTTGAATTCTTTCCTGCATGAAACCAAGAACCCTCCTGGGCTGAGCCCAATTTTGGGGTTCACTGGCATTAAAATTACCTTCTGTTTATTTCTTAGGACTCTGACATGACAATAAATTTCAAAACAAGATTCAAGGAATCAGATATTCAGATATTATTGCTTAGACTCTATCCATTGTGACAGAATATGTATTTAAATAATTAAGGTAAGTGTTCTGGGTTTAGTCTAAAAAATAATGCTGTATACTTGGCCTTATTATAATGAGAACTCCTCTTGATCCATTTTTCTAGCAATAGGATATTAAGTTCTACCCTTCCAAATTAATTCTCAGGACTATTTGGGTCAAAACTGATGGTATATGCTGCGGAAATATGATTTATCATGTGTATCACTTCTCATACATCAGCGTCTTCTAAAGAACTTTGCCTTTGTAACTTTTTCAGTTACCAAGAGTGATGATCAGGTTGCTTAAATTTATTTATCTTTAATACTTTATGTGACAGAGCAATCAGTAGAAGCTATAAGAAGTTGATTCTTCTCAAGGCACTATTATAGCAATTGACCTTACTTATTTGTTACAAATATTTAAATAAAAGCACCACTAATATAATTTTTTTGTTTTTTTTTATCTTAAGAATGTATTTGTTTTTCTTACTTGTCCTGTTTAGTCATGCTACAGAATTTTAGTTAAAATATAAATACCCAAACATCATACACTAAAGGCATATTAGTACTAACAATTGGCATTATTGTTGAAACACTCACACACTCACCACGAAGTGAAAGGAAACAAGTGATAATTGAATTCAATCACAATTCTGTGGTTCTTATGGTGTACTCAAGCAAACCATTAGAAACCATGTTCCGATGCTGGTTGACCCCTCTCTTTGTTAGAAACTAGCCACTTTAGATTCGGGATAGAAATACAACTCTATGAATAATCACATGGAGAAACTCTTTTCAGTATCAAAGTTCAAGCCATAACATTTAAAAAAATAGTTAACTATTTTCATAGTAATGAGCTCCATATAGTTATGGAAAGCAACTTGACTACAATGCATTATTCATTATCTAGAGTTTTAAGCCATTTCAGGGACGTATTACCAGAATGTCAAAGTAAATAAGTAGTGCTATTGAACAATTTGAGCTTCAAGAAAAATAAATGGAAATTTTTCTATTAGGAGTTTTAAATAAATGTACAAAATGTTTTACAACTAGTTTTTTCTCCTTTGACATTTTAAAAATAAGTCATATAGTTTTTTTCCTTTTGCATTAGTTCCTAGTGATAAATAAAATTTGTATCTCCCTGAAACTCATACTTGACAAAAGGCGTTTAAATTATGTGATACTTCAAGACAATAAGAAGTCACAGAAACTTCATAGACTATCAAAATTTTAGTTAGGAAACAATGGTTTGGCTGTTTTCTTGTTCAGTTTCTTAAAGATACTCAGCAAATGTACATGTTTAATTAAGGGAGAAACTATGTACGATAATTTTTTTTAATCTGTCCTCTATTTAAGCACTGTATCAAGAAAATCATAGGTTTTATTCAGTTTTCTAGTCTGACCACAAGCTGAGTGACTCATGTAAAATGTTTATAATAAGACTTGGTACATCTGAAGGGAGGGTGGTTAAGTGTGGATAGGATCAAATTAGAAAGCAGATGATCAGATTCAGTCAAAAAATGCCCAGAAAACCCACTAGAACTGGGCACTATGCCAACATTGGGGAATTCCTCAGGTACCCAAGAGCCTTCCTGCTGTATTTTAAAAATGCATTTTTTACATTTTAGCATTTCTCACATTGTGGTGCCTCTTATAACAAATAGACATCTTAGCCTCAATGAAATATGGGAGTTCTAAATCCCTTTACTTAAATAGCATTATTTAGGAGAATTAGGAGACTAAGTTGCCTGGAATGAAGAGCACTGTGTTAAAGATATGAGATCTTGATTCTTCGACAAGTGTTCTTATATCCTTGTGTAAGAGATCTTATATTGATATTTAAGCATTGTGCTTATTAATAATGCGCGTGTATGCAAGCACTTTAATTTTTCAAGTAGTGAGCTCCTTGAAGCCAAGGACAGTATTTTTTTTTTTCTTCTATGTCTTCAAAGATGTGGAGAATAGGCACTTAGGGTATATTTATGGATGAATGGAGACATGATCATTGAGACTTGAGCTACAAAAGGAAGACTTTCTCTTTTTTTCATTCAATTTATATTTCTCTTCCATAAATAACAGATACTCTGTAAGGAATCATTTATCTGAATTTTAAAATTATAGGTGTTATAAAAAATGTGTCTCTGTGTCCACATACACACACACACAAACAGAAAATTTTCTTTATTATGATAAAGGCCATCATCAATAATATTGCACACACATTGACTTTCCCCTAAATATAATGCAATCATTACCCTTATCTGTGTCTATATTTTGAAAAACACTATATTAAAGAATAATTAATAATTTTAGATGTTTTGGCATTTGACTTGCTCACAATTATGACTGAGTCTATAAGATTATTGCAAAATCCATTTGGGGTTCTCCCTGTAAATACAAAGCACGTAAGAGGCTCCAAATAAATATTTGAAGATGGGCTAAGGTTATGTTTCTGGCTGGCTAGTATTTTCCTCATGACCCACAATTTGTGTGTGTGTTCATGTAGCCTCGATTACAGAGCCAAGCCTTCCCTGCTGTTCCCAGAGAGAGAGAGAGAATCCCACAGATATGGCTGTGTGAGTTTTCAGGAAGTCCCTTCTCATGTACTTTTAGAAGTTTAACTGGGTTAAGGTAGCATCCTGCTTGTGCTGTTGTAACCACAGTAGGTTTTGCCCCTCCCTCGGGGAGTACCCCTAGCTTCCAGGACCACACACCAGGTCTTCTGGAGCCCTGCAGAGGTGGTATCCTTTCTTCCATCCTTCCACTTGCCTCCCCGCTCAGTCCTCCCAGGGTTTGTTAACCCTTCTATTTTGTATTTTGTGGTTTCAGCTGTCTCCTAGTTTCATGAAAATAGATTTCTTCTGTGTTGGATATTTCTTGTTGCTTTTGAGTAATGTTCAGGAAGGTAAATAATGAATGTCAATTTTACCACATTATCTTTAAATCATATATTCTCTGAAAATATGTTTTCATTAAAACAGAACCCATTGGATGAATTTTTACTGTGGGTAGAAAAACTTTATAAGAAATTATTGTCATAATTTATAGATTAACAGCTAGCTGTTCTGCAACTATTTATTTTCCCCACCACTGAAATATTGGTGCCTCCTTACCTCTGGTTCTGGGTAGGCCACATTTATAAACTAGATTCTGCTCCACCAGGAATAATGTAAAATACTCATTACTACCTCTACCTCCTAAGTTGAAGCAAATAGGTTGATTACCATTAAACAAGGTCATTTCACTCTTGCTCCCCTACTTCCCACCCTCCAACCCCTGTAAACATAGAAGAGAATTTATCTACCTTTGGGCAAATATTATTCTAAATCTTTGCCTTTTATCCTGCTTGGTGGACATATTTATAACCTTTGCTATCATAGTGTTTCTCTGGATCACAAGATTGTTGCTATTATATTATTTGTTTGAGTTTGTGTTTAGCATTCTGCTAATTAGACTGGATTTCTACTCTGACTTTATGCACATATTATTATCTTACAAGGTTTTCCAGTGTTTGGGGGATTTAAAAATGTGATGGTTTTATAACATTTATGTGGATGTTCTGATGCTGGTTGATCCCTCTCTTATGACTCTGAACCTCACTGAATATACTCAGCATTGCCTACTCAGTTCTAAACTTCTAGTTCTCAGTCCATTGTCATTTCCTGATATGCCAGTCTCTGCCTCAGCAAACCCAAAGTGAATATCTTATCCATATAAACAGACCCTACTGCCACTAATTCCCTGCTATGTTAACCACCTATCAGTAAGAGCTGAACATCTTCAGCCATGCTAATTTTTTTAATGATGCAGAAAATAATATTCTCCATAGTCTTAAGAAGTGGAGTAGAAGCTATTTATTAAGTACTTTATGCTGAAAATGAAATATGTCAGTTTAAAGCAGATAATGTTTCAAGAACCAAGAGAAGCACAACATGAAAAGTATAGAAAGAGTGCCAAACTGGAGCTGAATGAACAGCTGTGGCCTAGATCAGAAAAGCTATAACAGTGCTGCTCTCAATTTTAAGTGAATCCTGTGAAAGTCCTGAATGGCAGATCTTCAGAGAAACTATTTTTAAATAAATATCCATGTATAAAATTAAAGAATTTATATATCCATATATGCACACAGAGAGCAGTTGGTGTCAGGAATTAAAAGCTTGGTGTCTTAAATGTCTCACAAGCTTTTTGTAATTTTTTTGCACCTCTTTATCACCTTATAAATTAATTATAGATATTTGTGCATTAGAATTTGGAATTTGGGGAATTTAGCAATTAATAAAACAGTAGAGTGTTTGAAATAACTGAAAATATATCTAATAAGCTTAAAGAGTAATATGCTATTTAATTTTTAGGAATTGTTATGAAATTTCACCATAAATTATTTTGTTCAAATACATAATATCATTAATAAAAGCATGTTACAATATACTAATATATTAAAATCAAATTAAGACAAAAAACTTGATGCTGGGTGTAGTGGCTCATGCCTGTAACCCCGTTTACTTGGGAGCTAAGGGAGGAGGATCAATTGAGCCCAGGAGTTCAAAGCCACAGTGAGCTATGATCGTGCCACTGCACTCCAGCAGCCTGTGTGGCAGAATTTAATTGACTAGTTGGTTTGTAGGGCTCTTATTAATTGATGAGTGAGGAACTCAGATGTTCAGGCAATTATTCGTTTCAGTGAGTGTTTCTACACTATAAGGAAATTTAGGAGATGATTAGTATAAATTTGAAATGAAGAAAAGCCTCCTACTAAGTTAATACATTCAAAATGTGTAGGAAAAAAAAGACATATTGACTACATACAACAGGGTATGGTAAAATATATTACAAACAAAGTTCAAAGACATGATTGGTTAGGAAAACTACTAGCAAAATATGGGACAGATACAGAGTCAATAATTTTAACATCAACCAATGTCTATAAATTGAGGGAAATAAAAGAAAAAATGTAAAGTCATCAAATGATATGAATGAGAATTTCACAGAAGTATAACAAACTTTAGGAAATACACTAGTTAAATTTGAATGCTATTAATTCAGGAAACTTACTAAACACACTTCAGTGGCCAGAAATAGTCAGATGGCTCTTAATCCAAAATGCATTCTATAATTTAAAAATAAGTGATGCTTTATTCTAACTTCTTTGTTAGAATTCAAATAGCCAATTAATCTGTGAATAGATTTCCCAACTCATTAATAGCCTGGGAAATGCAAATAAAATGAATAATAAGGTACAACTTTTAATTAAGCAGATTGGCAAAAATTTTAAGATGCAACATCCAGTGTTAGCAAGAATATGGAAACATGTAAATCCTAATTTATTAACAATCAAATTGTAAATTGGTTTCCCAATAGAAATAAAAGATTAGTATGTAAGAATGCATACACACATACACACAGACACAGACACACACACACACACACACACACACACACACACGTAGACATGTATATATATTGCAGCATTACTCATAGAAAAAATTAATAAAGAAAACAATCTAAAGAGACAATAGTAGGTAAATGATTGAATAAATGGTGGTGCTTTCACTCCATGGAATATTAAAGTTATTTTAAAGTATGGATTTAATAAATAGGCATTCAGATGAAAGAATACGCAGGATATATTGCTCATAGGAAAAGGAGTTTACAAAATAACGTGCTCTGAATGATCTAATTTTAATAAAACAATTACAGCAATAACATCATTTAGATGGGTTTATATGTTTGTGTATATTTACATAAGCATGAGTAAAATAGTGCATATATCAGGTTATTAAAACTGATAATTACAGACAAAGGTTTCATTTGCAATTTGGGAAAAGAATTTAATAAAGTAAAAACTTCAATATAGACATTTAATAAAAATAAACACAGCTCTTTTCTATCTGGTATTTATTTTTGTGTAAGAAGTGAGGTTGTAATCAAATCTTAATTTAGTTTTCCAAAGATGAGTTAGTTGTCTGAAAACCATTTATTGAATGCCCCATCTTTTCACCCGCAGTTTGAAATGTTATCTGTATCATCTATGAAATCCTCATATATACTGGCATCTATTTCTGGGTTTCTGTTCTTTTATATTGATTGACCACATTCTGTATTGCTACCACACTGCATTAACTTCTGTAGCTTTATACAATAATCTATCATGTAACTGAAAAACTCTATCCTTATTAAACTTCATCATAATTTTCTTAGATATTATGACATGTGAATTTTCATAGAAACTCAAGTATCATTTTGCAAAATTCCAAAAAATTTCTGGCAGATATACGATTCAAATTACATTTACATTATAATTTTATTTAGATAAAATCAATATTTTATACATTTAATAGTTATTTCTCCTCCAGATATGCATTTTATTTATTCAAGCATTCTTTCAGAACTTTAGAAAAGTTTTTATTTTCTTATCATTCCTGCACACTTTTTGAGGATGGGTTATGAAGCTATATAACAAGCTATCTGATTCAGCCTTAGTTGAACAAAACTACACTATTTAAGTCTGAGCCCCAATAATTCAGAAAATTACTAAAAACATTTCAGTGGCTATAAATAGATGGTTCTTGATCTAAAAGGCATTTCATATCCCTAAAATGTATAAATAAATGATACTTTAGTCTAACTTCTTTGTTCTTTGTTCTTATTCTTTATCTAATGTACCTCATAATAATATTTCAACATAAGAGACAAAAGAACATGCAACTGAAGTCAATCACAATATTTCTTAACTCTCTCAGGAAATTTCTAGATAAAATATAGTATATTTCTGCATGTATATCTTGAGTTATAGTGTTACATATAAAAATATTTTAATGTATTTGTTTATATTTGAGATAACTTCTGAGATAAATATCTATAACATAAAAATATTTAACATTAAAGAAACAAGTATGGTATGATTTATGCTAGATCACAAACCAATAAATTATGTTGAATTTTCTTTCTTTTTTTTTTTGCAGTATAGCAAAATTTACTCAACATTCATTTAAACATTCATTCAATAATAGTTTTGAATGCTTTGAATGTTCTAGACAATGTATTACATTTTGAGTACATAATAATAAATACTAGTACACTATACCTACAAGTAAGCAAGCAAGTAAAACACAGGGTGTGATCATTGCTGCTTTAGTCACAAGCCCAGGGTGCACAATGGGTTTGTTGTTTGTTCCAGTTTCTGGTAAGATGGGGAGTGTGGTGTTTCAGGGCAGGCTTCTGAGAGGAAGTGATGTCTAATAGGAGAAACAAAGGAGGGATAAAAATTAGCATGTGGAAGAGGGGCCAATAATAAAGATTCCAGGCAGATACTTCAGTGTGAGCGAGTGTGGGGGGTTCAGACATTTAAGCCTGGAAGTGGTTTTTAAAAAGTATTCCTACTGGATACATAATAATGGCAAATGTTAAAAAAGTCAGAGCTCAGTATTTGTTAACAAAACACCTATCCACAGAATGAATACAGCTCTATCTACAGATTCTTAGCATACCAAAAGTCATAACTGCTATTATATGAATCTCAAAACATCTTTAGTTTATAATTTCCTCCATTTGATCATCTTTAAACCGTTAAAGTATTTAAAGATGTCAAAACAGTATTATATTTTTACCCAATTTTTCAAGAATTAACCTAAAAAAGACTCAATGGATATGGCCCAAGTTAATAACAAAGCTAAATTTCAATAGGGAATATTTTCTTCCAGATAAAACAAGTTGAAAAAGAATGAATATACTTATAATTTGCAAACGTACTAAAATATTTAATATGCAGACCTTGCAGAAAAGTAAAAAGCCCAGACTTCAAAAGGGTCAGAAAAGGCAAGCAAAATTGCCTTTTTGGCAGAAGAAATACTAAGTAATTCATGTGGTATCAATAATATTCAATACATTTTCTCTCTCTGTAGCAAACCTTATATTCTCAACATGAACTCTCTATTCTCATTATACTTTATCCTTTTTGTTTTCCCTGCAATTAGCCAAGCCCATCCTGCCTCCTTTCCTCTGTTTATATAGATTCTGTAATTGCTGTGCTGTCCCACTTATTTCAAGAGTCTCCTCAGGTTCTTTTTCATGAGGCTTTCTGTGAGCATTCTAACCGATATCAATCTTCCCACTCTCTGAAGTACCAGTACCATATTGTCAATACTATGCATTTTGCCATCATTCATCAAACTGTGATTGAATAGTGCCTATCTTGTGCCAGGCACTATGCTAGGTGTTGGGGAAATAATAATAAAGAAGGCATACTGCCTTCTCGCAAGTAGCTCACAGTCTTCTCATGGAGTTAGATATGGAAACAATTACGACTGAAAGTGCACACAGAGTCCCCAGTGGTGCACAGCCTAGTGGAGCTGTGAGAAGAGGGCCACCATGCTCCAGACACCCCAGAATGGTTGATCCACCGACAGCTTGTAATGTGTGTCTGGAAAAGCCACAGACACTCAACTCCAGCCTGTGAAAGCAGCCAGGAGCGGGGCTGTATCCCGCAAAGCCACAGGGGCAGAGCTGCCCAAGACCATGGGAACCCACCTCTTGCATCAGTGTGACCTGAGTGTGACACGTGGAGTCAAAGGAGATCATCTTGGAACTTTAAGATTTGACTGCCCTGCTGGATTTCAAACTTGCATGGGGCCGATAGACCCTTTGTTTTGGTCAGTTTCTCCCATTTGGTATGGCTATATTTACTGAATACCTGTACCCTCATTGTATCTAGGAAGTAACTAATTTGCTTTTGATTTTACAGGCTCATAGGTGGAAGGGACTTTCCTTGTCTCAAATGAGACTGGACTGTGGACTTTTGAGTTAATGCTGAAATGAGTTAAGGCTTTGGGGGACAGTAGGAAGGCATGATTGGTTTTGAAATGTGAGGACATGAGATTTTTAAGAGGCCAGAGGCAGAATGATATAGTTAGCTATGTCCCCACCAAAATCTCATCTTAAATTATAGCTCCCATAAATCCCATGAGTTATGCAAGGGACCCAATGGAAGATAATTGAATCATGGCAGTGGTTTCTCCCATACTGTTCTTGTGGTAATAAATAAGTCTCAGGAGAGCTGATGTTTTTATAAGGCAGTTCCCATTTCTCTTGGTTCTCATTTTCTTTCATTTGCCACCATGTAAGAAGTGCCTTTCACCTTCTGCCATGATTGTGAATCCTCTGCAGCCACTTGGAACTGGGAGTCCATCAAACCTCTTTTTCTTTATAAATTACCCAGTATCAGGTATGTCTGTATCAGCAGCGTGAAAATGGACTAATACATCTCTGTGTTCTCTGTCTTATGTCTCCCTCTTCCACTAATAAGAACCCAGGTGATTACACTGATCCTACTTGGATAATCCAAGATAGTCTCCCTATTTCAAGGTCAACCTTAATAACATGTTTTCCCTTAATTCTCCTTAGCCATGTAACCTTACACGGCAGTCCCCAGCCTTTCTGGCACCAGGGACTGGTTTCATGGAAGACAATGTTTCCACAGACTGATGTGGGGGTAGGGGAGTATGGTTTTAGGATGAAATGGTACCACCTCAGATCATCATGTATTCGATTCTCATAAGAAGTGAGCAACCTAGATCTCTCCCATGTGCGGTTCACAACAGGGTTCACGCTCCTATGAGAATCTAATGCTACTGCTGATTTGACAGGGGTGGTGCTCACACAGTAATGTTTGCTCACCCATCACTCTCCTCCTGCTGTGCAGTCTGGTTCCTAACAGGTCACAGCCTGGTACTGGTCCATAGCCTGGGGGTTGGGGAACCCTGACCTAACATGTTGACAGGGGTCTTTGGGGTACTATTATTCTTTGGGGTACTATTGGATGTCTTTGGGGTACTATTATTCCACCACAGTACTAATAATGGAAGACTGTTATCTACCATTATTCTACCATGGTGCTAATAAAATGTCTGACCTCTCTGATCAGACAAGAAAAGGTCAGTTTTTGGGACTCCGCAGAGACTGAAAACAAGATTTAACACCTTCTCTGCCTTCAGAAAATGTGGCACCTTGAATGATATGGTGAGGACTGTAAACCTTTCCTTTCCCCTGGGCTGGGAATTGTACCCTTCCCAGGAGGTACATCTGTTGAATCTGTGTTGTGTGTGATAAGGCCTGCTGGGCTGAAAGCAAAATAACCTACTTTCAGTGCTATCTTTGGAACTTAATTAAGCAATTTTAATGATGGAGAATTGGTTAAGATTTTACTGGTTGGTCATCAGATAAAAGCTGATCCTGACTAGATATGGTTATTCAGAAAATTCAAGTATCATTTCTGTATAGTAGATAGATAGATAGAAGCATTTGTTTTAGCAAATTTTATGCTGACAGCAAGTTTAAGCCTTATTCATTATGGGCTGAGTAATTCATCTATCCATTTATTCAACATGGATTTTTGAATTCTACTGTCTGCAAAGCAATGAGCTAAAAAGTGAGAATTCAGTAGAAATAAAGATTGATGTTGACTTATCTACATAAACAACATATTACTAGGAAAGAGAGATGTAAAACTACTAATTAAACAATGAATTATTTAACTACAATTGTGGCCAATGCTATAAAGAACAAAGCTCTATCCATCCAGTAATTCTCCAACTAACATTGATTAGTTTAGAAGGAAGAGAACTCACAAAAAGGAAAAGCAAAATGTTACCTGTTTGGTTCACCACTGTGTATGTATCATTTTGCACAGTGCATGGCATTTACTAGAAACTTATTAAATATTTAATAAATAAAATCAAATGCCATAATAAAAAACAGGGTGATTTCTTACTAAGAACCACATTATTAAAAATGTATCATCTTTGGACAGCCAAACAGTCCTATATAAACCACATTTCTCATAGGTTCATAAAAAAGGGAATTTTTTATCTGTATTGGACAACATATTCCATCCCGTTTTATACCAGGTCTTTGATTAGGATATCTCACTATTTTCTGAGCCCACACTGGAATAGAAAAGAAAAAAACAGGGTCTGATATATCTCAGATAGCATAGTTAATAGAGCTGGTATGCTGACGTCTAGGATTTGCCTGTCCCCATTGAGATCAGATTTAAATATAGCAGCATGTCTGATGAAGGACTAACATGATACCCAAATAGGAACAAAAAGAGAACAAAGTTTGCAAGTGTTAGTAAAAAAGCAAGCACAGAAATTAGGAGTATTTTTGTTAACATTGGTCTAATTGCATTTGTCCAGACTACATTCTTTTGTCAGGATGCCTTATAAAAGTCCTTGAACCTACATCCTATGTTGAACTCTTAAAGACTTTCAGGAACTGGAAATATGATAGCTGATAACACTTGTCTTCAGAAAAGGAGGGGTGGAATGAATGACAGTCATGTTTTTCTGATCTAAATCAAAAAGAAGTAAATTAAATGTAAGTATACAGAAAGGGGGACAAAATAGCTTTATTCCTCTTGTTTTCAGAAGATGTATAATTTTCTATGTATTATGAAAATTAACCCTATAGTTTTATCACCCTATATATCACATTTTCTCCCAAAAGGAAACCAAGTGTAGCCTTTTCTATTCTTTTCTTACTCTTCTCTTTTTTCTTTAAATCTATCCCAGAAACATTAGGAAAGGCAAAGTAGTCTCACAATTATTTCAGTCAAAGAGAAAATAACCTTGAACTCAAACAAAGAATGTCTATCATTTAAAGCAGAGATGAGGGAGATCTGATTAAAAGCAGAATTCCCATCACTACATCTTCACTTGCCACACCAAAATCAGAAGCTATTGATTCTTTTAATTAAAAAAGATCTGATATGGAAATACTACATTGAGAGCAATCCCTTATGAAAAAGTCTGTCAAGATTTCTGTTTTTTGGCTCATACCTCAGAGACAGACATGCTTAAATTTGCAGTTAAATATTACAGGACCATGATGCATACCTATCCACTGAAAAACCCCAAGGGGAAAGAGAATAAAAACAAGAGGAGAGAAATGCAAGAAAGTGTGTATATGTTTATGTGAAAAAGGGAAAAGGAGACAAGAGCCCAAAACATGGAACAATGAGGCAAAGGAACCAAATAAGAAAATAATAAACAAGGTAAAAACTAATGAAAAAGCAATATTTAAAATCAGGGTGAATTATGCAATAAACAATCAAATCTCCAAAGGTATATAACCAAAATATTATTGAAGTTTAGAATAAGGACAGACATGTACCCCCATGTACAGATTATCTGTGCATTAGCCCTAATATGTGAATAGACCTTGGTTATTTTTACTCTATCCCTCTCTAATGTCATTCTACAAAGCTAATATTAAAGCTAGGACTCAGCTAAAAGAAAGAATGGAAGACAATGTAGTTACAATATTTTTTTTTTTACTAATAACTGGTAATAATACCAGTTATTTCCTATTCATACAAAGGAAATATCAGCTTTATGGCAATATCCACCTAGACATCAATTAATGACTTTTACAGTCATTTTTTCATATATTATTCACGCATATGGAAACAAAGTAAGACAAGGGTATAGGAATTGGAAGAACAGAGAAAGACAGGAGAACAGAGGTAAAGAAAATGAGAAAAAAAGAATAAAAGTCCCTTCACAAATGAGCCAGGTCATTTAATTTTGGTAAGTTATTTCAATTTTAAATTTTAAATAGTTCAAGTATTTTGAAATACTTATGCCTTTTCTGTTTATTAAATGGCAAACTGGTTTAACATTCATAGGTCTGGGACTATGATGCTGATATCTAAAGGAAAATTGATCCTCTCACGTTTATAAAACCATCCTAAATATGTATTTTCTCTGTGTATTATTAATAATGAATTTATCTCCACTTGAGACACACTCTTTTATATTGCACACAGGATAGCGCTTAAATGTAAAATGCAGCATAAAAGGAGTAAAACCACTATGACAAGATACACAATTCTCAATGAAAAATAAGGAAGGCATAAAATGAACAAACCTAAAATAAATTATAAAAATAGAAAGGAAATAAACAAGGAAGCACTAACTGTGCAATAGGAAAAGATGTCAATAAAACAAAATGTGGGTAGATTTGGCAGTACTACTTCAAAGTTCTTCCAGACATCACATCTGGTTACCGCTGATTGTTTCCATTGAATAGGCAGGTTTCTACAAATCTTTGTCGACCATTCCTCTCCTTGAAGTACCACAGCTAATTAATTAACCACCTTGGTAAGCTATCATATTTCAAAGGCATTTTCTCTGATATATTTGTGGCACCTTAAAGCTCAAAAAGATTCAATCAATTCAACTTTTTTTTATATATATTTCTTTGATAAAATAATCTGGGGTTGATATCCCATCAAGATGGTAAAGAGGAAAACTGTTGCCATGTATTACTATAAAGATACATATACATGTGTGTGTATACACACAAATATATATATATATATAAACATACATACACACATATATATTTTTTAATCATAAATTTTTAGGGCATGGTCTATGTATCAAAGAATTAATGGCATTTAAATTCACAGTCATATCACAACAGGGAAAAAGGGAAAAAACACTTCATAGAAAAGTGAAAATAATTTGAAATCACAGTGTGTAAATTTCTTATCTCAGCTGTGATCCCTGAAGATCTGTGGAAGCCATTCACTAGCTAATAGAGGAAGTATGATGCAAACAAGGAAATTAAGGTGGGCACCAGCAAAATACGATGCTCCCCTTCACTCTAACAGCAACAGGGATAGTGCCTTTAAATGTCCAAGACCTGGCACATAAAGAAGCTCATGAAAAACTGAGACGTTAAATTTAGGAGCAAATTCTTCCAGTGGTCTTGTATACTAGTCAAGGAATCTATTGCCAGAGAAGTAGATGAGTTTTATGGTCACTGAAAGCAATCATGAAAACTTCCTTAGCAAATGGCAATATGATTTCATGGTAAATAAATTAAGAGGGCAAAGGAGAGAGAAGAAGAAGAATGTGAAAACCGCTTATAATTTGTCAAAACTATTCCTAACACACTTCATTTTCTAGGAATGAAGGAAGAAAGAAAATGGGACAAGAATGAATTGATGACTCTAAAGTTCTTAATTGAAAGCATTCTTGAGGTACTTATGACTATTAATACTAATCATAAGAACAACAAGAACTAAAGTTTACTGAGCATGTAATAAGAAACTGCACCAAGGGTTTTACATGCATTTTTCCATTTAATTTTCAAAATAGTGCTATAAAATTGTCATTTTTTTACCTACAAGTAGACAAATGGAGACATACAAAGTTGAAATAACCTTTAGCTGAGCTTATAATTGGTACTTATACTTTAGCTACATTGTGTTTGTGAGCTGAGCTGTGTGTGTGTGTGTGTGTATTTTAATTTCTTACTTCTCTGACAGAAAATGTGAACTATATAGTCCTACTTGTCCTCAAGCACATTTCATACATATTTCAGAAAAGAATGAAAGAAAAATGAAGTAACATATTTATCAGTCAGGGTCCAGTAAGGAGACAGAAACATTTAAAGAAGCAACTTTAACATGAAATATTGTTAAGTCGGAGCAGGACCTTAACTAATTAGAGGTTCAGAGAACTCTAAAGAACACAGGGATAGCAAAAGAGGAAGGGACCACTAGAGTTAGAACCACTAACTCTAGCTTCAGGGAGACATCACAAGGAAGAAAGACATCTGTAGAAGCCTCACTGCACCAGGCTGAGATCTCAACTCTGATGGAGATGGGGCTGTGATTCACTGGATGGCAGAGAAGACTGCTGAGGTGCTGCCACTGGGACTGGAGGGCAGAAAACAGCTAGCCTAGGTGCCAGTGAAAGTCTGGAGTATGTGCCCCACACATCATAATTAGAGAAACCTGGCAGCTGTGAATCAGACAGCCATGCCATTATTACCAAGAGGGAAACCAGAAGAGGAAAAGAAGACCCTTCCTCCTACACTGTTTCTCCAGTACTCTCTACTGACAGGACAAACATTGTGCCAAAGAAACATTAAAACCACATGCTTAAGGCGGAAAAAGAAACTTTAAAAAATCAAATAAAAACTAAATTCAAGAATAAGTAGAATAAGTAATCTACCTGAAATACAAGGAATCAGAAAAGTAATTCCGGTAATATGATAAAACAGGGTTCTGTAACACCCTCAAAGATCACACTAACCCTCCAGCAATGGATCCAAGCCAAGATGAAATCTTTAAAATATCAGATAAAGAATTCAAAGGTTGATTATTAAGCTACTCAAAGAGATACCAGAGAAAGGTGAAAACCAACATAAAGAAATTGCAAAACAATTCAGGGTATCAGTGAAAAATTTTGTCAAGAGATAGATGTCTTAAATAAAAACCACTCAGAACTTCTGGAAATGAAAGGCACAATTAGGGAATTACAAAATGTAGTGGAAAGTTTCAACAATAGAGTAGAACAAATAGAAGAAATAATTTCAGAGTCCAAAGAAAATGCTTTTGAATTAACTCAATCAGACAAAAATTAAGAAAAAAGAATCAAAAGAAATGAGCAAAGTCTCCAAAAAATATGAGATATGTAAAATGGCCAAACATAAGAATAAATGATATTCCTAAGGAAAAAGAGAAAGCAAAAATTTGGAAAATTTAATTGAGGGAATGATTGAAGAAAACTTCTCAGGCCTTGCTAGAGATTTAGATATCCAAATATAAGAAGCTCAAAGAACTTCTTATATTTCTGGAAGATAGACTGCAAAAAGGTCATCACCAAAGCATCGAGTCATCAGGCTATCTAAAGTCAACACGAAGGAAAAAATCTCTAAGAGAAATGAGACAAACGCATCAGGTACCCTATAAAGGAAAACCTATCACACTAACAGCAGACTTCTCAGCAGAAACCTTACAAGCCAGATTGGGGTCCTATATTTAGCCTCCTTAAGCAGAAGAACTCAGTCAAGAATTTTGTATCCAGCAAAACTAAGATTCATAAATGAAGATGAAACAGTTATTTTCAGACAAATAAATACTTAGGGAATTTGTTACTACTAGACCATCCCTACAATAAATGCATTTGGGAGTTCTGAATGTTAAAGGAGTTCTAAACCTTGAAACAAAAGCTTGATATGTGCACCAAAATTGAAACTTTTAAAAGTATAAAACTCACACGGCCTATAAAACTATTTGTTTTATAACACAAAAACACACAAAACAACACAAACTATTTGTTTTATAACACAAAAGCAACAGAAAAGCAAAGTATCTAGGTGACAATTAACATGATTCATGGAACAGTACCTCACATCTCAATGTTAACATTGAATGTAAATGGCCTAAATGCCCCCACTAAAAAGATACAGATTGGCAAAATGAATTTAAAAATCATAAAACAAATATCTGCTGTCTTCAAGAGACCCACCTCACACATGAGGATTCATATAAACTGAAAGTAAAGAGGTAAAAAAAGATATTCCACACAAATGGAAACCAAAAGTGGACAGGAGTAGCTATTCTTATATCAGATAAAACAGTCTCTAATAACTGTAAAAAAAAAAAAAAAGACAAATAATGTCATTATATAACGATAAAAGGATCAATCCAAAAAGAATATATTACAATCCTAAATTTATATGCACCTAACACTAGAGATCCCAGATTCATAAAACAATTGCTACTTGACTTAAGAAATGAGATAGCAACACATAGGGGACTTCGATATTCCACTGACAGCACTAGACAGGTCATTGAGACAGAAAGTCAACATAGAAACAATGGATTTAAACTGCACTATTGAAAAAATGGACCTAACAGATATTTACAGAACTTTCTACGTAAGAACTGTAGCATATACATTCTTCTCATCAGCGTATGGAATGTTCTCCAGATGGACCATATGATATGCCACCAAATAATACCCAATAATTTTTTTTAAAAATCAAAATCATATCATGTCTCTTCTCAAACCCAGTGGAATAAAAGTAGAAATCAACTATAAAAGAACCCTCCAAAACTATAAGGATACATGAAAATTAAACAGTCTGCTCCTGAATGATTTTTGAATCAACAATGGAAATTTTAAAATTCTTTGAAATGGATAATAGTGGCACAATTATTAAAACCTCTGGGATACAGCAAAAACAGTGCTAAGATGAAAGTTTATAGTACTAAATGCCTACATCAAAAAGTCTGAAAGAACACAAATTAACAACCTAAGTCACACCTCTAGGAACTAGAGAAACAAGAACAAACTGAACCCAAAGGTAGAAGAAGAAAAGAAATAACAAAGACCAGAATAGAACCAAATGAAATAGAAACAAAGGAAATACAAAAGATTAATGAAACAAAAATCTGATTCTTTGAAAAGATAAAAAAAAATTAATAGACCATTAGCTAGATTAACCAAGAAAAGAGAGAAAAGTTTCAAATAAGCTCAATTAGAAGTAAAACTGGAGACATTACAACTGACACCATAAATACAAATGATCGTTTTAGACTACCATTAACACCTATGCACACAAACTAGAAAACCTAGAGGAAATGGATACATTTCTGGAAACATATAATTCTCCAAGATTCAATCAGGAAGAAATAGAAATGCTGAACATACCAATAACAAGCAACAAGATTAAATCAGTAATAAAAAAGTTGCCAAAAACAACAAAAAAGCTTAGGGCCAGATGGATTCACAGCTGAATTCTACTGGACATTTGTATTAGTCAGGGTTCTCTAGAGGGACAGAATTAATAGGATAGATGTATTTGTGAGTTTATTAGGAGAATTGACTCACACAATCACAAGGTGAAGTCCCACAATAGGCTGTCTGCAAGCTGAGGAGCCAGGAACCCATTCTGAGTCCCAAAACCTCAAAGGTAGGGAAGCTGATAGTGCAGCCTTCAGTCTATGGGTGAAGGCCTAAAAGCCACTGACTAATCACTGCTGTAGGTCTGAGTCCAAAATCTAAAGAACTTGGAGCCTGAAGTTCGAGGGCAGGAAGTATCCAGCATGGGAGAAAGATGGAGGCCAGAATACTTAGCCAGTCTAGTCTTTCTACGTTCTTCTGCCTGCTTTTATTCTGGCCATGGTGGCAGCTGATTAGATTGTGCCCATCTGGATTGAGGGTGGGTCTGCCTTTCCCAGTCCAATGACTCAAATGTAAGTCTCTTTGGCAACATACCCAGGAACGTACCCAGGAACAATACTTTGCATCCTTCAATCCAATCAAGTGGACACTCGATATTAACCGTCACAACATTCAAAGATGAACTGGTATGAATCCTACTGAAACTATTCCTAAAGATTGAGAAAAAGAGAATTCTCCATGAATCATTCTATGAAGCCAGTATCACCTAATAGTAAAACCAGGAAAGGACATTAACAAAAAATAGAAAACTACAGCCCAATATACCTGATTAACACAGATACAAAAATTGTTAATGAAATGCTAGCTAATTGAATCCAACAACACATCAAAAAGATAACACACCATGATTAAGTGAGTTTTATCCCAGGGATGTGAGGATGGTTCATCATACACAAATCAATAAATGTGATACATCATACAAACAGAATGAAAAACAAAAATCATATGATCATCTCAACAGATGCAGAAAAAGCATTCAGTAAAATCCAGTATCCCTTTACAATGAAACCTCTTCAGAAACTAGGCATAGAAGGCACTTATCTCAAATTAATAAAAGCCATCGATGACAAACTCACAGACAACATCATACTGAATGGGGAAAAGTTGAAAGCATTCCCCCTGATAATTAGAACAAGGCAAGAATGCCCACTTTCACTACTTCTATTCTACATAGTACTGGAAGTTTTAACCACAACAATCAGGCAAGAGAAAGAAAAATAATGGGCAACCAAATTGGAAGAGAGTAAGTTAAACTATCACTGTCTGCCAATGATATGATTGTATACCTAGAAAGCCCTAAAGACTCCTCCAAAAGACTCCTGGATTTGTAAATATATTCAGTAAAGTCTCAGGTTACAAAAATCAATGTACACAAATCAATAACACTCCCATACACCAAAAACAATGAAGGTGAACATCACATCAAGAATTCAATCCATTTTACAACAGCTGCAAAAGATATAAATAAAAATAAAGTACTTAGGAGTAAACTTAACCAAGGAAGTAAATGTTCTCTACAAGGGTACTACAAAATACTGCTGAAGGAAACCGTAGATGACACAGGCAAATGGAAACATAGCCCATGTTCACAGATTGGAAGAAATAATAGTGTGAAAATGACCATACTATCCAAAATATCTACAGATTCAAAGCAATTCCCATCAAATACCAACATTTTCTAATTTTCACAAAATTAGAAAATACAATCCTAATATTCATATGGAATCAAAAAAGAGCTAAAATCACCCAAGAAATCCTAAACAGAAAGAAGAAATCTGAAGACCTTATATTACTGGACCTCAAGTTACGCTAAAGAATATAGTTACCAAAACAGTATGGTACTGGTATAAGAGTAGGTACATAGACCAATGGAATAGCATACAGAACCCAGAAATAAAGCCAAATACTTACAACCAATTGATCTTCAATAAAGCATGCAAAAACATAAACTGGGAAAAGAACACCCTATTTAATAAGTGGCGCTGGGAAAACTGGCTAGTCACATGTAGAAGAATGAAACAGGTCCCTATCTCATCTTATACAAAAATCAACGCAAGATGGATCAAAGACTTAAATCTAAGACCCTGAAACCATGAGAATTCTAGAAGATAGCCTTGGAAAAACTCTTCTGGTCATTGGCCTAGACAACAAATGCATGACTAAAACCCCACAAGCAAATGCAACAAAGCAAAAAATAAATAAATGGGACCTTCTTAATTTAAAAAAGCTTCTGCACAGCAAAAGAACATCAAAGTAAACATACAACCCACAGAATGAGAGAAAATACTTGCAAACTATGCACCCAAAAAGAACTAATATCCAGAATCTACAAGAAACTCAAACAAATCAGCAAGAAAAAGCAAAAATCACTTCAAAAGGTGGGCAAATGACGTGAATAGACATTTCTCAAAAGATATACAAATAGCCACAAAACATACAAAATAAATGCTCAGCCTCACTAATCTTCAAGGAAAAGAAAATTAAAACCACAATGAGATACCACCTTACTCCTGCAAGGAAGGCAATTATTAAAAAGTCAAGAAACAATAGATATTGGCATGGATGTGGTGAGAAGAGAACACTTATACACTGCTGGTGGGAATATAAATTATCACAACCTCTATGAAAACAGTATGGAGATTCCTTAAAGAACTAAAAGCAGATCTTCCATTCGATCTAGCAATCCCACTACTGCGTATCCACCCAAATTAAAAGAAGTCAATATATGAAAAGAACATGTACACACATGTTTATTGCATCCCAATTCACAATGGCAAAGATATGAAACCAACCTAAGTGCCCATCGACCATTGAGCAGATGAAGAAAATGTCATATATATACACCACAGAATGCTACTCAGCCATAAAAAGGAATGAAATAATGTCTTTTGCAGAAACTTTGATGGAGCCGGAGGCCATTATTCTAAGTGAAGTAACTCAAGAATGGAAAAACAAACACCGTGTGTTCTAAGTTATTAGTACACATACAGGAGTGATATAATGGAGTTTGGAGACTCAGAACAGTGGTATGGGAGACAGTGTTGGATTTAAACACTACATATTGGACACAACATACACTACTTGGGTGAGGAGTGCACTAAAATCTCAGAATTCACCACTATGAAATTCATTCATGTAACCAAAATCCACTTGTACCTCAAAAGCTATTGAAATAAAAATAAATAAATTTAAAACACACATATATACTACCTTATTTGAGTAACGTATAGAATAGACTGTAAAAGAAATGTGTAGACATTAACATTATAATTTTGAATACTATGTAGAAAAATAAAAGTTGATGGCATAAGGTTAATGGAAAAAATAAAAATAAATGAAGAAAATTTTACTACGCAATTATATAGCATGCAATGTTCAAAAAGATTAGCAGTTAAGTTATAAAAGTAAATATCATGTTAGGATACTGGAATTATGAACAATCTTTTTCTAACATTTTAACAATATTAATTGCTCTTAAGATTTACAGAGAAAAGAATCTACTTTTTTTTCACAGATTTCTGGAAAGGTAAATCTCTTGTCATTCTCAGCACTGTCATAAGAAAATTTTGTGTTTTTCTGCTAAGGAAATAATTCAAATTTTAGTGCATGCTAAACCCTGTTAAATGTTCCTATAACAGAGGGGAAAATCTTGGAGAAAACTAGAAAATGTCACTTCACCTTTGTGAGATTCCCAATTGAAGGAAAACCCAACCTGTTATGAGCTGAAACATGTGTGAAATTATTAGAGCATCCGAAAGTCAATGAACAGAGTCACAAGTTGTTCTCTGAGCTAAAGTACTTATGAGCCCAGCTACAAGGAACTGCAAAAACTTCCGATACTGCACTGAACTAAAGCTCCAGAGACACCTCTATAGACTGAGAAGGATTTTGACAATAAATTGCAAGGAATAACTACATTAATTCTGAGAAAAATAAACAAGTCACTGAACTGTAGATATGCCTAGGGGTTTCTTATTCTTATGCACCAATGATAAAAATGTTCAAACGTGTCTCACCTTTTAGGCATAACAACATGAGTAAAATTTTAAAAATTAATTTAGCTTTTTTTGGTACAAGTATACCTGTAAATTAAAAAGTCAAAAAATTCTACAAGGATGATCTTTAAAAAGAGTACTCTTTTTGTCCTCATTTTCTCTTACCAGAGGACTTATTTTTAGCTAGATCTTTTTATATTTAACCTCCTTATCTCTAAATAATTGCTCATAGTGAGATTTTAAAATTTTACTTCCAGTTTTAGGCACAACGTGAGTAAATAATGTCCTCCAGTCACCCCTCACACACACATTTGCCAACCCCCAACCTCTGAATTTAGTTAAGATAAATTTTCTGTGAGTTTTACTTTACTATATTCATGATAGTCACAGCTAAACTGTGTTCTCTTCCATGATTACTTTTGCTTTCCTGTACAATATTTTGTTTTTCCTATTTTTGGTCTAATTTGCTTAGCTTTCTAAGTACTTACCACTGATTTAACCCCTTTAGTCTTGCCAAAATGTGTAAACTTCTCCTCGATACTCTGAAACAATCAGTTACTGCTTTACTTTCATTTTTAAAAGAAATATCTTCCGGAACAACTTGACTCACATTTGAATGGTTGTCCTCTAAGCCTGATTGAATTTTCTTAGGAACTTCTCTCACTGATATTTTGGGCACTTTTTTTGTCCTCTTCTGCATTGGAGTTCTGTATTTTGCATGTCATATAGTCCCCTGGTTATAAATAGAAATTCTAGATAAGAATTATTTTTTTATCAGAATTATCAAACCATTGCTCCGTTTCTAATTTCCAATGTGGCTACTGAGCTAGCTAATGCCATTCTGAGTGTTGAAATTTTGTTCGTTCTGTTCACAAATTTTACAACCATGAGCATCCCAGTGGTTCCACTTTCATACAATGTGCTGTTTATTTGGTCGGGGAAATTTCAATCTTGGAACTGATGTTCATTTCTACTTATTTTTTTAAAATTATTTCTTTGATTTTCTATTCTCTGCTTACTATTTTCTCTCTTCTGGTACTCCTACTATTCTGATGTTGGACGTTCTGGACTGGTTCTTTGATTTTTTAATCTTTTCTTTCTTGATGTTCATATTTTTTATCTTTGCCTCATTTTCTGAAGATTTCCTCATTCTTCCTCTCCTACCCCTTTTTGAGTTTTTGATTTCCATAATATTTTTAATTTCTAAGTTGAAATTATTTAATTTTAATTTAATTATTTCTTTTTAATGTGAATCCTTTTATAGAATATTTTTTCTTATTTTATGAATATGGTATCTTTTATTATCCCTCTGAAAATAGTAATATTTTAAATATGTTCTTCACACTTAAAATTCCTGATTTACTCTAAACTGAAAGGCAATGTAATACAGTTATTGACATAGAGTCCAGTAACTAAGCATTTGCATTCAAGTCCTGACTCCACTACTCATTAGTTACGTGACCTTGTGAAAATTAACCTTTCAGTGTCTCAATTCCATTATGTATAAATACTACAAATGATAGGGTTGTTCTGAATATTAAATGACTAACACATGTAAAGTACTTAAAACAATGTGTGGGATAAGGTAAACCCTATACGTATTGTGCTAAAAGAGAAGTTTATCATTTGTTATTGTACTTGTCAGTTTTAGAATATGCCATTCAAAGATCATTTATTTAAATGTCTTGCGATCTGCAACTGTATGCTCTGATCTAGAGCGCTGATAAGATGACCAGAAACTGTATGGCAAGGGTCTTACTATTTGAAGGCTTCACTATAGGCCTTTGCGTTGGGGAAGCCTGGCTGTCAATACCTTCATATCTTGAGTTTGTCAGATTACCTGCCTGAAGACTGCACATCTATCTTCAGGTAAGATGGCTAAGGATTTCAATCTTTGGTGTAAAATTATACTTAACGTTTTCTATGTGGTATTTCCATCTACCACTCTGCTTTAAGTTTTTTGGTGAATAAACTCCATACTGTTCAGTCTGGTGGGAATTAGTTAAATTAGATTGAATTTTGGTGTCTAACTTTGCCTCTTAAATAAATTTTCTAATTTAGATAATGTATCAGCTTTCCCTATCACTGGCTTGAGAACCATATTCTCTGATCTGTTAGGTTAGTAACCACTTGACCACAACTTTCCACTTTCCAATGTTTTTAACAGATGTGCTTTTACATCTTGTTATAAATGCCTTTGCTATTTTTAAAATGGGATTTTACAGAAACTAACAGTAAATGTGAGTGTTAAATTTACCGTCTTTAACTAGAGCTGAAATGACTATTTAAGACAATAAAAAAGCAATTATTAGGGAGAACAAAGTCTACTTATAAATAGACATTGAGCTCTATAAATTTGCTTTTCTTAACAAGCATTGATATTTTGGGAATAGTACTTCTGAATAACTGTACCCACTTAAAATTTCTCAATAAGAAAGTAGAAACAAAATCTTAAGCTCTGAATCTATAGCACAATGTTTATCCCTCTGCTTATCCTGCAGTTTTCCCAATGCAGAAAAATTCCCAGTAGTGCAAGTTATAGCATCCACCACCAAGCATTGCCTTCTTCACTTGTATTCAAGTGTGTAAACTTAAATGAGGTTGACATTTATGAGGCGCTTTTTATCAAAATATTTTTGCCATCATTCATGTAACGGAGCCCCCAAAATGATTTTTAAGAAGGGTGATCTAATAGAACACAGAGAAGCATCATCTTTGGAAATGATTTGGAAAATCTCAGCAGAAGAGCATGAGAAAGTTGGAAAGAGCAGCGGCCAGAGCATCCGTTTTTGTCACATATCATATGGAGAGAAGGCTTGCTGTCAGGCTTGTATTTGCTACAAGCAACGCTCTGCTTTTATACAAAATGTTCATTATGATAACGGTCACTTCAAGAAATGTCTCTTTTTTTTTTTCTTTTTTTTTTTTTGCCTCACATCCCATTTTGGGGAAAATAAAGGCGTTAACTAAAGAGTAGATGTATTTCTTTGTAAAATATGGTTTCAGCAATGTTAATTAATTCAGCAAGTTTAACTGTTCATTTATTCTATTGTTAATTTTTTAAAAAATACATATTTGAGAAGAAAGACATTTTATTTCCTCTCTTCTTGATTATCACACTACGGGGTTTTAAACCATGTAAAACATTACTAAAACCTTACTTCATTGCGTACCACAGTGGAAGCATAATCTCTACTACAGCAAAGATCTAGTGGAAATCTGTAAACACTTGGGTATCAGACCATCAGACTTACTAAACATACAAGGTATGACAGCTTCTGGAACAGAACATCTCAACACTGAGTCAACTGAGCTTAACCTCTGTTGAAACTCTGTCTATGATATGGGATGGCAGATCCCAATGTCTCAAACAGTGTTAATATCAAAGGAATGCAATGAAGGATTTAAGCCTATCAGGAATGCTAATGAGTGAAATATTTCCCCTCCTGCCTATTTTTATTCTTTTTTTTTTTTTTTTTTTTTTTTTTTGAGATGGAGTCTTGCTCTGTCACCCAGGCTGGAGTTCAGTGGCCGGATCTCAGCTCACTGCAAGCTCCGCCTCCTGGGTTTACGCCATTCTCCTGCCTCAGCCTCCCGAGTTATTCTTTTCTGTAAGGTTAGATTCTAGAATTATCAATAGATCATTTTTTGTTTGTTGGTTGGATTTTTGAGACAGGGTCTTGCCCTGTCATCCAGGCTGGCATACAGTGGCCTGATCACAGCTCACTGCAACCTCAAACTTCTGGACTCAAGGGATACTCCCACCTCAGTCTCCCAAATAGCTAAGACTACAGCTGCATGCCACTATGCACAGTTAATTATTTTATTATAATTTAGTTTTTGTGGACATGGGGTATCACATTGTTGCTCAGGCTGGTGTTGAACTCCTGACTTTAAGAGATTCTCCTGTCTCGACCTCCCAAAGTGCTGGGATTACAGGCCTGAGTCACTGTGCCCAGCCATCAATATTTGTTACAACATACTTGCTCTGCAAATTTCTCTGGACTTAACAGAACAATTAAAATTTCTCTTACTAAATAAAAAAACCCATATTCAGTTCTTAAATGTACATGGCCCCATGATGTTCCATTAGGCATTCCAATTTGGGGTAGCTCTGCTGAAAAAAATTTGATGTGTGAAACAATCTATCTTTATTCCTAAAATTCATATTGATTGACACACATTAAAATTGGATACTGATTGCTCATTATAATTTTAATTTATTTTAATTAAACTATTAAGGCAAATATATATGCTATGTATAAATTTTTTTTGAGTAAAATAGTTGATCTGGTGAGACTGCCTGTATAAATTTACCAATTCTACAAAAAGCGTGTGTCTCCACTATTCAAGACAACTTACACTTCTGACCTGTACATTAGGCCTTGATTTGAAGAGAAGTTTGGAATCTTAAGATTATGTCATCATTATGGAAAAATGAATTTAAATCATCTTAGATAGCCAACAATGTTTATTATAAAAGATCAGAAACTTAAATCATTGATTTCCCATTATTTTCTTTCTTAAATTACATACAAGCTGTAAGACGGGAACATGCCCTTGTTGTCTAGCTGAATGATAAGAGCATACGTCACATGCTGTGCCTATTCAAATATGCACTCTCTGATTAAGATTGAAATGGTGGAGAATGTTAATGGAAAGCAGGCTCTAAAGCTCTTCTGTAGAGGCTATTACTTGACACAAATGAAAAATGCAGAGCACAGTGCTCTGGGCTCTTTGGCCCATCCTGCTGAATTGAAAGGGAAAATTGAAAAGACTCAATTATTCTATTTATTATTTAATAAGTTTTTATAATATAAATTGAATTTTATAATTAATGAGGATTTTATGTGGACTGTACATAAAAAACTTCATCTATACAAAGTAAACAGCATTATTTTCTGGCTAGCGAGGGTGAAAATGAAATGTAAAATAAAGTTGATTGACTTAAATTTAATATATAAAAAGTAGCACTAGTTAATAGAGTATTGATTAAAGATATAAAAAAAGATGGTGACAATTTATCAAATATCCTTGTTCTAGGTCCTCAGGGTGGCTGCTTAATAAACACCTTTTCTTACAACTGATTCATATTTTCATATTACTCTTTTCACATCTTGTTTCTTTTTTCCATGGACATATCAGAATCACATACCACTATTACCATTACAGTAATACGTACTTATAAAAAAAAATTAATTTGTAAAACTCTCAGTTTATTTTAGCATCTTAAATGGGATTAATCTTACAATAGAAGCAGGTACTAAAGGGTTGGGGATAAATATAATTAAAACACATCAACCGGAATTAGTCAATTAATTCAGGCAAAAAATTATGATTGAAAAATAGACAAATGTATGCATAATTATGTTTTTAATCAATATAATACTAATTTTGATAATAATTTAAAAATATAGTTTATCTTAGTGGATATGTAAAATGCTTTGTATAACCTGTTTCTATCAAACTCTTGTACGTCAGACAATCTTTATGACATATAAAATTGTAAAATGATTTTTTAAATCTTAGAAAAATGCTGGTTTTCATATTGAATTTATTCTCTATTCCTATTTACTAGGTATTGTATTCTTCACATAAAGGCAACTTACACACACACATACACACACACACATGTGCAAACACACACACACTTTCAATTCAATTCAATTCCTAGTACATGGAAGTGAAAAAAAATCCACACATAGTCTCTCCTCAGGTGTATGCAAAAATAATTACAAATCCTAATTCAAGAAATGGCTTACTTTATATGCAACAACTTCCCTCTTTGTTTTCCTCTGGGACACAACACATAAAGTGGTGACTAAGTCTCCAATGATCACACTTCTGCCCTCATGAGAATACCACATTAAGTGTATCTGGTTCTGCAATGCACAAATTTTGGAAATGAAAGGAATACAGGGAAAATTATCCTACTTACAGTAGAGTGCTTTAGGCATTTTCTTCTTTTTCTTGACCCACAGAAAACTTTTCCTAATGCCAATTTGAGCCTATGCAAGAAATCAAAAACCTTATGAAATAAATGCTAATCTTTCTTACTCCATATCTATATACGACAAAATAAATGGACTCCGACCCAGCACAAGGTGAATGGTCAACTTAACAATCAATCCAGTTGGCAATCAGGTCAGTTGTCAAAGATAAATCGAGTTAAAACCATTAAATTCAAGAGATAATATATTCAATAATTCTATTATATCCTACTTAATTTTTATCGATATTTTTAATAGATGGGAACATAAAAATACAGTAATGCATTCTGTTTATTGATGGCAGAAAAAACAAAATTAATAGTTGCATTATTTCTGCTCACAAACAAGATCCTGCATAGTCCTAGAGAACATCCTAGAGTAAAGCTATAGTATTCTCCTTGGAATGATATAACAGGGAACTAAAAATATTTGCTAGACCAGTATTTTAAAGGAAAGTGCAAGATTCTAGATTTGAATTGAAAAAAACAAAACAACTTGGCATATGTTTTTGCTCCGATTTTTTCACCTATGTTTACAAAATATATTATAACACATCTCTAGATGTAGACTTTTCATAGTCAAGTGCAGTCATTCTTGACACTTACCTCCCGAGATAATGAAAATGAATAGGATTGTGCTGAAATAATTTTGAACTCTCATAAGGAAGCTAGTGAATATAACTGAGTATTACTATTAATCATAGCTGTGCTCCAAATCAATATAGCTGCACATTAAATTTAGCTTAGCCTGAATTTTCTTGAAGATATATTTAAACAATTATGTGATGCTTCTGCATAGTTATGTGGATGATACAACTCACATTTTCCAGCTCAATTCCAGTGTTAAATATTATATTTTCTTGTCAGTACATGCATTCTAAGTTTGAAAATATTAGTCATATGTTGGTAATATTCTTTGATTCATAATAATTATGTGTTGTGTTCTAATAAAAATTTCCTCTTGCTGCTTTACTAAATATAATTTATACTTTATCAACATAATGATATACATATATAAATACATTTCCAAAATTTATAAGTATATATTTTGTCCTTTTTTCTAATTAGTCCAAAACTTAGCATGAACAATAAAAGAAAATGAAACAATATTTGTCAAATTTTCCTCCTCTTTGTAGTCACCAAATTACTGTGAAATAAATCAACATTAGTCACAATAAGTACAACATCAATTATTGTTCAGTGGACAAAGAGTTTTTCCCACAACTGAGATAAGCCATGTCTTCACAAAGTAAATATCAGGAATGGAGTATGCAAAAACATGTAAATATTCACAATAATTTAAGTTTGCAATATCTGTTACAGTTTACAAAGTAATTTTGCATTTATTTTTTACATTTTATTAAGATAAACTCTATGAGGTTCCCATTTAAAAGAGTCAAAGGTGCTAAAGCAAGACCTAAATGATGAGGTCTTGTCAATTTAGCCATGTCTGTCTGGTCCTTAGAAGAGAGATTGTGACTGAAATATTGGAAAAGACAATCAAACAATCAACTTTTCAGAAAAAAAATTTCCCCAAGCTGCTTAATGATGTCTTCCCCTTTGCTATCACTGGAAATTTAGAGTGCAATACATTAAAGATACTCAAAGTTAGACTAAAGAAAATGAAATGAATGTTGAAGAAATAGACAATTCCGAACAGAATTTAGTGGAGGTATTTCTCCACATGTCTATACTTTGCCTGGTTGCTAGGAAGAGAAAAAGAGCAAACCAACAAAAATAAATACGCTCTTTGAAAGGAGAGAGTAGTGGCTTTAAAATATGGCTATGAATTTTTTTTAACACTCTGTCTATCAAGAGATGAGTTCTATGTCACTTCTCCGTGAATCTGGGTGGGGTTGTGACGGCTTCAACCAAAAGAGTACAGTGGATGTAATACTATTTGACTTTTGAGGAAAGTTTGCATAAAATCATGCAGATTTTGTATTGCTTTATTGAAGCACTTGGAGTCTTGAGCTCCACGTCTGCATATCTTGAATCCTCCATGCTATGAAGAAGCCCAAACCACCAGGAGAATCATTCAGACATGTTAGTGAAGAAGCCTCCAGATAAATCCAGCCTTCGGTCATTCAAGTCACTGCAGAATCTGGGTCTTCCCAGTTGTTGCCCAAACATTGTAGGGTAGATACAAACTATCCTTTCTATCAGCTTTCTGAATTTCTGACTCACAGAACCCATGAGCATAAGAAAACAGTAGTTGTTTTGTGCTATAAACTCTTGGGTAATTTGTTACATCAGTAAGAGATGACAGATAAAATGGATGATTTTAACGTTGGGATGGCTGACTAGAAACAGCAACGATGTGGCTTTTATGGAGAGAAATGAAAGGGGGCGAGTAAACATAAGACCTTCAGTTGAAACATCCAGATACATGCATTGGGACTAATCATAAAAACAACTCAACCCATGGAGAACAGAGAAAAGCAAAGCAAAACAATGGCCCATCCAGGACTGACCCGGAGCCAAGGAAACCTCCTCACCCAGGGAAGCCGTGAGTGAATGTGTGACCTGGGGAAACCACGGTTCTCCCAGAGACCTTTGCAACCCTTCGGTCAGGAGATCCCCTCATGAACCCACTCCACCAGGGCCTTCAGTCTGACACACAGCGCAATGTGGAGTCTCAAGCAGAGCAGCCACTCAGGCATGTGTGGAGACCCAGAAGCATTACAAACTCCGGCTCCAGGCTTCCCAGCAAAAGTAACTGCAACTCCAGCATAGCAGGAGGTTAGACCTTTGTACACATCCCTAGGAAAGAGGTTAAATCTGGGGGGCCAAACAGCGATGGTCTGCAGGCCCTACTTCCATGGCATATCACAGGATAAGACTTACTGGCTTAAAATTCCAGCCAGCCACTAGAAACAGTGTTGTTCTTACCTGGGACAAAGTTCCTGGGGGAAGGAATAGGCTGCCATCTTTGCTGTTTGGATGACTCAGCTGTTCCAGCCTGTGGGCTTTGGAGAGTCCAAACCAACCAAGGGCTGAAGGGATTCGCCACCACAGCACAGCTCCTCTCCCAAAATGTGGCCAGACTGCTTCTTTAAGCAGGTCCTTGATCCATTTCTCATCACTGAGCATGACCTCCCAACCAGGGCCTCCAGCCATCCCCACCAGTGTTCTCTAGCCAACAGAGATTTGGAAATTTCCTGGGATGGAGCGCCCAAAGAGAGAGGTAGGCTGCCATCTTTGCTCTTTGGAAAACTTAGTCATTCCAGCCTCCAGCCTTTCAAGAGCCCAAGGCAACCGGGAACAGAAGTAGTACCCCAGCAAACATGGTTGCTTGACAAAAGGATGTCCAGACATCTTCTTTAAGAGGGTCCCTAATTCCATTTCTCCTGACTGAGTGAGACCTCCAAACCAGGGTCTTCAACCACTTCCCACAGGTGCATTCAGGTCAACAACAGGTCCCTACCTCCCTGGGATGGCACTCCCAGATGAAGGGGTAGGCTATCATATTTGCTGTTTCACAGCCTTCACACGTGATACCTCCAGGTACTGGAAAATCTGAGATGACTAGGGACTGGAGTGGACCCCCAACAAACGGCAGCAGCCCTACTGAAGAGTGCCAGTATACAGAAGAATGGAACCAACCTGATAGAGTTGAAAAACACAATACAAGAATTTCATAATGCAATCACAAGTATGAATAGCAAAATAGACCAAGTGAAAGAAAGACTCTCAGGGCATGAAGACGGTCTTTCTGAAACAAGCCAGATAGACAAGAATAGAGGAAAAAATGAATGAAAAGGAATTAAAAATTTAAAAATACGGGATTATGTAAAGAGACTGAATCTACAACTGATTGGTGTACCTGAAAGAAATGGAGAGAATAGAACTAATTTGAAAAACATATTTCAGGATATCATCCATGAGAACTTCCCCAACCTAGCTAGACAGGTCAACTTCAAATTCCAGAAATTCAGAGAACCCCAGTCAGATATTCCACGAGAAGATCATCTCCAAGGCATATAATCAGATTCTCCAATGTCAAAATCAAAGAAAAAAAAAGTTAGGACAGCTAGAGAGAAAGGCCAAGTCACCTACAAAGGGAAGCCCATCAGACTAACCATAAACCTCTTAGCAGAAATCCTACAAGCCAGAGGAGATTGGGGTAAAATATTCAATATTCTTCAATAAAAGAAATTCCAAGCCAGAATTTTATATCTAGCCAAACTAAGCTTCATAAGTGAAGAAATAAAATCCTTTTCAGACAAGCAAATGCTGAGGGAATTCATTACCACCAGTCCTGCTTTATAAGAGCTCCTGAAGAAAGCACTAAATGTGGAAATGAAAGAACATTAGCAGCCAGGTGCAGTGGCTCATACCTATAATCCCAGCACTTTGGGAGGCCGAGGCAGGCAGATCACTTGAGGTCAGGAGTTTGAGACCAGCCTGACTAACCATGGTGAAACCTTATCTCTACTAAAAATACAAAAATTAGTTGGGTGTGGTAACAGATGCCTGTAATCCCAGCTACTTGGGAGACTGAGGCAGAGGAATCACTTGAACCAAAAAGGTGGAGGTTGCAGTGAGCTGCAATCATACCACTGCACTCCAGCCTGGGCAACAGAGTGAGAATCCTTCATAAAGGAAGAAAAGAAGAAAGGGAGAAAGAGAGAGAGAGAGAGAGAGAGAAAGAGAGAGAGGGAACAAGAGAGAGAGACAGAAGAGAGAAAGAGAGAGAGAGAGAATAACAGCATTAGCAGCCACTACAAAAACACACCAAAGTACACAGACTAGTGACACTATAAAGCAATCACATAAACAAATCTGCAAAATAATCTGCTAACATCATGATGACAGGATCAAATCCATACATATCAATACTGACGTTAAATGTAAATGACCTAAATGTCCCAATAAAAAGACACAGAGTGGCAAGCTGGATAAGGAAACAAGACCCATTGCTATGCTATCTTCAAGAGACCCATCTCACATGCAATGACACACATAGGCTTAAAATAAAGGGATATAGAAAAATCTACCAAGCAAATGGAAAACAGAAAAAAGGAGGGGTTGCAATCTTAGTTTCTGACAAAACAGTCTTTAAACCAAAAAAGATCAGAAAAGACAAGAAAGGGCATTACATAATGATAAAATATTTAATTCAACAAGAAGAGCTAATGATCCTATATATATATATATGCACCCAACACAGGAGCAACCAGATTCATAAAGTAAGTTCCTAGAGACTTTCAAAGAGTTTTAGAATCCCACACAATAATCATGGGAGACTTTAACACTCCACTGAAAATATTAGATGAATCACTGAGGCAGAAAATTAACAAAGATATTCAGGACCTGAACTCAGCACTGGACCAAATGGATCTGAGAGATATCTACAGAACCCTGCACCCCAAAACAACAGAATATACTTTCTTTTATTGCCACCCACTTACTCTAAAATCAATCATATAATCAGAAGTAAAACACTCCTCAGCAAATGCAGAATAACTGAAATCATAACATAACAGTCTATCAAACCACAGTGCAATCAAATTTGAAACCAAGACTAAGAAATTCATTCAAAACCATATGATTCCATAGAAATGAATAACCTGCCCCTGAATGACTTTTGGGTAAATAATGACTTTAGGCAGAAATCAAGACATTCTTTGAAACTAATGAGAACAAATATACAACATATCAGAATCTCTGGGACACAGCTAAGGCATTGTTAAGTGGGAAATATATAGCACTAAATGTCCACATCAAAAAGTTACAAAGATCTCAAGTTAACAAACTAGCATCACACCTTAAAGAACTAGAGAACCAAGGGCAAGCAAATCCCAAAGCTAACAGAAGACAAGAGAGAAGATTCAAATAAACACAATCAGCAACTAAGGAGGATATCACCACTGACCCCACATAAATGCAAACAACCATCAGAGAATATTATAAACACCTCTATGCACATAACCTACAAAACCTAGAATAAATGGATAAATTCCTGGACACACACACCCTCCCAAGAGGGAACCAGGAAGAAATTCAATCCCCAAACAGACCAATAATGAGTTCTGAAATTGAGGCAGTAATAAATAGCCTACAACCCAAAACAAACAAACAAAAAAGCCCAAGACCAGATGGGTTCACAGTTGAATTCTACAAGATGTAGAAAGAAGAGCTGGTACTATTTCTACTGAAACTATTCCAAAAAATTGAAAAGAAGAAACTATTTTCTAACTCATTCTATGAGGCAAGTATCATGGTGATACAAAAGCCTTGCAGAGATACCACAAAAAAGAAAATTTCAGGCCAATATCCTTAAGGAACATCAGTGCAAAAATCTAAAACAAAACACTGGCAAACTGACTCTAGCAGCACATCAATAACTTATCCACAAAGATCAAGTAGGCTTTATCCCTGGAATGAAAGTTTGGTTCAACACATGCAAATCAATAAATGTGATTCATCACATAATCAGAACTAAAGGCAACAACCACATGATTGACTTAATAGATACAAAAAGACTTTCAATCAAATTCAACATCCCTTCATGTTAAAAACTCTCAATAAACTAGGTATTGAAGGAACATACCTCGAAATAATAAGAGCCATATATGACAGAACCACAGCCAGCATCATACTGAATGGGCAAAAGCTGGAAGCATTCCCCTTGAAAACTTGCACAAGACAAAAATGTGCTCTCTCACAACTACTATTAAATATAGTACTGGAAGTTCTGGCCAGGGCAATCAGGCAAGAGAAAGAAATAAAAGGAATTCAAATAGTGAGAGAGGAAGTCAAACTACCTTTGTTTGCAGATGACACAATCTTATATCTAGAAAACCCCATCTTCTAGCCCAAAGGCTTCAAAAACTGATAAGCATCTTCAACAAAGTCTCAAGATACAAAGTCAATGTGCAAAAATTGCTAGCATTCCTACATAACAACAACAGTCAAGCCAAAAGCCAAATCCCAAACAAATCCCCATTCACAATTGCCAAAAAAAGTATTAAATACCTAGTAATACAGCTAAAAGCAAAGAGAAAGATCCCTACAAAAAGATCTATGAACCACTGCTCAAAGAAATCAGAGACGACACAAACAAATGGAAAAACATTCCATGTTCGTGGATAGGAAAAATGAGTATCATTAAAATGGCCATACTACTCAAAGCAATTCATAGATTCAATTATATTTCCATTAAACTACCATTGACATTTTTCACAGAACTAGGAAAAAACTATTTTAAAATTCATACAAAACCAAAAAAGAGCTTGAATAGCCAAGGCAACCCTAATCAAAGAGAACAAAGCTGGAGGCAACATGCTACCTGACTTCAAACTATACTGTGAGAGTAGAGTAACCAAAACAGCATGGTACTGGTACAAAAACAGATACATAGACCAATGGAACAGAATCGAGAACATAGAAATATGGCTACACACCTACAACTATCTGATCTTCAACAAACCAGACAAAAACAAGCAATGGGAAAAGGATTCCCTAATCAATAAATGGTTTTGGTATAACTGGCTAGCCATAGGCAGAAGATTGAACCTGCACCCCTTCCTTACACAATATAGAAAAATTAACTCAATATTGATTAACAACTTAAACATAAAGTCCAAAACTATAAAAACCCTGGAATACAGCCTAGGCAATACCATTTAGGACATAGGCATAGGCAAAGATTTTATAAGAAAGACATCAAAAGCAAGGGCAACAATACCAAAAATTGACAAATAGAACTTAATTAAAGAGCTTCTGCACAGCAAAAGAAACTAATAGAGTAAACAAACAACCTGAAGTATGGGAGAAAGCTTTTGCAAACTGTGCATCTGACAAAAATATAATATTTGGCATCTATAAGGAACTTAAACAAATTTACAAGAAAAACACAAACCCCATTAAAAAGTGGGCAAAAGACATGAACAGACACTTTTCAAAAGAAGACATACATCCAGCCAACAATCTTTTTTTTTTTTTTTTTTTTTTTTTGAGACGGAGTCTCGCTCTGTCGCCCGGGCTGGAGTGCATTGGCCGGATCTCAACTCACTGCAAGCTCCGCCTCCCGGGTTCACGCCATTCTCCTGCCTCAGCCTCCCGAGTAGCTGGGAATACAGGCGCCACCACAGCCAACAATCTTATAAAAGAAAAGCTCAACATCACTGATCATTAGAGAAATGCAAATCAAAACCATAATGAGATACCACCTAACACCAGTCAGATTGGCTACTATTAAAAAGTCAAGAAATAACAGATGCTGGCAATGTTGTAGAAAAAAAAGGGAACACTTATACACTGTTGATGGGAGTGTGAATTAGGTCAATTACTGTGGAAGACACTGTGGTGATTCCTCAGAGACCTAAAGACAAAAATATCATTTGACCCAGCAATCCCATTACTGGGTACACACCCAAACAAATGTAAATCATACTATTATAAAGATACATGCATGCATATATTCATTGCAACACTATTCACAATAGCAAAGACATGGAATCAACCTAAATGCTCATCAATGACAGACTGCATAAAGAATATGTGATACATACACACCATGGAATACTACGCAGCCATAAAAAAAGAGCAAGATCACATCCTCTGCAGGGACATGGATGGAGCTGGAGATCGTTATTCTTAGCAAACTAACACAGGAACAGGAAACCAAATACTGTTCTCACTTATAAGTGGGAGCTAAATGATGATAATACATGAACACATACAGAGGAACAATACACACTGGGGCCTTTCAGAGGGTGAAGGGTGGGAGGAGGGAGAGAAGCAGCAAAGATAACTAATGGATACTAGGCTTAATACCTGGGTGATGAAATAATCTGTACAACAAACCCTCATGACACAAGTTTACCTATGTAATAAACCTGTATTCATTCCCCTGAACTTAAAATGAAAGTTATGAAATAAATAAGTAACAATAAAAAGCACTAGAAAAATTTTTTAAGGTTTTTGCATATGTCAGGCCAGGGTTTTCAATCCCCTACTCCTTTTTAGGAATGACGCTTTGGTGAGACAAATAGGAAAGAAGGAGCTTTGGCTTGCTTTACAATGAATAAAAGGGTAACTAAAAGAGGCAGTAAAAAGCAGCATAATAAGGATTTTTTGTTGTTGTTGTTTTATGGTTATTTCCCTCTGGAAAGTATGAAGGATCTAAATTTTTCCATCACACTCAGATATTGTAAGAACCAAAATGAGATACCACATTTGCCATGATGTCATTATTATACACTGTATGCCTGTATCAAAATGTCATGTACCCCATTAATATATACACCTATTATGTACCTACACAATTAAAAATAAACACCTTTTCAAAAGAAGAGGAATAATCTATTGCCTCTTCTGCTGTAATATCACAGAGAAACAGAAGAACCTTGCCTATATCTTAAAGAATGCTGTCTGAATCCTTGGAAGCAGAGCATGGTGGTAGAAAAATTGAAAGAGAAACACAGAGAAAGAGAGAGAGGAATAAGGAGACAAGAGACTCCAAGACACCCCTCTGAGGTGGATGCCATTTGCACCAATACATGAGTCCAGGAAATTTTTGCACCCTGTTCTGGACTCATCTACTTCTGATTCCTTCTGGCAATAGTTATGGCACCATTTGGGAGGTTATATTTTGGAAGTTTCACCTAACACATTTTTGGAAACAGTTTCAATAAATCATGGTTTTAAGAACTGTTAGCAAAGATATTGAAGTATGATGGAAGAGCAATGTGAAGATGTTGACATGAGTTGGAGGCTCACAAGGAATCAATCAGAGGAGTCACAACTGACAGCAGGGGGTATATTCCTTCAGCAACTTAGCACTCAACACAGCAGCGGGCGTGATAGAGAAAAGTAGAGTGAAACCTAGACTCAGAAATTACACATCCTCAAGTGCAGTTTTCTAACACCTAGTTCAGTGCTTCAAGCCATCTGGAAACAAGAATAAAATGCCTGCAATTAACTAAACTGGGCTATATAGATACAAACAGGATATCTTGAGTTAAAAAAAATTAGTGTAGGAATGGAAATTAAATTTAGTTGCTTACATATATGCTGTTATACAATCAGTAAAGAGTGGTTTCAATTTCTTTACTTAATTTTGGTGAGTTGAGAAACAGTAAAATATACAAAGAAATCACCTAAACTTCCAATCCAGTAGAGTGAGTGCTGTCAGTTCTCAGAGAAAGTCACTGTTTTAGATTTTGGAGGCTTTGCTTATGTCCCCTTCATCAGTAGTTTATATTTCTTCCAGGGATTTCCTCTATTTATTTGTAATTTTAAAAATTCAGTTTTGAACTTTATTTGACCAGTCTCCTACAAATAAAAGATATTTTCAAAATTTATTAATTTCAGGATACACACACACACACACACACACAAAGTCTCAACAACGACAAGACCTAACATAATTTGAAAGTTATTTTATAACTAGACTAGAATGTATGGGGAAAAGGCAGAAATAAAGGAGGAAAAAAGACATTGTTTATTTGCATTTTAATAGAGTAAGAATCCCGTTTTGAAAAATACTGCAGTTTCATTTTAAACCAAGCCACTTTCGAATACACACATTTCAGCATTTTTAAACACCTCTGTTTCCCATTAAACCACTACATACATTTAATTCCTCAATTGAAACTCCACTGAGATAACAATATACAGAAAAAAGTATGAGCACTTTGCGCAATCACTGACAAATGTAATAAGTACGCGTGGAGCGTGTTCCATCTCAGTGCCCAGAAAAGTACTAAATTTGTCAAAATGATTCTTACTTTCCTAAACGAGCAGACTCCACAATACTACCTCAAGATGACTGCTAATATAACCATTTTTAAAAACAAAATTTTATTGTCATATACTTATTTTCCCCTTGGCTCTAAACCAAATGAATTTATTGAGTTTAAATATTTTACTTTGTCCAGGGACCTTGTGAATCGTATTGGACTTTCTAAAGAATGCGTATTGTGCGGCAGGTTATTACTAAATATTTACAACTGGTAAAGTGAAGGAATTGTGGCATTCGTTCACATAGGAAACAAACTAGACAATTGAAACTGTTCAACTATTGTTTATATAAGCAGTTGATACTTTCTAATTTTAAATTAATGTCACTTATTCCTCTGTTTGGGAAACTAACTTTCACTAAAGTTAATTAGACATTAATGTATTATATTGAAAGATTATTCTGCTCGTCAATATAACTGATCCTAGGATGTTTTGATGCCTGCCACTGTAAAACTCATAAATCTTGAAAATAACATTGTCAATTCTTAATTATCTAAAAATTAATCTTTCTTCTCCTCCTTCCCTCCTGTTTCAGAGAAGAAATTATCCCTAGTATTTTCCACGTCTACTGTTTCTCTGTTATTTTATCTCTTGCTGCCTCTCAGAGAAGTACTTCTCTAGTGAAAGATGTTATATGAGTAGAAAGAGATTGACTTTCAGGATTAGACAGACCTGGTTCCAACCTTGATAGCTCCTTGCTCCCTAATTCCTAGAACTGTGACCTTAGCCAAGTTACTCAACCACTACAAGTAGGAAAGGGTCTATAAAACTGTTTTCCCTACAGAATGAAAATTTAGCCATTGGTTAACTCTAGCCAAATGACTTTTGCATGGTAAATTGCATCTGGACAGGTAGGAATTAGAAATGTACAATAAATATTTTATGATACCATAGGTAAAGACTTTCATAAATGCAAAGGCTCTTATAACTAGCATCAGCCTTCCAAAAACTATGGTTGTGGAGTTGCTACAAGAGCTGTTGACATCTGTAGAACATGAGGCTTCAAAATCAGGCTATTTTGCATCTTCTTGATGTCTCATTTCCTAATCTCTGCACTGTCTGCTGGATTGCTGCATGGACTCCCAGAGAAGAAAAATGTATGATGCTTCCCTGCTAGCATTTTGTGTCCCTATTATACATAGTCTTCAAAGGATTTTAGTATCAAATGTGACCTATGATAGTCTTAGAAGTCTGAATGTTTAGTTGAGTCTAAGAATATCTCCTGATGAGCAGTAGAGAGGTATTATAATATCCACCTCCTAATGATACCATGAGGATTAAATCACATTGTATATAAATACATACATACAATGATTCCTACACATCTATGTTTCCACACATGTATAGTAAGAGAAAGCTCATCGCACTGGAGTTTAAGCACAATTATTATTTAAAATGTGTTTTTGTAATTTATCATGCCGATTTTCTCCTGGTAAATTGTAAATCTAATGAGGACAGGAGTCACTACTTTCATTTTAGTGTTTCCAACTTCATACAGAGAACTGCTACATAATAGGTATTCAATTTATGTTTGCTCTTTCCTTGCTGGAGAGACTCCAAATTGAGATCTATGGAAAGCCAATTCCTCATAATTTTGATAAGTGTTATTCAAAATGTTGAAATAAATTTGGGAAACACTAGGTGATTCCAAACAATTTTTTTTTTTTTTTTTTTACACTACGTCTTGCAATTCTCCAACATGAAATGCAATGGGAGAAGGAGACAAATACTTATTTCATGTGCAATTTCACAACCTTCTTTTTTTAAGGCCCAACTTTTGAGATGGGTTTTGCGCAGATGACACTGTAGGAAACACTGCCAAAATCTAAATATAGGTCCTCTTGAAGCTGTAATGTCCCTGGATAAAAACAGATGCATCTAATTATCTCACAAGAGAGGAGAATTGGAACAGAAAGATTTAGTAAATTTCCTAAAATCTTGCATGTAATATTTCCCTATACAGCTTACCCTGTTGTCAGTCGAAAATTGGTCATACAACTTGCTCCAGCTTGTCTGTATTAAGTCCCCACACTAATCACTCCTGATAACAAAATCAGATGAAGTAAAAAACACGGAGCATGTATCTAAGAACCAGAAGGACCCTAGGGTTCTAAGTCCATGGAAGTGATCTTTCCTGGTCCTCGCACATATAACCATTGGAATGTTGACTCTCCACAAAGATCAGATGAAATTTTGCATTGTATCTGCTTTTCCAGGACTCTCTTCAATCACTGACCCTCGGTATGGTAATAACAAACCCATGATTTCCTTGTTTCTAAAATGTTCTAATGTTTTCACATCTTGGAGGGGACCTGTATCTACCTCTCTCTAGCACTCATTTTCTTGTTTGGCTGTCCAACTCAACCACAGATTCCACAGCAAGAGGAACCATAGATTACTCATCACAACATCCTCAGCCCATAGTATATTCTTAGCAAACATTTTTTTAAATGACTAAATGAGCAAATGTGATGAGAATTTTAAAATGCGTAGAACTGACCAGAGCCAGGAATCCTGGAAAGTCCAGTATCTTTCTCTTTCTACAAATAAATGATGTGGGGAAGGGGGACAAATGTTTAATAAAATTCTGCCATTAACTGATATATCCACAAAAGCATTTACTGAAAACGTAGGGCTATCTGATCATTCCTAGTATATTTCACTGTGTTTAACAAACACTGTGGGAGCCTTGACCATCTGGGATGTCATTACATAAAGGTAAATAATTAAATATATAACTTTGTAAATACTTCTTAAAGAATGTAATTCCTTTTCAGTCAGGATAGAGAAACTCTGTTATTTCTTATAATAGAAACTATAAAATCTCTGAGCTTCAGAAATCTTTCAGAAGAAATCTTTGGGAAAGGACACCTATAATAAAGATATCCTGGGGAAAGAAGAGATGATGTAAATTCATAATTAGATTATAAAAGACGGAAAGCTAATTGATGCACTATATGACATATACCATCAAATTTTACTGACAAAATGAAAAACTGACCTTCTGTGAAGCATTGAAGGAAATTTTGCCCAGTTTGTATTTAGAAGAACAGAAGGGAAGTTCTAAGAAACATAAGGATGGGGTCCAACGACAAAGTCTCTTATTTTCACTGTTAGTAAAAGGAAATCAGAAATGTGGTTTGAGATAATCAACACAGACACCTGATCAATATGACTAGAAAAGATTCTTTTTGCCCACAGTAGCTCCTAATCATCATCTTACAAGCATGCCCTCCCATTCTAATAGATCTTTCATATTCCAGTCTTGAATTGATGAGGATGATTTTGGTTACGAAGAAACCCAGCTCAAAATTGATCAAACAAAAAAGGAGATATGAGTTGGTCACACAGGTCCCAGCTACTCAGGGGCCTGAGGCAGGATGGTCGCTTGAGCAGGAGTCTGGGTTTAGCTTAGGCAGCATAGTGAGACCTTGTCTCTTAATTTAAACAAAAAGTAATTGAATGTAAACCTTGATATACCATGAAATAGTTGAACAACTGAATCACTAGGAGGGCAAAAATGCAGGCTGGCCTCAGAAACCAGAGGAGCAAGAACTCAAACATCTGTAGGACTCATGTCTCATTCCTGCTTCTTTTATGCATCAGTTTCATTCTTCTCTCATTATGAACTTAAAAACTGTGCACAGCGCATATATATATATATATGGCTTCTGGAGGCCAGACACAGTGGCTTACACCTGTAATCCTAGCAATTTGGGAGGCCGAGGCTGGCGTTCGAGAGCTCTTGAGCTCAGGAGTTCGAGACCATCCTGGGCAACATGGCGAAACCCTGTCTCTACCAAAAATACAAAATATTAGCTGGGCATGGTGGTATGCACCTTTGGTCCCAGCTACTCAGGAGACTGAGGTGGAAAGATCGCTTGAGCAAGGTAGAGGTTGTAGTGAGCCAAGATCATGCCATGATATATAGATATATGGCTTCCAGTAACCCTCAAGATTTATATTCAGTGAACTTTCTCTTGAGGTTCCAAGAGATTGACAGCAGCCTGGACCTGGATTGGATGCCCAACATATATCAATTAACTGTAATCAGGAGAGTAAATTTGTATAAGAATATAGCAGTTCCCTTAGTGCTCACATAAATGGACTGAAGAGTTATTTCCAGGAAAAAACAAAAACAAAAACAAAAAAAAAAAAACAAAGCTTTTCCCAGAAGAGTCATTATCAAACATGCAAGTCAGGCATCACAGACTGAATAATAACCCTCAAAGGTGTGCACATCCTACTTCCTGAAACTAGTGAACATGCTACCTTTTATGGTAAAAGGGAAAGGGCTTTGCAGGTGTAATTATGTTAAGGATCTTGAAATGGGAAGTTATATTGGATTTCCTGGGTACATCCCATATAATCACAGCATCCTTATAAAATAAAGGAGGGAGGAGGATCAGACTCAGACATTTAAAGAAGCTATGCTTCTGGCTTTGAAGATGGAACAAGGGACCATGAGCTAAGAAAGACAGACAGTCTGCAGAAACTAGAAAAGGCAAGAAAACCAATTCTCTCTGAACCTCTAGGAAAAACAGTGCCTGCTGGCACCTTAATTTTAGCCTAGAGAAACCCATTTTGGGCTCGTGTTCTCCAGAACTCTAGTATAATAGATTTGTCTGGTTTTAAGCCACGAAGCTTAAAACAGAATAGCAAACTAATACACAGACTGGCCAGTGTAATCCTGCTTCTTCTTAAAGTAACAGACTCATGCCTGTTCCAGCACCCCAACCAACACACACTTGTCTGTTATCTTGAAAGAAAAATCTAAACTTAGCACATCACCCTCCCCACTTTTAATTTACAATTTGTGTAACATGACTTCTAACCCCAGACCTCTGAAACTGATCCAGAAGAGGCCATCAAAGGACTTCTTAGTGGAGAAGTCATGTAGCTACTTCTCATTTTTTATATATGCATGCACAGACACATCAGTAGACTTCACCGATCAATTTTTTCTTGAAAATCTCTCCTCTACATCTTTGAGTTACCGGTCTCTCTTAATTCTCCTACTTTTTATTTATTTTCTGGGTTTCTTCTTCTATTGATCCTTTAAATACAAACTTCTTTTCCTCTATTGTATCATCTGTTCCTCCTCCATATACATAGGCACCCACATTTCAATCTTGTCTCTAACAATCAGTAATTGTATGACATTGGTCAGATATTTTAGCATGATGGCATTCCCCAAATAACCGTAACACCCACATTATAGGGTTGTTGAAGAATCACAGACAAGGTAGAGAAAATATCTACATATAGTATACTTTCAATACATAGTCACTTTATTATTCCACTATTTTTTTAATCCCTTTATAGCTATCTTTCTCTAATTCTGCTCTTTCCTATATAATTCCAAACTGCCTGCTTGACATCTCCACCTAGATATCCTCATTGCTGTCTAAAATCCATCTTACTTCTCCCCTTCTTAGTCCCAAACTACTCCTCTTCAGAGCTTTATAGCACCCTAACAGAATCATAAATCGCTATTCACCCTGACTGGAAAGTTAATAATTGCCTTCCAACTAGTTGTTTCTCGAAACCAATTGATCATGAAATATCTCAATTGACTTCTACATAGCATCCACAGTGCTATTTCTAAATATTCTATTTTCCCTAAGTTCTGAATCCCAGCCCTACCATTTTCACTTTCTGTAATGATACTACTTTATAATTTAATTATAGTTCTTCTGATATGAGCTACCTCATCTTGCTGCAACTTCATCTCAAGTTTCCCCAACATCTTCAATCATCTTTATCCTTCTTCTATCAGAGAAGGAGGAATCACCCTTCTTCTCCATCTATCTTTAAAAGATGAAAAATTTTATGGCAATTTTAAAAAATAGGCCAACTGCGATGGCTCACGCCTGTAATCCCAGCACTTTGGGAGGCCGAGGTGGGTGGATCACCTGAGGTCAGGAGTTCGAGGCTGGCTTGGCCAAATGGTGAAACCCCCTTTCTACTAAAACTACAAAAATTAGCTGGGCATAATGGTGGGTGCCTGTAATCCCAGATACTCGGGATGCTGAAGCACGAGAATTGGTTGAACCCCAGAGGCGGAGGTTACAGTGAGCCAAGATTGCGCCATTGCACTCCAACCTGGGTGACAGGGCGAGATTCTGTCTCAAAAACAAAAACAAAACAAAAAAAAACCCTCAGGTTTAAGAGTCAAAGAGAGACCTGAATTCAATTCCAAAGTTTTGTTTTTTGATTTTCTACTCATTAGCCACATGAACAAATTATTTTTCTTGTTTTCCTCAACTGCAAAACAGGGGGGAAAAAAAGATAAATGCTTGAGGGGATGGATACCCCATTCTCCATGCTGTGCTTATTTCACATTGCATGTCTGTATCAAAACCATCTTGTGTACCCTATAAATATATACACCTACTATGTAACAACAAAAATTTTAAAAACAAAAAAAAAGGGAAAAAAAATCACCTCAAAATACTGGTGATGATTTAGAATTTAAGAGCTTTAGAATGGTGCCTCTGCCCTTTTCCCTATCCCATTCCCTCTTGGCAATGTCCTCATATTCTCTAGCAACTTGTCTCTCATCATGAGATTTCTAACCTCAATCCCAACTTAATAAGTTGAAGTTAGTGTTTGAGACTAAATGTCCTTCTTCCAATCCAGATTGTCTATAAAATGTTTAATCACCATATATGGGGTTGCCAGATTCAGCACATAAAAATACAGGACATCCAGTTACATTTTAGTTTCAGATAAACAATGAATATATTTTAGTACATTTTTTAGTATATCATATGCAATATTAATTGTTTATTAATTTTTAAATTTTCTGTTTGATGTTATTTCTCTTTTTTCCTACTTTTTTTATTATTATACTTTAAGTTCTGGGATACATGTGCAGAACGTGCAGGTTTGTTACATAGGTATTCATGTGCCATGGTGGTTCGCTGCACCCATCAACCCATCATCTACATTAGGTATTTCTCTTAACGCTAGGAGAAATACCTAATTCCCTCCCCTAGTCCCCCACCCCCAACAGGCCCCGGTGTGTGATGTTCCCCTGCCCGTGTCCATGTGTTCTCATTGTTTAAGTCCCATTTATGAGTGAGAACATGCAGTGTTTGGTTTTCCGTTCCTATGTTAGTTTGCTGATAATGATGGTTTCCAGCTTCATTCATGTTCCTACAAAGGACATGAACTCATCCTCTTTTATGGCTGCATAGTATTCGATGGTGTATATGAGCCACATTTGTTTATTTAAAGTTAAAATTAAATTAGGCTTTCTGTATTCTATCTAGCAACCCTAAGAATATATCATATTAGAGATGAGATTTTAGAAAACCTCTGTTTTACTCCTTTCCAGAAACTTAAATGGAATGTTGTAAAATTTAAATGAGCTAATGTATTCAAACTACCCTGAACATAAATATTTATTAAATAGCTGCATTTCCTATAACTTTTGAAATTCTTATAAGTGCTTCTATTAACACTGACAAATATTAGTATTTTATAGATTATAAAATTGGGTCTCAGAAAGAGTAGGTGACATTATGAAGGTCTTGCTGATATATAGTGGCAGAAGTTCATATTCTTTAAGAGCCAAGCAGATGCTTTGCATTCAATTCCATTCTGCTGTTTCAGGTTACCTTCTATGAACTGTCAAGGGTTCCAATTTGTGCAACGTGTAGTGTTAATACAGATACTAGTGTCTTTGTCAATGCAACAATATAGTTTTTTTTAAAATAAATCTTCTCTATTAGAAAGAATAAAAGAGAACAAGAAAGGAGAGAAGGAAGGAAAGATGAACAGAGAGAGAGAGGGAAGGAATACATTAAATTACAAATGGATCACTTATCATTCTGGATTTTTTCAGTTGAATAAAGTTAAGGTTATGGTAGGTAACAAGGTGTGAATCCACTTCTCTATTTCTGAAGTGTGATTCATCTAACTGAAAACTTTCCTATTTCCTTATCCCTCTTCTGTCAGTAGATAACACACTCAAGACTTCATAACAGTAGTCATTTTCATAAACATTGGTAAAGTCAAGTATTTAAAATAAACAATACTCAGCCCATAGCTGGGAGAATTCAGCTCCGAGGAAACAAATTGCTGTTTTCCTACTGCACGATGGAGTAATATGTATCTGATGAGGGTTTTCTATGCCTTCAGCTATGAGATACCACTAACACGGCCATACTACTAAAGTGGACAGGAATAGAAAAATACTCTTAAGATACTTCATATTATTAAATTTAAAAAAATTGGAATATATATATAGTATATATATTGTATAATCTCTATATATAGTATATATATTGTTTAATCTATGACCTTCTGCACAATATTTTAAAACACACACTGTGCTGAAGAAACAAAATACAGAAAACTAGTTATATACAGATAAAGAAGTAATTAGAATCAAATGTACATTTGACTTTAGATACACAGAGACATATTAAGGATTTAAATTTCTTTTTATCTTGAATCAGCAGTGTTAAACTTACTCATCACCTAAATGGATTTGTGAGAAACCTGATTTTATAATCTAATCCTTGAAAAGTAGAGGGTCAATATCTATTTGGTTTTGAAACTAAATGGTTATAGCTATTGATTATAGCATAAAAGCTAAACTCTCCCAAAACACAGGTTGACTTGAACCTAGATAAAATTAGTAATTATTAAGGTGAAGAACAGCACACATTTGAATTAATGTTATCTACTATGTGATAGCCAACACTTAGTTTTCCTATTGCGTATAAAGTTGTCACCTACAAAATCTTGATTCGAAATCAGTGGCAAATAAGTGTGTAGACTTACATTCTTTTACTGTATCTTGGAGTAATTCCTGTACTGCAGGGGTTACTCAATGTCATCAGCAAAACTAAAGCCATTAAAGAAAAGTGCAACATTTTCAACATTTTCATTTTCAACAAACGTTATCTAAAAACTACTTCTAAATAACTGCCTCAATCACTTCTGATTGGCTAGCAGCAGGGTTTTCCCAATAGATTTTGGTTCTCACAGCGACCCACACACTTGGATAAGTTTACCTTTTTATACTTTGTGGTTAGATTGCTAGAATGAAAAGAATTAGGGGGGCAAATATACTTTACCTCAATCAGAATTCTAGGTGCAACCTCCAGGAGACTTTTGTAACAACCAATTTGCTGTAGCCAAATCAGTCATAAGCACTATGCAGGGAACATTTCACAAGATGGGTTCACAGCAAGTGGGGCCATTTTTGATGAGGAACCATTAGGGTAACTAGTGTCTGGTCAGCATCAATGGGGAGCTGGCTGATACAGTTAAGGGTAGTACCTTCCCTGGCAAACATACCATAATCAGAGAACTATTATATCCCAAATATCAGGCATTTCAACTAAACTCCTGGGTATAATTTGGAGACAAAGGACATAATTAAATATCCCCAAACATCAAAACTGATGAGCTACATATAACTTAACAAAACAGTAAGTTGTTAGCAAAGATACATATATTATCAACTAGTATACGTACAGAAATAATAGTGATTCCGGTTTAACCAATCCCTGAGTTTCCAATCTTTATTTTACAATGCCATCCTATATTTTTAATGTTAAAATATGAACCTATAACTAGTTATAAACTTCATATATAAATTCTAAATGTATAAAACCTAAATAAAATTATAAATTACATACTAACCAAACTATAAAACCAATAATACATTTTACATAATTAATTTAGCTGTTGGTGTTACTTTACTAAGCAATTATTTTCAGCGTATGTAGGACACACATTGTTACAGTGAAGATTCTAAATTTATAATCGATATAAACTATTTTTTTTTAGTGCAGGATAATAAATATAACATAAATTTACCATTTCAGCCATTTTTTTTTTTTTCCAGACGAAGTCTCTCTCTTGTCCCCCAGGCTGGAGTGCAATGGCGAGATCTCGGCTCACTGCAACCTCCACCTCCCGGATTCAAGCAATTCTCCTGCCTCAGCCTCTCAAGTAGCTGGGATTACAGGCATCTGCCACCACGCCCAGCTAATTTTCATATTTTAAGTAGAGATGGGGTTTCACCATGTTGGCCAGGCTGGTCTCGAACTCCTGACCTCAGGTGGTCCGCCCATCTCAGCCTCCCAAAGTTCTGGGATTACAGGCATGAGCCACTGCAAACGGCTAGCCATTTTTAAAATGTACAGTTCTGTGGCATTAAATACGTTCACATTGTTATGTAACCGTCACCACCATCCATTTTGAGAACTTTTTCCTCTTCCCAAATTCAAGCTCTGTGTAAACACCAACTCCCCCATTTTTTACTCCATGCAGCCCCTGGCAACCACCACTCTGCTCCCTGACTCTATGAATTTGACTAGTTACCTTATATTATTGGAATGATACAATTTTGTCCTTTGGTGACTGGATTATTTTATTCAGCAAAATGTCCTCATGGTTCATTCATGGCGTATGGTGTGCCAGAATTTCCTTTCTTTTTAAGATTGAATAATATTACATGGTAGGTACATATTACATTTTGTCGATTAATTCATCATCGATGAACAACTGGTTGCTTCCACCTTTTGTCTATTGTGAAAAATGCTGCTATGCACATTGGCATTCAAATATCTGGTTGATTACCTCTTTTCACTTTTTTGGGGCATATATCTAGAAGTGAAATGCTTAATCATATGATAATTCTGTTCAATTATTTGAGGAATCACCATACAGTTTTCCAAAGTGGCTACATCATTTTACATTTTCACCAGCAACTAAGTTACATTTTTAATCCATATTTCTTGTTTACCTGATCCTGAAGCCCAACTGCCTAATATGAACTGATTATGTTTGTTGCTGATAAAAATAATCCCCGAAGCAATGCTGACCATGGTGGTCCTTATAAATCCTTGATTTTAATAAATGGAGATTTTTGCTTAAAGCCCTGTTAACATTCTATTGCCATTCATCCTAACTTCTGCCTATTTTTGGCCTCTACATTAGCATTGAAGAGACAAAGACATGTTTTAGTGTCTAATCAAGAAAACAAGTTGCCTTTTTTTTTATCAGTCTGCCTTCCTTTGCAAAATATTCCCTTTCTCTCTTCTCTATCAATCCTTATGTACTTCTTGTGCTGTTTCCCAGGACTACATTTTCTTTAAGTACAATCTTAGATTTACCAATTCCCCAAGGGGTGACAGTGATGCCCTGGTTACATTCCAGGGACATCGCTGAAAGTGGGGAGATGGTATTCTGCCCTGGTTACAGCAAGCCTGCTTGTTCTGTCTTCTCCTGGGTTCTTCAGATAGCTGCAATTTTCCCCATCATCAGCACTTCCCTGTCATTATTATCCACACCTTACCAGTCGCTCTTGACTCAGATTCCTGCCAGGTACCCTATTGTATTTCAGACTATTGTATTTCAGACTATCATATTCTCCAATGTTTGAAGCAAAAAAGATAGCTTTGAAGCGTACTTCTGTTAAGAAAAGTATCTCCCATACAAATCATTCTGATCTTTTCTAATCCCTCATTTAAAAAAGAGTATTTCAGGCTGGGTGCTGTGACTCACGCCTGTAATTCCAACACTTGGAAGGCCAAGGCATGTGGATCACCAGGGCTCAGGAGTTTGAGATCAGACTGGGCAACATGGCAAAAGCATGTCTCTACTAAAAATGCAAATGATTAGCCCAGGCTGGTGGTGTGCACCTGTAATCCCAGCTACTTGGGAGGCAGAGGCACAAGAATTGCTTGAGCCCAGGAGGTAGAGATTGCAGCGAGCTGAGATTGCACCACTGCATTCCACCCTGGGTGACAAAGCAAGATTCCGTCTCAAATAATCATAATAAATATTAAATAATAAAAAGTAATTCAGGGTATAACTAGAGAAAAATATGGCAGAAAATAGATATACTTATCCTCTTTATAAGAGAGAATTTCTGACTTTAATCATAATGGACGAAGTCAAAAACATAACATTTAAAAGTAGCTTTACATAAAGAATTACGTATATATAGTATATAAAGCAAACAAAAATAATATGTAATGCAGACAAAAATGTCTGCAACAAATGTGATAATTACCATTTTAAAATTAGTAAGGCTCTTCACAAAAACAAAGTTTATAAAATGAAAGCTGAAATAGCTAATGAACGTTTGAAATGTTTAACATCAATATGAAAAAATGCTAATTAAAATGAGATACCACTTTTACTAAATATTTTGTAATTATTAATAAAATATTTAATATTTTAATTAATAATTTTTAAATTAATTAATAAATATTAATTAAAATGTTATTATATTTTATTAATGGAAGTAAATTGACAAAGATTTTTGGAAAGGGGCCTGGTAACATATATCAAGAGTCTTAATTGAAATTATGCCCAGTAATTTTATTTTATAAAATCTATTCTTAAAATCAGTCTAAAATACTAAAAACAAAAAATACTGCAATAAAAACTGCTATTTATTAGCCATCCATTTGGTTAGGTCCTCTATTTATCACATGGTTACAAAGGAAGTGTTAGAAGGAAAATAACAGATATTGTCACTCTCATTTTTAAAGAATTTTTCAGAGAGAAGTTGGAGGGTTATCCAGGATACTGTAACTGGTGGGTTTTGGAGATCAGATTCAATGTCTGAGTTGCTTGTCTAACTGAACCATCATACCAATGGCATTTTTTTAATACATGAACATATTCACATTATTTATAATGAGGAAAAACTGAAGATAACTTAAATATCTACTGTAAGCCAAAAATAAAATTCTAAGTCCCCCAACCATCTGAATGTACCTCCTCTTTGCCAAGGGTATTCCAAAGTTAACCTGAAAAACTAGTCCTGCCCGTGATGAGAAGTGGGAGCTGAACATGCTTCATTATGATTAACATCAACACAGATCTTAAGACTGATAGAACAGACTCTTTAAGTCTGATAAATAACACTTACAGTCTATTCTCTCTGCAGCCTGCTACCTGACAGCTTTATCTGCATGATAAAACCTTTGTCTCCAGAACCTACACATTCCTTTCTGTTGATTCCAGGTCTTCAGATAATAACCAATTGCCAATCAGAAAACCCCTGCATCCAGTTCTCCTGTCTTTCTGGACAAAACCAACGTACATCTTACATAGATTGATTGAGGTCTTATGACTTCCTAAAATGTATAAAATAAAGTTGTAGCTCGACCACCTTGGACATATGTCAGGACCTCCTGAGGCTGTGTCATGGACCTGTCAAGATACTTTTCGGTTTACACTACCAAAAGAAACATGACTTTGAAAAATACAGTTTATTCATACGATTATTTTATTTTTCTAGACCCAAACTGGTTCCAAAATTATTTGTTATAGCTCTACCTGGACTATTATGCATCTATTAAAAATTGGATTTATGAAAATTTATGTAACCATGGGTAATGAGTATGTTATAAGGTCCATTGAAAAACACAAACTTGTAAATGTAATATGAGTTAATATTTAGATTAAATATTTAAAATATTTAATCATATTAAATATATTTAATCATATTAAATATTTAAAATATTTAATATTAAGTTTTAACAAATAATCATATCAAATATTAACAAATATTTAATATTTATGTGTAATAAACATAATATGATTTATAGCTTTGTAAAAAATATAAATAGAAATCAGTTAGGAAAAAAATTATCTTGAGCAGAGGTAACAGCTCACTTCTGGCTGAGCTGCTCTAATTCTTCCCCAGGAATCCATTACTATCTCACCTCCTGTGTCTCATCTCTTCTCTCGCTTACCTCCCTCACATACACAGAAGTTGAAATTCAAACTCCAAATTTTAAGTATAATCTTTTCTTTTTTCTTAATAGATTGCTCCAGGATGTATGTAATGAGAGCCCTTTGAACTAGTTTGTGTATTTTGGTCATTGTGATCATAAAAAAGTGAAACAGCATGCATTTGTATTCATTTTCTACTTCATTCTCACCTCATTACTTATTTTCTCTCCCATATATAATTCTCTTTAAAAAGTGCATATGTGGGAAGTGTATGTTGGAAAGAGAGAATATGACCTAGAAAGTATAAACCAAAAATACAATTCTAAGCCCCCCAACCAACAGAATGGACTCCCCTCTCAGCCAAGGGAATCCCAAAAACAATCCTGAAAGACTGGTTCAGGCCATGACAGGAAGGAAGGGGTCAGACATGCCTCATTATACCCTCCTTCCTTTGGAGTTCAGGCATTGCTGACAAGCATTAACATGAAAACAGAGATCTTAAGACTGACAAAGCAGACTCTTTGTAGCAATAAGACACTAAGTTCCAACATGACTGGCAAAACATTACATTACAGATAGCGGTCCCCGGGGGATTTCAAAGTATTTTACCCTCCAATATATATTTGACATATTTTGAAATTGCCTTCCAAAGGTGTCTCTTGTGGGGGACATTTACATTCTTTAGAAAATCTCCTTCCCTTACTTGGTCTTTTCCAGAGAGTATGATACCTTTTAAGGTCCTATAATGTAGGGGTCCCCAACCCCCAGGGACTGGTCTGTGGCCAGTTAGGAACTGGGCCGCACAGCGGGGTGAGCAGCAGGCAAGTAAGCATTACCACCTGAGTTCCACCTCCTGTCTGATCAGCGATGGCATTAGATTCTCATGGGAGCACGAATCCTACTGTGAACTGCACATGCAAGGGATCTAGGTTGCACACTCCTTATGAGACTCTAATTCCTGATGATCTGAGGTGGAACAGTTTCATCCCAAAACCATCCCCACATTGTACGTGGAAAAATTGTCTTCTATGAAACTGGTCCCTGATGACAAAATGGTTGGGGACTGCTGCCATAAGAGACATTCACATCTATTATTTCTGAGGCCGGCTACCTGGAAGGCTTCATCTACATGACAAGAATCTTGGTTTCCACAATCCTCTGCCACCCTTACCTTAACTCAAGCTGACTTCAAATTTTCAAGCAGAGCTTAATTCTTTCAACCAATTGCCAGTAAGGAAATCTTTGAATCCACCTATGAACTAGAAGCCCCCATTTTGAGATGTTCAACCCTTCCAAGCTGAACCAATGTATATCTTACATGTATTGATTTTATGTCTTTGCCTGTAACTTCCGTCTCCCTAAAATGTATAAAACTAAACTGTAACCCAACCACCTTGGGCACATATTCTCAGCACTTCCTGAGGCTGCGTCATTAGCTATAGTCTTCAACCTTGGCAAAATAAACCTCTACATTGATTAAGACCTGTCTCAGATACTTTTTGGTTTACAAAAGAAGTGCCTGAAAATATTAGTAGTTAAGTCAAAGTGTTGGAATATCAGTGATATGTTTTTCAATTTTTTTGTTTTTTCCTAAAATAATCATGCCTCACTCTCATTTTCAGTAAAAATAACATAGTTAATTAAAATAATTGATTCAAACAAAGTACACAGTAGTGGAATCACTGAGTTCATTGAATGTGGATCATCTTGAGCATTAATCCTAGGTTCCACCACAAACTAGCTTTGTGGGGTTGGTAAATTACATAAATTCCGTGAACTATGGATTACTCACCTGAAAATTAGGTATCATACTTTTACCTTGCAGGGTTGATAAAAAGGCTGTAAATAAACCAAAACGTGAAGCACTAAAATATGGGACAGAGTAGGTGCTCAACAAATGAGAGCTAAAATTATATTCCTTGTCGTAAATGTTTTACTCTTTAATCATCCTTTTCTCAACCTCTAGAGAGCAAGAGGCAGCTGTGGCTGGCATTACTCCACTCAGCAGGGACTCCATTTAAACACCTTTAACTCTTAAAATTTTCCAGCCCTACCTGTCTGCCTGCACTAATGATCCCCAGCAGTGGGAGACCTGCCTTTGATTTCTCCTGTGAGGCTCTGAACCCCAGTGCAGTGACTGGTTATGTTTCTCACTTTCCATCCTTCTCCTACATGACTTTGCTTAAAGTACCTTAACAACATATTGGAAAGTAAACTTAACATTAGCCCGGGTAAACTCTGTTATCCTTGTGGCACATTCTTGCTAAGTCATTAAATGCTCTGGAGTAAATCCTCCTGCTCTGCAGTTTAACAGGGAGTCACTCAGAGCAGTGCAATCAATTATGTTCCTGCTCCCTGTTTCCCACTATACAAAAGGATCGACAAAAGACACACAGAGGCCTGGTTAGTGAAATGAGTCACTTTTCCCTTAACTGCAACTTAATCAGCATGGTAGTCCCAATGCTAATGAATATTAGTCCAACCAAATTTCAGTTGGAAGCAACCCAGAGAACTTCTCCAAGGCAATCATTCTGCAGATGAGAAAATTGAAGCCCAAAGAGTGAATGAACCAATGGGGCATAGTAGGCACTGAATACAAGCTTGCTGAATGAATGAGCTTTCTATGTCAGGAACTAGATAGTGGTAGAAAAAGTTATAGCTGATGTGTTTTAAGGGCTTGCTGTTTTTAGGCACTCTTCTAAGTGCTTTATATGGGTTAGCTTAGGTAACCTTTGCTACACAGTGTTTTACAGGTAAGGAAATGTATGCATATAATAAATAACTCCGTCAAAGCCACATGGAAGACAAATGGTGGAGGTAGATTTTGACCCTGAATAATCAGTCCCCAGAACACACACTTAACAACCAGACCACATTGTCCCTTACATTAGAACTCTAGTCCTGTATTTCTACCTAAACAAACAAACAACAACAAAAGTATCTTCAATCTCTCCATTTCTCTCCACCATTAATATTAATGAAGTTCAGCCACCATCCTCTCTCACCTGGATTCCTAAAACAACCTCCTAACTAGACCTATCTCTAATCTTCTTCCTCTACCATCAGATTGATCCTTCAAGAAGACAAATTTAATCACAGCATTTTCTATGGTTAAAGCTTTGCAATGCTTCTTTATTATCCTTGGTATATAATGCAGCTTTTCAATGGCCCATAGGATCCTTCGTAATTGTTTTGCCCTTGAAGCTTATACACCAGCCATATTGAACTTCTTGCGCTTCCTACAAAGCAATACTCTCTGTGACCTCCATCCTAACCTACTCTTTGCCCTTGCTGGCTAACTACTATTGATTCCAGATTCCAGCTTAGACGATACATACTCAGAAAAGCATCTGCTCAGTCTCTCCCAAGTCTTAGATAGACGCTACTTTTTTGTAGGTGATTCTCTAGTAAAGACCTGATTGTGCTACATTGAAGATTCTTGTTAAGTTCCCTGTTTATCCCATTAAATTGTTAATCAAGGCTAGAAGCAAGGTAAACTTGCCTTTTTATTGTTGGATCCCATTTGCCTAGTGAGTTTGTTAACCTAAGCGTACTTCAGTTTCCTCAACTAAAATTGGATAAATGAAACTTTGAGTTAAACAGAGAAAGACATGTAAAGTGCATAGTTTCCCACACATAGTAATAGTAAGAAATACAGCTTTTCAATATACAGCACACTTTGTGATATTTCACAAATAAGGGAGCATCATGTTAAAGTGAGCTAAAAGCGTATCAAATATTTAAAATGAAATATAAACTTGATTTCAAACAATGGCAAATAAAAGAAATGCTAAGAGAAAGAAAGAAGGAGAGAGGCAGTCAAGGGAAGAGGCAAAACATGGGGAAGCAAAGCAGGGAGAAGAACCCAGCCTTGCAGTACCCCTGCACGGTACAGCGTCATCCTGTACAGAGCCCCAAGGCCAGGTAAATTCATCCTGGCTTCCTGAGAGGAAGGAGTCACTTGGGTGGATTAAGAAGTTCATTGGCCATGTTATTCCAACATAGAATATTCCATATCATTTAGGACACCCTATCTAAATTCTGGAAAAAAAAAAAAATGTCTGCTTCGTAAACCTTGCTTTTGAAGACATTTTAGCCCACAACCAAAGACTAAAGGCTTAAACTTTACAAAAGATGTGTAAGTTAACACTGGTAAACTAATTTACATTAAAGTATCACTGGTCTATCAGTGAGATGTTTGGAAGTTTTTAGATTCTTCCCATTTTCTTTTCTCGAAGCAGGTAGAGAGTAGGACAACTTGAATTACTCAAAAGCGGAAGTGTGTGGCTAAGTCATGTCTGACGAGAGGGTAGGCAGAGATGTGGTTGGTGGGTACAGCAATCAACACAAGATACAAGTCAAAGCCTTCCCTAACTTAACTCAGTTTTGTCATATGGCCTTCAGGAGGAAGATATAGTGGGAGTGAACAGAAATTGTATGCAAAAACATTTGTTGGGAGTCTGAGGCAGGAGAATTGCTTGAGCCTGGGAGTCGAAGGTTGTGGTGAGCCGAGATCACGCCATTGCACTCCAGCTGGGCAACAAGAGTGAAACTCCATCTCAAAAAAAATAAATTAATAAAAATAAATAAAATTTGTCTTGTTAAACCTTAAATTCACAAAGTCCTGAATCGTATGGTTTAGGGAAATGTGTAATCATTCAGTGCAGGATTTCTTTTCCCAGAGGAATCCTTAATCCTGTCATTTGTGTACAAGGAAACTGCCCTCCAAGTCGCTAGCCACTGTGATGTAAACTACAGCCCTGCCTGTGTGGGTTTATGGCTCAGCAAATACTGAGTTCACATTCACTTAGACCCCCATTTCTAGAAATTACTTTCTTGTACTCTCTGCCTACTTTTCTCACCCTTATTTTCTGATACTGATGCTGCTACTATCAGAGGGGGGTGAATTTTCTAATGTTTCTAATTCAGACTTTTATGCCACCAAGCAACATTTTCAAAGAACACCTCTGTCTCCTTGATAAAACAGTGAAAGAATTAATACTTTCCTTTCACTTGCCAAGAATTACACTGTCCATAACTTTATGAGTTTCCAAATTAAGGAGCTGCTCCATCCACCTGAAAATCCATCCTTTTGTATGGACTCATTCTGCCTCCTCTCCAGAAGAAAGAGTCTGTAGAGAACACAGTTCTCTTACAAAGAGAGTTGTACCACAGTGAGAGGTCTCTGGTGCAATAAACCACACCTGTAGGTTTTCAGTATGTATACAGATATACACACACACACGTATATGTATATATACCGTATGGTATGGATGTATATGTATGTAAGTGTGTAGTGAACTATATTAAAACTTTTTCCAGTCGTGGCTAGTAAAATAGGAGACAAATTTCTTGTGGTAAAGTAATTTGATGTTGGAGTACAGGTTGAGTGTACCATATTCCAAACACCTGGTACCAGTATGCTTCAGATTTTTAATTTTTTTCTAATTTGGAATACTTGCATATACATAATGAGACATTTTGGAGATAGGATCCCGTTCTAAACATAAAATTCATTTGTGTTTCATATATACTTACATGTAGCCTGAAGATATTTTTATATAATGTTCTTAATAATTTTGTGCAAGAAAAAAAGTTTGTGCTGTGACTGTGACATGAGGTCAAGTTTGGAATTTTCCACTTGTGGCATCATGTCAGCTCTCAAAGAGTTTCAGGTTTTGCAGCATTTGGATTCTGGATTTTTGGATTAGAGATGTCTTTCCCATACTAACTATATGACAGACATTGTGCTAAGCTCTTCATGTATATCCTCATTCCATCCTCATGACAACGTTGTAAGATAGTCATTGTTATTCCTATTTTTCTATGTGGAAAAAGAGGTTCAGAGAATTTAACTGAATAGCCTAAGGTGACACAGAAGTACATGGAAAAATTCAATCCCTTCTCAATCTTCCTATGCCTTAAGATTGGTCATAGCCTAAAACCACAGCACACATTATCCACATTTAGGCTCTGAGTGAATTGTTGCCATTGTAGAGGCACCTAGTTTAGGACAAGTGCAAACACAAATAAAAGCAAATAGAGGCCCTTGATGATACAACCTAAACTCCAAAGGGATAAAGTCAAGTTTGACTATCCAGAAAGCACTTCAAACTATAAAGAATGCCCTTTCCTTTTAATGCCATGCTCATGCCAAGCTGCCAAGCAAATATTTCTTTGCTTGAAGATATTATCAGTTTCCTGGAGCATCCCAGTGCTTCCTGTACCCCTTGTACTCAGCAATTCTATGCCTTTAGCCTCCTATTTAATTTTTCTTTATTAAAATGCCTTTCAGACCCAAATATAACACTGAACAAAAATAACGTTTTATTTCAGTTAAAAAATAACTTCAGGCAAATATGAAGATTCTTGTAGCTTTGTCTTGTTTTTATATAAAACACTTTAGTTGAAAAACAATTTAGTCATTGATTTCCTCATATTCTCACTGCCAAAGCACACCACAAATATTTATAACCTAGGATGTTATGTGTTCACAGATTAAGTGATTTCAGGTACATTGAATAATGATCTCTCAGACATTTAAATTGATAGAAAAAATAACTAAAAATATAAACTTCAAATTGCCCAAAGAGTACATAATAGGTCTATTTTCCCTACATTTTATAAATACGAATGAAAAGAAACAAATAGGTACTATCAATGCGAGACAATATATTTTGGAGATGAAAGTGAAAATAGAAAGTTGACCTTCCTATACAATTAAAAATGTACATAGTGTATTGCAGTACTTCTCAGACTTTTAAGTGCATTTGAATTACATTGGGATCTTGTGAATTTTGAGATTCCATTTCAAGACACTGGGAGTAAAACTGAGACAACATTGCTAACAAACTCCCAGTTGCTGCTGTTGTTGCTAGTCCAGACACCACACTTTGAAGAGCCTGGTGGTTAAAGAAGTGGGATTTTCGATATATAGATAAATCTCAACTATTATTTTAGATTCAGCAGTTACACGTGCAGGTTTATTACGTGAGTATATTATATGATGCCGAGGTTTGGGGTATGATTGATTCCATCCCCCAGGTAGTGAGCGTAGTACCCAATAGTTAGGTTTTCAATCCTTCTCCATCTCTGATCCTCCCCTTCTAGTAATCCTCAGTACCTATTCTACTATTCTTTATGTCCATTAGTACCCAATGTTTAGCTGCCACTTATAGGTGACAACATATTTGGTTTTCTGTTCCTGAATTAACTGGCTTAGGATAATGGCCTCCAGTTCCATCCATGTTGCTTCAAAGGACATGATTTCATTATGTTTGATGGTTGCATAGTATTCCGTGGTGTATGTGCACCACATTTTCTTCATTCAGCCCACCATTGATAGGTACCTCTGTTGATTCCATGTCTTTGCTATTGTGAATAGCGCTTCAGTAAACATGATATATTTTTGGTAGAATTATTTATTTTCTTGGAATATATACCCAGTAATGGCATTGCTGAGTCAAATGATGTTCTGTTTTAAGGTCTTCAAGATATCTTCAAACTGCTTTCCACAGTGGCTGAACTAATTTACATTCCCATCAACAGTGTATGAGCATTCCCTTGTCTCTGTGACCTTGCCAGCATCTGTTGTTTTCCAACTTTTTAATAATGGTATCTCATTGTGGTTTTGATTTGCATTTCTCTGATGATTAGTGATGTTGAGCATTTCTTCATATTTTTTTTGGCCACTTGTATATCTTCTATTGAGAAGTGTTCATTCATGTCTTTTGGCCACTTTTTAATGGGGTTATTTGTGTTTGCTTTGAATTTTTAAAGTTGCATATAGACTCTAGATATTAGACCTTTGTTGGATTCATAGTTTGCAAATATTTTTTTCCATTCTATGTGTTGTCTGTTTACTCTGCTGATAATTTCTTTTGCTTTGCAGACAGTCTTCACTTTAATTAGGTCCCTCTAAGTTCCCAAAAGTGATTGCCAAAAATAAATAAATAAATAAAACAAATAAATAAATAAAATAAAATAAATGCCTCTTGAGTTAAATAACCTGGACTTCTATCTGGGCCTGCAAGCTAACAGACATGTGACCTTAGGTGAGTTATTTAACCCTTTCTATGCCCAATGTCATCTGTAAAGCAGGGGTAATCAGAGTGTTGTTATCAAAACAATGTATGTGAATTATTTAACATGGTCCTTGGCACATATGGGTAATTAGAAGCAGCAGCAGCAGCAGGAGAAGAATGGGTATCAGTAAAGAATTACTGTATTTTCTTTTAAGATGTCTGTTTTACTGGCACAGAGGGAAGACTCCTTAGCCTCGCTGGAATAGAATACTGCATGTGTGTGTATTCGCTATTTCACAATTATTCAATATATATGCAGATATAATCACTGTTTCACACAAATGTAATTATATATATAATTGTATAGTTATAGAATCAATTCACAAGTTTACATATTATATGTATCCATGGCGTTTCTCAAAAATTAATGAGAGTAAATGAGATCAAAATGAGTATCCTCAGGACCTAAAGAGGCAGTTATAAATGGGACACTCAATGCAAGCTTCTTGGCCAAGCCCAGAATCTTAGGGCTAACTCAAAATCCAGAAGTTTCAGGGAAGTTCTGTGTTCATGAGACTACGAACACATGACTGACTGCTACTGTGAGAGCGTTGCAAAGATTCAACTGCCAGTCAGAGGCTATAAGCCCAGGACAATCTCACAGACAGGAATTCTTGATCAGCTAGTGATAATAAGAGATTTTCAGGAGGACTAAGAGTTAATTTGATTAGTAGGAACAGAAAATATTTTCAGACAACGGAGATAGTATGTGCAAAGGCCATGTGATGTGACAGAGCATGGTGGGGAAGACATTGAAAGAAGGCTAGTGTTGTTGAAAAGCAAAAAGCTACATTCCATGAGATAAATGTGGATACTGGGGCAGCTGCCGGACCATGTTGGACCCGAGGCTAAACTAAGAAGGGTTGGGTTGATTGTATGAGCACTTCTAAGTGTTAAGCAGACATTGACATGATCCGATTTCAAAATATCACACTAGATTCAGTATGACAAAAGCTCTGGGATGAGGCAGAGTTGATATTCACCAGTTAGGAGACTGTAACAGTAGTTAAAGACAATGGTGGTAAAAGGAAAGGAAGGTGGTGTATAGGCAGTGGAAATTATTAAAGTTTTAAGCAGAAGAAGGCAAAGGTTTCATTGGACAAAGATGTATGATAAATTGAAATTGGCAATCTCAAAGTAAAACCAGTTCAAAGGCTATGACAAGAGTATCCAAAAAATTTATGACAGTCTGCACTAAGACTGAGGGGCTAGAGAGGAGAGGGTAGGTTTAATCAGTGTTCGGAAGTTAGAATCTTTTTTTTAAATCTAGTTTTTGGTGACTCCTAGGATTCAGCAACATCAATAAGGGAAAGACATAGAGAAGCAGAAAGGGATTCAAAGAATGGGTATGAGGTACATAACTGGCAACATAACTTAGTTGATACACTTAATGAACTTTACAATTCAGCAGCCTAATGTTTGCTTCTCTCAATCCTTCCACCTTCTTACTAAAGTTCAGAGTGATACTGTCCTCAACACAACACTATAAGCTAAAATAATACAATTCAAGTCTAATTTCCCAAATATTTTCATAAAGGATTGTGTTCTGATCAAGAGGTTCAATGTTTAAAAGCCAGAATTCAGTCAACTATAACTACGTATGAGTGCACTATGTGAATAAAAACCATCTTGTCAAGACACGTTGCCTGAGTCTGTAAACCAGATTGAATTGAGAGTGTAACACTGGTCATCATAGGGCTTAACCATCTGAGACCTTAAGCTTAAGAATCAAATCTTATGAACTGAAACACATTGGGAGTCAACAGGTCAATGTAGTGTTGCACTATTTGCTGTAATGGCACTAAGCAATCACACGGATGGATTGGCAGAGCAACATACGTATGAATCACTATTGTAGAATCATCCTGAGTGTGTTTTTAGTTTGAACTCCTCAAGAATGAGCTAGAAGAGACACCAGGCAATGCCGCTAAAGAAGATGCTGCGATTTCCGAATAGATAAGGCCAAGATGAGTGTCTCTTTATCTTCACCACAGAGACCTAGATGGCAGTGCAGCTTGGGAAACATTCAGGAGCACAGCTCACCCTCAAGGTTGAAGAGATCAATGTGCCATAAGACAAAGAACACAGACTTTGAAGTTAAACTATATAAACCTGATTTTTCATCTAATGCATTTCCTGGTTTCATGATCTTGAGAGAAAGTGCTGAACCACATTGTCACTTGCAAAATAATAATAATCACTGATGTATAACAAGATATGAGGATGAAATAAGCAATATTCAAAAAGCACATGGAAAAGTGATAAGAATTAGTATGATGCTCATAAGTGTGTGCTTTTTTTCTTCATCTTTTTATAAATGATTTGAGACTTTAGTGTACACAAAAATCCCCTGGGACTGGCCATGGTAATTCACACCTGTAATCTCAGCACTTTGGGAAGCCCAGACTGGAGAATTGCTTGAGCCCATGACTTTGAGACCAGCCTGGACAAAATAGCAAAACCTCGTCTCTACAAAAATCTTAAAAATTAGCTGGGTGTAGTGCACGCACCTGTAGTTCCAGCTACTCGGGAGGCTAAGGCAGGAAGATCGCTAGAGCCCGGAAGCTCAAGTCTACAGTGAGCCATGATCCAGCCTGATGACAGAACGAGACCCTGCCACAAAACAAAGCAAAACAAATCAAAACAAAATCACCTAAGCTGCTTGTAATAATGCAGGTTCCTAGGCTCCACTTCTCAGTAATAAGTTATAGGTCTAGAGCACTACTCAGAAATATACATCCCAAAGCACCCCCAGTGACTGATGCAGTTGATACATAAACTGACTACGTGTTGAGTGTCTTATAAGAAAACTGAGGCAATTATTTTAGAACACAAAGGGGGCAATCCTGGAACCACTACAAAAAAAAAAAAAAAAAAAAAAAAAAAAGGCATTCAAGTTGGGTTCAAAATACACTATTAAAAAAAAAAAGGACTAAATGTTTCCAGAGTGATCCAGAACCTCAACAGGAAAGGAAATTTCAACAGGAAAGTTCATTATCTAGGGCCAGGTATCGAATTTTCCTTAGAGAGCTAAATGTCACTGACATTGGAGACTATGTTCTATGAAGTCACTTCAGGTTTAAGACAAAACCATAGGTGATTGTCCTATGACCAAAAATTTTTGATTAAGAAAAGATTATCTCTTCTTTAAATGCAATAAGTAAACTTCCAGAAAAAATAAATAAATCAAATATTTGAGAATGAGGATGTATTTTTTCTATCCAAATTACCCATGTCCTAGTTTTTTTTTTTTAACCCTGATTTGCTGTCTCATACAGTTTTTCTCATTCCCTCCTCACTTAACATTTTCTTTGTTCAATTCTATACACAGAGCTCATATTAAGAATGATGAGTCAATCCTTTCTGTACAAGATAAGGCATTTTATACAGTATTCAAACCCAGCAACAAGTACAATGACATCCTACCTGAATTCTAAAAACTGTTCATCTCACTAAACAAGCTCCATTCATTTATCTCAGCAGCCAACTTCCCACTCCAGCAGTGGTTAGTGAGTGAACCGACCATTCTCATTCCCAGGCATTTTTTCATTCATCTTGCTCTTCAAAATGTGTGAATACATTAAATCGCTCAGTGTTGAGTGGTGGTAAATCACAACTCTGCACGCCCGACTTCCACTGAAGCCGCTGACAAGAAAACCTCATAAGAGGAGATCACTTGATGTAATAATCTTGTTCCAGATATGATTTGGGGGGAGCCACAGGCCATAAATGGGAGAAAAGGGGAGGAGGAAGATGTGACTATGCAGCATGAATCAAAAATGAACCAAAAAAAAAAAAAAAAAAAAAAAAAGGAAAGAATAACTTTAAGCCCCTTCCTTTAAAATAGCTTTGGCATATAAAATAATGAGAAAATATTTCCTCCAAGTCACAGTCCTTTGGGAGCAAAACTAAACTGGGCTTTGTAAATAAGAATTTAGGACTTCAAAGATAAGTAGTTTGAAAACTACTAATCATCACTTTAAAGTTTCAAAACTACTAATCATCACTTTCAAATTTGAGTAAACGTTCAAAGGCTAAAAAAAAAAACCAGCAACAACTCCAAACATTTCTCTATATTTAGGTCTTTTTAGGGCCTCAGATAGAAATCAAGGGACTAGTAATCAGTACTTTAAAGATTAAGTTCCAAGTGCCCCCAGACAATCAGAAAATGAAACTTTCTTTTCTGTGAAGCTTTATGCTGTGACCTGAGTGCAATCAGTAAAGAACACAAACGATAGACCTGATTCTGAGTCACGACCAAATTTCAGAGGTACAGGGGGAAAGCAGGACCATAGAAAAGAGGAGACAGAAAACCATCAATCTATACATCTCAAAGCTTTTAATACACAATCTATTTTATCATATCTACAGTTTTTGTGGCTGCAAAATGTTGCCTCAAGCTAAAAAGACAAATAAGTTAAGGAATGGTTTATTTCTATTATTTTTTACTTTTCAAATTTTATTGACAAATAATATATATTAATATATTTATGGAGTATAATGTAATATACTGTATTATCTCACTTATATGTGGAATGGCTTAAGAAAAGTATCAGTGAAGGAATCCACTAAGGTTTCCTGTAAATAATTAGTTCTTACGTAGTGTACTCTGTGCTAAAGTATATTTCTGTGCATCTTTCCCCAGTCATGTTTATTACTTACAATAAGATTCACCTGTCTTCCTGCTTCCATAATAAAGTCTTTATTGTTTTCAAATTTTACTCATGGAGAAACCCTTTTGATACAGGAGAGAAGACGCTTCTGGAAAGTTTTTCACTTATTTCCCCTTGAAATATTCCTGAATTTTTTAAAATGAAATACAATATTCATCCAACAAGAATTCATGGAGTAGTAGAAACTCTGCTCCCGGCTCTCTGCTTTTATAGTTCAGGGCTGATTCCTTATGGAGACAACTGACACCATAGACATATACAGCTCCCTATTGCTGAGGAAGTCTTGTCTGCAAGGTGCTTCCACCCGGAAGCTCTGGACACACCCTCCGTTTTTGAAAGGAATAGTTGCAGGTGGAAGGTACATGTTACAATTCATTTCTGCATATCACAGGTCTAAGTGGTCTCCGACCACCACTAGGATTTTAGAGCCCACTGATGCACACTGTGAGTGTATTTCGCCACCAGCCCTAAGAAAATGTTTGTCCTATGTCTAAAAGTTTGAGCTTTCACAAGCCCAACTCTCGAGGTTCAGCAGCAAGCATTTTGCTATCTAGCCCATCCTGACTGTGTGTGCCAGATATGGTAACAAAGCCAAGTCGTTTTATGCCTGCCTTCCCTAGTTCCTTCTCATCGTTTTGGTCCCATGTATAATAACTGGGCTACAGCTGTTTCTAAGTCAAAGGCCCCCACATTGTTTTAACTTTTCATAACATTAAACACCAGTTTAAACCAAAAGCTACCAACAATCTGTAACCCCCAGCCTCCTCTCCTGCCCCTTCACCATAAACAAATATGTCTGTTCCATCATCATACTCTACCACTTAGAGTTCTGTGTCTAGAGTTCCATTACGGAGGCATATGGTTTCATACCTCTGGACTTTAGAATGTACTTTATTTCTGTTTATGAGGCTAACTTCAGGACATCCTTCACAAATTAACTCAGGCATAGCATCTGCTGGAAGTTTTCCCAGACCCCTCCTACCCCAAGTCTGTCTCACCTCCATGCCCCAAAGATCTGCTGTGCACAGCCCTGGAGTAACTTTTCACTGTTCCTTCCCTAGTTTGTCACCCTTCAGCAGTTTGGCTCATTGATTTATTAGCATCTTGCCATTTTAGGAGCTCTTTCTATATCTGCTCAAAGGTAAGTACCTCTAATGTAGCATCTAATTCTTAAAAATCAGAGATAGGAATTATTTTTTCTATTTGTCAAAAGGGAAAGCAATCTCAAAAAATTTGCTCAATGCCACATATCTAGTAAATTGCAGAACAGAAATTACTGCTCCCATAACTCTCAGTCTTCACCAGTTGCAATATTAGTTTTCTGTCTTCAATCGTTTTCATCATATTTGTGCCTTATTAGAGACTGAATAAATATTTACTGATTTAAAAATAATGAATGCTCACAGGGCACGGTGGCACATGCCTATAATCCCAGCTAGTCAGAGTTTGAGGTGACAGGATTCATTGAGTATCAAGATGTAGTGTGCTGTGATTGCACCAGTGACTAGACACTGCCCTCAAGCCTGGGCAACATAGCAAGACCCCCATCTCTAAAAAAGAAAATAACAAAAAAATTAGTGATTGAGTGACTGCATGGGGCCATGTTATATTAACCTCCCTAGTACTATCCTTGACAGAGCCACTCTCTTCATGATAAATTGGGTATCTGGCTCACAGTCTCTCTCTCCTTAAAAGCTGCTATGATTCTGCATTAAATTGAATATCCCATCCAATATCCTGGTGTCTCAGTTCCCTGAAGTCCTCCAACAGACATCTCTACAGATGTTCCCTATATGTATCTTCATCCTCTTTCTCTGAGAACTGACTTTGGTGTGCAGGAATATCACCCCTGGAAATCATGTTAACAGTATGTAACATTCCTTGGACAGTTGATTAGACCCAAGCCATACCAGTCACATTCTGTCTCCCAAGGTTTAGAACTGAGCTGGTCAATTGAACTGAGAAATCTTTAAACTCCAGAGCTGTGAAGTGGCCTCTTTTGTTTCTGTGTATGCCAAGTAGTGAAATCCAGTGCTGAGAAAGAATATGAAGCAGATATATAGACACAGAAGCAGAAGCAAGAAAAATACAGAATATCACTTGAATTATTATGGTTCTACATTTACTTTTATAGTATGATGGCTTAGTGCCAGACTGCCCTTGGGTTGGTTCCAAAAAAAAAAAAAAAAAAGCATATATATATATATGTGTGTGTGTATGTATATGTATGTATGTATATCTCTGATACATTTTCTTTGTTGTTTTGCTTGAGCTACTTGGAGAGTTTTAACTAAGATAATTATTCATCTCCAGGTACCTCTCTGACACTCTTCTTTAGTGGCATAATCCTTGGAAGCATCCCAAATAGCTCTACCTCCAACATCACTAAAGCCAACATCCCTTTTCTGACCACACACTTAAATTTTTCCAACTTAGCTTTTCAACTAATATCACTATCTATTGTTCAGGCTCAACTAATTCTCTAGTTTATTGTCACCTCAACCTTCTCCCTATCCAAAAGCATGCCATGTGTATTCATTTACCTCCTCCTTAATTTATAATCTTATCCTTTACACCCTCCACTTGTCAATACACTTAACATCCTTGCCACTTTGACCTGCTCTAGGAGCATCTGAAAACCAATCATCATCAGAAACAACCATAGCAACAATTTGGATTAATCCAGTTACCATGCCTCTTCCACACCTACACTTGGAAAGGGAAGCACTGGGAGAGAAATATCTCCTAGAAATTCATGGTCACTGACCTTTTCCTGCTGTATTTCTCCTATCAATTTGAAGTCTCTCACTTCACGATAACTATCACAAACCTCTTTGACCAAACATTGTATCATATTCCTTCAACTCCCTCAGTCTTGGCATTATTTTTATATAATAATAACATTAATATTAACAATAGTTTACATTTTATAGAGCTTCCATGTTAGGCACTTTTCCAACTGTTTTGCCTACAATGACCCATTTACTATATGAGCTAAGTACCATTATTAATTACATCTTACAGATAAATAAACTGAGGCACAAAAGAAGTAGCAGCATCTGGCTAGACGTGGTGGCTCACACCTGTAATCCTAGCACTTTGGGAGGCCAAGACGGGCAGATCACCTGAGGTCAGGAGTTCAAGATCAGCCTGGCCAACGTGGCAAAACCCCATCTCTACTAAAGACACAAAAAAATTAGCTGGGCATGGTGGCAGGTGCCTGTAATCTCAGCTACTCAGGAGGCTAAGGCAGAATAGCTTGAACTCATGAGGTGGAGGTTGCAGTGAGCCAAGATGTCACCATTGCACTCCAGCCTGGGCGACAAGAGTGAAACTTCGTCTCAAAAAAAAGAAGAAGAAGAAGTACCAACTAGTAAAAGGCAGAGCCAGGATTCAAATTCAGGCAGTCCGACTCTAAAGAATCTGCTCTAATTTCATCCTGCCTCACATAAAAACATATAAACACCATTTTACACCATTTTATAGGAATTCTCTCAATATCCCATCAACAAATCTATCCATATGCAAGGTGTGTGCCCCATCATTTCCTCCTCTCCTCCATCCCCCAATTAGAACAATCTTCTTACCTATCTCCAAATTTCCATTTCTCCTCCATCTCCAAAATCTTACTCTAGGTATTATACCCTCTGTCTTCTGTGTCTAAACTCTAACATTCTAATTTGGGGGTTGCTATTATATTTTTAACAAGTAACAGATATTTCCTCATACTGATATCTCTTTATTGGTGTCACTTTTTTGTTGTTGTTTAAGGCTCATAAAAACATCTCTTTTCTCTCAAAAGGCATTAATTATAATATTTTGAAGATTTGTTTTCTTTATTACTTCTGTATCATCCATGATCCTTTCATCTCTTCATTTGTTTTGATCTGTCTTTCATGACTAAGATTCCTAAAGTGTTTTATTTTCTCTTTGGCAGTGAGTTCATCCTGAAAGCACTGAAAAGCCAGTGGAAAGATCTGTGTTTGCAGAAAGAGCTTTTCCAGTAAAGGGTGATCTGAACTTTCTGTTTAAGGACTCCATTGGACATCAGAGTTTATTTAACTCCTAATTATGGATTGAATTGTATTTCCTGCCAACATTCATATGTGGAAGTCCTAACCCCCAGTACCACGGGATGTGAACTGATTTGGAAATAGAGTTATTGCAGCTGTCACAAGTTCCTAACAGAGTAGGGTGGGTCCCTAGTCCAATATGACTAGACACAAGGAGAACACCTTATGAAAAATATGGCAGAGACCAGGATGATGCTTCTACAAGCCAAAAATACCAAAGATTGCAGGCAGGCCACCAGAAGCTGGGGAAGGCATAGATCAGCCCCCCCCGCCCCCACTGCCCTCAGGAGGAACCAACCCTAATGACATATATATGACATATATATTTTTATTTTTAGACAGAGTCTCTCTCTCTGTTGCCCAGGTTGAAGTCCAGTGGTGGGAACATGGATCACTGCAGGCTCAACCTTCTGGGCTCAAGCAATCCTCCCACCTCAGCCTCCTGAGTAACCGTGACCACAGGCACTCACGCAACCAGACCTGGCTATTTTTTTTTTTTTTTTTTTTTTTTTTTTTTTTGTAGAGACGGGGTTTTGCCATGTTGCTCAGGTTGGTCTCAAACTCCTGAGCTCAAGTAGTCCTCCCACCTTGGCCTCCCAAAGTGCTGGGATCACAGGTGTGAGCCCAGCCACTTTGATTTCTTGATCTCAATTTCTTGATCTCAAAATCTAGCCTCCACAACTGTGAGACAATGAATTTCTTTTGTTTAAGCCACTCGATTTGTGTTACTTTGTTATGGCTGCCCTAGCAAATTAATGTTCCACTTCTGAATGCCCTCCAGGACACTGTTCCTGGCTTCTCTCTTTTAGAAGCAGGGTGGAGAATACCTGCTGGGATGCCCACTGTTCGTATGGAAACCCTCAGTTCCCGTTTTTAGTCCTGTACTTCACAACACACACACACACACACACACACACACACCCCTCCTATTGTGTCAGGTGGCCTAATTTCTTCAGATTGAAAAGTCTACTGGATTGCTGTGTGGGAGGGTAGTTCACTTGCCTGTGCTGACCGGAGCAGTGGGTCAGCAACGCCAGGTGCTCCACGCACAGATCTTCAAAATCCCTCTCCTTTTCTTCTTATGTCTGCGGTTTATTTTTCATGGTATGTGGTGTCTCTAAAATATGAAGCTCTACCGATGATCTTGAGTCATTTTGGGGTACTACAATTTCAACCATATTGGTATTTCCCTCTGCAATAACCTAGTTTCTAAATGTATGTGCTCCATAAATTGCTTACCATTTCTCTGTCTGCTTCCAAAATTGTATTCTCATGATTACCATTGTGAAAGTATACCTTTCTTAATCCTTTATTCTTATCTGGTTTTCTGTTAGAAGTTGAGTTAAGCATGGATGAAAAATTTACCTTCCCTCAAAAACTTTGTCAGTATTTACATATGCTCCTAAATTTGCACCTCTTCTAATGACACATTTCCCCTTAGCTATTGTTCTGTCAGCATCCTCCCCTTCACGAATAAACTTCAAGAATTTATACCCTACGTCTCCATTTCATTACCAGCCCCTCAATCCTCACATCTCTCTCAGCTAGCTTCTACCCCTATACCAGTTCCATGAAAAGTACACAAATAATGTCTTCTAAGACTTCAATGCCATTAAACCCTATTCACACTCTTCAGTTGACCTCTTACCAGTATTGGCTAGATGGGCATACTGTGACTTCTTATTATATTTTCAGTCTTTGCCTCCTGTCACATTTCTTTATCCTAACTTGTCTACTACATCCAAAGCTATGCCGTTCAGTCTCCTCTGCCAACTGAGTTTCCTCTACCTGAACTTTAAATGATGGGCTTCCCCAGGATCTCTATGAGGCACATTTCTCTTTCAAGGCTACTTTCTTTGTGATTCATTTCACTCCTGTGGTTCTATTCACCATCCATTCTCTCATGACTCTTAGATGTACTTCTCCAGTTCAGACTAAGCCTGGGAACTACTGACCCATGTATTCAACTAACTCTTTAACATCTCCTTGTAGCTTTCTTATATTCATTTCAAGCTGAATATGTAAGTAACAAAATAAAAGGTAATATACCACAACCATATCATTAAAAAAAAAACAAAAAACAAAACAGAAAAGCAGGAGTGTGTAAAGGAAATAGCACAGGATTTGCTTGTGCTAAGATCTGGTAAGGACCAATACTTCAAAATAGATACTAGACAAGATATATGTTGAAAGACTAAGAGATTCAGCACAGCTGTGATTATGCTAATGTAGAGGCATTTAGTGAGGGTTCTGGGCAGCAGGGAGGTCAAATGATGGCACATCACAAGGAGGCAGGATGAAGGGCAGGACACTGGTCTTCCTGTGTCTTCACAATTTTTCCTGATGTTGGTCCTGATGATATATTTAATTATCATGCTATCCATGTATAAAATGTTTGTATTTTTAAACCACTCATTCAGTATTATCAATCTTCTCAAGTTACAGATATCTAGGAGTACAGGCAGGGTCTAATTTGGTATATATCCTTTATTCCATAGGAGAGCCCACCAGCTAGATTCCCCCAACTCATGATTGAAAGCCCCTATTCCTGTATGAAGGATGAAGATGGAGTGGAAGTTCAGTAGAGATTGAGAACTCCATGATATCCCAGAAACTGTTTCTGTCCTTGTAGGGATTCTTAATTTTCCTCACCAGTGAAGTAGTACAAAATTTTCAGAAAAAACATGGGTACCTGGTGCCAACATTACTCTACCATTGTTATTGCAGAATAAACTATACTGATTTGTTCCAACAACCGACTTCCACTTCTTCTGCAAGTAGTCTCATTCTAGGGATATATGTATTGAGCCTTTTGTTTTCTTTTCCTGTAGCTGTGATCCCAAAGGGGTGAAAAACGCTTCTTCAGGACTACCAATCAGATTACAAATTTTAGCAATTCTGTCATTCTGATAATTCTTTTTTTTCTTTTTTTTTTCTTTTGAGACAACATTTTACCGTGTTGCCCAGGCTGGAGTGCAGGGGTACAGCCACTGCCTTCAACTCCTGGTCTCAAGTGATCCTCCCACCTCAGCCTCCCAGCTAGAACTACAGGTGCACATCACCATACCTGGCTATTTTTTTTTTTCTTTTTGAGACAGAGTCTTGCAGTGTCACCCTGGCTGGAGTGCTGTGGTGCTATCTCAGCTCACTGTAATCTCCATCTCCTGGGTTCAAGTGATTCTCCTGCCTCAGCCTCCTGAGTAGCTGGGATACAGGCATGTACCACCACAACCAGCTCGTTTTAATATTTTTAGTAGAGACGGGGGTTTCTCCATGTTGGCCAGGCTGGTCTCGAACTCCTGACCTCAGGTGATCTGCCCACCTTGGCCTCTCAAACTGCTGGGATTACAGGTGTGAGCCACCATGCCTGGCCTAATTTTTTAATTTTTATCTTATTTTGTAGAGATGAGGTCCCACTATGTTGCCCAGGTTGGTGTTAGACTCCTGACCTCAAGCAATTCTTTCACTTCAGTCCCCAAAATGCTGAGACTACAGCATGAGCCATCAGGCCCAGCCCGATAGTTTTCATTTCCTATGCTTCATTTTGGAATCGATTTTCGAAACTGTTTCTCTTTTATTTGGCATGGGAGTTCAGTTTCACAAGGGACCACAGACTGTTACAGATCTCCACCTATTAGCTCTGACTTTTTCCAAAAAAACTTGTCTTTTTCCCAAGACTTCTAACCCACCACATCCCCGTTTGGTCAGCGGGTACAACTTGATTACAGAGCTTCTCTTTGGAGCTGTCAGTGTACATCCTTCAGCAGATATTCAGAAACAGAACCACTTTACGTTCCCATCTTAGAGATGATAAAACTGACACTCAGACTAGTGAAATTATTTCAGAAAATTCATAAAGCTACTTAAGTCAGGTACTCTCTATAAAATGTTCAGCAGAAAATTATGCTTTTCACTTTCTCCACATCACACCTGGCCAAGCCATGAATATCTCTCATCTAGATTCTTCCAATAGGCTCCTACTTGGTTCCCCTACAGCTTCTTCTTCATTTTCACATATAGTTCAAGTGACACTTTTAAAATATAGATGTCATTCTGCAGATCAAATTCTTCAATGACTCCCCATCGCATTCAGAGTAAAAACCAAAGTCCTGACAGTGTCCTCTAAAGCTCTATTTAATCTGGTCTTTATTACATCTCTTACGATGTCTGAAACTGTTTTCCCCTCACTTATCTCCCCCTACCGCAGTGGCCTCCTTGCTGATCACAGAGTACACCAAGTATGCAGCTACTTCAAGGCCCTTGCACTGTTCTCTGTACCCGGACAGCCCCTCCCCCAGGTATTTGCTTCTTTCAGATCTCTGCTCCGGCATCACTTCTGTGGCTTGCTTAGCTGCCCAGTTTTAAATTGTAACCCTCCATGGCTCCCCAAGCTCCTGCCTGTTTTATTTTCCTCCATAATTCTTTCACTATCTGATATACTCCATGTTTTACCTATTTTGTTTATTGTGTGTCTTCTCACCCCTTTCCTAACACACACACACATCACACATATCACACACATCACACACACACACCATTTTGATTTTTATCTTGCTTTTTTTCCCCTGCCATCTCCCCAGTGGAGAGAAGCCTGTTTGGATACTTGTTACATAATGAGTACTTAATAAATATTTGTTCAATTAAAAGTGAAAACATGTTGTACATAGTAGAGCTTAAAAATACATGGCATTTTTATTTTTGTCATTTTTTTGTCACTATTGTTTTAATGTTATTGCTATTTGCATTAAACAGATTGAGAACCCAGTTCTTCTGATGTCCTCTCTCAGTGATCTCACCCAAAAATATTGTAGGTGAAAAGATAAAGAGGGAATAAAAATTGTAACAGTAAAAATGAACAATAAATAAATAAATAACCCCAAAGGCAACATAAGAGCTAACAATTTTTTCATCAAATGTGCACTGAAACTATGAAAGATGCAGCAGAACTGTAAAAATATGTTCCATATCCTCCTACATTATCTTCCAAAGTAGCATGGAGGCCAGTGATGCAAATAATGATTCAGGTATTGTTATCAGAGAACATGCATTACATGCTTCAAGGTGCATGAATGCATACTTGCTAAGAGTATTTGGGGAAGGCATTTGTTAAATCATCAGAAGCTATTTGGGAGGAAAAGTTTATAACTTCTTTTCTTAAAAGGAAATATCGAGCTTCCTTCCTAACATGGGACTGGAGAACACTAAACATACATTCTTCTAGCAGCCAAAAAATAACCCGAAATTTGCTTCTTCTTAATTTTGAAGTTTTTGCGTTCATTCCCATGAACATGGTCATATTAGGGTTTCCTCTAAAGACAAACCACTCCATGCAAAATGAAATGTTATTAGTCATCACACGCCTACCATATTTATGCTTCATGGGATGTGTCAGACAACTGCCAACCTCTGTCCATATCACAACATGCCCAGCGTAGGGAGCCCACAGCATTAGAATCAGACTTCAAGCTCTGTCTTGTACTCCTAAAGGAACTTTGCAAAGTTACTCAGCCACCGTGAATCTTCATTTTCTCATCTCATGCAATGGCTATCAGTGCATTTCCCTCACATGGTTGTTTTGAAGATTAAAGAGATGGTATATGTAAAGTTTTTGGCAGACAGTCTGAAACATAGCAGGTGCTTGATAAATGTTAATTTCCTTTCAATTACCCAGATGTTTCAAACCATGGCCTCTTGCTCTGACTAGTTCATCTGTTCACCTAATCCATGTTAAGTATGTTACTCTTCACTGATAATAGAAAACATTTTTACTGAAAAATGGTCTATACCAAGATAAGTGACATAATTAGTAGTAATAGGGCATCTCAAATGCAGCATAGAAGAGAAATTTTGAAGCAGCTGAGACATAAGTAGCTAACTAACAACTTTACCTCAGTGAGCCCAGAAAAAAGCAAATAGACTCTGAAAGTTTTGTTAAGAGATTAAACAAGATTATTAAACAAGGTGTAGTAGACAATTGTTTTTGGTACCTGATTCCTATCTACTCTTCTGTGGAAACTTTGCTTTGTCGCAACCAACCTTGCCCCATTCTCACCTTGTGCACCCAAAGTGTAGTGAATACCTTCCCTGGGCTACAAGGATAGAGCATATATTTAGCCTAAACTAAATCAAACAGCCTAGGTCACTTTCAACCCATGTGTTCACATATGATGTTTCAGAGACAGGAAATGGGACTTAGAGAACCAGTTTTAAGCTCTCAGGCAAAAGGTTACTCTCCTGCTTAATGAAAATGCTAAAACTCTAAGCCTAAATCTACGAGTGGCCTCCATGTAAGAGCCTTGAAAAGAAACCATTCCAGGCCAGGCATGGCGGCTCACACCTGTAATCCCAGCACTTTGGGAGGCAGAGGCGGGCGGATCACAAGGTCAGGAGATGGAGACCATCCTGGCTAACACGGTGAAACTACATCTCTACTAAAAATAAAAATAAAAAATAGCCAGGAGGGGGTGGTGGCAGGCGCCTGTAGTCCCAGCTACTCGGGAGGCTGAGGCAGGAGAAAGGTGTGAACCCGGGAGGCGGAGCTTGCAGTGAGCTGAGATCCGGCCACTGCACTCTAGCCTGGGCGACAGAGCGAGACTCCATCTCAAAAAAAAATAAAATAAAATAAAATAAAATAAAATAAAATAAAATAAAATAAAATACAACAAGAGATCATTCCAGAGAAAGTAGAATGAAATATGTTTTCCTGTGCTATTGTTTACGTCTTGAAATAAAAGCACATGTGGCAGATGTTGTTACCTTGCCCATAGCTTCTCAACACCTATGGTTTCCATGCACACCCACAACTTCCTACTATCAGTACCTACAAGTCTCTACCTGAAGTCTGTCTCTGAGTGCAGGAGTATGCTCAGGCTGAGCACAGAGGAGGCCAGAATACCTGGAAGCTATGTACAGGGATAAATGAATTATTGGAATTGAAGGATAAATACCCCTGCTTTATTGCTCCTCAGGTAGGAAAACTCTGAGATGATCTTCCAGCTTTCGAAGGTCGACTGAGCCTCAGTTACCCACAGTAGCAAACTGTCAACATACCTTTACTTGGCTATTTTCTTTTCTTCCTTTACTTTCCTATTCCTTTACCAGTGCTTCTTGAGATCCTCTCCAAGATAAAGTACATGGGTATGCTAAACTTTGTTTTGGAGTTTGCTTCCGGGAGAACCCAATCTAAGACAGTTGGTGCCTAAGTAGCCCTAGGAAGCAGACCCTCAAGGTAAAATTTTAGAATCAGATCACTTACTAGTCAACTGACAACAAGGCCTCCACTGCTGATTTGTGCAGTAAAATTCTTCTCATAAGATGAAGATTATTAAGAACCTTACCTGTGACAGATTGGGATGAAATAAAATGGATGGCAATGGGCATGATTATGCAATATTCTAGCCTTTGAAAGACATGAGAGTATTAGTAATTACAATAACTTTGGAGTTGGTAGGCTGGTCTTATTAGCCAAAAGTTCCCTGAATAAAGAAAGAAAGAGCCAACTCTCAAAAAAGATCTTCTTTCCTGCAGTTGGATGGAAGACTGTGCTGAAAATCAGACTCAAAATTTGATTGTAAAGATGGCACTACAGAAAAAGCTGAATTCATAGCCTTGGCAAGCCTCCTATGCTACAGTCAGAAACTTAACAGAGAAGGAAAGGGATTTGAGCTAGTTCTTAAACACAAAAACATTCAATTGAAGAGCAGGCCAGTTTTCTTGAAGGGCCCTGCAATTTCATAGAAAGTATATACAATAGTGATTCCCCCTATTTTTTTTCCCCAAAGTGACCAAAAACCACTTAGAGTATCTGCCACAGAGGACAGATGAATACCTAAATCTTTTGAAAGTTGTTATATAATTGGTAGTAGCTGTTATAAATGCCAAAATACCATTATAGACTTTATTTAAAGTGGGAATGTATGAAGTCCAGATGTTTGATGAAGTCCTGGACCAAGTCTGTCTCACAGTAGGTGGAGCTCACTGTCCATCCACTTACTATGTGATCTTGAGAAAAGACAGATATTTTTCTACCCGGTAGAACCATCACCAGGTTCTGGACCTATGGATTCAGAGCAATTATGGCAGTAAAGTCCAAATGGAAGCCCCAAGAAGGTGTGATTCAGAAGCAATACCAAATCCCAGTTCAATCCCAAAAACTTAAATGTGATTCAGAAGCAATAAATCTCAGCTCAATCTCAAAAACTTAAATGATGAAAGTGTAGTTTGTGGTCCCCATCATATCCCATAATTCACTACAACCCTGAAAAACTACATCTGGCAGTTGAAGTCTTTTCAAACCTCAAAAGATCTCATTCACTTGGAACATATACATTCATAGTCTTACTTTGGGGCTATGTTAACTTCCCACTCTGTCACGATATAGTTCAAAGAGAGGTTGATCATCTTAGACATAGATGATATGATATTCCAAAAGTCAACACACTGGTTGTTTAGTAATCGCATCAAGTTAGTAAGACTCCTGGATAGAAAATAGCAAATAGTCTGGATGCTCTTGTAAGACACAGGAAAAACACAGAGTAGGTAACAAACCCTGCAAAGATTAAGAGTCCTGATGCATCAGTGAAGTTTTTAGAGTACAGAGTTCTAGACCACACTGGCACCACCCTTACTCAAGTTAAAAAACAAGTTGTTGAACCCTGTGCCTCCTACTTTCTACCATTAAGAAAGAGGCTCAGTCCAGTGTGATGGAGCAGCCCTGTGGTTCTAGCTATTCAGGAGACTAGGCAGGAGGATGGCTTAAGCCCAAGAGTTTAAGGCTGCAGTGAGCTATGATCACACCACTGCACTCTAGCATGGACAACAGAAAGAGACACAGTATCTAATTAAAAAAATAAAAAATAGCCAAGTGCAGTGGCTCACACCTGTAATCCCAGCACTTTGGGAGTCCAAGGCAGGTGGATCACAGGGTCAGGAGTTCAAGACCACCCTGACCAATATGATGAAACCCCATATCAAAAATTGTTGGGCATGGTGGCCCGTACCTGTAGTCCTAGCTGCTTGGGAGGCTGATGCAGGAGAATCCCTTGAACCCGGGAGGTGGAGGTTGCAGTGAGCCGAGATCATGCCACTGCACTCTAGCCTGGGTCACAGAATGAGACTCCATCTCAAAAAATAAAGTTAAAAAAATATATATAAAATAAAGAGGCTTCATATCTTCATATTTGGTAGGCCTTTTGAATTTGGAGACAGTCTATTCACACTTGGGAATATTGCTTTGACTGGATGACTGCTACTAGTTTTACTTACCTTCTGATATCATATATATATATATATATATATATATATATATAAAAAATATATTTATATATGACAATGTGGGGAAAAGTAAGTAGTACAAGAGTGGACCGTAGGTAGGGTGTTAATGCTCCCCCATGCCCATATGTCTTTTGCAATCAATATCTCCGTGGATGCTTACAGCTGCCAACTGCAAACAACTGATTTTGTATGCAGGTTTTCTCTGTCCATAAAAGTATGTTAAGCCTGTACTTGTGGCAAGCAGAAGTGCCAGAGAGTCAGTATGCCTATGAGCAGCCCTTTAACCAATGATAGAATAGATTGGACATCAATAACCTAACTTCTTTACCTCTTAGAAAAACTCTTAGGCATAGTTGAAACTGTGTTCCAGAGGACCCAGAGTCTAGGTTGCTCACAATGATAACATGCTCATATATGCATCCTATACTGGCCTTTTCCTCTTGCCTACCTTATTTCCGTTTCCAATAATGGTGCTTCAGAGGATGGGAAAGAAAGAAATTGTACTCAAATCTTTGTCTATTTCTAGGTATGCTTCTAGATCTTACTCTAGGAAAAATTAACCTAAAATAGTACCTTTAGTTTGGACTAATTCTGAACACTTTTGCTAATGTGAGCTAGTAAATCTTTTTATTTCCATAAACCAATTTGAGCCAGGTTTTCTCCCACTTATATCTAAAGAGGCTTTTACAGAGACTATAATAAACAAAGTAGGTATATGCTTATTTTTAAAGAATATGCTCTATTTGCACAATTCTGGAGACTATTATTTTTCTTAACCATTGCCAATTATGATAGGCTTTCTAAAATATACCTTTCTCAAAGTCAGAAATCATGAGTTACTGTATTTGTAATCTTCCTCACTCTCTAAACAGGTCCATATCTCTTTTTCTGTACCATTCTTTAACCACAACTTCCTATTTTTCTACTCTACTTTTTAAAAGTAGCATTCTCCAGGCTTTTATATTTGATTGTCTCATTGCATTAGTCTGTTCTCATGCTGCTAATAAAGACATACCCAAACTGGGTAATTTATAAGGGAAAAAGGTTTAATTGACTTACAGTTCCACATGGGTGGGGAGGCCGCACAATCATGGTGGAAGGCAAATGAGGAGCAAAGTCACATCCTACACGGCAACAGGCAAAAGAGCCTGTGCAGGGGAACTCCCCTTTATAAAACCATCAGATCTCATGAGACTTATTCACTACCATGAGAACAGTATGGGGAAAACCACCCCTGTGATTCTATTATCTCCACCTGAACCCTCCCTTGAACTGTAGGGATTATTACAATTCAAGGTGAGATTTGGGTGGGGATACAGACAAACTGTATCAGTCCACCCCTGGCCCCTCCAAAATCTCACGTCCTCACATTTCAAAACCAATCATGCCTTCTCAACAGTCCCCCACAGTATTAACTTATTTCAGCATTAACTCAAAATCCACAGTCCAAAGTCTCATCTGAGGCAAGGCAAATCCCTTCTGCCTATGATCCCGTAAAATCAAAAGTTAGTTACTTCTTAGATACAATGGGGGTACAGGCATTGGGTAAAGACACCCATTCTAAAAGGGAGAAATAGATTGATGGGTGCTGACGTGTTGATGGGTACAGCACACCAACATGGCACAAGTATACATATGTAACAAACCTGCACATTGTGCACATGTACCCTAGAACTTAAAGTATAATAATAATAATAATAAAACAAACAAACAAACAAACGGGAAACAGGCATACACCAAACTGGGTAACGTATATATTTATAAAAGAGGTTTAATTGACTCACAGTTCCACATGGCAGGGGAGTCCTCACAATCATGGCAGAAGGCAAATGAGGAGCAAAGTCACATCTTATATGGCAGCAGGAAAGAGAGCTTGTGCAAGGGAACTCCCATTTATGAAACCCTCAGCTCTCATGAGACTTATTCACTACCATGAGAACAGTATGGGGGAAACTGCCCCCATGATTAAATTATCTCCACCTGGCCCTGCCCTTGACATGTGGGGGTTATTACAATTCAAGGTGTGAGAGCTTTGGGTGGGGACACAGCTAAATCATATCACTCATCTTCATCATAGTAAAACACGACTACATTTCTCTCTCCAACATCCTATGGCTTCATCTTTCATCTTCTTACTGGTGACACGTCTGTTCGTCTTCTGAGCTTCCAAATAACTGGCCCAAAGACAGCCAGTGGGCTGCGTCTCGTAACTTAAATTAACCTCACTCCAAATCTAATTATTCATCATTCCCATCTTCCCTATACTAACATTTAACTTGTTATTTCCCAGTAAATGACTTTACCAACCATAGAAGCCTCAGCACTAGAAAAATCCCTTTGCTCTCCCTTTTCTTTCCCTCTCTCTCCACTCAACAACTAAACATGACTTTTCACTACTGCCAAAGTTACATCCCTAAACAGGTGAGGAGAGACAGAGGAGCCAAGCAAAAACATTTCATCCTAATGTACCAATTAAGAATGGGTACATGAATTGTCTGACCATTCAAGCAAAGACATTGACTAAACCTAGGCACCCATCAACAGTGGATTGTATAAAGAAAACGCGGCACATATACACTATGGAATACTACCTTTTAAAAGTTAGCATTCCCCAGGTTTTTATTTTTGATTGTCTCATCTTCCTCATTGTAAAACACCACCTCATTTATCTCTGTTACATCCTATGGTTTCATCTTTCACCTTCTTACTGGTTTACACAACTGTTTATCTTCAGAGCTTTCAAATAACTGACCAAAAGACAGACAGACTTAAAAATAAGAATTAAATCACATTCTTTGCAGCAATGTGAATGCAGCTGGAAGCCATTGTCCTAAGTGAATTAATTCAGGAACAGAAAACCAAATACCTCATGTTTTCACATAAGTGGGAGCTCATATTGGATACACATGGATATAAATATGAGAACAGTAGACACGGAGGACTCCCAGAGGGGGAAGGAAAGGAGGTGGGGGTCAAGTGCCAAAAGCTACCTATTGGGTGCGATATTCACTGTCTGAGTAATGGGACTTGTGCCCCGAACCTCACTATCACAAAATATTCCTAGGTAACAAACCTGCGGATGGACCCTCTCAATCTAAAATAAGAGTTGGGAAAAAAAGCCTCAACATTTATGGCCAATGGGAATCAGTTCAGTGTTACATAAGTATCTAAAAACTTTTTCCCCCTTTGCTGTTCTTCATTACTAATTAGTCAAGTCATGTTAATTTTAACACTTAATTATTTTTCACTTCTATTGGCTTACCCCTCTCCCTTTTCCTGACCACTTGTACTGGCATTTTTAGGACTCTGTCAGTCCTGCCTAGATTACTGCAGTCTGAACGCTCCAATCTATCTATCCTAGACTCTATGCTGTTTCTAGAATGCTTTTTCCAATATTCCAAGGAGACTCTATTCGCTATTTAAATCCTTCTAGGTTATGGTTGTCTTAAATGTAAAATTTAATCTCTGGACCATATAAGGACCTTCATGATCTGATATCTGCAATTCCTCCCAGTCCCAATCCCAGCCCCAGTTCCCCAAACCCAGCTGACTGTTACATCAACTCAAATATCACTTCCTTGTGGAAGTCTTCCCCGATTCTCCAAGGTCAACTTAGTTAAGTGCTCCCACTTCTATCATAGTACAGAGAAGGATTCCTGGGATCATGAGCCTTTTGTGCAGCTCCATTATGGCAAATATCTCACTATATTATGTATTTTCCTATTTGACACCAAGGCCCTGAGGGCAGGCATTGTGGTCTATTTGACTTTGGTTTCCTAATACTGAGCAAAGAACCTGGCACAGTGGACTTTTGATAAATGCTTATTTAAAAAAAATAAACAAGTGAATGAACAGGTCAGTGTCACATGTGGCATAGCCTTGAGTTTCTACATAGCATTGATGGTCTATAGCAGAAATTTTGCGTATTTATTTGCTTTCTCCAAAGGCCCATAAAGGTGCTCCATATGTTCTGAGAACCACTTCCCCTCTGGGTACGGGGGAAGAATAGGGCAGCTCAAGTCTTCTAATGGGGTCTGAGCAATGAAAAGTCATCTATAGAGCAATGTAATACATTTCTTTGGAATGAAGCCTTGTGGCAGATTTTCAATGACTTAGCAATGCATTATGTATTGTCAATAATATCCAGACTGCAGCCAAGTAGGTTTGCATGCGACTAGAGCACAAGGTCACAGGAGAGTTTATGGTGCTTGTAACTGAAAAGCATAAAGTCGATCTTAAGATCAATGAAGGAAATAACACGACTGACAGTATCACTTTTCAATATGAGACAAATAAATTGCTTTTATGATTGGAGACATGTAACAGAAGTATCCAATCTCCAATTCACTTCCAACAATGAGCTCAGCTCTCTCCTAACCCTATCCTTCAGGGTCAAGTGTGTTATCATATGACAGCACAGGCCTTTCTCTCTACAACCACTCCTCTGCAGTTAGTCCAACACAAATGTTTGTAACACACTTACGCACACACACACACAAAGAGACAAGAGCTATGCAGAGTTTTGCACCCCCTGCCCCATCCAGGCTCAACAGTGTGCTCCTAACAACAAACAGTCTTTCTGCCTTACACATATTCTTTGGCACTTTCTTCTCTCTCTGGGCAACAATTTTTGTCAAGATCAAATATCAGCTACTTTTTGAAGACATTCCTGTCTATCCTGTTCAAAATAAGTCTCTTCTCCCTCCGTACTCCCAAGATCCTTTGTACAAAACCCATAATACATGTGTCAAAGTTATTCCTATTATTTACCTATCTCATTTTTTACTGATTGTAAACTCTTTGAAGACAAGCAATACCGTTTGCTTTGTTTTGTGTCTCAAGTGCATAGAAGGATTCTTGGGACATAAAAGACGCTTAATATGTGTCTAAATGAATCGATCATTAGATTGTAGCTCTGGTTTTTGCCTTTATTTAATAATCCAACATTAATTTTTCTTCATAAGCAATAAAAAAATAAAATAATGAAATTTAAAAATTAAGCTTTTTTTTTTTTTTTGACAGTCTCACTCTGTTGCCCAGGCTGGAATGCATTGGCATGATCTCAACTCACTGAACCCTCCACTACATGGGTTCAAGAGATTTTCATGTCTCAGCCTCCCGAGTAGCTGGGATTACAGGTATGTGCCATCATGCCCAGCTAATTTTTTGTATTTTTAGTAGAGACAGGATTTCACTGTGTTGGCCAGGCTGGTCTTGAACTACTGGCCTCAAGTGATCTATCCGATTCAGCCTCCCAAAGTGCTGGGATTACAGGTGTGAGCCACCATGCCCGGCCAAGAATACAACTTTAAGAACCAATAAATAATTCTGCTAAGACAGTATGTGATTATAATTCCGGTAAAATTCATATCTGGGAAAAGAAAACATAGCTTGCCTGGTCTGTCCAAGTGGTAGAGCCTTATGTATCCTTCACCCAGTAAGAGTTCTTTCCAGCCAGCCAGACTTACCATTGACCTGCATACATTAAAGGCCAATCTTTAACATGGTACCTTGGTTTTTGCAATCTAGAGAGCCCTTCCTCCTCTTCTCTGCACATCCAGCCCCTCCCTACCCATCTTCAAGATCCAGTTGAAATCTCACTTCCTTCTTACAGTCTTCCCAATAAATCTGGTCCTGACACATCTTTTCACTCAAGGACTGGAGCCATGGCCATGCCTACTGCCTGACCTGAAGTCAGCCCTGTCTTATCTCTACAACTCTTTGATTTACATTCTCTACCACATTCAGGATTTGTAAATCGTCTCCTACATTGCTTTTCAATTATTTTGCCCGTCTTATCTTCCAAGCCTCCTGAAAACTGTTGAACAACCTGATGTTTTCCTTTCATAGCATTCAATAAATATTGATATTTACATTGTATCCATAACATCTCCTGAAGGAACTGATTAATTCCCTAAAAATGGGTAAATCTGGGAACCTTGATTATAAATATATTGAAATAAAATTCCTCATATCTTATTTAGTATAAGATTAAAGAATTAAAAAGAAATAAAATTAGGCCTTTGGCTTCTGGACAAATTAGGGAAATAATTTTTTCTTTCCTAAGGCCCAAAATAATTTTGATGAGTTCTAAAACAATGCCAACACTATAAATTTATAGCAATTTTTATACGGCCAAGATAAAAGAAGTTTATATTCAAGGACATTGGAAAATTAAAAATCTATTGAAATGTGACAGAAAAGCTTATGAGTAAATGTTTGCAATACTCATGCACACGTAAATGAAACTACTTCTCAGAATTTCTGAAACAATTGAATATGTTTTCTAATCTTAATGTCTAACACATAACTGCCTCAATAACAGCATAAAAATATATTAAGGCTTATGATACCTGATCCCATATGGCATACTATACTAATTTGTGCAGCAAAATAACTTACATAATTTACTTTTGGGGACATGGTAGCATGTTTTGAAAAGAAAGTGGAGAGCTCAGGAAAAAAGTTATTTAAGAGTGTGGAGTTGGGTCTTTCAAACCATTTATACATTTATAGGAAAATATTTCATTTAACTAAGAATTAAATTCAATTTTCTTATTGCTTTCCAATACCTGAATGTTTGCTAATATGTAAAGTTGAATAATTTGCCTCATTTGCATTTCTTATTAAGATATATCAGGTCTGTGAAGGTGTAATGTGACAATTCTGTGCAATATGTTTAGCCTTCAGTAGGAGACAGGAAAGATTATTTTACAGTAATAACCCACTATGATCCAGGAATTATGTGTGTTACTTAACCCTTATTATTTCTTCTACTATCTTGTTGACAAACCAGTGTACAGGCTGATTCAATTAAAAATAGTAGCTTCAAGGCCATTCTTTTTTTAGCCATGTAGTATACACGTTGACATACTGCAAAGTGAGAGTACCCGATTCAATTACCACCAGTACTACTTACTATTTGCATGACCTTCTCTGTACTTGAATTTCCTTATCATTAAAATGATGATAACATTAAAACATCTACTTCATAGGTCTGTTGTGAAAATTACAAGTTTGAGCTTTGTAAATCTCAGAATAATACCTTGGCAAGTAGAAGTGCTAAGTATTAGCTAATATCATTCAGAACTAATAATGGAATGAATAATTCCCTCTTCTGGATACAGTTTTGTTATAGTTGCTTCTAGAATTTCAGTCATGGAGTCATCAGCATAGGCCCACCAATGGAAATGAAATGATAAGCTGAACTCAGCTAAACATCAAGTCCTGAACAGATTTATTACACTGGTACTTTAGAGACAGATAGATTACTAGGGGTTAACCAAATGATATTACAAACAAATTTGAAATGGATTTACTTAATAAACAAACATTTGTATAAGTTACAGTTACAGGGAGTGATGTGCTGACATTCTGGGTAAGAAAAGCTCTAATTTTCAGTGTTTGCAGATTTCTGTGGTATAGATTCTTCCACCATCACTGATGTCAAGCTACCAATGGTTTAACAATGGCTGACAAAATTCTTCAGCATTTAACATTTGGCTCTTGCGAGCTATTGTGAGCTAACTCCACACACCAGCAGTGTAGATGGACTTCCTGCATTCATCCAGTCCTAACTAAAATCCCTCAAGTGATGGGAGCAGAGTATTGTTTGTCTTGTTCTTGCTTTTCCATTTTTTACCTGTTTTGTGTGACTAGAGTCTTCCGACTGCCGATGTATTTACAAACTCTCCAGCCACTGTGTCACAGGGTTTTAATGTGCCAACTGCCAAGTGAGCCCCGAGCAGTAGGTGTAACAAAGAGATCAAGAGATCATCACACAGTAGTCACCAGGCTGGATTCAGCCTGCAAAGCAGTTTGGGTTTTTTTTTTTTTTTAAATCAGTCAAAAGCTTTCTGAAATACTGAATTAATTAGCAGCATCTACAAATTAAGAGATTTCACATAAAAACACAAATTCTCAGTTTGTCTTATGAAGTTGGAAGATCTGACAACACTGAGCCCACATCCCCATGTGGTAGTATCTTCCCGGAGAGAAAGCCACTGCCCCCTTTAAATGAAGGATACGCTCTCTGGCTACAAAGTGCCTTCCGCCCCCCAAGGCCTCACACCCCAGCCAGTTTTGCTCATTTATATAACCTTCCTGGCCCCAGAAGGATTTTGAGTTGAGAACTGTGGCATAATGTTTAAAATTTTTAAAAACCTTGGAATTAGACAAACCTGGGAACTAGTCCAGCCACTGGCACTGACTAATGTGTGAACATAAGCAAGTGACGAAAACTAGCCCAAGTGTGTTTCTTTCTCTGGGAAATGGAAATAGAAATGAAACTCAGCTAATAGGGTTATAACAAGAACCAAACATGACAGCATAAGTAAACACCTAGCCCACCACCTGTCATAGAACAGGAGCTTCATACCCGCCCTCTCCCAACTTCTCCTACACTGAACTCAAATTGCATTGCTCTTGCATTTCTTCATATCTTGTTCATATCATTTTACTAAGACCACTTGCCCAATGAATTGGGCTCACAATCATGCAAGACTTGGCTACTTGTTTTCTTTACCCTTTCCTTTGTTCCCAGTTATATTTTCTTTGTACATGTGCTGTTTGTCTCTGGAATGTCAGTGGCCTCATATTTTCTCACTCTGGGCATGTCAGTCATTTTGCCTGTACGAGGCCCTGATCTGTCCTCAGTCTCAATTATCCATACAAAATGAATGAAAGAGAGAGACCTGCCAGTAATTTGGATTAGAAACAACTATTTACTGACCAATTCCACAATCCTTTCCCTGTTCCACAGACAACAAAGTGTTAACTTTGCTCTTAAGGTATGTCCTGTTCTCTCAGTTTTAAGTTTTTTTCTACTCACCCATATTAGATAACAATTGCTAAAAATCTAGATAATTGCCACAATCTAGGGAAAGAGGGAAATGGAGCATTGTTGCTCAACAAGTATAAAGTTTCAGTTATGCAAGAAAAGTTCTAGAGATCTGCTGTGCAAGATAGTGCTTATGTTGCTAATAATATGGTATTGCACACTTCAAAATCTATTAAGAGGTAGATCGCATGTTGAGTGATTTACTACATAAAAGCAAAAAATAAAAAAGACATAAGAAAACTTTTAGAGGGAATGGAATGCTTAATACCTGGATTGTGGTGATCATATTATGGGTGTATGCATATGTCCAAAGTCATTAAATTGATTACATTAAGCATGTGCAGGTTTTTTTATGTGTATCAATTATACTTCAATAAAGTTGTTTCAAAAATTGCCAATGTTCTAACTTACAAGCCATCTGCTGATTCTATTCACATTTCTGATATCTCTAGGGAGAAGTATTTTATCATTTTACCTTGATAACCCCTTTCTTCCCAACCTATATATGCTATCAATAATGTAAATAAATATAAATACTAATAATTTTTAATAATAATGATAATAATACAGATTTATCTCCCTGTTTATCCACCATCACCTAATCAATCACCAACCTCTGTTGATTCTACCTCCATAATATACCCTGAATTCATCTATGTGTGTGGATGTCTTTTTCCATCTACCCTAGTCTGAGCCATCTTGATTTCCTTCATGGAAAACTATCATAGCTTTTCAGCTGCTCTGTCCACATACACTCTGTTCCCACATTAATCTAGCCTCCATCCAGCAGCTAGAATGATTTTCTAAGTTATCAAATCTGATACTGTCACTGCCCTGCTTGAAAAACTTTGGGAATTTCATTGTCCTTAGGATAAATCACAAATGTCATAATATGGCACTATAAGATGAACTGGGAGTACAGCAAGAAACAAAATAGACATAGCCCGTGTCTTCAAAGAGTTTACAGTCCAGTGGCAAAGAGAGGCAGGAAAATTAAGTAGATCTATGTTGTAGTTTGGTTAAGTTCTATGAAGGAATTTTCCTAGATATCTATTGAAATGAATTTCTAACTGTTACTATTTATATTTTGAAGGTTGCTATGATAAGATTCTGGTGAGTGAAGGAGAGAAAGGAATAAAGCTTCTGTTAATAGCAGTTTCTTACAATTCTGAAACTGTTTTCTAAGTGTTTCTAATTCATTGAGCTAATTCATTAGCTCACTGAATTTTTATCAAAAGTCCTTTATTTATTCTTTTGCAAATATTCATTGAGCACTTGTTCCAGGCATGATGTGAGAAAATAACATTTTGAAAAGGTTTAAGGTAGACAAGGAAAAGAGAAATTAAAATCATAAAAACATAAGAAGAAACAAAATTACAACTAAAATAATTACTGGAAAGGAGCAATTGAAGAGATGGTATGATAAATATGACAGGGATCAAGAGGTGTTATTCAGGGTCAGGAAATCTTTAGGTTAATCTCCCCAAAAAATGAGCAGGACTTTTAAAGAAAACAACAGGTAAGAGAAAAAATAAAAGGCATAAAACTAAGATATCTAAAGAGTTAATATGAATTGAGATTAAAAACTGGATTTTAGATAGATGCGGTAAGCATATTATCTCTATTTCACAGATGAAGAAACTGAGGCTGAAGAAAATTAATAACCTGTCCAGGGTCACTTACCTATAAAGCAATTCTTCAAAGACTAGAACCCAAGGCTCGCTCACTCCCAAGCCTATTCTCTGAACTGCAATGTCATACTGCCTCCTGGTGTTCTCTCCACAAAGAATAAGGATGTATTTAAGTCAAATATTATACACCTAAAAGAGCATATCCTTACTACTTTTAATAACTAAGAATAGAATTTTAATTATAAAATACTTTCACGCATTAAAAAAAAACTTCATAGCAATTGAAAAACAATGATCCACATGATAAAGTATGAGGATTTGCTAATTACATAAGTAATTGTATTGATCTAAAAATCCAAATCACTTAACTACTTAGATCTTACAGTTTGGCAGTTTCTATTGACCAAAATAGTTGGAAAGTTGCCAAATTCTCGCTCCCTTTTGAAACCCAGCAAGAGATTTTAAGGGTTGCTTTTCACTTTGTTTGACTGAAAAATAAATTCAGTAAAAATACTAGTCATTTCAATATTTTTTAAAAATTATATTATGATAATATTTCTTAGAGGTCTATGTTAGCATATTTTCATAATAATTAATAGAGATACAAAATATATTTAGTTAGATGTCTCCTTCCTGAAAGAATGAAGTCTTTAAATGACCTAGGTAGAATAACTGCCAAAGCAGGCTGGGTTACCATGTTTATTGAACCTCCACATTTCAGGATTGCACAGGACAGGAAAGACATTCATGTCCAGCCTACCTTTATGGACTTAAGTTGCCTGTTGACATTCACACCTGTTGGTTATCTGGTGTATAAGTGAAAAGCTCTGGTGATGAGATACCCACTTCTCAAAACAGTCCATGTACGCTTCAGAAAACTTGTTTAAAAATTCTTCATCGGCCGGGCGCAGTGGCTCAAGCCTGTAATCCCAGCACTTTGGGAGGCCGAGACGGGCGGATCACGAGGTCAGGAGATCAAGACCATCCTGGCTAACACGGTGAAACCCCGTCTCTACTAAAATACAAAAAAAAAAAAAAAAAAAACTAGCCGGGCGAGGTGGCGGGCGCCTGTAGTCCCAGTTACTCGGGACGCTGAGGCAGGAGAATGGTGGGAACCCGGGAGGCGGAGCTTGCAGTGAGCTGAGATCCGGCCACTGCACTCCAGCCTGGGCGACAGAGCCAGACTCCTTCTCAAAAAAAAAAAAAAAAAAAAAAAAAAAAAAAAAAAAAAAAAAAAAAAAAAAATTCTTCATCATCTGGAGCTGAAGTCTCTTTTCGGTGGTTAAAACTCATTGATCCCAGTGGTCCTATCTGAGACATATAGAACAAGTCTGGTTCCTCTTCAGTAGAACTAGCCCACTGGACATTATTATGCATCTGTTAAGATGTCTCTTTATTAACAATTAGAAGTGGAATAACAGTTATGCTTCATGCAAGTTTTGCCTTCTAATTGTCAATGTGACGCTCTCTTTCTGATTCTATACCTCTGCAGAAATGAGGAACTGCAATTATGATGTTCTCTAGGACTTCCAAGGCTATATACTCCAGCTATTTCCTTGTCAGCTCCCTCTCCATCTTCTTGACCCACTCGGTTCTTACAAGCTGTCAAAATAAGAACTAGTTGTATCTTCACTGAGCATTTTCCCAATTTGTTTGTTTTCCTCCAGAGATGATAATAGTCTCACAATAAATTCAATGGTCGCTATGTATATTTTTCTAGGCAGTTATGATTTAAGATTATTTTTTAACTGGATTAAATTTAAAACAGTTTAAATTGGCTCAAATAAGTGAAGTTCAGGGAAAATCTTTCTTCAAGCTTGATTCCAAACACAGCTGCTAGCAATAAAGTTGGGGGAACTGTAAGGTATACTTGCCTCTGTTCTGGCTTCCTTCTTGACAGCAACTCCTCCTTACATTCTACCAGCATAGCAAGAGGGCACTCATTTTCCAGTTCAGTTCTAGCAAACTTCACAGATTGACATTGACTCCCTGGCTTGCTCAGATGTCTGCTTTAAACCTTAAAACTGAGTCTTTGCATTATCCACCTCCTTTTGGCCAGGCCTGAATAATGGGCCCATTCTAGGAGGCAGCATCAGTCTCAACCAAACTACATGAACTAAAAGTAATAATAACACTGAGTTATATTGTATCAGTAAAAGGAAGGCTGAGTGGGTGAAAATACTGATAACCGCTACGTTACAGAAAAGTCATAGCAATAGCTCTTGTATCTCCTCATCATGTTCAGTGACTAGGCAGAAGCAAAACAAGTTATACCTGGAACACCTGAAAAATTCCATAGACGTTATACATAGTATGGAAGTGCTGATGTGTGACTTTAAGTTAAAAGAATACTAGTTTGAATTTGTTGGTAATTTGAATATCTTTAATACAGCAACATGTATCCTGTACCCAGCATGGTGTTCTGGCCATAATAGATGCTCAGAAAATATTTGCAAAATTATTTCTGAAATTTTAAGCAAGCATAATATATATGACACTATGAAAATAGATAATTTGTTTTCCATTGTGACCATTATAATCAGGGCCAAATAAAATTTCTAAAGGAATCCAAATATACATGAATGAAGTATAAGATATTGAAAAATGCAGTTCATTGTGCAAAAACAAATTACTTCGTTTATTTATTTAAAACAGATGAGAGAGATGTAAGGAAGTTTGCGAAAAGGAAAAAGGACGGTTTTTGAAATAATGAAAAAACATGAGAGAAAGGTATATATCAGTAAAACTCCCTAACTGTGATAATACATTTACTTATTGAAACTGAAAGCAAAGTAACCATTCTGTTTACTTTGATTTAACATCTTCCCCTCTTTTATCTCAAACTAGAAGATGAAAATAGGCAGATTCATTGTAATTTTTTAAGCAGTTTGTTTCGCTTCTTGATCACAGCATAGATTTTTAATGAGTTCATAAGCCAGGGAATTTGTTGATCCAATAAAAACAATTTCCATGGGTTTTAAAAATTAATTTAATGATAACTTTCCCATCAATATTAAGGTTTATACAGTTCATTTGCAAGAGGAAACTAAAACATTGTACTGACAAAAATAGTAAGACATAAAATGAGAAAGTTCATCAATGATCATTTGCAAATGTGTAATTTGAACCATGCAAATTACATTCTATTGATGGATACCAAGAAAAACAATTATACTAATAAAAAGAATTTTAAATTATAAGTCTTATGTAAGAACCAAAGGAGGGACTGATGAAGAGATGATGGAGGGTGGTTAGGGTCATTCTCTTGGAGGAGGTAATATTTTAATGTAAATAAAAATGATAAGAAGGAGACTTCCATACAAAGAATGGGAGAAAAAGTATTCTGGGAAGAGGGAACAGCTCATGCAAAGGCTCTAAGGCCAAGAGACATTTGCAAATTTAATGACTTACAAAAAAAAATAAATGTCCTAGCGTGACAGGTGTTTAATGCAAAGGGTTTAATGTGCCAAATTGATAAAACTCATATACTACAGAACATTATAGACTATGGAAAAGAGTTTAATTTTAAATACAATAAGATACATCAGAGTGTTTAAAGCATTAGAATGATATGATCTAATTTACATATATAAATAGTAAAATGAAATTATCAAATAAATGTATTATGAGAACCCAATATACCCACTATTAAAAAGCTATCTTAGTTCTCCCAAATCCTTTGCTAAAGAAAAAATACTTTAACCACTGTAAAAATGTGTTAGATGCTCCCAACTACAGGAGAAATAAGAGCTATTTCTGCAATAGTAAATGGAATAATCTCAGACTTGTTAAAGAAAATAGAGATGTTTCTAAAAAGGGGTTTAGAGAAGGCCAAATAGATTCTTAAAAGATGCCTAGGGAAAAAAAAATAACGTTACAAACTCAAAAACAAAACACTTTTTGAACAATTATTATGGGCAAGATTATATTAAAAGCACCTGTATATGTAAATATATCTTATTCTCACAATAATTTACTATGGCCATAGATGCTTTACATAGTTAAACTCATTTAACCTTCATAATAATGTGATACTTACCATGGCATTGCAGTGAAGAAAGAGTTTAGTTGATGCAAGGCTGGCTACACCACACAGAGTTTGTATTAGTCCATTCTCACACTGCTATAAAGAACTACCTGAGACTGAGTAATTTATAAAGAAAAGAGATTTAATTGACTCACAGTTCCACAAGCTATACAGGAAGCATGTCTGGGGAGACCTCAGGAAACTTACAATCATGGCAGAAGGTGATGAGGAAGGAGGCACGTCCTACGTGGCTGGAGCAGGAGGCCGAGAGAGAAGGGGGAGGTTCTACATACTTTTAAACAACCAGATCTAGTGAGAACTCACTGACATCATGAGAACAGCCAGGGGGAAATCCGCCGTCATGGTCCAATCACCTCCCACCACGCCCCTCCTTCAACACTGGGGTAACAATTCAACCTGAGATTTGGGTGAGGACACAGAGCGAAACCATATCAGAGTTATTACTCAAATCAATCTTCCCTCAGACTGGTAGGTTAGGGGTTTTTCAAAGGCAGTCTGGGAGAAGGGATGGCCATGCAATGGGTACTTTCTGCTGACTGGTTGGGGAAGAGATGAAATCATAGGGAGTTGAAGCTCTCCTCTTGCACTCTCAGTTCCCGAATGAGGACCACAAGACCAGATGAGCCAGTTTATGGATCTGGGTGGTGTCAGCTGGTGCATTGGAACACAAGATGTGCAAAATATCTCAAGCACTAATCTCAGATTTTACGAGAGTAAGTCCTAAGCCATAATTTCTAATTTTGTGGCTAATGTATTAGTATGGAAAAACAGTCTAGTACCTAGGCAAGATGGGGGTCTGTTTTGGAAAGGGGTTGTTATCATCTTTGTTTGAAGGTTAAACTATAAACTAAGTGCCTCCCAAAGTTAGTTTGCCCTATGTCCAGTAATGAGCAACGACAGTTTGGAGGTTAGAAGCAAGAAGGAGTTGATTAGATCAGCTCTCTTTCACTGTCACAATTTCTTCAGCTATAATTTTTGAGAAGGCAGTTTCAGCCATAGAAACCTAGAAAGAGTAAGAACCTTGCCCAAGGTCACAAAGCAAGAAGGAGTTAGAACTGAGATATTTAGAGGTCCAGGCAATTAGACTGCAGAGTCAAAACCCCAAAGCATGTTCTAATGCACATAAGTAATGATGACCTTGCTTAGGGCACTTCAATACATCAATGTTTTGCCCTTTGCTTGTGTGTCAAGCAACCTCATATGTCATTTTACTCCCATAAGCATGTACAGTGATATAGAAAGATACTGTGCAGGGAACTCTAGAAATCTTCTTTAGGAAACATTGGATCTCTTCCGCTTACCTCGGTGCACCTCTTACTAAGGAAACCTGTTTGTAGATCAGTCATAATAGATCATGTCCTTTGGATTAAGAAAATGTGGCACATATACACCATGGAATACTATGCAGCCATAAAAAAGGATGAGTTTGTGTCCTTTGTAGGGACATGGATGCAGCTGGAATCCATCATTCTTAGCAAACTATCACAAGAACAGAAAACCAAACACCGCATGTTCTCACTCATAGGTGGGAACTGAACAATGAGATCACTTGGACTTGGGAAGGGGAACATCACACACCGGGGCCTATATCATGGGGAGGGGGGAGGGGGGAGGGATTGCATTGGGAGTTATACCTGATGTAAATGACGAGTTGATGGGTGCTGACGAGTTGATGGGTGCAGCACACCAACATGGCACAAGTATACATATGTAACAAACCTGCACGTTATGCACATGTACCCTAGAACTTAAAGTATAATAATAATAAATAAATTTAAAAAAAAATAGATCATGTCCTGATATGTATCATTATGAGATCTGACAAGACTTCCTCCTTGACCAAACTTTAGTCAGGCTCCTTTGAGCCCTCTTCTGGACATGGCCTCAATTTTTGGCTACCTAGCCCAGCATTAGCATGAATCCTGCTAAGTCCATTTAGCAAAAATCTCCCTAACCTTAACATCTAATCAAGTTCGTGTTTGAAATTTCATCTACTGATCCCCTTATTCTGCTTACTGGTTATAAATAATCAGCTGTCCTTACTGTGTTTGGAGTTGAGTTCATTTCTAAACTGAAGTCTCTCTCCCTTACTGCAGTATTCAAATAATATCTGTCTTGTCATTTTTAACAAGTATCCAGTGCAAACATTTTCTTTTACAGGCCCTAACTTGCAGAAAGTTTTCACTCACACCTATCCTAAAGAAAAGATAAAGTGATCATGTTTAACATATTTTGGGCAGAAAACAAAGCAACAATACTACATTGTGGAACTAAATCAAATATATCATGAACCATCAGAGAAGAGAAGACTATTTTATGTAACTTTCTATGTTGTATATTTAGCCATTATATTAACTTGTATATTTCACTATCACTATTCCTCTTGTATATGTAGATAAATTTTTAATGTTGGAAGAGAATTAAAAATCCACCTTTTAATATACCCAATTAAACAAGCTTAAATATTTTTAATTGCATAAATATCTTCAAAATGATTATTTTATATAGTAGAAAGATGAGGGGGCTTATAATAGGTAAACTTAATTTAAAAATTAAATGTAAGTATTAAGAAGCTCTAATAAGAAATGTCAACATAACCTTTATTCTTCTCCACAGTGTCACTCAAAAAAGCAAAGCGTTCTCTTTGAACAGTATACATCTGCTCAAACTTTCTTGTTTCTTGTTATTCCTGATGTTTAAAACTCATTTTATTCTAATTTTTAAAAGTTATTAAAATGCTAAGTTATAGCAAATATTCAAACTATTCTGAAATACGTAAAATAGAAATGGAATATTGTTCTTAATTGTATGTCATGAAAATATTTTCATCTATATTTATACACATCCATATACATTTCAAATATGCATTTATGCCAATAATGTTCTTCTACCGTTTCTTTTTTATTTAACAATATATCAAGATGTGCTGGACATCTTTCCAAGGCATACAGATCCATCATGTTCTGATTCAAAGCATCAAAATCTACTTTTAAAGCAGCAGGCATTCTTAAATTCATGTTGACTATGATGTAAACTGAGTCTTATGATTTCACTGCATTTCTATTAATCTTTCTGTTAATGGCAAAGTTATCATGGACCATGGAGCAGGGGAGGATACAAGTATAACACCTAACAATTGAGGAAGAAAAGAAAATCTCCAGCTGGTGTCACTCACCACTGCACAAGTTTAAGGGTGAAACGACAGCCTGAATTTAAAGAAACTCCGTAAGGAAATACTCTACCGTCCCCTATCTGCATTTTATAGCTTGCAAAAAATATATTGCTAATAGCGAAGTAGTCATATTGAAAGCTAGTTTGGGGGAAGACAATTGTTAAAGAAAAAGACTGTCATCCCAGTCATGTCAGGGTTCTAAGGGTTATGAAAATAGACTCTATCAGGACTAAGGCTCAAGAAATGAACTGTAACAGGTCAAGTACTGTATCAATTTGGGGCAGGCCACTGAGCAGAAGAGCTCCTGGCATGGGTCAGTGCCCTAGCAGAAATGAAAGAGAATATAAATAGATCCAATTAAAAGCAATCCCCTTTTGTAGGTCACTTTGGCCTTAAAATAAGACAGACAAGCAGATCTGCCTATCTTATGGCTAAGGTCAGGGGAAAAAAATAATAGTAAAAACACGACAATAAAACAACTCTTAGCCTTCTGTGGCTGGCAGTGGAATGAGTAACTAGGGTGAAATGAATTCTGTAAAGTTCCATAATCACAAGTAAGAGATTATGTAGGGAAACTTGTGTCAATTACTTGGCACTGCCATTCAATTTTTGTTACAGAAATGTGAAGAAAGTTAACTATCCTAATTCATTATGGCTAAGCTTCCAGAAGTCTCAAGAACCAGAGAGTCAAAAGGATGTTTAGACAATTTAGGGAAAAGATCATCTGAGGTATACTTTGTTTTGTAATCTAAATTAGCTAGGTTGGCAGGATACATTAAATTAATTCACAAAATGGATCCAAATTTCAAATATTTACTGAATACTCTATGTTTAAAACACTGTGCTAAGTTTATTCACTAATTTTTTTCTAATCTAATTGAAGTAACAATTATCCAAAAGGGGTATTATGGAGACCATTGCTCAGAGGAAAACTGTGACTTGCCAGAAATCATTGTTAGCAAACAGAGGAGCCCTATTTGAACCCAATTCTCCATACGCCACAGCTATATAATTGCTAAATGTTCTACTTCTCTTAACAGAAGTTGGTTCTGTGACATGTGATATTTGGTCATACACAGTGACCCATGTCACTTTTCTTGCAGTAGAGTCAACTGGTGAAAAGTCCACAGGGTTGCTTTGGGAAACCAGAGTTTTAGCCACAGAACTGCCATTAGCTGTGTAATTCTAGGCAGGTCGATTCACCTGGTTTTTATTTCCTGAGAATTAAGTGGATTGGTAAAAATTATTTAAGGTGCTTTCTAACCCCTAAGTGCAAATTTTAATGGTTATTACTATCAATTATGTGAGTTTCATTCCAGATTTCATAAATGTATTTTGAAAACCCACTGAGTACAAAAGATACTGTGCTAAATATTTTACCAAAAATTAGACATTTTATCCTCCCAACAATCCAATGCAGTAGATAGTATTCTTTCTATTTTACATATTTTAAAAATCCAGAATCTCAGAGAGTGTAGAAAAAAATATGCTCTCGTTGATTATAAATGACAAAGCCATAATATATCTAGGTATTCTGGCAACAAGTTCAGTGCTTCTATCACTACCACCCAGCTGTCTCTTAGTCATGGTGGATGAATTTAATTTATATCTGCTCCATTACCTCACAATTCTATCTCAGAACCATTGTAGAGGTAGGGATTTTAGGGAAAACAATGTAGAAAAATTCAAAATCAAGCTTTTTTTTAAAAGAAAAAGTTCCAGTAAACTAAAATATTTGACAGTAATTGTAAGTTACTCACAACTTTAATCAGTCCAAGACATTCACAGTGAGAAAGTCTGTTACAGCATTTGTATTCCTAAAACTAAAACAACAAATATAATCTGGCCAGGGGAAGGGAGATGTGATGACAGCTTTGTGACCCTAAAATTTGATAGACTTTCTCAGTGCAGCTTTTATATTTTATCCTTTATTATATTTTAAAGATCCGTTCTTGCACTACCAAAAAGACACCACAGTATTTGTGCCTGGGTTTCAAGACTAGAAAAACAAATATTCACATAAGCAACCTGTATTAATGTCTTCTTTCTTTGAAGAAGCATCTGGATTTCTACATTTTGGAGTTCTCTTTTTCTGCTCTTGTGCAAGAGATTTAAGTTCTTTAAACCACTGAAAATAACATTTCTTAAGAGATAAGTAAAAATGAGATTCACAGATGTCATTCTAGTAAACAGCGTGGTACATGTTCATTAAATAGTCAAAGATACCACACACACACACACACACACACACACACACACACACACCTCCCCTTTTAAAAACTACTCACTGCAGGCAGGGCATGATGGTTCATGCCTGTAATCCCAGTGCTTTGGGAGGCTGAGGTGGTTGGATTACCTGAGGTCAGGAGTTTGAGACCAGCCTCACCAATATAGTGAAGCCCTGTCACTACTAAAAATACAAAAAATATTAGCCAGGCGTGGTGGCAGGCACCTGTAATCCCAGCTACTTGGGAGACTGAGGCAAGAGAATTGCTTGCCCCCGGGAGGCAGAGGTTGTGGTGAACTGAGATTGCACCACTGCACTCCAGCCTGGGCAACAGAGTGAGACTCCGTCTCAAAAAAAAAAAAAAAAAAAAAAAAAAAAAAACCAACAACAACAACAACAACAAAAAAAAACTACCCACTGTATAAAATTAACTATTACAACTATGGTAATTTTTTTTAATTGCAACAAAAATCTTAAGAATATGTGTTTGTAAGTATGCTCACTTTTCTGGGGAATAGGTTTGGAGAACACTGACCTTCAAATGTTGAAAACTGCTGTTTAGATATATTGCTAAAAAGTTAAACTCTACCGAAACCAGTTGAATTATGATCTAGGATATGTATAAACTCTTGTTTTTGTTGGGTTCAATACTAATAGTGACTATTAAGTTATTTATGTGGAAATTTGTACTCAATGCTGTAAGATAGCATGTTGAATAACGTGTCATTCACCAATTGCATTGAACAATACAATATCTGGAGCATGCAAAAATAGGTGTACCATCATCAAATCAATTGATCTTTTTATTCTTGAAATTTGTGTATTATAGATGGAAAATTGTTGGCTGAATGACATACTATGTAATTTATGCCACTTGCATAAAAAAGCAATAGTCTATGCAAAAACAATAATTTCTTGCCTCTTTATTGAGAATATAGCATAGTGATGAGGCTTTAAATAAATGTTTATGCCTAAAGACTTAAAGTGATTTTTCTGATCATCTTAGTTGTATAGTTGCTCTCTATATATTTCCTTCACATTGTATTGGTTTATTTAAAATGATCCTTCTTATTAACAGTATTTGTATTTGCAACATTTCCTCAAATAGGTCTAAATCTCTTAGATACTTTAAAAGATTGGTCTAGCTGCTGAATAAAAAATGAATCAGGAGATGAGGCTGAGAGCAGAAAAAGCAGTCCAAAGACCATAACATTTCAGGGTTTGGGCAGAAACAGAAGAAGTGGAGTAGATTTTAAATTTATTTGAATTGAACAGATCATGAACGCTTAATCATCTGGAGGTGTAGGTTGACAGAAACTTGTCAAGAGTAAGTCTGACATTCCAAAAGTCAAAAATTGGGTCAATAGTGATAGAATTATGTTAAACAGAAAGATAAAAATAACAATCTTGGAGATGGAAACTAAGGTATGTCATTAGTTTTTTGGTTCATATCAAGTTGGAGATGCCTGTAGGAAATGCTGGCAAAAATGGCAAATATCTGGCTATAGGAGTGAGAAGTCAGAACATTTGTCTGAGTTGAAGAAATCTGGGAGTTCTCACCGCAGAAATTGCATTATAAGCTGTAGTGAACTAACCAAGCAAAAGATTACAGAATAGGAATTTAAAAGCATCTTAGGCCAACTCTTCACAACTCTGTTACTGGGAAATTGGGAAGAGGAGCAGAAGTCACCAAGGGAGACAAAGAGAAAGAGCCAGAGGAATAGGAAGAACATTTGAAGGCAAGAAAAGAGACTATTCTGAAGAGGTGTGGTCAACAATGTTATATTCTACTAAGTCTTGTAACATACATTTTAAAACTTTCAATTTCTTTTAGTATTATGGCAGCCATTGTTAAACCTTAGCAAGAGACCAGTGAAACGGAGGGAGCATGCAAAGAAGATGAAAATGTCTGTACAAAAACTCTACAAATCTTGGTTGTGGAAAAGGGCAGAGGAGGAAAGTGGTAACTCTATTAATCAGGATGATTTAAGCAAACTGCCTCTACAGACAAACCCAAGGGCTTTACACAGTTAATGTTTGTTTTGTTCATGCAGTGTTTAATGATGACCCTCCCCAACCCCATCCTGTGGTTCTGCCATCTGGAACAGGTGCCCTGTATGTTCACCAGGACTGCAAAAGGATTTATGGAAGAGTGACGCACACTGTTAGTGTTACACATTGCTTTCATCCACAATCCATGGACCAGAACCAGACTCATGGTCCAGGGAAGTTAGGAATCTTAGGAGCACACTTGGAACATTTGATGCATATGTACTGCTTTTATCAGAAAAACTCAAGCAGGATGTGGGGTCAAAAAATGTTTTTATTTGTTGGGTGTTGTATTTTATTTGTCTGTTTTTAAGATGGGAAATACTAGAGCACATTTGTTATCTGATAGAAACATCAGATACAGAGTTGTAGAAGCATCAAAGAAAGAAATCTCAGAAGACAAATTTCATGAGAAGATAAAGGGAATGGGATCCAAAACAGAGGAGGAATGACTACAGGTATTTTCTCTGCTGAATCGCTGTCCTAAAAGGAAATAATGGATATGGGTTGAGGCATATTTATTAATTTGGTGATGGAAGATGAAGAAGCGTCCTTTTGATGATGTCTATTCCCTCATTGCAACGTGAAGCAAGATTATGAGCTGCAAGTTGAGAGGTGGTGCAGCATGGTGTGAAAGCCCAGGAGACCGAGGAGCATGGTAAAGGCGTGAAATCATTTCTAGGAAGAATGGAAGTCTTTCACTTGGCAACATATCTGGCTTATTTTCTAACACAATATTCAGTCCTCAAATCATCCTAAAATATTCAACATAACTTAATATGCCATGTGCCTGCTCACATTCCATGACTTTATCCTTGCTTTTTCCTCTGCCTAGGGGGCTATCCCCAATCCCACCTTATTTACCCTGTAAACTTTTACTCATCCTTCAGCTCTTGCCTCAGGTAGGGGCTCTTGTATAAAGGCTTTTCTGTTACATCAGAAAGAGTTAGCTCCTTACCCTTTCTCCTCCAGTAATCCATATCTTCCTTATGGGGCTCCCGTAAGGGATCTTCCTGAGGTCATGAAACCTGTCTCTTCACCTTTATTCTCAGACATAGCACAGAACACTGTACAAAATGAAGAGATGCTTATAAATGCTTTCGGACCAGCTATAGACATTTAGTAGACTATAAACTATACTGAACGTTGTGAATAAAGCTCACCACTCTAAAAATATGATAGAAATCTAGAATTTAATTAAATGTTTAAAATAGCATTCAAAATAGCAAAACAGGATAGAAATCTGCCCATATTTACTAAGGAAGGAGGGGTGTGTTCTGGCACACAAACAGTTCCAAGCCTGAAACACTGTAAATAACTAATTAAAATTTTTTTCTGTTGTAATAAAAATAAAATGCCTTAAGCAGTCTAACCTGCTTTTCCCAACTCATTTAGCTCCTTCCTCACTGTGTAAATGCCCTTTACAAAATAGACATCAGCTTTGCAGAAGATATTTTTGAACAACTGAAATATGAAGCAAAAACTTTGTTAAGGCATGCCATCTGTTTTCGTTTTTTGGAGCCCAATGATTTTATCTTTCCTGAGATTCAAACCACCTCACCCTTTATAGCAATTCATTAAAACTTCACTGCTGAAGGAAGGTGGACAGGGATATCACAACCCTAGGATATGAAAAATAGTTGCTTCTGCTCTGTTTTCTATACTCAAACCTCCCAATTAATCGAGGGTATTTCTACCACTTTGAAAAATTCTCCTTGGCTCTACAGTCTCTATGGGCAGGAAAATTTGGAACTAAGTTTCAGTTTAGCAACTACTCAATTCCTAACCAATCTACACTGATACAATTATGTCTTCTGTACCACTGCACAACTACAACTAAAATTACTACTAGTTGGATAGGAAAGTATTTCAATATTTCTCAAAATCAAATTGAAATCCAGAGTTCCAAAGTTGCCGCCACTGCATGCACATTTGCTATTATTAGGAAGCAGTATATAATTTCTGGAGCAGTTGTGTGAAGTTCTCAAATGTATTTGGCTAAAGGCAAAATTTTAGAACACAATCTTTTATCCTTAATTAAATTACAAAATTAAATGTCACCTCAAAATTTGATGAAGCCCCCTTTCCATGGAAACTCTGAAATAAAAAAATACAAAAAGCACTGATCACAAATGTGAGAGCCTCCGACTTCAGTTCACCATTCTGCCACTAACTAGCTGTGCAACATAGAGTGTCTTTGAGTCTCAGTTTCCTCACATGTGTAATTAAGGTATGGGACCTCTTGATTTCTAAGATCAATGTCAGCCCTATATTTTGAAGAAATCAAAGGCTACCTGAAGAGCATTTATGTCTCATTGTGAAACCTGTATACCTTTCATATCACCCAGTGCTGGGAAATCCAGTAGATCTTCAAGAAATGTTGAATAAGCAAATGAATGCCTAAATGTAACAGGTATATAATGTTTGTAAGAGTCAATGAATCAGAAGAAAATAGAAGGGAGATGCCAGTATAATGAGTGTCTAGGAAATGAAAAACAAGTAAGACAAATGAAATATTATTTGTTTCCATTTGGTATGCTTACCCACTGCTGACTCATTCACCTGCTACTGATTCCTCTTTCAAATACCGTTTGGTCCTAAATCAGCAGTGAAAGGAATTATTAGCCATTACGATTTCTGTTCTAGTTAGCATTCAGCTTAGCTAATGGCGTCAGAAAATTCAAAACAATACTGGCTTAATTGAGAAAAAAGATTAGCTCTCATTCCATGGAAATGAGGCAGTTCAGAGCTAGTGGTGTACATCCATGACCATCAGAAACACAGGCTCCCTCTGTCTTTTGCTTTCTCATTCTTAAAAGGAGGAGTCTATCCTGGAGCCAAAATGACTGATCCAGCTCTAACATTTCTGCATGCAAAGACTTGTCTGTTTTTGAGGACACAATCCAGAATTTGCACATATCATGTTCTCTTGCATCAAAGAGCATAGTCACAAGGCCAGATAAAGATAGAAAGGAGGCTGAAAAGTTTATTGTTTCTAAGAGAAACTGTTATTACCAGCAAATATTTAGGAAATGGCCATTACTTTGGCAAAGGGTAGAATTGAGAGATGGTACCTCCCATTGGACTTCTAGCCTGTGTACATAATCTTGTTCTGGGCTATGAAGCAGGTTTTAGGAATATTCTTACCTACACTTTTCTGTATCCCTCTCATTCTTGTAATAATTATATGTTTCCTCCCAGGCTTTCCTAACCTGGAGGAAATTAGCTAAATAAACTATTCAGTGTTAATCTCAATGTGATACCTCACCAAAGAACGTCTGCATTTTCAGAGGAAATCTCATTGAGAGTTCAAAATTTAGCCTAGAAATGAAATAAATGTTTCATTAAATAAAGTATTATTAAGTACATACCTCAATGAAAAGAAGAGTTTTAGGAGACACTCCTCCTCAGCAGTTCAAATGATGCTACTAAGCATCACCTATTTCATCCAAAAATAGGAGCAGCCTTGGTGAGCGATTCTTGTATTTGTTCCAATAGTTATTTGCTCTATTATTCCACTGTGCCATGGTTTTCTTCTTTTTATCTTATTAAATATTACAAAACTATATAGTGTGTATCAGGATTCTATTTTTATTTTAATACTACAATTAAATTTGATCTTCTAAGTCTAAAAGGAGATTGTAAATTTAACATCATTGAAAACTTCAGGTTACAAGTTCACCAAAAATACAACTATCTTTCAAACTTTTAGTAGACACTAATTTAGGAACACTAATGTGTTCACATGTCATTAATAATATTAAGCTTTTAATTAATAATAACTACATTAATTAAAAGTGACAATAATGACTTAAATGGCACCTATTACTATAAGACATTCCAATTTACTAAAGAAATTCAGTCCTTAATATGCCACACTCTGTCCAGCCATTAAAGCACAGGGATTACTTTTCATTCCATATTGTGAGTTACTTACCATTTAGTCAATTCACTTTATAGCCACTATGGTCTACTGGGTGAATTCCAGACTTTAAATTAAATAGCCAAAGAGTATGAAAGTGCTCAATGTCTGTAAAATTCTGCATTTAAAACAATGTAGACTGCTTGAAAACTGTGCTAAAGCATCTGGTAGATGTTATTTCATTTAAACATGGTACATTTTTATCCTAAACTAAAAAGCTGGAAAAATTGTAGAATTCATTTAAAGATATCACAGTTATGCTCAGGAACTGGAAATAACTGAGACACGGTTTCATGACCACCTAGCCCACCAGTAAGCAGGTTCCTTGGGAACCATTTGTTCAATGTTCCCAAAGCTACTCAATTTAGACTTGGTCAGAAAGAAAGAATAGTACATAAAATGAGGAAAAGGATCAGAAAGGGGTATATTGAGTTTTTCAAATTTATTTCTTATAAAGAAGTGAAGGAAAGAGAGTAAAGGGAAGAATATGTGTAGGTGTGATGCTGATTAGGGTGGTTCAAATTTTAGTCTGCATAAAAAATGTCTGGGAAGCTCTTTTTTAAACTTTATTTTATGTTCAGGGGTATGTGTGACAGCTTTTACATAGGTAAATTCATGTCACGAAGGGTTATTGTACAAATTATTCATCACCCAGGTATTAAACCCAGTACCCAAAATTTGTTTTCTGCTTATCTTCCTCCCACCCTCCACCCTCAATTAGGCCCCAGTGTCTGCTGTTCCCTTCCTTGTGTTCATGAGTTCTCATCATTTAGCTCCTACTTATAAGTGAAAACAGGTGTTATTTGGTTTTCTGTTCCTACATTAGTTTGCTAAGGATAATAGACTCCAGCTCCATTCATGTTTCCACAAAAGATATGATCTTGTTCTTTTTTATGACTACGTAGTATTCCATGGTATATATATATACCACATTTTCTTTATCCAATCTGTCATTGTTGGGAATTTAGGTCAATTCCGTGTCTTTGCTATTGTTAGAGAAACTCTTAAAAGTACAAATTCACACAAATTCCTAGAGTTCCATCTTGTAAATGTAGCAAAAATAATGTAGAAATCTTTTTTTTTTAAATTACAAGAAACCTATATGACTCTTATAGAGGTTGTGGCAGGCAGAAAAATGACTCCTCCGCTTCCCTAAAAAGTCCATGTCCTAATTTCTGGAACCTGTGAACATGGGAACTTACATAGAAAAAGTAATTTTCCAGATGTAATTATGGTAAAGGATCTTGAGATACAGAAGAGTATCTTGGATTATACAAATGAGTCCAATGGAACCACATGAATCTTTAAAAGTAGGAAACTTTGTCCAGGGCAGCTCAGAGGGAGGCATTACTACAGAAGAATGGTCAGAGATATACAACCTTGCTGGCTTTGGAGATGGATGAAGGAGCCTATAAAACAAGGAATTTCAGTGGCCTGTAGAAGCTGGAAAAAGCAAGGAAACAGATTTTTCCCTAGAGCCCCAAGAAAGGAATACAGCCTTGCTGACACATTGATTTTAGCCCAGTGAGACCTATGTTGGACTTCTAACCCACAGAATTATTTAGGTAATAAGTTTGTGTTGTTTTATGCCACTAAGATTTGTGGTAATTTGTTACAGCCACAGCAGAAATCTAATACACAAGTGGTCGAAGACCCACATTTTGAATTCCTGTTAAGCATTCGAATACACTAAAATACAAAATCCAATGACATTTTAATAGAATAAGTGCAGTCTGTTTCTCAAAAGGGAAATGGTTTCTTTACTATATGACAATTGTTTAAATTCACTGATGGAGGTATTGTTTCTCCTTACGATGTGGTTCTAAAGCATATATGAAATTTTTATGTTTTTCAATTTCATCAAAAACTAAAGAAAAAAAGAATAAAGTGATATGAGGATGAGGAATAAAAGAAACATTACAGAAGGAAGGAGGGAAATGATAAGAAAAAAACAAAAGGGGGAAACCGGGAGAATTTTGTGAACTTTATTGGGGTAAGCAGCCTGATAACATATTTTAATCCTTTTATATTACAAACAAATACAAAGGCCTGACAAGCTAAGAAAAGCATATCATGAACTGGCCTAAATGCCACAGCTGTTCTACAATGTAGTGTTATTTTTTTCTGAATATGCTATTATGTCCTATGAAGCACATGTGCATCAGTAATTTTTCTTCTGTTCTAAATTTGTCTCACTCTCACTATTCCATATTCAATCAAAACTGTTTGCATCTCTCCTCCCCAAACCTTTTAATTTTTCTTACTTCAGCTTAGGAATCTCTGAGCTTCCTAAACACTATATGTTGTCCAAATCCTGGACTCCGAATCAACACATTTTTAAACCCAATAACGCAAACACATTTTCTAAACCCCTGTTCTAGGGCCAACCACAAGTAAAACAAAGTGAAGCATGTCTTTGGATAAAGTATTTTATCCTGAAAAAGACCACAGTCAGTCCTGTGGGTTGGAAAACCCAAGGCTATACGGAAAGTTCCTAAATTGTTTGTAAGCATTGGGGTAGGATAATTTGGGGGCTATAAATGAGGTTTAGGTATCCATTATATTTCAAAGCTTAAGATTAGGTTCAGAGGAAGTGGCAGTTTGAACATATAGTAGTTAATATGTAAATGATATAACTCTCCAGCTTGGTAAGAGAAAGTGGTCTTGGTGATTCTTTGACCTAACTGAATCTCAGACTAGATCTAGCTAAATATGCCACCGACTTGGTGTGCTCTCTCTTAGGAAAGCTGTTTTTCTCCCACCACATTTGTTTGAGTTGAAGGCTGTCATTACCAGAAATGGTCTATGCTTACTAAGATACGCATTGTTATATAGAAGTAACTAATTTCTGCTGACACAATAATCCACAGGGATCTTGGTCTATCACAAACCCTCTCTCTCTCTCTGTTAATATCTCAGTACACCTGTAGCACTTTACTTCTCCTCCAGACCACTCATCCAATACTCGAGCCATCTAAATGATCATTAAGTCAAAGCATTATGGATAATTCATGGATATAATTAGCTCTGTTATAATGCTTGTTCTGAAAATGTGAATTTGTTTCAATACAATTAATATGTTAGGGAACAATTTGAGCATAACAGAATTTTGAATTTGCTTATATATGCTTTTGTCAGTGAGCTCTAAATATCTGGAGACTTTTTTAAAAAATTGGAACTACATCTAATGAAAGATTACAGTTTTGATCATTATGTCTCTTAAATCATCTTTTAATCTAAAACACTTCATACTTGTTTTTTAATGATGCTATTTTTTTTTGAAAGGGGAATAAGGTCAAGTTGTCCTCTAGAATTTCTTAGATTGTTTTCCAGGCTTATCCGATTATATGCTCATGGTCTAATAACACTTGACCCTCTCTCCATTATATTTTCTGTAAATTGTCAGTTTTGTTTAAAGTCTTCATTAGAATCAGGTTAGATATTTTGGGAAGAACACTTGATAGGTGGTAAATATGAACTTTTTTCTTTCTTTATTCCTTTCTTCTTTCTTTTCTTTCTTCTTCATTTCTTCCTTCCTCTTCCTTCCTTCCCTCCCTCCTGTCTTCTATCAACTAGGTCTATTTGTTATTCTGCCAAGATTTCTACTGACAAGTCAAGAAAAATGTTTAATTCTTCTGTTTTAATTACCAATTTTCAAAATAAGAATAGATAAAATGTTTTAAAAGTATGCATTGCAAAATTATGAAGTTAAAAAATTAGAAAGAAATACTTATTACACATATTATAGATAATGGCTAATTGCCCTAAAGAAAAAAATAACTCCTGTATATCAGTAAGAAAAAAACTAAAACTCCAGTAGAAAATGAGAAAAACAAACAGCTCTCATTACAGAGAAATGAAAATCACTCAAATGTAGTATATTCAACATCACTTATTTCTCCTATCCAATGGACACAGATCAAAGACATATCAATGTACAAATGTTATCAATGTATAATAATACATATAATAATGATAAAAGTATATTAAAATGATGTAAAGATACAGGTGTTCCCATGTGTTTTTACTAAAGTCTAAATTGTCACAACACATATGGAGAGCCCATTTGTTAATTGCCAACATGAAAAATCCACAGACACTTTGACCCAGCAATTCTCCTGCTAAGAATTTAGTCTATGGTTATTCCTACACAAACTCCAACTACACTTTTAATAAGAAAAGTTGAAAACAATCGAAATGTCCATTAATTAGAGTTGATTAAGAAAATGCAAATTTGAGAAGTTTATGAAATAGAACACTAGGAAACAACAGAAAAGATTAGGGCATAAAAAGGTGAAATAATTTCAGATATATTTTGAGTGAAAAAGTAACATGCTGAAAAGCATGCCTAGATCACCTAATGAATGAGTATAGTTAGAGGGGAGAAATTCAAGAACTGAGGTCTAAGGCTCTTCAACATTTAGAGTTTGAGAAACGAAACAAAAACCAATAGAGAAGACTGAAAAGGAAAAGCCGGTGAGGTGAAAATAAAATCAAGCTAGTATAGTGAAGGAAAAAGCTTATTCTCTCCAGACAAGTTTAGTTTTGTTTCCCAGAAAAATAAAACTCTCAATTTTCCCTAAGACCCTGGCTGCTCAGAATAAATGCCATATTTTTTATCTTCCCTAACAAGGGTGTGCAGTGAGTTGAATAGTGTGCCCTCAAATTTATGTCCACTTGAATGTGACCTTAGTTGAAAGAGCATCTTGGCAAATATAATTAAGCATCTCAAGATGAAGTCATTCTGAATTGAGGGGATAAGGCCTAAGTCCAATGACTGTTCTCCTTATAAGAGCAGAGAGCTCAGAGAAACACAAAAATATGCATAGAAAAGAATGCCATGTAAAGATAGAGGCAGAGATTGGGGTTATTCCACCATGAGCAATGGAAGGCCTGGAGCCACATAAGTTGGAAGAAGAAGAATTCTTCCCTAGAGCCTACAGTGGGAGCATGGCCCTGCTGACACCTTGATTTCTGACTTCTAACCCCCATAACTGTGAGAGAATAAAATTCTGTTTTTTTTTTTTTTTTTTTTTTTTTTTGAGACGGAGTCTCGCTGTGTCTCCCAGGCTGGAGTGCAGTGGCGCGATCTCGGCTCACTGCAAGCTCCGCCTCCCGGGTTCACGCCATTCTCCCGCCTCAGCCTCCCAAGTAGCTGGGACTACAGGCGCCCGCCACCACGCCCGGCTAGTTTTTTGTATTTTTAGTAGAGACGGGGTTTCACCGTGTTAGCCAGGATGGTCTCGATCTCCTGACCTCGTGATCCACCCGCCTCGGCCTCCCAAAGTGCTGGGATTACAGGCTTGAGCCACCGCGCCCGGCCAAATTCTGTTGTTTTAAGCCACCCAGTTTGTGGTGACTATGGCAGCCCTAGAAAACTTATACAGAAGAGAGCTATGTATTTATATTTTGATCTATCAGATACTGTAGACTATGTGGATATTCTGCGTTATACCTTTAAAAGAAAAGAGTTTCTCTTTGACTAGAATGTGGACTTAAGGTGAGCACATTGGATGTGCAGATAAGTTAAGGGTAACAATCTAGGAAGCAAGAAAATTGAAGGTGTCTATTCTAGGTGATTTTGCAGCGATCATGCCAGTTTTAATTGGTATGTAACCAAAAAAATTAGATTATGTTGTCTTAAAGTCATAGTTATGCTGGGGCTCTGTCACAGCAGATAAACCAACATCCAGAAAAATACAAGAAAAGAGTTTTAAGAAAGAAGGAGTGATCAGCTGAACCCAATGCTCCTGAGGCGTGCAATCGGGGGAAGACTAAAGCCTGAGTATGTAATTGGACAGATAAAGTTAGTAATGACTCAAAAGTGCTGTTTGAACCAGAATAGTATGAACAAGAGCCTATTTGAGTAAACCCAAGTGAGAATGAAAGGTAAGAAGGTAGAGACAGTAAATATAGAGAGTGTTTTGGGGGAGTTTTACTATACACAAGGAGAAAGAAATGAAACAGTAGCTGGAAGAAAGCCAAAGAAATCTTTTTGTTTGTTTGTTTCAAAATTACCTCCTGAATATTTCTCAATGTTACCTACTTTATGTGCTTCATTTCTCCCTTCCTAAGCCAACTTATAATTATAGCTCACCTGGACCACTGCAGTACGCTACTAATTCATCCATTTTACCAGTCCTTGCCCATCTCTAAACAATTCTCCACACATCAGCTAGTATAATTTTTAAAACATAAATACATCACTACAGTGTTTCAAACTTCTCTGTGATTTCCCTGTGTGATGAGATTTAAATGTAAAATCCATAAAACACTAGCCCACATCATACCCTTATCAAGCTTTGTGCTCAAGCCAAGGTCACAGAGTGTGTCCTATCCTGCACTAACAAGATGGTGCACTGAAGCTGTACATTTCACATTCTATGCAGCCTATTGGGCAGCCCTCGCACTGGTCATACACATGTCTTTTCATGCCCAGTACTTTCATTCTCTTGGCTTTTAATGACATTTTTCTCTCTATCTTTAAAAAAAACCCTCTTCCAATTATTTACCTACCTTGTTCCAAATCATTCTTCAATTGTTAGCTAAACATAGCTTCTGAGAGAAGCTTTCCTGAATTTACCACAAATTATAGTTCTATCATATACTTTTATGGCTTTTTGTACATTTCTGTCATAGCACTTATTTATTTCCATTAAATTTCTTTCCTTCCTTCCTTCCTTCCCTTTCTTTCTTTCCTTTTCTTTCCTTTCTCTTTCTTTCTTCTTTTTCTCTTTCTCTCTCTTTCCTTCCTTCCTTCTTTCCTTCCTTCCTTCTTTCTTTCATTCATTTTGAGACAAGCTGTTACTCTGTTGTCCAGGCTAGAGAGCGCAGTGGTACAATATCATGACTCACTGCAGCCTCAAACTTCCCAGCTCAAGTAATCCTCTCACTTCAGCCTCCTGAGTAGTTAGAAGCACAGCAGCATCACCATATGCAGCTAATTTTTTTATTTATGGTAGAGATGGCATTTCACATGTTGTCCAGGCTGGTCTCAAACTCCTGGGCTCAAGTAATCTGCCCACCTCTGCCTCCCAAAGTGCTGGGATTACAGGTGTGAGCCACTATGCCCAATCAAATTGAATTTCTCATTTATGCAATTGTATATTTAATGAAAGGCCTCATAGCAGGTGATTAAGAGCACAAGCTCTGGAACCAGACCAGCTGGGTTTAAATTCAGACTCAGCTACTTCCCATTGTATCTTGAGACAAAATGCATAACTATCCCCAGGTCCCTCCTCTGTAAAATGGAATAATTATAGTTGATATCTGATGGAGTAATTTTGGGAATATGGACTAAATATACAAATGTCTAAATGTAGAACATGTGTATTGCTTGCTATGTGTCATGGCACATAATTCAGACTTGAAACAATTATATGTGAACAGAAAGACACTTGTCAGTTCTATGAGTAACATGGTTATAATTTTAGGTATTATGAAGGCTGGGTCATAACAGACTTATTTCATTTTATAATTGCAGACTATTTGCTGCACTCTTGCATATTTAGTTAAAGTATATGTTTCTTTTAAAAGGATCTATATACCTGTGTGGAAAATACCATAGATGGCACAAATACACAAATCATATTTTTCTTTCTTACCTTGACGAAAGTACTCCCTAGGTGCAGAATACTAAAATTCCAAGCTTTCTAGTAGCCAGAAATGGTAACAGGTAACCAAGTTCTGGCTAATGAGAAGGGTGCAGAAATCCCTGCAAGGGTTTTCCTCCCCATATCAAAAGACAAATCCTTGGGAGGAGAGGGCTTAATTGGTATGTTTACTTCTTCACCCTTGGCTGAATTTCATTATTCAGAATTCAGTTATGACGCCTAGAAGTGCAGCAGCCATTTTCTGCCCCCATGAGATCCAAAGCCACATGCTTAAGAATGGTAGGCCAAGGGAATGGAAAGGCTCTCCTTGTATGGCTATGCATCCCTGAATGTCCACACTGGGTTTCTTCTTATATGAGCAACATTGACCTTGAAAGACTGAATATACAGACAATAGTCAAATCATATATGGAAACAGAACTCTGATCTACATTCAAAGTCCTAATAGCCAAACCACAAGCTGCAGCAATTGGCCTAGAATTATCAGGGCTTTGTCAAGGGTGATGGACAACTTCCCTTTTTTGGCTCCCTCTTCTATTTCTAATTTAGAACCAAACAGAGAAAGCCAATTTTTCTCCCCAAACCAATCACATAAAATGCCCTAAATCTAATTCTGCCACCTCCATCTTTCCCATGCCAACAACCTACAATCAGAGCAATAAGGAAAAAACCTTATATTTTTCCACTACCTTGCTTTCCAACTTTTCTAATTGTCTTTGAATCTCTGCCAAAAGCAAAAGATGGTGCCTGACTCCCTTACTTAGAAAGCTCACAATAAATAGCTTCTTTTTGTTCTCATTTGAGTGGTCTTCACTGATTTTCACAACCTCATGTTTGTTTAAACATCTGCTTGCCAGCTTTTGTGTTGCTCAAAGCTAAGGGAAATCCTAATGCACTATTATTTTGCTGTTATTTTAAGTACTACATGTTTTATATTGCTAACAAGCAAAGAAATTTATTCCATAGTGCAGTGCTTCTCAAACTTTAATGCAATATAAGTGTCCTGGAGTTCTGTTTTTACGAAATCAGAACTTGGGCCTGGGGTGAGGCCCAAGACTCAACATTTCTAATAAATGAACTCCCAGGTAACAACAGTGTTACAGATACAAAGACCACACTTTATATAACACGGCTACAGTGGATAACTTCCAGCCAGCGTTTAGGCATTTCTCCCTTCAACGACAACTTCGTTAACATTTTAAAAAATACCAATTTCCTCTCTTTATTAGGGGAAGATAAATGCTGAAAAGCACACAGGTCTAGCCAAAGAAGTGCAAGGGTTTTTTTTTTTTTTTTTTTTTTTTTTTAATTTTTCTCCTTGTACCAATCTTTGAATCTTTGGTCTTTGGGGGCTCTCTGGTTTCTCTTCTAGACCACCTGTGTAGTCAAATCAGAAAGAGTTTTTCAAAATTCACTAGAAGACCTAGGATCTAATCTGAATCTGTCATTCAAACACACTCTTTCTTGTGAAATGAGATGAGAGATGGTGACTGACAGCCTGGGTGCTGCAGTCCTTGACCACCCAATGGTCACACAATCTGGCCCTCCAATATCAAAATGATGAGACAGAAGTGTTTTGTTAATGAGACGAAAATGTTTTTAGAATGAGTGCTGAGTCTCCAACAGATAAATATGAGAATGAGACATAAGGGAATTCATCATCAGATATTCTTTCATATGCCACATTTTTTACACTTGCAACAAACATACACTCTGTTTTGCAAACTCGATAAAAATAAAAAGGAGGGGTACCGCACCATAATAGATAATAAATCTATTTCTTAACATCACAGAAGTTGTGCTCTGAATTTCTGGAGATCTCCCTTGTTGAAAATTTAGTGAGACTGAGCCTGAAACCTCGTTTAAACAAAATCTTCACCAAAGGCCTTATCAACAGAAGAAATAAAATTTTTGAACCCAGTGGTTATCTTTTTCCTGGTCATCTTGAAATGAATAAAATTCAAATAGAATTTGTCACTGTTCCCAGCAGTCACAAAGACTATCTTGTCTCAATTAATTTATTACCACCTTGGTTTTAAAAACACTGTAAACAAACCTACCAAGAACACACAGTTTTGAGAATTGTAATTCAGACTAGCTGCTCATTTCATAGTGAAGCCATCATCAAACCGCTTTTGCTGGCACCTAGAAATCTGTTACATCTACTGAAAGAGTGAAAGACCATTGTGTCTCCTGATATCTGATACATAGATATAAAGCCTGTGTAACTAGCAATTACATCTTAAAGTGGTAATCTGGCAATGTTTGTGTTCTCATAGCATAACAAAGTAAATGCAATCTTCAACTGGATAGATGACTGGTATGGCCTGAATATTTCTCCTGACTAAACTTGTTTGACTAAAACTTCAGGCAGATTTCTTGACTCTAGCCCCTGACCTCCCTTTTCTTAAAGCATCTACCTTAGAAAACTTTCAATTATAGATTCTTTCTCTCCCACTTTGAGTATATATTTTTTAAGCCTCTTACCAGTTTTAAACCTTAGGGATGTCTTTCTCATGGATCTTGGTGCCATTTCTTTGAAATGTAATCATCAAAGAAGATAGTACTCTCATTTTCCAATCTCTGTAGGAGGATAAGTGCCTAATTTCTGTGGGTGCCTTGCTTCAAGTTGTAAAACTATCTCCTGCCATGAAGACAGGAGAAAGATTACTTTTCTTTTGAGTAAGGCCAACTAGCAAAAACAGTGGCCTAAGAATCTTTCTATCTCAGCAATTAAGAACTCTCCTACCATTTGTTTCAGTGGAGTTGAATTCAGCGTGAATTCCAGCCTCTCTGCCCTTTTGTAATAATCTTGAATAAAGCCTTCCTTGTCTATTTAACTTTATCTACTGCAATTTTTGCTTTGACATAGGCAAACATTCAATTATGTAATTTATTATTACATGGCTACAAATGTAGCCATGTTCACTAACACGTACACAACTAAAAAGAGTAGTGAGGGGGGCAATTTTCTAACTAGTGCTACCACTGCAACCACAACCACAACAAAAACATGAGCCTTCTGGATTGGAGGAAGGCAACAAGAAATTAGTTTATTAAGTCTCACAACAAACATGTCTTAATTTTATACCATATTCCAGGTAAAATGGAAGAAAATGGTGGTACAGAGCTGAAAGGCACACTCTGCTCACTGTGGCACACTAGACTCTTAGGGGAATCTGCCATGTAAATCAACAATTGTAATTCAGTATGGTAATTGAGTTCAGAGGAGTACAAGCACAGAGTCTTTAGATCAAAGAGGAGTATGTAATTTAGATTGGGGAGGTTTTAGTGAGTGACATTTGAATTACAACTTGAAGCGTCAGTAGGTATCAACTAGGCAGAGTTAGAGAGTAGTGAATCTTGGGAACAGGAACGGGAGCCACAAGCACAAGCCTAGAAACATGAAAAGGCACAGCATAAAATGAGACGATCAATAGTTCAGAGTGTGACTGGTTCAAAAAGTGTGTGTGGAGCCATTGACACTCTTCATCCCTCACCACGCAACACATCGGTTAGTAAATGCTTTCAGTTCATCTTCTAAAACAAAAACTTAAGTCTGTCCACTTCTCTCCATCTCTACCCTACTGCAGACAACTTCGAAAAAAACAGAATATATTTTAAGGTTTACATTTCAGGGGCTCAGAACTGAGTCATTTCTATTTGAGAAAGTTCATAACACTAGTAAAACGGTTAACATTTCTTTCGTCTTTTTATTTATTTATTTATTTTGGCTAATCATAATGTAAACCCAAATTAAATTCTAGGGCCCCCTAACTATCTGAATAGACCTCCCCTCTCAGCCAAGGGTACTCCAAAGTTAAACTGAAAAACCTAGTTCAGGTCATGATGGAAGGAGGGGTCCAACATTCCTCATTAAAACCTCCTCTCTTTTGAAATTCAGGAAAATCCAATCAGCATTAACATCAACCCAGACCTTAGGTATGATAAGAAGCATTTATAATCTATTCTCTCAGAGGCCTGCTACTTGGAGGCTTCCTCTGCATGATACACCCTTTGTCTCTGTAATAACTTATTGTAACCCATACGTTCCTTCCTATCAATCATAACTCTTTCAACCAATTGCCAATCAGAAAAATATTAAATTTATATACGACCTGGAAGCCCTGCATCTTTGAGTTGTCCTGCCCTTCCAGATCGAACCACTGTAAATCTTACGTGTATTGATTGATGTACTATGTGTCCCTAAAATATATAAAAGCAAGCTGTACCCCAACCTCCTTGGGTACATGTCGTTACAACTTCCTAAGGCTGTGCCACAGGCTCATCCTTAACCTTGACAAAATAAAGTTTCTGAATTGGCTGAGTCCTGACCCAGACACTTTTGGGATCACAATAGCATTCAGTCACTTCTCACTACCCCCACCACAACCACCCTGGCCTGACCACCACATCTTTCATCTGGCTCATTCCAACAGCTTCCTACCCAGTCTTCCTGCTACCACTTTTCATCCTTCTTCGATGGTAGCCCAAATGATCCTTCACAATGCAAATTATGTTACTCTCTTGGCTAAACTCTTGTGATGACTTTCCATTGCCCTCAGAATAAAATTCACACTAATTGTTTGAGGGGAGGAGAACATTTCTGCCTGACTTCTCTGGTTTCACAAAGGATTCTTTGCTAAATACTCTTACGTTTTTGTTCCATTTTTAAATCCTCCCCAGAGAGGTATTTAATTGCTGGATCAGTGAGTTGGGAGAGGAACTGGCCACACATATGGATTAGCCCCTTGCGCTCATCCCTCACTTTGTGATCGATGGACACACAGAGAACTTGGCCTGCAGCTCTGCTCTTTGCCAGCAAGAGAAAAGGTCCTGTCTTCAGGGGAGATTTCTGTATGCTTGGCTCCTTCTTACAAAGAGACTCATCTCAAATGTCACCTGATCATCCTGCCTAAAGTAAGCCCTTCCCCCATTACTCTTATAGGAACCACTGTTATTTTCTTTAAGACTCCACTCAGTGCCTGATATTTTATTGATCATTTCTGTTGTCTTTTTATTTTTCGTGTCAAACCCTACTGAAATGTAAATCCATAGCTAGGGGAACCTTTATCTTCTTATGCACTCCTGTATCTCCAAAGCCTATAACCACACCTGGCACAGGTAGATGATAAATAAATATCAAATAGCTGAATCTGGAGAAGTAAAGGAAGACTTGGTACTGAAAGACAGCTAAGGGTCCAAAATGTCATAGCAAAAAACATTCACCCTCTTCAAAGAGAGAAATTTTGAAAAATTTAAACTTAAAATAATTATTCAATATTTCTGTAACTGAATAAAGGAAAAAAGGAATTTAAGTAGTTAAACTTTCAAATAATGACTTTTACAAGGCACCTTAAGAAATAATTAAAATAGCTATATCTATGCAGAATACGCAATGTTTTCTATTGGCTAACTAAAAGAAATACATCAGTAGAGAAATTAGCACTTGATTATATCACAAATGGTCACATCTGGTTAATTGCTTAATAACTTAATAATGTAAATGGACATTTTACCTATAACTAAAAGCCTGAAAAATATAATTGAGTTTGCTCCCCTAATGAGTAATATCTAACTTTCATATTCTATTAATCAGTTTTAATCTCACACACACACACGCACACACAAAATACTGCTGCCCCCAGTTGTCTAAATAGAAACATTCCTTTTGGATACAAAAGCAGCTGTAACATGACATTAATCTCTGTAATACCACAGGTGAGTTAAAGCACATGATTTTAAAACAATTGTCTTCCTTGTACTAAATAAAGACAGTTTTTAATTTACTGTCAATATCTCTTGGTCACTTGCTAGTGGTTTTATGATAAGTCCGAGCTTAAAAAAAAATCTAAAGCATCATATATCTGAGACACAGATATTGATCATCTTGACTGACAGTGTTCAAATTCCCACAGCCCCTATTCTCCAAAAAGAATGTATTAATAAAAGTGAAGGTGCTCAGGAATTAAAAAGAAAGAGGTAATTTCCCCTTTTCACACTTCATTTCATTGATCCTCTCTATCTTTTCCTCTTACAGATGAAGCTTGGTAAGACATCTGGGCAACCAGATTATCACTGCTGTTGTCAAAGTGACATTTGATTAAGCCAAGCTTCTAGGGTTTATCTTTAAAAGTACTGGATTCCTATGCTAAGAAGTTAATCCTTGTGTTTCTTATTCCATACATTTGCAGGTTCAGCCAGAATTTTTAATTCTGCCGCCTCTTCCATGATAGTCTAAGTGACACTTGCTGTTTTTTTTGGAGATCTTCAAATAAAGTAATGTAGGTAGCCTTAGCAAATTCACGTCACTGCAAATGCCTCCCTCCTATTTTTATAAAGTAAGGAGGTTATTATATTCTCTTAGCTATTGATTTTTATTGATCTTTGCCAATGTTTCTAAAATGTAAAGTAATATACAAACTGCTTTCAAAGAACAAAATATCTTAATTATTGGTGATAAATTAATTTTTTGTAAAGTTACTTAAAATTGATACAAACATATATTCAGCTGTAAATCCTTTTGTTTATAGATCTCAACTACTCTAAAACAGAAATAAACTGAAATATCACTAAAAATTCCTATAAAACCAATAAAGCTATAATTTTATTTACTGCAAAGGAGGAAGTTGTGTTGCTAGAATTAAATTGCCAAAGTTAGAGATTTATGATTAAAAGATAAAGCCTCAAGTCTGTTTTAACTTAATAGTATTGATTCATAAAATAGATATTTACACGAATATGATTGCTAAGAACACATTAATAACTCAAATTTTTTGTCCACTAATACAGAAAACTCAGACAAGCACCCTTTATGAATCAAGTTCATCAGACGTACTCTAAAATGCCAATTTTAATAGTCACTTGATAACTCTGAAAACTCTCTTACTCAAATTAACATTAAACTGAGTTTAATTCAATAATTACTGGAATTGGGAAAATAAGAATTATTCATTTCATATTTACTACCACAGTTCTTGCTAATGAAATATTATAAATTGACATACACAGAGAGATTTAGTATGATACCATTGATTATAACATTTATATGTGGTATAATTTCAGCACAGGTACTTCGTGGTTGGTGAGCCTATACTATTTTATGTCTCATAATCACACAATTCTCTCATTGATATTCTCTGGGCTACATTAATAACTTCTTTTACAATGTATTTGGCTTTTATCTGGGGCAAATACCATCTTAAATACAAATGTAAATGTAGGCAGTGTAATATAACAATACTCAATAGAACTCTTGAATGCTCAAAAATTTGTCTGCAGATCCATGGAAATTTTAACTTTAAATGGCCATTAACTGCATAAAAAATGCAGATAATATTGATAAGTGTAGTGTGTGTTTCCAAGGAGAGCCACATTTTTTTTCCTTTCCTTTCCTTATCTTTTCTAAACCTCTTCCTCCATTCTCTCTCCCAGCTAGACCCAGGAAGGGGTGAAAAAGAGGGGCTCAGCAAGGCTAAAATTGTTACTCATCTTCTATATGCCTAGTGATTTACAAACTTAACCTCATTTAATTTTCACGCCATTCTAGAAAGTTAATCAGTCAGAACACAGGAGATCAGAAAGTTTACATAGCACTTAATCACTGCCACCAGTTTCCAAATCTAGTTTTTTCTCTCTCTAAATCCAGAACTCTTTCCCTTAGAAGCTCAATCCAAAGAATGTATATTATAAAGTTTAAGCTATAATCATCTGCTTATTATGATTTTTTTTTCTTAAAAGACAGCAAACATTTTAAGCAGAGATGTATCACGTTCACTTTGGTGACAAGAGCCTACCCTAGTGTATACATGTAATAGGGCCTCACTACCTTTCTGTTGAATGAATAAATGAATAAGTGAATGAAAAGAAGAAAAAGCAAATCTGTTCCTGGACATAAAATGTACACTTTCAAATCAATCAAAGTTTAGCTCATTCTTTCCCTGCAACTGGAATGAGACATTATTCTACCAACTCTTTTTTTTAAGCTTTCGTTGGCAAACCCAGAAAACAAGAACAGAGGCCTAGAATATTTGCGCTATGGAGCTAACCCTAGAAAATATATATCTGGGTCGGGTGTGGTGACTCACGCCTATAATCCCAGCACTTTGGGAGGCCAAGAAGGGCAGATCACGAGGTCAGGAGTTCAAGACCAGCCTGACCAACATGGTGAAACCTCATCTCTACTAAAAATACAAAAATTAGTCAGGTGTGGTGGCGGGCACCTGTAATCCCAGCTACTCCAGAGGCTGAAGCAGGAGAATTGCTTGAATCCGGGAAGCAGAGGTTGCAGATTGCACCACTGCACTCCAGCCTAGTCAAAAAGAGCAAGACTACATCTTGGGAAGAAAAAAAAAAGAAAAAGAAAAAAACATTTATCTGGTGACAGAATTTTTTTATTCATTACCATATAAATGTATATATATATTTACAGATTCAGTGGGTACATGTGCAGGTTTGTTACATGGATATTTTGTGTCATGCTGAGGTTTGGGCTTCAGTTGAACCCATCAGCCAAATAGTGACATAATACCCAACAGGTAGTTCTTAATCTTAAGCCTCATGAGCTACAAGTGTGAGATCGGGCCTTGAATGATCCCCTATACAAATAAAACAAGTCTGAAAGTTGTATTAGTATATTTACCTTATTCGCCAGAGGAAAAAAACAAGACTGATAGAAAAAAGATACTAATCAAAGTCCTAAAACAATTATCTTTCTCATGGGCTACTAAATATGACACACTTTGTCTTACACTTCCCACTCATTTATTCATTTAGCTAATTATTATTGTTATCGTTATCACCTACTGTTTTCAATACTGTGCTGGATTCTAAAAAGTGTACCAGAAACTATTTTTTTTAACGTGTCCTTTTCTGAGAAAACAGTGTCAGCGTAGAGGCAAGAAAATGGTAAATCATGCAACACAAGCAAAAATGCAAGAAGTATAAAGACAAACGTTAAATTAATTAGCCCTGACTTTAAATATAACAAGAAGGCATAATAGCTGTCACACTGAGACCTATGCAAGTGTTCTCAGGTTGGAACTGAAAGTATCTGTACCTTGAAGCTTTGAGAAGATAGTGACCACAATGGGTTTCCCAAAGATCATCCCCCAACTGTGCTATTTCTTTTTTGTTTACTTCTATAATTTGTTTTGAGAGGTACTCATAAGCCATAGTCTAGTTCCAGTGGTAAATATTGTAATATGGGACTGGCACAGGACACAGTTATAAGCACTGCTTACATTTAAGGACAGGTATTCATACATATAACAAAATAAGAGGATTTAAGTTTCTGCTAAAAGGAGTAGAAACAGCTGGGTGATTTCAACACATTATCAACAAGCAAAATTCAGCCAAAAAAAAAAAAAAAAAGCTAACATAAAAGTGATTTGTTTCACAGTAACAGGCAAGTTACAGTAACTATATTATAATTGCAAATAACAGATGAGTTTGCAAGAACTTGATTACATCTTAATGAATTCTTAAATACTTTCTTTAGTGCCATTATAATTTTTTCTACTGTGGGGTCTTTAACAGCAATAACATGCTCTTTCTCATTCTCTGTGTGTATTAACTGGCCTGTTTGGAAAGATAGTAAATAATGTGTTTCACATGAATTAGACTAACATAGGAGTGTTGAGATCTATTTGTATTTGCAAATAATCCCTTTGCAAATAATTTCAAATATAAATGGGGACAGAGGAGGTGGGGACCTTGGACTTTGGGCAGTATCAGAACATCTCTATCTTCATCACATTTACAAAATACACAGAGAAAAACCTCCTCTACTTTATTCACTGAGGTTGGAAGCTGAAGCTGCTCAGAATAGGACCTCACACATTATTTTTTTGAAGTGCCCCCTAGCCTGGTCTCTTATGTGTTATAGTTAAAACCATTTGTTGTTGTTGTTGTTGTTGTTACACATTTCCTTTGGAGCTGGGTATTTTTGGAAGCCAGCAAAACTTAAGCTTCAGAGCTCCTCATCTGAAGAGGCTGGTTTCAAGCCCCTAAGAGAGACTCTGGCAATGTTCTTCTGGTCTTCTGCTTTGGTATAATTTGCAAAAAAAAAAAAAAAAAAAAAAAAAAAAAAAAAAAAAAAAAAAAAAAATTTAACTGCAATTGAATTTAGAGGACTTTTTTGAGGACTTTTTCTCTTTTACAATGCTTCACCCGTCAAGTATCATTGAAGTAGCCATGGGTATATTTGAATCTGGCACAAAGAAAAATGAGATGGTGATACACTTAGATTTTGCTTGGATTTAGTGGTATTTATGAATGCAGTTTGTAGTCATGTCTATATACAGCTATTGCTAACTGCCTTGGTGAAGAAATGACTTCTAGCAACATTCTTGCCACCTGTTCTAAATTACTGGGCTTGAAATCTTGATACAAATGCATCCCATGGTGTCCTGCACCTGAAGTATTGTGGGTAGTTTCTGGCTCCATTTCTCCTTATGTATTCTTTATCAAGACTACTGAAATAAAATGATTTTACCTAAAACCTGTTATGTCTTAGGAAAAGAAAGCTAAAGCTCAAACTTAATCAGCTCAAATTTATTCCTCATTCCCACTAGAAAAGGTACAACAAATTTTAAAGATAGCTATGGCCATTGTTTGAATGTTTGCTCCCCCTCCAAAATTCATGTTGAAACTTAATCCCCAATGCAACAGTATTAAGATGTGGATGTTTTGGGGAGATGGTTAGGTCATCAGGAATCTTCCCTCATGAATGGGATTAATGACCTTACAAAAGAAGTGTGAAAGAGATTTCTGTGTCTTTTGCCCTTCCACATCCTCCATGTGAGTATATGACAACATGACACCATCTTGAAGCAGAGAGAGACGCCCTCCCCAGACACTGAACTCGCTGGTGTCTTGACCCTGGACTTCCTAGCCTTCAAAACTGTGAGAAATAAGTTTCTATTAATCATAACTTACCCAGTCTCAAGTATTTTGCCATAGGAGCACAAACAGACAAAGACAATTAAAACATTTTTTTCTAAAATAGTTTAAAATTTTTCTTTTCTAAGGAGTTCTCAAAAAATGAATAAAAATAGGCAGCAAAACAAAAGTGGGATTTTTAAAATACTGAATCTCTTCATTCTATATTCACATTGTACCCCTGGCTGACAGACGAGGTGAACTCTGTGGCTAAGATGAGACCCTGGAAAGAAAATTAAGTGGTCATAATAGGGAAAAGTGTTTGACCACATCCTCCTACGTTGTTAATTACTAGAAGATGTGTTCATTGCCATAAGGTTTTCTTCCTGCAGTGAGGCAGAAACCTGTTCCAGGGAAACATTGCCCAGCGGGCTCCAGTGGACGGCCTTATGCCACCTAATTGGTAGATTCCCATCTTGGGGTCCTGCCAGCCATGCCCACTGGATAGGTGACCAACCTTACAAACATCCCTCCTGATAAGCAGCTACAGACCCTGAGCCAGTTACAGCCAGCTTACAGAGACTGCACACAAAATGTATTTGTGCCCTACAGCTCACCTTTTGACATAAAAAGCCGAAGTCCATCTAATTTTAACGTTAAAACCCTGTCAGAAAGTGAACATGGGATGTATGTTAGATAGATGTTAACTCACTGCACATGCACTTAACTTTTTTTTATAGATATTCACAGACGTTCCCAAATCTGATGCATACGCATGGCTAGGTATGGAGACAGACCATTGAAGGCTTAAATGCCCATGTATTTTTCCTTTCTACAAAGCATGTGTTTTCGATTTCCTCAGAAGCTTCATTTCCCCAATCTACTAATTGTCACTCAGAAAATAAAGTTTTCTCCTTTTTCCTTCCTCCACAGATCTCATGGGCATTTGTTAACACCTGATTACATCTGACAGAAACGTGCTAAAACAGATCAATTTGTATCTATTTGAAAAAGTTCTCACTAATTAAGACTGCTGTATACTCATGAAATATTAGATAAACACTACAACTCACACTTTTATTCTCTCTGGTAATAATATGATATTTATGAAAATAGAATTAAATTTAGTTATCTTGAAAATGTATTTTTTTGTTTTTAAATGATTGAAAAAAAAAGTTTATCAATTTTGTTTTCAACAGAATGAGTTTGATAGGTTCCTACATTTTTTTGGTATTTATTTTTACCCTGTTAGGAAATGTCAGTAAATGAATAAAAGTTGTGTCCTCTTCATAAGAGAAAAAAAATCGAATTGGTCCCTTCTCAACATGTTCAATTTATTTTGAAATTGTCTATTAGCATTAATACTTACAAGATTTGTGTCAGTTGTAACTAAGCTATCTCATCATTATTGGAATGGCACAGGAGATTAACATTGCATTTGTTTTTAAGGCCACTTTCTTGTATAAGAGATATATGGATCGTTTTCTTATGCAGTTTCTTATAGCTTCTTCTATGTAGCTTCAGAAAGAATGATACCTTAAATATTTCCCGTAGAGAGGTAACAGACAGAGGAAAGAAACAATCCACAACAGATAAATATATTAGTAAAAGCCATTGTGCTAACTCCTTCAGTGAGCACCTCCTCTGTGTCGAGACAACTGTAGTCACTGGGAATATAGTGGTAACCAAGACTGATACTGTATTGGCCATTATCAAACTTCAAACTGGTTGAATATAAAGGAGAGAACATTGAATTCTGAATTCAAAACGGAGTACAATCAAAAGCTCAAATTAGCAAGCCCCCAAGAGAAATGGCAAACAAATGAACTTGATCGAAGTGGAAAATATTTGGAGGCTGTGAAGTAAGATTCTGGAGTGGTGAAGAGGAAGTGAAAAGGAGTGGCTAAGATACTGAAATGAATGTGTTTTTGTTGTTGTTGTTGTTTCTTTTTTGAGACAGAGTCTCACTCTGTCACCCAGGCAGAGTGCAGTAGCATGATCTTGGCTCACTGCAACCTCCGCCCCCAGATTCAAGTGATTCTCCTGGCTCAGCCTCCCAAGCAGCTGGGACTACAGTCACACGCCACCATGCCCAGCTAATTTTTGCATTTTAGGAGAGATGGGGTTTCACCATGTTGGCCAGGATGGTCTCTATCTCCTGACCTTGTGATCCACTCACCTCAGCCTCCGAAAGTGCTGGGATCACAGGCGTGAGCCACCACACGTGGCCTGAAATTAATATTTTTAAATTAAATGAAAAATTGAATTTTAGATACAATCTAGTGTGTTATCTGAGTGAAACTATAAACATATGTAGCTGCTCAATGAACTTATTCAAACCATATATGCATGTATGAAATTTCATTTAACCTAATTGGGTTGTGTTAGACTTTAAAATCATTTTTTTAGTTTTGTTTTTGGACGTTTTGAATGTAGCATTTCATTCCATGTACATTTCAAGCAGGTATCATGCTTTTTCTTTTGGTAAATTTGATTTTGAAGGAGGAATTCTGAAAGATGTAATTTATCATTTAATCAAGAAAGATCAATTCTAAAAACATAAAAGAATTGTAGAAAAGTAATACTTATTCATTTGTTTAATACTTTTTCTTTGAGTATCTATGTGCCAGGCACTACTTCAAGGTCTCAGTAGTAAGATGGGAACCAAAAAGAAAATTTCTCTACTTTGCATTAAAGTGAGAGAGACAGATAAGAAGAGAACAAATTATTATATAATACAATGACAGGTGGATATGTGTGCCATGAGAAAAGGTGGAACAGGTACAGGAAGGGGTGAAGGGGGTGGGAGGTGGCATGGATATTTTAGATAGCGGGGTAAGGATGTCTGAGGAGGTGACATTTGAAGAAGGACCTGAAGGAAATTGGGAATGAGCCGTATGAGAATCTTGTTGTGGGAGGGAAAGAGAGAGCTTCCAGGCAGAAGGAACAGTGAATGTAAATGCCCCAAGGTGGGAACCTGATATGTTTGAGAAATATTAAAGAGAACATTGGGCCTGTGAGCAAACAGAAGTGGAATGAGAAGACAGAGTAGTAATCATATAGGACAAATTAGTAAAGCCTTTGAATTTTATTCTAAATACAGTGAAAACCAGCTGGAGGTTTTGAGCAGAAGAATAACAAGATCTGACATATGTTTTAAAAGGATCTCACTTTTGTGTTGGGAAAAACTGAAGGGCATGATGATAGAAACTGGAGAAGTTGTTAAAGGGCCATTAGGAATAATCTAAGTAAGAGATTTGCCTTGGATAAATGAGGGTAAAGAAGGTCGTCAAAAGTGACTAAATTTGGAATGTATTTTGGAAAAGCACTGACAGAATCTGCTAATGGAAATAGAGCATAAAGTCAGAAAATAAACAGAGTTTATGATGACGCCAAAGTGTGGCATCTAGGCAACTGGGTAAGTGGTCATGCCATTTACTAAACTGGGGACAATTCAGAGAGGAATAGTCAGGTGCCTACAGTGGTAGGTGGCTTTCTTCTGTAGGCACCTGTAGTTTCAGCTACTTAGGAGTCTGAAGCAGGAGGATAGCTTGAGCCCAGTAGTTCCAGTCCAGTTGGGACAACATAGCAAGACTCTGTCTCAAATAAAAACGAATAAAAAGCCAAAAAAAGAGAGAGAGAGAGAGAGAGAGAGAGAGAGATTTGGTGGGAATGGAGAAAATGAGAGAGAATCTAAGAAAATGTTAGAGATGCTCTTATTCAGTACAAAAATAGAAAGTAAAAGCAAGAAAGCAAGAGGTTAAGTGAAACGTAAAGACAAAAGTCTCAAATGATACTTTAAATGTAGCAATTGTATTTGATTGAAATTAAAGTTTGTTTAAAGTGCAATCACCTGACTTTATAATTGAATAGTTCTGTTGGCACAGACTAGGAAATATCCTCACATCACTGGCAGACTTTACATTGAATCGTCATTATATTATCATGATATTACGCTTCCCTGGAGAATTGCTTTAATGGTGTACTAATATGTCAGTCACTTGAAGCCCGCAGACAAGTAAGCACAGTAGGTCTGCATATTCCTGTCTTACTATCGACCCTGAAAAAGAAGGTGCCACAATCTAATGTCTTGATCACATGGAAAGTGATGGCAGTCCTAGAAGATAATGATCTTCCATGGGGTGGACAAAGGGCCAGCATGCTGTTAGATGCTACTAATGTGTCTTTCCAGAGCAATTTATTACTCAGAAGTTTTAAATTTTTAAAGAAAAAAAAAAAAGCCTTTCAGGGCACAATTTTTTTTAGTGAATACTTACGACAGAGCATTTCCTCTTCATTCTGGGTCACAAAGCTGCCTATCTATTAGGGATGGTTAAAGTCAGCTTTGACAAATTGGAAGCCTATTTAAAATTCTCCAGCTCAGAGCCATTATCTCTCCATGGCTTTTAGTATTTCTCATTTTCTATTTTCAATCTAATGGGAAAATGGGAAGAAAGGGTATCCCTTCTCATATAATATATGGCTTTGATTGCTGGGGTTTGGTTGCATAACAGTTTGTAAGTCACAGGTATTGATTATATTAACATCAAACAGCAGTTTTTATAGCTATAAAATAGCACCAGAATTGGTCCTAAAAGAAAACATGGTAAAATCATTCTTTGCACGTCAGCCCCTGATCCAATTCCCAATATTACAGCTTATCAGAGTTTGCTTTCTAACATCTCTCCCACCATTTTAATAGAAATAACTTCATTAAGTATAGGGTTTGATCTTTTATCAGTATACTATAGGAAAAAACAACAGCTATAGGAATAAGAGATCTTACCCTTACACCTGAAAAGAAAACAAAAGAGTGTCCAAAATTCTGGGGAGCAGTAGGGCTAAAACCAAACCTACTTGCCTTCCATTCATGTCTAGGATTAGCTCAGAATATCATAAGATGCATGGCAGTGCAATTGGACAAACTCTACAGAACTAGCAGGCAAACCACTATGCCACTGAAGAACACAAAATCAAATCCTGAAGCACTGCAAGCTTAGGAAAATCCTATGCGTTGTGAGTTATACCCATTCTACAAAGTTGTAGTCTAAGCTTTTCCATTAATATTTATTCTAAATCATTCTCCTTATCAGCAAGCTGAGTTTCACCCTCAAGTACATTTAAACCTAGCTGACCTTACTGGGATATTTTGCATTTGCCACACAATAAAACATTTTGAAATGCAAGTTATCTCAGATACCACTAAGTAATTCCACCCTGCAGTGCAGACAATACATTTTCAAATCATTGTATTATCCGCTTTCCTCAGACTAGTCCCCTGGCCATTTCTAACTGGCCCCTCTGCCATACAGGGCTCCGTTTATAAGTGACTGGTTTGTGCTTCTTTTAGCACTGATGCTATTTTATTGTCTTAGCCCTCTTCACATTGAGTATGGCACCCAAAATTGCCTAGAACTAAGTAGGAGTTAAATAAATGTTAGTTACATTAACAAATTAATTCTAATGATACCATATCTAGCAAGACATTATTTCTGCCTTTGAAAAGTTTTGCTTTAATTAACATGGTATTGGAAGGATTGCTAAGGAGATGATGGTTAAATATCTGAGCAGAATTTAAGAAAAGGGGGCATAGGCCCTGCTGGCCATGAACTCCTGCCTCCTGGAAATCCCTATAAATCCTTGCAATAGAAAGAGCCGTTAATTAGAGCTTTAAGATCTGAATCTACATATTATCTAATATTTGAGAAAACCTGCTTTATTAGCTCCAAATATAGCCAAAAATGCAAAGCAGCTATTATTATTATTATTGCTACTGGATCATTTTATGTGTATGGACTATGTACTTTCCTTTGCGGTGTTCATGGAACTTTATAAATAATTTGAAATCTTCAGGTAAAAGACATTATTTTAAATAAAGCAATTTAAGCATAATATATTGAGTTTTCTCCTTCCTTATCCTAGAGCAGACCTTTGCTTTGTATTCACAATATTGTTCTATTTGGAGAAAATTTATCTTAAACAACCTAGAGGAAAGCAAAGAGACTCATTTTTAAAAAGGCAGCCAAAGGAGTTATTATTTTCTCTTTCAGGAGTTATTATTTTCTCTTTTTAAAATAAGATGATGAGAAATCAGAACAAAGAGGTTAAGCAATGAAAAGAAAAGGAATTCTGGAAGTCAGTGGTGTGGCCCAGTTAGAGTGAGGTAATTTTCAGTTATGTAATAAAGTGGTTTAAAAAAAATAAGAAAGACTGCAGAAGAGGCGTGGGCACTGAGACGGTCCTAGGAGAAGATCAAACTCTACTGCTGCCTCCTTCAGGAAGCTCACTAACACCTTCTTCTCTGGCCTGCTGTCCCACAGTGCTTGACACTCAAATATATACAGCCTTGCTTTCTTAAAGGAAAAGTCCCTTGGCAGGCATATTTGTCTTCATGGAAACTTCAACGCATACTTCTTAGAATCCTTCAAACAGTCTAGAACAATGCCAAGAAAATATTTGGTGAGTGCATTGGATCTGGTGAATTAGGTCATATATGATGAAACATTTAAAGATATCAGGACTTCGAGGGAGAAAAGAGGTGATGAAGCCTTAGTTAAAACTTTTCAGACAGGAAATAAAGGGATCTCATCAAATACAACAACCTTTGAGCAAGAGGTCTTTAACATTCTCTCAGTTTGATGAAACTGAAGACAGGCTTCTTTCTGATTCTAGGCCCCTGACCTCCCTTTTCTTAAAGTATTTACCTCAGAAATCTTACCAATTCTTTCTCTACCCCTTTGAGTTGTAAATTTGTTTAAAAGCTTCCAAACAAATTTTAAAACCCAAGAAGGTTTCTCTCAAAAACCAGCGCGCCATCTTTTTGAAATGTAATCATCAAAGAAGACAGTGCTCCCATCTCCCAGTAGGTCTAGGAGAGTAGGTTGCTAACTTTTGTAGTTGTCTTGCTCCAAGATGTAAAACTACCTCCTGTGGGTAAGGCCAACTAGAAAACACAGGTGGCCTAAGATCCACCACCACCACCATCATGGTTCTTAAAATCTCTCTGGCCCTTCATTCCAGCATAGCTGCATACTCAGTCTTGGTGTGCTCATTCCCCTGTTGCTGGCAATAGTTGTCAGAATACAGTCAACTTCTTTTTGCCCTTTCTGTCTAATGTGATTTATTTCTTTAACACATTGCTGCTCCTACACAAAGAAAAGAAAAAGGGATTTACACTTAGAATCCTGCTGTGTCTGATCCTTCCTTGACAGGTGCCTTTGTAGGTTCTGCCATTTGCTTCACCTCTGCCAGGGAATGGGGCACAAGACCCCTTTATTCGGGCAGTCATCAAACTCTACCCTCTCCCAGACTGAGATACCATCTTGCTCTTTCTTTTCTTCTTCCTTTTTCTCCTTCTTTCTTCCTTTTCCTCCTCCTTCTTTTTCTTCCCCTATCTCTCTCTTGCCAGCTCCCTTTCTTAAGTGACAATTTTTCTCTTCGCTCCCTAAAAGACACTTAGGACCTAAATATTTTGAATGAGCCGAGGCTTTCAGAGGTGATAGAATAAGGTCTCTTTCATTCTAATATGAACAACATTGTTCTTCCTCCTTTCCCAAAAGAGCCCATGAGGCATGGAAAGTAAATGATCAGGCTACATTCTTCAAAGGGAGAAAGGTGGAAACACAATAGGAGACACAGAAAATACAACTTCAAAAACCTGATATCTCAACCAAATATACTGCTAAAATAGCATGGTCAAATTATTCACCCCAGAGAGAAATGAGATTTTGGCCTCCATTATTTTTCTACGAATAATTCAAATGGAACTCTCCTGGAACGTGAGACAAAGTGGTAGGCAGCCTGTAGACCAGCAGCACTGGCATCACCTAGGAGCTTTCAGGATGCAGAATGTCAAGTGCCATCTAGACCTACCAGAGCTGACGTGCGGTGTAATAAGGATCCCAGGTGATTCCAATGCTCACTAAAGTTTGAGAAGCCTTGGCTTACAGCAAGCTCTGGAGCCAGACTAGTAATAATGGCAATTCAGCATCGTGTTTGTTACAGGAAAGGGGTCCCGATCCAGACCCCAAGAGAGGGCTCTTGGATCTTGCACAAGAAAGAATCCACGGCAAATCCGCAGTACAAAGTTCTGAAAGCAAGTTTATTAAGAAAGTAAAGGAATAAAAGAATGGCTACTCCATAGACAGAGCAGCCCCGAGGGCTACTGGTTGCCCATTTTTATAGTTATTTCTTGACAATATGCTAAACAAGAGGTGGATGGTGCATGCCTCCTTTTATTAGACCTGATAGGGTAACTTCCTGACATTGCCATGGCATTTGTAAACTGCCATGGCTTTGGTGGGAGTGTAGCAGTGAGGATGACCAGAGGACAGTCTCTTCACCATTTTGGTTTTGGTGGATTTTGGCCGTCTCCTTTAGTGTAAACTGTTTTATCAGCATGGTCTTCATGACCTGTATTTTGTGGTGACCTCCTATCTTATCCTGTGACTTAGAATGCCTTAACCATCTGTGAATGCAGCCCAGTCGGCTTCAGCCTCATTTTACCCAGCTGCTATTTAAAGTGGAGTTGCGCTTGTTCACATACCTCTGACATGTTCACTATAGCTAAGAAATTTATGTTATCACCAACTGTGTGTGTGTGTGTGTGCGCGCGCGCGCGTGTGTGTGTGAGGAAACAAGGCAATGAGCAGTAAAGTAACGTCTCTAAAATCACAAAGCTAATTCATTGAATCAGGAAGTTAAATAAAACAAGTTGAAACCCTAACTCTGCTGCTTACTGCTAGCTGACCGTAGCAAGTTACCTACGCTTTCTTAGTCTGCTTTCTCCTATGAAAAATGGTGTCATAGATACATCCCATAGTTGCCATATTGATTAAATTATACAAAGAAGCATATGCACAAATATTATTTATATTTACAATGTTTCCAATTGTCTCTGAAAAAAAATAGTCATCCTATTCAGAAATATATTTAATCATCACTATGGTAGATAAGAGTGGTGAGATGTGAGTGACAGTAACTCCAACAGGAGGTTTATGAAACAGTACTAAGGAGAGTTTCCTTAATCTTCAGATCTTTGGCTGTGGTAATACATGATATATTCCAGGGACAGAGACTAGAGAAAAAATTGACAGATCGGAGACATCAGAAAGGAAAGGAAAGAAGTCAGGGGAGAAAGTGCTTAAAGGAGCATTTTTAATTTTCAGTTAGCAAATGTTTTTAATTTAATATTTGTATTTATCAAACCCTCAAGTGCTTTAGGTTAGTACAATGTATCATTTTATCATGATTTTCACTTTAGGCTTTCCTTTTATTTTGTTTTTTGCTTCCTTTCTTTTCTTTCTTCTTTTTTAGCCAGAGCTTTACTCCACAGGGTAGAAGATGAGAGAAATAAAAAGGTAGAACCTGTTGAGAAGTTGTGAGGTTAAAATTATGTTCCTAGAATTCTGACACTATACTAGGCTTGCCAAGCCATGAGGCAAACTGAGAAGTCTCCTGCAGTGTTTTCAAAGGAACCAGATACAAAAACAATCTAAAAACAAGCAGTATGAGATGTGAGAGACAACATGCTGCTGCAAAGACGCTCCTTCCCTTTAACCCCGACACACGTACCCTATATGAGGGCCCACAGTCAGCCCTCCACATAGACACACACACACACGTGCGTGCACACATGTGTGCCCTGTCTTATATACTGTCCTTATCTGTCTGTTACTAATAGACTGCTTTGCTGGCCACTGGACTAGAGGTTCTGAAATTATACTGTATGGAATACATATAAAAAAAAAACAAAGTTGATTTAAATTTCCTCTGAAATATATTTTTATTTGAAATCTATCACCAAGCACATGTAACACAGGCATCCTACAGAGTAGGCTGGGAAGATTGCTGGGGTTCTCAATACCATTTGAATCACCAATTTCCTAATTATCACCTACTTACTACTTCTTAGAATGAACCTATTAGTGTATTTTACAATAGTAATAGATATTTTATTAGCTATTATGTTTTAGAATTGCTTTTTATATAAAAGCCGTGCACTATCTATGTCATCCCATTGATCTTACCTCAATGTGCTCCTTACACTTATCTCAAATGGCTAATAACTTGCTAATATAACTTTACAAGTACATTTTGTACCTTTCTCTCCACCAGTTGTGGACATATCAGCTCATTAAACACTGTGAAAGAACACAAGCTAAAGCCCTTTCTTTTAACAAGCCAGCAGTGTGGAAACCAAAGTCTAAGCCCTTGTTCTGTAATGATCTTGATGCACTCCCTCCACAATACCACGAGGTAGAATGTAGGGAGAAAACATCTCAGAGAGTTGCTTCCACAAAGGATAATTAATATTTTGGTGGTATTTCTAAAGTTTCCTTTTAGATATTGCTTTAATCTTCCCATTCCTCTCTTGGGTCATTTCAAAGCCTTGTCGGTACTGTTGGCTGGCTAAATGAGAAGCATTACAAGGCCAACTGTTGAACCATGAAACTTGTGTCAAGGCACAGTTCCACATTAACATAACTTGTTCTAGCCCATATCTACTCCTAACAACACACAAAAGAACAAGTTGCTGTCACCTGGCAAAATAGCATCAAGGATGGTGTGACTGCAGAAATCCTCAGAGAACAATGATTGCTAACACAGTTACTAACTATAAAACAGGATTTTTCTACTCCTAGTGGTCCTTGTGAGTGCATATGATTATTTGGGGCGGGGGGTAAGTTGGGATGAAAGGTGTTTGCATTAGTCTCAACCATTTAATAAACTGTTTACAGATAGGAAATAAATATGTCTAAAATTGTTTATATACTCAATAAGAAAATAGTCAGTTAACAGTAGAACCAAAAAGAATTTAGTAGACTCTCTTACTGAATTTACTATATATTTATGTAAAACACATATTGCATACTTGCCAGAACACAGAGCTTAATTTGAATGCCATTATTCCAGTCAAATTAACACAAGATGACAAAATTGTTCAGTAATTAAATTATTTTATTATACCCACTGCTTATGCTCTCAAATAAAATCAGTCAGATTTTACAAACAGTGGTTTTCATGGAAGACTTTTTAGTAAATTCCTGTTTCAGAGAAAACCTCCACTGATTTAATTCACTTACAAATATTTTCATAACCTCTCTCACATGAACATAAATGTTCATGGGCTACATTTGAGAAGTTAACAAGCCTAAGATAACAGCTCAGCCAAGCTATGGAACTCAATTCCTGCCCCACTTTGAGAGAGAACATGCGATGTTAGCAAATAATGAAATGCAATACATCAAACTGTCTGCCTAGAGAACTCAACTTGTTCAGAATAAATTAACTTAAGCTGCCAATAAAGAGAGTGGAAATGCAAATGAACCAATATGGCTACATGACCAATTCCATCTAGTTTTCACCATAGAGTTAGTTTTAAGTGATTGGAACACAGAGATAGTGGCTTTCACCACAGTGCTCCTATAATGCTTTGTCCACACTGCTTTGCCAGTCTTTTCTTCAATGTATTGTAGTTATTTTTTATTTATTTATTTATTTATTTATTTATTTATTTATTTATTTATTTTTGAGATGGAGTCTCGCTCTGTCGCCCAGGCTGGAGTGCAGTGGCCGGATCTCAGCTCACTGCAAGCTCCGCCTCCCAGGTTCACGCCATTCTCCTGCCTCAGCCTCTCGAGTAGCTGGGACTACAGGCGCCTGCCACCTCACCTGGCTAGTTTTTTGTATTTTTTAGTAGAGATGGGGTTTCACCGTGTTAGCCAGGATGGTCTCAATCTCCTGACCTCGTGATCCGCCCATCTCAGCCTCTCAAAGTGCTGGGATTACAGGCTTGAGCCACTGCGCCCGGCCTGTTGTTATTTCTTTGGATGAATTTTTTCATCTACTGATTCTGAGTTCCTTGTAGGTAAGGATCATATTTATTGTTTTAATAAATGCTATTTTAATAAATAAGTGAAAGAATAGGTGAATTAATTAGAGTCATGTGTGGCTTCATGACAGGAAGACATTTTGAGAAATGCACCATTACGTGATTTCATCATTGTGTAAAGATTACACAATTCATTTACACAAACGTAGATGACATGATGTACTATACATCTAGGCTATATGGTAGAGCCTATTTCTCTTAGGCTGCAAACCTGTACAGAACGATATTGTGCAACTGAGCCTTTATTATAAAGATCATACGATGTTGGTTTTACTTATTTTCTTTTTCTCTTGTCTTTTCCTGCCTCCATACATGTTTACTTGTCGTTTTGGTAGAGAATAGTCCCTAGTAATTGATGAATTTGTTATCCTCATCCCCAGGGTCTGGCCACAAGATTAATCAACTTGTTTTTCTTTTAAAGAACAATGATTCTTAGGTCATACAGAACTTCTTGATGGCCCCTAAAGTTTGATTAGGCTGAGGGACTCAAATAGCTTTGATCATTGGGTGAACCGACCTCCCAGACACCTACTTTCAGACCTCTGGGCCCAAGCCTGCACGTATACATCCAGATGGCCTGAAATAACTGAAGAATGACAAAAGAAGTGAAAATGGCTGGTTCCTGCCTTAACTGATGACATTACTTTGTAAAATTCCTTCTCCTGGCTCATCCTGGCTCAAAAGCCCCCCCACCAAACACCTCGTGACACCCACCCCTGCCAGCAGAGAATAACTCCCTTTGACCGTAATTTTCCACTATCTATAAATCCTATAAAACCCAAATCCTATAAAATGGCCCCACCCCTATCTCCCTTCACTGACTCTGTTTTCAGACTCAGCCTGCCTGCACCCAGGTGATTAAAAAGCTTTATTGTTCACACAAAGCCTGTTTGGTGGTCTCTTCACACAGACGCGTGTGACATTTGGTGCCATGACTCGGATTGGGGTACCTCCCTTGGGAGATCAATCCCCTGTCCTCCTGCTTTTTGCTCCGCGAGAAAGATCCACCTACGACCTCGGGTCCTCAGACCAAGCAGCCCAAGGAACATCTCACCGATTTTAAATCGGGTAAGTGACCTCTTTTTACTCTCTTCTCCAACCTCTTTCACTATCCCTCAACCTCTTTCGCCTTTCAATCTTGGTGCCGTCCTTCAATCTCTCCCTTCTCTTAATTTCAATTTCTTTCCTTTTCTGGTAGAGACAGAAGAGACGCATTTTATCCGTGAACCCAAAACTCTAGCGCTGGTCACAGACTTGGGAGGACAGTCTTCCCTTGGTGTTTAATCACTGCAGGGACACCTGCTTGATTATTCACCCACCTTTCAGAGGTGTCTGATCACCACGGGGACAACTGCCTTGATCCTTCACCCTTAGCGGCAAGCACCACTTTTCTGGGGGGCAAGCACCCCCCTACCCCTTCTCTCCGTGTCTCTACCTCTTTTCCACTTTCCTGGAGGACAAGCACCTCTCACTGCTTCTCCACTTTCCTGGTGGGCAAGCACCCCCCCTACCCCTTGTCTCCAGGTCTCTGCCCTCTCTTTTCTCTGGGCTTGCCTCCTTCACTATGGGCAGCCTTCCACCCTCCATTCCTCCCTCTTCTCCCTTATCCTGTGTTCTCAAAAACTTAAAACCTCTTCAACTCACACCTGACCTAAAACCTAAAAGCCTTATTCTCTTCTGCAACTCCACTTGGCCCCAATACAAACTTGATAATGACTCTAAATGGCCAGAAAATGGCACTTTCGATTTCTCCCTCCTACAAGACCTAGATAATTTTTGTCGAAAAATGGGCAAATGGTCTGAGGTGCCTTACATCTAGGCATTTTTCACACTTCATTCCCTCCCTAGTCTCTGTTCCCAATGTGATTCCTCCCAAATCCTCCTTCTTTCTCTCCCGCTTGTCCCTTGTGTCCCAACCCCAAGCATCGCTGAGTCTTTCCAATCTTCCTTTTCTACAGACCCATCTGACCTCTCCCCTCCTCCCCAGGCTGCTCCTCTCCAGGCTGAGCCAGGTGCCAACTCTTCCTCAGCCTCCGCTCCTCCACCCTATAATCCTTCTATCACCTCCCTTCCTCACACCCGGTCCGGCTTACGGTTTAGTTCCGTGACTAGCTCTCCTCCACCTGCCCAACAATTTCCTCTTAGAAAGGTGGCTGGAGCTGAAGGCATAGTCAGGGTACCTGTGCCTCTTTCTCTATCAGATCTCTCTCAGATCAGTTAGTGTTTAGGCTCTTTCTCATCAGACCCCACTAAATATATACAGGAATTGCAATATCTAACTCTGTCCTACAATTTAATATGGAGTGACTTAAATGTCACCCTAACTTCTACCCTCTCCCCAGATGAACAGGAAAGTTTTTTCTCTGGCCCAATCTCACGCTGACAACTGCGGCTCCATGAGCCAGACCTCCAGGAAGGCATTAGAGCAGTTCCCCGAGAGGATCCCCAATGGAACTATCAGGAAAATTCCCCAGGTATAGCTAGGAGAGATTACATGATTTCCTACCTAATTGAAGGGCTTAAAAAGGCAGCTTACAAAGCTGTTAATTATGACAAGCTTAAAGAAACTACCCAAGGTAAAGACGAAAACCCAGCCCAGTTCATGGCTCATTTGGCAGCAACCCTGAGACACTTTACAGCCCTAGACCCTGAAGGGTCAGAAGGCTGTCTCATTCTAAATATGCATTTTATCACCCAGTCAGCTCCTGACATTAGAAAAAAACTTCAAAAATTAGAATCCGGCCCTCAAACCCGACAAAAGGAATTAATCAACCTCGCCTTCAAGGTGTACAATAATAGAGAGGAGGCAGCCAGACAGCAACACATTTCTGAGTTACCATTACTTGCCTCTGCTATGAGACGAAACTCAGCCACACCTCCAGCACACAAGAACTTCAAAATGCCTAAGCTGCACACACCTAAGCCGCAGCAGTCAAACATTCCTACAAGACTTCCTTCATCAGGATCTTGCTTAAAGTGCCAGAAATCTGGCCACTGTGCCAAGCAATGCCCACGGCCCAGGATTCCTCCCAAGCCGTGTCCCATCTGTGCAGGGACCCACTGGAAATCAGGCTGCCCAGCTCACCGAGCAGCCACTCCTAGAGCCCCTAAAGCTCTAGCCCAAAGCTCTCTCACTGACTCCCCAGATCTGCTTGGCTGAACAGCTGAAGACTGATCCTGCCTGTTCACCTTGGAAGACCCCTGGGCCATCATGGACTCTGAGCTTCAGGTAACTGTCACAGGGGAGGGTAAGTCCATCCCCTGCTTAATCGATACGGGGGCTACCCACTCCATATTACCTTCTTTTCAAGGGCCAGTTTCCCTTGCCCCCATAACTGTTATGGGCATTGATGGTCAAGCTTCAAAACCCCTTAAAACTCCCCCACTCTGGTGCCAAGTTGGACAACACTCTTTTATGCACTCTTTTTTAGTTATCCCCACCTGCCCTGTTCCCTTATTAGACTGAGACATTTTAACCAAATTATCTGCTTCCCTGACTATTCCTGGACTACAGCCACATCTCATTGCCACCCTTCTTCCCAAACCAAAGCCTCCTTTGGGTCTTCCTCTCGTATCCCCCCACCTTAACCCACAAGTGTGGGACACCTCTACTCCCTCCCTGGCAACCAATCACCTGCCCATTACTATCCCATTAAAACCTAATCACCCTTACCCCACTCAATGCCAACACCCCATCCCACAGCATGCTTTAAAAGGATTAAAGCCTGTTATCACTCTCCTGCTACAGCATGGACTTCTAAAACCTATAAACTCTCCTTAAAATTCCCCCTTTTTACCTGACCAAAAACTGGACAAGTCTTACAGGTTACTTCAGGATCTGCACCTTATCAACCAAATTGTTCTGCCTAACCACCCTGTAGTGCCCAACCCGTACACTCTTGTCCTCAATACCTTCCTCCACAACTCACTATTCCATTCTTGATCTTAAAGATGCATTTTTCACTATTCCCCTGCACCCCTCATCCCAGCCTCTCTTTGCTTTTACCTAGACTGACCCTGACACCCATCAGTCCCAGCAATTTACCTGGCCCATGCTGCCGCAAGGCTTCAAGGACAGCCCTCATTACTTCAACCAAGCTCTTTCTCATTATTTACTTTCTTTCCACCCCTCCACTTCTCACCTTATTCAATATATTGATGATCTTCTACTTTGTAGCCCCTCCTTTGAATCTTCCCAACAAGACACCCTCCTGCTCCTTCAACATTTATTCTCCAAAGGATATCGGGTATCCCTCTCCAAAGCTCAAATTTCTTCTGCATCCGTTACCGACCTCAGCATAATTCTTCGTAAAAACACATGTGCTCTCCCTGCCAATCATGTCCAACTGATCTCTCAAACCCCAACACCTTCTACGAAACAACTCGTTTCCTTCCTAGGCATGGTTGTATACTTTCATCTTTGGAGACCTGGTTTTGCCATACTAACAAAAATCATTATGTAAACTCACAAAAGGAAACCCAGTTGACCCCATAGATCCTAAATCCTTTCCCCACTCCTCTTTCCATTCCTAGAAGACAGTTTTAGAGACTGCTCCCACACTAGCTGTCCCTGACTCATTCCAACCCTTTTCATTACACATAGCTAAAGTGCAGGGCTGTGCAGTTGGAATTCTTACACAAGGACCAGGACTGTTCCCTGTAACCTTTTTGTCCAAACGACTTGACCTTACTGTTTTAGGCTGGCCATCATGTCTCTGTGCAGTGGCTGCCGCTGTCCTAACACTTTTAGAAGCCCTCAAAATCACAAACTATGCTCAACTCACTCTCTACAGCTCTCATAACTTCCAAAATCTATTTTCTTCCTCACACCTGACACATATACTTTCTGTTCCCTGGCTCCTTCAGCTATACTCACTCTTTGTTGAGTCTCCCACAATTACCATTGTTCTTGGCCTGGACTTCAATCTGGCCTTCCACATTATTCTGGATACCACACCTGACCCCCAAGACCGTATGTCTCTGATCCACCTGACATTCACCCCATTTCCCCATATTTCCTTCTTTCCTGTTCCTCACACTGATCACATTTCATTTATTGATGGCAGCTCCACCAGACCTAATCACTACTCACCAGCAAAGGCAGGCTATGCTATAGTATCTTCCACATCTATCATTTAGGCTACCACTCTGCCCCCCTCCACTACCTTTCAGCAAGCCAAACTCATTGCCTTAACTCAGGCTCTCACTCTTGCAAAGGGACTATGCGTCAATATTTATATTGACTTTAAATACGCCTTCCATATCCTGCACCACCATGCTGTTATATGGCAGAAAGAGTTTCCTCACTATGCAAGGGTCTCCATCATTAATGCCTCTTTAATAAAAATGCTTCTCAAGCCGCTTTACTTCCAAAGGAAGCTGGAGTCATTCACTGCAAGGTCCACCAAAAGGCGTCAGATCCCATTGCTCTAGACAACGCTTATGCTGATAAGGTAGCTAAAGAAGCAGCTAGCATTCCAACTTCTGTCCCTCACGGCCAGTTTTTCTCCTTCTCCTCAGTCACTCCCACCTACTCCCCACTGAAACTTCACCTATCAATCTCTTGCCACACAAGGCAAATGGTTCTTAGACTGAGGAAAATATCTTCTTCCAGCCTCAAAGGCCCATTCTATTCTGTCATCATTTTATAACCTCTTCCATGTAGGTTACAAGCTGCTAGCCCATCTCTTAGAACCTCTCATTTCCTTTCCATCGTGGAAATCTATCCTCAAGGAAATCATTTCTCAGTGTTCCATCTGCTATTCTACTATTGCTCAGGGATTGTTCAGGCCCCCTCCCTTCCCTACACATCAAGCTTGGGGATTTGCCCATGCCCAGGACTGGCAAATTGACTTTACTCACATGCCCTGAGTCAGGAAACTAAAATACCTCTTGGTCTGGGTAGACTTTCACTGGATGGGTAGAGGCCTTTCCCACAGGATCTGAGAAGGCCACCATGTCATTTCCTCCTTTCTGTCAGATATAATTCCTCAGTTTGACCTTCCCACCTCTATACAGTCCGCAAATGGACTGGCCTTTACTAGTCGAATCAACCAAGCAGTTTCTCAGGCTCTTGGTATTCAGTGGAACTTCATACCCCTTACCATCCTCAATCTTCAGGAAAGGTAAAACAGACTAATGGTCTTTTGAAAACACATCTCACCAAGCTCGGCCTCCAACTTAAAAAGGACTGGACAACATTTTTACCACTTGCCCTTCTCAGACTTTGGACCTGTCCCCAGGATGCTACAGGTTACAGCCCATTTGAGCTCCTGTATGGACACTCCTTTTAATTAGGCCCCAGTCTCCTTCCAGACACCAGCCGAACTTGAACTGCACCCCAAAAACTTAGATAGAGCCTAAAAACTCATCAACCAAGCTAGTTATTATGCTGAACTCCCTTGGGCACTCTCTATTTGGATGTCCTGGGTCCTCCCAATTCTCAGTCCTTTAATACCTGTTTTTCTCCTTCTCTTATTCAGACCCTGTGTCTTCTGTTTAGTTTCTCAATTCATACAAAACTGCATCCAGGCCATCACCAATCATTCTATATGACAAATGCTCCTTTTAACAACCCCACACTATCGCCTTTTACCACAAAATCTTCCTTCAGCTTAATCTCTCCCACTCTGGGTTCCCATGCCACCCCTAATCCTGCTGAACGCAGTCCTGAGAAACATAACCCACTGGCTCTCCATACCACCCCAAAAAATTTTAACCACCCCAACACTTTCCCACTATTTTGTTTTATTTTTCTTATTAATATAAGAAGACAGGAATGTCAGGCCTCTGGGCCCAAGCCTGCACGTAAACATCCAGATGGCCGGAAGTAACTGAAGAATGACAAAAAAGTGAAAATGGCTGGTTCCTGCCTTAACTGATGACATTACCTTGTGAAACTCCTCCTCCTGGCTCATCCTGGCTCAAAAGCTCCCCCACTGAGCACCTTGTGACCCCCACCCCTGCCAGCCAGAGAACAACCCCCTTTGACTGTCATTTTCCACTACCTACCCAAATCCTATAAAAACAGCCCCACCCCTATCTTCCTTTGCTGACTCTCTTTTCGGACTCAGCCCACCCGCACCTAGGTGATTAGATAGCTTTATTGCTCACACAAAGCCTGTTTGGTGGTCTCTTCGCATGGATGCGCATGAAACCTACCTTACTTGTAAAAGCCCTCAGTTATGTTCAATGGCAGGTCAGATTTGAAGAACTATCTCTCCTGCCCTCTCACTTTGACCAAATCAAATAAACAATTCTCTTCTTTTAAGCACTGATTTGTCAGTGTTTGGCTTACTGCACCTCAGGTACACAAAACTAAATGTGAGGGTTCAATAGCAAGTGTATAAAATACTGTAGACTGTAGGCAACTGTAACACAATGATAAGTATTTGTGTATCCAAACATATCTAAATGTGGAAAAGGTGTTGTAAACAAAAGACTTAAAAAATGGTACACCTATATAGGGCACTTACCATGAATGGAGCTTTCAGGACTGGAAATTGCTCTGGTGAGTCAGTGAGTAAGTGGTGTGACAATGTGAAGTCCTAAGCCATTATTCTACACTACTGTCGACTTTATAAACACTGTACAGTTCAGCTACACAAAATTTATTTTAAGAAATTTTTTCTTCAATAATTAATTAACCTTAGCTTACTGTAACTTTTATACTTTATAAACTTTAAATTTTTAAGCTTTTTGACTCTTTTGTAATAACACTTAACTTAAAATAGAAACATTGTACAGATGTATAGAAATATTTTTTCTTTATATTCTTATTCTATAAGCTTTTTTATATTTATAAAATTTTCTATTTTCTTGCTTTTTTACTTTTAAAACTGTTTTATGAAAAAACAAACAATTCCATCAAAAAGTGGACAAAGATATGAACAGACACTTCTCCAAATAAGACATTTAGGCAGCCAACAAGCATATGAAAAAAAGCTCATTATCACTGGTCATTAGAAAAATGCAAATCAAAGCCACATTGAAATACCATCTCAAGCTGGTTAGAATGACGATCATTAAAAAGTCAAGAAACAACAGATGCTGGAGAGAATGTGGAGAAATAACACTTTTACACTGTTGGTGGCAGTGTAAATTAGTTCAACCATTGTGGAAGACAGTGTGGCAATTCCTCAAGGATCTAGAACTAGAAATACCATTTGACCCAGCAATCCAATTACTGGGTATATACCCAAAGGGTTATAAATCATTCTACTACGAAGATTCATGCACATGTATATTTATTGTGGCACTCTTCACAATAGCAAGGGCTTGGAACGAACCCAAATGCCCATCAAAGACAGACTGGATAAAGAAAATGTGGCATATATACACCATAGAATACTATGCAGCCATAAAAAAATGATGAGTTCATGTCCTTTGCAGGGACATGGATGAAGCTGGAAACCATCATTCTCAGCAAACATACACAGGAACAGAAAACCAAACACCGCATGTTCTCACTCATAAGTGGGGAGTTGAACAATGAGAACATATGGACACAGGGAGGGCACACAGGGAGGGGAACACAGGGAGGAGAACACCGAGGCCTATAGGGGGGTGGGGGGCTAGGGGAGGGATAGCATTAGGAGAAATACCTAATGGAGATAACGGGTTGCTGGGTGCAGCAAACCACCATGGCACGTATATACCTACGCAACAAACCTGCACATTCTGCACATGTACCCCAGAACTTAAGTGTGTGTGTGTGTGTGTGTGTGTATGTATATATAAACTAAGACGAAAACACACCTGTTAGCCCAGGCTTACACAGGGTCACAATCAAGACATCATTAGGTGGATAAAAATTTTTCAGCTCCATTATGGTCTGAGGGGACCATCACTCTGTGTGTGTGTGTGTGTGTGTGTGTGTGTGTGTGTGTGTGTGCGCGCATGCGTATGTATGTGTGTGTGCCCAGGCTGGAGTGCAGTGATGCAATATCAGCTTACTGCAACCTCCGCCTCACAGGTTCAAGTGATTCTCCTGCCTCAGCCTCCCAAGTAGCTGGGACTACAGGTGCATGCCACCACAGCCAGCTAATTTTTTGTATTTTAATAGAGATGGAGTTTCACCATGTTTGCCCAGGCTGGCCTCAAACTCCTGAGCTCAGGCAATCCACCCGCCTCAGGCTCCCAAAGTGCTAGGATTATAGATGTGAACAGATCATCCCTCACTGACACTTTATTATGCTGTCAGTGCTTACCTGTAATTGAACACTAAACGTTTCCATTTTCTTTTCAAATGACTTGAATTCTTCATTTCTAAATTTTATTATGTGTTTAATATTTTATGTTTGCATGTATTTAAATTTCAAATCTACCAGCTAACTTTATCTTGCTAATTGTTTTTCAAAGACCATTTCTAATGCAACTTCAACCATGAAGGCTTTGTTAATGCCTCTGTTATAATCTCTTCCCCTTTAGAATACCTATAACACTTGAATTATATTTCTGTTTTAGAGCCTTTCTTGCTCTCTATAATTTACAATTATTTATATAATTATTTTATTTGCCTTACCCACAATAGGCTACAGTTTCTTCCAGGGTAGGAACCACATTTTCATCAGTTGTTGAGTTCATCATGCAGCCATGCACACTGTAGGTGCTTGACTCAGTAAAACCTAACCAAAATTACTGGCAAGAGCATATGGTTCAATACTATAAAAGACAGATCAATAATTTTCAAAAAAACAAGAGAGACTTCCTGCTTATAAAACATTCTGACCTTAAAATTAAAATACATAAAATAGATACTAATTTACCAAAAGTATGAATGTGGGCTAAAATAGCTTTATATATCTGCATAGAAAAAGAGGTAAAATTTTAAAGAATAAATAAGAAGCATAATCTATGAAAGGCAAATCTTAGATGCTATATTGTGGTATAGATTAATGAGCTCTGCTATTTGCTAGTTTGTGTGACCTTGATAAAATTGCATTGCCTTTTGAGGTCTCTGTAAAATAGACATTTTTTTTTTTTTTTTTACTTTAACTTCTGGGATACATGTACAGAAAAATAGACATAATTATGCTTACTTTATTTAATTGTTGTGAGAAGAATAAGATTTCTGAAGCTTCCTCAGACTCTAAGATGATACACAAACACAAGATGTTTTTCAATATATGGAAGATGTAGGTTCAAGTATAGAAGGGAATGACAAAGGATGGCAAGGGTAGGGTCATACTGAAAGTTCTCAAAGTCACAGTAGTTTGGATTTGATGAAGTAGAAAGTGGAGTGCATGTATATATCTTTAATACGTGAAATGACTTTATAAAAGTGGCGTTAAGATGCATAACCAAGAAGTAATCAGCAGGCGATGGTGATTGAGAGACCAGATCCATGGAGACTGAGCTAGGAGATAGCTATAGGAATCTAGTCAGGAAGTGATTGAAGCCTGACTAGAACAATGGTACACAGAATGCAGGACAAGGAAAAGACCCAGAGACATTCTAGTGTAATATTGTCTAAAACTTGATGAACAGTTAGGTATACAATGGACAAAGCCTACAGATGAATAAAACCGAGAGACAAGGAAAATGGATGGTGGCACAAGTAATAGATGGAAAAGGAAAAGCAATGTAATCCCTTACGTTGGATATAAAGTTGGAAACAATGGCCAAAACCTGAAATTTGAGATCTAACCAAATTCCAGTACTGGAATCACACAGATTTTGGATGAACTAGGTACCTTATTATCCAGATAATTTGATCCAGACCTCAACTTTCTGGATGGAAAAAAAAAAAAATCGTTGTCTTAAGTGATCATATTCTCAGGAAGTACAGACCATATTAGGCCTACCATTTTTTAATCTTGGAATTCTGTCTTTCTGATATTACAGTCTGTTAAAAAGTCTCAATTACATAGATGGGATCAACTTTTTATTTAGAAAATCTAAGTGAATTATTTATTGGATATCTAGCATTATTGTAAAAGTTATGAAATGCAAAATAGACAATCAAGGATTCTGCATGTGTTCACAAAGTGTTTACAGTCTACAAATTAAAATACAGGTTCATAATTCTTTCCAGATGCTATTAACGAGATGTGTTAACTCCAAAATCGTTTATATCTGTTTCCTGAATTAATTCTGGCCAGAACAATTGGAATTTTAACAAGGAAGAGATTCACTTTTCTTTGAAGATCCAGTGTCTAATGTAAGCCTCAGTAACGTGAAAACCTAATAAATTAGAATCTAACCTTACCTCTCTTCCTTGTGCAGTAGCTGGGTTTTTGCTTCAGTTTCTTTGCTTAGCCTTCATGCTCTGAACTCTAGCATTTTGACTGTAAATTTAGGTTATGTTAGATCCTTTCCCTTGGACATAAGTTTATACATATCCTGGCCTCGGCTGGCTGTAAATTTACTTCAAGTATATTATGTCAGCTGGCTTCCTCTTACTATTATTTATTCATCAGAGTCAGTCATTATGTCCTTCAGCAAATACTTACTGAGCATCTAATACATTCCATGTTGGCCTTCAATTACTTTTATCTGCCTGATTCAAGCCTAGTCCTTCTAACAACTCTACAATGAATTTCTTGCAACATCGTGTATAGGAATAAAACCTATAGCCAAGTCTATTATTCACCTGTCAAATCTGGACTACTTCTTGCTTCTAATGCAATGCCTCAGCTTCTCATTGGCTCTTGTTGCCAAGGTTCTAGTATGCATTGTGGCTGGGTCTGCCCAAGTCATTTATGACAGGGATATTTACCTAATCAATAGACACAGATATAAGACCCAAATGGGAAACTGTCTAAGGAAATTAAACAAATGTGTAGTACCCTATAACATATACTTTTTGCAGCTTCCTCCATGAACTTGCTGGGATGCAGTCTCACAGCTCCATAGTGTTTCATATGTTCTTCCACCTCCCACTTGGTTTCCAGCCCCGATATTGATTCCTACTCACCTACCTATTCCATCTTCGTTCACATGATAAATGCAAACTTCTTTTCTGTGCTCAAGCTCTGGCCCAATTTGTTGCCTGCCACCTTCCCTTTTGTTTTTTTGGCAGAGTAAATTATTCCTGCCTCTGTGGAAGCTTGAAAAATACATGATTATAGAAGGGCTTCTTACCCAAATCTTCCCATTCTGGGCACTGCAATGTTAAATAAAATTGTCTAGATGGTCCTACCTATCTAAATATCAACCTAAGAGAATACCTGACCAACTAAAAAGATGGTTTAGCTGTAAACCTTTTGAGGACAGCAAAATACTTAGTTAAGGGTGACAATCCATTCTATGGAATGAGAATTCTTTTATATATAATATTTGTAATATATATGTACACATGTATGTAATTGTATATATTATATACATAAAACATAGTATAATTATGTAAAATCATTATTTTTTTTAAAGCTCTACATGCAGCCAGGCTATGAGAGTAATCCTGCTAATCCTCATTAAGGAGTGGTGAAAGCCTTTAGTGTAATATGGCTCCAATCCAGCTGGAATACCTGCTTTTTTGTTGTTGCCATCAAAGTAAACACTGGTCTTCTTCTGTGGATCCCACACAGTTCTCACCTTCTGAAACTCTGTTCACAGATGTTCTTTTTTTTTAATCACAGGGTCCTTATCCTCAAAGTTCTCTTTGAAAATTACTGAATTTTAATCATAAATACCTAATCTGGGGCAGAGACAAGTTGCCTATTCACCAAACCCATGTTGTCTTTCTACTTGCTTATATTTCCAGTGGAATGCAAGTAGTAGCCACACCTATAAAAACCTTCTTATCCATGCTCCCCTTAACTTCCTGGAAGAAATATAATCCTAAGGACCACCTTATGATCTATGGGCTAAATATGATGGAGTCACAAGGAAAAAGAGCCTAGGTTTCTACATCATTGTTAGAGGAGAGCTACCTGCCCATCTGGAACATTTGCTTGGGCATCATGAGATAGAAAAGTAAACTTGTAGAATAATCCACTGAAATTTGGAGGTATATCTATTTTAACAGTAAGTATGTTCTTAAACTTGAAATATACTTTATTTACAATACCAAGGGCAGCTTTATATATAGATATGCATGTAAATATATACAAAATGCTCCAATGTGGGAAGATTAACATTCATACACATTCATTGATTTCAGAGTTTCTTTGCTAACTTTCTCTGTCATATTCTCTAGGTTTACATCATCAAAATGAAAATCATACATTAAGGCTACTCAGTATAATGAATATAAGCTTGTGTAATCAATCACTGATAGACTGATGTGAAGTAACTTCCAGTTACCATTTCCAATTCTCAGAGTTAGGATTAAAAACATCGTGTCATGAACTCACACAACAAGGCAATACAGCATCCCTTAATTTTCTACACATTGATCTGCCATTAGGTTGCACTTCCAAACTTTCCAGAAAGGAAAGAACTGTGAATGTGTCTCTCTTAGACCTATTCTTCTCACCTTGGTTCAGTTCCAGCTTGTGTATTGTCCAGACTGCTCAGGAAGTGATAATTGCAGGGAGGATGTCATGCTCGTCATGAAAATGCTTTGGTTCATCAGAATTTGAAGGCGGCTTCCTTGGCCCAGTGCTCATGGTGCCTCCAGGGCAGTATGAAGCTTTGAAGCAATCATTTAGGTCATGAAGTGAGGTCAGAAGATAAGTGCTGTCCACAGGACCAAGTCAAAATGTTGCCTTTGGGTTTCCAAATGGTTGCTGCATAATCTTGCATTAGTCTTGCTCCCAAATACAATGTGTTTATTGCTCATTCTCCTTTGTATCACACTGATTCTGCATCTAAGGAAAGAGGCCTGGATTTAGGAGGTGAGAATCATGCTTTCCTCCCCCTAAATCTGATGCCTGAGTGAGCTTTGCAGCATGACAGACAGAGCCTGAAATTCTTTGCTGAGGGCCAACTCAAGGTGTTAGAAGATCTTCCTCCTATGTATCCCAATTCAGAAAAGATTATACATTTTCCTGAAACTCTGGTTAACAAGTATTGATCTAAAAGACTTCATGTTTCTGTAGAGTGCTGGTGTGGTTACTCAAGCAAGTAAGATTGTTCCTCAGTCGATAGTGCCTGCTGCTGCCATATGTGTGTCAACATGTGCTGGCTGCTGAAAGTGGCTCTTCCTGATGTTCCCATTTGATCATGAAACCCTATTATGGCTGCTCACTCTACCACTCCATAATGTTTAATATGTCTTGCTAACCTAAGACCGTGAAATTATTGCTAAGAATTATCATGTTGTGGCTGAGCAGAGTCCTTAAAGGGCAGTACTGCCAGGCTAGAGTGCTCACTGTTCTTTTTACCTGGAATTTTCCTTGGTATGGGGCTTAGAAAGGAGTCTAAATATGTGAAAGTCTTCCTCTTAGAATTTGATACTGTTAACATACAACTCAGAAGTATCAGAAGAAGGTGAGAAATCTCTCCTCCTTGCACAGCCTGGGTTGGCTGGATCATCATTACCAGGCTTGATACCTGGCTTACACAGCCCACAGAGGAATGCCAACAACCAAAGGACCTGTGGAGTGGAGGAAGAGCTGGTACAAATGACTGGTTGGTCGCTGCCAAAAGAATTGGAGGGAAGAAAGTGATGAGAGCTGCTTGGGGTAATGTACAAGTTGCTTGGTCCACCTGGACAGTCAAGTCAAGTGGGGCCTTCAACTTGGGTGTTTTACCAAGGAATTCATGGGCCTACTCTTGCTCTTCCCTGCATGCCTAGCTTTTTGATTCTGAAACCATATCTGAATTCTGGATTCTGAAATTCCTCTGTAGTCCAATTCTTCTGTAGTAGCAATTTGAGGAAATCAATTATTCTTAAAGGTTTGAAAGATACTGGTTTGTGACTTACTGATAGGTGTTTGCTTTTGTTTGGCTTCTTGGCAATGTTCTCAAGTCCAAGGCTGAGGCAGCTGCTATCACCAGAGTTGTTCTTCTCCTGAAGAGCATCCAGACCCCAGTCAACTCTTTCTGAGGTGATATGTTCTTTGCTTTTGAAACTTAATCTGTATTTTAGACTCTGGAATGCCAATATCTTTGGCCAGTTGTTCTCTGGTAGTTATCCTAGGGTAGTGGTTTTTCTCAGGTTCAAAACAATCCTCTTTCACAGCGATTCTTTTGAGAGACAGCCATGTGAAGTGCTGGTCAAATCCAGTCGGAAGAGTCACCTGGATTCCACAGAGACTGCTGACCACTTGAGCAGCTCCCAGAAGCCCAGGACTTACCAAGACCAGCATTTCCCACTTATCTCTTAAATACCTTTCCAGCTTATCCCTTCTTAAATATTCAAGACATTGATGGAATTAAAGAAGCCATCAAAAGTTAAATTTTAAGGCAACTACAGGTGCTACCAGATAATATTACATCTCGCATAATATTTTTCCAAATATAGCTTTTATTCCAGATTCCCTAGTTTTGACATATCCAAATATTTTTGTCTCTGTTATATTCCAGCCCTCTTGTTTCTTCATTATTATGGACGACCACATTATTAAAAAGACAGAATGCCTCTCCCCATATGTGTAGTTTGCATACTTTTCTCTGCTTTTCATGGAACACTTTTTACTTCGTCATCAGATCAATTGTTTTATGTCAGTGGAATGACATGATAGAGCAAATTATATTGGTAAATTGTTATCAGGGTCAAATCATAGATGATTCCAAATAGCACTGCATCTTATACATAAGGCAACCAATCTAATGCAACTACAAAATATAGCAAGGCTATATCAGATGACAAAATGCAGAGAATGGGATATTCACTTTTATGCTGCGAAGGAAAAAAACTTGTAGACTATAATTGGTTAGGCTCACCTGTTCTTGAATGCCATGACAAAGTTAAGTCAACAAATGCATGAACTCAGAAAAGGACTGTGCTGCTTAAAAAGATGGGGTTAGAGAGAAGAAGAGGATGAATAGAATATATAAAGAAAAAATGGAAGTTCTACTTCATTGAAACACTGAAATTTCTCTTTTTTTTTTTTTTTATTTTGAGACAGGATCCTGTTCTGTCACCCAAACTGGAGTACAGTGTCATGATCATAGCTCACAGCAGATTCTTACTTCTGGGCTCAAGAAATTCCCCACCTTAGCCTCTCAACTAGCTGGCATCACAGGCATGCACCACCACTCTAGGCTATTTCATTTCATTTCATTTCATTTTTGTACAGACAGGGTCTCACCATGTTGCCCAGGCCAGCCTTAAACTCCTAGGCTCAGGCAATCCTTCTGCCTTGGCCTCCCAAAGTGTTGGGATTACAGGCACAAGCCACTGTGCCCCAGCCAGAAATTTCTTTCTCCAAAAGTGAAGAAAATGAAACAAAGAAAGAAACCTGAAGACTCACTGTGTTTTAAAATAGAAAAAAGACATAGCAAACTCCTACTTGGGTTATAGATGTGGCATCTGTGCTTTTAGCAATGATTAAATAAAAACCACCACCTGCAAATCATTCCAATTAGCTATAAGGCTCCAGAAAACGTTTTAAAATAACATGATGTGTACTTTGCCACAGACATCTGAGAAACCCAAGTTCCATGAACTACAGTGAGGACAATAAAAACTAGTCAAACTGAATTGGGGTGCGATTGATTACCGCTGAGTCTTAGTCCATTTAGGGTTGTAACAGAATAGCCAAGGTTGGGTAATTTATGAAGACAATATATTAACTTGGTTCATGACTCTGGTGATGAAAAATCTAAGAGCATGACACCAGCTTCTGCTTTGCTCTTGGTGAGGGTCATGTGTTATGTCACAACATGGCACAGAAGCAGAAAGGCAAGTGGGCATATGCAAAGAGAGACCAAACATGGAGGCAACTTGGCTTTAAAACAAGTTGCCCTCACAGTAAATATTCCAGTGCTGCAAGAGTGAGAACTTGCTCCTGCAAGACAGCATTAGTCTGTTCATCAGGGATATGCCCCCATGGCATAAACATCTCCCACTAGGCCCCACATCCCAGCATGGCTCCACTGGCAATCAAATTTCAACATGAGATTCAAAGGGGGAAATAAACTAAAATTCAAGCCATAGAATCCTGGGACTAAATGTGCTCAAACAGATTAAAACATTGTGTGCGTGGGGCGGCGGGGGTTGGGGGGGAGGTTGCGGGAGGGGTGGGATGCTGCATGTTTGCAATTAAGTATCAGAATAGCTGCTGGCTTAAACTAAAGGAAGCATTATGAGTTAAAATGAAAACAATGTTCTGTGGAATGCTAGGATCCTACCCAGTTAGCAGGTTGCTCTCCCACCTTGGATTTTAATTGGGACTTCTCTGAGGGTAGCCAGCCAACACAGCACGTATGTCGGTGGAGGGACTCCATGGAGGTTACAAGGACTTTGTTGGAGGCCAGGCACTAACTGTGGAAAATTCCATTAAAGAATAAATACACAATAGTTGGCCAGGAGCTAAGTCCTGATTTTGAATCCAGAGGGAAAATGGCCACTTCTTGTACCCATGATTTCTTCCCCACTCTGAAAGAGGTAGCTAGATGGCACCTGGGGATGGACGCCTCCCAAATCAGAAGCAGCCTACTACTTTTGTGACTTGATCTCGAAGACTTTTGATCCCCAGTTCTCAGGGACTGGGGGTTGGAGAGCAATGTTAACCTCTTGCTAGCTCCCCAAGGTCCTTCCCTTTGAGTGGGGATGTCATTGCAGAGAAAAACCTCTGAACCTCAACCTGGACTCTAGCCTATGCTCCAAATCCCATGGGACAGCATGCGGGCAATCAGACCCTCCAAGCTCCATTGTGGATATTTTGCCTCTTAACTTGCTTTTGAGAGGAGCGGGCACTATTTAATCAGTAGCCAGGGCCTCCTGGGAGCACACAGGAGGTCCAAATCCACCTGAAACCCAGCTCTCTGCACCATGTATGGCCTTTGGAAGTTCCATTACAAAAAAATCTTAAGGTCTCTATGCTACTAGAGTCTTTTCTTCCCTGAGCAACAAACAGCCATCTCTTCAACCTGACTTCCCTTGTCCTTGGCTAAAGACTTCTTTTGCTTGAGGCCACCATCTCCAGAACTCTTATTCAGAAGGCATATCCCACCATTTCCATCAATGAAAAAAATACTTGCCCTCTCTCAACAGGAGCTGTAGTCACATTTGTAAATACACAGATAAGAATAGAGGGTCATAATAGAAGACAAATAACATAACAGGAGGAGACAACTTGTTGGAATGGATATATACAGAGAGATATACACTCTATATATGTATAGAGATAGATTAGGATGTAGATATACATACAAATATATTTGGTATATACATTACATTTGGCCAATATCAGACTTTTGGGATACATTATTTATTTGTAATTGACAAGTAATAATGTATATTCATGGGGTATAATGTGATATGTTTATCTATATATACCTTGCAGAAAGGTTAAATCTAGATAATTAACATATCCATCACTTACCAACTTATCATTTCTGTGTGTGGGGGGAACATTAAAATATCTATTCTTGCCAGGCAAGGTGGCACACCTGTAATCCCAGCTACTTGGGAGGCTAGCATGACAGGATCACTTGAGGCCAGGGGTTTGAGGCTGCAGACCATTAAGATTATGCCTGTGAATAGCCACTGCACTTCAGCCTGGGCATCGTAGCAATATCCCATCTCTTTAAAAAATAATATATCCTTTAAGTAATTTTGAAATAGGCAATACATTATTATTAGCCCTGGTCACCATGCAGTGCAATAAATTACTAAGACTTACACCTCCAACCTAACTGAAACTGAGATTGTCTTTTTGATCCCATATGTAAATAAGATCATACACCATTTGTCTTTCTGTGCCTGGCTTATTTCACTTAGCATAATATCCTGAGGGTCTATCTATATTGCCACAAAAGATGAATTCCCTTCTATTTTAAGGCTGTATGGCATTCAATTGTATATATATACCACATTTTCTTTATTCATTAATCCATTGATAGAAACTTAGCTTGTGTCTATATCATGGTCATTGTGAGAAAGCTGAAATGAACATGGGAGTGCAGACATCTCTTCCATATTTTGATTTCAGATCCTTTGAATATATACTCAGAAGTAGGAATGCTGGGTCTTATAGTAATTTTATTTTTGTTTTTGAAGAGGTTTCATACTATTTTCCAAAATAGCTGTACTAACTTACAGTCTTACCAACAGTGCACCAGAGTTCCCTTTTCTCCACCTCCTCACCAATACTTGTTACCATTCATCTTTTTCATAATAACCATTCTACCAAGTGTGAAGAGATACCTCATTGTGATTTTACCTTGCATTTCCCTGATGATTAGTGATGTTTAGCATTTTTTCATATATCTAATGGCCATTTTTAGGTATTCTTTTGAGAAATATCTACACAAGTCGTTTGCCCAATTCTTTAAATAGGTTATTTTTTTCAGTTGAGTTGTTTGAATATTTTATATTTTTTATGTTTCCCCCTTATTGGATGTATGGTTTGCAAATATTTTTCCCAATCTGAAGGTTGTCTCTCCACTATGTTCATTGCTTTCTTTACTATACAGAAGTATTTTAGTTTGATGCTATCCCATTTGTCTATTTTTACTTTTGTTGTGCATGCTTTTAGAGTCTAATCCAATAAATCATTGTCTAGACCAACAAAATGAAGTTTTTCCACTAAGTATTCCTTTATGATTTTCATAGTTTTGGGTCTTATGTTTAAGTCTGCAGTCAATTTTGAGTTGATTCTTGTATGTGATGTAAGGTAAAAGCCCAAGTTCATTCTTCTGCGTGTGGATACCCAATTTCCATAACACCATTTATTGAAGACACAGTCCTTCTCCCATTGTGTTTTATTGGCATCTTGGTGGAAAATCATTTGATTGTAAGTACTTGGGTTTACATCGGAGCTTTCTAGCCTGTTCCATTAGTTGACATGTTTGTCTTTATGCCAATACTATACTGTTTTGGTTATAATAGCTTTATAATATATTTAGAAATCAGGAAGTGTGATACCTCCAGCTTCCTTCTTTTCCTCAAGATTGCTTTGGCTATTCAATGTCTTTTCTTGTTCTATCCAATTAGAATTTTAGTAGGGATTTTATTGAATCTGTAAATCACATTGGATAGTACAAACATTTTAAGAATATTAATTATTCCAATCCATGAAAACAGGATATCTTTCCATTTATTTGTGATTCTTCAAATCTTTCATCAACGCTTTGTATTTTTCAGTGTGCAAATCATCACCCCCTTGGTTATATTTACTCCTTTCTTGATGCTCTCATATATGGAATTATTTCTTTATTTTCTCTTTTGAATAGTTCATCATTAGTGTACAGAAATACTACTGATTTTCAGCTGGCTGTGGTGGCTAATGCCTATAATCTCAGCACTTTGGGAGGCCAAGGTGGGCAGATCAGTTGAGGGCAACAGTTCAAGAAAAGCTTGGCCAATATGACGAAACTCCATCTCTACTAAAAATACAAAAAAAAAAAAAAAAAATTAGCTGGGCATGGTGATGCACGCCTGTAGTCCCAGCTACTCTGGAGGCTGAGGCACAAGAATCACTTGAACTCAGCAACCAGAGTTTTCAGTGAGCTGAGATTGTGCCACTGTACCCCAGCCTGGGCAACAGAGTGAGACTCTAAACAAAAAAATAGGAAGAAGAAATACTACTGATGTTTGTATGTTGATGCTGTAACCTACAACTTTATTGGATTTGTCATTTGTAACAGTTTGGTTGGTTTTTTGAAGAGGCTTTGGGGTTTTCTATATATAAAATTGTGTTGTTAACAAACAGAGGAAACAATTAGAAAACAATTCTCTCGTTCCTAATTAGAGGTTTTTTGTTTCTTTTTTTTTGCCTAATTGCTCAGGTTAGGAATTCCAGTACTATATTAAATAGAAGTCGCAAAAGTAGGCATCCTTGCCTTGTTGCTGATATTAGAGCATCTTTGCCATTGAGCATGATGTTACCTCTGGGCTTGTCATGCATGGACTTTATTGTGTTGAGGTATAATATGTTTCAGAGGATTGTTCCTTCCAATTTTCATGTTGAAATGTGATCACAAATGATGGAGGTGGGGCCTAGTGGAAGTTGTTTTGGTCATGGGGATGGATTTGGTCATGAATAACTTGATGACACCCCCTTGTTGATGAGTGAGTTCTCCCTCTTAGTTCATATGAGAGCTAGTTGTTTAAAAGAGCCTGGTATCTTTCCTCTCTCTCTTCTTGCTCAGTCCCTCTTGCCATGTGACATACCTATCCTTCTTCTTTCACCATGATTGTAAGTTTCCTGAGGCCTCACCAGAAGCAGGTGCCAGCACCATGCTTCTGTACAGTTTGCAGAATCATAAGCAACAATAAATCTCTTTTCTGTATAAATTACCTGATCTCAGGTATTACTTTATAGCAATGAAAAATGGATTAACACAAACTACATTCCTTCTATTCTTATTTTCTTGAGTTTTTATTATAAATTAATGTTGAATATTGTCAAATGCCCTTCTGTATCTATTGAGATGATCATGTGATTTTTGTGCATTTTTATATGGTGTATCACATTGATTAATTTATGTATGTTGAACCATCCTAATGTCTCCGAGTTAAATTCCATTTGATTATGGCAAATGACCTTTTTAATATTTTGATTAATTTGGTTTGCTAGTATTTTGTTGAGAATTATTGCATCTATGTTCATTAGATATTGGTCTGAAGTTTTCTTTTCTTATAGTGTCTTTGTCTCTTCTGGCTTTGGTTTCAGTGTAATGTGGGCCTCATACAATGAGTTTGAAAGTATTCTTTCCTCTTCAGTTTTTTGGAAGAGTTTGAGAAGGATTGGTATTAGTTATTTAAATATTTTGTAGAATTCAGCAATGAAGAATTAGGTTTTGGGTTTTCTTTCATGGGATACTTAATTCTTATTACTGGTCCAATCCCCTTAGTCATTACTGATCTGTTCAGATTTTCTATTTCATCCTGATTCAGTCATGGAATATTTTATGTTTCCAGGAATTTGATTTTTTTCTACGGTGTCCAATTTTTTGGTTTACAATTGCTCATAGTAGTTTTCTATGATCTTTTGTATTTCTGTGTTTGCCATTATAATGTCTCCTCTTTCATTTATGATTTTGTTTGAGTCTCCTCTGTTCTTTTCTGTGTTAGTCTAGCAAATGGTTTATCACATTTATCTTTTTAAAAAGCAATTTTTTGTTTAGATCTTTTGTACCGTTTTTCTAGTCTCTGTTTTACCTATTTCTACTCTTATCTCTGTCATTTCCCTTTTTCTGCTAAGTTTGGGCTTACTTTATTTTTTTTTTTTTCTAGTTACTTAAGGAATAACATTAGGTGTATGTTTGAGATTTTTCTTCTTTTTAATGTAAGCATTTATTGCTATAACTTCCCTCTCAGAACTCTTTTTGCTGCATCCCATAAGTTTTGGCATGTTATGTTTTTATTTTTGTTTGTGTCAAGATGTTTTTACATTTTTACTTTAACTTCTTCTTTGACCAATTGGTTGTTCAGAAGCACATTGTTTAATTCCCACAAATTTGTGTGTTTATCAGAATTTCTTCTGCTATTTATTTCTAGTTCCATGTTATTGCAGTCAGAAAAGATAATCAACATTATTTCAAGCTCCTTAAATTAGTTAAGACTAGTTTTGTGGAGAATGTTTTGTGTGCTCTTGAGAAGAACGTGTATCCTGTTGCTGTTAGATGGAAAGGTCTGTAAATATTTTGTAGGTCTATTTGATCTAAAGCATAGTTCAAGAGCTATGTTTTCTAATTGATTTTCTGTCTAGATGAGCTGTTCAGTGTTGAATGTGAGGTACTGAAGCCTCCTGATATTATAGTACTGTAGTCTCTCTCTCACTTTAGATCTACTAATATTTCCTTTATATATTTAATTACTCCAATGTGAGGTACATATGTATTTAAAATTGCTACATTTTCTTGATGAATTGACCCCTTTATCATTATATAATGACTTTATTTGTTTCTTTTAACTGTTTTTTAGTTAGAGTCTATTATGTCTGCTATAAGTATAGCTACCCCCACTCTCTTTTGGTTTTCATTTGTGTAGAATAATTTTGTCCATTCCTTCACTTCCAGTTTCTTTGTATTTCTAAAGATGAAGTGAATCTCTTATAGGCAACATAGAGTTAGGTCTTATTTTTCAATCCATTCGGCCACTCAATGTTTATAATTAAAGAATTTAATTCACTTGAAAGAAATCGAATTCATTCAACTGAATGTAAGTGAATTCTTCAATTAACAAAGAAGGGAAGTTAGGTAAGGAATATTACTGCCATTTTTTACATTGTTTTCTGACTACTTGGTAGATCCCTCATTCTCTTTCTCTCTAGCTCTCTTACTTTGTGGTTTGATAATTTTCTATCGTAGTATGCTTTGAATCCTTTCTTTTTATCTTTTGTGTATCTATGAATGGTCTTTATGGTTGCCATGAGGCTTACATAAAACATCTTATAGTTATAACAGGCTATTTTAAATGGATAAGTTAATTTTTATCACTTGCACAAACTCTACACATTTATTCCCCTCCCCAAATGATGTTTCTGATGTGACATTTTACATCTTTTATAGTTTTAATCCCTTGACAAATTGTTGTAGCTATGGTTGTTTTTGGTAGTTTTGTCTCTATACCAGAGATATAATTGATTTTCTCACCTTCATTACAATATTAGTTTTTTGTTTGTTTGTTTTTTGTTTCTTTGTTTTTTGAGACAGAGTCTCACTCTGTCACCCAGGCTGGAGTGCAATGGTGTGATCTCGGCTCACTGCAACCTCCGCCTCCTGGGTTCAAGTGATTCTCCCCCCTCAGCCTCCTGAGTAGCTGGAATTACAGGCAGCCACTGTATGTCCAGCTAATTTTTTTTTTATTTTTAGTAGAGATGGGGTTTCACCATGTTGGTCAGGCTGGTCTCGAACTCCTGACTTCAGGTGATCCACTTGCCTCAGCCTCCCAAAGTGATGAGATTACAGGCATTAAGCCACTGCCCCTGGTCACAGTATTAATTTTCTAACTTTTATTATATATTTACTTTTACCAGTAAACTTTATATTTTCGTGTATTTTTATATTGCTACTTAGTTACACTTTCCTTCAGCTTTAAAGACTCACTTTAGCATTTCTTTTAAGTTAGATCTAGTGGTGATAAATTTCCTCAGCTGTTGTGTGTCTGAAGAAGTTTTTATCGTTCCTTCATTTTTGAAAGACAGGATTGTTAGGGATAGTATACTGTTGGCAGTTTTGTCTTCTGCGTGATTTAGTCTGCTGTTGAACATCTTTATTAAATTTTTGAGTTCTGTTATTATGTTCTTCAGCTTCATCATTTCTTTTTGGTCCTTTTTAATATTCTCTTTTTGTTGAAATTCTCAGTTTGCTCATGTATTGCTCTTCTTACCTCAGTGAACCCCTATATGGCTGTTCTTTTGAATTACATGTGTCTATTTCATTCATGTTGGCTTCTGGAAATTTATCTTGTTCCTTTATTTGAAATATATTTATTCCTGTCTTTATTTTCTGTGGCTCTCTTTGTTGGTTTCTGTTCATTAGATAAGACACTTCACTTTGTTAGACTGGTGTTGTAAATAAGATTTTCCTCCCTAATCAGCCCAGCCAGAGATTCCAGGTGACTAAATTATTTGTGCTCATCCAACTTATTGTCTTTGTTTTTTTGTGACCCCTAAGAGATTAGAAAGTGTCAAGTTGTGCTATTACCTTGAGAGCGAAGTAGGACAGAAGCCAGACCCTTGAGATGCAGCTGAAGAAGTTGGTGTGTTAGTTATGTGTCCCAGTTCCTTCTTTCCTTGTGGAGAAGCTGAGAGCCAGAGTTTATCTCTCACTTGTTCTGTCCTATGCCAAGGAGAAAATCTGCAGCAGATGCTCATGCCTTTTTTTAGACTGATTACTTAGAACCTGGAGAAATAGATGCTGCATGTTTACGAGTTTAAAAATCACCTTTTTGTTCTCTGTGATCTAAGAGACTTAGGAGTGCAGAGCACTGTCAACTTCTAGAGCTAGGTAATTTAAGAGCCAGTCCTTTGGGTCAATTGCTATAAAACTTGATGCACCCAAGGCATGCAGAAACTACCTGCAAGGAGAGCTTGCAGATTTGGATTTACTGCTGGAGAATCCTTGGAAGAAGTAACAGGGAGTGCTCACTCCCCTGTATGGGCAATGGAAGTTTCATAACCTCCTTGCAGTGAGAGATTTCTGATCTGGAGTTATAACTGAAGCCAGCCAGGGAAGAAGGTACAGAGAGTACCCACTTTCTCTTTCAAGCATGGAGCAGTTCCCCAGTCTCCTTCCAATAAGAAATTTCAGGATTTTATCTCTACAGCAACAGAGAAAGATGGCTCAGGGAGTGTCATCCCTCCAGTACTTGCTGGCAGAGACCTGTAACCTCTTTCCGCAAATAAATTGCAGGCTAAAATTATCACTGGAGCAAGCTGGAGAAGAAGGCACAGGAAGTGTCACTTCTCCCACTTAGGCTCCAGAAGTTTATTCTTTATTTTCTACATAGGCTCCCAGATAATGACTTGATAGAGGCTAGAATAAGAGGAAGCTTCCAGAAAAGTATTCAGCAGACCCTTTCCAAAGGGGAAGTTGGAAGCTAGGCTGATTCTAGGGATTACAGCTGCTAGAAGTGCTCGCGAGGTTAAAACTCCAGTTTGTTATTAGTGCTTCAAAGAAATCCTCCAATGCCCTCTTCCTGCTGCCTCTCAAACAAGGTGATTTAAAAGCCATGCTGTACAGCAGGTACTGTAAAAGTTGGGTGCTTTATGTGTGATAAATACTACTCACCTCTCACGAAGAATTTGGGAGTTGGGATTTCCTTCCCAGTGTAAGGTTCTGTGCTCAGGGTAAGCTTAGTACACAATGTATCTCTGTGTCTCCTACTCATTTTTATGTGGATATTTTCTCAGTCATCCAGTGGTAGGAATCTTTGGTAGTCATCCTGTGGTAGGATTCCGGTTTTCTCTTGGAAAGACTGATATGTGTGTAGATATACATTCAGTGTTGTCTGTAGGAAAATGAATAATCAAGAGTCTCCTATCACCATGTTGCTGATGTCACCCCACAGCTAGTATTATCTTAATAGCACACGGTATTATTTAGACCCAGAAATGGACAAGGTGTTATATTTCTGCTCAGTGCCTTTTTGAGTTGTGTTCTGTGCTTTGTCACTCATCTGCTAGGAATTTTATTCATTTATGTCATGGGCTGAATTTCAAAGACTTAATTAATTTTCCATTACTATTTTCCTTAATAGCAAACCGTTTACCCTAACTCTAGTTATAATCCAAGAACAAAGATGATTTATGTGTTTCTTATCTTCCTATCGTTATTGCTATGACATAAAAGAGATAGAAAACAGGAAATAAAAAAGCATACAACTTCTCAAAGAGGCTCACTTTGCATCAGTGAAGGAAAACAATCCTTTTTAGTCGTGATAAGACTGGACTAGAGCATCTCTGACTGTGTCAACAGGTAGGGAACAAAATAGATCCTCAAAATCAAATTCCAGTTTGGAAAGTGGCCTGGGAAACTGCTCTGTCACACAGTAGCTCACAAGAAAACTGTCCACTTAGATAGGCATGGTCATAACATAGAAGGTGGTGGCTGGAAACATATCTCAGCTCTCAGATACCCCACCATGTACAGTAGCAACTCCCCACTCCTTATCCATGGGGATACATTCCAAGACTCTCAGTGAATGCCTGAAGCCACAGATAGTACCAAATCCAATTGCCATCAATCAGACGTTTCTTTCACGTCTTCCACCTACAAATTTAGTGCCTTTCCATTCTAACTAAGCACTTATCATGCACTATGATCATACCTTTTGCAGTCTTATGTGAGACACAAAACTAGCATAAATTTCTTTTTCTTCACAATTTCATGGACAGAATATTTGTTCTTACCACAGGTCTTACTAACCACAGCATATAATTTTTTCCTTATTAAATTGGCAACTTTCATTTTCTTACTTAAAGGAAGAACTTTATGTTTTCTCTTTTGGCATGCCCACTACTTTTGCACTTTAGGCCCACTCTTAAGTAAAATAAAGTTACTCGAACATAAGCACTGTGATAGTGCAACAGTCATACTGATGATGAGGAAGATACTACGTGACTACAAGACAGGTAGCATAGACAGTATGGATATACTAGCAAAAGGATGAATCACATCCTGGGCAGGACAGAGTAAGATGATGTGAGATTTCATCAGGCTATTTAAGATGACGTGTACTTTAAAATTATAAATGCTTTATTTTTGGAACTTTCCATGTAATATTTTGAATCATGGTTGACTGTGGGTAAGTGAAACTGCAGAAAGCAAAACCAGGAATAAGGGGGACTACCATACGTTTCTATCCCCTCCATCTACCCATGGAGAGATGCGCCCACCTCCTCTGTTCTCTGGGGCACCTGGCCTCTCAGGTGGCTTTTACTTTGTATGGCAGATATTTTTCTTCTGGGCCCTATCTCAATGCTTAGAGTTTAAGACATGCTTTACAGCTTTATTAACACCCATCTCTATTATGGTAGGAAGTCTATACAAGTTAACATGTATTCTGTCAAGGATAAGTAACTCTCTTATTCCATCTTCTCACAAAAGTTATCTATTCTTACATTCACCACTGTCACAGAATTGCTGACCCAGAAATAGAGTCACTATAAAATATTGTGAGAGGTAAAAGAGAAGTTTCTTACATTGGGAATGAGTCCTCAAACTTTTATTCATATAAATTACTATTCAAAAAACATTTATTAAGCATCTATTTGTGCAAGGCACTGGGCTTGGCTCTAGTTGTGAATAAAGAAGGCTCATCCCCTGCCCCAGAGGAGCTTCATGTCTAATCAAACCTGTTGAGAGGGATTCATATGGAAGGCATATTCTGTTTCTTTTTTTCCAAGAATTGCACTCTCATGATGGTTATCTGAGAAGAAAGCACATTTCTGCTTAACATCAGTACTGGTTTGAAGTAGCTAAGTGGTATAATATTTAAAATACTCACATTCTATGTCACATGGGTCATAACAAATACTGTGTATGTTATCATGTATTTACCTGTCTTTTTCCTGGCAAGTGTGTACATTTTTTAGCACAGGAACTATATTCTAATTACCATGATTTTCATTGTCAAGCACCATGCCTGGCACATAGCAGTCCCTCAATGAACATTTGTTAAGTTATTTCTACAAATAGTTCTGTGACCAGGATGCTAGGGTACTATTTCTACTGGCAAGAGAAACGGCTGCCCTAATATCTTACTTTTACTATTCATATAAGAATCATGGAAATGTGTCAGACTGATTGTGAAAAGGCTTCGATCAATCCTAGCAGAAATATCTTCATTAAACCTGTTGTTTTCAGTTCTGACTCAAATCTCCTTTCTTCTTATACTGTTGCCAACATCTCAATCACATTTCTAACTCATGGAAATTATTTCTGGGTATACCCACCTACTCACAATGGAAAAAAACACCAGGGCAAGTTTATATGCTTGCCCTTATTTCAAGAGAAGTGACTGTGAGAGTATATTCATCACTTACTCTCTAGAAAACAATGAGAGAAGTAAAATCTTTGGGAAATCAATAATAAGGTGAGTGGGTGTGCAGGAGACAGATGGTAGAATCTTGAAAATCACAGTTATTTCAATGACAGGACTTCCTTACTCTAGATACTATATGAAACATCAAAATATTACAAGAAATTTTTTAAATAACAAATTTTAAAACTACTGGGTATAGTTTTCAAGAAATCGTTGGTACTGGCCTATTTATTTCTACATTGACATCAAATCTTTCCAAATGTATAATTAAAACTTGGTCTCGGAGATCATAAACTGTTTATTCACAAATTCCCCAGAAAATATACATTTTTATAAAGAAAACTTTTGACTTAGATCTTTATTTTAGGGCTCTGTGATGAGGCGCTATGTGTATATTACTGTTGAATGTTTTAAAAACACACACACACGTGTGTGTGCTTGCATATTCATTTTAACATTATGCACACAGACGTGCGCACGCACGCGCGCGCGCACACACACACACACACACACACACAATCTCCTGGTGTAATTGAAAGTATTTATGATGTTTTTGTTAGCCTGTATGATTATAAGTTGTTTAGGTGATAGCTTTATCATATAAGAAAATGCTTTCATTTCTTATGCCCTTTACAGCTTTTACTATTATCAGCTTATAAAATGCAAACAAAATAAAATAAGGCCTGTATATTCCTCAAATTTAATTGGCAACTAAAAAACAGTCAACTTCACTAAGGTTCAAAAACTAATATGATTATTTAGGTTTTTTTTTAACTTTTATAAACATTTTGAAATAGGAATAAATAATAGCATCAACTTAGTTAATTTATTTCATAAAGATACATTAATACTAAAAGTCAGATACTCTGACTTTCAAATCAAAATTTAACTTATCTACATGACTTCCCATAAATACTAAAATCCAAAACAATGCTTATATTAAGCATTTAACGTTATTATAGTATTCCGTATTGTTCAATGAGTAGAATGATCCATTTCATTTAAAAGGGAAGGTGGGATAATAGTCAAAACTGAAACACATTGAGAAATACCAGAGGAGAGAAGAAGAGTAACAATAATCATAACACATTAATATATCAGACATTTCAAGTATTTATGGCAAGAAAAACATAACTAATAAAGAAACAAAATTAAATTTCCTAAGTAAACAAGGAGTAAAAGAAGAAAGACAGTATTCCCCAGATGCGTGTGTGTGTGTGTGTGTGTGTGTGTGTGTGTGTGTGTGTGTGTGTGTCTATATATGTATAAACTGTAAGGTTGGAGATGAAATCCTCTTAGGAGTTTACCTTGACTCTGGAAGGCAGCACTGTTACAAGATCAGCTGCACGGACTAGGTGAATGATAAAGTGAGAATAAGTCTTCAAGCTATTCATAATCCTAAGTCCTATCCCCATAGTTCATATGTAAGTCTGTGTATATGCCCCTGCAAAAAAATTTCTTCCCTTTACCCTCAAACTTCAAGGTTATCTTTTGGGAGGTGATAAATAGAACCTTCAGTTGATCCTAAGAAGGAATTCAATTTGATTTCTCCTGAGGCAGCATCTTGCCACCCACACGTTATCTATCCCTCGAGCTGAAATAACTCTTTGCATTCAAATGAACAAAAGTTCAAAAATGCAGAAAAGCCAGACCTCAGACTATTGAACTGCTGTGCGAATCTGACTACATAAATTTATGGAGTTAATATGAAACCCAAATCTGAGTCACAATGTGGTGAATATATGGGTACATAAACTCATCATAAGCAACTCCATAAAAAAAAGAAAAGAAAAAAAAAAACACTAAGGAAATCCGTATAAAAGTAGTAGTGAATTTCAGTTTCGGGTTAACTCTTACTACAAAGAACTATCGTATTTAGCGTTTAGGGACAGGGGAGCGGCAATAATAGAGAAGAGGTCCTCACCAGCACCTCCTTTCCATATTCTGGATTCAGATCACTCCACCGGGTGATGAGGGTGCTTTTGTTTGTTTAGTTTTCCTTCTCCCCATACAATTTCTCTATGTTTACAGTCCTCTTTTTAAAGCCAAGATCACCAAAGTGGCAGCTCAGCATTTCAATTTCTTAAGTAGGCAGCACAACACAAACACATTCAAAGCAAATGTCATTACACCGGGCAAGAACATTCACCCAGCTGCTGTGGGTGGACCTTCACCTTTGATGCTTCTCTAAAATTATTTTATACCAAAGAAGTCCAAATGTGGCCATGATTTCCTGAGTATCATGAATCATATGCAAAGCAAAAAGCAAATGTCATTCGAATTATAATTCATTAATGTGCATTTTCTAAAAAAAGAAATTGTAATTTTAAATATCACACATGATTATTTTTTCAAATATGAGAAACTCATAGGACATAAAAGAAAAAATGTGGTCGGGCGTGGTGGCTCATGCCTGTAATCCCAGCACTTTGGGAGGCTGAGGTAGGCAGATCACCCGAGGTTAGGAGTTCAAGACCAGCCTGGCCAACATGGTGAAACTTCGTCTGTACTAAAAATACAAAAAATTAGCCAGGCATGGTGGCCGGTGCCTGTAATCTGAGCTACTCTGGAGGCTGAGGCAGGAGAATCGCTTCACCCCGGGAGGCAGACAAAGGTTGCAGTGAGCTGAAATCGCACCATTGCACCTCATCCTGGGCAACAAGAGTGAAACTCCATCTCAAAAAAAAAAAAAAAAGGAAAAAAGAAACAATGTACCTGGCCATCATGTCACCACTTGGATAGAACCATAGCTAATATTTTAGAACATGTTTCTCCTGTGTTATATGAATTCATAAATGTGTTCATCTGTGTATTATATATTATATTATGGCTAATAAAATATTTTACTTTTTAGAGTCTGTATTTTTGATTAATATATCATTACTTATTGTATAACTAAAATCTCTTCAGAGCAATAATTCTAATGATTACCTTATAATATATATATTTGTAATGTGGAACACTGTAGCTCACACTTTTGATGGCTACCCAAATGGTCATTCCCAATCTCCTTCTCTTTTGCCTACACCTCATACTAAAAGCTGGACAAAACTATTCACTTCATTTTCCACGGTCCTTATAGCTAGGGTCAGCAAAGAACCAATCTCTCATTATAAGAGAAAATGATCTTTCACTAGAATTAATTCAAAAGCATTTGCTCTCCTTATAAAAAGAATAGATGGTATGTTACATGGTAAACTTGAGTCATAGGGTTTTGTTGTACAGATTATTTCATCATTCAGGTATGAATCCTAGTACCCACTAGTTATTTTTCCTGATCCTCTCCCTTCTTCCATCCTCCACACTCTGATAGGCACCAGTGTGTGCTGTTCCCCTTTATGTGTCCAAACTGCACAGGTACCCCTAAACTTAAAATAAAACTTACAAAAAAGAAAACCCTATTACAGAAAATTGTACTCAACAATTATATCTAAATTTTTACCAATAAAATATGTAATTAAAAAAAACTACGTGGGAGTTATACTTTTCAGTGAACAGATCTTTCATCATCTTGGTTAAATTTATTTTGAAGTATTTTATTCTTGTTGATGCTATTCTAAATGAGACTGTTTTTTAAAAAATTTTTCAGATAGTTTCTTATCAGTGTATAGAAGTGCCACTGACTTTTATATGTTCATTTTGAATTCTTAAATTTTACTGAATTTGTATATTAATTTTTTTTTTTTTTTTTTTTTTTAGACAGAGTCTCGCTCTGTCGCCCAGGCTGGAGTGCAGTGGCCGGATCTCGGCTCACTGCAAGCTCCGCCTCCCGGGTTTACGCCATTCTCCTGCCTCAGCCTCCCGAGTAGCTGGGACTACAGGTGCCCGCCACCTCGCCCGGCTAGTTTTTTTTGTATTTTTTAGTAGAGACGGTGTTTCACCGTGTTAGCCAGGATGGTCTCGATCTCCTGACCTCACGATCCGCCCGTCTCGGCCTCCCAAAGTGCTAGGATTACAGGCTTGAGCCAGTGCACTCAGCCTGTATATTAATTTTAATAGTTATTGGGTGGCATCTTTAGGGTTTTCTATGTATAAAATCATGCCATCTGCAAAACAGAAATAATTTTATTTCTTCATTTTCAATTTTGCTGCTTTTTTTTTTTTCTTTTTCTTGTGTAATTGTTTCAGCTAGGATTTCCAGGACTATGTTAAATACAAATGGTGAGAGTGAGCACTCTTGACTGGTCCCCAATCTTAGAGGAAAAGCTTTCAGCTTTTTAATATAGAATATGATGTTAATGTGGGTTTGTATTATATGACCTTTATTATATTGTGGCACATTACTTCTATACCCAATTTGTTGAGAGTATTTATCATGAAAGGATGTTAAATATTGTTAAATGCTTTTTCTGCATGTATTGATTATATAATTTTATTATTAAATATTTTAATAAGGTATATCACATTTATTGATTTGTGTACGTTGAATCTTTGCATCTCAGAGATAAATCCCACTTGATAATGATGTATGAACATTGTAATGTGTTATTGATGAGAGTATTTAAAGATGACATGAATAAATGAAAAGCTATCTTGTGTTCAAGAAAGAATTAGGATTGTGAAAATGTCCAAACTATCCAAAGCGATCTACAGATTCAATGTAATTCTAATCAAAATTCAAGTGACATTTTTTGCAGAACTAGAAACGATCCTATATTCTTATGGACCCATAAAAGACCTCAAAGAGCTAAAGCAGTCTTGAGCAAGAACAAAGCTAGAAGTATACACGTCCTGATTTCAAATTATATTACAAAGCTGTAGTAATGAAAACAGTATGGTGCTAGCATAAAAACAGACACATAGAACAATGGAACAGAACACAGAGCCAGAGATAAACCCAAGCATATATGGCCAACTGATTTGCAAAAATGTTGCCAAGAATATAAAATGAAAGGAAAGGAGATTTATTCAATAAATAGTGCCACAAAACTATATATTCACATTTACAAAAATAAAATGGAATCTTTATTTTATACCACATACAAAAATCAACATGAAATGGATAGAAATTTTAAATGTAAAAACATAAATTATAAAACTAATCGAAGAAAACCCAGGAAAACAACTCCAAGACATTGATCTGAGTAATAATTTTTTGGATTTGCAAAAGCACAGGCCAAAAAAGCAAAAAATAAACAAGTGAGACTGTATCAAGCTAAAAACCTCTGCACAGAAAAGAAAACAATCAACAGAATGAAAAGACAGTCTTGGAACTAAGAGAAAATACTGAATCCTATAAGAAGTTAGTATCCAAAACATACATGGAACACAGACAATTCAATAGTAAAAAAACAAATAACCCAATTACTAAGTGGGCAAAGGACCTGAATAGACATTTTCCCAAAAAGCATATACAAATGACCAAAAAGTATATGAAGAGCTATTCAACACCACTAATCATTAGGGAAATGCAAATCAGAACACAATGAGATATCACCCCACACCTGCATAAATGGCTATCATCAAAGTCAAAAGATCACAAGTATTGTCAAGGACATAGAGAAAAGGAAACTCTTGTGCAGTTGGTTGGAATGTAAATTGGTACAGCCACTACAGACAGCTGTATGAAGGTAAACTAGTTCAACCATTGTGGAAAACAGTGTGGCAATTCCTCAAGGATCTAGAACTAGAAATACCATTTGACCCAGCCATCCCATTACTGGGGATATACCCAAAGGATTATAAGTCATGCTACTATAAAGACACATGCACACATATGCTTATTGCGGCACTATTCACAATAGCAAAGACTTGGAATCAACCCAAATGTCCATCAGTGACAGACTGGATTAAGAAAATGTGGCACATATACACCGTGGAATACTATGCAGCCATAAAAAAGGATGAGTTTGTGTCCTTTGTAGGGACATGGATGCAGCTGGAAACCATCATTCTCAGCAAACTATCACAAGAACAGAAAACCAAATACCTCATGTTCTCACTCATATGTGGGAATTGAACAATGAGATCACTTGGACACAGGAAGGGGAACATCACACACTGGGTCCTATTGTAGGGGAGGGGGAGGGATAGCATTAGGAGATATACCTAATGTAAATGACGAGTTAATGGGTGCAGCACACCAACATGGCACATGTATACTTATGTAACAAACCTGCACGTTGTGCACATGTACCGTATAACTTAAAGTATAATCATAAAAAAAATAGAAAGATACTGGAGGATCTGTAACTTATAATATCTAAGTTGTCAAGATGACATTGCCCTTCTTCTGATTCAAACACATAGCAGAATAGAAAAAAAATTAAAAATTGAAATTAGAAAGCATCTAGCAGAGTACTCCATTAAATTATTAACATACTTAACCAATGTGTAAATTATTTAGTTTCTCTATGCTGTTCCCTTCAAAAGACAATTATACATTAAATACCTTATGCACCCCATTCCCTAGTAATTGTCATCTAACACCTTATCTTCTCATTAAAAATAGTTCTTATGTTTTCATCAAAAAAAAGGTTTCTCAAAAACTGAAAAATAGAGCTACCATATAATTTAGCAATGTATGCGTGTATTATATATATAAACATTTCATTCATATATATATATGGAATATTATTCAGCCTTAAACAAAAAGGAAATCTTGACACTTGTGCCAAGTTGGATGAAATTGGAGAACATTATGGTAAGTGAAATAAGCCAGACACAGAAAGACAAATACTGTATGAGCTGTCTTATGTGTGGCATCTCAAAAAATATATATATTAACTCATAGTAACAGAGAGTATAATGGTGGTTGCCAGGCCCGAGGAGTGGAAGAAAATAGGAGATGTTGGTCAAAGGGTAAAAACTTATACTTATAAGATAAATAAGTTCTGAAGACCTAATGTATAGCATGTTGAATATAGTTAATAATGGTGTATTATATACTTTACATTTTCCCAGAAAGTAGATCTTCCAGTATTCTTACCACAGAAAAAGAGATAACTAGGTGAGGTGATGTATATGTTAGCTAGATTGTGGTAATCATTTTACAATCTATATGTATATCAAAATAACATTGTACATCTCAAATATATATAATTTCTTACTTTTCAATCATACCACAATGAAACTGTAAAAATAAATACTTCCAAAAAAAGCATAACTAGGCAAATAAAGATGGAGAGATGCATCTGCCTCCCATTTCTCCTATATCCCTGAACATAAAAGTGACGTCTCCAGTAGGGCAGCCATTTTGCAGCTATGTAGTAACAAGAGTGAAGATAAAATATCAGCATATGAGAGGTGTTCATGATGGTTGACTAGAAGCATTTTATGCCTGCCTCCTCCACTTAAGAGAACCAAAGTAATTTATAGTCAGTCATTATCCATAACAGAACAGTGAAATTCAACAGAGAAGTGACAGGGGACACCAAAAATAGGGAAGAAGGAGGAGAGACAGCTTACCTGGATGGAATCAGCTGGGAGCCAGGAATGACTTTCCAACATGGGAATGGGTAAGAGACTTCTGATAGCCATGGAAGAATAGGTCATCCCTTCTAATCACTGAAAGTAACACAGAAAGCTACTAGGAGACCGTGGGACAGAGCTGGGCCAGGAAAGAAGTCACACTGGGTCCCATACCTTATTTGAGACCTAAGCAGCTAGAGCAAGGTGCCATTTTCAAATCTAGCCTCTGGCAACCCAGCAGCACCAGGAATGAGGCATCGTAGAAATTCAGGCTGTCAGGCGGGGTGCGGTGGCTCATGCCTGTAATCCCAGCACTTTGGGAGGCCAAGGTGGGCGGATCATGAGGTCAAGAGTTCAACATCAGCCTGGCCAACATAGTGAAACCTCGTCTCTACTAAAAACACAAAAAATTAGCTGGGCATGGTGGCGGGGCCTCTAATCTCAGCTACTTGGGAGGCTGAGGCAGCATAATCACTTGAACCCAGGAAGTGGAGGTTGCAGTGAGCTGAGATTGTACTATTGTACTCTAGCCCCAGTGACAGTGCGAGACTCCATCTCAAAAAAAAAAAAAAAAAAAAAAAAAAAAAAAAAAAAAAAAAAAAAAAAAAAATTTAAAAAAAGAAAGAGAAAAAGAAAAAAAAGGTAGGATGTCACTCCTAGGACAGGGGAGAGAGTGAGGAGCACTCTTGCACCCAGGGGTAGGAAGTGAGCATTACACTGCCAAGATTTGAGGTAGTGAGGCAAGCAGACCATGATTTGCCACTGGGACTTGGTTGCAACCTGGGTGTGAGATCCTGCAGCCAGGGTGAGGAATAAGCTCCACCAGGACTAGGGCATGAAGAGGCATGTGTTCCTTCCCCTCTAGTCAAGGCAGTGACCACTGAGGGAGACCCTGACCTCTCCAGTGGTGGGGTTTCAGCACAGCTGCTAAGCTCCTCATTCAAGCACTCTGCTTAGAGCCTGAGGATTAATCTGCCTCTGTGCTGCATGTTTTGTACCTACTCTCACCATTAGGGGGCCTGAGCATAAGCCTGCCCAGCCCAGCGTGGCTGCCCACTTCTACAAAATAGCACATAGCCCCAGGGTCCTGGGGATTGCCCAACACAATCCACCACCTTGGGCACCTAAGCACTTCTCCCAGGGACCTGATGTTGGGCAAAAGCTCCTGACAACTACCACCTCAGCTGGTGATACCTGCTGAGTGACACCTGTGGGCTTGAAGACTGGCCCATTCAGCCCATTGCAGCCACTTCCAACATCAACACACCACTCGGGGCCCTGAGAAACCTCCTGTCATTTCTACGCTCTTTGCCCATGGCACACTGACTGACAAGGAGGCTGAAACTCTGCCTGTCCACTCAGGTCACTACTAACTACCAGCATCCAAGCAAGTCATCTGGAGGCACAGGTGCCAGCATACACTACTCTGGAACACAAAAATAAGCATTTTGAACACAACACTGCCAACAATGGGGCCTGAAAACTAACCCACCTGGCATCCTAGTCCCCAGCACGACTTCACCACAGCCTCTACTAATAACCATACCCTAAACCACCATGGAAATCAGGTACCATGAATGGTGTTTACAGCCGAATAAATCATACAGAGGCTACACTACTGTGTACACCCAGAATCAAAACCAAAGTGTCCTCCCCATACAACACCATAGATTTAGCTTTAGGACAAAGTCCTCCCCTATGAAAGTAAATGCAAAAACAGAAAGAAGCAATTGTTACACCAGATGCACAGATATCAACGTAAGGGCATAGGAAACATGAAACAAGGAAATACGACACTTTCAAAGGAACACAATAATGTTCCAGCAATAGATCTTAATCAAAAAGAAATTTTTATAATCCCAGATAAATAATTTAAAATACTGATTTTAAAGAAGCTCAGCGAAATGCGAGAAAATTCTGAAAAGCAATACAAGTAAATCAGACAAACAATTCAGGATAGGAATAAGAAAGTTACCAAAGAGGTAGACATTTTTTAAAAGAACCAAATAGAAATTTTGGAACTGAAGTATTCATTGAAGGAGATACTTCAAGGATACATTTGAAAGCTTCCATAATAGACTAGATCAAGCAGAATAAAAAATCTCAGAACTTAAAAACAGGCCTTTTGAAATAAACCATTAATATGAAAATCAATAAAAAATAAAAAAGAATGAGCAAAGCATTCATAAATTTAAGACAACACTAAGGAACCAAATATATGAATTACTGGTATCCCCAAGTGTGAAGATAAAATAAAATGATTAGAAAATCTATTTAACAAAATAATAAATGAAAGCTTTCCACAGCTAGTGAGAGATTTACATACTTAGACAGAGGGGGCTCAATGAACCCCAGGTATATAAGATACAAAAAAAACACATTATAATCAGACTGTCTAAAGTCAAAGACAAAAAGTAAATCCTTTTGCAAGAGAAATCTACCCAGTCACCTATACAGGAAAACCCATCAAACTAACTGTGGAATTCTCAGCAGAAACCTTACAGGCCAGAGGAGAACGGAATTATATATTCAAAGTGCTGAAAGAATAAAACCTATTATCCAAGCATACTACAACCAGCAAAATCAACCTTCATAAATGAAGAATAAATTAAGCGTTTCTTAGACAAGCAAATGCTGAGGGAATCTGTTACCACTAGACTGATGCTACAATAATGCTCAAGGGAAGCCTAAACCTGAAGCAAAAGGATGACATTCACCATTATAAAACACACAAAAAAGTATAAAACTCACTGGTAAAACAATCACACAAAGGAAGAAAAGACTTCAATGGTCCCATTACAGAATTCCACTAAACTATGAAAAACAATAAGAGAAAATAAATACATATATGCATATACATATGAATATATAAAACAACCAGAAAACAATTAACAATATGACAGGGACAAGTCTCATATATCAATAATAACCTTGAATGCAAATGAACTAAAGTCTCCATTTAAAATATAAAGAATGGTTGCATAGATTTTAAAAATAATAAGTTATAAGCCACTTAAAAGAAACTCACCATGACAGAAAAGACATATATAGACTGAAAGGTAAAGTTAAAGGGATAGGAAAAGACAGTCCATGCAAATGGAAACCAAAAGTAAGCAGGAATGGCTACACTCATATCAGATAAAACAGACTTAAAGTCAAAAACAGTATTTAAAAAAGACAATATGGTCATTATATAATGATAAAAGAATCATTTCAGCAAGAGGATATAATATTTCTAAATATATATTCACCCAACACTGGTGCACCTAGATTCAAAAAGTAAATATTACTAGATCTAAAAAGAAAGCTAGACTGCAATACAGTAATAGTGAGTGACTTCAGCAGTCCACTATCAACATCAGAGAGATCTTCTAGACAGAAAATCAACAAAAGAAAATGAACTTAAACTGGACTTTAGAGCAAATGGACCTAACATACATTTACAGAAAATTCTATTCAACAACTGTAGAATATACATTCTCTTTTCATCAGCTCATGGAACATTCTCCAAGATATACTTTATGTTAGGCCATTAAACAAGTCTCAATAAATTTCCAAAAGTCAAAATCACATCAAGTATTTCCTCAGACCACAGTGGAATAAAACTAGAAATTAACACCAAGAGGGACTCTGGAAACTATACACATAGTTGAAATTAAGCAACATGCTCCTGAATGGTCATTGGATCAATGAAGTAATTAAGATGGAAATAAAAAATGTTTTTTTAACAAATGAAATGGATATACAACATACTAGAACTCTTAGATACAGCAAAAGCAGTACACAAAAGACAAGTATATAGTGATAAATGCCTACATCAAAAAAGCAGAAAGATTACAAATTAATAATCTAAGAATGTACTTCAAAGAACTAGAAAAGCAAGCCAAAGCCACATCCAAAATTAACAGAAGAAATAATAAAATCAGAGCAGAACTAAATGAAACAGAGAATTTTTAAAAACAACACAAATGGTAAATGAAAGTGATTAACTGCTAGCTAGATTAACCAAGAAGGTAGAAGACCCAAATAAAATTAAAAATGAAAAAGGAGACATTACAACTGACACCACAGAAACACAAGCAATCATTCGAGACTATTATAAACAACTATATGCTGACAAACTAGAAAACCTAGAAGAAATGGATAAATTTCTGGGAACATAAGAGCGACCATGACTCACTCAGGAAGAAATAGAAAATCAGAATAGAACAATAGTGTGAGTAAAATCGAATTAGTAATAAAGAAAGTTCTCAAGAAAGAAAAGCCCAAGACTTGATGGATTCATAGCTATCTACCAAACATGAAGAAGAAATAATGCCAATCCATGTGAAACTATTTCAAAAAAATGAAAGAGAAGAGAATTCCCCCTAACTCTTTCTATGAGACTAACATCACCCTGATGCCAAAACCAGACAAGGACACAACAAAAAAGACAACTATAGGCCAATATCCCTGATGAACATAGATGCAAAAATCCCCTCAACAAAACACTCAAACACTGAATTCAACAGCACATCAAAAAGATAACATACCATGATCAAGTGGGATTTATAGCAGGGATGCAAGGATGGTTCAACATACACAAATCAAAAAAAGTGATATATTGTATCAACATAATGAAAAACAAAAACTATATGATCATCTCAATAGATGCAGAAAAAGCATTTGATAAAATTTAACATTCAATTATGATAGAAAAAACATGCAATATATTAGGCATAGAAGGAACATACCTCAAAATAACAAAGGCCATATATGACAAACCCATAACTAACATCATACTGATTGGGGAAATCTTTACAGTGCTTCCTCTAAGAACTGGAAAAAAGAAGATGTTCACTCTCACCACTTCTATTCAACATAGTATTGGAAGTCCTAGCCAGAGCAATTAAGCAAAGAGAGAAATAAAAGGCATTCAAATTGCAAATGAGGAAGTCTAGTTGTCTTTTTTGCTGATTATTTTGTATCTAGAAAAACCTAAAGACTCCATCAAAAATCTCTCAGATTTGATGAATTCGGTACAGTTGCAGGATATAAAATCAATGTACAGAACCCAGTAGCATTTCTGTAAACAAATAATGATCTAGCTGAGAAGGAAGTCAAGAAGGTAATCCTACTTACAATAGCTACAAAAAAAGTAAAATACCAAATAATCAATGTAACCAAGGAGATGAAAGATCTCTACCAAAAAACCTACAAAATTCTGGTGAAAGAAATTGAAGATAACAATTTATCTTGTTATTGAAGATAACAAACAAATTAGGCTCACAGATTAGAAAGAATTAATATCACTAAAATGGTCATATTGGCCAAAGCAATTTAAGAATACCAACATCATTCTTTACAGTAATAGAAAACACAATCCTAAATTTCATATGGAACCAAAAAGGAACCTGTTGGTCAGAGTGGTAGGGAAAACCATTAGGGAAAAGACACAAACCTTCTGAAAGGTCGGAAGGTTCTGCAGAAACCTGGGGGAGAATAGCTGAAGACAGTTGCTGTATAAACCAAGGCAGAGGGCAAGGAGTAGGTACAAGGGAGTGTAGGGGAATTTATCTTAAACAGGCCTGTTTAATTATGTTGACCAGGAACTGACCTTTGATCATCCACACGTGTGACATCCCCTAAAAGGGGAGCAATAAATGTTCATTACCTGCAGGTTGTGTTGGCTCCAGGTTTTCCGCATTGTGCCTGCACTGAATAAAAGCAAGCAGCTCCAGCTTCTCAGGGCTGCTCTCTGGCCACTAGAGCCAGGCAGTCACCTAGCTGCTCTTACACTGCATACCTGTGTCTGAGTACTCATTTTATGGGTCAGCCAGGGTCTGTGGGACAGACCCGGCAGGAGTTCAAATGAAAAAACACAATCTTAAACAAAAAGAATAAAGCTGGAGGCATAAAGTACCTGACTTCAAAATATATTACAAGGCAACAGTAACCAAAACAACATAGTATTGGTATAAAAATAGAAACATAGACCAATGAAACAGAATGGAGAGCTCAGCAATAAAGCCACATATTTTCAGACAACTAGTCTTCAAAAAATCCAGTAAGAACTTACATTGGAGAAAGGACATCCTCTTTAATAAATGGTATTGGAAAAATTGGATAGCCACATGCAGAAGAATAAAACTGGATCCCTATCTCTTGTCATATACAAAAATCAACTCAAAATGGATTAAAGACTTAAATATACTATCCAAAACTGCAAAAATACTAGAAGAACACCTAAGGAAAACTCTCCTGGACATTGATCTAGGCAAAGAATTTATGACTAAGACACCAAAAGCACAGGGAACAATATCAAATATGAACAAATGGGACTTCATTAAAGTAAAAAGCTTTTGTACACCCACACACACACACATAACAGAGTAAAGAGACAACCTGTTGAATGGGGGAAAATATTTGCAAGCTATTCCTCCAACAGGGAACTAATACCCAGAATAAACAAGGAACTCAATCAACTCAAGAGGAAGAAAACAAATAATCCTAATTAACAGTGAGCCAAAGACATAAGTAGGATTTCTTAAAAGAAGACATACAAATGACTAACAGCTATATGAAAATATGTTCAGCATCACTCATCATCAGAGAAATGCAAATCAAAATCGCAGTAAGATATATTATCTTAACCAGTCAAAATGGCTATTATCTAAAAGACAAATTATAATAGATGGTGGCAAAAATGCAGAAAAACGAAAACTCATACACTGTTGGGAATGCAAACTGGTATAGGCACTATGGAAAACAGTATGGAGATTTCTCAAAAAACTATAAATAAAATTACCATTCAATCCAGCAATCCCACTACTGAGTATCTACCCAAAGGAAAAGAAATTAACACATCCAAAAGATAACTACCTTTACATGCACTTATAGCACTTCACAGCACTTCACTATTATAGCACTTCACAATATCAAAGATACAGAATCAACCTAAATATCCATCAACAGATAAATGGATAAAGAAAATGTGATATATATATATATACACACACACACAAAAAAAAAATAGGATATTTTCTTCTATACAAAAGAAAGAAATCATCTCATTTGCAGCAACATGGATGGAACTGGAAGTCATTATCCTAAATGAAATAAGATAGGCACACAAAAAAAACTATTGCATGTTATCACATAAGTGAAAGAGCTATAAAATTTGAACACAGGGAGGTAGAGAATGGAAAAATAGATAACAGCCTGGGAAGGGTGATTAAGAGGCATGGGAGGATGAAGAGAAGAGTGTTAATGGATACAAACATAGAGTATCTGTGGCCAGCTGTGGGGCCTCACGCCTGTAATCCTAGCACTTTGGGAGGCTGAGTTGGGCAGATCACTTGAGGTCAGGAGTTCAAGGTCAGCTTGCCCAACATGGTGAAACCCTGTCTACTAAAAATACAAAAATTAGCTGGGCATGGTGGCACATGCTTGTAATCCCAGCTACTTGGGAGGCTGAGGCAAGAGGATCGCTTGAACCCAGGAGTTGGAGGTTGCAGTGAGCTGAGATCACAGCACTTCAGTCTGGGTGACAGAGCAAGATTCCCTCTTCAAAAAAAAAAAAGATTAAATTCAAAGTTTGATAGCAGAGTAAGATGACCATATTTTTGAGAAATGTACTAAATACCTGAACTTGATCACTACACATCATTTAAATGTAAAACAAAACCTCACGTACTCTATAAATTTGCAAAAATTCAAAAGTGCTAATATACTAAGGATGTAAGAGCAGAAACACAAAATGAGCCTGGAAACTCAATCATATTGTTGCATGCAAGACTAAGCCTGATACCATTATCAAATAAACAATAAATGTACTTACCATTTAATAAACTGGTAGACAGGTTTTCTGTTTTTATAGTCAAAAGCTTTCCAAACTGTTCAAATGTTTAGATTATTTTCAGGATTTTACTATATAAAAAGTGACGAATGAAAATTTTCTTTTTTTTTTTTTTTTTTTTTTTTTGAGACGGAGTCTCGCTCTGCCACCCAGGCTGGAGTGCAGTGGCCGGATCTCAGCTCACTGCAAGCTCCGCCTACCGGGTTTACGCCATTTTCCTGCCTCAGTCTCCCGAGTAGCTGGGAGTACAGGCGCCCGCCACATCGCTAGGCTAGTTTTTTGTATTTTTTAGTAAAGACGGGGTTTCACCGTGTTAGCCAGGATGGTCTCCATCTCCTGACCTCGTGATCTGCCCGTCTTGGCCTCCCAAAGTGCTGGGATTACAGGCTTGAGCCACCGTGCCCGGCTGAAAATTTTCATATATAAATTTATATCCCATTTCCTCATGTTTTATTTAAAATATAAACTGAAACACAATTATGTTGATTTGGTTATGTGTATGTTTATATAAAATTAATTTGCTACAATATTTTAATATTTTAACATAGAGCTGTAGATAGTATTATTTTATCATTGAAAAATAAGAAAACAAAAATACTTAAGGTGATTGATAGCCCAATCATAGTGATTTGATCTTTACAAATTATATGACTGGTTTTTAAAATTTTTTCACATGTACCCTCAAAATGTATACTTTTATTATGTATCAATTTTAAAATGTTTCAAAATGAAAACATATAACAAATCTTTCTATATGCAACAGTTCTCATTTCAAATATTCTGTGTGTTTTTGTTGAGATATTTTATCAGAAAGTAGACACTTGTTAAAGAAAACTTTAATTAGCATTTCTATTTTTACAGCATATTTAATCCTTTCACTTATTATATCTATTCTACCTTTTTTTTCATAACTTTCTTTTAATTATGAAGATATTTAGGGCTATAAATTTACCTATAAGACCAGCTTTGATAATATTTCACAATTTCGTTTATATGTAGTACTTTTCATTTGCTATTTTCTACTGTTTGATGCTGACACATTAATTCTCTATACAAGTATTGTGCTTTTCACAGAGGGGCCTTTATTTTACTGTTGTTAATTTACAGTGTGGTAGATATTGTCACAGTTATTATTTTTATCTACTAACTCTATTCTAAACTGAAAATATAACCTCTTCAATTTCTTCTTTGTGGAACAAAAATGATTTTAGTTTTGCCTAGTATAGCAAACATATTTTGTAAACCACGCAAGGACATTTTAAAAGAACATATATTTTCTGCTTCTGGGTACAGAGCTTAATATATTTCTACCGATCCAACTTCATTAATTTTATTACTCAAAACTGACATGTCCTCATTTAATTTTTGACAACTTCTTATAATAAAGAGTGGTAGTGACATTAACTGTCCCAACTATAATTTTCTGCCCATTTCTCCTTGAATTCCTAAAATTTACTCCATATTTTGATTCACATAAATTTTCTGGCTATTATAATTTCATGTAGAATTTAACTTCTAGGAATATGAAAAGATTTCCTTTGTTATGTTTTAGTGATTTTTTTTTTCCTTAAACACTTTTTTGTCTTCTCTTAGTATGAATACCCTGCTTTGGTTTTAGTGGCTTTTACTTAATGTATATTTGCCCATGATTTTATATTTTATCATTCTAATTAAAAAATAGTTACATTTATAGAAAGTCTATTTTATAAATTTTACTTTACTCAATTTTATTGTAACTGAAATGTTACAAAGACATTTCAGTAATTTCATTTTTAATTTGACTGCTGTTTGTTTTAGGTTTCTGTGTTTTATTGTATGATCTTTATTTTCTCTTCTTTGATCTATATTTTTTAAGTATATATTGTATGTTTGATTCTATGAGTGATTACTTCAAAGAAAAATGCAAAATGTTATAGTTCTCTATAGTACTGTATCATAAACTACATTCTGGTAAACATTAGCTTAGGGGATCGTAATACACAGTCCTAAGGATCAGAAAAGCTAGAAATATAACAAACCTCTCCAAATGTTAATGGCTTACAAGAAATTAGCATTTTCTCTCACTGTTCTCCAAGTTGACTGGGCTCAACTCAGGGTCTCTATTAGTTTCAGTCAGGTGACAAGTGTTCCAGTCATTCAAACTCAATTTGTGTGTAAGATGACTGTCTCTCACCTCTGGTAGCTGGTGCTAGCTGATGGCTAAGACTGAGCTGGGATTAACATGTGAAGTTTGCTTCTGACAACATGGTGGGCTGGATTTTAAAAGAGACTATCCCAAAGTGTTTCGAGAACCATAAGCAGAAGCTGTAAGACTTTTTATCTAGCCTCAGAAGTCCCATAAAATGGCTTCTCATGTGTTCAATTGGTCAGAAAAGTTATGAAGGCCAGCCCATATTCAAGTGGAGGGAAAATAATCATCAACTCTTGTTGGGAAGAACAGCATTCTCATGCAGGAAAGAAAGGAATTGGTGGAGTCTATCTTTTAGATACTTCTTGAAAAAATTACAATGTTATTGAACATATTAAAGAAATAACTTGTATAATGGCTAACCAAATTATTTAATCTGAAAAAGTCTTTTACTCACACATAAACTATCGTCCTTATAGCAGTACACCCACAACAGTAGTTTCAGAAGTGTTATAGACCAGCATTTTCTCATAGAAATATAATACAAGACACATGTAATTTTAAATTTTCTAATCACCTTAAAAAATAAAAAGAAACAGCTAAAATTAACTTAATAGTATAACCCAATATATCTAAAACATTATCATTTTGTCAACGAAAAGTGTCAAGCTCCACAAAATATTTTAAGAGATTTATTCTGAGCCATATATGAGTGACCATGGCCCATGACACAGCCCTCAGGAGGTTCTGAGAACATTTGCCCAAGGCGGTCGGGGTGCAGCTTGGTTTTACACATTTTAGGGAGGCATGAGACATCAATCAAATACATATAAGAAATACATTGGGTTGGTCCAGAAAGGCAGGACAACTCAAAGTGAGAGCTTCCAGGCTATAGGTAAATTTAAACATTTTCTTCTTGACAATTGGTTGAGCTTGTCTAAAGACCTAAGATCCACAGAAAGGAAATGCTCAGGTTAAAATAAAAGATTGAAAGATTGTGGAGACCAAGGTTCCTTTGAAGTCTTATAGTGGCTCACCTTAGAGACAATAGATGACAAATGTTTCTCATCCAGATATTTAAAAGGTGCTAGACTTGACAGGTGCGGTGGCTCCCACGTGTAATCCCAGCACTTTGGGAGGCCGAGGTAGGTGGATCACAAGGTCAGGAGTTTGAGACCAGTCTGACCAACATGGAGAAACTGCGTCTCTACTAAATATACAAAAATTAGCCAGGTGTGGTGTAATCCCAGCTACTCAGGAAGCTGAAGCAGGATAATCCCTTAAACTCGGGAGGCAGAGGTTGCAGTGAGAGGAAACTGCGCCACTGCACTCCATCCTGGGTGACAGAGCGAGACTCCATCTCAAAAACAAACAAACAAAAAGGGTGCTAGACTTTTAGTTAATCTCTTTAGTATTGAGAGAGCCTGGAAGAAAATGATCTAGCCATGTTAATAGAGATTCTTTACAGATACAAATTTTTCCCCACATACAAATTTTTCCCCAAAAAGGACAGCTTTGCAGGGCCATTTCAAGATATGGCAAAGAAACATGTTTTGGGGTAAAATATTTTTATTTTCTTCCTGTCTTGTAAAGTTATATCAGAGTAAGGCTGGAAAGTAAGTCAAAATATATAGGGTTATATAAAACCCATCTGATGAGAATTTATGGTTTGTAGGGCTAGACTCCCTAGACCCCTTAGATAGGAATTTGGGCAAGATTTTAAAAATCAGAGCTTAGTCCTCAATTTCAACATGTAAACAATAGAAACATTATCAATAAAAATTTTTTAGTTACTTTTGTATTATGTCTTTGAAATCCAGTGTAGATCTTATCCTTAGAGCACATCACAAATGTTCCACAGTCACATATGACTATTCTTTACAATGTTGCTCTAGACTATAAACTCCTTGAAAGCAGGAATCATGTTCTCCTAAATCTTCTATCTCAAACATAAATGTGCTTGATACATAAGAAAAATTTGTGTGTTTGATACCTGACTTAAATAATGAATTTCAAAGTTATAATTTTTATAAAGCATAGTCCCTCAAGCTTTCCTCTCTTCGTAAATTTTGAGGAGTCTCATGCCAGTATTCGCATATTCACTGCCAGTCTTTGTTAATATAATATGGAATTTGCTACTCAGTTTTAATATGACATTTTCTACTCAGTTATGAAATTTGCCACTCAGTTATTTTTAGTAGTCTCTCGTCACTTTTAGAGATAATTTGTACATTGCAAAAATTTTATTAAGAAATTAATAGCAATAATTTAGATCATTGGTTTTGTTGTTCAAAGCCAGTCATTCATTTGTTTATCCTTTTAAGCCACAGTAATTCTCAAGGTTACATTATTTGTCACATCATACTGGGTTGTAGAAGTAAAATACAAAAACTCGAACAAATTTCTACTCTCATACCTTTTTTTTTTTTTTGAGACAGAGTCTTGCTCTGTTGCCCAGACTGGAGTTCAGTGGAGCGATCTTGGCTCACTGCAACCTTCACCTCCCAGGTTCAAGTGATTCTCCTGCCTCAGCCTCTCAGCCTCCCTCATAGCTGGGATTACAGGCTCTCTTAACTATTATTTTCATTTCCTAAGGCCTTCATTTTTTTCTCACTCTTCTTATAAAACATGTGTAAAAAAGGTCCTTGAGTGATGCATTCCATGTGTCCTATAATAATTGTCAATATATTTCTGTTGATGCCAACTTAACTGCATCCACAAGTTTATATTGCTATTTCATCTCTTGAAAAATGTGTATATATTGCTCCCTTATTTTCAAACATAAACTGTTGTAGAGGAAACATCTGACCCCAGAATGATTGCTTTTTATTAGCATTGTTTTTCCTGACTAGTGCTTAGATTATTCCTTTCTAACATGTCAAATTTTTTTCAGAATGTCTGTTTTATTTAATTTCCTCTGGAACATGGTAAATTATATTAATCTTTGCAAAGGCTCAAATCTTTTTGTTAGTTCTGGAAATATTTCTTCTATTTTTTATCACTGATTTCTGTGTATTTAATTTGTTTTATTTTCTTATTTTCTCAATTTATTTTATATTGACTTTCTAAGCCATGTATCAGTATCATATTTTTTCACAGCTTTGTAATTTATTTCACTTTCTCTTCTGTATTTTAAGGATGTCTCAAGTCTCCTCTGCACAGAATTGCACACAGTAGTGCTATTGGGACTAAATTTTAGCCTACACTCCATTTGCCAAACAGTGTCCCCTGAGAGAAGCTGAAGCCACTGAGAGCTGAAACTTGGTCTTATTCTGTCATTTATAGGAGAACGTTTTTCCTAATTCATCAGCCCAGATAAAGTACCTTTGTCTAAATTGTATGAAGGGGGCTCTAAAATTATATTCAGAGAAAGTTATTTTCTATTTTTCATTAATAATGTGTTTTAACTTCTTACTGGTCTTTCTGCGTCTCTATCAGATCCGCAGTTGTACTAAGCCTGCATCTCAATTGCTCACCTAAGTGTTATAAACCTACCTGATTACCCTCTATTCATTTCTTCCCACTTACTACTGTTTTTTTTGTTTGTTTGTTTGTTTTCCCTCAACATTTGATTATGAACATCTAAGAAGTATACAGTAAACACACTCAATTCCCAGGACCTATATCTACAATTAACATTTTATATTTTATCACATATCTCTCCAATTATTCATTTCTCTGTTAACCCACCATCCATCTTACCTTTTTCTGATAAGTTTCCAAGTAAACACCAGAATGCCTCACCAGAAGCCAAGCTTTCACTAGAGCTTAACATTTCTTTTTAGTTTTCTCTGGTGTATTGTTTATATGTAACGACATGACATGCAGAAATCATAAATGCATATTTGTTATTTGCTGAGTTTCGACAAATGCATGAACCTGTGAAACCAAAGTCCTAACCAAGAAATGGGATGTTACCATAAGCCCACAAAGTTCACAGGTTCCCCCTTTCAAGTCAGTCCCTGCTTCTGTCCCCAATTCATGTAAGTATCAGCGAGTGTGCACTCTTAAGTCTGACCCTTTTCATTCAATAAAATTGTGGGGGCTCTGCTTATTGTTGCATAAAATAGAACTTTCTCTTTTTATTGTTGAGTAGTATTTCATTGTATGAATATAACATAGTTTGCTTATCCAGGCTCCTACTGAGGGACATCTAGGCTATTTCCAGTTTAGGGCTATTTTTTTTATTATTATTAATGCTAAGAACATTACTGTAGAAGTCTTTTGTGGACATATGTTATCATTCTCTTAGGTAAACATTTTGGAGTGAGATTATTGGATAATAGGATGGGTCTATGTGTAGTTCCCTAAGAAACTGAAAGATCTTTTGCGAAGTGGTTTTACTATTTTACAGCCCAACCAACAATATATGGGAGTCAGTTTACTCCACATCCTTGCCAAGGTAAATGATTGTAAGTCTTTTTAAGTCATTCTAGCAGATACGTACTTTACATTTTTTTCTGAGGACAATGATATTGAGCACTTTCATCTCACCCATATATCTTATTTTATGCACTGCCTACTCAAGTCTTTAGCTCACTTTTATTGGATTTTTTTATTATTAGGCTGTATATATGAATGAATAACATTAGCCCCCTTGTCAGCTATATCTTTTGAGAATATTTTCTCCCATTCTTTGATTTTCCTATTCAGTTTTTAAATGTCTGTGGATGAGTGGGATTTTCTAACTTTGAAAAAGACTGATTTATTACTTTTATTTATAATTATGGCTTTACTATCTTCAGAAACCTACTGCCCAAATACAAAGATATTCTCCCCTGTTTTATTCTACCAGCTATATATTTTTAGCTTTTCAGTTTAGGTGTACAGTCCAGTTTGAGTCAATATTTGTGTATTTTGTAAGGCAAGAGTCAAGGTCGATATTTTTCCAGTAGATATCCCATCTTTTTCAGTATATGTTGAAAAGACTTTCCTTTCAACATTACATGCTTTGACACCTTTGCTGAAATCAAAACATCACAAATGTGTGAATCTATTTTTCTTTTTTTTTTTTTTTTTTACTCTCCTTCTTTTGATCTGTTTATTGATCCCTAGGCCAACATCACACGCTGTTAATTACTATACATTTTGATGAATCAAAAGATTGATTTGGGAGAAGTGACACCTTAACAATATTGTCTTCCAATTCATGAACAACATTTATTCTCCATGTATTTATGACTTTTAAAATGTATCCCACAAATATTTTATAGTTCTCAGCGTGGATGCCCTGCATAAAAATTTATTTGCACTGAAATTTATTTCTAAGTACTTTGTTACTGCTATTGTGAGATAATTATTTTTCTATTTCATTTTCCAAACTTTTGTGGCTAGTATCTAAAAATACAATTGATCTTTATACTGAACTTGCTAAATTGACTTATTCTAGTAGCTTTGTGAAAGATTAGTATATTCTAGATAAAAAATCATGACATCTTTAAAGAGAACACTTTATTTCTTCATTCTAATGTTTCTTCATTCTTTTGTTTACTTTTCTTGCTTTATTGTGTTGGTCAGGACCTCTGGAAAAATGTACAATAGCAGTGGTGAGAGTCAGAAGATTTGTGCCATTATTTCATCAAACATTTTTTTCTATCTATTTACATGTTTTCTGTCTCTCTGAAGCTCAGTTATATACACGTGCAATTACACATGTAGATATTGTTCCACAGGTCTCTCAGCCCCAGTCAATTTTTATTTCAAGATTTTTTATTTCTGTTATTCAGGTTTGATCATTTTCACTTATCTATTTCACTAAGTTATTTTTTTCTTCTTTTTCAGTGATTGCTTTTCTATATTCTCTCATATTACAAGCATATTTTACTTTGCTATCGAGCAGTTATAACAGCTGCTTTAAAAATGTATGTGTGCTAATTTCACCATCTAATTCACCTTACAGTCTCTATTGACTGCACTTTCTGTTCATAATAGAATATATGTTCTGTTCATAATAGAAATATACTAATATTTATTAGTATATACATATGAATTTTGGATTTATTATTAGCATTGTGAATGATACATTACTGAAACAATAGATTCATTTCTTCTGAAAAATATTAATAAAGATTTTAGGAGGCATTATCTTGGATGAATTCAAATCTCAAACTCTGAAGTACCACGTTAGATATTTTAGTCTCAGTTGAGTTATTGGGATAGAGTCTGCCCCCATGCATATAGTTCTAGGATCAGCTACAGGTAAGGAAAGAAGTTACAGAGAAGATCTTGGTGTACCCCTGTCTGACTCTCTCTTTTCTGAACTTTCCCCTTTCACTTTCTAACTTCTGTAGGTGCCTTGAACTTTGTCTTCTGGTTCTTCCATCCAGTAATACTGAAGTTGTTTATTTGAGTTTCATCAGCCCTGCATGATGCTGATTGGAGTCTGTCCTGGGGATAAAACTTTTTAAATAGTAGAAACTTTACCGAATAATATTTCCTTCTTTCAAGTCAAGCTCCCTCCAATATCTGCCTCTTTTGGTTCACGTTATGATGACTTCATATTTTTTTTTCTATTTTGTCAGACTTTATAATTGTTATCTGCAGAAGAGTTCATGTGAGAAGAGTTGTTGGATATTATTACCATAAGTCAAATTTATCTTTCTTTATAACATTTTGTTAAAGTAACTTAGTCTCCAGACCTGTAGAATTTTCTCCTTTTGTACTTTGTTGATTGCATCCTAGTGGACTAGTTTAGCATACTTCTCTGTCCTTGGCATCTCCTATAAATTGACATTTGGATCTAGAAACTTGATATAATTTTGTTTAAAATTCTTTTTGACTACACTATTATATTTCTTCCATGGTTTTGTGTTCTGTTAAGCATCACAAAATGCCTCATTGTCTCTCTTTTTAGGATGTCAGCAGCTATAGATGGTCAATGCCTGGATTCATTATAAAGTAATGTTTTTTAACTTAGACCCTTATGCATGGATAATCACAATGAGGATCTGGAGACAGGGAACCTAAGACTGTTTCATGCTGACTTCCTAGAACTAAATTGAAAGGAAAACCCTAACTTTCCACACCTAAGTAACAAAAGAAGCAGAGGATACACCCTTTGCAAACCCTCCACCTTTTCTGTGTAGCAGATGGGAAATTGGATGTCTGCAACAAATCAGACTGATTGCAGGCTGAGTCTTTGTTTGCATAGAAGCATAACTTTGTAACTTCACCCTAGCCTCTGATTGGTTGCTTTTAGCAACCAATCATATGTTTGCAGAAGAATGTGACCTTTGTAACTTCACTTCAGGTTCTGGTTGACTGCTTTCTGCAACCAATCAGACTGATTGCAGGCTACCACTTTATTTACATGAGGTGAGCATGATGTAGCCAATGGGAAACTTCTAGGGGGTATTTGGACCCAAGAAGATTCTGTATCCAGGCCCTTGAGCCACTGCTTGGTCTGTTCCCATACTGTGGAGTGTACTTTTGTGTTCAGTAAATCCCTGCTTTCATTCTTTTGTTGCTTTATTCTTTCTTTGCCTTGCTGGGCGTTTTGTCCAATTCTTTGTTCAAGATGCCAAGAACCTAGACAACTTGCAGTCACGACCCTCTACTGGTGACAACAATGTCTGAGTATTTTAAACTTTACTAAGCATTGTCAAATGTGCTCTATGTAGTAAAATTTCTATGTAGATTATCACTGACAATGAGCAAGAAGTACTGTTTCTCTACACCCTAATGGTACATCATTTTGGAATAATATTTAAATGTTGTCATTTTATACGTGAGAAATATATCCAACTGAGCCTTTAATTATATTTAGTCACAAATGAAATTAACCTTGTTTTCTTAGGGTCTTTTTTGTTTATTTGTTTTGGGTTTTTTTTGTTTGTTTGTTTGTTTTAGCTATTCGGTGTCTCTTCTATATCTTGCTTCTCATTTGACCAGTTCCAATTAGATCATATAATTTGTCCTTATTGAGTTGTAAAAGTTCTTAATATATCAGTTTTAATCATTATACATATCTCTTTCCAGTTTTTATTTTACTATGTAATTTTAAACAATTGAATATTGAGGTAGGCAGAATAGTAGCCCCTCAAAGATGTCAATGTCCTAATGCCTAGAATATCTGAATATAGTATGCTACATAGCAAAGGGGAATTAAGCCTATATGTGGAATTAAGGTCACTAATCTGCTGACTTTAAAATAGGAAGAGTGTCCTAGATCCTCTTGGTGAGCCCAGTTAAGGACTCACAGGAGTCCTTAAAAGTAGAAGAGAAAGGTAGAAGAAAAGGTCAGAGTAATGCAATCTGAGACTTACTTAACTTGTTGTTGTTGTATTTGAAGATGGAGGAAGGGAGCCATGAGCCAAAAAATGCAGGCAGCCTTTAAAAGCTGGAAAAGATAGCTAGAAAATTCCCCCCACAACCTCCAGCAATGAAAGCAACCCTACCGATACCTTGATTTTTAGGCCAGGAAAATTCGTCAGGCTTTTCACCTACAGAGCTATAATATATGTATGTTCTTCTAAACCACAAAGATTGTGATATTTGTTATAGAAGTCATAGAAAACAAGTAAAAATGTAAAAAAAATTCATAATATACAGATGATGGTAACATAGTATAATGAACCATGCTGTGCCCTTAACATAGGTTTTTAAAAAATTAAGTCATGGCCAATATTATTTACAATACCCATATGTACTGAGTTACAATCCAGATTATTCTGAAGTAACCCAGACATTTTATCATTCCTTTATAAATATTTCAGATATAATTATGAATTATAAGCAGTCTTTTTGAAACATAACCACAATATTATTTTATACCTGAAACTTCATAATCGTACCTAACACCATAAATATCCTGTCATTGTTATCTTTTTCTTTTATACTTCATTTGTTTGATATATGCATCCAAATGAAATCTATTCCTTGCAACTCATTGATATGTCATTGTTTATTTTCATCTATAGGTTCTCTCTTCATCTCTTTTAATCTTGTTTGTTTATTGATATCATCATGCTCCTTATTCCAAAAAGCTTTTATAGTCTGGATTTTGCTGATTGTATATTCATGCACAGTTGAACAAGTTCGTTTATGCCCTGTAGTTCCTGTAAATTTGTAGTTAGCTCCTGAGGTTTCATCAGTTTCAAATTTCATTTTTTTGGTAAAAATATTTAGATGTTTTCCACTTCTCTCTGCAGACATATAACATATAGTTCTTTTTACTTGTTTTAAACATTTTTACTAACATGTGCTATCACACAAAAAAGTTCATATGTGTTCAAACAAATATATGTTCATGTATTACAGTAAAATACAAATTTATTTATTATTTTCTCTATATTATTCAAATCCTATAATCCTTTTTGTTTCTTTTTTTTTATTTTTACACATTTGCAGAGTACAAGTGTAGGTTTCTTATTTGCATATGTTGTGGGAAGAGGTGAAGTCTGGAGTTTTAATGTACTGATGGCCTGAATAGAGAACATTGTACCCATACGTAATTTTTCAACCCCTACTACCCCCCACCCACCCACCCTTTGTAGTCTCCATTGTTCATTATTCCTGTGTGTCCATGCATACCCACTGTTTAGTTTCCACTTATAAATGAGAACCTGCAGTATTTGACTTTCTGTTTCTGAAGTTATTTCACTTAGGAGATAACTTAGGAAATGGCCTCCAGTACCACCCATGTTGCTGCAAAAGACATGATTTCATTATTTTTAATGGCTGAGTAGTGTTTCATGGTATCTATCTATCTATATCAAATTTTTATTACCAAGTTCTCCATTGATGGACACTTAAGTTGATTCCATATTTTTGCTATTGTGAATAGTGCTGTGATAAACATATGAGTGCAGGTATCTTTCTGATGTGCTTTTTTTTTTCCATTTGAGTAAAACCAGTAATGGAATTGTTGGATCAAATAATAGTAGAATCTTATAATCTTTAACTCCACTTAACTCCACTCATCTTTTGTGAGATTTTTGTCATGCACTTAGTTGTACACATAATTTAAACTGTAAACGTCACTACGCTTTTTTTAATTCAGTATTCTCTTATATGTATCTAGATTTTTTTCTTGAGTTTTATATTCCTTCTTGAATTTTTGCATCCAATATTCTTCTACCAAAATTCTCTTTAGTATTTCTTTAATTGCAGGGTGGCCTAAAAGAATGTTTCTACTTTTTGCTTGAAATAATTCTGTTACAATTTTATTTTGAAAGATATTTTCAATAAGCACAAAATTCCAGCTTATGATTCTTGTAGTTTGTTTGTTTCCAGCATTTTAAGTTTGTCATTGTATTGTTTTATGGTTTTTATTCTCTCCAGAGAAATAAATTATCAATCTTATTGATACCCCCTTGAGGTAATGTATCTTTTTTCCTGTGGCTAACTAGACCATTTCTTCTTTATCTTTAGTTTTAACAAGTTTTACTATGATATGCTACATGAGTTTTTAAAATTTATTTATCCTACTTGGGATTTGTTAAGTATTTTGAATTTGTTGATTGGTATTTTCTACTGGTTTTAGAAACTTTTCATCTATTACCTTTCAAATACTGTTTCTACTTATTTCTCTTTTTCTGCAACTACAATTATATATATTTTAGATTTTTCAAGCTTATCTCTAATATTTCTATTTGGTTTGTGTTTTATTCTTCTAGTTTGTTTGTGCTGTATTTTTGATATTTTCTATCAACCCATCTTTTGTTTAACAAACTCTTTTGTTTTTAAAATTGTCTTGCCTCTTTTCATGTCTAATAAATTTTTATATCATGTTATACTTGTTTATAAACGAACTATAGAAGTCCCAGGAAATAATATGCTTCATTAGAGGTGATTCCTGTGTTAGGTAGATAGTGTAAGGGTATATTGTCCTGTCCTTTCCTCTGTTAGGTAGATAGTATAAGGGTATATTTTCTGTATGGCCTTTCTATACTTCCTGATTTACAGTCTAGTGAGTCTTCATCTTTTCAGCCTTAAAGAACTGAGGAAGATTCAGTTATGATTTTAGAGCTCTTCAGTTTAGCTTTTTATCCTCCATCCCTGGCTTCTAAATTAAACTATTTTGAAGAAAACACCAGCCATGAGTTAAAATAGGTCTTTTTCTCCTATCAGGTCTTTGTTTCGTATTTCTGAAACACCAAAAAAATTGAAAGAGATTTTATTTTTCTCTTTAGTATCCTTTAACCCACATTTTTTTATTTTTAAAATTATTTATTTATTTTTATTTATTTATTTTTTGAGATGGAGTTTCGCTCCTGTTGCCCAGGCTGGAGTACAATGGCAAGATCTCGGCTCATTGCAACCTCCACCTCCCAGTTAACCTACTTCTTGAACCTCTTATTCAGGTCAACATTTAGCAAATTTCTCATGAAAAAATCTAACCGTGCATTTTAGGCTCCTTGTGTTTCCAATGTCCCACAGGTCCTGGGCAACCACTGAAATCTTTGTTGTTTTCTCTTCACCCAGAAGAGATCTTCTGTCTATACCCAGCCTGCTCCTTATCCTAAATCTAACATAGGACAATGCCCACAAGGGAAAATAAATAATTGTTGAAAATAAGGACTCTTCTTAGGAATTTTAACCCACCTAGTTCTTGTTACTTCTACAGATTACTAATATCTTTTAAAACATAAGGTTTTATTCCATATTACTTGTCCAGTCTTTTCCAGTTTTTGCAGTGAAACTACTGACCTCCCATTACCTACTATATTCTATCAAAAGCAGAAATTATTCTGTTACATTTTAATTTCAGATAATTTTTCTTAAGATTTTCTGGTCATGTTTTTAGAAGCCAAATATCTGTACATCCTAACCAACCATTCATTCATCCAACACCTATTTATGGAATACTTATCAAACAGTTGTTTTCTTAATTATGATTTCTATCATAATTTTCAGATCTAAGTAGTTCCTTGGAGTCTTCATTGTAATATTCCATTTTGTGTGGCAATTTTCTTCCCACAACTTCATGTTGATTTAATTGTTTTTGTTGTTTATTTTCAATAAAGAAATAGTAACTTGGCTTAGGAATATCAGTAAAAAGAGAATAAATATTACCTTTCATTCACTCACTGTGTATTAGGCTTTTATAAAAAGACTACTTGTCTGCTTAGTGTAAACAGATACAGAAAGCAATGAATAATCCATTTACATGGATCCATAGGAATTAATCTGGTTCACCTTTGTGGAACAAAGGCATATCTCTGCCCTCACTCCTTGATTCTCTATCAGAAACAGAAATAAACTGTTTCAGTACAGCACGGCATGCATTTCTTTCTTATGTAGGCTAATTATATGAAAGACCATGCTTTCAGGCATGTACACACACACACATGTTTCATCCTCCACTTCCATCTATACTGCTGGAATTATATATATTTATGTATATAAATATTTATATATAAATATATATAATTTGTTAATATAATTAACAAAAAATTATATCTAGCAGAATGCCATATCCTAATGTGCACCATCTTCAACTCTTCCTAGTAGATGAGGGCCCCAAAGCATGTAGAATGTACAAATGGGTCCTAGAGAAAGGATGTTTCTGATTCTGCTTTAGATACCAAAACTGAATCACAAGGGATTGATTGCCAATTTTCTTGATGCTACATAATCTGCATCACAAAACTAGAAGCATATAGCAAGAAGAACTGAACCCACTTCATAGGAGATAGGCCTACTCTATTTCAAAATGGCGAAATATGTCACAATGTTATCTCTGACTTCTGCTCAATCTGATCTATGGTGATTGTAATTTATCCCCAGTTTCATTCAAATGGTATTCCTAATGCAGTTAATTTCAGATAAATTAATCAATGAAAACATTAATTCAATTTATACAATGTAACTAAGATGATAATTATAAGATTGCAACAATAATAATACAGGTCAATATTAGTTGCACAGCAGCCAGCATAGAGAGTTCAAGTATCCCTGATTACTCCCTCCCTTAAAGAGAAGCACTGATAGAGGTAGGTAAAGTATAAGGATTCCATCTTGCAATGATCTCAGGGGTAGCTTTTGGGGTAATAGGGAAAACAATTAAAAGTCCTGCTTCTTTGCACCATGGGCTCTTTCCCTTTTTCTGGAATAGAAGGGATAGCATCTTTTTGGAACAAATACTTTGGATCCTCTTTTGAGACCTTGATCACTTGCAATCCCTTAAGGCTGGTACAAAGTGGCTGTTAACTATTTTGTAATGGTTTCTTGTCCTGGGGAAGCCTAGAACTGTAGTTTCAACAGAAGGCAATTTTGTATCACAGGAAACATTTTACATGCTACAATGAGCAGGACAGCCCTCTACAACAAATAATTATTCATCCCCAGATATCAATGTGTTGGGGTTGAAAAACCATGGCCAACAATGACCAGATTAAAAAAGAAGAAAAACATAGGTGACACGGGTACTTATATTATGCAAGTCAAAATACTAAGTACTTAACATATATTATTTCTAATTTTTATTATCAAAACAACTCTGTCATGTAAGTATTATTACCCCCATGTTACACATAAAGGCATTGTATGGGAAGGGTGGATAGATAGATAAATTTAAAATATTACAAATAACCCTAAAAGTATATTAGCTTTTTTTTGTTTTGTTTTGTTTTGTTTTTGTTTTTGTTTTTTTGACAGTCTCGCTGTTTTGCCCAGGCTGGAGTGAAGAGGCACAATCTCAGCTCACTGCAACCTCCGCCTCCCGGGTTCAAACAATTCTCCTGCCTCAGCCTCCCAAGTAGCTGGGATGACAGGCACCTGCCACCACACCTGGCTGATTTTTGTATTTTTAGTAGAGACGAGGTTTCACCATGTTGGCCAGGCTAGTCTCAAACTCCTGACCTCAGGTGATCCACCCACCTCGGCCTCCCAAAGTGCTAGGATTACAGTCGTGAGCCATTGCACTCAGCCAGCATATTTTAATTAACTGAATTTTCCAGTGTTCAGAAAATACTATAACAGATCAAACTTCTGATACCTTGCCTGATAGCTCACAGAGCCACGATTAAATCCAAGTCTGTTTCACTGCAAAAGGTGTTTCATTTTACTTTCCATGGTATCATTTTAACTCTAATAACAGATATGCATATGACAGCATTTCATTCCTCCAAGCCATTGGTGACAACTCGTACAACTGCTCTATTGCTCTCAGGTGTGACTCAACACAGAGAGGATCAGGCTGGATGTATTCACATGTGTGCAGCTTGATACAGTTTTATAAAATATCTTTGACACGTTCTTATCCTCCAAACGAACTTTGAAGTAAATAAAATTGTGTACACCAGTATGCCTATGAGAAAACTGAGGTTCCATAAATTAAGTAAGCAGAGGCTCAAACCCAGATCTTTCCAATTCTTTTCATTAACTTTACTAAAAAAGCCATTCTTACCTGAGCTTTCCTCATGTGCACCATAAGTGTTTCTCCAGTGTCTCTCAAACATTGGAACAAGGTGACACACATAGACAGTGATCATATTTCCTCAGTCACTTTGGGCAAAGAAAGGTGTTATTTGCTCATCATCCTGGAGATTTACCTATTCCAAACCTTCACTGGTCACAAGAGCTGCAAGGATCAATAATTTGGAACACCTGTATCCCACACTGGTGCATTGTAGACACTGATTGAGATGATCTAGTTAGTCTCACATGTAGGCTTTCTGAGACTTCTCAGTTTTCTCCATTGTTCACTAAAATGTGGTAGACAAAACTATTAATATTATATCAATAAGAGCATGTTATATGTAAAATTTTATAACCAAACTGAAAATGAATATCACCCACATCAGATGCCCTAGTTATACAAACATATTTTGATGTTTACTAATCTTTTAAACATTATAGGACTATTAATTCAAACACTATTCAAAATACTACTGGGGATGGATTTAAAAAAAAGTTGCCTCCTAAGAGAGCACAAATGGCAAGGATGTTTCATTCAATATGTTTGCTCTCTTCATCAACAGAAATCAGTAAGAAAAAATGAATTATGATATAATCATGTTCTTTTCTAGTGCACCATTAATCCCTCTTTGCCTGCTATTATAATTCACTTTAGCAAACAAAAACAATATTTGTGATGATATATTAGCTCAAATTTAGTGTAATGTGTCAGGAAACAGAAATATGAATCTCAGACATAATAACATGTCAATATGAGTAAATTTCTTTCTGTGCTTCAGTCACTTTTCAGCTTATTTCTCCCCCATTGGCTTTTGCTTTCTTCAAATAACACTTCCCAGTCCCCATCACACCATTATAAATAAGTTTTAAACCTTTTTGAATTAAATAATTTCAGTTTCCTCTTGGCTAATCTTTTTCTCTAGCTCATCTAGAATTTATATGAAATGTGAACAGATCAAATAATCACATGCATTCTATTTCTTACTTGAATGTGATAATTGTTAACATCTTCTTGTAGTATTTTCTATTATCATGAATAAGATCCTATCAATTCACTTCATCAAAGATGCTGAAAAGATTAACCAGAATATATTAAATATTCTAGCCTATTGATGAATTTTTGTTGAATTGTGATTGCGAGAGATGGTACAATTTTCAAATATGATATCTCATATTAGAATATGTTTAGTAGTTTTTTAATAACTAGAAGCTTTAAGCTGCTGTGTTAACAATATTTAGTAATTTAATAATTGAGTCTCCTGGTAAGAGAAGTCACATGCTTATGGAATTCCAGAAAATCAGCAGCCTGTCACCTGTGAATGAATTGTCCAAAACCTAGCCCCAACAATTCAAATATTATAAGCTCAGGTACCCACTCTTTCAAAAAAAAATCTGATATTTGTACCCACACTTCTTTTTTACATAGAAATTAAGCTGAAAAAAATCTTTGTGATCGACCTTTTTTTGGTAGCTAACAAAATTTAGCTCTAACCCAAAAGTAAATTTTAAACTATAAACCATGTTTCTAACTGCAACTCCTGCCTACAGCTACACACACACACACACACACACACACACACACGAACACACAAATTCCTTCTCCCAGTTTCTTCTAAGTAGAGAACTATGTTTATGAATTGAGAAAAAAAATTTGAAAATGGCTTTTAAATTATGACTCATAATTTGTGGACTATTAACAGAAAGCTTTTTCAAATGTAAATCTGTTTAGGTCTCTCTTCCGTTTAAAAAGTGTTTAACAATTCCAACTCCCTTCCTTACCCCTCCAACTTCCAGATAAATACTAAACCCTTTGTTAGGCATCCAAGGCCCTTTATAATTAGACCTAAGCTTATTTCTTGTCTCTCACTCCTCATTATGCCTTTAGATTCATTCATATCTGTCTGATGCTTCTTGAATCTACAAACCATGACTACTGTTAATTCATGTCTTTGCCTAGAAATGCCTTTCCCAGGTTCCTACATCTGAAAAGCTCATTTTTCCCCCACAATGAGAGTCATCTGCATCCCTGCCTTATTTGCTCCTATGGTCCTAGTCTACTGCTCAGTCTTATGCTACCTTGTTCAGACCTCTTTCTCAGAGCACAAAAAATTTCAAAAGAACAGGAATGTTTGATCCTGCTCCAAGAAACATAAAGGACCTTAGAATGTGCATTTTGTACAGTAAACTTACACATTTCAGCCTAAACTTTTTTTTCCTAATAACCCTATTTCTTCAGTTAATTGGTTTTTCATCTTGTTGGATTATATCACTACCTTTTTAAATAAATAAATATAGCTGTATTAATTTAAAAGCTGGCATTAGAATTCTTTTAGAGAAAATTGTCTTTATTAGGAAGCATGTATTTAAGCCAGGGAGAAAAGGTAAGCCTGTAGGGAATGCATTGGCAGGCTTCAAGACAACAAAAGAGATCATCAGATTGCTCTACAACAACAAAGAAGAGGAATTCCTGGTAAGAAAGAGAGAAAGCAGAGAGGAAGGCAGAAGGCAGTATAGTAGAGGGTTTTAGTTTGAGTTTTGACTAACACAGAGGAATTTAGGAATGGAATGATTTTAAGATTAATATTAAGCTGGTTTTATTAATAAAATACAAACCTTCTCATATTCCAGACACGGAGTAAATACCCTGCATCAAGGAACAGAATTCAACCTCCGTGATGTCTAGATTTATATTAAGGACACTGAGGATGATATAAGAGGATCTCTAAACTAAGCTAATTGTGGAAGTGGGAGCTTAGAGTAAGGTGAAACCATGAGAAGGTAGAAACTCCTTAACTTTCCAAGAATATGGTGCTAGGCACTGGCCACAATCTATGGAAAATAAGTTAAGTCAATTTAAGCTGTACTTTGAGGACAGTGTGACTCCATCTGATAGCTACTATAGAAGAAAATCAATTATAGCACCATTAACATAAGACTGTTTGAAAATGCTTAGCAGGAGAAGGCTCTCAATGATTGTTCTAATTTGGGAAATAAGGGGGATAATTTTTATTGGATTTTAGCAAGAGAGGTTGCATCATTTTCAGATAATTTTAAGAATAGTGTAAGGACAAAACAAATTTGAAATAAGAGGCTTAATTATTCTGTTGAAAATAAAAGAAGAGGGAAATAAGGGGGATAATTTTTATTGAATTTTAGCAAGGGAGGTTGCATCATTATCAGATAATTTTAAGAACAGTGTAAGGACAAAAACAAATTTGAAATAAGAGGTTTAATTCTTCTGTTGAAAATAAAGGAAGAGCATTCTGTCACTCTTTTTCTTGGAGCATTTACTTTAGAAAGCTTATAAAAGTTCTTTTTCTGGTTTTTTTTTTTTCTTTTTGAAATGTATGTAAATTTTTCCGGAAGCTAAAAAAGCATCTTGCCAGCTTTGTGATCCAGGGATGTCTTTCTCAAGACCTAGGCTCCATATCTTTGAAGTGTAAACACCAAGGAAGATAGCACCCTTGCCTCTCAGTCTCTGTGGGAGGTTAGGAGCCTAACTTTAGCCAGGGCCTGGCTCCAAGTTGCAAAGCTACCTCCTGTTGTAAAGATGTACGTTTTTCTTTTATATAAAATCAAGTTTCTAATATAGATGGTCATCCTAATTACACAATGAATTTAGGATGAACTATGTATAATAAATGGTGCCATCAGCATTTTTGCTTGAGTACTAGTTATTGTTTATCTTGAGAACATGAATGTAATGATTTGTTACTGCCTAGCTACACAAAATGGTGAGATTTCTTTCTGTCTTTGCAAGCTCTTAGCGGATTGCCTGCAATATCATATCTCTGTTTAATATTTATTCAATAATAAAACTGTTTTCATTTTCTGCTACATTTGTGGAGAAGTTTTCTGGGTTGGGAGAATAATTTCTTTTTGTTTTTACTTACATTTTTCTAACAACAGTTGGTCAAAAAATGGTTCTCTCAAAAAGAAGGAATTTTTCTTGTGTATTAGCAGGCATTAGGCAATTTGCTGCCACTGGAAAATTTGGATTTTATTGAGAGAGAAGGAAGGAAGGATTGTTACACAGTTAGGAACTAAGATCTTCTGCAAAAGATGGCGGAGAAGAACGGCTGTGGGAGGGAGGAGGGATGCAAAGACATGTGAGGACCACAGTGGAGAATTCTCATTTCTTCAATGCCTTATGCTGGGTTACAGAAATTAGCCAACATAATTATTTATTGATTTGAATTCTCTCTCTCTCACAAACACACTGACATCAAAGGGATTGTATAATTCATAGTTGAATCCTCAGTATCTAGGATTTTCTACCATCTAATAGATACTGAAATTAATAACTGACAAACTTTGCCCAGTCTTAGGCCTCAACCACAAATTAGTTTTAAAACAGAGCTAGATATTTTACAATACGCTGGTAAAAATCTGAGGTCACAGCCTGGGCAACATAGTGAGATCCTGTCTCTACGAAAATCTAAAAAAATCATAGCTGACCGTAGTGGCACATTTCTGTAGGTCTAGCTACTCAGGAGGCTGAGGTGGGAGGATCACCTGAGCTCAGGAAGATTGAGGCTAAATCACACCACTGCTCTCCAGCCTGAGTAACAGAGCAAATCCCGGTCTTGAAAAATAAATAAATAAATAAATGATAAAAGCTGAGGTCTTACAGATGAAAATGAACTTTTAGGACAGGCGCAGTGGGTCACGCCTGTAATATCAACACTTTGGGAGGTCAAGACCAAGGCAGGCAGATCGCTTGAGCTCAGGAGTTGGAGACCAGTCTGGACAACATGGCAGAAACCCCATCTCTACAAAAAATGCAAAAATTAGCCGGGCGTGGTGGCTTGAACCTTTAGTCCCATTTATTCAGGAGACTGAGGTGGGAAGATCACTTTAGCACAGGAGGCAGAGGTTGCAGTGAGCTGAGATCGCACCACTGCATTCCAACCTGGGTGACACAGTAAGATCTTGTTTCTAAATAAATAAATAAACAAACAAACAAGCGAACTTTTATGTATTTCATGAACTTATTTCTCGGATCCTTTGTTAAAAAGAGTAACTGGGCTCACAAGAATCTATAATCACCTGAAATCATCAATTTCAATTTGCTTTAGCAATTTAGCTTTTTCCCTGTGGTAGTTTTGTTTAGTTAGTTGGTACTTCGGTTTGGTTTGATTTTTAATCTCTATTTCAATATTCTCTCTGCTCACCATCCTAACACCTTTTCATTATCAAACATTTCTTCATTGTGCACATGTTCCATAGTTTTTCCAATAATAGATTATTATGTAGGGTTCTCCCTAAAGGACTAAGATGGTAAAAGAAAGAACACAGAGAGTTGGCCGGGCGCGGTGGCTCAAGCCTGTAATCCCAGCACTTTGGGAGGCCGAGACGGGCGGATCACGAGGTCAGGAGATCGAGACCATCCTGGCTAACATGGTGAAACCCCGTCTCTACTAAAAAATACAAAAAACTAGCCGGGCGAGGTGGCGGGCGCCTGTAGTCCCAGCTATTCGGGAGGCTGAGGCAGGAGAATGGTCTAAACCCGGGAGGCGGAGCTTGCAGTGAGCTGAGATCCGGCCACTGCACCCCAGCCTGGGCGACAGAACAAGACTCTGTCTCAAAAAAAAAAAAAAAAAAAAAAAAAAAAAAAAAAAAAACACAGAGAGTTCAGAGAGTTAAAGAAATCAAAGGACATGGTTAACTAAATAATAATCTCAACTCAATTTATCTTAGTTAATTTGCTATTAGCATAATCAGTGCCTGCATCTTACTTATATTGTAGATCCGCTTGGAAGAAAATACTGTTTTCTATGTGTTTGCCATTGCATAAATGCAATACTGTGAGGAATCCCATAAAAATTTCTCTTCTTTTATTCTTGCTAGATGTGGCTCTGTAAGTTTGAAAATTCCTTTTCAAGGTTACGTTCTGGGATTTACAGCTCTGAAACATGAAGTTGGTGAATATATAACTAACTCCCTTTGCTTAAAAAAAAGTCAAGCATATGGGAGATGAATGTAGAGTGAATGCTTTCTCGAAGACAAACACAAATAATTAGCTATGGAATCTCACAATTACAGAAAAGCAGGAAGTATATATAGTCTAAATCACATATATAGAGATTGGAAAATGAATGGCTCAAATATAATTTACAACTAGAGAAGTGGAATTTTGAAAATGAAAGAACATTGCTGAATTTTGCTTTAAAAACTTAGGAAAGGAGACGCGATGACTAGAAAAGGCGAGGGAAAGATTGAATTGATACAGTGGCAACAAGAGAGTAGATCATGATAGAAGCAGAGAAGTTGATACACAAAACTGGCAAATTAGTAGAATAGCTACTGGTGTGCAAGACTTGCCCTTGTGTCAAGGATGATGTTTCCATTCCATGACACCAACCAATAGATTGCTTGGACTGTTTCTTATACTTCTCTACTTTATCTTCCCTCTTTATAAAAGAGCCCCATCCCCTGAAGAGCCTGAATGAAAACTCAAAATTCACTATTTAGCACAATATAAACTCCAGATATTACAAAACTGTCTCAATTAAAACCTTTTGCTCCGTTGTCTCCCCTACTATACTTGTACTTAGCAGATTATGTGAATGAGTTTTTGGTTTTTAAAAATAGCCTCCTCACAAGGGATTGTGAATGTTGTTTACAGAATACAAAAGTTAAAGAAATAACTGGAGGCCAGGTTTGGTGACCCTCATGCCTGTAATCCTAGCACTTTGGGAGGCTGAGGTGAACAGATCGCTTGAGCCCAGGAGTTCAAGACCAGTCTGGGCAACATGGTGAAAACCAGTCTCTACAAAAAATACAAAACTTAGCTGGGTATGGTGGTGTGTGCCTGTAGTTCCAGCTACTTGGGGAACTGAGGCAGAAGGATCACTTGAACCCTGGAGGTTAAGACTGCAGTGAGCAGAGATGGCACCACTGCACTCCAGCCTGGGTGACAGAGGGCAACCCCATCTCAAAAAGAGAGAGAGAGAGAGAAAGAGAAATGACTGGAACAAACACTTGCAAAGGAGTAAGATAACTTTCTGTCTCAGTTGTGATTGCTTTGAATTTCTTCAGCAATTTTTCCTTTACATAATCCAATTCCTAGTAAAAGTAGGTCTCAAGAAAACAGAATTTAAAGATATGGCTTTCTCATTCTTAGTATACATAACCTCATGGTATTGGACACTCTCACCATTACCATCCACCTATCAGGAAAGATGCTTATATGGCCCTAGAAAATGCCATACCCTGCTCAGAGAGCAGTTTTAATCAAATTTTTAATCTCAAGGGGTTAAGTAATCATTTCCTCCTCTGCATCCTCCACTGTAATTCTAATTACCCTTTTATAATCATGACCGACTCTTTTACCAGCTCTCATACCAGACTGGGAGATCTCAGAGGATCAGAAGCGTACTCCATTTATATTTCTGTCATCAGCATTAAGTACCTTTCTTGACTTAATAATGTTTGCTGACCCAATGAATAAATCATAATTTCTCTGAATACAAATACTATTTACTAAATTAGGCCCAGGATGAGGAAATAAGTTTTATCTAGCATGTATCTCCGGACAACTGATAGTGACCAGCTGGGAAGATGTGTTGAGAAGAACTCTGATATAAATATAATTATAAATAGAAAAATCTAAATAAATAAATGAGTGTATAAACACACACACACACTCTGAAAATGCTGCTATAATTAATTAGCAGCATTTGTTATGAGAATAGTATTGGCATGGGAGACACTATTTGGCATCTTGAGACCTGATGAGAAAAAAATTATCTAATATATTTAAATTCTATTTTATCATTATTTTTCAAAAATGCTTTATGTAATTTAAAACATTTTATTTCCACAGAAACAATGTCTCCTGCTTTAGAGATATATAGAAGGGGATTTCAGATTTAAGTCATTTTTCAAAGTTTATAGTTTATATGGTCAATAACTTGCTAATCTGGGACTCAAATACAACTTCTAATAACAATAACAAAATGCCAAAATAGCCACAATACTCCACCATTGCTTTCTTTGTATTACCTGTAATTACACTCAGCTCATGTGCAAGCACTCCTGAGCATATATGAATGCCTACATTTTGAGCATAATTATAGCAGAGAAACAGACCAGCTGGAAAGTTCTAACTGAACAATTTTACAAAAATATATCTGGATGTGTCTCTTGCAAACCCCAGTTGCATTTACGGTTACTAATTATACATTCTTATACAATTCAGTGCAAAGTCCTGTAGAGTCCCAGTGTTTGGAGCTTATTCAAGAGTTAGCTTAACAATGGAAATGTTCAGATAGTGATTGAACTTTGATGGTAAAATAAAGACTAAGCTCTTTCCTATTTGTCTTGTATTGCCTGGAAAAGTCAAGTTAGCATAAATCAACAGATACCTTTAACAACTGTAATCCAAATATAATGTAGCTCAAAAATATGTTAGGGAAAGAATAAGACAATCTCAAGGAGGCTGGTCCAAGGCATTAGCATATTTGGTATTATTTTGTTTTTTGATATTATTATTTTCTATGATTTTATTTGGTGTTATAGTATTATATTATTTTTGTATTATTTTGTTTGATTTTGCCAGACACAACTGAGTCTTTGATCCATTGAAAATATGTAACAGAGTGCTTTAAATTGGGGGTTAAGGGATAAGAAATTGAGGGTTGACAGAGCAGGGCCAGAGACGATGGTTAGGAAGGCTGTACGTAGGTGTGGGAAGACACCTTATTGTCTCTCTCTCTCGCTCTCTCTCTCTCTCTATATATATATGTGTGTGTGTGTGTGTGTGTGTAATTTTTTTTTTTTTTTTTTTTTTTTTTGGAGTTGGAGTCTCACTGTCACCCAAGCTGGAGTGCAGTGGCGTGATCTCGGCTTACTGCAACCTCTGCTTCCTGGGTTCAAGCAATCCTCCTGCCTCAACCTCCTGAGTAACTGGGATTACAGGCATGTGCCACCATGCCCGGCTTAATTTTTGTGTTTTTAGTAGAGACGGGGTTTCACCATGTTGGCTAGGCTGGTCTCAAACTCCTGACCTCAGATGACCCACGCGCCTCGGCCTCCCAAAGTGCTGGGATTACAGGCATGAGCCACTGCACCAGGCCTTATTGTCATATTAAAGTTCCGGTTCTCCCACTTATTAGCTGCATGACCATGTGCAAATAGATTGCCCTCTGCCGTCAGTGCTCTCACTAAACAATTGGAGTTTTTGTGAGTGTCAGATGAACGAATCTATGCAAAACATTTAGGAAAGTGTCAGAAACATGCCAGGCACTGGTAATAAAAATAGTCAGAGTTGTCAACATTTTTCTTATTGTTTTAATACAAATAGTGGCAATAGTAGCAGGAGTGGTATTAAGACAGCTGTATCTGCATTGCTGTAAAGGAATACCTGAGGCTGGGTAATTTATTTAAAAAAAGAGATTTATTTGGCTCATGGTTCTTCATTCTGTACAAACACGGCACCAGCATCTGCTCAGCTTCTGATGAGGCCTCAGGAAGCTTTAACTCATGGTGAAAGGTGGAAGGGGAACAGGCATGTCCCATGATGACAGAGGGAGCGAGAGACAGGGGAGGATGGGAGGACATGCCAGGCTCCTTCCAGCGACCAGCTCTCATGCGAACTAACAGTGAGAACTCACTCAATACCATGGAGAAGGCATCAAGTCAATCATTAGGAATCTGTCCCCATGACCCAAACACCTCCTCCTAGGCCTCACCACCAACACTGGGGATCACATTTCAATAGGAGATTTGGAGGGGACCAATATCCAAACTGCATCAACAGCTTATGTTCTTAGTCATAGGGGAAAGAACATAAACTCTGAAACTTAAATACCTGGATTTAAATCCAGCCCCTGCTGACTATAAATAAATCTATTCACCTCGCTGTTCTTAGGGTCATCATCGATAAAATGGATCTAACAATATTTAATTGAAAGCTCATTTGAAGACCAAGGCCCTGCATAGCAAAAAAAAAAAAAAAAAAAAAAAAAAAAAAAAAAAAAAAAAAAAAATCTTTGTAAACTAAAAAATACATATTACAAACATGGGTCACACCATTCCTTCATATCCTTTGCAGAGTCAATCTGTGAGCGAAAGTACATAAATATTCCTAAAATATCTCTTACAGGTCTACTGTAGATGTCTGCTATGATCTGAATGTTTCTATTCTCCAAAACTCATGTATTAAAATCTAATCCTCAATGTTTTGGTATTAAGGGCCTTGGGAGGTAATTAGGTTGTAGGGGCCAAGGAAGATCTTCCCCTTCACTCTCTGAATGTTTGCTCAAAAATCAACACACAAAAGGAGATTAGCTGGTGAAAAGTAATACAAATTTATAAACATGCATGTAAAGGAGAATCTTAAAGTGATTACTCGAATCCCCAAGTAGGGTTCAAAAGCTTATACACCATCTAGAGGTTACAGAATGGGGACTTGGATTGTGCGAAAAAGATTGTGGTAACGGGAGAAGAGGAGACCTGGCTGGCAAAGAGGGTCTTATTCTGTAAATTAAGTCTCACAGGTAGCAGCCCTCAGAAAGAACAGATAGTATAATAAATGTTTCTTTCAGACCTTTAAAGGTGTCAGACTCTTGGTTTTTCTTCCTTAGATCTAGAAAGGGAAGGTCTCAGAGAAAACCTGGCTGCACCAATGCAAATTTTCTCTACAGATGCAAGTCTCCACAATGAAAGACAGCTCAGCTACTTCTGTTACATGCCCTCTGAACAGCCATCTCAAAACATGTTACAGTAGTATATTTTGGGGAAAAATATTTCCTTCACTCTCCGTTTTGAACTAAATCTTTACATATTAAAAGCCAAGTTAATGTCTTTGAAGAGATTTGGGTTAGAGATTGTTAGATAAGAGATAGGCAAAGGAAGGAAAAGACAAATTTGGATAAGCAGAAAAGAACAAATTTAAATATATCATCTCGTATCTTCTTGAATCAGTCTCAGTCCTGAATATGGAGAAGGTCAGTTAAACAGCTGTGTTCCATTCCAGAAGGTGACACTGCAGATGAGTTAGGCCTCTATATATGAAACAGACAAATAGAACTGTGAAGGCACCAAGCCAATCATGAGGAATCCATCCCATGATACAAACACTTCCCACCAAGCCCCATCTCCAACATTAGGAATCACATTTCAGTACGAGATCTGGAGGCCACAAATACCCAAACCATATCAACAGTTTATGTTCTTAGCCATAGAGGCACTTTACAGAAAAAAATAAGGACTTGGATTGCCCCAAAACAGGTTATGGGAACAGGAAAAGGAGGCCTGGCTGGCAAAAGGGGACTTGTTATGTAATTGAAGTCTCACAGTCTCACAGAAAACTATAAGAAGTGCCATGAGAGACATTTCTATGGAAATAGAAGAAAAACAGAGGTTAATGTCTGGAGTAATCTATAGAGTAGTTTTTTTGAATCTCTGGAGCATCTTTAGATTGCAGTAGCAATCTGACAAATTTTCCTAGATTAGAGTTTGAATCAGATATTCAAGCAATCTTTCTGAGTAGTCTTCACATCAGCTGGCACAAAAGCTGTTTACATATAAGTTGCTGTGGTGATTTCCCCCAACATTTATATCAAGTTGTCTAGTTTCAGTTAGCAGGACTTCAAGAAAAGCACAGTTTTAATGTCTAGTGATTCCAACTATGAAAAATGGGAGAAAATTTTGAAAATATTAGTTTGGAGACTTTTAGCTGGAAAGGAATTCAGGATACAGTCCAAATTGTATGCAAATAATAAAAAGCCAAAAACAATGAGCAGGGCTAGAATCTAATAACAGCTGTGCCACAGTTTCCTAATGAAACATAATTTTTTCTCTCTAGTCTCCAATTTTTAACAAAGATTAATCATAATAGGACCATTTTTATTTTTAAAATGAGTTTTGGTCTTATTATATAATTAGGCTTATTATTGGCATAAAGTACAGCAAGAGTAATGATTGGCCACACAGGCTCTTTTTAAGTTGGCTTCACTGGTAATTTTTATAACGAATTTCAGATTAGACTTTATAGGGACTCTGAAGGCTAGGAAGTCAAGCCAAGGATTTGCCATTGGATTGTGCCTGCAGTATCTGTACAAATTGGATGCACTCCTCTCTTCTCAAGGTCCCCAAAATATCCTGAGGTTTCTAAACCTGTCAAAAAGTGACTTCCTTTACTTACTTCAAGGTCAGGAGCCTTGTAAGAGAACCATATAGACAAAGTACCATGCCAGTCTTTCTTGGGGGCTTTTAATAGGCTCTATAAAGTCAAGTTCAAGTCCTCAAAGCAGCCTAGTCATACCTGAAAATATGCTAGTCCAGCCAAAGTCTTGGTGAAATAACTAGTGTCTCAAATTTTATCCTGTCACAAAAGAAAACAGATTCTTATTGAATTGATGCAAATAACTATATCATCATAAATCAAGAGCATTCACAAATAGTTTCCAAATTCTGAAGAAATCAAGTAGAGAGAAAGGGAAATCTTTCAATTTTGCTCACAAAAAGTATACTTTAATCAATTATTGTAAGTTACAAATAGCTCAAAAAATTTTTCTTGACTCTGAAAACAAAACAAAAAGAGTCAGCAATGTTTCAAACAAAAAAGTAATAAAAATTATTTTAGTTGTCTGTCAGTTCACTACTATATAATTAACTTCATTCTGCTTTATGTTGGGTTAATTAACCTCATGAATGCATCAGCATTTTAATTAGTCCTCAAAGTTTTTTTACCTAGTCCAATGGTATGATCTCTGAAGTTATCAGAAATCTGTATTTAAGTGTACTTGTCAGGGTCCCTTTATGAATTTCCTTGAAGAGAAAGCACATTTTTGACAGTAGTTCATATAAATTGCCTTTTAGGAAGAATTAAAGTAAAACAATAATTGCCCATGGATGACAAAATATTTAGAATAGCTATGGTTAAAGACACAATTGACAAAAAAATTGGGTTATTTTTGTGGCATATACCATACACCATAATAATTATAATAATTACTGACAACATGTACCAAAACATATCAGAATTTTAGGAATTTCATATAATTTTGAAACACACATTAATAACACATTTATACAAATATAACTCAAAGAAAGTTAAACATAATTTCTTATTTCACAATGCTTCCCACATGATTTTAACATACCAAATAAGCCTAGTATGTCTCCTTTGAACTTCTAAGGATTATTTTTGGAATGTGAAATTTAAATTTAGGAAGTTATGAGACAGCAACTTTTACAATACTTGATATTAAAATATGAAAAATTTTAAACACTTGATCAAATTAGAATCATAGCTATTCTAAAGTAATAGTCATCTCTTTATTCAAAGTGATAATTCAAAGATGTCAAGAAGTGAAATCTGATAGAGAGGAGACTTAGTTTCCCAAACAATCAGAAGTCCTAAAAAAGACAGCATAAAGTATACTGATTCTGTATCTCCTTTCTCCCCTCTTTATTTATTTATTATATTTATTTTGCAATTTACTAAAAATATAAATAAAAATATTTTACTATCTCTCATTAATACTACATGAAAATCTTGTTCAAAAAAATTATCAAATTTTACCTTTTATATCAGTGCATTTTTATTGTTAAAGCTAATTATAAGGAAACATTATAAACAAGTCTATCTAATCTAATCAGCTTTGACCACACAAGATAATATTTCTATAGACCTTTTATAACCTCTTGCATTTTTTCCATTCTCTTTTTTCACCAACTTTGATATAGTTTGGATCTGTGTCCCCACCCACATCTCATGTTCAATTGTAATCCCGTGTTGGAGATGGGGCCTGGTGGGAGATGACTGGATCATGGGGCAGAGTTTTCATGAATGATTTAGCATTATCCCCCTTGGTATTATATAGTGAGTGAGTTCTCACAAGATCTGGTTGTTTAAAGTGTGTAACACTTCCCTATTCGCTCTTGATCCTGCCCCTGCCATGTAAGACGCTTGTTCCTGCATTGACTTCTGCCATAAGTAAAAATTTCCCAAGGCCTCCCCAGAAGCAAATGCTGCCACACTTCCTGTATGACCTGCAAAACAGTGAGCCAGTTAAATTTCTTTATTTTATAAATTACCCAGTCTGAGTTATTTTTTACTTCAACATGTTTCTTTAAGTTCTGGTGTACATGTGTAGGATGTACAGGTTTATGACATAGGTAAATGGTGGTTTGCTGCACAGATCAACTCATCACCTAGATATTAAGGCCAGCAACAATTAACTATTCTTCCTTATGCTCTCCCTGCCCGGACCCTACCCCAAAAGGCCCCAGTGTGTGTTTTTCCCTGCCAAGTGTCCTCATCATTCAGCTCCCACTTAAAAGTGAGAACATGTAGTGTTTGATTTTCTGTTTATGCATTAGTTTGCTGAGGATAATGGTTTCCAGCTCCACCCATGTCCCTGCAAAGGACATGATTTTGTTGCTTTCTATGGCTGCATAGTATTCCATGATGTATATGTATCACATTTTCTTTATCTAGTCTATTGTTGATGGGCATTTTCGTTGATTCCATGTCTTTGCTATTGTGAATAGTGCGGCAATGAACATATGCATTCATTTATTATATCTTTAAATAGAATGATTTATATTCCTGTATGTATATAAAGGAATTTATATACATATATAAAGCATTTATATAAAGCATTGCAGTAATGGAAATGCTGGGTCAAATGATATTTCTTCTTCCAGATCTTTGAGCAATCCCCACACTGTCTTCCACAATGGTTCAATTAATTTACACTTCCACCAACAGCATAAAAGCATTCCTTTTTCTCCAAAACTTCACCAATTTCTGTTGTTTCTTGATTTTCTAATAATTGCCATTCTGACTGGCATAAGATGGTATCTCATTGTGGCTTTGATTTGCATTTCTCTAATGATATTCACCTTTTTTTTTCAGCTTTTTTTTTCTTTCATGTTTGTTGGCCAAATGAATGTCCTCTTTTAAGAAGTGTCTGCTCATGTCCTTTGTCCACTTTTTAATAGAGTTGTTTATTTTTTCTTATAAATTTGTTTAGGATTATCATAGACTAGAAATTAGACCTTTGTCAGATGGATAGATTGCAAGAATTTTCTTCTATTCTGTGGGTAGTCTGTTCGTTCTCATAATAGCTTCTTTTGTTGGGCAGAAGCTCTTTAGTTTAATTAGATCCCATTTGTCAATTTTTGCGATTGTTGACATTGCTTTTGGCACTTTTGTCATTAAATCTTTGTCCTGAATGGTATTGCCTAGATTTTCTTCTAGAGTTTTTAAAGTATGTGGTTTTACATTAAAGTCTTTAATCCATCTTGAGTCAATTTTTGCACAAGGTGTAAAGAAGGAGTCCAATTTCAATTTTCTGCATATGGCTAGCCAGTCCTCTCAGTACCATTTATTCAATAGGGAATACTTTTATCATTGCTTGTTTTTGTCAAGTTTGTTGAACGTCATATATATGCATGCTGTATTATTACTGAGTTCTCTATTCCGTTTCATAGGTCTGTGTGTCTGTTTTTGTACTAACACCATGCTGTTTTGGTTATAGTAGCCTTGTAGTATAGTTTGAAGTCAGGTAGCATGATCTCTCCTGCTTTGTTCCTTTTGCTTAGGATTTGTCTTGGCTATATGGGCTCTTTTTTTTTGGTTCCGTATGAATTTTAAAGCAGTTTATTCTAATTTTGTGAAGAATGTCAGTGGTAGTTTAATGATGATAGCATTAAATCTATAAATTGCTTTGGGTAGTATGGCTATTTTAATGATACTTATTCTTCCTATCTATTAACATGGAATGCTTTTACATTTGCTTTTGTCCTCTCTGATTTCCTTGATCAGTGGTTTGTAGTTCTCCTTGAAGAGGTCCTTCATTTGCCTCGTTAGCTGTATTCCTAGTCTCTTTGTAGCAATTGTTAATGGGAGTTCATTCATGATTTCACTCTCTGCTTATTTGTTGCTGGCATATAGAAATGCTAGCGATTTTTTGCATATTGATTTGTATCCTGATACATTGTCAAAATTGCTTATCATCTTAAGAAGTTTTTGCACTGAGATGATGGAGTTTTCTAGATATAGGTTCATGTCATCTGCAAACAAAGATAATTTGTCTTTCTCTCTTCCTATTTGAATTTGCTTTATTTTTTTTTCTCTTGCCTGATGTCCCTGGTGAGAATTTCCAATACTACCTTGAATAGGAGTGGTGAGAGAGGGCATCCTTGTCTTATGCCAGTTTCCAAGGAGAATGTTCCAGCTTTTGCCCATTCAGCATGATATTGGCTCTATGTTCATCCTAAATGGCTCTTATTATTTTGAGGTACATTCCATCAATACCTAGTTTATTGGCTGGGTGCAGTGGCTCATGCCTGTAATCTCAGCACTTTGGGATGCCAAGGCAGGTGGATCACTTGAGGCCAAAAGTTCAAGACCAGCCTGGCCAACATGGTGAAACTCTGTCTCTACTAAAAATACAAAAATCAGCTGGGTGTGGCAGTGGGTGCCTTTAATCACAGCTACTTGGGAGGCTGAGGCAGGAAAATCACTTGAACCTGGGAGGCAGAGGTGACAGTGAGCCAAGATCACACCACTGCACTCCAGCCTGGGTGACAGAGCAAGACTCTATCTCAAAAAAAAAAAAAAAAAAAAAAAAAAAAAAAAAAAACCTAGTTTATGGAGACTTTTTAACCTGAAAAGATGTTGAGTTTATTGATGGCCTTTTCTGTGTCTATTGAGATAATAATGTGGCTTTTGTCTTTAGTTCTGTTTTTGCAATGAATTTCATTTATTGATTTGCATATGTTGAACCAGTCTTGCATTCTGGGGATGAAGCCAACTTGATCATGGTGAATAAGCTTTTTGATGTGCTGCTGGATTTGGTTTGCCAGCATTTAATGAGGATTTTTGCAATAATATTCATCAGGGATATTGGCCTGAAGTGTTCCTTTTGTTGTATCTCTATCAGGTTTTGGTATCAGGATGATGTTGGCCTCATAAAATGAGTTGGGGAGGAGCCTTTCCTTTAAATTTTTTGGCAGTGTTTCAGAAGTAATTGTACCAGCTCCTCTTTGTATCTCTGATAGAATTCAGCTGTAAATTCATCTGGTCCTGGGCTTTTTTGGTTGGTAGGCTATTTATTACTACTTTAATTTCAAAACTCACTATTGGTTTATTCAGGGATTCAACTTATTCCTGGTCCAGTCTTGGGAGGGTATATGTGTCCAGGAATTTGTTCATTCTTTTCTAGATTTTCTAGTTCATGTGCATAGAGGTGTTTATAGTATTCTCTGATGGTTGTTTGTATTTCTGTTGGGTCAGTGGCAATACCCTCCTTATTATTTCTGGTGTGTTTATTTGATTCTTCTCTCATTTCTTCTTTACTAGTGTAGCTAGCAGTATATCCATTATATTATTTTTTTTAAACACTAGCTCCTGGATTCATTGATTTTTTGCAGGTTTTTTTGTGTCTCTATCTCCTTAAGTTCTGCTCTGATCTTGGTTATTTCTTGTCTTCTGCTAGCTTTGGGATTTGTATGCTCTTGGTTCTCTAGTTCTTTTAGTTGTGGTGTTAGGTTGTCAATTTGATGCCTTTCTAGCTTTTTGATGTGGGGCATTTCGTGCTATAAATTTCCCTCTTAACACTGCTGTAGCTGCATCCCAGAGATTCTGATACATTGCTTCTTTGTTCTCATTAGTTTCAAAGAACTTCTTGATTTCTGCCTTAATTTTACTATTTATCCAGTAGTTATTCAGTAGCACGTTGTTCAATTTCCATGTAGTTGTGTGGTTTTGAGTGAGTTTCTTAATCTTGAGCTCTAATTTGATTGTGCTATGGTCTGAGAGACTGTTTGTTGTAATTTAAGTTCTTTTATCTTTGCTGAGGTGTGTTTTTCTTCTAATTATGTGATCAATTTTAGAGTAAGTGTGATGTGATGAGAATGTATATTCCATTGTTTCGGGGTGAAGAGCTCTGTAGATATCTGTCAGGTCCACTTGATCCAGAGCTGAGTTCAGGTCCTGAATATCTTTGTTAATTTTCTTATCTCAATGATCTGTCTAATATTAACAGTGGGGTGTTAAAGTCTCCTACTATTATTGTTTGGGAGTCTAAGTCTCTTTGTAAGTCTCTAGGAACTTGCTTTATGAATCTACATGCTCCTGCATTGGGTGCATACATATTCAGGATAGTTAGTTCTTCTTGTTGAATTGAACCCTTTACCATTATGTAATGCCCTTCTTTGTCTTTTTTTATCTCTTCTGGTTTAAAATACGTTTTGTCAGACATGAGGATTGCAACATCTGCTCTTTTCTGTTTTCCATTTGCTTGGTAAATTTTCCTCCATCCCTTTATTTTGAGTCTATATGTATTATTGCATGTGAGCTGGGTCTCTTGAATACAGCACACCAATGGGCCTTAACTTTTAATCCAGCAAGACATGTTGTGTCTTTTAATTGGGGCATTTAGCCCATTTACATTTAAGGTTAATATTGTTATGCATGAATTTGATCCTGTCATCATGATGCTAACTGGTTATTTTTCACACTTGTTTATGTATTTGCTTCATAGTGTCACTGGTCTGTGTACTCCAGTGTGTGTTTGTAGTGCTGGTAATGGTCTTTCCTTTCCATAGTGCTTCCTTAAAAAACTCTTGCAAGGCAGGCCTGGTGGTGATGAGTTTCTTCAGTAATTGTTTATCTGAAAACAATATTATTTCTCCTTTACTTATGAAACTTAGTTTGGCTGGATATGAAATTCTGGGTTGGAAATTCTTTCTTTAAGAATGTTGAATATTGGCCTCCAATCTCCTTTGGCTTGTAAGGTTTCTACTGAAAGGTCTGCTTCCCTTTGTAGGTTACCTGGACTTTCTCTTTTGCTTCCCTTAAGATTTTGTCTTTCATTTTGACCTTGGATACTCTGATGGTTATATATCTTGAGGTTGATCTTCTCATGGAATATCTTACTGGGGTTCTCTGGATTTCCTGAATTTGAATGTTGGCTTGCCTTGCTATATTGGGGGAATTCCCCTGGATGATATTCAAAAGTATGTTTTCCAACTTGGTTCCATTCTCCCCATCTCTTTCAGATACCCCAATCAGTCGTAGGTTCAGTCTTTTTACGTAATCTCATATTTCTTGAAGCTTTTTTTCATTCCTTTCCATTCTTTTTTCTCTAAGCTTTTCTGCCTGTCTTATTTCAGAAAGATAATCTTTATGCTCTGAGATTCTATCCTCCATTTGGCCTATTTCACTATTGATACTTATAATTGCATTGTGAAGTTCCCATGTTGTGTTTTCAGTTCCATCAGGTCATTTATGTTCCTCTCTAAACTGGCTATTCTGGTTATCAGCTCCCATAATGTTTTATCATTATCCTTAGCTTCTTTGCATTCAATTAGAACATGCTCCGTTAGCTCAGCAAAGTTCATTATTAACCACCTTCTGAAGCCTACTTCTGTCAATTCAGCCGTCTCAGCCTCAGCCCAGTTCTGTGCCCTTGCTGGAGAGGTGTGAGCATTTGGAGAAGAGGCATTCTGGCTTTTTGAGTTTTCAGTGCTTTTGTGTTTTTTCTTTCTCATCTGTGTAGACTTATCTACCTTTGAATCTTGGAGGTTACTGACCTTTGAATGGGGTTTTTGTGGGGTGTTTTATGTCGATGTTGTTGTTGTTGCTTTCTGTTTGTTTATTCTTCCTTTAAAAATTAGTCCCCTGTTCCCTAAGGCTGCTGCATTTTTCTGGGGGCCCATTCCAGACTCTATTACCTGAATCCCTCTCACATCTGGAGGTGTCATCAATGAAGGCTGCAAAACAGCAAAGATGACCTTCCTGCTCCTTCCCTGGGAGGTCTGTCTCAGAGGAGCACTGACCTGATGCCAGCCTGAATACTCCTGCAGGAAGTGTCTGGAGACCCCTGCTGTGAGGTCTTACCCAGTCAGGAGGTATAGGATCAGGGACCACTTAAAAAAGCAGTCTTGCTGCCCCTTGCCAGAGCAGGTGCACTGTTCTGGGAAGAACACCCTGTTCTAGATTGCCCAGACTTTTCAGAGACAGCAGGCAGAAAAAACTAAGTCAGCTGAACTGCAGAGACCACAGCCGCCCTTCCCCCCAAACCTCCATTCCAGGGAGATCAGAGTTTCATAAAACCCTGGCTCAAGATGCCAAAACTCATGCAGGGTGGCCTGGCCCAGTGAGGAAGGATGGATTGGGGTCTCACTTAAAGAATCAGTCTGACCACAATCTGTAACAATAGCTGTGCTGCACTGTGGGGAATTTCTCTCTGTCTGGACTGCACAGACTCCCTGGAGCTGGCAGGCCAAAACAGCTGACTTCAGTCACAGAGATTGTGGATACCCCTCCCCAAACCCTCCCTAGGAACTTGGTTGTCCCACACAGTCTCCAGCCTGCTGGCCTTGGATTGCTGGAATTCAGAGTCAGGAGGTATTAACTTGTGAGCTGCCACAGGAATGGGGCTTGCTGAATGACACTACTTGCCTCTGTGGCTTCAGCCCCCTTCCTAGGGGAATGGACAGATTTCCTCCTTCACTGAAGTTACCAGAGCTGGAGTATGCAAAAATTCCTGAGTCTCCATGCTTGCCCGAGTGGCTGCTGAGAGTCTGCATAGCTCTCCGCTTCAGACCCAAGGCTCTGGTAGTGTGGGCTCACAAGGGAATCCTGATCTGCAGGTTTCAATGATCTGTAGGAAAAGTGTGGTTTCCTGGGTAGGGTCACACAATCGCTCACTGCCTCCTTTGGCAGGGAGCAGTGGCTCCTCTGGCTCCATGCGCCTCCTGGGTGGGCCATCACCCCACCCTGCTTTTTCTCACTGTTCAAGGGTCATGCCGATCACCTAGTCAGTCCCATTGTGAGAACCTCGGTACCTCAGTTGAAGGTGTAGAATTAACTCGCTGCTTTTGTTCTTCTCTGTTAGAACTGTGGACCTCAGCTGCCTCTAATCGACCATCTTGGCCTGCCCGTGGTATGTCTTTATAGAAATACAAAAATGGGCAAATATAAACTTTTTAATATCCATTTAGTTTTAACAATTTTTTAGAATTTTTTTAATTTAAAACGTCTTTAAATAACTTCTAAATAAGACAAAATTATTTTTCCTTTAACAAAAGCCACATTTGATGCCTTTTAAAAATAATCTTCCTTATTAACACATATTCCACCTTTCTTATAAATTTTTCATATTGAATTGTTTCTCATATCTAGTAGTTTTAATTGCATATATTAATTACAATGTTAACTCTTAGTAACCCTTAATTTTGGTGGAAAACTTAGGAAATAAGCAGTTTTAATTATGTAACAGATGCAGAGCTCAGGACAAAAAACAGAGTTGTGAAGACAATGTCTGGAGGAATTAACCCTTACTAGCATTGCCAAGAGGCACAGCTGGGCCAGGAAGAACTTTGGGTGGCTATTCCCAACACTCACTATGGCCGCTTGTCTAGATCTCAGAATCTAAAAGCTCAAAACCAAGACATAAGCTTACAAAGTAAGTCAGTATCAAAAGTATCACTGACGCGATGGTTTTAGACCTTAAAATATCAGAAACATTCTAAACTCATCAAACAAATATATCCAGGCAAAAATATCACTGAAGCAATGGTTTTAGAACCTTAAAATATTCATCAGAAACATTCTAAACCCATCAAACAAATATATCCAGGCAAAAGTCTCTAAATTAAATTTTGAAAACATTTGTATTATATTTTACCAGTAATTTAAAAACTGGCTTTATATACCAAAGATTACTAAAGTCACATGAACTTTAAAAGAATTTGAGATTATTTACTTAATTTATGAGTACTCATATACTTACAAGTTTATTTGATATGTAGATAATATACAAACAGATGTGTATGATATGTATGCACATGTATACATAAAAATGCAGAGAAACACAAAAAAACTTATAAATTTTATTTTAAAATTTTATCCAGGAGGCAGGCAAAACTTACTCATTTAAAATGACAGTTGGATTTAGATTTTGAGTTTGTAAATAGAAAAGGTTAAAGTTTATCTGTCCCATATGGTTCAAGCACTCACCAAGGTTTAGAGGAAAAAATAGCAGCAAATTTATATCTCAAGGCACAGAAAAAAATAAAAATTTTTTAAGAAAGAGTTTGGATTTGTTAGAGGTAGATTAAAAATGGATACCAAGGTAACATAAACTCATAGAAATTAATCGCAGGATTTTACACAAAAACAGACAAATGAGTCTACAGAAAATTTTAAAACCTTTTCAAAATAACCAGCTGAATACCAGAAAGTCATATTTTGGAGAGCAATCTAGTTAGATAGATGATTTTTAATTTAGTCTGTTTTCTAACTGCATACATGAGCTCAAAGCAGAGTCCATTACTGAATACGGTCAAGCAAGCATTTGTAGTTTCTAGGGTCTAATATTTAATATAGAAAAAGCAGGCACAACTGGAAGGTAGAATACCCAGATTCACATAAATTAAAGATCTTATTTTTACATTGGATTCTAGGTCCCCACAAAGAGGAAAACACCGTACATGAGATTAGGCTGTGCAATGTTCCCACAGTATACCTCACTACAAAGAGATCCTCTACAAAGTTGGTACATGACCCAATGCCAGTCAACCCACTATGATTAGCTCATTGCCCATGGGAGTTTTATTCCTCGGTGGTGAACACTCTCATATATTTCAAGTGTTCAACGCATTCATTTCTTATCTAAGGTGCCAAGAAACGCATATTCCCTTTCAGTAATAACTATTTATTGTAACCACCGTTAGCCACCTCTAAAACTATAGCCAATAACCCACCAGCCATTGCACATACAAGGTTTTCTTTTGTACTACAAAGTAACTCCTGGTACTCCCCAAAGCCTAAGAGATCAGGTGATTCAATGCAAAAGAGAGTAAAGCTGTAAACCAGAGGAAAGTGGATCTTCAGGATCCACTAGGAAGAAGAGAGATGACTCCAGAATCAGTGTGTGTGGTGCTTTTCTCTATTTTCTTCAAGGTATTTCAGGGTTTCTAGAAGTCTCTTCTAGATTTCCTCATGTGGTATCAAAGATGGCAAAGAGGAAGGAGAGGCAAGGAGTAGAAATAAACGGGAGAAAAATTAAAAAACAAAATCAGAGGGACAAATTACATAATCTTAAAAAGGGGTTCAGACAACTGAAAAAAAATTCAAAAACAGATTCAAAAGGGAAAAACAGAAAGACCTTGAATATCAGCTTCTAATTACTATGACTTCTGACAATGGAGCACTTTAAAAAAAACCTTTTTAAAAATCTCTAAGTATCAGCTTTTAGCCAGGATAAATAGCTGATATCCCTGATATTACTGGCTTTTGAACTTTATTATTTTTACCAATGTTCCTCTTCCCAACAACAAATGGGTGCCCCCAAAAGGCAAAAGTCACAAAATATTAAATGAAAGGGGTCTGGCTCTTTACCTGGGATTTGAATCCAGGCCATAATGATGGAATAGAATTTTATCTACTAGATTACAAGGTAGAGCAGCCTTCATTGTCAGTTCTGTGTGGGGTCTAAAGCAGGCAGTTTGAGCATATAAAGAATTTTAACTTTGTTTTAGGTCAGGTAGATTTTAGCATTTTAATTTAGTCGAAAGATTTTATATCATGACACTATATGTTTTTCCATTAATTTGATGTCTCCATAAATACCAATAAATGAAACAATTTTTTAGAATGAGAGATCTCTAAAAACTTTTTTTAAATTTAGTAGTCTGTCTAATGTAAATGATCCACTAATGATTAGAATTTCCAATAGTGTACTTATTCCAATGGTGACTCAACCCAGTAGCAACTTCATGGAATGCCCAGGGTGTAATTTCATAGGTTTAGAATAAGATTAAAGTGATGTTTTTTGGAGAAGGCATAGGAGAAGCAATCCCAAAGATCTCTCTCCAGAACTTTTGCTTCAAAGAATAGGTTAAGATAGCAAAGCTCTCTTGTTGCCACTGATGGTTAAGGATGGTGTTTATGTGTGTAAGACCTCTGGTTACCCACGAGTTTGTGGGAGCTGCTAATCATAGATCTGTCAATCCATGCCACCAACTAGGCCCTCCTGGGATTAAACATTTCCTGGACTAACAAGGTTACAAGGGTTGAGATGACACAAGTTCATGGGAATAGAATGTCTTAAGACAAGCTCCCCTGAGAGCTTTAAACATTCAGAACAAAGACTGTGTCGCATAGAATCTTATGTGTCTTGGATTCCTAATCTTTTCAGATTGGCCACCAGATGTGACCCAAAAATCATTCCCCTCTCCCCAGAGTGCTCCCACTGTGTCACAAGTCAAGCCCTCATGGACCTAAAACAAGACAAGAGGGGAAACTCATCCAGTTTTTATTTTGGGGATCCACAGCAAATGTTATACACCATTCTGATTAGAATGGCAAAACTGACTGGTCTGCAAGGCCATCTCGAACAATAGGATTATAGTGGTTTTAGGCCAGTGTTCTACCCTATAATACCCCTTTTTATGACAGAACAACACAGAAAAACAAAGGAAAATATTGCGTATTAGTCAAGGTTCTCTAGAGTGACAGAACTAATAGGATAGATGTATATATAAAGGGGAGTTTATTAAGGAGCATTGACTCATACAATCACAAGCTGAGGACCCACAATACGTCCTCGGCAAGATCAGTAGCAAGGAATACAGTCTGAGTCCCAAAATCTCAAAAGTAGGGAAGCTGACAGTGCAGTCTTCAGTCTGTGGTTGAAGGTTCAGGAGCCAAAAAGCTGAAGAATTTGGAGTTCAATTTTTGAGGGCAGGAAGCATCCAGCATGGGAGAAAGATGTAGGCCAAAAGACTAAGCCAGTCTAGTCTCTCTAAATATCTTTGCCTGCTCTTATTCTAGCTGCACTGGCAGCTGATTAGATTGTGCCCATCCAGATTGAGGGTGGTTCCTCATTTCCCAGTTCAGTGACTCAAATGTTAATCTCTTTTGGCAATACCCTCACAGATACGCTCAGGAAGAATCCTTTTCATCCTTCAATCCAATCAAATTGACACTCAATATTAACCATCACAGTCTGTTTTGGGTAGGATAGGAATCAAACAACATGAATATTTATATCATAAAGTACACCATCATTGCTATACCCAAGACTACTCACACAAATTTTTTTCTCCTATTAATCAAAACTTTGCAGAGAAAAAAAAAAAAGAGACAAATAGTGGGTTTTTACTGTCAGCTCAGCCAAATTCCACAGAAAGAGAGACCAGGAGCCTGGCTGGTAAAAATTCTTACCCTTCTGTTGGCTTGTCAGGTCCTGGGTTTCTTTCACTGTGGCCTCCTGAAAAGTAGAGCAGCTCTGATGAGATCCTGTTCACAGTGCCAAAACTGTAGGGGTGAAGGGAAGCTTCCACTTAGCCCTCTGAAGGTTTGCTGAAAAGTCAATTCACAAAAGGAAATGAATGGGTAACATGGCATACACATTTATTAACATGCACATGAGAAAGAATCATAGAATGATTAACTCACTTTCCTCACCCCACACCCTCGCCACTTGAGGTTCAGAAGCTCATATACCATCTTGAGATTACAGAAAGAATAGGGACTTGGATCTTGCAAAACAGGTTATAGTGACAAAGAAGGTTATAAAAAGAGAAGAAGAGGAGGCCTGACTAGCAAAGGTGGTCTTGTGTGTCTGGCTGGCAAAAGTTGTTTTGATAGGTGAATGAAGTCTCACAGGTAGCAGCCCTGAGAGAAACTAGATGTTAAATGTTTCCTTCAGACTTTTAAAGGTGTCAGACTCTCAGTTAAACTTCCCTTGATCCAGATGAGGGAGGCTTTCAGAGAAAGACTGGCTGCATCAATGCAGATTCTCTACAGATGCAAATCTCCCCCTCAAAAGGCAGTTTAGCAAGGTTACTGCTGTTTGCATGCCCTCTGAACAGCCATTTTGAAATATGTCAAAGTAGTGTATTTTGGAATAAAATATTATTATTTCCTTCAAGATCACAAGGGCAGAGTCCTGTGAGTAAAATTAGTGCCATTATAAAGAAGTCCTGGAGAGGCTTGTTTGCTCCTTTGCTGACCCGCTGTATTAGTCCATTCTCATGCTATGTATTAGTCTGTTCTCATGGACTAATAAAGACATACCTGAGACTGGATAATTAATAAGGAAGGAGATTTAATTGACTCACAGTTCAGCATGGCTGGGGAAGCCTCAGGAAACTTATAATCATGGCTGAAGCGGAAGCAAACACGTCCTTCTTTACATGGTGGCAGGAAGGAGAAGTGCCAAGTTAAGGGTGAGAGAGCCCTTTATAAAACCACCAGATTTCATGAGAACTCATTCACTATCATGAGAATAGCATGAGGGTAACTTCCCCCATGATTCAACTATCCCCACCTGGTCCCTCCTATGACATGTGGGGATTATAAGAACTAAAATTCAAGATGAGATTTGGGTGGGGACACAGCCAAACCATATCATTCAACCCTTGGCAACTCCTAAATCTCATGTACTCCCATTTTAAAACACAATCATGCCTTTCCAACAGTCCCCCAAATTAACTCAAAAGTACAAGTTCAAAGTCTTATCTGAGACAAGGCAAGTGCCTTCAACCTATGAGCCTGTAAAATCAAAAGCAAGTTAGTTACTTCCTAGATACAAAGGGTAAATTGGGTAAATACACCCATTACAAATGGGAGAAACTGACCAAAACCAAGGGGCTACAGCCCCCATGCAAATCCGAAATCCAATAGGACAGTCATTAAACCATAAAGTTCCAAAATGATCTCCTTTGACTCCATTTCTTACATTCAGGTCACGCTGATGAAAGAGGTGGACTCTTATGGCCTTGGGCAGCTCTGCTTCTGTGGCTTTGCAGGGTACAGCCCCCCTCCCCCCTGGCTGCTTTCATGGCTGTTGTTGAGTGTCTGTGGCTTTTTCAGGCACATGGTGCAAACTGTTGGTGGATATACCATTCTGGGACCTGGAGGACAGTGGGCCTCTTCTCACAGTTCCACTAGGCAGTGCCCCAGTGGGGACTCTGTGGGGGCTCCAATCCCACCTTTCCCTTCCACACTGCCCTAGCAGAGGTTCTCCATGAGGGCTCCATCCCTGCAGCAGACTTCTGCCTGGACATCCAGGTGTTTCCATACATCCTCTGAAATCTAGGCAGAGGTTCCTCAACATCAGTTAATGACTTTTGTACACCCACAGGCCCAACACCACATGTAAGCCTCCAAGGTTTAAGGCTTGCACCCTCTGATGCAATGGCCTGAGCTGTACCTTGACCCCTTTAGCCACAGCTAGAGCTGGAGCAGATGGAAGTCAGGGCTCCATGTTTTGAGGCTGCACAGAGCAGGGGAGTACTGGGCCCAGCCCACAAAACCATTTTTCCCTCCTAGGCCTCTGAGCCTCTGATGAGAGGGGATGTTGTGAAGGTCTCTGACATGCCCTCAAGACATTTTCCCCATTGTTTTGGTAATTCACATTCAGTTCCTCATTACCTATGCAAATTTCTGCAGCCAACTTGAATTGCTCCCCAGAAAATAGGTTTTTATTTATTTATTTTTTACATAGTCAGGCTGCAAATTTTCCAAATTTTTATGGTCTGCTTCCTCTTGAATGCTTTGCCATTTGGAATTTCTTCTGCCAGATACCCTAAATCATCTCTCTCAAGTTCAAACTCCCACAGATCTCTGGGGCAAGGGCAAAATGTTGCCAGTCTCTTTGCATAGCAAGAGTGACCTTTACTCCAGTTCCAAACAAGTTCTGTATCCCCGTCTGAGAACACCTCAGCCTCAATTTCATTGTCCATATCTCTATCAGCATTTTGGTAAAAGCCATTCAACAAGTCTCTAGGAAATTCCAAATTTTTCCACGTATTTCTGTCTTCTGAGTGCCCTAAGTTTCTAAGAAGTTCAAACTTTCCCACATTTTCTTGTCTTCTTCTGACCCCTCCAAACTGTTTTAACCTCTGCCTATTACCCCATTCCAAAGTCACTTCCACATTTTTTAATATCTTTATAGCAGCACACCACTATCTGCATTACCAATTTACTGCATTAGTCTGTTCTAATGCTACTAATAAAGACATACCTGAGACTGGGTAATGTATAAAGGAAAGAGGTTTAATGGATTCACAGTTCAGCATGGCTGGGGAGGCCTCAGGAAACTCATAATCATAGCAGAAGGGGGATTCAAACACATCCTTCTACCCATGGTAGCAGGAAGGAGAAGTGCCAAGCAAAGGAGGAGTGAAGTCCCTTATAAAACCATCAGATCTTGTGAGAACTCACTCATTATCATGAGAACAGCATGAGAGTCACCACTCCCATGACTCAATTACCTCCCACTGGTTCTCTCCCATGATATGGGGTGGTTTATAGGAACAACAATTCAAGATGAGATTTAGGTGGGGACACAGCCAAACCATATCACGCTGCTTTAAAGAACTGATCAATGGATAATTTATAAAGGAAAGTGATTTAATTGACTGACAGTTATGCATGGCTGAGAAGGCCTCAGGAAACTTACAATCATGGTGGAAGGGGGAGCAAACATGTCCTTTTTCACATGACGGCAGGAAGGAGAAGTGTGAGAACAAAGCAAAGGGTGAAGGCCTTTATATAAGCATGAGATCTCACCCCTTATATAAGAATAAGATCTCATGAGAACTTACTCACCATCACACGAATAGCATTGGGGAAATTGCCCCCATGATTCAATTATCTCCAACCAGCTCTCTCCCAGACACATAGGGATTATAGGAACTGCAATTCAAGAAGAGATTTCAGTGGGGATATAGCCAAACCATATCACCCCATTTCACCCTTGGAGGACACAACAACAAGATGCTGTCTAGGAAGCAGAGAGTCCTCACTAGACACCAAATCTGCTGGCACTGTGATCTTGGACTTTCCAGCCTTCAGAACTATGACCAATAAATTTATGTTGTTTGTGAATTACCCAGTTGAAGGCAAAGGTTATAGCAGTTCAAATGCTCTAAGATGATGTCTTTTTCCATACTAGAGATTATTTTTGTAGGTTATACAAATACTTCTGAAGAACATTTAAAGCTACATGTCAGTCATACCATAGTGTAGGCATAGATATGTAACAAATTTATCTCCACTCTATTCCACTCTGATAACTAAGAGTAGACTTGAATGGAAGGTTGAAGGAGGAAGGCAAAATTAAAAGGATAAATAGAGCATAAAATACTATTTTGGAAGGGCAGATGTGGGTAATTGATGGCATGAGCGAGAGCATTAGACCTCAGAGAAAGAAGACACAGGTAGAATCAAACACCAGTGATAAATTTTACTCACAAATAACACAATTCAGTTAAGTTAGCTCTAGTTTGAACACAAAGGGTTTTCGTCATTTTATTTTTTATAAAACCTATGAATAATATATTATTGGCCAAAATATTTTGCTTAGTTTCTTTGATGTGAAAGTCATTTTTTTTCAAAGGAGCTCATGTTTTCATATATGTTACTTCCCAGCTCACTAATTTATTCAAGTTAACTATAGACACTATATATACATTCTCATTTTTTAAAACTATTGAGAGGAAAAAAGCCTCCACTATTCTAAATATTTGGTATTTCTTCCTCAAAGATTCCCCGATGAACAGTATGCAATTCTAACGTTTTATAATCCCTAACACTCTACAAAGGAAAGAACAACATTTTGGCTACTAGAAATCTCTCTATAATGACACTGCCATCCTGAAGGAGTAGTGAACAGTGAGACAGGCTACTTTCCAAGAGGTCTTGGTAAAATGGGCTACATCTCATTTTATACCAGATATTATCTTTTGTCTATTCAATATGGAAATGAGCAATCTCATTTAGCAAAGTTTTGAATGCATTATTTCAAAACTGCCATTGCATGAGCCATAGAAATTATAGCCGCAGTCTTCTCAATCTCGTTTCAAATGTCATTGATATTTGCCTTCAGTTACCTTATTTTTTCTTTGAAAGCATAAACTCTATCTTCTCCTTTTTTTCATCTTAAGTACACATATCTAGATTTCCCTGGGAATAACAACTTAACTTTGTCTGTAACTTTTTGAAATACAGTATGGTAGTGCTAATTCACACACAAGATTGTAAACTGCCCATAATTCTAAATTGTGTCCTATAGCACTCTTAATTAATGGCTGAATTTAATGTGTTCCTTTTTAGTTGTTCTATACCTAGTCCCAGCAAAGTCATAGAAAAGTCTCTAAGGAGATTAAAAATTAACACTTTAAGTAATAACAAGACTATGGAATGAAATATAAAGATAAGAAGAGGGAAGATAAGAAATATAGATTTCAGCAAATGTTATCCCTGGAAATATTTTTTTAGCAAAGTTTTGAATGCTTTAGGTGGATCCTTATCTCACTCTACATTGCACTCAGCACAATGTCCAACTCAAAGGGCATTTCATATATGCCTATTGATGACACAGATAGGATGGCTATTACCAGAAAAAGAAGCCCAAATTGCCAGGTTTTATTAAGCCCATTTTTGTGTATTCTCTCTCAAATTCCTAAGTTATTTAGAATAACAGAACATTATAATTTCCCATTTATTTTCTGGGCCAAAATGCTATTTTTTTAAACATTCTCAACATCCATCTCTGGAAAATGTAAATTAGGATCTTGGATGATCATACATGGAGTTGAGTAATCCTCATCTTTGAAAGTTCCCATTTGCAAGTACTCATATATACTTCCTGGGAAGTTGAACAGGTTTGTGATATAAAAGGACATTCTCTGAGGTGTAGTAACATAAAAATGTTTCTGATGCACTACAACAATCCCATTGAAACTTAACTTCAAAATAAACACCAGTGCTCCTGAGAGGGAACACCGTAAAATAGCCTGGGATGTAGCTGCAATTCCAAGACCAAAGTGTGTTTGGAGGATACAATTAGACTCCAACAGGACTTGCACTGACAGTGGAATCCATGCTGGTCTAGTCTCCCGGACACCATCTGCAAATTTTGTGGAAACACCAAGGGCAAAACCCCTAAGGGATGTAACACCACTGTTGGCCCCAAGGGGTGTGGCAGTACATCCCTTGGCTGAATGAAATCAGGATCATCCTCTTTTTTACCTCACTAAACCTGGGCATGTAACTTGCAGCAGAAGCCACAGACTTCTGGTTTTTCTTCTAGCATCAGAGCCCTGTCTTCCCCACAGACACAGTGACTCCTCAGGCAAGTGAATTCCCTTGATTGCGGCAGCACTGCCTCTGGCCACTAAGATGTCGGAGAGTTTTATCCCAAATGGGTCACAGACCTCCAGGTGAAAAGCACATTCCTAGGTTGATGAGCACACTCCTAGGTTGATGAGTATCTTTAAGGTTTGCATAAAAAATCGGAGGAATAAACCAAGGAAAAGGGTGATTTTTTTTTTTACTATGTAATAGGTGGGGGCTTAGAGCAATGAGACCGGGAGGAAAATGTAAACATGGCCTTGTCTGATACTGAGTTGACTGACTGGTATATCTAAACTTTTTGTCTCCATAATCCAAGCTGCAGGAACTCTGGAGATTATCTGGAATAAAAACAAACTAACAAATAAAACTAATGGCACTCTAGAGTTGTACTTAGAATTATACTAAATTAAAACGTCCACTCAGTGGTACATGTATAAAGAAGTGTCGTTTTTTCAGTTGCCCTACTTTTCCTGCAAAGTGTCTGTGAGCTAGTTGAATAGGGCTTAGTACACCAGAATTGTCCCAAACAACCTTCCTGCAGAGGAAGTGAACATCCCTCAAACTGAATACTGATCTCCATGAGTTTATTTTCCTCTCTTCTGAGACCATCCTGCTCCCCTTGCCCTCTTTCAGCTGATGCCTCAAAGTCATGATTTTCATATTGAATAGCCTGACATTCTTAAAGCATTGACTCACCTCCTTGCTTACCGTCACCACCTTTTCTCCTGCTCCTCCGTTCATTCAGGTGCTACGTTCTTGATCAACTTGTAGAGAGTCATTTCAAGCTCCCAGATGTCTCCAGCCAATCCATTGAGCCTTTGCCTAATGGCACTTCTAATTGCATGATGTTCAGTGGATTTTTTTCTTTCTAATTTTAAAGGACATGAAATTGGAAAGGTGTAAAGAAAATTACTGCATCTTAAAATAAACAAAAGGCTGTACTAATTTGGATATTATAAACTTTATTTTAATTTTTCTACATTTATGATCAGAAACGTTACAAAAACTATTCTGATTTCATCATTATTTTGGCAAAATAATTACACACTAAATAAAAATATGCAAAACCTTATTAATTTGTGTCATATAGGTTTATTTTTTGTTGGGTATGGATAAATTACATCTTTTGGAAAAGATTTAAAGGAAAAAGAGAACCAAAATATCTAAAATCAAATATGTACCATAAACCTAATAATTAGAAAATATAATAGTGCAGCAAAAAGTAAAAACAATATGAAGTATGAGTAATGGGAGGATAGCATTTTTCATAAGACTCAGTCGAAGTTATTGGCTCACTACACCTCCATGCCAGAGTAGCCAATAATACAAGATCCTATTATCTTCACATGTCAATCCCACCAAAACCTAGCGAGAAATGACAAGTGGCATTTCACTGCAGGAGACTAAATGAACATTTGAAGAAAATGAAGCTACTTTGATTCAAGGATCACATGAATCTGTGCAGTAGCAAACAGGAAAATATAGGCTAGTGCTATATAAATATAGCTGACAAAAACTCCACATCTTTAATATCTGAATTGTATAGACAATTATAGACAGACAGCATAAAATTATCAGTACCTTGGATAACAAGGCTGACACAAGTAAATGATCACATCAGTGTGGTTACCAGGCTTGTTTGCAACAGAAAGCAGGATTAAAAAAACAACCAAACTCCATATTGTACATGCAAAAATGAGGATAGAGGCATTTAACATATGTAATCTAAATTAAATATGGCTCTAATTTTCAAATTAGGAAGGCATACCAAATTGCTATTGCAAAGATATCCAGAAAGCAATGTTTCAAATAAGATAGAAGTTTACTTCTTAAAAGACTGGTGTGCAGGCTCCATTCCTTCACGCTATCTAAGGTTCAGGCTAGAATAACAGCTCTACTCACTTGTACATTGCACAAGTGAGTTTCCAGCCAGGAATACCAGTGAAAAAGAGAAAGAGGGCATGAAAAATACTGTGTTAAAGCTCAGTCCAAAGGACTTTTCATTTATGCTAACATTCCACTGGAAGAAGTAGAGAACAGAATTTGGTATATAGATAGCATAATTGAATTTAATAGGAGGGCTACATATAAATAAAACTACATTTTATTTTTGGTTTGAGAGAAATAGATGGTTGGAGAATGTTTGGAGGGATGATTGTCATTTATTAATAGTTTTATAAATACTGTGTAATTCATTTGATCTAGTTTGTGCAAAGACTGGTAACCGATGTTTTTTCATGAACATATACTTACAGACCATACTCTCAACTGCTTTTGTCCGTCTGATCCATTCATTTTCATCATTTCCCTACTAATAAAATATTGGAAACATGGCAGAAGGTTTCATGACAACTGTCAGGATTTCCTGATTTGGGAAAAGACGGAATATACTATTAATTTTATGGCAATATATCCAAAAGCAGAGTTCAAAGAGCATATTTAACATGAATCTTTTGAACTAGATCATTTGAAAGTCATAAGAATCCAAGTACTACTCTTTTAGTTTCCCATCGCATTGATCTCAGTAACATACAAATAAGGAGAATAGGTTATTCTAAAAAAAAAAAAAAAAAAAAAAAAAAATAGAATGACTCTGCCTCTTCTGACCTGCAAGCAGTGGCAGCATCTTTGGAATGCTGCATAGAAACAGGACTGCACCATTTTAAAAGACACTTCTATCAGTATTTCTTAGGATTTTAAGTTCATTTCACTGGCAAGAAACTGCTCCTTTACACCTATAAAAATAAATGTCTTCTAGCACAGTTTTATTTGTATATCAGTATTTCTTATGTTAAGTAGAACACAGTAAGGAAAAGAGCATAGCAAACACCTTATATTCTGGTTAAACATACAGGCTTTGCAGACAGGCCAGTGTGTACCCACTACTTGCTAGTTTTGAATCCAGCCAAGTTGTTAAAACGTTTAGGGCTCAGTTTTCTCAGCCGTAAAAGGGATATTGTGCATATTTTATGGTATGATTTGAGGATTAAATGAGAGGACATGCAGAAAGCACTTAGCACAGTACCTGGCACATGGTAAGCAGCCAAAAAGCATTTGACAGTTATTTACTGTTGTTTACACTCTGATTGACCCTGGGTTTAAGAACAATCTTGGCCATTATTATAAATCACTGTAAAATATTGCTGCAGTCTCTTCACAGGTCTACAATCTGAATGTCTTTCATTAGTATTTAAATTGATAGTAAATATGTACACTTCCAAAGCATTTCAAGATTATGTTTTCCTATATGTTTCAGCGGTGACTGATGGCCAAAACATCCGAGACTCCCTATGCCTGGGAAACTGGTAATGAAGCTTATAGAGCTTATTGAAAGTGCCATTTAACAAAATATATTAGCCCATTCCAAATGTCATCTCTAGCTCTATTGTATTTCAAGTTAAACGCCATGCAAACACAGATCTAAAAGGCTCCATTACTTGCTTATTTTCAAGGGCATGAGGCAAAACGTCACCAGTTTACAAAGTAAAAACTAGAGTCTCTATCTAGTGCCTCAGACAAAATGGCGGAAAGCAAGCTAGGCACAGAACAGTCACTGGTAATGATTCACCACTTATTAGGAATAATTGACATTTCGTGATTTCCAAATCTTCTTTCAAAATGTAATCTGTTCATTTCATTATTTTATGGTATCTTTTTTGTATCCATTAACTTAACATTTCCTTTCACACTCAGTGGGGGAGGTTTCTCTCTCCTGAAATGTCACCCTACATAAATAAGTGTAGTGCAAGCCTTCCATCACTGTAATAGTTAAACGATGGCAAAGCTGAGCAATTGAAACAGAAAGAGAAGTCACCTTGACAGTCCTGTAACTGGGAAAAGCAGCTTAAGGCACCAGATCTTTGACTGTGAATTAGTTGAATGAGGTTATATATATTCACCAAACAAAATATATTAAAATAATATTCCAGCTTTGAGACAAATCAAAGAAACTCTTCTTGGAGATTTTAATACTCTGTCTATTGCAATAAAACATACATATTTCTGAAAATAATGAAAAAAGAAATCATAGTTTCTCCACATTATGCGGATTATTGATGTCACTTTTACAAAAGAATGTGGCTAAAATAAAAAAAAAAAAAATAGGTGAAGTGTTTGCTCTTGACCCTTAGTATAAATTCTAGGAATTCTTAAGGGTTTAGGTTTTGCTTTGTTGTTGTTACTGTTTAATATCTCATAATAGGTATTAGAAAACCATTTAATTAGGCAATGTGGTATATTTGAAGTTGTGCTATCCAAAATGCACATTAGATAAAAATAAATAAAGGCCAAGAAACTTAGAAAATAATGATGCCACTATAATATACAGATTACTGGGGCAGGATTTTTTTTCCTGAATTAAACACATAATTTTATTAAAATGCAATTTGGCATAACTATTGCATTTTTAAACATTGTCCTTATTATTTTTTGCCCACTCCAGGAAATGACAGCACTTCACTTTATATAAAATGAAGCTAATTTTTAGATCACCTTGAGTCATGAAAATACAGAATATTTTATAATTTTTACCTGGGACAAAGACTTCATTTTAATGATTTGAACAGAAATTAAACTGCCACCTCAATGTTATTGACATTTAAATCCCATGTGAGAAATACTGCATGACCCAATAAAGAAAATTAGAGCGCTTTTTGTAAAAAATTAGAACTCTCAGTCTTAATGTTTATTGCCTATCAAACAGATTTTTCCTAAAGTTAATGAAATGTAATGTGTTCCTGCTTTGATGCATTAACATTTCGCATCATACTTTCAATGATGTGGTGATTATTGCTTTAGAATTAAATTTAACTTCGGCGTTCCTCAAAGTTGAAGTTCAAGAGCTATTTAGTTGTATACAATTTTTCTGGAAGTGAAAGAAATATGAAAAAAGGTGCTGAGGTGAAGTGCTTAGGAATATGCCTTGTGACACCACAATAGGCACACAGAGTTGCTTCATGGAATAGTAACAGAGTAACTTGTTTTGATGGATGCAATAGAGACCCTTTTAGTAAATTCAGGTGCCAGGTAAGTAGGAAATAAAAAAAAAAATAAGAGCCCACGCATGGACTCTAGATACACGCTAAGGCATCTTTGTGACAGGTGACACAGAGGGGAATTGATATGATTTGGCTGTGTCCCCACCCAAATCTCTTCTTGAATTGTAGCTCCCATAATTCCTACATGTAGTGGGAGGGACCCAATGGGAAGTAATTGAATCATGGGGGTGGTTCATTCCTGTGCTGTTCTCAGGATAGTGAATAAGTCTCAGGAAAGCCAATGGTTTCATAAACGGCAGTTCCCCTGCACAAGCCCGCTTGTCTGCCGGCATGTAAGACATGTCTTTGCTTCTCTTTTGCCTTCCACCATGATCATGAGGCCTCCCAAACCATGTGGAAATGTGAGTCCATTAAACCTCTTTCCTTTATAAATTACCCAGTCTCGGGTACATCTTTATTAGCAGCATGAAAACAGACTTACACAGCACTGCTCACCTCTCATTGGAATTTCCAGTAACACCTGATCTTTCAGCTAGGAATCCCTGTCCAAAACAGTTCTTCCCAATCGTTTATTGCCTATGCATAGGATGCTTATAGTTTCTCTCTAATTTTAGAAACACACACATTCACAGATCCTCACATGTTTGGTTAATAGGAATTTTTTTTAACATCTTGCCATTTAGACTTACTACTCTTTTCCTTCACATAAAACACAATAAAAACAAAATTAATGTCATAAGCCTCTTGCCATAGCACTGAAAAATCCAGAACCACCTGATGGAACATCAAGAGATGAAATTTTTAAATGTGTCTGTGTTCTATTTATATATATTTGTGGTTTCTGAAGTTTAAATATTTATTTACCGGTATATATCAGTGGCGATTTTATTTACCAAATTAAAAATAATGCAGCATAGTGTGACACATACAAGCATACTTATGAAGAAAATATAAGAGAACTTTTTTGAAATGAGGATTTCTTTTTTTGCAATTTCATTAGCTGTTAGGTTACAAGTGGTTTTTGGCTACATGGATGAATTGTATAGTGATTAGGCCACAGAATTTGGTGCATCCTTCACCTGAACAGTGTACATCATACCCAATATTATTCCTCACCCCTTCCAAGTCTGCCCCTTTTGACTCTCCAGTGTCCATTATACCCCTCTATATGCCTTTGCATACCCATAGCTTAACTCCCACTTAAAAATGAGAACATATGGTATTTGGGTTTCTATTTCTGAGTTATTTCACTTAGAATAATGGCCTTTAGCTCCATCCAAGTTCCTGCAAAAGACATAATTTCATTATTTTTGTGGCTGCATAGGATAGTGCATATATACCACATTTTCTTAACCACTTGTCAGTTAATGGACACTTAGGTTAGTTCCATATCTTTGCAATTGTGAATTGTGCTTTGATAAGCATATATGTGCAAGTGTCTTTTTGATAGAATGACTTTTTCTCTTTTGGGTAGATATCCAATAGTAGGATTGCTGGATTAAATTTGTAGATCTACTTTTAGTGCTTTGAGAAATCTCCATACTGTTTTCCATAGAAGTTGTGTGAATTTACATTCCCACCAGCGATGTATAAGTGTTTTCTTTTCACCACATCCACACCGACACCTATTACTTTTGAATTTCTGATACTGACCAATCTGGCTGGGGTAAGACGGTATCTCGTTGAGGTTTTAATTTGCATTTCCCTGATGATTAGTGATATTGAGCACTTTTTCATGATTTTTGGCCATTTGTAGATCTTTTGAGAAATGACTCATCATGTCATCTGCCCACTTTTTAATGGAATTATTTGCTTTTTTCTTGCTGATTCGTTTGAGTTCCTTCTGGATTCTGAATATTAGTCCTTCATTGCATAAATACTTTGCAAATATTTTTCCCCATTCTGTGGGTTGTCCGTTTACTCTGGTAATTATTTCTTTTACTTACAGAAGCTTTTTAGTTTAATCAAGTCCCATTTATTTAGTTTTGTTTTTGTTGCATTTGCATTTGGGATCTTAGTCATAAATTATTTGCCTAAGTCAATGTCCAGAAAAGTTTTTCTTTTAGAATTTTTATGTATTCAGGTCATATATTTAAGTCTTTAGCAAAATGAATTTAAAAAAATCACAAACTAAGTATTTGCTGTCTTCAAGAGACTCACCTAACACATAAGGATTCTTTTAGACTCAAGGCAAAAGGGTGGAAAAATATATTTTATGCAAATGGAACCAAAAAGTGAGCAGGAGTAGCTATTCTATATCTGATAACACAGACTTTAAAGTGACAGCAGAAACAATGACAAAGAAGGTCGTTATGTAATGATAAAAGGATCTATCCAACAAGAAGATATTATAATTCTAAATATATTTGCAGCTATCCCTGGAGCTCCCAGATTCATAAAACAGTTGCTACTTAACCTATGAAAAGTGATATGTAGCAACACAATAATAATGTGGGACTTCAACATTGCTCAGAAAGCACTAGACAGATCATCAAGGTAGAAAGTCAATAAACTAAAAAACACTGGACTTAAGCTTCACTGTAGAATACATGGACCTAACAGATAATTACAGAGCATTCTACTCAAGAACTGCAGAATATGCATTCTTCTCATTAACACATGGAACATTCTCAAAGATAGATTATATGATATGCCACAAGACAAGTCCCAATGAATTTTTAAAAATCAAAATCACATCAAGTATCTTCTTAGAGTACTGTGGAATGAAACTAGAAATAAACTCTGAAATGAACCCCCAAAACTTTACAAATATATGGAAGTTAAACAGTCTGCTCCTGAATGACTTTTAACATTAAAATAAAGATAGAAATTTAAAAATTATTCAAAATGAATGATAATTGTGACACAAATAATGAAAACCTCTGAGATACAGCAAAAGCAGCACTAAAACGAAAGATTATAGCACTAAATGCCTACATCAAAAAGTCTTAAAGATCACAAATCAAGGAACATCACACCTCAAAGAACTAGAGAAACAAGGACAAACAAAACCCAAAGCTAGCAGAAAAAAAGAAATAACAAAGATCAGAGTAGAATGAAATGAAAGAGAAGTAAAAAAATATAAAAGATCAATGCAACAAAAGTTGGTTCTTTGAAAATATAAACGAAACTAATAGAATGCTACCTATTAATAGATTAAACTAAAGAAGAGGGAAGATTCAAATAAACTTAAATAGAAATGAAAATGGTGACATTACAACTGACACCACAGAAATACAAAAGATCATTCGAGACTACTGTGAACACCTCTATACACACAAACTAGGAAATATAGAAGAAATTGATACATTTCTGGAAAGCCCCTTTGCTTGAATCAGGAAGACACAGAAATCCTGAAAACGTCAATAACAAACAGTGAGATAAAATAAGTAGTAAAAAAATGGCCAAGAAAAACAAAAGCCCATGGCCAGATGTATTCACACCTAAATCCCACCAGATATTCAAAGAAGAATTGCTATCAATTAAACTAAAACCACTCCAAGAGATAAGAGAGAGTCCTCTCCAACTGACTATGAAGCCATTATCACCCTGATAACAAAGCCAGGAAATGACATAACAAAAATGAAACCAGAATTTCTTTTGGAAAACGAGGTATATTGTTTCCTGGGCCTCATGGTGCCTTGTGGAGGGGCTATATGGCTGAGCAGGATACTGGCAGGGCCAGTCCCAGACTGAACTGGGGTTTTATCCCAAACCAGATCAGAGTAAAAGAGTAAAAATATTGGATTAATATGGATCTAACCATCAGCCTAAGGTTGATCCTGGAAGTTCCATCAACATAAGCATTGATAACTTTGCTGAAAGCAAATTCTTAAAGAGCCAAGCCTGACAATTGTCTTCATATTTCAATGACCTTTTAAAACTATTACAATAAATCCATAAAACGGCTATAAGCTGCTATACTATAATAGAGCCAATGGATATCCTGACATTTTCCCCTCTGTACTATCTTTTTTGGTTCCATAAGCAATGCTATAAATTTTAAGTACAACCACTCTTTTATAGAAAAAAGTTATTTAACATAAAAATCAGCCTTCAGCATTGTTTGACCTCAATATTACCAAATTATAAATTCCTTTATTGTCAGCCAAGCAATGTGCAGTTTCTCATATTCTACACAATTATTTCATTGTCTCTATCAAGCCAATTTATACCAGAAAAGCAAAAGATACAATAAGCTTCTTCTTAGCTTCAACTATTTGAATAATTAATTAAATTCTCTGTTTTACTTGACTTGTGTAAATAAAGCCATTGATGACTGTTCAACTATCTTTCTTTAGATGATGTTCTTTCTCTGGACTTACGGTCCCTGATGAAGTAGCCCCTGTATCACTTTTGATTGCCTTGTCTCTACATAATAAATATCACGATTATCAGTTTACTATTGGATTGATTTAAAACTCCAGGTTAATGTTTAGGTCTATTGTAGTGTTCATATTTTTCCATAGACTAGATTGACAGATAGAAAAATCTGATTTCCTCATATTATCAAGACTCATCTACATGGTAAGACACTAGAAGCAATTATCCTTTCAACCTGTTCCACAGGAAAGGAAACAAAGTGAGCTTTGTCTTCTGGCATAATTGCTTATGGCTTATCCCTACAAAGCTTTACAAAAATGGAAAGGTGGTAAATGCCCGGATGAACTGATCGAAGCATACAATCACAAAAAATTATTTTTCACATCCTTTCTTATCCAGACTTACATTTACAACACTGAATCCATTGATTCCCAGGTTTCTGCTTTTCTCAGCTTCTTGAAGACAGATTCTAAAAAAAGAGAAGAAAACTTATTATCCAGTCTGCTGGTACTCTAGAAGAAGCCCAGTGTGAGTTCAAGGTACACTTTGCCCTTGCAATTTTGGTATTTGAAGATCTATTAAATATTATAAAAAGTTGGCTGGGCACCTGTAATCCTACCACTTTAGGAGGCTGAGGCAGGCGAATCACGAGGTCAAGAGTTCGAGACCAGCCTGGCCAACATGGTTAAACCCGTCTCTAGTAAAAATACAAAAATTAGCTGGGAGTGGTGGCACATGCCTGTAGTCTCAGCTACTCAGGAGGCTGAGGCAGGAGAGTTATTTGAACCCAGGAGGTGGAGGTTGCAGTGAGCTGGGATCATGCCACTGTACTCCAGTCTGGCAACAGAGTAACACTCTATCTTTAAAAAAAAAAAAAAAATTACACGAATGCTTGGTTTTTGAATCTGGATTCTTTCCCTGTCATCATATCTCAAATGAATTTATTGTTCTTACAGAAAACTTTCCATTAACATTGGTGACAGAAAAAAAGCCAAGGACTTTAAATAATAGAACTCAAAACTAGTGGTGAAGAAATAAAAGTTTCCATTATCTGAATGTCCCCTTTTTTTACCTTTTAGCCTAGTAGAATAAAAGTACTTTTAAAATAAACGTATTGGTTATGAAACTGCCCAATAATGAGGATGATAACAACTTACCTGCCAGAACCCACCTGACTTTAATTATTTTGCTAAATTCTCACAACTGTTGAATTCGATACTATTGGCCTCATTTTAAAGATGAAGAAATTCGTACTTAGAGACCATTAATAACTTGTACCAAGCAGTGGATCTGAACTGGAACCCAGGTCTTTCTGATTGTAGGTTCCAAGCTCTAAACCGCTAAGCCAGACACTTGTCTTTTTAAAGCAAGTGTTCTTCCACTGAGGGAGGTCATAGCTACAGGAAATTCAGCAGCATCCTCTCTTCTGCAGAATTATGATTTCTGAATTATGAAACTCACTAACTAAACTCTCATTACTGGAAAAAAAAAATCATCAGGGAAGACAACCCTTCTGTCCAGGAGTCAAGTAAATATATTGTTTCAATAGAGAGTATGTTGTGTTTGTGTCTAAAATAGTGATAATTATGTCACTCCCTAATGCATGGAAAAGGAGACTTTGGTGTTTCTAGTAAGCTGTTTACAGCAAGAACTTTTAGAATATAAATACTGTGTCTATTATATAGCATTTTCTACCAATAGCATCATTGTTCCCCTCCATATGTTCTTCCGCTAGGTGTCTAATGAGTTCCTACATATGAAAAATGACAAGAGAATCTGAGGAATAATTCAAGCAACTGCAGCATATGGAAACATTGTTTTCTAGTCCCTTTGCCATGATTTCTAGGCAAAACAGCAGGAATACCTGGCAGCCGAGGCTAGAAAAATCATCATCCCTGACTGTAACTTCGACTGAGTTATCTCGCACAAATGTCAGGCTTTGAGTTGACAGTGATAATGATAAACAAGGAAATTTTTCTGTCAGAATTTGATACATACACTCTATTGTTCATTCTACAGTGAATATTCCTCTGCCCCTAAGCTTAATTCCACAAGTCTATGAAAGGAGTCATTAGGACTTTTGCGTCTAGTGCATTTAGCTTTCCATCATTTATGAAACCCTCTTATGTTTCTGAGTGTTGTGTGCTCCTCTGAATTCTTGTGAGGTTTTGCCAGATAAGCTTTTTTCAATAAGACGGTTCCCAATCCAGAGTTCTGCTTCTTCTCCATTCAATGAAGGACACACTAACACTTTTGAGACAAGGTAGTAGAGAGATGTAATATAGTGAGATGTGACTCTCCATCCCCTTTATCCTTCGATCCTTAATGTAATGATTGTGCAACTGCAATTTATTCTGTATTCCACCTATAGACATGTATCCATTCATCAATGTACCCGTTCACAAATATATTGAGGACACTCCTAGACAGAACAACTCAATAATTCCTTCCACCATACATTTGTTTAGTGCTGTCTACTAGTATATACATTTACTTATTTGACTACATTCCAGTCCCCAGTTTGGACTTAAGGCATTTATGACAGTAATAGAATTGATACAGTCTTCATTTGTTATTGCCACTACTTTTCTGTATTTTTTTTTTTATTTTAAGTTCTGGGGTACATGTGTAGGATGTGCAGGTTTGTTACATAGGTAAACATGTGCCATGGTGGTTTGCTGCACCTATCAACCTATCACCTAGGTATTAAACCCAGAATGCATTAGCTATTTTTCCTGATGCTCTCCCACACCCACACCCTCCTGCAATCAGCCTCAGTGTGTGTTGTTCCCCTCCATGTGTCCATGTGTTCTCATTATTCATCTTCCTCTTACAAGTGAGAACATGAGGTGTTTGTTTTTCTGTTCCTGCATTAGTTTGCTGAGTATAATGGCTTCCCGCTTCATCCATGTCCCTGCAAAGGATATGATATTGTTCCTTTTTATGGCTACATAGTATTCCATGGTGTCTATGTAGATTTTTTTAATCCAGTCTACCATTAATGACTGAATTTGAGTTGATTCCATGTCTGTGCTACTATGAATATTGCTGCAATGAACATGCACATATCTTTATAATAGAATGATTTATATTCCTTTGGGTATGTACCTAATAATGGGACTGCTAGGTAAAATGGTATATTCAGTTCTAAACCTTTGAGGAACCATTACATTGTCTTCCACAATGAATGAACTCCCATTCACAATTGCTACAAAAAGAATAAAATACCTAAGAATACAGCTAAAAAAGGAAGTAAAGGACCTCTTCAAGGAGAACTACAAACCACTGCTCAAGGAAATAAGAGAGGACACAAACAAATGGAAAAACAGTCCATGCTCATGGAGAGGAAGTATCAATACCATGAAAATGACCATACTGCCCAAAGTAATTTATAGATTCAGTGCTATTCCCAGTAAAGTACCATTGACATTCTTCACAGAATTAGAAGAAACTATTTTAAAATTCATGTGGAACCAAAAAGCAGCCTGTAGAGCCAAGACAATCTTAAGCAAAAAGAACAAAGCTGGAGGCATCATACTACCTGACTTTAAACTACATTACTAGGCTACAGTAACCAAAACAACATGGTATTTTTACAAAAATAGACACATGGAAAAATGGAACAGAATACAGAACTCAGAAATGATACAGCACACCTACAATCATCTGATCTTCGACAAACCTGACCAAAAAAATGGGGAAAGGATTACCTGTTTAATAAATGGTGCTGGGAGAACTGGCTAGTCCTATGCCGAAAAGTGAAACTGGATCTTTTCCTTACACTTCACACAAAAATTAACTCAAGATGAATTAAAGACTTTAATGTAAAATCCAAAACTATAAAAACCCTAAAAAAAATCTAGGCAATACCATTCAAGTATTCAGGACATAGGTAAGGGCAAAGATTTTATGATGAAATCTCCAAAAGCAATTGCAATGAAAGTGAAAATTGACAAATGGGATCTAATTAAACTAAAGAGCTTATCCACAGCAAAAGAAGCTATCATCAGAATGAACAGACAACCCACAGAATGGGAGAAAACTTTTGCAATCTATCCATCTGACCAAAGTCTAATATTCAGACTCTGCGAGGAACTTAAGCAAATTTATAAGGAAAAAAAACACTAAAAAGTGGGCAAAGGACATGAACAGACACCTCTCAAAAGAAGACATTCATGCAGCCAACAAACATATGAAAAAAAGCTCAACATCACTGATCATTAGAGAAATGCAAATCAAAATTACAATGAGATACATTTCACCCCATGCAGAATGGTGATTATTAAGAAGTCAAGAAATAACAAACGCTGGTAAGCTTGCGGAGAAATAGAAACATGGTTACACTGTTGGTGGGAATGTAAATTAGGCAACTACTTTTCATTTTGGCTATATTAATTGTTGTGTAGTAATATCTCACTGTTTTTTGATTTGCATTTCCCTAGTGGCTAATGATTTTGAACACGTTTTCATCCACTTATTTACCATATTTATATTCTACTCAGTGAAATATTTATTCACGTGTCTTCTGTCCATTTTCTACTTGAATTGCTTGGTTTTTAACTGTTGATTTTTGAGAGTTCTTTATATATTCTAGACATTAGTTCTTTATTGGACACGTGGTTCAAAAATATTTTCTCCAAGTCTGTGGCCTGTCTTTTCAACCTTTTCATATAGTTTTTCACAAAGAAAAAGTTTTTAATTTTGATGAGGTCCAAGTTAGCATTTTTTCCTTTTATGAATCATGTTTTAGTCTCAAGCCAAAAAAGTATGTGCCTGCATTTATATCCCAAATATTTTCTTCCATAGTTTTCTAAAATCTTTATAGGTTTACATCTTACATTTAGGTCCCTAATCTGTTTTGAGTTAGCTTTTGTATAAGTGGAAAGTTTAGGTTAAGATTTTCTGTTTGTCTGTTTTGCGTATGAATATTCAAATGCCCCAAGACCATTTGTTGAAAGGTTGATTTATATTTTGAAAAATCCATTCTGGCTACTGTGTGGAGAATAGAGTGTAGGAATAGGAATAGGCTGATTAGTTAAGAAACTTTTTCATTTTTATAGGTAAGAGATTATGGTGAATAGGACTGAGGTGATAGGAGAGGAAAGAGGGAAAACTAAATGCAGAGTATTTGGAGCTATAGAGTTAATAATACTTGCTGATGAATTCGATGTGCATGTAAGAAAAGAAGAACAGAATCAATGATGATTCTGAGTTTTTAACATGAAAACCTGAGCATATGGTGATTATATTTACAAAATTAGTGGAAACTGAAAGAAGGCTTGGAGGTTGAGACAGAATCAAAAGTTCTGTTTTGTCCATATTCTGTTAGACATCTGAGTGGAGATGTCAAGTAGGTTGCTGGAGTAATGTGACTGGCATTCAAGGGTAAGATCAGGCTGAAGATACACATTTGGGGAGTCATCAGCATGGATGACATTACTTAGAGAGGAAGTCTAAATAGAGAAGAGAAAATCTGCAATTATTATTTTGGATCAAGAAATATTTATATATGTATAGATTTCCTAAAAGTGAACAAGTTAACTGCAAATCTAACTTTAATTGTTTATACTTGATATGAATCTGTGATTAGAACATGTTAATATATTTTACTGCATACATTTACTATTTAAAATATTATTAAGGAGCTAACTGAAATGATAACAGAACTCAGGTTAGAACCTTGTGCCTCATTGCACCTATAATAAAAGAATCCAGGGAAATAAAAGGCCTCAGCTTGTCATCAATAATAGTTTGTCTTTCAAGGATAGCCTCCATGAAATAAGCAAAATATATTGAAACAAATTACCACTGGCCAAACACTATAAGTTTCTTTTACCTCAATAACTAGGATTCTAAGTGAAAGCAACCCTCAAAATTCTAGTAAACTCTCACATTTTCTCCATTCCAAAAAAATCCTGAGTGGATTAGTTCTGGATATAGCAAAAGATTCAATTCTGTTTTGGAGTGGATCAAGGCTTATTTCTGGGAATCCTTAGTCAAAGATACCGGTGGATTCCTATAGACTAACAGAAAGTTGGTTCAAGAATGACTAAGCAATTGAAACTGAAGAAAAGTTTACTTAAACATATTGATGTGACTACACAGAGAGCTCTATAATGAGCACCAACTATTGCAAAAAATGTACAAAAGACCATAGAATTTTAAATGTAGATTTGTAGAGTATAGGCTTGTTTAAATATTAACTGAGAGTCATAAACTGAGACATGCAAAATGCTAGTAAAACTAATCTCTTTACTTTCTTTTAAAAGCAAACCAAAATCCCTCTGTTTGGGCTAGATGCTGTAAAACTATGCTGTTAGGTGGTTGAAGGAAAATTACAAAACATAATAGAAAGTACTGTACACATACTTTGGAGTTTGAGAAGCCTTAGATTTGACATTCAGCTTTTTTTGTATACGTTTTGTAGCCCTGAGATAGTTACTTACATGCCTGAATCAATTTTCCCTGTAAATTCACAATGATTATGCATATTTCCATATGAATTTAGAAAGTATAAAATGAAATTAAATAAATTAAGTGTCTGGTATTATAGTAGGTGTGTCTTAAAATACAATACCCTTTTAAAATTTCTGTTTTACTTCTATCTGCTCGCTCAAAAAGTATTACCTCTTTACAAAAGAAGTATAATTCAGAGAAAAAATTAGTTATCAGATGCATATGTATAAGAAAGGAGACTATTTAATGAATTTATATCTCCATTTCACATAAATTATCTCTCAGAATTAATGAAAGAACTCATAGATGACAGCACCAAATGATAATTAGCACTTGAATGATAATCATTGAGGAATCATGGTTAATGTAGATCGGGGATAATAAAGGTAGGTCCCATTTCCAAAGATTGAAAGAATAATTAGGGTTGGATCATGATACAAAGAGTTGGTGTATCTATGTCTGGGTTACACAATAATTCTGAGAAATAGAATTTCTTTGACCATGGTGTTAACACATCTACAGTGCAAGGCTAAGCCACATACTTTAAACAAAAGACATGTAAACCTCCATATGGTAGTCTGTTCAAATTCTATGAAGATTTCATCTACTAATAATAGTAGGTGGGAACATTTATTTAGGAATAATGAGCTAGATGTGAAAGAACCTGGGCTTGTGAAAGCATCCTGTGTGTTATCATCATTGTGCAAATATGCATAGATGACTTCCAGTCAGCATTAGGGAGCACATGATTATCCACTTGTTGTGTTGGATGTTGCTCATTTCTTCTTTTATTTTTTTTCTAGTCCATAGGAGACATGATCTAGATAAATAAACTGCATTGATCTACATATAAAGTTCTTCCTAAGAATCTGGCCTTTAACCTTGGCCTTATTTGTACAGCACTCAAATCAATTGACCTAGGAAATAACAGGCATCATTGCATATTGCTCACAGGATTTACAGCATTTTCCTATACAGGGCTGTAGGAAACTCCATGATTGATATGACGTTACTACTCATGAGAAAGACTCTAGCCAGATGTTAGGGATTTGAATCTTCCTTCATCACTTACTAGCTGTGTGACCTATGCAAACTGCTTAACTGCTGATTGCCTCAATTTCCCCATCAGTAAAATGCAGACAATAAGAGTACCTACTTCGTGAAGTTCTATGAGGATTAAATGAGTTAAAATTTGTAGACAATTTAAAACCATACATTACACCTCCAAATAAATGCTTGTGAAATAAATATTTAATTAAAATAAGACTGTTAACTGACTTAGAGCTGGACTTTTGAAGAAAGCCAGTTTCATTTATAATTGGGAATGAAAGATCAAATATAATCTATTCAATGATTAGAATAGCATAAAAGTGTCATAGACATATACTATTTACTCATATCTATGAATGTTTAAAAGAAAATGTGTCCATAATTATAATATTAAAAACTTGTAAGAGCCACAGTATAGTGTGACCTTGTTTTAATTAATAATGTAATGTTAGAGCTTAATAATTCTCTCTCACTGATAGAAAATGTGTTGTAGATTTCACAAAGAGTATCAACAGCCATGTATCTTCTCTGTCACATTGTAATAATGGTAATAATGTTAGAACACATTTGTCTAGCATTATAACTTTGCAGAAACCAACCAATCTTTCACTTAATCTTTATAATGGTCCTTGGTGGTCGATAGTGATGAAGCAGGAGACAACCAAATGCTTAGGCAAATAGGGAAGGGTCCCCAGAGAACCTCTGACCCACCCAGGTCATTATGTACAGGGGACTAGCCTAAACATGCCTATGGTGCAAAATTCCATCCCTTAACATATGTGCAGTAAGGAAAATAAATCAGTGTGGAGTGGCTCAGACTAAGGACCCACATATGCACTGAAAGAATGGGGTGGAGCCACTGGGAATTCACTCCCTATGCAGGGGAGGAGCCTGGCCTCTTCAACCTGTGTATGGTGGCCTGGTATTCAATTTGTGAGGTGGAAACCTACATGCAGGACCCCTCTCTTTGTTGAGAGCTTTCTTTCACTTAATAAATCCTGCCTTCTTCACCTTTCAATGTGTCCTTGTACCTAGTTTTCCTTGGTTGTGAGACAATGGCCACAGGCATGCTCACATGACAGATGGGTGAATGGCAGCTCCCTGCCCCACCCTCCTTCCCAACAGGGGAACATAGCCATGTCTGCCAAATGTGCATGTGGCACCCAATGGCCACACAGGGCAGGACTGAGCCCCAGCCACTGTCCAGGCCCCAGGATGGCCTTGGGATGGGCTCCATGCAGCCAGCTGGCCCATGTTCCCCACCATGCATTCACGGAGTCTTCTCATTCACTATCCCCCAGCTGAGGCATCCAATTTCGTTGGATAGCAATTAAAAGTTTCTCTCCCTGTTGGAAAAATCCATTTGCATAGGAATAAGAGGTTTTTTCCCCCAGGCATCTTCTCTACCAGCACTTACATTGTTTTTATTTCTCCACCCTGTCAGGAGTTAACTTTTATGCTAGAGAATTTCTCTTGAAAAGTGTCTTATTTAGACCAGTACCCCAATTCACAGGACACCATTTTTCTCTTCCTTATTTGAGAAGGACCCAATCCCACAGCTTCACCTTAGCACTTGGCTTATTGATAAGGAGTCAACAGCCAGTCTGGTGAGGGACACCTGGGACTTGAGTCCATGCACCCCCTGGGGCAGTTCTTTATTCCCAAACTCAATTCCAAGATTTGGGTCAAAGCCCTAGGAAAGAAAACTGGATCTGAGGGATCCAGAGGCAGATGACAATGAAGGTTAAAAGGCACAGTGCAGGTGAGCATGACGAATTCTTGCCAATTAAGCCAAGCCTCCTGTTTCATGGATAGAGGTCATGTTAGTAACCATGGCTTAAATGAAGTGCAGGGAACTCAAAGGCTACTGACAGCAGGGACAAAGTCAATGCATGAGTCAGAATGGATAATCCTACCCACCAGGCCCCGTTAGCACGGGTGAAAGCTGCATTGGCACCCGTGGGTGGCACCCTGTCAAGATCTCTGGGACCTGGGGATATAAGGACAGAAGAAGAAAAGAGGGTTTTTTCCTTCTTTCCCTCATAAACTGTGGTATTTTCTAGGAAGAGAAAGAAACCAGGGACACCTTGCTCCCCTCTTTCTAGATGAGGGGCCATTAATCTTCAGTCTTTACCCCTTTCAAATGCATCCTGAAATCTGGGACTTCTTTGAAAACAAACACCTTCTTTTTTCCTTTTTCCTCCTCTGTCCTCTCTTTACAGATGGGTAATTGTGTCCCTGTATTACAGGACACTCCCCTTGGATGCATTCTTCACACTGAGAAAAGTTAACTTCCCAAACCTTAAACTGGTTGGTCTTAAGCTGTAGCCAATCTGGTGTGCATTGCATGTCTTAATTGAGGCTTGTTGGTGTCATTTGTTGAGGTTGCTTTTGATGAAGCTCAAAAGCCAAAAATATTGGCCACTTGGGATGGCTAAAGTCAGGTAATAAGGGATTTAAAGGGATTTTGTAAAAGAGTGCTCAGCTTAATTAAAAGTGGATATCCAAATTATAGGTATATTTTAAAGATCTTTATGTTTATTCTCTTCTTGGACTTTGTTTTGCTGGAAAAGTGGTTTTTTTTTTTTTTTTTTTCTCAGTCAACTGAATTACTTTTCTCCACCTTGTCTTGCCACTCTTAATGCACCCATGAGAGGCCCTAAAGTAATTTCTGATGGCCTGACACTCCTTGGGAAAAACAGAAAAGGTACCACAGATTCCATTTTGGGAGAAACATCTATTTTCCTTATTGAACTCCAGGAGTTAGAGGTGAATAAGTCCCTCTCAAAATCTGTTTTTATCTTCCAGCTATACCTGTTTATTAGGCCCTAGAAACTACATGTTTTCCTAGCCCTGCTCTTAAAGGGCAACACCCAGAGGCCAATAAACTAATTAGAAGACTGGCAAACTAAAAATATTATAACTACTGGATCTTCTTCTATTTGTGTAGTTATATATGTGTTGTGTGTGATGTCTATAAAAAATGAGTTCTAATTAACTGGCTTAAAGAAAAATATTTTTTTGAAGGAAAAGTAAAAGCTGTAATGCCTTTCAGTTCATGTGACTTTAATCTTTGAGAAATAAAAAGTCTTAAAGATTGTTGGTAAAACACAGATGTCATTAAAATGTAAATAGGTAGTCTAAATTATGCAAGTTAGATACTAGGTTTGCTAAATGTTTTAAGATTGTAAACTGCTTCTTTGGTCTTTGAAAACTGTTTGACTTGCCTACCTTACAACTTGGTAAGGCTTGAGGACATATGGAATTAACCACACCCTTAACTATGGTTGTAGGAGTCAAACTTTACTAATGCATAGTGTATAATTAAAACAACTTACTAGATTTTACATTAAAATTAAAAATTTTTATGAGGTACTATTATAACATGTAATTCAGACCACTGAAAATAGATTTACATGCCAGGTGTGTAAGAAAATTAAAATGTGTTTTTTAGTAAAAGATTATATAAAGGCATGGAAATGTAAATTTTTGCCTAGGGTTAAAAGTTTGTTTTGAATTATGTAAGATAAAACAAAAAGTTTAAACAAGTTGTGGAAGGTTTCTAAAAATTTAATCTTGTAAAAAGAAATTCTGTGTGGACATTGGCTAAAGTTAAAAAGGATATTATTTTTCTGTGAACTGAACATTGGAATAAAAGCACAGCTGGTTTTTCTTAGAGAACTGATCTGCTCTTTCACAAAAATTTATAAAGGGTTAGAAAAGGTTTATAAGAATATCATCTCATGGTCAAATGGGTTAAGATTAAATAGAATTTTCTATAAGGTTTCATAAAAAAGTTGGAGTTGACATTAATAATAAACTAATGCAAGGGTGAAATTTGACTTTCTCTCCATTGTACAAGATTTTCATGTAATAGTAAAGGATAATGAAAATATTTCACTTGCCTGGCAGATAGACTGCCAAGGAAAACAAAAAGAAGACAGGAGACAAATTGTTGGAAAAGCTGTCTTCCCTCATAATGAGTAAAGGTTTTTGGCCTTGTTTTAAAATTTCTGAGTCATCATTTTGGCAAAATAAATAACATGGTAATCTGGAATTATATTTCATAATATCAAGTGTTTTATACCTCAGACATATTTAACGGGCTTCCAAAAATCAAACTTCAGTTTCAAGTTTGTCTTTCCTGAGCCCTAGCTTTTGAATGCTATAGAGGGCCCCTAGAGCATCCAGAAGAGAAGTAAACAGGATTATCTGAGATGTTTAGGTACATGGGATTGCCAAAATCATTTTTAATCTTCTTCAGATTACATTTTAGTGAATAATGTTATGTTTCAAAATTATATGGGATTTCTAAAACTCTCATGTCTGAATATATGCTATCAATCATAATTAAGGTTGTTAAGTTGTTGTAAACCACATAACCAAATTTCTTTGTCAATTGTGTTTCTAACTGTAACTACCCTGGACATTTTGTTATTCGCAGATAATTGTTGTCTTGTTTTAATTCTCTTCAAAAGATGGTTTATAATCATCTATAGAACTTTGACAGGTGCTCTCAAGTGCAGCTTTCTGATAACTTTGGAGATTGTGGCTTTGGAATAAAGAAAAAAACGTAGAGGACTCATGAAGAGCTGAAATGTTCCTGAATATCAAGCAGAATAATAATGAAATGGATGGAATTAATAAACAACTGAAGTAATCTTTTTTTAACTTTTGCTTAAAACATTGCTGATCCTCGTTTTGTTTTTTGGAGTGAAGGAAATTTTTATGTTGAGCTACTTACAGTCTTTAATAATTGAGTAAAGTAAACTCTGTGAACAAAATTTGGAGCAAGTTTGTCTCTCTGCCTGATTCTTCTAGAATCTGTAGACTATCTTTGAGTATTCTTCACTTATAGCAATATGATTATTTGTATAAGTGTAATAAGAGTCTATTTTCTTTTTCAACAGGATGCAATTGGAGAAACTGGTTGCTTTACCAAGGCTTTGACTGGAAGGGTATGCTTCATTTTAAGGAATCAATTTCGACTTGCAGAGCTGATAAAAGCCCTTTGGGAAAACGGACCTCATACCTTGTCTACACAGTACCTGTGCAGAGTTTCTAACCTGTGATGAATAAAGAATGCCACTTTCTAACAGGACCAGGAATCCCACGTTCTTGGAACTTCAAAAAGAGAGGAATTCGCCCAACTCATAGTATTTGAGGGTACAAACCCATGGTTGGGCTTGGCTTTAAAAAGTCCTACATGAGATTCCTTGTGGAACAGTTTTATCAAAGTGAATTTTAAAAGCCTATATAAAAATAATTATTCTTGATGCACTTCATGCAAATAATCAGGCCAAGTATAAGAATAAAGTTTATTTTGCAAACAACGCAGTCCTATTATGATTTGTTTTTAACAAAAACGAGGACTAGAGAGAGAAATTATGTTTCAAAACTTGTCATACATTTGTCATTAAATTCTAGACTCATTAGTTGTTTTTAAGTTTTTCACCTACATTTTATACTAACCCTGCTTATTCCCATGAACCAACTAGCTATCTCCATCTGCAGCTCAGAAGAAACCAAAAGGGATGGGTAATATAAAAATCTGAATCAATATTCTAGTTCTGGGCAATTATCTTGCAAATCCTCCCAGGTGATAGGAATAAATAGGGTGCCCATAATCCAGAGGTTTATTTGTTTGGGAAAATAGGACCAAGGGAACTAGCCAAAGTCAAGCTCCATGCACCGAAATCTTAGTAGGCATAACTATAGCCACCAGTTATCTGGTCGTGTAGGCATCCTCCAGATTTTTTAGCTGTCCTTACCCGCTCCTTGATTAGTTTTGATCCATGTCTTCTAATAATTTAGTTTGTCTCTTCTTGCCTTCAGGCCATCGAACTCCAAATGGTCATGTAACCACAGCTACAAATGATGGCCCCTTTTTTTTTTTACCAGGGATCCTTAGATAGGCCTCTGATGGATATCTGACTGCCATTTTCTCAAAACAGTGTCCCTTGTCAGTAGCAAGTGGTCAGGATCAGTCCTCCTCCTTTTCCTTATCTTTATTCTAATGGTAGTTAAATGTACTTCTTTAGAGGAGGGAATGATAGAGGTAGGAGATAGCCAAATGCCTAAACAAATAGGGAAGGGTCCCCGGAGAACCTCCAATCCACTGATGTCATTGTGAACAGGGGCTTGCCTAAATATGCCCACAGTGAAAAATTCCATCCCTTAACACATGTGCAGTAAGGGAAATCAGTCAATGTGCAGTGATTCAGACTAACGGCTCACATGCCCACTGGAAGAATGAGGTGGAGCCACCATCATTCCTTATGCAGGGGAGGAGCCTGGCCTCTTCAACTTATGTGTAGTAGCCTGGTATTCAATTTGTGAGGTGAAAACTTACATGCAGCACCCCTCTCTTTGTTGGGAGCTTTCCTTTTGCTTATAAATTCTGCCCTCCTTACCTTTCAGTGTGTCCATGTGCCTATTTTTTCCTCATTGTGAGACAAGAACCCAGATTTAGCTGAACTAAGGAGCAAAAATCCTATATCGATAGAACAGATATTATTATTTATAATTCACAGATCAGAAAACTAAGGCCCAAAGAATTTAAGTAATTTGTGTGCCTAGAGTCACAATGTATCAGTTCAGGGCTCACATCTCCTAAAGTGCCTTCAGATAGTGCCTAAATCACGAGTCAAAACTTCTGTCATTCTCATTCTCTGCATTCCTTTGAAAGAAAGCAGGAAGCAAATACCTCTTTCAAAATGAGGAAGCTCAGAGGTCTTCTGTTTACAGTCATGCAAGTTGGGCACCATACAACTCTAGTTAGTGTCATGCACATAATGGCCTCCGTAAACAGTGCTTTCTGGGTTTTTGTATAGGGCACATCCTGCACATCCACATGAGCAATATATGAAGCAACTACTTTTACTCATCCAAATGCCTAAGTCAGAAGCAGGAAGCAGCAGCAGCAACAGAATTGACATCCTGATTTCCATTTCATTGTGTGGTTTCACAGTAAAGAAAGGAAAAAAAGAGGAAATCAAACAAAAGTAACTTTTAGAGAAAATCTGTCACTCAGGTTAAATTTTCTCTTACTTGAAATTCACCCTGTGTATATGAAATTGAATAGAATGACATTTGATTGAACTGACTGGGAAAGAAACTGACAAGATACATCCGGATTCAGGCTCTCAAATTTGGTTTATTGTTTAGTGCAGCAACCCCTGAAATTAAATGAACACATACAGGAGACTCATCATAATGCTATCTGTGGAATCCTGTTATAGGGAGACAGTGCTATTACAAAGTCCTCCCACAGTTAAACTCCCAAGATGGACTTGATATTCTGCAAAATAGCACAATGGATTTAAGTGAGACTGGAGCTTACTTTTTCCCATTTTTTTTACTTAAATTAGAAATCTTGTCATTGGATTTTTTTAAAAGCTCCTTGTGAAGTAATTATATGTAATCTATTTTCAAGTATTCTTTCTGAGTAAACCTGTAAGAGATGGAAAGAGATATCTCATACCTTTCGTTTCTTAACTGCCACACAGTTCTCTTTGAAACTAGTTCCAATAATGAGTCATTTAAAATAGAAAATGGGCCTTTTTAGCTTTTGAAAACTTAATGGGAATCACGAGACAAGAAAAGGGGGCCTAATGTTTAGCCAGAGGTAAAATGTAGAGGGTTAAATGAGTTTCACATAGTGTCATTAGAAATGCTATCAGAAATAATTAAGCCAACAAAATCTTTAAGCATCTATTAGTGTTTAGACATAATGACAACATACATATGTAGCTGTCACGACAAAACAGAAAATAATTTAAAAAATTAATTTTGTAAGAGTTATCACAGAAGCAATTCACACACACACAAAAGCATTGAATATAAAAGGTGACCACTGCTGGGGGCATTTATAGTAAAATACTTGAAATGACTGACAGTGAAATAGCACTGAAATAGATTGTTTGTGTACTCCAGAAGAAAACATTTTAAAATGTAATTTGAGTGTGTTTCCTAATGCTTTCAAAGTAGAAAAGAAAATGTTTTCCATAACAGTTCACCAACATACACTGACAACAGTGATTAGATAATATCCTTCTTCCATTTAACAACGCAGAAATTATGAGGAGTCATTTAATCCCTCAGATTGTTTAGCTGTGACACTTTTGATGTACAGTACAAGAGATTTAACTATCAGCCAGAAAACAAAAAGATTAACGCGACATTTGCACAGCAAATCACAATCACCATCATGCTCCATTTGCCAGACTCTTCTCTAACAGCTGCTATTCAGCATCTCTGAGTAAGGATAAGTTAGTCAATCAGCAAACTCAGGTACTACCAAGTGTGTCTATGTAGTGTATATTAAATCCTGCAATGATTCCTCTAATAAGCAATGTCTTGGTTGCTTGCTGCATTCCAGGCACTATTACACAACAAGATAACTGAGAGGAAGAGATTACGCTTGCAGAAGTTAGAAAGACATCTAACAAATAAGCAATTACAAAGGAAAGCAACAGGAGTGTGGCAGCTAAGTCTGTCTATGGGCGTCAGGAGAGACTTGGCAGAGGCAGGCACTGTGAAAGAAAGCCATGGCATATTTTTCTCTGTCTCAAATCATTTCACCAAAAAAAGAGGATTTGGAAATGGATTCCAGATAATCACCTCATTGGCAACTTTAAATCTATGTAAAATATTTTCAATTCAAACTATTAAATGTCGGTCTCTCATACACACACACACACACACACACACACATATATGAATATATATTGAGATTAAATATTTAATACCACTTACTCTTTGTTGAACCCTGATTTAAGTCCCTTTGGGGAGTTCGGCTTTGGGAAAACTTTCCTTCAAAACAATCTCACCAACAGTAATCTTGTAATAACATCTCAATGTTCATTCACTTAATGTTATGATGAAAATATTAATTACTCAAGAGATTTTGATAATTTAAATTTAATTATATGAATAGAGAAAGGCCAGGGGAAGAAGGGATAAAGTCCAACCTCAGAGACAAATGAGAGGTTTGTAGGAGAACAGTGCATTTAAAGAACGATATAAAAGGACTTAGGTGTGATGGGTTAGTAGCACAGGCACAATGTATAGGAAGAAGTGGACAGGGGCAAGATAATGGAATGCCATTTACGTTTGATACAGAGTATAGGTTTCATATAAGGACAATGGGGAGCCACGAAAGAATTTTAAATTGATGTATATAAAAATCACATTAGGCCTGAGAACATTTTTCAGATAAAAAAGCAAATTATGTATTTAAAGGGAATGAAACTAACATAAAATCACTACTGGTAAGTAATTGGAAAAAAAAATCCAATTCTTCATCTTTTTCAATATCTAAGCTTGCAGTGTGACTTTGCAGCAACTTCCATTAAGAAGTGGAGTCTCTCCACTTCAGGAATATAAGCTGGCCCTGCTTTAAAAGATAGAATGTGGCCAAAGTAATGGTGTGCCAGTTCTGAACCTGAACCTCCTGGTATTCATTTTGTCAGAACCCTGCTTTTGCTATGAGAACATGCCATACTAGCTTGCTGGAGGATCAGACGCCACTTGGTTCTCACCCAAGTTGTTCCAGCTAAGACCATCCTAGACCAGTTTTCGGCCAGATACTCTCAATACATTTGAGAAAATCTAGACAAACTCAGCAGAACTGCCTGCACAACCACAGATTCGAATACATACAGGAGTGAGTCCAGCCAAGACTAGCAGACCCTCCTAGCTGACCCACAAACTGGGGAGCAATCATAGATGCTTATTGTTTTATGCCATCATGTTTTGGGGAGGCATGTTTCTTAGCAGTAGGTAACTGCTATACCACCTTAACAAATCTTCCGTGATCCATTATGAGTAAACACAAAGATAGAAAATTGTACTTCCAAATGAAAATCAAACATAAACTCTTAGAATACAAACCAATTGGCATCTTTCTTCTGAAAAATACTCAGGCAATACTGAGGTTCCTAATTATTAATATGATCTACCCTTATCAAAACAGTAAGCTTCTTTTTGGAGCATATTCCTCCCTATTCTTCACAATCTCTCCATTTCACTTTCAGCCAATTCTCTCTCCAGTGCTGCCATGCAGTTCCAGTGCTTCATGGAATTTTTCTGAAGATTCTTAAGCTAAGTTGCTAAAAATTCAGTTTATTACCCCTGCCAGAAGTGTTATCATTTGAAAGAAAGGTAAACCTTACCACTTATATTTTATTCACAGCATCTAAAACAGTTTTTGGTGCAGAGTAGAAACACAAAAATATTTGTTAATGAATTAATGTATCTTTCTCCCTTATTACTCTTCCCTATTAAAACTGCTCTCCACTTTCAAAACTATTTCTAGTCTCTTTACCCCTCCCTAGATTCATAAACATTAATCTATTTTACTTGCCCTCTGAGTCATGCTAAACCCTATATAGTATACTATAGCATGCTATAGCATGTATACTAACTCTCTACCTTTTACCACTATAGATGTGAAAATCCTGGCTCTGCTACTGACTATATGTGACACTAGGGAAACTACCTATCCTTTCTATGCCCCAATTTTCTTATTACATAATGGTAATAAAAATACTGCCTGTCTCGAGTAAGAGTAAATTAAATAATATATGTAAAATACATAGAAAGAACTTGTGACAGAGTTAAGTACTCAAAAGAGGCTAGCCATTTTTTAAATCTTGCCTATCTTCTTACAAAGATGATGCCAGCTATTCATTTTCACCCTTACTCTGTCCAGATTGCAACACTGATGGACAGTGACACATCTCTACCCATTAAATGCTCTATATTGTGCCTTTACTATCTTTTGAGCTCTCAATATCTAGAATTACCAAAGTTTGTTTCTGATATTTTCTGCTCTCATTGGGAAGAGCAGAAAACCCAGGTCTATCCCTTCTAAGCTCAACAGATAAATCTTATCTTCTGAAGACCTGTGTATGTCATTCTCTCAGCCCACAGGCCCTTAAGCATTATTTCCCTTGGCCCCACTTTTGAATTTCTCTCTAGTTTCTCTCATCCTTGTTCATTTATCTCATTGAACAGAAGTATATATTCCTTCTCACACTAACACTTCCATTTAATATTCCCATCATCATCTATTTCTTCTTCCTCCAGGATGTTGATCTATCCCCTTTTTAAATCAATTTCTCTTTCTCCACTGACTGTTTGCCCTTGGCCAATAAACTCTTCTGGCCTCTCCTGCCAGAAAAATATTTTCACTTAGTCTGCCACTAAGATTACTCGTTTGCTTTCCTTTCAGCTACAAAATTCTCAAAAATAGGTGATTTAAATATAACACCTGCACACCTTTCTCTCTTATTTAGCACATGTACCAGCTGGCCCCAAACCCTTTTATGTCATATATGATATGAATATATTATTTTCCATCAACATGATTTTTATGCAATGGAAGAGCAAACAGAACTGTCATATCTTTTGCAATGAAAGAACCACCATTTAATAAATAGTTACCATTAGATTCTGCGCTAAGCTCCTTGAATATATTAACTCATTGAATCTTCACAACAATCCTATAAGGTAGACAATGAAAGCATTTCCATTTTACAAATAAATAAGTATGCTGAACTTAATTTTTTTTCATTTATCTGTTTATGATCTTGGAGCTACAACTTAACTAAAGCTCAGTAGCTCAGGCACAAACTTAATCACCTATGTGCTAATCATTACTCTGATGATTGCTCTTTGACTCATGAGCTATCATACTATGAACACTGCTCTGTTGAAGGTCACCAAAGGCCTAACTCAAAGTGCTTCTTCCCTGTTCTAACCCCGTAAGATTTCCTATGGAACTTCTTCCTTATTCTGCATATATTACGTATTGCTTTCCATCTAAATATGGATACCCTTCCTTCATGGATTACTGTATTTTACTCCTACACTTTTTATCTGTTTTTCCCTGCCTCCTCTTTTGCAGAATAGACACACATACTGTTATTTCTCTCATATTAAGAAAGTTACATTCTTTTTAAATTCTGCTTCATTGGTATAGCCACTACCTTACTTTTCTTTTTCACTTCCCATTGAAAAAGAAGTCTATATGTGCTAGTTCCACTTGCAAATTTCCCATTCACTCCCCAACCCACTGAATCTCAATTCTACAAGCATTCTATTGAAACTGCTCTTTCCAAGGCCAACAATAATCTCTAATTAAAAATCCAATAAAACCTGTTCAGTTCTTATCTAACATGATCTGTCTAAATGTTTCATTGGCACTTTAAACTCAATAGACTTAAAAAATGAACTCATTGTTTTCGCCACCTGCCTCTCACCCTGCTTTAGTTCCAAGTTTTTCTCTCATGTTTAGCTTAATTTCTATTATTCCATTTTAGTAGGCTCAGGACCTCCTGTAGTTTTCTTCCTCATCTTCATTTCATTCACCAATCATTTCACCTATCTCATTTCAACCTTGGCAAAAACCTGCATTAGAGGCTCTTAATTCTGGATGCATGCTAGAATCACCCAGGGAACTATTTTAGAAATACCTACACACAGACCCTAATCCCAGACCAATTTAGAGAATCTCAGAGAGTTAGTTGGGCATAGACATTTTTTAAGACTTCTCAAGTAATTGAAATTGCAACCAGGATTGAGAGTCATGTTTCACATTTTCGTCAGTCATATAGTCCAAACTCAGACTCTCAACAGCTCTCTCCTAGATTATTTTAATCCTTTCTAATTTCTTTGCATGCCCACAACCTCTCTTCTTTGAGATTTTCAAACACATTTTTGCTAAAATCTGTAAAACACAGCTTTACGGAACATGCATTGCCCTGCCATGTTCACATAACTTCTAGAATAAAATTTAATTGCTTTGCATAACAAATAAGCTCATCCAGGAAAATGCTTAATGTATAGTGCAGACCATTTAGCAACTTGCAATATATTGGAGAAAAACAAATACAAAAAATCAAAATAAATACAAAATTCTCATAAATCTTCTATATACCCACTTTCCCATTGGTTAGCATAGTGCCATAAAAACAGAGGGCATGGAGAAAATATATTTTGAAATAATTTGAAAGACCATTTTTAAGACTAAGCTTCAGTTAACCCCAAAATTCAATCTAGATAAACATGCTTGTGCCTAGTAGGAATTCAATAATTGTCAGTTAATTGTCATATAATTGTACTACTTTTCCCAAACTCACACAGTGCATATCAAAGCAATGAGAAAGAAATCTGCAAGAAATCTAAATATATTTATTTCAATGTTTTCTTCCCAAAGCATTATATATACAAAACAAGGACAGAAAGGAAGGGAGGGAGTGAGGGAAGGAGGGAAGGAGGGAAGGAAAGGTAGGAAGGAAAAAAGAAAGACCCTTACTTTGATAGAAACAGTAACCTTCTACCATGAGAGCTCTATTTGGGTAGCAGGGACAGAAGATACTCAGTATATGCCTCTCCCAACTTTTCACTTTCTCTAAGCATTGTGTCTGGTATCATCCTAATTCTGCCCATCACATTAGTGAGTCAAAGTGAGAAAGGGCTGGATAATGAACAAATCAATTTGATTTCTTTGTTTCTTTGCATATATTGCCCTTTCATATGGATGCATTATCTATGAATGGAGAAAATGATAAAAACTTTGAAAAGATCAAGTCTCAATCACTCTATTAATTACTATGCTATTAGCAATTATTATCGAAAGTCACAGTTGAATAATATAGCATTGGTTGTAAATAGTGCAAGTATTGTTGAGGGAAATAAGAAAATTAAAATTTCTCTTTATTTTAATCATAGATGCAAATTCTCAGATATCCTCCTACCCATTAATAACAATAGCATATTTGAAATCACTTATAGTACACGCTGATGTTAAAACTGGAAGTTTGTATTGTGTTAAGGCAACAAGAGTATATAAAAAATAAAGTAAAATAAAGCTATAGGATATTATTCCGAAAATAGAGGACTTCAAAAGAATTACCACAAATCAGTCACTCATTGGACCATACTCTCACACTGTAATCTCATCCATGTTCCAGGATATTACAACGGATGGATACCAAGATAAGGATCACACACACACACACACACACACTCTCATGTGACAACTGGTGAGATCTGAATTAGGTCTGTATTGAGTTAATAGTATTAATCAATGTCAATTTCCTGGTTTTGACGATGTTATATGATTTTGTCAAATGTTGTCACTGGGTAAGATGGGGAAAGTTTTCAAAGAAACCCTCTGTGCTCTTTCTTGTAGCTTCCTGTGAGTCTTAATCTACTTAAAAATAAAAAGTTTAAAAAGTTTTTTAAAGGTTAAATTATAGTCATATTTGTGATTTTAATATCTTAATACATATTTTGAAAGATAATTAGGTCATTATCTTTAACAATTTTCATAAAATACATTTTACATATTGCTAGCAAATTATGCCAGTTGTACTCACAGTTAAAATGGGCAAGTAGCACAAGTGTTAAGCATATCTATTTCAATTGTATCCTAGCAAAGAAGCATTCGTATATTGGAACCTTGTGTAAATGGCAAGATTCGCCATGGATCTTTATTAAAAAAAAGATTGAAGAACTTATGTCATCTTCCCCAGGAATTCAGAGTTTTCCCTGGATAATAACTGAAATGCTTTTAAAATAAAACACAGAAAACAGATCTATAAATGTAATTTATGAAAGACAGTTCATTTTATATCCCAATTTTATTCACCTTTTCTGAATAGTCACAACATTAATCTACTGGGGATAATCTAGTTAGTATATTTGAAATTCCACATATTTTTTTCTATTATATGCATGTATTACACTTGTATATAATACAGAGTTTCCAGTGTTGATTTAAAGAACATAGTTTAAAAATGAGAAGCATGATCTATAATCTCAAATCTCAAACAAACCTAGGACAAATTCATAATTTCCAAAAAGTATAGCTTTTCACTTGGTTACAAAGAAATTAATGATATTCTAATTGATGCAGAAATTCCAGGACAACCGTTTTTTTATATATATAATTTTATATAGTCTTGAGCCATTGTGAAAATCCACTCAAAGCCATCTAATTCATTTTATGCATGATTAAAATGGAGGCAGAAAGTCATTTCATTCCATGAACTTATGAGACAGTGGATTTTAGTTCAGTGGGAGATGTATACTTTTCAGATTTTATTTTTAACCAATTTTACATTTTTAGTTGCTCTTCCTAGGAAAGTGTCTGAGTAGTGTATTGGTCTTTGAATATTGTCACAAACTAATAGACCAAAGTTCCCCAGGATATATGGGCCTCCATCTTGGAAACCAACGTATGTCTAACTGACCATACCAGTGAGTTTTTAGAATACAAGATATTTCCATACCTTCTTCCATACCACCTTCCATGATGGAAATTCTAAAAGGACAATTTATGAAGCATCTTCTGAGTAGTCTAAAATGAGTAAAACACAGAAATCCCTCTCTTTGCATTCCTTCAAACTATAGGTTTACACAATATTGTTATAGAATGGCTACACAATTTTCTTTCTTCTCTCCCTTCATATCACAAAAGAAATAAAACAAATGTAGTATAAAATTATACATTCTATAACTTAGGAAAAAAAAAGTACATACATGTTTAAGGCCTTTAAATATTTATGACTTTCCTGTAGAACCAAAACCATAAATGTTAAAATGGCTACAAAAATGTCACAAAATATTGGCCTAACAAATTGTTTGAATAGGAAAACTGTAAGCAAATATTTATTAATTTGAGACTGAGGAAAAGGAACAATTTCTTCTATCAACAGATTGAACAAATATATAAGCATTCAAACAGTCATTGGGATCAAGCAAAAGAAAGTCTTTTAAAATGAGATAGGACAGTTTTTAAAAAAAAATACTAGAAGAAATCTAAGTGAATAATGCTCAAGCTAAGAAATCAGAAACTCACATGCATCCCTGTCAATTTTGTTGGAACTGAAGGCTACCCAGTAATTTGACTGCTCACTGCTGATTTCTGTGAAGGGAATAAGTAAACATAAAAAATTAAAGAAAAGTTCACTTAAAAAAAAAAAAAAACAGAAAGGGAGAGTGCTCTAGAGGTACAAAGTATTATATAATGAAAATGGTAATCCAGTTCTAAGTACTACATATTTGACAAAGAGCTTCAGGAGGGTGTTGTTAGCCTTAGGGAAATATGTCAGCTTGTCTATACATCCTTATATGATTGATTTATTCAGATAACTATTACTTGCCAATGTTATTACCAATGGATATATATTTCCATTCCTTTAACAAAAGCAACTTTAAGATGTTAAAACATGTAGGCTTTCCGAGCTCCAAGGTTAGGATATAAATAAAATTGTCTCAGTCTACACCATGCCAGAGGAAAAGTTCTCAAAGGAAATGTCATTAAAGCCATGTGTAGTCCCACTAGCAAATGAACACATCCAGGACAGAAGGACAGTGCACTTGGGATACAGCTTGCAGAAACAAGAAAAGTAGTCACATCTGGAGCCAATAACTCAAAAGGTGACTGTCTCTGACATCACCCTGAAAAAACAACTCTTCACCAGCTCCGCAGACAGCGACTTCAAATTCTTTTAACAATTTACAAGTGGAACACAGTTCAAATCTGCTGAAATCTTCATGACATAGAAGTTCATGTCTGACTTTTAAAAAGTCTTGATTTCAAGAAGAGGCCATGAAATCCCTTGGAAATAGACTCTTGAGCGCCTCTTTCAAGTGGTATAAAAATCTTCAAGATCACCCCAGGAGTTAAGTTTCTATGCGTATGTTCAATGTCATCAGCCTTGAGGATCACTTGATTTCTCCTGGGTTAATGGGTTACCTACAAAGGAAGAAGAAAATACAGTCAACATTTCATAACATAACAGTAATCTTAAAACTAAACACAATTAAAAATTAATTGGTAACTCAAAATGCTGGTGTTTGCTATTCAAATACATTGCTTAATTTTAAAGGACTACCAGATGCAGGTATTTCCACTATATAAAAATATACTTTTTTTCTCATTATCATCTCACAATATTTTTAGAGTCACTTGCACAATTATCCAAATGAATACAACTGTGGCTAGAATTATCCCAACTGGTGATAACAATATCCCTCTTAGACCCAGAGAGTGATTCTGGAATCCTTGTTTTGTTGCATAGGCTTGGTGGCCATAGCCTAAATATCATAAACACATCATACTAGGCCTCAGTGAAGAAAGACCTCTGTTCCCAGCAAAATAGCCACATCGTATTCTCAAAAAGCCCTTGGGGATTGGCTCCATAAAGTTCATTTTTGAAATAGTTTAAAAATTGAGGGCTTATTTGAGTCAATTATATTTTGAAAAAAAAATCTGTTTATGGGGGACAAAAATATGTGGGGAGAGAAACAATAAGGAATAGAAAAATGTTGTACCAAATGTTAAAGGTGCCCCAAATTTTTCATAAAATTGATAAGAACATACTATTAATGCTATTTTAAGTATCACTCAGAAACATTCATACTAACTTCACACCTACCAAAGTCCAAAGACCATTTGTATACAGGAGAAAAGAATAAACAGATAGAATAACTGATACATATATACATACATATCTATATATGCATAGATACAGAGGAAAACACACAGAGAGAGGGAGAAGGAGAGAGGGAGAGGAGAAATCAAGAGATTTCTGCTGTGTCAATAAATTTCTAATTCTACTCTCATATCAGGCAGGGTATTTAGAGAGTTACCTAACAGGTCTTTTCTAGGAATGGCTAAAACAAAAAGCGATTTTAAAAAATTATTGTTGAAACCTTGATTTTATTCTATTAAGTGACATTGTTACTTGTCCTTTGAAAAACATTACAAAAGTCTTTGGTTTCACTGTTTTCTGATCAATTATAAAAAAAAATGAATACATTAAACAAAATAATAAGCTAGTTCTAGACTTTGCTATGGCTAGTCTCAAATTACATTACCAAAGGGAGATGCCACAGAAGGCAAAAGTGTGTTTTCATGTATGGAGGCAGTCATCTTATTTCTGTCTCAGTGGTCTGCTAGCACTGCCGAGGAAGGAGTTCTTTGCCTATGTATCTGAAGTATCTTACTCCCCAACCATGGAAGAAGTTGAACCGAGGATGGAGGGTTGGAAACACATGAAGAGCCTACTGAATCTCTGAGACTCTGGGAGCAGGAGATATCTCAGGCGTAGCAGTGTTCTCATTATCAATTATCAATTATCAATCTGCCTGCCATTCAGGAGTCATCATATACAATTTCTGTGAAGGACTTCCAAATTGAGTATGAACGTGGACCATATTTTCAAAACTAATGCTGCAAAGACAAGAAACGAGAGAGGAAGATATATGTGTGTGTGTAAAAGACGGAGAGAGGAAATTGAGAGAGAATCAATGGTTTAGCCTCTGCTGCGGCTCCGTGTAGCCAAATGGAGAAACATGGCGGAAATGAACTGGATGAACATGGTGCCATGACTCCATGATAGCAAGACACATGTCCTCTTGATCCACTTCAAGCTCAGGTTCTAAGTAATCTATTAGTGAGTGTAATAGATGCATTCCTATATCTTCATTTCAAGCTAAATAAATATTTGACTCTACTGGTTTATATAAAGTAGAGAAATGTTCCTCTCAACTATTTATATATTAAAACTTTACTCATATAATTTTGAAAATAAATATCTAAATTAAAAGTATAGTACAAAAGGCTTATGAAACTAAAACAAATCTTTCTCCATTTTTGTAGAGAAAAATATATATATACACACATATAAACATATAAACACATATAAATAAGGAGGTTACCCATATCCTCAAAAACATCATAAACATACATTTTTATGATGATATCTTTCTATCAGCTAACATAATTGCCAGAGAAACAAAATTTAAACATGACTAAAAGAAGTAATTGTCTAAATACACATGGATCACAGCATAATTAAAGCAACCTATTCTCACACCTAACTTTTACACAATATTCCTGGATTACTAATTTTAAAAATATCCTAGCAAATATTATGAGATGAATAATATGATATAAATCATTTCTAATATTAGATGAAAGTGTACAATCTAATACTTGATTTTTTTTTAATTATTTGATTTTGATAAGAGGACACATGGTGGTTCGGCATCAAGAGCTCTGTATTTAGGCCAGAATGGCAGTACTGCCATGAAGATCAAGTATTATAATGTTATTTAACACCTAGTTTTGTCAACACTGAACAACTATAAAAATAAAAGGTCTGGATTTTAGGAGGAATTTTTTTTTTTTTTTTTTGCTTTTGAATGTATAAATCTTTAACAAAAGAGCCACTGAAAGTAGAATGAAAGAATCACACTGTTAAATAAAGTTCAGCCTAAAGCTTCCTCCTTACTTATTTTAAGTTTGACCTAAAGCTATCTCTGTACATCATAAACTGTAACCTAAATAGAGGTATAAACACACTGTAGCCTACTCTTATGCCAATCACCAAGTTTTGGCCAATCAAAGGTAGCCAAACTGCTCAAACTGTGTTCAAATAAGGCAGATGCTGAGCTGTAACCAATCTGGCTGTTTCTATACCTCACTTCTGTTTTCTGTATGTTACTTTCCTTTTTCTGTCTATGAATCTTCTACCACGTGTCTGTGCCGGAGTCTCTGAGCCTACTCTTGGGAGACTGCCTGATTCACAAATTGTTCTTTGCTCAATTTAATTTGGCTAAAGTTTTTCTTTAAACACTAACAGACATTCATGCAGGTTTAGAGAACTACATTGAAGGAATTAAAGCCTAACTAATGACTCATCCTTTTCAACACAAAATAAAGATGAACATGCATAAATATCTACCAGCACCCTCCCTGACAATCTCAAGGTTTCCACTAAACAAGATGGGAAAACCGTAGGTTTAAAAATGTATAGGAAAATGATTCTAAATATAGGTACATGATCACCAAGTAAAAAAGCTTACTATGCAAGGTCCAAATACTATTTGCAAATAAAATTGTTACCTAAAATTAAACAAAAATATCAACCTTTTATAATTTGTATGCTTATTTTAAATAAATCTGAGTGACCCGAGTTTAAATTCTGGCTTGCTAGTGGGGGAAACATATTTTAAACGTCATTTTACCTTTTATAGACTCTAAACTGGAACATCTTGATATGCAAGATTTGCTTAAGCAATATTTATACAATCCAACATTTTATAAAGTAAAAGTAATCGTTAATATACCAAATTAAGCATTGCCATATTTTTAGAACTTAAATAACATTCTTTCATTCAAACCGTATTTTTTGGAAGAGGCCAAGCTCTAAGTTTTACCTTCTAAGGAAGATTTTTGGCATGTTTTCAGTAACTAAAAGCAGGAGGTTGCAATAAAATCAGTTTTACAGGATGGGAAATAGCATTTGCTACCATGATTGCACACTATCTTCTTGTTCTGAGGGCAATAGATATAAAATACTGCATGAGGGAGAGAAATGGCCCTACGATTGTTATGGTTATGCCTTGAGCTTCATGAGCTATAATCACTATCTCAGTAAATTTGCCTTTCCAAAGGCAATATTTTACACAGCTGTTCTTTTTTACGCAAATCTTATTTGTGTGTGCCGCGTACCAGCCAGTTTGGTAAGTGAAACTACTGGGCTGCTGGACACATATAAAATGCAGAAATTATAATAATAGCTTTTCTGTCACAAGCAGGAAGCTACCCTAGTAGCGGTCAACCAGGATGAAGATGCTAATCTGGTAACATTAAGCAAAAAGTAGTAATTATTTAAGATTCAGGGCACCCACTTATCACGGGCCAACAAAACAATTATAGGGCCCTGATTAGATTTCTAAACAACTCATGCTAAAATCATGTCTTTAAGTCTGTTCAACAATTTAAATTGAGAAAATAAAACCTGGTTAATAACGTATATGATTTAAGTGAAATTTGAAATTAGGTGAACTCAATTATTTATACTGTTTCCATTTTATTGTTTGAGTATTGTGAAATTTCCTCTGCCAATCTTCAAGTTAAAGTAAATTACAAAGTTGGAAGGAAATTCAAGAATCTATTCTGTCCTTTTACAAAATTCTTAAAATTCTTACAATCATTATATTGAAATCTAAAATTCCTTCTTCCCCCTGTTCAAGTCCTGCTGACTAGGTTATCCACAGGAGATAATATATTATGGTCAGAGGCATAATTACAAATAGCTCAGGCTTTGTTCGGCAGACTGCCCAGGTTCAAATCCTTGCCTTATCACTAACACTATGGGGTTGAATAAATTATTTAAACTCGCTGACCCTTGGCCTCCCTGTGTGTAATATGCTATTGTGATTAAATCAGATAATCCAGACAAAGTGCTTGCCCCAGTAAATGCCTTTTCAATATTAGTAGATGGTAGAAGTAGAAACTTTCAAACAAGATACAAAAGGTGATACATAAGATACCTATTGGAGGGAGGTATTATTTCTTGTTTCTCTAAAATATATTGACTTAATTTTCTGTTGCTTACAGTGAATCATCTTGCAATTATTTCTTTTCTTGATCTTGTTTTGTTAATAATAAAAGTCAGATATTAAAAATGAAGCACTGGCCAGGCGTGGTGGATCAGGCCTGTAATCCCAGTGCTTGCTGTATGTATGTATGTATGTATGTATGTATGTATGTATTTGAGACGGAGTCTCGCTCTGTCGACCAGGCTGGAGTGCAGGGGCGCGATCTCGGCTCACTGCAAGCTCCGCCTCCTGGGTTCATGCCATTCTCCTGCCTCAGCCTCCCAAGTAGCTGGGGACTATAGGCACCCACCACAACGCCCGGCTAATATTTTTGTATTTTTTTTTAGTAGAGACAGGGTTTCACCGTCTTAACCAGGGTGGTCTCAGTCTCCTGACCTCGTGATCCGCCCCCGTCGGCCTCCCAAAGTGCTGGGATTACAGACATGAACCACCGCACCCGGCCAATCCCACTGCTTTAAAAGGCTGAGGCAGTTGGATTGCTTGAGGCCAGGATTTTGAGACCAGGCTGGGTAATATGGCAAGACCCCCCAGACTCTACAAAAAAAATAATAATAATAAAAATTAGCTAGTCATGATAGTGCACACCTCTAGTCTCAGCTACTCAGGAGGCTACAGGGAGGATTGCCCGAGCCCAGGAGGTCATGCCTGTAGTGAGCTATGATCTCTCTGATTCACTTCAGCCTGGATGACACAGTGAGACTGTTTGGGGGAAAAAAAAAATAAATAAATAACCTGTAAAAATAAAAATTAAGAAAAAAATGAAGCACCACTTTGATGTTCCCTGAAGGTAGGCTGCCTGTTTTCAATGCTCAGTTCTGCTAATGATTTACCAGGTAAAACAGAAATACTATTAGCATCTGCATCATAGGACTGTATGAGCTGAGAAGTAAACGAGTTAATAGGTTACATGCTTAGAACAGTTCGAGGAACCTAAAGAGTGCTAAAGAAGTATGAACTATTATTATTCAGATATGTGTAAATTTTTAGGCATCCAAATGTATTAAATTCCCAGGTTTTGCCTCTGATTGTTTCTGCACATATGTTACTAGTCTTCTCTGATAACATAATTCCATTTTTTTCTAACTCTTTGTCTTTCTAATAAACAAGGTGCCATCAGACTTTGCATAAAGGATACATATTTAGGAAGTTGGCACTGCATTTTATCTATGCTTAAAAAATAAATGGGATATTACTATGCCAAAAGAAAATGCAGATTTGCAAATTTCCCTATTCTTTATTGATGGTTCCTCTGATATTATTTTTCTTTGAGTTCTACCCCATATCCCAGATTTTTAAAAATCTCAGTTGTTCCATTTGCCAGTCTACAATGTATTTGTGAAATCACTGTCAAACCTCCACAGCATCAATATAAATCTTATATGATATTAGCTTAATTTAAAAAATTGTCTTCTCCAATATGTTCATTAAAATCTTGTTATGAGGAACTATTAAACAATATTTATATAATAGAAGTGAAAATGCATTATGAACAGTAGAAGTGAAAATGCATTATGAACGTTGCAGTCAATTTCATTTTAAAAAGAGTTAAAATTTCACTAAAATATCCATGTTATTACATAAACATTTATTTTTGGACTTATGAGCACTCTTTAGTTCAACAACTGAAAGACAAGGAAATGCGGTAATACTTCTAAGAGGAGGCAGGATTAAATGCAGTGCATGGTCAATCCTTTTAAGATGGCTGCTTAATAACATCACAAATAGGCACAATTTCATGATTTCAAACTAACTTTACAATACATTTAACTTATTAGATAAAGGTAAAAGGGAGAATAGAATACCTTCATCATCCTAAGTGCGGATTTGATGAACTCCTCCTTTCTTGGAATATAATCGCTGCTTCGCTGCAAATGTATTTTTTTAATGTAGCTCTCACAAGTACATGAAATAAGCTCTTGCTTCACTTTTTGTGTACTAAATGTGCAATTAAAACATCATTACTCTGCAGTAGCAGGCTTTCTCATTTAAGCTTGAGAAAAGCTGCCATTACATTGGTTGTAACTATATGTGAATGCACTTGTCATATCTTAAAGTACTTCATGCAATGAGGTATTACGAAATGAAAGACACCTATTGGTCTAGGATATTCATGCATGAGCAAGCTGACCAGACAGCTTTCAGGTAAGGTAAGGCACTATAAGACAGTGACATATGAATCACTTTTATAAATCTACTCATTTATGTGAAAATTAAGCCTATATTTTACTTTCATGATGGAAGTGACCCCTAGAAACGTGAAAACCATTGTATTTTCATACCACAGCTTAGTTTTACCCCCAAAGAACTGCTTTCACTAGATTGGCCTGAACATTTATTTTAACACTTTGAGATATGTTTAATACTTCAGCTAAGATCAACATTTCCACTAAAGGACCTTGAACTATTCTCAGTTATCTATTTTATAAATTCTTGAAAAATTTAACAGCCTTGGATGAGTGGAAAGCGTAATCTGAAACAACAGCATTACTGTAGCTAACTGATTATATTTTGGTATAAATCAGTGTGAGTATCAGTGTAGGAAGCAAAAAAAGAAAAGATTTTTCAGACTTGACATATAATCTTTCTAGATTTCCGGAAAGAAATAGAATACCAGATATGCCTGAAGGGGACAGCCTTATTCTGCTAGTCAGGAGACCAAGGTTTTATACCAGCGTTACTATATGCTAGTTGTAGAACTTTGGATAAGTCACTTTAAAAAATCTCTGAAACTCGAGTTTTTATCTACCAAGCATATTGGTTAGAGTCAGTGAGGTTCTAACTCACTTCTTGCCTCCAACTACTATGACCTTTCTTAAGAAACACTACTTCTAAATGGAATAAAACTTTGTTCTGATCACCTAAATTCTTCAGTGGTATAATCACTTTGAAGACTTCATTTTCTAAAAGGCCTAATCATTATATTAGAATGCAGAACTAGTGAGCTCCTACCACATACACAACATCTGTCAATGGCTTTCAGCTTCCTATGCTGTGTAAATGAAGATCTCGACTGGAAATGAATCTTTTGAACAGATGGACCTACGCTGTTTCTTGGAACTTTGAAAGCTGTACAGTGTGCCTGCCATGAACTCTTCTACGTGACTCACGGAAGTAGATGACTGTTTGCGTTGCCATTTATGCGCATTCATTCACTCAGAAGCAGATCAGCCGTTTCTCTCTGGATGACATTCAACGCTAGCAAAACAAAGCATTTCCTGATTTTTAAGTAACTAATAAATTCCTTTGAAACTTTACAAAACATTTGTTAGGACAAGACTTTGCTTCCCCTTCCCTTGGTACCCCAACACACACACACTGTGTTTGTTTCAGGTGCAGAATCAACACACACAAAATTAAGATAATGGTGAAAGTCAACAACATATGGAATAAGGAGAAATCTCTTGGAGACACCCAAAAAATCCTTAAGTCAGAAAAACAATTATTTTAAATGCCTCAAGGAAATCTGAGCAGACTTTTAAAGATATTAATTCTATATGCCAGCATAGTTCATACATTTTACAGACAGTTGAGATTCTGAACTCAATTCAAAGGTACTTTACCTGCTAAATTTGATATTAAGTTCATTTTTTTAGACTAGCCTCTCATTTGTAAAAGAGTAATTTGAATTGATAGTTTTTATCCACTTTCTGCCAGAAAGCTTTACTTGATAAGTTTCAATCTGGTCAAGAATCATTCTCCTCAAGAATTCCAGTCTTACTACAGAAGCTTTAAAAATTGTACTTTAAAAAATGAGTTTAAGATAGTTGGAGTTAGGGGTGAAGAAGAGCTGAAACTTGGAAGAAATTCCTTTTAGTAGCGTAGAGAGCATTTTCTCTTAACTTCTTTGTTGGTTTGTGTTACAAATACAAATGGCTCTTAGGGACAACCTTTCCTTGAGATACTGAAACCACCTTTGCAAAAACTGTATCAGGGAGAAAATTATGGCAGTTGAGGAGATCTAATCTAGCTAAACCCTATCTTGCCTTTGGTATCCAACCTGATCTTAATTATTTCTGGGTTTAAGCCAAGCTACCTTTGGAAGACATTCAGTTTATAGTTTAAGTAATAATAGGCTTTCACCAAAACTCAATCACCTTTGTAAAGCTAAGGAAAGATCACCAGACTAGGAGGATAGAGGAGCCTGAATTCTGCTAAGGCATAGACATAAACAATTGCCAGCCATTGTTCTGGAGGTCACAATGGATACAAATTCTCCAATTTCTCCGTTAGATAACATCACTGTTGTAGAACCTAATGGGGTCTTTTGAGATATCTTTTCAGGGTTTTTGCATGCCTGACACCAATGGACCCACCAACTGCTCCTGTGGCCACACCCAGAAGCAATTCAGCCTAGAGGAGTACCATTTCCCACACCTGTATGACTGCATCCCCAACCAACAGCAGCAAGCAACCATTCCCTAGCCACTCTCACCCCTTCCCCCAAACTATCTTTGAAAAACCCTAGCCCCTAGATTATCACGGAGTTTGATTTGAGTAATAACTTCATCTCCTGTGTGACGTGGCTGGCCTCTCATCAATTAAATGTTTTATTGCAATGCCATGGTCTCTATGAATTGATTTTGTTTGTGCAGCAGGCAGGAAGAACCCTTCGGACAGTTACACACCTGTCTGAATTAAGAATATGTTGCTGTCACTTAAAAGGACTTGACGTAACTTGTGGAAAGACAAAAGTAGTATCAGCAGTTTTTGAGAATATGTCAGAAGCAGCACATGGAGATGGAGCATTCTCTCCTCTCCATTCCTATCCTCTTCCATAAAATTAAGAGACAATCATTCTACATGTGGTAAATCTTGTATTAAAAAATTCCCTTCTATAAATTTCAAACTAAAATCAATTTTCTGAAGGGTAGGGCAACATAGATGGTGATGTTTAACCTGTTGGGTGCTTTTGCTTTTTTTTTTCTTTTTTTCGGTTTCCTAGATGTAATTCTTTCTGGACTTTTCTGATAACAACCATCATAGTTTAGTAACCTTGAATTTCCAAAGTTTACCAAAATATAAATCCTTCAATCTAATTATTTGTAATGCTTAGATGCAGGTATGAAATAATATTCAATTATGGGGCAATTTAAATATATAAAGAATGGACCATTAGGTAAGAATGCAGCCTTAATTGGTTTATGGAGATTAAGTGAAAGTCTGATGGCTCAGTACTTTTCATGCTTATTTCCAAATAATAGTGCTTTGAACACTAACAGAAGTCCAAGAATACACCCAGATTTTTGTAGTATCCATTTCCTATTTTGGGGAAAACAATACTGCAGAGCCATTGTAGGTGACATACATAAAGGCTCTTTGTGGCCAATTATTTGTTCAGTGTATGAGCTTCACATCAGTTTAAAGAATGATGCCTCTCTCTACTTTTTAATAACAATAATCCAATGCCTTTCTTTACTGACCACTGAGGCAGTCTTTGCCCTCTGACTCCCTAAAGCTGTACCAAGTTCATTATCTCCCTCTGAAATCAGGGGCACTTAAATGCTAATGGTAACCACAAGAAAGAGTAGGTCATAGTTAATCCTGTTAGCACCATGTACACACCTGCTGCTTTGTGAGCAGTAAACCAAGACGGGAGCTCATTTCTGGAGTTGTTTTGAATCTTTACTTCTCAATGAAACTTCTGTCCCTTCCTTAGAATCCGACCAACACTAGGATTCGCCACAACTAGTGCTCCAACATGGAGCCAAAACTGTTTTGAGTGTGGAGAAATCAAAAATTGTCATCAGGCACAGCAGAAACCTTCTCTTTCTACTTCTCCATTCGAACTTGAAGAGTTTTACACGTTTGCCTAAGGAACAAACACATGTCAGGCACTCCACTGTTTAACAGATTATTACAGAAAGCAAACCTGGGAGAAAGGGGACATTACAACAAGCATAAAGGGACAACAAGACAATAATGTCCTTTACCTCCAAAAAAGCTCACAATGGGGATAGGTTTGTATCTCTCTTAGAAGATTATATAATCTTAGTACATCATTTTTTAATTTCAAAGAGACACACCTTTAAATGGGACTAAAATAAAGTTTTTACAAGAAATTTTAAAAAAAAGGACAGTAAGCATTTCTTGTGAATATTTGGGGAGCATTCTGCACAAACCTAAGAAAAAAGTTCATTAAAAGCAAGGAAGAAAGTACACAGAAATCAAGAGATAGTCATTTAAGTATAAAAGTATAAAACAATTGTAGAAACAATATTAGGTAGTAATAATCAATTATAATTCAAAGATAAAATATTTGTGATCTTAACCATTCACAGCCTTGCCTTATCATCCATGTCTAGAGTAATTTGTAATTTGCTGAGGCAGGAATTTAAACCATACACACTTTAAGGGTGATAAATGGAACCAAGCCATTTAACCAACATATAGGTCTAGTCACCCTTGGGTGGCATTCATTTTTCAAGTCAACTTTGTTGCTCTCTAATCATTATTAATTATGTAATCCTCATTAACAGACAGAATGAGATTCATGACATTTTTCAGTTGTAACTTATGACATTTTATAGATAGAGATAGATGTTTAAAAGTGTTATTGGCCAGGTGTGGTGGCTCATGCCTGTAATCCCAACACTTTGGGAGGCCAAGGCGGGTGGATCACCTGAGGTCAGGAGTTCGAAACCAGTCTGACCAACCCCATCTCTACTAAAAATAAAAAAAAATTAGCTGGGTGTGGTGTCAGTTGCCTGTAATCCCAGCTACTCTGGAGGCTGGGGCAGAAGAATCGCTTGAACCTGGGAGGCGGAGGTTGCAGTGAGCTGAGATCACGCCGTTGCACTCCAGCCTGGGTGACAAGAGTGAGACTCTATCTCAAAAAAAAAAAAAAAAGTAGTTTTATTTATACTCTCTTTTCCAAAGTACTCCAGCGATATCAAAACATACTATTTGAATTTCAAATATTTGAATAATTCAGTAGTTGACAGAAAAGTATAACAATAAATAATAAATCATATGCAAATTGGCTATTAATAGTAATTTAGACTCTGACAATAGAGGGGTTTTGGTTGTATAAGTTAAAAGTAAAGTAAAGCACTTTCTACATAAATTTGAGAGGTTGGAATAGTTAAAACTAATAGCAACAAAAAAGACTAATCATGTAATTAGTAGAAAAATATATTTTCCAATTTTGAAAATATTTGTGTTATTGAGCAATTAGAACAGACCCCTGTTTTCTTATCCCTGCTAATCCTGGCCTCTCCCTCCTAAACCAGAAAATGTAAGATTTAAATGATGATTTGAGGAAGAGTGGAACTTTTGTATTCTGGCCACAGAGTCGAATCTAGAGGCCTTTATTTAGATATATCAAAGCCAACGCAGTTGTGAAGTGGGTCAGTGTTATGACTTGCGGTGGACACATGCAGCTGAAGATAAATCATAAAGACTGAGAAAATTTAGAAGAGTTTCAGTTTTTTTTGTTTTTGTTTTTGTTTTTAAGAAAAAGCAAGTCGCATTTGGAGAAATACATCATCTACACACTTCCAATCCTCCATTTTCTTTATGTTGTTCAAAAACATAGAAATGTTTTCAGGGACTTTTTAAAATTTCATATATACCCATTTAATACTTTAAGAGTAGAATAACTTTTTCCTATATGTCTTATCTCTAATCAGTTTCTAATCATCTTTCTAATCTATTTCCTACTCTCGGTCCCACTGCTACACTCTTTATTCCACTTGGTGTGTATAATTGCAATAATGCCCTGAGTTGTCTTGTTCCTTGATGTTCCTCCTCCTCTTTGCCACTATCATTCTGAAAAGAAAAATCTACAATACTCTCCTATTACAGGAAGAAACATAAACTTATTTATGATATATAAGATCCTTCATGATTAGGCCCCAAATGCACAGCTTCATCTCCCCTTCTTCCCAATGCCTCCACAAAACATGCCTGCTCTACTCTAGTCACGTCTATTTAATCCTAGGACTTGATGTGCCCATTCATGTCCCCTTATCTTTGTGTTTGTTTTAGCTTTGCCTAAAATATACTTGTTTCAAACCCCAGAAGAAATGTAGCCACTTCATGATTTATCCAATCAGCTCTTTGTCATAGTTCTATTATAAGACATATCTCATCACATTATGATTATTAATCTGTTTCTCTCACTAAAATATGAGGTATTGGAGAAAAATAATATTAGCATACATTTTGTTTCCTCAGTGCTAAGCAGCATATCAGGCACATACATGATGCTTAATATTTATTAAATGAAAGATTGAAACAATGGATGCATGGAGAGATGAATAAATAAATGAACACATGAATGAATTAATAGAAGGAAAAAGGTGATAAGTAATTTCAGAAGAAGAAAAGCTAGAATCAATATTTGGATTCTCTGTAAATAGTAAGGGGGGTGATTAGGTGACCCAAAGGGTCAGTTCCTCAATTTTTAATTTTTCTAGGATTATCCCTATAATTCTGCAGTTTCAGAATTTGAAATTATAGATATGCATGGGTCCTGACATTCAGCTTCACATTTTCACCTCAGATATTTAAATTTATTCTCATTTGGAAAAGGTCTGATTTTAAAAACAAAATTAATTCATGAAAATAATAATGCAAGAAGATAATAGCAATCTGTGATGCTCTAATTGGTATTAGACTAATCACTTGGGATGTGGAAAATGTCCAAATGAATGCATCAAGGTTGATGCTGGCATATTCATTACAGTTAATATTTCAGTTAGAAGCTATCCCATTAAAAAAAAAATATACCTATCTCCTGAGTAATTTCTATACAGCTGCTTAACACTGTCAGGAAATTTTTCTCCCGAAATATTTCATGAGACAATTACCCTACACCAAGGAATTACATGCTCACTTGACATCAGATATGGTGGTGCAAATGAAATAGCATCAAATTTCCTATAATGGAACACAGTAAACAAATAGCACAATGATTGGTTCACCATTGCCCCCAAATAATATTATGCATGCAATCACTGATGTGCACACACACAAACAGAATTATGTACTCTATATATTACAGTTCAGGATGCCTGACCTCTCTCCTGCTTTTTTTTTCCCCTATCAAATCTGGAGACTGGTATTTTTAAAGCCAAATAGAAGCTAATTTTTTGGTGTAAGTGGATATGATTTTTATTTTTTATTGTTGATACTTTGCTTCAGGGTTTCCCCCTCATAATAGTTTCTGAATGTGGAACTGCATGAACAAAGGGAAGACACATTTTACATATTTTTTATTTTGTTTTCTCTTTCTTTCTCTTTCTTTTCTTTCTCTCTAATTTCAATACTTTTGGGGGAACACGTGGTTTTTGGTTATGTGGATAAGTGCTTTAGTGGTGATTTCTGAGATTTTTGTACACTCATCACCCAAAGAGTGTACACTACACCCAATGTGTAGTCTTTTATACCTCACTCCTCTCCAGTCCTTCTCCCTGAGTCCCCAAACCTTATTGTATCATTCTTATGCCTTTGTGTCTGCACAGCTTAGCTTTCACTTATAAATGAGAACATACAATGTTTGGTTTTCCATTCCTGAGTTACTTCACATAGAATAATGGCCTCCATCCAGGTCGCTGTGAAATGCATTATTTCATTTCTTTTTATGGCTGAGTAGCATTCCATTCCATTTTCTTTATCCATTCATTGATTGATGGGCATTTGGGCTGGTTCCATATTTTTGCAATTGCAAATTGTGCTGCTATAAACATGCATGGGCAAGTGTCTTTTTCATATAATGACTTCTTATCCTCTGGGTAGATACATAGTAGTGAGATTGCTAGATCAAATGGTACATTTACTTTTAGTTCTTTAGGAAATCTCCACACTGTTTTGCACAGTAGTTGTACTAGTTTACATTCCCCCCAGCAGTGTAAGTGTTCCATTTTCAACACATCCATACCAATGTCTATTATTTTTTGATCTTTTAAATTATGGCCATTCCATTGAGGTTTTGATTTGCATTTTCCTGATAATTAGTGAAGTTGAGCATTTTTTAATGTTTGTTGGCCATTTGTGTGTGTGTGTGTGTATATATATATATTTGTAAATATATACATATATATATATAAAATATATATTTTATCTGTTCATGTCCATAGCCCACTTTTTGATGGGATTGTTTCTTGCCGATTTGAGTTCCTTTGTAGATTCTGGATATTAGTTTTTTGTTGGATGCATAGTTTGCAAGTATTGTCTTCCACTCTGAGTTGTCTGTTTACTCTGCTGATTATTACTTTTGCTGTGTAGAAGCTTTTTAGTTTAATTAAGTCCCATCTATTTATCTTCATTTTTGCCACATTTGCTTTTGGGTTCTTTGTTGTGAACTCTTTGCATAAGCCAGTGTCTATAAGAGTTTTTCTGAGGTTGTCTTGTAGAATTTTTATGGTTTCAGGTCTTATATTTAAGCCTTTGATCCATCTTGGGTTGATTTTTGTATAAGGTGAGATATGAGGATCCAGTTTCATTCTTCTATGTGTGACTTGACAATTATCCCAGCACCATTTGTTGAATAGGTTGTCCTTTCCCCACTTTATGCTTTTGTTTGTTTTGTCAAAGATCATTTCACTGTAAATATTTTACTTTATTTCTGGGTTCTGTATTCTGTTCCATTGGTCTTCATGCCTATTTTTATACCAGTACCATGCTGTTTTGGTGACTATAGCCTTGAAGTATAGTTTGAAGTCAGAAAATGTGATGCCTCCAAATTTGTTCCTTTTGCTTAGTCCTGCTTTGGCAAAGCAAGTAACCTGGATGAAGTTGGAGGCCATTATTCTAAGTGAAGTATCTCAGGAATGGAAAACCAAACATCGTATGTTCTCACTTTTCAGTGAAAACTAAGCTATGCAGACACAAAGGCATAAGAATGATACAATAAACTTTGGGGACTCGGTGAGAAGGGCTGGAGAGGGGTGAGGTATAAAAGACTACACATTGGGTATAGTGTACACTCTTTGGGTGATGGGTGCACAAAAATCTCAGAAGAGTTTTTTTTTTTTTTTTTAGAAAAAGCAAGTTGCACGTGGAGAAATACATCATTTACACATTTCTAATCATCCATTTTCTTTACATTGTTCAAAAACAGAAATGTTTTCAGGGACTCTTTTTTTTTTAATTTGATATATATGCATTGAATATTTTAAGAGTAGAATAACTTTTTTCTATATGTTTTATCTCTAATCGGTGGGCTCATTCTTGGTTCCATATGAATTTTAGGATTTTTTTCTTCTAGTTACATGAAGAATGATGGTGGTATTTAGATGGGAAGTGCATTGAATTTGTAGATTGCTTTCGGCAGTATGCTTATTTTCACAATATTGATTCTACTCATCCATGAGCATGAGATGAGTTTCTATTTGTTAGCGTCGTCTATGATTTCTTTCAGCAGTGTTTTGTAGTTTTCCTTGTAGAGGACTTTCACCTCCTTGGTTAGGTATAACTACTGGAAAATGGAAGATACAAAATTCTTGGCTGATTTTTTTTTTGTTTAAGGAGGCTAAAAACCGCACCCTAATCCCTTCTAGTGTGTATAGTTTCTGCTGAAAAATCTGCTGTTAATCTGATAAGTTACCTGATACTTTTGCTTCACAGATCTTAGGATTCTTTCTTTCATTTTGATTTTAGATAACCTGATGACTATGTGACTAGGCAATAATCTTTTTGCAATGAATTTCCCACTTGTTTTTTGAGGTTCTTGTATTTGGATATCTAGAGCTCTAGCAAGAACATGAAAATTTTCCTCAATTATTTTTTCAAGTAAGTTTTCCAAAGTTTTAGATTTCTTCTTTGGGAATACCAATTATTCTTAGGTTTGGTCATTTAACATAATCTCAAACTTCTTGGAGGCTCTATTAATTTTTAAAATTTTTTTCTTTCTTTGTCAGATTGAGTTAATTTGAAAGCCTTGTCTTCGAGCCCTGAATTTCTTTCTTCTATTTGTTCTATTGTTGACACTTTCCAGTGTATTTTGCCTTTCTCTAAGTGTGTATTTCATTTCCAAAAGTTGTGATTGTTTTTTATTTATGATATCTATTTCTCTGGTGATTTTTCATTCATATTCTGTATTATTTTTTAAATTTCTTTAAGTTTGTTTTCACCTTTCTCTGGTGTCTCCTAGATTAGCTTAAAAATTGACCTTCTAAATTCTTTTTCTGGCAATTCAGAGATTTCTTCTTGATTTGGATCCATTGCTGTTGAGATGGTGTGATATTTTGAGGGTGTTATGGAACCTTATTTTGTCATATTACCAGAATTATTTTTTCTTATTTCTTCTCATTTGGGTAGACTATGTCAGAGGAAAGATCTGGGACTCAAGGGCTGCTGTTTCAATTTTTTATCCCATGGGGTGATCCCTTGATATGGTACTGTCCCCCTTCTCCTAGGGATGGGACTTCCTGAGAGAAAGACTGCAGTGACCATTATTGCTCTTCTGGATCTAGCCATCCAGCAGAGCTACTGGGCTCTGGACTGGTACTGGATAGTGTCTGCAAAGAGTCCTGTGATGTGATCTGTCTTCAGGTCTCCCAGTCATGGATACCAGCACCTGCTGTGGTGGATGTAGCAAGGAAGTGAATTAAATTCTATGGGGTCCTTTACTGCAGTTTTCTTTAGTGCACTGATTTTTCTGAACACTGATTATGCTAGCAGTAAAGCTGTCACATGGACAGACTTATGACCTCTGGTTAGTCAGGATATTATAGGCAGTGGAATTAGCTGGTGTATTTTCCTTCCTCAGAGCAGGGTTGTTCTAAGTTGGTATAATATCTTGAGTTAGTTGGCCTCCAGCAAGGAGGTGGTGGTTTCAAGAGAATATCAGCTGCAGTAGTACAGGGGAGACAGAAGCTTGCCCTCAGGCCACCTGAATAAGTAGTGGGTTTCTCGGGCAATGGGTGGGGCAGTAGAGCTCCTATAAGTTTATGTCTTTTATCTTTGCCTACCAGGGTAGGTAGAGAAAGACCATCAGGTGGGTGCAGGGTTAGGTGTGTCTGATCTCAGACTCTCCATGGGCAGGGCTGGCTGCAGCCACTGTATGGTATGGGGGTGTGGTCCTCAGGCCAATGGATTTATGTTACAGGGGGATTATGGCTGCCTCTGCTGCTCCATACAGGTCACCAGGTTAAGTGAAGAGAGCTGGCAGTGACAAGCATCACCCAACACCTTCACAGTCAACAGGCCAGTCTCATTCCCACCATGCTCCCCCAATAGTCAACAGAGCCAAATTTATATCCAGGCCTTCAGTGTGCAGGGCTGAGATCTTGCCCCAGGCTACCAGTCTTCCCTCTGAGAAAGCAGGCAGGGATTTCAGGCTTTGCCCCTCCCTGTCTGTTGTGGCTTCTGTGCTCATATCTACACTTCCCACTTGCACTCCTACCACAGGATTCTGCCCAGGAAAATTTGCACTCGGTCGAAATTATTATAAAGTTCAACTGGAAGTCTCCTTCTCCTTGTGGCCCTTCCCCAATTCTACTGACTGCCTTCCCCAAGGACCCCTGTGAGATAAAGTCAGAAATGGCTTCCCTGGGGAAAGGCAGTACCTACAGTGTTCTTCCCACTACTTCTTCTACTTTCATACCTTGCTCTGTTCTCTAAATTTGTTTGAGATCGAGGTGAGGTTAAATCCTTCTCCCAACATCTGGTTTTTCAGTTTCCCCAGTAAAGAAGATGGACTTTACCCCTCCAAACTTGGATACTGAGTTTTTTGTCTGTCTTGTGAAGTTTACGGCAACAAGCGACGTGTTGTGAATTCTTTTAGTTTTTCTGGTATGTCCCTGTGGTGGTTCTTGAAGCAAAAGTTTACAATGTTAGTCTCCACACGCTGTTCTGTCTGTCTAAGTGGGAGCTGCAAGTTAGCCCTACCTCCTATCTTCCATTTTCCAGTAGTTAATTTTTGCTTAGCAGAAGTGCTACAAATTTTTTGGCTTAGACTAGGACCAAAAAATTGGGTTTCAGTTAAAACTGCTGCTCATTCTGTTACTCGAGGAATCCTGAAACCCTGCTCATTATTCTTTTACTTCCACCTTTCAGATCATAATTGTTGGCATCAATAGACAACTTAGTAAATTTCCATATTCTTTTGTAAAACCCCCAGAACTATTCTGTGAGACAGTCCCCATTTATGATTTACTGCCATTACTATTATTAGTCTTTGTTACTAATTACCAATATCCCCAGTTTATAGTTGAGGACACTGAACCTCAGAAAAATTAAGTGAAACTTCCCAAAGATGCAGGGAAGCAGGAAGAGATAGTCTGGGGAAGGGATTCTTAGTTCTGGGCTTCAAAACCAGTGAAACAGGTTATGTGTTCTAGGTTCTTCTATTCCTTCATTTAGCTAATATTTATTGAGCACGTACTAAGTGGGAGGCACTGTTCTAGGTGTGAAGAAAAAGACAAAAATCACTCCTCTGTGGAACTGACTATCTACAGAGGCAGGCAAACAACAGACATAATACATAAAATTTTAATGAATTTTAGGCCCTGCCAAGAGAAGAATTAAGTCAAGAGAAAGAGAGGGATTTTTGAGACAGGGATGTACAATTTTAGTTGATGTAGATGAGGAAGACTTGCTGAGAAAGTGAGGTTTCAGTAAGAGCATGTGGAGATAAGAGAGCCAATCAAGTTGCTAGCTGGGAAAAGAGCATTTTAGGCAGAGGTAACAGCATCTGCAAAATACCTGAGATGAGAAAAGTACAAAAGGGTGGTGTGGTGTCAGTGAAATAAGCAAGGAAGAAAGTAGTAGGAGATGAGATCACAGGTTTGTTCATTTGTCTGTTTACTTCCTTGTTTATTCGATGAATAACTCAATGCATTATTCAATGAATCTTACTGTGCTACCACATTACTTACTAAGGCTAAACTATAGGCAAAAGCAGACATGGTCCTTGCTCTCATAGAGTCACACTAAAAAGAAATGCAATGAAGTTTCCAGTAACACACATGACTTTGTAACTTCCTCCCTTAGAAAGCCTCATGCTTGGAAATTGAAACTAGATAGAGGTTGGATGGGCATGAGAGACCATGTAGACTTCCATTTATAAGTCCTGGAGGCCAGTGTTCTGTTCCTTCCATTCAGATGGTGATGGTTTGCAATGCTTTGGGGAGAGACAAGGAGGTTCACATGGCGATGGTTTGCAATGTTTTGGGGAGGGACAAGGTGGAGTGAGCTAGTGATCGTGTGGGTGTGAGTGTGTGTGTGTGTGTGTATGCGTTAAGCAACAGAAGATTTTTCTGCTAAATGTTTTCAGCTGACTGATGGGAGAAAATTCCTGAATGCATGGTTTATATTCATTTAAATTTTAGCTATATTGAGATATTCCTTAGTATAGAAAACCAATCTAGAACAAGAAATCTATCCATGAGGAAGTCTTTGATGGTATAACCCATCTCTTATATACTTAATCTATTCAGCAGTTCTTGGGTTAATGAAATCCAAGAGAAATCGAGTTCAGTCATGAGAAAACATGCCATATCTTGGCTTTTGGGAGTTCTGAAAGATATAGATAAAAATCTAAACTAATATTTGAAGCACGGAGAAAGGAATATATTAGGCCCTATCGCAATTATGGCAAACTGATTTGAAATGTGCAGCAGAGACAAAGCCAAAAATTATTTGGATCAGTTAGGCTCTTCCTACTCAAATATTTATTTTCATGACTTATAGGCTATATAGCCTGGATTTGATCTCAGCTCCACTGCTTACTCACAATGTAACTTGGGCAACCTCTTTTTATTTATTTTTTTTATTGAGGTAAAAATATACGTAAAGAATTTACCATCTTTACCATTTGTAAGTGTCAGTGGTAATGACTACCTTTACATTATTTTCCCCTTCATCACCCCCTCTTTCCCTCTGCCAACTACCAATATACTCACTATTTTTAGGAGTTGACAACGTCGTTATGCCTCAATCTCCTCAACTGTAAAAGGATGGCAATAATCAAGTCTTTCTTATGGGGTGGTTGTAAGAATTAAATGAGCTAGTATGTATAAAGTTCTTGGAGTTGTGCTTGGCTGTAGTGAGAACTTAATAAGTTTTAATGAGAACTTAATTAGAGTTAACTAATTCTTACGAAAATAGAAGTGGTAGGCAGGCACTAATACAAGCAGAAAGTCATGTCGTTTCCTCCTGAGGAATTAGGCCTTTTATAATTAGAAAATATCCTTCTTTAGCAATAGTATTTGCTGCAAATTCTTTGGTATTGATATTTGCATAGTGTATCTTTCCCATTATTGTCTTATATTCCATTTTTCTTAATTCTTATAGTTTGGATGTACATCTGTTAAACAGCATATACTCGTGTTTTGATCTTTTGATCCAGATTGACAATCTTTGTATTTGCCTTTCTTAAAAAGTTTATTTTATTCATAATGGATACATAATAATTGTACATATTTATGTGATACAGTGTGATGTTTCAATGCATATATACATTACATAAAGATCAACTCAGGGTGATTAGCATATTCATCATTCTAAACATTTATTTATTTGCTTTTTAATTATTTATCCCATTAGCATTTGATATAATCACTCATATATCTGAGTTACAGCTACCATTATTGAGTAATTTCTATTTATTCCACCTGTTCTAGATTTATTTTCTCTCCTCTTTTGCCTTCTTTTGTATTTTTTATTAGTCCATTTTTTTTAGTTGACTTGGAAGTTAAACATTCTTTTACAAATTTTTTAATGTTTGTCTTCGTGCAGCAGTTCTACAGTTTAATAATTCACTATTGTATATTATTTTGTTTGTTTTTGTTTACATTGCCTTGTCTTCATGTTTGCCTGGTTATTTTTCATTGTATGCTGAATGTATTTGCAAAATTATTTGTGGAGTGATTGTGAGACTGGGGCTACAATCTTTCCAGAGAAGAATTACATTTGCTTTTGCCAAGCATAGCTTAAAAATATCTGCTCACCTCAATCTAATTTCAGGTATTAAAGTGATTCAGACTGAGCCCTGTGAGGGCTGTTCTACTTTTAATTCCCTCTTCCTCCTGGGGTGTAGCACTTTGGGTTCACAATAAGAAATAAGAGAGATTCACCAGGGCTCCCCTTCTCAGCAATCCCTGGCCTACTATGGCAGTCTCCTGGGTTCTGCAAGGTCGTCAATGTACTTTCATCCACTGAGTCACTTCTCTAATGTTGATAATTGCCTCCATGGGTTAAGTGATTTACAAGAGCAGACTAATCTCTGTTAATCTTCATCCTTTCCTAAATTCTCAACAAGTAACTCTTTGCTTTCTTGTTGGCTTTCCAATGCCTCCAAACATATCATCTTATATTTTGTTAAGTTCTTCAGTTTTCTTTTATGGAATGAGGGGAGGAGAAACTTAACGATATCACCTGATCTGTTAGCAAAACTGAAAGTCAAGTTATGTGGGTTCAATTTTACTGATGAATTTGGTACTGATGAGTCACCCATAAAATTAATAATTGAAATTTATTACTGGTATTCTTCCACCTGCATAGTACTTCTGCATTACAATCATGCTCAGATTGAGTCTTCTTTCTAAACTTGTTTTCATCCAATACTTAAAATGGACATTAGCTAATAGTTGCTTACAACTGGAACGATTACATTTTCCATTTTGCTTCGGATAGCTCTGATTTACCCCTGTTGTCCTGACTTCCTGTTGGGTTTATCCTGGAAATACGTCCTACTATGGACAATAAATTATATCATCGCCCACATAGAGTAATTATTCTTATAATGGAAATCTAAATTTTAATAAATAACTTCTAGATGTAAAGTCTTCAGGCTGTGAATGAACGACTCTCTAATGCAAGAATTTCAGCCATTGTGATAGGCAAAAAAGAGCATTCCTTGAAGCATAAGACATTTCTGAAATCCACTAAATCACATCAGGTTGCTAATAAATGTTAAAGTCTGGCATTGAAGAGGGGTTTCTAGATATAGCATTGCACTAATTTCTTCAACTTTCCCATCATAAAGATGAGACATAGAGACAGTAATGTGAAAGACTGACTATAATATCATCAGTTAGTATTGTAGTCTAGGGTCCTGAACTCTGAGAATCACATTAAAGTGATGGTACACACTATTACCTTTGAGATAAAAGGGTTGTTATAACAAGGAGGTCAAATAGGCTTCTTACAAAAATCTAGGTCTATTTTAAAACACTCTAATATTGGGATTTTATATTACCTAGTATTCTCTTCAGTTTACCAACTAGATTCTTAAAGTTTTTTTCTATTATATTTTAAAGAAACATTCTATTTATAATAATTATTATATATTTTTATATATAATTATTATATATATAATTATTGTATATTATATATATAATTTTCTAATTTTGCCTAAAATTGAAACATGAAAATTGCATATATTTTTCAATTTCTCCTAACTTTTTTTTCATTTCTTTACCATGAATAATTAAAAGTTGGCTTAAATGGAATATGTCCTACACATACTGAATGTTTATCTAATAGTAATAATGATGATGAAAACAATGATGAATATAGATTTTCAGAGAATCAGATGGGTAATACATACAACATAGTGGTTAAAAACATGGGGTTAAGAACATCATCTAGTCTTGGGATTATACTCACTTAGATATTTATTAATTGTGTGGCCCTGTTATTTCACTAAAAAAACTTAGTTTCCTTACCTATAAATGAAGACAATCCATATCTTATTACACTGCTATGAAGGTTAAGTGCAATTATGCCTCCAGCAAGAATATAATAAACAGCAACTTTTAAACATTTTCAAAATGTATTTTGAAATCAGTATTTTTAAAATAAATTTATTTGTTTAAAATTATCATTATTCTATTCCTGCTACAAAATATGAAATCTGATTATTTAATAAATAAGGCAGTAAGCATGAATGTATTTCTAGCTCTTTGATACTATGATTATCCTTCACAAAGCTATGCATTTTCTCTACAAAGAACAGAACAAAGCTTGCTCTATTTTTGAGATTATACTGGAGTCAGGATAAATTATAAAGAATGTATACTGTGTACATAACATCTCCTAAGAGCAAAAACTTCCATATTTCAACATATTGTGGTTAAAATGTACTGAGTTTCAAAAATCACTTAGGTTTTATTGGTTATTCCATTAATAGGAATTATTGGTCTCTACTAATTGCTGAATATCTATAAACACTTTCTGCATCAGTTTCTACTTGGTGTTTTGTGATTTAGTTAAGAACATTAATGTTACATCAGTAATAGCAAAATGGCAAGGGTGACTCAGCATTCAATAAACAAGCCTTTCCTGATGCAACAACCACTCCAGGCTAATCTCATCCAAAATTGCTACAGGCAAACAACTACAAAAACTTAAAACGAAAATGAAAAAAAAAAAAAAAAAAAAAAAAAAAAAACCACAAAAACCCAAAAACCTAGCTCACAGATCCAGACTAACACTCCTCCCTCTCCAGTTAGCAAAGCATTTTTAACCATAAAAGATTTGTGCATGCGTATGAGGCTATCTTTGAATTATACCAGTGGACATAGAAATACTAGTTGAATACATGTCAATAATTGTGATTGTCAGAAAAAGAATTGCCTCCTTCACTTGGTAGCCCTGATAAGTCCACAAGAGATGTTGCTGAAAACCCAATGTCTGATGGCTATAAATGAGGAAAAACATTTCTGCTCTTCAGCATATCCTGGGAAGAGCACCTTTACAATTGTGTAGTCCAACAGTCCCCACCTGTCCCACCTATGGTAAATAACTGGAATAGCCCCATGTCTGAGGCCAGGTGGACACTGTTCTCAAGCACTGAAATCCATTTAGTACAGTTCTATGGTTTCTTTCTAGGATGAAATGTTGTGGCTATTCTAAAAGAAACAGACCAACCTCCAGTGAATCTGCACTTTCTCTTCAAAGCCCTAGTTTAAGTATGAATAGAGATAGTAAAGGAAGTTTTGAGTTATTTCCACATTAGTGTTTCTTTAACAAGACTGACTGCTATGGAATAATAATGTTAATATTTGAGTTATGAGAAAATTGGTCCATTTTATTAGCCTATTAACAACTTGCTTGATTTATGTGTTTTACTTAACAAGCACATATAGCACTTATACTTGGCCAGAAACTGTTTTAAGTGTGTTACATATATTAACTAATTTAATCCATGTGAGAAATCTATGTGGCAGACATATTATTGTCATCATCTCCCAGATGTGGAAACTGAGGAGTACTGATGTAAAGTAACTTTCCCAAGACCACCAGCTAATACATTGCAGTTGGGATATGAACTCAAGTAATACGATTCCAGAGACTGGCTTCTTGATCATTATGCCATCTTTGAAGGCATTCTCAGCAGATCATACTAGCCATTTCTCACTGAGGTAGATGGATGGATGGATAGACACACACACACACACACACACACACACACACACACACACACATACATAGATACATAGATAGATATATCGATAGATGATAGTAGCTCCTGGCACTGTATCCATTGTGAATGAGTAAAGCAAAGCCAATAGAATTCTTAGAGCCATTCTGGAGTAATTTAGAAGGACTGTTTTTTTCATGCAAGAGTCCTCGTAAATCGACATAGAATATTACTCCACTCTCAAGGAATAAGACTTCTTTGCTTACACATTAGGCAAATAGCTAGGCATGGAGCTTCAGAATGCCTTTATAACTACAATTCTTAGCTCTGTTATGTGGTATGAGAAAAATGAGATTTTTCCTTTGGTGTAGTAACATTTTTTTCTCATAAATATGCATTCCGTTAGGCTTAGATAATTTAGGATGGCAATGTTTTAAATGACCTGCTTGTCTTATATATCTTCTCAAAGACTGCCCTTCCCAAACCAATTTGGTATCTCATAGATACAATAAGAGATATGTAGCCTGAAGAGGTAGGTCCAAAAATATATCAAAACTTCCACTGTACACATCTATTAGAATGGCCAGAGCCCAGAATACTAATACTAATGCTGACAAGGACGTGGAGCAACAGGAACTCTCATTTATTGCTGGTGGGAATGCGAAACGGTACAGCCCCTCTGGAAGGCAGTTTGGCAGTTTCTGAAAAATTAAACATACTCTTGCATACATTCAGCAATCATGCTCCTTGGCATTTATGCAAAGGAATTGAAAATGTATGTCTTCACAATAATCTGTATATGGATTTTTATTCATAATTGTCAAAACGTGGAAGCCACCAACATGTAATTTCAGTAAATGAATGGATAAACTGTGGTAGATCCAGGTGATAAAATATTATTCAAGCTAAAAATATGTGAGCTATCAAGCCATGAAAAGACACAGAGGAGATGTAAATACAAGGGGAAAAAGATCGATCTGAAAAGGCTACATACAGCATGATTGCAACTATTTAATATCAAAAAAGGCAAAACTCTAGAGAAGTAAAAAGATCAGTGGTTGCCAGGGGTTAGAAGGGAGAGAGAAAGAAGTAGAGCACAGATGATTTTTAGGGCAGTGAAAATAGTCTGTATGATACTATAATAGTGGATACATGTTATATATATTAACATGTATACATTTGTAGACATATACACTTGTCTAAACCCATAGAATGTACATGTTATATATATTAACATATATACATTTGTAGACATATACACTTGTCTAAACCCATAGAATGTACATGTTATATTTACATATATACATTTGTTAGACATATACATTTGTCTAAACCCATGGAATGTACAAAACCAAGAGTGAACCCTAATGTAAACTATTGACTTTGGATGATAATAATGGTCAATTTTGTAACAAATGAACTACTCTAGTGGGAGTATTGATAACAGAGAGATTGTGCATGTGTGGAGGTAGGGGTCATATGGGAAATTATGACGTACTATCTGTTTTGCTTTTAACCTAAAACTGCTTGCTGTGGTTTAGATGTGTCCCCTCTAAAATTCAGGTGTTGCCAATGTGATAGCATTAAGAGGTGGGGCCTTTAAGGAGCGATCAGGTCATCAGGGCTCCTCCCACATAAACAGGATTAAGTACCTTATAAAGAGGCTTCATACCACATTTTGCTCCCTTGCCCTTCCACCTTCTGCCATGTGATGACACAGTGTTCCTCCCCTCCAAAGGGACCATGGTGGAAGCACACAGCAGCCCTCACCAGACAATAACCTGCCATCACCATGACCTTTGACTTCCCATACTCTAGAACTGAGAGAAATAAATTTCTCTTCTTTATAAATTATCCACTTTGTGGTGTTTTGTTACAGCAGCACAAACAGACTAAGATACTACACTAAAAGCTGTCTTTTAAAAAACTTCCATTATACAGAAGTCAAGAAAATATGTAATCTGGGCATTTTCGTTCAGCATAAAGCCTGTGACTGGATAAATATATGTAGTCATATGCACACACACACACACACATATAGAGAGACTATATGTGTACACTACATATATACACACACATATATTATATAATATATATAATACACATATATAATGTATTTTGTGTGTGTGTGCGAGAGAGAGAGAGAGAGAGAGAAGAGAAAGAGAGGAGATTGATTCATGGTAAGAAATTTGCTCATGCAATAGTGGAGGCTTAGTGAGTCCAAAATGTGCTGGGAGAAGGCCAGCAGCCTGAAGATTCAGGAAGGAGTTATAGTTATCAACCAAAAGAGGTCTGCTGGAGAATTCCCTCTTGTTCAAGGGAGGCCATCCCTTTGTTCTTCCCAGGCCTTGAATAATTGAGGCCCATCCACATTATTGAGAGTATTCTGCTTCACTCAAAGTATGCCAACTTAAACATATATCTCATCCAGAAATGGCCTCACAGAAACATATAGAATAATGTTTGATCAAATATCTGGACACTGTGGCCCGGCCAAGTTGATATATAAAATTAACCATCATACTTGGCTTTCTGATTTCCTGAATACTTCATTCCGGGTGAATAAACAAAATCATTTGATGACTGAGCAATAACTACAATAATTCTTGAACTTCTTTCTAGTGGAGTTTGAAAAAGACACTGTCTTGCTGTGACCATTTCTTCTGTGAAACCTATAAAGAGGTAGCTGGCACAGCAACAATAATATCCCAGCTGCCTCTTAGCAAATTTTACCAGCAGTGCTCTGGAAGAGCCAAGCATATTACCTAAGCACCAATTATGAGATAGATTTGTTGCACATCTGTAGGGACTAGACTGAGAAAACCACAGTGCATAAGAAATGGGAGGATGATATTTGGTTTATAAGGCCTCGACAAGTTGGGTAGACTTAACATAGCACAGTTACCTCAAATGGTCATGGTGGGTGAAATGGAGAATCAAAAATTACCTGATACACCTTGACAATGTCTCCATCTGTCACTAATTTCAATAACCTCAGAAAGGCTAAACCTTAGTGAGACATCACCAGTACTACTGAAAATAATTCTATTATGATCTATAGACATTTTTAGTCAACTTATACCAACAATTCTGTTTCATGTTATGAATATTTATCTTTGCCTTCAGTATCACATAGTGATGTGAAACAGTTTTACTGAATAGGATCTCTTTAGACCATTATGTAGGTACAACGTGAATTATTTTTAATTTACCATTAACAGCTTTTATCATGAACTTTACTCATAAGAGAATTCACTTAAAACCCATCTAAGAAATCCTCAAAGCTATAATCTGGAGGCAGATGGTTCACAACTATATTATATATGCAAGAGTGCTCTCAACAAGTTGATTACATTTGTGAAATTTAATCTCAAACAATAGTTGGACTGTCTGGCCAGACATTTGCCTTCAGTAATCTCATAAATCGATCATATGTTGTAATTGAAGTTAGGGGTTGAGATTTCCAATTATGATACTTGTTTAGATTATCCTGACTGTCAGCCAATGTGTCTGAGAATATTCAATTTGATTTCTTTCAAGATAGAATAAATGTATCTCAGTATATGAATCCTAGAAACAGGCTGACCAAATCAACTCTCCTCACAATTACTCAGCCTTTGCAAATATAGAGTATTTTAAAGTCACAAAGCACAGATTGCATTCAATTTGCAAGCATTCTTTGAAAATAAATTTATACTACCTGATATTACCCAGTTTCTCTTTCTCTCTCTCTCTCTCTCTCTCTGTATCATCCTTCTCCCTGCCTCACCGGTTTTCTTTTAACAGGACCAAGAAGAGAACAGAAAATGCAATGTAAGTGTAAAATATGTTTGTCCCATCATTCTCAGCAAACACAGGAACAGAAAACAAAAACACCGCATGTTCTCACTCACAAGTGGGAGTTGAACAATGAGAACACATGGACACAGGGGCTGGGGGGGAATATCACACACCAGGGCCTGTCAGAGTTGGGGGGCAAGGGGTGGGAGAGCATTAGGAGAAATACCTAATGTAGATGATGGGTTAATGTGTACAGCAAACCACCATGGCACGTGTATACTTGTGTACAAACCTGCACGTTCTGCACATGTATCCCAGAACTTAAAGTCTGAAAAAACAAGTCTAAAACAAATTAAAAAATAGACACTGGAGACTCAGAAGGATGGGAAGGTGGGAGGGGAGTGAAGGATGAAAAGTGGCTTAATAGGTACAATGTACATTATTCAGAAAATGGTTACATTAAAAGCCCAGACTTCATTATTCAAAATACCCATGTAATAAAACTCACTTGTAGCCCTTAAATTTATACAAACAAGCAAACTTTTTAGATGTAAAAAAAAAAGTTTGTCACCAGAAGAGAATAAGCAATAAAAGATAAAGGTGAAATAGCCAATGGTAAACAGAATCTCAACAAAAGAATCCTTTATTGACTTTAGGCTAATCCTACTATAAATGATGGGAAGCCAACATTGCTACTTAACAGGAAAAAAAAATGCCATAATACTGAAACATGAGAGCAAAGCATATATTTAACAGCTAAATAACTCATGTTAAACAAGTTCAATATTAAACATTATAATAAATGGAATTCTATGGCTTAGTATAAGCTATATGTATTTTTTTGGTTTTAATTTGGCAATTTGAGTTTTATATCTTAGATCACATTTCAACTGAATGGCTGATTTTGCTATAACTAATATACATTACTTCAAAATTTTTAAAGTGTTATATAAGCTTAAAACATTAAAAATATGTACAATGGTATAAGGTTCCAATATTCTTATTTGCTTGTGGGAATCTTAAATTATTTTCAATTTAATTAGAGTTATTACTGTAGCCCCAGCTTTTTATATGCAAATTATCTCCCTTCCCCGTCTCTCCTCTCTCTCCGCTCAGAGTGTGTGTGTGTGTGTGTGTGTGTGTGTGTATGTGCCTCCATCTCTCTCTTGCATGTGTGTGTATATGTATACATTTACACACATAGACACACACATATATATATGTATATGAAGACAGTCTAGTTGAGAAAGCATTTTATTGGATTTTTGTTCTATTATGATAGTATCATACAGATATAAAGGCAGGAAAAAAAACTCAGTTCAATCTTGACATCATGGAACACAATATTTAGATTCTGCCAGATTGTGTTTAGTTGCTATATACTAAGGAGACAAATTATAGGTAAATTGCCCTTGAATGGCATCACAATCTGGTATTCTTGAGTGTTAGAAGAGTTATGGGTCATGCAATATTAAACTGCCAATGTGCTTTCGTGGCACTTATACAAACTTCTGTCCTACCACTTCTGTACATGACAATAATTTACTGACTTTCTGTCCAATTGACTGTGAACTTGTGAACTCTTGGACAGCAAAGAGTCATAATTTAAAAAAAAAAAAACTGAATCCCCAAAATCTAGCACAATGTCTGGCACATACCCACATAGTATACATTCAATTTATCTTCACAGAGTGAGTGAATGAATGGACAAGCTTCCTTTAAACAGAGTTTGTTAATTCTGCCAAGGAGATTCAAATTTATTCTTTTAGACAGAGTCTCACTCTGTCAGCCAGGTTGGAGTGCTGTGGTGCAATCTCAGCTCACTGCAGCCTCCACCTTCTGGGTTCAAGCAATTCTCATGTCTCAGCCTCCTGAGGCTGGGACTTCATGTGTGTGCCACCACACCTGGCTAATTTTTGTATTTTTAGTAGAGATTGGGTTTCACTGTGTAGGTCTGGCTGGTCTCGAACATCTGGCCTCAAGAGATACATCTGCTTCTGCCTCCCAAAGTGCTGAGATTACAGGCATGAGCCACTGTGTCCGGCCCATATTTGTTCTTATTTTTAAAGTACTTTAAACAGTGCGTTCTGTTTTAAATGGATGTATATTCTGCAGTGTTTGCAATGTGTTACCAATGACATCATCCAACTAGCAGGCAAGTTTTAGGATTATAATAAAACAAGTAATGTTCATCTAATGGACAAGAACTCGGTATTTCTTGCAAATCCCATATTCAGAAAGAGACTTAAAGCCATATAACCTGTCTATAAGTTCCATATCCTCATATCAATTGAAAGCCCTGGATCCCCGGAACTCTACTTCTGCATTCTCCCAGACTCTGGTCTTCCTTGGTTTTCTGTCTATATCTCTTTCCACACTTCTTGTTCCTTAAAGGCACTTTCTTCCACATTAGTTGTTAAAATGTCTTTGATGCTCTTCTTTTTCTATGCATTTCTTTTGAGAGAGCTTTCTCGATTAATTATTTCAATACCACCTAGGGAATAATAATTTCCAGATTTCTATCTTGACCTCAAGGCCTATATATCAAATTATCCTCCAGATATCTCTACCTCATAGTCTCCTTAGCAATTATTGTTACAAAAATAAGTCAAGCCAGAAATATGTAAGAAACATGTGAGTCTGTAATTTTCCTTTCATTCACTTTTCATATTCAATTAATTACCAAGCCTTATCAATTCCCTGCCCTCTGCACCCACACTACCATCACCTCCCTATCTTACTTCAGGCCCATTTACCTCATACCTCCCTCAATTCTATTGACCCATTGCAGCCAGATAGACATTTTGAAGTATAAATCAGATGCTTCTCCTCTCCTACTTAAGGTTCTTCAATGATTCACCACTGCACAGACAATAAAATCCAAATCTTTTAACATGGTATTTAAAAGCCCATCATGATACAAACTCAGTCTGCCATGATTCCCCTCACAGGGATTCCTCATTACATACTTCCCCTCACACACATTGTTACCCCATGAAATGGTTTCAATTCCATGAATAAGACGTGATCTTCTACTCCGTCACGCCTTCATATAGGCTGTTTTTTGTTTCAGTAGACTGATCTAGACAACTCTGCAAATTTCTCTTCATCCCTTAAAAGTCACAAATATATGCCATCCTAAAATAAGGAATTTACCGTTTCTTAAGGCAGCCCATTCAATGTCATCTAGAGTTGACACTTAGGAAGTTATTACTATAACCTTAGTTGTATTCCTTGTAGTCACACAGAACAAATCTACATTTTTTTCTTTCACATGCTATCTCGTCAAATGGTTTAAAGCATATTGCTCCTAGTGCTTTAATTCCCTGAGGTAAATCTCCACAAAATCCTTTACATTTGCCTCTTTTCTTCTACCCCATTAAAAGCTGGTATCCAGGACTTTCTTGAGCACATCCAGATGAGGTTTGATCACTCTAAAGTAAAGCTCAATGCCAGCCTTTATATTAGGTGCACTTCACAAACAACTCTCCACTACTCACAGGTGAATTGACAAGTCCTGAACAGCCGGCAGGGAGCTAGAAATCCTGCACTTGTGGGAAAATTATGTGTTATTTCTCAGCTGCATCTTCACCCCACTCTCCAGAGTAAGAAAATAAAATTGGATCTGAAGTCATTGATTAAGAGACTTAAATTCCACAGAAAACGTGTGATGGACAGAGGAGGGAAAGAACCATGGGAGAATATACATAGGAAAGATTATCCATATTTTTTAATAGGAGGTTTGCCACTCACAATAGATGAAAAAGCACCACTAAGTATGGCTCCTTGAGGATACCTTTCTATTCCCCAAGTCCTATGAGGTGCCATTTTTCTTTTATTAAGGCATTTTAGCAACCAAAGCCAGGTAAAAGTGTTGCCTCTCCCAGGAATGCTTACCTTTAAACAAATATCAAGGTCTTAAACATTAGATATAAAGTCCTGACAGAATTTTATTTATCAGCCCTCAAGTAAGAGACAGAAATATTGCTTTCACCACTTAGTTCACAAAACAGAAGCAGTCACCTAACGATGTACCTTGCAGTCACAAATGAAATTCTATGGTGTTCAAACTGGTCCTATTACAATGTGTGAACATTCACAATTAACTGTAAGATTATAAGCACAATATTCAGAGTAACATCTACAGATAAACACCTGGTTCAAATATTGCAGAAGCATCTACATCTTAGAGGAACTTAAAAGCACTCATATATCCCCCATTTCTCATTTTAATTACAAAAATACAGACCAAGTTTTGGAAATAGAGCCTGATGATATATTTTTTACATTATTTTTCAATAACTCTTTAAGCAAATACCAAGGTAGACACTCTTGGCCCTATTAAATTATATTTAATTAAGTAATCAGTTCTTAAATTTAAAATATCAGGTTTAAAATACTACTTTTTTTTGAGACAGTCTCATTCTATTGTCTAGGCTAGAGTTCAGTGGCACGATCATGGCTTACTGCAGCCTCAACCTCCTGGGCTTAAGCAATTCTCCTGCCTCAGCCCTCCAAGTAGCTGGTGGTACAAGTGAATTCCACCACATCTGCCTAATTATTTTTTTATATAGACTGGGTCTCACTATGTCGCCCATGTTGGTCTTTAACTCCTGGCCTCAAGCAATCTTCCCAAAGTGCTGTAAAGACAGGCATGAGTCACTGCACCTAGCCTAAAAATGTTACTTTTACTAATGCTACTTCATGAACACCTAGTTTAGTGTCCTATCTACCTTGAACTGAATATCTCATTAAAGAAAAAGATTACCTTAATATATTAATCCATTTCTGTCCAAATCTCTTTAAAACTTAACATTATTATAGTGACTACATGCTTCCTTAAGTGTTTTCACATCTCCATATCATTTGAAAGTTTAAAGATTATTTAATATAAATATCACTTATTCAATTTCTGAATTTCTCATTACTATAGAAAAAAAGTGTACCTACTCTTCTTAAGAAATATCAAATTTAAGGTGTTATACCATATTTAGTTTTTCATTAAGTTAAATGACCGAAATTTAGTGGATATTAATGTAAAACATAAAACATGCTCTTCCCACAGTTCTCTCCATTTCACATAATGGCAAATCCCTCATTCTATTTGTTTAGGACAAAAGTTTAAGTCAGTTGTGATATTACTCATGTTGCCTTTCTAACCATAATTCTACCAATTGCCCTAGTTCACTCCACTCCAGCCACAAGCATCATTTCTACCCCTTTAATATGATTTGCCCAGCAAAGCTCTCATCTCAGATACTTTTACTTCTTCCCTCTGCCTGGATAGCTTGTCCTCCATTTAGCCATGTAGCTCATCCCCTCACCTCCAAAGCCTTCAATCAACAATGCAAACTCCCTCGCTCAGCAACAATCCCAACTTCCCTTCCCTGCTTAATTTTCTTCCCATGGCATCTATCAACATCCAACATACTATATATTTACTTATTTGGGGTTTTTTTTTTTTTTTTTTGTATCCTCCCATGTGGTATGCAGAATTCCGAATATATACTCCCAAGATTTTCATCCCTTGATTATTCAAACAAACACTAATCTAAGCACTGCTATAAAGAGATTCTGCAGATGTAATTATGGTTGCTAATCAGCTGATGTTAAAGGAGGGAGACTACCCTGGACTATTTAGGTGGACCCAATGTAATCATCTGAGCCCCCAAAAGGCAGAGAAAGCCAAAAGAGCCCACCAGAGAAATGCAGTGGAAGAGGAAGAAAGGCGACAGATGGGGGAAGGGGAAGTCAAAGAGCTTCAGAGCATGAGACAGACTCAACATGCCATTGCTAGTTTGAGGTGAAGGAGGAAATATGATTAGAATGACAGGCATCCTGAAGAAGGCCAGAGGTCCTCCTGATGATGGCTACCTTGGAAATGTGGTTTGTGTCCCCACCCAAAATCTCACCTTGAATTGTAATCCCCATAATCCCCACTTGTCAAGGGTGGGGCCAGGTTGAGGTAATTGGATCATGAGGGTAGTTTCCCCCATGCTGTTCTTATGATAGTGAGTGAGTCTCATGAGATCTGATGGTTTAACAAGCATCTGACATTTTCCTTGCTTGCACTCACTCCATCTTGCCGCCCTGTGAAGAAGGTACCTGCTTTTCCTTTGCCTTATGCCATGATTGTAAGTTTCCTGAGGCCTCCCCAGCAATGTGGAACTATGAGTCAATTAAACCTCCTCCTTTATAAATTACCCAGCCTCTGGTATTTCTTCATAGCAGTGTGAGAATGAACTAATACACAAGGAAACAGTCACCTCAGTCCTACATTTGCAAAGAAAGGAATTCTAACAATTAACTGAATGAGCTTGAAAGTGGATTCTCCCCAAAGCCTCTGGAAAGAAACAAAGCCTTGCTGTGAAAAGGTGAAACACATCCCTTAATTTCAGTCTTATGAAACCCAGAGCAGAGATCCACCTGAGCTACACTGTGCCCGGACATCTGACCTAAAGATAATTACTGGATAGTGTATTAAGTCACTAAATTTGTGGTAATTTGCTATGGCAGCAATAAAAAAATGAATATACCCTATTAGAATACAGGCCTGATGAAGGCAGGGATTCTCATCCAGTTTGTTTTGTTTTGTTTTCAGTGCTCTGACCAGAATTTAGAATAGAATCTGACAATAGGAGGCAATAAAGACTTTTTGAATATAGCATACATATTCTTTCCCACAAAATCTGTATCTCACAAAGTCTTTTGAAATTTTTAGCCCAAAAATGTTGCATAAAAATATTTAAAATTAAAATGTGAAAGGTAAGTTGTTTTGAAAGCTCTTCATTCAGTAGTTTGTTTCTCTTCAAGTTAGCAGTGGCTATCAGTTCTGTGAATTAGACACATGAAACAGTCAAATGCCACTTCCTAAAGCAGTGTTTTTCAATTACAGGTGGCAACACATAAGCAGGTGATAAAAGCAATTTATGAGGTTGAGATCATGGGAAGGAAGGAAAAGAGGAAAGGAGGGAGGGACGGAAGAAAATAAAATCAAAACATTACAATGCAACTTTAATTTTAATGTAGCATGTATGAGTGTGTGTATGCATGTTTTGTGTGTGGTAGATCACTATGTAAGATGTATTTCTTACTGTGAGGTCCATTAAAATAATTAGAAAAACCCTAAAGGTCATTACAGTCTGTGCTGTGGACCAGAAGGTAATTTAGGGCCTGACTGGAAGTGAGATGAAGACAAACGAATGGGGATGTGTCTGTTATGAAAGAGCTGATCAAGAAAGAACCACACTATTCTAAACCTGTACTTAAACTTGCAAGGCAAGAGAGAGCATTACGATTGAAGAATTTACACAAATTGCACCACCTTAAGGTAAGGAAATGAACTTTTTTTCTCTTGCTGTGTACATCATTTTCCGTGGGTCTGAACTAGCACCCCTGGACACTGTTTAGATCCACCAGCAGAGCAGAGTCACTGAGCTTTGGTATGAAATCCAGTAGCATGTGGAAGAGTAAAACCTGATGCTTTAATCAGGAAAACATCACAAGATGCTACTTCTTTTCCTCCCTTACAGTGAAAGGATTAAAAGCCTAATACTTATCTATCTTCTGAGATTTTCAGTTATTACTGTCATTTAAATGTACCTGGAAAGGAAGTTAGAAATTTTCTTGTCACATGGAACCCAAGAATAAACCTTGGTTAGAGAAACTTGAAATTGAATCTAGCACAACATCCTCATTCTTATGCTATTCTATTATTGTTACAATATTACTCTTAACTTATATTTACCATTGATTCCAATGTTTGTTGTCAATAGACTGCATACAGGTAAAGGAAAGAATAACGTGGCTGGGTGTGGTGGCTCACACCTGTAATCTCAGCACTTTGGGAGTCTGAGGTGGGCGGATCACTTGAGGCCAGGAGTTAGAGACCAGCCTGACCAGCCTAGCAAAACCCCGTCGCTACTAAAAATACAAAAAAAAAAAAAAAAAAAAAAAAAAAAAAAAAAAAAAAAAAAAAAAAAAAAACTGGGTGTGGTGGGGATGCCAGTAATCCTATCTACTTGGGAGGCTAAGGCATGAGAATCGCTTGAACCCAAGAGGTTGCAGTGAGCTAAGACTGTGCCACTGCACTCCAGCCTGAGCAACAGAGTAAGACTGTCTCAAAAAAAAGGAGAAAAAAGAAAAGAATAATGCAACTGTACATACTCATTCCTCCATTCAATGGCATACTCCTTGTGGGCTGGAATCAAGCCATGCATCTCTACATTCTCTTTAATATCTACTATGGTTGGCTAAATTGAGTAAGATAATACCTGCAATGTACTCAGCAGAGTGCCCAGAACACAGTAAGAGCTAAGCAAATGCTTCTATATTTGCTTTTGTTGTTTTGATTGTAATATGAGTACTATTAGTATAGAATGCGTGGCATAGAAAATTCTTAATATATTTTGATTTTCATTGCATTATACAATAAAATATCATAATGCATACATTTAAAATCAATTTATATTTGAAGAAACATTAAAAAATTACAGAGATCTTATCTGCTTAAGCCACTTTAAATAAGTGCATAAAGTGAAAGATTTCAATTAGTTAAAAATTAGCCAGAAAATTTCTTCTTAGGTATAAGAAAAGTCAATAGACCTGGGATATCTGATTCATAAAGGCAATCTTTCTAAAAACAATGTAAAGTTTTATGTAATATGAAGTTAGGTAAGAGACCAAGTTTCTCTAACCTGATCCTTAGGTAAGAATCAACATTGAAAACTACAGTGACTACTGTATTTTGTAGCTTGGTGTCCATACCATTAGGCAAGGACTGTAAATCCTAAAAACAGAATATTATTTCCTTTAGACTTTCCACAAAGAAAGAATATCAAAACACCCACACACACAAAAAAAAATAATCACAGTCTGTTTTTTTCTGATGATTTCAACCATATTAAAGATTATCTTTTCTTATATTTTACAAGCTCTGCAGCACCTTTCCCCCCTGTTACTTTTGTGTTGTATAATTAGCATATAATTATGCACTCTTTCACACTGGAAAGATGATTATTTTATTAATGACCCTTTGAAAAGTTCTTTATTATTTATATTTGAAAGTGAGTTTGAAATCAAAAGGCTTGTATGACTTTTCCTTTCCGTCTGTTTAACTTAGGAGATCTTAAAAGTAATAAAAGTGATGGTTATAGATGTCACAGAAAGTCATAAGTTTTCCACCTTTAGAATGAGAGATGGGGTTTGGGAAACAACTGTTGCATCTTCCACTCTTTCCAAATTAAATGCTTGGGTATGTGAAGAACAGGTATGCAACAAAACACTCAAGTTCCAAAAACGACTCCCTATTCTTTACCTTTTCCCCCTGTTAGCACCAATAGGACATGGGTCAGAACCAAAAAGCTTCCAGAGTCCAATACAAAAACAGAAGAAGACTGTAATTCACATTTGTAGCAAGCAAAATGTAGGCTCAAAATTAGTCTTAAGTGGAAAAATCACTCAGACCCTGATTTGTAGTCAATTCGGGAAGGTGCCACTCATCTTTGCTGTGGCCATGCAAGCCTTATTACTGTTTCTGGCTGACTGCTATTTATTTAACAGGCTTACCCAAGCACTCCAGATTGGCTGTGGGCCATTATAAGGGAGAATGTACATTATTGCAAATTTTAATTATTTCTCAAGCCATTTTGCTTGCAGTGATAATCCCATAAGACCAACATAGCTTGCGTAAGCAAAGCAAATAGCTTTTGGCTAAGACAGCTCTTCAGTTACTTTGTAACCTATTCCTACATAACTTCTGGCCTTTCCAGTTGTGGCTGGGACCTGCCAAATCAGGAGTTCAATGGATTTTTGGCTCATGGTGATCACAACTACTTTATTGAAAACAGGCGTATGGACAGTAATATCAATGATTAAAATAATGACTCAAATTTGTTTTAAAAAATAGTGCTATTTATGCATGGTGGAAACACTTCTGCTATCTGCCTCTATCCAAGACTTCCACTGTGGGCAAAGTAACACATGCCTAGAGCTATTTTAAGAATTTTTCTTATCTCCTACACTTTTTGTACTATTTCAGTGGAGATGGCCAAGCAGTAATAGCCTGATGACCTTGAACATTTTTTGCTTCATTTGTAGCATCAGGGAAATTTGTCCAAACTGTTTTGTGGGCCAAACTTAATTGCCCATTTTTGCCTTTCTATTTGGAATGCCATAGTGTTCCTTTGGTTGAAAATGTCTAAGTAGTTCCATTTTCACAAGTAACATTTTTCTTGTGAAGGAAAAAAAGGATAAGAATTTACTTTGGTTGTACTCAAGAAGCTTTTTCTTTCAAGTCTTTCTCTCTCCTCTTACATGTGATGATTTTTCTTTTCAAAATTGGAGTCACAGACTCTTAGAAATGGAAGGGATCTTAAAAGAAACTAAATCTAAACACCTACTATTGCATGAATACCCTCTATAATGTCTTAAATAAGGTCCTCCATTACCAGCTATTCTTTGGGGCAAAAGAGATGAAAGAAAAATAGAAAGTGCAATCCTCTATATAGAGGATAATGTCTTACAACTAAAACAAATTATAGGATATAGATGTGATTTTCCCTACTCATGAGTTCTCAGTCTCTCATTCACCTTGTTTCATTGCATTTGGAAGAATTTGTGAAGCAGGCACTCCATTTTAAATTTGAGTCATTGAGAATATGGTCAACAGGCCAAAAGGGAGTGAAACAGCACTTCCAATTTTTTTTCTTTTTTTTTTTTTTTTTTTTTTGAGACGGAGTCTCGCTCAGTTGCCCAGGCTGGAGTGCAGTGGCACGATCTCGGCTCACTGCAAGCTCTGCCTCCCAGATTCACGCCATTCTCCTGCCTCAGCCTCCCAAGTAGCTGGGACTACAGGCGCCTGCTGCCACACCCGGCTCTTTTTTTTTTTTTTTTTTTTTTTTTGCATTTTTAGTAGAGACAGGGTTTCACTGTGTTAGCCAGGATGGTCTTGATCTCTTGACCTCGTGATCCGCCCGCCTCAGCCTCCCAAAGTGCTGGGATTACAGGCGTGAGCCACCGCGCCCAGCCCCAAATTTTTTTTTTCTATAAGAATTTAGACTGCATGGTCTTGACCTTTTCATTTCAATGATCCAGAAAGTTAGAGATATTTTTAAAGGTCGACCTCATAAGAAAAGAACTATAGGATACTTTTATCACTATTGCTTAAGAATAAGTTAAATTATTAGTACAAAGTACAGGTTAAAAGATTGGGTTTTGGGATGGAACTATGTATTTTGAAACCTGGCTTCCTAATTAATTAGCTATACGTCTTGGGAAGTTACCCAACCTTTGGAAATTTTTCTTACTCATCTGTAAAATGAGATAATAATATTATCTTCTTCACTGGGCTATTAGAAAGACTAAGTGAGCTAATTCATGTAAAGCATTTTGTTCAGTGTATGGCATATGTTTTAAGCATACAATAAATAATAGCTTCCCCTTGTTCACTGAAGTAATAAAAACAAAGAATTTGGTTGTCAAGAGCTCATAATTTTAAAAATTCGCTTCAGAATCTCAAAACGTTAATGAATTTCCTTAAGTCCTGTTTTTGGACTGAGAATTAATAGTGCTAGGGAAAATATTTTCATGGTATAAATAGCTTATAAGGAAAATTTACATTGCCAGAATGTTTTTAACAAATTAATACGGATTATATTACGTGCTAGCTCACTGAATAATATAATTATCCTAACTAATTGATCATGCATCCGATGGGTTTTGGAAACGTGTGACCCTTAGCTAACAGGTTAGAATCAAGAATAATTTCATGAAATATGTTTTTATTCATGCCATTTGAAACTTAGTCACTTCTGTGTATGTCTGATCAGTCAATGTATTAAATATATTATTTGGCAGACTAAACTACATATCTAGATGAGATTATAAAATAAGCCCAGATGTCCAGACAAGGTTTAAAAGTCTGCTCTATCAAATACTATTATAAATTAGCCAGTCTCTACTTTTATGTTACTTTTTATAAAACATCAATTTATACCATTTTTCTGTTCTATTCTTCAAATATTCAACTTGAATTTTTAGTATGCTTTTCCTAAAAGCAAAACAAAACAAAACCTTCCTTTACTAATTCTATAATGAAACAAATTTATATTTTGCCAGTCTGGAATACCCGTGTGGTGAGTTAGGAAATCAAAGAACAAAGCTATTTTTCAGTTCTCTACCATCACCCAGAAGTCAGTAATTACGAAGCTGAAATATATCAGTGTCTTAAGAATATTCTTTCTGTATCGATCTTGAGAATCTGAAATTCTTCCTAGTAGCCCATTACAATAATTGTAAACCTTAACCGTTAGAAAACTATTTAACGATTCAGAAATCAGGGAGATCAAAATAATTACTTTCATAAAACTAAAAGAATCTCAGTTAAAAACTATTAAAAGTAATACAAAAAATAATGTTTTCAGAATTTATTTAGATTACTATACATTAGAAAAATAAAGGATTGGGGTCACCTTCCCAGAATTTAACATGCATCCTCAGCAGGGAAAGGAGGTTCACATTACCCTCAGTATTTTATGAAGGCACAGACAGTGTTTATTGATCAGATAATATGACGGTTGATGGTAATCTATGGAAGATGTTGTTCTGAGTGAAATAAAAATGTTTTATGAAAAAAATGAACTAAGAAAAAAATAGGGAAAACATACTTTGCAGAGCTATACTCTTCCATTCTACAGTTGTCACTTAAACTGGTTACTGCACATGCTCTGTTCTCTATTAATTCAGAGACCTTCTGTTTTCCCAAGCTGGCTGTCCACTTACCCTAGTTGTTTTGACTTTATTCCCAGAGGAACAGCTCCATCCTTTCCGATCTGGAAGAACTTTACATTCTTCTCCCTCTAGACATGGCTGCATATGGCACCACCATTTCTGTTCCACTATTGAAGCTATAAGAGAGAAAAAAACTTTGACTCAATGTTTTCTTCTTGGGGCTGTTATTTCTCTTGTGCATCTTTAAAGAGAAACAAAAGCCACCGATTTTTCCTACCAGTGGGAATACTGGTATTTGAGGTATGCCTCTCTTTTTGTTCAAAAACACAAAACCTTTCAAGATTTTCTAACTAAAATAATTTAAAAATTTTTTATGTTATTGTAATGGGAACACTTAACATGAGATCTATCCACTTAAAAAAATTTTAAGTGTAGAATGCAGTATAGTTAATTATAGATACAATATGACAGCATTTTTCATGTGAAAATAGACTTCATGAAAGCTAACATAGTGAAAATAAACTATGCAAATGTGTATATGCATCAATTTATATTAACATATAAGAAAATGGACCTGTGACCAGTTTAGAGTCAACATTTTATAATCAATATAATATTCCCATGAATAAGATGATTATTAGGAGGGTGTTTATCACAGTTATCATGATTTTTTTAACTGTGTGCTATAACCTCATCACAAGCAATATATTATAGTAATATGAGCACTTAACAAATTACTATTTATGGTAACATCAATTAAATAAAAGCATATAAAGATTTATGTTCTACTATAATTCGGTGAACTCTCAAGGAAAAAAACTAATATGTTATTGCATCATCATAAAAGTTGATATTTTGTGTGAATTCTATCCACAACTAAATATTTGTTCATATACATGTTGCTATTTTTTTTAATTCTTAAGAACATCCATGGGTTTAAGAACCCATAATATTAATTCATCCATTTTCATCGTTCCTTTTCCAATTAATTTACACATACTCAACCTCCCACCATCCACCAAGAAATCAACATTTCATGGTATCAATATCAGATGCACATAAATTTAATGGAACCTCATTATAATGCCTTTTGTAACAGAACTGCATAATATTTTAGACCTTCTTCCACAGGATTTTAGATTTCAAAATGCCACCCAAATATTCCATTTTCAACTTATTATGCTATTTGTAGTATGTTCACCCAGGACTGATCCCCCATTGAGAGCGTTATAGTGGGGTTCCAGTTCTAAGCCATCCTTGGCTGTGCTGTCACAATAAGGAATGAAAGAAGTCGCACCATCCACACATGATGGAGCAGCTCGCGTGGTGCCTGCCACCTGCCCGGGGAAGCAGGAGCACTTGACTGTTTGTGACCGTTCTTCTATCTTGTTCTTATTACAGCATCTGTGGAGTGCCACCACCTCACAAGTTCCCGTTTTAACATGGTGAGCTGCACAAACAAAAGCAAAAGATAAGACAACATTGAGAAAGCTTTGGACACTTCCCCCCACCCTTCTTTTTAATTAGCAGTACATTAAATATAGCTCTATAAGGCGTCCACCATGCATGAAACGAGAAATACAATGATGCTAACTCCATAATGCAGATCTGATTTCTTTTCTAAATGTGGTAGGAACATTTCTGTCAGTGAATGCTTGGTAAAGCACGAACAATTAGTGACTAGATTAGAATAAGCTGTTAAAAGTCTGATATAGAGGCAATATGTGCCGTCATCAAAAACATATTTATTTGCATATGACTTTTTAAAGCCTTTTTGTTGAATGTGTTAAAGTAAAATAAACCTCTGGCCGAGGTACCCTGCAATGGGACTGAAGCCAGCCCCATTCTCAAAGTGGGTGATTGCTGATAAAGCTTGTGTTATTCTAGGGGACAGTATGAGGACTAGGCAGGAAGTAGAGGCAGACGATGGACATCCACATCCTCAGTATTCTTCTGCTCAATTTCCCTAAAAATGAACAACTGCAGTATTCTTGAAATTGCCACCATCTTTCTGGAAGATCCAGCCAGTCCCAGAACCCAGAGTCATTCCTTTCAATTTCACCTGAGTGGGCAACTGCCACCAAATGGTACCATGAACTTGGATAATTCATATCTGGCAGCCAATGGCCTGCAAACCCAGCCCAATAAGCTGTCAGGCTTCCGTACTCATTTTGTCAACCTTGAACAAGGCCACTGAGTGTGTTGGGTTAATGAAAATTTTGGACCTCACTCACTATATTATGATAAGATTCTAGTTTGTCTTCATTATTTTTTTTTCAGCATTTCTTCTTCAAATAGTAATCCAACTGTGAAAGGATAAAACAAAACTTTTGCCTGCTAAAATTAAAAATAGCTTAAAATCAAACATTTGTTAAAAGATTATGCTTTCAGTAATTTTAAAAGTGTAACTCTTATAAAAACAGAAATTACAATGGAAAAGCAGGAGATCTTAAGCTGTTTCATGGCATAAACATATGGAGACCCATTGCAAATGAGATCAGAACATCATGCATTTATATTAATCTTCCCATTGAAGATGAGTGAAATCAATGTGCAGTAACAGGCTAAGTAGCTTGCTCAGATTTTTTTTTTTTTTTTTTTTTTTTTTTTTTGGTGATAATACAAACTATACTCTCCAAATTGTTCTTTTTTTATATGCATGATTTTTTTTATTATACTTTAAGTTCTAGGGTACATGTGCACAATGTGCAGGTTTATTACATATGGACACGTGCCGTGTTGGTGTGCTGCACCCATTAACTCATTTACATTAGGTATATCTCCCAATGCTATCCCTCCCCCCACCCCACAACAGGCCCTGGTGTGTGATGTTCCACTTCCTGTGTCCAAGTGTTATCATTGTTCAATTCCCACCTACGAGTCAGAACATGCGGTATTTGGTTTTTTGTCCTTGCGACAGTTTGCTCAGAATGATGGTTTCCCGCTTCATCCATGTCCCTACAAAGGACATGAACTCATCCTTTTTTATGGCTACATAGTATTCCAAGGTGTATATGTGCCACATTTTCTTAATTCAGCCTATCATTGATGGACATTTGGGTTGGTTCCAAGTCTTTGCTATTGTGAATAGTGCCTCAATAAACATACGTGTGCGTGTGTCTTTACAGCAGCATGAGTTAAAATCCTTTGGGTATATACCCTGTAATGGGATGGCTGGGTCAAATGGTATTTCTAGTTCTAGATCCTTGAGGAATCGCCACACTGTCTTGCACAATGGTTGAACTAGTTTACAGTCCCAACAGTGTAAAAGTATTCCTAATTTCTCCACATCTTCTCCAGCACCTGTTGTTTCCTGCCTTTTTAATGATCGCCATTCTAACCGGTGTGAGATGGTATCATTTACATTTTTCTGATGGCCAGTGATGATGAGCATTTTTTCATGTGTCTGTTGGCTGCATAAATGTCTTCTTTTGAGAAGTGTCTGTTCATATCCTTTGCCCACTTTTTGATGGGGTTGCTTGTTTTTTTCTTGTAAATTTGTTTGAGTTCTTTGTAGACTCTGGATATTAGCCCTTTGTCAGATGAGAAGATTACAAAAGTTTTCTCCCATTCTCTAGGTTGCCTGTTCACTCTGATCGTAGTTTCTTTTGCTGTGCAGAAGCTCTTTAGTTTAATTAGATCCCATTTGTCAATTTTGGCTTTTGTTGCCATTGCTTTTGGTGTTTAGGCATGAAGTCCTTGACCATGCCTATGTCCTGAATGGTATTGCCTAGGTTTTCTTCTAGGGTTTTTGTGGTTTTAGATCTAACATTTAAATCTTTAATCCATCTTGAATTAGTTTTTGTATAAGGTGTAAGGAAGTGATCCACTTTCAGCTTTCTAAATATGGCTAGCCAGTTTTCCCAGCACTGTTTATTAAATAGGGAATCCTTTCCCTATTACTTGTTTTTGTCAGGTTTGTCAAAGATCAGATGGCTGTAGATGTGTGATATTATTTCTGAGGGCTCTGTTCTGTTCCATTGGTCTATATCTCTGTTTTGGTACCAGTACAATGCTGTTTTGGTTACTACAGCCTTGTAGTATAGTTTGAAGTCAGGTAATGTTATGCCTCCAGCTTTGTTCTTCTGACTTAGGATTGTCTTGGCAATGATAGAATGCCACAAAGATACTCCTTGAGAAGAGCAACTCCAAGACACATAATTGTCAGATTCACCAAGGTTGAAATGAAGGAAAAAATGTTAAGGGCAGCCAGAGAGAAAGGTCAGGTTACCCAGAAAAGGAAATCCATCAGACCAACAGCAGATCTCTCGGGAGAAACTCTACAAGCCAGAAGACAGTGGGGGCCAATATTCAACATTTTTAAAGAAAAGAATTTTGAACCCCGAATTTCATATCCAGCCAAACTAGGTTTCATAAGTGAAGGAGAAATAAAATCCTTTACAGACAATAAAATGAGAGATTTTGTCACCACCAGGCATGCCCTACAAGAGATCCTGAAGGAAACACTAAACATGGAAAGGAACAACCGGTACCAGCCATGGCAAAAACATGCCAAATTGTAAAGACCATCAATGCTAGGAAGAAACTGCATCAACTAATGAGCAAAATAACCAGCTAACATCATAATGACAGGATCAAATTCACACATAACAATATTATCCTTAAATGGAAAAGGGCTAAATGGTCCAATTAAAAGACACAGACAGGCAAGTTGGATAAAGAGTCAAGACCCATCAGTGTGCTGTATTCTCACATGCAGAGACCCATCTCACGTACAGAGACACACATAGGCTCAAAATAAAGGGATGGAGGAAGATCTACCAAGCAAATGGAAAACAAAAAAAGGCCGGGGTTGCAATCCTAGTCTCTGATAAAACAGACTTTAAACCAACAAAGATCAAAAGAGACAAACAAGACCATTACATAATGGTAAAGGGATCAATTCAACAAGAAGAGCTAACTATCCTAAATATATATGCACCCAATACTGGAGCACCCAGATTCATAAAGCAAGTCTTTAGAGACCTACAAAGAGACTTAGACTCCCACACAATAATAATAGGAGACTTTAAAACCCCACTGTTAACGTTAGACAGAACAACAAGACAGAAAGCTAGCAAGGATATCCAGGAATTGAACTCAGCTCTGCACCAAGCAGACCTAATAGACATCTACAGAACTCCCTACCGCAAATCAACAGAATATACATTCTTCTCAGCACCATATCTCACTTATCCCAAAATTGACCACATAGTTGGAAGTAAAGCACTCCTCAGCAAATGTACAAGAACAGAAATTATAACAAACTGTCTCTCAGACCACAGTGCAATCAAACTAGAACTCAGGATTAAGAAACTCACTCAGAATTGCTCAACTACATGGAAACTGAACAACCTGCTCCTGAATGACTACTGGGTACATAACGAAATGAAGGCAGAAATAAAGATGTTCTTTGAAACCAATGAGAACAAAGATACAACATACCAGAATCTCTAGGACACATTTAAAGCAGTGTGTAGAGGGAAATTTATAACACTAAATGCCCACAAGAGAAAGCAGGACAGATCTAAAATTGACACCCTAACATCATAATTAAAAGAACTAGAGAAGCAAGAGCAAACACATCCAAAAGTTAGCAGAATGCAAGAAATAACTAAGATCAGAGCAGAACAGAAGGAAATAGAGATACAAAAAATCCTTCAAAACAATCAATGAATCCAGGAGCTGGTTTTTTGAAAAGATCAACAAAATTGATAGACCATTAGCAAGACTAATAAAAAAGAAGAGAGAGAAGAATCAAATAGATGCAATAAAAAATGATATCTAGAAGAAATGGATAAATTCCTGGACACATATACCCTCCCAAGACTAAACCAGGAAGAAGTTGAATCCCTGAATAAACCAATGAGTAACAGGCTGTAAAACTGAGGCAATAATTAACAGCCTACAAACCATAAAAAGTCCAGGACCAGACGGATTCACAACCGAATTCTACCAGAGGTACAAGGAGGAGCTGGTACCATTGCTTCTGAAACTATTCCAATCAATAGAAAAAGAGGGAATCCTCCCTAACTCATTTTATGAGGCCAACATCATCCTGTTACCAAAGCCTGGCAGAGTCACAACCAAAAAAGAGAATTTTAGACCAATATCCCTGATGAACATCGATGCAAAAATCCTCAATAAAATACTGGCAAACCAAATCCAGCAGCACATCAAAAAGCTTATCCACCGTGATCAAGTGGGCTTCATCCCTGGGATGCAAGGCTAGTTCAACATATGCAAATCAATAAACGTTATCCAGCATATAAACAGAACCAAAGACAAAAACCACATGATTACCTCAATAAATGCAGAAAATGTCTTTGACAAAAGTCAACAGCCCTTAATGCTAAAAACTCTCAATAAATTCGGTATTGATGGAACATATCTGAAAATAATAAGAGCTATTTATGACAAACCCACAGCCAATATCATACTGAATGGGCAAAAACTGGAAGCATTCTCTTTAAAAACTGGCACAAGACAGGGGTGCCTTCTCTCACCACGCCTATTCAACATAGTGTTGGAAGGTCTGGCCAGGGCAATCAGGCAGGAGAAAGAAATAAAGGGTATTCAATTAGGAAAAGAGGAAGTCAAATTGTCCCTGTTTGCAGATGACACGATTGTATATTTAGAAAACCCCATCGTCTGAGCCCAAAGTCTCCTTAAGCTGATAAGCAACTTCAGCAAAGTCTCAGGATAGAAAATCAATGTGCAAAAATCATGAGCATTCTTATACACCAATAACAGACAAACAGAGAGTCAAATCATGAGTGAACTCCCATTCACAATTGCTTCAAAGAGAATAAAATACCTAGGAATCCAACTTACAAGGGATGTGAAGGATCTCTTCAAGGAGAACTACAAACCACTGCTCAATGAAATAAAAGAGGACACAAACAAATGGAAGAACATTCCATGCTCATGGATAGGAAGAATCAATATTGTGAAAATGGCCATACTGCCCAAGGTAATTTATAGATTCAATGCCATCCCCATCAAGCTACCAATGACTTTCTTCACAAAATTGGTAAAGCTACTTTAACGTTTATATGGAGCTTGCTCAGATTTTTCTGAGAGAGAGCAAATCACACATATTGCCTACCTCTTATCCTTCTATGTGAGACCAAGAAACTCAAGTGTAACATACAGTTTAGACATATAATCCTCAATAGGACCTTCAAGAGGCAGATACCATTTCTGCCACTATAGAAACAAATTGGGATGTTTTCTGTGTTTGATTCAAACACAAATCTAGCTCTATGAAAGCTAAAAAATAAGAGGCAGACTTCTGTGCCTATCCTCTCATACTCTGGGGGAATATTTTCTTAGCTAAGAATGAGTCAGTTTGTTTTAATTTGCTGAATGTTTTATATTACATTATACAAGTTAATATTCTGCTTTCTCTACATTTCTTTATTAGGTCACATTTTAAGTAAGTGAATACCATACATCAACCGTGGTCTTGAGTACTGGAAACACAGCAATGAATAAGGGACACAATCTGTTCCTGCCCTCAACGAGCTTATGTTTCTGAGGAGAAAACAAATAAAAAGCACCCATGGCAATAATTAAGGCAATGTTAGATTTTGAAGCTCCTTGAAGAAAATACAGTAGAGTAGAGTAGAGTAGAGTAGAGTAGAGTAGAGTAATGTGATTCACAGTAATTTTGTAGGATGGGAATGCATATTTTTTCAAGTGTCACAGGAAACATCTCTCTTTGAGGAGATAATCCAAATCATGAGCTGAATAATGAGAAGGAAGTCTCTAATATGAAGATATAAGAAAGGAAGAACAAATATAAGAGCAGCAAATAACAAGGCCATGAAGTACAGGGAAGCGTGGTATGTCCCCAGGGCAGCAATGATGGCCAGGGTGGCTGGAGTGTGGCTAAACAATTGAAAGTTTGAGGGAAATGTATCAGAAACATAAGCAACTCATGGAAGGGCTGGTATGCGAGAGTAAGGAGATTGGATTTTATTCTTCCTGCATGGGAAATCTTTGGGTAGAAATAGTATTACCTCATCTATCTATTGGAAGTTTACTCATGCTGCTCTTTAGAGATTGGGATGAAGAAAGCAAGAGTGGAGACCAGTTATGAAGAGGTGTAGGAGTCTCTGTGATCAAGGATGAGACTTAGACTAGATAACAACAGCAGAGACGGGGAGAAGTAGCAGCTTGGATATATTTCAATGTAGAGTTGATTTGATTTACCAGTGGGTAGAATGTGGGGCATGAGGGAAAGAAGAATCAAAAATTACCCCTAAGCTTGGACTGAGCAATGATAAGTTGATGGTTCTGATAGATAGAGAAGGCCTAGGAAAGAGAAATTTGTCGGAAGATGGATGAGGTTAGTATATCTGTACTTCTGTTGGGGCCATGTTAACCTTAAAAGATACCAATGCAGAGATGTAAATCAAGCAACAACATTTATAAAATAAAGCTTAGGGGAGATATTTGGGCTACAGAGATAGTCTTAAGTGATCTAAGCCTACAGATGGTATGTAAAGCCATGGACTGAACAAGATTACTGGAAAAGGTTTCTACCAACCAGAAAAAGAAGAAAAAAGAACAGTCAGTCTAAAATCTAGGTCTGAAATGGGGAGACAGCAAGAAAACTGATAAGGAGCTGCACAAAAGGTAAAAGGATAAAGAAATGTGTCTGTGAAGGAATGAAGAAATAGAAGACAAAAGAATAAAAGGCTTCAAAAAGGAGACATTGATCAGCTCTGTAAAATGCTGTTGAAAGGTCCAATTGAAAGAAGAGAAATAATTGTCCATTTAAAAAGTAATACAGTGTAGTGTCCAAGAGTATAGACTCCAAAATCCGAGTACCAAGTTAAAATCTAAGTTCCTCCTAATAACTATTTGATCTTGGTGTGTTATCTATTATGCATGGGCAGCTGAGTTTTTTTCATGTCTAAAAGAGGGATATTAATAGCACAATCTTCATAGAATTAACTGAGGATTAAATGAATCATGTATCAAGTGTTTAGGACACTGCCTCCCTGTAGCAGGCACTTCTGTAAGTGTTAGTTGTTTATACTGCTGTTAACATTTGATGTTGTTAAAAATCATGTTAGTGGCATGAAAAAAAAAATAAAAACATTATTGAAGTAAGTTTAGCAGAGAAGGAAATTTAAGGTTGTTATAGTTATAAAAAGTCTTTCAAGGAGTTTTTCTGGGAAGGGAGAAAGGAAATGAAGCAAGAACTGGAATGAAGCATGGGGTCAAGGGAATTTTTTTAAATGGATGCTTTAAAAGCATGCTTTTTTGATGGAGTGATCTAGTAGAGAGGGAAAATGACAACACAAGGGAGAAAATAGATCATTAACAAGAATTTTCTTAAGAAAGAAAAGTAAATTGTGATCCAGGGCACCTGGGGGGTTGGCATTAGATTTGTGTGAGGACACAATCCATTTTAACAAGAGGAAAGTGGGATATGTAGGTACAGAGTCAGGTGGATGTGAGTGGATTCGGCGGTGAGAGGATAAGGTAGTTTCTTATCTGATTTCATCTACTTTTCCTATGAAATATGACAGCCCTTGGAGAAGAAAAAAAAGAGGGTCTGAAATAGATACCTAAGAAAGAGGAAAAGTGAATTTACCAGGAAAGAGTGGTAGGAATACCCAACAGGGAGTTAGCCGATGCACACTGTAAATTGCAGAGAACACAGCAGAATGGAAGATGGAATGAGATTGCAGAGCAGAGTAGAGATAAACATCTCTGTGATGATAGATTTCTGGGGATGCTTGGACTTTGAGAGTGATTTAGGGAGACAGGGATGTGAGTCATGATGAGATTACTCCTCGAAATCTCTGAATGGAAGCCAGGGAAAGATGATAAGGGCTTCTTCAGATAGTGACATTAGTAGGCAGATCACTAAGCTGAGATAGCTTCTGGGAGAACGTTATGGTGGCTGGGGTTCTGTTCTCTTCCACAGTCCTATAACAGCCAGGAGCACATGGTAAGTTTCCCCTGACCTCTCCTCTGAGAAAAGAGGCACCTTTCTGGCACCAAGGCTAGTTTCCTTCTTTATTTCAAGGAGATTTTATTGTATGTTGAAAAAGAAAGAAGTGAAAACTCATCTGTTTTCCATTTCCATGCATAATCAAAATTTGTTTCTACTTTGCCTGACTAAATAAATAAGAGGACAAAGTAACTGTGGCAGTCATTAGTCCTGTTGACCAAGTATGTCTGGTTCTCTCCCTTCTGGACAAAGGTTGTACTGTACTTGTTCACTCCATTTAATTTAGATGTAAGGGCATGACTTGCTTTGTCCAATGAAATGAAACGTAAAGTAACATGGGCCACTTATAAGGAGAAACTACTAATATCAATTCTACACGGAAGCTCTAAGAGCTACTGTGTAATTCAGCATGTTTCTCCCCACCAGCCAGAGCAATCAATTATGTTCTTGATAGTGGAGGCCACGGCAATCTGAATCCCTAACTGAAGAGACATGGAACAGACTCACCACAGATCATGATGGGCATACGAGTGAGAAACAAAGCCATGTTGTTACAAGCCTCTAAAATTAGGATGTTGTTTGTTACTGCGACCAACTCAGCCTACTATAACTACAAGGTAGTACTTTCACTGCTTCTCAGATTGTTCAGGAGGGTACACTTTCCAAATGCATTAGTTGGAGAATAAGTCAGTGAAGCATGATATCTCAAAGCCCGAATCATCCTAGCTTATTTGAGCCAATGCAGAGTCAAAATGAAAAAGAAAATATTTAAATATTTATATAATGTGAGGGGTTCTGAGAAATTATTCTACAATGGGATAATGACATGGTTAAGTTTGGCATGCCAGAGCTGTGGTGAAGAAAATGTGACTCTTTCTTCTTGGAAGAGAAAGGAGGTGAAATGATGATCACAGTGCACAATGGAGAGAAGGGAAAGAGAGGTATGCCCTCCTTCAGAGAGCATGATGCTAGATGTTAGGAGATTAATAGTAAAGTTGACTAGGAAGGGACAAATGGTAGCCTGATAGATGCAGGGCTTTCCTGCCTTGTGCTTTTTTTTTTTTTTTTCACTGCCTATGAATAAAATGTACAAGCATGCGGGTTGACTTTCCTGGTGAGAAACGAACTTTGTAAAAACCTCTCTCAGCCTTTGTCCTTTTTATTAAAACTGAAGGTGTAAAACTTTTTGTGGGGAAGAGAAGAGAGGTAACCTTTTAAAAATAGAATAGGTGATAGATACAGATAGCTAAATATATAAATAAAACAGAAGATAGATAGATAATCTTGTGCTCAAAAACTTTGAAGGCATTGGTAGGAAAAATATCAAATAAATAAATAAATAAATATATAAATATATACATATATATATGCCAGTAAATATGTCAAGTGAGGTGAGATACTTCAAAGAGGCAAATTAGCCTAGCAGGATTTGAACATGAAATATGCATGCATAAGTTTAGTTTTCTTATGTGTCTGCTGTATATCTTAAAGTCTTGCTATGACAACCAACTTCTTGTAGACAAAGACTAATTTTTCATGTAAACTGCTCAGTATGTGGTATGTGTTTAACAAATGGTAAACAAGCAATTTAAGAAGATAAAACTAATTCCTGTGGTTTTTCTTTAAAAGGTTAATGAGATGGTAGGAAATTCAAGCAGTTACTAGAATTCTCTACACAGATTCAGACAGAGCTTGTGATAAACTAACCTAATCGAATATTAGTGCTTTCCAAATTAACAAAATAGGCTTCACAGAAGATCAGTTAGCATCATATTAAAATGATGTAAGACCCCCTGGAGAAGATTTAAATGAAAAAGAACAAACAAACAATTTTCTTCATGTCACAATTCCCAAGTCACACACACACAAAAAATCTGATATTTTTCCTCCGTGGATGTGATGCATAAACACAAAGTATTTCCTCCTACTTTTTTGTGAAATGACAGCAAAGACATATAGATTTCATTAAATTCTCGTGAAATGGGGATACAAAGTCTTACCCAGCTCTAAGTGCTGTCTTCCAAGGTTATGGCCCTTATGTTTCATTTCAACAATAGGACCTTTGGCTCTAGGGTGCCCCAGAAACACGGCCTTAAGATACTGCCTCTTAAATCATATCTCAGATTTCTAAATATTTTCTGAAGCTATTATGACTGGTATATTTTGGAACAAAGTCCCATAGGCATTTTACCAAAACCTTTGCTTCAAGCTGCTATTTTTATGTAGTGAAACAAACTTATTCATAGAAAAGAAAATCAAATTAAATGACATTTGATTTATATAGGCATAGATTTTTCTAAATTATATATAATAATATTCATTGCATTATATATACATAATATGGTCACAGTTGATTGACCACTTGTGAGCCAACCATAAATACATGGGTATGAAATATGCATTCACAGTAGAATAATATTTATACAAATTATTCACCTTAAATAGTAGTTGCTGGCCATAGCTTAATATGAGCACAAACTTATGTATATTACATTCTATATGTGGAAATAATTTATATACTCCATAAACCATTTATGAAATAATGGTAATTGCTGACATTGACTGAATATTTATTGTGTGATGAGCACTGTTTCATTTTATCAATGCAATAACCACTAACAAGAAAACTATAGTTACCCCCAATTTACAAGGGACACAGAAATGTTAAGAGACACACAAACATTAGTTGCCCAAGGTAAGAAACAAAATTAGGGATAAGAATCCAGATAATTTACTTCCAGAAATCATGATCTTGACCATTATCTTATAATGCCTGATATGGTTTAGATCTGTGTCCCCACTCAAATCTCATGCTGAAATGTAATCCCCAATGCTGAAGATGGGGCCTGGTGGGAGGTGACTGGATCATGGAGCAGTTCCTAATGGTTTAGCACCATCCCCCAGTCCTGTTCTTGTGAAAGAGATCTGGCTATTTAGAAGTGTGTAGCGCCTCCCCTCTTGCTCTCTCTTCCTCCTGCTCTGAGCATGTGAGATGTCTCACTCCCCCTTTGCCTTCTACCATGATTGATTGTAAGTTTCCTATAGCCTCCCCAGAAGCCTAGCACGTGGCCAGCATCATGCTTGCTGTACATCCTATAGAACCGTGAGCCAATTAAACCTCTTTTCTTTATAAATTATCCAGTCTGAGGTATTTCTTTCTAGCAGTGTGAGAACAGACCCGTCTATGCAAGAAAGACCTTTCCATGCCTTCCTGAAGTTCTAAACACATGCACCAGACTCCAATTCCAGATTATGTGGAGGAATGCAGTAAGTATATCACTGTCCTTACACATAGTGCTTGATAACCTAGCTTGACCTATACTACACTTGAGTAAACTCTAAAGCAAATTTATTCATTTTCCAAAGAATTGGTTTGTTCACCTCTAAAATGGCTCTCTAGAGTCTTTATGAAGACCAAATGAGATAATGTGTGCGAAGCTGCTTTGAAATTATATATTATTTAAATGTTAATTATCTTTATTTTTACTATTAGTGTAATTAATGAATATCAAAGTAATGCAATATGCATATAAGCTGCAAAGAAGTGGCTGTTAGGGGAAGTTATCTACATTCTATAGACATTCTAATTATATATATATACACACACACACACACACACACACGCATATATATATATAGTCATGTTGATATAAGATGCCTGTAAAAAAATCAATCTGACACCAAATCTACAAAAGCTGGCAAATTTAGCATCAAGTTGTGAATTTGTTCCTACTTGGTTTCCTCTCCACTAGATTTCAGTTCTTATTTGCATTCTGATTTGTCTCATTGATTCTGAAATTTTGCTTGTCTCTATATACTCCTATTTAATAGTTTACCCAGCCTGACTAGCTCCCTGGAGAATCTATATTATACCTTCTAAGCAGAAATAAAGCATCACCTACATGCACCAATAGGCAACTGAAATGCAAGCTAGTTAGTGGATTTAGGTTGCTGTAAATCACTATGAATTGAAAAAAATGTGCTGAAACAAAAACTTTCTGAGACAGCTAATTTCTCACTTTAATTCATTAGGATGGGAAAATAGCTCATATTTTTTAGACTTTCATGCTGAAGCAATCTAATTAGAAGAAATAGTAATTTAAATAGCTCAATGAAATTTCAAAAGTTCTCATAATTTATGAAGTCAGGACGATCAGGGAGGAAACAACCAAGTGCCTATGACATGTTTACAAATTCTGTTTTTTAAAACTGTTCCACTTTTATATGTAAAAAAGAAAATGAAATTTTCGGGTGGAAAAAGATTGCCACTAAGGAAAGGATAATAACCATAAAATTTCAATTTAACAGTACGGTCTCCATTAACAAAAGCAAATTCTCAACCAGAGAATGTCCCCCAGTCTCCTTTAAGAGAAAGCAACAAAACAAAGGAAGATTAACTCATGGGATAATGCTTAGATTATTTGCCCCTCACCTCAATCATGAGTATCTTCCCACCCACATTTTAAATGACAGTTGATGTTAAGAAAGGTGAATCTAAAGGAGTAAGTGGTCCATTTATAAACTGTCCAGCAACTTCTGCGTGTACGGCTTGTTCTGGAAAAGAGGTACTGGACCACTCAAATCCATCTCTTCAGAAATTTAAAGTAAAAGCTGCAGAATAGACAGATGGAAATTGACACGAGTCAAAAGTATATCTGGTATCTGGAGTCAAGTAACCCATGGAAAGCTTCGTGCATGCCTCACGGTGAAGAGGGGTAGCACTCGGAGGAAGCAATCAGGAAAGGGAACCAAGCACAGCAGCAAAGAGAGGTCAGAGAGAAGAGAGTAGGTGGTCCATGAGCTGCCTTGGTGTATGCCCTTCTGCAGATTTTCCTGAATTTTTTTTTTTTTGTGAATTCCCGAAAACATTTTCCAGAGTAGGTTTCAACTGGTCCCCTTTTTCTACCTGAGGTAACTTGATGATGACTCTGTTCCTTGGTCCAAAACTGTGCTGACTAAATGATTTCTTTGTTTAAATTAAAGTTATCATTAACAAAAGCTCATTATCAGCCAGAAGTATTCTCCACTTTCATTTTTAAGAGGAAAAAGACAAATTCCTACCTTCTAAGTAGGATAACATAATCTAACAGTCACACTTCCTACATTTACCTCATACTAAAAACTGATACTTCAAATGATGACCCTAAGTCCATTTACAATTACAATAAAGGAGAAATGGTCCATTTTAGATTAGATGATTGATAGATAGATAGATAGATAGATAGATAGATAGATAGATAGATAATAGATTTTTTTAATGGCAACATTTGAAAAGAAAATTTTCTGATTAATCTTAAATTATACAAAACTATAAAGAAATAGAATATCCCCAATTCCCAAGCATTATAGGAATCACATTGTTCTTTTATGATTAATAATATTCCTATAAGCATTCCTAGGAAGGAGTGTAGTGCAGACCAAGTGCTTTCTGAGGGAATGACACAATGGGGAGAAAGAGTGTTGAAAAGACAGATTGAAGATTGGGGCTCTCGTGTGTAGTTATTCGTCCCTGAAGAGTGTGACTTGGAGTAAGGCATTTAGGTCTCTGGATCTCTTTCCTTATCTGCAAAATGAAGAAATCAGACTAGTTTTGGAGTTACTTTGACTTAGAGGTTTTCCCAATCCAAAAGTTTAATGAATTTGTGAAATGATCATATTTCATTAAAATGAAGACAATCTTTTAAAACTTTCAGAAAATGAAAATCTAAATATTACAGATTTTTTAATTCCTTCAAACTAAAACAAATTAACTTCATTTAGTCCCTAAACTTAGTAGGAAACTAAGGAGTTTATGACATTTGTAGTTTAGATATATTTCTTATCTGTATGAGGTTACAAGTCTTAACTGCACAGTATAATATTCACTATAAAGTCAATTGGAACCCACATTTCTTTGCATACAAAACAGCTTGATAATGGTCAATTCCACGAGAGAGATCAAGTTCAAATAGTAATATAGGGCAGTAGATTAGCTGAGGATTCTGAAGTCAGATGGTCTAGGTGCCAGTCCCAGCTTTAGAAGCAAGTGCTTTCCTATGCATCAAACCTTTTCCTTTCCTCCTGACTTCACAGCTAGGCTGTTTTCCAGTCTTCCTTGCAGTTAGGTATAGGCAGTGACACAAAGAATGTGGGCAGAAGTAAGTTATGCTTTTTCAAGTCCAGGCTTATAAAAACCTCCCACTCCACCATCCACTCTCTCTCTTCTCCTTTCAGGTAGAGGTTACTGCCAGGAGTGACTTTGGAAAGCATGTGCAGAAGATGACAGAGCTACCATAAACCTGAGTCTCTGAATGACCATGTAGAGAAAGGACCCACCTCCTACTACCAACTGGATTTCACATAAGCAAGAAATAAGTTTAGGCTTTGTTAAGCCTAATGTAATCATAGGCTAGGTTAAGCCAATGATTTTGATGTATACCTGTTATAGTAGTAAGCCTTAACTTAACTAATATGTAATGATATTCCCAGTAATGGACCTAGGAAGGAGTTGGGTGCAGCTCAAGTGCTTCATAAGGGAAATGACATAGGAAGTAGAAAGAGCAGAGAACAGAAATATATAATTTGAGAAAATTATTTTATCTTTCTAAGCATCAGCTACTCACAGGTAAAATAGGAATTATGATATTACCTACCATTAAGTGCTGTAATGAGGGTTAATTGAGCTAACCTTCATAAAGACGGTTAAACTTAGTGTTCGCTATAATTATTATGGAGAGTAATAACATCTAAATCAGACCCTTGAATATATTTATGTAACACAGATATCTAAGAGAGAATCATAGTTTTTATTTTTGAGACTGAAAAATAAAGTCCAAATTTACCATTTTGTAAAAAGGGAACTGGTGATGAGAAAACATGATCCTAATTCTACATCACAGAGCTAGAGAGAAGATAGCTAACTAGAACTCACTTCTCTTAATTTCTAGTTAGTTCAATGTCACTTCCATTACCTCCTCCACCCCTCATTTCTTTGATCACCAAATCCCTGTAAATCTGCCTTTTGTATACCCTTTTGATTTTCCTCTCTTCCCTACAACTTCACTTCTACTGATGTAGCTTAGGCATCCTTAACATTTCTTTCTTGCAAAACCACAAGAGCCCGTGACTTCTTTCCCTACTTCTAGCTTACTTCCCTATACACACAAAAACACACACATACTACCATGGAAGATCCTTCTAAAAGTAATTGTGCAATATAGAATCATTTGTGGCTCTTCATTTTTTATACAATAATTCAAACTCCAGGCATTGCAAAAGCATCCTTCCATCAGCCTACATCTGTCTTCTCCAGCCTCACTTTCCTGTGCACGTGTTGCATCCTACACTGAAATCACATAAACTACTATCAGGGTCTTATACAAAGCATACCTTCACATCTCTTTGTCTTTGCCCAGTCCATCTCCTTGTTTCTTGAATCCTTGCCCTCTTTTAATCTTTTAAGATTTAGAGCATCCTCTACTCTATGAAGCTGTTAATTAACCTGTTAGGCAGACTGAACCATTCCCTGCTCTGATTAACAATTTCTTACTTATCTCTGTAACACCTGTAATAGTCTTTAATATTTACTTTTTATATCTGTTTTCCCTACTTCATTTTGAGGACCAAATCCATGACTTTTAATCTATGAATACCCAGCTTGAGGCACAGTTTGAGAGCCATAATAGAAAATTAAAATAATTGAAGAATGAATAAATAAAAGGTTTACTACAAGGGTTCTCAAAAGAAAGAAATAAAAACTGTAAATTTAACATTTTTTTTCCAGCCCAGGCTTAGATAAACTTATTGGAAATTGTAAAAACATTTGACATTGTCTCTTTGTGAATATGTGTGTATGTGCGCTTAACATTTTTCCTAATGGAGAGCCAAGTACGGTTTTAGGAGAGCTAAACCTTGGATGGGGAGGCCAGATGCTCTGGCTTCTAGAACTTGCACTGACACAAACTGGTGGTTTCATCTTTGACAAATCAGTTAATCCCACTAAGTCCCAATTTATCATCTGTGGGATAAAGTTGGTCATATATGATGGTATGGCATTTAATATCATAGTAAAGAAAAAAGTGACATCAGCTAAAAGCATGTTTATATTGTTATACTATAGAAGAAACTTCCAGCATAATCAAGGAAAGCCTGCTCATCAGAGAAGCAATGTGGCATTGGACTCTGACCCAGGATATCTTGATTTTGGTCCTAACTGGTCAGGAATACTATTTCAGAAAGCACTTCACTTATTTGGACTTTAGTTTCCTCAACTATAAAATTAGAAGATTCTCCAGATTTTTTTCCAACTCCAAAAATGTGTTGTCCAGTGTGATATCTAAAAAAATTTAGATGAAGAGAGGAATTAAGTCAGTTAATGTTAAGAAGTGACTATTCCCTGTGAGGATGAACTTTTACTGTTTCCTGTATCTAATTTTGCAGATGTATAATTCCATACCCTTCTGTATGCTAAGAGGTTTTTTTTCACATATGTGATATTCTTTGAAGCCAGCAAGAGCCCTACAAACAGAGGAAATCAGTATTATTTAAGAATGAACAAAATCTTTGCCTTCCAACTACAATCCAACAAAATCTTTTCTCACACATGGAAGGTTTTCTTTGTTCCCAGTGATTGACATGAAAAGCAAATTTAGGTTATCTTTTCTCTACACTTCAGCAATTTCAGTAAGGAACATCCAGGTTCTGAGTGTCACTCTAGATTAAAAGGATATAAATCCTTAGTCAAATTATTAAAGAGCACTAGGATGAAGCCTTTTTTAGTTTTTAGAAAAAAATGCTAATAACTCCTTGAAAACTTATATTCTGAACTACCTACCCATTCACTAGCAATTTTACACTGTCATCTCAACTAAGCTTTTTGTTTTTGTTGACATCTTCTGAAAATGTCCTCTTAAAAATGACTTTAAAATTCACTTATGATGTGAAATTCAAATTAAAATAGAGAAGCAGTAAAATGTATTAGGAGAATCACTTGTCAGCAAGTCAAGAAACCTGTGCTTTCATTTGTATTTCACTACTAACCATGAGATCACTGCCTAGTCATTCACACATTGAAGATTCTCTCAACAGGCATTGTGCTATCTCCTGGAAATCCAAACCATCTCTACTTTTAAAAAATCTAAAAAGCAGTAGAGGGAGAGAACCAGGCACACAAAAACTAAAATAAATTGTCCATGAAAGAAAGAATAGATAAGCTGAACTTCATTAATAGTAAAATTGAAAATTTCTGCTCTGCAAAAGACACTGTCAATTAAAAAAATGGTGAAGAGTAGGTAGGACTAGGCAGCTCCCACTCGGATGGACAGAGCAGCTTGTGGACTCACACTGTGAACTTTTGCTCCAAGAACTACCGCAGGGACATTCCAGGAAAGCTGAGAGAATCCACAGACCCTCTGAAGAAAGTGGCTTGCCGCTGCAGGTTTCATGAGACGGCCAAAAAACTGTGAGTAACCAAAGTGTGGCGGGGAGGGTCCACCTCCAAACAAACATCCTCACTGGTGAATCTGAAGGTCCAGATCACGGGAGAAGGATTTGACCTTACCTGGAGCTGAGGTGAATTTAGAGAGCAAAGTGAAATATAAGAGTAGAGGAAGCGCTAGAAGAGGGCTGTGGGCACTCTCCGTCCCCAGGGAAGGCATTCCTGATTTTGTCTCACAGAGGTCCTTGGGGAGGTCTGCAGCGGAATTGGGGAAAGACCACAAGGAGAAGGAAACTTCCAGCTGAACTTTGTAACAATTTTGACTGAACATGAAGTTTCCTAGACAGAATCTGGGGGAGGGGGCAAACAGGGAGTGCACATATAAGCAGAGAAACTGCAGCAGATGGGGAGATGTGAAACCTGAAAACCCTGCTTGCTTTCTCAGTAGGAAGGCTTGTATCCTGGGGCACCTTCTTACCCCTGCTCACTGGCTGCCTTGAAATGAACTCTGCTGTTGGTGGGGCATGGTGGGAGTGAAATTGTTCTTCAGGCTGCATGGAAGCTGGCTGAGGCTGGTCACTGCCAGCTTTCCTCCACTTCCCTCCTTCCCTGGTATGAAGCAGCAGAGGCAGCCATAATTCCCCTGGGAACATAACTCCATCAGCCTGAGAACTATCCCCCTATCCCCCACAGCAGTTGCAGTAAGACACACCATAGGAGGGTCTGAGCTCAAACATACCGAACCCTACCTCCACCTGATGGTCTTTCTCTACCCACCCCGGTAGCCAAAGACAGTGGACGGAATTACCGGGGAGCTCCAAAGCTCTTCTTACCACCTGAGAAATCTGAATACTTATCCAGGCAACACTAGTGCAAGCCTGTATCCTCCCTACACTACCACAGCTGATGCTCTCTTGAAAGCCACCACCGGTCGGGCGCGGTGGCTCAAGCCTGTAATCCCAGCACTTTGGGAGGCCGAGACGGGCGGATCACGAAGTCAGGAGATCGAGAGACGATCCCGGCTAACACGGTGAAACCCCGTCTCTACTAAAAAATACAAAAAAATAGCCGGGCAAGGTGGCGGGCGCCTGTAGTCCCAGCTACTCGGGAGGCTGAGGCAGGAGAATGGCGTAAACCCGGGAGGCGGAGCTTGCAGTGAGCTGAGATCCGGCCACTGCACTCCAGCCTGGGTGACAGAGCAAGACTCCGTCTCAAAAAAAAAAAAAAAAAGAAAGCCACCACCTCTTGGCTGGAGGCCAACCAACACAAAACCATTGCAGTAAAAAAAAAACTACAACCAAGGACACTCACAGAGTCCACTTTACTCCCCTGCTACTTCCACTACAGCAGGTGCTGATGTTCAGAGATGAGAGACCTGAAGACAGATCACATCACAGGACTCTTTGAAGACACCCCCCAGTACCTGCCCGGAGCCCAGTAGCTCCACTGGGTGGCTAGACCAGGAAGAGAAATAACAATCACTGCAGTTCGACTCTCAGGAAGCCCCATCCCTAGGAGAAGGGGGAGAGCAGCATATCAAGGGAGCACCACATGGGACCAAAAAATCTGATCAGCAGCCCTTTAGCCCCAGATCTGCCATCTGACAGTCCATCCAAATGAGAAGAAATCAGGAAAACAATTCTGAAAATATGACAAAACAAGGTTCATTAGCACCCCCAAAAGATCACAGTAGCTCACCAACAATGAATTCAAACCAAGATGAAACATCTGGATTGCCAGAAAAAGAAGTCAAAAGCTCAATTATTAAGCTACTCAAGGAGGCACCACAGAAAGGTGAGTATCAACTTTAAAAAATCAAAAAAATTATACAGAATATGAACAAGAAAACCTCCAGAGAAATAGATAGCATAAACAAAAAACAATCACAACTTCTCGAAAGGAAGGACACAATTAGAGAAAATGCAAAATACCCTGGAAAGTCTCAGCAACAGAATTGAAGTAGTAGAAGAAAGAATTTCAGAGCTCAAAGACAAGGTTTTCAAATCAACCTAATCAGACAAAAACAAAGAAAAAAAGAATAAAAAAATTAATAAGACCTCCAAGAAGTTTGGAATTATGTTAATCAAACTTAAGAATAATTGGTGTACCCAAGGAAGAAAATAAATTTCAAAGTTTGGAAAACATATTTGAGAAAATAATACAAGAAAACTTCCCTGGCCTTGTTAGAGATCTAGACATCCAAATACAAGAAGCTCAAAGTACACCTGGGAAATTCACTGCAAAAAGATCATCACCTAGTCACATAGTCATCAGGTTATCCAAAGCCAAGACAAAGGAAAGAATCATAAGAGTTGTGAGGGAAAAGCATCAGGTAACCTATAAAGGAAAACCTATCAGATTAACAGCAGATTTCTCAACAGAAGCTATACAAGCTAGAAGGGATTGGGGTTCTATCTTTAGCCTCCTTAAACAACAGAACTAATCAGCCAAGAATTTTGTATACAGTGAAACTAAGCTTCATAAATGAAAAAAAGTATCGTCTTTTTCAGACAAACAAATGCTAAGAGAATTTGCCACTACCAAGTCAACATTACAAGAACTGCTAAAATAAATTAGAAATCTTCAAATGTATCCTCAAAATACACCAAAATAGAACCTCCTTAAAGCATAAATTTCACAGGACCTACAAAACAATAACAAAATGGAAAAAAGAAACCCAAGGTATCAAGGCAATAACTAGTACAATGAATAGAAGAATACCTCACTTTTCAATACTAATGTTGAATATTAATGGCCTAAATGTTCCACTTAAAGGATACAGAATGGCAGAATGGATAAAAATTCACCAATCAAGTATCTGTTGTCATCAAGAGGCTCACCTAACACATAAGGACACACATAAACTTAAGGTAAAGGAGTGGAAAAAGATATTCCGCGCAAATGGACACCAAAAGTGAACAGGAGTCATTACTCTTATGTCAGACAAAACCAACTCTAAATCAACAACTGTTTAAAAAGACAAAGAAGCACATCATATAATGACAAAAAAGACTAGTCCAATAGGAAACTATCATAATCCTAAATATATATGCACCTAACACTGGAGATCCCAAAATTATAAAACAATTACTACTAGGCATAAGCATGATAATAGTGGGGGACTTCAATACTCCACTGACAGCACTAGACAGTTCATCAAGACAGAAAGTCAACAAAGAAATAATGGACTTAAAAAAAAAAAGAAAGAAAGAAACAATGGACTTAAACTATACCCTAGAACAAATGGACTTCACAGATATTTACAGAACACTCTACCCAACAACTGCAGAATATACATTGTTTATCAGCACACGAAACACTATCCAACACAGACAATACGATAGTCCACAAAACCAGTCTCAATAAACTTAAGAAAATCGGAATTATATCAAGTACTGTCTCTGAACACAGTGAAATAAAACTGGAAATCACCTCCAACAAAACCCTCGAAATTATGCAAATACATGGAAATTAAATAATTTGCCCTGAATGATTGTTGAGTCAACAATGAAACCAAAATGGAAATTTTAAAAATTATTACAACTGAACAATAATAGTGACACAACCTAGCAAAACCTCTGGGATACAGCACAAGCAGTTCTATAAAAAAGTTTGTAGCATTGAATGCCTACATCAAAAAGTCTGAAAGAGCACAAATAAGCAATCTAAGGTCACACCTCAAGGAACTAGAGAAAAAAGAACAAACCAAAACCAAACCCAACAGAAGAAAAAAAATTAACAAAGGTTAGACCAGAACTAAATGAAATTGAAACAAAAAAAATATAACAGATAAATGAAACAAAAATATGTTTCTTTGAAAAGATAAACAAAATTGATAGATTATTAACAAGATTAAACAGGAAAAGAAGGGAGAAGATCCAAATAAGCTCAATTAGAAACAAAAAGAGAGAAATTACAGCTGATACCGCAGAAATACAAAAGATCATTTAAGGATACTATGAACACCTTCATGTTCACATACTAGAAAATCTAGAGGAGATGGATAAATTTCTGAAAATATACAACCCTCTAGATTAAACCAGAAAGAAATAGAAAGTCTAAACAGAGCAATAACAAGCAGTTATATTGAAATGGTAATTTTAAAAATTGCCAAGAAAAAACAAGTCCAGGATCAGATAAATTCACAGTTGAATTCTATCAGACATTCAAAGAACTAGTACCAATCCTATTAACACTATTCCAAGCATAGAAAAAGAGACAATTCTCCCTAAATCATCCCCGGAAGCCAGTATCACCCTAAAGCCAAAACCGGGAAAGGACATAACTAAAAAAGAAAACTACAGACCAGTGTCCTTGATGAACACAGATGCAAAAATCTAATTGAATCCAATAGCGTATCAAAAACATAATCTACCATGATCAAGTGGGTTTCATACCAGGGATGCAGGGATGGTTTAATATATGCAAGTCAATAAATGTGTTACACCACATAAAGATAATTAAAAACAAAAATAACATAATCATCTCGATAGACTCAGAAAAAGCATTTGACAAAATCTAGCATAACTTTATGATTAAAACCCTCAGCAAAATCAGCATAGGAGGGACATACATTAAGGTAATAAAAGCCATCTATGACAAACCCATAGTCAATATTATACTGAATGGGGGAAAAGTTGAAAGCACTCCCCCTGAGACCGGAACAAGACAAGGATGCGCATTTTCACCACTTCTATTCAACATAATACTAGAAGTCATAGCCAAATCAATCAGACAAGAGAAAAGAATAAAGGGGATTCAAATAGGTAAAAAGGAAGTCAAACTGTCTCTGTTTGCTGCTGATATAATGGTATACCTAGAAAATCCTAAAGACTCACCCAGAAAGCTCCTATAACTGATAAATAAATTCAATAAAGTTTCAGGGTACAGAATTAATGTACACAAATCAGTAGCACTGCTATACACCAACAGTGACCAAGCTGAGCATCAAATCAAGAACTCAACTACTTTTATGATAGCTGAAGAAAAAATAAAATGCTTAGGAATATACCTAACCAAGGATGTGAAAGACCTCTATGAGGAAAGCTATGAAACACTGCTGAAAGAAATCATAAATGATATAAACAAATGAGAACACATCCCATGCTCATGAATGCGTAGAATCAATATTGTAAAACTAATCATATTGCCAAAAGCAATTCACAAATTCAATGCAATTCCCATCAAAATACCACCAGCATTCTTCACAGAACTAGAAAAAACAATCCTAAAATTCATGTAGAACCAAAAAAGGACCCACACAGCCAAAGCAAGACTAAGCAAAAGGAACAAATCTGGAGCCATCACATTACCCAACTTCAAACTATACTATAAGGCTATAGTCACCAAAACATAATGGTACTGGTCTAAAAATAGGCACATAGACCAATGGAACATAGTAGACAACCCAGAAATAAACCCAAATACTTAGAGCCAAGTGATCTTTGACAAAGCAGATGAAAACATAAAGTGAAAAGAGGACACCCTTTTCAACAAATGGTGCTGGGATAATTGGCAAGCCACATGTAGAATGAAACTGGATCCTCATCTCTCACCTTACACAAAAATCAACTCAAGATGGGTCAAAGACTTAAATCTAAGACCTGAAACCATAAAAATTCTAGAAGAAAACATTGGAAAAACCCTTCTAGACATTGGCTTAGGCAAAGTGTTCATGACCAAGAACCCAAAATCAAATGCAACAAAAGAAAGATAAATGGATGGGACTTAATTAAACTAAAAAGCTTCTGTACAGCAAATGTAATAATCTGCAGAGCTGACAGACAACCCACAGAGTGGGAGAAAATACTCACAAACTATGCATCTCACAAAGAACTAATATCCAGAGTCTACAAGGAACTCAAACAAATCAGCAAGAAACAAACAATCCCATCAAAAAGTGGGCTGGGGCATGAATAGACAATTCACAAAACAAGATATACAAATGACCAATAAAAATATGAAAAAATACTCAATATCACTAATTATCAGGAAAATGCAAATCAAAACCATAGTAGAATGAACATAATCCAAAAATCAAAAAGTAATATATGTTGGCCTGAATGTGGTGAAAAGTGACCACTGTTACACTGCTAGTGGAAATGTGAACTAGTATAACCACTATAGAAAACAGTGTGGAGATTCCTTAAAGAATTAAAATGAGATCTACCATTTGATCTAGCAATCCCACTCCTGGTATCTATCCAGATGAAAAGAAGTCATTATACAAAAAAGATACATGCACGTGCATGTTTATAGCAGCACAATTTTTAGTTGCAAAAATATGGAAACAGCACAAATGCCCATCAATCAATAAATGGATAAAGAAAATATATATACCATGGAATACTACTCAGCCATAAAAATGAATGAAATGATGACATTCACAGCAATCTGGATGGAATTGGAGACTATTATTTAAAGTGAAGTAACTCAGGAATGGAAAACCCAATATTGTATGTTCTCACTTATAAGTGGAAGCTAAGTTATGAGAACACAAGGGCATAAGAATGATAAAATGGACTTTGGGGATTTGGGGGAAGAGTGGGAGGGTGATAAGGGATAAATGATTATATATTGGGTACAGTGTACACTCCTCAGGTGATGGATGCACCGAAATCACCACTAAAGATCCTATCCATGTAACCAAACACCTTCTGTTCTGCATAAACCTATTGAAATAAAAAAAAATTAAATAAATTAAATTAAATTAAAATTGTTCTTTGAAAATAAATACATTATTAAGAGAATCAAATGATAACCATAGACTGGGTGAAAATTTTGTAAAAGATATATCTGAAAAAGGATTGTTATCAAAAATATACAAAGAACTCTTAAAATTCAACAATAAGAACACAACTTAAATCAGAGAAATGAAAATCAAAACCACAATGAGATACCATCTCACACCAGTTAGAATGGCAATCATTAAAAAGTCAGGAAACAACAGGTGCTGGAGAGGATGTGGAGAAATAGAAACACTTTTACACTGTTTGTGGGACTGTAAACTAGTTCAACCATTGTGGAAGACGGTGTGGTGATTCCTCAAGGATCTAGAACTAGAAATATCATTTGACCCAGCCATCCCATTACTGGGTATATACCCAAAGGATTATAAATCATGCTGCTATAAAGACACATGAACACGTATGTTTATTGCAGTACTATTCAAGCTAAATAAATGAGCTATCAAGCCATGAAAGGACATGGAGAAAACTTAAATGTATGTTACTAAGTGAAAGAAGCCCAATCTGAAAAGGTTACATATTGTGTGATTCCAACCATATGCTTTTCTGGAAAAGGAGAAACTATGAAGATCAGTGATTGTCAGGGGGTAGGGGAAGGGGAGGGATGAATAAGCAGAACAAAGGATTTTTAGGGCAGTGAAAATAGTCTATGCAACACTATAATAGCAGATACATATCATTGTACATTTGCCTAAATCCATAGAATGTATAAAACCAACAGCTAATCCTAATGTAAGCTATTAAATTGGTGTGATGATTTGTGAATGTGGAAGTAAGCAGAAAATCTTTGTACCTTCCTTTCAGTTTTGTTGTGAGACTAAAACTACTCTTAAAAAAAATGAAGTCTCCCTTTGGCAGGAACTTCCATATTCCAGTAATATGCCAAAATGACAAACATCAATGGAAAGAGGAGAGACACCTGATATATGTTTCCTAGGCCTTTTAGAAAATATGGAGTTGTTCCTTTGACCATGTGCATGCGAATCTATAAGAAAGGTGACATTGTAGACATAAGGGAATGGGTACTGTTCAAAAAGAAATGCCCCACTAATGCTACTATGGCAAAACTGGAAGAGTCTACAATGTTACCTAGCATGCTGTTGGCATTATTGTAAACAGACAATTTAAGGGCAAGATTCTTGCCAAAAGAATTAATGTGTGTATTGAGAATATTAAGCAACTTAAGAGCTGAAATAGCTTCCTGAAACATGTGAAGGAAAATGACTAGAAAAAGAAGGAAACCAAAGAGAAAGAAAGGTACCTAGGTACAGTTGAAGCATCATCCTGCTCCATCTGCAGAAACACACTTTGTGAGAACCAACGGAAAGCCTGAGCTGCTGAAACCCTTCCTATGAATTCATGCATAATAGGTGTTAAAAAAAAAAAAAAAGACCTCTGGGCTGCATAAAAATCAACGAACATAAAGTGATTAAGAAGCCATGATGAAAATAGTCATAGCCACAGACTATACTAAGATAAAGAAAGAAGGAGGGGTCAGGTCTCCTCAGTGACAGACAGGCATGAGAATGGGGATTAGGAAAGAATTCATAATGATGCTTAATCTAATTTTTGTGAGATGCCTGAAAGCGAGTCAAGTCATATCAGCGAAAGTGGCCTCATTTAGTTTTCTGATCTAAACTAGATGATATCTAAGCTCCCTTCTGGTTCTATATTTCTATATTTCTATATTCATTTTTAACAAACATAAAGAAAGATATTTATATATTTCTGTTTTGTTTACATGTGGATATATTTAACCATAGTATGTATACTATCTAAAACCCTACATTGAAATATCTCTAATATAAATTTTTCCAAAGAATAAGTAATATCTCTTAAATATTCTGTAACTTCTCAGTGTTAATCTGGGCCATAATTATAAGCATTCGGTCCTGGAGTGTGTTGGAAGTGTAGCTTTATGCAGGGGAAAAAACATAAGACATAGTATGAAATGTAGTTAGTAAGTGAATACTGTGCAAGTGGTATTCCAGGAATTAATTTTCTTGAAGAGATCCCTGGTGTTCGTTTGTTCTTTTGGTAATTTGCCTTTTTCTCCTGAAAGTGAACATACAGAGTAACATGCCCTCCTGGGCCAGGTAAAATGGCCAACATCCAGCAAAACCAATTAATGAATCAAAGACTAAGGCAGTCTTCTGGGGGGAAGCAGCAGAGCAACTAGTGGTTACAACAGGAAATCAGACAGATACCAGCTGTGTGGCTTTGAGCAAGGTACTTACATGTAAGCTTCAGTTTCCTCATCTGCAAATCAAGAATAATAATCCTGCTTTGCAGTATTATTGGGAGGATTAAACAAGATAAGGTAGGGAAAGCTCTTAACACAGTTTCTGGCATGTTGACAGTACTCAGTGATTACTGGCTATTGTTATTTTATCATTATTACAAATTCAGGGAGACTCCAATTATCCTTGTGAGAGCAATCTTCAGGATAATAGGTACAATAGATGTCAATGGTTTTAAGTAAAATTAGCTTATGGATCTAGTCCTCAGCAAGTTACCTTTTTTTAATCTAAGAGTCAATAGAACATATAAATAGGGGCATGGTAATTGAGAACATAGATGCTGGAGTCAGACTACTTGCACTCAAATTTTAGCTCTACCACTTACTTGCTGGGTAACCTTTGCCAAGGTTACTTAACCTCTCGATGCCTTAATTTTCTCATTTGTAAAATGAGAAAAATCAGAGAACAATATCTCATAACCTTGTTGTAAGAATTTAATTAATACATATAAAGCGCCTGCCACTGTATCTGGGTTCAGTAAGTACTCTGTAAATGTTTGCTCTTGATAGAAATAACTTTTAACCCCTGTGAAGAGGGAGGAAGTAGTGTCATCAATGACCCCATGACAGAGAAAGGGTGAGGTTGGTGGTAACTTCTTACCTTGGTAGTAGCAGCGTTCTCATAAATACCTCCTGAGGAAAAGGGATAACTGGGAGCTCATTCTTTAGAGTCAGATAGACCAGAACAGGAAGTCTTTCCTATTGTGCATGACCTTGCTCAAGTTATTTCACTACAAAGTCTCAGGTGACTCAGTCATAAAAAGAGAATAGCAGTATCTACTTCGCAAAAGTGTTCTAAGGATGAAATGAGATCCTGAATGTAAAGTGGTTCCCTGTTTACTTTTGGGGATTGTTGCAAGAGCTCACCCTAAGGATTAACTGGATTCAAAGCTCATTCCTTGACTACTGTCCTGCACTATCTCTCGAGCTTCAGGCGCGACGAATCTGCTATGAAAAACTTTCAAACTGTTCTGCTACCACCCACCCCCCCAACTCTTGAGCTTATTACTTCATTATATCCATCTGGCTTCTCACCTGGGACTCAGTGAGAGTTCTAGTGACTCCCTGTGAACATCTACTGCTGACAAAGGCTTGCCGCCAGTCATGATGCTGCCTTTCAGATTCCATACCACACCTCCCTCTCACCCTAGCTCTCATTCTCATTCCCTCTCCCTCTCATGCATGACTTTACTCATCACTCATTTACTATTGATTAGATGCCCATGGTAGGCTACACAAAGGAAAGACGAATGTCCTGCCCTCAGGGAAAAGACAAACACTGAACAAATCATGACAGAGCTATACAGGAGACTGATTCAGGAAACAGGCTATGGAGATATGTCGACCTGGTGAGAGCTCCAGCTCTCTCACTTATTAGCTGTGCTCTTGAATAAATTATGTAATTCCTGTAAACTTTGATTTCTTCTTTTGGTAAATGTGAATACCAGTGTTCACTTTTAACTTGAAAATACCTGCCCTCCGTCACCATGTAGCCCCCATCTGCTTCTGGGAATGTGCTCTAGAACAAGAAAGAAAAATGAATTACTTTACCAGTTACCCTTTGCTTACAGAGACTAGTGGGAAAGGATGCCTTGCTTAAAATGTGCCCTGTTGAAAAGGCAAAGTAAAAACAAGTTATGTTTTCAAAGCTTTGGTCAATCTTTCTGTAAATAAAAAGTCACCACTAAATCTCTGTTTCTGAAAACATAAGGCAATGAGCCCCGCTGGAAAACAAGCCACATTTATCATCATAATGTAAAGCTCTGTGTTCACTGTGGGCATGTATTTTTGCATATTATGTTGTATTTAAAGAAATGTTTTTCTTCTTAAATTATGCTTAAAAGATAGTCTGAGAACTACATTTTTTCTTTAGAGGTAGTGATATGTGTGTGTGAGAGAGACAGAAAATCCAAAGAGAGTTTAATCCAATAATTGCACCTCTGAAAGCTAATTAGAATGAGGAGGTATACCTGCACTATGCACTGGTAGAAACCCCTCAGAAAGAATCAGAACTTAGAGTGGCAAAGCTAAAGTGACCCTACAATTGATCATCCACATCAAAACCAATTTGAGAGAAAAAGGGCATGCTATTAATAATTATTCTGGAAAAACAGGTGTTAACTGGAGCTACCTGAGTCCAAACTGTAACATATTATACAATCACCACAGCCTCTGCTCACCCTGAAGTGTTCTGCTAAAGCCTACCTTTGCTAACTATGATCTTATTCTAGGCCAAATACCCAGGTTTTTGAAAATGCGCTGCTATAAATTATTATGTTCTATGAACTCTCCTAGTGGGAATAAATCATAGAAAAGGCTAAAATCAATTGGTAGGGAACAGATTTTCCTATGTGGGAATAAAGATTTTCTACTATGAATAATCGGTGACATTCTCTTTCTCTGAAAAGCTGCAATAGTATATGCTGGGCAGGGCTTGAGAGTTGCCCAGGTATGCTGCAGGTGGCCACTTGCCCTCACTCTCAGGAAACAAAATTGCTGAATCTATAGTGTCTTTTAACTGGATCTGCTCTTTTCCCTTTTTATGACTATAAATATTAATCCCCAAAATAATATCTCTATTAATGAAGAGACTGCAGCCAGATGCCATAGTGATTTTAGGCAAAATTTTCTAACCAGAAGTGTAAGTCATATTGGGCTTAGAGGTGTGTTTGAGGACATCAGATAACAAGAGCTATAATAGTAAACATGAAAATCATTAAATGCAAATGAAAACGATGTCAAATATCCCAGAAGATAATATATGTGATTCCAAGCCACATGACATATGGGAGAGAGCGCAGGAAGCAGAATAAAATCAGAAGCGAGAGCACACAGGTAGTGAAGCAGGATAAATGCCAACAGGCGTACATGTGCTACGACAGGACACATATCATATGTGGAAGAAACTAATGGTGCAAGGACACCAAGTCAACTTCAATCAAATCAGTAAGAACCAGAAACCTTAAGGTTCTTTAGCAGAGTAGAGAGCATGGAGGTACAAATAGAAAGAAGAGAAGTGTGGAAGGCAGGTGACCAAGAAGACCTTAACATTCCCCTCTGCCTGGCTTAACTTTGTACAGAGTTTTTCTGACTCTAAACCACTGACATCTCCTTTCTTAGAGCATTCACTTTAGAAAACTTGTAAATTCTTATTTGCCCCTTCATATTAATATAAATCTTCTCCCAGTCTCTTGCCAGTTTTACAAGTCATGCATATCTTTCTCAAGGGCCCTGAAGCCATCCTTTTGAAATTTAATCATCAAGAAAGACAGGGCCCTGTTTCTTTCTCTGTAGGAGGGTAGGAGCCTAAGTTTTATAAACACTGATTAGCAAATACAGATGGCCCAATCACATTCACCATCTCCCTGCTAAAGTCCTTCAGTGCTTCTCACTTGCTCCTTCCGGTGTTTAAAAATTCTCCTCTTCTTTATGTCACTAGAGTTGAGTTCAGTCTCTCTCCCCTGTAGCAATAGTCTTCACTTATATTGCAACAGTCTTAAATAAAGTCTTCCTTGCCATTTTTAGCAAGTGTCCAGTGCAATTTTTCTTTATAGGGACTGGTTGTAGATCAACCGCTTGGACAGCTCAAAACATCATAAAGTCTAAATCAAATTTGCTTGAGTCACACAACTGTAATTTCAGAAGCTCCTAGAGCTTCCTCCCATCTAACTATCCAAAAACAATCTCTCACTAGCTTGCAGAGGAAATAAAGTTTTTCTAAAAAGGAAAAAGCCTCTCCCACAATCAGAGATAAAAGGCTGGTTGAGGTAAAGCTTCAGTGTGAAGGCATCTCAGTGACGGCATAATCAGTCAATCAGTAGGTATAAATGAGTCATTATAAGATCCCTTCCTATTTGGATTGGGGAGCAGGAAGCCTGAGAAGGATAGAAGGGCCAGGAGGGGGAAGGTGGAGGAGGATAAAAGGCAGGCGAATGAGGGTATAGATGAATTTCACAGGATTTACCACTTTGCCTAAATTCTGCCTCATCTACCTCCAACTGGGCTAAGATAAAAAGAAGTTCAATCTGAGGTACGTTTGACATGCAGCTGCAAACACAGGAAGCATACTTGGCTTGATTAATGAAGATGTTCAAGGTTTGTTTTATTTAACACGTTTTACTTCTTGTAAAGCAGCTTAGACTTTAGCATATCACCATACTTGAAATCTGACATTGCTTTTCCATTTTGCTTTCTATAATATGCATTCCATTTTCCTTTCTATAATATGCATAAAATTAGTGTGTGCACGTGTGTTTGTGTGTGTATGTGTGTGTACCATGGCCTCAGGCAAAGCAAAAGACTAACAATCCCTCATGAAAAACAAAGCCCACAGTGATAAGAATGTTAGAAATACACAATAAAAATATGTCTTAAAGTTTTTAATGAATCTTATAGAAAAAAGATTATAATGCAATTATAAACTGGTACTAAAAAATCAAGAGATTTTACTAAATAACACATAACCAACAAAATAAGTCAAAATAACAACAATTACAGTTAAGAATCAAAAAAGCAGTAATTTTTACTTTTGTTTAGGGATGTTTACAAGCGAGAAAAAGTAAAAATTGAAATGTATGAGATTTCATGTCATTCACCAATGCGTAAAATTCACAAAACTCTTTTACATGTTTGAATTTTTTTCTTGTGACTTCTGATCTCAGAGTCTCCATTAGAAAACAGTGGGATGTGGGATTAGGAGGAATGGTGGAATACATGGCTACTAAAGATGTATATATTACCATGAAACTATTTGATCTCAAAGGTATAAAGTATAAACGAAATTCTAATGTCCCCCAACCATCTAAATGGGCCCCTCCTCACAGCTGAGCATTCCAAAATTAACCTCAAAAATGAGTTCAGGCCATGATAAGAAGGGGGGAGCCAAACATGGCTCATTATACCCACCTCTCTTTGGAATTACTGATAGAGACTATGTTTCATAAGAAACATTTACAATCTATTCTCTCTGAAACCTGCTACTTGGAGGCTTCCTACGTGATAAAATCTTGGTCCCACGACCCCTTATTGTAACCCAGGCATCCCTTTCTTTAATTATTTCAACCAATGCCAATCAGAAAATCTTTGAATCTGCCTATGACTTCCAGTTGTGCCTCCTTTCTGGACTGAACCAAAGTTCATCTTACATGTATTGATTGATGTCTTTTGTCTCCCCAAAACGTTTTTTACACATGTTATACAAAACCAAGCTGCATCCTGTCCACTGTGGACTTATGTTCTCAGGATCTTAAGGGCCATGTCATGAGCCATTGTTCACTCATAATTGTTTCAGAATAAATCTCTTCAAATATTTTACAGAGTTTGACTCTTTTCATTGACAAAGGTTAAATCGTAGGCCTCAAAAAATAAATTTACAGGGATTTTTTCAAACCTTTTGTTAGTTTACCAGGTTTCAAGTTCCTTTCTAATTCAGGCACTATTTAGGAGAAGTTTTAACTAAAGTTGACATTATAGGTAATGCAGTATTTATAAGCTAAGGTAAAGCAGATATAATTATTTTCTGTTTTGTTAAAATATTTAGTAAAGACTTTAAAGCTGTTTCCCCTAGGAAAATTCCAAAAAGCACATTAATTTCCTAATCATAAAGAGCACAACTGACATTTATCATTTTTTTCCAGAAGGTTCCAAAATTTAATCTTAAAGCTTGAGGAAAACATTTATTCTTGGAAAATTATGCTAACATACTTTACATATTTAGTTTTCAACACACTTTTACATCAAAGGGTCAATACGTTGTTTGAAAACTAGCTACATAAAATACTGCTAACAGATAATTAACTACCTGATGGACAGCCCCAGGCAAGGAAGTTTTAAGTGCTTGGAGCCCACAGAAGATCAATCAGAAATAGAAAAAAACAAAGCTATAAAGGAATATTGCAAGGACTATAAAAATTAGTATTTATTTTACATAGAATTGTTGAATAATGCTTCCTTGTTTTGGTTAAGAAAACTTCATATGAATAGACTTTGACTTCACATGTCTAATTATACATGACAGAATCAACTTTATTTCTGTTAATAAAATTAAGAGCTTATGACAATTTCTCTTCCTTGCCACTCATGTACTTAGGCAGTTATCAAACTGTATTGTAAGAATTGGCTTCCTCTACTAGGACAGGAATTTCTTGAATTTGGCACAGAGTAGGTGTTCAACACGTGTTTATCGAATTGAAATTAATGAACACTACAGATATGGCAGATAGGAAGCTAGCAAAGTATTCTTATTTCTTATCCCAGACACAATGTTACTTACTTTATTAATAGAAAAGTACTTCAGAAAAGCAAAGTGAGCAAGAAAACCTGCACTTTAAACAGTTGAGGCAACAGGCAGTTAGTATTTAAAATTATTTTAAATTTAACTCATTGAGATTCTTACATCCTAAGAAAAAGTCAACAACTCTACTGCAAACTATAGAAGTCGGTGCCCTATGTTGATATTCGTTGAGAAAATTTAATTCTACTAAGAAGGAAAAGCAGCGTGTCCTTCAAATATTTATGAAGCTTAACCTTCCATTTCAAGGCTTTTACTAATAGTTTATTTAGTCAGAAAAGATAAATACATTGATACATTTTTACTTAATAAACTCAGCACAATCAACATCAGATGATATATAAGTGGAAGATTAAATAGAAATCGGAGGCATAAAAACAGCATGGCTACTTTATGAAAATAGCATAACCTATATTTGGTCCCCCAGGTTTGGGGAGCTATGTTTTCTCCTGTGAGACTGAAGCCATCTCTGGAAAATGGAGGGGAAATAGTGGAGGAAGAGAGGACATAATCTAATTATTCCGGTAGTTAGAAATAAGACCTCTCTTTACAAAAAGATAGGGAGCTAAATAAGGAGAGACGGTTGAGTGAGAGACCCAGGAGACTGCCTCCCACTTTAAATTATTTGAAGTTAGGGTGACTGAGTAGGGTCTGAGAAGTTGTTTTATTGTTAGAAGCATGGTTCAGTATCTGGGAGCACAGTACTGACAACCACATGAAGAGAGGTGATGTAAAAGATGACCCCTCAAGAAGGTGTGAGGCATAACCCATCTCTGGTCCTCAGAGTGGCTCAGATCAGAAGTGAGCACAGTCCTCTTCTGCTTCCAGTTCAAAGGGTTGGGTTTCTTCATTCTCTTTTAATGGTACTGATCCACAGTTTCAGAAAGAGAATTTGGGAAGAAAATTTCTCACAGTCCAGTAAAAGATAATAAAATATTTTAGAGAGAATTTTGGAGGGTTCAAGACTTTTTATTTAAAAACAACAAAGTTAGAAATTTGTCACTCATTCTCATTAAACTAAGTAGGAGTTTTGATGTATCTTATGATATCTCCCTCCCATTTTTCAAAAAAAAAGTTTATTTCAAATTTACATTAAAGGGAAGTTTTACATATTTAGTCTTTTTAAATTCTCTAATTTTTAATTATTTCCTTTTCTCTCTCTCTTCCTCTTCATTTTCTTTTCTTTTTTAATTGACATATAATAATTGTATATATTTATGGAACACATAGTGATGTTTCCATACGTACAATGTACTGTGGTCAGATCAGAGTTATTAGTGTATCCATCATCCTGGACATTTATCTCTTTTGAGTGTTGGGAACATTCAATATCCTCCTTCTAGCTATTTGAAACTATATAGTATATTATTGTTAACTGTAGTCATCCTTCAGTGTTACAGAACATTAGAATTTATTCCTCCTATCTATCTATAATTGTGTATCCTTTAACAAATCTCTCCCTATTCCTTCCTCCCCTTGTGCCCTTCCCAGACTCTAGTATTCTCTATTCTACATTTTACTTCTATGAGATCAACTTTTTTTTACCTTCCACATGAGTAACAACATTCAGTGTTTAACTTTCTGTCCCTGGCTGATATCACATAACTTAATGTCCTCCAGTTCCACACATGTTGCCACAAATGACAGAAGTTTATTTTTTTATGACTGAATAGTATTCTTTTGTGTGTGTGTGTGTGTGTGTGTGTGTGTGTGTGTGTGACATTTTCTTTATTCATTCATCCATTGTTAGACACCTAAGTTGATTCCATATCTTAATCTAAGGGTCACTTTGTTTTCTGACTCATAAGGAATCACAGCAATTGAACATGATATCACATTGTACTGGAGGGTAGTTTTTCCATGGAAGCAATGGCCAGACTATTTCTACTTGCTGGCAATGCAATAATAACTGTAAATATTGAAGGTGTACTTCTTATGCCTTTATGAACTCTGCAAATACCTATCCTGCCTTGAACTTTCTGGAAGAATTTGGAGTATCTCTCTGCACTTCAATATGTGAACAAACATATTACTTATTGACTCCTACATGTTGAATCTGAGACAGGCAAAAAAATTAATGTCTTATATATATGACCATAAGCACGTTCTATGATGTTCACATGACAAAATCAGCTAATGATACATTTCTCAAAATGTATCTTCATTGTTAAGTGATTCATGACTGTAATTCCCAATCTAGGTAGAGTTTAAGCCCATTTGAGATTCACAAACAAAGTATGAAACTTAAAAAAAAAATTGGGAGGGGGAACCATATGGAGCCTAGCTGACTCTGAGTTGAGGAGATACAGCTGTGAGTCTTGGGAGACAAAATCAGCTAGAGTTCACAGAGATTACTCGAGAGGAGAAGCTGCATAGAGAGAGATCATGAGTATTCAGCAGAGTACTAATCAGCATTTGCTTATGTGGAAACTATCCAATCAAAGGGAAAGAAACATCCACAAGGATTAAAAGAAACAGAAACCACAGATCACATGGGACTTGGAAAAGTGTCTAGTTTCAAAAGCCAGACTAGGAAACCTTACCGTGCATAAGGAATTGTACTGTACACAGAAAGGTCTTACCTCAGTAGTAGGGGATAATTAGTTCTTGACTGAATTCTGCTATGGTCCTGCCTTACCTACCTGAAAAGCAAGACTTAGAAAAACTAAAACTGTTTCCAACTAACCTAACTGTGTCCCAGAACAAAGTTTGACAACATTTAAAATTCAAAAATACCAAGCACTCAAAAAAGATAAAATCTACGAAGTCTGTCATCCACTCAAAAATTACCAGCCATGCACAGAGGCACAAAAAAGTCCTAAAATCAAGAAAAAATAAATAAATTGAAATTGATCCAGAATTCACACACATTAGATTTAGTAAACAAAGAAATTAAATCAGCTATTGTGCCCATAGCCCAAGAATGTAAAAGGTGTTAGGAAAGAAAAATTGAACATGTTAAACAGAAAAATAAAAAATATAAAAACAACCCAAGTTGAACACCTAGGGATGAAAACTACAATGTATGTAATGAAACAATATACTAGATAAGATCAATGTATTGTATTCTCCAATTTATTGGAGAAAAGGAAGTACACTATTATAAGGTTTTAATACTATACATGAAAGAGTATAATATCACCAGAAGGTAATTATTTACTTGAAAGTTGCAGATGTACAGTATATACTCAATCATCCACTATAATAAAAAAAAGTTATAGCCAACAAGCCAAATAAGATGATACAATGAAATTATAAAACTTACTCAATTAATCCAAAAGAAATCAGAAAAAAGAGGGGAAAGGAATAAAGAACAAATGGGACTAATAGACAACAAATTGCAAGATTAGTGATTTAAACTTAACCACGTAAGTAATCACATTAAATGAAAGTCTAAATACTGCCATTAAAAGAGATGAAAAGACTAGATGAAACATCACAACCCAACTGTTTACTCTTTAAGAAATCAACTATAAACCTTGCAGGTCGGGAAAGAATGGGATTACACATTTAAAGTACAGAAAGAAAAAAAAACCCTGTCAGCCAAGAATATTATACTCAGCAAAGCGATCCTTCAGAAATGAAAGAGAATAACGCCCTTACACGACCAGAAAAACTGGTCTTCTTCACCACCAGACTGATCTTACAAGAAATGCTTAAGGAAATGCTGCAACTCAAAGCCAAGAACAATAATTACTATCATAAAAACATGTGAAAGCATAAAACTCACTCGTAGAGGCAAATTTATATTCAAATACAGAATACTCCACACTCTAAAAGTGCTATGTAAATCTTTCACACCACTAGCATAATGGTTAACTATCAAAGTGGTTAAAAATAATTGCAGCTACAATTAGTTGTTAAGGAACACAAAATATATATGGATGTAAATTAAAGCAACAAAAATATAAATTGTGAAGAGGAGAACAAAAGTCTAGAGTACTTTTATGTGACCAAAGTTACACTGTTATAAGCTTAAAATAGTCTGTTATAACCACAATTTTTAAATCTTAGTTACATGGTAACCACAAAAATAAACATATCAACAGACGCACAAGAGAAAAGGAAAGAATCAAAGCTTAGCATAACAGAAAATCACCAAACTACAAAGGCAAATGACAAGAGAGGAATAAAAGAATATAGGAGCTACAAACCACCAGAAAATAATTAACAAAATTTCTGGAGTAAGTTCTTACCTAGCAAAAATAACTTGAATCTAAACAGTTAAATTATCCAATTAAAAGATATAGAGTGGCCAAATGGATGAAATAACAAGACTCAACTGTGTGCTGCTTATTAAAGACTCACTTCACATATAAGAATGCAAAAAGACTGAGAGTGAAGGTATGGAAAAAGATAATGCAAATGAACTCAAAAGCAAGCAGGAGTAACTATAGTTGCAGCAAATAAAATAAACTTCAAGTCAAAAACTATAAAAAGAGACAAAAAGAGTCATTATATAATGATAGAAATATCTATTCAGCAAGAGAATATAACAATTGTAAATACATATGCATCCAATGCTGGACCACCCAAATATAGAGAGGATATATCATTAAATCTAAATGGAGAGATAGACAGCAATACAATAATAATAGGTTATGTCAACACTCCATTTTCAGCAATGAATGGATTATGCAGACCAAAAAAATCAACAAAGAAACACTGAATTTAAACTGAATTCAAGATCAAATGAACCTAATAGACACTTACAGAACATTTCATTCAACAGCTGCAGAACACACATTTTTCTCAATTGTAAATGGCACATTCTCTAGAATATATCATATGTTAGGCCACAAAATAAATCTTAACAAATTTAAGAAGACAGAGATGATATCAAGTATCTTTTCTGACCACAATAGTATAAAACTAGAAAAGGAAATAATAAAGATTAGAGCAAAACCAAATGATATAGAGCCTAGAAAAAACATACGAAACATGAGTGGAATAAAGAATTGGGTTTTTAAAAAGATAAACAAAATTTTGATAAATCTTTATCTAGACTAAGAAAAACAGAAGAGTAAAATTAATTCAGAGATGGAAAATGATAAAACTGACACAACAGAAATACAAAGGATCATAAGAGACTATTATGAACAATTACATGCCAACAAACTAATAACCTAGAAGAAACGAATACATTCCTGGACACACAAAACTATCAAGATTGAAACAAGAAAAAATATAAAATCTGAACAAACCAATAACAAGTAAAATAACTGAATCTATTAGTACTAAAAGTTTTTTTCTATTAAAAAAAAAGCCATATGTTTACTGGCCACATAAATGTCTTCTTTTGAGAAGTGTCTATCTTCGCCCACATTTTGATCGGGTTGTTTTTTTCTTGTAAACTTATTTAAGTTCTTTGTAGATTCTGAATATTAGCCCTTTGTCAGATGGAGAGATTGCAAAAATTTTCTCCCAATCTGTAGGTTGCCTATTCAATCTGATGATAGTTTCTTTTCCTGTACAGAAGCTCTTTAGTTAGATCCCATTTGTCAATTTTGACTTTTGTTGCCATTGCTTTGGTGTTTTAGTCATGAAGTCTTTGCCCATGCCTATGTCCTGAATGGTATTGCCTAGGTTTTCTTCTAGGGTTTTTATGTTTTTAAGTCTTACATTTAAGTCTTTAATTCTTCTTGAGTTATTTTTGTTTAAGGCATAATGAAGGGATCCAGTTTCAGTTTTCTGCACATGGCTAGCCATTTTTCCCAACACCACTTATTAAATACGGAATCCTTTCCCCATTGCTTGTTTTTGTCAAATTAACACATAAACAGAAAACCAAAAACCACATGTTCTCACTCATAAGTGAGAGTTGAACAATGAGAACACATGAACACAGGGAGGGGAACATCACACACTGGGGCCTGTCAGGAGGTTGGGGGCTAGGGGAGGGATAGCATTAGGAGAAATACCTAATGTACTTGATGGGTTGATGGGTGCAGCAAACCACCCTGGCACATGTATACATATGTAACAAACCTGCACGTTCTGCACATGTATCCCAGAACTTAAAGTATAATAAAAAAATAAAAATAATTATAGCATCGATTACAGGGATATAATAGCATTAAAAAAGAAAGCCAAAGACTTGGTGGTTTCACTGCTAAATTCTACCAAACATTTAAGGAAGCAATACCAACTCGTCTTAAACTATTCCAAAAATGAAAGAAGAGGGAATATTTCCAAACCCATTCTGCAAGGCCAGTATTGCCCTGATATCAAAACTATACAAGGATGCAACAAAAAGGAAAACTACAGGCCACTATCCCTGAGTGAATATAGATGCAAAAAATTCTCAACAAGATACTAGCAAACTGAATTCAATAGCACATGATAAAGATCATTGACCATGACCAAATATGATTCATTCCAGTGAATCAAGAATTGTTTAACATACAAAAATCCAGTAAATGTGGTACCTCAAATTAACAGAAAGGAGGATGACACAATATTGCAATTTCCATAGGTATAGGAAAAGTATTTGACAAAATTCAACACCCCTTCATGATTAAAAAAAAAAAACAAAAAGTGCCCAAAAATTGGGGACAACAAAGTTACTACTGCAACACAATAAAAGCCATATATGGCAAACCCACAGCTAACATCATACTAAATGGGGAAAATGGGGAAAATCTGAACACTTTTCCTTTAACATCTGGAACAAGACAAGTATGCCCATTTAAACAACTCTATTCAACCGTACTGGAAGTCCTAACCAGAGTAATGAGGCAAGAGAAATCAATAAAAGTTACCCAAATCAAAAAGGAGAAAGTCAAAGTGTTTCTGTTTGCAGAGGATAGTCTTAAAACTCTAGAAAATCCTAAAGACTACATCAGAAAAACTCTTAGAACTAATAAACAAATTTAGTAAAACAGCAGCATACAAACTTAACAGCTAAAAATCAGTAGTATTTTTATGCATTAGCAGTGAATTATCCGGAAAAAAAAAAAATGAAGAAAACAATCACATTTACAATAACTACCAAAGGCAAGATATCTAGGAGTAAATTTAACCAAGGAGGTGAAAGATCTCTACACTGAAAACTATAAAATGCTGATGAAAGCAACTGAGGAGTACACGAATACTCTGATAGACATTTCTTGTTCATGAATTGGAAGAATTAATATTTCTAAAATGCTCATACTACCCAAAGCAATCTATAGATTTAGTGCAATCTCTATATAAAATACTAATGGTGTTATTTACAGAAATAAGAAAAAAATACTAAAATTTGAATAAAACCACAAAAGACCCTGAATAGCCACACCAATACTAAGGGCAGTGGGGGGGAACCTAGAGGCATCATATTACCTGACTTCAAAATATACAACAACACTACAGTAGCCAAAACAGGATGGTACTGACATGAAAACAGACACATAGACCAATAGAACAGAAGAGCAAGCCCAGAAATGAATACACACATCAGCACTGATTTTCAACAACAATCCCAAGAACAACTATTAGGGAAAAGACTGTCTCCTCAATAGATGGTGCTGGGTAATTTGTATACCCAGTTGTAGGAGAATGAAACTGGATGTGTATCTTTTGGCATATACAAAACTCAACTGAAAATGGATTAAAGACTTAAATATAAGATCTGAAACTATAAAATTGCTAGAAGAAAACATAGAGAAAATGCTTTTTGACATCGGACTGGGCAAGAATTTTTTTATAAGACCTAAAAAGCACAGGCAACAAAAGCAAAAATAAAGAAATGGGATTACATCAAACTAAAAAGCTTCAGCACAGCAATAGAAACAATCAAAAGAGTGAAGAGAAACTGTACAGAAAGGGAGAAAACACTTGCGACTATACATCTGACAAAGGGTAAATATCTAGAATATATAAGACACTCAACCCAATAACAACAAAAATAATCCAATAAAAATGGGCAAAAGACATGAATAGACATTTCTTTAAAAAATTAAAACATACAAATGACCAAAAGGTACATGAAAAATGCTCAGCATCACTAATCAACAGGAAAATGAAAATTAAAACCATGTTGAGATATCAACTCACTTCAGTTAAATGGCTGTTATCAAAAAGACAAAAGATAAGAAATGTTGGTAAGAATGTGGAGAAAAGGGAAAACATATACTGTTTGTGGGTATGTAAATTAGTATAGTCATTGTGGAAAACATTTTGGAGGTTCCTCAAAAAATTAAGAATAGAACTACTATATGATCCAGTAATCCAACTACTGGGTACACATCCATAGAAAATGAAATTAGTATGTTGAAGAGATTTCTGCACCACAATGCTTACTGCAGCACTATGCACAATATCCAAGATATGAAATCAACCTAAGTATCCAGTAATGGATAAATAAAGAAAATATAGTATACATAAAAACAATGAAATACTGCTTGGCCAGATAAAAATAATTTTTTTTCATTTGCAACAACATGGATAATACTGAAGACAACTGTGTTAAGTGAAACAAGTTAGATACAGAAGGAAAAACACCACATAATCTCACTCATATATGGAACCTTAAGAAGTTGACCTTACAGAAGTAGTGAATAGTGAACCATGATTACTCTAGACTGGAAAGGATAGGGAAAAGGATGAGATGGAGAGAGGTAAGTCAAAGGACACAAAGTTACAATTAGAAAGGAAGAATAAGCCCTAGTGTTTTATTGCACAGTAGATTGACTATAGTTAACAGTAAGGTACTGTATATCTCAAAATAGCTAGAAAAGATAATTTTGAATGTGGCCACCAAAGAGATGATAAATGTTTGAGGTGACAGATATGCTAATTACCATGATTTGATCATTACACAATGTATATATACATTGAAACATATCATTGTGCCCCATAGGTACAATTATTTTGTGTCATTAAAATTTTTTAACAGAAATGAACTATAAATATGAAGACACAAACAGGTTAAAATGATAGAAAAAAACATACCATACAAACACTAAACATAGAAAACTGATGTGAGTATATTATTTTCATACAATGTTTATTTCAGTGCAAATAATATTAACAGAGATGAAAATTTAAAATACTAGTGGGGACAAAGTGGTCAGCTCATGAAGCGAGAATAAGTCTTAAGCATTATGCATAATAACAGAACTTTAAGAGGAAAAAAAAACAGAACTACAATGAAAGATAAAATCACTATTATATTCAGAGATTAAACACCTCTATCTTTCCATAATTGGCTTTAAAAGTAGAAAAAAAATAGTAGGAATATAGAAAATTTGCACATTATCAACAAGCTTGACCGAATTGAAATTCAGAGAAAATTACCAGTCAAATATACATTTGTTTAGTTCATAGAACATTTACCAAAGTATACTATATTCTGGGCCAGTTCTAAAAGACTCATGAGTGAAATACATTATAAAAAAGGGAAATTAAAACTTGTTTTTAACTAAATTTTTAAATGAAAAGAAAAATAAAACTAATCAAAATTTGAGGGATGGTAGGCACCTTATAGCACAAAGTATCTATATTATAAAAGAATAAAGATCTCAAAAAAATGACCTCAGCTTTCATCTTAGGAAACTATAAAAAAGGGAAAATTATACCTAAAATAAGGAAAAAGAGGCAATAATAAAGTTTAGAGTTAAAGTCAGTGAACTACAAAATAGAAAAACAATAGAGAAAATCAATAAAACCAAAACATGATTCTTTGAAAAATTCAATAAAATTCATAAACCTCTACTCAAAGTGATCAAGAACAAGTGTTAGAAGAAAAAAAATCTCCATAAGAAAAATTTTAAAAGTGACAGCACTACAGATTTTATAGATAATAACAGGGAAAAAATAAAAATTAAAAATGTTGTGCCAATAATTTGAGCAATTTAGGTAAAATTGGTAAATTCTTTTAAAAACATAAACTACTAAACCTCACTCAAGAAGAACTGGATAACTCAAATAGCTCATATCTATCAAACAATTTGCATTTTTAGTTAACAACTTTCCCACTATGAGAACTCTAGGCCCAGGTGGCTTTATTTGTTAATTCTACCAAGCATTTAAGGAAGAAATTATACCAGTTCTATCAAAACCCTTTAAAAAAACTGAAGAGCGCTGACTATTTCTCAACTCAGTCTGTGAAGCTAGCATTATCCTGATAATAAAAACAAAACACATTGTAAGAAAAGAAACTATGGGAAAATATCCCACATAAACATAGACATGAGAAGTTTTATTAGCAAAACAAATCCAACAATACATAAAAATGATAACACAGAGTGACCAGGTTGTGGTTTACTAGTTTAATATTTGAAAAATAACCAAAGTAATAACTGAAAAGCATATGTAATGAGCTGAATAAATTCGGCACAAACTTTTGACAAAATATAATGTCTATCCATGACTTTAAAAAATAAACTCTCAGCAAACTAGGTATAGAAGACAACTTCCTAAACTTGATGAAGCATATCTATGGAAAATCTACAACTATCATACATAATCCTGAGAGACTGAACTTTTTTTTTCTAAAATCAGGAACAAGACAAAGATGTCCACTCTCACCACCTGTATTCAATATTTTACTGGTAGTTCTAATTGTTGAATCAGGCAAGATAAAGAAATTAAAAGTATCCAGATTGGAAAGGAAGAAATATTTGCAGACAGCATGATCACCTATGTAGAAAACCATAAGCAATCTACAAGAAGATATTAGAATTAAGTGATTTTACTATTAATATAAAAGTCATTTGTATATCTATATATGAGAAAGCAATGTTTACAAATTGAAATGTTAAAAATGTATAATTTATAGTAGCATCAAGAAATATGAAATACTTTAGGATTAAACCTGAGAAAAGATGTGTAAGATCTTCACACTGAAAATTATAAAACATTGATAAAAGAAATTAAGGAGATCTAAATCAATGAACAGATATATTTTGTTCAAGGGTTAGAACACTTAATATTAAGATTTCAATTCACTATGTACTTATCTTTAGGTCCACTGTAATCCTAACTGACACCAAAAGCCCAGCAACAATGTAGAATTTTATAAGCAGCCACCAAAATTCCTACAGAAATGCAAAGGACATAAAATGCCCAAAAAAACTTTGAAAAATAAAATAACAAGATTTATTATAGAGCTAGAATAATTAAGACTTACAGTACTGACATGAAGACAGATAAATATATAAGTGGAACAAATAAGGAATTCATAAATAGATCTACACATATATGGACAATTGACTTTCAACATACCTATTAGAAATGTCAAAATTAAAAACACTACACCAAGTGTTAGTGACAGTGATACTATGAAGGAAAAAGAAGAACTAGAAGTCTCATACTCTGCTAGTGAGAATATGAAATAGAACAACCACTTTGAAAAGCTGTTTGGCAGTGTCTTAAAGCACTAAGCATAAACCTACCATATGACACAGTCATTCTCCTCATAGCAATTTTCTCAAAAGAAATGAAAACATATTTCTAGACAAAGACTCATGTTTATGCCAGATTAGATAGATGATTGCTAGATAGATGATAGACAGATTGATATACAAGCGCATACACATATTAACTCAAAACTGGAAATAACCCAAATGGTCAACCACAGGTAAATAAACAAATTTTGGCATAACTATATGATATAATACTACTGAGAAATGAAAATGAACTATTTATATTAGCAACAACATGGATGCTTCTCAATTATTCTAAGTGAAGCAAGACAGATTTAAAGAGTATACATTGTATTTTTCCATTTGCATAAAATTCTTTTGAAAAATGCAACCTGCCGGGCGCGGTGGCTCAAGCCTGTAATCCCAGCACTTTGGGAGGCCGAGACGGGTGGATCACGAGGTCAGGAGATCGAGACCATCCTGGCTAACACGGTGAAATCCCGTCTCTACTGAAAAATACAAAAAATCTAGCCGGGCACAGTGGCGGGCATCTGTAGTCCCAGCTACTCGGGAGGCTGAGGCAGGAGAATGGCGTGAACCCGGGAGGCGGAGCTTGCAGTGAGCTGAGATCCGGCCACTGCACTCCAGCCTGGGCGACAGAGCGAGACTCCGTCTCAAAAAAAAAAAAAAAAAAAAAAAAAAAAAAAAAAAAAAAAAAAAAAGAAAAATGCAACCTAATCTATAATAACTGATCGATGTATAATAACACATCAATGGTTGCCTGTGAATTGGGAACTAGAGTGATTGGGAAGAGTAGGGAGGATAAATTTTTGAAAAAGAAGAAAACAAGGAGAAAAAGTTATAACATTAATTCTCATGATCTAAGAAAAAAATTTCTTATATGGAGAAAAATAAAGCAGAAATGAAATTTGAAAATTACTATTAAAATTGTGCTTTGATTTGAAAAGTCATGAGTGTTTAGCAGTTTTAAGTCCAGTTATTTGTCTTTGTGATTAACAGATGAGAAAATAGCGCCTTCCTTCAATATATCTTAAATTTAGTGCTGATCAACTTTGAGAAGCATCGTTTCATTCCTAGATTATAAGAAATGGCATGGAGTCATGGTTAACCTGAAATTTACTGACTGTATAGTTTAACATAAATATAAATGCTGAAAAACATCTAACAACTAGCAAGAAGTACAGGTGAAGAGGTCATACCTCATTATGCCTCTCTCAAACAGCTGTTACAAAACTCTCTCAATCAGACTATTAGTTACAGAGAGAACAGTTGCAAATTCACAAAAGTAAATCTTGGTAAGTGTTTACTACACAGATGTCAGACTAGCTACATTGGAAGAGCTGATTTCACCAAGCAATTAACCTATTTAGTCCAACTGGTTGTAGAATGGTTAACGGAATTTACATAGCATCACACACCAATAGCATCCCTAGCAGCCTTCAAAAGTGAGGCTAATGAATAGTTTACCACAGTAACAATGCCGGGCATGCTCTACCTCACAGTGCCAAAAGAAAAAAAAAAAAATAAAATAATCCATCAGCTCACTGCCAGCTACCAGCAACAGCCATCTGTGAAGGAAGACTTTTGCTCCTTTGGAGAAAAAAAAAAAAAATCCAGAAAAAGTAAAATGTAAGCATTCTCTAGGGAGCTTTGCACTAACGACCCAGTGAAACTAAGCCCCAAACAGTCCCGGGATACTGCCCATGAGCTGCAATGGACAGTTGGATGGATTTATAGCTGCTGAGTGAGGAAAAGGTTTAGAAGAATTATACAGCAAATTGGCCTAGATCAGCTGGGCACAAAAGTCTGAAAAAAATATATATAAAGCCACAGATGGAGTCCTCCATGTAGAAACTCTAAGACCTGGCCAATTTTCAGCCATCTGACTTCAGCCTCCTGGGTTTACAGACTCATTTTATTCAGTCAGTGCTTCGGTACTGGTGAGAACACCTTTCTCTGAATTGTCGATCTTATCTCCCACAAAGGCAAGACCCTTTCCATGGCCATGGGGACAGACAGAACTTTGTTGCTAATGCTGCAGTTAAAACTGTAGGCACAAGCTAGACACTGATTCCTTGGATTTGTCATGCAAGAGTTTGCTGTCAGTCTATGTTAGATTTTCTCCTGTATGAAATTTTTGTCTTTAAATTTTTAAAATTTCAAACACAGTAAGAAATACATTTTACATCGCATACAGTGTCTACACATACAGAAATGATTTTCAAAATATTTAATAACCACTGTGTAATGGGCATGAATCTATTAGAATAGGGCATTAACCAAAAAGAACAAGGCATCAGCCACATACAACTATATAACCACCATATAGATGCTGATTGGCTCAATTATAATGAAACAGAAGTTTTAGTACCATTCATATTATGAACAATGCATCCATATGTTTTATTATGTCTCATTCTTTCTTTTTTTTTTGTTTACATGCTGATCATGACCTATTAAATTGCCTTCATGATCAGCTAATGCATCATGACCTATAATTACAAAATCATTTCTCTTAACAATTTGGTCTTTTTTTGTGAGGCTCTGCTGATTCCAGGGCCACCTGGACTTTATTTTATTTATTTTTCATTTATTATATTTTAAGTTCTGGAATACATGTGCAGAACATTCAGGTTTGTTACATAGGTATACACGTAAGTTATACATAAAATTTACCATTTTTAGTGTTACACTTCAGTGGCATTACATGCATTCACACTGTTGTACAGCCATCATCACCATCCATCTCCAGTACTGCTTCATTTTCCCTAACTAAAACTCCATACCTGCTAAACAATAACTCCCCATTTCCCTCTTCCTCCAGTCCCTGGCAACCCCCATTGTACTTTTTGTTGGTTTCTGTGGTTCATTTTTAATGCATAATGTTTCTAAGAAATAAGACAACAAAAACATGTGTGAAGCGAAGGAGAGGTGAAGCTGGACAAGTAATGAGAGTACAACAGTACAACTATCAAAATGCAAAGTTCGCTCATACTTACATATTACATTGTCAAACATCTTGTAGAAACATATTAAAGACCAGTGATAAAGAAATCTACTAAGCTACAGGAGATATTTAAAATATTCTATAGAATGTTATCTGAGATAATTGATTATATAATCTTTCAGAGGAAACACTGAATGCCAACAATTTTAATTCTCCATTTTTCCTTCACTGGGCCAAGTGCCAGTAGTTTGAACTCAGCAAGAAGCAGTACATCTTAGAATAGCATTTAGCAAAGAAACAGAAGCAGATAGAAAATATAGCTTCCTTTATCCTCAGCTCTACTGGGCTTCTCATGACTAGTATCAAATATGCATATATGCTTTATTATCAACTTTTGTGATTAAAATGTAGTTTTTACTTTTAAACGCATAGGACAGATAATAATACCATGTGGATGAAGAACAGTATCACAGAGTCTGTTTATATTACTCATAGCATATGTTTGGTTCTCTTTTTCTTCTCACAAAAATAATCATGTGCTGTTTATAGGTCACTTCTTAGCAGTGTATTTTTTCCACTTTTGAGAAGAAGTCACACTATAAGTGTTATTAACCATTTAGACTTTGTTCTTAAGCATCTTGATTCTATCCTGAGATCATGTTTGATAAATATGATGAGGGGGAGAGTGCTAAGATGAAGGTTAGAGCCCTTCCAAAAGGGCAAAGAACAAATCCCCTCTTAAGATAAGACTACTATCCAAGTCTCACCATAACCCTATAAGCAATCATAAAATACATTCATATATCCATTTAAAGGTGACAAACTGGGCGGGCACAGTGGCTCATGCCTGTAACCCCAGCACTTTAGCAGGCCAAGGCAGGCGGATCACGAAGTCAGGAAATTGAGACCATGCTGGTTAACACGGTGAAACCCCGTCTGTACTAAAAATACAAAAAATTAGCCAGGCGTGGTGGCAGGTGCCTGCAGTCCCCGCTACTCAGGAGGCTGAGGCAGAATGGCATGAACCCGTCGGCGGAGATTGCAGTGAGCCGAGATCATGCCACTGTACTCCAGCCTGGGCGATAGAGCTAGACTCCATCTCAAAATATAATATAATATAATATAATATAATAGTGACAAACTAAGGATCCAGAAGGTAAATTCATTATCCAAGTGGTGGAATTTGGGAAAACATAGAAGTCATTGGTGTTCTGGTCAAGTTCTTTCTCCTTCTGGGAGAGTATTAATCTTCCCATTCCTTTGCATAAAATCAAGTAAATCACATTGTCCACAAACACTGTCATTTGGAATGGTAAATGAATAATGGACATTTTATATGACTAATAACTAACAAGATATTATATAATTAATTGAAATAACACTTAAAAGACAAAAATATTTGAAGTAATAAACTTAGTGATCAAGAGATAATATAGTCATAATAATGAATAATATATCCACTATCTATGTGCCAGATATAATGTTAATCACTTTTATGTACAATACCACTTTTAATCTTCACCACAACCTTATGAAGTTGGTAATATTCTTGGCTGAGAACTCTGTTTTCAAGTTTAAAAGTTCCCGAAGAAAGAATTTATATTTAGGACCTTGCTTTCAGAAAATAAATTTGACAGCTGGATGCAATTTATATTTATTAAGGGGAAACTGCAGGTAAGAAAACTTGATTCAATAATGGAAATCAGAAAAATAAGAAAGAACTTTATTTGAACAACTGAATTAGTGTTAAAAGCCCGATATTGAGGGAGCAACACCTGAAAATATCGGGCAAATTCTCAGGAAATTAGCCTGTGAAAAGAATCAGGAAGTGATTTGCCACAACAGTGAAATCTATGATGTTTCAAAAGTATGGAGGTCATTAGCAATAATAGAGCTCAGAATTTTAGCCAAAAAAGGAGCAAGAGCAACAAAAAAAAGTAATGTTTAGATAGAAGAGAAGCAGGATAATACCAGGTACAGAAATAAATGGGAGATACCTTGTAGAAGGAGATAGGTAGGCAACTATGTCAAATGCTTCAGAAAGCTAAGGAGAAGATAGAAGGTAGACAACTATGTCAAATGTTTCAGAAAGCTAAGGAGAACATAGAAGGTAGACAACTATGTCAAATGCTTCAGAAAGCTAAGGAGGACCTATATGGAGAAAAGTTCTTTGCTGACCTTCAAGAGAATATTTATTTATGACATTTTTGATAAATAGTCTCCACATGGGGCAAAGACATAAAAGATAATGAGATGCCATTTATCGTTCTTCTGGAGTAAGATACTGCAAACACTTCAAAGATCACTGTATTACATGTCAATTGTAAAGAATGTCTAAGAGCAATCTCATTTTACAATAGCTACAAAAAACTACCTAGGAATAAATTTAACCAAGGAGGTGGAAGATCTCTGCAATGAACACTACAAAAAACTATAAAAGAAATGGAAGATGACACAAATAAATAGAAAGATATCTCATGTTCGTGGATTGGAAGAATTAATATTGTTAAAATGTCAATACTACCCATAGCAATCTACAGATTCAATGAAATCCTTATCAAAATATTAATGTCATTATTTGTAGAAATAAAAGAAAATTATTCTAAAATTTGTATGGAACCACAAAAGAGACCAAGTATCTAAAACAGTCCTGAGCAAAAAGAACCAAGCTGAAGGCATCACATTATCTGACTTCAAAATATACTGTAAAGCTATATAGTAACCAAAACAGCATCGTACTGGTATAAAAACAGACACAAAGACCAATTGAACAGAGAACCCAGAAATAATTCACATATTTACAGCTAGTTTATTTTTGACAAAAGCACCAAGAACATAAATGGAGAAAGAACACTCTCTTCAATAAATGGATCTGAGAAAATTAAGTGTCTTATATGCAGAAAAATGAAACCAAATCCCTATCTCTCACCACATACAAAAAACTACTCAGTATGGATTAAAGGCTTAAATGTAAGCCATGAAGCTTTAAAACTACTAGAAGAAAGCATCAGGGTAATGCTTAAGGACATTGGTTGAGCCAAAGATTTTATGGGTAAGACTTCAAAACCACAGGCAACATAAGCAAAAATAGACAAATGGTACTATATCAAACTAAAATGCTTCTACACAGCAAAAGAAACAATCAATAGAACGATGAGATAACCTACAGATTGGGAGAAAATATTTGCAAACTTTTCATCCAACAAGGTCCTAATATCCAGAATATGCAAGGACCTCAAACAACTCTACAACAACAAAAAACAAATAAACCAACTTAAAAATGGGCAAGGGATCTGAATGGATCTTTCTCAAAAGAAGACATACAAATAGCCAACAAGTATATTTTTAAAAGCTCAATATCACTAATCATCAGGGAAATGCAAGTCAAAACCACAGTGAGATTTCGTGTCACCCTGGTTATAATGGGTATTATCAAGAAAACAAAAACGAATTGCTGGGGACAATGTAGATAAAGGGAACTCTTACACATCACTGGTGGGAATGTAAAAAGTATAGCCACTATTAAAAACAGTATGAAGGTTCCCCAAGAAACTGAAAATAGAGCTACCATATGATCCAGCAGTCCCTCTCTTGGGTATTCATCCAAAGGAAAGAAAATCAATATATCAAAGAGATATATGCACCTCCATGTTTATTGCAGCACTATGCACAAAAGTCAAGATATAGAATCAACATAAATGTCCATCAATGGGTGAATGGATAAAGAAAATGTGGTCCATATATGCAATGGAATATTATACAGCCACACAAAGAATGAAATTCTGTCATTCACAGGCACATGGATGAGCCTGGAAGACATGTTAAGTGAAGTAAGTCAGGCACAGAAGGATAAATACTGCATGTTCTCACTCATATGCGGGAGCAAAAACTGTTGAGGGCATAGAAGTGGAGAGTTATCTGTGGTTATCAAAGACTGGGAAGGGTAGAGGGGAAGTGATGATAGGAAGAGGTTAGTTAACAGATACAAAATTACTACAGCTAGATCAACAAAATGGTAGGGTGACTTTAGTTAACAATAAGCTACTGTACATTTTCAAATAGCTAGAAGAGAGGATTTTTGAATGCTCCCCACAGAAAGATAGGATAAATATTTGAGGAAATGAATATAATAATTACTTTTATTTGATCATTACACATTGTATATATGTACTGAAATATCACTCTGTATTCCATAAATATGTGCAATTATTATATGGTAACAAAAAGAAAAAATACTTAGAAAAAAAGGAATCCTCAGAGGAATTCACTGGGTTGGTTATTTTTAGTATCAGAGAGCTCCATGGGTGTATTGTTCAATACTGCAAGCAATATAACTTAAAATTCCTAGCTGTCTCTTAATAACAGTTTCTGGACAATGGAAAAAAAACTGTTTTGTTTTTAAAGAATGAATAGCATAAACAAAATAAGTGTTTAATATTTTGTTCCTGTGGAGCATAGATCTGACCAATACTTCATCCAAGGAATACAAAAGATAAATAAGACAAATTTATAAAAATAAAAGATATATTCAATGACCGGCAATACTTACTAGTGAGCATGCCTCCTGTTTCTGCTCGAAAGCCAAAGTACTATTAGTTCAAACTCTCTGACTAGGGAAAAGCTGCCTTGGAATTCTAAGTGTACCATGCAACAGAATAGAAAATGTAAAAGAGAAATCATTGATGGCAATGTTATAAAATTAACTCTCTAGTTACACAAAACAACGTCTGGTTTCATTTAGGGTAGACAGATTTTATCCAGACTCTGCAATCACCTTTGTTCTCAGCTTTAAGCACTGATGTTCTATTCCTTCTATATACACTAAACAAGAAGTTTCTATGATTAAGAGCAATATACTACAACAATAATTGTACATCTTATGGATTAAAAAATAGTCTAAATCCCCCTTAAGCATATAGGGGGGATTTATGCTGACATAATACTTGAACATAAATATAATTTTTTCTCTAAAATTGTATTCAATGTGCTATTAGATAACTATAGTTCATTTATTTATTTAAATTAATATTTTTATTATTTTCTAAAATCAGAAGCATAATAACTTCTGTGGCTAGTTAAATGAGTTCTTGAGAACTTTGCTATTATACACCACTGAAATAACAAAAATATATTACATATTTCAGAATTTAAAAATAACAATAGCTCTAATTTATATATCACTTCATATGTGCCGAGTGTGTTTACTCATCTTATATATATATTAATGCCTTTAACATTCATAGTAAGCCTACAAGAAAAGTATTATTAATCCCATTATTATTACTCAGCAAACTGAGGAGAGAAATAGTACTTAATTCAGGGCATTTGTTCAAAGATTCCTAGTCAAAATTCTTATCTTCAACAGACAATTTAGATTCTTGTGAGACCTGGAGTATCAGTTCATGGTTCTCATTCAAGTCAAGACAATAATATAATGCCTTCCTATACTTTAAATTAAGAACTTTATGACTCACATTTCTCTTTTATAAGTCTTCAAAATTTAACAAGCAATTGACATTAGTGTCCATTTCACTATTACTGTTAATATTATTACGTCTATCTTTAAATATATGTCACTCATTATAAACATATATGTCAAGAACTTGCCATAAACGAAGACATTCTAGTTTATGCTGCTTTCTCAGCAATTCAAATTCAAGGAGACTTGAATTAGCTCAGCAAGCACTCTCTCCTTGATCATCTTCAAGAGAAAGACAAAATAAGAGTACTTCAACTAGCTCCTACTGACAGACAAGTATGTGCTAATAATGCACCCAGGAAATGGATTAGGTAAAATTCAAAGCAGACAATTGAGTCAGGAACTTCATTTTGTATTACAATGATTCTGGGTGACGTGTATACAGTTTATCAAGATTGTTGAGTCCAGTTAAGTTTCTATGAAACAAGTTTCTACAGTACTCTGTGGAATTATTACCTGGAATAAATTCTAACACCTTTGAAGCACTTTCTAGCTCCCATTATTTTAAGCACTTCATATCCATTATCTCATTTAAGCCTGACATTAACCCTTTACAGTTATGCCTCTTATTATTACTACTTTTCAAATGAGGAAAGGCACATAGAAGGTAGGTAATTACTAAACACAGCTCATACTCCAGAGAATCATGACCCAAAATCAGAAAATTTCAGAATTCCAATGGTATTTAGAAAGTCACCTATACCATTTCTATAGTATTTATATTTCTACATAAAAATGATCAAACATATTCTAAAACATCAAAGCAAGCTTTACTATACATATTTATAATAAGCAACAAACCTAAAAACATAATTAGTATATAGCATGAATGTTAACAGTATTCCTAGCCCAAAGTTAACAATTCTATTTAATCTGTCTAGAAAAGGGTATGTGTCTTGTATTTACAAGTAATAAATATAGCATATATTATGATCAGATTTTTTAGGATTATTTAATAATTATGTTTAAAATAAATGACATCTGAAGAAATGCTTTCTAATACATGGCCACAATATTTACTCCCTAAATTGTTATTTTTCAAAATATATTAGCAGTTGGCACTTCTACAAACTGGTACCTTACAGCAACTAAGACCTGTGCCACATACCAGTGAGATTCTGTACATTACCTCATTCATGATCCAATTTTTTAAATTCAAAACCCCGAATTTCAATAAATATTAACATCATGCCATACTATCTTACAAAAACATATTTATTATTTCTTGTTGTAAACAAAAATGCACTTAAAGTACATTTTGATTTTTTGCCAAGTAAATGTTTTCAAAAGATTCATTGTCCATTGCCCAAATGTTAAACTCTGGTAACGCTAATTAATATTTGATATAGTGGCAGATATGATCATAGTAACACCATGACTGTGTTAAGTAATTCCTTTGTGCAGGGTATGTTCCTCAAGATGCCCTAAACTATCCTCTTTTGAATTTCTAGAATGAATATATACTTGCAGAAATAGGACCTATATTTAGTAGGTTAATGTGGAAATGGCAACTTATTTAATTGTAACTTCTAAAAATATAGAGATATCAATAAATGGAACTCACTAATACATCTTAATATGATGATATTCTATTACTAGAGTTCTGAGCTGAGATGGTAAGATTTCACCCTAAATTTCTGATGGTTTCATCTTGACAAAATTAATAAATTAAACTAATATATTAAATTGTTTATTATGTGACTCAGAAACATATAGCACTAACTACAAACATATCTCAGCTTAGTCCCTACAATCAAAACACAGAGAGAAAATGATGGAAGGTAATAACAAACTGTTAAGATTTGTTACTTGAATGTGAGGGATGGAGAGGATAAAGAACTAGTCTTCCCCACATTGTGTTGTGTCTTTGCAGGGGACATGTATGATTTTTACTTTTGTATTTTATACTCTTATATAAATGTATACCAGTTAGAAAAATGGTATATGATATGGTTTGGCTGTGTCCCCACTGAAATCTCATCTTGAATTCCCACGTGTTGTGGGAGATACCCAGTGAAAGGTAACTGAATCATGGGGGCAGGTCTTTCCCATACTGTTCTCATGATAATGAAAGAGTCTCACAAGATCTGATGGTATTTTAAGGGGGAGTTTCCCTGCACAAGTTCTCTTCTCTTGTCTGCCTCCATGTAATATGTGCCTTTCACCTTCTTCCATGATTGTGAGGGCTCTCCAACCACATGGAACTGTAAGTCCAATAAACCTCTTTCTTTTGTAAATGTCCCAGTCTTGGGTATGTCTTTATCAGCAGTGTGAAAATAGACTAATACCATAAATTGATACCAGTAGAGTGGGGCACTGCTGAACAGATACCCAAAAATGTGGAAGTGACTTTGGAACTGCATAACAGCAGGGGCTGCAACAGTTTGGAGGGCTCAGAAGAAGACAGGAAAATGTGGGAAAGTTTGGAACTTCCTAGAGACTTGTTGAATGGCTTTGACCAAAATGCTGAGAGTGATATGGATAATTAAGTCCACGCTGAGGTGGTCTCAGATGGAGATGAGAAACTTGTTGGGAACTGGAGCAAAGGTGATGCTTGTTATGTTTTAGCAAAGGGACTGGTGGCATTTTGCCCCTGCCCTAGAGATTTGTGGAACATTGAACTTGACAGAGATGATTTAGGGTAACTGGTGGAAGAAAATGCTGAACAGCAAAGCATTCAAGAGGTGACTTGGGTGCTGTTAAAGGCATTCAGTTTTATAAGGGAAGCAGAGCATAAAAGTTTTCAAAATTTTTAGCCTGATAATGTGATAGAAAAGAAAATCCCATTTTCTGAGGAGAAATTCAAGCCAACTGCAGAAATTTCCATAAGTAACAAGGAGCCAAATGTTAATCCCCAAAACAATGGGGAAAATATCTCCAGGGTATGTCAGACGTCTTCACGGCAGGACCTCCCAACACAGGACAGGAGGTCTAGGAGGAAAAAGTGGTTTTGTGGGCCAGGCCCAGGTTCCTCATGCTGTGTGCAGCCTAGGGACTTGGTGTACTATGTCCCGGCTGCTCCAGTCATGGCTGAGAGGGGCCAATGTAGAGCTCAGGACATGGTTTCAGAGGGTACAAGCCTCAAGCCTTGGCAACTTCCATGTGTTGTTGAGCCTGAGAATGCACAGAAGTCAAGAATTGAAGTTTGGGAACCTCTGCCTAGATTTCAGATGTATGGAAATGCCTGGATGTCCAGGCAAAAGTTTGCTGCAGGGCCGGGGCTCTTAGGAGAACCTCTGCTAGGGCAGTGTGGGAGGGAAACATTAGGTCAGAACCCCCACACAGAGTCCCTACTGGGGCACCACCTAGTGGAGCTGTGAGACAAGGGCCACCATCCTCCAGACCCCAGAATGGTAGATCCACTGACAACTTGCACCGTGTGCCTGGAAAAGTTACAGACACTCAATACTAGCCCATGAAAGAAGCCAGGAGGGAGGCTGTACCCTGCAAAGCCACAGGGGTGGAACTGCCCAAGACCATGGGGACCCACCTCTTGCATGGGCGTGACCTGGATGTGAGACATGGAGTCAAAGGAGATCATTTTGGAGCTTTAATATTTGACCACCCCACTGGATTTTGAACTTGCATGGGGTCTGTAGCCCCTTTGTTTTGGCCAATTTCTCACATTTGGAATGGCTGTATTTACCCAATGCCTGCATCCCCATTGTATCTAGGGAGTAACTAACTTGCTTTTGATTTTACAGGCTCATAGGCAGAAGGGACTTGCCTTGTGTCAGATGAGACCTTGGACTATGGATATGCGAGTTAATGCTGAAATTAGTTAAGACTTTAGAGGACTATTGGGAAGGCAAGACTGGTTTTGAAAGTGTAAAAAGGATGTGAGACTTGGAAGGGGCCAGGGGCAGAATGATATGGTTTGTCTGTGTCCCCACTGAAATCTCATCTGGAATTCCCACACATGGGAGGGACCAGTGAAAGGTAATTGAATCATGGGGGCAGGTCTTTCCCATGCTGTTCTTGTGACAGTGAATGAGTCTCATGAGAACTGATGATATTATAAGGGTGAGTTTCCCTGCACAAGCTCCCTTCTCTTGTCTGCCACCCTGTGAGACATGCCTTTCACCTTCTGCCATTATTATGAGGCCTCTGCAGCCACGTGGAACTGTAACTCCAATAAACCTCTTTTCTTTGTAATTTTCCCAGTCTCGGGTATGTCTTTATCAGCAGCATGAAAACGGACTAATACAGTACATAATTGTACATGTGTGTATGTGGTACATCCCCCACCTCATAGAAAATACCTGTAGTAACTCCATGGGAAAACCAGCCTTAAAAGATGATTAGGATTTAGATAAACTGATGAGCAAAACAAGGTGTGAGGAAAATGGGGGTAGAAATGAGAAAAAACTCATATAGTTTAGCAGGAAGTTGAGGCTGGGTCTATGTTTTTAAAAGCCTTTAAGTTTAGACAGAAAAGCTTAGCTTTTCAGGATGAAAATAACATTGAAGGACTTGATCTGAGAGTAGTCATATAAGACGGGTTACAGAAGGGAAAGACTGGAATTAATGAGATCAATGTTGTCACAGTAGCCTTATATCTTTGCACAGTGCCTACGGCACATATGGAATCAGTAAATGTTTATTAAATGCAGGCAAAAATGAATTAACTAAATTATATTACTAAATGTACTATCTATGACAACTATTACTTAAAGGTGACTGCTGTAATAACATCTAAGCTAATGTGACTCATCTATTGTCCATAACCACCATTTCTAAGTCTAGAACTAACACCCAAGTTTGAAGTATGTGAAAGCACATAGCTTGAAAGTGTGTGTGTATGTGTGTGCACGTGTGTGCATAAAACTATACCTATAAATGAGCAGAAAGCATAGGTTTCAATGTGCAATCTCTAAAGTCAGGCTTCCTGTATCATATCAAAGCCTTAATACTTACAGATTAGCTAACCTCAGGCAAAATTACTGAGCCATTATGAGGCTCAGTTTTCTCATATTTAAAATAGTAATAAAGCATCTTCCTTATATTTAGAATGACATTAAAACAGTACTTATCTTATAAGTTTAATTGGGAAAATAAGTACTTAAACTGTTTTACAAATAGTGAGTATCAAAAAATGTTAGTTATTATTGAGTTTTTAAAATTTCTTTTTCACTAAGTTACCTTCCTGCTGAGATTGTTCTTTCCACCAGATGTGGTTCAGAAGTAGTTCACCAAGTCTTAGGGCATTTGTCATAATAAAAATATGCCATATATAGCTCTTTACTGAAAGAATGGAACAGGCACTGATTATTAACTAATCCATGATTCTAAAGAATCATTATTTAGAGCACTTTTAATTTAAAAAAAAAAAAAAAGCATTACCCCTACATTTTGACTAACAATACTACTGGGTTTTCTTCCTAACTTTATGTCTTAGTTTTTTTTATTATAAGGGAAAACCAATTTTTACTTATGGTTAAGTATAGAAAAACTTATTGTGCAGTTTCCTTGTGAACCTACTTCACCCTCTTGTCTTCAATATGAAGAATCAAGCCCTTCTCACCTTTACAGCCACCTCTGCCATAGAAAGGGGAACCTCAAGACCTCCACGCACAGTGATGTGTTTGAGACCATCAATGTGCCAACATTTCCAGGTGGTGAATTCTAAATTCTAATTAGGCGACTTCCTAATCCCACAATGTTTTCTGAAGACATAGCTGACCACCCCTCCACATCTGCCAGGGAATCATAGGAGTTGTAAAAGTCCTTTTGGGAACCACATTTCCTTCTCTCATGATCTTTGCCATCTGAATGAAGACTTCCCTTGTGTAAAAACAAATACAAATTTCCTGTTACTATTCTGGTATAATTTACAGTTTCCCAAAATATTGATAAATGCATACCATAACATTTTTCTTCAAAATAAACCATGCCCAACATTTTAAGAAATTCTGCCTCTGTGATTTTTGATATATCAAACTTAAACCCAACTTTCTAAAATGAGTTCTACCCTTTCTCTAATGGGGGAAAAATTGTTTTGAAGGAGGCTTAGCCATTACTTTGGGGTTTTTTTTTCTTTTTTAGGAATATCTGTAACTTTAAATCATGACTCTTGTGTTTTTAAATACAGATATTTCCACTTATTAAGTACACTTAAAGAGATTAAATGTAGCCTTAAATAAATAAGACATAATGAGGAAAAGCAGTGCTGGCAATTGAGGGCAGATCAGACTTACTGTCTTACACAATGATTTCTGTTACTTAAAAGTGACTGCTGTAATAACATCTAAGCATTAATAAAGTTTAAATAATGTGGCAGAAATAGCTAGCTATCTCACAAAGATTTACAGTCTTTTCCATGTTTCAGAATTGTTGCTAGAAAGCAGCTGCCCAGATAGAGACTACATTTCCCAGCTTCCCTTGTGTCTTGGTGGGGTCATGTGATTAATTTCTGGCCAGTGGAATAAAGGTAAAATGAAGTGTTTCACTTCCAGGCTTGGGTCATAAGAATCTGCTGTACGATCCTCAGTGATCTCTTTCTTCCTCCCATTTTGGCAGTTGGAAGTACTTGCCCAAGGTGACCTTGTAAATCATGTGTGGAAGAAAAAAGAGTTCAGTCAATCTGTGTTTTTGAAGATCAGGTGGAACTGAGACCAACCTACAACCATTCCTGCCACTGCTAAGTCGGTGGGAATAAACTGTTTATATTGGGTTACCCTATTGAGAATTGATTATTTATTTTTTACAGAAGCTAGAGTAATCTTAGTTAATACACGTAGACAAATCACTACACAGTAAATAAAAACTATATTATGTTATATAACTTACATCTAAATAAAAACAAGCATTCCTTAAAAAGGGAAGTTTTAAAATGGCAATGTTAACAGAATAGCACACAAATATTAGTTATTAGTAGTAATAATGCATATGAACATTATTTTTATAATTTGGCTAACATTTATTGAGTGCTTACAATGTTCAATTCTTCCTGTATTATCACATTTAATTCAGAAAAGCCCTACAGTTGAAGAATATAAAGCACAGAGATATTAAGTTACTTGCCCAAGATTATATAGTATTAGTTGGCAGAGAAGGGATTTAAAATACTCCATATATTGGAAGATTATTGTGTGATTAGTGAATTAAAGAGACTATTAAGAAACCAGCAAGAAAATGGCAAACTTATAAGTTCATTGTTCATTAAATTAGGAAGTTTTTATTTGCAGGGCATGATGACATTCAAGGACTGTGGGAAATAGAAATATGTAAAGGACATGGACTATGAATGACACAAGCATATTAAAATCTAGTGGGGAACATGAGCCATATACAAAAATAACTATAATATACATCTGTATATAGTAAATGTCCTATAATATTGCAGAATATTGTGAGACTTTAGGTGAAAAGGGTCACTTTTAGCAGGGAATCAGAGCATACTTTTTGCAGAAAATTACAATTAATATTGGCCCTGCCTGAATGGCAGGCAACTCAATGGGGAGAAGCAATCAAAAGCCCTTTCAAGTGGACACACAAATATCTATAATCAAGAACAGAAAATTGATTAACAAAGAGGTAGAAAGACAATTTGGGATCAGTTGAGTGTGGATCTTGAATATCAAGCTAAAGTTTTGACTTTATGAAGCAGATAACAGAAGCCATTAGCAGAGTTATACACTAGGTAGATATATCTAATTATCAAGTATAGATTGAACTGGTTTATAATGAGACTGAAAAGCCCCATCCTCTTTCTCCTATGTGGTATACTGTAAGAGATGTATCATGGCTATGTGATTAATGAGAGTGAGAAGGCCTACTCAAAAATCTCATGGGGCCGAAACTATGTGACACTTAGCAACATGATGTAACCTGGCCTGGGAATTTCCAGGAGACAAGACAACCTCAGCACAGATGCAATTCCTAGAAACCTTAAAACAAAGCTTACTCTTACAAGAATAACAAAACTCCTCGTAACTGACCTGGACTGAAGATAGAATAAGAAAGTGGGAAGGATCCCTTGAACTCTAGGAATGGTGTCTCCAAGTCAAGACCTTCCCAGTCAGATGGCCATCTGATGTCCTGATTGTATCTGGCGCATGCCATTGGCCTGCTCCCAACATCTGCCTTGTAAAAGTTCTCCCAGAATAAACTGCTTCAGGGTCAGATGGTGTCTGAGATTCATCTTTGACATGAATTGGACTAAACAGGAGAACTCACTCCTGAGGAAGCTAGTGACCGAGGACAACTCAAGACCACCAAACACAACATCCCCCAAACACGAACAATAAAATTATGTTTTTTCCCATTCTTTTGTTTTTTTTTTTTTTTTTTTTTTTTTGGACACAGAGTCTCACTCCGTAACCCAGGCTGGAGTGCAGTGGCACAATCTCAGCTCACTACCACCTCTGACTCCCAGGTTCAATGATTCTCCTACCTCAGCCTCATGAGTAGCTGGGATTACAGATGCCCGCCACCACACCCATATAATTTTTATATTTTTAGTAGGGACAGGGTTTCACCATGTTGGTCAGGCTGGTCTCAAACTCCTGACCTCAGGTGATCCATCCACCTCGGCCTCTTAAAGTGCTGGGATTACAGGCATGAGACACCACGCCCAGCCAACCTTTCCTTTCAATAAATGTTTACTGAAGACAGTTCAGAAAATACAGGTGAATATAAAATAAAAAATATCCTCTCATTTGCTATTATCTCCTTCCCTAATTTTCCCTTGAAAATATAAACAAAAAAAATGCTTTGCAAAAATAGTTTCAAACAATACTTAATGTTGTGTAACCCACTGTTTAAACTGTATCATCATAATGGTTCTGTAGCATTCCATCAATTGGCTAGATCATTATATATCTAAAAATGCTCAATTACTAGAAAATTAGATTGTACTTATATTTACTATCATTATATGATAAATAGCCCATTTTTAAACTTTGACAATTTCATGTTCAAAAATAATCTCATTGCTTTAATTTGCACTCCTTTGATTATTACTAGTAAGTTGAGCTGTTTCCATACTTTTCATAGTATGTCTTCCTAGTGAATTGCCTACTCATGTATTTGCTGCTTATAAAATTATGTATCTTTTTCTTACTTATTTTTTGAAGACAATCTATATAGTAAGAATATTAACTTTTTTCTGTCATATATACTGCAAAACATATCTTAGTTTCCCATTTGCCTCTAAATTAATTTTTGGCGTTTCTGTCATACAAAATCTCTCAATATTCAGATAACCAAATCTACCAATTCTCTCTTTCAGGATTTTTCCACTCTAAAAGATTTTCCCAATAACAAGAGTATGGTAAATATTAGCCTGCAATTTGTACCAGTATTTTAATTATTGATTTGCATTTTTAACATTCCTCCTCCAAGCTAAAACTATATATTCTTTGTGTTTATTTCCACCAACACCAACTTTACTGGCTGAAACTACTAATGTAATATAGAAATTAAAAATATGGACTCTACGGTCATACTTCGTGAGTTAAATTCTGGTTTTACTTACTAGCTGTGACTCTGAGAAAATTATTTTACTTTTTGGTGTCTCAGTCTTTTCATCTACAAGGTAGGGGTAAGAAGTGTACCTATCTCTTACTGTTGTGAAGTTTAGACAAATTAAATCACATAAAGCATATGATACGCTCTCAATAGGGGTTACTTTTATTATTATTAAGACATTCATTTACAATACACCAACAAATCCAGGCCTTATGCTAAATATTGGAGCACATCAGTATACTAACAGTTAAGCAATCTGCCCTACAGAAGTTTACATTCAAGAAGAGGCACATACTATATGCAAACAATAAGCAGAATAATTGCAGATTGTGACTGTTTCAATAAGGGAAATAAATGCAGTAATAATATCTCTTTTGCAGTAGAAAGCAAAAGAGCTTCACCAAGAGAAATAGGGAAAGAGGCAGCCAGTTGAGAAATTTGAAGAAGAGTATTCGTGCCAGAGGGAGTAAAAAGTGCGAGGCCTCAAGGTGAGGGAAGGTATTGGCATATTAATCAATGTGAAGAAACCTAACTAGAGTGCTGTAGTGAGCAAGCTAGAGAATGGGGCAAGACAAAGCTGTGGAGGTAGCAGGAGCCCCATGATCCAGGGCCTTGTGAACCACCTAAGGAGTTCAGATTTATTCTAAGTTAAATGGGAAGACAATGAAGGATCTTAACCAGAAAACAGTGTGGTTAAACTCTCTCTCAACCTGGTCAAGATCTGATCCAGGTTTTTAAAAGGTTATATGGGCTGCTTGAGGAAGAACAGTTTAGAAAAGGGCAAGAGTAGGAGAAAGAAACACATTTAGAAGGTGGGGTACACAGAGTAGTACCCCTCACCTGCAAAGATTTCCTCAATGTGATTCCAAGGACCTGTGAATATGTTACCTCACATGCCAAAAGGGACTTTGCAGATATTTTTCAACATAGGTTCTTGAGATGGAAGATTATTCTGGATTATCTCAGTGGGTCCAATGTAATCACAAGGACCCTTATAAGGGCAAAATAGGAGGGTCAGAGTCCGAAAAGGCAATATGACAGTGGAAGCAGAGAAAGAGATTGAAAGATGCTATGCTGTAAGCTTTGAAGATGAAGGGTGAAGCCACAAGCCAAGTAATGTCAGTGGCTTCTAAAAGCTAAAAAGGACAAATAAATAGATTTTTCCCTAGAACCTCTGGAAGGAACAAAGCCCTGCTAACATCTTGATTGTAGCCCAACTCATTTTGAATCTCTGACCTTCAGAATTGTAAGGTAATTAATTTGTGTTGTTCTAAGTCACCTAGTGTGTGGTAATTTGTTACAGCAGCAACAGAAAATACATAAGAGTTTTGCATTAAGTAATTCAGATGAAATATGTTAGTATTTCATGGAGTAGTGTAGTCGTAGCAGAAATAGTAGAGAGGTGGACATATACCTGCTATATATTTTCTAGGAAGATATGATAGGATAGGCATTGAATTGGATTTATAAATTTTAACTTGAACATGTAGGTAGATAATGAAAACATTTATTAAACTGGGTAGATTGTAGAGCAAACAAGTTTGGCATGGGAGGAAAAAAGAAAATCAAGAATTATGTTTTGAAAGTGTTAAGTTTCCGATGCCTATTAGACATTCAAAAGGAAATAAAAGTAGGCAATTGAATCTATTTATTGGGGGCTCAATACAAAAGTAAGAGTTGGAGCTATGAATTTGAGAGACAGAATTTGAGAGTCATCAGTAGTTAGATGGCATTTACAGCCAGAGGTTAGATAAAATTTTTTCTCTATGCACTAAATGTTTATTGTGCATCTGCTTTTCTAAAAGCTGGGCATACAATGGTGAACAAGACAAAATTGTCCCTGTTCTCATGGAGCTTCTATTCTAGTGGAAGGAGATAGATAATAAACCAAGGGGATAAATAAAAATATAGGAAGGGAGAAGCATTATCGGGAAAATAAAAAAAGATGGTGTGGGCCTCAGAGCCATTTTATTAATTTTATTTTTAAACTTTTAGGTTTGAGGGTGCATGTGAACGTCTGATAAATAGGTAAACTCACGTCATGGGGGTTTGTTGTACAGATTATTTTATACTAAGGTATAAAACCTAGTTCCCAATGGTCGTTTTATCCTGTTCCTCTCCCTCCTCTCACCCTCCACCATCAAGTAGACCCCAGTGTCTGTTGCTCTCTTCTTTGTATTCATGAGTTCTCGTCGTTAGCTCCCACTTGTAAGTGGGAACATGCAGTATTTGGTTTTCTGTTCCTGTGCTAGTTTGCTAAGGGTAATAACCTCCAGCTTCATCCATGTTCCTGCCAAAGACATGATCTTTTTCTTTTTTATGGCTGCATAGTACTCCATGGTGTATATGTTCCACATTTTCTTTATCTTGCTGTCATTGATGGGCATTTAGGTTGATTCCATGTCTTTGTTGTTTTGAATACTGCTGCAATGAACATTTGCATGCATGTGTTTTTATTGCAGAATGATTTATATTCCCCTCAGTATATACCCTGTAATGGAATTGCTGGGTCAAATGGTAGTTCTGCTTTCAGCTCTTTGAGGCATCACCATACTGCTTTCAACAATGGTTGAACTACTTTACACTCCCACCAACAGTATTTAAGCATTCCTAGGGCTAGTTTAAGTAGAGCATTGGGAAAAGTTCTTTCTCAGAAATTGACAAGATGTATTAGAGTTTAGGGTAAAGAAGCATCCTTAGATTGGGAGTCAGAGAAATCTTTATTGAGGAGGTACTTAAGCTGAGACTTGAATGACAAGGAGGCAGCCATACTTATTGTTGAATTTATTGTCCTTCTCGTATCTGACTGAAAACTTGTAGGACAAAGATATTGCCTAATTTTTTTTGTATGCACAGGGTCTGGCACTAAGACAACCAGATTATTATATATATTGTAATAGTATGCCTTTGAAAAGTTGTGAGTAAATCAATATTTACTGAATACCAGGTTGGAAGACCAAAAGAAATAAAAGAATTTTGTTGCTACTTCCATAGCCCACAGTCTATTTGAAGAGATTATACATAAGCACAGTAATTGAGATGTCAATACATGAAGCAGCATGACATGTACTGCTGTCTTATATGCTACATGAGGACATCCTGATATAGTGAATGGAAAGTAGGCTTATATTAAGAAGACAAGATTGTTAAACCTACCCTTGTGTATAATCAGATGGGGAATCTTCATAAGTAACTTAACTTCTATGTATTTATTTCCTAATCTGTAAATAAAAATAAACATATTTTCCTAACTTACCTTCATGTGACAAGGCCTAGTCTGTCACAAAGCAAAAAGAATAATAATTGTAGATATTATTATTCTAGTGAAACTAATACATATTAAAATAATACATCCTAATTATTATTAGGATAATATTTAAGTGTCAAAATATGTCATTGAGATACAGACTATATGATAAGAAACTTATATTATATGGCTTTGACTTACTGGAAATCTTAAACATGCAATGATCAGTTCCTAGACAAGAATTTTTTCTCCCAAGAGAGAGCTTTTTATTTTTTCTACTCCAAAGGTTATCTTAAAGTTAGTGCTTTAAAGAGGTTCTTTTTGTGTTAAGTGGCAACTAGGTATGCCCTGGGTCTTAAAGACAGATGCCATAACTCTTTCCAGTTCTGATGCAGATTAGTGCTGCACAGAGCAGCCATAAAAAGGCCACAATGAGTGAATTTTAGCAAAAAGCAATAACAGTGATATATAAAAATGGCCAAAATAAACATAAATCAGTTACTTCAAAATGACATATTGACACAATTCAGTGGTCTCCTCAACCAACCTCTACCTTCCTTCAGGCATTTTTTCCCCCAAGTTCTCCAAACCTCATTCTCAGAAACTTAAATCACAGGGATGGCTCTAGGGAGCCTCTGCTATTCAGTTACCTTGACTCCTTGCTTCCATCATCCTCCAGCAACACTCAAGGCTGTCAACTAGCCAAAGCAGACTCTCCCCGGTGTCCAGCATCAGCTGTATCATTCCTCCTCATAATTCGGCAGCAGGATGTCTGCCATCCTCACTGGGAGAATAGAATCCACATCTCCCTCCATTGGGATTTTCAGTCGATCAACCTGTATCATTTTTCTAAAGGCTCAACTTTCTCTTTATCCTTCTTACTCTTCATTAAATCTTCAACTCATTCTGTCTGTTCTATACTGTCACATCTGTTTTTTTCTTTATCAAATAGAATCTGTCAAACCCCATTCTATAAAAATTGTTCAGTTCAGTGCTTATATATTTTTAAACCTACACTGAATAGGTAAATGTGCCACAATAATTATTTGCTTGAGATAAGTAACATAACTTCTCAGGTCCTCAATCTTCTTATCAGTAAAACTGGGATGAAATGGACCGCAATTAGTGGATTTTAAACTTTTGTTAAATACTGAAATTCCCTGTAGCCTAAGTGACAGACCGAGACCCTGTCTCAAAAAAAAAACAAAAAAATACACACACACACACACACTAGGATCCTTTCTTCAAGTGCTATTGTATACCCATGTATAGAGCAAAGCCCTCCGATGGAGCACCACTCTAAGGCAGGTGGGAATGGAACTCTGGAGCTCTCCCACATGATACAGCATCACTCTTCCTTATTGGGGTCCCTGAGATATTTCCAACTCACAAAACCCAAAGGAACACATGATAGTCTTAATAAGCTCCATTCTAACTTTAATATCCAAAGACTCTATTCAAAATGCTTGTATAGTGGGAGAGACTGAGTGGCAAGGAAGCTATAATACTGTTGTATGTCAACTTTTATTTTATTGAAATGCCCATAACCAGTATCTCATTTAATTCCCTACAATAATGCTATTATGCTTATGGCTACCAATGAAAAGACTGAGACTCAGAGAGTAAAACTTGAATGTACAATTTTGTAAGAGGCTGTAAGGCGATTCAAATACCTGCTTCTCCCATTGTTGCATATTACCTATAGACCTGATCATGACTTCCTAACCTAGTCCCCATCCAGCCAATAGCATATATGACCTATTGTTGATGTTTATATTTACTTGTCTAGTTCCAATTGTCTATTGGAACAATAGGATGGAGTAGGTTTGTGTAGAGCACTAAGAAATAATAATTTGACTTAGAGAGAAACAGAGAAGATAGCATTAATGAATTGATGAAGTTAAACGTTTTCAAAACCTGATACTTACTTCTAAATGTACTATAAAAATCGTGATTACCCAGAAAGAGCATTACTTCAAAGAATATATTTTTAATTCCTGCAATCATATCCAAAACAGTTCATAGCATGCATTGAATTTCTCACTTTAAAAAAATCTTTCCAATGATAAAATGTGAAGATAAGCAAATGTAATCTCTTATAATCAGCTGAATTCCATATCCTTAGAATACCTCTTATGCAAATCTAAATATCTCTGGATAATTACAGAGATAGTATTAATTGTGGAAAACAGGCTAGGATGTGAATTCAAAACTTGTTAGATACTGCATTATCATTCCCTGTTTATCAGCTTATATTTTTCCTCAGATTCTATGTTATCTTTGCTCTTTTTTCGTCTGGCAGATGTTCAAGGGTGAATTATGCACTTAAGGATAAAAAATTCCACTTCATCCAGATGCCTAATTTGCTAACTCTTCATTTGCCAAAAACACATGTTTACTATCTATTACATAATGACTACAGAAACAACTTCTTGTTTCCATCTCATGAATTGATACTGAGAATCTGACAAATGTCTTGGAAGGCATTTTTCAGTGCCCGTTCCCATGTAATTTTATTAAATTTCACAAATTTACCAACATCTGGGGAGAAAAACTCTCCCCTCAAAAGTTTTAAGTTCCAAAGTCATTGTGATTTTTCTTTTCAAACTCCATGGATAAGTTTGTAGAATAATAACAGAATTTTAGTCTCTAAATGTTGTTAAAAGTTTAGCTGATCTTGAAAGGAGCCACTCTACCCTATCCAGAAACAGTTTTTAAAATGTTTCCACAAGTCTTTATAGTCATTGTGAATTCTTAAAGAAAACTGTATTTACATAAGTTTCTCCCAACCCAACGGTTACCAATGCTCTTCAGTACATCAAAGATTTCATCACATTGTAGATCAATGGTGATGTAGTAATGGTGAATCTATTTCCTTTACATTAACAAGAAAAGTTTATAAAATGAGGTGTGGGGATGGAAGGGAGAGGTAGTTGAAATAACGGGAAAACAATAATTAATATTATATTGTGTTCCAACCCTAAATCTGTCTCAACATATCCAAAATAATGTGGTAAATATAAGCTGATGTTAACTATCATGTCTACATTCATTTCCTCTCTTATTTTTACTTAACTCTAATAAGCAGTAATAGTGTGGTATGTATGTAACTATCTACCTACCTCACTCTCTTTTTAGGAAATCCCAATATTCAGAATAATATCTGTCAGAGTAAGGCATATAAAAAGAAGAAGAGGAGGAGAAAGAAAGGAAGGAAAAAAGGAAGAAAGAGGAAAAAAAGAAATCAAAGAAAAGAAAGATAATTCAATCTTAATTATACTACCTTTTGTTTCAGCCTTACCAAGGCACTCATTGAGTATTTGACGACTGGAAAAATAAATGAAAAAACAAAGTGAAAAGAACTCTACTGGAAACAGGAAACGAATTTCAGTACAAGTGTTTTTCCCCAGCTGGAATACTGTAAAACTCACCTGACCTCTCAGGATTTCATATGCTAAATGAAGAAGTATGAGTAGATAAACTGCAATTCTAACACTAATGTTCCATACAATTGTTTTAACAAAGAAATAAGTGTATCGAGATTCTTGTTCTTTGTTTTGAAAATATTTGATTACATTGGACAGGTGTATCCACAATCAATGGACAGATGTATTTATTCACCAAACTTTGAGAGGATGTCTGTACCTTCCCTAATTGTTGGTGGGAGTGGAAGCTTTCTTTCTTGTTTGCACACATTAGGCATTCATTCAATAATTAGCTCCTTTTTTCTCTTTTCTGAAAACTACCTACCTATAGTGTTGACACTTCATTTGACAGGGGTTCACACACACACACACACACACACACACACACACAATTATTTGGAGGGTGCTGAAACATCTTATTACCACCTACACTAATTGCTGTACATAACTTACTTGTTCTAGTTAAAAGGTAAAATACTTCATAATGATGATTAAGTATTTGTAATATAGGTTAATAATTTGAAAATTCTCACATTTTTATTGGTTCCTTTGCACAGCTAATCTAGGAAGAGGTTAGAAAACCAAGACACATCTACAATTAAATAAAAGTTATCTTCCAGAACCTAAGTAGGAGTTTTCATCTTTAGATAGCCTACTGAGTTTTATCTTTTAATAAACTGGATTGCAAGGAAAAAAGAGAAAAAGAAAATAAGCAAGGAAGGAAGAGAGGGAGGAAGTGGTAAAGAGACAGAGAGACCCTTAGAAACAAGAGCTATTTCAGAGCTGTCCTAGGAAACTGCCTCTGCATCATTTGGACTATGACTCATATTAACATGAATTTGCAAGTAAGAACTCTAATAAAAACATATTTATCCTCTATCCAGCACCTCTTCAAGAGAACATTAATTGCAACAATGTATAATTGACTTTATGGAATTTAAGTTTAGAGAAATTTTTTTTTAATTTCTGCTGTGCCTCAAAACTTGTCTCAAAAACTTAAGAAATGAGAGTGCTTAAGTCACTTTGCCAAATTTTAAATGCCTTTTATTCCTGTAGAGTTTTTAGTTTATAAGTCATTTCCCTAGGCATTATCACCTTTGAGTTTTCCAATCTACTTCTAGTGTAAACTGAAATTATTAGCCCCACTTTTTAGATAATTACAGTTTAAGTATTGAATAAAGTAATTTAAATATGAGCTAAGACAGAAAACCAATTATAATACAAAGCCAGAAATGCAAGAAATGTTATGATAGGCATCATGAAAAGTCTCTTTTTGAATATATTTTGCAAATGCTATTTTTCTCCTTGATTTTGATGGGTTCATTTACATTAAAAGATAAAATTAATTTATGTAATAATTTGATCTGTGGCTACTATAGGTTAAAAAAATACTCATTTTTCTCTTCACTGAAGATGAAAGAACATGCATTCAAAATATTGAGAAGTAGTTCTCTCATCCCCTAAATCTTGTAACTTGAGCACTGCAGGTTCAAGATAAATCATCTATTTTGACACTTATCAATGCATATGTCCATTTTCTATGACATTTTAAATAGCATAAAATTTGGAGCAGTATCAAGTAGTAAAGGAAACAAATGATGTTGCTTTCATTCCTGCTCCTATTCCAATCTACTAAAAGTTCAAAATCACCTAAATATTCTATCAGAATAGAAATGCAACTGTGAAGTATCAAAATGCATAGAAAGTAAAATTGCTACAAAACTAAGAAACCAGTAAGTAGAGAAAACTATTCATTCACTGTGCATCTTCCTTGTGTTAAATGTCACTTCCTCTGAAGGTGTCCCCATCTCTTCAGACACAGGAACTATTTTTCCCATGGATTTGTTCCAGAGTTAGTTCATATAACCATACTCCTAGAACATAATATGATGGTTTTGTTTATGCTTCCTGCTTCCCAGAGACTAGGAAATACTTAAAACTAAGCCTTGACTTTTGTATTTTTAGTGCCAGCATACTGTCTAATATATAGTACATACATAATATCACATGTATCAATATGTAAATAAGTAAATGAATGAATGATTCATGTTGAAAGAAATACTAGTTTATTCTTTAAGAAGTAGACCTCAACAGGAAAGAAAAAAGAGTCAAGCCTTTAGCCAAGGTTTATTTTCAAAAATGTTTCATATCTTCATGATTGATCATTTTGACTGCTCATTCATTCTATATGTGTTCTCTATAGAGTTTTATCAAACATAGCAAATACTTTTTTGGTTATTTTTTATTCTCTATAAATAATGGCAAGCATATGCATTAAAAAACCTCATTTAGAAAATTTTCGAAAGAATATTTTAATTTTATTCTTCCTATACCAAAATAAGTATAATATCTTTATAATATACTCTGTTTCTGTTTTCTTTTGTTTGAAATAGGGTCTCACTCTGTTGTCCAGGCTGGAGTGCAGTGGCATGATCATAGCTCACTGCAGCCTGAAACTCCCGGCCTCAGGCAATCCTCCAACCTTGGCTTCCCAAAAAAGCTGGAATTACAAACATGAGCCACCGCACCCAGCCCTAATGTTTACTCTGTGATACCAATTTTAAATGTTGTATAAAAACATTCCAAAACCTGCTCCTTTGGATCAAGGCCAATGTCAGTATAGTATATTTAGCTGAATAAATTACAGGCACCCACTAACTTTGCTAAGAGTTCAGGGTCTCCAGGTAGGCCACAAATACACCTTCAATCCTGGGCAAGTTACTCCGTCTTGGCATTTCTGTTTGCAAATCAGTAAAAAATAAGTAGTTGTACCACCTAGCAGGCCAGGTTCTGTCCTGCTCATAGCATTCTGCATTGGTGTAATTCCTCATTAGGAATCTTTGTATGAACTCTACTGTAGTTTCAGACCTTGATACAACCAGCAAATAAATGTAGCCTCCCTTCCCCCTCCAAACCCACTATGTTCTTTGATGTCTGTATCCTATCAGTGAGAATTCAGACATGAATGTTTAAGGAAAATGGGAGGAGAGTTCCCATAGAATAATACTTACAACAGGATCTGAGATAAGACTCAGGCATGAACAAATAGGAACCACATACCAAAAGTCATTGTGGGAAGACTTTAGATTAGCCCCTAAGATACCTAACATTTGGTGTTTATTTATATTCTTATAGAATGCCCTCTTTTTGAGTGTGAGTGTGAGACCTGTGATTTGATAATAGTCAGTAGAAAACAGCAAAAGTGACAGGATGTCACCTCACAATTCATGCTATGTTATATAATACTGTCTTGCTAATAAACTAGCTTTAGATTCTCTCTTGTCAGCTGTGACAAAGCAAACTGTGATGAAGCAAGTGGCAATGGACACTACAGGAACTGATAGTAACCTCCAGGAGCTGAGAGAAATATCAGTCCTACCACTTCAAGGAAATAAATTCTGCCAATAACATGAATGAACTTAGAAACAAATTATTACCCAGTTGAGCCTCTGATGAGACTGTAGACCCAGCCAACACGTGATCTGCAGACTGGCAAGACCCCGGAGCATTGAATCCAGCAATGCCGTGCCTGTACTCCTGACCCACAGAAACCATGAGATAATAAATGTGTGTTGTTTAAGCTGCCAAAATTGTGGTAAGTTGTTATATGGCAATAGATAACTAGTATAGCTGTGAAGGCAACGTTGGTCTCTTCATTCCCACATTTTGTATACAGTGTTCATTAGTTCCATACACTTAGGTAGTAAAAAGCATACTGACCCATTTTATCTCCTCTAGCAAAACAACTGTAGATATATCTATTTTATTTCCAAAAAAGTCATAATGTTTTATTGTCTATAAAGCACACCTTAGATAATGAATGAAGAATTTATGCTAAAAGAAACTGGTTGGTTTTTTGGCCATTCCTTGCATCTAGGGTTTACCAATATTTATAGTAAAAAGTCTTAAATTCATTTATTTATTCACTATATATTTGATGTACTCCTGTTTCATAAAAACTGCAAAAAATGCTCTGGGGGATTCAGAGATAAATAAGACATGGTTACTGCCTCAGGAAAAATTATAACTTTGTCACACTAAGTTTTGTGAATGTGTTGTCAACACAAGAGTTTAAATTGTTTGTAATACTGTGTGTCTTAAAGGATCACAGTTTCAGAACGAGGAAAATAAATGCAATGTATCAAAGAGAAATTGCCTATATGAGCCCATCTATAACATTTTTATTAAGTGATTTCAGATAAATTATCATGGGAATAAAATGGACTCTTATAGATGGGTAATATCTCAATAACCAGATATATGGAGGAGAATATTTTATTGGAGAAACTTAAAGGTAAGAATGATGGGCATATTCAGAGAACAAGTGATTTGGGCTTGAAAACCATCATGGTTTATTGGAAAAAACAAAAGCACAGGACATAGAGTCAATTAAAAAATAATGAAGGTCTGAACTAGGCTGGAATGGAAAGGAGGATCCAAACAGAAAACAAAGACACTGTGGATGTGGACCCTAGAATAAGCACAGCAACTGATTGTGTGAGACAGTTGATAGAGAGAAACAGAAATGACTTTGAAGTTTAAAACCTGGATAAAAGGGAATAGAATCATCATTAACAACATTAGGAGGGTTAAGAGGCAGTATCTGTTTGTCGGGAGAAAATAGCTGGGTTTGATACACATTGAATTTAAAGGGCTAGTGACACAGGATATTCGAGGGGGAGAAAGGTAAGGAGAATAAGATCAAGAATAATTGGCAATGAAGAAACCACTAAAACTGCACTTTCAGTTTTGGGTAAAAAAGTGGGTTAGTAGAAAAAATCGAGTCAAATGACAAAGCAACAAGGATCTTGAATGCCAACATAAGAAAAATTAAAGGGAGATGGATGTTCCTAATGCTTTTCAGGGTGCAGCACTGTCTTACTACAAGTCTAAAGAGGAGCTCTAGTCTAAGTATTTTCAAATATGAAAAGAAATGTTTTTTGAAAGACACCATAGAAAAAGATAAAGCAAAAATTTTAAATATAATTTCACTATTTTTGGCACACATGCCCCTTTGAATATAGCACATCTCTTTTCTCTTAGGGAAAATTAGTGGAATAAAAAAGACCTCCTATCCCTATTTAAATCATTGGATCTGTAAAAATGGAACATATCCAAAACTGTGATGAATGAAACAACCGATGAAAGTTCAAAAAACTCGAAAGTTATTTTATATATATTATTTGAGCTATTTTCTGATATGCTTTCCATTTCTTAACACAGTACCCTGAGTTGAAGCAATGACAACTAGACGCAGGATTATAACACCTATGTTTTCAGTTATGAAGAGTAAGTTATTTCTGACGATGAGTGTGAGCTGCAGACAAGCACATAACACCATGCCCACTAGTCCTATAATTTGCATTTTGTTTCAGAAAATTTTCTTGTTTTCTGAAGTTTCCATTTTCAGAGTACGTGTAGCACACAACCTGGCAGTACTACCCTTTAAAAAAAATTCTCTAGAGCATTTAACAAAGTTCTATGCAGAGAGGATGTTCAAAACTTCTAATTAGTTAATCTGTGTATGTGTGTGAGTGAGAGTGTGTGTGTGTGTGTGTGTGTGTGTATTTGTAAATTTGAAATTCTGTATGCGAGAAAATTGATGTAAAATAGCTGGCAAAGTGATTGCTTAATACAAATCTGAGAAATACAGAATGACACAAAGCGTTGAAATAAAAGAAAGTTGGGAAACAGTTATCAGCTTAGAATCTACGTCATTTAAAAATATAGTGTTAACACCACCACAAAGCAAATAATTTATGAATATTTGAATGCCAATGTGTCATATGGGCTTTTTGGCTCAATAGATACTAATTTCCCAGTGACCAGAGTATCTCACCTTAAATGCAAAGCGTAACCCTCAGATTTGACTCACAGCAAGATGCATTATGCGTGGTCCAGCATGTGTTCCTCTCATTTATTCATACTCTCTGAACTCTGTCTCTCTCTCACACTTTCTCTCATTTAGAGCTATTATTAACATTTTGTACTTTGCTAGATATTCTTGGGTTTTATGATATATATGTAAGACAATGACGAAGATCAGTAAAGAAATACTGCTTTAATTTCTAGAGGCAATATTTTATTGCAAACATCAGAAAAAAACTGCACTGACAAAACGATCTATACAGCAAAGACTGCAGGTTGTTCTCTAATATGCATGCCCTCCTTCTATAATAATAGAACTTACTAATCTTTAGCTGGGCATATAACCACTTACAATATGCCAAGCCCATTCCTTTGCAATTGCAGGTAGATACATGATTCAGTTTTGGTCAAAGTGATTCCAATAGAAGTCTCATGTGGGTTGTGCCCTTAAAAGGAAGCAGTTTACCCTCTCCTTCCCCTGCTTTTTTGCCAACTGGGATGATGGAGATGAGGAGATCACACTAGGGGGCTTGAGCAACATGAGAGAATTCTTTATACTTGAATTCTTGCAGCAGAACACTAGTATCATTCTACAATTTTATGAGAAAGCAATAACCTTCTGTCTTGTTTAAAGAAGTATTACTTTGGATCTTAAGACATGTTGCTGAACTTATAGCAACGTGATTCCAGAAAGCTAGTGTATATTACTGAGGAAATAGGAGGTTCTCTACCATTACTTGTTCCTAGATATCATTTTAATTTTATCTTCCTTTCAAATTTTAAGTTCTACTTTGAAAAGATGATTATACTCAAATAATCTCAGAGCCAGAAAAGGGTTTTTTGTAGCGTTTAGTCTGGTGTTCCCTGATGCGTATTTAACTGAATAAGCAGTAGTCATCAGTAGTCATGAATAAAGGAGATATAAATAAATAGCAATAAAGTAAAATATGTTTAGAAAACAGCTAAAATTTGTTCTCTTCTTGAAAGGTCACAATGCATATTAGCATATAAAAATACGAATAGTCCTAAAATAGAGGGAAATACTTAACATATTATTTTCCTATCAATAGACCATAGAAACATTTTTAAAACAATATAGATTAACACACTTTGTAACTACTGTTCTGTAGAACATTCTTTGGGGAAGTTTGAATTTCTAGATAGTGCATAAATCCTCCATGTGTTCAAAAAATGGCTCTTTAATCCTTGCTTGAATGCGTTCCAATAACAGAAAAGTCACTACTTCAAAAGATGATCCATTTCATCTACTTCTCACTTTTAAAATTAAAGACATTAATTAAGATGAATATTAATTATTTCTATTAAATGTGAGAAGGTTTTAGACCTCAGTAACATTTGCCACAATGCATTAAGTTTTATTTACCAGGTTAATAATGGCAACTGAAAGTTCAATGATCTCATTTTAAACAACCCATGTACTCAGCCTACCTAACATTTCAATTTCCCTTCAACAGCATTTGATCAATCCTTTTTAGTGTATCATGTATTCTACATGTGAGAGAGGAAGGAGGAAATTGAGTAAATTTTTGTTTAACTCAATAATCTGATAACACAGCAAATATCACTGAAATAAAGTCATTTATTTTCTGATGACCAAAATGACCATTTTGTTACTTGCTGTTTTGTTACAAATTCAAGAATCATAAAACAAAAGAATTCTATAATTAAAATGCCCATTTAGTCTTTCTTCAGATTCAATTTCCTGACCAATAATTGTTGCCTCAATACATGGTCATAAATGCACATGTGTGTAGGCCACATTAAACACTCATTAGTCATGGTAATAAAGTGTGGTCTATTTGAATTTTAAAAATAAGGTGAACCTACGAAAATGGTAGAATGTATAGTAGGGTCAACTTTCTAAGCGTACACAGTACACTTGGCATTAGTAACTGATGGACTACAAAATGAAAAATGGCTTTACCAAGATTACCAATATTTGAAAAATAGGTACTTACATTATTTTTGGCCAATTTTTTAATCAAATTGTTATCTTGACCAATACGTTTGTTACCAAGTTGCTTTCAATCAGATTATTTACTATCTTTTCATGAAGTCACCAAATATATAGTTCAAGAATTTTTTTAAGCTGCATTCAATAAATTTAACTAATCAAATTGATTTTAATCAAATCTCTTGGACCTCGTCAACAGTAGCTTTCAGCATTAAATTTTAAAACTTTAGAGAATTAGTAGTAATTCCACTGAGCTCTGAGCAATATGTAAACTTTTGAATAGCCATCTGATGACTCCACACAGACAGTATGATCTGAATACCAATATATTCTTGAATAAATTAATAATGTTCTAGTTTATTTTCCCAATTATAATTTCAAATCAAATTTATTTAAATGTCACATTAGTAAGATATTTGGGGGCATTAAGTAATTATATTTAAAACTACAAAAGTCTCAGGACACATTTGGTTCCTGAGCTGTCTGTTGGACAGTTATTAGAATATAAGAAGGTAGATATTTTATAGTGCTGCACTGAAGTTTGGCTCCAACCTTGTTATTAAGCCTAAACATGCTTTTACATTTGAGTTTTAGTCATGGCCTTGAGAAGTTCAAACACTTAAAATCCTATTTCTATGCCATATCAGGCATTATTGAACTTGTATATGATTAATGATCATGTAACGGACAGATTACCATCATTTCTTACCAAAATATGAACAAAAGTAAAATAAAAACAGCAAATCACTTGCATTGATTGTTAATATGTGAATATGTAACTTGGAGAAAATCTTATATACTTTATATATTGAACAATTATTTTTCACTAGTGCAAATTTACTTTTCTAAGAGTAAAATGCCACAGTAATTTTTATTTAATAGTGAAAGGTGTTAATTTCACACCAGAAAATGATTTAAAACAGCCAAAAAGTTAAATATGAAAGCACACAAATTTAATAAATATCAAGGAAAACATATTAGCTAGATAAATTTTAAAAATATCTATCTTTTGAGCCAAAAATATTTATAAAATATAAATAGTAATTAAGAGAGAATAATAGAAGTAATGTCATAATAATATGTAGGATTATTTACTTTATAAGCATTGATAAGATGTAAAAACCTTTATTTCAAATCATCTTTAGCCTAAATATAAAGAACACAAAGTACAAAAAGAAGCCTTAAGAGAAAAATGTCCTACCTCAAAATATCTCGCTCCTCCATCAATTTAGTGGACAGTAAGCAATTATTTTGTATCACAAATAATGCAATAACATGTCTTCAGGAATATTGTAGACAATAAGAATGCAGAGAAGTTATCATTCCTATGCTATAATGTCAACAATTTAAACTTGGTATAAAAAAATACTTGTACTGGTATATTTATCACAGCACTATTCACAATAGCAAAGATATGGAATCCACCTGTATCTATCAATGGATGATTCAATTATTGGATAAATGTTATGATCCAATGGATCCAATGAATGATTGGATAAATGTTATATATATGTATATGGTATGTATATGTATATATTATATATGTATATATAACATTTTATATATCTAGTCATCCATTGATCAACACAGATTAATTCCATATCTTTTATATCATATAGAAACACCTATACATACATATATACATATATGTGTAATACACACACAATGGAATACTAGTCTGCCATAAAAAGAATAAAATCATGTCTTTTGCAGCAATAAGGATAGAATTGGAGGCCATTATCTTAAGTGAAACAACTCACACAGAAACACCATACCACATGTTCTGACTTATAAGTGGGAGCTAAAAGCATAGAGAGGGAAATAGTCATGGGAGACTCAGAAAAATCGGAATGAGATGGGGGAATGGGAGATGAGAAATTACTTAATATGAGTACAACTTATACTATTCAAGTGATGGTTGCACTAAAAGCCCAGACTTGTGGGCTTCTTGCCCCTTAAATTTATACCAATAAAATAAAATAAAATGAGTATTTGACATTATAATAATACAATTTAATATTAACTAAAAATTTTATCAAATTTTAGATCCATTCTCATACCTCAGAATTTAATTCTACGATGAAGATATTTCACTTTGGCCTGGGTTTCAGCTGAATATCTTTTTTAACAGCGGATCAAATATGTATTTAGTGAAACTTTACCAAATATATCAGAGTTTTTACAACTAAACAAGCATTTTATTCATGCCAATTCCAATAAATACATATTTTTCTACATTTTACTTTTAAAAGTTCTTGAACTCCATTTTGTCAGAACATTGTCTTTGCAGACTAACAATTTAGTTTTGAATTAGTGAGTCACCCTAGATAAGTGATTTAAATTATTTGAGCCTTCAGTTTCTGTAGGTCATGGATAGTAACACGTACTTTGCAGTAGTGTAAGGATTTAACTGGATCACATATATAAGGACCTTAGCTCAGTGCTTGGTATGTAAAGATTTGCAAAAATTAGTAATTTTCAGTTTCTTCTTCCCTGGTGCCTACACCTTCAATCTTTGAAATTGCTCTCATTAACAGTTTATGGATCATACAGGAAATTAAAATAATAGAAACACAGAAAGTTGGAAAGAGATGGAAACTCTGAGAACACTTACTCTATGATTTTCAACTTTTTGAGTAGTCAAATTCTTTCTTAAAATAAAATCCTATATCCAACCCCAATATGTAAAACTGATCAAATCAAAGCTGCTTTGGTTGAAGCAGAGACAAAGGGCCCTGAATCCACCGATTTTCTTCTTTACCCTAAGCACGGTGGGTTCTAGATCACCTCACTCCTATGGAATTTCAGCTTTTTGTAATGAAACAACAGAAACTGTGAAGCATTAAAAATACTCTTTTTCTGAAAGACTGGCTTTTCCCCAAATTTTGTGCCTCTTTGGTTAACTACTTCAGTTTTCTATTTGGAAATGAGGAGTCTGAAATATTCCATTCTAAATCTAATTCATTCCATCTATTTTCTTTCTTTTGTCATCAAATTTCTTGAAGAAAAATATACAAATATTTTAATCAAAATTTACAAATTGTGGCAACTTGTAATTTCAAAGATGGCAGCAATGAAATCTTCCTTCCCGCTTGCTCTTCTGCAATGTGATCTTGCCACTCAATCAAGAGACAGACACCAATTTTCCTCCCCTTAAGCCCAGTTACCCTTTTTTAGATCAGTGCTGCCCTTAGTAACTCACTCGTACCCAACACCATAAAGCCACAGAATGGCACTGTATGATTTCCTAGACTAAATCGGGAAAGGCCATGCAACTTTTCCCTGCTTGCCTTGGAAAGCTCACCCGCCAGATGTTCGCGCTGGACACTTTCTCTAAGAAACAACACTGCCACCACGTTGTGGCAAACCCAAGCCAGAAGGAAGTCACTTGTAGATACCCTGGTCAATAATCCCAACTGAACCCAGACTTCAAGTTATGTCAGACCAGGCACTAGACATGTGAACAATCTACAAATGATTCCAGCCAGTCATTCAGGTCACTCCAAGCCAATAAAGTGTTCCCAGCTGAGACCCCAAAAAAGCCACCCCCACTAGGCTTTGTCCAAATTCCTGATAGAAATAATTCATTAACATAATAAAATGGTTGTGCTTTTGCCGCTAACCTTAAGGTGGTTTGTAACGCAGGAATGTTACACCAGAACATTAATAGCCCTATTGCTGACCATATCCACTGTCCCTGACTCATGTTTCATCCTCTTCAACCTTGCAAGCACTCTTTAAAACTCTGCCTAACCATTACATTCATGACATAGCACTGATGATTCTCTTTGTATCTCAATCTTTTTAAAGTAAAAATCCTTATTGGATTCCTCATTTCCTCTAGCAAACTCTTAAAAGAAGGCGTTTGTAGAGATCATTTCCTCAGCTACTCTTCCCTGCCATTCTCTCTTGACCAGCTCATCTACTATTTGGATTTAAATTATCACTTGACTTATTCATCAATTCACTCAATACATTGTTGAGCATCTACAATGTGTCATTGTTCTAGGGACTGGATAGATATATAGCTGCTCACCAAACATACAGCATTCTTCCTCTAATGGTAGATACGGTCTAGTAAGAACAGACAAAAATATAAACAAATAAGCATATGGTAATTTAATAGGCCAAGTAGAAACAGGCGCCATGAAGAATACAAAGCAGGGTGAAAGGGATATAAACTGATGATAGAAAGGTACTATTAGGTATTATTTTATATAAGGTAGAAGACATCTTTGATAAGGTATATTTGATCAGAGACCTAAAGGATCTAGTTCTACATATGTAGAGAGATCACTGCAGGAAAAGGTATGTGACAGAGTACCCTAAAACAGAAAGGAAGCAGAGATGGCTGGAGTAGAGTGAGGAAACAGGATAATAGGAGATGCAGCTAGGTGTAGAGTTCATATCGTCCTTTGGCTATCATTAAGGCTTTTAATTTTTTTCTGAGCAAAATGATGTGGGAGACATTATATAATATATAAATATATAAATATATAAATATATAAATATAAATATAGGACTATATAAATATATAATTTATAAATAAATATATATACATATAAATATATATGTATACATTTATATATGTATACATATTATTCTCCAGTTCTCCTCTCCTTTTAGGCCATAAGAAATAAACTTCTCAGTTTGGTAAAAACCATTTCACTAGATATGGCCAAAGAAATATGAATGGAAATAACAGGTCATGAACCAGAACCATGAATTTAAAGTGAGTCAAAGCATCATTATTTTCCCCACCTCCTTCCCCTAGAAACATTCAAATTTATATTCCTGATTCTCGAGTCCAAACATATCACTCTTTGTCCCTGCTCAATCTTCAACGAATTTCTATGGCCTAGTCAGTAGCATCAACTAACAAAGCCCCAAGATCCTTTATAGAATAACCCCCAAACTACCTTTATGAACTTATCTCCATCTATGGTGTAAGAACTCTCAGTTGTTGTTCTCTCAGTTGATTTTATCATTTGACTGGATTCTTATTTTTTCTTAATTAAATGACAGCTATCTCTCTTTGTTATCATTCCCTATTCAATAAAATTGATAATACCACATAACTTATTGAAGCCACACTAATTATTCTTTAACTTAAATCATGTAACTTCTATCACGGTTCTAGTTGGTTCAAGTTTAATTCTTGGAACATGATCGTTTTTCTGTCATTTTCTTAATTTTTCTTCCTCTGTGACTATAATCCTCAGTAATTGCTTTTGTTGTCTATAAGAACTCTCTTACCCACCCAGATAAACAAAGGTGATTCCCTATTCAAAGATGCCATAAACGTTCTCATTCTCTTCATTTCATTATGCTGTTGTACTCCATCTACAGCCCCAGCTTCAATGATCTCAAACCTGACTGCATCAGAATAATTTAGGGAGTTTTAAAACACACACAATCAAGCCCAACTCCAAGAGCTGGTATAGAGCCTGGAGATGATCTATTATTAGTAAATTTCCTGCATGGTTCAAGTCAGGGTTTGTCTCTAAACAAAGGATATAAATCACTATACCTCCTGATCCCATCAAAATTCTACTTTTCCTTCAAGATCCATGACCACAGTAGTAACAACTATTGCTTACATTGTGTTTATTCCATATACCAGGGACTTATCTAAATGCTTTTATATATACTAGGTCACTTAATCCTCACAAGCACCATGAATCAACAAAGTTCAGACATAGCTTCTGCCCCAATCTCTACTGTTTTGCTCTTGGGCCCAGCTGTGGACATGCATTCAGCTTAAAGGGATCTCCTACTTCTTCCCACTCAGGAGAAATAAAAATCTGGCAGCATGAGCAGGAAGTCAGAAAGATCAATAGCATTGGGCTGACTGCTGTTGCCCCTTGCTGTTGGATTCCTTACCTGCATATCAGCTCTTATTTCAGCTATGAATAACTCCACTGATTCACAATGTTGACCTTAGCCTGACCCAGTGACTTTGGCTTCTACCGAGGGAAATCTGGCATCCTGACAGTTCCTTCAGGCCAGTCTGCAGCTCCATTTCCAATAGAGAACACCTGCAGGTTATAAGTCTCCATACAGCAGAGTGCTGACCTAGTGTATGAAGCTGTGTACAATGTTTTGCTAAGAGGTCAACAAATGCTTTCCCAGGTCCCTTCCTGGGAAAGATGTCAACTCATGGGGGACTATCCTAATTAGATAACTTCAAACAGTGACAACCTAGCAGATAAAAATAAGTGGGAAAAAAACTGTAAGACATATCTAGCTAGAATCCTATCTACAGTTGATTTTATTATTTGACTGGATTCTTATTTTTCTAGATTAAATGACAACCATTTCTCTTTAATATCATTTCTTATTCAATAAAATTGATAATATTGCATAACTTATTGAAGCCACACCAATTATTCTTTCCCTTACATCATATAATTTATATCTTTCATGGTTCTTGTCACTTCAAACTTAATTCTTGGAACATGATCTTTTTTCTGTCATTTTCTTAATTTTTCTTCCTCTGTGACTATGATACTCCAGAATTGCTTTTGTTGTCTCAGCTGCTCTGTCTTGACTGCTTTCTGCTCTTCTAACTAAATGCTAATCCATTTCCACTCATTGCCTGAGGGAAAAAAAACAGTTCAATTTTAAACTTTCTTTTCTTCTTCTGACTATAAAATAATACATAAAATTTGGAGACAAGAAAATAGAAATCACACACAACCCAGAGGATTACTGCTAAGAGTAATGCTATTCTTTCCAGCCTTTGATATATGTAGATACAAATAATTATATTCACTTTAAAATTTGGGGTAATACTATAGATAATTTTTACTGTACTTACAAAAATCAATACCAAATTTTGAGCACTTTCTATGTTCTTTGAAAAAGATATTTGGGGAGGCCTGGCTTATTTTTTAATTTTAGATTCAAGGGGTTCATATGCAGGGTTGCTATATGAGTATATTAACTGATGCTGAGGTTTGGGTTTCCACTGATACCATCACTCAGATAGTGAACATAGTAGTACCCAATAGGTAGTTTGAAAAAGATAATTTTAACATTTGGGAAAACTAGGGTTTTTAATGACTTTATAATACTTTTCCACACACGACCATGATTAATTTTTTGTATTGTTGAAATGAGTTTTACTATTACAAATCAATTGCTATTTTTGCTTCAATGAACAATCGTATTGCTATTTTTAAGCTGTAATAAAGAACTTTGAATAAATATCCTTAAACATAGATCTTGGATATACATAGGTTGAATTTTTCCCCATGTAGATTTCTAGAAGTAAAATATTACTGAATAAAATGGCTCAAACATTTTGCTCCTTCCTTCATTCAATAAATACTTGTTTCATACCTATTTTGTGTTAGGCCCTATTTTAAACTCTGGAAAGACAGCCATGGATAAGAGACAGCACTCATACTTAAGGAGCCTTCAGTTCAGCAGAGAATATAGTAATTATGCAATTGCACTTACCATCTTAAGTATGGAAATAATGGTAAATACAGTAAAAGTTCCCTTAATCAACTTACATTTATACAATTCTGGAATATCTAATGTCCTCCAGTCCTAGCCTTAGACTAACGGATTCCGCCAACACCACATACTCTTGGTTGGTTAACTACTTGCTCCTACTGGTTAAATTGTGTAGCTACCAAGAAAAAGTTTCATGTGCCCACAAACCTATTTATATCAGTTGCACATGTTACTGTGATCCCATAATTAACTATATAAAAATTGATGCTATTTGAATGTGAAATGCTTGAGTAAAAGTCAACAAAGACAAGTAACTAAAAACAGATTTCTGAAGAGTTAGATGTGAGTGAAAAATATGAAAGATTTTTAAAACGGTGAGTGTAAAGAATCTGCATTCAGATTATTCCGCAAGCGTGTTAGATTCTTGAATCCCAACTTGGAAATTTAAAGGATACATTATAAACTCTATTCAAAGGGCCCATCTCAGACAAAAGGCCTTAGCCTTCCATAAGAGTTAGGCGAATTCATATATTTTGTGTGGGTTTTAAATTTTATAATTTCCTCCTTAAGGCCACCTGTTGGACTAACTAATCACTGCTGGTCTCAATGATGCTGAATGAATTATTCCTTAACAAAATCAAAGCTCTTATAAAATAGTTCCAAACTGCTTCTTTGAAAGCAGTTCTAAAAAGCTTATTTGAAAGCATTATATATCTCTTTTTGCCATAAAATAGTTAGCACTTAGTATTTAGAATTGTTGCCAATTTGAGATATATATATACACACACATATATATACATATCATTGTTATAATATACTTTTAGGAAATTAACAGTGAAATTGAACCAATGTTTACATGTTTATTGAGAATTTGTATTTCTTTGTGAATTCCCTGCTGACCTTTTTTCTTATTGATTTGAAAAAGATTTTTAACATATGAAGGCTATTATTTTATTATCTGTCATAAATATTTTTGAAGTCTATTTCTACCATTTTAATTTTATTTTTTATTTATTTTTTAATCAAATTTTTTGTTTTTTATTATACTTTAAGTTCTAGGGTACATGTGGATAACATGCAGGTTTGTTACATATGTATACCTGTGCCATGCTGGCGTGCTGCACCCATCAACTCGTCATTTACATCAAGTATAACTCCCAATGCAATCCCTCCCCCCCCTCCCCCCTCCCCGTGATTTAGTTTTATTTATAATGTTTTTTAACAGACCAAAATTTTTAATGTTTACATTAAAATTTAGAAAGTTTTTTTTTTAATTTTCACATTAAAACTTCAGAAACTTTTTAATTTTTATTTTTATATAATCAGATCCACTACTCCACACCTTTCTTTCCTAAACTTGTCTAAGTCTTGTGAATGATATAACAACCAACAAATTTGATGGGGATTGCAATTTATTGATGGCAATAGAATCAAAGATTCTATAAGAAAGCCACATTCATTTGTTTTTATTTTCTTTTATGCTCTTTCTCCAAGTTTGTAAAAAGCAAATTTACGTGGTGCACACTTGTTATTTCCATATGCGATTCCTTCTCTACTCTTTAACATCTCTCCTTACAAGAATAAAAATGAATGTTGTTCTTTAGTGACATCATAAGCTATAAATCTACAGGTAAAAAGCATTTCTAATATATAACTGTCTTATTGGCAGTATTTAAATATGAGAGACATGCCCTTGGTGTAGACAGCATGTGTATTATATAAAATCTATTAATATTCCCTTAAATAAATTTGAATCTTTGAACTTCATCTCAAATATATCACTTAAATATCTGAACTGTTGTTTGAAATTTTGTGACTGGGTCCATACATTCAGGCCTTCTTCAACAAATACTAATCAGATATCCACTCTTACTGAGACTTGGTGTTCAATGCTGAAAATCACACAGAACAAGAGAAATATAGCTGCTGCATTCCGAAACTTACATTCTAGTGGAGGGTGGGGTGGGAGTACGGGGGGAGAGATGGCAAACAAATGTTACCAATGAAAAATGATTATAATTTTAATAAACATTATGAATAAGTGCAAAGTGCTACAAAAGCTTGTAATTAGGGTTCTTTAAGAAAATTATATTAGAGCTGAGCACTGAAGGATGGGAAATAATTAGCCAATAGAAAAGACATTTGAGTTGGCTGTGTGGCTCACAGAACTCATTGAAAATCCTATGCTGCCACATCTGTTTTATGTGAGCTCAGCTCCTGGACAGAGCTGATTAACGTGGGCATGGGCATTTGATCCAAGGTGAGACATTTTAGGGAACTAAATCTAAGAAATGAGAATCAATGCCTCTCTGGTGGTAGAACAGTCAATGTAGGAAGTAGACTCTGCACATTCTTATGGCTCTGTTCTCTGAATGTGAGAAAGGAAGTTGCAGGATGAGAAAATAAAATTGATATCAGAGAGGCATGGAGATAAAGGCATAGACAGAAAGGGAATCTAGGCAGCATTTCAGTTCTTGTTCCAGTTGCCCCCAAGGCCTGGATCAGTCCTGCCCTTAATACAGTTATGTGAGATACTGGAGTTTGCTTCCAATAAATCTCCCTTTTTCCAAAGCTAATTGAATATGAGTTTCTGTAACTCTCAACCCAAAGCATGCTAATTCCATAAGCAGGCAAAAGGGAAGAATCACATTCCAGACAGAGAAGACAACATATGTCAAAACTCAAAGCAGACAGAAGACACTGAAAGAATCCTTCGGGATGGAAAGAAAAATCATCCAAGATGAGAGTAGTCAGGCAGGGAGAGCTCGGATCATGTGGGGCCTTTTGCGCAAGTATGGGATTTGGGATTTAGCCTAGGAGCGATTTTCACATTCATCCTACTGAAGCACAAAGAGAAGCAAACAAACAAACAAAGGCAACTCAGTGATTGAAAAATGTGCTCTTTCCCGGCATTTATTAATAGTTTGGCAAATATTTTTGAGCACTTATTGTATGCCAGGTCCTACAGAAGTGGAGTGGAGGGAGGGGCAGCAGAAGAAAGAATAAGCACTTGACTTTCCAGAAAACATTATTAAAAGGCATATTTTTCAATAATTTTCAAATAATTTTTGTTTTTCACAAATAGGGTAGGGGGCTGCTGGCATCTAATTGGTTGAAACCAGGGATGCTACCAAAATTTCCCTTCAACAAAAAGTTATCTGGCCCCAAATATCAATAGTGTCAAGGCTGAGAAACTCTGCCTTAGGGGGAAAAAAATAATGTAGGACTACTAGACACGAATAGAAAGTGAGCAAAGGGTGGAGTATTTCCTCAGACGTGCTCTCCCAGGTGTTAAAACTTGACTATGCCTCTGGGACACTAAAGCAGGACAATGTTTTGTTCTCCAGGAACTTACAGTCTGGTGAGGAAGATGGGCAAGAAAGATGTAAACAGAGTAATGCTCTAAGCGCTGAGATGCAAAGATGAGGATGAGCCTGTTTTTCAGTGGGCAGACAAAGAAGGAATATCCAACCCAGTCTCAGGCTATTAGGAACACTCTCTAGTGGAGAAATGTCTTAGTTGCTATGTAAGAAGGAAGAAAGCAATTTGAGATTTCTCAAAGAACTAAAAATAGAACTACCATATGGATCCAGCAATTCCATTGCTGGGCATATACTCAAAGGATAATATATTGTTCTACTGAAAAAACACACATGCCCTTGCATGTTTATCATAACACTACTCATGATAGCAAAGACATGGAATCAATCTAGGTGCCCATCAACAGTGGATTAGATAAAGAAAATGTGCTACGTATACACCATGGAATACTATGCATCCTAAAAAGAATGAAATCAGGTCCTTTGCAGGAACATGAATGCAACTAGAAGTCATTGTTCTAGGCATATTAATGCAGAAACAGAAAACCAAACATGGCATGTTCTCACTTACAAATGGGAGCTAAACATTTGGTACACACAGACACAAAGAACAGTAACATTGGAGGGAAAAAGGAAAGAGTTTAAAACTAGCTATCAGGTACTGTGTTCACTACTTGGGCAAAGGGATCATTAGAAGCCCAAACCTCAGCATCATGCAATATACCCATGTAAAAAAATCTCTACATGTACCCCCTGAATCTTACATAAAAGTTTAAATTAAAAAATAAGGTGTAAGAGAAGGATCAGAGTCAATATAAGAATACTGAGAAAAAATTAGCTAGGCAAAGTTGACATAGACATGAGGAAAAGATTTCAGACAGAAGGAGCCTCATATGCAAACATCTGGAGTCACGAGAGTGTATGGAATGTTCATGGAGCTCAGGCTCTCAGGATGTCTGGAGCAGAGAACCCAGAAAAGAGCAAGGCTAGAGATACTGTTGGAGCAGTAAGTCCTTGCTGTCTTTAGAGGGGCAGTTACTCAAAACTTATTCCAGTGCTTCAGGAGTCAAGTTAATAGAGGACAGAGTTGTGACTTGGCGTATTATGAAGTGGGAAGCAGTGGCATTTTTAGGTTAATTCTGACTTAATATGCTTCAAGTCTATTTTTATATTATGTGCCTGACGTGCCTCAGTTCTGTATTTCACTGTGCCCAGATATTTATATCGACAGTGTGATAAATCAGTGATAATGTTATTTGACATGTTTCACAACCAGTCAGTTTGACTGACACAAGGAAGCAAACTAGTATATTCTAAAACTTCTTAAACTCACTTTTGTTATAAGGCTGCTTATATATTAAACATCCACCTCCATTGTTTCTTTTTTGTTTTTGTTTTTGTTTGGGGGCGGGGGTACGGAGTCTCGCTCTGTCACCCAGACTGGAGTGCAGTGGCGCAATCTCGGCTCACTGCAAGCTCCACCTCCTGGGTTCACGCCATTCTCCTGCCTCAAGCCTCCCGAGTAGCTGGGACTACAGGCGCCCGCCACCACGCCCAGCTAATTTTTTGTATTTTTAGTAGAGACGGGGTTTCACCGTGTTAGCCAGGGTGGTCTCGACCTCCTGACCTCGTGATCCGCCCACCTCAACCTCCCAGAGTGCTGGGATTACAGGCGTGAGCCACCGTGTCCAGCCCATTGTTTCTTGACAAACCTTCTTTTAATTTTATATATGTGTTAATTTTCAATGATATACTCTTTAACCAGAGAGTAGACAATATGCCACACAGATTCTAGGAATATAATCTCAACCAGGGAACTGCTTGAGAGATGATAGAATAAATGAGCCAGCCCCAAAATCTCAGATATAGCCCTTTCACTCTCTGGATATTAAACACCTCCAGTTAAATCAAGAGTTTATTGTTTTCATGACCAGCCTATTAAAGGAGCAAAGGAAAACAATGGTCTGCTGCTTTTCTAGAGGGGTTGAATTCAATTTCTCTTTTGCACAGTGGGAAAATGAGGATGGTGGTAGACAGGTAAATATTTGGGAGACTAATAACAGGGTCACAAGGGAAATTTAGCATTTAAGTAAGGTCAAGACCAACAGTTAGATGCCAAAAATTATAGCAGTACCTGAAATCAAGGTAAAGCAAGGTCAACCATCAACATAAAAGAGTCAAGATCCCAGTTATAAAAGAAACCTAATACTGGCACAAAGCCTATTCAAATGAATTCATCAAAAACATGGAGTCTTTACTTCACACAGGACACTATGTTCATCCATGTTTCCTGCTGAAGCAGGAGGCAATACTAGCAAGAGGCCGGGCAATAGTCTGTTTGTACCAGTAGGTGAATCTCAGTATAAATGAGATCCATGAGCACTATATACACCATTGACAATGTGCAATCACAATGAGCACAGACCCTGGCAAGACAGCTGTATTATATTATGTCAATGTCTTTCTCCCTTTGTTCAAAACTTGAATAACAATGAAAATGGGACTTCTCCTCACCCCTACCTCAAAAAAAAAAGGTATTTGGGAATAACCTGTCTCAAACCAGTACATTTCACATAAGGCCAATTCAAAAAAAATTGAAGGATACAAAGTTAACCAAGTACCATTTATTGAAGAGACTGGCCTTTCTCTATTGTGTTCTTGACACTTCTGTTAAAAATCAATAGGCTGTAAATGTGTGCATTAATTCCTGGGATCTCTATTCTGTTCTATTGGTCTACATATCTGTTTTTATGCCAATACCATACTGTTTTGGTTACTATAGCTTTACAGTATATTTTGAAATCAGATAGTGCAATGCCTCCAGGTTTGTTCTTTTTGCTTGGAATTTCTTGGAATATTTTGAGACTTTTGCGTTTTCATACAAATTTCAGGATTTTTTTTTAATTTCTGTGAAGAATATCATTGGTATTTTGATAGGAATTGCATCATATTATATATTTCAAAATAGCTAGGAGAGGGAATTTTTAATGTTCTCATCACAACAAAGACAAATGTATGAGGTGATGAATATCCTGAAAACCCTGATTTGATTTTTACATAGTGTATCAAAACATCACATTGTATCACATAAATATGTACACTTATAATGTGTCCATAAAACAAAGTTAAAAAGTCAACTGTCTGATAAATGGTGTATTCAAATTGGTCAAGAAAGAAGATGGAGAAAGATGGAAGGTCAAATAGAGCCCAGACAAACCATCATGATTTGAATTCCTTTCCACTCCACTTAAAGACTAGTCAGTGTCAGATAAATATTACTATGCAAGAAAAATAAAAGGGGATTCTAATGGCACTGTCTCCATAAGGACTTTTTTTTTTTTCTTTTTTTGCTCAAGATTCAAAGAGGTATAGAGAATAGCCACATTTAACACTAGATCATGAGTCTTCTCAGCCACATAAATAGGTTTATTATGCACACAGGGAAAAAATAGGAGAGGAAAGAAGAAAACAAAAATATGGTAAAGTTTGCTCAATTAAACAGCTTCCCCCACATGACAGAACTTGCCCTTTAGATTAGGAAGGTCAAATGGCTAATATCAAGTGCAACTAAGTGCCCTTATTCTAAAGGCAGATGCTAGTTCAGATCAGCATGTTTTCGATTTTTTTTTTTTTCAAGTTGAACTCTGTTGTCCTTGAAAATGTCAGGTACAAATCCTCTGAAATGTCTGACATTTTCAAATTCCAAACAATGGATTGCCTAAATCTGTATGGAGAATAAGAAGCAAAATTAACAACCTGAGTTTATTCAAGTTTGTGAGTTTTTATGATGATCCCATTTAAAAGATTCTCATGTCAAAGTCCAACGAACTCATTAAAATACTTCCTAGAAATAAAACAAAAGCATACATTCTAGATTAGAACAAATCCAATGATACTTACTCTTTTAAAAATCTCAAAGTTATGAAAAGCCCTAAATATCTGATGACATTTTAATTTGATAAAAAATGAAAAATACAAAAGAGTAACCACAGACTGAAACACTGGGACAAAACTAAGAGCTATTTAACATTAAGTAGACATCTTTCTCTTTGAAATTCTCTGTACATGTCACATGTAAAATTAAACCACAGTTATTTAGTAGGGCAATTAAATCCTCTGAGAAATCTTCACATAATATTGAAATTCACATCTCAGATTTAGTGTATGACTGCAACAGATCACTGTATATACTTAAGAGAAGATGGGTGGGCATTCTCATGGAGACACAAAGCTGGCCCACACAGGGAAGAAGAAACCTGACATGCAGCGGGGGAAGCTGAGATGAATCACCATGTGGAGAGAGAGAATAAGGGAATAGCTACCTTGGGTCTCAGAAAATATTCAGTAGGCCTTTAGGCAGGAGGATTGAGACAAACTTTAGAACAAATTTACCTCCCTAAAAGCATATGGGGAAAAAGAGGGCGATCATGAAAGGTTATTTCAGATGGTCCTTTCTGTATAAAACAAGAAATCTGAGACCCCTGAGCCAGATAAAGAAATTATTTCCGAGTTTGCTGAATGGCTCTGCCACACTCTGTTCTTAAAACAAAGTTGGTGTACTGCTAGGGAAGCAGTGGGACTCCAGATATTGGAAAAAACTGCATTTAAGGGAAACAGAAAATGAGGCTGATCAAACAACCACAGAAAAAACAACAGGAAAAATTCGGAACGCTATTTACCATTTTACTCTGCTTTGGATAGTCCATACTTAGGATAGTAATCTGTAATGCACAGAGTAAGTTTTCAAAGGGTCATAAAGGGAAAAGTCTGTTTTTGATGATTAATTGAAAGAGTTGGGGATGTGAATCCTTGAAAAAAGACATCTAAAAGAAGAGAAGATGAGAGTCTGCAAATATTTAAAGGTCCATTACATAGAAGAAATAGCCATATAAGCCTTGCTCTCCATTTTCAATTGATTGAAATTATGTGCCAGATGTTACCTTCAAGTTTGGAAGTAGATTCATATATACACACATAAGTATGTAAACAATTTACAAATATATAAAGATATGAAACAGAACTTTCCAACAAGTTCAAACAATTTGATCTCTCAAAAAAGGTAGGTGAACTTGTGAAGTAGCAAGCTGTGTTAACACATTCAGCTGAAGCCTGGTCAGGAGCATTGTAAAGGGGAGTCATGCATTTATTAGGCGTTAGAGTACATAGCTTCCAAGTGTTTGTTCAGTCCTGAAACTGAGTCAATATGATTACTTGGAAAGAGAAAATGTACAGTATTATGAAAATTATGCACACCTGGCTTATAAGAGGTAATTATAAAAATGTTAATAATTTGTGTACAAATGTAGATTACTGAGGCAGGTGGTATTTTAAAAGATGATGGTTTTATAAACTTGCACTTTTGCATTATTCATTTAATAATTTCTGCCCTGGAACAGACAAATGAGACCCAATGAGAATTCCACGTTAAACTAGTTCAACATTTTAGCCAATAAAGACATATTTCAGCCTTGAGCTTAAGACTTCGACATTAAGTGGCAAATATCTCCACTTTGAATAAGAGTGCTATATTTCTAAGAGGCTTTCTGAAAACCATTTCCAGGTACTGTCAGCAAGACTGAAATCTGTTCAAGTATAAATCCAATATTTCCATACTCAGAACTGAATCATGTATATGGAGTCATTTGTCAAAATAGAAGAAAAAGTTTGTTTTATTATTATTGCAACAGTACAAAAGAAAACCTTTTCTACATATTTTCAAATGATTATTATTTATTTGAGATACAGAAATTAATATTGCCAAGATTAAAGTCTTCGTTATTTAGGCTAAAATGGATCATTGTTATAGGAATTAGGTTTTAAAGCTCATTACACTCAAAGATTTCCATTATGATCTAATTTGAAATGAAAGTAAACAGAAATAACAATTGTGTTCTGCTAAAATAGGAAGTCACTGTGCTTCAATAAAATATCACAGCACAGTTATAGGAGAAGCAATAAATAGGCTAAGATGCATGGCTCATGAACAATTATCAGCCATGTGAGGATTCATTATTAGTTTGTAGAAAATCATCTTTGTTTGTGAGGGATCACTAGCTATTTTCTCATCCATAGATGGTATATTGTTGTCTCTCTTGAAAACACTCATCTGGCAGTATCACAGAACTTAAAGTATACAGACACTGTGTGTATATACATATATATGAATATAATGCAAATTAACTATCCAAAATTCAAAGAAATTTACCATCATGTGGAGTTCAGGACCAGCTACAGAGTGATGCCTAGGTCACAAGAGATTTAACGTGATGAAATGGTATGCTTGAACTGGTAACTGTGGGTTCCTGGGAAAAAAAGTAGCAGAGAACGAACAACAAAGGTATTTTATAAAGATAATAAAGTCAAATGAAAAACTCCAAGAAGTTTCCAAGGCAATTAGTTGAGTTGGCGTTATAAATCTCTGGTGCTTGAGAAGGCTCTAGACTAATCATGCCCATAGCAGTTGCAGTACTGGCAAAAATATAGGCTTTTCTTTATTATGACACAGGCCATCCAACGAGAATATTGAACTTTAAATTATTCTTAATAGTTTTAATGAGTTTCCCTTGTTTTAATTTACTCAATCAGAGACACAGTCTCTTAAAAAAAAGGAGAAGCATACAGACACTCCAAATATACTCAAGTTGTTGGTCACCCCCAAGTTCTGGTCTCCAACACACCAAGCCAAGTCTTCTGGCACCAGGACAAGTGACACAGTTACGTTGAAACATTGCATCATGGACTAGTATGGCTTCAGGATCAAACTTTGGTTTCTTAACAAGAACAAGATCTTTAACACAGAAACTTCCCCTATGAAGAGATGGCATTAGGTCTTTGAGAGAAGTTCAGATTTGAGACATTTTTTTTAACCCCCTAGAGGTATGCATGGTAGTTTAGTATTCTTCTGGGGTTATTATTCGTTTTCCAAACAGACTATCTCAGCATTTGAATTTACAGCCACATATTTTAATGTTCCCCAATGTGTCTAGAGGCATAAGCAATTATTTGATAACTCCAAAGTCTAAAGCGTTTTGTTACTAGGACTCATATAAATGATCCACAAAATAAGGTTCTACAAGAATATAAAGTGTCCAAACATACTATATGGAAAGAGTCCAAAATATTCCTACTGATAGAATATAAAAATAGTTTCCTAATCCCATTTTATAAGACCATAATTCCTTCACTAACAATACAAGGGAATAGTTGTGTTTAGTCACAGAATTCATTTTATAAAATAAGCTTATATTCAGCTTTGCACAATGGTATTGAAAGTCCTATTGGTCTATGTTTTGAAATAAAAATACTATATTTTGAGCCAAGATTGGGAATCCAGACCCATTTTGAAATATGAAACTTTAGCTAAAGAGCAACAAAAGTTGATCTTGCAAAATGGGGATTCTAGAATTGATCAATAGCAATATCCTAGAGCATCTTCATAGGTGCCATCACTGTATGTCTGGTATACCAGATGGATAGACTTTTTTCTATACTTATTAATGCATCAAAAATATTGTTGTTGTGACTGAACAGCCCATATTCCTCAGCACGCTTTTTTCCAGGTATTAAGATGTTGGGCTATTTTTTTTTTCTGAGCAAATAGTCAACAGGATTTTCTAAATGATTAGATTTAGAATGCAAAAATATCTGCGTAAGATGAGGGATAATCATTCTAGTACTTCTACCAAAGTGATATAGCATTCTCACTAACAAGACAATTTCTTGTTTATGACTTATTTAGGAAAAGGGAAAAGTTTATGATTTATTTAGGAAACTTCTACTCTGATAAAATAAGACCACAATCCCGAGATAGATTCAAGTATGAAAACCTTTACCATTTTTAAATGCTTCCATAATATAAAAGTTAACTTGATTAGAACTATTGTCTTTGCTTATATAACTTAAACATTATTTCAGTTAAAATAAAAACTTGATTCGTGATTAAATTAAAACTCTAATTGCATCCACAAACAACTGTCTACCCAATGATAGCTGTGAAAATAATAGTTAGATTTTGGTAGAGGTATTTAATTTCCTCTACCAAAAAATACAAAGCAATTGCAATTACTGTGACATTAGTGTGGTAAAAGGTCTGCAGTTTCAAAACCCATGCTATTCCTCCAAAGAAAGTGAAAACTTGAGTTCATCTCCCAGGACTATTTCATCAAACAAGTGACTTTGTGATCATAACTTACAGTCTTCCTTTCCTCCTTACTTCCCACACAGATTTCTCATTCTTCTCTTAGCTGCCTTCTAACTACTTTCCTTCCCACACAAGTCTTTTACTTATCTGCTACACAGCAACCATCTCTTACTTTCATCGACCCACTCAGGCTGACACATATTTATGCACTTCCTAGTAATTTTACTTTTGTTCAACATTAAGAAGGACTTTTCTGTATTATCTTTTCTGCTGTTGTGATTATATACGTGCACACGTTTTGTCCCTCTCTGTGAATGGGTAAGAATTTATTAAATACTCATTGGGTTCACAATTTTATTAAACTAAAGTGGTTTTTCTTAATTGAGGAGTTCCTTGAGAGCATAATAATCTATTCGTTTTGATAGCCTCTTGGTACTTAAGTAGTATCTGGTACAAATAAATGCTCAATACGTATTTGTTGAATGAATGAATGATAAATACATTACTGGGAAACAAAATGTTTGGAAGAAAAGAACCCCATAAGAATTTGATATTACATCTGAAATTTAACTGTCCTCAATGTTGGATATGTATACATTACTTTGAGAAACCCATTACATGAAAAATGCATAAGAGAATTACATTGATATAATTATTTGTATGTCAACATGATTGACCTAAAAGGAGTGAATTTTCCTCAATTAAAATGAACTTTCTTACAAAAGTGTGTCTAACAAAAATTTTAGTAAAGGAAAAAAAAATTTAAAGCATAGTGCATTACCTGTCTTTGACCCAAAAGTCTGCAGAGCATGAGCAGTGTTTGCCACAGTGTTTCATAACAGTGTTAGAGCTGCATGTCTTTGTCAGGAAAAAAGACCAACAGTAAAGGTGTTTTTATTTAAGTAACATCTGTTTTGAGATATGACATTTGCAGAGTTAGAAAATAATACATAGGCTATAAGTACTATACAAATAACCCAATAACTTATTAAAATGGCATGCCAACATGTTTTCTTCCTGAATTCTCTATTAGTGGGTTTGTCAGTTTTATCTACAGTTGATTTTCATTTCTCTATATAACTCCAATCCAATTTGTTTCAAATCAGGAACAATTAATTCAATTGATTGATTTTCTCAATATTAACCTTCCAGTGAGCTAGTTATAACTTGAAAACACACTATAAAATAACTTAATTTTTTTCTATTAACAGGTGACACTGAGATTCCTCAAAATACTCCTACAGATACACATTTGCAAACACAGATGAATTGCATGTATGGGCAAAGAATTAGGAGCTGGTTATTATATGTATGATATCACATTTCAAAAGAGCAAAACAAGGCCCCAATATGACTCACACTTTAATTTTATTTCCCAAGAAATATCTTTAAAAGTTTCATTAAGTGTTCATTTTAAATAATATGTTCACTGTGTATAGGAATTTGTATTTTGGAAGTACTTGATCTATCTACAAAGAAAGATTAATTAAGAATTACCTTATTATAAAATGCTAAAAGTCTTAATTGTGCTTATTTAAAAATAAAAAACAAATGTTAGTAATTAAGGCACATCATTATCGTAGTTTAAAAGTTGTACATAAGACATTTTGCTTTTACTATATGTTTTTACTGAATGATCTATTCCCCATCCCAAGGCAATCATGAATAAAATTAGGTTAAACGTAGGGTGTGGCATCACAATCTCTTAGAATATGGTTCATCTATTTTATTGAATACTGTCTGTCTCTTTGGTTATCTTATTTGAAGAAAAAGGACAAATAAAACATGGCCAGCCAAAAAAAAAAAAGTTTCAATATTTATAATAGTATTATCAGTAAAATTAAAAATTTGTATATAGCAGAAACGATAATTTCTTACGATTTATGGTAGGTACTTTTTTGCTTTTTTGTTTCATTTTGTTTTTTTAATGGAGTCTTGCTCTGTCACCCAGGCTGGAGTGCAGTGGCACAATCTCGGCTCACTGCAACCTCCACCTAGAGGGTTCAAGTGATTCCCCTGCCTCAGCCTCCCGAGTAGCTGGGATTACAGGCGCCCGCCAAGACACCTGGCTAATTTTTTGTATTTTTTAGTAGAGACGGAGTTTCACCATGTTGGCCAGGCTGGTCACAAACTCCTGACCTCAGGTGATCCACCCGCCTCTGCCTCTCAGAGTGCTGGGATGACAGACACGAGTCACTGTGCACAGCCATGATAGGTGCTTTCAAAGAATTTTCACATGCATTATCATTTTAGGTCTTTATACCAATCCAGTGCAGAAAAAAAGAGCACCTATTATTCCTATTTTACAGATAAACTACAATGTTCAGAGGTAATATGTTTCACCCAAGTGCATTCAGCTCAAACCCTAAACACTTCCGACTTCAAATTTTCTTCCAGTCTTTGAATCTGTTTACTCTACAAATGCAGTCTTCTGTACTCACAATGAACTTACAAACTATTTATTTAGGAAAGTAGACATGTTCATTATGAGCGATCATCTAAGCACTCATTTTGCTTGGTAAATTTAATTCCCAGCCTAGTGTCCTGCTTATTTATTTTCATAATATCCAAATATCATGGCTAGACTTAAATTACTAAGTACATAACTTTCTATTACACAGGTACTCGAGATAATAGTGATATAGAAAAGAAACTAAATGTGAAAAACTAGAAACTATAGGAGATATTTAAATTATTTTCCAGTGGTCATATTATCATGAGAATTGTCAAACAGTATGTTTTAGTGACTTGATAAGGAAGGCATTCACAGAGCCAAGACTAGAAGCCTAGTGTGACTGAAAAAACATTTAGGTTCTTTAGATGGTCATCATCTTTCTTTTTTACATGATGCTTGTGAAAAACATATGGATAAAAGAAATTTTAAGATATACAAAATAACTTTTCCCTCAAATATTTTGCTATGTGAATTCTTCAAAACACAAATTGTTGATCTAATAATTATATTAGTTCCTCCAAGTCCTTAAGATCTGTTAAATCTATATGCTATTAGGACTTTTATAAATTATCATTAATGGCAAAAAAATGTACTATGAAATCACTGTCATAATAACAAGAACTAACTCTACGTCATGCATTTTCAACAGGGGTGATATCATCCCCCAAAAGGGTGAGAATTGGTTCATAAAAGGTGAAAAAAATCTTACTCTGTATAAATCACAGATATACACACAGCACATAAACCAATATATAGTATACCTGTGGTATTAAAATTTTAAGGGAGAGGGATCAGTTAGGAAAACAAAGTCTAAAGAAGCTGCTTAGAGGGCAAAAAATGAAAAAAAAAAAAAAAAAAGATTGACAAGCACTTCTCTAAGTATGTATTAGCAAACTACTCTAACTTAAATAATTCAATAATTTTTTTACTTCCTCTAAGGGGATGATCAGTCATTGCAATATGTTAAATATATTATCTTATCTAAATATATTATCTAATATATTATTATCCATTATATATTATATTATGGAATGGTAGTTATCTGTACAGTATCCACTAAATACCTGGAAACAAATACTTTTCATATATGAATTGTGCATGATCAAAAAAGAATAAATGCTTTATTGTTTTCAGCTCTTTTATAAGGCATACAACTATGTAATAATGGTATAACTTCATTCCGTGACTATAAACCCACCAACACCAGGAAATCTTTTATTTTCTGAAATAGTAAGATGTATTCTCCTCATGGTAGACTGATTCTGCTTTGAGATTTTATTTTAAAAAATTTTTGAATCATCTAGTATAAACAAACATGAGAGAGGAATTACAGTGAAAGATTATTCATTTCATAGACCAAATTTTAAAGTATGCAATACTTTACCCCCAAATATATTATAAACTAAAAAGAAAATCTAAACCTTTAAATAAAAATATACAGAGAAGAGATTTCTTAAATATAATGGTAGAGACTTTTAAAAAGTCAACATTAGGCCGGGCGCAATGGCTCACGCCTGTAATCCCAGCACTTTGGGAGGCCAAGGCCGGCTGATCACGAGGTCAGGAGATCGAAACCATCCTGGTAACATGGTGAAACACTGTCTCTACTTAAAAAATACAAAAAATTAGCCAGGCGTGGTGGCGGGCGCCTGTAGTCCCAGCTACTCGGGAGGCTGAGGCAGGAGAATGGTGTGAACCCAGCAGGCAGAGCTTGCAGGGAGCTGAGATGGCACAACTTCACTCCAGCCTGGGCAACAGAGCGAGACTCCATCCCCCTCTCCAAAAATAAAAGTCAACATTATTCTTAAGCTGGAACAGCAACACTATCAACTTAAAACAGAAAAAACAAGGATATCTGCTATCATGATTGATTTCTTAAATTATTCTGTAACTTCTATTCAACATTTTAAAATATGAAATCTTCACTTCAGCATATTTAAAGGAAAACACCATATCATAATTATATTTATTCCAGATACTGTTAGGAACAGGAGATGTTGAAAAATGAAAGACATGAATCTAACCTCAGAGAACTTACAGTTAAGTGAGAAAAATAAGCATTAACAAATAATTATACAAATATTTAATTAGTTACAATTGTGATAAGAAATGTAAAGAGTGCAAGGTGCCATGGTACCATGTAACAGAGAAACTAACCTAGAAGGATAATGAGGGATTTCTAGGGGAAATAATAATCATGAATAATGGCCTGAAGTTAGTTAGACAAATAAAGCAATAAAATGCAAAAAGCACACAGAGGGAAATGTGGCATAAAGGGGCATAGTGCCTTCAATAAATTGCAAAAGAAAAAGCAGCTCTGGATCATTCTGAGTAAAGAAGAAGGTGTCCAAAGGAGGGAACAGGCTCAAATCATGCAGGGCTTTGTCACCCATGTGACAAGTTTTAAATTTAAGAGTTCTGGCCGGGCTCAGTGGCTTACACCTGCAATCCTAGCACTTTGGGAGGCCGAGGCAGGCAGATCACGAGGTCTGGAGATCGAGACCATCCTGGCTAACACAGTGAAACCCGTCTCTTCTAAAAATACAAAAAAATAGCCAGGCATGGTGCCGGGTGCCTGTAGCTACTCCGGAGGCCGAGGCAGGAGAATGGCGTGAACCCGGGAGGCGGAGCTTGCAGTGAGCCGAGATTGTGCCAATGTACTCCAGCCTGGGTGACAGAGCGAGACTCCATCTCAAAAACAAAAACAAAAACAAAAGGGAGAATTCTAAGTAGAGAAATAAAATTATCAAACGTTTATTTTTAAAAGTTCACTTTAGCACCTGTGTGGACAATGGATAAGAGTCAGGACATTTTGGATAGGAAAAGAGTTGCGCCGGGCGCAGTGGTTCACACCTGTAGTCCCAGCACTTTGGTAGGCCGAGGCGGGCAGATCACCTGAGGTCGGGAGTTCGAGACCAGCCAGACCAACATGGAGAAACCCCCGTCTCCACTAAAAATACAAACCTAGCCAGTTGTGGTGGCAGGTGTCTGTAATCCCAGCTCCTCAGGAGGCTGAGGCAGGAGAATCGCTTGAACCTGGGAGCGGAGGTTGCGGTGAGCCGAGATCGCGCCATTGCACTGCAGCCTGGACAACAAGAGCGAAACTTCGTCTCAAAAAAAAAAAAAAAAAAAAAAAAGTTGCAACGGTCAGAGAAAATAAAGAAAGGCCACAGAGATGAAGGATGATGGTCAAATGTGAGTGATAACTAGGAATTAAAAGGAACTGGATTTCACAATTGACTGGATGGCAAGAAAGGTGTCAGAGGTGATTCCAAAGACTGGCTTGCACAACAGGGAACAGAGCCAATGAGCTGTGGGTAGGAAAACATGTGGCTGAGAATGCTTTCTGAATCTTTGAAATTAGATAGCAGCTGCTCTGAGAGGCCAAACAGAAAGCCAGAAGGATAATGCCATTATTCTTTGACTTCACAGCAGCAAGATCCAGGGGTAGGAATGTCCTGAGTACCTGGAAAGAAAGCTCTACCAAGTCCAAAATTAAATGCACATGTTTCGTGCCTGTCAAAGCAACTCCCATAAATACTAAGAAGAAATCAATCAGAGTAGTAGTTTCCTAGTGAAACTAGCTACAGCTTTAGAATGTACAATTTATATTCTGAGAGCAGGATTCCAACAGGATATACATGGGGAGGGAAAATTCAAGTCCCATCCATCCAGTTTGGGACAAATAATAGAAAAGGATGAGAAAAATAGGAAGAAAAATCAAAATGAAGGCTTGTAGAGAGAGATTGTTAAATGAGAGGAAGATACAGTATTCTAAAAGCAATAGCATAACATTGCTTAAAAGTATACTACAGGAGTGTGAGAAAAAAGAAATACTGGTCAAAGGGTACAAACCTTTAGCTGTAGGAAGAATAAGTACTGCAGATCTAACATACAGGATAGCAACTATAGTTAATAATGTATTGTATACTTGAAATTTGTTAAGAGAGTAGCTAGCTCTCAAGTGTGCTTTCCATACACAAAAATGGTAACCATGTGAGGTAATAAATATGTTAATCAGCTTGATTGTAGTAATCATTTCATAATGTATACATATATCAAAACATTACATTGTATGCCCTAAATATATGCAATTTTTATTTGTCAATCATATATTAAGAAATCTGGAAATAATTAAAAATACGACGAGTCAAAAAAAAGTTTACAAAGCCTATATGCTTTGTACTTTCAGAGTTCAGGAAACATGGACCTGGTCAATTCAATGTTTAGGAATGAGCTACAACAGAGTGTGAAGTAAAAATATGAAGTTGGAAAAGAGATATGTGGAAATAAGACAGAGAGTGATAAGATAAGGAAAAGTATAAAAAAAATTTAGAAACAGCTAAATTAAAAACACTATTAGTGTTTTAATTTATGATGGTGGATTAAAAAATGGATTTAAGTAGGAGGAAATGGCAACAAAACCTTGGAACTAACTTACTGGACTGAAGAAAGCAGAATCTCTAGACACAGAATTGTCAAAAGGATGGGGAAACTGGAAGCATCACGTCCATCCTGGAAGGAGTGAGGGCTATAAGTGGGAGCATTCTGAAAGCTGTCTGAGAGGCAATTACATCTCTAGTTACTCTCCATCATTCCACATCAGTGTGTGACTGCCCTTCCACCAATCTGGTAGCAGGTTGGAAGTTTTTTGTTTGATTGGAGGGTTTTTCTGTTTTGTTTTTTAAGAGACACAGAGTTATCCTCTGAACTGGGAAACACAAGACAGAGTAGAGGGTATGTAGGTACCATACAGAAAACAAGAGAACTGAATAAGCTACAGAATGCTGAATTTCTAACATACTCCCACCCTAACTGGTTTCACCTCTCTGCTCTCCAACAACTTAAGCCAAGAAGTAAGCTTGTTACGTAAAGAATCTGAACAGTCCAAAAGAGAAAACCTAAACGTATTAACACTAGTGGTTCTCCAACGAGAGTCCTACTGCATCATTCTACATTGAGTCTCAATTTTTACAAGAGATTTCAGAGTAGTCAGTTTGGAATTATCAATTATTTGAGGAAAGCTTCTAGTATAGAAGACGGAAGCTAAAATAGTAAAGTCAGCACAAAATCTTAGGAGAGACTATGCAATAAAAAATAATTTAACATGGATGACATGAGAATATTCAAAAAACAAAAATAAAGAGCACTTAGAAATTAAAAGTACAACAAGAAGATACAAAATTTCACACAGGTTTGGTCAATAAAGAAATCTCCCACCAAAAAATTATAGCAAAAAGATATAGATGAAGGCAGGAGAGGAAACAGCACTACTAGAAGAAAAGTTTAGGAGATCAAACAGCCTAACAATAGGACATCCAGAAATGGAGAGGGGGAAAATCCTCAAACAATTCAATAAATATTTTCACAACTGGAGGATATGAATTGCCAGATAAAAGGGTTCAAAAATGCACAGCTCAGAAATTCATAATGGATCTTCACCAAGATATACATCATTTTAAAATTACAGAACAGACTCAAGCAGAAGAGACAGGGAAGAGGGAAAAAGGTCACATTCAAAGGATAAAGATTATAAGAATCATCTTACACTTTTATAGCAGCAACATTACAGTGAGAAAATAATGGAGAAATATCTTCAATATACTACAGGTAATTATTCCCTCCAAAGAATTCTATACCCAGCCAAACTATCATTTAAATATGAGGGTATAATAAAGATATATTTAGACAAGCAAGGTTTTAAAAAATAAATTTTTTATTTATGTTTTTCCTCAAGAAACAACTAAACAATATGTTTCACCAAAATGAAACAGTAAACTAAAAAACAATGAAGATATATGAGACCTCGGAAATGTATCATCATATGTAAGAGATGGGAAAAGGTAATTGTCAGGATGACAGTGAAGAGAGATCCCAGGATGAAGTATGCACACCAGACACAGAGGAAAACCAGTCCTGACCACAGCAGTGACTCACAGGGCAGACACATTGAGGGCTGTTCTTTAAAAAATGCCTGCCGTCATGTACTGTCTTTTTAGCCTAAAAGAGATGCTTAGGTGAATCTGGCTCAGATTCTTGTCTCAGTTTGTCTTGGCTATAAGCTGATGACATTTTTGCTTTCTCTCCTTCTATTTTCCTGTAAGGTATTCTGCCTGGCTTTGCTGAGAACACTCACTTCAGTCATAGAAAAGTATGTTGCATTCACCTACTCTTAAGAGCTGGAAGTATGTCTTAATGAGTTTAGAAATATAAAACACCAAGTATTTTATTCTCCATAGCCACGTTCCTGTGGGACATCTACAACTTGAACTAGGCTACTACTTTTACATGTCATGACTGTAGCCACCCTGTTTCATACATGGGATTATCTATTAACCTCTCCAGAAGAATCTTAAACTATTAAGGAAGCTGAATTCAAATTTTGATCCAGAACAACAGGAGTGAGAGAAAGGAGATAGTTAGCTTTCTATGAAATGCATTTAAAATATGTTCTTTATTTAACATGTATATTTATATTTCATCTAATAGTATATTATCATTTATCTATTTTTTCTTTATTATTACTATAGGCAAAAGAGTCTTGAAGTATAATTAAATATATATTTTTAAATTTCTGTATTGTGCACTCTACTGGATGCCTCAGAATTATTTAAAAAATCACATTAGTAGAAATAAAGGTTAGAATCAAATTACAGAAATGGCTAATCATTGAGGAGAGAGTCAATATATGAGAAAGGAAGCATGAAAAAGCACTGTCAAAACTGAGAAAGAGATTGCTAGATACAGAGAACAGAAAATAATGATCCAACTTAGATACTAAATGTTCCTGGGAAGAAATAATACCAAAAAGATAAAAGCATCAAAGACAAAATAAAATTAAGATTTTATTAGAAAGTGGAAACCTAAGTTTGAAAGGTTTCACTCAATGTTAAAAGACACAAAGACACAAAACCCGTATCTATCTAGGTATCTATCTAGATATGGGTTATATGCAGTTTAATATTGATCTATCTATTGATAGATAGATATGCATGTTTTTTAAATTCAAAGGTAAAGACACTATCTTAAAAGTATCAATATTACCATCCTCCTCTCCTCAAAAAAAAAATTACCTACAGCTAGTAAAGAGATAAACTTGGATTAAAATTCAAATTGTCTGGGTCTCTGAAACTGTGCTAATATACTATATGCTAATAGACTGAATGTAAAATTTAAACTACTGACTTACTTATTTATAAAGAGCTCTTATAAGGCCATAATAAAAACAGCATCTACTAATACAATGAATAAAATATATGAAAAGGTGATTAAAAAATATTAATGGTCAACAAACCAATAAAAGTTTTACTTATCACCTTTAGTAATTAAAAATCACAACTTAAAAGAGGATGAAATTGGCAAAGATTAAATAGAACAATAAACCTCAGTGTTGATAAGGGCTTACAAATACAGGCATTCATTCTCTGCTGATGAGAACATAAATTGAGAGGTTTACAATTTGATAACATATATCAAAATGCATACATTTTAACATGTATACATGTTAATAAATAAACATTCTATGAATGTAGTCTAGATCATTTTTGTTAGTGCTCTTTTATGCTTTCTAAATATCCTAATATGAGTACAAATCATTTTTATAATTAAAAGTGTCATTGTCAAAACAGTAACATTTTCGAATTTGAGTCATTTGACCTAGTAATTCCTGTACTACAAATCTAGCCTAAGTAAATAAACAGATATGGGGAAAAACAGTTATACATATGAAGTTTATTGCAGCATTATTTTTACTAAAAACGAAAGGGAACAGCTCAAACACTTAATAATATGGTATGGTTAAATAATTTTCAGAGGAAATGTAAAGAAACGCTCACAAAAAGTGAGAAACTAAGATACAAATCTATAAATACAGTATAATCTTAATATGAACAGTATTTGAGAGTTAATAATGGTGTATGTGTAGTGGAATTACAGGCATTTGAAAGTTTTTACTTTATATTTTTATGTATTTTTCAATTTTCTCCAACAAAAGTTTATGATACTGTATATTCTAAAATACAAAAACATTACTTTAAACATTATATTTGAAAATTATATAACTGAAAATATACAAGTGCAATCAAGCTTTAAGAGTTATATAAGAGTCTCAAACTAATAATAGAAACTTGAGTTGGCAAAGAAATTGATAAATTATCCAAATAATAGAAATGAAAATAGTTCAAAATTAACTTTATCCATTTATTAGTATTCAAAAATATAAATTAAAATATAAATAAGAGGGGGCGGAGCAAGATGGCCGAATAGGAGCAGCTCCAGTCTCCAACTCCCAGCGCGAGCGACACAGAAGACCAGTGATTTCTGCATTTTCAACTGAGGTACTGGGTTCATCTCACTGGGGAGTGCCGGACGATCGGTGATGGTCAGCTGCTGCAGCCCGACCAGCGAGAGCTGAAGCAGGGCGAGGCATTGCCTCACCTGGGAAGCGCAAGGGGGAAGGGAGTCCCTTTTCCTAGCCAGGGGAACTGAGACACACAACACCTGGAAAATTGGGTAACTCCCACCCCAATACTGCGCTTTAAGCTAACAGGCACACCAGGAGATCATATCCCACACCTGGTCGGGAGGGTCCCACACCCACGGAGCCTCCCTCATTGCTAGCACAGCAGTCTGTGATCTACCGGCAAGGCAGCAGCGAGGCTGGGGGAGGGGCGCCCGCCATTGCTGAGGCTTAAGTAGGTAAACAAAGCTGCTGGGAAGCTCGAACTGGGTGGAGCTCACAGCAGCTCAAGGAAACCTGCCTGTCTCTGTAGACTCCACCTCTGGGGACAGGGCACAGTAAACTAAACAAACGCAGCAGACACCTCTGCAGACGCAAACGACTCTGTCTGACAGCTTTGAAGAGAGCAGTGGATCTCCTAACACGGAGGTTGAGATCTGAGAAGGGACAGACTCCCTGCTCAAGTGGGTCCCTGACCCCTGAGTAGACTAACTGGGAGACATCCCCCACTAGGGACAGTCTGACACCCCACAACTCACAGGGAGGAGTACACCCCTGAGAGGAAGCTTCCAAAGCAAGAATCAGACAGGTACACTCGCTGTTTAGAAATATTCTATCTTCTGCAGCCTCTGCTGCTGATACCCAGGCAAACAGGGTCTGGAGTGGACCTCAAGCAATCTCCAACAGACCTACAGCTGAGGGTCCTGACTGTTAGAAGGAAAACTATCAAACAGGAAGGACACCTACACCAAAACCCCATCAGTACATCACCATCATCAAAGACCAGAGGCAGATAAAACCACAAAGATGGGGAAAAAGCAGGGCAGAAAAGCTGGAAATTCAAAAAATAAGAGCGCATCTCCCCCGGCAAAGGAGCGTAGCTCATCGCCAGCAACGGATCAAAGCTGGATGGAGAATGACTTTGACGAGATGAGAGAAGAAGGCTTCAGTCCATCAAATTTCTCAGAGCTAAAGGAGGAATTACGTACCCAGCGCAAAGAAACTAAAAATCTTGAAAAAAAAGTGGAAGAATTGATGGCTAGAGTAATTAATGCAGAGAAGGTCCTAAACGAAATGAAAGAGATGAAAACCATGACACGAGAAATACGTGACAAATGCACAAGCTTCAGTAACCGACTCGATCAACTGGAAGAAAGAGTATCAGCGATTGAGGATCAAATGAATGAAATGAAGCGAGAAGAGAAACCAAAAGAAAAAAAAAGAAGAAAAAGAAATGAACAAAGCCTGCATGAAGTATGGGATTATGTAAAAAGACCAAATCTACGTCTGATTGGGGTGCCTGAAAGTGAGGGGGAAAATGGAACCAAGTTGGAAAACACTCTTCAGGATATCATCCAGGAGAACTTCCCCAACCTAGTAGGGCAGGCCAACATTCAAATCCAGGAAATACAGAGAACGCCACAAAGATACTCCTCGAGAAGAGCAACTCCAAGACACATAATTGCCAGATTCACCAAAGTTGAAATGAAGGAAAAAATCTTAAGGGCAGCCAGAGAGAAAGGTCATGTTACCCACAAAGGGAAGCCCATCAGACTAACAGCAGATCTCTCAGCAGAAACTCTACAAGCCAGAAGAGAGTGGGGGCCAATATTCAACATTCTTAAAGAAAAGAATTTTCAACCCAGAATTTCATATCCAGCCAAACTAAGTTTCATAAGTGAAGGAGAAATAAAATCCTTTACAGATAAGCAAATGCTTAGAGATTTTGTCACCACCAGGCCTGCTTTACAAGAGACCTTGAAGGAAGCACTAAACATGGAAAGGAACAACCGGTACCAGCCATTGCAAAAATATGCCAAAATGTAAAGACCATTGAGGCTAGGAAGAAACTGCATCAACTAACGAGCAAAATAACCAGTTAATATCATAATGGCAGGATCAAGTTCACACATAACAATATTAACCTTAAATGTAAATGGACTAAATGCTCCAATTAAAAGACACAGACTGGCAAACTGGATAAAGAGTCAAGACCCATCAGTCTGCTGTATTCAGGAGACCCATCTCACACGCAGAGACATACATAGGCTCAAAATAAAGGGATGGAGGAAGATTTACCAAGCAAATGGAGAACAAAAAAAAGTGGGGGTTGCAATACTAGTCTCTGATAAAACAGACTTTAAACCATCAAAGATCAAAAGAGACAAAGAAGGCCATTACATAATGGTAAAGGGATCAATTCAACAGGAAGAGCTAACTATCCTAAATATATATGCACCCAATACAGGAGCACCCAGATTCATCAAGCCATTCCTTAGAGACTTACAAAGAGACTTAGACTCCCATAAAATAATAATGGGAGACTTCAACACTCCACTGTCAACATTAGACAGATCAACGAGACAGAAAGTTAACAAGGATATCCAGGAATTGAACTCATCTCTGCAGCAAGCAGACCTAATAGACTCTATAGAACTCTCCACCCCAAATCAACAGAATATACATTCTTCTCAGCACCACATCATACTTACTCCAAAATTGACCACGTAATTGGAAGTAAAGCACTCCTCAGCAAATGTACAAGAACAGAAATTATAACAAACTGTCTCTCAGACCACAGTGCAATCAAACTAGAACTCAGGACTAAGAAACTCAATCAAAACCGCTCAACTACATGGAAACTGAACAACCTGCTCCTGAATGACTACTGGGTACATAACGAAATGAAGGCAGAAATAAAGATGTTCTTTGAAACCAATGAGAACAAAGATACAACATACCAGAATCTCTGGGACACATTTAAAGCAGTGTGTAGAGGGAAATTTATAGCACTAAATGCCCACAAGAGAAAGCAGGAAAGATGTAAAATTGACACTCTAACATCGCAATTAAAAGAACTAGAGAAGCAAGAGCAAACACATTCGAAAGCTAGCAGAAGGCAAGAAATAACTAAGATCAGAGCAGAACTGAAGGAGATAGAGACACAAAAAACCCTCCAAAAAATCAATGAATCCAGGAGGTGGTTTTTTGAAAAGATCAACAAAATTGACAGACCACTAGCCAGACTAATAAAGAAGAAAAGAGAGAAGAATCAAATCGACGCAATTAAAAATGATAAAGGGGATATCACCACCGACCCCACAGAAATACAAACTACCATCAGAGAATACTATAAACACCTCTACGCAAATAAACTGGAAAATCTAGAAGAAATGGATAATTTCCTGGACACTTACACTCTTCCAAGACTAAACCAGGAAGAAGTTGAATCTCTGAATAGACCAATAGTAGGCTCTGAAATTGAGGCAACAATTAATAGCCTACCAACCAAAAAAAGTCCAGGACCAGATGGATTCACAGCTGAATTCTACCACAGGTACAAGGAGGAGTTGGTACCATTCCTTCTGAGACTATTCCAACCAATAGAAAAAGAGGGAATCCTCCCTAACTCATTTTATGAGGCCAACATCATCCTGATACCAAAGCCTGGCAGAGACACAACAAAAAAAGAGAATTTTAGACCAATATCCCTGATGAACATCGATGCAAAAATCCTCAATAAAATACTGGCAAACCGGATTCAGCAACACATCAAAAAGCTTATCCACCATGATCAAGTGGGCTTCATCCCTGGGATGCAAGGCTGGTTCAACATTCGCAAATCAATAAACATAATCCAGCATATAAACAGAACCAAAGACAAGAACCACATGATTATCTCAATTGATGCAGAAAAGGCTTTTGACAAAATTCAACAGCCCTTCATGCTAAAAACACTCAATAAATTCGGTATTGATGGAACGTACCTCAAAATAATAAGAGCTATTTATGACAAACCCACAGCCAATATCATACTGAATGGGCAAAAACTGGAAAAATTCCCTTTGAAAACTGGCACAAGACAGGGATGCCCTCTCTCACCACTCCTATTCAACATAGTGTTGGAAGTTCTGGCTAGGGCAATCAGGCAAGAGAAAGAAATCAAGGGTATTCAGTTAGGAAAAGAAGAAGTCAAATTGTCCCTGTTTGCAGATGACATGATTGTATATTTAGAAAACCCCATTGTCTCAGCCCAAAATCTCCTTAAGCTGATAAGCAACTTCAGCAAAGTCTCAGGATACAAAATTAATGTGCAAAAATCACAAGCATTCTTATACACCAGTAACAGACAAACAGAGAGCCAAATCAGGAATGAACTTCCATTCACAATTGCTTCAAAGAGAATAAAATACCTAGGAATCCAACTTACAAGGGATGTAAAGGACCTCTTCAAGGAGAACTACAAACCACTGCTCAGTGAAATAAAAGAGGACACAAACAAATGGAAGAACATACCATGCTCATGGATAGGAAGAATCAATATCGTGAAAATGGCCATACTGCCCAAGGTAATTTATAGATTCAATGCCATCCCCATCAAGCTACCAATGAGTTTCTTCACAGAATTGGAAAAAACTGCTTTAAAGTTCATATGGAACCAAAAAAGAGCCCGCATCTCCAAGACAATCCTAAGTCAAAAGAACAAAGCTGGAGGCATCACGCTACCTGACTTCAAACTATACTACAAGGCTACAGTAACCAAAACAGCATGGTACTGGTACCAAAACAGAGATATAGACCAATGGAACAGAACAGAGTCCTCAGAAATAATACCACACATCTACAGCCATTTGATCTTTGACAAACCTGAGAGAAACAAGAAATGGGGAAAGGACTCCCTATTTAATAAATGGTGCTGGGAAAATTGGCTAGCCATAAGTAGAAAGCTGAAACTGGATCCTTTCCTTACTCCTTATACGAAAATTAATTCAAGATGGATTAGAGACTTAAATGTTAGACCTAATACCATAAAAATCCTAGAGGAAAACCTAGGTAGTACCATTCAGGACATAGGCATGGGCAAAGACTTCATGTCTAAAACACCAAAAGCAACGGCAGCGAAAGCCAAAATTGACAAATGGGATCTCATTAAACTAAAGAGCTTCTGCACAGCAAAAGAAACTACCATCAGAGTGAACAGGCAACCTACAGAATGGGAGAACATTTTTGCAATCTACTCATCTGACAAAGAGCTAATATCCAGAACCTACAAAGAACTCAAACAAATTTACAAGAAAAAAACAAACAACCCCATCAAAAAGTGGGCAAAGGATATGAACAGACATTTCTCAAAAGAAGACATTCATACAGCCAACAGACACATGAAAAAATGCTCATCATCACTGGCCATCAGAGAAATGCAAATCAAAACCACAATGAGATACCATCTCACACCAGTTAGAATGGCAATCATTAAAAAGTCAGGAAACAACAGGTGCTGGAGAGGATGTGGAGAAATAGGAACACTTTTACACGGTTGGTGGGATTGTAAACTAGTTCAACCATTATGGAAAACAGTATGGCGATTCCTCAAGGATCTAGAACTAGATGTACCATATGACCAGCCATCCCATTACTGGGTATATACCCAAAGGATTATAAATTATGCTGCTATAAAGACACATGCACACGTATGTTTATTGCAGCACTATTCACAATAGCAAAGACTTGGAATCAACCCAAATGTCCATCAGTGACAGATTGGATTAAGAAAATGTGGCACATATACACCATGGAATACTATGCAGCCATAAAAAAGGATGAGTTTGAGTCCTTTGTAGGGACTTGGATGCAGCTGGAATCCATCATTCTTAGCAAACTATCACAAGAACAGAAAACCAAACACCGCATGTTCTCACTCATAGGTGGGAACTGAACAATGAGATCACTCGGACTCAGGAAGGGGAACATCACACACCGGGGCCTATCATGGGGGGAGAGGGGGGAGGGGGGAAGGATTGCATTGGGAGTTATACCTGATGTAAATGACGAGTTGATGGGTGCAGCACAGCAACATGGCACAAGTATACATATGTAACAAACCTGCACGTTATGCACATGTACCCTACAACTTAAAGTATAATAATAATAAATAAATTAAAATATATATATATATAAATAAGAGACTATGTCTAGACCTTTTCATATAATAAAGATATTCAATTTAATTTTTTTAAATTAGTAGCCAGCCAGTATTTTCAGAGTGGTAAGAGGGGAAGCTTTATATACTTCTACAAGGAAATAAAAAGTAATTAGACAATATGTAGAAATATTCTTGTGGCAAATATTTGTCATTTTCTTCTAAAACATTTACCTTTCTATATCCTTCTCTGTATTGAAGGCAGCTGGAAGCTTAGATAATATTTCCCAGGCTGCTTTGCCAGCTGGCTTCTGGTTAGATTCTAATGGCAACCTTTTCTCAGGGATTCCCAATTGGCCTGACCAAGACTTTTTCAAAGCTATGCTGAAGTTCTAGGCTCTTCCTACTCAATCCTCCTTCCTTCCGTCTCTTCTTTCATGGGAGTCAGACCCTCATAGTCTGAAGGTTCACCCCCTCCTTCTCCTGCACCTCCTCTCTTTATACTTCAAAGGTGTTTCTACCCATAAATTTCTGGTGTGTTGAATTCTTTCTTGGAGTCTGCTTCTTGGAAGATAGCACTTTCATAAGAAACACCCAGGGAAGGAAGAAGCCATCTATTTTTTTCCTGCTTTGGCTTCAGAAGTGGTGACGTAGGGTACTATGAATGCCCATAGGCTTTAACAGCATTAGCAGAGAGTCTAGCAGCGTTGGGAGCAGTCAGCCTCTCAGGCAGTTCTTGTAGTATCGTGAAAGAACTGGCTCCTGGCTTCCTGCTCAGTGGCCATGGAAGTGATTCCTAAATCACAGCAGGGCTTTGGCAGACCCTGCAGTGTGCACAGTCACGAGTCCTATGTAACACTGTGTTGCTCCTTGCTCTTCCACCTGTAGGGGCAGGAACAGCTTTCTGAAGCTACAAGTGTCTGGTGATACTATCACGCTTCCTTATTTCCTTTCCAGCCCATTCAACACGTTTGTCGCCAATTTCCTGTTTCAAACTGCCCTACCATGATGGCAATTTTCCTGACTAGATGTTGAATGATACACACCTAATCATTTCATTCTTTTTGACATCCAAAATTCTCATTTGTACTAAATATTGAAAAAATTATTACGTGTGAACAAAAATTATTACACAAAGGTTTTTATATTAGTATTAACAAAAAGTCTCCAAGAAATCTAAAAATGGGAATTTTGTTAAGAAATTTAGGGTGCATTTATATTTTTTCCATGCCCCAATACAATATATGTTTATGGATATTTTTAGACACATGTAAATACTCATTATTTACTGCTAAGTGGGGGGAAAAAGCTGTAAAATTGAATACGTGTTTATCATATGATCCATGAAATTCTACTTCTAAAATTATATCCTGGAGGAATGTTGTAAGTGTGAACCAAAACAAACGTATAGTAACGTCCACAGCAGCATTGTAAATAACAACCAACAACCAGAGCGACCCAAACATACGTCAACAGTAAAAGAGATAAATACATTTCAGTATATTAATACAATGAAATCCTGTATCACAACACGGATGAATCCCAAGAGAAAAACATTGACAGTAAGAAGCAAATCACATTTTGTAAATGCCTGTAGTAGAATTACATTTTTACAACATTGAAAACCAGATATATTAGTACATTTTCACACTGCTATAAAGAACTGCCCAAGACTGGGTAATTTATAAAAGTAAGAGATTTAATTGACTCACAGTTAAGCATGGCTAGGAAGGCCTCAGGAAACTTACAATCATGGCCCAAGGCAAAGGAGAAGCAATGCACCTTCATCACAGGGCATCAGGACGGAGTGAGTGACAGCAGGAGAAATTCCAGACGCTTATAACACCATCAGATCTCGTGAGATTCACTCATTACCACCAGAAAAGCATGCGGGAAACCACCCCATGATCCAATTAATTCCATCTGCTCCCACCATTGACACGTGGGGATTATCCCCACCCAATTCAAGGTAATGTTTGAGTGGGGACACAGAGCCAAACCATATCACCAGACAAAGCAATATTCTGTTTTTGTTTTTGTTTTTGTTTTTGAGACAGAGTCTCGCTCTGTCACCCAGGCTGGAGTGCAGTGGCGTGATCTCGGCTCACTGCAACTTCCGCCTCCTGGGTTCAAGTGATTCTTCTGCCTCAACCACCGGAGTAGCTGGGACCATAGGCATGCGCCACCATGCCCAGCTAATTTTTTGTATTTTTAGTAGAGACAGGGTTTCGCCATATTGGCCAGGCTGGTCTCAAACTCCTGAACTCGTGATCTGCCTGCCTCAGCCTCCCAAAGTGCTGAGATTACAGGCGTGAGCCACCATGCCCCGCTCAGACAAAGCAATATTCTGTTGTTCAAAAACAAGAAGTTGGGAAAGGGATACCTCTGTGGGAGGAGGGGTTGTATTCAGCGACTCCAAGGGGCTGACAGCATTCTATTTATTGTCCTGGCTGATAATTGCACAGTAATTTGCTTTATATTTATTTTTCATAATATGCAGGTGTTTTATTTACTATTATATAAACATGGAATATTTTAGCATAAAAAAGAGGAGAAAAGAATCAGATTATGAAAGCATAACTCTTAGAAACTAGCAACTCTGCCTGCATGGTTTAAAACAGAATCACTAACAGGGCAACATAATCTCTTACAATTAGTCTTTGTCAATAAATGTATGAATACATAAAATAATGAACACCATGCTCTCCAGTATGTATAACACGTTTATGAATTAAACCAGATGAAAAGAAGTCCAAATGTTGTTTAATAATTTCTGCATGGAAAAATTATGAGTAACTTGATTTATCTTCTTGGTATTTTTCTTTCTTTCCAAAGTTTCTCAAATAAATATATATTACTTTGAAAATTCAATAAAATACATAATAAAAATGTGTCATAAGTCTAGAATACAGTCAGTTTATGTTCTAGCTATTTTTCTTTCTCTTAGGACATTAATCCAATTGTTTTTATCAACAAGAAAAACACCATGAATTATAAATCAGTGCTCTTAAACTTTGGTGTACATCCTAATAGCTGTAAGCCAGCCTAAGAGATCCTACTAATATCCTAGGCTAAACTGGATCAAACAATTTAAACTGTAAGAAAATCAGCATTCTGAATATTTCCCCCAAAGGATCTATCCCAGCCACCTCCCCAGGCTAACTGTGCATCACTATCCTCTTTGCTCTCTGCTCTCCAGTCACAGCAGTCTTATTTCAGCTCCAGTGAATTCTTTCCTTCATGTCTCAGTAGCTTGGCATAGGCTGCTGCTCTTGCCTGGATGTCTAACCCTTCCTCTGTCTTCATTCAGATCTCAGCTCCAATGTCTCCTCCCTAGAAAAGTCTTCCCTGAAACTGTACCCTATCCATTTTACCGTTTATATACTCTTATCCTGAAATTTTATCTTCACAGAACTTTAATACCATTTGTAATTAACTATTTGTGTTATTATCTGATTAATGTTTTTCTCCTTCAATATACTGCATCACTAGGACACGAGTCATGTCTGTTTTGCTCACTTCTGTTTCGTTTTCTTTGACAGAGTCTCCCTCCATCGCTCAGGCTGGAGTGCAGTGGTGCAATCTTGTCTCACTGCAACCTCCGCCTCCTGGGTTCAAGCGATTCTCCCACCTCAGCCTCTGGAGTAACTGGGATTAGCGGCACATGCCACCACACCTGGCTAATTTTTGTATTTTTTAGTAGAGATGCGGTTTCGCCATGTTGGCCAGGCTGGTCTCGAAATCCTGACCTCAAGTGATCCACCGGGTTCCGCCTCCCTAAGTGCTGGGATTACAGGCATGGGTCACCGTGTGTGGTCTCGCCTGTTTTTTTTTTTTTTTTTTTTTTTTTTTGAAGAGACAGGGTCTGGTTCTGCCACTCAGGCTGGAGTGCAATGGCATGATCCTAGCTCAATGCAATCTTGAAAGCAATGCTCCCACCTCAGCCTCCCAAGTAGCTGGGACTACAGGCACAGGCCACCACACCTGGATAATTTTTTTAATCATTTTTCTTAGAAATGGGTTCTCACTTTGTTGCCCAGGCTGGTCTCAAACTCCTGGCTTCAAGCGATCCTTTCATCTCTGCTTCCCAAAGTGCTGGGATTATAGGAATAAGCCATTGTGCCCAGCCTGCTCACTTTTGTATCTCCAGAGTTTGGCTTAAAGCCCAACACTTAACAGACACTCACCATATATTTCATGGATAGTTGGTTGGATAAATGAATAAACTATCAAATGAATCAACAAACAAATGAAGATCCACCAAAAAAAATTTATGGCTGTGTCTCTCAGGCTTTGAACTGAAAAACATCTTTATTTTAAAATTTGGTTATCACCATACTGTATACACGTAATGAAACATCACACTGTACTCTGTAAATAAGTACAATTATCACATATCAATTACAAGTAAAATAAAATTTTAAAATGCTTGTTTTTCTTTGAGAAAGATCCATTCAATCAAAAGTTCTCACTCATACCTGTAATTAGCTTGTATTACAATGAGGATAATATATATTCAACCTTGGCTAATCAAACTAACTTTTTTAGGCTCCTTTTTGTTCCTGGATATAACTCACCTGTGTGTATCTCTTTCAAACAAAATAAAAATTCTTTTCCAACCCCCAAACCCAATGATGACTCATTCTCCGGAGATTTAGTTTAGATGTGATGGGTAAGGAAAGAAAAGACAAGAAAACATATTAGCCTTCTAAGATTAATGACTATATTTTTCTGTTGGGAACTTGGAGTCTTAAACTAAAATGTTTGCTCTCTGATCCCCAATATCAGAAGCTGCACCTAATGTAATTGCTTCCAAGGGGAAAACACTGCTCATTCTTTCTGACTGGCTGTCACAATACTCTGACTTAATCCCTTCCGAAATGCCCAGCTCAATATAATTGTAAGAATTCGAGGCAGAATCTTTCTGTGGCAGTTTGAGCAGTAAACTTATCTGTTTGTATGTAAGGAACTGTTAGTTCTCAAAGCACAGAAGGTTTTATTAAGAAGATGACAACAATTTCTGATTTTTAGATACCCATTTTTTCAAATTCAAATGTTCTGGATGTCTATAGTGTTCCTATGTCATGTTCAGAAAACGGAGTAATAAAATTGTCCATTGGTGGCTCTTGAGAGCAGGATATTATTGTATTTGTATTTTGGTAGAGGTATTTATTTATTTGGTTCTTTCATATTCTACATTTACTTGCTCCATAATGACCTATCTACCACTCTCTCCCTTAAATATTCTATGCACGCCATCCTCCTTGCTATTTCTAATTGTCTATGGGCATGATTGAAAGCATTCATACCTATTGCTGCTTTGCCTGGAGCATCCTTTCCCTGAATACTCCCACTAGCTGACTCCACTGGAAACTTTAGATCTTACCCAAAGGCCTATTTAAAATTATATTCCTTCCTGAATACATCCTATATGCTTTCTTCCTTCATATATTTTCCAGAGCATGTATATCATAAAACATCCCATTTTATTTATTTTTCTTATTACCTGTTTTTCCACTTCTAGAATAAATATCCCATGAAGACAAAGATTTTTGTCTCTTTTCTGTACCTGCTATATTCTCAGGCCTTAATGTAGGTACTCAAAAATCATTAAGTAAAAAACAACTTTTCCATGAGAAATATCCAACTGAAATGACCAATATACTATTATAGGGGTCTAGGAGAACTTGTTTCCAGAAAGCAGATAAGTTTACCAGTGGAAACAGTAATAGTGCCACTAAACACAAAGCTACAGCTGTTGCCTGATCACCAATCAGTCTGTGCTCCTTATACTGATAGACCAGAGAGAGAGAGAAAAGGAGTTTAATATTGACGGGGTAAATGTAAAGGTCCCTGATGACCATGAGGAAGACGACAGCTGCTGTGCACTAGAGGCAGAAAGGAATATATTAGGTACTCAGATGATGCACTGGGGCATCTTGTGGCATTCCCGTGCCCAGTTACAACTACCAATGTATAAGTACAGCAGCAAGAGAATGGTAACCCAGGGCTCAGAACTCTTAGAACACTAGGAAAGCCTCCTACATGAGTAGAAGTGCTAGCAAACAGAGAGGAAAATCTAGAATGGCTGGGCGTAGGGTGGACAGGCCATGAGCACCAACTGCATTAGCGGGACTCTTACTATTCCTCTTCTAGTAAGTCTTCTTGAAAATTGTGACCAACCAAAATCTTGAATAAGCTTTGCCTGGATGGAGTGACTTTCAGTGAGAAGCAGGTGGATCTGAGGGCTGTGAGTAGACTGCACTGGAATGTAGCTGCTGATACACTACCAAAATCTTTTAGGGCTGTGCACCTTTCCTCCACTTGCTGTGAATGTTCTCTGATCACAGTTCACAAGTGTCCCCTTCTTTAGAGACTTACTTTCTCCTAAAGATGAGCCACTTCCCCAGAGAGGCTACTCCTTACCATGGGGAACAGGCCAGTAGCTAATGGCCCATGGACACAAGGGTAGACGAGGCCATCTAACCCGCCTCAAGGAGGGACCATCTCTGTGGAACAATTCATGTCTCAGAGATTCCCCATAGGAGCAGACTGGGCGATTCTCCAGCTGAGACTCTATTTGTGCTTAGTTTTTACCTCCCGCTCTAGCCTGCTTCACTTGCTCTCATTCTCCTGAGAGCACTCTTTCAATAAATCACGTAAACAAGAATTCCTGACTTGGCTCTGCTTCCAAAAAACCCTGCCTAAGACTCATGTCATATGCAAATTGCCTCTGAAATAATACATTATAATGACAGGCCTTTAAGATTCTTACAAATACAATTCTGATGAGCATTAGCTCACAAAATTTTTCTTAAAACTCAGAAGTCCTAAAATAAATAAATTACCATGAGTGAAAGTCACTAGGAGGAAAACACAAAATTGCATAAAATAGGATCATCAGCTAGTAATATATAGACATATATGGTATATATTTCTATTTATATATATACACCATATATTTCTATTACTGTATATGTAGTGATACATAAAAAGAGAAACCTGAAAACATGAGTGAAAACAAAAAGCTATCAAAAGCTTGCAGATTAGCAAGAAAAAAGACAAAATTTTGGTACAATATAATAAATAAAATTAAAATTTAATGTGTGAATTAAAGAGTAGATTAGACCCAAGGGAATATAGAATTAGTGTGGTAGAATAAATTTGTGAATAAATAGCCCAGAATAAAGCACAGAGACTTGAAGGTAAAATATACATATAAAATAAAGGTTGAAATACATAAAGAAAAGAGTGAAAAATCTGACATATACCTAATACCTAGCCAGCATTCTAGTTTAGTAGAGACAGTGGTGGGTGGAGAAACTACATTTCAGGAGATGGTGCCTATAATTTTTCAGAGTTCATGAGAGACACCAATTTAGATACTCTGGAAATTGAATAAATCCCAAATTGTGTAAGTAAAAAGAAATTCACTAGTACATATATTTCATGGTTATATGGAGCAAGACTGCCTAGATTTGAACCCTGCCTCCAATAGCTCCTAACTGGGCAACTTGGGACAAATTACTTAACTTGTCTTTGCCATAGTTTCTGATCTCTAAAAATAGTTTTAAAAATAGTATCTACCACATAGATGGTTATGAGATTAAATGAGTTGGCATCTGTAATGCTCTTTAGTCTGTCGAGTTTCTAATATTCATCTTTATTACTTTTATCTTGAATGCTCACCAAGGTGTTCTGGATCAGAAACTGATTTCTTACTAATTAACTCACAATAAATAGAAAGTGAACTGGCCTGCCTCGCCCTAAGCCTTAACCATGATGAAAGCCAAGCCAAATGTCCTACATTGATAGCCGAACATTCCATAGATGACTGACAGCAAACAATGGATTATTTTCATTTATGTACAGGAGAGAGACAGCCATTCCCCTCCCACTCCTGAAAGGAGAGAAAAATCTTCTGCTCCTTTGAAATGAGGTGGAAAGGATCCTAGGTTCTTACTTAACCATTTAGAATGTAACTGTATCCTTCCACAGGTCAGATACCCCAAAGGAGTCTCCAAAGTCTGGGCTTTGCACGTAGGGAGATAGCAGCCCAGCCTTTCTTGGATGGTGAGCGCATGAGTAATCATTTTATGAGCATGGTCTACAACTTACATATACACAACACTTATTATTTTATATGTAAAATAGCTCAAAACAAAAAGGATATTTTGTACAGAAAATATAAAGAAAAGAAAGAAAAAAGAACAAAAGAAAGAAAGATGGAGGATGGGAGAAAACTTTCATAAAATCTTCATCCAAAGTATCAGTGGCAGTGTGGAAAGGGAAAAGCAAAACAGAAAACGCTATCCTCTGTAATGTACCAGGTTTGACAATTTAAGTTTTCTGACACGATGTGTAATTTCTTATGTTCAAGGACTAGTTTCTTGGCAAGAAAAAAAGCTCTTAGTTTCAGAGAGCATAGAACATAACACAATTTAAATGTCTTAAAGTAGCTTTGACAATAGCATGCAATATACACTGTGAGCAGTCTTTATGAGTGATTCTTTAAGATACCCCATCATTTGGCTTTGGACATGAGGAAGTATCTTTATCATGAACACTTGCTGTGCTAGCCTGATGCCCACAATTCCTATGATCCCCCACTCCTCCCAGTTCTTCTTTCAAAAACTGGGAAGGGGCACTAAGGTGACCATCAGAATAATGAGGATGGGGTGTGTTTTCTTGTTAAGTCCAAGGCAGGGCTTGGCCCTATTGGATGGCAGCTCTTTTAAAAGATGAGTATTTAATACTGCTTCGTTCTTTGGTCTGGTTTGTTGTTGCCAATTTGAGACCACAGGGAATGTCATCTTCAACATCTTCATAATTTTACACTGATAAAAATTATTAAAGAGAATTTAAAGTCTTATCTGTGGATCAGTGTGCTGTATTAAAGAAAAGGAGAATAAAAAATATATGAATATATATTCACACACATGAAAACATATTGTGGGTAGAAAACAGGATAATGAAATATGAAAAAACTCTTCATAAAATTTTATTTTGCAAGATGTCCCTTTTTGATTTTAAATAGTGGGGGAAGAGATTAGTCTTGTAAGCGTCAGTCCCACACACCACGTCTTTTCTCTCCCTGGTGTTAATGTTCCATGTAATGCTAATTAAATGGACATGTGTAACTAATTTAAGTGTTACAGAATTCAAAGCAGTCTTAATTCCCCCTTCACCCAAAAATAGAATGAGAAACTAAGTTGTTAGTCTCTAGACTTTATAGTGGGCAGAGAATTAAATTATAAAATCATATTTTACAGAAAAATCTACATTGATTTCTCAGGTTATGAATACTTGATTATGATAGGGACAGTTCAGAAATAGCCTCATGGAAAAAGTAGTTATTCATTATACTGAGTCTCATAGCCAAGAAAGAGGGCAGAAAGAATGTAATTGTGAGCGGTCAAGCTTAACACATATGTATAGAGCAAATATTCTCACTCTGTTCAGTGGCAGAATTGAGTCTGCTGAATATCATACCAGGGGCAGTGTCCAAAGGGTGGTCAAAGTGGTCCTCTGACATAAAGAAACATGACCCACAAAAAGCATTGAAAGAAAATTTACATATAGACGTATTATTAAGATACATATCATTACAGATACTTTCTTTACCAGGATGAGTGCAATCTGAAACTTTATTATATGCCAACTCAATTTTTTAATATCACTATCTAAAAAGGGAAGGAAAGGTATAGTTATATTTCCATATTCTTTGAACACTATTTGCAGAAATGGCATTAATTCTGAAAATATCATCTTTCCCAATCAAAGCCATCTTAGAGATAACTCTGCATTATTACTTAAAGAAAACTGCCAGGGGGAGAATCTATACCTAGTAAAATTTAACAGACCAGTGGAGGCAAAACATAACAGCCTGTGTTAAGGGTAGTCATCATCCACAAACAGTAGAGAAAAAAAACTGAAAAGCTTACCTTTATGATGGTTTGCACTGGATACGACTTTTCCCCACAAGGTTACAATAAATATTATTATTAGCAGTTTTCCTTTTGTTGCTTTCTGTAAGTATCTCTTACTCATCCTACAAATAAAAAATAATAACAAAAATCATAAGGATGTAAATTCATAGCTTTTCCATAATAATTGTGCTACATTTAAAGACTTCCACTATACTTTAACCCCTTCAACTCCTGAAAACTGTATTTCTTGTATTTAAAATGCTGTTCACTGTATATAAATGATGATTAGAGAAAATAAAGGTTTTCCAAAGTACCTTGATATGATGCAAGAGATGAGCAAAGTCCTGCCTCAGTCAGTCTTCATCCACTTAACCATAGCCTAAATCAGTTTGGAAATATTATCACATTTCTCTCCATATAAACATAGATTTAATTTATTAACAAAATCCAAGGCACAGTCATTTGGAAAATCTTTAAATAAATGCCTTATTATTTTACTTTTTTCCTAAGAATTGTCAAGTCAAATGGACAGTGTAACAGTTTAGCTATAACTGCTTAGATGAATTCCTGCACAGAATATGCTCACTTCAAATCTATTATTCCTAATGTGCTTTTTTAAAATCATCTGGTTATATACATTTCTTACTGCAAAGTAACATGATGCTCCTAATGTACACAACTCCAATACAGGCGACACAATATTGTTGGATTCCACCTTGATGTGCATTCCCAGAGGTAGGAGAAAAATGAAAAAGTAGAATGAAAAACACCAAATCAACATTTTCATGTTGAACTCATAAAACTAAAGAAAAGAAAAAATGTTATAACAAAATAATAGCTGCCTATAATAAAAGTTCAGAACTCACTTTCTACAACATTCTTTCATTAGTTCTGAAGAATAAATTTGGCCTGTAGGTATGTCCATCGCCATTTTGTAGATGAGGAAATTTGGAAATTTGCCCGGACCACATTTAATGACAATAAAAATATAATCCCAGAATTGTCTAATTCTAAAATTCTTGCATTAATAACTAAAGGATGGGGGGAGGGCGCCCAAGATGGCCAAATAGGAACAGCTCCAACCTCCAGCTCCCAGCCTGAGCAAACACAGAAGATGGGTGATTTCTGCATTTTCAACTGAGGTACTGGGTTCATCTCAGTGGGGCATGTCGGACAGTCGGTGCTGGTGAGTGGGTGCTGTCCGACTAGCAAGAGCTGAAGCAACAGAACAAAGCTGGACGGGCAATGACTTTGACAAGTTGAGAGAAGAAAGCTTCAGTTGATCAAACTACTCAAGCTAAAGGAGGAACTACGTACCCGCGCAAAGAAACTAAAAACCTTGAAAAAAGAATGGCTGAATGGAGAACTAGAATAATCAATGCAAAGAAGACCATAAAAGAACTGATAGACATGAAAACCATAACACGAGAACTACATGACAAATGCACAAGTTTCAGTAACCAACTCGATCAACTGGAAGAAAGAGTATCGGTGATTGAAGATCAAATGAATGAAATGAAGCGAGAAGAGAGTGTAGAGAAAAAAGAGTAAAAAGAAATGAACAAAGCCGCCAAGAAATATGGGATTATGTGAAAAGACCAAATCTATGTCTGACTGGTGTGCCTGAAAGTGATGGGGAAAATGTAACCAAGTTGGAAAACAATCTGCAGGATATCATCTAGGAGAACTTCCCCAACCTAGTCAGGCAGGCCATATTCAAATTCAGGAAATATAGAGAACACCACAAAGATACTCCTCGAGAAGGGCAACTCCAAAACACATAATTGTCAGATTCACCAAAGTTGAGATGAGGAAAATATGTTAAGGGCAGCCAGAGAGAAAGGTTGGGTTACCCACAAAGGGAAGTCCATCAAACTAACAACAGATCTCTCAGCAGAAACTCTACAAGCCAGAAGAGAACATGGGCCAAAATTCAACATTCTTAAAGAAAAGAATTTTCAACCCAGAATTTCATATCCAGCCAAACTAAGTTTCATAAGTGAAGGAGAAATAAAAATCCTTTACAGACAAGCAAATGCTTAGAGATTTTGTCACCACCAGGCATGCCCTACAAGAGACCCTGAAGGAAGGACTAAACATGGAAAGGAACAACCAGTACCAGCCATTGCAAAAACATGCCAAAATGTAAAGACCATCGATGCTAGGAAGAAACTGCATCAACTAATGAGCAAAATAACCAGCTAATATCATAATGACAGGATCAAGTTCACACATAACAATCTTAACCTTAGATGTTAATGGACTAAATGGTCCATTTAAAAGACACACATGGCATATTGGATAAAGAGTCAAGACCCATCAGTTTGCTGTATTCAGAAGACCCATCTCACATGCCTAGACACACATAGGCTCAAAATAAAGGGATGGAGGAAGATCTACCAAGCAAATGGAGAACAAAAAAAAGCAGGGGTTGCAATCCTAGTCTCTGATAAAACAGACTTTAAACCATCAAAGATCAAAAGAGACAAAGAAGGGCATTACATAATGGTAAAGGGATCAATTCATCAGGAAGAGCTAACTATCCTAAATATATATGCACCCAATACAGGAGCACCCAGATTCATCAAGCAAGTCCTTAGAGACTTACAAAGAGACTTAGCCTCCCATACAATAATAATGGGAGACTTTAACACCCTGCTGTCAACATTACACAGATCAATGACACAGAAAGTTAACAAGGATATCCAGGATTGAACTCAACTCTGCACCAAGTGAACCTAATAGACATCTACAGAACTCTCTACTCTAAATAAACAGAATATACGTTCTTCTCAGCACCACATCGCACTTATCCCAAAATTGACCACATAGTTGGAAGTAAAGCACTCCTGAGCAAATGTACAAGAACAGAAATTATAACAAACTGTCTCTCAGACCACAGTGAAATTAAACTAGAACTCAGGACTAAGAGATTCAATCAAAACTGCTCAACTACATGGAGGCTGAACAACCTGCTCCTGAATGACTACTGGGTACATAACAAAATGAAGGCAGAAATAAAGATGTTCTTTGAAACCAATGGGAACAAAGATACAACATACCAGAATCTCTGGGACACATTTAAAGCAGTGTGTAGCAGGAAATTTATAACACTAAATGCCCGCAAGGCAAAGCAGGAAAGATCTAAAATTGACACCCTAATTTCACAATTAAAAGAACTAGAGAAGCAAGAGCAAACACATTCAAAAGCTAGCAGAAGGCAAGGAATAACTAAGATCAGAGAAGAACTGAAGGAGAGACACAAAATCCCTCCAAAAAATTAATGGATCCAGGAGCTGGTTTTTGGAAAAGATCAACAAAAATGATAGACTGCTAACAAGACTAAGAAAGAAGAAAAGAGAGAAGAATCAAATAGATGCAATAAAAAATGATAAAGGGTATATCAACACCAATCCCACAGAAATACAAACTACCATCAGATAATACTATAAATACCTCTATTCAAATAAACTAGAAAACCTAGAAGAAATGGATAATTTCCTGGACACTTACACTCTCCCAAGACTAAACCAGGAAGAAGTTGAATCCCTGAAAAGACCAATAGCAGGCTCAGAAATTGAGGCAAGAATTAATAGCCTACCAACCAAAAAAGTCCAGGACAAGATGGATTCACAGCCGAATTCTACCAGAGATACAAGGAGGAGCTGGTACCATTCCTTCTGAAACTATTCCAATCAATAAAAAAAAGAGGGAATCCTCCCTAACTCATTTTATGAGGCCAACATCATCCTGATACCAAAACCTGGCAGAGACACAACAAAAAGAGAATTTTAGCCCAATATCCCTGATGAACATCGATGCAAAAACTCTCAATAAAATACTGGCAAACCGAATGCAGCAGCATATCAAAAACTTATCCACCATGATCAAGTGGGCTTCATCCCTGGGAGGCAAGGCTGGTTCAACATATGCAAATCAATAAATGTAATCCAGCATATAAACAGAACCAAAGACAAGAACCACATGATTATCTCAATAGATGCAGAAAATGTCTTTGAAAAAATTCAACAGCCTTTCATGCTAAAAACTCTCAATAAATTCGGTATTGATGGAACGTATCTCAAAATAATAAGAGCTATTTCTGACAAACCCACAGCCAATATCATACTGAATGGGCAAAAACTGGAAGCATTCCCTTTGAAAACTGGCACAAGACAGGGATGCCCTCTCTCACCACTCCTATTCAACATAGTGTTGGAAGTTCTGGCTAGGGCAATCAGGCAAGAGAAAGAAATCAAGGGTATTCAGTTAGGAAAAGAAGAAGTCAAATTGTCCCTGTTTGCAGATGACATGATTGTATATTTAGAAAACCCCATTGTCTCAGTCCAAAATCTCCTTAAGCTGATAATGAACTTCAGCAAAGTCTCAGGATACAAAATCAATGTGCAAAAAATCATAAGCATTCTTATACACCAGTAACAGACAAACAGAGAGCCAAATCATGAATGAACTCCCATTTGCAATACTTTCAAAGAGAATAAAATACCTAGGAATCCAGCTTACAAGGGATGTAAAGGACCTCTTCAAGGAGAACTACAAACCACTCCTCAGTGAAATAAAACAGGACACAAACAAATGGAAGAACATACCATGCTCATGGATAGGGAGAATCAATACTGTGAAAATGGCCATACTCCCCGAAGTAATTTATAGATTCAATGTCATCCCTATTAAGCTACCAATGATTTCTTTCCCAGAATTGGAAAAAACTGCTTTAAAGTTCATATGGAACCAAAAAAGACCCCACATTGCCAAGACAATCCTAAGCCAAAAGAACAAAGCTGGAGGCATCATGCTACCTGACTTCAAACTACACTGCAAGGCTACAGTAACCAAAACAGCACGGTACTGGTACCAAAACAGAGATATAGACCAATGGAACAGAACAGAGCCCTCAGAAATAATGCCACACATCTACAGCCATCTGATCTTTGATAAACCTGAGAGAAACAAGAAATGGGGAAAGTTTTCCCCATATAATAAATGGTGCTGGGAAAATTGGCTAGCCATAAGTAGAAAGCTGAAACTGGATCCTTTCCTTACTCCTTATACGAAAATTAATTCAAGATGGATTAGAGATTTAAATGTTAGACCTAAAACCACAAAAATCCTAGAAGAAAACCTAGGTAATACCATTCAGGACATAGGCACGGGCAAGGACTTCATGTCTAAAACACCAAAAGCAATGGCAACAAAACCCAAAATTGACAAATGGGGTCCAATTAAACTAAAGAGCTTCTGCACAGCAAAAGAAACTACCATCAGAGTAAACAGGCAACCTACAGAATGGGAGAAAATTTTTGCAATCTACTCATCTGACAAAGGGCTAATATCCAGAACCAACAAAGAACTCAAACAAATTTACAAGAAAAAAGCAAACGACCCCATCAAAAAGTGAGCAAAGGATATGAACAGACACTTCTCAAAAGAAGACATTTATGCAGCCAACAGACACATGAAAAAATACTCATCATCACTCACCATCAGAGAAATGCAAATCAAAACCACAATGAGATACCATCTCACACCAGTTAGAATGGCAATCATTAAAAAAATCAGGAAACAACATGTGCTGGAGAGGATGTGGAGAAATAGGAACACTTTTACACTGTTGGTGGGACTGTAAACTAGTTCCACCATTGTGGAAAACAGTGTGGCGATTCCTCAAGGATCTAGAACTAGAAATACCATTTGACCCAGCCATCCTATTACTGGAGACATACCCAAAGGATTATAAATCATGCTTCTATAAAGACACATGCACACAAATGTTTATTGCAGCACTGTTCACAATAGGAAAGACTTGGAGTCAACCCAAATGTCCATCAGTGACAGACTGGATTAAGAAAATGTGGCACATATACACCATGGAATACTATGCAGCCATAAAAAAGGATGAGTTTGTGTCCTTTGTAGGGACATGGATGCAGCTGGAAACCATCATTCTCAGCAAACTATTGCAAGAACAGAAAACCAAACACCGCATGTCCTCACTCATAGGTGGGAATTGAACAATGAGATCACCTGGACACAGGAAGGTGAACATCACACACGGGGGCCTATTGTGGGGAGGGGGGATGGGGGAGGGATAGCACTAGGAGATATACCTAATGTAAATGACGAGTTAATGGGTGCAGCACACCAACATGGCACATGTATACATATGTGACAAACCTGCACGTTGTGCACTTGTACCCTAGAACTTAGAGTATAATAATAATAATAATAAATCACCAAGTGATAAGCAAAACTGATATGAAATCAAGTCCATCTCCATTTATTTATGAGGGAGATTAAATATATGCCTGTCACCCTGTGCCTTTCCGATTCAGAACCTATACTGAACTCTACTGTGCTTGACCTGTAGATACTTGCATGCCCTGCTTTTAAAGCAATTTCCGGGGGTCACTTCCTGATGTAGCCTGATTCCTTTTCCTCTTGTACAGTCTAGGTTACCCTTTTTTGTACATTTTTACCTCCAAAACATTCTATCTCCAAAAATGTGACTCAAAGGTAGAACGGGCGGCTATATAGTTTCAAAGAGGAGTCCTTGACATTTTTTCATGGATGACTAAATGCATGAAAAAATAAATTATATATTATGTATTTTAATATAGATATATGCTAACATTTCTTAGCTTGGGGAGGTTGTAGGGATTAGTTCAAATGTTTAGATAGCAATATTGTAAGAATAAAAACATGAACTTCTAAGTCAGAATGCCGGGGTTTGAGTCCAAACTTGAATGGCTTCTAATGATGTGGCCTTTACCCAACTTTACTTTTTTTGGATCTCCTGCTTCAATTTCTCCTGCAAATTTCTGGATCTCCTGCTTCAGTTTCTTCTACTGTAGCATGGGATAATGTATGTGAAATTCTTGGCCCACTGACAAGCACGTACTACGGATTCGATGGCTATGATATTAGAGAATAATGAGTCATATGTGTATGTTTGATCCTTGAGTGTTTGGGAGGCCAGTCCATTCATGAGATGATTGAAGGGAGTTTCAGTAGCACCAACAGCTGTAAACTCTCCGTGGACCTTAGCCTCATGACATGGCAACGATAATGCACAAGAAGATAGGTATTTGAGCTTTTAAATCAGACTGTTTGGGTTTAAAACTAGGCTTCCTGCTGACTATGTGACTTTGAACAAATTACTTAATAATTCAGATTATTCTCATTGTCAGTAAGATGAAGATAATAATATCTACCTAACAGTGTTGTTGGTATGAAGATTAAATGAGATAGTCTGTGTAAAATGTTTAACACTATGCATAGCAAATAATAAATGCTCAATAAATGCTAACCATTACTATAATCATTACTCAGTCAGACTAGCGTTTTCCTAAATTCATTCTGTGAGGCACCAGTTCCACAGATTGTTATTAAAGTATTAGTGAAAAATAAAGGGGGGAAATACATTTGTAACATTCTGAGTTCAACCAATTTAACTAGATGTTTTTAACAAGAGGCATATTGCCAAATATGCCTTTTTAGAAACATTTTCCAGGAACCTCCTCCACAGTGTAACAGAGCACACTAGTGTCCCCGGGAAGCCTCTCAGAGAAATATTGAGCTATAACAATCACCTGGTTTGGAACTTAGTAAACCAAATGTCTTTTTAAATCTTCCATTCTATTGCCTTTGTTTCCTCTCTCAGCACTCTTGCTATTTGTTTTAAGAATCTTCTCTTTTTTTCTACATTTTTTCAACTGTCCTGACTCCCCTCTGCGTCTAATCCCTGCAACCTTATTGTACTGTATATCACATAACAGAATGAACAGCAAAACTCATCTGACAGGAAGAGCTGCTTAGCATAATTCTTGATAATAGCTTCTCCTTAGCACATGGCCTCTGCTACAAGGGCAATGACCCATCATTTTTCCATACCATTGTGCACCCACCCAATGGTATGACAGAACTGACAGCTGGTCAAACTGATAACTAGACATATGGAAACAGAAACACCCACAAAGTCACAGCCTGTCAAAGTAAGGAAAGAAAGGAGAATGCATGTCAACATTTGGAAGGCTGTAAGGACTGGTATTTTCTCCTTTTCATAACACCCTCACTCCTGTCCAGTTAATTACTGTGTTCTGTCAATACTATCTCCAGAATATCTCTTAAATGTATATTCGTATATGTATTACTACTGCAACACCGCAATTCAGACCACCAAACTTTCTCACTGGCCGCAGCATCCTAACTGGACATTTGCCACCAAATTGCCCTCCTATGTCTGTCTTTTTCACAATTATATTTGCAGTATTTAGTAAGTGCCTGATAAATATTGTTGACTGAATGTAACGCATTCTCTATGCTATAGCCAAATATGTCTCTATGAGCGTGAAACATACTTGCTTAAAATCTTAGCATGATTCCCTTCTCTGCTCAGAACAGAAGACCATCATTCTTAGTAGAGTATAAAAATCCTGCAGCAGAATTCTTTTTAAGCTTTGATTCTTTCTTTATGTCTCTAATCTCATTTTATGCCATTTTGTCCCATCTTTCTCTCCACACACACTCATAGTCTATTTTTAACCCTAGAAAATTTCTCCAATGACTTCCAGCTAAATCTTAACCCCCATGCCACTTGAAATATGTTAGCTATTCCCTCCATTCCCACCCACTCTTCAAAATGGGTAACTTCTACTCACTAGTCATGGGGCAGGTTAGAATTCCTCCTATAGGATTTATCCAAGACCATGCTGAGTTCCCTTCTTTCTGCACAACAGTCACTTGCCATAGCATATTATAATCCACCTACTTATATTCAACCATTATTCTCATATAAGATTCCTAAAGACAGCAACTGTGTCCCATACATTTGTGAATCTGTAGGGCTCATCCAAAGTCCAGGTTAATAGCTGCTAAATAAGTACTTATTGAATGTTGGTGGTGCCTTACAGCCAAATATGTTGCATGGTGGTTAACAATGAGGAGGAATGAAGTATGTGCCAGCTCTCTAGATGACAAACAGGAAGTGAAAAAGAATGAGGGGGCAGTGTGCAGCAAGACAGAGCAAACTGAGGAGGAAAAGAGAAAAATGAAACCCAATCTTGAATGTGTTTTATTCTGATTTTTAAATAACAATCAAGTTTGAACAAAGTGAAGCACAATAGAGTGATCAAGGATTTCTGACAAAGGTACAATACCAGAGAAAAACACCTAAAGGAAAAAAGCTGAATGTACATTTCTTCTTTACCTTGCATGACAGCACAAAAGAAGGGACATTGCCTTCTTTCTCTATTTGCTAACAACCAGGTCTCAGTATAAAATTTACCACTACAGAAATACTGAATGTGGTCCTGGGCTCCAACACCGTTTAGAACTGTCACATTCATTTGTGAAAATGGCAAATTTTAAGTGAATTTTGCAACAGCAAAAACAGTGAAAAGAAACTGGAAACTGAAGAAAAATACACATAGAAGAGGAAACCTTGAAATCCCTCCCTGGCAGCAGCAGCAGCTTGCAAGGAGCACAAGGGAAACGAGGAAATTGAGAAATGGTAACCTTGGCAGTGAAGGATGTTGAAGTGAGAAGTTGTCAAAGTGGAGGACTGACAATTAAATCTCCTGGACTTTCTCCCACTCTTCTCTTCTGTTACATATTTCACTTATGTACACTGAAGTTTAGACTTTTGGATTATTTGAAACGCTTCTCATCCCACTAATGTTAAAAGTACATTTAACTGGCCGGGTGCAGTGGCTCACGCCTGTAATCCCAGCACTTCAGGACGCTGAGGCAGGCAGATCACAAGGTCAGGAGATCGAGACCATCCTGGCTAGCACGGTGAAACCCCATCTCCAATAAAAATGCAAAAACTTAGCCAGGCATGGTGGCAGGTGCCTGCAGTGCCAGCTACTCGGGAGACTGAGGCAAGAGAATGGTCTGAACCTAGGAGGCGGAGCTTGCAGTGAGCCTAGATCTTGCCATTGCACTCCAGCCTGGGCAACAGAGCAAGACCCCATCTCAAAAAAAAAATCATTTAATTGTTAAAAAGCAAGAAATAAAAACTGTTATGCTGTGAGAAAAATCATTTCCCCATGAAAACAGAAAGTAAGTTTAACTGGTATATAAACAAAAACCTGGAAGGAAAAAAGGGAGGAATAAAGGAGATAGTATAAAGGAGATGTATTAAAAAGATAGAAGTGGAGGTTAGAATCCAACCACCTGGCCTCTCCTTGAGCCTAAGACACTTCTGTGGAAACAGAGATCACATAAGGGAATATATTTTTTGTCTTTTTAGGAAAATTCTTTGCATTAATCTAAATATCGGACAAACCTAGTGTTAACTAGTTACAATGGCATGGACCTTAACAGACAAATCTCGAAACAAAATTCACCCTTAGGGCAGAATGCTCAGTAGATTAGTCACGCACCCTTTCTCCTCATAGGAACCAGAATGATCATTATAAAATATAAATCAAATGACATTACCCCACTGGCCCTATGCCTTGCTTAAAATCCCGGAATTTACCTACTCATTGAAATGAGAATAAAATATATATCTCTTACTGGAGAAAAAAGAAACAACATCATCTTCCCTCTCAACCACTCTGACTTCATTTCACATCCCTCTACCCCAGGTTCCCTATGCTTCAGGCACACTGGCCCTCCCACTATCCCCCCTACTAAGCTGATTCTAGACCTTACACTAAATGTTAATTCTGCCATGAAGGTTCTCTTACCTGTCTCTGTAGTGGTCTGCTTTTCATAATCACCTCCACAGAGGTTATTATGACCATCCTGCCCTCCAGAGTTCAGAGAGACCCACCCTGCAGTTTCTCTCTCTCTCTCTCTCTCTCTCTCTCTCTCCCCAAATAGCCTACAGCATTTTCTCTATTTATTCTAATCTAAAATTATTCTATTCACTACTTTATACAATTCTATAAGTGTCTATTTTCTCCCTTTTCCCATTAAAACGTAATTTGCATGAGAGCAAAGATCCTGCCTACAAGTCACTGCTCTAGCACATAGAACATCACCTGGATCATGGAACATCAAGAGATGTAGAATGAAGAAATAGGTATATTTTATAATCAGAACAAAAGAGATGACTTTTTTAATAGAGAAGTTTTATTACTTCTTTTAATTTAAAAAACATACTTTCCTTATATTCAACAACTAGAAATGGAGATGTGAAGAACGGTACATATTGGTGGAGTGATAGAAGAAGTGAGAAGAATGAGTGGGAGATGAGGAAATGGAAACAAAGACTAGATTACTCTTTCAAGAAACACACAGAGAAGGGAAGTAAAGATGGAGTGGTGGCTAGAGAGATTTAAACAAGATAACAGAGCCAAAAGAAAGGGAGTAGTTAAAGATACCAAAGTGAGCGTAGATTATGAAACTTAATTTTCAAATGAAGTCAAAAAATACGTGACAGTTTTGTCAATGTAAAGCATTCTACAGGTATAATTTATTATTGCTATTATTCCTTTAGTTTCCTTATTTTTATAGAAATGAAATGTATCCTTCAAAACTAAACCCTTCTTTGTTCTTACAAACAGATTAATACTAATATTCTACTAAATAGGACATCGAGAGCTACAAGTTTGACTACATTGCTGTTTTTATCCAAAATCATGTCTAACCTGAGTAGAATTGTATAATACTCTGCCTGTATATAGAATATTCAAGTAGTTACTGAAATAGCAATTGTCTTTAGGTGGATGGTGCCATCGATATTGACAGAGATTAAATATTAAAGCACAAGAGACTCATATGTAAGTTGTATATATAAAGGGTATATAGTAACAAATTAGGAGATTAACTCATACATGTAATCATGTATGTTGTGTGTTAAATCATCCAGAAACCAAGGTGGTTGATTTTAATCATTTCAATTACTGCAGTTTTTCTTTTCACTTCACATCATATATCAAGTATCACCACATGATGGTATTTTAAGCCACATTCACTAGGCACATTATGTGAGTCAGAACATTCCTATTGAAGAACTAGTATTTACATTTTCTATATTGTAAATTATTATCAAAAGTTTATGGAGTTATATTTTCACAAGCTAGTCATATGATTTGCCGAATTAGGTCATATTTTCTTAAACAACTTCAAAACACAGACTTTGGAACCTAAATCAGTTTCTAAACTTTGTCTGAATTGAAACACTTGTTTTAAAATGTTCATTACGTTTGATATATCCGTGTTTTGTAATGAATCCAGCTCTTAATTCTATTCACTAAAGAAGTCAACCCTGGAGATTTAGCTAAGAAAGCTGCATTGGTTTCTAAGGATTTCCTGGCAGCAAACACAAGCCTCATTTAAGAACCACAAGTATCTGCTTCCTTCACCCAGATTTTATACTTTCATTCATTTACCCACAATACTGCAATTTTGGTGGGTACAAAAACTCAGGAGCACTATTGCTTTATGCCTAGCCGTGTATAGCCAAATTGTTGGATTTGTGCAAATACCTTTACCACCCACAGATTGAAATGATATAGAAGAGAAATGTATTATCATTTAAATGATTTCTCTAGAAACACAATATTCCAAGGCGCCAAGCTCTAACATCCAAAACAGAAAACAATGCTGTAAGGCAAAGATAAAGCAATCATTTAAGATTCTTCAGAGCCCTAGAAAGACACCTGAAATGATCAAGGCTAAGCTACATCACCTTGCATCTATTATTACAAGTGAATCACTTGCCCTCCTTTCTATCTATAAAATGGGAATGTCGTCTATTTTTTTCAAACAGAAATGTCATTAGAATAAACAAGAAATCATGGGAGAGTTTGAACTTAAAGATGTGAAAAATCAGAGGTGTTACTGTTTCTTCAAAGGTCCTTCTCCCAGAGCATGGGCTTATAAGTCAGAAAAACCAAACGTGATCCTGGATTCCAACAAATAATAGTCAAATAAATATGTCATCTTTACTTAACATCGAGTCTCAATGCACACACAGAGAACGTATAAATAATATTACATATAATATTGTAATGTATGTATGTAATGAATGTATAAATATTACTACATATGTTGTAAAGAATGAGCACAAAAGAGATAAAGCTAACTGTATGTCTTTCATTCTCACACGCCCTGTTGAGGCATTTTACTCCTCTCAGTGGCTGTAGATAGTTTGAGGAAGGTGCATCCATCATATTTAAATTTCATATCTCTTTCCATTTCAGTCATAATCCTAAACTACATTCTTTCTCCGCATTTCTGTTTTGTATTCAGTACTCCTCTCCTTATCAATTGCTTATTGTTTTATATTATTATCTATCTCCTCCAGGGTCCAAATCTGTTTTTCCCAAAGAAAAAAATTAAGGAAAATACGGTGCGATTATATAGTATGACCAAAAGTGAGATTTCATACTGAACCACTGTAACAAGATATGCATATATCAAAAAACAAGCCATCAAAAATTTGAGTCTAATCAAGCTAAAATGTAAAATGTATTAAAGCTACTAAATTGAAAATAAATCTAATTTTTGCAATTTAATATGAAATGCATGTGTCCACAAAATCATGATGATGTTTGTAAAGGAGAGGGCTGGATAACTGAATCTAGACAACACAAAACCTTGTTTTATATTTGCCCTCTTCTACAAAAACTTCAGACAAAAGTACTAACAATTAGAAAAATTTGGATTACCTTCTCCTACCCTCTTAATACAATGACACTATGTCACAACATGAATTAAAGCAAGTGGTAGGAGACAAGCAGATGATTTGTAGATCTGTAAACAACCCACAAAGCTTCCACTCCTGCATGATCTGGAGATGACTACATTTCACAAATGTTAGGTGGAGCACCATTATATGGAATAAGAAAGAAAACTTCCAATTATATGTAGCCTCTTATGGATGGCTAAATCACTAGCCTTATATTTAATTTTGTGATTATATATGGTAAAAAGAGATAACTCTGCACATCGCATCTAAGTTCTGTATATAATATTCATAATAAAATATTTTCTTTCTTTTTTAATAAGACTTTTATAATGCAAATAATAAGACTTTTATCAATGCAAATAAGCTATGGTAATGGAACCAGTTCTGAATATTTCTTCACTCTATTATCATTGGGACTAGTTAAGACTTTTACTCCTTTTGTTCTGGTGTACCTGTTCTCTTGGGAAATGAGGCACGGAAGAAATCCACATCACCTCAGCTCTTTCTCCTGCATGCTGGCAAACGAGTGAAAGAATGAGTGAGAACAACGACAACCATCTTTAAGAGTTCTTTGTTAGCATAAAGTTTGTGGTCCAAGAACATTTATTCTCACCATGGTAACACCTACATATATGAAGGACTCTCCATTTTATGCATTTAACCATCCAGTATGGTCAATATGCCAGCAAGCACTAGCTAGTTAACAGCACACATTCAGAGAGAAAAACAGCTTTACCAGCAAACCATTGCAACATGGAAACTCCCCCTCAACACAGATTGTTCTCAAAGGTAAGTGAACTGAAGAGCTAAAGTTTCATATCTGAAGGCCTCTGCTCATATAACCATCCCTTCTAAAGCACCAACATCAACATATTTCAACCATACCATCAAAAATTATAAAAACAAAGCGTTAAAAAAAAAATGATAGCAGTTACGTGTCAAAAAGAATGCTATTCTGTGTTCTCAAAAGAAACCAAAAGGAAAGAGTCCAAGAATAGAATGTTTAATCAAGTTCACTTGAATTCACACTGCTCTCTGAGAATAATAGTTGAAGCAACATTTTTGGACAATTATGTGCACTAGCATTAAATCCCCGAGCACAGCAACGTCACAAAGCACAATGGAAGAGACAGTGATGCTAGGACCCACACACTTTTATCACCACATTCTATTCACACTCCTTATATGTGTTTGATAGTTGTACATTACTTCATATATTTCAATGAGCTGTCTTTGAGGGAAAGGTAGAACATTATCAGATTTTAATATAACAAAGTACCATCCTCAGCTTTCAGCTAACAGCTTAAGCAACTGAGAACTCAACTGATTAGGAATCAAAGAAGCAACCACTCTGTGCTACAAACCTCAGTCGACAGTAAGCCTCTATAACATATCGCTTTCTGACTTGTTCTTTTTGCAATAAGATTTCAGTGCCTTTTAGAATCTCACTTCTTTACTCTTTCCTTTCATGAATAAAATCAATCACATAATATACACTACTCTAACTTCTATTTGCCATCAACTGCTTTGTTCCACTCCTAACATTTTCCTTATGGATGAATTTGGCTTCCTCAGTCATGATGCAGGTATTTTCCTACAGTATGCAATCATATGGCAAAGCAGCAGTCAAGTGGTTAAGTGTGCAATCTTGAGAAATTTTCCCAATGGTAAGATGTATTCTATTGTGAAATTATGCCCCAAGGTGGTGGTGGAAGCCTATTACCTGGGTCTAGTTTCAAAAAATTCTCCAAAGAACACCCTGAGGAAAGCCCTATATTACAGGGATATGAAGAACTAGTCCAAACTACAGCCATCGTCATTTCAAATTGGCTGAAAACCTACCGACCTAATTTCTTCTCGATTTATATCCCATTACTTCAATTGCTAGGAACAAGGATTCAGGACACATCAGGTAGAATACTACACAAAACAAGTGCCAGATATCGCTACAGTTTAGCAACAATTTAACCAGTAATCCCTGAGTTAACACTCTTCTTGTAATGTACAATGGACATGAGAGTACTTTGTAAACTGTATAGTAGTCTACAAATTAGACTTATTACAAAATCATACTAAATTAGGTAATAGGGTGAATGGATAAACAAATTGTGATATAGATATATATATACACACACACACATATACATATATATACACACACAATGGAATATTATTCAGCCTTAAAAAGAAATTACAACATAGATGAACTTGGAAACACGTTAAGTGAAATAAGCCAGACACAAAAGTACAAATACTGTGTGATTCTACGTACATGAAAGGTACCTAGAATAGTCAAATTCATTGTGACAGAAAGTAGAATAGAGATTACTAGGAGCTGAAGGGAGGGGGAAATGGAGAGTTACTATTTAATGAATATAGAGTTTTTGTACAGGATGATTTTTAAAAGAGTTCTGGAATACATAGCAGTAATATACAACATTGTGAACGTACTTAATGCGGCTGAATTGTACAAAAAATGGCTACAATGGTAAACTTTATGTTATGTCTATTTTACAACAATAAAAATGAAGAAAAACACATAAAATGGCAAGAGTCATAACGGGAACAGTTCTGCTCATTGGCTCTACCATATAACCTACATTTATTTTCTTCGTGGCACTGAACAGTATTTGAAATAGTATTAACCTATTTGCTTACTTGTTTATTGTCTCTCTCTCCCCCTAGTAGAATACAATTGACTATAAGAGCACAAACCTATGCCTTCTATTTCACTACTTTACTTCCAGCATTTATGATGTTTCTTATCACAGAGTGTGTGCAGAATAAATATGTGTTGAATAAATAAATAGATGGAAGAAACACTACATATGTCCTTTTAATTTTGAGTTTGGTTACTCTGCATGATCATATGCATTTTCTTATGTCCAATAACATTTAATGTCTCTACCTCTTGTAGGCAGTAGAATACTTTCAATTGTTGTTTATATTACATGTAAGTCTTGTATCTGTAAATAGAAGCTAAGCTCCTTGACAAACCATACACTATAGCTCTATTTCCCCACAAAGTATCTTACTTTTGCATAATGCCATATGGTATACTAAGAACTTTTACATCTGTGATCATCGTTGGTTCACATGATCATGAGGCTGGCAGATGGAATCATCCCTCTTGCAGAGATGAGGGAGCAGGCTGAGAGAAGGTAAGTGACTTGTTCAAAGTCAAAGTTAGTAAGTAGCACAGCCAGAACTCAAAACCAGTTATCCACCAGGCACAGTGGTTCATGCTGTGGCTCAATGCTTTGGGAGGCTGAAGCATGAGGATCACTTGAGACAGAAGTTGGAGTCTGCAGGGAAATGTGATGGCACCACTGCACTCCAGCCTGGGCAACATAGCAAGACCCTGTCTCAAAAAAAATGTTTAAAAAGTTCTTCCAGCTTCAGGTCCAAAGTTCTTTTCATTAAGAGTCTGATAATGAAGAAGCAGCAGCTTCTCCACTCCTTCTCAAATCTCCGCCTGTTTGGGGCCCACCTACTTCCACTCCTGCCTCCACTATGTCCATCAATGTGACCTAGAAGTCCCATAAGGTGTCCACCTCTGACCCCTGGGCCTTCAGCAGCCACTCCTACATGAGTGGCCTGGTGCCCCCATCACCTACTCAAGCTTTTCCCAAGTGGGCAGCAGCAGCTTCCAGGGTGGCCTGGGCAGAGGCTTTGGTGGGGCCAGCAGTATGGGAGGGATCACTGCTGTCATGGTCAACCAGAGCCTGCTGAGCCCCCTTAACCTGGAGGTGGACCCCAACATCCAAGCCAGGCCCTGCACACCCAGGAGGAGAAGCAGATCAAGACCTTCAAAACAAGTTTGCCTCCTTCATCAACAAGGTACGGTTCCTAGAGCAGCAAAACAAGATACTGGAGGTCAAGCGGAGCCTCCTGCAGCAGCAGAAGTTGGCTCAGAGCAACATGGACAATGTTCCAGAGCTACTTCAACAAGCTGAGGCTGCAGCTGGAGACTGGGCCAGGAGAAGCTGTGGCTGGAGGTGGAGCTTGGCAACACACAGGAGCTGGTGGCGGACTTAAGGAACAAGTACCATGATGAGATCAATAAGCATACAGAGATGGAGAATGAATTTGTCCTCATAGAGAAGGATGCGATGAAGTTTACATGAACAAGGTAGAGCTGGAGTCTTGCCTGGAAGGGCTGACTGGTGAGATCAACTTCCTCAGGCAGCTGTATGAAGAGGAGATCAGGGAGCTTCCTTCCCTGATCTCCGACACGTTTATGGTGCTGTCTGTGGACAGCAGCCGCTCCCTGGACATGGACAACATCATCGCTGAGGTCAAGGCCCAGTAGGAGGAGATCGCCAACTGCAAATGGACTGAGGCTGAGATCAAGTATGAGGAGCTGCAGACGCTGGCCGGGACGCACAGGGATAACCTGCCGCGTACAAACACTGAGATCTCCGAGATGAACCAGAACGTCAGCTGGCTCCGAGGGCCTCAAAGGCCAGAGGGCTTCCCTGGAAGCCGCCATCACAGATGTTGAGCAGCTCGGGGAGCTGGCCATAAGGATGCCAACACCAAGCTGTCCGAGCTGGAGGCCACCCTGCAGCGGGCGAAGCAGGCCATGGCGTAGCAGCTGCGTGTATACCAGGAGCTGATGAATGTCAAGCTGACCCTGGATATCAAGATTGCCACCTACAAGAAGCTGCTGGAGGGCGAAGAGAGCTGGCTAGAGTCTAGGATGCAGAACATGAGTATCTACTCGAAGACCACCAGTGACTACGCAGGAGGGCTCAGCTCGGCCTATGGGGGCCTCACAAGCCCTCTCCTTAGCTATGCCGGAGCTCCAGCTTTGGCTCTGTAGGGGGCTCCAGCTACTTCAGCGGCACCAGCTCCACCAGGGCTGTGGTTGTGAAGATCGAGAACCGCGATGAGAAGCTAGTGTCTGAATCCTCTGAAGTCCTGCCGGAGTGAACGGCCACGGTAGCCCCTCCCACCCTACCCCCACTGCAGCTGCCCCAGAGCCAGTGAGAGAGGTTGCTGTGCAGGAGAGCACAGGCAACAAGAGACCCACGTGAGGCTCAGCGCTAGCCCTCAGCCCACCTGCGGGGGGAGTTTACTGCCAGGGGGACCCCCCCTTCCCCATACCTCCAGCTACAAAACAATTCACTTTTTTCCCAACATAAACCCTCAGCGAGCTCTGCCAACTGTCAAAAATAAAAAAAAAAAAAAAGTTTGATAATGAAAACGATTCTAATGTCTTATTTCCATAATACAAAATAGAATATGTTAAAATAATTCCTACTAATTTTTTTTTCTCGGCCTATGAAAAAAGATGCCTTTAAATGCTAAACAAGAGAGGAATTATACATGGCTAGAAATAAATTTAGCTGATTATTTGACAATATAATATTGTATATACAGTTATCCATTTCTCAATAATCAGGATACTTTCTGAGAAATGCATCACTGGGCAATTTTAACATGTGAACCTCATAGAGTGCACTGACACAAACCCATACGGTTTGTGTAACCTGCTACACACCTAGGCTGTGTGGGATAATCTATTGCTCCTAGGCCACAAACTTGTAGGCAACTGTAACACAATGGTATTTGTGTATCTGAGCATATCTAATTACATAGAAAAGGTACAGTAAAAATAGCATATTAAATCTTATGGGACCACCACTGTATGTACAGTTCATCAGTGGCCAAAACATTGTATGTGGCTTATGACTGTACAGAAAAAATTGACTACAAATATATGATGGGTCCAGTAGGAGCCATACAGGCCAGTCAGTGAAGTAAGGGCTCAATCATCTCACTGTCCAGTTCACCTCCAGGACACTTTCAGCTTCAGCCAATTGAAGACACATGGGAAGGAGAGCCTCATACCACCCCCACCCTCCCATTTTCCTTCAGGAGCCAGAAATCCAGAATCATATCTGAAATTCATCATTTTTAAATGTTATCAATTAATCTCATTTTAAAGAACATTCTGCATGTCAAATACAGCCTGTGGGCAACCAGGGCGTGGCTTCAGTTCTAAGCTATCTTATTTCTGAGTAGGTACCACTTTCTACTCATGGACTGTGTCAACTCTGACTTGAATCAGAAAAAAAAAAAAAAAAAAAAAAAAGCAAGAAGAGAGCATATGAAGACAAAAAAAAAAAAAAATCTCGGTTATCTTCCCTGTACTTCTTATTTACCCACATTGAAAATTTTGCCTAGACTTATGGACTTCAAATGAGTGCCATTATATGAAATAACTGTGCTCATAAGAGTGCTTTCAAGTCCTTAGATTTGAAGATGTTTAATGTACCAATCCAACTTAAAAACTAAGTTCGCCTTCCATGGGAGAATCCAGAAGCTAAAACAGAGGCTAAAAACAGAGTATTTATTCTTGTAAGGACAGGATCTGATGTTTCTACTCTATACTTTAGCAGTGGCACATAAAAGATTATAATTGGGAATGAAAGAAAGAAAAGGACCTACTGAAAAACAGATGTCTTGAGCTAGAAGTAGCAATCACAGCATCTGCACTTTGGCGTCGGGAGAAAAACACTGGAAGAAAACAATAAAGCACAAGGTAAAAAATACCAAATAAGTCAGCTGTTTTTTTTTCCAGTTGATTGTCAGGGGGGCGGGTGGGAAGAGGACAAAAGGATATTTAGAAGACTTTGGTAAAATTCTGAAGCCTTAAATAGCTTATGGTTCAGATAAGCTGAGAAATGGAGGCAAAGGGAGTAAAAGGAGAATAAAATGGCTGTGCTTAGTTTTTCTCTTAGTGTAAGGCTTAAAAGACAATTCAGAACTGGCTCAAATTCAGAGTCTTTCACCAAGATCAGTACCATTGCTTCTTTTTTGGTATCGTCTTTCAAATGTCAAATTCACTCCAATTTATTACATATAACTTTCCAGAAAACACCTTAAAAACTGCCTCACTTTATTTCCTTGCAAATACTCTATGCTATATTTATATCTTCTACTTACTACATGGTAACACAGAAAGAATGCAGGATTTGGAGTAAGAATACTTGGATTCAAGACTTGGTCACCTGTTTAGGTAGATGATTTCTAGAATCATTTAATTCCTCTGAGCCTCAGTTGATCATTTTGTACAATAAAGGTAATATGGCTTGCCTTAACTACCTCACAAGGTTGTTGCAATGATTAAAAGAAATAACCTATATAAAAGTATCTCTCAAGTTTTAATCTTAAAAATATCTACCCCCAAAGGTTCATCCTCCAATGAAATGACAACCTAACTGATCATTTAACAAATATTATTAAACATCTACTGTTACTTTAAACACTGGCAATATAGCTGTGAAAATGACAAGGTCGTTTCCTGCACACATGGAGCCCATAATCTGATTACAGCTGTAAATTTTTAATTTGGGGCTTCATGATAACATAGTAAACAAAAAAAAATCATCTTTCAGCTAATAAGTAGATTACGAGTTTGTGATAATGTATTGTTTTTCATTAATTTTCATAAAGAAAAGAATATAATGGCATTATCTTAATTAAATTCAAAAAGGCACTTAGCCTGAAACCACAGAGTAAAGGCATTATTTACTATACATGTGTCATTGAAATATAGTAATTATTAGTCACCACAGACACACTTGCTAGCATGCAAACATAAGGAAAATGCAGCTGCTCACTCAAAGTTTGATTTGTGGAAATACGATATATTCATCCAAAATAGCTATTACTAAGTTCTTATTTTATGCAAGGCCCCACAGTGGACCCTGTAAGGGATAGGTCAGCAAGCTCCAGTTTCTTGCTTCCTTCAAAGGACTTGTAATAGAAGAATAAAAGATTTGTGAGCTCATGTAAGTAAGAGAATGATGTATGAATATTGAAGAAGGGATTAGAGTTGCTTAGAAAGAGATACCAAATTTAAGGAATAAAAAGGTGCCCTCATGAAATTTTGACCAATAAGGCAAAGCACTAGGCCAGCAGTCAAAACTCCAAGTTTGAGTCTAATGATGTAAATCTGGTTCTATGAAATGAAGCAAATTACTTTAACTCAGTCTTTCTATCTATGAAATAAAAAAAAAAAAAACAGAAAACTACCAATATTCTGACCTTCTCAAATCCTTGAGTTGGAAAAACTCACGATTGAATGAACAGATTTTTCTGAACACCAGTTACTCCACAGTTTTGGTGGTTGCATTAGATAACATATGCGAAGTACTCTATTCTCTATTTCTTATACTAAGTATGTCCTCAATAAATGCTGAACCTTGATCTGAAGTAGGAAATAGTTGAACTAAACCTTAACATATTGGTAAGATTTTAATATACAGAGATATGAAGAAAGCAATGGTAAGCCAAAAGAGCACACTGGGGAAAGACATGGAATGTGGAACATACAAAGAGTATGAATGGCAAGTAATCTCATTTGGCTCCACGCTAAAGTGAATTAAGTGGAGGAATAAGAGGTAAACTTAAAACGATGGAGCTGACCCAGAATATTTAGGATGCTGACAGCCACATAGAAGTGTTTTCCCTTAATGTAGTAGGTATCAGCGAGGTACTGGGGGACTGCAAAAGACATCAGCCTAAACATGTAAAATCTATACAAACACTTTTCATCATTTGATGATCAAACGCCTCCAAAGAAAGCCAGTCAACAAGCTCTTTGGGTAATATATTTGATAGTAGCTCATATGACACCACTACCATTTCCAGTTAACATAAATGGAAAAGAAAACTCTGAAGATTTCAGTTTCAAACATTTGTAGTCGCTTTCTTTTAGTAGGACACTGATGAATGCCTCTCTCAAAATTAGATGCATTGCATTTCCCAGAATTTATCTTTAATCAAGCTATCTTAAAAACTTGAGATGCTAAATGGAAAGATTTGTATCAATAAAGTACAGAGTTTATAACTTGTTTCAGAAAGACTTCACTATACCATTTATGAATGACTATGGTATTCCATATAAATACAAAAGAAAGCATGACAAAAATGTGTTCTCTCTGCTACTAATATGCAGTGACTTAAAACTACTATACAATATGTTTGTACTATGATGAAGAGGGTTATAATAAGAGAATGAAGAATAATTTGAAGGACAGAAAAAGAAAAAAGAAGTTAAAAGATAATTAATATCTAAGCTAAATAAAAAAGAAAAACAAAAGCATTTCAAATGTGGAACCCTGCCTTCTTTTATGAGTTTTTCACTCCATTCCATTACTAAAATTCAGCCAAATTTCTGAACTGAAGTAAGACAATACTTGCTAAATAAACTTCTTTGTTTCTACTGTAGGAAGCATCTAAATTTATAGTTTCTTATTTTTACAAACCTCTTTCAAATGGAAGAAATATTTTCACAGTCATAATTCAATATGGTGAATAAGATGTTTTTACCCATATTATAAAAATAAGAAAACTGAGGCTTAGAGGGGTGAAGTGACTTGCCCAGTCAGAACACACCCAAAAGGGACAACTTTAAGACCCATATCCAGGTCCTCTGATTACAAATCTCTTGTTCCTTCTAGCATATCATCCTACATCAATACTAGTGGGCATGCTATGTGTCAGATAAAGAATAGAGAAAGAGATCTTGGCATTCACAATAGTTGCTCTTTTGCACAAAGGGAGAAGAATGACATAGTGCCAGGGTGCACAGCAGCTTCGTTCCTTTTTCATTTATCTAACATAGTCCTACACCTTCCATACTGAGAATTGTATAAAAATAATCAAGTTCACAGAACCCTTGACACCATCTGCTGACACCATACTGTACAAACATCAAATGTAGATGATAATACAATTAAGTTTTAATCTACTTTGGGATACTATCCAATTTGTGGGCCATCTGGGGAGCACGTGTCCTCCACCTCAGTTCACCTTTGCTGTTTGCCTGATTCTGGACTAACTCTTTCTGTGTGAAGGTGTGAAGAATGAAAACTGATGACTGCATTAAAATATAATTCAGAAGGCAACGGTCTGCTGGAAAACTGCATAATGGTCCCCAATGATAAACAGAAATAATTTGAAGTTCTCTGCTATTAGAACTTAAAAGCATAGCATAGCTCTTTTCCTCCATTCACGCCAGTGACGTGAGTGTGGGTATTCCATCATGTCTGAACAGACTTCATTCCACTTTCTGATTAAAGAGAATACTATGATAGATCCTCCAAGAAAGATGGAATAGGAGAAAAATGATTCTCTTCTCCTTTCAGATTTTTTATTCCTGTGCACATTAGACAGCATGTCTAAGGGTACTATCTTCACTCCATCACAAGAACTAATCAGAAAGGAAAATAGAGTGTACAGTCAATGGCACGCACTCAACTCTAGAAATAACCCCCATAGTTATGTCAAATAATTGGTTAACAGGCTATGCTTTGGGTAAGGCCTCCCTTTGTACAAAAGAAAGCATTTTTACCAAAGCCAGAGGTTGTCTTCTCCTCTTTTAGGCTCAGACCTCCCTCTTGTCATTAGATGCAAACCTAGAATTCAGAATAAAAACTTTAAGGACACCTGACCCATTACCATGGGAGTTATATCACATTTGTCAGTCTGGCTCTAATGTGTTGCACCAGTTCTAAAAATTGAGCTTCTACCATTTTCCCAGACCTGACTCCTTTTCTTGGGTACCCGTAAAAGATCTCACTTTGTTCTTGCTACACCACCCCCCTGCCGCCCCCACCGCCACTCCCCCATGGAATGCTGTTCCTGAAACTTAGTCCTGCTCTTTGCTACCTCTGGACAATGTTTATTCACACTGATTTCCCACTTGTATCCCTCCTGCCCTCCATAAGAATGCTGTGGGCTATATTGCTTTTGCCTTATCCCTAAACACCATGCTTTGCCTACCAGAATGGATCCTCAGAACACAAGTTAGGCCTGATTCCAGCACTGGGCCCTCACAGTGACAAGTCCTCGTGTGGGTCCCAGTGGTCCACATCTGTGTCCACTTGCTGGAGTTGATCTCTAAGGGCTTATAGTCTAATTGAAAGAGATGTACATTAACAAAAGGATTGGTTTTTGACTTTTGTTGTCTTATATTGTTAGCTCCTGTAAGAGCTAACAATACATCTTAAGGATAGTATGGTTCATGAATTGGTGGGCTATTGGCATAATTCAGCTATAATTATAACCAACTTATAATTGATGATGTAATGATAGTACTGAATAATGGGAAACTTGGGAATCCAACTTCCTGGACTCAAACCCAGCTTTGACATTTACCAACTTTGGGCCATTGGGCAAAATTAACAAGTGCCTCAATTTATTCAACTATGAAATGAGGAAAATCATAATGCTTTTTCAAAGGGCTTTGAGGATGAAATGTGTTAAAACATATAAAGTGCTTACAGCAGGACCTGCTCATAATAAATGCTCAACTAGTAGATGTATATTAACTCGGTGGGCTGACATATCTAAAAAATAATAAGAGTCACAGAGAAGACCAAGTAGGGAAATCAGTCCCATATTGAAATTCACTATTAATTCTTTCAAGAAGACTTATCTGTCTTTCCCCAGGACAAGCTGAATTTGATTCCAATACATCAGTAACTGTTTGGCAGGGAAGTCTGGAGTACTAGGTCTACCTTGACAGCTTATTACCTACATGGATGTTTTTTATCTGTTAAATGTAGAAAATAATGCTTCCTACCTAGTAGGGTTAGCCTTATTACAAAATTAGTTAAGACAGATAAAGCACTTAGAATAATGCCTGACATACAGAAAACACAAGTATGAGCTAATTTCTATTATGAGTGTAGCCTACACAATGGTCATGAAGATGCTATGATGAAACCAGAATGTCCCTAAGTGATTAGAGCCTGGAGGATCCATGTTTCTGGCAAAGGGAGAAGCTCATTAGCTCCAGTAATACTGAGGACCCATCCCACTGAAAGTAAATTCAAATCTTAACTGTACCTTAAAGAACATACCACATGGCAAAAAAAAAAAAAAACCCACAAAACACTCAAACCAGAAGGAAGCAATCATAGCCACATTCTCCTACAGAGAAAGTGGGCAAAACAAGGATAACAAGTTTCCAAGGATAACAACTCACATTTTGCAAAGCTTTTAAAGCATGTACTCTGAAAAATTCAGTGAGAGGGTGCACTTAAAAGATCAAGTAGATAAAAATACTTTTTGAATAAAAATTAGTGTCCTCAAGCAAGGATGCAACAATCCAACACATACAGGTAGGAGGCCAAAAGTTGTGAACACAAAGGAGGATCAAAACAATCTAAAGGAAGAGAATTTCAGAGTAGACTGCATGTGGTCATTGCCAGATTGTTAGTGAATAGGTCCCAGAAATGAATACCTGAGTTCTGGTCTATTATAAACATATATTAGTTTATTTCATGGTGAATTTCAGAGCCCATTTCTTATTCCAAAAGGTTGACTCAGTTATTTTCAACAAAAGCTTTTCTAACCCTACCCCTCTCCATTGGAGGCTAAACTCCCCTGGGGTGGTTGGAGACTGTGTTTCCAGCAGCAATGGGCTGGCCTTGATTGCTAACTATCTGAGTGACCTTAGGAAAGTTACCACAACTCCCCCTTCATTCATCTCCCATCTACAGAGTGGACATAATGCTGGACTCTACCCAATAGAAGTAACACGATTATTGATTTAGCTAACACACATGATGCACTTAGGAAGGTCCATGACACACATAAAGCATTATACACTTTCTGTTGTCTCATAAGGTAGCAAGTTAAAGAGTGTCACCATTGTTTTTTATGGATATCTAGACTAAGCTGACCCTATTGAGTACTGCGGTCAAGATTCTGAAGGAGAAGATCGAAAGGGCAAACATGGGCAAATAACACCTCTCTTAAAATGTGTTCTTCCTTGTTCCCCATGGCTCAGTCTGCACCACTAGATTTAACAGGGTTTATTTTCTCTAGATGTATTTTACCTTACAATCTGGCTTACTAGGAATGACCTCCCTCAGAAGCTGGCTGGTTTCTTGGCTCTCTACCTTGCATTTAACATAGTTCCAGACACAAACTGGGTTCTCAAAAAATGAGTGATGAATAATCAACAAATGGATGTCAAGCAGGAAAGAATTGTTCTAAATCCAAGACTACTTGCTAAAATCAGCAAACTTTTAAGTTCATTAATAGAACAAAATTATTATTTTAATATTCTTTTAATAGTTTACAGCTAAAAGCATCAGCAGTGCTTTTGAAAGTGAATTGTGTCAGCCGTTACGTTGGGAATGTTGAAATGTTTTTTGCCGAATACTACTGCCATATCCTTCTGTCATTTAGAGGCTTTTTAAATTGTTTTGTCTGCCCCAAATATTCTGAGACACTCGTGTGTTCTCTATGCATTGGACTGCCTACACATAGAAAAATTATCCACTTCCCCATCAACCACTGACTTTTTCTATTACCAAATGAGAGGTTCTAAAGGCCCACAATGACTAGGATAAATCACTCCATTTCTTTTACTCTATTAAAGTAGATATTTTATGTTCCACTGCCACAAAATCCAAGATGAACACCAAAAATAGCCTGTGAGTTGAAGACTCTCATTTTAAAATGGCACCACAATTTATCCTATTTCTTACTGTACCATGAGCATTACATTATTCATTAGAAGATTTGGGTTTTAGGCAGCCTTTGCTGCCTTTGCTGAGTGTGGGCTTCCCAGTGCGAACTGGCGATTTAAAGAGATATCTTCCAGAGATAAGGTCACTTTGTGGATTCCCACTCGTGTGACCCCACTGTGTTTGCATAAATATAAATTTACTCTACGACATTCCTGTCATGTCTGCTCAGTGAACAAGTAATTTGCCACTCTCATTACTCCAGGTACAAGGTACCTTGTGAAAAATCAATCTTCTTTCTGCTTCATACATCACAGCTTCCCCCAGTCACCCAGTGCATTCTGACTCTGAATGCAGCTGTGAGATAAAGACACAGGTCTGTTTCAGCAGGCTGGATTGTCCAAAGGGGCTAATGAATGTTACACCTCACTGGGAAACCCCGTCTTGGGGCAAGGGAAACGTCTATATAAAAAGCAAATGTGCTGTTTTGTGTAAAGCATTTCCTATACCAGAGGGAGGCAGGTCTTAATAGTAGAACAAATAAGTAGCCATAGGGGGTTTAGTGCACAGTTTTTCAGAAATATTAATCTGCCATCTCTTTAGGCTACAAATCATTTTCTCTACCTCTTGACAGGTTAAATTTTGACTTTGAAAGACAATCCATTGCAGGATCCTGACTGGCTATAATATGCCAGACTTCTCCCCAGGGACAGAGTCAACTCCCTCCAGCAGATGAAACCATTTTCAGTGTTTTCCTTGGTGCTGATTGCTGTTTTTTCACCAATGTATTCCCCTCAACATTATAGCATAAGTGCCAGTGGGAGGAAAAAAGCAGTGGAAATATTTTCATTTTGTATCTATTTTCTGATCCAAAAAGGGGTTATATCCTGGAATTTTCTTGCTATATAGTAGCACAGATCTGTTTTAGAAAATCACTAATTCGAATGTCAAGAAATATGTATTGAGTACCTACTGTGCTCTATTTCTAGAGCTGTAAATAAAGTAATTAACAGAAGTAACATAGTCCCTCTGTCATGGAATTTATGTTCCAGAAAGTAGAAAATAAATGAATACCTAAATAAACCAATGTGACAATTTTAAGTATTGATCAGTGCTTGGGGGGTCTAAAACATTAGATTGAGGGTGAGAAAGATTTAGCCAAATAAACCAGCTGTGAGGAAGAAGAAAAGAAGCAGCAGAAGCAGGAGAAGCAGAAGCAGCAGAAGCAGCAGCAGCAGGAGCAGAAGAAACAAAAGCAGAAGCAGCAGAATCAAAAGAAGAATCAAAATCAGAAGAAAAAGAAGGGCTGGGCGCAGTGGCTCATGCCTGTAATCCCAACAATTTGGGAGGCTGAGGTGGGCGGATCCTTTGAAGTCAGGAGTTCAAGACCAGCCTGACCAACATGGAGAAATCCCGCCTCTATTAAAAATACAAAAAATTAGCTGGGCGTGGAGGCACATGCCTGTAATCCCAGCTACTCAGGAGGCTGAGGCAGGAGAATCGCTTGAACCCAGGAGGTGGAGGTTGCAATGAGCTGAGATCATGCCATTGCACTCCAGCCTGGGCAACAAGAGAAAAACTCCAAACAAAAAAAAAAAAAAAAAGAAAAAGAAAAAAAGGAAAGAAAAAGAAGGTGGAGTAGGAGGAGGAGAAGGAGGAGGAAGGTAGGGGAGCATATAAGCATATTATGGGCAAAATAAAGGAATACAAATAGTGAAATAGAGAGAAGGCAGTGTGGGAGGGGCAGTATGTATGAGTCAGTAGAGTGATCCTGGCAGGAGTCAGTCCACAGAAGCCTGTTGGCCATGAGAAAGAACTGGGAAAGAAAGTGCAGTAGGAAGCCACTGGAAAGTGAAAGTGGAGAGGGCTTTGAAACAACCAGGCAATTGAAATGATCTATGTTTTTTAAAGAACACATTAAAATGTGCTGCTGCATAGAGTTGTAGGGGGTAAATGTAGTAGAAGTAGGGGGAACATCTAGGATGCTCGGGCCACAGTCCAAGCAAGTTATGATGATGGCCTGACCTACAAAGCTATCAGTAGAGATGAAGAAAAGTAGACATACGTGTGATATACTTTGGATATACAGACCTTAGAACTTGGTCAGAGATTTGATGAGAGGGTAGCAAAGAGGACAGGAACCTAGGACATAGTCAAGATATTTGGTTTAAAAAACTAGAAGAATATTGGTGTCATTACTACGAGGGAGAAAAAGTGGAAATGAGTTAATTGTCTTTGGGACATATTAAGTTTGAGAAGACAGATGTCCAAGATGTTACATAAGAAGTTGGGAACACAAACCCGAAGCTTAGGGAGAAGTACCTTCTAGAGCACACAGATTGTATTTAACACCATGTATGTGAATGAGTTCACTCAGGGCAGGGGTGCCAGCTAAAATATAAGACATCCAGTCAAATTTGAATTTCCAAAGCAATGAACAATTATTTAATATAAGTATGTCCAAAACATTGCATAGGACATACCTATACTAAAGTATATCCTGGCCGGGCATGGTGGCTCATGCCTGTAATCCCAGCACTTTGGGAGGCTGAGGTTGACATACCACTTGAGGTCAGGAGTTTGAGACCAGCCTGGCCCACATGGCAAAACCCCATCTCTACTAAAAATACAAAAGTATTAGCCAGGCATGGTGGCATGCACCTGTAGTCCCAGCTACTTGGGAGGTTGAGGCATGAGAATCGCTTGAACCCAAGCAGCAGAGGTTGCAGTGAGACGAGATTGTGCCATTGCACTCCAGCCTAGGTGACAGAGTGAGACTCTATCTTGATAAATAATAAAGTATGTCCTGATAGCTTATAGAATGAATAAGTAAATAAATAAATGTGTATATATATAAAATATGAACATGTTTGCAGTTACAAAATCTGAAATTCAAATTTGACTTAGAATGCTATATGTTTGTTTCCCAACAATCTAGGCAATCATAACTCTGAGTGAGATTATAAATAGAGAAGACCCAAGGTCTAAAACACTCCTAACTTTAAAGGTGGAACAGAGGAAAAAAGAGGTAGCAGACGAGACTGAGAAGGAGGTGCCAGTCAGAAGAATATGGTTTCACAGAGACTAACAGAAAGAAGGTATCCCAAGAAGGAAATGCTCAACTGAGTTCAAAGTTTTGACTACGGCTTAGAGGTTGAATAGGATGAGCTTAAACAAGTAACCATTACACTTGGCAGCATGCAAGCAAGCCTTGGTGACCTTGAAAACAGCAACTACAGTGAAGTGGGAGGAAAGTGGGAGGAACAGAAGACCCTCTAGAGTGAGATAAAGAGATAAAGAAGTGAATACAATGAATATACAAACCTCTTCCAATAAGCTTTGCTATGAAAGGGAGAACAAAAACTGGGTAGCAGCTATGGGAACACCTAGGGCTGGGGAGATACAGGACAATGTGTGTGTGTAATGGGAATGATCTGGTAGAGAGGGAGAAGTGGAAGATTCAGGAGTGAGAGGCAAGAATGGCAAGACGAAAGTTCATGAGAAGGAATAAGATCCAGACCATGATGGATGGGTTCGCTTTGAATAGCAGTGGAGACAACTCTTCCATTTTAACAGAAAGAACATAGTGAATATGAGTGTGGTGTCTGTTGGTTTCAAATTTAATAAACAACTCCAAAACTACACGTACATAAAAATATTCCACTTATAATCAAATATTTTTTCTATGTTTTAGTTTGTGCAAAATTACCCCGCTATTACATACATACATAAACAAATATAGACATATTCAAAATTAGTTGTTTCAAGACATTTTGATAGCTAAATGAATGATTGTTAGATAATCATTTAGGAACAAATTATTCACGTTCTCTTTTACGTTCCTAGTTCCCTTTATTTTTCATGAATATGGGAAGTATAAAATAGTTACAACACCTCAAAAGTTGAGGTTTTTCTAAATACAAATTAGACATTCCTAAATAACATTTCTCATAACTGTGCCATAACGTACATCATTAAATATAAAAGTTTTGCTAATACAAAGTGAAAGTAAATACTGCCAAACTCCAGAGAAACAAAGGTCAGTTGCTGTGGGAACCAACCTTTGGACCTCTTGACTTTTGCATGTGTTGCATTAATGTGGATATTTGCATTGGATCTACTCCAAAATATAAATCAGGTATTCACTAATACAGTTATAAATGCAGTTCAGCAGCAAAGAGACAGTGCTGCCTTTGGGGAGCACAAAGACAAACAGTAAAGACAATTTTTTTAAAATAGATATAATATCCTTAAAACATTTCTCTCAGTATCATGCAGTCATCTGTCACTTACCTGAAGTCCTGGTGATATTTGTACATGAACGCAATTATCCCATAATACTTAATGTTCTTGTTAACAGAAGAGTGATATTCTGGTAAACAGAATTCCCTGGTTTATTAAAGGGTAATTATTGCCCACATGGTTCTTGTAATTTTCAACTCAAGGCTCACAGCTAAAGCAATCTTAAATTCTTTTGAATATTTAAAGGAATTTGTCTCTTAGCCATATCCTGCATTTGAAGTCAAACTGATACTGCTTTTAGAACTGATAAAATATGGATGCAGAAAAACTCCTGATTGTTAAACTATCATGTGGTTATGTATCGATTTACACTATCCAGGCTAAACAGGCCTCTTTCTCAGCATGTTTACTACCATTTATATTTTCTACCTTCACTGTTTTTGAATAGTATTTATCTTAGTTTCCCTATATGAACCCAAGGAACACACAGCAAAATTGAAGTTCCATTCTATTTTTACATAAGCCAAGGGCATTATGTACTTTCAGGGTGTGGTACCTAGCAGTCAGCCAATAAACATGCATGGATAGAAGCACAGATAGATGCATGGATGTCCAGAAGGACTATGAGGAGAGTAAGCTAGGAAATTTAGTCAGGCAATAAAAATATAATCATAAATATATGTTTTATATCAGTTGAGAAAAATGAGACATAGTCAAGATTTTAAACAATCTGCTGTCCTTCCGAAAACTACAAGTAGGTGACAAATGTCTCAATTCCATAGTTTTTCTTAAAGAAAAACCTATTTATTCTACATCTTTTCACCATCTGTTAAAGCATACAGTAATCTACCCACTCACACACCAAAAAGGTGAGACAGTCCTCACAAGTATTAACTCAATGATACTCCAGGCTCTTATGGCTAGATTTAAAGACTGATACCTGAGATTTACTCAAAGTTTCCAAAGCAAACACAAATACAGTGTGGTAAACAGTTGGAGAGAACAGTTCACAAACGCCCATGTTCCCAAGAATAACGTCCATGCTTACTTTAGACGACCTTAACAGTTCAGATGTTTGGCAATTCACACCTATAAATCATAAACTGGGGCAATCTCTTCAGAGAGTGAACGTTTTAGAGGCTGGAAATATGTCATTCTCATCTTTGTATCACAGGAGTCCATGCTGCACAGCTAGATAGTAGGTACCCAATATATGTGTTTATTGCATGAATGAGTTAATGAAAAAATGAAGGCATCCATGCCTAGGTACCCTAGTAAGAAGTAAAACACAACCAGTAATCTAGTATCCTAACCATATGTGTCAGAGAACAGATTATATAAACTCTTCAAATATTTGGTTATATACAGAAGTTAGCACTCCCCAAAAACAGATTGCCCTGTAAATAAGGATTTCATGAAACTACAAATCCACACAGCAATTAGTGAGAGAGAAGACAGAGGAGAATGAGAGAGAGAAATGAGAGAGAAGGGAGGAGGAAAGGACATAAAGGGAGGGAAGAAAAGGAATACAACTATTAATGTGTGGTGGGTCAGCAGGATGGTACCTAAAATATATGCTCATCGATGAGGCAATGGAAAGACAGTTCTTTATTTTTGTTTCATTTCTTTATTTTATTTAAAGCCTTAAACTTAGCCAAAGATAAGTATGAGGTTCACAAGAAAAGTAATGACTCTGGGGTTGAGAGTTAATAAAATTCTGGAATGAAAAAAATTAACAATGGCAGTCAAAAGCACAAACTAAGCCAAGATCTAATTATATTACACTTTCATGAATGTAAAAAACATTATGAAATATTTAATAATCCACCAAACTCCAAACTTTTCATCTATCCAGGGATTCCATAGACTTGCACACAATTATCTCTTCAGTTAAATACACAGCACTTGGCAAGCACTTGGATTCATGTTCACATCATTGTTCCTGATATTACTAGGCCACTTCAAGTGCTTGAAGCTCTTCCCTTGCCATTCTCTGTGCTTAGAGAGGTTTAGGTTATAAGGATTTCAATCTGCTTGTTTTAATCAGTAGTTCTGCACTATTTGCCTATACCTTACATGTGAGCCTTTTGGCAGATGATTTATTTGATTTTCTTTATTCTTACCTTGCCAACACTTCTAAAATTGAATAAAGGAAAAAAGAAGAGGGCTCAGCAGGCACTGAACAACATGTCACATTGTCAACCAAAATGCTAAATATATATTCTGATTTCTAAGAGACCCTGGAACCTAAAGTTTTAAAGAAAGATGTAACTGTTTGTATTATCTATGATGTTTTCTTTCTTTTGCCTGCCATCAAGCTATCCGTGATACAAATAGCAAATGGGGGATATAAATGTTATCTGATAACATGATAACCTAGATAGTATCTTATCTCTACTGAGGGTCCAGATGATCTCAAAAATTACTGATTTCATGCAGTATTACTTTTCCATATTATTTTATACAGATAAAATAGGTAACATAGGTATATTTAGAAAATAAAATAATAAGATAAATATGAACCACTACCTACCAAACCCATCGCCAATTTAATAACAACATTACCATTGGTCTTGAAAGACAAACCCCTTGCTATCTGCAGGGGATTCATTTTAGGACCCATGTAGAGTGGATGTGCAAGTCCTTGAGACAAAATGATGCTGACTGTACATCCTTAACTAATGTATTATTTCAATTTGTTTGGTTTGAGCTTCATAAATATGACATTATACTATGTGCAATTTCCTGAAACTTGCTTTTTTCACTCAACATTATACGGGACATAACTGTAGGTTCCGCAAACATGATACATTCGTCCATTTTCACACTGCTATAAAGAACTGCCCAAGACTGAGTAATCTATAAAGAAAAGAGGTTTAATTGACTCACAGTGCAACATGGTTCGGGAAGCCTCAGGAAACTTACTATCATAGCAGAAGGGGAAGCAGGCATGTCTTACACAGCAGCAGATGAGAGAGAGAGAGGAATGAGTGTGAAGGAGGAACTGTCCAACACTTATAAAATCATCAGATCTCATGAGAACTCACTCACTATCACAACAACAGCATAGGGTAAACTGTCCCCATGATCCAATCACCTCCCACCTGGTCCCTCCCTTGACACATGGGGAATATGGGGATTACAATTTGAGATGAAATTTGGGTAGGGACACAGAGCCAAACCTTATCATACTGCCCCTGGCCCCTCCCAAGTCTCACATAATTTTTAATTTCAAAACCAATCACGCCTTCCCAACAGTTTCCCAGAGTCTTAACTCATTTCAGCATTAACCCAAAACTCCAAGTCAAAAGTCTCATCTGAGGTAAGGCAAGTCCCTTCCTCCTAGGAGCCTGTAAAATCAAAAGCAAGTTAGTTACTTCCAAGATACGATGTGGGTACAGGCATTGTATAAATACTCTCATTCCAAATGGGAGAAATTGCCCAAAAGCAAGGGACTACAGGCCCCGTGCAAGTCCAAAATCCAGCAGGACAATCATTACATCTTAAAGCTCCAAAACAATCTCCTTTGACTCCATGTCTCACATCCAAGTCACACTGATGAAAGAGGTAGGCTCCCACAGCCTTAGGCAGTTCTGACCCTGTGGCTTTGCAGGGTACAGCCCCACCACCACCACCACAACCACCCAACTGCTTTCACAGCTGGTGTTGAGTGTCTGCATCTTTTCTAGATGCATTGTGTGGGTTGTCAGTGGATCTACAATTCTGGGGTCTGGAGGACAGTGGCCCTCTTCTCACAGCTCCATTAGGCAGTGCCCCAGTGGGGACCCTGTGTAGGGACTCCAACCTCAGAGCTTCCAGCTCTGAACCTCTGCCAGTTTTTATTAAAATCTATTGATATTTTATTAAAATCTATTGATGTAATCATGGTGCAGGAATGTTAAAAAAACAAACAAACAAACAAAAAACAAAAACAAAAAAAAAACCTGTATCTTTCTGGTATGGTACTATAGGAATCCAGCCTCTTGGTAACCTGTTAAACAGAAGCTGTCTACAAAATGATGTAGTTGAAGAATTCTAGCCAAACTATAAAACCCAGGAAATATATATTATCTCTGTAACAGCTCTACATCTAAAAGATGACCAACTGTCACTACCTTTAAAATAAGATGTCCATACGTGACTTCTTTCTATATTTCCATTCAGTTCAAGGCTGTAGATGGCATACAATCAATGCTCAGATTTTAAAATATCATAGAAACTATCTCCTGTGCTAGAGTTAACTTTGCTGTCCTCCTCTTCTTGGTCTCTCTGTAACATAAACACAGTTGAGCATACCCTTATTTTTTAACACTTTCCTCTCTTCTGGGAGTGAAGCATTGAACACTCTCACAATCTTGGCTCTCCTATTGCCTTACTGGCCTCTCACTGTCAGAGTGTTTTGCTGGCATTTGCTCTTCCAGCTGACCTCTGATGGTTATTGCAGCACCTCAGGCCCTGTTATTGAGCCTTCACCTCTGTTTACAATTTCAACCCAGATGATCTCATGGCTTTAATACAACCTCTTCACTGTTCATTCACAAATTTTTTCTTCAGCCTTGATATCCTATCTGTGCCAACCCTGCACATTCAATTGAGAATTTGGCAACACCAGTTAGGTAGCTGATAGGCATCTCAAACCTAACATATCCTGAGTAGAGTGATGTATTTTCATCTGTCTACCCTATCCACGATCCGTCTCCCATTCTTCATTGCACCACCGTCCAACCTAGCCAAAAATGTATGACACCTGTGATTTCTCCCTTTCCCTCATTCCCATTTTCACCCTGTAATCCCAACATTTTAAATATTCATTAAATCCATCCACTTTTTTACACGTCTATTCTTGCCCAACGCTGACCTTCACTTCAACAATGAACTCCTATCTGATCTCTCTGCTTCTACTCTTCACAATTCTTTCTACTAATAACATACAAAGCCACCATTTTCTTCTTCATGTGTAGATCTCACCACTGCCCCACTTGAAAAATTACAGTGTAGTACCAATGTACTATGATTTACAATAAAATCCCAACCTCCTTACCATAACCTAATAGACTATTAGGCATCTGGCCTCATTCTGCCTCTCCCATTTGACTACCTATCCTTCTCGGCACTCAATTCATTTTTACCAAAATGAACATTGCTATCAATAATTTATTTATAAATAATTTGGTATATTTTCTGACTCCAGTATCTAAGTTCCATAAGAGAAATCTTTTCTGTCTTCTTCACCACTGTGTTCCCAATGTACTGAATCTAGAACACTGACTGGCTCAAGAAATATTTATTAGATAAATAAATTTTTAAAGCCCCTCTGCTTAATACCAAATCACCACCAAAAAACAAGGCCAAGCCATTTTTTTTTATTTTCATGTCAAATTTTAAAATCTTGGATAAATTGCTTGATTTGTGTGCTATTCTTTAATTTTAAGAAGTAGTCATTTAAAAATTCTACAGTTTTTTTTGTATGTCAACTATTATATATGAGTCAAAAATGCAATTGTACTCACAAAGTCAAAAAGTTCACTTTCATTTTTCCTTCTGAGAGAAACTCGAGAGCAAAAGCCTCTGCTTTACAAAGTCAATAGTAATTTACACTCATTAAGTTATCTGCCTTTCCTGACAATGGAATAGTAATAGTCTAAGTAGTTTGAGAAAAATGCCTGGGTTTTGGCAAGTCCTGCTATTCTTCTCAAGATCTATCATCTGAAATTACTGAGGATTTCTGTATCTTCAAAGTTATTCTTTTCAGACACTAAGAAACTGACACAATATTATAGAAGTTAAAAGTAGAAACTTCAAAGGATCCTTCTGTATCAACTACATTACTAATTTGATAAACATAAAATATGTGTATTAGAGTCAATACACACCAGCAGCTAGTGGTGGTGCTCTAAAAAATATAACACACGCAATGGGTCCTCAGACTGTGCAGCCACCAGACCAGGTTGAATATAAACAATCTCCAGTATGGAACCTGGATATTTGGATCAAAAAACACTATAGTTTTTCCCTAGTGGTACAAACTCCCCCAAAATTCATGTATTTAAGAGGCAGAGTAGAAAAGTGAGAAGGTAAAGATTTTAGATGTAAATTCAAAAATGCGGCTCTGCCTTTTACTAGTTTGTACTCGAGTATATTACATGTTTCCTTCATGAAATATTCTCGGAGCAACCATTCTCCCAGGTGATGTGGTAGGTGCTAGGGCTCTAAAAATAAAGTAAGATTTGGTCTTTGATTTCAAATAGTTTATAGCTTTAGTTTTCTCCTAGATAAAATGGGAAAACTACTACTAATCCCATTGATGATCAACCAAGTAAAAGAGAAGGCAACATACTCAGCAAAAAGAAGACTCAGTAAATAACCTGTTTTTATAATACTCAACTAATGGTCTATATGGGATTCCCCCTAGCAACTTACAGTATACATAAGAGACAAAAATTTAGACTCATTCCCTTTCCCTCATTCAATCCCACTGGGAAAAAAAAATCACACTCTTATTATCAATTTGGGCATAAAATGAATGACACTAAAAAACAGTTTATTTGCAAATTTTCAGTGTGCCTTGAGGTTTAGTTAATAAATGTTTCATTGTCGTCAACTCTTTGATTCAAAAAAAGTTACAAATATCTACTGTGTTAATTTTACCAATGAAGATGTTTTTAAACATAGTATCTTCAACAGGTTGCCATTAAAAAATAGATACTAAAAAGCAGTCGGAGGAAAGTGTATCTTCAGTACCTACTGGACATTCAAAAGGTTTTGTTCCTTTTAATTTCTGGATCTCTACTTTATAATAATTAATTGGTTATGTCTAGGAATATGACCAAACAGTATTATTCTATTTTGTAGAGAATTACTATGCCAAATTCAGCAGTACATTATACTCCTATGTTGTAAAAAAGCTATTTTATGACTATCTTAAGAAGATAGTTTCTTATCTTCTCACAGCATAAGAGATTACTGTTCAAAAGTCTAGGCCATTACCCAGCCCTCTAATTGTGCTAATTATTTGAAATAACATAAATACCACAAAAGAAAGAAAAATAAATTGTCAGTTCTTTTGAAACTATAGTTTAATAACCCAATGTTACTATTACCCTAACATCAAGATTCTAATTTAGAGAGTTATAAATAACAATGAGGATCCAAATTAAATAAAATAAATCATTAGTTTACCCCCTCAGAAGTTAAAATGGTCTTGATATTATTTCATTAGCATTGAGGATTAGGTTTAATATTTTATGTAAACTACAAAGTGCTAAATAAATGTATACAATTTGCACAACCAGATAATCTCAATATCACCAGATAGATTATTGTTACATATATCAAAGACAGTGGGGGTCACCAGAAAAAATATCCTCATATCCAATTAGTTTGAAATGAGATTTCAATCAAGGGAAAGCTCTTGTCCTCCTCACATATGAAAGCAAAGCATAATGCAGAATTTCTTTTTCATACACAGGGGAAAATAACTGAAAATTATTGAAAAGGCAAATACTCATTTTATTAAGTCTCTTAACAAAATGCCTTTGACAACTCTTGATTGCCACCAGGCACACAGACACACTCACACACAGGCCCTAGAGCTCTCTGCTTTTCAATACTTTAACGGTTCATCTGAGTATACATGGAGAAAGTCTGAACTCAGTAATCATGTTGTTAACATACATCTTTACTACTTTAATCTCTCTTTTAACAAAGAGAGTATACTAATTCAGAGTAACTTCAGAGACATGAAATTGGTCCTTAATGGGTTGTCAAGAAAAAGTATGCCTGTTCCAAATATTGAATCTTCATTTGCAAATACAAAAGAGCCACATGTAGTCCACCACATTGCAGAATATCACACTTGGTAAGTTACGAGGATGATGTCATAAACTCTATTACAAAGTGATATGGTTTGGCTGTGTCCCCACCCAAATCTCATGTTGAATTGTAGCTCCCATAATCCCCATATGTCATGGGAGGGACCCAGTGGGAGGTAACTGAATCATGGGGGTGGATTTTTCCTGTGCAATTCTCATGATAGTGAATAAGTCTCACGAGATCTGATGGTTTTATAAAGGGCAGTTCCTCTGCATATGCTCTCTTGCCTGCTGCCATGTAAGATGTGACTTTGCTCCTCCTTTGCCTTCTGACATGATTGTGAGGCCTCTCTAGCCAGGTGAAACTGTGAGTCCTTTAAACCTCCTTTCCTTTATAAATTACTCAGTCTTGGGTATGTCTTTATAAACAGCATGAGAACAGACTAATACTGTAAATAGGTATTGGGTAGTGGGGTGCTACTGTAAAGATACCCAAAAATGTGGAAGTGACTTTGGAACTGGGCAACAGGCAGAGGTTGGAACAGTTTGAAGGGCCCAGAAGTCAGGAAGATATGGGAAAGTTTGGAACTTCCTGGAAACTGGTTGAATGGTTTTGACCAAAATGCTGACAGCAATATAGACAATGCAGTCTAGGCTGAGGTGACATCAGATGGAGATGAGGAAATTGTTGGGAACTGGAGTTAAGGTCATGCTTGCTATGCTTTAGCAAAGAGACTGGCAGAATTTTGCCCCTGCCCTAGAGATCTATGAAACTTTCAACTGCAGAGAGATGATTAGGATATCTAGTAGAGGAAATTTCTAATCATCAAAGCATTCAAGATGTGACTTGGGTGCGTTAAAAGCATTCTGTTTTATGTATTCACAAAGATATGGTTTGGAATTGGCACTTATATTTAAACGGGAAGCAGAGCATAGAAGTTTGGAAAATTTACAGCCTGATGATGTGATAGGAAAGAAAACCCCATTTTCTGTGGAGAAATTCTAGCTGGCTGCACAAATTTGGATAAGCTTTGAAGAGCCGAGTGTTAATCACCAAGATAATGGGCAAAATGTCTCTGGGACATGTCAGAGACATTCTGCACAGGCTCTCCCATCACAGGACTGAAGACCTGGAAGAAAAAGATAATTTTGTGGGCTGGGCCCAGGGCACCACTGCTCTGTGCAGCCTCAGGACATGGTGTCCTGCATCCCAGCTGCTTCAGCTTCAGCCATGGCTAAATGGGGTCAATGTACAGCTCAGGTCATTGCTTCAGAGGGTGCAAGTCCCAAGCCTTGGCAGCTTACACATGGTGTTGGGTCTGTGGGTGCACAGAAGTCAAGAATGAGGTTTGGGAACCTCTTCCTAGATTTCAGAAGATGTATCGAAATGCCTGGCCAGGCAGAAGTTTGCTGCGGGGGCAAGGCCCTCACAAAGAACCTCAGCTAGAGCAGTGTAGAAGAGAAATGTGGCATTAGAACCCTCACCCAGAGTGCCCACTGAGACACTGCCTTATGGATCTGTGAGAAGAGAGCCACCATCTTCCAGATCCCATAATGGTAGATCCACCAACAGTTGTAGTATTCACCTGGAAAAGCTGCAGACACTCAACACCCACGGAGGCAGGCAGGAGTGGGGGCTGTACCCTGAAAAGCCACAAGGGTGGAGCTGCCCAAGGCTATGGGAGCCCACCTTTTGCATTAGTGTGCCCTGGATGTGAGACATGGACTCAAAGGAGATCATTTTGGAACTTTAAGGTTTAATGACTGCCCTATTGAATTTTGGACTTGCATGGGGCCTATAGGCCCTTTGTTTTGGCCATGTCTGCTATTTGGAATGAGTGTATTTACCCAAAGCCTGTACCCCACTGTATCTGGGAAGTAACTAACTTGGCTTTTGATTTTACGGGCTCATAGGCAGAAAGGACTTGCTTTGTCTCAGATGAGACTTTGGACTGTGGACTTTTCAGCTAATGCTGGAATGAATTGAGACTTTGGGGGACTGTTGGGAAGGCATAATTGGTTTTGAAATGTGAGGAAATTAGATTTGGAAGGGGCCAGGGTGAAATGATATGGTTTGTGTCCCCACCCAAATCTCATCTTGAATTATAGCTTTCATAATTCTCATGTGTCATGGGAGGGACCTAGTGGGAGGTAATTGAATGATGGGGACAGATCTTCCCAGTGCTTTTCTCATGATGGTGAATAAGTGCCATAAAATCTTATGGTTTTATAAAAGGGAGCTCCCCTGTACACACTGTCTTGCCTGTTGCCATGTAAGATATGGCTTTGCTCCTCCTTCACCTTCCGCCATGATTATGAGGCCTCCCCAGCCATGTGTAACTGTGAGTCTATTAATCTGCTTTCCTTTATAAGTTACCCCATCTCTCGGGTATGTCTTTATTAGCAGCATGAGAACAGACTAATACACTAAGATATGGATTCCAGGTAGGCTCCAAAAAACACAAAGAATATAGATTTTTAAAGTTTCTAACCTAGTGACATGCAGTGGTAAGATGTCTCAGAACTTTGAGTCTGCCAAGAACCAGACACCCAAAATATAATACCAAATTATGGTCCACTAAATATAATAATAAATAACATGAACCTATTCAGAGTAAATTGAGGCAAACCTCTTTATGGAGCAACATTAAACATGGTTTGCGTGTATCTAAGAATGAGCGGATGAACTATATAATATCCCACAGTCTTTCCCATTCCAATATTTAACTGTGTGATCAGAATGTTGTATTCTCAGCAAACCTAAACCAAAATGATATCAGCTTTTCCCCTAAGTCAGTTTATTCTCTGGCCTAAAGTGTAATTTTTAATCCTAGAGTGATCCAATAGTGCAATTTCAGGAAGAAAGTTTTGCGTGAAGGAGCCTGCACTTCACTGTCAGACTGTTACAAGAGATGACAGTTTGTAATCCCATGGACCCAGTGAAGGATGTTCATATATCAGAAAATCTAGAGAGAAAGGCATCCAGGGCCCTGCGCAGGATGAGTAGTCAGTCACAAATTCATAAACTATAACAAGCACTTTGACCTTGAAGTCACAGCATTTTCAAGGTTCTATTATTTTGTGTGAAAATGGCAGTGAGTAACAAAAGTATGAGGAAAGCCATTAAATTTTAGAGCATCCTAATAGTACATAGGGGTGCAAAGATAAATAAGGTACAGACTCTTCTCGGGGCAAAGATGGTGAGCAGGACATTGCATATAAGGTTCTAGACCTAGGGGAAGACATCTAGGTTAGGAAATACACATTTAGAACTTATCATCTTATGGGAAAAAGTCAAGACTGAATCCTGATGCTATCAGCCAGGAAAGAGTGTGGTGTTAGCAGAGCTGTGAAAGAAAATCTATGTCTGTAGAGATGCCAGTATTTAAGGAGAACCAAAGGAAAAGATGCCTACCAAAGACTGAGTCGTGAGATGTGCTAGGACAGTGTATGGATAAGGCAGCCAGCAGGGATAGTCATGTGGGAAGGAACTAACTGGCAGTGGCAGATGTAGTAAAGAGCCCTAAAGGGATAGGAAACTACTCACTAAATGTTTCTAGAATGGGCAAACTGGGAACTGAGAGTGGTCACATCTAAAGGCCTCTGGTTTTTCCACAAATTAAGAGGCACCATAAATCTGTGAAAAATTAAAGTGGAAGGTTTGAGTAGGGTTTTAAAGAGAGTGATCTAAGTTTGGAATATTCCCTGAGAAGAATCTGCTTAAGGAAAAATTTTCTAGGCTACTAAAAGGAACAAATAGCATACTACCTTTTAAATGTACACAGATGGGGCATTCATTTAACTAATAATTATTAAAGGCAGCTATGTGAAAGGACAAAAATACATTAAGACAAATCCCTGACCACAAAAAATTCAACTGTACATGTAACTTTCAATGCAATGCAAAACACAAGGCCCCAAAAGAGAGTAGTAAGATGGTGCATGCATGCATCTGTGTGTGTGTGTGTGTGTGTGTGTGTGTGTGTGTGTGTGTGTGTTTTGGGGGCTGCAGGTTATGCTAATCCATCTAACCTCCCTCTTTCAGCCACTCAGGACACAGGCATGAACTAACTAGACAATTCATGGATTTTAGGGGTACAATCCACAGTGTAGAAGGAGATGCTCTCCCATGTTATGCATTGATCGTACAATTTCAATGTTAAGAACATAATTCGTATGTTGTTAATGTGAATTATAAAGTATAACAAAATTATAAGAAATAACTAAAAACTGCTGAAATGAGACTCCCTCCTGACTTCCACAGAGTTCAGCTAGCTGAGCATAACCAATAATAGAAGAAGCTGGGTGACTGCACAGCTGTGACTCTCTACCAGCCTCTCAATTCAGTGGGCAACACTCTCCCCAGAGGTTGACTCCAAGATAAACATAATCAACAAGCACCTGCTGGTCAGGGCTGGAGTTAAAGTGGTATAAAAATAGCCCCTGCCTTCAAGGAGCTCCCATTTTAATTGGTAAGTAGAACATAACCATGAGAAACCTTAAGTGAATAAGAACTTAGTTATTTGTAGGCTGGTCAAAATAACTAAGGAGGAGCTAGCCCCAGGTCATGCATAACTATGAAAGTGGCAAGAATTGTGCTGGGTCTTGAGACTACTTAAAGGTCAAAACTCCTTGCAGCAGAGCAATAAATAGCCAGTCCTATTCTAATTAGTATCCCTTTTGCCATCACTGCTGATAAACTCACCCTGTGCAACTCCGAACCATCTGTGTTTCTTCAAAGCTCTAACACTGCCAATGATTTGGACAACTCTATTTTAGGAGGCATTCATTTCAAAGATCAGATGTTTGACTGTTTCTTTGTCTTTAGGACTGGCAAAAATAAGAAGTAATTTGCCTGCTCGTTCCCTGCATGGCTGAAGAGTTACATCATGTACAGATGTTCACGAAGGTTGTGTTAATTGGTATTTTGTCCTCACAATTTTCAGAAGAAAATAGCCATATGCACTTTAGCTTACACTTTCTAGGCCAATTATTTAAGATCAGATTGAAAAGTATTTTGGGATTTAGATTTTACATTTTACTCCCAAAAAATAGCAATTTACCATAATTAGCACTCACTCAGCAGCAAGAGGATCCGTTCCCTGATTCTTTACTCTGTACTCCTACCTTCCCTTCACCCCTCTAGTTTCAGAGTCTGGGCAACATTTCAAACAAATAAGAATTGTGATTGGCCCAATCCTTTGAAAATTCCAGTCAACAAACCTGTCATTTATCTTACACTCACTATTCCCATGTCAAGCAACTTCCATGGAACATGAAGCTAAATTGTGTTTAACTCTTTCCACGTCTAAGTTAAACTATGACATTTTGAACTCACACGAAACTTTAAATTAGTTTTGCCAGGCTACAAAACTAAATTCCGTAAGGAATTCATTGTCAGAATGAGGTACAGGTACTGAAGATCACCTGAAATGTTTAGAAAAATTCATACTTCTCACGCATTTAATGAACAGAGTTTTCTGTCCTAGTTTGCTGTCTGGGGCAGGGCAAGAACAAAACCAGGTTTGGTACCAGAGAAGCGGAAAGGAAGCATCAGGTCTGGACAGAGAGTCACAGATAGAATTGAGGGTGAAATCGGGATTGATTACAGAGAATCTGAATGAGAGACACCAGAAGCTTCAGAAGGTGAAACATCACAATAACAGCCAGGAAACAAGAATCAAGGGTCAGATGAAGGAAGTGAGCAATCAAAACACAAGTAAAACAGAAACAAACAAACAAACAAAAAGATGTAGAGAACAAGAACAACAATGAAGAAGATGAAGAAGAACAAGAACCAAACAAACACCAAACTGAAGCTGATGCCTCATCTTCCTAAGCTAACAGTTCTCACCCATCCCTTATTGAGGAAGAATGTAAAATTTTTACCCAAACTCCCAGTGGAACCTAATGATACTGATAGTTAACAATTTATCAAGTGCCTGTGTGCTAAGCACTTTACATATTTTATGTCACTCAAACTTCAGAACAATTCCGTAGTGTATTTATTAATTCCCTATTTTATGCATGAGAATTCTAAGGTTCAGCAAGGTTAAGTAACATTCTTGATGTGACCCAGCTTATAATAAGAGCCAGAGTGGGGATTCAAAGTGCTCATTTATCTATAACATGTTATTTATGCTGAAGTTTACATATAGAAAAATACATACAGTTCTCATTCTGTTTCTGTGCTGTTCAATATGGTTACCTTTAGCTATATGTGGATATTGACACTTGAGTTCTGACTAGAGAAACATATTGAAATTACAATATTGGAGATATATCAAGTGAAATAAAATATATTGTGAAAATTAGTTTCATCTATTTTATTTTTTAAAACATGGCTATTAGAAAATACAAATATATGTGGCTCATCTTATATTTTTCATCAGTCAGAACTATTCTAGAATAGAAGTTAAGTCACAATGAATCGTTTTTTAAAAAATATAGAACCTCCACACTGGGCGTGGTGGCTCACGCCTGTAATCCCAGCACTTTGGGAGGCCGAGGTGGGTGGATCACGAGGTCAGGAGATCTAGACCATCCTGGCTAACACAGTGAAACCCCGTCTCTACTAAAAATACAAAAAATTAGCTGGGCATGGTGGCAGGCACCTGTATTACCAGCTACTCAGGAGGCTGAGGCAGGAGAATGGAGTGAACCCGGGAGGCGGAGCTTGCAGTGAGCCAGGATCACACCACTGTGCTCCAGCCTGGGAGACAGAATGAGACTCCGTCTCAAAAAAATAAAAAATTTTAAAAAAGTAATTTTATATATATATATATATATATATATATAGAGAGAGAGAGAGAGAGAGAGAGAGAGAGAGAGAACCTCCAAAGTTTTAGTAGTAGAAAAACAATATTCATGGGAGAAAAGAAAGCCGACCAAATGCCCAGACATTGCTCCCTGTTTCTCTTTTCTCAGTGGAATCCCTTTGCTTACCACTGCTACCACCGTGTCAGCATCCAAGAGTGGAAACCCGCTCCTCTTCCCTTCCCCCTGGTAAAGCTAAAAAATTGTTTGCCTCTGCAAAAAGATTTTGTGAACCACCATGATAAAACACAGGTGAATTGAAGAAAATTCACAAAACATTAAAATAGACCTCATTACAAGCCAGGGGTTTCAATTCTGATCTTTGTTAGCTTGTATAGGAGCTTGTAAGTTTCATCTTATCTCAGAAAAACAGCAGCCCTCTAGGTCTGGGTCATAGAGTTAAAAATGTATGGAATCCACACCGGGTATATAAATGACAGAAGAAGGTCTGGTGAAAACCATAAGGAGTAGTAATGAGTGTGGTAAATAGATGATTTACCTATTTATCTATCTAAAGACATCACACTTGAAATTTTTAAAAATACTCTGCAATAATTGCCAAGGGGTAACCAAGAAAAATCTTCCCCCTCAGTTTTGATGCTATAGGTTTTCAATTCACTAAAATGAAAGGCAACTTAAGAAAGAACAGAAAATAAATACATAGGGAAAGAAGGTGTTAAGAAAAAAGAATACACAGGGACAGAAGGTGTTAGAAAGAAAATTGAGCATAAAATGGCCCTGATTACTATACATAGTGCCCTTCCTACAGGACTCAAGGAATCTGTATCTTCACTTGACATGTATAACATAAAGCCTCTAACATTTGTCAAAATATTTTATGGATATGTGTTGATTATCATACACAATAATTCCTGAAGGTAACTTAAATTCAACAGCTTTTAATAACACAGAAGGAAACTGTAATTGATATTGGAGAAGAAATTTACTCAAAGTTGTGTTATTTACAATGGCACTTTGACAGCCTGACTATGATTCTGGCCTCAGTCTATGGGTCATGTTCCTTTCTATTTTATAGGCTAGAAGCCAGGAGGGTGTGAATCACAGGAAACAAGTGGATAGGGATCATGACTCCTGACTTCCGAGTATCTCTAACATTCCTAATTAATATTTGTTATGCAAGTTTGCTTTCTCGGTAATTTAATTCCTGAGAAAATGAACAGGGTCAGCAATAATGAGAGCTAATGTCCTTCATGCAGGAAACCCACAACCTGGTCCAAGAAGAACATATGCCTCAAAGGCAATATTCCCAGCCTGAAGAAGATTCCAGGACAGTCAGAAGACAGGAGACACTGGGTGTGATATATTCATAATCCTTCAACAGATCACAATGCTTGAGTTTCAAGGGTTACAGTTTAGCTATATTCAGAATAAAGGTAACAAAAGAAACAATCATTTGAATATGAATTTTTGGAAATGGTTTTGTGATAAAGTAACATAAACACAGGGCTGAAAGAGGAAAACCCCAGCTATAGTGCCATACCAACACCACCCCAATTGACCTAACCCAGGGTGCTTAACTTTGCTGGAGTTAAACTAGATTTGTGGACACCAGGAAATCCACCCTAATCACTATATTATCTCCCCACACTCACAGGTGATGCCCTAAGGATGAAGATTCGTGGGTAGAATTTCAGTCAGTATAAGGAGAGGACAGTGCTAAAACTTCAACTGGGAAAGCATCATAGTCAGACTTCACTTACGTCGTAATTTTGTCATGAAACATCCTTCTCTCAGGATCTAATCATGAATTTCTGCTTAGGTCTAAAGCTAGCCTCACACCAGGAAAAGGAGACCCAAAATATGGGTTGCACCCATCACACTGCACCCACTGTGGCTTGCTTAGAAATCAAATGGTATGGAAGTTCAGGCAATCACCCTGAATGCCTATAAGGTTGGAAATGCATTCTGTAGAAAGCCTGGATGTTTTAAACTAAGAATTACTGTAAACCTAATGAAAATGACTGCTGTTATTCCAGTTAAAGTCTCTATTGGCCCATCTTTGAACAAAAACTACCTAACAGCAAATGTTAGACATGGAGACCTTCCTTCAGAAGAGATTTTCACAAGTCACTCTCATTGCTAGATGGTAGTACCTGACATTATGTCCTCAAAATTGTATCCTAAAATTATTACATATTATTTATTCATTCATTTCACACTCATTTCAGCTGTGTTGTGTGCCAAGCAAGGGATCTGGCGTTGACAAAAAATTAGACAGATAGGATTTTTATTCTCTAAATAGTTTGCTTTCTAATTGGAAATATAGGCTTAAGAAAAACCCAAAGAGTTATTTTATATATGTAGTATAAGAGAATGATGTGTTGGCCGGGCACAGTGGCTCCTGCCTGTAATCTCAGCTCTTTGGGAAGCTGAGGCAGGCAGATCACCTGAGGTCAGAAGTTCGAGACCAGCCTGGCCAACATGGTGCAATTCCATCTACTAAAAATACAAAAATTAGCTGGGCTTGGTAATCCTAGCTACCCAGGAGGCTGAGATAGGAGAATTTCTTGAACCTAGGAGGTGGAGGCTGCAGTGAGTCAAGATCGCGCCACTGCACTCCAGCCTGGGCAACAGAGCAAGACTCCATCTCGAAATAAAAATTTAAAAAAAGAAAGAAAGTGGTATGGCATAGTCTAGACATGAGTTGCGACTTTCTTTACAATTCTCCTTCCTAGATTAATAGAGTTTAAGGTTTGGAAGGATCCATAAAGATATGTAGTCCATATATTCATCCAATCCTCTCTACAAGGTCCCCACCAAGTGGCCATCCCATATATTCCAGAAATCCTTTGAAGACAAGGAACATGCTTTCTCCAATTTATTGGTACAAACTGTTTTTCCCAGTAGATCCTGGTTCTGAGTCATGTGTATTAGCCAAAGTTCTCAAGAGAAACTGAACCAATAAGCAAAATAGAGAGATATTTTAAAAGGCAGATTTATTATGAGTATTGGGCTTACTCAGTCATAGAGGCCAAGAGGTCTCACAATATGTCATCTGAAAGCTGGAGAACTAGGAACCAGTGTCATAATTCAGTCTCTGAGTCCAAAGGCCTGAGAAGCAGGAGAGCCAATGGTGTAACTCTCAGTCCAAGGCCAAAGCCTGAGAACTGTGAGAGGGGAATTTTAAGTCCCAGACTCTGAAAGCCTGAGAGCCTGTGGCTCTGATGTCTGAGGAGATGGATGTCCCAGCTAAAGAAGAGAGAGCACATCTGCCCTTCCTCCACGTTTTTGTTCTATCCGGGTCCTCAATGGATTGGATGATGCCATCCACATTGGTGAGCATGGGTCTGCTTTACTCAGTCTACTGATCCCAATGCTAATCTCTTCCAGAAACAGCCTTGCAGGCATACCCAGAAACAATGTTTTACCAACTAGCTCAGTGTGACACATAAAATCAACCATCACACCATGTAAATCAAGCCAGAGTTTCCATCTATAAAAGATATTTTCAAATACTAGAGGACCTAGGTCACTTTGTCCCTGACTGATCTAAGCCAAGCCTAGGATCTTCAGTCTTTCTTCACAAGAAATGTCATGGAGCCCTTTGTCATTGAGGTCATTCTTTTCTTCAACAGGTTCCAGTTGTCTGTATACCTCTTGAAATTTGAGATCCAAGACTAAACATAATTAAGAAGATAATATATGTAATAAGAGCTAAGAAATAATTCTTGGGGTCTGATAGATCTGTGTGACTACCTCAGCTCTAAAACTGCAGCTGACTTTCTGCAAGTTTAACCTCTGAGTCTATGTTTCCTCAACTAAACTTCCACAGAGTAGAGATCAGAAGGTTTCATAACACTCCTCGAAGGTTGACTGTGAGGATTAAATGTGACAGAGCATGTATAGTACTTGGTACAGGAACCAACACATAGAAAAGGGTTAATAAATGGTCATTATTGTTCTACTGTTAATGTTTTTACTCTCCATCCTTAATCTGACTACCCCAAACTAACACATCACTGTTAAGTAATCTTTGAAGTTGTTTAAAATTTATTTGCAGACCCTCTATTGCCTATTACCATTTTTCACCTTTTCGTTGCAATTCCATGCTTCTGCTTATTCCCGTTTGATTTCTTGGCTTAGTAACTCACCTACCTTTGGCTTTTGCTTTCATCCCACTTTTATTTAGAGAAAAAATTCTGAGTAGAAATACTTGAGCCATGAGTCACAGTTAATGTGGAGTGAGGATTCAAGATAAATATCTTATTCCCATCTGATAGAATCACAGTGAAAATATCAAATTAATCTAACATGCTCTCCATTTTTTTCTTGAAAAATAATTAAGGAAGGATATATTTCAGGTTTTATGCTTCCTTATCCAAATTATGTACAGATGCTGCATGGAAATATATTCTTAATAGCTACATTAACTATGATAAGTTCACTCACATCATTGTCATTCATGTCTAATTAAACTAAATGCCCAACTGGGAGTAGTAAGAACTTACACACGGCAAGGAGAGTGAGTCATGTGAGAACTCCCAGCCCCCAATCCTGCCATTTGAATATACAAGGATAGGAGAGGGAAATGAAAATGAGTGTTCAAGATCAAGATGGGCAACTGTCAGGAGAGCCTGGCAGGACTGCCTTGACAGCACAGATCTGAAGTTGTTGAGCAGGGAAATTTTTTTTGTTTTTTGAAGGAAAGCATTTGCGAAATAATAAAATAGTAAGAAAACGTACAAAATGGTCCCTATGGATCCAACTCTAGATAGCATTTTGAAAGATATACACAAAATCATTTTCCATAATTTTTACCTGTCAGAAATTAAATATTTAGGTCCCTTTAATAATAAGGTCACAGTTATATCTGGTTCTTTGTGTAGTGTTCCTAATAACTATGCATCCAGGCTCTGCTTGATTGTGATCACTGATGAGAGACTTACCACCTCACAAGGCAACACATTCCATTGATTAGATCTCTTTTGGTTACACATTTCTTTCATTTATTTGATTGAACTCTGCACCCTTCATAACTTCCCCTCCTGTGCCCACCCAATAATGAGCCTGTGCTCTCTCAAGTGACATATCAGGAAGCTTGGCAAGCGGATATTGAAGGGAAGGAGTTGCTGCCTATTTCAGGGCAGTGCACTTTTTCATGTTGCCTATTAAAGAAGGGTGGTCACTTATTCCTACTAGGAGGAAAGCAGAAAGTATGAGAATGTATGTTACCTGGATAAAGGTTTACCAAAGTCACACAACTCCCACATCAGCCATGGATCTTATGGCCCAAGAAGCCACATAGTGAAAAAAGTACTTTGGACAACAGGCTGGCAGAGCTTAACTTCATGAAAGAGAATCAGTAATTAAGTTCTGGAAACAAAGAATGAGACTTGATTCAGGAGCACTGTGAATCTTGTGAATGTATAAAGTTCCAAGAGGCAGTAGTGGATAGCTAGGGATTCTCAAGTTACATGTTCATATGTTGGGCATAAGAACCATGCTTCTTATTTATTTTTAATTTGTCTGGGTACATCGTGGATGTATATGTCCATGGGTTACGTGAGATATTTTGATACAGGCATGTAACATGTAATAATAACATCAAGGTAAACAGGACATCCATCACCTGAGGCATTTATTCTTTGTATTTCAAACAATCAAATCATACTCTTTTAGTTACCTTAAAATGAGCAATTAAATTATCATTTACTATAGTCCCCCCTAACAAATACTAGGTCTTATTTATTGTTTTTAACCACTTTATGTACCCACTAACCATCCCCCTTTTCCCCACCCCCACACCCCAACTACCTTTCCCAGCCTCAGGTAACCGTTCTTCTATTTCCATGAGTTCAATTGTTTTAATTTTTAGATACCACAAATAAGTGAGAAAATATGAAGTTTGTCTTTCTGCGCCTAGCTTATTTCTTTTAACATAATGACCTCCAGTTCCATCTACATTGTTGCAAATGACAGGATCTCATTATTTCTTATGACTGAATGGTACTCCATTGTGTATGTGTACATTTTCTTTATCCATTCATCTGTTGATGGACACTTAGGTTGTTTCCAAATTGTGGCTATTCTGAATAGTGCTGCCATAAACATGGCAGTACAGATGTCTCTTTGATATATTGACTGCCTTTATTTGGGGTATATACCTAGGAATGGGATTGCTGGATCATATGGTAGCTCTATTTTTAGTTTTTGTTTTTTTTTTTTTTTTTTTTTGAGGAACCTCCAAAATTAAGAATCATGCTTATTTAAAATGCATGCTATTGGCTTCCATCCTTGGAGATTCTAATTCAGTGCTTCTGGTACAGAGCCCAGGAGTCTTTATATTTAGCAAGGGCAACAGGTGATTCTGAGGTTCTTTAGGAAATACTGGTACCATAATTAAAAGCTCTGGAGTCAGAAAGACCTGAGTTAATACCTGGCCTTTGCCTGTGCTAGCCATGTTTCTTCTTTAGTAAAATGGAGATGAGAACCATAGTTCCAATCTCTTTGGGTTGTTGCAAGGATTAAATAAGAAAATGTGTGTAAGTAAAGCATATAGCATACTGCCAACAGTGGCCTGTTAAGTAACTGTAGCAATTATTTTTGTTTTTCATTATTACAATGTACTGATTTCAACTTTCCCCCAAGGAATTATTTACATTAATGACAACTTTTCCTTCTTGGCCTTCCCCTATTTCTGATTTTGTTTAAAACTCATCATATGTCTTTTGGAAATAGAGCATAGAGGAATCAACCAAAAGACTTGCTAATTTAGTGTTCATTATGTCTTTCATATCCAACCCTTTCCAGTTCTAACTTCCCATCCCCTGGCCATTACCCCCTGCATTCTCACTGTCATTTCTCTTGCTCAGTCCCTCTCATATGTTACTCTTTTTGCCTAGAAAACCCCTCAAATTGTCTTTCTGAATATCTGTTTCACAGATGGAAGCTTCAGTGATTTTGTGGAAGTTTAAGGTATGAGGATTGGGAAATGAGTCAATTTAATGGTCAAATACATACACTCAAGTTCATGGCTCCTAAGTTCCACGTCTATATCCAGAGCCCTGTAAGCTACTACCTATCTAGCTGATCCAAGGTAACTTAGGGTGAAACACTCATATCAATAATCAATACAACCTTCCTGATCATTGTATTTTATTGTTTTTATATTTTATTATGTATTATATATTTTTATTTTACACTTATATTTTATTTCATCATCTATTATATTGTATCATTGTATTTTTAGTTTAATTGTATAATTGTCAATTTCTACATTTATCTCATTTATCACTGAAGCTAAATTTCTAATAAGAGTAAGAAGGAAGCAGAAAATGGTGCAATGAATCATAGTTAATCACTCAACCAAAAACAGTAAGTTCTGATTCAGTTGCCTAATTCAGGCAAATGCATTTTTGCCTCGTCAGTATAATATCTTAAATTTTTCACTTCACATTCTTGATGTGAAGCTAAAATTTCTCAGTCTCATTACCAATACGCAATTATTATATGCAAATTTTAAAAATAAAGTAATGACTATAATGGCAATTTTTGAAGTACTTGAAACATCAAACACTGCAAATAAAATATTTATAGTGTCAATATAAATATAACTGATGTAACAAATCAGCACTAACTTAGATGGTAAATGAGACAGCGACTGTGAAAGAATATTCATTTCTTCAATTGACAATTAAATAAATCATAAATAAGTGTACTATTGTAAGAGATCAGCTTATGCCACCCCAAAATATTCTACTTTGGCATAAAGAGGCAAATGAGAATTAACAGATGCAGAAAGAAGCCTTCTTGGAGCATCCTTTATCTCACTAAAAGCAGAAACTTGAAACTTCTGAGAAATGAGGACTGCCACAAATCTCCTCTCCCAGGGAAGTTTAAAGGCCGTGAAAAAGATGGAAAGTTGGTACCAAATGGATCAGCAAACAAACCTTACTAAAATAAACCTTATCTTCCATTAGTTTGCCCCATATATTTACCTTCCCACAGTTTGCTGCTTCTAAAAGCCTAAAACTCTTTTCTTTTGTCTTGTCACTTTTCTACAAATGTATTGTTCCTTGTTACAATGATATGTAAACACAAGTTCTAGCCAGTTATTTGAGTAACTCTTCACTGTTTCTCACACATCTATGTGTGCAGTTCATGTTCATAAACTCTGTTTTTTCCTTGTTAATCTTCCTTTTGTCAGTTTAATTTCAAGAGCCCTAGCCAAAGAACCTACAAGGGTAATGGGGAAAAAATATTCCTCCCCTATGCCATATACGAGGAACAATTTTCAAATAATATAATAATAAGAAGGAACCTGATCCCAGCGCCAAGAATGCCGAATAGGAACAGCTCTAGCCTCCAGCTCCCAGTGTGAGCAACACAGAAGACAGGTGATTTCTGCATTTCCAACTGAGGTATCAGGTTCATCTCACTGGGTCATGTCAGACAGTCAGTGCAGGACAGTGGGTGCAGCCCAATGAGCGAGAGCCAATGCAGGGCAAGGCATCACCTCACCCAGGAAGCTCAAGGGGGAAGGGAATTCCTTTTCCTAGCCAAGGGAAACCATGACACACAACACCTGGAAAATCAGGTCACTCCCACCCTAATACTGTGCTTTTCCAAGGGTCTTAGCAAACAGTCCACCAGGAGATTATACCCTGCGCCTGGCTTGGAGGCCTCCCTCATTGCTAGCACAGCAGTCTGAGATCTAACTGCAAGGCAGCAGCGAGGCTGGGGAGGGGCGCCCACAATGCTGAGGCTTAAGTAGGTAAATGAAGAGGCCCAGAAGCTAGACCTGGGTGGAGTCCACAAAAGCTCAAGGAGGCCTGCCTGCTTCTGTAGACTGCACCTCTGGGGACAGGGCATAGCTAAACAAAAAGCAGCAGAAACCTCTGCAGATGTAAACGTCCCTGTCTGAGGGCTCTGAAGAGAGTGGTGATTCTCCCAGGACAGAGGTTGAGATCTGAGAATGGACAGACTGCCTGCTCAAGTGAGTCCCTGACCTCCAAGTAGCCTAACTGGGAGACATCCCCCACTAGGGGCAGACTGACACCTCACACCTCACACGGCCAGGTACAACTAAGAGACGAAGCTTCCAGAGGAACATTCAGACAGCAACACTTGCTGTTCAGCAATATTCTCTCTTCTGCAGCCACCACTGCTGATACCCAGGCAAACAGGGTCTGGAGGGAACCTCCAACAAACTCCAACAGACCTGCCTCTGAGGGCGCTGACTGTTAGAAGGAAAACTAACAAACAGAAAAGACATCTACACCAAAACCTCATCTGTACGTCACCATCATTAAAGACCAAAGGTAGATAAAACCACAAAGACGGGGGGAAAGCAGTGTAGAAAGGCTGAAAATTAAAAAACTCAGAGCACCTCTCCCCCTCCAAAGGAACGCATCTCCTCGCCAGCAACAGAACAAAGCTGGATGGAGAATGACTTTGACAAGTTGAGGGAATAAGCCTTCAGTCAATCAAATTTCTTAGAGCTAAAGGAGGAACTACGAACCCAGAGCAAAGAAACTAAAAACCTTGAAAAAAGATTTGACAAATGGATAACAAGAATAACCAATGCAGAGAAGTCCATAAACGACCCGATAGAGATGAAAATCATGACATGAGAACTATGTGACAAATGCACAAGCTTCAGTAACCAACTCGAACAACTAGAAGAAAGAGCATCGGTGATTGAAGATCAAATGAATAAAATGAAGCAAGAAGAGAAGTTTAGAGAAAAAAGAGTAAAAAGAAATGAAGAAAGCCTCCAAGAAATATGGGATTATGTGAAAAGACCAAATCTACATCTGATTGGTGTACCTGAAAGTGAGAGGGAGAATGGAACCAAGTTGGAAAACACTCTGCAGGATATTATCCAGGAGAACTTCCCCAACGTAGCAAGGCAGGCCAACATTCAAATTCAGTAAATACAAAGAATGCCACAAAGATACTCCTCGAGAAGAGCAACTCCAAGACACATAACTGTCAGATTCACCAAAGTTGAAATGAAGGAAAAAAATGTTAAGGGCAGCCAGAGAGAAAAGTCGGGCTACCCACAAAGGAAAGCCCATCAGACTAACAGCAAATCTTTCAGCAGAAACTCTACAACCCAGAAGAGACTGGGGACCAATATTCAACATTCTTAAAAAGAATTTTCAACCCAGAATTTCATATCCAGCCAAACTAAGTTCCATAAGTGAAGGAGAAATAAAATCCTTTACAGACAAGCAAATGCTTAGAGATTTTGTCATGACCAGGCCTGCCCTACAAGAGATCCTGAAGGAAGCACTAAACATGGAAAGGAACAACCGGTACCAGCCATTGCAAAAACATGCCAAAATGTAAAGACCATCGATGGTAGGAAGAAACTGCATAAACTAAAGAGGTAAATAACCAGCTAACATCATAATGACAGGATCAAGTTCACACATAACAATATTAACCTGGGAAAATTGGCTAGCCATAAGTAGAAAGCTGAAACTGGATCCTTTCCTTACTCCTTATACGAAAATTAATTCAAAATGGATTAGAGACTTAAATGTTAGACCTAATACCATTAAAAACCCTAGAAGAAAACCTAGGTAATACCATTCAGGACATAAGCATGGGCAAGGTTTTCATTTCTAAAACATCAAAAGCAACGGCAACAAAACCCAAAATTGACTAATGGGATCTAATTAAACTAAAGAGCTTCTGCACAGCAAAAGAAACTACCATCAGAGTGAACAGGCAACCTACAGAATGGGAGAAAATTTTTGCAATCTACTCATCTGACAAAGGGCTAATATCCAGAACCTACAAAGAACTCAAACAAATTTACAAGAAAAAAGCAAACGACCCCATCAAAAAGTGGGCAAAGGATATGAACAGACATTTCTCAAAAGAAGACATTCATACAGCCAACAGACACATGAAAAAATGCTCATCATCACTGGCCATCAGAGAAATGCAAATCAAAACCACAATGAGATACCATCTCACACCAGTTAGAATGGCAATCATTAAAAACTCAGGAAACAACAGGTGCTGGAGAGGATGTGGAGAAATAGGAACACTTTTACACTGTTGGTGGGATTGTAAACTAGTTCCATCATTATGGAAAACAGTATGGCAATTCCTCAAGGATATAGAACTAGAAGTACCATAGGGCCAAGCCATCCCATTACTGGGTATATACACAAAGGATTATAAATCATGCTGCTATAAAGACATATGCACACGTATGTTTATTGCAGCACTATTCACAATAGCAAAGACTTGGAATAAACCCAAATGTCCATCAGTGACAGACTGGATTAAGAAAATGTGGCACACGTACACCATGGAATACTATGCAGCCATAAAAAAGGATGAGTTTGTGTCCTTTGACGAGACATGGATGCAGCTGGAAACCATCATTCTCAGCAAACTATTGCAAGAACAGAAAACCAAACACCACATGTTCTCACTCATAGGTAGGAACTGAACAATGAGATCACTTGGACTCGGGAAGGGGAACATCACACACTGGGGCCTATCGGGGGAGGGGAGTGGGGGAGGGATTGCATTGGGAGTTACACCTGATGTAAATGATGAGTTGATGGGTGCTGACAAGTTGATAGGTGCAGCACACCAACATGGCACAAGTATACATATGTAACAAACCTGCACGTTATGCACATGTACCCTAGAGCTTAAAGTATAATAATAATAAAAGAAAAAAAATTAAAAAAAAAACAATATTGACCTTAAGGGTTAATGGGCTAAATGGTCCAATTAAAACACACAGACTGGCAAGTTGGATAAAGAGTCAAGACCCATCAGTTTGCTGTATTCAGGAGACCGATCTCACATGCAAACAAACACATAGACTCAAAATAAAGGAATGGAGGAAGATCTACCAAGCAAATGGAAAACACAAAAAGGTAGGGGTTGAAATTCTAGTCTCTGATAAAACAGACTTTAAACCAACAAAGATCAAAAGAGACAAAGAAGGCCATTACCTAATGGTAAAGGGATCAATTCAACAAGAAGAACTAACTATACTAAATATACATGCACCCAACACAGGGAGCACCCAGATTCATAAAGCAAGTCCTTAGAGACTTACAAAGAGACTTAGATTCTCACACAATAATAATGAGAGACTTTAATACCCCACTGTCAACATTCACAGATCAACGAGACAGAAAGTTAACAAGGATATCCAGGAATTGAACTCAACTCTCCACGAAGTGGACTTAATAGACATTTACAGAACACTCCACCCCCAAATCAACAGAATATATGTTCTTCTCAGCACTACATCACACTTATTCCAAAATTGACCACATAGTTGGAAGTAAAGCACTCCTCAGCAAATGTACAAGAACAGAAATTATAACAAACTGTCTCTCAGACCACAGTGCAATCAAGCTAGAACTCAGGACTGAGAAACTAAATCAAAACTGATAAACTATATGGAAACTGAACAATCTTCTCCTGAATGACTACTGGGTACATAACGAAATGAAGGTAGAAATAAAGATGTTCTTTGAAACCAATGAGAACAAAGATACAACATACCAGAATCTCTGGGACACATTTAAAGCAGTGTGGAGAAGGAAATTTATAAAACTAAATGCCCACAAGAGAAATTAGGAAAGATCTAAAATTGGCACCCTAACATCACAATTAAAAGAACTAGAGAAGCAAGAGCACATTCAAAAGCTAGCAGAAGGCAAGAAATAGCTAAGATCAGAGCGGAACTGAAGGAGACAGAGACACTAAAAACCCTTCAAAACATCAATGAATCCAGGAGCTGGTTTCTTGAAAAGATCAACAAAATTGATAGACCGCTAGCAAGATTAATAAAGAAGAAGAAAGAAGAATCAAACAGATGCAATAAAAAAAAATGATAAAGGCGATATCACCACCGACCTCACAGAAATAAAAACCACCATCAGAGAATACTATAAACACCTCTACGCAAATAAACTAGAAAATCTAGAAGAAATGGATAAATTCCTGGACACATACACTCTCCCAAGACTAAATCAGGAAGAAGTTGAATCCCTGAATAGATGAATAAATAACAGGCTGTAAAATTGAGGCAATAATTGATAACCTACCAATCAAAAAAAGTCCAGGACCAGATGGATTTGCAGCCAAATTCTGCCAGAGGTACAAGGAGGAGCTGGTACCATTCCTTCTGAAACTATTCCAATCGATAGAAAAATAGGGAATCCTCCCTAACTCATTTTATGGGGCCAACATCATCCTGATACCAAAGCCTGGCAGAACACAACAAAAAAAGAGAATTTTAGACCTATATCTGTGATGAACATTGATGCAAAAATCCTCAATAAAATACTGGCATACCAAATCCAGCAGCACATCAAAAAACTTATCCCCCATTATCAAGTGGGCTTCATACCTGGGATGCAAAGCTGGTTCAACATATGCAAATCAACAAATGTAATTCAGCATATAAACAGAACCAAAGACAAAAACCACATGATTATCTCAGGAGATGCAGGAAATACCTTTAACAAAATTCAACAGCCCTTCATGCTAAAAACTCTCAATAAATTAGGTATTGATGGAACGTATCTCAAAATAATAAAAGCTATTTATGACAAACCCACAGCTAATGTCATATTGAAGGACAAAAACTGGAAGCATTCCCCTTAAAAACTGGCACAAGACAAGGATGTCCTCTCTCACCACTCCTATTCAACATAGTGTTGGAATTTCTGGCCAGGGCAATCAGGCAAGAGAAAGAAATAAAGGGTATTCCGTTAGGAAAAGAAGAAGTCAAATTATCCCTGTTTGCAGATGACATGATTGTGTATTTAGAAAACCCCATTGTCTCAGCCCCAAATCCCCTTAAGCTGATGAGCAAATTCAGCAAAGTCTCAGGATACAAAATCAATGTGCAAAAATCACAAGCATTCTTATACACCAATAACAGACAGAGAACCAAATCATGAGTAAACTCCCATTCCCAATAGCTTCAAAGAGAATAAAATACTTAGGAATCCAACTTACAAGGGATGTAAAGGATCTCTTCAAGGAGAACTACAAACCACTGCTCAGTGAAATAAAAGAAGACACAAACAAATGGAACGACATACCATGTTCATGGATAGGAAGAATCAATATTGTGAAAATGGCCATACTGCCCAAGGTAATTTATAGATTCAATGCCATCCCCATCAAGCTACCAATGATTTTCTTCACAAAATTGGAAAAAACTGCCTGAAAGTTCATATGGAACCAAAAAAGACCCCACATTGCCAAGACAATCCTCAGGTGAAAGAACAAAGCTGGAGGCATCATGCTACCTGACTTCAAACTATACTGCAAGTCTACAGTAACCAAAACAGCACGGTACTGGTACCAAAACAGAGATATAGACCAATGGAACAGAAAAGAGCCCTCAGAAATAATACCACACATCTACAGCCATCTGATCTTTGACAAACCTGAGAAAAACAAGAAATGGGGAAAGTTTTCCCTATTTAATAAATGGTGCTGAGAAAATTGGCTAGCCATAAGTAGAAAGCTGAAACTGGATCCTTTCCTTACTCCTTATACAAAAATTAATTCAAGATGGATTAGAGACTTAAATGTTAGAACTAAAACCATAAAAACCTTAGAAGAAAACCTAGGTAATGCCATTCAGGACATAGGCATGGGCAAGGACTTCATGTCTAAAACACCAAAAGCAATGGCAACAAAAGCCAAAATTGACAAATGGGATCTCATTAAACTAAAGAGCTTCTGCACAGCAAAAGAAACTACCATCAGAGTGAACAGGCAACCTACAGAATGGGAGAAAATTTTTGCAATCTACTCATCTGACAAAGGGCTAATATCCAGAACCTACAAAGAACTCAAACAAATTTACAGGAAAAAAGCAAACAACCCCATCAAAAAGTGGGCAAAGGATATGAACAGACACTTCTCAAAAGAAAACATTCATACAGCCAACAGACACATGAAAAAATGCTCATCATCACTCACCATCAGAGAAACACAAATCAAAACCACAATGAGATACCATCTCACACCAGTTAGAATGGCAATCATTAAAAATAGGAAACAACATGTGCTAGAGAGGATGTGGTGAAATAGGAAGACTTTTACACTGTTGGTGGGACTGTAAACTAGTTCAACCATTGTGGAAAACAGTGTGGCAATTCCTCAAAGATCTAGAACTAGAAATACTATTTGACCCAGCCATCCTATTACTGGGTATATACCCAAAGGATTATAAATTATGCTACTATAAAGACACATGCACACATATGTTTATTGTGGCACTACTCACAATAGCAAAGACTTGGAACCAACCCAAATGTCTATCAATGACAGACTGAATTAAGAAAATGTGGCACATATACACCATGGAATACTATGCAGCCATAAAAAAGGATGAGTTCATGTCCTTTGTAGGGACATGGATGCAGCTGGAACCCATCACGCTCAGCAAACTGTTGCAAGAACAGAAAGCCAAACACTGCATGTTCTCACTCATAGGTGGGAATTGAACAATGAGATCACTTGGACACAGGAAGGGGAACAACACACACTGGGGCCTGTTATGGGGTGGGGGGAGGGGAGAGGGATAGCACTAGGAGATGCACCTAATGTAAATGATGACTTAATGGGTACAGCACACCAAATGGCACATGTATACATATGTAACAAACATGCATGTTGTGCACATGTACTCTAGACCTTAAAGTATAATAAAAATATCTATATAATAATAAATAAATGATATAGAATATCATGTGGTAATGCTAAGATGCTCTGGGAAAAAAAAAAGGAACAAGTAGAGAGTTGTCAGAGAAACCTGTATGGAAGACATTCAGACTTAAAGATGAGTGAGTACTCAAGTGAATATTTGGGAAAAAATTCTCCCTGGATGAACCAGTGAAAATGCCAAGAACTTAGAGTGTGACTGGTGGGTTCAGAGGCCAGTGTAACTGGAGCAGAACAGAAGAGGAAAGCAGTAGGAACCAACATCAGAAGTAACATGGTAGGCCAAGACATAATGGGAATGATCGGCCATTATGAAGAATTGGCTTTGACTCTGAGTGGCAAAGAGAACCACAGATGTGTTAAAGCAGAAGCATGACAAGATAAGACTTAGGTTTTAATTAATCACCCTGCAAGGTATATTGAGATATTCTGTGGGGTAGAGAAGAGAGCAAGTGAGCCACTTAGGAGACTAAGAGATATTACTGGCTTAGGCCAGAGTGGTAGCAGTGGAAGTGGTGAGAAGTGGCCAGCTACAAGATGTAAGGTGAACATAGAGCAAGAAGATTCCCTGATAGATTGAATTCTGTTTTTAAGAAATAGAAGACTCAAGGAGGACCTTAAAATTTGGGGGTTTGTGCAATGGAAGAATAGAATTGCCCCTATGTGAAATGGAAAAGGCTATGGCTGAAACATTAGACTTTTTGTTTCATGTGGTGTGGTGGGGTGTGGTGTGGTGTGGTGGGATGTGATTTGGCATGGGTCTTTTTGTGCAGTGGGATCAAGATTTCCATTTTGTACACATCAGGTGTGAGCTGTCTATTAATTCTGCAAGTAGAATTGTTCAATAAAGTAACTGGATACATAAATGAGGAATTGAAAATAATCTGAATACAAACACTAATTTGCATATTGATGTTATTTAAAAGCATATAACTACACGGTATGACTATGCATCAATGTATACAGAAAAGATAACCGCAATAAATAATGAACCCAGGGTCTCACTAACATTTAGAGGTGAGGGAAAAGAGGAGGAACCAGTAAATGACAATGAGAAAAAAATGAGGTGGTAGGAAAATTGAGAATGTGGTGTCCTTCAAGCCAAATAAAGAAAATTTATCAAAAAGAAATATGTGATTAACTATTTCAAATGCTGTTAATAGATCAAGCAAAATGAGGACTAAGAACTGAATGTTCAATTTAGCTATGCAGAAATTTCAGTTGTCTTGACAATAGCAAGTTTAGAGAAGTACCACAAAGACCAGATTAGATTTTGTGTGGGAGAACAGAAGGAGAGCAAGTGCTACAAAATAATGCAGCTGGTTGGAAGGTGCAGTCAAAATAACTTTAAAAAACTTGAAGAAACAATGCATGTTTGTATGCTGCTGAAAATGATCCACTAAAAAGTCAATAACTGAAGATGAAAGGAAAAGGAAGAGTCACTGAAGTTATCTCCTTGGGGTGAAAGGAAATAGGATCTGATGCTGGGCAAGATGGCTGAATAGGAACAGTTCTGGTCTGCAGCTCCCAGAGACCAGCGCAGAAGGTGGGTGATTTCTGCATTTCCAAGGGAGGTACCGAGTTCTTCTCATTAGGACTGGTTAGAAAGTGGGTGCAGCCCATGGAGGGTGAGCAGGAGCAGGGTGGGGTGTCACCTCACCCGAAAAGCACAAAGGGTCAGGGAACCCCCTTCCCTAGCCAGGGGAAGCTGTGAGGGACTGTGCTGTGAGGGATGGTACTATCCGGACCAGAAACTACACTTTTCCCATGGTCTTTGCAACCCACAGATCAGGAGATTCCCTAGGGTGCCAACACCACCAGGGCCCTGGGTTTCAAGCACAAAACTGGGCGGCCGTTTGGGCAGACACCGAGCTAGCTGCAGGAGTTTATTTTCGTACCCCAGTGGCACCTGGAACACTAGAGAGACAGAACCATTCACTCCCCTGGAAAGGGAGATGAAGCCAGGGAGCTGAGTGGTCTAGCTCAGCAGATCCCACCCCCACGGAGCCCAACAAGCTAAGATCCACTGGCTTGAAATTCTCACTGCCTCCATAGTAATCTGAAGTCGACCTTGGATGCTCGAGCTTGGTGGGGACAGGGGCTTCTATCATTCCTGAGGCTTGAGTAGGGGATCTTCCCCTGACAGTGTAAACAAAGTCACCAGGAAGTTCAAACAGGGTGCAAAACCCACCGTACAGCAAAGCCACTGTAGCCACACTGCTTCTTTAGATTCTTCCTCTCTGGGCAGGGCATCTCTGAAAGAAAGGCAGCAGCCCCAGTCAGGGGCATATAGATAAAACTCTCATCTCCCTGGGATAGAGCACCTGGGGGAAGGGGCAGCTGTAGGTGCAGCTTCAGCAGCTATTCCTGCCTGCCAGCTCTAAAGAGAGCAGTAGATCTCCCAGCACAAAGATGAAGCTCTGCTAAGCAACAGACTGCCTCCTCAAGTGGTTCCCTGACCCCTGTGCTTCCTGACGGGGAGACACCTCCCAGCAGGGGTCAACCAATACCTCATAGAGGAGAGCCCTGGCTGGCATATGGCAGGTCCCCCTCTGGGATGAAGCCTTCAGAGGAAGGAACAGGCAGAAATCTTTGCTGTTCTGCAGCCTCTGCTGGTGATACCCAGGCAAACGGGCTCTGGAGTGGACCTTCAGCAAACTCCAGCAGACCTGCAGCTGAGGGGCCTGACTGTTAGAAGGAAAACTAACAAACAAAAAGCAATAGTATCAGCATCAACAAAAAGGATGCCCACACAAAAACCCCATCTAAAGGTCACCAACATCAAAGAACAAAGGTAGATAAATCTACAAAGATGAGGAAAAGTCAGCATAAAAAGACTGAGAATTCCAAAACCCAGAATGCCTGTTCTCCTCCAAAGGATCACAACTCTTCACCGGAAGGGAACAAAACTGGATGGAGAATAAGTTTGATGAATTGACAGAAGTAGGCTTCAGAAGGTGGGTAATAACGAACTCCTCCAAGCTAAAGGAGCAAGTTCTAACCCAACACAAGGAAGCTAAGAACCTTGATAAAAGGTTACAGAAACTGCTAACTAGAATATGCAGTTTAGAGAACATAGATGACCTGATGGAGCTCAAAAACACAGCACAAGAACTTCACGAAGCATACACAAGTATCAATAGCCAAATCGATCTAGCAGAATAAAGGATATCAGAGATTAAAGAGCAACATAATGAAATAAAACACGAAGACAAGATTAGAGGGGGAAAAAAGGAACAAATAAAGCCTCCAAGAAATATGGGACTATGCAAAAAGACCAAACCTACGTTTCATTGATGTACCTGAAAGTGACAGGGAGAATGGAACCAAGTTGAAAAGCACACTTCAAGATATTGTCCAGGAGAATTCCCACAACCTAGCAAGACAGGCCAACACTCAAATTCAGGAAATACAGAGAACACCACAAAGATACTCCTTAAGGAGAGCAACTCCAAGACACATAATTGTCAGATTCTCCAAAGTTGAAATGAAGGAAAAAATTTGAGGGGAGCCAGAGAGAAAGGTCAGGTTACCCACAAAGGGAAGCCCATCAGACTACAGCAGATCTCTCTGCAGAAACCCTACAAGCCAGAAGAGGGTGGGGGCCAATATTCAACATTCTTAAAGAAAAGAATTTTCAACACACAATTTCATGTCCAGCCAAACTAAGCTTCATAAGCAAAGGAGAAATAAAATGCTTTACAGGCAAGCAAATGCTGAGAGATTTTGTCACCACCAGGCCTGCCTTACCAGAGCTCCTGAAGGAAGCACTAAATATGGAAAGGAAAAACCAGTACCAGCCACTGCAAAAACATATCAAAATGTAAAGACCATCTACACTATTAAGAAACTGCATCAACTAACAGGCAAAATAACCAGCTAGCATCATAATGACAGGATCAAATTCACACATAACAATATTAATCTCAAAAGTAAATAGGCTAAATGTCCCAATTAAAAGACACAGACTGTCAAATTCAATAAAGAGTCAAGATCCATCAGTGTGCTGTATTCAGGAGACCCATCTCACATGCAAAGATACATATAGGCTCAAAATAACGGGATGGAGGAGTATTTACTAAACAAATGGAAAGCAAAAACCTCAGGTGGTGCAGTCCTAGTCTATGATGAAACAGATTTTAAATTAAGAAAGGTCACAAAAGACAAAGGGCATTATCTAATGGTAAAGGGATCAATGCAACAAGAAGACGTAACTATCCTAAATATATATGCACCCAATACAGGAGCACCCAATACAGGAGCACCCAGATTCAAAAAGCATCTTTTTACAGAAATACAAAGACACTTATACTCCCACACAATAATAGTGGGAGACTTTAACACCCCACTGTCAATATTAGACAGACCAATGAGACGTGAAATTAACAAGAATATTCAGGACTTGAACTCAGCTCTGGACCAAGCAGATTAAATATACATCTACAGAACTCTCCACCCCAAATCAACAGAATATACATTCTTCTCAGCACCATATAGCACTTATTATAAAATTGACCACATGATTGGCAGTAAAACACTCCTCAGCAAATGTAAAATAATGGAAATCATAACAAACAGTCTCTCAGATCACAGTGTAATCAAATTACAACTCAGGATTTAAAAACTCATTCAAAACTGCACAACTACATGGAAACTGAACAACCTGCTCCTGAATGACTACTGGGTAAATAATGAAATTAAGGCAGAAATAAATAAGTTCTTTGAAACCAATGAGAACAAAGACACAACATACCAGAATCTCTGAAACACACATAAAGCAGTGTTTAGAAGGAAATTTATAGCACTAAGTTCCCACTGGAGAAAGCAGGGAAGATCTGAAATCAACACCAGAATCTCTGGGACACAGCTGAAGCAGTGTTTAGAGGGAAATTTATAACACCAAATGCCCACAAAAGAAAGCAGGAAAGATCTAAAAACTAACACCCTAACATCACAATTAAAAGAACTAGAGAAGAAGAGCAAACAAATTCAAAAGTAGCAGAAGACAAGAAATAACTAAGATCAGAGCAGAACTGAAGGAGATAGAGACACGAAAAACCCTTCAAAAAATCAATGAATCCAGGAGCTAGTTTTTTTGAAAAGATCAACAAAATAGATAGACCACTAGCTAGACAAATAAAGAAGAAAAGAGAGAAGAATCGAATAGACACAATAAAAAATGATACAGTGGATACCACCACTGATCCCACAGAAATAAAACTACCATCAGAGAATACTATAAACACCTCTACGCAAATAAACTAGAAAATCTAGAAGAAATTGATACATTCCTGGTCACAAACACCCTTCCAAAACTAAACCAGGAGGAAGTCAAAACCCTGAATAGACCAATAACAAGTTCTGAAATTGAGGCAGTAATTAATAACCTACCAACCAAAAAAAGCCCAGGACCAGATGGATTCACAGCCAAAATCTACCAGAGGTACAAAGAGGAGCTTATACCATTCCTTCTGAAACTATTCCAAACAATAGAAAAAGAAGGACTCCTCCCTAACTCATTTTATGAGACCAGGATCATCCTGATACCAAAACCTGGCAGAGACACAACAACAAAAAAGAAAATTTCAGGCCAGTATCCCTGATGAACATCAATACAAAAATTCCTCAGTAAAATACTGGCAGACCAAATCCAGTAGCACATCAAAAAGCTTATCCACTATTATCAACTCAGCTTCATCCCTGGAATGCAAGGCTGGTCCAACATATGCAAATCAATAAATGGAATCCATCACATAAACGGAACCAATTACAAAAACCACATGATTATATCAATAGATGCAGAAAAGATCTTTGATAAAATCCAACACCCCTTCCTGCTAAAAACTCTCAATAAATTAGGTATTGATGGAACGTATCTGAAAATAATAAGAGCTATTTATGACAAAACCACAGCCAATATCATACTGAATGAGCAAAAGCTGGAAGAATTCTCTTTAAAAATGGGCACAAGAGGCCGGGTGCAGTGGTTTACACCTGTAATCCCAGCACTTTGGGAGGCTGAGGCAGATGGATTATGAGGTCAAGAGATCAAGACCATCCTGGCCAATAGGGTAAAACCCTGTCTCTACTGAAAAAGTATAAAAAATAGCTGGGCATGCTGGCACACAGCTGTAGTCCCAGCTACTTGGGAGGCTGAGACAGGAGAATTGTTTGAACCTGGGAGGCAGAGGTTGCAGTGAGCCAAGATTGCACCACTGTACTCCACTCTGGCGAAAGAGTAAGACTCAGTCTTAAAAAAAAAAAAAACTCGGGCACAAGACAAGGATGCCCTCTTTCCAACACCTCTGTTCAACATAGTATTGGAAATTCTGAGCAGGGCAATCAGGCAAGAGAAATAAATAAAGCGTATTCAAATAGGAAGATAGTAAGTCAAATAGTCTGTTTGCAGATGACATGATTGTATATTTAGAAAACCCCATCATCTCAGCCCAAAATCTCCTTAAGCTGATAAGCAAATTCAGCAAAGTCTCAGGACACAAAATCAAAGTGCAAAAATCACAAGCATTTCTATATACCAATAACAGACAAACAGGGAGCCAAATCATGAGAGAACTTCTATTCACAATTGTTACTAATGGAATAAAATACCTAGGAATATAACTTACAAGGGATGTGAAGGACCTCTTCAAGGAGAACTAGGAACTACTGGTCAAGGAAATAAGAAAGGACACAAACAAATGGAAAAACATTCCATGCTCATGGATAGGAAGAATCAATATCATGAAATGGCCCTACTACCCAAAGTAATTTACAGATTCAATGTTATCCCCATCAAGCTACCATTGACTTCCTTCACATAATTAGAAGAACTGCTTTAAATTTCATATGCAATCAAAAAAGAGTCCGTATAGCCAAGACAATCCTAACCAAAAAGAACAAAGCTGGAAGCATCACGCCACTTGACTCCAAACTATTCTACAAGGCTACAGTGACCCAAAACAGCAGAGCACTGGTACCAAAACAGATATATAGACCAGTGGAACAGAACAGAGTCCTCATAAGTAACACCACACATCTACAACCATCTGACCTTTGGCAAACCTGACAAAAACAAGAATTGGGGAAAGGATTCCCTATTTAATAAATGGTGTTGGAAAAACTGGCTAGCCATACACACAAAACTAAAACTGGACCCCTTCCTTACACCTTACACAAAAATTAACTCAAGATGAATTAAAGACTTAAATATAAAACCTAAATCCATAAAAAACCCTAGATGAAAACCTAGGCAATACCTTTCAGGACACGGGCATGGCCAAAGACTTTATAACTAAAACATCAAAATCAATGGCAACAAAAGCCAAAATTGACGAATGGGATCTAATTAAACTGAAGAGCTTCTGCACAGCAAAAGAAAATATCATCAGAATGAACAGGCAACCTACAGAATGGGAGAAAACTTTTGCAATCTATCCATCTGACAAGGGGCTGATATCCAGAATCTACAAGGAACTTAAAAAATTTACAAGAAAAAAAAAATCAAAAACTGTTCAAAGTATACGAGCAGACACTTCTCAAAAGAAGACATTTAGGTGGCCAAAAAACATATGATAAAAAGCTCACCATCACTGGTCCTTAGAGAAATGCAAATGAAAACCACAATGATGCCAAAACAATCATAAGTCAAAAGAACAAAGGTGGAGGCATCATGCTACCTGACTTCAAACTATACTACAAGGCTACAGTAACCAAAACAGCATGGTACTGGTACCAAAACAGAGATATAGAATATCTCAACAGACTTACTTCCATACCAGATTCATGTTCCTCAAGGCCTTGGAACATATTTTCAGAATGTTTTGGCTTCCTCTTATATCACTGTGCATGAGGAAGAGAATAAATAATTCCCATGAATAGCAATGTCTGTAATCCAATTTGTCAGGTGCCATGAGGCACAATGGTACACATGGGATCAGTACTTCCTTTGATAGCCTTGATGTTAAATCCTAAGAGGATCCATGGCAGAAGTAATTTGGTGCCAACATCTCTGTAAATACAGTCAGAAGTTGTCTCCCATTGAAGCCTGGTGATAGTTGGTTTCATAAAATAAATGACTAGACAGACAGATGAGAGACCATTTATTTCCTTACATGACATGCCAAAATAGCTAAAGAAATTGCACTGTTCAAGTTCTTGCTTCTCATGCCACCATCAGTTGAACTGTAATCATAAATAATTATAGTTTTTCATAAGGTATTCTGTGATTAAAGTGTATTACCTGCTTTTTTCAATTTTAGGATTATTGGAAACTCTAATCTATTTCATGTGTTATCTTTCAGCACTCATAATTAATCTCTGCTATGAGCACCCCAAAATGAAACCTCATGCTGTATGCTTATATTAGATTGGAAATCTCAGGTACCTTGGTTCATATGATACATGAAAATACTTTAATTTCAGATGAAAATATTGTAATATTCCAATTCAAATAGATAAAAAAGGCACAGTGTCTGATCTTATGCTGTGTGAGCACTTAGCACTGGCCAGCTGCTGTGAAATTGGATACCTTTTAATGTCTTTCTGTAATAAGCATATTCTACGGAAACAGTGAATGAGAAAACCACACACCTATCATGGAATTTTTATTGCAGCTTGCCTGTGGTCTTTTGTGAAACTCTATATAATGCAAAAAAACTTGTATCTGTTCTGCTTCTCCCAGTAGTTTCAAAAACTGAAGGGCAATAAGCTACTTTAATCTCTAGTTTGGAAGGTACAGTTTAACTCTAGCTCCATGCATCCCTGGTGGTCATTGCCATTTTGTAATGTTACAAAGGCTTCTGTTTTAAAATGTGCTGTGGGCTTATATAGCAACTTTATCAGATGAATTATCTTCTTTGGGAAATCTTCTGGACCACAAAAAGTAATATACAGCAGACCAATTTTTGCATCAGCTATGTGCCAGGACATTTCTAAAGATAATCAAAATTCTATATACAAGGCTCTTGCCTGCCTACAAAAATGTATTTGAAGATGATTCTGCTTCACCAATGTTTTTATAACTTACAAATTTTATACCTAAGTATAAATTTCCCCCTTTGCCTCATACCTTTTTCACCTGAACCACATCAAATAACATTACAAATCATTGAATAATTTCAAATTAAATTTTGTACCAGAAAATTAATTTCCTCCTCCAATTACTAAAATAATGTATATTACTAGTATTCATAAATGAAAAGCAGCCAAATGGTATTTTAAAGGGAGAAAACTGGATTTTAGATTTTCCTGTTTGGAGAATAGTCTCCAAAATGTCACCACAAATGCGGCCCATTGATTCCAGCTGACTAGCACCACTGATGGCAAAAAGATAAGGTGATCTGAGGCACATTCCTTTTCTGCTTGTGTTCAGATTTTGCAAAGAAACTTTAAAGTAGTAACCCTTCAGTGACAGTGATAAATAGATGCCTCCCAAGACTGAGAAAAGAAATCACTCGAGAGGTGAAAAGTGAAAAGTGGAAGATGAAACAGCAAGGAGAGGCATGATATCATCCACACCCATTACTCTGTGCAGAGTTTTGCTCTTTCATCCAGGCTGCAGTGCAGTGGCACGATCTTGGCTCACGGCAACCTCCACCTTCCTCTTTCAAGTGATTCTCCTGCCTCAGCCTCCTGCATAGGTAGGATTACAGGTGCCTGCCACCACGCCCAGCTAATTTTTGTATTTTTAGTTAAGACAAGGTTCCACCATGTTGCCAGGCTGGTCTTGAACTCTTGACCTCGTGATCCACCCTCCTTGGCCTCCCAAAGTGCTGAGATTACAGGCGTGAGCCACCGCGCCTGGCCCCATAACTCTTTTAATGGCCCAGAACAGGCCCCCAAAGTACTTCTTTGCTATTCAACAAGTCTCCGGCTTTCTGCACCTAAACAGCTCCCTTAACCTTTCCAGAGCTGCCTTCTTCCTGGCAGAGAGATTTTTCCTTAATATGTTAGGAAGGTCCATTGGAAATTATCCTGTGTGGTAGACTCTGCTGTATTATAGAGCCAGCAAGTCAAGTGTTAGATCCTAGCAGGCTTATCCAGCCACAGACTGCTGTCTCCTAGAACTAAGGAACTAAGAAATTCAAGCAGGGTTAAAGGCAACATGAAAGCTAACAGAAAGTTGAATTTACCCAGCTGAGGCTATTATTCAGTTTTCCCCCAAGCTACATCTACATAGTGAAAAAAGAGCAATGGAGTTCAGGGTAAGGGAGGTTCTTGTACTAAATCAGGAGGGAAACTTTGTCTGAAAACCTGAATTTGTCTCATTTCTAGATTTATTTCTGAACCTTCATAGTATCAAGGAAGGAACACAGAATTTGGGATCAAACAGATTGAGCTCAAATCCTAGTTCGATCTGTTAAAGATTCTTTAAAAACATATTTAACAGCTATGAGCTATAGTTACCACCTTTATGTAATGGATAGGAAACACCTACCTCATTTGCTTGTCATGAGAATTAAATAAGATAACGTAATAAAGTTACTTGTGCAGAACTCTAACCCAGGGTCTAACAGATATGTTTCCTGGATGGGTACGGTCTCTTACACCTGTAATCCCAGCACTTTGGGAGGCAAAGGCAGGAAGACTGCTTGAGACCACGAGTTTGAAACCAGCCTGGGCAATTACAGCAAGACCCCATCTCTACAAAAAAAATTCAAAAATTAGCCAGGAGTGATGGTGCATACCTGTAGTCCCAGTTAATGGGAGGCTGAGGCCGACAGAAGACTAAGGATCTTTTGAGCCCTGGAGTTTGAGGCTGCAGTGAGCCATTGTCACACCACTGCACTCCAGCCTGGGCGACAGAGATAGATCCTGTCTCTTTATATATCTATCTAAGGAGCAGCTGTTGTAATAGTAATCGATACAGTAAGAACAATATTGACCTTTTGTTGAATGCTGTATAAGCTAGGCATTGTGCTAAGCACATAGACATAGTATTTCTAAATCTCATTTTAAAACTCCACAACATAGATGTTATTTAACAGAAAAGTATCCCTGTTAAGTGGTAAAAGCAGCAAGGAGAAAACTGGACAGGTAGATGAAATTCCATCACTTGCTTTGAGTTGCCGTTCTGACAAATAAATTAGCATCGAATTTTATTTCAGAAAGGTTAAGTGACTTCCCCAAAGTCACACAGCCTGATGCCTCATTTTCATTGTATATCTTAAGTGTAATTGTTTTCCTAGTTTATGCAACATATCTCAAAACCTAAAAAAAAAAACAGATATTTGATACCCAAGTAAATCCATACAAACTCACTATCCTGAATCCTGTTGCTGCACAGCACAAGACAGTCAGATAAACACTGTTTTCCAAAACTTCCCTAACCAGAAACCAGGGTTGTGGCCTTAGGTAATACTTATCAGAAAGAAGAGAATACTAGCACCCCTAGTCTGCCCACAAAATCCCCAGGAGCTGGGCTAACGGTGACCCAGGATCACAAAACTCCAGAAGAACTCAGAAATTCAAAACTGGGAAATAAAGCCTAATCCTCACCACCAGTAATGACACTAATTAAAGTTAAGTACTGGGGGAAAGCCAACAACTAACTCATCATGAATTAATGTTGAGTCCAGATATCAACTGAAATCAAGATAAGATCCTTCCTGTAAATCTTTATTATACTAAACTGAACTCTGATATTTAAAAACTCTGGGACCATCAAACACATACCAAGATTATTGTTTGCCTGGGAAAACCCTGCTTAAACGCAGAAGATAAAATGACTTCAGCTTCTGCAGATGTTTCTCCATGCTGTCTATGACACTTGAAAGAGATGCTCTTTTGCATCTCAGAAGCTAAGTTTCAAACACTGAGCAGAGTGAGTTTCCCTAGAGAGGACCTTTCCCACTGTCTCGCTCTACATTTATCACATAGTGAATCCAATGGCTAACTCAGGAAAAGAATAAGTAAATAGACCAAAGTGTAAATATATAAAATTGATTGATTTTGCAATATTCTGTACTTCTTGAAAGTATATATGACTCCACGGTTAGTACTTTTTGAGAAATATTTTTAATGTATAAAGTGAAGAACACATATATATCTCAGATCAGATATGATTTATTAAAAAGTAGGTTCACTTGACTGAGTTTATAAGCATTTACCAAGCCTGGCGTGAGTACATGAAATTGCTAATTATTGACTGTACAGTACCAACAACTGAATCAGGATGAAAAAAAGAACTGTGAAGTGCTATATGCAAAGTGCTAGGCTTTACTAATATATCCTTACACTAAGAATGTTAATTCTGTGATGGCATATTTTATTTTTAGAATGTCTGGTTCTGACTACATTTTCCAAAAATAAATATTCAATAGTAAATGGCAAGAAACCCAAGCACCAAAATGATAATAAATATTTCAAGCTACCTTTCCCAGAAATACAATCTGTTTCTCAATTGATAGAAATTCATCATAAGCCACTGTCTATATCATAGTTCTTTAGAAAATTTTACTGTGCAGTAATTCATCAAAAGCCACTAGACCAAACTGCCATTTAATCCTTGAACTAAGGAAACAATTCATATAGCTATACGCTTATTAACATCTTACCAAGTACTTGATGTGCTACACCACAGCAATTTCAAAGTCCATACAACATATCATCAACTCTAATTCTTGGAATAGTACATACTTACTTTCATTATGGGATTTATACAAGCTTAACAAGAATCACAGTTTTAAGAAAAAAATGTGAAATTCTTCAGTATGTTTATTATATAGAATAGAAAAAATGGTAAACATTTCTCATTTTTTGAAAGATCAACTTTTGAGCAAAACACAAAGAGAAACAGAGATTTTAAACATCTGAATTCTGACCTCTACACACACAAATTAGAAAATCTAAAGGAAATAGAAAAATTTCTGGAAACACACAAGCCCCCAAGATTGAACCAGGAAGAAAGTGAAAACCTGAACAGGCCAATAGTTAAGTTCTGAAACTAAATCAGTAAAAAAAAGAAAAAAAAAAGACCACTTAGCAAACGAAAAAGTCTCTGGACCAGATCAATTAACAGCTGAATTCTTCCAGACATACAAAAAAGAACTGATATCAATCCTACTGAAACTATACAAAAAAGAACTGATATCAATCCTACTGAAACTATTCCAAAAGATTAATAAAGAGGGAATCCTCCTTAAGTCATTCTATGAAGCCAGCATCACCCTGATACCAAAACCAGGAAAGGACATAATGAAAAAAGAAAACCACAGTCCAATATCTATGAGAAACATAGATGTAAAAATCCCCAACAAAATACTAGCCAACCTAAACCAATAGCACATAAAAAAGATAATGCACCATGACATAATGGGTTTCATTTCAGGAATACAGGGATGGCTTAACATATGCAAGTTAATAAACGCAATACATCACACAAACAGAATTAAAAACAAAAATCATATGATCATCTCAATAGATGCAGAAAAAGCATTCAATAAAATCCAGCACCCATTGGTCGGGCATGGTGGCTAATGCCTGTAATCCCAATACTTTGGGAGACTGAGGTAGGTGTATCACCTGAGGTCAGGAGTTTGAGACCAGCCTCACCAACATGGTAAACTGTCTGTAACTAAAAATACAAAACTTAGCCAGGTGTGGTAGCGGACACTTGTAGTCCCAGCTACTCGGGAGGCTGAAGCAGGAGAATCACTTAAACCCGAGGGGTGAAGGTTGCAATGAGTCGAGATCATGCCACTGCACTCCAACCTGGGTGACAGAATGAGACGCCATCTCAAAAACACATAAAAATATATAAAAATCAATAAATAAATCCAGCATCCCTTTATAATAAAAACCCTCAACAAACTAGACAGAGATGGAAAACACCTGAAAATTATAAAAGCCATACACGAAAACCCACAGCCAATACATGGAATAGAGAAAAGTTGAAAGTATTTCCCCTGAGAACTGGTACAAGACAAGGATGCTTTCACCACTTCTATTCAACATAGTACTAGAAGTCCTAGCCAGAGCAACCATGCAAGAGAGAAATGAAGGGCATCCAAATTGGAAAACAGGAAATCAAACGATCACTGTTCACCAATGATATAACCATATACCTAGGACACCCTAAAGACTCCTCCAAATGACCTCTAGATTTAATAAACAAATTCAACAATGTCTCAGGTTACAAATCAAAGTACACAAATCAGTAGCACTGCTATCACCAACAATAACCAAGCTGAGAAGCAAGTCAAGAACTCAATCCTTTTTACCATAGCTGCAAAAAATAAAAAATAAAATACCTTGTAATATACTTAAACAAGAAGGTGAAAGATCTCTACAGGGAGAACTAAAAAACACTGCTGAAAGAAATCATATAACACGAACAAATGGAAATGCATCCCAGGTTCATGAACTGGAAGAATAAATATCATGAAAATGACCACACTTTTCAAAGCAACCCACAGATTCCAATGCAACTCCTATCAAAATATCAACATCATTTTTCACAAAATTAGAGAAAGCATATTAAAATTCATATGGAACTAAAAAAGAGCCCAAATAGCCAAAGCAATCCTAAGCTAAAGAACAAATCTGGAGGCATCACATTACCTGACTTGAAATTATACTACAAGGCTATAGTTACCAAAACAGTATAACACTGGTGTAAAAGTGGACACATAGACTAGTGGAACAGAATAAAGAACCCAGAAATAAAGCCAAATACCTACAGACAACTGATCTTCGACAAAGTGTACAAAAACATAAATCGGCAAAAGGACACATCCTATTTAATAAATGATGCTGGGAAAATGGATAGCCACGTGTAGAAGAACGAACCCGGATCCCTATCTTTCACCTTATACAAAAATCAACTGAAGATGGATCAAAGACTTAAATCTAAGACCCAAAACCATAAATATTCTAAAAGAAAACTTAGAAAACATTCTTCTGGACGTTGGTCTAAGCAAATAGTTTATGACTAAGACCACAAAAGCAAATGTAACAAAAACTAAACTAAATAATTGGGACTTAAACTAAAAAGCTTTTGTACAGCAAAAGAAATAATCATCAAAGTAAACAACCCACAAAATGGGAGAAAATATTAGCAAACTATGCCTCTGACAAAGATTGATATCCAGAATCTACAAGGAACTCAAACAAATCAGCAAGGAAAAAAAAAACAAATAATCCCATGAAAAAGTGGGCAAATGGCATGAATAGAATCTCTCAAAAGAAAATATACAAGTGGCCAACAAATATATGAAAAAATGCTCAACATCACTAATCATCAGGGAAATGCAAATAAAAACCACAGTGAGATACCACCTTACCCTGTAAGAACTGGCCATTATTACAAAGACAAAAAACAATAGATGTTGGCAAAAAGACTTCACCACTATACAATTCATCCATGTAATCAAAAACAACTTGTACCACAATAGATGTGGTAAAAAAAAAAAAAAAAAGAGAGAGAGAGAGAAAGCTTATACATTGATGGTGGGAACGTAAATTAGTAAAATCACCTTAGAAAACAATATGGAGATTTCTTTTTTGAAAACCTTTATTTTAGATTCTGGGGTACATATGCAGATTTGTTATGCAGGTAAACTGCATGTCACGGGGGTTTGGTTTACAGATTATTTTGTCACTCAGGTACACAGAGAGGGAAACAACAGACACTAGGGCCTATTTGAGAGTGGAGGATAAGAGGAGGGAGAAGATCAGAGATTTCTAAAGAACTATAAGTAAATCTATATTTGATCCAGCAATCCCACTCCTGGGTATCTATCCAAAGAAAAAGAAGTCATTATATCAATAAGACACCTGCATGCATATGTTTATTGCATCACAATTCACAATTGCAAAGATATGGAACCAACCTAAGTGCCCACTAACCAATGAGTGAATAAAGAAAGTGTGTTTACATATATATGTACACACAGACACATCATAAAATACTACTCAGCCATGAAAAAGAATGAAATAATGTCTTTTGCAGCAACTTGGATAGAGCTAAAGGCCATTATTCTAGGTGAAGTAACTCAGGAAGGCAAAACCAAATACTTTATGCTTACACTTACAAGTGGGAGCTCGGCTTTTGGTATGCAAAGGCATGCAGAGTGGTACAGTGGATTTGGGAGACTCAGAAGGAGGAGGGTGGGAGGTGGGTGAGGGATTAAAAAAACTACATATAGGGTACAATGTACACTATTTGGGTGGTGGGTGCTCCAAAATCTTAGACTTCACCACTATACAATTCATCCATGTAATCAAAAACAACTTGTCCCCCAAAAGCAACTGAATTCTTTTTTAAAAAAGGATACCTAATGTTACTGAGCATTGTGCTTCCAGGCACACCCTACTAGAAGTTAAACTGCCAAAGACTAGCAGACACATTTAAGTTTTTCAATGGTATCTGGAAAGTAATTTGAATTTACCATTTAATCCATAAATAAATTTAAAAAGACATTAATGAGATTTGTGTGTGGCTAGACGTTACTTGTTGATTACAATATTACTCTTAATTTATATTGTCATTTTAGCTGCCTAGAAAATATGACTAGTTGGATTTCTACTCTTATGAAATTAATGACATTATTCAGCCCAAAATCTTGCTATTCAATTTTTTTCCTCTGGTATTTGAATACAATGTGTATCTTTGGTTTAATTGGCAAAAAATACTATCCATTTTTCTCTGTGTGGAATTAGTCAAACTTTCTAATACAGTTATTCAACATTAAAAATAAAAAAATAAAAGAACCCTGAGTTCTGGCAGTTCTACCCTTCACTAGTTGCATGATCTTACCTGATTTGGGTTTCAAATTCCACATCTATAAAGTAGGAAAAAGTACACTGTCTACTCCATATGCTTATTTTGTGGAGCAAATGAGATAATTTATGGTAGACATTAAATATGTAATGTTATCATAACAGCATTTTCAAATGAAAGAAAACAGCACAATACATTTGATGGCTGCCTCTCTTCACATGACTTTTCTCTTCACCCACTCAAAGCACAAGTACCAAAAATAAGTTATTGCCTAAAGTAAGATCCGGATAAAAAGAGCAATACCCTGGCAATGAAATCGCTACTCTTGGAGCAGTTACTCAATTTCACTGAGCCTTAGTTTTGTCTTCTTTATAATAGAACAGCTTACCTGCTCCCACCTACACAGAAACATGACAATAGATTTAACAGTGTTGTCTTACTCAGCTTCCTCATATGTAAAATTGGCTTCGTGGATAATGTATTTAAAGTCAATAGCCTGGTGCTTACTATATTCATTCATTCAACAAATAATCTGTTCTGGCTGCTGCAAAATATAACAGAGAACAGAATAGAAAAGCCCCAGGCCCCACTGAGGTTACCTTATAGTATGGGAAGATAGACAATAAACAGAATAAGTAAAACAGATAGTGGGAGTGTCAGCTTCATAGACATGTAACCTGTGTAATTGCATAAGGTCCCAAGCCCAGACACCCTGTGCTTGGTTTGATGCCCTGCTGTTGCCATCTGAAAATTCTTAATACTTTGTGAACAAGGGGACCCACATTTTCAGCTCCTGGATGGTGGTAGATGGTGGTATGGAGAAAATAAAGTGCAAAGGGATTAGGAAATGTGTGTGGGGAGGTAGGAGGAGTGGCCATCAGGGCTTCAACGTGACATTACACATTTTGGCACCACACAAAGATGCCCAGGTTGGGGAGACAGTGGGGGCTGAAAACTGCCTAGAGGGAGAGGCCTTACTCTGCACAAATCTGACTCCAGGTAATTCTCCAAGCACCTGGCTTTAGAGGTAACAATCACATAGATTACAATATGTGTCAGGTATCTTTAGAGGCAGTCAACCCAAGGCCTGCCTGCTTGTCCAGCTGTGAACTGCAGAGCGATACCCCCAGAGCGGGTATCCTTTTCTCATCTACACAGAGGTGCAAGTGATGCTAGCAATGGGCATGCTGGTCAGAAAAGGCCCCTCTGTGGGATGACACTCAAGTAAAGTTCTGAAGAGGTGAGAAAGTAAGTTGTCCAGAATGGAGGAAGAAGCAGTTAGGCAAAGGGAACCGTGAATGCCACTAGAATATTATGGTTATGAGCTTTTCATTTGGATGCATTGAGGAAAATGGTAGTAATTTATTTAAGGGGAAAATAATTTAATATTAGATTATCCAAGATAGGAGCCACTAGCTATATGTGGCTACTGAATACTTGAAATAGAGCATGTGTGAATGAGAAAGTTAATTATTAATTTTAATTTTAAAACATATCTGATTCCGTTATTTCAAAATTTTATATATGTTTTAAACAATGCGGGTATGTAAATCTATTTTCTAACTGTAATTTTATAAAATTTAAATACAGATCACATATTTGTGATGAAAATCTAGACTCTGAACTAGGTATGTTATTACCATAAACAGCACACCAAATTTTGAAAACACTACCAAAACAAAAACTTATTAATAATTTTTATATACACTACATGGTAAAATAGTATTTTCAATATGTTGGATACATAAAATCTATCATTAAAATTAATCTGCACTCTTTAATTGTCTAATGTAGCTACTAGAAAACTTAAAATTATACATTGGCTCACATTATAGTTTTATTGGAAAGTACTGGTCTAATGAATTAATAGGGTAGGCAAAACAAGATCTTGCCAAAATTAAGAAATTTGTCATTCTTTTCATCTCAAGCTTCTCACAAAACCTGAAAAATGTGCTCTGATGTTTCCGCTTTGGAAATTAGCATATACACTTTTCATTTGGTCAGTTTGTTGAAAAGCCCACTCTGATTCACTGGGCCATTTTCTACCCATCCTTTCAAAGTTCTGCTCCAACAATACATGCTCTAAGAAGGTCAATTCTCTGGCCCCTGAAAATTAAGTTGCTCTCATCTCCTCGATATATAAATGATAACTGTAATACATCATGCTTCATATGTCTGTGTACCCTACAAGACTTTCCTATATCGAAGCAAGGGCGTGCAATTTGCTTTTGGATCTTAAGAGCTAAGCACAAATCCTGAAACAGTAAGCCTCAAAATGACTTGTAGAGTAAAGAGGTGAGATGGGAGTACAGATACATAAGGATATATACAAGCATACCTTATAGAAACTCCCATTTATCCAGCTATCAGACTTATAGAAACCACAAACATCTGGAAAGCAGCAACATAATCTGACAGTAAGGGGAAAATAAATAAATAATACTAAGAATGACTGAGTACCTACTGTGTGCCTTACAGGCACTCTGAAAAGTTTCTTTCATTTAATCTACACGAGAACCTTTGCTGTTCTCTTTGCTGTTATAATAACTTAATAATTATTGAGCACTGTTATTTACCAGGCACTGTGGTAAGCACTTTAAAGATTTTTTAAATTTCTTTCATCTTCACAAACTCCAAGCATGGGTTCTACTATTATTGCCATTCCTCAGAGCAAAGAGGTTAAGTAACTTTCACAAGATTACACAGGTAACAAGTGTCAAAGCCAACATGAAAATTCAGGCAGTCCCTAATATTTGAGATCTGAAGTAAGCATGACCTTAATGCAAAGGGATTCTAATACAAACATTTACAAATCTGTAAGCCAAGAGAAATCAACTAGAGGTAAATGTTGTTCATAGAAGTATATGAGAGCAATAATGAGACACTCCAGGAGACCTTGGAAATAAGGCAAATAAGACAATTAGAGATATAGAAGGCCACTTTAAAGATTGACTAATATATTCAGAATGATTCCATGCATATAGCACACAAAACTGGCAGAACAAAGTACATTTAGCAACATATACATAGATTATAAAAATATAAAAAAGCAAGCAAATGACACAAATGTCAGGATACTGATTTCCCTTAAAGAAGAGAGAATGTATTGTAGTCATGGGAGCTTCCAGAGTATTGTAAATGATCTATTTATTGACTTGAGTGGTTGATATTTGGTTGTTTGCATTGTAATCCTTAAATGATATACATGTTTTATGTGATAACAACAACAGTGACACCTCAGCATCTTAGCTCTAGAGCCCATGCTCCATTACACCCATAGGGTGAGCTAAGCAGAAGTCAGGTGATTGTCTGTCCCCATGGCTGAGTACTACTCATCACTCCTGATCTACCTTAAATATCATCTCTAAATCTCGCATTTCAGTAGGTCCTCCCAATCTGTTTACCATCATTTACTGCTTAGCACTTGTGATGGTTAATTTTACATGTCAACTTGACAGGGTCATGGGGTGGCCAGATATCTGGTAAGGCATTATTCTGGGTGTAGGTTGTGAGAGTGTTTTTGAATGAAATTAACATCTGAATCCGCAGACTCAGTAAAGCAGATTGCCCTCCCTACTGTGGATGGGTCTCATTCAATCAGTTGTAGGCCTGAATAGAACGAAAAGGCTGACCCTCCCATGAGTAAGAGGGAACACATTCTGCCTGACTGTCCGAGCTGGAATATCAATCTTTTCCTGCTTTCAGACTCCAATGGAAACATCAGATCTTCTTGGGTTTCAAGTTTGCTGGCTTTCAGAATGAACTTAATACCATTGGCTCTCCTGGTTTCCAGGCCTTTGGACTTAGACAGGAGTCACATCATCAACTCTCCCAGGTCTCCAGCCTGCCAACTGCAGAAGGAGAGCTGCTCTAGACCCAGCACCTATTATAATGACCAGTAGATAACAGACAGCCAGTCAATGGGGATTAAAAAGCAAGAAATAAATAAATGCCATAGAGCTGGTCAAGTAGGCAGACACAGGCTTTGATCCAACTAGCTCTCTACCATCAAGCCTCCTTACAAGTCACACATTCTTTCTATACCTTGGGATGTCTCAGCCTCCATAATCATTTCTTATAATAAATCATATATATATATGTATCCCACTGGTTCTGTTTTTCTAAAGAACCCTGACTAATACAACACTAAAGACCTTAAGACTCCTGGTAATTATTTTTATAATATGTTTTTGGTTTTGTTTTATGTACTTTTATGCTAGGAAAACACATAAAATTTACTATCTTAGCCATTTTTAAGTGTACAATTCAGTTGTTAAGTACATTCGCATTGTTGTAACATAGATCTTCAAAACTTTTTCATCTTGCAAAATTGAAACTCCATACCTAGTAATCAACAACACCTTTTCCCCTCTTTCTCTAGTCCATGGTAATCACCCTCTACTTTCTGTCCCATTAATTTAACAACTTTGGATACTTCATATAAGTGGAATCATACAGCATTTGTCTTATTATGACTGGCTTATTTCACTTAGCATAATGTCCTCAACTTTCATCCATGTTGTCACATGTGACAGGAATTACTTCCTTTTTAAGGCTGAATAATATTTCATTGCATATATATACCACATTTTATTTATCCATTCATCCATGAATGGACATTTGGGTTGTTTTCACTTCTTGGCTGTTTTATGTAACATTGCTATGAAAAAGGGCGTGCAAATATCTCTTCAAGTCTCTGCTTTCCATCATTTTAGGTCCATACCCAGAAACAAAATTGCTGGATAATATGGTAGTTCTATTTTTAATTTTTCAAGGAACCTCCATACTATTTTCCACAGCTGCTGCACCATTTTATAGCCCTACCAACAGTGCACAAGTGTTTGAAATTCTCCACATTCTTGCCAACATTTATTTTGTTTGTTTGTTTTGATGGTGGCCATTCTAATGCATATGAGGTAATATCTCATGGTTTTGATTTTCATTTCTATGATGATTAGTGATGTTAAGCATTTTTTTCATATGCTCATTGGCCATTTGTATATCATTTTTAGATAAATGCCTATTCAGTTTCTTTGCCCATTTTTTAATTGAGTTATTTGATTTTTTTGTTGTTGAGTTATAAGAATTCTCTGGGTATTTTGGATATTAAACCCTTATCAGTTATATAATTTGTTCTGGTTTTTAAAATAATAACTTTATTTTTTCTGGATGTTCTTCTCATACTAGTTTGGTAGCTCCATGAAGTCCAAGTCTGTTTCTTCTCTGTTCTACACGCAGCACCTATTATAATAACCAGTAGACAGCAGATGGCCAGTCAATGGGGATCGAAAAGCGAAAAATAAATAAATGCCATACAGCTATTAAATGGATGCAGGCTTCGAGCCAGTTCTCTACCATCAACCTTCTTTACGACACACATATGCTTTATAGGAAAGGTAGACTCTTCTTTTGCCCTAAATGACCAATGCTGCAAATTAGATGCTGATAGTTCTAGGGATGAAAAAAAAGATCTCAGAAAAAGACTAACTGAGAAGTGAGATCTAATAAAAAGAAAGTCAGAAGAATCACCAATTTCAATACAAACTGAGGATATGTGATGCAGGATAAAGCAGTCACACACGTAGATTTTTCCCCAATGGCTTCATGGAACACTGGAAGAGTGATGCTTACACAAATGATCTTCCCAAGAAGAGATTAAATTCTGTGCTTTTTACAGGCAAATATGTTTTGGAAAGATTTTGTAAAACAAAATGGGTACAATAAAAGAAGCCTGATGTTTTAAAAAGAAGAAACTTCACCAACATGAACTGTTTTCTTACCCAAAAATCAAGTCCTGAAAATAACAAAGAGTAACATACATGCCTGTAATAAATGTGCACCTATATGCGTAAATGTCATGGCTCAAATTAGGCAACAGTAATTGGATGTAAGATGAAAATTAATGTCATGGTAAAGACAGGGAAAAGTCAGAATCACACAGGAAAGCCTTGGCAACTTTGTCTGGAAAACAAAAGCTATAGAAGGAAAGGACATGAAGGGCATAGAAGAAAAAGGAAAAGTAAAGATGGTGTTTGAAGGAAACATAGTTTATCATTTTTTCTTTCTCCTGATGACACTAAGGCATATACTACAAATTCCAAAATAAACCAGGAAACCAGTACACAAAGCTAACAATGTGCCATAATTTCATTGGTACCCCTACCAAACTAATCACTGGGCACACCTATTTTGTAAACTGATTGATCTTAATGTTTATGGCTTTAGTCTGAGCTGTCTGTAAGGAGCAATATTCACCTAATTTTTTTAAAAAAAGCTAAATAAATATTAACTAATATACACTTGAGAAAACACATGAAGCATTTTAAACAATGTAATTACCAAAGATGGCCAAGCCCAGAGTAGCAACTTGACTTCTTCCTAGTGTTACTGATGGCTAAGTGGTGAGGAAAACTAATTGCCAAAGAAAATAATTCTCATCTATACTGCTACATTTCCCCACCCTTCTTTTTTTATGTGTGTGCACACATATGTAGTCCCAGGTCTCTGCAAATGCTGTCATCTGTTTAGGTGATGACTGACAGGAAGGTAGACAGATGGAGCCAAGACAGATATCTACACAGCCTATTTTACACCCCAGACTCTCTGATGTAAAAATGTCCAACCAATTAATATTTCAGTGTTTTCATTAATTATTTTTTCTCTATTAGGTAATGATAAAGAAGCTATGAGACTTTCAATGATAAAAGGATTAATAAAATGTAAAATGTTAAATACCTAAGGTTTATATCAAACTTTTTCATCTTCAATTCACTTTGCATGCCACTTTCAGAGTTTTTATATTTTTATTCCCTGTTCTTGTGGTCAACTTTTGATATTAACTCGTTAACTTATTCTTTCCTCAATTTCCAGTAATTAAATATTTTTTCTTGCTCAGATCAACATGATAAACTTCAAGAACTAACACAGATAAGCCCATCAGAAACAAAAAGACTTTCAGAAACACAGTACTTGCACTCTACTATTAACAGAAAAGAAAAAAGCAACTAACATCTTTATCTCTTTATTTATAAACTTCATGTATCTATACCATAGTTTTCCAATTGGTTAATGTTTAAGATTCTTTCTATTGCCTTCAAAATTGCATAACTAAAGCTACAGAAAATTGCATTATATAAATAAGAATTTAAGAGGTATCATTTACATGTCTCAGAATCAGGCATTCTCCCAGATTAAATACATGATTATGTGTATAATTATATATATGGTCATATAAAGAACCAAGCACCTGTTTTTGCACCCAAGATGAAGTTTTTTAGATCATTTCTCCTCTTTTATATTTTATAAAAATAAAAATGCATGTTATGTTAAAATAGCCCAGAGAACCAAGACCAAAGTCTGGCTAGATTTCTACTTAATTTAGTAGTCAATAAAAAGGCAGAAAACAATATCCAAGGCAAGACTATAAAAGTATGTCTTCATTGCATCTCCTCCTTATATTTATCATTTCCTCCATGAAGCAATAGGTTCTTCTTGAAGTGAAGAGATAAATAAATAGTGATTGAGCCAGTTCAGTGTTCTAAGAACCTATTGCCATGGGAGAGCACTATACACTTTCCAAAGAAAAAACTGACACTGCCCTAAAAAAAAACCAAAAACATAATTTTGTAGTACTATCATCCACCTAGTCTGTGTTTTTAAGGTGGTTATTTTGTTTGGATTATAGGTCTCTGTAACAAAAAAGTTAAATACAAAAGATACTAATCCATTGCAAAATAGGTGAAGTAAACACCAGCTTCCAAGTCAAGAAGATAATTGAGTAACTCAAAAAATGGGGTAATTGCAGTGAAGTTACATTGTAGGAAAAATGAAAATAAAACACACTATAATTCAGCTTTTCTTTGAGACTGATAATTACTGTCAATCACTCACTGGGAAGTTCACATTTCTTAAAGTTTGCAATACCATTTATTTGCTACGTTTTGTGGGATTTTAACCTATACAAAAAAAAATGTTTATCCTTATTAACCAGTGGCCTCAGCAAAGAAGACACTTTATAGTAACACATAGGACATGACAAAGAGTTTTATGATTTTTGTACAATTAGAGGAGTCTGCCTCAGCATCTTCCCCAATCTGAAAGTACCTCATCCACCAAAACACCAGGACATGGTTGGAGAAACCCAGCACCACATGTCACGTGTCACACTAACACAGAGAACTGAGCTAAGTGTGACAAGATCAGGCACAGATATAGGACATTTCACTAATAGTGTGGTGTATTCACCGTACTACACAGGCATTTTTGAAAAGCATATTAAGAAAGGACATACTTTGAAATTCTATCATTACCTAGAATTTTTTTCATGTTTACATTTGTTTTTTATTTTTCTTATTTGTATAAATTAAAGAGGTACAAGTGCAGTTTTGTTACATGGATATATTGCATAGCGGTGAAGTCTGGACTTTTAGTGTAGCCATCACCCAAATAGCATGCATTGAAACCATTAAGTAATTTCTCATCCCCCACCTTCCTCCCCACCTCTCACCCTTCCAAGTCTCCAATGTCTATCATTTCACACTCTACAACTGTGTGTACAGATTATTTAGCTCCCACTTACAAGTAAGAACATGTAGTATTTGACTTGGATTTATATAGAAATAAAATTCTAGAAATAGATGCTGAAGTTAAAGTATGACCTTAAGGCAACTACAGAGCTAGTAATAGGAACTAATAAAAGCACAGTGTTTTTTAATCCACTCAAGATTTTTAGGGAAAACACTAATTTATTTTCAGGGGAGGGTAGAACACTATTATGTAGCATTTGGAATTTGTAATATAAAAACATAAGTTAAAGTTAATTGCTCGAAAAACAAGAGTCATCTAATTCATAGTATAGATTTGGTTATTCTTAATATTTTTCTTATCTGTGTAGTTACTAATTAAAACACAAAACACACACACACGCAATTTTGTATTATTGCTTAGAGATATATTGATGAGGTGGACTTGAGCTGACAAGACAATATACTACCGTGGGTAAGATGGGCACAGCAGGTAATCAGAATCCTTCATGTAACTTTGTCCAAGAGATACTTAATTTTATTTTTGTGAGCTACTTATTACAACGTTAAATTCAATCTCAATTTGGTGCAAAAAGAGAAACTCATGTACGTGAATGATACTAAGCTACCTCAGTATTTGAAACCAGAGCAGACAAAAAAATCTCTAGCTATTACATTAACACAGATACTTCAACTTCAGGAACTTTTTCTCATAGGAAGCCCTATTTCAGGGTTCATTGACCTACACAAAATCATTAAACCACAGAAAAGATTTATTAACCTGAAGTTTCATTTATTTTATAACTGTCAGAAGCTTACCAGGTACTAAGATAATATAACCCTTCCTGAATACTCTTATATATCACCATCTCAAGAAAGAATATATTGAAAGTCTTGATATGGTAGACTATATTATCTGGAAATAATATTAGTTTTACTAAAAATGTTGAGTCTTAAATTTTACATATTGTTAGAGTAATAAAATAGTATCTGGATTAAAAACTTACTAGCTGCTATTATTGCTTAATTTAGAGCAAGTGTTAACATAACTTTGGGCGACATATAATGTTAACTATACAATATAGAAGAAAACCTAAAGCACCACGTTATCCTGTTTACCTTCATAGAATAGGTGCTAGAAAAAATATTTAATTAAAACATTGTAGGCCGGGCACGGTGGCTCATGCCTGTAATCCCAGCACTTTGGGAGGCTGAGGAGGGCGGATCACGAGGTCAAGAGATTGAGACCATCCTGGCCAACATAGTGAAACCCCGTCTCTATTAAAAATACGAAAATTAGCTAGGCATGATGGCGTGTACCTGTAGACCCAGCTACTCGGGAGGCTGACAGGAAAATCACTTGAACCCCAGAGGTGGAGGTTGTAGTGAGCCAAGATCGCACCACTACACTCCAACCTGGTGACAGAGCAAGACTCTGTATCAAAAAAAAAAAAAAAAAAAAAAAAGTATATTAATTTTAAAAATTAAGTCTGAGTAAGAACCCCAGTCACAAGGAGGGGTATGTTTTTTAAAAAAACAAAAAAACACTGCAAAACTAGAACTCCATGAATCTCACAAATTTCTTAATTTAATGTACATGGTTTTCACAATGAACATAACAGTGAAAGATATGACTCAACCACAAGTTAAGTACATAGGGTGATTTTATTTGTAACAATTTTTGGGAGGCCAGGAAGCTCTCATAATGTCTCAAGTGTTATAATATAATCTTAGTGATTTTAAAACTTTAATATCTCAATCATATGTACAAATTTTAAAATTTAGGCTCAATTATAATTCCGCTGTAAGATAAAAGCATGAGATTTAAGTGACAGTCAATAACACATGAATAACAGTGATCAGAAAGCTAGATGCCAGTTTCCCACCAATTTATGCATACTAGCTACATTTTTAAAAAACATTTTTGTTCTATATTTGCTAAACATTTTCAAGTATCCTATAGCAGAGTCAAAAAGCTCCATTTTATTGCATTCTATTTTAGTGGATTCTTTGTAAAGAATTCTTTAGCAATGTATTCCTTTATTGGCTTTATACATGCTGATTTTCACATGCTAATACATCTTGAGAAAAATACATAATCCTTATATTTTGTTGGTGGATAAAGAATTTCACTGATGAAGTAAAATAAAACATCTCATTTACTTCCATGTTCCTCCCCCTCCTCCATCTTCTTGAAATCAAAAAATAGGAGAGAAAATGAACAATAATATTGATTCGATAATTCTTTGCCTAGAGACCCTAATTTTCCTGACAATTAAGAGAGTTATAAAATGACTACATTTTCATTACACATAATAATATCTGAAAATGTAGTTGAGTTTGTTTTTCTTTTAAAAATCTGAAGTTTTGTTTTCACAGAAAAACAGATGGTGTTTTTTGGTTTGAGGGTGGTAGCAGAATTTTGTTTTGTTCAAAAAAAAAAAAAAAACAGGTGTGACAATCATTTTCTCCTGCTACTGTATTAGCACATTTAATTGCTAAGTTCACAGACAGCCTTCTCAATTCTTTTACCAGCAGATGGTGAAAGTGATTTTAAAAGAGGAATAAGAATTTTTCAAGAACCATTTCAGAACAGCATGAGATCTGCTCTTTCTTCAATGGGTGTGTCAACGTCTGATGAACACTAAGAGAATTCACATCACTGCATCTACAGTGCATTTGCCTTTAATTACTTGACAGTTATCCAAGTTTTGTAAAATTACTCACACATTATCTACCAAAGTACTATCTGCTTGCAGTGAATTTCTTCGAATGACTTTGTAACCATTGGCTAATTAAAACTTCACAATACTCCTACAAAATATGTAGGTAGAAAGTTTTACAAGCTTTGTTTCACTGAGTTCCCAGGTATATTGCTGTCAGAGATGGCAGTTAAATGTAAGTTCTGAGCTCACAAGGATTTATGCCCTGTGTCAGCATTTGCTTCTCAAATGGCAATGACTAGCTTTTAGAATAAGGAGATTTTCGGTGTCACGGACACAGTTACTTCTCCGTTAACCATCCGTTTTTTCCTTCTCAGCTAATAGAACCCTAATTCTGTCCAGAATAGCCATAGACAAAGAAAAACTATGCTATGCCTGAACATGGAAGTAAATGAGATGTATTATTTCTGATACTTGTTAAAACAGTAGAGAAGACTTTATTCATGACTATTGCAATATAGGACAGAGATTGGGCTCAACTCTGAATACAGCGAAGACAGCTGGGGATTGTAGCCCAGTTTCAGAGTAAGGGTTCAGTCTATGAAAAGTCACCAAGAGGAGTCATCAATGGTAAAGGGATTCTTTCTGAAGTCAGGCCAAGGACATAAATTAAAGGTGGGGGATGAGGAACTTGATCAGATATCAAGGTTAATCAAGTATCAAAAGTGGGAGAATTCTCGCTGAACTGACTTAGCAGGAATTTTTGCTAAGATTGGACTGAGCAGGCCAAAGACAGGATTGGGGACAAGGTCAAGGCCCATTAGAGAAGAGGTTCAGAGGAGCCTGATGAAAGTTGGTTAAGGAGAGAGTCTGCCGCTCTGTACTCAGCCGCTCTGTACTCAGCTAAAAGTCCTTATCTCCCTTGCAGGTGAGTGAGGCATATTGCATGGTTTTGAACAAAAACATGTAAGAGAACGTCTGCTGGAAAGGTTGGAGAAAGTTTTCACCTTTCTGATGCAGGCACTACCTCTTTCCCTTATTCCTTTCCTGGACACAATGCATCCCTATGGTGATCATTGGGATTAAAACCACATGCTAAAGATGATGAACAAATAGAAAGAGCTTAGGACACTGATGAAAATGTGGAGCCATTGACACAACCCTTATTCTTTGCTTGTCTCCTCCAACCTCCATCTACAATAGCATCTCACCCCAACTCCTCAGTTAACCTACATTAGCAACCTGGTGTGTTTCCTCTCATATTTTCTCTTATACTCATACAAAGACCTAAATGTGAACAGAAATATTGTGTACAGATATGTATACAGAATTTATTTTCATTGTTTTATTAAAACTGAGCCAAATTATTAATCTTCCATTTTTCTCACACAATAATACCTCATAACAATCCCTCCAAGATATCCAGTATTGCTCTAACATTTGCTTTTTAACAGCTGCCTAGTATTCCAAAGTATGGATATACCCTAATGATGAATACTTTCTTTTCTGATTTTTGACAGAACAAAAATGCCATAATAAATGTTTTCTTATACGTATATGCTTTTTTATTCTATGGTATAAATTTACAACACAGCATTTCTAAATTTTTCTAGAGACTTTTTGAAAGCATCCATTTATATCAACAATAGATAAGTAACTTTTTCACTGTATTCCTACCAATAATTTGTGCTACCAGTCTTTAATTTCTGCTATTCTAGTATTTATAAAGTTATATCTCATTTTTACTTTTATTTGCATTTCCTGTATGTATATTTAAGTATCTCTTTGTTTGTTGGTCATTTGTATTTCCTCTTCTGTGAGTCACATATTCATAACATCTGTCTATTTTTCTCTTTGCCTGTGCTTGCCAACTTTCTTGTTTATATAGACATTAACCATCACTATTACATGTGTTTTCTAGATATTCTGTGTGTTTACCAACTCTGTTTTGGGTATGGATTTTCATACATAGGTTTTCAATTGGTAAGTGATTAAGTAAAACCCATTATTTTTTCTGTATAGATAACGGATTATTAGTATAAGGAGATTTTCTAACCACCATATTTTTGAGTCATTTACACATTTTTATTTTTCTTTGTACATTTCAGTCTGCCTGAAATTTATTTCTGAACGTGGTATAAGATGGGGTCCATTTTTATTCTTTTCCAGAATAAATTGCAGCCACTATATTTAGCAATATGAATTCATTATATTTATCATAGTCTTTATTTCATATTCTCTTCTACTAATCATCTTTTCTTGTAATGACTTGATTAGAGGGGCTTTATTATATGCCCTGATATTTTTTAAAAGCCTCCTTGTAATTCATCCTTCTTGCATTTTTATTGACTGTTCTCATACATTTTTTTCCATGTAAAATATCAGATAACTTCATCCAATTAAAAAATTTCTTGGCTTTCTAAATAAAATGGCATTAAATATATATGTTAATTTGGGGAAAGTTGATATTTTCATAATATTGCCTCCCTCACCCAAGAGCATGCTATGCCTAATCCTTTATTCAAATTTTGTTTGAATATTTTAATTAGATGTCATATGGTCTTTGTACAGGTCTGCTACTCTTCTTTTTAAATTTAGTTCTAAGTATTTTACAGTTTTATCACTATTATAAAGGTACTGTTTGTAGACATTTCTTGCTAGAGTAAAGAAAATCTATTGATTCCTTTGTTTATGTAGTTCATATCTGGCCAACTCACCAAATTTTCTCATTAATTCTATTAGCTCTTTTTATTCAATTATTAATGTCTTAGATATATGCTTTATTGAGTAGGAGCAAAGATGCAGAGCAACAACATGGTCACTGGAATTGACCATAAAGTATGTCCAGAATATTAACATTAACCATTATGCTTTTGTTTGGAGGGGGGAGGTGAGAACATCTACTCTGAGATATCAAATATGTGGATTAATTTAGCTGATTTTACATATTATTTCTGTTTCCACATTTTTTACAGACTGAAATAAACATCTCTTTATCTTTTAAACATTTGCAGTGATTGCATATATTAGCAGTTTATCAAAAGTCCCACTGCATCACTTTTTTTTTGTTATAAATTTTTTTTTAATTATACTTTAAGTTCTAGGGTACATGTGCATAACGTGCAGGTTTGTTACCTATGTATACTTGCGCCATGTTGCTGTGCTGCACCCATCAACTCGTCAGCACCCATCAACTCATCATTTACATCAGGTATAACTCCCAATGCAATCCCTCCCCCCTCCCCCTATCCCGGCCCGCGGGATAGTCAGAGCAGGCCCTGGAGGAGGGGGTGGGAATTTGGGGAACAAGAGACATGAGAAATGGAGACAAGACAGTGCTCTGATCAAGTCTCGTTTAATGGCGGTAATGCACTGCCTTATATACACTTGGAAGGGAAGGGGTTGGGCTAAGGCGGAAATGATCTCATTGCTGAAGGCGTGGCCAGGTTAGTTTCGGTTTCTCCAGTCGGAGGTCATGTTGCGCTTGCGCTATTAAGTAACAATTTTCCCCGGCGCGGGAAAAGTGAGTGAAGAAGAAGCAGGAAGAGCGCCATCTTTAACGAGGTATTAGTACAGGGGAAAAAAGGCAAAGATAGGGAGGAGGTAGAAGGTGGAAATGAATAGAGCTCAGGCGTTTTAATCGTTAATTATTATTCGCTATGGCCCGGGCGTGCAGCTCCGGACATCCCCCCTCCCCCCTCCCCATGATAGGCCCCGGTGTGTGATGTTCCCCTTCCCGAGTCCAGGTGATCTTTTTAATTTTTTTTAGAGATGGGTGTCACCGTGTTGCCCAGGCTGGAGCACAGTGGCTATTCACAGACGTGATCATAGCATACTACAGTCTTGAACACCTGGGCTCAAAGCAGTCCTTCCACCTCAGTGTCCTGAGTAGCTTGGACTATAGGTGCATACCACCGGACTTGGCTTGCAGTACATTTTTATCAAAGAATAACATGGCTGGTGTGTGTGCTAAAGTTTAATTTTTAAGATTTTTTATTTGTGATTTCACATTTTAAACTTTATATTTAAATATCTTGATAATTTCTTGTCATTCACCATTTTATGGGTGTAAATCTTAATAACTAAAATCTATATGCTGTTTTATATTATGATTTTTATCTTAAAGTCTTTCTCTAGAAAATATCACTGGGTTCAGTGGTCCTTCTGTGCTCCAAGTTCACTCTGCACACATCTATATTAAATGGCATCAAGATATCACAATAACCCATTACATTGTATGTTATTTAAAAACACAAACTATGTCTAATTATCATTGTGTGCCCAATATCTAACACTGCTGGACATATTTTTCGTGCTAAATATGTTTGCTACACAGAGTTTAACTATTTACTAAGTTTATATTGACTCATTTTGTCTTCAAAATTATCCTGTGAGAAATGCTTTGCCATTGTCCTAATTTCTCAATGAAGAAACAGACTATGAGTAACTCAGAGAGTGATTATTCAACTAAAATTTAGTCCTTTGGTTTCCCATCCCATATAATCATTGCTGTTACCCACATCACCATACATTGCATCCTTCAATTATAAGTCCATGTTTGGCTATTTAATCAATTGTATGATTCAATAAATCACGTTACCATTTTTATCATCCTTGTGTCTGTTTTTTAAAAGTTTGGCCACTTTGTCCTATTTCACCAAAAACAAACAAACAAACAAACAAACTTCTATTCTCAAACTTGCTTTGCTTCAGCCATAAACTAAACATTTACAACATCTCCTAAGCATATACAACCTGATGAAAAATAGAAAAAAAATAGAGCTTTTTTTTCTTGCTGTATTTGCTATTGTAGGAGTCTGTTCTTGCATTGCTATAAAGAAATACCCGAGCCTGGGTAATTTATAAAGAAAAGAGGCTTAATTGACTCAGTTCTGCAAGCTGTACATGAATACGTGCCTACTTCCCCATCGCCTTCCGCCAGGATTGTAAGTTTGCTGGTGAGGCCTCAGGAAACATACAGTCATGGCAGAAGGTGAAGGGAAAGTAGGCACATCTTACATGGCCAGAGAAGGAGGAAAGAGAGAGAAGAGGGGAGGTGCTACACACTTGTAAATCATCAGATCTCTGAGAACTCACTCACTATCAGAAGAATACCAAGGGGGAAATCCACCCCCATGATCCAATCACCCCCTACCCAACCCCTCCTTCAACAATGGGGATTACAATTTGGACATGAGATTTGGGAGGGGACACAAACCTAAACTATATCAACTATCAACTTAAGTCTATAATTTTTACGTGGATAGGTACTATATACCCAAGTCTTAAAATTCCATAACAGTGGTCATTTTTGAAGTTTAAATTATGTGGTTTCTAATCAAGAATGTATTCTAGAGTTAAACCTTCACTTTTGTTATCTGGGAGTTTCTTTCTTGAAATAATGCCTCACATTCTATAGTATTTTTATATAAATTTAACGTCTATAAGGCAGCACCTTTCTCCCCTTATTCTAAGGTTAAGAAGGTATACCTTAAAGAAGATAAGTACCTCATCCAAGGTCACAGAAAAACCAAATAGCCAAACAGGAATTCACAACAGATCCTATAACTCCAGTCCTGAAGCTGTTCCTTTTACTCCTTCTCTAGGTAGTAGGGCAATAATATTTCAAGTTCTCCATGTAATTGGTTGTTGTGTTTGTTTGTAAAACCTGCATGACTTATGTAATTATATACATATGTTCCCGATCCCATCTTTATTAAATTTTGTTTGTTTGTTTTTCTGGAGGATAACATCCTTTCCACATTTGTTTCAATCTCCTATATCATCAAATGGTTTGTTTAGCAAGATTCCCAAAATTCATTTGGTTCTTTCTTGTTGTCTACTTGAGATAGGCAGATCTAATACTTTCTCCACAAACAGGATATAGCATTTAACTTCATTTTTATTTCAGAACATGTACTTATTTCCTCTAATCATCAGAAAACTTGGTTTTTCCTTTCACTAGAATTGAATAATTTGAACTTCGCTTATAGTAAATACTTGATTTACAACAATACTTTCACTATGTGTATTGGTTTACATTAAGGCCAACCAAACACCATATTTATTTATTCATTCATTGCTCATTGTTAAAGATTATGTGCCTTGTATTTAATATAGTACTTCTAGGAATTCCTGTTTATTCTCATATTTTAACCTAAATCCCTGAAAAGTAATTTATTTAAGTGTCAGCTTCTCAGCTTCAGTTCAAAGCAGAACTCAAGTAAAACAAGTTGTCTTCTTTAAATACTTTTTATTTTATACATTAAAGGCTGGTTCTCATCATCTTTTCCTTCCAGTTATACTCTATCTACTCTCCATGGTGCTCAAAAGCATGTAACTAAATAACCAACCTTATAATTCTGAAAAATAGAATCATAGTGGATGAGGACCAGAATCATGGATGTTTCTTGTTGCTTATTTGGTTTTCGCTTAAGTTTTTGTCATTAATACCTGCAGTCTATATTCAGGTTTCATTGTTTTTAGATTATATCCTCATGGAAATTCTTTTTTTAAAACATATACACATTTTATTGAAGTTTTCTTTTCAAATTTGAAAATGAGAACATCATTTTTTCAAAGCCAAGAAACAGAGTATATGAAACATCAATTTTGTGCAGATCTTTTTACATTTCTTTCTATGCTCATGTAAAACATGCATGACTTATGTAATTATATACATATGTTCCTGATCTCATCTGTATTAAGTTTTTTTTTATTATTATACTTTAAGTTCTGGGGTACATGTGCAGAATGCACAGACTTGTTACATAGATATACGCATGCCATGGTGGTTTGCTGCACCTATCAACCCATCATCTACATTAGGTATTTCTCCTAATGCTATCCCTCCCCTAGCCTCCCACCGCCCAACAGGCCCCAGTGTATGATATTCTCCTCCCTGTGTCGATGTGTTCTCATTGGCCAACTCTCACTTATGAGTGAGAACATGCAGTGTTTGCTTTTCTGTTCCTGTCTTAGTTTGCCGAGAATGATGGTTTCCAGCTTCATCCACGTCTCTGCAAAGGACATGAACTCATCCTTTCTTATGGCTGCATAGTATTCTGTGGTGTATGTGTGCCACATTTTCTTTATCTAGTCTATCATTGATGAGCATTTGGATTGGTTCCAAGACTTTGCTATTGTGAACAGTGCTGCAGTAAACATATGTGTACTTTATAGTAGAATGATTTATAATCCTTTGAGTATATACCCAGTAATAGGATTGCTGGGTCAACTGTTATTTCTGGTTCTAGATCCTGGAGGAATTGCCACACTGCCTTCCACAATGGTTGAAAAGCATTCCTATCTCGCCACATCCTCTCCAGCAGCTGTTGTTTCCTGACTTTTTAATGATCACCATTCTAACTAGCATTAGATGGTATCTCATTGTGATTTTGATTTGCATTTCTCTAATGGCCAGAGATGATGAACTTTTTTTCATGTTTGTTGGCTGCATAAATGTCTTCTTTTGAGACGTGTCTGTTCATATCCTTCACCCACTTTTTAATGGGGTTGTTTGGGGGTTTTTTTGTAAATTTGTTTAAGTTCTTCATACATTCTGGATATTAGCCCTTTGTCAGATGGATTGCAAAAGTTTTCTCCCATTCTGTAGGTTGCCATACTGCCCAAAGTAATTTATAGATTCAATGCTCTCCCCATCAAGCTACCATTGACTTTCTTCACATAATTAGAAAAAACTACTTTAAATTTCATATGGAACCAAAAAAGAGCCCATATAGCCAAGACAATCCTAACCAAAAAGAGCAAAGCTGGAGGCATCATGCTACCTGACTCCAAACTATACTACAAGGCTACAGTAACCAAAACAACATGGTACTGGTACCAAAACAGAGATCCAGATTAATGGAACAGAACAGAGGCTTCAGAAATAATGCCACACATCTACAACCATCTGACCTTTGACAAACCTGACAAAAAAAAAAAAAAAAAGCAATGGGGAAAGGATTCCCTATTTAATCAATGGTGTTGGGAAAACTGGCTAGCCATATGCAGAAAACTAAAACTGGACCCCTTCCTGACACCTTATACAAAAATTAACTCAAGATGGTTTAAAGACTTAAACGTAAGACCTACAACCATAAAACCCCTAGAAGAAAACCTAGGCAATACCATTCAGGACATAGGCATGGGCAAAGACTTCACGACTAAAACACAAAAAGAAATGTCAGCAAAAGCCAAAATTGACAAAGGGGATCCAATTAAACTAAAGAGTTTCTACACAGCAAAAGAAACTATCATCAGAGTGAACAGGAAATTCTTTATTAGAAAATGATATCACTCCTTCTTCATGATATATTCCCAATATCTTAATTTAGACTATTGTTTTAACCTAGATTTTTATAAAAGTCTCCTGAATTATCTCCCTTCTTCTGTCTTTACTCTGTGAGAAATCTCCCCTCCATGACCTGCTATCTGAGTAAGGCTGTCAGAATGTTCTGACCTATACTTAATGTTCCAAGCACTTCAAATTCACCATATGCCAAATGACCCTCCCTTCCCCTACCCTGCTCAAGTTGCCCCTGCCGCAGGCTCCCTCAATTTGACATTACGACATACTCAGCCAAGCAGGCAACATTAAATCATCTTTGATTCCTCCCTTTTCCTCACCCCATACTTTTCTTCATTCATCCATCCATTCATTAAATAAATACTTAAAGAGCTCTGACTATAGGGCACAGTGTGAGGTATTATTAATTTTGTTCTTTCTGCCATATTTTTCTTCCTCTACCACCTCTTTTCTCCACATGTTAAAATTCTATTCATCCTTCAGGACCCAGTCCAAAAGACATGTGAACTTGCTATGTGAAGCCTTTTCTAATTTCTTCCCACTATCCCCCAATAACTTTTTTTAATGTAACTAAATAATTATTTATTTACACACTGCTATCATGATATTCATTGCAATTTGGTTTGTATTGGAAAGTAATCTATGCCTCCTTTACCAGTTACCACATGATTTACATATTTTTTAGGATCCCATCAAGAAGTTAGAATAGACGTTCAAAGGTCAATTATCAATGTATCCCCCAATTCCAAAAGGTTAGCTTCTATGAAATGTATGTTTGTGAGTCCTTAGAAATTTATATCCTAACCCCCAAGGTAATGATATTAGAAAGGGGGGGCCTTTGAGAGGTGATTAGATCACAAGGGTAGAGTCCTCATGGAGGGGATTAGTGCCCTTATAAAAAAGGCCCAGAGGAACTTGTTTGCCCTTTTCACTATGTGAGGACACAGCTAAAAGCCTCATCTATGAACCAGAATGTGAGTGCTCACCAGACAACCAAACCTGCCAGTGTCTCAATCTTGGACTTCTCAGCCTCCATGACTGTGAAAAATAAACTTCTACTGTTTATAAGCTACCCAGCCATGATATTTTGTTATAGCAACCTCATAGGCTAAGAGATTAGCAGAGCACGAAATATTTGGGGAAATATCATACTTAAGAATCTGTGCAAATATGCAGTCACTTGGGAGATGGGAACTGGCAAGATTGGGTCCCTGTCCTGAAAGAAAAGTGATGTGGTAGGTGAAGAACCAAGCAAGGACTCAATCAAAAAGCAAGCCAGCAAGTTCATTTTAAACACTAGACTCTGGGAGGGGACTGAATTTCAGCAGTAACAAGTAAGAAGTCTAATTAGCAGGAGTGGACTAGTTCCAACAGTACTTTGACAATATCACATAATTACTGCTACTTGACTAGTCATAAATGACACTTGTAAACCAGGAACAAGACTGAGGTTGCAAACAAATCAGTGGTCCCAACTCTGGGAAGCTGAGAATGGCATGGCATTGTGCAGCCTCTGAATCTCCTAATCAGAAATACACTCAATTGCATTTAGTAAACATCTGTCTTTGGGTTAAAGGCTAAAAAAAATCTATAATGTACCTAGAAATTTCTGAAAAAAAAATTGAACCCTGCATTCCATTGATGGACATTTGAGTTGTTTCCACCTTTAGGGTATTTTAAACAAATTGCTGTGAATGTGGAGGTATAAATATGTCTTCAAGACCCTTCTTCCAATTTTTTGAGGAACTGCCATACTATTTTCCACAGTGGCTGTACCGTTTACTTTCCCATCTACAGGGTACAAGTGTTCCAATGTCTCCTTATCCTCACTGTCCTCGGCGTTTTGTGCTGCTATAAAAAAATATAGCTGAGACTGGATAGTTTATAAAGAACAGACATTTATTTCTCACAGTTCTGGAGGCTAAAAAGTCTAAGATCAAGGCATTGGCAAGTTTGGTTGTTTGGTAAGGGCTGCTCTCCACTTCGAAGATGGCACCCTGCTGCTGCACGTCCCAGAGAAAGGAACACTGGTGGAAAAGCAAGAGGGCTGAGGCTTCGGGGGACTTCTTTTATAAGGGCTCTGATTCCATTCATCAGGGAGGGCCTTTATGGCCTAATCATGGCTTAAAGACCCCATCTCTTAATATCACCACATTGAGCATTAAGTTTAAACATCTGTATTTTGAAGAGGACATATTCAAACCACACCGTTCACCAACACTCATTATATTCTGTTATTGTTGTTTTTATTCTCATGGGTATGAGGTGTTATTAATCATCTTTTAAATCATCCATGTCATCAAGTCTGTGGCTGGGCAAATAGTAATGTTCAATAAATACTTATGCAATTAAATTGAAAAAGAGCTAAGCTCAGCAGCATCTGAAAAAAGCAGATGTGCATTACATGATGTAATTCCATCTCAAGGAGATTGAGTGTTTTGCTCTCGCTTGCAGCTATGCTAATACAAATTCTCTCTTCTTTCTTTCTTATTTTGAGGTATTTCAAACTATGGACACATTTACAACACTGTGGGAGATTTCATGAATAATTGTGAAATTCCTTGTGTTTTGCCAGTCAATGAAATGGTCACTTTTCTATGTGTATCTTTTTCTATGTGTATACGCTATTGTGTTAAGTAAGTTTATATAAGAGCAGTAGATGTGTAGAATAATATCCATGTTGACCTGGGGCAAAATACATGTATATTACAAACAAATTTTTAATTGCTCTAAATTAAAGGTAAGAAATGCAGAGAGACTGTATCACAGGGGGTTCTGATCTTTGCTTGTGGGTCAGGCTTCAGCGCAGAGGTGACATTTGAGTGCATCTTTTTCCATGTGCGTATTCTTTGACTTGTACTTTTCTGTAACCAGGCAAAAATTAATTCAACCAAGAGATACTGATTAATCACCTGCTAAATGTAAGCACTATGCTAGGCTCGGTGGGGTTGCAGAGAGGAACCTAAAGACTTGGCTTGCTCCCAAAAAATGACAGAGGCTGGGAATCATCCTGGTTCCATAGAGATTCTACAGCAGAGCAAGGTCAAAGTCCTTACATGCAAGAATATAAATGTAATGGGTAAGTTAAAGAGAATCTCATAGCCATTCATCATGCATCTAGTGAAATGATTTGATTCTAAAGAACATGTTACACTCCCATTGTTTGTCCTATCCATTTGTCCATTTGAATAAAACACATCCACATAACACGTGTATTATATCAAAATGCACTGGCAGGCTGGCACTGTTCATTCAATCTATAATAATGCAAGGTGCTGGAAATTGAAGTGAAAGTTGAACTGACTCCTTGAACCATACAAAATAACGTTCAAAGAAGCATCCATTTTTAGAATACCAAATATTTCCGTTCTGAATTTGAAAATCAACCAAGTATAGTGGCAGGAGGACTGATACAGGAAATCAGAAGAAAACAGACTGATAAGTTGAAATTTGTGAAATTCCTGCTTTTGCATAAAATGAATGGGGAAAAATTATAAAGTTGATCTATTCACCATTATCATCCATGCTCCAATAAAGATTAGAGTTAGTCCAGATAGGACAGACACACAAGCGAGGAAGCACATAAGCAGGTTTGCAGTCCCACATTCTGTAATCTTGGCCCAGGCCTGGTAATGTTATGGTGGTCAACCTTTCCTAATGAGTTCTTCTTGTTGGTTCAATGGGTATTCATTATTTAACACACATCACCACATTTTACTATCATTTAAAAACTGGTTGAAAATATGTTCCCTGATCCCTTCTGATATTAGATGCTCTTCTAGATGGCAGTAGAAATGGTGAGATAGTTAGAAAATGAAATTTCAAAAACTTCATTTCTGCTGGTCTGACCTTATTTTCTTTTTCTGTATACAACCTGGTTATTCCTATTTCTGGGCCTTTTGTCATGCTATTTTACCTACATAGCGTATCTTCCATACCACTCTATAAGCACTTCCATTGAAACCCTGTCAGTATTCTCAATCATTCTCCAAGCTGAGAAAAGCTGAACAGCATTTTCTTGGAGTTCCACTAGTACTCTACATATGAATTATAGTATAATAAGCCCAGGCTTCAGGTCCCTACATTGTACTTAAGAATGCACATTAAATATGCTTAATCATTTCAAAGTATTATACAAAAACATGAGACATACACATAAGCCTCAATCTCAGCAACATTGTTTCAAGCCCCACATTCAGCATTTTGGGCTTGTTGTGTTTGTTTGAACACATTCAGGTCTGCTTTGCTTGTCTATATTTTCAGGGGTATTATGATTAAGTAATAACAATAACAATAGTTTCCATTTCTTGACAGCTTACTCTGTTCTAGTCACTGTGCTAATCATTTTTCACACATGATCTTAGTCAATCATTGAAACAATGCTATTCAGTTGAGTTGATATGAGGATTATTATTCCAATCAATCACATTAGGAAACTAATAGAGAAGATAAGTAGAAAGTTGTCCCAGAGTTCATGACTCTATGAACTCTTACTTTGCCACAGACGATATCGTCTCTAATAAAGGTAGAATCAGAGTGTTGGCTTTACAAACATGTAAAACGGACTGATTTCACATTCTTTCTCGGCCTCTCATAAGCTGGGTTATGCTGAAGGCATTTGCTGATCACTTTGAGTCACACTTCTTCACCAATAAAATAATGATTGTGATTATTAAATGCAATAATGTATATGAAATACAAAATAAATGATTATCACACAGGAAACACTGACCAAGTGTTCCATTTTTCCCTTTCAAATACATTGTAAGTTCTTCAAGTCAGAAATATTGTTATGACATTGGAGCACTCTAATGTTACTAGCACAATAACGCCACCATAAGTAATCAATAAATGCTTTATGACTGAACAATAAACATTTATTATGATTAAGAAACAAATGTATTCATTTTCTAGCTAATTTTAAGGTTAAAAAATTGTTTTAATAATCTACTTTAAAGTTTTTTTCTCCTATCCTTGAAGACTATTATTCATTAGTGAGACTCTGTAAAGAAGACGAAAAAGCAACACTTGAACACAGGCTAAGTCTGGAGACATATTAAATAACTAAAAAGAATCCTGACTCAGCTTCTGACCATTAAACTATTTTAAAATATTAGACTATTTTTAAAATATAGGGCCTGAAAAAATAAAAATACAGGACTTCGTCTGAGTACCTAAATCTTATTTGCCTCATTGTGTAAGAGGGCAATGCATAAGAGGTACGCATCCATTAAATATCTCTAATGAAAGACCTACTAGTACTGAGTAAAAAATAAATGACAACATATATCTGATCTCCAGTGAACTATAGTCTAATAGAGAAAACATGTGTGACACATGTGATAAATACATTTTTTAAAGTACGAAAATAATGATATAATAATACAAAGGAAAGAGATATTCACTAAGATTGAAGGATCATAGAACTCAATACACATTTGAACTCGGCCTTGTAGAAGAGTACAAATTCACAAGGCAAAGATGACGACAAAAGAATATTCCACACAGAGGAAACTGTAAGAATAAAGGCAGAGATATGCAAAAAAGAAAGTTGCAACATTTTTGGAGAATGTCAAGAGATCTAATGTGGCTAAAGCAAAAGGCAAATTAAGCTACATAGTCAGAGAAAGGATGAGAAAGGAAATATGGTATAAGAGGCCTAGACTCAAAGCAGAAGTTTGGACCCTGCCATTTCAACTCTGAGAATATTTTTACCCTGCCACTTTGACCCAGTTGTATACCAAATTCATGTCTTCATTCTTTAAAATATATAAATTGAATAAAATATTCTTGTTATTTATTCCTGACACTAAGCATAAAAAATAACTAAGAAATCAAAAAAATAATTAGCTAATTGATAATGGAGATTACTGGTAGACATTATCAAATCAGAATACAACAGATAATGGCTAAAATTGCACAGGGTAAAATTTGTTAACAAAGATCTAATTTTCTTAGTAAAATTCATATCTGATTTTTTTTGGTTCCCCAAATATTGGACTTGTTAGAAATAATGGCCACAAAAGAAAAAATACCATGTTGGAAGTTATAATTGTTAAATATGTTAAGAATAAAACTGGCTGTAAAGGATAAATAAGATTTAAATAAACAAAGCAGAGATAACACATCTGGGATATAAGAAATGAATCATTTTGGCCAAAAGAATTTTTTTCTTCAGAAGTTATAATGTTAAGAATTAAATGGCACATCAAACCCCAATTTGGAAGGTTTTTACAACAGTCAAAGGAGTTTGGTAATAACATAAACTATGTTCTTCTGCCAGAAAATGACATAACAGAAGAACCATTTTTAGATAATTGACTAGTTAACAAACATGCATTAAAGACCAAGAAATAATCACCGAGAAGTAATTATAGAAACAAGAGTCACCAGTTTAAAAGCTAGTGCAAGAATCATCATGGACACCTAGACTAGAATGGTCACATAGACAGTGGTAAAGAAAAATTTGAAAAGCATTTTAAGAAATGAAAAAAAAAAACTGATCCTCAAAGATTAATTCTATACAGAAAAAGAACCTAGAAGGCTAAAGAATACTTCTTCTGGACTATCTGTATTTCATGAATTTAAAACAGGAGAGGGTAATCCATAATGTCTTATGACTCATTAGTTCTAAACAATGAAGACTGAGAAAAAAGTTATGAGATAGAGCAAAAGATCATTATTGAACTTAGAAGAAATGGAAGGAAGCTGGGAGGGTATGGAAAGCAGGGAAGAATAAGAAGTGAGTGGAAATCAAAGACACAGAGACAATGGATATAGAATGCTCATTTGAAAATCACACAAGAAACGGTGACGAAGGAAGACTTCTTGGAAAGAAAATGGAAATGCTATCTGGGTCTTGAATAATAGAAATAAGACAGGCAGAGAGAAAGTGGTAAATTATACAATACTCTTGAATCCACACAAAGTCTTGTTATTGCTCTTATGGTAAGAGAACTTAATAGAGAAACAGAAGTTATATTCAATAATGATCCAGGTAGCCGGGCTAGGCATCAGTACTACCTATAGAAAAGGAAAAGTTGAGAAGGGAAGATCCCAAATTAGTTTCCTTAGGAGATACAACCAAGTGGTGATAACTTCACTCTCTCGACCTTTCCAAAGTTGTATGAGCCCTAAGCCCTTGCATTAAAATCTTCACATCTGGAATTCACAAAGTGAGTTCTGTTTTCTTGGCCAAACCCTGACTGATGATATACATGGTATAGAGGAATTAGGACTGGGTAACTTAAGAAGGCTAGAAATGGGGAAATGACTGAGTAAATAACTGGGCAGAATGAAGAATCTATACTGGAAAGAGAACCACAAGTAGCATGACTTTTTTAAAAGATCAAATAACTTGTACCTATGGACAAACTGGCCATTGGAAATGATGATTATTGGCAACAGTAAGTCATCTGGGGGAAAGAGACGGGGCAATGGGATGATCCACTAAGGGAAAAGAAGCATACAAAAGATATCTCAGGAAAAGTGAGAGGTAACATCAAACTGGGGTCAAGCGGATTACGGATAGTTCGAACCGATGATTAGAAAGCAGAACACTCATTTTGCACCACAAAAACTGGTGATCTAAATTGAGTAACTCATACTTCAGAAATGATTTTCCCACCTACCTACATACCCTATCCAAATGCTAGTACCAGAAAAATAGAACACTTACTATATTAGCACCCGAGAAAAAGATATTCCTGTGAATTATACAAAAGAACAGTATGTTTTTCCTTTTCAAACACATAACTCCCATTAAAGTAAATGCATGTTTTTATATACCTGTCAAAAATAGATTATAGGCACTCTCAGTAAAGGTCATTTGGGTCTATTTCTTCTACCCAGGAGTATACCTGTGAATGCAAATTAAAAGTGCACTGTACAAATGTTGTAAGATAAGAGCTCCAAGTGCCCTTAATCCTCTCATTTATGCAATGTGAACAGTCCTGCTGAAAAAAGCATTTCATATCATATTTTAATCAAGTACGTATCCCCCAAGGATACATGTTGCAAACATATGTAAGTTCTGATTTCCTTGGAAAATATTATTTAGATTATTTTTTAATTATAGATTAACACAGTAGTTCCCAAATTTGTCTTCACATTATTAGTAGAATCAAGTGGGATCTTTTAAGAATTTCAAATCCCAAGATATCACCCAGAACAATTACATCTTAATCTCCTAGGGTGAGGCAAAGACCTTGTTATTTTTTTGAAGCTCCCCAGGTGAGTCCAACATCCATATAAGCTGGAAACCACTGTGTTAAGATAGGATTCCTTAAAGGAAACCTGATTAGCCTTTGAGAGCAGCAGGTCTGACTTAGCTACGTATCAGAACCGCCTGGGAAGTTCTAAAAATCCCCAGACCTTGGCTACACCCAAATTGTAATCCTTGGGGAAGTGAGAAGGGAGCCAACCACTGTTGTTCTTTAAAGTTCCAAAATGCAGCCAAGTTTGAGAACCAGTGCTTTAAGCCAGAAAATGGTTTGTAATACTTATTAAAACCATTAGATGTCTGGAAAAATAACTTCATTGATGCAATAAAAATTCTTATTAAAACTCTCCAAACAAAGAAGGAACAAGAATGTGTATTATGTTATGTAAAGTGTGTATTATGTATGTGTATTATGTTAAGCAGACCAGCTATTGTGTTAACTACAATATTGAAAATTAGGACAGAGACAGAACAAGCCTAAGCAAGACAAAAAGAAGAAATATAACCTGTTGTCATTTAGAGAGGTATAATTGAATCTTTCAATCTCTATATAATATATTCCTGTTCTATTCATCACTTTTGCCGAATGTATAAGTTTAAGAAAATTTAAAGAGAAAGAATTTTACTGATAGAAAAGGTTTTCCAAATACTCAAAGTATGTAGATTAAATGATGGAATAATTTTGAAGCAAGAAAAGGTCATCTCTTATCCCTAATTCCAATTCTAATCAGTAGTTTCTGGCCATTCTTCGGTCCTGTTGAAAATTAGCTCAGCATGAATAAAGTGTATATTATGTTTCAAATGCAACAGAAGGGGTGGTTGAATTAAGATGATTTGATGCTATAACTTTTAAGTGTTTATTAAATGTTCACTTTCATGTAAATATATTTCAGTGGAAGGTTTAAGTATCATTTAAAACAGATTTTATAAAGTATAATTAGATGTCTGTCAGATGGGAAGACAAATTAAAAGTGCAATTCACACTGTTGCAGCAGCAGTGCCACCAGGAGCAGCTGAGCTTTTGTACAATGCTCAAGGCATAATGTAATCCAGTCTCCGCAGCACACGTGATTATAGACTCGTAGGGATACTACTATTTAAATTATTAATCAATGCAGTTTCCTTTGGTAGAAAAACCTGTGTGCTACACAAAGGAGGGGGAAGAATAAGGTCTTTTTCAACTTTTGTTAATTGACTGCCTGGTAAAAAGCCTCTTACATCTCAATCTCCTAGGGTGAGTTCATCGAAGTATCAGCTAGGCATGCCCTGCCAATTGACAGTATATGACAAAGCTAGTGGGAAACATCCATTTAGCCAATTACTTTGGGAGGATTTAGTAGTTGTTACAACTGGAAATCTCTGGGTAGAAGCCAGATGAACCAACAGATTTTTTTTACACTGTGTATATCTAAGGTGCACAAAGTGATGTTTCCATACACATATACATAGTGAAATGATTGCTACAGTCCAGCTAATTAACATATAATCATCTTACATAGTTACTTTTTGTGTTAATAGCACATTAAGTCTACTCTTAGCAAATTTCAAGTATACAATACAATATTATTAACTAATATGTAGTCTTCATGCTATACATTTGATATCTAGACATACTCATCTGATATAAGATATAACTGCAACTTTGTACCCTTTGACCTACCTTTCTCCATTCCACTTCTTCCCTCACCTCCACCCAACCTCTGGTAACTACCATTCTACTCTCTGTATGTATTCTACTTTTTTTAGATTCCATATATACATGAAATCATGCAGTATTTTACTTTCTGTGTTCTGTATCTGGCTTATTTCAGTAACCTGTCTTTCAGGGTCACCCATTTTGTCACAAATAACAGGATATCCTTTCTAAGGCTCAATAATACGTGTGTGTGTGTGTGTGTGTGAGTGTGTGTGTGTGTGTATCCCAATTTCTTTCTTTACTCATCTGTTGACAGACACTTAGGTTGTTTCCATAGCTTGGCTATTGTGAATAATGCTGCAATTAACATTTCTAAATTATCCCCACAGCTTTTAATGCAGAGGTAGGTGCAATTCTAGCTATTGTAAACTTACCCAAAACATCAACGGGGACCCAATTGATGATTACTCCCTTTGAGGTTGTTGGTTAAGGGTACAAACTTGTAGTTAAAAGACAAATAAGTTCTGGAAACCTAATGTACAGCATGGTGACTACAGTTAATAATAATGTATTATACACTTGAAATTTAGCAACAGAGTAGATCTCAAGTGTTCTCATAACCACAAAAAAGCAGAGAGGAGGAGGGACCCTAGGTGAGGTGATTGATACATTAATTAGCTTGATTGTGGTAATCATTTCACAACGTATACATATATCAAAACATCACATGGTACACCTTAAATACATACAATTTTTATTTGTCCATCATACCTCAATAAAGCTGGAATGAAAAAATAAAGGGAATCCACTTTACTAAATGGTATAATTGCGTAACTAACCTAAATCTTAGGCAAACCTTTAACAAAATCACTTTTCTTCCTTCATCAGCTGGAAAGAATCACTAATAGATGAAAAATCAAAAATGATATGTTTTGCCTTTTCATTTTCTTCACTGAGCCTCTATTGGACTCATTAATTACCCAATCAAAAGGCAATATACTTAGTTGTCATAAGACACTCCTACCAACATGATAGAACCTGCCACCAATGCAGTCTAAGGTTTTGTTCTCCTTTCATTAAATGTATCTATTATTAGTTGTTAAACAATGTATTTTGATATTTCTGGATTTCACAATTCATACATGACTGGAAAAATAAAAATCATAAAATACAATTTTATAAAGAACTCTCCTAACAAATAAAAGCAAACACACACAAATCATCTAAATAGGCATTTACTTTGAATCCGATCAGCAAATGTTTATTATAATCCAAATTTTCTTTTTCATTTATTATACTTTAAGTTCTGGGGTACATGTGCACAACGTGCAGGTTTGTTTCATATGTATACCTGTGCCATGTTGGTGTGCTGCACCCGTTAACTCATTTACATTAGGTATATCTCCTAATGCTATCCCTCCCTGCACCCCACAACAGGCCCCGGTGTGTGATGTTCCCTACCCTGTGTCCAAGTGTTCTCATTGTTCAATTCCCACCTGTGAGTGAGAACATGCAGTGTCTGGTTTTCTGTCCTTGTGATAGTTTGCTGAGAATGATGGTTTCCAGCTTCGTCCATGTCACTGCAAAGGACATGAACTCATCCTTTTTATGGCTGCATAGTATTCCATGGTGTATATGTGCCACATTTTCTTAATCCAGTCTATCATTGATGGACATTTGTGTTGGTTCCAAGTCTTTGCTATTGTGAATAGTGCCGCAATAAACATACATGTGCATGTGTCTTTATAGCAGCATGATTTATAATCCTTTGGGTATATACCCAGTAATGGGCTAGCTGGGTCAAATGGTATTTCTAGTTCTAGATCCTTGAAGATGGGGTCATTTAAAAACCTTTCAATGCACAAAACATTTTGCAGCATTTCATATGAATTTGCATTACAAACTACATATACTTTAATCCCAAATGAAAGACTCAAGTATGCTTTTCGACCTAAGCCTCATTAAATGGTAGATGTGATCAGCCTTTCAATTTTCCTCTTAGCAAGATCTTTGGATAAAATATATTGTCTCCAAATTTTAAAATGGTTCCAATTTGCTAGTATTAAATAAGCACTTTTAAAATTAATTATCTCCTTTCCTGATAGTCTATGCTTTTCACATCCACACTAGAAATATTATAAAGTGCTCCAGCAAAATATGAAACAAAGATACCTTATTGTTTGACTTTCCTATTTGACCTTGTTTGCCAAGTATACACTGAATGTCATGGCTTCCATTGCTAAATCCAGACAATGAATGTGCTACTGTCAGAAAGCCCATTTGACTGAAACCTCTTCTTTTGTGAAATTCATTCTGTAACCCTATACCTGGTCTCTATAAAGAATAAAATTGTATTTGTATGTCTTATAGTTGGTAGACAAGCGAAGTAAAATTGCTACTCTTTTTAAAAGCCTAGCTTTCTCTTGTTTGCTTTCGTTTAATTCTACAAGTCTTTGTAGCTTCCTACAGTATGAAACCATTCTCTCACTTTGTCTTTCTCAACCATAAGATAAATCAATGCAAAACAGCCACTTTTGTGAACATCAGTCTTTCTTTCAGCCAGGCTCTCACAATGCAAGCACAGTGGTGCCCTCATCTTCTAATCAGTTTTCAGATATCGTTTGATTGTGAAGGGGAGGTAATAGGAAATAAAGAGGAAAGAAAGAAAATCATTCCACTGATTTCAGTAGATTAGGGTTTTGCCTTCTTTTAGATTAAGAATTCCTTTTATAAAAATAATGAAAACATTCCTACAATAGTGACCATGATGAAGATGCTCAGAAGTAGCATTGCCCAGGTTTCGCTTAGCAATGAATATTTAATGAGCTACATGACTCTGTGCAAGTTACTTAACTTCTCTGTGCCACATTTTTCCATGTAAAATAATATTGCCCCTCTCAATAGGAGACTGTGTGGATTAAAAAGAGATAATGTATACAAAACACTAAATCCACCTGAGTAATTGCTCAAAAAAATCAATTCTTACTTTAAAAGCAGAATTTAATGAAATTTCCAAAAGGCCTAACATCCTATATAAATATCTTCTAAAATAAATTTGGTGAATTTGATATTCTTATAAAACTTCACCATATATCTCAGACCCTATATTTCAAAATATGACAAATTAATGTTATAATATTTTATAACAAATATTCTAATAATAATTTTCAAAATGAAAATGTATTTTAAAGTTTAAAGAGAAGAACAGTTCCTACATGAGAAAGAAAGGAAGATTGACATACACCTACATCAGACAGAAGTACCATGGGGGATGAAGAAGAAACAGCCCCAAAGTCTCCACACATGCCCACACACATTAGAAATGGATTTCCTCTTGGTTCTCAGTGGTGCTCAGCATTGAAGATAACTTGGATTCACCTGAAAGCATTTGAGTCTGTCTGGATAAAATGCAGATTTCAGGGCCTCAACAAAGACCTACTGAATTAGAACCCCTGGAGAAGCAGGAGGCAAGAAATTGACATTTGACAAGAAGCCCCTCCCAGGCTCAAAGTCCCACCAGTGATGCCAGTAGCTCATGTACCATACTTCAAGAAACTGTAAGAATTGAAGTCCCAATTGAGCAGTAGCTATGATGGCCAGTTCTTGCCAATGTTGCCTACGTTTGCATTGTTTTTCAAAGTAGACATACATGGAGTGATCAATCTGTCTTTAATTAACACTTGTGACTGTCTCCCAATCAGAAAACCCAAGAGCCTAGTTCTCCAGTAACCAGGAAACTGTGTGAAATTCATTTTCACGGAATAATATGCATGGCTTCTTCAGTGCTAAACTATAATAGGTTATAATGGGAAACTAAATGACATTTGCCATTTTTCTGCAGATAATGTCATGTTATTCTCTTTTGCTATCCAATAATAGCCATTAAAATAAATTCTGGTCAAACAAACTCCCCCAAATACTAGAGTCACTTTGTGATTGTGCACTACATTGTCTAATTACCCTGCCACTGCATAGCACTTTCCACATAATTAGATAAATAGTAATTATCCTTTGAGGAGCCAATAACTCAGTGGAATTGGGGAATGGTAAAGTGAATCACTGCCTTACTGGGTAAGTATGGAAAAACATCTTCAATGAAGGTTTTAAAATCAGGCCACTGAAGCACATCTCAAAGGCTATGTGTTTTATATTATATCACATGAATAAAAATGGAACAAATAGAAAAAGGTTAGTGAAATGGCAGTTCATCTACTGCAACATCATTTCAGAAATTAAAGCTGGCAGCATAAGTTCATCCTTTTCCAGGGTATAGGAAGAGTGAGAAAGGAGTGAGGTAAAGTATATTCTAGCAATCCACTGAAGTACTGCCTAGAAAATGTCCTAAATTGGACAAAGAATCATCAGACTTGAAAAAGGAAGGTGAGTAAGTAGGAAATTAAGAAAAGAAAGGAACAGAGAAAATAAGAGGAAATAAATAAGAAAAGAAAAACCAATCTTAAAGAGAAACAACACTGCTGCCACAAAGTAGGAGCATGGCACCACCCCCTCCCCCATGGCAGCTCAATCACCACAGTAAAGATGCCTAGAAAGAGACCAGTTAATGAAAGATGCAGATATGGCAAACGAGACTGGAAAGGAAGACTCTACAAAAGAAGTTTCATGGAAATAAATAAGAAAAATTAATCACCCTCTTTGCCCATCTCCCACCCCATATCTCATAGGCAAGCTTTACCAACGCTGTGTCTCATAAAAGTATACTTTAAAATATACTTTAAATGTCACACTGACTAGAAACATTATTGCTAATGCTTATTCAGAAAATTATTTTCTTTTACATAAATTACCTTTAAAATATATTTTATGTTTATGAACTGTTTAGAATAACTCCAGATACTTTGCCCCCATAGAAATGTATCCCTTGCCATGCAAGCCTGGTTCCACATACACAAATCAATAAACAAAACCCATCACATAAACAGAACCAACGACAAAAACCACATGATTATCTCAATAGATGCAACAGCCCTTCATCCTAAAAACTCTCAATAAACTAGGTATTGATGGAACGTATCTCAAAATAATAAGAGCTATTTATGACTAACCCACAGCCAATATCACACTGAATAGGCAAAAACTGGAAGTATACCCCTTGAAAACCAGCACAAGACAAGGATGCTCTCTCTCACCACTCCTATACAACATAGTATTGGAAGTTCTGGCCAGGACAATTAGGCAAGAGAAAGAAATAAAGGGTATTCAATTAGGAAATGAAGAAGTCAAATTGTCCCTGTTTGCAGATGACATGATTGTATATTTAGAAAAACCCATCGTCTCAGCCCAAAATCTTAAGCTGACAAGCAACTTCAACAAAGTCTCAGGGTATGAAACCAATGTGCAAAAATCACAAGCATTCCTATACACCATTAACAAACAGAGAGCCAAATCATGAGTGAACTCCCATTCACAATTGCTTCAAAGAGAATAAAATACCTAGGAATCCAACTTACAAGGGATGTGAAGGACCTCTTCAAGGAGAACTACAAACCACTGCTCAATGAAACAAAAGAGGACACAAACAAATGGAATAATATCCCATGCTCATGGATAGCAAGAATCAATATTGTGAAAATGGCCATACTGCCCAAGGTAATTTATAGATTCAATGCCATCCCCATCAAGCTACCAATGATTTTCTTCACAGAATTGGAAAAAACTGCTTTAAAGTTCATGTGGAAACAAAAAGAAGCCTGCATTGCCAAGACAATCCTAACCAAAAAGAACAAAGCTGGGGGCATCACACTACCTGACTTCAAACTACACTACAAGGCTACAGTAACCAAAACAGCATGTTATTGGTACCAAAACAGAGATATAGAACAATGGAACAGAACAGAGGCCTCAGAAATAACACCACACATCTAAAATCATCTGGTCTTTGACAAACTTGACAAAAACAAGAAATGGGGAAAGGATTCCCTATTTAATAAATGGTGCTGGGAAAGCTGGCTAGCCATATGTATAAAGCTAAAACTGCATCCCTTCCTTGTACCTTATACAAAAATTAATTCAAGATGGATTAAAGACTTAAATGATAGACCTAAAACCATAAGAACCCTAGAAGAAAACCTAGGCATGGGCAAGGACTTCATGACTAAAACCAAAAGCAATGGCAACAAAAGCCAAAATAGACAAATGGGATCTACTTAAACTAAAGAGCTTCTGCATGGTAAAAAAAAAAAAAAAAAAAAAAAAAAAAAAAAAAAAAAAAAACCTACCATCAGAGTGAACAGGCAACCTACAGAATGGGAGAAAATTTTTGCCATCTACCCATCTGAGAAAGAGCTAATATCTAGAATCTACAAAGATCTCAAACAAATTTACAAGTAAAAACAATCCCATCAAAAAGTGGGCAAAAGATATAAACAGACACTTCTCAAAAGAAGACATTTATGCAGCCAAGAGACACATGAAAAAAATGCTCATCACTGGCCATCAGAGAAATGCAAATCAAAACCACAATGAGATACCATCTCACACCAGTTAGAATGGCAATCATTAAAAGTCAGGAAACAACAGATGCTGGAGAGGATGTGGAGAAATAGGAACGCTTTTACACTGTTGGTGGGAGTGTAAATTAGTTCAACCATTGTGGAAGAGATGTGGCAATTCCTCAAGGATCTAGAACTAGAATTACCATATGACCCAGCAATCCCATTACTGGTATATACCCAAAGGATTATAAATCATGCTAGTATAAAGACACATGCACACATATGTTTATTGTGGCACTATTCACAATAGCAAAGACTTGGAACCAACACAAATGTCCATCAATGATAGACCAGATTAAGAAAATGTGGCACATATACACCATGGAATACTATGCAGCCATAAAAAGGATGAGTTCATGTCCTTTGCAGTGACATGGACGAAGCTGGAAACCATCATTCTCAGCAAATTATCACAGGACAGAAAACCAAAGACCGCATGTTCTCACTCATAGGTGGGAATTGAACAATGTTCTCACTCATAGGTGGGAATTGAATCACTTGGATACAGGGTGGGGAACATCACACACCAGAGCCTGTCATGGGGTGGGGGGCTGGGGGAGGGATAGCATTAGGAGAAATACCTAATGTAAACGATGAGTTGATGGGTGCAGCAAACCAACATGGCACATGTATGCCTATGTATCAAACCTGCACGTTGTGCACAGGTACCCTAGAACTTAAAGTATAATTTTAAAAAAGAAGAATAAGAAAAGAAATGTATCCCTGGCCAGCTGCAGTGGCTCATGTCTGTAATCCTAACACTTTGGGAGGCCAAGGTGGCTGGATCACCTGAGGTCAGGAGTTCGAGATGAGCCTGGCCAACATGGTGAAACCCCATCTCTACTAAAAATACAAAAATTAGCTGGGCGTGGTGGTGCATGCTTATAATCCCAGCTACCTGGGGGACTGAGGCAGGAGAATTGCTGGAACCCTAGAGGTGTAGGCTATAGTGAGCCGAGGCCACAACATTGCACTCCAGCCTGGGTGAGAGAGTGAGAAAGCGAGAAACGAAGGAAGTGAGGGAGGGAGGGAGGGAAGAGAGGGAAGAGAGGAAAGAGAGGGAAGGGAGGGAGGGAGAGAGGGAAGAGAGTGAAGGGAGGGAGGGAGGGAAGGAAGGAAGGAAGGAAGGACGGACGGACGGACGGAAGGAAGGAAGGAAGGAAAAAAAATTGTATCCTGGAATTACAATATAAGGAAATCAAAAAAGGTTATTTGATTTCTAAATAATAGATCTGTGCATGACTTTCTTTTGTCTTTTGAAACTCCAGGTACAAGGAGGTGAGTTAACCACATTCCTTTGTTCATAATGAATTGTAATCGTTGTAAAGTCCCCCCTTTGTTTTAGTTTAATTTCCAATTTATTCCTAATGTCCTCTCATCCCTCAGGCCCCCTTTTCTAACTTGCTTGTTATGTGCATTATAAAATGCCCATATATTTATAAAAATAGTAAGTTCATACAAATGTATAAATGTAATTTATAGAAGTAGTATTAGATGATGCATCCTGTTTCTTTTTAATTTTTTTAACTCATACCATGTTCCTAATACCTATCCAGGTTCTTAATGTGTATCCATGTTGCTCTGTTCATATCCAGCTTGTTGCTTTTAGGTGCCCCATGTTAAACACGGATCTTTCACATTTTAATTCTTCAGTCCCCTCAGTATTGAGATATATATATCCTTTAGTTCTCAAGTACCACTCCCAGCAACAACAAAATATATGGATAAGAGAGAAAGATCATCCTCAAACATATTCATTTACCTTTGTGAGAATTTTCTGTAGGGTATACCTATGCTTGAGATGAGTAGTCATGAAACATATGTTAACTTCATTTCACTAAGCGCTACCAGATTGCCTTCCAGAATGACTGTATTCCTACCAGCAAGGGGAAGGCAAAAAAAAAAAAAAAAAAAAAAAAAAAAAGTTATTTTTTTTAAAAACTTCTGACCCAAATGCTTTTCATATATTTAAGAGTTCTTTAATTTCCTTCTTCATCCCATGGACCCACACTCTATTCAAATTTAGTTTTTTGTTTTATTTTTTAAAGGGCTTATTTCAGAAAGCACAAGGTCAACAGCTGCTATGTAATTTGGGCATAGTAGGAAATAAAACATGCTATGGCTTAAAAAGATTCAGCAATGAAATAGACTATTTGGAAGCTAAAAAGCTATACAGTGCTGGAATATGACATATTTTCTATGGAACATCCTATTTTCCTTTACAATACCCCACATCTCCATAAATCCACTCTCCAATTTTATACCCATAGGATTCAAAATCATATCCTTGGGCAAAAACAGCAGTACCGTTTAGAGTACCAGTGACTCTCAGAATGAAATATTTTCTGCTATTATCACCAAACAATATAAACCAGGAAGGGGTAGAATTCTAGGTCCCAGGTCCCTGGGATTTTGTTTGTTTGTTTGTTTTGTTTTGTTTTGGGACACAGTCTCAATCTGTCACCAGGCTGGAGTGCCGTAGTGCAATCTCAGCTCACTGCAACGTCTGCCTCCCTGGTTCTAGCAATTCTCCTGCCTCAGCCTCCCAAGTAGCTGGGACTAAAGGCACGTGCTACCACGCCCAGCTAGTTTTTTGTATTTTTAGTAGAGATGGGGTTTCACTATGTTGGCCAGGATGGTCTCAATCTCTTGAACTCGTGATCCACCCACCTTGCCCTCCCAAAGTCCCTGGGATTATTAATCAGTGCTCTATAAATCATTCTGGAACTCCAGCACTTTAAGAATCAGAGAAGTTGGTACAATTTCCTTCTCAGAGCTGAAAATGAGCTTAATAGCCACTATTAGACAGATAAAGCTAATGGTCTCAAGTCCTAATACTAACACCTCTATGACTTCAGGTTTACTCATTGTCCTTTGTACTTATTATAATTACTGTTCTGTGACTACACCAAGCATCCCAGAGTCTCCTGCTAGTCGGTCTTCCCTGAACTATCACCATAGATCACATTGCTCATTCTCTCACCTCATCCCTGGCCTTGCTCAAATATCAATGTAACAGATAGCCCTCTCCTACCACCCTCTGTAATGCTGTGCCTGACACATTGATATAAACATGCACTCATTTTACCAACAATCTGTATCCTCTAACACTGCTATATTATCCTTCATAACACCACGTATATCTTCCCACTAAAGTGTAAACACACTAAAAGCAAGGATTTTGTTATTGTATTCATTGAGCAGTATGTAGAATAGTGCCTAACACAAAGAAGGCATTCAAATATTTGTAGAACAAAAAAATTTAGATTGTGATAGACGCTGAAGATCCAATAACAAGAGAGCCCAGTCCCTGCCCCCATGGGGCTTACATTCATGTGGGGATACAGATGATTAAGCTGTAGAATGTGCAGGAGAACTCCGGTCTTCTCATTCATGTAGCTCTTTCCACCCTGCCATGCTGAACACTGTGCAAAAGATAGGGCTTGATTATTTATTAACAGCTAAGGGAACACATTAGTGAACAGAGGACTACAAAGGCTGAGTAAGTTGCCTTTTTCCATCACATATCTTGAAATCCTTTGTAGTCTTTTTCCAGAGACCCATTCAGATTAGAAACTGCAAAAGAAGAGGTAGCCATGAGGACTCTTTAAAGACTTGTATTATTCTAAAGAACATTTTCCATTATGTTTTTTGTACATGGGATATTATTTAGATTTTTTAAAAAATCATCACAGTAGTAATGTAATCAATGTGCATAAATTTCCACATGAACATACCCTCATGTACAGTTTAACAGTGGGTACAAGAATGGACAGCTGGAAATGTTTCAGTGGTTATGTAACTTGTCCTTAGTAAGTCATGATGCTTATTTCCCAACAATGCAAGTAATATCTACCAAGTCTTGTTAGAATTGTGATAGTGTTCTATTTGCAAACAAGTTAGAAAATAAAGCTTCTGTTCCTATGCTTTCGAATAGAAATAAACATCCTATTTTTATTGTATACCAGACTCTCTTTGACTAAACTTGAAGAAAGTGAAAGGAACTACAGTTTTAAATACTGTCCTAGAATTTAATTGAGAGAGAGGGAGAGGGTAAAAGTTGCTTTGAATGTGAAGTTGAGCTGATAATACAATTTACTTTGTAGAAGCCACATTCCATTTCTATTGACAGACTATGATATCTGACATAAGAGAAGTCCAAAGAACTAATTCCTGCACTGAGAGCTTAGGGACTCATACACCAAGATTAAAGGAAACGTTGGACTTATTCTGAGTTACTTAATATGGCCTAAAGATTTTTGAAAAAAGGAACACAAAAATATGTTGTGAATAATCTTCACTGGAAGTATATTTTGTCCTGTTTATACTTTCACTCATGGGAGCCATAAAGGACAAACGATTAAACAGCAGAGTCTTCTCATCTTAACCATTTCAGGAGAGAAAGGCAATAAAGATTGGTTTATAACATACAGTCTATTATTATGTAATAATATTGAATCATTACAGGAATGCTATATAGTTATTAGGGAGTAATTTTTCAAGTCTCAGTGGAAATTATCTCTAGTGAGAAGTCAAATTCTCAAGTTTCTGATATTTACTTGTGAGTCACAAGTCTCCCCTGTTCGATATTAACATATTAGATTGAAAGCACAAAAATTCATTTAAAAATAAAAGAAATAAGTCAGCAGCTCCCTGTACTTCAGAAGTTCTCCCAATTTCTCTAACTTGCTGATAACATCTTTCTCTTTCTCTTTGTTGCTCCTGTTTTGGAATGAGGGCAAAGGATCAAATTACATTTTTTCCAGTGAATTATGATTTTCAGCACAACCAAATGAGATTGCTTTTTCTTTTGAAGATTAAGAAATCGTGTTATGTTATGTAAAATGATTTTCTGATTACTATATTTAGATGTGAAATACAGATCTACATGTCACCTGGTTATGCTTCATTTTTTAATGGGGCATGCATTGGTAATCATAGCTCTGGACTACTCAGATATTCACCAGGCTCCACAGCTGCCTCAGTCCACAACCATCGCCCTTGGATACCGTGGTGCTCATAGTATACAATAGCTTCCTTTGGTGACCTTGAAATAAACAGTACATGCTAAGTAACTCTGTGCCCCACTATTGTTTGTATTACGTTCAGTGTATTTGCTAAGTAGAAAGAGTGACAGAATCTAGACAAACAATCTAAGTTCTTTTTTTTTTTTTTTTTTTGGTCTCATTCACTCACTCACTCACCCAGGCTGGAGTTCAATGGCATGATCTCGGCTCACTGCAGCCTCTGCCTCCCAGGTTCAAGCGATTCTCCTGCCTCAGCCTCCTGAGTCGCTGGGATTACAGGCATGCACCACCACACCCAGCTAATTTTTGTATTTTTAGTAGAGACAGGGTTTTGCCATGCTGGCCAGGCTGGTCTCAAACTCCTGACCTCAAGTGGTCTGCCTGCCTCAGCCTCCCAAAGTGCCAGTATTACAGGCATGCACCACCACACCCAAATAATTTTTATATTTTTAGTAGAGATGGGATTTCGCTATGTTGACCAGGCTGGTCTCAAACTCCTGGCCTCAAGTAATCCACTCATCTTGGCCTCCCAAAGTGCTGGGATTACAGGCATAAGCCACCACATCCAGCCCAAACAATCTAAGTTCTAAGAAAAAGTCTATCATTTACTGGCCATGAGACTTGGTTAAAAAAAAAAAAAAAAATCACTGAAACTGTTCAATAATCAAACTCACCCTGCCCTTCTAACAGGATTAATTGCATCAAGTTGCAACAAAAGGTACTATATGGAATTTTAAAAGAGTGTGTGTGTGTGTGTGTACATATTTTGTTTTATATGCTTGAAAACTAAAATAATTCAAATTTGCAATAATTACATAAGAACATAGCATTATATAAATAGGCCTTGACAGAAGCAAACTGGGGAGAAGATAAGCAGACCGTCTATGTCCAAGGCTCACGTTCTTCAGTGCTGATGCTGCCATCTGCTAGTTATTCTCTTGGTCAAGTAAATGGACTTCAGCTGGCTCACATCTTGGGTAATTGTTTTAAATAGACCATATAAATTATTTCTTTTCATCTTATGTAGTTGATTCGCTCCTCCAAATATAAAAAGGTCACTAAAATAAAAAATGTTCTCTAGTTTTAAGCATCAAGTGTTGTACGGACAGAAAATACCTATTTTTTCTTTTCTAAATTTATAGAAAACAAGTTTGCAGTACAATCTTAAGATTCTTGTTAGTGCAGCACACTCCACAACTCATAAATCATAATGTGCTTCCTTGCAGCATCCTCTTTACATGTAGCTGAATTTAAAAAGCAATAAGGGATGAACAAAAGTATCTCTGGTTTCTGTTAGAATGAGTGCTATGTCTATACATCTCTGCCTGCTTTTCAAACCAGTAATCCATCAAGTCTCAAGACAAAGAAATAAATGGTTCTGGTCAACTCATCACTGAACGAAGGTGTTAATGTACTTCTCTCTGGGTCTGGGTACCATTATTCCACAGCCAGAGTAACATGCACAATTTGTGTTGTGCCTTATTTAAACTAATGATTGCCTTTGTTAGAAACTACCAACGAAATATTATTCCCTGCAAGATGCCAAACTACCTTGAGTCCAGAAAAGTCTGCACCCTTCCTAAACAATGGTTGACAGGTTAAAAATTGTACTTCCGAGAACACAAATAATATCTAAGCCAAAAATAAGCTAGTCTAAAAGCACTTAAATTATTCAGGCTGCTCTTTCACCTAAAGCAAATTGGCAGAATTGGTAAATTCAATAAGGTAACATCTTAACAAAAGTCCTCTTTTGTGGAAGGAAGTGAACGGATGTTACGGGATGTTGCCCCATAACAGAGTGTCCTCAAAAAGCTCCAGGAGAAAATCTACTGTTCTTGTAAATTGCCCAACTTAAATTCAAGCTCTCAGCAAATGTTTGTTGAAGCAAATTAAAATCAATAAATTTCTTGGAAGCTTAAATCACATAAAATAAATTGAAGATTATAAATTATCACCACAATGTATTATTCTTCAATTAATATTCTTCCACAGAAGACAACTATGTGCTGCTGGTGGATACAGTGGATAACAGCCAGGAGGAGGGTTCTCCTGACAATACCCACACTTTGAGAGTTATCACAGGAATGCTATCATGTCCCAATCTGAGCTCCAGACAGAACTTAGCACCCTACTTCATGGGTGTCAATGGGAGGATGCCTTTCTCGTGAGGGAGGTGTTTAGGGGAAATTATTATATTGTTGGTTTCCTTTTCACATGTAACATATGCCCTTTTCACTTCCCAACGGAACTTAAAACATTTCAAGCAGTAGACAGTGAAACAGATTAAATGTATTGTAAAATGCCCCAAGATTTGGAATCTAGAAAATATTATATAATATTAAAATACATAAAATAGTTAATAACTAAAATGGATCAGAAGCCATTTAGGAAGCAATGAAATCAAAACCAGTATGTGAATTCATATAGAAAGACAAACTCTGCTGGTAATAAAATGTTGGAGGAGATTTTCAAGTGATACTTCCTTTGGAAGACCTTAAGAAACAGAGCACATAATGTCTTCAATCACTCATTTATTCAACAACTGTTTATTGAAAGCACCTACTATGTACACTACAATTTTGCTTAAGAAATATTTTATTTTTTAGCTTGACTTCTGATCAAAGGGACATATAATTAAATTATCATTCCACGAACACATTCTACCAGAAAACTAAGGTTTAGTGATGCAACTTGGCCCAACAATAGAGACGTGTCTCTTGTACTCTCAAGTATCATTGCAAACATACTTCAGCAGGAGGCTGTCTGTGCAAGCTTGGGCTCTGTGATGAGTGCTACAGGATGTGGGAGCCTAAGTTTTTATCTGATGTCAAACAAGCAGAATAAAGATTATCTTTTGACACTTAGGGACACAACTTTCATCTTTGTTTCATGGAAACAATCCAACCTCCATATATAGACAGACTACGGGAGTTCTTGTGAGCAAGACCAATTTTGTTTTCCCAAAAATGAAAATATATTTTCAGCTGTTCTTACATTGTACATGATGTAAGTGCCTTCGATCAGAAAAACATTTTAAGGCAGATATGCGTTAATAGTGTGCTGTATTGATCACACCTCTTTTACATGATAAATTTAAAGGAGCACCACATCTTGATGCTCCTGACCAAGATGAGTTAGCTGTAAATGGGTCCTGAAGGTGGTGATCCCAATTTTGTGCAGCAGCATGGAATTCTAAAACAGAGTTTCATGTGTCCTCTCACCAAGATGTAGAAAAATGCCTAGTGATCCATAGAAGAGAAGGACAATAATAACATCTACCCTATACAAAAATGAACTGTTATCCCTCGTTCCCCAAAAAAGGTTTATGCCTAAGACATATTGAAAAGCTGGTCCTCCCATTTACTCCCCCAACCCTAAAACAGCAAAACGTTGACAAATGCCCATCACATTCTAAGTGTTTTGGCTATGTGAAGTCACTCCTGGCTGACAAGGAATATAATATATGTGCTCCCCATTCTCTAACTCCTTATCAAACCTCTCAGCACCATCCTTGCCACTGCCTTCCCCATTCAGAAAGAATGGTTACTGCCCTCTTCAGAGGGGAGAAGCCAGGGCCAGCTCACAGCTTGTTTTAGAAGGTGCACATGAGAAGCTGCCACTTCTTCCCCGACTCCCGGAATAGATGGGGTTTCAAAGGTGTATCTGGCAAGCGTCCAATCATTTGAAGAAAATGTGTAGAAGTGCTCCAAAATAGGATGTCAGAAAGCATATTGCCCTTATAGCCTGCTAAAATAAATAGAGAGAGGTATACGTGGAGGAAATGATACCAATTACCCATGCTGGAGCCTGCCCAAGTCAGAACTAACACATCTTAAATGTGTAAATAATCACCCTCAGTATTTTAATGAGTTCAGTAATGGAGAATCATCTTTTCTTCATCCATTTCACCTCCAGAACAGCACTCCCTACAACTCAGTCTCTATTAACAATCTGCTGAGACATTAATTGAATATTGACCCAAAGAAATGTCTGCTACCTGTGGCATCACTACTCCCCAATCGAAAACCAGCTCTAAATTTGAGATACAGCAAGGAAAGAATTCCATCTCACCACTTTGATTATATTTTAACTGCTAGTACTTGGAAGCCAATGAATTTTATTTAAAAAATAAGGAAAAAAACTCAAGACAGCTGCAGTATAATGAAAAAAAAAAGCCCTGGATTAGCAGTCAGGAGTCTCAGCTTTCTATGACTGTTCTGTTCTTCCAAACTCCGTGACTATAACTATGGACCTTTCGTTAATTTATTCTTTTATTAGACTATTTATGAAGTGTCTACTCTGAGCTAAACACTGTGCCAATTTTTGTTAAAAGGCAATATTTATGTCTATTCTGACCAACACACAGGGTTGTCATAAGAATTAAACAAAATTACTTATGTGGTAGCGCTTAGCAAGCAAAAAAGCACTGTGCAATTATGAAGCAACTATTATCAAAAACATTCCAACTGCTTGAATCTGCATCTGATCACCACGTGGAGGAGTGTATATGTGTATAAATGGAATTTGTGGGTACATGACATGTAAATTATGCACAGTGAGAAAAGTATTATAAGACATGTCAGCTATAACAAATGAAATATAATTTGGAGAATGAATAGAAATGGAGAAGCAGAATATTTAGGTGAGGAAAATAGTGACCTTTGTAGATCCCCATAAATTAACTGTGCATAGGGCTAAAAGTAAGTTACAATTTAGAAGACAATAAACTGAGAGAAGCAATAGAAAAAGGTACTTTATGCTCTACTCTGGAACCAGGTTGTCTGAGTTTAATTACTTGCTCTACCACTTATAGCTGTTGCCTAGGAAAAGTTGCTCAATATCTGTGCCTCAGTTTCCTCACCATCAGAATGTGCTCAATTATAGTATTCACTCTCTGGAATTGTTGGGAAGATTAAATAAGCTAACACATATAAAGTAAGTGTTATATAGTGCATTGTAAGTCTACCTAAAGATGAGCTATTTAACATGCAGATACTTTTCTTTTACACTTAAGGGGGTTATTAGAAATAATGATGCTTAAAATTATTAAATCATAAATCAATTCAGTGAATGTTACTATAAGCACATATGTAGGTTTTTATGTCATTCCTTATTCAGAAATCCACAAAGGCTTCATTTTATCTACCATAAACTGTCTAAAGTCATTTAAATCACTATATTTTCATACACTATCCAAACATATCTCACAACTTCTAATATGAATGCTACATTTCAGTTAAGTCAATTTATCCCTCTGTTGGTTCTTTTCCATTAGCGTAAATACACACTAAATCTCCCGTCTTTTTAAAAAAACTTTTTGATCTTCCTTATTTTTTGTTCACTTTCACAGCAAAACTCCTTAAAAGAGTTTCTGTGCTTGCTGTCTGAACTTCCTGTTTTATTCTCTCTTGAACTTACTCTAATTGGGTTTCACTCCCTGCTAGTCTCGCTAAAACAGCTCCTGTCAAGGTCACCAATGATTTTAACATTGCCAAGTCCAACTGTCATTTCTCAGGGCTCCTCGTACTCATCTATTCAGCAGAATTTGACATTACTGATGACTTCCTGCTTTTGAAACAGTTCCTTCATGTTGGCCTGTAGAACAGTTTTCAATTCTTCTCCCATATCACTTTTAGTCTTCTTTCCTGGCTCTTTCTCATCTTCCTGCCCTCTAAATACTGGTATAACTCAAGACTTGATCCTCACACCTCTAGTCTCTTTCTACTAAACCCCCTAGCTCATCTCCTCTAGTCATACAGTCTTAAAAATTATCTAAGGGCAGCCTTCTCTCAAATTTGTATTTTCAGGTCATTCCTACCTTCTGAAATCCAGAAACATAACCTGCTACTAGTGTTTGGTTCCATTTAGAAGTCCATAAAGACCTCAAAGCTAATATGTCCTATAGAATGTTTGATAATTCCTCCCAAACCTGCTACTACCACCATCTCCCTAATTTCAGCAAATGGAAACTCCATTCAGAAGAATCTTTACTGATTCCCCTCTTTCTTTCACACTCCATAGGCTTCAATCCATAGGCTTAGAGTAAAGTCTATAAGATCCTTGTTGAAAATACATCTAACCAATTTTCACAGCTTCCACCACTCCCTAACCCTCTGCCTCTCACTTGGACTTATTGCAGGAATATCCCTGCTTCTGCCCTGCTTTCCCTACAGTTTGTTCCTTCATAGCAGCCAGAGTGAGCCTTTAATATAAGTCAAACTGTGTCACTGCTCCCCTCAAAATGTCTAAATGGTTTCCCACTTCACTCAGAGTCAAACCCAACATCTTCACCATATACCTAAGGCACTACTGAACTGGCTGCTACTTCCTCTCTAACCTCATTCATCACTACTCACCATCTCCTCCAACCCCCTTTTTCTGCTCCAACTATACCACTCTTCCTTTTCTTGTAAAACATCCCTATGCAAGAAGACAAGCTCCATGAGAGTAGATTTTTGGTATTTAATAAACTGCTATATCCCATAAACCAAGAAAAATGCCTTGTGATTTCCTATATTTATTGAAAAAATAGACTGAATGATTAATCTCTGTTTGTATTGTGCATAAATAATCGCTCCTACACATCGACTGTCATGCCCAATGCCTGCACCATGTCAAACCTTCATGAAAACTCTGAATACAAGCATTATTATTACTATGTAGATGAGTAAAATGAAGCCCAGGAAGATTACATTTCATGTCTAAAATCACACAGCTAGAAAGTGTCCACACTGAGTTTTTAACCAGAGACTGTCCTCTTTACATTAAGCCTCTCTGCTCAGTAAACATTCTGCACTCACTACTGTTCCCTAAACTGGACTGATGTTCTTACCATGCCTAGAATGCCCTCCTTCTAACTCTAAATCTCAGATGTCAACTACAAATCAATGCTTCTCATTAATTTCCTTTATTGACATCCCACTCATTCATATAAGCCATTCCAATTTTTATCAATGTCTCCATTGTCAGAACTAATGCTCTTAAAGTTTATAAAGAATGAAAATAATCTCAAGTGTACACGTTTTTCCATAATTTTCTAATGTATATGTGTATGTTGGTCTGCCCAAACACAATTGGGGGCTTTACTATAGAACCTATTTCATTAAAATGTCTGTCTCATCTAGTGGCGATTGAGAATGTTCATAGCAAGGGTTAAATGATGTATTACCTTGAAGACACACAAATATGTAAAAGAACACAAGGTTCTTTTGACCTAGATGTCAAAAGCTACAAACTTTAGTGTTTCCATTCAGAAATTTCTGTCATTGACCATAAGAGCACAAAGAGTAGATGCCCATTTGCTCAGACTAATGAAATTCTCATAGATCAGGATTTTCCTTTCTGTTCATGCTAATCCCTAATTTTCCTCATGGTGTAAATTGCGGACTCTTCACAAATGGTCATTGTTAAGTACAGACATGAAAATAATCTTTAATTTTCTAAAACAGAGACTAAAGTGTGCATGTTCGTGGGATGTATATTTGCCTCAAGTGCTGCCTCTCGGTTCCCCTCCAAAAGCCAGATGAAAGATTCATGTTCCTTAAGCACTTCTTCCCTCATAGTGCTCCCTCTCCCATAACACCCTGCACAGCTCTCTACTACTACCTATAGCTGAAATCTAGACTTCTCAGCCTGACACTAAAAACCTCTCACAACCAGATTCTGCTCTCTACGTACTAATGGTCCACAAATTTGTAACTAACACTCTTGCCTGCTTTTAAGGAATACAATTAGATATTATCTGCACATGATACATTTACTCTATCCTTTGTCCCCTTGCACAGATAGGTTCACTTGACCCATTCAACCCTTTCCACTCTTCACTTTAACATCAACATTGTCACCATCCTTCAGAGTCCATATCTCCACTGAGAAAAGGGAAGCCACCAAAGTGGAGCTCTGTCACCGTCACAGCTTCATTCAGACAAACCCATCTGTTCAAGCATGCTTTTCCTTCTTCTCTCTTGACACACTGAGAAAATATCACTATCTTATTAACAATCAATGTTTCCAGCCGTGTTCTGGATACCTCCTTCCCTCTGTTGCCCTTTCAAGACTTCTCGCAAGACCTCTCTCCTGAAACTCTAGTCTCTCACCTTCTCCTAAGTAATTCTCATCAACATTCAAATATGCTCCAAAATATCCCACCTTCAGGTGGGGAGGAAGATGTCATTTAATTCACCCCTCCAGTTCCTACTCTGTTCTTCCTCACAGCTAAATTCTCAAGAGTTTCTACACAAAGTGCCTGCATTTTTTAATGCCATTATTCAGTCCATTCTAATCATATTTCTAACCATTTTTCCCTCAAAATTGTTCTGGTCAAAGTCACCAATGACCTCCATCTTTCTAAGTTTAATGGACTCTCCCTTCCTCATTTTTGTTATATTCTAGTAGCTTTTGACACAGTTGTCCACTCAATCTCCCTTCGTTTCCATATCTGTGTATTCACAGCTTTCTTCTTATTTGCCTGGATACTTTTTCTTAGCCTCTTTTCTGGTTCTTTCTCTGCTATCTGAACTCTGAATTTTTATTTTGGGTTTGAACCCAGGCCAGGTCTTCTCTCTAAGCTCTAAAATACATCCTGGACATGTTCACTTGTCTGCATCTCCACTGACATAATTCCATTCTAGACCATCCTTTTTACTAGCCTAGTTCACTGCAACTGCCCCCTAATTTGTCTCCCTGTCTCATATTTCTCCAATTAGCCACTCAACAAGAGCGATCCTATTAACATAAATTAGTCCACTTCTGTCTACTGTGTCATACTCTCAGAGGCTTCTCATATCCACAGAATAAAACCCAACTTCCTTATAATGATCTCCAAGGTTTCACATAATCTCCCCCTTTCTCCTATGAGACTTCAGTCATCTTGAGCCACTATCACTCCTTAGCTCATTATTCTTCAGACACAATAATCTATCTTTAGTTTCCCAAATAACCTGTTTCCCATATCAGAGCCTTTATGCTTCCTACACCCTCTTCAAAGAATGCACTTCTCCCATCTCCACATGGCTAGTTCCTTCAAAGTCATCAACATCACCTCCTTAGAGATTATTTTTAATAATCAAAGAGATTTATTTTAAGGAATTGGCTCATTTGATTGTGGGGCCTGGCAAGTCTGAAACTGATATGGTCAGTAGGATAGAAGCTCAGGCAGGAACTGATGCTGCAGTCTTGAGACAGAATTTCCTCTCTGGGAAATCTCAGTTTTTGCTCATAGGTCACCAACTGATTGGATCAGGAACCTCCTATTCTCAAGGCAGTCCCCTGATCTCACAATTCATTTCAAATGTCTTCTTCACTCCATTTTCTCTAATTGTATACTGTGTTTTATCACAGCACTTCTCTCAGTAATTATTTTTGTTTGTTTTGGGTTTTTATTTTTTATTTGTTTCATCTGTCTTCTCTATTAGAATACAGCCTGGGACCAAGTCAGCCTTTTTCAATGTTGTGTCTTTCCATGGCTAACATTGTGCCTGGTTCATGGGGTACTCAGGAAACACATGCTGAATGAATTGATAATTATGTACAAGATTTAAGGATACATTTGATTACATAGTATGTGATTCCATTTATATGAAATATTCAGAATAGGCACATCAATAGAGACGAAAAGTAGATGAGCAGTTGCTAGGACTTAGGGTGGATGAGAGAAATGGACAGTGACTGCTAAAGAATATAAAGTTTCTTTGGGGGTTGATAAAACATGTTCTAAAACTGATTGTGGTGATCAATAAATAAGCAACTCTATAAATATACAAAAATCATTCAATTGTACATTTGGGGTGAATTGTATGGTATGTAAATCATGTCCCAATAATGCTGTCCCCGCTGTCCCCCTCCTCCCCAACATAAAGACATTTGACTAATCCATTAGTTTATTTTTATTTCTTTTGACATTGTATTGATAAGAAATATTTAATAACACATTTTATTTGTTTTTATAGTCCTTAAGGGTACTATAAAAAATAAATGACTATAGGATAATGCTAATAAAGCAGTCAAATAATAAAGAAGTATTTTTTCAACACTTGCTACATACAATGCAAAGTATTGGAGCTAATCAAAAAGAAAAATGCTTCCACACTGCCATTAAAGAGTTTAAAGAACCAATTTAATTCAGATTAAGATGATTAAGAGGAAAGAGTGAAGACCACTGTATCAGAAACCTCCTGTGACCCATCTCCCATCCTCCCACAACCCTTTTTACTCCAACCAATGCTTCAGTAACAAGCTGTGAGCAGGTGCAGTCCTTCACCTCAGCTTTCTACCAGGGGCTTCCACTCAGCCAAATAGGACACTGCAGAACCGCTCAGCCATTTCAATGTGTGTGCAAAGTTGGAGGAGGTGGGAGTTAACAAATGTTGCAACTCTTGCCTACATGGGAGCTGATGCATAAATACCCCAGTCTTCTGTGTCTCAGGTGCACAATTCTCCGATGTACTGTACACCAATTCTCAAAGTTTGATCAGTGGGACTGAGTCACAGCTGCCCACAGTTGTAAGCAGATCAAAATGCACCTCAAATAGGCTTTCACTCTTCTCTTTCTCTCTTCCAAGCACTCCACTTATGTACCCTGGCATCACTTCCCCAAATAAGCTACTTGTATGAAAGCCGTTGTCTCAAGTTTCACTTTGGGGTGGGAGGGATCTAAGTCTCCAGCAATTTCCAGAGTCTGTTTCTCTATTTTTATAACCTTACCAAGAAAAACCAAAATTTCTGAATCCAAAGCATAGCATACTGCCAGTCAGATAAGATGACCGTAAATCCTACTTAGTCTGCACATTTGCCAAGCTATTTCATTCAACAATTCATCCATTCCTTTATTAAATATTGATCATCCACTATTAGCCAGGCTCTCTTCTGGATTCTGGAAATATAGCAGTGGACATAAAATCCACCCTCTCTGGAGGTTGTATTCCAGCAGGAAGAAACAAACAATAATAAACAAATATACTAAAGTGTATATAGGTAGGGGTGTGGGTGTGTGTGTGTGTGTGTGTAGATACATATTAAAGTGTAAGTGGTGGTAAGTGCAATTTAAAAAAGTAAAATAGGCCGGGCGCGGTGGCTCACGTCTGTAATCCCAGCACTTTGGGAGGCCGAGACAGGAGGATCACAAGGTCAGGAGATCAAGACCATCCTGGCTAACACGGTGAAACCCCGTCTCTACTAAAATACAAAAAAAATTAGCCGGGCGCGGTGGCGGGCACCTGTAGCCCCAGCTACTCGGGAGGCTGAGGCAGGAGAATGGCGTGAACCCGAGAGGCGGAGCTTGCAGTGAGCCGAGATCGTGCCACTGCACTCCAGCCTGGGCGACAGAGCGAGACTGCGTCTCAAAAAAAAAAAAAAAAAAAAAAAAGGTAAAATAATGAGTGATGGCAACAGATTATGATCAGAGAAGGGGTCTATAGAAAAGTGATATTTGAGCAAGGATCTGAATAAAGTGATTCATGAGAATATCTGGGGGAAATAATCCCAGGCAAAGAGAACTGCAGGGTAAAGGCTGCAGTTAGTAATGAGCTTGGTATGGTCAAGGAAGAGCAAGAAGGCAGTACAGCTAGTGTCAAATGAGCAGGGGCAACAGTGGAAAGAGAGGCCCAGTGGCTCTTACAGCCCGAGATACAAAAAAGTTAGATTTCATTCCAAAAGTAAAAGGAAGTATCTGGGGAGTTAAGAAAAGCGGGGGTGACAAAATTGGATTTACATTTCTGTAAGATGATTCTAGCTGTTATATGACAAATTCACGGTGGGAGGACAAGAGAGGAACCAAGGAGATCAGTGAGAAACATGAAACAGCGACCCAGGAGAGATATGACAGTAGAGAAAGATGAAGGGAGGAAGAAACCATTCCAATGACTTCACTTTTTAAAAAAAGCGGAGGGACATATTAGTTCCACTTAAGCACTGGTTTTTGGATTTTTTTTTTCAAATAAACATTTTGACAAAAAGCTGTTCACATTTGAACAAAGTTAATTTTAAATGTTTTTTAAAACAACACAGTATACAACTGTTCTGAGATATGACATAGTATTCCTACAACTTACAAAGAAAAGTGGAGACTAATTTCTAAGCACCTATTTTAAGAAAATAACTTAGATCGATCCCCCTCAGTTCCAATCTGCAAGAAATCACGGGTCAGATGTAAATTATGCAGTCAGGAGGGAAAAGAAAATCCTAGACACACTGTTCTAAAGATTAAAAAATCAAAAGGAATTTGATGAGAACAAATATAAGGAAAGAATTTGAGGAATAAGTCAGAGCAAGTAAAAGGAGAATGGAAATTTTCCTTTAAAAATGCAGTTGCCCATTCCTGTCATTCAGGACATAAATATGAGGGGAAATAACAGGTTTCAAGTGAAGCTACAAGATTACATCTTCACAGATTTCTTAAATAAGTGCAATATAGCATTATATTTTTAAAATATTTCCAGAAAACTTTATTTTTAAAAACACCTTTTGCATGTTCATTTATGTTAACTCCTCCCCTTACCCTCATCTTGAAAAGATAGTGCTCTCATGAAGATTGAACCTAGACGTAAAAATGCAAACAGTACTTTTTTATGCCACAGGTAAGTATCTTTCCCCTCTTTAACCAAAATTTCAGATATTAAAGGCCAACATTTCTAACCAATATGCATATATAAAAGCATTTAATTAAGTGTATACTATTATTTTTCCCATTTTACAGATGGGGAAACTGAAGCTCCAAGGAGTTAAATGTCTTGACCAAGGTCTCACAGCTGGAAGCCAGAATGTAAACCCATGAAGTCTGGCTCCATACTCTCAACCACTGTAAATATCACCTTGTAATGTACTCTACAGACGGTTGCTTGGTTCAGAAGAAAACGCAAAAATAGAAGCAACACCTGGAGGATGTAATTGAAGAAGAACAAGGGAGGGGCTGGGAATACACATCTCTCCTCATCAGCTAATTCTACCAACTGCAGGGAAGGTATAAGCAACATCTTCTGATCCTGCCAAACATCTCACCTAGAATTGTGATTTACCTCCCATATTGCAGGCAGCAGCTCATATCCTGAGGATTTTCTTCTAGTAGTAGCAGTCGAGTGCTAACCTGCTCTGTAACAATATAGGGCATCCTGCCAAGGAAGCTGGGTTTTTATTCAGCTGCATGAATGAGATCTAGTTTCAAATACAAGACTTCCTTACTACTTATTCTAGAGATTTCATTTGAGACTGAAAAATCTACTGGCCATAAAATGATCTTAATATGAGAGGAAATCATTCTATTTAATTCTAGGGGGTAGTTCCCAACCTAACTGAATGACAAATTCAAAATATCATTCAACTAAAGCATGCCCCTTCTTCAGAAATGACCTCATGACCCATACACTTCATGCAATAGCCTCAGCACAAGAATACAATGAGCTGACTTTGATATAAACAATGGCTTTCATTCACTAGTATCCAAACTTAACCTCACACAAATCCAACCAAGAAGGTTTGTCAGGTACTAATATCTACATTTGCTAAATAAGAAAGCAAAAGGACAGGGAGCTTTAAAGTCTTGCATAAGATTATATAACTAGGGGAAGTATGGAGAAAATATGTGGATATGGCTTCCTAAAATTGAAGATTAGGCCATTCGTTCATTCATTGTTGATGAATTGGCAAATCAACTGGTGACTGAAAGCCTGTCATGTGCCCAGCTCCATGCTAATCAATAGACTTCTGTAGAGAACAATTTGAAACTCCCAAGCAAGTACTTAATCCACCTGTGCCTGTTTCTCTATCCATGTGCTGAAGCAAATACTAGTACTATATCCCAGAATTGCTGAGAAAATTAAAGGAGGCATTGCATATCAGCATTTAGCACAGTGTCTGGCACAAATTATTATCATATTTTTTAAATCCTGCAATTAGAGCTGTCTAATAATGATTGAACTCCTCTCACCAGAAAGGCAGACAGACAGGCTGTATAACATTTATCAGAAATAATGGATAAAGCCTGTTCCAAACCTATGAGACTGTGGGAAAGAGGTAGCATCTTGGCTCATATAGGTTCTTTTCCTCTCTACTCGTTGATATAGGGGAGCTTTCTCAGAAATTTTCATACATTTCCAAAGATAATACAAACAAATGAAAAATTAATATGATTTTCAGAGACACACCAAAATAAATCAGATGCTTGGATTAACTACTCATTTATTTTTCCATTAAGATCAATGTCATTTTCCATTGCTTATACTTTTTTAAAAGAAAACCAAATACAGAAACTAAAACTAAATCACAGGAAAAAGTTAATAAATGTGGCTGTTATTAGTTTAACCCTGTATATTAGCATTCTAACGCATATTGCCTGTGTAGTCCTTTAGTTTCTTCAGAGGTTTACATTATCCCAGCTACATTAAGAGGAGCTCAAGGAAAGCAACTACATCATATGTTTTTCTTAATTCCCTGCCATACTTTCCAGCATATAGTAGGTGGCAAATACCTTGATACAGCCATGGTGTATCATGGATTCCATACCAAATGTTGGCAAGGATGTGGAGTACGTGGACCTCTCATGCATTGCAGGAGGGAGTCAAGATTTTTACACCAATACTGGAAGAGTGTCTGACAGTATTTTCAAAAACTGTACATATACATACCCTATGACCTAACAATTTCACTACTGGTATGTGTTTATGTGGCAATTCTACAGCAATACTACAGTGATGCATCTATGTATTTAAACATGCATAAATATGTGCACACACACAGAAAATGTACAAAGGTATTTAAAGCAGTATTATGTGGAATATCCTCAAACTGGAACAATAGAAATATTCTTCCAAGGTATAATAAATGAATTGTGGTATATTCATATGATAGAATACTATGCAGCAATGAAAATAAGGTATTGCCTTTCATATCACTCTCACCAACATGCTAAGCAAAAGAAATAAGGTTCAAATAAGTTTATACTCTAAGATTCCATTCATGCAAAGGTCAAAAGCAGGTAGGATGGATCTATAGTGATATGATGCAGAAGAGTAATCGCCTGTGGGAGAGGGACATAAGAGTAACTTCTGGAGTACTAGCAATAAAAATATTTATAGAAGTAAAAAGCCACGGGACCAATATCATTGCATTCCACTGCTCTCTTCCCCCTGCCTATTGAATCAATGTAATTTATAAACATTCTATAGAAATAACAAAAGGCGGGGAAAGAACATTGTAGCAAAAACCCTGGAACTTCTTTGAGGTTCTATTGCTGCTTCCAACTAGCTACAAGGTTACTTAAGTTGCTAAAATATTTTGTTCCTTCTCATCTCTAAAATAAATGTATTGAACTGATCTCTTTTATCCATTCAACAACACAATATATAGCAGAAGTCCCCAACCTTTTTGGCATCAGGGACTGGTTTCATGGAACACAATTTTTCCATGCACTGAGGCAGTGGAGAGTTGTTTCAGATGACTCAAGCACATTACATTTATTGTGTACTTTATTTCTATTATTATTACATTGTAATTAATATATAATGAACTAATTACACAACTCATCATAATGTAGAATCAGTGGGAGCCCTGAGCTTGCTTTCTTGCAATTAGATGGTCCCATCTCGGTGTGATGGGAGACAGTGACAGATCATCAGGCATTAGATTCTCATAAGGAGTGTACAACCTAGATCCCTCACATGCACAGATCACAGTAGGGTTTGTGCTCCTATGAGAATCTAATGCTGCCACTGATCTGACAGGCGGTGGAGCTCAGGCGGTAATGCAGGCAATGGGAGGTGGCTGAAAATACAGATGAAGCTTCGCTTGCCCTCCCGCTGCTCACTCCCTGCTGTGTTGCCCAGCTCCTAACAGGCCACAGACAGATACTCATCTGTGACCCAGGGGTTGGGGACTCCTAATATATAATGATTCACATTGTATATCAAAAGTAAATCAAAAAAGTGTAATTACAGCTAATTAAAAACTATGTAAACATACAGATGAAAATAAGATATTATGGAAAGCTATAATTAGCTGCTGTTAAGTGATGATGTTGTAGAAAGGTTTTAATACAAATAAAACTTGGAATCAAAAGATCCCATGATAACAAGAACAAAACAGTGTTACCAAAAACCAAAAGCAAGATGGTTTGATCCCCAACCTGGAGGACCCTAACCCTCCAATGCCTCTCTCTTCTGTGGAACCACATCACTTGTCCCCTTTGTCCAACCAATGAGAAAACCCTTCAGAGACTGGTGATAATATGGTGGGGAAGGTCACTGCAATTAGGTCTTGTAGTGGCTTATGTTTCACTGCGTTTTCATATAGCCTAGGACATAGTACTCTGTATATTACATTTATTCCATAGATAGTTCTAGATTTATTTATTTGGGATAATAAAAAGGGAAAATTTCTGTAAGACACACACTTGAATCATAAAAGACCTTTTTTAGTTTCTCCTTTCCTTACAAATAGACCTCATGTAACCTCAGTGTTCTTTCTCTAACTGAAATCTTGGCTCCTCCCTGAGCACCCTGCCTCCTTTGCATCTCAAGTATTGGCTTTCTCTCACTTTTGCACAAAGGGCCTAGCTACAAGTGAGGTGCACTCTTTGCTTCTCATGATAGCTTCCTGATTATTCTCCCCTTCTCTTCCATAAAATTTTCTAGCTTAGAATCTCATCTTATCAGATTACATCACTTGCAAACCCTCATTGTTGATGTAGTCTACTGATACCTGAGTCATTTCCAATTATTGCCGGACAATTTTAGCTCCTGGTTTACTATGACTTTCTAAAACACAACCCCTATCTTAATTTTTGGCTATTTCAATTCATATAGATAGTCCTACCAACACCCTGACCCTTTCCTGAATTTCTCTCCTCCAATAGTCATATCATACTCCCTATTCTAGGTTCTCATTCCCAAGTCATATTCTTCACTTTGTTGTTACCTATAACCTCTTAAAATCTAAATTTTATGCATCTATCTCCTGGCATGCATCTTTCTATCTTTCTACCTTATTCCTTCCAGTACATCAATTCACTCTAAAAATGCTTAAATCCCACAAGTTCTTGCAAAGCATTAATTCTACTAATTTTTTACGTCCTTCACCCATCTGACATCCTCTCTACCCTTCTTACTCAGATTAAATTCTATTGCCAATCGTTGGAATTACTCTCTTGCATACATCCTTGACTCCTTTCCCCTCTCATCACCATCATCTCTCACCACCATCATCTCTCACCACCATCATCTCTCACCACCATCATCTCTCACCACCATCATCTCTCACCACCATCATCTCTCACCACCATCATCTCTCACCACCATCATCTCTCACCACCATCATCTCTCACCGTCATCATCTCTCACCGTCATCATCTCTCACCTGGATTACTGCATTAGTCTCCTAACAGGTTCCCCAGCTTCCGTCTTTCTCCATCTACAGCCTGTTGTCAACACGGTAGTAAAAGGATCCTTTTAAATGTAAATATGGACCTGTCATTCACCTATTCAATAATGTGGCTTCCATCTCAGAGAAAAACCAAAGTCCAAGCAATGACTTACAAAGCCAGCCATGAACTGCACCCATTATGTCTGATTTCCCCTCCTATTCTCATCTGCTAACTCAGTCCAGGAAGCTACACTGGGCCCCTCACTGTTCCTCTATCCCACCAGACATGCTTCTACCTCAGAGCCTTTGCACTGACTCTTTCCACTGCCTAGAATATTCTTACCCTAGATATACTCTCATGACTTCCTCCTCTGCCTTTGAATTTTGCTTAAATCTCAGCTTCTGAATGTGGCTTACTCTTAAATACAATTTAAAACTGCAACCCATCCACCTCAGCCTAGGACTTCCTATCCTTCATATCCTGCTCTATTTTTCTTTTTACCACTGTGCTTTTAAATACTCTACTACACAATTTGTTTATTTATTGTGTTCATTGCTTCTCCCTTGTCTACCATCAGTAGGATTTAGACTCCATGAGGCACAAAGATCTTAATCTGTCTTGTTCTCTTATATATTCCAAGTACCATGAGAGCAAGGGCTAGTATACAGATGTACAATAAACATGTTTACATAATTTAAACATAAATACATTTCTATGTGTGACTTGCTGGATTTCAATAGAAGCAGAACCAGACTTGAGTAAAGACTTTCACATTTCTCATTTCCAATTTTTCTACAAGAAGAGCATGCAAAAAAAGGAGAACGTTTCTAATTGACCCATATGTTACAGTCTAAAAGTTAATCTCTACATTTGCTTCCCATACAGAAAAAACATTCTTAATTGTAGATCCACAGTATATCTATAAAATCACTTTTGGTTTATAGTTATCTGAAATATTATATATTATAAATGAATAGCAGTTACCAAAATCATTATGATATAAATTAAGCAAAAATACAAAATAAATAAGTTATAAAGGTATTATTTTATCTTAAATACCAACACTTAAGAGCAGCCATACATAATTAAAGAAAGTGAGAAGATGAAAACTTTTATGCTAATTCTGCAGGAAACTTCAAGCCTCTTCTAAAGTTTTAAGAAATGAGGTCTTTGTTATGTCTATTTTCACTTCAGAGTATGGCTTTCTTTATCCCTATTACAAGTGGATCACCAGCACTGCTCTGATATGGTTAGATTCTTTTCAACTCATTTAAATGAAATAAAGAGAGAGCTGGAAAGGTGTTTCTGATATTACTAGGCAACAGCTGGAAGAGAGATGAAGCAAAAAGGTGTTAAAAAGAAGAAAAGTTACTTGAACTGAAAATAGCTGTATTGTAAAATAGGAATGAGCTTCTAGTCTCTGCTCAGATATGAGTAAAGAGAGGGAAAAAAATGAGTGTCTCCAAGTTTGGTGGGGAATGTGATAGGGTATAAATTGTCTTTAAGATAAGCGGGATGGGCAACTACTGTATGACCCAGAAATTCCTCTGTTGGATATATACCTAAAGGAAATGAAATGAGTACCACATAGAGATATCAGTGCTCCCATATCCACTGCAGCATTATTCGTAATAGTCGAGATATGAAAACAACCTAAGTGTCTATCGATGGGTGAATGGGTAAAGAAAATGTGGTACAGACACACAGTAGATAGTAGAAAGCCTTAAAAATGAAGAAAATTATATCATTTGCAACAACATGGATGAACCCAGAGAACATTATGCTACATTAAATAAGCCAGAAACACAAAGCGACATAATGTATGATCTCACTTATTTGTGGATTTTTTTTTTAAAGTCAAATACGTAAAAACAAATAGAACAGTGGTTACCAGGGATGGGGTGAGGGGGGTAAATTACATGGAGAGACGTAGGTCAAAGAGTTCAAAGTTGCAGTTATGTAGGATGATTAAATATAGAAAGCTAATGTGTAAGATAAAGACTATAGTTAGTAATATTGTATTGTATACTAGAAATTTACTAAAAGAGTAGAATTTAGGTGTTACCACCAAAAAAAGCTAACTAGGTGAGGTGATGGCAATGTTTATTTGCTTGATTGTAGTAATCATTTCTTTACTATGTATGTGTGTATCTAAACATCATGCAATATACCACACATATACAATATAAATGAATAAATGAATGAATGGAAGGAAGGTTCTAATTTTATTGCTGTCGTCTCCACTTTACCCTTGCTTCTTCCTTCCTTCCATTTCCAATGAGATCTTAAATATAGATTATTTGTGACTTCAGAATACAGATATGTTTCTGGAAATTCATATAGAATGTAATTTAATTTAAAAATATAGGAAATGCATGTTTAATTCAGTTATATGCATATAGCATTTTCTAGCTTACTAGCAACTTTAATATGAAATTTTAGCATGAAAGTGCTTTCAGGGACTATACACCATATATATTATAGATAATCTAGTTCAAACTACTCATTCTGAGAGCAGGAAAATTAGGACCAGAGAGGATCAATGTCTTCTCTAAGGTTATAGGGATAAACTAGAAAGCAGGTTCCCTCTCTGTCATCCTGCTTTCTTTCCATTAATCCACAAAAATACTGTATGTATTTTACAGATAAGCAAAGTGAGGTGTAGACAGTTCATTTGCCCTAAGTTGCACAAATAGTAAGTGATGCAACTCAAGTTCGATGTCCTTTCTGATTCATATACCTGCCAATGAAAAAACATGTCTAAGAAAGAACGAACTGCAAAATCCAAAAATAAGCCTTAGATAATCTACCCTCAAATCATCTATTTATTAAAATGTACAATTCATCATTTTCCTATCAAGCTCTATTAAGCAAAATAAGCAAACATTTTCATTTTTATACTATGAAGACTCACAGCACAGCTTTATTGTATTTTTTTCTTCTCTCGATTTATTAAAACTATTTCAGTCTCTCTTAGATGATTTGAAGAGTATAAAACCTAGCCTGGTGATGGTAGTGCTGACTAGATCCTAAATTGCTTTCCATTTTGATGATACTTTTGTTTTGTAAACCAAGCACATGAGATTTGAAAGTTTTTCGGTGTTTTTTGGTTTTTTCGTTTTTGGTTTTTTGGGTTTTTTTTGGGGGGGGGGTTTGGTTTGTTTTTCTCTTTAAACCTTCCTATTTCATCACTGCTTTTTGTTGGCAAAGGCAAACAGGGTTGTGAAGCGTGCCCTCTGCTGGTAAGAAGAGGAAAACGGTCATACTTCAAACCAAAGTGATCCTATGAATTTCATGTGGATAGCAGATGTATCTGAAGATCCGAAATATAGTAGCCTACAAATGATTGATTTAAAAATAACTATCATGCTATAGTAACATAATTATATATAATATTCACTTAAAATTGGAGAGAAAATAGATTTACAAGACATTGAATAGTAATACTTATACTTGTTCCAGCATTTTATGTTTGCTTTACTACTAACTAATGTCTAAGAGAGGCTACAATTGGGAAGAGAAAAGGAAATCATCCTCAGATGGATGGAGCCACCCACTGGTTTTCCATATTTTACCGAGGAAACTGTCAATAGTTTATCAACTTCAAAATATCAATTGCAAGCACTGACATTGTCATTCAAATGGAAGTCACCAAATTCAGTGACCACTATATCTTCTCCCCAAAACATTTTCTATCACAATTCATCAATAAGTCCCCATTAACCCTTTTAATATCCCCTTGCAAGGCAAAAAGGGAGACAGATCCCTAACTCATCACAAATGTTCATTACAAGTGTGTGCTTCAGACATCTGCAAGTTACTTAAACTAACAACTATAAACTTTTAATATTTCTTATCTCATAAGACTAAATGGACTATATATTTCTTTTTATAAGGTGTTAAGAAATGAATCTTGCCTGTGAAGCATGTTTGAAGGAAACTCTGGGAAGGGTGATGAAGATGCGTCCTGTGTGATTTGTCACCTGGCCACCTCTCTACCATTCTTCCCGGCCCCCGTGCTCCTTCTGCTCCAGCCCCACTGACCGCTTCCTATTCCTGGAGCATGCTGAGCACATCCTCTCCCAGCGGCTTTTGCATTTGCTGACCCGACCCCTATGATTGTAGCATTCTTTACACACACAGACTCACAGCCTCTTCTTACAGCTCATTGAGGGCTCGGCATAAATGTCCCAACATCAAAAAGACCTTCCTTTATTACCCTATATGAAATCACCACATCCCTTTACCCCGATCTTCACAATACTTATTACTTGTTATTATCACAGTGATTTTGTTTAATTTATAATCCATATCTTCCCAGGAGGAAGCAAGCTTTGTGAAGAGGAGATTTAACTTATGTGGTTCACTGTTCTGTTCACAGTAACTGGAAGAGAACCTAGTTCATAGTAGGTCATAAATACTTGATGAATGGATAAGTAAATGAACTTATCAGGAACACTACGGAGATAATTTCTGCTTTGAATGGGAGAGTGATCTAACGACTTCCAGGGCACCATCCTGTAATTTTATAAGGATAGATCATCTTGAAAAAACAGACCCCATCTTCTTTCTTTTGATTGCTAGTCGTACACTTTCAGAAGTCCTTGCAACTTTTTTTAAAGTTTTACTTTTTTTCAAATTGATACATAACAATACGGGGTACAATGTGATATTTACATACATGTATACACTGTATAATGATCAAATCAAGGTAATTAGCAAATCCATCACCTCAAACATTTATTGTTTCTTTGTGGTGAGAACATTCAAAATTCTCTCTTCTAGTTATTTTAAAATATACAATACTTTATCGTTAAATATAGTCAACCCTACTGTCCAAAAGAACACCAGAACTTATTCCTCCTAATTGGAATTTTGTACCCATTTGCCAACATTTCCCCATTCCTCTACCCTTCCCAGTCTCTGATAACCACTATCCTACTCTCTACTTCTATGACATCAGCCTTTTAAAATTCCACATATGAGTGAGATCACGTGGTATGTCTCTTTCTGTGTCTAGCTTATTTCACCTAACATAAGGTCCTCATAACTCTTTACAAAGAAATAAAGTATACGCAAATCAACTAAATGAATTTGGGAACACCATGAAAAAAGTTTGATTGGATGTTTAAATAATTCATTGCACTACCGTGTAAGATATTTTTTCTTCTTTGTTACTGTCATTTCCTTTTGATCATGTATTTTAAGACAAATAAAATACAGCAACTATAAATAATCTATAAAAATATCACATTACTGGAGTTGATTAAGTGGTTAAATATCAAATATTTCACATAGTTCCTATGCTTTCTAAAATTAACATTATAATAGAATAATGTTTTCAAGAACTGAAAAGGTAAAGCAGTAACAGGAAGAAAACAAAATTTAAATCTGTGAGTATATGCTAGTGCTTACTATTTTTTTATTATGATACTGCCAAACTCTATTAAAAGTATCATCACACAACATAACATCTTCTAAGTCTAATTCAAAAATGACATACCTAAAATTTATCATAAAGAAATATGATGTTCTATTTAAAATATTACTACTATAACACCCATCTTTGAGAAGAACACATTTTAGGTATGCTTGTAATCCCTAAGGAATAAGCAAAATAATGAAATTTATAACATGTCCAAATATTCCTACCTGGCTTTCTGGCATTGCTGTCTGTCTAGATGCATCAGGATTACACACAAGAAAGATGATTGCAGTTATTTGGCGTTTTGACAAATGCCTGACACTATCCATTTTATTGCCAACATTTTAGGCCCCTTATTGCACATGATGAGAGAACTGACCTTTGAAAGAAAATTGTTGGGTCGAATAGAGAAAAATCAAATGACAGAAATTGATAGAAAGAGGACTGTTGTTGCAATCATATTTGGATCGTCTCAGATGACCAACTTTTCTAACTAGTAAATTTTTGTAACTTAATCATGTTTATCAGTGAAAATCTCCTATTACAAATGTACAAACATAACACAAGGGAGAATCTTTTAGCCCATGTAGTCATTTTTCAGAAGAAAAGCAGAGCAATGAGAACTTCAGTATCTGGTCACACATAGAACAATCATATTAAACACATAATTTCAGGTCTTCATAGCATTTTGCAAAACACATTGCTTAAATTATCTGAAAGTCAATTAAGTGAATTTGGGGGGCATCATAAGGCCAAAAGATGATGCAGGTCCCCTTATTTATAAAATCATCATGTTCTCTTTTACTCATCCTTCTTACATTGGTATCAAGCAACAGCTGAGAAAGCTCCACTTTCTTAGATGTATTCATTTATTCATTTAAAAAGCATTTCTTAAGTGTCTACTATGTACCAGGAACCAATAGCTGCTGGGAATTTGAATATTATACATAATCCCAATCTCTTTAGAGCTGATAGAAGATATAACATGGATGATTCTGATTTGTGTTTCACATTACCACTATGAAACGCTCTCAAAGAAAGTCAAAAGGACACTAGGCATTTAGATATGAGCAATTCAGAAACACTCATTTGGCTTTATCAGATATAAAAAATAGATAATTATGTGAAAGTCTAATATTATTTCAAGTGACTAAGCCATCCAAAGTGACACATTACGTCATTCCATCCATTTATTACTCACAGAAGGTAATCAGATAATTCTATTCTTTGTTTTGCAGATGAGGAAACCAATATTCTGAAAATTTGTGACACATACAAAGTCAAAAAATGAGCAGTTCTTAGATATGAACTGAGGTCCACTAGCTCCTAGTCCATGTTTTTTCCCATGAGAATAATTATCCAACCATATAGAATAAACTCATCTTCCCTTTCTGTCTTCAGACACTGATAGGAATGCCTTAGTGACAAAGTACTGTGTGTTTAAATAATTCAACATTCTTTGAAAACTGCCCCCAAATAGCTACTCCAGTGCCAAAAAAAGAATAAAGGAGACTGGCCAGCTGAGGTAGTCTCATAACATAATTAAATATGCCTAAGAAACACACCATTCTCCGTTAGCTTTTACATTTTTGTTTTTTGTTTACTTTTGCAACATTCAAAATACCTATATAAAAACATTAATTTGAAACTGTAGTATAAGGTAGCCAGTGGCTTGTATAAAATAGACCAGAGTTAAATTCCCTGCAACTGCACTGAGCTCTTCTGTAAACCTCAGTTTGCCTCATCTGTAATACAGAGCTAAAGCTGACTTCACATTTGTAAAATACTTGCCTGACCTCTCAGCACACAAATGCTAAGTAAATCATAAGCACTAACAGGGATTCTATGAGAATGGCTCCCTAATAGTGCTTACACTCTACTGACAATTGTTTGTACTTGATTTTCAAGTGTTCTTAAATCATTTCATAGCGCATGCTGAACATTACCGCTAGAATCTGTAGAAATCTGTAATTTCTAAGGCTTAATATTTTTGGTCACTTTCAGTGGAGATTAAATAAAAGTGATTTAGTGGTGATAAGAAGAACTCCAACTCACCTCATACACACTGGTGCATTGAGAAACATCAATAAATGTTAATTATCTGACTGTCACATTATTAAAACTTTGATAAGTCTGTTCTTCTCATAAAGCAAATACAAAAAAATAAAACATTTTGTCTGTAACAAACTCTTATTTTTATCACTTCTATTTGCCTTTAGGTGATGTGCCCTATTGAAGGCAATGGGAGACACGTACATCATCTTTCTCATATTTCAGCATTTTTCAAAAAAAAAAAAAAAAAAGACTGTTGATTTATTTTAACCTCCACAGAGGCTTTGTGAAGGAACAAAGGTATGTACGGTCAGGATGAGACATTTCCTATTTTTATAAGCACCTTCAAACTTCCATTGCTTACATTCGTATTGAATTTTCTCAAAGCACAAAAGTAAAAAAGTCTCTACAGGAATAAAACTGTATCCAAACTATTCCATCTCAGACTTTGTCTTATTCCTAAAAGTACTCTACAGAAGCAAATATTTGAAAACGTAATGGGAAATAATCCAATCTAAAACACAGTACCCAAAATTTAACCTTATCAATAAAAAAGAAAATCGGTATTTTGGTACTATGATAGTACTAAATATTCCACAAATAACACACTCAGAAGAGAAAAAATAAAATTCTATATTCCTGATTATTGCAGGGCTTAAAAAAATCACTTAAATCTAAATACTGGAGGGAAATGTAGTTTGCAGAAAATTATGGAAGCACAGTCACGCTGCAGACAAAATTGCCCTGAAATTTGCCCAGTTCAGAGCCTCAATGCATACTTACATATTCTCCTTATTAAAATGCTAGAAATTAATTTCTTGCCCAAGAGGAATTCATAGTCCCATGTTTAAAGCACAAAGATTACAAGGGGAACAGTTAGATTATCTACAGATGCCAACACGTGAATTTAGCCTATTATTATTGAACATTTGCAGTTTATGGACAAAAGAATAGTAAATCAGTAAGTTCAGCAGGATAGGCTGCTTAAGAAGGATTAGACTATCAGACTATAAATGAGATAGAATTTTACTACATGGAAATCAGTGAGATAAATTTAAGCTTTGTAGCTTACAAATTTGTGGTATTTACTGCAAGGGCAGCACAATAGAAATCAATGCCTGCCACTACCCACTCATAAATCTCTAATCATAGCACGTAACAGGTTTGAACTAATGCGGGATCAAGTCGAACACAATTTTCCTGGTTAACATATTATAAAAGTAGGTGTGTTCATAAACATACAACAAGAAAAAGGAAAGAAGACTTCCTACTGCTAATGGGTGCCATTTGAGACTTAAGTTAATAGTGAGTCTAAAATTCCAATAGCTAATCCTTCAGGCAAATACTGCACCCAGATATTAAATACTACACACATCATCATCACACAGCATGGTAGCTCTGCTGGAGTTACTCCATTAGAAAAATCAACCTTATTACTAGTCTAATACCACAGTGTGAGTAATGAACTGCACTGTAAGTTGTATAGAATCATTTAATGAACTGCAATAATATGAAATTTCCTTTTGGTCTGTTTAATAACTTATCTTATTCACTCAACTACTCAGGCTTCAAATCTTGACCATCTAATATTAGACAACGGGAGATTCACTGTGTAAATATAACAAATTAGTTGTAAGTTAGTCGATAATTTAAGTTCACCTTCAAATATAGCACAATCAAAAGCCAAAATACTATTTCACTTTTACAACAATTGGTATAATGGCAACAGGTTCTATCTTACAAAGTCTACGTAATAGGCCTCACCAATATATGCAGAAGGGAAATGAACTATCTTGGACCCACTTTGCAGGAATAGTGCCAGGGCCATGCTAGATGCTTCTTAAATACTTCATATCTGACTGTTGACTGATATCTTAGTGAACTACTGTGCAATGCATTTAACAAAAATCTTTAAAATATATATTATTCCACTGGGCTATATAAACACACATCAAAACATCCTACTGACAGCAAAAACCTTAATTTTATAATTCAGGCAATAAAATACAAAGATTATAAAGCTACATTCTCAAGAATACAGGGTAAATTTAACACACTAGTGGACCAACTTTGACAGCAAGATACCAACATTTACAACCCAATAAGATAGTATTTATTATTATTATTATTATTATTATTATACTTTAAGTTCTAGGGTACATGTGCATAACGTGCAGGTTTGTTACATACGTATATTTGTGCCATGTTGGTGTGCTGCACCCATCAACTTGTCAGCACCAAGACAGTATATTAACCAGTGTTGCTGCGTAATTTATTTTGTGTTTGTGAGCTGAAAACAATTCAAAATGATGTTCATTTGGGCGCAGTGGCTCATGCCTGTAATCCCACATTTTGGGAGGCCAAGGTGGGTGGATCACTTGAGACCAGAAATTCAAGATCAGCCTGGGCAACATGGCTAAACCCCATCTCTACAAAAAAAAATACAAAATTAGCTGGGCATATTGGTGCATGCCTGTAGTTCCAGTTAGTCAGGAGGCTGAGGCAGGAGAATTGCTTAAACCTGGAAGGCAGAGGCTGCGGTGAGCAGAGATGGCGCCACTGCACTCCAGCCTGGGTGACAGGGCCAGACTCTGTCTCAACAAAATAAAAACTAAAAATAAAATAAAATCATGTTCAGTTGTCAGTACTTTTCATCTTGGCTGCCATAAATAGGCCATAAAGCAACTTAAAGTCAGATTCCACTATCATTTATTAAACAGAACTATTAAATATCAAGTATTGTGCTAGACTTTTCCACATAAATTGATAATTCTCATGATCAACCAAATTTGGAAACCACCCTGCCAATGGTGGGCCACATCTCCACAATGCTATGCCCAATAGCTTCAATGATAGGACAGACAACCTCCTAAAAATACAAAGTCCATCCATTTCATCGTGAAGAGCTCTATTAGCAAATTCTGCTATAATTAACCAAAATCTGTTTTCTAAAAAGGTCTGTCCTAGCACCTCTTCTAGTATTACAAATGAGCCCTCTTCTCTCCTATACAAGAAGACAGCTATTCACATACATGAAAAGTTACCATGTCTCCAACTTGCTGCAATTTAAACTTGTCTGCTCCATCCTTGATCTTTCTGGTAGCATTCCGTCTTTTTCCTTCTTATAATTTACAACTGATATATCATTTGTTTGTTCACTTTTTATAGCTTGCGTTCTCTGCTAAACAAGGGCTGAGTCCGAGGATCATGTCCATTTTGTGAACCATTGCACAGCCAGTATCTAAAACGTAACAGGTACTCAATAAATATTTGATGAATAAATTAAGGAATAAATTATTTTGATGCATAGGCTCATAATCTTTGGTTTATATCACCACACTCATTTTTAGAGATAGAGTCACAGGGGAGAGAAAAAGAGTTCCTCAATTAGCTGATCTCCTACATAGTAGGAAATCTCAGTAAATGGTTTTAAAGTAGATTTTTTAACGATAAAGATGAGCAGCATTTATTTATTCTATAAATACATATATTGATTTTCTACAAAGTGCAAACAATGTACCAGACACTGATGATATAGTGGTGAGCAGAGTAGATATAGTTCTTGCCCTCATGATGTGATAATGAAATTTAAGAGGTTACTATATAGAGAAGCAAAGTACACTATTTATTGCAAGAGAATTGCATTAAGTTCACATCCTCACATAGATCCGGCAGTGAGACATCAATTAACTATCTTGTAATCAGATAATAACCACAGCAAGGAAAAAGAGAAGATGGCAGGCCTCAATTTAAACAAGTAAATCATGGAATCATAAAGCTGAGACATGAGTGGTCCAATTCATAAATGCAGAAAGTAGAACGGTGGTTGCCAGGGGTTGAAGGGATAGGAGAATGGGAATTTGTATTTAATGGGTATAGAATTCTATTTTGGGAAGACGAAAAAAGTTTTGGAGATGGATGGTGGTAATGGTTGCACAACATTAATAGATGTAATGCCACCAAATTGTACACTTTAAAACAGTTACAATGGTAAATTTTATATTGTGTAAATTTTAACACCACAAAGAAAACTACAAAAAGAACTGTGTCACACATGGCAGTTATATTTCAAACAATGTAGTAGTCATTTACCATGCATATGCACAGAACTCGGGGTCCTGAGTTTGTTTTTGAGTTCCACGTGCACAAATAAGGAGAAACACTACCAACAGCAGGAACTTAAGTGAAGGAAGACGACCACATTTGACAAATAATGTATCATTATGTGACCAGTGAGAAACCTCAAGGATGCCGACAGTTCATTTTTTACTTAAATTCCCTTTCAGGAAAGCTCTCTAGGACTGTGAGACTCGGTGATTATTTTTTAATTCTCTCACCTCCAAAACACAAAGAAATCTTTACCCCTCAAGTGAAAAAGCTTAACTTTGCAAAAATCCTAGGGACAAAACTACCAGAAATGACTCAAGGATGAAGTCGGGAAATACTGGGAAAGCTAACTGGAAAATGTTAACTCTGTCTTAACACTCCAACTGCCTTCAGACCCTTCTTCCCACAGGCGCCAGGGAAATCATATTTAAAATCAAGATGCAGGTGGCATATGACTGAGGAGAAAACCTCCATTCCTAATATAAAATGTAAGGCATACTGCAACAACACCCCTCTGGGCCCTTCTCATAATCGACCATCCTACCAATCATTCATACGGATAGCAAAACCAGAACAGTGTCACCGCCAAGCCAGTCAAACTGTCAACAACATTTATTATTGTGTGTACAGGGTACCAGTAAGTGATACAAAAGAAAAAGTCTCATCCTTTGCCCTTCAGGAGCTCATAATAGGAAGAATAATTATTTCTGCCATACATGTAGGGCAGGGGAGTTGGAATGCAATGAAGAAAAGACCATGAGCTCTGGAGTGAGACAGACCAGTGATCTAATACCAACTCTATAACTTTTTAGCTGTATGACCTTAATGATAATACATAGCTAAATTACTGAGGGCTTACCACACACCACGAAGTTTGGTCCATAATCCATCCCAGCTAATCTTCACAAACCCTATAAAGTAAATACTATTATTGTTTCATACATAAACTCAAGCTATTTAATTTCCCTGAGCCTCAGTTTCCTTGAGGGGATGGAGGATTAATACCAACTTTTTATCATTGTTTTGAAAGTTACATGAGCTAATGCGTAAAGAAAATAGCTTAAGATACTATAGACTCTCATTATAAGAATACTGATACCAGTATTTCATTAAATGTCTATAAAATGCACATATTTAGAAAAATTACTCTAAGAAAGCATTTTAGATATCAGTATTTTGTTATAAATAGTCTGAACTATTTGTAAATTCAATTTAATTCAGCAAGTATATGTATTCTTGCTATATACAAGATACTGCGCCAGTTACTGCAATATGCACGCCAATATATGACACAATTTTGGTCATTAAGGAGTTAGTAATCCAGGAAATTAATAACAGAATACATTCTATCTTAAAATTAACTCAACTAACCAAGGCCTAAGAGTTGGGCACATGGTGAAATATTTTTATTCTGGAGTGTATTTTGTTATATTCTCCATCACTGCTTTAAACCATAACTGCAAGATGACTTTTTCCCTGAAAAATATAACTTTCTACAAGTTAAATACCAGGTTATTTCATTAAAGTATGGTTCCTCTTGTTTTTCACATTAATATAGCATATATATTTTATAAACACTTGTATCAACTGAGCACTTGCTGATTTTCAATCATCAGCATGAAATTCCTTCAATAAAAGAAAGCAAGCAGCCAATATTCAAGCATTCTGTTTATAACGACAACCTAAACTGCCATTCAAGCCCACTGCTGTCTGTTATAATTATCAGAATGAATGGAAATAAATGATCAATAATAGGAAAGCTTCTTATTCATCTCCCATGGCAATGTGCTTTCAATTCCTAGTGAGATTTCCCAAGATATTTATGGAGAAATCTTCCCAGAACATTGATCTCAATTGAAGATCTTATAGTTTGGGAGAATGCAGGGAATTTCCCCATGGAAATGGGGAAAGATATGATATAAGGTACTGCGCATCCCTGCAGTAAACAAGTACTGAGCATTTATAAAATGTTTGACAGAATTGATAACATAGATACTGTAATTAGCGTGCATTATAAAATGTTTCCCATCCCTCCAGGTAAACTCCATCAAACTATAGTTTTAAAAGCAGTTAACATACTGGAGTAACAATCATTAGTCAAAACCCATTACATTTCATTGTGAAATCCCCAGTATTATCATTCTCTTTCATCCTTCCGGGAAAGAATAGCAATCCATGTATATGATTAAGAGATATCACCATTTATTCACACAAAATCAAGCAAAGGCTTAAAGACAGTATTTCATACATTAGAAGTGTCCATTCAACTAAGCTTAAAGTTAAGTTTTTTAAAAAATTCATGTTTTACACCACAAATGATGCTTCTGGTTCTTAAGTTTCCAATTTAATTATTTTCAATTTCTTAATATATTTGTATTCAATTTTAGTTTTATTCATTTTAATGCTCAACGTTCAGACTACCTCACTATAAATATTGAAAGACAATCTCATCATTGTAGATTAAACTGATTCCAAATCATCTCAACAGGATATTGAGAACTTACCTTGAACCGAAAATGTTTCATTTTTTTGATACTAAATGACTACAAATGCCAAGTTCTATACCGGCACTAGACATATAAAAATGACTTCAGAACATAGTAAGAAAGAGAAACACAAGAAAGACAAGAATTAAAATACAACATGAAAAGTGCCATACTAGTATTATTATACCAAAGACCCACAGAAACACAGAGGGAATATACCCTCATTACAGCCCCCTTCCTTTCATTTCTACCTGGAAGAAAGGAGAACCTACATTTCCAAAGGAGGTAGTTTTAAGCTTAATATTAGGGGACAAATAATAGCTCACTAAGAAAACTTAAAAAGAATGAAAGAACATTCCAAGTAAAGAAAAATGTAAGACACAAAGCCCAAACGTAGAAATGGGCATGGTGTTTTCGGAGAATGTCAATTAGTTGTGTCAATGAATTGCAGCACAGATAACACTGGGATATGGACAGGGAGTCAGATGAAAAGGGTGAAGGTGAAAATTAACTACCTACAAACCAAACTGTAAAGACTATTCTATTTCATGCTAAGGAGTTTATACTACAGGCAAGAGCTGCTTATTTAAATTTTCTTTGTGTTTGAAAATGATTTCCGTGAAAACAACCCTTAACTCACTTCTCATTCACTGAAATGTACTGATTGAGCACCATTTCTCTGCCAGGATTGGCAACCGTGAAAACAACCCTTAACTCACTTCTCATTCACTGAAATGTACTGATTGAGCACCATTTCTCTGCCAGGATTGGCAAATATCACAATCGCCAAAATTTTTCTGCAGCCTGGTTTTATATGGCCCACAAACTGAAAATAGTTTTTACATTTTTAAATGAATAAAGACAATCAAAGTAAGAATAATATTTCATGACATGTGTTTATACAAAATTTAAATTTTAGTGCCCCTAAATAAAGTTTTATTTGAACACAGTTATATTCACTCCTTTGCATATTGTCCATGCCTGCTTTTGTGATATGGTAGCAGAGATAAGTAGTTGCAATAGAGACAGTATGGCCTGCAAATCCTAAAACACTTACTAAAACAGGAAAAGGTTGCTGATTTCTGTGCTAGATACTGGGAAAACAAAAGGTCTAATTATGGAGATGAACCGAGAAGCAGATCAATACAATTCAATATGATAAGTACTGTGGTACAAATAATCTCATAATATTAGATTAACAGATGCTTGGGACACATAGCCCAAATGGTGGGAAAGGACTCTGAATAAGGAAAGGCTTCTTTTGTTTTATTTTTATTATTATTATTATTTATTATTTCCATAGGTTTTGGGGGAACAGATGGTGTTTGGTTACATGAGTAAGTTGTTTAGTGGTGATTTGTGAGATTTTGGTGCACCCATCATCCGAGCAGTATATACTGTACCCAATTTGTAGTCTTTTATCCCTCACCCCCTCCCACCCTTTCCCTCAAGTCCCCAAAGTCCACTGTATCATTCTTTTTTTTTTTTTTTCTGTCTTTCTGCAATATTTTATTAAAGGTCTTTACAGAGCAACATTGAGACTCCAGAATACAGCTGCCAAGGAGACCCTGTTATGCTGTGGGGACTGGCTGCGGCATGGCAGGTGGCTCTGGCTTCCCACCCTTCTGTTCTGAGATGGGGTGGTGGGCAGTATCTCATCTTTGGGTTCCATGATGCTCATGTGGTCAGGCAGGGGCTTCTTAGGGCCAATCTTACCAGTTGGGTCCCAGGACAGCTTGATCTTCACCTTGATGCCCAGCACACCCTATCTGAGCAACACATGGCGCACGGCAGTATCAATGTAGTAATTAACAGGGTCTCCGCTGTGGATCATCAGGCCACCCACAAACTTCATGGATTTAGTCCTCTGTCCTCGGAGTTTCCCAGACACCACCACCTCGCAGCCTTTAGCCCCACTCTCCATGATGAACTGCAACACACCATAGCCAGGCCCTCCTCACAGCAAGCCCTCCTAGGAACTTGTAACGCAGAGACTCTGCCTGGGCAATGTCACGACCCCTAGTGGCCACCTTGTCAGCATAAAGCTCTACACTGCCCTCTGGAAAGCCAAACGTCTTCTGAACTACAGCAGTGAGTTCCCGAATCCACCGGCCCTTCTCACCAAGAATATTCTGTGTTCTAGTGGCTAAGATAAACATTTCTGTCCTGGTTAGTGTAAAGGAAAGGCTTCTAAAACTGGATTAGATAAAATTTAGAGACCAAGTGATGAAGAGCCTTACATGTCCTGCTAAAGACTTCCAATTCCATACTGAAGGCAATGGCCAGCCTTTGATAGGTTTCAAGAAGGTTTATGACATGATCAGTTTTATATTCTAAAATGGTGATCCTAGAAGAAATTTATATAATTATACTTAATGCCATTTTCTTCCATAGCAAACACAACACTGGGATGTCAGGATTATTTCCTCTAAGAAGAATTAATGAACATTCCGATCAGGCAATCATTCTTACTCACTTTTTCTCTCTTAACAAAATAATAACAACAACAATAATAGCTAGTACTTTTTGAGTGTTACCATGTGCCAGGCACTTGCTAAGTGCTTCAGTGTATTAATTCGTTCAATCCTCACTCATATAATCTGAGCAAGTAACTCCTGTCAAACTGGGTACATAAAATAATGTAATTAGATTTCACCCTTTTCTGGATGAAAACATTTATAGTGCTCAAATCACATATTCTTATCTGCTCTTAGGCAAATGTACTGAACAGTTGAAGCATAAACTTTAGCTCCCTTCATCAAGCAAGACAGGTAGTTATGTAATCACTCGTTTATCCACTCCAATTACTGGCTGAGTGTCTGTCATGTGCCAGTAACTGTGCTGGGAAGATATGAGTGTATACCAGCAAGTAGTTCTCATTCCCAGGGGTTCCTGTGGCTGAATGAGGGGAGGAACCACACCACCAATCTCAGACCTGAACCATAGTCATTGTTTATCCCCCTCCGCCCAGGATTATACTGTTGGATACATCTAATATTTGAAATTCTTATTAAAATATCTACCTTCGAAGCAGTCTTGCAAGTTGATGTTCTGGTAAGAGAGAGAAAAAGACAGTGAGAGACAAAGAGAATCAATGAGCATCAGTGATGAAAATGAAGTCAAGAAAGACAGAAATCACTAGTTCCTAGAGAGCCAAGGATTGGTATTTCGGCCTGTTTTCCAATAGCAAAATGAATGAAATAACAATGGATTGTTACCCGGAGTAACTAGGTTGGAAGTGGAGGGAAAGGGGCTTAGTGAGGGGAGGGTGAACAGCAAATGTTTGGACAAGAGAGGGACCTCCCTCTGTGATATATGGCATTTGCCTTGATTTATGCTATAAAAGATGCAGGAAATTTTTTATACATCTAAATATTTTTTGTGTTAGATAACCTTTCTTTTGAGTTCAGATCTGAATTTAATAATCATATATATATCTCTAGGATAGAGGATATACTATGCTTTACAGGCTGAATAACTTTGTTGGAAAATTAGATAAAATCAGATGAAACAAAGAATTTGCCATAAGTCAAACAAAGACTTATGAACCATGAGCTTAAAATCAAGATTTTGTAACTAAAAAGATGCTGAAGTGTATCTGGAATTTCCTCTGAATTTCCAACAGCAGCTACATACCTCTGAGCTTCACCAGAAATCAACACAGAGAGAGAATGATGGCATTTTGTAGTTCTGTACTCTTTCAATTCACCTGAGATGAATAGCTTCACTACTACATCTACTCTTTACAGTCTGAACTGGACCTGCTGCCAAATGGAAGGAGAAAAATTAGGTACAGAAAAAAACACAAATCTCCCAAAAAACTTTCCACATATAATTTTCTCTCATTAAATGTTTTTCTTCTGCACATTATCTTTATCCTCAGTTATGTTATTAGAAGACATAGGAGAGTTAAACAGGCATTTGTTAAGATTGTGAAACGTCAAAAGTTTAGATAACTTTGAAAGATTCTTTTTGTGTCTGATTTAATTGCAAGTTTTTCAATATTGGAATCGGTGTTACTGCTTGAAAACACTCTTTGTTCCTATTTCTCTTGCATGCTTCCCATTTGGAGACATTTTCTACTTCATACAGATCCCTTTCCCCTCTCATCCCAACAAAGTCTGGTATAATCATCTTTGTCGCTACCAGGAAAGTCAGTAAACAGCTCCATGATCTCAGCATTCATTCTCTTTCATTTTCTGTGCATTCTTGATATATGCTATTGGAAATAGAGTTCCCCAAAATCCATAGCATAAGTAACCTGACTGTAGCATATTAATAAAAAATGAACTCTCATGCAAAGTTAGATGAATAGTTGCCTGGATAGAGATATAGGTCCCATTGTGCATACCTTCTTCTAAAATGATTTAGTGATAATGTCCAAAATGCCTGTTGGTTAGTTAGAGCACAATCTCTGCAGATTGGTTTTGCATTGCAGCTAGACAAAGTTAATGTCCCATATGAGAAACCATTTTGGATCTCAAACTACTGAGAATCCTAGAATGAAACTTCGAAAACACTGATTTGGACATTGGCCTTGGGAAAGAATTTATGACTAAGTCTTCAAAAACAAATGAAGCAAAAAAAAAAAAAAAATTGACAAGTCGGTGCTAATTAAACTAAAGAGCTTCTGCACAGTATAAGAAACCATTAACAGAGTAAATAACCTTCATAATGGGAGAAAATATATGCAAACTATACATCTAACAAAGATCTAATATCCAGAATCTATAAGAAACTCAAACAATTGAACTAGCAAAAACCAAATAACCCCATTTAAAAAAAATGAGCAAAAGACATGGACAGACACTTCTCAAAAGACATTCAAGCAACAACAAACATATGAAAAATGCTCAACATCACTAATCATCAGAGAAATGTAAATCAAAACCACAGTGAGACACCATCTCACACCAGTCAGAATGACTATTAGAAAGTCAAGCAAAAGAATGCTGGCAAGGCTGCAGAGAACTAAGGGAACACTCATACCCTACTGGTGGGTATGTAAATTAATTCAGCCATTGTGGAAAGTAGTTTGATTTCTCAAAGAACTTAAAACAGAACTACCATTCAACCCAGCAATCCTATTTCTCTGTATACATCCAAAAGAAAATAAATCATTCCACCAAAAAGACACATATACTCATATGTTCATCACAGCACTATTCACAATAGCAAAGACATGTTGCCTATCAATGGTGGATTGACCAAGGAAACTGTAGTACATATACACCGTGGAATACTATGCAGCCATTAAAAAATGAAATCATGTCCTTTGCAGCAACATGGGTGCCATGGGTGCAGCTGTAGGCCAATATTCTAAGCAAATTAACACAGGAACAGAAAACTAAATAATGCATGTTTTCACTTAAAGTGGAAGCTAAACATTGGGTATTCATGGACATAAAGACGGCAACAATAGAAACTATGTACTACTAGAGGAGGGAGGGAGAGAGGGAAACAAGGGTTGAAAAACTAACTATTGGGTACTACGCTCAGTACCCAATAGTTATATTTTTAGTAGGCTTCTTTTTGCCCTTGGAACTTAAATTATTAATGATCCTCATTGATTGGGTTCTGGCATGTGCTGAAATATATATGGTATAAAAAATGAACAGGGTTGGTTGTTTGCCATGTTAATGTGTATTACCAGTTAATTTAGAGTCTTGACTACTTCTTTATTCTGGGTTTTAGCTCCCACTTATAAGTGAAAACATGCATTATTTGGTTTTCTGTTCCTGTGTTAATTTGCTTAGGATATTGGCCTACAGCTGCACCCATGTTGCTGCAAAGGACATGATTTCATTTTTTAATGGCTGAATAGTATTCCATGGTGTATATGTACTACAGTTTCCTTAGTCAATCCACCATTGGTAGGCAACATGTCTTTGCTACTGTGAATAGGGCTGTGATGAACATATGAGTATATACGTCTTTTTGGTGGAATTATTTATTTTCTTTTGGATATATACAGAGAAATAGGATTGCTGGGTTGAATGGTAGTTCTGCTTGAAGTTCTTTGAGAAATCAAACTACTGATCTTGTAGTTTGATCTTGTACTCATCTCTTGTCACTAGAACAAGAAGATCTGGGTGATGGGATCAATCATACCCCAAACAGCATTATGCAATCTACCCAGGTAACAAAACTGTACGTGTACCCCCAAATCAAAAATAAATGTTGAAATTTTAAAAATCAAAAAATAAGTGAAACCCTGTCTCTACTAAAAAATACAAAAAACTAGCCAGGCGAGGTGGCGGGCGCCTGTAGTCCCAGCTACTCGGGAGGCTGAGGCAGGAGAATGGCGTAAACCCGGGAGGCGGAGCTTGCAGTGAGCTGAGATCCGGCCACTGTACCCCAGCCTGGGCGACAGAGCAAGACTCCGTCTCAAAAAAAAATAAAAATAAAAGTAAGCAAATAAATAAATGAAACACTTTTTAAGAGAAAAAAATCTGATTTCTAATAAAAAGCTAATCTTTGACAGCCTTCTCTCAGTATTAAATAGATTTTTAAAATATTATGGACTGTTTGTACTTAAATGAAACAGTTTCTGCATGAAATCTATCATTCACATTTAAGCAGAGTGGGTAAAATTTAGCCAGAACATTGGATGGCTATTGTTTTACAATTGCTATTGTAAAAATAATAAAATCTGTTTTAACTTGCTTTGTATAACACTTAGTAGAGAATAAGCCTTGCATTTTAAAGGCACCTAATAATGAAAAAGATGTTTTATAAGAAAAATTAGAACAATTTTTTTGTATTCTAGCACTGATTTTTGCAAATTGCTTGCTCCATCTTAATTACAATGCATACTAGAGTTTTTACCTAAGGAAAAAATATATTTAATAAAAATATTGAGCATCTACCATATGTACTACAGAGGAATCCAAAATAAAGAAGTAGTCAAGACTAAATTAACTGGTAATACACATTAACATGGCAAACAATCAACCCTGTTCATTTTTTATACCATATATATTTCAGTACGTGCAGGAACCCAATCAATGAGGATCATTAATAATTTAAATTCCAAGGGTTAAAAGAAGCCTACTAAAAATATAATTGGAAGAGCTTTCACATCATCCTGTTTAGATGAACATAAACATTAACCATGAAAAGGATTAATTAAAATGAGTTTATTGTCTTTCTCTAACCCTCTGATACACTAATGTTGAACTGGAACGGTTGCTAAGGTGTTCCACTGGTGTGGTTTCCACTCCTCGCTTGTTTCAGAGGTTTACCTGAATAGATATCCAGTCAAAGAAGTCACATAAAGAAGACAGAGAGAAAAACATAAGTTCCTTTGAGGTTTGTCCTTAAAGCGTCCTGCCTGGCTTCCCCACAAGATGTAACAGGGCAAACCTAGGATGGATTTGCTTCCTTCTTGCAGATACAAACTTCTAAACTTTCAGGTTCTTGGCAAAGCCTGGAAACATCCCTTGTCACTAGAACAAGATCTGCTTCTTGGTCTGATTCTCTTTCCAGCTCCAGCTCAACTTGACCTTTCATGATGTACACTTCCTTGTTTGTCTCACAAACAGCTCTGATTCTTCTATCTGCTGGCAGACAGTGCTCATTCTGTCCAGCTTTGTTTTGGTTTGCAGAGCCTCGGAGACAGTCTATGTTTTGAATTTGCTGAATAATGCTATTATTTGGTTTATTCTCTGTAATCTTCTATTTTTAGCAAAGGTTTCCATTTCTAAAAATACTCAAAATTATGATAAATATTTTGGGGATTTGGAGCTTAAACAAAATGACTTCGACAAAGGAAAACATTTAGAATTATAAATTTGCATTTAAACATTTGACCATGCTGATATCATTTATGTGGCAATATCAAACAGCATGAGATAAATCAGAACACAGCTTGAAATTATAGGTCTAACTTATTTGATTCCATAATAATTTTAGGGTCTTTCCTTTAAAAATCAATAGTTCGAAGATGTATTTTTTTCCCAGGGAATTCTCTTCTCTTTTTGAATAATGATTATCCTATGGTTCACAGAATGGCATATATAAAAGCACTGTTTCTACAATAATTATTGCTAATTTTTAAATTTAGCTAAATAACATTGGCCACGTATTTATAAGTATAAAATCAGACAAAGTCATTGAACTGAAAGCAAACTAATTCAAAATATGTAAATGAAAACATTCTAGGCTGGACCAAGGATTTGCATAGAAGTTACTATTTTGAACTGCACTTGTGTGATTGCAAGATAAAGAATTAACGTGCAGCATAGAGCCCTTTGGCATAGCCCTGGAAAAAGGAAAGGAACTAAGAACATAATATTCACAATCAAACAAATTAATAAACTGGAGTGTTGATCATGGGAAAGTGGAGTTGTGGTAAGAAAAGCTACTAAAGAAGATTAAATTATTCTTAAAAGAAATCATAAAATTTAAAAATTTCTAAGAAGGTGAAATTTGTTGCAACAAACAAAGCAAAAACCATTCCTAGTTTTTTGTGTGCTAATGTTGTGATTGATAATATTTATATTTGTGTAACACCCTTCACATTAGAATCCCAAAAGTCTAATGATTTTTTTCTTGCACAGAACATCAATGTTGTCCTACTATACACAGAGTAAGTCGTACCCCCTTCCTTCAGCAGAACCCCGTATGTGGCATTTTGCCATATGCCAGCCTCTGTTCAAAGTGTATTTTTTTATTCTAAATCTTCAGTGCCAGTAGATTATATTTCCCTTTTAGAGATGAGAAACTAAAGTACACAGGGATTCATTAATTTGCCCAGTTTTTCATGGGTGGAAAATTGTAAAGCAGAGACTTTATCCTGGTATCCGCCTGTAAAATTCACCAGTTTAATTGCCATGTTTTGCTACTTCAGCTCTACCAAATCCCTCAGGGAACCACAAGATTAGCTCCAGATTTCTAAGATGCAGTCGGCTAATCCCCTGGTCCCATGTTATCCAATTCAGCCTTCGTTTTCTATGTTGAAGGACTTTGAATCTCCAGTCTAGGTCTTGGCTTCCTAACTCATCTGCTATAGAGGTAGGCTCCAGTGTCAGACTGGTTGAGTTCAATTTTCATGGGGTCATATTATGGTTAGAGGAAGACAATGTCTCTTGTGTTCTTGTTATAAGAGAAAATTCTCAAAATAGCTCTCTAATAACCTAGTACTATATCAAGTTCTCAAAGAATCTATCCAAAGGCAAGTGTGAAAACTTGTTTTCTATGGATTTAGTCTGGCCCTCTCTTGTGGTAAGCTGAGCTAGGATCAATGACCTGGTCTATCTAGACTAGTACCTAGAATCAAGAACTAGCTACACCCGTGACAGAAAGACAGTTCTTGGCTCCTTCACAGTGAGTCCCCACTTCCTCCTCTCATCTTTATCCTTTGCACTTCTCTCTGTCTGCAGGAGAGGGAAGCCAGTAAGCCTTGGAGAAAGAACTCTTTTCTCTAAGGCTCAAAGCAGAGAAATGTATGAAATAATTCTCAGCTCTCACCTATTGAATGCTTACTACATGGCTGATTCTAGAGTTGTGCATGGTCAAACATATCAACACAGCATAAAAGAAAAGAATTGTGAGAGTCACCAGAAGCCGTCTTAGCTTATAAGTAAGTTCACATAAATTGTACAAACTCGAATAACTTTCCTAAGTTTCCTCTAAACCATTGCTTTAATCATAGCAGAAGGCTCTCAAAGCTTCTGACAGCCAGCAGTTGCAGAGTCGAATGCAGTCTGACTGGCCACCTGTTGCGAGGTAGAAGCCAAGAATAAATGTGAGTAAAATCAACTTTATTAGTCAGAAAAAGAGACATCTGCCATAACAGCCAGTACAACCACCCCAAAGGACAAACTATAGTCCAAACTACCTCCCAGTTCCTGTTTGCTTCTCTTCAACCCTCCTTCACATCTAATATAGGAATCTCTGCCATTTATTACCTGTATGCTACCACAGCATCATTATTTTCACTTTTTAAAGTATAGGCTAAAACACATGGATTTAATAGGTAACTAATAGATATGCATTCGAAAATTTTTGAAGAGATTTTTAACTGAATAATATGCTAAATACTGAAAATGGAAAATGTTCTCACCGTATTTAATTTTTTAATTAAAAATTAATTAGGTGACATTTTAACTTTCACTAACTGGTTTTAAATAATCCTTTTGTTTTGATTCTAAATGAAATCATGCAAGCTATCTCAAAGCATTCAGTTAGGATTTAAAATCTGTAAGGGAAGCTCCTACTGGAAGCAGGGTTTTTCTTGATGGAGAGAAGAAAACCATTAATTGTGAAAGACCTAGTATGTGTCTGATGTGCACAGGTTTACCTACATGTTATCTTTTTAACACTAATATTATGTTTGTTAGGGAGGTATTATCAGAACCATTTTATTGATAAGAAAATTATGTTTCTGAAAAGTTAACAAACTCATCTAAGGTCCCATAGCTAATAATTAGCAGGTCGTCTGCTTGCAGAACTGCCAACCCCAGTAAACAGCACAGTATATAGTTTCCATGTCCCATGCCTGAGGAACTTAAACTCATGTGATAAGATGGCCAAGTATCAGAAAATATGGCAGAACATCCCATAATGACATTATATACAATTAATTTTTTTAAAAAGCCAAAACATGGATTACTTGGATTATAAAGGCAAAGGAAAGTGTAATCACCCTGTACTTCTATATCACCATCACCTCATTAGTTAAGCACAGGTCAGGGTCTCCCTAGCATAACAATGAACCCAGGTGAGGAGAGTTGACTCCAGCCCTCATGATCATGCCCACGTGGAAGAACCACATTAAATGTCTGTCTCTGTCTGTCTGTCTCTCTCTCTCTCTCTCTCTCTCCCCCCCCCTCACACGCAGACACACACACACACACACACACACACACACACACACACACACACCATGCAGGACTCTAGAGAAGTTTCTAGAGAGTCAAGATAAGAATAGCAACATTACCACAGCAATGTCTAAAAGAAAAATGATCTTAGAATTAACACAGAGCACTGCTTTCAGAGCTACATTTACCTCCCATTGAGGTCTCATCTGGCTCCTCATGTAAATAAGGAATAATCACAACTACCTCTTCCACAAAGTCACCCAACTGTATTTTAGAAACGTAAAGGCACAGAATCTAACCTATTATCAGCCACTGCTGAGGAGGAAAAGCTCAGAAAGGATCAAAGACACACTGGCATCCTTGGGGACCCGAAGATAGTGGTCAGAGTAGAATGCCTGAAACTGAGATGAAGGCGAGGTTGCCATTACTGGCAATGATAACGTCTGGGTATGAGTGAGGAAGCAATTAACTGAGGTTGGAAGATAAGATCATGGAGAAGTGGAATCCCAGGAACTGGGAGTGTGTAGGAAGGATCGTCTATGTAATATTTAAGTGGCCCTGAATTGAGATCATGTTAATATGGGAGAAACAGAATAAGCCACAAGAGAAGATTGCTGGGTAAAGAGGAGAGAGGACCCAAGGGTTGGATAGACAAGAGAAACAAAAGTAGTGTAAGGGAGTTTAAGAGAAAGGCAAGAACATGATCTGAAAACCACAATGACAAACAAGGAAGACATCTATTCTACTCCCAAGCCTAGTGGTATGAAGTATGGTTATAAGAGGAAAAAACAGCCACCTCTTGTCAGGCTTGCAGTGAAAGCAGCAACCTTAGGGAGAGCCAGTTGTCACAGAAAGAAGGTGAAAGGAATATTTCGAGAAAAATCTGAAACTATAGAATATTTTGCCGAAAATGGTCCATGGACTCTAAAAAGTATAGAGAGAATGTACAGAGGCTGAAATAATTAGAGAATGGAACATGATGGGGTGGGATTTGGGAAACAGAGGGTTGTTGCTGTTGTTGTTGTTGTTGTTGTTGTTGTTGTTGTTGTTACTGACTTGAGGTTAAGGACACAATGAAATTTGTCCCAATAAATTCAAAGCAAATGGTAAAGGTAAGGCTTTAGGTTTCAGAAGTAGGAGTAATGGGTTTGTGGAGCTTCCTCTTAACCCTTAATGATGCAGGCAGAAATTATAGAGGAGGTGTGGCCTTAATCTCAGGGCACATCAGCTCCTCACTACAACCTTTATGTGGTAGGTACTATTATTATTTCCATTTTTACTTATTAAAGAGGGAATGACCACGATGACTCCAGACTGTACTTAAAGCTCCATGGTAAATGAGTCATGGACTGTGTGATGTTTAATACTGAGTGTTAATTTGATTGGATTGAAGGATGCAAAGTATTGATCCTGGGTATGTCTGTGAGGGTGTTCCCAAAGGAGATTAACATTTGAGTCAGTGGGCTGGGAAAGGCAGACCCACCCTTAATCTGGGTGGTCACCATCTAACCAACTGCTAGTGCAGACAGAATATAAAGCGGGTAGAAAAATGTGAAGAGAGAAACTGTCCTAGCCTCCCAGCCTATGTCTCCCCCGTGCTGGACGCTTCCCACCCTGGAACATCAGACTCCAAGTTCTTCAGTTTTGGGACTCAGACTGGCTCTCTTTGCTCCTCAGCCTGCAGACAGCCTATTGTGGGACCCTGTGATCGTGTGAGTTAACACTTAATAAACTCACCTATATATATACACACACACATATATATACATATATATATATACACACACACACACACACATATATCCTATTAGTTCTGTCCCTCTAGAGAACCCTGACTAATACAGTAAGAACTGAGTTGTCTGTTTTAGAGTGTAGGGCCAAGGAGGCTCTTGAAGGCAGACAAAGTCACAGAAAAGTATGAAGAATGCACATTTACCTATACATATACACTTTGAGAACTTGGGGATCACAAGTATGTTAGTCAACTACACTGTGAATTTCTCCCTTTCAACAAAAACCCTATGATCTCCATGTTCCAGAACGGTGCCACCTCTGTTGATATATATGTTGTAACATTTGAAGCATAATTTGAATATTTATGGTGGCCTACTTTATTTTTAGTCTTAATTATGTTTTAGAGTGGTCTAATAGTTTCAGGAGGACTTTTCCAGACCAATTTAGTTTCTTATCTGATAAGAAAACTTAGCTAGTATATTATGAGAAATATTATAAAAAGTTAATTCTTCTTAACATTAGCAAAGATTTTAACAAGGCCCTGCTTGCCTTCTATTATCAGACTGGGGAAACATGGTTTATAACTTAAATAACATTAAAAATTTGGCTGAAAAGTGCACTTGAAAAGCCGTTATTGATGGCACAATACCAACCTGGAAAAGTATGGCACATGTAAGTCCAAGAGATCAGTGGTGAATGATGAATTGCAAACATCTCTGTTGGCAATTTTAACAATAACATAATGTTTAAAATATGAAACAGGAGGATATAGCTATGAGGAGGAAAAACACACCTGAGAGAGGGTACAGGAAAGGACTTCATTTAAGTAATACCACCTTTCTCAATTGCATTCAAACCAAAATTTCTCTGCTGCAATCCGGTAATACATCTTGTAATTGACTGGCATGCACATTAGGACGTAATCAAACCTTGCCAATATCTCTGACAAGAGTTCTGAGGACTGTTTTGCAAATCAAATATATGTGAAATGTTATAAGGAAGAAAAAACATCATGTTTGTACTAATAATTGTATCTATAATAATGTTGGTATTATTCCTACCCAGACGAATATGAAGTGTTTACAGCTTCAAGACCCCTGGCATGAAAAGTGTTGGTAATCATGTCATTATCTGTCTGATTTCTTTAAGTTCCATAGGAATGTATTTTTTCCAGAAACAACCCTCATATAAGACTTCTTGATGCATTAATTTAAAAAAATCTGTGGCTCCTTTTTAAATAAGGCAAAAACAGCAGACCTGCTTAAAGCTACTCATATTTATGAGCATCAAGAGTGTTGTTAGCTTCTCTTACTCTATATGAATCAAACAGAAACGGAAGAGTATGTGAAGCTTCCCATATTTTTCAACTTATCTTAAAAAGCTAAAATCAGAAAAGGAAGCAGCATTCTCACCTAAGAATATCCTCCCCCCTCAGCAATGATTCACATTTTTTCATGGATTTCTTATTATTATTCCATCCTCAGAGAATTCCGAGAGTAAATAAAAATTTATGATCCAAACCGCAATCTCTTCCTCTCCCCCAGCTAAGGATCTGCCCTGCAAGGAAACGCGTACGTGAACTGCCAGCCTACTCACACAGCCATGTCAGACTGGCACCTGGAAAGTTATTCCACCCTGTCCAGGGAGCAGAACGACACTCAAGCTGTTACTCTTGCTTTTCAAAGGCTGGAATTATTGTGGGTTACATCACCCTTTGGCAGAAATACTACCCTTCCTGTGTCACCTTATGAAACATCACCATATGCCCACTCACATTATGGGGCTTTTTCATGAACATACATATATTCCTGAGGGTCAAATGTCCATGAACTAAGGAATTCCCAAAACCCTAAGATTAGGAAATAGATAATGACTAAAAATGACGTTCATTCAATGCAGACCACTGATACAGACTACATCAGCCCTTAGGAAGGAGGTTTGCTTTTTGTAATTCTGTACATTTTTCCCACATTTGATCAGATCCCAAAGACTCTGCTCCCTGGACAAAGGTTTTCGTTCATCAGTGAGAGTTAATGCCTCAAGAAGAGAGCAGAGTTTCCAACAACGCTGACATTGTCACCTAATTCTCTATCCATCCCTAATTACTAGTACAATATCAAATGACTAGAAAATCAATTTCTGTTATTTATTCTATCACAATATGAAGAAAATTCTTCAAGGTGTCATGATGTATGTCACCAACCTGTAAATATGTTATATACCAAACACTCATATATGAGTGTTTTTAGCCTGAGATGCCTTTCCCTACAGAATCACTGGCTTAAATTATAGCTATGTTCTCTGGTTAGCCTATAAAAATCTATTTGAACCATTATGTACCTACTCCAAGTACACATAGAACTATTTCAACTTTGTTTCACTATTAATTAGAATATTTCTTTTATGAAAAAAGTGAATACGTTTGTATTTATTTTAAGCTGAACCATATGAAAATGCAATTTTTATATGTCAAAAATGGCTGAATATCAGCAATTTCATGTGGTTCAACCTAATCTATTCAAAAAGCATTAACTGAATAATATGCACAAGAGTGAAAGAGGTTGGGGGAAAAAGAGTGGAAGAAATAATGCATGTATTTAGAGATCATCACATCCAGTTAACACATAAATGGATATAATGGGTACATGACATGATGAGCAGCAATTTGATGCATTTTGACTCCAGGACAACTAAACACAGACCACGTGTGTTTTATATTACCAAGCAATGTCAGCAGATATTGTCACCTTGAGCCCAGCCCCCTTTGCCAAACCCATACTCTAAGGGACAGGATGAAGGTCAGGTACCACCTGGCAGATAAACCATATGAATAGGAGTCAAATGTTTATTAGACTTTACCTACCTTGGAAAGGGTCAATGAGTCAGCCATTCTCTATAAAAGGACTCATACATAATGTCCTGTAATTTAAATTTTCCTATTACTTTTTTTAGTTGTAATGTTCATTCTAATTTGTTTTGGGTAATAAATAGATTCATCAATTTAATAAGGATATTCAGTCTATTTTCTATTTGAAAAATCCAGAGGACAAACACCTCTGCTTTGTGTTGGCTGCCTAATTATGCTAACTATATTTGACTGAGTATATATTAGACAGAGAGTCAAGCAGGATGTTTGGATCACAAAATGAACCCTTATTCTCAACTCCAAATTACACCATTAATCTTCAATTTAATTTCTCACAGATTTCTCCATAGTCAATAATATGTATATATTATATTAATACTATTAAACTCCTGTAAAATTATAGTTTGGGAAATTCAATGATACAACCTTAGAACCCAGTTCAGCATCAATATAATTTTCAAATTTTAGTCATCTTTCTTAATATAGAAGCAATGCTCATTAAATTTTTAAAATCAAACAATGCAAAACTACAGTAGAAATTGAAAGTTACATGTAATTGAGGTGAAAAGGGTGAAAGAGAGAGCAAGAGATGGTGATTTGAAAACAGACTGACATTACATTGTTGTATCAAAATCACCACATCCAAAAAGCCATGACATATACTGTTGGGCCTACAACTACTGCATATAACTATATATGACTAATACCAAATATTGGTTTACAAAGAAATGCCTTATCAATGTAAAGGAGGGAGGTCACCCCTCTACATGTCAAAAATAGTTGATGGGTCTAATTCTTTGTAAATCACTGTAATATACATTATCTTACTTGATGACTCATTCATTGAAGAGATATTTATTGCGTGATGACCAAGCACAAAGCACTATGCTGGCCAATGAGGGAACCACAGTGAATAGGCCCTGCCCTCCTGAAAACTGTATTCCAATGGGAAAGATAAGATATGAACAACCAGTTACACAGTGAATTAATTAGTTAGAATTGTTAATAATGTCCAAGGGCAGGAATACACAGTGCTCTAAGGGGAAAGCAATCTAACCCAGTGGAAGAAGTACGGAAGGCTGCTTTGAGGAGTGCCATTTGCTGAGTTCTGAAGTTCCCACTCAGCAAATGAAAGAAGTGGGAAGAGGGTTGATATAGGGAGAGCCACAAATACAAAAGCCCTAAAATAAAAAAATTGAAAAAAAAAAAAAAAAAAAAAAAAAAAAAAACCACACACACAGGCTATTCAAAGAACTGAAAGGAAGCTGGTGTGCCTGGAGTAGAGAGTGCAATGGGAAAACAGTCAAAGATAAGGCTGATGAAGCAGGCAAGGGCCAGATCCTCTAGGCCAAGGTTTCTGAACTCCAGTGCTATTGATGCTAGGGGTCAGTGATTCGTTTTGGTGACCTGTCCTGAATACTGTAGCATGCTAAGCAGCATCCTTGACCTCTACCCACTAGGTGCCAATAGCACCCCTTTCCCATACCTAGTCGTGAGAACCAAACATGCCTCCAGGCTTTGCCAAAAGTCCCCGTAAGGACAAAATCATACCTGATTAAGAACCACTACTATAGAGTCTTACAGATGGTATTAATAAATTTGACCTTTATTCTGCCAACAATAAGAAAACATTGAATATTTTAAGAAAGTGATTGATTTTTAAAACTATCTGGGTAGGACAAGAGGAGGTTAATTAAAAGAGCAAAATGCTGCAGTTGCCAGATAAATAAATGCTCTCTAAGCCTACAGAAGAGAAAGCAGGTTGGTAGGTCAGCCATTCCCAAAATGTTCCGAATTACCTCAAGGGAAGTGGGAACAGGGCCACTAGTTATGTCCTTCCCCCACTGTCCATTCATTTATCTGAAGTTAGACTTCAGGGCTTCTTGTGCATCTGTGTTCACCATTCGGTCTGGCAGTAGTACTCTACATAGCAATTACTAAATAAAACCTTTGCTGATTAATTGTCAGAATTCTAATATGCTTATTAGGGAGAGGGTGAGAATAAATTGTAGATGAAAATTATTAAAATGTCAAATATGTAGCAATGATTATATATTATGCTCCTTTGAGGACATAACACAAAACTAGGAAATCACATAGCAAAACTAAAGCAGATATCAAATACTGAAAGAGAAGTTGTATGCCACCAAGAAGCAGTAATTCTGTTTTTAGTAGAAGTCTCCTGGCTCTACTAACTTGAGATCTTTATTGGCTAAAATGAAAAATCAGTCAACTGTTTCCATCCTTGTTAACTCAGTTCCTTCTGCTTTTTAGGAAAAACACGTAATTTCTCACTGAGGTCTCTTTTTATCCCGATTCTGCTGCATTGTTATTTTTATTTTAATGAGTGTTTGGAAGGTATTTATTATGTAATTTAATAGCAATAAATAAAGTAAATCTGGATGACCTCCCAAAAGATTTGCTATGTACCTGCTTATTTAAAATAATGAAAAAAGAACATTTTCTATAATGACCAGGTAAAGGTTTATTTTGCTTAGTGCCTCTACCTCCAGCCTTCATCTTTTTCTCTTACTTGTTCCCATGTGTGGGCTCTGCCCATGAACTTACTGTTCCTTCTCCATCTGTGCTTGAAAACTATTGCCCATCTGTGCAGGATGGGTTTCATTCAAACCAATAACCAAGAAGCAAGATCCAATATCCTTAAGCATGCTAGAATGAAAGAATAATACCAAAGGAATCCTTCTGACCCATGAACAGGGTTAAGTCTTTAACAGCCAACACTGTCATTCAATTGCTCTCACTTGAGTTCTGGCTCAAAATTTCAGGCAAATTCCTGATTTAAAAAAAAAAAAAATCATACAATCCTTAATCCACTCATGCCACAAGTAAATAGAATGCCTGCTTCTAATCACATGCAGCAGAGGTCCCTGAACTTTGGTAGGCATCAGAATTACCTGCATTACCCTTTACAAATACTTATGCCCACGATCCACTACAGACTTACGGAATAAAACTCATCGGAGATAGGGGCAGACCATCTGTACTTTTAATGAAATCTCCAATAAAACTTGCATACCAAATTCCAATGCACACCAAAACTTAAGAATAACTACTTTATAGACTACAGCAATAATGAGTAATGGCATACAACAATTATTAATTGGTCAGGGATAGATAAATATAAGTCACAACAAATTATTTTACCCCCCAAACAGATGATTTAACAGTCTCCTCTAATAAATCAAAATCTCTTTGGTGGAAACAACAAATCTTAGTTACCTTTATGCCCAAACCAGTTGTATAGCAGGTACTCAATAAATTTTAGAAAAATAAGTAAAAACATCCATATCCACATGAATATCTACTTTAATCAGTTTTATCACTTCATTTGTGTGTAACAAGACTTCTGTACTGTATGATCTCACTTGCATGTGAAATCTAAAAATAAAAATCAAATACACAGAGAGAAAGTAATACTGTGGTTACCAGCGGCAGGGTGGAGAGGAAATGGGGAGATGTAGGTCAAAACACACGAAGTAGCAGATGTATAGGGTAAACAAGTCTTGAGATTTAATGTACAACAGAGAATTATAGTTAATAATATTGTATTGTATTCAAGATTTTTGCTAAAAGAATCTATTTTAGATCCTCTTAACACAAAAAAGGTAACTATGTGGAATGATATGCTAATTTTCTTGACTATAATAACTATTTCACTATCCATATGTATATTAAGATACCATGTAAACCTTAAATATATTATCTTCCCTCTTTGTCTACAGGCTCTGCATCCACAAACTCAACCAACTGCAGACTGAAAATATTCAGAAAAAAAAGCATTACAATAAAAAATACAAACCATAAAACAATGAAATATAACAACTATGTACATAGCATTTACGTTGTATTAGATATTATAAGTAATCTAGTGATCATTTAAATTTTACAAGAGGATGTGCATAGATTACATGCAAATTATACACAGTTTTACATAAGGAACTTAAGCATCCACATACTTTGGTAAGCAAGGGGAGTCCTGGAGTCAGTGCCCCACAGATACCAAGAGACGACTGTATGCAATAAAATGTTTTTTAAAAAAGTCCCTAGACACACAAAAAGGATGGGAAAAAACAAAATACCAAGACTTTCACTTCATTTAATTACTTAAAAATGCTATGCAAAAAGGTACAACAATACAATGTTCCCAGGAAAGAAATGCATGTTCCTCTCACCCACTTTTTCAGCCAAGAGTACATTTTAAGTCTTAGTTTTTAAAAGAAATGAAAATAGGCCATGTTATACATGATAGTCATAAAATTCTCAGGAAAAAAAAAATTAGATGACCCCCAAACTCCTCACATAGCCTTCTCCCTCATACTCCCCATTTGCTGACCTGACAGCTCATCACTGCCTTGCTCCTTTGCAACATCTGCCCCAGATGATGTCTGCATATTTTCCAAAACAGGGTAACAGTTTCTGCCCTTGCAACAAGTGACCCACTAAAAAATTCTAGACCCCCTCACTGGATTTTAGACGTCACTTCAGGGAAAATGCAAAATAAGAAATGCAGACCCAGAATTACCAAGGTGCAAGTACAAAAGCATTCATCCACTGGTTTGTAATAATATCCAAGTTCCATAAATATAACATTTGGTGTGGTAAATTCTATGCACCTTACACTAGTTCCCTATTTTATTTATTCTGAATCTGTCCAAAAATAACAAATGTTTTCCTATTCATGGAGCACTCCATGAAAACCACTGAGTAAGGGCAGTAAAATAAGTTCTTCATTCCTAATAAATCATTATAATTTATGTTGCACTTGTCCCATTGGAGAGGATAATAAGAGGCTGATGTGCGTAACATATTTCCTCAAAAAAAATTTTCACTGGGTTCTTACTTGCTCTGGACAAGAATTGTAAAACAGAAACTTGATGGTTGAGAGCAGAGCATTAAGCAATGTTGAGAGAGATCAGTTGCCAAATGGAGCTTAGAATAGGACTTTTAAAGATAACTTGGATGAAATTAATGTTACATCACCTCAATATCAATGCTGCCTTTGTCATAAATATGCCTGAGAATACTGCTAAGAACTCAGGGTAAAGAAGAGAGATGGCTCTTCTAACTGTTGCATGAACAATCCTGAGATGCATATACACTTGCACAATCAACTTACAAGCTCCACCATTGTCACCAAAGCAGATACCCGATCAAATTCAGTACTTCTCAACCTGCAGCATGCATACGATTCACCTGGAGAACAGACACATGAGCACTACCCCCAGAGATTCTGATTCAGTAGCTTGAGGTGAGGCCCAAGCCTTTGCATATCCAAAAATTTCCTAGGTGATGCAGATGCTGCAAATCTGTGGACCACATTTTGAGTGGCATTCCTCCGGTCGATTTTTCTGATTCCTTTTACAACTCAGGTTTGCTTCTAGATGTGCATTTTAATTAAGAATGCTGTGGGAGAACACACTGGGGGATTTGACATATACTATACCACTCTGAGCCCTGCATAAATAAACATCTATGATGTTTAGATTGCTAAACTCTCCAAAAAGTGAAATAGCCAGGGTCCAACGTAAGACAGTCTGACTCCAAACACCATGTTCTTTTCATTACACTACAGTTGTTATTAAAGTCAACAACTAGATAAGATTACTTGGGGAGAAAGAGAGGACCCAAAAGGGGCTGAGCTCAGAACCTTTGGGAATACCAATTGTTATGGGTGGAATTTTGTCCCATCTCCCAAAAAAGAATATATTGAAGTTCTAAATCCCAATACCTCAGAATCTGACCTTATTTGGAAACAGAATATGGACAGAGGTGATCAAGGTAAAATGAGATTATTAGTATGAGCTCTAATCCAATATGACTTATTTCCTCATAGAAAGAGGAAATTTGGACATAAAGACAGACACATGCAAACCAGAAGACACACGGGAAGAAGACATGCAACTAGAATCCCAGAAACCTCAAGTATTGCTAGAGCTAAAAGAGCCAAGGAAGCATTCTCCTTCAGAGCCTTCAGGGAGAGCATAGCTGTGCAACACCTTGATTTTGAACTTCTGGCCTCCAGAACTGTGTGACAACGCATTTCTGTTATTTCAGTTACCCCACATCTGGTACTTCATGACAGCAGCCCTAGAAGGCTAACATTAATATTTACAGGAACACATCACACACCGGGTCCTATTATGGGGAGGGGAGGGGGGGAGGGGGGAGGGATTGCATTGGGAGTTATACCTGATATAAATGACTGGTTGATGGGTGCTGACGAGTTGATGGGTGCAGCACACCAACATGGCACAAGTATACATATGTAACAAACCTGTACATTATGCACATGTACCCTAGAACTTAAAGTATAATAATAAAAATAAATAAATAATATTTACAGGAACAAAACAAGGTACCTACGAAGGACACTAAGAGGCCATCTTTAAAGGAAGAGAAGTGCTATACCATAGGACCAAAGAGAGAAGAGGTCAAACTAAATTTAAAGAGAGACATGTAAAAATTTCACAGAAACTTCCTACACAATTATTGTCTTTCTAAAATGACCTTTCCGATCAAACGAACAACTTCAACAGGCCATGTGATAAGGAAATCTCAAAATATTTTTGAGTACTTGAGCTGTGAGCAAGAAGGACTAATAATAAACACTTATATGTCTAACAAGACCCTATTATTTAGAACGTTTTTATCATTTATCCTCAAAACAATCTGATAAGGTAGGCAGTATCTACATTGTTCATATCAGAAACTAAAGTTGAGAAAAAACTAATCTTTGTGTGAAATTATTAAGCCTGCAGGCATTATGTTATTGATTTAACTGTTTTCTTATGTAATATCTACAACCCTCTGAGGAAGGTGTCTTATCCACCTTTCATAGGTCAGAAAACAGAAATGTTATGTAAATTGCTCAAGATCAGAGAGCTTTGAAAAAAAGAAAAAGTTTCAAAGTCACATCTGTTGCCTCCAAAACTCATATTCTTTGCATGGCACTATAACTGGCCCCCTTATGGACTGGTGAACTCCGTGAAAAAAAAAAATTATTAAAGTGAGGAAGGTACTGAAAGTGGATTTATGAAACTATAGCTTTGTCACTTTATAGAAATAGTCAAAAGACATTTCTCTTATCTAGGGCATTGTGCATAAGGTGGCTGAAGAAACCATTCACATAAAGGTAATCAGAGTTTATTGCTGACGAAATAAAATATTTTCCCACAAATATGGCTTTTCTGGTCAGGTGAACAACTTTAACTGGTCATCTAGTTAAAGGCAGAATTTGAAGTAACTATCTGAATTGCATGTATACCTAGTTATTCCTCTCCTCAATAAAGAGTAAAAAATTATAAAGACATAAATCGTAAGTACATTACAATATAGAATCTAAGTGCTTTTATTAACATCATGCTTTCATGCTATGCTCAAGATTAAATAAAGCTTTATGCTTTAATAAAGATTTCTCACAACCCTAGAAGATTTTTTTCAAACATTATCCTACTTCATTTTAAGGCAAATTTTCATTCAGATGTAAATTATGAAAGAAGATTTCAATATTACTTAAAATACAAAAATACTGAATAGCAAATGATGTAACATTCTTTTTATTATTAAATGTTTATTTTCAGAAACCCAGAGCTACAAAGGATCTCCGAGAGGCATTTAATTTATCCATGTGGTCTTAATACTGTATATTAATGTATTTTTAATAATAATCAGGATGGAACGTCTCTAAGAGGGCTGCATCCATTGTGGCATCTCCTTCATATCTGAAGGGAATCCTCAAGGCAGAAGACATCCCTTCAAGGGGAGTCTACCCACTCCCAAGCTCTCTTATCCCTACAACAAAAAGCACCTAAATATGCAACTCTGCCCAGTGTCTAGCTCAATCCTGATCTCGTGGAGGAACATTGTAAACAGTTCTAGGCCAAAATTAGGGTCAGACAGAATCAGCATAAGTCTTCTTGGCTGCTAATCCAGTTCAAGTGCTTGCATCCCAATTCTGACCACCTAGATTTAGTCCTAGGTTCTGCATTCAAGTCTTTTTGTGTGTGTGTAACATGCGTAATGCAAGTATGTCTCAAAAACTGAGACCTTGCCTTCATCTGGCCAGTGTCCCTGCTGGAATAGAGCCTTACCCTGAATTCGGTTCTAGTAGCTGAAATCTTACTATTAGTTGAATGGTTTCTCTGCTCTTACCAGTCTACATATCTACCTGGAATCCTAAGTACTTGCATGATAATACTTTACCTTGCCTATCAAAACACTTATAACTCCATGATGAGCCTATATTTTGTCTGTTACTATACATCTTTATAATGTGCCCTCCATATCATTAACTGTATTGAACCACACATATCATCTCAATGCCTGTCTCATTCCAGTGGAGTAGCCTTTAAGCATAATCTATCCAGCCAAGGTTAATTGTGCTACATCCAGGCCAATCTTGAACACAACCTATATGGTGAACACTTCTTAGATCTGCCCTAATGCAGGACTGTCAGCACCTTGTCTTTGCTCCCCTTCTGTGGGGTTCTCATCATCAGAATTTCATAATTTCTAAAGATCTCAATAGTTTTATAAAATAAAAATTATATCTTCAAAAAAAGGGGATAGAGATGTCAGCCACAGATAACAAGGACAAAAGTAACATTTATAAGTAGTTATTTTTCATTCCTAAAACAGAAATGTAAAATATGTCATTTTAATTAACAATATTTTAATATATGTATTAAACCCTGCTGTATTTAAGAATAATATTTTCATTTAATTAGAATTATTATGGTAACTGAATCTCAAGTATTAATTACATATATCTTTAAATTTTACTTGGTATTCTGTTTGCTTCAAGTAATTTTGGAATATATCATATATTAAGCATCTTGCAAGGAATCTAAGATCTTCAAAGGAAAGAATTATATCTTGCATATAATACATGACAGTTTCATCCTATATCAAATCCATAAATCCCTACACATTGATTAAAACTACATGCTTGGGCATTTTATGGAGATTTGTAAAAGCTTTGCTGGCATTAGATTGAAGGCTGTATTAACAATTATGATAACTACTTTGGAAAAATAAAACAAACAAGGGAAAGCACAGAAAAGTTACAAGTGGCACTTGTTCTAACACTCTAAAGCAAATATAATCCCCTTCAATTCACAAAACTATTAATTACTCTCAAGGCTTGCAAGTGTTCTACACAGTTTGCAAACCTTTTTCCATCTTTGCAGTGCATACTTTCAGACAGAGAGGTATTTGAGAACCCACTAACGGTATGATCCTAAGGTATTATTGGGCAGTGGATGTTTAAAAAAAAAAAGTATTTTTTAAGATACCAGGAAAACTCCAATTCCAAAATCTCCTCTATTCCTCATGTATTTCCTGTTGTTTGAATTGCCCAAAGCTTTTTAGTTCAAGTTCTTAATACTAGTAAAATCGGCAATAATCTAAGTGTTTTAACATTTGAAACTTCTATCATAGTTATACTACTCAGAGTAACAAAAAGTCTATAATTACAAATAAAGCGGTGAGAAGAAAGGGATCACAAGGATGCTAAGAATCTGAGTCTGGGAAAAGGGGCTATCAAAAGGGAGCAAAGGGCAAGATTCTGGGGATAAAACAAGACCAAGTGTGGACGTTTCCCACAAGTAAGGAAAACCTGCGTAACCTGAGTTCTGGCTTACACCAGACAGGCGTCAGCGTGGCACAGACCAAGAGAACCAGAACTAATAAACATGAGGATGGCAAGTGATTTTCAACTCAGGCTCCTTCTCTTTTTATCCGGCTCCACGGTTTGCTTCCTACTTGCTGTTAAATCAACAGTCCTAGGCAGACTTAGTCACGTACCAAACAACTTGGAGGCCAACCGGTTTTGGAAAAGTTCATGAGAACTAGACTCCATCTTTATCTTTCTGCCTTTTTAGCTACTGCTATCCAAATGCTGGTTGAACGGCTGAACTTAAAATCTCTCCCAGATACAATGGAAAGAGAAGGCAATCAATCAATCTCCTGCAAGCTTCTAAACCATGTGAGAACAGAATAAGACTCAGGATGATCAGGCTGATTTCTGCTTCCCATAAAATTTGGCAGAGAAGCATCTCCATCTGTGTTCCTTGGGCCCTTGGAAAATCACTGTGCCTGACATTTTAAGGCCCTGGATATCAGAGACAACATTCCCTTTGCAGGGAAGAACAGACTGAATCATCGATTAGATATAGCAATAGCTTTCTTTAGGGAGAAATCTAACTAGCTTATCTGACAGACATCTGAGGCACAGATACTCTTTACTTAATGTAGACACAGTCTAGGTCATACAGAGAAATAAATAAGAATGTACTTCCAAAGAAATATAAATCCCTACAAATTAAATTGATTTCATTCATGCTCCAATTGCCCGGTTCATTTCCAACGTTTTTTTATGCTGATAACTTCCCTCCCAAGTTCTCTGTTCATGACTGGGCTCACACATTCTCTTAATCTGTTAATTATCTGTATTAGTTATTCATCAAATACTATATGCTTTTGGTTGGAACCTGACCAAGAATTTTTTTTTTTAAGTTTCATGCTCTCCTAGGAATAACTTATAAGATGAAAATTCAGATTTCATCACACAATGCACATAGTGACCTCCGTGGGGGGAGATGTTACCAGTAAAATGAAGCTGCTTTCTGTTACAGCAAAGTGCTGTGGATTCTGAAATTTGAAGCCAAAAATAAAATATTCACAAACAACAAAAACATTTATGATTAAAGATGTTACGCATTCAAAATTATGCTCCACGAACTTTTGCTATGTCTTCTATTAAAAAACAGTAGCCTAATGCTAAAGTGTCAGATACTAACCTGAAGCTATTTTAAAAGTTCCTGTTTTAAAAAATTGAGAAATGCTATATGTAGAGAATCTAATGTTTTTTTTTTTTCCTCTCTCCTTACCAAAATCAATCAAATTACAATGGCTACCCAGAACAGTATGAGAGAAGCCTTATCATTCACAACATATATATAACAAACAGCAAGGAGGCTCCCCTAACCAGTATTGCATGCAGAGTGTCAACAAAAGACAGGAAAGAATACAAACTGCCTGCTGTAAGAAAGAACAGAGCAAGAGATCTGAGAGCTAACGGAGAACTTAAGAATGAGAACTGTGATCCAAAAGAAATTCTGAGAGAAAATAAAATGAATGGTGAAATCGGAAAGGAGGAAAATTACCTAGAGAAATAAGAGGCCCCAGACAGACAGCGATACAAAGGTCGAAGTAGCCCATGGCCATAACGATGGATTCAGAAAGCAATAATGCTATAATTTGCTCTTTAAAAACTAGGACTGGATCCAAAAGATTAAAGTATGTTTCTGATACTATTTGACCCCAAAATTCAACCTGCTCCCGTGTTTGCTGTATATCAGAGCTAGAAAAATGAGTCAAGATAAGTCAGTTCTTGCACTGATTTATTGCCATCCAATTAGGAAGCTCTTGGCTCACTGATCAGAAACAAAGATTAAAGGAAAAAAAGACACTATAAAAGCTAAAACTTCTGCAATCTTCTATCTCAACTGACTACACAAAAAGATATGCAGTACCTAATTTAGTATGAGTTATAAATCACTGCAAGTGCTAAAGAAAAAAAAAACCAGATGTTAACATTTAAACATGTTTCTTCTGGATTTGGGCGTATTATTATGTCACCGATAAAAATATTTTTAAATGAAGCTTTAAATGCCCTGATTTTTGCTGTCTACACAGAATATATCTAATATAAAACCACACTTAATAAATATTTATACGAATATAAAATACTCTACAGATTTCAGTAAATATGGTTGCTATAATAGTTATTTGGCATACTTCTTTCTAACTCCCTATGCCTTACTGAATCAGCAAACACATTGTTCAGGGTCCGTAGATGAATAACTAACACTATGTGATGGAAGGATTTGTCTTAGTCTAATGGTTATTTGACAGATTACTTCTCTGTTCATTAGGGGGTGTTACTATTTCAACATACTATTTGTAAAACCTTTTAAAACATTATTTGCAAAAGTTTAAAGTCTACCTTTATTTTTTATTATTATTTTTTATCTTTTATTTTAAGTTGGAGGGTACATGTGCAAGTTGTTACATAGGTAAACCTGTGTCATGGGGTTTGTTGTACAGATTAAAGTATACCTTTATTTTTTATTCATTAAGTTAACACCCATAGAAAATGTGCATAGGAAAACGAATATCATCTTAAAACAAGGAAAGTAAAATAGTAATAATAATAATTAGGTCAGGAACTGAAGCATCAACAAGTGTACTGATGTATTAATAAGTAATGAACATTCTCTCATCAAGAGATTTTGATGTCTATTCAGCACCTAACTGATAGCAAGATCTGTGAGACAGAAATAAGGTAGAAAGGGAGGAAGGAAGAGCAAACAAAGGAAGGTTAAGTCACAGAAAGCCTGGAGTTTAGGCCCTCATTGATAAACTGTATGATATTTGGCAAGTGACAACCTCTATAAACCTCAGTTTTCTCTTAATATATGAGCTCAACTTATGTCCCAGGATCATCATAATGATTCAATTAGATGGTGTAGGTAATATTGTTTTACAAATGATAAAGCTCTATATAATACAAATTTATTACTTCTGCTAATATTTAGATGAACAGAGGAAACAACCTCAGAAATAATGAAGAATAAATTTGGTTACATGCCAGGTTTATTTGATCACAGAGTACTGTTAAGGTTTACTAATTTAATTTCCAATGTAGCTTTTCAAACTTATTTATCCAAAGTGTTAGTTTGCATTTTTTAAAATACCTATTAAACCAAAAACCTAACCATGTAATTAATAAATCATTTTCTTTCCTTGAGGTATACATAGCCAAAGATATAAAAGAACTGTCATTTTACTACCTAAGAGAGATTTTTTAAATATTAAGCATAACATTTTGTGCCTACCTCAGTCTACCTGCCTTCAAGAATAATATAGTTCCAGATTCCCTGAAATGCCAGAATGCAGCCAAATGGAGGTTAAAAAGGAGAATATGCATGCTGAAAGTTCCTAAATAGAACCTCTTCACAAGTTCTAGATGCGTAGGTCTCCAAAATATCACAAGAGAAACAAAAAACATAACCACATAAATTCCTGCTTTAAAGGAAAAAAAAGTGTTATGATAAAGTGATCTCTGAAGCAAATCTTTTCAAATAATTTTTTGTGATCATCCTAAAATGATTAGAGATTGCTTCTAATCCGGAATTAATCTTTCAGATATCTGAGTTGAATAGTTTTGGTAAGAGCAGACACAAGACAGTAATATTTGTATTAGTCTGTTTTCACACTACTATAAAGAAATGCCCGAGACTGAGTGATTTATGAAGGAAGGAGGTTTAATTGACTTACAGTTCAGCATGGCTGGGGAGGCCTCAGGAAACTTACAATCATGGCGGAAGGTGAAGAGGAAGCAAGGCACCTTCCTCACAAGGCATCAGGGAGGAGATGTACCAAGCAAAGTGGGAAGAGCCTCCTATAAAACTATCAGATCTCGTGAGAACTCACTACTACTAGAACAGCATGGAGAAAACTGCCCCCATGATTCAATTACCTCCACCTGGTCTCTCCTTTGACATGTGGGGATTATTGGGATCCTGGGGATTTTAATTCAAGATGAGATTTGAGTGGGAACACAAAGCCTAACCATATCAATACTCATGGAATACTGGAAATTAAAATCCTCACTTAGCAGCTCATTTTTTTCCTGATTATATTTCCCCAATTTTCAAATCTTCATTTGTCAGCACTTACTCTATTTACTGTTCAACCTTTTATCATAATGTTATTATATCAAATTCATTACTACTTTGCCCTGCTAGTGTCATTGTATTATTACACATAAGCCTTATGATAAGTAAGCTTAATGTGAAAATTGTTAATAGATTAATAAAATGGAGAAACAAATGATTCTGCATAACCCAAGGCCTACACTTTGCTATTACAATTGAGTTTTGCATAGCAAACAACAGCATGACCAGCAGTGTGGATTTCAGCTTAGTACTGCATATATATTGGACACAGACAGACCAAAGGAGAGGAATATGTCATCCAAAGATTAAACAATTTAGACAAAATGTCTGTAGACAGAGCCACATTAAGAGGCAGACAACCCATGTAGCCGCTCATATTGCTAAGAAGCTATCAGTAGAAATACTAAGATGGAGAAAATTATATTAAACAATGTCCTCTTAAGGAGGAGACATATGAAAGAATACTTTGATAAGTCTCATTAGGTGAATTGAAGTACAACCTCCAGTGGATATGTCAAAGTCACAAAGGTAATATGTCTTCTAGGGAGGTGAGTATGGATTTATCGAATGAGCTATACGTCCTGGCAAGCTGCCCCAGAACCTCTCCTCCACTCTCTCCACCCTCCATAGCACTCCTCTAAATGGACATTGAATAAAGAAATAATGAGAATTTTCTCAAAGAGGCACCATGATCCTACCAGGACAGCCAGACATCGCCTAACATGATCCTATTTTCATATGAGATGATGCATTCTGGCAGCACTGTGGCTTGGAAGGGAGACACCTAAACTCACAGAGAAACATTAACAGACAATTGGAATTACTCAGGCAAGAAGTACCTAGCACCTGAATTCAACTATCGTCAGTGGGAACAGAAAGAAAGCAGATGAATCCATGAGTTTGGATGAGGTTGTAAAAGAAACAAGCACATATTGGGGAGAGCAATTAAAACATTTTCAGTTGAATAATGAGCAAAGAATCCAAACTACACTGAGTTCAGGATGAAGCAGGAGAATATTAAAAGCCCTTTTTTCATAAAGATTGACAATAAAGGGATGTTTTAAATTATCTTAAATGTCATAAACAATCTTGCCACAAAGTCAACATATACAGGAAAAACAGAAGGCTACAAAAACCGAGTTTTCAATATGAAGTCAACTTACATATAATGTATTATATTATGTACATATATTATTAAGTCCATTAAGAGACATATTAGAAACAAGAGAATATGTAAGAATCTTACCAAGGAATTGCAGAACAAAGGCCGACTCTCTGACCTGAGCACATCAGCAGAATTGACATGGTACCGCAGGGAAGTGTTGCTACCAATTGTCTATAAAAGAAAGTGGCTTTGAAAAATTTGCAAACTGCCACTTGAATATCCAAAATGATAACTCAGCTAAACATGAAAATGTATAGATTCACAAGCGTAAATCCAGACTAATGTTGACTAGAGCAATTGCCCTGTGCTGGCTCATTTGGGTGTAGAGTAAAATTCCCGAAGTTATCTATCCCCCTGTACCTGCAAGATAGCCCATTCTTTTGAAAAGAGAATTTTGAGATGCTTTTATTGTTACCACTACTAAAGGGCAAAGTAAAGGCCTGAGACCATGCCCTCCGACCTTCCAAGGGTCACAGATTCTGAAAATTGTAATTGCCTCTCTCACCAAGATGTCAAACATAAAAAAGAATTAAAAGTTTATTACAGCCGGGCGCGGTGGCTCACGCCTGTAATCCCAGCACTTTGGGAGGCTGAGGCAGGTGGATCACGAGGTCAGGAGATCAAGACCATCCTGGCTAACACGGTGAAACCCTGTCTCTACTAAAAAATACAAAAAAAAAAAAAAAAAAATTAGCCAGGAGTGGTGGCGGGCGCCTGTAGTCCCAGCTACTCGGGAGGCTGAGGCAGGAGAATGGCGTGAACCCGGGAGGCGGAGCTTGCAGTGAGCTGAGATCGCGCCACTGCACTTCAATCTGGGTAACAGGGAGACACCGTCTCAAAAAAAAAAAAAAAAAAAAAAAAAAGCAGAATTGAATCCCTTCCAGTCACTCAGTCTTGAAGAGTTCTCCAGGATTTCCAAAATGCCAACATTTCCCACTCTGAAAGTTTACTCTCTCCAAGGTAACAGACCTTAACAGCATCCTTAGTGTTGCTAAATTATACCAGAGGAAAAAAAATTCTTTTTTGCTAAATCAGCTTTTGGTGTTGCAGTAATATTTTAGCTCTGTGCTTCCTGACAGCTAGGAGTCTAATTACCACTCTCCCATTCATCCATTCAGCAATCTTTGACTATCTTCAACCCAGTGAGGCATACAGATTGGTCCTTACTCCTCCTCCTCCTGCCTGCTTCATACAAAAGGACTTCATTCAGATCCAGAAACAAATTCCCATGTTTTTCATAAAGAATGCCAATCTTATAGCTAATAACCTTGCTTCACAAGTCTACAGTCCATGCTCTATGGTAGGTACTGACAATAGAAAGACGAATCAAACACACTTCCTGCTTATGAGGGGATACAAGGTCAGGTGTGGGAAACAGACATTTAAGCAACCGCTTTTCTACACCATTTTAGGTAAGCTTCCAGTAAGAATAGGAGCAGCAAGAATTGGGATTCCAGGAGAAATTCAAAAATGTACAATTTTTCATTACACAAATACTTCAATTCAATATAATTCATTTACTTAGTGCCAACAGTGAGTTAGGCACTAGGCACACCTGTCGTCTGTCCATGAGGAGAGAGGCAACAGGAACTATGCATACCTGTCACCTGTCCATGAGGAGTAAAGGTGACAGGCACTATGCATAATGGTCACCTGTCCATGAGGAGAGAGGCGATGGGCATTATGCACAACTGTCACCTGTCCATGAGGAGAGAGGCGATGGGCATTATGCACACCTGTCACCTGTCCATGAGGAGAGAGGTGACAGGAACTATGCACAGCTGTCACCAGTCCATGAAGAGAGAGGCGACAGTAACTACACACACCTGTCACCAGTCCATGAGGAGAGAGGCGATAGGCACTATGCACACCTGTCACCAGTCCATGAGGAGAGAGGCGATAGGCACTATGGACACCTGTCACCTGTCCATGAGGAGAGAGGCGATAGGCACTATGGACACCTGTCACCTGTCCATGAGGAGAGAGGCGACAGTAACTATGCACACCTGTCACCTGTCCATGAGGAGAGAGGCGACAGTAACTATGCACACCTGTCACCTGTCCATGAGGAGAGAGGCGACAGTAACTATGCACACCTGTCACCTGTCCATGAGGAGAGAGGCGACAGTAACTATGCACACCTGTCACCTGTCCATGAGGAGAAAGGCGATAGGCACTATGCATAATGGTCACCTGTCCATGAGGAGAGAGGCGATAGGCACTATGGACACCTGTCACCTGTCCATGAGGAGAGAGGCGACAGTAACTACACACACCTGTCACCAGTCCATGAGGAGAGAAGCGATAGGCACTATGCACACCTGTCACCTGTCCATGAGGAGAGAGGCGATAGGCACTATGGACACCTGTCACCTGTCCATGAGGAGACAGGCGATAAGCACTATGGACACCTGTCACCTGTCCATGAGGAGACAGGCGATAAGCACTATGCACACCTGTCACCTGTCCATGAGGAGACAGGCGATAAGCACTATGGACACCTGTCACCTGTCCATGAGGAGAGAGGCGACAGGCACTATGCATAACTGTCACCTGTCCATGAGGAGAGAGGCAATAGGCACTATGGACACCTGTCACCTGTCCATGAGGAAAGAGGCGACAGGCACTATGCATAACTGTCACCTGTCCATGAGGAGAGAGGCGACAGGTATGCATAGTGCCTGATTCACTGGGGGCACTAAGTAAATGGATTACATTGAATTGAAGTATCCATGTAAGGAAAATTGTACATTGAACTTAAAGAAACTTGCAAATAAGTTTATAAATAATTTACACCAGGAGTCAGCAAATGTTTTCTAAAAAGGGCCAGATAGTAAATATTTTATGCTTTGTAGTCCAGATGGTCTCTGTTGCAACTACTAACTCTGCCTTTGTAGTATGAAAGCACTCATAGACAATACATAAACTAGTAAACATGCTATATTTCCATAAAACTTTAATTGCAAAAGCAGGCAGTAGGCTATAAGTGACCCATAGCCATAGTTTTCCACTCCAACTTTAATTATAAAAATTGAGATGACTCAAACATTTTCATGGATACCTCTGACATCTACCAATGTCTCTTCTCATTTTACCTTCTCCTCCTTGTGTGTGTGTGTGTGTGTGTGTGTGAGAGAGAGAGAGAGAGAGAGAGAGAGAGAGAGAGAGAGAGAGAGAGAGACTCTTACTCCGTTTCCCAGGGGCTGGAATGCAGTGGCATGATCACAGCTCACTGCAGTCTCAATCCCTCAGGCTCAAGTGATCCTCCAGCCTCAGCCTCCCAAGCAGCTAGGACTACAGGTGCACACCACCATGCCCAGCTAATTTTTTTGTTGTACAGATGGAGTCTCACTATGTTCCCCAGGCTGGTCTCGAACTCCTGGGACCTCAGGTGATCTGCCTGCCTTGGCCTCCCAAAGTGCTGGAATTACAAGCATGAGCCACTGCACTGCACTCAGCCAACCCTCTTCTCTTTCTGAGAAGACTACCTTATCCTTTGTGCTCTAAGCAATTGGTAATTAGACGCTTCTATATATTAGTATTTTATTTTGAAACAATCCTCTGCTTGCTCACCTTCGCTCTGTTTTCCTAGCACCTGGCCGTCAAGAAGAAGCAAGTAGGTCCTCAGTATTGGCAATTTATACCACTGATTCCATTAAAATGATGAAAGCTGCTCTACCTAAATTCTAATTATTCTAGAACTTTGGGGTCTGAGCCAGAGCATAAATGCAAAAGTAGAATCTGAGAGATTCTTAGATTTGTGGAGATATTAGCCACAAATGAAGACTGTATCCAAGTACTGATATTTATTGTTTGCTAAATAAAGAGTACAAGTTTAAAAATCAGTAGGTCATTTTTTTAAAAGTTAGTTAGTTATTTATTTGAACCTTTACTGAGAAGTCAGTTAATTCTGACCTTTTCATAAATTAAATTAAACTAGCACTGGCTAAAAGGTGATGGGAAGAAAAGGTGAAAAGGTTAGTGGGTTGTTGTCATTTTTATTGCACAGAAATTTCTGAATTGAGCATTCAGCCAAAATATTGCAAAGATTCAAAATTTAATTTCCTGGGACAGGCAAGCCAATTTTTAATGGTACCACAAAGACTTCCAAAATGAGAGTTAATTTAATTCATTGTCATCCAAACCAAAATTGTAAAAGTATATAAAAAAGCAATCAGTACATTTTCTCCAAGTAATAATTTTCCTTTCTCCAAGTTTCATGTATATTACTACAACCCAGAGTAATATTTTCTCAGTAGTATATTTTTACTTGTTTGGTTAGCATAAGATGCTGCTCTAAATACATATATTTAATATTCTGGTATGTTTTTTAAAACAGTCTTATTTCCTTTCATTGTGACTTTGAAACAGTACCTATATACATATGAAAAATGAAAAGACCCTAAATACAGAAACTAACAAAGAGAGTATGTAAAATTGTTATATGAATATAATAAATGCTGTTTTATTAACTTTGAAATAAAATCAACCATTAATAAATTGAAAATTTTATAACTTAAGCCATTTAATGTAATTCTATTTGAAATATGTATTGTTTACTAAAAACTTATTTTAGCCAAAAATAACACAAAGCTTCTAGAATGCCAACAAAATGTGTTTTAATAACCCAATTCATCAGAAAAATGTTGAGGAGGACTCTCTACCCCTTTTCACGCCTTTACAATTTGAGGAGCTGCACAACATAGTGGAATGAAATTCCCTATTTCAAACCTCGTTCTATTGCTTAGCAGCTGAATGTCTGGGCAAGTTATTTAACCTGGCTCTGAGTTTCATGAAATGGAAATAGTATTAGAACCTATCTCACAGGCTTGAAGTGCCACTTACATGAGATAATATTTGTAATCCACTATAAACAGAGCTTAATACATAGAAAATGTTGAATAAATGTCAGCCATTAGTAATATGTTCATTTTTCTTCATTAAATGTGATTTTATTTACTACAATTTGTCCTCAGAAATGACAAACAAAGACTAGAGGCTATAGCTACAGAGAAAGGAGAATTGGGGTCAAGTAGTTCAGACAGGAGAAACACCCTAGAGCTCAACTCAGCATACATGATACAGCTATGTACTTCCAGTGACTAACAGTGGATGCTGCTGCAGGCAAGATACCAAAGCAATGTTTTGTGTCAGCAGCATTAAGCAGATCAGAAATCAGAAAAATTATATACAGTAACAGATTCTATGGTTAGCAACTGTAACTTAAATACAGAAAGCCTGTCTATGTGTGTACAAATTCAAACATGGACATGATGCTGAAAAGTTTTTACTTAGTCTTTTCAGCCCTTTTCACCGTTAATGCCTTAGATGCAATGGAAAGACTTGCCCATTGTATTTCTGCAAAGCAACATTTCAAAATTAAGGTTCCAGGACACTGAAGTCTAAGTCTAACATCATACACAATCTCAGAGTTCACCTCAATATCTTCAGCCTGAAGAAAATGGATAAAAAGTACATGATACTTTAAGCTTTAGTGAACTGTAACTTATTTTTAAAAAGAAGGGGAAGGTATATTTTAATGTGAATTACATTTTAAAGCAAAAGCAATATAATGGTACTTCTAGAACCTCATAAACTTTGAATAAAAATGGATCAGTTCATACTTAATGCTTTGTTCCATAAAGCTCTTCCAGATACTTGAAATGGTAAAGCTGCTACTTTACATAAAACAATATGCTCTTCTATAAAGCTGTGTTCTAAATATATAACGCTTGGGTACATTTCATGGCATTTTAAAATGCATTGTTTTCTGGACTTGCATGTATTGGTGATTTCAGGGATAGAGAATTATAAAACAGTGTCACAATTTAAAGTATGTGAACATTATGATTTCGTCACAGAATCTTATTTTTAAAACAGTATTTTATTTATCTTCTAAATAAGATTAAAGAACAGAAATTAGTCTCATACCTTTAGTAGGTTTTTCTAGATCACTATTGCTATAGACAATGTTTGTATCTCTCCAAAAATTCATGTGTTAAATTCTAATGGTCAATGTGATAGTATTAGGAGGTGGGGCCTTTGGGGGTGATTAAGTCATGAGAGTGGAGTCCTCATGGATGGTATCAATGCCCTTATAAAAGAGGCCTCAGAGAACTCCCTCCCCACTTCCACCGTGTGAGACTCCAGGAAGCAGTCCCCCACAATATACTGAACCTGCCAGCACCTTGATCTTGGACTTCTCAGCCTTCAGAACTGTGAGAAATAAATTTCTGTCCTTTATAAACCACACGGTTATTTGTATTTTGTTATAAAAGCCCAAACAAAGATAACTATAGCAGTCAATATTTAGCCCATATATTTCAGAATAATAAAAAATAAATCTCTGAAGTAGAAAAGAACCTCTCCATGTGATATTTTCACATACCATTTAGTCAACTTATTACAAGGATAAGTATAAATATTTCTACATTGTCTCCACTGGTATTAATTTTGACCTTCAGCAGCAGAATTAAACTTTGATCAATCATGATTATGTGTTATGCAGGTCACAATTACTATTGTGCCACCATTTCGATGACAAACTAGAAAGATTGAAAAAAACAGAAATGATTTTAGATGACTGTACCTAAATAATTTTTAATAATAAAAATCAACAGTCAACTAAAGATATATTAGATATCTGGTTATATTTTAGATGGCATTTTTCAAAGTTCAGGTTATAACCTATTAATAAATCCCCAGAATCAACATAGGGGGGGGGGGGGGGGGGGGGGGGGGGGGGGGGGGGGGGGGGGGGGGGGGGGGGGGGGGGGGGGGGGGGGGGGGGGGGGGGGGGGGGGGGGGGGGGGGGGGGGGGGGGGGGGGGGGGGGGGGGGGGGGGGGGGGGGGGGGGGGGGGGGGGGGGGGGGGGGGGGGGGGGGGGGGGGGGGGGGGGGGGGGGGGGGGGGGGGGGGGGGGGGGGGGGGGGGGGGGGGGGGGGGGGGGGGGGGGGGGGGGGGGGGGGGGGGGGGGGGGGGGGGGGGGGGGGGGGGGGGGGGGGGGGGGGGGGGGGGGGGGGGGGGGGGGGGGGGGGGGGGGGGGGGGGGGGGGGGGGGGGGGGGGGGGGGGGGGGGGGGGGGGGGGGGGGGGGGGGGGGGGGGGGGGGGGGGGGGGGGGGGGGGGGGGGGGGGGGGGGGGGGGGGGGGGGGGGGGGGGGGGGGGGGGGGGGGGGGGGGGGGGGGGGGGGGGGGGGGGGGGGGGGGGGGGGGGGGGGGGGGGGGGGGGGGGGGGGGGGGGGGGGGGGGGGGGGGGGGGGGGGGGGGGGGGGGGGGGGGGGGGGGGGGGGGGGGGGGGGGGGGGGGGGGGGGGGGGGGGGGGGGGGGGGGGGGGGGGGGGGGGGGGGGGGGGGGGGGGGGGGGGGGGGGGGGGGGGGGGGGGGGGGGGGGGGGGGGGGGGGGGGGGGGGGGGGGGGGGGGGGGGGGGGGGGGGGGGGGGGGGGGGGGGGGGGGGGGGGGGGGGGGGGGGGGGGGGGGGGGGGGGGGGGGGGGGGGGGGGGGGGGGGGGGGGGGGGGGGGGGGGGGGGGGGGGGGGGGGGGGGGGGGGGGGGGGGGGGGGGGGGGGGGGGGGGGGGGGGGGGGGGGGGGGGGGGGGGGGGGGGGGGGGGGGGGGGGGGGGGGGGGGGGGGGGGGGGGGGGGGGGGGGGGGGGGGGGGGGGGGGGGGGGGGGGGGGGGGGGGGGGGGGGGGGGGGGGGGGGGGGGGGGGGGGGGGGGGGGGGGGGGGGGGGGGGGGGGGGGGGGGGGGGGGGGGGGGGGGGGGGGGGGGGGGGGGGGGGGGGGGGGGGGGGGGGGGGGGGGGGGGGGGGGGGGGGGGGGGGGGGGGGGGGGGGGGGGGGGGGGGGGGGGGGGGGGGGGGGGGGGGGGGGGGGGGGGGGGGGGGGGGGGGGGGGGGGGGGGGGGGGGGGGGGGGGGGGGGGGGGGGGGGGGGGGGGGGGGGGGGGGGGGGGGGGGGGGGGGGGGGGGGGGGGGGGGGGGGGGGGGGGGGGGGGGGGGGGGGGGGGGGGGGGGGGGGGGGGGGGGGGGGGGGGGGGGGGGGGGGGGGGGGGGGGGGGGGGGGGGGGGGGGGGGGGGGGGGGGGGGGGGGGGGGGGGGGGGGGGGGGGGGGGGGGGGGGGGGGGGGGGGGGGGGGGGGGGGGGGGGGGGGGGGGGGGGGGGGGGGGGGGGGGGGGGGGGGGGGGGGGGGGGGGGGGGGGGGGGGGGGGGGGGGGGGGGGGGGGGGGGGGGGGGGGGGGGGGGGGGGGGGGGGGGGGGGGGGGGGGGGGGGGGGGGGGGGGGGGGGGGGGGGGGGGGGGGGGGGGGGGGGGGGGGGGGGGGGGGGGGGGGGGGGGGGGGGGGGGGGGGGGGGGGGGGGGGGGGGGGGGGGGGGGGGGGGGGGGGGGGGGGGGGGGGGGGGGGGGGGGGGGGGGGGGGGGGGGGGGGGGGGGGGGGGGGGGGGGGGGGGGGGGGGGGGGGGGGGGGGGGGGGGGGGGGGGGGGGGGGGGGGGGGGGGGGGGGGGGGGGGGGGGGGGGGGGGGGGGGGGGGGGGGGGGGGGGGGGGGGGGGGGGGGGGGGGGGGGGGGGGGGGGGGGGGGGGGGGGGGGGGGGGGGGGGGGGGGGGGGGGGGGGGGGGGGGGGGGGGGGGGGGGGGGGGGGGGGGGGGGGGGGGGGGGGGGGGGGGGGGGGGGGGGGGGGGGGGGGGGGGGGGGGGGGGGGGGGGGGGGGGGGGGGGGGGGGGGGGGGGGGGGGGGGGGGGGGGGGGGGGGGGGGGGGGGGGGGGGGGGGGGGGGGGGGGGGGGGGGGGGGGGGGGGGGGGGGGGGGGGGGGGGGGGGGGGGGGGGGGGGGGGGGGGGGGGGGGGGGGGGGGGGGGGGGGGGGGGGGGGGGGGGGGGGGGGGGGGGGGGGGGGGGGGGGGGGGGGGGGGGGGGGGGGGGGGGGGGGGGGGGGGGGGGGGGGGGGGGGGGGGGGGGGGGGGGGGGGGGGGGGGGGGGGGGGGGGGGGGGGGGGGGGGGGGGGGGGGGGGGGGGGGGGGGGGGGGGGGGGGGGGGGGGGGGGGGGGGGGGGGGGGGGGGGGGGGGGGGGGGGGGGGGGGGGGGGGGGGGGGGGGGGGGGGGGGGGGGGGGGGGGGGGGGGGGGGGGGGGGGGGGGGGGGGGGGGGGGGGGGGGGGGGGGGGGGGGGGGGGGGGGGGGGGGGGGGGGGGGGGGGGGGGGGGGGGGGGGGGGGGGGGGGGGGGGGGGGGGGGGGGGGGGGGGGGGGGGGGGGGGGGGGGGGGGGGGGGGGGGGGGGGGGGGGGGGGGGGGGGGGGGGGGGGGGGGGGGGGGGGGGGGGGGGGGGGGGGGGGGGGGGGGGGGGGGGGGGGGGGGGGGGGGGGGGGGGGGGGGGGGGGGGGGGGGGGGGGGGGGGGGGGGGGGGGGGGGGGGGGGGGGGGGGGGGGGGGGGGGGGGGGGGGGGGGGGGGGGGGGGGGGGGGGGGGGGGGGGGGGGGGGGGGGGGGGGGGGGGGGGGGGGGGGGGGGGGGGGGGGGGGGGGGGGGGGGGGGGGGGGGGGGGGGGGGGGGGGGGGGGGGGGGGGGGGGGGGGGGGGGGGGGGGGGGGGGGGGGGGGGGGGGGGGGGGGGGGGGGGGGGGGGGGGGGGGGGGGGGGGGGGGGGGGGGGGGGGGGGGGGGGGGGGGGGGGGGGGGGGGGGGGGGGGGGGGGGGGGGGGGGGGGGGGGGGGGGGGGGGGGGGGGGGGGGGGGGGGGGGGGGGGGGGGGGGGGGGGGGGGGGGGGGGGGGGGGGGGGGGGGGGGGGGGGGGGGGGGGGGGGGGGGGGGGGGGGGGGGGGGGGGGGGGGGGGGGGGGGGGGGGGGGGGGGGGGGGGGGGGGGGGGGGGGGGGGGGGGGGGGGGGGGGGGGGGGGGGGGGGGGGGGGGGGGGGGGGGGGGGGGGGGGGGGGGGGGGGGGGGGGGGGGGGGGGGGGGGGGGGGGGGGGGGGGGGGGGGGGGGGGGGGGGGGGGGGGGGGGGGGGGGGGGGGGGGGGGGGGGGGGGGGGGGGGGGGGGGGGGGGGGGGGGGGGGGGGGGGGGGGGGGGGGGGGGGGGGGGGGGGGGGGGGGGGGGGGGGGGGGGGGGGGGGGGGGGGGGGGGGGGGGGGGGGGGGGGGGGGGGGGGGGGGGGGGGGGGGGGGGGGGGGGGGGGGGGGGGGGGGGGGGGGGGGGGGGGGGGGGGGGGGGGGGGGGGGGGGGGGGGGGGGGGGGGGGGGGGGGGGGGGGGGGGGGGGGGGGGGGGGGGGGGGGGGGGGGGGGGGGGGGGGGGGGGGGGGGGGGGGGGGGGGGGGGGGGGGGGGGGGGGGGGGGGGGGGGGGGGGGGGGGGGGGGGGGGGGGGGGGGGGGGGGGGGGTGGGGGGGGGGGGGGGGGGGGGGGGGGGGGGGGGGGGGGGGGGGGGGGGGGGGGGGGGGGGGGGGGGGGGGGGGGGGGGGGGGGGGGGGGGGGGGGGGGGGGGGGGGGGGGGGGGGGGGGGGGGGGGGGGGGGGGGGGGGGGGGGGGGGGGGGGGGGGGGGGGGGGGGGGGGGGGGGGGGGGGGGGGGGGGGGGGGGGGGGGGGGGGGGGGGGGGGGGGGGGGGGGGGGGGGGGGGGGGGGGGGGGGGGGGGGGGGGGGGGGGGGGGGGGGGGGGGGGGGGGGGGGGGGGGGGGGGGGGGGGGGGGGGGGGGGGGGGGGGGGGGGGGGGGGGGGGGGGGGGGGGGGGGGGGGGGGGGGGGGGGGGGGGGGGGGGGGGGGGGGGGGGGGGGGGGGGGGGGGGGGGGGGGGGGGGGGGGGGGGGGGGGGGGGGGGGGGGGGGGGGGGGGGGGGGGGGGGGGGGGGGGGGGGGGGGGGGGGGGGGGGGGGGGGGGGGGGGGGGGGGGGGGGGGGGGGGGGGGGGGGGGGGGGGGGGGGGGGGGGGGGGGGGGGGGGGGGGGGGGGGGGGGGGGGGGGGGGGGGGGGGGGGGGGGGGGGGGGGGGGGGGGGGGGGGGGGGGGGGGGGGGGGGGGGGGGGGGGGGGGGGGGGGGGGGGGGGGGGGGGGGGGGGGGGGGGGGGGGGGGGGGGGGGGGGGGGGGGGGGGGGGGGGGGGGGGGGGGGGGGGGGGGGGGGGGGGGGGGGGGGGGGGGGGGGGGGGGGGGGGGGGGGGGGGGGGGGGGGGGGGGGGGGGGGGGGGGGGGGGGGGGGGGGGGGGGGGGGGGGGGGGGGGGGGGGGGGGGGGGGGGGGGGGGGGGGGGGGGGGGGGGGGGGGGGGGGGGGGGGGGGGGGGGGGGGGGGGGGGGGGGGGGGGGGGGGGGGGGGGGGGGGGGGGGGGGGGGGGGGGGGGGGGGGGGGGGGGGGGGGGGGGGGGGGGGGGGGGGGGGGGGGGGGGGGGGGGGGGGGGGGGGGGGGGGGGGGGGGGGGGGGGGGGGGGGGGGGGGGGGGGGGGGGGGGGGGGGGGGGGGGGGGGGGGGGGGGGGGGGGGGGGGGGGGGGGGGGGGGGGGGGGGGGGGGGGGGGGGGGGGGGGGGGGGGGGGGGGGGGGGGGGGGGGGGGGGGGGGGGGGGGGGGGGGGGGGGGGGGGGGGGGGGGGGGGGGGGGGGGGGGGGGGGGGGGGGGGGGGGGGGGGGGGGGGGGGGGGGGGGGGGGGGGGGGGGGGGGGGGGGGGGGGGGGGGGGGGGGGGGGGGGGGGGGGGGGGGGGGGGGGGGGGGGGGGGGGGGGGGGGGGGGGGGGGGGGGGGGGGGGGGGGGGGGGGGGGGGGGGGGGGGGGGGGGGGGGGGGGGGGGGGGGGGGGGGGGGGGGGGGGGGGGGGGGGGGGGGGGGGGGGGGGGGGGGGGGGGGGGGGGGGGGGGGGGGGGGGGGGGGGGGGGGGGGGGGGGGGGGGGGGGGGGGGGGGGGGGGGGGGGGGGGGGGGGGGGGGGGGGGGGGGGGGGGGGGGGGGGGGGGGGGGGGGGGGGGGGGGGGGGGGGGGGGGGGGGGGGGGGGGGGGGGGGGGGGGGGGGGGGGGGGGGGGGGGGGGGGGGGGGGGGGGGGGGGGGGGGGGGGGGGGGGGGGGGGGGGGGGGGGGGGGGGGGGGGGGGGGGGGGGGGGGGGGGGGGGGGGGGGGGGGGGGGGGGGGGGGGGGGGGGGGGGGGGGGGGGGGGGGGGGGGGGGGGGGGGGGGGGGGGGGGGGGGGGGGGGGGGGGGGGGGGGGGGGGGGGGGGGGGGGGGGGGGGGGGGGGGGGGGGGGGGGGGGGGGGGGGGGGGGGGGGGGGGGGGGGGGGGGGGGGGGGGGGGGGGGGGGGGGGGGGGGGGGGGGGGGGGGGGGGGGGGGGGGGGGGGGGGGGGGGGGGGGGGGGGGGGGGGGGGGGGGGGGGGGGGGGGGGGGGGGGGGGGGGGGGGGGGGGGGGGGGGGGGGGGGGGGGGGGGGGGGGGGGGGGGGGGGGGGGGGGGGGGGGGGGGGGGGGGGGGGGGGGGGGGGGGGGGGGGGGGGGGGGGGGGGGGGGGGGGGGGGGGGGGGGGGGGGGGGGGGGGGGGGGGGGGGGGGGGGGGGGGGGGGGGGGGGGGGGGGGGGGGGGGGGGGGGGGGGGGGGGGGGGGGGGGGGGGGGGGGGGGGGGGGGGGGGGGGGGGGGGGGGGGGGGGGGGGGGGGGGGGGGGGGGGGGGGGGGGGGGGGGGGGGGGGGGGGGGGGGGGGGGGGGGGGGGGGGGGGGGGGGGGGGGGGGGGGGGGGGGGGGGGGGGGGGGGGGGGGGGGGGGGGGGGGGGGGGGGGGGGGGGGGGGGGGGGGGGGTTCACAACTTGCAATTTTTTACCAAAATGACAGACTAGAAAAAAATACAAAAGAATAGAGATACTAGAACACATCATATCTATAATAAAAGTATCTTTTCATAAAGCATATTTTTAGTTACATGAGTGTGTGTGTATGTTGGATTACAATTAAAATCCATTTCTTATTATAGGTTACTGTCAAAAACCTTTGAAAGTCAATAGAGAGCTATCATACATAAATGTAAGTACAAAACTAAAATGTGAAATTCTTAACTCTCACTTCTGTGTAGTTCACTTCCCACTCAAAATCAGGATTTCAATATATTCCCATAATATCTAAAGTTCTAACAAATATAGAAAAATTGTTTTCTGCATTAAAGGCCAAATTCATTCCTGATATTATGACTCATGTTTTTGGAAAATGGAAATTATACTTTTCTTTTTTTATTGCTCTATCTCCTATAATGCTTTTATTATGAAGGGGGTGGTGAATATTTGAAATTCAGTAGGACAAAGCAACCCACACAATCGCTTGCTACATCACCAGACATTTAAAACACTCCCTTCTTCAATTCAGCAAAATGCTATTATAGTAACCAATATTTCCTCTAATTTTTGAAAGTATGAATGGAATATTGTTACATAAAAACAACTAACCACAATATTTAGCATAGAAAATTTCAACTCATCTTGACAACCACCAGTGTGGCATATAATAATAATTAAATTTAAATTAGTAGTAGTAGTGTTTGCACATGGTCTAACCAGTCAGTGATAGTGTATTGGTGGAAGAAATTGTTCTAGAACTTGCAGGCACCTGGAGGCCTGAGGTCCATGGGCTCCCCCACCAACCCCACTTCCCACACAACATGCCCACTCTTCTGGTGTCTGCATTTTGCAGAGTTAAGGCAACCCCTGGACACTTGGGTCTGCTCTGACTCAATCTTAACACCTAGGAATGAGCAAGTCCTTCCTCAAAGATATCCCAAAAACAGGGAGATAACCTACGTTTTGACCACAAAAATGAAAATCAAAAACCGCTTCAGACACACCAACCACTGCATTCACTAAGAGGAGAAATGGTTGCTGCCTACATCAAGCATAACAACAACAACAAAAAAACAAAAAGATGGGGGCCCACGGGTGCTTCTAATCTGTCGTTTGGATAAAGTTAGCTGGTATTTTGTTTAAAGTTTTTCTATCTATGCTCTTGAGAGAGAAAGGCCTGTAGATTTAGGTCTCTTACGCTGTCCTTTTCTAAGTTTGGTGTCAAGAGTGTACGTACCTCTCATTGCTATTCCCTGGAAATGTTTTTGGTGGAATACTGAAATTATTTGTTCCTTGAAGGTTGGGATGAACTTACCCATAACACCATCTGAGGCTAGTGTTTAATTTGTGGGAAGATTTTTATTAACTGATTTAATTTCTTCAATGCTCATAAAATGTTTCAAGTTTTCTATTTCTTCTTGAATTTTGGTTGGAGGTGATTTTCAAAAAATTTCCCCTTTTGTTTAAGTTCTCAAATTTATTACCATGAAATTATTCACCGTATGTTTCTGATCTTGTTAATATCTCAGTTTTGTCCCTTCTTTTAATTCTTAGTATTTTTTCTTGCTTGTTTTTTTTCTCTTCTTCTTCTGATCCATCTTGCAAGATGTTATGTTAGTCTTCTAAAGAAACCAAATTTTGATTTTGATGATCCATCTCCTGTGTTTTCTTTTTAATTATGATCATATGAGGGTTTATGCCTACTATATTATGTTGTGCTTTCTATTTTTCTCTTATTTTCTATACTGCTTGTTTTTCTTATTTTTTGCTTTATTTCAAATTATTAAATTACTTTGTCATTCAATTTACTCAGTTTGTAAATTATATACTCTGTCTCTTTTCCTTGAGTTCCTTTTCTGTGAAATTTTACTATGCATACTTAAGAAGGTAAAGTCTAAAATTAATCAGTATCATTACCTTCCTTTCAAAAAACATAGGAATTTAGGCCACTTTAACTCCTTAATACTTCACACTCAATTATATGTGATTGTCATATATTTAAGTTCTGTCACTTTAACCACACTAATTAGACATTGTTGTTATTGGTTCATGTGGTGGGTATCAGTTCAGCTGTAACCACCGGTTTCTGATTTTCTTCGCTCACCATTCCCTCTGGCATTCAGATCTCACTTAAGGAATCACTTTTGAGATCATTATTTATAATTTCCTTTAATGAAGGATCAGCCAATGGCAAGCTCTCTCTTTAATTGTCTGAAAATATCTTCATTTTGCTCTCATTCAAATAAATAAATAAATAAATAAAACTGATTTGCTGAATATAACATTGAAGCTAGACAATTGTTTTCTTTTAATAATTTAAGATATTATTCCACTGTCTCCTGGCTTCCATTCTTGCTATTGAGAAGTCAACTATGCCTGTCATTCCTTTGTAAGAAGTCTGTCTTTACTGTGGAGCTGATTATAAGATCATCTCACTCCCACGATGATGGGCCTTTAGTGAGATTTCCTTTTGTTCACTTGGGATTTCTTGGGTTTTCCTAACCTAAGGAGTAGAATATTTCATCAATTTTGGAAATTCCCACTCTTCTAAATTTGCTTCTCCCTCATTCTCTCTCTCCTCCCACGATTCTGATTAGATAGATATTAGACTTTTTTTTTTTTTTTTTTTTTTGAGACGGAGTCTCGCCCTCTCGCCCAGGCTGGAATGCAGTGGTGCGATCTTGGCTCACTGCAACCTCCGCCTCCCAGGTTCAAGCGATTCTCCTGCCCCGTGCCTCCCATTATAGGCACGGGCCACTACTCCCAGCTAATTTTTGTATTTTTAGTAGAGATGGGGTTTCACTATGTTGGTCAGGCTGGTCTCGAACTCTTGACCTCATGATCTGCCCACTTCGGCCTCCCAAAGTTCTGGGATTACAGGCATGAGCCAGCGCGCCCAGCCACTTTTCACTTATTGTTTTATTTAGCCGTATTTATAGAGTGCTCACTATGTGCTGGGCACTGATTTACAGACACAGCAGTGAATAATTCAGTCTAAGTTCTTCCCTCAGAGGTTTTACACTTGAATGAGACAAGGCAGTTAGTACAGCTATAGTATGTCTGACAGTGCTGTGTTTCATATCCTGCCCTCCTTTTCATGTTTTCTCACGTCTTTTTTTTTTTTCTGTGTCCCTTTCATGCATTCTTTCATTCAAGAAGTAATTGTTCAACCGGGCATGGCAGCTCACGCTTGTAAACTCGTCATTTTGGGAAGCGAAGGTGGCAGGATCACTTGAGCCCAAGAGTTTGAGACCAGCCTAAGCAACACAGTGAGACCCTGTCTCTACAGAAATTTTTAAAAATATATCTGAGTGTTCTGGCATGAGCCTGTAGTCCCAGCTATCAGAAGGCTGAAGCGGGAAGATCCCTTGAGCCCAGGAATTTCAGGCTCTGGCAGCCTATGATTGCACCACTGCATTCCATCCTGGGCAACAGAAGGATACCTAGTCTCTAAAAAATAAAAATAAAAAGATGAAAGTCATTGTTGAACTGCTACTATGGGACAAGCATTATTTTAGGCCCTGGGGCTGCTGCACTAAGCATGAAGAATAGTCTATTGGGTAGGAGTGGGGAGACAAGCAACAAACAACTATGTTAATAAATAGAATGTCACCAGGTAACAAATACTGTGAAGAAAAGCAAAGCGTGGTACAAGATAGCAGAAGTTTAGCAGTGCGGGGGTTGCTGTTTTATAATACATGGTCAGGAAAGGGCTTCAGAATAAGGTATTATTTGAGCAGAAATCTGAAAGAAATAAAGGAGCAAGCCATGTGGCCACCTGAAGCAAAGTATTCCAGGCGGAGTAAACAGCAGGAGTCACAGTAAGTTCATCTTGAATAATTTTCAGTGCTTCTTAATAGGCCACAAATTCCATTTTCAGTTATGTCTATTGTTCAGGCTGTTCATTAAGTTTTAATATCAATTTTTATATTTTTCATTAGATGTCCTCTTCGTTTTTCAATTCCATATACTCAGTTTCAAGGTCACTTGTTCCTCATTTATATTTTAATTTGATCTTTTATTTCTTCCTACTATATTAAAATATTTTTATAATTTTATGTCTGATAATTCCAAGTTTTTGAGGATCTGTATTAGTTATCAGTTATCATTGTTTCAGAACAATATTACTACAAACTTAGTCACTTAAAACTACACACATTTATAGTTTCACAGTTTCTGGGGGTCAGGAGTCTTCGCTTGCTTTCTTGCACAATGGATTTTTACTATTTTACTCCTTCACTGGGGATACAGCCCTTTGGTCTCTAAAATGACCCACTTTGGGTGAGCTTTAGACTTTGTCTCATGTCCTCTGCCCTCAGCAGCCAAGAAATACAAGCTTCTATAAGCAGATGGATCCATGAATGTTGCAAATAATAAACATAATCATGCATCACACAATGACATTTTGGTCAACGATGGGCCACATAAACAATGGAGGTCCCATAAAATTATAATGGAGCTGAAAATTTTTTCACCTTGTGATAACTGTTATAATGTCCTAGATCAATGCATTACTCATGTGTTTGTAGTGATGCTGGTGTAAACAAACTTACTGTGTTGCCAGTCTTATAAAAGCATAGCACATACAACAATGTACAATGCATAATACTTAATAATGATAATAAATGACAATGTTATTGGTTTATGTATCTACTATACCATATTTATCACTGTTTTAGTGTGTACTCCTTCTGCTTAAAAAAAAATTTAACTGTAGAACAGCCTCAGGCAGGTCCTTCAGGAGGTATTCCAGAAGAAGACATTGATATTATAGGAGATGGTAGCTCCATGCGTGTTGCTGCCCCTGAAGACCTTCCAGTGGGACAAGATATGGAGGTTGTAGACAGTGATACTGATGAGCCTGACTCCATGTAGGCCTAGGCTAATGTGTATGTTTGTGTCATGGTTTTTAACAAAAACTTTAAAAGTAAAAAATTTGTTTAAAACTTTAAAAATAGAAAAAAGCTTATCGAATAATAATATAAAGAACATCACATGTACCCCATAAATACCTACTATGTATGCATAAAAATTTTAAATTTTAAATGTTTAAAGGGAAAGAAAATATTTTTGTATAGCTGTAAAATGCATTTGTATTGCAAGCGAAGTGCTATTACCAAAGAGTCAAAAGTTTTTAAAAAAAAAAGTTTATGAAGTAAAAAAGTTTTAGTAAGCTAGGCTTAATTTATTATTGGAGAAAAAATATTTTTAATAAATTTAGTGTAGCCTAAGTGTACAGGGTTTATAAAATATACGGTGGTGTATAATAATGTCCTAAATCTTCACCTTCACTCATTACTCACTAACTGACTCACCCAAAACAACTTCCAATCCTGCAATCTCCATTCATGGTGAGGTGCTCTGTACAGGTGTGCCATGTTTTGTCTTTTATACAGTATTTTAACTCTACCTTTTCCATGTTTTAATATTTTAAATACACATGTACTTACCATTATGTTACAATTGCCTACAGCATTCAGTACGGTAACATGATGTACATGTGTGTATCCTTGGAGCAACAGACTGTACCATGTAGCCTCGGTGTGTAATCGGCTTTACTATCTCAGTTTGTGAAATTACATTCTGTGATGTCTCATGACAAAATCGCCTAACAGCGTATTTTTTCAGAACATATCTCCATCATTAAGAGACATAAGATCGTATATGCTACCTCGGGTAATGAAAGAGGAGTCACAAGATGTGAGGGAGAAAAATATGCTACATTTTTATTATAATCTCCTAACATAATTTAATGAGATTGTCACTAGTAGGTTACTCATTTTATGAGGTGCAAGAATTAATTTTGGAAAGTAGAGGCACCACATGAGTAAGTTAAACCATACGATGCCTAAGGAAAACTAAGAAAACATCATTTATTCATTCATTCAGTATTTATTGAACATCTACAAGGTATCAGATCAGACCATTTTTTAACTTTTGAAGACATATTAGTGGATAAAGGTGACAAAAATCCTTGCCTACTGGAAACCTACATTCTAGTAAGCATAAGAGTACTGAGCTATTTATTGTAAGAATGGGGAAGACATAGCACCAAGAGGCCCAGGGGAGGCTCAGGAAAAAGAAAAGAGATGCCAACCTGGCCAACATGGCAAAACTCCATGTCTACTAAAAATACAAAAATTAGCCAGGTGCAATGGTGCACACCTGTAGAACCAGCTACTCCAGAGGCTGAGGCATGAGAATTACTTGAGCCTGAGAGACAGAGGTTGCAGTGAGCTGAGATGGTACCACTGCACTCCAGCCTGTATGACAGAGCAAGATTCTCTCAATAAAAAAAAAAGAGATGCAAAACATAACACTCCCTTAACTGGCCACTTTACTTAGAGTTGAATGTTACCCCTCATTTTCAAGATCAAGCCTACTGTCTTAATATATTTGCTAAATCTGTTAACAATACACTGGATCCTCTTGGGGGAACTCACACTTCTTGCATCTGGGAGGGGAACACTAATGGGGCGTAAGACTGAGAATAGTACTGGAATAGGAGATGTGGTTTCATTGTGACTTGACAAGAAGTGAAAGGCTTCCTTCCTGATGCTGCAGTGGTGGTAGGGGACTGCTCACTGAGTCAGCAGTACAGGTGCCAAGCCAACTTGGCCTCTTTCCACTCTGAGGTTATATCTCATAAGGTCCAATCCCACTACCTCCTTGTCTTGACTTGCTTGGAATGGTATGGAGACGTTAACACACCTGTATCCATTTCCTGTTGTTGCCATAACAAATCAACACAAACTTAGTCACTTAAAACAACACAAACTTATTATCTTCTGTCTCTCAAGTACAATAAACTATTGTTTAGTTTATCTCAACAAACTAAAATCAAGCTGTCAGCAGGCTGCGTTCCTTTCTGGAGGCTCTAGAGGTGAACCCATTTCTTGCTCATTTATATTGTTGACGAAATTAAGGTCCTTATGGTTGAAGAGTGGAGGTTCCCATTTTCCTCCTACCCTAAGGTAAAGGCCTTTCCCAGCTTTTAACGGCCATCACATTCCTTGGCTCATGGCCTGTTTCTTCTGCCTTCAAAGCAAACAACAGTGGATGGAGTCCCTGTCATGCTTCACATTTTTCTTCCTTCTCTTTCTGTCTTGTCTCTCTGACCCAACCAGGGAAAGGTTTACTGCTTTGATGGACTCATGATTAGAAGGTCTACCTGGATAATCTAGGAAGATCTCCCATCTCAATACTCCTACTCTTGATCACGACCTGTGTCATATAAGGTAATATATTCACAAGTTCTGAATATTAGGACATGGACATATTTGGGGGGATCATTATTCTGCCTGACACACAGCCCTAGTGACTTGGCTCTGCATTGGTCTTTCAGCATGAATGTTGTCCTGACTATCTGCAGAAGGTAAAATTGGTTATAATCTCTTACATTAAATATTTCCTTAAAATCTTAACATGAAATAGTACTCTAATTCCTGATGCTAATCTAAACTAATAACCATAATAATTGGGCTATATATGTATCTACTCAGAGTTATGAATAAATCCAGGAGCCATTTCCTACCATCAAATTCGTATTCATTTGTCTGTTAAAGTTTATCTGAAGAAACAGAAATACGTATTCTATATATAGTTGGGGTTAACCTTTATTCAACACCCCTGGGAACTTTCTATAACACTGGAATCCATTTAGTATGCAGCCTTAGAAAAGGCACCTTTGATAGAAAGGCAGATACAGAGACACTGAAGTGTTCCTCTTAATGGTTAACCAAATTATATTTTGCTGTCTTTCTATTTGCACAATGAATGCTTTCTCATAGAAAATTCTTTGTTATCCAAATGAACACCAGGTGGTTTGATGTATCAATAGTTATGGTAAATAGAGACATACAACACACAAATTTCCTATAATCAAAAACCTTTAAGAACAAAGCTTCATCATTGTTCATGATATAGATATTTCTAAAAATGATTCAAAATATAAAGAAAGCCAATGATTTTTGATATAAAAGGGTGGCTGGACACACATGCGCATGCGCACATGCGCACACGCGCGCGCACGCACACACACACACATACACACACACAGATTGGATAATCCTAATATTTAAGATTAAGAAAAGGAAAGCAACTCGTAGAAAAACATTGAGAGCTATTATTTGTTGTTCGCTTACGTTGTTCCTTAGACAATGGTAGGTGCTTAATATATATTAATCGATTGTTTACAAGAGCTGTGTAATTTATGTGTCATGATCATTTTAGAGATGAGAAAACTGAGGCTTAGAGGGTATTTTCTAAGCTGATTTAAGTTCAAGTAGCTAACAAATGACAGGGCTGGAATTTTAAATCTGAATCTTAGTTCATTTTTTAAACGTACTAAAAACTTTACCTAACAATTGTAAACACTATTATTTTTTACATGATGAAGACAAATATATTTATATTTTGTGGAATTTTGGAACACACAGACAGAGCTACTTTGCCATATTGTATCACTGTACATATACACAAAAAAGTTTGTGTCTATTTAAAACCTGTAGTTGCCATTCCACAAACCCACTTGGTTTCGAATAACTAAAAAAACAAAAACAAAAACACAGTTGTGCCAATAAACAACTGACCTATGTTTTCATATTACTGTATTGCCAGTATAACATTAAAAGGAAACCCAGAGGCAACTTGTGAGCCAAGAACAATGAAAAGAGAATAAAAGAAAAAATATATGCCACCCAAATCTGTTGGACTTTGGTTTTCAGATTTGCTCCAGAACCATACCACTTGGTGGATTCAACAGAAAGAATGCAAAATCTTAAGACAGTTATCCAAATAAAAATGTTTCTGTTTAATTAGATCCCATTTGTCAATTTTGGCTTTTGTTGACATTGTTTTTGGTGTTTCAGACATGAAGTCCTTGCCCATGCCTATGTCTTGAATGGTATTACCTAGGTTTTCTTCTAGGGTTTTTATGGTATTAGGTCTAACATTTAAGTCTCTAATCCATCTTAAATTACTTTTTGTATAAGGAGTAAGGAAAGGATCCAGTTTCAGCTTTCTACTTATGGCTAGCCAATTTTCCCAGCACCATTTATTAAATAGGGAATCCTTTCCCCATTTCTTGTTTCTCTCAGGTTTGTCAAAGATCAGATGGCTGTAGATGTGTGGTATTATTTCTGAGGACTCTGTTCTGTTCCATTGGTCTATATCTCTGTTTTGGTACCAGTACCATGCTGTTTGGGTTACTGTAGCCTTGTAGTATAGTTTGAAGTCAGGTAGCGTGATGCCTCCAGCTTTGTTCTTTTGACTTACGATTGTCTTGGCGATGCGGGCTCTTTTTTGGTTCCATATGAACTTTAAAGCAGTTTTTTCCAATTCTGTGAAGAAACTCATTGGTAGCTTGATGGGGATGGCATTGAATCTATAAATTACCTTGGGCAGTATGGCCATTTTCATGATATTGATTCTTCCTATCCATGAGCATGGTATGTTCTTCCATTTGTTTGTGTCCTCTTTTATTTCACTGAGCAGTGGTTTGTAGTTCTCCTTGAAGAGGTCCTTTACATCCCTTGTAAGTTGGATTCCTAGGTATTTTATTCTCTTTGAAGCAATTGTGAATGGAAGTTCATTCATGATTTGGCTCTCTGTTTGTCTGTTGCTGGTGTATAAGAATGCTTGTGATTATTGTACATTAATTTTGTATCCTGAGACTTTGCTGAAGTTGCTTATCAGCTTAAGGAGATTTGGGGCTGAGATGATGGGGTTTTCTAAATATACAATCATGTCATCTGCAAACAGAGACAATTTTACTTCTTCTTTCCCTAACTTGAATACCCTTTATTTCTTTCTCTTGCCTGATTGTCCTAGCCAGAACTTCCAACACTATGTTGAATAGGAGTGGTGAGAGAGGGCATCCCTGTCCTGTGCCAGTTTTCAAAGGGAATGCTCAGCAAAAAAAACTACCATCAGAGTGAACAGGCAACCTACAGAATGGGAGAAAATTTTTGCAATCTACTCATCTGACAAAGGGCTGATATCCAGAATCTACAAAGAACTCAAACAAATTTACAAGAAAAAAACAAACAACCCCATCAAAAAGTGGGCAAAGGATATGAACAGACATTTCTCAAAAGAAGGCATTCACACAGCCAACAGACACATGAAAAAATGCTCGTCATCACTGGCCATCAGAGAAATGCAAATCAAAACCACAATGAGATACCATCTCACACCAGTTAGAATGGCAATCATTAAAAAGTCAGGAAACAACAGGTGCTGGAGAGGATGTGGAGAAATAGAAACACTTTTACACTGTTGGTGGGATTGTAAACTAGTTCAACCATATGGAAAACAGTATGGCGATTCCTCAAGGATCTAGAACTAGAAGTACCATATGACCCAGCCATCCCATTACTATATATACCCAAAGGATTATAAATCATGCTGCTATAAAGACACATGCACACGTATGTTCATTGCGGCACTATTCACAATAGCAAAGACTTGGAATCAACCCAAATGTCCATCAGTGACAGACTGGATTAAGAAAATGTGGCACATATACACCATGGAATACTATGCAGCCATAAAAAAGGATGAGTTTGTGTCCTTTGTAGGGACATGGATGCAGCTGGAAGCCATCATTCTCAGCAAACTATCATAAGAACAGAAAACCAAACGCCACATGTTCTCACTCATAGGTGGGAACTGAACAATGAGATCACTTGGACTCGGGAAGGGGAACATCTCACACCGGGGCCTATTATGGGGAGGGGGAAGGGGGGAAGGATTGCATTGGGAGTTATACCTGATGTAAATGACGAGTTGATGGGTGCTGACGAGTTGATGGGTGCAGCATACCAACATGGCACGAGTGTACATATGTAACAAACCTGCATGTTATGCACATGTAACCCAGAACTTTAATAATAAAAATAAAAATAAAGAGGACAAAACAAAACAAAAAAAAGTTTCTGTTCAATATCATTAAATGTTTCATTTTCTTCATATGTAATTTTTAAGTAATTTATATGACTGAATTGCATTCCCTCATAAGTGCCATTAAGGTACACTTTGGTTCTCTATGTATTAATCCATCTGCAAACCTGTCACAAATTGTGGTCAGTAATAGCTTCCAAATGAGCATGGTTTTCATATAATCCTCAGAACTACTGATACCTATTACTGTAGGAATACCACTAACAATCCTCACAGTAAGTCTTCTATTGAATTTGTACCATTTTATAAACTAGAGGTTCAGTTTCTGTTGTCTATATTTCTCTAAGTCATCAATATTAATTTTAATATTTTGACTGACAATATGAAGTATTGTGCATATATTATTGAATGCTTCCTATAATATTACTTTCGATAGCTGTTGTTGCTGTATTTTAACACTATGCTCCCTCAAGATTAAAATCATGCAGCCTTGTTTTTCCTCCAAGGAATTTAGTTCCAAAAACCAGTCATAGTACAAGCATTTTCTGCAAGCTATTTTCATAATGAGTACAAGCTTTGCATGAAATCAGAATGTATTACACAACTTACGTGTTTTACTAAGAAAGACCTCATTAAGGTGATACACCTCACTTCCAGGAAAAAAACTGAGCACAAAACAGCAGTCCAAACATCAACAATATTAATATGAGGAGTAAACAGGAAAAGGAATTTCCAAATTACAAAAATCAAATATTCAGCAACCTATTGCAGACTAGGATTCCGTGAATAAACAATGACTGATTATAACAGAGAGCCTCTTGGCTCTCATTTTTCTGCCTTGTCTTACCAATGAAAATACCGAAACAATGTTGAAAAAATGTGCACTTGGAAACTCCAAATCATACCTAGCCTTGCAAAATCAGTATTGAAACTAAAATATGTGTGATAGTATCTGGGCACAGGCCCAGAGCCCATTATATTATAAGCTTCTTTATATCTATTCTTAGCATGTGTTCGTATCATAAAAAGCATCAAGTGTGGTCAATTTTTAAAATCATACGGTTTGGCCAAGAAGCACTGTGTATGCTGATAAAAATTCTGTGTGTGTGTGTGTGTGTGTGTGTGTGTGTGATTAGTAGGGGTAGAACGAAAACTCTGAGTTCTGTACATATGATATTTCACTCAAAAGTAATATTTACACCTGCACTTAGCCTTATCCTCCACAAAATAATAAAAGAAAAGTGTTTTTTTCTTACATATCAGTTGCAGAACACACCAACAGCCTCCAGAGCCATACCACTTTATAAAAAGGCTGGTTACAAGTATTAATGTCAGTGTAATCTGGAAAGCACCAGTGCATGTAGGAAAAGCTGTAGATAAACCCTGGCGTTTCTGTGTGATTAGGAACAGTAATTTTTTCAAAGTGAAAGAATTAGTAACTGAGAATTAGTAACTGAAAAGTAAAAAACAGAATTCCCCATTCAAATAAAAGGCTGGATAACACTTCTGTTGCTGAAACAGCTGTGTGTGTGTGTGTGTGTGTGTGTGTACATTGTAGGGTATATATATTTATGGGATATATGAGATATTTTGATACCAGCATGCAATGCATGATAATCACATTCAGATAAATAGAGTATCCATCACCTCAAGCATTTATCCTTTGTATTACAAACAATCCAGTTATACTCTTTTAGTTATTTTTAAGTGTCCTTTTAAGTGTCCAATTAAATTATTTTTTACCATCCACTCTGTTGTGTTAACAAACACTAGGTCTTATTCATTCTTTCTAGCAATTTTTTGTACCCATTAACCATCCTCACTTCCCCCACTTCCTCCCACCACCCTCATTACTCTTCCCAGCTTCTGGTAACCATCCTTCTACTCAATGAACTCAATTATTTTCATTTTTACTTTCCACAAATAAGTGACAGAAAACGCAATGTTTGTTTTTTTCTGTATCTGGCTTATTTCACTTAATATAATGACCTCCAGTTCCATCCATGTTGTTGCAAATAATGGATCTCATTCTTTTTGTGGCTGAATACTACTTCATTGTGTATGTGTATCACATTTTCTTTATCCATTCATCTATTGATGAACACAGGTTGCTTTCAAATCATGGCTATGTTGAATAGTGCTGTAATAAACATGGGAATGCAGATATATTTTCAAAGTACTGATTTCCTTTCCTTTGAACATATATTCAACAGTGGGATTGCTGGCTTATATGTTAGCTCTATTTTCAGTTTCTTAAGGAACCTCCAAACTGTTCTCTATAGTGGTTGTACTAATTTACATTCCTTCCAACAGTGTAGAGGGTTCCCTTTTCTCCACATCCTCACCAGCATTTGTTTTTGCCTGTCTTTTGGATAAAAGCCATTTTAACTGGGATGAGATAATATTACATTGTAGTTTTGATTTATCTGTAGCATTTATCTGAACATCAATGATGTTGAGCACCTTTTCATATGCCTGTTTGCCATTTGTATGTCTTCCTTTGAAAAATGTCTATTCAAATCCTTTGCTCACTTTTTAATTGGGTTATTTTTCCTATAGAGTTGTTTGAGCTCTTTATGTATTCTGGTTATTAATCCCTTGTCAGAGGTGTAGTTTGCAAATATTTTCTCCCATTCTTTGGGTTGTATCTTCACTTTGTTGATTGTTTCCTTTCTTGTGCAGAAGCTTTTTAACTTGATGTGATCCCATTTGTCCATTTTCGCTCTGGTTGCCTGTGCCTGTGGGGTATTACTCAAGAAATGTCTGTCCAGTCCCATGTCCTGGAGAGTTTGTCCTATGTTTTCTTTTAGTAGTTTCAATGTTTAAGGTCTTAGATTTAAGTCTTTAATCCACTTTTATTTGGTTTTTGTGTATGAAGAGAGATAGAGGTAAGTTTCATTCTTCTGCATATGAATATCCAGTTTCCCCAGCACCACTTATCGAAGAGAAGGTTCTTTCTCCAATGTATATTCTTGGCACCTCTGTCAAAAAATGAGTTCACTGTAGATGTATGGATTTATCTCCGGGTTATCTTTTCTGTTCCACTGATCTATGTCTGTTTTTATGCCAGTACCATGCCATTTTAGTTACTATAGTTCTGTAGCATAGTAGCTTGAATTTTTAATGGTAAAGTATCAGATAGAATTTCAAATATCAAAATGAACTTTCAAGAAATATTCAGGTGACTTTTAAATATCCAGATATCACTGAAAAAACTAATAAAACATCAGGCTTCACAATTAGATTTGCATTTGTGTATTATTTGTTTACTGCATTTATTTCAATTTGAGTATGTGTCTATTACTTTCCTTTTCTTTCCTTTTAATAATTTTTGTTTTTACTTTTTGGGTTTTTTTTTTCCAGATTCTTCTAAAAAAAGGAAAATTCTTAGGGTCAGATCTTCACATCCACAAACTGCATTCCACAATTCCACAATAATGCAATTCTATAGTCAATGGTCTACAATTCCTTTTACAAAAAATAAAAATAAAAAATAAGGCTTATTTACCTTCCTCACTTTGAAAATACACTCTAACCCAAATCAGAACAGATCTCTATTTTTTTAAACACAGGAAACATTGTGATGAATGTTCTCAGAGATATGAAAGGCAAGAATTAGCTATACAAAGTTAATCTTCAAGAAATTTTAAACTACAAATACACCAAAATAAGGTGACTTTCACTCTCTGTGAACCTCTGTTCAGTTCCTATGGCACACCCTCAGTTACCTAGGCAAATCGGCCACATTGGTGTCTTGAGGATAGAGTGTTAAGAGAACAAGATGAGATAAGATTCATTTTCTCTTTATAACTCACCTCTGCTCTCTTTTGAAATGCTAAAAATTGGAAAAGTTAAGCTATTTTTTCTGCTGGTACCCAAAGAACAATTATCTAATTGAAATAGGTCTTACAATAGTTAAGCAAGGGGCCCGTCTATCATGCCCATCGAATCATCAGAGGGGCTCACTTTCTGTTAGAACATGAAAATGGAAAATTTACAGAATATTATTCAAAATTTACAAAATGTAATTCAAAAAACCAATTCAGAGGATTTCTTCTTTACCAAGCCTAAAATTATTTCTGACTTCACATAAAGGATTCAGATGTCTTGTACTACCTGGCCGTTGTCAAGAACCCCTAGGAAATAAGAACAGTCTACATGACTACATTCATCAGAAATATTTATAATCATAGACAATAATTTGGAAGTAGAAACTATGAATTCGTACTAACTGAATGCATTAGTGTTACCAACATCACTGCCAACACAAATACAAAGATGTGACTCCTAAACTATGAGATCTGAATGTCACAAATTTTCTCCATGTTTTTAAGTTTCCTGTGTGGGGACATCATAAAGCATATCCTCTCTAGAAGCAAAGAAAGCCAGCTTGAAAACCTGAATCACAAAAGCAAAGCAATTTTTGTGTTGCAATTTCCACAGAGAGGATTTATTTATGTGATCTATGGAAGCCATCGTTAAATGGCTTCTGGGCTCTGCACTAGTCTGTTGTTCTCCAGGCTGACTCCTTTCTTACTGCTCCACGACAGCCTATTAACCTTTTTAGTTTATCTGTGACCCTAACAGCAAATCCCTAATGGCATAGGGGCAGGAAAGAATCAAAACAGAGATTTCTTTAAAGGTGTGTTTTGTTTATTTTCTGGAAATCACTAATCTGATGCTCTTAGTATGAGTCCAAGAGGACAGGGCTGGCATCTAATCCTCTGCCCTATACACACCACATAATGCATTACCAAAATCAAGAGCATGCTGAACTACAGCTTTCCAGGGATTAAGCTACTTCCTGGATAGATAGCCACTTTCAGATGCCTTGTACACCAAGAGTACAGTCAAACTCGATTTTAATATCATGAACAACTCCCAATGGTACGTGAACAATAGACAAGAAATGCCTTAAACCTTATAATGACACTAGCTAACAAGGGTTGAGCAGTTCATAAGAACAAGAAAACACATAGTTCCTTACATACATAGAATCCAAGTGCTCATTTTTTATACTTGAAAAAAGAAAACACATAATATATTGTTACTCAGGACTCAACTGTCCCCTTTGGTTGGTTGAATTTTTGTTCTTTCACATGACAAGAACAACACAATAGTAACCAGGCACACTGCTTCACTTCAATGTGCATGATCATGGCATGCATCATTAACACTGCAAAGATTTGCTAACCCATTTTAAAATAAGAACACTTTTATTTAGATTAAATACAATGCTTGTTATAGCCAACGTATATATGTCAAGTTCTTCCTAAAATTTATAATGTTGCAAGGTGTCTTTATTTCCTGAAGACATTTATATACTTGCATGCTAGTTTTGGGAGTAATATTAATTCATTCATTCATTCATTCTTCCCAGAGCTGTCTGAGACCAGCTCTCAGCAAGGAACTAGAGGAAATTCCAAAGACACAGAAAGCAGTTTCCTCTTTAAGATATTTGTTTCTTGTGCTGCTTTATTTTTAGAACATTATTGGGGAATTTGAGGTTTAAAAATGTCTTGAATGAGGTGTAATAATAGCAATGGACTGCAGCGATATCTTAATCTCTTTCTAATACTGACACAATTGGCAACATTTTTAACCAAACCTCAAGTAATACTGTTTATTCTATACAGACAAGAAAAGTCTGTGTGTGTATATATGTGAGAGAGAATATGCTACAAAGCTCACCAAACACATAGTGAAAAATGGCATTAAAATATACCAGCTAAGAGCAATAACCATAAAAGCAATTATAGTCAACAACCTGATACTTCACTTTCCTTGGTTTAATTGAAACACAAAGACTTTTGTTAGCAGTTCTTTGCCTGGGGAGTTTACATTGAGTGCTCCCTTACTGATGGAGGAAGTGGCATAGCTCTATTCTTTTGCCTCTGCTTGTAGTTACGGCTACACCTAGAGTAAAAGAAAAATTAATTGTAATTATCCAGTGAGTTAAGAGTGATCTGATGACAAATTCAGAAATCATTTGCACTTCAAAAAAAAATACCATCCCAGCTTTCCACGGAAAAGCCTCCTAACTGCCTTGGACTCTGAATGTCTTATGTAAAGGTTAAATAATCATGAATATCATTTTAGTATATTATAAGCTGTCACTACACTCTCTCTTATTTATTTTTTCTCTTTTCTGTTTTTCATGTTCATCGTTGCAGGGGATAGTGTCTGGTTTATTATATTCTTATTGTTCAGCTTTTGGTTATAAAACATGAATGTTTCGGCTACACCAAATTTCAGATAGAATTATCAAATCTGAATGCATGAAATAAATTGGCACAACCCACCATCATTTAATACCCTTACATTATTAATGTGAAGTTAAGTCCTGTTGAAGATGCAAACTGCAAAGAATGCTACTTAAATAAAAAGCAAAAGAAGTCTTTCAACAAATATGTATTAAACCTCTTGCAGACAGACACAGTTCTGAGTACTGTGGATACAGTGATGAAGAGAACCTGTGGAGTTCCTCTCACGAAGCTGAGAGCCTAGTGATCAGAGGGTATAAGTGCTACAAAAAGACTAAACGCAATAATGTGATGGAAAGCAATAGAAAAGGCCTCTCTAGAAAGGTAGCATTTAGGCTGAAATCGGAATGCTAAGAAGGAACAACTCTTTCTTCCAGTTGATCGAGTCGGTTACTGAAGCTTGCCAAAATAGCATGGTACTGGTACCAAAACAGACATATAGACCAATGGAACAGAACAGAGTCCTCAGAAATAATACCACACATCTACAGCCATCTGATCTTTGACAAACCTGAGAGAAACAAGAAATGGGGAAAGGATTCCCTATTTAATAAATGGTGCTGGGAAAATTGGCTAGCCATAAGTAGAAAGCTGAAACTGGATCCTTTCCTTACTCCTTATACAAAAAGTAATTCAAGATGGATTAGAGACTTAAATGTTAGACCTAATACCATAAAAACCCTCGAAGAAAACCTAGGTAATACCATTCAAGACATAGGCATGGGCAAGGACTTCATGTCTAAAACACCAAAAGCAACGGCAGCAAAAGCCAAAATTGACAAATGGGATCTCATTAAACTAAAGAGCTTCTGCACAGCAAAAGAAACTACCATCAGAGTGAACAGGCAACCTACAGAATGGGAGAAAATTTTTGCAATCTACTCATCTGACAAAGGGCTAATATCCAGAACCTACAAAGAACTCAAACAAATTTACAAGAAAAAAACAAACAACCCCATCAAAAAGTGGGCAAAGGATATGAACAGACATTTCTCAAAAGAAGACATTCATACAGCCAACAGACACATGAAAAAATGCTCATCATCACTGGCCATCAGAGAAATGCAAATCAAAACCACAATGAGATACCATCGCACACCAGTTAGAATGGCGATCATTAAAAAGTCAGGAAACAACAGGTGCTGGAGAGGATGTGGAGAAATAGGAACACTTTTACACTGTTGGTGGGATTGTAAACTAGTTCAACCATATGGAAAACAGTATGGCGATTCCTCAAGGATCTAGAACTAGAAGTACCATATGACCCAGCCATCCCATTACTATATATACCCAAAGGATTACAAATCATGCTGCTATAAAGACACATGCACATGTATGTTTATTGTGGCACTATTCACAATAGCAAAGACTTGGAATCAACCCAAATGTCCATCAGTGACAGACTGGATTAAGAAAATGTGGCACATATACACCATGGAATACTATGCAGCCATCAAAAAGGAGGAGTTTGTGTCCTTCGTAGGGACATGGATGCAGCTGGAAACCATCATTCTTAGCAAACTATCACAAGAACAGAAAACCAAACACCGCATGTTCTCACTCATAGGTGGGAACTGAACAATGAGAACACTTGGACTCAGGAAGGGAAACATCACACACCGGGGCCTATCATGGGGAGGGAGGAGGGGGGAGGGATTGTATTGGGAGTTATACCTGATGTAAATGACGAGTTGATGGGTGCTGACGAGTTGATGGGTGCAGCACACCAACATGGCACAAGTATACATATGTAACAAACCTGCACGTTATACACATGTACCCTAGAACTTAAAGTATAATAATAATAATAATAAATAAATAAATAAATAAATAAATAAATTTTTTTTTAAAAAAAAAAAAAGAAGGAACAACTCTCCAGGACCAGGGAAGGTCAGCATGTGACTAGAGCACAGGGAGCGAGGGTGAGAAAAGGATCACAAAATAAGCCCAAAGAGGAGACAGGTGAATGATCATGTAGGACTTTGTAAGCCTGAGTAAGGGGAGTGGTTTTTCTTCTAGGCGAGATGGGAAGCTTTGAGGGAGTTCAAGCAGGAGAGCAACATTTTCTCATTCACACTTTTAAACATTACTCCAAGCACTTTGGGGGACCGAGACAGGAGGATCATTTGAGGCCAGGAGTTGGACACTAGCCTGGGCAACATAGTGTGACTCTGTCTTTACAAAATAAAAAATTTTTTAAATTACTTCAACTTCTCCATGGAGGATGTACTGTTGGGACATAGAAATCCATGGGAGGATTCTAAAGAGAGTTATAGACCTGAGCGATAGCTTTTGGATATTAGTTTAATCATACCTGGCTGATAGAATAAATGTGGAGAATAAGGCTAACTTCTAGATACTTGGCTTGAACAACTGGGTGGATGATAGTGTCATCCTGAAATGAAGAAGATTAGAAAAGGCAAACTTGTGAGGATAGGGGTAATACAGTTGTGTTTTGGCTGTGTTCTTTTTGAGATGCCTAGAACATTAGTTCTTGATGTTTTATTATGCAATACACTTCACTGCACTAATATTTATAAAAATTTAATAGCATATTCATAAACAGGGCAACTAAACTTCTTACATTACATTTCAGGTACTATTTTTTCACACTCATTTTTCTTCAAGCATCCTGGTTTAGACAAAGTTGCATATCCAGAGAAAGACAGGTAAAGTAAAATGTAAAATGCGCATGAGGATCAACATCCTTGAGCAACAATCTTGCACCTTCTGTGTTAAAATAATCCATTCCAGGCCAGGCATGATGTCTCATGCCTGTAATCCCAGTACTTTGGGAGGCTGAAGGGAGCAGATCACTTAAGCCCAGGAGTTCAAGACCAACCTGGGCAACATGGAAAAATCCCATCTCTGCAAAAAATACAAAAAATTAGCAGGGTGTGGTGATGTGCACCTGTAGTCCCAGCCAACTACTTGGGAGGCTGAGGTAGGAGAATCATCTGAACCTGGGAAGTTGAAACTGCAGTAAGCTGTGATCACACCACTGCACTTCAGCCTGGGTGATGGAGTGAGACCTTGTCTCAAAATAAATAAATAATAATCCATTCCAAAGATCAAAATACCGAATGATCCAAATAAGATGGAGCAAAGTAAAGAAAGAAAACTGATACCTTGATCAATGGACAAAGTTTACTTTCATCCTAGGGCGACTTATTCTTTTGCAATGAGAACTGTTTGGTTAGCTCTTAAATGATAAGGGAAGCCCATCAACCTAAAAAAATGTTCTTGTTCCCATCTAAAGTCAGTGAAACCTTTAAAATCTCTTCCTACTGAGCAGCACAGAGGACAGAGCAAGAGCTAAAACAAACTAATCCAAGATACTGCTTCTGATGGCAGGAAGTGCCATATCCAGTGTATAGTATCATGGAAAACAAAAGCAGGCAATACAGATCAGGGGACAGAGTAAGACAAAGAATAGAGACTGGAATCTGAAAAACATCCTACGGATATCCTAAATGCTCACCTGAAGATTTCACTACTACTTTGGTATTGTTCCCTTCTGTGTACTACACATTTTACTTATCTTGTATTCCTCCATTTCATCTTCGCATTAAGCCTTTGAGGTAGGTGTTATTATACTATAGATAGGTGCTATTATCTTATCTATATATTATAGAAAAGAAAACACCTTTGAGGTAGGTGTTATACTACAGGTAGGTGTTATTATCTTATCTATATGTTATAGATAAGAAAACTCATGTTCAGAAATTTCATGTTCAGAAATACTTGAATAGCATTGCACAGTTAGTAAGTGGTAGAGCCACAATTTGACTTTAGGTCTGTTTAACTTCAAAATTCATGTTAGTATCCCCTTATTTTTATTATAGGCTGGATACATTTTTGATTATATGGTAGATATTTAAAATAGTTTTAGTTATCTGCAATCATAAAACGACAGGTCATGAACCAAGCGGACCCAGATGGTACTGAGGTCTTCCTATGCCATGACTATACAGATGAAAATGAATCATTTTGTAGAATGGCAAGAATAGAGATTGTCTCCAATGAGATTAAATAGCCCTCACACATGGCATGCTGCTAAAGCAAATTAGGTGTCTTTCTATCTTGACTATGCCATAGTATACAATACAAATGTCTTGAGTCTATGGGTGCTGAATTCAAGGGTGGTGAGTACAAACTTGCTTCCAGTTTATTGACTTGCTTAGCATAGCATTAAATAGGAACTTAACTATTTCTCATTGAATGTACAATAATTAACTTATGCAGCACAGGCATTTAAGTTTAAAGTGTGTTATTATCCTTCCTCTTCCCAAAGTTAAAACACACACACACACACGAAAGATAATGTATGGCAAAGTCAAGATTAATTTTAGATTTCTGTGCTCAGACAATATATAAATCACCAGGTACCACGGCATTCCAGCAGCATGATTGCACAGGAACAGAGTTTTTCCAGCAAATATCATTAAGTATTTTATTTTTGCATCGCAAAAATTTCAATACTTAATTTTGCTTAATCTTGAAATTAAAGGGTTCATTTAAAAGGAACATTTTATAAAAACCCCTCAAATTTTAATCTCTAATGTAATTTAATTGTTTGGAGAGTGACATGTCTTATGAGCTAATTAATAATTTATTAAAATTATTAAGTGGTGATAAATTTATTAATTTTGGAACTTTTGCAGGAAAACGTTATATATTTTCATTTTTTCATAGCTAACGAATCCATAGCTATAAAATGCCATAAAATTAAGAAAGCCTTTTTTCTCTTGCTTTCGAAGCCATGTTCTTCAATCATCAATTTGTTTTCATACAGGCAGCAAAAAGCCAGCTTATAAATGCAATATTCACATCTAGCACATCCAAATCCTTCTATCTACATGAATTTCTTTTTCTTTTTTTTGAGACAGAGTCTCACTGTGTTGCACAGGCTGGAGTGTAGTGGTGTGATCTCAGGTCACTGCAACTTCCATTTCCTGGGTTCAAGCAATTCTCCTGCCTCAGCCTCCTGAGTAGCTGGGACTACAGGTGCACACCACCACGTCCAGCTAATTTTTGTATTTTTAGTAGAGATGGGGTTTTGCCACGTTGCCTAGGCTGGTTTCAAACTCCTGACCTCAAGTGGTCTGCCTGTCTCAGCCTCCCAAAGTGCTGGGATTACAGGCATGAGCCACCACACTTGAGGATCTTGAATTTTAAAGATTTAACGACTACAAGAAACTCATCACAAATGAAATATGGACATAAATGTTATTACATTTTCAGATGCCAACCACTGAACCACTAACACAACATTCTTCTTCATTGTTATGAAGTGAAGTATTTGTATAATAATAACAGCTATCACTTGAGTACTTACTATATGCCAGGCACTATTTATATATTATTTAATATGTAAATAATTTAATATACTGTGTATTTCATTAAGAGGGAAATAAGGAAAAAGCAGTGTCCATCATGGTGGACATACTATCCACTAAAATCAGCTGTTCTTCTGATAGTAATTAATGTGTAGGTAGGATACAGACGCTAAGCTAGACGGCATCCCCAGGCTCTTTTGCAGCTAGGCATGGCCACGTGTCCAAGCTCTTGACAATGGAATATGGAAGGAGGCAATATGTGCAAATTCCACCTCTCTTGCTTGAATGGAAATCACTGGACCCAGATTAGGCTCTCTCCCTCTTCTCACAGCTAGACTGGCCATATCAGACCTGTTCCTAGACAACTATAAGGAGCAAAGCTGCCACTCAGATAAAAAGATTAAACTTGAGACAATTACTTAATCATTTCATGTCCATTTATTTCAGCAGCTTACCCTACCCAAACTAATAGATCACACAGGCACATACACATACATATACATATACATATACATATACATATACATATACATATACATATACATACATATATATTGTTTTATGGTCAATTACCAATAAGGGTTTTTGTTTTTACTTTTGCAGACTTCTTAATCCACTAAGTTATTTAAGAATATTTGCTGACCAAAACACGAAGAATCTCCACATGAGCTATACATAAAACTATTGTTTTCTGATTATTATATTGCTAGTGATAGCTAACTTCAATTATATGGTTTTGAATTTGAATTTTATTGTTTACAAAGCTTTTCCAAAAATATTCTTACTTTGTCTTCCTTACGCTCTTTATTTTGCAGACCCTAAACTAAAATTCAGAGTGGTTAAGTAACTTGGCAAATATTACTCAGTTATCAGTTGGTATAGACTGAACTGAGCCAAAATCCACACTCTTTAAATTCATACTTCCTCTTTGTGATAACATCTTTAACCTTTGACTTGGCAAATGAAACTGATTTAAATTGTACATTTCAAAAGGGAGGTGAATTTTTGCCTGGTGGTGTTGTATTAAAAGTTAGCTAGGATCAGTCTTTCCTACTTCTTTATATTTGAGCATGTCTGGTATAATCTATAGTATGCTGAAAGATCAAACAGACATATGTGGAGAAATATGAAAAAAAAATTATTTGAAGTTTTTTTGAGAAAAATCCTCCAGGTTATCTTCAGTTTTGTTAACAGAGTAACTCAGTGAGATTTAAGGCATTAGAAATAGAAGTTGATTTAAAATAAATAAATAAATAAATAAATATTTCCAGTGCAAAAGCTTTTTTGAAAATCACTTTTCTGCCCTACACTTCAGCACAGTGTCACTGTGAGATAATTATATTTTTTCTGCTTCCTAAGGTTTTCTTTAGGGTTTTCAATTCATCTGCTCCATTAAATCTAATGTTCTCCTCACTACTCTTCCAAATTCCTGTTCTGCTAAGGTTCGACACCACACATAAGTCTGTGTATGGTGGCCAAGAACCTTCCAGGAGCATTCTTCACCCTGTCTCATGTTGTATTTAAACAATACTTCTCCTACCCCCAAACAGAAGGGAATAAAACAATAGCTTCCCCTAAATACTTTCTTCCACAGAATTACCCAACAGTTCTATTGTTATGCACACAAAGCACAAGAAAGAAAGATATAATTTATTTCTTATCACACAAATATCTTCATGGGTTCATATTCAGATGAGGCAGCTTCTTTGAAGGCCCTGGAGATGTGCAGAGCTGCTTAGAGCAGCATCAAAGACTTTGGGGAAAAAAATAATCTAAAACTGGAACCTCAGAGAAGGAGAAAAGAGCTCATGAGTGGAAGTCTAAAAGAAATGAAGCCTCGATGAGTTTTAGATTCCTCATTATATTAGTCTAGGTTTAGGTGATTAACTTTCTGATATGTTTAATATAAATGAAAATATTGCAAATTCTTCTAATCCTAGATAATTATTTATGGATCCATTAAGCATAAAAGGAATTATTCAACACTAGATAAATTATTAAAGTCATTAATTACCAACATAGAGAATTATTGTTGGCTGACTTGATTAGGTCTCTCCTTAAAACCAACAGTGTAGAGACACTTCTTTCAATTAATTTGACACTAGTGATTTCAGAAGCTGAAAAACATATGAACATGGTTTAATGAGGATGTTTTTATTCTGTGTTCTGTTCCCATTAATTGACAAAGAAATATTCACTGATATTTTGGCTCAAAGTATTGCATAAGCTATCTTTCACATAAGAGTAAATTAAAAATTAAAATTATTTCTTAAATTAGCAAGTAATGATTGTTTAATTAGAAAAGAGGAAATGCTTGGCTACTCCTTTTTAAATTGCTAAAAGGAAAGTAATATTGTTGGTGACAGAACGAGGATCAGCATCAAGTGTGGCCGATTTCTGAGAAGAAATTTCCTTTAATGACTGGATTGTTAAATCCCTCTAAGGCTGTGCAGCAGGTATTATAAAGCATGCAATAAATTTTATAAAGATATCAAACCTCTTTTCACCCTTGGCTGCCAGTATACCACTTTGTCCCAATTCTCTTCTGGACTCTCTAAAGACTGACGAGTATTTTCCAGTATTGCCTGCCTGCCCCCAGAGCTCCTTTCTTATTACCCCATGTACTCTCACAGGAGTACCTCATCCACATCCATGAATTGCACTGGCACCAATATGTTGATTACCAAAATCCACATCTTCAACACAAACCCCATTCTAAGCTCTCAAGTCATATTTGTATACTACTTCTATACCACAAGGACCTAAAAACACTGAACATCTCTACTTCTAAATTATTATAGGAATCTCAAAATCAACATGTCCCTAATTTGCTATATCTACTCCCTATCACACTTTCAAATAATGTGTTAGCCCTCCTACATTCTCCTTTAAATGAGTGGTTTCAGTCTTCTCCTTCAGGGCTTTGTCAGTGTTCCTCTTGAGACAGCATAGGTCCTGGCAGACAAGAGACACAGAGCTCAGAATCTCCATGGGCCTCACATGTCCGGGCATATTTCCTCCCCTACCCTCTTTCCTCCCCTAACAAGCTGACCCAAGTCACGTAGCAGAAAGCTGCCCCCGCCTAACTTACCCAGCCAAGCTGAATTCCTAACCATAAAAGGCAGAGCCTAACGTCTACCTCCTTGAACAATGTCTCCCAAGGTTGCTAAAGTGGGACTGTAGCATTCCTGATAAGAAACTGACCATCTTCCAAGGTTACAAAAGGAAGAGTCTGGCGTTCCCCCTAAGAATCAGATCAGATCCAGCCAGCTAAAGTCAAGATGGACTCCAGCACTGACCTTTCACTGACTTTTTTCCTCTTCATAATCTCATTATAATACTAAAATCACACCCAGGGGTATAGATTTAACTGGCCAATGAGACATACGACACATAAAGAAGCGTGTTATCAGACTGTGCAGATGCTTAAAATTCCCCACCTCTACGTTGCATACATGTGACTCCTTTTTTTGCCTCAGCTTCCTCAAAATGACAAGAGCTTAGCCTTTGGGGGAGCTGGCACTGGGATCTCTTTCCCTTATGCTTCTCCCTTGTCTTGCTCGAACTGCAAGCCTATTAAACCTTGCCTGAGAAAAATTTATTTTTGGCATGATGTTAATTTGTATTTATGCAAGAGCCAATAGTTATCTGAACTACAGTGACACTCTGGGTACCTCCATCATGAGCTATGGCCTTCATATCACCAGAGCAATGCCATGTGCCACAGGAGGAAGAGAGAGAACACTAAAATGCTCCACCCTGGTTCATTTTGTCCCCTGGAGATCCATGTAGCTCAGCCTGTGGACATGCTTCACAAATTTTTCTTAAAAACAATTATTTAGCTTCCAACTATAGGCTTTCTTTCTAAAGGACTCAAGTGTTGTCAGTGAAGTCACACTGAATTTACGATGCCATGTCATCATCTGCAACTGCCCGTCTCTCCAACCTCAGCTCTTCAGGAACCACACACTAACATCTCCCTTTCAAGACACTTTCCTCTAAACAAGTCTACCCATGAACACAGAAGCCTAGGGAAATTGTTGGTCTCACACACCCAGCTACAACTGGATCACACATACATGGCTCCCTATCCAATATATATTTTATCAATTAATTACAAATTAGTTGATATTCCTGATAGGACTGTGGGACTGTAGACAACACTGTGGCTTGATAAAAGTTTAACAGCGGCCGGGCGCAGTGGCTCATGCCTGTAATCCCAGCACTTTGGGAGGCTGAGGAGGGCGGATTGCCTGAGGTCAGGGGTTCGAGACCAGTCTGGCCAACATGATGAAACCCCGTCTCTATTAAAAATACAAAAAATAATAATAATAATTAGCCAGACATGGTGGCATGTGCCTGTAATCCCAGTTACTCGGGAGGCTGAGGCAGGGGAACTGCTTGAACCAGGGAGGTGGAGGTTGCAGTGAGCTGAGATCGTGCCACTATACTTCAGCCTGGGCAACAGAACGAGACTCAATCTCAACAACAAAAAAAAAAGGTTTACCAGCGTGTTGTTACTAAATCTGTGATCAAAAGTCAACATGCCCGTCTCAAAGTAATTCTAGGATATTCAGGTTAATCTGACCCAATCTATCCATTTTTATCACACAAAGCTTCTCACCCAAAAAAAGGGCATTAAGCAGCACACTAATGGCAAAGTCAATATCTTCTCTGTTTATTAATTTTCTACTGCCACATGGCAAATTACCACAAACTTGGCAGCTTAAAACAATACCAACTTATTAGTTCATAGTTCTACAGGTCAGAATTTCAGGCACAAAGAGACTGGTTTCTCTGCTTGGGTCTTATAGGCTAAAATCAAGCGGTCAGCCAGGCTGCATTCTCATCTGTAGCTCAGGTGCTCTTCCAAGACCATGTAATGGTAGCAGAATTCAGTTCCTTGCAGTTGTAGAACTGTGGTCCCCAATTCATCACTGTCTGTCAGCAGAGGCAGCTCAGCTCTGAGGGGCCAGCTATAATTCTGGCCATAGGGCCCCCCTCATGCTCAAAGCAAGCAACAAAGATTCTCCTGTATGTCAAAGGGATATGCATATCCTACTCACTTAGAATCTCTTTCTCCAGGAAAAGCCCAGTCTCTTTTAAAAGCTTACCTGATTCAGTCAGGCTTCCCAAGGATGCTTTTCTTGTCTTAAAGTCCCTTTTATTCACAGTTCTGGCCCACTCTTGAAGGCAGAGGATTATACAAGTATGTACAGGGGGTGAAAATCTTGGGGGTCATTTTAAAATTCTGCCTACCACATTACCCTTCCTGCTGGTCATAGTTTCTTTCTACCATCATGCACTAAATTGAATTATCCCCTGGATAGAAAGAAAAGACAAAAAAGTAAAAGTGAATCATAGACATAGGAATGAATGTGTGCTACTGGTATGGCTTCTCTGATTTGACACATATGTGAACTTTACAAAATTCTAAAACCTATACATAATGTAGTTTGCATCTATTAAATCCCTGAATTTCTTTGGTCTTCAGTTTCATAATTTATAAAACCATGATTGCCACTTTGTATGACTATACAGTCATAAATAACATATCTATATTCTAAAATTTACAAGGTGACGGAAATGAAAAAAAAAATGGTCTCAACTTATCTTTCTGTTAATGTCCATGAAAAGTAATCTCTACAACCAGTTCATTAAAAAGTAGCCTCCTAAGCCTTTGATAAATGGTCTATTTGATCTTCATTAAAACATTCCCCTGGCTAGGCGCGGTGGCTCACGCCTGTAATCCCACCACTTTGGGAGGCCAAGGCGGGCGGATCACAAGGTCAGGAGATCGAGACCATTCTGGCTGACACGGTGAAGCCCCATCTCTACGAAAAAACACAAAAAATTAGGCAGGCGTAGTGGCGGGTGCCTGTAGTCCCAGTTACTTGAGAGACTGAGGCAGGAGAATGGCGTGAACCTGCCAGGCAGAGCTTGCAGTGAGCCGAGATCGCGCCACTGCACTCCAGCCTGGGCAACAGAGCCAGACTCAGTCTCAAAAAAAAAAAAAAAAAAAAAAAAAAAAAAAAAAAAAAAAAAAAATTCCCCTAAATATTATTTCTATTTACAGAATTTTAAGAAAATATTTGCTATTATTTAATCATTTTAATTTTTCAAGTTACTTTCATAATTATTGTCACATTAATTTTGTTATTTTAAAAAACTGTATAAAATAGGTAAAGCATGAATTACTGTTTTCATCTCACAAGTGGAAAAAACCTTGAGTCTAAGAAAGAATAAATAATTTTTCCACAGCAAGTTAGGTAAAGAACCAAGAGCAGATTCCAATTTTTTTTCTTCAACTTTTTTTGTTTTTGTTTTTGTTTTTGCCTGCCACCACACCCGGCTAATTTTTGTGTTTTTAGCAGAGACGGGGTTTCACTTTTTTGGCCAGGCTTGTCTTGAACTGCTGACCTCAAATGATCCGCCTGCCTCGGCCTCCCAAAGCACTGTGATTACAGGCGTGAACCACCGCGCCCGACCTCTTCAACTTGTATTTTAAGTTCAGGAGTACATGTGCAGGATGTGCAGGTTGATTACATAGGTAAACATGTGCCATGGTGGTTTGCTACGCAGATCATCCCATCACCTAGGTATTAGGCCCAGCATCTATTAGCTAGTCTTCCTGATGCTCTCCCTCCGGTCCTCCCCACACCTGACAGGCCCCAGTGTACTGTTGTTACCCCCGTGTGTCCATGTGTTCTCATCATTCAGCTCCAACTTAAAAGTGAGAATATACAGTGTTTGGTTTTCTGTTCCAGCATTAGTTTGCTGAGGATAATGGCTTCCAACTCCATCCATATCCCTGCAAAGGACATGATCTCATTCCTTTTTATGGCTGCTTGGTATTCTATGATGTATTTGTATTTGAAAATTCTGGATAATTTTCTTTATCCAGACTATCACTGATGGACATTTAGGTTGATTCTGTGTCTTTGCTATTGTGAGTAGTGCTACAGTGAACATATGTGTGCATGTATCTTTATAATAGAATAAATTATATTCCTTTGGGTATATACCAGTAATGAGATTGCTGGGTCAAATGGTATTTCTGCCTCTAGGTTTTTTCCAATGTGGCCTGAGGCACTTCCTATTCCACTAATGCTCCTTTCATCTTTAGTAGTAAGCAGTCATTTTTTAAGGTGTACAAATATCACATCTTGTTTATCTTGCTTTCCAAGGGGCATAGCACAGTCAACGTTTGTTGATGCAACCAACATTGAGCTAAGTGCCAGATATGGTTCCAGGCAGTGAGGCACTGGGGCTATGTGACACACATGACCACAGCCCTGCTTTCATGAAGCTTCTCAAGTTCAGACATTTCTTCTAAGGAGCATGATTTCTGACTAAGTCTCCAGGGAGCACCTGAACATCTGAACACATAGAATCTTTTGATGTAGGATATGAAGTCAAGCAAAAGAGACAGTAATTACATCATGTATTGAAATAATAACCAGTCACCAACTGATCACAGTGGAACACTTCAATTGAATTCTGAAGAATATTCAATATAAATTTAAAATGTAGCCTCTAAGAATAATTTATGTCATTTAGTCATTCACAGAAAAGAAAACTTAACATGTAACACGACATATACTATGAATCTGTAATACTCTAGAGTGATTTTTTTTGCAGTGATTTTTTTTCCATTTAATCCTTGCAACATCCCTTTGAGAATAGGTGCTATCATTAACCTCCTTTTACAGATGAGGAAACTAAGGCAAAAATAGAAATTTGCCCAAGTCCACACAGCCAGTAAGAGCCAAGATCTAAATCCCCAGTATCTCATTCTGGAATCCAGGCTTTTAACCAGTAGACTCTGTAACCCAATAAACATTTGCTGAGCATCTTCTAAATTCCAGGCACTGCAGATTGAAGAGCTGTTTTTGTTTTATTAATAGGATTATGAACTGAAGCAGCAATCTGATCTGATATGAATCTGGTATGAACTGATTTGAATATGATCTTATCCAAATCATTTCTTTGGGTGGAAAATGCACTACTAGAGTTTCTATAAGTTTCTGAATGGTAATGACAACAACTTCTTTCTATACCTACCTGCTATTAGAAGAGTGTCTTCTCAGAAGAGAGTAAAGGAGTTTCCAAAAAGAAGAAAAATACTTACTCGACACTCCCTAGTTAAAATTCAGGTAAATATTTTTCTGGGGCATATGCCATATATACCAGGTTTTATCTTTGGAAATGCCTCTATCCTTCAGTAAAACCTCTCTCCTCTCCACCATCAAAGTAAAACAATATAAGGGTGGGTTCTTATCTATTTGAGCCTAAACAATACTTTTAGAGTTACAAACCCAAACCACATTTGACTACAAAGACATGAACATCATTTAAAATAAAATTTTATTCTGCCATTAAGAACTTTGTTTCATCTTCCAAAGTTTTAACATAAGACAGAGAAATGCGTCTTGTACTTTTTAAATATTTTGTGTGTGTGTGTGTGTGTGTAGCAATGGCAAGCTAAATAGCAGAGAAACCAGTGTAGAAGTATCTTTAGTGTATTGGAATCTTAATAGATTATCTTCATCATTAACATATCTACAACATTACATTGTGTTAGTAGTCTTAGCATTTATGTAACTTTTTTATTTTTTATCATCTAATTTGAATTCTTCTCACACTGCTGACTGTTATTTGGAGAATGCTTTATTCTCATTGTGTATGTGCTAGAGTGTGTGTGTTTCAAAAGACACATACAAGAAAAGATACATCAGTATTCTCAGGGTGTTTTTAAACTGAACTCCAAATTCAAGAGGTTTGTGGTTTAAGTATGAGTACACAGTACATTTTCAAAAAAGTCAACCTTTCACCAAAATCTGTAATAGGTATGCAAAGAGAGACAAAATCATCTGGCAATAGCACTGCATTTTTCTAACATTTCCCCCTCACTATTTTACATTCTTTTTCCTCCTACAATTTTCAAATCCAAGTTTACAGGAAAGCTTTTTGAGAGCACAAAACCACTTCCCAATTATATGCTTAATATTTAAATACCGAACAACTTATCTAATACCTGTTTAAATGAGGAGCCCAATTATGACAATCATTAGCATTTCTCCATTTGCTCTTCTCTAATTTTAATTTTACAGTACAAAGGTAGAGAGGTATCACAAACGACGCTGAGCAGAGCAATGCAAAGTCATTTATTCACAAGAAGGAGGGACGGGTCTCTTGGTGTATTTACTAATGCAGAGTCAAAAATGTTTGCCAAAGCAGTGTTTGGAGGTGAGTCCGCAATCATTTCTATGAGAAAGGGAATTTTGCTCCCCAAAAGGAGAGAAAAAGAGAATAATACTCAAAAGCAAATTTCCTCCAGGGGCTCATTCACGTCTGCTGATTTTTTCCTTTCTAATTAGCAGGACTTATGCTTGGACAATCAAAAACACTCAGGCTTAGAGGTAAAGACTGGACAAAGAAGTACTAGAGTTATCAGACAAATACAGGTCCCGAACTTACAATAGTGAGACTTCCAATTTTTAAACCCTAAAATGTTTTGAGAGTGATATGCATTCAGTAGAACTATACTTCAGATTTTGAATTTTGATCTTTTTTCAGGCTAACGGTATGTGGTAGGATACTCTTTCTCCCAATGTTGGACAGCATCAACAAGCTGCAGCACTCAGTCAGCCATGCAGAGGTAAACAACAGCATTTTTGGATCATAATGAAAAGAAAAAATACACTGTGCAGCCAAACTTGATATCTTCCTGAAGAACACTATTCCTGCTAAACCATCAACAAGTGTTGACAACCCAGTGCCTTCCATCATCTATTCTCGAGCCTCCCTAGAAAAGTGAGAAATTGATTATCCTGCCGCAGTAGCATCCCCATCATCCAGCAATTATTTTTACTTTGTTGCTTCATATGTTAAGAATCATAAAAAGGACTGGATTTCTTCAGGTTAAATATAGAAACTAGCCAAAGTCGCAGGGAAAAGACATCTGACATAAAACTTAAAGAAAATGAAAAGTGCATCTACTCTGAAGCTCATTGTCCTTATTTCTTCTTCAGATGAAAGAACTGTTTCAAATGTTATATTTATGTTTTGTTATGTTTTATCCCAAGCTTAGCAGATTGAGATAAATCTAATTAATAACGCTTCTAGGAGTATAACTTGTAGACCACATGTTTACAAAAGAAGCAAAAGTAGCAGAAGAAAATTGCCCTAGAGATAACCAATATAAATTTAATTAATTAATTCTCATGCTGGCACAAGATTCTATGATTCTGAGAAGTAAACATGTATTTGCCTTAAATATCCCATTTAAATGCCTTCTTTTAGTCATTCATTCCACATTTTGCTACGTGCCAACCCTGATTTAAGGATTGGAGATGGAATGTAGTGTAAGACAGGTATGATCCATGATCTCACTGAGCAAATATTTCATTGGACTTATAGAAATCAAAAAGTAGAATAGGTACCATATACCTAATACAAAAATTAAATCAAAATGGATCAAAGGCCTAAATGTAAGAGCTAAAACTATAAGACTCTGATATGGTTTGTTTCTGTGTCCCCATCCTAAACTCATCTTGAATTGTAATTTCCAGTAACAGGGAGGGAACTGGTGGAGTTGACTGGATCATGGGGGAAGATTTTTCTCATGCTGTTCTCATGATAGTGGGTGAGTTCTCATGAGATCCAATGGTTTAAAAGAGTGTGGCACTTCCCTGCTCACTTTTTCTTTCTCTTTATCTCCTACCACCATGTGAAGTAGGTGCTTGCTTTCCCTTCTCCTTCTGCAATGATTGTAAGTTTCCTGAGGTCTCCCCAGAGGCAGAAGCCTATACAGCCTGCAGAACCATGCACCAGTTAAAACTCTTTTTTTTACAAATTACCCAGTCTCAGGTGGTTCTTCATAGCAGTATGAGAATGGACTAACACAGTCTCAAAAAAACAAAAACAAAACAAAACAAAAAAAAGCCAAAAAAAAACAAGGAAAAAGCTTTATGACATTGGATTTGGCGAGATTGTTTGGATATGACATCCAAAGCAGAGGCAACAGAAGAAAGAGATAGGTAATTTGGATTTCCTCAAAGTTAAAAACTTTGTATGCCAAATGACAGTATCAACAGAGTGAAAAGACAACCCATAAAATGAGACAAAATATTTGCCAATCATATACCTGATAAGGGAATAATATCCAGCATATATAAAGAACTCCTACAACTGAATAACAACAAACCAACCATCCAATTTAAAAATGGACAAAAGACTTGAATAGAGATTTCTTCAAAGAATGTATACAAATGGGCGATAAGAATATAAAAAGATGCTCAACATCACTAATCATTAGAGAAATGCAAATCAAAACCACAATAAGATACCACTTCATACATATAAAGGATGGCTATTACCCAAAAAAGGGTAGGGGGTGGGGAATGAGTGTTAGTGAGGATATAAAGAAATTGAAATCTTGCTCATTGCTGGTGGGAATGCAAAATGGTATTGCTACTATGGAAAACAGTATTAAATGTAGAATCACTATGTGATATAGCAATTTCACTTCTGGTTATATACCCAAGAGAGTTGAGAGCAAGGACTCAAAGAGATATCTGTATACCTATATTCATAGCAACACTATTCACAATAGCCAAAATGTAAAATCTACCTAAGTGTCCACTGACAGATAAATGGATAAATAAAATGTGGTATATGCATAAGATGGAATAATATTGAGACATACAAAAGGAAACAATTCTGACACATGCTACAGTATGGATTAACCTAGAGGATTTTAGGCTAAGTGAAATAAGCCAGTTACAAAATGATAAATACTGTATGATTCCATTTATAAGAGGTACTTAGAGTAGTCAAGTCTGTTCACAGAGACAGAAAGCAGAGGCTGGGAGAAAGAGAGGCATGAGAAGTTAGTGCTGAGTGAGTACAGAGTTATGGGACTGGGAAGATGAAAAAGTCATGGAGATAGATGGTCATGATGGTTATACAACAATGCGAATGTACTTAATACCACTGAACTGTACACTTAATATGGTTACAATGGCAAATTTCAGATTATGTACACATTACTACAGTAAAAACAAAGTATACAAAGATAATTTCAGGCAGTAAGAAGTGCTACAAAGAAACATTGTATCACTGGAAGTGACTGGAAGAAGCCTGAAAACTACATTAGAATGAGAATACTCAGTGGAAATGACATTTGACTGAGGTCTGATTGACAAGAAAGAATCAGAAAGGTGAGACTTGGGGGACAAGCATTTGAAGCAGAGAGTAGAGCAAATGCAAAGTCCCTGAAGCAGGGATGGGTTTTGCAAGTTGAAGAAATAGAAAAAAGGCCCACTAGAGTGGATCCTGGGAATGTAGATAAGGGATGACCTACAAGGGACAGGTAAGGTGTCGCGGACCAGGGAAGGAGACTAGATTTTCTTCTAAGGACAATGTAAAACCTTGGAGGATTTTTGAGCAAGAGATTAAGTGATCTAATTTGTTTGTAAAAGATTATTTTGGCCACTGTGTAGGAAATGAATCATAGGAGGGCAAGAGTTGAAACAGATCCATTAGGAGTTGTTCTAACAGTAGGGATGGTGGTGGCTTGGAATAGATGATAGCAGTCATGACAGAGACAAATTGATGCATTCAACATACTTCTTGAAGGTAAAGTGAACAAATCTTGCTGTTTTCATTATAAATAGGGTAATCATACATTCTCTGTTTCCCTGGGGCAGAACTGATTTCTGCCTGTCGTCCCAGTGCCCTGTGTTGTTAGTATCTCTTTTATTCTCAACAGTATCCCAGTTTGAACAATAAATCATATGGTCGCCCTAGCTATGATGAACAAAGGAAAAAGAAGAATCAAGGGTAACTCCTCAGCTTGAGCCAAATTTGTAGTATTGATGTTTCAAAGATGCACTATTAACAGTATTGTCAATGAAGGATAAACAACAGAACTCCACATTTGTTTTATTCATGAGTCCTTTTTGTCCATAGTCACTTAACAATCTCACGTTCCTCTTTCCATCCCAATTCGGTAGCTATGTGTATGTACTAAAACTTCAGAAGAAGAAAAAAATAAGGCAAATTGAATTAGCCAACTAAAAGGTAGTTCAAGGAACTGGTCAAATAATACAAGAGAAAAGCAGCAGTTCCCAGGAAAGAGCAGCACGTACAGGACTAGCTGTTAGGCTGCCCTGGTCCTTCTGCTCAGAGACAAAGAACATGGAACCGGGTCTTTGGTCTGCTAAGACTGTGGTAGAAGGAGCTTTATCCTGGATCCTGGACCTGGGAGGGTTTTATGCCACAAAGAGATAGAAAAGAAGACTCTCAGGGAAACATAGCCCTGTAGAGGGCCTGGACCACATAAAAAAAAAAAGACACTGGAAATTAGTTAGAAAAAAGCATCAGAAATGAAGAAGGCTATATGAGAATTCTTCCCTAGAAGGAGGATTGTGGCACAGGAATATCTAGCATCTAAAACCAAGAAATATGTTTGACTATCTGGAAGCTGTTATTTCCTGAGATAACTCTCAAGGATTGTCAAATTTATTATTATTTTGCATTCTGAAAAAAACACAGGCTGATGTGGCCTGAAAAACTACCTGCTACATATTTTTTCTTTCTCTCTCTGTGTGTGTGTGTGTGTGCTGAAACAAGAACACACAGTTCTTATAATACATTATTGCTTTCTTCCTTTATCCAAAGAAGTAGCAGCAATGAAAAAAAATCCTCTGAAGTTTGCTTTCATGATTCTGAAGTTCAACAGATATCCATAAGGCCAAAATAGAACTTCAGGCCACCCCTGAAATAACTGTTAAACGAAATTAACACCAAAGGTTAGTACTAGAACTATCCATGTTTATTAATATTGGAAGGCAAATTCGTCAAAATTTATACCTTTTATTACACAATGAACTGATATACATTTTTAAAGTGATGGATAATTGACTGGGGACTATCAGTGAATGTGATCTGGGTAAAAAAGAAAACAGAAAGATTAGTTATGTTTCAAAGAGAATTACGGTATTTCACCTGCTACCCATAATTTTCAGGCTATTTTAAGCCTTGGTTTTGTGACCATCTACATACTATGATTTCTAATATTACCCTAAATAGAAGAACTCTAGTAGTGCCCAGGGACTCAAAGCTGATTTTTTTTTTAATTTCAGTAATTGTTTTTGTCAGCTGATAGCCCTCGGATATGAAGAGCACCAGGACTTAACTAAAGTCCAAATTCAGCTCTAACATAGAGAAAGAGCGAGAGAAAGGGAGCAAGTGAGAGAGAGAAAGGATGGGGGAGACAGAGAGATACAGAGATAATCCTTTTAGGCCAGCCAAATCTATATTTATGGTAACCTGCTCCAGTCTTTTAAATGCATATGATTCACGGAAGCATCTGAATGATCTTTTTAAAACTACGGAGCTGAAACAAGTAATTGCTAAGGAGTCATTGGATTAGAAGGCTAGGTGAAGCCCACTATTTCTTCAAGTTTTCATGATCAACAGCTGCCCCCAACATACTTGATTCCGCTTTTGCTTATGCAAATATCATTCATCTTGCCACCGTCATTTGCTTTATTCCCTTAACAGAGTTCTTTAATCATAACTATTTCCACAGATCCATCAAATCTCACTCATTATTGTATCCTGGACTCTAAATTAAGCTGAATAACACTGAGATGTTATCTTTTATGTGTTATGTGCTACCCAAATATTATCAATTCTCATAAGACTGCCTGAATATTGTGAGCCACACATAGCTACCTCCAGGTCAATGCAGTGATTGCTCATTTTACCCAACATTAGTCTCCCTTGGTTTTAATTCATGTTCAGATCTTGGCTTTTCCAGTGAATAAAATTTCAACATGATTTTAAAATAGTGTCCAGCCTCTAGTCCAGTAGAGTTAAACTCTTGGGGACTTTCTTCAAGAATTTCAATTAATGGACTGAATTGAAAAGCTTTTCCTACAAATAAGTGATGAGCTATATAGGAAATCTGACTCTGAACAAAATCTCTTGGCAGTCATTTACACATCCATAATCTAATAGATAACTTTCAAACTGTACTACATATCTAAATTATACTGTAAAATTAAAGAAAATATGTTTCTACTTTGGAAAAATAGGAGCATTTTTGACTGTATGAAGAATAGTGATGTTCCTAAACAGAATAGTTGGCATCACTTTGAGTAGTCTGCTGATTTGGAAAGAGAAAGAGTGCCCCAAGACTGTGAATAAGCCATTTTCCTTCGGCAATCAAGAAATCGTTGGGGACAGAAATAGAGTCACTACCAATCTTAGCACTAGAGCCTCAAGGTCAACTGAAGAACTAATCTGTTCTCTAGCACTTTCCCACAATCGTGTGATTATTCCCTTTTTGTTCTTGCTGAACATGACAAATATTTTTTCTAAAGAATATATAAACCCTATTACAGCATTCATTTTCCATGGAAAATATTCTGTCAGAGCAAAAAGAATGAATCAAAGTATCTCTTCTTGGTTGTTCAGTCCTTTCCAGAAATCTGCCACTTCTGTCAAAACACTTCATAAATCCAAGGATAACCAGTTTGGGCCAAAATTATATTTTCAATAATTAAGATAGAATGATGCTGGCAAAGCTGAGTTTTTACCTCATCTATGCAGATACTTATGCCTATTTTCTACTGTTTTGCTACTTTCAGAGAATTTGAACAAAAGATTTGAATATCCAGACACATTATGTATCAAAATTAATCAACAGGTATTTGTTGAGTGCTTCATATGTAGCAAGCATTTTGCTAGAAACAGGTACCTCCTTTTCTTATCTCAGGTGCCAAGACAAAAAAAGTGTTTGAAGTCCCAGTCCAACTTCCAACTTTTCATCTAAGAAGTTGTCTGCAGGCATTCCAGTCCACAGTGGATTTTTTCTTTCTCTAAGCAACTATAGCATTTATTTCTGCATTTCTTATTTTAATTCAAGGCAGTGAATTCCACTTGATGGAATTAATGATGTTAAATAACATCATTGCAAAGCTTGGCACATGCTTTGTATATAGTAGATAGTTATCTACTGTATTAAATACTGTTAATATTAAGTATTAAAAATGAACATTTGCTTCCCTCTTTAAGATAATGTCTATACTTAAATACACGGAACTCATTATGTAACATATCTCTAGGTAGAGCGCTTACATTTTTATACCATGCCTTTACAATCTCCTTATCACTAGGTGGGTGGAGAAGAGGAAGGTAGCCAAATTACCCATGAAGCTGAGGTGGTAGCAGCCAGAACATCATAACTGACAGGTCAGTTGGTACTCCGAGCCAGTGATTTCAGTCTCACACAGCAATTTGCCATTTTTGTCATTACCCATACCTCCAATGCAATCATTTGAAGGTCCTAATTAACTGCCACACCCCTTAGGTGATCCCAGATCCAAGATAGTCATTCAGTGACTTGTCAAACTCAAGGTAAAGTGCAAGCTCACACACAATACTGTTTCATAACTGTCTCATATCTGCTCTAGGAAAGATATTTTGAAACACTTTTTGAAGATTTGCTATTAAGTGTTTTTAATAAGCTTCCAAAGAAGTGTAAAGCATTCTAATTGCTGTCGACAGAGTATCAAGTTGAGTGACATATTCTTTTCAGCTAGTCCTTCTTTGGTGTGACACTGAGCAATAATACTGAACCATTTGAACATTTAAAATTATTTTTAAAAGAATAACTAGTACCCACTGTTAAATCTACCAACCTGTTGGCATCAGTGTCCAAAATTCTATCTTTGTTCTTGATAATACAGATAGCCAGTCTGTGCTCCTAGTTAAGATTAACCCACCATTTGTGCACTTGATTCCATCCCCATGCACCTACTCAGGAGCATGGGATCCAGCTCTTCTCCACTTGCTCTTACAGGAACAGAGTGTCCTATTAAACCACTATATAAGCACATAAATATGCTGTAATTTCTCTTAAGTAAAAATGAGTTTATTCACCCCACTGCCCCTGTAACTTCATCTTCTATTATCCCATTTCTCTTCAACTATTTCTACCAAACCTTCTTAAAGGAGTTATTTAAATTCTTATTTCCGATTTCTAGGCTTTTATTCTCTCCAATCAGGGCTTTGCTCCTGCCAAAACATTCCTATCAGGGTCACAAATTACCCTCCAGTTTGATAAATCCCACAGTCTGTTCTTAGCCTTCATATTCCTTGACACGAAGAATCCAAATTCTTTGAAATATCTTCCTCATTTGACTTCCAGAATACCAAACTCATCTGGTTTCCTTTCTACTCCTTCTCAGCCTCCTTTACTGGTTCCTGCTCTTCTCTCAACTTCTAATAACCCCAATGTCTAGAAAAGGATTTGAAACATGGTATATGTCCAATATGTATTTTGTGAATAAGTGAATGAATAAATCAACCTCATTAAAAAACACCTACTATAGTAGATTAGAAGCTGGCCCTGAGGTTAATGGTATGATTTTTTTAACATATCCATCTGCAAAGGAAATGCTCTATCAATGAAAGAAGGGCATAATGTTTAAACTTCTCTAGATGGTTTCAGAGATATGGGCCCTGCAAATTACCTTCTCCCAAATCCCATATAATTTTTAAACCATATAATTAAGTGAATACTTGGCATTATCATGGTCAGAATCAAATTTACATATCAGTGAAGGTTTTATTTGCTATATGAAATTTGCTTTATAGTCCATTCATATCTTCTTTATAATCAATACATCAGTCTATTTATGGATTTTTATAGGATTTGGTATATAACTTTATTATTTTAGACTATTACAGAGAACTTGGCTGTTATAAATTTTCTTTTATAATGCTTTATTGCTGAATCTCTGATTTGTTTGCTTTTGAGTCATTGGTTAGGAGCACAAAGTTGCAACAATATTATTCTTTTAGGAAAATATTAATTTGACATATAGAATCATTTTCAGGAATGCATTGTGATGGAAAGCCATTTACAAGCTTTTATTATAAGTGACTCTGTGTACATTCTGTGGGTTTATCAAGGTAATATTAATGACGGAAATGAAGATTTCAAATATATGTAATTAAAATGATAAACGCTTAATAGCAAGGTGCAGCACTGACAAAATCTATTGTATATTGGCATTGCTAGAAGTGACTTTTTAACAAATGGAATTCACACATTCAAATGAATTTTCACTTCAAACCGGTTACATATCTTAAAAACAAAGAATCCGCAAGACCCCCTGGGGAAGTCTGTAAATTTTAGCTATAAAAATAATAACCACTAGAATTTATACATCCAAACAGGTATTGTTCCCCTCACAGTGATAACCTTGCAAAGCTGCCCACATTCCAGTGTCGGTGTCATATGCTCAGAGCATTTTTGGAACTCCATCTTCAAAAACATCACCAAAGCCTACATCGCACTCTTTATTGCCCTCAGAGGGCCATGTGTTCATACTTCGAGGGTGGATTCTTTCAAAAAACAAGACGAAACAAAATTATTCAGTGTCAAGACCAACAAATCAGATAATGATAAAATTGAGTAATACCATCATGAATCCAAAACGAGATTTAACTACAAAATAAAAAGGCAGATGTCCTTGTAAAAGATTGTAAATCTGCTCTGAAGGCAAGTCCCAAAGAGGAGGAGATTTAAGTATGTATTGAGCAATTGAAGCAAGGTTAAAATGAATGCAGCCTCCAGGGTGGCTACTGTGAAGGGTATCAATCACTTTGGTTTTAAATTCAGAAAATTTTGTTTTAAAACTTCTTTTTGGTGGATATTTTGTAACTTAGGTATCTAAGACACTGGAAGCTAATGTTCCCCATTCTTCTCAGGGTTCTGCTTCTCAGCTTTAAAAATATCTGTACCATTGACTAAGGTAGCTCTTAGCTTTTTATTAAGAAATAATTTTAGCCTCACTGCGGAATGGAAAACCAAATATCGTGTGTTCTCACTTATAAGTGGGAGCTAAGCTATGAGGATGAAAAGGCATAAGAATGATGTCATGGACTTTGGGGACTCAGGTGGGGAGCTTGGGAAGAGGGGTTGAAGGATAAAAGACTACACATTGGGTACACTGTACACTGCTCAGATGACATGTGCAATAAATTCTCAGAAATCACCACTGAAGAACTTATGCATGTAACCAAAAGCCACCTGTACCCCAAAACATTTGAAATAAAAATAAAATTTTTATAAAAAGAAATAATTCTAGAAAGAAATCAGTTTATCTTTTAAAATTTAAAATGGATATATAACAGAAAAAATGTAAACCTTAATATTATCCCAAAATTCCTTAATTTACATATTGGTTTATTTATTTTGGCTAACATTGAATACTTACTCTACTTCAGATACTTCTAAACACATTAAACATATTCATTCATTCCATCTTTATAAGAAACTTGTAAGATACATTCTATTATTAGCTTCATTTTACATGTAAAAAAAACTGAAGTCAGAGAAATGAAGAGACTACCAAAAATCACATAGGGCAAAAAAGGGCTAGAGCCAGAACAGGAACACAGGTAATTCAATCCAGAGCTGTTCTTTGAACTACAGCACTACATTCTGAGAATATTCGCCAAATTATCGAGACATATTAGCAAAATACATATTTCAAAGGTAATAAGATATGCAGAAACGAGGATAAAAACAACAGTAAAGCATTAGCCATTAACAAATTCTTCTAAATTGTTCAGTTTTTTAAACGCTAAGAATATTTGTAATTGTATGATTATTCCTGTTTATCTAACCCCAGGCACCAAGCCACTTAGATAAGTCCTTGCTAGGGAATCTGAGTGATGCAGTAAAAGTGTCCTTGGGAGGACACTTACTTATTATTATACAATCTTAGAAAACTGTCCTACCACACGATACATACAACTATAAGAGCATCATAGGAATGCTATGATAGGAGTAGGAAATGCAAGGTCTTTGAGGGTCAGGCACCATGCTAGGCACTCAGGCTGCAAATGAGAGAAGTGATATAATTGCCACCCTGCTGGAGTTAACGTCTTAAGGGATAGACAGTCAATTAACAATTAAACAAATAAAATATATAATTATGAGCGTTATTCTTATCATGAGGAAAATAAACATGACATTGTGGTAGAGAATAAAGTGGGTGGTTAGGGAAGGTCTAAAAGAACGTGGTCAGGCCCAATACACTGAAACCCTGTAGGGCCAGATGGCATAGCAATGAATAACATTTAGAAATTGCATAACAAGAAATTAGTATCCATATCTGAGTGACACAGCTCAAATAAATTTCCTTCACTAAGGCAGACTCCATGAGTTGTTATGTCCAGTTCCCATACTACCCTATAAATGGTTAAAAAGCAAAAGGCCCTGGTTACCTAAAGGGTCACTCACCTGATTTTACTAAATTTTGGGTCAGCCTCTGAAAAACAGGTGGTTCCAGGAATCTGCATTCAACCTTATATTGTTAGTCTCATGTGTAGGCTTGCATTGCTTATTTTCTGGCTTCAGTCCTACAAAGGAAAACTAATATTGCTCAGAGGTAAAGAATCCTCTTTGCCCATCCTCAGGTTTGAACCAGTCTTTGTGAACTGTCTTTCCTCAGAAAGCCTCTGTGACATTTAATATTGAAACTGAAATCTAAAGGATGAGAAGGAGCCAGTTTTGCAGAACTTCAGGAAAAAGAACACTACAGGTCTGGTTCAAAAAGTAAACTTTTACAAAGACTGGTATTAGCAAAACATCTCTCTACACTGGCACATCTTTACTAGTCCCTTTTAACATTACCATTTCCCATTGTCATAAAGCCAGCATCCCATAATAAGACGTGGAAGCCATTATCAAGGGAAGCAAAGGGGTAACTGCTGGTTCTCTTATTTGGAGGTCTTGTCTGCGTTTGGACTCTTTAATCTTCAAGCACAGTCCAACTCCCCTGATGGATCTGGGATTCCTGTCTTGGTGCCAGAGATGTTGCTTAGATTGTGAGGTACTCTTTCAAAAGCCAAGCATCCACACATCACTGATAATAAAAACACTAAAGTCACATTAGTACTGTAGAGAAAGCAGGAAAGGTGAAGGACCTCTGCTTTAACTATATCTGAGTCAAAAGGAAACTGTAAAAAAAAAATCTGAGATACAAAGACACATAAGATGTCACAACAAGATCCTATTCATAGACAAGAAAATGCAGAATGTTTGTTTTTTTTAAAGCAGAGGAATAAATGAACCAGACCAAGGCCTGGTTTCTTAAAAACGGCTTTACTAAATTGGGTATCCAGGATTATAAATCCCAATTACTATTTGAGTCTCCCCTTTTCTAAGTATTCCCAGAATAAGATAAATGACCACATTTTGCCTTAAAGCTATGTTAATGAAAAAACTTCCAAAGCATATAATGCAATTTCCAAAATTTTAAAAAATAATGATAATTCAGTGTCACAAATGAAGCCAAATCTAGTGGGGGAGCCCATGCTGAAACATAGGCACAAATGGCTTAGCTTGTCACTCTCATGCAGTTTGCAAACCCTTCCCCCAGCTGCCAAACTCTACTGATTGCCAGGCCTCTGGAATGTCACACAATTTCTCTCAGGGGCTGTTGAGCAGCAGGTACATATGCCTGTGCATGTCCTCATGGGGGACATGCCTGAAATCACACAGCTCCACACCCCAAGTTGCAATACTGTTCTATGGACATTTTGTATATGTATCTCTCTCTTTGATTCCCCATCAGGATGTCTCCTGTTTATCACCCCCTTGCTATTTCTAATCTCTGTAGTCAGCTGTTGCAGCTGTGTCTAATTCCATAATTCTGCTTCTGTTTCTTCACTGATTATTCAAAAAGAACTTATTAAGAATTATGTCCCAAGCACTGTGTTAGGCACCAACTGAACCAAAAAGACATGACCTCTAATTGCAAGGAGCTTAAAATGCAGAGTAGACAGATGTTAAACAAACAAATATAGCATTAGAACTTGCAGTAATATAATACTATGAGGGGGAAGGACAGAAAGGAGCTTATTTGGACTCTGGTTCCAGAAGGCATTTCTGAGGAGATAATAATTAAACTAAGGCCTAACAGATAAATAAGAGAAAGCCAGAGAAAGAGTGAAGAGAAGACACTGAAGGCATAAGGTGCAACACAGGCAAAGGCCTGAAACCAATGAGAGCGTGGCACATGTGGGAAATGGAAAATAGGTTGGTCAACAGGAAGAGTGAAACTGGCATGCAAGGAAGTAGCAAAAGAAGTAGGAGCCAGATCATGGCTTGCAGGTCATGTTAACTATTTTTAACACAAGGGTTGGCCAGTAAACAGTATTGACATGATCTGCTTGATTCTATTTTAAATGGCTGTCTTGTCTGTCCTACAGGAAAGAGCTAAGAAGAAGGCAAGAGTGGAAGTTAGAAAGTCAATTACAGGGACATTGCAGTAATGCACGTGGACTCCATCTCTTCTCAGTGAGTTTCTTCTGTCTCCTCCAGTCACTTAGGACCCACTCTGATTTTTCATGGAAAAGTTTGACTTAGAGACACTGGTATCCCTCAATAGTTTTCTCTTTTCTTCCATGTGGTAAATCGAACAATCAGCATGAGAAAAGTTCCAGCTTTTCTCAGCTGTGTTCATGATTCTCAGAAGCTGCTTTGTCACGAAAGTTTAAAGTTGTCTTAAGCTTGTGAAGTTCAACCCTGGAAAACTAAAGTCTTTACATTCCACTACATTAAAAAGAGATAGTTCCATGGATTCTATGTGACTATATATGTAACTTTAATATATACTTATCAGCAAGAATTTCCCATTTTGGAAGTGAAAACACATCTGCCAAAATTTGACTTCAGTGATAAATGGTGTTGCCTTAACATTTTATCAGCCGGGTCCTTAAATTGACATCTATAAACACTAAGGAAAGACCATTAACTCCCTGAAAGAGTATGCAAACACTTAGATGCATTCGTGCTTGAAGACTTTTCTGCAAAGGTCTGTGACACTCCTCAGAGTTTCGGCAGGATTCAAGAGTGAGTGGCTGAGGTTTACCTATCCATGGCTAGCAAGCTTTCTCATCATCTCCATGGGCACACGACCAAGGCTGGCCAATCAGAATCTTCCCTGACACTGATAAATGGATATGAAGAGAAAAAAGCTAGGTTTTCGCTGGAATTCCTAAGCTTGGGCTGCAGTGGCTATGTTCCCTGCCATGTGGAAAAATCCTTCCAAAATAGGACAAAAGTATTAAAAAAATAGACATTTAGGTTAAAAACAAACCAACAAAACACGCAGAGACAGACGGATCTCTGCCGTCATTAAATTAAGGCTCTAATTCTTGCCTCTGTTCCTCCAGTTCTGCAATCTACCCCAGTATCCTTCCAAGCTACTTGAGCTGATTAATTCTCTTTTTGTTAAGCTAGCTTGAGTTGGAAGTCTATGCCTCTTGCAAGAGATGGCTTATAAAATAACACTCACATACTTAAGAATGATCTCTTCAGTGTAATGATCTGATATCGAAATCCATCAGAGACTTAAAGATATTAAAATTGAAATTGAATAAAAATATGAATTCATATTTGACCACTTTCAGAGATATTACTATGACTACCTACAGATATTTTACCAGATTTACTTCCAGCAGCAGAAATTAAAGCCTAATTAGACACCTGTGGGAAGCTTATTAAATTATATTTACACCTTAAATGTTTGCTTAACAATCTACTAAACCATAAGACCACTTGAGGTTACAAAGTAGATGGCATATTTCAGATAAATTTAAGGGAATTAGGTAGCTCACATAAAATTATTTAATCCAGTACATGTCATAAAAGACTTAAAATGCCATGACAGAAAGAGACTTGTAATTTCATTCTGGTGGTAATGATGACATAAGGAGCAAAAACTGGTAAATCACAAAGTATAGAAACACTCTGCCTAATCAATAGTGTAAGTCTCTAGAACATCCTCCAAATCAATATGATATATAATAATGACAAGAAGCACGTAAGAGTAAATGAAAAAAAAAGTGAATTGTCTCCCAGCCCGGCACCATTTTCTGTACTATATTAAAAGTGCATTTAACACAAAAATGTGATCAGTCTTCTTAACTTCAGTAGCACTGACAATAAATAAAATTTATCTTTCCCTCTTCAAAATAGAGAGTTATAACGCTCCAGAAACCTCACAAAACTAGAAAACAAATAGTTTTGAGAATCTCAGACCACCCTAGCACTTAACTACAGACTCACACCTGCAGGCTTTTGGCAATATCTAGAACATTCAAAGTTTCTAATTACTGAGTTCAAATGACCATTTATGCATAGGATGTGCATTATAAATTTAACTTCCAGTCGGAGAAATAGCAATGCAGTAAAATCTCATTGAGAATGGGGCGTTTTAGATAAATAAATTTTGCCAAGTATATGAGGAGGCAAATAATACACTGAGAGCTAGCAATATGCCAGGCCCTTGCTGGCTGCACTTCACATATATGATGTCATCCCAGCCCCGTGGCACCCATGCGTGGTGGGAAGTATCCCCTTCACTTTACAGATCAGTAAACCAAAGCTCAGAGCATAAGTAACTTGCCCACATCACTTCAGCCTAAGAGATGGATCTGGATGCAAATACAGTCTAACTCTGAGTCAGAAAAATTTTTTCATTTAGATCATGTTTTATTCAATAAATGCTTATAAAATGAGAACAAATTGTAGATGTAAATATTCTTTTAAAGTAGAAAATACTGAATGTATTTTCTCAAAGTCTCAAAGATAACTATCAATATGAATTTTTTTATTTTTCTTGTTATCCCTCAAGGTCAAGCTTTTGATTATTCCACCTGCTGTCATTATGTCTTCCACAAACATTGCCTCTTCATAATAGCAATTCCCTCTACACACACACACACACACACACACACACACATACACACACACACACACATACACACACGCCCCTTCAAGTTTGTTATTTCGGTCTTCTCTGGGTGGGAAACAAGAACACCATGTTGCTTAAGTATTATATGTTCATTGAGAGCCATTAAAATTCTGGAAGAACCGAAAAAGTCAATTCCATGTTACCAAAGTCTTTTGAAACCACTATGTCAGAGGCCTCCTTGGTTTATTTCTTACTCCTAGGAACATGTATATCCCAAAGGACTGAAATTTCAGAAATGAAGATTGGAGATAGAAAATTGCTTCCAAATACATGAAAAGTGGCTGTATTTATACCCTTGAACAGTTTGGTCTGGGATTTCTGTTATACTAGCTAACTTCTAAATATAGACTCCAGCAATGATTTATGGACTAAATTATATTTGCAATCCCTTACCTACCTGTTAGATCACTGGAAAATCTTACTTGTTAGAGCCCATATCATACCTCTCATCCCATCCAGTCATCCTAAAAGAACAATGTAGACCTTTCTATAACAATAAAGATCATCACATGTGTACCTCTTGAATGTCAAGCACTGCACTAGGCACTCTGTGTGCAGTGACTCACTAATCTCATAAGCAAACAGTTATGCCCATTGTGGTGTGCACGTTGTGCTCTTCAAAACTTATGAGTGCCAGTTATATAGACTACAAGGTGAGTGGTACTCCTTGCAAATGTACAGTGCCCAACCTACACAGTGGCATAAAGGTAGGTTCTATTGGATTCCCACGGCACAGAAACTGAGGAAACTGAGGCTTAAAAGTTTAAGTGGTAGAGGTATGTCAGGAAAAGAGGTCTTAATTACTGTGTTATACTGCACCCTATATTTTCCTACAGAATAATGTTGAGTTGTGATACTTTAAAACATACCCATTCTTGCAGACACTTCAGATATATCTATACATAAGCACTCAGACTGCAGAAATGGCCTAGGTTACTAGGAGATTACCCAACAACAACTATCTGTTTCTCAAGAGTGCCCCAGAATAAACCAGAACCCAGAAGAGTCCTAAGGATCCTAAGAGACCCCTCAAATATAAGAACAACTCCATAGACTAGGTTCTGGAACCAATAACCCACGCCCACCTGAGATCCCTAAGAGCCAATACATACCTGACTAATGGATTTGACCAATACAGTGCCATGGCTGACATCAAATTATCAAACTAATTCCTAAATGAGCCTATAGGTGCTAAGAACTGATACATCTCTGATCCATAACCATGCCTAGTATGAATTCGGACTTAGCTGGAAATATACACTCTATACATTTTGCTTTTACCTGGAGATGCACACTCATCATGCAATACTTGGTAACCAAATTTCCCCAGATTGTTAGTTCTTCCATAAGCCCAAACATAACTCTTATTCAGAAAGGTAAACACTGTAGAGTTCAAGCAGATTCCAAGGCAGCTCTGCAGCTGATGAGCCACAGAACCTCTGGTGCAGCTTCTATAAGAGCAATCCATCAGATGGCATGTACCATTACCACCCTACACAGTAATTTCTACTTTGGCACAGTAAGAATGGACCATTTCTGGAGTCTGTCTGAGAGCCCTTTCATTTATTTCAAGTTTTACTAAATGTTTACTGAGTACCTACTCTAAGTCTAATACTAAGTGTAGCATTAGCCAATGGCACATTGAAATGAAAAGGAATAGTCCCTGTCCTCAAAGAACCCACGAGAAAAGAAAGGAGGAAGATATAAAAATAGATAAATCCTAAAACACATAGTAGTGCTGACAAAATGGTGAAAGAGCAATTAGCTGTGCCTGTGGGTGAGACAGGAGGTTGGAGAAAGAGTCATAGAAAAAAAAAGCGGCAGTACTAATGGGTCTTGGAGGACAAGTAGGAGTTTGCCTAGTTAAGAAGCTGAGGTGGAGAGCAGGTGGGAGAAAGCTGTTTCTTGCTATATAATTAACTGCATGAGCATAAGGGGAAAGCAGTTCTTCCTGCTTTCATTATACTTGTGCTTTGTCCTCCCTTGATTATATTTTCTTTGAGTTTAAAGTAAGCAATCAGGAGAGATTCACTAGACTGTTACTTGCATTCAAGTGGAATGGGCTGGGTTCAGGTAGAAACTATTGCTATTTTTTAAATATTTTTTTGAGTCCATTAAAAAATCAGCTGCAATCTCATGAGGTTTCAACAGTTCATGTGTGAAAACATGAGATATTTTTCTTCAGAAAAGTGTAAACTTGAAGGTCACAATTAAATTAAACACAAACATTTATTAAGATCAAGTTAATACTCTCTCAAAATTAGAGTACTCCCCCCAGTGTGTATTTAAATTGACAGCTGGTGACTAGGGTAACGTGTTCCACCACAGCAACATAGAAATCTTTACAGAATGTAAAATGATTGCTGAGATGGTGATTCCTGAGATCTTTTCCAGTAAACCCCATGAGCTGAACTACTTACTCAACAGCAGTATCAGAAGTGTTCTAAACTACATGGCTTTATAGAGAACTCCAGAGCTACCTCCTAAATCTGAACACTTCCTTTATTATAATACAATAATGTACTCTGGACCCAATTTCTTCATCAGCTTATAGAAAGAGACAATTACTAAGATGTACTATGGTATAGGAAAAATAAGCTAGCACATATTTAGGCAAATCATATATCTAACACATTTAATACTGATAGACTTCACTTAAGAAAACTCTAGGGCTGTCCTGAGCACAGTTGGTTCATCGCCTTTTTATCTGTCTTATCAGCAGTCTACTACAGTCTCTCCACAGAGGAGAGAAACTTGTTTCCCACATATATTCTGGGTGGTACTAGCCTCCATTTCTCTTTCTACAGTATATCCTTGTACTCATGCAACCTCTAGCCCCACTGACAATAGATGTGTGAACTCAATTTCATGACTTCCATTCATCTGATCAGAGTTCACACTCAGAAAGGTTGAAGACAAGCATCTTTCAACACTGTCATCTTACACTCATTACAGCTGAAATCAGAAGCATCACACTAGAGGAAACATTAACCAAAATCCTGTTTGCTGTTCATTCAGAAATGTTGCTTCCCCAGAACTTCTGGCATTCACTTTGCTAACACTGACCCCTTCGAATCTGTAATATTTGCTGTAAGTCTAGCTGGATGTTTTCATTTCCAATCTCATCCTAAGGTCAAAATCACACACTTACCCCATCAGAACCTAGCAGCAATGGTCTGTTATTATCCAGTCCAATATATGAAGGGTATCTTCAAACAGCAACTAGAGTTGTGCAGAATGGCTTATTAAAGACTACATGCTTCTGGCCGGGCGTTGCGGCTCACCTCTGTAATCCCAGCACTTCGGGAGGCTGAGGCGGGCGGATCACCTGAGGTCGGAAGTTTGAGACCAGCCTGAGCAACATGGAGAAACCCCATCTCTACTAAAAATATAAAATTAGCCAGGTGCGGTGGTACATGCCTGTAATCCCAGCTACTCGGGAGCCTGAGGCAGGAGAACCGCTTGAACCCGGGAGGCAGAGGTTGCAGTGAGCTGAGATTGTACCATTGAACTCCAGCCTGGGCAACAAGCACGAAACTCTGTCTCAAAAAAAAAAAAAAAAAAAAAAAGACTACGTGCTTCCTCATAAAAACCTGGGAACTGGAGGGGCAGGATGGTATGTTACTGATAGGAAATGATACAAATGACAAATGAGCAATGTCTAATTATTCAGGCATTCCTCAGACTCAGAGACAAAAGCAGCACAACTGAGAGTTAGAGATGAAACTCCATCCTCCTCTAACCCTATTGTGCCTGTGTACCGCAGTACATATTAATGTAACATCAAGCCCTGTTTTTAGACTTCTGCAATTTCACAGGCATAAATCATTCCTGTACCACAAGTCACCTTTGAGTTGGCAATGCCAAGTTTAACATTTTGCAGAATCCTACAACAATATAATTGAAAGCAAGTGATATTTAAAATGAATAGATAATTTTAATAGAATAAAATTAGCCTAAATATAGCTTGTTTGAGATAATTTATTGAGTAATAATTAAAAGGAAAAGTGACAAACGTGCCATTTAGCTAATCCTATCTTCACAATAGCTTTCACAGTTGAATTTGGAATGCTGTTCTTCTGAAGCAAAAAAAAGCTAATGTAATGGTCTTTTTCTTTATACATAATATTGATCAATCCTCAGTGATTTTAGCCACCAGGGTTTGCTCTGAATTGCACATCTGATTAAAGAAGGAAAGGCATAGTACAACTAAAGTTACAAGCTGGTCAAAGTGTTACTTTTTATATTAGCCCATGCCTTTTGTTAAGGAGAATTGAAAACAAAATCTGTTCCCAACCCAGAAATCTTATCCATAAAAGTAGCAAGAAAGAAAACATTTTTTACCATTGAATAAGCATTAAACCAGAATGGAATGTGCATCACAGGTAATCTGCTCAGAGATTCCAGAGAATGAAAGAAATCTCACTCTTGTATACAGTCACACAGATACAAATCATTACATACATATTTTCAAGATAAGCAGTAACTAGTCCTCAACTAAGAGGACTTGATGGTACAATTTGTCATGCACGCTTCATCCTAAATTTACCTGGTAATTGGGGTGACCATAGGTGTAAGCTAACTGGCTTTCTCTAGGGGACAGCAAACTTCTCATCTCTTTATGCCAAGGTGATTTTGAGGCTCAAGTTTGGCTCCTACCATCTCACAGAAACTGAGATTGAGTTGCTATCTCCCTGGATGTTTACATTTCAAAACATTGGCTGCCAAGTCCTTGAGGGGGTAAACTGACAAGAAAATCTATTTAGTCTTCAAAAGGATTTATATACATTTCAAAGAAAGGAGAGAGTATTTATAATTACAAGTTTCCTAAAGTAAATGCTCTAAGAAAAGGAAGGGGGAAAGGTCTCACCTTTTTTTTTTTTTTTATTTTCAACAGGGAGAATTAAGCCTCTTATTTTCAACTTTTATTTGTCTTTACACCATACAGGTTTAGTGTGATTACCATAATGCAAACTCATTTACAGAAGATATGTGACTGCTCCGAGTCCCCAGAAGAGAAAATCAAAAACAAAAAGAACAAAATGACAATGGTTTCTAAACCATTAAATCAGCACAAATTAATATGTCATGCCAAAACACATGCATTATAGACTGCAATGATTATTGATAATGTATTTCACCAGGGGGAAAAAGCAAATTCTTAATAAGCCTTTGTTTTCCTGCCTATTTCTAACAGGGACGATGATTTCATTTTTAATTTGTTCAGAAGTAAATTTATAATGATAACCAAAGGGAAATGATTTGCTCCCCTGTATGAGATTATCTATACTATCATTAGCCATTAAAAATGTATTAGATTGAGTACAAAGGGGAGTTTTGCATTCATCTAAATAATGCATATTGCTCTACAAAATACAAAATGTATAACAGAGATGAGTTAAATGAGTCAATTTACCAAAATTTCAAATCAGCGCTCATGTTAGAACTTATTTAGCTGATATATTTGGCTGATGACGCATCCCAGATACGTAGTTCAAACTATTTAATGAACTTTCTCCCTATATACAGTAATTCTCCACTAAGTGCTCTGATAAAGCACCATCTAATGTTAGCATTAAGAGGGATGTGTAATACCAATCAATAGCCAAATAAAACAAAACCACCAGAAGTCAGAAGGGGATAATGCAGAGAGTAATGCTTTCTGATGAGACCTTTCTTTAGAGGGCAACATCAAAAGGAATCATCCAGGGTCTGCTGCCATTAGCAGATCACATGCAACCGCTACCAAGTTGCTAACAGAGTTCTTATTTAATGAAAAACAGGTGCATTCTTAGCTCTTGCTAACTGTGTTTCAATTCATCTTGGAAAGTGCTACGGTAAAAAGAAATGTCATAAAGAAAAGTATAGGCCGGGTGCGGTGGCTCAGGCCTGTAATCCCAGCATTTTGGGAGGCCAAGGCTGGCGGATCACCTGAGGTCATGAGTTCAAGACCAGCCTGGCCAACACGGTGAAACCCCGTCTCTGCTGGAAAAAAAAAAAAAAATTAGCCGGGTGTGGTGGCGGGCACCTGTAATCCCAGCTACTCGGGAAGCTGAGGCAGGAGAATCGCTTGAACCTGGGAGGCGGAGGTTGCAGTGAGCTGCGATCATGCCACTGCACTCCAGCCTGCGTGACAGAGTGAGATTCCATCTAAAAAAAAAAAAAAACTATAAAGGTTTAATGTGAACACTAAGGAGAATCCCAAATTCAGACATTATCCAAAAAGTTCACTAGTTTGGGGTTTCTGGGAAAATGAAGGGAGAGGTAGAAGGGAAGGGATGCTACGAATTCCTGACTTGAATTTTAATTCTGTCAGTTCTAAAATCTGTCCTCCAATCTGATGTGTTTGGCAAATTAAAAGAAAGCGTAGGGAAATCGCTATAGATGACACTGTGGTCTGCTTGATGAGAATCTGTAGAGTAACAGTAAACTTTTCTTTAGTATATTCCCCTTTAATTTACATGAAAAGAGAAGCTGTTTCTCCAACACTCGCCCCTAGCATCCCACTGTGAAGACAGCTGCCTTATTTGCCTTTCAGCAAATTAAAAGTTAAAATAGCTTCACTGTCAGGAGTAGCAGCAGCAATTGAGAGACTGGTAAAAGAGCTCATTTTACTGCAACAGAGCGTTCCATTTTCCAAAGGATCACTGCTACCTTTTTTTTTTCTTTAATTTCAGCAGAGTCTTCCAAGAAATGACACCCATCCTCTACTATCACCCTCTCTGCTGCTCCCCCTGTTGACATAGGTCCAGACAAAATTCCAAAAGCAGAACGAGAAGGGTTCTGCTTTCTTGATGTTCCTCACGCCTTGAGTTTTGATTTCATTTTCTTACATTGTGAGGATTCACCTCTATCTACCTCCCAGTAGTGAAAGTAATTAATAAAAATTAAAAGTACAACAAAAATGTAGGTCATTCTCTACTTCAGACAAAAGTGTAAAATATCTCTGGTATTTCTCCACCCACCCGCCTCCCCACCCTCCCCCACACGCACACATACACTTTTTAAAAAAGGGATCAGAATGGAGGCCAATCAGAGTTAATAAAGCTACTGGAAGAACTATATACATCATTTCCTCAAAATGCCAGAAGAGACAAAAGGAAAAACTACCAAAGGGAAGAGCAAATAAATTCTACCAGAGTCTTAAGTTTGGCTTGTACTTTATTTTTCCAAATAAACAAAATTCTATCCCCAAAATAAAAATAAAGTAGTGAACTCAAAAACATTTTTTAAGCCATATGTCCTTAATTTTGGTCTTGTCAATTTTAGCCTAGGGACCTCAAAAGTTTAACTTTTCCATAGGTATTTTTCAGAATTCTGACTTACCAAAATGAGCTAAGATTATTTTCTTAAGTAAGGTTTGCATTCAGAAAGGAAACTGAAATAGAAGATCCGGAAGAATAATTATTTAATTAGGATGCTATTGCTGGACTTAACTCTTCTGTGTTCATATATTTTTCAGGGCAAATTCATAACAACCTCCTCTTTCCTTACTTAGCATATAAAACCTTACCATTTACTTTTAGTTTAAAATCTTCTGGATGACTGAAATAAGAATACTGCTAAATAAAGTGCAAATTACTGTAGTATTTGTTACTTTAATACCATTATTAGTATCTACAAGAGGCCATAAAAATTATCTTCTCTTTTTCCTATTTTGCTTAATATGCTGTAAAGAGTATTGTCTAAAGAATTTATTATTTCATTTCTTACCTTTTCATGGCTTTTTTACTACACTTTTAATACACTTCCATATAAAAACTTATATATATATATATATATATATATATATATATATATATATACTTCTGGGATACATGTGCAGAACGTGGAGGTTTCTTATGTAGAAACACATGTGCCATGGTGGTTTGCTGCACCCATCAACCTGTCATCTACATTAGGTATTTCTCCTAATGCTATCCCTCCCCTAGTCCCCGACCCCCCAACAGGCCCCAGTGTGTGATGTTCCCCTCCCTATATCCATGTGTTCTCACGGTTCAACTCCCACTTATGAGTGAGAACATGCGATGTTTGGTTTTCTGTTCCTGTGTTAGTTTGCTGAGAATGATGGTTTCTAGCTTCATCCATGTCCCTGTAAAGGACATGAACTCATCCCTTTTTTGGCTGCATAGAATTCCACGGTGTGTATGTGCCACATTTTCTTTATCCAGTTTATCATTGATGAGCATTTGGGTTCGTCCCAAGTCTTTGCTATTGTGAACAGTGTTGCGTTAAACATACATGTGCATGTGTCTTTATAGTAGAATGATTTATAATCCTTTGGGTACATACCCAACAAGGGGATTGCTGGGTCAAATGGTATTTCCGGTTCTAGATCCTTGAGGAATCGCCACACTGTCTTCCACAATGGTTTAACTAATTTACACTCCCACCAACATTGTAAAAGCATTCCTATTTCTCCACATCCTCTCCAGTATCTGTTGTTTCCTGACTTTTTAATGACCACAATTCTAACTGGCATGAGATGGTGTCTCACTGCTGTTTTGATTTGCATTTCTCTAATGACCAGTGATGGTGAGTTTTTTTTTACATATGTTTGTGGGCCACACAAATGTCTTCTTTTGAGAAGTGTCTGTTCATATCCTTCACCCACTTTTTGAAGGAGTTGTTTTTTTCTTCAAAATTTATTTAAGTTCCTTGTAGATTCTGGATATTAACCCTTTGTCAGATGGAGAGATTGCAAAATTTTTCTCCCATTCTGTACTTGCTGGTTCATTTTGATAATAGCTTCTTTTGCTGTGCAGAAGCTCTTTAGTTTAATTAGATCCCATTTGTCAATTTTGGCTTTTGTTGCCATTGCTTTTGGAGTTTTAGTCAGGAAGTCTTTGTTCATGCCTATGTCCTGAATGGTATTGCCTAGGGTTTCTTCTAGGATTTTTATGGTTTTAGGTTTTATGTTTAAGTCTTTAATTCATCTTGAGTTAATTTTCATATAAGGTGTAAGGAAGGGGTCCAGTTTCAGTTTTCTGCATTTGGCTAGCCAGTTCTTCAAACACCATTTATTAAATAGGGAATCCTTTCCCCATTTTTGTTTTCGTCAAAGATCAGATTGTTGTAGATGTGTGGCATTATTTCTGAGGCCTCTGTTCTGTTCCATTGGTCTATATATCTGTTTTGGTACCAGTACCATGCTCTTTTGGTTACTGTAACCTTGTAGTATAGTTTGAAGTCAGGTAGTGTGATGCCTCCAGCTTTGTTCTTTTTGCTTAGGATTGTCTTGGAGATATAGGCTCTTTTTTGGTTCCACATGAAATTTAAAGTAGTTTTTTCTAATTCTGTGAAGACAGTCATTGGTAGTTTGATGGGGATAACATTGAATCTGTAAATTACTTTGGGCAGTATGGCCATTTTCACAATAGTGATTCTTCCTATCCATGAGCATGGAATGTTTTCCCATTTGTTTGTGTCCTCTCTTATTTCCTTGAGCGGTGGTTTGTAGTTCTCCTTGAAGAGCTCCTTCACATCTCTTGTAAGTTGGACTCCTAGGTATTTTATTCTCTTTGTAGTAATTGTGAATGGGAGTCCACTCATGATTTGGTTCTGTGTTTGCCTGTTAATGATGTATGGGAATGCTTGTGATTTTTGCATATTGATTTTGTATCCTGAGACTTTGCTGAAGTTGCTTATCAGCTTAAGGAGATTTGGGGCTGAGATGATGGGGTTTTCTAAATATACAATCATGTCATCTGCAAACAGAGACAATGTGACTTCCTCTCTTCCTATTTGAATACCCTTTCTTTCTTTCTATTGCCTGATTGCCCTGGCCAGAATTTCCAATACTATGTTGAATAGGAGTGGTGAGAGAGGGCTTCCTTGTCATGTTTTAGTTTTCAAAGGGAATGCTTCCAGCTTTTATCCACTCCGTATGATATTGGCTGTGGATTAGTCATAATAGCTCTTATTATTTTGAGATATGTTCCATCTATACATAGTTTATCGAGAATTTTTAGCATGAAGGGGTGTGGAAATTTATCGACGGCCTTTTCTGCATCTATTGAGATAATCGTGTGGTTTTTGTCATTGGTTCTGTTTATATGATGGATTCCCTTTATTGATTTGTGTGTGTTGAACCAGCCTAGCATCCCAGAGGTGAAGTTAGTGCTGGATAAGCTTTTTGATGTGGTGCTGGATTCAGTTTGCAAGTATTTTATTGAGGATTTTCACATTCATGTTCATCAGGGATATTGGCCTGGAATTTTGTTTTTTTGTTGTGTCTCTGCGAGGTTTTGGTAACAGGATGATGCTGGCCTCATAAAACGAGTTAGGGAGGAGTCCCTCTTTTTCTGTTGTTTGGAATAGTTTCATAAGGAATGGTAACAGCTTCTCTTTGCACCTCTGGTAGAATTCAGCCGTGAATCCATCTGGTCCTGGGCTTTTTTTTTGGTTGGTAGGCTATTAATTACTGCCTCAATTTCAGAACTTGTTGTTGGTCTATTCAGGGATTCAACTTCTTCCTGGTTTAGTCTTGGGAGGGTGTATGTGTCCAGGTATTTATCCATTTCTTCTAGATTTTCTAGTTTATTTGCGTAGAGGTGTTTATAGTATTCTCTGGTGGTAGTTTATATTGCTGTGGGATCAGTGGTAATATCCCCTTTATCATCTTTTATTGTGTCTATTTGATTCTTCTCTCTTTTATTCTTTGTTAGTCTGGCTAGTGGTCTACTATTTTGTTAATCTTTTCAAAAACTCAGCTCCTGGATTCATTGATTTTTTGAAGGGTTTTTTGTGTCTGTATTCTCCTTCAGTTCTGCTCTGATCTTATTTATTGTCTTCTGCTAGCTTTTGTATTTGTTTGCTCTTGCTTCTCTAGTTCTTTCAATTGTGATGTTAGGGTGTTGATTTTAGATCTTTCCCACTTTCTCCTGTGGGCATTTAGTGCCATAAATTTCCCTCTAAACACTGCTTTAGTTGTGTCCCAGAGATTCTGGTATATTGTGCCTTTGTTCTCATTGGTTTCAAAGAACTTCCTTATTTCTGCCTTAAATTCATTATTTACCCAGTAGTCATTCAGGACCAGGTTGTTCAGTTTCCATGTAGTTGTGCTGTTTTGACTGAGTTTCTTAATCCTAAATTCTAATTTGACTGCACTGTGGTCTGAGAGATTGTTTGCTATGATTTCCATTCCTTTGCATTTGCTGACGAGTGTTTTACTTCCAAATATGTAGTCAATTTTAGAATAAGTACGTTGTGGTGCTAAGAAGAATTCTTTCTGTTGATTTGGGGCGGAGATTTCTGTAGATGTCTATTAGGTCTGCTAGGTCCAGAGCTGAATTCAAATCCTGAATATCCTTGTTAATTTTCTGTCTTGTTGATCTGTCTAATATTGACAGTGTGGTATTAAAATCTCCCACTATTATTTTGTGGTAGTGTAAGTCTCTTTGTGGGTCTCTAAGAACTTGCTTTATGAATCTGGGTGCTACTGTATTGGGTGCATTTATATTTAGGATAGTTAGCTGTTCTTGTTGAATTGATCCCTTTACCATTGTGTAATTCCCTTCTTTGTCTTTTTTTATCTTTGTTGATTTAAAGTCTGTTTTATCAGGGACTAGGATTACAACCCCTGCTTTTTTTTGCTTTCCATTCGCTTCGTAAATATTCCTCCATCCGTTTATTTTGAGCATATGTGTGTCTTCGCACGTGAGAAGGGTCTCTTGAATACAGCACCGATGGGTCTTGACTCTTTATCCAATTTGCCAGTATGTGTTTCTTAATTGGAGCATTTAGCTCATTTACATTTAAGGCTAATATTGTTATGTGTGAATTTGATCCTGTCATTATGATGGTAGCTGGTTATTTTGCCCATTGGTTGATGCAGTTTCTTCATAGTGTCGATGGTCTTTACAATTTGGTACATTTTTGCAGTGGCTGGTACCAGTCTCTCCTTTCCATATTTAGTGCTTCCTTCAGGAGCTCTTGTAAGGCAGGTCTGGTGGTGACAAATCTCTCAGCATTTGCTTGTCTGTAAAGGATTTTATTTCTCCTTCACTTATGAAGCTTAGTTTGGCTAGATATGAAATTCTGGGTTGAAAACTATTTTCTTTAAGAATGTTGAATATTGGCCCCACTCTCTTCTGGCTTGTAGAGTTTCTGCAGAGAGACCTGCTGTTAGTCTGATGGGCTTCCTTTTGTGGGTAACCTGACCTTTCTCTCACCTGCCCTTAACATTTTTTCCTTCATTTCGACCTTGGTGAATCTGACGATTATATGTCTTGGGGTTGCTCTTCTCAAGGAGTATCTTTGTGGTGTTCTCTGTATTTCTGAATTTGAACGTTGGCATTTCTTGCTAGGCTGAGGAAGTTCTCCTGGATAACATCCTGAAGAATTTCCAACTTGGTTCCCTTCTCCCAGTCACTTCCAGGTACACCAACCAAACGTAGGTTTGGTCTTTTCACATAGTCCCATATTTCTTGGAGGCTTTCTTCATCCTTTTTCATTCTTTTTCTCTAATCTCGTCTTCATGCTTTATGTCATTAAGTTGATCTTCAGTCTCATATCTTTTCTTCCACTTGATCAATTTGGCTATTGATATTTGTGTATGCTTCACAAAGTTCTCATACTGTGTTTTTCAGCTCCACTAGGTCATTTATGTTCTTCTCTAAACTAGTTATTCTAGTTAGCAGTTTCTCTAACCTTTTATCAAGGTTCTTAGCTTCCTTGCATTGGGTTAGAACATGCTCCTTTAGCTCAGAGGAGTTTGTTATTACCCATCTTCTGAAGCCTATCTCTGTCAGTTTGTCAAACTCACTCTCGGTCCAGTTTTGTTCCCTTGCTGGCAAGGAGTTGTGATCCTTTGAAAGAGAAGAGGTATTCTGGTTTTGGAATTTTCAGGCTTTTTGCGCTGGTTTTTCCTCATCCTCATGAATTTATCTACCTTCGTTCTTTGATGTCAGTGACCTTCGTATGGGGTTTTTGTGTGGACGTCCTTTTTGTTGATGTTGATGCTATTCCTTTCTGTTTGTTAGTTTTCTTTCTAATGGTCAGGCCGCTCAGCTGCAGGTCTACTGGATTTTGCTGGAGTTCCACTCCAGACCCTATTTGCCTGAGTATCACCAGCAGAGGCTGCAAAACAGCAAGGATTGCTGCCTGTTCCTTCCTCTGGAAGCTTCATCCCAGAGAGGCACCCGCCAGATGCCAGTCAGAGCTCTCCTGTGTAAATTGCCTGTCAACTCCTGCTGGGAGGTGTCCCCCGAGTCAGGAGGCACGGGGGTCAGGGACCCACTTGAGGAGGCAGTCTGTCCCGTAGCAGAGCTTCATCTTTGTGCTGGGAGATCTCACGCTCTCTTCAGAGCCAGCAGGCAGATACATTTAAGTCTGCTGAAGCTGCCCCTTCCCCCAGGTGCTCTGTCCCAGGGAGATGGGAGTCTTATCTATAAGCCCCTGACTGGGACTGCTGCCTTTCTTTCAGAGATGCCCTGCCCAGAGAGGAGGAAAATGAAGAGGCAGTCTGGCTACAACAGCTTTGTGGAGCTGCAATAGGCACTCCCCAGTTTAAACTTCCTGGCAACTTTGTTTACAATGTGAGGGAAAAACCACCTCCTCAGGCCTCAGTAATGCTGGCTGCCCCTCCCCTCACCAAGCTTGAGCATCCCAGGTCGACTTCAGACTGCTTTACTGGTGGTAAGAATTTCAAACCAGTGGATCTTAGCTTGCGGGGCTCCATGGGGTGGAATCCACTGAGCTAGAACATTTGGCTCCCTGGCTTATGCCCCTTTCCAGGGGAGTGAATGATTTTGTCTTGCTGGCATTCCAGGTGCCACTAGGGTATGAAAAAAAAAAAAACTGCGGCAGCTCAGTGTCTGACCAAATGGTCACCCAATTTTTTGCTTGAAACCCAGGGCCGTGGTAGTGTAGGTACCAAAGGGAATCTCCTGGTCTGCAGGTTGTGAAGACCACGGGAAAAGCGTAGTATCTGGGTCAGAATATACCATTCCTCAAGACACAGGCCCTCATGGCTTCTTTTGGCTAGGGGAGGGAGTTCCCCGACCCCCTTGTGCTTCCCAGGTAAGGTGATGCCCAACCCTGCTTTGGCTCACCCTCTGTGGGCTGCATCCACTGTCTAACCAGTCCCAATGAGATGAGCTGGGCACCTCAGTTAGACATGCAGAAATCATCTGCCTTCTGCATTGATCTCGCTGGGAGCTGCAGATTGGAGCTGTTCCTATATGGCTATCTTGCCCAGGTCCCCTCATAAAACTTTTGTCATATATCAGTGATTTCTAATGTGTAACAAAATTAAATTGTTTAAAAATGCAAAAATTATAATGTCTCAATAATTGATGATATTTTATTAAAGTAACTAAGAACAATGTTTATGTCATTGGTCAGGTTGCTAAAAGACTCCAATTACCATTGCCAGGCATATTAATTATGTAAACAGATTTAATATCCCAATACTGTGGAGCGTGTCCATATTCCCATTTTACAGAAAGGCAAAGTACATGGCCCAGGTTCACAAAGCTAGTAAACTATAGGGCCAGCCTTTGAATCAGAGTGCTCCTGAATCCAAAGTCCATACTTTTAACCATTCCTTAATATTACCAGGCACATTTATACAAAGTCTCACTACTATATCTGTACAGGTTGCTTTTCGTGGTATAATTCACAGCACTAAGGGTCCCCAAAGATTCTTCCAATAACTCAATTTTTATTAGTAATTTTTGTCATAGCTCTTACACGGGCCATATTCTAATTCAAGGGGCTTATTTAATTAAAAATTGACTGATCTCATGCAGTGTGACTTTGGTCATGTATGCCAACGTTAAATTCTAAAACCAATGCAATATCTTCATTTTTACATATTTTCTCAAAACATTGAGCTCCTTTGGGTAATTTCTTCCCGTAATTTGTCTATTTTCTGTTTTAATTTTAATTCTAAGCCTAGAAAAGAAACTACTAAGATCATCCTGACCAGAACAGGTCAGTTATCAAACTGAAAACAATGAAGAGTTACCACCCCTTTGCACCAAAATTGTGTTATGTTTCCTTCCCCAAGCCCCCACTTTCCAAGTGCATATATCAGATCAACTCCATGCTGCAGCAAGAGGCCAGTAATTCACACTGCACTGATTTTTTTCTATTTATGACAAGAGCTATGGGAAGATTTTTAAAGTTCATGAGCCTCTAGCCTTGGATCAAGCCATGCCGCAGCTCAATCTTTTTCAGTCTTTGTTAGCAGTGCACATCACGTCTAAACTAAAATACATGGAATATAGAGTGTCATGCCCAAATCGTAGTCTGTAAGCTCAGGTGGGCAAGAAATACCACTTTTTGTATATTTATGTTTTTATAACTGTGTGATGAAAATGTCATCTCAGTACATTTAAAGATGTATCCCCTCCCAACCCTCACACCCACTCTCACCTCCCACAGTCCTGTTTCCCACGGTTGTGTCTGGTTTGTACCAGATGGAGGGAGCTTATTTTACTGCACAGGGAGGAGAAAATGAATCTGATTCACAAACTCCATTTATCTGCAATGGTATCCACTCTGACATCCAGCTTCCTTTCTTGTCCTTGGTCACTGGTCCAAGCAGGTGATTACACAGTGTTCCTCAGGACCAGCCACATTAGCCCCATTATGTCTAGCTGGCTCAACTTCAGTAAAATCTTTTGACCCTGTTGTTCTCTGCATCCTTCCGTGTGGTCTAGCCTCCCAGATAAAGGACAGTCAAGGGAATGACAAAAAGTCATATGGAGAGAAGAAGGAATCATTAACTAATCTAGGAAAGTAACATTTTAAATAAAATTGAATATTAGTTCTTTAGTCTGTTACTGAAAAAAAAAATGAAAATAACTGGCACCAGATTTTCACAAAATTTGGAGGGTTTGCTTGGAACTCTTTGACTTCAAATTCATAGAGTGTGGCTTACCCAAATTCCACTTTGAAGGGACCTGAGAAGTATCTCAAATGAGACAGTTAGCTATCTTCCACAACAGCCTACACGGAGATGCACAAAGCCCATGTGGCTAGAATTGGAGGAGACATACCTGAGGCATGCATGCACAGAGGAAAGCCTGTGTGAGAGCCAGGGAGAAAACAGAGTAAGACCCTGTGGACAGAGAAAACGTAGTGGTTCTAAATATGAGCCCACAATCATTATCACAATGACAGATGCTTCTAATTACAGGTGTTCCATTGCCTTTAAGCTGCTCTCATGTGCACACCTCCATAAAGTATCTTGTAGGCTCTGGAGTATGTAGCAGCAGGGATTTATTTATTTCACAGTGGTTAATTTTTTCAAACAATTAAGAAGGAAGCCTTTAGTCCTCACTAAAAAATGACAGGGATTTAGGGATAATAACATTTGCAAATGTAAATTTTTCCTCTAATTTTGGGTCCTTGCTGCTTTCTCATGTACATTTGTGATGTATAGACTGCAAGCTTTACTGTTGTGTCCCAGCAGAACCTAGAATGGAACCCGGAAAACAGCAGGCACTAACAATGGAGTTAAATCATGGGAATCACAGTCACAGAAATGGAGGTTGTTCTGGGCTGATCTGTGTTCCTCCTAAACTCAGATGCTGAAGTCCCAGCATCTGGTTCCTCAAAATGTAACCTGATTTGGAGATAAATGAGGTTATCTATTTGGTCACTTTTATCTACTTGGCCATTATTTAAATAAGTTAAAATGAGGCTGTTGGGGTAGGACCCTAATCCAACATGACCAGTATCCTTAAAAGAAGAGGAGACACCAGGGATGCATACACAGAGGAAAGACTGGGTGAGGATCCAGGGAGAAAATGCCAACTGCAAGCCAAAGACAGAGGCCTCAAGAGAAATCAGATCTGCCAACTCCTTGATCTTGGAATTCCATCTTTCAGGAACTTTGAGAAAATAAATTTCTGTTCTTTAATATCACTCAGTCTATAGTATTTTGTTATGGCAACCCTAACAAACACATGTGAATAAATATCTGGGATTCATTACAAAATAGTATTTAGAAATTCTAAAGACTGCCAGTTGCTTTTGTCAGCTGAAATTCCTACTCGTTTTATTGGTTAGTTCTTGTGTTTGTTTGGATCTTGCATATGCCCTCATTGTATTGGCATTGTATTATATTTGCAATAATTCATAATAGTTTTAATTTTGCTATTCTAGAATGCTTCCAATTTTGTTTTCTAAATATAAAAAAATAATAAGTGGTGCATTTTAGGAACTATGTTTTAGGAAATTAGATATTTAGATCTGAAATTCCACAGATTGACTCACAGTATTCAGCCTGGGACCCCACATATTTCAGACAGATGTGTTTAGGCTGATTATTTAAATGCTCAACACTTCAAATGTTCCAAGTATCTTCTCTGTATTAAAATTGGTTTCAGTATTGTCTTAATTTTTTCTTTAGAAAATAGATAAAATGTAATTTAAGTGAGCACCAAGAAAATGTAACAGAATGAGTCCTATGTTTCCTTTATTATGTGATAGACACAGATAACCTGTGAATGAGTTCTTAAAGCTGTTTTTCTTATAACATATTATCTAAACATGCATTGATAAATAATACAAAAATAGCAGCAAAATAGAGCATGCCATGCCAACTCTTAAAATATAGTTAAAAACTGAATTTCCTTAATATTCATCTATTTTAGGAACTAGTTCATCTTTTTTTCCTCTTTGTACTTCAGGTGCACAGAATTGGATTAATAATAATCCGTGGCTTATAACATACTCTCAGCATTGGTAATTGTATGACCTACTTTTATCTATTTGGTCATTTTTAATAACGTAGTAAGTACACACTAATTTTCCCGAAGCAAATACTGGGGCTCTGATTACAACCCACATTCAACTATGCAGTCACCTTATATGACATCCCTCTCAATCTTCAGTTTTGAGACAATAACCAAATTTCATCCCATACTCATCATTCCCTTTATTCCCTTGCTGTTGTACAGAAAGAATAATTACACATATGTGTATTTAAAGGGATGTTTTAGTTTTTAACTCTATAAAATGGTATCATTAATTTTTTAGAACTTGCTATTTTTGTGCAGTATTATATTGCTAAAATTTATTCATATTTGTAAATGCTGTACTTCATTCATTTTACTACTGTGTCATATTTTAATGTGAATAAACCACAATTTATTCATCCACTCTCCTACTGATGTCTATTTAGATTGTTTCCAGGCTATTCCATTCCAAGTGGCAATGATGTTAACATCCTTACACATATTTTTGTTGTATATGTAAATGAGTTTTATTGGATATCTAGGAGTATAATTTTGAAGTCATACGATATATGAATGTTCAATTTTTCGAAGTTGTTTAATGTTTTTTAAAATGATTGTACCAATTTGCCCTCCAATCAGAGAAGAACATTCAGTGGACCTATTTCCTCTCCAATAATTGACACTATCAGGCTTTTAAATTTTCTTCCAAAAGAAGAGTGTAAAATGACATTATATTATTATGTTTCTTTGTATTTTCATGATCACTAACGGATGTGATAGGTGTAATAAACATCTCTTCATATGTTTGTTAGTCACATGAGTTTTCTCTTCTGTGTCTATTTATAACTTTTGCTACTTTTCTTACTGATTTGTAGATAACTTTTTGTGCTCTTAACACAAATCCTTTGTCAGTTACGCAGATTGTCAACTAGTTTGTGACAGTACTTCTCCCTTTAAGAGATCTCTTTAATGAACTAAAGCTCTTAATTTTAATATAGAAAAATGTATATCTTTTCTTTGATAGTCAACATGTTTTATGCCTTATTTAAGAAATATCTTTCTACATCCTAGGCCTAAAACCATTCATCTGGATTGCCTATTAAGTGTTTAAAGATTTGCTTTTGATACTTAAATCCTTAATCTATATGGAGTTGTTTTTTCATATAGTGTGAGGGAAGGATCTAGTGTCATATTTTCGTAGACATTTAATGAATTATTTACTCTTCAGGCATTGATCTCTAGTTACTGGAAATTATTATTACATTATTCTTAATAAAAACACTCCCAAATTTTACTACTCACATAAAATTCTATTAGTTATATAATGTTTTCCTAAATGAAAAAAAAATTACATACTAGGAGTTGAGGTTACTAATACTATCAAATACAATCAGGATGATTATAAAAAGAAGAGAAACAAGAAGATGATTTCCCCTAAGCATTCCCAATCATCTCAACAAGGTATATTTAAAAATCTGTTTTGACTAAGTGGAACACACACAAATTCACACACACACATATACACACACACCATACACAAAAGTAACAGCAATATGGGAAAGGCAAGCATAATCAATGTTCCACATATCCACTTCTATTCTCATTTTTGCATTCCTACTATGACATAATTTGTTTTGCCATCATTTTTGTGTTAGCTCTTTTGAATGCTGCTTTAAATGAAACTGAGTTAACCTCTACCTTACAGATAAGTAGGTCACAAAATCTCTACTAAAAATACAAAAAAAAAATCAGCCGGGTGTGGTGGTCCATGTCTGTAATCCTAGCTACTCGGGAGGCTGAGGCAGGAGAATCGCTTGTACCCAGGAGATGGAGGTTGTGGTGAGCCGAGATTGCACCATTGCACTCCAGTCCGGGCAACAAGAGTGAAACTCCGTCTCAAAAAAAAAAAAAAAAAGTAAAAGTGTTTAATTTCTAAACCGTTTAACAAACAGCTATTAAACATCTACTATGAGAAAGTGCTCTGCTAGATACTGTAAGGAACAAAAATTTGCTCCATAATATAATCAGGGAGCCATAAATAAATCTCAAGTAGGCCCATCTATGTTGTTCCATAACTGATATACCCACAAATGCTGACTGACTTCAACTATGTCTGTAATTACTAAGCACCTAAGAGGATATGGCATTGTACATTTCAATGGTCTCATTAAATAGGCATTTGTATTTCTTTTTAAAGATTCCATTTAGTAATTTCATTATGTAGGAAATTTAAAATAGAAGCAGTCAATAGCGGTAACATTTTTAAACAACATCCATTTTCAGACATGCTTCAGACTATACTGTAAACACTGGCATAGAAAATGATGAATATTACTAACATATTTGATGAAGACTTTTCTCCAAAACTAGAGAAGAAGAGAAACTAAGGAATAGTCTTTCCAAACTCTTCCTTCGTGTGGTATGTACAGTCAAACACAACTCCAGCCTACTCAGTTACTTGGCTTTAGGTTTCCAGCTGTCCCAACAGCGCGACCAGTTCCACATGAAGGGATGAAAATCTCTAATGCCCACTCTAGGCTCTCTATTTTCCAGTCTTTCGTGTCCTGTCTCTTTATGCACTCCTCCTGCCTTTACTCCAGAGTCTCTAGTGGAGTATCCCATCTAGGCCTTCCATTCCAATGACTGCATCATGGTTTCTTTTTTCATTATTATTTTTTGTTTTATTTATTACTATTATTATTATTATTTTTTGAGACAGAGTTTTGCTCTTGTTGCCCAGACTGAAGTGCAATGGCACGATCTCGGCTCACTGCAACCTCTGCCTCCCAGGTTCAAGCGGTTCTCCTGCCTCAGCCTCCCAAATAGCTGGGATTACAGACGCGTGCCACCAGACCGGCTAATTTTGTATTTTTAGTAGTGACGGGGCTTCTCCATGTTGATCAGGCTGGTCTCGAACTCCCGACCTCTGGTGATCTGGCTGCATCATGATTTCTATGAACTACCCTAGGTAAGTTCAATCTCTCCTCACCTCAATGTTCTGCTCAGTATCACATTCACTATGAGCCTCTTGGGGTCTTGCATGATAACCCCTACCTAATCTCATAAACATATATACACCAATATGAGGAAGTTAGAAAGACTTCATTGCTGCCAGGGGATTGAGTATCATCATAAGGCTTTCAAGTCAGATATTTAAAAAGTATAGTGCCACAAAAATTTGCGCTTGTAGTCAGAGACCTCAGATTAAGTCCAAAGTCCACAATGATTTGTGTGTAACATTGAGCCAGTGATTTAACTTTACTGAGACTCAGTGACTAAATCTTAGCTAGGAGAAATAATGAATTCACACGCATGCTGTCAGAAATTACATGATGTATGACAGAGCATTTTTAAACTACAACGTGATCTTAAATATAAGTGATTTTCATCTTATGGCAATTATTCAACCACTAGGAAAGATATTAAATTTGGTATCTCTCAAGATATTCTGTAGTAATAACCTGTTTCAACTATCCTAGGGATAGGACAGCCAACAAATTTGTGGGAAAAGACAGGGATAATTATCTAAATCATGCCTCCATTCAATCACTGACCCATTTTTTTGAGGGTAAAAGCAAATGTAAGGCTCAGGAGATAGGACAGTGACCAAGATTTACATAACCCCTGTCCTCATGGAGTTTATATTCTGTCCATGGTTCAAAACAACCAGAAAATGTGGGAAAGCTCCGAGCACCAGCATGACCATTGAGTTCCCAGGTGAACATCACTCTTCCTGAAATCAGTGTCACCTTTGCATTTTACTGAGACAAGAAAGGACATAGATGGAGCTTAGCAAATTAACACAGAAACAGAAAACCAACTATCACACATTCTCAATTAGAAGTGGAAGCTAAATGATGAGAATACATGGACACACAGAAGGGAACAACACACACTGGGGCCTTTGGGGGGTGAAGGGTGGAAGGACGGAGAGGATCAGGAAATAACTAATCGGTACTAGGTTTAATACCTGGGTGATGAAATAACCTGTACAACAAATCCCCATGACACAAGTTTACCTATGTAACAACCCTGCACTTGTATTCCTGAACTTATCAGTTTTTTTTAAAGCCCATGCTATCTGATTTACCTCAATGAATCCACCTGTGAGATCAGCATACGATCTGCTCCATCATTTTCAAAGAGCAAAAGACAAAGTAATCTAGATGAAACCCAGGATGTTCATAACGAAAAGCCTAATGGAATATTTCTACACTTGAAAAAGTAGGATATTTCCTTCTATTAGAGCAACACTTCAGCTCTTTGAGAATAACAGCTAACACTCTGTCTCTAAGTACTCCTTTAAGCATTGATTTTTTATCTCATTTAGCCATTACAACTTCATATAGTAGGTACTATCATTATCATGCCATTTTATAAATGAGGGGGAAATAAGGCATAAAGAGGTTAGTAACGTAGCTAGGACACACAGCTATTTTCTGATGAACCCAAGATTCCAATGTAGTACACAGTCCACATATACCCACCGTACTGAACTGCCTCTTTATAGATTCCTCTCAATGAGTGACTGATAACATACAAAGGGCTAGGAACCACTCACTGTTCCATATAACCCCAGTCAGTCCAGAATTCATTCTAGGGCACTGGGTACATTGAGAAACATCACTCACACAGGCTTGGTGTGAACTGCACCGCCTAGGGATATGCAGCATATAAACAGCATAATCCCACACTGTGACCTGTAGCCCCATCATAAACCATACATTCTTTTCCATGGCCTTTCTTATGTTGCTTGCTTTTCTACCACGGAAAACTCTCTTCTCTCATCTCAACATGCATAAAAACAGTCATCATCTAGCTCCTATCACCCTTGAAGCTTTTCTAGGCTCTTCCAGCTACAGGCATCTACATATTTCTTCTCTGAACACCTAGTTCATATTCACTTTATGGACATTTTGAACTACTGCTTAGCATTTAGATACATAACATTTTGTATTTTCCCAAACACATTTATTTACTCCGCCACATTTAAGTTTATTGAGGACAGAAAACAGCTTTTATTCCCTCTCTCAACTGCATACTCTCTCCCTATGCCCACACTCCACACCTCATATAGCACTAAAAGTTCAATAAGGTTGTTTGGATAGTTGGTGGACTAATTGATTAATCTATTGAATAAACAGTCACCTAAACTTAAATAATCTCCAAGAGTTTCTATCTCAGGTGTAAGTGCACACACAATGTGTGGGCCTGTAAGGTAATGGACTGAAGAAGGGAATTAAAAAAAAGTTTTCACTGGGAAATTGCCCTAAATATAAAAATCACAAGAAATGGAAATGTATAAGAATTCAATCTGAAAACTTTTAAAGGGAGAACAGGCTAACTGGAAAAGTAAGAAAAAAAAAAAAGTGGTTTTATGCATTCAGCATTAAAGTATCTTCTCAGGATCTGAAAATCAAATGCTTCTCCCCATCATTTCTATCATTTTTCTTCAGAAGATGTAATATATCCCCCACATTTGAAGTATATATTAAAATTCAAATGGTTAACACATTATACTTCTTCATTCTACTCTTTCTCCCCCACACACACACACAAATTCTGAACCCTCCCACAACACACAACCCTACCTATCCCACATATCTCAAATCTCCCCCACCACACACACACACACACACACACACACACACACACCACCTTTTGAGGGAGAACTAGTCCTAAATCATCAAAATCGCTCCTGAGATTGGTTCATGAACTTGGGCTCCCTCTGCTGGGTCTGCAGCAGTACAACAGACAAGTCTGTAGAGTTGGAGGTTACAGAACTTAGTCACAAAATATTCTCCTGTTTAAACTCGAATTTAAGCTGAATAGCCTACAAGATGCAACAATTTGGAAACAGAAAAGATTTAGGAGTTGGATAAATTAGTAACAATAACTCAAGACAAGTGGTTTTTAAGACACTGGGAATCAGTATTTTTGCCCCTGCTTATTTCCATTTGTAGTAGAATGGTAGAATTCATCAGAGATTCGCAAAGACTGCAAAGATAATGATATAAAACTGTACAGAAAAAAACAGCTTCTAGAGATAAGATCTGGATTACATATGTATTTGTCAGAAATAAATGCAGATGAGTATGACCAAAGGTCATATAATGTCTCTAAGTAAGATTTCTGAGGAAGTTTTTAAAAAAAAAAAAAAAAAGTAGCTAAGAAGTATTACTAAAAGAATACAAATCAAAACTGTTGATAACATCACTGAAATATATTAGCCAACCCAGCAGTAGAGAGTATATTGAGCCTACACAGTCACACACACCAAGAAACAAAAGAAAATGGAATCACAAAGTGCATTCCACATTTACTAAGGATAACAGAAATGTAACTTATACATCAAAAGGGAAATAGTAAATATTGATTGCTGTTAAAAGGAAATGTTATCTCTCATTGAATTGATTTGGTGCTTATTATAAGACGAGAATGGTTAAATTGGCCTAAAACAAGCCATCAGACCAGAAATAAAGAATGAAAATAGATCTAAGACCTTTAAAACTCAGGAAATTATATATAACTGTCTGTAATACCATTTTCCTTAAGATACACTAGTATTCTACAATAAATACATCTTAAATCAATCCCAGCATGATCCTGTAGAATCATCAAATACGCAGGGAATTGGATATTCCACAGCATAGAAATTCCAGTACAGATACCGGCAGAACCTCTAGTTACTGGTGTAACCAGTTCATATCCTTTCTCTGTTGTCAAATAATGCACTGTGGTAAAGGGTCAGTCAAGATTCCAGCTCATGACTAGCTACATAATTTGAGATAGGCAGTGCAAAATGAAAATGTAGGGCTCCTTGTTCAAAAAAAGTACCAAGAATTTCAAAACAGTGAAAACAGAGCAGGAACCCACCCAAGCAAACTCTTCCAAGCATAGCTCTTTTAAGATGGGTGACAGTGAACTGTCATGTACATAGAAAGAGGGCGAGGAAAAAGCCAAAAAGGATTCTTTCTATGAGCACCTGAGTTGTAAAACAGACGTTCATTTCCACTGCAGAATTGTATACCTTTTTATTTTTTTTAAATCATCATTACAGGAATATGATTGATGGGAATTCACCCTTCCCCTCTGGAGTCCTCACCCTTAGAAACATCCAGGGACTGATTGATTGAAAATGAAGCAGGAGCCCAACCAAGCAAACTCTTCTAAGCACAGCTCTGCTAAGTATGAGGTTCCGTGTGACTACACAGATCACATGCCCATGAAGCTGGCCCTGCTCTGCCCTAGTTTAGTTGACGGTTAGCAATAACATATCTTCATGCGTCCCCAACTCCGACATTCACAGACGAAGGTACTGATTCATCTTACCATCCTGAAGAATTTCCTTTCAGAGAGACTTCTTTACTAAAGCACGGTTCAGTTTCGTTTCCCAAATACTCATTGAACCTGTTAATAGGGCATATTTGTGTTCTGTCTCTCCAAGTTTGGTTTGAGAGGCAGAGCACGTGTTGACAGAACCTAAGATAACTCCCACAGATGTTTTTGTTTTCTTTTGTTTCCTGTGAGGAGGTGTACAACTTAAGTGGTTAAAACACAGTCTTCAGCCTCAAACTGCCTGGGTTCAAATTCCATCTCCACCACTGACCATCCATATGACTGAACAAGTTACTTAAACTTTCTGTTTGAGTCTCCCTTTAAGCTTTCTGAGTCTCTGTTACCACTAGCAGATAATAATAGTACTACTCATATGGTTGCTTATTGGGATATATTGAGGCATTATTTATAAAGAGTTTAACTCAGTGTTTGGCATACAATAAGTGAATTTGATATTATCATCATATAATAATTTTTTTTCACATGTATTAGAATCCAGATCACAGAAAACCAACTGGTTGTCTATGGGCCACTTGGCATTTGAAAACCTGTTGTGCTTAGTGTGGTTTAATGGATTATTCTATATAAAATAATTTGAAATACAGATCCCCATATTCTTCATTTTTTAAAGGTCTTCATTTATTCATTTATTTTATAAACATACATTGATTCTCTACTTGCTGACAAGCATTATGCTGAATAGTAGGGATGAAAAGATGAAAAAGATTCCCTTTCTGCCCTAAATGAGCTCACCAACCAGACACTTAAGTGGATAATTTTAATACAATGTGCTAAGTGCATCAGCTGTTGGGAGACAATTCTCCATGGGTGGCTCCCATTTCTGCACTTTCTGAGCAAAGGCATTAACATATATTTTGTTCCAGATTAGCTGTTCAGGAATGTTTGTATGTCAAACTGCCTTGGAAGGAAGAAATAATGTCTCTTTCTAGGGCAGAGGAAAGGTTTGTTTTCTCACTGGGATAATAAAGATATTTATCTTTCCAGGGTAAAATCTGAGCAGGTTTGCTGGCATCCCTTTTGAAAAAAACGGAGTTTCCAAAGTTTGAGATTCTTCCATTGTGCCACAAATCCCCTCTATGTGCATAGAAGGGGAAAGTAGATATTCCATGCTGAGAGGATGAAGGTATGAAACAGCGTAGTCCGAATGCATAAGTATAAATGATGCAGTAATGCTGACAAGTTAGAGATGAGATGAGAAAGGGAAGAGATGAAGCTAGAGAACCATAGAGGGACAGAACTTTGGAGGACTTTATAGCCCAGGTATAAACTTACTTCACAATAATCATTTAGCTAACAATTTTACCATTATAGCTTTTGAAAAGTTATGCCAGTTTTTGAACACATCTTTCTTTTTCAGTAGAGACATTTTTCCCCCAAGATCCACTAAAGAAATACACATAAGACATGATATAGTAATATTAAAGTTTCAGGGAAACACAGTCACCCATGTACTTGACTAGACAGATTCTAGTCACAGAATATCTTATAGGACGCATTTGAATTAAACATCACATTTGGATGAACCCATACATTTTTTAAGTGAGTTGAAAAGAAAGTATCAGTCTATTATATATATATGCATGTGCTAGTTTCATCATGGGTTTATGTATTATTACATGTGGTCTCAAGTCAGGCCTTTATTTTGCCCTAAAGGTATGCTATCAGTTACAAAGTAAAGTGTGAGCTCGAGGTTATCAGAAGCCCAAAAGGCTGTTGAAGGATTGATTTAGGAAATGGGACAGAAGGAAGATTGCAGCTTTCAAAGAATGATTCAATTGCACCCCACCTCCATCATTTCCTGCCCACTCCTAAGTCCTTCCTTTCTCCATTGGCAGGTATAATAAACCTTTATTTTATATAGAAATTGGATCTATTTATTTTTGCACTATTATTGTTGATTTATATAAACTCATTTTCAGTATTGAATTGCTATCTTTTTTCTGTGAAAACTGGTTCATCTTAAGTTGTGACAAAATCCATTATAATTTTTCTTATTAAAATTAATAAAATTTTTTACCTTTAGTTTTTCATTTAGCAATACGTTTTTCAGAAATGAATTAAAGTCATTAATGGGGAATGGATGCACTTTGAACTTCATGGCAGGCTTTGAGGAGACTATGAAGGTCTTAAACAGAAGGGCTTGAGCAAGTTATGAGCCAGTGATCCCAAATCAAAATGCCTGGGGTTAAAACGTGTCTCTGCCACATATTAGGTATGTTACCTAGAGCAAGTTTCTTCTTGTGCCTTGTCTTTCTTGTCTGGATTTCTTGTCTGTGAAATAAAGGTAATGATAGTTCTAATATACTGCTGTAAAAAATGGAAAAATTTAGAAAAATACCAAATACATAGTAAGTACTCTATTAAATGTTATCTGCTAATATTATTATTTTCTTCACATTTGTATGTCTGTAATTCACTCTGACAGCACAGTGGGGAACACAATTGAGGGTATCAAGACCATCGGGAAAGAAATTCATGGGAGGCACAATCAAGGCAAGAAAAAAATGAATAGAGAATAAGAAGCAAGCATATGGTGGAAAATAATGTGTTTTATTTTGGACATGTTGCAATTAAGGTGCCTGAGTAAAAGTCTTTTTCTTCTATCTCAGCAGTTTGTTCAGGTCAATTTTATCACTGCCTTCTAGGACAAAAAAGATTAAGTCCAATTAGGATTATGGCTTGAAATAGAAACTGAGAAATCATATAGGTTCAAGAATTTTCATTGTCTATTCAATGTTAATCTATTCAGGGAAATGGCCCTAGAAGCCACACGCTTGTTATTGTTAACTGTGACAAAATCAATGCACTGGTTTTATACTCAGATAATTCATTTCCTTGGAAACTCCGAGGTTGTGAAACAAACATAAATTAAGCTTGTGTTTACCCTGCCTTTCCCAAGGCTAATTATTCAACATAGCTGAGACTTAAGAGTTTCTAACAGAAAGGGCTGAAAACAAACCCAGGTAAAGAACAAGAGGCCAGCACAAGTGTAAATTGTTCTCATGCTTATTTAGCCTTTTACCACGTATATCTCCCCACCACTCCTGTTCCACTCACCATTCTCAGTACTGCCCTCTCCCCGCTCTCCCTTCCCCGTCCCTGACATCTCTTCCCACAGCTGTGCAGGATGGCAAGGACTATTCATAATTTACGTTTATGCCCCTTGTTCCCCGAATAGCATGGCACATATTAGGTGTTTAATATGTGCTTAGTAAAAAAGGAATCATTGATTGCATAAACCCACTTCCTGATGATAAGCTCCTTAATCACTTCATAATTGAAAAAGTAGTTCAGTGGATAAGATCAGGGCCACATATCAGGCCGTTTCTATTATGTAAGTCTCTATAGTTGTAAATACCATGCATTAAATCTGAATCCATGTGTGAAAGAGGTTACTGCAGACATATAAAATTAATTTCAGTCTCATGCTTTAAACTTTTATTATTTTTCAAATAGATCAGTAAACAACATCATAAAAAGTGCCATCTTATTTACTGCTCTAGCCTGAATGTGAATAAGACAGTCCTCGGTAAATATGTAAGTCACTGACCAATAAATAAACAGATTCCTTTGGTTTTCTACCCAGAAGTGGGTATTTTTCTTTTTCATTTTCTTGGATTGTATACGCAAACTTTAAATGGTAGAAAATATGTTTTTCTTCTTTTTCAGGTTCTCCTAAAAATAAAAATAACCTAAAAGTAAAAGCATAGTACACTGTAATAACAGCAGTGCTGAGAGAAGCACTCTTTCAATACCACACCGTCTGTTAATTTTAAAGGAGATTAAAAACTCCTTAAGAAAGATCCAGTTGTATTTCCATTCTGTTGTAATGTGAAAAGTAAATAATTTTGTCTATAAGAAGTAACAATTCTAACTTAAATAACTATTATGACATAAGAATCAATTGAGCCTTTTCAGATAACTATACCACAGCATAACGTCTCTATCCATCTGGCAACCAGGAATCTCCACAAACCAACATTTCTGCAGTCCACCGATACAGTGGTAATGAGTGTTGACAAAGACACTGAAGCCCTGTAAGATGCTAAATTGTTATCTAAATCACCAAAAATGCTCACTGTCATCTTGTAATTTTACTAAATCCTAATTTAATTTTAAAAAATGCTAAGTGCAGGGTAGGGTCTCTCAAACTCAGAACTACTGACATTTTGGACCAGATAATTATTTGCTGTGAGGACCGTTAGTGCATAGTAGGATACTTAGCAGCATCCCTGGACGTTATCCACGAAATGCTTCTAGCACGTCTTCCTTTCATCCCCCTGACAGTCAAAAATGTCTCCAGGCATTACTAAATGTCCCCATATAGGGCAAAATAACTATCTGTGTTGAGAATCACTGCTGTACACGTTATAACGTGTGGCAACTCTTGAAGATCCAGAATTCTAAAATGTACCATTTCTCAACCTTTCTGGATAAATAATAAGTTTTCATGTTATGTTTTAGTAGCACTCCATTACCCAGCATATTAGATTAACCCATAAATCCCACTTCCCAGTTAAAACAATGATAAACATAAATCCAAAGTACTTGCTCTATTCAGGAACTTAACTTTCTTATCTTTTAGCAGCTATTTTTAACAGTAAATTATAAGACAGGGGAGAGTTCCTCTGGTAAATTGCTTTCATCTTCCCAAGTGACTGGAGGCCTGAGGGACTGTACAACCATAGTTGCAACCTAGCACATAATGTCCCCCTTAGCATTTTCCTTTACTCTCCATAAACAAAGTAATTCACATCTTTTCAGCTGCTATCAGGAAGCCTTTAGAGTTTCTCCTGCTGTTGCAGAAACTCACATGAAGGAAAAAATTTTGCAGAGAAGGAAAAACTTTATATTTTAGCTCAAAATTAAAGTAATGAAAATGAAATACATAATTCAAGGGGGTAAGTAATAAGTGGATATATTGTATTAATATAAATTAATATTGCAAATAAAGAAAGAGCAGTTGTGACTTTTTTGCTGGCTAACCCGCTCCCCAGGGTGTATGGGGAGTAGGGAAATGAATGAAAATTAGAGTTCCCTATTATTTAAACTTAGTGATTATTCACATATGTTCCTCTTTTTGTTTCACTGGACATTTCCTGAGTACCTACTACGTGGCAGGCACCATGCTGGGGACATTCACAGCAGTTGACAGTATTTCCACACATAGATCTGTATTATATATTCCACATAATGGTCTTCTCTAAGTGATACTTGAAATTCACTGACCCATATTTGATCTGTTTTAAGTGTTCTGATTTTCAAACACAATATGTTTGAGAGGGACATGCCTATTTTTGGACAAGGGTCAAGAAAGGGAGAAGAGACAGGAGAGAAAATGGCACGTTGAGTAACATTTTATTAAACTGTGAAAATCCCTTTCTGAACAAGAAAGTGAAAATCATGTCAGTGGCTAGCAAACTGAAAACTTGACAAGTGATAAGCATCAACAAATTGCTTAACAAAATGTTAGCTACTGATTACAATGTTGATGCAGAACGGAAAAAGCCAGCTGACATAAAATAACATGTTAAAACTGAAAACTGCACTAATGAAAAGGGACAATGCTCTATAGCTCATTGGCTTTTGTTGGGGATGGGGAATGGCACATACGAAGCAATGTAAAAACATACACGGCAGTTCACTGGAGTAGCTAGAAATTGAGGGCACAAAAGCAAAATGTCAGAGCCCATCCTCTGCTAAGTAATTATAAAATAAATAGATCACCTACAACCCCTTAAATTGTAGGGACTCTGGGTGGCATCCACACACACAGGAAGAAAAAAGAAGTAACATTTGCAATTTCTCTATGCACTTAAGCTTACCCAACAGCAAATAGTTAGCTCCTCCCTATTAAGGGCTGGGTGCAGGGGTGGTGGGTTGCTATGTATGATCAATTATTTTGTTAAAGCATTTAGAAGGTCCTGGAATTAAAGAGCTTCGGGCATGTTACCTGAGTAGCGTCCCACTAATTATCTTTGAAAAATTTAAATTCTCAATTGTGCACAATTCTCAATTGTGCTCCTGGAACATTCCAGATGGGTTTCCTAAGCCATTTCCAGGGCCACTTTCGAAGAGTGGCCCTGTGTGTACTGCACCAAATACATTATAACAAAGCAATAGAAGCACCATTTAAAAAAATTAATTCAAAGAAACAGATAAAGTGTTCACTTGAAACGTTCTTTTTTAACCTCTATTTTAAAGCAGTCAGATATGTTTGTATAACTTCAGCCTGAGTTATTATATTACTGTTCAACCTATTAAATAAGCCAAACCACCATTCCCCATGTTTTATTTGCTGCCTTCCATTTCTATCCTTTCATCGTTTCTAGGATGACTGTTTCACTAGAAATTTAGTATTTCTGTCATTCCTATTCACAGCTTCATGGCCAGGTCAGCTTTTGTGTTTGAAAATCCTTATGTTCAAAGCATGCATTTAGTTCACAACACGCAAATAGGAAATGATATGTTAAAGCAATGAACAAATGAGAGACGCCTACACAAAACTGAATTAAGTCCAAAAAAAGAAAAAGAATTTAAAATCTACATTGATAAAATTTTCAACATGAAATAAAATTTATATCACATTTCTCCCCAAATTAACTTCCTTTTTAAAATAAACAATTTGAGCCTGCATTCACAAAAGTTACCTTAATCTGGATTTTCCCTCAGAAAGCATTTAACATGAAAATATTAAACTCTAATCACTTCTATATTGAGAAAGACCCACAATTAGCAGGAAAAAAAAAATGAGTTTCCAGGAGACACTGAGGGCATCTCCCCAGTATCTGTTTCCTCTCTCCTGTGGCTTACAGGAACCAGGCAGTACAGGTATCGACCCTATCCCCAGCTCCAAGAATGGACTCTGATGTGTCTAAACCAGTGTTTTCAACCCTACTAAACGCAACAGTCCATTTATACAATAAATATTTTGTAATGGTCTCTCTTATACTAAAGTAAAAATTTTTTTTAAATACGATTATCGGCCGGGCGCGGTGGCTCACGCCTGTAATTCCAGCACTTTGGGAGGCCAAGACGGCCGATCATGGGGTCAGGAGATCAAGACCATCCTGGCTAACACGGTGAAACCCCGTCTCTACTAAAAAATACAAAAAACTAGCCTGGCGAGGTGGCGGGCGCCTGTAGTCCCAGCTACTCGGGAGGCTGAGGCAGGAGAATGGCGTAAACCCGGGAGGCGGAGCTTGCAGTGAGCTGAGATCCGGCCACTGCACTCCAGCCTGGGCGACAGAGCAAGACTCCGCCTCAAAAAAAACAAAAATACGATTATCTCCACACATGATTTTTTAAATCAATACATTGCTCAAAATAAAACATAAAGTAGAAATAAACAAAAGTAATTTACTTTAAAATGTATTTAATATGTAAATCATCAGGCACGATATTGTAGTCAGACGCGTGCACCTTTATACGGAATTACCATGAAGTGAGACACCTAAAAGACAGGTGATAAGGCATGTTACACAGATAATTCAGATACCAGAGCACCATTCCATCTGTGATATGATTTTTCAAATGAGCAAACAAATCTCACAAAAGTTCTGAACAAAGTATAATATTATTACAATACATCCCACAGCTACATTTCTGGAAAATTCAGTGTATATTACAATAGTGCCCCCAAAATATATTTTGCAGAAGTCTAGATTCAGATTATATAAAATTATACACAATTTTTCACCAATATTGTATTGTTAATACAATATTGTCCAGAGGCTCATTCCAAGGGAATGCAGAATGTGGAATAATTATTTGTGGTACAGGCCCATCCTGTACATTGTAAGACCTCTATAGCATCCTTGACCCCCATCCACTACATGTCAATTTTGACACACATGCACCCCCAGCATTGTCACAACCTGACATTTCCCACAAAGTTCCATGTGCGTCTTCCACAATTTTCCATGCATACACATTCCCAAACTTTGGTATAACTCCCCGTTGACACACTCCGAAAAACTGGTATAACTTTCCACATTGGATATTCTAAATAACTGGGAATATCCTTGCCACAATGGTTGTTTCAGTAATAAATATGGAACCCAGGACTAAGCATGTCTGTGTATTTTCCCAGCTCCCTGAAGGCCAACTCAGCACAAAGCTCAGGACTTATAATGAAAATTCTAGAACCCTCTTTCCTTTTGGATACTGTAGATACAAAGTCTGAAACTGGGCAAAACTAAGTCAAACAAGAGGAAAGAACTAAAAGAAGGGTAGAAAAAAAATAGAGAGGGAGATTTCCTCAATCATCCCAGAAACCTTATTTCCATTATGTGAGCAAACAATTGCATTTAATACATAAGCCATGTTGAGTTTTGTTTTTCCACTGCTTACAAATGAAAGTTCTCTTATCTTCCCCTTGCCCTCCAAGGATACTTGACTCAGGGAAAAGAGCAAGCAAGATAGAGCCCCATGAAGGCAAGGACCTTGAATACCTGGTTTAATTGTGTGTCCTTGGACTGTAGCATGGTATATGGGTGCCAGTAAATATTAGGTAGTTGAATGAATGAACAAACAAACATAGGCTTGGACAAATAATCACGGAGCATATAGGCTTGGGCTACCTTCATGGCACCGCCATTTACTACCTGGGATAACCCTAGGCAAATAGCTTCTCAGTTTTCTTACCTATAAAACTGGAGGCAGAGTTCTACCTGCTCACCTCTCCAACTTCATCTCGTGATACTTTACTCCTAGATTATTACACTCCAGCAACACTAACCTCTTTGCAAGAGCCTCAAACACCTCACTCTCTTTTCTGAGGCATGGCCTCTGCAAAGAGTATTTCATCTGCTTAGGACACTCTTTCTCTTCCCCTTCTTATGCTTGGATTTTTCTGGTCATTCAAGATTCAATTTAAAGTGTTGCTTCCGCCACCAAGTCATCCCTGACAATCCTACAGCCTTTTCCAGATTGCTATCACAATACCGTTGACACAAACTGATTATTTGTGGAGCCCTAATACTCAATATGATGGCAGTAGAGGTGGGGCCTTTGGGAGGGAATTAGGGTTAAATGAGGTTCTAAGCATGGAGCACATAATGAGATTAATGCCCTTATAAAAAGAGACCAGAGCATTTGCACATGCTCTCTTCCTCTCTCTTTCCCTCTCTCTCTCCACACCATGTGAGGACACAGCATGAAGACAGCCATCTGAAAACCAAGAAGATGGCCATCAGCAGATACTGAATCCACCAGCACTTTGAACTTGGACCTTCCAGCCTCCAGAGCTGCAAGAAAGAAAGGTTGTTTAAGCCACTCAGTCTACAGTAGTTTGCTAGCCCAAGCTGAGTAAGACGGCTGAGAGGTATCAATAGCACTTGTCACAATCTACACTTTGTGGCTATGATTTGTTTCCCTGTTCATCTAGTGTGTCTTTCACTAGAAAGGAAAATCCATGAAGGCAGGCAGCATGTCCATCTAGTTAATCCATCACCAACACCTAGTATATAATTGTCAATACCTAATATCGCATGAATGGTTCCTACTACTTCTCCAGTTAACTTCATACTCCTCAACCTCTATATTCTCTAGCTATATAGGCCTTATTTTAATTCCTCAAGCTGCTATTGCACATTCCATTCCCCCTGCCTGAAGCCTTCCTTCATCCCAGCACTGTAACATTACCTACTTTCTTCCTGATCTCATCTCCTTTACCTGTCTAATTTCTACTCTTCTATCAGATCTTAGTTTAGCATTGCTCTTTTCCAGAAGGCCTTCTCTGGCCCCAAATACTAAGTTAAAACCCCTTACTATTCACTGAAATAATTTCATGTCATAATACTAATCACAAGTACTGTAATAATTACTAAATTACCTCTTTTCCATGGTAAACTGTAAGCTCTATGGAGACAAGGACTGTGTCTTAGTCACAGCTGAAACACATGGTAGGTGCTCAATAAAACCTATTCCCTTCCCTCTTTTGATAAGATTGGTACCTAAATCTGAAGTTGTCAACAACAGCTTATTGCAAAAGAGAGACTTTTGGACTATTCCCAAAGTCCAAAGTCTATTCAAGCAAAGCCACATTCTTAACAAAATCTGACTCCTCTAACTTGATATCAAGCAAAATGCCAGTTCTAAAAGACTAGATCAATAAATTGCTCAGAACTCCAGTGACAGGCATCGCAAGATTGCCATCAGATTTATGATTTGAAAACTCAACTACTCAAGTAAAAAATCTCTTCATCACAAGGTTATAGAGCCCGCAGAGTGTTACTATTACAAGGTTGAAAAGATTTAGAAAATTCACTATGGAAATAAAATAAAGGGTTATTTGAAAATAAAATTAAACATTAGGAAAAAACAGGTGATAAAAAATAGATTTTACATATCACGGTAAAACAACAAAATTAAACAAGGAAATAGGCTATCTTTTTAGAAAGCAAACTTGGAGACTGATTTACCATCACTGAATTATTCAATTTATGAATATCATCAGCTCAATTAAGTTAGTAACAAAGCTTGCATTGCGCAATAAAGTTAAAAAATCATATTATGCAAAATGTTATTAGGAAAGCTTATCTTTTGGCTGGTCAGTAGACAGTTAAAGAGTGAGGATTTTCTTATTCTGTGATGTGAACTGATAAACAACATAAATCTCAGGAGAAATTATACATGTATAAAAGAAATGCATGGCTTCTTCACCCTGATTGACTTTTCCCTGCTCTCCATGTGTCTCGGGAGAAGAACGCTCTTTTTTATGCCAGACGCATCATGATGAATGCTGATGAGACAATATTTGACTCATCACTGCCTAGATAGTTATTTTGCATGCAATCTTTCAACTTCTTCATCAATTCATTGGCTTGCACACACAGCAGTATTTGGGGTGCAATTCCTAGTTAGCAGGTGAACATGTTTTTGTTTTTAAATTATAGAGATTTTCTTAGGAAAAAAGTATATTTACTTTCATCAATTTAGATTAAGTTGATCCAAGAATCAATTAAAAGATGCAATAATCTTCAAAGTTATTTTCTTTAATACAGTGACCCACAATTGTTATGAATCATTTCATGTCTATGTAGATACAGATGAGCTAAATAGATACAAATCTAGAATCACACGTGGCAATTTTTGTCTTCTTTGTGATTCTTCTGTCAACCCTAATAATTTCAGAGGAAAAGAGATCCGCTTTTTCCCTCTATGAAACTATCTCATTCCAATATTCAAAAACTACAAATAACAGAGGACAAAACTTTTCAGAATGTAATTTCCCCCAAGGTTTTGGGGAATCACTGCACAAAAAAAAAGTAAGCTATCCCTGTAATTCACAATAGCAGTTAAGTATAGGGTGTAAAGACATCCTAAGCTTTTTCTGTAAACACTATTTATGCAGAGAAGTTTATAATTAGCAATGGTTGAGGGAACCAAAGACGGAAGATATTGACAACTGAGAAATATGAGAAACCAGGATAACATCTTCTAACCACAAAGTGTTGTGTGGTGAAATATTTGTTAAGAGTCTCAGCAAGAGTAGGCAACAATTTCTGTTGCATGCAGAGAGCGGTATTTAGAGTACAGTCACTGGTTAAGCAAAGCTTTATAGAACAGTGATTGGTAACGTTTTGGGGGACATGCACCCCTTTAAAAAAATGTCATAATCTACCATTTCTTATTCCTGGAAAATATATGCATACGCACGAAATTTTTCATAAAATTTGAGGAGATTCCCTGAGGCTCTCAAGTCCGTCCTTAGAACTTTCCTCCATCCTCCACCCCCATCCCCAGCAGAAGTCTCTACTTTGGAGAGAACCCTCACCTTAAACATGGCACTGAAGCTTACAGGGAGAAAAAAGTACTATACTGGTAGGAATTTGTCTTCAATATAATCGCAGCTATTTAGCAGAAAAGCTCCTGTTTCTTACCCCTGCTACCTCAAGGACAGATATGTAGGGAAATGTTCTGCACAGATTCTTTCTAAAGAGTCAAGGGAACATATTCACAGTTCATGGGCAAATAAACTTACATTGTAAATGATCATACACAAGTTAATGAAGAATTGAAGGAAAGTAATATTTATGAAGTACTTAAGTATGCTAAGCCCTCTATGAGCTGCTTTAATACATATTACCACATTAAATCTTCACAAGAACCCTGGGAGCTAGTTATTATTATTCTTACTCAAGAATAAATAGAAACAATGGTTCCAAGAGGTTAACTAACCTGAGCAAGGTCACACTGCTGGTTGAAGATGCAATTTAGGTTCTAACTCAGAATTATCTCATTCCAAAGCTCATCTTCTTTCCTTTACCTTCTATTTCTTCACGGCTAAGTTTATGGCATGGTCATCCACTGTTCTTGGAAAACACATTAGAGCTTAGGGCCTTTCTCATGGAGCACATACCTAATCCACTCAAAAGAATCCCAACCCTCCCCACCACCTCCACTCCAACCAACCTGATACAAAGCATCATCATCTCCCCTGGATTATTGTAATGGCCTCCTCACTAGTCCTTCAGCTTCCTCCCTGGCCCTCATGCAGCCCATTCTCAACATAGCAGCCAAAGTGATTCTTTAAGAACAAAAGTTAGATCACAGCATCGCTCGTCTATTCAAATCCTGCAATGGCTCTCCAACATGCTCAGAATAAAAACTGTATGCCTTATGAAGGCCTACAAAGTCCAATTTCATCAGGTCTCAGACCTGCCTCTCTGACCGCACCTTGGATCTTCAAAATCCCTCCTGTCTAGCCTCACTAGCCTGCTTGATGCACTCTTCAATTTTGTATTGCTTATCCCCTCTGTCTGGAATGCTCTTCCCCCATATCTCTGTCACAAACTCCCTTAAATCTTATGTCTTTGCCTCAAATGCCGCCTCCTTTAAAAGGGCTTCCCCAATCATGCTATTTAAAATTGCACATCGTCCAGGTGTGGTGGCACCTGCCTGTAATCCAAAGCTACTTGAAAGGATGAGGCAGGAGGATGGTTTGAGCCCAGGAGTTCAAAGTTACAGTGAGCTATGAAAATACCACTGGACTGCAGCCTAGGCAACACAGTGGGACCCTGTCTCTAAAAAATAAAATAAAATAAAATTGCTCACCAACTAATACCCCAATATTCCTTATTCTCCTACCCTTCTTTATTTTTTCCATGGCATGTATTGTCATTTGATATACCTTTAATAGCACTCACATGCTTATGTTCTCCTTCCTGCCTCCTGTGGAATGTAGGTTTCATAAGAGCAGAAACTGTTGCCTGATAGTTTACTGCTGTAGTTTTAGTTCCTGAAACAATGCCAGGCACACAGTATGTGCACAATTAATGTTTGATGAATGAATAAGTAAATAAATGGTCACTGGCACTCCAAATCTTAATTGACAGACCAACAGAACACGTTGAACTGTGCAGTCTTCTAGAGCCTACTTGTATAGCTGCTGTAATAGAAGGGCTGCCTCTCAACACTCCATTGCACGTCAATTAAATGCAGCCTGTGAGTGTGTGTGCAGTCCCCAGCAAAGTTGGGCCTCCCCTGGTACAACCAAAGGGCTCCTGCATGTCATCTTTTCAGTCCAGTGCACCACTTAAGACATCTAAATCAATGGAAACAGAAACGTTCATTTTAATTTAAAATAGCCTTTGCAGAAGAGGTGTGAGCTTTACATTTTAAGCAAGTTTGCCAACTTTATCCTTAGTTAAATAATGAGTGCCACGAGAATTAATAGATTTCATGCCACCCAGAGATCAGAAATAGGGTGAAAAAAACAGTTTCCTTCCTTTTCTGTGGAGCAATTAGATATATAAATGAGGACATCTATGGTTTTATGAAATTGTTAGATGTGGTTAAATGCTTGGGGATGGGGGAGAGGATGAGAAGAATCCTCCCAAAGCTGTTACCTTTACCAACCTAGGAAAAGGTCTTGTCAATCTCTGTTAAAAGGTGTGTTTGGGGGAAATAATATAAAGACAAATAAGCAAATGTGTTTTAATACTCCTGAAAAAACTAATAGTCAGCAAGATAGTCGGTATTATAATTACTTGTGCTGTCACAAACAAGGCACCAGCAGTGCAAAATGAGTACGCCTTACTGAATTACTGAATGTTATAAAATACTTAAGTATTTTGTAGAATTCATTTTCCCCATTTACGGATTGTCATCGACAAAGTGAAATAAAAAGAAACATTACACCCCAGAGTGTCAACTCAGGTTGTTCTTAATGGAAAATCAAAATACAAAATTTTATAATAGAATGTGAGAATTATGCCTACCACCTTATAGTTTATACATTAATCTAATATAAAATCAAACATAGCAATTCAAAGAATTAATTGATACCTCTTCTCCTGGTTTGGGATGGAAGAAAGGATACTTTAGCCAATATCTGTCCCCAGAGAAACACTTTCTCCATTTAGGAGGCTGTGTAAGCAGTAGCATGCATCTTAGTAACAAGCATTACTTGAACCACAGCATGTGATAAAAAGAATAAAAGACTAAAGCCAACACTTTGGGGAAAGGCTTTCTTATTATTCAAAAGGCATAACACATTAGAGCTGCAAGGGATCTAGACCAATTTCCTCACTATACAGACAAGACAACGGTGGTTTGGATTTAAGAAGTGACTTGCCCAAGGTCACACAGTGACTTAGCCGAGACAAAAATCACGTCTCCTAACTCCCAATTCAATTATCTTTTAACTACCATGTAGGTACTCAATAAACATTGGTTTCTCTTTCTTTTAAGCACAAGAGGAAAGACAGAGAGAAAGGACATTGTCATTTATTATTGTTTATTTGTATTTTTTAATATAAGGACTTTAGAAAGACAATACCAAAGCGGCAATGTGTATTTTATTTCCCCAGAGCATGATGTGCTCTTGGGTAAATGTGTTTTATGAAGAGATTTGTCCTGGGAACTTGGCAGATTTTACTGTAAATATTTTAACAGTTTCCTATTATTTAGTTGTGGGATTAAATTTTTATCCCAGCTGCCCCAGACTGATGTCTGCCAGTTATAAGTGGTTTTGTGCGGGAGTGCTGGCAAGAAGGATTATGGCTTTCTTCTTTAAAGAATGTTTTGGTAGACATTCAAAGAAGAACTTCTCCTGTCTGCAAGAAATCAGCTCTCAGCTTCTTCAGCTTCCCACCAGCTTCAGATAACTGCTCTGCTGCAGGTCAAGGCCTTCTAGTGCTATCCATATCTGGTAACCAAGCAAGACAGGAGGAGTAGAAAGGCTTAGACAGTTTGACCAATGCAGAGCAGCTCTGATGAACAGTAATCACTTCAGAGCTCCCTGTCAGGGATCAAGGCTTTTTCAGACCCACATCACAGTTCAAATTCTGCCTCCACCCAATCTGCTTCCTCCTCTTCACCTTCACAAAGGTTAATCCCTAATAAATGTCTCACAGGCAGAACTCTGCCTCACTGTCTGCTTCCACTCAATCCAACCTGCAACAAATGTCTGCTTGATTTCTCAGGCAGACACTCTAACCACAAGTTTTCAGCCAGCCTAGGGTGGTGCCCAGTTCATACTATAACCAGCTTCCCCAGGGCTGCCAGGACCGTCAGAAGTAGGTTTTATGTCCTATAGGAACAGGGAAATGTAAGAGACTAGCTGATCAAAGACTATAGGCCTTGCTTGCTTCAGATCAAAAAGTTAGCACATAGGGTCAAATGAAAACAGCTTTGACGGTAGAGAGACCAGATGAGCCCCTGGTCTCTAGACACCAGGGAAGGACCCACTGTTCATATTTTATCGTGATCAGCTTCTCAGGGGCAGGCGCTGCGCTGAGTGCTTTACATATGTTGTCCCTTTACATCCTCACAACCACCTTCTGTTCTAAGGTAGATTTCTTTACCTTCATTTTATAGTTTTAAAAATAGTCTCAGAGAAGTTAAGTAAATTGTCCAAGGTCACCACTTGGATCATAGATGCCTGAAATACCTTGAACAATGAACAAAGTGATTCATTTTACACAGAGAAGGCGGGCTTAAAGCCCCTAAACATCTCTGAGGAGGAAAGTTCAGAGAGAACAATGACTGGGTTCCTGGAGCCTGCGTGTTCTGTCTGTGTAGGCTGATCGTGTAATTGACCTATAGCACTGCAAGAATGGGGCTTACTGCAGTGAACAGGTATGCTTTTCTCTAAAGTGGTTCCAGTTGTTTCTGCCTGCCTCGAAGGTTCCAGTTCCTAGCACCGATGGTCAGGCTCTCCAAAGAGGTGCATGCAGCTTTAACCTGCAGAAGCTTCACCTGCCATCTTCTATGTCTCTGTTCCCTTCTTTGAGGATAAACCTCAGAGTTGCTATTTGTGCCATACAAAGAATTTTGCCTGACATTTTGACTGCTATTTCAGTGTTTAAATGTTGCTATACATTGCAGTTCAATGGTTTTGTCTTTTTTAGTGAGTAATCTTTTGATTTAGCTTTATATTATTATATCATTACTTCTGCTTTCTAAAACTTTCCTAAACTGTAAACAATAAGAGATATGCAAGCCAAACAATTATGACGAGAGTCACGCCCCAAACAGGGGGAGCTGAATGACTATTTTATATAGTTAGTTCTGCACAGGGCCTTTCTTTATTCCTAAGGAAGACTCCTAGGCAAGCCCCAGTAAACACTAAATTCAGTCAACTAAGAAAAATTGACAGAGCCAGAGCCATGCTCATCACTGATCTCGGCCATTTGGGAAAACCACAAGGCAAATCTTCCTACGGAAATGCATTGAAGCTGCCCCTCACACTAAGCTATCATTGTTTCTGTAAGTATTAACAACCACGCACTGAGTGCCCACTAATGCCAGGCTTCACATGATCTCCTCACCACCCAACAGAGAGGCACATCTATGTTCATATGTGCTAGTTACCAGTAGGATTATGTTCGTTTCTTATAAGTGAAGAAACTGGGGCCCAGAAAGGTTAAGTAACTTGCCACCTTATAAGCCTGTGATCTTAGGGAAGCTATTTAACCTGTCTGAGCCAGTTCTCTCATATATAAAATGAGAAAAATAATAACTACCTGAGCCTGGTGTCGTGCCCACATCCCTAATGCCCTGCCTGGCCCACAGTAGGCCTTCAATGAACATTTGCTGAATAAATGAAAGTCAGAAGAATTGAATAGGATGAGAACTATAAATACTGTAAAAAATTGACTGGACAGTGTGTGGCAAATGGTGGCTATGTTATCGTCATTACATAGTGGTAAGTAGTTACAAATGCCTATGTTCCTTTCACTCCATGACAACATGTTTCAGATCATGGCACCGTAATGTTTTCAGAAAAAAATTGGAGCCTAACTACAGACATACCACAGCAACAATTCATAGTGTCTTCCATGCATGACTACCCAATATTGGCCAATATCGCAGAGCAACCACACCACAGTTAGAGGAGAAAGTAGGAGAAAAGTTCTACCCAAGTCAGATCTTTCTATTAAACACCTCAGCTTTATCTCAAGCAAAGTTTCCCATGGTATTTGCTGGAGGAGGATATAACAGTCTTTAATTAAATTATGAGAATCCTCTTTAAATCTTGGTGGATTCTTGAAAAACTCCAATTAAAAAAATCCACCTTTTATCAAAGCAGTGCGTCACAGATAATTTTTTTAATGTTTAATATTTACTGACTGTAACTATTTGCCAGGCAACGTTTTAACCACCTGGTGCAGATTAACATCTTTAATCCTTCTGAGAACGCTATTATATAAATACTACATTGTTTTCATTTTCCAGAGGAAAAAGTGAAGCACAGAGAGGTCAAGGAATGCACGCAAAGCTATACTGTGAATAAGGGCTTACCCAAAGTTCAAATCCAGGGTTCTATGGATATCACTATGCTACACAACCCCTCCTTACCTGCCTTTCCAAACTTCTTTGTTTTTAAAGAAACCTAAGCACTGGCTAAGTTTAAAATTGTGCCTAACAAGGTTTTTCAACACAGAGATGGCTGCAACATGCAGGGTTACCTCCCAGCCTCCTCTTGTACCAGCCACGGCCAGATGAGAATCCTTGCAAGACTAACAGCCCTCTTTATCTCCCTAAAAATGCTAACCCCCTTCAGCAGAAGAATCCCCCATAGATGAGTAGTCAATTGGAGAAAGTCTCCTAATTGCATTTGCAAATTGACTTGGGAAAGAACCAGGTATCATTAAGGCCCTGCCTGATCTACAAAGAGAAGTAATCAGTATACAGAGCTTAGGTCTTAAAACGAATTCTAAAAGGGAATTTTTTCCCCTGCTGAAATCTTCAAAGAATCTGACCAGCCCAAGGACTATCTAACTAAGAACTTTGTTTCATCTGTAAAACCTGTCCAGAGTAACATCCCTAGGGACACCACACAGCTTGACTCCAGCATGTGCCATTCATGTGACCTATGTGAAGGTAGCTGTCTAGACCACTACAGCCCACAACCTGAGTAGCTTTCAGCAGTAGCCCTGACACTTCTAATGGCAGCCTCTGCCCACCGCCCACAACCTTATTAACCAAATCTCCTCTTGATGGCATCTTTCCTATAAAACCTCAGTCAAATTATCCTTTAGAGTCTTAAAACTCGGCAGGGGAGGTGACTCCTGTCTGTAATTCCAGCACTTTGGGATGCCAAGGCAGGTGGATGGCTTGAGCTCAAGAGTTCAAGACCAGCCTGGGCAAAATAACAAAAACCTATCTCTACAAAAAAATACACACACAAAAAAAATTAGCCAAGCATGGTGGCACGTGCCTGTGGTCCCAGCTACTCAGGAGGCTGAGGTGGGAGGATCGCTTGAGCCAAGGAGGTTGAGGCTGCAGTGAGCTGAGATCATGCCACTGCCCTCCAGCCTGGGTGACAGAGCAAGACCCTGTCTTAAAAAAATTTTTTTAAATTTTAAAAAAAGGTTCTCATATGATGATCACAGAGTTGATAGTTTTCCTTCGCTGCAGGAAACAAATGAAACTGGCAAATTGTGACTATTGTCTCTTGTTCTTAAGTAAGATCTGTGTGTCTTTCTCTAGAAGATATATTTCAATACAGTATAGAGAATGAGATGTCAGGCAACTTCCTGTAAGGAACATCTCTGTCCAAAATGATGCTAGCTTAGTGTTGAATATCGCTATTGAAAAGCAGAATGTGGCATGCCTCAGGAACCAACACTATAGAGGCATGCAGTCATGACTGGATATCGTTCCTGCCAGTTACTTCTGTCTCAGGAGAGCTCAAAAAAGAGGTACGGTCACCTAAGCCCCATGAAGGAATGATTCTATCCCTCCCCCTACCAAAAACAGAAAGATCCAAATCTAGTTGTATATTTGTGGAAAAAACTTTTTTAAAGAACCAGCACAGAGCTGACACCATTGTGGTAGTACACAAATTGTGGATACAGAAGCAGCCGCAGAGCAACTCTGCTGATTTACCTCTTGGGGAATTGTTCTATTTTCTTTTCCTTCTTAATAAAAACATTAAAATGCAAACATTCAGATTCTCTAAAAGAAGCCACCCTTAATATTTGGCATACATTTAAAGCAATATCCCAGGCCCTTAAGTAGAACCCGACCTATGCCCTATGCCATAGGATGCCACCATCCCAAGGCTGGCAGTTTTTTATTAAACCACTGCCCTCCCAGGATGGACTGGTTGAGAAAGCCTTATATTCCCATTTCATAAGAAATCGGTCTGGTAGTTATGCCTCAACCAAATGAACTTGCCTTGATGTCCAGTCTAGCAATATTGATCAATCGTCAACTACTTGTAACCAGTTAATGTCAAAGCTTGTACTTGGTGAGGTATATGTATAAAATGGATTTCCCTTTTCTCCAAAGCCTCCTAAGTGGATCAAAGGTGATGATCATTGATCAAAGGTGATGATCATTGATCAAAGGTGATGATCATTTCAACAATGATCAAAGGTGATGGTCATTTAACACCTTAGGTAGACACCATAACTTCTTATTCAGCTTTTGTTAGTAATAGTTTGTCCAATCTAATGTTCCAGTTTCCTATCAAATTCAAAGCTTGTCCTTCCCCCATCACTGCTTAGTTTGTGATAAGTTTGTGATTGCAAGGGTCCCCATCCCCCAGGCCAACAGACTGGTACTTGTCCCTAGACTGTTAGGAAAGAGGCCGCACAACAGGAGGTGAGGGTAGTCCAGAGAGCAGTACCACCTGAGCTCCGCCTCCTGCCAGTCGGTGGTGGCCTCACATTCTCCTAGGAGCCAGAACCCTATTGTGAACTGTGCATGCTCCTTATGAAAATCTAACTAATGCCTGATGATCTGAGGTAGAACAGTTTTATCCCAAAACCATCCTCCGCACCCCCGTCCGTGGAAAAACTGTCTTCCACGAAACCAGAGCCTGTTGCCAAAAATGTTGGGGACCGCTGATATAAGGGACCTAAAGAAGTAGAAGAAAATATATTCATGAACTCATCCTCCTCCTTCACCTTGCAATGAAAAGCAGTAGCCTCCCTCTGGGACATTCTCCTCCCTGTTCTGAGACTCTGCCTATTCAGGAGAAAGAGAGAAGGGTCTTTTATTAATACTTGAATGGCACTACTATCTACCACTAGCTGGCTGCGGGTGCCCAATCAGGAGGAAATATCCAACTCCTTACTCTCTTGGTGAGGTATGCACATGAATTCTCTAGCTGATTCAGCAAGGCATCCTCGCTTGACATAATGGAATTTAGTTGTGACTTAACCTTTGCTAGTGTGCTCTCAACTCCTATTCCACGTGTACACCCCACAACATTTTGCTGTTGGTGATACCCCCTTAGGTAGAATACTGGGAAGGCAGCTTAAGCACAATTACTCTTTGGTATCTACATAACCAATGAAAAATTCATGCTTCCTTCCTTGCCATGCCAAATGATGGGAATGTTGATTACTCTGCCTCCTCTTCGCCCTACTCTTTCACTCCAGTTCTCCATTTCCCTGCTGGCATAACCACAGTCCTTTGCCAAATCTAACATCTATCCTGGAGTAACAGTTTCTTCTTCATGAAAGAGCCCTCAAGTTTCTGAGAAGAGGTTTCTTGGAGGCCTCCTCATCTCACCTTGAGAAGAGGAAGCACCGTAATTCTCCAATCTATATGCCGTACCACTGCCCTCCTAAGGTTGCTGTGCCTTCAAAGCTTCCTCTCCTCTGCTTTTTTTGTTTTTTTTTTTTTTTTTGATAGGATCTGGCTCTGTTGCCCAGGCTGGAGTTCAGTAGCACAATCTTGGCTCCCTGCAGCCTCAACCTCTGAGGCTCAAGTGATCCTCCTACCTCAGCCTTTCAAGTAGCTGGGACTACAGGCATGCCACCACAACCAGCTAATGTTTTTTTGTTGGTGGTGGTGGTTTTTTTTTTTTTTTTTTTTTTTTTGTACAGACAGTGTTTCATCATGTTGCCTAGGCTGCCACTTCTCTTTTAATCGGCTAGAAATAGGGAGTGGTCTTGGGAAATAACTGGAGGTAGGAAAGCTTCTGGTTCTTAACCCTGAATGGAGTGTATGGCTCCCTATTACGACGGCTCTCTTAAGAATCGGAGGTACTTAACCTCTCTGTCCCTAACTTTGATGTCTAGTCCCTGTATCCCAGGCAATATGAAAAGTGCCGTGCAACATCCTGTTACAAATGGAAACACAATCCAGGGCTTTTAGAGGCAAAGAGCTTCCTTTTCCATGACTCTGAGAGTTCTCTGGAATATATCTGATAAAAATTAAAAATCTCAAGATATGTAAAATATACACTGTAACCCGATAATCTTCTTATGGGAGTTTTAAAACTATTTGTTTATATAGAGACTGAGATCCAAGAGAGTTACTCCCTCTTGGTAAAGTTTGGGTCCTTTATTAAAATATGACCACTAAAACTGGTATAAAAATAGACACACAGACCAGTGGAACAGAATAGAGACCTCTGAAATAAAGGTGCATACCTACAACCAACTGATCTTTGACAAAGTCAGCAAAAATGAACCACGAGGAAAGGATACCCTATTCAATAAAGTGTCAGGAAAACTGGTTAACCAGGCACAGAAGATTGAAACTAGATCCATACCTCTCACTATATACAAATATTAACTCAAGATGGATTAAAGGTTAAATGTAAGTCCTCAAGCTATAAAAGTTCCAGAAGAAAACCAAATACATATATATGTATATGTGTATATATGTATGCGTGTATATATATGTATATGTGTATATATATAAAGTATATATATAAAGTATCTTTATATATATATACACACATATATAAAAATATATATATGACTAAGTCGTCAAAAGCAAATGCAACAAAAACAAAAATTGACACTTGGGACCTAATTTAACCAAAGAGCTTCTGCATAGCAAAAGAAGCTATCAACGGAATAAACAGACAACCTATAGAATGTGAAAAAATATTTGCAAATTATGCATCTGACAAGGGACTAATATCCAGAATTAATAACGAACTTAAAAACATCAACAAGAAAAAAATAGCCTCGATAAGAAGTGGGCAAAGGACATGAGCAGAAACTTCTCAAAAGAAGGCATACAAGTGATCAACAAACATATGAAAAAAAATGTTCAACATCACTAATCGTTGAGAAACGCAAATCAAGATCACAATAAGATACCATCTAACACCAGTCAGAATGGCTATTATTAACAAGTCAAAAAAATAACAGATGTTGGCGAGCTTGCAGAGAAAAGTGTACACTTATACACTGTTGGTGGGAATGCAAATTATTAAAGCCTTTGTGGAAACCAGTTAGAGATTTCTCAAAAAACTAAAAATAAAATTACCATTCAATCTAGCAATCCCAAAGGAAAATAAATCAGTCTACTAAAAATACACTTGCACTCATAAATATATAACAGCACTTCACAATGGCAAAGACATAGAATTAAACCAGGTGCCCATCAGTGGTGGGTTGGATAAAGAAAATGTGGCATATATACAACATGGAATACTATGCAGCCATAAAAAGGGTAACATCAAGTTTTTTGTAGCAACATGAATAGAGCTGGAGACCACAATCTTAAGCGAATTAATACAGAAACAGAAAACCAAATACCACATGCTCTCACTATAAGTGGGAGCTAAACATTCAGTACACACAGACATAAAGTTGGGAACAATAAATGCTTTTGGAATAAATTCCAAAAGAGGGGAGGAAGGAAAGAGGGCAAGAGTTGAAAAAATACCTATTGGGTACTATGTTCACTACCTGGGCAACAGGATCATTAGACTCTCAAACCCTAGCATCACTCAATATACACGTATACCTGCACATGTACCCTCTAGATCTAAAATTAATTAATTAAATAAATAAAATATGACCACTAAGACATGTAGAGACAAGGGTTGTGTCTCACCAATCTTGAGTAACCTTAAGGAGATTTTTCTGAATAACTGATATACTCAATTAGAATTCAGTCCTTCTAATGCCAATATGACCCTGTCTCCAATTAAAAAATAATACTTATGCCTTAATGTATATGCAGGTCTCCCCTTGCGGAGGTATTCATGGATTCTTGAGACATTCCAATCTAATTGCCTTTCAAGTTTTTCTTTGATCCCATTACCTAGCATTATAATCTTAAGTTCACCTGGAATTCTTTCCTAGGCCTTGCCTAACCAGTACACCTCAGCTGGAATGGACCACACTCTCAGCCTGATCCAGAGCTAGGCCTTAGCACAGACTTACAGCATTTATTAATGTATCAGTTGCTTTCAGTTCCAAGACAAAAAGATTCATGGACCCACTATGTATTCTTGATATGAACTCTAGTAATATTCCTTAAGTTTCTTTCTTGTAATTACCTAAGAATCAATATGGATAGGAATTGGCTCTCAAGAATTAAAATCCAGGTCCTGTTCAATGGTGTAGAACAAAGGATAAGACATAGATCCAGGCAATGCTAAAACCCTTAAAAAGAGTTTTAAAACCTGTGCCCTGCAGAGCCTAGGGTTCCTCAGAGGTATCATAGAAGCCTTCACAGAGGGGGAAATTCAGAAGCGAGGCTCTCCTTGCTCTCTCTCTCACATTCTCAACCGAAAGGGTGTGATTTTACATGCTTTATATATCAGGTTTCTAACTAAGATTTTGTATGAAAATACAGTTTTGCTTCCAAAAAATAAACATTTGCTTTATGAATTTCCTTAAATAGAAAATATATATACACACACACACACACACACACACACACACATATATATATATACTCTTGACTTATCAAATGAGAATAAAATCTGCCTTAAGGAGAAGCTGAACTTAATTTTACAAATTACTATCATAAAAAACAGCATATTAATAACTATGACAAAATGCAAGCATCATTTTTAAGGTTCATTCTTCAATATTCAGCTGTACTAAATACTTTCCTCCAACTCTCACTTGGCCACAAAAATGCTTTCACAGACTATAATTTAATATTATGCCTTGGCCTTTATCAGAGGTTGATACAAGGAACTGCAGTATGACAAACATTTCTGCCTTATTTGTGAAATTGCTGTTGAAGATATCATCCATCTCCCTTTTATAAAGATCCACGCAATTACTCTCCTTAAAGCAAAGGGATAGAAAACTCTTCTCTTTCCTATTTTTGAGATTCCAAGAAACCTGTAATCCCTTAGGTTTGCCTTTAGCCTCCAGTAAACTGAAAGTTAAATTCAGTGTTTAAGCAGCAGGGGATGGGTAGGGGTATATTCAGATGCTGTGTTTTTTGACCCAATTACCACCCAGGTCTTCTCTAATTCAGCCAACATGAATTGAGTATTTAGGTGCTAAGCACTGTGATAGGCACCAAGGGCACAAAGATTATTAAAACAATGTGCTTTCCCTAAAAGAAATCTTGGTTGAACAGCTCTTGTTCTTTCATTTTATTTTCATGATCTTTCTGCATATGGACCTTTCTTTGTAGTCTGTCTCATACCTATTTTTGAAAACAGATATGGTATTATATATAAGTAAATAAAATAAATTAGCATATTCTAGAAAGAGAAGGCATTGACTTAAGTTCATCTAGAGAGGTAGATAACTAATACTATATTCTTCTCTCTTAGCCTCCTAAATCATCTCAAATACTGAGCCTCTCTTCCAACCCATCCTACACAGAATCATCAGATTAATATTCTAACAAGCCTATTCTAATCATGACATTCATCCTGTACTCAAAAATACTACTGTCAGTATCACACACGTTGTACTCAAAATAAAGTCACAAAACAGTAGTAAACCTGGCTGGGCATGGTGGCTCACACCTGTAATCCCAGCACTTTGGGAGGCCGAGGTGGCTGGATCACTTGAGGTCAGGAGTTCGAGATCAGCTTAGCCAACATTATGAAGCCCCGTCTCTACCAAAAAAATACAAAAACTTCGCCAGGCATGGTGGTGTGTTCCTATAGTCCCAGACACTTGGGAGACTGAGGCACGAGACTCACTTGAACCCAGGAGACGGAGGTTGCAGTGAGCCAAGATTGCACCACTACACTTCAGCCTGGGCAACAGAGTGAGACCCTGTCTCAAAAAATAAAAAAAGCTTCATCCCTTATAAGCACTTATCAATGAATGGGGCTGGTTACCCATTCCTAGACTGAAATAGGCACATCCAAGTGCCAAAGGCCTTGTCAATAAAAGAGAGTCACAGCAAATCCACACGTACTTTCTTCTAAGACACCAATTTCTTTAGCTATTTGGGATCTTACATATCAACCACATAAGTTGTTAACATTATTTCTCAGTTTTTTTCACATTCACATCACCACCATCATCTTCTTTTAGACAGAAAAGGTATTCTTTTTGTCCTTTACAAACGCAACAACTGGAGCAAACCTGGCTAATCAATACCTGTCTTGCTTGCCTCCTCCTGATGTGCCTCTAAGAAACAGAATGCAGCCCATGCTGAAAGTCACCCACAGTGACTGCCCACTGTCCATCAAAGCATTTCTCTTGCAGGTTAGTCCTTAGTTGAAAGTGTTTCTCCACAGAGGAAGCTAGTGTTCCTAGATGTTGTCACTTGCAGAGAAACTTAAAATGTGTTCTCTATAAAAAGGAAGGTCTTCTCTACTTTCAATGCAGAAGATTGCCCAGAATGACAATATATATGGTTCATTTGCGTAGTTGATGTTTGTGTAGTTATTTAGTGTCATAGAGAAAAGACTTGATACTTCATGATGAGACTTTAGTGCCAATTTAGTCATGCAAAATATAGTGGCATAGAGACAAAAATCCTTTTGCTATTTATTCTGATTTCAACTGTAATTTTTCCACTGTTCTTGCCAGAAAAGTGTTAGTAAACTAATTTCTTTCTTCCCCAGACTTGTGTATCTTGTGCATAAAATAGGAATCTCTATTTCTAATCACGCTTTAGTCCAACAGGGCTTCTAAGCCATACATTAGAATAGACTCTATTATTTAAAGAAGTCTATTTATGGGGTTAAGAACACTAAGAAGACTCAAGAAATAAATTCTTCAGTTATGTTTCATTTAGCTATCACATACGGCTACCTAGTGAACTACTGAAACAAAATAATGTTAGCCTTTAGATATTTATGGTTCTAGGGAGGAATAGGGAAAAGAATGGAAAACTATAGTGCAAAATATTTTCAATAAAGTGGACATTTTTGATTTAGTGTATACCTCTGGAACGGCAGGCCTATATGTAAAGTACACAACAAAATGCTATTGCTTTGGGAAGTGTAAGCATCCTTACACTGCAGTCAACTGTATCTAGAGGGGGAAAAAAAAGATGATCTCTAGAAGCTTTTTCCTGCCACACTCATTAGAGAGCATTTTTTAATTACATTCACATTCTCAGATACTGTTTTGTATGCACAGTGAACAATGTAGAGAAAGAATTTAAAATGAATATGATTTCCTGCAAACCACTGGAAGAAATGTGAACCGATGTCAGTTTCTTACACAGATAAAACAGCACAAGCATAAGAAAACCCCCAGGAAGATAAGACACCCTGACATTCCCAAAATTCAGAAATTCACTAGACCCAAATGACACCATGAAAATGTGATGAATCATTCACTCCTTAGAGATTTTACTTATCCATAGATTGATTGCCTGTGACATAAAGGGGTCCCAAGTTCTCTGGAGACTTGTAATCCAAAATTGTTTAGTCTAGATTTGAAGGATAGACAAGAATATTTTAACAATGTTCTCTTTCGCATGAAAATGTATCTCCTGCTTCAAGATCTGTGTTGTGCTATTCCAAAATTCAGGGTCACTCTCCCATAGAAGTGAGGCATAGAGCTCTGGTGGGGGCAGTGAATAATTTTAGGCTAGTTGTACACAGCTGCAGCTACTTGCATGGGTAATTGCTTTTGCCCAAATCACCAGCATAATTGTGGCTCTAAAAGACATATATTTAAAAGCCATTGAAGTGCCAAATTATATTACAACAATAGAGCCAGTTCTCTAGAAAATATTCATGTTTTAATTTTAACCAATCTCCAAGAATGTGTTGAGCCCTTGCTATAGGACAAAAAGCCGCCAAAGTATTGTGATACGTTGATGTCTAGCATGACAAACAGAGAAAGGGTGTTGTAACTGCATATACTACCAGACTTTAAGTTGCCATGATGGAAAGATCTATTAATAATGCCAGCACCATCACCTCACCCAGCTTTTGGCATAAAAAAAGGCATTCGATAGTTTTTTAATGAATGAATACAACCTCTAATTCCCACAGTTGAAATTAGAAATTTGCGAGTTGAAAGCAGAAGGTCCAGCTATGATGCTTGAGAGTGGCTGGTGGTGTCTGTCGAAAGTAAGGTGGTGACTACAACAAAAATGGATTGATCTGCTACCCATGCATGTATTTGTCACACTTGAACTATCACATCCCATTATTATATTAAATGATAAGACATACAAGAAGTAGAACATTATTCCTTGCTCTGGAAAATGTTCCAATCTAATTAGACAAGATTCTGAGAAGAACAATAACAGGAATATACAATCAAAGTGCCAATATCAATGGTCAGCTGTGATGGCTCACACCTGTAATCCCAGCACTTTGGGGGACAATGGTGGGAGGATCACTTGATGCTAGGAGTTTGAGACCAGTCTGGGCAATAGAGTAAGACCCCATTTCTACAAAAAATAAATAAATAAATAAAAATTAGCCAGGTGTGATAACGCATAACTGTCTTCCTAGCTACTTTGGAGGCTGAGGCAGGAGAACCGCTTAACCCCAGTAGTTTGAGGCCACAGCGAGCTATGATTGAACCCCTGCACTCCAGCCGGGTGACACAGTAAGACCTTGTCTCAAAAAAAAAAAAAAAAATGCAACATCAATTGTGTGCTATAAATAAAGCAATGTAGTATAGTGGAAAAGAGTATAGGATGCAGAATAAAAAGACATCTTTAAGTCCCAAAGACTGACACTTAGGTGCTGTGTGCTCTTAGTCAAATCACTGAAACTCTAACACAAGATATAAATTTTACACATATATATTTAGAGATGGAAGTCTCATTATATCGCCCAGGTTGGAGTGAGCACAGTGTCTATACACAGGCATGAACGTAACAAAATCATGTTACGTTATGTTATGTTATGTTATGTTATGTTATGTTATGTTATGTTATGTACTAGAGCCTCAAACTCCTGGACTCAAATTATCCTTTGCCTCAACCTCCTGAGTAGCTGAACCTACAGGCACCTGCCACCACACCTGGCTAAATAATATATTTTATTATTAAAGGAATGCATGCGGTTAAACAAATGTGATGGTTATTTGTTTTCATACAAGAAGTACAGGAGTAAAGAGTTGCTGGAGTTGGTTTAATGATTTAAGGCTGCCAAGGTCATAGTCACTACAGTTCTCTTGATCTTTCTCTCTGGTCCCAAGAAATCTATAACAGCTCTAACTGTTGTGTCTGTGATATAAGAAGGAAGGATAGGGGAAGCAGGAGAATAGGGGAGAAGCTTTTTCGGAAGAGACAAAGCTTTCCAGATCGGAATCAGGCTTCCACTAAGAGCTCATTGGCTAGATTTGTGTCACATGCTACCCCTGATAACAGGGGAAGTTAGAAAATGTAGCTCTTAAAGCTAGACACATTTCTAGCCCAGTTAAAATTAGGGTTATGTTAGTACAGAAAAGGATGGGAATGAATAGGCCACTAATAGTGTCTGTGTCAATATTTACAGAGTTGGTGTTAAGAATTACAAGAGATAATATATTTGAAAGTGTTTTGTTAAACATAAAGTTAAGGAAGTCAATTTTTTTTGAATGCACTAAATGTTCTACTATTTTCACGTGCAGCCACTATCATGGAAAAAGACCTTTAAATAAAACATATATTATAATTTTTCTAATGTATAAACATTACCGAATATATGTTAGGTCACACACATACACACACAAAAACCTACACATCCCTGACTCAAACAGGAGGACTTTCTTTTCCCTGTATATTTTAGACAATAAAAATTAAAAACATATGTGATTCACAGCATTCCCTATGACAGGTGAAACAAGACAAAGATGCCCACTCTCACCACTCCTGTTCAACATAGTACTGGAAGTCCTAGCCAGAGCAATCAGACAAGAGAAAGAAATGAAGGGCATCCAGTCGGTATAGAGGACATCAAACTGTCCCTGTCTGCTGATGATATGATTACTTACCTTGAAAACTCTAAAGACTCCCCCAGAAAGCTCCTAGAACTGATCAAAGAATTCAGCAGAGTTTCCAGATACAAGACTAATGTACACAAATCAGTAGCTCTTCTATACACCAACAGCAACCAAGTGGAGAATCAAATCAAGAACTCAACCTCTTTTATAATAGCTGCAAAAATATATATATAATGCTTAGGAATATACCTAACCAAGGAGTTGAAAGACCTCTATGGGTAAAACTACAAAACACTACTGAAAGAAATCATAGATGACACAAACAAACAGAAGCACATCCCATGCTCATGGATGGGTAGAATCAATATTGTGAAAATGGCCAAACTGACAAAAGCAATCTACAAATTCAATGCAATTGCCATCAAAATACCATCATTCTTCACAGAATTAGAAAAAACAATCCTAAAATTCATGTGGAACCAAAAGAGAGCCCACATAGCAAAAGCAAGATTAAGCAAAATGAACAAACCTGGAGGCATCACACTACCTGACTTCAAACTATACTATAAGGCCATATCACCAAAACAGCATGGTACTGGTATAAAAATAGGCACATAGACCAATGGAACAGAATAGAGAACCCAGAAATAAACTCAAATACTTACAGCCAACTGATCTTCGACAAAGCAAACAAAAACATGAAGTAGGGAAAGGACACCCTCTTCAACAAATGGTGCTGGGATAACTGGCTAGCCACATGTAGGAGAATGAAACTGGATCCTCATCTCTCACCTTATACAAAAATCAACTCAGGAGGGATTAAGGATTTAAAACTAAGACCTGAAACTATAAAATTCCTAGAAGATAACATTGGAAAAACCCTTCTAGACATTGACCTAGGATTTCATGATCAAGGCAAGGATTTCATGATCAAGAACCCAAAAGCAAATGCAATAAAAACAAAGATAAATAATTGGGACTTAATTAAACTGAAGAGCTTTTACATGGCAAAAAGAACAGTCTGTAGAGTAAACAGACAACCCACAGAGTGGGAGAAAATCTTCACAGTCTATACATCCAACACAGGACTAATACCCAAAATCTACAACAAACTCAAACAAATCAGTAAGAAAGAAACAAAAAATCCCATCAAAAAGTGGGCTAAGGACATGAATAGACAATTCTCAAAAGAAGATATACAAATGGCCAACAAACATGTGAAAAAATGCTCAACATCACTAATGATCAGGGAAATCAAAATCAAAACACAATGCAATACCACCTTACTCCTGCAAGAATGGCCATAATCAAAAAATCAAAAAACAGTAGATGTTGGCATGGATGCGGAGATCAGTGAACACTTCCACACTGCTGGTGGGAATGTAAACTAGTACAGCCACTATGGAAAACAGTGTGGAGATTCCTTAAAGAACTAGAAGTAGAACTACCATTTGATCCAGCAATCCCACTATTAGGTATCTACCCAGAGGGAAAAAAAGATTATTATATGGAAAAGATACTTGCACACGCAGATTTATAGCAGCACAATTCACAATTTCAAAATCGTGGAACCAACCCAAATGCCTATCGATCAACAAGAGGATAAAGAAACTGTGATATATATATATATATCATATATGATGTGATATATATACATATATATGATGAAATACTACTTATTCACAAAAAGGAATGAATTAACAGCATTTGCAGTGACCTGGATGAGATTAGAGACTACTGTTCTGAGTGAAATAACTAGGAATGGAAAACCAAACATCATATGTTCTCACTGATATGTGGGAGCTAAGTTACGAAGATGCAAAGGCATAAGAATGATACGATGGACTTTGGGGACTTGGGGGGAAGAATAGGAGGGGGACGAGGGTTAAAAGACTACAAATATGGTGCAGTGTACACTGCTTGGGTGTTGGGTGCACAAAAATCTCACAAATTACCAATAAAGAACTTATGTAACCAAATACCGCCTGTACCCCAATAACTTAAGGGAAAAAATTTTTTTAAAAATGTGATTCAGTATGGTCTATAATTTAAGGCAGAGTATAATAGGGATTTTTTTACTATTTGCTTTATTTCTTTAAGTACATTATTTGCCTTGGCTGACTAAATTTTGTCTAAAATTGGTTATATATGCCCTTAGACCTCACTTGCAAGTAATAAAATTAAACTGTAATTATGCAGTTTGTGAATTAAAATGCCTGAAACACAATGCTCTTCAAAAAATGAAGGACAATAATAAAAAATGTTAAGTACAATTTTTTAAATTATCTTCAATATCCAACAATATATAATAGACTTATTGTATTTTTTTCTTTAAAGAAGTCTAGAATTTTTTCATATATCAAAAAATGATTTAGGAAGAGGATTTTTTTTTTAATTTAAAAAAGTCAATGTAGGAAAGAAACTAGGAAAATATTCTGTCTCCTTGACAATATAATTACAGTGCCCTAAGAAGAAAGAAGTTGGCACAGTAATCTGATTTTTATTGAATACCAAAGCATACATGAACATTAAAATGCAATTTGAACATGCACGGTGTCAGAGTAGTCAGGAATCTTAAGGAGTAGATTGTTTGGAAAGCATCTGAAAACACCTTACCTTCACCTACAGCTCACCATGGCTGACGAATCCCTCTGCGGTCCAGCCTGCTCTCCCTGGCTCCACCTCTCCCTCACTGAGTCACACCAGGTCATTCCCAGCTCAGGGCTTTTGCACTTGCTGTCCGCTCCTCAGTTTTCCACATGGTTGTCTCCTTGGTATTCCAGGGCTGGCTCAAATGTCACCTCCTCACCTCTGTGACCATCCTGACTAAAGTAGCTAACATCCTCCAGCCCTTCCTTCCCTAAATGAGTCACCTTCCATCCCCCTGCTTTTATCTCTTCATACAATTTACCATTATCTGTCATACCTTACTAGGTTTATTTGTGTCTCTTATGTGTCTTCCTGCTGATTAGAATATAACCTCCACAAAAGCAGGGGTGCTGTCTGTCTTGTTTAGAGCTCTGTCTCCAATACATAGGACTGGGTTCATCACAAAGTGCACCAAAAATACTTATCAGGTGAAAATTTACATATCTATATGTCTTATATATAAATAACACATATATGACATGTCTCATTCTTATGTGACTCTGATGGTCATAGGTTAAATCATATTCCCTATAAACTCTTCTGGAAAAAAAGTCAATACATTCATGGTTTATCCCAAATACATTCTTTAAACCACAATCGACAGTCTGTACTTTGTATAATCTAAAGAGATAGAGCCTGGCACATAGTAGATCTCAATAATTATTTGCTGAATTGCAGTAATTCAAAGTTTGTTTCCATTTAATATTCAAATATGACAAAGTAAAAAGAGAATATTTGCAAAGGAATAAGCTGCTGTATATAGGTGTATAGTAGGCAGTATCTCAGATCATAAATGTAATTCTTCCTCAAACAATATTTTCTTGAAACATAATCTTTTGGTACTAGTCTAAGAGGGAGAGAGTCTAAACACCTCAAGAAAACAGCTAAACAGCTGGCCCAGGCCTTCTCCTGGTGAGTTCTTCACAATGTATTAGCATGTAAGAAGCTATTTTTCCAGATGCTGTCAATTCTCAATGGAAACAGTGTAAAGTGAGTCCTCTCAAGCCCATGAGTTCATTTTCTTAGACTAACGACCCTTATATTGCTGTATCACCTTAAATCTGCATTGTAAACTTAGGTCTCTGTTCTGTTCTAAGCTCCTTCCTACCCAGCCCAGTGATTGGGAAACAGGTGTAAAAATGTAACTGATCTTAATTTGAACAAGTTTCTTTTTTAAAAGCAAATGTCCATTCTCCCTTCTTTAGTTTCCAAGACAGGATGGGAAAGGTACGATATCTACTTAAAAGCAAAACAGAATGTTAATCTCCTGAATTGTCTCCATCACTTAAACAAAGTTCATGTGCTTACCAAGTCTAAAGACACAGCGCAAATGATAAGGAAAAGGCATCAGAAGAGGCACTCAATACCTTCAACTCATTTGAAGCAAGGAAAAAGGAAATGTTCATCTTTATTTGAAATACTCCAGTTTAGAAGGAAAAAGTTGTAACTTTACAGATTATGCGGGTATGATAACAAAATCTTTAATTAAATATAGAGTTCTAAAAAAATCATTAGAGTTCAGGCTGTTGAAAGGCTCATTACAGAGGAAACATAATTTCTTCCTGTCCCATGGTATAATTTAGCATGGCACTGAAGAACTCTTCTGTTTCGGTAAATGTGTTAGATGTGGCTAAAAGACATGTTTTTAATGTTCAAGTTGTTTCCTTAAAGCATTGCCTCATGCAGAGCTATAGTCAGTCACTTGCCAAAAGGTGGCTGCAGGAGAGAATAAAACAAACACAAGTAAGTAGCCAAAGGATTCTAATAATTCTGAAGAAACTAACATTCAATGTAATGGCCATTAATAAAAATATTTGTGCTATCATTACCAGCAGAACTGCCACCATAAACTGAGTAGACTATGGTGAATTACTGAGTATCATAAAATTCTTAAGTATCTTGTAAGACGCATTTCCCCCATTTAGGAATCACAACTCAGGAAGAAATATTCTAAAAGGAACAGACTGTTCCTTTGAGTGTCAGAAATCCAAGTTGTTTTCATGGAAAGCCACAATAAATATTTTTACAGCAGAATCTAAATAAATGCTTGCATTTTCCAACAAGTCTCAGCTTTTAAACTAAACTTAGTCCAATCAAGATAAAATAGTAGGGAAATTTTTTTTCTATTTTGTCTTGATTAGACTGAGTTAAGGAGCTAAACTATGAGGAGTGCAAAGGCATAAGAATGACACAATAGGCCAGGCGCAGTGGCTCAGGTCTGTAATCCCAGCACTCTGTGAGACCAAGGCGGGCGTATCACGAGGTCAGCAGATCGAGACCATCCTGGCTAACACGGTGAAACGACGTCTGTACTAAAAAATACAAAAAAAAAAAAACTTAGCCGGGCGTGGTGGCAGGCGCCTATACTCGCAGCTACTCAGGAGGCTGAGGTAGGAGAATGGCGTGAACCCGGGAGGCGGAGCTTGCAGTGAACCGAAGCTTGCAGTGAGCCAAGATCGCGCCACTGCACTCCAGCCTGGGCGACAGAATGAGAGACTCCGTCTCAAAAAAAAAAAGAATGACACAATGGACTCTGGGGACTTGGGGATAAGAGTGAGAGGGGATGAGGGATTAAAGACCACAGTGTATACTGTTCGGGTGTTGGGTGCACCAAAATCTCACAAATCACCACTAAAGAACTTACTCATGTAACCAAACACCACCTGTACCCCAATAACTTATGGAAAAAATAAAATAATAATAATTATTATTATAAGATAAAATAGTAGGAGAAGACTGTATTGGATGTTTTTAGACTCCCCATGGTATGCCTGTTTCTGCACTTCTTGGGCATCCTGCCCCTGCTACTCTATGTATTTTAGCTTCTCCTCTAGCTCTTTATCCATACTCAAGTCATTCAGTTCAAGAAATAAGTAATGAACATCATCTGTGTGCCAGTTCGCATACAGTCCCATAGTTTTAGAGAGCTCAAAGAGGCAAACTAGTGGGTGTTGAGAAAATATCTTAAGCTCTTTTTGTCAAATCTCCTGGGAACCCAGCCATGCAGCTGCCCTTTCCTCCCACTAGAGATATCCCTGTTGGGCTTTCTTCTCTCCATAACAGATCCATAATCCCAAAAAATGATTAGGTACAATAAAAAGCCAATGTGTCTGTGAGTATGCATTAAGGCAGCTCATAGGCAAGATTTTTACAAAGGTCCAATGTCACCTCCTAAGGAAGGCTTTCCAGAATCCTTCAGGTAATCACTCACTTGCTTCTTTGAGCTCTCAGATCATTTCGTTCATATTTCTATTAAAGGCCTTGGCCAGTTGCTTCCTTGGTTTCTCCTAGTAAACTGTGACCTCCACGTTTGTCTTTGCACCCCTAACCCTTAGCAGGGTGCCTGCATCACAGTGAGTATTAAATAAATGTTGCTAAATGTGAAGGAGTTAAAAATTGTGTTTTGCCTGCCATCCAGGGCTCCAAGTCATGCAAAGTCATGTCATAACTTCAGCATATGACAGATGCTTCTGACTTCCTCAATAGGGTCACCTGCAATTGGGGGCCATTATCTGTGTAGAGTTTACATGTTCTCCCCATGTCTGCATGAGTTTTCTCCAGGTACTCTGATTTCCTCCCACATTCTATACCCATTAGGTAAATCGTCATGTCTAAATGGTCCCAGTCTAAGTGAGTGTAGGTGGGCGTGTGTGTGAGTGTGCCCTGCGATGGTCTGGTGTCCAGTCCAGTGCTGGTGCCCCCTTGCACCCTGAGCTGCTGGGAGAGACTCTAGCCACCCAAGACTCCAAAGTGGAATAAGTGAACTGGAAAATAAATGAATGATTGAATGCAAATTATTGTAAAATAAAAATCTGTCAAGTCTACAAGAATCATATGAATGCATGACAATTAAAGATACAGTACAAAAGTACTCAGTGAGCCTACTCTATTTGTTATTATTTGGTTTGGAACTACCTGGTGGTAGGAGGTACTCCTTACAACTTTCACTTTACAAACGTCTATTTCTTGATTAAATTCACCACCACTACAAACACCATCACTCACTGATTCATCAAAACTCAGGTAAATACCAAAGAAAAAGAAATCAATATGTCAAAAAGATACTTGCACTCATGTTTATCACATCAATATTCACAATCGCAAAAATATGGAATCAACCTAAGTGTCCATCAGTGGATAACTGCATAAAGAAAATGTGGTGTCTATACATAATGGAATACTATTCAGCCATAAAAAGAACAAAGTCATGTCTTTTCAGCAACATGGATGGAACTAGAGATCATTATCTTGACTGAAACAAGCCAGACACAGAAAGTCAAATATCACATGTTCTCACTCATAAGTGGGAGCTAAACAATGCGTACACATGGACATACAGAGGGAATGATAGAGGACAGAGACTCAGAGTGGTGAGAGGGCAGGAGGGAGTGATGCTGAGAGACGACTTAGTGGGTGCAGTGTATGTTATTCAGGTGATGGATGCCCTGAAAGCCCTGACTTGACCACTACACAATCTACACTTGTAACAAAATTGCACTTGTACCCCATACATTTATACAAATTTCTAAAAGGGTAAAAAAAAAGACAAATGTAAACACTCTTTTATTCTTTATTTTAAAATTGGGTAAATAATTATCTTGTGTGTTTTTATTAATCTTTCTTAAATGTCTGTATAGCACACATGTATTTCAATGTTTAATATTAGAAGTATTTAGGGTCTTTATTTAGAAGTTTGATGATGTTTTTGTGACCAGAAATATGTCAGAGGAGTTAACTCTTGTCTAAATCAATTAGCCTATGGTGAAATTGATTTCGTTATACATCATTTCACTTAAGTCACAGTTTCTAAGAACCTATAAATGCTATTAAGTGAAGACTTGCTGAAATGTGTTAAGTTCTTTCTCTGTCTCTTTGAAATATATGTAAATCTTTTTAAATGCTAAATAAGACTTTTACTGGCTTTAAGACTTAGGAATGTCTTTCTCAAGGACCTGGGAGCCATCTCTTGGAAATGTAAACTTTAGGGACGATAGAGCTCTATCTCTCAGTTTCTCTGGGAAGATAGGAGTCCAGCTTCAGCAAGCATCTTGCTCTACATTGTAGAACTATCTCTCATCATAAAGATGTGAGAAATTTATTTTTCCTTTACATAAAACTTCTTAGCTAACATTGATGGTCGCTCTACTTACCAGGTACACTTAGGATGAGCTATGTGCAACAAATGCTGCTGTCAAGTCCTCTTACTGGAGAATTAGTTCCTGTTTATCTTGAAACTGTGTATATAGTGGGGTTTACCTGCTTAGCCATATAAAAGGCTGAGATTTCCTCTGTCTTTGCAATCCCTTAGCAGATTACCCGTGATGCACATCACCTACTGGTTTAATGTTTATTCAATAATAAAACTGTTTTCCTTCTCTTCTACATTTGTAAAGAGGTTTTCTGGGATGAAGGAGTTCTTGTCTTTAATTACATTTCTCCTCCAGTATCGCAGGTGAATTCTGGACGCTGAAATGTCTGGTCCACTGCAGGCTTTCTCTGGCCCCAGCTAGTCTGCTTGTCCATTTGACTGGGATTCCTCATTGATTTCTGATGTCATGGAATAATAAAATCTTATGATTTGAAAGGAATTTAGATCAACAAAGAGAAATTTAGATCAACTAAAAGAACTCTGTATTACTATATGAATACCTGTATGTGGAATTTTCCCCCAAAAGAAGAAAAAAGTGGTCAGCTTTTGCTTGAGAACTTCCAGAGCTCATGGAAGAAATGCTACTTAAGGTCTGAAGAATGGGGGAGATTTATCCAAAGGCATAAATCAAAAAAGGCAGCACTGCAAATAGAAGACACAGCATGAACAAAGCACAAAGGATGAAAAATAAATGATTTTTGTAAATGCTGAGTAGTCTAATCATATTAAAATGTTGAGTGTGCATAGGAGCTGGAAGACAAAACCAGTAATGGAAGTCAGGACAACAGACAGAGAACTGAATGCCAGGATAAAGACTTTCTGCTTGACTACTAAAATAGAACTCTGCTTGTCTCTGAAAGGAGTAACATATGACTTTACAAGAATCTTGCCCCAGAAATATGATGAGGTATGTTCAGTACTAGGCTCCCTTTACAATTCTGCAAAAATGAGCCTCAGTTCCAGACAAAATCTCCAAACACTGAAAGAAAACACGAATCACAAGTTTCCATTGCTCTTAGGAGCTGGGTTTTGGTTTTTGTTTTTGTTTTTACCTGACGGCAATTATCTGCTTTATCTCCATAACAGCTAATAGCTGTTTGGGGTATTGTACTAAGATGGCGTGGCTGTTTAAAAGGTCCATTTTTTTGTCCTCAAGTCCTTAACTTTTGGGTCAGAAACAACCATTGCTCTCACTTTTCTTATGCTGTCTCCCACAGTGGCTAAAGCAAGTGGCTTTAGTTTTTCTCTGACCTTCCTTCTCATATTCAGGGAGGTGTCTTACCTATTTAAAGATGATTTGTTGAAACCAAATGAGCAGTCACGGAAATGTAAGTGCCCACAGAATGTCCTCTTTCGTTTGTAAAATCTGTATTCTAAGAGAGATGCTTTTAGAGAGGCTGTTATTTAAATATGGCAAATATATCAGTTTGTCTTCAAACTAATGTAAATCCCTCATTGGTTTATCCTAACTGCAAAGAATCTTCAAAAAGCTGGACAAAGTAAAAAAATAGCCATCAGCAATAACCATTTGTATTAACATGTAGTATTTCTTTTGAAGGGTACATTAAACACACAGAGATTGGGAGATGGGAGAGGTAAGAAAAAAAGTTGCATTTTAACTTTTTCTTAGGACTTTATTAAAAGGATTTTCACTTCAACAGATACTTCTATAATCATAGCTGAGATATAATTTATTTTTGGAAAACAGAGAGAATGAAAATGTTATGAATAGTCTTGTTTCAGGCAATCAAAGAGACTGGAACAAGAAATCTTGTATTTGATTTGTTTTCACAAGTACGATTCAAAGAACATCTGCGTTTATGCTATGAATCCTTCTGCATAGGGCTCTTCCTTAGAAGTTTTAGTAATAGCTGAGTCCATTGATCTGCGATTTGGTAAACTTGAGGTTTTTGAAGGGCAGCCAAAGTTTCACTTAGCCTCTCAACAACTCTCTCTCTTGAACATGAGAACATCTATCTTGTTCCTCAAGAACTTAAGATCCATTTTTATACTCTGGACATCATAGTGCTGGAACTTGCAGACAAAAGCCAGGCAGCCTTACTGAGACACTGAGTTGTTTTTAAAGAATTATTTCATTTAGGTTCTTAATAAATTATCAGTTTTTAGAAGAAATATGCCTACAATTACAAGTGCTACTTCCCATGGGCATTTCCATGTTTTAAATCTAGCTAGGGCCCAGGCCTTAACACACACATGATTCACTCAAGATTTAACATAGACGAAATAATCTGTACAACAAACCCTCGTGACATGAGTTTACCCATGTAACAAACCTGTACGTGGACCTGTGAACCTAAAAACAGAAGTTTCAAAACAAGATAATTATCGTATTTTTAAAAGTCCACCCAGCAATTAACCAAAGTGGAAACATTTTCGGACATAATCTTGGTTAATTCAGAGTAGTTTCTAATTGTTAGTGCTTCTGTTAGCTTCCAGAATGACCATGAAACTTTAAATAGAAAGGACACTGAGGATCACATAAATGAAAGAATAGGTGTAAAATAATTAGTACAAGGCCTGGCACAGAGGGCTAAACGAATAATAGTTCCTAATTTAGTAGTGCAATAGTGGCAACAGTAGCCTACATCCTCTTCAACAGTCCAATTTACAGATGAAACCCAGAGAAATTAAATGATTTTCCCAAGGCTACAAGACTTGTTAGTGGCAGAGCTGAAACTGAAATGGAAGATCCTTAACTACTCTAATACTGTCCCCAATACCTTGGGGAAAATCATTTTTTCAATTATACTGAATTGGTCTGTCATATAAAATATACAGAGGGCGAGACTTCACATATTTTCAGATAGCAAACCTTCTCAGTGGCTATTCTGATTAATTTGCAATTTCAGAATCTGATGGCCTTTCTCCCAGACCTCTCTTCTTTTAACCTCTCTGCTGCATTTAGCAACCATTGTCTACACTGCCCTTTAACCTGAGCAACACCACGCTAACCCAATTTCTACCTCTCTGTCTACTTACTTCCCTCTGTATTTACTTTCTTCCTCCTTCCTCATGTACTCAAGGCATGGAATTTCCAAAGCTCCACTCTTGAATCTCTGTACTTGTCCTTGAGAGATCACATATATTCCCAAATAATCTCTGTATGAAGATAACTTCAAAACATTTATCTTGAGCCCTGGTCTTTCATGAAATCTAGCCACAAATTTCCAGTTTCCTATTGAATGTTACTACCTAGATGTGATGTTATCTCAAAATTACCATGTCCAGAATCAGTCATCATTTCCCTCAAAAGTAGCTCAAAATCGTTACTTTCATGGTGTAACAGTCCCATAATTCCTCCAGTCTTGAAACCATAGAGATATGTGTTTCTTCACCCCTCATAAGTAATCTGCCACAAATTCCATCATATCCTTTCTTTTTTCTTCCTTCTCATTTCCACTGACATCACATTAGTTCAGTTTCTCACCACCAAGGCCAGAACTACTCCAAGAGCTTCTTAACCGATGGCTCTGTCTTTAGTCCTCACAATCTTACAAATTCCCCAAGTTAGGGGACCTAGCTTAGTGACATAGAATTTAACATGTTGCCAGTTGGGATAAGTTTTATTTTTAATTGATGGTTGTTTAAACTTAATACAGTCTTAATACAGTGTCTCTCTCTCTCTTCTCTCTCTCTCTCTCTCCCTCTCTCTCTCTCTCATACACACACACACATACACAGAGGCAAACATTACAGAATTTGCAAAAATGATCTGAATTCTGACTCCTCAGGCTGTCTAGAGACTGGTATCATGAATGTTCCCCCAGGAAAGCTATTGGCTAAATCCCTCTGTGAAGAAACACATCCACAAGAGTGGTTCTTCAATTTTCTCATCTTTTCTTATATTTTATCTATTTTTCTTTTATGTATTTCTTATTCTTTAAAAAGACTCTCTAATGCAAATTTAAACTATACTGAAACATGAGTTCTTACCTATAAGATTGGCATAAATTGAAAATTTGACAACATATTCTTTTGGCAATTTGGTAGAACAATCGGCAGTTTATACACTGCTGGTGTTAACACGAAATAGTAACCCCTATGGAGAGACATTTGGCAAAATTACATGTAGTTTTAGCCTTTGATCCAACAACATCACTTCCGGGAATCCATCACAAAATAATACTGCCAAAAATACAAGAGCTCATTTTTGTTGCACTATTTAATAACAGTAAAGGAATGGTAATATTTACAAATGGATTAAAGCAAACCCCAGTTTCCCTTGCTTCAACTTTTGCTTCCTTTCCCTTTTGTTCTCATCTCTTTTTCCCTTTCCCCTTTGTTTGCTACCTCCACCTCCCCTGAAGCTTGACAAACTGCAAGGATTGCAAAATAGCTCTTCAAAGAACTACTCTGGCAATTGCCAGAAGGGGATTGTTCCGGTGATCCCAAACAAGGAGCATAAAGAATGAAAACCATCTCCACCTGTTCCAGTCACAAGTTCCACATAGTTGGAAGTTGAGCAATATGACCAATACCACAAGAACACATACCCCCATCTTCTTCTTGACCATAAAATCCCAATCGTGACACAGCTTGAAGAATTATCTGGTCTTCATGTGCTCCCTGATATATGCCAGTGAAATAAAACCTTTAATCTCTATTCAAATAATTTCAACTATTATTTTCTTTGACAAACCCAAATGTATGTCAATAAGGACTGACTAAATAAACTATGTTACATCCACAAATGAAGTGCCATGCCGCTGTAAAAAAATGACTTAGCAATGTTTACATACACCACAATGGAATGATCTCTGAAAACACTAAGTGAAAAAAAAATCAATGGAGAAAAAGTTGTGTGGAGTATGTTATCATTTATCTAAGGTATTGGACATGAATATACATATCTATTTATGTATATATTTTTCTTAAATTATAAACCAAAATTTCTAAAGTTACTTATAGAGGAAGAAAGAAAGGAAGATGAAGAAGACAGGGATGGGAGCTAAACTTCTCTGAATATGTCTTGTTTTCAACATAAATACCTTACATAATAAAAAATTAAATTTTAAAAAGCAACTTTAAAAACTAAAAGAAACATGAACCAATGAATCTCTGTAACAAGCCAGCAGTATAACCAGAGAGAAACTGTTAACTAATGTTACATGCTTTTAATAATCATTTTTGGTAGTAGTGTTAGTATTGCCATCCCGGACTGTTGTATGTACATTGTGGGATAAAACAAATGAACAATTGTATTGGTGTCATTGATATCCAGGATTTCAAGCATGGAAGAAGATACAGACATAAATCAAAGAAATTAAGTTAAAACCTTTTGGCCCTAAACTTGAACTGGAGGTAATATTATGATTTTATAATACATTTTGTCTTTAAAAGTTCACATATCCTAATACTGTACACTGGAAAGGCTTTGAAATAACATTCAACCTAAAAACAACAGGCATCCCTAGCTCCCAGATTGTAGTTCTAAATTTCCAGTCATTTCTACTAAAAGGAGCCATGGCTTCTTGGGAAAATCGTTTATTACAGATTTGGAGAAGGAAAAGTATAAGATACACTTGAACCATTGTGTCACATTAAAAATCAGGTTGTTCAAAAAGACTCACAACCCAACTTGAAAAGATGCTTACTGACCAAAGATAGGGCAATTTGAGCATCAATGAAAATAATACCTGCAATGGACTGAAATACAGGAAATATGGCTAAATTCTATAAATCCATAATCATACTTTCTTTAAAAAACCCATTAGCAATCTTTGAAAGATGCAAAGATTCTACTAATACTTAAAAACACATAAACACGTGTGTGTGTCTGTGTGTGCCTGAGTGTGTGTCCATCCTGCCTTTCCTGTACTGTACCTCTGGGTGATAGACAAGCAGAAATTTATCTCTATAGAAATAGTCTCACCAATAAATAAAAAAGGAATCATAGAATTCTTATATCACGACTTTTTAACCCATCATTAATTAATAGATTTAGGCACTGCGCATTAGTGGCTACTAGCATCAATAAAGCTAAACAACTATACACCACCACCTATGAAATATTCTTGCCCCAAAAAATCTAAATTGAATATGATCAAGCTTCTTATTTGAACTACCAATTAACCAAAACAGAGAACAAATAAACAGGTTAAAAACATGGCAAGGATTCAATCAGCAAAATCCAGACTGAGAAATTCTACCGAATAAACAACCTAAATTATTCTGATAAACTGCAAAGAAAAAGAAAAAAGATATGAAAGGGAAATATAGGCCAACAGTTATGTAAGGCCAGGTGTCGTGACTCATGCTTACAATCCCAGAACTTTGGGAGGCTGAGGCAGAAGGATCTCTTAAGCCCAGGTGTTTGAGACCAGCCTGGGCAATATGGTGAGACCCAGTCTCTAAATAGAACATTTTAAAATTAGCTGAGCATGGAGGTGTGCACCTGTGGTCCCAAGTACTCTGGAGGCTGAGGTGGGAGGATCACTTGAGCACAGGAGGTTGAGGCTGCAGTGAGTTGTGATCACACCACTGCACTCCAGCCTGGACAACAGAGCAAGACCTTGTCAAAAAAAAGAAAGGGGGGGGGCCGGGCGTGGTGGCTCATGCCTGTAATCCCAGCACTTTGGGAGGCCAAGGCGGGTGGATCACGAGGTCAGGAGGTTGAGACCATCCTGGCTAACACAGTGAAACTCCGTCTCTACTAAAAATACAAAAAAATTAGGCAGGCGTGATGGCGGGCACCTGTTGTCCCAGCTACTCGGGAGGCTGAGGCAGGAGAATGGCCTGAACCCGGGAGGTGGAGCTTGCAGTGAGCTGAGATCCAGCCACTGCACTCCACCCTGGGCAACAGAGCGAGACTCTATCTCAAAAAAACAAAAAACAAAAAAACAAACAAACAAACAAAAAAAACCGGACATATCAACCAATGACTGTATGGACCTCTTTTGGACCCTAATTGAAACAAGCACTCACGCTCTCTCTCTGTCTCACTCTCACTCACTGTCTCTAACACACACACACACACACACACACACACATTTTTAAAACCCCATATATGTATATATGAAAAATTTGGGGAAATTTCAACACTGACTAGCTATTTGATAATGTTTGGGAATTAATGTTAACTTTTTAGGTGTGATGACATCATTGTGGTGAAATATTTTCTGGAAGAGTCATTATCTTTTAGAGAGATACTGAAATATTTACAAAATAAATGATAGATACCTTGAACCTTCTACGAAATAATGGATGGGTAGAGGACTATGCCTAGTTCTAAATGAAACAATCTAGCCATATGTTGGCCCTGTAAAAGTTAGGTGATTTGGCCAATATCACACATCTAGTAAGCAATGGAGTTAGAACTCCAATACTAGTTGTCTGATTCAAAATTCTATGTTATCTTCAATACACCTGAGATGCCTCTCAAAAGCACCCCCACAGACACCTGGCACACAGCCGCTTGTAAACTGATGAATCGCTGTATTACCTGGCTCTGCAGGGTTTTCTGTGCCTTAAATATGTATTTAATAAAAATTTTGTGAGTGTTTATTAGTCACCTAGTTCATTAGTTACTATAAGTTAGTTCATTAGTTACTATAATTAGTAAAGCCACCTAGAAAAGGTGATACATTAGACTTAGAAAAGCATCATAAGAAATAGATGTTTTAAAATAAATAGCTGGTCTTCTTTAATAAATGCTTGTGTTAATTTGTTCTACTCAAAACGGATAGTAGCTGTGTAATACAAATGAGCCTAAGGTATATAATAGAAATGAGCTTACAATACAAGCACATATCAAAAAACCAAGTTAAGAATCTTTTTTTTTTTTTTGAGACGGAGTCTCGCTCTGTCGCCCAGGCTGGAGTGCAGTGGCGCGATCTCCGCTCACTGCAAGCTCGGCCGCCTCCCGGGTTCGCGCCATTCTCCTGCCTCAGCCTCCCTGGAAGCTGGGACTACAGGCACCTGCCACCATGCCGGGCTAATTTTTTTGTATTTTTAGTAGAGACGGGGTTTCACCGTGTTCGCCAGGATGGTCTCGATCTCCTGACTTCGTGATCCGCCCACCTCGGCCTCCCAAAGTGCTGGGATTACAGGCCTGAGCCACCGCGCCCGGCCCCAAGTTAAGATCCTAAGGTAGTTCATATATTATATTGCTTTCCAAGTTATTTACAAACAACATAAGTGTTCTCTTGTTTATCTTGTTGTGCCAGTGATTTATGGAAGCCAGAAGTGAAAACTGCAGTCTCAAGGACCCTAGGGCAAGACTTAATAGTACCCTTGATGAGTAAAATAATTGATATCCCTCTTTAAAATGTGGAACAAAGGAAACTATATGTTGAGGTCCAGTGTTATAATAATAACAATAATAAGTAAAAATATGCTTAAGTCAGGTGAACCTGATGTTAGGTCATTAGCATCACATTGGGTGAGGACTTGAGGCGGTCTCTTTGAGGAAAGAAATCTTCTGCTGATATGGCTAGCATCAAGGTGCACCTTCTTCTGAAATGTTGCCAAGACATGAAAGAAATACCAGTTTTGAAACTTGTCCAACTTGTACATCAAGTCAGTCAGGATCTTGAGATAGATCACTCTGTTTTGATGTTTTTCCATTTTCATGTTTGCTTGTTTACTGTGCCAGAGTTATGTGTGTGTTTATTACTTCTCTGTAGGATTCACTCACTAAAGAGGGACCATCTAGATCTATAAACCTCAAATACTATATGGGGTTTTTCTATTTGTATCAATTTAAGGGGTACACATGCAGTTTTGTTACATGGATATAATGCAGAGTGGCAAAGTCTGTGCCTCTATTGTAACCATCACCTGAATAATGTACATTGCACCCATTAAGTAACTTCTCATCTCTCAAATCCCTCACCTCCTTCCCACCCTCCATCCTTTCTAGTCTCCAGTGTCTATTATTCTACACTCTGTGTTCACGTGTCCACATTACAATATGGGATTCATCAGGTAGCAGACTACCTTGTCCGTTGGCTTATTATTATGTCTCTAACCAAGAACATTTTGTAGTCACAATTTTTAAAACTAGGTTTACTCTTAATTTTATGCTTACACTCCTGTAGCATTTCTTAATTGATCCATAGCTTAGGACAAATACGTAGTTTACAATCTAGCATCAATATATTATTCACTTTATTATGACTCATGACATTTAATATAATTGTGACACCCTAATGTGACACCTTAAATGTGACACAATTATACCCTTGTTGTTATTATTATTTAGTATAATCCCTGTTATTATTATTATTAATATTTTATTCTTCATTATCACCTCTCAACTAATAAGTAACTCATATGGACAACCTGTAGTATTTGAAGTGAAAGGGTAAAAGAAAGAACATAAGCAAATCCTCTATGCACCATTTTTGTGTTCCACTCTACTAAAATTTTAATTGCAGAACAATTCCAGATCCTGTAACTTAGGTCCTGTATGTTAACAGTATTTAAAGAAAATGCCAGCTGTGACTAGAGCAAAGTTGCAACAATAACAAGAACTTCTGCTATATGGCATTTCCTATGGTAATTGCTATGGTCTAAATGTGTCTTCCAAAATGTATGTGTTGGGGTCCTTGCCCTCAAAATCATGTTAGGAGATGGAGCCTTTGGGATATGATTAGATCATGAGGGCACATGGGATTAGTGTCCTTATAAAAGAAGCCTAAGGGAGCTTGCTTGCCCTTTTCACCATATGAGGACACAGCAAGGGGTGCCTTCTACAAGGAACCATCCCTCACCAGACACCAGATCTGCCAGTGCCTTGATCTTGAACTTCCCAGCCTCCACAGCTTCAAGAAATAAATTGCTATTGTTTATAAGCTACCAGTTTATGTTATTTTATTATAACAGTCTAAATAAACTAAGACAATAATAAATCATCTAGAAAATGTATACCCCCTACCAACAGTCAAAAATTTCAGAGTACTTTAAAGAATTTATTTCCTTCCTTTTTGATGCATTGCATGCTGATAATTCTGCGATCAAGCAAGAATAAATATATTTATCTATTATAATACTAAGAAACTGGCCACAAGCCCACATATATCACTTTTAAAAATTCATGGAGGATTAGGAGAATGGTCAGAGTGTTTCTGTACTGTTTCTCATAAATGTATTTTTAGTATAACTAGAAACCTACCGAAGCAAATTATCACAAAATCTGTGTCAAAAAGAAAAACAGTATAGATCATGAGTACAAAATGATTCTTTTTAAAAAGAAAACATTTCAGACAAATTTAATATTCTTCTTTGACAAAATTATAGGTTTAGGATATAGAAAACAAGGATGCCTTTCTCCCTCCCTTCCTCCCTTCCTTCGTCCTCCTCTTTATTAAGAGACAAAAATGTGCCAGGAAATGTGCAAAGAACAGTCCCTGCCCCAAGGATAATATAACCTAATGACTAAAGCAAACAAATAAGCAATTTCATTACAATAAGGTGTCTTTGATGTACATCGAAGTTGTGTACGTGTCCAAAAGAGGGCCTCAAAAGCTCCACACAGAAGGAAGTCTCTCTTGATGTTACTTGAATGATTTAGTCAGCAATATGCCAAAAAAATTTCTAAGAGCAGGTAACTGCAACAGTTGATTAGAAGAAATGAAGTACCACAGGCACTAATCTTTTTTATTCAGAGCAGTTTCTCCGTGACATTCATGATGGACTGAATAAAATGCTCAGTAACCCTGTAGCCAACTATGTCAAAAGGTATTTCAAGGTAGGGGCTGACTTCTGCCTCTTTTTAACAGGTAAAATGCTCAATATAAACACAAAGTAGGTGTCTAATACATACTAATTGCACATTGAAAGCTAGAGGAACATGCAAAATATTTTCACATACTAAGATAAAATTTAAATGCTAGTAGCCTTGATAAATTGAAAATATCAAGAGAAAATAAATGAAGACTGAAGCAAAACTTTGCCTTTAAATTCAAACAACCTGTGTTCAATTCTAATTTAGTCACTTAATGAGTTCAGTGGCCTTCAGCTGGGTGTTTAGCTTCTTTGACTCTCAACTATCTAACCATAAAATGAGGATATTGATACTGATCCCTTAGGCTTGGGTCATTCTGAGGAATAAATGAAATATATGAAGGTTCCTAACTCAAGGCATGGCCCAATGGAGGGTACACAATAAATGTTAGCCTCATGTCCTTATTATATACATGGAAAAAAGATTTCCAAAAAGTGTAAAAGGCTGGATGTGGTGGCTCACGCCTGTAATCCCAGCACTTTGGGAGGCCAAGGGGGAGGATCACCTGAGGTCAGGAGTTCCAGACCAGCCTGGCCAACATGGTAAAACCCTGTCTCTACTAAAAATACCAACAAAAATTAACTGAGCATGGTACGCACCTGTAAGCCCAGCTACTCGGAGGCTGAGGCAGGAGAATCACTTGAACCCAGGAGGCAGAGGTTGTGGTAAACCGAGATCACACCACTGCACTCCAGCCTGGGTGACAGAGCAAGACTCTATCTCAAAAAAAAAAAAAAAAAAAAAAAAAAGTGCAAAAAACCTTAAAAGGTTTCCTTGTCAATTTCCCTTTAAGACATTCTAAACTGAAAGTACATAGAAGTCATTCTACAATTTTCCCCATCAAATGGTTTCATCTTTCTAGGAAGCAGCACAAAAGAAAGTGGCCTCAGTATCCAGCATAAACCTCATCAATTCGTTTACTTAACATTTATTAAGTATCTCGCACATGCCATGGATTATTTTCCAGACAAGTGTCATTTAAACCTGTGCCCAAGTTTCTGATCTATAAGAACCAAAGAATGCTAAGTATCCAACAACCTCTAGTGTTGGAAATTCATCATTTTCTTTAACAATTCTTAGTCTTTGAACAGATTTCAGTAGTATTTACTGGTGCAGGAAAACGGAGAAGAGTTCAGAGAGAATAGAAAATGAGTTCAATCTGAGATTGCTGAGTTTGAGATTAATCTGAGATATCCAGGAGGAGAGACATAGTGTATAGGTAGAAAATCAGACCAAAAAGGTCTTACTAGGAATCTTAGATTTGGAAATTGTCAACACATATGCAGTAGTTAAGCGATGAGAATAGATGAGATCAATAAGAAAATGTTGGCCAGGCGTGGTGGCTCACGCCTGTAATCCCAGCACTTTGGGATGCCAGCACACCTGTAGTCCCAGCTACTCGGGAGGCTGAGGCAGGAGAATCACTTGAACCTGGGAAGTGGAAGTTGTAGTGAGGTGGGATTGTACCACTGTACTCCAGCTGGGTGACAGAGTGAGACCCCATCTCAAAAAAAAAAAAGAAGGAGCAAGGAGGAGGAGGAAGAGGAGGAGGAGGAGGAGAGGAAGAGAAGGAGGAGGAGGAGGAAATGTTGATAGGAGAGACATACCGAGAACAGAGTGCTGGGGAACACCAATATTTCAAGGGAAGGCTGAGGAAGAGGAGCCAGCAAGGAGGCTTTAAAGAAATTATCACAGAAATAAGGAGAGAACCACAGATACTGTTTCATAAGCCTAGGAGTGCAGGGAAATTGTGTTGGAAAGAAAGGGAGTAGTCACCTACATCAAATGTGAGGGATATCAAATAAAATTAAGGATAAATAAAATCCACTAAAGAATTTAATCTACCTATAAGGCAGTTCAAAGAAAAATAATTTAATAAAGCATCCATCTAAAATTTGAATGCCCTCAAAATAATCCTGTCTTGAGAACTGTCCAGTTACACTTTTATGAACACTCCCAGTGTTAAAAGTTTACCACTTAATGAAACCCTTAATCTTCACACAGCTTTAAATATTATCAAAATCTTCCTCATTTTGAATACAAATATTTCTCCTTATATAACTATCCACTGATACAATACTGTTTTCAAATATTTGAAGATAACTTTTCTAATATAGCACTTATCATAATTTGCAGATCTATTTGTGTATATGTCAATATATACAGATACATTCTCGATTATAAACTCCAAGAGAGTAATGATGCTCCCTGTTTAACTAAGTATCCACAGCACACAGCAAGCACAGTGCCTGAAACCTAGAAGATGCTCCACATACAATGATTGAATTAATGAGTGTATTGACGGGCAGGGATTTAGATTTTAGAATTAATTATTGAATGAAATTTTAGCATTCCTTTCTCTGTGGATTTTTTTCTTAATTGGATCAATGTTTATGTAACTTTTAAGTCAATGTAAGAAAGCAAGATAGATTGGGTGTCCTCTCAAACTTCCTTCCAGAACGTTGATTCTATGAAAAGCTGACAAAGATTACATGCAGTGGGAACATCTCATTGGAAAATTAGGAAACCTGGGTCCCAGACCCAGGTCTGTCACTATTTCCGTTCTCTTCAATAAGCCTAGCTACTTCTCTGGGCCTTGGGACCACATTTATAAAGTGAAACTTTTGTATCTACACACTCCAAGGTCTTTTTCTATTTTAATATATAAGACTATAAAAAACATGTAAATATTATAATATATTCTGTAAAGGAAGATACCTGAAATGCCTAGTCATTGTTCTGATTATATTATCATTTCTTCAAACTTCGCATTTCTCTTTTTTTGGAAGCTATTGTATAGCTATAATAAGCTCCTTTTATACCATATTTTCACTTTGCCACATCTTCAATCATCTGAAATACAACTGCCCTATCATCTCTAACAAAGTAGTTCTTCAAATTGAATTACATTGTTGTTTTCTATGACACTGAATCTATTCTTTCACAAGGGGCCTTTCTCTTAGCCTCAGCTAGAAAGTGTTAATGCTAGTTATAATTTTAAAGCCCAATCTATAGCAATACTTATTGATAATTAAGGCAAATTATCAACAACTACTATTCCATTATATAAGAAACAATTCTAATTCAGACCAAGAAAGTATACAAAGAACATATTATATATATACACACACATAAATTAGAAGAAAATTTGCATGATACTTCTCATCTATTCAAAAAAAAAAAAAGAATTCGGCCGGGCGCGGTGGCTCAAGCCTGTAATCCCAGCACTTTGGGAGGCCGAGACGGGCGGATCACGAGGTCAGGAGATCGAGACCATCCTGGCGAATATGGTGAAACCCCGTCTCTACTAAAAAACACAAAAAACTAGCCGGGCGAGGTGGCGGGCGCCTGTAGTCCCAGCTACTCGGGAGGCTGAGGCAGGAGAATGGCGTAAACCCGGGAGGCGGAGCTTGCAGTGAGCTGAGATCCGGCCACTGCACTCCAGCCTGGGCGACAGAGCCAGACTCCATCTCAAAAAAAAAAAAAAAAAAAAAAAAGACAGAATTCAATCTGTTCCCACCTTTTTCAGCAATATTTCTAAGACATTCAAAAGAAAATACAACATAGGTATAATACACTGCTCCTTCTTTGATGTTGTCATATTAAAGACATCCACAACCTTCAAGAATAGAAATCTACTATTACCATAACATCATATTACACCATATTACCATAAAATATCTGCTGCCTGCATTTTCATATTATTAGAAAACATCTATTTACAGATATATTTTTGGTTTTATTCTGCCATTTGTTACAAATAAAATTAATTTAAAATAGATTTACTCGGAAAGGGGTTGTCTGAATTCTTCCCATGTAACTAATGTTTTCATAAGGCTTTGTCATTAATCAGAAAATTAAAAGATTGCATTGTTCAATACTCACCCAGCATTTAGCATCTAATTAGTCTTATATTGATGTTCTATAAATGCAACTGAGTTCTGCACCAGAGCTGCTGCATAGACTATTCCCACCCTACCCCCAAGAAACCCATTTCTTACACAGCAAAGAGTCCAGGAGAGGTTTTCAGAAGGTAAATGTAATAGTACATTTTGGCCTGAGTTTAAATTCCAGAAAAAGACACACTTTGGCTCACATTTGTTTAAGAGTTAGAGCTTTTTATTTTCAATTCAAATGAATAAATATTTGAGTATATAACATGAATTTTTCAAATTTTCTTAGATGTTAGTTCCTTATCTTAATACATAACAAGGCTTTTCATCAAATGAAATTGGAGAATCATAGAAATGCATTTATGGGAAATCTGAGACATATTCAAAGAATGCTATGGATGTTATGGTATAATTTTAATTGAACAATTCTAAAATTGAAAAAGGGGGTCCTACTTAGTGTTTCCAGATACAAATAATTTGAACCAAAACAATTCTCTAACCAGCATTCTGTTAAGCAGAATGAATTGGATGTTCTAACGAGTACGATTGAGATGCAATACTGTATGTTTAAAAACTCAGCTCTGAAGGCAGAACATCTGATTCAAGACTCATGTTTGCTTCCTACAAGCTGTGTGGCCTTGATCAAGCCACTTACTTATAAAATAGGAAGGACACTAGTCCCTTACACTGGAATTGCTGTGTGAGTTTAAAAAGATCACTCATGTGAAGTACTTAGCACAGTGCCAGACATGTTGGTCAGGTTTTAAATTTTTTTAATGTTTACAGATCTCCATAGAAAGCAAAGACCGCAGGGGGGAAACCTTCATCCCCTCAGAGTGTTCCTGTCCATGACAACTATGCAGCAGTACAACCTCAGTGCACAATGACACTCAAGTGGTAACAGAAAGCAAAATGGAAATAGAGAACTCTGGACATGCTCCTCACTTTCATCCATGACTCTTTCTTCCTGCCACTGCCAGCTGTCTAGGCAGCAGAATGCCTCTGGAAAAGTGGACTTCATGGTCTATGAGGCCAAGTTGCTACAAGCTGGGCAAAAATTCAGGAAGATAACAATAGAGAGAAAGGTGACTTTCTGCTGACATTTTTAAAAGCTGAGGTTCTTTTATACACATTATTGTTCCCCAAAGCTCTCTCTTTGGTGTTAAGACACTTCCTGGGAGATCTCAACCATTCAGAGGATTTCAGCTGCTACCGGTACACTAATGACTTCCAAACCCGTATCTTTAAGCCGTAATTCTGTTCTGAACTTCAAATCCAAATTTACCATTACTCACATTTCCTGTTGGGTATCACAAAGGTACTCAAACTCAAATTGCTTAAAATTAAACCAATTATCTTCATCTAGGTGGGCTACAGTTGCTCTGGGGATCTCATTCTATAACTCCCAGCAGTCACCTAAGCCAGGACCCATTACTGACTCTTTTCTCTCCCACTACCACATATTCAGTCTCTAAGACCGGTTGGTTTCATCTCCTACCTCTAAACTATTCCTTCTTTTCCTCCTTTCTTCCACCTCTTTTCTTCAGACTTTTGCCAGTTCTCACCAGAATGACTGAATAGCTCTGTAGCTGGTGTTACTGGCTTTCTACTCTCCCCTCCATGGAGTCTATCCCCTATATTCTCACCAAAGCATCTTTCTAAATATCAGAGGAGGGTAAGCTTCAAAAGAGACCACAGATAGGCATGGCAGCTCACACCTGTAATCACAGCACTTTGGAAGGCTGAGACAAGAGGATCACTTGAGGTCAGGAGTTCAAAACCAGCCTGGGCAACATAACAAGACCCCATCTCTACAAAAAATTGAAAAATTAGCCAGGCATGGTGGTGCAAGTCTGTAGTCCTAACTTCTTGGAAGGCTGAGGCAGGAAGATCACTTGAGCCCAAGAGGTCGAGGCTGCAGTCAGCTCTGATTGTACCGCTGCACTCCAGCCTGAGTGACAGAGCCTCTAAAAAATAAAATAAAATATGAATAAAGACAGAGACCTCAGTGGGGCAGTACTAAAATTCTGTCAGGAGTGTAAAAGGTCACTGTTTATGTTATAATTTTTCTTAGAGTAGCTACTATAGCAGACATAAATTAGGAAACAAAAGTTTACTTTGGTGTGACAGAGATACTATCAAGAACTCTGAAGGGTCTGAGAGCTTACCCTATTCGCAAACTCACAAGTTAAGTCTACCGTATTTCATAGATCCTGGCAAAAGACACAAGACTTGCAGATTACAGACAGATGAGTTTAGTATTCATCATACAGCAAGCAGCATGAACATCTTGTTTAAATCGATTCTCTTTCTCCCCAAGACCCACAGATATGACATAAAGGATCCCAGGCAGATGCTGCATGTGGCATCTCTAGCACTTATGGAACCCATATCTTTTATAATGGGCTACAAGAAGATCTGCCTTTTTCCCTGAAGGGAGAGATTATTTTTATTATGTTGGACAGTAAGTAAATCTGCCCTGTAATCCAGAGACAGAGATACTTTTCCAAGACTAGTCACTTGTTAAACATCCTTGAAAAGATATTTTGGAACAGAAGAGTAGTTAGTGTTCTGAGAGACTTGTGGAGAAATAGTCTTTGAATTCAAACCTGCCTCTGGTATTCACTATCTGTATGATTTTTACCTTTCTCTATCAGAGTTTCCTTACCTGAAATTGAGGATCACACTCATTTCTAACTCACAGCCGGTTTACAATATCAAAAGAAATCACTTGCATACAAGTGCTTTGTAAACAAAAAGCACTATTTAAGTATAGTTATTATTTATGATTCTGGAATGTATTTTGTTGTTTCTTATGGAAATGAAAGAGAAAAATTATTTGGAATTTTTAAATTATACAATTAATAAAACACTTATTAAATGCCTTATTAAAGGTTAGATTTGGGTGGTACAAGGTGAAGAATTATGACACATTTCTCAACCTCAAGAATTTCACATTCTAGGGAGGAAGCTGACAGAAAGGACAGTGACAAGTTGTGTTCAAGTGACAGAATAGAAGCACTATATGCTTCTATAGAACTTGGAGGAATCTTTATAGAACTTGGAAGAATCTAAGTAATCATTAAATCCAACGCTCTCATTTGCCATAGAGAAAACTGGTGACGAAAATGATCAGTAATTTTTTTCTAAAGGCTGATAGCTACTTGTGGCAGTGTCAGAACTGGAACTCATTATTTTTTACTTTTAGTTTAATAAACAACCTTGACAGAAATTTCTTATTCCTGAATAGAGGTTTTACAAGACTGAGGCAGGATATTCTGTTTGGCTCCACGCATTTTTCTGTCCTCTACAGTCTTACTTCAGTGCATTGCCATTTTACCTCTTTGTTCCCCAAGAATTTCAATGGATTTATTCTTTTCTAACTTCTTACTTTTCTCAAAGGTCAAGGATTTCCTCTTTTTTTAGAGAGAAATCTAGAACAAACTTCCCTTTTGACCTTCTTTTCTCCCTTAACTTTTACTCCATCTGGCTCCCTACCTGATAATTCTTCCTCGTTATATCCCACAAAATGCTAACCCTGCCACCTTCTCAATTCCTGACTGCGAGTTATTCAGTCTGCTTTTTTCTCTCAGTTCACTCCGGTCTGCTATACCATCTGCCCAGTGAACTTGATGCAGATTTCATAAAATGCAAAGTAAAATATTAGCTACAAACCCTGAAGTTCACCTTAAAGACTAGATGTAATCAGCTGCTAGGAAAAGACAGTAAGCAAGGAAAATCATAATTCACCCAGTTTTCCTAATAGTGTTAACATGGACTCTGCCCCAAGGTAAAATTCACCAATGTGCAGTAAGCTTGATTTCAATTCCATGTATTGATTTTGAATTTTTTTCAGTACTCTACAGGACCTGAATTTTTTACTAATTTCATATTTGGGATTGCATTGGGGAAGAAGAATAGATACATCTTTTTCAGTAAGTACCACCATAGCCATAGCTCAATAATTAGACTGAGCTTAGAGCTTAATTATAAAAGTCAGAGTGTTTGGGAACTATACAAGGAAAAATCAGGTTCATTCCATTTAAAGCCTTTCTTGAGAATCATCAGAGAATCCAAAAAAATTATATACTTCAAAGACTAAAGACATCATATTCAAGGATTTTGAGAAAGTCTCTAAGTGTATAGCAATGTTAATATATATAGTTACATTATAATCTTTTAAAATACATGCAAAGAAAAAATATTCAACTTTTTATGATTTAATAAACTGACCTTTTTCAAGTTTTATTAAACATATGGGTTTTTTAATAATCAAATATAGTCAAAGAGTTTTAATTTTGAGGAATCTTCTATGGTGGCAAGCATTTAGAAGCTTTACTTAACTCAGAAGGATGAAAATGAAATCAATAAATATCTGAACATATTCTCTACACTAAATAGCATTTAGAATTAGAATAGCAAAAAAACGTTTAGTATCGTTGAAGCCAAGAACAATGGTATCACGGTCAATAGTGTTTCTGAAGTTAACAAAAAAAAAAAAAAAGCAAATCCCAGTTCATGATAAATTACAAAAATGGTAATTATGTAAATAAGAATAAATGGCTTTAAATTCCCTAATGAATGAGTCAAGTTACTGACAAGAATAGTCAAAACATATTCCATATGTGATTAACAACACTTAAATTTGACATTGACAAATATTATTTAATTTATACAACAGTAGAATCACAAGTGTATATAGTCTCTAAGTCTCCAGGTTACAATAAATTGTGGAAAGAATGGGAATTTCAGTCAGTATGCTTACTTTATTTTTGTCCTTGACCTTTTGCCTAGAATATATTTGTTAATTCGGGTGTAGTTCAGAATAACTGGTGTCTCCCCACCCCCTGCCGTCTCTCTCTCAAATACATGCACACACACACACACACACACACACACACACACAAATTAGAAATGACACTTCTTCACAGAATGCTTCCTTGGGCATTGAAGAAACATATAAAAAATACACTCTATCAATTTGTAACTGATCATCTTCCCATTAAGTTTATTAAGTACCTATTAGATGCCAGACACTATGCTAAACACTGGGAATCAATAGAAATGAGATATACATGGGTCTGCCTCACAGAGCTTACATTCTAACAGATTCAGTAGAATGAACTGATACCATTCCTCAGCTATAAGCAAAGCTATTCTATATAGTAGAAACTTGAAAGCACTTGGAAGGAAAAAACTGAGTAAGATTTAATAGCATGACTATTACAAACTATATTAATCATACAACTAGAAAGAAAACAAATTGCTTCACTCCCTCAGACTGACATGTCTAAATCTAATCTCAGTTTATAATTAATACACTGGCATAAGGAAACATAAGAACTTCCAGAGCATTGATAAAACTGATGACAAGATATTGTACCCAGTGAACTGAGCTTGTGACATGCGGTCCTAGACAGCAGTAGAACAGAGTCACATACCTTAGCTATGACACCTTCTGACATTAGCAAAACTGGCTTAGGGGGAGAAAATGCTACTAATATATGAAGATAAGAAGTTCAAACTTCCTAAATCATAAAGTATTATGTCTTCAATCCTAAAGGAATCATTTATGGAAAGTTATTTAAGATTAGCAGGGCAAAAATTACAAAAAAGAAGAGAGATTCATTTTAAAACTGTAAGCCCAGTAAATATACAAGGAAAGCTTCGTCTTTTTTCAAGTCCATCCTCCCCGCTACACATAGTAGCTACTCAAGTAGGACAAAAATCTAGAGATTATGGCCAAAATTTTGACATCTAAGCCCTGAAAGGAATAAGTCACTATTGAAATTCCAAAAATAATTTGGAGAACTAAAATTGACTTTGTATACTAGAATATATTGATATATAATATAATGTCTTTGTTATGAAATAAACATCTCTTCTAACTGTAGAATGTAAACCAAACTTGCATTAATATGTGAAAAACAATTTCTAATTTACATTTTGAAGGAAAAACATGTTATCTAAATAGAAGGCTAAAAAACTAAGCAAAACACTTACAAATTCTGTGCTCAGATGAAAGAGCCTATGAGAAAAATGTTTGGAGTCAGTGGCCAGGTTTGGGCTGCTCGCCACAGGGAGAAACCTGTCAAAGGGTTAAGAGTTGAAGGTTTCCCACCCTTTTGAATGTATGGAATAAAATTTAGTGATAAAAATGCTTCCTAAAGCCATGTAAGTCAAACTATAGTCCATGGGCCAACAGTATTCAACTGGAAGCTTGTTAAAAATGCAGAATCTCAGGCCCTCTTCCAGAACCTTCATTTTAGCAAAATTCCCCTGGTAATTTGTGCGCACATAGAAATTTAAAAGGCACTGATATAAGGAATAAGACATTCTCATTCTAGGACTACAGCACCTGTTCCAAATATTTGGCATAAATTTAAACTTCTGCATCTACAGTACATCTCTTAAAGCCTCCAAGATACCATCAACTTCAAGATGAGTTCAGCATCTGCTATACAATGAGTCATTAAGAAGAAATAAAACTACAGGGGTCAAATTGAGCCACTCATCATTATCATTATCATTATCACCTCCAGATGAGCCCTCTACTATCAACTATCCTGATTCCAGATGCAAATGGAGTTGGAGGATTGTGCTTAGAGATGACAGAGGGGCCAGTATACGCATCTCCATAACTAGCTCTCCTCACATACTCCTCTGTCAACCATGACACACTCATAGTCCTTAGCTTGTGTATGGCCTGCAGATATGTCTGTTGCCCCACATAGTATTTCAAATTTAATTCATTGCCATCATATATAATTTTGGAACTTTCACATTTAAAAATCTGCACATCCAAGTTCTCTTCTGCAAATCAGAAAATCTGCCACACCAGACCCATATTAGATCTAGCATGGTAATAGCATGTTGGAGCCAAGGCTCAGCTGTCTCACTTAGATGTCAGCCATAATCTCCACCACTCCCTGTAGTATCCCCAACACCATGGCTGAGGCCGAGTGTCAATTGCTATTTGTCATCTTCCACTTGGGCTGCTTTATTCATTCACATTTCCAACATGACCCCTATAGGCATTTAATTTGTGAACCTTTATTTATTTATTTATTTGACAGATTCTTGCTCTGTTGCCAGGCTGAATGCAGTGGTGCTATCTTGGCTCACTGTAACCTCCACCTCCCAGGTTCAAGCAATTCTCCTGCCTCAGCCTCCCGAGTAGCTGGGATTACAGGCACCTGCCATCACACCTGGCTAATGTTTGTATTTCTTTAGTACAGATGGGGTTTCACCATGTTGTCCAGGCTAGTCTCAAACTCCTAACCTCAGGTGATTCCAAAGTGCTGGGATTGAGAGACTGTAGGGCGCATCGTGTCACTGATCTAAAGTCACTCCATATGTGAAATTCAGGAAAAAGAGCTACCGTTTGCGTCACCCTCCATTTGAGGACAGACCTTGTAAGCTGGAATCAATCCACTGCATTACATACCTCACCTCAAATATACACTACAATATTTTTCTTCACAATCCATTTCAACTCAAATATTTAACTATTTTAATTATTTCTTTTCAGACCTATACTTCACAGTTATAAATAAGAATGACTAAGAAAAACAAACACAGCACAATACATTGTTGAACCATTCCTTCAGATTAATTTCAAAAGTTCAAGTAATGTACTAAAATGGTAAATATCATGAGGGTAGATGTCTGCCATTTTTGTATACTAAGATAGCCCAAACACCTACATAGTGCTTTCTATGGACTGAATGTTTGTGTCTTCCCAAAATTCATATATTAAAGCCTAAATCTCCAATGTGATGGTATTTGTAGGTGGGACCTTTGAGAAGTAATTAGATCATGACAATGGAGCCCTCATGAGTAGGATTATTGTCTAAGGAGAGACATGAGAGAGATGATACCTGTCCCCTTACCCTACCACCACCATGTGAGGATCTAGTAACAAGGTGGGTGTCTACAAGCCAGGAAGATGGCCTTCACCAGACAAATCTGCTGGTGCCTTGATCTTGAACTTCCCAGCCTCCAGAATTGTGAGAAATTACTGCTTGTTGTTTATCGCTCAGTCTGTGGTTTTGTTTTTGTTGTGGTGGTGGTTGTTTTGATACAGGGTTTTGCTCTGTCAGGCTGGAGTGCAGTGGCACCATCACAGCCCACTGCAGCCTCAACCTCCTGGACTCAAGCAAACCTCCCACCTCAGCCTCCCCAGTAGCTGGGACTATAGGCACTTGCCACCATGCCCGGCTGATTTTTGTATTTTCTTGCAGAGATGAGGTTTCATCATATTACCCAGGCTGGTCGCAAACTTTTGGGCTCAAGTGATCCACCTACTTCGGCCTCCCAAAATGTTGGGATTACAGGCGCGAGCCACTGCACCTGGTCAATCTATGGTATTTTTATCATAGCAGCTCAAACTGATTATGACAGTTCCCAACAAATACTTAATGAATAAATGAACAGACTTTTCAAAGGATTATAAATTCTCAAAATTCATACATAGATGTTGAATGAATGTGTTTAATTATCATATAATATATGAAGATTATTTATTTGCTAGCTTAGTCTATCGAACTAATTTTATTTCAATGACTATGAAAGCCATCAGTAGAGAAAAGACATGTAACCCTAAAAAACCTGAGACCCGTGACCTATCACAACTTGTTTTGCAACAAAGCAGCATCATGCAGATAAAGCAACATTACTAAATTATAAGATTAAATCTGATTCAGTGTTATGTCCCAAGGTCTATAGCCTTTAGTCATCACCGTAATCATCATCATCATCATTATCATCATCATCATCATCATCTCCATCTCGATCTTACAAAGCTGAAGAACCCAAATAGCAAGCTAATGAATTTTAACCACTCAACAAATGATGGAAGGAGCAAATATATCTTCAACTAGAGAAGTATAAATTTTGACCCAATTCTGAATGTATATTTATAAGCACACCAATTATCAGTCTAAAAGGGGTTTGCAATAATGCTTAAATGTATACGTATCTTAGCAGGAAACAACTGTCATATAACAGATTACTTATCTATTGGAAAACATATATGCGGCATTTAAATGCCAGGAACTATCTGCTAGATATTCCTTGACTTCCTAACTAAAAGGGAATCTCCTTAAGGTTAAATATGTCACGCTATATTGTCGCACTTCCATGCCATGATACTTAGTGGGTCTGAACACATGGAAAAATAATACTTTTTTTTTTCGAGGCACAGTCTCACTCTGTCGCCCAGGCTGGAGTGCATGGCGTGATCACAGCCTAATGCAGCTGTGACCTCCCAGGCTCAAGTGATCCTCCCACCTCTCAGCCTGTCAAGTAACTGGGACTACAGCCACACACACCCCACGCCTGGCAATTTTTTTTTTTTTTTTTTTTTTTTTTTTTTTTTGGTAAAGGCAGGGTTTTATCGTGTTGCCCAGATGGTCTTGAACTCCTAGACTCAAGTGATCCTCTCACCTCAGCTTCTCAAAGTACTGGGATTACAGGCATAAGCCACCACACCTGGCTGAAAAAAACACCTTTTTTATTGTCTTAAAAATTCCACTGAAGAAATATGTTGCTGAGAAACTGAGGCACAGAGAAATAAAGTGGTTTTTGTGGACACATGGTTATTTATCGTTAGAGCTACAAAAGCATCTCCATAACTCTTGCCACTGTACCACACTGGTTTTATAATAGTAAATTTCAAAATTTATCTGCTAACCCGAATAGCAAGCTAATGAATTTTAACCACTCAACAAATGATGGAAGGAGCAAATATATCTTCAACTAGAAAAGTATAAATTCTGACCCAATTCTGAATGTGTATTTATAAGCATGCCAATTATCAATCTAATAGGGATTTGCAATAATGTTTAAATACATACATATCTTAGCAGGAAAAAAAACTGTCATATAACAGTCATTAGGTTTAGTCCAAGAACTAAACTTTTAAAAATTAGGTTAAATTTTTTCCTTAAAGTTTTCCAAAATGGGGCCTCTGTTTTGTGGAGGATGCCATTTCAATGCCCTCTCATTCTCCCCTTGGCCTTTGAATTGCTTCACTGAAATGTGGATTGTCTACCTCCTTTCTCTTTCTACACTGTAAAAAAGAACTAAAGTTAGAGCTATTTCACTCAATTTTACTCAGCTTTCCAAAGAAAATACAAACAAAGCTGGAGAACCCAAACAGCAAGCAAGACCAGGTCACAGCTACTGACTTGTCTGATAGCCATTTCTGAGAAATTTTCTAAACACTCTAGCACCAACAAATTTGAGTATGCCATTTACCATACAACTATAACAAGGTAAAACCAAACTAAGAAAGAAATGGTAACAGTAACCAGGTTTCCTACTTTAAATAAAATAGTACTGGAGAGTGCCTCTGTGAAGTTAGAACTGTCTGTAAGCTAATAAAGATAAAAATGTAAGTGTAAATGTTGTTTTTCTCAAGTAATATGAAGGGTCATTTCTAAATTCTTGCCTGATCTGAGAAGTTACAAATTCATTCCATCAATACATAATGCCCTACTGTTTATAGGGTCCTGGAAGGCCTGCCCTCTCAAAGAATATATTTTAACAAAGTCTCTTTGTTCTATCACTAGGTAGAAGTTTGCTATTAAAATTCCTATAACCACATAACCCTTTTAAAACCATGGCAAAGTTTTCAGATATAGACAATAATTTTGAATGATCAGTTTTTTGCACCAGAAAGAATCTGTCTCCTCCTAGCCCAGGACATTCTGGTTTGAAAACTTTAATTCCAAAGCACAAATGAACCTTTACAAAAATCTTCTGTTCTAGTACCCACTATAATTTATTTTCATAGACTTGTTTATAAGGAGCTGCATAATCCACCCAAAGAAAGCCGAAGTGTTTTTCTGTATTATTAAACTCAACAGAAAATTCCATGTGCAGCTACAGGAGGCCATAGGCAATTAACACTGAAAATGGAAAGGTGTAGAATCTTTGCATGACCTTTAAAGGGCAACACAGTTGCCCATTCACATGCATGCAATTATACAGTGACTAGTTCATAGCAGCAAATATATATATATTTATTTATATTTAGTGAAACAAACCTTGCATTCATCAAAAACTACTTTGAACTTTCCAGGCTTCATCTAGAGAGTTAGCTTTACATAGTACAGGAGACTTGTTCAGCTGGTTGTCTTCATTTTGTCAAATTACTAAATTCAGCCTATCACCGTAATTGCTAGAATGCAACATTATCACATTATTGAATCTCTCTGTAAAGAGTTTCCAAAATCTACTGCATAAAGCTACCATATAAAAGAAGCAATATAAATATAAATTTAATTGAATGACTATGTTTGTACTATTGCTGAGGAAAGGGAGATGTAACTTTGCTAACTAGCCATTCAGGGAAAATCATAAAACAATTACAGCTACTATGAAGTAACTTAGGAGATTGAAGGAAGTGATTAAAAGGACTTTATCTAATATAAACACACAAGCTCTGATTCCTTAGTTATACATCTCACACTCCGCATGAACCACTGAACAAAATAGAGTATTCTTCTTGTAGCCTAAATATTTACTTCTCATCTGATTTCCAAGTAAACTAGAAACCTTATGTTTTCCAATGGCAATACCAATCAATTGCGTAAGTCTTCCACTGACTAGCTTGCCTAATATTACAGCACAGGATAAAATCCAACATATCCATGTGGTATACACACTAGAAACAGGTGGATTTTGGAAAGCTAACATAAATTTGGAGTATAATATCAATATATTTCTGGCAATTTTGTAGATACCATTTTAAATGAGAATAGTACACTCCAATGTAATACATAGTTTGTGCATTGACTATGGAGGTTTATATTCAATAAAGACAGCACACAGATAACATTCAGAGTTTAAAATGTGTCAAAATTCCCAGTTGTAGTGTCAATAAAAACATCACAAAGTGTCTCCACATTGAGGGTAAAAATGATTTTTTTTGCATTTGTAGCCTAGTAAATAAAAGTACCTCCAAAAGAAAAATCCATGAGAAAAATAGAATGCATTAACAATGGCTCAAATAGTAAAACTAAGTTATAAATGACCTTGTCATACTATGGATATAGTTGTACTGCAGGTCAAATCATGGAAAATAGTGGAAAAACTATGCACCTAAAAAGGTAGACATTCCACAAAGTTGTTCTGATCACCCTGTTACATAAAACCAATATTTTACATGGGTGTCATTTAAGGCATATGTATGTATGTACATATGCATGTGCATATATTTATAGATACAGAGACTATATTGATAGATACTACAGAGAAATATATTTAAATACTTTCACATTCCAATAAGTTTAACATCCTCTTAAAATTTCTGTAAGATTAAGTAGAAGACAAGAATTGTTTGTTTTATTTCATTGACAACGACACTGCACTGAATGAATCACTGCATTGAATGAACAAAATCAGACCTTCTAAAAATTACCCAATAAGTCAGTGGCCAATAACAATTAAAAAACAGAAACTAACTTCTATGTCTCTGTTTGCTAGGCTCACCTGTCAATCTCCTGTTTCAGACTGTGCTCTGAACCTAAAGTAAAACTGCTTTCTAAAGACTAATGGTAACTCAATGTGAGATTATTTATTCTCTTTCAACGGAATAATTAAGTAGTTCAATATGCTCAAAGTAGTTCCAAATAAAGTTAACCAAAGAATTTTCAAACAAAATGGCAAATTCATCATATCACATGGCATTATAAAATCAGTGGTCCAAAAGCAAGCTATTTCATGTGAAATTTTGTGCAAGCATGTGGCCAGATATGAAGTTGATGCAGCTGGTTTGGCCTTCATATCTAGCAGCAGGCTGTGTTAATGCAATTCTTCTCCTTGTTTTGATGAAGCCCTACTAATAACAGGTTGATGAATTGCATTTGCAAATGTCAGGCATAGATCAAAGGGGATGACAGCTTGGATGATTATTTTACCCCAAGTTGTGATTTTTCACCAAGAAAACAAAACTGCATTGCACAGTAAAGTTCCGTATTTTTACTTGAATCTTCAATGAACAAAACAGCTGCAGAAAAATGTGACTTAATGAGGCATCCCTAATAAAATACTGCAGAAGTAAAAGCAGGGGCACTGAACTGTTTGCACTCGGGTTGTTTCATCTTTTCAAATATATTAGAAATAACTGATGACACTTTGGAACATTCCTTGTTTGGGACATGCATTAGAGAGTTCGTCAGCAAATGTTCATCAGTTTGCAGTGATTGCTGAACTTGGGTGCAATCTGACCGTACCTTTTCTTAGAGGCCAAGATAAGAAATGACTGAGAAATCCCGAAGATACACATCTTACCCTTCCTGTATAAGGTAATCCATAACTTGCAATTAGTGATAAATCAATCTTAAATGCATATTTTAACACAAAAATACATTTTAAAATGATCATCAAAATACTGTATTGAAGACACTGGATCCAGGGCTACTAACATTTTCTGATAAAATATAAAATAATTTTTAAATTTTTTCTACCGCCCCCTAAATTTTATCATTTTATAAATTTTTATATAGGAAAACTGGCCATATCTAAAAACAGATCTTTTTACAGCCATGTCATCACATTTTATAACTTGGTGGTTAGTAAATACCATATTGCCATCTCTAAGCAATATGTAATCTATTTTGACATAAATCCATAGGCATCTCAATGAATCTTCATTCTCCAATTTGTCATTGTTAAAATAGCTAATATTTTTCTCATGAGATATCACATATACTTAGAAGCCTTAATTCCCCTCTAGCAGAACCTGTAGCATTATATAGGCATTTGCTTTAATGTCAAAAATTCTGGGTTCATCTTTAAGAGACACATATCATAGCACTCTACATAAATATGAAATCAGGCATCCTAAAGTACTAAATTTTTTAAAGGCAAGAAAAGAATCAAGATTTTAACATAAAAAAAAAATGCCTGATCTGAATAAAACAACACACTAAAGCCATTTGCCTCTTAAAATATTCCCTGTGCCTAAGTATTCAGTTGGCAGTGACATTGACCTCACGGACTTTTGCTATCTATAAATAATACAATCTAACTTTTTTATTGAAAATTAGGAAAATGAACATATTTATAAGCTTCAGTGTGGTAACTGATGGCCTTTAAGTGGCTACTGGTGGTTTTAAAAATTAAGATTCCAAAAAGAAAGGTCAACTCAAACAATTGACTCAGGATGAGATCCGGAACAAAATAAAGTAAGGAAAGAGACAAACATGTCTGATCTTTTATTTGAAATATAGGATATTAGGTGCCAATTGTGATAATGCAAATGATTAGTCAGTCTGAGAGTACAAATGCAAACATGGAAAGGCTGAGGTAAGTACAATTAATCTTAATCCTCTGATTTTTAAAGCTTTAGAAGTGTTTTTAATCTCCTTTCCTAGTTATTTTGGTTTAGCACTTTACACAAAAAATCTTAAATTAATTGCTCATTTGTCTTAACTTATATGCCTAATAAAGCAGTTTGAGAGTGTTAATTGATAACTCTGAATGTTCATGTTTAAAATAATCTAGTTGAGAAGACAAGAATCAGACAATTATCATTCAGTCAATAGTAATTGAAATTCATCCTGTCCTGTGTGAAGGATCCTCCTACACTACCAAGTACTTTGGGGACACTTCAGAGTAAAGGTCGCTTAGGAGTTTGCTTTTTTGTGTGTGGTTTTTAAGATTTTTTTTTCTCCACGAATCATTTTGTAAAATCCAAGAGGGGATTTCACACTCACGAAAGGAGGATTTTTTTCCCTCTCTCTCTATTATTCTAATAATAAGCCAAACTCACGCAGCAAAGGTGAAGAGAGACTAGCCGCTGTAGTAACATTACTACACATTTGATTCCAAACGCTTCAGGCAATTGTTTAACACTCGGTCAAGACGTGGAATACTCAATAGAGAAGCCTCGCGTCCACCCGAAGGCTCTGCGAGCGTCTATGTTTCTTCCTTTTCAGACAGGATAACTCGACCTGCAGTTCTTAGAGAAAGAGGGCGACGGATCTCAAACTTTCCTTTGCAAAGCCAGTTTCTGAAAATAACACGTTCCCCCATTGATAAGTGAAGATCAGTAGCCTAAAGAAAACACTTCTTGGTAGGCACCTGGCCTTTTAGAATTGAAGGGGGAAGGGATGGCAAAGCAGTCGGCAGAAAACCCGTGTATTAGTAGCAAAATCTGGGAGACATCTACCCGGAAAGAAATTAAAAACCATTAGTTTTCCGAAGCCATTCTTATTCTGAAAGCTGTTCGTTAAGAGGATCATTTACTAAAGCTCTCTCGTAGTAGCCTTTACAAAAGCTTTTTTTCATTCAGTAAGAAAGCGCCCCATCCCAAATCTAAATAAACCTTACATAGATGAGGCTCTGGAATTTATCAGTTTGATTCTTTATGAAAATAGTTAGAGGTGGAGAAATCAACAGTCTCACTGAAACACCCACCTTCTGCAAGCAGGCCTGAGAATTAACTAATCAGAAGCGGACAAAAAGTAGGGATTTCAGAAAGATGACCTGACACATCCCATTGATCTTCCCTGGAACGCGACCCCCAACTCCTTATTAAGAGTCCAAAATGGTTACCAGCCAGGATGGGTCTGGGTAAGGAATCGAATTAAAACCCACTTCAATCTTCAACCTGGTCGTTTGTATTAGGAGAAATGGGGCAGAGAGGGAGGGCATTGCTCATGGAGACTTCTTTCTCATGCTCTGATCCCCTCTCTGCGCCCCTCTACTCCGCCCCTACCCTGACCGCCCGCGAGGGAGAGACGCCGGCCGCTGGACCCGCATCTGCCCTCACCTCTCGCCTTCCCCGGGCGATCTCCCTACAGCCCCGGATCCCCGAGAAAGGGGAGGTGAGACGTGTGCACACGGGGGCTTCCGGGTCCGCGGTCCTACAGTTGCCGCTCCGGTCCCCAGCACTGGCCGGCGACCCGAGGCGCGGCTCGCACCTACCTGCAGCCCGGCTTCCCGGTGGCGGCAACACCTAGCGATGCTCCTGCAGTTTTTGCGGGCAGGCGCCAGCCTTATCGCTCTCGCATCGCTTCCGAGATGCCAATCCGCCGTCACCATCCAGGGGCATAGGGAACCGAAGTCTGGTGCTGTGTGCTCGTGGAGGGCGGCGTGTGAGTGTGGCCCTGAGCGTGCGAGTGTGCGCGCGCGTGTGTGGCTGTGTTTCCTCCTCCGATGGCAAAGAGGGTTCAGGAATCTCTTGACATCCAAACTGGAATCCCCCTAAAGCGGGTGAAGGTGAGCCTGATCCTTCTCCCCGCTTCTTTATTCCACAATGTCAAAGTAATCAAAAGATGTGTTTACTGAAGAAAAGCCAAAGTCCCGAAGCCCTTGGCAGCGCCCGCGGTCGCCTGCTGTCCTCGCCGGATGCGCGCGGTGCGCTCAGCTCTCTGGACTGCAAGAATCAAGGCGGTCTTGCAGCAATTACCGCTCTTATTCCATCTCTGATTTGTTTGCTTTTAAGGCCGAGTAAAGACTTTTCCTCTCGCCTCACGTCGTCTCTCCCTCTCACACACACACACACTCACACATCCTCCGTTCCCTCTCTCCCGCCCTCCCTCTTGTTCTCTGGGGAAAGGCAATTGGATGGAAAGATTCACCTTCAGGAAAGCAGCCTCGGCCACGCACTTCTCGAGTTCCCTGGCTCTCGCAGGTACCGGGTCTCCAACGTGGTGGAGTTGCTGGGAGGCTCGGGACAGGAAGGAGGAGAGGCTCTGAGCTCAGCCGATGTCCCCCCGCCAGACGCCCGCGTCCCTCGGTCCAGGTGCCCCTGTTCCCACTGCTCGCAGATAGGTCCCCGCTGGTGCCCTCGCGGAGACTCTGCGCCTTCCACTCGAGTCCACTTAGCAGCAACTCCTGGCCAGCTTCAGCCCCTCAATCCCGCCTCGAAGTGCTGTGGGCAGAGCTCCATGCAGCCCACCCGCTGCCCTTCTAGGCATCGTGGGCCGGAAGGAAGGGAAACCCGCCGATGTCCCCCTGGCAGCAGTACCCTGGCACCGTCACCACCGAGAAGGTGCGAGTTCCAACATCGAACACAAGCGAGCAGGTGTCGCCTGTGTCACTTCGCTAAAGGCGGGAGGGGAGAAAGAAAGGAGCTTGGGGGAGGGGGCCGAGGAAACAAATCCAGATCACCAGCGGAGAAAGAAGCCGTTTAGCAAGCAAAGCCTCCTCTCCGCGTCCCAACCCAGATGCTGTACTGTCAAAAGACACTGATGTTAATCTTTTAGAAAGTCGCCATAAAGGGCAGAGCCCCCTGCTCCACTCTAGAACCCTCTTCCACCCAGCCTGGCTGTCCAGTGAGTACAGAGTGACTTGGCTCCCCCATATAGTGCGGCGAGAATGCAGGAGGAGAACAGGCTCTGACACTCCAGGTTGAGTTAAGCAGTAAAATGGAATAGCAGGGCCAGGCGGCGTTGCCTCGCCTCTCTCTCCCAAAAGCCGGTTCTGTTAGCCCCAGCAACTGCCGTTGAGAGCAAACAACGGTCCTGCAGAAAAAGAACGAAAGGAGACAGTAAAAGATGAGGAGGCAACTGGTATAAAAGCTGGACTATGTCTCCCTCTAGAGGGTCATCCGGATTAGAACGCTTTACTAGATGTAACAGACCAGTTTCTCTCCGTAAAAAAAAAGAAAACAGTATGTGGTTTCAGAGAATTTGTATTTTTACAAATTAAAACTTCTCAAGAATTTAGAGGGAGGATTTTCACTGCAGCCCTATTAAGCAAAGCCCTTGTTAAAGGAACGTCGTGATATTCATGACGCTGGAAGGTCGTGTCCTTATATGTTTGGTCAAATTGAGTGTTGGTTTAAGCGCTGTGCATATGAGTTCAAATGAAGGGTCTTCTCAGTCTCACTTTGATCATGTTTGGAGATGAACAAAACCTTTATCTAGTGATTAGAAGACTATTCAAAAATGAATAAATAGTAAGAATAAATTCAGAAAAAGAAAATCTGAAAAAAGAAAGGGAATGCTCACCCAGGAAATCTTACAAGTCCTTTACAAGGAAGGATAACTCAAAAATCTGGTTTTGGAGCCAGTTTTCATACCTCTTTTTCAACTAGACTGATAATGGTCAAGATAGCTAAATTCCTTCCAGTTCTAAAGGTCTGTGCTTTTATATAGCTGTGATTCACTGAAACCATTGACAAATTAGGTATCACCAGCTCTCTTCACCAGCTATAAAATAGGAGTAATACTACCTACCATATATACAAAGAAATATAGAATATATGCTTCACTTAGCTATTTTATCGTAACATGCTTAGTAAATCAACCATATTTTGTATCTAAAATGCATCAAGTAATTTAATTATGTTGAGATGGTCATTTTTATAAAAAATAGCTCCACCAATTTTATAAAGTTTTGTTAAATCAGTCCGAGTCAAGCTCGGTCCCATCTGTAACCTTAACATTTAGATGTTTGTGAACTTACTATTTGAGCTGGGGATTTGCTTTCAAATGTTTCTGTATGTTCAAAAATTGTGAAATATGTGTTAAAGTTATTATTAAACACCCTTCCATTCACTCTGAATTTTTGGAGCAGTTCTATTTTAACTTGATAATCTAAACTAGCATAGTCATAAAGAAAGAAAAGAATGTATTTTTTAAATAACTGAGACTAGTTGAAATCATTTAAAACAAAGCGCCAAAACTAAATAAAGCAAGTTTTACCGTAACTAATTGTTCTATGGCAGATTTGACTTCGTCTGGTAGTATACAGCAATCATTTGTTTCCAAGGAACTCTCAGATAGTCTCTTTCAAAAGATTTATGCCATCTGATTAAATATTTCATTCCACTTACATAGTAACTTATATCCAGGAAAGCAACGTTTACATTTTAAAACACCTGGCACTATTTCACTGCAAATCTTACAGTAATTTTCTGTCTGCTGTGTTAAATAGAGTGATGAAATTCAAGCAGGAATGACACTGGAAACTTGAACTCTGTACTAGAAAGAAGTCACTTACAAAATCACTTTAGAACATTGGCTTTATTTTCACACACACACACGCACAGACACAAAAACATAAAGCATACATTATAATCTTTCTAGCTTCTAATTCATTAACTTTTTGTGGTTGTAGAGGAATCTATAGTTTTGTCATATGGTTAAAACTTTACTTGTATTGTTTAAGTGTTGGACATTTTCAGCCTTATTTTTCTAATTAAACCCACTATGTTTTCACAAACATATGAAAAAGTAAAGAGAACAGATATATAAATTAATTACAAAATATCACAAAATTTCTTATCCAATGTCATATGATGCTGAAATTCTATAATAACCTCTGTGCTTTTTGTAAATAATTCCCAATAATTTTTAGATCAAGATATTCCTATTTCCAGCATCCCCTAGACAAAACAAAATCTTTTGGATTCTCTTCAAAGGAAACAAAATAGCAAATATTCTCCTAATTTAACAGAAATTTTTTGTTGATACTTCCTACCTTCTACAGACATGCCTCAAAAATGTGGCAGGTTGGTTCCAAACCTCCATAAATATTGCAATAAAGTGAGTCACACAATTTTTTTGGTTTCTCAACGCATGTGAAAGTTATCTTTACACCATACTGCAGTCTATTAGGTATGCAATAGCATTTTGTCTTAAAAATGTACATATCTTACCTTGAAAATGGTTTAATGCTTTTTAAAAAAAAAAAAAAAAGTGTTTAATCATCTGAGCCTTCAGCGATTCCTAATCTTTTTGCTGGTGGAGAGTCTTGTTTCAGTGCTGATGGCTGCTTTTGGATCAGGGTAGTGATTGTTGAAGGTTGGAATTGCTGTGGCGATTTCTTAAAATAAGACAATAATGAGGTTTGCTGTGTCCATTGACTCTTCCTTTCACAAAAGATTTATCTGTACCATACAATGCTGCTTGATAGCACTTTATCCACAATAGAACTTTCAGAATTGGAGTTAGTCCTCTCAACTCTGCCACTGCTTTATCAGTCTGGTTTATGAAATATTCTAAATCCTTTGTTGTCATTTCAACAATATTCACAGCATCTTCACCATGAGTAGATTCCATCTCAAAAAACCTACTTTATTTGCTCATCCACAGAAGCAACTCTTCTGGCATCTAGAATGGTGAATGCTTTCCAGAAGCTTTTCAATTTACTTTGCCCAGATCCATCAGAGGAATCATTATCTAGGACAGATGTAGCCTAGCAAAATGCATTTCTTAAATAAGAAGACTTGAGAGCCAAAATTACTCCTTGACCTGTGGGCTGCAGAACAGATGTTGTGTTAGCATGCATGAAAACAACATTACCTTCTTGGACATCTTCATCAGAGCTGTTGGATGACCAAACGTATTGTCAATAAGCAGTAGTATTTTGAAAGGAATCTTTTTGTGGAGCCAGTAGCTCTCAACAGTAGGCTTAAAATATTTAATAAAATATGCTGTAAACAAATGTGCTGATATCAGGCTTTCTTTTTCCATTTATAACACACAAGCAGAGTAGATTTATTATAATTCTTAAGGGCCATATGATTTTCAGAATAGCAAATGAGCATTGGTTCCAAGTTAAAGTCACCAGCTGCATTATCCTGTAACAAGAGAGTCACCCTGTCCTTTGAAGCTTTGAAGCCAGGCACTGACTTCTTTCTAGCAAGGAAAGTCCCAGATGTCATCCTCTTCCAATATAAGGATGTTTATTTACATTGAAAATCTGTTGTTTAGTGAATCTACCTTCATCAATGATCTTAGCTAGATCTTCTGGATAACTTGCTGCAGCTTCTACCTAAGGACTTGCTGCTTCACCTTGTACTCGTATATTATGGAGACAGCTTCTTTCTTTAAATCTCATGAACCAAACTCTGCTAGTTTCAAATTTTTCTTCTGAAGATTTTTTACCTTTCTCTCAGCCTTTATAGAACTGAAGAGAGTTAAGGCTTTGCTCTGGATTAGACCCTGGCTAAAAGGAATGTTGCGACTTGTTTGATCTTCTGTATAGACCACCAAAGCTTTCTCTATGTCAGCAGTAAGACTGTTTTGCTTTCTTATCATTTGTGTGTTCACCGGAGTAGCACTTTTCATTTCCTTCTTGAACTTTCCCTTTGCATTCACAAGTTGGCTATCAGTTTGGCTCAAGAGGCCTAGTTCTCAGCTTTTGACATGCCTTCGTCACTAAGCTTAATCATTTCTAGCTTTTGATTTAAAGTGAGAGACATGAGACTCTTCCTTTCATCTGAACACTTACAGACCACTGTAGGGTTATTAATGGGCCTAATTTCAATATTAGGTTAGGGAATAGGGAGACCACAGGACAGAGAGAGAGTTGGGGGAACAGTTAGTTGGCGAAACAATCAGAACCACCCAACATTTATTAATTAAGTTTGCCATCTTACATGGGCACAGTTCATTGCATCTTAAGACAATTATAATAGTAACATCAAAGACCAGTGATCACAGACCGCCATAACAGATACAAGAATAATGAAAAAGTCTGAAATACTGTGAGAATTACCAAAATCTAACACAGAGACATGAAATGAGCACGTGCTGCTGAAAAAATGGCACTGAGGGACTTGTTCAACACAGGGTTACCACAAACCTTAAATTTGTAAAAATAAAATAAAACAATAATAAATAAAAACAGTACTTGCAAAGTGCAGTAAAGGAGGGGTCTCTAACCCCCAGGGACTGGTTCCCTCCCTGTTAGTAACCCAACCTCACAGCAGGGGTGAACTGTGGGCAAATGAGCATTACCACTTGAGCTCCATCTCCTGTCAGATCAGCTGCGGCATTAGATTCTCATAGGAGCCCAAACCCTATTGCAAACCGCACATGCAAGGGATCCAGGTTGTGCACTCCTTACGAGAATCTAATGCCTGATGATCTGAGGTGGGATAGTTTCATCCCAAAATCATCCCCCACCAACTGTCCATTGAAAACAATTGTCCTCCATGAAACCAGTCCCTGGTGCCAAAAAGGTTGGGGACTGCTGCAATAAAGTGAGGCACAAGTTGAGGAATAGCCATATTTGTTTAAATTGCCATCCTCCTCAAGTCTAAGCAGTAAAAAATAATTTATTTAAATTCTGAACTTAACTGGATTGTAACTCTGTCATAGTTTTCCGTGTTCTGTTCGCTAAAATATCACTTTGGTACACGTCAGGCTTTTTCTTTTTTGCCTTTTATAGAAAATTACTTTAGTGAAGTACAATTGACATACAATTAACTGCATGTATTTAAATGGTACATTTTGATGAGTTTTGACATATGGGCATATCTGTGAAACCACTACCAGTCAAAATGCCAAATGTTTCCATTTCGCTAAAAGTTACCTCATGCCCATTTATAATCCATATCTTCTCCCAGTCCTGTCTCTAGCATCCACTGATCTAGTTTCCATTACTATAGTTTGCATTTTCCACAGTTTATATAAATTGAATAATATTTTATGTGTTCTTTTTTGTCAGGCTTCTTTCCATTGGCATAATTATTTTCAGATCATCCGTGTTATAGTAAATAGCAATAGGTCATTCTTTTTTACTTCCAAGGAGTATTTCACATTGTAGATATACCACAATTTCTGTAACCATTCACTTCTTACTGAACATTTGGGTTACTTCTAGTTTTGGGATATTAAAAATAAAACTGCTATGAACATTTGTGAAGAAGGCTTTGGGTGAATCTATGTTTTCATTGCTCTTGGGTTACTACTTAGAAATGAAATGACTGGATCATAGGGTAGGGTATGTTTAACTTAAAAACAAGAAGTATTTTCTAAAGTGTCTGTGCCATTTTGTATTCCCATCAGCCGTGGTGGAGAGCCTTTGAAGCACTTCAAGCTTTCTGCCAGAGGCTTTGTATGATATCCTAACTCCTTACCTCAAATCCCCACAACATCTCATAAAGCAGATGATATAAACCCATTTAACACACGGAAAAAAAATGAGACAATCTTCCTGTGGAGCTGAGATTCAAACCAGATCTATCTAGAGTCAGAGTCAGTCATTGATTTTTGTTTGGCTTGTTTTTGTTTTTGTTTTTGTTTTCCCAGTCTCCTCTCTTTCTGCCTCCAACCCCACTAGTAAAACATGTGATCTCCTGTATCACAGGAAGATCAAACTCATTTGGATCTGGATATGGGAAAGACTTTAGCCAGAGAACCTGGGTTCATTAGTAACAATAAAGAAAAGAGATTAGTAGGAGAAACAGAGTAAGGAGAAAAATTAGCTCTGGCTCCCCTCAGTGTTCTGCAAGATACAGTATTATAAAAATTAAATTAAAACTTATGAGTCCTAGTTCATAGTTCATAGCTTGTGGGAGTGCTACCTACAAGCCATTCATCCCTACTTGTCTCCTCTTATTTTATTTGATGCTAACCAAGTTATTTCTAACTTAGGCAATAATGTATCTCTCATTTATCTTTTAAGTGTTTTTAAAAAACATTTACAGAATATTTTCATGCAATTAGGTGAACAGAAGGAAGCACAGAATTCATTCCACACAACCCAAGGTTACATGCATGTTATTAACTTATACTATCCCCATCCCCTAGCATGGTACCTAACACACAATAAATACTCTATAAATACTTTGTGATCAAAACTCAGGAAACCAAACAGGCCAACCGAATAGACACATGCCATGGAGATAAGTCAACAAGACCATTTCACAAAGCGATGTGAGAAACAGCTGAGGCAGGAAAACTGTCCTACATGCAGTAGGCAAATACAACAAACCACCCCAAAACTTAATGACTTAAAGAAGAAACATTTATTTAGTTCACATTTCTGTGGATTGGCAATTTGTTTTTGTCTCATTCTTCTTGACTCGGTTGGGCTTACTCATGTGTCCGAAATCAACCGGCAGTGTACTGCCTCAGTCATTATCTGACAATTGGCTGACTGTAAGCTGGAGTACTGGGGATAAGTCGGCCATATGCCTTTTTATTTTATTTTACTTTATTTTATTTTAAGTGCCTGGATACATGTGCAAGACATTTAGGTTTGTTACATAGGTAAACATGTACTATTGTGGTTTGCCGCACCTACCAACCCATTACCTGGGTATTAAACCTAGCATGCATAAGCTATTTATCCTGATAGTCTCCCTCCCCACACCCCACGAACCACATCGGGCCCCAGTGTGTGTTGTTTCCCTCTCTGTGTTCATGTGTTCACATTGTTTAGCTCCCAGTTATAAGTGAGAACATGTGGTGTTTGGTGTTCTGTTCCTGCATCAGTTTTCTGAGGATAATGGCTTCGGGCTCCATCCATTTCCCTGCAAAGGACATGATCTCCTTCCTTTTTATGGCTGCATAGTATTCCACAGTAGATATATATACAATTTTCTTTATCCAGTCTATCATTGGTGGGAATTTGTGTTGATTCTATATCTTTGCTATTGTAAATAGTATTGCAATGAACATATGCATGCATGTGTCTTTATAATAGAATGATTGATGTTCCTTTGGGTATATATCCAGTACTGGCATTGCTGGGTCAAATGGTATTTCTGGTTCTAGGTCTCTGAGGAATCACCACGTTGTCTTCCACAATGGTTGAACTAATTTACATTCCCATCAACAGTGTAAAAGTGTTCCTGTTTCTCCACAGCCTCAATAGCATCTGTTGTTTCTTGCTTTTTAATAATCACAATTCTGATTGGTGTGAGATGATATCTCATTGTGGTGTTAATTTGCATTTCTCTAATGATCAGTGATGTTGAGCTTTTTTTCATATGCTTGTTAGTTGCATATATGTCTTCTCTTAAGAAATGTCTCTGTTCAAGTCCTTTGCCCACTTTTTAATAGGGTTATTTGTTTTCTTCTTGTAAATTTGTTTAAGTTCCTTGTAGATTCTGGATATTAGACTTTGTCAGATTGATAGATTGCAAAAATTTTATCTCATTCTGTAGATCGTTTGCTCACTCTGATGATAGTTTCTTTTGCTGTGTAGAAGCTCTTTGGTTTAATTAGATCCCATTTGTCAGTTTTTCCTTTTGTTGCAATTGCTTTTGATGTTTCCATCATGAAACCTTTGCCAGTGCCTATGTACTAAATGGTATTGCCTAGATTTTCTTCTAGGGTTTTTATATTTTTGGGCTTTACATTTAAGTCTTTAATCCATCATAAGTTAATTTTTGTACAAGGTGTAAGGAAAGGGTCCAGTTTCATTTTCTGCATATGGCTAGCCAGTTCTCTCAGTACAGTTTATTCATCACGGAATCCTTTCCCTATTGCTCGTTTTTGTCAGATTTGTCGAAAATCAGATGGTTGTAGATACGCAGTCTTATTTCTGAGATCTCTATTCTGTTCCATTGGCCTATGTGTCTGTTTTTGTATCAGTTCCATGCTGTTTTGGTTACTGTAGTTTTGTTGTATAGTTTGAAGTCAGGTAGTGTGATACCTCCAGTTTTGTTCTTTAATAAGATTGTCTTGGCTATATGGGCTCTTTTTTGGTTCCATATGAATTTTAAAGTACTTTTCTCTAATTCTGTGAAGAATGTCAATGGTAGTTTAATGGGAATAGCATTAAATCTATAAATTACTTTGGGCAGTATGGCCATTTTCACAATATTGATTCTTCCTATCCATGAGCATGGAATGTTTGTTCATTTGTTTGTGTTCTCTCTTATTTCCCTGAGCAGTGGTTTGTAGTTCTCCTTGAAGAGGTCCTCCACATCCCTTGTTAGCTGTATTCGTAGGTATTTTATTCTCTTTGTAACAATCGTAATGGGAATTCATTCATGATTTGGCTCTCTGCTTGTCTATTGTTGGTGTATAGAAATGCTTGTGATTTTTGTATGTTGATTTTGTATCCTGAGACCACTGAATTTGTATATCAGCTTAAGAAGCTTTTGGGCTGAGATGGTGGGGTTTTCTAAATATAGGATCATGTCTTCTACAAACAGAGACAGTTTGACTTCCTCTCTTCCTATTTGAATACGCTTTATTTCTTTCTCTTGACTGACTTCCCTGGCCAGAACTTCCAATAGTAAGTTGAATAGGAGTGGTAAGAGAGGGCATCCTTGTCTTGTGCTGGTTAAAAGGAATGCTTCCAGCTTTTGCCCATTCAGTATGACATTGGCTGTCAGTTTGTCATAAAAGGTTCTTTTTATTTTGAGGTATGTTCCATCAATACCTAGTTTATTGAGAGTTTTTAACATGAAGGGATGTTGAATTTTAGCAAAGGCCTTTTCCTATGTCTATTGAGATAATCATGTGGTTATTGTTTTTAATTCTGTTTATGTGATGAATTATGTTTGTTGATGTGCATATATTGAACCAGCCTTGCATCCCAGGGATGAAGCCGACTTGATCATGGTGGATAAGCTTTTTTATGTGCTGCTGCATTTGATTTGCCTGTATTTATTGAGGATTTTTGCATCAATGTTCATCAGGGATATTGGCCTGAAGTTTTTTGTCATTGTTGTTGTATCTCTACAAGGTTTTGGTATCAGGATGATGCTGGCCTCAAAAGATGAGTTGGAAAGGGTCCCTCCTTTTCAATTGTTTGGAATAGTTTCAGAAGAAATGGTACCAGTGCCTCTTCATACCTCTGGTTGAATTCAGCTGCAAATCTGTCTGGTCTTAGGCTTTTTTTTGGTTGGCAGGCTATTTATTATTGCCTCAATTTCATAACCTGTTATTAGTCTATTCAGGGATTCAACTTCTTTCAGATTCAGTCTTGAGAGGCTGTATGTGTTCAGGAATTTATTTACTTCTTCTAGATTTTCCGGTTTATTTGCATAGATGTGTTTATAGTATTCTCTGATGGCTGTTTGTATTTCTGTGGGATCAATGATATTCCCTTTATGATTTTTTTGTTTATTTGATTCTTCTCTCTTTTCTCCTTTATGAGTTTAGCTAACAGTCTATCTATTTTATTAATTTTTTTTCAAAAAACAAGCTCCTTAATTAGCTGATTTTTAAGGGTTTTTCATATCTCTATCTACTTTAATTCTACTGTAATCTTCGTTATTTCTTGTCTTCTGCTAGCTTTGGAGTTTGCTTGCCCTTGGTTTTCTAGTTCTATTAATTGTGGTGTTAGATTTGAGATCTTTCTAGGTTTTTTTTCTTTTTCTTTTTGAGACAGGGTCTCACTCTGTGGCCCAGGCTGGAGTGCAATGATATGATCTTGGCTCACTGCAACCTCTGCCTCCCAGTTCAAGAGTTTCTCCTGCCTCCCTAGTAGCTGGGCACCCACCACCATGCCCAGCTAATTTTTGCATTTTTAGTAGAGGTGGAGTTTCAGCATGTTGGACAGGCTGGTCTCGAACTTCTGACCTCAGGTGATCCACCTGCTTTGGCCTCCCAAAGTGCTGGGATTCCAGGCATGAGCCACTGTGCCCAGCCCTTTCTAGCTTTTTGATGTGGGCATTTAGTGTTATAAATTTCCCTCTTAATACTGCTTTAACTGCATCCCAGAGATCCTGGTACTTTGTCTCTTTGTTCTGATTGGTTTCTAAGAACTTCTTGATTTCTGCCTTAATTTCATTATTTACCCAGGAGTCATTCAGGAACAAGTTGTTCAACTTACATGTAGCTGTGTGGTTTTCTTTTTCTTTTTTTTTTTTTTTTTTTCCAGACAGAGTCTTGCTCTGTCACCCAGGCTGAAATGCAGTGGTATGATCTCAGCTCACTGCAATCTCCATCCCCTCACTCAAGCAATTCTCATACCTCAGCCTCCTGAGTAGCTGGGAATACAGGCACATGCCAACATGCCTAGCTAATTTTTGTATTTTTAGTAGACAGGGTTTCATCATGTTGGCCAGGCTGGTCTTGCACTCCTGGCCTCAAGTGATTCACCCGTCTCAATCTCCCAAAGTGCTGGGATTACAAGCATGACCCACCATTCCCGGGTTACATGTAGTTATGTGACTCTGAGTGAGTTTCTTAAATCTTGAACTCTAATCTGATTGTGCTGTGGTCTGAGAGACTGTTAGGATTTTGGTTCTTTTGCATTTGCTGAGGAGTGTTTTACTTCCAATTATGTGATTGGTTGAGTTTAGGGTAATTGACATGTGGCACCAAAACTAATGCATATTCTGTTGTTCTTGGGTGGGCAGTTCTGTAGGTATTTATCAGGTCCACCTGATCCAGAGCTGAGTTCAAGTCCTGTATATCCTTGTTAATTTTCTGTCTCGATCATCCATCTAATATTGACAGTGGGGTGTTAAAGTCTCCCACTATTATTGTGTGAGCATCTAAGTCTCTATGTAAGTCTCCAAGAACTGGTTTTATGAATCTAGGTGTTCCTGTATTGGGTGCCTATATATTTAGGATAGTTGGTTCTTCTTGTTGAATTTAACTCTTTACCATTATGTAATGCCCTTCTTTGTCTTTTTTTTTTTTTTTTTTTTTTTTTTTTTAATCTCTGCTGGTTTAAAGTTTGTTTTGTTAGAAACTAGGACTGCAACCCCTGCTTTTTTCGGCTTTCCATTTGCTTGGTAAATTCTCCTCCACCCCTTTATTTTGAGCCTATGTGTGTCTTTGCCCGTGAGATCAGTCCCTTCAATACAACACATCAATGCGTCTTGACTCTTTACCCAGCTTGCTATTCGGTGTTTTTTAATTGGGGCATTTAGCCCATTTACATTCAAGGTTAATGTTTTATGTGATTACGAGGTCAGGAGATTGAGACCATCCTGGCTAACACAGTTGAAACCCCGTCTTTACTAAAAATACAAAAAATCAGCCGGGCGTGGTGATGGGCGCCTGTAGTCCCAGCTACTCAGGAGGCTGAGGCAGGAGAATGGTGTGAACCTGGGAGGCGGAGCTTGCAGTGAGCCGAGATCGCGCCACTGCTCTCCAGCCTGGGTCACAGGGTGAGACTCCGTCTAAAAAAAAAAAAAAAAAAAAAAAAAAAAATCCAGAATTACAAAGAGATTATTCTCACTCAAGAGCATCAACAAGAATTTTTATTTTCTAGTTCCCAGTTCAGTGTATTTTCATTTGACATATTGTTGTGATTTAATTATTGCCAGAAGCTTAAGTTTAAACTCTGAAATTCCTCCATCCAAACTCTCTATAGATTCCTTTACAAATTTTTGCCCATTTTTAATATGATATAGGATTATTTCCATCATTCAACATGATCAAAATGTTGCTTGAAAAGTTAAGGCAGAGCTTTAAATTCCCTATGCGCTTTGGCCACCCAGCGTCAAAACTGAGCAACTGCAGGCAGATGCTAACATTTTTACAGACTAGCATCATAGTACATGCTGTCGGTTTTATAGCAACAAAAATAAATCATGCCAGAGGTTCCGGAGTCTTTGAATGGTAAAAAGCATGTATATATTGAAGATATTCCCACTACAGAAAGAAGTGCATGAAAAATGAGCAGCCAAATTTTTTAATAAAAGATTTTAGTAGCATTAGTGAAAAGGATGTACCAATTCCAAAATGCTAGAAACAATCGAAAGGAGTAAAAAAATAAGAAGAAGAATAGAGAAAATGAGATAGAACACAATCGTATGTGAGGAAGCACCCAAAATTAAGAGAAGGTATATTGTCTTTTCACACTTTTTTTAAATGTAGAAGTTAATTAGAGAGGGTAATGAGACACCTCCCCCCCAAAAAAAACCAGTGAAATTGCTAATATTGTGTTATTCAGAGAAATATCTAGCTGGAAAACTGAAAGGAAACCTATAGAAGTCAAGTTCTACCAAGTTGTAATGACAAATTCAAGTGAGCAGTATCAGCAAGAGTTCTTCAGGACTAATGTTAGAACACTGTCATCCAAGTGGATTTACTACACATCTAATTGTACAGAGATAGCACTTGCCCCTTGGCGAGCACAATCTAATAAAATAAAAATGACAATACCACCAAAGAAAGAAGTTATTAGCCCATTGATCCAATTACATGTATGACAAAGAGGAGTCAATTTCAGAGATGGGTATAGAGTATGTGCTTATTTAAAATTGAAAAAGTAGAAAAATAGGCCAGGCACGGTGGCTCACGCCTGTAATCCCAACACTTTGGGAGGCCGAGGCGGGTAGATCACAAGGTCAGGAGATGGAGACCATCTTGGCTAACATGGTGAAACCCTATCCCTACTAAAAATACAAAAAATTAGCTGGGCGCGGTGGCGCATGCCTGTAATCCCAGCTACTCAGGAGGCTGAGGCAGGAGAATTGCTTGAACCCGGGAGGTGGAGGTTGCAGTGAGCCGAGATTGCGCCACTGCACTCCAGCCTGGGCTACAGAGCGAGACTCCGTTTCAAAAAAAAAAAAAAAGAAAGAAAGAAAGAAAGAAAAATGGCCATAGAACTCTGCATATGATAAGAAAAGGATTTTTATTGTTAATATGTCTTCTTTCATAATCGGGGTTGGGCTTGGGCTCCCTGCGTCAACCTCTATGGTGAAATTCTATCTTTTTAGGGTGTCTGCCCAAGCACAGAGCATGAATGTATAAGACTATAGATATAGATTAGACCAGTGGCTCTCAACATTTTTATCAGGTTCCATACACTGGATAGAAAGCACTCTCATATATGTACTTGAGTTATTCAAAATTCCTGACTCCTTTCCTGAAAGTTATTTCTCTTCCCTGAAAAAGGCATGATTAATGTAAGTCAGTAAAAAAAACAATTACAGTAACTATTCTACTTTACATTTCAAAGTAAATACTTCTCAGAAGTCAATACTCTGTGAATAGTAACTTTATTGTTAATGACCCACATCACAACAAATTATCAACCAGCATGAAACCTGTAGTCAAGCCATAAATATTGTTAAAGGTCATAATTTAATTATCCTTTGTGATTCAAGGTATACAGCAAATCACGGAAAAGCAGGTAGAAAGAAATGTGGTGCATATTCACCATTAACTAACAGAATTGAAAAGGAAGTTTCAAATAGTACTCAGCTTTCCTTTATTTCCAAAAGTTTGTATTCAAAATATCCCAGACCCAAAACCTTCCTGTCATTTTAATCATATTCAGCTATGGAAATTCGACAACCTCTCCAAGAATCCAACTATAAGGAGGTGTTTCATTGAGCCCCGTATTTCACACATAAGCCTGCTTCTTCAGGTTTTGCCCTTTAAGGGGTTTGGATAAGCACATTTTCATCTCTTCATGATCATGATTCATACTCCCCAGGGATACCCTCTAGGACTAACTCCTTTCTGCCACCATTACACACTTTTTGAGTTTGCAAACTGTTATAGATAGCTGAGCCTACCAAAGTCCTCTGATATCCATGAAGGAAAAGTCCCTCTCCTCCTCTGCCTGCTGAATAACCATTCTCTAAATATGTGTCCTCTTTTCTTGGCAGATAGAATTGCTTTCCTTTGAAATTCTGTTACAATAGTTGAGATTCTCATAGCTCTGGAAAAAAAAAGGTACTAATAAAAGTGAAACATTTGAAGAATCCTCTTTTTAATTCATTTGGCATTCTAAATTATCAAAGGTGTAAGCCATTTCTCAAGAGAAATAAATAAATTATAACTGTACTGATACAACAGGTTTCTTAATGATTGCATTAAAGAGAGCAAAAAATACACCTAACCACATGGATCCAAGAGATATAAATGTTAAGGTAAAAATTATTAACAGATTAAAACTTTTAATATTAGAGTGCTTAAAGATGGCTGAAAATAAGCCTAAATATGTGATTGCTATCTGAAGTCTTTGCTTCATATGCTAGTTCTAAAAAAAGTGCAATTATGAAATTATATAAAATAGAGGCCGCAAATTTTGGCTCATCTCTGAATCAATTCTTATCCGGGAGCCACTATAAAAGCCTGTCTTTTCTTCTGGATTTACACCAGGCAGCTGCTAATATACCCCACCACCGTTCTTCTCTTCTTACTTGGGTAAGGGGCATAGTCAGAGAAGTAGTTAGAAGGATGAATGGAACAGTGTTAAAGCCATGCTTCAGAATGCAGGTAAAAACAAAATCCCTAGGTGTACTCTGTTTATGGATAAGCTGCCTAGTTTTCAAGATAATTACCTGAACCATTTAGGTAAATTCAATTTGCTAAATAATTATTAAAAGTATAAGTTTCGGCCAGGCACAGTGGCTCACGCCTATAATCCCAGCACTTTGGGAGGCTGAGGGGGGTGGATCATGAGGTCAAGAGATTGAGACCATCCTGGTCAACATGGTGAAACCCCGTCTCTACTAAAAATACAAAAATTAGCTGGGCGTGGTGGCACACGCCTGTAGTCCCCGCTGCTCAGGAGGCTGAGACAGGAGAATCGCTTGAACCCGGGAGGTGGAGGTTGCAGTGAGCCGAGATCGTGCCACTGCACTCCAGCCTGATGACAGAGCGAGACTCTGTCTCAAAAAAAAAAAAAAAAAAAAAAAGATAAGTTGCTATTAGGTACTCCTGTGTTTGGTACTGTGCTTTGTTAATATATACGGTCTTGTCTTTCAGAATTTACAATCCAAGCTACATAATAAATACTTATCATCCACTGAAATTCATTAAACTCAATTATTCTTCTTTACTCCAAGAGTAGGTAGCCTCAGCTTGTGAATAGGATATCTTTCAAGATTTTATATATTGTTTTGAACTCAGAATGTCCCCATCCTATAGAAACTGATTAAGATGGAAATTAGGTTCCTATACCTGTGTACAAGCAAACAAAAAACTATTAAACAGAGATACTGAATCAAGTTCCCAGTTTGCATCACTACCAGTAAGTAAACACTGCTTGAACTCTTAGCCTTTTGGGGAACTAAGAACCTAATGAAAGCATATACTTCTAAAATTTCACAAACCATTAAGGTGTACCAGGTTAAGAAGGGTTGATTTAGCCCATTGTTTATTTAGGAATTTAACTGCCAATGTAAGAAATAATACCCCTTATAAGAGGCTGACTTATGGCCCCCACCACCAACATGGTTCGTCTGTATGCCCACCCAAATCTCATCTTGAATTCCCATGTGTTGTGGGAGGTAATTGAATTACAGGGACAGTTTTTTCCTGCACTGTTTTCATGATAGGGAATGAGTCTCACAAGATCTGATGGTTTTCAAAATGGGAGTTCCCCTGCGCAAGCTTGCTCTCTCTTTGCCTGCCACCATCCATGTAAGACCTGAATTGCTCCTCCTTCCTTCTGCCATGATTATGAGGCCTCCCCAGCCATGTGGAACTGTAAGTCCATTAAACCACTTTTTCTTCCCAGTCTCGGGTATGTCTTTTTTTTTTTTTTTGAGACGGAGTCTCGCTCTGTTGCTCAGCCTGGAGTGCAGTGGCTGGATCTCAGCTCACTGCAAGCTCCGCCTCCCGGGTTCATGCCATTCTCCTGCCTCAGCCTCCCGAGTAGCTGGGACTACAGGTGCTCGCCACCTCGCCCGGCTAGTTTTTTGTATTTTTTAGTAGAGACGGGCTTTCACCGTGTTAGCCAGGATGGTCTCGATCTCCTGACCTCGTGATCCGCCCGCCTCGGCCTCCCAAAGTGCTGGGATTACAGGCTTGAGCCACTGCGCCCAGCCTCGGGTATGTCTTTACCAGCAGCATGAAAACAGATTAATACACCCCCAAAAATTTATATGTTGATGTCCTAAGTCCTACTATTTCAGAATGTAACTGTATTTGGAGATAAGATCTTTTTTAAAGTAATTAAGTTAAAATGAGGTCTTTAGGGTGGGACTTAATCTAATATGACTGGTACCCTTGTGCCCTTGGACAGACATACACACACACAGCAATACCATGGAAAGATAGCCAAATAAAAAGGCCTTGGAAAAAATGAACCTGCTGACACCTTGCTCTGAGAAATCTAGTCTCCAGAACTGTGAAAAAGTGAATTTCTGTTGTTTAAGACATCAGTCTGTGGTACTTTGTTAAGGCAGCTCTCACAAACTAACACACACACCCATTAGCCCCACCTTCTAATATAATATGCCTCAAAGCAGTGATAAGAAGGGATACCACTCTAGACAGAGTGTCTTTAAAGGCTCCATTTATTTTGATAACCAGTTCTGCTTACATCCCTGCACCAGTGCTGAGACCCACTCTACTGACTCAAAGGGGCCAGACTAGAGAGAAAAGGAAGTTGTGCAACTTTCACATAAGAGAGAGTACTAAGAAGTGAAATCATTACTTTTGCACAAGCTATCTCTGTATATCCTCACAAGAGACGAAAACTTTGCAAGACACTCATACTTCCAGGTTTTGGAATTGAAGAACAAAAATCAATGTCTACTTGTTCACATTTTGGGTTATTGGTAAGTCAATTTTTCACAAATTGTTTACTAATTGAATGCAGATGTGCAGTCACCAAAAGCAGCCCTGTGTGTCTTATCTCTAAATCATTTGAGTTTTCCCTTCTCAGTAGTGGCTCCAACAGTGGGAATAACCTGAAATGGGAAAAGGCGAGGTAATAGGATACAAGAATAACAAATTTTCCAGAACATCTCATAGCCTAGGGAAGTACTGACATTTTCACCAAGCTCTTGCTATTCAACTCTGCTTTTCAGACACAAAAAATTATATAAATACAATTTTACTCAGGGAAAATTTACTGCAGCCACAGTCTCTCCTGGAAAAAAAGAAAGAACTTGTTTCCCTTGCTTAAGAGAAACAACTTGTTTATCAAAGAAAAAAAAAAAAAACAAGAGGAAGAACTTGTTTCTCTTAAGCAAGAGAAACAACTTGTTTATCAAAAAAAAAAAAAAAAAAAAACCAAGAGGAAGAACTTGTTTCTCTCGCTTAAGAGGAAGAACTTGTTTCTCTTGCTTAAGAGAAGCAACTTGTTTCACACACACACACAAAAAAAGATATGACACTTGCAAGTTACTTTTTGTGTGACCTAAACTCCCTGAATCTTGGTTTCTTATTTGTGGACAGAGAGCTGCTATATAACAGCAGCTACTCTAATGATAATGGTTGTGATGAGCATCAAATAAAATTTTACAAGAACTGCTATTTGTAAAGACCATCAAAAGATGGGTTTTTTCTAGAGACCCTGTATCACCATGACACAAGTGAATAAAGTAACAATTTCCTCAATCCTTCCCCAAGGGGACATTACCAAAAGCCATTTTCTCAACTAAGAAAATACCCAAATGTTTCAAGGACTTTTGGACACAGAGTCTGAGTTGACACTAAAGCATCATTATTAGTTCCTCTGTTAGAGAACCAGCATATGGGGGTAAAGTAATAAATGCAGTCTGGCCAAGTACTATCCAATTGTGGGTCCACACACCTACCCAGTAGTCACTACTGCCATTGCTAATTGAATAACAATAGTGGACATGCTTGGTAATTAGCAGAATCCCCATGTTGGTACCTTGGACTGTGGAATAAGACTCATATAGTAGAGAAAGCTAATTTTAAACTCTGGAACTGCTCCTCCCCAAGACAGTAAATTTTAACAAACCGTATTTCACCTGTTTGTTAGTGAGGGTATTGGGGAAGTGATGGCAGAGATTAATGACACTTTTGAAAACCTACAGAATATTTGGTTGCTGATTTTCATCATATTCCCTTTCAATTGACCAGCAAGGACCCTACAAAAAACAGACATATCTTGGAGAATGACAGAAAAGTAAGGCAAATCCGATCAGAAAAGTAGTCCCAATTACAGGTGTTGTGCCAGATGTGGCTTCTTTGCTAGAGCAGATTACCACAAACTCTAATATACAGTATACTATTGTTGATCTGAAAAACACTTTATTTTCCAAACTTATTGGAAAGATCAGAAATGGTCTGAATTCACTTGAAACAGATAGATGTATATATTTACAGTCTTACCCAGAGCTAGGTTAATTATTTTGCCCTCTGACATAATGTATTTCAAAGATACCTGAAATGATCATTTGTCAAAACATAGCATTGATTCACTATATTGATGATACCATGCTAATTGGCCTGGACAAGCAAGAATTTAGCATATACATTATGGTATAGCATATGCATTCCAGAGTGTGGGAGTTAAACCCTATAAGGGCTCAGAGAAATGCCATGTAGGTAGTATATGGGAGTCCAGTGATCTGGTACAAGCCATGACATCCTCTCTAAACTAAACAAATTATTGCATCTTATACATCCCTCCACAAAAAGGGAAGCACCATGCCTGGTATTCTGGTATTCCTCTTTGGCTAATATGTTCAACATATTATATATTAGTAAATACTGCTCTTATCCACTCACTAGATAGCATGAAAGGCTACAAGCTTTGAGTGGGGTCCAAAGCAGGAGAGAGCCCTGCAGCGGGTACAGGGAGCGCTTGGGCCATATGATCTGGCAGACCTTTCAGTATGAAAAGCATCAGTAATCAGAAAAGATAATATATGGAGTTTATGGCAAGGCCCTAAAGTAAAATTACAATGTAAATCTCTAGGATTCTGGATCAAGCCACTCCATCTGAAATAAGGAGTTACACACCATTTTTAAAAATAAAAGCTCGGAGTGCAATTGGGCCCTGGTGGACAGAGAGAAAAGATAAAGAGTGTAATTATAGAAGATCAAGTGATTAGTGGACTAAAACTATCCATTATGAGGTAGGTTCTCCCAGATCTGCCTAAGTCAGCCGAAGAAAGCCTCTTGCCCAAGATCAAGCCCCTTTGCTGAGGGAAGCCCATTTTCATTGACTGATCCAGATGTAAAGTTATAAGGCCCAACCCTTCCTTCAAAGTGGGCCAACTCTGAAGGGTCACATCTGTTCCAAAGCTTCTCTCGAGGTGGCTGAAGCCATTATCACGACTGCATCACAGCTCCGCTCTCCCATGAATATTCTTACTTCCTCTGCTCTCCCACAGATATTGATCCCAAGGACATTCTTCAGTAAATTTTTTCAGACACATTTGCATCTTAGAATCTTTTTTTCCCAAACAAACATACCTGAGATGGGCACATACCAAAATGCTATTGAGTTGAGTAAGTGAAAATGAGCTAGGGGAAAAAAGTTTAACTTTTCAAAACTAATGCTGAGTTGAATTTATTTATTTATTTATTTATTTTTATTATTTTTATTTTTGAGACAGGTCTCATTCTGTTGCCCTGGCTGGACTGCAGTGATGCAATCATGGCTCACTGCAGCCTCAGCCTCCTGGGCTCAATAGATCCTCCCACTTCAGTATCCCAAGTAGCTGGGACTACAGGCACGCACCATCACACCGGGCTAACTTTTTAAATTTGTAGTAGAGACGAGGTCTCACTATGTTGTCCAGGCTGGTCTTGAACTCCTAAACTCAAGCAATCCTCCTTCCTCAGCCTCCCAAAGTGCTGGGATTACAGGAATGAGCAACTGCACCTGGCCTGAATTTTAATTTATAAAGAAAAAGAGTGGAAGAAAGGAAATGGTCGGGAAGGAAAGGAAAAGAGTCTCTCCTACCCATGTCTGATGAACACATCCCCTATTACTTGAAATGCTAGTATGTGATCAGTTGGGTAGACTCATGTCCCTAGTTACCAAAGCGAGGGATAATGTTAGCCTGGAGAACTACCACAATTTGCTATTCAGCAAAGAAAAAGCTAAATATCTTAACCCAACCCATACTGTGTTTGCCTCCTGTGAAAATTCTGAATTTCATTCACTCATTTAATAAATATTTATTTAGCACTTACAATATGTCAAGCACAGCTCTATATTTTATAATATGGTACTACTATCTTTACTATCTTTATAGCTTTAAATCTATGAATGAAATAGATGTTTCAGATATTCTTGGATATAATATTATACATAGCCATTTATTTTCTTTCTCTTTTTTTGTTGCTTTCTCATTGCAAGTCACAAAGTCAATAAAGCAATGATAATCAGAGTAGATATCAAAAGGACATTTAAATTGGAATAGTCTTCTATTTACCAAAGATATTCTGAAGGACATTTTTCAGGCTGTTACACATTTACATAGGAGATTCAATAATATCATACTTGCAAAGTAGCTAGACATTATGACATTTTGGATTTGAGATGACAGTATTAAAATGACAATATAAGAAAACTGTAATTTACACAAAATTAGAAAAGATGAGGACAAAATAGCATTTTAATTACCAACAATGAATAATATATCAAGGAGAATATAGCAAAAGAAAATTTAGTGGGAAAACATTTTTGAAAACACATAAAACAACTTAAAAGTTTCTCATATTAAGAATATATCTCTGCAAATTGGTGAACAAAAAATGCTCCAGCTCTGAAAAAAAAAAACTTAGGTTAACATAAAAAAAATTCAAAGACAAAACTAAGAGAAATTCATCTGTGAAATTACTTAAAGTGTAGAGATAAAAAATTAGCTTCGGTTACAACTGTAAGTGAAATCATAGGTCACAATTTTATTAGTCTTTAATAGAAAACTTAAAGAAGTTGCTAACACAAGGGCTTTTGGGAATGCAAAGTGTTGTCAGATACAGGAGAAGGTTAGAGAATATTTACACACAGCAACTCCAGAATTTAAATTAAATCTACTCTTAGTCCAAATCACATAAACCTGAATTTTTGTAAACCAAGGATGAAGTTATTCAATAATATTCAGAAGTTAATTTGAATAGAAAATTACTAGTCTTGTTGACTTGAAACTTTGAAATTGGGTGTTTGTTATAAAAGAAACTTATTTTCTAAAGAAAGCTTTGTTCACTTAAAGTTGTAAGCACTATTTGCCATATGGGGTTGAATTTGCTCACCAAATCTACAATTAAATCACTGACTATATAACCTAAATGCTTTTAATATAAATCACTCACCCAGTACATAAAAACTGTGCCTACTTCTATTAAGTTATAACTCTATCTGCAAGTGTTCCTCTTTGAATAGATTGTTAAAGTAATGATTCTAACATATTACCTTTAAAATACAACACAAAATCTCATTCTTTTGCAGAAAAGACTCAACAAGCTAAGCTGTAGATCTGAATTATTTTTAAACCCAGTGACCAGCAGATGAAACAGAATATAACATGAAAACTGAAAACGCCTAGTACATTTTGAGAAGTGGAAAAATCTAGAAGAAAGTTATGGAGCATTTTTAAACAACTAAATTATTGAAATGTTACCAAAAATAAAACAACTGCTCAGATGCAATTGTTTTATTTAATAAAGGCAAAACCTTACTAGAGGCAGACACAAGCTACCGAAAAAAAACCTAATGAAGTTAGAACTAGAACAAAGTATAAGTCAAATAAGAGAAATGGAAACAATAAACTCAAAGGAAAAATCATTTTAAAAACTAATCATTACTTTGAAAAGAAATTACAAAATTAAACCCACTTACTAAAAAGGAAAAAAACTACAAATTAATAAAATGAGAAATAAAATATAAGAACAAACATAAAAGATTTTTTTTAAATGTCTAAAACAATAATGAGATACCACTACACACCTGTAAGAATGGTCAAACCCAAAATGTTACATCACCAAATCCTGGTGAGGATATAAAGCAATAGGAACTGTCACTCACTGCTGGTAGTATTGTTAAATAGTGCACCCATTTTGGAAAACAGTTGCAGTTTCTTACAAAATTAATAGTGGAGGCATGTCATTATACATTTGTCAAAACCTACAAAATATATAACATCAAGGGTGGATCCTAATAATAACTATGGACATTGAGTGATGATGATGCATCAATGTAAGTTCATTGATTGTAACAAATGTACCACTCTAGTGGGAGGTGTTGATAGTGGGGGAGACTATGCGTGTGTGTAGGCAGTGGCATATGGGATCTCTCTGTACTTTCCACTCAACCTTGCTATTAATCTAAAACTGCTCAAAAAAATAGTCTATTTAGAGAGAAAGAAAAGAACAAAGGAAGAGCAGAAAGAAGGAAGGGAAGGGGAGGAGAGGGGAATCTTTTTAATTAGGAAGCTGATTCTAAGTTTGATATATAAAAAAATGAGTAATATATGATCAACTGATTTATTCTGAGACAGGGTCTTACTTTGTCACCCAGGCTGGAATGGTGCAATGGCATGCTGGTGGCTCACTGAAGCCTCTACTTCTTGGGCTCAAATGAGCCTCCCGCCTCAGCCGCTCAAGTAGCTGAGACCACAAGCATAAGCCACCATGGCTGGCTAATATTTTGTGTGTGTGGAGATGAGGTCTCCCTACGTTGTCTAGGTTGGCCTAAAACTTCTGGGCTTAAGCAATTCCCTCACCTCGGCCTCCCAAATCAACTGATTTTTGACGACAGTGCCAAGACCATTCCATTCAGATAGGACAATCTTTTCAATAAATTGTGCGAAAAAATTGGATATAAATATGCAAAAAAAAATCAGTTGGACCTTTACTACACACCACATACAAAAATCAACTCAAAATAGATTAAGACCTAAATGTAAGGGCTGAAACTACAAAATTTGTAGTGGAAAAAAAGGGAAACATTTCATGATATCTGATTTGGCAATGATTTCTTGGATATGTCACCAAAAGCACATGACACAATAAAAAATAGTTAAGTTGGCCTTTATCAAGTTTTTAAATTTTGTGCATCAAAAAACACTATCAACATAGTGCAAAGGAAACATTCAGATAGTACAATTGCTTTGGAAATTAGTATACTTGGTCCTCAAAAAAATAAAAGAAACATATAATTACCATATGATCCAGCAATTCTACTTCTGAGTATACATCCAAAATCATTGAAAGGAGGGACTTGAATAGATATTTTTACACCTATAATCATATTATTCACAATAGCCAAATAGTGGAAGCAACTCAGGTATCCATCAATGGATGAATGAATAAACCAAATGTGTTTTCTATGTGCATACACACACATACACACACACACACACACACACACAATGGAATATTATTCAGCCTTAAAAAGGAAGGAAATTCTGACACATGCTAAAACATGGAGGAGGCTTCAGGTCGTTATGTGAAGTCCATACGAATGCTTCATAAGCGTAAGCATTTCTATGATTTCACCTATAAGAAGTACCATGTTAGATGTCTCAGTGTATTTAGGCTGCCACAGCAAAATACCATAATCTGGGTGGCTTATCAATAATAGAAATTTATTTCTTACAGTTCTGGAGGCTGAGAAATCCAAGATCATGGTGCCAGTAAATTCTGAGTCCGGTGAGGGCCCACTTTCTGCTTCATAGGTGGCTGTCTTCTCACTGTGTCCTTACATGATGGAAGGGGCCAGGGAGCTCTCTGAGGTCTCTTTATGGGGGCACTAATCTTATTCATGAGGGCTTCACTCTCCTTTGGGAGGTAATTTTACCTCCCAAATGCCTCACCCCCTAATACCATCATATTGAGCATTAAAACTTAACATATGAGTTCTGGGGTGACACAAACATTTAGACCATAGCACTGGAGTAGTAAAATTCATAGACACACAAAAATAAAATGGTTGCCAGAGGCTGGGGAAAGGGAGGGGTGGGCAGTTATTGTTTAATGGGTACAGACTTTCAGTTTGGGAAGATGAACAAAGTCCTGGTAACAGGAATTGATGGTAACAGTCATTGCACAATAATGAGTGTACTTAATGCCACTGAACTGTATACTTAAACGTTGATAAAACAGTAAATTTTATGTTATTTACATTTTAGATTTTTTAAATTAAAATTAAAAAAATAAGTAATAGTCAATAAATTTCTGAAAAAGAAGAGCATTATAAAGGGGCTTAGTTCACACGCCTGTAATCCCAGCTACTCGGAAGGCAGAGGCAGGAGAATCGCTTGAACCCAGGAGGCAGAGGTTACAGTGAGCTGAGATCACACCACTGCACTCCAGCCTGGGCAACAGAGTGAGGCTCCGTCTCAAAAAAAATAATTTAAAAAAAAAACGTTGGTGGAGGTTGTGGCAGGCTTAGTTTAATCAGTTACTTAATTAAGACGATGTGGTGCTAGCACAATATTACACAAATAGCTGGAAAAAATGATCAGAAATTGATCAAATATAATGAGAATTTAGTTGCTTCAAGTCAGTAGAGAATGACTACTTTAGTAAATGGTGTTGGGATAATAATTATCCCTCCAGGAAATAATGAAATTGGATACACACTTTCCACCTTATAACAATAAAAATTCCAGAATGATCAGACTCAAATGTAAATAAATCATAAAGAAGCTAGAATAAATCATGTGAGAAAAATTGTTATAATCTTGAAGTGAGAAAAGCCTTTCTAAGTGTGCTTCCAAACTGAAAAGCCGTAAAAGAAAGCATTGATTCCAAGTCTTTGCTATTGTGAATAGTGCCACAATAAACATACGTGTGCATGTGTCTTTATAGGAACCAACCCAAATGTCGATCAATGACAGACTGGATTAAGAAAATGTGGCACATATACACCATGGAATACTATGCAGCCATAAAAACGATGAGTTCATGTCCTTTGTAGGGACATGGATGCAGCTGGAAACCATCATTCTCAGCAAACTGTCGCAAGAACAGAAAATCAAACACCACATGTTCTCACTCATAAGAGAGAATTGAACAGTGAGAACACTTGGACACAGGAAGGGGAACATCACACACTGGGGCCTGTTGTGGGATGGGGGAGAGGGGAGGGATAGCATTAGGAAATATACCTAACCTAAATGACGAGTTAATGGATGCAGCACACCAACATGGCACATGTATACATATGTAAGAAACCTGCACGTTGTGCACATGTGCCCTAGAGCTTAAAGTATAATAAAAGAGAAAAAAAAAGAAAAAAAGAAAATAAAGAAAGCATTGATTAATTTTACTACAATTAAATTTTTTAAATACATGGAAAAAAACCACCAAAGTTAAAAACTGGAGAAAGGTATTGCAACATACAAAGAAATGCTTTATTTTCCTTATATAGTGAAGGTTCCTCCAAATCAATATTAAAGAGAAAAAATGGAAAACAGAGAAAGATCAAAGGAGACATTTTATAGAAAAGGACATATAAGTGGCTCTTAGTCATATGAATAGACACACAAACTTTCTCACAAGAAAATAAATACGTATAAAGATACCCCGAAATATCAACTTTTACATGTAAGTTTGACAAGGATCAGAAAGTTTAATAACATTCTTGGCAAAAGCATAGAGAAACAGGCATTTTTATACATTGCTGATTGGTGTATAAATGGGTTTAAAATCTGTGAAGGGCAATTTGGCAATATTTACAAAAATTTCTAAACTATGTGCATTTTGATGCAGCACTCCCACGTCTAGAAAATTATCTACAGATGGTCTCACATAACAGGCACTCCATCCTCAAAGTGTTTAGGTTTTGCCCCTCAGGTTATACCCATGACCTTCAAGAAGTTTAGTTTGTTGGCTCTTTCTAAGATGTTCATAGTGGTGTGCTCTCTCTACTTTCTCCAGTAAATACCTTTGCTCAAATGCTGTTGTGTTCTAGGACTCCAGTCTTGGTCTGTATCTTTCTCTTGATTACTTTTTTTTTTTTTTTTTTTTTTTTTTTTGAGAAGGAGTCTCGCTCTGTTCTGTGTAGCCCAGGCTGGAGTGCAGTGGTGCGATCGTCGCTCACGGCAAGCTCCGCCTACCGGGTTCACGTCATTCTTCCGCCTCAGCCTTCCGAGTAGCTGGGACTACAGGAGCCCGCCACCACGCCCGGCTAATTTTGTTTTTGTATTTTTAGTATGGACAGGGTTTCACTGTGTTAGTCAGGATGGTCTGGATCTCCTGACCTCGTGATCCGCCCGCCTCGGCCTCCCAAAGTGCTGGGATTACAGACGTGAGCCACGGCTCCGGGCCTTGATTACTCTTCTTAAGCAATCTCGTTCCATTCTCTGGGCCTTAACTACCATCAGTAGGTTAATCTCCTCCAAATCTTTAATACTGATACCTATCTTCAGGCTTTTAAACCTGTGTGTAACTCAAGCCCTTCAAACCTTGAATATCTAAGAGAGAGTTTACCCCACTTTCCATCCTCCAAACACATTCTTCCTCTCATATTTCCAAAATCACTTAAAGACTCTACTATTCACCAAGTACCCAAGGCAAAAATATGGAAGTCATCTTTAGCAATTTATTCTTCTTTACTTTTCACTCACAATCAAATGGTGCCAGTTTTCCCTCCTAAACATTTCTCAAATCTGGCTCGTCCCCTGTAACCCTGCTACTGCTGCTTTAGTTCAGGCCCTAATCTTTTTTGGCCTGGCATGTTGCAACAGCTAAACCACTTCTCCTCCTGTGTATAGCCTAGCTCTCATCAAGGTCACCAAAGCCTTTGTAGTCTATCCGAAATCCAGATCTGAATATGTGAACACCCTGCTTAAAATCCATCAGTGAATCCCCACTTCCTTCAGCCTGAAGCCTAGACTATGTATCATGACACAAGGTCTTCATAATCCATTCCCCTTTCCTTATCCTCACTTTATTTCTCATTATTCCATACCTCGCACTTTGTGTTCTGGTAGTGTAGAATTTCTGGTAGTTTCTTTCTCAGATCACATTATTTCTTCCCTCTAATCTCTCTGAAACTCTTTACATTTCTTCTTGGCTAAGCCTTATCCATCTTTGAAGACAGAAATTGTTAATCATATCCCCCAAAAAGGCTGCTCTGAACTTCCTGGTCAGGGTAAGTATGCGGTCCCACTGGGTACGGTTACATATGCACTACACTAAAGTGTCTGACTGATGGGACAAGTAGGGGCAGCAAACTCTCTGGCAGATGGGCATTTGTCTTCTTTTGAGAAACAGCTCTGCAGATCTTTTGCCCTTTTTAAAGTAAATTATGTGTTTTCTTGCTATTGAGTTTCTTATGCATTCTGATTATTACTCCCTTGTTGGATAGATACCGAGCAATATTTCCTCCCATTCTGTAGGTTGTCTTTTCTCTTTGTGTATTATTTCGTTTCCTGTGTAGAAGTTTGTTAGCTTGATATAATAACATTTGTCTATTTGTGCTTTTGTTGCCTGTGCTTTTGAGGTCTTACCCAAAATGTCTTTGCCCAGACCAATGTCCTGAAGTGTTTCCCCAAAGTTTTATTCTCATAGTCTCAATCCTAGACTTAAGTATTGAATTCATTTTGATGTTATTTGTGTATATGGTGAGAGGGCTCAAGCTTCATTCTGCTTATCGTTTGTAGTTTTCTCAGCATCATTTATTGAGGAGACTGCCATTTCCCCAATGTACGTTCTTGGTGCCTTTTCCAAAAATGAGTTGGCTGTAAATGTGTGGATTTATTTCTTGATTCTCTCTTCTGTTCCATTGGTCTTTGTATATGTTTTTATGTGAGTGCCATGTTGTTTTGGTTACTCTGGCTTTGTAGTGTATGTATTCATTTTGTATATACACATACACATGTATATATACACATGTGTACATACACACACACTTACCTCTGAAATCATTTTTTTAATTTTTAATTTTGTTATCATTGGCCAGGTAGTAAACTTAGCACCTGATAGGTAGTTTTTCAACCCTTTCCCTCTTTTCCTCCCTCCCCACGCTTGGAATTCTTCATGTTTATTGTTCCCATCTTTGTGTCCATGCGTACTGAATATTTAGCTCCCACTTATAAGTGAGAACATGCAGTATTTGGCTTTGGCTTGGGTTGATTTCATGTCTTTGCTGTTGTGAATAGTGCTGTGATAAATATATGAGTGCAGGTGTCTTTTTGATAGAATGATTTATTTTCCTTTGTGTATATACCTAGTAATGGAATTGCTGGATCAAATGATATTTCAATTTCCAGTTCTTTGAGAAATCTCCAAACTCCTTTCCACAGAGGCTGAACTAATTTACATTCCCACCAACAGTGTATAAGCATTCCCTTTTCTCTGCAACCTCACCAACATCTGTTATTTTTTGACCTTTTGATAATAGCCATTCTGGCTAGTATAAGATAGTATCTCACTGTGGCTTTGATTTGCATCTCTCTGATTATAGTATATTTTGAACTCAGGTAATATGATATCTCCTGCTTTATTTTTAAGCTCAGGATTTTTTTGGTTATTTAGGATCATTTGTGCTACCATACAAATTTTAGAATTTTTTCTGTGAAGAATGTCATTGGTATTTTGATAGGAATTGCATTGAATCTGTAGAAAGCTTTGGGTAGCAATGACATTGTAATGATATTAACTCTTCTAATTCATGAGCATGAAGTATCTTCTATATTTATTGCCCTCATCAACTTCTTTCATCAGTGTCTTAACAATTTTCCTTGTAGAGAACATTCACTTATCTGGTTACATTTACTCCTATGTATTATATATTTTTATACCTATTATAAATGCAATTATTCTCTTTTATTTCTTTTTCAGTTTGCTGTTGGCATATATAAATTCTACTCGTTTTTATATGTTGCTTTTGCATCCTGCAACTTTACTGAATTCATTTATCAGTTCTAACAATTCTTGGTAGTGTCTAGGTTTTTCTAATTATACTATTATGTCATCTAGAAACAAGGATAATTTGACTTCTTCCTTTCCCGTTTGGATGCCTTTAATTTCTTTCTCTTGCCTAATTGCTCCTTAGGACTTCCAGTACTAGTACTGTGTTGAATAAAAGAGGTGAAAGTAGGCCTGTTTGTCTTATTCTAGATCTTAAAGAATGGCTTTCAATTTTTCCCCATTTACTATAATGCTAGCTGTGGGTTTGTCATATGTGACCTTTATGGTTTTGAGGTAGGTTTCTTTTATAATCAGTTTGTTGAGGGTTTTTATCATAAAGCGATGTTGAATATTGTCAAACACTTTTTCATCACCTAATGAAATGATCATATGGTTTTTGTTCTTGATTCTGTTAATGTAATGTATATTTTTATTGATTTGCGTATGTTGAACCATTTTTGTATTCCTGGGATTAATTCCACCTAATTATTATCGATTTTCTTTTTAATGTGTTATTGTATTTGGTTGCTAGTATTTTGTTCAGGATTTCTGTATCTATGTCCATCAGGGACACTTGCCTGTATTTTCTTTTTTATATTGTGTCTTTGTCTAGTTTTAAAATCAAGGTAATTCAAGCTTTGTATAATTAATTTGGAAGTATTCTTTCCTCTTCAATTTTTTGGAATAGTTTAAGTAAAATTGTATTAGTTCTTTTTTAAATGTTTGGTAGAATTTAGAAGTGAAGTCATCATCACCTGGGTTTCTGTTGTTGTTGGGAGACTTTTAAATTGTTGCTTTGATTTCATTATTCATTACTGGTGAGTTCTGGTTTTCTATTTCTTCATGGTTCAATGTAAGTAGGTTTTATGTGTCCAGAAATTTTTCCATTCCTTCAGGTTTTCCATCTGTTGGCATAGAGGTGTTCATAATAGTCTTTAAAGATCCTTTGCATTTATTTGGCTATGTGGTTATGTTCCCCTTTTCATTTCTGATTTTATTTATTTGGGTCTTCTTTTTTTTCTTAGTCTAGCTAAGGTTATGTTGATTTTGTTTATCTTTTTTAAAAAACTAATTTTTTCATTGATCTTTTTCTTGGTCTCAATTGTATTTATTTCTACTCTGATCTTTGTTATTTCTTTCATTCTACTAATTTTAGTTTGACATATTCTCGCTTTTCTTCTGGTCCTTGTGGTGCATCATTAGGTTGTTTATCTGAAATCTTTCTATGTTTTTGATGTATTTATTGCTAGAAACTTCCCTCAGTACTGTTTTTGCTAGATCCCATAGAATTGGGTGTGTTGTGTTTTCATTTTCATTTGTTTCAAGAAATTTTTGAATTTTCTCTCTAATTTCTTCATCAACCCATTGATCATTCAGGAGGACATTGTTTTATTTCCATGGTTTCTATAGTTTTCAAAGTTCTTCTTGTTATTAATTTCTAGTTTTATTCCATTGTGGTCAGAAAAGATATTTGATATGATTTAGACTTTTTTGAATTTGTTGAGACTTGTTTTGTGGCCTAACATATGGTCTATTCTAGAAAATGTTTTTGGGTTCTGGTTTTGGTTTTAGTTTTTGTTTGTTTGTTTATTTTTGATACAGGGTCTCACTGTGTCACCCAAGCGGGAGTGCAATGACACAATCATGACTTAATGCAACTTCAACCTCTAGGGCTCACATGATCTTCTTGCCTCAGCCTCTCAACTAACAGAGACCACAATGTATACCACTATGTCTGCCTAATTTTTTATCTTTCATAGAGATGAGGTACCACTATGTTACACAGGCTGGTCTTAAACTCCTGGACTCAAATGATCCTCCTTCCTTGGCCTCCCAAAGTGCTAGGATTATAGGCATGAGCTACCACACCCAGCCAAGAATGTTTAATATGCCAATGAGAAAAATATGTATTCTGCAACAGTTGGACAAAATTTTCTGTAAATGTCATTTATGTCCATTTGATCTAGAGTGTAGTTTAACTCTGATGTTTCTTTATTTCTTTTTGGTCTGGATGATCTAGTACTAAGAGTTGGGTGTTGAAGTCCCCTACTATTACTGTATTGCAGTCCATCTCTCCCTTTATATTTATTAATGTTTACTTTATATGTTTGCTTTATATATTTATATGTTTGCTTTATATATTCTATAATGTTTGTTTTGTATTGTTTGCTCCAATGTTGGGTGCATATATATTCACGATTATTATATACTCTTGGCCTCTTTATCATTATATAATGACATTGTCTCTTTTTACAGTCTTTAACTTGAAGTTTATTTTATGTGACATAAATATAGCTACTTGTACTCTTTTTGGTTTTCCATTTGTGTGAAATATCTTTTTCCATTTCTTCACTTTCTACGTCTTTTTGGTAAAGTGAGTTTCATGTAGGCAGCATATAATTAGGTTTTGATTTCTATCCATTCAGTCACTGTCTTTTAATTGGAGAATTGAGTCCATTTACATTCAATGTTTTTATTGATAGGTAAAGACTTACTACTGCCATTTTGTTACTTTTTTTGTTTTTTAAACAAAATTTTCCAAATTTTATTAAGATTATAAACATTTAGATTGATAAAGTTCAATGAATCACAAACAGAATAAATGTAAGTTCAAAACCAAACAAAACCAATCACTATATTTAAGATCAGATACATTATGTGGTAAAAACAATAAATAGCTAAGGCAAGATTAATCAAAATTCAGTATAGTGGTTACCTCTGCAGAGAAGGATGGGAAACTCAAAACTTTAAATGTATTAGTAAATTATTTTTCCTTCTTTTTCTTTTAATTTTATTTTTTTATAGAGACAAGGTCTTGCTGGTCTCAAACTCCTGGCCTCAAGTTATCCTCCACCTTGGCATCCCAAAGATTACAGGCCTGATCTTAGGGGTAAATAAGTATTTGTATTATTTTTCTTTTTTCCTTTTTTTTGACCTTCCCAATGTGAGTGCATTTATTATTAAATTGGATATATACAAAATATTTTTTGCAGGTGTGATAGACATCACAATAAGTGGAAAATTAATGAAGTTCATCATTCTTCTTCTGTGTTACTTATAACACAAACCAGAAACCTGGAAGTCACCCTTGACCTCTCCCTCACCCACCAAAAATCCAGTTAACTGTTACTTTCTTACTTCTCCCTACCTCTACTCTCACACCCTGGCCAAAGCCACCTTGACTCTCACCTGAAATACTGATATGTCCCTTTCTCTCCCTTACACCCTCGCTCTAATCTAATCTCCACATTGCAGCCAAGGAAAACACTTTCAGCCTTACCTGTCCATCTCGAATCTATCTCACCATCCCCTTTACTATCAGAAGCAAGAGTGACAAGTAAATTTCCCAAGACAACTTATAGCCAGGAAATGGCAGAAGCAGGATTCAAAATCTACTAAAGAGTTCACATGTCTTTGTTTGTTTGTTTTGAGATGGAGTCTCACTCAGTCACCCAGGCTGGAGTGCAATGTCACAATCTCAGCTCACTGCAACTTTTGTCTCCCAGGTTCAAGCAATTCTCCCATCTCAGCTTCCCGAGTAGCTGGGACTACAGGCACCTACCATCATGCCTGGCTAATTTTTGTATTTTTAGTAGAGATGTGGTCTCACCATGTTGGCCAGGCTGGTCTTGAACTCCTGACCTCAGGTAATCCACCTGCCTCAGCCTCCCAAAGTGCTGAGATTACAGGCATGAGCCACCACACCCAGCTGAGTCCACATGTCTTATCCACCCACTGTCCAACCTTGGATGATACTAGGAAAGGCTTAGCCACTGGCTAGCACAGGCCCATCTCTGGATAAAGGATAGATTTATTTCTTCTCCAATCACCACCCCACTTCTTTTTATCTGTTGTTAACTCCTAGTTTTCCTTAAATCTGACTTCAAACCACAACTTCCAAGAAATGCCTTTCTAACTCCCTTACCCAATTGCAAGTCCCCACTATTTGTCCTCCCAGCACTTTGTGCATTTATTTTTTTTCTTTTCTTTTTTTTTTTTTTTTAAGATAGAGCCTCATTCTGTCACTCGGGCTGGAGTGCAGTCATGCCATCTTGGCTCACTGCAACCTCCGCCTTCCACGTTCAAGTGATTATCCTGCCTCAGCCTCCTGAGTAGTTGGGACTACAGGTGTGTGCCACCATGCCCGGCTAATTTTTGTACTTTTTGTAGAGATGGGGTTTCATCCTGTTGGCCAGGCTGGTCTCTAACTTCTAACCTCAAGTGATCTGCCCACCTCAGCCTCCCAAAGTACTAGGATTACAGGTGTGAGCCACTGTGTTCAGCCCACTTTATGCATTTCTAGTAACATCCCTCCTCCACTAGATTGTGACCTCCACAAGAGCAGGAGCCTGTTTTGCCCTCCGTTGGAATGCACTTCATACACCCTTGATCATTCTGATCCTCTCCATGTCCATTTCTTGGTGAAAGTGTTAGATCATCAACCAGACCTCTTGTCTTACATAATAGCAATCTGGTCTGCTGGCCCTACCCACAATGCTGTGTGTGAGCCACGTGGGCAGGGGAACAGAGACCAGCCCTGGCCCAGTGAACCCAAGATGGCCTGCTCCATGGAAGGGATCTGGTGCCCTGGTAGAAATGAAAGAGACTTTGAGTACTCAAGACCTCAATTCGTGGGGCTGATGAATGTGTCATAAATGAGCCCCTTCTGCTCCTGTTCTTTTAATCATGTCCACTCCCCTCACTTGGGGGCTTGGATGGAGGGCACTTGGATGGTCCATCCCAGGAATAGTGGGGCCACTAGTAACACAGACCGAGGCAGCAAAGCAGGACAGGGTCACGGTGGGGGTGGGAGAGCAGGGGCAGACACAGCCAAGGCTGTAGGGCTTCTCTAGAGGCCCAGATAAGCTTGAGCCTGTAGAGGACCAGCTTCTTTCCTTGGCAGTACCGGGCACATTCAGAAATTTTGTCTATGATCTTTCTGCTCTACAGAGGCAGGGTGCCTTCATGCACCTCTGAATCCTTACTGTCCATGCCATAGTTTTCAGAAGATAGAGACATGTCCAATGGTGTATGTCGAAGAAATGGGAGGAACAGCTAGCCATCATGAGTCCTTCGGGTCTGACTGAGGCACCTCCTTGAGAAGTCTTTCTTCCCTGACACATTATTTAGTTATCTCCATGCTTCAGGCCATGGGTCCCCACAGCCTTGGTGCTCTCAGTATTGTAGGCTCAAAAAACATTTGGTGAATGAATATAGAACTTGAAGACTGCCTCTCCTCTGAGCAGTCGCCACGTCCAGTGTTCTCTGCCTAGAGTCCTCTTCCTTCTTCATTCACCTAAGGACTGGGAGCAGGAGGACCGTCCTACTCTCCATTGTTGGCCTGTGGGTCTGAGGGTCCTGGCCGATGAGTCTTCTGGTGTTGCTTGAGATGGTTAGACTTCATGAACTCTCGGCTGCATTGATCACATTTATATGGTCGATGTCTGGTGTGTACCCACGTATGTCGTCTAAGCTCATTAGAACGGAAGAAAGACCATGAACACCTTTCCTATTGCACGAATAGGGCCTCTCACCCATGTGCTTGCACTGGTGGCTAACTAGGTGGTAGCGTTTGGTATATGCTTTCCCTCAGTTCTTGTAGTTGCAGCAGTAAGGCCTTGCCTCTGAGGAGGCCCCTCTACCAGTCTTTCCTGAGGCCTGGAGTTCTGCCGTGCTGTCTGTGGAGCAGGTCTGGGCTGCTCCGGTAGGAATGGGCCTTCTTAGGAGTCTGGCTGACTTACAAGAGAGTCCTGAGATCCTAAAACCAGCAGTGACTGGGACTCAACTGGGGGCATCCCAAGATCATGGGCATCTTGGGGGGGGCAACATCTGAGCCACGGAGGGGAGCATAGCCTGGGCCTCAGTGGAAGGCATGGTCGAGGCCAACAATGTTTCATCAGAAGGTACTGTCAAGAGGCCAGGGTAAGGCATTGTAGCGTCCCCAATGTGGGACATCATTGGAATTCCAGTGGAAGCTGAGACTTGCAGCCTGAAGGCCCTGGCCACCTTTGGAGTACTGGGCTCTCCTACAGGCATTATCTGGGGCCCACTGAAAATCATCCTCTCTTGCTGAGGGGGAGACACTCCCTGACAGTAAATCATCCGGGAAGGAGTGAGAGTCACTTGGGGGCAGTAGCTCACACCATGCTCAGGCAGTGGCATACTGAACTGTGGCCCCCCTTCATCCACAATCTGCCCCAATGCCTCAACAGACAACAAAGGGGGCCTCAGCATCTCTGTCCTGTGAGGAAAGTGCTGAATGCTTGGTAGGCCATGCACTCCAGAGCTTCCAGAAGATAAGTCACGTTCAAGATGGGTGCTGAGTTCTTATCCTGGGCGGCCTGGTGTGCCGCCTGCCACTGGCTCAGCTTCCCAGCTTCCTGCTCCATCTCAGCCTGGGGTTGGCTATACATGAAGACTAGGTGGTGTCTAGACTCTGCTGAACAGACAGGGAGCAACCCACCACGGCATGGCAGGCGGACACTGGGACATTGCCCCTGGTTGTTTTGTAACTCCTTTCTTCCTTTATTCCTTTGTTACTGTCTTCCTCAGTGGTTAAATGAGTTTCTCATGTAATGGTAATATGTTTAAATTTGTTGCTTTTTATTTTTAGTGAATCTATTTTAGGATTTTGGAGGAAGGTTTCCTTGTTTGTTTTTGTTTTTTAGAGATAGGGTCTCATTGTGTTGCCCAGGCTGGACTCCTGGGCTCCAGAGATCCTTCCACCTTAGCCCGCTGAGTAGCTGGGACTATGGGTTCCTGGCACTGCACCCAGGCTATTATAGATTTTTGCTTTGTTGTTACCATAAGCCTTTCCAAAAAAATGTCTTATAGACATGGCAAGTTATTTTAAATAGATGACAACTTCTATCACAAAGAAAATTGAAAAAAACAAATGAAGGAAAATCTAAAAGTCTGTACACTTTAACTTAATTTACCCACTCCTACATTTTGACTTTTTGTTGTCTCAATTCACATCTTTTTATACTTCCTATCTTTTAACAGATTTCTGCAGTTATTATTATTTTTGATAGATTTGTCTTTTAGTCCATACTAGAGATATGAAGGATTGTATACCATAATTACAGTACTAGAATGTTCTGAATTTTTGTGTGTATCTACTTTACCTGTGAGTTTATGCCTTCAAATGTTTTCTTTTGCCATTTTGTCTTTTTTTTTTTTTTTTGAGCCAGAGTCTTGCTCTGTCACCCAGGCTGGAGTGCAATGGCGTGATCTCGGCTCACTGCAAGCTCCGTCTCCCGGGTTCACGCCATTCTCCTGCCTCAGCCTCCCCAGTAGCTGGTACTACAGGTACCTGCCACCACGCCTGGCTAATTTTTTTCTATTTTTAGTAGAGATGGGGTTTCACCGTGTTAGCCAGGATAGTCTGGATCTCCTGACCTCGTGATCCACCCGCCTCAGCCTCCAAAAGTGTTGGGATTACAGGCGTGAGCCACCGCGCCTAGCCCACATGTTTTCTTTTTGCATGTTAGTATCCTTTTCCTTCAGATTGAAGAACTACCTTCAGCATTTCTTGTAAGACAGATCTAGCAATGATGAATTTCCTTAGCTTTTGGTTGTCTGGGAAGACTTTATCTCTGCTTTATGTCTGAAGGAAAGCTTCGTTAGGTACAGTATTCTTGTTGGACAATTTTTTCCCTTGATCGAATGTCATCCAACTTCCTTCTGGCAAGTTGGTTTCCACTAAGAAATCTGCTGCTAAGGGAATATGAGCTCGTTTATTTGTTATTTGCTTCTTTTTTCTCGCTGCTTTTAGAATCACATTTTTGTTCTTGACTTTTGAGAGTTTATTATATGCCTTGAGGTAGTCTTATTTGGGTTGAATCTGTCTGGTGATACCTGACCTTCCTGTACTTGAATATCAATATCTTTCTCTAGGCTTGAAAAGTTTTTGGTTATTATTTTCTTGAATACTCATTCTACCCCTTGCTCTTTCTCAACTCTTCCTTGAACACCAATGACTCTCATATTTTCTCTTTTGAGGTTATTTTCCACATCTTGCAGACATTCTGTATTCCTTTTCATTCTTTTTTCTTTTCTGAATGTGCATATTCTAGTAGTCTGTCTTTTCACTCACTAATTCTTTTTTCACATGATACATTCTGTTGAGAGCTTCTAATGCATTTTTCAGTTTAACAAATATATTTCTCTGTTCCAGATTTCTGTTTGACTTTTTAAATTATTTTAATCTCTTTGTTAAATTTATCTAGTAAATTTATACATTGCTTTGCTGTGTTATCTTGGAGTTTGCTGAGTTTCCTTAGAACTGCTATTTTGATTTCTTGATCTGGGAGCTTACATATTACTATGTCATTAGAATTGGTTCCTGGTTTCTTGCTTTGCCCATTCGGAGAGGTCATGATTCCCTGTGTGTTGTTGTTTCTTATAAACATACATCTGTTGCTTCACTTTGAAGAATTATTTATTCTGGTCTTTGCTATCTGGCTTGTTTTCAACTTTCTGGGATATATATACCTAGAGATTCTTTGCAGTTGCTTGTAAGTGCCCTTAATCCTAGATTGCTGCCTCCTTTTTGGCATTAGATGGTGCATTAAGCCCCAGTTTGCTTCAGCTCTTGAAATCATTCAGAGCACTTCCCAACCCAGATTAGGGGTTACAGGGTCCCAAAGGGGATACCCTGATTGTATGGGAAGGTTGGCTAGGAGTTCATGCACAGAAGACCAATGGAGGGTGCATCCTACATCTTGGTGTTGGTGAACAGCCAATCTGCTTTGACGTCTCTGGCTGAGATAAAAGGCAGAGTTTCATGAGCTGGGGTCTCTAGTCCTGCCTCTCTTCTTTGTTGCTAGCTGGTCTCAGGAGTTTTTCTCCCTATAGGCATTTCTCCCTATAGGCATATTCAATACTTCCCATGGAATAAAGCAGGAATGGTTTTCCTGCAAGGGAACCCAGGATGGTGGGAAAGTTGGCTGCCTCCCTGGATGTTACTTTTTATAGTGTGGAAACCATGGGTCGAGAAAAAAAAAATCCATGCATGGCATCTGGCAGATTGAGGGAGGGGCAGGATGGGTAGACAAGTCCATTTATCCTACTGTCTTCTCAGAGTTTCTCACTGCTTTGTGGTCCTAGGGGTCATCTCAGCCCCAAATTTAAATTCTAGGATATTGCTGGTTATAATCTTGGCACTAGATATTTGTTTTTGGTTTTCTGTGGGGAAGAGTGAAGCCAGATTGCTTCCACTTCACATTTTGGTTACATCGCTCAACAATTACCATTTGTTTTTGTGAGCACTTCCATGTGCCAGGCACTGCGCTAAATATTTTACCTGCATTATCTCATTTAATCCTCCCAACAGCTCTCTGAGTTAGGAACTATTATGTTCCTGTTTTACAAATGACAAATCTGAGGCTTGGAGAGATAAGTAACTTGCCCAAAGTTAGACATTTTGATTCCATAATCCAAACCCTTAATACTCAATAATTTTAATTGAAACTTTCAATTTATAAATCTGACCATCCCACAAGATTGAGAGCAGAAACTATGCTTTATTTATCTTTTTAACCCTGATAACTAGCATTATCTGAAATATTCTAAGTACTTACTAAATATTTGTTGAACTAAACCTAATCTATAATGACTTGTATTTACAAGTTATCAGCAGAACTACAGTATACAGTATTTGGATAAGTAGCTATGTTTTCTGTATATTTATATATATCCTAAATGTGACTGACTATCCTTGGACCACTCTTGCTCTACCACTTCAGCTTCCTCTAAGCCAATTAGAATCCATCTTTGCAATTCCAGAAAACAAATGTCTGATTCCAAGATGCATTTATAAATATGCAGTTTTTGTGAAACAGAAGAGCAAAACTTTTTCCAAATTCCCTTTGAAGACTTTAGATCTTTTCACAGAATTTCTCCTTCCACAGAAGCCAGCCTGTCACTCCCTTTTTTCCCTCTGTGCCAATTTCAGTTATTTCTACCTCCAGAGTTTTCTCCCTGACTGTTCAATCTATAGTGAAGATAAATTTAGCTCTTTAGGTTTATTCCATTTCTTTTTTTTTTTTTTTTTTTTTTTTTTTTTGAGACGGAGTCTCGCTGTGTCGCCCAGGCTGGAGTGCAGTGGCCGGATCTCAGCTCACTGCAAGCTCTGCCTCCCGGGTTTTTACGCCATTCTCCTGCCTCAGCCTCCCGAGTAGCCGGGACTACAGGCGCCCGCCACCTCGCCCGGCTAGTTTTTTGTATTTTTTAGTAGAGACGGGGTTTCACCGTGTTAGCCAGGATGGTCTCGAACTCCTGACCTCGTGACCGTCTCGGCCTCCCAAAGTGCTGGGATTACAGGCTTGAGCCACCGCGCCGGCAGGTTTATTCCATTTCTATCTGCAATGGGCTGATTATATTTTCCAAAGGTGACCACCACAATAAATCTCATACCACAAGCCCACCTCTTAAGTGCTCTTCATTCTTGGTTCACATCTTTTTCTTGATATATTCTTCCTAAGTAATTCAACCTTATCTCTGTGCTTTAACTACTATTAGTATGCTAATGGCCCCTGAATCATATACACTGATCCTCATCTTTAGACTTTTACACAAAACATTATAATACAAATCACATTACAGAATGACAGTGACACTCCTCTCATCAATTAATTGCTCCTCCTTTTAGTTTTGGTGGACAATTGTGGCTAGTTCAATCAAAAGAGTATGGTAGGAGTGATGCTAAATGACTCCCAAGACCAGATCATAGAAATGATACGCACTTCTACCTTGCTTTCTTGGGATGCTCTCTCTTTTAACCCAGCCACCATGTTGTGAAGAAGAAAAACAGCTGCTTGTAGAGGCCATGTGTAAGTGATCCATCTGACCAGGAACCCCAATTGAGGTCCTATGCAACAGCAATTATTAACCATCAGATATGTGAGCAAGTGAGTCTTCAAATGATTCCAATCTCCCACCATTGAGTTATACACCACCCCATCTGATGCTGCATGAAGCAGAAATAAGCTGCCCCCACTGAGCTCCTTCCAAATTGAAGATTCATGAGTTAAATAAATGATTGTTGTTGTTTTAAGCCACTAAATTTCAAGTGGGTTGTTATGCAGAAAAGATAGCTAGAATAGTTAGCCAATGCTTCTCTCAACATTACTAAATATCTACTCTCCAAGGAGGACAGAGAAAGAGTATAAAAAATGTTTCTAGTTATATATATTATATAACAAATATATATGTTGCATAATTATATATATTTATCGTACATAAATATATACTAAATATGTTACATAATGATGATAATAAAAACAAAACTGGGCCGGGCGCCATGGCTCACACCTGTAATCCCAGCACTCTGGGAGGCTGAGGCGGGCGGATCACCTGAGGCCAGGAGTTCAAGATCAACCTGGCCAACATGGTGAAACCCTGTCTCTACTAAAAATACAAAAATTAGCAGGGCATGATGATGTGCACCTGTAATCCCAGCTACTCCAGAGGCTGAGGCGGGAGAATCGCTTAAACCCAGGAGGCGGAGATCGCAGTTAGCCGAGATCGCGCTACTGCACTCCAGCCTGGGCGACAGAGCAAGACCCCATCTTGGAGAAAAAAAAAACAACTAACAATAATTAATTTATGGTATAGTAAACTTAATGTAGTTTATTCTGTGGTTTATAATAGCAATGCTCACATATGCTTTTAAATTATTATAATGTATTATTTTTATTAATATTATCACTAAGTCCCAAGATAAAGCTCTTGGGAATCATGACAAGTAGTTGAATGAATAGATTTCATTCAACTATTTTATTCAAATTTTGGCATCTACAATGGTTGACCAGAAAAATAGCATCCATTATAGAATATACCCTATAAAGCAGGGGTTCCCAACCCCCAGGCCACGGAAGGGTAGCAGTCCATGGCCTGTTAGGAACCAGACTGCCCAGCAGGAAGTGAGCAGTGGGCAAGTGAGAGAAGCTGAGCTCCACCTCTTGTCAGATTAGCGGCAGCATTAGATCCTCATAGGAGCATGAACCATATTGTGAACTGTGCATGGGAGGGATCTAAGTTGTGTGCTCCTTATGAGAATCTAATGCCTGATGATTTAAAGTGAAATAGTTTCATCCCAAAACTATTCTCCCACCCAAGTCTATGGAAAAATTGTCCTCCAGGAAACCAGTCTCTGGTGCCAAAAAAGGTTGGGGACCACTGTTTTAAAGGCTTATTCTATCTACCTTTGCAACATGTTGAGGAAGTATGTCTGATTTTGGTTTTGGTACCTACCACCACCAAACACAGAATAGTAGCACTAACTCGTTTCTAGGCTCAGGCACTCCCTTTGCAGCACATGAGGAGAGTTGGAGACCCAGAATCAAGGGTAGTTAAGCAAGCAGCAAACATAGGAAATACTAGCAATTGTTATTTGGACTGTAACTATCCCTATTTTTCTTTTGATGCCATAAAACTGATTTTTCTTGGCTGTTAATCAAAGAAAAGCATGATCATTATAGCAGCCAAGCATTTCTCCAGGAGAGGCAAATGTAATTCTCAGATTCAAGAAGTTTTTAACTTGATCTCAACCTGAGTGGACTTACCAGGCGAAGGATGGCTGACTCAAGCAGTGTGAATTTATAAGTACTATTGCATTTATTCATTGCACTGTAATTTCTTGTTTCCATTGTTGTGTAATATTTTAGTCAGCAAATAATACTTAATTGGCTTCCTAATTATCAGGCATGGAGATCTAAGGTGGCTTTCAATGCAAAGTTGTTTTCTGACATAGGGACTTACAGATTGTAGGCTCGAATAAACCCTTGAAGATTTGTATGTTACCTATATTTGGAAATACTATAGCTAGCCAGACTTTTAATATTTTAAACTCTACATTCAACCATGAAAGAAAGAATCATTAATCCTGACCTGCCACTGAATATGACCTTATTATCACATCCTATAGACTTCTAATCTCAATTTTCTTCATTAAAAACAAGCACCTCATCAAAAGGGCTTGTGTTATTCCACGCAACAAATATTTATTGAATACCCACTTACACAAGTCCCTGTGCTACATGCTTTAAGCAAGGTAAAAAAGGATATTTTTAACAACTTGAAGGTCACCAGGCATAGATGAAGATGGGGAAGAGAGTTCATACCGAGCAGTGAAAGCCTTCCCCTCTTTCCTCTCTCTAGTTTCAGAGAGAAGAAAAAGGAAAATAAAGAGAATTCTGAGAATGATGACAAAGGAAATTACCAAGACAATAGCAAACATCAAGGCAGAGAATGCAATTAATTCAGACTAACAGAAGGTCAGATATGTCCAGTGTTAATGTTTCCAAAAAAGAAAATGGAACTAATAAATTATCTTAAAGTTTAGGACTAATGAAAATTACATTGAGACATATTTTATGAATATTTTGGAAGTATGAGGAAGTTCTAGTCAAATTCAAAAAAACTAATAAATAAAAATTAAAAATCAAGCAATTATCAACTTAAAAAAAGAAAAAAGGAAAAAGGAACAAGATAGAAGATAAAAGTATAGTTTAACACTTGGCTCAGCAGTGATAGATATTTACGTACCCAAAAGATGCAGACATAGAATAGAGATTTATTTGTTTATTAATTTTAGAGATGGGTCTCTGTCCCCCGTGCTGGACCACCACACTGGGTTGTTTTGAAATGAGGAGGTCTCACTGTGTTACCCAGGCTGGTCTTGAACTCGGCCTCATGTGATCCTCTCTAATCAGAAATTAAGGTACGATTACATAGAAGAGTGACAGAAAGGAATGAGAAGATGTAGATGAGCTAAAGTTTTTATGTCTCTGAATAGGAAAACAACAGATGTCCACGACTGATAATCTGGAGATGGCAGTATGCACATATTATTTTTTAATGGAGATAAATATCTGATTAAGCTTTTAATAGTTGAAAAGTGGCAGCTTTGGCTGGGCATAGTCTATAAGGATTAAAAAGCCAAGCTTCTTTGTTGAGAAAATATAGTCCTTTGGAGTAAAATTAACATAGATGCAAGTATACAAACCCTTGTGAACATAATCTATTAGGAATAGGAACTAACCAACTTTTAAAACTCTCATCAAAAACATTTTGTTAACAAAAGCACCTTTTTTCAAACCCAGATTCATTTAAACATCCTTTGAAATGAGCCATTGACCTGAAAATTGTATAACAATATGTGTTTTACCAAATTGTTTTGAAAACTATAGCCTAATTAAGATTTTAAGCCAGTTATTTAGTTTTTAAAATATTAAGCTGTTTAACATATTAAGAAAATGAAAATACCTGTAGTTATAAAAGATTTTCATGCTAGTAATAAGAAAGACCAGCTGGAAGTCAGTTTCTCATTACATATTTTCATATAGAGACCGTGTTTGAATGTCAAGCTGCTCCACTTAGTAAGCTCACTGATAAAGGAAGCATGGCAGGAAAATGCTTTAATACTATGATGCTGAACCTGCAATATAGCCCTAACAAATTTGGCTTTAAGAGCTGCCTAATTATATATTTATAAATGCATGTTATGTATCTGCTAGGCTGGAATGAAGCCCTATAGCCATTTCAGTTTATCAAGTAAATGAAGTAATTTTTTAAAAACATTATGCAGTTGATTACACAAAGCAACAAGATATACTCATGATTATTTGTAAAGGCTACCACTTATGGACTGATTTTCTGTTTTATTGTGTGCTAAATGCCAGGCACTTGAACCAGCAAAAACTGACTATATGGTGTAAATCCAGAAAGCTGAGATGATGACTCAGTAGCAATATTCTCTAATCACTACAGCTATTATTTAGCATTCACTGCACACTGGCAGCATTCTAATCATTTTATAAAATGACCCTGCCCAGTGAATTTACCCAGTTAACATCAAACAAAGTTAAGACATGAAAATGTCATTGAACCATTACAACATCTGTTTTTTATTCCTTTTCCAAGTTATTTAACATTCTTTTTTGAGACAGGGTCTTGTTCTATCACCCAGACTGAAGGTCAGTGGTACCATCTTGGCTCACTGCAGCCTTGACCTCCCCAGCTCAAGCAATCCTACCTTAGCCTCTCAAGTAACTGGGACTACTCTAGCTACCGTGGCATGTGCCACCACACAGGGCTAATTTGTTTGGTCTTTTGTAGAAACAGGGTCTCACTATGTTGCCCAGGCTTGTCTCTAACTACTGGGTTCAAGCAATCCTCCTGCCTTGGCTTCCGAAAGTGTTGGGATTACAAGTATGAGCCACCACACCTGGCCTCTTTTTTTTTTCTATCAAGAATGTATTGTATGCTCATTAAGAAAATTAAGAAAAAGAAAACTAAAAAGAAAAAGGATCATCCATAGTCTATCATTTGAACTCAATCATTGTTATTTGGGGATGTTTCTTTTGTCTTTATTTTTTCTATGCATAATGTTTTATTTGGGGTTTAGGGAAGAACAAAGATAGATATATAAATCATGCCACATATATATTATAGTTATATATACACACATATGCATGTTTAATCTTTTCTATTTTAATAACACTGCATCAAGGCTTTTCCCATGTTATCATGCACTCTTCATGAAATAATTTTTAAGATGTGACAATTTATTGACCAAATATGCAATAGTTCATTAAACCATCCACAATGGTTTACTATTTGATTTACTTCCATTTTGCCAGAATAAATAATGCTCTAATCAATATACTTGGGTATGTTTCCTTATGGTTACCTGAAGAAGTTTCCCTAGGGTGGATTCCAAGATGTAAAGTTGCTGAGGCATGAGGTCAGAACATCTACAACTTTACTAAATAACAAATTGTCCTCCAAAGTAGTTTTTTCTGTTTATACTCCTATCAGCAGAGCATTAAAATTCTTACTGTTTCACATCCTCATTAACACTAGATAATGTCAAACTTTTTAAAAATTTGCCAAACTGATGGATGTGAAATGGTATCTCATTGCACTTTTATTTTGCCATTCCATATTTACTAGTTTTGATGTGTTTATTGTCATTCAGATCTTCTTTTTGGTAAATTTATCTATCTTTTACCTATTTTTCTTTGTTTATTTTCTTATAATTTGTAATAATTCCATTTCTTTGTCAGTAATATTTACTTCAAATATCTTCTGCCACTCTGTGGTTTATCTTTAAAATTTGTATGTTATCTTGCATTGTACGGAAGTTTTTCATTTCAGTATAGGCAAATTTGTCACTCTGTTACTTTAAGATTGACATTTTATATCTCATAAAAGAAAACTTTCCCTACTCAGAGTGTATAAATATATTTTTTCTAAAACTTTTACGTTGTTTTTACATCTGGAATTTAATTTGTGTTTGATATGAAATCAAAATTACATTTTATTTTTTCCTGTGGATAGCTAGTGTCTCAGCACCACATAATGAATACTGCAACATTTCTCCATTGCTTTGTAATAGAACCTGTGTTATATTCAATTTCCTCTATATGCGTTTATCTGATTGCAAGCGCTCAATTTCTTCCCTTTGTCCATCCCTTACTAATACCACAATATTTTACTTAATAGATAATTGATATTTGTGCAATCTTATGTTCAGCAAGCTTGCCAAGTACTTTTACATCTCTGTAGATTATCTTGAATTTCCACGTGGACATTGACATATTGTCAATAAGTAGAAACAATTTTCCTCTTACCTAACAATTATGCTCTATTTGTATATTATTAATGTTGTTTAGTATGACTTAGTTTTCTTGACCAGCTTTGTTAAAACATATATACACATTTTTCTATGTAATACATATAAATATATATTATACATAAATATATTAAAATGTACATTTTATAAAATATACATTAAAATCTTTTTATAACTATATAAAAATGTATATTTTATATATTTATATATTTATTATATATTTTATTTATAATACATATAGCTACATATATACATATTTATATATAAAACAATATATATATATGCCTTTTCAAAAGATCAGATTTGGAGTTTTGGGGTTTTTTTATTCTTATTTTATTTTCCGTTTTCTATTTTATTAATCTCTGTAGCTTATTCTTTGTACTTTTTTCAACACCTTAAGACAAAATTTTAGCTCATTAGTTTTCATCTTTTCCTATATATATATATAAAAGATAGATATATTGGCCGGGCGCGGTGGCTCAAGCCTGTAATCCCAGCACTTTGGGAGGCCGAGACGGGCGGATCACGAGGCCAGGAAATCGAGAGACGATCCCGGCTAACACGGTGAAACCCCGTCTCTACTAAAAAATACAAAAAAACTAGCCGGGCGAGGTGGCGGGCGCCTGCAGTCCCAGCTACTCGGGAGGCTGAGGCAGGAGAACGGCGTAAACCCGGGAGGCGGAGCTTGCAGTGAGCTGAGATCCGGCCACTGCACTCCAGCCTGGGTGACAGAGCAAGACTCCGTCTCAAAAAAAAAAAAAAAAAAAAAAAAGATAGATATAGATATATGTGTGCGTGTGTGCGTGTGTGCGTGTGTGTGTGTGTGTATATATATATATATATGACCTTAAATATCACTCCTGGTATTATTTTAGCACCAAATTACTTTTATTGTTATTCTTTTCTAAATGCTATGTAATCTCTAACTATGATTTATTTTACCATGAACCATTTCGTTTAGTTTTCAAGGTGATATTTACCACATGGACTGTTTTAGATTTGTTGAAATTTGCTTTATGATTGTACTACTGAATTTTTGTAAATATTTCATCTTTGTTTGAAATAATCTATATTCTTTAATTGTGGAGCTGAATAATCTATATATTATCATTAGATCAAGCTTGTTAATTGTGTTGTCCTAGTCTTCTATATATTTACTAATTTTTGCTTTATCTATGAGTTTTTGAAACAGTTTGTCACTTTCTACTTGTAATTCTTCGTCTTTCTGCTTTATGTGTTTTGAGGTCATTTATTTAGGTACAAAAAGATTCAGAATGGTACATTTTCCTAATAAGCTGTTCTTTTTACCATTAAGTAGTGACTTTTTTTCTAGTAAGTTTTTTCCCCTCAAAGTCTGTATTATTGATATTTGATTAATAGTAGACATAAAGACAACTCTAAATTTTGATATGCTAACAAAACCAGTTTTCTTTCATCGCATTCCATTTGCCTGGCATGTTATTTTCTATCCTTTTACATTCAACATTTCTGTCTTTAAGTTTAAGGTGCCTCTTATAAACAGCGTAAGGCTGTTAAAAAAAAAATTAGGTATAAGAACCTCTGATTTTTAACAAGTCAAATTAATCTATTTACATTTAATGTGAATATATTTGGCCTTATTTCTACAATCTTATATATGATATGTTTTCTATATGCTATACCTTCCATTGCTTCTTCTTCCTGCATGCTGCTGTTATTGTTTCCTTGTCTGCCTTATATTAGATTGCTTAATTTACTGTATTATTACCCCCTTCTACTCTTTGGAAAGTTGTTAACTCTTTTTTTAATCAGTGACCCTTAAATTTTTAACATGCTTGTCTTAAGATCTAAAGTTAACTGACACTTCTATCTTTATGTAAGTTGGAATTAATTCCTCGCCACCATTTTTTTCACAATGGAATCATTTGTTATTGTGTATTAAAGTTATAGAGGTGTAATATCAAAACAGAATTGAGTAAACACTACAGGCCAGTGACAGCACTCTAATTCCACTTACTCTCATTCAGCTTCACCCAAAAACTGTAATCACAAAACATTCTGAGAGTGCAGGCATCAGCATTTGCCTTGTTCTTTCTTGTAGATAAGCTCCTTGAGTTTTCCTGCTTTACTGTGCATTACAACTCATGTGTCATGTTCAAAGTACAAAACCACACTTTTTTACTTTAAGGGCAAAGTAAGGAATTTTCAACAGCACCTTTGACCACACAACAATTTTCTAGATAGCTTTGGAACATAACCCTTATGTCGAACGTGATTTCACAGTGATGTATTTTTTCCTTTTATCAGGCCAACTAGAAGATCCATAAACAATTAGATTTTTAAAAGAAAAGCTAAAATCTATACCTTGCAGGAATAAAGGTTATCTTGCAGATTCCCAAAGATCTATAATCAGGCAAATGACGCATTCAATTGTAAGTTTTAGTGTTCCCTTTATTTTGAGTGTTTTTATTCAAATAAGTTGCAACTTTATTGTTCAGAGAAATAGTCACTGAATTTAAATCAATCAAAAATTAGAAAGACTATTTCTCTTTTTTGAGTCTTGGCTCTCCTTTTGACGCAGGATTTTTTGCTCTTTAGTTCAGCTAAAATCCGGTTCTTGTATCACAACCAGGAAAAATTAGGTACATGGACACATTGAAAGGCGAGGAGAGCAGAATTTATTAAAAGAAAGCTCTCAGAGAAAAAAGGGGATCCTTTCAACAGGCTTCCACCTCACAGATTGAATACCAGGCCACCATACATGAGCTAAAGAGCCTAGGCTTCTCCCCACTTTATAAGGCGTGGATTCCAGATGGGTCCACCCCATTGTCCCAGTGCACAAGTGGGCCCTTAGTCTGAGCCACTCCATATTGATTTATTTCCCTTACTATGCATGTGTTAAGGGACAGCATGTCTTTGAACATGACACATGAGTTGTAATGCATAGTAAAGTAGGAAAGCCCAAGGAGCTTGTCTAAACATACTACGCAGGTGTTAAGGGACAGAATTTTTCACGGTGGGCACTTTTAGGTAAGCTCCCAGTGCACAATGGCCTGGGCAGCATTTGGCTGTCTCCTTCTCTGTCACTTTTATGAGGTGTATAATCTTTTTAAAAATGTGTAAAACATTTTTATTTTACTGTATTGTGGCAAGAACAGTTAACATGAGATCTCAACAAATTTTTAAGTGTACAACAAATTATTGTTGACCATAGGTACCATGTCGTTCAGCAGATCTCTAGAGCTTATTCATCTTGCTGGACTTAATGCCTATTGATTACCAACTCTCCATATCTCCTTCCACTCCATTTATTTTATTTGTTGAAATTATTTCCCTTCAAATTCTTTTTTATTTTTAATTGTTGCAAAACATATATAATAAAATTTACCAACTTAAACATTTTTAAGTGTGTGATTTAATAGCATTAAGTACATTAACATTGCTGTGCACCCAATCTCCCAAACTCATCTTGCAAAACTGACACTGTGTACCCATTAAACAACAACTACCCATTGCTCCCTTCCCTCAGCATCTAGCAATCATCATTTGAGAAAATGGCTCAGAGCAGTCTGAAGAATGTGAGAGATGCAAAATTATCAGGCCCAGAGAGCCATGAGCATGACACTTCAGTCGCTTCCCCCACACCCATGCCCCAGGGTAATTGTTTAAAAAATTTTTGTTTTCTTCATTCCTTCCCTGTAGTTTCAGGCTAGCTGATAAATTACCTAAAATGTTACCACACATTGCACAATGTCACCCTCACCCAGTATCTTCATGTTCCTGGAATTTGTGATAGAAAGAACAATGTACAGCCAATTGATAGATTATGTTATTTTTTAAATTCTTAGTAAACAACTTAGGAACTGCTCCCTTATCTTTTTTCCTTAAAAAAAAAAAAAAAAAAAAAAAAAAAGGAAAAAAGACCACTTGTAACTGCTGTTAATCAGGTAATATATTGAATCTATGATTTTCAGGCTGCAGTCCTCACCTTTGGCTTAAATTAACTCTACTTAATCTGTGTCCTTCAAGAATAGCTTGATGCCATCCTTGTGGTAATGAGTGAGTTCTTACTCTATTAGTTCCCATGAGAGTTGATTATTAAAAAGAGCCTGGCACCTCTCCCCACACTCTTCCACCTTTCCTCTCTCGCCGTGTGATCTCTGCATATGCTAAATGTGCCTCAGTTTCTTCCTCTTTGCCTGAGATTCTTCCCTTAGGTCAAAATTTCTGGTGTAGTCAGCAAGATTCAGAGCAACCTTTCAAATACCCATCATTGCCTCTCAGACTCAGTGCTCAGTACCAGCACAAACCCATTGCATTCTTCCAACTCCAGATATTTCGCTGGGTGCAAAAGTGTGAGGTCTACATTTTATGTGAGCTTCTTTTTCAAACTCTCTTTTTTCTTTAAGAGCAAGAGTTTCCATCTCTGTCTCTAAACAGGAGATTCAGACAAAGAGCCCTGAAGAGAATTTTAGCCCTCTCCACCTGTGCTTCACAGGGGGTTTGGGTTATAGTATAGGCAGTCTAGCACGGGTGGTTTCACTTTTTGGGGGGGCCTAAAATTAAGTAACATCTTAGTCCATTTAGTGTTACTGTAAAGGAATACCTGAGTCTGGGTAATTCATAACAAAAAAAGGTTTATTTGTCTCACGATTCTGATGTCTGTAAAAGTTCAAGATGTGCATCTGTATCTGGTGAGAGGCACTCACGGTGGAAGGCAGAAGGACTTCTTTTAGCAAGCATCAATATGTTGTAAATTCAGTTTCTTTAAAAATAACTTTATTTCCCTTCATCTTGAATGCTTTAACTGAATACAGAATTTTAAGTTAAGAGTAATTTTCCCCTTGGCACTTCGAAGACAATATTCTGGCATATATTTCTGGCATATACTATAACTGATGAGAAGTTTTCTATCCAATGCTTCTATCTAAATGGCATTTTTAAAATAAGGAACTATCTTTTCTTTTTATATTTAAGATTTTTCTCTGAGGTTCATATTTTTATGTTCATGAGAATGGGTCAAGGTATTTATAGTTACGCATGTATATGTGTGACTTGCTTTGTTTTTATTGTTCTTCTCAAACTCACTATAATTTTTGCACATATAGATGTGTGCGGGTGTGTATGTGTGTGAGTTTCATTCTTATTAAATTCATTGTAATTTCTGAATCTAAAAACTAGAGGTTTTTTTCCATTCTGGAAAAAAAATAGGTATTATGTCTTTGAATATTGCCTGTTTATTTTTTATTCTGGAATTCCTATTAAACATATGTTGGGTTTTGGCCATTCTCTTTGTGTCTTAACTGTTCTTCCATATTTTCATACTTTATCTTTCTGGCAAAGTAGTATATTAGAGAAATTTTCAGCAAATGATTACTCTCTTCCCCTCTCCTACAGGAGGAATGTACTTCCCTGATATTAATTGAGGTCTTGCATAGTTAGGCTTGTCTCTTGATCTCTTTTTGCAATGAGAACATGACTCAGCTAGCCTCTGGTTTAAAGAGGATGAAAGATATGTGGAACAGACCAGGACCTGACTTAATCCTCAGAGACCAGCTGAGTCTCGCCAAGACCAGCCAATCTCTAGCTAACCCAAAAATGCATGAGTAAGAAATATGTATATATTGTTGTATGGCATTAGGACTTTGGGTGTTTTGAAAGGCAGAAAAATTGGGCTGATTCAGAATTTGATGTATAAAGTATAGTGCTGCCATAACTAAAACCTAAAATATGTGGCACTGGCTCTGGGAATGGGCAGCAGGTAGTCATGTAATTGTTATAGGAGGCTGGAATAATGACAAGCAGTATTATGTAATGGCAAAACATTTGGTAAAATTGTCACTTGCAATAATATGGAATATAGAACATGCAGATCTAGTAAACTTGTGAATTTGGATGAGGTGATTTCAAAGAAGAATACTGAAGAGCAGACTGTGGCTAGGTGCCTTTGAAAAAGCATAAGAAAGTGGTGAGCTCAAAAAGAACTGCCTGGGTTACAAACAGAATTGAGAGGAAACAGAGAGTTTAGAAATATTGAAAGTCATAGGCTTAAAAATGAAACTGTTTCTCAACAAATCCCAAGCTCAAAGAAAAAGTAAATTTTGGCCACGGCCAGGGTAAAGACCAAAACAAGGGTGTGGTGCAGGACTGAATGCCCTGAAAGTGGACTCTGAGATGGAAAATAGCCTGTAAAGAAGTGCTCTCAGGATCAACACTTGTGGCAGAAAGGAAGCAAGAAAGAATGAGCAGAGAAAGAAAGTGAGCTGTCATTAATTTATAAAAAGAACTTAACCAACCCGCTGAAGTTAGGTTGCTCCTCAGAGTTGCTCCCAATAGAGGAAATGAAGCCAAGTCTTTAAAACCCTACATCAATTAGTCATTGCATACTGGCTGCCCCCTGGAGAGAGCATGAACTACACAGGGTGCCTCTTTACTATTGAGAGCAATTCCCAAAGAAGACTGACAGCTGAGATCTGTAGAAATCCCAGCAGCTAGAGGAATAAATTCTTTAGTCATGAAGGATGATGTTAATGGCACAGTACATCATCCAATTCAATTCACCCCATGTTCCACTCAGATCTATAATTTTGCAAAAGTTTTTGAAGCATCTCCAGAACTTGGGAAGAAAGTTAGCGAGATACATAGATTCCATTGCAAAGACCAAAAGTGATACTCAATATAGGCTTCCTGATCTACCATCCTAGAGTTTCCTCACCTTGACTAGCTTTTTTGCTGGTCTTGCTGGCTTACGTGGTGGGATGATCCAGTCACTCATCCTTGAGAGTTACCATATCTTTCTTAGGTCATCAATACTTTACTAGAAACTTTACTGTCTGCAAGGGTATACCAAAATATGCCAAATACATTCCTTTTTGTCATCGCTGTATAAAAGCAGCCTGACCTCCTCCTAGTATTTAGAATGATAAACCTGCCAGGATGGTGACTGCTCTCATTGCCTGATCCTTTGGCACTAGAAGGCAGAAGTGCCCCAGTGACAGCTGTAGTTTAAAATTGAATGGGCCTCTTGCTGTGTCTCCTGGTGGAAATGTTCACCTTTTGGGAACCAATACCTCTACACCTACAAATCCCAGCGCTATGGAGATGAGTAGCACAAAATCCCCAATTGGGTCACTGACAATGATGGTAAACAGGACCACCTCTACTTCTACCTTTTGATCCATAAATTCTACTTGTTGGGAAGACAGCAACATACGCTGGCCATTGATTCAGAGGGTATACAGCGTAGGATATTGTCTCTAAGGTGGTGTGTAAGCTGATTCTTCGACTGGCCATTCCATTGCTCTATCCGGCCAGCAATTGTTTACAGTTCTGGATGAAGTGATATGTGAAAGAACCAGTGAATCACATGGTCATGTGCTCACTACCACATCTCTTTTGCAATAATATGAATCCCTTTGTTTGATGTGATATTATGGAAGATCCTGTGTCATGAGATCAAACACTCCATAAGTATGGTGGAAGTGGCTGAAGCACTATTGGCAGGAAAGGAAAATCCATACCTGAAATATGTATCAATTCTAATCAAGATGAATCATTCATTGCCCCTTACATAATAGAAGGGATCCATGTAATTAACTTGTCATTTGATTCTCCTCTATGGATGATTCCATATCAAGGGCTCAACATTGGTCTCTGTTTCTGACAGGTTGGACATTTGGCAGCAATAGCCAAATCACTGTTGGTGAGTGGGAGCCCATGCTGTGGGGCCATCCACAGTATGATGACTACCCTTCTTGTACCCATTGTTCCAGCCTTGAGGGAGAAGCTTGTTGATGCCAGCCACTGGAGTCATTCTGTTTATTCAGTACCTCTTTTGTGGTATATCCTTTATGGTTGGTGTTCACTTGTAATGCAAAAATCTTTATACTTTGTGCCCAGTCCCATAGGTCCATCAACGTACTTTCTCATCAGACTTCCTAGTCCTAAATTTTCTGATATTTCTTCTTCCTTAAAGTAGGCTGTTCTACTATTTATCACTGCTATAACAAATTACCATAAACTTAGTGACTGAGACAACAGTAGTATTGTCTCTTACATTTCTGTAGAAGTCTGACAGAAATCTTACTGTGCTAAAAATCAAGCTTTTATCAAGGCTCTGATCCTTTCTGGAGGTTTTAACAGAGAATTCATTTCCTTGTTCTTTCTAAATTCGAGAAGCCTTCCATATTCCTTGGCTCATGGCCCCTTTATTCCATCTTCAAAGCCATTCTTCCATAGTCATATCACTCTCTGGCCATAGCCAGGAAAGTTTCTCCTACTTTTAAGGATTCATATGATTAGATTGGACCCAACTGAATTATAAATACATCTTTGATCTGTTATGTATCTATGTTTGTGGTTACAGAACATTCATAAGCACTTAAAAATATTTTTTGTACCACATTCTTCCATCAGCTTCCAAATCAGCTTCCAAGTACATTGTTTTATCTCTAAGAATACCTTCACACAAAAGATTGAGTAAAGCTAGACTTTAAATATTATCCTTCTTAACCTCTTAGTAATTGTGTTTCTTTGATATGGGTCACTACTAATTTTAACACAGCTGTTTATGTTATTGCGTAACAACTTTGTGATATTACTAATTTGTTTAGAAAATCAAATTTAGTAGCTGCTCTGGTCTGAGGGAGGCAAATATTTTATAAATCATTGCTACTATATGTTAAGCTCTAATATCAGTTTCACATTCATTATTTTGTTTACCTTTAAATGAATCCTATAAAAGAAGTCTAGTATCCCTATTTTACAGATGAGAAAACTAATGTTTCCAGTATCACAGAACTAGTATCAGAGTAGGGCATACAAATATAGGTCTTTTTGAGTGTAAAATGCATACTCTTTTCACTATATCCTTAATAAATTCCCATTAAGTAAATTAAATTATCTGTAGAGGTGTACTATTATATCCAGCACATTTCATGAATTTCTCATGTTGTAGAAATCATGTCCAATGTATTACATAGAAGCCTTGGGCCACTAATAATTCTTGAACTGACATAGTTCAAGACGACCTAGATAGAAGCATACTGGCTAGAAACAAAAATCAATGGTAAATGTTTTTATGAAATCACTAGACTCGTTTCTTACTTCATTGTTGCTGTCTTCTAATTTGACCTAAATTTACTGTGTGGTCTATAGTGTCCTGTTGCTTAGCGAAATCTGGAACACATTATAAAGAATACCTATTTAATGTTTCCATCAGTCCTGAAACATAGATATATTCTTGAAGATGTGCTATCATATTGTTCTAAGAGTCTTTGTGAGCAATTTAAATCCTTTTGCTATCTCAGCCAAAATGAAGTGAAGGATTGTCCAAACAGAAAGTCTGAATAATTCAGCTTCTCTTGGTAGAAAACAAAGTTAATCTCTCTGGAATCTATATAGCTGCAGAATCACTGGATCATTGAACAACTCTCTACTTCACTTTGGTAGTATAGATTTCCAAGATCCATGAGCGTAAAATAATTATTTTTAAACTTTTGAATGAAACAGATTTAAAGTAAAACAGACCAAGTACATAACATTAACATATTTTGTTTAATTAAACTTGTCCATTTAAAACAAAAGATCAGCATATTTTTTAAATGAGTAAAGAAATTCAAAAATGATCAGTATATTTGAAATGATTTTTAGCTTTCTGAAGTCCATCCATTATTATGAGGCTTAAGAAAGACTTCAGAGGCTGCTTAAACATTTTGATATTTTTCATGTAGAAGTTCTTTATCAACCTTGAAATCTGTAGATAAATAGAAAGTAAAGAAAACATAAAGTAGGCAGATTTTTCCTACTATGAACCTTGATTTGACCTATGTCACTCTTAGTTGAATGGGATAAATTAACACTTTCTTGAAAGTTTCCTACCATACACATACATTTAATTTTTAAATATTCAGGACCCACAGAATATACTATGCCTATTAAGGATTTTTTTATTGTAATTCTAGACTTGTTAGATACTTGATTTGCTTATTGATTCAAATCAATTTAGTTCTGGCTGGGCGCAGTGGCTCATGCCTATAATCGCAGCACTTTGGGAGGCTGAGACAGGTGGATCACTTGAGGTTAGGAGATTGAGACCAGCCTAACCAACATGGTGAAACCCCATCTCTACTAAAAATACAAAAATTAGCTGGGCGTGATGGTGCACGCATGTAATCGCAACTACTCAGGAGGCTGAGGCACAAGAATCTCTTGAACTTGGGAGGCTGAGGTTGCAGTGAGTGGAAATCATACCACTACATTCCAGTCTGGGCAACTGGAGAGTGAGACTCTGTCTCAAAAAATAAATAAATAAATAAGAACAAATCAATTTTGTTCTATCAGCATGTAGTGAGAGTCCACTATAGGGCAGACTGATATCAAATTTCATGGTATAGTCAGCTTTCTAGCACACTTTATGTACTTCCTAAAAAAGGGATAGACCAGGTGCAGTGGCTCATGCCTTTAATCCCAGCACTTTGGGAGGTCGAGACGGGCAGATCGCCTGAGGTCGGGAGTTTGAGACCAGCCTGGCCAGCATGGTGAAACCCTGTCTCTACTAAAAATACAAAAATTAGTCAGGCGTATTGGCAGGTACCTGTAATCCCAGCTACTCAGGAAGCTGAGGCAGGAGAATTGCTTGAACCCAGGAGGCAGAGGTTGCAGTGAGCCCAGATCATGCCATTGCACTCCAGCCGGAGCAACACAGTAAGACTCCATCTCAAAGAAAAAAAGAAAGGATATAAAGTAGGAACTTAGATTAATTAATTTGTAGACTTTATGCCCATGCTAAAATTAAACTTTCTAGATCCTATAGGACAGAAAATATAATTTTGTTTGCTCTAATTTTTTAAATTTAGACCTTTAATTGGGATAGACAGTTCAAGAGTCCCCACAGCTCCTTATTATCCCCAACAGATTTGCTTCACCCATTTACGGTAGCTGCATCTAACCCCTGCAAGTGTTTGATTTTCAGCCTCCTAAATCTAATCACTTTATTTTATAATAAGAAAACGAACGGTCACGGAGAATAAATAACTTAGCCAAGGTTACCAGCTAGCAAGTGGCACTAAGCCAGAGTCAAAATCCAAGTTTAGTGGCTCTTTGTAAAAGGCAGTGTATTCATCTTACTATATTATCATTGTCTTTATCAGAATGTAACATTTGTCTGAAATAAGGACCCTCTGTAATTTTTTTTAGCTTTCAAAAGTGCCTCATGGTACTTACAATTTTTATTCATATCCCAAGTTTCAAAATATCATTAACAGATTAAGCACTTTACTACATGCTATTTTGGTGTTTGCACTACTCCCCCGCCTTTCCACTGCCTTTTAGCTGCTCTGAGAGCTGGTAGAGAGATGAGAATTATACAATTACATAAGATAAAAGAATGAAAGGTTTAGAGAGGTGAGTAAGAATGAGGGAGTGGTAGGGTCGTGGGCGGGAATAACTGTAGAGGAAGGACAAGGAGAAGGAAAAACTGAAATAGTGGTTCCTGAATGTCAAAGACAGGAAGAATTGAGAAACAAAGACAGCCAGGTCATCAAACATTGTTCTTTTATGGGATGTGCTGATTGTGTGTGTGTGTGTGTGTGTGTGTGAGATTTGCTAAGTCCACTCAAATTTTAGGCAGATTTTTCCCTTTGGCTCATGTAGCCAGTCCCATACAAAATTATGAAATAGGCAAAACTTATCTTGGAAATCTCCTTTGTACATTCCTCCATTAAACTGTATTACAAAATGCAGTGCTTTTTTCTCTGGTTCACCCCAAGCTGAAAACTGGCTCTCTTTGACACTTCAGTTTTAAGCCTGACTCTCTCCTGGAGTATTTACATTTGAAGTCCCATCTCTTAATTGTTGAGTAAAAGAACCTCTCTTAAAGGAATTGTTTAAACATCAGGAAGCAGAGAGGTTTGGAATTACTAAAGGATAAAGGAATCCTTCCTAGAGAATCTCTAATTTCACAACCAACTGTGACTTTAAGAGGTCCAGCCTGTTCATATCTAGTCTAATTTCTAAAGTACTCAGCATACTCAACTCTCTAGGTTAAGTTTTAAATTGACAAGAAAGGTACACAGAGTCTGAGAAGGCAATAACAATCACCGAGCAAACTGTACATTCATCAGATGTTAAGGAATGCATCAGTGAAGACATTCATTCTAAATAAGCAGATATAATCCCTGATTTATATTCAATTATTTGTGATTAAGGTGAAGTAGCTTTTCTCATCAATTTATCTATTTAATTATTCAGTAGGGATGTGGACTTTAACCAATTTATGAACAATATCTTATTTCTCTTCATAATTGAGAGAAGCACCAGTAAAATAAGCAGAATTTCCATAAATTGATCAACTGAGATCTCTAAAATGTTGATTGCTATAAACAAAATAATAAAGGTCAATAGAAAAATAGAAGTTTACCCAAACTTTCCAGATTCTGCAGCCAGACTGCCTGGTTTCAATTTAGGTTCTGCCACTTACTTGCCTCAATTCCTTATCTCTAGTCTTGAAATAATAATAGTACCTACATCATGTGACTGCTGTGAGAATTAAGTTAGTACTTTAAAGTGTTTAGAACCATGCTAGGCACTCTGTAAGTGCTTGCTAAATAAAATACTGTAATTTTATCTCTTTCCTGACTCTGATGGCAGTCAGTTAGGTCTACAAAATGGCTCCATAAATCTGATGTATAATTCAAATGGTCATTAAATGTACACATCTATATCCAGTTAACTTACTGCCTTGAGCAAGGTGCAAGTGAAGAAAATATTATTTTACTTCACTGTATGGTTGTAGGTGTCAACACTTCAAAAATGCATTTTCTCTTAAGGGAAACTGGACATTAGGGTATGAATGATTTATTGCTACTTGGTTATGTTATAAAATGAAGGAGAGCACAGTTTTGCCTTCAAAACCCCTAACACTTCTTTTCAATAGCTTTTTTGAGGTATAGTTTACATACTGTAAAATTCACCCTGTCATCAATAAACAATACTAGTGTTCATTGAATGGCTATTACATTCCAAGCAATAAACACAAATTGTTTCATTTAATCTTCATAAAAATCCCTTAAGGTAGGTATTATTATACTCAATTTTATGATTAAAGGGTAAGAACTTTGCAGCTAAAGGTTGAAGTGAGGTTTGAATTTATGTCCATGTGGCTCTAATATATGTTTTCCATATTCTGCAGCTTCCCTTCAGAAAATTACTTTGTTCTCTTTCAGAGAGTGACTGGAAAAAGGGGGAAAATGTGACTTTTAGAGGGTAGCCGTGGTTAGAGAAACTCTCAGTCTTTTAACCTGTCAGGAGAAAAGCCAGAAATAACAGTCACTGAAAGTTGTTTTAAAACTCTCAATTCAAGCTTGGCATGATAATGCAAAATATTATTATGATGCAGAAATAAGCAATCATAATCATAATACTGATATACACAAATCATAATGCGAATGTACACTACTTTCACTTGGAAGGATTCATCACTTTCTACTAGCGTAACTACACCTCCTTTATTGCATTCTCACCAAATGAGTTAGGGTTTAAAATGGGGAAACAAGAGAAATGATGCAGGGATTCTGGCCCATCTTTTAGACTTTTCACATCAAATGGTATGTTAAAATCAAACCCCTGGACATCATGCTCGGGAATACTTAAGTAATTTTGCCACAATTCATTTATTAAACAAATATTTAGGTGATTTTTACATGTCCAGTAGTACTATGCTAACCACCAGGTATACAGAGGTTAAAACAAAAGATGAACCCAGTTCCAGCTCTTAAGGAGTTTACATTTTAGTTCAGGCTTTCATAAGGAGAGGCAATGAGTGTGCTGTACTGTATAGCACGTGGGCTCTTGAACCAGCCTCTCCACTTACCTCTCCACCTGCTGTGTGACCTTGGCATTTGCTTTTTAAGCGACTCGATTTTCTATTTTGTAACATAATCGTTGACTTCAAATGAAAGACATACCTAGTTTCATTTCAGGTGTACGGCACCACAGGAAGATGGGGCTAAGAAAATGTTACTCTCTTGTATAAAGAAGAGGGTTTCTCTCACGTTTTCTTCCTTTAGTATCTGGCATTATTCAATAATGTCCATATTCTACTCGATGTTCACCGATGAACTGGGACATGTTTTTCACCGCAGCTTAGTCGTCTGGGTGTGCCTGGGGAGGCGTCACAAAGAGCCTATAAAGGGTCCCCACCTACAATGGGAGTAAGAGCGCTGGAAGGAACCCCGGAAGGGCATGGAGACCAAGCGTTCGGTTTCGGAATGTTTTTTGTGTGTGCCCGTATTCACCGAGCTTGGGTTCTGCTACTCTTAACGAAAAGCCCAGTCGCGGAGCTGCTAAATTTTCTGCCATATCTTAGCCGTCCCCACGCCCCCCCCCGCCCCACCCTACCTCACCCCCAGGCGTGAGTGAATGCGCAAATAAGGGTTTTCAAGGCGTCAGTGGGAAAGAGGGAGGGGAAGGCAACGCCGAGGATGGGAGGACAGGGCGGTGGTATCCTTCTAGCGAGAGAGCGCCGGAGCCCTCGGCGGCGAAGAGAGCTAAAACCTGGCTGTCCCGAGCCAGAGGAGGCCAAGGCAAGATGCTGAACGGGCGGGGACCGATGGGGGGCAGCAGACCATGGCCGCGCACCTAGTCCGCCCCTGGGGCCTCCTCTTGTCCCGAGGACCACCCCCGCTCCCGGTGTCTTTTGGTTTCGACCGGCCGACTGGGAGGGGCCGTGGGGACGCCATTCCCATAATGCTCTGGGGCGTGCCGCCGCCGTCGCTGCCACCTCCCCTACCGCTAGTGGAAGAAGATGGCGGAAGGCGGAGCGGCGGATCTGGACACCCAGCGGTCTGACATCGCGACGCTGCTCAAAACCTCGCTCCGGAAAGGGGACACCTGGTAAGAGAAAGGGGTTGAGATGCCTGCGGTTGCCCGAGGATAGTGGAGAAGAGGGCGGGAGCCGCGAGCTGGTGTCTTTCGCTGGTGACAGGTGCGGGCAGGTCTGGCGGCGGCCGCCGGGGTAGCAGGATTTTGGCTGCTTCTGAAATGTTAGGGCAAAGGTTGGACTCTAGATGAGGGTCAGGGTTCGTGGCTTGCCAGGGCATGCTGAAAGGTGTCCGGAGAGCGGCGGCGGCGGCGGCACTGACTCGTGCGGTTCTCTTCTTCCTCCTTCCTTCCGTAGTGCCGCTCCCACCTCAGGCCTTCTCGAATGATAGGTTATAGTGGTTTGGTTTGAGTCTCATATACGCTGTTTTGACAGGTCCGGGTGCCGCGGCTTATCATGATCTCACCGGCTTTACTTCTCTGTTCATTTCCTTTCCTAGAATTGTCGGCGTCCAAGTTCCCTTTTATTCTGATTCTTGTAGTCTTCCGGGAGGCAGGCTGCAGGATGTTTGCGGTCTGTACTACACAGGTGGCATGTCAGTGCCCCACATAAGAGAAAGAAACCCTAGTTTCCAGTTCCTTGTCAAAGGAGGGAGAGGAGTAGGGAACCTTAGGCTTATGAGAGACCACGTGGTCTTGTGCTTTAGTGGTGGCTTGATAAAAGCCGGCAGCGTTTCTGTTAGATGTGCAGCCCTTCCCTTCTGTTTGAAGGATAACGTAGGCCTGCAAAAAGTTGATAAGTCCACTTGAGGCTTAACTAACTGCTAATATTCGAACTTGTAAAATACCAAAGGATATATATTTATAATACTTGAAGGATGTATGTGGACATTTTCACACTTGTCGGCCATATCCAGTGGCATCTAGAATAACTTAAATATGTTAATATGTAACATAATTTAAAATTCCTTATTTTTGGGGAAGGATAATGTGCCTCTTCATTATAATAAAAAATATTTTCACTTCCCACTGTTACCATAACAGTAGTATATAATTTATAGAGTGTTTCACTATGGCATAGTGGAAGGAGCAGTAAGATTTAGACCTGAGTTATGTCACAGTTTCACCACTCAACTTGCAGTATGACTTTGAGGAGAGTTAATTTAAATCATTGCACCTCAGTCTCTTCTGTAAAATGGACAGTATTTTATTATAAAGGTTTTATCTTGATTCGTTTTAATATCTTAAGAATTTCATGTTTATGAGATACTAAATTTTAGTTACCTTCTGCTCTTTACTCTTGACAAAAGGCTGTGATACTGGGATCATTTTCAGTTAAGCTAATAGGTGGCAGATTTAGGACCATAATTTAACCTTGATCTAAGTCTTAGTCTCTTTTTTCTTTTTTGGTAGGCTGTATACTATGTGTATATGATAGAAATCCCTAAGGATGTAAATATATACTTGTTTCATTGTATCAAAAAAATAGAATCTTCAAGTGACTTAATAATAGTTATTTTTGACCTGGCAGGGTGGCTCACGCCTGTAATCCCAGGACTTTGGGAGGCCGAGGAGGGAGGATCACTTGAACTCAGAAGTTCGAGACCAGCCTGGGCACCACGGCAAAACCCCGTCTCTACAAAAATACAAAAAATTAGCTGGGCATGGTGGCACGCCTGTGGTCCCAGCTGCTCAGGAGGCTGAGGTGGGAGGATTGCCTGAGCCTAGGAAGCAGAGGTTGCAGTGAGCTGAGATCCGGCCACTGCACTCCAACCTGGGCAACGTGAGACTCCATCTCAAAAAAAAAAAGAAAGTTACTGTTTTTATTATAATGTTAGTAAGATGTTTATTACTGTGGGGAAATTGGACATTTCCTAGGACACCCATGTTTACCTTGGCTTGTGGTATGACAAATAAGTCCCTGCTCACTATTGTAAGTTAAAGAACATTTAAAAATTCTTAATTCACCCAACCTATTACCACCTTATTTTAAAAAGTGAATTTCCTTAAAATAGAAATCTATTAAGTCTATAAGTTAAAATATAAGTATTATTGTCTCATTAATGTCACGTTTTTGTATATGGAGTAATTGGTGTTGACACTACAGGATGATAGGAGCAATATGTGCATTGTGGGCGTTTAACTTTATAAAGTTTGGTATTTTCAAATGAGTATATTTTTGCTTTTTGACAAAATTAATGTAAATTGTTTTATATATGTGCGTGTGTGTGTAGAGCTCCATAGGTACAAACTGTGTTTCACTATATTGCCCATGCTGATCTTGAACTCCTAGCTTCAAGTGATTCACCTTAGCCTCCCAAAATGCTAGTATTACAAGTATAAAGCACGACTGAATACAAGAGGCTCATAAATTTGAGTCATTTCAGTGCTTTTATTTTAAATAAAAGTAAACTGAGGACCACATATTTAGATAAAAGCAGATTGTGCAAGTTTATCCTCACATTAACTTTCTCTTAAAGGAAAAAACCTGAGAGAGAAAGAAGGTACTGGGAGTTGCAGAAACCAGTTTGATTTATTTGTAAGCCAGTTTATTTGCAAATTAGCAAGTGAAACCTGTTCAAAAACAAAGTAGTATAGAACAAAAAATTGATTCAGAGTTTTAAAGAGAATAATTTGATAAGTATGAATTTGATGATGAACTTACAAGTACAGAACTGGTCAGGATATGTATTAATTTAGTTTATGTTTTTGGAACTCACTAGAAAGTTGTTTTTCCTTTTAATACCTTTTTTTAATCTTTGAATCAGGTTCTTTGAAATTTACCATATGGAGTATTGTCGTGGCATATAGTATGTAACTGTCTAGGAAAGACTGGGCTATTGAGAAAAAGTGGTGGGCTTACCATAAGTTTATTCTTGAAAGTTTAATACAGATGTCTGAAGTTATAGTCAAATGCATCGCAGTGAATAAATTTCACTTATTAGCTCTTGAGTACTTTGCAGATAATGACTGTCTCATGGTGACTTGGGTAACTAACGTCCATACCTAGGCAAGTATAAAGATTTACTTGATTCTGTGTAAGTACTGCAGTTTCTCTTTATTTGTAAGCAGTAAGTGATTTTTATCTAAAATCTGATTTTCTAGAGATGAAAATAAGTTACACAAGTGTGAGATGAAGAGAAACATACTTTATGATGTATTTGGTTCTAGACTTTATATTGAGAAGTAAATCAAAATTAATACAAGAGAGTAATACCTTTTTAAAAACCATGAAGGTAGCACTGATTTGTATAAGGAGTAAAGCAGTCTGAAAATGATATTTGTTGATCTGTATTTCAATTCCAACAAGAGATCAGAAAACCATGAACAAGGTTTAGAGTTTAGGAACTATAGGAAAGAGATAAATGAACTAGAATTGTATAGCTTAGGATGAATTTAAAACAATTTTCAGATACGTGGTAGTTTCTTCTGATGAGACAAAAAGATAATTTGCTTAAGGTACATATGACTATTTTAGGAACATATTTAAAGTATGGTAGTTAATGAGTTACAAAGAAAATTTGTAGCTCATTTGGGTTATAAAATTCTCTCTTTGGAAAAAAATGCTTTTGAGACACTCTCACTGTGTTGCCCAGGCTAGAGTGCGGTGTGTGGTCTCAGCTCACTGCAACCACCTCCAGGGTTCAAGTGATCCTCCCACCTCAGCCTCCTGAGTAACTGGGCCTACAGGCACAGGCCACCACGCCTGGCTAAGTTTTGTATTTTTAGTAGAGACAGGGTTTCCCCATGTTACCCAGGCTGGGCTCGAACTCCTGGCCTCAAGTGATCTGCCCACGTTGGCCTCCCAAAGTGCTGGGATTACAGGTGTGAACTACCTGTAAAATTTCCAGTCTGGAAATTTTTTAAGAAATAGGCCTATTATGAGTAAATAAAACATAACCACAAATCATCCAAAGCACTGCTTCATTTCCCCCATTTTTATTAAATGTTATTCATCTGCCAATCATTTTCAGTAATTTTTATGTGTGATTATGTTAAGTGGCAATGTGTAGTTAACTTTTGCAGTTTAGCAAAACATTGCATGCCATTTTTGTATAAACCCTAATAACTGTAGTAGATTTAAGGTAACTTTACAGAGTAATTTGTGTGTAGAGTCATTTAAAATCTCTATGACATTTTCATTTCAACAATTGCCAAAGAATCTGATCAATTAAGTTTTAGGCCAGAGACATTGATTTCAGTTTTTACAGCTTTCTGTCCATTCCTACTTTTACTTAGAAATCTTTGAGGCTTAATTTTATTTGATCCCTTATGTTTGTGCAACTTTGAAACTAAAAGAAAATAACCTTATATTCACAAATCCCTTAATAATGAAAAGGAACACTATTAACATGAATTTCAAAATATTTATTGTATACTTAAAGAAATTTTTAAATTAATTTTAGTAGTGCCTGGGTGTTTACAACCAGAGTAGGGTATATACTACATCATTTATAGGAAATGAAACCAAAAGGAAAAACTTTTTTAGTCTTGGTAAATTGGTGAAAACAAGGACAGAGATAGTGACCTTAAGACATGTTTCACATCTTAGATGCTTAAAAATCTAGGAAAGCAACTTTTCTTAATTTAAGCATTTTTCGTGAGTTTTTAAATGACTTCTGTTAGTGAGTTCAGGGTTAATGTACCCTAATAGGCTAGGAAGGTCCAGAGCTAGTCAATGATTTCATTTATCTGCTTAGTAAAGTTCAGGCTTTATTTTTTTCTAAATTATACCGTTTTCCTATTAGCACGTATAAGGCATTAAATGACCTTTTTGCAAAATGGTTTTGTGACAGTTAACAGTTTTGCTTCTACATAAGTGTAACAAGATAAAATTAGTTTGTCAGGTCATGACCTGTAATATTACATTTAAAAACACTAGGTGCCAGGTACTGTTATAAGTGCATATTGACTTATTTACTCATCACCATATTACCACAATTCTGGGAATTGGTGTTATTCACATTTGACAAAATAGGAATCATAGGCTCAAAAAGGTTTTCACATAGTGTTATAGCTGGGATTTGAACCCAAGTAGTTTAGGTCTTTAGTTTGTGCCCTTAAAGCACCATACCACATTGCCTCTTACTTTATTTAAAAAGAATTTTTTTAGAGACGGAATCTCGCTTTGTCACCCAGGGTGGAGTGTAGTGGCATAGTCATAGGCCATTGTAGCTTCAAACTCCTGGGCTCAAGCAAACTCCCTGCCTCAGCCTCTGAAATAGCTGGAACTACAGGTGTGTGCCACCACACCCGGCTAACTTTTAAAATTTTTGTAGAGATGGGATCTTGCTATGTTGCCTAGACTGGTTTGAAACTCTTGACCTCAAGTAATCCTCTGACTTCAGCCTCCCAAGTATTAATAGCTGGGATTACAGGTGTGAACCCCTATGCCCAGCCTCTGTCTCTTATTTTAAAGATTCATTTTTTTTAAAAAGTAGATTCACTTTAAAAAGAAAAGAACCTATTTTTCTCTTTAAAGGAAGTCTATTTTATATTTAGTAGCAGAATTCTACCATTTTATCCCACACTTGTCTCTTGTGACTGTTCAGTTTAGATATGATGGAACATGTAGGAAATCTTAACACCTTGCTTCTGGAAATTAAAACATGCTTAAAGATTGATAGGTGAATGATTGAATGTACAGAGCAAATGTCATTTTGATCCACAAGTACATTCAGACAAAAAAATCTGAGGTCATTTACTATTGAGCTTTTGAATTTTAATTGTTTATCAATAATCATAAGCTCTTATTAGAGATGATATGACCCCTTCACATAGTTTTACAGAAATAACCCATCAAGCATAAAGTAAAATCTTGTAGGCTATTTTGTTTCAGAGTTTAGTCTATATTTTTAAAGTATGGTATTGGTTTACTATAAGCCACAAATACATAAGGCTTTCTTCTTGGACTTAAATCCATATGAACCACTCAGCGCAGAAAATGCAAATATGAATCCATTATGATGTTCCATGTTTACTAACTGATTTTTCCCTAGAGATAACTCTTAAAGAATTTTTGAAGTGAAAGAACATTTAAATTAAGATAGTGGAAGATATATTGATAATAAAACAGTCAATTTTGCTATCTTAGTTTTGAATTTACCTATCTTATGATGTGAGTTTAGAGTGATTCTTCTTTTTTTCACTGAAAATCACTTTATTAATAAGCCATGATTATTGACAAAAGTGAATTGAAACTATTGGGTATATTGGTAGAGAAATAAAGGGAAGGTAGAGAACAATTGGTAAAGGTTGATTATGTGCATTATGAGATTTGAACCTCACAATAAGGACCAAACTGTATATTTATATGGCTTATAGATGAGGAATCTGAGAGAAATGAGCTTGCTCATAGTTTACTGCCAGCGGACATTTATTAAATGCTTAGTCTGTCGAAGCCACTATTTTAAATGTTTTACACTTATGCAGTCTTTAAAGTACATGCTCTTATTACCCTTCATTTTATCTTTGATGATTTCAGACCTGGTTTAAGTACCTGATTTATAAAGACTTAAAGTACTAGATACTGTCTAATACTAAGAATAGATCCTTAGTATTAAAAATGGTTTTATGCTGTCACTACTCGAATGTAATTCAAACAATATTTCGTTAAACCATGGGAATTTCTCTTTTTTCTTAGTCCTTGTATAGAATTTTTCGACAATTACTCCTTTTTTCTTCCCTGAGTAATGTCAGTCTAACTTGTTCTTTTTATTTTAATTTCCTCACTTACCACTGTAATTCACATTCTGTGTCTCATATTCATTCCTCTGAAACCACTTCCCTAGACTCTTTCTCCCATTTATCGTTTAAACAGGGAATGTAGATCCTTTAAATTTCATCACCCAGTTTATACAAAAGTCACTATTCAAGAAATCTAGCATAGGCCTAGTAGGTAGCCTCAGTTTTGGATACAGATTAAAATTGTTTTAGGGAAGGGTCAAAAATGGCTCCTTACAAAGGAGGAAATAAGTTCCAATTATAATATAAAACAAAACCCCTGTAGGATTAACCTGCATTTAGTTATGCCTAGACTTCCTTTACTACTTTCATCACTAAGATTCTACATGGTTTCTTTATAGCTCTCCAAAAAGAAAGAGAGTAATGACGCCTTTTTTTCCTCCAAGGAAAGGAGAACTAAGAATGCTAACTGTCCCTTCCATTCTCCTTTTAGTTTTGAGAAGACCCGAATATTAATGTGGTAATTCCCCACCGTAAGAGAAAATCATTTAGCAGAAATACCAGTAGAAAGGACTTCCTTTGTGAAAGAAGTCAAAGATCTCACAAACAAGTTCAAGGGTGGCTCTGAGGCCAGGGTATTCTGAGTTTAGAGCTAGTTAAATCAAAACCTGAGAACATTAGAGACAAACTTACTTAACCGAAAAGAGCATCAAGTTCCTTGCTCCAGGTAAAAAAGACCTGGTAATCTGGATTGATTTCTGTTATTTACCTATATGTTTTTACAGCTTGACAAAATTTTAACAGTTTAGTCAAGAGATTTGCCTTTGATAAAAAGAAGGAAATTTATATTCATACATATGAATGGATTTCAAGCTGAAGAACTTTTTAATTCTCAGGAGAGGTGTAGCTAAGTAGTTATATGTACCACATAGTTGTGGCTATGGTTTTCAGAAACTTATTGCTCATTTGCTATGTTAAGAGCTTTTTACTATGTTGAGAGCATTTTAAAAGTTCTCTAGATAGGTTCCTTATATAATGTAATATGTTTATCCCATATATATTACATATATGAAATACATGGTAGTATTCTCATTTTACCAGTACAGAAACTGAGATAGTTAAATTTATATGGTCATAACACTTGGCGGTAAAGCAGGAAGTCTAACTTAAAGCTTGCGTTTTAAATTCTAACTGTACTGCCTGCCTATGCGTGATAGAGCCATACCCAGATTATGGAAGCAACTTTTTGAAAGACAAATACTTGAAAGTATTAAAATCAAGAAATGACAGCTTTGTCATACTTGTTAAACACCATTTTCATTTGTTAGTAATATCAGGAGCCTCTAGAATTTTCTGAGTCCTCTTGGTTTAGCCTTCTAGTCTCAGCAGTCTCATTTCTAACTAATATATCTCTGTTTTGATACAGATAGTGTCTCCCATTTCCTACAAATTATTTGCTTTTTCCTGCTTTGGGGGCCTTTATACACCATTTCTGTTGTTTCCAATACTTCTTACTAATTACTGACTTTATTTCAAAACCTAGTTCAAAGTCAGTCTTTAAAACCATCTCTAATTTCATCCAAATTTGTGGCCCTTCCATTCTTTGCTTTTAAAATATATATATGTATATATAACAGCTTTATTGTGATGCTATTCACATACCTTACAATTTGCCCAGTTAAAGTGGACAATTCACTGAGTTTTAGTATGCTCACAGAGTTGTATAGGCATGACCATAATCAATTTTCGAATATTTTCATCATCCCAAAAAGGAACCTCATACCCATTAGTAGTCACCTCCCATTTCTCCCCCAAACTCCTCTGCTCTAGGCAGCTACTAATCTATTTTCTGTCTTTATATATTTGCCTATTCTGGATATTTTATACAAATGGAATCATATAGTATGTGTGATTTTTGCATCTTTTACTTAAATGTTTTTTAGGTTCATGCATGTTAGAGCATATGTCAATATGTTATAGATTTTTACTGCTGAGTGATACAGTCATGAGTCACTTAATGACAAGGATAACTTCTGAGAAATGTGTCGTTAGGCAATTTTTTCGTCGTGTGAACATCTTAAGAGGGTACTTACACACATCTTGATGGTATTACCTACTACATACCTAGGATGTATTGCCTGTTGCTCCTAGGCAAAAAAACAAAACTGTACAACATGTTACTGTAGTGCATACTGTAGTCAATTCTAATGTAATGGTAAGTATATGTATATCTAAACACAGAAAAGGTAAAATAAAAATACAATATTAATCTTTTTTGTTTTTAGAGACAGGGTCTGGCTCTGTCACCCAGACTGAAATGCAGTAGCCCGATATTGGCTCACATTACCCTTGACCTCCTGGGCTTAAGCAATTCCACTGCCTCATCCTCCCAGTTAGCTAGAACTGCAGGCAAGCACTGCTGTGTCTTTTTTTTTATTTTTATTTTTTTGTAGAAATGAGGGTCTTGCTATGTTGCCCATACTGATCTTGAACTCCTGGCCTCAAGCAATCCTCCCAGCTTAGTCTCCCAAAGTGTCGGGATTATAGGCATGAGCCACTGTGCCTAGCCAGACATAATGTGTCTGTTAATTGACCGAAATGTTGTTATGTGGTATGTGACCATATCCCATTGTATAGATATAACACATTTGATATATCCATTTATCAATTGATAGACATTTGAATTTCCAATTTTTGCTTATTTTGAATAATCCTGCTATGAACATCCATTGCAAGTTTTCATTTCTCTTGTGTATATACCTGTAAGTGGAATTGCTAGGTCTCTGTTTAACTTTTTAAGAAATTGCTAGACTGTTTTTCTAAGTGGCTGTAATTTTACATTGCCACCAGCAGTGTATGAGGGTTCCAGTTTTTTCACCTCCTTGTCAGCACTTGTTATGTTCTTTTTTTTTTTTTTATATAGCCATCTTAGTGGGTGTGTAGTAGCATCTCATTGTAGTTTCGATTTACATTTTCCTCATAGGTAATGATGCCTATTGGCCATTTGTATGTCTTTTGGATGTTTGTCCAGATTCTTTGCCCACTTTAAAAATTTGGTTATTTTGTCTTTTTATTATTGCCTTGTAAAAGTTCTCTAGATACAGATTCCTTAACAAATAGTTAATTTGCAAATTTTTTCTCCTATTCTGTGGGTTTTCTTTTTACTTTCTTGGTAATGCCCATTGAAACATAGAAGTTTTTATTTTAATGAAATTCAATTTGTCTGTTTTTCCCTTAGTCACTTTTGCTTTTGGTATCATGTCTAAGGCGGCTTGGCTTAACTCAAGGTCATGAGGATTTACTCTTATATTTTCTTTTCCAAGTTTTATAGTTTTAGCTCTTACATTTAAGTCTGTAATTCAGCTTAGTTAATTTGTTGTGTATATCGTCAGGGGAGGAGTTCAATTTCATTCTTTTGCATGTGGTTATCCAGTTGTCCCAAAACTATTTGTCAAAAAGATCATTCTTTCCCTGTCTTGATACCCTGCTTGAAAATCAATTAACTGTAAAAGTGAGGGTTTGTTTCTAGATTCTCTGTTTGATTGACATACATGTGTATCCTTTTACCAGTACCACATTATAACTGTATAGTAAGTATAGTAACTGTATAGTAAGTATAGTAACTGTATAGTAAGTTTTAAAATCTGGAACTGTGTCCCCCAACAACTTCTCAAGTTTGTTTTGGCCCTCTTCTCTTACTAGTTTATACTATGTTGAAATGTTGTTTTGTAAATATTCTTAAATATATGTCTGTATTTCATTACTCCATATAAATGACACACTCCTCTTTTTTGCAGCCCGCCTTCTTCTGTCATTCGAAATCTACCCCATCTCTTTATTTTTTAGAGGTATCTGGTATAATAGTATTTGCACAGTGAATGCTTTGTGTCATTTAACCCGTGGATCTCTCTTCCATTCCTAATCTCATGCCCCAAAAGCACAAACAGTGCACTATCTTAAGAACATAGACAAGTGTGCTAATTACCGAAAACACATTTACAGTACCTGGGAAATGTAAGACAACAACTTCAGCAGATGAAAACGACCTGGCATCCTAAAAGGAGGCTAAACTCACATTAATCCTTCAAATGAAAAAATAGTCACATCATACCCTTTAAATAATGCTTTAAAACACTCAAAATTATTTATATTGTTTGTGGAAATACAGTTATTTAAGAAAAGCATAAAAATGTTCATGAAATGATAAATACTAAATCAGAGTAAGGGTATCCAAGAGAGGGACCCACGGGGGGCTATGTATTAGTATTTATAATTATTTTCTTTAGGTGCTTGTTTTGATGGTATGTATGTAGATGCTTGTTGTTATTATTCTAAGTTTAAAGTATGCCTGCATATGATACAAAATACTTTTAAAAAGCAAAGTTGATGGTAAGAGCTTTTTGTTTTGAGGAAGTCCCAATTTTTCTTAGTTTTTTCTGTTTTTTTACTTTTATATTGTTAATACCAAACCCAATTCTTCCAGTGTAGAAAAGTTACACAGAGCTGAGGGAATTTATGTAATCAGAGTCAAACGTTATTATCATTTCCTTCTTGCTTCATGTATGCTTATCACGCTTATATGTCACATGGTTACAAGATATCTTTAATATGGAGAGACATACACATTTAAGATATTAATGATCATGTATGTGTATTCTGGATGAATAGTTTAAAAACAATCTTACTTGGCCTCCTTCTTGAGCTTCTTATTTGTCTTAGTTTGGATCTAAAAAGAGGTCATAAAAATTATTTATTACTAAGTGATGGATTTAATGTGTGGAGCAGAAAATAGGTTAGAAATGCATGGAATTTCAAATTTAAGCTATAAAGAGATGGTAAACTGAATTTGAGCGAATTTCATAGTTTTATTTGTTTAAGTTTTACTTAAACCGTGAAATTCTGAGTCTTAATTTGTGGTACTTAAAAAAAAGTCAGTGAAATAATCTGATTTATAATAATTTAAAGTACTAGATGCTGCCAATACCTCTTTAGTGTTGAAAGTTGTTTTATGCTATCACTACTCAAATATAATTTAGGCATTTTGTTAAATAAGAGAATTAGTCATAAGAATGAATCAGTATCCAGAATTGTTTATGCCATTCTGCACAAGATGATTATAAATATTTTTCTGAGATTAAGTGTGCTACATTGGATCAGGCTGAGATTTTTGTGTGTTGTTTTACTTATAAAAGGACTGCCTATGCCTACTCTGTACAGAGGCAGATAGGATTTCAAAAAATAAACATGGTTATATTTATTTTAATATTAGGCAATTAAGAAGGAACATTTATCTGAAAGTTGTCAACATAAACATGTATAAATCAACAACAACAAAAACACTGTGCATTTACTACCTCTCTGGTTTCCTACATCCTGCTGTTGGAATTTCCGCATATTCCTTTTATACTCTGTTGTATCTGAGACTATTTCTTAATCATTTATTGGTCCTTGTATATCTTTCTTAAATTTGCTTCTAGTGTAAAAGCACCAAACAACTTTTGAAATTCTCCTCTTTCTCCCCACCAACTCCAAAATCTTTTACATTCATATAGTAGCTTTACTATATTTGAACAGTGTCTTAAAATTGACTCTCAAGCCTCCAGCTTCTCCGGAGCCATTGAAAATTATTCTATCCAGACCATAATACAAATTATTTATCATAATGCCTTCAGAATATTTAGCACCATACAATTTAGATCTTTTTGAAGTACTCATGTTAATGTAACTTTATGTAAGTTTTTGACTTAGTATTTCACATGTATTTGATCGTTCCAGTAATCTGGTGAGGTAGTCCTAGTGGTAAATCGAATCATATCTCTTTACAGTTAAAAATCTTTCAGTGGTTTTCAGCGTACTTGAGATGAAATCCTTGTCATTGCATTAAAGGCACTATTTAGTTCGGTCTCAGTCAAACTCTCTAGTCTCATCTACCATTTCTCCCCTACCTTGTCATAAACTCCACCTTCATTTAGTCAGTTCCTTCAACACTCAAAATTCCCAAAGTCCTTCTGGCCTTAGCATGTCATCTTCATTCAGTTTAGATACTTTTTCTTACCACTTTTCCTGGAGTAACTCTTATTCAGAGGCTAAAACATTATTTTTTCAGAGAGATTTTCATTTATTCTAAATAGGGCCCTCATTATATGCTTTCATAGCTCCCTGTACTTTTCCTTCACAGCACTTAACAATATTTTACTAAGTATCTTGATTGCTTACTTTTTCTCGCTCCTCCACTGGACTCTTGAGTTACATGAACAAAGGGACCTTGACTGTTCTGCCAACCACTTTATTCATCTGAAGTATTTTTTGAATGAATGAATTCCCATTTCTAAGATGGACAGTCGAAGGGTTTTATTGCTAAGTAACTTTTCTAAGACTTCACAGCAAGTAGTGTCAAAAATAGAAGTTTGATGTGGTGCTTTTTCTATAGTAAATTTAGAATATTTATCTACTCAAGTCTGATTTCAGGAGATAAGAATATATATAAACAAAAATAATCATGAAAACAAATTGAGATTGGTATGACAAATTCATCCACAATTTAGTGTTTGCCACATTTCTAGGAAACTTCTTCAGAGAACGGTAGTGTTTTTGTGTGTGTGTGATCTTAATTGATGTGAAAACATGAATCTCGTATAGGCACACGTGTGAACATTCGGACTCTTTTTCTGCTAAGTTTCTGATAGGCAAAGCTCTAACCCTAAAGATACCCACTTTGAAAGTACTCATTTTCTCAATAAGTACAATGGATTATTAGAAATTGTTAGAATTTATCTTCTAAATAAGCCTTCCAGCTCTATTTATAGCTTGGTAATAATGTTACCATATCCTCTGTTATCTCACTTTTAAAAGTGAACTTACTGTTTCATAAAGAGGGAGTGTGGTATATGATTTGACCAAGCATCTGTTACATTTCTAGGTCTTTGTTAAATAAATGGAATTTAAAGTTTGTTGTAATGAAAAGAACACTGAACTTCAGAGTCTGAAAACTAGACTGCAGGACTTTGCGTACCCACCAAGTAGTGTTACGTGACCTTGATAAGTTATATAACTTCTCTGAATTTTGACTTTTCCTTCTGTTAAAAAGGAGGCTGGGCACAGTGGTTCACACCTGTAATCTCCACACTTTGAGAGGCCCTGGCAGCAGGATCACTTGAGGCGAGCAGTTCAAAACCAGCCTGGGCAACGTAGGATTTAAAAAAATAAACAAGGTTATATGTATTTTAATATTAGGCAATTAAGCAGGAACATTTATCTGAATATTGTCAGCATAAACATGTACAAATCAACAACAACAAAAAACTCCATTTACTGCCTCTCTGGTTTCCTAAAATTAGACCTGGCTCTACAAAAAATTTTTTACAATTAACTGGGTATGGTGGTGCTGTCTGTCATTCCAGCTATTTGGAAGGCTGAGGCAGGAGAATCACTTGAGCTCAGTTGTTTGAGGTTACAGTGAGCTGTGATCACAACACTGCACTCCAGCCTGCACAAGAGTAAGACCATCTCAAACAAATAAACAAATAAATAAATGAAGATAAATAAAAGGTTGCTCTACCCTGTCTCAAAGGAAGGAAGGGAAGGAGGGAGGGAAGAAAAAGGTTGCTCTACCATCAACTAATGTAAAAATACTTTGTAGAAAAACCTTATATAAACATTAAACATTTGTATTATCTTATGCAGACACTAAGATTTTAAACAGAGGTGAGATGATCATATTTGTGGTTTTAAAATGTTTGGCAGCAGAGTGGAGGACAGCTTGGAAGCAAGCAAAACTTAAAGAAGATGTACAAGTCAAGCAGCTATCATAGTAATCTATGCCACTAAAAATAGTGTGGAAGGGGAGCTACAGAACTAAAGTACTTTTCTGAGGATGAAGAGGAGAGGGGCAGACTGTTAGAAATATTCTGGAAGTGCTTGGTTACTGGATGTTATGGAGCGGGGAATATAGGTTAATATTCTGGTTTGTGGCTTGGGAAATTAAATTACTGATGAAGTCATTTATTAAAGTAATAGTAGAGAATGGGTAAATGTAGAGAGAGATGATTGACTCAAGGTTGAGATGTCTGGAAAATCCAAGTTGACATGGACTTATAGGAATTGGAAATATGATTCAAGAACTTGAGGACTGACTCTGAGATGCAGATTTTGGAATTATTAATATTAATTATAGGAGAATATAAACAGTGAAAGAAGAAATCAAAGAGCAGCTCTATGTAATACACTTAAGCAAAAGAGAAAGTTGTAAAAAAATTGGGAGGGGTCCCCCCACCTCCCCCCCAAAAAAAAGAATGACAGGGGCTAATTTTTTGAAGGATTAATACATATATAAAATTATGAATCCATTGGATTTGTTAAGGTGGTCACTGGTGATTTGTGAGGGCCCATTAGAGTAGGAAGACCTGTTGTATTACGTTGGAGTATAAGTGAAAGTTGGGGAAATAGAAACTTGAGAAGCTTGACTGTAAGGACAAGTCAGAAAATGAGAATAGATGAGAAAATACAAGAGTTGAAAAGTGATATGGGGGGAGAGGAGAAAAAGACTTAATCTCTGTTGAAATGCTGAGTAGGAAAAGCCAGATTAGATGGGGTTAGGAGTTGTGTGTGGGGGAAGGTCTCCAAGGAAGCAGAAGGAAATTAGATCCACAGCATAGGAGCAAAAATTATTGGCCTGGGATTTGAGGAAGATTACTTCCTCCACTGATATATAAGGAAATCGGGTAAGAGTCAGGTGCGATGCAGTGGAGTTGGACAGGCTTATAACTGCTTTGTAAGGTAGGTAGCAAGGTTATTCAACCTAATGGGTTAGAGACTAGGTAAGACTGGCAAAGGTTCGAAATAATTATTGAGGATATAGAAAGCTATGCTGTGGACTTGGTGGAAGGTTACAGGTCATCTTTGAAGGACTTGAGAGATTGAAAATCATAGGTCTTTAATCTCTATATGATTTTCTTTAGTAACTTTGAACCCAGATAGTAACATTATGATAAAAATAATTTCAGATTGATATACTAATATGTAAGCATCATATGTGATGACCAGGTATGAGGCACCCTCATAAAATTCCTTGTCATCTTCTGAAACAGGAAGATTATAGTGATTAAGCCATAGATCTTTTAGATTATATGTTGGTACATTTACTTCATAACTTCTTTACAGGAACACAGTCAGATGTCTTAGTATTCAGAAATATTTCACCTTGATTTCATTTATAAAGCATTGACTCCTTTGTACAAGAAATTTAGCCTGTTCATCACAGAACAATTTAATTACTACTCTGGGCTACTCAAGATGGTTTGTACATTAGTATTTAGATGAATTTTAGATGGTTGCAGGTCTGTAGTTAATATATAATATTTGGTACCAAAGTTTGATCAGCTTCATATCAGTAAATATGTCAGTTTTGGAATTTTTTCCTTCTTCGTTTTGCTTATATTATCTTCCAAGATATCAAGGGTAATAATCTGTACTTTATGTGCTTTTCTTTTTATATGAGCTATCACTCATATTTATTTTTCTGGCTTATTCACTGGTTGTTCTAGTTACCAGTGGGAAGTAGAAAAAGGAAGTATTTTCTCAAGAATGAATACACTACCCTATATCAGAATCACATTTTGATAAATTTAGAAATGATTGCAAATGAATTGTGCTTTTCTAAAGAAAATTCTTCAAGACTTATGTAAATTTTTAATTAAAATCTAATGCAAGTTCGCCTATTTAGAAAAAGTACAACTATAAAAAATAAATACAAAAGATCATATAAGTTATGAATTTTTTCAGAAATAAAAAGTAGTGACTAAAAACGGTGCCTTTTATGCATTTTGCTGTGTATAATTTAAAAATGTTTTTATAATTATTTTTCTTATTTTTATGCATAAAATTTCCATTGTTGACTGTCAGTGAACACTTGCTTTTGCTAGCCTCAACATTATTCTTAGTCTATTTGACTGTACTCCATTCTGTGTGCATATATGTGAAGATGTATCTATACATAACTTCTGTATTAAACAAAAGACATTTATTCATGCTGTTAAAACTTTCTGGCAGATTTTGGATAACCCTCCTTGCACCCCTTCACAATAACTCACAAACTATAACTCTTCTGAATCCCACTTCCACAAGCAGACAATCTTTTTTAAGATAAAATATGTTTATTATGGTATTTATATATTTCTAACTATTTAGCATATGTAAAGCTGTGCTACCATTTTTATTATCTTCTTTAAAACATGTCACTGACAAAGTGCCTCAGCAAGAGAAGGAAGGGGATGGGATTAGGGAAGCATGCAAACCTGTACAGCATGTTACCGTGCTGAATACTGTAGGCAGTATTAATATAATGTTAAGTATTTGTGTATCTAAATATAGAAGAACAGTAAAAATGCCCTATAAAAGATTTTTTTTAATGGTACACCTATTTAGGACACTTACCATGAATGGAGCTTGCGGGACTGGACATTGCTCTGGGTGAGTCAGTGAGTTAGTGGAGAGTGAATATGAAGGCCTAGGACAGGGTTGTTCCATCTTTTGGCTTCCCTGGGCCAAATCGGAAGAAGAATTATTGTCTTGGACCACACATAAAATACACTAACGCTAAGAATAGCTGATGTGCAAAAAAAAAAAAAAAATCACAAAAAAAACTCAATGTTTTAAGAAAGTTTACGAATTTGTGTTCAGCTGCATTCAAAGGTGTCCTGGGCCACGTGCGAGCCTCGGGTTGGACAAATTTGGCCCAGTGCATTAATGTACACTACTGTAATCTTTATAAACACCATACACTTAGGCTACATTAAGTTAATTTAAAAATATTTGCTTCAATAATAAAATTAACCTTAGCTTACTGTAACATTTTTACATTATAAACCTTAAAATTTTTTTTAAATGTTTTTGACTTGTTTGTTATAACAGTTTAAAACACCAGCAACACATTATACAGCTGTACAAAAATATTTTCTTCATATCCTTATTCTATAAGCTTTTTTCTATTTTTAAATTTTTTCTAATTAAAAAATTTTTTGCTGAAAACTAAGAGACAAACACATTAACCTAGGCCTGCACAGTCAGGGTGATCAGTATCACTGTCTTCTGCCTCCACATCTTGTCCCATTGGAAGGTCTTCATGGGCAGTAATATTCATGGAGCTGTCATCTATGATACCAATGCCTTTGTCTGGAATACTTCCTGAAGGACCTGCCTGACTTTTTTATTTATATAAGTGGAAGGAGTACACGCTAAAATAACGATTAAAAGTAAATACATAAACTGACAACAGTTGTTTATTATCATCAAGTATTATAATAATTATATGTGCTATACTGTTCTAAGACCGGCAGCACAGTCGATTTGTTTACACCAGCATCACCATAAACATGTGAGTAATGAGTTATGCTACAGTGTCACAATGGCTACATCATTAAGCAATAGGGCTTTTTTAGCTACATTATGGTGTATGGGACCACTATCATATATGTAGTTTGTCATTGACAAGAAAGTCATTATGCAGTGCATGACTGTATACAGATGGTCCTCAACTTACTGATGGAGTTACAGCCTGTTAAACTCATTAGAAGTTGAAAATATTGTAAGTAAAAAATCCATTTAATATACCTAACATACTATACAATATAGGTTAGCCTGGCCTACCTTAAATGTGCTTAGAACACTTACTTTAATCTACAGTTGGGCAAAACCAGCTAACACAAAATCTGTTTTATAATAAAGCATTGATTACTGTACTGAAAATGAAAAACAGAATCATTGTATGGATACTAGAAATATGGTTTCTGCTGAATGCTTATCACTTTCATACCATTATAAAGTCCGGAAATCTTAAGTCACACCATAAGTTGGACTGTCTATATCAACTTTTGTCATTGTAGTAAGAATACTTAACATGAGCTCTGCCGTCTTAATTTTTTTCTGTACTATATAGTATTGTTAAATATAGGCACAATATTGTACAATAGACGTACTCATTTTGCATAACTGAAACTTTGTACCCACTGAATATCATGAACTCATTTCTTCCTTTTCCCAGCCCCTGGCAGTCACCATTTTACTCTTTGTTTCTATGACTATGATTGTTTTAGATACCTCATAAGTGGAATCATGCAGTATTTGTCTTTCTGTGACTCATTTACTTCATTTAGCATAGTGACTTTCAGGTTCATCCATGTCGCTGCGTATGACAGGATCTTTTTTTTTCAGTCTGAATAGTATTCCATTTTTCTTTATTCTTTCATCCATCAAAAGACATTAAGGTTATTTCCACATCTTGGCTATTGTGAATAATGCTTCTGTAAACATGATAGTACATATATCTCTTCAGGACCCTGATTTTAATGCTTTTAGATATGTACCCAGAAGTAGGATTGCTGGATCATATGGTCGTTCTATTTTTAATTTTTTGAGGCTAATTTTCCATGGCCAATGCACCGTGTTATATAGTCTACAAGAGTTCCAATTTCTCCACATCCTCACGGTTACCTTTTGTTTTTTCAATAATAGACATCCTAACATGTGTGAGGTGGTAGCTCATTGTGGTTTTGATTTGCCTAATTAAGTGTTGTAACACCTTCAAGTTTTCAAAACAAGTATTAGAAAAGAACTGACTGCATATGTAAGATAGAGCTGTAAATGATTTTTTCCTTTATGTGTGATCTGTTGTACCAGTACCTTTTATAGAATAGTCCATCTTTGCCTATTAGTTTGTAATGATGCTTTTGATATATGTCCTCATATATATGTGAGTCTGGCTCTTATTTCTTTGCACTGTTTTCATTGGTGTTTTTACTTCTCTCTATGCCAATATCACATTTTCTTAATCACAGCTTTGACACTTTGTAACCTTGGGCAAGTTAATTTCTCTGTGCATATGTACTCCCTCTGAAATTAAGATAATAGTACCTACTTCATTGGGTAAATGAAAATATATTAATGTGCTTAGAAGTATGCACATGGCCCAAGAGTAAAACTCAAATATTAGTGATTTTGTTGTTAAATCAAACTTAATAAAGTTAATAAACTTAATTAACTTAATTAGTAAGTTAATAATTAACTTAATTAAATTAATAATAAATTAAGCTTAATAAAGAGGCTTAGTAATGAGGAAACTGAGATTTCCATCTTGTTTTTCTTCCAAACTTTCTGGTGGAGAGAGGGTTATGGAGGGATTCCCTGAAACAGTGACATTTAGGCAGATATATGAAAGATTATAGGTGTTAACTATGTGTCTTAGTCCCTTCAGGCTGGTATAACAAAGTACCAGTAAGTGGCTTAAAAACAGCAAATTTATTTGTCACTGTTCTGGAGGCTGGGAAATCCAAGATGGCTAGGTACTGGCAGGTTCTGTGTTTGGTGAGGACACAGCATACTTTCTGGTTCATAAATGGAACCTTCTAGCTGTAGTGGAAGGGATGAGGTGTCTCTCTGGGAACCTCTTTTATAAAGGCATAAATTCCATTCGTGAGGACTCTGCCCTTATGATCTAATCACCTCCTAATACCCTATCCTTGGGGGTTAGGATTTTAACATTAATTCTGGGGGAGGAGACACGTGCATTCAGACCATAGCTCTACATGTTGAAGAGAATAAGGGAATTTTCTAGGTAGAAGGGGTTATGAGGCAGAAAATGGTGTGTCAAGGAACTGAAAGAAGCCTCTTGTAGCTGGATCTGGGCACAAAGAAAAATGGTACCTGCTGAGTCTAAAGGGGTAGCTAGGGTTAGATCATACAAGACCTTTTAGGCAATGTTAAGCATTTTAGACTTCATCCTACATAGTTATAACTATTTGTATTGGTTGATATCCTAACGACTTTAAGTCAATAAAAGAAACTTAAAAGCAAAAATTGGGCTTATCTGGACCCTAATAGTAAATGAGGATTAAGAATACCATTGAGAAGCCAGGTGTGGTGGCTCACACCTGTAATCTCAGCACTTTGGGAGGCCAAGGCGGGCGGATCATGAGGTCAGGAGATCAAGACCATCCTGGCCAAAAACCCTGTCTCTACTAAAAAATACAAAAAATTAGCCAGGCATGGTGGTGGGCGCCTGTAGTCCCAGCTATTTGGGAGGCTGAGGCGGGAGAATGGCGTGAACCCGGGAGGCGGAGCTGCAGTGAGCAGAGATCGCACCACTGCACTCCAGCCTGGACAACAGAGCAAGACTCCGTCTCAAAAAAAAAAAAAAAAAAAACCTTTGAGAATATATAAATTCAGGTCTTTGTTCATTATTTGTAGCCTTTGTAATCTATTGATTCTGTTCTAGTATTTTTATCAGTTCTAATTGAACATTGGAATTTTGGCAGATTTCATAGATGTAGAAGTATAGTTTTTACAGTGCAGCAGATCTATATAAATGTATTGAAATAAAATCTTTTCATTTATTTTTCTGTGTCATCTAATCTTACCTTTCTTAGTCTTCTTTCTTGTCTACATCATCCAATCTTGTCTTTCTAATATATACCTAACAACACTATACATTATTTCTGGAATAGATTCTCCAATTTTTCTTTTTTTGTTTGCTTTTTGAGACAGAATCTTGCTCTATTGCCCAGGCTGGAGTGCAGTGGCATGCTCTCAGCTGACTGCAACCTCCATCTCCTGGATTCAAGCAATTCTTGTGCCTCAGCCTCCTGAGTAGCTGGGGTTACAAAAGTGTGTGCCACCATACTTGACTAATTTTTGTATTTTTAGTAGATATAGGATTTTAACATGTTGACCAGGCTGGTCTCGAACTCCTGGCCTCAAGTGATCCAGCCATCTTGGCCTCCCACAGTGCTGGGATTACAGGCGTGAGCCACCATGGCCAGATTCTCCTATTTTTCTGCTTTCCTGATGTTTCATTACCATAAAATTGTATAGATAGAAATATGGTGCCCTTTTTCAATTGAAGATAGTATTGAAAGCAATTAAATATCATCAAAGGGGAAAGTCTCCTATCATAATAGTATCATTGTACAGAAAGAAGTCACTACAAGATCTAGGAAAGATAGTTGATACAGAAATGTATGACAATACATGGATAGTTGATACAGAAATGTATGGCATTAGAAGGTTTACATACTTTTAGTACCATAGTCCCTTTTTATCTGCAGAGGGTAAGTTCCAAGACCCTCAGTGGATGCCTGAGCCTACAGATAGTACCAAACCTGATATACACTGCTTTTTCCTATACTTAGATGTAATAAAGTTTATAGGCCAGGCACAGTGGCTCGTGTTTGTAATCCCAGCGCTTTGGGAGGCCAAAGTGCGAGGGCTGCTTGAGCCCAGGAGCTTGAAACTGTCCTGGGCAACATAGTGATATATCATCTCTACAAAAAATAAACAAAATTAGCTGGTTTTGTGGCACATGCCTGTAGTCCCAGCTACTCAGGAGACTGAGGTGGGACGATCACTTGAGCCAGGGAGGTCGAGGCTACAGTGAGCTGTGATCGTGCCACTGTACTCCAGCCTTGGTGACAGAGCATGACCCTGTCTCAAAAAAAAAATAATAAAAAAGTTATAAATTAGCCACAGGAAGATTAACAGCAACAATTAATAATAAAATAGGACAGTTATGACAATATCCTGTAAAAGTTATATGGATGTGGTTTCTCAAAATATCTTACTGTACTCTGCTTACCCTTTTTGTAATAGTGTGAGATGATAAAATGCATATGTGATGAGATGACATGAGGTAAATGACATAGGCATTATGATGTAAATGGAAGATTTCAGAAATAATTTATAGGTTTTAAATTACCTGTGTTCTGCGTAGCGTGATGAAATACTGTGCCATTCCACCCAAACTGTCTTCAAGCTGTCTTGGTTATCAGGTCGACTGTTGCAGTATCACAATCCTTATGTTCAAGTATCCCTTATTTTATTTAATAATGACCCAAAATGCAAGAGTGGTGAGAGTACCACAGTTGACAGTTAACCCGCAGAAAGTGAAACTGCAGCTAAAAGGAGGCTACTGTATAACTGTAAAGGATTTATTAAGTACTTTGGGAGATAGAACTCCATATCTTACAAATGTCTGAGTAACTATAAATAGAATTTCTGTATTATTCCACAAATTGTTTTTAATGTGTTTTCTAAATGATGTTTGTAACCATAGTATTAATGTTATCTCAAGTACATATTCTATTTTTAATGCATGTGGCATTATCTTTTTAAGAAAACTGACAGGAAATTTTGCATTTCCATTTTAAAGGGAAATGTCAGTAACTAAGAAAAATTAACTGAAGATCGGAATCTACCCTCCCAAATGGTACTACACTCCCCAGTAGTTTTCATACAAGTAAATCATTAAGGGGCAGATAACCCCTTACAAACTACTTTTATAGATAGTAGAAGAGTAAAAGCTATTCTAGGTTTGTTAGAAGAGTACAGGAGAAAAAGCTTGGCAAGTGCAGAAAATTTTCATCACCTTCAACACTTAGTCATGATAGTCTAAACAAATGTCGAATAGAAAGGAACTTCTCTAAGTTCATTAACAGTATCAAAAACCTACAGCAAGCTAATAAGCAGCATTTATAAAAAATCTACCTAGTGGTGAAACTTTAAATCTTGTCATTAAAAAATCAAGACAAAAATGTTTGCTGTCTCTTCACCTATATTTTAGAAGCCCTAGCCAAGAAAAATAGGCAATAGACAAGAACAGTAGGAATACAATTAGAAAGAAATGATTAAACACATTATTTGCCGCAACAATATGAGTTTTTACATAGAAAAATCTAAGGGAACCTACAACCAGGTAGAACTACTAAGAGTTCAGGATGCTGGTGGATATCAGATTAATCACTTTAAAAAATTAGGCTGAGCACAGTGGTTCATGCTTGTTATCCCAGCAGTTTGTGAGGCCGAGGCGGGCGGGTCACTTGAGGCCAGGAGTTTGAGACCAGCCTGGCCAAGATGGCAAAACCCAGTCTTTACTAAAAATAGAAAAATTAGCTGGGCATGGCACAAGCCATAATCCCAGCTACTCTGGAGGCTGAGGCACGAGAATTGCTTGAACCCGGGAAGTGGAGGTTGCAGTAAGCCAAGATCGTGCCACCACACTCCAGCCTGGGCAATAGAGTGAGACCCTGTCTCTAAAACACAAACAACAAATATTATTTCTATGCATCAACTACAAGCAGTTATAGAATGTAATTAATTAGAAAAAAAGGTAAAATTCACAGAGAAAAACTGAGGTTTCTAGGAATGAATTTAGCAAAACATGATTTTTATTGGGAAAACATATAAAATTCATTAAAAGACATTAACCTGAATAATGAAGAGATATGCCATGGCTGTGGATAAGAAGACTCACTGGTAAAGATGGCAGTGTCCCTCAATTTTGTAAGTTTAATGTACTTCCCATCAAAATCTTATTAGACTTTTTTGTGGAACTTTGCAAAGAAAGCAAATCGAATGTCTGAGTATAAGTAAAATCATTGCTAGTCTAGTCAGTATTTATTTTAGAAAATAGGATTTTCTTAAGACTTAGTCCCTCAATTCTTTTCTCAAAAATCTTAATCTCCACAATGTGTGGGGGCTTTCCATTGCATAATCTTGACAGTGGGTTCAGAATACTGGTACACAGATAATTCTGCATATCTACTTTTAGGGAGTTAGACTCATGAATATTCTTTAAGAATTCTGAGGTTTTGTTAGGTTAGTGCCTTTGCTTTAGCTATTTTCAGACGTTAACTGTGGGGTTTTATTCTTATAGTGTTATATATGGTAATCATAGAAAGAAACACTAGAATGGATAATCTTCTAAAAAACTTCTTTACCTGTAGTATTACACACATGAGCTTTAAATCTCTCATTAACCTTTATCTTTACTGTTGATTCTGCTTGTGATTGAACCTGGTTAAATGGGAAAATGTTTCTAGAAAAGAATTTAAAATCATTATGAACCAATGACAAAGCAGTATTTTATAGGAGGTATACGGTAGTCAGAATAAATTTTTGCAATGTTTTAGGTATATATTTTTTTAATGCTTTCTATCCTAGTGAACACTTGTTTTACTTTTTCTGTCATTGGTCATCTGATGAGAAGTTAGTTCTAGGTAGCTGAAAATAAGATGAATATAGTTTCAGTAATGTTTACAATGTTAGCTCTATCACACTTTTGAAATCATTCAAAAACCAATCCTGCTTGCCCCTACTATAGGAGGAACAGTCAGAGATAGTATTGTTGTTAACTTCCATTGGTAAAGAAGCTTAATTAACGTTTTAAGACTGATTATACTTTCTTTAATATTTTTATAGATTTAAGGAGTACAAATGCAGTTTTGTTACATGGATGAACTGCATAATGGTGAAGTATGATCTTTTAATGTAGCCATCAGCTGAATAGTGTATATTGTACTCATTTAATAATTTATCATCCCTCACCCGCCTCCCACCCTTCTGAGTCTCCAATGTCTGTTATTTCACTCTCTGTGTCCGTGTGTATACATGGTTTAGCTACCACTTATAAGTGATAACATGCAGTATTTGACTTTGTATTTCTGAATTATTTCCCCTAAGATAATGGCCTCCAGTTCCATCCATGTTGCTGCAAAAAAACATGCCTTCATTCTTTTTTATGGCTCAGTAGTATTCCACGATGTGTGTGTGTGTGCCACATTGTCTTTATCCAGTCATCCATTCATGGACACTTAAGGTGTTTCCTAAGATAATGGCCTCCACTTCCATCCATGGTGCTGCAAAAAAAACATGGTTTTATTCTTTTTTTATGGCTGAGTAGTATTCCATGGTGTGTGTGTGTATCCATATATGCCACATTGCCTTTATCCAATCATCCACTGATGGACACTTAGGTTGTTTCCATATCTTTGCTATTGTGAATAGTCCTGTGATAAACATAAAAGTACACGTGTCTTTTTGATAGAATTATTTCATTTCCTTTGAGTATATGCCCAGTAGTGTAATTACTACATCTAGTGGTAGTTCTATTTTTAGTTTTTTGAGGAATCTCCATACTGTTTTCCATACTGTTTTCCATAAAGGTTGTACTAATTTCCATTCCCACCATGCCTTTTCCTCTGCATCCTTGCCAACATCTGTTATCTTTTGACCTTCTAATAATGGCCATTCTGACTGGTGCGAGATGCTTTTTCACTGTGGTTTTACTTGCATTTATCTGATAATTAGTGATGTGAAAATTTTTTTCATATGTTAGTTGACCATTTATATGTGTTAGTTTGAAATTTTTCTGTTTAGAGTAAACAGACAATCTACAGAATGGGAGAAAATATTTTCAAACTATACATACAACAGAAGACCAGTATCTGGACTCTGTAAGGAACTTAATAAGAAAAAAACCAACCCTATTAAAAAGTGGACAAAGGACATGAACAGAATTCTCCAAAGAATACATATAGCCAGCAAACATATGAAACAATGCACAAAATCACTAATAATCAGAGAAATACAAATCCAAACCACAGTGAGGTACCATCTCATACCAGTCAGAATGGCTATTATTAAAAAGTTAAATAACAGATTTTAGCAAGATTGCAGAGAAAAGGGAATGCTTAATATGTTATTGGTGAGAATGCAAATTAGTTCAGCCCCTGTGGAAAGCAGTTTGGAGATTTCTCAAAGAACTAAAAATAGAAATACCATACGCTCAGCAGTCCCATTACTAGAAAATAAATCATTCTGCCAAAAAGACACCTGCCAAAAGTATCACAGTACTATTCACAATAGTAAAGACGTGGAATCAACCCGGGTGCCCATCATTGATGGGTTGGGTAAAGAAAATGTGATACATGGCCAGGCGTGGTGGCTCATTCCTGTAATCCCAGCACTTTGGGAGGCCCAGGCAGCAGATCACTTGAGGTCGGGAGTTCGAGACCAGCCTGACCAACATGGTAAAACCTGTCTCTACTAAAAATACAAAATTAGCCAGGCGTGGTGGCGCATCCCTGTAATCCCAGCTACTCGGGAGGCTGAGGCAGGAGAATTGCTTGAACCTGGGAGGCGGAAGTTGTGGTGAGCTGAGATCGCACCATTGCACTCCAGCCTGGGCAACAAGAGCGAAACTCTGTCTCAAAAAAAAAGAAAATGTGATACATACACACCATGGAGTACTGTGCAGCTATCAAAAAGAATGAAATTATATCCTTTACAGCAACATGGATGCAGCTGGAGGCCATTATTCTAAGCAAATTAACACAGATACAGAAGACCAAATACTGTGTGTTCTCACTTATAAGTAGGAGCTAAACATTGGGTATACACGAACACAAACTGGGAACAATAGACACTGGGGATTCCAAAAGAGAGGAGGGAGAGAGGGGAGTAGAGGTTGAAAAACAACCTATCGGTTACGTATTTGCTACTGGGCAACAGGATCATTAGAAACCAAAACCTCAGCATCGGGCAATATACCCATGTAACAAACCTGTATATGTATCCCCTGAATCTAATATTAAAAATAAAATTTTAAATATTTTTAACTGAATTTTTGATATAAAAATAACTTTTAAAAATCTGTGTTCTTTGTCCACTTTTAAATGAGTTTTATTTTTTGTTGCCGTCATTGTCATTGAGTAGTTTGAGTTCCTTGTAAATTCTGAATATTAGTCCTTTGTTGGAGGCATAGATTACAGATGTTTTCTCCCATTGTTAGGTTGTCTGTTCACAATTATTTCTTTTGCTGTACAAAAGTTTTTCAGTTAAACTGAGTCACTTTTGTCTATTTTTGTTTTTTGTTGGATTTGTTTTTGAGATGTTAGTCATAAATTCTTTTGTGTAGGCCAGTATACAGAGAGTTTCTTCTAGGTTTTTTTTTTTTTTTTTTTTTTAGGACGTTTATAAAAGTTTCAAGATCTTGAATACACCTTGCATTAATTTTTGTTGTTGTTGTTTTTCTACCTTGAGTTACATATTTTTTATAGTGAGAGGTAGGGGTCCAGTTTCATTCCTCTGCATGTGGCAATCCAGTTTTCCCGGCACCATTTATTGAATAGGTCTCCTTTTCCAGTGAATGTTTTTGTCAGCTTCGTTGAAGATCAGTTGGCTATAGGTATGTGGCTTTATTTCTGGGCTCTCTGTTCTGTTCCATTGATCTGTGCATCTGTTTTTGTACCAGTACCATGCTGCTTTGGTTACTATAACCTTGCAGTGTAATTTGAAGTTGAGTAATTTGATGCCTCCAGCTTTGTTCTTTTTGCTTAGGATTGTTTTGTCTATTGAAATTTTTTTTTTTATATCATATGAGTTTTAGAATTGTTTTTTCTAATCCAGTGAAACATGATGTTGGTATTTTGATAGAAATTACATTGAATCTGTAGATTGCTTTGGGCAAGGGGAGTATGAGTTATTTTAACATTATTGATTCTTCTGATCCATCAGCATGGGATGTTGTTCCACTTATTTGTGTCATCTGCAGTATCTTTCATCATTGTTTTGTAGTTTTCCTTATAGAGGTCTTTCACCTCCTTGATTACATGTATTCCTTGGTATTTTACTTTTTTTTTTTTTTTGGTAGCTTTGGTAAATGAAACTGACTTTGATTTGGTTCTCAGCTTGATTGTTAGTAGTGTATAAAATTGCTTCTGGTTTTTGTAAGTTGATTTTGTATGCTGAAACTTTACTAGTTTGTTTCTCAAAGACATCTTCGTGGAATCTTTAGGGTTATCTAGGTATAAGATGATATTGTCAGCAAACAGATAACTTGACTTCCTCTTTTCCAACTTGAATGACTTACTTCTCTTTCCTGTTTTCTGGCTGTGACTTTTAGTACTATATTGAATTGGAGTGTGTAAGTGGGCATTTTTGTCTTGTTCTCATTTTTAGTGGGAATGCTTTCAACTTTTCTCCATTCGTATGATATTGGTTATAGTTTTGTTGTATGTGACTTTTATTATTTTGAGATACGTTCCTTCTGTGCCTACTTTGTTGCTGGTATTCATCATGAGATGTTGAATTTTACCAGCTACTATTTTTGCATCTATTGAGATTATTATATGGTTTTTGTTTTTAATTTTGTTTGTGGTGAGTTGCATTTATTGATTTGCATATGTTGAACTTTCCTCGCATGCCTGGAGTAAAACCCACATGATCATGGGGTATTATCTTTTTGAACACTGTTGTATTCAATTTGCTAATATTTCGTTGAGGAATTTTGCGTCTGTATTCATCAGGAGATATTGGTCTGTAGTTTTCTTTATTTGTTGAGTCCTTGTTTGACTTTGGTATCAGGTTGACACTGGCCTTGTAGAATTAGAAAGGGAAGATTCCCTCTACTATTTTGGAACAGTTTCAGTGGGATTGGTACAAGTTCTTTTTATGTCTGGTAGTATTCAGCTCTGAATCCGTCCTGTCCTGAGCTTGTTGTTGTTGTTGTTGTTGTTGTTGTTGTTAGACTTTCATCTTGCTGATTTAATCTTAGTACTCATTATTGGTCTCTTCAGGGTTTCCAGTTCTTTCTGGTTCTATACAATCGGGAGGTTGTATGTTTCCAGGAGTTTACCCACTTCCTCTAGGTTTTCTAGTTTGTGTATGTAGAGATGCTCATAGTAGTCTCTGATGACCTTTTGTGTTTCTGCAGTATCAGTTACAATCTTTTCTTTTTTATTTCTGATTGTGTTTATTTGAATCTTCTCTCTTCTTGGTTAGTCTACCTAGCAGTCTATCTGTTTTCTCTTTTCAAATAACTTTTCATTTCATTTATCTTTTTGTGCTGTATTTTTTATCTCAGTGTCACTTACTTTTCCTCTGATCTTTATGTCTTTTCTTCTGTCAACTTTGGGTTTAGTTCTTGTTTTTCTGTTTCATTGGGTGTGACATTTCGGTTGTTGATTTGTGTGGTTTTTTTATTATTGTTTTGTTTTGTTTTTTAGACAATATAAACTTTCCTCTTAGCACTGCTTTTGCTGTATCCCAGAGGTTTGGTATGTTGTATCTCCTTTTTCATTCATTTAAACATTTTTTAAAATTTTCATCTTAATTTTGTTGTTGACCCAAAGATCATTCAGGAACATGTTACTGAATTTCCATGTCTTTGTATAGCTTCAAGAATTCCCCCTTGGAAATGATTTCTAGCTTTATTTCACTGTGTTTAAGAAGATACTTGATATTATTTCAATTTAAAAAAATTTTTTTAAGACTTGTTTTGTGGCATACCATATGGCCTATTTTGGAGAATGTTTCATGCATGATGAAAAGAATGTATATTCTGCTATTTGGGGGTAGAATGTTCTGCAAATGTCTGCCAAAAAGATTTAGTTTAGAATCCAATTTAATTCTGGTGTTTCTTTGTTGGTTTTGTGTCCTGATGATCTGTCTAGTGCTGTCAGTGGAATATGGAAGTCCCCCACTATTATTGTATTGCTATTTATATCTTTTCTTAGGTCTTATTTTATGAATCTGAGTTTTGGTCCTCTGGTGTTGGGTACATATATATTTAGGATTGTTATATCTTTCTATTGAATTGATCCCTTTATCATTATAATGACTTTGTATTTTTTTACTGTTTCTGATTTAAAGTCAGCTTTATCTGATCTAAGTATAGCTACTCCTACTTGTTTTTGGTTTCCGTTTACATGGAGTATCTTTTTGCACCCCTTTCTTCAGTCTGTAAGTTTCTTTACCACTAAAGTGAGTTTTTATTGTTAGCAGCATAGAGTTAGATCTTGTTTTCTAAATTCATCCTGCCAATCTTTTATCTTTTAAGTAGAGCATTTAACCCATTTGTGTTTGAGGTAAATATTGATATGTGAGATTTTATTCCTGTAGTAATGTTAATTGTTATCACATTGCTTTGTAGTTTCATTGGTGTAATTATTTTACAAGATCTGTGGATTTTTTACTTTATTACGTTTTTATGATGGCAAGTATTGACCCCCCTTGATCATTTTTGTAGAGCCAGTCTAGTGGTGACAGATTCCCTCAATGATTGTTTTTCTAGGAAAGACTTTATATCTCCTTTATTCCTAAAGCTTTTTCTAGCAGGATACAAATTTTCAGGTTGACAGTTTTTTTTTTTTTTTCTTTAAGCCTATTTTGAAAATAGAATCCCAGTCTCTTCTGACTTGTAAGTCATCTGCCAGGAAGTCTGCTGTTAGTCCGATGGAGTTTCCTTTGTAGGTGACCAAATGCTTTTCTCTTACTGAGACCTGACACAGTCTGATGACTCTTTGTCATGGTGAGGCCCTTCTTGTAATGTATTTTTCTGGATTTCATTGAGCCTGTTATTCTGGATGTCTAGATCACTTGCTGGACAAGAGAAGTTGGTTTTCCAAACTTTTTGCTTTCTTTTCTTTTCTTTCTCAAGAATACCTAAAATTCCTAGGTCCAGACGTTTTAAGTCTCCTACTTCTCGAAGCCTTTGTTCATCTTTAGCATTCTTTTTTCTTCTTCAAAAGACCTATCTTTAATATCTGAGATTGTTTCTTCTCCTTGATCTAGTGTATTGTTGAAGCGTTCATCTGTAGGATTTTGTAAATCCTTCAGTGAATTTTTTATTTCCAAAAGATTTCATTTATATCCTTAATTGATTTTCTGTTTCTTTGTGTTGGTTTTTCACATTTTCTGTGAATCTCATTGAGCTTCCCTAAAAATCAATATTGTGAATTATTTAGCATTTCAGTAATGTTGAATAGGATTTATTGCTAGAGAGTTAGTGTGATCCTTTGAGAGTGTTGTAACACCCTGTTTTTTCAGACTTCCAGAATTACTATACTGGTTCTTTCTCATCTGGAAAAACTCATTTCTCAGTTTGCATTAATTTTTCTACGGGCAAGACTGTTTTCCTTTGAGGATGTGACTATAATGTATGTTGAATAGGGTCATTTGGCTTTGCTTCTGGGTGCTTTTAGTGGCAAAGACTCTGTATGAATTTCCTGGTTTTAGATAGCCTTTGTTTGGTGGCTTTCTCAAACATCAGGTGTGATAGTGGTATACTTGGCATGTGAGCAGGCTCACAGCCTCCTGTAGAGCCAGTGTAGCAGAGGTCTCAAGAAGCTTATCTTGTTCCCAAGTTGTGTGCATTTATGGTAGCAGATTTGTATTGGGTTGTGCAGTTCATCCTCCAGGCCAGTAGTAGCATTTGCAGGTATGAGTCAGCATCAGTGGTAACAGTGGGGTTTACGCTTGACCTGTGTTTGCCAGGGAAAGCTCAGATATTCTGATGACTGGCGGAAGCGCCAGCCCTGACGAGGGTGGCAGGAGAGAGGGGAGTCATCGGGCCACTGGTAAAATGCCCTGAGGTCTTTTGTGGAGGGAGGTGGGGGGTGTAGGCCGGGGTGATGAGCTGTGTTAGCACCCTGGCCTCAGCCGGCGGGAATGTGCTGTTTCCCTCTCACATTCCTGTTCTGGTGCTCAGGTTGTTCAGTTCTCTTAGACACTGCCGTTTATTTCCAAGCTGCAGTGTAGCCTAGAACTGAAGGAGATGCTAGCCCCATGGCTTGACACTACACTTCTGTGCTGTCTGGAAATGGGTGCCATGCAGACTCTGCTCCCCATGGCAGGACCCCTGAAACTCTATGCAGAGAGTGGGAGAGGACCCACCTTTCTCATGAACCTGGGCCCAGAGGCCACTGCCAGTGGAGCTGCAGTTGCCCCTCACAGCTTCACATAGCCTGCCCTCTGGTTTCTTGTGCCAGCTTCCTATGCGAGCAGCAGTGACTGTGTCTGCAACAGTGGGTGGAGGGGGAGGAGAAGTCCCCTTCTTTATGTTTGGGCTCAAGCACAGGGGCCACTTGGCCAATGGTACGGGACCTTACTCCTCACTTGCAGTGCTGAGCAGAGTTTGTGTCTCTGTGTCTCTGCCAGGAGAAGGCATTCACTTGCAACCCCAAGCAGGGAGCTCTTGGGGGGCTCTGGAAAATGCATGTTTTGGTTTCCTTTGTCCCAGGGGCTGTCCCTTTGGTGCACTGCACTTTTCCTTCCCTTAAAAGTAGCACTCCTTGAGGGATCGATTATTGGGAACCTTGCAGCACCCCTGGGTCTAACTAGCACTGTACCACTGCTGCCCGCTGAGTGGGTGCTGGGGAATGTCAGCAAGAGCTCCCAGGATATGGAAGCACAAGGGCTGAGGTTCCCTGGGCAAGATGAAGTCCCTTGATGGATGTGCTCTGACAATGATGCCTTGCCACAGACGCTCGAGTCTAGGGGGGTGGGAAGGTGAGCAACCCAGCGTGAGCTTGCAGTCTGGTGTAACACCCTCAAGAAATCCCTACCCTTACCACTGTCTGGGTTTGTGAGAGCAGAGGAGCTCTCCCATAGATCACATACTAGCAGTCCGCCACAGGAATGAGGGATCCAAACACTCTTGCTTACCCTTTTCCATGCAACACCAAGTCCCTTAGGGCTCCCAGCAACTGTTTTTTGGCCGCTCACTTCCTTCTTTTTCTATGTCTAAATTTTTTCCTGTGATTTTTGTGTACTAGTATTCTCTCTTTGATATTCTGTTAGAGCTGTGATTATGTGTTTGTAATTTTGGTTCTTTTTTCTTTTTTGAGACTGAGTCTCACTCTTTCGCCCAGCCTGGAATGCAGTAGTACGATCTCGGCTCACTGCAACCTCTGCCTCCCAGGTGCAAGCAGTTCTCCTGCCTCAGCCTCCTGAGTAGCTGGGATTACAGGCACCTGCCACCATGCCTGGCCAATTTTTGTATTTTAGGTAGAGACGGGATTTCACCATGTTGACCAGGCTGATCTTGAACTCCTGACCTCAACTGATCCACCCGCGTCAGCCATCCAACACGCTGGGATTGCAGGCGTGAACTACCGCACTCGGCCGTAATTTTGGTTCTTTTTTCTGAAGAGAACTGGAAATTGATGTCTCTAGTCAGCCATCTTGAACCTCTCTCTGATTATAATTATTATAATTAACCTTGCAACCCTTGATGACTGGTTTCCTTTACCTCCAAAACACATAATAAAGTACATAAAATTATTTGCAAGTTTCTTGTAAAAGAACCATTTTTTTATTTACCATTTTGCATTTTTAAATTTATTTTGACAGATTCTTATGATTATTTGCATATTTATTTAATTGAGAAGCATTTTCTTGAATACTTATATTTGTATTTTTATATCAATATTTGTCATCAAGTAGTATATGTTTGTAGAACATTAGAGTAATACTTTATACGAATGAAGTCTTGTGTTTCTAATACTAAGTGGCATTACAGTTATTTTCAATAATCCTTTGAAGTAGATGTCTTTTAATATAAAAGGAAATATCAAAAATTGATGGCTCGTCTACTGTTCCTGTATTTTTAGGTGTTTTCCTTAACCAATTTCTTTTATTTTCTAGGTACCTAGTCGATAGTCGCTGGTTCAAACAGTGGAAAAAATATGTTGGCTTTGACAGCTGGGACAAATACCAGATGGGAGATCAAAATGTATATCCTGGACCCATTGATAACTCTGGACTTCTCAAAGGTCATTATTTTCTTCCTTCAGTCAAGTTGTAAATGTGTTAAATTTCATTATGTAAATGTCAGTTGAGTATGGAAAATGTTAGTGTAAATAAGTTGATAAATTAGAAATATCTTTGCATTACAGATTTGACCTAATGAACTTATTATTCTAATTCGTTATTTAAAATTTTATAGTTATTATTCTGTATGACAGGTTTTGTTTTTTATTTATGATGTAATAAGGCTTTATTGTTTAAACTCTTAAATGAAGAATGTGATTTCTTCATTTAAAGATTTCATTATTAAGTAATCATTATTTAATGATTATTATTAAGTAATAAGACTGTTATTAAATAATAATTAAAGACTGATTATTTTGAGAAATGCTGTGTCACATATTGTTTTTCCTAGAGGACATGTGACATTTTTTAAAATTTGAAGAATAATCATATATGCTTGCATTCTTAAATTTTTGCATTAGCTTTCTACAACGCTCACTACTTGCCAGTCCACTTCTATATACCTCTTACTATGGGTAAAGGGGACAAACCATAAGTATCAGAACTTCCATTTCTAACAGTGGTTCTCAAAACACTGGATATCAGGCAGCGGAAAACAGTGATCCTTGAGAGATGGGAAACAAAATAGATAAGCCCTCCGACTGCCTTCTGTTTACTGCATTCAAAGAGTTTCCAAGACACAACATGGGAAGATGAAACCCATGCAGACCCTTGCGATCTCCCTTAGTTGAGGAAACAGAGTTTGCAGTCCGGGAAAACCAAGCCTACAAGAATCCAGGAAAATACCAGAAAGTAGTGAGTAGCTCAGAGAGAGAGACCTAGACCCTCCATAGGGTTACTCTTAAGTCTTCAACTATTAATCAGCACTTTGCATGTGAGAAAACTTTTCAAGGCCAGACGAGGTACCACTGAAAAGAAGGAACAATCATCGAGGCTAATATAGGATTGGGAATCATTTGTGTTCTCAGCAGCCAGAGTGGAAAACCACATAATTTACGGAATAGACTTCTGAGAACAGTTTTACTTATATAATAGGGTGAAATTAATTTTCCTGCTCTGCTAGCCTGAAAGCATCAAACTATTTCCAATTAACTGCATTTCAGAATAAAACTTGAGTATTTATAAGAATACAAAAATATCCAGCATACAAAAGTGTAAAATTTATAATGGCTTGGATCTGACCAAATATTACCTGGCATGTGAAGAAGCAGGAAAATATGATCAATAATGACAAGCAGTGTTGATCTTAAAAACAAATCTCCCCCACAAGACGTGGAAAAAATTAATAAAGAACAGATGAGACAAATACAAAATTAAAAGTTGCTAGATTGAAACCCAGCTCTATGAATAATCACATTAAATGTAAACACCTCAACTAAAGGTAGTGGTGGTGAGATTAGATTAAAAAGTTAAGAACCAGCTATCAACTGCCTACAAGAAACTCACTTTAAATGTAAGGACACAGATAGATTACAGGAAAGATATGGAAAAAGATAACACCAGGCTGTGGTAAGCAAGACTAATCCCCAGTGATCCTCACTCTTATGTAATACTCTCTTCTTTGAGTGTAGGTGAAACTTGTAAATAGGATGAAGACATCACTCCTATGATTATGTTATGTGGCAAAAGGAGACTCTCCTGGTGAACGTAATCTAATCACACATACCCTTTAAAAGCAGAGAGTTTCTCTGGCTGGTGGCAAAAGAATCCAGAGATGCATGAAAGAGAGCCAACATGTCATTGCTGGTTTGAAGTTGGAAGGAATTGTGTGAGATGCAAGGCAGGCAGCATCTAGGAACAGAGAGAGGCCTCAGGTTGACAGCCAGCTAGGAAACGGGAACCTCAGACTCACAACCATGGGTAACTGAATTCTGCCAACAACCTGAATGGGCTTGGAAGCAGATTCTCCCTCAGACCTTCAGATAAGAGCCCAGTAGGGGTGATATCTTTACTTCAGCCTTGTAGAACCCTAAGCACAAATCCATTTGGGCCCTCCTGAACTACTGACCCACAGAACTGTGAACTAATAGCGGTAATGTTTAAGCCACTATGGTAATTTATTATGCAACAGTGGAAAACTAATACATTTGCTAACACTATTTTTTAAAAAGTTGGAGACATTAAGTTTCAGAATAAAGAAAATTATTAGGGATAGGTCACTTTATAATGACTAATGGGATGGGATAGTTCATCAAGAGAATATAGTAATCCTAAATATATACCTACCTAATGGCATAACTTGAAAATATGTGAAGAAGAGTGATGTCAGCAGGATGATAGGATAGAAAGTCCCAGCCCCCAATCCCCAACAGAAACACTGAAGTAACAGTGGTCCAAACTATCTTTATGAGAAACCCAAGATCCAGTTAAGAATTTTCAGTATTCCAGATGAGCACAAAACTGAGAACAACAATATTGAAATGGGTAAGAACAATTTTATTTTGCCCCCATCAGCCCCTCCTCCAAGGAGACTTAGCTTAGTCTCAAGAGAGATTGTCTCAGATCAGGACCTCTCCCTTCGGGCGAAAGAGAGAGATCTTGTGTTTAATTTTCCAGCCCTTCAGTGTACTACCCAACAGGCTAGTTTTTTTAAAACATTTTTATCACCTTACACAGAGTGCTGATGGAACCAGCATAGTTCTGATGCCTGGGGGCAGTTAACAGAGGAAAAGGGATAGGTGGTTGCTGCAGCTGGAAGGCTCTCAGAAATTGAGAGAAGGCTAAGAACCTGAGGCTTCTCTCCCAGGAAGGAAGGAGAGGAGTGGAGGCATCCTACACTGCCCATGCCTTTCAGTGTGCTGCCTGAGGGGCCAGTTTCTGTCATGCCTCATTGTACCAGAGAGCTGACATAGTTCAAATAACTGGGGGAAATTAAGAACAAAAGAAAAGGGATAGGTGGCTTGCTGCAGCTGTCACAACCCTGTAATATTGGGAGGAGGCATAGAACCTGAGATTTGTCTCCTAGGGAAGAAGAAAAGGAGTGGAGTGTACCTCCAGTGTTCCAGTCTTTCAGGGTACTGCTTGAAGGCCTGATTGCTGTCTTACCTTAGCCAGTGTGCTAATGGAACTGGCAGAGTTTGGTGGGGGCAGATAGGAACAAAAGAAAAGGGGCAAGTGGCTTGCTGCACTCAGCACAGCTCTACAAGATTTGAGAAGGCAGAGAACTCAAGGTTTCTTTACAAGGAAAAGGGAGACAAGCGGGATGTACCTCTAATGTTCTGGTCTGTGGTATGATGTAGTAAGATACCAGAAGGAGGAAGAGGTTATGGGCTCCTGAAAAAAAAAGAAAAAAGTCAATAAATCCTTCTAATTAGGAATCTGCATGCACAAGTACAGAAAAGACATACCCACAAAAAAAAGTTTGAGATGTTATCAGAATCTCTAGCCAGCTGATGGGTGGAAGTGAAGCTATTTGCCTTTCAAAGCCAGTTCATAAAGACTGGGAGAGGTGGCTGTTTCTTCAGTTGCACAAACACCTGTGCAAAGCTAGGAGAACTCAATCAGAGAAACAAGACACAAAGAAACAAAATCTCCAGAAACTGACCCTAAAGAAATAGAGATGAATTGCCTGACAGAGAATTCAAAATAATTGTCTTACAAAGCTCACTGAGTTACAAGAAGACATAGACAACTTAACAAAACCAGAAAAATAAAAATTCACAAAATATCAACAAGGAGCTAAAAATTATGAAGAACCGAACAAATTTTGGAATACAATAACTGAAAAATTCACTAGAGGTCTTCAACAGCAGACTTGATCAAGTAGAATTGGCAAACTTGTAGACAGATCATTTGAAATTATCCAATCAAAGGAATAAAAATAATAAAAAACAGTAAAGGAAGTCCAAGTGACTTATGGAACACCATCAAATGAACCAATTTGTGTGTATGGAAGTTCCAGAAGGAGGAAAGTGAGAGGGGCAGAAAGCATATTTAAAGACATACTGACTGAGGCCAGGCATAGTGGCTCACACCTGTAATCCCAGCACTGTGGGAGGCCAAGGTGGACGGATCACATGAACACAGGAGTTCCAGATCAACTTGGGCAACATGGTGAAACCCTGTCTCTAGAAGAAATACAAAAAAATCCAGCCAGTTGTGGTGACTCACGCCTGCAATCCCAGCACTTCGGGAGGCCAAGGCAAGAGGATCACAAGGTCAAGAGATCGAGACCATCCTGTCCAACATGGTGAAACCCCATCTCTACTAAAAATACAAAAAAATTAGCTGGGTGTGGTGGCATGCACTTGTAGTCCCAGCTACTCAGGAGACTGAGGCAGGAGAATCACTTGAACCTGGGAGACAGAGGTTCAGTGAGCTGAGATCGTGCCACTGCATTCCAGCCTGGCAACAGAGCAAGACTCCATCTCAAAAAATAAAATAAAATAATCTGTGGGTGGTGGCATACACCTGTAGTCCTAGTACTGGGGAGGCTGAGGTGAGAGGATTGCTTCAGCTTGGGAGACGGAAGTTGTAGTGAGCTGAGATCACACCACTGCACTCCAGCATGGGTGACAGAGTAAGACCCTGTCTTGAAGAAGGAAAAAAAAAAAAGAATGAAATAATGACTGAAACTTCCTAAAACTGGGAAGGGAAATTGGACATCTACATTCACGAAGCCCAAAGAATTGAACAACACTGTTAATCAACTTGACCTAATTGAATTTTGTAAAACATTCCTTGTACCCATTAGGAATCACACCCTATCCCTTCTCTGCTGCCACCCCCAGCTCTAGACAACTACTAATCTCCTTTGTCTCTGTGGATTTGCTTATTCTGGACATCTCATGTAAGTGGAATCATACAATATGTGTGGGTTTTTTGCTTTTTTTTTTTTTTTTTATTTTTTGAGATAGAGTCTCACTCTGTTGCCCAAACTAGAATGCAGTGGTGCAATCTCAGCTCACTGCAACCCCCACATCCCAGGTTCTAGCGATTCTCCTACCTCAGCCTCCCAAGTAGCTAGGATTACAGGTGCGTGCCACCACACCTGGCTGATCTTTGTAATTTTAGTAGAAACAGGGTCTCACCATGTTGGCCAGGCTGGTCTCGAACTCCTGACCTTAGGTGATCCACCCGCCTCGGTCCCCGAAAGTACTGGGATTACAGGTGTTAGCCACTGCGCCCAGCCCAATACATGTTCTTTTATGTTTATCTTCTTTTACTTAGGACAGCAGAATGTTTTCATGTTTTATACATGTTGTTGAATGAATCAGTACTTAATTTCTTTTTGTAGATGAATGATATCTACTGAATGGTAGCACAGCTTTGGACATTTGAGTTGTTTTCACTTTTTGGCTCTTGTGAGTATTGTTGCTACAAACATTCTTGTAAAAGTTTTTGGGTAGGTGTGTTTTCCTTTCTAATAGGTAGATACCTAGACATGAAATTGTTGGGTCTTTTTAAACTTCATTGTTTTACTATTTTAGGAACTATTAGACTGTTTTTCCAAGGTCGTTGCATCATTTTACATTGTTGCTGGTAGTGTGTGAGAATTTATTGCTCCACATTATTGCCAACACTTGTTCTTGTCTGTCCTTTTTATTATAGCCGTCCAAGTAGGTGTGAAGTGGTATCTCATTGTGATTTTTGACTTGCATTTCCCTGGTGATTAATGACGATAAGTTCTTTGTTTTGTGCTTGTTATATATCTTTTTTAGTGAAATATCTATTCAGATCCTGTGCCCATTTTTAGTAGAGTTGTTTGTCTTTTTATTGTTGTATTTTCAGAGTTTGTTATTTATTTAGGATGCTAGACCCTTATCAAATGTATGATTTGCAAAAATTGTTTCTTATTCTGTGGCCTTTTTATTTTCTTGATGGTGACCTTTGAAGCACATAAGTTTTTTTTTTTTTTTTTTTTTTTTTTTTTTTTTTGCGACGGAGTCTCGCTCTGCCGCCCAGGCTGGAGTGCAGTGGCCGGATCTCAGCTCACTGCAAGCTCCGCCTCCCGGGTTCACGCCATTCTCCTGCCTCAGCCTCCCGAGTAGTTGGGACTACAGGTGCCCGCCACCGCGCCCGGCTAGTTTTTTTTTTGTATTTTTTAGTAGAGACGGGGTTTCACCGTGTTAGCCAGGATGGTCTCCATCTCCTGACCTCGTGATCCGCCCGTCTCGGCCTCCCAAAGTGCTGGGATTACAGGCTTGAGCCACCGCGCCCGGCCTAAGTTTTTTAATTTTAAGTCCAATTTGCCTTTTTTTCCCTTTGTTGCTTGTGCTTTTGGTGTCAGAAAGCATTGCTGAAACCAAGTTTGCAAAGATTTATGTAACATTTATACTTACATTTTATTCTAAGAGTTTTATAGTTTTGGCTGTTACATTTACACCATTGGTCTACTTTAAGTTAATTTTGTATATGGTGTACGGTAGTGTTGTAACTTCATTCTTTTGCATGTGGATATTGAGTTGTCCAGTAGGCTTTTTCATAGAAATGGATAAGCTGATCCAAAAATTAATGTGGAAATTCAAATGACAGAATGGCTGAAACAACTTTGAATTCTCAAATAAAATCATACAGGTTAACACTATTTGATTTCAATCCTTATTTTAAAACTATAATAATAAATATAGTTGATATTGACATAAAGACAAATATATCAATTGACCAGATTAGAGAATCCGGAAATAGATCTTCACATATATAGTCATTTTATCCATATGACCAATTGTATACAAATGATCACACAGTGTTATTTGTAATAGAAAAAGTTGTGAACAACTCAAATGCCCATCAACACCTGAATGGATAAACAAAATGTAGCATATCCATACAATGAATTCCCACTCAGCAATTAAAAGAAATTAAGATATATAAAAACATGGATATATCTCAAAATAATTACATGGCATGAACGAAGCCAAACAAAAAAGTGGACATACTATTTTTATGTAAGACTCTAGAAACTGCAAATTTGTCTATAGTAACAGAAAGCAGGTACTGTTTTCATGTACAAGTCTAGAAAATGCAAAGTAGACTGTAGTTGCAAAACACAAAATAAGTAACATTCTCTTAATCCCTCAGGTTTTTTCCTGCTTCTTGATTTATATTGTTATATCTTACTGAATATAGTGTGTTCTCATTATTGAAATGCTACCAAGAACAATTTTGCTTTCCATATCTGTTAATTAAGACTAACTTAGGACAAGAAAAATATCCGTTAAGTTGGGTCTATAACTCAATGAGATATTTCTGTTCCTCTTTCTGCATTTTAAAAATTCAGATGAACAGATAACAAGTCTCAGGTTAGGACTGTGATGTAGGTATGGTTCCAGAAATTTCTTCTAGATCTGTGGCCTGTCTTGTACTAAATTTTTTTTAGTCTAACTAGAAATTTGAAAGTGGATTGTGAATTAGAACCACATCTGAAGAATTACCTCCATTTTAGATCTTGGGAGAAATCCAGATTGTGGGCCTTCTGGAATAATGAAATGGTTCACAAGATGTCCATTTGTGATTTCTGTCATGGTTCCTAGCCCATGTGTCGTGACGTCATTGTAAAAGGTTGTTGATTTGCTTCTGAATTTCCTACAAAGGCTGATGCTAGAATGAATATTATTACCATGTGAGGGATCTCTGCTACTCAAAATATGTGGGAAGCACTCTTTTGTCAAGTTTCTTGACTTAACAGTTACTCCATAGTATTTTTTAAAGAACCTAATAAAAGAATTATGTTCTTAAATACTGCTTTTTGATTTATGGTACAAACTGAAAGTTTTAAAACAGTAGTTTATTTTGAAATATGTATGGCAAGCTTGTCCAACTTGCAGCCCATGAGCTGCATGCGGCCCAGGATAGCTTTGAATGCAGCCAAACACATTTTTGTAAACTTCCTTAAAACATTATGAGATTTTTTTTTTTTTTTTTTTTTTTTTTAGCTCATCAGCTATTGTTAGTGTTACAGTTCTTCCAATATGGCCCAGGGAAGCCCAACAGTTGGACACCCCTGACGTAAGGGAGCTGAATCGCTTTAGAGCTTAAAACTTGTTTTAAATACTTAAATTAGCCTTCATGAGTTTAATTTGTAATGTGTCCAACCAAAGTATGTAGAGTTAGGTACTATTGTTTCCTTTTATGTATTGAGTTTATTATTATTATTTTTTTTGCAGATGGTGATGCCCAGTCACTTAAGGAACATCTTATTGATGAATTGGATTACATACTGTTGCCAACTGAAGGTTGGAATAAACTTGTCAGCTGGTACACATTGATGGAAGGTCAAGAGCCAATAGCACGAAAGGTACATTTTAATAATGACTGACTATAAATATTATTTTTCTTGATTAGTTCACGTTTTATTATTAATTCAATGAATTGTGAAGTCTTATCACTTATCTTAGAGAAAAAGTCAGCAAAATTACCATACACTGTGTTATAATAATGGCAAGTAACATGTTAAGAGGGTATACTTATGCTAGCCACTATTGTAAGTATGTATTATTGATTAATCCTCTATATAGAGAGAGAAACTCTATAAGGTAAGTAGTAATATCCCCATTTTACAAATAGGAAATGAGGATAAAAACTTAGGATCTAGTTATTTTAGAAAGTCATATCAGGATACAGACTTTGGCAACTTGACGCCGTTTTCTGTGCGGCACTGTTTTTGATAAAACAATTAGAAAACAATGAAGAAACTAAAAGTTGAAGCAATGTTTTTTGGAACATAAAAATTTTTTAAACTTGAAAATGTAGATTTTTTTCATATCCTTTAATATTTTAAAATTATAGTCTAGAAACATTGAGAATAACCAATTTTCTTTGTTTTAGTGAACTAAAAAACAATAAGGGTGTTGCTATAGTAGAATACCAAATATTCAAGGTAAATGAGCGAACCTTACACATGTGTTTGATCATTTATTATGGGAGGGGTGGGAGGCTGAGAAGGGACCAAAATCTCTTGGCATAATTTTATATCTGGTTTGGGGCCCCCTGCACTCCCCCCGTCCCCCACTGCATAGAAATAATTTAAAAATTGGATTAGGTAACATAAAGGTAAAAAAACCTCTAGTAGACCAAACTATTTTTGAATTTATTTGGAATTGGTGCTACAAAGTTGCCATATTAACAGTTTGTATTTGTGTATCTATGGTTTTAGGTATATTAGAAGCTAACCTTGGATCTTATTTTCTGAACAGATCTTGAGTGTACCTTTTATTTATTTTTGTTTAGTTTTATTCCTTAGTTTCACTCAGCCATTTCTAAATTAGAATTTCTCTCTTGTAGGAATGCTAGCCTTATAGAGCTGTAAAATGATCAAGTTGCTTTATCTATAGTTGCTGGAGAATTTAGTGTTTTGATCAAAGGATAGCCTATTTAGCTGTAAAACTGTCTAGAATTATTTCATTCCTAGGATAAAGGAAAAATTGTGTCCAAAATATCTTTAAATGTATTAAACTGTATTCCTTTAATCTTAATACACTTTTTTTTTTTCTTATGAATGTAGCACGTTATACACTAGCAGTCTTCAGTATGGTAAACAGATCAACTGCCAACTTCATTGCCGTTACTCTTTGAAGTATTCCTCACTGAGAGTTCTTGAAACCTCTGTGTAATAACAAAGTAAAATATAATAAAAAATTTCACACAAGTAGAAAGAAAAAACATTTGACAAATCTTTTAGGAGACCACATACTTATTTTTAATAAGATAAATGAAATATATTCAACCTGTAAAATAGTTTGCAAATGTTCATATGCTACATTACATTGCCTGGAGTTGTTATTACAGATGCAATTTCCTACAACATTAAATCTGTAGTAAAATTTAATTAATCACACTTAAATTTGGGAATTTCATTTGCATTTTCACTGTGCCCCACATGACTGATGCGGGTGGAACTCAAAGAAGTAAATAGACCAGCTTATAGTGTCTGAAGCCCAACTTTGAATGTTACCCATCTCTGATTGCATTAAAGAATCTAGGATTGGTGGTTCCCTTAGCTATAATGCAGAAACAAAGTTAAACATCTTCCTGTACCTCAAAGATCTCTAAAATGCGTAATTTATAGTGTCAGCACTCAAAGAATGGACGAAAAGAAAGCAGGGATATAAGCAGAAAATACAATGGAATCAAAATCCAAGAGAAACGGCAGACAATAGAAACAGACCCATAAGAAACCAAGGTAATTGAGTTATTAGATTTTAGAATACTGGGCTTATTATGCTCAAAAAAAACAAAAAAGAGAAGTAGGGCGAAACTATTAAAGAAGAAGCAAATAGAATTCTAAAACTAATAATATGAAAATTTTGTGGATTTAATGTTTAGGAAAAAAATTATTAGACCAAACAGAACTGAAGAGAAAATTTGTAAACTAAATGATTTGTCAGTAGAAAATATAGAGTCTAAAGCTTAGAGAGACAAAAGAATAGAAAATACAGAAAAAAGCTAAGGCATAAATGGAATGCAGTAAATAAGTTTAACATGCATACATGTAGTTGGAATCTTGGAGAGGAAAGAAAGAATGAGTAGAACTAATACGGAGGTAATAGCTGAGAATTTTCCCAAGCTGAGAAAGGTGTCATGCTTTAGATTAAAGAAATGCTATGAATCTGAAACTGAAATAATACAAACAAAACAATACCCAGTACAAATGTTCAAAAGCAAAGGCAAAAAGATATTTCTAATAATAGCCAGAGAAAAAGACATATTATCTTCAAAATAAGGATAAGACAAAGTAATGATTTCTCAAGAGAAACCATGGAAGCCAGAAAACAGTAGACTTTAATATGTTAAAAGAAAATAACTGCCAATATAGAATTCTGTGACTAAGAAAATAATCCTTCAGGGATGATGGTGAAAAAAGCGATTTTCAAATGAAAACTAATATAATTTGTTACCTGCAGACTTGTACTAAAGGCACTACAAAATAATCTTAAGAAAGGAAGGAAAATTATTCCAGTTGTAAGCTTGGAGATGCAGGAAAACAGTGTAGACTGACAAAATGTAAATGTTGTGAATAAATCTTAAGATGGACTGTTGAAAACATTGATAATAATTTTTATGGAGTTGAAAATGCATGTAAAATTAAACTACGCAATAGTGTTAGCATGTAAGTTAAGATAATATTCTCCACTATGTTCCCCAGTGATCCCCAACTCCTCATATCCATATTCTTGGGCACTCCTCTTCCATGTTGTACTGAGGTTGGTCTGTGTGGCCAATAGCATGTAGCAGTACTCATGATACATCGCTTTCAAGATTAGGTTATAAAAAAACACCGCGGCTTACATCTTAGGTGCACACGCACTCTAGCTGTCTCTCTTTCTCATTTCTCACTCGGGGGAATTCAACTGCATATGGCGAGGACACTCAGGCAGCCTATGGAGAGGCCCACATGGTGAGGAACTGAGATCTCTGGCCAATAGAGAGGAACGGAGGCCTGCAACAACCATGTGAGTGACCTTGGAAGTGGATCCTTTAGTTCTAGTTCAGCTTTCAGATGATTGAAACCCCAGCCATACCTTGAGAGCAACCTCATGAGAAACTCTACACCGAATCAACCCAGTTAAGCTGCTCCCAGATTCTTGACCCTCAGAAACATTGTGAGATAATGTTTGCTGTGTTAAGCTGGTAAATTTTGGGGTAATTTATTATGCAGCAATTGATAACTGATACTGATCTTGGTACCTGTAAATAGGTGCTGATACGAAAACTTGAAATGTGGTGTGGCTTTGGAGCTGACAGTGAATAGAAGTTGTCAGAACTTTAAGAGTATCAATGAAAGCTTAAAGGGCCTTAAACAAATGTTAGTAGATTACTAGACTTTGAGATAGCTGCCAGTGAGAATTTAAAGTGAGGAAGGTCTTATTGGAAACGGATAGAAAGTGGTCTTTGTTACACAGTGGCAGAGTAAGTTTAGCAGCATGTTGCCTGCAGTAAACTGAAAGGTTAAAGGTAGTATTTAACGAAATTAGAGGTCTGCCAAAGTGTTAAAAATACTGCCTAGTTTCTTTTTGTGTTGCTTATAGTCAGATGTGAGAGAAGAGAAATACACTAAAGAAAGGATTGTTCAATAAAACAGAGCCAATATTTACTAGTTTTCAAGATTCATAGCCCCTCCAGATGGCAAACGATGCTAATTCTAAGAAGTGTTTCTGAGACTCAGAGTTCTCGGAAAAAAGTATGATCTAATCTTGCAGCCAAGGGTGTGACTGTAAGTTGCCTCAGAAAAATGAAAGGTCATGCCTCACAGTACTATTCAGACAAAAGGCCCTATAAAGCATTTAAGGGTTAACTTAGAGGTTGTCCTGTCATTAGTAATATTAATTAATAATATTAAGGATGTCTTCTCAATATGTGGCTTCTAAGAACAGGAGGGCTTCAAAAAGCTTATGGGCAACACCTTAGCTTTCTTAGCATAAAGCCAAAGTAGAGAGGACTTATCCTAGAGAATATTTGTGGGTATGGCTTTTGTCTAATGGAAGGAACTCCAGTAAGATCTGGTGGAGACCTACATTGTTTTTGAATTACCTCACAGAACCACTGCCATTTTGGACTGCAGAGACAGTATTAAATGAAAGAGGCCTTTGACCTCCCAGACCCAATAAGTGGGAATCAGGCTGAAAATTTACTTAACTTCAAGCATGTGTTAATGCATGAAAAAAGGATGACTTAGAGGACAGAACCAAATGTTAGAATAATTTTCAGGCAAGGGTAGAACTGAGTTCCAGTCAAGGAATTTCTAGTATTTGTCCAGGTAGATTTCATAATAGATATGGACCATTGATTCCTTTGTACCTCCTATTTCCCCTCTTATAAAACAGGAACATTTAAAAGGCTACGTTCTGTGTGCTTCATTGTTTTATTTTGGGTGTATGGGGGACAGAAAACTTGTCTCTTAGTTCACAGGCCTATAGATCAAGAGACATTGCAGTAGTCCCCCCTTATCTATGGTTTTGCTTTCCGTGATTTCAGTTACCTGCAGGCAACCATGGTCCAAAAATATTAAGTGGGAAATTCTGGAAATAAACAATTTGTGAGTTTTAAATTGTGCAAGTAACAATTGTGCAAGAAAATATTCCAAGTAACATGATGCTGCCCCATTCCATGTCCTCCACATGGACACTATACACTACCTTCCCATTTGTCACTTAGTAGCCATCTTGGCTATCAATTTACTGTCACAGTAGTTTGTCGAAGGGCATTAGTAGCATAATGCAGCGTTACAATGTACGTCATTCACTTCACCGCTTCTCATCACGTAGACATTTTATTATCTCATATCATTACAAGAAAAAGGATGAATACAGTATGATAAGCTACTTTGAGAGACCACATACACATCACCTTTGTTATAGTATATTGTTCTAATTGTTCTATTTTATTATTAGCTATTGTTAGTCTCTTACTGTGCATAATTAATAAATTAAACTTTGTCATAGGTATGTATGTTTGTAAAGGAAGAAACATAGTGAATATAGGGATTAGTGTGCTATTTGTGGTTTCAGGCATCCACTAGGGGTCTCAAAATATATGTCTTCAAAGGCTTATAGAAAATTATAATTTGTCAATTATAGATGACAAATTTCTGAACTCCAAGTTGCTAAAATGATTTGAGACTAGTTGGGGCCTTTGGAAGAGGTAAGTGTATTTTGTGTTTTGGGGGAAGGAACTGTGTGGATCATTAGGGGCCAGGGCGTAGACTGTGGTACCCAGCCTCAAAGATGCTCCCCAGTGATTGTGACCTCCAGAATCCATACTCTTATGTAATTCTTTCCCACATTGTACTACAATTGATCTGTGCAGTCAGTAGTATATGGCAGAAGTGGTGGTATGTCACTTTTGAGATTAGTCCTTAATGGATACCAATACTTCTATTGGGAGTGCACATACGTGTGCTATACCCCTCATCCCCTCCCCTTGGATCACTCACTCTGGGCAAAGCCATAACTTTACCCTTAACTTACCGTATAGAGAGACTCACATAATGAGGAACAGAGGCTGCCAACAGCTACATGTGTAAGCTTGTAATTAAGATTTGAACAACATGATTAACCACCATAACCTAATTGACATATTCATTGTACTTAGTCGTTGCAGAATACACATTACTATTAAGTGGAAATTTTAAGCAAAGTTGACCATATTCTGGGTTATCAAAATTCCAGTAAACTTCAAATGATAGAAATTGTTCACTGTATTTTCTGGCATTAGTGGGATTAAGCTAGAATCAGTAACAAAAAGATAACTTGATTATCCCCCAACTACCTAGCAATGGAAAAATATACCTTTAAGTAATCCTTGAGACAAAGAGAAGAATGAAAATTAGACATACTGTAAACTGAATGATAATGAAAATACAACTTGAAAGAACGGCTGAAGTCATTCTCAGAAGGAATTTGATAACTTCAGTGCAAATATTGGAAAAGAAAATGAAAATCTATTGTCTCAACAAGTTAAGAAAAGGAAATTGAAGTTAAGAAGAAACATTATAAAGTAGACGTTAACAAAATAGAAACAAACCCACACTAAATGAGCAAAATTCAGTCATTGCAGAGAACAGTGAAATTAGACCAGTAAAAGTCCTGGCAAGACTGTTTAAGAATAAAAAGAGGGTAGGCACAGATAACCTATATTATGAATGAAAAAGGAAACATCATGCCAGAGTCTAAAGACTTTTTAAAAAAATATTATGTTTTGAACAGTTTTATGTAATTTGAAAATTTAGATGAAGTAATTTCTAGACAAACAAAACTTTAATACAGTAATAAATAGGAAACTCGAATTCACCTATTTGATTAAAGAAATTGAGTCATTGAAAACCTTCCCACAAAGAAAGCTTCAGGCCAAGAAAGCTTTACCAGTGTATTCTACCAAATATTTAGGGAAACCATAAACCAGTACCATACAGATTCTTTCTGAGAATAGAAGCAGTACTCCCCAACTTATTTTATAAGGCTAGCATAAACATGACATAAAACCTGAAGGACGAGAAAGAAAAATTACAGGCTGGTCTCACTCATGAACATAGATGCTTAAGTCCTAACAAGTGTTAGCAAGACAAATCCAGCATTATGTAAAAAGGACAAAAATGACCAAGGTAGATATTTTTCGAAGAATACAATTTTAACTTTGAAAAGCACTCATAATTTTAGCAGAATAAAGAAGAAAAATAATACATGTAGAAAGAACATTTGATGCTCAACATCCGTGTATGATCTTTTAAAAAACTCTCAGAAAACTAGGAATAGGAACCACCGGTAAATATTATACTTATTGGTAAAATATTAAAAGTTCTTCCCAAATCAAGAATAACTGTGTTAGAAATCTTAGCCAGTATGGTAATACAGTAAAAAGAACTAAAAGAGTGAACCTTGAAAAAGAAAACATAAGACTGTCAGTGTTTTTAGAAGGCATGATTCTATAGGTTTAAAATTCCAAAAATATGTACTGGTAAACAATTAGAATTAATAGGTAAATTTAACAGGTTGCCTGATATGAGGGCAGTATAGGGAAACCAGTTTTTTATTGGCAACAAATAAAGTTTAGTTTTATTTGTACAAATTTATGGTGTACATGAGAAAATTTGTTACATATATATAGTAAGTAGTGATCAAGTCAGGGTATTTAGGATGTCCTTCACCCGAGTTCAATACATTTTTGTTAAGTATAGTCACCCTGCTCTGCTTTCAAACATTGAATTTATTCCATCTTACTGTATGTTTGTACTTTTAACCCAGTTCCCTTCATCCTTCCCTGCTCCCTTCCTTATCCTTCCCAGTGTCTGTTACCTATCTTTCCACTCTTTACTTCATGTGGTCAAATTTTTTAGCTTCCACATACAAATAAGAGCATATAATATTTGTCATTTTGTCCCTGGCTTATTTCATTTAATATAATGACCTCCAGCTTCATCCATGTTGCTGCAAAAGACATGATTTCATTCTTTGTAATGGCTGAATAGTACTCCATTGTTTATATATATGTGTATATATGTGTACACACACACACACACACACACACACACACCCCGTATTTATCTGTTCATTCATTGATGAGCACCTAGGTTGGTTCCATATCTTGCTATTGTAGATAGTGCTACAATAAACATGTGAGTGCAGGTATCCCTTTCATATATTAACTTCTTTTCCTTTGGTTAGATATGCAGTACTAGGATTGCTGGATTGAATGGTAATTCAATTTTTAGATTTTTGAGAAATCTCCACACTGTTTTCTGTAGTGGCTGTACTAGTTTACATTCCCGTTAACAGTGTATAAGTGTTCCCTTTTCTCCACATCTTCACCAGCATCTGTTTTCTTTTGTCTTTTTAATAATAGCCATTATGGCTTGGGTAAGGTGATACCTCATTGTGGTTTTGATTTGCATTTCTCTGATGATTAGTGATGTTGAACCTGTTTTTATACACCGTTGGCCATTTGTTTGTCTTTTGAGAAATGTCTGTTCATGTCGTTTGCCCACTTTTAAATGGGATTGGTTTTTACCTGTTGAGTTGTTGAGTCCTTGTGTATTCTGGATATTAGTCCTCTGTTGGATGAATAGCTTATAAATATTTTCTCCCCTTCAACAGGTTGTCTCTCAATAAAGTTGAATTTTAAAATAACATTTACAGGTCAAAATACTTAGGAATAAACCTAGTAAGAACTGTGTTTTTCTATATTGAAAATTGTGAAACATTACTGGGTAAAATTAAAGAAGACTTAATGAGTTAATGGATCTAGGCTGAAGGTCTAGAGACTGAAGATGTAGGAGGAATAGGTCACTAACGTTTTTCTGTAAAGGGCCAGATAGTAAATATTTTTAGCTTTATGCACCCTTTAGTCTCTTTTGAAATGACTAAACTTTGCTGATTTAGACATAAAAGCAGCCCTAGATAATTAATAATTGAGTATGAAAGTAGCCGTAGACATGAATGAATGGGTGTGGCTGTGTTCCAGTAAAGCAATATTTACAAAAATAGGTGATGGGTACATTTAGCCATCTAAACCTAAGTTTAGCCAAACTTAGTTCATAAGTTTGCCCATCACTGGATCTAGGCATTGGCTTTAATGTCCACCAGCATCACAAAAAAAGGAGCAACTAGATATTTGCATCCTGTTTAGAGTGAGTATATGTCACTATCTATGAAGTGATCTAAACTAAAAATTACAAGAGTAGGAAAGATGGAGAACTTCTAGGTTAAAAGACACTTAAGAAACAAATTAGTCTATTGCAGTATATGGACTGTATTTGGATCCTGATTCAAACAATATATTAAAAATGAGATAGAAGGAAAAATTTGACTTTTGACTGGATATTTGATATTAATTGATGAGTTTTAATTTTTTAGGTGTGATGATGGTATTGTGGTTATGTTTGAGTCTTTGTTTCTGAAGAAAGTACTCTGAAATATTTGTGGATGGAATATCACATATATAGGATTTGTTTCTTATACATTAAGAACTATGATTTCATAGTTATGTTGTGTTTATCTACTTCTCTGTCTTCACTGTTATCTGTTCTCAGTCAGACTCCAGGATCTAGGTCTAGTTTATCTGCACCGAATGTAGGTACTCAGCAAATACTTTTAAAATGAATGAAGCTAGCTCCTACAAAAGAGTAAGTCAGTCTGTTAGAGGCCTGGTGTTATGAAATTGTTTATATAGTACTAGATTTTTTTAGAAATTACTTTTATTTCTCTTCCCATTTCAGGGAGGAAGGTACTTGGAATGAAAGTAAAGTTTCTATGAAACTTTTCATACACAGACAGATATAAAGAGTAGACTATATTGGGTTTAATTAGTATGTTTAATGGCCTTGTAAAAAATGCCCTCAATATTCATAGCAAAAAAATGAACAAATAGAAATTATTTATTTTAATCCTCTATAAACTTATATTTAGCTCAAATACTTAGTGAAGAGACTTTGCCTTCATTATGGTTATAAATTAATGAAAATATGTTTGCCTGTCCATAAGTCTTAAATTTTGGACAAGGAGCCAGATTTCATCATGTACTCACTTTTATTTATGGTAATATAACAGTGTTATAATTCATTGAGAGTAAACATTATAACTATCATCTATAATATTGAAACATAACTATCATTTCTGAATATCCCCCTTCCAATATTATTTCAAATATATTTTTTAATAGTTATAATAATTAGGTAAATAAAACTTTACTTTTTTTATAAGCTTGTTTCTTCCTATTAGTCTTCATGACCATCATTTTCAATGCATACATTTTTAATTAAGGTAGGAAGGAGATTTTATGTAAACAAACATGAAGGACTTTATAAAAGCAAATAATCTACATGTGACAATTATAACATTGATTCGTAAATGTGCTTATTATTTTTCTTTTTATGGTGCTGTTATTTTCAGGCTTTAATAGTACATATACTTTTCAAATAGTTTGACAACAAACTCATATTTTTAAAAATGACACCTTGTTAATACACTACTTTTGGAATTAGTAAAATAAATATCTTATAAATATAGTAGCAATATTCTGAGTAGTGATGATGAAGGTTTTAGCAATGTAAAACGTAGGAGAGAAGAAAAAAATGGTAAGAAAAATTGTGAATCCCGGTAGTGTGGATTTTGAAATATTCTTGATATTTTGTTTTCACAATGACTCTTACAGTTAAGTCACCAGGTTCTTTCCAGGAAAATATCTATAGTATTATGGAAATCTATTTTCATTTTTAGAAAACTATGCCTATTTAGAAAGTATATACGTCAATATAAATCATAATGGGGGATTTATTTTATGGTTGTTATTTAACCGTACTTATCTCTAATCCTGCTTTGTGTTGGTCATTCCATTTTTCTTTTTCTTCCATAAAAATGAGGCCTGCAGTTTACCTTAGTTTTAGTAACTACCAGTGATTAGTAGCTACTTTAATGTAGTTTATTTTAAGATTTTACTCAGATATTGAGCCTCAGTACAGAAATTACTGACTGATAAGAATATTTGATTCCTTGTTTCTCTACTTAAATATAACTACAAGTAATCTTTTTTTTTTTTTTGTTTTTTTTTTTTTTAATACTTTAAGTTCTAGGGTACATAATCTTATACAATTAAATGTTATTACATTTGTAACCATGAAGTAAATCAGCTTAAGAGGTTTAAAACAAATCTCAGTAGTTTAACATATTGGTTTTACAAAACAAGTTACATTTATTAGCAGAAGGAGAGGTGCAGACTGCTGCCTGTTTAAAAAAATTGTAACAAGCATGATTAAAAAAATATGTACGGCAGAGTATCATAAAAATGTGTGTTGGATTAGATAGTAAATACTAGATGAACTGCATTTGAATTTTTTCCATGCAGTGAAAGACAAGTTTGTAAACTCCTTTTCTGAATTGATGTAAGCTTGTGAGTATATCCAACAGTCATTTGGAGCCTCCCTTTTGCCGTATTTGTCTAATGGATCACATATCAGGCCTATTACTATTTTCAGAAACAGTATTCATGACTGAAATCCTACAGTTAACCTTTAGAAGATCAAAAGGAATTATACTTATTTAAAAGGTGACCTTAATATATACGTATTTCCTTTTTATGCTTTATGGCTTGCATGCTTAACAGCTTTCTTTTAATTGTTACATAGAATTACTAAGTATGTAGTTAAAGGTCAAATAAAGTCATTGTAGGGTGAAACTAACATATCAGTTACCTAGCCATAGCTGAATATTTTAGCAACAGTAATTTGGAGTTATCATTTTAATAGATATATTTTAACATAACAGTGATAGTATAGCCATTGAGTTGAAATTGTATAAACAACTTTTTAAAGGTTTTCTGCTTGGGATCACTACTAGAAGCTCTGAGAAGTATGTTTGTATCTTCACTCAGAACTGTATTTATTTGAATGTATAAACAACATATGTATATATTTGCACATAGTCATTTTGGGTAAGCTTTCTCATTATAAATGCTGAATATTAATTATTTATGGTGTACCAGTGTATCTTCATAGGTCAGTAGAATGCCTTTCCAAACTGACACTTAATATTTTAAAATCATGATTCTTTCTTTCTTTTAAATATCAAAATTTCCAAAAAGCTTTCTTGCTTTTGAAATTTCAACTATCCAATATCTTTTTTTATATATATTGACAGGCTTTGATAGTGACTGGTTTTTCACTGGAGATCTGCAGTTTTCTAAAGTCTCTTTAAATATATTGTTATTAGAGTGAGATATATTGATATAGGTGACACTGATTTGTTTTGTTTCATTATTTTAGGTGGTTGAACAGGGTATGTTTGTAAAGCACTGCAAAGTAGAAGTATATCTCACAGAATTGAAGCTATGTGAAAATGGAAACATGAACAATGTTGTAACTCGAAGATTTAGCAAAGCTGACACAATAGGTAATGCAAGATCCTGTCTCGTTTTTAAATCATTGCTATTAGATATTTAGTTAGAATTATCTTTGTTATATGCTGCTTGCATGATAACCATTTTAAGGATTTAAATATAGACATTCAATTTCCAGCTTTGATACAGTGTCTTAGAGTTAAATTATTGTTTCTTGTATGCTTTTGCATTTATTAAATGAATTTTAACATTTGTGCCATTTTGCTTTTTTAAAAAACATCAAATAATTGTTGTTTTTATTTAGCAACTGGTGTGTCATTTGTAACATAGACCTTTAAATAAAAACTTAATTAAATCTTGGTAAGGTAGCATGGAAAATTAAAATGGGTTATTTCCTTTTTTCTCCTAGTTTATTATTTTATTCTATAAATACAGGTAAGTAGCAGAGGCAGCAGGCTTAGCGTTATTTTGACACATTGATTTTTCAAATTAATGAGTGGCATAAGCAGTTGTAAGTCTCAAATATAAGTGGACTTAATTCTCTCTGTATATTAAAATTTATATAAATTGTTTTCTATTTAAAAGACAGTTTTAATTTTAGGTAAAGAATATACTGAATAAAATATTTTTTTAAATAAATGATTATGAATTTAATAAAAATTACATACTTTTTGTTTCATAAAACAACTCAAAAAATTTTACAGTATTTAATTTCAAATGAAGTTGTAAAACAAGATTAATGGTGATAACATTGATCTTAGAAAATACAAATGAACAGTGAAGAAGGACACATAACTTTTAGAACCCGGCATGGAAGAGGATTAGCAAATTTATGAATTATAGCACGGCATAAGATTTCCTTGTTGGAACCAGTCATTAAAGTAAATGAAAGTATTTCTGAATTTCATTAAGTGCATTTGGCTTTCTTTCACCAGTTATCCACCTCACAGCAGGAAAATCCTTTTAACCCATATTTTTTATGAAATAGCATTATTCAAGTACTCAGTGCTTGGTTAATCCTAATGTTTGCATCAAATAAAATACAGCATTATGTTATGAGTCTTTATTCTCCCCTCTTCATTTAGCTAGAACATTTATAAATCCGAGATTAAGTTTCAATAAGCTCATAGTTGGCCGGACGCGGTGGCTCACACCTGTAATCCCAGCACTTTGGGAGGCTTAGGCGGGTGGATCACCTGAAGTAAGGAGTTCGAGACCAGCCTGGCCAACATGGTGAAACCCCATCTCTACTAAAAGTACAAAAATTAGCCAGGTGTAGTGGGCGTGCGCCTGTAACCCCAGCTGCTTGGGAGGCTGAGGCAAAAAAATTGCTTGAACCCGGGAGGTGGAGGCTGCAGTAGACCGAGACCATGCCACTGTACTCTAGCCTGGTGACAGTGTGAGACCTCATCTCAAAAAAAAAAAAAGCTCATAGACTCATCTTTCTAAAATGAATGCTTAAAAGATAAGGAATTTCATATATAAATGTTATTATAATTATTATTACAGATAAATTGCTTGACTTTTGAATTTCTAGATTTATGGAATATATTTAGGAAAATAAGATATTTCTACATATTAAAAAAAGTTTTCAACATATGAAAATTATTTTAATCATATGGGTATGTGCATGAGAAGAGTCTATAAATTTAACAAGGGTAATCTGTTAAAATTAATTCAGAGTCGTCTCTGAAATTTGTAGCCAATTGGAATATAAATGAGAGGCTACCTCTTAAAATGTTTTCTAGTTATTTTTAAAGTTTGGTATTTACTTCTCTCCCTACCTCATTTTGATAGGAAAATTATATATAAATATGAGACCATCAGAAATCTTATTTTAGAACATTATTATACTAAGTATTTTGAAATTCAGGAAAATCAGCAACTGATTTAATTTCTCAATTCTAAACAAGCATTATGGGTTCTCATGATAAGAACTGTGTAAGAATTTGTCACAAAGATGTATACTTTATAAAGGTTCACTGCTTCAAAAAGTTTACAATCTAGCATAGATTTTAGTCAACATAGATTAATATACTAATACTTTAAAATGCTAGATAAATTGGATATATACTTTAACATTCTGTATGAACCCAATTTTTGCATAGCTATTATTTCTTACTGTATTAAATCATTGTTTTTCCAACTGGATTGTTGATATTTTGGTGGTTCATTAAACAGTTTTGGGAGTAAAGAAAATTGAATGGGAGATATTAGAATACAAAATATCAACATACATGTGTATGTCCTGGGTCACAGTTTCTTACTATAGCTCTTAGTTTAAACAGTTTGAAAGTCTGTATTAGAATGAGTCTTCTTTTTAAGCAAAAAGGTTTGCAAAAATTGTAATTTGTCAAGTCAGGAATTTTAGACACTTCATAATTATGGTTATCATACAGGTTAACAGTTATTGAATATTTACTATGTTTTAAGCACTTTACAGGAATTTTCTTGTTTAAAGTTAAGCAAGCAAGTATCTTCCTCTTATAGATAATGAAACTGAGATTTAGAATCTACCTCAATTCACCCTGGTACCAAGTGGTAGAGCTAGTACTTTAACTTCATAAGCAGAGCTCTTAAACTCTCATCTCTCAATTGCTGCCTTACACAATCTGTGTATGCTAAAGGAATATTCGTTTTGGAGATATTAATTGGGCTGATTTTGTTTTTCTAAAGGAAATGGGTTTTGAAACACAGAATTTACTTAAGAAACTTAAGATACATATATATTTTTCCCCTATGGTCTTTTAAGAAATCTTGATTGAAAATGATTAAAATAGCTATGTATGTGAAATACAGCTATATAAATTTTATAAACAGAATTAGGAAGTATAAGTGTCTGTTTTCTCTTGTTACCAAATTAATAAAATATTTTGTTTTCAGCTAGTACTACTTACATTGATATATAGTAAAAATGGTAGCAGGCCATAGGCCATATCTAAATGATTTACCTATCAGGGCCAAAATCTTCTGCCCTCAAATATTTTCTGCCAAAATTGATATATTTGAACATTGAGCATGTTCAAGTAAGAGAGATAAAATAATAGTTTTATTTTCCTTTAAGATTAACTACTAAAAACATAAAACTTCTTGAAAAATATTTAATTTCTATGACCTATATTAATATTTTTTTAATTTCTAATTTTTGTGAGTAACCTGTATTATTTTTCTACCTCTGTTTACTTTTCATTAACTGGCTAGTATAATTGAATTAATACGTGGAAAAATAAGCACACGCTGTCAGTCCTTTGACCATTCTCAACTTCAGTGATCTTAACCTGTACCCAAGCTCAGCCACCAATTATTATAGTTAAACCCTAGACTGTTGTTATCTGTAACTGCACTTGCCAAATCTCAATTTTAGCATCCTGTGTTCTGGTCACCACTTTCCTGCTCCCATTTGCTCTTCAGCCCACTACATTAGACATCGAAACCTATCACTCCATTGGTACTACTTCTGTCATAGTCTCTCATGATCTTGCCATTGACAAATCCAGTGGTAATATATAGAAATCTTCCATTTTCCTGACCTGTCAGCAAAGTACAACACAGATAAACGACTTTTCCATCTAGAAGCACTTTCTCTTCACATGGCTTCCTGGGTACAGTTTCTCACTGGCTGCATCTTGTTGGAGTCCTTTGCAAAACCCTCTTCATATTCTTTATCTCAAAATATCAGTGTCTCCATATTCTCCCAGCCCTCCTTTCCTTGGTAATTTCTTTTGTTCTCCTGGCTTTAAATATTTTCCACTTGTTGATATCTTTTAAGTTGATAGGTCCTGCCCTAAAGTCTCCCATAATTCCAGTTTGAACTATCCCATATCTTCATTTGTATATCTGACAGGCTTCTCAAGAAGACTATCAGGTATAAAACTAAGCTCCCTTTCCCAAAAAACCTGAGGCTCTGTCATTCTTCCTTATCTCCCTAATTCCCACTTTTGCTCTTCCAATTGCTTAGGCCAAAAATCATTTCTGATTCCTTTATTTCTCACCCTTCATGTAGTCTAGCAGCATATCTTCTTAGCAATTCCTTCAGAATTTATTCTCAATTGGACCACTTAACACTGCTTCCATTGCTACCACTTTGGTTAGGATTGCTGCAGTAGCCTAGTTACATACCTCTGACCTTGAGTTAGTCCATTCTCGCACTGCTATGAAGAACTACTGGAGGCTGGGTAATTTATGAAGAAAAGAGGTTTAATTGACTTACAGTTCCATAGGCTGTACAGGAAGCATGGCTAGGAGGCCTCAGGAAACTTAACACTCATGGTAGAAGGCAAATGGGGAAGCAACCACATCTTACTATGGCAGAGCAAAAGAGAGAGCAAAGGGGGAAGTGCCACACACTTTCAAACCACCAGATCACGTGAGAACTCACTCACTGTCACGGGAACAACAAGGGGGAAATCTGACCCCATGATCCAGTCATCTCCCACCAGGTGCCTCGTCAAACACTGGGGTTACAATTCGGCATGAGATTTGGGTGGGGACACAGAGCCAAACCTTATCAGACCTTCTGCATTGTTCTTCACTAGCAGCAAAAGTGAACACTTAAAATGTCAGTCATATTGCACTTCTCTTCCCAACTCCTCAATAGCTTCCTTTTTTGCTCAGATTAAAATATAAATACTTTGATAGCTCACAGAAGTGTATATAATCCTGCAGAAGTACCTTTATAGTCTTATTTCTACATCACATATTCTACTTCAGCCACATTGATGTACCAGGCTATTCTAAAACATGCCAAGCACATTTGCACCTCAAGGCTTTTGCATTACTACTCCTACGCCTGTAATGTTCCCCCATATGTAAATTAGATCGCAAAACTCGAGGAAATTTCCACATTTGTTTATAATATATTATGTACACAGATGCCTGTAATAATAGAAAAAACATCCAGAAGAAATATCAGAATGTCAACAGTGGTTATATCTAGGTAGACATTTTATTTATATTTGTCAGTATTTTTAGTATTTTTGCCAAGAGCAAAAATTATTTCTGCCCTCAGGAAAAATTTATTCATTTTTATAGAAAGATTAAAACAGCTCTCTTCCTTGGCTTCTTCTTTTATCCTCCTTCCTAGGTAGTGTTTTGTTTCTTGATCTTGGTGCAGTTTACATGGGTATGTCCACTTTGGAAATTTATCACAAGATACTGATGATTAGTGCATGTTTCTGTATATACGTTCACTTTAATAAAAAAGAGCAAAAAGAAAAAAAGACAACCCTGCCAAAATAGAAAGCAGTACTGATAAGGCTTGGCTATGTGTTCCCACCCAAATCTAATGTCAAATTGTAATCCCCCATATGTTGGAGGAGGTGCTTCCTGGGAGGTGTTTAAATCATAGAGGCAGATTTCCCCCTTGCTGTTCTTGTGATAGTGAATGAGTTATCATGAGATAGGGTTGTTTAAAAGTGTGTAGCACTTCCCCCTTTGCACTCTCTCCTGCTCTGCCATGATAAGATGTGCTTGCTTTCCCTTCGTCTTCCAACATGATTTTAAGTTTCCTGAGGCCTCCTAGCCATGCTTCCTGTACAACCCATGGAATTGTAAGTCAATTAAACTTCTTTTCTTCATAAATTACCCAGTCTTAGGTAGTTCTTTATAGCAATGTGAGAACAGACTAATACAGGTACTAAGAATATATTTATTTTATGTAATTATTTAAATATACTGGGTGATTTGCTTTAAGTTTTGAGATAATGCTGTTGATATTTTGAATTAGTGCCTTTTTTTCTACTGATTTAATGCCCTTATCAAAACCTCACTGACTATAAGACTATTACAAAACATTAGCTGCTAAGTAGATAGTATTATTGAACAAAATTATGTAAGATAGATGTAGGTTTTCATATTTCTTCAGAGAACATATATTATTAAGTTTAATGTTTTATAATTTTTTTCAAAACTAATAAACTATTCTACAATTTTAAAGTATTCTGTATTCATATATCATAAAATATTTTGATTATTATTTTCTTGAGTTGGTTAGGCAAGTTATTAACCAGAACTGGATGAAATTTCAGTAAATTGATTTAGAAATCAGAAAAAGACATGGCTTTACCTTGAAAATACTAAATTTTGGTGAATACAGACATCCCTTCAAACAAGGCACTTTCTTTTTTATTGTGTCCATATATTCTCGTTAGCTGCTCAGTTTAATATAAACTATTTTTAAATTGCTTATGTGATACTTAAAAAATTTTCCACCTGTAACATCTCTTAATCATACTTTAATTCCTACATCTCCTGAGAAAATATTTTAATTATAATATGTTAAAAGTTAAAGTTTATCCTGTGTATCATAAATTATATTTTAATGTTAGGTGATTGAACTCTTAACTTTTGAGATTTTAAATTCCCCAAGTAATTTGTTGGCGTACAAATACCATTTTTTCCATAAAAAGCACACTCGGTCTCAGAAACCCTTTTGTTGGTTTGTGTTTTATAGATTTATTACATATTTAGTCTTGATTTTCTATTAGTATTTTAAATTTAGAATTTTTATGCTGGTAACATTTAGCTATATGTGGTACATTTTGAAATACATACTATATTTATATATCTTTCCTCCTTAAATCTAGATACAATTGAAAAGGAAATAAGAAAAATCTTCAGTATTCCAGATGAAAAGGAGACCAGATTGTGGAACAAATACATGAGTAATACATTTGAACCACTGAATAAACCAGACAGCACCATTCAGGATGCTGGTTTATACCAAGGACAGGTATTGTTTATTTTAAGCGTACTATACATGAAGGCTTTTGGATTCACAAACTTTAATCAATATCCTGGCAATATATATGGGCTCTGCTGTTTCTGGTTTCCTCTTTCTAAACTCATCTCTTGTCTCTCCCTGCTGGTTACTGACTCTGACTTCTGATTCCCTTCTTGAACTTGGGAATAATCTACTTGTTAAAAAGAAATCATTTTTAATCAGAAAAAAATCCCAGCTAATATTATAAGGTGGGACACCAAACTTTCTGTGAAAGACCAAATAGTAAACATATAGGGAGCATCTCTTATTTACACATTTCTTTGTTACAAATTACAGTTCTCTGCAGGCCACAAAGTAGCATCTAAAATGTTGCCATTGTAGTACACAAAAGCAAGCATAAATGATACATCAATATATGAGTATGGCTGTGTTCTAATAAAACTGTTCATATAAATGTGCAGCAGGCTAAGTGAACTCTAGTTTGCCAGCCCTTGTTGAAAGGTGTCAGCTCCCAATTTGACTTTTTTGTTGTTTGTTTGAGACAGAGTCTCGCTCTGTCTCCCAGGCTGGAGTGCAGTGATGCAATCTTGGCTCACTGCAGCCTCTGCCTCCCAAGTTCAAGTGATTCTCCTGCCTCAGCCTCTTGAGTACCTGAGACTACAGGCGTGCGCCACCACACCCAGCTAATTTTTGTATTTTCAGTAGAGACGAGGTTTCATCATGTTGGCCAGGAAGGGGCAGAATGGTCTCGATCTCTCGACCTCGTGATCCGCCCGCCTCAGCCTCCCAAAGTGCTGGGATTACAGGTGTGCGTCACTGCGCCTGGCCGGTATTTTTCTAATGGTGTAATCCAAATAAATTAAAGTATTGAGAAATGAAGAGGTTTAGTTACAGTCAGCAAGTCCTACTGATTCTACCTTCTATCTCTTGAAGTAATCTCAACCCTTCCTCTATCTCCAGGCTCTTGTATGTCTGCTCAATCTTTCTTCCTTTGTTTTTCTGTTATTAGCAGGTAACAGTAGGACAGTCTTGTTTTTGCCAGAATATTCATTCTAAAATGTAAAGTTCACTGTCTTCCTTTCATAAACTTTTCCTGGTTCCTTAATAATTAGGTCCAGGCACTTTAAGCCAGCATGCAAGTTATGGTTTAACCTCCTACCTACTCTTCCATCATCTTTAGATTATCTTTGTTTTGTGGTTTATACTCAGGCAGTACCAAACTGAGCTGCGTATAGTTCCCTGAACACACTATGCTATTCCATACTCTTGTGCTTTCCAATGTGTTATTCCATCTGCCTGATGATGTACATGTCTTTGGAGTCCCTGTATTCATCCAGCAAAAAGTCCTTTTAACCATCCATATAATCAAATTAACCATCCCATACCATCATGTAGGCTAGCCGTATCAGAATGTTCATCCTTCAGGTTCTAGCTCAAATGTCACATCATCTATTCAGCCTTCCCTATTTCTCTCAGTATCAGTTGAGGTATAGGATGTTTCTACTTTGGAGAAAAAATTGCTTCCTTAACTTCCACAAAGATTTATGTATATGTTTTGTATCGTTCATTATATTATATGCTTTAGTTATATGCTTTAGTTATTTGTATATATTAATCTCCCCAGACTATGAGGTCCTTGTTTTGGTTAGACTTTGTACCCTATTTTTATTTTCAGAACCTAACATGCCTGGTGCTCTGGTAAATGGAAGATTTTTTTTGTTTTATTTAAAAATTACTGTTAACATCAATAATATGATTCTGAGTTGTGGAAAAATTTAGAGAAAGTGAGGGAAATTAATTTTTAGTAAATACCTACTGTGTGTCAAGAATTGTGGTAGGCTGTCAAAATACAGTGATTTTCAGATTTATTTTAGTCATTATATTCTTAAGAGAAATCTTACAAAATCCAGTATGTATTATAGTTAAAAGGGAAATGTAGCCGGTGGAAGCCTGAAGTGTGGACCTTGGAAATCCACTGATGAGCCAACACTGCCCTTTTATGTAGCCAGCTGTCTCTTTCTGTGTTCCAGTAGACATAACCTCTCTCCTTGGTTTTCATCCATTAGGCCTTGAGGTAGCTCCAAAAGTACAATTTGAAATCTATAGAATTCTTTCTTTAAACCTTCTCAGCAATCCTTTGAAATGAATGTTACTCTTTTCATCATGTACATTAGAAAACTGAGACTTAGAGAAGTTAAATAATTTTATGTTCTTGATAGGTAAGCATTTATCAGATGGCAGATGAGAGAATAATTTAATAAGATTAAATATCCTTAAGGACTTGATCTTTAAAAACAGGAATGTTTCAAAGAATATTCATTAAATTTTTCAGACTACGATAATTCTTCAGCCAGAGAAGATAAATGAACTAAACCCTCTCCTGGACCTTTTTTTTTTTTAATACTTAAATTGAAAGTTTCCTCATTAGAAAATAAAGACATATTATTGAAGAGTTTGTCTCCCAAAATGTGAGGCATTTCTTCTCTCCTTTTTGTGTGGGTTTAATTTGAATTTTGAAATCTTTTCAAAAATATTTTTATTTTGAGTTAAAGTTTTAACTATAACAAAATTTTATTCAGAAAAGGATACACTTGAATAAAGGACTGAATTTTAATATTTCTGATGGCCTTCAGCATTAGTATTTATGGTTTTTAAAACATGGAATTTTAAGTATAAATACTGTTAGGAATTAAGGCATTATGGTTAAATAATTATATTATATGCATAACTTTGAAATCTCCTATAGCTAAAATCTCTTGTTTTAAAACTGACTTAAGTCCTCAAATGATTGTAAAGTTTATGTATATATTTATACATACAGTTTATCTGTAACTGTTACTCTTGTATAAATTGTGGTAAAGCAAAACATTCTTGAGAAGTTAAAAATCACTCACTAAATTCTACTTTGTAAATCTTTTAAAAAATTACAAAACTACATCAGAATGAAAATCAGAAAATTGAGACAGTGATTACTTGTCTCTAGTAGGTAGGGAGAAGAATGTGAAGGAAGGGATCAGTATATTAGGTACATGGTACACTTATTTTTTATATGGTACAAATACACTTTTTAATGTGTGAAATAATAGATTTTTTAAAGCTAACTTTAATATTTTAATTAGCATCTCTTTTAACAACAAAGTTTCATGAATGTTTTTAAAATCAACATTTTATTGTTTGTTACATATACTCTGAAACATGCTTACATTTTACATAGCTAGGATCTAAATGCCAATTTATAAATGGCCTGGAAACATATAGTTCACAAGAATATATTGCTTAAGTGCGAGTAGAGTAGGTTATGAAATTGCGACTTTAAGAAAAAGAGTTAATGAAACAGTAAATGAAATGTATTCAAATTTGTAATGCCTTGGATTTACTTCAAGTCATATTGTCTGTATTACAGTTTTTCCATGGAAATTGTATATTTTAACTTTTTATTGGTATTATCACATATTTCCTTTGCTAATTTAATTATTTTTGCTAAGTTTTTCTTCTTTGCACAGACTAATCCATAGCAAAAACTAGAAGAAAGACTTATTAGACTGGAAGATACAAGGAAAGATTTTAGGGTGTTTTAAAATAAAGTATAGCTCCGCCAAAGCCTATACTTTTTATTTATTAGAGGTGTTTTCTGTCTGCCTCATCCATGCTGTAACAGAGAACTTCAGTCTGATTCTCATAAATGGGACTCTATCATTTGTATATTTAAAGATTCTATAATTTCCATGGTGATAATGTAAATACACACTAATTTCAAAACCCCAAATAAATTCTACACAATCTGTAATTTGGAATTATCTGTCACCCTTCGTCTGCATTTACATAAAAATAAGTTAGCCAAGATCCTATGTCAGTGTGTTTAACAGCTGCAAACATTTATTGAGCATCTCTTATTTACAGAGTTCTCTGTTACAACCTACAAATACAAATAGAAAATATATTCTCTGAATTCAAGGAATTTATATTCTGTTTACTTGGTTTACGTTTTCTTATACTTAAAGTCATGGAACCAGTGGTTTTCTTTACAGTTTATCTTCTACAATTCCTTCTCACTATCATTACTGATTTTTTTGTTATTTGAAGTCTTTTAGTCTCCCCTGCCTAGCTTTGGAATCGAAATGCAGATTACCTGTTCACCTTGTCTACTGTTTTGCTTTATATAATCACAGAGTTACTTTAGTTTCTTAGTTTACCCGGCTATCTTCTAAAGTTATTTTAAATTCAGAGTTATGGAAAAACACCCTTTTATTGTGTCATATTTGCAGGTATTAGTGATAGAACAGAAAAATGAAGATGGAACATGGCCAAGGGGTCCTTCTACTCCTAAGTAAGTGCTGCCACTTCTTATGGGCTTATTGTATGATTTTGAAGCCTTTGATGTTAGATAATCAAATCCACAATGATAGAAGAACCTAGTTGTGTATTTCAGAAATTCATGCCTTCTTTATCTTTGAGTATTTTATTCTTAGTATACAAGCTATCTACATTTGCTCTTAATTAATATGTTACTATTTTAAAAGCTTCCAATTCAAATATCTTAAGGCATAGTATAAATATATGGTATAAATGAGAAAGTTGCATTGTCTAATACAGTCAAATCATTAAATATTTGTTTAATTTTTGAAGCTTTTTGTGCTTTTTAAAAGTATCTTAAAATATTTCTTTATCAAAATGAATCTGATGTGAAAGTAATATATTTATTCAAATGAAAGTTTTAGAATAAAAAATAACGAATAGAGGAGTATATGATGTATTTTCGAGGGTAAATGAAAGAAGAATTAGGAATCTTTTTAGCTGTTTTAGAACTAATAGATCTGTACTCCATTATCAAAACACAAGGCCAGTTGTGTTCAGACTTCTCACAGCTTTAAGAAGTAATATGGTACATGTCCCCCCATTACTGTAATGTTTCTGTTTCTGCAAAAGGACACTTTATAATCAAACACATTAATATTTTTTCACCAAATATTCACACTAAGTGGGATAAATAAGGACTATAAATAGCATTATATCGGTTCAGGTTAGGTTGCCACCAAATGAACTGTGTAAAAATCTTTAAATTTTCAGAGCTTTGGAATTTCACATGTTCTGATAAGGGATTGTAAACCTGTATTTTGAAATTCTTAATGATATTTTTAAATAAAATTAATAACAATTCAGTGCATTTTAACCAAGCAAGTAAAAAGTCTGCTACTTTATTTTATTTAAAACTACAATGCACCCTCTGGGCGCAGTGGCACATGCCTGTAATCCCAGCACTTTGGGAGGCCAACGCAGGCAGATCACAAGGTCAGGAGTTTGAGACCAGCCTGGCCAACATGGTGAAACCCCATCTCTTCTAAAAATACAAAAATTAGCCGGGAGTGGTGATGCATCCCTGTAATCCCAGCTACTTGGGAGGCTGAGACACAAGAATCGCTTGAACCCGGGAGGCAGAGGTTGCAGTGAGCTGAGATCGTGCCACTATACTTCCAGCTTGGGCAACAGAGTGAGACTTTCTCCAAAAAACAAATAAATTAAATAAAATAAAACCACAATGTACCTTTTATAAGTGGTTTTCTATCCTTTTTATCTTACGTGAAGTTTTTTGTTTTTTTTTTTTTTTTTCATTTAAAGATATCATGAGAAGGCACCTAAATATGTTAATTACATGGAGGTGATTTTTATTCTTACCCTACTTAGTTGGATGTAGTACAAGGGTAGAACTTTGTATAAAAGTAGAACTTTTATTAAGAAGATGTTAATATTAAAAGCATGTGGGCTGAATTATGTAGATTTAATAACTGATGAAGGTTTAGATAGGAATATTTTTTGTGAACATTTACTTTTAGTCTTCAAAGCAGAACCACTGTTGTTTCCTAAATGTTTAGATTGCTATGTACTTGCTTTATCTTTAAATTATTTTTGAAATTACAAAATTGTTTGTGGATTAATATTTTTAAAAAAAAACCATGAGTTCTAAAGATTGAGAAATCTTTTCTACTCAAAATGACGATTTTTGCCCAAAAGATAAGACTAATTTTATATTTTCTTTTATTCCCTAATAACACAATATCATTTTTATTTATTCCAACAACTGTAGTACTTGGCTTTGGGTAAAAGAAAACACAGTTTCCTATGTAATACCCAACACACCATATTCATGCAATAAATATTGGTGAATGCAGGTGCTGTACTAGAGATGTACAAAAGTACAATCAAGAGTCCCATTTTTCACTGGATCTACTAGTTTAATAAGGATGCCATATATTAAAGCATAGAAAAGTTAAACATCCATTCCCTCTAAAATGTAAGAAATACTATGTAGCAGTATGTCGTAAATTGCCAAATAATTTACTAGAATACAGAAAAAGATTTGCAGCTGTATATGAAAAGATTCTCAGAAAACTAAGAATAAAGGGAAATTCTAACTTAACACAACCTATATACCTCAAGTCTATAGCAAAAGTTAAATTTCATTGAGAAATTTTTAGCACAATTTAAATAACAGTAGGAGACAAGAAAGAAGAAATAAAGTTCACTATTTGTATATGATATAGTCGTTTGTATAAATTCCAAAACAGTCAGCAAACTACTAGAACTGAGAAAATTCAGCAAGGTTGTCTAATATAAGATTAATTTATAAAAAGCAGTTGTTTTTTCTATACCGAGAGATCAGCAGTCTTTTTTTAAATGTTTTCAGCTTTGTGGGCCATATGGTCTCTGTTAACTGTAACTGCTGATGTAGTATGAAAGCAGCCTTAGACATCATGTCAAGACACGGCAATGCCTGTGTTCCAATAAAACTTTATTTGTAAGTAGATGGCAAGCTTGGATTTGGCCTGTGAGCCATAGATTTCTAACTCCTGCCATTTATCATGAGAAATCCACTTAGAAAATAGTCTAACAAAAATTAACTTAATTAAAAATGTATAAAACCTTCATGGGAAAAGAATATAAGTTTATTAGAAAATAAAAGATTGTCATGTAATATATGGCTTAACCTAGTAATGCCTGTTTTCTCTAAAGCACATCAGTGTCTCCTGTTCAAAAATCTTTTTTTTTTTTTTTTTTTTTAAGAAACTTGACAAACTCATTTTAAAGTTAGTATAGACCAATACAAGTCCAGGATTAGCTGAATCAGTTTTGACAGAAAAGAAGAAGGAAAGAACACTAGACCTACAAGTTAATTGAGAGTTACTGTAAAATTATACTAATAACAACAACATAATGCTAGCAAAAGATAGGCAAATAGATTGGTATAAATGAGTAATCTCAGACAGATTCATGTCTATTTGACAACTTGGTATATGATGTGGCACAATTAGGTCGTGAGGTTGCTTAAAGCAGATGATTACTTACATTTAATAGGAGTACTGGCTATTTGGAAAAAAAGAAAACTAGAGCCCTACCTTCTACTTTATATGCAAAGGCTAACTCTAGAAGGATTAAAGACCTAAATAAGAAATATAACACTTTAAAGTGAATAGTAGGCTGGGCATAGTGGCTTATGCCTGTAATCCCAGCACTTTGAGCGGTCAGGAGTTCAAGACCAGCCTGGCCAACATGGTGAAACCCTGCCTGTACTAAAATTACAAAAATTAGGTGGTATGGTGGTGGACACCTATAGTCTCAGCTACTCGGGAGACTGAGGCAGGAGAATCGCTTGAACCCGGGAGGTGGAGGTTTCAGTGAGCCAAGATCGTGCCACTGCACTCCAGCCTGGGTGACAGAGTGAGACTCTATCTGAAAATAAATATATAAATAAAAGTGAATAGTAGCAATTTTGGAGAATAGGTACATCATAGGGATCATACAACATAATGTTCAAATTTAGTGGATCTGATTACATCGGAATTAAGGATTTCTGTTAAAAGAACTATACACAGAGTTAAAAGTCAGATGTCAGCTTTGGAACTTTTAAAACCAAAAGGGAATAATACCTGTAATATATTAAGAACCCCTACAAGTTAACAGAAACAAAGAAAAATAGCTTCTAAAAAATAGATAAAAGATACTAACAATTTAAATAAAGGGTAGCCAAGTGCTGAGAGGTAGATGAGAAGATAGACAAATTCACTAGTAATCAGAAAAAAAATGAACGTAAATGAGATACAATTTTTCACCCATCAAAATGACAAATATTTAAAAGTTTGCTGATGCCAAGTGTTGGGTGTGGTGTAGACATCTGTGTACTTACGATGCCAGTGTAAACTGATACTGTCATTCTGTAAATCGTCAATAGTTAATTAAATCAGAAGTGTTTAATCCCTCTGACCCAGCACTCAGGGGAATTTTTAAACAGATCTTTGAGGAGATAATCTTTGTAGCTGCATAGTTTGTGGTAGTGGGGATTTGGAGATAGCCTAGCTAAATATCCATCACTGGTAAATAGAGCAAATAAGAAAAATGAGATGGTAGTAACAATGGTGAGATCTTTAAAACTAGATGAAACTTTAAAACATACAGTTGAGAGAAAGAAACAGTGAGATTCATAAATATTTAAGAACATAGAAAAATCACAGTAGAAGGAAATCAGAGTAGGGATAATAGGAGGAAAAAAGGAAACAAGTTTGAGGAAGTATCATTTGCTAAATTTATTTATATTATATTTCTATAGTTGAAGCAAGGGTACAGACTCTATTTTCTGGATGAATGCTGGCTTAAAAAAAACAAATGAGGCTGGGCACGGTGGCTCATGCCTATAATCCTAGCACTTTGGGAGGCTGAGACAGGTGGATCATTTGAAGTCAGGAGTTCAAAACCAGCCTGACCAACATGGTGAAACCCCGTCTCTACTAAAAATACAAAAATTAGGCATGGTGGCAGACACCTGTAATCCCAACTATTCAGGAGGCTGAGGCAGGAGAATTGCTTGAACCCAGGAGGCAGAGGTTGCAGTGAGCCGAGATCGCACCACTACACTCCAGCCTGTCATTGAAAAGCATGTTTTAGGCTGAACAAGGTGGCTCACACCTGTAATCCTAGCATTTTGGGAGGACAGAGGAGGATCACTTGAGCCCAGGAGTCCAAGATGACTCTGTGCAACGTAACAAGACCCTGTCTCTACAAAAAAATACAAAAATTAGCCAGGTATGGTGGCATGCACCTGTAGTCTCAGCTACTCCAGAAGCTGGAGTGGGAAGATTGCATGAGCCCAGGAGTTCAAGGCTGCAAAGAGCTATGATCACACCACTCACTGCACTCCAGCATGTGTGACAGAGGAACACCCTGTCTCCTAAAAGGAAAAAACAAAAACAAAAACAGAAAAGCATGTTTTAACCACATGATGTTAGCTTAGGCAAATTTAACTCCAGCTCAAGGCATGTAATTTTAGGTCCTTAGGAAGGACTTCAAGATATTAAGATATAGAACAGTTTATACTCCTCAAAATTGGCACATATTTGCCAGAGGACAACCCCTGGCCTTCAAGATGGCATGAAAATGCTGGTTCTAATATATATCACTAACCTGGAATTTGTCCATCATGTTGCATAGCACATAACCAGTTCCTAGCTAGGGTGTCAAATACCAAAGAAAAATAATTAAAGCTGTAATATGGTGATAGAAAGAAGAATCACTGGTAGAATTTATTAAAACAGTTTCCTGGGCCCCATCCTCAGAATTTCTTATTTGTTATATCTGGGCATGACTCATTTCTAATAAGTTTGCAGGTGACACCAATGCTGTTGGTCTAAGGATGACACTCAGAAATTTTGTAGGTAATGTTTATTGACATTTACTATGTGAACAACGTAGTGGCATCCAGGGTTCCCACCCCAGACCAGCAAAATATAAATCTTTATACTTAGCCAAGGAATTTGCATTTTAAGTACTTCTTGTGAACAAGAAAATATAAGAATACTACCACAAGTAGGCACATGTGAAACCACATGTTAGTATTTTGTCTGTTCTATACTGCTGAAAATAGAGGAACCTGCTTAGTGCTCTGATGTCCTAAAATTGTATTAGCCCCATTTTGATTAGATTTGAAACTGTATCTTCAACTGAAGCATAACTTTTTGGGCTACTTGAGAAGAAATGCTAAATATTCAAAACTGTTGAGGGTAAAATTTAATTTACAACATGTAGTCATTTAGTTACAAAAACGATATGTGTATATGCTTTTTATCAGCACCTAAAACAACTCAAAGTCTGTATTAGAAATCTAAGAACCTACCCAAAGAATACTCACTCAAAAGTTTTCTGGTCACAGTGGCTCACGCTTATAATCCCAGCACTTTGGGAGGCCAAGGTGGGCGGATCACTTGAGGCCAGGAGTTTGAGACCAGCCTGGCCAACATGGTGAAACCTCGTCTCCACTAAAAATACAAAAATTAGCCAAGGGTGGTGGCGGTGTCTGTAGTGCTAGCTACTCGGGAGGCTGAGGCGGGAGAATCACTTGAACCCAAAAGGTGGAGGTTGCAGTGAGCTGAGATTGCACCACTGCACTCCACTCTGGGTGGCAGAGCGAGACTCTGTCTCAGAAAAAAAAAAAAAAAAAATCAAGAAAAGAAAAAGTTTTCTAACTGAATTTTTTACTAGATATCAACATATAATTTGAATTTTTTATTTTTATATTCATGCTGCATTTTTTAACCACTGCTTATTTTATCAGGACTTGCATTTCTAATCTAGTTTTTAAGTTTGATTTCTTAAACAGCCTCTTAAAAAGATGATCTTTTCTAATGATACCTTAGAAAAAGTTTCCTCCCCTAGTTTTAAAAATTCTGTTAAATTTCACCTTTTTTTTTTTTAAGGGTTTAGCATTGGGTGGATAATCTAGTTATTCTATTGCAGATGTGTAGTTAGTAAAATCTTGTATTTCTAAAAAATGATTTTACAGTGGACTCATTATAGAAGCCTGGGGATTCCTAGAGAGAATTTGATTTAAATTTATTCATTTTCATTAATTAGTCAAAAAGTATTGTCAAAATACGTGTGCTTAAGTATTTGGTGAAAAAAAAATTAAGAGTCATTGATAATTTTGAAGAGGGTGATTTTTCTTGGACTAGAAAACATCCAGAGAAAAATTTACCATCATCCAGAATAGGACATGAGTGGCAGAAAAAAAATCGAATGGAAAACCATGCTAATAGCTCTTACTCATATACTGTGCCTCTGCCATTTGTGGTATTCTGATTAAGGGAATTCCAAATTGATGACTGAAACACTATAAACTTAATCTCATGACACAATAGTATTTTCACAGCACTGTCCTCCTGAGTGCTCTGCTTGGAGAGAGGAAGAACTTTATAAATAAAACCATTGCATACTACTTTTTTGGTTGGGACAGATAGTAAGCACCTAGGTGATTCTGCAATATTCTCTTTTTGGTTTTTTACACCATCTTAAACGTCTTTAGAAATTTTTAGAGAGTATTTAATCCCTGTTTGCATTTATAACTGCAAAGCAGTTAAATGGATTTGGAAATGATGCATAGACTCATTTGGTTAAAACTTATTAAAATACATGTTGACTCTAGCCATTCTTTATTTCCTTGTCATTCGGCCAGTTCATACATTGCAGTAACACCAGTCATCAATCTGAAATGCAATCTGTGAACCATAAATCTAGAGTAATATTCCAAAATCTGTAATTTGTTGTTGTTGTTTTAAGACAGGGCCTCACTCTCATTACCCGGGCTGGAGTGCAATGGAGCAGTCACAGCTCACTGTAGCCTCGAATTCCCAGGCTCAGATGATCTTCCCACCTCAGCCTCCCAAGTAGCTGGGACTACAGGCACACCACCACACCTGGCCAATTTTGGGGTTTTTTGTTTGTTTGCTTGTTTGTTTTGTTTTGTTTTTGTAAAGATGGGGTTTCAGCCCAGGCTGGTCTCAAACTCCTGGGCTCAAGCAGTCTGCCTACCTCAGTCTCCCAAAGTGCTGGGATTACAGGCATGAGCCACCGTGCCCAGCTGTTATCTTTTTAAAAAGACATTTTGAATCCTTAAATTTCCTTTTGTGCCTTATTTTATGTTGTTATCATTCTCATTAAGAAACAGACGTAGAGTGCTCTTTTCTGAGACTTTAAAGTTTGAGGTAATGGAATAGCCAAACAAAAATGCTTAGATTACAATTAAGGGGAGCTGCAGTATGGAGTACTGAGAACTGCAGGTATGGAGTCATATTCCTAAAAATGGGAATATACGCATATATAAATTAACCAAAAATGTAGAGAACAACATACCAAAACCTTAAAGAACATCCTGAAATAATGAAGGACAGTTGGCATCAAATAGAATCATCATGAAGGCTCAGGAAAACTTGTGCTGATCAAAACAAAAAGTCCCTTATTTTTTAGGGATACATATTGTTGTGTTTTCAGGTGAAATTATGGGTGTCTAGAATTTGCTTTAAACTACTCCAGCAAAAGAGGGAGTCGGAGGGAAGATGAAGGATTATAGAAAAAATAAGAATGGTAGAATGTTAATTTTTGAATATCATCCTTTTGTAGTGGCCATACTAATCTTCTCTGTATCGTTCCACTTTTGGTATATGTGCTGGTAAAGCATGCACTAGAATGTTATTTTTGAAGCTGAGTTTCTGATATTAGGTACATGAGGGTTAATGTATGTTTCAAAATTTCTGTAATAAAGTTTAAATAAAAATGGGTTGCAGGTTTGGTGCTTAGATTCATAATGGCTGAAAAACTTATTATAATTTCATTTATTTAAAATGGAACGTTTTATGTTATCAAATATTATATGTAAAAGTAAGCAGTCAAAATAAGGAAAAATGGAGCTATGAAAAACAATTTATATGTAATGTAAATCTACTTAAACTCTCTTTTGTGTATCTTTAAGCACCTAACACCCTACCTGGCATATAGAAAGCACACAGCAAATGCTGTTGAACTGAACTAATATGTGTCTTACAACAGTAAAAATGTTTAATTTTTTAGGAGATTTAGAATGTTCTTTTTCTTTCAGAGCTTGTCTTAAGATGATTTTTAGAAATGGAGAGTGTAATGTTGGTCTTGTTTTTGTTACTAAGATAATTTTTGTTTTATGATGTTAGATTGTATGAAGTTAGGTTGTTTTACAGTGTTGGGTTTGAAAATATAAAAATCTTTAAATAACTGTTTTGCTGTGTCAGCATTCAGACTTCTCTGTATTTTGGTTGCTTAACATGGTGTTAGATTTCCATGAGTGTTAAATGTTTAGTTGACTTACTAAAAGCAAGTTGTGTTTTTCTATTGAGGTAAGAGGCTCAACTTAGCCTTGAATTGCATGTTTTTTAGTTGAAACATATTGGGCATAGGGAAATTCAGATACTACAAACATTCATTTGTCAGGAGTAAGGCTGAATTTTCTCTCTTCATGAAACCACTTCAGCTAGATGGAAGTCTTTCCTTTTTCTGTCTGAAGGCACGATATGTTATACCTAGCCCATACTGGCCAAAATTAGTTTAATTCTAGGTAAGTGGTTTGATGTCTAGTTAATTTATGATATTCTTAGCATTTTTTTCTCTCCTTTTTCTAGAGAGCCACTAGAGCAGAGTTGCTAGTGAACAGTTTAATTTCCACATACGTCACAGAAAGAGAGCTAAAGGGCTCTGGTTATCATCCACAGACTGACCAGTCAACCCCTAAATAACCTGATACTAGCTCCACAAATGTTAGCTAGATTGGACCATGTGTAATCTGAGTCAGAAGTCGGAATCAGAAGAGATAAATGATGCGTTATCACTCATCAGGAATGTCTGTAACAGTATTGTAAAATTGTTATACTTTACCTTTACCTGTTGACCACATCCATCCTTATCTCTCTGATCACCTTGGTGTTTAAGGACAGTCCCTGTACTCTACCTATAGTATTTATCTCAATGCTTCCTGGTCCTTACTTTTTCTGTTATTATCTCCTTTCTCCTACATATTTAAATGCCTAGCATAGTGCCATACATATGGTAAACACCAGTTCATTATTTTTATTTCTTTCCTAATGTCATCTTCCCCCTCAGCCTATGAACATAAACACATCTTCATCTTTAAAAGCAAAAACCATATGCTTCCTCCATATACCATCTTTTAGCTTTTTTTCTTTGACAGCCACCTACATTTAAAAGTCTATACTTAATGTTGCTTGCCACCCATTCAGGATTTAACAAAGTTCTTATTTGTCTTTCCTTTTAACCTAGTTTATTTGACCTGTCTTTAGTATTTCTTTTTGATAACCATCTCCTAAAGAAATTCTCTGAATTTGAATACATAGTACAACCTTTTATTTCAAGGACTTTGCCTCTCTGACCAGTCCTTTGTCTAGCTCAGTTTCTCTTTAGGGTTACCACATTTGGTTTTGCAAATTGTGCACAGCTCTAGAGGGCATCATTCATATCATGTGTAGTCTGTGTGACAGGCCCTCCCTGGCACGGTGCAGTGCAGCTTCACTAACTGTTTGCAGCAGCCCTGCTCAGACCTTAAATGCATTGACATTCCCTAAATTTCTGTCAGAAGACCTCTTTTATCATACCGTAGTAGGTGTTCAAAATTAGGTGATTCTGTGCTAATCCTCTCCCCCAGCTCAAATTGACACAAAATATGCCATTCTCTATTTCTAGACTAGACCACTTTTCTGTATTCCAGATTTTTCATAAATTTCATGTAGGACTCACCACCTCAGATTAAACCAAATCTTTTTACCCCTCTTTCTCGCATCCCCTCAACCTAAAATGGATCCATTTCCTGTATTGCCTATTTCAAGTACCATCTAAGAGCCATCCTGAGTTCCTCCTCCAGCCTTTCTTCTCTCGTCTAGTTAGTCAGCAAGTCTTGCAGATTCTACCTCCCCACCTGAAGTTTTCAAACATTTTGATCTTGGTACTCCTTTTACATTCTTGAAAATTATTAAAGACCCAAAGAACTTCTGTTATATGGGTTATATCTATTAATGTTTGTCATATTCGAAATAGAAATAAGATTTTAAGGTATTTTAAAGTAATAGTACAAAACCGTTGTATTTTGACATGAATAACATTTTTATGAAAATAACTATATTCCAAAATAATAAAATTACCAAAAAGCGTTGCATTGTTTATTTTTGCAAATTTCTTTACTGTCTGACTAAATAGAGGACAGCTAAATTCTTGTATATTTTTCTGCATTTAATTTATTGTAATACAATGTTTGGGTTGAAGTACATGAAGCAAATTCAGCCTCACACAGATACATAGTTGAAAAGGAGTATTTTCAGATCATTAATACCACATCAAAACTTGACCAGTGGTGGTTTAAGTCTTAAAGTTTAATGATAGAATCTGAAACCATATCAATGAACCTTTTATAATATTAAAATCTTTCAAATGTAAATTTCATACATTTTGGTCATTTGAAAAATATTGATTCACTGAGTTATGCAGATCTTCCAAATGTTGACACATTTTATTCTACAGTTTTTTTCAAATCACATTTTTTTAAAACATCACCTGTCTTATGAGAAAAACCTAAGTATTGGGAAGCTGTCAACTTCGTGGTGTCAGAGTCAAGTTTTCCAAGATTCTCATTCTTGCTCGAAAGCCCGTATTTTATCATTGGCAGCAAATACGTTGTTTTCCTTAAAGACACAGCCTTCCTTCATTCATTTTTGAGAAAACCTCTGCTTGATAGCCATATTAGTCCATTTTCATGCCGCTGATAAAGACATATAGGAGACTGGGCAATTTACAAAAGGAAGAAGTTTATTGGATTTACAGTTCCACATGACTAGCGAGGCCTCACAATCATGGTGGAAGGCAAGGAGGAGCAAGTCATGTCTCAGAGAGAACTCGTGCAGAGAAACTCCTGGTTTTTGTGTGTGTGTGTGTCTTTTTTTTATTTTAAGTTCTGGGATACATGTACAGAATGTGCAGGTTTGTTACATGGCTATGCATGTGCCATGATAGTTTGCCACACCTATCAACCCGTCATCTAGGTTTTAAGCCCCACATGCATGAAGAGTTTGTCCTAATGCTCTCCCTCCCCTTTCCCCCCACCCGCCGACAGGCCCCGGTGTGTTGTTCCCCTCCCTTTGTCTATGTGTTCTCATTGTTCAGCTCCCACTTACGAGTGAGAATATGTGGTGTTTGATTTTCTGTTCCTGTGTTTGCTGAGAATGATGGCTTCCAGCTTCATCCATGTCCCTGCAAAGGATGTGAATTTATTCTTTTATGGCTGCATAGTATTCCATGGTGTATATGTGCCACATTTTGTTTATCCAGTCTATCATTGATGGACATTTGGGTTGGTTCCAAGTCTTTGCTATTGTAAATAGTGCTGCAATAAACACATGTGCATGGTCTTTATAGTAGAATGGTTTATAATCCTTTACCTAGTAATGGGATTACTGGGTCAAATGGTATTTCTGGTTCTAGATCCTTGAAGAATCGCCACACTGTCTTCCGCAGTGGTCGAACTAATTTATGCTCCCACCAGTAGTGTAAAAGCATTCCCGTTTCTCCACATCTTCTCCAGCATCTGTTGTTTTCTTTTTAATAATCGCCATTCTGACTGGCGTGAGATGGTATCTCATTGTGGTGGGATTTGCATTTCTCTAATGACCAGTGATAAAGAGCTTTTTTTCACATGTTTGTTGGCTGCATAAATGTCTTCTTTTGAGAAGTGTCTGTTCATATCCTTCGCCCACTTTTTGATGGGGTTGTTTGTTTTTTTTCTTGTAAATTTGTTTAAGTTCCTTGTAGATTCTGGATAATAGCCCTTTGTCAGATGGATAGATTGCAAAAATTTTCTCCCATTCTGAAGGTTGCCTGTTCACTCTGATGATAATTTCTTTTCCTTTGCAGAAGCTCTTTAGTTTGATTAGCTCCCATTTGTCAGTTTTGGCTTTTGTTGCGATTGCTTTTGGTGGTTTAGTCATGAAGTCATTTCCCATGACTGTGTCCTGAATGGTATTGCCTAGATTTTCTTCTAGAGTTTTTATGGTTTTGAGTTTTACATTTAAGCCTTTAATCTATCTTGAGTTAATTTTTTATAAGGTATAAGGAAGGGGTCCAGTTTCTGTTTTCTTCATATGGCTAGCCGTTTTTCCCAGCACTGTTTATTAAACAGGGAATCATTTCCCCATTGCTTGTGTTTGTCAGGTTTGTGAAAGATCACATGATCTTTTATTGATTTGCATATGTTGAAACAGCTTTGCATCCCAGGATGTGTGGAGTTATTTCTGGGGCCTCTGTTCTGTTGCATCGGTCTACATATCTTTTTTGGTACCAGTACCATGCTGTTTTGGTTACTGTAGCCTTGTAGTATAGTTTGAAGTCAGGTAGCATGATGCCTCCAGCTTTCTTCTTTTGCTTAGGATTTTCTAGGCTATACTGGCCCTTTTTTAGTTCCATATGAAATTTAAAGTAGTTTTTTCTAATTCTGTAAAGAATGTCAATGGTAGCTCGATGGGAATAGCATTGAATCTATAAATTACTTTGGGCAGTGTGGCCATTTTCACAGTATTGATTCTTCCTATCCATGAGCATGGAATGTTTTTCCATTTGTTTGTGTCCTATCTTATTTCCTTGAGCAGTGGTTTGTAGTTCTCCTTGAAGAAGTCATTCACGTCCCTTGTAGATTGTATTCCTAGGTATTTTTTTCTCTTTGTAGCAGTTGTGAATGGGAGTTCACTCATGATTTGACTCTCTGCTTGTCTATTTTTGGTGTATAAGAATCCTTGCACGTTGATTTTCTATCCTGAGACTTTGCTGAAGTTATCAGCTTAAGGAGGTTTGGGGCTTAGACGATGGGCTTTTCTAAATATACAATCATGTCATCTGCAAACAGAGACCATTTGACTTCCTCTCTTCCTATTTTAATACTCTTTATTTCTTTCTCTTGCCTGGTTGCCCTGGCCAGAACTTCCAATACTTCGTTGAATAGGAGTGGTGAGAGAAGGTATCTTTGTCTTGTGCCGGTTTTCAAAGGAAATGCTTCCAGCTTTTGCCCATTCAATATGATATTGGCTGTGGGTCTGTCATAAATAGCTGTTATTATTTTGAGAGATGTTTCATCAATAACTAGTTTATTGAGAGTTTTTAACATGAATGGATGTTGAATTTTATTGAAGGCCTTTTCTGCATCTATTGAGATATTCGTGTGGTTTTTGTCATTGGTTCTGTTTATGTGATTGATTACTTTTATTGATTTGCATATGTTGAACCAGCTTTTCTTCCCTGGGATGAAGCCCACTTGATCATGGTGGATAAGCTTTTTGATGTGCTGCTGGATTCGGTTGACCAATATTTTATTAAGGATTTTTACATCAATGTTCATCAGGGATATTGGCCTGAAATTTTCTTTTTTTGTTGTATCTCTGCCAGGTTTTGGTATCAGGATGATGCTGGCCCCATAAAATGAGTTAGAGAGGAGTCCCTCTTTTTCAATTGTTTGGAATATTTTCGGAAGGAATGGTACCAGCTCCTCTTTGTACCTCTGGTAGAATTCGGCTGTGAATCCGTCTGGTCCTGGGCCTTTTGTGGTTGGTGGGCTATTAATTACTGCCTCAATTTCAGAACTTGTTATTGGTCTATTCAGGGATTTGACTTCTTCCTGGTTTAGTCTTGGGAGGGTGTATGTGTCCAAGAATTTATCCGTTTCTTCTAGATTTTCTAGTTTATTTGCATAGAGGTGTTTATAGTACTCTCTGATGGTAGTTTTTTATTTCTGTGGGATCAGTGGTGATATCCCCTTTATCATTTTTGTTGCGTCTATTTGATTCTTCTCTCTTTTCTTCATTAGTCTAGCTAGCAGTCTATTTTGTTATTTTTTCCCAAAAACCCAGCTCCTGGATTCATTTATTTTTATTTTTATTTTTTGAAGGGTTCTTCCTGTCTCTATCTCTTTCAGTTCTGCTCTGATCTTAGTTATTTCTTGTCTTCTGCTAGCTTTTGAATTTGTTTACTCTTCCTTCTTTAGTTCTTTTAATTGTGATATTAGGGTTTCAATTTCAGATCTTTCCAGCTTTCAGATATGGGCATTTAGTACTATAAATTTCCCCCTATACACTGCTTTAACCATGTCCCAAAGATTCTGATACATTGTCTCTTTGTTCTCATTGGTTTCAAAGAACTTCTTTATTTCTGCCTTCATTTCATTATTTACCCAGGAGTCCTTCAGGAGCAGGGTCTTCAATTTCCATGTAGTTGTGCCGTTTTGGGTGAGTTTCTTAATCCTGAGTTCTTATTTGATTGCACTGTGGTCTGAGAGACTGTTAGGATTTCTATTCTTTTGCATTTGCTGAGGAGTGTTTTACTTCCATTTATGTGGTCGATTTTAGAATAAGTGCCATGCGGTACTGAGAAGAATGTATATTCTGTTGATTTGTGGTGAAGAGTTTGTGGATGTCTGTGAGGTCCACTTGATCCAGAGCTGAGTTCAAGTCCTGAATAGCCTTGTTAATTGTCTATCTCATTGATCTGTCTAGTATTGACAGTAAGGTGTTAAAGACTCCCACTATTACTGCATGGGAGTCTGAGTCTCTTTCTAGATCTCTAAGAACTTGTTTTATGAATCTGGGTGCTCCTATATTGGGTCCACATATATTTAGGATAGTTAGCTCTTCTTGTGGCATTGATCCCTTTACCATTATGTAATGCCCTTCTTTGTCTTTTTTTATCTTTGTTGGTTTTATGTGTGTTTTATCAGAGACTAGTATTTCAACTCCTGCTTTTTTTTTTTTTTTTTTTTTTTTTTTCTGCTTTCCATTTGCTTGGTAAATACTCCTCCAACCCTTTATTTTGAGCCTGTGTGTGTCTTTGCATGTGAGATGGGTCTCCTGAATATAGCACACCAATGGGTCTTGACTCTTCATCCAATTTGCCAGTCTGTGTCTTTTAATTGGGGCATTTAGCCCATTTATATTTAAGGCTAAATATTGTTATGTGTGAATTTGATCTGGTCATCATAATGCTAGCTGGTTATTTTGCACATTAGTTGATGCAGTTTCTTCACGGTGTCATTGGTCATTATATTTTGGTGTGTTTTTGCAGTAGCTGGTACCAGTTTTTCCCTTCTACATTTAGTACTTCCTTCAGGAGTTCTTGTAAAGGCTGCCTGGTGGTGACAAAATCCCTTTGCATTTGCTTGTTTGGAAAGGATTTTATTTCTCCTTTGCTTATGAAGCTTTGTTTGCCTGGATATGAAATTCTGGGTTGAAAATTCCTTTCTTTAAGAATGTTGAATATTGGCCCCTACTCTCTTCTGGCTTGTAGGGTTTCTGCAGAGTCTGCTGTTAGTCTGATGGGCTTCCCTTTGTAGGTGACCTGACCTTTCTTTCTGGCTGCCCTTAACATTTTTTCCTTCATTTCAACCTTGGAGAATCTGAAGATTTTGTGTCTTGGGGCTGATCTTCTCATGAAGTATCTTAGTGGTGGTCTCTGTATCTCCTGATTTGGAATGTTGGCCTGTCTTACTAGGTTGGGGAAGTTCTCCCGAGAGTTCACTTCTCTCTGAATGTGTTTTCCGACTCGGTTCCATTCTCCCCATCACTTTCAGGTACACTAATCAATTATAGGTTTGGTCTTTTCACATAGTCCCATATTTCTTGGAGGCTTTGTTCATTCCTTTTCATTCTTTTTTCTCTAATCTTGTCTTCGTGCCTAATTTCAGCAAGGTGATCTTCAATCTGTGATATCCTTTCTTCTGCTTGATCGATTCAGCTGTTGATACTTGTGTATGCTTCACTAATTTCTCATGCTGTGTTTTTCAGTTCCATCCGGCCATTTATGTTCCTTGCTAAACTGGTTATTGTAGTTAGCAGTTCCTGTAACCTTTTATCAAGGTTCTTAGCTTCCTTGCACTGGGTTAGAACGTGCTGCTTTAGCTCAGAGGAGTTTATTACACACCTTCTGAAACCTACTTCTATTAATTCATCAGTGTCAGTCTTCATCCAGTTTTGTGCCCTTGCTGGAGAGAAGTTGCGATCATTTGGAGAAGAAGCAGCTTTCTGGTTTTTGGGATTTTCAGCGTTTTTGCACTAGTTTGTCCTCATCTTCATGGATTTGTCTACCTTTGGTCTTTGAACCTGATGACCTTTGGATGGGGTCTTTGTTGGGGGATCTTTCTGTTAATGTTGTTGTTGCTTTCTGTTTGTTTGTTTTTCTTCTAACAGTCAGGCCCCTTTTCTGCAGGTCTGCTGCAGTTTGCTGGAGGTCCACTCCAGACCCTGTTCGCCTGGGTATCACCAGTGGAGGCTGCAGAACAGCATAGATTGCTGCCTACTCCTTCCTCTGGAAGCTTCGTCCCAGAGGGGCACCGGCCTGATGCCAGCCGGAGCTCTCCTGTATGAGGTGTCTGTCGACCCCTGTTGGGAGGTCTCTCCCAGGCAGGAGGCACGGGGTCAGGGACCCACTTGAGGAGGCAGCCTGTCCCTTAGCAGAGCTGGTGCACTGTGCTGGGAGAATCCCCCTTGTCAGGATCAGCTGCTCTCTTCAGAGCCTGCAGCCAGGAAAGATTAAGTCCACTGAAGCTACACCCACAGCCATCCCTCCCCCAGTTTCTCTGTCCCAGGGAGATGAGAGTTTTATCTGTAAACCCCTGGCTGGGGCTGCTGCATTTCCTTCAGATGTGCCCTGCCCAGTGAGGAGGAATGTAGAGAAGCAGTCTGGCCACAGCCACTTTGCCACACTGTGGTGAATCCTGCCCAGTCAAAACCTCCCAGTCTCCTTAGCACTGCGAGGGGAAACCACCTACTAAAGCCTCAGTAATGGCGGATGCCCCTCCCCCAAACAAGCTCGATCGTCTCAAGTCAATTCCAGACTGTTGTGCTGGCAGTGAGAATTTCAAGCCAGTGGTTCTTAGCTTTCTGGGCTCGGTGAGTGGGACCCACTGAGCGAGCCCACTTGGCTCCCTGGCTTCAGCCCCCTTTCCAGGGGAGTGAATGGTTCTGTCTCGCTGGCATTCCAGGCACCACTGTGGTTATGAAAAAAAACTCCTACAGCTAGCTCATTGCATTCCTGAACAGCCACTCAGTTTTATGCTTGAAACCTAGGGCCCTGGTGGTGTAGGCACACAAGTCCTGATCTGCAGATTGCAAAAACCATGGGAAAGCATAGTACTTGGGCCAGGTAGCACAGTCCCTCATGGCTTCCCTTGGCTGGAGGAGGGAAGCCCCCCAGCTCCTTGCACTTCCCAGATGAAGCAACGCCCCACCCTGCTTCTGCTCACTCTCTGCAGGTTGTACCCACTACCTAACCAGTTCCAATGAGATGGATACCTCAGTTGGAAATGCAGAAATCACCTGCCTTCTCCATTGATCGCCCTGAGAACCTCAGACCAGAGCTGTTTCTATTCGGCCATCTTGGCCCCTCCCTGAAACCCATGTTTAAAACCATCAGATCTCATGAGACCCATTCACTATCACGAGAACAGCATGGAAAAGACCCACCCCCATGATTCAGTCATCTCCCACCAGGCCTATCTTACAACACATGGGAATTACAGGAGCTACAAGATGAGATTTGGGTGGGGACACAGAGCCAAACCATATCATTCTGCCCCTGGCCTCTCCCAAATCTCATCTCACATTTCAAAACCAGTCATGCCTTCCCAACAGTCCCCCAAAGTCTCAACTCATTTCAGCATGAATTCAGAAATACACAGTCCAGTGTCTCATTCAGGACAAGGCAAGTCCCTTCCACCTATGAGCCTGTAAAATCGAAAACAAGTTAGTTACTTCCTAGATACAAGGAGGATACAGGCATTGGGTCAACACAGCCATTCCAAATGGGAGAAATTGGCCAAAACAAAGGGGCTGTAGGCCCAATGCAAGTCCGAAATCCAGCAGGGCAGTCAAATCTTAGAGCTCCAAAATGATCTCCTTTGACTCCATGTCTCGCATCCGAGTCACACTGGTGCAAGAGGTGGGCTCCCACAGCCTTCTGCAGCTCTTTCCCTGTGGCTTTGCAGGTTATAACCCCACTGCTGGCTGTTTTCACGGGCTGGCGTTGTCTACAGCTTTTCCAGGTGCACAGTGCAAGCTCTCAGTAGATCTATACCATTCTGGGGTCTGGAGGACAGTGGCCCTCTTCTCACAGCTCCAGTAGGTGGTGCCCTAGTAGGGAATCTGTGTGGGAGCTCCAAACCCATATTTCCCTTCCTCACTGCCCTAGCAGAGATTATCCATGAGGACCCCGCCCCTACAGCAAACTTCTGCCTGGGCATCCAGGCGTTTCCATACCTCCTCCGAAATCAAGGCGGAGGTTCCCAAACCTCAATTATTGACTTCTGTGAACCCACAGGCCCAGCACCACATGGAAGCTGCCAAGGCTTGGGGCTTCCACACTCTGAAGCAACAGCCTGAGCTGTACCTTGGCCCCTTTTAGCCATGGCCGGAGCAGCTGGAACACAGGGTACCAAGTCCCTAGGCTGCACAGAGCAGGGTGCCTCTGGGCCTAGCCCATAAAACCATCTTTCCTTTTAGGCCTCCAAGCCTGTGATGGGAGGGTCTGCCGTGAAGACCTCTGACATGCCCTGGAGACATTTTCCCCCGTTGTCTTGGGGATTAACATTTGGCTGCTCGGTACTTTTGCCAGCTTGAATTTCTCCTCAGAAAATGGGATTTTCGGCTGGGCGCGGTGGCTCAAGCCTGTAATCCCAGCACTTTGGGAGGCCGAGGCGGGCGGATCACAAGGTCAGGAGATTGAAACCCCGTCTCTACTAAAAATACAAAAAATTAGCCGGCGCGCGGTGGCGGGCGCCTGTAGTCCCAGCTACTCAGGAGGCTGAGGCTGGAAATGGCGGGAACCCGGGAGGCGGAGCTTGCAGTGAGCCGAGATCGCGCCACTTCCAGCCTCGTGAGACTCCGTCTCAAAAAAAAAAAAAGAAAAAAGAAAATGGGATTTTCATTTCTATTGTATTGTCAGGCTGCAAATTCTCCAACCTTTTATGCCCTGTTCCCATTTTAAAACTGAATGCCTTTAACAGCACCCAAGTCACCTCCTGAATGATTTGCTGCGTAGATTTCTTCTGCCAAATTCCCTAAATCATCTCTCCTAAGTTCAAAATTCCACAAATCTCTAGGGCCAGGGCAAACTGCCACCAGTCTCTTTGCTAAAACATAACAAGCGTCACCCTTGCTTCCAGTTCACAACAAGTTCCTCATTTCCATCTAAGACTACCTCAGCCTGGACTTTATTGTCTATAACACTAAGCATTTTGGTCAAAGCCATTCAACAAGTCTCTAGAAAGTTTTAAACCTTCACACATCTTCCTATCTCCTGAGTCCTCCCAAGTCTCCAGGAAGTTCCAAACTTTCCCACATTTTCCTGTCTTCTTCTGAGTCCTCCAAACTGTTCTAACGTCTGCCTATTACTCAGTTCCAAAGTTGCTTACACATTTTCTGGGAACTTTGGTACCCAGTTCCAAAGTTGCTTACACGTGGCTGTATTGACCCAATGCCTGTATCCTCTTTGTATCTAGGAAGTAACTAACTTGTTTTTGATTTTACAGGCTCATAGGTGGAAGGGATTTGCCTTAGAAAACATTTTTTTCTAAGGTTTTATAATGTATAAAACTTTCAACAACGCCACACGCTACCGGTACCAATTTACTCTTTTAGTCTGTTTTCACGCTGTTGATAAAGACATACCTGAGACTGGACAATTTACAAAAGAAAGGTTCATTGGACTTACAGTTCCACATGTCTGGGGTGGGGGAGCCTCACAATCATGGCAGAAGGCAAGGAGGAGCAAGTCATGTCTTACATGGATGGTGGCAGGCAAAGAGAGCTTGTGCAGAGAAACTCCCATTTTTAAGAACATCAAATCTCGTGAGACTCATTCACTATCACAAGAACAGCATGGAAAAGACCCACCCCCTCCCATGATTCAGTCATTTCCTACTAGGCCCTTCCCACAACACCTGGGGATTATGAAAGCTACAAGATGAGATTTGGGTGGGGACACAGAACCAAGCCATATCAATAGCCAAGTCCAAATAACCACACACAGTCGTTTCCTAATGTAGAATAAAAAGAGTGGTGTCCTGAAAACAATGACTGGTTCCACTTGTGGTTCATGCAGTTCAAATAACTACACAAGCTTTTCCTCAGAATGACGGCCATGATACTTCAGTTTGTAGCAGATACGCTTTATGCAAACTTCCCAGTTTGTCAGATAATATCAAAAAGAAGTGTAAGTAAGGGTTAAGATTTAATAAAATCAGTAATTTTTTTTTCAATGTGGATATTCTCAAGTGAAACTTTTTTACTGTGATGTGGTGAAATATAGATTAGTGCTACTCCTTTGATTCATGCTAAGGTTTCAGCAGTTTTATCCACCATTGCTTTTGCACTAGCAGTGCCAATATCCACTCAGTGAAAGAGGTCGAATAACATTTAAACGACACTTTGATATTTATTATGAAAATAGTTTTGACCTCACCAATGGACACCTTAAAAAGGGTCTTGACAACCCCCAGGATCCATGGACTATACTTCAAGAACTGCTTCCTAAACATCCAAGATACGCTGCCCTTGCCCACTCTACTTTCTTAACTCCACCCCTTATTAATTCTTACCTTTGTTTTTATAGTTCCTTAACTGGTCTCCCAATCTTCACTCTTTTTGTCTTCCTTAAAAGTTCCTAGATTACAAATCTGATTTTGTTGATACCCTATTAAAGTCTTTCCACATGCTCCAGCACAATTGGATAAAATCCAGATTTCTTCATAGAACATAAAAGACCTTTTATTGTCATACCTACCTTAGTAACCTCTGTTCCTGTCAGTACTTCCTAGTCTTTAAGCCAAGCTGAATTTACTGGTAATTCCCTGAACACATTCATAGTTTCTACATGATTTCTACATGCTGTTCTTCCTACCTGTAATACTCTTTTACTTCCCACCTATCCCTCTAATTGTACATCATTTTTAAATCACCTCATGTCACTACCCACAAAATTCTACATTAGAATTTGTTGTCGTACTTATATTGTATTATTGTATTATAGTCATTTTGCTTATATGTCATTTTTTCCTGTTAGATCGTGAGCTGTTTGAGGTCAGGAACTGTGTCTTTCTTTGTATTCCCAGTACTTATCAAGGATGAGGCATACAGTAATCATTTAGTAAATGTTTGAGTGTTTGAATGAACTCCATAAAAATTGAAAATACAAATTAATTCCATGGTATTTCATTTTCTCTTCCTTCTAATATAGTTCTTAGAGTTGCTAATGAATAATAAAAAAGGCCATAGATGAAAAGAAAAAGAAAAAAGTGTATATATGTGTGTGTGTGTGTATATATATACATGAAGTGTATACAGTGTGTATATATATTATATATAACATATATATGTCTCAGCCACTTTATTGGATGAAGCAATGGATCTTTATTTCCATAATTTTTACTATAAGATTCAGGGTAACTTTCGATTTACATAAGTTTTTGAAAAGTTGTAATGAATTATATTTTTAAAAATTAACCTCCTTTATTTATTATAACTCAGTCTCTAATCAATTTAGACCTTTTTTTCCTAATTTAGAATTCTTAATGTGGAGGCAGAAATGCCAGGATATTTCAGTTTTTTATTAATATTTTAAAACTACTATCTGGGAATATTAGGATCATTAAAATTATTTTTTAAATGTGTTCTATACATCGTTTTATAATAAAACTTGGTTGATTGTATTTTATTTTTGAGTTTAGTACAGTAAAATAAAATCTTGTTAAAGGGACTTCCATCAGAAGGGTACCTAACTAGAAATCCCACGTAGCAAGATCCAGTAATATATAACATTATTCAGCTAAAAGAACCTCGTTCAAAAGAAAACATGTTTTTCTAAGATTTTATAATGTATAAAACTTAAAAAGTTCAAGTAGGCCTGGTGCAGCCTATAATCACACCTGTAGTCCCAGTGCTTTGGGAGGCTGAGGCAGGAGGATCACTTGAGGCCAGGAGTTTGAGACTAGCCTGGGCAACATGGTGAAATCTCTGTCTCGGCAAAAAAAAATTGTTTTTAAATTAGCTGGGTATGTGGCACACGCGTATAGTTCCAGTTTCTCAGTAGGCTGAGATGGAGAAGCTCTTGAGCCTGGGAGGTCAAGGCTATGTGAGCTGTGATTGTGTCACTGCACCCCAGGCTGGACAACAGAGCAAAACCCTGTCTCTAAAAAAAATAATAAAAGTGAAATTGAAAATGTAAATTTTTTATATCTAAAAAATTTTATTGCCCACCATTTGTTCTGCATAATGCATTGTAAATATATTTATTTAGATAAATCCAAATCACTTAAAAGCAAATTTTCTAGATTATGCTTTTCTGCTTATTGACCATTTCATTGTTCATGAGCATAATATTTAAAAGTGAATCATTTGGGGCCTCACTAATTTCGAATTTACAGTGACTGAGTCACTGGACTGAAACCTAGCTTTTTATAGCCTCTTGCCTAGCTGTTGCCTAGTAAATTAAAATAATATGTTTACAAAATTACAAGAGAAAGTAAAACTTTTAGTGACCTTTAAGTACTTAGATTATTGGCGTATTATAGATTTGTTGATTATAAGTCATGCCTTTAATGGTTTAAGTTGATTAAAAACCAATAGTAATTGCAGTTTCTTCAAAAAGGTTCTGAATTAATAAGGTATGTATACTATAGTCAGATTTATGCCTTTTCCCTTTGGCCAAATATAGCATATTGGGATTATGCTTGGAATTATTTTATCTATTTTGTCCCCATTGCCTTAATTTTTAAAAATTGGTAATGTTCTCTGATCTCTGTGTCAATGTTGTGCATAATTAGAATGCCATGGTGTACCAGTGAGAAACAGTAGAATAGTTTAATTCCATTGACTAATGGAAATTGATCGTAAAATGTCAAAAATGGTTACCTAAACTCAGAAATGGGTATATGTAGTTAGTAGATTTATAGGAATAATAGCAAGTTGCATATTTAATTTGATAAATTTTATTTGAAAATAGTTCCCTTTTGTACTTTTATGTTTTTATAAGGAAAAATACATTCAAAATTGAAAACCAAAGGATAATAGTGATTTTGCTCATAAATCTACTTTTCAGCATTCATTTACTACAAACATTGTCATCTGTTAGTTCTTTTATTTCATAATTTAAAAATTCTTCATTTTTTTATCTAATTTAACATTTTCATATTTTTAAAGGTCCCCAGGTGCATCCAATTTTTCAACTTTACCAAAGATCTCTCCTTCATCTCTATCAAATAATTATAACAACATGAACAACAGAAAGTAAGCACTGAATCTTAAAAACTCTTTGTTTAATTGATCACCCTATTATGGTTGCAAAAATCTTTTGTATCTAAATTTTAGGATAAAAGTCTTAATGCATTAAAATTGATTTTCTTTTAAATTACTGGTTAGTTCTTCCAGGAGTAACTTAACAAAAAAGAAAGCAATTAAATTACTTCTTGATTTAATACATACATTGAAAGAAGTAAAACACTTAAAGAATTTTATATACTAAATACTAATCATTAAAATATATTTAGAAGTTTGTTAGAACACAATTTTTTAGGAAGAATTTAAATTCAGATGTCATTTTAGAACTAGATATGTAATCACATATAGTAAAGTATTTTTAAAAAGTATATATCAGTGATTCTCAAGTGGAAAGCACATATAAATTTTTGTTTATGAAAAAGGCAATCACTTTTTCTTGAGAAGTTCAGAAAAACAATTACCTTACCCCTTGCCAAATAAAATTTAGAATCATGGAATTTATAAAAATTTTGAAGTGTGTGTTATATTGCTATAAGAAAAACAATTGAAAGTCAAGGTTACATGGGCTTCACTCTGAGTGTATTATCTTGTATTGACTCTGAGTGTATTACCTGGAACATTGATTTTTTTTTGTTGAAAAAGGTTGAAAGAAAACCTTTATTATTTGTAATTAGCCCAAATTATGGGAATAATATTGATCTAGAGATGATTATCCTCCTTTTATTTATTTATTTTGGTATGTATAGTGCTATTTATGGATTAGAGTGAAAGTATTTAGATATTTGCACTAAAGTATTAGTATTAGATATCTAATACTTAGTTATATGTTAGTATATACTTATACTAATTGTAAAGTATTAGTATTTAGATATTTTTGCAGTTTCTAAATGGCATCTGATTATCTCAGTGAGTAAATTCTAAAAGACTAAAGCTATTTGTGAAATAATCTTTAAAATTAAGACACCAATAATTACATTTATATGTTTAATTAATTTTCCCTAAAATTTATCTTTTGGGGGAGGATGACAAAAATGATTCTAACGTACATCTGGATTATAAGTAGATGACAGAGCTAAAATAATTTTGGAAAAGAATAATAAGGATTAGTCTTAAACTAAATATCACAATGTATTACAAAGATAACAAAAATTCAAACAACATAGTACTGACCCAAAAATACACCTCCATATCAATGGAATCTAGCTCAGAAACAAATCTTTCTATAAAAAGAATTTAATGTGATCAGGAGATATTGTAGAGTAATAGGAATGGGCAGATTATCCAGGAAATATTGTTGAGAAAATTGGCTCATGTCTGAGAATTTCTCTCTGAAATTTTAAATCCAAGCATATTAAAAAAGGACAAATAAATGGAAAAAAGTACTTGTTACAAATGATAAAGGATTTATATTCTAAATATATCAAGCTCATAAAAATTAGAAATTTTCTAAGAGTCTTAGAAACATTGGGCAGTAAAAGTAAAGGAATTAAATAAGGAATAAACTTTTTTTTTTGAGGTAGGGTCTCACTCTGTCACCCAGGTTAAAGTGCAGTGTCACAATCACAGCTCCCTGCACCCTTGACCTCCCAGGCTCAAGTGATCCTCCCACCTTAGCCTCTTGAGTAGCTTGGATTATGGCACACGCCACTACTCCCCACTAATTTTTTTATTTTTATTTTCATAGAGACAGTTCCACTATGTTGCTCATGCTGGTTTCGAACTGCTGGGCTCAAGAAATCCTCCTGCCTCAGCCTCCCAAGTGCTGAGATTGCAGGCATGAGCCACCTCACCCAGCTGGGATAAATATTTTAAATTTTCACATTCACTACTGATTAGAGATTAAAACCATGAAAAACCCCATTTGCTTTCTCTTACCTCAATCACATTGGGAAAAATTAAACAATAACATATATTTTTATAATGATTGAGTGCTTGGAGTATTAGAATAATTTTTTCTAGCAAAATAGTTTACCAGTATGAATCAATAACATTTAAAACGTTCACATTCTTATTTCAGTAATTCATAAAAAGATATGTGCACTGTATGTAATAATATTACATCATAGTGTAATACTAAAATACTGAAGACACTGAATATTCAAAATTACACTGCAGTGTCTTCTCTTCTATTTAAAAATGTATGTGCACAAGCCAAAAAAAAAGAGTGAAAATAACCCCTCGTAATTTGGTTTGTATTACGTAAATGAGAGCTTTAAGTAAACTTCATGCTAGATAAAATATTACTTATGATTTACTCATTGCAGATAGCTCTCATATTTACTATAAAAGAATTTATTTACAGGTATTAACAGTCATTCTTTGGACATATTTTTAACATTGTATATAGACTATATTGAATGTAAACTGTATTTTGACCAGTATTACCATATTGGTATGTGTGGTCTGGTATGTTTCTGGTTTTGTTCTGTTTGCATCCTTAGTAAGTACTTGACAGTATAAGCTAATCTAAAAACCTCTGACTGCAGAAACTATTGAGAGAAATTAGAGTCTTAAGTTTCAATGATTCTATCATATGACTACATTATATTTTTAGCTATTTATATTTTTTTAATTCAAACACTGAAATAGCCTTGTCATATTATGGAATTTTAATAGCAAATGGTCACTGAGGTACCATGAAGCTGTGACCATTTTGAGCTTGAAAGTACATTTTTATGTATGGATTTTCTTTCTTAGTAAGGAACAGAACTTAAGCATTTGTAAAATGGAAAGTTTTGTTTTTTAACCTTAAAAAACTTGAATTCCATATTTAAACAACTGTTTTACATACAATTTACTTCTTGAATTTCCATTCAGCTTCTGGAAAGACTTCAGATAGAAATAGCATAGTTTCTTTAAAAGTAGGTGAAATAGTAATGACCTTTTTGCATTATGTTTTTGAAACCTCATGTATGTGGAAATAGTCTACAAGTATAAATAATATATTAAAATCAATAGTTGTCCACAAACTTATATGAAATTTATTTATAAATTCAAGATTTAACCCTACACTGGTACATTTCTAAGATATAAAATTTTTATTTCCAGAAATAGGAATATTGTTATAAAATAATTCCAAGTAATAAAGTATACTTGGAATTATTCCATTTAAGTTTAGTAAGTTTTTATTAAAACCTGTATTATGAAAAATCCATTACTATAATACAGTTTGTTTACCTTGTGTCATAATTTTACTTGTTAGTCCCATGTGTATTTGGTTTTGCCTCAGTTATAATTTAAGTACATTTTTAGATATCTGTCAGATTGTCTTTCTGGTAATAGTTCTATAACCTGTATTTTTCTGCCCTGCTTTATTTGCTTTGATATATTACTAACACTGCCTTTAAAAAAATATTGTTAATGTGTTTATTGTCTTAATTTGACATTCCAAATGCAGCGCACATTTCTATTTTTCTGTTAATTTATTTATATCTTTTTTATTTGAAATGAAAATGATTCCCTGTATGAGATTGAGCCATGAACAGGAACTGTGAATTTTGGAAACTACCAGAGCTAACCATCTGGCTCTTGATAAATTTGTTAGCTAAAAGCATCATTTCATTAACTGCACAACGGGCATAATTATAGTTATGAGGATTAAATTATGTATTTATAAAGTCAGGTACTAGCTTAAAAGTCAATCTGAAATTTTTTATAGAAAGGTAAGCTTCAATTTTACCAAAAAAAAAAGTGTATTTTTAGTGTGTTTTTATTAAAGAAGGATGGATATAATACAGAATTAACCTAATATAGTATTAAAATTCCCATTACAATTACTGTAAATTTATTTTTGCAAAGTAGCATAGCCTTAAAAGATGATGACTAGCTTAAGATCTTTAGGAAGTAATTACTAGACATAGTCATGAAAGATACTAGGGCCCAGATTTTCATAAATTTTTTTAATTACATAAACTAGTTTTGATATTTTCCATGACAAACTTTAATATTTCATTTAAAGCACACATAACATGTGGATTATAAGTAACCAATCAAAATAATATAGAAGTATCTTAAATTCATTGATTTTCATTATCATTTTGAGCATCTAGACTATCTCAATCTTTGAGCAAAGTTGTAGATATTATTTAGGGATTTAGATTTTCTTAAAAAACAAAACCAAAAAACTGCTTTGCAAATAAGTTTTTTATTCATTTCTCAGTAAATAGGAATTTCTGTCCCATCAAATTCCATCATGTTGCTGCAAAGAAGAATAGAACTTCCAGCATCTCTTTGTGTTACATGTGGGGAGAGACAAGAGATCTGAATATATACTTATGGAATGAGCATGTAAATGTGCTTTTAGTCTTTTCACGTGTGTGTGTATAGGCGTGAGCATGCATTTGTGCATATTTTCCTGTGTGCTCTAGCTGCTTAAATTTTACTATAATTTTACAGTCAGAAGTTTTTTCTTCTCTGTAATGTGTAGAATGTGTAGAAAATGCAAGCCTTGCATTTTTAAAAATAATATACAGAAGATCTTCATTTTTAGCACTATTTAACACTGATAAAAGAAAAACAGGATTTTTTTTTTGTACTTCAGCTTTTTGTTGTGTGTACCCAAAGTTAGATTCAGTAATCCAATTATGAGCGAAAATACTTAAAATTGCTGATAGGCACTTTGTACTTTATTAGTTACTAGGAATATAAAATAAAAAGTGAATCATAGGGTAATGATTTGCCAAGAAAAGATGCATGAGTTATATTTTTTGTGTTTTGTTTCAGTTTAAGACAAGTAAATATCTGTAAGTCTAGCAATTCTGAATTTGAATTGATCAATGTTATATTTCTTTGACGCCTGCTGTTTTTATCTCAGGGTGGATTGTTTTTTCAGAGTTGAGGAGTTGACCTTTTTTGTTTCCAGGAGAAGGGAGTGTTTTTTTAAAAAATACAAAAACATTAGTAGGCTAACATTGTATGTGTAATTTGAGGTTGGTTTGGTTTTGTGTGTTTTACCCGTCTGGGGGGGTGTGTGTGTGTGTGTGTGTGTGTGTGTGTGTGTGTGTTTACTAAAGACTTTGTTAGAACAGGTAGTAGTACAGTTCACATAAACTCTTATAATGACAAAGTGAGAGTGTAATATATGAAATAATAAAGTGAAGTATTTGAAATTGTAAGAAAAAACTACTTTAAAAAAGTAATACCAGGAATAAATTATAGCCAGTTGTGAATTGCTAGAGATACCGATTTATCATGTTCATTTATAAAGCTGTTTTATTTATAGTGTCATTTGCTTTTAGCAAAGATCTCATTCAGGTTCTTTCTAATGAATAAAAAAAGATTGAAAGCTTGCTTTTGGATTATATCCAAAGTATTCATCATACATATTTTATAGAATAACCTATTAAAAAATAAGAATCCATTCTTTTTCACAAAATTATTTTTTATTATATGCAGAAGGAAGAGCAATCATTTAACATTTTCTTCTTTCTAAAAATTATCCTGATTTTGTAACTTTTAGAATATTATAGAGTTTTTAATATTAACATTTAAATTATCTTGAGGTTATATTTATCTAATTAAATAAACTACATTAATCTGAGAAACCAGAAGAAAGAAAAGGCAAATAATACTGGGATATACTTGCTTAGAATCATTTTTGCATTCCTGTTCACCCAGGCTTTTTTCTGCATTTGAATACTAGTTTTTGCTGGTCTAGCATAGAAACTATAAATGGAATCATCAGTGCATCATAACAGTGAGGTCACAGTGGCCTTGGAACTCTCTGCTCTTACCTGTAACTTTTTAAAGCATAACTCTTACTGTTTCTACCGTTGTTACTCTATTACAATAACAGAATGCAAAAGGGTCATAAAGGAGATGATTTGTTGCTGCAGTTGGTGTTTAAAATCTGAATGTTTTAAATTTGATGGAGCAATGGGGAATGGAGCAAGCTGTAAAGCTGCTCCAGTTAATCAAAGGTAGAAAGATATAATCTTGATTTGTATTGGTTGGTGTGGTATTTGAGTTATTTTGTTGATTGGATAAGGACTATCTTAACTCAGGGTGAGTTATTTTGTTTGAGGTTCAAGTCTTTAAAAGTATCTCAGTTGAGTACTTTATAAAAGAAATTTAATGATCAACCATATATCTCATAAATAGGCCTAAAGTACTCTTTATTATAAATATGTTGTAATATAATTGGCTACATTATGAAAATATTTTTTTCTTCCAGTGTGAAAAACTCAAATTACTGTCTCCCATCATATACGGCTTATAAGAACTATGATTATTCAGAACCTGGAAGAAACAATGAACAGCCAGGCCTCTGTGGCCTAAGTAACTTGGGAAATACGTGTTTCATGAACTCAGCTATTCAGGTAGGTCTTTGTAAACAAAGTGAAACTCATGTTTCATGGAAATCTGTAATACAAGAAGATAGAGTTGGTTTTTCATGCCAGAACATGGGTATATGTTTTGAAAGTTTATTTTTCATGGAAGATTTAAGCATACATATTTGACTCATTCATTCTACTACTGGTAGTAGAACATATGTTTCTCAATTAGGTGACATGTGATTGATTAACATAATGTACAAGATTAAATATCACTTTGCAGAAACATAATATCGAACAGAAAACTTAAGCTGTCTAAGAAGGGGGAAAAAAAAGTAAAAAAGCTAGTGAGTTCCCTCCATTATTCAGTAGAAGTCTATTGCCTTTTGTTTTGTTTTGTTTTCTTTTTTTGTCTTAATGGGAAATTAAAATTTTAAAAAGGAAAATCTTGGGAACTTCTTTTTATATACATATTTTAACAAATCACTTTTCCTTAAAGGCCTTTTAATTTGGGGATATAAGAGATAACTGCCTTTCCCCTTCCCCCTCCCCCCTTTTTCTTTTCTTTCTGCTCTAGTCTATATCCTCTTTCAACTTAACTTTTTAAATATTTATGTCTTTGATTCTGAAGTAATGAGATATATATATATTTTAATATTACTGTTACTGTGTATAAACTTAGGGCTGGTTATTTTATTCCCCTTTTACAGATAAAATTTCTGTGTTTATAAAAGCTCAGAATAATGGCAAACCATTTTTGATTCTTGAATTTTAACCTTTTTTTGGTCAGTCTCTTTTGTGAATTCTGGGTATTTAGTTTTAAATCTAAACTTTTCTGTTCTCTATTCGTATTTTTTTGTTGAATCTCCTATGCCCAGCATGCAGCCTCCAAAGATAGAGATTAAATGCAGGGTGTAGATTGATAAGGACATTATTAGGCATCTTTCTCACTATCTGAGAAAAGGATGACTCTTCACCATTCAGTATTCTAAGTGAATCTTTTTATACGTTGTCATTCATACAGCTGTTTCCTAAATTAACCATTGCCTTTTTATATTCTTGGAAATTAGAATCTGTCATACACTATAGGCCAGGAGTTTGCATCCTTTTAGAAATTGAGTGGGGAAGGCATAATCGATTTCTGGTATTTTGCTTTAGAGTTGAACCACTTGGGAAGTGGCCTATCTGCCTAAGCAGATAGGTTAATATATAGATTAATAAACTCTTCTTTTAAATCTTCTTGGAGTGAGTAATCCTGCTCATAATGTAGTGTTACTTTATTCAAAATAGTTTTTCAAGAATTCTAGCACTAGTTAGACATAGAGACAATTTATCATCTTTATTTTTCTAGATGAGGAAGAAAACCAAAATGTATTATTATCCTAATAGTTATTAAATAACAAAGTAAAGTACATGGGTGCCTAGCTTTCAGAGATGGGAATGGGACAGACAAATTATAATATCTATCTGTTGGACCATCTCTGGAACATGTTTTATGTAAATTGTTGTCATACCAGTACCAGAAAGCCCTGTTCCCAGATCACCAAGTTATATTAATTTTTATATACCTCTTTATCCTTGAACTGCCAAAATTACTTTGGTTCCAGAGGCTTGATATCAGCTAGAGTTTATTTTCCTAGTATGGAAAACCAATCTTGGTGCTTTTTCATAAATATTAATAAAATATTTTAACAACATAGAGATTCGAAATTTGAATCTGTCAGGAGAGCACAAGAGTTTGTGTTGATGCTAATCATTCATGGGAGGCTTGGGCCAGCATTCAGACTAAATTCCTTCTAAAGCAATACTACATCCTAGTTTTTTGTGCCTTTGATACATCTGTTTAGTATTGTCTACATATGGTTAACTGCAGTTTCTCAAAAATGGGTATTAAAATTGAATCTTTAACCAGCCAGGTTGAGCTAGATTTGGCATCGTTTAACTTTCTTGCATGTTATGTTTAAGGTATGATAGTCTTCATTTTATTCATTTTTGCTTCTATTCAAAACTATTTTATTAGAATAAATTGATAGCTCTATTGCAGACCCTCCTAATATAATTTACCATCACGTGTTCCATTTCATCTGAGACATAGCCGTGAGTGTGATGGTTTATAATTTTATGATAATAGCCATAAAATTTTTTGATGAAAATTTTAGCAGTGAATATTTTAAGCAGTGGATATTATTTCATGACTATTGCTTAATTTAGTTGGAAACTATACTGTCTCTAAAATAAAATTCTTCAAACAATTTGGAGAAGAGAAAAACGAGTTTTTATTTGTGCAGCTTTTAGCTTTTAGTTCACATCTGGAATTAGAAAAGCTAGGCCTTTAGTTTTATTTTCTTAAAACTTCCATGATTTTTAATTGATTAAGATGTCAGCTCTCAAGCTGAAAATTCACTGTAAGAGGGAGTACAAAATGGTGGCAGTAGCCTTTACTCCTCTATTTCACAAAAATTCATGTAACTTCATAGATCCAAAAATAAAAAGGGTAATAGATAACTAATAGAATAGATTCTATAGGTTTTGTCAGATACTATTTCTTCAATTATGCTTTTTTCAAGTTTCCTTGTAACTTCTTTGAAATTGAAAACAATTTTCATCAATTTTAGAAAATTACAAATATTATTTCTACTGACAATTTGAATTTTAATGTAACCTCTTAAATTAATTCAGTATCCTCCAAATTTGAGTGATCATTTTACCACATCAGGTGGTATAGTATTGACATATGTTAAAAAAAAAGAGTGTAAAAAGTATACTTTTTTAATGTAAGAGTGGGTTATACTTAGCCCATCAGTAGCCTTGAGATAGTGAAATCTTTTGACCACCAGTGATTAAAAACTAAGCAGCACCAATCTGAGTGTGATTTAACATTATTACTGTTATTATTTAATTTAGTGATATTGGTACTCAAGATTGTCTGATATAATGGTATGAATGAGTATTAACCTTTTCTGGTGAATATGGTTCTGCCATATAGCACAGTAAAAAATAACAATACAACAATTTGTCTGGGCATGGTGACTCATGCCTGTAAACCCAACACTTTGGGAGGCCGAGGCAGGTGGATCACCTGCGGTCAGAAGTTTGAGACCAGCCTGGCCAACATGACAAAAGCTCATCTCTACTAAAAAACACAAAAATTAGTCAGGCATGATGGCGGGCATCTGTAATCCCAGCTACTCGGGAGGCTAAGGCAGGAGAACCGCTTGAACCCGGGAGGGGGAGTTGGCAGTGAGCCAGGATCACACCATTACACTCCAGCCTGGGTGACAAGAGTGAAACTCCATCTCAAAAAAATAAATAAATAAATAAATAACAATTTAAAATAATGTGAATTTTAAAACAATGCAATATAACAATTAACGTAGCATTTACATTTTATTAAGTATTAGAACAAATCTAGAGATGATTAAAGTATATATGAAGATATATGTAGATTATATACAAATACAACACCATTTTATATCAAGAACTTGAGCATCTATGGATTTTGGTATCCCCAAGGTGGAGAGGGGAGCTCCTGTGACCAATCCCCTGTGGATACCAAGGACAACTGTATATCCTGACCTTATGAAGATTACAGCCTAGATATTGTGATTTTCAAACGTTTTGTATTTTAGCATCAAAATCTTTTTTTTTAAGTTACTGTGGAAAGTTTAATTGTTTCCCCATTATTTAAGTAGATATTGTAAAATTGTTTTGGTTGGGTGAAGTTCCCAGAACCCCATCTGCTTTCCTTTACTTTCCACAATGGCCCCAGAAGCTTTCTCATGGAATCCCAGGACTCTGAGGAATAGTTTGAAAGCCAAAGTCTGGCTTGGAAAAAAAAAAGAAACACGTAAAAAACTAATAATGCAGGTTAAGATCACAGTTTGTGGAGCTACACCACTTGGATTAAAAACATGGCTTTCCTGCTTCTTATAATAACTGTATTTCCCTAAGCAAGTTAATTCCACAATTCATTTTTCTCATTGTCTGACAAGAAAATAATAGTACCCTATCTTAGTAGTTTTCTAAGGGTTATGTGAGTTGATGATTTTAACTCGTAGCATACTGACTGGCACATCATAAACACTGTATAGGTATTATGTAGAAATTATCTCATCTTTTTTTAAAATTCAAGAAGTTAAGCAGAATGACTCTGGAAAGATTCTGTCCTCCATAACCGTTGTGTCTGTTCTTTTTTCTTGAATCTTTTTCCACATGGACCGTAGTGGACTAAAAAGAAATAATTGAGTGTACTTTTATTTTTCATGTAGTGTTATTGCAGTAGGTATTTATCATCTCTTTGATTTCTGAACTATGCTAATTTAACTCTTCCTAGGCAAGCTGATAAGGAAGGGATATAATAACATAGAATTGTTTATGAATATTCTATTTGTAGGGCACTTGGAAATTCAGAATTCTTGAGTTTGGTTACCTCTAGCCCCTGCCTCCTGAGTAGTTATGATTGTAGGCATATACCACCATGTCCCATTGGTTCAAATAATATAATAAGATAATTTTCTAGTGCCCTAAATCTGTTACTCCATCTAGAGAGTGCCCAGTTTTTAAATTTTGCATTATTGGTGATAATTTTAATTAGCATTAGTTCAGCAGATTCAAGAGCACTTCAACCCTTGTCTTTTTCATTGTCAAGGCCTACCTAGGAGGCTCATGGTTAGTTTCCTGAATGAAACACCTCTTCAGATGGATTTGAAGCAGGGGAGTAATGTGGTCTTCTCCATTGGAAAGCAGCATGGCATAAGATGGTAGTTTTCAAAATCTTTACTTGGACATAATAGAGCTCCTTAAATAGATTCTAGGAAGTCCTTGAAAAAAGTGACACTAATCAAAGACATTCATTATTCCTGTCATAAAATATAAAATAAGTTGGGATTTCAAGCATTTTTAAGGTCAGCTTTTTTTTTCCTATGATCTGTTGTTTAGAAAAAAACAATTTCAAAAATTTAGAAGAATGTTGAAAGTTTAAACTTTTTTAAAGATTTAATTTAAGAAAATAAGTAATACTACACAGAAGTAACACTTTTAAGAAACTAGATAGATCTTCATTACATTGTAAAACAGAGAAAAAGTTATTTCTGAAGCTGTTATTTCTGTGTTACATTACTTCAACTAGCCTGCTCTTGAGACTTTGTTTTTGCATTTATTGGAACTCAGTTTCTCAGAAGTCCAGTTTAACGCAAAACCTTCTAATTTTATTTAAATTACCAACCTTATATTTAAATGAATATAGTTTTCATTGTAAAAGGAAAAACCTCACTTCTGAGACACAAAACACTTTTTAAAAAATAGTTTAGGATCTTGTATTTGTTCTGATAAACTGAGAATGTGGCCGATGAAAAATTAAAAAATACTACTTTCTAGGTCAGGTTTTCATCCCAATCCAGGATATTAAACTCAATTATGTGAGTTCCTTTCATGTTATGTGCCAGAAATTACATAACACATTGTCATCAAAAATATGTTCAATCCTCTATCAAATGACAACTCAGTCAGGTTATCTATCCATTTTGATAAAAGCCAAAAAAAAAAAAAAAAAAGGAAACAACCTTACCTGCATTAGAACCATTTGTTTTTCTCAACATAGATAACAACGTTTTTACTTTTCCCTTTGGACTAGAATACCCCTTCCTTTTTGAAAGAGAACAGAGGTGGGAAAAGAAGAACCTATGTTCTCAGATTATTTTAAGAAAGAGTATATATGGGATAGTTCTATAAAAATTTAGTGTTCACAACTAGGGGAGAAATGGCATCTCTAAAAGAATGCCTTGCACTTGTGTAACTTGGCTAATAATGATTTGTTATGAAAACATGCCTTTCTTAATCTCAGATGTTGACATGAGATTTGATTTGTCACTGTTCACATTATTCTCAGTTAATAAGCAAAGTTCCCTAAGATTAATGCCTCTGTCTGAATTAATCTAGGTTTTTATGTGTTTTATCTGTCCCTAATTCTGTAACAGGAAAATGACATAATAGAGATCTTAGAGAAATAGAGAGGTTCTTTTAAAGAGTTGTAAATTACTACATCTAATTCTAAAATACAGAATGGTTTTACACTATCCTGGCTAGGAAAGTTCAACACCAATTTAATAATATACTTACTAGATAGTATTGTAGTGACTACATCTTATAAGAGAAGTTATTATATAATTAGGCTGAAGTATCGTATCAATTTTTATAATTATTTCAAGGAATCTGTTTGTAATTAAAAGCAAAACATAAGAAATGTCCATCTGTAATCTGTAAGGGGAACTACGGATTTGCTCCCTCCCTGCAAGAAAATAAAGGAAAGAAAAACTTATTTTAGGTTTACTTTTCTTACTTAAAATCAAGCAGCTCATTTTTTTGATGTCAAAGTGTTTTCTAAAAGATTACCATTTACTTCTTTACAATGATTTATAAACTATCTGGGCAGGAAGAGGGTCAGTGAGTTGGTTACTTAAACCATTGTTCGATTAATAGTAATATCTAAATCAGTTACTAGTTCTCATATAAACCCATATTAAAACATTAACAGCCCAGCCCCGTATTGAACCTGCAGCCTCTGTTAATAGCAGTACCCTTCTTTGCATAATGCAGGGGGTTTTTTTATTGTTTTTCACTTAATTTTCTCTTCACAGAAGTCTGTGAGTTAGGGCATAAGTATCTCTATTTCACTAATGAGGAAATTGAAGCAAGGAAAGTTTGATTTCCAGTCACTAAGACAAGTTATTACGAGTTAAAACTGGGTTGTTATTCAGTACATTTTGAGATAATGTATTTTTTTGAAATTATGCCAATCAACCTATAAGAAATGCTTTTGTTTTTTGTGGTAAAATATAACAGAATTTACCATTTTAACCATTTTAAGTGTATAGTGACATTAAGTATATTCACATGTTGTACAATTGTTAAAAATGTTTTTATGTTTAGTTCAAATGATTGTCCCCCATAATACAAGATGCTGTCATTAAGTAGCATTAATGTTGTGCCATTTAAAACAGTTTCCCTAGGAGGTTATATACACACTTAATTCATTTGATGTTTAGAATGTTAAAAACTATTCAAGTACTCCTTTTGGAATTGCTTTTATTCTTCTAAGTATCACTGGTGAATATTTTTCATCCTTCAATGACAAAGTTGATTTTCGAAAGCCAGAAGTTATTCAGAACATTATTTTAAGAATATTGTAGATTATCAAGCTAGGTAATTTTTTTCAAGTAATTCATAAGTAATGAATGACTTATGAAGTCATTTATTCAGCAAATATTTATTGAAGGTCTGTTAGGTGACTTTCACTCTCATAATCACTAATTATGCCATGATGAACAAAACAGTTATTTTCCCTGGAGTTTACAGTCTAATGAGGGAGATAAATATTAAATCAATCATGAATTGTGATAAGTATGATGAAAGAGAAAGTAGAGTGCTAACGGGAGCTTGGAGAGCACCTGATTTAAGCTGGGTGTCATATTTACCAAAAGTAACATGAGCTTTGACCAAAGAATATGTATGAGTTTGGCAGGTGAAGTTAGAAGGACCAAAAACATGTGCAAAGCCGCTAAGAAGGGCAGGTTTGAGGAACCAGAAGAGTAGTTTGTGGAATAATGTATGAAGAGCAGTGAGACAAAATGAGTTTGAAAGAGTAGGCAAAAGCCAGATCATATAGGGAGACTTTAGATTTTAATGTGTTACAAAGGCACTACAGGTTTCAGGCTACCATCTTCTTATCTGGTTTATTCTATTTGCCTGCTAGCTGGTTTCTTTGCTTCTATCCTTACCCTCCTCAATCTGTTCTTAAAAGAACAGCCAGCAATTTGTTTCAAACCTAAGGCATTTTCTGTTACTTAGGCAATAACACAAAATTCCTTCCCATTTCACTCAATGAAAGCCAAAGTCCTTAAAACAAAGTACAAAGCCCTGTAGGATCTAGCCCCATGCTAGCTTATTTCCTATCACTTACCTCCATGCTTACCTTGTTCCATCCTCACCCTCACACGTGCCAAGAGCGTGCCTGCCTTAGGGTCTCTGAACTTGCAGTTTCCTATACTTGTAATATTCTTAAATATTTATATTCTTGATTTCACACTTCCATTAGGTCTCTATTATCTATCAGGTCCTTCCTCAGTCACCCTGTAAAAAATGGTGACTGTCCCAACATTCCACACAGTACTCATAACCATCTGGCATGCTTTATATCTATCAGGGCTTTTTGCTTGTCTGTGTATCTTCCCCTACTCCCAACATAGATACCCTCTCCCCACGTCCCCACCCCGTACTCTCTCCCTCTCTCCCTCCCAGGAGGATTTTGTTTTAGTCACTGTTGTAGCCCATTGCCTGGAATAGTGTCTGGCATGTAGAAGGCACTCAGATTAATGAAAGGTGAAGGGAATCACAAGTGTCTCTCTAGTTTTTGGCTTATATATCATAATGACAGATGTAACCATTTAATGAAATTCCAGAGTAGTAGGAAGAAGAACATAGTAGAAGAAGTAAATTTGGGGTGGGGAGGAGATTATGAGTTAATTTTAGGCATGTTCAGTATATGAAACATCAAAGCAGATGGATCATAGACAGTTGGATATTCTACTATGGAATATAGATCAGAGGCCTAGGCTGGAAATAAAAATCTGCCTGTTGTAGATGGTATTTAAAATCATGGAAATGGTTGTATCTAAATGAGGGCATCTATGAAAAAGACATCCGAGAACTAAACCCTACAATACATTTGAATGGAGGAATGAGACTTCCTTTGTAATAGGAGGAAAGAAAGGGATTACAGATGCAAGCAATGTCTAGATTTTTTGATGGCTTCCATTATCCCCAAAATACAAGACTAGATCATTAGCTAAGAATGAAAGGGTAAGAAGATTGCTCAGCAGTGTTGAGGTCTCATTTGATATTGGAAATCATCAATTTAGAATGGTATAAATACATTCACTTGAAATTTTTTCCAACAATGTTCAGTTACATGGTGCATAAAACAGATGCCTAGATTCATCTAGAGTTGGAAAGAGAAAGGGGCAAAGGAGTTATTAATAAAAAGCAACCAAACTTGTTTTCTTGTTTTTATTTATTCTTTTTTAGTGAATGGAATTAGTTATTTTTTTTAATTTTTCTTTTTTATTATATTATTATACTTTAAGTTCTGGGGTACATGTGCACAACATGCAGTTTTGTTACGTAGGTATACATGTGCCAAGGTGGTTTGCTGTACTCATCAACCCGTCACCTTCATGAGGTATTTCTTCTAATGCTATCCCTCCCCTATCCCCCCACCCCACAACAAGCCCCGGTGTGTGATGTTCCCCTCCCTGTGTCCATGTGTTCTCATTGTTAAGCTCCCACTCATGAGTGAGAACACGCGGTGTGTTGTTTTCTGTTCTTGTGATAGTTTGCTGAGAATGATGGTTTCCAGCTTCATCCATGTCTTTGCAAAGGACATGAACTCATCCTCTTTTATGGCTGCATAGTATTCCATGGTGTATGTGTGCCACTTTTTTTTATGCAGTCTGTCATTGATGGACATTTGTGTTGGTTCCAAGACTTTGCTATTGTGAAAAGTGCCGCAATAAACATATGTGTGCATGTGTCTTTTTAGTAGAATGATTTTTAATCCTTTGGGTATATACCCAGTAATGGGATTGCTGGGTCAAATGGTGTTTCTAGTTCTGTATCCTTGAGGAATCACCACACTGTCTTCCACAATGGTTGAACTAATTTACACCTCCACCAGTAGTGTAAAAGCATTCCTATTTCTCCACATCCTCTCCAGCATCTGTTGTTTCCTGATGTTTTAATGATCGCCATTCTAACTGGTATGAGATGGTATCTCATTGTGATTTTGATTTGCATTTCTCTAATGACCAGTAATGAAGAGCTTTTTTTCATATGTTGGCTGCATAAATGTCTTCTTTTGAGAAGTGTCTGTTCATATCCTTCACCCACTTTTTGATGGGGTTGTTTTTTTCTTGTAAATTTAAGTTCTTTGTAGATTCTGGATACTAGCCCTTTGTCAGATGGATAGATTGCAAAAATTTTCTCCCATTCTGTAGGTTGCCTGTTCATGCTGATAGTTTCTTTTCCTGTGCAGAAGCCTTTTAGTTTAATTAGATCCCATTTGTCAGTTTTGACTTTGTTGCCATTGCTTTTGGTGTTTTAGACATGAAGTCTTTGCCCATGCCTGTGTCCTGAATGATATTGCCTAGGTTTTCTTCTAGGATTTTTATGGTTTTAGATCTTACTTTTAAGTCTTTAATCCATCTTGAGTTAATTTTTTTATAAGGTATTAGGAAGGGGTCCAGTTTCTGTTTTCTGCATATGGCTAGCCAGTTTTCCCAACAATATTTATTAAATAGGGAATCCTTTCCCCGTTGCTTGTTTGTGTCAGGTTTGTAAAAAATCAGCTTGTTGCAAATGTGTGGTGCTATTTCTGATGCCTCTGTTCTGTTCCATTGGTCTATATATCTGTTTTGGTACCAGTACCATGCTGTTTTGGCTACGGTAATCTTGTAGTATAGTTTCAAGTCAGGTAACGTGATGCCTCCAGCTTTGTTCTTTTTGCTCAGGATTGTCTTGGCTATGCGGACTCTTTTCTGGTTCCATATGAAGTTTAAAGTAGTTTTTTCCAATTCTGTGAAGAAAGTCAGTGGAAGCTTGATGGGGATAGCATTGAATCTATCAATCACTTTGGGCAGTATGGCCATTTTCATGATACTGATTCTTCCTATCCATGAACGTGGAATATTTTTCCATTTGTTTGTGTCTTCTCTTATTTCCCTGAGCAGTGGTTTGTAGTTCTCCTTGAAGATGTCCTTCACATCCCTTGTAAGTTGTATTCCTAGGTATTTTATTACCTTAGTAGCAATTGTGAATGGAAGTTCACTCATCATTTGGCTGTTTGTCTGTTATTGGTATATAGGAATGCTTGTGATTTTTGCACATTGATTTTGTATCCTGAGACTTTGCTGAAGTTGCTTATCAGCTTAAGGAGATTTAGGGCTGAGACGATGGGGTTTTCTAAATATACAATCATGTCATCTGTAAACAGACAATTTGACTTCCTCTTTTCCTATTTGAATACTCTTTATTTCTTTCTCTTTCCTGATTGCCCTGGCCAGAACTTCCAATACTATGTTGAATAGAAATGGTGAGAGAGGGCATCCTGTCTTGTGCCAGTTTTCAAAGGAATGCTTCCAGTTTTTGCCCATTCAGTATGATATTGGCTGTGGGATTGTCATAAATAACTCTTATTTTGAGATACATTCCATCAATACCTAGTTTATTGAGAGGTTTTAGCATGAAGGGGTGTTAAATTTTGTCTAAGACCTTGTCTGCATCTATTGAGATATTCATGTGGTTTTTTCATTGGTTCTGTTTATGTGATGGATTATTTTTATTGATTTGCGTATGTTGAACCAGCCTTGCATGCCATGGATGAAGCCGACTTGATCATGGTGGATAAGCTTTTTGATGTGGTGCTGGATTTGGTTTGCCGATATTTTCTTGAGGATTTTCGCATCGATGTTCATCAGGGATATCGGCCTGAAATTTTCTTCTTTTGTTGTGTCTCTGCCCGGTTTTGGTATCAGGATGATGCTGGCCTCAAAAATGAGTTAGGGAGGAGTCCCTCTTTTGTATTGTTTGGAATAGTTTCAGAAGGAATGGTACCAGTTCTTCTTTGTGCCTCTGGTAGAATTTGGCTTTGAATCCATCTGGTCCTGGGCTGTTTTTGGTCAGTAGGCTAATCAATTACTGCCTCAATTTCAGAGTTTTTTTAGTTGTTGTTGTTGTTGTTTTTGAGACAGAGTCTCGCTCTGTCGCCCAGGCTGGAGTGCAGTGGTGTGAGCTCGGCTCACTGCAAGCTCCACCTCCTGGGTTCACGTCATTCTCCTGCCTCAGCCTCCCAAGTAGCTGGGACTACAGGCGCCTGCCACCACACCCAGCTAATTTTTTGTATTTTTTAGTAGAGATGGGGTTTCACCATGTTAGCCAGGATGGTCTCGATCTCCTGACCTCATAATCCACCCACCTCGGCCTCCCAAAGCAATTTCATACTTTTTTATGGGCCTATTCAGGGATTCAACTTTTTCCTGGTTTAGTCTTGGGAGGGTGTATGTGTCCAAGAATGTATCCATTTCTTCTAGATTTTCTAGTTTATTTGCGTAGAGGTGTTTATAGTATTCTCTGATGAGTGGTGATATCCTCCTTTATCATTTTTTTATTGCGTCTATTTGATTCTTCTCTCTTTTCTTTATTAATCTGGCTAGTGGTCTATCTATTTTGTTGATCTTTTCAAAAAACTAGCTCCTGGATTCATTGATTTTTTTGAAGGGTTTTTTGTGTCTCTGTCTCCTTCAGTTCTGCTCTGATCTTAGTTATCTCTTGTCTTCTGCTAACTTTTGAATGTGTTTGCTGTTGCTTCTCTAGTTCTTTTAATTTTGATGTTATGGTGTCAATTTTAGATCTTTCCTGCTTTCTCTTGTGGGCATTTAGTGCTGTAAATTTCCATCTGCATAGTACTTTATTTTTGTTTTGTTTTGTTTTAAACATATTTTTATTATAAAATAAACACATATAAAAACATGAATCAGGTGTATGGCTTAATGAATTATAAAATGAACACTGTCCAGGTCAAGAAATAAAACTGTGCCCCGCCAGCCTAAGAACTCCTTCCCTGTGTGCCCTCCCAGCGACAGTCCCTCTCTCCCATCAAGAAGGGACCGCTTCTCTAGTAATAACTTCCTTGTGTTTTCTTTTTACGGTTTTCTCAGTGGAATGTACACCTAGACATTACAGGTTAGCCGTGTCTATTTTTTTTTAGCAGTAGATGTTTAGATATGACTTTTTTTTTTTTTATACTTTAAGTTCTAGGGTACATGTGCATAACGTGCAGGTTTGTTACATATGTATACTTGTGCCATGTTGGTGTGCTGCACCAATCAACTCGTCAGCACCCATCAACTCATCATTTACATCAAGTATAACTCCCAATGCAATTCTTCCCCCCTCCCCCCTCCCCATGATAGGCCCCGGTGTGTGATGTCCCCCTTCCCGAGTCCAAGTGATCTCATTGTTCAGTTCCCACCTATGAGTGAGAACATGCGGTGTTTGGTTTTCTGTTCTTGTGATAGTTTGCTAAGAATGATGGTTTCCAGCTGCATCCATGTCCCTACAAAGGACACAAACTCATCCTTTTTTATGGCTGCATAGTATTCCATGGTGTATATGTCTGCACAGTACTTTAAATGTGTCCCAGAGATTCTGGTACGTTGTGTCTTTGTTCTCATTGGCTTCAAAAAACATCTTTATTTTTGCCTTCATTTCGTTATTTGCCCAGTAGTCATTCAGGAGCAGGCTGTTCAGTTTCCATGTAGTTGTGTGGTTTTGAGTGAATTTCTTAATCCTGAGTTCTAATTTGATTGCGCTGTGGTCTGAGAGACTGTTTGTTATGATATCCGTTCTTTTGCATTTGCTGAGGAGTGTTTTACTTCTAATTATTTGGTCAATTTTAGAATAAGTGCAATGACGTGATGAGAAGAATGTATGTTTTGTTGATTTGGGGTGGAGAGTTCTGTAGATGTCTATTAGGTCTGCTTCATCCAGAGCTGAGTTCAAGTCCTGAATATCCTCATTAATTTTCTGTCTCATTGATCTGTCTGATATTGACAGTGGGGTGTTTAAAATACTCCACTATTACTGTGTGGGAGTCTAAGTCTCTTTGTAGATCTCTAAGAACTTGCTTTATGAATCTGGGTGCTCCTGTATTGGGTGCATATGTATTTAGGATAATTAGCTCTTCTTGATGCATTGATCCCCTTACCAGTATGTAATGCACTTCTTTGTCTCTTTTGATCCTTATTGGTTTAAAAATATGTTTTACCAAATATTACACAACTCCTGCTTTTTTTTTTTTTTTTCCCATTTGGTTGGTAAATATTCCTCCATCCCTTTATTTTGAGCCTGTATGTGTCTTTGCACATGAGATGGGTCTCCTGAATACAGCACATTGATGGGTCTTGACTTTTTATCCAATTTGCCTGTGTCTTTTAATTGAAGCATTTAGCCCATTTACATTTAAGGTGAATATTTGTTATGTGTGAATTTGATTCTGTAATTATGATGGTAGCTGGTTATTTTGCCCATTAGTTGATGCAGTTTCTTCATAGTGTTGATGGTCTTTACAATTTGGTATGTTTTTGCAGTGGCTGGTACTGGTTGTTCCTTTCCATGTTTTTAGTAGCTAATTTATTTAGCTGACTCAACGAGCATCCACTGAGTTTCTACTATGTGCCACGCATCATTCTAGACCTTGGTATACACAATTTTAAAAGACAGTACTTGTCCTCTAGAAGTTCATGGTTTAGTGAATGAGGAAGACATATAAATAAGATATAATATGTTATAGAATAGAAAACGTGATCAGCAAAATGTCATAGAAGCAAAGTTCTTTCTTTGAGTCATTGGGACATAAGTGAGGCTTTATCAGGAAGGTGAAATTTGAGTCACATTTTTATTTCATTTATTAGAGCATATTACTGTCCATTATGACTTTGGTTCATTCGGTCATAAAACAGACAATTACCAGAGATGCAGATTAAAACATAGCTCATGCTAGTTTCTACATTTTTTCACCTCAGAAATTCCCATATCAGAAATCTGTTTTACCACAACAAAAACACGTTGTTGACACACTCAATAAAAAATGTTGAAATCCTTTATATACCAACTGTTTTTTTTCCTTTTTTTTCTGCTACCTGATTTATTTTATTTTATTTTTTCATATGCCAACTACTGATGCTTTTTCACACATGTGCCAGCTCTAAAAAGAGGAGTACCTAAAGTATCTTGAGCAATATATAATGCTTATTCTTAATGCCTCAATTATATACCAGATTTGGTGTATATCACATAATGCTGCTTCTGTTATATACTACATTTGTTACATAATTGAGGCATTATGAATAATTTCTAGGGCTTTTCTAAATGCTGTTTTCTGTACTTCGTCAGGAGAAGACTTCTAATAAGTGTTTTTAAAATGAAACAAATTTGTGACCAAAATGTTACTTTTTTAATAAGGGAATCCTTAATAGTAGAATACGTACATTTAGTTTCCTTTTATACTTACAGTAGTCTCATTGTATAATAACATACCAAAAATATGTCTGTCGTCATGATGATACCTGGAGCCTCTGTTACCATCTCTGAGACCTGTTCCCATCTCTGAGACCTGTTCCCTTGTTTCCTTTGTTTTATACTTATTTTTTTGTTTGTTTTTTTAAGACAGAGTCTTGCTGTATCGCCAGGCTGGAGTGCAGTAGTGCGATCTCGGCTCACTGCAACCTCTGCCTCCTGGGTTCAAGCAATTCTCCTACTTTAGCCTGCCGAGTAGCTGGGACCACAGGCATGCACCACCACACCAGCTAATTTTTGTATTTTTAGTAGAGACAGGGCTTCACCATGTTAGCCAGGATGGTCTCGAGCTCTTGACCTCGTGATCCGCCCATCCCGGCCTCCCAGAGTGCTGCGATTACAGGCATGAGCCACTGCGCCTGGCCTTGTTTTATACTATTAACCGCACCTTCACTGTCTTTCTTCCTTTCAGCATATATACATAGTCAAGCATTTTTTTCAGATGGGAAGTAGAGTAAGGGAGACCCATGACCTTGAAAAGGATGATCTGTGCTTTCCCCCTACTTTCCCATCTCCCATTCACTAGTCCTTATCTCACCACAGCCTGTCAGCTGCTTAGCATGGTAGGTCAAAGCATGGATTTTGGAACTAGACTGCCTGTATTCAAATCCTAATTCTGCCACTTACAAGCTGTGTGACCTTGGATAAGAAACTTCGTAGTTTCTTCATCTGTAAAATGAAGATAAAGTGCTTGGGAAGTGCTTGGCACATGTAAACATATAAAAATATCAAGTACTGTTATCATCACACCACCCTATAGAAATTGCTTTTGATTAGGTCACTCTGGACCTCCTGTTTGCTAAGTTCCTTGTACCCCCTTTACCTTTGAGAATTTGACATCCATTTATATACTAACATCCAAAATTTGTCTCATGCATAATTCTGTCTTTGAATTTCCCTCCAATGTGTAACTGTTAAGTGGACATTCCTGCCAAGTTAAACTACATGTAACTTGGCACAAGTATACATATTAACAAACTGCACGTTATGCACATGTACCCTACAACTTAAAGTATAATAATAATAAATAAATTAAAAAAAAAAAAAAAAAAAAAAAAAAAAAAAAAAATAAACTACATGTAACTTAAACTCAAGATGCCTACTTACACTAATCTGGTTTTATTTCCTACACTTTCTTATAGGTACAACCTAGTAACCCAAGTCAAAAACTTAAGACTTACCCCAAGTCCTGTTCATTCTACTTCTTATATAGCACATATTTTGCCCTTTCCTCTCCTACTATTACATTATTTCAATTCTTAAGCATCTTTTTTGTGAACTCTCAAAATATATCTGTGTCATCTTTGTTCCATCATTTGTCCTCTTCAAATGTGTCGAATATACTGCTTCCAAATTTATTGTTTTATAAAGGAAATATGATTATTATATGTTTAAAACCTGTGCCCCGTCACCTGAAGGATAAAATTCAAACTGGATTCTGTCTACCTCTTTAGCCAAAACTACTTTCAATTCTTAGAATTGATTGTTTCAAAACTCTTTGTATATACTGTTACTGCCTCCCTACTTGCCTTTTTCACACTTTCCGTCTTTCTTCTATCCATTTCTCATGGACAAATACGTATTATGTGGTGAGAACTGTGAAAGCAGAGGTTATCTTTGGTTCTCTTTTATATCCCCAGTGTTAGTATAGTGCCAGATAATCGTAAGCACATTAGAACAGTGTTTCTTACAATGTGTCTATGGACAAGATAATTCTGGTCAACAATAAAATAAGCACAGAAATTGTAAGTGATCAAAAATCTCTATAGCAATATGATAGGGTAATTTTAAATCAAGTTTAATAATGAAAAGCAAGACTTGTTTTTTGTATGGTGTTTTTAATTTAATTTTTCTAGCAGTTCAAAATTAGTCCTTTCCATGTAATTATTGCACTTTTACACTTAAAGTTTCTACCTGAAGTGCCTTCTAGGTCATTGAGAAACATAGAAAATTATCTTCCATATAGATTTAGATGAAAGTGTATTTTGCTGTGGAACTAATCATTTGAAAACTGGGAATAGCACCAGGAGGTAAAAATAGCTCGAGCTGAAATATTTGGGTTTGTATATGAGCTCTGCACCTTTTCTTCTGTGTATGTGAGTAAGCAGGTTACTTATCCATTCCAAGACTTAGTTTCTTCAGCTCTAAAACAGGAGATAACACTTACTAAATTTGCTTTTCAGAGCTGTTGCAAGAATTAGTGAAATGTACATCAAGATATATTTTAATAAAAATAATGTGTTCAGTATTTAAAAATTAGTCCTTTCACACACATGGTTTGCAAACCACTGCATTAGAAAAGATTATTTACCAGAATTATTTGGAACTTGACCTGAGCTATCTAAACTCCCAAAGAGCACGGTAATTTTAATAAGAATTATAGCACGTAATATATATTTATTTCTTGCAGCTGAAGGGTCAGAGAACTACCTATATATGTATAATAACTCTTGGACCATATACGGTCCTGCAAATGCAGTCGATTGGCTAGCACTTGAATTGAGCTGGCATGTTAGTCACAGCCGGGCAGATCATATCAGCACCACCATGGAAATAGTTCCTTGAAATATTTCACAGTGAATGATAGGAAAAAAATTCTTTTAGAACATTATTGGTATACTTACAGAGATTCTTAAAGTAATGATCTCTTAATAAATATTTGTTGAACAATTATTTAAAGTTTTTTTATTACAAAAATGGCTTAATTATTTCTCTTAAAGAATGTAACAAATCAATAAACTTTAAAAAAAAATCCGTTGTCCCTTCCTGTATGCCTTTGCAGAAGAACTAAGACTTAAATTAGTAAAATCATACAATGCTTAATATTTATTTATTCAAAATTGTTTCTTTACTGAATATTATAAAGAACCATTTTTTCATAAATCCTTTGACTGTCTTGCTTGCCTAAAAAGTTAATTCTTTTAAATTTCATTGTGAGCCAGTTTTGAATTATTAATGGAGTAGGAAATAATGTAACTTAACATTAAAATTGAATTCCATTCAATTCTTCCATTTAAGCTTCCATTCTTTAAAATAAATGTAACTTACACCAACATTTCTTAATGTTATTAGAACCTTCTGGTTTTAGCATACTTCCCATAAAGTGAATATATGAAATTTTTTTTAAATTCATGAATAGTCTGTCACTAAAATAAAATAATGAAATCAGACAACTGCTGACATAATCTAGTATTAATAGTTTCAAAACCTTATTTAAAAACAACTTATCCTAATCTTCTAGCCTTTTTGCTGGTGAAATAATTATCACAGAGACTTCCACTTTTATCTGTGTCATAAGTGAATCCTCTATCCATATTTTTTTGGCTTTCAATATGAAAATTAATGGTCTTCATATAATCATGGCTTTTTTAACATTGACATCTCTAGTTACAGAATTTACTCACTGCAAGTAATAGGGTAGTCTTTTTGACAAACTTAGAATTCTCCTTCCTTGGTGCTATGTAGATGAGGGCAAAAAAGGATTGACATTTCTTTGCTAGCCAACAAAATGTTTCCCATCAGTATCAGTATTTGTACTTCCTAGAATTTTGATAATTCTTCATTGAATTCAAATAGTATGTGAAGAAGAAATGCCATAGAATTTGAAGGAAGGGACAACAGTGGGGACTTTAAATGAAGTTTAATTTTATTCATGTCTTAAGCATAGGGACCAGATTAATGATATATATTTAAGTGTTAGGACAACATCCTTGTCCAGGTCAAAAACCTTGCTTGTAAAACTAATTTTATTTAACATTTTAATATTTTAAGCAGAGTATGCTAGTTCTGTTTTCACTGACGGGGGGAAAAAACAGTTAAAAGTCTTAAAAAAATAGAGGAAAATTATATCCATTTCTATTTTACTTGCCTAAGTTTGTTCTTTTTCTAAAGTTGAAGAAAAATGGAGATATAAAGTAAAACAGAGCTGTAGCTATATTTGCTTTCCCAAAATATGTGATCTTCAGAATTGATCTCTCAAATTTAATGAGATTTACCTTTCTTAGAAAAAAAATAACAAAAATAAGAACATCAAGTGACTTAAAATGTATCATTTTAAAAATCTACTTGATGAAGAAACAGGCCTATATTTGTAGTTTTTAATTGAAAAAGTTTACCTCAAACTTTGCTATGTTATCCACTCGTGTAGCATTACAGAACTAGAGCCAATATCCCAATATTAGTAGATTGCTTTGGAATCATACAGTACCTTTTCAGAATGCTTATACTATTGTCATGATGAGTTAGAAAACAATTGACATGGCAAATCTAAAAATTATTTTCCATCTAACCTTAAAATCCAGAAAAAAACTGTTTGAGAGTATTCCAAGATGACTTTAACCATGGATTACTTCAGGTTTTATTTTATTTTTTAAATCATAACAAACTAAGAATGAATCCCTTATTATATTTAGATTGGGCTTTTATTTTTAGTACTGGTCAGTTAGAAGGTATAGCCATTTTTTTAAGGGTTGTGAGTGGTATTACATTTTGATCAGTTATAGAATGAGTTACACAACTCAAAAGCTTTAGGTAATCAAAAATTAAGTTTGTTTTCTTTCCTGTTCTAGTTACCGGTTTACTAAAATAGTGAGCATACATGATCACTTGAGAATTGGGCTTCTGGAGCACCTGAACAGAAAGGGAGTGGTTCATATTCAGCATTACAAAAGACAACTTTCTCTTTTTGAAGGGGATTACTTTGGCTATTTTCCAGGTACTGGGGAAATTCCAAATGCATTACAAGTTATTGGGATGGCTATTAATTATTCATTTCCTAAAATATGTTGACTGAAGACTTGAGATTTGGTTATATAATAGAACATTATTTGACTTCATCAATTTATAAAAAACTGATGTAGAAATTTAGCAAAATACAAAATTGAGACTCTGACATGCAGCTGTTATATTTTTTCAGAGGACTCTAGAAACATTAGGCTTATTAGTCAGAACATACTTAGTAGAAGTACTTTCTGAAAGTAATGGAAGAGCAATAGAATTTGTGCATGTGTATATAAAGAAAAGTTACGTGCAATGCATTGCATCTTTCCAAGTAATTACATAACAAAAGAAAATCATTCTGCGTAATATTTCAGTTTTAGGATATTAGGTTAAGGAAGGGTATTTATAACTAGAGAGTTTTTAATAGAGAATTAATACTTTAATAAAGAATGCATAAACCATTCAAATATTTTTATAAATAATTTTTCAGGGTGTAATTAATGGCCTGAATATATTGAACCATATCACAGAGTGTCCATTGGATGAGACATTTGATTATTTAGAATAATTCTTTTTTAGAATTTTTATGTCTGCTTCCAGGTTGAAGATTCAGGGGAAATGATCTTCATAAAAATATATTTCCAAACATATTTCTTTTGCATACTTTTTACTTATGGATTTATCTTGATAGTTGTTGGGGAAGTCATAAGGGTTATTTTCCTTCATTAGGAAAACCTTTTTAGGCATTATTTGGACTTTTATTTTTGAACATGGAGAACTTTGGGCTGCATGCGAATTATAGCAGGTTGCAATTCAGATCTCATTTTAGTCAAGTTTTTTCTCACTGCTCTAAGTGTCTCTAAAGACTACTTCTAATCTTTCTATCGTACAAGTTTCCGTTCATTCCACATACCTTTTTGAGTGTGCCCGATACTGTGATAGACCCTGAGGTGCAAGGGTGGATAAGACATAGACTCTGCTCTCAAGTGCAGTGTAATTGAGTTCGAGGTATCAAGTTAGCCCAGAGAAAGGAATATTCGTTCTTGATACACAGAGAAAGATATGACATTTAGAAGAGATGTTGAAGTAAGTGTTTTAAGAATAAATAGGAATTTCTTATAGGGGATGCATATTCTAAGAAAGGCAAGAGTGCATGCAGTCTCAATACATTAAACTAAGGAATATGTTTTAAGATGCCTAATTCAAATTCGAGTACTCTTATTACTTGCAGTTTCCCATAGAAAATGTATATGAAGGCACAAGTAGAGAACCACAAAGCCAGTTCGAAACCACAAAACCACTTAGCAGTCACTTCTCACTAAATAATTGTCTTGCACATAAAATAGCCATTCTTACCATTCCTCATGGATCAGCTTTTCATCATAGCTCATGTTCTGAAATCTCCAACAGTCATTATATCATAGTTAGTGAATTCCAAAAATCTACCATATATTAAACATGAAATTTAGTTTTTTAATCATTACTCATGGATCAACTTTTCATAATAGCTCATGTCCTAAACTTTCCAACCAGTCATTATTATCATGGTTAGTGAGCTCCAAACTTTCGTATTTGTGAAATATGAAATTTAGTTTTTTAATCCTTAAATTTTCAAATGCTGTTGTCAGTTTTGTGTACTAATAACTTACATAGGAGCATTTGAAAATATTTAAATATAAAAATATTTAACCCTAGTTATTAAGTACATTGACTTGTTAATATAAATTTTTTTCTTTTTCTCTTTTTCATTAAAAATTGGAACTATTAGTACCAAGTGTTTTTCTTTAGTCTGGGTATTGCTTTATTTTTAACATGTTTCAGTTCTACCCAATTTGAAGACCAACTGCAGGTACCATTGTGATATAAACAAAAATGTGGCTTAAAAAATATGTCTTATGATCAGTCACATAGCCTCATATTTGGACCTTATTATATTAGTGACACATTTTGAGATCTAGTTCTCCTGAAACACCGAAGTTTTGGCATTTGTCAATGTCAGGCAATTGAACTCCAATAAATTAACAGGGGCATAGCTCCAAATGGCATGAAACTGGTAGACATGTCACAAAACTTACAAGTAGCCACAAAAATAACATACTAACTAATACTGTTTATATAATCTCTTTTGTGTTTCATAATACATTCATATATATTCTCAGTTTTTATTAAGAACAACCATGGCTGTTGCAGGAAGTTTTGTCCTGTTTAATAGTCCAGGAAGCATTGAGAGTAGAGATATTCGCATAGGCACAACACATATCTGATTTTTAGTCCATATTATAATATATCACTCAGTAAAGTGTCTTACAGGATAAAAGGGAAGTTTTCTTGCTACCTACATATGGAAGACTTAAAACATGTATCTTTAAGAAAAGAATTGTTTTGGGATAGTCTCATCTGATAGGAAAATGGTTTTTTTATAGTAGAAGAATCTTCGCGATAGATACTTCAGAACTGATTATTTTCATTACTGACCTAATAAAATTATATATTTTTAATTTTATGTATTTTTTTAAAATTTGTATGGGTACATAGTAGCTGCATACATTTAGAGGGTACATGAGATATTTTGATACAGGAATTCAGTGTATAATAATTACATCAGGGTAAATGAGGTATCCATCACCTCAAGCATTTATCCTTCCTTCATGTTTCAAACAATCCAATTATGCTCTTTTAGTTATTTTTAAATGTACAATAAATTATTGTTGACTGAAAATTATCTCTGTTCATTAAAACGTAGTATTTAATTGCAGACAGTCCAAGTAACTAGTGTTCTTATAATTGTCCAAAATGTTCGTGTTCTAAGATAGCCTCATGTGAAAATGTTAAATAATGAATTGCATAAAGTAATTACTAATCAAACTACATTATGACCAACATTAAGAAACTGGCTTCAGCCAGGTGCGATGGCTCACGCCTGTAATCTCAGCACTTTGAGAGGCCAAGGTGGGTGGATCACTTGAGGTCAGGAGTTCAAGACCAGCGTGGCCAACATGGTGAAACCCCATCTCCACTAAAAATACAAAAATTAGCCAGGCATGGTGGCACAGGCCTGTAATCCCAGCTACTTGGGAGGCTGAGGCAGGAGAATTGCTTGAACCTGGGAGGTTGCAGTGAGCTGAGATCACGCCATTGCACTCTCTCTGCTCTCTAGCCTGGACAACAGAGTGAGACTTCATCTCAAAAAAAAAAAAAGGAACTGCTTCTTTTTTCTACCAGAATGATGACATTGAATACTGATACAACATCACATGGGACATGGCAATATTTTTAATTGTTTGATTTTTTTTTCCATTTATGCCTTGAAATTTACCAAAAATTATGAGAACTTTTAATATTTTAACTGGTCTGTATACTATTTTAAGAACATATTGACTCATGGTCTGGTGCAGTGGCTCACAACTGTAATCCCAGAACTTTGGGAAGCCAAGACGGGCAGATCACCTTTTGTCAGGAGTTCGAGACCAACCTGGCCAACATGGCAAAACCCCGTCTCTACAAAAAATACAAAAATTAGCCAGGTGCGGTTGTGGGCGCCTGTAATCCCAGCTACTGGGGAGGCTCAGGCTGGAGAATTGCTTGAGCTCGGGAGGTGGAGGTTACAGTGAGCCAAGACTGTGACACTGCACTCCAGCCTGGGTGACAGAGTGAGACTCCGTCTCAAAACAAAAAATAAAGTGAACCTATTGATTCCTAATGATATTTTCAAGATGAGGGTGAAAAGGATGGTATTTTTATGAGGGAGAAACATCAGACATCATCTTAGTTTTTAAACTAATATGATTTGGGTATTAGTAGAACAGTTATATTGACTATTGAATTTATGTATTTATATGTGTTTATACAAATTGTTAGGAAGTGTCGCTTGTTAGAATATATGTTCAACAAATAGAATGTTTATTTGGGCCCATTTAGGACTAAATAGCTTACATTTAAATATTGGTTATGATATCCTCACAGATAACACAGGCAAATTATCATTAAAATGATTTGTATTTTGTTGTTATTTGTTAACATTGAATTATAATCAGTTTGAAACCAGCATGTATCACTGTGAAAATAAATGCTGGTCTCTGTTTCAAGGAGTTTTTAAAAATCAAAGCAGAGGATCATTTACAAAGCAGGTAGTGGATTGAATGAAAAATCAGACAAAGGGGCAGAAAGATTTGTAATAGGTACTGCCCTTCTTACGGTTTAGCATTTAGGTAGAAGTGCTTGAAGATATTTTTGAGATTATTCTTTACAAATATATTTTTCCTCCATTTAATAGTATTTCATTCAACAAAAATTTATTGACCTCTCTATGCCAAACATTGAAGGAAAAGAGTAAAAATCAAGAGGATAAATGCATTAGTAAGTACAGGCAAAGATATTTTTAGTAAGCATACATTTATTGTGAACATGCTCAGTGACAGGTGACATAGTGCTCAGTGCTGGCAATATAAATAAGAATACCCTGGTACCTCCTTTCATGGAGGTCTCAGTTCATTTGGCAAAACAAACTAAAAATTAAAGTTACAGTATATTATCAGATAAGTGCTATAATAAAAGTAAGTAGTAAGCATTAAGGAAACATACAGGAGAAAACACTATAAGGAAATCTAAGGGAGGCTTCCCAGATAGGATACTAGAATCTTGATGGATTTATAGAAGTTAGTAAGGCCAAAAAAAAGTACATTTCCAAGTAGATGGAGTAATGTTGCAAACTTTCAGAGTGAGAGAACATGTGGAGGAATGACTAATTAAATAAAGCTGGAAGAGTTGAAAAGAAAAGAGTATTGACAAAGGATGAGGCTACATAGATGAGCAAAAGACAGACCCTTCTAAGAATCTGGGCTTCCAGTCTGTAAGCAGGGAGAGCCATAAAAGGATTTACAGCAAGGAAGCAACATGATGAGATGTACATTTTAGGGAGATCACTCTGGATACTATTGGAAAGCTAAAAAATGTTCAGTTATACCTGTAAGCTCTTTCCAGGATAAGAGTATGTGTGAATAATTCAGTAATAACAAAGTTTAAGAATTACTCAGGTTTGCGCAACTTGGTTCTTTTGAGATATTTGTAAATTAGGTTCTTTATATAATTGCATTAACAGACAATAATGGAATGTTATATTCTTAGCATAACCCTGAGCTGATCAAATATAAGAAGTGGAAAACTATTGATAATTGTTGGAAATTCCTGTCTGACCTATCTTTTGTCTGACTATTTAATGTTGATCATATTTTGTACTAAATCAGATGATACTAAGTGATGGCATTTACCATTCTAAATTGCCTGGACCTCCCTCTAGTGCTGGGTTTATAATTAAAAGGACATATACTACAAAAGAAGAAAAGAAACTGAAACTCAAAAGGAGTATAAGATTATGAGATAGGTTGAGATCTAAGAGGTAGAAAGTTAGGGAAGCATCCTTTCTCTTAATTGCCTCCTACACTGTAGCATACCTCTGTTTCTCTTGCTCACATATATTAAAAAGTTCTACTGCTGAAAATATGTATATGACTCTAAAGGCCTATATAGCTCACTCCAAACGTTTTAGCTGTTTTTATTATTTTAATTGCCTAAGAATAATATAATCGTAAATTCCATGATATAACCAGTTCTCCCTTTTGCCGTGAGGTAGGGGCCAGGCTAGCAATTTATAATAAACATTATTATTTTTATTATATAGAAAGTTTCTAAATAGATATTATTGGCTACTTCAGTAAACATGTTGATTTATAATTGAAACCACGAAATTGAGTACCACAATTATTTTTAAAAACTAAGTAAACATTGACTGCATATTTTGAAATTTTAGCTAAACAATGCATAGTATATAGTCGTAGTTTATGGCATATAAGTTATCTGTATGAATTCAACAGACTGAACTTTTCATACCTACCAAACCTATCTAACTTAATACAGATGACTATAAGCAAGCTTCAAAAAACTTTGATTTCCATTAATGTGAACCCAGGCTCTCATAAAAGTGAGTTTCTACTATTTTCCATGCAAGCAGCTAGCTTCCTTGCAGCACCTTGCCACTTAATTCCAACACAAATATCTTCCTACAGCAAAAAAAAATTTACTTATGTGACCATATGTCTGTGTTAGTCATTGCATATTATAGACATCTAGTTGATAATACTGGGTTTGTATTGAGGTCAAATCATATGGATCGTCACCTTAAAATTATTCCAACTTGAGATAAAATGTGGAAAAATTGTACTTCTGCCATCTGTTTTATATTAAATATGAAATTATTTAATTCAGAATTGGAAAGAGACAATTAACTTGTTTATAGTTTTTATTTTGCCATAAAGGAAAATTGCATTGTTTATGACATTAAAGAAGAGCTGGAAGTGAGAACACACTTACCAGAGTTCACATACTGAAGTTTATTTTCTCAGGCTCAAGTAATCTGTACTGTCTCTTCTAAAAATGGTTGACCAAAAGGAAGGTTTAAAGGCTGCTCTTTCATGAGAAATAATTGACAATGGAAGCAGTAAATACCTCTATTAAGTTAATTTCTTGCTTGCACTCTATCTCAGTTTTTACCTACTCAGGCTAATTTGCAGGTGCCTGGGATGAGTAGACAATCCATAATTTCTACCAATCAAGTAAAAGAAGGAAAGAAAACTGAGCTTCTCTCCCAGTTACCAGGTAGTTTGCTGTGGTTAAAATTAATGCAGACTTTACAGCAGCAGATACTAGCATTTTTATTTATTATAAGTAATTATTTTGAAATTTGGGAAATGAATAGTTGAGTACATCATTTGAGTGTTTATTTGACCAGTTATTAGTGCAAGGAACCATCATTTAAATGTTCTCTATGTATTATAGCAAATCAATTTGTTTCTCTCTTCATTTTAATGTGTTTTAAGAAAAATGAAGTATGGTTACTTTTACTTGAAAATATGTTTTATTTTTTGCAGTGTTTGAGCAACACACCTCCACTTACTGAGTATTTCCTCAATGATAAGTATCAAGAAGAACTGAATTTTGACAATCCCTTAGGAATGAGAGGTGAAATAGCTAAATCTTATGCCGAACTGATCAAGCAAATGTGGTCTGGAAAGTTTAGCTACGTCACCCCAAGAGCCTTTAAGGTAAGTGTGATAAATGCATTTTAGCAAGGGCACCTACAAGGGTACAAAGGTTGGTTCTTGGGGTAGGGGGAGTGAAAAATAGTAGCTATTACAATGGTTTGTGGCCCTCCAAAGGAATACAGTACATAAATAGATATACAATATATCTGTGGTATAAAATTTAGGTGGGAGGGATATGGAAGAGTTTTATCCGTTTTGTTTTTGTTTTTGTTTTACGTCTAAATCTGGGATGGGGAGAATAATGAAAAAAAGTTGAAAAACACTGGTGTGGTACAAGAATGACTATGGAGACAGTAATGAGCGTTTGTATAGTTGTTTTGGAATATAGTACATCTCTGGAAAACCTACGTGAATATTCTATACAAATGTGAAAGACTAAATTTGGGCGTTACTGAACTCTTAAGAACCCATTTTACTTTGAGAGTCATGAATTTGAAAAATTATCAAAATGAAAATTGTCTGCAAACCAAGCACTAAAAATTAAGTGTACTTTCAATATGGTTCTTAAACTTTTAAGGTTATTCACATGTGTGAATTGTTACTTATCAAGGTATTTATTGTTCAAATAAGAACTGAGCTGAAATTAAGCTTTATGGCTGAAATTTAGCTTTATGTTGTTAAAAAAATTCCTACTTAACTATATAGGTGAAACTTTGAGAAATTTTAAACTTGTAAAGAGAATAAGCAATTTTAAGTTGTTATTTATACAAGTAATTTAAATGGCATTGATATAGGACATCTACTAGACAACATTTTTTATTAGCTATATACTAGTTCTTAGAAAATAAAAAACAACCAGCAAATCAAAATACCTCTGTATTTGTCTTCCTTAACATTCTAAACTTTGGACATACTAGTCCAGACAAACCATCTCTCAGCTCTTTCCCATCTTTCTAATTGGTTTTGTTTTGGTAGATTTTCTGTCTTGAAATTATGTGTAAATAGGTTCTTGATTTATGTGAGTTTTTTCTGTCACATGATGATTCGTACTATTAGATTTATTTTCAGTCTCATCCAAAAAAAAATAGTGATGCAAAGATTTGGAAAATTGAATATGAACATTAATGTTTCTGTTATCTCTATAAGACTCATCCTCCTTTTGCACATAAAAACTAAGTGAGAGCCTAGAGTAGTTATCTTAAAAATGCTTTCAGATACGTGATTATCTTTATGTGGTAATACAGCAAGGATGAGAACCTGCCTCTTACTGTCTACCTACCAGACATTTATAGGAGGAGGCAATAGGAATACCTAAAGCTAAGAATTAAGAACATCTGGAAAATCCTTTGACAAATAGTGAAACAACAATTAATGACAATGAAATCTATGACCAAAGATCAATACATTTTTATATATAAGGATTACATGTGTTGATCTATTTTATCCCAGATAAGCTTTGTTGAGTGCTTACTAGGAATGCAAAACAAAATATAATTCATATATATTCCTGTTGTTCATGTATACAATTTTTATTATTCACAGGAGTGAGTCCTTAACACTGAACTCACAGCAAACAGCACTATAACTCATGTCTTAATGAAGCATATCTAACACATACTTTTTCTCCATAAAGCACATCACAGCTTTCTTGCATTTAGGAACACTAGCCTGGCATGTTAGTACTTCGTTTAGTGGCCATTTTAAATACTGAAATTAACAACAAAAAGAACAAAAATGTGAAAAAACATAACACTAAATAAACTACAAAGGACACTTGTTTATAGATTCAGAACTGAAACAACAAGCCAAAGCATCACCTTGTTCAACCCCAGCTGGTAACACGCATGCCAGGTGACTCAAATTTTTTGCCAAATGACCATGAATTGATTTTGGGGTTACAAATAAATTTTAGCAAGCAGGCAGATTCACAAATGTGGAATCCATGAATAATGAGAATCTATTGTACATATTTTTAAAAATCAATCCTGTTCCTAGAACTGATTTTATGGTTCTGCATTTCTTACAGACACAGGTAGGACGTTTTGCACCTCAGTTCTCTGGATATCAGCAGCAAGACTGTCAAGAACTATTAGCTTTCCTATTAGATGGATTACATGAGGATTTGAATAGAATTAGGAAAAAACCATATATACAATTAAAAGATGCAGATGGAAGGCCAGATAAGGTAAATTTCATGATCTTATTTTCACCATTGTTATAATTTTGTGATAACCTCTTTCTAATTTGTGTCTGTTATCCTTGTAGGTAGTTGCCGAAGAAGCCTGGGAAAACCATTTAAAACGAAATGATTCTATCATAGTAGATATATTTCATGGCCTTTTCAAATCAACTTTAGTTTGTCCTGAGTGTGCTAAGATTTCAGTAACATTTGATCCTTTTTGTTACTTGACACTTCCATTGCCCATGAAAAAAGAACGCACTTTGGAAGTTTACTTAGTTAGAATGGATCCGCTTACCAAACCTATGCAGGTAAATCATGGGGGTTTTTTTGTTTGTTTTTTTGGTTTTTTTGCATTTGTTATTTTTAGTGTTGCGTCCTTATTATAAAAATTAACTGTTGAATTATCAAGCCCAATCAATAATGTTTATTTGTATAAGAGATTTTATAAGCTGAGTACTTTGGAAATTAGTGTGACTTTTTACAATCTTGAAAGAGCAACATGTGTCATATAAAAAATTCTCAAAAGGCTTTTTCTCATGAAAGAAAGATGAGAGGTTTGTTTTTATAATATTGGGTGAATATTACCTTATGAAGATTAACATTTTTTATATTTTTTAAACTTCAAGTTTCGTGTTAATTGTAATTTTTTTACTAGTGGCTATTGGAAGTAAAGCTAATACTGTACATTTTAATTCATAATGTGATAATAGTGTATTTAAATACTTGTAATTTTTAGGCATTTTAGGAACTTAAAGTAGAAGTTAGACTGAAAATATTTCGTTCAGTAATGTTCTCTAATTTTTAATACTTTGAAGTATCACATATTACTTATTCTGTGCAAAAGTCCTGTGTTAAGTCTTACTGTCAGATTGTCTGCCTGATTCCGTTACCTAGTTTTATAATTGCATTATTTATATTTTTTGGGTAAAGCACTGTCTTTTCTCCCTTAGTTATTATATAATCCTCTTCTGACACTTGACCCATCCCAGTGAAAGTAACTTCTTCTTTTTCTACCTCTCTTTCCCTGAATTCTAACACTTAACTAATTTTATTATAACTTTTGGCTTACTTTTATATTTTCTCCTTAGACTACAAGTTCTTTGAAGACAGGGACCTTGTAAACCTTTGTATTTCCAACTTTTGTGGCTTGTAGATATTAATGCACAAGAAGTATTCAAAAATTTTATTCATCAAGATACTTAACTATGCACCTACTAAGTATAAAGCTGTTTCACTAAACAAAACAGATACGATTCCTGCTTTAGAAGATTGTTTTCTGTAAATTTTTAGCCAAATAGCTCAGTTTGTTAGTTCGTAATAGTCATGATGTCTATATGAAAGCTATACTTTGAACAAAATTATGATCTTACCATTCAGGGATGTATTTGGGTTTACTGTCAACAAAGGCAGAGTGTATGTAGTGTTCATTAAAAACACAGTCCTTTTATTCAAAGTAATTAAAGTCTAGTAGATACTAGGTATGTATTCAGTTATGCAAATTTAAGCTATTTGTTTTTCTGCTGCTTTATGTTTTCTTTATGAACTCATTGAACACAATGCCCTCATCAGTATTTCACTGGGGAGTGCTAAGTACTATCCCTTATCTGTGACCAGAGCCAATAAAGACCTGCTTTTACTTTTGGCCTGGGGAATATGTGTTCACATTTTTAAAGTTATGTCCTTTAGGTATTTACTTATTCACTCTTTTTTAAGTACAAGATTGTTAACATTCTTTTCAATGGTGAGAAACTATAACAGTGCCAAACCACATCCTTACCTCTCTAGTTTGTAACTTTGCAAATATACACCAATGAGTGTAATGGAGCAAGAGAGCATAGAATAATGAGTATAAATTTACTGCAACAAAAAATAAATGTAGATATTTTATTCCTCTACAGCACATTTGTTAGAGATAATATTCTCCCATGCCAATAATATAAGTAATCTATATCATAATAGTGGCAAATTGCATTAATTTACACATTAGTCCATAAGGTATATGGTAAGTACTCTTCCATAAATTGGGCTCGAAATTATTTTTCCAGCAATGTGAATTTCATTGACTTACCACTTTTCTCATTTGGTGACCAATGATATAAATTTGTGGAAGTTAGAGCCATGGTTAGCACAGAGAAATTCGGTTGTTTTTGTGTTTTGTGTTTTTTTTTTTTCTTTTTTCCATTTAGAGGCAGTACCAACTCAAATACAAAATGATCACTTGCTTTAACCAGTTCGTGAGGAAAGTGAAATTAGCTGAGTTTGCCTATTTGTTGAGTTTTCCCATCACTGAAGTTGATTTAGGTCATGGAAGCTTATTAGGAAAAATATTGAATATGTATTATGTCTTGGGCTCTCATGCTGTGCAAGGTGCTAGAAATATAATGGTGTTTCTAGTCCTTGTTCTTCAAGAAGCTTGTCATACAGTGTGAAAATTGCTCTGACAGGGTGCTGCAAGAAAACACAGAAAGAGTAACCTACCCAAACTAGTTATGAGGCCTGTGATGAATTCTGAAGGACAATTAGGTTATAAGCAGGGGAAAACTAGAAATAAAAGCATTATAGGGCAAGATAGTGGCATGTAGAAAGAACTTATGGCAAAAGAGGACATGGCCCACTTCTGTAGTCTACAAGTATGGCAAGCAGGAGCTAGATCACAAAGAACTTTGATGCCAGTATAAGAAGTTTGAACTTCATCCTAAAAACTAGGGAAGCCATTAAAGACTATTAAGTATAGATATTATATGGCCAGAATTGTGTTTGAGAAAGATGATTCTGGCTAGCACAGAGATTGGTTAGAAAAGGCTTAGCACTAAGACCAGATAAGAAGCTTTTAGTGATCAGACGACAGACAAATGACAAACGCTTCAGCTCAGAAAATGAGTGTCAGGATGGCAGTTTGAAGAACCAGTTGAATGTGGGAAGTGAAAATGTATGAGTATATTCAAAGATGATGCCAAGTTTACTTGACGGGAAAAGAGGAGACAGCAGTGCTGTTTTAGTGGAATATATAGGAAGAACAAGTTGAAGAAGGAATCTATTTTCGTATTGAGCATGGTGGCCTAACATGACCCAATCCTGTGTTTAGCATTGGACATGCTGACTTATAGATGCATGAGAACACTTAGGTAGAGATATCCAGTAGGCATTGAATTTGTGTATCTAGACCAAAGGAGAGAGACTGCTTTAGATGTAAATTGGGCAATGAGCTCTATGAAAATGATAGTCAGTGTTTTAGAAGAATGAGATTACTTAAGGCTAAGGTGACCCTGTGATTTATCATCTAAACAAGAACTCTTTTGAAAATAGAAGGGACTGTCATTAATAATTATACTAGGATATCAGGCTAATCCAGGACTGGCCAAAGCAAATCAGGAGATACTGTCACCTCATCCAGGGAGAGCATATAAAATTGAGAAGAAGGCTAAAGACAAAACTCTAAAGAACACTATAGGAGAACTTCAAAAGTAGAATATGATCATAGCAATAGAAAAGAATTAAGAAATAGTCGTGTTATAAGGAAAGGGAATTTCTTAAGGAGAAAGTGGTCAGCAGTCATATTACAAAGAGGTCAATAAAATAAAGACTGATAAGTTGTAAACAGTATTGGCAGCCTTGGAAACAAGTTAAATAAAGAGGTGAAGACAAGCCAGCAAGAGGGTTGAGAAGTAAATGTGATAAGAAAATTATAATATAGATACCATTAATAAAGTTATTTATAAAATAGAGGAAAAGGGGAGATAATTAGAGGGAAAGCAATGAGGGACGCTTGTTTTTTGAGAGACTTTATATTCCATTGCTTATGCAAGAGTCAAGATAAAATGGAAGAAAGAATAATTGCTGGGTTTAGGTCCCAGAGAAAGCAGAAGAGCATGGGATTTAGAGCATAGATGCTAGGGTTAGCCTTGAATAAGAAAAGAGACACCTGTCTTCCCATGTGTTGCAAGAGACAAAAAAGTACCTATATGTATTCAAAGAAGTTAGTAGGAGAACAGGAAGTTGGAGATTTTCCCACCCAGTAGCTTCTGTTTTTGAGGTAAAATAGGTATTCTGCTGATATTAAGGGAGCAGTAGTGAAATAGGAAGCCTAAAGAATGGTGAAGTTTTTTTGTTTTTTTGTTTGTTTATTTGTTTTTGAGGCGGGGTCTTGCTCTGTCACCCAAGTTGGAGTGCAGTACGGTGTGATCTCAGCTCTCGCTCACTGCAACCTCTGCCTCCTGGGCTCAAGGGATTCTCCCACCTCAGACTCCCAAGTAGCTGGGACTACAGGTGTGTGCCTCCATGCCCAGCTAATTTTTTGTATTTTTGTAGCAACGGGGTTTTGCCATGTTGTCCAGGCTAGTCTCGAACTTCTTGGGCTTAAGCGATTCACCCGCCTTGACCTCCCAAAGTGTTGGGATTATAGGCGTGAGCCACTGCACCCAGTCCGATGAAGATTTTAAATAGTTATTGAGATAAATGAGAGAATAAGCAGATGTGTGATATGCAGAATTATTTCTGGGTACTGTCAAAGGGTCGGTTGAGATTGGGCACTGTGAATTTGTAGCACACCAACCTCTAAAATTGAGAAATTTTCTCCAGCACATATGAACAGCTCTGAGAAAGTTTAGCAAGAGTGGAATGAATAGAATTGAGTAACAAAGACATTAAAGGTTCGCGATAAAGCATGTAGGGCCTGGGTGGAAGGGCAAGAAGACAGTAGGGAGCTGGTAAACTGGGAGAAAACAGAGTTAAAAGGAATAGAAATCTCTGTGCAAGCCAAGAAGAGAGAAGAATGAATTTCCAGAAGTAAGAAGTAGCGGTTAGACAGTAGCCTGTTAGTTTAAGATAGTAAAAGTGGGGCTGGGTGCAGTGGCTGACTCCTGTAATCCCAGCATTTTGGGAGACTGAAGCAGAAGGATCACTTGAATCCAGGATTTTGAGACCATTCTGGGCAACATAATGAGACCTCGTCTCTAAAAAATAAAAATTAGCCACTCATGGTGGCACACGCCTGTAGTCCTAGCTACGCAGGAGGCTGAATTGGGAAGATGGCTTGAGCCTGGGAGGTTGAGGCTGCAGTGAGCCAAGATCATGCCCTGTACTCCAGCCTGGGCAACAGAGTGAGAGCCTGTCTCTAAAAAACAAACAAAAAAACATAGCAAAAGTGGGAGCAGTTTCAAGTGATGACAGGATCTAATAAGTTGACTAAGGTTGATTAATGCAAATGTCTTTGAATTGAGGAACCAAGGAATGATAAGACTAGGACAAATTATCCATGTGGACATTGTCACCCAGGACCCAGGATGGTGGCAAGATTAGAAACAAACACTGAGCCAAATGCCAAATGAATGTGAGGTAGCAACCATGAGGTCACTCTCATTTACTGAATTTTTTTTCCAAAGTAACAAATTTATTACAATTCTTTTTTGTTTTTTAGTACAAAGTGGTTGTCCCCAAAATTGGAAACATATTAGATCTTTGTACAGCATTGTCTGCTTTGTCAGGAATACCTGCAGATAAGGTAAGATGTTTCTGGGGTTGAAGTATATAAGTTGGTATTTAGTTTCTTAGTGTTGTAAAACCAGCTTAATAGAAATTTATTTCCTTTTAGATGATAGTTACTGATATATACAATCATAGATTTCACAGAATATTCGCTATGGATGAAAACCTTAGTAGTATTATGGAACGGGATGATATTTATGTGTAAGTATAAAACTCATTGTGCAAAATATTACTTGAAAAAAAAATCAAAAGAAGTAACATAAAATTTTGAGAGTTTATGGTCAGTTTTGTCCTTGTAGGTTTGAAATTAACATCAATAGGACAGAAGATACAGAGCATGTGATTATTCCTGTTTGCCTAAGAGAAAAATTCAGACACTCAAGTTATACCCACCATACTGGTTCTTCACTTTTTGGTCAGCCTTTTCTTATGGCTGTACCACGAAACAATACTGAAGACAAACTTTATAATCTCCTGCTCTTGAGAATGTGGTAAGTGCCAAACAATTCTACATTGACAAAATAAATATGGGAATAAAATATAAAATAGCTAATAAAAATAAACACACAAGGTACTATCAGAATATAATTATACAAGTCTGTATTGTCTCAGTTTTGTTTATAGTCAGATTATAGTCCTAATCCACTTTCTTATTCACGTAAAACACATTATGGAGGTAATTTCAAACCCAGGAAGCATGAAGTCTGTAGCAAGGCCAAAAGTTTACAGTTGGAAGGAAATAGGAATTTATGTTATAATAATTATGTGTTACATGTTTGTTCTGTGAAATCATAACAAATGTCAAATGCTATATGTTTGCACTGTGAAATGACAAATGTCAAATGCTTCATTTCTTTATATACATTACCACTTCATGATTAATAGTATTGTACGGCAGCCTATTTTTTGCCTTCCTAAATCCCCTTATTTGAATTATAAAGTTATCAAGAATGTCATTTGATCCCTTTTATCTTTGAAAGCTGATATATTTAGTATTCTTTCTTGCATATCTAATTATTATGGTTTCATAACCCATATGTAAAGATCACATTATACAAAAATAAGTGTTTTTAGCAACAATATATACCATCTAAATGAGGATAAGTTGAGAAATTATTTGCAACAAATATTTAACATTTAACCTAAAAGGTAACGTACTAATTATTTTTATAAAGAGGAGCAAAACAAATTATTAGTCAGCTATATGTATGGTACTGTAAGTTTGATTTTAACCTTGAATCTACTAAGTGACCACTGTTACTACATTAAAAAGTTTTGTTTTACTGATAGAATGAAAACATTTTTAAAGTTTTTATCTTTGTAGTACTGAACTTGTTTGATTTCTGATTTTACTTAAGCCGATATGTCAAAATATCTACTGAAACTGAAGAAACTGAAGGATCCCTACACTGCTGTAAGGACCAAAATATTAATGGGAATGGCCCAAATGGCATACATGAAGAAGGCTCACCAAGTAAGACTTTTCTGTTAAATTATAAAAATGTTTCACTTAAATAATTGCTTCAGAGAGAAAGTTAAGAAAATGGGAATTAAAGAGCTAAAAAATACCTGCAAACCTACGACTAATAATATTAATAATTTAAAAATATAACATTGAGTTTATTTAAAGTTCTCTAATATCTAAAATTAGGTGAAATGGAAACAGATGAGCCAGATGATGAATCCAGCCAGGATCAAGAACTTCCCTCAGAGAATGAAAACAGTCAGTCTGAAGATTCAGTTGGAGGAGATAATGATTCTGAAAATGGATTATGTACTGAGGACACTTGCAAAGGTCAACTCACGGGACACAAAAAACGATTGTTTACATTCCAGTTCAACAACTTAGGCAATACTGATATCAACTACATCAAAGATGATACCAGACATATAAGATTTGATGATAGGCAGCTTAGGCTAGATGGTAAGTATTTGTGAAAAATGGCTTGAACATTAAACAAGCAGAGCATGTTTTTTTGTTTTTTAGGTGAAAACCATGAAATTCAGCCCTGTCAAGAAATACACTATTTACTTTTCTATCTCAAATTTTATATGAAAGGACTTAATATCTAAGTAGACCAAAATGTGTGTCTGTGTTTCATAAATGGAGATTGAATTCATGCTTAAGTTTTCTATCTTTTTTTAAACTTTTAAATTATTTCAATGGCTTGGAAACTGCTATTTGCCCTAATCACCTGTACAAGTAGAAAAGATTGCTATTTATTTATTCTAGTGTATATCCTAACATTAAAATATACTTTAATACTAAGACATATTAAATTTTAAAGAAAAAATATGTTTTCCACCTTAGAAAGATCTTTTCTTGCTTTGGATTGGGATCCTGATTTGAAAAAACGATATTTTGATGAAAATGCTGCTGAGGTAAGTCATCACTCACTTATTTACCTTTCCTTGATTTACTTTATGTGATTACCAGAGATAATCATACTGTTGTGTTACATTCTTTGCTTCCACCAAATGTTCATTTTGCCAGTAAAAAATTGGTCATGAACTAGAAAAGAAAGTCTTTGCAAAAATACCTTTTTTTCCCCAAAGGTTCAGAGTTCATTTTGAACATGTTTTGCTCATCCATATAGGAGTGTACAGGAATTATTTAGAAGTATGATATAAATCTCAACTGAAATAAGCTTTATGATTCTTGTGAGAAAGTTTAGGAGTTTTCATTATTATTCATAGTAAGATGGTACCACTAAAATGAGTTTTGTTTCATTTGTTCTCTTAACTCAAGAAATACTTCTCTTTAGGACTTTGAAAAACATGAAAGTGTGGAGTATAAACCTCCTAAAAAACCCTTTGTGAAATTAAAAGATTGCATTGAACTTTTTACAACAAAAGAAAAGCTAGGTGCTGAAGATCCCTGGTAAGAGACAAAATTAAATAATTGTTTTTGTTTTCTTTAAGGGTTTATTCTGAGATACGTGCCACATTAACTTGAAAAAGTAATTACTAAATTCTCTTTGATGTTTTAAATAGTAAAGGATTCTTTATATAAGTGGTAGCCTTTTAAGAGGGATAGGAATGTCTTAAAAAATACTGTTACAGTGTTGCCTTAATTTTATTACTGTGTTTTTCCTAATAGCCATTATACTATTAATAATTCATTTTAGTTACTTGTTTTCCAAGAAATTTTAGCTACGTAATCATTTTGAGAGAAGCTTTTTAGGAAAAGTGTAGTGATATATTTTGTGATGTTATTCCATTAGAGCCCAGTTTTGAGATTTTCTAATACCTATCTTCCAGCACAGATGTCTTTTTTGCATACTAAAAGAGAAATAATCTAGCCCTCATTATGTCTTTAAATATTTGTTTGTATATTAATTTATAATGGTTTAACCTTTTTGGAAAATGTGTTGAAAATAAAAATAACAAGAGTTGCTTTCAACCTGGTACATATTAGGCATACGATAATTGCCCACTGAATAAATGTAGAACTTTCTGAACATTTTTTGTTATTTTCATTAATGGGGGTTGTTTGTACCTCTATCAAGCTTTAAATACTTCTCTTTATTCTTAGGTATTGTCCGAATTGTAAAGAACATCAGCAAGCCACAAAGAAATTGGATTTATGGTCCTTGCCTCCAGTACTTGTAGTACATCTCAAGCGATTTTCTTACAGTCGATACATGAGAGACAAGTTGGATACCTTAGTTGATTTCCCTATCAAGTAAGCTTTAATTGTATTTTATAAGTATTGAGCAACTCTTCTTTCAAATTTACTTGATGCTTTTTGTTATTATCCTTTAGTAAATATCAGGTGCCATTGGACCCAATTTCAGCTTTCAAGTTTGCTTTTGAGTAGTTCTAACAATTTATAAGGATCAGTGTTTCAAAATTTTTATTTTTTCTTAGAGATTTTCCAAAGACCAAAGAGGAAATATACTTTTAAAAACTAAAAACAATAAAACTCCTTTTGTGTTATATTACCTATGGGTTAATTGGTCTCATTTATAAATCTAAGATACTTTATGGTACTTAGTAATTTTGTTTATCTAGGAATTATTTCATCATTACTCATCACTTACTTCTAAATATGTTGGGTTTTCTTGGTGGTTTTTTTTTCTTTGTTTGTTTGTTTTTTGAGACAGAGTCTCACTCTGTTGCCCAGGCTGGAGTGCAATGGCACAATCTCAGCTCACTGCAACCTCCACCTCCTGGATTCAAGTGATTCTCCTGCCTCAGCCTCCCAAGTAGCTGGGATTACAGCCACCTGCCACCATGCCCAGCTAATTTTTGTATTTTTAGTACAGACAAGGTTTCACCATATTGACCAGGCTGGTCTCAAACTCCTGACCTCAAGTGATCCGCCCGCCTTGACCTCCCAAAGTGCTGGGATTACAGGCATGAGCCACCACGCCCAGCCCTAAATATGCTGTTTTCAAAAAGACTAAAATAAAACAGAATAATGGAATTGCTTAGAAGGATAACACCGTAGTGAAATAAATCATCCCTATTACATCATCCTTCAGTTTTCCTATTGCCATTATTTGACATCATATTTGTAAAAAGATACATCTATGGCCATACCACCTTGAACGCACCCTGATCTTGTCTGTAAAGAAGTACAAAGAAGTCTGTATACATCTTCATGCTTTATCTCTCTTTTTTTCTTCCCCTGCTTTTACTGAACAGTTGAGAATTCAGAATGACAAAAAGGAAACATTGTATTCCCAATCACTTAGTCATTCAATAGGAAGGACTGCATCACACAATATTTTGTACAAGAACTTAGTACTATCCCATTTTGCAAAAAAAACTTTCAGTGGTATTATTTCATATTCTGTGATATTTGTGCACCAAAATGTACTTGATACAGTTAGTAAGTGGACAATTGCTAAAGGCAGGTGTATCTACAAAGGTAACTAGAAGGAAATAGATTACATAAAATATTCATTGGATTACTCAATATAATTGGTGGTTATAAATTTAAAATTATTTGTAATTATTGAGTGAAAAAAAGATCATTTTCTCTTTAACAAAATAGTGAGCTATAAGTTTTCAAGAATATAGCATTTGGCAATGTAAGTATAAGAAAAAGAATCAGGGCTGGGCACAGTGGCTCACGCCTGTAATCCCAGCACTATGGGAGACCGAGGTGGACAGATCATGAGGTCAGGAGATCAAAACCATCCTAGCCAACATGGTGAAACCCCATCCCTACCAAAATACAAAAAAATTAGCCAGGCGTGGTGGCACGTGCCTGTAGTCCCAGCTACTTGGGAGGCTGAGGAAGGAAAATCGCTTGAACCCGGGAGGTGGAGATTGCAGTGAGCTGAGATCGCGCCACTGCACTCCAGCCTACCTAGTGACAGAGCGAGACTCCGTCTCAAAAAAAAAAAATAAAGAATCAGAAGTAATGACAAACTAGAATCTATTAGAGATGTATTTAAAATTTAGAATCATTATTGTTTTTTAATGATGCAGATACAAGAAGAACAACCAGAAATAATAATAAGCTATTTACAAGATAGTCATTTTCCAGGTTCTTGAATGATAGATTATGATTAGTCAGTCACATTCAAGGGATGTTGCCCATTTCAGGTATATAGGTCATCAAAGACAGCAAATGTAGAATAAAATTAGGGTTTGATATATTAATATTTTTTAAAACTTCTAAGAAAGTTGTTTTCACTATTCCTATATTTTTCTTCACATAAGTCACTTCTTTTTTTTTTTAATCTCCGACCCTGCCCATAAAGTACTTTCTAAAATTGACTTTAAAATGAAGATCTACTGGACCCAGATGGTCAATAGCGATGACTGTTCTTCCTGGTATACTGAGAGTTAAATGTGTTAGCATAAAAACGTTAATCTAAATGACAACATTCAACATTTTTATTTTTTTAATTTTTTAATTTTTATGGGTACATAGTAGGTGTATATATTTGTGGGGTACATGAGATGTTTTGATGGAATGTGAAATAGTCACATTATGGAGAATGGGGTATCCATCCTCTCAAACATTTATCCTTTGTGTTACAATCCAATCACACGCTTAGTTATTTTAAAATGTATAATTAAGTTAATACTATAGTCACCCTGTTGTGTGATCAAATAGTATGTTTTATTCATTCGTTTTTTTTTAATTCATTAACCATCCCCACCCCACCTCTCCCCTGCCTTCCCACCACCCCCCTGCCTTCCCACCACCCTTGCCATCCTCTAGTAACCATCCTTCTACTCTCACTGTCCATTAGTTCAATTCTTTCGATTTTGAGATCCCACAAATGAGAACATGGGCTGTTGTCTTTCTGTGCCTGGCTTATTTCATTTAACGTAATCTCCAGTTCCATCCATGTTGTTGGAAATGGCAGGATCTCATTCTTTTTTATAGCTGAATAGTACTTCATTGTGTATATGTACCAGATTTTCTTTAGCCATTTATCTGTTGATAGACACTTAGTTCCATCAACATTGCAACACATAGTTTCATCAAATCAACAAGATTTGATTGTTTCTAAATCTTAGCTGTTGCAAACATTGCTGCAACAAACCTGAGAGTGTAGATATCTCTTCAATATCCTCAATGAAGCATTTTAAAATTTTCAACCCATAAACAAATATTTGCCAAAACATTAATATCTCAGAGGTACATGTATGATTTGTTTTGTAAGTTATTTGACTCATAATTTCTTTAGTGAGAGAGGGATATATATATATATATATATATATATATATATATATATATATATGTCAAACAACAATGGCAGAAGGGAATAGAATTGATTGCATTTAGGGACAACATAAAAATTAACTTGGTTTCTTTTTTAAACAGTGACTTGGATATGTCGGAATTCTTAATTAATCCAAATGCAGGTCCTTGCCGCTATAATTTGATTGCTGTTTCCAACCACTATGGAGGGATGGGAGGAGGACACTGTAAGTTGACAGTTTGCCTTTTTACCCAATCGTGGTGTTTGAAGAACTCCAGACTTTTTTCTTTAAGATATTTATTGCTTCTTAAGGATAAAATATCAGATGTGTCTTGCATATAGTAGTTCAGTATTGATTAATGAATGAGTCAGCTTTTGAACATTTTTTTTTCCACATAGGGTATAGAGAATTGAGTTCATCATACTCCTCAGTTCAAGGCCCAGAAGGGAATGTTGTCCCATTTAGAGTGCATTTCCCTCCACATTCTCCTTCCCCTTTGCTTTCTAACATGTTTGATGCAGATACTCTTATAAATCATTAATATTTATTCATTTAATTGGTACTGTGCTATAGATCTCACTAGATCTCAACACTTATTAAGACTTATCTGTGTTACTTTGTGTCCATTTAGTCAGTTGTTTCTCACTGCTTATAATTTACATCTACCATATTTTCTCTCTCCACTTACCTCATGATGGACATCTAAATTGCCTTTCACTTTCTACCACTGTAAGATTGATAAACCATTGTTTATGGTATCCTATGTAAGAATTTATTTAGGCTGCATACCCAAAAGTGAAATTGCTGAGTTTAAGTGAGTAAATGTTACCAGATTGCCCCCCAGAATGGCTCTAACACTCGACACTCTGCAAGCAGTTGATTTTTCTGTTGAATGATATTTACATTCCTTGGATATATCTTACTTATCATTATATATTTTTTGATACACAGTTGGATTTAGTCAAACTTATTTAGGGTTGTTACAATTTCATTCATAAGTGAAATGGTTTTGTAAGTGTTTTATATTTTCATTATCTTAGTTTGGAATAAAAGAGTCATAAAACAAGCTGAGATGCTTTATCCTTTTTCTGGTTTTTGGAACATCTAGTACAATATAGGAATTAACTGTTCATCAAAGTCTAGTAGAATTAACCCGTAAAGCCATTTAGGCTTTACAGACATATTGTTTTTATTTATGTCATGCCTATTGGTCTATTCAGTTTTCTTTTTCCTTTTGTGTATATTTTGATGTTCTCTCTGTTTCTAAAAATGTATCCCTTTCATTGAGGTTTTTCATTTTATTTAAGAATTGCTGTTTGTAATGCTTATATCACACTGTTTTTATCCTATTTTCATTCTTTTTCTCTCTCTTTTTTTTTTTTAAATCAATTCTTCTTGGCCAGGCACAGTGGCTCATGCCTGTGATCCCAGCACTTTGGGAAGTGGAGGTGGGTGAATCACGAGGTCAGGAGATCAAGAGCATCCTGGCCAGCGTGGTGAAACCCCGTCTCTACTGAAAATACAAAAATTAGCTGGGTGTGGTGGTGCGTGCCTGTAATCCCAGCTACTCGGGAGGCTGAGGTAGGAGAATCGCTTGAACCGGGGAGCCGGAGGTTGCAGTAAGCCGAGATCACACCATTGCACTCTGACCTGGCAACAGAGCAAGACTGTCTCAAAAAAGAAAAAAAAGTATCGGTCTTCTGAGATTTCTATCTTATTAGTCTTTTCAAAGAATTAGCTTTTCATCTTATTAAATTTTTATTTTTGTTGTTGTATGTGTTTATACTTTTTATAATTATTATATTTTATTTTATCTATACATTTTTTTTTAGACCAGGTCTCTCTCTGTCACCAGGCTGGAGTACAGTTGCACGATCTTGGCTCACTGCAACCTCTACCTCCTGGATTCAAGTGATCCTACCACCTTTGCCTCCCAAGTAGCTGGGACTACAGGCACATGCCACCACACCCAGCTAATTTTTTTGTATTTTTAGTAGCAGTGGGGTTTCACCATGGTGCCCAGGCTGGTCTTGAACTCCTGGGCTCAAGAGATCCTCCTACCTCAGCCTTCTGAGTGGCTGGGACTACAGGTGCACACCACCACACCTGGCTTGTATGTATTTATTCTATCTAATTGATTTCTTCCCTTCCTTTCATTGTATGGTTCCTCTTGTTACTTTGGGTTTCTATGTTACTCTTCTTGCAACTTCTTGAATTGAATGCTTAGCTTTTTGCTTTTCATTGTTTCTCCTCTATTGAAGGCTAATTAAAAGGCTATAAATTTCTGCTAAGTACTGCTTTAGCTGTGCTTCAGATTTTCATTCCTTTATGATTTCCTAATTAGCACAATGTCATTTAATCATATGCTTAGTTTTCAAATATAGAGTTTGTCACTTCATTCTTTTATTACATAGCAGTTGAGAGCATCGTCTACATTAATCTTTAGGAGTCTGAAAGTTCCAACATGTCTTAGTACATGGTCTGTTCCTTAACTGTTTGTATGCTTGAAAAAATATATACATTCCCCATTTAAATATAGAGTTCTTTATATCTGTGATATTTTAAGCTTATCACTGTATTCAAACCATTACTATCCCTGGTTATTTTTTATGTTCATTTTATTCCTGAGAGGAATTTGTCAGGACTCCTACTAAAGTGTTGATTGACCTGCTTCTCCCAACAGTTTTATTAGTTGTTAATATTTTGCATAGTTATACTTATGTTCATAATGGGTAGCTCTTCTTTCTATGTTGTTCCTTTTAACACCGGGATTTGACATTCTTTGCCCCTTTTTTCTTTTTCTCAGGTATTACAAGTGTTACTCTAGCTTTCTTCTTGATATCATTTAATTTACAAACTCTGTGCCTTTGTGTTGAGTGTGTCTCTTACAGATCACACAGACCTAAGTGCAGCATCTGCTCTGCGCTGGTCTTGGGTTGAGATCAACGAACTCACAGCACACAAAAGGCTGCACCCAGCACCAGGTTTACTTAGATTTAAGAAAGGATACAGGTCAAGAAACAATACAGCATGCACAGCAACAGCTTAGCAGAGGTCCTTTGTAGCTGGAAGGAGAGAAAACAGAGAAAAGTGTGCTCAAAGTGTTCAGCCCACTGCTGTTTCATTCCACTCCTCACCAAGGCTGATTTTTAACCAGCTGCATGGGGTACAGTCATATTAGTTGTCAAATATTTTGTTAGCCCAACAGGACTTTCAAACAGCAATAAGACTCTGATTCAGTTAGCCTAAGTATTGCTGATTTCTGTGACAAAAATTGAAGCATGAAATTTAAAAGCTTTCTTCTAGATTGTTTTCTCATTTCTGTCTCCATCCATTCTGTCGCATTCTGCAGCCATCTTGAATGCACACAGAAATATTATTGAGTTCATATATTGAGAACAGGGTTCTCAATTTTTTGTTGTTGTTGTTAGTTCCTTTGACTCTAACTTTCCTCTGCTTCTACGGTTTCTCTCCATGGTTGACTTTTGAAGAGAGGGAACCAACACCAGGTAGAATATGAAACATTTCTTCCACCTGCTAGGTACTCAGTAAAATCGTTAACCAAACAACTTAGAATTTAAACCGTTATTTTATTGTGATTGATTGGTTAGTTGGCTGGTTGGTTGATCGGCTTGTCTTTTGAATTATCTTCTGGCCACCAGTGGAGGTTCACCAAAGATAATGCTTACCTTACTTTCAAAGTATTGTCATTCCCTCTGAACATCATCTAAACAGGTAACTTCATAGAAAGAGAATATTGCCCTTTGATTTCAGCCATATTAAGGATAATACCTCAATTTTGTATTTACATACAAATGAGAAGAATAATAATATTTACTTTAGGATGGGAAGAATTATTTAGAAGCCATACCCTACAAAGTGTCACTTTTTAGAAGCAATGACCACATATAATTATTTTGGAAACATTGTGCAACTTTATTTCTTCAGTTATTGAGTAGTTTATACAAGGCATGGGATGGGAGAAGGGGCATTTTTTTAACTTAAAGCAGATCTTTAAAAATTATGTGGATTAATGAATCACTTTTTGCCTTTTTCTTGCTGTGTAGAGTCAATCCTTTGTATCAGTGGTTACCACAGATGTTCAAGTTCCTTATATAAAATATTGTAGTATTTGCCTATAACCTACCCACATCCTCTCATATACTTGTATGTATAGATTATTTGTAATACCTAATACAATGCCTGCACATCACTTCATTCACATGAATGTAGCATAGTACTCAGCACATGGTAAATTCAAGTTTTACTCTTCAGGACTTTGTGGAATTTTTTTTTCTCAAATATTTTTGATCTGTGGTTGGTTGGGTTCAGGGATGCAGAACCCATGTATGCACAGGACCGACTATACTTTTGTTAAAGACTAAAAGAGATTCTGGTGTTTAAAAAAAAAAAAAAAACACTATAGCATAATGAGTAGAGGTATCAGAAAATAAATTGTTATAGAAAATTTAATAATAGTTGAAATTTCAAACTATGAAGTCAGAAACAGATCTAGGTTTAAATCCTAACTGCTAGCTAACAGTATACTACCTTGAGTAAATTATCCTTCTTTTGATGTCTTAATTTCCTGTCTCTAAGGTGGGGAGAATTGTAATGATAATACCTTCTTTATGAGACAATACATGTAAAGTGCATAACACTATGCCTGGTACACAGTAAGCACTACATGAATGTTAATTACCATTTATTATCATTAGTGTTATTCTGTGAATTTAAAAATAATGTTTTTTCCTGAGATGAAAAAAGAATGTTTCAACTTATATGAAAATTATTTTAGGTATCTAATTGCGGAAATTAGAAATCATTTGAATCAATTGAATGTGTAATAAATAAGCCTCATAGATGATTATCAGGCAGTTTTAGTAGATATTCCTTATATAGATGATTATAGAGTTTTGAGGAGTTCCCCAGAAAACCAAGATCATTTTTGTCACAGTGATTATATTTTTTTCATTAGATACTGCTTTTGCAAAAAATAAAGATGATGGAAAATGGTACTATTTTGATGACAGTAGTGTCTCCACTGCATCTGAAGACCAAATTGTGGTAAGTTTGTCTTATATTTCCTGAAAACTATGGGATTCACTGCCTTAAGGAGTGAATATAAATTAATAAAAGGGGCTCATGGAACACTGTAATTTATATTCTAGTAGCTTGAGTAGCTAAAAGAGACTGACTCTTATTTAAAGAAATGTCAAATTGTCCCCTAAATGGAAATTTGTCTTCTAAATTTTCCCACTAACAAAAGCATAAATTGCAAGGTAAAAAAATTTTTGGTAGTTTTCAACATGGAATTTCTAATAAAAATAATTAAGTTTTTCTTTGGAAAGTAGATTCAGCTCTTAACTTTCTAGACATTGACTACTTAAAGCCAGGATGTTTAAACAAGAGAAAAAAAATCCTTGAAGTACCTTACCGTATCTGTGATCTTTAAAGTCTTATCTTGCCTTATGAAAATTAAGTATTTAAACTCAAAATGATATAATTAGATAAAACAAATTACAGATTTATAAAGGATTAATACTTGTGTACTTACTACTTTGATATTTTCTGAATAGTAAAAAAATGAGGAAGTTCCATCTGTTCACACTTGCATCAGTTTATCATCCACCGCTGACTCTCTCAGTATGGGTTTGTGTACACACAGATGCATACATATATATGTATATATGCTGTCATTTATCTCCCCGTATCTATGACAGAGAGACTTGAATACTATAAATATTTTTTAAATTGTGTTTTAATTAACCACATTTTTTGTTTACACTTAAACTCCTAATTTCTTTTTTTCTGCAAAAGAAATTCAATTCTGTTCTCCTCCTTAATCTCCCAGTCCAGACATTCTCAAATTGCCCACCTCCTCATCAGTCTTGTTAACAACACTGCCCTAATCTTGGCTTCAAATAAACAGTTATCTTGTTTATATATAGTTTACGAATTTGATGTTGCCATGCATTTTAACAATGATGATTCTTCATTTAGTCAACAAATTGAATACGATAGAGAGAGAGAGATACACAAAAGACTCCATTCTAAACAGAGTTAAAAAGACAGTTGTCACTCAGTCCAGAGCTTAAAAGGTAGCTATCTCTGATTTATAAACTAAAGAAGACAGAGAAGTAAATTAACAATTACAGCATAATAAGTACTATTAAATACCTTACTATGGCCACTTAGAAAGGGAACTTCTGTCTCAACTCAGATTTAGGGTTTGAGGGGATAATACCAGTACAGGGAAGTTCTTGTGGTAAAGATGATGTCTGACCTCGTCTGCTAGTAAAAATAAGAGTAAATTAAACAAAAGGTGTTCTAAGCAAAGAAAACTGTATCTACAAAAACAAGGAGGCATGACAAAGCATGATATTTTAAGGGAACAGCACATAATTGGATGTGACTGAAAGGAAAAGCTCTTAAAGGGACATGGGGAAGAAATTAGGCTGGAGATAAATTTAGCGCTTAGATCAAGAAAAGTGGCATTCTAGTTGTTTAGACATTTTCTTACAGACTATGAGAAGCCATTAGATTGTGAAGCAAGAGAATAACATTGTTCAGTTTGTGTCTTCACATTTCTCTGAGAACATCATAGAAGATAGATTGGAGACACTGAATAAAGAAACAGAAAAGCCATACAGGAGGCTGTCACATAATTTAAGCAATTAAAATAGTAGTTAGAACAATATAAACAAGGGAAGAATGGATTTATGAGATATTTACTGGATAGAATTAATATAACTTGATAAAAGATATAATAAAGGTAATAGATGTAGAGATCCAGAGAAGGAGAAGTTTAAGATGACTTTTACTTCACCATTCACCAAGATTGGGAATATAGGAAGAATAGTTGCTGTTGAAGTTTGAGATGCCTGTATGATAACTGTGTGGAAATTTCCATTAGGTTGTTGGACTAATAAGACTGGAGTTCAGGGGTGAGAACTGATTTAGGTTATACATTTGAGTTGTCAGCCTTAGGCAGCAGTTGAAGCCATAGGTTTAAATGAGTCATCTAGTGAGAGGATACAGGTTGAGACAATGGTAGGCTGAGGACAGAACATAGTATGTTTAAAGGTCAGGATTTAATGAGTCCACAGAAGAGTCTGAGAAGAAGCCAAAGAGATAGTAGGAGATCTGAGTAGTGTTGTCACAGAAGCTAAAAATTGTTTTGTTGATAGGAAAAGAAATAGTGAAGCATTAAATTAAATTAAATAGTGAGAGATTGACCAAAAGAACGGAAAAGGGCACCCATTTCAGTTGTTTATTAGGTTATTGACCCTACTGAAAGCCATTTTACTAGGATGGTTTGGGGAAAAGCTAGATTACTTTGAGTTGAGAAGTGTGCGTGAGAGTGAATGATGAGTATTGACTATTCTGTTTATCACCCTGACTGTGAGGAAGAGGAAGAGAGGAGGTATATGGCAGCTAGAAGGGGAGGTAGAATGGAGAGGGACTTATAGATAGGAAAAACCTTAGGTATTTGTTAAGGCCAAAGAGAAAAGTCCAGTGGATAAGGACTCATTAAAGATACACAGTGATCATTGATGGAACAGTATCTTTAAGATGGTAGGAAAAGGTGGACTCTACAGCAAACATGGGATGAAGTGACTAGTATTAGAAGGAAGGAATTTACCTTTTCCTTAAGAGATGACAGGAAAGAAAGCGTAGAATTCTGTTTTACATTAGAGTAACTAGGTTAATCTGTGACACAGTTGCATTTATTTCTTGGTCCAAATAATTTAGAAGCACATAAAAATTTGTAATTCTAACGACCATTCTTCCTTTATTAGAAATTGTCTTCTATTTAATGAATTTTGGTAACTTCCATTTGACCATGCATGGTTTTTCTATTTGATTTATGCCCTCTCACCAAAATTGGTGACCACCTAAAAATTCATAATGTGTTTAATGTGATATTTGAGAATCATAACCATTTTAACATCCTTTGTTTTGACAGTCCAAAGCAGCATATGTACTCTTCTACCAGAGACAAGACACTTTCAGTGGAACTGGCTTTTTTCCTCTTGACCGAGAAACTAAAGGTGCTTCAGCTGCCACTGGCATCCCATTAGAAAGTGATGAAGATAGCAATGATAATGACAATGATATAGAAAATGAAAACTGTATGCACACTAACTAATGAAAGTCCTAGAAGCCATAAAAGAGAGACTTTCCTGCTGGTGGTATCTATGGAAATGATGAAGTTACCCACCACATTAAAACAAAAGTCTGAGATGGGGAGTTTCAGATAACCGAATGTAAATCCTTTATCAGATTTTAACTTGTGCAGTACTTGAAGTGAAACACAATGAAAACTTTAACAGAAATTGTCTCTTAATACATTTACAGTCTTGTATTTACAAGCTAAATATATATAGGAAATCACAAATAAATCCCTTTTAAGTTTGCTGCTGTTTTGATTAATTATGTTTCCTTTAATTTTTTGGATGTGAGTTGATGACAAATGTTAAATTTGTGGATGTTGGTCCTTTATTTTGCTCTAATAATACTGCAAGAAAACTATGGCTGAACTTAGTTTTTGGATAATCTAGTTCATGTGCATTAGGCTGCCATACATACTACTATGATATTTAGCTGCAGTATCAATGTGGCATAAATACTGCGGCAGCATTCTTCAAAAACCACAGTTTCAAATTTATCCCGGTAATCAATGTGGGCCTATTAAAAAACCAAGTCATGATACGAGAAACAACCTTGGAAAAGCTATTTCCTTTTGTAGTACCATTAAAAATCCAGACTATTATATTCATTTTACTGCCACTGTGGAAACAGGTTCTAGATTTCATACTCCATCTAAAGTCATTTTTCAGTTACATGTAAGTATTATTTACTGCTATTGGGATCTATTCTTCAGACATTCAGAAACATTTTTTGCTTTAAAATGCATATCTTTAATTGGGTGTTGGTCCAAAATTAAAATTTTTGCTGTCTGTTTTTCTCTACCCCATTTTGTGGTAATTTGGCAACTTTAGCTCTCCCAATTATTGTAATATAAGGACAGACTTAATAGTATTCTGTATCCATAGTAATAATTGCATCAAGCTTAAATGAGAAATTTTTTTTTATATACTGGCCTTTAAATCATTAATGGACAATTGGCTATAAAGGTAGGTCTGTTAACTTTCTTTGTGTGTTCCTGATGGAATTCACCATAGCCTTACAGCTTTTCTCAGAAGGTAACTTGTTATAAGAGAAATGGCATTTGCATGTTCCAGAGTCAGAACCTGTACAGTATATACAGCATAAACACCTTGAATTTGATTTTAGTTCACCACATTCAAGGATCCAGGATGCCAAAAATATGTGTGAACATTTGAAACATTTTTATTTGCTGCTTTTTCCCTTTGATCTAGTTGAAAGAATGTATTGTAAATTGGCATACAATACTGCCTTTAATAGAAAACCTAAATGCTGGGGCACATTTCACATATCGACTACCTGAGAAATTGCTTTGTGTCCCACTGTTATTAAAGCAAAAAGTATAATGTTCTTCACTTGAACTAATCAAATACAATAGATTATAAATTGTGTATTGTAAATAAAAGTTCACTCTGTGAGTGCACATTTTGGTAAATTATTTATTTATGTTAGCATTTAAAAGTTTTAAAAAAATGCATTTGACCAGGATAATTGAGGTATGTTGATCATGGCTTTGCTTTATATCTTGATATTAAAGCTGGTTTATCATCCTGGTATTTTAAAAGCTGCTTTGGGTTTTTTTGTTTTTTGGTTTTTTTTTTTTCTTTTTTTCTTTTTTAATGTAAACTAACCTCCTGCATGACAGAGGTTAAAATTTTGTCTGCACTTGAGTTCACTTGAGTTTACATTTGAAATGTGCATGTTTATTTATACAGATTTCAATAAAGCTATTCAAGGCCTTATTTAGTCTTTTATTTCTTACTCTTAATCTTTTAATAAAAATCCCCTACTTTATGGTTAGATTACTATATGCTAGACTTTTTAGTTATAAATAGTTAATACTAGAAAGGAAATTATGTCAGAGCAAAATGAATCTTACTATTAAGGACATGTTTTAAAGTTGATATTTTTCAACTTTAATAGTTATTCATTAAGCATATGTTTGTGTACCAATCACTGTTCTAGAGTCTGGAGATACAGCAGTAAACACATATCCTTACCTTCACAGAGCTTACATTCTTTCTGCCATCTACCAACTAATGGACTATATTTCCATTTTTCTGAAGATTTAAAGAAAAGTCAAAGCTAAATCTTTTAAACCTAGATTGTGGTCTCCATCCTAATTCTTCAGAGACCACTTTCTTTTTAATGCCTGTCATTAACTTCTATTCCCACTAAAAGAAGTGATGTTAATAATGCCATTGAAACGTCAAACTCAAATGTCATTTTTCAGCTGCAAAAAGTAGACTTTAAAAATAGTGCAAAAGGGGCCCGGCACGGTGGCTCACGCCTGTAATCTCAGCACTTTGGGAGGCCGAGGCAGGTGGATCACGAGGTCAGGAGATCGAGACCATCCTGGCTAACATGGTGAAACCCCGTCTCTACTAAAAATACAAAAAATTAGCCAGGCTTGGTGGCGGGCGCCTGTAGTCCCCTCTACTCGGGAGGCTGAGGCAGGAGAATGACGTGAACGTGGGAGGCAGAGCTTGCAGTGAGCCACGATTGTGCCACTGCACTCCAGCCTGGGCAACAGAGCAAGACTCCGTCTCAAAAAAAAAAGTAGTGCAAAAGGATAATACATATTTTAATTAAAAGTAGGTGTTCGGCCTGGGCACAGTGGTTCACGCCTGTAATCCCAGCACTTTGGGAGACTGAGGCAGAAGGATCACTTGAGCCCGGGAGTTTGAGACCAGCCTGAGTAACAGTAAGAACCTCATCTGTACAAATATTTTTTAATTATCTGGGTGTGCACACACTTGTGTTCCCAGCTACTCAGGAGGCTGAGGTGAGAGAATTGCTTGAGCCCAGGCAGTCAAGGCTGCAGTGAGCCGAAATCACACCACTGCATTCCAGCCTGTGCAACAGAGCAAGACTCCGTCTCAAAAAAAGAAAAAAAAAAAAGATATTCATAGGTAATACAGGGTAGTGGGAATATATCTAGACTAGAATTTCTACTTCTAGCTTTGCCACTTAGTAATCATGACTTTGAACTTAATATTTCCTAGTCTGTTTCTTTACCTGTAGAATAATGATGATAATAATAGCCAGCATTTATTGAGCACTTACTGTAGACCAGGCACTCTATTAAAATGTTTATATGCATTCTCTCATTTAATCCCACAACAGCTATGAGGTAGGGATAGTTGTCATCCCCATTTTTCATATGAAGAAACCAAGATACAAAGCATTTAAGTAATATTCCCAAGCTCACACAATTGCTATGTGGTAGAGCCAATATTCTATCCTCAGATATATACTACCTCTCACTGTGTTATAGTGTCTGCCTCATAGGATTCTTGAGAGCTCAAATGAGATCATATATTTTATGGGAAGAGCTTTGTAAACTTTATTACACGCTCACTGATTTCTTCGGTCTGAATAGACATCTTGAAGTCTAATGACTTTGCTTTTAAAGGTATATTTAGCTCAGTATTTGAGCATTGAATAAGAAAGTACCCACTGGAATATTGACTGACCCATTCTCTTTTAAAAACTAATTTCATTTAATTTATATACTTTTATTACAATTTTAATTAAATGGTAAATACAATGTGACATACTTTTTTCTTGTCCTTTTCATCTAACTTGTGTCCCCTTCTTTCCATTTTCCCAAATGCAACCCTGAATTTCAGGACTTTGTAAACTCTACTTTAGTTTTGCTTTCTGTTCGTTCATTTGTTTGTTTGGAGACAGGGTCTCACTCTGTCGCCCAGGCTGGAGTGCAGTGGCATAATCATAGTTCACTGTAACCTTGAACTCCTGGGCTAAAGTGATCCTCCTGCCTCAGCCTTATAATTTAGTTTTAATTAATCTCCTTGAAAAAGTTGTAACCTGGTGCTTTATTTAAATATCTTGCTTTCTCATAATCTGTGTTCTTTTAGTAGTCCTGTATTTATCCTTGCTTTCTGACAACTGGATATAAAACTACACAAAAACATTGATATGGACATGAAGAAAATCAGTAAGTACCAAAGTAGATACAACATAAAGGTGGTGGGGTTTTTTATGAACTAATTTGATTGAAGTGAGTTTATCTTATAAAATAAGCCAGGAGGCTGAAATGGAGTCTCCTTCAGTGGTACACGAAAGGGAGTGTAGGGTGTAGTAGAAGCTTTCTACCTCAGAGATAATACATATTCTAATTAAAAATGTATTAGAGGAGATAGACTGATAACATTTGAGTCTGATGTATGGTGACAAGTAAAAGCAGGCCAATTTTTTGTTTTATTATTTTTAAGTTATCTACAGATAATGCATTTCATTATTGCCTGCTTCCAAGTCTCCCTATGTAGTATGCTTCTGATCTCCTGTGCTTGTGCAGTGTAGATGAGCTCACCACTTTAATTTTTAAAATAGAAATGTGGAAAATTCTTGAGTCATAGACTAGAGGAAGGAACCAGAGGTCCTCTAAAATATCAGAGGAGTAAGAAGGAAAGGAAAAGCCCCTTTCTAGAGCCAAAGAATAAGAGAAGAAATTTTTGCTCATTTTTTTTTCTTACTTTACAGTAAAATAAAAATGTTTTTGCTCTTTGAATAACTTAACATGAGGAATTTGGAAACAACATTTCTTGAAAATATATTGATACTTATTCCCAAATAATTCTTTCAAGTGCCACTTGACCAGAGGATAGGGAAAGGAGGAAAAGGTGAGTGTATTTATATCCTTGCTAGTTTTCATTATATATTCAGTTGCAGATCTATATTATATATCATTTTATTATCAGATTTTCTAGTTATATATGATGGTTTTTAAATAAGCATTCTAGGTTTGGAGACCATTTCAATTCAATATGTATGTGTTTTATGTGTTTAATTCATATTTACTATATATTAAATGAATTTCCAAATAGCTCAGATAACAAAACTTTGGTTTAAAATTGAGTTATTTTATAAGCTACATAGAATACATCAAAATTTTATAAGCTGCATAGAATAGGCTTTAAAATATCAGAATTAGGAAAATAAAACATAGATGGTAAAAATTCAAATATTTATCAAGACTTTTTTCTTCACTAATGATGGGGTAAAGAATTTTTAAATGGATAATATAAAACAGACAGTTCAAAAATTGTTTTTGGAAAATACATGCATCGGGAAGCATACCCCATCGTGCCATGGTTTAATTATTCCCCAGCTCTACTTTGGGGAGCCTGGAACTTGTCAGGGTTGTGAAATAGACCTTAGACTATTAAGGACATTCAGAAACTGGCTAAGCCATTCAAGGAAAATCAGGAATTTACATAATATATTGGACTAGAGTCTCAAAGGACAGACAGAAAGTCAGTCAAATGGGTTTTGATATTTTTTTTCCCTAGAAATGTGTAGCAAATGTGATTTAACAAAGCAGCTAAAAATACAACTATCTCTCTGGAATTGAAAATGTGTAAAATAAGACCACACACTTTCAATATGCACAAAATATATTTTAAATGTTTAAATTGTATCAGTAATTTACTATGTTCTACTGTAGAATATCATGATTAAAGTTGGTGCTCGTGTTGCTAAAGTTTTTTTTTTCTTCTCATGTCAGGAACTTGCAGCTTGTTCTATATAGTTTGGTGAAACCAAAAAAAAAAAACAATATTTGCTGTGACATTTAAGTTTGTTGCTAGCTGGAGTTAAATCTACATACATAAAAGTAAAACAATAAATATGGAAACATCCCAACAGTCTTTCCCATTAATGTGTATTATTACATTCTTCTCAGTAATGACACATACTTAACATTTCCCAAGCTGTTGTTTTAAACCTTAAAACATCACCACATTTCTAATTTTTATTTAAAATCTTTCAGAATTCTTAGACTTTGTAACGTATCAAACACAAGTCTCTCATTAAAGTGTTTTTTAATAGTATTTGCTTTTCTTTTAAACTCCATAAAGGAATGTTTGATGTTAACAGACATAACTCTTTAATGCTCTTCTGTTCATGATTAAGTATGCTTTTAAGTAACTTAGACTAATGTATTAAAGTGTTCACTTATGTCTAGTCATATGTGTACCTACTCTTTTCTAACCTTGAGTCATTTCTATTAAATACAGCGTTTAATCTTCTTTCAAGTGAGAACCATCTTTCCATTATATCAAGTGGACAATTTTTAAATTGTCTGATAAGTTCATCCAAATTAATTCCATCATGTCTGTTTAACTTATTTCCCCAAAAAGACTGAGACGTCCAGCCCGTCATTCAGTTCTTGAACTCCCTAATAGAAACACCAAGGATTATCTATTTGTAATCACATTGTGGTGAATTATCAGTGTCCCGAGAATTATGTAAAGCAAATAGGAATTATTTTAGAATTGCCCTTATTTAAAAAAAAAAAAAAAAAAAAAAAAAAGTAAAGATGGGAAAATTACTTAATAGTATTTTGTTTTTTAATTTGAGAAAGAATTCCTGTAGGTCTCCCTTAAATGCTGAGTGACTTTGGTAAAGATTTTTAATCTCTAGAACTCAGAGCTATATTCACTTTTGAGCTATGTACCTATTGTATAAGTTGAAGTAATACTGCAAATTCAAACAGTAAACATCATTAATCCTAGATATTTGAGTACTACCTACAGTGAGATATGGTAGGAAACATTCTATATTTACAACAACTTCCACCACAGCTAGGTCCAAACAAATCATTAACCTCTGAATTACAGTTTTCACAACCATAAAGTTATGCTGGTCTCTTAGAAGTATTAAGTTTATGGATATGGAGAGGAAGGCCTAAATTTCATTTTTGAAGCTGTTGTTAAAAGTATATGTTTATATTTTTAGCAAAAGAATTAATAACTAATAGGATGAGTCTTTTTTTTTTTATTTTTGGCCTCCTATAAAAAATTTGGAACAGAAGTCTTAGTATGATGGTAAACTTGAAAATTAAAATTTTATCAGGAATATTAGAATCCAATTATATGAGACTGCATCCCCAACAGGCACCTTGGTTGCAACACCATGAAAGACGTTGATCCAGAGGTTCTCAGCAAGCCACACCTGAATTCCTAAAAAAAACTGTGAGATAACAGATGTTTGTGTTTTTAGCTACTAAGCTTTAAGGTAATTTGTTTATGCAGAAATAAGGGAAAAGGAACCCAGAGATCTTTGAGGAATCCCACTTTACAGAGGTAGAAACTGAGGGCTGGAAGGAGAAAAGTCATGTACACAAAGTCTGGAGACAACTCAGTCACTAAATCCTCTTGTTCCTTCTCATTTGTACTCTTTAACTGGCTCCTCACTTTGTAGATGGATGGCACTGGGCTCTGCAGCAACCCATCTGTTCTGTATCTGTTAAGGCCTCTAGAGCTTCATTCATTCCTTCATCAAATATTTTCTGAGTGTCCACTATGTGCCAGGCACTATTCTAAGTTCAAGATATACAGTAATATACAAACACAAAATAATCCAGTTACAAATATAATTTTTAAAGGTATTTATGAGCATAACTTCCTAACACATTTAGAACCTTTGCCTTCAGCAGACATCAATTATGTTGCCTTTTTGTTTTTTGGCCCAGTTTTATTAGTCATTAAAGTCATTTGAATTAAAGACAATAATCCAGACTCCAGAGGTTATGGCTTTTATGTGTTTGGATACTGTACTGCCATAACAAAATACCACAGACTGGGTGACTTAAGTAACAGAAATTTATATTTTCACATTTCTGGAGGCTGGAAATCTGAGATCAGGGTACCCCAGTATACTTGGTTTCTGGTGAGGGTGCTCTTCCTGGCTTACAGATGGCTATCTTCTCACTGTGTTCTTGCATGGTAGCAGAGGAGGGTCAGAGAGGAGAGCAAGCTCTCAGGCATCTCTTTTTTATAAGGGCACTAATCCCATCATGAAGCCCCCACCCTCATGACCTCATCTAAACCGAGTTATCTCCTAAAGACTTCCTCTCCAAATACTATTTAAGGCTTCAACTTGAATTTGGAGGTGACACAGTTGAGCCCATAACAGATATATTGAGTAACAATTATGGGTACAGCCATGCCTCAGATATTGCAAGTTCGGTTCCCAGCCACCATAAATACTTAAATAAAGTGAATCACAAATTTTTTGGTTTCCCAGTGCATATAAAAGGCATATTTACCCCATACCGTAGTCTATTAACTGCAATAGCATTGTGCCTAAAAAAGATGTACATACCTTAATTTTAAAACTATTGCCAAAAAATGCTAAATAATCATCAGAGCCTTCAGCAAGTAGTAATGTTTTTGTTGATGGACAGTCTTGCCTCATTTTGATAGATACTCACCAGGATGGTGGTTGCTGAAGGTTAGGGTGGCTGTGGGAATTTTTTACAGTAAGACAATAGTGAGGTTTGCTGTACCAATTTACTCTTCCTTTTACAAAAGATTTCTCTAGCATGCAGTGCTATTTGAGAGCACTTTACCTACAATAGAACTTCTTTCTGAACTTCTTTCACAATTGGAGTTAATCTTCTAAAGCCCTGCCACTGCTTTGTCAACTAAGTTTATAGAATATTCTAAATCCTTTGTTGTCTTTTCAGCAATGTTCACAGCATCTTCACCAGGAGAAAACTTGTCCCCCCTTCTTTTCACAGATGTTGAGATTGTCAAGAAACTACTTTCTTTGCTCACCCATAAGAAGCAACTTATTCATTCAAGTTTTACCCTAAGATTGCAGCAATCCAGACACATCTTCAGGCTCCCCTTGTAGTTCTCTTATTTTCACCACATCTGCAGTTACTGCCTCCTCTGAGGTTTTGAGCTTCTCGAAGTCATGAAAGTTGTAATTAACTTCTTTCAAACTCCTGTTAATGTTGACATTTTGACTTCCATGAATCACAAATATTCTGAATGAATGGCATCCAGAATAGCAAATCCTTTTCAGAAGGTTTTTATTTTGCCCCGATCCATCAGAGGAATCACTCTCCATGAAAGCTTTTGCCTTATAAAATGTATTTCTTAGATAGTAAGACTTGAAAGCTGAAATTATTCTTTGATCCATGGCTGCAGAATGGATGTTGTGTTAGCAGGTAGAAAAACACTAATCTCATACATCTCCATAGAGCTCTTGGGTGACCAGGTGCACTTGTCAATGAGCAGTAATATTTTGAAAGGAATCTTTTTCTGAGCAGTAGATCTCAACAGTAAGCTTAAAATATTTAGTACCTTCCTATAAACAGATGTGCTGTCATTCAGGCTTTATTGTTCCTTTTATAGAGCAGAAACATTATATTTAGTATAATTTTAAGGGCCTTAGGATTTTTGGAATGATAAGTGAACATTGGTTAGCATTGCATTGGCCCCTAACAAGAGAAATCAGTCTCTTGTTTGAAGCCAAGCATTAACTTTTCTCTAGCTATGAAAGTCGTGGATGACGTCTTCCAACATAAGACTTTCATTTCCATTGAAAGTTTGTTTAGTGTAACTACCCTCATCAATGATCTTAGCTAGATCTTCTGGATAACTTGCCACAGTTTCTACATTAGCAGTTGCTGCTTCACCTTATGCTTGTCTGTTGTGGAGAGGGCTTGTTTCCTTAGAATCAATCACTGCTAGCTTCAGACTTTTCTTCTGCAGCTTCCTTAACTTAGCCTTCATAGAATTGGAGAGAGAGGGCCTTGCTCTGCATTAGGCTTTAGCTTAGGACAGTGTTGTGACTGATTTGATCTTCTAATTAAAAAAAACTCAGGCTTTCTCCATATCAACAATAAGGCTGTTTTATTTTCTTATGATTCATGTGTTCACTTGAGTAGCACTTTTAATTTCAAGAACTCTTCCTTTGGATCCACAACTTGGCTGTTTGGCTCAAGAGGCCTAGCTTTCAGCCTGCCTTGGCTTTCAACATGCTTTCCTCATTAAGCTCAATCATTTATAGCATTTGACTGAGAGAGAGAGAGATGTATGACTCTTCACCTGAACACTTAGAAGCCATTGGATGGTTATCAACTGGCCTAATTTTAATAGTGTTATGTCTCAGGGAATAGGGAGGCACATGGAGAGGGAGAGAGATGGGGAATGGCCAGTGGAGCAGTTGGAACACACACATCTGTGCCCTCAAACAAAACAGTAACGTCAAAGATTACTGATCACAGATCACCATAACAGATACAATAATAAGACATTTGAAATGTGAGAAGTACCAAGATGTGACACACACAGTAAGCACATGCTGTTAGGAAAATGACACCTATAGACTTGCTCAATGTAGGCTTGCCACAAGCCTTGTTTGTAAAAAACAAAAGCAGTTATCTTCAAAGCATAATAATAAAGTGAAGCAGAATAAAACAATATATGCCTGGTTTTTGTTTGGTTTGGTTTTGAGACAAGGTCTTGCTCTGTCACCCAGGCTGGGGTGCAGTGGCACAATCTCATCTCACTGCAGCCTCCAGCTTCTGGTCTCAAGTGATCCTCCCACCTCAGCCTCCCAAGTAGCTAGGTCTACAGGCATGTGCCACTACACCTGGCTAATTTTTGTGGAGTCCAGGTTTCACCATGTTGTCCAGGGTGGTTTTGAACTCTTGAACTCAGGCAATACATCCGTCTCGGCTTCCCAAAGTGCTGGAATTACAGGCATGAACCACAGCACCCAGCCATGTATTTTCATTTAACCAGTATTAAATAACTGCATGTCTTTGGCAGCCTATAATGTAGCATCCCATTTTCAAAAATGTGTATTCAGGGTGCACTCACCAAGATGACATCTGTCTAGCAGCCCCCTCCTACTTCAGTCCATTATCCTGCTACCAGAATGATCTTCATGGTTTCATTTAAAAAAAAAAAAAAAAATCAGATCCTGTTTCTCTGTCTTAAAGTTCTCTTCTAATTCCTTGTATTAATCAGGATTCTCCAGAGAAACAAGACCAATAGGATACATGTATGTGTACATATACATATACACATATATATCTCTCTCCCTCATATATATGTATGTATATGATATATATGTGTGTATATATAATATATATGTGTGTGTATATATAAGGAGTTAGCTCATGCACTTAGCCTAAGTCTCATGATCTGCAGTCTGCAACCTGGAGACCCAGGAATGCCAATGGTGTAGTTCAAGTCCAAAGGGTTGAGAACCAGGAAAACCAATGATAAAAGTTCCAGTCCACAAGCTACCTGGCTAAAGACCCAGGAAGACTGACTGTTTCAGTTTTAGTGCAAAGGTAGGAAAAGACTGATGTCCCAGTTCAATCAGGCAAGAGAAATTTTCCTTACTTGAGCCTTTTTTGTTCTATTCAGGCCTTCAATTGATGGGAGCCACCAACATTATAGAGAGGGCAATCTGCCTTACTCAGTCTACTGATTTAAATGTTAATCTCATCCAAAAACACCTTCATAGATAAGCCCAGAATAATGTTTGACCACATATCTGGGCACCCTGTGGCCCAGTCAACACATTAAATAAACCATCACTTCCCTTCATGTAGAAAAGAGTCGTTTGGACCATAGGCTCAGGAGTTAAACCACCTCTGAGCCTACCACTTTGTGCAACTCACCTCACCTCTCTGCCTCTCACCTCTCTGTAAACTAGAGCAGCTCCCTAATGTCCACCTAGGAAGGCTTGGGGTGAGCAACCTGATTAGAAAGCAACAATGTGACTCAAAACTGCATATTTGCTTAGCAAACCTATGACTTTCTCAGAATATAAGTTTACTTGTGATGGGGGGCTATTAATATTTATAAGGAAACCAAATCCCCATTCACTTAAGCCATCTACTCCTACCACTGTTATTGAATATTACCTAACTTTCAGAATAATTGCAAGGTTTTGTGTCTTGATCATTATGAAAAATGTAGCAGGTATTATTGCTAATAAGTACCCAACTATGGGAATGATTGTTCTTTCCTTACGAATGACAGCAAATATCACTGTTCAATACCATTCACACTCAAGTTCTAACAAACTTTCTTTAGCAAGAGAGCAAAGAGTATGGTACAGTCAGTCCACCCAGGTTGCCTGTTAACCTGGTGCTTGAAGGAAAAAAAGTAAGAATTGGTCCTCATCCAATTCCTCACTTTCCCTCAAACATGTCATACTACTTCACAACGGGGCTTTCCCACATACTATTCTATTTGCATGGTCTACCTTATCTCTTACCTGGCAAACTCCTAACTCCTTCAAGACCTGCTCCAAAATACACTTGCTTGATCTTCTGACATCAACTGCCACCTTAGGCTGTAAGTTACATGTCTCTCTTCCCCCACTAGACAATTACCTGATGGAAGAATCTTGTTCTTAAGATGTTAAGATGGTGTATGTGTGGCATAGTATTTCTTCCTAAATATAAAAGTTATTTAACAAATTTTCTCAATGTCTGAAACTTCATGGTGTTTATTGTGATTTTGTTGTATTCCTGACATGTTGCTGGGTACATATGTTAACAGGCTTTAAAAGTAATTTACCTTACGAATGTGCACTAAAAATGTACATTTTAGATATACTAACATTTTAAGTTCAGTATTTATGAATTTGGAATATTCACGATTAAATGTAGAGAATTTATACTTCATTTATATTTTTTTAAAGAAGTTTTAATTGTAAGGAATTCTTTCTTCCAATAAGGAAGATACAGTTGCTATCTCTAGCTGCAGTTGGAGGGCATCCTGAATTCCCATTTGTTCAGAGGCTTTTCACAACTTGAAGCTTCTGGCATCTCCATAAAGATACTCTTTGACCACACAAGACCAGGAATACCTTTTTGAGTTGGAAATACCCCAAACATTTATCTGTTCAATACAGTTTTCCAAAGACAAGGAATTTACTCTTGATTTGGGTTCTTCGTCACCTCAAAGCTCTGTATTACACCTAACAAGGCTCTGGACAAGGGAAGAAAATTGTCAGAAGTCTCTTCTCCTCCGTGTCAAATTTGGCTACAACAGACATGATTGTTATCCACCCACTAGTCATCCTTCCTTACTAGTGGACGTAACAAGTTCTCCACCCCCTAACCAGGTAACTAGGGATAGGAATTTATTATTTAAAGTCAATTTTGTGGAAAGTAGTCCTATTCTCCTTGTCTGATTTAGTGTTGGGCCCATAACCCATTAAAGGCCAATGAGTCCAGAAGGAAAGTCTGCTCGTGTATTTGTGGGAAATTTTTCTTTGGTTTTTCATGACAACTGTAGAAAAAAAAAATCCTTCTTTGACAGAGTTCTGTCTACATGTGATTCCTGGAATGACAGAGTGGCATCTTGGGACTGGGGTTGAAGTGTGAAGGTGTGTTAACCTTGAGCATATTCTTTCATGTTAGTCTTTATGCCTGATAGCCAAAACTATTCATCTGGGGTGGAAAATGGCCTTTTTTCTCCTTACTTTTATCCTTTTATCCTTAAAGCCCACAAGCTTTGCATTGTAATATTTGAACATTAAAAACAACAAAAAACCTTTTTACTCTATCACACAGTTCTTCAAATCCAAGGTTTTGGGGACTATTTTTTTAATGATACAATTTACAATAAAGTGAACATATTGCATGAGCAATTATTTAGAATAAATGATGGCTCTTCGTAATATAAATAATGTAAGCATATAACTCTACAATTATATATGTGTTTTGTCTGTCAGGCATTGTCTAATCCCTACCTCATAACTTACAGCATCTTTTACCTCTTCTGTAAGCCTTATATCATCCCTGAGCCACAATTCATCTCAGTTTTCCTCCTGAGTTACACTACAAGGGAAGTGGTGTACCATGGGATATGGCCTAGTAATGAGTTAAGACAGTTTTGCTTACTACTTGGTCATTTTTAAAAACAGTTTATTTTAATTAACTAGGTTTAACATTAAGAGGAGGAGAAAAATTCTAGTATCAAAATCCTTGTGGCAAAATGTCCACATCAGACTTCTAGCTTCTGGTAAGGGAACAGGGGCTTGCATCAGACTAGCAGTCATGCAAGTAACATTAAGAAACTCTAAATATAAAAACAGTTGGAAGACACTGAGGCATAATCATACAGTCTATGCTGTTGACAGAGCTTATGTGGAAGATGCCGGTTTATGCTGAGGGGTCTCAGAGGCCATAGTTTTGCAAAGCCAGAGTGACTAATAATTGAAAAATGAAATCCTAAAAATGATGGAGCCATTGTTGATTGCAACAAAATCTACCTAAAAATGTAACTGTCCAACAGGTTCACCTTGCCCACTGCCTAGACAGAGCCAATTTGTCAAGACAGGTGAATTGCAATAGAGAAAGAGTAATTCACAGAGAGTCAGCTTTTCTTAATAACAACTGATTGTTCAAAGCAAAATATATGACAGTATACTGTGGAGCTTGTAACATGTGTAGGAGTAAAGATATATGACAACATAGACAAAAGATGAGAGGGATGTAAATGGAATTATGTTATTATAAAGTTCTTACATTAATATATGAAATAGTGTAATATCAATGCAAAAGAATATATGTTAAGAATATATATTATAAACCTTAGAGCAATCACCAAAAAAGAAGAAAACAAACCAGAAAAAAGATATAGCTAAAATCCAATAAGGGGGATAGAATGAAATAATAAATAGCATTGTTTCACTCCCTCCCCACCAAAAAAGTAAAGGTAGAAAACCACGGTTTACAGGCAACAAATGACACAATGAATGGAATGGTACCTCACATCTCAATACTAACGTTGAGTGTAAATGGCCTAAATGCTGCACTTTAAAGATACAGAATTGCAGAATGGATAACAATTCACCAACCAACTATCTGCTACCTTCAAAAGACCCACCTAACACATAAGGGCTGACATAAACTTAAGGTAAAGGGGTGGAAAAAGACATTCCATGCAAATGGACACCAAAAGCAAGCAGGAGTAGCTATTCTTATATCAAAAAACTTTAAAGCAACAGCAGTTAAAAAAGACAAAGAGTTAAAAAAGACAAAATGGTAAAAGGCCTTGTCCAATAGGAAAATATCACAATCCTAAATATATATCCACCTAACACTGGAGCTCCCAAATTTATAAAAACAATTACTAATAGACCTAAGAAATGAGATAGACAGCAACATAATAATAGTGGAGGACTTCAATACTCCACTGACAACACTAGACAGGTCATCAAGACAGAAAGTCAACAAATACATCGTGGATTTAAACTATATCCTGGAAGAAATGGATTTAACAGATATTTACAGAACATTCTACCCAACAACTGCAGAGTATATGCATAATTCTATTTATCAGTGCATGGAACTTTCTCCAAGATAGACCATATGATAGGCCATAAAAATGAGCCTTAATAAATTTAAGAAAATTGAAATTATATCAAGTACTCTCTCAGATCACAGTGGAATAAAACTGGAAATCAACTCCAAAAGGAACCTTCAAAACCATGCAAATACATGGAAATTAAATAACCTGCCCCTGAATGATCCTTGGATCAAAAATAAAATCAAAACCTACATCAAAAAGTCTGAAAGAACTTAAAGCAACAATCTAAGGTTACACCTCAAGGAACTAGAGAAACAAGAAGCAACCAAACCCAAACCCAGCAGAAGAAAGGAAATAACCAAGATCAGAGCAGAACTAAATGAAACTGAAACAACAACAACAACAAAAATACAAAAGATAAATGAAACAAAAAGCTGGTTCTTTGAAAAGATAAGTAATATTGATAGATCATTAGCAAGATTAGCTAAGAAAAGAAGAGAGAAAATCCAAATAAGCTCAATTAGAAACAAAACAGGAGATATTACAACTGACACCACAGAAATACAAAAGATCGTTCAAGGCTACTATGAACACCTTTATGTGCATAAACTAGAAAACCTAGAGGAGATGGATAAATTCCTAGAAAGACACAACCCTCCTAGCTTAAATCAGGAAGAAATAGATACCCTGAACAGGCCAATAACAAGCTGTGATATTGAAATGGTAATTTAAAAATTACCAATAAAAAGTCCAGGACAAGACAGATTCCCAGAAATCTACCAGATATTCAAAGAATTGGTACCAATCCTATTGACACCATTCCACAAGACAGAGAAAGAGGGAATCCTCCCTAAATCATTCTATGATGCCAGTATCACCCTAATACCAAAACCGGGAAAGGACACAACCAAAAAAAAAAAAAAAAAACTACAGACAAATATCCCTGATGAACATAGATTCAAAAATCCTTAACAAAATATTAGCTAACCGAATCTAATGACATATCAAAAAGATAATCTGCCATAAACAAGTGGGTTTCACACCAAAGATGCCAGAATGGTTTAACATAGGCAAGTCAATAAATGTGATACACCACATAAAAAAATTTAAAACAAAAATCACATGACCATCTTAATAGACACAGAAAAAGTATTACACAAAATTCAGCATCCCTTTATGATTAAAACTCTCAGCGAAATCAGCATATAAGGGACATAACTCAATGTAATAAAAGCCATCTATGACAAACCCACAGCCAACATAATACTAATTAGGGAAAAATTGAAAGCATTCCCTCTGACAACTGGAACAAGACAAGGATGCCTGTTGCGGGAAGTCAGGGACCCCAAATGGAGGGACCAGCTGAAGCCACGGCAGAAAAACATAAATTGTGAAGATTTCATGTACATTTATTAGTTCCCCAAATTAATACTTTTATAATTTCTTACGCCTGTCTTTTCTGCAATCTCTAAACATAAACTGTGAAGATTTCATGGACTTTTATCACTTCCCCAATCAATACTCTTATAATTTCCTATGCCTGTCTTTAATCTCTTAATCACATCATCTTCATAAGCTGAGGATGTATGTCACCTCAGGACCCTGTGATGTTTGCGTTATCTACACAGATTGTTTGTAGAGCATGTGTGTTTGAACAATATGAAATCTGGGCATCCAAAAGAAATAGGATGGCTGCGATTTTCAGGGAACAAGGGAGATAGCCATTGGGCCTGACTGCCTGTGGGGCCGGACAGAACAAAGTCATATTTCTCTTCTTACAAAAGCGAATAGGAGAAATATCGCTGAATTATTTTTCTCAGCAAGGAACAGCCCTGAGAAAGAGAATGCATTCCCAGGGGGAGGTCTCTAAAATGGCCACTCTGGGAGTGTCTGTCTTATATGGTTATAGATAAGAGACGAACTAAGCCCCAGTCTCCTATGGCACCCCCAGGCTTATTAGGATTAGGACATTCCTGCCTAGTAAATTTTAGTCAGACCAGTTGTCTGCTCTCAAACTCTGTCTCCTGATAAGACGTTATCAATGACAATGCGTGCCCAGTGGGACCTGAAACCTCATCAGCAATTTTAATTTCACCCTGGTCCTATGATCTCACTCTGCCCTCATTTGCCATGTGATATTTTATTGCCCTTGAAGCATGTGATCTCTGTGACTCACACCCTATTCATACACCCCTCCCCTTTTGAAATCCATAATAAAAACTTGCAGGTTTTGTGACTCAGGGGGCATCACAGAACCTGCCAACATGTGATGTCACCTCCAGACACCCAGCTTTAAAATTTCTCTCTTTTCTACTGTTTATTTCTCAGACTGGCTGACACTTAGGGATAATAGAAAAGAACATACATTGAAATTTTGGGGACTGGTTCCCCTGATAGATGCCCACTCTCAGCACTTCTCTTCAACATAGTACTGGAAGTCCTAGCCAGAGCAATCAGACAAGAGAAAGAAAGAAAGGGCATCCAAATTAGTAAAGAGGAAGTCAAACTGTCGCTGTTTGCTGACAATATAATTGTTTACCTAGAAAACCCTAAAGATTCCTCCAGAAAACTCCTAGAACTGATAAAAGAATTTGGCAAAATTTCTGGAGGCAAAATTAATGTATACAAACCAGTAGCTCTTCTATACACAAACAGCAACCAACCTGAGAATCAAATCAAGAACTCAACCCCATTTACAATAGCTGCAAAAAATAAAATAAAATATTAAAGAATATACCTAGCCAAGGAAGTGAAAGACCTCTACAAGGAAAACTACAAAACACTGTTGAAAGAAATCATAGATGATATAAACAAATGGAAACACATCCCAGGCTCATGAATGGGTAGAATCAATATTGGGAAAATGACCATACTGCCAAATGCAATCTACAAATTCAATGCAATTCCCATCAAAATACCACCATCATTATTCACAGAACCAGAAAAAACAATCCTAAAATTCATATGGAACCAAAAAAGAGCTCACATGGCCAAAGCAAGACTAAGCAAAAAGAACAAATCTGGAGGCATCACATTACCTGATTTCAAACTATGCTATAAGGCCATAGTCACCAAAACAGCATGGTACTGGAATAAAAATAGGCACATAGACAAATGGAACAGAATAGAGAACCAGAAATAAACCCAAATACTTATAGTCAACTGATCTTTGACAAAGCAAACAAAAACATAAAGTAGGGAAAGCACACCCACTTCAACAAATTGTGCTGGGATAACTGGCTAGCCACATGTAGGAGAATGAAACTGGATCCTCATCTCTCATCTTATACAAAAATCAACTCAACATGGATCAAGGACTTTAAGATCTGAAACTATAAACATTCTAGAAGATAACATTGGAAAAAACCCTCTAGACATTGGCTTAGGCAAGGATTTCATGATCAATAATCCAAAAGCAAACGCAGTAAAAACAAAGATAGATGGGACTTAATTAAACTAAAGAACTTTTTGCATGGCAAAAAGAACAGTCAGCAGAGTAAACAGACACTCCACAGAGTGGGAGAAAATCTTCACAATCTGTACATGTGACAAAAGACTAATATCCAGAATCTACAATGAGCTCAAACAAATTAGCAAGAAAAAAGCAAACAATCCCATCAAAAAGTGGTCTAAGAACATGAACAGACAATTCCCAAAAGAAGATACACTAATGGCCAACAAACGTGACAAAACACTCAACATCAGTAATGAACAGGGAAATGTAAATCAAAACCACAATGCAAGAATTGTCATAATCAAAAAATCAAAAATTATAGATGTTGGTGTGGATGCAGTGAACAGGGAACACTTCTACATTGCTGGTGGGTATGTAAACTAGTACAACCACTATGGAAAATTGTGTGGAGATTCCTTAAAGAATTAAAAGTAGAACTACCATTTGATCCAGCAATCCCACTACTTGGTATCTATCCAGAGGAAAAGAAGTCATGATACAAAAAAGATACTTGCACACACATGTTTGTAGTAGCACAATTTGCAATCGCAAAAATGTGGAACCAGCCCAAATGTCTATCAATCAATGAGTGGATAAAGAAACTGTGGGATATATATGATGGAATACTACTAAGCCATAAAAAGGAATGAATCAATGGCATTTGCACCCACCTGGATGAGGTTGGAGACTATTATTCTAAGTGAAGTAGCTCAGGAATGGAAAACCAAGCATCGTACATTCTCACTCATAAGTGGGAGCTAAGCTATGAGAATGCAAAGGCATAAAAATGACACAATGGACTCTGGGGACTCAGGGAGAAAGGGTGGGAAAAGGGTGAGGAATAAAAGACTACAAATAGGGTACAGTGTATACTGCTTGGGTGATGGGTGCACCAAAATCTCACACATCAAGACTAAAGAACTTGCTCATATAAACAAAAACCACCTGTTCCCTAATAGCCTATGGAAAAAAAAAAAGATGTAGCACAGGCCAGGAATGGTGGCTCATGCCTGAAATCCCAGCACTTTGGGAGGTCAAGGCAGGTGGATCACCTGAGGTCAGGAGTTCAAGACCAGCCTGGCCAACATGGTAAAACCCCGTCTCTACTAAAAATGCAAAAAAACTAGCTGGGCTTGCTGGCGGATGCCTGTAATCCCAGCTACTTGGGAGACTGAGGCAGGAGAATCGCTTGAACCCAGAGGCAGAGGTTGCAGTGAGCTGAGATCGTGCCATTGTACTCCTGCCTGAGCAACAAGAGTGAAACTCCATCTCAAAAACAAATAATAGCTAAAATCCAACAAAGGGGATAGAATGGAATAATAAATAACATTGTTTCACTGCCTCCCCCCAAAAGAATAAAGGTAGAAAAGAAGAGGAAAAGGAACAAAGAACAGAAAGAACAAATAGAAAACAGAAGAAATAGTAGATTTAGACCCAACCATATCAATAATTAAGTTAAATGTAAATGAACTGAACTCTCCAAAAAAACAAGAAATTGTAAGATAGCCCCCAACCAACAAAATCCAATTATATGCTGTTCCCAAGAGACACAATTTAAATATGAATGCCAGACAGGCTAAAAGTAAAATGGTGGGAAATGGTATGCCATGCAAACACCTATGATAAAAAATTTAGTGTGGCTATATTAATATCAGATGACTGATGCTGTAGAACACTATATATGGCAAATGCACACGGAATAATCACTAAGATGGACAAAATGCTGGGCCATTAAGTTTCAGTAAATTACAAAGAATTGACATCATACAGAATATTCTCTCTCACCAACTTACTTCAAGTTAGAAATAAGTTATCTAGAAAATCAACATGGGTCAAAGAAGAAATCACAAGGGACATAACAGTACATTTAGAACTGGTTGATCATAAAAAAGTTATCAAAATTTGTGGGATAAAGTCAAAACAGATCTTCAAGTGAGATTATGACTTGAAGTGCTTATTGTACAAAAGAAGAGAGTTTAAAATTAATTAAGTATCCACTTTAAAAAGCTAGAAAAAGAAAAGCAAGTGATGGCTATGTGGGAAAGACCCAAAGGGAAACAGCAAAGGTGTGAACAGAAATGAGATAGGAGCCACTGTGGACAAGACAGAACTTTTGGTTTGATCCTAAACTGAATTGACTGACTTATTGAGAAAAACAACTTAACATCCTTCATAGAATTATAATAGACCCCACAGTCTACACAGTGTAGCCTTCACAATTTCTAAGACAGAATCAAAAGTTTTTTGGCATGTAAAGAATAAGGAAAGTGTGACCAATTCACAGAGGGAAAGACAAATAGCAGATTTCCAGACATAAAGCTACGGTAATCAAGACTGTGATATTGGCAGAGAGATAGACACATAGATCAACGGAACAGAAGAGAGGTCTCCCAAGATGGCACACACAAGTACAGTTTACTGATATCTGACAATATTGAAAAACCAACTCAATGGAAGAAGGATAATATTTTGAACAAATGATGCCAGAGAATTGGCTATGCATAAGTGAAAGAATGAACCTAGACATACAATTTCTATCTTATACAAAAATTAACTCAAAATGAATAATTTAAATGCAAAGCATACAACTGTAAAACTTATAGAAGATTACATAGAATAAGTGTTGGGACAAATTCTAAACACTGACAAAGAGGCAAAAAAACAGGATTTTATACATTGCTGGTGGGAATACAGAATAGCATAGCAACCCTGGTAAATAGGCACTTTCTTTAAAAACTAAACAAAGACTTAGGTAACACAGCAATCACTACTAGCATTTATTCTGAAGAAGTCTTTTCTCATGAAAAACCTGTAAATGATTGTTCATAGGCCAAAACTAGAAAAACAATGTCTCTCTATAGGTAAATGGTTAAACAAACTGGTGCATCTATACCACAGAATTCTACTTAGCAATTAAAATGAAAAAACTCATTGAAAACATAACTTTGATAGATACTAACAGCATTGTGCTGAGTGGGGAAAAAAGCCAATTTCAAAAGCTCACATACTGTATGATTCTATGTGTATGAAATTCTCAAAATGACAAAATTCTAGAAATAGAAAGCAGATTAGTGGTTGCCCAGGGTTACAGATGTTGCATGATGGAAGTATGACTATAAAAGGATAACACAAAAGATCTTTATAGTGATGGAATAGTTTGGTTTCTTGATTACAGTAGTGATTACACAAATCTACCCATGTGATTTAATGATACAGAATTATAAATATACATTGTACCAACATCATTTTCTGATTCTGATATCATACTATAATTACATAAGATGAAACCATTGGGGTAAACTGGATGAAGAATACATAAGGCCTCTCTGTACTATCTTTGCAACTTTCTGTTATTCTATAATTACTTCTAAATAAAAAGTTATTTTGTTTTATTTTATTTTATTTTATTTTATTTTATTTTATTTTAGGCAGAGTTTTGCTCTTGTTGCCCAGGCTGGAGTGCAATGGCATGATCTCGGCTCACCGCAACCTCCGTCTCCCGGGTTCAAGCGATTCTCCTGTCTCAGCCTACCAAATCACCCGACTAATTTTGTATTTTTAGTAGAGACGAGATTTCTCCATGTTGCTCAGGCTAGTCTTGAACTCCCAACCTCAGGTGATCCACCCGCCTCGGCCTACAAAGTGCTGGGATTACAGGAGTGAGCCACTGTGTCCAGCCTAGTTATTTTAAATTAAAGATAAAAATCACTGGATGGGTTGAGTAGCAAAACAGAAATGTCAGAGGAAAGAATCTGTGACCCTGAAGAGGATAAACAGAAATTAACCAAATTGAAGAACAGAATAGGGGGAGAAGATTTAAAAAAAAAAAAAAAAAAAAAAAAAAAAAAAAAAAAAAAAAGAGCAATAAGAACTCATGGGACAATATCAAAAGATCTAACATATTATTTGTATGACTTTGAGATTCTCATCAGAAGCAATGGAGTCCCAAAGAAAATAGAACACCTTTAAACTGTTAAAAGAGGAAAAAAACCATCAACTCAGAATTCTTTGTCCAGCAAAAATATCCCTCAGAATAAAAGGGAAATAAAGACATTCTCAGATGAAGGAAAATTGTGAGGCTTCATCACCAGCAAATCAGCTTTAAAAAATACTTAAAGGAAATTATTCAGGCTAAAGGAAAATGACACCAGAAACTTAAAACTTGAAAAATTAAAGAAGAGCAATGAAAATTATCACAGTCTGGGTAAACATAATAATCTATTTTTCTCCCCTTAAGTTTTGAAAAATGTGTGTTACTAAGGAAAGCAAAATATGATTGGCAGGCAGTCTGCAATGGACCTCTTGTACTCCTACACATCTTGCAGAGTGCGCAAAGATTGCAAGGCCCTAACAACTCTTTCAGCCAGGTCATTTCTCAGAATTGTTTATGCAGCTGGCAATTATCAGAGGTGATGTAATATGTGCTTTCAGACCTAAAGCTGGCCTCTTTACTGCTTGCCATAAAAGTGATACACTCCTTTTTTTTTTTTTTTTTTGAGACGGAGTTTCACTCTTGTTGCCCAGGCTGGAGTGCAATGGCACAATCTCGGTTCACTGCAACCTCCGCCTCCTGGGTTCAAGCAATTCTCCTGCCTCAGTCTCCCAAGTAGCTGGGATTACAGGCATGTGCCACCATGCCCAGCTAATTTTGTATTTTTAGTACAAACGGGACCCCTTAACTTTGAAATTCCTTTCCTGTGGCCCCATAAGCCCACGATGTGTGTTGGCTTCTTTAGGCCTTTTACATTACCTTATGGGTTGTGGGGCTCAGGGAACCAGCACAGAAATGCTGATTCTCTGGTTTCTGCCACTGCTGTGTGTGAATAAAAACATCATTTATCTCTGATGCAGGATTCTAGTGTCTTCAGCATTCATGAAATTATAGCATGCTAACTTCGTAAGTTTAAAATAGGGAAAATAAATCTCCTCTCAAAATTATACCATTTTACAGTAATAAAAATATTATTGTCTATAGGTGTAATACATATGACAACTGTAAGTAAAAGAGAGTAGGGTAAAACAACCTGTATGGTTGTAAGGCTTCTACCTTTTACTTAAGTAGTAAAATATTAACCTGAATAAAATGGGAAAAGTTAAGTAAGGTATGTATAATTTAAACTACAGAGAAGCCATTAAGACAAAAAAATCTAAAAGACATTGCCAAAAAGCTAATAAACTAAAAAGGAATAATAAAGTATTCAAATCATACTAAAGGATGCAAAAAAGGTGAAAGAAATAAAAAGCAGATAAGACAAGTAAACAAATCATGAATTGGGAGACTTAAACCCAATAATATCACTAATTACATTAAACAAAAATGATCTAAACACACAATTAAAAGACAGAGATCGTTAGAATGGATGACATCATATTCTGCCAAATATGCTGCCAAATCAAAGTACCACAAACTTAAGAGAGAAGCATGGCTTAAACAACAAAAATTTATTTTTCATAGTTCTGTAGATTAGAAGTCTGAAACCAGGTGCTGGCAGGGTTGGTTCCACCTGAGGTTTGTGAATGAGTGCCTGTTCTCTGTCTTGCCTACCTTCTGGTGGTTTGCTGGTAATCTCTGATGTTCCTTGGCTTGTTTGCACCATCCCAGTTTCTGTCTGTGTTCACATGACATTCTCCCTTTCTCTGTGTCTGTCTCCATTTTTCCCACTTTATAAGGACACCACTGTATTTATTCTTTTTTCTGAAACAGGGTCTCTGTCGCCATCTCAGCTGGAGTGCCATCTCGGCTGGAGTCCGGTGGTACCATCTTGGCTCACTGCAACCTCCACCTCCCAGGTATGCCTCAGCCTCCCAAGTAGCTGTGACTACAGGTGCATGCCACCATGCCAGGCAAATTTTTGTGTCTGCAGTGCAATCAATCTACAAGTTGTTGTTCAATGGATATAGACTTTTAGTTTTGCAAGATGAAAAAGTTCTAGGGATGTGTTACACAGCAATGTGACTATAGTTAACAGTACTTAAAAATGGTTAAGATGGTAAATTTTATTTTATTTTTTTGCTACAAATAAAAACCTAACTCACTTATACAAATGTAGAGACAAATCATAGTATGTGTTTTTGTATCATTAGGAGTAACAATAAGGTTGACAAATTGATTTTTAAAAATTAATTACCTCATATGAAAAAAAATCATAAGATCATTTCAGATGCAGAAAAAAAGCATTCAGCAGATTCAACACCTTTTGTTCAACAACTGTGTTGAGGTACAATTGATATACAAAAATCGCACATATTTAATGCATACAATTTGATGAGCTTGGACATATGCACACATATGGGATACCACCACGACAAGCAAAACAATAGATAGATCTATTGCATCCTGAAGTTCCCTTGCTTTTCTTTGTGGGTTTTCTTCTGGGGCAGGGGGTGCTGCAGTGGGCAATTAGACCGCTTAACTAACTTAACTACACTATTAACAAATTTTGAAGTGTACAATACTATATTATTAACTATAGGTACTATGTTGTACAGCAGATCTGTACACATATGCATCTAGCATAACTAAAACTTTTTATCCATTGAACAGTGCCTATTTCCTCTACCCTTCATCCCCTGGCAACCACTATGGTAGTTATAATTTCCATCCGTTGTAATATCATAAACACCTCATATAAGTGGAATAATGCAGTATTTGTCCTTGTATGTTGGCTTATTCTCTTAATCTAATGTACTCGAGACTTACCCATGTGGTCGCAAATGGTAGGATTTCCTTCTTCTATAACGATGAATAACATTTTATTGCATATATGTTTTCTTTATCCACAATTTATTATCCATTCATCTGTTGATGGAAACTTGGGTTGTTTACATATCTTGGCTGTTGTGGATAATGCTGCAGTGAACATAGGAATGCAGATGTCTCCTCAAAATCCTGATTTTAATTTTTTGGGCATATACTCAGAAGTGAAATTAGTGGATTTTATGGTACTTCTATTTTCAATGTTTTGAGATACCTCTATACTATTTTCCATGATGGCTACACCATTTTACATTCCAACCAACAGTATACAAGGGTTCTAATTTCTCCACATCCTTACCAGTATTTGTTATATATATTTTAAATAGACACCTTGGCAGGTGTGAGGTGATACCTCATTGTAGTTTTGATAAAGACTCCACAAAAAAACTGTTAGAACTAATAGATAAATTCAGTAAAGTTGCTAGATATAAAATCAACATGCAAAAATCAATTGTGTTTCTATACACTAACAGTGAACCATTCAAAAAGAAAAGCAAACAAACCCACTTACAATAGCATCAAAAAGAATAAAATACTTAGGAATAAACTTAACCAAGAAGATTGTATTAGTCAGTCAGTGTTTTCCAGGAGAGACAGAACCAATAGGATGTATGAATAGATAGGATGGATGGATGGATAGATAGATAGATAGATAGATAGATAGATAGATAGATAGATAGATAGATAGATAGATAGAAAGAAAGAAGACTTATTAGAGGAATTGGCTGACAATAATGAAGGCTAAGAAGTCTCATGATATGTCGTCTGTAAGCTGGAGAACCAGGGAAGTATAAGTATGTCTCAGTCCCAGTGCAAAGGCTTCAGAACTAGGGAAGCTGATGATGTAACTCTCAGTTCAAGGCTGAAGGACTGAAAACCTGAAGTGGGAGTGGGGTGGCTGCTATAAGCCCCAGAGTCCCAAGGTCAGATAATCTGGAGATCTGATGTCCAAGGGCAGGAGAAGGAGGGTGCCCCAGCTCCGAGAGAGAGAGAGAGAGAGAAAGAGAGAGAGTGTTTACCTTTCCTCTGCCTTTTTTGTTCTATCCAGGCCCTCAGCTGATTGAATGGTGCCCACCCACATTGGGTGAGGGTGGATTTTCCTTAATCAATGCACTCATTTACATGTCAGTCTTTTCTAGAAACCCCTTAATAGACATACCCATAAATAATGCTTTACCAGGTGTCTGGACATCTCTTAATCCAGTCAAGTTGACACCTAAAATTAAGCATCACAGAGGTGAAAGACTTCTACACCGAAAACTATGAAACATTGATGAAATAAATTAAAGGAGACACAAATAAATGGAAAGATACACTATATTCATGAATTGGAAGACTTCACATTGTTTAATCCGATACTATCCAAAGTGATCTACATATTCAAAGCTATGCTCATCAAAGCATTTTTTTTTTTGCAGAAATAGCAATAACAATTCCAAAATTCATATAGAACTACAAAAAACTTGGAATAGCCAAAGCAATCTTGGAAAAGAAGAACAAAGTTGGAAGCATCACACTTCATGATTTCAAAATATATTACAAAGCTACAGTAACTAAAACACTATGGTGCTGGTTTAAAAATAGACATATAGATTAATGGAGTAGGATAGAAAGCCCAGAAATAAATCCATACATATATCACCAACATGTCCTTGACAAGGGTGCCAAGAACATTCAATGGGTGAAAAGATAGTCTCTTCAACAAATAATGTTGAAAAACTGGGTATCTACATGCAAAAGAATGAAATTATACCTTTATCGTACACTACACACAACAAAGCAACTCAAAATGGGTTAAAGATTTAACATATGACCTGACACTGTAAAATTCCCGGATTAAAATGGGGGAAATCCTCATGACATTGGTCTTGGTGATGGTTTCTTCTATATGACACCAAAAGCACAGGCAACAAAAGCAAAAATAGACAAGCAGGGCTCATCAAATAAAAAGCTTCTGAACAGTAAAGGAAACAATCAACAGAATGAAAAAAGCAACCTATGGAATGGGAGAAAATACATGTAAGCCATATATCTGATAAGGGGTTAATTTCTAAAATATAATGAACTCCTACAACTCAATAGTAAAACAAAACAAAACAAAATAACACAATTTTAAAATGGGCAGGCCGGGCGTGGTGGCTCAAGCCTGTAATCCCAGCACTTTGGGAGGCCGAGACGGGCGGATCACGAGGTCAGGAGATCGAGACCATCCTGGCTAACACGGTGAAACCCCATCTCTACTAAAAAATACAAAAAACTAGCCGGGCGAAGTGGCGGGCGCCTGTGGTCCCAGCTACTCGGGAGGCTGAGGCAGGAGAATGGCGTAAACCCGGGAGGTGGAGCTTGCAGTGAGCTGAGATCCGGCCACTGCACTCCAGCCTGGGCGACAGAGCCAGACTCAGTCTCAAAAAAAAAAAAAAAAAAAAAAAAAAATGGGCAAAGGACTTGAAAATACATTTCTTTAATGAAGACAAACACATGGCCAAGGGATATGTGAAAAGATGCTCAACATCAATATCTTTCATGAATAAAACTCAGCGAACTGAGATTAAGAAGGCCCTTCCCCAATCAGATAAAGGAATCTGTGGAAAACCTATAGCTAACATCATACTTCTTGGTGAAATACTGAATGCTTTCCCTCTAAATGAGGCAAAATGCAAAAATATATGCTCTCACAACTTTTATTCAACATTGTACTAGAGGTATTAAATAGGTAAGAAAAAGAAAAAGTCTAAAGATTATAAAGGAAACTAAAATTGCATTTATCCTGGCCTTGAGCAATTTGAGCATGATGTACCTTAGTGTCATTTTCTTCATGTTTCATGTGCTTGGAGTTTGTCATTCTTGATCTGTGGGTTTAGTTGTTTCATCAAATTCAGAAAAATTTCAGCTATTATTTCCTTAAATATTTGTTGTATTCCCCTCTGATTCTTTGAAGAATCTGATTATACATTTATTAGTCCCTAGAAGTTGTCCCACAGTTCACTGAAGATGCTTTCATCTTTTGAAATTCATTTTTAATGTTTCATTTTGGTTAATTTTTATTGCAATATACTGCAAGACAAATTCACTTGTTTTTGTTCACTAATCTTTTATTCTGTCTAACCTGATTTTCCCATATATTGTATTTTTATCTTATACTTTGCATTTTTCTTACCTCCAAGTTCATTTGAGTGTCTTTTATGTCTTCCATGTTCCTGACTTGGGTATATGGGATATAATTTTATTATTTTAATATCCTTGTCTGCTCATTGTAATGTCTGTATCAGTTCTGAATTGATTTTAATGGTTTAATTATTCTCCCAATTATGGATCATGTTTTCCTGCCACTTTGCAAGCCTGGTAACTTTGATTGGATACCAGACACTGTGAATTTTAGCTTACTGGGTATTGGATATTTGCCTGTATTCCCATAAATACTATTGAGCTTTATTCTGGTATGCAGTTAAATTACTTAGAAGCTGTTTCAGATCTTGTTTTTATTATTTGTTTGACAGGTTCAAAGGAATGCTCAGTTAGAGCTAAGTTTTCCCCACTACTGCAGCAAGGCTCTGCTGACTATTGTACCCAATGTCACATGCTTTGAGTTTTTCACTATGGCCAGTGCAAACAGGAACCAAGCCATATATCTGATAAGGGGTTAATTTCTAAAATATAATCAACTCTTACGACTCAATAGCAAAAAATGAAACGAAACAAAATAACACAATTTTAAAATGGGCAAAGCACTTGAAAAGACATTTCTCCAAAGAAGACACTCCATCCAATGTCACAGGCTTTGAGTTCCCAGCCCCAAGTGAATGCCAGTCACAGTTTCCTTTACTCTTTCTGGGTGATTTTTTTCTTTCTTCTTATTGAAAATAAGACTCAACTTATTTTCTCACACTTATGCCCTGACCAATACCCTGAGGGGTGTATCCTCAGCAGATCTGCTCTTTCTGAAGAAAATCTCCACTCTAAGCACTCTACCCTGAAAACTTGAAGTACCTTGGTTTCCTTGGACTCTCAACTACATCTCTCAACCCAGGATGTTCACTGCACTCCATCCCGTTTCTCTTTCTCTGCACTATGGCCTGCAAACTCTCAAGGCAGTAAGCTGAGGAAATCCTAGGGCCCTGTGCTTACTTCCCATCTCTCAGTGATGACTGTCTTTCGTTGACTGATGCCCAATATTATGAGAACTGCTATTTCATATATTTTATCTGGCTTACTTTTGGTTGTTTCTGGCAAAAGTGTAAATCCAGTCTCTGTTACTCCATCTTGAATGAAAACAGAAATCTAGACTTCTTTATGTAAGAGAAAAAAAATCCTGATTTAATTCGGTGTTATTTGAGTATTCTGTAGTATACAGACAAACCTAATCCTAACTCCTAACACTGAGTACTTGGATGAGGGAATTAAAGAAGGAAGTCTTCAGGCTCCTCACGAGGCCAACTCCTGTGGATTTGTGTCGAAATCTCCATCACTGAAAGTAATTTCTATGTCTCTTTTCCGCCAGACTCCAGGGCATGTAAAGAGGACATTTTGACACTGAGGGTATATACTGGGTGATCAGTTCAATTAGTGATGCTGTTAAGTGAGAGAAGAAATACCTCCTAGAGCTGATTTAGGCATCCTAATAGTATATATAGTCAAAAAGTTACCAAATTATACACTGAGCATCGTTAAATACATGGGTCTGAAGGTATTTTATATATGAATAAACATCATCACTATATTCGACCAACATTTCCCGTTGTTAAAGATGACATGGCCATAGATTTATTTACATTTTACTTTCAAAAAAAAAAAAAAAAGCCTGGATGCGGTGGCTCACACCTGTAATCCCAGCACCTTGGGAAGCGGAGGCAGGTGGATCACCTGAGGTCAGGAGTTCAATACCAGCCTGGCCAACATGGTGAAACCCCATCTCTACCAAAAAAAATACAAAACTTAGCCAGGCGCGGTGGTGCGTCCTTGTAATCCCAGCTACTCAGGAAGCTAAGGCATGAGAATTGCTTGAACCCGGGAGATGCAGGTTGCAGTGAGCCAATATCACGCCACTGCATTCCAGCCTGGGCAACAGAGTGAGACCCTGTCTAAACAAAACAAAACAAAACAAAACAAAGAAAACCTCTTAAAGCACTTGTAAATAGTATTTGAAAGCATCACACTAGTGCAGAAGCATCTTCTGTTTGCTCAGTTAGTGGTTATTATAATCCTTCATCTCAAGACATGTAACTCTCAAGTTTAAACATAAAGAATATTTGTACTTTCTATGCCATGTCTCTCTCTCTCTCTCTCTCTCTCTCTTTCTCATCGTTTTTCTGTTTTTTGTTTTTTGACACGGAGTCTTGCTCTGTCACCCAGGCTGGATTGCAGTGGCGTGATCTCGGCTCACTGCAACCTCAGCCCTCTAGGTTCAAGGCATTATCCTGCCTCAGCCTTCCGAGTAGCTGGGATCACAGGTGTGCGCCACCATGCCCAGCTGATTTTTGTGTTTTTTAAGTAGAGACGGGGTTTCACTATGTTGGCCAGTCTGGTCTCAAGCTCCTGACCTCAAGTGATCTGCCACCTCAGCCTCCCAAAGTGCTCGAATTACAGCCCTAAGCCACCGCGCCCGGCCTCCTGTCTCTTTTTAACAACTCAATTTTCTCCCAGTAATTTGAGGTGTGGGGAACTTTTATATTAAGGCAAAACTAAAGAAAGGAATAGATCTGTGTATTCAAATTGAGACGAATGTCATAGTAGAGTCACACCCTATTCACAGAGTAGGATGAATACAGTACATCTTCTTGGACTATCAGTTTTGCTCAATGGTAACTATTTTAAAACCATTTTATAGCAAAACAAACAGATCTCATAGAAAATACAATTCAAGACTTAATGAATTATTTTTAAGCTGTAATAGAAAACTACTTCCCCAAGACCGTTTTGGGTCCTACAACCCACCCCATGTATGCTTTACCCTCCTCTGCCATTAGTTTCCCTTTAGTGCTCAAGTGTGAGTAGCACTGGATTGAGGACGTTAGTTCTCCATTCTAGTGAGGTCATCTCTGATACAATTAATGTTTTTATCTAAGGCCGTTTTCCTTCTTTTTTTTTCTTTTTGGCGGGGGGGGGTGAGTTACTATTACCCATAGAGTGTCCAGAGCGCCTGCCCAGAATCCCAGAACAAGGAGGTGAGCTGCAAAGTGACAACACAGGAAGGGCAGCTTCGCAGCTGTGTCTGAGCCGGGAAGCAGGTTCGCCGTGTCCTGGAGAACTTGCTCAGTTCCACAGCTTCCTCCATCCTCCCCCATCCTCCCCTGATGTCTCAGGAGTGGACTGAGATCAGATGCCCCTCTGGGCAAGGTTACCCAAGAAAATGGGCTTACACATGGTGAAGCTTGGAATCTAGCAGTTCCTACTGTGCTGTTTTCCAGGAATTAGCATTCCTTTATTAAAACTGTCCTCTGGATCGCCCAGTTCAAGGTGCCTGACTACAGATATCGGACACCCCCTGCTTCCTAGAAAGAAGCAGCAAACCTGTGAATAGATCATCACACCTGGAATAGAACATCTAGGAGACAGCCCAACAGAGGAGTACCTAAGGTTCAGGAAAAGAAAGTGAGCAGCCAGCTCTGCTGAAATGGGCCAGGAACCCCGAGGGCCTCGGTATTGCGGCGAGAGGGTGAGAGGGCTCCAAGTCTGCATACCTAAGCGAACTGCTGCGATCCTACGCGCCGGGAGCTCCCCCACCCCACCCAGAGGTACCCAGGCAGTGCTTGGGCGGTTGTTTGGAGACTCTGAGAGGGTAAATGCACCAGACGGGAAACTCGCCCTGGGTCTCTCAGCACACCCCACCTAAGCTGCGGCAGGTGCCATTATGGGAGTGCAGCCACCACGAGACTGCACCCTGCCCTGGGAACCACAGCCCCCATATCTTCACATTCCAGGACCTCCTGCTGACATTCCCCAGTGTCCACTGGAGAACTGCAATGGTACAGAGCTGGCTGGACCCAAAAGGTGCTGCAGGGGCTCCAGTACTGTAGCCTGCAAGGAGTATGACTCACTAAGGAAAGGACGAACGGTGCAGCTGCTTCAAAAGAAACCAGAGCAAGCTTTCCAGAGCCCGAAGCTTCCTTTCATGGGGCTGTGAGAAGTCACTCTGCCTCCAGCGGTAGCACAAACTCTGCTCCACCTTGTAAGAGAAGAGAGAAGTCCCCATCCAGCGGCCCAGCAGCATCTGCGCCTTGGGCTAACGCTGTAGAGACTGAGACCTCTTCTCCTCCGCACACTGCTGCAGGCACAGCCACTGCTGCTACCCCCAGAGGTTAGGGCGGGCAGGTTGGAGGGTTGCCTATCTGGGACTGTGAGGGGTGACTATGGCCCCATTGGCGTTGTGGCCTCCGTGCCCGGGCTTGCACATGAAGGGAGGGGTGGGGTCCCTCCCACACTCTGCACGGTGCCGTGGCACTGCTGTATCAGACAGCAGGAGGGCCTGAGAGCTGCAGGTTTGGAACTGTGGATGGCGACTCCGCACCGTAGCCACAGCCAACACCAGTGCACACCAGGACCCAGAGGGTCTTCCTGCTACTGCCATTGCCCACACCACGCCAACTGTCTAGAAACCCAAGAGCGGGCTCACACGCCTAGTTTACCGTTGCCACTAGCAGACTCTAAGCAAGCTACTGGAGGTGCAAGAGTCCGCCGGCCTGGGTCTGGTCCGGCTAACATCAGCCAGCATTCGCCTAGGGCCCAGCTCAGGCATACTCAGCCCACTGCTGCCACCACTGGGGCGCAAAGACCGGCCCACTTGGCTTCCCCATCCTCAGCAAAACTTCACATAGCCTCCACTAATAACCCAACCCCAAACCACTGAGGAAATCAAAAACACTGCTGAAACTGTAAACAGCTGAAGAAATCATAGAGACTACACTCTCACAGGTATCCAGAAGCAAAGCCAAAGTGCCCCACCCCAGCAACACCATTGATACTCTTCAGGAAAATGTCTTCCCTATAAAAGTAAATTCAAAAAACTGGAAGAAGTGACAATTACACTAGTTGAGAAGGTATCAACGTAAGAATAAGGGAAACTTGAAAAAGCAAGGAAATGATACCTCCAAAGGAACACAATAATTCCTCATCAACAGACCCCAATCAAAAAGAAATTCATGAAATCCTGGAAAAAGAATTCAATACTATTATTATTATTATGTATTATTATTATTATTTGAGACTGAGTCTTGCTCTGTCACCCAGGCTGGGGGGCAGTGGCATGATCTCGGCTCACTGCAACCTCCACCTCCTGGATTCAAGGGATTCTTCTACCTCAGCCTCCCAAGTAGCTGGGATTACAAGCGTGCACCACCACACCCGGCTAATTTTTGTATCCTTGTAGAAATGAGGTTTCACCGTGTTGGCCAGGTTGGTCTCGAACTCCTGACCTCAAGTGATGCGCCTGCCTCAGCCTCCCAAAGTGGTGAGATTTCAGGTGTTAGCCACTGCACCCGGCCAAAAATTCAAAATCATGATACTAAAAAAGCTCAGTAAGTTACAAGAGAATTTCAAAAAAACAATACAAAGAAATCAGAAAAACAATTCAGGATATAAATGAGAAATTAACCAAAGAGGTAAATATACAAAAAGAACCAAACAGAAATTCTGATACTGAAGAAGTCCTCAAATAAAATACAAAATATAGTTGAAAGCTTCAACAATAGACTAAACCAAGCAGCAGAGAGAGTGTCAGAACTTGAAGACAGGTCTTTTGAAATAACCCACTCTAACAATGTTCCAGAAGGCAAGTGACTTATGTGGAAAGATTGGTACAATTCTTCCGCAACTATTTTTCTCCTCTATCTCTGCTCTCCCTTCTTTGCATTTTTTGGAGAGGCAGCATGTGGCTGGTTAAAAGTGTGAATTGTGAGCCAAACTCCCTAGGATTAAATCTCAGCCCCATCACTTATACGAGCAATTAAGCATTGGGGAATTTCACTTAACCTTCCTCCTTTAGTCTACATATTTGTAAAATAAATATAATAATGTTCACTTTATAGGGTTATTATGAGGACTAAGAATATTTGTGAAGTGCTTAGGACAATGCCTGTTTATGCCAACTTAACTGGGTTCCTATTTCCTATGCCTGGCACATACTAAGGATGATATCAGTATTTCTTAAATAAGTATCTCTCCCAAATAGAGGGGAGAAATAGTCCTTGAAATAATAGGTTCTCTTTCTTATCCTCTTCTCTCAATCTTTCTCTCCAGCTTTCTCTCCAACTTTGTCTCTGCTTCTCATATGCTCAACATTTACTGAGCACCTTCTGTGTACCGGATACTATTTTAAACTGTTTATTACATTTGAATTATAAACACACACTGCCCCTATCTTCTTACCATGTAATGAAACTTATCAGCACTTGAGCAGGCTATTTATTACAATGCAACAAGATGGAGGAAGAGGAGGCAAAGGCAGAATGGAAGATGTTCCCTCTCTCTCTTTTGAAGAAAATAAACTAAGAAATTTACCCGTCAAAGTATGGGAAGAGCTGGCTATCTTTTATCAGAAAAGTTGAGAGGTTTCAAAGTGTTGTTCCTACAGTTAACTTGAAATCATCTGGTTTTAGCTAATTCTAGCCAGCAGGGGGCAGGAGTGTCCAGTTGTGTGAACCCAGTTACTCTGATCTTTCCAAGACTTCACTGAAGAAAAAGTGCTTCTAACTTGATGTGAGCTTCAAATTCTTAAGCTATACAATTGGTGCACAGAAAAATGCTCATTGGTATTAACGTGTTAAAATTGGTAAATAGGAATAAATTTCTACTGAGTTTGACGGTCGATTTGACTCTCGTTTTCCCACAAACATTTGGTCTCTCTTCAAATCTCCAGGTAACAAAAATTTCTGCCTTTACATTCCTCAGATAATCTCAATTGAGGACAGGGATGTAGGGAACACACAGATTCTCAAGACATCAGGCCTCCCCAACTGGGCAACCTTGGCTTGTTATTTAACCTCCCTGAGTTTTTGCTTAAAAAGTCTGTAAAGACTAGACTGAAGTCCCACTTTGAACCATCCAGGTAACCGCATCCTTTAGGGACTGGGGCTGTTATGAGGATGTGTCCAGGTTGACACTGAAGGGCTAAGTCACAGGTATCACCTTGCTCTCTGATCTTTTGGGTTTCCACACTCACAGCTGCTACAATAGAGGCCATGCAGCCCTAGAAGTCAAACCCAGCTCGGAATTTTGTTTAAAAGTTTTGTTTCTGGTATGTTTCCAGGAAACTTACATTGTATTTATTTGTTTAACATTGGTTTTACAAAAGATACATTTTCACTTTCTACACAACATGTACATTATCATCTAACATTTGCAGTGCTTTTTACAGTTCTTATTTGTGCTTTTTAAACTTTTCTTAAGGCAAACGGGCCTGTTTGCTTTAAGAGTAGAGAGAAGAGTGTTCTTCAATTTTCTGTTTTTATTTTTTAGTTTCTTCTTAAACGTGAGTATGGTTTTTTTAATGTTGAAAACAGTACAGGTGGCCGGGCGCGGTGGCTCAAGCCTGTAATCCCAGCACTTTGGGAGGCCGAGACGGGCGGATCACAAGGTCAGAAGATCGAGACCATCCTGGCTAACATGGTGAAACCCCGTCTCTACTAAAAACACAAAAAATTAGCCGGGCGAGGTGGCGGCGCCTGTGGTCCCAGCTACTCGGGAGGCTGAGGCAGGAGAATGGCGGGAACCCGGGAGGCGGAGCTTGCAGTGAGCTGAGATCTGGCCACTGCACTCCAGCCTGGGCGACAGAGCGAGACTCCGTCTCAAAAAAAAAAAAAAAAAAAAAAAAAAGAAAACAGTACAGGTTCAACATAAAACATTTGAATGATCATGGTTAAAAGCAAAAATTGTCTAATATCCCACCAACCAGTGATAATCAGCATTAATATTTTGCTATTTATCTTTCTGGTCTGTTGTCTCTGTCTTTTTCAAATTTAACTTTTATTTTAAGTTCAGAGGTACATGTGCAGGTTTGTTATATAGGTAAACTTGTGTCATGGGAGTTTGTTGTACAGATTAATCATCCAGGTATGAAGCCTCGTACTCATTATTTTTCCTGACCCTCTCCTTCCTCCCACACTTCACCCTCAATAAGTCCCAGTGTGTGTTCTTTTTCTCTACATATCCATGTGTTTCCTAATTTAGCTCCCACTTACAAATGAGAACATGTAGTATTTGCTTTCTGTTCCTGTGTTAGTTTGCTAAGCATAATGGCCTCCAGCTCCATCCACGATCCTGCACAGGACATAATCTCATGGGGTTTTTTTTATGGCTGCATAATATTCCATGATGTGTCTGTACCACATTTTCTTTATCCAGTCTACCACTGATGGGCATTTAGGTTGATTCCATGTCTTTGCTATTGTGAATAGCGCCCCAGTGAACATACGTGTGCATGTATTTTTATAATAGAATGATTTATATACCTTGGGATATATACCCAGTAATGGGATTGCTGGGTCAAATGGTAGTTCTGTTTTTAGGTTTTTGAGGAATCACCACAGTGTCTTCCACAATGGCGGAACTAATTTACATTCCCCTTTTTCCCACAGTCTCACCAGCATCTGTTATTTTTTGCCTTTTTTTTTTTTTTTTTTTTTGAGATGGAGTCTCACTCTGTCTCCCGGGCTGTAGTGCAGTGGTGTGATCTTGGCTCGCTGCAACCTCCGCCTCCTGAGTTCAAGCGATTCTCCTGCCTCAGCCCCCTGACTAGCTGGGATTACAGGCACATGCCACCACGTCTGGCTAATTTTTGTATGTTTTTGTTTCATCATGTTGGTCGGGCTGGTCTCAAACTCCTGACCTTGTGATTTGCCTGCTTTGGCCTCCCAAAGTGTTGGGATTACAGACGTGAGCCACTGCGCCAGGGTTTTTTTTTTTTTTTTTTTTTTTGAGACAGAGTTTCTCTCTGTTGCCCAAGCTGGAGTGCAGTGGCATGATCTTGGCTCACCGCGGCCTCCACCTCCTGGGTTCAAGCAATTCTCCCACCTCAGCCTCCCAAGTAGCTGGGATTACAGCAGTGCACCACCACGCCTGGCTAATTATTTTTTGACTTTTTTTTTTTTAATACTGTAAGTTCTAGGGTACATGTGCATAACGTGCAGGTTTGTTACATATGTATACTTGTGCCATGTTGGTGTGCTGCACCCATCAACTCGTCAGCACCCATCAACTCGTCATTTACATCAGGTATAACTCCCAATGCAATCCCTCCCCCCCCCCCCCCCTCCCCCCTCCCATGATAGGCCCCAGTGTGTGATGTTCCCCTTCCCGAGTCCAAGTGATCTCATTGTTCAGTTCCCACCTATGAGTGAGAACATGTGGTGTTTGGTTTTCTGTTCTTGTGATAGTTTGCTAAGAATGATGGTTTCCAGCTGCATCCATGTAGTAGCCATTCTGACTGGTGTGAGATGGTGTCTCATTGTAGTTTTGATTTGCATATCTCTAGTTATCAGTGATGGTGACCTTTCTTTCGTATGATTGTTGACTGCATGTATGTCTTCTTTTGAAAAGTGTCTGTTCATATCCTTGCCCACTTTTTAATGGGGTTGTTTGGTTTTTTCCTTGTAAATTTGTTTAAGTTCCTTATAGATGCTGGCTATTAGGTCTTTGTCACACGTATAATTTGCAAAAAAAAAAATTTCAATTCTGTAGGTTGTCTGTTCACTCTGTTGATAGTTTATTTTGCTGTGCAGAAGCTCTTCGGTTTAATTAGATCTCATTTGTCAATTTTTGCTGTTGTTACAATTGCTTTTGGCATCTTCATCAAGAAATCTTTGCCTATTCCTATGTCCAAAATGGTATTGCCTAGATTGTCTTCCAGGGTTTTTATAGTTTGGGTTTTTACATTTAAGTTTTGATTCATCTTGAGTTAATTTTTGTATATGATATAAAAAAGGGGTCTAGTTTCATTCTTCTGCATGTGGCTAGCCAGCTATTCCAGCACCATTTATTGAAGAGGGTGTCCTTTCCCCATTGCTTATTTTTGTCAACTTTGTTGAAAATCAGATGACTGTAGGTGTGCAGCTTTATTTCTAGGTTATCTATTCTGTTCCATTGGTCTATGTGTCTGTTTTTATATCAATACCATGCTGTTTTGATTACTGTAGCCGTATAGTATAGTTTGACATTGGGTAATGTGATGCCTCTGGCTTTGTTGTTTTTGCTTAGGATTGCTTTGGCTATTCAGGCTCTTTTTAATTTCCACAAGAATGTTAGAATAGCTTTTTTAATTCTGTGAAAAAAATGACATTGATAGTTTGATAGGAATAACTTGAATCTGTGGATTGCTTTGGGCAGTATGGCCATTTTAATGATGTTCATTCTTCCAATTCATGAGCATGGAATGTTTTTCCACTTGTTTGTGTCATCTATTATTTCTTTTAGCAGTGTTTTGTAAGTCTCCTTATAGAGATCTTTCACCACCTTCATTAGATGTGTTCCTATGTATTTTATTGTTTTTGTGGTTATTGTAAATGGGATTGCATTCTTCATTTTGTCTCAGCTAGAATGTTATTGGGGTATAGAAATTCTACCTATTTGTGTATATTGATTTGGTATCCTTAAACTTTACTGAAGTTGCTTATCAGTTTCAGGAGCCTTTTGGCAGGGTCTTTAGGGTTTTCTGGGTATAGAATCATATCATTCATGATCTCTAGTTTGACTTGGTCTTTTCTTGTTTGGACGCCTTTTATTTTTTTTTCTTGCCTGATTGTTCTGACTAGTATTTCCAGTACTATGTTGAATGGGAGTAGTAAGAGTGACCATTCTTGTCGTGTTCCATTTCTCAAAAGGGAATGCTTTCAGTTTTTGCCTATTCAGTATGATGTTGGCTGTAGGTTTGTCATAGATAACTCTTTATTATTTCAAAATATATTCCTTTGATGCCTAGTTTCTCAAGAGTTTTTATCAGAAAGAAGATATAGCTTGTATAGAAAGCATTTTTTGCATCTATTAAGATGATCATAAGATTTTTCTTTTTAATTCTGTTTATGTGGTGAATCATATGTATTAATTTGTATATGTTGAACCAACCATGCATTCCATGAATGAAACCTACTTGATCTAACTTTTTGATGTACTGATGCATTCAATTTGCTAGTATTTTGTTGAAGATTTTTCTGTATCTGTTCATCAGCAATATTGGTCTGTAGTTTTCTTCATTTGTTTTATCATTGTCTAGCTTTGGTATCAGGGTGATACTGACTTCATAGAATGAGTTAGGGAGGAGAACCTCCTCCTCGATTTTTTGGATTGGTTTCAGTAGAATTAGTACCAGTTCTCTTTTGTACATATGGTAGAATTCAGCTGTAAATCTATCTGGTCTGGGGCTTTTGTTAGTTGGTTGATTTTTAAATTACTACTTCAATTTCAGAACTCAGTATTGCTCTGTTCAGGGTTTCAATTTCTCCTTGATCCAATCTTGAGAGATTGTGTGTTTCCAATGATTTATTCATTTCTTCTGTATTTTCTAGTTTGTGTGCACAGAGGTGTTCATAATAGTCTCAGAGGATCATTTGTGTTTCTGTGGAATTGGTTGTAATGTCATCTTTGTTGTTTCTGATTGTGTTTATTTGGATCTTCTCTTTGCTACTGGTCTATGGATCCTGTTTATCCTTTCAAAGAACCAGCTTTTGGTTTTGTTGATGTTTTGTATGAATTTTGGGGTCTCAATTTCATTCAGTTCAACTTTGATTGTAGTTATTTCTTTTCTTCTGCTAGCTTTAGTGTTAGTTGGTTCTTGTTTTTCTAGTTCCTTTAGGTGCTATATTAGTTTGAAATCTTTCTAACGTTTTGAGGTAGACATTTAGCCCTACAAGCTTTTCTCTTGACACTGCTTTTGCTGCATTCCAGAGATTTTGATATGTTGTGTTTCTGTTTTCTTCTATTTCAAAGAATTTTTAAATTTTTGCCTTAATTTCATTATTAGCCAAAAAGTCACTCAAGAGCAAGTTATTTAATTTCCATGTAATTGTGTGGTTTTAAGAGACCTTATTGCTATTGATTTCTAGTTTTATTCCACTGTGGTCTAAGAGTATGGTTGGTATGATTTCAATGTTTTTGAATTTATTGAGACTTGCTTTATGGCTGAGCATATGGTTGATCATGGAGTATGCTCTGTGTGCAAATGAGAAGAATGTATATTCTGTGGCTGATGAGTGGGGTATTCTGCAGATGTCTGTTAATTCCAATTCTTCAAGTGTCAAATTTAAGTCCAGAATTTCTTTGTTAGCTTTCTACCTCAATGATCTGTGTAACACTGCCAGTGGGGTATTGAAGTCCCCCATTATTATTGTGTGGCTAAGTCTTTGCATAGGTGTAAAAGTAATTGTTTTATGAATCTAGGTGCTCCAATTTTGGGTGCATATATATTTAGGATAGTCGAGTCTTCTTGTTGAATTGAACCCTTTATCATTATGTAATGCTCTTCTTTCTACTTTTTCACCATTGTTGGTTTAAATTCTGTTTCATCTGATGTAAAAATAATAACACCGGCTCTTTTTTTTGTTTTCTGTTTGTGTGGTAGATCTTTCTCTAACTCTTTACTTTGAGCCTGTTGGTGTAGTTACCTGTGAGATAGGTCTCTTGAAGACAGCAGACAGATGAGTCTTGCTATTTTTATCCAACTTGCCACTTTGACTTTTAAGTGGATCATTTAGACCATTTACCTTTAAGGTTAATATTGACACCTGAGATTTTGATCCTATCATAAAGTTGTTAGCTGGTTGCTTTGCAGTTTCTGTTATGTGGTTGTTTTGTAGGATCTGTGGGTTATGTACTTCAGTGTGCTTTGGTGGTAGCAGGTATTGTTCCTTCATGTCTATGTTTAGAACTCCCTTAAGGATTGCTCATAAGGCTTGTCTAGTGATAATGAATTCCCTTAGCACTTGCTTGTCTGGAAAAGATGTTATTTCTCCTTTGCTTATGAAGTTTAGTTTGGCAGGATGTGAAATTCTTGGTTGGAATTTCTTTTCTTTAAGAATGGTAAAAATAGGTCCCCAATCTCTCCAAACTTTTAAGGTTTCTGCTAAGAAGTCCACTGTTAGCCTGAGGGGGTTCCCCTTGTATATATGATCTGACCATTTTCTAGCTGCCTTTAAGATTTTTTTCTTGCTGGGTGCGGTGGCTTACACCTGTAATCCCAGCACTTTGGTAGGCTGAGGCGAGCGTATCACAGGGTCAGGAGTTCAAGATCAGCCTGACCCAACATGGTGAAACCCCATCTCTACTAAAAATACAAAAATTAGCCAGGCATGGTGGCACATGCCTATATCCCAGCTACTTGGGAGGTTGAGGCAGAAGAATCACTTGAACCTGGAAGGTGGAGGTTGCAGTGAGCTGAGATCACGCCACTACACTCCAGCCTGGGTGACAGAGCGAGACTCCATCTTAAAAAAAAAAAGGATTTTTTTCTTTAGCATTGACCTTGGACAGTCATGACTATATGCCTTGATGATGTTCACTTTGTATGACATCTTGCATGTGTTTTCTGGATTTCTTGTATCCAGATGTCAACGTTTCTGGAAAGATTAGGGAAGTTATCTTACATTATTCCCTCAAATACGTTTTCCAGTTTGTTTGCTTTTCCTCCTTCTTTCTCAGGAATTCCATACCTCATACATTTGGTCACTTTATATACTCCCATATTTCTTGAAAACTTTATTCATTTTTTTAAATTATTTTCTTTATTTTTGTCTCGCTGGATTAGTTTGAAAGACAAGACTCTGAAATTCTTTCTTCTGCTTGGTCGAGTCTATTAATAAAGCTTTCAATTGTATTTGAAATTCTTTAAGTGAGTTTTTTTTCAATCTCCTCTTGTATCTAATTGATTTTCCTTGCAATCCATGCTTTGAATTCTTTATCTGTCATTTCTGAGTTTCCATTTTCATTAGGAACCATTACTGGAGAGCTTGTGTGATCTTTTGATAGTGTCACTACATTCAGATTTTTCATGGTGCAAGAAATCTTGTGCTGGTTCCTACTAATCTGGAGACACTGGTATTTCTAAGTTCTCTTAAATGGGATACTATCTAGATAGATAGACAGATAGATAGATAGATAGATAGATAGATAGATAGATAGATAGACGGACAGATAGATAGATAGATATTCTCCCCAAGTTAATCCTTAAGTTTCATGCAATCCCAATCAAAATTTCAGCTGTAGTGTTTTTTAATAGAAATTCAACAGTCGAAAGTTATATAGAAGAACAGAGATCCTTATTTATCTTTTTCAGCTGTAAAAGAAGAACCATATGGGGAGGAGTTACCTAAGTTGCCTTAGCAGATATTAAGACACACAGCAAAGTCGTGAAGTAGAATGGGAGTAGGAAGGCCTGTGAGGTCTTGCAGGGGTAGAGGCATCTGATGCATATTATCTCAATACATTTCTTCATACCCCTGACTTTACAGTGGACATTTCAACCTCACGCCATGGCTTTCTTGTTTCTTTTTTTTTTTTTTTTTTTTTTTTTTTTTTGTGACACGGAGTCTCGTTCTGTCACCCAGGCTGGAGTGCAGTGGTGTGATCTCGGCTCACTGCAAGCTCTGCCTCCCAGGTTCATGCCATTCTCCTGCCTCAGCCTCCCGAGTAGCTGGGACTACAGGCACCCACCACCACGCCCGGCTGATTTTTTATATTTTTTAGGAGAGACAGGGTTTCACCTTGTTAGCCAGGATGGTCTCGATCTCCCGACCTTGTGATCCGCCTGTCTCAGCCTCCCAAAGTGCTGGGATTACAGGTGTGAGCCACCGCGCCTGGCGGCTTTTGTAAGTGTTCTTTCACTATGTGGTCCCCTCTCTAACACATCCTAGGCTGCTCTGAGACCCTGAAGTTGCACAGATGATGCTCAGAAGAATGAACAGGAAAAAAGAGAAATGGGCAGAGCAGGAATGTGAGAAATGACCCAGGCTTTGATGTTTTTCCTGTGATCTTCCCCTCTGGGATCTGCTCTCTGATAGAATACTTAATCTAACACCTGACATGCTCAAAGATTGTGCAGGTGGCATGGGCTCTCAGGTATTGGTAAGATTATGATTCATCACTGGAGCAGGCATGTTAGGAGAGAAGACCTTACCTATCAATGCACCCTTTTCCTACATCTTTTTTTCTGCATTGATGCTGGGAAACTAAACAAGGAGGAGAGCATGGGACACAATCGTCAATCTCCCTTTTCAAGGCATCCTTAAGAACTTTATCCATGAATAATATATTGTTTGTACTTAGTATGGTATTAATTTTTAAAGTGGATCAAGTACTTTTTAATTTTTGTTTAAAGCACATTTTATCATTTTGAATAACATGAAACATGTTTTTCTAGAGGGGAGCCTCAGTTGATTTTCCTCTATTGAAAAAGCACTGAATTTCATTCCTACAGGTTATGTATGCTCCATTTGATAGGATGCTGTTCCCTGAGGACAAAGTTTAGACTACAACATTGCTCTGCATATCAGCCTTTATACAAAGAAATAGTTTGACCTAGAGATACCTGATAAGGAAGGGGACTGGTGAACAAATGTTAAGGAAATCTCTTTTCCTGTGGGAGTCCTGAATCCCTAAATATTATAATCCATAGCCTAACTAAATTACTAAATTACTGTGTTTGAGATTTTATTCTAAAAGTCCTCTGCCACACCCAGATGGATAGTCTGCAAGTCTGGATTGAAATAGTAATCTCTGCTTTCATATCTTTCCCACCTAACCTGTTATCTTAGATAATAATCTTTTCTTTCCCAAGAGTTCTGTTGTAAGATGTCCCTCTGGGCCATCATAATCAGGAGACAAAAGAGTGAATCTCTACTGGGAGGTGGTCCTAAGGATGATTTACCTTAATGATGTCCTGATGTTTCATTAATATGGGTAGAATTCGATTCGTCTGTTAGTAGTATATTCAGTACCATAAGGTAGAACCCCACCACTCACAAGAGAAAACAAAGAAGAAAATGAAGCTTTATGCAGTTGAGCTTGAGCTCCACCATGGGGCTCTAAAGAGATACTCTCCATTATCTAAAGCACAGTGCTGCCTCAGGCAACTGGGCTCTGAGACAGCCTACTCTAGCCACCCTCAGTGAAGTTCCTGCCAGCCCACTCTAGCCACCCTCAATGAGGTTCCTGCCATCCAAGCTTACCTTTCCCTATAAAAGAAAAGCCTTTTCGTGTTTGATTTTGAGATGCTTCTAGATCTTGTGTTCAGAGCATTCTCTGTATTGCCATAGTCTCTATGAAAAAAGTCTCTCCTTAGTTGTCAAGATTTGTTTATTTGATAGTTTTATAGTGTCATGACTTGCTCCAGTGCTGTTTGTCCCCCAGAACCTACTGTCTTTACCCAGGTATTCATATTCACGCTGTCTTCTCAGATCTTTTGTGCCCTCCTTCCTGGCTGGGGAAATCAAGATCTGTGGTACATTGGTTTGTTACGGCTGCCGTAGCAAAATACCACAGACTAGATGGCTTAAACAATGGAAATTTATTTTCTCACAATTCTGGAGGCTGGGAAGTCCAAGATCTAGGTATCAGCATGGTTGGTTTCTTCTGAGGGCTCTCTCCTATCAAATGGAACATACACAACCTGTAGGAATGAAATTCAAGAAGGCAGAGCTGCCTTCTTGCTGTGTCCTCACATGTCATCTGTGTCAGTTTCCTAATCTGTGTCAGTTTCCTAATCTCTTCTTATAAAGACACCAGTCATATCAGATTAGGGCCCACCCAAATGACCTCATTTCCCTTTAATTACTTCTTTAAAGGCTCTATCTGCAACCACTGTCACATTTAGAGGTACTGGGGGTTAGGAAATCAACATATAAATTTTGGAAACACAATTGAGCCGATAAATCACAGTAATGAGTCACAACTCCTAATCTGGCGATTTAGAAAGTTGTCTAAAATAGTAAGGAATTACTTGGATTCTATTGAATGGGGGATCTTCCTCTTTTTTTTTTTTTTTTTTTTTTTCTATTTCAACAAGAATCTTCCTGGATGGCTGGGCGTGGTGGCTCATGCCAGTAATCCCAGCACTTTGGGAGCCCAAGGCGGGTGGATCACCTGAGGTCTGGGGTTCGAGACCAGCCTGGCCAACATGGTAAAACCCCATCTCTACTAAAAATACAAAAAATTAGATGGGCGTGGTGGTGGGCGCCTGTAATCCCAGCTACTTGGGAGGCTGAGGCAGGAGAATCTCTTGAACCCGTGGGGTGGAGGTTGCAATGAGCCAAGATCACACCACTGTACTCCAGCCTCGCAACAAGACCGAAACTCTGTCTCCAAAAAAAAAATAATAATAATCTTCCTGGATGAAGGTCATCTTGGCAAGTTTTTTAAAAAAATTATTGTAATTGTTAAACAAAATGAATATTGTTAAATATTTATATTTATATATTGTTAATATTTTAAGAAACTGCCATACTATTTTCCGTAACAGCATCTTGGCTCTTTTTGAATGGAAATTTAATCTATGACTTTCTATTGAGAGAGACTCTTACTGGCTCTTTTCTGTTTGAATGGGAATTTTCTTGGATGGAAGTCTTGACTCTTTTCGAGTGAGAATTTAATCCCTGAATCTTTCTATTGAGTGGAATTCTTCCTGGTTCTTTTTTTTTTTTTTTTGAGACTCGGTCTCACTCTGTCACCCAGGCTGGAGTGCTGTGGCGCAATCTAGGCTCATTGCAACCTCCACCTCCCAGGTTCAAGCCATTCTCCCTGCCTCAGCCTCTCCAGTAGCTGGGATTACAGGTGCCCACCACCACACTCAGCTAATTTTTGTATTTTTAGTAGAGACGAGGTTTTGCCATTTTGGCCAGGCTGTTCTCAAACTCCTGACTTCAGGTGATCCACCCACCCGCCCGGCTTGGAGCAAGAATTATTAATGGGATTAGTTTAGTATTCAGGCAAACGAAACAGACCTCACAAAAGATCCAGGAGGTTTCCCATTCAACAGAAAAGAGCCAGGAAGGGCCAGGCATGGTGGCTCATGCCTATAATCCCAGCACTTTGGGAGGCCAAGATGGGTGGATCGCTTGAGGTCAGGAGTTGGAGACCAGCCTGGCTAACATGGCAAAATCCCATCTCTACAAAAAATCCAAAAAATTAGCAGGGCGTGGTGGTGCATGCCTGTAGTCCCAGCTACTTGGGAGACTGAAGCATGAGAATCGCTTGAACCCCGGAGGTGGAGCTTGCAGTGAACCAAGATTATGCCTCTACACTCCAGCCTGGGTGACAGAGTGAGACTCTGTCTCAAATAATAATAATTCTCACTCCACCAGGTGCTTGTCCAATTTTTCCTTTCCAGACTATATGCTCCACAGCACCATGGCACTAATTAGGTCCAACATCAAAAAATGGCAACAGTTTTTTTTTTTTTTAGATGGAGTCTCGCTCTGTTGCCTAGGCTGGAGTGCAATGGCATGATCTTGGCTCCCTGCAACCTCTGCCTCCTGAGTTCAAGCGATTCTCCTGCCTCAGCTTCCTGAGTAGCTGGGATTACAGGTGACTGCCACCACACCCAGCTAATTTTTGTATTTTTAGTAGAGATGGGGTTTCACCACGCTGGCCAGGCTGCTCTCAAACTCCCGACCATAGGCGATCTGCCCACCTTGGGCTCTCAAAGTGTTGGGATTACAGGCATGAGCCACCGCACCCGGCTGGCAAAATCTTATAAAGAATAATTTGAAGCCACAGTGGCCTCTTTCTCCAAAGTTGATTCATCTATGGGAAGCCCTTGTATCCTGGGGATTCAAAGTCTTTAATTTCTCTTGATATGGAGAAGTTGACAAATGTCTTTCTCAGTCTAACCTTTTTTTTTTGTTAGACAGTGTATTAGTCAATTTTCAAACTGCTGATAAAGGCATACCCAAGACTGGGCAATTTACAAAAGAAAGAGGTTTAATGGACTTACAGCTCCTCTTGGCTGAGGAGGCCTCACAATCATGGTGGAAGGCAAAGAGGAGCAAGTCATGTCTTACATGGATGGTGGCAGGTAAAGAGAGAACGAGGAAGACAAAAGTGGAAACCCCTGATAAAACCATCAGATCTTGTAAGACTTACTCACTACTGTGAGAACAGTATGAGGGAAACCACTCCCATTCAATTATCTCCCACCAGGTCCCTCCCACAACACGTGGGAATTATGGGAGTACAATTCAAGATGATATTTGGGTGGAGTCACAGCCAAATCATATCAGATAGGATCTCGCCCTGTCATCCAGGCTGAAGTGCAATGGCTCACTGTAGTCCTGAATTCCTGAACTCCAGCAATCCTCCCAGCTCAGCCTCCCAAGTAGCTGTGACTATGGGTGTGTGCCACCATGCCTGGCTAATCTTTTTGTATTTTTTGTAGAGACAGGGTCTCGCCATGTTGCCCAGGTGGGTCTCAAACTCCTGGCTCAAGCATTCCTCCCACCTCAGCCTCCCAAAGTGCTGGGATTACACGTGTGAGCCACCACACTCAGCCTCAGTCTAACCTTATCTAAAGCTATTCAATCTCTCAAGGCTCATTTGTCCTCCTCAATTATTACTCCTTCATCTACTCCAATATCAGAAACACTCACTCCTTTCTCCTTTCCCTCTTCTTATCAATCTGCTTCTCCAACCCCTTCCTGTCTCTCTCTCCCCCATGGCCTGGACCTCTTTGTGTCTACCCACTTCTCCCCAAACCTATACCTACTTTTCTGGCCCCCAGTTTCCTGTAGTTACTTGAGGAGTTGGCCCTACTCTCCTGCTACTCATACCTCAAGACCTCAAGGAAGGAAAGTTGAAGGATCTCAATTGCCCCTCCTCAATAAATCATTTTAAACCATTGGTCTGTATCTGTCCTCTATAACAGAGGATTTCCCTGACCCATAAGAAAACAGATACGTTTTCTACACAGATTAGGTTTAGGGGCATATTTTCTACAGCTTCCAGAGATTTACCAACCATTCAACCTTGTGGGTCCTGGAGATGCCTCCTTATAAAAGGCTAAATGGGCCTAAGTCAATGAAGACTTATAATTTAATCGAAATACACCCATCACCTATCATGAAGCTAAGTAAAGATTCCTACCCTATGGCCTTGCTATCTAAAATAGACTGGTCAAAGTTTCAAGAGTGCAGATAATAAAGAGACAAATCAGTCTCTGATTATAGTCACTGCTTAAAAAACATTGGGAAGGTTCATTTGGACCTAATCCTGATGACTGCATGGTGTCTGATTTAGTTACCAGCTTTGTTAATGGGTTGGGTGTGGTACTGAGAGAGGCTATTCAAAAACATCATATAAACTGGTAAAGTGCCTTTCTCTTTGAAATCCATGAACAGGCTGGTAAAATTAAATCTACATAATGCAAACTCACAGCTCATGTCTTTTCAACTTGAACAACTTGAGAAAAGTTGAAAGTTAGAGAAGACTACCAGAAAGCACAAACCTTAAGATGAAGGAATGACACACACAAAAAAAAACAATGAAAATTTCTGTCCCAAGACTTGGAATAAGGTGTGACTTTATAAAATTAAGGATTTCCTTTCAACAAAGGACTTTATGAAAAAAGTTAATAGACACATAGCAAATTAGAAGAAATCATTTATACTGTCTAATGCCAAAGAGGCACTGATACCTAGAACATATGATAAATGCTTCCAAATTAACAACAAGAAGAAAATACAATAGAAATACGGGCAAATGATAATGGGCGATTCACAGAAGAAACCCAAATCTTAACACATACATGAAAACATGCACAAAATCATTAGTAATAAACTACAAATTAAAACAGTGAGATTTTATACCATTAGATTGACACACAGTAGAAACTAATTTTCCCAAGTGTTGGTGGAAACGTGGAGATACAGGGACCTAGTGCAGCTGGTGAAAGACCAGACATATTTGTCCATTCTGTAAAGCAATCTGGCAGTTTACAGTCTAAATATGTATATTATATACATTCAAGAGAGGGATTTTCCTAAGCTTGTTTATTTGCCTTTCAATGTTTTGGAAGAATGCCCTCACTTAACCATTTTTCTGCCCCAAAAGAGTTCTGAGTAAGGTGAAATAAAGGCAATCCTGTTTTTCAGTCCTTTAGGGAACTCCCAGACATATTGCAGCTAACAAACACAATTCTTTGGGAAGAAGGTCCACTCTATTTCCTCCAGAACCAGATACCCCCAGCAGGAATGTAGATTGCCATCTAGAAGACCTGCTACTATTCTGGGAATGTGAGTAAGGCAAAGCTAAGTTAAATGCCACAAAGCTCTCCTACTGGTTTAAGTCATTTTCTTAATTCAATGTTCACTTGGTTGCTACAAACCTTTGACTATTTTCCAGATTCTGAAGAAGGGGATTCTGACAGTTTTTTGTTCATTTTTTGGTGTTTCTGTGAAGGGTAATGAGCCTTGGAAACTTCCTACTCCACATTTCGACTGAGGTCTGGCCTTGCCAATAATGTTAAAAAATAAAACCAGGTCCTCAAAAATGTCTTACAATAAAAATATACAATAATCAATGCATAAATGTAGTGAAGGAAAATATTCACTGGCTACTCTTGGCTCTGTATTAAGACTATAAGGAGCTAATAATTTATGTGCACCAGTTGTGTTCCAAACACTATGCTAGGAATTTTACATTGACTTCACTCATTTTTTTTTTTTTTTTTTTTTTTTGAGACCGAGTCTCACTCTGTCACCCAAGCTGGAGTGCAGTGGTGCTATCTCAGCTCACTGCAACCTCCACCTTCCGGGTTCAAGTGATTCTCCTGCCTCAGCCTTCTGAGTAGCTGGGATTACAGGGGTGTGCCACCACACCTGGCTGATTTTTGTATTTTTTTGGTAGAGACAGGGTTTTGCCATGTTGGCCATACTCATCGTGAACTCCTGACCTCATGATCCGCCCGCCTTGGCCTCCTAAAGTGCTGGGATTACAGGTGTGAGCCACAATGCCAGGCGAATTTACTGATCTTAAGAAGAATTATTGGTTGTGATTCAAACTTTATTTCAAAGATTTAAGACATTTACTTCTGGCAAATACCATATGCCATATACAGTTGTTTTAACATTGGCTTAGTATTTTTACAGTTGTGGTGTTAAACTCTAAAGGCAGAAAGCTTATCTTAGTTGCAGCATTCCATTCACTCAACAAATATTTCTTGAGGGAAGGAAGCAGCTATTTGGGATAAGATGTACGGTGGCAGGTACATGATGGCACTCACTTCAAGATTTATTGAGTCTCCTCTGTGGGAGCAAGTTGCCTAATGTGTATATCCCAGTCCCTTAGTTTGTTTTCTTTTGCTTGAATTCTTGCCTTGATAACTTTCTCTGTACCTTTGCTCCTCTTTGATCAAGAACAAGAATCCACGTAACTAAAACAAATGTTTTAGTTTGTGTGTGTGTACACACAAACACATACCAGTTGCCAGGAATATAGCTATGAATAACACAAGGACCTTTCCACCGAAGAACTTGTAGTGTAGCAGGGAGACAGACAATTTTACAATTAAATAGAATATGTGTTATCATATAGGGAAATGTACTAGCAGTGCTATGACAAACCTAAAGTTCTTTCTTTCTAAACAAATAACCAATCTGAAAGGAAGGTTCCAATCAATAAGATGTTCAGAAAATAGGCCAGGCATGGTGGCTCATGCCTGTAATCTCAGCACTCTGGGAGGCTGAGGCGGGCGGATCACCTGAGGTTGGGAGTTCGAGACCAGCCTGACCAACGTGGAAAAACCCCATCTCTACTAAAAATACAAAATTAGCCGGGTGTGGTGGCACATGCTGTAATTCCAGCTACTAGGGAGGCTGAGGCAGGAGAATTGCTTGAACCTGGGAGGTAGAGGTTGTAGTGAACCGAGATTGCGCCATTGCACTCCAGCCCGGGCAACAAGGGCAAAACTCCCGTCTCAAAAAAAAAAAAAAAAAAAAAAAAAAAAAAAAAAAAAAGATGTTCAGAAAATAGATTAAGGGAAGAGACAGGCCTCAAACTTTATCAGATCTTCCCCTCCCTCCTTTCCTTTCCTTTTTTTTTTTTTTTTTTTTTTTTGAGACAGCGTCTCATTTTGTTGCCCAGGCAACAGTGCTGTGATACGATCATGGCTCATTGTTTTACCAGTAAAAACTGTCCAGGTTCTTGGCATCTTGAACAAAGAATTGGACAAAATGCACAAACAAAACCAGGAAAGCAAAAGCAGGGATTTATTGAGAAGGAAAGTACATTCCACAGTGTGGGAATGGGCCGGAGCATAGGCTCAAGAGCCCCACTTACAGAATTTTCTGGGGTTTCAATAATCTACAGGTTTCCCATTGGTACTTGGCGAATATTCTATGTAAATGAAGAGAAGAAGTGAAGTCACCGAGTCATTTACTCAGAATGTGCCCTATCGTAAATGGAGAGGATGCTATTTGGTGTGTGTGATCTATGTAAATGCCTGAACCAAGTTAGTCAGAGTAGAGAAAAGTGGGATGGATTAGAAAGTTATGAAGAGGAAGAATCAACAGAACTTGATTCGGCATAGATGTAATGGATGAGGGAGAAGGAAGAGTCAAGTTTGACTCTTAGTTTCTTGATATGGGCAACCAGATGGATGGTGATGCTTTTCATTGAGAAAGGTAATGTATGAAGAGGATCAACTCCTTTTTGGGGAGGAATATGAGGTGCCAATGAGACTTAAAGGTAAAGATGTCCAATAACCAGTTGAATATTCATGTCTGGATCTCAGATAAGAGCTCTGTAATTATAAGTGTGTATAAGGGCTTGACATCATAGCTTTCAGAGACATCGAGACTATGGTTTCATGTTTTATTCTCATCGTGCTAAATTTGGGAATACACTAAACTAGACTGCATTAGCATAGAAAAGCTTAGAATAATTTGTTCATAGCTGAATATCCTCTAAACTGTGTCTTAGCTATTATATTGTGTATTGTATTACTCTGTGATTGAGGATCTACCATGCCTAGGTGAAGTGGTTTCTAGGGAAGGGGCTATGTATGGGACTAGTCCAGCTTTATGCATATAAGACTAGGACTGGAAGAGAAAATTAAATTTCCAGAAGGTCTGATGTTATGCATTCCAGAAGGTCTGAGTATTTGGAAGGTTTAGAAACTTGCACTTTCATCTCTTAGCTGATATTGCAACTAATTCCTTTACGTATCCTTTAGATAAGTAAATCGAAGTGGTGTCTGTGTGGTGGTATTTCTGCTAGTCTGCACCTTCTATTGATATGTATCAACACGGAGGTTATACAGGGTGATATCAAAAGATTGGCAGTAATTGAAGCCATTGGTGTGCAAAGGATCACTCAAAGAGAATAAATAAAACAAGCGAGTGGGGCTGGGGAAGACAGCAGAGAATAGAATTCTGGGAAACACTAATAACTAAGGAGTAGGTAAAAGAAAAGTCTAAGAGGAGAATAAGTAAATGTGATAAAATCAGAGGGACTGAACAACTAGAAAGGTAGGTTGAATAATATTTGTATTTCATCATTAAACTAAGATATTTCAGAATGACATTAGACAAATTTTCTTATTACACGTAAATATATACTCATTGTTAAATAGATATATTTTCTAAAAGATTCATAATAAGAACTCAGAAAAAGACATGGATTTCCTAATTTTCAACTAGAAGATTAAATACTAGGACAAAACTCGCTGATAATTCTGTTAGAAGTTAATAAAAGATGGCATTAGTGATGACTACAAATTTAAGAGTTCTCTTTTCTACCACCTATTTAAAACATTTACTCAAAAAAATGTGTGCCAGGCATGCTTTACCTACAATATTTCATTTAACCTCACAACTATCTCATGAAGCAGGCACTTTTGTTTTCTTCTTTTAAAGCTATGGAGAGGTTAAGTAGTAAAGATTAGTGAAGATTAGAGAGGTTAAATAATGTGCTAGAGTGACCCAGGGAGAAACCAGCAGAACTCAGATTCAAACTAGAGCTTTCCAACTTCAGAGTCTGGGCCTAACTACCATGTAATGATGCTATGAAAGCATTATTTATGATAATAAATCGTTAAATTTATCAGGCATTTATTAATGTAATTTTCAACGAAGAGAGATTTTGTTGCTACAGAGGAGTAAACTCGCTAAAACACTCGCTACAGAGGAGTGTTTTATACCTACACTGACATTTATAGGAGTGCTGCAATTTTGAAAGTATTTCTTGAGATACTTGAGAACAAAAATATGTATTTGAATATTTGGTTTTGCTACTAAAAGAGAAAATATTCAGTTTTTTGAAATGCTAACTCTTAACTTTAGCTAATTTCTTAACTTGTAGATTAAAAAATTATTTTTACCTTAGGTAACTTGCTTGGCTTTGGTATAAAGCCATGCATTGTTTCCGAGGCAGTATAATCTCTCCTGGCATATGTACATAAAAGGCTATTGTGTATTTTTTTTAAAAAAGAAATTTACAGAATACTAGATATAGGTACTTGCCACACCCTATTTTTTTATTTTATTATTATATTTTTTTGAGACAGAGTCTCACTCCCTCACCCAGGCTGGAGTGCAGTGGTGTGATCTCGGCTCACTGCAACCTCTGCCTCCCAGGTTCAAGCAATCCTCCTGTCTCAGCCTCCCGAGTAGCTGGGACTACAGGTGCCCATGACCACGCCCGGCTAATTTTTGCATTTTTAGTAGAGACGGGGGTTTCACCTTGTTGGTCAGGCTGGTTTCCAATGCCTGACCTCAGGTGAGCCACCTGCCTTGGCCTCCCCAAGTGCTGGGATTATGGGTGTGAGCCACCGCGCCTGGCCGCTACACCTTACTTTTAAAATTTGGCTTTTCAAATCATTTTAAGTATTGTTTTTAATCAATGAATTCCAATTGCATGTCCTCAACTCTGAAAAGAGATGTAAAAGATTCTAAAGATGATTTTGAGTTAATCATGCCAAAGTTACCAATAGTAAAAAATCCAAAAGAAAAGTTGGCTACATAGTGAAAGGCAGAAAATTTGATCTTATATCACTAGCCCAATTATTAAAGCATCATTTTTGGCCGAGTATTACAGGCTCATGCCTGTAATCCCAGCACTTTGGGAGGTCGAGGCAGGTGGATCACTTGTAGTCTGGAGTTCCAGATCAGCCTGGCCAACATGGTGAAACCCCACCTCTACTAAAATAACAAAAACCAAACAAACAAAAAGGCCTGGGGTGTGGCTCATGCCTTTGTAATCCTAGCACTTTGGGAGGCCTAGGTGGGCGGATTGCCTGAGCTCAGTAGTTGGAGACCAGCCTGGGCAACACAGTGAAACCCTGTCTCTACTAAAATACAAAAAATTAGCCCGGGTGACGGCCTACGCCTGTAGTCCCAGCTACTTGGGATACTGAGGCAGGATAATTGCTTGAACCTGGGAGGTGGAGGTTGCAGTGAGTGGAGATCGCGCCACTGCACTCCAGCCTGGGTGACAGAGCAAGACTCTGTCTCCACCCACCACCCAAAAAAAGCACCTCATTTTTACAAGTTCCCTGGGACCTCAAGAATAATGTTTGCCATATATTCCATTTGAACTTTTTTGCTAAATTCACAGGTTTTCATACATAAAGCTTACACCATAGGAGCTGTCAAGTTTTCCAGAAGTTGTGTAATAGGCACAAATGATCAAAATTACCGCTCTAGGAGCTCTCTACTATTACCTCATCTGCCCCCTTTATCCATCCTTGCTTTGCTTCTTATCAGAAGGAAAAAAAAATAAAATCATTTAGCTTACAAAGTAGCTCTGTTACAACCAAACAGTGCTACCCATTGACAATCTCATAGCTCACCGTCTTCCATCCTGTAAAGGTGTCATAAGCTCAGCTGTCTGAAGGTGTTGGTTTCTTTATCTCTACTGTTTCTGATTTTTCCTCCATCTTCTTCTGTTTTCTGACCAGCAGCTGCGAAATGTCTTGGGGGCAAAAGTAGACCAACCTGGATCTTGGGGAAATACAGATGACAATTTTTCTGTTTGGCTTTTGCCTCACATTTATTTGGCACTTCACACCTGATGAAGGCTTTTATGTATCTGTGCGCTATTCGAGCCTCGAAACTTTCTGATTTTGTAATGGTATTCATTCAACAAGTATGTACTGATTACCTACTATATGCCAGACACTGTTCTAGGTGCTAGAGATACATAGGAAACAAAATAAGATTTAAAAAGAAGAAGAACCGGCAGCCCCCACTCTTCCGAAACTCTCCTTTTAGCTGGGAGCATCTGCCAGTAAAGAGGCCGGGACAGATCTCGTAGCGCCTAGTAGGTGATAGTAGGAATTTTGGCTTTTACTTTGAGTGAGATGGGAAGCCAGCGGAAGGCGTGGAGCAGAGGGTAGTCTCATTTTAGAGATTAGGAAAATCAGAGGCTACTCCACAGTAAGTGCACCAGTTGCGCTTAAAGAAAAAAAAAAAAAAAAATATATATATATATATATATATATATATATATATATACACACACACACACACACACACAGGAGGTAGCCACTGATTCGGTGCCACTAGTCCAGATATTCGAAATGAAGCAGGAGGAGACACGTTAAGATCAATCCACAGGGAAACAAATTATGTACACCGAAATACAATTAACACAAACATATGCAAAGAGATATGCCAAGGAGTACTTGGGGGCTCTGTTCAGGCCCTTGTTAATGAAAAAGAAGCGAATCTTGACGCCGCAAACTCTGCCTCTAGCCTACTTGATGCCAGGGGTGGGGCTGTGGGGAATCGCTGCCCACCCGGAACCCGGCCAGCCCCGAGCATGGCCACGCCCCAGCCCCGCCCCGACGAAGGCCTGCCTCCGGGGTTGGCCGCGGCGGTGGCGGAGGCCACGGTGCCCGGAAGTGCGGCTGACGTGTCCCGGCAGCGCTCGGAATTGTGGGCGACTCGGCTAATGGCGTCTGCGAGTCTTAGGGGCCTGGGGAGCTGGCGCTAAATCTTCTTGCCGGGTTAGCTGGTGACACCCGGTGTGGCTGGGCCCCGCGGCAGCGGAGGGACCTGCCCGCCTTGTGGGCTCCTCGGCCAGAGCCGGCGGAGCTTAGCGGGGCGGGGCGACTGCGGGGGGCGCCTCCGAGAGAAGCCGGAGGGATTGCTGTCAGGCTGCTGGGGGACGCTCGAGCAGGCTCCGGGTTCGCAGCCCAGGGCCCGGCAGAGTCCCTGCAGGGCCCAAGAAGCGCGCTGCTGAAGGACCAGAGACAGCTGGGGGGAGCTGCCTGTGGCCCCAAGGAGCTGACCGTGCCGGAGCTTGTTTGTACCTCTCGGAAATTGGCTGGGACCTTGGAGGATCATGTCTGGCACCAGCAGCCCCGAGGCGGTGAAGAAGCTGCTGGAGAATATGCAGAGCGACTTGCGCGCCTTGTCACTGGAGTGCAAGAAGAAATTCCCACCTGTCAAAGAGGTAAGCTTCAGGCGACGTCAGGAGAAGGCACTGTGAGCATGCCTGGTCCTGTTAGACCAAGTGCTTCACCCCAGTTTCTAGTCCTGTCTAATTTTCATTCGGTCATCAGCTTTCCAGATTTGTGAGTCGGTGGGTTGTTCCACAAGGGCTTTTTATAGTTTCCACTGGAGGGAGCTGAGGCACTTTGATTTTCTCCCCTCTCCTGTCCTCCCAGTTTAGGAGTGAAGTTCGTGAAGTGAGCCTATTCAGTTAATCCAGCTAGGTGTACTGTACACTAGCCTATTCTGGCCTTTTTCTTGCTCGAAAGTGGCCAAGCCAAAATTGAAAAACTTGTTTGTTGCTCCCCAAAACGAGTATCCACCCATCGTGTTGAAACGTGTACTCCTCACGTTTGTGGCGTATCACTGAATTGGAAACAGTTTTCCTTCTGGCATATATCATTCAGCTTAACTCTATCAATCCTTTGACGTGTTAAACTATCTAGAGCCACCTAATTTATGAAGAATATTGAAGATCCACAGAATCATGTTAAACCTTCTTGCTATGAGCAGTGCTGTAGTGGGAAGTTGGGCTTGCAGTCAGAGCGAACACACCTGAATTTAAGTTCTAGCAATAAATCTTAACCTCTTTGAGCTTCAGGTTTTTTTTTTTTTCCCCAGCTGTAAAATAGGGTTAAAGGATGGTTTTATATTATGTATGGGAAAGATGTCAGAGCAAAAGGGTATTATTAAAGAGACCCCAGTAAATAATACACGGAAATTAAATTCTCCAAATAGTTCTTGAGTTGAAATATTTAACATTTGGTTACTATTTGCTTTTTCTCTTAAAATGCCATTTTAATTCTCTAAACAAAACAAAACAAAAAACACCAAAAACAGCCCTGGCTAATTTTGTATTTTTAGTAGAGACAGGGTTTCTCCATGTTGGTCAGGCTGGTCTCGAACTTCCGACCTCAGGTGATCTGCCCGCCTCGGCTCCCAAAGTGCTGGGATTACAGGCATGAGCCACCAGGCCTGGCCTATTTTTATTTTTATTCCTATTTAATGTAGTTTGTTTTACCTGCAATATCATTTACTCTTAGCCCTAAAAATTCACCGAGGGATTTCATATTTACATACTTATTTAAATGTACCTTTATTGTTATGAAGATTATGTAATTAGAACTTGACCAATAAATTTCGGATTTTAGGCTTGTAAGGAATATTAACTTTTCTGTAAGTGCATTGGTTTTATCAGTTTTCAACAAACTCTATCTTGTATATCTTTAATAAAGTAAGTATTACCCAGTGATGGAAACCAGAATTGCCACTTTTGGAAAGATGGCGGTTACGATAGGTTTTATTTCACGTGGTCAATAGTCTGTTTTGATATTTATTTTCATTATTTTTTATATCCTCTGTTGAAAGTTATAACAAGTCAGTCTAAAGAATTAGGATGTTTTAGAGAATTTTAAAGAATTAAGTTGTTTTAATTGTAAGAGAAATGCTGTCATTTAGAAAATACCAAACACTATTTTGTAATTTCAACAATAATTTGTAGAACTGACTTTACAGTTCTAATAATTCATAGAAAAACTGTGGATCCTCTATAGGCTTTTGTGGTCTAGCTTGGGAATTTAATTGCCATTTATTACATTTGTTTTTGTTTTTGTTTTTGTTTTTGGAAATGGGGTCTCTGTGGCCCAGGCTGGAGTGCACTGGTGCGATCTGCAACCTCGAACTCCCTGGCTCAGGTGATTCTCCCAACTCAGCCCCCCAAGTTGCAGGGACTACAGATGCATACAACCATTACAGGCTAATTTTTCACTATTTTTTCCTTGTAGAGACAGGGTTTTGGCAGGCTGGTCTCCTGAACTGGGCTCAAGCGATCTGCCCACCTCTGCCTCCCAACGTGCTGGGATTACAGGTGTGAACCACCATGCCCAGCCTGGAGGATCCCTTGAGCCCAGGTGGTCAAGGCCGCGGTGAGTGGTGATCGTGCCACTGTACTCCAGCCTGGGAGACAGAATGAGACCCTGTCTCAAACAAACTCACAAAAAATCTGATTAGTTTTTACTTGAACACTGACTAGAGAGATATTTTGTAATTGCACCTAGTCTTTGAGGTAATAGCAAAAGTAATTCTTGTAATTATCTCTGATACATAATTTTGTATATGGTACATGTTTATAAGAATTTGTTGAATGAAAGCTTTTTGATTTCTTACCCAATGACACTGGGCACTACTTTAGGAATTGAAAAATGATCTTGACTGTGTTATAGGTTTAAAACAAAGAGAATCATTAGCCTAATTATGATGATGTTTTAGGACAAAGCTTTGACTCTCAAGAAATAGTTTGGCTGAATTAAATTTTTCCTATTAAATTAATAAGAGTGCCAAATTTTGGCTTTTGTTCTTCAAGAAACTGGTAAGATTTTGGTTTTATTTTTCTCTTTGGGTGCTAACTAAACTTTAAGGCAAAGTATAAGAAGCTAGTTAACAGAGACATTTTATATTTAGTCTTTATTTCAAATTTTTAGTCGTTTCTGCCTTTTATGGCCATAGTGCTCAACTATTATTTTATTTAATTATTTATTTATTTATTGAGACAGGATCTTTTCACCTAGACTGGAAGTGCAGTGGCAGGATCTTAGCTCACTGCAGCCTTTACCTCCTGGGTTCAAGTGATTCTCCCACCTTAACCTCCTGAGAAGCTGGGACTACAGGTGCATGCCACCACATGCAACTGATTTTTGTATTTTTTTGTAGAGAAAGGGTCTCACCATGTTGCCCAGGCTTGTCTCCAGCTCCTGGGATCAGGCAATCTGTCCACCTCCGCCTCCCAAAGTGCTAGGATTATAGGCGTATCCCAGGCTGGCCATGTAATTCTTTTTTAAAATTAATAATAAGCTGGATTTAAAGATTTCAAATCTGTCGGAAAAACCATTAAAAGAGTATTGATAAAGGATAGTGCCTTGTTTACTGATATTTACTTACTGTCTTTGGACTTCTACATGGTTTTTCCTACGTTACTGTTTTCATTTATAACTCTATCCTTTGTATATTAAATTGTTGTTGTACTGGCTATGACTTTATTCTGTCATTTTATAATAACCTCTTTCTCTTTTTTCTATTTTTCTTAGTCCTTATACATAAATCTTCATGTTTTAGCAGTATAACTTTTTTTAGTACAACTGTACTAGCTAATTTGTTTGGGAATATTTGTATGAAATTTTTTTCTTTGTTTTAAAAATTACTTTGAAGCCTTCTATAATCACTTCTATGTGATTAATATCCAGTGGCCTTCAGGGGAAGAGACCTCTGAAGCTTTATGTTTATGTATTTCATGAATAAAAACTTTCTGATTATTTCCTATTTGCAGGTACAGACAAGGGGTATCTAACTGAGCCTGGAAGTTGGAGGAGGGGAGTCATTCCTAGCAGAGGAAATAGCGTGTGTTTTTAGTATTCCATGTAAAATAAATTTTACACTGAAGATGATTGGAGTCATTAGAGCTTTTTGAAAAAGGGGAATATGATCAAATTGATATTTAGTAACATTGCCTTGACCATTGGTAGGAAGAATTAGAGGGTATTGAGACTGAAGCAAAAAGAGCAAAGTTTAAAAAATGATGGTTCTCTGTTTTGAAGCAGTAGTGGACATAGACAAAAGGTTGCTTGCATTGAGTTAGACAGTAGTGAAAGAGAGGATAGACTGAAAAGGTAAAAATTTCCAAGGCATGGTAACCTTCTATATAATGGGGAGAGAGAAATGTGTGATGCCTCCCAGGTTTCTGGCCTGGGAAACTACGTGGATCACTAAGAGAATAAATAGGAGGAAATGTTTTGGGGGAAAATGAGTAGTCACTATATATGTATATTTTTTGAGACAAAGTCTCACTCTGTTGCCCAGGCTGGAGTACAGTGGCGTGATCTCGGCTCACTGCAGCCTCCACCTCCCAGGTTCAAGTGATTCTCCTGCCTCAGCCTCCCGAGTAGCTGGGATCACAGGTGCGTGCCACCACGCCTGGCTAATTTTTTGTATTTTTAGTAGAGACGGGGTTTCACCATGTTGGCCAGCCTAGTCTCGAACTTATGACCTCAGGTGATCCGCTCGCCTCAGCCTCCCAAAGTGCTGAGATAACAGGCGTGAGCCACCGCACCTGGCAGAGTGGTCATTATATTAAGTTTAAGATTTATGTGTGACATCCAAGTGGAACTGACCAGTAGGTGTTTGAAAATGATGGTTTGGCACGTAAGAGGGAGGTCTAGAATTTCAAATTTAGGAGTATCAGTTTATAAATAATATTGGAAACCATAGAATTGGATGAAATGGGCCAGGAAGAGTGTGTGTATAGAGTGAGAATATCAGGGCTGGAAAACAAACTTTGGGAAACAACATTAAAGAAAAAGGCTGCTGGGCAGACTGAGGTTAAAGATACAGGAGAGAAGGGTAAAACTCGTTAGAGGAAGGTCCTTGAGAAAACTGAAGTTTCAGTGGCATAAGTATATGAACGGGATTTCAGTCTGAGAAAGGACACATCATCTTCTGACAGAGGAAGGACAAAGGAAAAACCGGGTTTGAATGTGACAAATTTGACAGAAGGGAGTGACAAGTTGTGGGCAGTTTGGTCTGTGGCCTCTGCTTTCTTGGGAAGATAAGAAACATGCTGCTATAAAGACACATGCACACATATGTTTATTGTGGCACTATTCACAATAGCAAAGACTTGGAATGAACCCAAATGTCCATCAGTGACAGACTGGATTAAGAAAATGTGGCACATATACACCATGGAATACTATGCAGCCATTAAAAAGGATGAGTTTGTGTCCTTTGTAGGGACATGGATGCAGCTGGAAACCATCATTCTCAGCAAACTATCGCAAGAACAGAAAACCAAACACCACATGTTCTCACTCATAGGGTGGGAACTGAACAATGAGATCACTTGGACTCGGGAAGGGGAACATCACACACCGGGGCCTATCACGGGGAGGGGGGAGGGGGGGGGGAGGGGGGGAGGGGGGAGGGATTGCATTGGGAGTTATACCTGATGTAAATGACGAGTTGATGGGTGCTGACGAGTTGATGGGTGCAGCACGCCAACATGGCACAGGTATACATATGTAACAAACCTGCACGTTATGCACATGTACCCTAGAACTTAAAGTATAATAATAATAAAAAAAGAAACAAGCTTGTTACTAGGAATAATTAAGTGATAAAAGAAGTAGGGGGTGGGGTGGGAAGTTTGAGGAGAGCAGTGGATCACTTTGGAGAAGTGGAGGAGAAATTGTCTTGGAACACTTAAGAGTCTTAGCAGGAAGAGTGGTTGAAATGATGGTAGATTGTGAGAGCTAGGTTGGATTCCTAAAGAAGGAAAGCCAATAGTTTTGACTGATTGGACGATCATGGGAAGGTTAAAGGCTAGCAGCAGCTATTTCATCAAAGAGCAGTGGGGTTGGGGAGTGAGAGAGGTAGAAGGATAGGAGTTGGGACAATGGTGGGAATATTGCATTTCAGATTGCCCAGTACTAGAGGATGATGAAGTCCAGGGAATGGGTGGTAGAAGAGTTAAGGGAGAGAAGTTCATTTGAGTTTAGGTGGTCAGAATTACAAAATTGGATAGATTTCTTTTCTCTCTTTTTAAATGATGCAGAATCAGTAAGGGTATAAATAATTCAAAAGTGCAAGTAGTGTTCCCAGGCTATGTACTTTAAGTTTCCTGTTGCCCATTCAGACCTGATAGAAATTGGCTGGCAGAGAAAAGCAAAGGTTTCTTGTGATAGAATGCCTCAGTATCCAGGTGTTTTGGTTTGTTAACTGGCTTAGGGAGACCCCTGGTGAAAGAGATGCCTTCCACTTACTGTGACAGGATTTGCCATTTAACCAGATATTTAGGGACTGTGACTCATGTCATTGGCTCTCCTGTTTGGGTTAACACCTCATTTGCACGACTTATGACAGTGAAGATGAGGGCTGGATAATCTTTACGAGCTTACTTAGGATCTCTTTTGGTTTAGTATTTCATAATGTATTGTAGTTTCTTCCTCTTGACATTGTGTTCTTTCGCCCATAAGCATAATATAATATATTCATGCTTTATATATTGAAATCTATAAACCGAAATAAATGATTACGTTGTGCTTTGGTTACAGAAAAAATAAAAGACATAGTCTCTAACTTATAAACCAAAAAGGAAGACATATTTCAAAATTTGATTTTTCTTTTTTCCTTTATGTAAGTATAGCTGAACATTTTCAGTCATGTATGAAGTAGAAGGTTTTGCTGTTATTGTTATAATTTAACACAAATTTATGAGTCTCCTGAAAAAGCACAGCAGGAACACAGAAATAATTGAGGAATTGCCTTTATTCTCATGAAGTTAACTCAAGGTTGAATAAAATGTTGCCTTCCCACTAGGCTTGGAACTTTGCATCCTGAGACTCTAATGCAACATGCCATATTAAATATTTCATTTTATAGATGAGGAAACTGGTTTAGACAGGTTTAGTAATTTGCATAAGGTAGTAAAGCTGGAAAATGGTGGAAATGGTATGTAAGTCCATGTGAATCCATCTCTAACTCCTCTCCTGTTTTCCATTATATCATGCTGCACATGCCTTCACAACTTGCTTGTTTTTGTTATTGTTCCCATTTGTTTACCTTGCTTCATTATTTGTTACTATTGATTATTCTTTCCATCTTGGAAACCTCTAGTTTTCAGTTTTGTAGCACTATACTTCCCTGTTTCCCCTCTCAGTATTCCATGTCCTTTTCTTTTTTCGTTTTGTTTCTATTTTTTGAGACAGGGTCTCACTCTGTCACCCAGGTTGGAGTGCAGTGGGCTGTCTTGGCTCACTGCAGCCTCTGCCTCCCAGACTCAAACGATCCTCCCACCTCAGCCTCCTGAGTAGCTGGGACTATAAGCACATGCCACCACGGCTGGCACATTTTTGTATTTTTCCTAGTGACAGGGTTTTGCCATGTTGCCTGGGCTGGTCTCAAACCCCTGAACTCAAGCACTCCACCTGTCTCAGCCTCCCAAAGTGCTGGGATTACAGACCCGAGCCACTGTGCCCAACCATCCTTTTCTTTACATACAAGTGTCTCCCAGGTTCTGTCTTCAGATCTTCCCTTTCTCCATGCTCACCCGCTTGGCGTCACCTACTTCTGTTGCCTCTGGCCTTGCTACGATGCTGATGACTCTTAAATCTACTTCACTCATTTGCTGTCTTTACCGAGCGTAGATCTGCATTTCCAGCTGCACATCAAACACATCTAGAATGTTTTTTCCATGCATCAGTAGAACTTCTTTTTCTTTTCCTTTGTTTTTGAGATGAAGTCTCACTCTTGTCCCCCAGGCTTAAGTGCAATAGCACGATCTCAGTTCGCTGCAACCTCCGCCTCCTGGATTCAAGCGATTCCACTGCCTCAGCCTCCTGAGTAGCTGGGATTACAGATGCCTGCCACCACTACCGGCTAATTTTTATATTTTCAGTAGAGACGGGTTTCACCATGTTGGCCAGGCTGGTCTTGAACTCCTGACCTCAGGTGATCCGCCCGCCTCGGCCTCCCGAAGTGTTGAGATTACAGTCATGAGCCACCACACCCGGCCTCTTCTTTTTCTTTTCTTTTCTTTTTCTTTTTTTTTTTTTTTGAGACGAGTTTCACTGTTGTTGCCCAGGCTGGAGTGCAGTGGCTCAATCTTGGCTCACCGCAACCTCTGCCTCCCGGGTTCAAGCGATTCTCTTGCCTCAGCTTCCTGAGTAGCTGGGATTACAGGCGCCTGCCACCATGCCCGGCTAATTTTGTATTTTTAGTAGAGACAGGGTTTCTCTGTGTTGGTCAGGCTGGTCTCAAACTCCCGACCACAGATTATCTGTCCACCTCGGCCTCTCAAAGTGTTAGGATTACAGGCGTGACCCACTGCGGCTAGCCAGATAGAACTTCCTGTAATTGAACGGGTCTTTTTCTCAAAATGTCATTTTCCCCCTATTTCAGTTGTTTTATTGATGGTATCTAGCACTGTTGCCTACTTTAGTCATATTTGGCTATCTTCTCTCCCTCGTCTCTCTTTATTCACTGTCACCTGTTCCTTCCAGCTCTGTAATTTTTAACGTATTTTTCCTTTTTTCTGTTTTCTCAGCTATTATGCTAATTTCAGATTCTATTAATAACATTATGCCTGACCTTTGACATACACGAATAGCATACATGACTTCAGATCATTCTGTATGTCACCCATACAGAAGCCCACAATGTCTTTTCTACTTATAGGACTCTTTAACATAGCATTTAGTATTCTCTTGATTTTCTCAACCTTCCTTTTTAGCTTCATCACCCCCAAGTCTTCTTCATATGCCTTTATACTTCAGCCCAACTAGGTTACCTACTAGTCTGCAAATAGGTCCTACTGCTTCTGTCTTTCATGTTATGGCTTCTTTGTTTTTTGTTTTGTTTTGTTTTTGGAGACGGAGTCTCTCACTTTTGCCCAGGTTGGAGTGCAGTGGCGTGATCTCAGTTCACTGCAACCCCCACCTCCCAGGTTCAAGCGATTCCCATGCCCCAGCTTCCCAAGTGGCTGGGATTACAGGCGATCGCACCATCATGCCTGGCTAATTTTTATATTTTTGGTAGAGTAATTTGGTACTTTTAGTAATTTTGTGTTTTAGTTTCACCATGTTGGCCAGGCTGGTCATGAACTCCTGAGCTTGTGATCCACCCGCCTCGGTCTCCCAAAGTGCTGGGATTACAGGCGTGAGCCACCACACCCATCCTCCTTTTCTTAAAAATTTAATCTTCAGCCGGGCATGGTGGCTTATGCCTGTAATCCCAGCACTTTGGGAGGCCTCGGCGGGCTGATCACCTGAGGTCAGGAGTTCACAACCAGCCTGGCCAACATGGTGAAACCCCATCTCTACTAAAAATACAAAAATTAGCTGGGCATTATGGTGGACGCCTGTAATCCCAGCTACTCGGGGGGAGGCTGAGGCAGGAGAATCACTTGAACCCGGGAGGCGGAGGTTGCAGTGAGCTGAGATCTCGCCATTGCGCTCCAGCCTGGGCAATGAGAGCGATACTCCACCTCAAAAAAAAAAAAGAAAAGAAAAGAAAGGAGGGAAAAAGCATACCACCTATGTAGGAATACCATGTATATATTTTTAGCTATATACATGTAATCTGCATTCCAGTCTTTTATTTGATATGTTAAGGAAATTTTGTTTCCTAGAAGCTAGAGATTCTAGAATGGAATGTCATATAGGTATATATTTTTAGAAGTTTTTAGGGTTGTAGAATAATTGAATGTTACAGAAGAAAATCTTGTTGATTTCAATGTAGTATTTGTTTTATGAGGATTTTGTCACCTAAGGGGTGTTCTAGATGTATCAAGTACTCCCAGTGTACACTTCACTTCAGGTCTTTTGATTTTACCTAACATCTAAAATCACAAGTCTTCAGGCAGCTCCATACCTCTCTTGTGTCATTAGTACATTATTTTATCTAAGTTGCCATTAACTTGAATTTCACTTTTTGTTTTTTGAGACACTGTCTCGCTCCATAGCCCAGGCTGGAGTGCAGTGGCATGATCTAGGCTTACTGCAACCTATGCCTCCTAAGCTCAAGCGGTTCTCTTGCCTCAGCCTCCTGAGTAGCTGGTATTACAGGTGCACACTTCTACTGCCTGGCTACTTTTTGTATTTTTAGTAGAGACGGGGTTTCACCATGTTGACCAGACTGGTCTTGAATGCCTGACCTCAAATGATCCACCCGCCTTGGCCTCCCAAAGTGTTGGGATTACAGGCATGAGCCATCATGCCCAGCCTCACATTTCTTCTTTAGCTCTTGTTTCATACTGTGTCCTGTGGATAAATAATTGGACCTTGGCCTTAATATAGCCTATTGTCCTGGCCATTTGGGAGGCTGGGGCAGGAGGATTGGTTGAGCCCAGGAATTCAATGCTGCAGTGAGTTATGAAGGCGTCACTGTACTGGGTAGGTCCATGGTTTGTTTTTTCCTTTTAAAAGATGTCCTTACACTTCTGTTGACAGAGTGATGCCCTGTCTCAAGAACAAAAACAAGCAGAACAGTAACTTTTGTGAAAAAAAACTAACCTTTTAAATAACTTTTTTTCTGTGTGTAAATCTGTACATAGTTTTGATGGTGGACATGTGTTAATTCCTTTGCTACCATCCATTCCCTTTTGCTTCTTTCAGTGGTAGGCTGTGTTCTTCTCTCATTTCAACCCTTTGGATTCTCATTCCTAACTCCAGGGTACCATGATTAACTTAATCTACTTTATTTTTATTTATTTATTTTGAGACAGGGTCTTTCTCTGTCGCTTAGGCCAAAGTGTGGCAGTGCAATCACAACTCGCTGTAGCCTCGACCTCCTGAGCTCCCACCTCAGCCTCTCGAGTAGCTGGTACTACTGACTCACACCAGCACGTTTGCCTGATTTTTTTTTTTTTTTTTTTTTTTTTTTTTGTAGAGACAGGATCTCCCTATGTTGCCCAGGCTGGTCATGAGCTCTGAGGCTCAAGCGATCCTCTCGCCGTGACCTCCCAAAGTGCTGGGATTACAGGCGTGAGCCACCACTTCTGGCCTAGATTAGTCTACTTTAAATCCTCCTAACTGCTCCCCACCTCATCTCCATTCCTGCGCAAGTTACATAATGCTAGTGAGTGCTTCTGGGAAAGAAAAGCTTTCTCTTTCTTTCTCTAGAGCTACTGAAAGAGACCCTTTCTCTCCTTCAAAATGGTGTCATATGAAATTTGAGGTGTGGAATGGCTGCAGCCATTGTTGCCAAGATTGGATGCAGCCTGAGGATGAACCTACTCATGGAACAGGGCAGAACCAAGAGAATGGCAGATAAGTGAAACTGCAACCCTGATGACATTGTAAATCTCTGGATCAGACTTCCTCTGGATGTTTCAATTTGAGACAGTAAAGTCCATCCCTCTCCCTCCCCTTTTTAAGTGAGTTAGAATTGGCATTTGTAGATATAATTTGTGTGTGTGTGTGTGTGTGTGTATAAAATACCAACAAGTTTTTTTGGTACATTTAGAACTTTCCATTTCTTCCCTTAGGAACATTTATTATATAACTACTGGATGAAAGGCACTGGCATAGACATTAATAATATAGAGATATGAATGAGATATATTTCTTATCTTTATTATTCTTATAGTGTGAAGAAACAGGCATAATGAGATGAATAAGATAAAGCATTACAGGTACAAGCCATAGACAGTACTAAAGGTAGAAAGGCTTTTCACTAGTTACCATAGAAGAAAGTGATGGAAGAAAAGATTTCCGTCACTGCTTATGACACTAGGAGGGTGACAAAATAAGAAGGACCTGCACCATAAGTCTACAGCTATCTTGTTGTTACTAGTGGTTTAATTTTAGCAGAGCATTATTTGTCACATTAAATGAGTACTAATTTGGGTTTGTATTTCATTTGTGAATTTGTTGGCATTATAATGTAAGAGCTATAAAGAGTATATTCCTGATTGTATTTATATATACATGTAAATTTGTCAGTGACTGGGTAGGTCCATAGTTTGTTTTTTCCTTTTAAAAGATGTCCTTACACTACTGTACTAAATTTTGAGAAACACTAGTAGAAGTGGGCACTAGGGAATCATTGAAGATTGACACAGTGGATGGATGGAGGACAGGATTGTAGGTAGAGACATTTCTTCATTTAGGTTGATAATGAGTGTTTGAATTAAAGTGTGGGAGTGAGATTTGAGAAAAAGGCACAAGATACATTAACCAAAAGACTCTGTGACTGATTAGACTTGTGAGTTGAGGGAAAAAACCCGGGTATCTGGTCAGTGACTGGATAGATGATGCTGCTGGTCAGAAAAATAGAAATTGTAGAAAGAAGTAATAGGTTTCTCTGGCTGAGGTAGGAGTTTGGGGGTAGAAGGAAATGATAACATCTGTTTTCAAAATGTTGAATTTAAGGTGCCTTTTAAACATTTAGGTTAATAATTTCTGTAGTATAGGAGACAGATCAGGAACAGGAATATAATTTAGAAGTCTTCAGCAGTTAGAAAGTAAATGAAACCATGAAATTACAGCCATCCTTTGATATCTGCAGGGAATTGGTTCCAAGAACCCCCGGGAATACCAAAAATCTGAGGATATTCAAGTCCCTGATATGAAATGTTGTAATATTTGCACATAACCTGTGCATATCTTCCCATATAATTTCAGTCATTTCTAGATAATAGCTAATATAGTGTAAATGCTATGTAAATAGTTGTTATACTGTATTTTAAAATGTGTGTGTGTGTGTGTGTGTGTGTGTGTGTGTGTGTGTGTATCCCCCCACCCTGGAATATTTTTGATCTGCAGTTGGTTGAATCTACAGATGCAGAACCAGTGGATACGGAGGGCTGGCTGTATGGTATTACACAGGAAGAGTTTACTGGGTGAGAAATGAGGTCAAGGATACTCTAGGTGGTCTTAGAAAAGCAGTCAGCAAAGGGTTTTGAGAAAAGAAGAAAATGTTTCTTGAGAAGATTAATTTTAAGGTAACATATTAAATGCTGCAGTGTATTTAAGGCTTTGGCATTCTTTCCAACTCATAGATTGTCCTCAGCAATAGATTAGATTACTCACCTTAACCTATATCATTTCTATTCAAGTCTGTAGAACTTTTTCATCTTCTTTTTTTCCTCTTTTTTTGTTTTTGTTTTTTTTTTGCATAAGTATCAATTAAGGGGAAAAAAACAAAACTGTTTACAATTGATTAGGTTCCCTACAGATATACCTGGTATCTGATCAGAATAGGGAATATTTTTAAAGCAAGAAGCTAACAGTTTCTTTTCACACCTACAGTCCTTGATACATGGAAGGAAATCTGATTGTGAAGACCTCTGTTCATACAGAATACCCTTAAAGGTGTAGGCTAGTCTTATTTCATACCTAAGTGATATACAAGTGTGTCAATAATTGTTAATAGTGACATTTTCCATCAACACAGGGTTCCTATGAGAATAAGATGATACAATTCCAGAGTATTTTGACAGTAGAAACTTGGATGTTAAAAATGAGGAGCTATGAGATATGTCTAATTATATCTAAGGCAACAAACAGTCCTTTTGGCAATTCCTTGAATTTAAGAATGAAAATACTGGTTACATATCTTTTAAGTTAGCATTTTGGAACTACTTAAAAAATACTTGACCAGGCGTGGTGGCTCACCCCTATAATCTCAGCACTTTGGGAAGCTGAGACAGGAGGATCGCTTGAACCCAGGAGTTTGAGACCAGCCTAGGCAACACGGGGAGACCCTGTCTCTACAAAAAAAAACCCCAAAAAATTAGCCAGATGTGGTGGTGTGCGCCTGTGGTCCCAAGCTACTCAGGAGGCTGATGTGGATGCATTGCTTGAGCCTAGAGGTCCATGCTGCATGATCTGTGATCACGCCATTGCCACGCCAGCCTGGGTGACAGAGTAAGACCTGGTCTCAAAATGAAAAACAAACTTCCTTTTCCTTCTCCTTATTGTGTGTTTGCATAAAGGTATTTATTAGACATGTGCACACATTCATGGTTCAACTCTTATTCATCTCAGGAAATCAGGACAATGTCTGGCGAATCTGAAATCATTTACTGACGTCTATCATCTAGCATGGTACAGGATGGATTTTGGAAACCATTCAGGTTTGACTGACTAGAATTCAGAAAGTCTGGATAAATTACATTCATATTTATGATGGTTCAATTTAATCAATCTCTGTTTGCACCGAAGCAAAACCACATATTGACTTTGGACCTATGCAAGGTATATAGGGCCATAGTGAGAAGGGGGAGAGGTTAAACTTGAAAATGATGATGGAAGAAATTTCAGTGACCACAGATTAATTTCCACTGCCTCAGTAAGAAATTGATCCAAGATAATTTGAGATGGGGTGTGTGAATGTTACAAAATGCACATAATAATTTCAGTGTTCTATAATTTTTACAGTAGTAAATTTGCTGTGGTTTGTACATCTTCAAGGTATATCAAGAATCTCACCACTTCTTACCATCTCTATCACTAACAATCTTGGGCCAATCCATCATTATCTCTTGCTTGTATTATTGCTGTAGTCTTTTAAATTTTACTGTATATTGGAATCACATGAAGATTTTTTAAAATACTGATGGCTGGCTCCCACCAGCAGTCATTCTGGTTTAACTGGGTTGCAATCGGGACATCAGGACTTATTTAAAAGCTTCTGGTGCTGACGAGTTGATGGGTGCAGCACACCAACATGGCACAAGTATACATATGTAACAAACCTGCATGTTATGCACATGTACCCTAGAACTTAAAATATAATAATAATAATAATAAAAAGCTTCCAGTGTTTCTAATACACAACGCCCAAATAATCAGAACACCAGTAATCTTTCCCTGAAGTAATTCCTTTTGACTGTGTTTTTCTTCTGGTAGATGTATTAATTTAATTTGGGACCTTTCCGTTTTCTAAAGTTTTAGAAATAAGTCCTAGTGTATCCATTAGGCTTCTTAGTTGTGAGCAATGAAAGCTGACTCTGGTGGATTTAAGCAGAAATAAACTTTACTGATAGGTTATTGAGTGGTTTACAGAGTTGGTAGAGGGCTTGAACCTAGAAAAAGTACATGAACAAAGGGGAGGCTAAACAACTAGCACCATGGCAAAACTCATGCCAACGCGACCATTACGGCTATGTCTGCTGAATAATGACTGGATGCTGCTGATTGCACTTCTGGGTGTGCTGGTCACTCCAGTCCACTACTGGTTCTGCTGCCTTCAGAAACTAGATACTGCTTTCACTATTGCTGTCATCAGAAAGAATTCTTTATTGTCTCTGCTCTTTGTTACTAGGCTCCACATTCAAAATTGCTGGTGGGCACATCTCTATGGGTAAGCATAGGCTGCCAGCAGGGCATGTGGAAAACCATCTACATTTTCATTTTTAATAGTGGAAAATAGGCTCTGTTTTGCACCAAAATTTATGAAGTTAGGAATTCTTCAAACACAAGCAGGGGCTTGATATGCTTGGAGCCAACAAAATGACAGAAGTCTACTACACATGGTATATCTTACAATGTGTTCTTTATTTTAGACATCAGTTCGTTGTTTGTCAGACTAACAGGCCAGAGCATACTGGTGTTTTTACATAATTATTTTTAAACCTTTAGAGACTGCTACCACTTGTCCCTTAGCAAGCAGTAAGAGATAAAATAAATGACTAAGTAGCAAGCAAATTAATAAGAAAACTTGTACATATAGCTTCTTATGAGTACGTACTTACTATCTTTGGAGGTATAGATAACAGTGTATGTATAAAATAGCATGTTTCTAAATAATAAAAATGTTCTGAGTTTCTATGATGGAAATAGTATGTCAATATTATGTCTCAGCGCTCTTCAATTGAATTATAATGTGGGCTACAGATGTAATACATGTATGTAATTTTTAACTGCATTAAAAAGTAAGAAGAAGCCAAGTGCAATGGCTCATGCTTGTAATCCTAGCACTTTGGGAGGCTGAGGTGGAAGGATCGGTTGAGGCCAGGAGTTCAAGACTAGCCTGGGCAATATAACAAGGCCCTGTCTTTACAAAAAAACTAAAAAATTAGCATATACCTATAGTACCAGCTACTTGGAAGATGGTGGTGGAAGGATCACTTGAGCCCAGCAGTTCGAGGCTACCATAAACCATGACTGTGGCATTGCAGTCCAGGCTGGGCAGTACAGCAAGACCCTGTCCCTAAAAAAAAGGGAAAACAAGTAAAAAGAAACACATTTGATTTTAATAATAATTTAACTTAATAATTTGAAATATTATTTCAACATGTCATCAGTATAAATATTAAGGGATAGGTTATATTCTTTTAATATTAAGTCTTCAAAACCTAGTATATATTTTACACTTAGAGCATAGCTCAATTTAGACTGGTTACATATCAAGTGCTTAATAGCCGCATGTAGCCAAATGGCTACCAAATTGGACAGTGCAGTTCTGTGGCATTCTGTAAAATACTATGTGACTTGCCAGTACTGCCCGCTAAACATACTATGGTTAATGAAGTGTTTGGTTATTCACTCTCAAAAAAGAAAACAGAGTAGCTTTTAAAATCCAACACAGATCTGGGCATGGTGGCCCACGCCTGTAATCCCAACACTTTGGGAGGCTGAGATGGGTGGATCACTTGAGGTCAGGAGTTCAAGACCAGCCTGGCCACCATGGTGAAACCCTGTCTCTACTAAAAATACAGAAATTAGCTAGGCATGGTGGTGGGTGCCTGTAATCCCAGCTACTTGGGAGGCTGAGGCAGGGGAATGGCTTGAACTAGGGAGGCAGAGGTCGTGGTGAACCAAGATCGTGCCATTGGACTCCAGCCTGGGCAACAAGAGCAAAAAACTCCGTCAAAAATAAATAAATAAATAAATAAATCCAACACAGTAGTTTTACTTGATTTTTCAGTGTTCTACAATTTTTTTGTGTGTGGTGGAGGGAGAGGAGGCTTGAAATGGGGAAAAGGAGCCTAATTATTTTCAGTAGATTTTGTTTTTGTTTGTTATTTTTATTCTTGGAAAATTTAACTTTGCAGGGGATTGAGAGTGAGGAAGGCAACATGTTGTAGTGCATGCAGAGTTTGCTTGTGAATAATCAAATTAATCATATTTTATTACATTTAACATATATGTCACTACTGGGCTTGGTATCTGATGGTTTGAAAATTAAAAAGGTGGTAGTGACTGTGCTTGATATTTTGTCTATCACATATGACTTATTTTCCATAGATAATTCATTTTGGCAGTAAATTTTGTGTTCTAATTATTTTTATTCTTGCAGGCTGCTGAATCAGGAATAATAAAAGTTAAAACAATTGCTGCACGAAACACCGAAATTTTGGCAGGTAATTTTATGTATTAAAAATTTAATAATAAACAAAAATTTGGCTAATAGTAAAAGTAGAATCTTTATTATAAAAGCCATCAGTTTTCTGTAATATCTCTTCCTTATGACCTAACACATGCTATTCATAATGATACAGAATGGGCAAAAGTCCATAACTTATGAACTGATTGTGTTTCCTAGAGATGAGTGCTATAAAATTCTCTGAAATCAGAAACCTTAACACTACTAACTCCTTAAAGGCAAGAAATTTTTTTCTTACTCATCTTTGCATTCTCCTCCACTTCTTGCTAATCACCTGAGACACACCATAAAAAGCATTCAGTAATATTTGTTCCATTGAATTGAATGAAAGATTGGTTCTCAGTCCACCTTCTATGATGTACTTTCTCTTTAATATAATACAAACAATTCATAACGTAGTCTTCTGTATTTAGTTTACCATATGAATTTTGAGTCTTGGGACTAAGGCAATATGATCATGAAAAAAGAATGAGAGTGAAGTAGAGAAAAGAAAACAAAACTATTTTCTTACCTTCTCTTGATTGAACCCGGTTTTCAAGGAGGAATTTTCAGGAGTTTCTCTTTGGCATCCTTCTTTTCTACACAGTCCACTCCTTTCTCTTCCTTGGTGCCTTTTGTTCTTGCCTCAGTAATGAACATGGAAAAGAGGTAAACTGACTTTTTTTTTTTTGTTTTTTTTTTTTTGAGTCTGTTATATGCAAGGCACTTGTGTTATTCTATCTTACATAACAACCTTGTGGGGAGATATTATCTTATTTGATAGTAGAGCAAATTGAGATGTGAAGAGGTTAAGTTACTTGCCCAAGGTCACCGGAAAAGTGGTGGAACCAGATTAAAATCCAGGAGTGTTCAGGAGCCCATGGTCTTCCTGCTACAGTGTGCTACCATGGTATCACCAGGTTTCCACGTTAGCTACTTACTCCCAAGTATTCCATACGTAACCGGTGCTTGCTTCAGTGATCCTTTAATCTGCATTTCCAGTTCCAGTAGTGCTGTTGATCTCAGCTAATCTATGAGGAAAGTAGTCCTATTAAATTAATTTATACAAAGTCCCAATAGTAAATAATCTCTTTAACTTTCATATATTTTACATTTTTTAAAAGGGATACCAGTAAGTCTGTAACTGGTGGGATTTCAGAGTGTTATGAAATGAAATGAAGATTTTTGGGGGCAGATTAAGGATCGGGGGGCAAGAGTGGATTTCGCTTAGGCTATCCAGCTTTGCTGGAAATTTCCCCTTCGGGTAAGCTCTCCTCAGTTACATCTGTTTCCCACAGCTTTTTCCCTGATTTTGAACAGTCTATCAAAACACCAAATAGTTTTATAACATTATGCACAGAAGTGAATAATGCTCTGTGTGCATTTTGAGAAGGGGTATAGTGAAAGTGGTGGGTAAAGGCAGAGGTGCACATCATTGGGTTAGGAAGGTTGGCAAGTGGGGTTTTTTTGTTTGTTTTTCTGTTTGTTTTTCCTGAGACTTTTCCTCAGTTTTGATCTTGTCGCCCCTGCTGGAGTGCAATGGTATGATCTCAGCTTACTGCAACCTCTGCCTTCTGGGATCAAGCAATTCTCCTGCCTCAGCCTCCTGAGTAGCTGAGATTTCAGGTGCCCACCACCACATCTGGCTAATTTTTGTATTTTTAGTAGAGACAGGGTTTCCTCATGTTGACCAGGCTGGTCTCGAACTCCTGACCTCATGGTCTTCCCGTCTCGGCCTCTCAAAGTGTTGGGATTACAGGCGTGAGCCACTGCGCCTGGCCAGCATGTGGGTTTTAATGGGAGACGTAGGCAGTTAGGCAGATTAGCGACTGTGGGGAAATGGATGTTTAAAGATAAATGATGACCTGGATATTTTTATGTTGGAGACTTACCATAGGCCAATCATATTCGAATATCACTGTAAATATTTGAAATATTTACTGTTGCTAATATCATTGTTGATACCGTGGTAAGTCCTTAATTATTCTCCAATAATACAAATTTTCATTGGTTTTATAGTTTGTGAAAGACTTTTTTTTATTTTTATTTTTTATTTATTTATTTATTTATTTTTTGAGACAGAGTCTCACTCTGCCACCCAGGGTGGAGTACAGTGGCCGGATCTCAGCTCACTGCAAGCTCCGCCTCCTGGGTTCATGCCATTCTCCTGCCTCAGCCTCCCGAGTAGCTGGGACTACAGGCGCCCGCCACCTCGCCCGGCTAGTTTTTTGTATTTTTTAGTAGAGACAGGGTTTCACCGTGTCAGCCAGGATGGTCTCGATCTCCTGACCTCGTGATCCGCCCGTCTCAGCCTCCCAAAGTGCTGGGATTACAGGCTTGAGCCACTGCGCCCGGCGAAAGACTTTTTTTTAAAAAATGACTGATTTCCTCAGAAGATCACTGTTATTCCAGCATTCTATCCCACGTAAAATGTCTAATTAATTACTCTTAAGATGAGTAAGAAAAATTTTGACTTAGTTGGTATGATTTAAATATATAGGCAGCTTTTAATTTCATTTTAATTCAATTAGCATTATTCAAATCAAGTTAGAACAGAGCTGTATGCAAATACAATTAATAGTCATGCTTTGATCTTCATAGTATCCAGAGCTATATACTTGAGGAGGTATATTCGCACTTAAACTTTATCCTAGTATTTTTTATGAAGTATTTAAAATAATACCTAAAAGTTACAGATTAATAGACCACTGTCATCCTGAAAATCAGAGGCTCTTCAAAACAGAGTTTAAATTAGTCAGTATATAGTTTCTAAACTATATAATTAAGACTACAGTTAATACTGAGAAAAAATTTTAGTTAACTTTTTAAAATTTCCTGAGAAGTATTTACTTCTTTATGGTACTTGAGACTATAGGAGACTATACAACTTTTGTGCTTTAATGTATGTCAAAAATACCAAACAATTGAGGGGTCTCAAATGAGATTGGATATTGAAATCTCATATGTCTCTGCATATTCAGAATATATAAAGATTTGTTGTAAGAATGATAACTTTTAATTTGGATCAAGTAGTTTAATTAATGATACTTGGCATAGATTGCTAGTCAACTTTAGTTTTCTTAGATTTATTTTCCAAGGGAATATTATTTATATTTCAGAATAAGTCTTTGCTTTACATCTCCCCTTCTTTTAAGCATCCTCCTTTAATGTTTATTTTTCTTTGTTTTCACTGCTGTCATGAATGCTGACATAAGTGGGAATGCTATGCCAGGTAATGTCAGCATTGATTCAGATGTACAGATCATTATCTCAAAATTTCCATTTTCTTTAAAGATAAAACTTTGAAAATGAGAGATAGCAACATAAAGTTTTCATTTACAAGGCCAAATGCCTTAATCTTACATTTAATATTATATGAATATTATATATTACAAATTGTGTTTATTATCCTAGCTTATAGTATAATAAAAATTCAGAAATTATTTGTTATACAAAAATTACATAATCTGCTTTTTAAATAAATATTTGTAACAAGGAAATCAATGAAGTTGTGGTATATTTTAACATTGTATATTTAGCCCCTACCCCAAGCCATAGTGGTTACATCTACCTGTGGCTACTTTCAGGTGCTGTCAGTATACATAAGGAATTTTTACATAAATAATCAGTTGGTGTGACTTTTGTTCTTTTTTCACGTGTTGTTCCCTCATCTTCTTTTTAAAGAGCTCATAGCTAAAAGGTCTTTAAGTAGCAATGAGTAAATATACTTTGGAATTTTTTTCTGATTTTAAAAGGTAATTTATTTGCGTTTAAAATTTAATACATTTATATTTATATATTTAATATATTTAATATCTTTTCTTAATAAATGTGCTTGTGATATTTTACAAACATCTATAGAATATGTCATGTAACATATTCCTAATAAGTAAATAATTATGTAAGAATCATTAGAGGAGATATGAAGATGGGTAATGAAATTCACCTCCAGTCTATATGGAAATACAAGAAATACACTTCAAAGAAATGTTTGTGCCCTTCTTTCTGTTTAGCCTACCTTCTCCTTCATTTGGCTTTTGAAGACCTTTTCTAGAAACTTTTTCTTCTAGATGACACTCCTTGAGGTCAGAGTAACATCTTATTCTGACTTATGTTGCCAGTATTTAGCATCCTACATGGGAAATAGTAAGCCCTCTTTAAATGTAGGCTATGTTTTTCTATGTCTCTTTAATTTTACATGATTTGAGTACGTGAGTTTTATCATCTTAAGTTCATGTCAACCAGATAACAGAAAAATGAAGGAGTCTGACCCTCAGCATAGACTTTTATTAAACTATGTGGTTAATGCCAAGATGGAAGTATAGAGAGGGTTGTTATAGGGACATAGGGAAGGCACCTAACCCAGCCTGGGAATCCGAAGCTGAGTCTGGAAGCCTGAGGAAGACTTAGTCAGGCAAATAAAATATAAAAGTATAAAGTAAAGGGGACTTCTTAAATACATGAGGTTTGTGTATACAACTTGGTGTATTTGGATACACTATTGAGGTGTTGCCTGACTGTAAAGTATGAAGGGGGGGAATGGCTGTCAGGAATTTCATAAGGGCCGTTATGTGATATCCTGAGCAGCATGATGAGAAGAGTTTGAGTCAGGGAAGTGACACGTTCATATTCATATTTTAAGTAAATTAGGATAGCAGTGTGGAGGGTATATTTCAGTGTATCATCATTTAGGCAGAGATCTTTTGAGAAGCTATTTCTAAAATCCAGGCTAGAAGACACGGGGGGCTGTAAATAATGCCATTTTCAGAAATTGACCTGTTGAGCCAGGGAGATTACATAGTTTATCTGCAGTACAGTGTGCTTTTATTTATTCCTTTTAATTTTTAAAATTTACATTCTTATATCATTTGTATTTTTGTTATAAATATTTTTCTTTGATGCCAGTCTTTTTAAATGTTTTAAATTGCTGTATGATGGGGGGGGATAGCATTAAGAGAAATACCTAATGTAGATGATGGGTTGATGAGTGCAGCAAACCACGACAGCATATGTACACCTGTGTAACAAACCTGCACATTCTGCACATGCATCCCAGAACTTAAAGTATAATAAAAAGAAATTTAATAAAATTGCTGTATGCTATTTCAGCAAGTGGATTGTAGTTTAACGATTTCCTTATGCTAGGCATGTTTCAGTATTTAGAATTATTTCTTAATAAATTTCTAGTAGTGGGATTATAAGGTTAAAGGGTATGAATATGTTTAAAATTCTTAGAATATGCTACCACATGCTTTCAAAAAAGATAAAAGTTTATACCTTTACCAACAATAAGTGAGCATATTTTTATAACTTCCTTGCCAGGATTATTATTTTTAAAAGTCTTTTGGTGATTAAATAGACAAATGAATTCTCACTTCCACTAGATGTTGATCATTTTCCCTGTATTAAATTATTCTTTTTTAAAATTTTACATTCATTTCTTCGAACTTTTGTGTTTTCCTTATCAAATTGCTTGAGCTTTTGATACAGGAAAAATATTAACCTCCCATTATGTTGACATCATATTTTTTCTAGACCATTTACCTTTTAATTTTTTTATCTAGATGCTTTTCAGTTTTATATAACCTAACCAATTTTTCTGAGTTCTTTTGTAGCTTTACACTTAGGATGACCTTCTCCTTCTACATAGTTGATAGTCATTTTTATTTTATGGTTTGATTTTTCTTAGTAACATGTTGGGTAATGGGAAGATTTAGATTTTTTCTTTTGCAAAATTACTAACCAATTGAGCCAACATCATTTGTTAAACAGCCCTTCCTTTTCCTGTAATGTGCTTTTAATGTGAAACTGCCTAGACTTTCATTTGTAGTCATTCTCGAATCATTTAATATATTTTCAGACCTTTTGAACCCACTAAAGTATTTTTTAATGTTGTTAGGAATATCAGTCTTCCCCAGAGCTAGATTTAAGCATTTTGAGTATCAAAATAATGTCTAAGTCACATTTTCTTTCATAAGAATCGAAGTTTATTCTTTAATGGCTGTTAAAATTTTTTCACAATGAAACTTTTATTAACCCCTGTTAATATGATTCATAGTGGGGTATCCTAGTTTAATTCTTTTTTTCCAGGATAAAAACTGCAATTATGCAGTGAAAATGCTCAGAGCAAGGAAACCCCTAGGATATGGGGACCTGGTGGACCTTTTTCAGGTGTGTGAAAGTGCATCATTTGATCTCACAGTTATATAATTTGGAAATACAATATTTATCCAACACAGTGTTACAACACAAAGAGTTACACTTATTGAGGGACTTAGGTGGAAAATAAACTTTTTCTTTTATCCCTTTCCATAACCTATTTTTATGTTTTAATGAAAATAGAAACAAATAACTTTGATCAAAAAGAATCAGCTTTTTTTTTTTTTTTTTCTGGAATGACATTCAAAATGGCTAAAGTAAAATGTCTTCTTTATATTGCTGTACAGCCTTTTCCTCAGTGTGATTTCTAAAATCTCAGTCTGTAGGAAGGTATTTATGTAAAGCTATCATTAACAAACATATTATTAAAGTTATTGTGGAGAGTGGATATCTCTCAGTTGGAAGAACAAGAATAATTTACACTTCTTTGGACTATTACCACTTTTTACAGAAGAAAAGGAAAAGCAGTAACTTTTTTCCTTATGATTTTTCTCTTACTGAATTATGATCTCAATACAGTGGATATGTTTTTGTTTTTCAAAGTATACTTAAGAAGACTTAGAATAAATAGATTTTATTGTTTTGTTGATAATTTATTCTAGATAACATAGGAACTTCCTTTTTTATTATTCTCATATAAACTGGGAGGGAAAACATGAGAAATAGATGTTTGATTCCTTTGAATTTCATTAAAATAAATTTAAAAATTAATTTTTATTACTACCTTAAGTTTATCTCAGCTTGATAGACCTGGTTGTAGCCAACATGTACACAGCATTTCACCATGACTCGCCTTATTTTGTTGATTTTAATATGCACAGTTTTTTTCACCTTTTAACATCCCCTGATTGGGATGCATCTTGCAGTTGATGGCATCTTAGAATCATTGTGAGCCAGGTGATGTTGTAGTTATCTTTTTCAATATGTGCATGAACTTGTTCATAGTTCTTCATGTTATTATCACATCAGTTGAGTTGCATGCATTGTTGATACCACATATGTTGAATTGAATTGCTATTTAAAATGTCACCCTGGTTATTGAAAACTTTCTGTTAACATCTTATGGTAAGATCAAAAAAGCACCAGCATCAAAACATGCAGAATGGGTGCCATTGACTTAGAAGAAAATCTCAGAGACAATAGTGAAGTACTCTTTCAAGAAATAAGGTGTTCATTCCTAGTGCTGTTGATGGCCCAGAGGATGAAATTGTGAAGAAGAATTCTAAGTGATTAGAAAGCATTGTGTTATAGTTTAATTGGCACTGATTTTTTTTTTGTCTTGATATTATGGGTATGTCTTAAAATCATTGGCATCTCAGATAGACCCTATGAAAGTATATCTTCTTTTTTGTTTTTTATGAAAACAAGTTCATTTTCCTTTATTTGTCTGAAGACTTCAGGCAGACAACTTTAAAGTACAAATCACTGGGTCCTCTTTTAACTTCCATTATTGTCAGGGTGTACCATTCCTATGTACCATAAAGAATGGCAGCATAATATTGTAGGAAGAATAGTGAACCAGGAGTTAGAAGACATACGGTATTTTCAAATTCTGGCTTTACTACCTACTTACTGTATCAGTAGGGCCACATCAGGCCCTCTAAACTCTCTAAGATTATTGTGATGCTGAAATGAGAAACATATTAACACATGAAAATTATAAATGTAACTTGGTTACTATTAAGAGCTTTTAATTTGCCTGAATAACATTTAATAAGGAGTGTTCAGCAGAGATAGGGGTTGCCTCATACTTCAGTGGTTCTGGCAGGATTAAATCTGGTAGGATATTTAATCATTTTATTGAAGCTTTAAGAGGAGCTTTATGGTCATCATCTTTTAATCATTCTTATCGTTATGGAAAATTTGTCTCTAGGTTTGAATCAAAACCTTTGTGTACAAGAAAGCAAGGGAATAAGGACAGGGAGCCCTTTTGGGAACACTGTTCTTTGCCAGTTATATTTGCCATCTTTAGCTGTGCTAAATCAGTAATTTATGCTGGCATACTGAGGGACTTTGCAGAGCAGCCTGTAGGAAGTTGTAGTCTTAATTTACCATACCATAAAGAGAGCTTTGGAAGAAGAAGGTGAGGATTTAAATGATAATGTTAACACTGGTTTTACATTTTTAATGGTGATTCTGGAAAACATTTTAAAACTTAGATTTATCTGTCGTTATTGCATGTCTTGCCTCAAAAAATAACTGATAGAGTTAGTTCTTTTAATAACAAATAATTGAGGCCCGGCACGGTGGCTCACGCCTGTAATCCCAGCACTTTGGGAGGCTGAGGGGGGTGGATCACGAGGTCAGGAGATCGCGACCATCCTGGCTAACATGGTGAAACCCCATCTCTACTAAACATACAAAAAAATTAGCCGGGCGTGGTAGCGGGCGCCTGTAGTCCCAGCTACTCGGGAGGCTGAGGCAGGAGAATGGTGTGAACCCTGGAGGCGGAGCTTGCAGTGAGCCGAGATCGAGCCAGTGCACTCCAGCCTGGGGACAGAACAAGACTCCGTCTCAAATAAAAAATAAAAAAACAAAACAAAACACAAACACCCACGCGCGCGCGCGCGCGCACACACACACACACACACACACACACACACACACACACACACACACACAGAATCGCTTATAAATTTAATGTTCTCTTGACTTGGAATTCCGTGTCACTTATTCAAATTCTGTAAGGATGACAAACCTGTCTTATCCATCTTTGTGTAGCCTTTCAGTAAATGTGTGTAGATTTAATTTCATTTGTAAATTTAATTATGTGTAATTCAGTTTGTACATTTTCTAACCTCTTACATTTTTATTGCCACTTAAAAACTTCTGAGTGAGCTGGCTCTTGGTAGAAGAAGTTAAATTAAGGTTTGGAATTATAGCATGTGCACCCAATTAATTTAAAGTGCTGTTTCAGTAATAAGAGGAGTAATGTTATTGTTTTTAATGAAATGTGTTTATTTCTTGAAGAAATTGGGGTGTTTAAATTCAAGGCATATAATATGCTAGGAAATTTCTGAATATTCATTTACAAGTATTGTGTGGATGATGTATGTACTATTTTTAATGATTCTATTTTAGGGTGGGAATTCTTATTTATGTTTTCCCTCCTGCAGTATATGAAGAAATAGAGCGCTTTTTTGAGGTGGGAAAGAAGTTTTGAAAATCCATGTCCTAATAGAGTTTGTAGCAGAAGATGGAGGAGAACCAAAGGACAGTGTTAGGAGAAAAGCATGGGAAAGCAGTAGTTAAGGCATATAGCTTAGATACAAAGTCTGGAGTGTATATTCAAGGTATTTTAACTCCTGCTGTTTGATTTTTGTTTTGGTGTTTGTTTTACATAAAATGGTTGTAATTATATAAAAATGCATTCTTATAGATTAATTTTAATAATTTACTTTATATGTGTTCTAAATGAAGCACTGAAAGAGAACAGCTCAGAGGTTGTACAGCCTTTTTTAATGGGTTGTGGAACCAAGGAACCGAAGATCACTCAGCTATGTTTGGCTGCTATTCAGAGACTCATGTCACATGAAGTCGTGTCTGAGGTAATATAAAGATTTTTATCTAAACTGCACCTAAGAGTTGAATAAAGAGTTTTCGTGAAAGGAGAATGAAACATACCTGATATTTAATAAAAAACTATTTTATGAATAGCAATGTGCTTGGAGAAAATGCCTTTATTAAAAATATTGCCAAATTTTCTTCTCATTAAACACTCACAAGTATTTTTGCAAGTCATTTGTAATCTAAGAAGTCACAGTTCAGTAATATAAATGAAAATTTTGAGACTCAAGCAAGTTTTCAATTTAATTGGTTATTTAATTTTTCTTTTATAAAGAGAGGAGGGAAGAGCATGACTCTCTTTCCTAGATTATATGGAGTAATAATTTGTTTTTCATTAACTTAAATGTATTGTTTGTATCTAACCTTATGTTGGAAAAATGAGAAATATTTCTTAACTATGAATCTGCATGTTGGTCTCAAATTTAATGGTGTTATCTTAATTTTGTACTCCATAAGTACTATAATAGAAGTAATAAATGTTTTGCCATTAATGTATCATCTTAAACAATGTCAGATTTAATTGAGTGTGCCAATGTGTTGTTAATATGGGTTGCATTTTTTTTCTGTAACATACTATAAATTGTATCTGAAACAGCAGACTCATAGCTAATTTGCATATGTCCATATTATTCATGTCCAAATACAATCTATCAATGTTGTAGAAATGAGCTGTGATTTTGACTACGTATTACAAAACTGCTTGCTGCTATGTGTATATATTCAAATAGGATATTACAATTTTTGAGGGAGAGAATTAATTGATGGTAAGTCCTAAATTACTTGAGAGATGTGTTTGGATCTAGAGATCTAAAGATATGGTTTTTGTTATTGTGATCAAGAAATCCTCTTCAGGTGAGGTAGGTTTGTATACTTTTTCTTATTTAGGAACATCAGCATCTGTATTTTATTTGTTGACAATAATTAAAATAACTATTTTACAGACTGCAGCTGGAAATATAATTAACATGCTTTGGCAGCTAATGGAGAATAGTCTTGAAGAACTTAAGCTACTTCAAACAGTTCTTGTTCTTTTAACAACCAATACCGTAGTTCATGATGAGGCACTTTCTAAGGTAGGAAAACTGTTTGCCAGAGGTCATATGTGCTTTGAGACAGTATTTGAATAAGCTGGCTGAAAGAGAAAAGCTTGGTGCCATTTGAACCAAAAGCAACTTCCCTACAGCTATTGTGGTAATTGACACTGCATGTTAATAACTGTTGGTACCTTTTTTTTTCCAGGTTAGAGTTGAAATCAGGTTGGGGAGCTTAATCAAAGTCCCTTGGGTACAGCCAACAGGCTGAATAGTTACTAGGAAATGGAAAAAAGAGAGAAAATAGCCCAAGAGTAAGAATAGGGAAGGAGGGAACTAAGAAAAAAAAACGTGTTGTGAGATCACGAGGTCAGGAGATTGCGACATCCTGGCTAACATGGTGAAACCCTGTCTCTACTAAAAATACAAAAAATTTGCCGAGCGTGGTGGGCACCTGTAGTTCCAGCTACTCAGGAGGCTGAGGCAGGAGAATGGTGTGAACTCAGGAGGCGGAGCTTGCAGTGAGCCAAGATCACGCCACTGCCCTCCAGCCTGGGTGACAGAGTGAGACTCTGTCTCAAAAATAAAAAAAGGATATTGCCTTGAGCATTTTAGATTCCTTGTGATAGCTCTCCCTACCCATAATTTCATATGTATATGATATGTAAACCAGACAGTTCAAATATGTTTCTTAAATGGCTAGACAAATCTCCTTTCACCATTTATACTAGATAAGATTGTATGTATGATAGCTATCTCTCATTTTGTCATCACTCCCACCCACTGTGGAACACGTAAGAGCCATTCTATTATTTATTTCACTTTTTAAAAAGTTTTTTATTATGAAATATTTCTAAGGAACAGAAAGTAGAGAGTAACATAGCAGTAAATGAATTATTGTCTAAGGAATTTTTTAGACTGTCAGTAACAGCTTTATTATAATTTGCATGACTTATAAAGAAGTACAGTGTACTGTCACATTAAGCTGTGTATACTATCTCAAGTGATGTTCTTAGATCATAATGAGATTTTAATTGCAAATAGTTTATTCTTTTAAGCTTACACAAGCTATATACAATATTGTATATATTTTAATATATCCTTTTGTTGTGTATAGTTCCTCTTGATTTCTAGCTATCAAATTATTCTGATACATGTATTTAAAATTTTATTAAAGGTTTTCATTTGATCTACTAAAGAAATAAGAACTGATTATAGGATTTATTTTAGTATGTTGGTTAATTTGGAAATGCAATAATTGGGGATGAGAAAAATCAAGTATAAAGAAATAGTATAAAATTGAGTTAATATGAAGGCTCCTATACAACTATGTACTGTGTCTTTCCTTTATGTTGAAATCTAAAGAGTAGCAGCAGTACCAGAGGCTTGTGTCTTTTAAAACTTTTAATATAATTAAGGTGATAGGCATTGATTCTAAAACTACCATTATGTTTTTCTCCAAGAATGGCTTCTTTTAAAACTAGAAAACTTTTGGAAGGATAAATAGGAGAAAATCTTTGTGATGTTGGGGTAGGCAAAGATTTATTAGGGCACAAAATCTAAAATCCTTGAGAAAGCCACAGAACGTGGGAAAATACAAATATCTGACAAAGGACTTGTATCTAGACTATATAAAGAACTCTTAAAATTCATTCATAACACAGACGACCCACACATTAAGTGTGGACAAATGGTTTCAACAGACACTTCATTAAAATAAAATATTCAAATGGGTGACAAACACATGAAAAGAAGTTTAGTGTTATTATTAGGGACACACAAAACCATAAGGAAATAGTATGCGTCCATTAGAATAGTTACAATGAAAAAAGACCACATCAAGTATTATGGAGAATGTAGGATAGTTCTAAATTCACATATACTGCTGGCAGAAATGTAAAATTGTAAAACCACTGTGGGAAACTAGCGGTTTCTTTTTTTTCTTTCTTTCTTTCTTTTTTTTTTTTTTTTTTTGAGATAGAGTCTTGCTTTGTTGCCCAGGCTGGAGTGCAGTGGTGCGCTTTTGGCTCACTGCAACCTTCCACCTCCCAGGCTCAAGGGATTCTCATGCCTCAGGCTCCTAGGTAGCTGGGATTACAGGTGTGCACCACCACACCCAACTATTTTTTGTGTTTTCAGTAGAGACGGGGTTTCACCATGTTGGCCCGGCTGGTCATCAAATCCTGGCCTCAAGTGAACTGCCCACCCCAGCCTCCCAAAGTGCTGGGATTACAGGTGTGAGCCACCCAGTGCGCAGCCAACTGTTGGTTTCTTAAAAAGTTAAACCTATTCTTACCAGATGACCCATCCATTTCACTTCTAGATATTTACCCAAGATAAATGAAAACATATGTCCTCACAGTGGCTTACATATATGAATGTTCATAGCAGCTGTTTTTTTTGTGTTTTTTTTTTTACAATAGTCAGAACCTGGAAGCTGCCCAAATGTTCACCAGCAGGTAAACAGATAAGCAAAATATGGTGTACTCATACCATGGAATACTATTTGGTAATAAAAGGTACAAACTACTGATACATAGAACAAAGTGGATGAATTTCACAAATATTATTCTAAGTGGATGAAGCCAGGTCCAAATGAGCACATACTGAATTAATCTGTTCATATACAAATCATAGAAAATGCCCATTGATCTGCAGTGAATAAAGCACATGGGTGCTTGCCTGGGGCCAAGTGTAGGGGAAGAGATGGGTGGCAAAGGAGCACAGGAGAACTTTTGGGGTGATGGAAATATTCCGTTTCTCAATTGTGGCCTTAGTTTCATGGGCCCACATGTTTGTCAGAACTCATCAAATTATATAATTTTAAGGTATTCTATAATTTATTGTATATAAATTACACCTCAGTAGGCTTGAGGTTTAAAAGAAAAAAATGACTCCTTTTAGAAGTTTCATAATTTTATTTATTTATATGCTTAGGTATAGCTTCTCCAGATGTTTAAGTGATACAACAAACTTTGAGTTCTTGTTATTTGCAAAGCAAGTCATTCTGGGGAAATAAAAGCATAACACATTATTATATAGATGTTAAAAGAACCAAAGTTTAAAAGGTATGTTTCACATTACCATAGCTAATCTTCTGTGGTTATATGTTTACTGAGAACTTGAATTACATCAAAATCTGAGGATTTTTATATTTTATTGTATAAAATGGTGGGACTTTTCATATTGGTGATTGAAACAACCAAACATTATTCAATTTGTGGTTACACCTGATAAAATAAAGATAATGGCCTTGCTCTTCAATCTTGTTTCACACTAAATGAAAATTGTGTTTTCAGGCAATTGTTCTTTGTTTTCGACTACACTTCACGAAAGATAATATTACAAATAATACAGCTGCTGCTACAGTGCGACAAGTTGTTACTGTTGTTTTTGAGAGGATGGTTGCTGAAGATGAACGACACAGAGGTAAAGTGCTAGAAGTTGTTTTACTTTGTGGGTGGTTCTTGGATGATTTCATTTTTATTAACTTTCAGCCTTTGCTGAAATGATCAACATTATTATGTCTATAATGGAAACTTAAAAAATAAATTCCTCACAATTTGATCACCCTAAGGAATGGGCTTTTTGTTTTCCTTGTTTATTTCTAGTATATGCATAATTTTGTATTAAATATAATTTCACATTTTAAACCAAGTATTGCATTATATGTATTTTTTAACCAAACATTGCATTCTATGAATTTTTCATGTTATTGCTTCATCCTTATAATTTAAATTTTAATTATTGCATTATATTTTGTGGCCATTCTGTAATTTAACTGAACTAGTCTCCTATTGGACACTTGCGTTCTGTTCAGTATTTTATAACTGTTTTGGGTGGTTTCCTACATATCTTTTTGAATTATTTCTTCAGGATAAATTTCCAAGAGTGGGCTTCCCTCGTAAATATTTGTCTGTATCTGCTAACATGTGTTAAGAACATTTAAATAATATAAAAATTAATTTTTGGCCGGGTGTGGTGGCTCATGCCTGTAATCCTAGCATTTTGGGAGGCCAAGGTTGGTGGATTGCCTGAGCTTAGGAGTTTGAGACTAGCCTGGGCAACACGGTAAAACCTCGTCTCTACTAAAATACAAAAAATCAGCTGGGTGTGGTGGAGTGCACCTGTAATCCCAGCTACTCCAGAGGCTGAGGCAGGAGAATCACTTGAACCTGAGAGGCAGGGCTGCAGTGAGCTGTGATTGCACCACTGCACTCCAGCCTGGGCAACAGAGCGAGACTCCGTCTCAAAAATAATAATAATAATTTAAAAATATTTTTAATCAAATACCTTTATAAGAATATTTCCACTTTGGTATATTGTTTTTTCTTTATTTTTTCTTGGGGAAAAATGCAGGTGGAATTCTAGTAGTTTGAAATATTAAGGAATTATAATGTGTCCCATTTGGTTAAAATATTCAAAATCATATTGTGATAACACAGGGCAGTTCCCCAGTTTGAATGATTTATACATTCATAACCTCAATAAAATTCCCGCATTGGTAGTTTTAGTTGTGTGTCTCTAAGGCTAATCTGCCATTTAATACTTTATAGTAAGGTAGAAATACTTAGAACTTTTTTCTTTTCAGGTAGTCGTTAAGTCAATATTTATTCAAAACAGGCTGTCATAACTTACAGAGAATGATATTTTTTACTAGTAGTTAATTAAAGAAATACTGAGTTGGGAAACACCATCCTAGCTGATTCTTAGCTGGTGAATATCTGTAACTGACATGGTAATAGCAGCAGATCAAGCAGTAATTCTCTTGAAGATAGTGAAATGGTAGAGGAGTTAACCATATGGTAAACATTTATATGTCTGTTTGATATTTAAAAGCACATTTAAAGATCACGTGAATGTTAAATCCATGAAATAAAGGGGCTAAAGAATGGGAAACCAAATGTATGGACAAAAGTACCCAGCTTATTAGAGTGAATGTAAGGTAACAAAGAGTGATTTTTATGGTATTTGGTATAAAAATAGATTCCCATTTTTTTTTTGTTTTGTTTTGGAGGCATATGTTAAAAATTGGAAATTTTAAATCTGAAATTATAATTACAATTTATAATTATATAAACATATTTATTTTAGACATTATCTTTTAAACAGAATATGTAATTTATTAAAGGCTATTGTGAACTGCTAAAACCCATCCTGTTTTGATTGCAGATATTATAGAACAACCAATACTGGTACAAGGAAATAGTAACAGAAGATCTGTCAGTACCCTCAAACCTTGTGCTAAAGATGCATATATGCTTTTCCAGGTATTTTAGTTGATAAAAATAATTTTTATTCTAAAATATAGTTTTGTGTGAATTTTTTAGTTGGGGATTTTATGTCTAATTTTTTTAATGTGAATTTTTTTGAAAATATGTCACAGGTAGTATTAAAATAGTTCTAAAGAACAACTTCTATATTTAGCATGATAAAACATTATGACTCACTTTAAGAAAATAAAATGAAATAAATGCAGAACTAGAAAACAGGTATATCAGAAACAACTAGTCATGCAAAAAAAGTTTCTTTAAACAAGGAAAATTTAAGTAATAAATTTGGTCTGTTTAATATAATTTGATGCATAGATACGTGATTTTTACATCACTTGTCATGAATAAATAATTTTAGGTAAAACAAGATTAATCTGTACTGAAAATATTATTACTTTGCATTAAAAGCTTATTTTGTCATTTAATGTTTGATTAATCATTTATCTGTCTACTGTCTCTGTATTGTCAGTACAGAGTACTGTACAGTTGTACAATTTGTAGTAGTACATTGTACAACTGTACAAATTGTCAGTACAGAGTAGTTATATGATTCTTTAAAAGTTTGCTTATATAATCTGTCAGTTACACAATTTGTCAAAATTGGAATTACCGGCGCTTAGTTTCTAAGGAGCAAAAACATGTATTATATAAGAAGATGGATTTTTTTTTTTTTTAAGATTTATGAACTGTGAGTTTTGAAAAGCACATTTAATTCTAGCATGTGAAATTGTTGGATTTATTTTCCCAGGACCTTTGTCAGCTGGTTAATGCTGATGCTCCTTATTGGCTAGTGGGCATGACAGAAATGACTCGGACGTTTGGCCTCGAATTACTTGAGTCAGTCCTCAATGATTTTCCACAGGTCTTTTTACAAGTAAGCCATTTATAGTATCTTGTGACAAAGTTAATCTTGATTGTTTTACAAATATTTTTAAAGAAAGCAACGTGTATTTTTTTTCCACATTAAAAATTGCAAAGAGGCCAGACTTGGTGGCTCATGTCTGTAATCCCAACACTTTGGGAGGCTGAGGTGGGAGGATTGCTTGAGCCCGGGAGTTTGAGACCAGCCTAGGCAACATAGTGAGACACCATCAATATAGAAAATAAAATGAAAAGGCTGGGTGCAGTGGCTCATGCCTATAATCCCAGCACTTTGGGAGGCCGAGGCAGGTGGGTCATAAGGTCAGGAGTTTGAGACCAGCCTAGCCAATATGATGAAACCCCGTCTCTACTAAAAATACAAAAATTAGCCGGGCGTGATGGCGGATGCCTGTGGTCCCAGCTACTCAGGAGGCTGAGGCAGGAGAATCACTTGAACCTGGGAGGCGGAGGTTGCAGTGAGCTGAGGTCGCACCACTTCACTCCAGCCTGGGTGACAGCAAGACTCTGTCTCAAAAAAAATAAATAAAACAAAATTTTTTTTAAAAAGCTAAGTGTGATGGTGCATGTCTGTAGTCCCTGCTATTAAGGAGACTGAGGCAGGAGAATCGCTTGTGCCCAGGAGGTCGAGTTTGCAGTGAGCCGTGTTCATGCCACTACACTCCAGCCTGGGTGAGAGAGCCAAACCCCATTTCTTAAAAAAAAAAAAAAAAAAGGAAGGAAAGAAAGCTGTGGAGAATTGTAGCCTCAAACTTTAGACATATAACAGCTTAGTGTTACATTACTTTTTTTTTTTTTTTAGTCCCTTTGCATTTTGGAATTTTAATAATAAAAAGAATCTCTAGAGACAATCTGTTAATAGGTATTTCCCAGTGTATGGGTCTATGAAGGAAATGTGGTATGTGAGTTACTTGTGTAATATTTAAAAGCCTAAAGAAATTATTGATTTTTACTTGCCTATATATCTAGCTATGTGTTTTCACATAACTTAAATGGAAAACAGCTAAAGTCCAAAATGAAGTCAGTGACTTACACAGGGTCCCGTAGTTATTAGCAGGTCTTGAACTGTAATTTAGGTTTCTTAACTACTCATCTAGCTCCTTCCCTTACCATGCTTCCTCCCTAAGTAATCCATTTTATCCTTTGCTCTTACCTACAAAATGAGTGAATCAAGTGGTACAGTAGTATAAGATCTTTTAGGCCAGGATTTGGAGCTGAAATTATTTTTATATGGCTCATAATTTTTAGTATACATTAGGCAGTTGTTAAATGCTCTTGATGAGCAGTATATACTGATGATTCCCTTTCTTGTAGTGTAATAGGATAAGCAGTATTTAGATATAACTTGTCCAACACTCTTGTATAAATAATAGTCATAGCAGCTATCATTTCTTGACTTCCTTCTACGTGCTATGTGTCAGATTCCTTACATATTATATTCTCTTTTATCTTCCCAAATGCCTAAGATATACCAATTATCACTGTTTTACACATGAGGAAACTACAACATCCAGAGGGTTAAATAATTTGTCCACAGTTTCATGGTTTATAAGTGATGGAGTTGGGATTTGAACTCATGTTGATTCAAATTAGTTTCTCTCCGTATCCCCTCTTTTTTATTTATGTATCACATCCCAACCATTACCTTCAAAATATATTCAGGATCCAATCACTTCTTACCACTTCTACAATTATTCTAGTCTAAGCTACCATCACCTCTTACTTGAATTGTTTTGTTGGCTTCCTAACTGGTCTGCTTGCATATATATTAATACTTGTACCACTTATTATAGTTGTTTGTGACACCACATCCAGAATGGTCTTTTAAAATAAGTCAAATCTTTTCAGTCTCTTGTAAATTGCTTCAGTTGATATCCTCCTTATCAGACTAAAAGATGAAGTGTCCTTCTGCTCTGTGGAACTTTTCATGATTTAGTCCCTGATATTCCTTGATCTTCTTTCTTTCCTCTCTTCTCTTTGCCCTCACCCTTTGGCCACACTGTCCTTGTTTCTGAAGTGCCTCAAGCAGATTCCTGCCCCAGGGCCTTTGTACTTACTATTCCCTGGGCATGGAATCCTTTTTTCCTCATATGGCTTGCTGTCTTACTTTTTTGAGGGCTTTGCTTAATGGTCAACTTATCAGACACATCTTCCCCAATCACATTGTGTAAAATGGCAACATTTTTCCCTACCAGCACCATTATCTTTCTTATCCCTCTTTATTTTTCTTGTAGTACTTATCACCTCCTGCCTGACACACACACACACACGTATATATGTATTATATATTATTACATATTGTGTATTATTTTATTTTTTCTCTTTCCCTACAAGAAGATAAACTCTGTGAGACAGGGACTTAGTACTGTTGTATAGATGTCTTTAGTAATAGTGCCTGGCATATGGCAGGTGTTTGATAAATATTTGGGGGTTTTTTTTGTTTTTTTTTTATATTTTATTTTTTTTGAGATGGAGTCTCGCTCTGTCGCCCAGGCGGGAGTGCAGTGGCCAGATCTCAGCTCACTGCAAGCTCCGCCTCTCGGGTTTATGCCATTCTCCTGCCTCAGCCTCCCGTGTAGCTGGGACTACAGGCGCCCGCCACCTCGCCCAGCTAGTTTTTTTGTATTTTTTAGTAGAGACAGGGTTTCACCGTGTTAACCAGGATGGTCTCGATCTCCTGACCTCGTGATCTGCCCGTCTCGGCCTCCCAAAGTGCTGGGATTACAGGCTTGAGCCACTGCACCCGGCCATTGATAAATATTTGAATGAATGAATTGGTTAATGAATCTGAATTTAAAATTTTCATGTTTGGGTTATGTTTTCTGACTTTATAGGAAAATATTTGAAACTGTTTTTACAGATTTTTTTTCTTTTTTTTTTTTTGAGACAGAGTCTCGCTCTGTTGCCCAGGCTGGAGTGCAGTGGTGCGATCTCAGCTCACTGCAAGCTCCACCTCCCGTTCACCCCATTCTCCTGCCTCAGCCTCCCGAGTAGCTGGGACTACAGGCACCCGCCACCACGCCTGGCTAATTTTTTTGTATTTTTTTTTTAAGTAGAGACAGGGTTTCATGGTGTTGGCCAGGATGGTCTTGATCTCCTGACCTTGTGATCCGCCTGCCCTGGCCTCCCAAAGTGCTGGGATTACAGGTATGAGCCAGCGTGCCCAGCCTGTTTTTACAGATTTATTATACTTACAAAATTTACTTTATTCTTCCTGCTATAAAGCATGGAAGGGGAAGAATTCTTCTGTGTAAGATCCTAGAACTTCATCCTGTACAATTTTCTTCCAGAGATAAATATTTGTTTCTTTTTTAACTCATCATTCACATATGCAATCAAAATTTACCAGTCACTTATGTTTTATGCCAAGTATACAGAAGTTAAATAAGACTGATAAAGTCTTTGCCCTGTGGCACTTACAATTCTAATGGGGAGACAGATTTTAACTGAGTTGATAAGATGTGATGAGTGCTGTGAAGGAGAACTATTAAAAGTGTTAGGAAATGAATAACAGTGGACCAAACCTGTTGGAGACTTGGTGATAAATCAAGGATATGATACTTAAGCTTGTAAATGAAGGATTAAGAGTAGCTAGGAGACATGGAGAGAATAGGAAAAGAATACTCCACACAGAAGGTCGAAGAGCAGTGACCCTGAGAAGGGATATCTTCTTTTCTAGAGGCCTTTTGCCTCAATGAAGTATTGTAGTGGAAGATGAAAAAGGCAGTCTCAAAGATTACTTCTAGCTTTCTGGCTTGAACAGTGAACCATTTGCTAAGATGGAATACTTCATGGGCAGAATTTTTATCACAAAGACACATTATTCATATATATACTAATTTTGAGGTATCTGTGAGACATACAAAATGTTAGTTGGACTTATGCATTTCAAGGTTTGGGGCTGAAATTATAAATTTAAATGTTCCTGGCATATAGTTGATAATTGGAGATATGGGAGTGAATGAGATTGTGGTGAGAACCTAGAGTACAAAGCAAGGGCATGGTACTCTGGACCTCTGAGGAACCTCAACATTAAACAGTTGAGGATGAGCATATACAAGAGACTGAGAACACAAGGCCAGAAGGCAGGAACAAATCTAAGAGAGTGTGACATAATAAAAGGCAAAAGCAAAGAAAGTTTCAAGATGAAGCAAGTAATCAGTTATATCAGGTGGTTCACAGAGATCTGGTAGGCTCAGTGGCTCACACCTGTAATCTTAGCACTTTAGGGGACTGAGGCGGCCAGATAGCCTGAGCTCAGGAGTCAGCCTGGGCAACATAGTGAGACCTTGTCTCTATGAAAAATTTTTAGAAAATCAGCTGGGCCCGGTGACACTTACCTGTAGTGTCAGCTACTTGGGAGGCTGAAGGGTGGGAAGACCCCAGGAGGTCAAGGCTGCAGTGAGCCATGATCGCACCACTGCACTCCAGCCTGGGTGACAGAGCAAGACCCTGTTTCAAAAACAGAACAAAACAAAACAAAAACAAAGAGATCTGATAAGATGATGACTGGAAAGACTGGAAAGTGTTTGCTTTGGCCACAGAGATCATGATGAGGATAATGAGAAGTGGAGAAGTAGAGTTGGGATGGTTGGTGATAGTGCTGGAGGAAACCCAACTGTAGTGAGTTGAGTAGTGAGAGGGAAACAGTGAATTGATAAAACTTTTAAGAATTGCTTAAGAATTGCCGGTATGTTTATATATTAACCAATATACAAAATAATTATTTTTGTAAAATATGAAAGTGGACTTTACTTTTCATTTTGGCAGTCAAAGAAACTAACTGTAGATGTGAGAGTATAATTTCAAGTCATTTATCTCTTAAGATCTCATTTTGGGGGAAAGAATGAAAAAGTATATTAAAATATTTATAAAAGTCTGGAAGAGTATACATGTAGAAGTTAACAATGACTAGTCCACTTATCTCCAGGAGGTGAGATTAGGCAAGACTTACTTTTATGTTTTTATTTATCTGTATTTTCAGTTTTTCTTTCTTGAGAATCTGATTTTTTAAAAGATACATTTAGTCCGGGGGCAGTGGCTCACGCCTATAATCCCAGCACTTTGGGAGGCTAAGGCGGGCGAATCACCTGAGGTCAGGAGAGCCTGGCCAACAAGGTGAAACTCCGTCACTATTAAAAATACAAAAATTGGCCGGGCACGGTGGCTCAAGCCTGTAATCCCAGCACTTTGGGAGGCCGAGACGGGCGGATCACGTGGTCAGGAGATCGAGACCATCCTGGCTAACACGGTGAAACCCCGTCTCTACAAAAAAATACAAAAAAACTAGCTGGGCCAGGTGGCGGGCGCCTGTAGTCCCAGCTACACGGGAGGCTGAGGCAGGAGAATGGCGTAAACCCGAGAGGCGGAGCTTGCAGTGAGCTGAGATCCGGCCACTGCACTCCAGCCCGGGCGACAGAGCAAGACTCCGTCTCAAAAAAAAAAAAAAAAAAAAAAAAAAAACACAAAAATTAGCCAGGTGTGGTGGCACATGCCTGTAATCTCAGCTACTTGGGAGGTGGAGGCAGGAGAATTGCTTGAACCAGGGAGGTGGAGGTTGCAGTGAACCGCGATCGTGCCATTGCACTCTAGCCTGGGTGACAGAGTGAAACTCCATCTCAAAAAAAAAAAAAAGATACATTTAAAAAATTTTGTGATTCTGAGCAAACAGCCTGCTCTATGCCTTATTTCCTTTCTCTGTAAGATTAAAGGATTAGGTCAAGTGATTTTTGTGATCTTTTCTTTGTTTATAGCTTCAATGAAATTTGGATGACAACAAAATAAAATGTATTTGAGGCTAGTCATTAAATACAGACGAGGCCTTATATTGTCAGTGAAATGGGATTACCTTGCTATTATAGGCAGGGAATTAACAGGTTAAGGAGTGCTTTCTTTATAATAGATCATGACTGTAAGTAAAATTTAAGAATTATTTGCAAGATTCCCTGACTTGTAAAATAATTATGCTTGTTTGCCATTGCATGTTTTATCAGCTCATCATGTTCTGTTCAAGCAGTCCAAGCAGAACAAAATTTTAAGTTAATTATTAAATCTCTGCATGAAAGGAATTGTTCTTTGCAAAACGAAATCAGTGAATTATATAACTTATACTTTACTAGGAAATTTTCTCTCCTCAGCTACCTATTTTAAACTATTTATTTGCTTGAATTTGTATAGCTTGTTTTCTTTTCTTTCTTTTTTTCTTTTTCTTTTTTCTTCTGTGTGAGATAGGGTCTTGCTCCATTGCCCAGATTGGAGTACAGTGGTGTGATCATGGCTCACTGCAGTCTCAACCTCCCTGGGCTCAAGTGATCCTCCCACCTCAGCCACCCAAGTAGCTGGGACCGCAGGTGGTACCACTATATCCAGCTAATTTTTGTTGTTGTTGTTGTTGAGACGGGGTCTCCCTGTGTTGCTCAGGCTGGTCTTGAACTCCTGAGTACCAGCAATCCTCCCACCTCAGCCTTCCAAAGTCCCAGGATTCCAGGCCTGAGCCACCATGCCTGGTTCTATTTTCTTTCTTCTGTTGTTTATGTTTTTAATTACCAGTGTCCAACTAAAATTAAAGTTTCTAGTAATCACCAATTACTTAATTCTAAAATCATTAACTGTTCCTTTTAAACTTATATTCTTTCAAAAACCTCTTGTAATACTGATTATTATTACTTTTTGAGATAGTATCTTGCTCTGTCACCCAGACTGGAGGGCAGTGGCATGATCATGGCTCACTGCAGCCTTGACCTCCAGGGTTCAAGTGTTCTTTGCACCTCATCTTCCCAAATAGCTGGGACTACTGGTGTGTGCCACCACACCTGGCTAATTTTTTAATTTTTTGTAGAGGTGGGGTCTCACTGTGTTGCTGAGGCTCATCTTGAACTCCCGGGCTCAAGCTATCCTCCCACCTTGGGCTCCCAAAATGCTAAGATTACAGGCATGAGCCACCATGCTGGGCTCTGATGACTATTCTGATCTTAGACTCTCTAAGTGCAATACAAATTTCAAAATTGTGGGTAAACTATAAAACAATAAAACATATAAACTTATAGTAGAGCTAAATTATTTATACTGGTTATTAAGAAGTTTTATTTCCTAGTGAGACTGTGTTTTTAGAAGTATTTAGTACAAATAAAGTTAATTATTTTTTTCTTTCTTTTTTTCCTTGCAAATAGCACCAAGAATTTAGTTTCCTCCTCAAAGAAAGGGTATGTCCTCTTGTGATAAAGCTCTTTTCTCCAAATATAAAGTTCAGACAAGGTTCCAGCACCTCATCTTCTCCAGCACCAGTTGAAAAACCATATTTTCCTATCTGCATGCGTTTGCTGAGAGTAGTATCTGTTCTGATTAAGCAATTTTACAGTCTTTTGGTAAGTGCTAATTTCCTTACATATTTGTGTATATAGTTGCATGTTGTGCCCTTTGTAAAAAGTGGTCTGTTATAGTGCGTTTAGTTTCTTCAATTTAGTTCAACAGAATTTTTTTGAGTACCTACTTGTATTCTAGGTACTCTAAAGGTTTGTGCTGTCCTTTCTTGAATCTTGCTTATGTTTATAGATTATTCATAATATGTGAAGCAGAGTCATTGCCTGTTATCTGAAGGCAGCATAGGAATTGTGGTTTAGGAACTCAGCTAATTGTCTGTATCTCATTTGAAGGATTATTAAAATTATAGTCTCTTCAGTTTATTCTGCTTTCATTTATACTGTTTCATATGTCTTAACAGATTAAAGCAAAGACATTAAAGATTTGGTCAAATCTAGGATTAGAAACCAATTATTTTGACTTACAGTCCAATATTGTATCTATTTTACAAAGTTAATCAATGCCTATTATGTTGTGATATTCCTGATAATTCTATTTATGTAATGCTTTAGTCATAAACATTCAAATACTGTTTGTCAGAGAAAATAATGCACCATGTTTTTTAAAAATTCTGTGTTAAGTCAAATTCACATTCTGTAATTTTTTCACATTTATATTCTTCTTTTTTTTTTTTTTTTTGAGATGGAGTCTCGCTCTGTCGCCCAGGCTGGAGTGCAGTGGCACAATCTCAGCTCACTGCCTCCACCTCCTGGGTTCAAGGAATTCTCCTGCCTCAGTCTCCCTAGTAGCTGGGACTACAGGCACCTGCCACCACACCCGGCCAATTTTTGTATTTTTAGTAGAGACGGGGCTTCACCCTATTGGTCAGGCTGGTCTTGAACTCTTGACCTCAGCTGATCCACCCACCTTAACCTCCCAAAGTGCTGGGATTACAGGTGTCAGCCACCGCGCCTGACCTTATATTCTAAAAATAGACAATACAATAATAGTAGGACACTTTAATACTCTACTTCCAATAAAGGTAGAACAACCAGACATAAGACTAATAAGGAAACAAAGGACTTGAACAACACTGTAGAACAGTTGGACTTAACAGACATATACAGAACACTCCACCTAACATCAGCAGATTACACATTCTTTTCAAGTGCACATAGATTATTCTCAAGGATAGAGCATATGTTAAGCCATAAAACCAAGTCTCAACAAATTTAGGAAGATTGTAATCATACCAAGTATCTTCTCTGACCAAAGTGGAGTCCAACCAGAAATCCATAGTGGAAGGAAAATGAGAAGAGTCTCACATGTATGGAAATTAAACAACATACTAGTTAGGAGAAGGAAGGAAATAATAAAGAATACCACATAAATAAACAAAATGGAGACTAGAAAAGCAATAGAGAGAATCAGTGAAAGTTGTTTTTTTGAAAAAATTAAGAAAATTAACAAACCGTTATCAAGACTAAAAAGAGAAAATACTCAAATAACTAAAATCAGAAATAAAAGAGGAGACATTACAACTGATGCCACAGAAATAAGAAATTTAAAAGGATCATAAAAGACTAGTAGGAAGAGTTATGTGCCAACAAATTGGATAACCTAGAAGAAATGAATAAATTCCTTGAAACATACAACCTACTGAAATTAAATCACAAGAAAAAAATTAAACAGACCTGTAACTAGTAGGGAGATTGAATTAATAATGAAAAACCTTCCCACAAAGAAAAGCCCAAGAACAGATGGTTTCCCTGGAAAATTCTACCAAACATTGAAAGAACAATTAACAAACTCCAAAGAATTGAAGAGGAGAGAAACTTCCAAGCACTTTTTATGAGGCCAGCATTAATACCAAAGCCAGACAAAAATACTACAAGGGAAAAAACAAAACAAAACAAAAAACAGATCAAGCTCGCTGATACTGATTAAAAAATTCTCAAAAAGTACAAGGAAAGTTAATTCAACAGCATATTAAAAGGATTCTACGCCATGACCAAGTGGGATCTACCCTGGAATGTAAAGATGTTTCAGCATACAAAAATCAGTTAATATAATACACTACATTAAAAGAGTGAAGGTTAAAAACCACATGATCATTCCAATTGATGCAGAAAAAGCATTTGGCAAAATTCATCATCCTTTCATGGTAAAAACACCAAACAAACTAGGAATAGAACTAAACTACCTTAACGCAATAAATGCCATTTATGAAGAGACAATAACTAATAATCGTTATCACACTTCATAGTGAAAACCTGAAGCTTTCCCTCTAAGATCAGGAACAAGGCAAGATTGCCTATTCTTGCCACTTCTATTGAACATGGTACTGGAACTCCTAGCCAGAGCAATTAAAAAGAAATAAAAGGCTTCTGCTTTGGAAAGGAAGAAGTAAAATTATCTCTATTTGCTAATGTAATGTTGTATGTAGAAAACCCTAAATATTCCACACCAGAAAAACTGTTAGAACTAATAAACATAGCAAAGTTGCAAGACAAAAAATCACCACAAGAAATCAGTTATGTCTCTATACACTAACAGTGAACAATTCCAGAAAGAAATTAAGAAAATAATTTCATTTGCAAAGTATCAAAAAGAGTAAAATACTTAGGCATAAACTTAACCAAGAAGGTGAAAGGCCTATACACTGAAAACTATAAAACGTTACTGAAATAAATTAAAGACACAAAGAAATGGAATGATATCCAGTGTTCATGGTTAAAAGACTTAAAATTGTTAAAATGTCCATACAGTCTAAAGAGATCTATGAATTAAATACAGTGCCTATCAAAATTCCAACATCACTTTTTGCAGAAGTAGAAGAAACCATCTTAAAATTCATATTGAATCTCAAGGGACCCCAAATTGCCAAAACTATCTTGAGAAAAAAGAACAAAGTTGGAAGCCTCACACTCCCTGATTTCAAAACATGTTACAAAGCTACAGTTATCACAATAGCATAAAATAGTACTGGCATAAAGACACACACAAAAACCCATGGAACAGAATAGAGAGTCCAAAAATAAACTCATATATGGTCAAGTGATCTTTGAAAAGGGTGCCAAGACCACTCAATGGAGAAAGGATAGTCTATGTAACCATTATGTTGGGAAAACCGGATATTCACATGCAAAAGAATGAGGTTAGACCCTTACCTTATGCCATGTACAAAAAATAATTCAAAATAGATTCATGACCTAAATATAAGATTTAAAACCAAAAAATTCCTAAAAGAAAACATAGGGGAAAATCTTTATGACATTGGATTTCACAATGATTTCTTGACCATGATACTAAAAGCACAGGCAACAAAAGCAACAATAGACAAATGGACCTACATCAAACTTAAAAACTTCTGCACCTCAAAGAAAGCAGTCAATAGAGTTGTATTAGTTTTCACACTGCTGATAAAGACATACCCGAGACTGGGCAATTTACAAAAGAAAACAATTTATTGGACTTACAGTTCCACGTGGCGGGGAAGCCTCACAATCATGGTTGAAGGTGAAAGGCACATCTCACATGGCAGCAGACAAGAGAAGAGAGCTTATGCAGGGAAACCCTGCTTTTAAAACAACCAGATCTTGTGAGACTCACTATCAAGAGAACAGCATGGGAAAGACCTGCCTCCCATGATTCGTTACCTCTCACCAGGTGCCTCCCACAACACATGGGAATTCAAGATGAGATTTGGATGGGGACACAACCAAACCATGTCATTCTACCCCTGGCCTCCCAAGTCTCATAGGTCCTCATATTTCAAAACCAATCATGCCTTCCCAACAGTCCCCAAAGTCGTAACTCATTTCAGCATTAACTCAAAAGTCCACAGTCCAAAGTTCATCTGAGACAAAGCAAGTCTCTTCTGCCTATGAGCCTGTAAAATCAAAAGCAAGTTAGTTACTTCCTAGATACAATGGGGGTACAAGCATTGGGTAAATACAGCCATTCTAAATGGGAGAAACTTGCCAAAACAAAGGGGCTACAGGCCCCATGCAAGTCTGAAATCCAGCAGGGTGGTCAAATCTTAAAGCTCCAAAATGACCTCCTTTGACTCCATGTCTGACATCCAGATCACGCCAATTCAAAAGGTGGGTTCCCGTGGTCTTGGGCAGCTCCGCTCCTGTGGCTTTGCAGCATACAGCCTCCCTTCCAGCTGATTTCATGGCTTGGTGTTGAGTGTCTGTGGCTTTTCCAGGTGTACGGTGCAAGCTGTTGGTGAATCTGTCATTCTAGTGTCTAGACAGTGACCCTCTTCTCACAGCTCCACTACGTGGTGCTCCAGTAGGGACTTTGTTTGGGGTCTCTGACCTCACATTTCTCTTCTGCATTGCCTTAGCAGAGGTTCTACATGAAGACCCCATCCCTAAAGCAAACTTCTGCCTGGGCATCCGGACGTTTCCATACATCTGAAATCTAGGCAGAGGTTTCTAAACCTCAGTTCTTGACTTCTTTGCACTCGCAGGATCAACACCATGTGAAAGCTGCCAAGGCTTGATGCTTGCACCCTCTGAAGCCTCGGCCTGAACTCTCTGTTGACCCCTTTCAGTCACAGCTGGAGTGGCTGGGATGCAAGGGACCAAGTCGCTAGGCTGCACACAGCACAGGGATCCTGGGCCGGGCCCACGAAACCACGTTTTCCTCCTAGGCCTTTGGATCTGTGATGGGAGGGGCTGCCTCTCAAAGGTCTCTGACATGCCCTGGAGACATTTTCCCCATTGTCTTGGTGATTAACATTCAGCTCCTTGTTACTTATGCAAATTTCTACAGCCAGCTTGAAATTCTCCTCAGAAAATGGGATTTTCTTTTCTTTTTCTGGGGAGGGATGGAGTCTTGCTCTGTATCCCAGGATGGAGTGCAGTAGCATGATCTCGGCTCACTGCAGCCTCTGCCTCCTGGGTTCAAGTGATTCTCCTGCCTCAGCCTCCTGAGTAGCTAGGATTACAGGTGTGAGCCACCATGCCCAGCTAATTTTTGTATTTTTAGTAGAGACTGGTTTTCATCATGTTGGCCAGGCTGGTCTTGAACTCCTGACCTCAAGCAACCCACCTGCCTTGGCCTCCCAACATGCTGGGATTACAGGCATGAGCCACCATAAGCCACCGTGCCCAGCCTGGGATTTTCTTTTCTATTACATTGTCAGGCTTTTAAGCTCTTTCCAACCTTTTAAGCTCTGTTTCCCTTTTAAAACTGAATGTCTTTAATAGCACCCAAGTCACCTCTTGAATGCTTTGATGCTTAGAAATGTCTTCTGCTGGCTGGGTACAATGGCTCACGCCTGTAATCCCAGCACTTTGGGAGGCCAAGGTGGGCGGATCACAAGGTCAGGAGATCGAGACCATCCTGGCTAACACGGTGAAACGCCATCTGTACTAAAAAATACAAAAAAAATTAGCCAGGCTTGGTGGTGGGTGCCTCTAGTCCCAACTACTCGGGAGGCTGAGGCAGGAGAATGGCGTGAACCCAGGAGGCGGAGCTTGCAGTGAGCTGAGATCGCACCACTGCACTCCAGCCTAGGTGACAGAGTGAGACTCTGTCTCAAAAAAAAAAAAAAAAAAAAAAAAAAAAAAGAAATGTCTTCTGCCAGGTACCCTAAATCATCTATCCCAAGTTCAAAGTTCCACAAATCTCTAGGGCAGGGGCAAAACACTGCCAGTCTCTTTAATAAAACATAACAAGAGTCACTGTTACTCCAGTTCCCAACAATTTCCTCATCTCCATCTGAGACCATCTCATCCTGGATTTCATTTTCCATATCATTATCAGCATTTTGGTCAAAGTCATTCAACAAGTCTCTAGGAAGTTCCAAACTTTCCCACATTTTCCTGTCTTCTTCTGAGCCCTCTGAACTGTTCCAACATCTGCCTGTTATCGAGTTCCGAAGTCACTTCCACATTTTTAGGTGTCTTTTCCACAGCACCCCACTCCCGGTACCAATTTACTGTATTAGTCCATTTTCACGCTCTTGATAAAGACATACCCGAGACTGGGCAATTTACAAAAGAAAGAAGATTGATGGAATTACAGTTCCACATGGCTGGGGAGCCCTCACAATCTTGGAGGAAGGTGAAAAGCACATCACAAATGGTTGTAGACATAAGAAGAGAGCTTTTGCAGGCAAACTCCCCTTTTTAAAACCATTAGATCTCATGAGATTTATTCACTATCATGATAACAGCATAAGAAAGATCTGTCCCCATGATTCAGTTACCTCCCACTGGGTCCTTCCCAGAACATGTGGGAATTAAAGATGAGATTTGGTTAGGGGCACAGCCCCAAACTATATCAAGAGTGAAAAGGCAACACTTGGGAGAAAAGATTCACAAATCACATATCTGAAAAGCGATTAATATCCAAAATATATAAAGAACTACAACTCAACAGCAACAAAAAACTAATGTTAAAAAATGCACACAGGACATGAATAGATATTTCTCCAAAGAAGATATACCGATGTCCGAACAGCATATTGAAAGATGCTCAACATCTCCAATCGTTAGAGAAATGCAGAGCAAAACTATAATGAGGTATCACCTTATGCCTATATGAGTGGTCACTGTTAAAAACAAAACAGAACACCAGAAAATAACAAGTGTTGACAAGGATGTGGAGAAAATTGGAACCCTTGTGCACTGTTGGTGGGAATATAAAATGATGCAGCCTCAATGGAAAGCAGTATGGAGGTCCCTCAAAAAACTGAAAATAGAATTATATGACTCAGCAATACTACTTATGCATATAAGTTCAAAAGAATTGAAAGTGTGATTTCAAAGAAATGTTTGTACACCCATGTTCACTGTCACATTTTTGTAATAGCCAAGAGGTGAAAGCAGTTCCAGTGTTCATTATCAGATGAACAAATCAAGAAAATACAGTGTATACATATGTTGGAATATCATTCAGCCTTAAAGAAGGAAATCCTATTACTGGAACTTTGAGGACATTATGCTGAGTGAAATAAGTGAGTCAAGAGGACAAATTACTGTATAACCCTGAACAGTCAAATTCATAGAGAACATGGAATGGTTGTTGCCAAGGACCAAGAGGACAAAGTGATAAGGAGTTAGTGTTGAGTGGGTATAGTATTTCAGTTTTGCAAGATAAAAAAGTTCTAGAGGCCAGGTGCGGTGGTGCATGCCTGTAATCCCGGCACTTTGTGAGGCCAAGGTGGGTGGATCACCTGAGCTCAGGAGTTTGAGATCACCCTGGCCAACATGGTGAAACCCCGTCTCTACTAAAAATACAAAAAATTTAGCTGGGTGTGGTGGTGCACACCTGTAATTCCAACTACTTGATAGGCTGAGGCAGGAGAATTGCTTGAACCTGGGAGGCAGAGGTTGTAGTGAGTTGAGATCACACCATTGCACTCCAGCCTGGGTGACAAGAGCAAGACTCCATCTCAGAAAAAAAAAAGTTCTAGAGAGTTTTTTACACAACAATGTGAAACAGTTGATACTACTCAACTGTACACGTAAATATTGTTGGGGTTTTATATTGTATGGTTTGACCACAATTAAATATTTTTTAATATTGAAAAGATACCTGCACTCCCATGTTTATTGCAGCACTATTCTTGATTGTCGAGATTTAGTAGCAACCAAAGTATCTATCGACGGATGAATGGATAGAGAAAAGTTAGTACATATAGGCAATGGAGTACTGTTCAACCATAACAAAAAATGAGATCCTGTCATTTGCAACAATATGAATGGAACTGCAGGACATTATGTTAAGTGAAGTTAGCCAGGCACAGAAAGACAAACTTCACATGTTCCCACTTGTTTGTAAGAGCTGAAAGTTAAAACAGTTGAACTCACAGAGACAGAGAATAGAATGATGGTTACCAGTAGCTGGGAAGGGTGGTAGAGATGGGGAGCAGGGGGAAAGTAGGGATGGGTTAATGGGTACAAAAATATAGGTAGATAGAATGAATAAGATCTAGTATTTGGTAGCACAACAGGGTGAGTAGTCAACAATAATGTACATTTAAAAATAACTAAAAGGCCAGGCATGGTGGCTCACGCTTGTAGTCCCAGCACTTTGGGAAGCCAAGGCGGCCAGATCACCTGAGGTTGGGAGTTCAAGACCAGCCTGGCCAACATGGAGAAACCCCGTTTCTCCTAAAACTACAAAATTAGCCAGGCATGGTGGTACATGCCTGTAATCCCAGCTAATCAGGAGGCTGAGGCAGGAGAATCGCTTGAACCCAGGAGGCGGAGGTTGTGGTGAGCCAAGATTGTGCCACTGCACTCCAGCCTGGGCAACAAGAGCAAAACTCCATCTCTAAATAAATAAATAAGTATAATTGGAATGTTTTAGCACAAAGAAATGATAAATGCTGAGGTGATGTGTAGCCCATTTCCTCTGATGTGATGATTACGCATTATATGCCTGTATCAGAATGTTTCATGTACTCTATAAATGTTACATACCTACTATATACTCATAAAAATTTTAAAAAATATTTTTAAGTAAACAAAATAGTGGAAATGAAAATAATTACAATATAGTAGTATCAGTCACCATGGAAAGTCAATAGGATAGGAGGGAGTTTTAAAAAGGAGAAGAAATTTAAGGGTCAGTGTAGTTTCCATAGTTGCTGTTAAATCAGATGGCCAGGTCATATGGTGGTCCAAGTGTTCAGAAAGTTTTTATTCTTGTCACTAGGCCAACTAAATACTACATCCTCACTTGTTCCCTAAATATTAGCAGGGCTGTCTTAGAAGGGCTCCTCCTTCTTTCTTTAGAATGTTACTTAACTACATTAAGTTAAGACTATAGGAAGAGAAAACAGTTCCCCTTTTCCTTTTCATATCCACTAGTCAGTCCTGGAGAAACAAGTATTCGGTTCTCCTCAGTAATGCAGCCTAGTTACATCTTCATAGTAACAAATGCAGAATTCACATTTTGTTTCTGTTGCTAACCAGGACCTCCCAACTTATTTATCATCATCTTTTTTTTTTGATGCTATGGGTTGAATTATATCCCCCAAAATTAATATATTGAAGCCCCAGTCCCCAACATGACAGTATTTGGATATGTGGCCTTTGGGAGATAATTAGGCTTAGATGAAGACATGAGGGCGGGACCCTCATGATTGGATTAGTTCCCTCATAGAAGGACACCAGAGCATGCTTGCTCTCTCACTTTCTTGCCTTCCACCATGTGAAGACAAAGGAAGAAAGCACCCCTTTGCAATCTCAGAACAGGGCCTTCAGCAGAACCTGACCACGCTAACACCTCCATCTCTTATTTCCAGCCTCTAGAATTGTGACAACCAAATTTCTGTCATTTAAGCCACCCAGTCTCTGGTTATCTTGTTATAACAGACTAAAGATACTTGGGCCAAGCTGAGATTCTTGGTTTCTCTCTATCAATTCTGTTATTTAACAATTTGTCTAATAACCTTTTCAGAGATATAGGTATCTTAATTCCTGAGTAATTTCCATTTTGGATAAAATTTTTTTATTGAGTTCTTCTTTTCTGGACACTGTACAGAGTAATTGTCTTAGTTCAGGCTGCTATATAAAATATGTCAGAAACTGTGTAGCTTAAATCTCAAAGTTCTGGAGCCTCAGAAATCTAAGATCAAGCTGCTAGCATATCTGGTGTCTGGTAAGGGTGCACTTCCTGGTTTGCAGATGTCTGTCTTCTCATTTTATTCTTATATGGTGGAAAGTAGAGAGAGGAAGAAGCCTCTCAAGTATCTTCTTATAAGGGCATATCCCATTCATGAGGGTTTCAGCCTTATGACCTAATTTCCTCCCAAAGACTCCACCTTCAAATATCATCCCACTGGCGAATAGGCTTCAATACATAAATTTTGGGAGTATATAAACATTTAGACCATAGCATTGCTTTGCATACATTAATTCATTTTAACTTTACTACAGCCGTATGAAGCAGGCATTCATATTTGTGTTTTACAGCTGAGAAAATGAGGACCAGGAAGCTTATATAATTTGCCTGAGATGATGCAGTTTATAAGCTGCAAAACTGGGGTGTTCACTAATTTTTTAGGCTCCATAACACACACTTTTAACCCCACTGCACTTTACTATTTCACTGTTTTCTTAGTTCTCGCTCTCTTTTTTTTTTTCTTTCTCCAAGGCTGACAGTGCCAAATTTCTTGTATTGCTTCTATACCATTCGTATTTTGACCTACGTCCCTTTAATTGGCGTTTGGCGGGGGTGTAGGGGGACAACGTGGGACAGATGACAGCACAGCCAGCAACAGAAAAAAATTGAAAGTTACTGTCTAAAGGAAGAGGAAGGCCTGTTTTCCTGCTTTACTTGTGAATTGTGGGTGATGATCAACTGGTAAAACATTGGTTCCCAATAGGGAGCTCTAGGACTGTGTTTGCAAAGTTGAGATTTTCAGATATATATAAGAAAGTAATTCCTCAGTATTGTAATTGGCTACATTGGGACATGTTAGCTTAGAAAAATTTAGACATTCTACATTTTCTTTAAGGGCAAAAGTTAGAGGTCTGGTAGTTGTGGGGTAAGCTATATATGGTTGATGTGCGATGCCTCTCTCTTATTTCTCTGTATTTTCTCTATTTAAACCTGGAAATGGTACATCTCCTAGAAGACATACTAGAGGAATAATTCTTACTCTTTTTAGTCTCAAGACTGCTTTATACTCTTATTAATTTTTTTTTTTTTGCAAGAGGAAGTGGTCATTTAATAAATAACCATGTGGAAGAGGGTGTGCTACCATTCAGAACACCCCGACGGGTCACAGAATGTTCCAGAGCAGAAAGGCGCTGGGGATGCCCTGGCTGTCTGCCATCTCTGGCAGCACACCACTGTTCCAATCATTCAGCCCATTGTGTCCCTACTGGTCGCTGAAGTCGCCTCAGCTGAATGATACTGGGGGTGGGTGGTGGAAGGAGAATGCTGGGAGGGAGTGACACTTGGCGATCCAAGACAGAGGTATCAGGACCCAAAATAAATCATGTTGAATGCCCTATGAAAACAGTGACCCCCTTTATATTCTTAAAAAATATTTAGGAGCTTTTGTGTATGTGAGTTATTTCTATCATTATTTACTTTATTAAGAATTAAAGCTGAAATGATACTAAACCTATTGCATGTTAACATAAATTATTTTATGAAAAATAATTATGTCTTAAAAAATTATTTTTCATTTTCTAAATGTAAATGTCTTGAATGTCTGGCTTAATAGGAGACAGCTGGATTCTCATATCTTTTGTCTTCATTCTGTTGTGATGTTTTTTGGGTTGGCACATAACGATGAAAATCTGGCTTCATAAAGACATGTAGTTGAAAGGCAGAATTATATTAATGGCTTTTTTAGGTAATAATGGTGGACGTTCTTCTTTGATACTGTATCAAATGGAACCAATGACGCTTTCTTTGTTTTGTTGTTTTTTTGAGACAGTCTTGCTCTGTCGCCCAGGCTGGAATGCAGTGTCGCCATCTCGGCTCACTGCAAGCTCCGCCTCCCGGGTTCATGCCATTCTCCTGCCTCAGCCTCCCGAGTAGCTGGGACTAGAGGCGCCCACCACTACGCCCGGCTAATGTTTTGTATTTTTAGTAGCGACAAGGGTTCCCCATGTTAGCCAGGATGATCTCGATCTCCTGACCTTGTGATGCGCCCACCTCTGCCTCCCAAAGTGTTGGGATTACAGCATGAGCCACCGCACCCTGCTGGCACTTTCTTACAGGTCTAGGATCTGAAACTCTTTTTTTTTTTGAGACGGAGTCTCGCTGTGTTGCCCAGGCTGGAGTGCAGTGTTGCGATCGCGGCTCACTGTAAGCTGTGCCTCCTGGGTTCACGCCATTATCCTGCCTCAGCCTCCCAAGTAGCTGGGACTACAGGTGCCTGCCACCACGCCTGGCTAATTTTTTGTATTTTTAGTAGAGACGGAGTTTCACTACGTTAGCCAGGATGGTCTCGATCTCCTGACCTTGTGATCTGCCTGTCTCGGCCTCCCGAAGTGCTGGGATTACATAGGCATGAGCCACGGCTCCTGGCCTCTGAAACATTTTTATACTGTGTTACAGTAACATTCATTTCATTGGTCTTACACTTCAAATGGATCTTTTAGTCATGCATGATTTTGTAATATCATGTATTTTAGTTGTGTAGATATTCCAAATGTTATCACTTCCTGCAGTATCAAATATTACATTTGTTAGTATCACCACCATTTATCAGAAGAGTCTTAGGTTATAGGGTAGATGCAAGTTTTTTTAAATTCTAATTTTTGTTTGAAAGCTCAAATTTTATTATTGACAACACTGTCAGTTGTTTACCCTAAAGTGACAGGCGTACTTTGTTTATTTTTGAAAAACTGTTTGTACAGTATACACAAATGTAAATAATCATGTTTACCATTTGCTTTTTCAGTTAAAATGTTATTCCACAGAGTAAAAAGACTAGTTCAGTTCACAGCTATGCTTTTCTTCCAACAATGATGGTACTTTGATACACAGCAAAAATGCTTCATGTGTACTTCCTGTTTTGTCGCACAGAACGTTAAAAAGACATGTGCTTGTCCAGGCGCAGTGGCTCACGCCTAAAATCGCAGCACTTTGGGAGGCTGAGGCAGGTGAATCACCTGAGGTCAGAGTTCGAAACCAGCCTGACCAACCAGTGAAACCCCATCTCTACTAAAAAATACAAAAAATTAGCCAGGGATGGTGGCAGGCGCCTGTAATCCCAGCTACGTGGGAGACTGAGGCAGGAGAATCGCTTGAACCTGGGAGGCAGAATTTGTAGTGAACTGAGATCGTGCCATTGCACTCCAGCCTAGGCGACAAGAGCGAGACTACATCTCAAAAAAAAAAAAGACACATACTTATGGGTCAGATTTAACAAAATCAGTATGTGTTTTATTTTTATTTTAGTTTTGTTTATTATGGCTCTTTTAAAAAAAAATAATTTTTTTTTTACGATGGAATTTCGCTCTCATTGCCCAGGATGGAGTGCAGTGGCGCGATCTTGGCATGATCTCGGCTCACTGCAACCTCTGCCTCCCAGGTTCAAACGATTCTCCAGCCTCAGCCTCCCAAGTAGCTGGGATTACAGGTGCCTGCCACGATGCCCAGCTAATTTTGAAAATATTTTTGGTAGAGATGGGGTTTCACCATGTTGGCAAGGCTAGTTTTGAACTCCTGACCTCAAGTGATCCACCCGCCTCAGCCTCCCAAAGTGGAAGGATTACAGGCATGAGCCACCTCGCCCAGCCCGTTTATTATGGTTCTTAAGTAAAACCATTTTTTTTTTTTTAAAATCATGTGTGGCAGTGAAGAATCCAATGACACTAGTACAGTTTGGGGTTACTGCCTTGATTTCTTCTAAGGCACCAGCCATTTGGCCCACTGTTGCTTTTGTACCATCAGTACAAATGTCAGTGTATTGAAAATGACAAATAATATATTATTATGAAAATAAGTTTGAAATTGCAGACCACCTGAAATGGCCTCAGGGACTCCTAAGGGGCCCAGGGACCACACTTTGGGAATGACTACCCTGCAGAATTTTGTGCTTCCCAGTATTCACCAGGTTATCCTACTCTATCAGGTATTTCAAGGGTGAAGATAATTAATCTTCAAAGGTTCTGTTAATATATCTAGAGTGACTAGAGGAAATTAGAATATCTCACTCATTAGGTATATTAGAATTTATCACTCATTAGAATTTAGAAATTAGAATTTCTCACTCATTAGGTATATTAATAGCTGCTATACTATATTCTTTTCCCTTTCTGCATCCAAGATAGGTGCTTTTCTGCTCTCTGAATCACTTAGGATGTGTGCCCAGATATCTTTCCTTAAACAAGTACCCGTAAGGAATTTATGAAACTTAATTATAAGAGGCTGGGTGTGGTGGCTCATGCCTGTAATTCCATCACTTTGGGAGGCCAAGGCAGGTGGATCACTTGAGGTCAGGAGTTCGAGACCATCCTGGCCAACATGGCGAAACTCCACCATCTCTACTAAAAATACAAAAATTAGCTGGGCACGGTGGCTTGTAATCCCACCTTCTCAGGAGGCTAAGGCACGAGAATCACTTGAACCCAGGAGGTGGAGGTTGTAGTGAGCCAAGATTGAGCCACTGTACCCCAGCCTGGGCAACAGAGTGAAACTCTGTCTCAAAAAAAAAAAAAAAAAAAAAAAGGCTCACACATCTCTTTTCTGCCCTTGACTTACTGTTTTTAGAAAGGAATGAATGAGGCTAAATTGTCTTGTCCAAATGAATTTTCTACTTCTTCACAGACAGTTCTCTGACAATAGATCTCGTCACTACCAAATCCATTAGCTCCAAGGTTGTTAACTCTGACAAGCTCCTGACAAATAGACTCCTGCATGAATGTGCTACCAGATTTTCTTCATTGTCTCCCAAGTCAACACTTATATACAGGATTCTTTAATAGATATATATGTGATACTGAGATTAGAATGTCTACCTCAGTAACTTTGATTCATCTTAAGCCATCAGATGTCTCTTGATATTTAGATAATAATCTAGTACTAAAGTACTGCAGGAGTTCAAAAACATTCATCACCCTTCATGTTAGTATAGTGGAGTTTATGACGTATCTGGGTCACAAAAATTGAATTTACATCATAAATGCTAATCTTAATACCTGTTTCCTTATGAGTGCAGCCACTTGGTGGAAAGACTTAACAGATTCATAGTAGGTTTTCTCCATTGAGGCCCTTGTTCAGTGTTCGGTGCTCTCAACACTAGTTCTCTGCTCAAACTTTCACACTTGACAAGAAGAAACAAAAGAAGAACAAGGTTCCAGACTTCAGGAGAGAGGCTTTTTTACCCAAATCACAAGATTGTAGTGGTTCCAGTATAAACTGATAAATGATTGGTTTGTGTTATAGTCGTTGTGTCGTAGAGAAAAAATGATATACTTTTCAAGGCAAGTTTTATAATGTTATTCCTTTGACTGTAATGTACTTGATGTTTATGAGATCCTTTGTATTCTTGCCTCAGAGCTTAGCTGATGAACCTTAAATTCGTTCACACACACTTATGCCACTTATGCCACTTGTAAAGCTGATATCGCACTTGTTGAAGGACTTGTTAGTATTTAAACCCTCCAGTAGATAGAGCTGTTGTCCACCGAATCACTAACATGGGTCTTTCTTTTTCAGTTCTTTCTCTAAAGAGGTGTCATTTTGTTTAGAAAAAATAATGCCCTCTTCATTTGCATGGCACTTTATCATGTTTAGGGAATGTTTTTCTTCTTACATTTTTCTCATTTGATTTCCCAGAAAGATGTAGATATTTTCATCCTTTATTTATAAGAAAGGCAACCATGCTTGTCTTCATGCACAAGGTTGCTGGATAAAGAAGTTGAGCCACCTGACTCCTGATCTAGTTCTTTTAAACTAAGCTTTATCATGTTTAGGACAATGCCAAGCCTCTGCATACACTTCCCCAGTCATTAGCAGTCTAAGTGATAATGTTTTTAGTTATCCTCCTACTGTGTCATTATGATTATGATTATGTCCTTATTTTAAGCATCCAGTTAAAGATACTGAAAGGCATTAGAAAATACTAGCAGCTAAGAGTTTGCACTGAAAGGCTGAAGGCTACTATATTTCTCCAAATTTGTTGTCTCACTCATTTTGAGATACCCCAGCTAAAACATCCAATAACTTGCTGCACCTACTAGCAAGAATCATATGGCCTAATAATCACCACGTCAGCTTAATTTTTACCTCGAGAGGTCCTGCTGTGTTGTCAATTAATAAGTAACAAAAACAATCCATTTACCTTTGAGTAAACTGGTTAGCTTTTGTTTGTTCATTCATTCAGTTACCAGACATGTAATGAATAATGCCTTGAGTGTGCCTCAAGCATTATTTATTTATAATGAGCTTGCTGAGAAATGGTCTATATTAGCAACAACAGTAATGATAATTAATACTTAATTAGCAGTACAGGCCCTGTTCTAAGAGTTATATACTTTACATCTGTCAACAACTGCTATAGGTTCCTCCTTATTTTTCTACTACAAAATTTATACTAAGCACCCTTCGGCTTGCCTCGTTGTTTCTTTAGTAGCAAAAGAAAGTATGGAAAAACTGCTTTGAAGAATAGAACATGCATCCTGTCAGCAGTTTGTGTGGTACATGCTATCTGGCAGTTTTTAGAAATGGAGATGGCATGATGGTATTCTCTGCTTTCTAAAGAGCAAGGACAAAGGATTAACTGTATTAGCAGATTACTGATGTTTTCAGGGATATATTTAGAGAAACACTGTGATTATTTTTACCGTTAACCTTTCCATGTATAACTACATTTCCTTTCTCTGCTTCTCCACTCCCCATTAAGAGTTTGATTTCTAATCTAAAAGATTTTATTGGTTTGTCCATAGCACTAAGTTAAGAATAAGACCACAGTCTATAATTCTTCTCTTTGATTCAAATAAATAGTATGAAAAATCATATATTTTTAGGTAACTGAATGTGAGATATTTCTGTCACTTCTGGTGAAATTTCTGGATGCAGATAAACCACAGTGGCTACGAGCTGTTGCAGTGGAATCAATACACAGATTCTGTGTGCAACCTCAACTATTAAGGTAAAACCTTAGCAATAGTTTGTTAAATAGATAGGTTAATGTTTATTAACCTGTAAAGTAACCTATAATAGGTTAATAAACTAGTCAGAAGACTTTTGGTATTTATTCCCAATATTAGTGATTTCTAAACAAAGAAAATAGGATATTGTATCTATAAGGAGGGATAGGGTGTGTAGATGTGGAAAAGAGCTGTGAGGTAAACACATGGTGAGTGATAGACATCAGTCTGAATTTACTGATTTAATATAGCCAAAATAATTTTTTTTAGAACTGTGACTTCTTTCTGAACCTTTGTCCTAAATTAGTAAAATCATTCAGGTGTAATGAAGAATTTTTGAGTATAGCTTGGTGACTCTTCCAGTAATATCACTTGCTATAAAAAGGTTTAAAATTTTTAATAAATTCAAATGTTTTTCCCAAAAACATTTTAAATTATTTTACAGGTCATTTTGTCAGTCCTATGATATGAAACAGCATTCTACCAAGGTTTTTCGTGATATTGTAAATGCACTGGGATCTTTTATACAGTCCTTGTTTCTTGTCCCCCCTACTGGAAATCCTGCTACAAGCAACCAAGCTGGTAAAAACATATTCATAATTTTCTTTCTTATATTCTGCCATAAGTTACAGTATTGACCATTCTGAGAGGATATTATGAAATTCTGTGACTAGAGAAATGTGGGTTACCTAAATATGTTGGTAGTAAAGAATTGCACCTAAAGAATAATCTGATCTCACTGAAGCAGTTGTGTTTTTTTTCCAAAATAGATTTTCTTCTCTGACATACTTTCAGTTTCTCTGATCACATAAGAACAAAAGTTTAGATGCTAATCTTCATTTTAAAAGAATCTATTTGATGACTCCCTTTGAAGAGTCTAGATGGTTACCGCCTCAGGAAGACTTAGTCCCTCTCTTAAAGGAGTTAACATGGTTGGAGTTTGTTTGGGAATCTATATGGTTTATTGTTTCCCTTTACCTTCCTTCTCTTCCACTTTGTACTGAGTGATGGTTTTGTATGCTTTATTGCCACTTCTGATAAAAAGTGGTTTAATTAAAGATATGCTAAACATTTATCAGTATTTTTACTTCCAATAGTAGCTTTTATTTTAAAAAGGGAAATGGTATTTTAGGGAAATAGGAAGACTCTCTGATAGACAAAATAGCACTGATAAATTTCATTTATTTCTGCAGTACCCATTCTGATAGTACAGGACATTTTTTTAAAGATTGGCCAGGTATTTGAATATTACTGATTTGTAGTCAAGTAGTAAAGTAATATCTTTCCTTTTTTTCCCTTCTTCTCTAACAGGAAACAATAATTTAGGTGGCTCAGTCTCAGCACCAGCTAACTCAGGAATGGTGGGGATTGGTGGAGGTGTTACTTTGCTGCCAGCATTTGAATATAGGGGAACCTGGATACCTATTCTGACAATCACAGTTCAAGGCAGTGCTAAAGCCACCTAGTAAGTAGTAGTAGCATTATTTTATAAAGAATTATATTGTTGGGAGTGATATTTAACCTAAAATGCTTCTCTCTGTATTATATTTTAAATTTTAGATCCAGTATTTCTAATGTATTTTAGAGCTCATTTTCTTTTGTCATAGTATGAAAATTGTATCTAGGACTGGATTTTATCTGTTTTCTTTATTAGTTTGTAGACTAACAGCATTACAAAATAAAATATGATTTCTTTACATATGGACCTATTAGCTTTCCTATACAGCTTTTTGGTTTAAGTATATTAATTAGTTTCAGACCACTTGGGCTTAGGTCGTCTAGTATTAGCTGAGTTACTTTCAGCAAATTAATCTTTTTTTTCTTTTCTTTTCTTTTTTTACCTTATTTCTCTCATCTATACAATGGAAGTAGTGATATATCTAATTTTCAGAATTCTATATGTAAGAAAGTTATTTTAAGTGCTTATCTAATCATATTCTTAGGGTTTAACACATGGAAATTTTAGTTTTTAATTAATTAAAAGTGTTTAATGGATTCCATATCTGTTATTTTTAAATTGTTTGTCATTAGCCATTTCAGTTTAACAAATGCATACTCAATAATGTATTACTGATTTTTTCTTAAGTCTTAATGAAATACAGAAATAAGGCAATCAATACTACATGGATTTAACATTGTTACAGTTACTATGAGGCAGTTATAGATGTATTTTAGTAATTGATATGTATAATTAAAACTATCCTTGGCTGGGTACGGTGACTCAAGCCTGTAATCCCAGCACTTTGGGAGGCCGATGTGGGCAGAACATTGAGGTCAGGAGTTTGAGACCAGCCTGGCCAACGTGGTGAAACCCCACCTCTACTAAAAATACAATACAAAAATGAGCTGCTTCGTGGTGTGCGCCTGTAATCCCAGCTACTTGGGAAGCTGAGACACCAGAATCGCTCGAACCTAGGAGGCAGAGGTTGCAGTGAGCCGAGATCATGCCGCTGCACTCCAGCCTGGGTGACAGAGCGAGACTATGTCTAAAAATAAAATAAAACTATCCTTATGACATAAATCAAGACTTAATGCGATACAGACTCAGGAGGCTGAGGCAGGAGAATCACTTTAGTTCAGGAGTTGGAGTATAGCCTGGGTAACCGCGAAACCCCATCTCTTAAAAAAAATAGAAATGAAACAGAATCTTTGACTAGTTAAAATCATCACTTTCTCTGGTATGTCAGTCTGTACTGTATCATCCTAGGTATATTTTACCTTGCAGCTTTATTTTGCCTAAAATTATAAAAGAATAGAGTCATAGAAGACTGAAATATTTTAATTAAAAGTCATTGTTATTTTTGGTCATTTATATTAAAACTACTTAGTATTTTATAGGCTTTGCCTTGTACAAAAGGTAATGACTCAAGTTGTAAAAGAATCAGATATCTAGCGCTAAAGGAGACATTAATTATCTAGTTCACCGTCTCACCTCATTTTGTAATCTGAACAAACACCAACACAGAAGAAAATTTTTGCTTCATAGAGCTTACACTTCAGTGAGTGAGACGGTAAATAAATAAATACACGAGTAAATATATAATATAACCTTGGGGTAGTGGTTAACTTGAAGATAAAGCAAGTTAAGAGGATAGAGAATGACCAAGGAGAAGATGGGGACAGAAAGGGTCTCCCTGAGGAGATAATACTGAGCAGACACAGAAAGGGAGGGAGTGAAAATGTGTGCTTGAGGAAGAAAAACAATAGCAACAAGCCACAAAATAATAAATACTTGTCTGGGTTGTAGAACTTCTTTTGAAAATTTATTAGTAAAAGCCTACAAACAAATTGTTTATTAATACTGGATTTTAATTCTGCTACTAAATACTGTGATTTTGAGTATAGCACCTGATTTCACTTGACATTAATTTTCTCATCTTTAAGACAAGATTAGGACTGAATCTCTAAAGGAACATATGCGTATATTTTTTTTTAGTACTGTACATACTGAAATTGCTTGATTCTGAAATAATAAATGGCCAGAAAATATTGGGTGTCCTTTTGTACATGGGTTAGTGTGTTCACATTGGAGCTTAACCGTTGAATTGGCATCTTTTATTCATTCATTGTGAGGTTCAATATAAAATGATTTCACTATTTTCTTTGAAGGCATATGTATAAATCTTGATTGTGCATTCTGTTCTTTTATTGACTGCTTGAGTATAATTTGAAAACTTAAGTGATAGATAGATAGAAGTAGTTTTGACATAAGTATTCGTGGCATATTCTTTTATATGTATTACACTACAGATCCCTTCAAAGTTGGACTTGTGACAGTTTTTGCAATTTGAGCTTAAGTTTAAAATGTTTAAACAGATAAATTACATTTTATCTCAAAGTGGAATTTATGCAGTAATTCTAATAAAGTAGCACTGAAAAAGTGAGGTAAGAAAGTACGTGTTTTCTTTTAGGTTTATGGTATAAATAAAAAGTATAAATTACCTTTTCTCTTAACTGTTCTAGTGCTTAAAGTCTGTGCCATAGAATTGGAGAATTGGAGTTTCCGATGTTTTGGATTATTTTGTGTTTTAGATACATTTTCCCAATAGATCACATATTCTTTGAGAATAGGAATTTGTCTAACGAGATGCTTAACACTGATTTATTTAGGATGTGGCTCTCAAAGACTAATTGGTCTGGGAAAGATTAAAGCCGTAAGCTCTATCTCCTCATTTGAGCTTAAGTTTCTTTTTTTTTTTTTTTTTTTTTAACTTTCCTTTTACGTTTGGGGGTACATGTGAAGGTTTGTTAAATAGGTAAATGTGTCATGGGGATTTGTTGTATGTATTGTTTCATCACCCAGATGTTAACCCCAGTACCCGACAGTTACCTTTTTTGCTCTTTCTCTTCCCACCCGCCCCCCTCAAGTAGACCTCAGTGTCTGGTATTTCCTTCTTTGTGTTCATAAATTCTTATCATTTAGCCCCATTTATAAGTGTGAACGTGCAGTATTTGGTTTTCTGTTCCTGCATTAGTTTGCTAATAGCCTCCAACTCTAGAGCTTAAATTTCGTGATCAATAATGTAAATATATTTCTAATGATTACATAAATTTTTAAAAGCTCAAGAGTTGATGCCTTAATGGTAGGCTTTAGTGTCAATCAGATGAGTTTAAAAACTACTGATTAATAACTGTCATATTAGTCCTCAGTTTTATTATCTGTGTCTCTTAGGGTTTTTGTGAGGAGTTAAATGAGATAGTACATATTTAAAAAGTAGAGTCCCAGGCTAAGAGTGTTTGCTCAATGAATGATCACTGTATATAGATGTTCTTATTATGTTTTTTTTTAAATTTAGCATTTCTTTATTAATTACCTACCTTGATGATTCAGAAACTTTAAGATATTGAGGTAGGACATTTTCTTAGCTTTTTTATTGTAATCTTTAGTAATTTCAATTTTACTTTTGAGATAATTCATATGCCATGAAATTCACCCTTTTACAGTGTACAATTCATGTTTCATTATGTTACAAAGTTGTACAACTGTTACCACTACCTAATTCCAGAAAGTTTTCATCACCCCTAAAAGAAACCTCATACCCATTAGCAGTCATTTCCCAATCCCCCTTCTTCTAGCCCCTTAGCAACCACTAATCTGCTTTCTGCATCTATTGATTTGCCAATTCTGGATATTTCATATAAATGGAATCACACAAATGTTCTTTTGTTTTTTTTTCAATAGATATGTAATAAATGTACATATTTTCAGGGTAAATGTGATATTTTGATACATTTATATAATGTGTAGTGATCAAATCAGGGTAATTTTGTTATCACCCCTAACATTTATCTTTATGGTGGGAACATTTGAATTCTTGTGTTCCGGCTATTTTAAAATATGCAATAGATTATTGTTAACTATAGTTACCCTACTGAACTGTTAGATGCTAAATTTTATTCCTGTCTGTATAACTGTATTTTTGTACCTATTAACCTCTCTTTACCCCCAAACCTCCACCCTTCCTGGCCCCTGGAAACCACCAATCTGCTTTCTCCTTTAATGAGATCCACTTTTTTAGCTCCCGTATCAGCATAATGTTTCTTTGTTTTGTTTTGTTTCTGTTTTGTTTTTTTTTTTTGAGATGGAGTCTTGCTCTGTCGCCCATGCTGGAGTGCAGTGGCATGATCTTGGCTCACTGCAAGCTCTGCCTCCCACGTTCACACCATTCTCCTGCCTCAGCCTCCCGAGTAGCTGGGACTACAGGCGCCCGCCATCATGCCTGACTAATTTTTTGTATTTTTTGGTAGAGATGGGTTTCACCGTGTTGGCCAGGATGGTTTCGATCTCCTGACCTCGTGATCTGCCTACCTTGGCCTCCCAAAGTGCTGGGATTACAGGCATGAGCCACCATGCCCAGCCCAGCATAATGTTTTGAAGTTTCATTTGTGTTGAGAATGTGTTCTTACTTTGTTCCTTTATATGTCTGAATAATATTCCAATATATGGAATTGCTTTTTTAAATCAATTGATGCATATTGGGTTATTTTCACTTGTGTTTATTATGAATAATACTGCTATGACCTTTTGTCTACAAGGTTTTGCATAGACATGTGTTTTCATTTCTGTTGGGTATACAACTAGTAGTGGAATTGCTGGGTAATATGGTCACTCTATGTTTAAATTTTTGAGGAAGTACCAAGTTCTTTTTCCAAGCAACTATACCGTTTTACATTCCTACCAACAGTGTGTGAGAGTTTAGATATCTCCACATCCTCAGCAATACTTGTTAATCTTTTTTATCATAGTCATCCCAGTGAGTATGAAATGATATCTTACCATGCTTTGATTTGTATTCCCTAATGACTGGCGACTGTTTGTGTGCCTCTTGGCCATTTATATATTATGTTGGGCAAAATGTCTGTTCAGATTCGTTGCTCCTTTGTAATTGGATTGTCTTTTTCTTATTTAATTTTAGGAGTTATATATTCTGGATGCCTGCCTCTTATCAGATATGTGATTTGCAAAAGTTTTCTTTCATTATGTGGGTCTTTTCATTTTCTTGATTGCTGCTTTTTGAAGTACAATTGTTTTTAACTTTGACGAATCTAATTTATCAATTTTTTCCTTTGTTGCTTGTGCTTTTGGTGTTATATCTAACAAACCTTTGCCTAATCTGAGGTCATGAGGATTTTTACCTATGTTTTCTTCTAAGAGTTTTATAATTTTAGCTCTTACATTTAGATCATTGAATCATTTGGGAGTTAATTTTGTATATGGTTTGAGATAGGGGTCCAACATCACTCTTCTGCATGTGAATATCCATTGTTCTAGAATCATTAGTTCTTTATCAATTGAATTACTCTCTCTTCTGGGGATTATTTTGCCAGATATCAATTTTAAGAGGTTTAGAACCATAGTTCACTATCTGCCATGATTTAAAACAGATGTATTGTCCTTCCTTCTGAAAACTTTCTCCTATGGGGTAAAAAATTGCTCTGCAGTTTGAACTTGACACACTGATGCTCTTATTCTCACCTTGTTGGCAGATTTGTATTTGAAATGATAGGTGAGCTGGGTATCTCACAGTGTGAAAAGCATCTTCCTCTTTATAGGAGTGATTTGATTTGATGACATCTTATTTTTAAAGCACAAGTCAGAGTTTGAGAAGTTTTATAATCGTATCTCATATTTTGCATATCAGTCTTAATTTTTCTAATATCTAATATTTAATGAAAATGTTGGCACAACTCGGGAGAACGAGAAGTAAATTATTAAAATAATTAGTTATGCCAGTGGTCAGGCCTTAATTTTTCAAATCAGGTTTTTAGAATACCATGAAGAGATCCCTTCCCTAAATGAAATAAATTTGGTAATGTCACTTTATTTTTTGCTATTCTGTTAATCTTAATTTTCTATAGTCTATAAATTGTAGAAAATAGTTTTATGTATTTTTTTGTTGTGGCTTCTCATTAGTATTCTATATTTTTCATAATTTCAGCTTAGAAATGTTGGACAAAGTTGAGCCTCCAACTATACCTGAAGGTTACGCCATGTCTGTGGCATTCCATTGTTTGCTAGACCTTGTTCGTGGAATCACAAGTATGATTGAAGGAGAGTTAGGAGAGGTTGAAACAGAATGTCAAACCACCACTGAAGAAGCTTCTTCACCAACACAGTCGTCAGAACAGCAGGATTTACAGTCAACATCAGACCAAATGGATAAGGAAATTGGTATGAGTCTGTATTTTTAATTTTTATTGGAAAAAATTTACCAAGAATTTGCAAAAATTGTAGTTTCTATAAGTCTTTCACCCTGATTTCTCAAGTGTTAAGCACTTTCCCACATTTACCTTACCATTTTCTTGAATTATATACATGTGACTATACTTTTTTCTGACCTATTTATAGAATAAGTTGCAGACATGAAGCCATATTACTACACTTTAATGCATCAGTGTGTATTTTTTCAAAATAAGGTTAGTCTCCTGTATATCATAGTATAATCACCATCAGAAATTTAACATCAATCCAATATTACCATCTAACTCCACATCTCATTCAAATTTTGCCAGTTGCCCTAGTGATGTCCTTTTATGTGTTGCATTTAGTTGCCATGACTCAATTTGGAACAGCTTCTTAGTTTTCCTTGTTTTATATGACCTTACTTTTTTGAGTACAAGTCAGTCAGTTTGAATTTGTGTTATGTTCCTTCATAATTAAATTCAGTTTATTCATTTTTGACAAGACTGGTACAGAAATGTTGCTGTGCTGTAGTTACTGTGTCACTACATTAGGAAGCATACTACAGTATCAATTTGTGTCATTATTGGAGATGCTCACTTCTGTCAGTTGGTTAATACAATGTCAGTCTGGTTTCTTCAGTGTACAGTTAATAACTTTTTGTGGAAAAATACTTTCAGATTGCTACTACAAAAGAGTGCTTTCCCTTCTGCATTTTTTTATTTTTGAAAATTTATTCACTTATATTAGTATAGATTCATGGATTCCTATTTTATTCAGCAGATTACAGTCTTTGACTATTATTATTTGGTTTGATGCTTAGATTGTTCCCAACATGGCCAATGGGACCTCTTTCAAGATGGCCCCTGTGTCCTTTGGACATGTCCCATGCCCTTTTGACATTCTGTGAGCACTTCCTTACTATTTGATAGAACAAGATGTTCCAGGCCGATCTCGGATGATTCTCGTCTAACTCAGGTGTCAGTCATTTCTCCAGGAAGCCCTAGTTCCTTTTAGTGGAGAATAGTATTGAAATGAACACAGGGATACTAGGTATGCTTTTCACCACTTGGATAGGAAATACATACCCATATACACACACAAGCATACATCTCTTTACATTTCTAAAATGTCTGTTTCTCTATATTGAATCACCATGACATCACACTAGTTTCTTCAGTTCCAGTTCAATACCACAAGGTTTATTTTTAACTTTCCGTATTTGTAATTCCCTTCTCCAACAGTGTGGAACCTGCTCACATTTTGCTCAGTATATTTACTTATTTGCTTGATTCTCGGTGTATGTAATCAGTCTTTTGGCTGAGCCAGTTTGTTACACTGTACCCTGCCCTCACTCCAACTGGTCACACAGGCCGAGAAAGTTTGGGTTGATGAAGGGGAAGGGAAAGGAAAGGATATCAGCTGGGCATAGTGGCATGTGCCTATAATCCCAGGAGGATTGCTTGAACCCAGGAGTTTGAGTCCAGTCTGAGTAACATAACAAGACCCTGTCTTTTTTTTTTTTTTTTTTTTTTTTTTGAGGCGGAGTCTTCACTCTGTCGCCCAGGCTGGAGTGCAGTGGCACCATCTCGGCTCACTGCAAGCTCCGCCTCCCGGGTTCACGCCATTCTCCTGCCTCAGCCTCCCGAGTAGCTGGGACTACAGGCGCCCGCCACCGCGCCCGGCTAATTTTTTGTATTTTAGTAGAGACGGGGTTTCACCGTGTTAGCCAGGATGGTCTCGATCTACTGACCTCGTGATCTGCCCGCCTCGGCCTCCCAAAGTGCAGGGATTACAGGCGTGAGCCACTGCCCCCGGCCAAGACCCTGTCTCTTAAAAAAAAATATATATATATATATAGGGCTGGGCGTGGTGGTTCACGCCTATAATCCCAGCACTTTGGGAGGCCGAGGGGGCAGATCACGAGGTCAGAAGTTCAAGACCAGCCTGACCAACATGGTGAAACCCCGTCTCTACTAAACATACAAAAATTAGCCGGGTGTGGTGGCACGTGCCTATAATCCCAGCTACTCAGGAGGCTAAGGCAGCAAAATCTCTTGAACCCAGGAGATGAAGGTTGCAGTGATCCGAGATCATGCCACTGCACTCTAGCCTGGGCAACAGAACAAGACTCCAACTCAAAAAAAAAAAAAAAGAAAAAAGAAAAAATATATATATATATGTATATATATATAAAATTTAACTTGTGTACAGAAAGATCTGACGACAGATATTTTAAAACAACTTATTTTTAAGACTTCTTCAAGTCTGAAACTATAGTATGGCTTCTGAGTTTTCATTCTTGTAGATTTTTAAATACTGAATATTAGTACTTAATAATTAAGTTGTTAATGGAATGTTTGACATATTGTCCAGGAAAATTTTAGAATTTGACATATGAATAACTATTGTGCTATCTGTAATTAAAATTAAATATTGTATGTTTTTTTCCTTTAAGTTAGTAGGGCTGTTTGGGAAGAAATGGTGAATGCCTGTTGGTGTGGTCTTCTTGCTGCACTTTCACTCCTTCTTGATGCCAGGTATTAAGTCTTTGTAAGTTTTATATTGAATTGTGTCAGTCAGAAAAACACGTTAAAATGGTTTACTTACATTTGTCCCTAGAATTATTTTCTAATATTAGTTTTTTTATATGTGTGAAACATTATTCTTTTTCTCTCATCCCCCTTCCTCATTCTGTCCTTGCCCTGCCCCAAGCCACCAGAATTGTCGTGATGTTTTAATGGAAAATACAGTCTTAGAATTACAGAATGCCTTTTTCGTTTCAAGACTTACAGCTACTTTTGCAATTATGATTATGTTTAATTTCTTTGTTGTTTTTCTTTAGGATTTAAAAATTTACTGATTTCAAAATGCTTGATATTTTAAGCTAAATCTTTATGTTCTTGGTCATTTTCTTCAGTAATAAATACATGTATTATTATTCATTGCTTTTACCTAGTTCAAATTTTTCAGGTTATGTTAATAGATTAAAATTCCTTCTTAAGTATATTGGTATTATTTTGACAACATTTTTGTATAGATTTTCTTAAAACTTCACTGAAAACTTAATTCCACATCATGCTTTACAATGTAATTAAAAATAAGTTAATCAGATTAAATAAAATACTTTCTTTTCAGCACAGATGAAGCTGCCACTGAGAATATTTTAAAAGCTGAACTGACTATGGCTGCTCTTTGTGGAAGACTGGGCCTTGTAACTTCAAGAGATGCCTTTATAACTGCAATATGCAAAGGTTCCCTGCCTCCCCATTATGCTCTTACTGTATTGAATACCACCACTGCAGCTACACTTTCCAACAAATGTAAGACAGGCTTACTCAAAATTATCTCTATGTAGTGGGATGATATGGTATAGACAGATTATAGACATCTGAGTTTAAGTCTCTGCTTTTTCACATACTGACTCTGTGACCCTGGGGAAATTAATGTCCCTGAGAGCTCTTTAAAAATATGGGTTGGGGGTGGAGGGTGGGGTTGGGATATCCAAAAATCTAGAATCTAAAATGCTCCAAAATCTAAAACTTATTGAGCACTAACATGACAAAGGAAATGCTCATTGAATAAATATATAATGTGAATAGGTATATAATGCAAACGTAAGTATTTACAAATATATTGTGCAAATAAATGCATCAGTATATATAATATAAATATTCAAAAATCTGAAGAAATCTGAAATCTGAAACAGTTGTGATCCTAAGCATTTTGGATAAGGGATACTCAACTTGTAATACTGACTTTAAACAATAATTGTGAGAGTAAAATAAGATAAATCTGGAAGTCCTTTGTAAAGTATGAGATACCGTTGAAATGGTGATTGTTATTTTTTTTTTTAATGGAACTAGTAGAACAGTAATGTTTGCAACCACTTAGGTTAAACTCACATTCGAAAACTTATTTTCTTGTTGAATTCTTTGAAAATACTTGTTTGTTATATGTAATATAAATTTCAGTGTAGTATTTAGGGTTTTTTGTTTATACGTTTTTTAATGAGACAGGGTCTCGCTATATTGCCCAGGCTGATCTCGAACTGGGCTAAAGCAGTCTTGCCTCAGCCTCCCAAGTAGTTGGTATTACAGGCTAATATTCAGTTTTCAAACTGAAAATGTATTGGTCTCTAACTTAAAAAGCATACCAGGGATACATATTTAAAATACTTAATGTGTTCTAGTTTTATATTGCTTATGAAGAAATCTACCAAAGTTATATAATTTTATGTTATATAGAAAGTTACTTAATATTTGCTTAACTTGTCTTGGTTTTTGTACCTCATGAAGTTTTTCTGTGTGTGCGTGTTTTTTTTGAGACAGAGTCTTGCTCTGTCACCCACCCTGGAATGCAGTGACCCAGATCTTGGCTCACTGCAACCATCGCCTCATGAATTCAAGCAATTCTCCTGCCTCAGCCTCCTGAGTAGCTGAGACTACAGAAGTACATCAACATACCTGGCTAATGTTTGTATTTTTAGAAGAGTCAGGGCTTCACTATATCGGCCAGGCTGGTCTTGAACTCCTGACCTCAAGTGATCTATCTGCCTCAGCCTCCCAAAATGACTGGGATTACAGGTGTGAGCCACTGTGCCCAGCCCCTCATGAGTTTTTTAAATGTTTGCATATAGACATTAAGTATTACTGATATTTAAATAAGTGTATGGCTAAACTTTGTTTAATGAAACTTTAAATATAACATTATTTTAAATGCAATATAAAAATATATTTTAATTATTTAGCCTTTCCTTTGTGTTCTAGCATATTCTGTTCAGGGCCAAAGTGTTATGATGATAAGTCCATCAAGTGAATCTCACCAACAAGTTGTGGCAGTGGGTCAGCCTTTAGCAGTCCAGCCTCAAGGGACAGTAATGGTAATGTACTTGTTTTTTTCTTGGTTATCAATTAGCTATTAACAAGGAAATCTGTTGTACCTGTCTTTGTGTTTGCCAAAATGTATCATCACATTTATTTGCTTTCTTTTACTAGAACTTCTTTCTTAAAGTAGAAGAAACTAGTTTATGCAATTGACATTATTGTAACCAATATGATAATACAACTTTTAATCAAATGAATTGTTCCTTATAAAACCTTCCAAATCTTTTTCTTAATTTTTTCTTTAAAAAAAATTTTAATACATTAATGCTACTTTACAAGCTTTTAATTTTTAAGAATATATAACAATTCTTGAAAATGTATCCTTTTTAAAATATAGCTGACTTCCAAAAATATCCAGTGTATGAGGACTTTACTTAACTTGGCGCATTGCCATGGGGCTGTTCTTGGAACATCATGGCAACTTGTCTTGGCAACTCTTCAGGTATGTTATATAGTGTCTGGGCCAGAGATTAGTGTTGTTTTTATATGTAATTGCTAACAGTTAGACTAAGCAACGCCTCTTGATGTTTTGGACAGGCCTAGAAATAGATAGTAAGTATGAAAAAAGTGAAATTAGAAAGGGAAAAAGATGTGACTCATATTGTAGGAAGTGGTGGAATGCTTCTCATAATGGCCTAAGCTCTGCCGCCTATGATATAATTAATTATTTTATGCGAATGTTAATTAGTTATTTTAGTTTTAGGTTTTAAAAACCTACTACAGATTTTAGTTTGGGTTACTAGAAGTTACTACTGATTTTAATTTTAGTTATTAGAATTTTTATACTTTTGTAAACTTCTTTGTTTTGATTTTTTTAAAATTTTACAGCATCTTGTATGGATTCTGGGATTAAAGCCTAGTAGTGGCGGTGCCTTGAAACCTGGGAGAGCTGTAGAAGGACCCAGTACAGTAAGCTCTAGTCTTTCTTACCCAATTAGTGCATCCCAAAGTGTCATATATTACATTTAATTTTATTCTTCTCAGGTTCTAACAACAGCAGTGATGACAGATTTACCAGTGATTTCCAATATACTTTCAAGATTGTTTGAAAGCTCACAGTAAGAGTCAGTTTTTTAAATTGATAAAAACATTGTTATTAGTTATATATTTTAGATCAAGATGTCTTATTTCTTCATTTCCTTTTAAGGTATCTTGATGACGTATCACTGCATCATTTAATAAATGCGCTTTGCTCCTTGTCTCTAGAAGCAATGGATATGGCCTATGGAAATAATAAGGTGTGATATTCTATCTTTCTGTTTTAAATATGATACATTAGTTATATGAGATGTGCATCCATTTTGATCTTAGTGTTTCACTAGTAGGACTAACACTCAGCTTGTATGCTAACCATACTCTGTTGGGTTTTTACCACTTACGGTTATTTGTTGAAGGAGGAGTAAAAAGGACATGATTTGGCTTGCGGGATGTCTAAATATGTCATATGATTTTAGGTTGTGTTCATTTCTCTTATATATTGAACATCTAAAAAATATTTTTATAAAATAATGTAATAGTTTTATAATTTATATAAAATGTTGTGATAATACTTGTAATTACAATTTATGATTGGGGTAATATAAGATTTAAATTAAAGGATGTTTGTCTCAGTTTCCCTTGCCTTCATTGGGATGGAAAGTAAGGAGCTAATCATTTCTTTCTAAAGGCAATGATTCTCCTTATCTTGAAAATTTAAATTTTTATTTGTTCATTGATTAAATGAATAAAACAGTACTTTTGAATATTAACATTCAAGAACATTTCTTTCTGTACTACTAAAAATATCACTTTATGTTATACTTGGAAAGCACAGGAACAGTTGGGTTTATTTATATCTTAGAAATAATTATTTAAAACAAAATGCTTTCCACATTTTAAAATCAATAAATATAGTTTGACTATTTACAAATCAGTGGAAATAGCCCAAAATATGATTAAAAAGCTGTAATTTGTTTAACATCTAACTGTAGCATTCAAAATTGTGTTGTCTGCCTAGTCCTCTTTTTTTGGAGAGGGAGTCTTCCTCTGTTGCCTAGGCTGGAGCTCAGTGGTGCCAACTCGGCTCACTGCAAGCTCCGCCTCCCGGGTTCACGCCATTCTCCTGCCTCAGCCTCCCAAGTAGCTGGGACTACAGGCACCCGCCACCACACCCAGCTCATTTTTTTGTTGTATTTTCAGTAGAGATGGGGTTTCACCATGTTAGCCAGGATGGTCTCGATCTCCTGACCTCGTGATCCGCCCGCCTTGGCCTCCCAAAGTGCTGGGATTAGAGGCGTGAGCCACCGCGCCCAGCCGTCCACCTAGTCCTTTAGTGTAATTCTGTGTACTGTGGCTTGTCATCTTGACTTTTGTGACTCATTTAAAGATTGATAAAGAAAGTCTCATTAGAGCATAGTTTCGTATATTATAGTACATAGCTAGATAATTATATAAACATGCGGGTGTTTGAAAATATGTATTATGGCTGGGCATGGTGGCTCACGCCTGTAATCCCAGCACTGCAGGAGGCTGAGGTGGGCGGATCACTTGAGGTCAGGAGTTTGAGACCAGTCTGGCCAACATGGTGAAACCCCGTCTCTACTAAAAATACAAAAACTAGCTGGACATGCTCAGTTGAACCCGGGAGACGGAGGTTGCCGTGAGACGAGATCGTGCCACTGCACTCCAGCCTGGTGATGGAGCAAGACTCTGTCTCAAAAAAAAAAAAAAAAAAGAAAGAAAATATGTATTATAGTTTGCTCTAAATCAAGGCAAGAATAATATATAATGAAGTAATTAATTTCTTAATATCTTTAATAATTTTACATATTTGAGATTAATTCTTAACACCAAACTATAGTATTTTTAATAAAGTACCTTAATGAAATCGAAGCAAGCTTAATATGGTAATGTTTTCAGAATTTATGTATCTATTCAACAAGCACAGTAGGCTTACTGTGTACATGGCACTCTGCTCAGAGATATTAAGAAATATGAGGTTTCTACTTTCAAAGAGCATATAAACTACTTGGTTCATAGTTAAGTGACAGTTACGATGGTATGAGAGTCTCAATAAATAATATAGATATTAAATGACATGAGACTTATTCTCTTAATTTTTAGTTTCTTGTTACATAAGATGTTATTGGTATATATTTTTATTAAGATGAACTAAGATTAATCAAGATGAACTAGTGTGATTGGAGATGTATATTGAAAGATTGATAGGATTTAGGTAGGAAAGGGCAGTTTAATGTAAATCAAAAGAAAAATATTGTAAGAAATCATTACCTATAAGAAAAAAATAAGGAGATATGATGATTGATCGTTTATTTTTAACCTTGAATAGTGCAATTTCAGAGAGTGGTAGGAACAGATATGATTTTTAAGGAAGGCTTGGGAAGAACGATTGTTGAGAAAATGTATACACTGAGTAAAATGGAGATAATTTCTTTGAAAATGGATTTACATGTCTCCATTTTAGGATTTAATTTTGTAAAGTGAAGTAAATATGGAACAGAAATGAAAACTTTATAAAAATATTCAAGTATAAATTTTAGAAAAGTATTCAACATAAGCCTTATATTTTTAGATGGAGGCTGTACAAAGTTTATTCAGTTGTGTCATCTACAAAAATTATCATAAATGTACAGATATTAAAATTAGTGGGAAAATATCTATAGTATTGAAAAAATACTAAATCATCTAAATCGGCTGTTCCGAGTGAGTTAAATATTCTAGGGATTAAACATGTATATATCAGTGTTCTTTAGGTGTGCCTTTAAAGTGGTTAGCATCTCGTTTTTTGATCCTCATTTCAGGAATTTGTGCCAATGTGTTGAGGAAGTAACTTAAGATAAAGCCTGGAGGCCAGGCGTGGTAGCTCACGCCTTTAATCCCAGCACTTTGAGAGGCTGAGGTGGGTGGATCACTTGAGGCTAGGAATTTGTGACCAGCCTGGCCAACATGGGGAACCCCTTCTCTACTAAAAGTACAAAAATTAGCTTGGCATGGTGGTGCACACCTATAATCCCAGCTGTTCTCATGGCTGAGACACAAGAATCACTTGAACCCGGGAGGTAGAGGTTGCTGTGAGCCAAGATTGTGCCATTGCACTCCAGCCTGGGCAACAGAGTGAAACTCTGTCTCGAAAAAATAAAATAAAATAAAATAATAAAAAAATGAAACTTGCAAATTCTTTCTTAGAAGATTATACTTTCATAGTTACATTGACAAGCACAGTATAACAACAACAAAAATATTAAAGCAGCTGTTGTTCACTGTTTACTATATGCCAAGCACTAACTTATTTTATCATTTAAAGCAACTCTGTGAGATTTAGTGGTAATACACCCTTTTTACAGATGAAAATATGAAAAATAGCTTAAGTGACTTGCCTGATGTACGTACGTACTTATTGGAAGAGCTTGGATTTGAACCCACGTATGTCTCATTCCAAAGCTCTGTTCTTAAATACTTTGCTGAATTTTGGTGTGCATCAGAAACAGTTATGTAGTTTTTTTAAAAATGCAAATGCAAGGACCACATTCTAGGTTTTTGAATAAGAATCTTCAGGTGTGAGCTTTGGACACCTATACATACTCTTTTACATGATTCCTGAGTATGTCCTAATTAAAATAAGTAAGAGGAAAAAGAGGAATAAAGAAGTAATATTAGGCAACATTGTGGGGCAACTTATATGCCAGGCACTTTCTAATATTAGATAGTTTTCTATATTATTATTATCTTCATTTTTTAGGTTTAAAAAATAAAAACATTCAGAAGAGGTACATAGGTTACCCACGGTTACGTAGCTATTAAGTAGTAGAGTTGAGATGAGATCCCAGTTAAAACCTCATAGACATCATCTTAACTACTAGACCATACTCTCCCTAGAATCATGATTTTTTCTACTACCAAAATTTTTAGGGTGCCTGCCACATTAGCACATGCAGGAAGGGTCAACCTGACCATATTTTCTTAAAACCCCAGTACACTTGGTTCACTGGCTTCTGCTAGAAAGGAAGATATTATCACACATTTCCCTGTTAGATTTTTATCAGCACTGTAAAAATGTTAAGAATATAGATTCATAAAAAATCTTTTTCTTTAAAAATTATTCTCCTAATTGGCTTTTTTATTCAGTTATCTTGTCTTTTTTCTAATACAATGTCTCTGTTTGAAATACCACAGCCATCCACCCAAAAATACTCATGGCTTTCATCAGCTGAATTTGCATTTAAACATGTTTATCACCTTCATTAATATTGGATTAGAGATAACTGCCCTTTGATCTTTTCTGAAACCATTCTTGTGACACATGGACCAAGTGCTCTAATTTAGCCATGTATAATGTACCCTGGTTCCCTTTCTGATTATTGATATGTCAGGGACTATAGAAAACTGTTTTGTCCTCGTGTCCTCTCCTGTTCTGGACTGACAGCCCTGATCTCTGCTATACTCTTGATTTCATTTTCCTTTTCTTTTATCTCTGTTGTCTCTTTTTCCCTACTTCTTGACATTCACACATAAAACCTGGTCATTTTAAGACTGCTGATAAGAATCCTTCTTTCCTTCTGGTCGGAAGACTAGCCATTCTATGTAATCTAGTATAATTTTTGGATTTTCATCCCTTCCCTATTAAAGCATTCTTTTCCTAACCAAATTTTCTAATTAGGAGCTATTTTGGATACTTAAGGTTGGAAGGAAGGCTTGTCTTTGATAACTGAGGTTTTGTTATGTTTATTGTTAACTTTATACTAACCACTCATTTTAATTTCAGTCATGCTTTTCAGAGTATTCTTAGTTTTATTCATAGTCTAATTGCTCAGGATTCTCTTTATACTATCAAAATACAATGTATTTTCTCCTTAGGAACCATCTCTTTTTGCTGTTGCCAAATTGTTGGAAACTGGTTTAGTTAATATGCACCGAATAGAAATTCTGTGGAGACCTCTGACTGGCCACCTACTTGAGGTAAATTCTCTTTCTTAAGTACATTTAATTTTATAATAAACATTTGCACACTGAACTAATGATTCTAGATAGCCATTTGAAAAATCAGCATTTTTTCCCCCTTTCCTGACCGTGTACATACTTATGTTTGTACGTTTTATCAAGGACTAAAGTTGTTTTGTAATTTATTTGATGAAGGAATTGGTTGCTTTTATTGGCTGAAAATGGTGACATTTTAAAGTGAGAAATATCTGTGAAATCAGCTGTTAGCTTGAGACCCCTTTCTTTTATTATACAGTCTCTTGATCCACCTCAGTTTCAGGTAGTTCTGAAACTTCAAGGCAGTTGAGGCATACAGTTAATAGTAAACAGCACTCATTTATAGCCTTTGCTATCATCATGAGATAGCTTTTTTTTTTTTTTTTCCTTTTTGGCATGGAGTCTAACTCCATCACCCAGGCTGGAGTGCAGTGGTGAGATCTCACTGCAACCTCTGCCTCCCAGGTTCAAGCAATTCTCCTGCCTCAGCCTCCCGAGTAGCTGGGATTACAGGCACGCACCACCACACCTGGCTTATTTTTGTATTTTCGGTAGAGACAGGATTTAACCATATTAGCCAGGCTGGTCTTGGAACTCCTGACCTCAGGTGATCCACCTGCCTTGGTCTCCCAAAGTGCTTGGATTACAGGCATGAGCCAATGCGCCTAGCCTTGATTATGAGAGAGCTTTCTGCGAAGGGAAAAACCTGTTTGTTAACACTAACTATAGATAGTCCTGGAGAATTTTACCTGGATTTACATTGTCTTACATTCAGACTGAGGTAATTCTTAATAAATAGTTCCTGCTTAAAAACAAGCTACTTCTGCCAGTACATGTGTTTACGTACAGTTTAGGTTTAGGTTACCATAGTTCTTTTGTGTTATTTCGAAACCCAGGAAAGGTATTATTCTTAGTAAGAAAAACAGGCTGGCTGCAGTAGCTCACACCTATAATCCCAGCACTTTGGGAGGCTGAGGTGGGAGGATTGCTTAAGCCCAGGAGTTCAAGACTGGCCTGGGCAACACAGGGAGACACCATTTCTACAAAAAATTTAAAAACTTATCTGGGCTTGGTGGTATATGCTTATGGTTCTAACTACTTGGGAGGCTGAATGGAGAGAATTCCTTGAACCCAGAAAGTTGATGCCGCAGTGAGCTGTGATTGCGCCACTGCGTTCTAGGCTGGGTAACAAAGTGAGAGACCGTGTCTCAAAAATAATAATACTAAATAAGAAAAACAGATGTACATGAGCTTTCCCCCCATTTTATTGGAATTACTTTTATGAATGATTAAAGGCTATATGCAGATGACTTCTTTAATGGATGGTCTCATCAAAGGGCAACTCTGTGACATATTATTTGATTAATGAGGGTAAACTTAATTAAGAACCTTGGTATTAGCTTGCTTCTTTTGTTTACCCTGATATATAATTTACTGCTATGAAATCCTTTCTTTTCTGTGAATTGTTTTAGTTTCATCTTTTTTCTTCTGTCTCTCTATTGCTTGCTCTTGCCCTTATTCAGAAGGTAAGCTAACTTACATTTTGGGTGTAATTTTTCTTCCAACTCTTATTGAACATTTGATATAACTTTTAAAATGTAAAATTGATGTGTGATTCATAGCTTAAGTATACAAATTAAACTTAATTTTATATACCTTCAGGTCTGCCAGCATCCAAACTCTCGAATGAGAGAATGGGGAGCAGAAGCTTTAACTTCCCTTATTAAAGCAGGATTAACATTTAACCATGATCCTCCACTCTCACAAAACCAGGTAATAAAAACCTTACTTTTTAAAAAGAATACTCAATATAAAATTATCCTCTTCCACATGTGGTTTTTTTCTTAATTTATCAAGTAGATCATATTCTAAGAGTAGGGTTTTTAACTTAATATTCTATTTTATTTGTGGACCCTGAAACTTTTACAAAAGATAAGAGATTTTTAGGGCTGTTTTCATAAAAAATTTTAAACATCTTGTGAATGACACTAAACTAAATTAAATTACCTGGAATTGGTCTCACAGTCATAAGTTTTCCTCTCCATGCAGTGCTAAAGTGTTGTTTTGGAGCCTCTTTTGCTTTGGTCTTTACCTGTCTCTGGATTTTTTTTTCTTCTCCCTACCCTTACATAGAGAGAAAATAAGTGGCAGAGGAAACAAGCACAATGAAATAGATTTTTATTTTAAAATAATTTTAAATTATTTTTTACTTCCACAGTTTACTTTTATCATGAATTCTTTGTCCTGACTCTCTTTATTATTTGTACCCACTTTTTAAAAAGTCTACCAAAGTTTTATTGTTTCAGGACTGAGTAGGAATGAGGTATTTATTTATTTTTTAACTTTTTAAATAAAAATATGGAGTACATCACGAATTTGCATGTCATCCTTGCACGGGGTCTGTGCTAATCTCTGTATCATTTCAATTTTAGTATATGTACTACCGAAGCAAGCACAGAATGAGGCATTTAATAACCATTCCAATTGCCCTCATCATCTTATTGTATTGTAATTGTATTCCAGAAATTGAGCTAACACATAATTATTGAATATACCTCCTGGAATAAGATGATGAACAAGACAGAAAAGATATTATTTCATATGTTCTTCTGCAACAATTTGAATTTCTTTTGAAAAAATAACACCCTTTTCCATTTATTTTGATATCCTCAACGTCCAGCTTAATACCTAATACACAGTGAAAGATTAGAAATGTTTATTCAGTGAATGAACCAAATAAAAGAATCCCCTAGAGAGAAGAAAGTTAAGAATGAAGGGTTTTCAGATGCTGAAAGGGATAGACAGAGGGCTTTTTTTAACTAACAAATTTCGTGGTTTTATGTCATCTTTGTTCATTCCTGCTATATTTATTCATTTTTTATAAGTATTATAGCTTCTATTACTACATCACACTTGAGAATTTTACATTTAAATACATATGATATACATTAATAAAGTAAATGAAAGGTCATTTTAGAAATTGGGAATTGATTCCCTCTCTCCAAATATAGATGGAGATATATTTCCTTTAGTGACATTTATTTCTATTATTTATGGGGTCTATAATTAGTATCTTTTAAAGTAAGATAACTTCCCATTTACCTAAAATCTAACTTCTTGAAAGTTGATTTTTTCTCTTATTTGAAAATATAGATTTGCCTTTAATAATTACTGTTAGATAAATGATATTTGATGTTTATTTTAGTAGAAAAATTCCAAACGGGCATGGTGGCTCACACCTGTTAATCCCAGCACCTTGGGAGGCCAAGGTGTGTAGATCACCTGAGGTCAGGAGTTCAAGACCAGGCTGGCCAACATGGTGAAACCCTATCTCTACTAAAAATACAAAAATTAGCTGGGCATGGTGGTGCGTGCCTGTAATCCCAGCTACTCAGGAGGCTGATGCAGGAGGATCACTTGAACCAAGGAGGCTGATGCAGTGAGCCAAGATTGTGCCACTGCGCTCCAGCCTCCTGGGTGACAGAACGAGACTCCATTTCAAAAAAAAATGAATAAAACATAAAAATTTCTATTTCCCATAGTAGTCTGAATGGAGATGAATTTAAACTTAAAAAGCAACAGCAAAGCCTTCTTGTCTTTTTGGACTTCTCTTCCTAATTAGTTTCTTGCCCCCTTTTCAGAGGCTGCAGTTGCTTTTATTGAACCCGTTAAAGGAGATGTCCAATATTAATCATCCAGATATTCGACTCAAGCAGTTAGAATGTGTGTTGCAGATTCTGCAGAGTCAGGGAGACAGTCTTGGGCCTGGATGGCCATTAGTGCTTGGAGTCATGGGAGCAATCAGAAATGATCAAGGGTAAGTATTTAAAATTATTTAAGAAAAAATATGTATGAAAAATAAAATATAAATAAAAATTAACATCAAAAAGTGATAGAGGTGGAAAAGGACTCCATCCTAAAATCTTGAAATAATGGTTATTTTTTTTCATGTATGCGCTTCCTGCTTAAAGCTAAGCTCTATAATAGTTTTTCTTAACTCTACCCCTAAGTGGCTACAGGCAATTTTTAGGGATCACCTTTGGTTTGGAAAGATGGAAAAAATTGCTCTTTATTTGACATTCATGCAAGAATATAAGATTCTTACTTATAAGATACATGAAACAATCTAACAAATTTTATAACACATCTAAAGATTGAGTTGTTGTGTTTTCTTAAAATAAATTATTTGATAAGATGTGAAATAGCATTTAGGGCTTGACCTCCCTATGTATATTAGGCAGTCAGAAATTGCTTTAAAGTAACTTTTTCCACTACTTTTAAATTTATTAAACATTTATTCTATACGTAGTGTATTTCAGATACTATGCATGACAGTTATTCTGATTACACAGGTAAATAGCTTCCGCCCTAGACACAGAATCCTAGTGAGAAAGTATAGTTATATACTGCCTAACATTTCAGTTAACAACAGACCACATATATGATGGAGGTCCCATAAGATTTTAATACTCTGTTTTTACTGTACCTTTTCTATGTTCAGATATGTTTCAGTACATAAATACTTATATTGTGTTACAGTTGCTTACAGTATTCAGGACAGTAGCAAGCTGTACAGGTTTGTAGCCCAGGAGCAATAAGCTGTACTATATAGCCCAGGTGTGTAGTAGGTTGTATCATCTAGGTTTGTGTCAGTACACTCTGTGATGTTCATACAGCGACAGAATCGCCTAATGACACATTTCTCAGAACATATCCTCGTCAGTAAGCAATACGTGACTGTAGTTTGTTATGCCACAAAAGAAGAAACCTTCAGCAGGAGGAGGACAGAGCCAAAATTATGAAGGAGATCTTATATAGTTATATCAATGATTTGAATTTATCCAGAATACATTTGGGAGACATTTTGGGATTTTAAATAGAGGAATGACATAATCACATGAATTTGATAGATATCACTGTGACAGTAGAATGGAAGGGAAGGTGGGAAATGAGAATGCCTACAAGTGCTCACTAGAAAAAAGAGATGGATTTGAGCTTCTTAACGGATTGACTGTAGAGGGGCATAGGGGAAAATAGCAATCAGGAATGACTTCTAGATTTCTGACTTAGGCAGTTTAGTGGGGAATGGTAGTATCATTAACTAAATAGGGAATACACAAGGAAGAGCAAATTTGGAGGGGACATGGATTGTTTAACTTTTGGGGCAGGAGATTGCAGTGGAGGGATTCAGCAGACAGACATTGGATAGATTTTTTCTGTAATTCTACAGTAACACAATGTCTTGTTTTGATGACTAGTTCAGAAGTTACAGATGACCAAGATGCTTGAGAATATTATGGAACGTTAATTTTACAGTAATAAAATTCTTTAAATACTACAAAATACTGAGATGATTAAATTGAAAAGAGATCAGCTTAAATCAAGCTTAAGTGTCTTCTCCCAACCTGTAATGTGTTGTGTTGTAGTAATGATATAATGAATTAATGGGTATAAAACACTTAGAAAGTATGTGACATACTAAACGCTCAGAGTATTAGCAATTTTACTTATCATTTTATTATTATTATTATTTACCACCAGGATTTTTCTCCAAAATGAAATACTTCTTATTATATTTATTTGAAATTCAAAATTTACTCTTTTCTCACAGACTGGATGTGGATTTTTATATTTCTTTGAATATTTAAATAAGATGTAGTATGGATATAAAAGAATGAGGAACTCTTTTTCAGTAAATTGTGTGTATTTACATGTACTGGGCACTGTACAAGATATCAGGGATACAGTGAGGAGAAAAATAACTAACTAACTTCCCATTCTCATTTATTGTCTAAGTTTTCTTTGGTTAGTTGCTATGAAATACAAATAGAAGTAATATGATATTAATACTTTATTTTTTAATTTGTTTTTATTTCTTATTGCCTGTAAACTTCTTTCTTTGTTTTTGTTAATTTGTTTAAGTAAGCATATCTTTTTTACATTTATGTAAATGTTAAAATACTTTATGATCGATATTAGGAGTTTCTTGTTTAAATTCTAAAATAAAATTGTACTTCAAATTATTGTAAGATACGTATTTTTACACATTTCTTTTAAATGCATAAGTAAGACTGGGTGTGGTAGCTCGTGCCTATAATTGTAGCACTTTGGGAGGCTAAGGCAGGAGGATCTCTTGATCCCAGGAAATTGAGACCAGCCAAGGCAACATAGTGGGACCCTGTCTCCACCAAAAAAAAAAAAAAGAGGCATGGGGTGTGCACCTGTAGTCCCAGCTACTGGGGAAGCTGAGGTGGGAGGATCACGTGATCCGGGGAGGTTGAGAGTGAGGCATGATCGCACCCCTGGACTCCAACCTGAGTGACAGAGTGAGACCCTGTCTCAAAAATAAATAAATAAATAAAATAAGTGCATCTGTATACATTTCGCTTTCAGAGAATCCTTGATACGAACTGCATTCCAGTGTCTTCAGTTGGTTGTGACAGATTTTCTACCAACAATGCCTTGTACTTGCCTGCAAATAGTTGTAGATGTTGCAGGTAGCTTTGGTCTCCATAACCAAGAACTCAATATTAGTTTAACTTCAATAGGTTTATTGGTAAGTATCATTGTCCTTAGAATATAATATAATTTAGAAATCATTGTTATTCAGTTGAGAGCGAATGCTAAGCAAATATACTTTTAGCTCTTTGTGAATTGTTTATATGGCTTTTAAATTTCAAACTTACGTCTGTGTGAAGGATTAAATAACATCACTTAAATATTAATAACAAAATGTTTGAAATAATTTTCATACATTGAGCTGAAGTTTGGATTTTACAGGGTTTGTCATGAAAGGGTTTCGTAAACAATAGTACACACAAGGGAAATCTTCAGTTGACTTTTATGTGAACCAATTACCTTAGCCTCTGACAAGAAAATCAACTTGTACTTTGAAGCCTTGAAGCCAAGCATTGACTTTTTATCTTTAGCCATGAAAGTCCTACATGACGTCTTCAAGTAGAAGGCTGTTTCAGGCTGGGCAGGGTAGCTGATGTCTGTAATCCCAGCACTTTGGGAGGCTGAGGTGGGAGGATTGCTGAGGCCAGGAGTTTGAGACCAGCCAGGGCAATAAAATGAGACCTCCGTCTCTACTAAAAATTAGCTGTGTGTGGTGGTGCATATCTGTAGTCTCAGCTACATGGGAGGCTGGGATAGGAGGATCGCTGGAGCCCAGTGATTGGAAACTGCAGTGAGCTATGAACACACCACTGCACTCCAGCCTTGGCGACAGACCCAGACCTTGTCTCTGTAAAAAATAAAAATAAAAATAAAAAGGCTGTTTTGTCTATATTGAAAATCTGTTGGTCAGTGTAGCCACCTTCATCAGTGATCTTAGCTAGATCTAGATAACTTGCTACAGCTTCTACATCAGCACTTGCTGCTTCACCTTGTACTTGTAGGTTATGGTGATAACGTCTTTTCTTAAACCTCATGAACTAGCCCCTGCAAGCTTCAGACTTTTCTTCTGCAGCTTCCTCACCTTGCTCAGCCTTTATAGAATTGAGGAGAGTTAGGGCCTTGCTCTAGATTAGGCTTTGGCTTAAGGGAATCTTGTAGCTGATTTGACCTATCCAGACAGCTAAAACTTTCTTGATATCATCAATAAGGCTTGTGTACTTTCTTCTTTCTCTCTTTTTTTTTTTTTTTTCTGAGACAGAGTCTTGCTCTTGTTGCCCAGGCTGAAGTGCAATGGCGTGATCTCGGCTCACTGCAACCTCTGCCTCCCGGGTTCAAGCGATTCTCCTGCCTCAGCCTCCCATGTAGCTGGGATTACAGGCACCTGCCATGATGTACTTTTCATTTGTTTGCTCTTTGGAGTAGCACTTTTCGTTTCCTTCAAGAACTTATCCTGTGCATTCACAACTTGGCTTACTGGCACAAGAGGCCTAGCTTTTGGCCTGTCTTGGTTTTCAACGTGCCTTCCTCACTAAGCTTAATTATTTATAGTTTTTGATTGAAAGTGAGAGAAATGCGACTCTTCCTTTTCCTTGAACACTTACAGGTCATTGTAGGGTTATTAATTGGCCTAATTTCACTGTTGTTGTATCCCAAGAAATAGGGAGGCTTGAGAAGAAGTAAAAAGATGAGGAAACAACCTGACGAGGATACAGTCAGAAAACTCACGTTAAGTTTGCCATCTTACATAGGTGCGGCTCATGTGCCCCAAAATAGTTACAATTGTCACATCAAAGATCAGGGATCATAGATCACCATAACAGACAGAGTAATAATTTAAAAGTTTGAAATAATACAAGTATTACTAAAATGTGACACAGAGACACGGTGATCACATGCTGCTGGAAAAAGTGGTACCAACAGACTTGTTCAATGCAGGGTTGCCACAAATCTTCAATTTATAAAAATTGCAATTATCTGTGAAGCACAACAAAGAGAAGTGCAATAATACAAGATATCCCTGTAATGAAATCTTAGAGAATTGTTAACATTACATGAAATAAACATGCACAGAATTGTTTTCAACATATATTTAAAGGCAATTATCTAGAATCTTTTAAATGTGTATTAAAATTCAGAAGTTTTATAAATTTGAACTTTAAATTTTCCTCACAAGCTAGATAAGTTACTGCATTCAGCTCTTCCTACATTCAGCTCACAATATTTGTGGCTTCTGCATCTGTAGATTCAGCCAACTATAAATAGAAATTTTTTTTTTTAAACAGGATAGTTGTGTCTGTACTGAACATGTATAGGCTTTCTTGTCAATATTACCTAAACAGTACAGTATAACAACTAGTTACATAGCATTTACCTTGTGTTAGGTATTAAAAGTTATCTAGTATTATTCAAACTATATGGGAGGGTGTGTGTAAGTTATATGCAAATACTACACCATTTTATTTAATGGACTTGAGGATTTGTGGATTTGGGTATGAGGTGGGAGGTCCTGAAACCAGTCCCCCTTGGATACCAAGGAACAACTGTATTTTACTATTACTATTATTTTTCCCATTTTTACATGGGGAAAAATGTAAGCATGTTGCATATATAATTGTAAGTGGGTGACTAGTTCAGCATTGCTTAAATTACTGCTGGATAGCACCTCCTTTGTTTTACATTTATGTTCACAGTACTGGATTCCCTGTATTTTAACCATTGGCATAATTATCATTAATTTGTACTGTGGTTGACAATGAATTATAAGGTATGTTTAGTAACAGTGATTGCTCTTTTATGAAATTACAAACTTATTAAACAATATTAGGGAATTGTTAACATTGTTAGGGTGTGATAATGATATTGTAGTTATATTTTTTATAGTTAACAGCTGTTATATTTAGGTGGTAGATATATCAATATGTTTAAATTCATTATACTATTCTTGGTTTTTTGTATGTTCTTGACATTTTTTATAATAAAAAAGTTAAAAAAAAAGTTAGCAAAAGATTGTTTTCCCACTTTCTCCTAAAATAATGTGGAGACACTGACAGAGGACGAGATGTTTTCATTGAACCTGTTCTACTAGGAAAGAGACATTTGAAGTAAGGTTTGTAAAGTTTTACTCTGAAAGGTAAAAACAGCCACATGTTGCATATTTATGTGTTTAAAACAAAACCTTGAATGAACTAATATTTTCCCACTTTGCTTTTTAGTGGAATATTTCAGATTATTTTTTCCAAAGAGGGGAAACTATTGAAAAAGAATTAAATAAGGAAGAGGCAGCACAGCAAAAGCAGGCAGAAGAGAAAGGAGTGGTTTTAAATCGGCCGTTCCACCCTGCACCGCCATTTGATTGCTTGTGGTTATGTCTTTATGCAAAATTGGGTGAGCTATGTGTGGATCCCCGTCCTGCTGTCAGGAAGAGTGCAGGGCAAACTCTGTTTTCTACAATTGGTGCACATGGAACTTTATTACAGCATTCAACCTGGCACACTGTTATCTGGAAGGTATTGTAAAATAGATTGGACTATCAGCTTTTAATGAAACATGCTTATATATTAATACTTTTTCAGTTAAACTTATTTCTTTTAATTTTTAAAGAATTTCCATGTATTTGTGTATTTGACAAAACAGGAAATAATAACTGTGTCATACTGTAAATTGTACCTCACACAGAGCAAATCAAATATTAACAGCCTTATCTCTGTTTCTGTCTTCATCTCTTATTATCACTTTCGTGATTTCTGCCTTTATCTTTCTCTTTTTTCCCCCTGTTTTCCCAAATTGTAAAAACCAGGAGTTACTAAACAACAAAGGGTAATCAGTCCCTTACAATAGAATGGAAAGCTTTTGAGGTTTTTGTTTGTTTTACTTTTGAGGTCTACTTATAAATATGTAATTTAAATATAATCAAAAGAGAATTTTATCAACAGATGAATATCAATAGTAATGAAGTTTACTTGTTTTCCAAACAAAAGTAACCTCCAAGAGGTATATTGTACATGTAATGTTTATTCATTAAATTACAATTTCATTTTTTTCTTCTTTTGAAACTTTCTAATAAAATCAGCAGTTTATTAGTGATCATTCCCTGTTTGCTGAAAGTCTCTTCTTTTTTGTTCCATCTGTTCCATTATAATAAAATTCTGTTTATAATCCTTTCATGTGCTTTTGTGAGTTTTTCAAATTAATAGACCCCAGAATGTCTTCTTAAAAAATTAATGGACTGGACATGCTGGCTTACGCCTGTAATCCCAACATTTTAGGAGGCCGAGGCAGCAGGATCACCTGAGGTCAGGGGTTCGAGACCAACCTGGCCAATATGGTGAGACCCCATCTCTACTAAAAATTGTAAGAAAAAATAGCTGGGTGTGGTGGTGCACACCTGTAATCCCAGCTACTCGGGAAGCTGATGTACGAGAATCTCTTGCACCTGGGAGGTGGAGGTTGTAGTGAGCCAAGATCATGTCACTGCACTCCAGCCTGCGTGACACAGTAAGACTGTCTCAAAAAAATATATTATAATAATAACACTCTGTGTTCCCAAATAAAATAATCCAAAGCCCTGTTTTCTTTTTTCACTTAATTTTTATTTTTTTTAAGTGATAAATATTATATATATTATAGTAAAAAACCCTCTTTCCTTCTGTCTTCTATTTCATTTCCATCCCATAGTTCCTCCTCAGATCGAAAACATGCTTAATTCTCCCATACAGTTTGTTTTTAATCTAATACTTTTCTAATTTTCCTTTCAAGCAACTTCATTTTTTATCTTCTTACTGCCTAATTCTTAATGATTTTTTTCTCACACCCCTTGCATTGTTTCATTTTCTGTAACTGATTTCTACTTCAGTCTCTTAAACATTAGAGTGTAACAGAATCACCTTAAAGACTTGTTAAAGCACAGATTGTTGAGCCACTATTGTCAGCCCTCCCCCAACTTGGATTTCTGATTATTTTGACCTGGAGTGAGGCCTGAGAATTTGTATTTCTGTCAAGTTCCTGGGTGAAGCTTGATGCTGCTGGTTAGTTCAGAGACCACTTTGAGAAACACAGAAATTATTCATAGGCTACAGTTGGTCTTTTTTTGTGAGTGAAAGATAGGGTCTTTCTCTGTCACGCAGGCTTGAGTGCAGTGGCCTGATCGTAGCACACTACAGCCTTGACCTGCCAGGCTCAAGTGATCCTCCCACCTCGGCCTCTTGAGTAGCTGGGATTATAGGCTCACACTACCAAGCCCAGCTAATTTTTAAAATTTTTTTTGTAGAGACAGTCTCACCATATTGCCCCGGCTGTTCTCAAACCCCAGTCTTCAAGCAATCCTCCCCACTTTATGGCCTTCCAAAGCACTGGGATTACAGGCGTGAACTGTCTCCAGTAATTCTACTTTTGTCCTGGACCCCTCCCTTTAGCTTTGTTTTTTTTTGTTTTGTTTGTTTGTTTGTTTGTTTTGAGAGGGAGTCTCGCTCTGTCACCCAGGCTGGAGTGCAGTGTTGTGGATCTCCGCTCACTGCAAGCTCCGCCTCCCAGGTTCACACCATTCTCCTGCCTCAGCCTCCCAAGTAACTGGGACTACAGATGCCCACCACCACGCCCGGCTATTTTTTTTTTTTTTTTGTATTTTTGGTAGAGACGGGGTTTCACTGTGTTAGCCAGGATGATCTCGATCTCCTGACCTTGTGATCCGCCCACCTCAGCCTCCCAAAGTGCTAGGATTACAGACGTGAGCCACCGCGCCCGGCCGGCTTTGTTCTTTTTTTATACATTACCCCATAGATCCTCCATTGATACCTCAACAAGTCTTATATTTTATCCAGTTAATTTAATTTTATTTTTTATTTAAGGCAGTATCTCACTCTGTTGCCTAGGATGGAGTGCAGTGGCATGATCACGCTCACTGCAGCCTCAACCTCTCCCGGGGACTCAGGTGATCCTCCCACCTCAGCCTCCCAAGTAGCTGGGACTACAGATGTATACCACCACATTTGGCTAATTTGGGGGGTTTTTTTTGTAGGGACTGGATTTCGCCATGTTGCCCAGGCTGGTCTTGAACTCCTGGGCTCAAGCAATCCGCCCACCTTGGCCTCCCAAAGTGCCAGGATTACAGATGTGAGCCATTGTGTGCAGCCTTATTTTTTTATATTCCATGATAAACTTAAGAATATATAATTATGGCCAGGCACAGTGGCCCACGCCTGTAATCCCAGCACTTTGGGAGGCCGAGGCGGGCAGATCACCTCAGGTCAGGAGTTCAAGACCAGCCTGGCCAACATGATGAAACCCCATCTCTACTAAAAATACAAAAATTAGCTGGTGTGGTGGCAGACACCTGTAATCCCAGCTACTCAGGAGTCTGAGGCAGGAGATTCGCTTGAACTTGGGAGGCAGAGGTTGCAGTGAGGTGAGCTTGTGCCTGTGCACTCCAGCCTGGGTGATAGAGTGAGACTCCATCTAAAACAAAAACAAAAACAAAAACAAAGAATGTGTAATTACCTTTATTGGTCAGTTTCCTCCAATATATAGGGATTGATAAGACTTTCAGGTATATTTTTTGTAACACTTTGTAGATTCCTATGCTGTTGCCATTATGCTATTACTTAAGCTATATTATCAATGCATTTTAAATGACATTTTTATAAATATTTAGGTACTCTTTCATCTACTGGACAGAGTTCGAGAGTCCTCTACCACTGCAGACAAAGAAAAGATTGAGTCTGGAGGTGGCAATATTCTCATTCATCATTCAAGGGACACAGCTGAGAAGCAATGGGCTGAGACATGGGTGTTAACATTGGCTGGAGTAGCAAGGATCTTCAACACTAGAAGATATTTGCTGCAACCTTTAGGTATACATATATTTTTTTCTGGTTATACAAGTAATCAATGTTAAAAGAAATTTGGAAAATACAGACAATTCTTTTAGAGTTCATATACAATGCTACTACCTAAGAATAATCTACCTTAACGTAGTCTTTATGTGTGGTGTGTGTGTAAGCATGTGTATTTTCATTTGTTTCATTGAGAAATTATTTAATGTGTACCTACTGTGGGCTAGCCTCTAGGGGATACAATGAAAGGCAAAATACCCATCATTCTTGCTATCATGGGCATGAGGAAGTACCCATAATTACATAAATAAAGGCAAAATTTCTACAATGGCATGTTACAAGGAATGGTACATTGTGAGCCTCAGTAGGTATTTGACCTGGCCAGTGAATTCCAGATGGGCTTTCCTGAGAAAGCAATAGTTTTCCTGAGATCTGAAGGGTAGGAGTTCATCAGGCAAGAGTAAGATGAAGTGTGGAGAGCCTTACAGTCAATGAGAGAATGTAAAAGAGACAAGAGAAGGTTGAGGAAAAGAGATGGTGGACCCTAGCATGTTTAAAGGTCTAGAATGAAGAGAATAAGAAAGAGTTTGATTATCAAAGAGATTGAGAGGTAGTGAAAGGCCAGATCATCCAGATCATGTAGAATGTGTTAGGAGAAAGTTAGGAGACTGGGCAGGATGGCTCATGCCTATAATCTTAACACTTTGGAAGGTGGAGGCAACAGGATAGCTTGAGCCCAGGAGATTGAAACCAGCCTGAGAAATATAATGAGATCTCATCTCTACAAAAATTTTTTTAAAATAAAAAATCATCCAAATGTGGTGGTGCACATCTGCAATCCCAGCTACTTGGGAGGCTGAGATACAAGGCTTGCTTGAGCCTGGGATATGGAGGTTGCTGCAGTTAGCCAAGATTGTGCCACTGCACTCAAGCCTTGGTGACAGAGTGAGACCCTGTCCCCCCCCCCCCAAAAAAAAGTTAGGATTTCATCCTAAGAACAATGAAAAAAACTGATAGATTTTAATTCATGATTTAACATGATCAAATATGCACTTCAAAAAGATCACAAAGTGCATGTCTTAGTGTGCATGTAGAATGGAATGGCAACAAAGAAGGATGGCAAGATGTTGTTGGACTGGTTAGGAAACTGTTGGCTGTGTGTATCGGTGGTTCTCAAACAGGGCCCATTTTTCTCCCATAGGACATTTGGCAATTTTGGAGACATTTTTAGTTATCATAACTGGGGAAGGTTGAGCATTACTGTCATCTGGGGAGGGTAGAGGCAAGGGTTGATGCTACACATCTTACAGTGCACATCTTACAATGCAGCCTCCTATAACAAAGAATTATCCAACCAGAAATGTCAATGGTACTAAGACTGAGAAACCCGGTTGCCGACTATACTACTTTCAGTTCTGGTGGTAATGCTGGTGGTGGTAGAAAAAGGTGACCAGAGATACTTTTGTACATAGTTATGAGCATGTTGTACACATTATTTTATCTATTTTATTATTTTGTGTTTGGCATTTTTTAAACTTCTTTGTGTTAAAGGACAAGCATATTTACTCATTCCATAGGCATTTTTATATGTTGTTCTTTATGTGCACTTTTTTCTCCTTTTTTCCAAAAATAATTTGCAGTGTCTGATCCATTTTGCATGTTAGGGCTTGGTATATGTATTTTTAAATATTGGGATTTTTTTCACATAAAATTTACATACAGTGAAATGCACAAATTTTCACTGTACATTTGCTAAGTTTTGGCAAAATAAGCATTGTTTTTAGTACCTTCATGATATTTCTCTTAAAAGCTAAGAACTAATAGATTTAGATTTTTTTTTTTTTTTTTTTTTTTTTGATGGAGTCTCACTCTTGTTGCCCAGGCTGGAGTGCAATGGCACGATCTTAGCTCACTGCAACCCCCATCTCCCAGATTCAAGCAATTCTCCTGCCTCAGCCTCCCAAGTAGCAGGGATTACAGACAGACATGCGCCACCATGCTCGGCTAACTTTGTATTTTTAGTAGAGATGGGGTTTCTTCATGTTGGTCAGGCTGGTCTCAAACTCCTGACCCCAGGTGATCTGCCCGCTTTGGCCTCCCAAAGTGCTGGGATTACAGGTGTGAGCCACCATGCCCAGCCTAGATTTAGATTTTTTTTTAAATGAAGACATAAGGCAGTTAATGACTTTGATAATTCTTTGTAAGTTGATGACTAAGAAATGATATTTGTTATTTTAGAATAAGTTTTATATTTTTAACATAACCATGTGCAATATATAATTACATCTAGTCTTTTAAAGGAACTCCCTCTCTGACATAAAATATGTTTTAGAGAAATTGCCGGAGTTTTTCTCCCTAAATGGCACAGAATATTCTAAATCTGATATTAGGTCACCATTCTGATTGGTAAATGTAATGATTCATGAGACTTTTAAACTGTGATGGCAACAGGTAGAAGTGTTTTAATTGTTTGACATTTTAAAATGTAAGTTGTCAAAACTCTTTTAAACAGTTTACTTAAAATTCTGTGTTTTTATTGTATGTAAATTTTACTTCTTTTTTTTTAAGATAGAGTTTCGGAGTTTCACTCTTGTTGCCCAAGCTGGAATGCAGTGGTATGATCTCGGCTCACTGCAACCTCCGCCTCCTAGGTTCAAGCGATTCTCCTGCCTCAGCCTCTGAGTAGCTGGGATTATAGGCGCCTACCACCATGCCCAGCTAATTTTTGTATTTTTAGTAGAGACATGTAGGTTTTATCATGTTGGCCAGACTGATCTCAAACTCCTGACCTAAGGTGATCCATCCGCCTTGGCCTCCCAAAGTGCAAGGATTATAGACATGAAGCACTGGGCCCAGCCCTCAATTTTTAATAAAAAGAATATGGTGGGGAAAGATGCATATAACTAGGCAGGTGTTACGGTTTGTCCAGAGTAGGCAGGTTATACCAGACCTACTTCAAGCTTTTCTGTTAACCAACTGTTTTCTCAGGAATTTGGGGTTTATCCCTTTTTTAAAAAAATCTGGTCATTTATCACCTTTCCAAAGTGAAAGTTCTTAAACTTTGATTATTTATTTTACATGTTTCATAGCCTACTTATGTTGTACTGCTTTGGAAAATATCAACTTTCCTAATTTTTTACATCATTTTAATGTAGGTATGTGGATAATAATCCGTGTTATTAACAAAGCCATTAGGCTTGTTTGCTGTAGTAAAAAGATCTGGCTGGACATGGTGGCTCATGGCTGTAATCCCAGCCCTTTGGAAGGCTGAGGCAGGAGGATTGCCTGAGCCCAGCCTGGGCAACATGGTGAAACCCTGTCTCTACAAAAAATACAAAAATTAGCCAAGTGTGGTAGTGAGCATCTGTTGTCCCAGCTACTCAGGAAGCTGAGGTGGGAGGATCTCTTGAGCCCAGGAGTTCAAGACCAGACTGGGCAACATAGCAAGACCCCATCACTACAAAAAAATAATTTAAAAACAGATTAGCCAGGCATGGTGGCATGTGCCTGTGGTCCCAGCCACACTTGGGAGGCTGAGATGGGAGAATCACTTGAGCCCAGTGAGCCATGATCATACCACATGATGCTCTAGCCTGGGTAACAGAGTGCAATACCATCTCTTAAAAAAAAAAAGAAAAAGAAAAAAATTCTGCAGCTCTAAAATAATTTAAATATGAAAACTAAAGTATAAAGTTAAGATTTATATGGAATGCGACATAGTTTATCTTAAATATTTAGACCAATAAAAAACATGTATTATACTGTCCTAAGTTACAACTTTTCCAATGATTCTCTGATTAAGAATGAGAACGTCTTACTTAATAATTAATAAAGGTAGATGGATAGACTGAAGATGTTACTGAAATGCTTTTGTTTCAACCTCATTGATTTATTTTTCTGTTCTCCTTAGGCAGAAGTTCTGGGAAATTGTATAAATATGTATAAGTACATACATATTTTGGGGTTTAAAATTTTTTTTTACTTCAGTAGCTTTTGGGATACAAGTGGCTATTGGTTACGTGGGTGAATTGTATAGTGATGAAGTCTGAGATTTTAGTGCACCCATCACTTACCTGAGTTTTGTTTTTAAGATTGAAACGTTATTTGATATATCCGTCATCCTCTTCTTGGTGCCCTTTGTTCCTATATCTGAAAAATTTTTTATCGGATTTCTAGGTTGTGATAATTTTAATTTCCATTGTTAGTATCTTAGTACCTAGTCATATATTTTTCAGTTCTGTAGGATTTTAAGCAGAAAAATTAAGCAAATATGCTTTAAAGTGTCTAATATTAAGAGAAAATTTGGTCACTTTTATAATAGTTTTTCTTCTCTTCCTAATATAGGAGATTTTTCAAGAGCTTGGGATGTTCTTCTTGACCATATACAATCAGCAGCACTCAGCAAAAACAATGAAGTGTCTCTGGCTGCTCTGAAAAGCTTCCAGGAAATTTTACAGATTGTGTCCCCTGTCAGAGACTCGGATAAGCCTGAGACACCGCCTGTAGTTAATGTACCTGTGCCTGTTCTTATAGGGCCCATATCGGGCATGAGCAGGCCATTCGTAAGAACAGATTCCATTGGAGAAAGACTTGGAAGATATAGTAGCTCTGAGCCACCCATTGTTACTGATGAGCTTGAAGATTTGAATCTATGGTGGGCTGCGTGGAATACCTGGTATAGAATTGGATCTGAAAGTACTAAGCCTCCTGTTACTTTTGATAAACTAACCTTTATTCCTAGCCAGCCTTTTCTTACAGCCTTAATTCAGATATTTCCAGCTCTCTACCAACACATAAAAACTGGTTTCAACATGGATGACTTGCAAAAGTTGGGAGTCATATTGCACAGTGCTATTTCAGTCCCAATAAGTTCAGATGCATCCCCTTTTATTCTTCCATCTTATACCGAAGCAGTTTTGACAAGTTTACAGGAAGCTGTACTTACAGCTTTAGATGTTCTCCAAAAGGTAATATTATTTTAGTGGCTATCTAAGTATTAATGCATATAGTTCTCTGAAATTTTTTGTTTTGCTATATATTTGCAGGGATAAATTTTTATCATCAAGATTGTTTTATATGTATACTTTGGGACAAACTGAGGATTGTCAAGATCTAGGTATTTTGAAAACTTGTGGTTTTCTGATGTATTTTGAAAGGTAATTCATGTATGTTTTGAATCTTAAAGAAGCTGCCTGCATCCTCATGTTTCACTTCACCAGGATTTTTGGTTTGTCCATGCAAGTCTTCACAAGAGGATATAATATTTGGAATAAAAGTTTTAGTAAAGTACTTTTATAATTAGAAAATTGATAAGCAGTGGGATTTTTTAAAATCTGTGCTTAAATTTAGCTCTGAAATTATTGAAAGCCTATATTTAAAAAAAGAAATTTATGAAAAGTATTTTTCCTCACAGTTTTTAAAGAGATTTATTTTTACTGTGTGTATTTTGTTATTGCAAAAAAAAAACTATTCACACAAACATCTAAAATTATAGAGCAAATTCAGATTAGCAAGCAAGACTAGATCAAATTCAAAGTGTTTTTTAGAGTATCAAGAAAAATTGATAGCACAATTCACAGTCATCAAAATGCTAAGCAAAAATTGCCAACTGAGTAGCCAGCCATTCCAACAAAGTAAAGACATTCTAATAAGATTGGAGTAAATCTGGATTTTGATCACACATGTTATAAGTAACCATTTGTGTAGTGTAAATTAGATTTCTAATTAACTGCATCTTACCCAACTGGAATGATAAAAATTTTTCACAGTAAGAATTTCTACTGTACCATGATACCTCCTAATTACCTCTGGAAGAAGGTTAGCTGAGCAGCAGTTCTTGAACTGTTTAACCCTAGTTGTGTTGTGCAGGAAATGTGAGGAAACTAAAAATAAAAGACTCTGGCATTTAAAAAAAATTCAGTGTAGGGATATTGGTTTTCTACAATTGAACTCAAAATACCCATCTTTATTTTCAATGGGGAAGAAAAGTAGCCTGTCAGTAATTACCCACCCTGTCCTTGGACATGCAAATAAGTTGCTTATAGACTTCAGGGGATGGAAGAGTTATCCTATCAGAAAAGAAAATAAGACATAGGCCTTTTGAGATACCCGTAATCTGGTACTGTCATTCAGATCTTTGATTCAGGTTTTTATATATGTGTACAGGATAAACAAGAAACAACTTTTTTTTTTTTTCAGAAAAAAGTGTAAATTTTATTTTTAAAAACTCTGCTTTAGCAGTGAGAGGAAAAGTGGAATCATTTATCCCAACTACTGGTAATTTGTTCTGAGCTTTTAAGAGCTTTGAAAACAAAATATACCTTCAGTCTGAAACTTAGGAAGGGTTATTGTTGTTCATTTATATTATTTTAAAATTATTAATGTTCACACTAGCCATTGTTATGTTGTATGATTACCTAAATGATGTTTCATAGACCTTGAATGTAAGATTTTTAATGGGTTTCTGTCCCCTAACAGAAAAACATATATTTTATTATCAGAGTGTTTTTATATTTTCTTCCACAGGTGTGAGGAAATTTTAGCACAAGCCAAATTTACTTGCTTTTGCACTTTATCCTTAAACTAATAGTTATCCAGCAAAACATTTTATAGATAGAAAGCTATTTTCTTTCCTAAGAGAAAAACTGATTTCTGGTATCATGTTTTCTTTCTAAAGGGGAGCATTTATGTTGTTCTTCCTCAGTGCTTTTATATTGTTTAGGACTTCAAGTTCTCAGTCTTCTCTTTGTTCTCAAATCACCAGTTCCCCGCCAAGCTAACTTAGTTATATGTGCTAATTTATTTATTTATTTATTGCCAAGTTATTTTAGCATACGTAGAGGAGCTGGGAATTTAATTGTCTGCTTTCTGTATGTGCTGTACTGTAAGTCCTGAGGTCAGGAAACTGCATCTGTCTTATTTATTGCTAAACTTCTTAGTCAGATGGCTGGATACCGTATCTGCATTCATCACCAGGGCTGCCGGAGTTGCACTCTAGGAGACAATATCACATTGTATGTGAATGATGCCCTTGGAGTTGTGTAACAAAGCCCTGTCTTCTAAGCAGCATGGGCAAGTTTCTTAATCTTTCCGTACTTCAGCTTCCTCATCTATAAAGTAAAAATAATAAATCTACAACTTTTTGCTTGTTAAATGGGATATGTGTAAGGCACTTAGTGCCTGGCATGAGTTAAACATCCAGTAAATGTTAGCTGTTGTTATTTTCATCATCAAGTTCTCTAGCAAAGGCCTTAGTACGTGCCAGGCACTGAAAAGATTATTGTTAAATGAGTTAGTAAGTGAAACCTTAAACAATATAAGAAATATAGGTGTTCAGTATTTTTTCTTGTCTTCAAATAGACAGCTTTCAAGGACTAATAGAAAATATTATCTAGATTGCTTATCAATTCTTAGCTTTTGGACTAAAATTTGTTATCAGGTTTAGTCTATAGATTTTTTTGATATTCAGATTTCAGAATACTGAAGAAAAGCCCATAAAAACTCCTTAGATGCAGTTTGTTGTTAAAAAATTATAGGTTCCAAATTATGCATTTTTAAAGTCCGAAAATTGCTCTATACATCAACTATAACACTATTAGTATGTTTTCTTATTATAAAGGACCATTGAAAATCAAAATGCATAGTTAAAGTCATTAATTTGTGTTAAGATACTTACAAAGAAATTATAATACTTAGTTTTCTCAGGTACCCACCTGTGGTTTTTTGTTGTTGTTAGTCATTGGAAATAAAATAATTCACTTAGAGTAATTCAGTCTCTTTTTTCCACAGTAATTACTACGTGTTTACTTCTAGGAGTTAAGACCCAGCAAGAGGTTAATGAGGAAGAAAGTAGAACCATTACAAGCAGTCAGTAAAGAGAATTTTTAGAGTGCATAAATTTTACTATTCAAATTCTTCATTATTTCTGAGAAAAAAAATACTGAGACATGGTGTTAGATGTCTTTATACTACTTTCTTACATTATAATCATAGGACAATCAAACTTAGGTATGGGCAGTACTTGCATATCTACTTCATATCTCAGTGCAGTTTTATCTAAAAGTTCCATTAGAGCTAAATGGCTACATCTCCTCTCAGGGAAAATAAAACTAATATGTTATCTGATAAGCTAAAAGCCATGGAGTGCATAAAATAAACTTTGTATATACTGTTTTTTAATAAATTTTTTTAAAAAGTTAAATGGAGGCCGGGCGCGGTGGCTCAAGCCTGTAATCCCAGTACTTTGGGAGGCCGAGGCGGGTGGATCACGAAGTCAGGAGATCGAGACCATCCTGGCTAACATGGTGAAACCCCGTCTCTACTAAAAATACAAAAAACTAGCCGGGCGTGGTGGCGGGCGCCTGTAGTCCCAGCTACTCGGAGGCTGAGGCAGGAGAATGGCGTCAACCCGGGAGGCGGAGCTTGCAGTGAGCGGAGATCGGGCCACTGCACTCCAGCCTGGGTGACACAGCGAGACTCCGTCTCAAAAAAAAAAAAAAAAGTTAAATGGTTTGAATTTTGGTTTAGTATTTTAAGAGTACCTGCCCTCTCAGGCATAAAGTGATCATCCTTTTTGTCTTATAAAGCACAAGTATATTTTAGACACTTCATAAATAAGATTATTAAATATTTTTCTCAGAGAAAAATGAAGACTTAAACAAGAAAATATGAAAAGAAAAAATTTGTGTCTAGAAAAAACCCAATTTAAGTATTTTCAACACATTTGAAATAATTAAAATCTGCCGTCTCATGATACGCATTTTATTCTTTCTTCCTATCAGATTATTTGAAGTAAGAAACCTAGAGAAACTGGTTACTATTTATTAAAATGTTTTCTTATATTAAAATATTTTAATTTATTTTAAATCAAATCTATATATTTAGATACATTTTACATTAAATATACACAGCCCTGTTAAAAATTAATCCACACATTTCTTTTAGAAACAAATTTTCATAGATGACTTATTTTCCCAACTGCAACACACATGATTATTTGTTAAAGTTGGTGGACCAGGCATGGTGCAGAAATCAGATGTCATTTCAATGAACTGATATCACAGAATTTGAAGTCAGTGTCATCGTGGCCAGTGATACATTCTTAATGGCCTAATGGCTGTATTACTGAACAAATAATCAGATTGTAGAACCTGAGGACTGCCTGGGACTTCTCTTTCTTTGCCCTTTTTCTATTCTGTTAAGAAATAAATCACACTTTAAAACTCATTTTTTAGCTGATTAACAGTTTCAGCCTATACTTTATTCTATAACAGTTTAAAATAGTTTGTGCCCTTTAGGGCTTAGAAAAGATGGTATAATACATAAAATAAGACAGGTTTTAAGATTCTCTGGTTAAATATATATACAGTAAAGAGCTTATTGGAGTTCAGATTATGCATTCTAATGTTCTTATTTTGCTTTTATAGGCCATTTGTGTAGGACCAGAAAACATGCAGATCATGTATCCAGCTATATTTGACCAGTTGTTGGCATTTGTAGAATTTTCCTGTAAACCTCCACAGTATGGACAGCTGGAAACAAAGCACATTGCAAATGCAAAATATAATCAGGTAATTTCCTGTAAATTGTATTTACTTTGTAAGATTTCATGGCTTATAAATACAGATAGTTTCACTTAAGATGGACTTTGATTATCTCAGAAAAGGATACTTTTCACTCACAAATATATTTACACATGTCTGTTAGCAGTTTAAGCTGAACAGAAATATTGTTTGGGAAAATAATTCTGTGTTCTTTTTCTCCTCATTTATGACTTTCCTCTTCCAACTGGTTCTTCAGAAAGCTTGGCCTTTCATATTAATCTGCAGTACATCTTTCTTGAGAAATATAAGTTCCTTTGTACTTCTTTCTTGGTTGCCCCATCCCAATACAAAACAGCATCTAAATTCCTAAGTCTAATCTTACTTAAAATAGATACCTGCCATGCAAGATGAAGAAACTGCTTGTACTAAATAAGAAGTTGTACACTACTGGTGTGAAATTTAGTTGGATTTTACATGAAATATTTTTATAGCCATAGTTGGCAAATTTTAACTTTGTTTAAGTAAATTTCTGAATGCATGCACATGCTGATTTTGTTCACTCAATATAAAAATTATAATTTTATATCATCCGAAAGTAGTTTTAATATGTATTAACTTTTCTCATTCTATTTGTCTTGCAACACAATGGAATCACAATAGATCCAACTATTTGCACCGGTGAGTTAAATTTCCTAAAATTGTCCTAACGTATTGGCAACAAATAAAGTACATCTTTCCCGGTTCTTGGTAGAATGCTCTATGTGCTTTTTCAAATAGTTTTAATTTTTTCCTGGCTGAAAATTATTTTTTTCATGAAGTACATATCTCTTTGAAAACTTTGCATGTAATATAATCTGACCTAAAACTAAGGCCTGAACTTTAAGACAAAGATGCTTTCTCTTTGAAAACAATATGATTAATTTAATCTCGTTTATTTTTAACTGCATGTGAAAATATTACTTTCTAGGCGGAATGGGTAGCCTTGAATTATGTGCCGTTTGCTGAAAGGTCTTTAGAAGTAGTTGTGGATTTATACCAAAAAACAGCGTGTCACAAAGCAGTGGTGAATGAGAAAGTGCTCCAGTATATTATTAAGGTATCTTTTTTTCATTTCGACACTTTCATTAGATTGTGAGAACATTATTGAAATTATTCCTTAGGTAATATATTATCATTATATTGGGATAGATGGAAAATACAATTTGTATTATTATTTGTAGTAACTTTTCTCCAATATTCATGAATTGTATTTAGCAAGCCATTTTTCTAAAAGTTCTTTTTAGTGAAAAATATTTTAACATAAATGTGCATTAAATTTGTTACAGTTCTTACATTTTCCCACATAACCCGATGAGAGGATTTCTTAGGACAATATTCCTTAAGGTTCAAGGTTGATGAGCATTCAGGGAGAAATTCACAATGCAGCCCATAAACTTAACTGAACATGCATGCTGACTTTTTTAAAGCCACTTTTTTAGTGTATGGACAGCCATTTAAAAGATTCTTGTTGATTGTGTTTCGTTCCTCTAAGGCTTATTTCTTGTTTTTCCCTATGTTTTGAAGGACTAGCCCTAAACCTTGTTCTTCCTCTAGCATGTGGATGTACCTTATGTTGATCATATAAATACCAGACCAACTTGAGCTGTCTTCTTTCAAGACTCATCTATCCCCACCTTTCTTCATTGGTGATTTTTTTCATTTTTCTTTCAGCATCTTATGCAAGGATTATTAAGCCTTGGATACTACAAGAATTTTCTCTCAACTGTACTTACTATTCAAATTGTCATCCTCTTTCAACTTTCCTTTGTTTCTATGTCCCTTAAATAATCTGTGGCCTTCACCTAGTCACCACTCACTCTTCGCCTATTGTGTGTTGGCTTATGTCCATATTGCTCTACAGAAACTGCTTTCTTAAAGTTACAAAAGACCAAATCTTCACATTCTCAGTCCTTCTCTAATGATTTATCTTCCCTATAGCTTAGTACTGGCCTTCTGAAAGCTGAGCTTTCTGAAAGCTCTTTCTTCCCTTGACTTTTATGATACTTTTCTCTCCTCACTGCTTACCTTACCAAAGCTATCCTCTCTCTTCATTTATTGAGCATATTTTTAAAGCATCTTTCTACAAGGTACTAGCAATTTTAAAATGAATAAAATCATTCTTACATTTAATAATTCAATATAGAGAATAAAGAAAGGCAAACAAGTGATAATACAGTATGTTAAGTGCTAGGTAAAGACCATAGTGGAGGCTTGGCAGATTGACCTATCTGAGCATGTTTCTTATCTTTAAAAGAAGGATAATACCAATACTACTTACATGTCTTATGTATAATAAGAGAATCCATTGAGATACAGCATTTAACGACGCTTGCCAAGTAGTCAGTGCTGAATAAAAATTGAGTTCCTCTGAAAGACAAAAAACTAAGTCAACTGCTGAGGGGATTTGGGCAAGAATTAATAGAGATGACACTTGAAAGAGTTAAGAGTTAGGTTAAAAAGGGGGAGGCAGGTATTATAGGTAAATTAAACAGTGTAAAAGATCGTGGTATATTTTTAAGAAATGTTGAGAAATTTAGTTCGGGACCTGGGATATGTCTGAAAAAATAACTGTTGGTCTTCTAAGCCATCATAAGATCAGACTTTATTCTTTAACCATTGAAGGATTAAACACTAAAGAGTAATATAAATCAGGTTGTGTTTTTTTTTTTTTTTTTTTTTTTTTTTAGAGTTTTATTCTGTCACCCAGGCAGGAGTGGAGTGGCATAATTATAGCTTACTGCAGCCTCAAGCTCCTGATCTCATGTGATCTTCCTGCCTTAGCCTCCCAAGTAGCTGGGACTACCACCACCCCCAGCTGATTTTTAGATTTTTTATAGAGACTGGATCTTGCTATATTGCCCAGGCTGGTCTCAAACTCCTGGCCTCAGGCAGTCCTCTAACCTTCTCCCAAAGCACTAGGATTATAGGTGCGAACCACTGTGCCTAGCGTCAGTTTATACATACACACACACATACATACATACATACATACATACATACATACACATTTTTTTCTTTTTTTTTGAGACAGAGTCTTGCTCTATTGTCTGGGCAGGAGTGTAGTGGCTCAGTCACTGCAGTCTCCACCTCCCGGGTTCAAGCAATTCTCCTGCCTCAGTCCCCTGAGTAGCTAGGAATACAGGCGCACACCACCACGCCTGGCTAATTTTTGTATTTTCAGTAGAGATGGGGTTTCACCGTGTTGGCCAGGCTGGTTTTGAACTCCTGACCTCAAGTGATCCACCCACAGCCTCCCAAAGTGCTGGGATTAAAAGCATGAACCACCATGCCCAGCCACTCAGTTTGTATTTTTAAAGAAGTTAAATGATCTCTTTTCTATAATCCCATTTCATTGATGCCACTTACCACATTGTTTTGTGGTTAATTGGACAAGGCTCTTTCTTCAAAATTGTGAACCTTGTGGTGGCAGGTAATTACTGAGCACGTGCTGTATACCACTGCCTGTTTAGTTGTGTAAACATTTTTAAAAATAAAATGTATAAATTGAATGGATCTGCTATGCTTAATGTTTTTCTTGATTTTAATAAAATATCAATTGCAGTAGCAAACAATACTTTTCTTTCATCTTTGCTTGAGTTATAAAATGTAAACTCAAAATGGCCCATGTATCATTTAGTATTCTTTTGGTTGCAAATGACATACACTCAGGCTCTGACTAGCTTTAACAATAAAGGGAACTCTTGGGCATGCTTGATTGAAAAATTCAAAGATAGAGGAAGGGCTTTATGACTAGTTGATCCAGTGGTTCAGCAGTATCATCAAAAACCACATTTCTTTCTCTAGAAAGTTCTGCTAAGAATTGACCATATCGTTTGTTTCTCTTCAAAGCTGTAGGCCAGTAACAGGATTATATGTCCAATAGGAAGAACGAGGAAGAGAGGGAGAGCGAGAGAGACAGAGAGAGTGTGTATGTTCATGCATACACACATTCACACACTTCTTCTTAAGTTCCTAAAATTAATTTTTAGTGGATCAGCTTTGGTCCCATACCCACTCTTGAACCAATGATTATGGCCAGGGAAATTGATTGGATTCATTGGCTTAATCAACTTACCATCTCTTTGCCTGAATTCCCAAACTGGAAGTAGGGATAGTTCCTCCTAAAGCACATGGATTATATGGAGGTGGAAGGAGGGGAAGGGGATAAATAGATTCTGGGTGTGCTAATTATCTGTTAATGAAGGCATATTTCATGCTAATATGTAATGGTTAATATGTATACTGTATGAGTATTCAGTAATAATTTGTGTGGAAGATGATATTTGGTTTTATATCCTTGAAATATGAAAATGTTTCTACTCTTTCTTAGACCAGAATTTTTATGTAAAAGCAGAATTTTTACTCTAATGCAAATTGCCTGACAGTATGCCAAAACTGTTTGTCAATGGTGCTCTGTGTTAGTTCTTTATGAAGTTTTGGTCAGTCTAGTGTTCTGATTGCCAGATGGAACTGTGATCAGAGAAATTCATTCTGAACCACCACATTAGTTCTTTTAATGAATAAAAGCCACCAATCTCAAAAGTTGATCAGTTGAAAATATAAGTCACTATACTTAGTCACTATATATCTAGTTATTGTACATAATTCAAATGTTCTACTCCTGTACCCTCAATGGTCAAATCTTAAATTATCAGTTTTACTGAACTATTTGGAGAAGGAAAAAAGTACACAAAAGTATTAGAGTAGGATATAAAATTCAAATAATTTTACAGATAGAATGTACAACTTCAAAGTATTGACATTTTATGCTGTGTTTACTCTTCCCTCACCATTAGTTGGAAAATACAGTCATGTACTGCTTAAGGACCGAGATACGTTCTGAGAGATGCATCATTAGGCCATTTCATCGTTGTCTGAACAGCATAGTGTACTTACACAAACCTAGATAGTATAGCCTACTTCACATCCATGCTATATGGTCTAACCTATATATGTGGCAGATGACTGTATAAGCAATATTGACCCTTTGCAGATGGGATATCCACATCAGCCAAATTATTTTTTGCTGGAAGAAATATGGCAGAATTTTCTTTTTCTTTTCTTTCTTTCTTTCTTTCTTTTTTTTTTTTTTGACACAGAGTCTCACTCTGTCGCCAGGCTGGAGTGCAGTGGCGTGATCTTGGCTCACTGCAACATCCACCTCCCGGGTTCAAGCGATTCTCTGTCTCAGCCTCCCGAGTAGCTGGGATTACAGGTGTGTGCCACCACACCCAGCTAAGTTTTGTATTTTTAGTAGAGATGAGGTTTCACCATGTTGGCCCAGATGGTCTTGATCTCTTGACCTCGGGAACTACCTGCCTTGGCCTCCCAAAGTGCTGGGATTAAAGGCTTGAGCCACTGTGCCCAGCCAGAATTTTCTAATTCCATAACGTCAGGTTAATAAAAGCTACAGAATTGTGTTTCCTACTCTTAACTGTTCGGATACTATCCCTGTTATTAATGATGAAAAACTGAGATTCAAAAATGTTATTTATTTAGGCTCATTGTTTATAAGATAGAGATAGGATTTAAAAGTATATCTTTCCAGGCAGTATTTGAGGACCTTTCTGGGAATTGACCTTTCTGGGAAATAACCTCATTTTTTAAATGAAAATACAGTCCTTTTTAAGATGAAAATACCTATGCTATTTTTTTCTCTGCTGTAGTTTTTCTTACGTAATTAAAATTGTGTGTGTATGTTTTAATTAATGCTTATATTAAACTGTCTTTATTTTCAGACTCTTAGGGTTCCTCTCAGTTTGAAGTATTCCTGCCCTTCTGAAAGCACATGGAAACTAGCAGTATCCTCTCTCCTCAAAGTTCTTTCTATTGGGCTACCTGTCGCCCGGCAGCATGCTTCTTCTGGAAAATTTGACAGTATGTGGCCAGAACTAGCCAATACTTTTGAAGATTTTCTCTTTACTAAAAGGTCAGCTCATTCATTTTAAAAATTAAGACAATCTTTCAAGAAGTGGCACATTATATCTTCAGTTGCTCTAAAAACAGTTGTCTTTATTCATTAACAAAGTAATTGATTATTAAGGTTGCTAGATTGTATTAAAAACACCTGGATTAGCCATTTATCCATTGGGTACATTATCCATGAACAATGGAGATTTTTGCTTTTTGTATTATTTTTAGTTATAAGACAGGAATATCATATATAAAACAATACGAATGCATCATATTTAAGCATTTTAACTTAATAAAACTAAGACGATTCATTTTTTAATTTGATGCCCATTGAGCATTACAAGAGAAAAACAATGTTAGAAAATCAGTGCATTACCAGAATAAATCGGATGAGTGGCAATATAATGATCAGCTCTTTAAGATGTTTAGATTTGTCAGGGAATAATAATTTTCATTTTATGGTATCTAATTTAAAGCTTGTATTTAGGATGCTATTTTGACCCCTCACTGAACTACTTACTGTAGGATGATTGGAACACAGACTACGTTTTTTGAATGAAGAATTTGCTGAGGTCCACCTAGAGCTGTGCTATTCAGTACAGTAGCAATCACTGGTTACAAATGACTAATTAAAACCAAACTTTAAATAAAATTAAAATTTTCTTCAGTCGCTCTAGGCATGTTTTAAGTACTCATTGCCATGGGTGACTAGCAGCTGCCACACTGGGTAGAGCAGATTATTGGACATTTCCATCATCACAGAAAGTTGTGTTGGGCAGGACAGATCTAAAGCGTGCCCTTTTACTAAATGTGGACTTGTCTGTAAGAGCTGTAATAACCAGGCATTATTTAATCCTTCTAGCACAAGTAATTATCCTTTGTGTTACAATGGTGAAATTCTTTTCTGATACAGAGCCTTGCTCTGTTGCCCAAACCCAAGTGCAGCGGTGTGATCACAACTCGCTGCAGCCTCGACCTCCCAGACTCAAGCAATCCTCTCACCTCAGCCTCCTGAGCAGCTGGGACCACAAGTTCATGCCACTACACCTGGCTAATTTTTAAAATTTTTTGTAGAGATGGAGGGTCTCACTATGTTGCCTAGGTGTCTTGAACTCCTGGGGTCAAGTGATCCTCCCACTTCGGCCTCACAAAGTTCTGGGATTACAGACATGAGCCACTGCGCCTGGCCAATTTTTTAAATGTTTGTATCCATCAATCATTTTTTGATATTGTAGAATAATACTGTGTACTGCTAAATAACTGTTTAACATTATTAGTTTGAAACCACTTAAATTACGGGTGTGATGTAGTTGAAGAAAAAACTACATTGGCATATGGATAATGATTGAGTCCACAACAGAATGAATTAACTGAAAAAAATTTTCTTTACTATTCTAATATGATTTAATTATTCAGTAAAGAAAATTTCTGGCCGGGCACGGTGGCTCAAGCCTGTAATCCCAGCACTTTGGGAGGCCGAGATGGGCGGATCACGAGGTCAGGAGATCGAGACCATGCTGGCTAACACGGTGAAACCCCGTCTCTACTAAAAAATACAAAAAGCCGGGCGAGGTGGCGGGCGCCTGTAGTCCCAGCTACTCGGGAGGCTGAGGCAGGAGAATGGCGTGAACCCAGGAGGCGGAGCTTGCAGTGAGCTGAGATCCGGCCACTGCACTCCAGCCTGGGCGACAGAGCGAAACTCCATCTCAAAAAAAAAAAAAAAAAGAAAATTTCTAGGGTGCAGAAGATTAACTTGCATTTCCCCTATAAAAGTTTGTCTTGTATTTCAGAATTTAAAATAATAATAGGTGATCCTAATTTCTGTCTTGCAAGTGGTCAGACTTTGTTTTGTATTTTATATATTTTTCACTTCTAGAAATGTTATTGATACCAATGTAAGCATATTGTGTTTCTGAAGGAAAAATTATATGCACTCATAAACTATATTCAAACAAATTATGTTTTCATCTTTAAAATAACTCTGAAAATTTGAGTTCCTTCATAGACATAAGAACCTGAGTCACTTAATTTGTGTCAAGCACAAAGGTTGAGAAATTTAAATTTTTCCTTTTACTTTCTAATTTTCTATATATGCTTAATGCCCCGTTAACAAATTGAATAAGCTTTCAGATCAGCTTTTTTTTTTTTTTTTTTTTTTTTTTTGCAATGAGTAAAACTTCTTTAAGTATTGCTTTCCCTAGCCAGATGTGGTGACACACCTGTAATCCCAGCTACTTTGGGAGGCTGAGGTGGGAGGATTGCTGAAGCCCAGGAGTTCAAATCCAGCCTGAACAACATAGCAAGATCCTGTCTATATATAAAAAAAGTTTTTCTATGTAAAATAATATTTTATATAATTTTGTATCAATGCAGTTGTATACTTTCATTTAAAATTTTGGCTCTAAATTTAGAAGTTTTTGTTTGCTTGTTTTTGTTTTTCTTGAGACAGTTTTTCTGCCATCTTCCTTATTCTTGAGTTTCTTATTAAATATTCTTCACTTTCTGGACTTTATTCTTATTTTATTAAATCTCGTTTTCCGGAGAGTTTTTTTAATATAGAAAAGTGAACACTGGAACCAACGGCCAAATAATAGTATTGTACATAATTTTGTATCAATGTAGTTGTATAATTTCATTTCAAATATTTTGCCTGATTATGGCTCTACTTATCTTAAAGGTTTGAATATGTTTGGTGTGTTGGAAAATACATTACTTAAGAAGCAGCCAGCATAGTGGATAAGAGCATTGGCTTGGCAACCAGACTACCTGGATTCAAATCCCAGTAGTACTGCTTTGTACTGCTTTTTAGACAAGTTATTAAACCTTTCAGTGACTCATTTTTCTCACTGTTAAATGTCAGTAGTAATGCTGCCTAACTTATAGGGTTATTGTGAGGATTAAATCATTTAAAATGAGTGAATGCTTAGAATAGTACCTGGCATGTAAGTACTCTAAAATGCTTGTTACCGCTATTATTGTCATTAATGTTTTTTCTTTCTTTTAGAAAAGGTGACATTATACATGTTAATTCCTATGAAACAACTATATTTTAAACCAGAATTCTAAAGGCCAAAACTCTAAATAACTGAGACTTAGAAATTTAGCTCTAAATTTGGAGGTTTTTGTTTGTTTGTTCTTATTTTACTTGAGACAGTGTCTTGATTTGTCACCCAGACTGCAGTGAAGTCGCATGTTCATGGCTCACTGCAGCCTTGACCTCCTGACCTCAAGTGATTCTCCCTCCCTTGTAACTCAGACTATAGGCGTACATCACCACACTCAGCTAATTTTTGTATTTTTTTGTAGAGACGGGATTTTGCCATGTTGCCCAGGCTTGGAGTTACTTTTAATGGCTAAAAAATAATAAAACTTCTAAATTCAGCTCTCAAGTAACACAGCATCAGTATTCCAAGTTATGGTTATTCTAGTTATAGACTGAAGCTTTCTACTCCATGGAGTAGTTGATGAACACACTAAATTGAGAGTCAGGAGACCTGTGACCTGGTTCTGACTTGCTGTCTACTTTCTGTTGATCATGAGCTGGTCCTTTCCCATCACTAGGCATTATTTTCTTTATTTGAAAGACAAAAAGAAGGCCAGCCGGAGTGTGTAATCCCAGTACTTTGTGAGGCCAAGTTGGGAGGATTGCTTGGGCCCAGGAGTTCAACACCAGCCTGGGCAACATAGTGAGACTCCGCCTCTACAAAAAAATTTTAAAATTAGCCAGGTGTGGTGGCGTGTGCCTATAGTCCCCACTACTTGGGATGCTGAGGTGGGATGATTGCTTGAACCCGGGAGGTTGAGATTGCAGTGAGCTGTGATTGTGCCACCGCACTCCAGCCTGGGCAACAGAGTGAGACCCTGTCTCAAAAAAGAAAGATGAAAAGTTATTTGTTAGAGTAATTGTAAAGGTCCTTGAATGTTTTTAAACAGCCTTTTTAACTTACAGCTTATATTGGATAAAGCCAGTTTAGTTTTTGTTTCATAGATCAAAAATACTTTAAAGCTCAAATAGAAAGCTTTTATTGGTCAGTTGATACTAAAAATGCAGTGTTAAGAGAACTTAAAAACCATGTACATTTTCACAGTTTCATGAGAACAGGTTTTCTCTTTGTTTTTGTTTTCTAAATGACTGATAACTTTGGAGGTCATAAACTTTTAGATTTTAAACTTTACTTAATGCCACATATGTACTATGTTCTATAGCTGAAGTTTATCAGTAGTATTTGAACAGTAGCAAGATTATTTTGGAATGTTGCTTGGAATGGCAAGACTTAATGAATTTAAATAAGACTGATACTTGATCATTTTTTTATATTGGTACCTTTATAAATCCTTTAACCTAATTAATATATACTCTAAGACTTTAAGAATAAACATCTCTCTCTCTCTAATATTCCCCAACCTTTTTGATCTGCAAGATGCTTTGGCAAGGGAATACAATAACACAGAAACTATAAATAAAATCAACTAGAAGAAAAGAAAGCCTTTGCATGTCATTGAGGGCTATTATAAGTAAACAGTTTAAGAGAAAGAAAAAGTCAAAGTTGAAAAACATAAGGACTGCAATTTGGTAAACACTTGAAGTCTATTAGAAATTCATTCAACCAACTTTAAATACCAAAACATGGTAGTTATCAAAGGAGACACAAATGGGTGAGTGGGAAGTTATACAATTAATGATCTGTGGACCTTACATTAAAAATCACAAAGGGCTGTGCAAAAGAATTGAAAACACATGTTCACACAAAAACTTGGACACTAATGTTCACAGCAGTGTTATTCATAGTAGCAAAAAAGTGAAAGTAACCCAAATGTTTATCAACTGCTGTATAGATAAATTGAATGTAGTATATTCATACAGTGGAATATTTTTCAGCCATAAAAAAGGATGAAGTGCTAATGCATGCTCTAACATGGATGAACATTTAAAACATAATGCTAAGTGGAAGAAACTAGACACAAAAGGCCATATATTGTATGATCTTGTTTATGGGATATATGCAGAGTAACAAATCCATAGAGACAAAGTAGATTTATGGTTCCCAGGAGTAGGGGGAAGGGAGATAAGGGGAGTGATTCCTTATGGGTACAGAGTTTTTTTGGGGGGTGATCAAAATGTTCTGGAATTAGAAATGGTGATGTTTGTACAACTTTATGAATATACTAAGGAACACTAAATTGTATCTTTTAAAAGGGTGAATTTTATAATATGTAGATTATATTGCAACAAAAATTTTAATATGTCATACAGAGAGAACTGACAAAAAGTACAAATAACACTTTATCAGTTTGAAGGCTCTTTTTTATTTTAAAGAAAGATTCGTGAAAATAAATTTTTAAAGATTACTGTAGTTTTCAAATTTAAGGAATTTAAGATCTTACATGGCTCATTTGTAACTTGCAGTATTGACCATTGCCCCTTTAACTTATACATAAATTCTGTTAATCAGCATTTTTAAAGCTCAATCGATGTTTTTGATATGTTTGCTAGTTATAAATTAAATAACTATTAGTTATTCAGTTTTTAGTTTTATATGCTACTCTCTTCCCTCATCATATGATATCTTAAAAATCTAGTTCAGTGTTTCTGGTATATGATCCAAATAGTATTAATATTATTAATGTGTGTTGAAATAAACACACTAATATACCTTAGCACATGCTGTACACACTAAAAGTATTAATATTATTAGTGTGTATATTTCTATAACATGGAAACATACTATAATATAGAAACAATATAGAAACACTGAACTATAATATAGAAATATACACACTAATAATATAGAAACATACACACTAATAATATTATTTTATTTTTTTGCTTCTTCATTTTTTGTTGATAATCAACTCATCCTTAGTTACCTCCACCATCATCACAAATCTTTTAATATTACTAAGCCCTTACCTTCCTTGGTTATAAATTAAACACAACTTTTGTCTCTAGAGATGCAGATATAGTCTGTGAAGCTGCTTTGATGGCAGTGATTGTGAAATTCTTCTGATTGGTTCAGGTTTGGGTAAATTTCTTTCAATTTTTTCCTCTAGTTCCTACTACCGATTTATAGTTAGCTTAGGACTTGGACACCAGAATCTAAGTTCCATGAGAAATGGACTGAGTCTATCTTGTTCACAGCTAGATCTTGAACACCCAAGAATATAATACCTGATGCAAAGTAATTGGTACTCAGTAGATATTTGTTGAATGAAAAATGTCCAAATCAATGAAACCACAGTCTGATGCCCATATATTCCTGTATATAAAATTGTATATTATACTTAATATACAGAAGTATATATTAAACCTAAATGTTCTAATACTATTTTTACATCTACAACATAAAAAAGAATAATGTAGGCTCAAATGTCACATAAATCTAGGTTTAGATTGTGGCCTCATCGTTTACTTAAAGTGTGTTCTCGGGCATATTAGTAGGCATTCTAAGTTTCAGTTCCCTCTTCTGTTGATTATGTAATAATTACTACATGGAATTGCTATGGGAGATTAATATAAATAAAGCTCATAGTACAGTGGCTGCCTAACTTTTTAGCTGTCATTATTCTAACAGTTATTACTATCCTATTCTCAACTGTTTTTAAATAGTATCTTGCTGTTTTTTTAACTTTATGTCCATTTTAATGTTCACTCTTATGAGCCACAGTCTGGAATCCACCACCTTGGTTCTCTCAGAACTATTGATTTCCTTTGTTCTTGTTGGAACAATTTTCTGCTTTAGAAAATCTGCATCAGTCCTCTTCTTTACAGATTTTCTCTCTTTATTGTAAAGATCTTTAATCCATTGTATTTGTTACAAATTAATGACTAATGGACTGTCTCTGAGTGAATAATTCAGCAGCTTCACTAAGGCTCTCTCAAATAACCACCAATATAAGTGAATTCAAGTAACACCACAATGGTAACTTCTGCTCTGCTGCAGATGATATATCTTTACCTTTCATTGTTTTTTCATTCATAATATCGAAAGAAGTTTAGTTCTACAGATTTTATTTAGTTCAAGATTGGACCTAGTGTTTTTGTAGTTAGAGTATCATGTTTGTAATTCGCTTAATAGTTTAAACTAATTACTTTAATTTATAATATTACTCTTCTAAATAAATAATAATGCCCCAACCTGGGCTGGAAGACATAATTTTTTGACATTTGAATACTGTTTATCTATTTTGTTTGTATTTGCAGGGAATATTTTATCTTTAAAAATCAAGTATTTTGTTTATTTTTTTAGCATACCTCCAGATAATCTCTCCATTCAAGAGTTTCAAAGAAATGAAAATATTGATGTTGAGGTAAGGAAGCTATTTAAAATGTTTTCCTGTGACCATTTTTGAAACCAAATAGTAAAAGTGTTTGAACTATACAGTTGCTGAAAGAATAAAGTAATAGGTTAAGATTAAAACTGAAAGCATTAAAACTCTTACAGGTTAAATGTTGATGTTTAAAGGACTGACATTTTAAAAGTGACTTCCTTAGATTTGTTATAGTCTTGTGCTTTGTGCATGTTGTCCCAATACTTATTAATACTTCATTTAATACATGTAAAAAGAGTTGATTCAGTGAAATAAATCCATCAGTCAGGGGGCATGTATTTGAGAGCTTACTCTGCAGTTTGACATACCAGATGTTTCTGGTTCAAATTAATCAGTTGCTTGAATTTTTCAATTTTTAATCATCTGTATATATACAGCCTATGGAATTCTTAAAGCAAATAGTGTTTTTTAAAGAATGTATTTTGAGGCCAGGAGCAGTGGCTCAAGCCTGTAATCCAAGCACTTTGGGAAGCTGAGATGGGCAGATCCCAAGGTCAGGAGATCGAGACCATCCTGGCTAATTCGGTGAAACCCCGTCTCTACTAAAAATACAAAAAATTAGCCGGGCGTGGTGGCGGGCACATGTAGTCCCAGCTACTCAGGAGGCTGAGGCAGGAGAATGGCGTGAACCCGGGAGGTGGAGCTTGCAGTGAGCCGAGATCACGCCACTGCACTCCAGCCTGGGCGACAGAGTGAGACTCTGTCTCAAAAAAAAAAAGAATATATTTTGAGGCTGGGAATGGTGACTCATACTTGTAATCCTAGTGCTTTGAGAGGCTGAGGCAGGAGGATTGCTTGAGACCAGGAGTTTGAGACCAGCCTATGCAACATAGCAAGACACCATCTCTACAAAAAAAAAAAATTTAAGTTAATTGGGCATGGTGGTTCACACCTATAGTCCTAGTTACTCGGGAGACTGAGGTGAGAGGATCACTTGAGCTCAGGAGTTGGAGGCTTCAGTGAGCTACGACTGTACCACTGTGCTTCAGCCTGGGCAACAGAGCAAGACCCTGTCTCTAAAAAAATAAAAGTAAAAAAATAAGAAATATATTTTAAGGATTGTAAATGGAATTTAAATAAGCAGTTCTTGTGGTTGTGGATTTTTTTGTTGATGGTTAGGGTTTGGGAGGTTTTTTTTCTTTAAGTGGGATAGAGGAACCGTAATATACATTTGGCCGGGTGCGCTGGCCCATGCCTGTAATCTCAGCACTTTGGGAGGCAGAGGTAGGCAGATCACGAGGTCAAGAGATCAAGACCATCCTGGCTAACATGGTGAAACCTCATCTCTACTTAAAAAAAAAAAAAATTAGCCGGGTGTGGTGGTGGGCCCCTGTAGTCCCAGCTACTCAGGAGGCTGAGACAGGAGAATGGCGTGAACTGGGAGGTGGAGCTTGCAGTAAGCCGAGATCACGCCACTGCACTCCAGCCTGGGCAACAGAGCAAGACTCCATCTCAAAAATAAATAAATAAATAAATAAAATATACATTTAAAATGCATAGGCATTATATGGAAACAAAATATTGCCTTTTGTGCCATTACTGTATTAAAGCTCTCGTGGACTTTAAAGGGCAAAATAATGTACTACATGTTAGAAATAAACTATTTGACAAAAATGAATATAACTTTAATTTCTCTTACAGCTGGTAGTTTTTGGTTATAAAAAGTGATTTAAATGTTATTCTTAATCCTATTTTGAATATTTTAATTCTAACATGGGTAAATTTTCATATGCTGACTATTTTTCTCTAGAGCCCTATTTGCAGTTATCATGCTGAAGATCAACATTTGTCCAAATAGTAAACTATTTTCTATTAAAAAGTTATTAAAAGTTATGGTACTATTTTCTATTAAAGTTACTAAGACAGATGAGAGAAACAGATTAGTAGTCATCCTGTATGCTAACATTAAAATGCTTGTGTACTTCTTTAAAGGAGAGTTCTTTAACTGATTTTCATTTAAAGTAAAATTTAAATTTTACTCTAGAAATTATTTTAGTCAGTCTCTTTCAAGGAAAACAATACATTTGCATTTGCCCCTTTTGTTTTAGGTAGTTCAGCTTATCAGCAATGAGATACTACCTTATGCCAATTTTATTCCTAAGGAATTTGTTGGTCAAATAATGACAATGCTTAACAAGGGCTCAATACATTCTCAGTCATCTTCATTTACAGGTATGTTATTTTAATTTTTTTTAAGTATTAAAAAGTATTGAAGTACTTTTGAAGAAACTGACAGTAGAAATGTTCAATCCTATGATTTTGGTAATGTAAACTGAAGAATGGTAAGGTGATTTTTAGGATTTTAATAGAGAACTAAGCTTTATGAGGAGAAATGTTATGACATGACTATTCTGTGGAATAGAATGTTTTTATTCCATGTTTCTATTCTGTGGAATCTGATATATGATCAGAAACACTGAACTAAATCTTTTAAATATCATAATTGCAAACTGTGAAGAATTAAATTGCAGAGCACTTTGTGGAATCCATGGATGTCACTGCAGGCTGACACAAGTTACCAGTTTTGTGAAGTCATAGATTGGAAAGGAATATAAAAATATGAATGTATATTCTGCCACTTAGCAGTCAATTAACTTTTGAGTCTCAGTTTTGTAACCTTTAAAATGGAGATATTAATACCATCTTCTCAGGACTATAAATTACAGAGTTCGTTTAAAAAAATAAGATGCCTCAACATTTTTTAAGGGAATTAACATTTACTCAGTGCCAACTATGTACAAGATACTGTGCTAGAATGTTATCTCATTTCTCAGAACATTTCTGTGAGGATAGGTACGACCATATTATAGGAAAGAAAATTGATTTAGAAAGGTTGAAAAAATAAATTGCTCACAATCTTAGGACTAGAGGCCAAATTCATGCTTAAAAAAGAACTACATGCTTCTTTTCATGATGTAATGCTGCCTTAATTGGGAACCGATATATAAATTACTGTTTGTTATTAATTCTCTTTTTCTAAACCTGAGCTCAAGTCTTAAATTGTGGCATCAGCCAGGTGCAGTGATTCATGCCCATAATCCCAGCATTCTGGGATCGCTAGGTGGGATCCCAAGGTGGGAGGATCGCCTGAGGCCACGAGTTTAAGACCAGCCTGGGCAGCATCGTGAGACTGCCTCCATCTCTACAAAAAGTTTTAAAATTAGCTGGGCATGGTGACACATGCCTGTAGTCCTAGCTACTCAGGTGGCTGAGGTGGGATGGCTTGAGCCCAGGAGGCTGAGAGGACAGAGTTATGATTGAACCACTGCATTTTAGAGTGCACTCTGGGCAACAGACCAAGACTCTTGTCTCATATATATGTATATATGATTTTAAAACTACACTTTGGGAGGCCAAGATGGGCAGATCACTTAAGGTCAGGAGTTCAAGACCAGCCTGACCAACATGGTGAAACCCTGCCTCCACTAAAAATAAAAAAATTAGCCGGGTGTGACGGCATGTGTCTGTTATCCCAGCTACACAGGAAGCTGAGGCAGGAAAATTGCTTGAATCCGGGAAGCAGAGGTTGCTGTGAGCCGGGATCACACTACTGTGCTCCAGCCTGGGAGATAGAGCAAGACTGTCTCAAAACGAAAAAAGAAAAAAAAAACAAAACTGTAAATTTGTGCCATGTAGATCGTTAATCCTCAGAATTTACTAGAGCCTTAACTAGCTTCTCCTATTTTGTGCTGCGCATTTTAAAGAGCATTTATGTGTACAGTTTGACCACTAGATGTCTCTCATAGTGCTTACTTCACATACTAGGTTTTTTTTTTAGCCCAGTTTTAAAAACTGGCCTGGTAAAGTACGGGTTTAGCAAAGATGAGAATCTCACGGGGAAAATTTTAAAGCCCATTTATCTTAACGTAGCAAACTTTTTATTATTAAGAGTATGCGAAAATATTTAATTTTTAATAAAATACACATTAAGAACAATATTCACAATTAGGCATAAATGTTCAAAGTTAAATAAGGGCTGTTGAGTTACCAAGTATACTTTTCCTGGCAGTTTTCTGATTATATATCTTGCTATTTATAGTATTAAATTTACCAAGACAAGAAAGGTGCATGGACATTCTTTCAGTGACTTTGCCATATGACGCATGTCTTCTCAGCATTAACTTGGAGTTTTCTAACACCTGGGAAAGCTTCACGTGTGAGTCCTTCACCACCACAACAATGCTCCTGCTCATTCCTCTCATCAGACAAGGGCAATTTTGCAAGAGTTTCAGTGGGAAATCATTAGGCATCCACTTTACAGTTGTAATTTGGCTCCTTTTGGTTTATTTTTGTTTCGGATCTTAACATACCATGGAAGGACAGCCTTTTTCTTCAGTTAATAGTGTAAAAAAAATAGCATTGACATGGTTAAATTCCCAGGACCTCAGTTTTTTACAGATAAACTAAATGGCTGGTATCCTCGCTTACAAAAGTGTCTTGAACTTGATTGAGCTTATGTTGAGAAATAAAGTTTGTAGTTTTCATTTAAAAAAAAAAAACTTGGAGTTTTCCTTAAACATATACATACAAAACGGTTCCTTGCTAAACAAGGCCAACCTGTAAACACAGAGGTTCCAGTGATGATTGGCCTTTTGCTTTTAAGTATGATCTGATAGTCAGAGCTCACAGACATTTGAGGAAATTCTCTAACACAAAAGAGAAAGACCAAAACGAATGAAGAGGGAGTAAAAGACATTGGGAGGAAACAGATAAAATGCACAGTCACTGAAAGCATAAAACTACAGTTAGGATGATCAAAGAGATAAAAGACTACAGCAATGAAACAATTTTAAAATGCTACATAAAAGGAGCAGTAGAAAAAGAAAGAAGGCTGGGCACGGTGGCTCCCAGCATTTAGGAGGCCGAGGCAGGAGGCTTACAGGAGTTTGAGACCAGCCTAAGCAACATGGCAAAACCCCATCTCTGCAAAGAATACAAATATTAGCTGGGCGAGATAGTACATGACTGTAGTCCCAGCTACTTAGGAGGCTGAGGTGGGAGGATCACCTGAGCCCAGGAGAACAAGGCTGCAATGAGCTGTGATTGCGCCACTGCACTCCAGCCTGGGTGACAGACTAGAGACTCTGTCTTTTTCAAAAACAAAAAAACAAGAAAGAACTCATAGAAACTAAAGATGTGATGACAAGTTTAGTGAAAGGTTGAAAGGAGAAGTAAAATGAATCCAAGGAGTCTAACATCTGACAAAGAGAGAACAAAGAAAATCTAAGAGAAGGAATTATCAAGGAAATAAACTGAAGAACTGAAGAAAAAAACTTCCGGATTAAAAATAGTGCCAAAAACAGTGAAAGAAAAAAGACCCACAGTCAGGCATGTCATTATGAAATATCAGAATACCTGGGATAAAGATAAGACCCTAAAAGATTTCAGAAAGAAAAAAAAAAGTTCAGTACAAAAGACATTGGAGGCCAGGCACAGTGGCTTATGCCTGTAATCCCAGCACTTTCGGAGGGCAAGACGGGTGATCACTTGAAGTCAAGAGTTCAAGACTATCCTGGCCAACACAGTGAAACCCTGTCTCTACTTAAAAAAAAATACAAAAATTAGCCAGGTGTGTGCCTGTAGTCCCAGCTACTCGGGAGTCTGAGGTGGGAGGATCTCTTGAACCTGGGAGGCGGAGGTTGCAGTAAGCTGAGGTCATGCCACTGCACTCCAGCCAGGGCAACAGAGTGAAGACCCTGTCTCAAAAAAAAAAGAAAAAAAAACACACACACACACACACAAAAACAGACATTGGAATTCTCAGAGGCAGTATTGGATGCTAAAAGACATTGAAGCAGTTGTAAATGGAAAGGACTTTTAACATGGAAGCTCCATGTTAAAAACTCATACTGTTGGCCAAGTATGAGTGTAAAACAGTAATTCTCCAATTTCAGCATGCATCATAATCAACCAGAGGATAAACAATTGCTGAACTGTACCCCTGAATTTCTGATTCAGTAAGACTGGGTGACATGTGAATTTACATTTCTAACAAGTTTTCTGGTAATGCTGATGCTGCAGGGTACCTTTTTGAGTACCATAATATGTGACATTTTCAGAGGTACATGCTCTCAAAAGTTTTACTTCTCATTCATTCTTTCTTAGAAAGCTACTTCAAAATATGCTCTGTAAAAACAAAGTGGTAAACCAAGGAAAATCAGGCATGAGGCTGGGCGCTGTGGCTCACGCCTGTAATCCTAGCACTTTGGGAGGCCAAGTGGGTGGATCACGAGGTCAGGAGATCAAGACCATCCTGGCTAACACAGTGAAACACCGACTCTACCAAAAATACAAAAATAGCTGGGTGTGGTGGCACGTGCCTGTAGTCCCAGCTATTCAGGAGGCTGAGGCAGGAGAATTACTTGAACCCAGGAAGCGGAGGTTGTGGTGAGCCAAGATTGCACCACTGCACTCCTGCCTGGGCAACAAGAGAAGACTCCGTCTCAAAAAAAAAAAAAAAAAAAAAAAGGGGAAAAAGAAGGCATGAGATCTTGGAAGTGGGATCTAACTCAAGAGATAATGGAAACAATTTCCAGGGTGATGGCAAAGACTAGTTTCAGGATATGGCAGAACAGCGTGTCTAGAGAGCAACTGCCAGACTGGAGCAGAGGTCACATTCCAGGAAAGAAGTTGTTGGGAGAGGGAAAAAGAGAGAAAAAGAGATTAATGCAAGTTTGACCACATGAAAAACTATTGTGAAGTATATTTTATAGTGCTGTTTTATAGTATAGAAAGACCAAGTCAAGAAATATGTTGAATAGAAGTGATGAGGATCTTGCCTTGTTTTTGATCTTGTGAGGGAGAATTTGTTTCTCTCTCTCTCTCTCTATACACACACATACACACACAACACAATTTCACTATATGTATGTTATTAGCTATAGTTTGTTCTAGATGCCTTTCACCAGATTGAGGAATTTCCCTCTATTCCTAGTTTGCTATGCATTGTTATCATTAAAGCTCATTGATTTAACTTTTATTAACCATCAAAATTTGTTAATTTTACAGAAGCAGAGATTGATATTCGTTTGAGAGAGGAATTTTCTAAAATGTGTTTTGAAACATTGCTTCAGTTTTCCTTCAGTAATAAAGTCACAACACCTCAAGAAGGCTACATCTCACGAATGGCACTCTCAGTGCTTTTAAAGAGGTCCCAAGATGTACTACATCGCTATATAGAGGATGAAAGATTAAGTGGTAAATGCCCTCTTCCAAGGTATATATTTCATTTTATTAAAGAAATAAATGTATTGTTGTACTAATTGTTGATAACAAGGAAAATTCTGAAAAGCAAGTATTTTTGTAAGTGATCTGAACTAAGCTGAAGTTGTTTATAATCTTATCCTATATGGTGTAAATATTCACAGGTTTTCCTGTAGACATATTAACATGTTTTGTTATGGGGTACTTTTTTAGACCCATCATGGAGGTTATGTAACATATGATACATAGGTACCAAATTACCTTTTTGAATTAAAAAAATAAATAAACTGAATTCCAAAATATATCTTCTTCCAGAGATTTCCAGATAAGGACTTGTGGATCTGTATGAACACATGATATTATTTCTCTATAGTGAAAATCATAAATCATATTTTAGGAATATCCTAGTTTGTTTTACAGTCATTTGCAGGTTTCTCTCTGTGTCAGCTAGCCTGATCTTAGGTCTTCTTTTCATCCAATCTGCTTAATTAAGCCCATGGACCTAAACTGGTTTATTTCTCATCTATTCAACCTGTGTCAGTGGAAGGGGCACTAGGCTTTCCTGGTCAGCCAAGGCTAATCAGAGTTGGAGTACAGACCAGAATTCAACAAAGGATGCAGTCATACATTTGAGTTAGGTTGCACATCTACTTTTAATGTGGAAATTAGAGTTTAAGACATAGCAAATGAAGCCAACAGAAAATAACATGGGAAAACATAGTTATCAAAGTCAGGAAAGACAAAAATCATTGTTGCCATCTCATAAGGTAGGACTAGAGAGGCAAATCACCAGCATTAAATCTTTGTGCACATTTTAATTTACTTATAATAAATTTCTGAAGTTGGAATTGACCTGTCAAAAGACACAGACATTTTATAGCTTTTGATATGCATTAACCAAATTTCTCAACAGAGATTTATACCAATTTACATTCTCCCAATGTCCCTTTCCTTAATTTTTAGCATTTTAAAATTATTTGCCAGTTTATCATTTATCTTTTTCTAATTTGGTGAATGAAAAATAGTCATATGGTAGTTTGCTTTCATTTTTTTTTTTTTTTTTTTTTTTTTTTTTTTTTTTTTTGAGACGGAGTCTGGCTCTGTCACCCGGGCTGGAGTGCAGTGGCGCGATCTTGGCTCACTGCAAGCTCCGCCTCCCGGGTTTACACCATTCTCCTGCCTCAGCCTCCCGAGTAGCTGGGACTACAGGCGCCCGCCGCCTCGCCTGGCTAGTTTTTTGTATTTTTTAGTAGAGACGGGGTTTCACCGTGTTAGCCAGGGTGGTCTCGATCTCCTGACCTCGTGATCCGCCCGTCTCGGCCTCCCAAAGTGCTGGGATTACAGGCTTGAGCCACCGCGCCCGGCCTGCTTTCATTTTTTAATTACCAATGCATATTAGCTATTTGTATTTCTTCTTTTAGAATCCAGTGTATTTTGAATTTCTAGAACATAAATTATAACTTCTCATACTCAAATTTATACACAAAAACACTCCAAAGACAGATGTTAGTAATTTGGTTATGGGCATGATTGAAAATTGATTTCTGAAGTATACTTGGAAATGCGGTAATAAGGTTGTTTTGAGTGGAATGTTGTTAGAATATATTTATATATTATAAAATATTATTTGATTTCAGAAGAAAACTTTCACTTTATTTTTTAATGTTCTAAGTCTTTACTTTTTAACAACTACCTTTAAATTGAGCCTTATTTATAATTGTCCTATGAAGTTATATTGTATTATTCTGTGTTTGTTGCAGTATCATTAAATTGTTTTCTAAAAAGCTACATTGCAACACAATAAAATACTTCAATGCTTACAATAGGAAGTCTTGAAATAGCACCCTGACATGGTATTAGAAAAGTCTTATCTGTACAATAACACAGATGCACACCAGGAATGGGGAGGGATGAGGGCGGGCCATAGACCAGAAGAGCTTTGTTTCTGTGAGGAGAAAGAAGGGAATCAAGCTACTCTTGTTGACCCTTTACTCCAAGTTCATTCTTCATTGCTAATGACTCCAAATAGTGCTACCTTAGGATTGATTTCCAGCATGTTTCTTGTTTGTAGTATTAGAAAGTTAAATAAGTACCATTGTAATTTTGAATATACTTTCATCAGCATGGTAAAATATATGCCATGTGGTAATAGTAGTCTTGTTTCCATTTAAACTTTGGCAAAGCTCTTTTAGTACTAATTAGTTTAAAAAAAAAAAAAACAAACTTGTAGAGAGGTTTTAAAAGCATATATTATAAAATGTTTTAAGGGCAGGGCACAGTGGCTCATGCCTGTAATCCCAGCACTTTAGGAAGCCGAGGCAGGAGGATCACTTTGCAGGGCGATCACTTGAGCCTAGGAGTTCGAGACCAGCATGGGCAGCATAGCAAGACTTTGTTTCTACTTAAAAAAAAAAAAAATTAGCCAGACAACGTGGCATGCACCTGTAGTCCCAGCTACTCAGGAGGCTAAGTGGGAGGATCACTTGAGCCCAAGTAAAGGCTGCAGTGAGCTGTGATCTCACCATTGCACTCCAGCCTAAGTGACAGAGCAAGACCCTGTCTCAAAAAATCACTAAATAAAAATAAAACATTTTAATTTTAAGTAATGTGAAATATCTTACAAATAAATTTAATTTTTCATGAGTAGATTGCCCCACCCCTTTCTTAATTGATAAGTTATGGCAAGAATAACTACAAATTTGATTTGCACACTGAAATACATATAAATAAAATTATTTTTACTTTTATATGCATTTAAAACTAACATTAACCTTGCATTGTATTGTGTTCAGTATTTTTCAAAAGTTCATCTATTTGCACAAACTTAGTTTAAAAAACAAACACACCTGGTAACTTTAAAATCTTAATGGAAATGATTTCCTATCTCTTTTTTAGGCAACAAGTAACAGAAATTATATTTGTTTTAAAAGCAGTCAGTACTCTTATTGATTCACTTAAGAAAACTCAGCCTGAGAATGGTAAGTGCTTAGAAACTCAGTTATTTTAAATTCATAGCATTTATGTTCTATTTGTGATGGACTTTTGTATTACTATTAATTTAACTGAATTATAGGAACATAACAGTCATTAGACTTCTTTTCTCCAGTTCTTATGACAACAAAACATCAAGTCCATTAGGATGTCAATTAAGTAAAATTAATTTGTAATGTTTTCATTTTTTATGAGGCAGTCTACCTGACTTTTTTTTTTTTTTTTTTTTTTTTTACTAAATTGTTCTGAAGTCAGGGTATTGCAAGAACAATCCATATTTCATATATTTTTTAATGTAGATCATTGACTTATTTGGGGAGAGATGGAAAAGGGCTTTATCTTCTGTTTGTACTGATTTACTTTATAGATACAAACTGTACAAATAATTTTGAATCATTTTTATCATTCTTTCTCATTTATTTGCCCTTTCTGTTATTCATTCCTATTCAGTCCATTCTTTACATGATAGCCAGAAATGATTTTTCTATAGTAGGGCTTTGATCATTTATTTCCTCATCCTCTCAAAGCAAAAAAGTATTTTTCATTTACTGTTTCCTACCAAGTTGCAAAGAATACTGCACTCTGACTCCATTCTAGTCACACTTCATTTTCCACAATAGATTTCATTTCCCCTACTCTCCACTAAACTAAAATTCTCAATCTTCCCAAATTTTTCCAACCTTTTGTTTATTTCATTATCCAGCTTGTATCGACCTGTTTGGAATACCACCCTACTTTTAAACCTTGTTTTTAATCTCTTAAAGGTAAATAATTCATCTTTTCATTGAATGCAAAGCTTTTTTATGCGTACTTGTCTTGAAGCACTCTATTTGTATTACAATTATGCATGTACATGACTCATCTCCCTTTACATTGTTAAGATTTTTTGAGAGGATTTTCAGACCATGTTTTGTTCTATTTTGAATCCTCTACAACATTGCTTTTCAAAGTATGGTTTGTTGGACCAGCCATTGATTGGCTTCAACAGTTTGGTTACTGGTCTGGGACAAAATAGTGAGCTGGCATCAGAATATAAATCAGATGTGTCACTAAACACACTGCTTGGTTCAGCTGACTTTTTTTTATACAAGAAGACATTGTAAAGAAGAAAGCAGCGTGTTGGTTTACATTCTGGGAAAAGCTTCTTATTTTGTAGCAGATTGGCACTTTAAGGAGCATTACTTTCAATACCCAAGAAAAAAGGAGATTCCTAGTAAATTAATGAATGAGTTGTAGGATATTTATTCCCGTCAACTATTATATAAGTGGAGTAAATATGTATTTTTCTTTTCTTAAAATTCACCCATTGGTACTTTGGCCTAGAAAGGGTATTATACTAAATCTTAAGAGGCAGTACACTTGTATTTATTCAACCCAAAGGGAGGGATGGAATTTCTAAGAAAAAGCCTGGGGCAATGTCCTGAATTTATCCTATTAGAGTTCAGATTTGGGTTTTCCTAAAATAGTGTTCTGGGCTGGTGCAGTGGCTCACATGTGCAATCCCAACACTTTGGGAGCCTGAGGTGGGAGGATTGCTTGAGTCTAGCAGTCTGAGACCATCCTGGACGATGTAGTCAGACCCCATCTTTTTTTTTTTTTTTTTTTTAAAGAAGAACCAGAACGTGTATAAAGGGAGAAAAAGAAGCAAAAACTCAGTAAAAAGGTTATATGTATAAGACATTGTAGTAATAGATGATTTAACTAAATGAATATTAAAAATTGTTTAATAGAGTTTGAATTATGTCTCTGGGTCTATGAAGTAAAAATTTGAATGTAAGCATATAAGATGATATAACATTTTAGGACGCTGTGGTAAGCTTTATTAAGAAAAAGAATGACTTCCCTATTTGTTTTGGGGCTTTTTTGTGAGAAAAGATGCATTTGTTAGACTTATTTTTGTTTGGGGAGTTTTTTGTTTTTTTGTCTTTTTTCAGACAGGCTCTCGCTCTGTCACCCAGGCTGGGGTGCAATGGTGTGATCGACGCTTACTGCGGCCTTGACCTCCTGGGCTCAAGCAATCCTCCTATCTTAGCCTCCCAAGTAGCTGGGACTGCAGACACGTGCCACCACATTCTGCTAATTGTTTTGTATTTTCAGTAGAGATAGGGTCTTGCCATGTTGGCCAGGCTGGTCTCATACTCCTAAGCTCAAGCAGTCTGCCCACCTTCACCTCCCAAACTGCTGGGATTGCAGGCATGAACCACTGCCCCCCAGCCGAGATTTTGTTTTCATCATTTTGCTTGATCTTTATTTAAAATTTTAAATAGGTAGTATACATACACATGGTCCAAAAATCCAAAACTGTAAAATGATATACAGGGAAAAGTTTTAATATGATCTTTTCCTTATTCTTTATCTGCCCAGTTCTTACTTTACCACAGACAACCATTTGTATTAGTTTGTGGATCCCTGCAGAAGTTTATTTTCTAAATACAAAGCACATATTCTAATACTCCCCCATCCCTGTTTTGTACACAAATGAATATTTGTACACAATGAGTTTTGTACACAAATGAATATTTAGAGTCTTGCTCTGTTGCCCAGGCTGGCATGCAGTGGTGCAATCTCAGCTCACTGAAACCTCTGCCTGCCAGGTTTAAACGATTCTCCAGCCTCAGCCTCCTGAGTAGCTGGGACCACCACGTCTGGCTAATTTTTGTATTTTTAGTAGAGATGGGGTTTCACCATGTTGGCCAGGCCTGACCTCAGGTGATCCGCCTGCCTTGGCCTCCCAAAGTGCTAGGATTACAGGCGTGAGACACCACGCCAGCCTAAAACATATTTTAATTTAAGAAATTTGACTTGCTTCCTTTGAGTTTAAGATGTCATCTTAACGTACTTTTGTGTTTTACCGTAATAAACCAAGGGTTAATTTGGTCAATTGACTCTCCATCTGGGACAACCTAGACAGGTTTCATTCTATCTAATCTTTTGTTAAATGATTAGTGTAAAGTTTCACAGGAGACAACTGAAGCAGACTTTTTAAAACTTCTTAGACAGTGGCTTTTAGACTTTTGTATTCTGTTAAGCAGCAAAATTCTTTTTACAAATGAAATGTGATGTGAATTCCCAACATATTAAAACAGAGAAAAGCAGAACAACTCCAGCCTGACTCCTCACCCTCAGCAATACCCATCAGCCCCGTTCCCCGTTTCTTATCACACCCACCCTGAGGAAGCCCCTGTTTGGGAAAAGAGGTTAAATTAACAGTATAGCATTTTTCCAAGATATGTACTAAGGCATGAACATTGATGATGTGTGTTGTCAGTAGATATTGGATGAAAAAAACTCCATAATTGAATTTGGGAACACTGGGTTAAAGTTAAATTTGTTCTTTTACTACAAGCCCTTAATAAATTGATATGAAGACTTTGTCTCCAAAAGGTGAGAGATACGAAACATCTGCCAAACTACTTTATCAGGAGCTTTTTCCTAAGAAGTAAATTGAGGAACACTAGTTTGAGAAACTCATTTCTTTATTTTACAGTGGGAGAAGTAAGATAAAGAGAAATTAAATGACTTGACCAGGGACACCCATCATTGCCTTATTTCAGAAAGAATTTTAGGCAATTGACATCCAGTAAATTGTAGTGAGAAACAGAATCAAAGCTCTCTACACGTAGTATTTATTTTTCTTTAATACTATAATGCCTTTTAGATTTGAGACTTGTTTCACAAAATTTTAAAAATATCTAAGTCTAAAAAAAATCTTGCATATTGGATGCCCAACATTATGCACAATACTTATAGGAAAATATAACTAATTGGGATGTAACACTTTTGCCCATTCAGTAGCAATAGCATTCAGCTGTACTATTTGTTCATGATAGTGGTGAAGAAGGCAGACATGGTTCCTCCCCACTCAAGTCTACATCTAATGATATACATTAAAGATTAGCAAACAGTACAAGACAACAATGAATCAGTTTGTGACCATTTGTAATTAAAAGTAACATCAAAGATATTACTAGGAAAATCATTAAACATATTTTGTATTTCAAAAGCTTTCTACTTTTAGCAGACAACTGAAAGTTTCTAATTCTTGAAACGTACACTACATCCTCTGGCAATTATATTAAAAATGCCAAAGTTTGGATTATTCTGAATTGCTTTGTTAGCTTTCAGAGCCTTTGCAAATTGAAATACCATTTAAAATGTACTTTATCAAATTTATTATTACTGATGACTGCACACTGAACATATATTTTTTCCTATACCTTATTAAATATAGCAGGAAATCTTTGAAAAATTAAAAAGATAAAAAGATACAAGCTTGTAGAATCTTCGTATTTCAGAATTTTTTCTTTACATTCAGTTTAAAGGATTGTGTTCCTGTTAATTGAATAATGTCTGCTATTTAATTCTACCCTTTTGAGGTTTTATACTTTTGCATTACAGTTGATGGAAATACCTGGGCACAAGTAATCGCCTTATACCCAACTTTAGTAGAATGCATCACCTGCTCTTCTTCTGAAGTCTGTTCTGCACTTAAAGAGGCACTAGTTCCCTTTAAGGATTTCATGCAACCACCAGCATCCAGAGTTCAAAATGGAGAATCTTGACCGGCTACAATATATTTGAAAGAAGGAAGATATTCTAAAAAATGTTTGCTCCTAAGTGAGTCTTCTGTGAGAAGGACATTTCTTACTGCAAATAATTCTTGGCAGCTGTCGTTGGCCTCCTTTAAATTGTACTTACCTAAGTTCAGTAATTCATATTACAAGCTTGCACATCAACAAAGGCTCCTGAATGAACAGCAGTGTAAGGCTTTAATAAATTAAACTGATGGGAGGGATAATTAACACTACAATATACATGCTATCATATCTCCAATTGGTGATTTAAAGTGAGCTTATGTACAGTTTGTGGTGTATGTGGTTAATGATGTACTTTTTAAAAAGAAAGAAGAGATATTTCAATTCAGTCAGATTTATTAGGCTGGTGTTTTTGCACCCTTTTTCAAGTACAAAATTGTACTAGAATTTTATGCAAGATGGTACTGTAACATTCCATATTATCTATAACCAGCCTTTGTTAACAAAGGGAACTTACTTGTGTGTATAATAAATGGTACAGTTCTGTATAAAATAGTTGCATTTATTTAAATTTTAAAAGTATTGATAATGTTAAATGCTTAAAGCTCTATTTATTATTAATACAAAATTGTTTGCTTACATTTTTACTTATAATTTGCCTTCTTATGTGGCGGATAAGCTCACCATATGATCATGCAGTTAGCTTCATGCTTATTTTAAATGTATTATTAGTGACCATTAAACATCTGACCAGTAAGGTCATGTGAACACAGCAGCAAATAGTTTATGATTTGCTGATTTTGCAACTTTGAAATATAGGTTCTTAATACATAGATACATATTGTAGCACTATGACTTCATCATACCTCATTTCTTTAAATAGCTATCCAAGCTTTCACTGAAGTCTGTCTGTTTTTTATATTTGCTGTCTGGATTTTAAAGACTTTTCATATTTTATATTTCTACTGATTTTGTTTCTCCTAACAACATTTGTCACTGTCTTTGAATTATGACCCAGGCAAGATGATTTCAGATTTTCTAAAATTTTGCCTGTGAGGTTTTGTTCATATCAGCGCTTCATTTTGTAATGTCTTCTCAAGAAAAATACCTATGTTAACTCACAAGTATAAAATATGTGTGTATTATAAAACAATGAAAAGTGTATTTTTGGAGATAGTCAAACATTTAGAAGTGCAGTGAACTTGCTGTCATGGAGTAAAATGCTAATTATGTTTCACTTTCCTATCCTAGTGAAAAAAAAAAGTGCTCTTGAGTACAATACCTTAATTATTTCTTAAAATACTGACTTTGACCTAGCTCACTGTATTTTTTATTTAATGGATTATGGATTATAATATTTTTCTTCTGAGTTAAATTTTCATAATTTATGTGAAGACACAAAGATGTTTAAAACAATGATTATTCATAAGAAATCATAATGGTCTTGGTATTATTTTAGTGTATTGGAAGGTCTTTGATCTTAATAGAATTTATAAATTTCAGCTCCTCCAGAATAATCATAAAACTGCAAAAAGATATTAGAATTGAGTCATGATTGAGATACAGTTTTGAGGCTATTATACTTGTATAATTATTTAATTTGTACTATTATCTATAATGTGGTAAGGTCTTTATTTGAGGGGATATTTTTTATTTACATGAGTTACTGAATTTCTATTTTATTATTTCACCTAAAATTAAGGTAAAATATGGCATTTCATAAGTTCTGCTTTCAGCATTTTCCTTAAAGTTGTAAAAAATAATCCTTCAAGCTATGTACTTATTTTCTATATTTGGGTATGTTAAATTGAGGATTAGAAAAATCCACATAATCACTGATAAAGCATTGAAACAGAATAACCCAAGGGTAGGGTACCAATTCAGTAACATGTTGAAAATATTGCCATGCATTTATTCAAAGGAAAATGGTCTATACTTGAGAAATAACAGATCAGTTACAATTAAGATAATTAAATAGTTAAATATGAGTGAAGTATATGCAATATACATTTATATGAACCAAAGCTTGCTTTATCAGGACCATGCCCTACAGTTCAAAACACAAACATAGTGAATGTGTTAATATCATATAAGAAGGTAATGCCAGTCTTAGTGTGAAGCAAGCGGGTGGCCCCCTTGGTAGTATAATTTGACAGGCTTTTCCTCCAGAATATTTCCTGTCACCCTCCAAGAGTCACTACAGTAATTCATTCCCTTGAGTCAAGCATTCCTCTAGGTTGCATTTTCTAAAATATTCTGATTGCTAGTATGGAACACATCGTCCTTGCCTTGTTAATATGAATTGAGTTCTTCAGTGACCAGAAGAACTGGGGTGTGTAAAATTATTAGATGCCAGGAGATTCAAAAAGGAGGCTCTCAAAGATAAGATCATTTTGTGGCACAATTGAGTCTATAACCAGCCCTTTAAACAGTAGTAAAAATGTCCTTTGTGATACTTACTAGAAATACTATGAGTTTTGTTTTGTTTTTTTTTCCTTTTGAGACAGAGTCTCGCTTTGTCACCCAGGCTGGAGTCCAGTGGCACGATCTTGGCTCACTGCAACCTCTGCCTCCCGGGTTCAAGCGATCTCCTGCTTCAAATTCCCAAGTAACTGGGATTACAGACATGCCACCATGCCCGGCTAATTTTTTTATATTTTTAGTAGAGATGGGGTTTCGCCATTTTGGCCATGCTAGTCTCGACCTCGGACCTCAGGTGATCTGCCCGCCTTGGCCTCCCAAAGTGCTGATGTTACAGGCATGAGCCACTGCGCCTGGCCAATACCATGAGTTTTAAGCCTCACATCATCACTTGTTGTCACTGCCAGTGCCTGTCTTATTCATATTGCTGGACAGCAGGCATATGCCACCAATTGTATGATTAATAAAGTCTTTTTCTGGCCATTTTGTCCATTATAAAGGAAATAAACTAATTGTAACTTGCATAGATTACTTCTTAGTTTCCTATGATGCTACCACTGCCAAGGGAAAAAAAAATACATCATTTTGTAATGTCTTTAGTATTTCTTTTTTTTTTTTTTTTTTTTTTTTTTTTTTTTTTTGAGATGGAGTCTCGCTCTGTCGCCCAGGCTGGAGTGCAGTGGCCGGATCTCAGCTCACTGCAAGCTCCACCTCACGGGTTCACGCCATTCTCCTGCTTTGGCCTCCCGAGTAGCTGGGACTACAGGCGCCCGCCACCTCGCCCGGCTAGTTTTTTGTGTGTTTTTTGGTAGAGACGGGGTTTCACTGCGTTAGTCAGGATGGTCTCGATCTCCTGACCTCGTGATCCGCCCGTCTCGGCCTCCCAAAGTGCTGGGATTACAGGCTTGAGCCACCGCGCCCGGCCAAGCTTTCTTTATAACTAGTGTTAAGGTTTTGTTAATTTTATTGTATACATTTGTAACACTGTTTATTAGGAGCCTTTTAGGTTCCAAAACAAACAAAAGGCATAAAAGTCTGGCTTAGAGAGAACCACTTTTCACTTGCTTTCATTTTTAATTTTATTCACTTAACAGCTAACATCTCTCTTGTTTCTTGTTTTTTCCATATATGGTTATTGATTCAGTTCTTGCTATATTCCTTAAATTTGTATGTATCATCAGAAGAAAGGGATGAACAATTTAGTGTAAATATTCATCTAATTGAATTGTTCAATTCAATTAGATGAATATTTTATTCTGGAGAATAATATTCAGTTAAATTATTTCTACTGCAGGCCAATAACAACTAGATTATTTGTCCTTTCTCAATATAATTTTAAAGAGTATTTTATTGTCACAATTGGGTACCACTAGTCCCAGGTAACCATTGGGCCAAAGGATCAGTTAAGAAACAGTTAAGGATGAATTAGCTTAAGTTATGGAGCACTGTTAGAAAACAACTCAAAAGTATATTCTTTATTAATAAGGTGGTCATTATTACATTAGTTCAATGAAGGGCAGTGTAGTTATTTTATAATGACTAATATTTTCTCCCCAAATACAGAATAATTCAGATGGGCAACCAAGTTTCCAAGAGACTGCTGTAGGTGAAGTCTGTCTAGCCAAGGCAAAACACAGGAGCCCCTAACTGTGCCACCCTTGGAATGGGTTAGTATGCAGGCTCAGAATATTGTGGATTACAGTTTTTCATAGAAAACTACCACAGATGTAGACAAAAATGATCTCTGAAAGCATTGCCAGCAGCTGGGTATGTTCCTTAGATTTCCACTTAGGTTTGGCATTTTGGCAGATAGCTGATCTTGTATAAAGTATCACATTTTACTATGCTTAGTGTTCCTGGGTTGTGTTTATCTACATTATTAGAGGGAGTTTTTCTTTTAAAAAAAGTATCCTTCATGAGAAGAATGGGAGTTCATACCACATAGTATTTTACCAATTTATATAAAGTGGGGAAAGTCTTTTAATACTTCATGATCACTTGAATTAAAGTTTTTGTATCTCTGGAAAGTAGAATAGTGCTTTCATTTGGATGAAAAGTGTTTATAGAGTCAGAAAGAGAGTTAACGTCTTTGTATCTTGGTTTATATACAGACCCATTTCGGAGGGGGTTAAATGTCTTACAAATCCAGTAATTTCGAGTAACAGTGTTGGCTATTTAAAAGAACATGTGGCAAGTTCTATATGAATATTCTTGGTCATCTCGACTAATTCTGAGGCAACGATGAACGGCTCTACCTCTTATTTAACTCTAGGCATGTTGACTTTTCAAAGCGATTTCCTTATTTCTAAACAAAGATGTTGATCAATTAGTTACTAATTCTTTAGAGGAAAAAATGTGTAATTTGAATGTGGAGTTGATTTTATAATGACAGGGTTATTATTCAAGTTGTTTGATAAATTTATTACTATATCATAAGAGAGATCTTTGACTGTTTTTCTTCCTTTTTCTTGGACATCACTTTCTTCCCTCCCCCTTCTCTCTTTTGTGTTTTTTTCCTTGTTAAATTTTATGTTTACGTTACCATCTTTCTTATACTTTCCCCTGATTTTTCTCTTTTAATTCCTCTTTCATTCTCTGCCTCTTCTCTTTCAGCTCTTTCTGTAATTGTGCCTATTCCTTGCTCAGAAAAAGTGGAGCTGTTAGTGGTAGAACCACTGCTCATTGCCTTTCTATTAAATGAGATTCTAGAAATACTTTCCACTTTGGCCACTGTTGCGTTTTTGCAAAGGTGAAGTTCCCCTGCCATTTTGAAATAGCTGAACAAGTTAAAGTAATATGTTCCAAAAACTGGAAGTGCCATGAAAAACTAAAAATAAAAAAAAAAAAAAATTTGTGACTATAACTCCTACTGTCTTTATGAATACACAGGATTCAGCAGCCAAGATGCTCACAAAATGGGATTGCTATAAATATGATGGATTCAGCATCTAAATTTGGAACAATCATATCTTTTTTGTTATGTGGATAGAGAGATTATATATCTTTTCTCAAAGTAAAGTATTTAAAACCTGTTTAAGTGAGCATTTTGGCTGGCATGGTGGCCCACACCTGTAATCCCAGCACTTTGGGAAGCCAAGGTGGGAGGATCACTTGAGGCCAGGAGTTTGAGACTAACCTAGACAACATAGCAAGATCCTATCTCTAGTTCAAAAAATTTTTTTAAATTAGGGTTTTGGTTTGTTTTTTATGATTTTGGGAGGTGGGGGAGATCTTTGTTTTTTGAGGCAGATGTTTTAGATTTATCCCATCTTAAGATTTATTGATTTATAATATTGACACTGCCTACTTACAAGAAGGATTTGAGGCAGCATATATTGCCCATGTATTTCAACTATTTTCATTTTTCTCTTGCAAAGCACTATTTGATGGAAGACCTGGAATCTTATAGTTCTCATATCTGAGTCTTTCTGGCGTGTATTTGGTGTCTGTGTGCTTGTTTCACCCAGAGGTCAATTGAAACCTTCTTAATTATACTGTGGTATTGATTCTATCCCCTCAAGTATGAAAAAATTATTAAATTTTGAGACCATTTTCGGTTGCTGTGAATGTAGTTACACTAAGTTTTATGTTAAAGTAAAATTCAATAAACAGTGCAGCCAGAGAAGAGCTAAACCATGCCATTATTTGGAAAATCATCGCAGTATATTAACAACTGCTTCCTTCTATGAAGTTTTACGAGATGCGAGAAAAATACTCCATACCTTTAATATTGCAATTTTATTTTTATCGAGAAAAATAAAACATTAGGCTTCAGACCCAACTGTGCAAATTTCATTTGCTTTCCATCTCTTACTACTACCTCTGTGTCATAATTTAACACATAACATATAACTCCTGTCTCTTAAGGCAGCTACCATATGGTGTTTATGTCAGACTGGATATATTTATCTAATTTTGTGAAATTCTTTTTTAGTTCCCAACACAATTCTTGAAAGTAATACCACTGTTGTTACTCTTTCTCCTTACAATTTTTATGTTGTTGAGATGTATCAGTTATGTATTATAATCATGAAAATGTATTGGCCTCAAACCCAAATTTTCTTTGTAGTCTAGGATAGATTTTTCATGAAAGCTATATAGTTATAACTGTGATTGTATAGATCCTTTATTTGCTTTACAGTTACCATTAAGCATGATTCCAGGTTTTTAATTATGTTCTAGCAATACTAGTATTTCTTTATAACTTGAAATCATAACCACTTTGATAATTTACCTTTGGATCTGACCAGTGATTCATTTTTTTCTTGAATATACTTTGTGTTTGCTTTCTCATCCCCATTAAGTCTGAAACATTATTGATAACCCACATCACTTACTCTGTTTAAAGACTTTACCAGTAGTGAGTCACATGTTTAGGATGATCAGTTTGGAAAAAAAAAAATTATAGAATAAAGGGGAAATGTTCTTGAGAGCTTTATTAAAACCATTAATATATAAAATGAAAAAATAAAACAATAAACAGAAGACACAAAGTGTCTCTCAATACTTTAGAAAGAAAGACTTGGAACCTTAAGTAAAAATGCTAGGTCAAGTAAAAATGTAATCCTGATGTAGATTAGATTCTCTTAATCTTATGAGCATTTTTTTTTAATTTGGTGAAGCTGTTTTGAAACTGCCTGTCCGTATCAATGCCAGACTATCTCTCTACCTCTCAAAGAAAATAATTTGCTTTAAAATTCCTTTTTTTGTTATGTAATGAAAGTATAGAACAAGAATTTGTACGTTACTCAGTGTGTACTGCAGTCAGATATAGTTAAAATAATTTTTCTAATTGCTAATTTTAACCACCATTTCTGGAGTACCTAGTATGTGCAGGCCAAGGTTTTACCTATATTATTCCCTTTAATCCTCAAAGTAGCCTTGCAAAGAAGTTATTTTCATTTTACAGAAGAGTCAAGGATCAGGGGGTTGAAGTGATCAGGGGGACTAGAGTCACATACCTAAAGTCCAGGTGGATCACTATGTCTTGCTTTTTCAAAAGCAGTTCTTTCTACTACAGTACAATAATGTTTTACAGTCCATTAAAATCCAAGACTTATAAAATAAACTAAAAATACTCTTGAGGCAATTACTATTTCTATGAGAGCCATTGGGACAAATATACTTGAACATAACAAAGAACTTCAAATACTGTGAAAAAAAGATTTGTCTTAACAATGACCTTGAAAATTGCATTGAGTTTTTATTATTGGTCCAGGTTTAAAACATTTTATCTGTTTAAAACATATGTTGTGTGTTTTAAGAAGTTATGTTATAATAACAGCATTGTGGTTAAGAGCCCAGAGTCTGGGGCCAGACTTCTTAGATGCAAATCCCAACTCTGTTATTTACTAAATGCGTGACCTTGGGCAAGTTAATTAACCTGTTTTGGTGTCCTCCTCTGTGAAATGGAGTTAACAGTGGTTATTTAACAGAATTTAAAATGGAGTGTGTTCTAAAGTGCTGTGCCTGGAGCATTATCACCACTAAGTAGTTAGGGAAGTAAAATACATTTGGCACACATCATTCAAGAATGGCCAGAAAATCCACGTCTTCCCACAATAGGAACCAATTTTTTGCCTTTCACCGGACAACCACTGAACGTTAAGACTCTGCTGTGTGCTAGTAACTGTCCTTGCTGTATGTGACAGAAGCTATTTGGAGCACTCTCAAGTGCTTACTATAGCTAGTCAAGGAAACTGCATATATAAAATAATACTGGATACAAGACTATACAATTAAATACTGGTGTATCGCTAACAACATTTCAGACCCTATTTTGTGTTAGGCATTGAGTTAGTCTCTGCCCTCATGGAGTTTCCAGTTTTATAGGGAATACAGACCTTTTAACAAGTATGTCAAGTACAGTAAAAGACAAGTACAGATTAAAATGAGATCATAAAATAGCCTAGTCTTCTGTGGTTCAGGTTAATATTGCTGTTAGTAGTCAGAAGGAAGTTTTTTTAAAGAAATGAAAAAGCTCAGTGGTTAACGTAGAACTCAAATGAGTCTTGATGGCTACCTAGATTTTGGATGAGTCCAAAGGCTATATGCGGGGATTTCAGGCAAAGATACTGTGAGCAAGGTATATCTGTGAAATAAAAAACAGTACATTTTGGTATATTGTGTGAAACAAGGTTGGCTGTGAAGGATTGCATCCCTTCATAAAATTCCTTGAAAGCCTAGGAGAGTAGTTTAGATTTGAGATGGCAGGGGTCTGGAGTGATTTAAGAATAAATTATGAAACCAAGGAAGATAAACTTGCAATCATAAGCACGATAGGATATATACAGTATGGAAAGCTAAGGTAGGAAGCTGTTGCAATTTTCTTGCTACGAGGTGATGATAAAGGATTGATTCACTAATGGTGGTCATATTGAGAAAGGATACTTAAGATTCCTGATATTATGGGGGGTGGGAGAAAAAGTTGATGGTAACAGTACATTATATGTGGATGATAAGTATATTGCTGTTAGCACTGTTAAAAACAGATTATGGAAAGGAATCTAAGTGATAAAGTAGCGTAATGACTAAATTTAGTTGGAAACTACTGCTGTAACAAATCTGTATACCATAGACCAAACAGCTGTTTAATGGCCGTTTAAAAATCTGTGCCATTATGGCAAAGGACATTTGCTCTGGTGCAGAATAATCTGATCCACTGTGCAGTGAATGAGCAGTGAGGGTTGATCCCCATGGCAGTCCAATCTTTGCTTATCAAGGAAGGATGGTGTGAAGTTTCTACAGACTTTCTGGTAAGTGATTGATAGGTGAGTTTATGTTTTGAGTTTATGATTTGATTGAGTTTATGCTTAGTGATTGATAGATGAGTTTATGCTTTGTCAAGTAAAGCATTTAATTGCAAATGTATTATGTTTACACAAATATTCTTAATTGGAAAGTTTCTGAATATGCACGTAAAAATGTTATGAAATATGTCAGGCAGGCTGATTTTTAACTTGAAAACTTGTACTTTAAGAAATTGTTTGGGTCCCATCGCCTATACCATGTAGAATAGAAACAAAAAGCCAGTTATTTAATTTTTAATTTGCAATTAAACCTCTTGGCCAGGAGGATCTGTTGTCCAACATTACATCGTAATAGCTTAAGAAAAAAAATCTTATTTTGCCAGAAAGGGAATTATACAAGGATATGAAGGATCAAAGTCTGGGCAAAGACAATTCTAAGTTGTAGCTAAACATGCTTTTCATTTCCCTCCATTCCTTACTTTTGTCATGAGTATGGATTTTCAGGGGTAAGGCTGATAGGGCTGCCAGATCAGTCATTAAAAATTGAGAATGCACAGTTAAACTGGAATATCAGATAAACAATTTTAAAAATATATGTAACACACATATGCCAAAACACTGGTTATCTGAAATTCCAATTCAACTGGGCGTCCTGTATTTTATCTGACAAGCCCTAACTTTTTCTTTAAAATAATTTGTTAACTTCCTACAAAAAAATCTCTAAATGGGAGGAAAAAAAAAAATCCCGTAAGTTGTCTGGGCCAAAAGTAGAAGTGGCTCCATGGCAGTCAGCCTTCTCCCTAACTTGGTTTAAAAAGAAAAAGCCAAAACCACGAGTCCCAGAAGCTTGCGTTTAAAGCGAGCTGTGCCGCAGCCTTCCCGCCTGTTTTCTGCGGAATGTAGCTCAGCAGCCACCCCCCGTGGGTGGGGCTCGTATGATTGTGTCCTTGCTGGATGGGAAAGGAGGTGCCGGAAACTTCAAACCACGGCCAGGGTACAACGTGTCCGCTTAGGCGGCGGTATGCGCCGCCATCTTCTTTGCGGGCAAAGGCCGAAAAAAGTTTGGGACTCCACTTTTCCCCACTGAGCCGACGGAGGGCATCGCCCGTTGCCTCAGCACTCCGGTGACGTGGAATCGGGGTCCCCTCTTTCGGGGCTGATTTCTGGTGGCACGTCGAAGCTTGCCAAGGCGGGGAAAAGGGACGCCGCCTCTGTCCCGGATGTAAGATGGCGGCGCGGGGGGCCGCCTGGTGGGGCGGTCACGTGGTGAGGAGTAGCGCGCGAGCCTCCTTAAGTGATCTCTAAGGTTCGTCCGGACGCACAGGAGCAGCGGAGCGCGAGACGGGTCTCGTGTCCGCACGCGTCGAGTCGTCGCCGTCGCCACCCGGGCCATCGCCTGGCCCGGTTTCACTGTTAAGGGGTTTTCGTTTGTTCCGTTTTCGCCTCCTGCAGAACTGAACGGGATTTCCCCGCAGGGTGCTGGGGAACGGGTGGCCTGGGGACTTCCCGGCTATGCCTTGGTTGCTGTTTGGCGGAGCCGGCGGCCGCCTCTGCAGGATGCGCCCCGGCGATTGTCGGCGCCGATAGCGGGCCGACGGCGGGTGCGGCAGCGCGGCGCGGGTGGGGGCCCGGGTGCCGGGCTCGGCCACAGCCCAGCCCCCACCGGGGGCTCGGAGCAGGGAGGGGCGCGAACGGCGCAGCTCGGGACGTGGCGGCAGCTCCTAGCGGGCGAAGCGCGGGAGCGCTGCTCGCTGTCTCTCGGGGGCCGTCCAGAACCAGTTGGTGTCTGACTGCGCTTTTGCCGCCCATTTCCTTTTTCCGAGCGGTGAGGCAACGCGCTCCCCTCGGGCAGAGGAGGGAGCGGCTTTCCTCGCAGGACACCGGCGCCTTCCTTCCGAGCGGTGGCTGACGTAGAGAACGCCGGCTGTAACACCCGGGCGCCGGCGCCGCCTCTGATCCCCGTAGCTCTCGGGGCGCGCCGGGAGCAGCCGAGGCGCTGGGTGCTGGGCGGGGTCTTCGGGCGCGGCGCGGCGGGGAAGGGAAAGGAAAAGAAGGGACGGCGGGCCAACGTCGGCGGCGAGGAAGGACGGAGAAGCGCCGGAGCCGCTTTGCTGCCCTCCGCGTGGTCCCGTGCCTCCCCTACACCATGGCCCTGGCTGAGGTAGTAGTTTGTGCTGTTGGTCGGGTTGTGACATTGCCCGCTGTGGAGATAACTGCGCAAGCTACTGCCTTGCTAGTGCTGGTGATGCTCAGCGCCGCGGAGGACAATGGCTGGGAATCCCCTTTGTTTTCCGGGGCGCTGCCTGGGGACAGCCCGCGAAGCCTCGGCGCCCGGCCGGCGCAGCCAGCACGGAAACCGTTAGTTTCACATTTTCCTGGAAGAAGGAATTGAGGGGAGTGGGGTGGACCGCGATCTTTTTTAAAGGTGGGGGAAGAGCTAAGTCATTGGATTCCTTCTCTTGAAGGAAGGAGTGGAATTGTGTAAGATAACTTTTTCACCCTAAAGAATTCTAACGCTTCTTTCAGCAGTTAAATGCCAGATTTAGTGTGTACCTGTTTTACTTCATTCTTTAGCTGTAGGTTGGAGTGGAATGAGCGATCTGCAGAACTGGCTTTGTAGGGGCAGAAGTAGACCTGATAATTAAAGTTTATGCCTTAACATTTTAGATCTGGTTTCTGATATGCTCTCTTAGTAAATCTGAGCTTGTCTTCAAAAATGTGAACCCAAAGCAATTTAAAGTTTCTCTTTAAACTTTGCAACTCCGTGAATGAGAAGATTGAATTTATTTGTAGGTAATTGCACTATTCTGATTTTTTAATGTATGAGGCAAACAAATAAATTCTATGTACAGTGTGCTGTGAATGGTTTTGTTTTTTGTTGTTTTTTTTTTCTTTTTAGTTTAACCTTGGGGCTCAGATTCTGCTGTGGTGGTGGGTTAGCTTTTTGGTTTTTATGACCTTTGATTCCAATGTTATGTGGTACTTACATCTTTGAGGTTTTGTATAGGAGAAGAGGACTAGGAATTGAAAGTGTGGTTTCTAGATTTGAGTTTAAAATCTACTAACACTCATTTTGATTCCTGAGTGGCCACTACTCCTAATAGCAAAATATCTTTGCATAGAGTAAAAAGGTAGTTTGGATAACTAATGAAAATACTCAGTGTTCTAATATCCTGAAGTCTGCGTGGAAAACCAGATACTTGTATTTTTGCATTTTATTTTCACTGAGGGAAATAAGTGGTCAGGTTTAGTACTTTTCTTTGAAAATTGATGTGTATTTTTACAGAATAGGTAGTTTTGAATATAATGTAATCACAATTTTGTATGGTTTTCTGATGCTCTGTTAAAAAAAAAAAAGGCAGTTCTTTAAACCAACCAAACCCTTCAAAAGTGATCTGATATACGTACCTTAATTGGGTTTGGTTTAGCCTTGAGAATAACCTTACTTAATCTGATCTCATCAGGATGGAGCGGCCTCATTGTGGAAAGGGCGGTGAAGAACCTTATCTTGAATCTTAAGATGCAGAAAATACTTGAATGTTGGCTAAGTATGCTTTTCTTGATAGCAAAGCAGAGGAAATTCAAAGCTTTATTAAGTGCTTGTTTTCTTAAATAATGAAAACCTCTGGGGTGTTATGTCAAATCTTGGTTTATGGAGAAACTAATCATAACATGTTAATTGCATTATGATTTTATTTTCCGAAACACTTCATTCAACCAACCAAGGTAATCATCCAACCCACTACATTCTAACATTTTTATGGAGAATCAACAGTTGTTAATCTGCATCCCAAAGTATAACAAATTCTGCTGATAATTTAAACTTTCAGTGGATAAGCACACCAGAAATGCTCAATGTTCTTTATATCTTGTACTTTTAAATTTTATCCACAACTACATATTGCCCAAATAGTAGTAACATTTTTGAGTTACTGGATGTAAAGGTACTTTGAGAGGTTAACTGTTTCCCAAGTTGCAAGAGAAAATACTGCCACCAGCCGACTTGTTTTAGTCCCATAGCTATATTTCTGCTCTAATCTCCAATTTTAAAAATGAATCTGCTAATTACATTTGTCTACACACCAACTGAAAATTACCAACTGAACATTTTCCTTGTTGACAGTTTCCTACAAGATGAATTTGCCTTATCAAAAATACAGCTTTCTGAACTTAGTATTATTGACATTTACTTGGTGCAATTAACTTTTTTGTTAAAGGTCTACTGTCAAGCATTTAAGTAATTTGTAGTTGCAAAAAGCCACTGATGGAAAGTAATAAGGCCGTATTTTGAGTGCCCTTCTCAATAAGTACATACTAAACCAAAGGAAAGCTGGATTATGGTAATAACATTTTAATAAATGCCATCCTCAATTGGAAATGGAGATGATGTTATGGTATATAGGACACACCATATGGAGAAGATTCTTGGAGAACACAGTTTTGCTTCATACTTCAAAATCCTGATTGCTAATCTAACATAGAAAAGCTTTGTTTACAAGCTATTTTAAAATAACCTTTTGGCAGGTAGGCAAGGGTGCACTCAAGAGATTGTGTCTTGTGGAGTGGTCCCCAAAGAATTCCTGCCAGAGGCACCTGACAGCACAGATTAGCTCTTCAGTGTATAAGCACAAAGCACCCAAAAGGCAGAGATTTCTTCCTAGCTACATGTTCTCTCCCCCTATTGTTTATTACACTCCACGCCCTCCATGGTAAAGAAAGCTGACAAAGGAGGTACTATTAATTTCCTTTCCCATTGAATAATCACGTCTGTAATTTCTACAGCAAAAGGTAAATAGGACAATCATCTTCAAAAATGAATTAGGCCAGACTGGTAATACCCAAAAGGAGAATTAATGACCATTGTCATAAACTCTGAAAAGCTGTTGGTGCTACTGATACCTAGATAATTAAGCAAAAATTTGAAAATTATTTCTAAGATTGCATAATGAAATTCACTAAGTGTTTTTGTTAGGTTGTCCCTGTTGGGCACCATGGGGAAAGCAAAATAATTGTATAGTTAGGTCATTGCCCCAAAGGAAAACACAGGAAAGATGTTACATGAAGTGTTTAAGAATCAAAATGTAATTAGCTGAGTGTGGTGGTGCGTGCCTGTGGTCCCCACTGAGGTGGGAGGATCTCACGAGCCCAGGACTTTGAGGCTGCAGTAAGCCATGATTGCACCACTGCAGCCTGCACAACAGAGTGAGACTCTGTCCAAAAAAAAAAAAATGTGAGCTCAGTGCAGTGGTGTGCACCTGTAGTCCCAGGTACTCTGGAGGCTGAGGCAGGAGGGTCATTGGAGCCCAGTAGTTTGAGACCTGCCTGGACAAAATAGTTGAGATTCTGTCTCAAGAAATTAAATAAATAATCAAAATGTGGGCAGGTGAGAAAAACATTAGTGACGTACTTCACTTTTGAGACCTGGCAGAAAAGTGATTGAACGAGCTAAAGGAAGAGAAGTATGGAGCACTCCAAATAGTATAGTGTAGTAATTTAGGGAGTTCTTTTGGTTATGTCTGTTGCCTGAGATCTTGGAGATGACAATCATAGTGATAACGATATTCTAGGTGATTTACAGTTTAATTTCGTATTATCTGCTACAAATATGCTGGGAGTGTCATCAGAATTAAGAGAAATAGTTCTACGTGGAATTTGTTTTCTTATCTCAAGTTGAAAAATTTTTTTTTTGGTTACATTTATTTTACAGTTACCTTTCTTTAAAAGTGCTGTTTTGTTCAGATGTAATGGAATTGTGCCTACACAGGATTTTTGGCCACTAAATTTGTGAATAGGGTCCTTTTAAGGCATACCATTGACACTTGATAGTATAACTGTAGTCTTTTAGTTGTATCAAATACGAACAAACCTAAAATACAAATCTTGTGTTGTTTTTAAGGATAAGTTCCCAGTTCTTTCCTCTTATTCAGTATCAGACACTTGTGGAAAATATATTATTTTCTTCGAATCAGTTTACAAATTCCGTTAGTTCCATTATAATATAATTGAGAGTATTTTATCATGGAAGTCAGGAGTTCGCAGAAAGCCAAACAGTATGATATGTCACAGAAAATTCAAGTAAATTAAGGACTAAAAACTACACAGACATTGACAGTTTAGATCATATATGTAGTTGTAATGTGTTTTCTGTTACACATGAAAAATCCCTTAACTGCTCTTTGGTTGAGTAATAAACAATTATGGGTGTTTTATCTCACTTTGAACGTAACTACCCACAAGATTCAGAGATTGCTGTTTTAGTATTCTGCACATAGTATATTTTAGAGTCCTTGTTAAACAGAAGTATTATGTAGATACAGGACATGGGCTAGTTTTAGTCATAATAGTAACACCGAGTTAATGTTACCATAATAGACGGCTGAAAGAACTGACTAAACTCTAAAAACAGATACATAAGCAAATTAAAATATATTTTTTCCTGTTTTAAAAACAAATTTACATACTTTTTAAGAGTTTAGATGAAAACCCTAAGAATAAGAATCCTATCTGCCATTCATTTCTTTTTGTAGTGAATGAAGCTTATACACAATAAATAAGTTCCAGATAAATTCAACAGGTGAATCGGATACCTACTATATGCCAGGCGCTGGGGATATACAGAAGATAAAACCAAAAAAAAACAAAAACAAAAAAACACCCACTCCACATTATGGAATTCACATTGTAAAAGGAATACATTTACCTATAATAATAATTACAGAAATGTAGTGAGGACAATCCATGGACCACCTGAGTTTTCAAACCTGAGTTCCAGTCATACACCTGTTCTAGAGCCCTTGCTCCAAAACCACTATTGATATTGCAGTTGTATGTTTAAAAAAAACCAGTTCCCATTGATTTTTGTTATAATTGTACCTGCATTAAAAAAAAAAAAAAGATGATAATTTAGTTTCACTAGGGCTGTTTTCTTCTCTTTCTCTCTCTCTTTTTTTTTTTTTTTTTTTTTTTGATGGAGTCTTGCTCTTGCTCTTGTTGCCCAGGCTGGAGTGCAATGGCACGATCTCGGCTCACTGCAACCCCCACCTCCCAGTTCAAGCAATTCTCCTGCCTCAACCTCCCAAGTAGCTGGGATTACAGGCACCCGCCACCACGCCCGGCTAATGTTTGTATTTTTAGTAGAGATGGGATTTCACCATGTTGGCCAGGCTGGTCTCGAACTCTTGACCTCGTGATCCACCCACCTTGGCCTCCCAAAGTGATGGGATTACAGGTGTGAGCCACCGCACCCGGCCCGCCAGGGCTGTTTTCTATCTCCTAAACAGGATGATACTGCAGGAGGTACTTCACCTTTAAGAGTTTACAATGTTGTAGCAGGTGCCCAACTACGTTGTGGAGGAATCTAGACCACATAGCTAGACATCACATTTTATGATGTACACTCTAAACGTTGTAAAAGTTCAAAGAAGCAGGAGTGCACTGTGAGTAGGTAGAGAATGCATCTCTCTGGAGCAGAAATGTCAGATTATTTTAACAGTATAAGCTATGGAGAGTGATTGTGTGCCTTGTGGTGCCTGAGAACAGGAAAGAAAGAATCAAGTATCTATTCTACCTTCCTTATATAATTTATACCTCAGGGTAACTAAATGGTTGTGAGGGAGATATCCTCATTATAGAATAATTCCAGTTTCTCAATGCAGAAGGTCTGATAGAAATAGAATGTTAACATTTACAACAGCTCATGAAATAAAGCTAGACCTCTTCAATGACTAACTTAATGGTTAAAACCATTTAGTAAAATGCTGATGGAGAAGTATTTGATAAATGAATCAGTAGTAGAGAAGTATTTAATTCATGGATCAGGCTAACCACACTTAAGCTCACTGATCAATTTTAACATTACAAAAACAGAGATAACTAGATATTCTAGTTCAAATAATTGAACTAGATAGTGGTTTACTAAAACTCTAGACTCTCATCAACTTTCTAGATCTGACGATCAGTTTATTAGAAATTTAAGATATAGAGGAACATTGTTAAATCACCACAGGAGTGCAAGTAGCAAAAATCCACACTGAAATTCCACAGGACAAATGATCTGATTTAAGGAAAAAAGGGCAAGAAAACCTGTAGAGTAAAATGAATTTAAAGACATTTATCAGTTTAATTGCCATGTGTAGACCTTGTTTGGATCCTAATTTGATCAAAGCTAACCACAAACACATTTATGAGACAATTGGAGAAATTTAAAAACTGACGATATTGGAAGTTAAAGAATTGTTTTTGAAAATGGTATTGTTATATTTTTAAAAATATTTTGGTATATGCATACTAAATAATTTACTAATGAATTATATGATGTTCGGACTTTGCTTCATACTTTAATCCATGGGGGTTGGAAAGCATATATGGGAGTACACAGGAAAGAAGCTTGTCCTTGTGTTGGTATTGGTGATGGGTGATGGGTAGATGAGTTTTTTTAAATTCTGTTCTACTTTTGTGTATATTTAGAATGTTCTGTAATAAAAACTCAAAAACAACATGTAAAACAAGAGAAAGAAAGATTCCTATGGTTGAGAGGCAACCAAAGCAAACTGAGAACATATACAAAACCATGCAAAGGTCAGTAAGGTGCAGCTAAGTGTTCTTAGGGTATCCTCCTAGGCCACTTTGAAATACTACCTTGAAGTCTCTCAGAGGATCAGTCCATTTTCCTTATACTCCATATCAAATATATTGACTAATATAGTGGAAGTTCACACACACCCACAACAAGGATACCATTGTTTAAATATATCTATTATAATTAAAACTAGTAATTAGAATTAATAAGAGATGCGTCGAGAACTTGTACTAAGTACTTTATAAAGTACTTGCTTTAATGTTATCCTATTAAACTTAGTAACTTTCCATTTTAAATATTACTTTGCTAGTTCCATAGCCTTTTTCTAGAAGTATGCCTTATTTAAAATTCTGAAACAAGTACTCTAAGCAAAATCAGCTCACTAAAAAAATTTGTTTGGCTTTAACTGCTTTCAGTAAGCTTTAGTTCTGCTTTTCCTCTTTTCATCTTATTTTATTATTCCTCCTGTCTAACTGAAACTTTGTACCCTTTAGTCAACATCTCCCCATTATCTTTTTTTTTTTTTTTTTTTTTTTTTTTTTTTTTTTTGAGACGGGGCGTCGCTCTGTCACCCAGGCTGGAGTACAGTGGCCGGATCTCAGCTCACTGCAAGCTCTGTCTCCCAGGTTTATGCCATTCTCCTGCCTCAGCCTCCCGAGTAGCTGGGACTACAGGCGCCCGCCACCTCGCCCGGCTAGTTTTTTTGTATTTTTTAGTAGAGACGGGGTTTCACCGTGTTAGCCAGGATGGTCTCGATCTCCTGACCTCGTGATCCGCCCGTCTCGGCCTCCCAAAGTGCTGGGATTACAGGCTTGAGCCACAGCGCCCGGCCTAACATCTCCCCATTATCTTACCCCCTCTCTCTATAGGCTCCTGGTAACACTAGTCTCTCCTTTCTGCTTCTCTGAGTTTGACTTTTTTATATTCCACATATAAATGAGATCATGTAGTACTTGTCTTTCTGTGCCTGGCTTATTCATTTAGTATAATGTCCTCCAAGTTTAAACATGTTGCAAATGATAGAATTTTGTCCTTTTAAACGGTCAACTCTAATAATTGTTCTAGCAATTTATTTGAATTTTTGTGTTTCCAGTTAGATTCCTTAATTTTTTTCTTAATCTTGTGTGTGTGTGTGTGTGTGTGTGTGTATGTGTATGTGTGTGTGTGTGTGTTTAGACAGGGTCTCACTGTCGTCCAGGCTGGAGTGCAGTGGCGTGGTCACAGCTCACTGCAACCTTCATCTCCCAGACTCAAGCGATCTTTCCACCTCAGCCTCTTGAGTAGCTAAGACTACAGGCACACGCCACCACCCCTGGCTAATTTTTGTATTTTTTGTAGAGACAGGGTTTCGCCATGTTGCCCAGGCTGGTCTCAAAACTACTGGGCTCAAGTGATCGCCCGCCTCCGTCTCCCAAAGTGCTGGGATTATAGGTGTGAGCCACTGCGCCCGGCCCCCATCAATATATAACACTTAGCAGTTAAGTTCATTGTGCTTCCACATATTACCAATGTTATTAATCTAATAATTTAAATATTTAACTGAGTTCTCTTGCTTTGAATATATTAGCACACTACAAGGGTAAAAAAATGTAACCAACTTGTGGATCAAAAGAATGATTTTGCATTTTACTAAGCACAGAAATTATCATGTTTTTGAATGTCTACCACATATGCCTGGCATACACACACATACATAAATAAGGTTGAAGGAGGCTGGGCACAGTGGCTCACACCTGTAATCCCAGCACTTTGGGAGGCCGAGGCAGGTGGATTACTTGAAGTCAGGAATTTGAGAGCAGCCTGGCCAACATGGTGAAACCCGGTCTCTCCTAAAAATACAAAAAATTAGCCGGGCATGGTGGTGCATGGCTGTAGTCCCAGCTACTTGGGAGGCTGAGGCAGGAGAATCGCTTATACCCCAGAGGTGAAGGTTGCAGTGAGCTGAGATCACGCCACTGCACTCCAGCCTGGGTGACAGAGTGAGACTCCATCTAAAAACATATATATATGAGGTTGAAGGAATAAACAAATTGAAATATTATTGCAAATATAAGAGCCTTTTTTATCTTTTTTAAAAATAAGTAGAGACAGGGTCTTACTTTGTTGCCCACGCTGGTCTCGAGCTCCTGGGCTCAAGTGATCCTCCTGCCTCAGCCTCCTAAAGTGCTGGGATTACAGGAGTTAGCTACCACGCCTGGTCAAGAGAATTCTTTCAATATTATCACCACTAAATAGCTTTTATTTTAAAGTATACATCCTAGTGACTTTTTAACTTCATATATCTTATTCTGTATATACTTAATGAATCACTATCCGGAGTCATTAGTTAGACGTTGAACTTAGCTGTGACCTTATCTACTACATACATGGGCATTTCCTGTTGTTATTAACCCCGGGACTTAAGTTGCCTTAGAAATATTAATGATAATTGCTATATATATAGATGTTACCACTAATATCTTTAGTATTCTCTGCTGACTATCCATGAACCCTGTGGAGTTCATTATGCTGGAAGTCATTGTGTATTCCTTAAACCCTTCTGATTCTACTTTATGGCCTCCTCCCTTATTAAGTAGCTTGTTAAGAGGAATCAGAACCACTCCACATTCTCCAGTAGTCAAGTCACACCATGAACACAGTTCCAAGAAGCGGAAAGGTCCTCTACCACTTCAAGGAAATTAGGAAGAAAAAAAAAAAGACGGAGAAAAACAACATGTTATTCCAGAAAGTAGTATGCAAGTTCTCAAATGACTTCTAGGCATTTTGGTTCAAGGTCCATCTTTTCTCCTTTATCATGTCACTCTTCTTTTTTCCTATTAAAGAATGATTTTTATATCTATGTGACTGTGGTAAAAATAATATTCCCCTTCTCCAAAAGTCATGGTCAGTTGGATATATAAAGGTAATTGGGAATGAAACTTCATGTTCTTGTGGTTTTTAAAATACAGACAGAGTCTCACTCTGTTGCCAAGGCTGGAGTGCAGTAGCATGATCATGGCTCACTGCAGCCTCGACTTCCTGGGCTCAAGTGAGCCTCCTGCCTCAGGGCCCTGAATAACTGGGACTACAGGTGCACATCACCACACCCAACTAATTTTTAAAATTTTTTGTAGAGACAGAGTCTCACTCTTGCCTGGGCTGGTCTTGAACTCCTGAGCTCAAGTGATTCTCCCACCTCGGCCTCCCAAAGTGCTAGGATTACAGATGTGAGCCACCATGCCCAGCCTTGTTTGTTTTTTTAATGTGAGAAAAGGTAAGAAAAATGTGGTGGTCTTACAGGTACATATGTGGTTTGTGTACTGTGAAGCTGTTGAAAGTATGATGATGATGAAATGTATGCATTTGAGCTAGGCTCAGTGGAAAGTCATGTTGGGGAACAGATGGAGTTTTGAAGTGCTAAGAGAATGATTTAATGAAACTAGGGTCATAAAATTGCTAGAAAGAATGTAGGCTGATTTCTTGCAGAATTTGAAGGCTCTGGGAATAGGAAGCCAGAAGAGCAAGAATAGAAAGAGATCAGCTTGAACACCAGAGCTGCGCCTTTGGATGAACTCTGGGGAAAGGGTAGGTTTTCAGAGAAAAATAAAAAAGGATCTGGGATCATTTACTCTATAATTTAACAATTATTATTGTGTGTGTGTGTGTGTGTGTGTGTGTGTGTGTATATATATATATATATATATTTTTTTTTTTTTTTTTTTTTTTTTTTTTTGAGATGGAGTCTAGTTCTGTTGCCCAGGCTGGAGTGCAGTGGTGCGAACTTGGCTCACTGCAACCTCTGCCTCCCAGGTTCGAGAGATTCTTCTGCCTCAGCCTCCCAAGTAACTGGGATTACAGGCCCATGCCACCCCACCCGGCTAATTTATTTTTGTATTTTTAGTAGAGATGTGGTTTTGCCATGTTGGCCAGGCTGGTCTCGAACTCATGACCTCAAGTGATCTGCCCGCCTTGGCCTCCCAAAATGCTGAGATTACAGGCATGAGCCACCCTGCTCGACCTATTAGTGTGTTTACTGGATATCAAGATGACTAAGAAAGAGCACTTGCCCTGAAGGAGCTTTTCTCTTTGAGGAAAAAGACATGTACATAAATAACTGCAAACAGAATAAAACAAGTGTTATATAGATCTACATACAGTGACATGCCATGGGAATGCTGAACACCGAGCAACGGTTTCAACTAGTGAATTGGCACAGGAAACATGAGAAATAAGCATATTTTCAATATGACAATAATAGTCATTTCTGGGTATAAGAAACGAGAAAAGTCATGCGTATATGGAAGGGCATGGACTCTTCAAGGAAGAGCAAGTAGTCTAATGTAGATGCTGTATAGGAATCTGGAAACAAAGGGACAGGTAAGTGGTATAGATAGGCTGGAAATATGGTTATGGACTAGAGTGACCTATAAGCATTAGGAGTTTTGATTTATTATTTTGGAATAAGAAACATTTATGGCTTTTGAGAAGGAAAATTACACAATGGAAAAGAAGGGATTTTTATTTTTGGAAAGATGAGATCTCACTATGTTGCCCAGGCTGGTCTCAAACTCCTGAACTCAAGCAATCCTCCCGCCTTGGCCTCTGAAACTTCTAGGATTATAGGCGTGAGCCACTACACCCAGCCAGGATTATGTTTTTTATGGGGGGGATGAGAATATTGGTAGGTGGGTAAGAGAATAAATGAGAATATGTATATGTGAAATTGAATATATAATAGAAAAAATTGATAGGACAAGTCCTATTACTCCATTTTATGAGGAAAATCTATATATTAGAAGCGCTTTAGAGGTATATTTGCTGTTCTAGCTGTGGAAACCATGTGAAAACACATTTGAAAGTGCTTTAAAACAGGGGTCAACAAACTTTTCCGTAAAGGGCCAGAGTATGTTTAGCTTTGCGGGCCACAGATGGCCTCTGTTGCATATGCTGCTGCATCTCCACCTTCCTCCTCCTCCTCCTCCTCCTCCCTTCCTCTTCCTTCTTCTTCTTCTTCTTCTTCTTCTTCTCTTTCTTCTTCTTTCTCTTTAAAAGTATAAAATCATCCTGAGCTCCTGGGCTGAGAAACAGATCATAGGCCAGATTTGATCTGTAGGCCATAGTTTGCTGACCCTCCATTTTAGAACTTAGCTTTCCTGACAGAACATTTGGGTGTCACTCTCTGTCTGTCTCTCTCTTAGTAAGTGAAGTAAGAAATAGGTCTTTCTTGGGGAACAAAAAGCTGAAATAATTTCATGTATTTGAATATGACCCTTGACCCGTTTTTGTCCATCATCACTCAGATTTGTGGCTGCAACCACCAACCAATTTGGTGCCATAGGATATAGCATGATTTTTGAGCAACAGTTCATAAGCTTTTCTTTTTGTTCTTTTTCCTTCTTCCAGTTACGGTGGTTTAAAAACATGTCTGCAAAATCTTTGACACTTTTTCCAGTAAAAAATATAGAGTCTGTTCCCTTTTCTTGAACCTAAGTGGCCTTTGTGCTCCCTCAACAAATAGAATATGACAGAAATGACACTATGTGACTTTTGAGACAGGGTCATAAAAGGTGCTACAGCTTCCCCATGCCCCTGCATTTCAGAACTCCGGGTTGCCGTGTAAGAATAGCTACCCTGAAGCTACCGTGCTGAAGAGACCACAGGGAAATCACACCGAGTTAGAAAGAGGTGTCTGAGGAAGCCCAGCTGTTCCCAATCTCAGCTATTTAAGTCTTCCCAGACCAGGTGCCATATATATATGAGTGAGCAAGCCTTCAGATGATTCTCGCACCAGCCACCATCTAGCTGTAAGCTCATGAGACCCCTTCAGCAAAAACCCTCTAGATTAGCTTAGTCAAGCCCCAGAACCATGAAAGATAACAGACTTGCTATGGAGGCTGCCACATGCCTCTTCTCCCTTTGTGAATGGGATTATTTATAATGGTTACCCCATACCTACTCCACTATGTATATTGGATGTGAGGGAGAGAGAATTTGTCTCACAAGCTGACAGATTTTCAGACCTCAAGGAATGCCACTTGAGCTGTACTCACAGGATCACACACAAGGATCTTGATCCACACATGACCTGATTTCATAGATAAAGTCCTGGACCTTGAGCCTGAGCCCGATGTCTTAATAAATGAGAATTTCAGAAGGTCTTGGGAGGGGGTGGGTATATTTTGCATGTGGGAAGGATGTAAATAATAGGTGGCCTGAGAGCAGATTATGGTGGCTTGAAAATGTGTCCACCAATTCTTTGATACTACTGTCAACAAGAGGTAGAATCTGTGTCTCTTCCTTTGGAACCTGGGTGGACCTTTGTGATTAAATGCAGCAGAAGGATGCTGTGTGAACTCTGAGACAGGGTAATAACGGGGTGATACAGCTGCCATCTAGTTCTTTCTCAGAACATGTGCCTTTGGAGCTCTGAGCTGCCATGGAGGAAAACCACCTACCCTGAAGCCACAACACTGGAAAGACCATGTGGAAGAACCACAAAGAGAGAAGAGGACCAAATGTGTGAGCCTTCCCAGCCCAGGCTCCAAATATGCAAGTAGTAAGCCTTCATTTCTTTTTGGTTTTAATTTTTTAAAAAATAAATAGAAATGGGGTCTCACTATGTTGCCCAGGCTGGTCTTGAACTACTAAGCTCAAACAATCCTCCCACCTTGGCCTCCCAAAGTGCTGGAATTATAGGCATGAGCCACCATGCCCGGCTGCAAGTAGTAAGCCTTCAGTTGCTTCCATCACCAGCCACCACCTGATGACAACCCCATGAATGACCCTCAGCAAGAACTACCTAGCTGAGTCCAGCCAAACTGCAGACCCATGAGAGAGAAATAAAATTGTTGTTTTGAGTCACTAAATATGGAGTAATTTATATTATCAACAGATAACTGGAACCACAAGTGTAATTGTTAAAGGTAAAACTTTGAAAACATTTATATGTGACTTCTGCCATATTCCATAATTGACGTTTGTTCATGAACCTATTGGCAAGTTTGCCTTATTGCTTTTCCTTCTTCCTTTTTTTTTTTTTTTTTGTTGTGATTTTAAAAATATCACATAATAAAACAACACAAAAAAGTATTTGAATGTGGGTTGAATGACTGTAAATAAGCACAAAAGTTCTCCTTCCTGTGAATCTCTTGTCTGTATATGCCAAGTATCTAACACAAGGCCTGCCTGGCACATAACTTTTTTTTTTTTTGTAAATGTTAGTTTCTTTTATCATTCTTTTTCCCTGTCAGTGGTATTTTCTTGACCCATGGAATCCAGCACCCTCATGCTGACTTGTAGTTCCCCAAAGTCCCTAACCTCTGCAGTCCTCTCCAACCCCCATCCCCAGGCCTCTCTCTATGTTCCAGACATTTTCTGGCTTTTTACCATTATCCAAACTCTGAACTTACCTACTTAGTTTTTTTAAAAAACACAGAGTGACTAGATAGCTAATATAAATAATGCCAGTGTTAACACAAAAATTTGATTGGAATGATTACAATAGCAAACTTCAATGTTTACCCCATGGAATAAGCAGAAAATTTCAAGCACTTTTCTAGGCCACCTGAGTCTGGATCCTTAAGTTGATACTCAAGTAATGACATTCATGCAATGTAGAAGACTGCTAAAATCTGTCCTGGCTTCTCTCCATGCTATGGGCCATCTGTGAAGCTTTGGAGTCTAGGTCAAATGTATACGTTGTCTCCTCTTTGCTACCATTTTTGCACAGACTTCTAATCTAAATAAAATTAATGTCAATAACAGTGTGGAAAGGGAAAGCCTAAAAGAAAGAGGGTTTTTGAAGAGTGGGGGACCAGAAGAGGACAATTTTACGTGAACTGTTTTACTTTAGAAAATAAATTTGTTCATGTGATTCTGTGAGTCAATTAACACATGTATATAAATACAGCCTTCTTTATTTAACCATTATTATTATCACTATGCGACCCCTCAATGTGCTGGCTACCATAGGTGTAAGATAAATTACAGAAACTCCCTATTCTGAAGGACTAGTTCCAACAACAATTTGGCATTGTGCACTGTGTGGGGCCTGGGAAAAGCCTCTGATTTGCCATACCTTAGGAAAGGTTTTTGCATGATACTAGGCCATGTCTCTTACTACAATTATAAAGCATTCTTAGATTATAAGCATTCTTAGATTTAAAAATAATACCAAGCTGTCAGGAAAACTGAATTCCATCAATAATAACATCTTTTCATAAACTAAAAGCTTGCAAAGCCGTAATTAAAAAATGAATTTATTACTAAGTGAATTTAATTCACGAAAGGAATTTTCCCCAATATTTAGGCTGTTGTTGGTTTTGGCTTTTTATCAAATATTGAATTTGAGTTCAAAGATACATTTCCTCTGAGGATGCAGTCTAAAGAGGCCAAGTAAGTAAGAGAAATCGTAGTTTCCAAGTTTCACAGAACAAAGCTCAGTAGTTCCATGACTTTTTCAGTGTTCTACAGAATTGAGCTACTCCCTCTTACACAAAAAAGTGCTCTAATTTTCATTTTTTTCTTCTTTGCTCAGTTTCTTCATTTCTTTCTTACTTGCCTACTTTCTTAATTTCTTCCTAAGTAAATATATAGCTATCTTTGAGGAGAAGTAAGTGATGTAACATCAGAAACAAAGGGTAGACTTATAATTAGAGTCCACTGACTCATGGGACTTTAGATAAGCCACTAATTAGGAAATTGGGGGTGTTAATGCTGTTTAGTTAGTTGATTGAGGAGGTGTGGACAAAACCTGGTGACTTCAGGGCCTCAGCAACAGAACTCCTACCTATTTCCATTGCCACCACTTACCTTACGGGCATTAGATAATTCTGCAGTGAGTTATTCTGTGCATGGGGGGCAAAGGCTTTAGAGTCAGGTAGCTGGGGAGTTATTTTCTGTCTCTGCTATTTAATACCTGTATGACCTCAGGTGAATTTCTTAATCCTGTTTATCCTCAGTTTCCTTGTTTGTAATACCCATCATGAGAAGTTGTTCTGAGGATCGCATATACTATACCTAAAATACCCAACAAAGTCCTGACACAAGGAAGGTGTTCCATAAATGGTAGCTATTTGAAGTAATCTAAAAGGTCTCCTTCAAATGTTTAATACACCCATATAATCCCAATCTTCATCTCACTTCTTGGCCCATCATTAGAGCACCAGATCCCCTTGACTGCTTTCCAGGGTAAGGACACAAGACCACTGAAAACTGTGCCGCGCTGGTAAGAAGAGGTGCTGATAGCATGCTGTTGCCTCTGCCAGACAGACTCTGTCTTTGCTAAAGTGTTTAGTATTGCTATTGTGGCAAATGCCATTTTAGTTAAAGGCAATAAATCTTCCCTTGTTTAAATGACAGATGGCTAGGGTTGTTACTTCTGTTTCTAGCAAACCCAAAAGGGGAAAAAATAAATTACTGACATGAAGAGTTCTTGTTTTTTAAAAATATTAGGGGAAAAATGAAGAGTATAGTTTCAGCAAAGTTATACAATGTTTGCTGTCAACAAAATCATGGACCCTCTAATGATGTTCACATTCTAGCTCCTATAATCTATGAATATGTTAGGTTACAGGGCAAAGGGGAATTAAGACTGCAGGCGGAATGAAGGTTAATTAACTGACTTTTTTTTTTTTTTTTGAGATGGAGTCTCACTCTGTCGCCCAGGCTGGAGTGCAGTTGCGCGATCTCGGCTCACTGCAAGCTCCGCCTCCCGGGTTCACGCCATTCTCCTGCCTCAGCCTCCGGAGTAGCTGGGACTACAGGTGCCCGCCACCTCGCCCGGCTAGTGTTTTGTATTTTTTAGTAGAGACAGGGTTTCACCGTGTTAGCCAGGATGGTCTCGATCTCCTGGCCTCGTGATCCGCCCGTCTCGGCCTCCCAAAGTGCTGGGATTACAGGCTTGAGCCACCGTGCCCAGCCTAACTGACCTTAAGATAGGGAATGTAGCATAATTTATCCAGGTGAGCCCAATATAATCCCAGTGGAGAAGGAGACAGAAGAATCAGAGTCAGAGAAGACGTGGCTACAGAGGCAGAGTGATGAGATGTGAGGACTCTGCCTGCCATTGCTGACTTTCAAGATGAAGGAAGGGGGCCATGAACCATGGGATGCCTCTAGAAGCTGGAAAAGGTAAGGAAACAGATTCTCCCCTAGACTTCCAGAAAGCTCTGCTGACGCCTTGATTTTAGCCTGGTGAGACCCGTTTCAGACTTCCAACCTCCAGTACGCGAAGGTAATACATTTGTGTTGTTTTAACCTATTAAGTTCTAAAATTACTGAACCCAATTTCATTTCTTCTCTCCCTTTACAAGGTAGGTGCTATTAACAGTGAAATGACAAAGCAAAAGCACAGCGGAGAAAAGCATCAGCAAAGGGCATGCCTCGCTGGCTACAGATTGCAGTGGCCTCTTCTCAATTCCTATCTTAATATGTATCACATGCCCTGCCTGAGATAATAAGGACTCTTTCTCCCATTCCCTCAGTCTTCAGGTTGCCTCTACTTCTCTTCCATTTTCTTTTTCCTTGATATGGTCCCCTTATTTCTCATTCTTCTCTTCTTTCATTTCCCTGGTGGTTTTCTCTCCACTTCTTCCCCCTCTGATAGGAAATATAGCAGTGGCCCAAGCTAGAAGAAAAAGTACACACCTACCAGCTCCCTTCCTTCCTCACAACACCTACACAGCTGCTGAGGAAGCCTTGAATGAAAGCTAGAAAAGAACAAATAGGAAAAGAGGCATTTGAAAACAGAACAGAAATAGTCATAGACGGGTGACAGGCAGGAGATGCCACCTCATTGACAGCTGCCACCCTTTTCCATAGAGAAGTTATTCCATTGTACTGTACACCAGGGCTGGTTTTAAATATTGTTCCTATGTACTTGGTAGTGTAGTGGAAGCTCCTCCATTTCTCTAAATAGTTAACTGCATACTTAGAGCTCTTGGTAGAGTTTAGAACACAGTTAATTATTCTGAGTGTACCTAGCCCCATCACTGTCTGTCATCTGTACAAAATTTGATAAGCCCTTTAAGATAGTTAGATATTTATTGAGACTCTGCTGTATATTTGGCAGTGCACCAGATATGGGTAGTGGTGGTGGAAGCAAGCAATAGGACCAGTGGAGCCTGCTTTCTAATAGAGAGTGATCTCTCTGGTGCTGTTACAAGTACAGCATATAAGCAATTTACTGGAGGTATTGTCTTCAAGATGTGAGCTCACCAAATTTACACAAGAACATCAAAGCCAGAATTCCTCCCCTTGCAGGGGTTAGCCTGTAACTCTGTGCCTCTCAAGTGTATACTAACTTTTTCCGTGGGAATTATGCTTGTGAAGCATGAGGAAAGAACACACCCTTGTTTCCATTTTCTCTGCTGCTTTGGATGTGATCTCTCCAGGTGTGCAAAATAATGCCTCGGTATCATTTTGACCTGTGTTGTCATTTTACAAAATTTATCAGAAGACTTCATATTGGATGGAAGCAAATCTTTAGAAGGGATGTTATAACAACTTGAACAGCCCATCATGCTTTAGGCATGCTCCCTGTCAGGGCTTTGTTTTCATTCATTAGAGATGGAGGGGGAGGAAGCTTAAAATGTGTAATTCTAATCACCTGTTCCTACAGCTCTCTAACTGGTCTCCATGGCTTCTCTTTCCTTCCTCCAGTCTTGCTGATGAACCTTGATTAGAGGACAACACAACACGAACAGCCACTCCTCCCTCTGCCTCCTGACTCCTTATTTGAGTTAGAGGTTCTCATAACACCTGCATCTCCCTTTTGTCACATGGAGCTGTGATTGCCTATTTACTTATCTGCATCTCCTACTGAATTCTGATCCATGGTGGCTGGCCCATGCCTGTCTTGTGTACATTTGCATGTAAACCACTTAACCCAAGTGCTAGGAAACAAACAGTACACACAGGTGTGTGGAGTGATTGAAATCTAATTTGCTACCTAAGAATGCACAGTGATTCCTCAGTGTTTATTAGATCAGGCCTAGACTCTTCATTTCAGTTTTCAACTCCTCTGATTTTTCTTTTATACAGCCTTTCAGATCTCTTGGTTCTCATCTGGCTCTTGCATCCTTATGCCGTGGGTTGATTCCTCTGCCTGCCTATCTGTAGTAGCTCATCTCCTAAGATGGCTGCCATCAATTTCTTCTCTTCTGTATACACATGCCACTCCCACATTGAGAGATGGAGTCGCCTTTTTTACCCCTGGAATCTGGTCTGGCCTGTGACTAATTTCAATAATAGAATCTCGCATTTCTATTGAAACTACAAAAAAAATATTATGTCAGCTACTGAGTTTTGGGGTGGTTTGTTATATGGCAATAGATATCCTCAATACTATTCTTCAAAGTCCGAAACCTACATTTTCTGTGAATCCTTACCTTGCTAGTCTAGTTAACACCGATCTCCTCCTTCTCTAACTCCCATAGAACTTTGTTGATGCCACACACGTTTTGTTATCCAACTGTATGTATTACTACTTTCTCTTTCCTGAATGCCAATATGAACTCCATGACCAAATTATATGGTCTTCAAAGATACCAAATAGTGGAAATAGGTCTTTTGTAATCCCTTCCACAAGTCCTAGTACTGAATAAAAATGTAATGGCTGTTGATTTGGATGAAAAGTAAAAATATTCTTGGCCATTTTAGCTCTCTGCCAATTATTTTGACTTTTTTTCACAGTATCTTTGAGCGCATTCTTTCAATCATGGTTATAAAAAGCATGTGTGGCAGCAGGCAGCCCTTAGGCTCCTTCCCCCTGCAGACAGTCTGTGACAGCGCAGTGGTTCTCAAAACAGTCCAGGAGCAGCAGCAGCAGCAGCATCTGGGAACCTGTTAGAAATGCAGATCCTTGGGCTCACCTCAAACCTACTGAATGAGAAGTCCTGGGGGTGGAGCCCAGCATTCTGTGTTTTACCAAGCTTTCCAGATAATTCTGATGCATATTAAGGATGAGAATCATTCTAGTAGAGGAAAGACTCCTGGTTTAAGGTTAGAAGATCTTGGAGTTTTTGGTCCTAACACATTTTGGTCCTGACGCTTATGTATCAATGAGAAAGTTACTTAACTTCCCTGAGCCTCTCCTTTCTCATCTGTATTATAATAATCCTAACCCTGAGATGGGAGAGTGTCTTAGTTCATTTTGTGTTGCTATAAAGGAAAACCTGAGACTGGGTAACTTATAAAGAAAAGAGGTTTGTTCTGACTTATGGTTCTGCAAACTATACAAGAAGGATACCTCTGGCATCTGCTTCTGCAAAGGCATCTGGAAGCCTACAATCACAGTGTAAGGCAAAGGGGGAGCAGGTGTGTTACACAGCAAGCGAGGGAGCAAAAAAAATGGACAGGTTCTTAAACAAGCAGCTCTCACATGAACTAATACAGTGAGAACTCACTTATTACTGTGGGGAAGGCACCAAGGCATTCATGAGGGTACCACCCTCATGACCAAAACACCTCCCCCCACCTCCAACATTGGGGGTCACATTTCAACATGAGATTTGGAGGTGACAAACATCCAAACTATGTCAGAGAGTCAAGTGAAATCATATTTATGACTCATCCTTAAAAACTGTAAAAGGACCAGGAGTGGTAACTCATGCCTATAATCCCAGCACTTTGGGAGGCTGATGCAGGAGGATTGCTTGAGCCCAGGAGTTAGAGACCAGCTTGGGCAACATAGAACCTCTCTCTACAAAAATTTAGCCAGGCATGATGGCACATGTCTGTAGCCCAAGTTCTTGGGAGGCTGAGGTGGGAGGATTGCTTGAGCCTGGGAGATTGAGGCTACAGAGAGCCATAATGACACCACTGTACTCCAGCCTGGGTGACATAGTGGCCTGTTTCAAAACAAGAAAGAACACACAAAAACCCTGTAAAAATATAGTGATGAAAGTCACAATTAGGCTGGACTGAATGGCTCACACCTGCAATCCCAGCACTTTGGGAGGCCAAGGTGAGGGAAGACTGAGCCCAGGAGTTTGAGACTAGCCTGGGCAACATGGTAAAACCTCATCTCTACAAAAAATTAGGCGTGGTGGTGCACATCTCTAGTCCCAGGTACCCGGGAGGCTGAGGTGAGAAGATTGCCTGAGCCCTTGAGGTCGAGACTGCAGTGAGCTGTGACTGTGCCTGCCACTGCATTTCAGCTTGGGTGACAGAGTAAGACCCTGTCTCCAAAAAAAAAAAAAAAAAAAAAAGTCACAAGGTAGAATAGGATTGAAGACAGAGAAGAATGCTTTCATTTTAAATTACTTTGCTCCCTCTTCCTTCCTGTCGTGGACTCAGTATAATTCTATCTGGCTTGGCAGGCCTTTGATTTCACAAGTTCATGAGCAGTGGCTTGTGTAATATTCCCAAGTCAGGTTCCAGGTTATCCGTATATACTTCTCTCCCTTAGTAATGGCTGGCTTCAATGTAATTTTTAAGACCCAAGTAATTTCACAGTGATGCAACTGAAAAACTTCCTGTCAACTATTAAAACTAATATGTTTGATAACTTCACTAATAAAGGTAAAACTTAACCAGGAGAATGTAAGCCAACAAACCAAGTTTAAATTGAGTTTAAGTATTTATTCAAGATCAAACCATATTCATTTGATATATCAACTAGTGAAGATGAATTCACTACATGGGAAGTATTGTCCCCAAATTATAAATCTGGTGGAATAAAGGGGGAACTAAAGGTGAAGCAAACTGTAAATGTATTAAGTGTGTATCAAGTTGGACGGAGCAATGAACATGCTATGAGATCCCAGGCAGTTCCGCATGGCTGAGCAGAGGCTGACTACATGGAAAAAAAGTCTTTAGAGGATTCAGGGTAATGTTTCTGAGTTGTGGTTTACCAAGCCTCAAGACAGCAAGTCCACAGGGAAAGAGTGAGCCTGGCACCCAAACAGAAGCAAGCCTTGCTGTCTAGGGTGAGGTAACCTAAGAGTTCCAGTCAGAGATATGAAGCTATTGCTCAATTTGCAATGTTTTCTCACTTCACAGACTGTGAGCATGGAAGTAGGGTCAGACGTCTGTCCTGGGCCAGGAGTAGGAAGATGCACTCTTGGGCTCATGTGATCCTCCCACCTCAGCCTCCCATGTAGCTAGGACTACAGGCACACGCCACCATGCCTGGTGAGACCTTATTGTTTCATCTCCGAACTCCGACTCTGATTAGTGGTGTGAAAGTGAGCAAGTCATTTCCCCTTTCCGAGCCTCATTATACTCATTTTGTCAAGTGCGAGGGTTGAAGCTTTTCCACCCCTGAGATATAAAGGTTGAGTCTGGAAGCAGGATAAAAAGGATTACAGTTTAAGGAAAGAGCCAGCTGCTTTCAATAATGAGAGGCAGTGGGGCCTGCGAGAGGCTGTCCCTTTTCAGGAAGTATCCACGGGAGTGGACATTGCTGTAGAGTATCTAAAACTGTACCCTGTATGTAGTTCGCAAACCAGTGATTCCCTCACATCACAGTAAATTGATGAGTGAATTTTCTGAGTAACTAACTGCACAGTCGACACTAGAAAAGTAAGGAATATAGCTTAAAAAAAAAAATGAAAAGAAACCAGCAAGAAAGGTGTCTTAGTTACCTATCGCTTAGTTATCTTGCAGTTTTCTGAGGGACAGGAATGCAAGCGGACTGGTGCTGGGTCTGTTTCAATGAGGCAGTCATCTCATTCACATGGTAGCTGGCAAGATTCAGTTTCTTGTGGGCAGCTGGTCAATTCCTTGTCACCTGGGCCTCTCTGTTGAGCGTCTCACAACATGGCAGCTTAATCAGATCAAGCAAGCAGGAGGACCAGAGAGAGTGCTAGCAAGAGAGAGTGCTGGCAAGATGGAAGTGAAGGTCTGTTGTGTTCTAATCTTAGCAGTAATTGCCCATCACTATTTGGGTATTCTGTTTCTTAGAAGCAAGTCATAGCCAGGCGCAGTGGCTCCCACCTGTAATCCCAGCACTTTGGGAGGTCGGGACCAACATGGAGAAACTCCGTCTCTACTAAAACTACAAAACTAGCCAGGCGTGGTGGCACGTGCCTCTAATCCCAGCTACTTTGGAGGCCGAGGCAGGAGAATCGCTTGAACCAGGAGGTGGAGGTTGCGGTGAGCCGAGATCGCACCATTGCACTCCAGCCTGGGCAACAAGAGTGAGACTCCATCTCAAAAAAAAAAAAAAGTCACTAGGTCCAGTCCATAGGCAAAGGAAAGGGATTTACACAAAGAAGTGAATACAAGAAGGCAGGATCACAGGGAGCCATATCGGAATCTGCCTTCCACAAAAGGCTTTCTATTCTGGGGTTCGTTTTCATCTAGACAGTTCCCCAAATTCTGAGGTCATGAAGTAAGTTAGTTACATGGCAAGAAAATGCTGAACCTCCTTGTTTATGTGGGCTATGCTTGAGGGTTCTATTTTCTCAAATATGCATTCTTTCATTAAACAATAGTAAACATGCATCCACTTGTACCAGATAATGTGCTAGGAGCAGGGGCTACTAAGATGACTGTAGGTTTGTCTCTACCCTTGTGGGTTGGAGGAGGGTGGCGGAGGTAATATTTACATACATAGAAATGAGACCTACCCCACACTATCTCTGCAAAACCTGCCCACTGAATGATAGTCTTAATCTTTCAGTTTTACCTTTTCACATGTGGATCAAATGCCATTATCAAGAAGTTAACTTTAGGAACCTAAAGTTAGAATGTGTGATATGGTTTGGCTGTGTCCCCACCCAAAATCTCATCTTGAATTGTAATCCCCATAATCCCTGTGTGTCAAGGGAGAGACCAGGTGGAGGTAATTGAATCATGGGAGCAGTTTCCTCCATGCTGTTCTTGTGATAGTGAGTGAGTTCTCACAAGAGCTGATGGTTTTATAAGTGTTTGGTAATTCTTCCTGCATTCATTCTCCTTCCTGCTGCCTTGGGAAGAAGGTGCATTGCTTCCCCTTTGCTTTCCGTCGCGATTGTAAGTTTCCTGAGGACTCCCCAGCCATGCTGAGCTGTGAGTCAATTAAACCTCTTTCCTTTATAAATTACCCAGTCTTGGGCAGTTCTATATAGCAGTATGAAAATGGACTAATACAATGTGTTTTCATTAAAGATCATAGTAGCCCATTAAAATAGTTTATTTGCAAGTGTTCACATTCACCATAGAATAGAAAATATAGATAAGTAAAAAGAAGGAATTAAAAGCATTAATAATCCCACTACCCATAGATAATAATAGATAACAGCTAATATCATTTCAATGTATTCCAAACTTTTTCAATGCCTGGGTATTATTTTCCCCCTTCCATACCTGTCTGAAGCTCTTAATAGCATATTGTGAACACTGAGTCACTCATTTCCTGGAAGTCAACATCATTTGTGAGATAGATAGTGGTGAGATGATTAGTAGTGTTTGCCCTTGGAGTGAGCCTAGCTACTTTTACTATTTTAGTTTTTTATTTTAATTTTTTGGCAGAGATGGGGGTCTTGCTTTATTTCCTAGGTTGGTCTTGAACTCCTGGCCTAAGGCAGTCCTCCCACATCAGCCTCCCAAAGCACTGGGATTACAGGAATGAGCCACCACACCTGGTCTAGCTTTTTTTTTCACTCTTGTCCATGGCCATTTTTTCCTTTTTTTTTTTTTTTTTGAGACAGAGTTTTGCTGTCACCCAGGCTGGAGTGCAATGGTGTGATCTTGGCTCACTTGCAACCTCTGCTTCCCCAGGTTCAAGTGATTCTCCCATCTCAGCCTCCCCAGTAGCTGGGATTACAGGCACACACCACCACACGTAGCTAATTTTGTATTTTTAGTAGAGAAAGGTTTCACCATGTTGGTTGGCCAGGCTGGTCTCGACCTCCTGACCTCAGGTAATCCACCCACGTTGGCCTCCCAAAGTGCTAGGATTACAGGTGTAGGCCACCATGCCTGGCCCATTTTTTCCATTTTGTTAATTCTTTCTTTCAGCCCATAGACTCCTCCTTCTTGCCTCTACCTATCCTACTTTTCCTCCCATTTAAGCTTTTTTTTTCTACCTATGTCCAACCTCCACTCCTTCTCTTAACCAACTCTCGGCTTCATCCTTCATGACCCAGTGCAGTTGTCAACATTTGTGGGAGACATTCCTTGATCCTTGCAGACTCTTAAATACTTTGTCCTCTGATTTTCCACAGCATTCTTTTCTTACCTCTATTATTGTACCATCTCATGTGAGCATTACAAATTTAGGTGTCTGCTTCCCTAGAGTAGAGGCATTTTATTCATCTCCATAACCCCTGAAATATATGGAAGAGCTTCTGTAATGTTTGCAAAATGAATAAATAAAAACACCCATCCTGTCAGAGTTACCTAGAACTGCTATTTATGAGCACATCTTGGAATCCCTTGGCAAGCCCCTGGGCTATCCAGGCTTCTGCCCTTGATATACAAGTACTGTGAGTCCTCCAAGAAAACCTCCCCAAAGGTTCAATTCCAAATCGCACAGAGAGGTATTGAATAACACAACCAAAAAGGGAAGAAGTACTTTCAGGTAAGATAGGCACTATATGAGAATAGAGGTCTTGGAAATGCAGTTTATGATGGCCTAGAATCCATGACTAAAGAATGTGCATTTTCCAAGACAAAATTAGTAGCATTACATCTTTATAGAGAAAAGTAGGGCTGCTAGAAACACATCCACATAGCCATGAGGTTGACTGAAGTAAGACAAAAGAGGTGTTTTTCTTCCTTTTTTCTTTTTTTGACTGAGGGCAACAGTCAGTTCTCCAGTCATAATTCTGATGCTCGACAATGATTTGAACAATGAGGGAGGAGGAGAAGGAGGCTAAAGAAGAAAGGAAGAAAGAGAAGCACCCACTGAGTGGCCTGGGAGGGAGCTACCCAGTGAGCAAATGAATGCAAACAAACTGAGCTGATTTTTGTTGTGATGACAGATGACTTTCCCGCAGGGTCCTGAGAGCAGCCCAGCAGGACAAAGCAGAGGGGCAAAACCGGACCATTGTGTGGGATCCAGGGAATGCTGCTGGTGACTGCCAGCTTGTCTGTCCTTAGAGGAAAACTACTAGAGTTCAAGGTGTGGAGAGCTGAGGAGACTGCATGCAGTATTCTGATTTGTTTCTGTGTCATGTGTCATATTAATGGAGTAGGATTCCTTTAAGCTAAAACAATTATATTAGGATTTCAGTGTTTAGTTTTCTTTTATTATTTTGGCTTGTCCTGTGATCATTATGGCTAGCTGTGCTTGAAGAAACATCTAGAGTTTCCCATTATTATTTTTTCTTAGAAAATTAGAGGAGACATCTGATTTGATCTTAATTAGGGAGTGAAATTTCTGCTCCCTGATAAACATGTAGTTTCACAAAGAGGTGAGACACAGCTTGAAGTCATACTTTGAGGATCCTCACTGGGCATTACCCAGGGTTGGGCAGCGTTGGTCATCTCCATCTTGTCTCTTCTCCTTTATGCCCTGTGTTCCACCACAGCAAGCATGACCTTTGCCTTTTCTCCTTGACCAACTCCTACTCATCCTTTACCTATCCTGCACCCAGTGCAGCGCCCAGCATGTATGGAAAACCTTCCTTGACCATTTCTGAGATTCTGAAATGCTCTCTCCCCTGATTTTCCACAGCACTCTCTTCTTACCTCTATTACTACACTTCACGTGAGTGTTACACGTTTAGGGAACTGGACACAGGACCTCTGCGTTGTATGCACATGCTGTGGCTTGTGGCCCAAACAACCTCCAAATCCATTTTTGTTGTCCTGGGAGGTAACCCTTACCTTCCACTCCACTTTGCTCTTTAATGAGACAAAATGGGCCACCTTTGTTTCTTCTCAAGCAGCATTTGATGAGACTAGTCAGTGGTGACAGGCAGCCCTCATCCCCCACTGAGCCAATTCCACCTGGCAGGATTGCACTTGCCCACCTTGATAGGTGGCAAGACAATTACTGATCGCTTTCTAGACCTGCTTCAAAGCTTCCTGTAACCTGGCAGCGAATGAAATGCACAACCTTCCAACTCAGTGACATTTAAGGCAACCACTCATCAGTTCAGGCAGCAAAATAAATTGGTGCTCAGCTGCTCCCAGTCTATTTTTCTGGTTAGAACTACAAAGAAAAGAAATGATTGTGCCGCTGCATGTGTGACAACAACCTGCCCCCTCCCTCAAGCAATCACATTCTCTTGCTGTCTCTGGCTTTGTTCTGGTCCCCCTGAAGAACAGAGTGTTAAGGATTATATTTGGAGGTTGCCTAGTGCTCTGTGTCTACATTTGAGTCCTACACACACAGATAAACATGATAAATGAATGGATGTGCATTTAAATTACATATCCACCTCTACTGAATATATCATTCATTTGTATGAAAATATTTTCCACTAAATATAACTCCCTGAAATTCGTATTTAGTCCTTTATTCATGGGACTAAAGTTGCATCACTCAGTGGTGACATTTAAGTGACAGTTACCACTGTAACACAGAATAATGACCTTGTGAAGTGTGGTGTATTTGGTATGCTTATCCAATAATTTATAGATTCTATAAGTTATGATGTATGAGGAGAACTCAAAAGGCAAGAAATGTTTTTCCCAAGGATTGTGAACTCTATCATTTAAAAAAGCATGTTCCAATACTTACTTGCTTCCTGATTTCCCCAAATTTCTTCCCTTCTAAGCTGCAAGTGTTGTGTTTCTCCCCCAGTAGTCAAACATTAACAATAAAAACAAGAAAACACTCTTCCTCCCTCCACCCACCAAACACTGATGTCTTTGGTCTGTGCAAACACGAAGAAGAAAAAAAAGAATCAGTCAAACCAAATGATCTTCACCCTCTTTCAAACTAAATCTGCTTTAATCAGTGTGCTAGCACATTCTGTCATACTCCCCGACTGCTTGAAGCAATACATTACTCCTTCAGTTTCGGCAAAAACTAAACCTTTGCCAGCCCCAAAACCGACTCTACATGGAGGCTGTTGCCAAGTTGATTTTTCTGACTCAGCCAGGAAGGCTGCTCCCCGGCTCTGTTCTAAATTAATAAGGCCAATCAGAAATGCACAAAGCCTGGATGGCCAATCATTCTTCTCGAGGCTTTTGCCATCTCCTCCGCGGTCAGATAAATCATGTTACAGCCATTCCACCAATGACCATAAATTAGGGGGCCTGATCGCCATCCCTCCCAAGGACACCACAGACTGAGATTATTCCGGCGGCCGCACTCGGCCCCAAGGGAGTAGCACTGCGGAGGTGGAGGGTCCTCCAGCGAGGTGGGGGGAGGCCCCCAGTGATATGCTGCCACTGTGCCCGAGCGGGACTGGCGCTGCCTCCCAGGTCCGCGTTCTAGCCGCTCCCAGCTGTTGGCAGCGCTGCTGAGATAATGGCCCGGATCCCCCAGGTGTGGGGACTCCCATCTGGTGGCTCCCCGAGACTATTTACAGCTGAGGTTAGGCCGGTGATTGCTGGGACGGAAAACTCATTTCTCAGCCTGGCTTTTACTTACACTCTTATTAAGGAGGCTTTCATTCACGTTGGAATGGCAGCGAGAGGCTGCGGGCCAGGCTGCCTAACGGGCCGTGACGGAGCGACAGCGGCCGCCCGCGCTGCGACCTTGCGGGGAGAGGAGCGTGGGCGGCGCACGGGGACAAAGGCGCGGGGGGAAAAAGGCGCACGGGAGCCCTGGGTCATGGCTCTGCAGCAGACACGGGACCTCAGCGCGTTGGAGCCCTGGGTCATGGCTCTGCAGCAGACACGGGACCTCAGCGCGTTGGAGGCCTGGGTCACGGCTCTGCAGCAGACACTGGACCTCCGCGTTTCTACCACCCCAGAAAAGTTGAGTGGCTCGCGGGCTCCATTTCTCCCTTCATTGGTAGCTGGTTCGGCTCACCCCTTTGCCCGACCACAGCTCTTTGTAAATGCAGGATAGGACAAAACGGAAAGAATGATGTGCTCTCCCCTCTGTCTAAAACCCTAAATAAAGACCCAGTCCTCCCCCACACCCTTCTCCACCTGCGATTCAGGTCTCTGGGAAGAAGGCCCTGCACGCCCGCCCATGCCTCCCCTGCCCGAGGGAGCCCCGGGGAGGCAGCGGCCAAAGACTCCGCAGGAATAACTCCTGGGAGGGCAGGTTCGCGGCTGCTCCTCCCGTTGGCAGCGCCTCAAACCCGGCAGGCGTGCGTGTGAGCCTGCATGTCCTGAAAATCCCCCTGCAGCCTCGCACATCTGGGTCCCCTAGCCATGCATATTCATGCCCCAGAGCAGTAAAACCCAGGTCAGCTGCTCCGAGACAGTGAATCCAGTTCTTGAAAGCTGACCAAGCCCGTGACTTCAATAAAATGAAGACGGAGCTGTCTTTTCTCCAACTCCTGAGCAAAGTCTCATAACACTTGAGGCATTTTTGTTTTTTTCTGAAAGGGACAAAAGAAACGGGGGAGAAGTCAGCCGCAGGGGTGGCGTGGAGAGGGTGCCTACAGTTCTTCCATTGCTGTAGAAATCGAGATTTGTTTCTTGTACCCTACCTACTCCCTTTGTTAGTTTCCTCAGCCTCAGGAGAAATGGTTATCATTTGCATATTCTTTCTTTTGCATGTGGTCCCTGTTGGTGTAACATACTCTTCCATTTTACCCTTATCATCCTCCCATTTGATGATGTTCCTCGCCTCCCCAGAAAAAGAGCGGATTCCACTTGTGCCCTCCTAACCCTCCTTTCTGTAACTTCCATCAAAAATGCCCTTTTTGGCCGGGCGCGGTGGCTAACGCCTGTAATCCCAGCACTTTGGGAGGCCGAGGCGGGTGGATCACGAGGTCAGAGATCGAGACCATCCTGGCTATCATGGTGAAACCCCGTCTCTACTAAAAATACAAAAAAATAGCCGGGCGTGATAGTGGGCACCTGTAGTCTCAGCTACTCGGGAGGCTGAGGCGGGAGGATGGCGTGAACCCGGGAGGCGGAGCTTGCAGTGAGCCGAGATCGCGCCACTGCACTCCAGCCTGGGCGACAGAGCCAGACACCGTCCAAAAAAAAAAAATGCCCCTTTTCCGGGCGCGGTGGCTCACGCCTGTAATCCCAACACTTTGGGAGACCGAGGGGTGCCGATCACTTGAGGCCAGGAATTCCAGACAAACCTGGGCAACGTGGTGAAACCCTGCTTCTACTTTAAAAAAAAAAAAAAAAAAAAAAAAATTAGCCAGGCGTCGTGGTGCGTGCCCGAAATTCCAGATGCTCTAGAGGCTGAAGTATGAGAATTGCTTGGACTTGGGAGGCAGAAGTTGCAGTGAGCCGAGATTGCACCACTGCACTCCAGCCTGGACAGAGCAAGGCTGTCTCAAAAAAAAAAAAAAAGCCCCTTTTCTCTTCCCTAGTAGCTCAGGGGCACAGTCACTCTTTTGCACAGCCTGGGGGGCAGGGGATGGGGTGGGGGTGGCTGGGCTGGGGTTGCCATGGGAAGAGGCTATCAGAACAATAATGCTTGACTGCCCTACCAACCTAACCACCTCATAGCCACTCAGGACTCCAGTCCAGTGAGGGACACTGTTAAGGGCTGAAATGTGTTCAAAATTTATATGCGAGTCAAAACTGCGAGTACCTCAGAATGTGACTGTATTTGAAGATAGGGCCTTTATAAAGAGGTAATTGAGGTCACACGCGTGGGCCTTAATCCAATCTGCTTAGTGTCCTTTGAAGAAAAGGAAATTTAGACACACAGAGGATTTGTGCACGCAGAGAAATGACATGGCGAGAGGGAGGCCATCCGCAAGCCAACCAGAGAGGCCTGGGGAGAAATGGAACCTGCTGGCACCTTAGCCACCCAGCCCATGATATTTTATTATGACACACGAATACAGGTACTAAGGAGGTCTGTCCAGCAGTCAGTCCTGAAGTCCTCCCTGCTCCTCCATGACCTGGGAACTCTCCCTCAGGATGGCACTGGCCTGGCACAACTTTTTGTTATATTCCATGTGATCTTGTTCTTTGAGATGGTTATACCCAGTGAAATTTCCCTGTTGCTGAGTCTTTATTTCTACTCCTATTTGCTTTTTCAGTTTTGTCCTGTGTAAGATTCCCAGATAAAATAGAAGACAGCCATTTAAATTTGAATTTCAGATAATAGTAAATAGTTTTTTTTAGTATGAGTACAACCCAAATATTGCACGGGACATACATTTAAAAATTTCTTTATCTGAAATTCAAATCCAAGTAGATGTCCTGTATCTTTTGTCTGATAAGTCTGCCAACATTACTTTAGAGGTGTGTCCTTAATATCTTTACACAGTGGTTCTCACCTTAGAATCACCTAGAAAACTTTTTTTTTTTTTTTTTTTTTTTTTTTTGGAGATGGAGTTTCACTCTTGTTGCCCAGGCTGGAGTGCAGTGGTGTGATCTCAGCTTACCGCAATCTCCACCTCCTGGGTTCAAGTGATTCTCCTGCTTCAGCCTCCCAAGTAGCTGGGATTACAGGCATGTGCCACCACACCTGGCTAATTTTGTATTTTTAGTAGAGCTGGGGTTTCTCCATGTTGGTCAGGTGGGTCTCGAACGCCTGACCTCAGGTGATCCGCTCACCTTGGCCTCCCAAAATGCTGGGATTACAGGCATGAGCCACCGCGTCTGGCCAAAACATTCAAAAGATACTGATGATTGGGTCCCTCCCTGGGGGATTCTGATTTAATTGGTCTGAGATCTGACCTGGTAGGGTTTTATTTAATGCTCCCAGGTGATGTTGACGAGCTACAGAAGCACTGCAGGAAGGGACAGGTATTAACTAAACGTTCACAGCTATTTCATTGTTAGATTTAAGCTCCCTTAAGCTTAAATTCTTTGGGTTTCGTTCCTTTGTTCTGCTAAAAATGTCATTTTATCACTCTTCTTATTGCTGAGCCCAGAGGCAAAGGTCAAACAGATCATCGAAAAATGCCCTGTTAGTATGTGAAATGGCCATTTTATTTCAGGTCAGCTGAGCCCACAGAGAGAGATGTCAAGAGCTGTAATAGTGATACCACTACAGCAAATGACTTTCCATCCAGACACTTTGGGTTTTATAACAAATAGTGCAACTGGGCAGCCTGGTAAAAGATTTACCTTTTACCATTACTTCTATTACAGACCACTGATCAAGAATGTAGGATCTGTTTTAAGCATACTTCTAGTTCAAGAGGATTTGAACATAATTTTTTTTCAATTCTTCCAGACCCTGACTATCTGTTCTTTTTGACTATTAGTTGGCATTTATAAAGAGCCAAATCTTACCTGCTCCTCACTATTTACTGAAAAGTTAGAAGATTCAGGTACTATGGTTAAAACCCCTGGGGTAACACATCATTCATTCTGCTTGTGTAAGGGCCTTATAATGGGGTCTGGTACTCCATGTCACCATGAAGACAAGCCTTGCCAACATACACCTTCATAGTGCATGCTAAGGAGCTGTTGGCAGAGCTACAGCTGAGCAAGAGTCAAAACTAGATGAGAGGAAAATAAGATGCCTGTGACAAAAACACATTTTACAGAAAAAGGTGCTGGTGGGTCAGCAGATGACATTGATTAGTTAGTATGTCTCAGTGCAAAGTTCCCGGATGGGGATTCGATGTGAAAGGGCTTTGTTAAAAATGCCATCCAAATAAGGGTGTACACACTGGAGGTTTTGCGACTACTCCTTCTTATCTAGTGAGAAGTTACAGAAAACTGGAGTGGTAATTGGCAGTTGGGTGTTGACTACATATAAGCTTTGGATTTGAAATCTTGGCTTTGGTGCTGCTTGGCACTGTGTCCATGGGCAACTGCTTTACCTACCTGAACTTTTATCTTTTTCATCTGGAAAAGGGCTTTCAGAATGGCACAATAAAAACCTCTTGAAATCGGCCGGGCGCGGTGGCTCAAGCCTGTAATCCCAGCACTTTGGGAGGCCGAGACGGGCGGATCACGAGGTCAGGAGATCGAGACCATCCTGGCTAACACGGTGAAACCCCGTCTCTACTAAAAAATACAAAAAACTAGCCGGGCGAGGTGGCGGGCGCCTGTAGTCCCAGCTACTCGGGAGGCTGAGGCAGGAGAATGGTCTAAACCCGGGAGGCGGAGCTTGCAGTGAGCTGAGATCCGGCCACTGCACCCCAGCCTGGGCGACAGAGCAAGACTCTGTCTCAAAAAAAAAAAAAAAAAAAAAAACAAAAAACCTCTTGAAATCTACTCCTCCATACAGAGAAAATTCTGGCAAAAATTGCCAGAACCAACTTTTTCAGACCTCTGGAAATTAACCAAAGGACTGCAACAATCTGAGGAATGTGTATTCAAGAAAAATGGCTGAATCTCAGTAAAAATAGGGAGCTTTGTGACATTTTATTTTAAAGAGACAAGGTCTCTGTCACCCAGGCTGGAGTGCAGTGGTGCAGTCATAGCTCACTGCAGCCTCAAACGGGATCCTCCCACCTCAGTCTTCTGAGTAGGTGGGACTACAGGTGCGTGCCACCATGCCCAGCTAACTTTTATTTTGACTTTTAGTGGCAAAGTCTTGTTATGTTGCTCAGGCTGGTCTCAAACTCCTGGGCTCAAGCAATCCTCTCACCTCAGCATCTTGAGTAGTTGGAATTACAGGCACGTGACATCACCTGTATATAACATTTTTACTTGACCAGTCTCCTTACCCCTCTTTCCAGATCTGTGGTAGGCTTGAACACTAACAGCTTCTCAACCATGACAGCTCTGAGTACCAGCAGACTAGCAGCCAACAGTGAGGCAGAATAGGTTTGCAGCAGCCCTAGCAGATCTGTTTACAAGAAATGCTTTTTTTTTTTTGAGACAGAGTCTCACTCTGCTGCCCAGGCTGGAGCACAGTGGTGTGATCATGGCTCACTGCAGCCTCAAACTCTTGGGTTTAGTGAGCCTCCTACTTCACCCTCCCAAGCAGCCAGGACTACAGGTGCACACCCGGTTTATTTTTAAACTTTCCTTTTTTTTTTTTTTTTTTTTTTGAGACAGGGTCTCATTCTATCACACCGGCTGAAGTGCAGGCACGATCTCTGCTCACTGCAACCTCCGTCTCCCTGGCTCAAGCAATCCTCCCACCTCAGCCTCCCAAGTACCTGGGACTAGTAGTGCATGACACCACATCTGGCTAATTTTTGGATTTTTTGGTAGAGATGGGGTTTTGATATGTTGCCCAGGCTGGTCTTGAACTCCAGAGCTCAAGTGATCCACCCACCTCGGCCTCCCCAAGTGCTGGGATTACAGGCGTGAGCCACCACACTGGCTAAGTTTTTTGTACAGATGGGGTTTCACTATGTTGACCAGGTTGGTCTTGAACTCCTGGCCTCAAGTGATCCTCCCACCTTGGCCTCCCAAAGTGCTGGGATTACAGGCATGAGCCACATACCTGGCCTACAAGAAATACTAAGGGGAGCCCTTCAGGCTAAAATGAAGGGACACTAGGGAGTAACTTGAATCCACATGAAGAAATAAAGAACGCTTCTAGGGGTAAATACACAGAAACCATAAAAGGCAGTAGAAATGTATTTTGTTTGTAACTCTTTTCTTCTCCCATCTAATTTAACTACATAAAACAACAATTACTAAACTTATTAGTAATAAGTACAGGCTTATACTGTAGAGAGATGTAGTTTGTATGACAAATAGCACAGAAGAGAAGGAAGGAAATGGAAGTGTATATTGCAGCTAAGTTTTTATTTACTATTGAAATTAACTTTGTATTAATCCAAACTATATTGTTTTAAGATGTTACTGTAATCTTCAGGACAACCATTAAGAAAATAACTGTCAGGAGAGCAGTGGGGTCCTCGGTAACAGTTCCTTTAGGCAGCTTTGCTGACCCCACCCTTTCCTGAACTGCCCTTCTGTCCCAGAGGAGTCACCCTGACCGCGCCCATCTTGCTGCTGGGCTTTGGACCCCAGTCCGGAAAAGGCCCAGCCGTGCTGGCTCTGCCCCTCAAAGGGGCTGTGAGCAAGGTAGGAGGGAGCTGGTCTCCTTTCTTGGAGCCCCACCCAGGACCCGGGCACCACCTCCCCCTGTGAAGGCTCCAGGCCTTAAGTCCCTGGCGAGGGCAATGGGTTTGTGACACCAGCAGAACAGGGGAACAGGGCACTAGAAGTGAGCTCAGCATGTGATTCCGTGAAGGACCAGGTTTGGAAGGGCCAGTGTAGGTTTCGATGTTGTCGTTGGTTTGTTGTTGCACATTCCAGGATATCAGTATTTTAACAGGTTCTAAGTGCCTTTCTATTGTAACTTATGTTTTTCCTCCTATTGGCTCCACTGCTGTTAGCATAGAATTTTTAAAAAAGAGATAAGCTAATGACTATAACAATATATTCCTCCATGGGAGAGGAAATTTATAAAGAAACAATAAAAGTGAGTTGCAAAAAGTAAAAAAAAAGAAAAGAAACAAGAGGAAGTGGTATACTAGAAATCATTTCACACAGAAGAAGGCAGTAATGGAAAAATAAAGGAGTAAACAGACAGACACATAGAAAACAAATAGCAAAATGGCAGATGTAGTTCCTATTTTATCGTTAATCACGTTAAGTGTATATGGACTGAGCATTTCAATCAAAAGGTAGAGATTGGAGGCCGGGCGCGGTGGCTCATGCCTGTAATCCCAGCACTTTGGGAGGCCGAGGCGGGCGGATGATGAGGTCAGGAGATCGAGACCATCCTGGCTAACACGGTGAAACCCCGTCTCTACTAAAAATGCAAAAAATTAGCCGGCAGTGATGGCGGGCGCCTGTAGTCCCAGCTACTCGGGAAACTGAGGTAGGAGAACAGCGTGAACCCGGGAGGCGGAGCTTGCAGTAAGCCGAGATCGCGCCATTGTGCTCCAGCCTGGGCGACAGAGCAAGACTCCCTCTCAAAAAAAAAAAAAAAAAAAAAAAGGTAGAGATTGGCATAATGAATTTAAAAAAATAACCCAACTATATTTCTTTATAAAATGCATTTTAGATTAAAAAATGCAAATAGGTTGAATGTGAAAGGATGGGAAAAGATGTACTGTGCAAAAAGTAACCAAATAAGGGTAGGAGTGGCCATACAAATATGTAACAAAATAAACTTTAAGACAAAAATTGCTGCCAGAGACAAAGGATACTTTATAAAAAGGCCAATCCATCAGGAAAACATAAACACAGATGCCCTAACAACAGAGCCCCCACCCTAAAATACATGAAGCAAAGACAGAATTGAAGAAACAGCCAACTCAACAGTAACAGTTGGAGACTTTCATACCCTACTTTCAGTAATTGATAGAAAAATTAGGTAGAAGATCAATAAGAAAACAGAAGACTTGGACAGTATGATGAACTAACTAGGTCTAACAGACATCTACAGAACAGCCAACAACAGCAGAGTACACGTTCTTCTCATGTGCACATGGCACCTTCTCCAGAATGGATTCTATATTAAGCCACAAAACAAACTTCAATACGTTAAAAGGATTGAAATCATACAAAGCATGTTCTCGGATCACAATAGAATGAAATTATTTCCTCACCTGCAAAAAATGATAACATCTACCTGAGCAGGGGATAAAAGAATTAATCCCAAGTAGCCAGCATGGGGCATAATAAACTTTTTTATTATGAGATACTTTTATTATTGTAAGAACAGAGTACATGTATGCTTTCCTTTGCCTCATGACTAGAGTGTGGCAAATGATGGGTTAACTTCCTCCTTTTAAATTAGAAAAAAATATTAACCATTTTCAATTTGTGGCAGATTATAAAATTGATAGTGTTATAGTTTTGAGAAAATACAGTATCACAACCCCGATGCATCTACCACCAATATGACTAAAAGCTGAATGTAGGACTACCTTAGAATACAAACTGGCAAATTTATAAATTGCGCTTTGTTTATAAAACAAGATGATTATGGATCTACCTGAATTTTCCTTAGCAATAGGCCGTGAATGTTCATTCATGTGTTTGACTCTCTTCATTTCACACCAGAAAGGCAAGATCAGGCCACATTCTTATGAGTTAATTCTTCTAGTCAAGTAATAAAGCTTGACCTTATACTGTCTTAAAACAGATCTTAGTTCAGATTATCTATGGCTGCATTCGTGCAACAATAGCTGGTTTGAGTAGCTGTAACAGAGTCCAAATGGCTCATAAAGCCTAAAATATTTACAATTGGGATCTTTACAGAAAAAGTTTGCAGAACCATAACCTAAGAACTAAATAAATAATCCTTGGGTGGCACTGGCAGATGATATTCCAGGAAAGGCACTGAAAAAAAACATGCAGTCATCCTTTTATTTCCAAGTTTGCACAACTTTCTTCAACATGGCCAATCTTGTTTCATCTGTAAACCTGTCCACTCCCTTCCCTTTATTACTTTGAAGCAAATCCAAGACATACATTGGTAATATTTCATCTACAAATATTTGAGTCTATTTGCATTGCATTTTAAGGCATGTAATACTTATGATAGCGTTTATCTTTTTTGCAAATATGAGAATAACCACACTGTTAATTTTCCTCCAAAGTCTATGGTGCAATTGGTAGATTGGCCAAATATTCTCTGACTTGTATTTAAAAATTACAAGAATGAGCTGGGTGCGGTGGCTTACACCTATAACCCCAGCACTTTGGAAGGCTGAGGTGGAAGCCCAGGAGTTTGAGGCCAGCCTGGGCAACATAGCGTGACCCTGTCTCTACAGGCATGGTGGCACATGCTTGTAGTCCCAGCTACTTAGGAAGCTGAGGCAGGAGGATCGCTTGAGTCTAGGAATTTGTGGTTGCAGTGAGCCATGTTTGCACTACTGTACTCCAGCCTGGGCCACAGATCAAGACTCTCTCTCCAAAAAAAAAAAAAATTCCCAAAATAAGAAATTTAATGTTTTCACCTAAGACAGTAATAGTGGAGACTTCACAGTTCTCCAGAAATTTCTCCCAACTCTTTTTTTTCACTGACCAAACTCAATAGGGAGGTAATATCTAATTCAGAACTGCTAAGACCACCATTTTCAGGTTTTACAGTTATTTAGTTTAAATCAAAGATGTTTTTCACTAAGCCTACACTTCCTGCAGTGTTTAAAGGATGTGAGGTGGCTCAGCTTGGGACATTTTGCTGCTGTAACTCCACATTTCTCTCACTTTCATGTCAACCATTCCTACACCCCCACCCACAATTCTGAATGAGCTCACCTACTTTTAATTTATAGTGACTAAATTTGCAAATATCAAATTTTAAAAAGAGGATTAAAGAAAAAAGCTCAGATTTGTATGCCCCTTTCAGGGAAGAGCTGTCCTTTAGGTCTGCGTTCAGACCTTCCAAAGCCCTGTCCACGGCCCCACTTGCACAAACAAACTGATCCGACCCAGTCCCTGGAAGACAACTGAGCTGCACCCTGCCCCCACCTTGTGCTCAGTCATACTTGGAACGTCTCTCAGGCAGCCTAATTGGAATCAATAAAGCAAAAAGGGCTAGCTAGCTGGAGGATCTTGTCAGAAGTGAAAGACAAGAGACTGAAAATGTAGGGAATGTACTGAGTGAGCAGCAGTCTTTTCAGGGTTCTAATGATAGAGAACACAGTTAAAAAGGCAGACCAATTGCTAGGAAATGTAATTCATTCTTTGGCTTGTCATTTAAAGGAAACAACTGGGGTGGCAACAAGTGTGAAGTATTTTGTAGATAGGGATTTTTTTTTGAGACAGGATCTTGCTCTCTCGCCCAGATTGGAGTGCAGTGATGCGATCGTGGCTCATTGCAGGCTTGATGTCTCGGGTTCAAATGATCCTTCCACCTCAGTCTCCTGAGTAGCTGGGACTATAGGTGTGCACCACCACGTTTGGCTAAGTTTTGTATTTTTTTGTAGGGTCTGGGTTTCATCATGTTGCCCAGGCTGGTCTCAAACTCCTGAGCGCAAGTGATCTGCCCACCTCGCCCTCACAGAGGTTGGGGTTACAGGCATGAGCCACCATGTCCAGCTGAGATTTTTAAACGAGAATTTTTAAATATACACACACAATTTTAAAATGGTCTGATTTTCCCTAACACTGTTAAGTTCTTTGGAATCAAAGAACCACTTGACTGTACCAAAGGTCATAAGTAGTATAACATGGGATGGTCTTATCATAAATGTGTGGTTAAATTAGTGTTCTCCCCTTCTAGGCTCATAGCCTCCAAATGGCCATCATTTTCCTGGCTTAGTAAGGCTTATTATCAGCTGCAAGCAGCAGCAAAAGCATACACGTGAATGCAGGGATTATGTTCGTCTCGGCATGATTGCTAAAAAACTGGTTTTCCCATTTCAGTCACCCTACCACATTCCATATGGAAGGTTATTTCCCACGTCAGAAGTGTATTTTCTCAATGCCATTTTCTCTTTAAACATTTTACATTTTTAACCATTTTACTCCCAAACCCCGAGAGCCAGGTTCTCTGTACCTTATTATTTGTTCATGGGTCTGTGGGCCAGGAATTTAAGCAGGGCTAAGTGGGGATGGTTCTCTGCTCTATAATGTTTGTGACTTCAAGCGGAATGACCCAAATAGCTGAGAGCTGGCTAGGCCTCTCTCCCCTCATGTTATCACCTGGAGGGACTCATTTGGGGCACCACTCCCAATGTCTGGGCACTGTGGTTCTCTCCCACGTGGCCTCTACTCACTCACTAATCTAGTCTGACATTCACAGGGTGACTGGCTTCCAAGAGTGAAAGCAGGTACTAGGAGACCTCCAGAGATCTCAGCTTGGAAGTCTCAGAATGTCACTTCTACATTCTATTAAAGCAAGTCACAAGCCAGACCAGACTCAAGGAGTGGGGAAACAAACTCCACCTCTTGATGGGAAAAGGAAACTTGCACACAGACCTAGGAAGCATTGTTGGCAGCCATTTTGGGAGACAACTGCCACAACTTTCAAGAGCTAATCATGACAGAATGTTAAAAACTCCTCCATCTTCCATGGAGAAGAAACATCCCAATCTCCTGGTATCTAATCCAAGCATTGATTTTTTCCATTGTTTTCCACTACTGAGTGGGGGAGAAGGAGGCAGTATCAGCATTAGGGTACAAGTGAAGGTGAACAGAGCTGGGATGTTTCACAATAATCGCATTCTAATATGACTTGTCTTCCATTCTCTCCTTCCCAAGCTTCCACTTTTAGCTTGCTTTTGTGAATCAAGACCATGGATCATTCAAAATAGTTTTTTCTTTTTTCTTTTTTTTTTTTTTTTGAGACGGAGTCTTGCTCTGTCGCCCAGGCTAGAGTGCAGTGGCCGGATCTCAGCTCACTGCAAGCTCCGCCTCCCGGGTTCACGCCATTCTCCCGCCTCAGCCTCCCGAGTAGCTGGGACTACAGGCGCCCGCCACCTCGCCCGGCTATTTTTTTGTATTTTTTAGTAGAGACGGGGTTTCACCGTGTTAGCCGGGATCGTCTCTCGATCTCCTGACCTCGTGATCCGCCCGTCTCGGCCTCCCAAAGTGCTGGGATTACAGGCTTGAGCCACCGCGCCCGGCCTCTTTTTTTTCCTTGAGACAGCGTCTCCCTCTGTCCCCCAGGCTGGAGTGCAGTGGCACAATCACAGCTCACTGCAGCCCCAGCCTGGGTGCAAGTGATCCTTCCACTTCAGCCTCCTGAGTAGCTGGGACTATAGGCAGAGCTCCAGTCACCACCACACCTGGCTAATTTTTATAGAGATGGGGTCTTGGTATGTTGCCCATGCTGGTCTTGAACTCTTGGGATCAAACAATCCTCCCCACTTGACCTCCCAAAGTGCTGGGGTTACAGGCATGAGCCACCCTGCCTGGTCATTTAAAATATTTTGTTGGTATTTTATAGATTACTTTTAACTTCCTGGATTTTAGAAGTAAGCAGAATTAGCATACTCTGATGCCTTATCCCACCTGTTATGGTAACTTTTCTCTATAAGATGGTACATTTTACTAACCCTTTGTCGTACTTAAAATGCTTAAGCAATGAAGGGAAGTCTTGATTCTTACTGTCTTTAGCAAGATGAGGCTCTGGGCCTCTCACTTAAGAATACCTCTTGGGAGTAATTCTTTTCTCTGAATTCTTCATGTGTTTACCGATGGTATCCATGGTAGTTCCTCTAGAGGCATAGTTGAAATGTATTAGTCTTTACTGTTATTCCTGTGAAGGCTTATAGTGTTGGCATCCATTCCCTTTGGATTTCGAGTCTGTGTTCACAGTTGATAACCTCACATTGAGCCATGATACTCTTTGTGTCATTATCATTACCTGATATAAAGAAACCAGACCATTACCTGACCATGACCTGATATAAAGAAACTTCACATTGAATTCATACAAAAGACAGAAAAAAGTTTTGCTGAATATGTCCTATATACATATATATAATATTTTATTTTAAAATGTCATTGAACATATACATTTCTTTAGCTTTTTCCAGGGGACATTGCACCTAAGTTTCAAAACACACAAAATAGATCCCCTTTACTAAACAGTTTTCATTTTTGGGTTACAAAAAAGTCAATGTTTCACAATCACAAAGCATAAAGGTACATGGTTCTGAAACCATTTCCAGGCAGATTTCTCTCATTCACTGTACGTAGGGTAGTTTCGGAAACCCAGACCATGATCCATTCCTTACAAATGATCTCCACCATGGGCCTCCCTGGGTCTCCAGAAAAAACAAACAAACAAACAAAACTGGGGGCAAAACAGGAGTGAAATAATAACCTCAGGACTCAGGAAACAAACACAAAATACTTGAGGGAGATCAGAAAAGTAGAGGACACAGGTTCTCCTTCAAGTACATCACAGTAGAAAACTACAGCACATTTACAGCCTTATTTGGTCACTCTACCTGATTGCTACATGAACAAAACTTCACACCTAAGACACAGAGGAAAAATTAAAGCTATTTACACAGATAACACTGTGGATTCGAAAGAGCAGTCCTCTGCAGACTGGCACTCCATCTGACAAAGGCCACAGTCCTCACAGGCAAGTCAGGCTGCTCGCGTAGCGTCCTTTGAAAAATCCCAGTGTACAAACATGCGCCACATCACCACACAGAACCAAAGTCTGCTCAGAGAGGTGGGCTACGGTGTGCAGGCTGCAACCTTTCTCTGCAATTGTAAGTCCTCAAAAATCTGAGTTCCTCACATAAAATTCTGTGCTGTGGCCAGACCTTGTTTTACCATTTTCTTAGACTGGATAACTTTTAGGATCAGCCTGGTTGTTCTTTGCATAGACAATGACTCTCACAGCTTTCTCCAAGTGTCCCAGAAGCACTGACTTACTGAAAATAGAATCTCATCAAAGCTTAGCATATTCACTCTGAAAACAGCGGAGCTGCTGGGTCACTTAAGGAAAGCTGAGAACCTCAAACCTGTGGAAGAGAAACCAGTGACCACTTGTGGCCTGATAAAGTTGATTGGCAGGTGAGGAAGGGGATATCAAGAGGAGAATCAGAATTTTAAAGACATGGGAGATTTGTCCCTAACATTTTCATACGAGTGCTCTTGTTAAATGGAAAACCCTGCCTGCATGGGGAAGATCTGAGGCTAAATCTGGATCCTGGGACTGTCATTCTTCCCCACCACCATCTCCCTGTGGCTGTCATTCTTCCCTGGAAGTGAATGAATACTGAGAACACTGTAAGAGGAGGGTGGTCACCGCTGACTTCACAAAGCCTCATGGAGGTTAAGTTGTTTAAGAATTTAAAAAGTAAACACCACAAATCCTCCAAAATGGAATACTGTGGAAAATAACTGAAATTTCCACTGCTTAAGGCTTTGTCCTATTAAGACAGCTGAGTACTTGGCCTAGGCCGATTTTCACCTTTCTTTTCCACCTCAAGAACAGCTGATAGGCATGCGCAACCGCAGCAGAGCACACCCTCCACCTCTCTGACTGCTGACACTGGCTACAGGGACAAGGCTTTGGTTATCATCTAGCGAAATGCCACAGAGTCTGGACGGACTGAGTTTGTTCTAAGGAAAGGAGTTTCACCAGATAGTCTGAAGAGGCCCAGCCCAGCAAAGAGATTTAGAGCAGAAAAGCCTTTCATTAAAGTAGCCACACACCCCTCAAGACAACCATAAAGACTTGACTAGGACAGACATCAAAAGCTTTTTATTAAACAAGACTTCCTCTGAGGCTATTCGAGCAAGCGAATTTGGCTATAAGTCAGATACGCAAGATTTCAGAACCGTGTATAAATACATTCTGCAGAGTGTCGAAGTGTGCGTCCTTTGACTTTTCCAGGAACACACCAAGGGCCAACCCATTATGTAGACACAGTTACTGTTTCAGGACTGGGTGACATGGGGCCTGGGTAAAAAATAAGGCCAAAATTGAGTAAGCTCAATTTATAGAGCGATATCAGTGCTGGGCAGATCTGCCATGCTTCATTGACATCATGTTTCCCACTTTTGATTTCTTCACCTCATTTATAGTCTTCCTCCCATCCCCCAAACACAAATATGACTTTATCTTGTAACTAAGATCTTTCCACCCTAGGGGGCTTATGGAAACACTTCCTGGATGCCTTTCTAACTAAAACCAGCAGGACTAAATGCTCAAGATTTTATAGAGGATTTAGAGATGTAGAGGTTTCTAGAGTTTTTCCTGAGATGTGCCATAGCAGTAAATGAATTGGTGAATTGAGTAGAAGGTAGTTGTGACATCTACACCCAAATTCTTACTCTGGTGGCTTGAATAAAACTGGAGAAGCTCAAGGTAGGGCCCAGATAGAGGCCCAGGAAAGCAAGTAAATGAAAGGCAGTGGGGACACAGGAAGGATCCCAAAGATGGCAGCTCAGGGTCCTCTGTGGAAGACTTGCTCAGGTTTCCTACTTACACATGACTCTGAGCACCAGGACAGAACAGGGAGTGGACCACACTGCTGTCGCATGCCTGAAGGTTTTCCCACAGCATCAGACTGCCAGGAAGCAAAGCATTTTCCACAAACTTCTCTCCACAGGGATATCTGGGGTAGCTAAGATCTACTGCACGGGGAGGAAACGTGCCGTCAGATGAAGACAACTCCTGACAAGGCCGAAGTCCCATTCTTCCCAGGCCAACACTTCCACAAACACCGGGTGGCGTGAATTCCCACAGGGCTTCACCTGCCAGACAGGGCGCGGTCTCCACACCGTGGAATGAGTTCATTCCTGAGTAGGAGGGGCTCCAGGCCTTTCAAATACGATATCGACAACTCCAGAAATGCAGGTGATTTACTGCCCTGGAGGAGAAGTTTCTCTCCTCTCCTCTGGGGAAGAAATTCAAACAAACGTGAGAACTGGAATTAGCTGTCTAGCATTCTGGGGGGGTCACATCAGTGACCTTTTTCCTTCTTGGGTCAGAAGAGTGTTTTAATTACTCAAAATTGTCAAAATGGTGGCAATACCTCAGGAGCTCAGCAGGAAGACTAGGTAATTTTGTGGCTGTACAAGTCTGCCTAAGAGCCAGAAGTTTTACAGTCTACTTGGCCATTCCTCCCAGCGGAGAAGAGCAGGTAGATACGGCTCACGCTGTGCCTGCGGCCGCTGCTCTTGTGGTGAACACTCAGATGTGGGACCTGGAAGAGCTGGGACATGATTCTCTAGAGAAAAGGAGCACAGCATGGGAATGGCCAGTCAACCCATTTCAAATGCTTTTATTAAAGTGCCCCCCCATCCCCCGCCCCGAGGGGCCTTGCACAACGATGATGGGGAGAACAGAACTGCTGCTCCTTGACAGAACTCTGATCCTTACACTTTGTTTGGAGTGGGCTTGGGGACAGTCACAAGCCATGAAACCTGAATCCAAAATGGTCCCCAGACGAGTTATGGTGAACCAACAGATGCGAAGAACTTCTTAAACTGCTCTATTAAACACTGCTTTATATGTGTCCCCATGACACAGAAAAGTGGGATGGGGCCAGCCATTCCAGAAATGAAAATCCAGACTCTCACAGAGAACCCTTGAGACACACAGGGAGACCACTGAAGACAACAGAGGAACTGCTGGTCCACAGAAACACTCATAGTTTCATGAAAACACACTGATTTGGTGAGAAAATGCAACTTGGGAACAAACGTTACACAACAAAGATCCTCTGTCATGCAGGGCACCGGCCCAGATGCTGCCTGGGTTGTGTGGGCTGGAGGATGTGGGGACAACCCAGCCTGGCTGGGACTTTGACGCAGAACTTCCTCAGCAGGGTGTTGGAAAGTCCCAGGCCTGTTCTATGGAAGGGGGAAAAAAAAAACAGATTCAAGGAATGTCAAAAACTGAAAAAATATAAAGTAAAACAAATCCCTGCCTTACTCCACCACTGCCACAAAAGAATAGAAACAGAGAAGAAAAAGAATAGGAAAGAGAAGAACAGAAGAATAGAAAAGAGAAGGGGGCGGGGGTCAGACAGCAATCCCTGAAATAAATCTCAGGCTTCCTAGAAGGTGGGCACTTACATTTTGAGGCATGACCCCTACTTTCCAATGCAGCACTTTTTAACCCGTAGAGAAGTTGGCAGCTTGACAGGCTGAAGAGTCCTCTGCCATTTACACCTGAAAATGGCTGCCCCAGCTACTCGAGATAAAATAAATATGACATATATACCCCAAATAGGCAATGGCCACCTCGGAGGCCTACGAAAGGAACTGAAATACAACACTTGGTAGCAGCCTTTGTGTTTTGCTCTTGTTGAGTTGACCTGTTACTAAAGAAGAAATGGAAACCAAAGGGTCATCTTGAAGCATAGCCTTTTGGCCGCGAACTCCAAACCTGGGCTGGGAAGAGACTGCGTCACTTGGAACTCAGCTGGGGCACTTCCCAGTTCCGTCCTGCCAAGAGGCATCCCAGCTTTCTTCCCCTCTGTCCTCCCAATCCCCAGGGCCTTTTTCATGACAGCTTGTTTCCATGTATTAAAGGAATGACATATACAGAAATGTCATCTCCTGAGCCCAGTCGGTCATTAGATATCCGCCATCCTCTGTCCTTCAGCACACCCCGGGCACGCATCACCAGGTCCTGAGCTGCCAGTGTGTACCTGTGCAGGAGAGGCAGGAACAAGACAGTCAGTAGAGCATCAGGCAGAAGCCAGGGCTAAGGGAGGCTGGGAAGGGGGAGGCATCACTATAGTTGTATAAATAAGTTTCAAATACACTTACAATAAGAAAAAGTCAAGGTCTTCTTTTCCCAAAATGTAGGACACCTAATGTGAGATTATTGTTTACATGGTAGTGGGATAAGGCACTAAATATAAATACATTAGATAATGTCTTACATTATTCACCTGCTCAGTCCTCTTTTGATGTTTTTGATTATATTGAGGGCAGTCTCAGTTTGCTGCTAGTGTATCTCAAAGAGCTGCTCAAGCTCAGAGCTTTCCATGATAAATGGTATCTAGCTAAAAAGGTACATGGGAAAAATAAGGACTTTTGTTTTCAATATAGTTAGTTTTAGAGTTATGTTGCTTTTGTGACAAAAAAATAGTCATTTTCTATTGTAAAAATCATTTAAATTTTTAAAAATGAGTTAAGGAAAAATATTAAAAATAATACAACATAGCAGAAGCATATAACAAGAATGTGAAGTTTTTTTTGGTAAATGATAAGTCTTGGTGTGAGTGAGCTGCTTACTTGTCAATGTCACCCTCTCCTCTTGAACAATGTAAGTTCAGCAAGAGATCTCTTAAGAATTTGAAAATAAGATTGCTGAGATTTAAACTGTAAGCTTAAGGAGAAAGAATGACACTATCAGCTGATGGAAAGTATTAACATCTAGGAGAAAGACTAACTTGGGAGGTGATTTGGGTGGGTATGGGCCTGGGTTAGCCCTGAGGCATAAAAAAATGAGGCAAAACATTGGCAGGTGTCTATCCAAACACTGACCAGAGCAGAGGGGGAGTCATAGTTGACAGCCTTCAAAGGAACTTAGTTCCACTGGCAGGGTCATATTTGGTGTGGGATGGACTACTCTCTTAGCCTATACCATTAAGCATATGATTCAGCTTTATTCTGATTTCGTGTTCACCAAAGAACCTCCTGATTATGATCTGCTTCCCTGCATAGGCCTGCCTACAGGAAAGAATGAGCTAGTCATTTGTACTTTAAGAATATCCATCAGTTGTATTTCTCTGTGTAAATGTCAAGTGGCATTTTGGTTTACAGATCAATCTTGTGAGCTTGGTTAAGGTGAGACCAACTCTGATAATGAATCTCTTTTTTGTATCTTGATTAAATCAGTTGCTGAACCTGAAAAGCTAAGAGCCAGACTGGTAAATCATCAAGATAATAAACGTCACCGTATAAGTCCTCTTGGAAGCCAGCCTGTAGGCCTTTTACAAGGGACCACCCTGATATTGCTAGTGACCTTTCTCTACTTGAAATGTCTCAGTAGTCTCGCCTTCAGAACTGTGAGTTATGGAATTCAGAAAACCAGAAGCCTCTCCATTTCTTTTGCTAAAATTCACAGACTTTCATGTTGAGAACTGCATCATCATTACATTATTTAGGAACAAGTGCTCTAGCAAATGATCCCAGGACTGTGAAGATTGTACAGTCTTTGAAGATCAAGTCTATTTGTACAGCCCAGATAGCAGACAGAAGTGTAACATACACCACAGCAGAAAGGATACTATAGTCAATAGAAATAAATACCTTTCCTTCTAGAGGATGGGGTAGTAGGTGAATAATTTTTTCTATCTGTATTAAGAGAATTATCTTTGAAGCAGAAATCTTTAAGTTGTTCTTGAGGGAAGATGCAACCAGTTTGTCCGGAGGTTCTCCTCCTCTTGAGATCAGGAAATAAAGGCTTCCAAAGAGGTCTTTGGCTGAAGAGCCAAGTAAATATCTCAAAATCGACATATTGCAGCTCATACACTATAGTCAGAAGAGCCTCTCAGCCGCTCACCTCATGTATTAGTTCGTTCTCACACTGCGATAAAGAACTACCTGACACTGAGTAATTTATAAGCAAAAGAGGTTTAATTGTCTCACAGTTCTGCATGGCTGGGGAAGTCTTAGGAAACTTACAATCATGCTAGATGGCGAAGGTGAAGCAAGGCATGTCTTACTTACATGGCAGCAGGAGACAGCAAGTGAAGGGGGGAAATGCCACACTTTTAAACCATCAGATCTCGTGAGAACTCACTCACTCTCACAAAAACAGCATGGGGGAAATCTGTCTCCATGATCCAATCGCCTCCCACTAGGTCCCTCTCCTGACATGCGGGGATTACAATTTGACGTGAGATTTGGATGGGGACACAGAACCAAATCATATCACCCCAGCTTACTCTTAGTTTTATATTAAATTGTATATGAGACATAAACACATGGGGAAAGGCCACCAGCCACACCAGAGTGACGTTTATTATCCTGGTGATTGACCAGTCTGCACCTGAGCTTTTTAGGTTCAGAAACCTGGCTAAGTTTATTTGCCTATCAGGCCTGAACTTACCTTAACCCAGCTATGCTGGCTAGACATAGAAAATTATGGTATGCTATGAGAAAATATGCCTGACAATAAAAGATACTCAATCCTTTTGTAGTTCATAAGCCTGTTTGAGTTTTCACACTTATGTGTGAGATATGCCTCCCTCAAACCTTGTTACTACATTAGCACATTAACCATGAGACATGGAAAAAAAGATAGACACTCAAAGATGTCAAAAAACAGATACAAGAACTCAAAACACAACTCTGTATGGCTACTTTCAGCTCCAGACAGGCCTCAACAAGTCCTGCAGTCATGGAGAAATGACTGGCTTTATTAGATTCGTGAAAGATGAACAAGAGACCACCCTAATGCTGCTAGTACTAGTGACTCTGCATATTTTTTAAATGGTCAAAATTAGGTTGGTATTTTTAAAAAGCAAGCATTAGGTCACCTAGAAAAGATGGCTACCCAGGAAACTCATTTCCCTGAGGGCTGTAGATAATTAAGGTTTCATTCTTCAATATGGTTATTGCCTATTCCAAGATAACTTCCTTTGAGATTGCTTCTCTCTTCACCATCCACTGTTTTCCCTTAGGTGCTGAACTTCCTGAGGGAAAATACACTCTTGCTTTCCCAATTTATTACTTCCCATTGTCTTCCTTTGTCTCTTACCAGTAGGCCCAATACCCCGCTAATCTGTCCTCTTAAAGCTTGATCCAAGGGTGGCTTCTCAATACTTATTCTGGTTAACCCCTTGTGTTCAGCAGAAATACTGCTATTTTATCCTTAAAAATCTCTATTCTTCTTGAATTCTCCTTTCTTTCTGGGGCTCCCATGCTATAACCCACTCCAAGTTCTCCTGTGACTGGGCTTCCATGACACACAGCACAAGTCCTTCTCTCTGATGCTCCTTCTTAATTTCCTTTGTAGGCCCTAACTAAGACTTAGGAAGAACTCAATAAACATTAATTTCTTTTTACTTCCAAAGTGGAACATCCCCAGCTATCATCCTTAGTTAATGATATCCTAGTCTCTTAGGCAAGAAATCAGTGTTTTTCAATGCCACTTTCACACCCTGATATTGTTCAATTATGAAATCCACAGGGCAGGGTGGGACTTCTAAACTTTGCATTATTATTATTATTATTTAGAGACAGGGCCTCGCCCTGTCATCCAGGCTGGAGTGCAGTGGCATAATCATAGCTCACTGTAACCTTGAATTCTTGGGGCCAAATGATCCTCTCGCCTCAGCCTCCCAAGTAGCTAGGACTAACGCATATTCCACCATGCCCAGCTAATAAACTTTGCATTATTTTTAGTGTATTTTATTAGTAGCACATGGCTAATTAAAACAAAATCTATATAGTCACTAAGATAATTTTGTTTATTGCAAAAACTGGTAGATCTGAACCTATATTTTGCAGTCATATATACATATACACACATATGAAAACTTATTTTGTGTTTTTAATTTATTTTATTTTTTATTTTATTTTTTTTTGAGACGGAGTCTAGCTCTGTCGCCCAGGCTGGAGTGCAGTGGCCGATCTCAGCTCACTGCAAGCTCCGCCTCCCGGGTTTACACCATTCTCCTGGCTCAGCCTCCCGAGTAGCTGGGACTACAGGCGCCTGCCACCTCGCCCGGCTAGTTTTTTGTACTTTTTAGTAGAGACGGGGTTTCACCGTGTTAACCAGGATGGTCTTGATCTCCTGACCTTGTGATCCGCCCGTCTCGGCCTCCCAAAGTGCTGGGATTACAGGCTTAAGCCACCGCGCCCGGCCGTTTTTAATTTATTATATGCTTCTTTCCTTCTTTCTTGTTTTCTGTCAGGTTGATAGCTTTACTATTCCCCTCCCCCAACTGGTTTGGAAGTGTTATTTCTATTATCGGTTATGCTTAAGTTTTTAATATACAAGTTAATCATATTTCTGACCTCCTCCTGAAAATAAAAGGACCTTAGAATGTGTTCTTTCATCTTCCATGTTACTGCCTATTATTTTAATTCACCTTTTTTTGAGCCTGCCTTAATCATCATCATTTACAGTCTACACTTACATAAATAAACCAACATACTCACTTCTTTGCTTTTTTTTCTAACTATTCCTTGCTTCTGGATTTAATTTCCTTCTATTGAAGTACATTTTTAGTGATTTTTTTTAACAATGGTCTGTGAGTGATAAGCTCACCTACTCTTTAGATTAAGAAAATCTTTATTTTTACGTTTGATTTTGGCTATAGCTTTATTGTTATGCAATTCTAGATTGTCTGCTATTTTCCCTCAGCAGTTTGGAGACATTATTCTGCCTACTTCTGACTTCTACTTTTTTTGAGAAGTCTGTCTTTTATCATTCCTTTATAGGTAAATGACTTTTGTCATTGATAGCTTTCCAAGTTTTTGTTTTTTTGTTGCTGATATGAAGTACCACTAAGACATAACAAAAAGGAGCTTTTTATTTATCACGGTAAGAAATTAGTTTTGCTTCTTCAAACTGAAAACTCCTGAAAAATTCTCAGCCATCAATTTTTTGGATATTGCCTCTCCTCTATTTTGTAGATACTCTCCATAAACTCTTATTAGATTTTACCTTGCAGATTTCAACTTCTCTGTGATATCTTTTTTTTGTTTTGTTTTGTTTTGAGACAGAGTCTCACTCTGTCGCCCCGGCTGGAGTGCAGTTGGCGCGATCTCGGCCCACTGCAATCTCCACCCTCCGAGTTCAAGCAGTTCTCCTGCCTCAGTTTCCCGAGTAGCTGGGATTACAGGCACATGCCATCGCGCCCAGCTTATTTTCAGTAGAGATGGGGTTTCACCATCTTGGCCAGGCTGGCCTTGAACTCCTGACCTCGTAATCCACCCACATCGGCCTCCCAAAGTGCTGGGATTACAGGCGTGAGCCACCACACCCAGCCTTATGATATCTTTCAATTCACTAACTCCCTTTAGCAGTTTACTATCCATTTAGTGAATTACTTTATTTCAATGACAATGTTTCACCATTGTGAATTTCTATTTGGTTCTTGTCCAGATTGACTTCTTCTTACCTTATAGATTCTATTTGCACACGTTTAACTCTCTTCTAAATTTGTTCTGTTACACCCAGGTTTTCTTCGAGGGCCTGGAGGGAAGGCTCTATTGTATTTAGTTATTCTTTCTCATGGTGGGTGTAAAGGGAAGACATAAGCACCTCTTCAGAAGGAGTTGTTCACTATGTGCCCTGGGTTATCCACAGAGATTTAAAATTTGCCTTTACTGAGGGGCGGTATGAGTTTCTGTAGTGCTAGAACATGTTCATTTTAGCTTTTTGTCTTAGGATCCCCATACCACAGGAGTAGTATTGTTAGAGTAGGCAGTTAGGTAGACATGAGCAGGACAGGGGAGGGCCCTGCCACAGGAATGTCTGGCGACCATCAGGTGATGGTCAGGCAGTTGTTAAACCCTCTAAAATAACAACTGGTCACAGCCGGCACCAGGGAAATGCAGTCTCCCAATAGAAAACACCTGGCCAGGTGCAGCGGCTTAAGCTTGTAATCCTAGCACTCTGGGAAGTCAAGGCAGGCGGATTAACTTGGGCCCAGGAGTTAGACATCAGCCTAGGCAATGTGGTGAATCTCGTGTCTACAAAAAAACCACAAAAATTAGCTGGGCATGTGCCTGTCATCCCAGCTACTCGGGAGGCTGAGGTGGGAAGATCTCTAGAGCCTGGGAAGTGAGGCTGTGCCACTGCACTCCAATCTGGGTGACAGAGAGACTCTTTCTCAAAAAAAAAAAAAAAAAAAAAAAAAAAAAGGCACCTGAGGCAGGTGATCAGCAGCTTCCTGGTAAGATCTCAGGAGACAGGCGAGTGCGCTCAAGCACATGCACCAGGAGGCAAAATGGCGGAGTTTAACTGTCATATGACCTTCCTCCAGAAACATTCAACAGATAAGGGAAAAACGAATGAGCATGCGTACTTCAATAAGCACACTGTGTATGCAGCCCCTCCCAAGTGTTGGCAGGCCACTGTGCATGCAGACAGCCCACCCCGAGGGAAGAATCAGGGAAGAAGAAACGCAAACCATGCCAATGTATAAAACCCCAAGTCAAAGGCGGATGAGGTACCTGGATCTCTCAAGTTGGCCGCTTGGTCCTCTTCCAAGTGTACTTTACTTCCCTTCGTTCCTCCTCTAAAACTTGCCTCAGTCTCTCACTCTGCCTTTTGTCCCTGGGCTGAATTCTTTCCTCCAAGGCAGCAAGAACTGAGTTGCTGCAGACCTGTGTGGGTTCGCCGCTGCTAACCACATGAGGTCTAACGTCACATTTTTCCTGTGTGGTAAACCTACCCAGACATTTCCTCCTCCTCATAAAACCTCAATCTTGTGAGGCAGCTGCCCTCATCCATGTACCCGTGTGCTTCAGAAGGGTAAGGACAGCCCCGCCTGAGGGAGAAGTTTAGGGAAGATTCCCAGGACTACTTCTTCCTACCCTGTTCCCAGGAGCTCAGATTCCTTCACATGGCTTCTCTCCGCCGGCTTCACCAGTGCATGTCTATCCCTCCTTGTCCAAGAGCAGTGTGCGTGGACAACTGAGCCGTTAGATGCTGCACTCCATAGGTGACAGTGCAAATGCTCTAGGACCAGCTTCCTGACATTCCCTTCATGCCACAGGAGACCCGGCATTGCAATGAAACTCAGCAACAGCATTCGGGGAAGATGAAGTCACTTGCAGGAGCTTTCATAGATTCATCAACTCAACACAAGCCCGGGGACCCAGCTCTTGGGAGAAAGCTTTTCGTGTCACCCCCATATTGGGCCAGGCTGGTGGCCATTTCAGAGCTCATTTGCATCCATCTTCAGAGCCACCCTGCCATATGAAATGCATGAAATCCTTTGCAAGGCTGCTTTAGGTCAAGACTGGGGCAAGAACAAACAACTTTCTCGGAAGAGAAAGAACTGCTTCTCCTGCCCCCATTGTATTCTCCAATTTTCTACCCTATGGCAGGGCTCCCTGGGTTGGTGACAATGAAAGTGCTTAAGGTGGTACTAAAACAGAGGAGGGCTTTATTGGTTTTGTTACTGAGGCTGAACACAAGGGCATTTATGTGCCATCAAAGGAGAATTGTAGAAAGTGGTAGGAGAAAATTTGAGTCAAAACATACTGTATAACCAAAAAAATATCCAGAGCAGCCAAGAAGAATATGGTACAGCTGAAGACAGCGAATGGGAAGTAGATTCTGTTACACACCAACTGGGACTATGTGGCAGCCGGAGCCTAGCACTTCTGGAAGCTGAGTGTGGAGCAGCCCTAGTACCATCACTGAATGCTGGGCCAGGCTGCATTAGACAACTGTGGAGGAGTTTGAAATGCCCACTCCTAATGAAGCGTCTCCCCAGGAGACATGTTTTGAATTTGGGGAACATTTTTCTTCTCTAGCTGAAGCTTTCAATATTGATCAGCAAAGCTCTGCTGAAAGCAATGGCTGCTGGGCAGGGATCAGACTTGGCAAACTTCACAGGGCTCGGGCTCCGAGGAGGAGGGAGCAGAGAAAGGACAGCAGGGGAGGCATGGAAAACAAAAAGGAAGAGGGGCTGAAGAGCGATGGGAAGGCCAAAGCTCTTTTCATAACCACTGACTCTTAAAGTCAGGCGGAAGGAGGCCATAAATCCTCGATTGTCCCCTTGTCCTTGCAGATTCTGTTGCAGTCCTTAGTTCTTTTCCCTCCTAGTGGATCAGAAAAGGGCTCTGGCTGTCAGCGTGACTTGCCCAGGTTCCAATCCTGGCTTTCCCACCATCCAGATGGGTGGCTCTGGAAAAAGTCCTTAGCCTCTTGGAGCCCCTCTTTCCTTACTTAATAATAGTGCAGACCTCCAAGGCTCCTGTAACAGCTAAATGTGATCTTTCCATAAACATTCAGCATGGTGCCTGGCACACAATCAGAGGTCAATAAATGTTAGTTACGTTCCTCATTAGATATAAAATGCCTTTCTCCTCCCCAGGATTTTGTCTTCCGTCATCTACGTCTTTTTTTTTTTTTGAGACGGAGTCTCGCTCTGTCACCCAGGCTGGAGTGCAGTGGCCGGATCTCGGCTCACTGCAAGCTCCGCCTCCCAGGTTCACGCCATTCTCCTGCCTCAGCCTCCCGAGTAGCTGGGACTATAGGCGCCCGCCACCTCGCCCGGCTAGTTTTTTGTATTTTTTAGTAGAGACGGGGTTTCACCGTGTTAGCCAGGATGGTCTCGATCTCCTGACCTCGTGATCCGCCCGTCTCGGCCTCCCAAAGTGCTGGGATTACAGGCGTGAGCCACTGCGCCCGGCCCATCTACGTCTTACAGTCTGTTTTTTGAATCTTTAGTGTCTGAATCAGCACAAGAATGTCAAAAATAAGTCAATTTCAGGCTGCAGGCTATCACCATACCCTAAAGTTCTTAATAGTTCTTGTTGGGTGGGAACTTCAATTTGCCATTTGGATGGTACAGACAGGGTCTTATAAGAGGGTGAGTAGTGGCAGGAACTGGGGAATTAATAGCTTCCAAATATTTGCATATAAAAGGCAGCCTCCATCTGCTGACACCCGCAGTAATACAGTGTGATGGGAACAGGAGGAGGAATCCCCTTTGCATTCTGAGCAGGCCTTAGAAATTTAAGAGGTAGAAAAGCTCTCCCAGCTTTGGAATGTTGGCAGGGGTCTATGGCAGTGGCGTCTTGGTGGGTGAAGGGTCAGGGGTGACTTGGAAATGGTCTTTGTTGTGCCCAGAACTAGCCAATTCATCCTGGGAGGAGGCACACCTCTTAGATTCACTGCTGGGAGCTGGTCCACAGATGCCCCTTGTGTAGCTCTGGAACCAAGTTCTGAAGCAGGTGAAGCTGCTCATGCCAGCTTCTTTCCCCTGTCAGGTTATGGCGATGCCATTCAGGCAGAATACCCTGAGACACCAGAATAATGATGACTGTTGTCTGCAGTGCTGTCACTGGGCTCACTGGGAGTTTGTGTGCTGCCAGCAGACACAAAGCTGCAGACTGGAGGGAGTTTCCCACCCCCATGAGAGAGGGTGAGAAGCCCTGCCAGGCCTCATCCACCTCTATGCACCCTGGCACCGGTTCCCTGGTTTCTTAGGTGATAGGTTTTTAGTTCAAATTCCAAATAGTGACATTTCAATACGAGTGGGCATAATAGACTATTTCCTTCTCAATCCTCCCTGGCAAGCCCTGTAAAATATCCTGATGTGGCCACACAGCTCTGCCACATAAACACCCTAAACAGGATGGGATGGTGGCTGCTTGTGTGCTGTTAGAGGCTGCCACAGCCAGGGCCTCAGGCTGACTTCTGAATTCCCACAGATCTGAGTGTGCTAAACATTGCAAAAGAAAGAAAATTGAAAATTGCGGATTTTATCTAGTCTTCAAACACCAGATCAAACACCCATGAAACTGAGATGGTGAAAAGTGGAGGAAACCCTTCCTTTTCGCATTTAAGGCATAGTTTTTGAAAACCTTATGGCATGCTAGAAATTAGTTCCGCTAACTCATGGAAAGGTTTCATAAAAAGAACCTTTGTATTTTCCCAAAATAAATTTCATATTATCAGGGTAATGCAAACTAGCATTTAATACTTGCATTCATGCCTGTTGTCAGTGTTGGAGTTTTACTATTAACCTTTCACGGATTAATCTCTTCCTTCCAAGGCACACAGCCATCTGAGCCAAGAAGAGTGTGGATGTGAAGACTGACAAGTGTGGACATCAGGAAGGCTTCTTTCATTAGAGACATTCTCCGTAGGGTTTATGGTATACTGGTACTTACAGATTTAATACCGCATAAAAAGTCCCTCAAGGGTCATAACAGGGAGACGGAGGGTCATTAAGTCCAGGATACAAAAAAAAAATGAGGTGGGGCCAGGCATGATGGCTCACATCCGCCATCCCAGCACTTTGGAAGGCCAAGGCAGAGGCAGGAGGATTGCTTGAGACCAGCCTGGGTAACACAGTGAATTTCTTTCTCTTCTCTTTTTTTTAAATAAAAAAGAAGTTTCCACAGACAGGTTTGGGGAAATGAAAAACTAGAGCAAAGCCTGCACAGTTTTGCCTGGGCACTAGGAATGTGAAACCACGTGCATTTCCAAGTTTGGTTAGCTATTCCCTGGCCCATTACTCTTGGTTTTGCCCACTCCCTTCCCCTTCAGTAATATTAACAATTTATTCCTTTCTGACAAAATGGTAAGCGTCGTCGTCTTTGAGCGTTTACATATTTGCCTCTGTTTTGAATATTCTTCCCAGGAGACCCCCCCGACTGAACCTCCAGCCTTACAGAGGGGACAGTCAGTTGCAGATATTTTGCGTCAGAAAACACTTTCCAGGTTTGAGTGCCTTCTCCAAATCATGTAGGATCTTTAGGGCTTAAAAGAGAACCTTATTGGAATTATAAGGAACCAGAGGGCTGTGCAGCCCAACCTCCATGACCTGCAGCAACCCCACTCCAGAATGTTAGCGCAATGCATTTCCTAGAACAGTTTATTTCATGACCCCACAAGAGTAAAAGAACTCCAGTACCCTAGAACTTAAAGTATAATAATAATAAAAAATTTTTTTAAAAAAGGCAAATTTGAAAAATATGAAGTTACTTAAAATAAATAATGTTATTTTTTAAATATTAAAATATCTTGAATAAATATGTCACAACAAAAAAGAAGAACTCCCAGCTTCCCTACAGTTCAGGGCAAACTCTAATAAAAAGAAAAAGAGGTGCCATCTCCTTCTTGGCATCATGGCCACCCTCAGACCCCTTGTAGAGCCCAAGATTGTCAAAAAAAGAACCAAGAAGTTTATCAGCACCGTGTGACCAATATGTCAAAATTAAGCGTAACTGGCGGAAACCCAGAGGTATTGATGACAGGGCTTGTAGAAGGTTCAAAGGCCAGATCTTGATGCCCAACACTGGTTATGGGAGCAACAGAAAAACAGCACATGCTGCCGGCTTCCAGAAGTTCCTGATCCACAGCGTCAAGGAGCTGGAAGTGCTGCTGACATGCAACAAATCTTACTGTGCTGAGATCACTCACAATGTTTCCTCTAAGAACTGCAAAGCCGTTATGGAAAGAGCTGCCCAGCTAGCCATCAGAGTCACCAACCCCAAAGCCAGGCTGCGCAGCGAAGAAAATGGGTAGACAGCTCATGTGCACGTTTTGTGTTCTAAAATACTGTAAAAACTGCAAAAAAAAAAAAAAAAAAAAAAAAAAAAAAAGAGAGAGAAACTTACTGCACTCATATTCTGGCTCGTCCATAAAGCTGCCTTTTAATTTTCTGCTTCCTTTGTTGAGACAGTTCAAAAGAGCAAAAGGACTTCAGATACACCAGGGTCAGAAAGATCATACAGCTCATTTTTACTCCCATGTCTGCCTGAGAGGATGGTGTGAGGGTCAGAACACATCTTTATGCTAATCACCTCTTCCCTCACAGCACATTCTGGAGGGGGAGATGCTATTTTAAATTCCTTGCTGGGAAGGATGTCAACAGAGGAAGACAATGCTGGCAATTTGTTTAGAATGGCTGTCACTAGGAGGCAAAAGAAAAATAAAAAGAAAAGGAACCTACAGGCAACATAAACAAAAGCCTAACAATCAAACAGCAAAAGCCCCTAGTCTTGCCCGTCTCAGGCTTCATTCTCTGCCTCTTTTTGTCCTGCTTCCTTTCTAGACAAAACTGGGAGATCCTGGTAAGACTCAAAGTAAAACAGGCCCACTCAAAACCTCAGATGCAGAAGCACCTTGCCCTTTTCACTGGCTCTGTTCCATTCCCCTTCCCTCAGCCTTCCCACCCTGGGGAGAACTTTTCCCTTCTATTTTGTGTCCACAAATAGGCTGACCTCCTTTGGTCAGTTCCCTCAGGCTTGAACCCAGCAACTCTCCACTGAAAATTAAATAGGCAAACTTGTAGTCCCAGGCTACATATGGAGAGAGAGGAACTCTCTGGCCAATGAAGGGCTAATAGAGCCTCTGGAATTATAGTGGGCCTTTTCTTATCACAGAAATTATGACTTGGCAACTTCCACTCATATTTCCATTTGGCATGACAAGATTCGAACAGCTCCCAGCTGGGAGGGCACTGGCTCTTGGGACTGAGCTCTCTTTGTCCATGGGCCTCCCAAGGAGACATCCTAAACTGGTGTGTGAGTGTGGTACCCTCCTACCAAACTACACACAGATATGTACAAAGATGTCAGACACATGAAAGAGAACACCATTTCACATATTCCTAAATTATGAGTTTGACAACAGAAATAGAAAAAACAACCCTAAAAGTTGTATGAAACTACAAAAGACCCAGAATAGCCAAAGCAAACCTGAACAGAAAGAACAAAGCTGGAGACATATTTCCTGACTTTAAAATACACTACAAAGCTTTATTAACTCAAATAGCATGGTACTGGCATAAAAACAGACACATAGACCAATGGGACAGAATAGAGAACCCAGAAGTAAATCCATGCATTTACAGCCAAATCATGTTCAACAGAGGTGCCAAGAACATACACTGGGGAAAGGACAGTCTCTTCAATAAATGGTGCTGGGAATATTGGATATCCACACGCAGAAAAGAGAAACCAGACCCCTATCTCTCATCATATACAAAAATCAAATAAAAACAAATTGAAGAGTTAAATATAAGACCTGAAACTACGAAACTACTAGAAGAAAACATTGGAGAAATGCGTTAGGACATTGGTCTGAGCAAAGGTTTCTTGGCTAAGATCTAAATTGTGAGTCTGAAACAAATTAAGTTTCTCTGATGTCCCAATATGGTGTAATTACTAAGGAACACACAGGGGTAGGAAAACAATCCTCATCTTGTTTCTTACCATCAGATTTTGCAGAATACTTCCTGGTTGTCAATCATAATGAACAAATTACATAAATTCCATATCGTTACCACAGACTTCCTTTAACACAAATAATTTTCATATTCATGATCTCATGAGATCATGGGCCCCTGCTGACCCCTCACACCTCATCTGTTGGCATTCTGCTCCCCACCTCCAAGACCAGCAGCCACACTGACTGTTGGGTTCCAGAATGTGCCATATTTTTTCTCACCAACTCCCGACCCCTGCCTCGCTCCTGTTTATTCTTCAGATTTAAGTGTAGACATCCTTTGCTTTAGGTTGATGCTGCTGTAATCCCTCCAGACTTTAAACTCAAAAAGCAGAGCTGAGGTCTATGTTCTTCACAAGTGTCTAGCAGGCCTTCGCTCACAAAATAGGTCCTTGGTGGTATTTCCCAAATGAATGAATCAGAATGGGAGTTATTCGTTAAGAAGAAAACCTTGACTCTTCTGTTCCTTTTCTATTTTTTGAGACAGTCTCACTCTGTCACCCAGGCTGGAATGCAGTGGCACCATCTCGGCTCACTACAACCCCTACTTCCCAGCTTCAAGGGATTCTCGTGCCTCAGCGTCCCGAATAGCTGGGATTACAGGAGCCACCATGCCCAGCTAATTTTTGTATTTTTAGTATAGACAGGGTTTTACCATATTGGCCAAGCTGGTCTTGAACTCTTGGCATCAAGTGATCTGCCTGCCTTGGTCTCCCAAAGTGCTGGGATTACAGGTGTGAGGCACTGCGCTCAGGACAGTTCTGTCTTTTAAAACACCTTTTTTTTTCCTTATTTTTAGAGAGGAAGTCTAGCTGTGTTGTCCAGGCTGGTCTTGAACTCAAGCTTAAGCCATCTTCCTGCCTCAGCCTCCAGAGTCACTCAGATTACAGGCACGCACCATTGCACCTGTCTTTACAACCATAATTGTCTAGTCTGCAGTCTGAGAGTTTATTTCTTGCTGATAAACTGTGCTCCCCTCACAATTTTCCGTTTTATTCATTCATCTATCCGATATAGGATTCTTTCTATTGCTTAGGTTTGCCATCTTCCCCGAAAGGCATACTGAAAACATTTTTTCTTTCCCATCCTGTTTGTTCCAAAGAGATCCTTGTGAACCCTGCCTCCATAGGCAACAGTTCTTGTGGACCCCAGGAGTCTGCTCTGACCTGGCATGTGCACACTGCCCACAGTTTACCACTCCTTGGCATACAGATTTATCACCCTGGAAAAAGACGGGCTGGTAAGAAAGACCAAGCCAGCTTAGACACAGAAAAAAAGTGCTGAGTGCCTTTTAATGCATAACTGGCAGCTGGCTGTGCAAAGCTTTATAAAAATAATCATAGTAGAGAAAAATCAACATGAGAATGTTGCTAACAAGTGGGATACATAACTTGAAACTTGAAAGGCGAAAAACACATTCATATTCAAATAAAAGAATATTTAATTATAGTGCCATCAATTCCTCTGCACCTGAGCTAAATTATATCAAACAATTCTAGGAGGAGACAGATGGTCTACCTTCACATTTCCTGAATTTCTGTTGTGAAATATATGAGACATAATGACAACAAACATGTCTGTAAGTGCTTATTATCTATTAGGCCCTTCACCTAATAATATATACGTATGAGGTTAATACTACTGGAATCTCCATTTTACACATGAAGAATCAAAGTCATAGAAGAGTTAAGAAATTTTCCCAAGGTCCTAAGTCTAGAAGGGGAAGAGCCAAAATTCAACTCGGGAAGTAATTATAGATTACAGGCTCTTAAGCACTAGACTACCCTGCCTCTCATATTTTACATACAAACAGATGTATATAACATTTAGAGTCTAAAAATAACACAACAATAACCTGCCATCTACTTGAAGGAACAGAATATTATCAAGTAAATATCATAGAAACCCAACAGGCCTCAAGCATATATTCCCCTTGGTACCTGCCTCTTCTCTTCTCAAAGTAACCATTATCTTGAATTTTGGGCCAATTCTCTTGGTTTTTATTATAGTTTTAATGTCTATATCCCTAAATAATATATTGGTAGTTTTCACTTCATGTAAATAGAATCCTAATGTATGTATTCCTCTATGGCTTATTAAACTCAACATTATGTTTTTGAGATTCTTCCCTGTTAATGAGCACAGCTTTGGCTCATCTTGGGGGTAGGGGAGGTGCCATAAAGTATCCCATTTTTTGTTTACCCATCCCACCACTGGACATGCAAATTACTTCCAGTTTCTGTAATAAAAACAATTCTGTGAATATCTTTTTGCATGAATGACAATGCAAGAGTTTTTCCAGGGGTGTAGGTTCTCGAATGTTAGTGGCATCAGAATCACCTGGATGGTTTGTTAAAACACAAATGGTTGGTCCTGCCATTGGAGTTTTGATTTCAGGTGGGCCCTGAAAATCTGCAATTCTCTGTTTTAAAAAAAATTTTTATAAAATATATATATAAGTAGAGACAGGGTCTCACTATGTTGCCCAGGCTGGTCTTGAACTCCCAGGTTCAGGTGATCCTCCTGCTTCAGCTTCCCAAAGTGTTAGGATTACAGGCATGACCCACCATGCCCAGCCAAAATTTGCATTTCTAACAAGTTCTCAGGTGCTGCAGATGCCACGTAGCTCAAAGGACCATGCTTTTCAGAACCACCGCTCCAGGGTACAGACCTAAGAATGGAACTGCTGGGCTCCATAAAAACACTATTGATATTTTGATTATAATTGTACTGATTCTGTGGATCAACTTAGGTAGACAGCTTCACTCCTTTGGGTCCTTAGAGCCTTTAAGTTATAAGAATTCTTGCCGGGCATGGTGGCTCATGCCTGTAATCCCAGCACTTTGGGAGGCCAAGGCGGGTGGATCACCTGAGGTCGGGAGTTTGAGACCAGACTGACCAACATGGAGAAACCCTGTCTCTACTAAAAATACAAAATTAGCCGGGCATGGTGGCTCATGCCTGTAATCCCAGCTACTAAGGAGGCTGAGACAGAAGATTCGCTTGAACCTGGGAGGTGGAGGTGGAGGTTGTGGTGAGCCGAGATCATGCCATTGCACTCCAGCCTGGGCAACAAGAGCGAAACTACGTCTCAAAAAAAAAAAAAAAAAAAAAAAGAATTCTTTTGTGTACATTTATGCAAAGAATATAGACTAAACTAGCCAAACAAGTCAGCCCTTAGGGCCTCACTCTGAGAAATATCTTTCTCTGTGGTTAAGGGTTTCTTTCTTTTCTTCTCTGTTTTCAGAAATCAGGATCTTGTGGCAAGAGGTTCCCTGTGACACAGGGGGATGCTTTGGATAAAGTTAGCTCATGACATAGAGGGATAATAGTCAATTCTGGCAGGTCAGAGGTGAGTGGGGTCTTTATCTATGCTTAGTTTATTAAATTAGAAAAAAAAGCTAAAAAATTCAGCCTTTACAGTTTTGATATATATTATTATTCAGGCCCAGGTACTTCTTAATTTTCATTATAATTTTTTCCTTTGATTCATAAGTTATTTAGAAGTTTGGTTTTTACTCCATGTGAGTTTCTTCTCCTTTACTAGTTTAGAAGTTACCCTTTCTATTATTTTAACAGTTTTCTTAGCTATTTAAACTTGTTTACTTAAAGCCTAAAGTTAAACACCATTAACTTCTCAAAAGAAGCACAGCATGTGAGCTGAGTAACACCCCCTCGTTGACAATTTGTACACTATTTTTATGCAATATTTTAGTTCTATCATTTTTAACCCCACACATTAGACATTCTTATTACTGTTTTACATAGTCAATGTATATTTAAATATACCCACATGTTTACTAATATTTTAGCTTAATAATCCATTTTATTTCTCAGATATTTCCTCTGGGATCATTTCCTTTTCTTATCTGAGCACACCCTGTAGAAGTTTCTTCAGAAGAGGTTAGTTGGCAGTAATATGTATCAGTTTAAGTTTTGCCTGAAAATTTGTTTACTTCATCCTTATTATTGATAGTTTTACTACATCTAAAATTTCTAGATTAACAGTTATTTTTTTCTTAGCCAACTGAAGATATAATCCCATCATTGGCACCGTTTGCTTTTGAAAGTTGGCTGTCAGTCCAAATGTCTTTTTTTTTTTTTTCCTGGCTGCTTTTAGTATCTTTTTGGGAGGCAAAGAGGTTAAAGTTCTTCAGTTTTTCTTTTTTTTTTTTTTTTTTGAGAGAGAGTCTCACTCTGTCACCCAGCCTGTAGTGCAGTGGCGTGATCTCAACTCACTGTAACTTCCACCTCCTGGGTTCAAGCAATTCTCATGCCTCAGCCTCTTGAGTAGCTGGAATTACACCAATGCACCACCATGCCTGGCTAATTTTTGTATTTTTAGTAGAGATGGGAGTTTCACCATGTTGGCTAGGCTGGTCTTGAACTCCTGACCTCAGGTGATCTGCCCACCTCCACCTCCCAAAGTGCTGGGATTACATGGATGAGCCACTGCACTCAGCTGTTCTTCAGTTTCACTATTTTATTTCTCCTTCCAGAGATTTGTCGGGCTTTCTGAATCTTACGTTTAGTATTGTCAAAAAATTCCAGGACTTCTTCCCATCTTCTATAGTTTATCCTTTTGGAATTCTTTTAGAGCACCTTAGGCCATCTTTTTAGTCTCTTAGTCTCATTTCACATTTTCTTTTCTCTTTGTCTAAGCCATAGACTGGATTATTAAGATCAATTTTTTAGTTCACCAGTGTTCTCTTCAACTAGCTCTAATCTGTTTAATTCAGTGAATTTTTAATCCCTGTTTTTATATTTTTCATCTCTAGAATTCCATTTTCTTAAAAATTGTTTAGTCATTTTTTTAGTCTCTTTTAAGGCTCATATTTTAAATGCTTTAAATTTTTTTGTTTGTTTTGAGACAGAGTCTTGCTCTGCTGCCTAGGCTGGAGTGCAGTGGTGCGATTTATCTTGGCTCACTGCAACCTCTGCCTCTTGGGCTCAAGCAATCCCACCTCAGCCTCCCGTAGTTGGAACTACAGGCATTGCACCACCATGCTCAGCTAATTTTTGTAAAGATGGGGTTTCACCATGTTTCCCAGGCTTGTCTTAAACTCCTGTGGCTCAAGTGATCCTCCTGCATCATCTCCCAAAGTGTTGGGATTACGGGTGTGAGCCACCATGCTTGGCTAAAAAAAATCTGCTGAAGCATGTTAAAATATTTATATTTTTGTTGGCTTACTTTTGTTTGTGTTTTGAGACTAAGCCTTGCTCTGTCACCGAGGGTGGAGTGCAGTGGCGCGATCTTGGCTCACTGCAACCTCTGCCTCCCAGGTTCAAGCAATTCTCGTGCCTCAGCCTCCCAAGTAGCTGAGACTACAGGCGTGTGTCACCATACTCACCTAAAAATATTTATATTTTTGACTGCTAAATCCAATAAAGAAGTATTTACGGGTCCAATTCTGATTTCTCTGTTATTCCTGCTGGCTTTTACTCATGGTGACTTGTGTTCTAGTTAAAGCTGCCTTTCTCGAGAGGTAGTTTCTGTTTATTTCTGAGAGTCTTCTGAGGATGTTTAGGTAATTTACACTGCCTCTAGACTGTAAGAAGTACTTAACTTGGATCTTTGTCTCGTTACCAAATATTTCTCAAAAGAAACAATTCTCCAATGGATGACCATCATTGCTGGGATGCATTTGCCATCACTCTCATCAACAGGATCAAAAATGGGATTATTTCTACTTTAGAGGATAGTTTAGAGGAAATAAAAATGTGAGAAAGGTATGTTGCTGAAATGCCTAAATACTCAAATTCTTTACCACTTGTATCTAGGTTCAACTTAAGGAGAATTTTTATTTGGCAGAGAAAGTACCTCTTTTTTTTGTTTTGTTTTGTTTTGAGACACAGGGTCACTCTGTCACCCAGGCTAGAGTGCAGTGGCGCGGTCTCAGCTCACTGCAACCTCTACCTCCCAGGTTCAAGCAATTCTCCTGCCTTAGCCTCCCAAGTAACTGGGATTACAGGTGCCCACCACCATGCCCAGCTAATTTTTGTATTTTTAGTAGAGACAGAGTTTCACCATGTTGGCCAGGCTGGTCTAGAACTCCTGACCTCGTGATTCACCCGCCTTGGCCTCCCAAAGTGCTGGGATTATAGGCATGAGCTGTCATAACCGGTCAGAAAGTACCTCTTACAAGAAAGATAATCCCTTCTGCAGTTTGGTTACTGTACCATCCATATCAGCCTCTAAGTCATGAATTATGAAAACTGCATGATTATTATTTATTTCAGGCATGTCATGGAAGAATGCTTGAGGAACAACCCTACAATTGTAGAAATGCACAAACCTGTGAGGATCATCTGGATCACAGTTAGGAAGAAACTGAGTGATTGCTTCTGCTACTTCTTCATTTGATAAAACATCCCAGAGTCCATCAGTGGCCAAGATCAGCACATCATCTGCTCCATGATCATATTTTGAAAGATCGTAGATTCTTACCTGAAAAAACCAGGAATGCCACCACTTAAGAAATTGGAAGCATATTATTCTCCCTAACAAATTGACTTCTGATTCCCCTTCCCTTTTCCTGCCAGCCTAGTGGTTTTCATTGTAGGGTACTTCATTATACAGCAAGCTTTGTGGCCAGGGATAGTCTCCCTTGGAGACTTGCTATATAGACACATGGAGCCTAATACACATTTGTGAATGAGCCTAAGAGGTGGGCTTAGTACTTGTGGGCTAGGCCACAATTCTATGTTCATCCTACTTCAATGTGGGTGGGGAGGGATAGGGATGTGTGGAGAAGGGTTTGGGGTTTCACTGCTCTTCGCTCCTAGTTTGGCAGAATCAACCCCTGCCTACACCATCTCGTGAACTGAGAACAAAAGCAAGTCAATTTAGTCAATCTCCTTCGGCCTCCCTCATTACTCTATTTTCTTTCTTTCTTTGTTTTTTTTTTTTTTTTTTAAATTGAGATGGGGTCTCTCACTCTGTCACCTAGGCTGGAGTACAATGGCATGATCTCAGCTCACTGCAACCTCCGCCTCCAGAGTTCAAGCGATTCTCCCGCCTCAGCCTCCCAGGTAGCTGGGATTACAGGCGTATGCCACTACACCCAGCTAATTTTTGTATTTTTAGTAGAGACGGGGTTTTACCATGTTGGCCAGGCTGGTCTGGAACCCCTGGCTTCAAGTGATCCGCCCGCCTCAGCCTCCCAAAGTGCTGGGGTTACAGGTGTGAGCCACCACGCCCAGCCCATTCCTGTATTTTCTAAATGCAAGTCTGAGTGAAAGCGACGGGTCAGGGCACGTGTCTCACGGCACAGCCATTGTTATGTCACCTCAGATCTAGAGACAATCATATCACCTCAGCCTAGAGACTGAATGTGTTGAGGTCTTTGAAAGCCAAGCCTCCTGTGTTTTAGAAAGGTTTGTCCAGGCTAGTGATGCCCTGCCGTGGGGCTGGTCCTGTGGGCTGACAGCCTGTTCCCAGCAGCAGAACACAACAAAATGTCTATCCACAGGGCCCTGGGTGAATGAGCTCAAATGAAAAGCAGCCGCCAGGTGCCAGGCCTCTGTGGACTGTGAACAAGAAGGGAACAATTAGCTAATGGCCCGGCACATGAGCCATGCTCAAGGGAAGAACACTCAGGAGTACACTGCACTGGCGTTTAACATCTTCTTTTCAAAAGGCATGCTCACTTAAGGCTAAACTTATGTTCCGCAGAAGGCACTAGCCTTTTAAGCCAAATTAAAGAAAACAGGAAAGCTTCGGTTTCCAGCAGACCAGAAAGTCCCAAATGTCAGAATTCTGTCCTCAGGTCACTGACGAATGTGGTCCAATTTTCACTCTGTCAGAAACAAGCAACCCTCCTATGCTTTATTTTCTATGATTCTTGGGTGTGTCAGAGTTTAACTTCTCAAATATTAATGTGCACAGAAATCAGCTAGGGATCCTGCTAAAATCCAGATTACAATTCAGCTCTGGGTGGGCTTGAGAGCTGTGGTTCAGCTTCCTTCCAGGTGATGCCAACGCTGCAGGTTCACAGACTGAGCCCTGAGTAGCAAGGTCAGAGAGGATTCCTACTGGGCCAGATTTGTACACAAGGGAATCAATGGCTCAGTGGACTTTATGACGACTGTGGAGACTGTTCCTTAGAGTGGGCTCTAGACAGACTGTAAATGTCACCTCTGGGCTCCTAGCTTCAAGTACTGGTTCACTGTGTTGTTACTTTCAGTATACAATAACTTTGCTTGAGAGACACTGCTAGGAGGCCAAGGCAGGGGGATAACTTGAGGCCAGGAGTTCGTGACCAGCCTGGGCAACATAGTGAGACCCTGTCTCTACAAAAATTAAAACAGTGAGACCCTGGGCATGGTGGTGCATGCCTGTGGTCCCAGCTACTTGGGAAGCTGAGGCAGGAGAATTGCTTGAACCCAGGAGTTTGAGGCTGTGGTGAGCCATAACTGTGCCATTGCACTCCAGCCTGGGTGACAGAGTGAGACCCAGTCTTTTAAAAACAAAAATAGTGTTTGGGGGATTGATTCCTAGCTTCTTATTGGGTTATATCTACAATAAATTTTTGGGATAATTTGAACTCCATCTGATAGACAATATTGAGTCATAAGAGGTGGTGAGATGTGGATGTCCCAGTCTTATGTTGGTAGTAAACAGGAGATTCCATCTGCCTCGCAGCTTCTTCTAAAAGAGAGGGTTCAGGTCTACAGATAACATCCATTTAATTTCAGAGTCTGCTCTATGAGTAGGGTGCCAAACCTTCTTTAAAGTGCTTCCTGCTGACCCAAGAAATGTGACAGGTTGTGTTATTCAAGCTGAAGTTGTCTTGTCCACACTCAAATGGAAATCTGGCCAACAGAATGGATGTGGGTTGATACATACACACGTTATAAAATGCTACTCTTCAATTCCATCAATAAATGTAATCTTTCCCTAATTCTACCGTTTCCATTTCTATGCTCAGCTCCCTAATGTAGTTTATTTAGCTAACATGAAAATCCTTGTCAAGACCATTCTTCATGTAATTTTTATGAAAATAATAAAAAGCTGATCACAACCCTGGTCCGTGAAGCACTCCCCAATTAACATCTTTTGAGGTTTTTACAACCACCCTGTTTCCTGCCCTTTAGCCAATTTCCAAAAATCTTTGCTAACTTTCCACTTACAACTCGTGTCTTATACATTAACCTGTGATGCAGAACATTTTGCAAAAATGTTTTCAGAAGAATTGGACTGCCGTGCAAGTCATCCCACTGTGTGCCCATCCTCCCCAGCAGCAAAGGCTTCAAAGGATTCCACTGGGCTCTGGAGTCCTGACCTTCCCTCCCTGAAGCTGTTGTTGGCCTTACTCAATCGGACCATACTCACATCCTCAAAGTTCCCCTGTTCAATTCCTTAAATAGCTTCTTAACGTTCCTGGAAGCCTCACATCAAACTAATGGGCTCTGAAGCTCCCCAGGACTCAGACATCTGGAAGAGTCTCTGCAGCCCTGGAGGGGACAGGTGTGCTACAGAAAAGCCTTTGAAGTGGGACTGGGGAACATGGTCAGACCTTCTAATGGCTCCTTCCTGGGTTCCCATCTGCCAAGAAAGGGAGAGAAAAGCCAGACGAATCCTTGAGATTCTTGCAGTTTTTCAGAGCAATATAATCTGAGCAGCTGAAAAATGGGACCTGTGTGGACCTGCCTTTCTGCTGCCCTCAGTACACTTTTATTGCATACTTGCTGTGTGCCAACTTGTTTTCCAGGCACTGGGGACACAGTGAACAAAACTGACAAAGCTTCTCACAACTTCTAAACTAGTAGACGAGATAGATACAAATAAATTACAATGTCAGAAGATGACAGATGCTCTGAAGAAAAATCCAGCATGGTAAGGAGAACAACAGTGTCATTTTAGAAGATGAGGTCATGGTGGGCCTCTCTGAGAAGATACCATCTGAGCAAGTCAATTTCCCATGGGTCCCTTCTTGCACCTCCCCAACCTTCCTTTGGGTTTCTGTTACTCAGTGTTAGACTGGTGGTGAAGAAAGGGGGCTGAGAAAGGTGGGTGCCACTCTCTCCTGCCAAAGCAATCCTGAGGAGGACCAAGGAGAGGCCATCTTTCTTTTCCCTGGTCCTCTGCAGGCACAATCTTTTCACACCCACTAATGTAACATTTACCTATGTGTTTCACTGTGGGTAAACCTTTGTCTATCAGTTTTGTATGAAACTGTAATCATTGATTTATGGCCCTGTCCTGACACTAGGCTGTAAACACCATGAGGGTTGGGACTGTTTTTTCCTCTTTGTATCTTCAATGCCCAACCTGACACCTGGTTCGCTGAATGAATAGTAGTTGAAACTGATTGTCCCACAGAGATGAAGCTCTGTGCCTTGTCCTTTAGGTACAGAGAGTGATACATAGCATCTGATCTACCCTGGAAGACTGACAAGGCTGATCCTATCTCAGCGGAATCTGAATCTGGAATATGGCAGAATATTATTGCTTTTGCCAGAGCAACCAGGTGAAGAACAAAAAGTGAATGTGCTCCATCCCCTCATGAGGCTTCTGAAGCTTTCCTTACGATCTGATCACAACAAAGGAGACAGGCAACTGACAAATAGCACGCTGGTCCTGAAACACCGCTGGCATCTTTGTCATCAGCCTTTCAGGGCCCACTTTTCTGTCTCTTCTAAAAGATTAGATATTCTCAAACCTAAATGTGTTTAGAATCACCTGGAGTACTACCTTAACCAAATTAAGATTCAAAGATTCTACCTTTAAGAGTCTGATTGTACAGATCTGAGCTGCATACTTCAACAAAGACCCCAGGGAATTCTGATGCAAGTAGTGGGGGGAATCTCACCTTGAAAAACTGTAACAGATGAGAAACTCTTTTAGGGGTAAGGTCCATCTTATCCTATCTGTTTTTGTGCCCAGAACAGAGCATTGTGCCTAGCACTCAATTCACAACCAAAAAAAGCATTTCCTTATTGGGTATTTACCCCTGTCCAGCTTACAATGAACACCCAGGGAGTTAGTCATCTTACTGTCCCACCAAAATTCAACTTCTGAAGGCCCAGAAATCCCAATTTGTATTTCCTCTGTGGGTCTAGCAGTATCTTCTATAGTGTAAACCACAGTAGGTCTTCAGGACATACTTGCTAAGACAAAGCATAAACAGGGGAAGGAGAGAGGAAGAAACAAATTAAACATACAAGATACTTTCAGAAGACTGCCTCATTTCATGGTGATCCAACAGATTTAGTTTGTTAATTGTGACACTTCCAAATCATCAAGAAAACGTAATGTGCTGATATATAACAGAAGTGGCAAACTCTTTCCTTCTCTTCCTTTGTTTTCAGGGGAGCTGCCAATAAACATTCAGTGTGGGGGAGCAGGAATAAGTCTGGGGGCAAACAAGAACATTGACTAATGTGCTCTGAATGAGCCAAATGCTGACTGCTCTCACAGAGCCCTCGGTTTCAGAGCACTAAGAGATGTCCTTAATGTCAACATTGGGCACTTATTTTACACAGGAGCCTGTGACAAGCAACTCTTTAATACAGCACCTCCACTTAGTGCTCGGCTGCAGGCTGCTGTTTCAGCGTTTGTGTAATACTTGCTCCCATCTTTGCCTTATTATTGATAATATTTCAGTGGCATGTTAGGAGGGCTCATACCACTATAAGCTGACACTGGCTTCTTAAAGCTACTTTTAAAAAGAATCCATCAATTCTTCCATTTGCCAAATCTCTGCTGCTTCTCTAGGATGCCCTCACAGCTTTTACATCTTGATCAGTTCAGCAGATTCTCCAAACTGGTTTTTCCCTTTTAAGTACGCAATGTAGGACAATGAGCTCCTGCAGCTCAGGACTGGCTTTGTGGAAGAGAAGGAGGCTTGCCCTTCTTATCAGAAGCCTTGCTTCAGGTCTCTGCTTCTAACAAGCCTTGTGACTTGAGAAGATCCACCTTTTTTATTTTTATTTTTTTTGAGACAGGGTCTTGCTGTGTCGCCCAGGCTAGAGTACAGTGGCACAATTCTGGCTCACTGCAGCCTCAGCCTCCCACACTAAAGCAACCCTCCCAGCCTCCTAAGTAGCTGGGACTATAGGCGCACACCACCTATACTTTTTTACTTTTTGTAGAAACGAATTTCATGTTTCTCAGACTGGCCTCAAACTCCTGAGCTCAAGAGATCTGCCCACCTTGGCCTCCCAAAGTGCTGGAATTACACATATGCACCACTGCACCCGGCCTAGTGCTCAATTTTCCTATCTCTGAAATCATTTTTTAAAAACTGAAAAACACAAGAAAAAGGAAATATTATAACAACTGCTCTACCTCTCTCACAAAGCTGTAATTAAGATCAAATAATGTGGAAGGGAACTGCCAATTTTAATTCTTTTATGGTGCTGACCTCAGGGCAACCACATCTGAATATCGTCTAGTTGGTAGAAGGAGAGGATTAAGAGTGGGCTCAGGGGAACAGGGATTCAATTCCCAAAGTCTCATTTAAAATAGCAGTGATTGGAGCTCTCAATAGTGTTTCCTGGCAGAAATAGCCAAAGGTGGTTCCCAAGGTAAAGGTTGCCAATAGTTGGTGGGAAACAAAGAGATGAAATCTTATCCCTTCTACTTCATATGTCCAACCCAACAGCTGAACCTATAGATCCTTGAAAATGACACTTATAACAAGAAGAAAATAAAACACCAACATACTTCCTGCAGTCCTATAAAACAAGTTGATCATTTCAAGACTGGCATTCCAGCAGGCTACCAAGACTACACCCAAATTCTCTGTACTATTCTATATACGCTACTTGATGTCATGAAACAAACACTGAATCTGGTGGCAGAAGACTTGGGTTTGAAACCCACCTCTGCTTATTAGGCAAAATCACTTTATTCATTCAGTTTCAAAGCTTACAGACCATTTGCTGGGAATACCAAAGGTAAGGTGGGTACCAATTCCTTGGAGGGACGAGCTGGACATTGTATGCCTTACGTGAAGAGGAAGCTGCAGGGGCCAAAGCCTGGGGATGTGAGAAAGGGCTGGTGTGTTTCGGCAGCTTTACCTTGCTTGGTTTGGCCACAGTACTGGATGTCCCCTGGGGAGTGGGGAGGGTGAGGCTAGACTTCTCAAATCTGCCCTCTGTTTGTGAAATGAGAAGTTAGACCTAGGTGGCCACTGCTCATGGCTCCAACATCCTCCGACTCTCATCACAGCATCAGGCCTTGATGTGACTGATCACAGGACTTTAGAACATTGGGCTGCAAGTGAATCCAGTGACACCGAAGTGTTACAAATATATTGGCTGCTCATACTATGCAAAAGGAGCTGTTTTGGCTGCAGGTATACATTTATACTTGAAATATGCCATAGATATTCTTGAGAGTTTGTTTTTTGGAGTCTACAGACCAAACATTTGAATTTGGAGGGTAGATACAATATAATAGCTCAAAAAGTGTCTTTCTAAACCAGCTAAAATATGAGATACTGTGCAGAGAGCCTGAAGGTATAACCAATGCCTGGCTGCTATTGCATAAAGTTTCCACTTTCTACACACAAGGCCTGGCACGTTACAAGTCTCTGGGTTTCCAATGGTTTGTTCACCAGTAAATCCAAAGGACCATTGAATGAATTAGTGAATGAATGGGTTTCAATATAGCTCAATAATTATTTGAGGAATAAGTCTATCTTCACAAAAATGCCCATTTGCAAAGATAAGCATCAGAAGAAATCCTAACCTGTGAATGCAAACATGAGGGTGCAGAACAGATGAACCGAGTTGCCTCAAGTCCATCCAGGAGGTAGGTGAGGCAGAGAGTGACCACATATCCCTGCTTGCTCCAATAGTTTTGGTTTGCACCTGTTTTCCCAGCATAATTATTAATAATGTCCCCTTTGATTCTTGAAAATTCCTGGTTGAGGGGTTAAGATGGTCACCTGACATATAAATAATAAAATGACTGCTGCTTCTGGCCATTGGGACTGAAAGAATCAGTGTCACTACTTTACAGGACTCTTCACCACAGGTTTTCAGAGATCTCAAGAGCCAGTGAGCAAGGTATTATGCATGCTGCCTTAGAAGGGGAGATACAATCACCACAGGTGAACTGTGGGATACCTGCTGTGTGACAAAGTCAATCCCACTAATTGCAGTTGTTCTGGTAACAAGAAGCCCAAGACATAGCTTGTTCAAGTGCAGAATGAGGTATATCATATCCTTAACCCACCAGCCTGGCATGAGCCACATGCATTGTAGGAGTGAATTACACAATCTGGGACTACAATATGGATGCATCACAAACCCATTTTAGGATTGTAAAGCAAGTTCCTGCAGCACAGTGAAGAACAGCTTACTGATGGCAGTAGCAGTCTGTCTGGAGCAGCCGCTGCAAAGATGCTGGCTGTAGCAGGGGTGGCACAACTGGGTTGTGTGCTCCATGGAGCTGGTGGGAGCCCCCAAGTTGGTGGGGCAGGAGCCCTCTCCTTCCAGGTGCAGGTGCAGCCACCCAACCATGGCTACAGACCCAGGCATCCCTATGCTCTTGGGTGCCTTGGAAGTACCCCTGCCCCTGCAGGCTCAGAAGTGCCTGCTCCTGCTGCCTGGCCTCTCTCAGCTCCCAGTGCCCACTCCAGTGTGGAGCAAAGTTGTGACTGAGCCTGGGCACTGTCGTGACCTGGCTGGGTGTGTGGGGGCTTGGGGCAGCACTGATGTGCCAGCCCCCTGCCACCTCAGCCACCTCTGGGCTTTGGTCACCACCAAGCATGAAAGGGAGGCCAAGGGGAAGGGCTGAGGGTGGCTCAAGGTGGGCCTGCAGGCACCTCTTGATGCAGACAGCCAGGGTGTCATGGATGACATGTTGATGGCAGCAGGAAGCAGACATGTTCCTGGGTAGAAAGGGGCAGGTCCCTGGTGAAGCAGCACCTTCAAGCCAGGGATAGCTTGAAGCATGGGAGTCAGGCTGTCAGTTCCAGGTGGGGCTCACGACCTGGAGTGAGAACTTATGGTGCTTTTTCTGGCCCACTCATGGCCACCCATGAACCAATCAGCATGCACTTCCTCCCTTCTGAAGCCTGTAAAAACCCCGGACTCAGCCAGACTCACAGAAACAATGGCACAACCTGCCTGCAGATAGGAGCTACCCACTCTGGGTCTCCTCTCCACTGAGGGCTGCACTCATCAGGATGACCTGCCTGTGGAAAGAAGCTACCCACTTCAGGTCTCCTGGGTGAGCGATAGCTCAATAAAGCACCTCTTGGCCTTGCTCATCCTCCAGTTGCCCATGTATCTCATTCTTCCTGGACGTGGGACAAGAACTCAGGACCCACTGTTGTAACACAAACAGGGCTGAAACACGCCTCCCTCTTGCCACACTGCAGGCAATGAGGAGGAGAGAAAAGAGGAGGAAAGAGCCATGGCCCTTTGGGGAACCCAGACTTAGGAGCTCTCCGAGCCAGGGCTATAACACCCTCTTTGGGGCTCTACAGTTCCTGGTACCTCCAAGCTTTCAGGTACCACCGCATTCCCCGGTGCCCACAATGGAAGCCGCTTGTGGTATGCCTGGTTCAGCCACGGCAGGGAACTGGCACCTGTGCTGGTGCCACAGGTGGTATGTCTGGATGTGTGTAGTGGCCGAACCCCATACTTGCTTACTCTCTCACACACCCCTCACTGCTCTATGCCTGGCTCGCTCTTGGCAGGCATGGGCTCTGAGCTGGTAGCAAAAGCTGAGTGCAGCCTGCCAGGCTGAGTGGGCAGAACTGGCCCAGTGGGCCTGAGCAAAACTTGGGCAAAGACACCACCAGCCATAGAGGTTTCCAGCCAGTGAAGCAACACCCTAAGGATCCTGTGACATTATCTGTTTCTCAAAGAGTGGTCTTTAGATCACTTACTACAGAATTATCCAAAATGTAAAAATGTTTAGAACTCATCCTAGATCAATGATTCAGATTTTCAGGAAGTGGATTCCAGGGATTTGCATTTTTTTCTTTTTCAAAGACAGGGTCTTCCCCTGTGGCCCAGGCTGTAGTGCACTGGTGCAATGTCGCGCCACAGCCTTCACCTCCTGGGCTCAAGCGATGAATCCTCCCACCTCAGCCTCCCAAGTAGCTGGTACTATAGGCGCACACTACCATGCCTAGCTAAGTTTTGTGTTGTTTTTAGAGACAGGGTCTCACTGTGTTGCCTAGGCTGGCTTGAACTCCTGAGCTCAAGCCAACCTCCTACCTTGGTCTCCTAAAGTGCTAGAATTACAAGCATGAGTCACCAGGCCCAGGATTTGCTTTTTTTAAACCAACTTCTAAACATTCTTATATGCATTAATGCAATAAATATAAAAAAGATACAGCATATTTAACTGAAACATCCAAATGAAATTATTATTTTTCAGGAGGGGATCAGAGGGCAACAATCTCCAATGACAGGAAATGTTTGACACATACAGGTTGGTTTCTGTTATGTGACCATGAATTTTGTGAGTTGCTAAGTTAGTTTTTTGGTGTGTGTCAGAGTAAATCTCAAGTTTTATTCCAACAGTTGGTTGGCAAATCTCAAGTCACTGGCCAAATGAGAATCAGCCATGTAAATGACACACAGATGCACACAACTGATTTTTATAGCCAGACCTGAGATTAGAGATGGAGATGCACAGGACACATGAAGTCGCTCCCATGTAAGACGAGAATATACCAGAATCAAAGAAAGTAGCTTCTGCATACTTTTTTTTTTTTCTTTCTGAGACAGAGTCTTACTCCGTTGCTCGGGCTGGAGTGCAATGGCGTAATCTCAGCTCACTACAGCCTCTGCCTCCTGGGTTCAAGCGATTCTTGCGCCTCAGCCTTCTAAGCAGCTGGGATTACAGGCATGCATCACCATGCTTAGTTTTTGTATTTTTAGTAGAGACAGGGTTTCACCATGTTGGCCAGGCTACCCTTGATCTCCTGGCCTCATGTGATCCACCTGCCTCAGCCTCCCAAAATTCTGTGATTACAGGCAGGAGCTACCACACCCAGCCTGTATACTCTTTGTTTTTTGAGACAGAGTCTTGCTCTGTTGCCAGGCTGGAGTGCAGTGGTGAGATCTCGGCTCACTGCAACCTCCGCCTCCTGGGTTCAAGTGATTCTCCTGCCTCAGCCTCCCAAATAACAGGGACTACAGGCACCCGCCACCATGCTCAGCTAATTTTTGTATTTTTAATAGAGACGGGGTTTCACCATATTGGCCAGTATGGTCTTGATCTCTTGACCTCGTGACCTACCTGCCGCAGCCTCCCAAAGTGCTGGGATTACAGGTGTGAGTCACCACGCCTGGCCACCTGTACACTTAATGTGATTTTATCCCCCAAAATATTCAAAGTGGTGGCGGTGGTGGGAGGGGGCAAATTGCCCCCAGGGTGTGCCATGCTAATTGAGAACACAGAAGTATGAGATATTACAGATATGCAGGGCTGGAGAGTGGCTCAAGAAAGCTGTCAAATATGAATGCTTAAGACTAACAAAGTATCCTTAGAACTCCTCATTTTCCCTTTTTGCAGGGGGATACATGTTTTGTGAGGTCTGAGGTTTATGAAATTTTGGGGGCTCTGTTTAAGAATACAAAAGTAATTATGAATACAAATTTAGATACTAATGTGAATGTTTATTAAGAATGAGAAAAAAAAATCACAACATGTTACTGGAACCCTGGAAGCTGAGGTCCCTTTCCTTTGAGAAATGTTTACATAAGTGTTTCCTGATTGCAACCTGGCTCCTCATCTGGAACAGCCTGTCTACAGTTTCTGGCAACAATCAGAACTCACAGGGGCTGATCTGAGCGAAGGTCCCCAATACTTAAGTTTAATTAGCTTCTTTGTAAATCTGCCTTTACACTGCTAGATTTCCTTTCTTAATTAGCTAAACAGCTAACTCATCAACTTATATTACTTAGGCCTGGAAAGACAGATGATTATTACTTTTCACCCTCAAGATTTCACAGTGGGGAGGGCATTTCTACAGGAAGGCTGTGACACAGTGTCTGTCTCCAGGATGACTGCCATCAGTTCCTTCCCTTCCTGTACAAGCATGTTATTCCTCACATCAAGAGGTGGATCCAATTCCCCTATCCTCAAACATGGACTAGCCTTAGTGATGTCCTGGACCAACAGAATGTGGCAGTGCTGATGTTCTGGGATTTCTTAGGCTACGTTTTAAGAAGCCTTGCTGATTCTGCCTCGGACTATTTTCTTTTCTCCCTTTCTCCCTTTCTCTTTTCCCTTTCTCCCTTTCTCTCTCTGTCTCTCTCTCTCCCCCCTCCCCTTCCTCCCTCTCTCTCTCTCTTTTTTTCAAGATGGGTTATCACTATGTTGCTCAGGCTGACCTTGAGCTTCTGGGCTCAGGCAATCTTCCTACCTCAGCCTCTGAGTAGCTGAGACTATAGCTACATGCCACCACGCCTATCCGGGATTCTTGAACCACCCACTCTTAGATATTTCCTCTCAGAATCCAGCTGCCATGCTCTGGGAAGTCAAAACCACATGGAGAGGCCATGTACTGCTGCCTCAGCTAAACTCCCAGTTGACAGCCAACAATTAATATGTGAGAAAGCCATCTTGGACTTCTAGCCGCAACAGTTCTTCAGAACAACCCCAGCCCCAACTCACATCTGACTGTGGCTATGTGAGAGGTCCTAAGGGAGAGCCACCTAGCTGAGCCTAGTCAACCAATGGAACCATGAAAGAGAAACAGAAATTGTTCTGCAAAACCTTTAAGTTTTGGAGGAGGTTTGTTTTATAGTCAAAAAGGGCACAGAGGAATTGTGTTGGGATATAACTCTTCCATGCCCTCTATCCCAATAAGACTGGAAAGACGAAACATGGGACATTGAACTCCCTGGATTATTTCTGTGGTCCCTATTTGTCTGTAAGTGGTGCTTGTTCCCTCTGTTCCTGTCCTCCAGCAGGTAAATACTAGGAAGACCTTCCCGCTCTGGGATTGGGAGACGAGAGCCCACAGCCGTTCCATAGGTTTGATTCGGGGGCTAGAGGAGACGAATGAGAACTCCATTTTGGTCTCAAATCCAAACCATTTTAACCAAACCAATCTAACTTTATACCATTTATTAAAGTTATTTTGACCCCAGACTCCAGTGTCTATTTTTTTAATTCGTTCAGAAAACTTACAACAAAAAAAGGCGTATTTTTTCCTCTTCAGACCCCAACAAGTACCACCATTCTTCCTTTCATGTAGGCTGGAAAGCGAAGTCTTGTTTTTTAAATTTTACTCGGCTTCATCCTCTAAACCCAGTCTGCCTCACTGTGCCACCTTTTAGTTTCCACGGTCCCTTCACCAGTTCAGCTCCTCACTGCCACGGTCTCAGTCCTGCAATGACTGCCCTGTCCGCAGCTCCCCCATCTCCCACAGTTACAGCCAAGACACTCCTCTTGCTCAAGACCTTATCTACCGCCTTAGGGCCGGTTCAAGGACCTCTGTGGTAATTAGCTTTATTAGAGCTAACAGCCCTTCGAGCTCATCTTTCAAACTCAAATGGCCCCATAAGGCAAATTTTATTTCACACTAGACTATTTCTTCCTTTCTTTTAAAACAAATCGTCCTATTCTCCTCTTCTTTAGATTATATAGTTCTCCCTCCTATATCCAAATCCTCTAGTCCCTTAGAAAGCAAGAAACACATGCTTTATGGCTCATTATTCCTTGGCTAGTCTAACCATCTAACTAGCCACAAATTTGAATTCCTTGAAGATATGTTCCCCAGCGCCTTACTCAGTAAACACCACCGGACTCATGATATCTAAGGAAAGAACCAGTGAAATTTTGTTGTTGTAATGGATTAGGAAGAGGCGCTAGGAAGTAATATTTATTATGCTAGGAATTAATATTTATTTGTGTGGAGTATTTCATATGTCATTTAGTTTTTTTCCTTGGATTCCTTAGTATAACAACTCTATTGGCCTCTTTTTCACCAAACAGGGAGTTGAGATCCAGGGAAGTAACTTTTTCAAGGTCACTTAGTAAGTGCGGCAATAGAGCTTGAAGCCAAGATTGATTACCAGTCTAAGTTTTTTAACCACCATATCATATGGCCTCCAGGCTTTTTTGAGGTGCCCAGGGAATTCTTTAAAACAAATTTGTCTTCCTCTTCCAAATAGAATTACTGTTACCATTTATTAAAACTTCAAGACTTTCGGCTATGCATATATGCTTTTCTCTGTATATCATCACACTCTTTGTATGAACAATCATGTTCTGCTTCACTTCAGATGGCACAGCCATTTTCCCATGTCAATATGCACCAATATTGTTCCTCATGAATGGGCCAGACTGCAGAAAGCACAAAATATAACAAAATATGATCTTTTCCCAAATGGGATTTTGGCTTGGGCACAAAATGTCACCCAGAATCGGAAGACTATAAATAAATGTTAAGATGTAAACATGTTAAATATTATTCATGTTTTCATGGGAGAAAATGGGGAAACCCAAACAAAGCAGGAATTCTGAGAGTCAAGGTCTCACTCTGTCACCAAGGCTTGAGAGCAGTGGTGCGATCATAGCCCAAGGCAGCCTTGAACTCCTGGACTCAAGTGATTCTCTAGCCTCAGTCTCCCGAGTAGCTGAGACTACAGGTATGCACCACTATGCCCTGATAATTTTTAAACTTTCTGTAGAGACAGGGTTTCGTTATATTGTCCAAGCTGGTCTTGAACTTCTAGGCTCAGGTGATCCTCCCACTTCAGCCTCCCAAAGCATTGAGATTATAGGCGTGAGTCGTTGTGCCTGGCCTTCATTCTCTCTCTTTTCCATGGGGAGGGGTGGTGGGAAACAGGGTCTTTCTCTGTCGCCCAGGCTGGGGTGCAGTGGCACAATCATGGCTCACTGCAGCCTCAACCTTCCAAGGCTCAAGTGATCCTCCCACCTCAGCATCCCCTGCAGCTGAGACTACAGGCACATACCACTAATTTATTATTTATAAATTCATTATTTATAAATAATATGTTTGGGAGGATTTATTATTTATTAATTTATTTTTTGTAGAGACAAGGTTTTCCTTATGTTGCCCAGGCTGGTTTTGAACTCCTGGGTTCAAATGATTCTCTTGCCTTGGCCTCCCAAAGCGTTGGGATTACAGGTGTGATCCACTGTGCCTGGCCCATTCTCTATTAATACAAAAGTGAATACAAGGAATCTTTAAGTGTGAAGCCTTCCAGAAGCCGGTGGGGAAGGAAGACTAATATTTACTATCGCTGACCACGTACCACATCTTGCGCCATGCAATTTCACTGATGTTCTCATTTGCTTTTCCTAACAACATGTCAACATAGGGATTTTTACCCCACCTTAAGGAAGAGAAAAGACAGGCTGTGATTGCTTGTGCAGTCCTCTGGTAACACTGGTGCTGGATTGGAATTCAGATACTACAGTCTAAGGTCTTTGTTCTTTTAAAGAAGGCTGTTTCAGATAAAAGAAAAAAAACCCTAGATTTTAGAAAATTGAGAGTGAGCTAAATAAGTGATCTGGAGTTATAAAAAATAGCTGACAGGAATCTTGATAACCAAAGAAAGGAAAAATGAAGCAGAAATAAAATTGGGACCCTGTGGTTCAGTCTAGCAGGGGCGGGAAGGCGGCTTGCTGAGCTGAGGAGGGAGCTGGCTCCGCAAACTGGCCCCAAATAGAGGAAGGCCTTGTTTCTCCAAGAGCCCAAAATGGGGTAAAGGCAACAGCACGGTCTTTGAGTGGAGGCTGGAAAGAAGGGTGAAATTAAGAAGAATCCTAGCTCTACGGAGGGCCTGTCACTGGCCAAAAAGGGGCGTGGCACAGAGAACATCTGGAGGTTTGGGCTGCCGGCCTGTGCTGGGCTGTCTGAGTTACAGGACATGAGATGTGTGCTGGACTGGGAGTGGGAGAATTTCTGGGAAAGAAGAATGTGGGGAGAGCCTGGGCTCAAGTGCCTTTGAGTTAACAAATCCTTCCTTGTCCACTGAACTCTTTCAGGACAGTATAAAAAAGTTTAAAGGGGAACTTCACTAAGCAAGAGGGTGGGGGACCTGGCTGGGGACATTTTCCTTATGCTGGGGGAGAGGCTGCACCCTATGCTGTTAGGCAGGAAAAACCAGGTACCGCAGGCTAGAGGGGAGTCAAAACATCCCCTACACTCAACCCACACCTCCAGAGAACAGGCCTGCGCTCGACTGGTGGTGAGGGCCTCTCTTGGAATTCAGTTCTTGGCCAGAAATCCCTGCCTTAGACTGGGGAAGGTTTGAGGGAAGCTCAGCAAACCTGGCGGCTGCTCTTTGGGTTTGGCAAACTCGAGATTTTTCCAGCGCCTTGTGTTCAGCGAAACTGAAAACGTGTTTGGCTAGAAACCCTTTACTAATTTTTAAACCCCTGTGAGTTTTTTTTTTTTCCAACATAAATTTGATCCACATGTTTTTGATTTATTTATATTTAACTCATCAAATCGAATTAGGAGCCACAATGATGAATGGGAACAATGCTGATTTCCAAGAAGATTTTTGAGCCCTTTTTCTTAGAATTCAAACACATTCCACCCCCAGCCCCCCACAACTGTTAAAACTACCAGACTGAGCTGGGTTTGAAATTTAGAACCCAAATGTGAAATAAAGATCCATGCCTGGCAAAGACAGAGCACAGCAGGGGAATGTTCTTAGGGAGTCACAGAAAGAAGGTGGGCTCGGGATGGGGGAATAAGAGAGGAAGTGGGTCGGTTATTCTCCCTTAGGTGGTTTCAATACGTTAATCAAGCTTTGGAGGCTCCCAACAGAGGTCAATTCTCTTGGGAATGATTTTATCACTACCACCCAGGGAAAAGGGGTTCCTGCTCCAAAAATTGGGAACAGGGGGTTCCTTGTACCTATTTTTTTTTCTTGTGTTCTCTGTAGTAGCCAATTCAAGCTGCTCTTCCGCTTCCCTTCTAACAGTTCCACCCCCTGCCACCCCTTCCTGGCTCTGGTGAAGGCCTCTCCATCTGGAAACATTTAACATGTACAACAATTTTAATCTTGTGCAAGAGAATCTTAGATGCACTACATGCCCATTAAGTTAAATTATAGGTGTACAGTGTTACTTTGCACAATTCTGTCTGGTCTGGGTTTGCACACACAACAAAGGCCATTACTGTCTTTCCCAATTACCCTTTCTACTATACCATCATTTTCCACAACTTCAATCTGAGGCCAGTAGTATTTCTCTGGGAAACTCTGGCCCCCAAGGTCCCCAAAGTTGCTGTCTTAGGTTTAAGACAAAGGCACCCTCTTCAGAGCGCCTTGAATCACTACTTGGTAGGTCCCTAAACACTGACCAAATACATTTCCTTGAATTTGGCTTCTCTCCCCTACAGACTCTGATCTAATTACATAGGCCTGGGTACAAGTACCAGCTTGCTACTTAATAACTGTGTAACTTCGGGGGTTATTTTACTCTCCTTGGTTCCAATTTCCCAATCTGTAAATTGGGTATAATAACTTTACTTACCTCACAGCGTTATTGTAAAGAGTAAATGAGATGTGTCCTGTAAAAACCTTCATTTGTTGCATGGAGATAGGGAGGTGTTGGTCGAGGGATACCAAGGTTCAGTTAGACAGGAGGAATAAGTTTTAGAGATCTACTGCATGGCATCATGACCACAGTTAATAATAATGTGTATTTTTTAATTATTAAGAGTAGATTTTAAAAGTTCTTACCACAAAAAAATGATAAGTATATGAAGTGATGAATATGTTAATTAGCTTAATTTAGTCATTCCATAATGTAAACACATATCAAAACGTTACACTATATCCCATCAATATACATAATTATTTATCAATTAAAAATAAACTTGGTAGGTTATCTCACCCGGACTAAGTAGTAAATAACAATTAGTTTTATTATTATTGAAACTGTCACACTTTATTCAACTCTAGAACTTTTCTAAGAGCATTTAAATTTTTGCAGAGGTTGACAGTTTCCTTCTAAATCCTCTCCTCTCCCATCAATGCTGAAGTGACCAACTCAGGGCCCTACAAACGAGTACCATTCAGCGAGGTGACACAAGCTTTCTCACCAACTGCCTGGGATTCTTACTCAGTTCTCAGGGAGTCTTCCATGCAGGCCCAAGTTTTAAGCCTACAGTCCCTTCCTGAGATCCGCAGTAGCAGAGAGATTGGAAGATCTAAAATCTAATGCATAGAGAGCACTCTGCTTCAAGCCAAGTGGAGCTGCTGCTTCTCATTTTATATAAAAAGTATATGTGAGAAAGGGAGGTGGAGAAGGAGGTTTTTACTTTGCTTTAAGGAGCAAAATCAAGACCTTTACGGATGCTTTTTGGAAAGTAGAAAGGTGAAGGCAACATTTAAGTTATCTGACAAACGCCTCTCTCGTAAGGGGGAAAATAGAAAAGTCTATGAGTCCAGTTATAAGCCCTGTGTTCAATGGCATTCAAAGAAAAGAGAGTTGAAGGTCCGACATTTATTGCTCTTCTCTGGTGCGAAGTAGTTTTAACGTTAATTCATGGATCCTGATGTTGGCCAGGAATTCACCAGCTTCTAGGGGGCACTTTGGACACCTAATGTAGTCATGGTCTTCATTATGCAGAATCGCTATGAGGACTCACGAGAGAACACTTGCAGAGTCTTGAAAAATGGTAATTATTATTTCTACCGAGCTGACCTCACTTGAAATCCTAGGTGATACCAGGAAATGTGTGTATCTTCCACGCCCAACATTTACTAGACATTTCTCTTTCAGTGGCTTCTTAGTCCCTTTTATCTACATGTACTATGGATGCCAGCCCAGCTCTAAAAAACCCTCAGGAAACCACTCCCTGCTCACAACTCGGCCAAATTGGTGGGTCTAGGTGACCGTTTGTGCCCATAGAGGGTGAAGTGGACATACAATCAGAAGGGACAAACACACAGGCTGGGAAGTCACTTTGGTCTAATATAAAAGGTGAACTGGCCCAACCAGACTCCTCTCTAGAAATGTGGAATTGGGAGAATGAGAAACTGGGTTGATTGGTAGCAGAGCCATAAAGAATGTGGTTGGCCACATCAATGGCAGAACTCCATGTGAGGGCTGAGAACTTTCTGCTGTGGAGGCTTTGCAGGGCTGCCCTGATTTCAAAACCACTCTCCCATAAAGCCTGGCTGTTCAATCGTTCTGCTCATGGACACCATAAATATCTCTTCTAATATTATTACTATTGTTTTTTTTGAGTCAGTGTCTCACTCTGTTGCCCAGGCTGGAGTGTCATGGCACAATTATGGCTCGCTGCAACTTTGAGCTCCTGGGCTCAAGCAATCCTCTCACTTCAGCCTTCTGAGTAGCTGGGACAGGCATGTGCCACCACATCCAACTAATTTTTTACTTTTTGTAGGAACGAGGGTCCTGCTACGTTGCCCATGCTGGTCTCAAGCGATCCTCCTGCCTCAGCCTCCCAAAGTGCTGGGATTACAGGTATGAGTGACCACACCCAGCTGGCCTTCTTGCAGTATTATTAAACATATCCTTTTTTTTTTTTTTTTTTTTTTGAGTTAGCTTGAGTAAGTTTCTGTTTCCTCTGACCAAAATAGTATTTGTTAAAACAGCACCTGCTCTTGGGAAGTACATGCAAATAGAGTTATGTCTAAATGTTCTGAGCATTTCCAGTCCAAGGAATTATTTTAATACTTAATTACAGGCAAGGTGCAGTGGCTCATGCCTGTAATCCCAGCACTTTGGGAGGCTGAGGCAAATGGATCACTTGAGCTCAGGAGTTCAAGACCAGCCTGGCCAATATGGTGAAACCCCATCTCCACTAAAAATACAAAAATTAGCCAGGCATGGTGGTGCGTACCTGTAATACCAGCTACTTGGGAGGCTGAGGCAGGAGAATCACTTGAATCTGGGAGGTGGAGGGTGCAGTGAGCCAATGTTGCACCACTGCACTCCAGCCTAGGCAACAGAGTGAGACTCCAACTCAAAAACAACAACAACAACAACAAAAAAACAACAACAAAAAAAACAAGAAACAAAAAGCAAAAAACCTTAATTACACATTGTAGTATATGCTATTGGTTCCTGACTTCTGCCTTCCTGATTTCCTTCTACTGTAGAAATTGGGAGAGTTAAAGCTCTTGCTCTCTCAACATCCCTTGCAGCTAGAAGGTCATGTGACACAGTTCTGGCCAATGAGACGCAAGTGAATATCTGTTGGGACAGAGGCTGCCCCTCCTTTCCATCTTTGCATAGAAATGTGTCAGGCTTGGACCTGCCGCCACCACCTTGTAACCATGAAGGGAAAGTCAAAGAAATGCAGAGATGCTACAGCCCTGACACAATGGAGGTGCTGAACCAATGCCAGCAGCCATCAGATTTCATCCTTCTTACTGTGTGAGAAAAATTTACCTTTAAACTATTAGGTTGTTGAAAAAGTAATTAAAAAATGGCAAAAACTGCAATTACTTTTGCACCAACCTAATACTACCAGTTAGACTTTTCCATAACTTGGAAGCAAAAAAATTTCTAAATGCTACATCCTGGAAGTCAACATAGAAATTGATACTGTTTCCTATATGTTAAGACATGTGATTTTTTTAAACCAAATACATGACCAACTTGTTTGTAAATTAACTTCTCTAAACATCAGCTGAATGACAGAAGCTCTCCAGGAAATTAGTCTAACGAGGGGAAAAGGTATACATGAATAACTATGATCAGGCTGAGTGCTCATGCCTATAATCTCAGCACTTCGGGAGGCTGAGACGGGTGGATCACTTGAGGTCAGGAGTTCAACAGTAGCCTAACCAACATGGAGAAACCCTGTCTCTACTGAAAATATAAAAATTAGCTGGGTATGGTGGTGCACACCTGTAGTCCCAGCTACTAGGGAGGCTGAGACAGGAGAATCACTTGAGCCCAGGAGACAGAAGTTGCAGTTAGCTGAGATCATGCCACTGCACTCTAGCCTGGGAGACAGAGTGAGACTCTGTCTCAAAATACAAAACAAAACAACTGTGACAGAAGGCAGACAGTGAAAGCACCCTAAGTGGAAGGTACTCTATGTATATCCCAAGTAGGGAGACACATTACTTCTGTTTGGGCAAGGAGGAGATCAGGGAAATCTCCATAAAAAAGCATCTAGGCTAAATTCTATAGAGAAAAAAAGAATTTGGATGTTTGGAGTTGGGGAGAAAGGGCATTCTTGGCAAAAGGAATAGTTTAAGCAAATATGGGAAACTGAAGGTCATGTAAGGGAAACAGCAAGTTCATTCTGGCTGGTGCAGAAGAACAAAGATCAGAGAAGTCCAGACCAAATTATAATAAGCCTTGAACACCAAGTGAATGGGAGTCTGAGTTTTACTCTCCATGCCTAGGCTGCCATTGAAAGTTTCTGAGCAATTAGGAGTCAGTAGTTTTTAAGGAAAATTCACCTGATTGCAATATGTAGCATAGATTGGCAGACTTAGAAAATGTCAGGAGGAGGCCGTGCAGCCATCTGGGTAGGAGGTGATGAGGGTGTGAACCAGAAGAGTCAAAGTGAGGATGGAGGGGGAAAAAGACACAGACGCGAGAGATACAGTGGAAGTACATACAACACAAGTTGGCCACTGTCTGGATATGGGGTTCAGTGACAGGAGGAATAATGCTGAAAATGTTTTATTGTACAAAATAGAAACAAAAACCTCATGTGGTACCTCTGGAGCTGAAGACAGGAATGGTTTAATGTAGATGTTGGAGTCATGCACCTTCAGGTCATGGTCCCCAAGTCCCCTGGTCACTCCAATAGTTGCCATTACCCGGGCCTAGGAGTATAAGCAGAGAGTCATCAGAAACACGCACACAGTGAAAGCATCCTATCCCAGTGCAGCTGCCTGGCCTAGGAACAACCAAAGAATTTTTCAGTTCCTCCTGCCCGTCTTTCCAGGCCGCTTGCTGCTAACATATGTGGATAGCTCTTACCAAGAAAGGGCTCACCAAAATCACTTCTGTATTTGAGGAGTGTTTTTTCTACCCATTATCTTAAGCTTGACAGGTTGCTGCTGTTTCTTTTCAGCTGTCTTTTTTGGAGACTGGAAGGAAGGATGTCCAATAAACTAACTCCAATGCATGCATGATGTCTACAGCTATGGAAATCAGTTCATATCAAACTCAATAGGATCAATTCATCCATCCATCCATCCATTCATCCATCCATCCATCCATCCATCCATCCACCCACCCACCCATCTTTCTGTTACATATCCACCATACAAGTATTTGCTCTACACCAGCTATGTCCTTAGTCCTGTGATAGGCATTAGTAAAATATGTAAAAAATGAGAAGTAGCTCTTGCCCTCCCAGAGTTCACCTATTATGTTTTATGGCTGGAAAAAGGAACTTAGCAACTCTATAACCTATCCTGCTAACATCTCCACAAATTCCCTCTGGGTGGAAAGGAACAAAATGTCACCAGTGCTGTGACATAGCTACACAGAGACCTCCGGGCTGAGACCTCATCCTAAACTGTTTTTTGAATGGTGTAAGGAAGCAACACTATTACACAAATGCCTACACAGTCAGCTTAAATATCTCCTGTTATGCTGAAGATTTGATTTACCCAAACATTTATTGGATGCCTACTATGTACTTACATCAGGTGGTGGGGGCACAAATATCTAAGGCCTCGTCCTTACTATAAAAAAACTTGGGGCCACGTGTGGTGGCTCATGCCTGTAATCCCAGCACTTTGGGAGGCTGAGGCAGGTGGATCACTTGAGGTCAGGAGTTTGAGACCAGCCTGGCCAATATGGTGAAACCCCATCTCTACGAAAAATACAAAATTTACCTGGGCATTGTGGTGGGCACCTGTAATCGCAGCCACACGGAGGCTAAGGCATGAGAATTGCTTAAACCTGGGAGGTGGAGGTTGCAGTGAATTGAGATCATGCCACTGCAGTCTAGCCTGGGTGACACAGCGAGACTCAGTTTCAAAAACAAACAAACAAACCAATAAAAACAAAAAGAAATTTGGTAAGGGAGATAAGAGGGATATGTCTAATTAATAACACATAAAATATGGTTAAGTACCAAAAAACAAATAGACAATGGGTTATGCAAGTTTAGAGGAGGTAAAAATTCTACTGAGAAGGCTCCATGGAGGAGGTGGCACTTAGCACAGAAAGGTGGATTGCATCGAAACAAGCGACACGGAGGGATGGAGAGAAAGTCATCCTGGGTGGAAGAAAGCAGTGTCCTAACCCTTAATCATAAAAAATATATCCAATATAGTGTCATGGTTCAAAGACCTGAGCGTGAATCCTCACTCTATTACCTGGGTGATAAGAGTAATTACCTCCTTTGAGTGGGGATGAAGTAAATAAATGCTAAGAAACACTGCACTCTAATATATTGTCTTCATCTTCATCCTAGTCTGTCAACAGGGCTGTGAATTTTGAAGCTAGCCTTGGTTCACAAGGTAGGCAGAGCTCACATTAAGCAAGAAATGAAACCATGACACTTTTTTGAGGGCAAGGGTCACAGGGGATAGACATGAGACACAGCCGGACACAGTAGCTCACATGTGTAATCCCAGAACCTTGGGAGGCCAAGGCAGGAGGATCACTTGAGCCCAGGAGTTGGAGACCAGCCAGGGCAATGTGGCAAAACCCTCTGTCTACAAAAAATATAAAAATTAGCCAATGTAGTGGCATGCATCTGTAGTCCCAGCTACTCAGGAGGCTGAAGTGGGAGGATCACCTGAACCTGGAAGGTTGAGCCTGCAGTGAGCCGAGATTGTGCCACTGTACTCCAGCCTGATGACATGTCTCAAAAAAAAAAAAAAAAAGTGATGCAAAGCAAAGTCTGGGGCTCTTCGCCCCTGCTGGGAGGCTGGACTGGCTCCCTTCTAGCCAAGAAGTGCTCAACTCTAAATGTGAAAAATTCTGAGTCCCTTGTGGCTCTCCTGTTCTCCCCCCAGAAATGGCAGCTTCTCTGTTGCTTTTCCAGTCAAAGAAATGTGATGTTTCTGCTAGTGACCGACCTTGTTTACAAAGTATCCAGGTGTTACCCACACCAGTCTTTAAAAGCATCTGAAGAAAGAAAATGAGAAGTAATGGCCACAGAAGTACTCTGAAACTTCTGGGTAGGTGTACTCAGAGAAGAAAGAGAAAATCCCGGTCCAGGATCTAGATGGAGCTCCAAGAACTCACGGAGTCCTCAGACAGGGGTGGTGTCTACCAATAAAAGCAAAATGGAGACATGGTGCCTTTTAAATAGGCCAACAGGTACACGGACAGAACTTGTCACCTGCCCATCACAAGACCATCAAGCTTAAATTACCTGAAATGCTTGAGGAACATGATGTTTTGGTGAATTGAACTTTACACTAAAATTAGAAAAGCCTTGCTCCTTCAAATCTTATTGCTGTAAACTTCTAAGAATACATCATTCTATTTTCCTGTTGTACTAAGGAAAGTATACTGAACATAACTAAACAGCTTATTTAATACTTATGCATTTATGTCAGGTACCAGGCTAGACAGGAACTAGAGATACAGGGATAACAGGATGTTCTCCTGACTTTACTGGAACTCACTGGATATTAAAGGGTAATACAGAGAATCTCTGCCCCACAAAGAAATGGAGCTGCAGGCATAGGTCATTAGGCTGAGTAATACTCATTAATGGTGCCCATTGTACCGAAAGGCACAAATATTTATATCAGAACAGTGCCTATTAGCCCTGACATGATTCTTAACCAGAGATGGTGATTTGAAGGGTGTTTATTTTCATGAATGGGGTGTGTTTGTTTAAAAATGATTCCTACATGGATCAGATATTTGTGTTTGGTATTCATCTTTCTGTTGAAATGTATTTTTCCATGGAAATCACTGCTGGCCTACACTGAGCCCAAAACCTAATCATGTTTGTTTTTGTGCTCTTGCTCTGACACACACACAGACTCACTCACTCTCTCTCTCTCTCTGCCCACGGAAGGCATCCTTTGGTTTTCTTGTGAGTCATTTCTTCTTGATAAAAACTATCGAATGCTGGAAAAAATATCAGTTGAAGACTCTTCTCAATGTGACCACATTTTTCACTTGGAACGCTTTACACCGAGCTGAAATGTATTAGCGTTCCGAGGAAGAATTCAATGATTCAGATGTTTGTTCTTACTGGGAAATAGATTCCAAGCTTCTCTCCACTCCAGGATTTCAACCTCCTCCAGGCCTTTGCTCAGAGACCACTTTGAGCAAACCCTTTCTTTGGTTCAACAATGTGCTGTTCAGTGCTGGATTCTGACTGGAACCCTGGGAGCTCATGATGGTCTTTGTTACCTTACTCTGGGCTCTGGTTGCTGTGACCCTATAGTCTAATTACGGTGAAGCTTCGGACTCTCTTCCATGGCTTAAGTGGCGAACAGACTTGCAAAGGCTGAACTTCCATGGTGGAGTCTGAGACCGCGCGAAGCAGATAGAAAGCCAGGGTGCCACACCCGCGGCTGCCCCTCGCTTGGCTGCGTGATCTGCCTGAGCTGTTTTAACCGCATGGTCCCAGCTGCCTCGTCTGCCAGATAGATATAACACAGCCAGCTTGACCTGCCTCCTTGCTTGTTGTCAGATATAAATGAGATGATGTGTGTGAAAGTAGTCATGTTTAAACACTGTAAAAAGTTATTCAAATGGATTGGGAAGGGGGACGTTATTTTCACAAAATTGGCTTAAGTCCATTGTGCTCACTGCCCACCTCCCACCCCCACCACTCCTTGGACCCTGAAGACGGGAGGCCTGAAGGATGATGGATGGGATATGCTTTCAAGCTGTCAAGGCTATAAAATCACAAGCTGCTGAGTGGAACACACGGACTGCCACGGGCTATGTGGAGCCTCGCGGGCTATGTGGAGCGAAGGCGGGACAGAGCCCTGTCCTCTCCACCCAGGGGAAGCACAGGTGCCTACCTTCTTGCCTTCTCCATATATAAGGGGGAACTTCAAGTCCTCATCCTCAATGGTTTTGTATGCCCTGTAGGGGGATAAACAACATTTTAAAAAAGGTTTGCACTCAATTAGTGACCTGCTGCCCTGACACCGACTGCTAGGGATTTCATTTTCCCTGAGACCCCAACCACTCACCACACTGACTACCTCTTTCTTTATAGGGAGTTGTTCTCCCTACAGAATTGTGCGTGTGTCTTTTACCAAACCAGAAAATACCGTCTTCATATGCTTGAAGAGGGAGGAAATAAGTTGGCATATGCATAATTAGCAAAAAGGGGAGATGGGTTTCTGGCCTTAGGGTCTGTGTAATAATGAAGTGACCCAGCGACAGTATTCTCATCATGAATCCAAAACTGTGAGACACAGCGGCGCTCAGAGATGAATGGAGCGTGAACCGGCTTCAAGAGCCAGCTCTCACCTTCAGGAGTTGTTTATACCAAAACAGCCTTGTACTGCCATGGCTGGGGAAGAAATCTTTAGAGCCTGGTTGTTCTCTATATAATATGCAAGGTTGGTAAAACATTCTTTGTTTCACAATAGCTTTTAAACAGCCACTCAATACACAGAAAGAACCTTCAGTTTATGCCTCAATGGTTTATTCCAGGTAGGGTCCTCCAGATGCCACGGCCTACACAACGGAGGTGGGTAAGATGAAAGGGACAGAGCTGATGAAGACCATGTCTTGCAATTTTGCTTATAACCAAGTTAAAAAACAAACAAGTGAACAAACAATTATTAGCCCAGTTACAGCTGTTTATCACCTTGAGCATGTAGCTTGATCTTTTTCAGTCTCAGTTTCCTCATCTGTACAATGAGGCTAATACACAGAATACAAAGAGCTCAGTACAGAACCTGCACTTAGTAAGAGCCCACTTAGTGGCAGTTCTTACTAATACTTAGTAGATAATTAACACTTGGCATACCAGTTCCCCTTTCTGCAAAATGGGGATAGCACTGTTCATTACTTCAAATATGTTATTTAAAAGACTAAGTAAAAGATGGCGTAGGTTCTGCTGAGTTAGGTGCTATAAGTAGATGCTTTTCTACAATAACGTCTCCTGAGTGCATTAAAAATCCTGATTTATTAAATGGCCTGCCATTCCTGGATATACCTAGGCTGCCTGGGAGTGAATCTGAAATCAAATTTATGGAAGCTCTTGAGGTACAAAAGAAGGTAACTAAATTTCAAAAGCATGGAACCCCAAAGTTAAAGCAGGTCCATCCTCAGGAAGTTACTTGGATAAGGTGTCCTTCCCCTGAGGTGGAGAATCAGTGAGGTTTTGGCACCAGATGCGCCTGAGCTGGAGTTCGGCATTGACTTTGGTACAGTCCTGTGCAAGTGGATGTGCTCTCAGGCCCTCAGGATCCTCGTTAATCAATTAGGGCAAAATCTGGGGCTCATTTGTGAGATTATGGCAAAGACTAAAATGGGGAAATGAATGTAGAGAGCTTAGGAGGTACTTAGCGCTGTGCCTGGCACAACAAATGCTGCTGCTGCTGAGTGAGCCCAGAGGTATTCTAGGAATTGAATTTTAAAACAAGGAAATATACTGTTTCCTTCCCCCAAATCTACCAAATTAACACAAAGTGCAAATAACCACTTTGATGTTTTTATATACTCACATGAGCTATTTTAAACACTGTGGTATATGAGTTTTGGGGGGAACAAATAAAGCTATTATTAGAAGAATGAGGATTTTTAAAACTTTCCAGGTGATTCCAATGTGCAGCCAAGGTTGAGATCCACTACTGTAGACCAAGCATCAACTAGCTAACATTCAAAATGATTCATCAATTAGCCCCTTATCAGCCTGACCTTTAAGACCACAGACTCTGTGGCTCAAGGGAGAGGAGGAAAATGGCCCAAGAAAGGCCTTGAGATGAGCATGAACAGGGACTGGGGATCCCAAGTGGAGTGGGACATGTGGACAGTGAAGAGACAGGCCTGCACAGAGAGGGGGCAGCAGTGGAGACCAGATGTAGAAAGGGGCTGGGCCTCAAAATCCAGGCACAGGAGGAGCCTGGATCTGGTGTAGAAGAGTTGGGTCTATGGCTAGACAGTCACAGGAATTAAACAGAGGCAGAAGGCTGCAGCTCTAGAACCAATGACTGGGTATTACCTACAGCTTAATAGAGACAGGCGAAGAGCACTCTTAACAGGCTTAGAAAAGTAGTAAGAAAACTGCTCTATCACAAGCCAGGTCATTGATTTCTCACATGGCAGAGTGTTGCAGGAGCACGAAGTCCATGTCTCACAACTCTGAAAGACACACACTTAGAGCTGTTACCCACAGGACCAAACCAACTGCAAATTTTAATATTATATGTTAGCTTCTGTTTATCTTCAGGAACAGCAAAACATTATAAATAGAAACAATGGTGGAAAAGGAAGGTTTACTCTGCCCTGCCAGTGTTGGTTTTCAATCAACTATGAGCACTCCCTCTCCCCCAGCAACTAAAGACAAGGGGGAAGAACACCAATGAGGAGGAAAAGTACAACCCCCTTTCCCCCTCCATCTTTCGGAATCCTAAGCGCAGATCATCATATAAAGTTAAGTGGACTTCCAACCATAGTTACAAAGCCTTGAGTAATAAAGTATAAAACATAGTACTCAAGAGTTAAAACTGGCAACTTGATTAGAGTCTGTATAAATTAATAATAGCTAATAGTAATCACAGCAGCTATGATTTACTGAGCATCTTCTACATGCCAGACACCAGGCTCTGTGCTGACTTATAGTATTTAAAATCTCTCAATGGCCTTGCAATGTCCTGTCTTAGAGGAGAGAACTGAGCCCAGAGAGGTTCAGTTACTCCTCCCAGATCAAAAAGGTGGAGTGGCCTTAAAACTGGACTTGGACTTTTCCAGAAAACATGACAAAGAAATGTGATATCAGGACTTAGCTTTGGGAATTTCTCATTGTAGTCCAAGAGTCTGAAAGAAGACCATTATTGTCCACTTTCTTTGGGTGACCAGCTGATATCTGATGAAGAAAAGAAGGCTTTTGGCAAAAGAGGAAGGGGAATTTTCTGTGTGAGTGGCAAAAGAACAAAAGGGGATCATGTTTGTACAAAAACAGTGGCTACTACAGTACTGGGTCTACAGGGAAGAAGAGAGGAAAGTCAGCAGAAGTGATGGTCCGTGCTCTTTTTCTTTCTTTCTTTTTTTTTTTTTGAGACGGAGTCTCGCTCTGTTGACCAGGCTGGAGTGCAATGGTACAATCTCGGCTTACTGCAACTTCTGCCTCCCAGGTCCAAGAGATTCTCCTGCCTTAGCCTCCCAAGTAGCTGGGATTACAGGCAAGCACCACCACGCCCGGCTAATTTTTGTATTTTTGTAGCGATGGGGTTTCACCATGTTGACCAGGCTGGTCCTGAACTCCTGACCTCAGGTGATCCGCCCATCTCGGCCTCCCAAAATACTGGGATTGATCCATGTTCTTAGACCTGCAGCTGCTTTTCTGGCCATCTCACCAGAAATGAGTGACCACAGAGTCAACCAAGCCCTCTCCCACAGAGAACAGACCTTCCTCAGACTGCTCTCAGTTTAAGGAGGGCCATCCAAGTTCTGGCCCACTGGGAAGGCCTGTCTGTTTTATATTCTAGTCCATGTCAAGGCTATCGGCCTGAATTTATGCTTCCAGCTTGTCCTTGGCTTCCTTCTTTCTCATTTGGGGGAAGATAGGAAAGTGAAGCTTGAGAGCTCCAAGACATGGAGGTACTTTGAATTTGAGATGAAAAGAGTGTGCCCAGTCATAGAACCAATTCTTCCACACCAGATCCTAAGATTTTTGAAATCCTAATTAAATTTTTAAGAACTAGCCCCCCAAACAAATCACTCACTAGTTTTACAGTAATACGACTGACCAGAGATTATATTATTTGTTACAATATAGCAATACTGAAAGGCTTAGGAAAGATTTTCTAGACAAACTCTTATTAATATTTTGGGCCAATTCCTTAGTGAGTATTTATGAGGCCCACTGAATCATTTTTTTAGATGAGAAAAAAAAAAAAAAAAAAAATGCAAGGCTTAAAAGGGTTGCTAAATTCTTGGCTTTCCCTAACTGAGAGGCATTATTCTCAGAAGTTTCCATTAAATTCTTTTTTAAAGTAATAGTTTCCTTTGTAATGTTGATTGTGCAAAGCTGTAAAAACAAGCCACTGTTGGTTTGGACCTACTGGAAGGAGCAGTTCAGCATTAAGACTGAAATGCCACCAAGTCAGCTGTACCCCAAGTATAGGAATCCCTTCTACAATACACTTAACCTTGGTTCCTGGCCTCTCCTGAATGGACTGTCACAGATGTCACTGTCCTAGGAGTTTAACGGGACTTAATGTCAGCCCATTCCATTGGAGAACAGCTCTGGGAAATTCTTTCTTAAACTGACCCAAACCCACTGGCCCATCTGGAAAAACATGAAATAAATCCAGACTATTTTCTGCTTGAGAGCTCTTCAATTGTTTAAAAAGAGCTATCTCAAGGTTTCCTTTTCCTTAGTTCTTTCAACTGTTCTTCACAGGACCTGGGGGATCCTAACCACTGTAGTCCCCATGCATCCAACAAACATTAACTGAGCACTGAATACTGGTATGGTAGTGGCCCCTAGGGTCTTTCTGGTTTGCCAGCGTCCTCAACAAATGGTACCTGTAACTGAAAACACTTAAGATGTGATCCAAATAAAAAAAAAAATTAGTACTTTTTTTGATTTGCACCTTGCATTTTTTAAAATTAATGAAGCTATTTCCATTATGTGTATTTTTTTTAGGGTTACATATGGAGACTCTGAATGAAAACAAATGAAAAACCCTAGTCCACAAGAAAAAAGACCTGAGAATGTTTTTTTGGCTCATGGTCTCCTCCAGTTTATAATGACATACACAATAGATATCTTACCCTGAAGGAAGGACTCCATTGCCCTTATTAATTTTATCTTGTTAGTTTCAGTCCATTGTTCCAGCCCACTGACAACTTCCTGAATTCAGATCCTTCCATCCAAAATATCAGCTCTCTGTCTATGCTATATCATGTTAAATTTGATAAGCAACCCTGACACCTTCATCCAGATCACTGAAAAAATTGCTAAATGGAATCATTACAGACCTTCCTCCAGGCCAAGCTAACCACACAAGGGGGGTGGCAACATTTCAGGCATGCGAAGGAAAGTTTGTGCAATTCAAAAAAATCATATTCAGCAGTATTCTTTTTCATGAAATGAAGAACCTATCAATTTCCTTTTTTATTTTTTATTTATATTTATATTTATTTATTTATCTGAGATGGAGTTTCACTCTTGCTGCCCACGCTTAGGTGCAATGGTGTGATCTTGGCTCACTGCAACCTCCACCTCCCGGGTTCTTGGGATTCTCCTGCCTCAGCCTCCCAAGTAGCTGAGATTATAGGCACATGCCACCACGCCCGGCTTATTTTTTGTATTTTTAGTAGAAATGGGATTTCACCATGTTAGCCAGGCTGGTATCGAACTCCTGACCTCAGGTCATATGCCCGCCTTGGCCTCCCAAAGTGCTGGGATTACAGGTGTAAGCCACCACACCCGGCAATTTCCTTTTTAATACAAACAACAGATGATATAAAGCTCGGCAGAATCTTGTCTGGTGGAGAAGCACAGAAGACAGACTCAACAGTAGAGGGTGGACAATGAGATATTAATATTTAAAGAGGAGGTGTTTAGGATTTAAAAAGCTGTCAACACTGATCCAGATAGACACTGTCCTCATGGATTTCAACTCTCCTGGAATAGCTCTTGGGCTATGAAGCAACTTAACTGAACCATTATCCACTCAGTATTTCTCCATCTTGTCCAAAAGGCTAAGAGAAGAAACAATCAGATTTCTTACAAACTCAGAATATATCTATGTATACAGTATTCGACCAACCTAGAAACCTTACCCAAAAAGAACAGATTACTAATTGAGCCTGCCTTGTTGACCTAAGCTGGCTCTCCTGCTTATATCACCTCCAGTGGACGCCGTTCCTTCAAATCCCTCTTGCTCCTAAGGCACGTGAGTGATGCTCATAGTTCCAACATCAACCCCACCCTTCTAGGCTGAGGCTCTCTCAAAGCCCTTCTGTCAGCCCCTCCATCTGCCTCATATCCCTCCTGCTTACCCACAAGCCTTTCACAACATTCTCCCACCTGCCCCAATGACTTCAGCCTAGGTTCAGATTGCTTTTCCACTCTTTCCAGGATGTCATTCTCAGCATTTTCTTAGAATTTGGTGGTGCTTTTGGATTCCTGACTTTACAACTCCTAGCCTACTTCCTGCTGACCTTTTTCTCTGTTCCCCATCATCACCCTGGTCACGTGGCCTGCAGCAAGAACACCCCGCACCTCTGAGATTCCAATTCCAATTCTGAATTATTTTCCCTCTCTCACTCCTTTGTTGAGGCTCTCAGGCCAGTTTCCCTCCTTGGTCCTGCTATTCTTACTACCTTCTGGCTAAACACGTTCCTGATCCTGTCTCCATCTGTGGCAAAGCTTTTTGATACTTTTCTTTGCTAGAACTTGTCACCTTCTCGATTTTCCAGTAACAAAACAAGGATTGAGTATTTTGCCTATTAACATTATGCCAAATACTGTCATCTTTACCTTTCAAACAAATCCAGAATCCTCAGATTTCAACACTTTCCCTGCTGTCAGAGCCCTAGCATCATATTTCTTGCTTACATTATTGGGACGGAACCATCAGGCCTCTGTGCAATGATCTAGACAAGAGGCAATGGTGCTAGGATGATGTTACCAGGCGGATGGCAGTGAGGGTGTTGAAAACTGTTCTGATTTGTCCCTTACTCCTGTTCTCAGAGCAACTGGAATAATTATTTTAGAATGTCAGGTCACATCATTACCCTACTCAAACCCATCAAAGGTTTTCCATTGCACTCTAAATAAAAGCCAAGTAACCAGATGGTCTTCTTTAACATTGTTCCTGTCCCCCAAATGTCCTAGTCCCCTTTCCTGCTTTATTTTTTTCCATAGCATCCACCACCACCAAACATTTAAAGAATTTTACTTCCTTACTATGGTTATTTCTTCTGTTGCTTCTTCATGCCCTTTAAGTTCTATGGGGATAGCTACCTGTGGCATCTCCTATACCTAGAAGAGTGCTCAACATATAATGGGTACCCAATAAATATTTGGTTAAGTGAGCAAATTAATACTACCTTCCCTATGCAGAGGCTTTATTCGTATTTTCTTGTTCCATAATATATTTGCAAAACAAAAGCAAAGAGCCTCCTTGTTCAGCTGCTTTCTAAGTCTGGCTATGCTGTTCCTACTGATGCTCACTCACAAGCACCCCCTTCCCACCTCTGCCCTAGCAGGCTAGGTGCTGTCCTTACAGGTCAGACATTCTCTATGAATATCTGAACTCAAGATCCCCATGCAGCCACACCCGATGCCCTTTTACTCTAACGAGTGGCAGTTATAGGACTTCTCCACCATTAACATACTTTGTCTTTGAGGCAATTTTATATGTCCCTTCAGCAAAGCTTTGCTCACACTGTCCCCACAGCTGGGAGGCCTGCTGGCAAATCTCCCACATTTCTCTTTTAATCCACAAGCATCACTCTCCAGCTTAAAGTTCTCCATTGAATTCCCCTCATCTTAAAATAGAATCCAATGATGAGGCCCTCCATGATCTGGCCTTTGCACTCCGACATCTTCGATCACTCCAATGCGCTCTCGTAACACTGGCTTTCTTGTTTTTTATGACATGCCAGGGGGCCTGGTCATTCCTTCTGTCTGGGCCATTCTTCCCTTTGATCCTGCCATGCTGGCTCCTGGGTATCACTCGGAAAGGCCTCACCTGACCACTCATCTAGAAGTCCAGTGTTCTCTGCTCCTGCTCATCCTGCTTCAGTGCTTCAAGCACAATCTGAAATGCTCTTAATTTGTTTACCTTCTGTCCCCACATCCTGCACATCAGCTCCATAAAGGCACAGACTTTCTTCCTATGTACCTCTCTATCTGTGTATCTACAATTGTGCAGGCACATGGTAGACACTAGCCAAATGGACGAATGAATGAACGAGGCCTGGCATGTCTCCCTTAGCATGTCAGTTTCTCTCTAAAGATATCCCCCATTCACCCTGCCTTAATAGCTAGCTTTTCTATGGCTAAAATTCATGGCTACATTCCCATTGGTGATACCTCTGACATATGCTCACCTATTTATATTAAAATTTCAAGTTCCCTTTATTAGTATATATACAAATAGTTATAAAATCATAAAAAATAACATTTATGATTCTCTTGTCTATTCCTTTCTCAGTTCCTTAGTACCACATCAGAATGGCAGTTTTTTTGTCACAGATACTCACCAGTGTATATGGTGTTACCAAGACAATTTTCTAACTTGGTTTAAAGGCAAGTTCCTCACTTAAAGTTCTTCCTAGTATTTGCTGGATTCCTCCATTTCCAGGAAGAGCCCCTACTCTGATTGCTTAACCCATGGGCCAGGAACCTAGAGTTCACACTTGGCATCATCTACATAAATCACTTCCCACGCTCTCCTTTCTAAGTCATGACCTTGAACTACAGAGAGAGAGAGAGAGAGAGAGAGAGAGATACCACTTGTTTCTCTAAGTCTTAATTCCCTTAGCAAGACTTCAAAGTCATTTAAGAGGAACATGATCCCCTCTGGGGGGCATAACAGGACCTTCTCCCTTCGGGGACAGCATAATCTCAACGACTCACTCGTGCAGCTCCAATGACACACACCAGCAAGTCACATTCTTCCACTAACCTCTAGACATTGCCTTGGCTGCCTCTCCTCCCCTGGGGATCTTCCTTCCTGGAGTCTCTCTTCCCTCCCGGCAGAGCCCACTGTGGTATTAAAGCACACCAGGCTTGGAGTCAGAGGTTCTGAAGTCACATCTCAATCCTCTTGTGAACTGGCTGTATGAACCTGGGAAAATCCCTCAGACCTCACTGAATCTGCCTCTTCAGCTGGATACTTCATAGGACGGTTGCAAGGATTAAGTGCAAACATGTCTGGGAACGTCTTTTGTGAAGGATAAGGTGCTATTTAGCCATCAGTTGTGGCTATTAAGATCTTTGGAGCCTCATTCTTTCTTCAATGCAGAGGTGGAGCTAACAGGCAACTGTAAGCAGGAAGACACAGCACATTCCCATAGGAAAACCACTTCCTGCTGAGCAATCAAGCCACCTAATTCATACTTTTTCTACAGCAAGCATGAAGGAACATACCCGTGCCACTTTATCCAGAACAGTCCATTGTTCTCCTCTAACATGAGGACTCAGATACTCAGAAGGATGCCTCAGAGATAATAATCTAAAGAAGGTATAGTTGAGTTAGATTGAAATCGTCATAAAAGGAGGCTTTTTTCCCCCCCCGCCCCCTTAGCTGAGAGCTCAGTGCCCCTCCAGGAGGGAGGGAAAAGCCACAGGCAGCCTTGTTTTCTTCTCATTAGAAACCAAGTCCTAGCCCAGCAGAGGCACATTCCATAGGGGCTGGTTGGGTTTGAGTGGAGGCTGGAGCGCAGAAACATTTTGGGTCCCCCTTCTTGCCTTCCTATAACAAAATCTCAGCAGTTGCTTAAATCTCAGGAGGCCTGGGATGAAACACCACCCAGGCCTGGCTGGACAGGAACAGACACATGCCTGGAGCCCAAATGCGACTCCAGGCTTTTAAGAGCTTGGCATGACCCCAGTTAAGCAATTCTGGAATCCACAGAGACTCTCGCTTGACTCCCCTCTCCCCACACCCACTCTCCCGAGACCTTCCTGGAAAAAGCAATGCAGGATTGGCAACCACCTCGTGCTTCCTTTTTTCTGCCAGCCGTCTGTATTTCCAAAGGAATCAGGCCCTAAGCCTAACCACAGTGCTCAGTAAATGGAGGCTGCTTTCTGATTCTTTAAGCGACCTTACAGCAGGCAGCCAGCTCTTCCCCCCTCACTACATGAAAGAGAGAGAAAAAGAGAGAGAGAGAGAGAGAGTGTGTGTGTGTGTGTGTTTCCTTTAAGGCAACACAAGAAGAATTTGATGTTTGGTTAGATCTTACTATTATATTTTAAATGTCATCTTTTAAGAGTCTTTTTTTTTCCCTAGTTTCTAAGATTCACTTTGCCTTTGGATGGAAACTGTCTGCTGGAAAGACAGAGCTGCGCTGTGAAGGAGAGTGAAGCTAAGGCACGCTTAACAACGGCAGGCTCAAGTCAGAGTTATGAAGCAAGATCAGTCCCTGGGGTGAGTCTGAAGAGGCTGCAAAACATGCTCTATCCAGCTGGGAGTTTTGGGGCTTAGAATGTTTGGGGATGGACCCAACATCTCGCCCCAGGCTCACCACTGTATAACAGGCTTTAGGTATGCATTAATCTAGTTTTGGGGGTCATATTTTGGCTCATTGGGTTCCCGAATTTATGTGTTGGAAGGTATTTTCAGTAGGTATCTGAATGATATGATCCCTGGGAAAGTGACCCTGTAGGATGGAGGCTCTCTGAACAAATGCTACCTTGTTTTCTTTCTTTGGTTCTTGGAGTGTCCTTTAAATTAGTTGAAGCCTATAGGCCTTAAGCTGTGAAAGACTTGATAGACTTCTGCTAAGACACTGCAAGTTAGATTCAGGCACAAATAGTACCTTTCAATTGTGAGTGTGATTAATATTTGGCGATAAACAGAAGAGGGCTGGTAGCAGCCTAGCTTGTGCATACCTGGCTCCCTGTAATGAGAGAAACCACCTACTCATCTCCTTAGCCACATGAAAGGCTGCTGGCTTTTCTTCTCCAGGAAAATGCTCCATAATGGGGCCCAAGCTCTGGTCCCCGACAATGCAAGTGCCCTGGAGGAAGTTGCCTGATTGGTAGGGTTAATCCACAGTCCCTGGGAAAATGCCTGCCTCCCCACTACTCCCCATCAGCATGCCTGAGCCAGACCCTGCCTAGAGTTCTGAGAGTGGTAACCATTCCTCTTTTCTGACCTAAAGACTCTTCTCACCAGGACTATGGAGAATACCAAGAGGCAACGGAGATTGATCTCATTTTACTGGTCAATGTTCTTTGGGAGAGTCTATTGGGTTACAGCAGAGGTTTCACCAGTGGTAATCAATCCTGTTGACCCAATGTATGCACAAACAGATTGCAAAAAACAATATTTACCCTAAGTGTGTGATATACACTGATATTTTCTTTCTATCCTGTGCTATTCAATTGTTTAAAATGCTGCTCTCCATATATTAAACTGATTTCACAATCCTGTGAATGGGTTCCTACCCACAGCTCAAAGATTGGTAGAAGAACAGAACCTGCTCTAAGTAGCTTCCAAGTTAGGAGCTCAGGCTTTGACCAGATAAAAACAATGGGTTCTATTGGATTCATTTGCAAATATTTCCTGAGCACCTAGTAGGTCCCAGGCACTGGCACAAGTGCTGGGTATATGGAGTAGAATAAAGAAAACAAAGTGAAAGTCACCTTTTGATTGATAGGCAGAGTTCAGCAGCAGAAAAGGATTCACTTGGAAAAAAATTATTCAATCAGTATTTTTTAAAAAAGTAATCACGTGTATGTATAAAACAGAACTAATAATATTTCAGGATAAAACATTATGAACGACTCTTAAGGAAATTCGGGATTTGGAAATTATTTCTGATTCAGTATCCACTTGATGTGCATTTACACTTGGCCATAACAGCTTCATATTCTAATCAATAACATTTAGCTCTCTTCACGGATATGAATCAGAGACCCTTACTCCATGAACACACAAATGTGGAGTGATTTCAGCTTTCTCAGGGACCATTTATTCTGCAATAAACATGAATTTCATTGACATTCCCTTTATACTGTATGAGATCAAGTCAATATATACAAATCAGGATATGAACAAAATTGACCCCATAGCTACAAACGGTGGGGTGAAAATAGAAACAGATTATTAATTACAAAGAGGGTTTCTGCTGCACAGGCAGTTCCTCTGTGTTGGCCCTTGCAGCTTTCCCTCACAAAGCTTCTCCCACTCTGGTCAGGCGGATATTTGTATCATGGAGCAGAGTCCTGCAGTGTCCCCTGGGAGAAGCCACATGCAAGGACTTTACCCTATGCTACATCATTTCAAGGCTTTCCACCCAAGTGCCTTTGAACTGATAACATTATACAGTGCAGAGCTCAAGCATCAGTGCTTTGAGTCTTCTGTTTTATCTTTAAAAACCATGAGAGTTTTGCACAAGTCTACACATGAAGTCCTTCTACCTCACTCCCAGAGTTTTCAGGTGAAATACAGGTTTATCTTGTAGCTTCCCATACTCTTCTGAAATCTTCCGCTAACCCCCACATTATTCAGGCCCCCAAGGGAAGAAGCGCAGGCCTGAGTAACAGCTGTCGATATTTACCAATGGGAGGAACACCACACTCTTAGCTCCTGCATCAAGGTGGCCCTGTTGTTTCAGAGGATGGAGAGCAAAGGCAGCTGTTGTTAAATTTTCTGCTCTCACCTCACACCCAGCAGTTAACGGATTTTCACATACCCCAATGTTTATTATACAATCTTTTTGTTCCAGGCACTAAGGATTTATATTTTTTAAAACTTACATAATCCTCACTGTAACACTGTAAGGTAGATAGAAACATTATCCTCATTATGGAGGCATAAGAGAGGTCGTACATCTGGGGGGAAATAGGGGTCAAGCTCACTTCAGGTCTGTCCCAACTGGGTTACACTCTTAACCATGCTTCTCTGTCCCTTTGTGAAGAGCTAGGAATCTGCATAAATACCACAAAATGACATGATATGCAAAAGAACGTTTAATTACTAATTCTCTTCCTAAAATTAAATTGTAAAAAAGAATTTTAAAGCTCATCCTCACCTTCTAGGTTTTTATAATGGTAAGTCTCATAGAAGTTAAAACATATCAATACTCCTAGGGTTGAAAACTAGGGTTGTCTCTTAACAATATGGCAGATGTACAAGGTCACTATAGAATTAGATTTAACCTGAGCTTTGGCATTCAAAGTGTTCGGGTGCAATAAACTCAGACTCCAAATTTTCATACCTAGGTGCCCAGCTTTCCACAGCGTGATCCAATGGGACCCCTTCGGGATGGGGTGTGTAGCATTTACTGAGGATGAGCAGGAATGAGAAACCAATAAGTTAAATGCCCTGGGCAGCACGGTCTCCTGGCCTATCCCATGTATTTATACTATGCGTGAAGGCTGGACTATCCAGGTTATGGGCACAAAAAAGGAAAAAGAGGAGGCCTAATCTGACCCTGACCCACTGCTGTACCTGAAGGCTTTGCCATCTCTTATCAGCCACTGCCAGTCCAGTGTACTGGCACCTTATGAACAGTCACTGGCTCACTGCAGGTGGACAAAGACATTCCCAAGCAATAGCAAGGGAGTAACCGGGGCGAAGACCACCAGCAGCCCAGGAGTCCCAATATTTTTACAGCCCAGGCTGCACAGTGCTCTGTAACCAATCACTTCTGCAAACTGTTGTTCATATCCATTGTAACAAAGTCTAGGGCTGCCCAAAGCCAGTGTTTAAGGATATACAGCAATCGCCTGGGGCGCTGATTAAAAAATGCAGAATCCATAGGGATTCTAATGCAGCAGATAAGGTAGACCCTGGAATGTTTTCAGTAATTGCCCCAGATGACAAAGCTTCACTCTAGGTAAACCTTTGTCTATCAGTTTTGTATGAAACTAATCATCCATATATGGCCCTGTCCTGACACCAGACTGTAAACACCATGAGGCTTGGGACTGTTTTTTTCTTCTTTGTATCTTCAATGCCCAACTTGACACCTGGTTCACTGAATGAATAGTAGTTGAAACTGATTGTCTCACAGAGATGAAGCTCTGTGCCTTGTCCTTTAGGTACAGAGAGTGATACATAGCATCTGATCTACCCTGGAAGACTGACAAGGCTGATCCCATCTCAGCAGAATCTAAATCGAGAATATGGCAGAATATCATTGCTTTTGCCAGAACAACCAGATGAAGAACAAAAAGTGAATGTGCTCCATTCCCTCATGAGGCTTCTGAAGCTTTCCTTATGATCTGATCACAACAAAGGAGACAGGCAACTGACAAATAGCACGCTGGTCCTGAAACACTGCTGGCATCTTTGTCATCAGCCTTCCTGGCCCTTACAGAGAGATCTGCATTCAGCGCTCCAGCAAGGAACAGACACACAAAACTTCAGCCTCTCTCTTAATAAGTCCTTGATTTACTTGTCTCAAGGTAAGAGGACAGTGGTGGTAGGTTGAGATTTTTCAGAGGTTGGAGTGATGGCTTTCCAGCTCTTGTGTGTGGATTACTAGGGTAAACCCAGAAGCAAGGAGTTTTAAACCAGCACCTCAGATGATTTAGATGAAGATGCAGGTGAGCATCTTCATAGGATTATCAGCTCGAAACCAGCTGTGCCAATTTCCTGCTGGGAAACCTGGGGAGCTGGGAAAAGCAGAAAACTTATCAAGCTCTGGTAAGAGTGAACTAATTATAAGTGTTGGTTGGACGCAGGAAAATGTTTCCTTGGTGGGCTTGTGAGTACCTAGAAAATTTCACGAGTGGCAGTTTACCTACTTCTCTGGAATTTCCTGAAAAATGGGATCCTAAAAATAGGCTGAGAATTGGTCCATGCGTCCTTTTCTTTTCTTAAATCACCTTTTAAGTCACTGATAAAAATTTTATTTTTATTCATTTATTATGTATTTTGGATTCAGGAGGTACATGTGCAGGCTTGTTACACTGGTATACTGTGTAATGCTAAGGTTTGACGTACAGATGGTCCCATCACCCAAGTGTCAGCATAGTACCCGATAGGTAGTTTTTCAGCTCACACCCCCTCCCTCTTCTCCTAGGAGTCCCCTATATGTCCTTCATATACATATTGTCAGCTCTGTATTTCTGCCCTGTGTGTAATTTTCATACTTCACATTCCACCCTAAGGTGTGGAGCTCTTAAGGGTGGGAAAATTCTGTTCATTATTGGCATCCTTAGCCTGGTTCCCCATGAGCTGACTCCAATGTACTTACCTAGTTTCATAGTCTGCTTCGCTGCCCACCGCTGCTCTCCACCCTCTCGCTCCCTCCTACGTGACACTTATGTGAGCCTCCCAGGACCATGTTATCTAGCTGATATACACCAACATAACTGCACACGAAGGGCTAAAACACTGAAACACTCCATGCTAGTTGGCAAACAATGGCTGTCTCAATCTCCATGAATGCCCCATCTGCTGCTCTGGACTCTCCCCTAGAATCCCCAAGGTGTAACAGTAAATAAAGGGTTAATGCCTGGCACAGCAGGGAGGCTTCTAGGACCCTGCTGCAGCCCAGCTGGGGCCTACTCATCCATTTTGATTGTCCAAATATTTTGAATATTATCTCTGGCTTCCAAATTCCCAAAACGCACATCACATTTTCACCCCTCTGGGCTTCTGCTGGCACAGTGCCCTTTGCTCAGAATGTCCTTCTCTCCAGCTTTCTTGCAACCCTCTCATAATCCAGATCTTTGGTTCAAACAATCTTCTCCAAGAAGTCCTCCCCAATCCCAGTCTCCCTTCTCAAAACGACTACTCCCTCCACCACAGCCACGGGCATTTTCTTCAAACCTTTTTGTATAACTCTTATCTTTTGTGTTCCTGTAGTTATTTATACATACATTCTAACAGACCTACTTCTCCCCCTGCTGAAATTTGAAGAATAGGTTTCAAGGTGAAATGACATTGTTCAATAAATTTCCAGAAAGGCCGGGCGCAGTGGCTCACAACTGTAATCCCAGCACTTTGGGAGGCTGAGGCGGGCAGATCATCTGAGGTCGGGAGTTCACAACCAGCTTGACCAACATGGAGAAACCCCATCTCTACTAAAAATACAGAATTAGCCGGGCGTGGTGGCGCATGCCTGTAATCCCAGCTACTTGGGAGGCTGAGGCAAGAGAATCGCTTAAACCCAGGAAGCGGAGATTGCAGTGAGCCGGATCACGCCATTGCACTCCAGCCTGGGCAACAAGAGTGAAACTCCATCTCAAAAAAAAAAAAAAAAAAAAAAAAAAAAATTCCAGAAAGTCAGTCTTTGGCCACATGGCAATTTCTTTGAAGCTAACATAGTCCTATCTGATGAGATCCTTCCGGTGCAAGGACATGCTTTAACCACAGACAGGTTTGACCCTCCCAGTTTCTTGGGTATGGTTTGGAAGGCCACAGGAGTACATTAAAAGGTCCAGCATCAGCTGGGTGTGGTGTGGCTCACACCTGTAATCCCAGCACTTTGGGAGGCCAAGGTGGTCAGATCACTTGAGCTCAGGAGTTCCAGACCAGCCAGGCCAACATGGTGAAACCCTGTCTCTACTAAAAATACAAAAATTAGCCCGGCATGTTGGTGCACGCCTATAGTCCCAGCTACTCAGGAGGCTGAGGCATCAAAATCATTTGAACCTGAGAGGTGGAGGTTGCAGTGGGCTGAGATCATACCACTGCACTCCAGCCTGGGCGACAGAGTGGAGTGAGACTGTCTCTTTAAAAAAAAAAAAAAAAAAAAAAAAGTCCAGCATCTAGAAGCCAGAGGCAAATATAAGCAAGTCCCCAAACCAAAAAACATCCTATCAAATATAGTGCCTGGGACAGAGGGGCTGGCAACGGGCTTCCTGACTGTACTGATGGTGCCTCTTCTGACAGACAAGAGCTCTACCTTCTCTGTGCCAAACCCATCTTCATCTGCCACGCTGCAGGACAGACCTGCTAGGCAGAGGCAGCCAGCAGACCTGATCTGACTTTAGTTTCTTCTCAAAACTGCCTTCCTTTGTCTTTTTGTTTTCTAGCTTCTCACTACCTTGCAGAGGCAGCATTTCAGCAAATAATAGATTGTAAACATCCTGAGGCCAGCAGCAGCTCTTGCTGACCATTTCACTCTCCATAATAGCTAATGATTATAGTATTAGACACTCATCGTGCACTATTATATGCCAGGCTTTGTTCAATGCACTCAACCTTACTAACCCATGATATCCCAACTATTATCATGTACTGTTTTGTTTGTTTGTCTGAGATAGGATCTTGTTCTTTTGCCCAGGCTGGAGTGCAGCGGTATGATCACAGCTCCCTGCAGCCTTGACTTCCTGGGCTCAAGTGATCTGCCCACCTCAGCCCCCCAGATAGCTGGGACTATGGGCACATGCCACCACCCCCAGAAAATTTTTGTATTTTTTGTAGAGACAGGGTCTCCCCATGTTGCCCAGGCTGGTCTTGAACTCATGGCCACAAAGGATCCACCCGCTTCAGCCTCCCAAAGTGTTGGGATTACAGGCGTGAGCCACTACACCTGGCCTCAAGTACCATTGTTAGCTTCATTTTACAAATGGGGAAGCCAAGTTGAGAGTGGCAAAATGATCTGAGGTGGGGATTGGCCCAGCTAGGCAGTCTGGCTCCAGCGTCCTTGCTCTTAACTGCTACTCAACATCTACTGTGTAGTAGGTGTACAATACACGTCTGTCAAATATATGAGAAGTGTCTACAGGCCCTTCTTGGTTAAAAGGACACTACTTTAAGAGAGATTTTTATAAGCACTTGACATCCCCAAACTTCCCCAGATGACTTGTAGCTATGTTCTCATCATATACATACTGTACAACCCCAAACACCAGTCACAGGGGACGCGCGGTACACACACTCTGCTTAAACGTATGTGGATAATAGAGATAAATGCTGTGAGTATTCGAAGGGTCTGAGTGGGGAAGAAAGGCTTGGAAGTAGTTTGGCCACTTTAGGACAATAAACTTTTACTCATTGAAGCAGAGAGACGTGTGTGAGTGCATTCATGCGTGCATGCGTGTGCAGGGTGAGTGATGATCAATAGGGAGCGAGCTGGTGGGGGCATCTCTTTTCTTTCTCCTCCCTGTGGTCTGACAAAGCCTGTCTGTCTTGGCTTGCAACCATTCGTAAAGACCCCATAGCTTCCACTGGCCTCCTGCGCAGGAGGGCAGGGAGCAGGGAGTCATTCATCACTGTCAGGAGATGTGCTGCACGCAGCAGGGCCCGCTTTCTTCCCTGCTGCTCCTGCAGCTAGAGCTGCAAATCTTGAAAAGATGCAGAACATGCACATAGCAAATAACCATTCATCATCTCAGCTCTGGAAGCCCCGGGAGAGGCCCCTCCCCGTGTGGGGCTGACCCATTCTGACTTGGACTCCAGCCCCACTGGAATTTGGAACACAGGGACTTTTCAGGTGCCTAGTCCCTGCCCCAGCCTATCCGCATCCTGGATAATCTATTGAGGTTTAGGGTTAAAATTCTCTGAAATGATCCCCCCTGCCCCTTTCTCTACAAGGTCAGATTTTCAGAGTGCTTTCAGCAATCAGACTGCTGCCAAGGTGGCCCGTAATCATTAAATTATGAAAATACAAGTTGCTGAGAGGAAATGAATACCAGGTTTCACTAGGGACAGGCCTGCTTTCTTGTGAAGTAATTATAAAATTAAAATATCATATTTCTCTTGTGAGTATAAAAAGTCTCCTCATAAGGTAGGTCTGTGGCATGACAGCAACATCAGGATTTACACTGGGGTGGGACTGAGAGAGCCTTCTGTGCCCCCCAAATGCCAGAGACATCTGTAGGTAAATTTCCGAAGACTGGGTTAAGAGTGATTAAAAGCAGAAAGAGGGAAAAGTACCGAGTTTGAATTTTTCAATTACTCTGTAAAACTCAAGAGTCAAGCTGTTCAAAAATGCAGGGTTTCCAAGGAAGGCTAATAATGCCGAGCTAATTAGACCCACAGGCATGGCCAACATATCAATTCGGGCCCAAAAGAGGGACACTGTCCCTTTAAAAACTGCCTTGGGATCTGTGGAAAAGCTAATGAGGAGTGTCAGTTGGGGCTGCTTTATTAGGTGGTCCTCAAGAGGATAAAGCCTGGGGTTTCTGTAACAGGGCTTCTGTGCTTGATTCAATAAATCAATTTATATTAAATGCGGGTGCAACTCTGGAGTTGGCTTCATAAAGCATTCTGCGGCGTTTCTCAATCTGCTCATCCACTTCCTTGTCAGCCTGCTTGAATGCACTGTCAGAGGGCATTGAAGACAGCAATAAAGAATAAGATAGAAGCTGTATCTATATTTGTAAAACCCAACCTGGCAGCTCCAGACCATGCGTGGAACTATCTCCAGTGAGTTTCTCTCTCCAGAAAGCATCTGGATTGTTGGTAAGAAGCCTGATGCTGTGGGGCTGCGCCTCCCCTCCCCAAGTCAAGCTCCAGGCTATAGATGGAGAATAAAGGTCACCCCAAACACAGTGGAAAAGGTTGGAAACCAAGCTGCTTTTAAATCATATTCTCAGGGCCTGAGATACTCCCCAAGAAATCAAAGGAAAAGCAAGAGGGACAACAGTGCCAACAGCTGGTCCTCATCCAGGAGACAGCTGAGAGAGCTGAAAGAAGGCTGCTGGGCTGCTTGGGGAGGGGAGGTGCACTACTGACTAGGGCCGATGAAACGGGTCTCTCTTTAGTCTGGCCAGCTTGATGCAGCTTCTTGGTGGCCCAAAAGTGACCACTGGCTATGAGGTGAGTGTTCCTAAGCACAATGACTGATGCCCCCGGGGATCAGAAAAGGGGTGTGAAGCCCACCCGTCTGCAGACTCAAGAGTCCGGCAGCAGAGGCACCAGAGGCTGGTGTGGCTACACCATTCCCTGTCCACACTTATCAGTACCCAGCTTTTAAAAAACTCTTTGCTGCCAGGTTCGGTGGCTCATGCCTGTAATCTCAGCACTTTGGAAGGCTGAGGCAGGAGGACTGCTTGAACCCAGGAGTTCGAGACCAGTCTGGGTAACATGGCAAAACCCTGTCTCTATAAAATACACAAAAATTAGCAGGGTGTGGTGTCACACACCTATAGTACCAGCTACTCAAGAGGCTTGACTCAAGTTTTACAGAGTAATTGAAAAATTCAAAGTTGGTACTTTTCCCTCTTTCTCACCTGAGCCTGGGAGGTGGAGGCTGCAGTGAGCTGTGGTCATGCGATCGCCTTCCAGCCTGGGTGGCAGAGTGAGACCCTGTCTTTAAAAAAAAAAAAAAAAAAAAAAAAAACCAAAAAACTCTTTGCTGTTGGGATGTTGAGTTACAGAGAGCTCCTTGCACCACCCCATTCCCAACTACACCCACGCTCTTCTACAATGTAGACCACAGCACCATCCCGTAGAACTTTCCGTGATGATGGAAACGTTCTATATCCGCATGGTCCAGTTCAGCAGCGACTAGCCACATGTGGTTCCTGAGCAACTGAGATTCGGCTGGGGCAACTTGGGAAATACATTTTTAATTTATGTAATTTTAACTAATTGAAATGGCCACATGTAGCTAGTGCTTGAGAGCACAGAGAACTGAAAAGGTTTTCTTTGCCTCAATAAAAGCAGAAAGTGCTGAAAGGAGAAAACGAGCTGATTCCACTCTGCTCCCAGTGGAAAATCCCCTATTTGCTCATAGTTTTAATGAAAAGAGAGGAGGGAAAATTATCGTGATGTATCATCAAGTTAGAATTATAAAAATTAGGGGCTCTAAGGGACAAAATAAAACATTGCCATCTCTGGAATCTTTCTAATGGGATCTGTCTTTTCCAGCAGCTCTAAAAGCAGAGCGAAGCCTACCCCTGCCCCCACCACACTTACAGGTTGGCAGCAATGGTCAGAGGAAGTATTTTACAAGCGGGAGACCTAGGCCAGGATTTACCCAAGGCCCCAGAAGCTTGGCAGAGCAAAGTACGCAAGGTGCCTATCACCAAAACAGGACTCTCTTTACCAAATCAAGCATGTGATCTCAAGTTACCAGTCCAGCCTGCCCCTGAAATAAGACCATCATAGCGTTAGAAAGGCTTTGCTTAAAGGAAGAATTCTGGTATACTTTGCTCATGACCAGAACCATCTGGAAGCAATCTAGCATTCACAAGATGGACTTTTCTTCTTTGGCCCTTGCTCTCTCTACAAATCCCATCAGCCCAGGAACAGCTGCCGGAGAATCTGGCCTGGCGCCATGGGTGAGGTTTCAGCCCCCTCCCACACACATGTCCTTCTGGGTCCCTGGCTTGCTTGCCACCCCATGTGGCTGGACATGGCACAAAGTACGCTGGTCCTACTTGAGAAAGCGAAATAGCTAGCGGTCACAGGAGCAGAGACTTGGTGCCACAAAGCCAGCTGTGAGAAACTGCTGTTTCAGCTCGGTAACACAGACACTCGCCAGTAAATTACAGCCTGAGACATCTCAGAGGGCTGCGGGTCAGGATACACTGCTCTCAAGGCAACACAATGCCAGCTACAGTGTGCATCCTGCAACAGCAGCTCAACACAAAGGGACGGGGAGGATGGCCCCCAGCGTGAGGATTCTGGCACCGGGACCAATGACACCATGCACAGGAGGTGAGAGCCAAAGGGGTGATAGGGAGAGCAAGGGAAGACTCCATCAGGAATGAACTCAGCGCTGGGGGCACTGCGAAGAGAGCGGCTTTGTAAATCAAACCACTGTGCAAACTATCTGAGGAGAGGGGGAAGGGGAGGTGGGGGAGCCAGGGAAGAGGCCAACTGCATTATGAAGGTCCTGGTGACAATAACCTTTTGTCCTCAAAACAATTTGGGCCTGCCAAGCTGCTCCACAGTCTCTGAGAAAGCACGAGGGTGGGAAAAAAAAGGATCCCCATAAAGAGGCAACAGACTCATTCTTAATTATGAGACAAGGCTTCCCAGAGCTGACATCCTCTCCCACACTTCCTCCTGCGGCAGACACACCACTGAGTGCCGGCGCGATGCTCCTCTAATTTGAGCAGGCAAGTTTTCTAAGAACTGGTTCTTTTGGGATCTTCCCCCAGAACCCCCACCCCCAAATGACACAGGCTCTTAGTGAGAAGTGTGAAGCATCAGTTTAATTTGACCAATGCTCTACAGGGTCAGACTGGGGACTAGAAAAGTGACGGCCTCAGCAGCTCCTAATATGCTTCATTCCATCCTCTTGACCCTATAGGATCGTCAAGACACCGGTCCTGGTCCTGGTGGATAGACAGCCCTTGCTTAAATGTACACCGAAGCTCGAAACGGAATTATATCATGTCTAATTATCCTGAAGAAAAGCTGACTGGCACCTTGTGTAAGAACCCCAACAAAGAGTCAGAAACCTGGATTCTAGTCCTTATTCTGACACGTTTGCGTCAGGGGAGGCTGCGCAAACCGCCTAATACCTCTAGGCCTCAATGTGCTCACCTGCAAAATGGGAGTCAGGGGCAGTCATTCCACATCTGGCAATTCAGCACCTTAGTAAGCACCACACACTCTGAAGTTACACTGCCTGGATCCATATCCCACATTCTCCTTTTACGAGTTCTATAACCTTGAGCAACTTAGCTCTGTGCCTCAGTTTCCTCGTCTGTAAAATGTACCTAGTTCCTAGGACTGTTCTAAGAGTTAGGTATGAGGAATCAGGTAAAGCTCTCATCATAGTGTCTGGCCCTTAGCTCTTCCAGTAATTGTCAGCCCCATTATCATGATGATTAGTGGGGGATGAAGAAGAAAAAAAATTCCACAACTAGGCATTTACTACAAGGATTAAACAGCTTTGCAGTAGTAATCCTTTATTACAAGGATTCTCACAGCTTTTACCTGTGAGAAGGTTTCAGAAAAATGGGTTCCAGGCCCAAGTAATCCTTCCACCTCAGCCTCCCGAGGAGCTGAGAACATAGGCATGTGCCACCATGCCTGGCTAATTTAAAAAATTTGTTATAGAGATGGGGTCTCCTTATGTTGTCCAGGCTGGTCTTGAACTCCCAGGCTCAAGTGATCCTCCCATCTCGGCCTCTCAAAGTGCCAGGATTATAGGCATCTGCCACCATGCCCAGCCTCCCATCTTTAAGTCCTAAAAAATAACTGCTAGATCTAAGGCTTTCTGTTAGAGGGTAAAAACATTTTAAAAAGGAATTCATTAAAGTTGGGTGGGGGTGCTTTATGTAGGCAGTAGTCTAAATTGAATGGATGATTGATTTATTGATTCATTTACTTATTTAGAGATGCGGTTTTGCTCTGTTGCCCAGACTGGAGTGCAGTGGCGTGATTCTGACTCACTGCATCCTCAAATTCCTGGACTCAACTGATCCTACCACCTATGCCTCCCCAAATGCTGGGATTATAGGTGTGAGCCACTGTGCTTGGCCTAAACTGGTTTTCAATTTCTTAGGTTCTTCTAACAAAGATGTAAAGGGCTTTTCTTCACCTTAAGTCCTATTTTCAAATCAAAAGTCAGAACAGGTAGGAAATGCACAAAGATGCACATAAATCTGCTTGTAGCCAAGGTTGCGAGCCAACAGCCGTGTGGGGAATTAGGCTGAAAACAAATCAGCAAATCACGTCTGACTAAAGCCATTCTCAGTTGTGGCTCCTTCATTATTCAGTACCTTCTGTGAAGTTCCATACAATTAAAAACAGCCCATTTGTGGACTGTTTATCTGCTTAGGACCATGCTAATGCAGAGAGAGAGAGAGAGAGAGAGAGAGAGAGAGAGAGAGAGAGAGAGAAAATGAGAAAGAGAACAAGAGGAAGTGTGCACGCAAGACTGAAAGTAACTGTGTGCATATAAAGTTGGATATAGTCTAGTCCCTGAACTTAGCTACATTTTTTTAAAAAAAATTATAAAACCGGGACAATCTTTAGACATTTGCTAAATATTAAAATGTACAAGCCACTAAAACCAAACCAAACCAAACCAAAACAAGACAAACAAACAAACAAAAAACAGAGCTTCCAGGGTTTGGAGAAAGAAACATAAAAAAACTAACCCCATCACACATTCTACTTACAAAGAGACATTTGAGTGGAACCTTTACAGCCTTTGAAAGCATCTTGCCCATTAAAGTGAGGATGCCTATTATCTCATTAGGAGTGCTTTTCAAAGTTAGTAACAATGAGCTGTTCTTCTCCCCCTTTGAATCAATACTAAGCATCTGCAACAAAGATACTTTTCCTTATTACAAAATCCTAGGCAGATATTTACCATTTGTTTTGACTACTTTAGTTCTAATTTGCCTTTCTGGCATAGAAAGAACATAGGTACAGCCTTGCCTCAAGCTCAATCTGTTTTAAATGTGCACAACGACTGTCTGCAACATTGACCTCCCCACTTGTGTCAATTATACTTCTTTTCTTCCTTTCAGCCAATACGTAATTGCTGCCTGTCTACTATGTGTCAGGCACAGGACTAGGCACTGGTGTCCCCCTCAAGGAGACTACAGACTTGTTGAAGAGACACATTTAAATAGGCAACTGGTGTTGTCAAAGACTTACCTTTATCCCCTGGCCTAAATCATTTAGTTTCTTATTCATTTTCGTTCCTTCTGTGTTTTCTGCTTCTATCCCTCTATTTAGTCCTTGAGACCTCACATAAATGTTGCTATGATAGTTTTTCTCTGGGTACCTGAATCTGCTTTCTCTCCTAGTCAATTTCATTCCAACTTCTCTTAGAATGGCCTTCCATAAACATTGCTTTCATTTAATTCTCTTTCTTAGGAATATATAAGAGCACCCCATAGCTTCCCAGTAAATCTAAATTTGTCTGGCATCCCATTTTCCCTATCATGTTCCCTCAGTACCAGCCCCGTCTGTCTCTCACAGTCTCTCCTCTTCTATTTGGTCATATTCCTCGATATCTTTTAGATCTACTCTTTTCATGTGTTTACAACCATGTGGGTTCCTAACCTTCCATCTTTCCAAATTCTACAATTCCCAGACTAAACCCCATGATGCTTTGCTGAATTACACTAGCTCTCACCTTAAACTTTTCCTGTACAAGTGCTGATTTTGCTAACTAAATAAAAATGGATTTACAAGAAAACCTAGTCAGGGTTGGTATGATGACCCTGGGGCATCAAAACCCCAGAACTCAGAGCTGCAAAGGTGAACCCTTTCTGATAAATCCATTCATATTTTAGAGCAGGGGTAAATTCTTAGGCTTGAGAACCAGTCTCTGATGCAACTACTTAACTGCCCTGTTGCAGTGTGAATGAAGGCAGTCACAGATCAAACAAACAAATGGGAATAGCTATATTTAAAAAAATTATTTATAGAAGTAGGTGGGGTAGGCAGAATCTGACTCTTAGGTCATAGTTTGCTAACCTTGTTGTAGAGGAAGAAGAGTGGATACAGGTGAGGAACTTCTATTGGCTTGCAAAGGACAACCAGAAGTCCCTTAGATTGGCCTCTTATCTTCCCTGGGTAGCTCAACTTGTTCCCTGAAGACAGTATATAGCCTGGCGGTAGATCCCTGGCCAAGTCATCACCATGGGAATTTGGGCTGTGACCATCTGCTATTGCTATTTTGGTCAATGGGGAAGAGATAAGAAAATCTACTTCAACTCTGTTGGAGATATGGGGAAGAAAGGGTCCATTGTCTCATTCTTATATGTTCTTCCAGACTGGCAGGAGGCTCGCTTGTTAGGACGCCAGGGCACAAGAGCAAATCTTCACCCACACAGTGCCAGGCACTGCACTCTCATTTAATCCTTATATCAACCAGAGAGTGTAAGTACTTATCATCATATCTGTTAGTCAGATACAAGAAATGATGAGATCTTAGTCAGCTTTAGCCACTGCTCCATTCTAGAAATGGTCTTGATGCTTACACAGCTGTGTTTTTGGAATAAGAGAACCCCCTAGACAAGAGTTCTTATTTCAATTTGAATGTGATATTAATGAGAATAGCTCATTAACTTTAGCCTTGATAATGAACCTTCAAAGGATATATCTTTTTATCACTTTATCCATGGAAAAATGGGCTCTAGAGGTTAAGCAATTTGGCCAACTTTGCTCATTTAGAAAAATCAGAGTCAGGATTTGAACCCAAGTCAGTCTGGCCAATAAACCTTTGGCCATTCTACCTCTTTAATAACCCTGACCTAAACAGATAAAGCTTCATGTGTTTTTAAAGCCCTCAAATGTTTGCTGCATGTGAAGTGAGAAATCAGGTCAGTTTCACGGGGTCCAGTGTCCCCAAGGAGAGCCTCGAAGAAGCAGAGAGGCAAACCAAGGCTTGTGATTTGGTCCTAAGCAAAAATAGCAGAGGCAGGTGTAGCCCCTTGTCCTTCACCACAAACCCAGGTCTCTGGCTGTGCTTCCTGATCCAAACTGTGTAAGTGGCTTTTTATGGTGGTGATGCTTCCTTCACACACACTGTGTGGTGCCGAGGCGGAGGAAGGCATGTTCTTACCAGCCTGTCATGTTAAAGTCCCTGTAGAGCATCTTCTTTCCAAGCTCCTTTCTCTGTACTCTCCTTGGAAACTCCAAATGTGTGAACTCATTTCCCAGCAAGTGAGGCTGCATGAATGCCTAATAGCAAAAAGAAAAAGAAAAAACACATACAGACACATATTTAGAGAAACAAAATAAGAATCAAGGATGCTTTGCAAATTGAGACAGGCCATATTTTAAAAACAAGAAAATTGCCTCATATTTTAAGTAAATAGATTTCAGAGTCTAACCACTGATAGAAGATGAGCACATAAAAATGAACTTACAAAGGAATGCAACTTTTTCATTTGATCTGATACATTGATTGTAACCAAATGCATAGCTGAAGGCATCAGGAAAAAAGACTGAGCTTCTCTCTAAAGCCTGGCTTTTTAGTTTTTCAAATGGTATACTGGTGAGATACGGGGTGAGAAAGCTCCCCTGACGTGGCCTTTTCCACACTCATCTCACTCACATTCCTGGTTATCACGGCCTTGCCTTTGAAACCTGCGTGTGAGCTTTCACATAAACACAATGGCTCGAGTGCTGGTTGGGGCTGGATGCAGCAGACGGGAACTTTCTGTTGGACTCCCTCCAGTTTGCTCTGCAGTCATTTGATCGTGTCATTCGAAGACTATTCTGGAGCAGATGGCTTCTCCCCCTCCCCCAAATCTCTGTTCACACTACAAAAGTCTTGAGCAAACAGCCACTTAGGGAATTGCTTTGAAACAACAGTCTCATTGTCACATTCAAAATTCAAATCTAGCATATGCAATGCTCACATATTAACTTCTCTACTCAGAGGCCACACACCGCAAGCAGGCCTGCACTAGAACTTCCCCGCATGAAGCTGTCCACCTGCTTCTGAGCAGTGTGGTGGAATGGATCTTCTCTCTTTTCTGGCAGGGAAAAGAGTGGGCAGAGCAAATCACAGCCTGGCACTGTAGGAAAGCAAGGGATCCCTGCCACCAGGCAGATGGTCAGGTCCTCAGTGTATGGGTCGTAGGCATCTCCTACAGCTACTTTGCCAGGACGCAATGCCAGTGGATCTCCCACTGATTCTCATGAAGGTCTGGAGGTATTAGTTAGATATGAGTCATCCGATGCTAAGTTTTTCAGGAACCAAAGGAAGCAAGCTATATTGTCACCGGGCTGGTCATATATGCCCAGATATGGAACTCTGAGCAAGTAATTCTAGGCAGGCTTGGGGACAGGACAGGATGGGATGAGACAGGGTGACTAAGGGTGAGCAGGAGAACTGTGCTTCCCGTTTGCTGTAGCCTCAACAGTTTCCAGGTCTGGCGGACATTCTGGATCACTCTGAGGGGTTCTGAAAATCCTGCTGGGAGTAACGCTTGCGGTACTGATGGGTATCAAGTAAGCTTAAATACAAGGTTTTACAGAGAGGTTCTCCTGGGAAGGAATGAAGGCAACTAACACTTAATAGGTCAGGTCAACAGTGGTGCTTTGGGTGAGACGAATTTGGGTGTGAATCCAAGCTCTGCCTTCATAAGCAATGTGGTTTTAGCAGGTTATTTAATTTCTTGGGCCTCAGTTTATCTGTAAATGAGATTAATTATATACCTCACACTGCTCTTTTCATGTAATGTCTATTAATATCTTATCTTAGTTGTTTCTGCTTACAAAAAATTATTATAGTCACCTAATGATTATTGATTCCTATTATATCCTGAGTACTACACTCAGTGCTTTGTGAGTTCTCATTTCACTCTAAGACTGCCTTAACAATCTTACAGGCAACACTAGCTACATCATTTGTGGGGCCCAGTGAAAAACAGAAAGAGGAAGCCTGTGTTCAAAATTAAGAATTTCAAGACTGGAACAGCAGAGCATTAAACTAAGCATAGCACCCTGTGCGACCACACAAGTCACAGGCCCATGAAGCTAGTCATGCCTACTGGGTACATACTATTTTATTCCTCTTTTATCTTGGTCCACCCGTGAAAATTAAGGAACAAAGGCATAAGTGATCAATGGACAGCAGCATCTGTTATAAGCCCTTTATGATGTTTCAGAACTTTGAGATTGTATCAGCATGAATACGACCCACTACCCAAGCTGGACTAACATGGGCTTAGGGGTTACCATGTGCCAGCCCCATACCAGACACTTGATACACCTGATCTTACTCCCCAACAATTTCACAAAGCATCAGTCATAGACTCGATTGACGAATGAGAAAACTACATCCTGGAGAGGTTAAGACCTAGCCCAAGGTCATTCACCCAAGACTGAGTGGATCTTGAGCCTGAGCTTAATATCATGGTTATAACCCTCATCCTAACCATATGTTGGACCTTTAACCTACACACACATTTTAACAAAAGATAGTAAAGGGGCCATAAGAGGCCTGTGATCCTTTGCACTTAGACCATGCAGAGGCTGAATCAGTAAACCTTGTTAAAAGAACTCACACACACAGAGCCACACACGGTATGGGCACAAGGATATCTCTGACATTTATAACATTAAATAACTAGAAGAAATCATTGAACGAATAACTCATTAAATAAACTAGCCTAAACCCAAACAAGAGAATTCTATGGTGTCACTTACAATGACACTATAGAGAATATGCAATGACACAGAGTTGCGTTAAGTGTAAAAAAGTAGGTCTTCAAACAATATGTGTGTGTGCATGAACTTGTGAGTGCTGGGTCATCTATGCACAGATCTTTGTAGAAGACATACATATGTATACAGATGCTCCTCTGCTTACAGTGGGGTTACATCCCAATAAACCCATCAGAACCTGAAAATATTGTAAGTCAAAATGCATTTCATACAACTAGCCTACTGACCAGAGCTTAGCCTGGCCTACCTTAAATGTGCTCAGAACACTTACATTAGTGTACAGTTGGGCAAAATCATCTGGCAACACAGTCCACTGTAGAGTGGAGGTTGTTTACCCTCATGATTGTGTGGCTGACTAGGAGCTGCTGGCTCACTGCCACTGCGCAGCATCACAAGGGAGTATCATACCACATATCCCTAGCCTGGGAAAATATCAAAATTCAAAACCAATTTGAAGTATGATTTCTACTGAATGCATATTGCTTTCACAACATCAGAAAGTTAAAAAAAGGTAGCGTCACTTTCATTCTGTTTTGTAAAATGAAGGCTGCCCTGATTTAAAAAAAAAAAAAGTCAGTTGGGAACCATCTGTATACAAATGGACATGTTATGGTCTGAATGTGTCTCCTAAAATTCGTGTGTTGGCAATTTAACCCCTAATGCAACAATGTTGGGAGGCAGGCCTTTTGGGTGGTGTTTAGGCCATGAAGGTAGAGCCCTTGTGAATTAATGCTGCTATGAAAAAGGGCTGGTGAGAGGGAGTTCACTCTCTTGCCCTTCCCCCTTCTGCCATGTGAAAACGGAGCAACAAAGCCCTTACCAGATACTGGTGTCTTGATCCTGGGGGCTTCCTAGACCCCAGGACTGTGATAAATTTTGTTCTTTATAAATTACTCAGCCTGTTGTATTGTTATAGCAGCACCAAACAGACTAAGGCTCTCTGTGTGTGTAAATACAGATATGTGGCATTACATATGTATTATTAACAAATAGGTAAGAATCCAAAGGACATTCCTGAGCACATTTCTTAACAAACCCTGTGTCTAAGAAGGTGATGCGTGTTCAGGACACACTACCTCAAATAGTGGTACCTGGGCATTTGAGGAAACTAGAAGCAGGCCATAGAAACTAGGAAGAATTCCCCTTACTCCTCCTCTAAAGCAAGCCATGAGACCTAGCTGACCTTCCCCTGAAAACAGATCATTAAGACCCGATTCCAGAGGGGCACTGCACCATACCCAGAGGAAAGAAATATCACACAGGGATGCCAAGATGATGCTGAACAAACAGGCCTTGATAAATACCCCTACTCTTGAGTTTATTACCATTAGATCACACTCTTTTGTCCTTTGATCAAACTTCTGTATGACTGTCCCTAAAAATACAGTTTGCCCTGTCTCCTTGGGGCTTTATTTCTGAAGACATCTGTGTGACATAAGCTTATATTAAATCAATTTGTTTGCTTTTCTCTTGTTAATCTGTCTTTTGTTATAGGGGCATCAGCCATGAATGGGTAAGAAATCTCTTCTCCCCATACAAGGGTAAGTGTGGAGATTTCAGGCTCTTTGCCTCCTAACAGGAGGATGAGTGGGCCCTTTGATGGTGCTTTAAACCAGGGACACTTGGGCTGTTTTTGGCTGGTATCCATTTGCCTGGGCGGCTGTATCAGAAGATCTGTTGAAGCAGATGTCTGCGGGTTAGTTGGGAACTCCTCAACAGCTTTGATAACTGCAGGGGCCACCTAACCTCTCCCTCTGAGGATGTGCAGGTTTGAAAGGGTCTTAAACATTGTGTCGCTCTGAGGCACCTTCACACACAGAGCCTTTCATGATTTCCACAAACTGCTTGCTTTCTCCCAGGATAACAACAGGCTATGATATTTCATCAAACATATATGCCATTAGATGCACCATCATTTTATTACTTCTAGGAAATAAAAAAAAGATGCCAATTAAAATATATATAATTCTTTCTTCACATTTCAAATTTTAATTTTATCCTTTTCGTAACAACTGAGACCTAGACACATTTTTATTATCTATTGGACATATTTAATCAGGGATATAGAAGTGAAGTATGTTGGCTAAGGTTTCAAAAACTTTTACATTTAGAATCCAGCTGCTCTCATCATTTTTCAACTCTAAATCATGAATTTTCATAATTTTCCACACAGAAGTGTTGTGTGTTTCATGAGAGCACAGTGACGCAGCATTTTTTAAATAATCCACACAGCACTGGAAGCCTCAAAGCCAAGGGTGCGGAAGTTCTTAAGCCTGCTTTGCAATGATCTAGAGCCAGCTTACTTCTGACTCCCACTTCAGGAATGTGGCTAAACAAGTCTGATTCACACCTCCTCAAACTCCTCTGCACAATTAGTTGGATCCAGTGATGCTTAACAAGCCCTTCACTTTTCTCTGCAGGATTTTCTTCCAAGCTGCTGGACACCCATCCCACAAAAGTTTGGTGTGATGGTATTCAGGTCATTCTACCCCAAAATATGGAACCTTGGCATTCGAGGAGACAGCAGAAACGGGAAAGTCTCTCAATTTCCCCTTGTCCCTCTCCCCTGAAGCAGGTCACAGGATTCTCATTCCAGAGGTGCCCTCCCCATATCCAGAGGAAAGAAACATCTTTAACTCTGAAGACACAGGGATACAGAAGAATCTGAACAAAGAGCCTTGCTAAATTCTCCCCAGTTTGTTCCCATTAGATCATACCCATTTTATCCAATTATATTTCTCCATGACTGTCCAGTCTTCCTCAAACTTAAGCATAAAAATATACAAGTTTACCTATTTCTTTAGGTCTTCAATTTCTCATAAAGTCTCCTGTGTCATGTAAAACTTGCATTAAAGAGATTTGTAAGGTTTTCTCTTGTTTATCTTATCTTTTGTTATGGGGGACCTTGTGATGGGTGAGGAAATCTTTTCCACCCCTGCAGGTGTCTGCCCTTTTGATGTTCACGTATGTCCAGGAGATGACATGTCACGTCTGTCCCCTGGCTGGCAGCAAAAATCAAATATAAAATTCAGATATGTTAAAAAAACAAACAAACAGGTGACTTAGTTCTGAGGAAATACTGTCATACTTGCTCCCCAACTGATACTGATGCCACACTCTTAGATTTCTCCATCCTTCTAATTTTTCTTCCCTCTTGCTAACTGACACAGCACAGGTGGCATGATTCATTTTCTGTCATAATCATGCTTACCACATAATGTATAAGTACACCATGTGTACCTGTGATGTATTTTTGCCACTCTCTCTTTTTTAAAAAATCACCGCCCACTTCCTTACCAGCACATTCAATACTTACTGCTGTTGCATATGTCAAACCCTATGGAGTTAATGGTGTTAAAGGAACTCATCTCAAGAACTTGGTACAAACAGAGCAAACATATGGTTGCTTAATGAAAAATGAGATGCTAAAATACATGGCTGCACACAATTTGTAAAAACCTGTTGATTTTCAGAGGAAAACATTTATGCTTGTTAGTCTATCTTTTTGTGCACTCATAAAAGTCTATATATATAGTCTTATATGCACACATGTTTACACATGTACAGTCATCAAAATATTAAAAAAGGTTATCTGAGGGTTTTCTTTTTAATGTACCCATAATCATGGATATTTTGACCATTGGACACAGATTACTTCCATTTGAAAAGAAAACCCTCTAAAAATTAGTTTTTTGAGAACCCAGTGTTTAAAGCAAGTTTTAAAAGATTGTTGAGAAAAGCGTTACTGCTTCTTGTTCTAATAATTTTAGGGAAAGTCAAAATTCTGGAGAAGAGGCAACCAGGGCAGGGACCTGGCTCCAACGTGGGGATGTGGAAGCTGCAGATTCCCATCAGGCCAGCACAGATATGTTTTGTCGGCAAAAGCAGAGTGGCCAAACAACTTGGGGATTTGGAAAGTTCTTAGGGCCTGCCCAGAATTCAGGTGACCATGACTGGCTAGAATTACTTCATTTGTACTGGTCTGTGCCTCTGGAAGCATTGTGCAAGTCAGCATTCTGGAGTCCTGAGTCTTTAAAATGATTTCACTTTGAATTTACCATAAGCAATAAGCCCAAAGTCTGTAAAGTGTTGGGGCAGGAATTTGACAGTTTGCTAATAATTTCCTGACTTTTTTCTTTGAGACAAAGTTTCACTCTTGTCACTCAGGCTGGAGTGCAAGGGCGCAATCTTGGCTCACTGAAACCTCCGCCTCCTGGGTTCAAGCGATTCTCCTGCCTCAGCCTCCCGAGTAGTTAGGGTTACAGGTGCACACCACCATGCCCAGCAAATTTTTCTATTTTTAGTAGAGACAGGGTTTCACTATGTTGACCAGGCTGGTCTAGAACTCCTAACCTCAGGTGATTCACCTGCCTCGGCCTCCCAAAGTGCTGGGATTACAGGTGTGAACCACCATGCCCGGTTGATTTCCTAACTTTAAACTTACAAGATGCATGGACAATTTTGGTATGGTTTACTCCCCATTGTCCATAATTGAGCAGTTCATAAATACATATACATGATTAATGCCCCTTCTCAAGCCACATTTCATAGGGATGCTGGTCTATTAAAATTGTGGACCAAATCCAAGAGGGGCAAACTCACATTAACATCCCACTTCTGTCTGCAAAATAAAAATTCTGGATAGTCTCCTAAACATTCCTTATTTATCTGATATGCTGGATACATTCTGACCTTTTCTCTTTGGTGATGTTATTTGGATTTATTTACGTTAGAAACATCTGTATAGTGACATAAGTTAGTCATATAAGCCATTGGGTATATGAGAATACCAGCTACACTTAAATGTGTTCATCATTTTTATTTTTTCATTTTTATTTTTTGAGACAGAGTCTTGCTCTGTTGCCCAGGCTAGAGTGCAGTGGTGTGATCTCAGCTCACTGCAACCTCTGCCTCCCGGGTTCAAGCAATTCTCCTGCCTCAGCCTCCTGAGCAGCTGGGATTACAGGTGCATACCACCATGTCCAGCTGATTTTTGTATTTTTAGTAGAGATAGGATTTTGCCGTGTTGACCAGGCTGGTCTCGATCTCCTGGTCTTAGGTGATCCGCCTGCCTCAGCCTCCCAAAGTGCTGGGATTAGAGGCATGAGCCACCATGCCCAGCCATGTGTTCATCATTATTAAAATCTTAGCTACACTCCAGTGCCTAGCATAGCACCCAACATAGTAAAGGCGCTAAATAAGTATTTGCTAGAAGAATGAATGCAGAACATTCTGACCTGCTCTACACAATCACAACTTAGTGATTATTTAAACTATAAAATAACACAGCCTTCAATCTTTTGAAAAAGTTAAAACTGAGGCCCATATTGTATAAAAACCATCCTGGACCCACGTAGTTTGGATTTAGTTAGCTTCTTATAAATTGATAGATGTCTTCCCATAAATATACATATGTATGGCTGCATGTAGTTTTTAAAACCCCGTAATGTTATTTTATAAATCCTAAGAATATCTAAATAATAACGCTATGTCTCTTCTTTACTTAATAAGCCTGCAGATGAGAAACCTATAAATTAGCAGTTGATATTAAAATGCAATTATTATTATTATTATTATTTTTTTGAGATGGATTCTCACTCTGTTGCCCAGGCTGGAGTGCAGTGATGCAATCCTGGCCCACTGCAATGTCAGCCTCCTGGGTTCAAGTGATTCTCCCACCTCAGCCTCCTTAGTAGCTGGGACTACAGGCATGTGCCACCATGCCTGGCTAATTTTCGTATCTTTAGTAAAGACGGGGTTTCACCATGTTGGCCGGGCTGGTCTTAACCTCCTGACCTCAGGTGATCCACCTGCCTTGGTCTCCCAAAGTGCTGGGATTACAGGCATGAGCCACCACGCCCAAACTTAAAATGCAATTTAAAGTGTATCAGCCCACCCTGCGATAAAAAAGAAAAAAGGGATCTCTTCTTGTACCTCCATTTTAATCCTAAATTTTGAGGTTTTCCTTCAAGGAAACACAACAGAATGCTACTAAATGAGGGGAGAGGGTGGAGGTATACACCAAATTCGTGTGTGTGCCACAAATATCACCTGGGGGAGAAAGCTTGATAACCTCTGCCCTAGCAAGACCAAAGGCAGGTAACCAAGACTCTTAGGGACTCCAAAGAGCACAGGTTTGTTAAAAAGAGAATAGGACATATCCTCGTCACTTAGTGATCTGAGCAGCTAAAAAAAGAAAACTTACAAACATGGTTATATCTGGCCAGGAACAAGGACACCTCTCAGGAAAGGATGCTGGAATAACCGACTGTGTCAGGGCAGGACACCAGAGTTGGAATAGGGGAATTGGATGTCTTTTTACGGCCACTCTCCTCTCTAGTCCTGAGCAGAAACTGGTTTCAAAGGAAGAGAAGGGAGATGAGTTTGCACTGTGGAAAAATACAACAACTCCATCCCAAAGAAAGTCTTTGAGTACCTGACGGATGGAGGCATAACAGGAGGGAACAAGTCTGAAGAAAAGGCACCTTCCAGAACCTTCCAGTAAGCCTCTCACTAGGGAAGATGGAGGCCAGAAGTCTAGAGCAGGTGAGCAACCTGAACCCAAGGCTGTCTCACTCTAGAGCACATGGCCCCCAGCTCCACCTTCCTGGGCTCAGGGAGAGTTTTGAGCACCTCAGCAGGGCAAGGAGAAAAGAGTAGCTAAAAGCAGGGAACTCAGACCCCAGGGAGGGAAACTAGACCTGGTTATGGGAGAGTCTAAGGTGACCGGGGCTCCAGCGGAGGGCGGAGCACCAGCCTTCCAGTGGACACAAAGATGGGGCTTTGAGGTTACTCCAAATTGCATGCTAGGGAATACAAAATGCTTCCTCATTTTCTTCCTCCTTTTTATCATTTTTTTTTCCTGTTGCTTTGTGGTCAGCTGGCCAGTGAGTAGTGTCAGCCAAGGAGACTGTCCCAGGGCTTTGGGTATCCAGACAAAGGAATTCACGCAACTTAACATTTCAGCCCTTACATAGGCTAAGTATCAGGGGCTAAGGGTTTGGGGCTCAAAGAACACAAAAAGAGGCCCCTCTGCTCAGAGCTTACACACACCAGTGAGGGAGGCTGAGGACAGCTTACAGGCAGAAATGGAGCCATTCGCAGGGACTAAGGAACGGAGTGGGTCACATACTGAAGAGGATCAGAGAGAATCTGCAAAAGAGCTTAAGAGTTGGTCAGGCAAGAGCTCTGGGGGCAAGTGTGGCCACAGCAAAGGCAGGGAAGTGGGAGACAGCACGGCACCTGAAGGTACTCCTAGGAGAGAAGAGAGTGGGGCAGAGAGGAGGCAGGAGTGCAGACATCGGCACCAAAGATGGCCCCTCCTGCAAAGGGTAATGTGCAGTTAAAGAAAGGATACATAGAGTTAAATAAAGCGAAACTACTGAAACTTTTCAGTGAATTATATGTGGTAAAGTGCTCTTCTCATATGCATACAAGCTGATGGAGTTTCACAAATTGAACACACCTGGGTAGCTGGCATCCAGATCAAGAAACAGAACATTAACAGCACCCTGGGACCAGCGCCCCATCATCAGGAACCCACCCAATCACTGCCACAGCCCCAAAGGGGCACTACTCCGACTTCAAGACTGGCCCTGTCTCTGTGCTTCATCTGAAATCCTACAGAATGCCCTGTTTGCTAGGTATTAAGTCTGCGAAATTACACACGCTGTGTGTAATTGCAACTTGCTTATTCTCCGTGCTGTACGTTAATTCCATCCTGTGACTATTTCATTATTTATTTACCCATTCTAGTCTCCAAGGGCATTCAGATAGTTTCCCATTTAAGCTATTACAAACAGTGCTGCTATGCACGCTCTGGTCTTTTGGTAAACATTCGTACACATTTCTGTTAGGTACACACTTAGGAGTAACACTGCTGGACCACAGCACTTTCAACTTTAGGGAGACTGCCAAACTCTTTTTCAAAGGAGTTGTTCCAATTTCCACCCCATCAGCAGAATGTGGAAAATAAGAATACTCATGCTAAATAAGATAAATGAGATGGCAGATTCCATGATAGAAAATAGTTTGTAAAGTTCTCTAAAAACTAGAATCCTCTACCTAAAACTTATACATTAATTAATTTTTTAAATGTTCAGACTTCACAGCATTTGAGAGAAAGTAATCGAAATGAGAATTTTCCGTGCATAATACAAATCTTTTTTTTTTTTTAAATTGAGTAATCTCTCCTTTTTCTTGCCCTTAGAGGGGGAAAATCTCATCAGATTATATGAGAAGCAGATTGGAAGCCTTGCAATTCAAGATGATTTATCAAGATAGAAAGTCTAAGGTCAAGAATGAAATGAAATGAATAATGTCAGCCAAGCCACTGGTGATCACTAACAGTCACGCTAACAGTCAAATGAGACAGCTTTTCCAGAGCCAAGGCTGGCTGCCTGATTTACAGTGCAGGAATAGAATAGCTTGGTTTGGGTTAAAAAAAATGAAGAAACAATGTGAAATGGCTGAGATCCAAATATGTATAGGTTGGATTCTTTCATAAAGAACTCTGGGTCTTAATTTGTTGTCAAAAATCTCAAAGTAACAAGAACCGAGTTTGTATGTATAAACTATTACAGAACTGAATATGAATAAAATTCTGCCTCGTTTATGAAGATTTTAAGAGAAGTTCACATTTAAATTTCTACATGATCCAGGGAACCTACTGTAAATAGAAAAAAATGCCACAATAGCTTTTAGTTTGCCATTTTATAATGAGAAAATTTGAACCTCATATGCCGTTTTACTAAAGGGGGTTAAATGAGGAAGGAGGTGGGACTGGAGTGGATTTTTTAAATGACTCAGACATTCTCCTAAGGAGCAAAGCAGGGAGATGGGGAACTGTCTCTTTTTGAATAAAGCCAGGCTTGCCGGGTTTAGCCACCTGCTCTCAAGGTTAGGTGGGATGACAAGGTGATGTACCTGTCATTTTGACCCACCAGCACACTTGAACCTCCCCAGTTATAGCCTCCTGTCTTCACAGCAGGTTCAGGCTTAAGGAATACTTCTCTGGAGATAATTCTTGAGCAGGAAAAATCCCAGAGAGCCAAGCAGCACCAGGGAAACAGCAGACAAACAGAACCCGGCTCGGCGTTGAGAGCTGGGGGTAGTTCCAAGGACATCACAAGAAATCACCTCAGATTGTGTTCATCAAATGTGTACTTGAAACCCATGTTCATCTCTTCTATACATTGCCCTTGATGAAAAACAGCTGCAAACTTGGATTATTCTGCAAGGACAGAAGGACGTTATTTGAAGATATGATGACACCGGCACATCTTAATGTAATCAAATCAGCGTTTATAAATATGTCTCGGCAGAATGGAGGGAAAACTATCACTCTCATACCTCAGGGCTTTGGAGGTCTCCTGAGGGAAATCCATTTCTGGCTGTGACCTGAAGCAAAGGTAGGGGTGATTTCCTTGGGGTCACAGCATCAGAGCAGTACAATCTGTTGTGAAATGTCCATCAACCAGAGCCCCTTCCCTCCTATCGGAGCCTTGACTCTACCAAAACATTCTGTCCTGCTTGGTGAAGCCCCTTAAATATTTTATTTCAACCACCCTGGAAACATTAGAAACAAAACCCAGCAACAGAAGAGCAAAGGTTAGTCACGACTGAGGATCATCAGCTCTCCCTGGCACTGGGGCAGGAGTGCCCGTCCCTTGAACTCCTCATCACACACCTGCCACATTCCGTGTGAACACGTCAAACCCTCAAGCCTGCTCAATTAATCACCCTGCCTGGGAATCTATGAAACAAAGTTCACATTACCCAGAGAGCCGCATGAAGGGCCCTCTGAGGTCAGAATGCAAGACCAAACAAAATTAATGTGCCTGCCACATCCATCATCTTGTAATCTGCTTCCAGTTCTATAATCCCCAAATGTCCAGACTGTGCATACCAAGAACACTGAACATTCCTCTTCGATGTGGATCAAAATGCTTCATGTAGAAAGGACTCTGATCACCTTTTCCACTAGCAAGAAAAGCATTAACCATTTCTACAAGTCAAACAGACCCGGACTGCAGACATCTGTTCAATTCAAGTGGCTAGGGACCCAGAAGTTTTAATGACTCTATCATAGATGTTTCTTCATATACCCTAAAAATAAAATTTGATTTGGCCTAAGAAGAAAGAATACACTTTATTTTTCAGTGACTACTAACTGGTGAGGCCCCATAAAGAAGATGATACAACTATCATTGTACTGAACTATTTTGTAATCAGTCAAGGGAATGAATGTTTAAAATAATGAATCAGTAGGGTTACATGCATTTAAAATTATAACACAGTATACTGCATTTTATATTACCATGCAATTACTTTTCATTTTAATTTCTGAGCATGCTATGAGTACCTGAAAGGAAGTATTGCTACCCATTTCATTCAGGAAGAAAGGAGATTCAGAGACATAGTATGAGGGGAAGCTAGAGGTCACATGACTCATGACTGGGCTGGGCTGGGAGAAATCCACATCACACTCCTATTTTCCTCTCAAAGTTGATACTATTTTCTCCACTCCTCTCCCCACCAAGGTAGAGTCTTGCTCTGTTGCCCAGGCTGGAGTTGCGGTGGCACGATCTTGGCTTACTGCAACCTCCGCCTCCCGGGTTCAAGCAATTCTCCTGCCTCAGCCTCTTGAGTAGCGGGGATTACAGGTGCATGCCACCACACCCAGCTAAATTTTTTTGGTATTTTTAGTAGAGACGGGGTTTCACCATGTTGGCCAGGCTGGTCTCGAACTCCTGACCTCGTGATCTGCCCACCTTGGCCTCTCAAAGTGCTAGGATTACAGGTGTGAGCCACTGTGCCTGGCCAATACTATTTTCAAGATTTTACACTGTTAATCTCTAATTCCCTCAAATATTTTACCATAAAGATTTCACCATTAGATTATTTTATGCTATGAGTATTCTAACTCAGGGTATTTTATGTTCTGATCATTTAAACTCCTGATGTCTGAGGAGAAATGTTTTTAGTTATAAACTGGAGCAACCCATTTGATTTAGGAGTAAGGATTAAAAAGGATATGGACAGCATTCTCACCTTTTAAAAATTCAGACATTAGATTCGGTTCTGTGAATTAATAGTGTCCACACTGAGTGTTCAAGAGCGACACCAAATTATGCATTAATCTTAGCAATGTTAGAAATGGCTCTTAAATAAAAACAAGAAAAAAATTATCCTGGTTTGCAGGCCAGTGGGATTTTTGCTACAGACTGAATGTATCTCCCTAAAACTCACATGTTGAAGCCAGATCCCCAGTGTGATGGTATTTAGATGTGGGGCCTTTGGGGACTGATTAGGTCATGAGGGTAGAGCCCTCATAAATGGGATTAGTGCCCTTATAAAAGAGGCTCCAAGGCTGGGCATGGTGGCTCATGGTGAAACCCCATCTCTACTAAAAATACAAAAAATTAGCCGGGCCTGGTGGTGGGTGCCTGTAGTCCCAGCTACTCGGGAGGCTAAGGCAGGAGAATGGCATGAACCCAGGAGGCAGAGCTTGCAGTGAGCTAAGATCTGGCCACTGCACTCCAGCCTGGGAGACAGAGCGAGACTCCATCTCAAAAAAAAAAAAAAAAAGAAAGAGGCTCCAGGGATCATTCTTGTTCCTTCTGCCACGTGAAGTTTTTTGTTTTTTGTTTTTTTTTTAAAAAAAAGATGGTCGTCTACAAACCAGGAAGTAGAGCCCTCACCAGACCTTGACTCTACCAGCACCTTGATGTTAGACTTCCCAGCCTCCAAATCTGTGAGAAATTAATTCTGTTGTTTATCAACTACCCAGTTTATGGTATTTTGCTACAGCAGCCCAAACAGATGAAGACAGGTTTGTAGTGGTAAGACTTTAATTCCTCAAACAATAGCTCAATGAGTAGTACTGTGTGTCACAAAACAGTAGGCATGTGTTAGTCCTTACACGGCCTTCTGAAGTTTTCTATCCCATTACTGATGAAGAAATAGGGAGTCATTGAAGTTCCCTGCGGAAATTACATACACTTACGTGACAAAGCTGAGATCTGAAGCCACATGCATCTTATTTCAGCCATCCCGAAATATACTACTGACATTTGGGAATCTGAAAATGTCAGCATTCCTATACTTCCCCCAACCAAGTTAACCTCCCAGGTCCATTCTTGTAACATGAAAAGATGAAATCATTTTAAAACAGAAAGTGCAAAAAGTTAACTTATTATTCATTGCCTGTCATAGGAAAACAGCAACCTGAATAGGGAATGGGTTTCAGTAAAGAGCAGGAGGTGGGCTGTGCATGGTGGCTCACGCTTATAACCCCCAGCAATTTGGGAGGCTGAGGTGAGAGGACTGTTGCAGCCCAGGAGTTTAAGACCAGCCCTGGCAACATGGTGAGACCCCCATCTCTACAAAAGAAAAAACTAATTAGCCAGGCATGGTGGCGCACCTGTAGTCCTAGCTAAACGGAGGCTGAGGTATGAGGATTGCTTGGGCCTAGAACGTTGAGGCCACAGTAAGCCATGGTTGTGCTACTACAATCTAGACTGAACGACAGAGTGAGACCCTGTCTCAAAACAAGAAACAAAAACACAATGGGAGGTGATGAAGATAGGGGATCATAGAGGCAAGGGAGGCAAAGACTTCATACCCTGCTGTGAAATGTTTGGGTGGAGCACAGAAGAGAAAGGACTGTTTGGTAATAATCTAGAAGGCAATATGAATATTGTTTTTAATCTTTTTTTTTTTTTAAAGAGACAAGGTCTAACTCTGTCACCCCGGCTGCCCCAGGAGTGCAGTGGTGCAGTCTCGGTTCACTGCAACCTCTGCCACCTGGGCTCAAGAGATCCTCCCACTTCAGCCTCCTGAGTAGCTGGGACTACAGGCACACACCACCACGCCTGGCTAATTTTTTTTTTTTTGGATTTGTTTTGTAGAGACAGCATTTTGCCATGTTGCTCAGACTGGTCTTGAACTCCTGGTCTCAAGCGATCCTCCCACGTTAGCCTTCCAAAGTGCTACAGGCGTGAGCCACTGTGCTCCGCCTGTTTTTAATCTTCTATTCAGTAAACAGATACTGATTCCATATCTCCTCTGTGCCAGGGGCTGTGTTGAATACTGGCAATATGAGGTGACGAAGGTAGGTGGCCTGCCCTCTAGAACTCAGTCTGAAGACAGGGAGAGACCTGAACAAGCAACACCATACACTGAGAGCCACACCACAGGGATGTGCATGCCGTGGTACAAGCACTGGGGACTGACTCCCTAGGAGGATTAGGGGACACTTTGCAGAAGAAGTGACATTTGTGCTAGGGTCTCAAAGAATGAAAAGGAGTTTTCCTGACAGAGAAGGAAGACAAGGCCATCCAGGCAGACCACACTTCCAAAGGCATGGGGGTGAGAGATCAGAGAAATCATGGTATGTCCTGGAAATGGAAGGTAGTTCTCTGTGGCTAGAGCATGGGATGCCTGGTGGCAGTGGTGGTGGTAGCAAGATTGAGATAGGACTGGAGATGTGGGCAGAGGCCAGGATTTCAGGACGGCCAAGAAGGGCAGTCTGCATCCTGTAAATTGTGGGGAGCCAAAGGCTTTTAGACAGGGGAGTGACAAGGTGCATAATAAGGTCACTTGGATAGCCTTGTGGAATAGAGTGGACAAAGTCAGACAGGGGGCAGAAAGGCCAGCTGTAATTAATTCTACTTGGAGGGACCCTTGCAGCTCAAAGGCCCTTGGTGACCCTATCATCTAGCTCTCCATTTCACAAGTGATAAACCGAGGTCAGGAAAGGTTAAGAAACTTGTGCAAAACTATCCAGCTGGTAACACAGCTGGGGCCAGAATGAAGATCTGTTGGCTGCGGTGGGGTCCCTTCCACCGGCCTAGACCACCAAAGAAAACAATGAGGTCTGAAGCCTGGATTCCCTAGTAGTGGTTGCAAGTTTATCAGCTTAAGACACCACCACAAAGGTTAGAAAGCAACAGTAGGTGAAAGACTGAAGTACTGTTTTTACAATAATTTTGGATTCCTGCTATCTTATACACCAAATAGGTAGTTAAAGCGACACAGTTCATAGAATAAAACGATCGAAAACACAGACATGGAATGGAGGGAAAGTGCAGAGTTACTTTCTAAATCAACCAAATTAATTAAATCCTGACCACACATACTGAAATGCAGAGACGCGAACAAAGTCCTTTTTGAGTAGCCTGGATCAATTCTTTCCTAAGAGCAGATGGGCACTACTTTAGCTGTGTTGTCTACAAAGAAATCCAGTTGGCAAGAAAATAGTTCATCCACAGAACTACGATCCACAGGGTTAGTCCCTAGAGGTATCTGCCCCAAAGTCACCTGGGATGATTACCAGAGTCACTTTAAACCGAGATTCTAAGCCTAATACCCTTGCCCCTGGAATTTGAAGACAAGGAAGTGAGTCTATTCTGTTTCCCAGAAAACTGAGTCTGCTCATAATTTCATTCCAAAGAGAATAATCTACATAGAGAACTTACTTTCAGGATAGAAACAGATTTTCTGACACCTGCACCTTTCCCAAAGGGCCTGTAAGACTTCATATCTGAGCATGAAGTAGTGGCGTGTCTGCAGAGACCTTAGAGCTGCCATGTCGGCAGATTCTTCCTCACGATGGGAATCAGACCAAGTTCCCTGTTTGAGTTAAAGTGAGTAGCAGGCCATGGAAGAAGGTATCTGTGTTTTTTGAAACTGCATCTCACATTGTACATAAGAAGCCATTTAAAAAAAAAAAAAACAAAAAACCAGAGCACACCATGTTTTCAATTGGTCACAGATGGGAGAAAATCAGCCACAATAATAAATTCACGGAGGTGGAGTGTGTCGTCACACACGAAGCCAGGATGTGTGATCCAGAAGGTGTGTGGGGGGGAGTTAATACCATATGTCATTTGAATGCGGTGAGCCTGCTCCCATGTCAGTAGCAACGTGTTCCTCCAGAACAGCTCCGATGCCATCCCTGATGCCACTGCCCTCTGCCAAGCCTAGATGACTCTTACCAGGTACTGAAGTCGCTGGCGCTCCGTCTCGGGGGTAAATTCTGAAGACATGGGGATAATTTCTCCATTTCTGACGATTATGGCCCTGAAATGGTGAAAATGCATTGTCAGTAGCCAATCTCATAAATGCTCCGATTCTGTCACAACCATTGCTTGGTTCAGATCACACATGAAATGCCAAGAGATGTTTCTGTTCTCCCACTTGCATGGCAGGGTTCACCGTTCCCAGCTCTGGATCCCTCACCACATGAGAGGCATCTCTCTTTTAAGTGCATTGCATTCTAGTCAGCTTATGTGTACGTTTTCTGCTAGTTGGAAGTGTGCCTCAATGCTCCAGCACCAAGCATACTTCTTGGCACATAACAAATGCTCAGTGAATAAATGGATGGATGGATGAATGAATGAATGATGCAACAGAGTCCTGCTCTAGCCCAGGGTTATCCAATAGCACCTTCTGTGATCATGTTTTTGTCTGTGCAGTCCAATATGGCAGGCACTAGCCACATGTGGGTACTAAGCACTTAAATTGTGGTTAGTGCAGGCAAGGAACTGAATTTTTCATTTTATTGAAGTTTAATGAACGTAGCTTTAAGTTTAAGCAGTGACACATGGCTAGTGTTGAATGTATTTGACAGTGCAGCTCCAGATCCCTGTTACTCAAATGATCCTGTGGGCCAGCAGCATTGACTTCACCTGGGAGCTTGTGAGAAATGCAGAATCTCAGGTGCCACTCAACTTACTGTATCAGAATCTGCATTGTAATAAGATCCCCTGGTGATTCATAAGCATGTCAAAATCTGAGAATGTGTGGCCTAAACTGTTGAGTTTCTAGGGTGATATCCTGGGTCCAGGAAAAAAAAACAACAACAACAACAAAAAAAACCACTCATCTCAAGGCTCAGGAAACTCATACACTCCAAAAAAAATGTATCTAAGAGCTATTGCCCAGTCAAGGACTTTTGAGGGAACAGCATTCCCTGAAGCAGATGTCTACAGGAGAGGCTGCAGGATCGATAACCATGAGCAACCTTTCCTGGGCTTATTCCCAGCGGTGCCTCCTGTTCTCAGAACTTCTGATTCCAAAGTGGTTCCTGACAGCCACTTTTCAGCTATCGATCGGTTGTGGCAGAATGTTGTCATTTCTACAACAAATGGAAGTGGCTTGGGGAATTGCATTCTGTATGAACCCAACTGCTCCCAGGCATCAGGGAGCTAGAGACCTGAGAGCTGACATGCTTCTCGGTGAGGAGCCACCAACATGGGAAATGCCTTCGATCAGCTCAGCTCTGAGTGGATGCCTTCTTCATTCTAGGGAGGCTGCATTATTTGTGCCAAGAGGCCTCTGGGCATCCCTCCCTCCCAATGCAGAGGCAGTCCCTGACTTGGAAACAATCCCTATAAATGGCTGCAGCTGTCATGACCCCACCCCCAACCCCTCACCACCTGTGCCCTAGTTGCTGCTGTCATAGAAACAGGAAAGGGTAGGGGGTACATCCAGGAAGGGAAAGAATGATGACAAAAATCTTAGGAGCTTTAGAGAACTTATGACTCTAGGCAAAAAAAAAAAAAAAAAAAAAAAAAAAAAAAAAAAAAAAAAAAAAAAAAAACAGTGGAAGCTGTGAGAAAATGGAAAAGTTTAGGGGAACTGACTGTGAGAAGATGAGGCCTCTTCGAATACTCCCTATCACTTTTATTATGCTGTCTGAAATATGACAAGTTAAAGATCCCTTCTTATAAACAGGAGCCACTTGGAAAATGCGATCACTATTACCCCACCCCCACTAAGGTGTTATCCACCATTCACAAATCAGCGTGAATTAATTCCAATGGTCTTTGTTCTAATTACCAGGTGAGTATGACTATAATAAGGGAGTAGGAGTTTTGACAGGATGGAGAAACACAGGAGAATTTGAAAGGGGGCGGGGTCAGGAAATTCTAGGTTTGGGCCTAATCTTACAGGATCTAGAGGGCCCCTGAGAATCCAGGGGGCTGGAGTGAAAGTTATTATGTGATAAATTCCAAAGGTAATCTCCTCTTTCAAGATTTTGCCTAAAGCTACTCTTAACTTTTTCCTCTTTTTCTGCACGGCCCCTGAATTGCAGTTGAATTCCCAGGCGTGGACTAGGAAGAGCCAGCATGCCCAATCAGGCCATGAAAGCAGCTCCTCTAGGAACTGAGTGTCAGGAGCTCAGGGGCCTGGTGACTCCAAAGACTTAGGTCATGCCTGTCACAGAGCAGGGGCCCACTGAATGTTTGCTGACTAAAAGAGCAGATGAAAGAACTTAGAAGAAACTGTTCCTTGAATTTGAGGCAGGAAGAGAAAAGAACTAAAAGGCAGCAGATGTTCATTTAACCAAGTCACATGGGGTGATTTTACAGAGGAAAGAGGGGCCTTCAGCAAGACATTCACTGCTCCTCAGCTATCTTTTCCCCTTCTCTTCCTGACCAGAGTTTGTCTGTCTGTCACTTCCCACACGGGGTTCTCCCAATGTCAGTTTCTCCCAACTCCTGTATTTCTGACCTCTCTTTCCACTGGATCTCTGCCCATAGAACAAAACCATGCTAAAGCATTCTGTTTAAAATCAAAGCAAAACCAAAACCAAACAGATGATACTCTCCTAATCCAAACTCCACCTTTGAAAAGTCCATTTTTCTTTCCTAAGAACCTAAGCCTCATAAATTGACGATAATCTACATTCAGGGTCTATCTACTTCCTCACCTCGCATGGATCCCTCAAACAGAAGTAAATTAACTTCTTGCCTTCCTCTACACCCAGCTACTGTCACCTGAATCAACAAACGGCCCTTTTGTTGCTATATCCCTTTGGCATGTCATCGTTCTGATCTCCCAGACAGCATGTGACTGTCTCCTAACCCTGGCACCAGGGATACAACTTCTCCTGGTTTCCCTCCTAACTCCCAGGACATTCTCTCTTCGACTTCTCCATCCCTTCTTTGGTGTTGTGGACTAGGATTCTGTCTCACTATACTCCCTGGGTGCTCTCATTCCCTAACTCCTCAGCCACCAAGGTTAGGTTAGGTTGGGTTAGATCACTATCCCTCCATAAGTGTTCCCTTAGCCTGGTCCCTCTCTTAATACAGAACTCATCATATTTTATAATTGATTACTTAACTGTTTGCTTTCCATGCTAGCCTGTAAGCTGGACAAGAACCATGCCTGTCTTGATCAACACTGTAGCCCTACTACTGCAACCAGTGCCAGGCCATTGTAGGCAGGGCTATGTAATTTCAGGGTCCAGTGCAAAATAAAAACAAGGGCCCCCCGATAAAAAATGGATAATTTCAAGACAGCCACAGCAGAGCATTACATCAAATGTGAGGTCCTTCTGAGAGCAGGGCCTGGTGTGGTGCGCAGGTTGCATGCTCACAGATAGCCCTGAATGTATACTCTTAATATTTACTGAATGGATAAATAGCTTCAACAACAACATACGCTGGTGAGTCCAGACAACCTATCTAGCCCACACATCTCTGTTGTGCTCGGCCTGGAACAGCCAACTGCCAACAGATACATCCACTTCAATATATTCACTGGCATTTCATACTTAATAAGATACAAAATTAATGATCCTGTCCCCAGCCCCCTCCCAAATCTGTCTTCTAGTATTCTCTGTCTCCGGGAACAACACAATTTTCCACTCAGTTGCTTGTGCCAGAAGACAGACAGCCATTCCAGACTCCTCCCTTTTCTCACCTCATATGTCCAAATAGGCACCCAGGCTTGTAGATTTCACCTCCTCAGCAGCACAAGAATCCCTCTCTTTCTTTGATTCCTGGTAGTGCCTTGGTTCTGGTTTCCATCAGAGCTTATCTACGTGACTCAGGAGCTCTCCACTGCTTCCTCAGCCCCTGTTCTGCCCTCCTCTGCCCCGTGCTTCATAGGGTCACAAAGGTGATGTTAAAGCACTGCTCTCATCGTGCCACATCACCTACCTAAAGCCCTGTGATGGCTTCCCAGCTTTTCCAGTTTCCTTTGTTATCTGGTCTTTGCCTGTATTTCTCGCTTTAACCTCACTCTTGCTACTCCCTTCACATCTGCTTCTCCCTTCTCATGGCCAGCCCATTTCTCTGAGTCAGCTCAGAACGCCTTCTGCTGTCCTCCTGGCCTACCCTCCATGCCCCTTCTCTGTGACTCTGTGGCGTCATATGCCTAGCTGTACCCTTACCAGTCCTTGCTATGACTGTTGGCTTCCATGGCTGTCTTGAACTACCCGGCGGATATCTTCCAAGCAGAGTCTATGTCTTGTCTCTGAACCTCCAGTGCTCAGTGCCTAGCACGTGGCAGATGTGCAACAACTGCTTGCTGATGGATAAGTGGCTAAATAGATGAAAAGGGAGCTAGACTTGGGAGGAACAGAAGAATCCAGAAATGATGGCCCTAAGTAAGACTTTCTTTAGTAGCAACATTATATAACTTATAGTCTGAGCCCTTAAAAATCCATACGCCTTTTTGTTGGTTTTGCAAAAAGACAGTAGACCTAAGAGGACAATGTTCTGGCTGAGTCACCACCGAGAAGTGCCTTGAAATAGAAGGGGGAACAAGGCAGCGCCTCTCCTTTGTGGGCAAGGGACGGGGAGAGGGCAGCAATGGTAGCAGTCCACCATGTTTACTTTGCTTTTTAATTTCAAATTCACACACAGTGAGGTATCTGCATTCTATTACAATATGACTACCAGGGCAAGCCTAGTTTATTACTTTCTTAAATAGCTAATTATATCCAAATCCATCTATGTACAGAACATTTTTTCACTTCCGTTTGAACTACCAAGCTCTTCCTTTAAGAGGCATCCATGGATTAAAGATGACAGCATGTTTGACTGCCAGCCTTCCCAGTGCCTACATCGCGATGCCTCTTCCTATGTGATCCTTGCTTCCTTTTGATCTTTCTCTCTTTCATCCCTCTGATCTTGGGATCAATTTGTCAGAGTGCTGGTCTCCAATCTGGAGGAGGGCAATGAGAGGAAAGGGGTTTCAAAGGGAACGAAGTGCATGTGAAAGCTGACAAATCTCATACTAAACAATCAATAAAGTAGAGAAATGCCTTTAAAGCTGCAGTCTCTCATCACAGGACCCCTGTACTTCCTAGCTTCTATTTCATTATTTTATGAGATGCTTTTCCTAAGGAAAATTAAGAAAAAACAAAAACCAAAAGCTGTGGAAGCGAAGGTGCAGGAGAGCTACGTACACACGCTGACCTTCCTTCTGGGGCTTCGGACCTAGACTTGTGGATACCACCATGACCAGAATTTGAGTAACATTCCAGAGGTTAAATGAGAAAGTTGCTGGGGTTGAGGTGGTCTAATCCACTGGCAAACACCTCCCATCTAATACCCCTTCCCATACAGAGGGGATGGTTTTAAACATATTATCCAATGTTAAGATTAGCCTTTCCTTTAAAGACTACAGTTGAAATTTATGTGACATCAATTCCAGTAAAATTGATGGGACGTTATTTGTGATACAATAAACAGTAAGGTTTAGGGTGTTCTTATGAGTCAACTGCAAGAATGGGAGAAAAGGAGGTAAAGCAAGACATGAATACTTTAAAAAACTCAGGCTGGGTGTAGTGTCTCACGTCTGTAATTCCATCACTTTGGGAGGTCAAGAGGAACGGATCACTTGAGATCAGGAGTTCGAGACCAGCTTGGCCAATATGGTGAAACCCCATCTCTACTAAAAATACAAAAATTAGCTGGGTGTGGTGGCAGGCACCTGTAAGCCCAGCTACTTGGGAGTCTGAGGCAGGAGAATTGCTTGAACCTGGGAGGGGGAGGTTGCAGTGAGCCGAGATTGCACCACTGCACTCCAGCCTAGGAAACAGAGTGAGACCCTGTCTCAAAAACAAAAACTCCCTTTGGTTCCTGCCCCAAATATTATCTACACGAGAAGATAAAGGTAATTTATTCCTAACCAATGAGAATTCTGAGTTAGAGACTAATTCCTAGAAAATCCCGCTACTTCTCTCCTCTAATGTGATATTTTGGAGTTAAAAACACATACCTTTATTCCCCTAGTCTAAATATTAAGTGATTAAGAGAAACGGAGGGTAAAACAGGATGCTCACTTCAAATATTAACTTGATTTTACAATTTTTCTTAAAGGGATCATATTAACTCTTGTTAAATCTCAACTCAGTGTGATGTTCTCAGAGCAAGACTGACATGTGCCAACAGGCATTTAACAAACAAGCAGAAGAAAAAAAGCTGATAAAAAATATGATTAGGCAACTGACAGAGGAAAAATACAAATGTTTAATAAAGATATGAAAAGATGCTCAGTCTCACCAGTCCATGAAAATGCATGCTAAAGTAAAAACAATATATAATTTTGCTCATTAGGTTGGGAAACATTGAAAAAATCAACAATATATAGTTTCCATAGAGTAAAAGTCACTTTCATAATGGGAATGGGGATTGTTACACCTTTTACATTGATCACAATTATAATTACATATCTAATGGTTCAGTCATTCCACTTTGGGGAATACATTCTAAAGTAATAAAAGACTCAGTACATAGGCTATACATACAATTCAGACTTTTGACGTTATTCATTGGGGCAAAGACTGGAAATAGACCGAATGTCTGTCAAAAGGGGAACTGTTGAATGGATTGGTTTGTATTCTATAAGCCATTATACAGCCATAAAAAAAAAAAAAAAAAAAAAAAAAAAAAAAAAAAAAAAGAGGCCAGGAGCTGTGACTCACACCTGTAATCCCAGCACTTTGGGAGGCCAAGGTGAGTGGATCACTTGAGGTCAGGAGTTCGAGACCAGTCTGGCCAACATGGTGAAAACCTGTCTCTACTCAAAGTACAAAAATTAGCTGGACGTGGTGGTGGGTGCCTATAATCCCAGCTACTTGGGAGGCTGGGGCAGGAGAATTGCTTGAACCTGCGAGGCGGAGGTTGTGGTAAGCTGAGATTGCACCACTGCACTCCAGCCTGGGCAACAGAGTGAGACTCTGTCTCGAAAAAAAAAAAAAAAAGTGAAATTCTATTTTGTGACCTGGAGTTATCCATGGTATAGTAAGTGAGAAAAGTAAACTGCAGAGTAATGAGTGGTACAATCCCATTTTTGTAAAAACAAAAACTATATATAGATATCCCATCTACGTGAGGAATCTGATTCCATACCCAAATCCTTTGTGCTATGTTTCAGGCCTGACCACAGGCCATTACAAAGGCTCTGCCCAGCAGGCCTCACGGGGGAAGCTGCCCTCTCCACACCAGATGTGGTGCACAGTCCCTGCACTGCAGCCGCTGAGAGGACTACAGCCCAGGACTCATACCCCCCTAGCCTAAGAGTCTCCACTGAGAAACTTCTCTGCTCTGACTCAGTCTACTCGTAGTCCTTCCCCTTCTCTCCCTGGCCCTCCATCCCTCGGTCCACAAAATGGCAAAGCCTTTAGTTCAGAGCTCTGGGCACTGAGGCTCCCTCCTGCTAGCGCTGCATGTCATCTGCCAGACCTTCACATGTTGCCATCCTATGGGGAAAAATGGAACCCTGGGGAGTCAGCACTTCCCTCTTTGCCTCTTGCCAGGACTATTGCAGTAAGAGAAGAAACGATTGTTACTTTCAGTTTGGTTCATTGTCCTAACTGACCACCTCGACACCTGGCAGCTTGATAACATATAATTATGTTTGAATGAGTGGCAAGGAAGTTGTGGAAGTGGGAGAGAAAGTTAATTTTTCTTTTTAAAACTTTTTATTATTTTTAATTTTTTAAATTATTATTTTTTTCTTTGTAGAGACGAGGCCTCACTATGTTGCCTAGGCTCGTCGTGAATGCCTGGGTTCAAGCGATCCTCCCACCTCAGTCTCCCAAAGTGCTGGGATTACAGGCATGAGCCACCACGCCTGGTTAACTTTTCTTTATATATTTTTGTATTATTTGACTGTTACAAGAAATGTATGCTCCTTTTGTAAATTTGAAGAGGAACTGATTTGCCCAGATTTGGCTACACAGTCAGAGAAGACCTAGAGTCTTCCTGAATGCCGATTCATCTTTGTAATGTTACCACCCTTCATGAACCCCACATGCCTCAAGCACCTCTCCATGAAGTTCTACTAGGTGGCCCAACCACATCTCAGAGGCCATTATTTGGAGCTCAGGCACAGCAACAAAACTATCCTGCATCTGTTTCAGAAGCCACTAACTGAGAAGCCAGTGACTGAATCTTCTCATAAAAATAAGAACTGGTTAAGCCTAAAGATGCCTGTACTTTTCTACATCACTTGTGCTTTAAGGAAAGGACCCAGAAAAATAGGTTTAGAACTGCCAATCACATTCAAAATAAAAGTATAAGAAGAGGTTCCAAGTGAGGGATTAAATGCATGACTAAAGAATTCATCAGCTCTTCGATTGAAGGTTAGAGCTTGTTAATCTTAGCCATATAAAGAAGTTTAGACCAGGCGTGATGGCTCACATCTATAATCCCAGCACTTGGGGAAGCCAAGGCAGGAAGATCACTTGAACTCAGGAGTTGAGACCAGTCTAGGCAACATACTGAGACCCTCATCTCTACAAAAAATAGAAAAAATTAGCCAGGTGTTGTGGTGCACGCCCATAGTCCCAGCTACTCAGAAAGCTGAGATGGGAGGATCACTTGAGCCCAGAAAGTTGAGGCTGTGATGAGCTATGATCATGCCACTGCACTCCAGCCTGGGCAACAGAGCAAGATCCTGTCTCAAAAAAAAAAAAAAAAAAAAAAAGGTTTAAACAGGTGCGATCTCCCCCCGTAGCCTGGGCATTCTGTATCAGTCTCATACATATATTTCACTAGGCACCCAAGAACTGACTTGAAACTATGCCCACAGGCTCTACAGTATACATCCAGGTGTGATTTATTCAGTGGTCATAGGGAAATTTTCATAGTGTTCAATCAGTAACACTGATAAAGCAAAACCAAACCAAACCACCACTCCCAACTCAATTACCGTATTCATTGCCTATGGGCTACCTACCACCACGGACTGCCAGAGTTCCAGGCCCAGACAGCCACCCAGAGGTCTGGAGGTAGCAGTAGGATGGGGAAGCCACCTCCCCTTCATACATCACTACTAGGAGAAGGGGACATCTTCGTTGTGAGGCACCAAACAGCCAATCACACTTTCTATTGCTTGGGTGATATCTCCCTTGTTCCGTAGCAAGCAAAACTCAACCTATACTGTTGTGTGCTGTGGTTTCATCCTGCAGAATAAGGAAATTTCCTTCTAGATGGTCTCAGAAATGTTCTCCCTCCACAGAGCCCCAACACACAGGTTGCTACTGGGTTTGAAAAGTAGAAGCTCATTCACGCCCCCCACCTCTAAATTTCCTAAAATGAAATGACATTGCCTTAGTACACTGCAGAGCTATTGTTATTGGCTATGGCTATAGAGAAAGCTTCAGATTCATGCAAACAAGTAACAAATTCTTTCTTTCCTTTTTTCTTTTTTTGAGACAAGGTCTCGTTCTGTTGCCCAGGCTGGAGTGCAGTGGCATAATCGTGGCTCACTGTAGCCCTGGACTTCTGGGCTCGAGTGATCCTCTCACCTCAGCCTCTTGAGTAGCTGGGACCACAGGCATGTACCACCATGCCTGGTTAATTAAAAAAAAAAATTTTTTTTTTTGAGACGGAGTTTCACTCTTGTCGCCCAGGCGCGAGTACAATGGTATGAGCTCGACTCACCGCAACCTTCACCTCCCAGATTCAAGTGATTCCCCAGCCTCAGCCTCCCAAGTAGCTGGGATTACAGGCACACACCACCAGGCCTGGCTAATTTTGTATTTTTAGTAGAGACAGGGTTTCTCCGTGTTGGTCAGGCTGGTTTCGAACTCCCGACCTCAGGTGATCCGCCCACCTCAGCCTCACAAAGTGCTGAGATTACAGGCGTGAGCCACCGTGCCTGGCAATTAAAAAAAATTTTTTAGTGCTGGGTACTGGGTTTAAGTGATCCTCACACCTAAGCCTCCCAAAGTGTTGGGATGGCAGGCATGAGCCACCATGCCCAGCATAAATTAAGTTTTAAGGGGAAGATGAAGTTTGGAGAATCAAGTAGTGCAAACACAGGAACACTCTGTCAGCACCTTCTTCGTGTCACCCTCAGAAAGCCTAAAAGCCCATGTTCTGGCAGGGTACATTCCAGAGCACACTTCCGCCCTTCTGCCCTCTCAAGGTAAAAACCTTTTGTTTTAAAACCAGACAAAATCCCCAAATTCACAGTCAAATAATAAATAGGTGCTATGTAAACATGGCATGGAGACAATTAATGGGCATGGAGCTTTTCAGCCTCAGTAGAAAGCTTTGCCCATGTGGCAGAACCTGCCAAGCACTCCCTCTGCTCTAGACACACAACAATGACCTATAACATAGGTGGGAAAGAGAAAGAGAAAAAAATTATGCACGCACACACACACAAATACATAGCCCAACTAAAAAATAAAGGTAGCATCTCTCGGTAGAGTAGAAATGGAAAAGAAATCCAAAATCCCCAAGCTGCTGGACTTGAGAAGCAGGTAATGGTGTCCAGGAGTCCAATTTCTATGGAGTAAAAGGTATTAAAAGTCCTCCAAGTGGGCGGCGCAGTGGCTCACGCCTGTAATCCCAGCACTTTCGGAGGCCAAGGCGGGCAGATCATGAGGTCAGGAGATCGAGACCACAGTGAAACCCTGTTTCTACTAAAACTACAAAAAATTAGCCAGGTGCGGAGGCGGGCGCCTGTAGTCCCAGCTACTCGGGAGGCTGAGGCAGGAGAATGGCATGAACCCAGGAGGAGGAGCTTGCAGTGAGCCGAGATCGGGCCATGCACTCCAGCCTGGGCGGCAGAGTGAGACTCCGTCTCAAAAAAATAAAATAAAAAAAAAAAAAAAAAAAAAAAAATAGTCCTCTAAGTAAGACAAAGGGCAGCGATCAAGCTCACATCTGAAGTTCAATTCCAAACCAAGTCATTTTACTTTGTTATACCCTGGTTTCTTCTCTCCGCAGCAAGAGAACTTGCTGAATGGCAAAGCAAAATGCTTTGAGGCTCTAGTTTAAAAAAGTCCTGGGAGTGCAGAACTTCGTTCCCATCTTTAATTCCTAAGCAATCGGCCAGCCCTGTAACATGGATTCCACCCACTCATGTAGTTAAATGTGTGCCAATGTAGAACACACACACACGCGCGTGAGGAAGCGCCTGCCATCATCTATCCTTTCTGGGTTGTTAGGTTCTGACAGTTAACCTGGAAGGCTATACTGTGACAGCCAAAGCACGAAATGATTAAGACTGTGGGACAGAGGCTAATTGTCAAGCCCTCCTCCAGCTCAGAAGGTTCATGGCTTTGGAGGGAATTCACAGATATGTGAGTAATTGGTGGTAGGAGCCTGTGTGTTGTGGCAGAAACAGCACCGGCCTGGGAATCTGAAATTATAGGTGCCAGCTCCACAGTGGGCTACTGTTAATAGTCTTTAACTCTGAGCCCTGGCATCCTTGCTAATAACAAAAAGGGGCACAATCAGGTGATTTCAAGGCAACTTTCAGCGTTAGAGTGAAATGCTTCTGAAAAGAAGTCTGATACACACTGGGGTAGGAAAATACTGACAAGGACTCCAGTTACTACTTTTCTCAGGAGGTGATAATCACCACAATTTAGATTCTAAGAAATATAAACCAAACACAGAAGCAACAGGATGGGAGAAGCCACCCTTACTATTTCTCTTAAATCATCACAGACAAGGAACCTGTTCCTGAGCAAGGCCCCCAATGTAATTTCATTGTTGTCATCAGTCCCCTTGGAACACAGAGCTACAAACAAAAAGGCATCTCTGACACTGTTAAGAGTATTCATGGATGCCCTGATTCCATTACACACTCTTTCAGCTGAAAGTGATTCGAAACGCAACATTAAACTGCACATTTCCAGAATGGAGGAGAAAATCTGGTACAAGGTGACAAAGAGAAACCATTCGGAAAACCCCTTTTGACAGTGTATATCAATTTCAAGGCACAGGGAGGAAACATCCATTTTGTTCAAAAGCATCAGACCTTGTGGATTCTGTTTGGATGCAGCAGAAGTGTTGTTCTCTTTCAAAAGTATTAGAAACGCATTGTTGGGAAAGAAAGCAGGGCAGCTGAGGGACAAGCCAGGGTTACCTTACCATCGTCAGAGGATGGCTACTCTGTAGATGCTAATTAATGGTATTAAAAAATAGCTGAAGGGAAAAAAGTAAACCTAATAGCCTGGAATCAGTTTGGGTGTATTTCTTGTCATTCAATTTTCAGAATGGAAACTACTAAATAAGTCTGCAAATATGATGATTCATTTAACAAGACCCCAACTATGCAATTAAGCTCCTAGGCAAAAATATTCACAAATGACAGTCAAGGGAAAAATATTTCAGATCTTTAAGTAGCAGCAAAAATAAGTGACCACTCATAGAGCCATAGCTGAGTCCAACGTTCCTTGCTTTCTTCACAACCAGCCCAGTCTGTATTCATACCACCCAGAATAATTTCTCAGTGTCATATTCAGCCACTTTCTGTAGAAACATCTTAGTCTACCATCTTGGCTACCAGCAACACTCATGAGACCCAGCACACCAACACAACATTTTCCAGATCAGGTAAATGCCTTAGTCATTAATGAAAGGTTTTCAAGGTGCATATCATTTCTCAAAAAAAGAGGTCTATGTGTTTGCTTTCTGGTTTTGAATTACAGTCTGCATACCATAAAATTCACCCTCTTAAAGTGATACAAGTCAGCGTTTTTTGGTACATTCTCAGGGTTGTGCGACCATCACCATTATCCAATTCCAGGACATTTTCTTTTTTCTATTTTTTTTTGAGACGGAGTCTTGCTCTGTCGCCTGGGCTGGAGTGCAGTGGCGCGATCTCGGCTCACTGCAAGCTCTGCCTCCCAGGTTCATGCCATTCTCCTGCCTCAGCCTCCCAAGTAGCTGGGACTACAGGCTACCACGCCTGGCTAGTTTTTTCGTATTTTTAGTAGAGACGGGGTTTCACCGTGTTAGCCAGGATGGTCTCGATCTCCCGACCTCATGATCAGCCTGTCTCGGCCTCCCAAAGTGTTGGGATTACAGGCGTGAGCCACCGCAACCGGCCCAATTCCAGGATTTTCGAAATCTGAAAAAGGACTCCCTAGCCCCTGTACATTTTAGTAGCCACTCCCCATCTCTCCTTCCTTCTAAGCCCTGGCAAATACTAATCTACTTTGTCTCTATGGATTAATCTATTCTGGACATTTAATATGAATGGCATTATACAATACATGGTCTTTATGACTGGTTTCATTTGCTTAACATATGTTTTCAAGGTTCATCCATGTTACAGCATGCATCAGTACTTCATTCCTTCTTGTGACTAAATAATATTCCATCACATGAACACATTTTGTTTATCCATTCATTAGTTGGCAGACATTTGTTTCCATTTTTAAAAAAATAGTGAATAATGCTGCAATGAACATTTGTGTACAACTTTTTGTGTAAATATATGTTTTCAGTTCTCTTGGGCCCCAATAATTTCACCCAGGAGTGAAATTATTGAGCCATATGGTAACCTTAACTTTCTGAAGAACCACCAGTTAGCTTTCCAAAGTGACTGTACAATTTTACATTCCTAATTGGTGGGTTTTAGAACTTTCTCTTAAAGGACTCGAGTTCAAACTAGATTCAGATCTGAAAATCTCAGTGATTTCTCATTCAGCACCCTTTTAAAGGCATCTTGCTGAAAAAGTTTTGCCTGCATGTTTAGATTTCAATGTGTATATCACACAATGCTTTATTTTTCATTTGCATCAGAGGATATGTATTCTGCTTCTCTCTAGTGCAGGGTCAATATCTAAAATTCACAATATCGCACGGTCCCCTAGCACAAATGTGTACAACCATTTGTTAAGTGCCAAATCAAGCACATTTTCTTCCTCACAGCAAGTAGCCAGAACAGGTGAAGCCACCAAAGGCATTTATTTTTCTCTCTACTGCAGACTATTTATGAGTAGGATGAACTTTTCTCTTCTTTTTAAAGGTGACTGTTGACTACAATGGCTCACTATTTGTGTGCCAAGACAGGTAGGACTTGCAGAGCCCAGGAAATAATTTCTTCACTAATACCCTGGATTGGTCACACCCTTGTTTGATTTGTGTCCGATTCAGGCCTCTTTACTTGAAAAATAGCAATGTGACGGAACAACTGAGCAGGGTCCCAAGAAGAGGAGTAAACACAATTCAAGGGGTGGAAAATAGAAGCTTTGAAGAGGCTAAAGCAAAAGTGGTATTTTAGCCTGAGGGAAAGAATGAGGAACAATCTCATCACACTTGCCTTCATGCATTTAAAATGGGTTTATTCAGAGAACAGTGGGTGACCAGTTCTTCATGCTCAGAGTGAAACAAACAGGAGGAAATCACATCAAATCAGTAAAATTCTATGGTTGGAAAAGGGAAAACAATTTCTTGATCTTCACTTTATACATTTGACCAAAGCTCATGGATCTCCATCCCTGGAATTCTTAAAAAAGATGTAAAGGAGTTTTGTCTGTATTTGCCTGCCAAGAATCTTGAGGCATCCTTCACTGTAGTTTCTCTAGGGTGCTATAAATCAGGAACTACGTCTGCTGCATGAGGACAAAACCAGACCCATAAACAATGAGATCTAGACTGCATAATGTACTGAGAATGTCTTGCAGTGTGCACTGTGGAAGTAAACAGGACCTCTTCTTTGCCACATGCTCCTGTTCAAAATAAGTTACATTACTTCATCTGGCGAGGCAGGGAGGCTCATCTGTGGTTCATGGTTGGGTTACACAGGCTAGATGCTGCACACCGGCCCTACTTGTAAGGCCTCTCTGGCTCTGCCTGGTTACAGTTACCCAGTGCCAGTTCCTTACACAGCAAAGGCCTGGGAAGCCCATCTCTCATTCATTGAACATAACCCATTAAGTTGGGTTTGGGAGCCGGCTACAGTGAAATGAAAAGTGATCAAAGTTTGCAGTCCAAAGTCAATTTCAAGCTATGAATTAAGTATACTGGGAAAGTGAGTTAGCCACTCTGAGAATCAATTTTCCCCACTTGATAAATACCACTTTCTTCAGACTAAATGAGTGTATGTATGAAGGGACTTTATAGATTATTAGTGATGCTGAATGAATAAATTAAACTCACAAAGAGTCAGTAGGATAGTAATTTACTTGGAACTTCGTTATTTTTGGGTGATTATAAGTGTCTACAAATGGGATCTTAAGGAATTGTACAAAAGAAAAAAAAATTTTTTGTGACCTCGCTTAGGCTTTAAGAATAAAATGGTTGTCTCACATTTTATCGTTAAATAAAAATTTAACATTTTGAAGATTTCTCATTGTCATTTCCATTCACGTGTTCAGATCCCCCCAACATTCCACAGAAAAGAAGGAAGATTGACAGGGGAGTTGGGGGTATTCTTGAATCCCTTGCTCAATAGCTTTGAAACCTCACTCTGCTTATTAATATTAATGTTAGAGTCTCCTTAACATTTTCCCAAGCATATCCATAATTTTTAATTTTATTGTGACAAAGAGATGTATATAAAGGATTCCCACACCAAATCCCCTTTTCCTGCAAAAATTCTACTCAATCCATAATTTATCCAAGGCTCTTACAACTGTCCAAGTAAAAAATGAGTCTGAACTATGTCTGTGGAAACAGAAAATTCTTAGAGATAAAATACATAATTTAAAAAAATTATGTGAGAATTAAAGGAGAAGAAAATGCCTGCAAATCTGCTGAGGTTCCCAGCTTGGGCAATGAAGGACGACGATGCTATTAACACAGGAGAGACAAGCAGAAGAGGTGGTCTGGAGAAGACATTGCATTTTGGGCATCTGAATTTGGGGCATATGCCTGATGTCAGGTGGAGGGGCTAGTGAAGACACAGTTGGAAATGTGGGAGTGGTGCTCAGGAATGAGGTCAGGGCTAAAAAAGATTTGTGAATAGTCGTATCTATATGGTAGTTAAATTATAAAACTGAAACAAGTGTTCTAGGGAATGCATATAGAAAAAGGGGAGAAAAACAAAGCCGAGAACTGAACTAACATATTAAGTGAAAACACAGAAAAACAGGTCCGTTCTCTCATCTACCTTCTAACCTCAGCTACCTGTCAAACTCCTCTTCACAGAATAAATCAGTTAATTTAGGTTGGCCTCTACAACATTTCCCGTGGAATCCGGTGTGAATGAAAACAGGGGACCCCCAAACGAAGACTCCTCGTGCTTGAAAGAGTTCAGGAAACATTCTTCTTTGTCACAGGACTTTTCTGAGTCTTTAATATACTCGTGTAGATTGTTGTTTTCCAAAACCAGGTTCCTTTATAACAATGCCCAAATCTAACTATGGGACGAACATCTAACATCTTTCCACCTTTCTACCATGTGTGGGTCAGATTCAGGGATGGAAGCACTTGACTGACCCATAGCTTAGGGATACGGTGGGCTTCACTCCTGGAGCCTCACCCCCTACTCTTGAAGTCCTGTTGGATGTAAAATCGGAACTGTTCTGCTCCCTCTTGGAAAAAGGCCACAGCAGGCCATCTCTCTCTGCTTCCGTGGTTTTTTGTTTGTTTGTTTTTTGTTTTTTTTGAGATGCACAGGCAGAGGTAAAGAGGCTGAGACTGTGGTGGGGGCTTGTCTGGGAGAACGCCAGGTTCCAGGTTCTCTCCCCCTCTCTCTGGCTTTTTCCATTCTGGTTCTTCTCTTAAATAGTTTTCCAGATAAGGGGGATCAGGGTGGGCTCCCACTAACCTCATTTCCACTAGTTCTGACTTGAAGCTTGGGCTTTCTTGTTCTGATTCTTACTTGATTTTTGTATTTGCTGCTTCTCTGGAATGACCTTCCCTCATCACCAGGATTAGAAGTATTATCTTCCCTCTCACATTGAGAAGGTGGAGAAAAACCACAAGAAAAACTAAGGCTCCAAACCAAATAAAAATATTACAGAGGAGAATCTTGCTGTAATAAAAGGGATCAAATCCTCTGGTTTCAATGGATTATATCTTAGGGTCCCAAAAGTCCTCAAAAATGAGGCTGTTGCAGTACTGTTAGGGATCTAGAAGGAAGGGCGGTGAAGAAGAGATGTGGCTGTGAACAAAGATTAGAGATACGCAAGTCAGGTGTAATTTTTAACATGGGAGACTATGGATTCTGCAATGTGAGAAGGGGAGAGCTGTCTTATCCAGTCTTGATAAGATTCTAGAGTAGGCTGGGGACAGTGGCTCACACCTGTAATCCCAGCACTTTAGGAGGCTGAGATGGGAGGATCACTTGAGTTCAGGAGTTCGTGACCAACCTGGACAACATCATGAGACCCCGTCTCTAGCAAAAATACAAAATATTAGCCAGGCTTGGTGGCACATGCCTGTAGTCCCACTTACTTGGGAGGCTGAGGTGGGAGAATGGTTTGAACCTGGGAGGTAGAGGTTGCAGCGAGCCAAGATCAAGCTACCACTGCACTCCAGCCTGGGTGACAGAGACAGACCCTGTCCAAAAACAGATTCTAGAGTAGATTATGAAAGAAAGGCTTGTGAGGGCTAGTGAAGGAAAGCAGCAGTCACTGGTCTACCTGGGTTCCATAAGAGAGTAAGTCAACTCATTCCCAATGCTTCTCTCCCAAACCCCTTCCTCGTCCAGCTAAAAGAAATGGTAAGCCATAGTCTTTACTTGAACTTTAGAAATCAATAGTCTTTCATGATCTTTTGGTTGACAGTGAAGAGGAAGGGTTAGTACAAGTAAAAATAAGCAAGTTAAAAACAGTTGAAATGTAACAAAATGGAAGAGCTTCCATCCATGAGACACTTGTTGTGATTCAGCTCTTTGGCGTGGCTGTCAGGAGAGTGAGGTTAGGTTTTAAGGATGTTACAAGGTGGGTGGCCTTCAGCTCTCTACCAGGCAGGCCAATTCAGCTCTGAGAGGTGCCACATGTGAACAGGGAAATCACACAAGAACAGGACAAGGAGAGACCTGGATGACGAGAGGTACAAGTCAGTCATCATCTTTGGATGCTAAGAATATCATGTCTTTCTTTTCTTAATCTTGTTTATTTGCATATTTAAATTGCACATAAGTAGCTCTCTGCTCCTCCCATTTGACAGACAGCCGCATCTTCTCTGTCATTGCCAGCCGCATCTCTGAGACACTATGGTGAAGGTGAAGGTCAGAGTCAAAGGATTTGGTTGTATTGGGTGCCTGGTCACCAGGGCTGCTTTTAACTCTGATAAAGTGGATATTGTTGCCATCAATGACCCCTTCCTTAACCTCAACTACATGGTCTGTGTGTTCTAGTATGATTCCACCCATGGCAAATTTCATGGCACCATCAAGGCTGACAATGGGAAGCTTGTTATCAACGAAAATTCCATCATCATCTTCCAGGAGCGAGATCCCTCCAAAATCAAATGGGGCAATGCTGGTGCTGAGTATATAGTGGAATCCACCGGTGTCTTCACCACCATGGAGAAGGCTGGGGCTCACTTGTAGCGGGGAGCCAAAAGGATCATCTCTGCTCCCTCTGCTGACGCCCCCATGTTCGTGATGGGCGTGAACCATGAGAAGTAATGACAACAGCCTCAAGATCATCTGCAGTGCCTCCTGTATCACCAACTGCTTAGTGCCTCTGGCCAAGGTCATCCATGACAACTTTGGTATCGTAGAAGGACTCATGACCACAGTCCACGCCATCACCCAGAAGACTGTGGATGGCCCCTCCAGGAAACTGTGGTGTGACAGCCACGGCGCTCTCCAGAACATCATCCCGGCCTCTACTGGTGCTGCTGAGGTTGTGGGCAAGGTCATCCCTGAGCTAAACAGGAAGTTCACTGGCATGGCCTTCCGTGTCCCCACTGCCAGTGTGTCAGTCGTGGACCTGAACTGCTGTCCGGAAAAACCTGCCAAGTATGATGACATCATATTTGAAGCAGGCATCCAAGGCCCTCTCAAGGGCATCCTAGGCTATACTACTGACCACCAGGTTGTCTCCTCTGACTTCAACAGCGACATCCACTCTTCAACCTTCAATGCTGGGGCTGGCACTGGCTTCAACGACCACGTGTCATTGAAGCTCATTTCCTGGTATGACAATATATTTGTCTACAGCAACAGGGTGGTGGATCTCATGGCCCACATGGCCACCAAGGAGTAAGACCCCTGGACCACCAACCCTAGCGAGAGTGAGAGAGGAAGAGAGAGGCCCTCACTGCTGGGGAGTCACTGCCACACTCAGTCCCCAACAACACTGAGAATTTCCCTTCCTCAAGTTCCCATGCAGACCCCCTGAAAAGGGAGGGGTCTAGAGAGCCCCACTTTGTCATGTGCCATTAATAAAGTCCCCTGTGCTCAGCCGAAAAAAAAAAAATGAGGCCGGGCGCGGTGGCTCAAGCCTGTAATCCCAGTACTTTGGGAGGCCGAGGCGGGTGGATCACGAAGTCAGGAGATCGAGACCATCCTGGCTAACATGGTGAAACCCCGTCTCTACTAAAAATACAAAAAACTAGCCGGGCGTGGTGGCGGGCGCCTGTAGTCCCAGCTACTCGGAGGCTGAGGCAGGAGAATGACGTAAACCCGGGAGGCGGAGCTTGCAGTGAGCCGAGATCATGCCACTGCACTCCAGCCTGGGCGACACAGCGAGACTCCGTCTCAAAAAAAAAAAAAAAAAAAAAAAAAAAAAATGTACATAGGTGACATATACTGCATATGTAATCAGTTTTTTTTAAAACAAATGTTTCATGAAGGAAACATGTACATGAACACATTTTGTATATTTATAAATATACAAAATAAATTTCTGAGGGAGGAGAGTCATCATCCACAAAGAGGTGGCCCAGGCCAGGGAATACTGAGACGCAGGTGAGCTGGTGACATTTGGGAATGTGGTCCTGAAAAGATGAAGAGTACTTACTGAGAAATACAAGGAAAAAGTAGGGGAGGGGAAAAGAAGGAGGGCGCTGAATCTCGGAGGAGCCAATTGAATGGACAAAGATGGCGGCACATGAAAGGCTAAAGAACTGTGGGAGCAGCCTCTACAGCAAGCTGCAGAGATGAGAGGGAGAGAGAAAGGAGGATATCTAAGCAGGAACCAGCTGGACCTACGTAAGCTGACTTGAGAGGCACCTGTGATGTCAGCAAAGATTTAACCAGAGCCAAAGACAGCACCTCCACAGGCTCAAAGGGGAAAACTCTCCTTCCAGAGTTCACAAGGGACATTCAATGCTATGACTGGTCCAGTTGGAAAATGAGGCTGGGGAAAGGGTGGATGACCAGAAAATGGCACCCCCAATGGTGAGACTCTGTAGACAGAGACCCATGGCCAAAGAGGCACTGAGAGGCACTGTTTGGTCCTTGTGAGAAGCCTCAGTGGGGTGGCTTTTATCCCCATACTCCCTCATGCTCTCATAGGGCTGGGTTATGAATCTGAATTATTTAAGTGTAGACAGTAGGGAACAAGAAAGGAGGAAGAACATCATGGACAAAATCAGGAGTGTGATTTTTGATAGATAAACTGTTTCCTGTTTTTGCTGGGATTAGTTATGCCAAAAGTGGAAACTCAGCTTCCTGAAAGAAAAGAGATACCTCCCATTTCAACACAAGAAATAGGAGAAATATTTATACCATGGCCTAGTAAGGCTGAAAAAAAAATCTTCAGGTGCATAAAAAATATCTTAAGTTCTAGAGAAACTATTATAGTTACTTAGGGTTTAACTTCTTTCTCAAACTATAAAATGAAAAGAGACCAGTTCACCCTTAGATATTTCATAGGAATGAATAAAATCAGTGAAGAGATAAATTCACTGGAAGAAAACACACTCTAGTGAATTCACCAGAAATTTGTCATCCTCGATCTACTATTTTCAAGTGTTTTTTCTGGGGGCAAGTTTCAAGTTGTAAGGTTGTCTTTACAACAGCATTACTGAGAGGCACTTCCTACCATAACACCACTCCAGAAAACACTCGGAAGCAGCACCATCCTTTAAGACCCATGTTTCTGTGTCCCAATTTCTATGGACTTATTCAAATTTACAATTTCAAATGTTTAGCATCAGTCAGTAAGTCACACACTCCACAGAACAAGAGGCTCTTAGAACACAATTATTATCTTATTCCCATTGGCTGGTCTCATTCACAACCACCTCTCAAAGGAGAAAAGCAGATGGAGGCTTCCCACATGCAACCCTTTATGGCTCCAGTCTGGTGCAATTTAGGAGTGAGGTTTAGAAGGAATTAGAAAGCGCATTAATAGAGACATTCATTGTAATTTGAAACATGAATTTGCTGTTCAAAAGGCTAAACTGGAGTGCTTAAAGCTAAGTGCTTAAAACTACCCCAGAAACCTAAAGTAATGTACCATAATTACAATTACATTCCTTCAATAATAGATTTAAAAAGTTAACACTTTCTTGTGTTTGGCTGGAATCACTCAGTCATCCACTGTAGTTGTGAGATCTCTTTCTTGGAAATCAACATCTTCATTTGGTTTCCACATGAATAATTCTTGGAAGCTACAAAGTCTTTGAAGGGTATTTATTTTGCCTTGAGGGCTGGTGGCCTCAAAGTTCACATGAACCTCACAGATGCAAACTATCTCAGCATGATTCATCTATGCCTATAGCGTTCTCACCAAAGGGAGGTCCCTGCCTGTGTGGGGTTTCTGTATTTATACTGCTTGTGTGTTTATTTGTAGTTAAAATTGTTTTCACAAGTCAAATAAATTCAAAGATGACCTACAATGCACATGCATGAGAAATTAAGCCAAAACTCAGATTCTTGACTGAGTCACTGTTTGTTTTATCTTGGTGATGGGACATGTGCTTCACCTGAACTTCAAACTTCTTATCTTTCTGCCTCCATAATTGCAATCATCCCACTCTCTACACTGGCTACATTTTATTTAAACCTTCAAACTGTGGAGGAAAAAAAGAAGCATCTAACCCAAGAGAGGTGTCACCTAGACAGGAATTATCTGACAGCTTAGAGAATTTCTTTTCTCCATGAAATGCTGTGGTGGTTACGCCAATTCCCAGAATGACTAAAGAAAAATAACTTTTCCTATAAAAGATGAGAAAATGACCAAATGACCTAGACTAGCTCTGAAGGGTAAGCACGGAGTCCCAGGTTGAAGACTACATTCTAACCACACACCAGTCATACTCTGCTCTAGGAAAAACCTTAAGTACTTCTGTCCCTAACTTAGATGTTGTTTACTTTCAGTTTACATACAGTGCAAACATCAGGGCCTACATGATTTCCAAGTCAAAAAAGATAAGGACTAATCCAGAAAGGAGAAGGAATTCTGTTTCATGCAGACTCATTGACAGCAGCAAGAGATAACAAACCCACAACACAGGAAGCTTTAGAAAAAAACTAAATAAAAAACCGTAATCTCAAAGAAGACTACAGCCAACAATAAATATTAATACTATAAAGTAAGGTCCTAAGGACACCACAGTTTTGGAGGAACAAGGGATTGGAAGTTCATATCCATTATTTGGAAGCATTAAGAAATGTTTAGATTATTTTCCATTACTCTGTGTTTCAGGAGGAAGGGGAAAAACTGTTTTAAACCTGTATGCAGAGTGTAATTTCCCTCGGGGGAAAGTGAGATTATGTATGAAAAAAGGCTGGAAAGATGTACCCGTAATTGGTAACAGTGGTTGGGGAGGGGAGGAGATTACAGGCAATTTTTCCTTTTTGCCTGTTTGTATTTTCTACAAGAAACATGACATATATCTACAGCAAAAACCGCGTAACACATCCTTGAATTTTCCTGCTAAAATTGGTCTATGTGTTTTACTAAGGTAGAGATCTCCACCACAAAACACCAGGCAGACACAGGCCTGTTCAGTGCTTCCCATCGCCCCAGCCTTACAGCCCCTCATTTCCCCATAAAAAAGGGCTGGAGAAGGGTACTGAGAATCTCTATACAAGGTACCCACTTATAGGAGCATTTTGCGAGAGTTTAGGGAGTCCACACAGTGGAGCAGGCTGGCTTAGTGGAATAAATAGGCTGCGGTGAGAGTCATTCTAGGCCACAGCACTCATGGGCATGATCCGCCTTCATTTTACCCATGGGGAATGACACAGCAAGGAGCTGGAAGGCTTAGACATGAAGACTGACCTCTGCAGACTGGTGCGAGGGAAATGGTCGTGGCTCCCAGCAGCGGCTCTTCCCACTCTCAGGACCTGTTGTCTGTGGCCTGAGACCAGAGACCCACAGCCAGGCAGAAGGTCTCCCAGCACAGGCCCAGTTAGCGCCCCGTCTGCAGTTCCTCTCTTGGTAGCATCACCCTGCTATATGCCAACAACTTGGGAGTCACTGTTTTAGAGAATCTGCCAAGCCCCAAGTTTGCCTTCGGGTTAACCCCTAACTATGTGTGGCCCATCTTAGGAGTTCCTTAGCGAGGTTTCTGTCTTGCACAGGTAGTCAGGTGAGTGTGCACAAAGCTCTGTGATCAGACCCTGTGGTGACCACACCTGATGTGTGCTTGTCCAGAGGGGGCTCACTGCCATGGAGTCTGCAGCAGTGCCTGGCCAGATGAGCATCAGAGGCCTCAGCAAAGGCCTTCCTGACCTTCCCCTGGGAACTCCGGATAGCCAAGGAGCAGCACCGTGCTCAGAAAGCCACAGAGCAGGACAGGAAACTTCACAAGCTCACCTTCTTCCAAGGCTTGGATTTTCATTCAATTGCAGGCTCTGTTGGAGGCTCAGAAGAGGCATGGTAGATGCACCTGACAGCAGTAACTTACCCATACCCCGAGAATAAGCCTCATAGCAGACACACCTGACAGCAGTTATCTCAAGAAATGAGGGTTGCCACGTGGAGGGTGCTAGGGGGAGGATGCTAAGTGAAGATGCTATACAAACTGCGTCCTTTTTTTTTTTTGAGACGGAGTCTGGCTCTGTCACCCAGGCTGGAGTGCAGTGGCCGGATCTCAGCTCACTGCAACCTCCGCCTCCCGGGTTCACGCCATTCTCCTGCCTCAGCCTCCCAAGTAGCTGGGACTACAGGTGCCCGCCACCACGCCAGGCTAATTTTTTGCATTTTCAGTAGAGACGGGGTTTCACCGTGTTAGCCAGGATGGTCTCGATCTCCTGACCTCGTGATCCACCCGCCTCGGCCTCCCAAAGTGCTGGGATTACAAGCGTGAGCCACTGCGCCCAGCCTCAAACTGTGTCCTTTTTACAAGCAGGTGCAGTTCTGTCCAGACTGCCATCACTGGGCCGTTCCTGTGTGTAAGTTCCCCATAATAAAATCTTGTGTCTTGCTTGTTGGCTTTGGGCCTCTTCTTCAGCTTCTTGAACCTGGTGCCATCCCTACTGAAATTAATAGGGATCTAGCATGGCAAAGGAACATGTGATGAAACACGCTCAAAACAGGGGCCATATCGGTTAAGAACTAAAGAACACCACATTGAGGACCAAGAAGGGAGGGGCTGGCAGAGAAACCTGGAGGAGGCTGAAATGCCTTTGGACCTGAAGAACTATGCATGATTCAATCCTTCCTCTAATTGAAGGGAAAGAAACTATTTTTTTTTTCAAAGCACCTGCCAAGTAGCAGGTACTGTGTCTACGTTCTCTTCAACAACCCAAGGAGGCAGATATTACTCTTACTTTGCAAGAAGGGTTTTTAAGTGATGGTCTTGAAGTCCCCAAGCAGGGACTGAGAAGCAGATTTACCTGGTTCCCAATATGTGCTGCCGCCCAGATCAACCAAATGGTCTTTTCAGGTCTGTGAGTCCATCCAAGGTCATCTCCTGCCTGCCCACATTGGGATGTTTGGGTGGAATCAGGCAGTCCAGGGTTGAGTGCTGGCCTTCCCACTTGTCCCCTGCAACCCTGGACTGGCTGTTAGGCCTCTCCAAGCCTCAGCTTCCTCCCCTCTATAAACCACAGCCGTCTACCACACACCATGCCATGAAGATCATCAGCCAGCACCTGTCAGGGCTGAGCACCAAATCCAGATAGGGTAAATGTGCACGAGTGGGAATGGGCATCAGGAGCAGTCGTCCTGATTTCAGATCACCTGCTTTGCATGCAGCAGTTGTTTTTCAGCTGTGAGACTAATTGTTCACAACTTGACAAAGCAGGTCCAAGTACAACACAAATTGCTACAACCTCTCGCCAGTCCTCAGCTCATTTCTTCCTCAGCTCTTCCTCACTTGGTGGGTAATTAGAACACTTGTCAAATACAGAAATTTGAAATCACTAATGTGACTCTCAAACTTATTGCAGATCATTAAACATTTACTAGAGGTGCATAATGCAGAGATGTGGTAAATGACATTTCTTCACAGAAATTGTTGAGCTTAGAAATCTTCAATCATTTCATTTTAGGGGTGAAGCAACCAAAATCTTGAGAGGCTGGTGGTTTGGCCAGATCTAAACCCGAGGGGTTTGTTATTCCGTTTGCTGTGCTTGCTACCACTCATGGTGGACTATTAATTCTCACCTCCACTCCTGGTTGCTTTTGAACATGTGGGGTGAGCTTGGAGAGAGCCAACGTCCTAAGATAGAGGAACACTCCCGATGCATTTTGCCCCCTCCAGTGAAGGTCAGGGTGCTTCTCAGTCCTGGATTCCTGCCTTGATCCAGCTGCTGCCTTTTCTTTGTCTGCACTGGTTTCTGCTCCATGCTGGGGGGACCATCCTTTTGCTCCTCTCCTTTGTCAGATCCAATAATACTAAAAATGTTGAACTCTGGTGAATTTCCGTCCAGACAATTGCCAGGGACAAAAATAGTGAAATGAGAACAAATGGGAGTGACCCAGAAGACAGACTGCACCCAGAGAGACCACAGACTCTGGAGCCAGGATGTGGAGGCACCGTCTAGGGACACCAATGTCCCCTGGCTTATGTCCTACATTGCCGGGAGGGAGAAATGTGCGCTGGAAATCTAGGTATGCCCTAAATTAGCGAGTGGAGATCATGGCTGCAAACGCTAGACAGAGCCAAACCACCAGGCTGAAGCAAATCTGTCTCAAATGTTGGGTAACAGCTACACTGAATAAAAACATTCTGTGCATATGGAAGGCTCAGCCTCCAAAGGAGCTTGACATTTTTAACTATAAAAAGGTCTCAGATTAAATCCATGTGACCTTGAGTGTAACAGGAACCCCGGTAACACCACACTTTTACCAATCAAATGAGAACTCCCAAGACCTTTTTTCCTCTCCCCTTCTGTTTTTCTTCTTTCAGCATTTAATCCTCGAGCACCTCCTACCTTGTGCCAGGCACTGTGCTAGGCACTGGGATCAGATGTGGAAGCAGAAAGGGCCGTTTCTGCTGCACAGAACTCACAATACAGGGAGGACCGTGATCCATCTGTGAAGGTGGGAGATGCCTCAGGGAGGTCCCGGAGGGGACAGAGAGACTGATGCTGAAAGGACTGGCACGGGGAGGTCATGGAGAAGGATGGAGAGCAGTTCAGGTAGAAGCAACTGCGTGTGTGAAGGCTGCATGGTGGCAGATGCTCGGCCTGTGTGAGGAGCTAGACAAAGCCATGCATGCCGCTCAGTGAGGAAAACGACAGGCTCAGGGGAGGCTCGAGGGATGGGCTGGGGCCAGTCAGAAGGACTCTGCAGGTCATCAAAAAAGTTCAGATGAGCTCAACAGTCATCTCTGAAGGGCTTTGAGAGGAGGGCTTATCTTTTACAAAGGTTATCCCTGTTGTGTGTGGAAACTGGACTGGTACAGGACAGAGCTGAGAGGGAACCAGAGCTTGTTGCTGAAGTTCAGTGAGGTGTGTGACAGTACCTGAACAGCAGCAGTGAATGGCGAAAAAGAGAAATGATGCCCACCAGATGTCATCTGGAATCAGAACTGATGTGTGAGGATGGACTGGGAGCCGGGCCCAATGGGGTGGAGGCCATGTTTGCTAGGTGCCTGTATGTGCTGGGCATTAGGAGAGTGTTTCCTCAAAAGAAGCCACCTCTGTCATTCATATGCCAGGTCCCTGTGCACCTACTGTTAATGGTGTCCTCCCTTGACTGACTGTACCTACTTGTCTTTAAAGAATATGGAAAAGCCTGCAATGGTATCAACACTGTCATGGTTTTTTCAAACAACAATACTATATATAATCAATTTTTGAAGCACCTAAGCAGAGTTGAGCCTCCTTCTAGAAGAGCTTTGAGAGAATACAAAGCTAAGATTTTATTCCTACCATAAATGAGCTCTGGCCTATTAGGGAAGAGAGAGAGACACCCAGTTATACTACAGTGTGAAAAGTGAAGCAAAAGGAATAGAGGGGAGATCCTTGGGCCCCTGGCACACAGAGAGGCATCAGTGAACAGGTGTCTGCCTGGGATGGGATGGAGGAGTCAGGGAAAACCTCAAGGAAGAAGTGATGCTGAAGCTGAAGCTTCTAGAAGACATCCCAGGGCTGTTCTTGACAGAGAAGGAGGGAAGCGTGTTATCAAGACAAGGGGCAGGAAAAACTTAGTTCTGGGAGATGTGAGTACCTGGTCTGGCATTGCCAGAGCTCAGGGTGTGAGGATAAGAAGTGACAGGTGAAGGTAGAAAGAGGGTAGAATCTGGACTTCAGTCTGAAGATATGTCACTGAAGGGCTTTCAACAGGGAAGTGGTGTGGCCACCCCACATTGTAGTAATCTTGGGGACTGCCAGATGGGTGCCAATGCAGTGGCCAGCCCTTGTTAAGGGGCCCAGGTGAGGTTCCTATATGGAGTCTAAAAAAGATGCAGCTGGTGATTAACAGGGATTGATGACAGAAGCGGTGGGGAGGGGGAATGCAGGTCAGGGTAAATTATCCTAGGTTTTTGGTTTAAGTTTAGGCACTTAGTAGCCTAAGAACACAGGAGAGAGGGCTCTATTGGGGAAAAGAAAACTATGCTAGTTCTGGGCATCTTAAGTATGAGATTTGCAGGACATCTTATTTATCCATACTTTACCTTTACCCTTGATTGAAAGGGTGATTACATAAACACACACAAAGTAAAATAAAAATATATGTGGAAGATAAAACTAGAAAGATCAGAGGAAGGTAGGCATTAATACAAAGAACATGTACTGTAAGGCCCTTGTGCTTATTAGAAGCGGGTCACAAATGCTTCAGAACAGGCTACACAGACACAAACCAGGATTGGTTTACACAACTCAGGGCCCAAAACGAATTTTAAAAAGCCACAGAAACAAACAAACAAAAAATTACCCTGCTCTCAGTCCCCAGTCTTTTCCTAAATTGCATACGAGAGAAACGTCCTCTGTGGTCCTGAAAAGAGAGGAGGCTGTGTGATAGAATGAGCAAGCTCTTCAGCACGGTCCTTCAGTGAATGCCACAGCACATTTCACATAGCTGTTTCTCACAACCTTCTCCAACGGAGGCACGTGGCCTAAGCAAGCCATTCAGGAAACCATTGAGAAGGGCCACAAGTGTGAGCTTCAGGCTTCATCCAGGGATAGATTTGAGAATTTCTAGAAGGGTGCGAGGAATAGAAATCCTCCCTAAATACTGTTCCTCTCAACAGAATCTTTCAGAAATACCAAAAGGCAGCAAGTTCAAGTTCATGGCCACCCTGCCCAATAAATACCTGAAAAGCAGTTACTCCACCAGCCAGGCAATAGGCTTGCTAAGTTGGTTAGAGTTGTGGGGGAAGCAGAATGATCAAGTGTGAGGGAAGTTCAAGTTGAGCCCTGCCACGTGCCTCATGGAAAGCCCCTGATGCTCTGCAGAAATGTGGGAGGCTGACAAGAGGGGAGAGATGACTGGAGGAAGGGAGGTCATGGGGCCTGGTGTGTGGGAGGGAAGTGCGGCTTGGGCTTCTGTACTTGGGCAACATTGGGATGTAAGTGGATGCTGAAGGTGCGTAAGATGGCTCAGGTGGGATGTGGAGAAGCTGGCTGAAGACAAACCCTGGGGCAGCCTGCATGTCAGTGGCAGGTGTGAAGAGGTTCCACCAGTGAAGGGGAGGAAGGGGGAGAGGAAATCCTGGAAGCTGAGCAGAGAGATTGTTTCAAGAAGAGTTGGTGTGTACTTATAGTAGCTGCCTTTAACCCCTCTGTAAGTGAGTGTTTTTGATAGGGTAATATTAGCTGCTATAACAGATAATCCTAAATATCTCATGGCTTCATACAGTGTGTGTTCATTTCGCACATGAAATACAAGGTCTGATTGGCTTGGGCGTAGTTGCAGGGGTATTCTGCCAGCTTCAGCACGCACTTCCAAAGCCATCCTGGTTTGTCAACTTCTAGTCTGGAGAATAGTGAGGATGGTGTGTAGGGCAGTCTCCTAGGATTTATGTAATATGAGTCACAACAAAGTTGGCAGTTTAAAACAATAGAAAATGACTTCTCTCACAGTTCTGGAGTGTGCAAGCCTGAAATAAAAATTGTAGGGCCATGCTCCTTCTGAAGGCTCTGCAGACTCCTTCCTGGCCTCTTCCCAGCTCCTGGTGATTCCAGGAAAACCTTGGTTTCCTTAACTTGTGTCTTCTTAACCCCAGTCTCTACCTCCATTTCCTCCATTTTCACTGGTCATCTTCCCTGTGTCTGTCTATACATGCCCTTAAGTCCAGTCGCTGGATTTAGGGTCTGCCCTACTCCAGTTTGGCCTCATCTTAATTATAACTACAAAGGTCCCATTTCCAAGTGAGGTCCCTTTCACAGGTGCTGGGGGTTAGGACTTCAACATAACTTTTTCCTGGAACATAACAGTTCAAGACAACAATATGTACGAGGTTTTCGAGGGTCATATATCACTCTGCCCACACCTCCGTGGTTGAAACTGAGCCATGTAGCTATGACTACAACACACTGAAGGCTGAGGAAGGTTGTTCCCTGTGCCCAGGAGAAAGGAAAAGGTAGCAGGAGGGCAGCTAGTCAGCTCCACCATACCGCAGGGCAGGGAGGTGGGGGAGCACACTGGGACAGAATCAAGGCTGTCACAAGGGGGAAATGCAGCCAGGGAATGCATGCTCTGAGGGACGATCCTGGATGTGAAGAGAACCAAGTTAAGAGGAAGACACGCCTGTAATCCTAGCACTTTGGGAGACCGAGGCGGGCGGATCACAAAGTCAGGAGTTCAAGACCAATCTGGCCAACATAGTGAAACCCTGTCTCTACTAAAAATACAAAAAATTAGCCAGGCCTGGTGGCGGGCGCCTGTAATCCCAGCAACTCAGGAGGCCGAGGCAGGAGAATCACTTGAACCTGGGAGGCGGAGGTTGCAGTGAGCCAAGATTAGGCCATTGCACTCTAGACTGGGCAACAGAGCGAGACTCTGTCTCGAAAGGAAAAAAAAAAGGAGGAAGACGCAGGGGTAAGGGGAAGCTTTTTGTGCAAAATGAGAGAACTTTGAGTATGTTTGCAGGCAGGTAAGAAGCCGGGGGAAGGGAGCAAATCCAGATATGTGGGGTCAGAGAGGACGGGTGGAGACTTTTTAGAGGGGGTGGAACAAGGAATACTGGTGGAAGAAATCAGCACATCCCTGAAGCTAAGTGTGGAAAGGCACAAATCCTGTGAAATACCAAATGATAAAAGACAAGACAGCTGCGGTTTGCTTGGCTTTTTAAGCCCTTTACCTGATTTCTTCTAGGCCTAACCTGAGACATGTTTGTTTTGCACAGCTTATTGCATAGATTCAGTCACCTGTACTACACACATTATACGCAGATACGTTAGGAACGTCTCTCTTCCAAGCACATTCCCAATGTGCTAATCCTGAAAGCGCTTGCAGAAATGTTGGGTCAACCAGAAGACTGCTTGCTGGCAATGTACTAAAACAGTAATGAATACTTCAGCATCATGTAATTATGTATCTGCTGCAGAAAGAACAGGGGGCTAGTCTAGCTCTTCCTGGTGTGGTACCACTAGCCCTGAGAGGCTCTGATCCACAAACCTGCACCACTTGGGGTAAGGAAGTTGTCTGCAGAGTCCACCCTTAAAAGGGTAAAGCAGAATACTGCTTTTAAGCGGCAGAATCCTGATGGCTGTGACATGTATAGGTGGCCTGTGTGTGAGCAACTGGTCCTCACGCAGAGGGAGAAAGGGCACAGTTGCCCAATCACCAACAAAACCAGCCTCGTGGCCTGAACAAAATTAGCCTGTTTGAGAGCCTGCTCATAAGCTAAATAATTAAGTATCCATTCCAGAAAACAATACGAAGATTGGTTTGTTGGTCTTCTGACATTCATTCAATGTCCTCTATGGGCAAAGGCAACTTGTGAAAAGCATGGCATTGAAAGTACCATACTGAACAACTGTTTTTAACAGCTCCATGGGAAACCCTGAGGGACTGTTGATGGGTGTAAACCAAAAAGTATCCAAGACACGTCTCAATTGATTTAAAAGTTCATTTTGCCAACGTTAAGGAATGCCTGGGAGAGAAAAACATGGAATCACAGAAGAAAAACATGGAATCACAGAAACAGTCTGTGGTCGGTGCCTTTCTCCAAAGATGAATTAGAGGGCTTCAACATTTAAAGGGGAAAAGTGGGCTGGAGGGGAAAGAGGGAGGGTATGGTAACCCACATGTTACAAGAGAAAAGCAACAGGTAGGGAAATAGTCAATTATCTGTTCATCTGGGGCTCAGTAAATTAGTACTTTCCATAAGATAAGGAGAATCCAGAGTAGCTACCAGTGGAGATATTTAACCTTTTATCGGCAGCTATTTGCTTAGGAACAAAAGGAAAGGCAGTTTCTTGCATGACTCAACTTTCAGCTTTTTTTTTTTTTTTCCTTTTTGGCTTAATAAATCGGGGACCCTAGTTTTTATTTTTTTTTTCCACCTGGGGATAATATTACTAATGATAATTATTATGGTTATTGGTACAGTAATAAAACACTTTTTGAGCATTTATTATATGCCAGAAACTTGTGCTTAACATTTTATACACTTTAAATCATTTAATCCTTCTACTAACCTTATCACAGATAAGGCCTCTTATTATCCCCATTTCCCCATTTTACTGATAAGGAAGGCACAGAAAGGTTGGGTATTTTGTTCAAGGTCCCACAGCGCTATGATAAGTCGCAGAAGCCAGGACCTGAATCCAGCTTGTGTTTCTCCAGAATCTGCGCTACTAATCAGTATGTAACCTGCTCTACATCACAAGTGTTCCTATCTGTTTTACATACTGGGCCTCTGTTGTAAGGTCTCATTTAAATAAAGGGTCTGGAAAGTATATAATACAGCTTTTTAAAAAAAATTTTTTTAGATGATCTATTAACATTGAGAAATTGGTGCAGTCCATTTGGAAGGACCATGTGTCCTTGAAATGCTGGTGGCAATGATGACCTGCCAGTTCTGAATCACAAAGAACATGACAAGGGTGTGGTGGGGGAACAACTATACAAAAACTTTGACACAGAAAAGCAGCAAAACAGGAGCGAAAAGTGAGCAAAGAGATGAATCAGTGTGAAAATGGATTGCATGAATCCGATTTTTGCAGGCAGGCCTGGTGGCCCACAGTAGGGAAAGAGTTCCCACTCTGTGATTTCAAAAGCCTCTTTATTATTGCCTGGGATACCACTGGAAAAGAAAAGCAAGGGTCCAGGAGCCGGGTGGGGGGAAGCACAGGCCAGCACAGAGGGTCAGGGCAGGCTCCAGGCCCAGCAATGCAGCTCTAGGCTTCTTGTGCAGCTGAGTTCCCTGGGAAGCAGTGACCTTGACTTCACGGCTAAGTCTTGCAAGAAAAAGAAAAAGAAAAAAAACAAAACAAAACAGAACAACAACAACAACAAAAACCCTGCACAACTGTGTTTTTCGGATGCCTGAGAGCCGGGAGGCTTTTTTAAAGGCTTTGTTGAAAAAGGACTTTTTCTGTGTTACTTAGAGACAACCATTGCTTGCCAAAACACTAGGTAAAAAAAAAAAAATCGCAAAATTCAAGAGCTGGAAAGAATATTACAGGCTGCCCAGTGTGTCCCAAAGCAACTAAATTATCATTATAAACTTTGTGGAGACACAGACACACACACACACACACACACACACACACACACGGGCCTTTGGAGTGTGCTGACTTGAATTCAGCATATTGTCCACATCTAATCTAGAAAGAATACAGTTCTAGGGTCCAGAGCTAATATCTGGCAGCAATATTGGCTAAGATGAATTCTATTACACAGTGGAGTCCTAAAGCAGCTCAGGAACGCTATCAGAAGAGTTCACAACACACGCTTTTACATCAGCCCAAAAGTTCATGTAGCCCTTTCATATGCAAGCCATCTACACTGTAATGCAAATTATATTTTACCGTGCATCATGTATTTATTATAAACTTAAATATATTTACTATCTGTAGTAGTAGCAGCAGCAGAAATAATATATTGATAATCACTGTTGATAACTAGCATTTATTAGGTGCTTTCCATAAGGCAGGCAAATACTTGTATAAACATTTCAAATGCACTCAATTCGCACATAAAGTTTAATGCTTTTGCATGAATTATGTTTTACTTATTTTGCCACCATTCCTCCCCATACCCCATTACAATGTGAGTTCCATAATGGCAGAGGTTCAGGGGTTTTTGTCTTCATTATTAACTAAGCCTTCAGTTCCCAGAACACAGGAGGCATGCAAATATTTTCTGAGTTGAATTAATTCATTTAATCCTCACAATGACTGTAAGGGATAGGGATTGTTAGAATTCCTAACTTACAGATGGGGTAACTGGGGCACAGAATGGTTAAGTAACTGGCTGGAGGTTGCACAGTAAGTGACAGAATTAGGATTCAATCCTGGGCCATCTGACTCCAAACCCTGTACTTTTGGCGAATCCATAGCATTTCTATTTTAATAATGACAATAGCTAACATGTACCAAGTGCTTCCTGTGTGCCAGGTACCACACTGAATGCCTTCTGTGCACCCTCTCATTAATATAACAGTTCTACAAAGGAGGCTATTATTATTTTAGTCACACATTTTAGAAGGATCCTCTACCTCGACCAAAGTCATTCTGTTAAGTTGTGTGGCTAGAATTCAAACTCAGGCCCGCGTGAGTTCCAAGCACATGCTCATAACCATTGCCCCGTTCTGTGTCCTGAGCCATCCTTCACGGAGAGAGATACTGTGCACTCTAGCTATGGGTCTCCCTTCGCTACTCTTTAAAAATTTTATTTTAGATTTGTATCTAATTTAAAAATGTTCATACTATCTTTTTTCATAACCCATATAAAGTTTGGGTTACTAAAAAGGACTATCATTAAGTGAAAGAGCAGCACCGCTAGTCTGAGGGGTGAAGGTGAACTGAACCAGGGCCAGCAAAACCATGTCGGGCCATGACAGGAGGAAGTGGTGCCAGCGGCAACTCCAGATCTGTGATGCACTAAAACCCTTAGGAAGGGATTCTGGAAAACCACTTTCCTTTGGGAAGGTACCAGAGGGATGACTCAAAGGGAACCTGCAGGGCTGGGGAGGGTTAGAGACAGGAAACTGATCCCAGTCAGGTTGGTTGGCTCTGCCAGCTGACAGGCAGGCAGTAGTAGTGGGAGGTGCCAAGGGTGGGCAGTATTTAAAACAAAGTCATAGGCTGGGCACGGTGGCTCACGCCTGTAATCCTAGCACTTTGGGAGGCGGAGGTGGGTGAATCACGAGGTCAAGAGATCGAGACCATCCTGGCCAACACGATGAAACCTTGTCTCTACTAAAAATACAAAAATTAGCTGGGCATGGTGGCGCGTGCTTGTAGTTCCAGCTACTCGGGAGGCTGAGGCAGGAGAATCACTTGAACCAGGGAGTTGGAGGTGGCAGTGAGCCGAGATGGTGCCACTGCACCCTGGGCTGGTGACAGAGGGAGACTCTGTCTCAAAAAAAACAAAACAAAACAAAACAAAAAACAAAACAAAACAAAACACAAAGGCATGAAGCCTGGGTGCTGAGGCTCACGCCTGTAATCCCAGCACTTTGGAAGGCCGAGGTGGGAGGATTGCTTGAATCCAGCAGCTCAACAGCAGCCTAAGTGACATAGGGAGACCCATCTCTGTAAAAAATAAAAATAAATTAGCCAGGTGTGGTGGCACATGCCTGTGATCCCAACTACTTGGGAGGCTGAGGTGGAAGGATCACTTGAACTTGGGAGGTCAAGGCTGCAGTGAGCCATGATCATGCCAGTGCACTCCAGCCTGGGTGACAGACTCAAACCCTGTCTCTAAAAAATAAAATAAAAGGATGAAAGAATCCACTTCTCACATTGAAGGGCAGGATGTAATACCAAGGGAAAGGTGGTGGTCACCACTCAGGCCCACACACAGCCACTAAACCATGAGCTGTTAGTTCAGCTCATTTCTTGATGGGTTGGGCTTTGAAAAGTGATAGAAGCAATCTTAACACCCAAGTGGCAGACACTGTCTGCAGCCTGCTGACTGGGACCTCTTGAGAGCCAGAAGAACTCAAAGGTCAGTGCCGTACAGTTCTTCTGAAGCTACAGAGAACATCAGGAGCAGGGTGGGGACTTCCTGGGAAGCTGAGATCTGGGGAAACTGCTGAAGCACAGCTCTCAGGGGGAACCAAGTCCCAATGGAGCTGGCAACTGAAAATTTTCTTTATGCTTTAGGTTTGGAGCATCTTATCTGTCTTCTGCCATCTATGCCTAACCTAACAAGATTGAAGGGAAGAAAACGGAGGAGTCAGGAAGCTGAGCTGACCAGGTCAGTCTTTGGCTGGATACTAATTGAGTGGTTCCCAAATTTCAGAGCTAGAAAACACCACTGAAATCAATTAGTAAGATCTTGTTAACTTCATTTGTTCTTTAAAGCGGGAAACCGGCTCAGCAGGGGAAGTGGGTTTCTAATTGTTATGCAGTTTGCTACAGGACAAGATTGTGATTTATCTCTGGACTCCCAACCCAGTGTTTTTTCCATTGCTGTCTCAATGAGGCAGCTAAGAGCAAAGACACACACCTGTACTCTGGAAAACTTTCTTTCTTTCATTTTATTTTTTTGGAGGTATTTTTGTCAGGCAGGAGTGCAGTGGCATGATCAAGGCTCATTGCAGCCTCAATCTCCTGGGCTCAAGTGATCCTTCCACCTTAGCCTCCTGAGTAGCTGGGACTACGTGTGTGTGCCACCACATCTGGCTAGTTTTTAAATTTTTTGTAGACGTGGAATCTCATCATGTTGCCCAGGCTGGTTTCAAACTCCTGAACTCAAATTATTCTCCTGCTTCAGCCTCCCAAAGTGGTGGGATTATGGGTGTGAGCCACCATGTCCGGCCAGGAAACATTTGTTTTTATAGTTATACTCCTTTTTTCCCCAATAATGCTTGAAAGTTTTGACCAAGGAGAAAATACATTCTTAGTAATCCCCCAAGATAGCAGAGGCTCAGCAAACTGTTCATGGATAAAGAGTAGGGCCAGAGTATGATTTGATCTTAGAAAGAACTGATGTTGCTACCAGATACCAAGCAAAATCTTGGAAAGGGAGGAGATGGGTCCTTCAAAAACAGGTGATGACCAAGGTTCTGGTATGCATCCTGCCGCTGGCTATCTGTGGGAACTTGAGACAGACTATTTCTGTGAGCTTCACTTTCCATCAGTAAAAAACGGAATCTGGACTAGATGAGTGGTTCCCACAGTGGCCCCAAGCTCAAGGATTCTGATTCGGTAAGCCTGAGAATAAGGGCCCTGCAATTATTATTATTATTATTATTTTTAAAATCCCACAGGTGAATACATGAATGTCTGCCCTGGACTGATAGAGGGATGGGAGGATGGACAGATATATTTGATGAAAATTGTTAACTGCAGGATCTAGGTAGTAGGTATACAAGAATGACTCAACTATTATATATGTTGGCAAAAGTCCCCCAGGTGATTCTGATGTACAGGCCAGTTTGGCATCCTCTGGACCAGATGCCAGCCTCAGACTGAGTTCAGGGTACTTCACTGCCCCTCAGGGCAGCCCCAGGTGCCACCTTGGGAAAAGGGAGCTGGTGTGAACCTCAGCCTTGTTCTAGAGTTTAGTCTGGGCAGCTCCACCTTATTTGTTTATACACAGGAGAATTTGTGTAAGATTCTACTGCAAAGTGTACCAACAATGGACCCACTGCTTAACGTATATAAACCACTTTATGAGTTGGTTGTTAAGGCCTTACATAGATCCAACTGTTTATGAATTTACAAAATTACTTAAGGTTTGCTGTGCAAGATGGAATGAAGGCTTTAAAAATGAATATTATATATATGTGCGCACGTGCACACACACACACACACACACACACTCTTGGTTATTATAAGAGTCAAGCAAGAGAGGAGAGTTCAAGCTCAGATCTCATGGCCATTGCCATGGTCACTGCAGCACTAGCTGCCACTGAGCATGCCTGGGCCCTGTTTGCACCTCTTCTGCCTCACCCACCACCCCCTCTTTCTTTGGTCCATTTCTGTCTGGTCCTCAACTATAAAAGGTACATTTCTGGTTCAAGGCTGTATTAGTCTGTTCTCATTCTGCTAAAAGGACATAGCCAAGACTGGGTAATTTATAAAGAATAAGAGGTTTAATTGACTCACAGTTCCACACAGCTGGGGAGGCTTCACAATCATGGCAGAAGGTGAAGGAGGCGCAAAGGCACGTCTTACATGATGGCAGGCAAGAGAGCATGTGAAGGAAACTGCCCTTTATAAAACCATCAGACCTCACGAGACTTACTCTCACGAGAACAGCATGGGAAAAATACTCCCCCATGATTCAGTTACCTCTCACCTGGTCCCCTCCCATGACACGTGGGATTACGTTATAGGAACTACAATTCAAGATGAGATTTGGGTGAGGACACAGCCAAATCATATCAAAGGCCTTGGCTGTTTCATTTGCCAGAGCATCTTGACTCACCTCCTTCAGACCTTACTCTAAGACTCTCTCCCCCATGACACCTTCTGTTGCTACCACATCTGAAACTGCCACCCACCCCTGACTACTAAGTCCCTTCCCTTGTCCTGTGTTTCTCTTTAGAAATTATTACCAATAGCATACTCAACATTTTACTTATGTGCCTTGCTTATTATCTGTCTTTCCAGACTGGTTTGCAAGCTCCTTGAAGGCAGGATTGTTTTTGTTCATGGCTGTGTTCCTAGTGCGTTTGACAGTGCCTGGCATGAGACATATTTGGTGACAGAATGAAGGGCTGAACCACGCTTGTGCTTTATATACATCATCTGTCACCTGCATGGCAATCTAGAAGAGTAGGAACCAGTCCCTTCCACAAATGGGAAAGCAAGGTATTTTCTAGAGGGATGAGGGCCAGCTTTTCCAAACCCGAGCGCCTGGGATCATTCTATTTCACCACTCTACCTCACACGACCCCGGCTCACTTCCGAGGGCTGACATGTTTCTCCCTCCCTTCCTGTACTAACAGCTAAACCATATTTGGGCCTGGAGAGTTTATTACCCTGCTTAAACAAGACAGGACAGAGTTGAAGGTGAAATGCCCATATTGTTCAGTTAACTCCTTGAAGCAAACAAATCATTTGATAACTGTACACCACACACCAGTAAGGACTGCTCAGTGAACATCAACATCCCATCAGGAAACAAGACCTTCATAAACCATTGTCTGTTGATGGTGGCTCAATGCGGGTTATATTTCACAAAAACGAGTATGATCCCGTCCAACATGTATATCACAAAATGACCCCAAGTGCCATACATTGAAGCACTATTCACAACCACAATGACACTGAAATAAGAAAGCAAAGGGCTTAGCCTGTAGAATCCTGCTGCAATGGATTCTGACCTGTGAGGCAATTCTGTTGATGCAGTGTACCAGCATTGCTATTTCTGCAGCCAAAGAACACGATTACAAATGTGTGCCTTTAACCCAAGGCAGCCCTGACTCAGTAAAGCCCAGAGCTTCATGTGTCTCCTGAAACACCTGCCTTGTCTGTCACACTGCTTTGTATATGGATGTCTGACTACCTGCCTACCTGGGCTGACTACAAGTACAAGAGGACAGAGACCTTGTCTGCCTACTTCACGGTGGCTTCCCCAGCACAGTGCCCAGCAGATGCCTGGCTCGTGGAAGGCATATAAATATTTGTTGAATCCTGCTCCTACCATGACATTTTACTCTGCTTACCCTTTATCTTCTAACTATGTAATACATGCACGATGGACTGTAAAAGTTTATCATATGCAAACTGAGGATGGATTGAGGTGTATATATAAGTAATCCATTCATAATAGTTATTTCAAATCTTATATTAAGGATGACATCAATGGGAGGAAATGAACTCAAAAAACATACTGAAGAACTGCAGTTTGAGAGCAGATAAGAAACTAAACTATTAAACTGAACTGGTATATCATTTAAAAATCTTTACAATGTAACTATGACAATTTAAAAATAACCGCCAAAGAACAGAAGTTTTTAAAACATCAGTATAGTCACACCCTACCTGATTAATGTAATCTTTCTCCTTTAGCAATGAAATAATCCTTGCTTTCTATGATGAACTTTCCAAAGACAAATATTTGGTATGCTGTTTACCTGTAGGCTTTTTCATTATTTAAATGTGTTCTTCTCCAAGATGAAAGTGGATCTCGGTGAGTCAGCTCTTTCTTCACTATCTTTGATAGCTAAAGCTGAACTTACTGCATCTCTCCTAAAACTAACAGTGACAACATGCAGGTAACAAAAGAGGTAATTGGTCTTTGGGCTTAAAAATGATAGTGATATCCAAGTTGTAACTTCATCAGAACAAAAGGGAAAATGTATCAAAAACTGAATAAAGACACTATTACTAATTGAACCTAGTAAGAATTCCCTTTTCAATGCTACCGGTGGCCAAAACTGCTAACTGTCCACCAGAATCAATTCCCTTGGGCCTGGGTAGATGACTTAGACTACATTTCCCAGCAGCCTTATTTGCTTCTCAGTAAAGCCACATAACTGGATTCTAGCCAATGGAATGCACCCAGAAATGTTGTGTGTCTCTAACAGGCCTTGCCCCTAACCCCCTTCCTTGAGTGCTCCTCCACACTCTTGTCCCCTTCTGTCTCACTGGATGGAGATGCCTCAAGAGCTCTTGGAAGCCAAGAGTTAAAAATGTCAGAGCCTCCTTCAGCCTAGGTCCACGAGTGCCTGCAAGGGACAAAGGCACTGCTTCATTAAACTCTTTTTGGTTTTTTTTTTTGAGACGGAGTCTTGCTCAGTTGCCCCAGGCTGGAGTGCAGTGGCGTGATCTCAACTCACTGCAAGCTCCGCCTCCCGGGCTCACACCATTCTCCTGCCTCAGCCTCCCGAAGAGCTGGGACTACAGGCGCCCGCCACCACGCCTGGCTAATTTTTTTTTTTTTTGTATTTTTTGTAGAGACGGGGTTTCACCATGTTAGCCAGGATGGTCTCGATCTCCTGACCTCATGAGCCACCCGCCTCGGCCTCCCAAAGTGCTGCTTCATTAAACTCTTAAAAGAAAGAGGCAAAAAAGAAAATAGTCATGTTATTTCTTTAAAATCCTCAAAGTCACAGAAACATAATGCTTTGCTGGGTGTGATGGTTCATGCCTATAATCCTAGCACTTTGGGAGGCGAGGCAAGAGGACGGCTTGAGCACAGGTCCAGCATAGTGAGACCCCATCTCTGCAAAAAATAAAAATTAGCCTGGCATGGTGGCATGCACCTGTAATCCTAGCTACTCAGGAGGCTGACATGGGAGGATGGCTTAAGTTAAGGAGTTTGAGGCTGCAGTGAGCTATGATCATGCTACTGCAATCTAGCCTGGGTGACAGAGTAAGACCCTGTCTCGAAAGGAAAGAAAAGAAAAGAAAGGAAGAATGGGAAGGAAAGGAAGGAAGAAAGAAAAAGAAAGACATAATATTTCTTTCTGTTTGTTGTTTTTTTGTTTTTTTTTTGAGACGAGGTCTTGCTCTGTCACCAGGCTGGAGTGCAGTGGCACAATCTCTGCTCACTGCAACTTCTGCTTCCCAAGTTCAAGCAATTCTCCTGCCTCAGCCTTCTGAGTAGCTGGGATTACAGGCCCACACCACCATGCCTGGCTAATTTTTGTATTTTTTTTTTTTTTTTTTTAGTAGAGATGGGGTTTCAGCATGTTGGCCCAGCTAGTCTCGAACTCCTGACCTTGTGATCTGCCCGCCTCGGCCTCCCAAGGTGCTGGGATTACAGGCGTGAGCCACTGCACAGGGCCTCAAACATAATATTTCATGGGCACCTTGAAAAACTTAGCACAACATCCTTGCTAAGTGGAATGCAGTTGATGTACAACTATTTTTATTAAGAAGAACCCACTACTTCCTTCAGCAGCTTATTGCATCTATAAACAGTTTCCTGATCAGTATGATAACAGTAATAGTAGCTAACCATTACTGAGCAGTTGACATACACCTGGCTCTGTGCTAAGGGCCTTCCAGGCATCTGCTCATCTAATCCTCACCTGAGGAGTGAGTACTATCATTATCTCCATTTACAGTTGACAACACTCAGTACAGAAAACATGAGATTAGCCCAAGGTCACACATACTAGTGGCAGAGCCAGGATTCAGCTCAGGCCATCTGAGTCCAGAGTCCCTGCTCTTAACCACCATCCTGCCTGCCTGTGGCTGTCACTTCTATCCCAGACTCCTGGACAGCTAACCTTACCACCTTACCCCATATCTCACAAATACCTGATCTTTTACATTAACAAAAGTTATCTTTTCATGTGGCTAAAAAACTGTAGCTCTTTTGAATTTGCCTCATCTTTTCAAACAGTTCCAATCTCTTCACCACTCCAGTCTCTCTTTTGAAGGTTCCTGTTCATCTATACACATGCTGAATTATGTCACCTAGAAAGGGACTTCATAGGTAAAATGACATTAATAATAGTACTTCCCCAAATGGGTTGATGTTAGGATTACTGAGGTTATTTATGTAAAATTCATGTAAAGCCCTAGACACTAGTAACAGTACTTACTACGGACAAAGTAAGCCAGCCAGTAAGAAACATTAGCTATTATTTACCTTGTATCTCAAATACTGCAGCCTATGATTAGATTAGGTTCTGGTGTCTATAGCACACTACTGACCAGATTAAATTTACTGTCTACTTAAATACATTAAAAAAAAAAAGTGAGCCATTGATAAGCTGTCTCCCCTATCCTGCTAGTTTTCTTTTTTTTTGGTGACAGGGTCTCACTCTGTCACCCAGGCTGGAATGCATTGGTGCAATCATGGCACACTGCAGCCCAACCTCCCAAGCTCAAGTGATCCTCCTGCCTCAGCCTCCTGCGTAGCTGGGACCACAGGCGTGTGCCAATGTGCCCAACTAATTGAAACACATTTTTAAAAATAGAGACAAGGTCTCACTTTGTTGCCCGGGTTGGTCTTTAAGTCCTGGGCTCAAATGATCTCCCACCATAGCCTCCAAAAGTGCTGGGATTACAGACGTGAGCCACCGTACCCTGCTGCCAGGCTGGTTTTTGTCTTTTCAACAGGTGTGATGCTTTACCTTTACTGTGGTTAAGCTTCACCTGGTATTTACCCACTTTCCCAGGCACTAAAGGACTTTTTGAGTCTTGCTAGTTCATCTTACTTGGTTTCATATCACCTACAAATTAGATGATTAGGTCCTGGAAATCTATACAGTTGTGGGCTTGAGTGGGCAAACATAGGGCCTTGGGTTCTCTACTAGGAAGTTCCCTCCTGACATTGATCCGCTGTTCTACCCTAGCTCAGCAGCCAGGCATAGAAAAGGTGACTATCTTGATCACAATAATCTCATGCCAGCATTTCTAAGTGCACATATTCTAATTCTATGAACTTCATGAGACTTCCTAGCTCAGCCTTTCAGTGGGCTAAGAGAAACGGGACGTGTTTAAAGGCATAGCTTGGTTGGAATGGGGAACTGCAACAACTACACTTTCCCAGGGGCCCAACAATGAAAAGTCCGCACGGGGGCATGTCTGACCCATTCCAGACAAGGGAATGGAGGGCCGGTATAGGGTGGGATGCTTCACAGCTACTCAGGCTTCAGAACGACCCAGCAGGAAGAGGAGGCTGACATGTGGAGCTGGATCGTGTTAGAAATTCTCACCCCAGTTCCACTCTTCAGAGGAACAGGGCCTCAGTTCTAGAATGTCAGGCTGGCAGAAAGAAATCTGCAGCCAGCCGGCCCAGGCACAGGCAGCCCCCCCCGCCGCCCCGCCGCCCCCCCGCCCCCCCCCCCCCCCCCCCCCCCCCCCCCCCCCCCCCCCCCCCCCCCCCCCCCCCCCCCCCCGCCACTGCATGTAGCAGGCTGCAGCGTGGAAGGGGAAACACGGGTTCCAGGAGCTTGCCCTGCATGTGGTGTCTGGCTGCAGCAGGACTTGCTGAGACTGCCTTATAGTGCGCCTGCAGTCGAATGCTTTGACCCTCAGGCCAGGAGCAGCTAAAATATTTCACTCCTTCCTAGCTCTCTCAGATGCCCACGGGTAGACTTTAGAGTGGTGATTCTTAAACTGGAGCATACATCGGAGTCACCTGTAGGACTTGCTAAACACAGACTGCTGGGTCCACCCACGGCGTTTCAGTGAGCCGTGATCTGCTCTCCTAACAAGTTCCCAGGTGATGCTGCCGCCAGTCTGGGGATCACACTTTGAAGACCACTAATTCAGAGCAAGAGGTGTCAGGAAGAGCTTCAAAAATCCCTGAGAGAGGAAGTTCAGAGAGAGAAGGGCCTCTTGGGTGCCCTCTGTGTGGACAGCAAGTGGCCTGATGGGAAAAGTAGAGACTGTCTCAAGCCATTACTTGGTTTCTCTGCTTGTATTTGTGATCATTTGGTAGCATTATTTTCTTTCTGCTCATCCCTTCTACAGGTTGTGGGTATAGCTAAGGGATTACATGAAATACACACTAAAAAGATGGGGAGGGGGCTCTGCAGATAAAAGGGAGAAGCAGCAATTCACCTTTCACAATGGAGAAGAGTTGTTGATTTTGGTTTTTCTCTGTTATTTTTCAAATACATGTCAAAGAAAGTGAGAGGAATAGTGTATTTAATATAGTTAATGGCTTAAGGTCAAATATATTTCCAAACTCAGAGGAAGGCTAATATCAGAGCAGGAGCTCACTGGCATGTATGGATAGATGAACCACTTTTTAGCAAAAAAGAGCTTCAGAAAGGATTTGTACTGGCTGTTGGTGAAATCCATGGACATAAGAAGAAATGAATAGTTCTTTGCATGCCCTTGGCTTGGAGGCAGTTACCTAATATTTCATATTTTACCATCAGCAAAAGGAAGAAACCTGGAGATAAGATGCCACAGATGCGTAATTGATTTTGAATTTAGAAACGTTAAGTCCTGTTTAATACCTAACTCCTGTCCTCAGGAACATTCAGACTTGTCAAAGGAACTCACCTTTGAACTAATAGAGAAAGCTTTCACTCTAATGGGGGGTAATTGTGGGAAACTAAAAAGGAGTGAAAGATACATGAAAGAAAACCATCCTGGCTGGACTTTGCTGGCTTCGTTCAGGGACAATTCATGGAATGCCGTTCACTCCCGTCCTACCGAGCTAATGAATGAACACATTCGACTTTCCCTACCCTTTCCTAGGAGACTCTCAAGCACGAGAAGATGACCCTCTATTCCCAGAAGTCTGTGGGCTCAATTCGAAAACGTCAGTGAGACACTTGCTTCCAAAGAAGTTATAAGCACAACACAATGGAAGTCTGAATTTATGGTAGCATTCATTTATAGAATCAGAAAATGCTTATATTATTTTCAATAGATTACGATCAAAATGAAAACATTTATTTTTAATTTTAATTTTTTGAGACAGGGTCTCACTCTGTCACCCAGGCTGGAGTGCAGTGGCATGATCACAGCTCACTGCAGCCTTGACATCTCTGGGCTCAGGTGATCTGCTCACCTCAGCCTCCTCAGTAGCTGGGATTACGGGTGTGAGCCACCACACCCAGCTAATGTATATATATATTTTTGTAAAGATGGGTTTTTTCCATGTTGCCCAGACTGGTCTGTAACTCCTAGGCTCAAGTAATCCTCCTACTGCTCAGCGTCCCAAAGTGCTAGGATTGCAGGCATGAGCCACCGCACTCGGCCAAAAACACAACATTTAAAATAGTCTCAGAACTTTGGGACTCTTGGAATGAGATGGGAGATCTCATGTTGAGAAAAAATCCTTTTCTACATTATAAATGGATGAATTGGACCATCCAAAGCTTATCTTGTCGACAACTGCAGTGCATTTAAAATAGCCTCTAAGGCAGCCTTCCACTCACTCCATAATCCATTTTAGGTGAAAACTAAGATGCCATTGATTATAAGGTATGTCACTATTTCACATAAAAACAGGAAGAAAAAAATGTTAATGAGAACTTCTTTATTTAGAGATGCTAAAATGAGAAAAACAAAACCCTGTGAGTCTCAGCATGGATGGGAAATCCCAGGGTACGGTGCAGAGACTGGGGATCAGATCCAACTCCCAGTCTTGGGCGGGGGGTGGCCCTGCTCCTCCGTAGCTGCCCAAGCCTGGGGAAACCACTTCCCCTCACTCTGCCTCAGTTTATTAATTGGTAAACTGTATTTAACTGGTATTAACAGTGCCTACTTCTCACTATATTATTGAGATAATTAAATGTGATCCTCTGTTATAGTATTTAATACGTGCCTTGTGCTTTTTAGCTGTTTTAGTGCCACTGTTACTATAAGTCTGGCAAGGGTAGAATTAAGAATTTAATGAATCTTAAACGCTTTTTAAAACTCTGAGTGACTTCACCCAGTCTCAGTTGCTAAACCCTTACACATTGTTTAAAATACGTGGTAATGGCTTCGCTTCCTCGGTACCTTAGTTCTCTAGAGATGAAATGAAATTATCTCTAAAATGGAGTCAAAGCACCTTCTAAACTGAAGAATCAGTCAGAGCCCTAAGGAGCTGATGACTCAAACACAATGGGTGATAGTTTGCATATTGCTTTGCATGACATTTGCATGCTACTGGTTCATTTTTTGCCTGAAGTGAAAATCCACCCACCATCTGCTTCTTTCCTGGTCCCTTATGATCCCCTAGGTGTTGAGTTGGCTGCCTCTGCCCAGGAAAAATAAAGCAACTGGCATGCATCAAGCAGTTACTGCATGTGCCTCTGTGGCTGGTTAGCTTGGCAGAGTAGAAGGGCAAGTTCTATCAGGGCATGGAACAGACCACATGGATCAGGTACCCGCGTCACTGTGGACCATCCTACATGAATGGTCCTACGTCCTCTGAGTGGCATGGTCGTTGACTCAAAAACCCATAAAGCCACAAATAGCATCAGGCAACATTTCCAGAATACAACTAAGTGTGCAGATGTCTGATGGTAAATCAGATGATACACAGCTTAGTTCCTGACCATTGGCAGCTTCCCAAATCAAACCAGGGCAAAGCTTCTCTTTTCTTGTGTGTGAATAATTATGGGGGCAGTGAACATATAACAAAGATTTTTTACTCTCAAAACTGTCAAGATGTAAAAAAAAAAAAAAAAAAAAAAAAAAAAAAAAAAGGCACATGACAGCTAATATCTAGCAATAAAGAAGAAAATTTAGCACTTCATTAATCAGGACCCTGTTGCCAGAACCTTCTGCGGCTCTAAGCATTTGTTTTAAACTGAGCCCTGGGATTCCTGACTGCTCGTCAATCAGTGATAATGGACTTACATTTCTATAGATATGATCAAAGCTCACTTAGCTGTTGTTTCTTGGGAATAACTGAATATTTCTGTAAGCTCAAACACCTATATTATTAGTATGGCAAACTAGACAATGATCCTATAAGATGATATCAGTATCTATTGTTTATAAAAGAGCTGCGAATGGCACGCTAGTAAGCATCCTATAAATGATCCTTCAGATGGCGCATAAAAATACCAACTCACATTGTTCTCAGGTTTCCTGAAGTATGACCCAGATGTGAAAAGCACACCAAATAATCAACTACAAAACCCCAAATTTATATCTGGATACTGGGGCTAGAATACTGTAAGCATAATTAAGTTTATTAGGTTTTAGAGGTAGTATTTTATCATTAAGCTTATTAGGTTTTAGAGATACTGCTTTTTTGATTTTTTTTTGTGTGTGTGTGTGTGTTATGGCTTTATTAAGTATAAAAGTATCTGTTAGGCTTTTCAAATGATTGGATATAACATGTAAAACATCATACTTTTTTTTTTTTTTTTTTTGGAGACAGAGTCTCACTGTGTCGCCCAGGCTGGAGTGCAGTGGCACAATCTTGGCTCACTGCAACCTCTGCCTCCCATGTTCAAGTGATTCTCCTGCCTCAGCCTCCTGGGTAGCTGGGACTACAGGTGCGCACCGCCACACCCGGCTCATTTTTTTTTGTATTTTTAGTGGTGATGGGGTTTTACCATATTGTCCAGGATGGTCTCAATCTCCTGACCTCGTGATCTGCCCGCCTTGGCCTCCCAAAGTGCTGGGATTATCGGTGTGAGCCACCATGCCCGGCCAAAACATCATATTTTTATGAACACTTAGAAACACCAAGAACTTCAGTTATATTAACATTTCCAAAACAAATCCTAAGAAATATAAAATAACCAAAAGATAAACCTTTACAACTTTACTTTCTAAAAGTGCCACTCCTCGTGGGATAATTTTTAGAGATTATCTAGTTCAATACCACTGCCTTTATAGATGAAATCGAAGTCTGGTCTGGAAATGGGCACCTAAGTACAACAGAAGGCAAGAACCCAGAAGATGAACACTTGGGACTGGCAGGTCCCTGGACAGAGGACTGGAGCTTCTGAGATACAGGCTTAGAAGCCCCGGCTAGGTAGTTGGCTCTGTTAAGGAGCCTGGAACTTTGAAGGAAACTATGTTTAAAAATGAGAAAAAGGCATTGGGGAGGAGTTGAGTCTTGAATAGTTGAACATAAAGGTATTCCAGCCAGGAAGTTGAGGTAACTTCTGACTCAGGTCATCTGGTGAAAGGCGCTTCCCTGGGAGGTAGGGGTGGGCCTGTTTCCAGGAGCAAGGCACTCAGTCACTTCCTTAGTCCCCAAGTGGGCCAGGAAGCAAACTCATTTTAAAGGACAGGAAACCAGACATAAATGCAAAAGGTGAACGTGAGTGCAACAGCTGAATCATCCACTTGGTCTTACTCAATTGGAGCAGACAAAGAGGAATTGCCTCCTTTGCTGCTCTCCTCTGTCTCCCAACCAGCTCAAGATCAGGAACTGAACAAGAGGCCAGGGGCTGGCCCCTCAGTGTGTTTTAAAAGCCCCTGAAGACCGAAGATTCCTGTCTTTGAAGCTGCTCAAACGCTGGGGTGGGAGAGGAGTAGCAGATGTGCTGGTTCTTTTCCATCTGTCCCCATCCTGGAGGTACTGTCCTGGCCTATGTCTGTGTCCTGGCAGGCTGACCTCCCTGGGCCACTCGTCAGCTGGCTTCCTGCTGGGGTCAGCTGATGGGAAGGTCGGGCAAGAGATGGGAGGGCGGGCAGAGAGAAGTCAGCGTCTCTCCTCCCATTTCTCCCAATAGCTCCTGCCCAGTGGTCCCTCATTAGTGACTCCCACTATCCTTGGCTCTGCTACAGTGTTTCCTTCCCTGGTTCCTCAGGGTGGTCAACTCCTTCCTGGGGACCTCAACACTCCTGGCTGGTTCTCTCCACCTCCTTCATTCGCAGCTGACCCATCTGAGTTGGAGTCTGTCTCCTGTCAGAACCCTGACCTGACACAGGGGAACAGCAGCCACAGGGTAAACATAGCATTTTACACATACTTCCATTTACTGGGCAGAATTTTACAAGGAAACGTAAATATATATGTTTTTACAACATGTATTACACATTTCTCCACCTCTTTCATGTTAGAACATGTAATTACATTTCATGTAATACATGTTAGAATATTTATTGTAAAACATATATATATATGTTTATATCACCACATATATACTTTTGAAATCAACAGACCTTCACAAACACCAATGTTCAAGCCCCCAAAACCGCCACCAGGTCAGTTCGCCCCTTGTTGTCCAGGATCTTTCCTGGGAAAGGATGCTTTACTAGGAGGAATGGAGGCTGCCTCAGCCTAAGTTTGCTTTGTAAATGGAAGTAAAATTAAGGTGAATTTCTTGATTGCCTCAAGGGAGTTGGTGTTCTGGGCTGCAGAGGCAATAGCAACTTAAGCTGGAGACAGGGAAGGGGAAAGGGAATCAGGAAAGATCAGACCTCAAAAAGGGTGGAGCAAGCAGGAGAGCCCACAAAAGCCATGTGACCTAGAGGAAGGGGAAAGAAGAATGAGAGTCCTCACAGCCCTTCAGCGGGGGAAAAAGTCCTGTACTTTTACTACTTTCAGAATAAAGAGTCAGTTCTTTGGTAGAGGTCCCACTCTCAGGCCAGCATATTTTGTTATGAAAGCGGTGGAGAAGTGTGTAATACATGTTAGAATATTTGTTGTAAAATCTGTAATTTAAAAATTCCCCACACCAAAAGTGAAGAAGCTTCAGTTATTGAAAAGAAAATCACAACTGCCAGGTGTGGTGGTGCAACCTGTAATCCCAGCTACTCAGGCTGCTGAGGTGGGAGGATTGTTTGAGCCCAGGAATTTGAGTCTAGCTTGGGCAACATAGTGAGACCCTGTCTCTAATTTTTAAAAAATAAATGAAATAAAAACATAAATGTATCTCATTCCCTGGCAATGCTGGATAAAGGAAGGGTTAACAACGATCTCTTGGCCAAAATTTCCTTTAGTTGAACCCGGACATGAGGTGACTGCAGTTTCTATAGGAATGTGCATAAAAGGAGAAGCTTCTGGGAGAGAACAGTGCAAAGTCACTAAGTAAAAATGGAGTCAACTGGGGAGTCATCCCAGGCTCCCTTCCAAACACCCAAGGCACTCGAATCCCCTTCCTTCCTCCTCATCAGTCTCACATCATATGCTCCTGCTAAGTTTTCATTGAGAAGCAGGTTCTGAAGTCAAAAAAACGTTTGAATACTACTGGTTTAGATTTATCACAGACATGTACATGAACTGCTATATGCATAAGTAACAGACTGCCTTTACCTTGTAATATCAACCTGATTGCTCTTAAATGCATTTTCATTCTGATGTAGAAGGCCTGTCTTTAATTATTTCTAATCATTTAATTTTTTGAGACAAAATAAAAACATCAGAAGGCATTAGAAATTAGCAAGAATCAAGACAGCTCATTTGCTTACCTGCTATCCCCAGCATTTGCAACATACAGCTTCCCCAAAAGGCAAATCACAATGAGGGCCGTGCAGCCACCAGATATATTATATGAACTCCTCTCTCGTTCTATCTGTAGGTCCTGGAGAATAAAACAGAGTTAGTGTTGGATTGTGTAGGATGTATAGCAAAAGCTTTCTCACCTTCACTCTCTTTACAGTCATCAGACTCTGAATGTGCTTCAAGAAGGGACTAGAAAAATCTTTAGTGCTTGCTTTCCTACCACCTAATGAGCATTTCTGGAGAGGACACTGGCATAAAACTGCCACATATTAGACCATGTGTGAACCAGAGACAGGAAACAATAGACAGCAAACAGAAACAATCAGACAAAAATGCAAATGAAATGTAAGTTGTATTCAGTAAATATCACAGCTTATGGAAAATTTAATCTTTGTGGATTGCATGAGCTGCTATGTGAAACATACACCAGAGAGGCTGAGAATGCCAAGTACTTGGACCTGATCAATGTTTTGTTTTGTTTGTTTTTCTGAAGACAGGGTCTGGCTCTGTCACCCAGGCTGGAGTGCAGTGGCCCAATCTCAGCTCACTGCAACCTCTGCTTCCCAGGCTCAAGTGATCCTCCCACCTCAGCCTTCCGAGTACCTGGGACCACAGGTGTGCGCCACTACGCCCGGATAATTTTTGTATTTTTTGTAGAGATGGGGTCCTCCCACATTGTCCAGGCTGGTCTTGAACTCCTGTGCTCAAGCAATCTGCCTGCCTCGGCCTCCCAAAGTGCTGGGATTATAGGCACGAGCCACTGCGCCCAGCCTTGCCTTTTTAAAGAGAAGGTTTGCTCTGTTACCCAGGCTGGAGTGCAGTGGTATGATCATAGCTCACTGCAGCCTTGACCTCCTGGGCTCAAGCCTCCTGCCTTAGCCTCCTGGGTAGCTGAGACTACAGGTCTATGCAGCCACCACACCCAGCTAACTTTTCTATTTTTTGTGGGGACAAGGTCTCACTATGTTGCCCAGGCTGGTCTCAAACTCTTGGTTTCAAACAATCACGTCTCAGCCTTCCAAAGCGCTAGGCCGCCATACCCAGCCCAGACTTGATCAATGTTTTAAACTCCAAAATCTTGGATAAATAGTCTCTTTTACAGAGGAATTACAGAAAGATGTCTTCTGTTCAACACAGGCAGGAGTCAACCCATGACTTACAGGGCAAAGACTTATAATGACTTATAAATGACTTAAAATGACTTAAATTATAAATGACTTATAATGACTCAAATGACTTAAAATGACTTATAGGGCTTCTGAACTCAGACCTGACTTTTCCCACAGCCACCAATTTACAGTGGTAACACGTTCATAATAATTAGAAACATTCATTGAGAACTTTCTCTACGTCAGGCAGTGTGCTGAGCACTTTATCCTCAAACTCTCATATCGTCCTCACGACCGTCACTAGGAACCTCATTGTTTAGTTGCAGAGAAGTGGGGGTAGCCTGCCCATATTTACCTGGCTAGAGTCTAGATTCCAACCTGGCTCTCTTCCAAAGCTTGTGTTGTTACCTGCCACCTAATGAGGCCTCCCCAAGAAATTAATATTAAAAATAGACCAACACTGACATCATCAAGACAGATATCTGTGAAATTCTGTTAGCGATAGAAGCAAAGGTTCTGTTACCTCAGAAAAATCGGAGTTAGTAAGATACACTGAATGCCCAGCTAAAATGATGCCAAATCTTCCAGTGGTAATCTACTACTTTTGTGCAGAGGGAAGGAAAATGAGGGCTGGCTAAAAATTACAAGAAGAGGAAGAAATGGTGACGTTGATGGTGTTGTTGGCGGGTGTAGGGTCAGGCCACTATTGTAATCCTGAGAATCCCACAGAGTTAGAGCTCAGCTGCTTCAACCAGCCTCCTCATGGAAAAGGGGGAGAGAAGTCAAGACTCCAGCATTTACCAGCAACTGCTTTGCTCTAGGGGCCAGAGATGGTAACATAAAAAGGATAAATCACCAGTGGGAAACTGGAAACAGAAGAGGTTGACCTTAGGGATATCATACTGGTTAAAGAGTAAGTGGAAGCCAGTCACAGTGGCTAATGCCTGTAATTCCAATACTCTGGGAGAGAGAGACAGGAGGATCACTTGAGGCCAGGAGTTCAAGACCAGCCTGGGCAACATAGTGATACCCCCATCTCTACAAAAAATAATTAGCTGGATGTGGTGGCACATGACTGTAGTCTTCGCTACTTGGGAGGCTGAGGATAGAGGATCTCTTGAGCCCAGGAGTTTGAGGCTACAGTAAGCCATGGTCATGCCACTGCACTTCAACTGGGGTTACAGAGCAAGATCCTGTCTCAAAAACAGAAACAGAACAACAACAAAAACCAGTAAATAGAGAAAAAACACAAAGCCAGGACTTGGGAGAGACCCACACACTGGGAGTGAGCTGGGTAAGAGGTTGGGGGAGGGGAGCTGGGGAGTCACAGGGAAGAGGTAGGAATACATGTTGGGGGATATAGGGGTTTATAAACAACTGAGGAAACACTTCGATATGGGAGTGAACAGCAGCAGCAAAAGCTGCAGAAGCATCAAGCATGGGGCGAACTTCAAAGGACTATGTGGGATTTTTAACATTTACTTCAACTGTGTATTAATTAGCTTTCTTAAAGGACTGTCATGAGTCTAAATTAGCCGGCATGTGTGAGGGGCTTAGCAGGATATCTAGACCCTTCCCGCAGCCCAGAAGCTTCAACATTGAGAGCGGTGGCCTTTCTTGCTCACCTTAGGCCCTCAACACCCAGGTTAGGCCAGGTAAATGGTAGTTTAATAAATGTCTGTTCAATGGACAAATGAAGAAATAAATTTTAAATTTTTTATCTCCCTATCCCCTTACCTCTGCCTTATGGATTCCACAATTCACAAATGAAAAGCTTACAATGCTAACGCTCGCTGAGATAATAATTAAGCAGAAACCCATGTTTCAATTAAAATGCTCGATTGACAAAAGTGGTTATCAGAACCTACACAAGAGTGGTAGGAGGCTGGAGGATGAAAAGGAGGGGCATGGGTGTCGGGTGGGAAGAATTAGTTCAAGGAAATACAAGAGAGGAGAAGGAAAACATCAAGATGCCTGTTTAACCTCCAAGAAAACCCATAAAAACAGAACCCCAAACCCTACTGACAAAGGAGTTTGTGGATGGAACTATTTCTTTTTTTTTTTTTTTTTTGCATTTAAAGAACTCATATAAAGTTGATACTATGATAGATACATATTTTACTAAATTAATATATAAATTGATAAAGAGTCTACATCCAATATATCAAAAGGAACTACTCAGCTACTGAGATTATTTTTTCACTGTCAGAATCAATATTTGCTTGAATACCCAAAAGGCTGAAAGACAATATTTATTAAAAATTATTTGAACACGCCGGGCGTGGTGGCTCACGCCTGTAATCCTAGCACTTTGGGAAGCTGAGGCAGGTGGATCACCTGAGGTCAGGATTTTGAGACCAGCCTGACCAACGTGACGAAACCCTGTCTCTGCTAAAAATACAAAAAAAAGTTAGCTGGGTTTGGTGGTGTGCGCCTATAGTCCAAGCTACTCGGGAGGCTGAGATAGGAGAATTGCTTGAACCCAGGAGCCGGAGGTTGCAGTGAGCCAAGATCGTGCCACCCCACTGCACTCTAGCCTGGGCAACAGAGCAAGACTCCATCTCAAAAAGTTATTTGAACACCTACTGCTTGTATATTGTATATAGACTAGAATGTGAATGGTGTTTGTTTGATAGACTTGATCAAACCACTAGTACGATCCAAAAGGTAGAATCGTTATGGTGCAAAAAGTCCACGTAACAGGGCCGTCCAAGGCAACAGATTCCTCTGGGACTCAGTTAAGCAAGTTCGGGCTACACCACAGGTAGGTACATTATTTATCATGGTTTCTATCACAAGAAATTCTGCTTAGAAAATTATGTAATCCTTAAGAAAAAAAATCAAGGTAAAGAGCTCAACACTAAAACTTTTCTGCTTTAACTTTGGGGGAAACATTCCAGTTAGCTTACCCATTTAACCCCTCGCTATTATATTAATAGTGTGACTCAATATTTTTTTCTAATTGATTTCATTATTTCTTTCACCTTTTTCTACGTTCAGCTATACTCCCTCGGTAGCTCCCCCAAATAAGGAATGCTAAATTTGGCAGCACTTTCTCATAAAGAGTGAACTTAACTACTTTTTAATCCAAGAAACTTTGCTAACATGTGCATGCGTTTGCCACTTCCCTCCCCCACATTCGTGTGGGGACATAAGTGTGCATACATGCACATGTGCACACACACACTTTGATTACAAGTGTCCTCTCTGGGATCATGGTGGGAAGGATTTGAAAGACGTGTTTCCATAGACTTCATCTCCCCTGAAGGATTCGCTGTGGTTAAAACACACTCTTCTATTTCTTCTAAAACCGTGTGCAACTAGAACATATTCTAAAAATAATTGCTTCCCTCCCCCTCCTCCCTAGAAGCCAAAATAGCACATTTATTTTTTCCCTACATACACCACCTACTCCTCTTTAAAAGATGTTTCACAAAATCTTAGTACTGAAAGGAACACTAAAGGACCATCTGGCTGGTTCTTTTACTATCAGAGCAAACATGATAAGTTAAGTCAATAAGGATACATTTACCATTGCATTATCTACATTTTTTCTTCAAATCCTCGCCTTTCAGATTAGATTATGTTTCTAATATTCTAGATAATAAATAAAAACATGGAACTACTTTTTTAAAAACCTCAAGTTTTTGGTATTTTTACAAAAATCAATGAAATCATGGAAAAAAACCGCTTACTGCTTTGTACTAAGCAAAGACTGATTTAGAATATCTCCCCATTTTAGCTGTCAATGAACCCTGAGCCATGTGTCTAGAATAAACTGACTAGCAAAACACATGCATATACTGTCATTCAAGTATGGTCTAAAAGGATCACTTAAATGACTCATAAGATTCAATTAACAAGATAATTGATTTATCTGCTTAATCAATAGTCCTGAAGACCTTCCATGGCAACTTTCTAGGTAGCAGGACTGAGTTATCTTCTGTTGTGTCTGCTTAAATACTACATTTAAGCAAGGTTAATCTTTAAATCAAACAATAGATCCAGTTTTTAAGATGTGGGATTTTATTTTGCTCCTTGTTGCAAGGAGAAATGGGAGCCGAGAAAGCAAATAGAGGGCCAGGGGCGGTGGCTCACGTCTGTAATCCCAGCACTTTGGGAGGCTGAGGCAAACGGATCACCTGAGGTCGGGTGGTGGAGACCAGCCTGACCAACACGTAGAAACCCCGTCTCTACTGAAAATACAAAATTAGTCTGGTGTGGTGGCGCATGCTTGTAATCCCAGCTACTCGGGAGGCTGAGGCAGGAGAATCACTTGAACCCGGGAGGCAAAGGTTGTGGTGAGTCCAGATCGCGCCAAGCGGAGATCGCCCCATTGCACTCCAGCCTGGGCAACAAGAGAGAAACTCCATTTCAAAAAAAAAAAAAAAAAAAAAAAAAGAAAGAAAGAAAAGCAAACAGAGATGTGTGTGCAATGAGACTAATTCAGCAGGAAAGAAGTGTAAGTGAAAAATATTGCCCGGGATGGTAATAATTTGATTTGAAAGTCCCATAGATGATGCAACTCCAAGGTCATTCTTTGTTTTCTACCAATTTCAAGTTGCAAAAGGAAAGCAATATCCGGTTGCAGAAAGGAGCAAGTGTTGGGTAGTTCCAATAGGACCTGGCAGCTCCCCCTAGCTGAGTTAAAACACAGCTCTGAGCACATTGCTAATAGTGTCAGTCACAAATAATCAGATTCTGCATGGTTTTAGTATCCAAATCTGATCCCGGTTTATTCTGAGAACAAGGCCATCTGCCAGCCAGGCAATGGGGGAGAAAAACCAGCACTCTACTGCCTACTATTTCCACCTGCTGGCTGCTGGTGGAATCACAGGCTCATTCCTTCCTAGAGGAACTTCCTGTTCTAACAAAAACAAAGAAAACAAAACCAACTTAAATAAAGACAGCTATGTGGGTTCCCAATTTACCATTAATACGCTAATTTTGGAAAACACTAATTTATTATAATTAATCTAGAAACACTAATTTATAGATTTCTAAACTATAACCTTTGCCCCCTTTTCGTCACAATGTCACCATGTATTTATACAGGTTTTACCAACAAAGCCTAGCTGCCTGGTATTTCCATTTACCCAGTGATAGAATTACATCTAGTAGTTCCATAAGTTAAAATATTGCCATTTTCTTCCCTTCTTAAGAACCGACTGTGACGGGGAATCTAGACCCACTCTTAAAAGGAGATAGAACTCTGAGATCCTCCCGGCTATGTCCAGAACTCAAATCCCATAGTTAACAGGTTAAAAGGGTAATCACTGCTAACTTGGTTCTGATCTCTGGGAGGGCAAAGGCTTCCTGTAAGTAACCCTGCAGTGGAATTGACTTCCTCCATGGGTCTGAAATGTTGAACATTCAACCATGTTTTTGGGAGGGTGGAGAAGTAGGGAGAAGGTTTGAAATCAGGACTTAGAAGACACTTGTCTTATTTTTACCTATTGTCCTGGGCTAAGTGACAATATAAATCTAATAGGTGACAAAACAGAGCTAAGCCAGGCCTTGCTGGGAAGCAGAATTGAAGTCAGTCAGAAAATTCCTGAGATTTTGGTCCTTTAGGAAAAAGCCAAGGCTCACTTTTCATAGTGGACACAGGAGGGATTTGCTACATAGCCTTCGCAGTATGAAGGAAGATCTGAGATACAATCAGGGGGTTGTAGGGGCACACCTACCTCTGACAGCGTGCGCAGTAAGTATTAAAAACCAGTGGTCAGAGGTCACCTTCACCACAAGCCCCACGCCGTGCCAGGCAACCCGAGGACCAAAGATGAAAAGCGCTGCTCTCAAAGAAGCCTAGAGTATTTGATGAAACTGTTACCATCTATCCTCATTGGAAGCATTTTTTTCTTCTTCTGTTCATCTGTATTTTGTGACTAGTGCCTACTTTTTCCCCAGAAATAGGTACTATTTATTCTGACTTGAGTGTTTCTGAACATTTTTAACAGTGTTTCCCTTTGGGAAAGGTATCAACATTTCACTACCTCCTTTTGTTATTTAGAATATCAAAATAAATCAGATATTGCATATTTCTATATTCATATAACGTGGGACTACAAATGTCCCCAGATAAAAGATCCTTTGTTTTGTTTTTGAGACAGAGTTTCACTCTGTTGCCCAGGCTAGGGCGCAGTGGTGTGATCTCAGCTTACCACAACCTCTGTCTCCAGAGTTCAAATGATTCTCATGCCTCAGCCTCCCAAGTAGCTGGGATTACAGGCATGCACCACCACGCCTGGCTAAATTTTTTGTAATTTTATAGAGACAGGGTTTCGCCATGTTGGCTAGGCTGATCTCAAACTCCTGGCCTCAGGTGATCTGCCCACCTGGGCCTCCCAAAGTGCTGGGATTATAGACGTGAACCAAAGTGCCTGACCATAAGATCTTATCTTTTACTTCCTCAGTGGTGTCTAAAAGAATACTGATTTTAAGATGTAAGCTCAATAAATACTAGTGACTGAGAGGAACAGTTCTTAGTGGAAAAAACACAAACTGTTTTTCCTCTGTTCTTACCCCACAACAACCAATACAGAAGAATTCTGTGACCAAATGTGTGAGAATTTTCCTCCACATACCCAGCAAGCAATCAGTTCTGCAGAAGACACCAGCTGGGCATCCTCCAATTCAATTCCACACTATTATGTACTTGAAGATAGCATCAGATTCCACAGGTTGAGGGCTCAGTCCCCAAACTGACCCCCACTTCTGATGCCAGTCGCAAGCCCCAGGTTGGTTTACCTGTGCTTCTGACCGACCAGCTATAAATCTGGGTTCCCAAAACCCCCTTCTCCTAGGGTTTGATTAATTTGCTAGAGTGGCTCACAGAAATCAGGAAAAATTACGTACATTTGCTAGTTCATTCTAAAGGATATTACAAAGGATACAGATGAGGAGATGCATAGGGTGCGGAGCTTCCATGCCCTCGTGACCCTCCAGGAACCTCCACGTGTTCAGCTACCCAGAAGCTCGCTGAGCCCTATCCTCTCGGGTCTTTATGGAGACCTCATGACATAGGCACGGGTGATTACATCATCACCTGTTAGTGATCAACTCAACCTTCAGCCCTTCTCCCCTCCCATGAGGTTGAGGATATATGTGCGTGTGCGTGCACACACACACACCCCCCCAAGTTATTTGGGCCCATCTAAATTAGGCTATTCTTTCATTTTATTCACTGTAATACACCTGATATCTACATTATCCACGGCAGCTTACTGTGTGATTCTACTTAGTTGCGCAGCCCTCTAATCTTACCTTGGTCTTTTTGATGTACAGACCCCATCCTGAATCTATCCAGAGGCTGCCAGCCACCAGTCATCTCATTAGGATACAAAAAGATACTTATCACTTTGAAGATTTCAAGGATTTTAGGAGCTGTATGTCAGGACATGGTGTTGAAGACAGAATATCATAATATCACAGCATTCCATTGAGGGAAAAGACAAACAGATGGTGACAGCAAGTAGGTAGACAGAAACAAAGAGAGAGTCCAAAGAATTCTGATTCCACGTTGTTGAGCTATTATAAACAAAGCAAAAACTCCCAGTGAAGGAGAAGCTCTGTTTTTAAGGATATTGTGACACTTGGAATCTCCAGAGGGACAGCTGCATAGATGTCATCAGTGAGGTAAATTACAGACTTAGGTGCAAGGCTTGGGGAACTTTACTTTTAGGGATTAAAAATGGAAGAGAAGGCAAGAGAGCCACAAAGCCGAAATGCCCTATGACAAAACTCACTTAATATTGAATTTCCTATTATATAAAATCAGAGTGGCACAAAACCTGCAATACCTAAAGAACATCTAGAAACAGGAAAATTAGACAGTGGGTGGCTATTGTGGTGAAAAAAAAAAAGTTTAGCATACACGGTGAGGCAATGACTCTCAAAAACCTACTATTGAGAGGGGGAGGAAAGAAAAAGGAGTTGGCAATGGCCTTCCAGCTATTATTTTGAAGCTGGTATAATTTCTGTGCTGTGGATTCTGAAGCTCACCTTAAGCAATTTAATAAGGATAAGGCATTGTTTCTATGAAACTGGAGTATAGTTTTTCTGAAATCTCTGATGAAGCAAAGAAAGACAAGAGCATCTGTGATTAAAAAGACATCATCCAAAGAGGGTCACATTTGAGAGTGAAAGGGGAGAGTATTAACAATTACCCTGAGACAGCAGGTACCCACTGGCCCTGTCCCCAGCAAAGCACAAGGTATGGCCACCCTTCCAGGTGCCATGAGGACCAAAGAATGGGTGAGCTTCTCACATAATAAGGCCAACCAAGTAAGGTGCTGTCAACCAAAAAGTATCTGAGACAGGTCTCAATCCATTCAGTTTATTTGGCCAAGGGTAAGGACACGCCTGGAAGGAAAAAAAACACAGATCACAGAGACAGTCTGTGGTCTGTACCTTTCTCCAAAGATGAATTTGAGGGCTTCAGTATTTAAAGGGGAAAAGTGGGCCAGAGTGGAAAGAGGGAGGGTATGGTCATCCACATATTCCAAGAGAAAAGGAGCAGGTAGGGGATAGTCTGGGGCTCCAGAAATCAGTAAATCAACACGTTCCGTAAGATAAGGTGAACACAGAGTAGCTACCTGTGGAGATATTCAACAATTCATATGTAGTATCTGCTTAGGAATAAAAGGAAACGCAGTTTCTTGCATGACTCAGCTTTCAGCTTAATTTTTTTTCCTAATAATTTCCAATTTCCATAGTGGATTGGAGGCCCAGTTTTTATTTTCCTTTCACAGTGCAAAGCCCCGGTAGGCATTAGGCAGGTTGGGGACGTAGACGGACCATCTGGGGGAAAAAAGTGTGAAGAGGAAGCTAGGGCATGGGGGTAAACCTGAGAGGAACACAAAGGGAAAAGACATGGCTTAAAGCTAAAAGTTCATGATATGGCACACCTGGGCCTGGGTCTCCACGGGGGCTCCACCCTTCCTCCTCATTCACCTGGCATTGCTACCTTTAAGATCTATCTTCCACCGCAGCAACATTGGCTTGCTCCCTTTGGCCCACCTGGGTTTTTTCTCAGGCTGGGTTTGTTACCCAGGTTGCCTGAGCCCAGGGCATTCATTCTCCCCACCCTGACCTGCACATGTCTGCTCTACTTCTGCACCCCTGCACGCCAGCATCACCTCCCCAGAGAAACTTTCCCTTCATCTCTTCACCAGACTCCTGCGTCACCCTGTATTTCCCCTCTCAAGGCTCCTCCCATTTATATTTTACTTGTTTAACACCCATCTTTGCCTAACTGGCTCAATGTTCTTTTCCCAGTCAAGCCTGGCTTCTAGTTGGTTCTCAACAAATATTATTGATTGAATGAATTGCACATGAAAATGAAGCAAACAATCTTTGTTTTTGCTGGGGACTAAGTTTCCAAGAAAAATGTGAGGTGATGAATTGGTTCATTAAAAGTTGAAATATTTTTAAAATGAGCCTCTTAAGTATTTTTCTGAATGAACCTTTCTTTGCCAGCACAGTTGTTAAGAGCAACCCTGAGCCATCAACGGGCAGCAACAGCCTGAGGCCCCTGTGGAGCCCTGAGTCAGTGTGACATTGGCCTCTAGTGGACAAAGTTGAGAATGCAGCAGCTCCAGGCAAAAGATGTCCTCTGGCACTAGTCACAAGGGAAGGAAATTAAAATCCCAACATTTCCTTTATTTTTCACTTCTACCGTGCAAACTGAATTACCAGGAGAGCCCATTGTCAAATTTTTGCCTAAATAATTAAAAAAAATAAATTCAATGCTTGGCATTCTGAGTATTAGTGTCTAGAAACATTTATTGACATCAGAGCTTCTAGAGAGGCAGAAAGTGAGATTTTACACCACGACTGAGTAGGAGTCGATTTTCCTACCTTAATTCCTTTTTTCCTAAATAATCTTTTTCAGCCTCCTGGTATTTTATTGGGATTGCAGGGTTGCAGGCTATCAGACAGTCTTGAGATGGAAGTGCATTTTATTTTTAAATTTTTATTCTTTATTTTTTAAGAGATGGGGTTTTGCTGTGTTGCACAAGCTGGAATACAGTGGCCGTTTACTGGCACAAAAAAGCACTGGAGTTATAACCTGCTGTGTATCTGACCTGGGCCGGGTCACCCCTCCTGAGGCATCCCGGTGGTGCTCTGCACCAAGGAGATCACCACATTGACACTGAACCCACATGACATCTCAGAACTCCTGGGCTCAAACAATCCTCTGGCCTCAGCCCCCCAAGTAGCTGGAATGACAGGCAATGCACCACTACCACACCCAGCAAGGTGCATTTTAAACCACCTGCTAGTCAAAGGGTAAATGTTATCTCTGTAACAAGGAGAGAAAAAGCTGAGACCAAAGAAGGGATACATTTAAATAAAAAGAGGATGGAAATTTGAGGGGTGAATATATGAACTATTTTTGCCTTACAAACAAATCAGATGACAATACGTATTGTCATTATTTATGTCATTATTTATACATATTGTCCTTCTTAGCACACTACCTGATGCCGTGAGATCCTGGAACATGCACCGTGTGCCTACTCGGTTCTGGCGAGATGCTTCTTGCTGCTTTGACTTCATTTAACAGCTTCTCATCACTTTGTAATCTCCAGGTTTTAAGGCTATGACCGCCCACTTGCCTAACTCAAGCCCTTATAAATATCCTTAAATATCTCTTATTCTTTATCTGTATGCAGGTTGCCCAGCAAGAAAGAAAATCTTCAAAACCAAAATAATTGGCTCAGGATAAAGTAAGCTCAGAGAGGGAAAGAGCTGGCATAGAACAAAGCACAGGCGGCTTCTATGTGCACTCCTGCCAGGCAGAGAGGGGCAGCAAGGGACAGTGAGAGCTGTGGCACTCTCCCGAGGACATGCTCAGGAGTGAGGCCAACAGGGAAGGATGATAAACTCCCGATCAGACCCATTCAGATGGAAACGAACAGACAAATCCACATGCCTGGGTAAAACTAAGACTTCTTGGATATTGGCCCCTGGCTCTGTTCTCCTCCAGCACTTTGCCTGCAGTGTGAACCACATTCCCAGTTGTGGTAAAACAGCCATTCTTAGATCACATCTATATAGGATGGGGACATTTGAGCACTTTCCTAAACCCTGTTTCCCCCAACACTGGACTTTATACACATCCGTAAAACAGATGGTGATCATGCTCACATCCAAGTGCAATCCTACCAGCTGGCATCAATATGAATATAGGAAATAAAAGCGATAAGGCCTGTATTTAATAAGCCTATGACCTCATGCACTGTCTCTTTCATCTTCTTTTACTTTTTTTTTTGAGACGCAGTCTCGCTCTGTTGCTCAGGCTGCAGCGCAATGATGCAATCTCGGCTCACTGCAACCTCTGTCTCCCGGGATCAAACAATTCTCCCGCCTCAGCCTCCCGAGTAGCTGGGATTACAGGCAACCGCCATTATGCCCTGCTAATTTTTGTATTTTTGTAGAGATGGGGTTTCACCATGTTGGCCAGGCTGGTCTTGAACTCCTGACCTCCCACCTCGGCTTCCCAAAATGCTGGGATTTCAAGCGTGAGCCACTGCACCCAGCCTTCTACATTTTTGCCAGCAACTGGTGCCAGGAACTCTGTCTGCTGCCAATTTCTATTGGGAATGGAAGCCCCATTATCACAGGCGGCCATCCGGGTGGAGCCGGGCAGCAAAACCGTACGCTTTCTGGGAGCCCTCCAGGAAGGACGGACAGACCTGGCGCAGGCGCCCGACTGGCCCTGCTGCCCCAGGAATACCTCCCAGGAATACCTACCATTTCCTTGAATGCACTTTCAAGCGCCCCGATGACCAGGCACTCGTGGGGAATCTTCTTCTCGGTAAAGAAGCGCGTGGGGGGCGTGCTGGGGGAGCCCGGAGCCCCCACCCCTCCGCGCAGGGAGGCCGCCCGGGTCAGAGTCCGGCTGTTAGCAGGCGCGTTCTCAGGCTCCTCCCCTAGGCAGGTGGGGGGCAGGACGGCGGAGTTCTTCAGGATGTCCACGATGTCCTGCAGCTGCTCCGTGACGTGGTGCTGCAGCAGGCGCGACGCCACCACCGCTGCCCCGGAACCCGCGTGCCCGTCAAACAGCGACCAATAGTGGCAGGAAACACCCTCAGATTCCTGTGGGAGAGGACGACAAGGAGGAGTGAGAACGGCTGTGGCCTTTGCCCCAGGGTCATACAGGTTGTGCAACACCTGTGGGACTGAGCGTCCACTTGGTTGCCTGTCTATCGTCTGCAAACAATGCAGTCAAAACATAGCAACCAAAACAAAACAAAACAAAACAAAAAACGCTTAGGGAAGGGTCCCCAAATGAGTCACTATTGTTACCAGCACCAGAAGGATGAAGTGGTCCCTGCCTCCCCACCTAGCAAGCGAGCCCAAATGATCACATACTAAGCTACTACTTGGAGGGTGAGATCTACTTTAATTTGAGGTGTAAATGTTTGCGTAAAACTCTCCTACAAACAGACAAGTCTGTATGAGTCCAGCTTGAACATCTAACTCCTTACCTCCCGTCTTTTTTTTTTTTTTTTTTTTTTGAGATTGTCTCACTCTGTCGCCCAGGTTGGAGTTCAGTGGCACGATCTAGACTCACTGCAAACTCCACCCAGGTTTAAGCAATTCTCATGCCTCAGTCTCTGGAGTAGCTGGGACTACAGGCGCCTGCCACCACACCAAGCTAATTTTTCTTTTTTGTATTTTTAGTAGAGATGAGGTTTCACCATGTTGGCCAGGCTGGTCTCAAACTCCTGGCCTCAAGTGATCTGCCCACCTTGGCTTCCTAAAGTGCTGAGATTATCCCAAAGCGCTGGGATTATAGGCGTGAGCCACCGTGCCTGGAACCTCCTATTTCATTCCCAGAGTAGGTTTGGTCTGGGGCCTTGGAAAAAGGCCATTTCTCAGGTTTTACAATGGGAAATAAGTAGACCCATTTTCCCCTTTCAGAGCCCTTAAATGCTGGGATAATTGTTCCATCTTTCTTGGTCTACATCCTGAATTTTTAGAACATGTTTTCACCCTAGACACCTAGTCTAGTCCAGGCCTCACAAGATGCAGCCAATTCAAATCTCCTCTTTATACTTTCCACCTCCCTTAGTTCTCCAGCTGATGTGGAGAACTAGTCTCCAGCTGATGTGGACTCTCAGTCTCTCCATTCCCTCTTCTTGACTTATGGCTACATGCAACCGGTGGTTCCCTCACCTACATTGGGTTTAGTGGCTGCCGGTGGATTTCTAGACTATGTCAAGATGAGCACTTTTGAACCCATGTTTGAATTACATATGCATTAGATCTTAGAGAAAAGGAGCTCAATTATGATATAGCTGATAGAATAGAGAGCTCAGAAATAAACCCACACATATGTTGTCAACTAATCTTTGACAAGGGTACCAAGAATACACATTAGGGAAAGAAGAGTCTCTCCAATAAATGGTATTAGGAAAAGTGAATATCCCCATGCAAAAGAATGAAATTGGGCCCTCTTCTTACATCATATACAGAAACCAACTCAAAATAGCCTAAAGTCTTAGATGTAAGACCCGAAATCATAAAACTCCTAGAAAAAAACATGTGGGGAAAAAACTCCTTGATATTGGTCTTGGCAATGATTATTTAGATATGATAACCAAAGCACAGGCAACAAAGCAAAAACAAACAAGTGGGACTACTAAAATGTTTCTGCACAGCAAAGGAAGTAATCAACAAAACCAAAAGGTACGTAGCCTATGGCATGAGAAGAAACACTTGCAAAGCATGTGTGTGATAAGGGGTTAATTTTCAAAATATACAAGAAACTCCTACAATTCTATTGCAAACAAACAAAACAAGCAAGCCAATGAAAAAATGGGCAAAGGGCTTGAAGAGACATGTCATCAAAGATGACAAATGGCCAGCAGGCTTGTGAAAAGATGCTCACCATCGATACCTTTCATAAAACTCAGTGAACTGAAATTAAGGACCTTACCCAACCAGATAAGGGGCATCTAAGGAAAATCTATAGCTCATATCATATTTCATGGTGAAATACTGAATGCTTTCCCATAACATTGGGCAAAATAAAAAAAAAATGTATGCTCTCACTACTTCTATTCAACATCATACTGGAGAGTTCTAGATAGTCAAGAAAAAAGAAAAGGCCTAAAGATTGTATAAGAAAATAGCTGGGCGCAGTGGCTCATGCCTGTAATCCCAGCTACTCAGAAAGCTGAAATGGGAGAATCCCTTGAATCCAGGAGGAGGAGGTTGCAAGAGGCCAAGAACTTGCCACTATATTCCAGCCTAGGGTGACAGAGTGACCCTGTCTCAAAAAGAAAAAAAAAAAAAAAGAAAAAGAAAAAGAAAAAAGGTTGTTTAAGAAAATAAAGTTGCATTTATCCTGGCTTTGAGCAATTTGAGCATGATGTACCTTAATGTCATTTTCTTCATGTTTCATGTGCTTGGAATTTGTCTTTCTAGATCTGTGGACTTTATTTCATATCATTTAGAAAAATTTCACCCATTATTTCTTAAAAAAAATTTGTTTGGTATCCTTCTCTCTTTTCTCCTTGGAAGAATCTAATTACACCTGTAGTAGTCCCTAGAGGTTGTCCCATAGCTCATTAAGGATGCTTTCATTTTGTCAATAGTTCATTTTGGTTAATTTCTACTGCAATGTATTAAACTCACTGTTTTCTTAATCTTTTTCTTTTTTATTAAAAAACAGACAAAGGATCTGAATAGACATTTCTCAAATTAAGATAAGACATGCAAGTGGCTAACAGGTATATGAAAAAGTGCTCAAAATCAATAATCATCAGGAAAATGCAAATCAAAACCACAATGAGATAGCACCTCACACCTGTTAGAATCGCTATTATTAAAAAAAAACAAAAAACGACACAAGTGTTAGGATGTGGAGAAAAAGGAACCTTCTGTTCTGTCAGTGGGAATGTAAATGAGTACAGCCATTACAGAAAACAGTATGGAGGTTCCTCAAAAAATTAAAAATAGAACCATCATATGAAGCAATTTTACTGCTGGTTATATAACAAAAGGAAATGAAATCAGTATCTATAGCCCAATGTTCATTGCAGCATTATTCACAACAGTCAAGACCCTGAAACAACCTTAGCATCCATCAATGAATGGTAAAGAAAATGTGGTGTATACTAATTACTTACAATAAGATATTATTCAGCCACAAAAAGAAGGAAATTCTGCCATTTGCGACAACATGAATGAACCTGGAGGGCATTATGCTAAGTGAAATAAGACAGACACAGAAAGACAAATACCGCTTGATCTCATATGTGGAATCTAAAAAAGAGTCAAACTCGTAGAAGCAGAGAGTAGAATGGTGGTTGCCAGGCGCTGGGGTTGAGGAAAATGGGGAGATAATGATCAAAGGGTACAAAGTTTCAGTTATAAAATGAGTAAGTTCTGTGGATCTAATGTACAGTATAGTGACTATAATTAGTAACACTGTACTGTATATTGAAATTACCTAAGAGAGTAGATTTTAAGTGTCCTCACCACAAACACACAAAAACTGGTAACTATGTAAGGGAATGGATGTATTAACTTGATTGTGGCAGTCATTTCACAATGTACCCATATATCAGATCATGCACACCTAAATACATGATTTCTGTCAATCACACTGCAATAAAACTGGGAAAAATAAAACATTACATTTGAAAAAATGTAACTAGAGGGGTAGGATATAAAACACTAAGAAAAATAAATATTTGGGATCTCTATTTTCAGAAAATTGATGGACAAAGAGATAAAGTATGCATATAACATCTACTTCTGACTAGTTGGCTTGTCTACCCTACAGCAATAAATACTGAAGGCTTTTTTTTTTTTTTTTAACTGAAGCTATTAAATAAAATTCTTAGTATAATGCCAGTAGATACTGAGTAGGTATGGTGACATGAGCCATTACTCTGTGCTCTTTAAAACTTGATTTCCATTCAATTCTGTGCTAGGTGCTAAGAAATAAAATAGTTGATTTTTTATTCAACCAATATGTGATTTGAGCACTTTCTATGCAACAGGCTCTAGAGTAGGCAGTAGAGATAAAAGATTGGCTGAAAGAGATATCAGACATGGCTTGACCTTACTAGTCCAATGGGGAAGATAAACACTGATTGATATGGTTTGGATTTGTGTCCCCTGCCAAACCTCAGCTTGAATTGTGATCCCCAGTGTTGGAGGAGGGCCCTGGTGGGAGGTGACTGCATCATGGTGGTGGATTTCCCCTTGTTGTTCTTGCCACAGTGAGTGAATTCTCACGAGATCTGGTTGTTTAAAAGTGTGTAGCACCTCCCCCTTCACTATCTTCCTTCTCTGGCCATGTAAGACGTGCCTGCTTCGCCTTCACCTTCCACCATGACTGAACATTTCCCTAAGGCCTCCCCAGTCATGCTTCCTGTACTGCCTGTGGACCAGTGAGCCAATTAAACCTCTTTTCTTTATAAATTACCCAGTTTCAGGTATTTCTTTAGAGAAGTGAGAGAACATACTAACACACTGATCAAATAATCACACATATAAACATAAGATCACAAATCTGATCAAAGAGAGGACAAGGAGAAATTCTTAGTACTATAAGGCCAGCCTACAGAGGGACAGGACACATTGGAGAAGGCTTCCTGAGGACATCAGGACTAAGCCAAGGATGCATGGAAGTTCATGAGATAAGGAGGGGAGGGGAGAGAATGCCAAGCAGAGCAACAGCAGGTGCAAGGCCCCTGCGGTAGAAGGGGCATAGACTAAACCATGGCCGTGTGGCTGAGCGGGAGAGTGAGGAGCAAGATGAGGGTGGAGAGAGAGGTAGCAGCTAGAACACTCAATTTTTACAGGACACGTGAAGGATCCTGGCTTAGCTTAAGTGTAACAACAACAGAAAAAACCATTGACTGAAGTGAGAATGACAAAATCAATTTATGTTTTTAAACGATCACTCAAGCTATTCTGTGAGATTAGAAGGGAAGTAAGGGTGAAAGTGATGATGCTAAGGTAGGAGGTAAACGCTGCCCTAAAAAACATTCAGTCACATTCCAGCCATAAGAAACACATATGAACAATGAAAAGCATCATAAAACAGAGGTATAAACAGTAAGAGCTCTAACTCATAGGAAAGTGGAAAGAGCAATGATTACGGATGAGAAGATTTGAATTCTAATCCCTTATTCAACACCAATCATCAGCTGAATGGAGGCAGGACAGATGTTGGGCCACTAGCTGGTTGTCCCTTTTGCTTAACATTTCTATGCCATGGTTCGTTGTTGTTGTTTTTAATCCCTTGAACTAGATAAAAACAAGTTCATAATGAGATTTTAAAATGTTCAATGTCCTCCTATGCTAGGGGGATGTAAAGTGAGGGACATACTATTCGGGGAAATACAACCACAGTGTGTGCTTAGAGTTCAGCTCAGCTGTTAAAAGTGTAAGAGACCCTAAGGTCAGAGAAACACATCCAGTTACAGGTCCAGAAAAACCTTCCCATCATTTATTTAGTTTTTGAGACAGGATCTTGCTCTGTCACCCAGGCTGGAGTGCACTGGCACAACCATGACTTACTGAAGCCTCAACCTCCCAGGCTCAAGTGATCCTCCAGCATCCGCCTCTCAAGCAGCTGGGACTACAGGCATGCACCACCACATCCAGCTCATTTTTGTATTTTTCAGAGATGAGGTTTTGCTATGTTGCCCAGGCTAGTGAAGTCCTGGGCTCAAGCAGTCCTCCTGCCTTAGCCTCCAAAAGTGCTGGGATTACAGGTATGAGGCACTGTGTTTGGCCACCCATCCCATCATTTAAGGAACCTTATATAGCAGGCAATACTCTAAATGCTTTACAAATACGAACTCATTTAATCCTTCCTCCGGTCCTCTGTGAGAGGTGTGGTAATTATCTGCATTTTATATTGTAGGAAAATGAGAGGCAGAGAATATAACCACTCTAGGTCACCATCTATTAAGTTATGCAGCAGAGACCAGAGTTCATGCTTGCAGCCATCAACCTCTTTGCTAAAGTGACCACCCCTACCCTATCCCCTGAGGGAAAGCTTGCCTTAATTTATACATAGTGCCAGAGACCATTTTTCTACTCTACAACCTGAGTTGCAACCAGAGTGATTTTTCCTAAAATACAAATTTGGTCATTTTCTTTTATGAGTCTAACAGCCTGCTCTATGGGCTGGCTCCTGTCCGTGAGCCTCTAGTTTGCAGTCTCTGATAATCTCTCCCCACATTCTAGACCTTACTCAATTCCCACCCACACCAAACTACCAAACTTGCAGCTCATCACAAACCACTAACCATCACCACCTCCTTTACATAACTTCCACCTGGCTTTCAGTATGCAGCTTAAATATCATCTCCTTCCAGAAGCTTCCACCGCACCCTGAGCAGCATCTGGACAGTGACCTTGAGGGCTAGGGTGAGATTCCAGTCTGGCAAGGCAGACTGAGAAGCCTCTATTTACCACCTTGGGGGTACTAGTGAGATGTAATTCCTCTGTACCTAGTAGTGCTATGAAAGCTGCATGGCAAGAAAGAAGCACTAGAATTTAAAAGGCTCATGTAGGACTGCAAGACGTGTTTCAAAGCACAATATGAGGCCAGAGAGGGCTACATGTGTTTGAAATGTGACCAAAATATTACAGATAATAAAAATCTATTTTTTTTTTTTTTTTTTGTTGTTGTTGTTGTTTGTTGAGACGGAGTCTCGCTCTGTCGCCCAGGCTGGAGTGCAGTGGCCGGATCTCAGCTCACTGCAAGCTCCGCCTCCTGGGTTTACGCCATTCTCCTGCCTCAGCCTCCCAAGTAGCTGGGACTACAGGCGCCCACCACCTCGCCCGGCTAGTTTTTTGTATTTTTTTAGTAGAGAACCGTGTTAGCCAGGATGGTCTCGATCTCCTGACCTTGTGATCCGCCCGTCTCGGCCTCCCAAAGTGCTAAAAATCTATTTTCAAAGGTGGAATGATCAAACAGGTTTTGCTGTACCCTTATTTTATTTTTTTTCTGAGACAGAGTCTGTCACCCAGTCTGGAGTGCAGTGGTGCGATCTTGGCTCACTGCAGCCTCTGCCTCCCAGGCCCAAGTGATTATCCCGCTTCAGCCTCTCAAGTAGCTGGTACTAAGGCATATGCCACCATGCCAGGCTAATTTTTTACTTTTAGTAGAGACAGGGTTTCACCATGTTGGCCAAGCTGGTCTCAAACTCCTGGCTTCAAGTCATCCACCCACCTCAGCCTCCCAAAGTGCTGAGATCACAGGGGTGAGCTACCAGGCCCAGACTGTACACTTATTTTAAGAAGGATATGAGGATTCCCCCTTCTTTCCTACCTGGTTCCTCTCAAAATGATGCCATCAACTGCTGTAAGGTAAGCAAGATGGTTTGATGCATAAAGTCAGACCTGGGAACATGAAGGAATGAATGTCTCCTCAGTGTCACACGAGCAGTGAGGGGCCTTCATCAAGGTTAGGAGTCTAAGCCGGAGATAAGGTAGCCTGGGCAATGCAACTATGAATCTAAGAGATTGGCCTGGGGAATCACAAATGGTATGAACATGATGCTTTTAAAGCATCTGAAACCTGCGATTTCACTGCAAATACACATGTATTGCTTCACTGCTTAGAATCTTTGGTTACTCCCTACCGCCCTTAAAATGCCATTTTTTTTTTTTTAGATGCTGACATGTCTTACAGACACTGAATGATCTAGTTACTATTCCTCTTTAGCACATCTCTTGCTTCTTTGAGTGGTCCTGAACGTCTCTCATTTCCTCTCTTCTAACTCTCAGTGACCTCTGGAACTATGACCATCATGTTTTTCTTCTGCCTGAAACACTGATCCCTATCTCTGCTTGGAAAACTATCCTTCAGTTTTTGGTGGAAGTGTGACCTATTCCATCAAGCCTGCTTGGATCACCTCAGCCCCTGTGCATCCCATTTTCTGTACCAGTATGCATCAGCCCTGCTCACAGAGACTTCCGTGTGTCTCATTCACTCTAGTATTCCCAATGAGTGCCTCGTACAGAATAGATGTTCGCTACTTATTTAAATATACAAATAAAGAAAAGGACAGAATGGTTTTTATTTTTTCAAAGCAATACAGTAGCTTGGCAAATAGGGATTTTATATAAGACACTTCACATTGGTAAAACAAACAGAATATCATAACCCTAACCTACTCCAGGATTGGGGATGACTTGATCCTGCTTTATTTACCCAGGACTATGTCCTCTCAGCTCCCTGAGGCCAAGTGTGCCAAGCAAATAAGGAGCCTGCATCTAGGACCCTGGGAATCTGAGAGGGGCTCCAAGGAAAGCAAAGAGACATTGCCATCTCTGGCTGTACTTGACTGCTGAGCCTCATGATCCTACATAACCAATATGAAACTCACTCTCCCTCTCTCTCTCAATCCAATCTCTTCTGAGCTAGGGCACATCCATCCCTCATACTGTTGGCAAGGGAGGAACATCTCCTCAGTTTGGTATTCACTCTGAGTATAAGATTTTGTGTTTATATGGTAAATAAACAAGTTTTAAGCATTTACATTATTTAACAGTCCAAGGACAATTTTAGTTATTTAAAATGCTGGGTATTTACTTACACATTTTCAAATGAGTTAAAACAAACATATTCTATCTACCATATGTCTTAACACAGAAAGGCCACAGGCTTTAGATCAAGACAAATCTGGGTTCTGAAATTTACTACTATGTGACCTTGGGGAACTTACTTAACTTCTCTCAACTCCATTTCCTTATTTGAAGAAGAAGATAGAGGACAGGGCAAAATGGTGGTATGAACAGTAGGATTGCTTCATGTAATGATACATGTCTTGGAGCCTCCTTTCCTATGTGCCAGGCTCCATGCTGGGCACTAGGGATACAGCAGAGAATGAAAATGTCATGGTTCCCAAGCTCTTGAACCAACAATCTAGAATATGATCAGGTAATTACAAGTGTGATGAGTGTTAGAAAAACAAAGTGCATATTACATGAGTGGATAACATGTATTAAATGTGCAGCTAACCATGGGGTATGGGGGGCACACAGGAAGGGGTATGGCCATGAAGGGATAGCAAGAAGGAGTTCTCTGTCATGATGAAACTGCTCTGAATCCTGGTTGCAGCAGTGATGATATGTATCTATGCGTATGTTAAAATTCACAAAACTGTATACCAAAAGGAAAAAGTTAATTGTACTGTATATTTTAAAAATAATAAAACATATAGCACTGTGTTTAGCATATAGGAGTAGCAAAAACACTAGAAGTAATGGTAATTACTTATATTATTAAATAGCCTGGGGGGACACTGAGCAGGTGGAGAGACCAGGCTGCACATCTGAGCTCCTAACTTCCAATTCTGTCAAATGGGGCACTCATCTCACTCTACTGTGTAACTCCTGTTGCTTCTGTTCACCTTTCTTATTTCCCCTAAAGGAAGACTTAGTTCAAAGGACATCTGATATGGTTTGACTGTGTCTCCACCCAAATCTCATCTTGAACTGTAGATCTCATAATCCCCACATGTCATGGGAGGGACCCTGTTGGAGGTAATTGAATCATGGGGGAGGTCACCTCCATGCTGTTTTTGTGATAGTGAGTTCTCACGAGATCTCATGGTTTTATAAGGGGCTTTCCCTCCCCTTTGCTCTGCACTTCTCCTTTCTGCCACCATGTGAAGAAGGATGTGTTTGCTTCCCCTTCCACCATGATTGTAAGTTTCCTGAGGCCTCCCCAGCCATGCTGAACTGTGAGTAAATTAAACCTCTTTCCTTTATAAATTACCCAATCTCTGGTATGTCTTTATTAGCAGCATGAGAATAAACTAATACAAATCTATCAAGCACCTATGTTTAATCCCCCTAACATCACAATAAAATGGGTGTCACTCCATTTTGCCAACAGTGAAACTGGGGTACAGATAGTTTCAGTAACTCTACTGGTATGTGGCAGAGATAGGATTTGAACCTAGTTCTTCAGACTCCAAGTTAAGGGATCTTTCCATCTTCCCAGTGGCACACAACTTTGTGTAATTAATCTCCTTGGCTTCTGTTACTCTGTGGTCTTTGCACTTCAGTGTTGCTTGCATTATTTTAATTTGGTTATTGCTTACTAGTAATTGCATACGTGTCTGATTGCTAAAATGTTTCGGCAATGGCTCTGCATTACTCTTCTGGAAACTTCAGAAAATGTTGATAGGGCACCAGCACAGGATGCAAATCAGACCCTTCATAATTAGAGTAACCTAGCTCTTGACATAATACACTTTAAAATTACTCATACTCATTTTAACAAATGTTTAACCTTATTTTTGCTCCAGATAAACATGAGTTAAACGTGTACTCCACTTGAAGAAAAACAGTATCAAGCCCCTTCCTGACTTAACCATATAATTCAATTTGGCAGAAATCACTTCTGACTCACAAAACAGTAACTTTGAGGCAGTTTTCCTCAAAATTGCACTCTAAATTATTTCATTTACAAAGAATCAGTCTTACACGCAATTTATAACACACATATGCCTACCTACCTCTGTTCAGGAATACATCTGCAGCCTGATGAAGGAAGATTCCAGAAGGTGAATAATTGAGAGCTTAAAAATTCTGTTTCTCTTTTAGGCTTTCTCTACAGTAGGCTCACTATTACATTCTCTTCTTGCAAAGGAAACTGCTTTTAAATGATTTTATTTTCCTTTTCCCATTTTTCAAAAAATCTAGTATGCCAGAACTTAATGAGTTCTAACTGGAAAAGACTCCTTGGGCCTTTCAACAAATATAAGATTGTTCCAAACAGAAATCTATCTATTAAACAAGGAGCTGAAGTCATTTCAGAAACAAGCAGGTGGTGTCCATTCAGCTTCAGGTATACTGATTGCAGGGCCAACAAAGGATGTCAAGAATGACCAGCTTAAATTTTAGCCCTACTCAAACAAGAGCCACATCACACGCACCTGAACTCCGGGGAATCCATAGACTAAAACAGCCAGCGTTAGCCATCTGGGTGGTTGTGAGGTACCCACCCCCTCTTATGGAGTGCCAGCTAAGAAGGAGAGGTTCTATACATAACCTCAGACGTTTCCTGTGGAGACCAACAGAAATACCCAGATGTAGGGGAGGAAATACACAAAGTCAAAGAGTGGGGTTTGAGGTATTTGTTCCAGCTTAAGGAAACCACGGTTTTGCCTTCCTTTACTCACTGCACAGAGCTCTAGAGGTTTGCAAACCTCTTCATCCCTCTTCCCCTGAGACTAGTGCTCTCCACACGAAGCACATGACTGTGAGGGGGAATTGAAAAACAGTCGGTTGGCGTGTAAGAGACACGTTAGAAATGCTTTCCTAGTTTTCATTCGGGATGACACTGGCGCCCTCGCGTGGCAGGTAAGTCAATCCTCCGCGTGCATGGGATGCTGGTGCTCTTCCATGCCTGTTAGTTTTGGTACATGGCAACCCATTGCAGGGGACCTGTGCCCCTAAGTGGTGATTATAATACTAAATTTTAAACTAAAATTATTCCTCACATAGTAGACAACAGGTTAAAAAAATGTCTGCAAAGAAACTACAGATAGAAAACATGAGCAAACAAGAACATGTCAGAGCTGGCACTTGATATTCCCAGGAATGACAATCCAGTCATATCTGACAATCATCATCATCATATCTAGCCAAAACACTCTGAAACCCTCAAGGGGACAGTTGAAATATGGAATTATACTCGCTATTGTTAATGATGAATTTTGCCTTGATATATTAGCTAATGATAGCATGAAGTCTTTGCTCTCAGCAAGACAGTAAATGAGTTACTGTATGAAAAACACTTAAATCAATGCCTGGCATACAATTAACACTGTATCACTGTTCGCTGTTATTTTAAAACATTGCCTTTTTACCTTTATTGCCCTTCAATTATTAAAACATTTAAAAAATGTTTAATGTATCTTTATAATTTTAAAATAATTATATACTTTATGGATATACAGTAGTAGGTTATATATCAATAAATGATCAATAAATGAACAAACACTTTGGGGTGCATTTCTTTTTTTTAAGAGACAAGGTCTTGCTCTGTCACCCAAGCTGGAGTTCAGTGGCATGATAATAGTTTACTGTAGCCTCAATCTCCTGTTTTCAGGCTATCCTCCCACCTCAGCATCCTGAGTAGCTAGGATGATGGGTGCACCACCACACTAGGCTAATTTATTTTTTATTTTTATTTGTGTAGAGATGAGGTCTCCCTATTTTGCCCAGGCTAGTCTTGAACTCCTGGCCTCAAGCTGTCCTCCCGCCTTGGCCCCAAGAAGCTAGGACTACAGGCATGTGCCACCACATCTGGCTAATTTTTAAATCTTTTGTAGAGAGGGTCTTGCTATGTTGCCCAGGCTGGGTCTCAAACTCCTGGCTTCAAGCGACCCTCCTGCCTTGATCTCCCAACGCTTTGAAATTACAGGCATGAGTCACCACACCCTGCCAAAAAAATTGTTTTTAACTTATGATTTGGAGACTGTTAATTTAGAAATAGTTGTCTGAAGGGAAAAAGTGGTATCCTCCTAGTAACATTCACAAGTCCTTGGCTTATTTAATATTATTCTTCCCTTTGCTACCCTAACTATTCAGGTGTTTACACAACTGGTGGAGGGGCCATATCAACAGTACGAAAGGCCTATCACAGATGTAGAAATCCCACTTTGAGTGACATCTCATGGTTGATTTTTACAAAATGTCCTATATGAGTACAGAATGCACTTTCCAACCCTTCTCTCCCACTGCCAAAGAAAAGGGACTGATCACTTCCCCTTGGGGAAACAGAGTTGCCATATTCTTCTGTTTCCCCACTATATATGTGATTATATGATTTGATTTCCATAAAGTTTCTGGCCAGTTTTCCAGGAATCACAGTGAAGATGATAATGCACAGTCCAGAGTACCTGCTATAGGCATTCCATCCACAGGGCTTTCAATGTCCAGTTTTTCATTTGATCCTCACAGTACCACAGTGAAAGGGAGAAGAATAAGCCAATGAGGAGGTAGAGATGAGAGAACATTTGAGTGACTTCATGAAAGCCCTTCCTAGGGCCCATGTTCTATTGCTGTCCACATGGAGCCATGACCCTACAGTGTAGTTCACTTTTTACCATACCTCTTTTTTTGACTAAATTGTTCAGATACTCTGCTCTGCAGTGGAGGAAAAAAGTCCCTTAATTTCATATACCTTAATGAATATGCTGCTTCCTTCTCAGAATATGACAATATGAAATGCAGGTTTCTTTGGCTGAATTCCTCCAACATAATGAGACAGTAAGGTGCAGGATAGGTTTAGTAAGTTTGGCTTTTGTTTTTAAATGGCAGTTTAGACCTGTCTTAAAATATTAATTTATAAAAGAAAGTACAAAGTTTGTAACAGTTTTTGCTAAACTGCATTGTGACTTATTCTAGAATCAACTTGGGAATATTCTTAAACTATTAGTTATACATCAACAACTTCTCCCTAAATTAGTTTATGGAAAAAACGTAAGTACTGTGAAATAATACTGAAGTGCAGTTGCCAATCCACTATTAGAAACAACAACAACAATAGATAATATTTATTGAGCACTTACCCCATGCACTATTCTAAGCACTTTTCATATTTTAACTTACTTTGCTCTAATAAGCCTATGAAATAGCACCTATTATCAACAATTTACAGACGGGAAAATTGAGGTATGGAGAAGCCAACTGACTTGCACATGATAACACATCTAGTAAGGGGCAGAGACAGGATTCAAACTCAGGTATTCATGCTTATCCAATCAGAAGGCTTTTTTTTTCTTCCCATGGTTTATGCAAACGATGGTCTTTCTATAATTTAGCAAGAAAATGGACTATGAAGAGAAGATGATCATTTCATTTTAGCTCTGTTTTTCACCTTAGTAAGAGCTATTACAGTTTCTGAGTTGACAGGGGACACTGCTAACTAACTCCCATATCAAAAGAGAAACCATAATGGAAATGAAAAAATATTTAGCATCAAATTTTATTGAAATTATACATATCAACATTAGGAGTTATTCTTCCTTGATGTCTGACTTTCCCCAAGAGATTTTCCTGCTCTATGTCTCAACTGCTAATGGATACAGAGGCAGCATGGTGTAAGTCTAGATGCTGAGGCCAGACTGCCTGGGTTCAATCAACATGTACACTTTCTAGCTCCGTGCCTCAGCTTCCTCATCAGTCAAAAAAAAGCAATAATAATACATATTTAGGCACATATTACAGTTTGGGCACTCCTAATCCAAAAGTCTGGAAAATGCTCTGAAATCCAAAACTTTTGAGCACGGATATGACATCACAAGTGGAGAATTCTACACCTGATCTCCATGAGTCATGGTAGAAGCACAGGCACACTACATCTCGTTTATTTAGCAACCCCAAGGAAAAGAAAACTACCTTCAGGTTATGTGTATAAGGTGCATACAAAATACGAATGAATTTTGTGTTTAAACTTGGGTCTCATTCCCAAGATATCTCATTATGTATACGTAAATAGTCCAAAATCTGAAAAAATCTGAAATCCAAAACACTTCTGGTTTCAGGCATTTTGGATAAGGGATACTCAGCCTATATGAGGTTAAATGAATTAATACTGGCAAGGCACTAAAATCAGTGTCTGGTACATGAGTCCTGAGTATTATTTATTTATTTAAAGAAGAAATGAAAGAAGAAAATAAAGTTTATTGCCCCTGACAATGTTCTTCCCACTTAAAGCTGTGGGAAGTCAGATTATAAGTGAAGCAAGAAGAAATTTCCATCTCAACATAATTTATTTTCCTTGCACCTTACATTTTGCCACAGTGGGAAACTATAGTAAAACCATGTTGTGTTCTCAGCTACTATGTACATCTTGGTCAAACCTGGTCTTCAGAGTCATCCAACACCCACCAAGAAGGGATCTTTAAAGGGACTCCAGCTGACATCAGTCTCCTCAATTCCTAGGTATAAAATAATCCATCTTAATCACTGGCAAGAGTTCTATGTCCCTAGAACTAAAAGAGTTTTGAAAGAAACCACTGCATTACTGACAAAACAAACAAACAAACAAACAAAACTGGCCAGGTGCAGTGGTTCATGCCTATAATCCCAGCACTTTGGGAGGCCGTGGTGGGCGGATCACAAGGTCAGGAGATCCAGACCATCCTGGCTAACACGGTGAAACCCCGTCTCTACTAAAAATACAAAAACTTAGCCAGGCGTGGTGGTGGGCGCCTCTAGTCCCAGCTACTCGGGAGGCTGAGGCAGGAGAATGGCATGAACCCAGGAGGCGGAGCTTGCAGTGGGCCAAGATCGCACCACTGAACTACAGCCTGGGCGACAGAGCGAGACCTTGCCTCAAAGAAAAAAAATTTAAAAATCTAAGAAGAAAAGAAAATTCTTATTTTCTTCATATGAGCAGAACAAGGAACAAAATGTTAGCATAATAAAATGAGATGACTAAAAGGCTGCTCCTATTACATTTTTATAGCTGACATCCTTGCAGGGAGCCAACTGCCCGATGAGGGCCAAACATTCCAAAGGGCCGCTGTTGTAGAACCAGAAGTAATCTTCATGTCACGTTTTGGGGGTGAAAGAGTACTTCTTACAACAACAGATAAAAAGAATGGCAAATGGCTCAAAACCTCAGTTCAGAAAGTTGAAATAGTCCCTTTCTCATGTTCCTTTTGCCTCTCCCTGCCCCATTTTGATTCTATTTGCCTGGAGTTCCCACAGTGCTGCCCTGTCCTCTGCTGAGAAAGATAATCAGCTTTCCTCTCCCCTGCTGATGGTCTTGGCTGAGATGCTGACACAGCCCTCTCCTGTTATTGTAATTAGACACTGAACTAGCAGATACTGAAACCACACACTTTGATGTGTTTTGGCTAAATTAAACAACACAAGGGTGCTCCTAAGGAAGTAGACTTAGAATGCATGTGTTCAGAAGTCTAGTCTCAAGTCAAAAACAATCTGTTCCAAATAGGGAGTCAGATGTGGGCAAAAAAATGCCCTGGTTATGGCCACAATACCCTAAATATTTCCCACCTACGCATCTTATGTAAGTACATGCACTTCTTATCTTAATGCTAGGTTATGACAAGCCGTTCACAGTGATCTCTTTCTCCTTCCACAGAGAAGTCACCTGGTACCGTCCTCCTCTTATCTCATTCCTGGAATGACTAAATATTTGGAAACTAAAAAGCAAAGTCTCTTGGAAAAGCTGTGTTTTCACCTGAGGATGGCAATCAGTGTGATAAATAAAGACTCTTTATAACCTTCCAAGTCAAAGGAAAGAAAACCTAGCAATGGTGATTCATGTCCACAAATCTTGAGCTGGTTAATTTAAAAGCCTTCTGTGGGAATCAGGCGGCCGTTGGGAATAAGGTGTTCTCCTCAACAAGCTTACAGCAGCTTTCCTAAGAGACAGTGTCATGAAAGTGTCTTTTGGAAGTGCTAGAATTGTAGACATCCTTCTTTCCTGCCCACCCATCCTATATTCCCAAATCAGTACCCAGAGGTATAGGCATGTTAAGAGGCTTGCACATTGCCACAGAGTATCTATTTGCTCTCTGCCAGACTGTGGGCTTACAACTCTTCACATTAAGCTACCCCAAAATGATCCAGGCACAAGAAAAGTTCCACCTTCATTTGTCACTGAGAACATCCTTCTCTACTACACTACATACCCGCTTCATCAAATATCTCAAAATGTTGCTCTCTTATTTTTTTTGGGACAGAGTCTTGCTCTGCCACCCAGGCTGGAGTGCAGTGGCGTGATCTCGGCTCACTGCAAGCTCCGCCTCCCGGGTTCGCACCATTCTCCTGCCTCAGCCTCCCAAGAAGCTGGGAATACAGGTGCATGCTGCCAAGCCCAGCTAATTTTCTGTATTTCAGAAGAGACGGGGTTTCACTGTGTTGCCCAGGCTAGTCGCGAACTCCTGAGCTCGGGCAATCCGCCCGCCTTGGCTTCCCAAAGTGCTGGGATTACAGGCGTGAGCCACTGCGCCCAGCCAAAATGTTGCTTTCTTAACCCCAAAGGAGAAATGCTTATTGTTTCTGTATTATAAGTTATATCACTAAACTCTTAATTAAAAAAAAAAAACAAAAACAAAACAAAACCTAGATCTATTAGAGAGTGTTGGAGATGGAGACTAGAAAAATTCAACCACATTCGCTTGCATTTCTTCAGGCTAAAATACTACAGGGCAGAACACCTTAAAACATTTAAATTTGAGTGCCTTTTGTTTGTTGTTGTTGTTGTTTTACTTCTTTCAGACATTGCTTCTTTAGCTCCTGATCCAGATGGAACCTGAAATTAATTTGTATTTTTTTTCTTGTAAGTCAGGTGCCACTGTCAAGAGCTCAAACACGAGTCCGTTCCTGGATGGCCTAACGGAAACAGCTCCAGTCTGCAGCTCCCAGCATGATCGACGCAGAAGACTGTGATTTCTGCATTTCAAACTGAGGTACCTGCTTCATCTCATTAGGACTGGTTGGACAGTGGGTGCAGCCCACAGAGGGCGAGCAGAAGCAGGGCAGGGCATTACCTCACCCGGGAAGTGCAAGGGGTCAGGGAATTCCCTTTCCTAGCTAAGGGAAGCCATGACAGACTGTACCTGGAAAATCAGGACACTTCTGCCCAAATACCGCTCTTTTCCAATGGCCTTAACAAATGGCACACCAGGAGATTATATCCTGTGCCTGGCTCAGCGGGTCCCACGCTCACGGAGTCTTGCTCACTGCTAGCACAGCAGTCTGAGATCCACTGGTGAGGCAGCAGCCTAGCAGGGGGAGGGGCGTCCACCATTGCTGAGGCTTGAGTAGGTAAACAAAGCAGCTGGGGAAGCTCAAACTGGGCAGAGCCTACCACAGCTCTGCAAGGCCTGCTGCCTCTGTAGACCCCACCTCTGGGGGCAGGGCATAGCTGAACAAAAGGCAGCAGAAACTTCTGCAGACTTAAACATCCCTGTCTGACAGCTCTGAAGAGAGCAGTGGTTCTCCCAGCACAGTGTTTGAGCTCTGAGAACGGACAGACTGCCTCCTCAAGTGGGTCCCTGACCCCCATGTAGCATAACTGGGAGACATCTCCCAGTAGGGGCCGACTGACACTTCATACAGGTGGGTGCCCCTCTGGGACTAAGCTTCCAGAGGAAGGACCAGGCAGCAATATTTGCTGTTCTGCAGCCTCCGCTGGTGATACCCAGGCAAACAGGGTCTGGAGTGGAACTCCAGGAAACTCCAGCAGACCTGCAGCTGAGAGACCTGACTCTTAGAAGGAAAACTAACAAACAGAAAGGAATAGCATCAACATCAACAAAAAGGACATCCACACCAAAACCCCATCTGTAGGTCACTAGCATCAAAGACCAAAGGTAGATAAAACCACAAAGATGGGCAGAAACCAGAGCAGAAAAGCTGAAAATTCTAAAAACCAGAGCTTCTCCTCAAAGGATCGCAGCTCCTCTCCAGCAACGGAACAAAGTTGGATGGAGAATGACTTTGACGAGCTGACAGAAGTAGGCTTCAGAAGGTCGGTAATAACAAACTTCTCTGAGATAAATGAGGATGTTTGAACCCATCGCAAAGAAGCTAAAAACCTTGAGAAAAGATTAGATAAATGGCTAACTAGAATAAACAGTGTAGAGAAGACCCTAAATGACCTGATGGAGCTGAAAACTATGGCACAAGAACTACGTGACACATGCACAAGCTTCAGTAGCCAATTCGATCAACTGGAAGAAAGGGTATCAGTGACTGAAGATCAAATTAATGAAATAAAGCGAGAAGCAAAGTGTAGAGAAAACAAAGTAAAAAGAAATGAACAAAGCCTCCAAGAAATATGAGACTATGTGAAAAGACCAAATCTACATTTGATTGGTGTACCTGAAAGTGATGGGGAGAATGGAATCAAGTTGGAAAACACTCTGCAGGGTAAGATCCAGGAGAAGTTCCCCAGCCTAGCAAGGCAGGCCAACATTCAAATTCAGGAAACACAGAGAACACCACAAAGATACTCCTCGAGAAGAGCAACCCCAAGACACATAATTGTCAGATTCACCAAGGTTGAAATGAAGGAAAAAATGTTAAGGGCAGCCAGAAAGAAAGGTTACCCACAAAGGGAAGCCAATCAGACCAACAGCAGATCTCTCAGCAGAAACCCTACAAGTCAGCAGAGAATGAGGGCCAATATTCAACATTCTTAAATAAAAGAATTTTCAACCCAGAATTTCATATCCAGACAAACTAAGCTTCATAAGTGAAGGAGAAATAAAATCCTCTACAGACAAGCAAATGCTGAAAGATTTTGTCACCACCAGGCCTGCCTTACAAGAGCTCCTGAAGGAAGCACTAAACATGGAAAGGAACAACTGGTACCAGCCACTGCAAAAACATACCAAATTGTAAAGACCACTGATGCCAGGAAGAAACTGCATCAACTAATGGGCAAAATAACCAGCTAACATCATAATGACAGGATCAAATTCACACATAACAATATTAACTTTGAATGTGAATGGGCTAAATGCTCCAATTAAAAGACACAGACTGGCAAATTGGATAGAGTCAAGACCCATCAGTGTGCTGTATTCAGGAGACCCATCTCATGTGCAGAGACACACATAGACTCAAAATAAAGGGGTGGAGGAAGATCTACCAAGCAAATGCAAAGAAAAAAAAAAAAAGCAGGGTTGCAATCCTAGTCTCTGATAAAACAGACTTTAAATCCACAAAGATCAAGAGAGACAAAGAAGGCCATTACATAATGGTAAAGGGATTAATTCAACAAGAAGAGCTAACTATCCTAAATATGTATGCACCCAATACAGGAGCACCCAGATTCATAAAGCAAGTCCTTACGGACCTACAAAGAGACTTAGACTCCCACACAATAATAATGGGAGACTTTAACACCCCACTGTCAATATTAGATCAATGAGACAGAAGGTTAACAAGGATATCCAGGACTCAAACTCAGCTCTGCACTAAGCGGACCTAACAGACATCTACAGAACTCTCCACCCCAAATCAACAGACCATAACATTCTTCTCAGCACATCACACTTATTCCAAAATAGTTGGAAGTAAAGCACTCCTCAGCAAATGTAAAAGAACAGAAATCACAACAAACTGTCTCTCAGACCACAGTGCAATCAAATTAGAACTCAGGATTAAGAAACTCACTCAAAATCGCACAACTACATGGAAACTGAATAACCTGCTCCTGAATGACTATTGGGTAAATAACAAAATGAAGGCAGAAATAAAGATGTTCTTTGAAACCAATGAGAACAAAGACACTACATACCAGAATCTCCAGGACACATTTAAAGTGGTGTGTAGAGGGAAATTTATAGCGCTAAATGCCCACAAGAGAAAGCAGGAAAGATCTAAAATTGACATCCTAACATCACAATTAAAAGAACTAGAGAAGCAAGAGCAAACAAATTCAAAAGCTAGCAGAAGGCAAGAAATAACTAAGATCAGAACAAAACTGAAGGAGATAGAGACACAAAGAACTCTTCAAAAAATCAATGAATTCAGGAGCTGGTGTTTTGAAAAGATCAACAGAATTGTTAGACTGCTAGCAAGACTAATAGAGAAGAAAAGAGAGAAGAATCAAGTAGATGTAATAAAAAATGATAAACGGGATATCACCACCAATCCCATAGAAATACAAACTACTATTAGAGAATATTATAAACACCTCTACGCAAATAAACTAGAAAATCTAGAAGAAATGGATAAATTCCTGGACACGTACACCCTCCAAAGACTAAACCAGGAAGAAGTTGACTCTCTGAATAGACCAATAACAGGCTCTGAAATTGAGGAAATAAATAGCCTACCAACCAAAAACAGTCCAGGACCAGAGGGATTCACAGCTGAATTCTACCAGAGGTACAAAAAGGAGCTAGTACCATTCCTTCTGAAACTTCCAATCAATAGAAAAAGAGGGAACCCTCCCTAACTCATTCTATGAGGCCAGCATCATCCTGATACCAAAGCCCGGCAGAGACACAACAAAAAAAGAGCATTTTAGACCAATATCCCTGATGAACATCAATGGGAAAATCCTCAATAAAATACTGGCAAACCACATCCAGCAGCTCATCAAAAAGCTTATCCATCACGGTCAAGTCGGCTTCATCTCTGGGATGCAAGGCTGGTTCAACATAAGCAATCAATAAATGTAATCCATCACATAAACAGAACCAATGACAAAAACCACATGATTACCTCAATAGATGCAGATGAGGAAAATAGATTACCTCAAAAGATGCCTTTGACAAAATCCAACAACTCTTCATGCTAAAAACTCTCAATAAACTAGGTATTGATGGAACGTATCTCAAAATAATAAAAGCTATTTATGACAAACCGATGATCAATATCATACTGAATGAGCAAAAACTGGAAGCATTCCCTTTGAAAACTGGCACAAGACAGGCATGCCTTCTCTCACCACTCCTATTCAACGTAGTGTTGGAAGTTCTGGTGAGGGCAATCAGGCAAGAGAAAGAAATAAAGTGTATTCAATTAGGAAATGAGGAAGTCAAATTGTCCCTGTTTGCAGATGACATGATTGTATATTTAGAAAACCCCACCATCTCAGCCCAAAATCTCCTTAAGCTGATAAGCAACTTCAGCAAAGTCTCAGGATACAAAATCAATGTGCAAAAAACATAAGCATTCCTATATACCAATAACAGACAGAGAGCTAAATCATGAGTGAATTTCCATTCACAATTGCTACAAAGAGAATAAAATACCTAGGAATCCAACTTACAAAGGATGTGAAGGACCTCTTCAAGGAGAACTACAAACCACTGCTCAATGAAATAAAAGAGGACACAAACAAATGGAAGAACATTCCATGCTCATGGATAGGAAGAATCAATATCGTGACAATGGCCATACTGCCCAAAGTAATTTATAGATTCAATGCCATCCCCATCAAGCTTCCAATGACTTTCTTCACAGAACTGATAAAAACTACTTTAAAGTTCATATGGAACCAAAAAGGAGCCCACATTGCCAAGACAATCCTAAGCCAAAAGAACAAAGCTGGAGGCATCATGCTACCTGACTTCAAACTACACTACAAGGCTAGAGTAACTAAAACAGCATGGTATTGGTACCAAAAGAGAGAGAGAGACCAATGCAACAGAACAGAGGCCTCAGAAATAACACCACACACCTACAACCATCTGATCTTTGACAAACCTGACAAAAACAAGACATGGGGAAAGGATTCTCTATGTAATAAATGGTGCTGGGAAAACTGGCTAGCCATATGTAGAAAGCTGAAACTGGATCCCTTCTGTACACCTTATACAAAAATTAATTCAAGATGGATTAAAGACTTAAATGTTAGACCTAAAATCATAAAAAGCCTAGAAGAAAACCTAGGCAATACCATTCAGGACATAGGCATGGGCAAGGACTTCATGACTAAAACACCAAAAGCAATGGCAACAAAAGCCAAAATAGACAAATGGGATCTAATTAAACTGAAGAGCTTCTGCACAGCAAAAGAAACTACCATCAGAGTGAAAAGGCAACCAACAGAATGGGAGAACATTTTTGCAGTCTACCCATCTGACAAAGGGCTAATATCCAGAATCTACAAAGAAGCAAATTGACAAGAAAACAAAAAAAATCAAAAAGTGGGCAAAAGATATGAACAGACACTTCTTAAAAGAAGACATTTATGCAGCCAACACACACATGAAAAAAATGCTCATCATCACTGATCATCAGAGAAATGCAAATCAAAACCACAATGAGATACCATCTCACACCAGTTAGAATGGCGATCATTAAAAAGTCAGGAAACAACAGGTGCTGGAGAGGATGTGGAGAAATAGGAACACTTTTACACTGTTGGTGGGAGTGTAAACTAGTTCAACCATTGTGGAAGAGAGTGTGGTGATTCCTCAAGGATCTAGAACTAGAAATACCATTTGAGCCACCCATCCCATTACTGGGTATATACCCAAAGGATTATAAATTATGCTGCTATAAAGACACATGCACACGTATGTTTATTGTGGCACTATTCACAATAGCAAAAACTTGGAACCAACCTGAATGTCCATCAGCGATAGACTGGATTAAGAAAATGTGGCACATATACACCATGGAATACTATGCAGCCATAAAAAAGGATGAGTTCATGTCCTTTGTAGGGACAAGGATGAAGCTGGAAACCATCATTCTCAGCAAACTATCACAAGGCTAGAAAACCAAATACCACATGTTCTCACTCATAGGTGGGAATTGAACAATGAGAACACTTGGACAGAGGGTGGGGAACATCATACATCGGGGCCTGTCATGGGGTGGGGGGAGGGAGAGGGATAGCATTAGGAGAAATACCTAATGAAAATGATGAGTTAATGGGTGCAGCACACCAACATGGCACATGTATACCTATGTAACAAACCTGCACGTTGTGCACATGTACCCTAGAACTTAAAGTATAATTTAAAAAAAAATAAAATAAAATACCAAATTACCACCAATTACATTACAATAAAAAAAAAAAAAAAAAAAAAAAAAAAAAAAAGGGAGCTCAAACACAGGAAATGACATTCCTTCAGTCAATGCCTCATGGAAGCCAAGAGAGGCAGAAAACAGTTACATTATTTTCTCTACCAAAAAAAAAAAAAAAAACGTTTTTAAGATTTGCTTTAAAATGGGAGGCTGAAAGATTATGTGTATAACAGGATAAAATAATTCTTTATGAATTGGCATTTGGGATGGCTAAGGGTTGCCTTAAAATCTTTACACCAATTCATAATAATCTGTAGTAGAAAAGGCCATCTCACTGGGTGCAGTGGCTCACGTCTGTACTCCCAACACTTCAGGAGCCTGAGGTGAGCAGATTACCTGAGGTCAGAAGTTCAAGACCAGCCTGGCCAACATAGCGAAACCCCGTCTCTACTAAAAATACAAAAATTAGCTGGGCATGGTGGTGCTTGCCTGTAATCCCAGCTACTCAGGAGGCTAAGGCAAGAGAAGAGCTTGAACCTGGGAGGCAAAGGTTGCAGTGAGCTGGGATTATGCCATTGCACTCCAGCCTGGGCGACAGAGTGAGACTTCATCTCAAAAAAAGAAAAGGTCATCTCGTTGCTACCCAGCTACCATATGGCCACTCAATATAATAAAGGTCATCAAATATAAAGTCACACTTCTATTGAAATCCTCTGTACATCACTGATGTTTCTAACAAATAAGAAATCCCTATAATAATGTTTTCCATGGTAAATTTCATGTTACTTTATTAAAAATTTTAGGTTTTCTTTAATCTCCAAGGAAGGTGAGGTATATTATACATGAAATAAGTCTTTTGAAAACATATATTTTGACTTTACTAAATTTACAGGGGACAAAAGAGGTCAAGAAAGGAGGGAGAAATAAACCATATGTATTCCAGAGGGACTCCATGCCTCTTCGGTTTGCCAGCCTTCATGCCTGTCAACTCTGTTTGCAGATATTATTTATCCTGTTGTTCCATTTTTTGCTTATAACATTATATGTCCACTTTTCCCATCCTTATCTTTCTTATCACTGTGTGGCCCACGCCATAGATACCTTCCCTCTTCATAGTACCCCTCTCTTCTTGGAGCTTCTAGAACCCCACTGTGATCATGTTTCTATTACACACTTTTATACCTTCTGTGTCACCTAAGCCACTTCTATGGCTTCAACTATAATTTTCAATCTTGTAACTCCTTAAATCTAAGCCTCCCTAGGCTTGTGCATGAGCTCCAAACCCTTATTTCTAATTTCCTACAAAACATTTTCACCTGGAAAGGTAGAATCAGAATCAGTACACTCAAAACTCAGGTCATCATCTCTGCCCATCCCCTTACCATCCAATGGTCCACTTTTCAATGACCAGCACCTAGTGGCTAAGCCTGGTATCTTCATCTTCCCCCTGTTCCAGGCAGTTGGTCATCTGATCACCTCAACTGTATATCTCACTTAATCTCTTCTGAGCCTGTCCCTTGCACTGATCAGTGCCTTATTTTAAGCTGTTATCATCTCTCACCCATATTTCTGCATGAGCCTCCTAACTAGCCTCCCAGCCTCTAGGTTTGGACTCCTGGCCTTCCCAAGTCAGCCTTCCCACTGCCATCACTGTCTTGAGTCATCTTGCCCTTGTCCAAAATAATTTGGTAAAAATCCCAGCTTATTATGGTATATGATGACCCTTGTGATGCCCGCTTACTCTTCCTGTCTTGCCAACCCTCCAAGAGACCACATATTTTCCAAAACACTGGAAGACATACGTCATGTGCTCTCATGCCAATCTGTCTTTGCCTATACATGTTCCTTCTACAAGAAACCCCCGTTTCTCTTGTTTGTTTGCTTCACTCCTATTCACTTTCCAAGATCCCAGGTCAAATGTCACTTTCTCAAAGAAGAGTTTCCTAACCTTACCCATCCCCTTCTCCTTGGTTGTTCCCCAAATCATCATGACCAATCTGAGTCAGATTTTCCTACAACCTGGGCTTTTCGTCTGTCTCTGAAAACTCACTCCATTGTAGTACCACTGCCAATGACTCTCCCCACTTGACTTAGCACTAGGAAGATGGGAACTATGTTGTGTTTTGTCTCCTTATCCCAAATCTCAGCATGCAGACTCAGGGTTCAATATGTTCACTGGGTGAAGGAACAAGAAGGGTGGGTACAATCTGCTTTGTCTCTGCAGATGTTTTCTTGCCGTAAGCCCTGTATGCTCACCATCCTTTCCTAAGTGCTACTATATTTGAGTTTTACCACTAAGGGGATGTCTTCTAGATGGGAAAAATCACTGGCCACTTTCAACTAGTGTGTCCAGGGTCCTCTGCTAGTAAATTACAGAAGTGGAAGCCAAAGTCTTGACAGTGACCTTCAATGTCCTTCCCGACTGGCTCACTCCACTCCTATGACTTTTCTGACAACATTTCCTGAAATCCAGGCTTTACAATATTTCTGCTCCAGCCACACAGACCTCCTTCCTAAACCTTGAGAACATAGGGCCGGCTCCCGCCTTGGGGTCTTTCAATTGTCCAGAATGATAAATGCTCTTCCTTCAAATAGCTGCAATTTCAAATCTTTGCCCAAATGTCACCTTCTCAGTGATGCCTTCTTTACCCCAGCCCCTTCAGACTTCCTATTTTCTGTGTTCCCCACTTCGTTTTGTAATCTTCATAGTGTCTATCATCTGACACACTATATTTTGTCTCCCGCTACGAATGGAAGCTCCCTCTAAGTAGGGATTTTGTCTATTTCATTCCCTGCCAAATCTCCAGCATCCAGTCCTCAGTACACAGCAGTTGCTCAGTGATTTATCTTCCACACTAGGTAATGGTTTTCAAGTTTTTAAAAAGCAAAACAAAAGTAACAACAAAACAGACAACCCAATTTTTAAAATGGGCAAAGGACTTGAATAGACATTTCTCTGAAGAACGTATACAAAGGCCAATACACAATGAAAAAATGCTCAACATCACTAATCATCAGGGAAATGCAAACCAAAACTGCAGTGAAATACCACCTCACACCCATTAGAATGATTACAATTAAAAAAAAAACAACAACAGAAAACAAGTGCTGGTGAACACATGGAGAAATAGGAACCCTACTCCATTGTTGGTAGGAATGTAAAATGGAGCAGCCACTGTGAAAAACTGTGGTAGTCCCTCAAAAAATTAAACAGAATTATCACATGATTCATCAAATCCTCATCTAGATATACAGCCAAAAGAATTGAAAGCAGGGACTCAAAGAGATATTTGTTCACCTATGTTCACGACAGCATTATTCAGAATAGCTGAAAGGTAAAAAATTCTGGTTCACATTACAACATGGGTAAAACCTTGAGAACATTATGCTAAGTGAAATAAGCCAGGTACAAAAGGACAAATATTGTATGATTCTACTTATGTGAGGTACCTGCAGTGGTCAACTCACAAAGACAGGAAATAGATTGGTGGGCACCAAGGGAGGAAAGAATGGAGAGTTAAGTGTTTAATGAATACTGAGTTTCAGTTTGAGAACCTGAAAAAGTTCTGGAGATGATGATGGTGATGGATGTACAAACATGTGAATATACATAATGCCACTGAACTATATGCCTAAAATTGGTAAATTTTATGTTATGTACATTTTACCAATTAAAAATTTAACAATTTTAAAAAAGAAAAAGCAGCTCAACTTGTCTTAAACTCAGTAAGAAGCCTAATAGGTAAAGCAGATAGAAGTGAAGGGGGCCGCGGTCGGAGCCGGAAATGGAGCACCAGGGTGTCTCCACTCTGCTGGCCCCTTGCTCTTGGAGGATGGACCCCACAAAGATTGGGAACCACCACAGGGGAGGGTTACAGCTCCATCCTAGAGTGCTTATGCACTGGTTTCACTGTTCTTAAGGACAAGAAGTTAAAAAGTCACCCCGGCTCCATTTCTAGAAGGAACTTAGTAAAAAGGAAAAATACCATCACCAACTGGCCTTGGGCCAAACGTCAACACTGACTGATTTTTATAGAGATCACTTTATATCCCAGGGACAGGGGGAAAATATCAGCAGAAAGAGCAACACTAAGTCACTGGTGCCCATATTGAATGATCATGAACACCTTCCTTACACTTTCCGAGCCCTTTCCCATAATAACAATCCTCAAAACAATCCTGTCAAGCAGATATGAAAGGAATTATGTAATCTCCAATTCACAAGTGAAGAAACATAGAAAGTTCAGTCATAGAGAATAACCGAAGTGGGACTGACCTCAGGATAATCACTGACGCTTATTACAGATTTATTAAGACATTAAGACACTTGCTCAACATTTTTCATGGACTACTGCAGTTCACATTTCCAATCAGCCTCCTTCTACCATTTGGTAGTTACTGCTGTTATTCCTTTTTATTTTATGTATTTATTTAATTTTTTTGAGACGGAGTCTCGCTCTGTTGCCCAGGGTGGAGTGCAGTGGTGCGATCTCGCCTCACTGCAAGCTCCACCTTCCGGGTTCACGCCATTCTCCCACCTCAGCCTCCTGAGTAGCTGGGACTACAGGCGCCCGCCACCACGCCCGGCTAGTTTTTTGTATTTTTAGTAGAGACGGGGTTTCACCGTGTTAGCCAGGATGGTCTCGATCTCCTGACCTCGTGATCTGCCCACCTTGTTCTTCCAAAGTGCTGGGATTACAGGCGTGAGCCACCGCGCCCGGCCTGTTATTCCTTTTTAGCGTAGACAAAACTGAGGCTCAAAGAATAACCATCCCAAAATTAAGTAGCTAAAGTGGTAGACTGCACAGTCACCTCACTCCAGGGCCTGTGCACTTAACCATCACCATTCTATACTGCCCATCTGGCTCTTCAGCTCTGGTTTGGAAAAGACCTTCCTTCAACCTAGAAAATATGTACAGTTGATAAATCCCCATAAATCAACTTTAAATTAAACTAGTACTAACAAAATAAATCAATACTTATTATTCCCTAAGCATAGATGTAATGAGACACTATTACTTTCTTTTTTTTTTTTTTTTTGAGACAAAGTCTCCCTCTGTCGCCCAGGCTGGAGTGCAGTGGCCCGATATTGGCTCACTGCAAGCTCCGCCTCCTGGGTTCACGCCATTCTTCCGCCTCAGCCTCCAGAGTAGCTGGGACTACAGGCGCCCGCCACCACACCTGGCTAATTTTTTGTAGTTTTAGTAGAGAAGGGGTTTCACCGTGTTAGCCAGGGTGGTCTCAATCTCCTGACCTCATGATCCGCCTGCCTCGGCCTCCCACAGTACTGGGATTACAGGCGTGAGCCACCACGCCCAGCTGCAATGAGATACTATTTCTAAAACTAAGAAAAGATTCCTAGATCTTTTAAAATCCTATGAAAATTTTTACAGAAAAATATCCTCAAGACAATCAGAATGAATAGTTATGTTTAGGTCAGTCCATTCTGTGTCTCCTGATTTTCCCAGGAAACATCTCTCTATAAAGCACATCATCTGCTGACAGAGTGTCGATGACTCCCCGTCCTTTGCTGAGAGCTTCTTCAGAGCTTTCTGAGGATATGTCTGCTTTATTCTCCAGAAACTGGAGACAGGAGAAATATTTTGTGGTTTTTCAACATTGTTCAGTCTGCAAGGCCACCCCAAGGGCTGCAAGAGTTTTGGGTCAATTGAAATAGATATTTATTTGGAAGAACATCAGCCACGGGCTGCAAATGGACAACTATCATGGGCAAGCAAGGAGGAGAAAGGGGCACAGTCATGGCAGGGCTCGAAGCAACAGCCAGAGTTACTTCCATCTCTCATGAGAGGCTTTCGGACTATTTCCTTACAAAGACCTAGAAGTGGCTCCTCTGAAACCATCAAACATTATATTTACATATAAATTTATATATAAATTACATATATTATATCAATATATAAATTTATATATAAATTATATATGTTATATTAATACATAAATTTATATATAATTATATATTTATAATATAATTATATAATTATATATTTTATATATAATTATATATTTATATATAAATTATATATTTATATATAAATTGTATATACAAATTATATATATAAATTATATATATACATTTATTACATAATATATATGTATATACAAATTATATATATAAATTATTACAACAAGAGCTAGATACATATGGTGTGGGTGTTTCATTTACTTTGTGTTAAAAACCTAACCACAAGCTGGTCATACATGTGTCGCCTTCAGCTTGGTATGTGTGATACCGTGACCACAGGCCCGCCACCCCACTAACTCTGGGGACACTGCTTTCTCACTTGCATTCCAGACTTAGGTGAAGTCCTAATGTCTTCCATCAGGACCAAAGTGTGTGCCATTCCTCTTACCTGAAAATCAAGGATCAAGAAGGGGCTTACCGAGTTCTCCTTCAGCTGCAGCCCTTCCCCATTGGGAAGGGAGGACCGTCTCTTGGATGAGTTCCTGTTTGGGGTTGAGGTCATAGCCCCTGCCTTCTTCTTCACAGTGAGCACCTCACAGCTGGCTTGGTCTTCATTGTGTGTGCTCTTCCCGGCATTGATAACCCTGGAGAAGAAGCCGGAAAAGCTGGTCAGACAGATAAAGCTGAGGGCACAGTCCCTTGTGAAGGGTAAGCCAAGACAGTCTCTACAACTGGCCCAGAACTACAGCCCTGCTTAATGCAAAGAACATTATGGTCTTAGTATTTTATGTTCCCAAAGAAATGAAAAATTTTAAATGGCATTATGTTAGCACTCATTAAAATATTTACTAAAGAAGTTGTTTTGAGACCTGTTCACCGGCAGGTGTCTGATAGATGTGATCAACTACACTAATCCATTTTAGTCAAAACACATGAGGCAATCACTCTTTCAGGGTAAGGAGCCCAAATGTTTTGGCAATTACAATGAAGACAGATAATCTGGCTCAGGGAATTCTGTTTCACTTCTCCAGGAGATAAACAGCAAAACCACCATCAATCTTATCAAGGTACATGGCAGTAATTTACAGCATGTCGTAAAAATCCAAGAGAACAGAGAACCATATTTCACTACTGCCATACCCATTTTTGTTTTACACAAAGGCAAGCAAAGGAATCAAAGGTTTACTCTTTTAAAACTATTTTTAACTCTTTGTCTTTTTTCATGTAGAATAATACTCATCACACTGGGCTACAGGCACTCTGATTTGGACACCAACACACATAGTAATAAGACACGTTGACACTGCTTTGCTCGAATTACTAAATGTTTTAAGCATAGAAACGCTTCAGGAAAACATGCTGCATCATTCATGCACCTTTTTCTCTATCAGGTGACTATAGACTCAATTCTTGGGTTTCCGCACCGCTTTCTTCTTAAGTAATTAAGCAGCAGCTACAACAGATTTCCTTAAAGACTGCTCCTTGATCTGCCACAAGCTTCAACAGTGTCACAGTCCTGACAGAGTGCGTGTGGAGTTTATGGAACTCAGTAGCAAGGAAAGAAAAGGTGTTTGTTTCTTCTTTTTAAGGTAAGCTAAATAAAAATTCACTCTATAAGTGTGGTGTGTACACTGCTCTATTAATTGAGTTGCACAGCCTCCTAACAGTTAAAATCATTATTTTCAAATGACTTTTTAAAAACCTTTTAATTCTACAATAATTATAGGCTCAGAGTAAATTGCAAAAATGTAGAGTCCCATGTATCTTTTGACAAATTCCCCAAACGGTAACATCTTATATAAAACAGTGCAATATCAAAACTGAGAAAATGACATTGATACAATACTCTCTCCCAGACTCCTGACCTTATTCAAATTTCAACAGTTCTTACATCAAATAGCTTTTAAAAACGGTATCGATTTCCATAAGCTAACACACACATGCCACAACCAAACAGGAAATGGAAAGCAAATTGAGATTTGAGTGCCACAAGATCTAAGCGAGTGTGTTTCAAGCACGCTTCTGCCAAACTCTGGAACTCTATGGAGGTGTTTCAGACATTTTAACATTTTCTTTGTTTTTAAAATGTATACAAATTTTTTAAAAATGCAATAATTTAAAAGTTCATTCCCATCTGTACATGTGATCAAATAAATGCAAGTTGACATTTTCTGGGCGGCTTTAGCATATTAAGCCATCTATCTTTTCAATTGACCATATCATTGATTGGAAGGAGAATTATTTTTTTAAATTACTATTTGCAATTACTCATCCGAAAGTTCTAACAAAAAGATCTTATCGGTCATCTATTTCCTCAATTGCAAATTTCTGTATTAATCAAAATTGCTTCACTGGTCCTATCAGGTTTACTATGAATTTCAACTTAATAATATTTTTATAAACAAAAGCCTATGTTTACTCATTTCACATATTACAGTATTTCCCGAGATTTGTCTTTAAGTAGACTGTTGCTTACAAAGTTTGACAATTGTCCTGGGGCTTGTGTAAGGAGGTGGGAATCCTTGCTGATCTGAGGTCAAATTGGACTCGGGTGCTTATCATACACTCTCACGGGCTGAGCAGTGGGGAAAGGGAGGATTCAATGTCTATTTTCTTGCCCCACCTTCACTGTCTCTCCTCTAAGGAAAGACATTTTCATATGGCTTAAGGATAAAATGTAAATATTTAAGGACACAATGAGGCTACCTGTGTGATGGTGATTAATTCTACCTTTACTGCCTGAGCTAAGTAACTTAACCCAAGCCCCACAGCCAGGAAGTGGCACAGATGGTGTTCAGAATGAGCCTATCTTGACCCCTAACCCAACCTCTTCCTATTGTGCCCTGGGGACATCAGTCTGTGATGGGCTGAGCTGGACTGTGGGGAAGCATAGAGTAAACAAATCAGGCAAGGTCTGGTCCAGGCCTGAGAGGAAGGGGAATTCTTTCCCAGCATCTCTGGCTATTGGAGGAGTCTGGGAAAAAGGCCCAGGAAAGAGGAAAGAACAGGTGGCTCAGATCTGCCTGTCCCTAGAGAAGCTAATGCTATCCAGGCTAAGTCACTAGGGGGCCTGCTGCTGAAGCTCATAGTACAGAACATACATTCATCTGGAACATCCCTTTTACATCTCTCCTCAGAGAACCAAACCAGGCAGAGGAAGGAGGTCCGAAATACCACCTGCCTCCTCTCAGTCACTGGTGGTGACTTCCCAAGCAACATGCATGTTTGGGGTGGATTGTTTACTGGGTGATGTTATACCACCGTGGTGTCCCAAATGAGCACCTTCCCTGGGGAAAGCTCAAGTGGAGGTTCAGCTGGGAAAACTTGTTCATGACCACCATCCCTCCATACTGTCGTCCATATAAGATCCTGGCTGCTATTTCCAGAACTTGGCATCACTCTGACCACTGGCACCTAATCTTGGGCTGTAGAAAGGTGTTTTTTCCTTTTGGTTCTGTTTTTTGAACCAAAAAAGCATTGCTGATCTCCAATAGCTACATGCCAGGCTGACTCATCCACCACTGCCGTTTCCAGCAGACAACAAAGCTACTATAATTACATAAATCATGAATTCCTGTCCTCTTAACGTGCTTCGTCTCTCATCTTTCTCTCAGTGGTTACTAAACTCCAAAGTTGACCTAACTTCAGCAAAAGGTCTTAGAAACTTCATTGCATGCATATGAGAAATCAGTGACCTGGAAGACTGTGAATGGCGCAAGGTCACACAGCTAAATGTGAACACACTTTTGAGTTCTGAGAGCTTTCTGCATCAGCTCTCGGGTTTTATTTTCCTATTGTGCATCTATTCTTGTTGGTGCTTGGTTCAGAGGTCTGTCCTGCAATGACTCAAACCCAGAGAACTGTGAAAGAACAATTACTGGTGCCCTTACTTTGCCATTTCATGTTGAACGTAGCTTATGAATAGCACTAGTGAAGTATCAGTCAGAAATGTCAATCTAATGGGAAGATGGCAGTCCCAGCTCTGTAAGCCTGTTTTGTCAGAAACCTGATTACCATTCAGATGATAAAATACTAATTTAAATATTAAATTTTATTTTTTAAATTTATTTTTATTTATTTATTTATTTATTTACTATTATTATACTTTAAGTTCTAGGGTACATGTGCATAACATGCAGGTTTGTTACATATGTATACTTGTGCCATGTTGCTGTGCTGCACCCATCAACTCGTCAGCACCCATCAACTCGTCATTTACATCAGGTATAACTCCCAATGCAATCCCTCCCCCCTCCCCCCTCCCCATGATAGGCCCCGGTGTGTGATGTCCCCCTTCCCGAGTCCAAGTGATCTCATTGTTCAGTTCCCACCTATGAGTGAGAACATGCGGTGTTTGGTTTTCTGTTCTTGTGATAGTTTGCTAAGAATGATGGTTTCCAGCTGCATCCATGTCCCTACAAAGGACACAAAGTCATCCTTTTTTATGGCTGCATAGTATTCCATAGTGTATATGTGCCACATTTTCTTAATCCAGTCTGTCACTGATGGACATTTGGGTTGATTCCAAGTCTTTGCTATTGTGAATAGTGCTGCAATAAACATACGTGTGCATGTGTCTTTATAGCAGCATGATTTATAATCCTTTGGGTATATACCCAGTAATGGGATGGCTGGGTCATATGGTACATCTAGTTCTAGATCCTTGAGGAATCGCCATACTGTTTTCCATAATGGTTGAACTAGTTTACAATCCCACCAACAGTGTAAAAGTGTTCCTATTTCTCCACATCCTCTCCAGCACCTGTTGTTTCCTGACTTTTTAATGATCACCATTCTAACTGGTGTGAGATGGTCTCTCATTGTGGTTTTGATTTGCATTTCTCTGATGGCCAGTGATGATGAGCATTTTTTCATGTGTCTGTTGGCTGTAAGAATGTCTTCTTTTGAGGTATGTCTGTTCATATCCTTTGCCCACTTTTTGATGGGGTTGTTTGGAGGCATCACGCTACCTGACTTCAAACTATACTACAAGGCTACAGTAACCAAAACAGCATGGTACTGGTACCAAAACAGAGATATAGACCAATGGAACAGAACACAGTCCTCAGAAATAATACCACACATCTACAGCCATCTGATCTTTGATAAACCTGAGAGAAACAAGAAATGGGGAAAGGATTCCCTATTTAATAAATGGTGCTGGGAAAATTGGCTAGCCATAAGTAGAAATCTGAAACTGGATCCTTTCCTTACTCCTTATACGAAAATTAATTCAAGATGGATTAGAGACTTAAATGTTAGACCTAATACCATAAAAACCCTAGAGGAAAACCTAGGTAGTACCATTCAGGACATAGGCATGGGCAAAGACTTCATGTCTAAAACACCAAAAGCAACGGCAGCAAAAGCCAAAATTGACAAATGGGATCTCATTAAACTAAGGAGCTTCTGTACAGCAAAAGAAACTACCATCAGAGTGAACAGGCAACCTACAGAATGGGAGAAAATTTTTGCAATCTACTCATCTGACAAAGGGCTAATATCCAGAACCTACAAAGAACTCAAACAAATTTACAAGAAAAAAACAAACAACCCCATCAAAAAGTGGGCAAAGGATATGAATAGACATTTCTCAAAAGACATTCATACAGCCAACAGACACATGAAAAAATGCTCATCATCACTGGCCATCAGAGAAATGCAAATCAAAACCACAATGAGATACCAAATATTAAATTTTAAATATCAATTTAAAGTCACTGTTTTTTTGTTGTTCAAAAAAACAAAAAACAAACAAACAAAACCCCACGACTCTTATTCCCTATTTTATATTAGTTCAACTTTCCTTCTTCACACAGCTTTAGTAGAAAGGCCTAATTCTTCTCAATCTCATTTGGCTCTAACAAGTTTGACCAGTATCAACTTAAATATTTTATTTTGCACTTCAAAGGTAAATGCTTTGTTTACTAAATGTAAACAAAATCTTTAATTTTATAAAAAGTAATTGAGAAAAACTTTGTTTCTCAAGCTGAGGAGCACCATGCTGTTAACAGATTCAACAGTTTCCTTAAAGGCAAGCAGGTGGACCGGGGCACCACTCCCTGGCTGTGTGCTCCGGCACAAAGTCTGTGCCACCTTGAGGTCAACAGGAAAGACGACTATACTATCTACATTGTTGGCCTAAACAATACTTGCCCATGATGCTCATTTTGAAGGCTTTAAAAAAATGCTGGTCGACCATGAATCATCATACCTTTGGTCACATTATTTTCCAGTTTACAAAGAGGGAAAGTATTTTTCTGGAAATTAAACTGGAGGTAATAAGTCATGGTGGTTCTTAACAAAAACTATCTCCCTAGAATACAGCACAAAGCAGGTACCCAACACATGTTTACTGAATGAATGAATCTGACAGAAATCAACTCTGCTACTTCCTAGATCTGGATAACAGTATCTCATATTTGTTGAGAACTATGTATGAGCCAGAGACTGCTGTTAGTATTTTGTAGAAAGTAATTAGCTCATTTCATCCTCTTGTCAACTCTATAAGGTATCTGCCACTGTTACTCCCTTTTTAAACGAAGTTACAGCTAGTGACTGGCAGAGTAGTTTGGTCAAGTTACTTAACTTTTGCAAATCTCACTTCCTTAGCTGTACTTCATGGATTAAATTCTATGAGTTACTAAGATTTTGTGTGTGTGTGCGTGTGTGTGTGTGTGATCACAATTAAAGACGTGGTTAATTTTGAAGTTAGGTTTAAATTCAAGTAGGAAAAATGTTATAAGTTGAAAGGGGAAGCAGAGCTACTGTCTCCTCAATATGGAAATTTTATACCCAGTTTATTCAATTCTTAGAACAACAACAAGACACATCTGCTCTGGGAGAGACACGTGGCAAAGTTAAATTTATTTAGGTACTGCTTTAACCTACCAGCCTACCTTCAATTGAACCAAAACCCCTAAAATTTTTCCCTTTGTGAAAATAGGTAAACACAGACCTTTACAAACTTGAAAGTAAAAAATCCTGTATGTGTATCAGATACACCTTGAAATTATAACCTAAATCTCAGGCATGAACATGCACTGAGATCGTAACAATAGCAGAATCTACTTAAAAAGAGCAAACAATTCATTCTGTGTTACCATGACACACTTGGGAAACTCATTTTTCTTCTATTTGTGAAATACTCTAGTCAATTTATTTTGTAATCATCACCACCTCAATTTCAGCAGAAAAGTCTTGCTTTTACATGCGACTGTTATAAACCTGACTTCAAGGACACTCATCTGATGACATGACACTTAGAAAGCATCCCTATCACTAAACACAGACAAAGTAAGTACCTCAAGTATTCGCATGTAGTGAGTCCTGTCACAAAGGCCACTGGCCCCATAACTGTTTTCAACAGATTTACAGAAGATAGCCAACCAACAAAGGACAGATTAGACATTTTTTGAAGGTTTCCCATGCGGCACGTATGGTGCTAAATACTTCACAGGTGGCAAAGTCATTCAACACCGACCCCCTGTCTCTCCCCACCATGAGTCACTCAGCACAGTGCAGAAGGCAGACACAGGGACTATGGTCGGAGAGACCTAATTCAAACTTGGTCTCTGTTAATTACTAGTTCTAGCTATGTGTTCTTGGGCAAGGTACATTTTTCCCCTAAAATAAGAATAGTCACTTCCCATCAGAAAAGAGTTGTGAGAATTAAATGCTCTAGCGTGAAAAATATTTGATGAGTACCTGGTATATAGTAAGCACTCAAAATATGTTATTTAATAATAATACACCAAATGCAAAGCTAGCTGCCTCTTCTATCAGGACCCAGGGATGTTATCCAGCCATGTGAGTTAGAGGAGAATCTCCTCCTTCCTCCCCCTTTCCATCAGCATCCCTCTGCCTCCCTCAGGAACACATGGCCAGACATCCAGAGCCTACGGGGACAAGGAATGAGACTTCCCAGAACAGGGACCTCCTCTGAGTCCTCTTCTCAAGCCACGTGCTCTGTACACAGGCGAGTACCCACGTGGTTCTGAACACGCTGCTTCCAGATTCCCGCCCAGGTCTGCCCACGCATATCAGCTCTGGGCCCCCAGGCTCCTGGACTCAGAAGCACAGGTCTCAGGACCACAGAAAAAGGCCAAGCAGAGAGTCCTGTTTTGTGGTTATTGTCTTGCTTTGCTTTCAAAGAAATATCAAGGCCTTGACAGTTTAGGCTAAAAAGTTTACATTAAGTGTTCATACTGGTTAGCAGACAGTATTGACAAATGTTTAAGGAGAGGTGTCTCATGATGGCCCTCAGGTGAAGTGATATATATATATATATATATATAAAACTAGGAGGTAGACAGTAAAATACAGTGTGTATGTGTGTGTGTGTGTGGAGGGGAGGATGAATAACTTACGGAAGACCAAATAAAGCTATCAATTATGAAAATTCTCTTTTCCAGGTTACCTCTTGGGCAACGTCTCACTCATGTGGTCCTCTCAAGTGGTTACTGGCCACGCAGATGGGCTGGAAAATAAGGACAACTTAATTCCTAGCTGCAGTAATAACCTCTCATTCTTGGGGTACTGAGAAACCACAGCTCTGACCAAGAACCTAAGCATTTGATAACAGCCATCAGCAAATCCAGCTGGATGGCCAGTCAGAACATCCATCAAGAATAACAACTTCTCCCAGAGGGTTTCACCTGGCCCAGGTGGCAGGGGGACAGGAGATCATCTCAGCCTGTTCACAATCCGTGCCCAGGGAGGAGAAAGGATGGTATAAAATGAATTTGCTGTGATGTTTGGCTTTCACATTTTTGAAGGTGGCTAAGTAACATCTCATGACTTGTGTGGTAGTGTGGCCGGGCAGTCTAAGTGCCATCTTGTGGAGGAAGCCGCATGTAAAGGCAGAATAAACACAGGCTAGGAAGAGGTCCTTCTGTCTTAGACCTTCTGGCTCCCAGGCTCTGTCTGTGGCTAAGAGCAGTGACCAATGAGGGATTGCAAACTGGGGTCTCAAGAGCCACTTGCAGCCCCCAGTCAGATTGGTATTTTAAAATTTTTGTCCACAAAGTGTTCATTAAAACATAAATTAGTTGCCAATGTTTTAAAATTGGGATATTTACATTAAAATCTTACTTTTCCAATTTCTTTCAAAAATTAATACATCCAGCTACAGATGTCACATTCTTGAGTGACTATAATCAGCTGGACCTGAGGAGAGGCCGCCCCCTCCACGACATAGGACATGTCCTTGCTAGTTGACCCCAGATCTTACTCTGTCCACTTTTGTCATTGAAGTGACCAGCCTGGCCTCATGGGCATTTGAATCTGTAACCTTGCAATTAGATCTCTGTGACTTTATGAGTAAATAAATAATAAAAAAAAGATACATAGTATATGTTGATTAAAATAATTTTAAAAATATTTATTGTATAATAATAGGGATAAGTCAAGATGGCAAGGAGATGGTCTCTACTCTCAAAAAGCCTATAGTCATTTATGTTAGTTTTAGTCCTTCTGGGTTTCTGACACAAAATACCACTCATGATTGTAATCCCAGCACTTTGGGAGGCCAAAGCAGGAGGATCATTTGAGGCCAGGAGTTTGAGACCAGTCTGGTCAACATGGTGAGATCCTGTTTCTACAAAAAAAAAACAAACACACTCAATGTGGTGTCATGTGCCTGTAGTCCCAGCTACTTGAGAGGCTGAGGCGAAAGGATTGCTTGAGCCCAGGAGAAATTGGAGGCTGCAGTGAACTATGATTGTACCACTGCACTCTAGTCTGGATGACAGAATGAGACCCTGTCTCTCTCTCTCTCTCTCTCTCTTTCTCTCTCTCTCTCCCTCTCTCTCTATATATAGACACATACACACACACAATAAACTGGGTGGGTTATAAATTTCTCACAGTTTTGGAGGCTGAGAAATCCAAGTTCAAGATATCAGCAAGTTTTTGTGTCTGGTGAGGACCGCCTTTCTGGTTCATAGGTGGTTGTGTTCTCACTGTGACCTCACATGGCAGAAGAGACAAGGCAGCTCTCTGGGGCCTCTTTTCTAAAAGCACTAATTCCATTTGTGAGGGCTCCATCCTCATGACATAATCAATTTAAAAAGGCCCCACCTCCAAAAGCCATCACACTGGGGGTGAGGATTTCAACATATGCATTGGGGATGGGGGATGCAAACATTTAGTCCATTGGTCCTTCTCACAAAAACTACAATTTGCTTGAATTGATGCCATACTCAAGGCCTATGTCGCACGGGATCTGAGAACACAGAGGAGACAAGTCAACAAAAGAAGAGTCGGGGAAAGTATCACAGATGAAGAGGCATCTGAACTCAGTGTTATGGAATGAAGGAAATCAACACTCAGAGAAAAGGTAAGGAAAAGCTCTCCTAGCAGAGAAACAGCCTGTGAAAACAGAAGGTGTTATGAAGTTTATAAAGAGGTGTAGGGTGTGACCTAACTAAGTATTGGCTTGGTGAGGGAGCTACATCAGAACTAGACCACAAAATTCTATAGGAGCTTTATTCTATTCAGCTTATAACCAATGGAAGAAATCTAAGATTGTTTAAACTAGGGACTGATGTGATCAGTTACTCTAGAAAAATAACACTTGTGGCTTAGTAGAAGATGGGCTCTAGAAGACAAATGACAAAGGAAGAACTCAGGGTCTCTTACAATAGTCCTAGTGACAAAGAGGTTGTGAACCAAACAATGGCTCTCGGTGGACGGGAAGAGAGGAGGCGAATGAACCGAGAAGTCCCATATTACCTGTTGGACATGGGTTATGGAGAAGAGAGAAAAGAGGATGAATCCCATGAATTTCCAAAATGGCAGAATGAGGTGCCACTGATAAATGAAGGGAGGTGAGAAGGTGAAACAAGTCTTGGTGGTGGGGAGTTCTGAGGGGTGAAATAATGCAACTGGTTTTAGGTCAATGAACAGAGAGTTCAAGGTACCAGAAATTTCAAAGTCAGTAGCTGCCAAGTTCAACTTAAACAGTGACTGGCAAACTATCGCCCATGGGCCAAAGCTGGACACTGTTTTTACACAGCCTGCAAGTTAAGAATGATTTTTATATTTTAAGTAGTTGGGAGGAAAAAAAAGAATATTTCATGTCAACATTACATAAAATTCAAATTTCAGTGTCCATAAAGTTTTGCTGGAACACAGCCACATTCATTCATTTACATATTGTCTCTTGTGGTTTTCATACTATAATGGCAGAGTTATTAGTAGTTGCAACAGGGACTATCTGGCTCACAAAACCTAAATTATTTACTATTTGGGTCTTTACAGAAAATGTGTGCTGACCCTTGAACTTATTAGGTTGAATTATCTGAAATTGTTTTTGCAGATCAAAAACAGTTGAATGCTGACGATTTCACGTGGTTACACGTAATACATAGGTGAAGCAAAAGAGAGAGATACAGGGTAGGGGTAGAACTTAACATGCATTTTGGCATTATTAGTAACATTAGCTGTGGATACACTTTGCTCTACCATTTGGAGGCCATCAGTAACTTCTATCCCCCTCACCAATATGATTAAATGAGAATGAAAAAACAAACATAAAGATCAAAAGATAAAATGTTGCCTCATAGATTTCCCCACAAAAATATCAGCGTTTTCTTCTTCACAGTGGTTGTTTAGAAATGAACATTTAACATAGTAAAAATGAAAATCGGAAAGTCATCTTTGTGTATTTCCTTTCAGTAATCCTCTGGGTCCCCTTGGCAAAACCATTAATACCACCAATGTCCAACTTCCTTATTTAAATAAGGAAGTCTGTGCTCTGTCAGATGCTGGAACAATTCCCGTACAAGTGCTGCTCTGTTGGAGCCAAGTGAAATCAAAATAAAGGCCAATCCAAATAGGATTGAAGTGTTGAAGTTTTGCATAAAATAAAGCAGAAAAATGCTTTTTGCAGGTTTAGAACAATATCATTTGTATATAGCTATTTGCATCTGTTGGTGATTAAGGAAAAAAAAGCAAAGTACTGCTTTTCTAAAGATCAGATTTTGTTTTATTTACCAGCTATATCAGTACTATCAGCAATGTGAGAAATTTTTTTAAACAAAAAATTTTTTTGAAAGTCAGTTTCAAATGTGTAATTTAAACAAAAAAAATTTTTTTTTGAAAGTCAGTTTCAAATGTGTAATTTAAAAACCCAAACTTTAAAAAGCCTGAAACTAATAAAATATGAAACCAAAAGACAGAAGTATTCTAATCTCAACAACTTCAGATAAAACATACACATTTTTAATTGACAGATCCTCAAAAATCCCAGACACCACCTAGGCTTTCTCCTTATTGCTGGATAAAGAAAGTATTGGACTATCTAGGCCTCTGGTATTTTCCTTTTAAACCTTAAAGTAACACAAGAGAAATAAAGTTATACAGAAGGGGACTGTTATGTAGTAAGGAGGGTTTTAAACCCTAACTTGGGAGTTATCTTTAGAAAGGTGCTATCCACCTTCACATAAGAGGCCACTCCACCTAAACATACAGTAGAGCAGGAAACATGAGAGGGGCAGGTAGACAGGTTTTTCTCTGCTAGAAATTCGAGACGAAGTCTCATATAGCTTTTAAAAGCAGAGAGACTCTGGAACCAGACTCCCTAGGTTTGAATCCTGGATCTGCAAGTAGGTAGCTGCACCACTTTTGGCAAGTTATTTCCCTGTGCCTCCGTTTCTCATAAGATGGGGATAATGAACAGTATTTTTCTCATATGGTAGCTGTCTGTTGTAAAAAAAGAAATGTTAAAAGTGTTTCATAGGCTGGGCACGGTGGCTCACGCTTGTAATTTCAGCACTTTGGGAGACTGAGGCAGGTGGATCGCTTGAGGTCAGGAATTTGAGACTAGTCTGACCAACATGGCGAAACCCTGTTTCTATTAAAAATACTAAAATTAACCAGGCATGGCGGTGCGTGCCTGTAGTCCCAGCTACTTGGGAGGCAGAGGCACGAGAATTGCTTGAACCTGGGAGGCGGAGGTTGCAGTGAGACGGCGCCACTGCACTCCAGCCTGGGCAACAGAGAGAGAATCTGTCTCAAAAAAAAACCAAAAAACAAAACAAAAAAAAACCAGAAGTGTTTTATACTTAACAACTTAATGCTTTTAACTGTAAACATGAGAAAGGTGTTGTTTTTATCCTCGTTTTATTGGCCCCATCAATGTCATATGCATGGTGATTTATGTAGGTAAAGGTCCTAGGCGAGACATTCTGATATTTTCTTATAGCAACTGAGGTTTTACATTATGTACTGTGCTCACACATATGATAAACTGGCAATTAGTTGCACAACAGACTATAAATAAAACACAGGTAACACAAGAAGGAATTGTGACATGTCACATGGTTTCAGCACTTCAATATATTTTTTTCAAGGCAAGCACAGTATTACTGCAAATGTACATTAAAAGTGATAATTAATTTTCCCCTTGCTATTTCAGTCTTTTTTTTTTTTGAAGTACTTTAAGTGAAAACAATCTGCTTTGAAAAATCTCTACCCTTGTGTTAATGAACCTGCAGAGAACGTTTGTTTCCAGATTAAAGACTGAACAATACATCACGTAGCCCTTTGAAAACCAGTTGTTATCTGATCAAATATTTTTACCTTTGTCCCCAGACCCAGGGCAAAGCTCAGTCAACAATCCAAGTCTCCCTAATTTACAAGGGAAAGAACATGCTAATTTAGCCCTTGAGATCTCAGAATAACCGATCTGAGTTTCATTTTAGGCAAACTGATTTCTCTACCCTAAGAAAGCTAGAAAGTACAATAGGACTTTGCTATGGCCTTTGTCAACCTTAAAGAATGAGATTCAGAAATTATGATTAAGCATCTAGTTTATTCCAGTGCAGGGCAAAGCTTAAGGATAGCCACCTGGGCAGCACACACTCCAAATGGATGGGGTTGGTATTCCAAAGTGGGGAAGCTAAGGTTTCACTTATATAGGCAGAAACAGTTTTAGCGGGGTTCAGCACTTTCTGTACAAAGCCAGTATGTAACATTACAGTGATTTGCTTAGTATGAATGGCTACATTCCAAGGAAGATTGCTTAACATTCCTGAGAAGGAATAATGTTCTGAGGGGCAAGGGGGGTGTCTTATCTCTGATGCTGCTTCTTCATTGCTAATCATTTACAGGAAAAAGCAGAAATTGCAACTGCATGCTACATGACTCAGGCTACGTAGCCACATTCCTCTCAAGGCTCAGGATAACTTAAAGTTCCAACAGCTTTAAGTCTGGATTATTTAATTTCACATTTGAAGGAGACAAATGCACTGAATGTAAGCTATTTTAAATTAGACACTTAATATCATCCTTAAATAAAAAAGACAAGGTAGACTACCAATATATTTCAATTAGTCAAGGGTAGATGTGTTCCAAAATGTATGTTTATTTCAGTTGTGTTCTTTCTATCTCAAATCACACAGCAGGGAGTAGGCACTCAATAAATGTTACTTGAATGAATAAACAAATGAACTCATTTTGCCATAACACCCCATGGGAGAGAGACTAGAATAATGATGGTGTTTTAAGCCTGCCTACATATTTCTTAAAGCTTACAATATTTGGAGTTTCTCCTCATTTGATTTTTGCATTCAATAGAAAAAAAATTAATTATAAGCACCTCTACTAGGAAATGAGCTTGGGAGTAGGATATGTTAAAGTGACCCCTAAACATTCTCCAGCAAAGAAGTGGCTGATAGATGTCAGAGCCTAGGGTACCTCTTCCTCCAAATTCCACTTCTGGCTTCTGCCTTGTAAGTTCTCACCCTATTAACAGTTACAGCCGACCAAGAAGGCCCTGGAGGGCCAGGATGGCTCTTTCTCAACATCAAACGACTATTGCAAAGGAGCGGAAATTCCAAAGGTCTAAGCAGGACCTGGAAGTAGCAGACAGGCAATTCTCACGCTATCAGTTTGAAGCTACCCAGCCATGCAATGAGTTACCTCAAAAAGTAGGAATTCCCTTCACTAGAAATGTCCAAAAGCTGGCTTGTGACCTCCCAGGGATACTCTGAGGGTCTCTGCATGGAATGAGAATTTCCTAAGGCTTCTTTTCCAACTGTTGAGTCTATACCTCCATCCTCTTCTTGCCTCCATCTATAGTTAATATAAAATCTATACTTCTTTCAGAGCTAAAATTAATTTACATGGAACATAGCTTTAGAAAAGCGGAGTGGTACTTCCTGCTGAGGTAATTCTCTGACACCTGGTAAACCACATTTGAGGTATGGCAAGTCTCCGTAAAAATGGAAATTTCATTGACTTGGCTTCCTATCCCCAACTAGACCTTTAATACGGGGTGTACAAGGGAACTTCAAGTGCTGCTGTTCCTTGGGGCTGCAAATGTGGCTTGCTGTTCTTCCTCCCCAGGCAACTTTCCCTGGGAGATCCTCTCTATTCCCAAGGCTTCATTTAAGATCCAAACACTAAGCACTGCCGAAATCATATCTACAGTACAGATCTCTGGGGTGCCTGGGCTGGGTTTCCAAATACCTTTAGAATATCTGCATTTGCATGTTGCACACATGCAAGCTGCCCAACCCTATACTCATTTCTCCTTCCTTTGCCGTCTCCTTCCTGTCTCAAATACGATGCTCCTTGTGGTGTTCTATGTCTTAGGGGACCAAGAATTCCAAGGAGCATCCTTGTCCTCCCAGCTTACTACTCTCCCTACATCTAGCTTCTCAGTTTGTGGGGCTAAGTCATAACTATGACTTACATCCCCAATTCCCTGCCTTGTTCAGGCCCTCGTCACATCCAGCAGGCACCAATATTTAAACCTCCTAACCTGTCGTCTCTTCTTAGTAAATCCTGCACAGCATGGCCGGACTGACCTTTCTCAACTGTGAACGTGGCCGTGTCTCCCCCACACTCAAATATCTTCAAATGGGTTCTGAAGATTTCAGGATAAAATTTAAACTTTTGGGCCAGGCACGGTGGCTCATGCCTGTAATTCCAGCACTTTGGGAGGCCGAGGCAGGCAGATCATCTGAGGTCAGGAGTTCGAGACCAGTCTGACCAACATGGCAAAACCCTGTCTCTACTAAACAAAAATTAACTGGGCATGGTGGCAGGCACCTGTAGTCCCCGCTACTAAGGAGGCTGAGACAGGAGAATCTCTTGAACCCAGGAGGCGGAGGTTGCAGTGAGCCAAGATTGCTCCACTACACTCCAGCCTGGGCAACAGAGCAAGATTCCGCCTCAAAAACAATTTTTTAAAAACTTTTTAGTTTACCACATCAGTGTCTTCCTGATGGGCCCTCTGCATATCCTCAGCTTCCCCCATCTGGTCTCCTCACATCCCCTCATCCTTAGCCATAACAAACAGCGTGTGGTTTACAAAAAGCACCCAGTTGCTACATACCACGATTCCTTCTCACATGCCTTTTCCACCCTCTGCAATGACCTAACCTCCTCTTGTCTGACAAACATCCCTTGTCCTTCAGCATTCAGTTTGTTAAGGCTGTTTTGCACGCACTTTATTGTTCTTTTTTTTTTTTTTGAGACGGAGTCTCACCCTGTGCAGTGGCGCGATCTCAGCTCACTGCAAGCTCTGCCTCCCAGGTTCACGCCATTCTCTTGCCTTAGCCTCCCGGGTAGCTGGGACTACAGGCACCCGCCACCACGCCTGGCTGATTTTTTGTATTTTTAGTAGAGATGGGGTTTCACCGTGTTAGCCAGGATGGTCTTGATCTCCTGACTTCGTGATCCGCCCACCTTGGCCTCCTGAAGTGCTGGAATTACAGGCGTGAGCCACTGCACTGGGCCTATTGTTCTTAAAGACTGCAGTGTAACCAGTAAGTAGCACAGTGCTGTTAGTATGGAAATCACCAGAAACTTGGATTGGTATACTAGCTCTGCCACCGGCTAGTTATGTGTCTTGGGGAGGTTAATGGGCTACTGTGTGGACTAAGAGAATGCATAAATGTAAAGTGCATACGCCTGGCAGAGACATATTTTTATCTGCCCAGACTCCCTTTCTCCTAGACATCATCTTCCCTTCCCACCCTCCTCCGTCCCATTCATATGGTTTTTCCATGGCCAGAGTTGACTGTTGGTCTAGGGATGGACACCTGATCTCTGAGTTGAGCCAATTAGGGACCTTCTATGGAAAATGAAAGAAAGAAAAAGGCAGCAGAAGGCAAGAGGGGGAAGAGAGGGAGAGACAAAGAGGAGAAGAGTACATATTTGTGAGAAGAGTACATATTGGAAATAGAATCTCAACAGAGTCCCTAGTTCTAGGTGTTCCCAAGATCCATTTGTCTTTGGAATATCTGGGTAACCCCATATCCACTAGCAAATTCTCCTTGAATGGCTGTCAATTGCAAGCTAGAGTCTAACAACACCCAACTCGCAATACGCCCTCACTATACTATTATTATTAAACTGTAAGTGCCTTGAAGGTAGCGGTAGAATCTTATTTAATTTTGTATTCTCAGAGATTAGCATAGTGCCTGATATACTGCAGGCAGTCAAATACCTACTAGATGAAAGGTTTATTGACTTCAGGGGAGAAATTATAATTCGGAGTTAAAATTTATATCACAAGCTCAAGGATCTCTACCTAACATCCTGTGCTAAGAGGTAAAAGACAACAAGAAGTAGCAAATTTTTCCCAGTTATGACCAGAGCAAGCCAGTGAGGTAAACATCTGACAGCCACTGGTCAGGCATATTTAATCCTCTGAGTATCTTTGATTTATTATCAATTAAGTAAATCAAGGTTTATTTTAAGGATTCAAAAAAACCTGTTAAACTTACATAGATAACTATTACTGAAGCTTACCAAGAGTAGACACTGAGCTGTTCAGAAATCTAGCAACTGAAAAAAAACAAATCATCACTCCCATGGCCTGGGATACGGAAGGACTCAGAAATTGTTGGAAATTCCACAGACTCAAAATGAGGTAACTGTTTACCTTCCTTATTGCATTTTAATCTAGAGATTAAAATAGATCTCATTGTTCCAGAATCCTGCCTATGGTAAGAAATGGGTTCTCAATGGCTGAGAATAAATTTTAATAGCGGAACCAGAAGCATAACAGGAAATCAGGAGGAAGAATTTTTCTTCATAAAAAGGACCATGAGGTTAATTTTCATTTCATTACATTTCTAAATTGTGTATACTTTTGTATGCTGGTTGCAACATATCCTTTCTGTGTTGACATGAAGTATAAATTAATCAGTAAATACATAAAATTCTTACATCCTACATTTTCAAAATAGTCCTAACTCATTAATTTATTCCTAAAATAACTAAGGTGCAAAGATTCAAGAATAAGATGACTGATAAATTTGATATATGAATTAACCAAAACCAACACCAAATCATGGTTAGATTCAGGCTTACCTGAAAATTTTATGAAACCACAACCTAATAAAACACAATACCAAATGACTACAAATGCAATCTAGGACACTTTCCATGGCAAGCTATATTTAGAATTCCAGGCTCTGTTGTGTAGAATGGTTCTCAGATTTTCATGTGCCTATGAGTCATCTGGAGGACTTCTTAAAACATCAGTTTTTGGGCCCCACTCTCAGAGATTCAAACTCAGTAGATCTAAGGTAGGATCTGAGAAAAGCTCCCAAGTGGCGGTGATACTTTGGGTTTACTGATGAGGACTGAGTTGCACTGGCCTAGATGAATCATGGTCGCTTTGATTTCAGCAAACACTGGAATTCCCCTGCATCCTCAGCCTCATTCCGCTGAGCTAGAGAATTGTACGTGATATACCCTTAGTTTATAATCCACTGGTAGTGGCTGGAACTACCAGAGTCAGAAGCTCAAGGGACTCCTAGAGATGGAAAGGGGATCCTAGTGAGGCATTGAATTATGGTAATAGGAACATAAACCTGGTGGGGTTGGGGGGCAGTCACTGGGAGTGGGGAAAGGGGGACTGGGGACTAGGATAATGGGGAATCCTAAAAGGTTGGGAAGAAAAATACTGGCAGGTCACTAGCTGCAGGGGAAGGGAGTGGGAATAGTGGTGAATGAGAGACTACCTCACATGGAATTCCTGTTAGGAAATGGTTGGGAATAGAAAAGAGGGTGGGAGAGGGCAGGGGACACACAGGAAGCTTGTTTCCCAAGGTGGAAGTGGCTGCCATACGAAGGGGTACAGGGCATCCGGATTGCTCAGCACATCCAACCTGGAAGGTGAATAACCATCTGGGACAACTCTTTTTATATCAAAGATAATGATACACTATCTAAATTATCAATTACAACACACTTTTACTAGAAAGAAAAAGGATGGAAATAACACTTGTAAATACTTGTGATTTAATTGTATATTGTCTCAGTTGAGCATCCCAACAACAAGATAGATAGGGAAAGTATTATCTGTCCCATTCTATAAAAATTGAATCCAGAAAGCTGACTAACCTGGGGTCAGATAGCTATTGGGTGGTAAAATCAGACTCATATCCCACCTGATTTCAAAACCTATTCACCCACTACCCTATGCAGCAGAGAAAGGAAGCTGAGCAGCTCTCAGATCTAGAAGGAAAACCAAGGGTCCACTGGTATCATACAAGCCAAGTGTGAGGTTTCAAGAGGGAAAGGTGCCAGGTGCTAAGAAAAGTTCAAGTGCCCACTAGATAAGCAAAGAGGTTATCAGTGGCCACTGGTAAGGACTATAAAATTCAAAGTACTAAAATACTCTCCCCTCCCAGAGAAAGAAAAGTTTTAAGGTGATAAAATGCACTAAGTCTGAGATGGAGTGCATTCATTTCCAGGGAAGTATTTCACTTGTCTGCTTCCTTTCTATGAATAAGTTAAAAACTTGAAACAGCATCCATGCCTCTACACAAATTTTAGCTCTAATCCAAAGAGGACACTGTTAAACAACTGCTCTAAAATGCTGTCACAAGTTTCTAGAAATTATAAATAGCAATTTACAGAGTAATTAAATAACAATTTTTTACTTTATTTTTATTTTTTTGAGATAGGGTCTCAGTCTGCCACCCAGGCTAGAGTGCAGTGGTGTGATCATGGCTCACTGCAGCCTAAACCTCTCAGGCTCAATTAATCCTCTTCCATCAGCCTCCAAGTAGCTGGGACTACCGATGTGCACCACCACGCCTGGCTAATTTTTTTGGTATACTTTTTGTGGATACAGGGTTTCACTGTGTTGTTCAGGCTGGTCTCAAACTCCTGGGCTCAAGCAATCCACCTGCCTCAGCCTCCCAAAGTGCTGAGACTGCAGGTGTGAGCCACTGTGCCTGGGCAACAATTTTTTAAGTTAGCTCCAAATTCCATGGACATTTCAAAACTTTATATGTTTTTGTAGTTAAAGATTTACTGATAATTTAGTTTTGAACTTTCAAGTTATTTTTTAAAAATAATTTTGACTCCTGAAAGTAAAAATTTTTAAAAGCACACCCAATAATTAAAAACTTAACTGCATAGCAATTTGGTAATCTAACAATACAAATTAGTAATCAAAACATGCAAGTGCCTTTTAAACAACTATAGCACAAAAATCTAAAGAGGAAAAATGTTAAAAAAAAAAAAAAATCCCAAAATGTCCTCAGCAGTTTTACTGTTAGTAGAAATATTGGTATTGACTTTTTGGAAACTATTTATATATGGATATATGAAGATATTTAAAAATATAATATATATTATATAAAATATATATTCCAGTAACATATATATGTAAAATATATATATTTAATTATTTATTTTAGGAGAAAGCATGAAGAATGCAGTCCCCCACTACCACAAATTACGCAGTCGAGTTTCCCACTTTCGGGGAAATCATGGGTCAGCACATCCAGAGTGCAATGGATGAACCTCACCCTGGGAAAACCACCTTCGTGATCATGTTATCTTCCCTGCCAGGTAAGAATGGGATACAGAATAAATGTTATCTATTAAGAGCTGGCAATAAATATAAATTAAATTGAAGAAAAAGCTAGTAATGTTAAATTTGAATTGGAGATATCAATATGAAGTCAACTGTTGAAATACATGTATTTTTTAATGCTGTCTACTCAAAGGGCCTGGAAACAAGGACAGCCTAGGACTGTCAGCATTCTAAACACCCAGACTTTGGTTTCCAAATACTACTACCCACTGAAAGATACCAGTGTTTCTTGGCAAAATGGCTGGTTCCAGATATAAGACAGTAAAAGTATAAGGTGAGGCAGAGGCAGCTTGTAGGGCCAGAAAGCATAAAAGCATTCAAAGATAATATGGCATTTCAGAAGGACCCAGGAGTATGTTTGAAGGGGTTATAACTGGTTAATTATGAGTTAATTAACATCAAAAGCAAACAAATGTTAAAACAGAGAAAAAAAGTCCCTAAATCTACAGTGGTAGTTAAAAGGAGAAATAAAACTAAATTTCTAGGGCTGGGTGCAGTGGCTCATGCCTGTAATCCCAACACTTTGGGAGGCCAAGATGGGTGGATCACCTGAGGTCAGGAGTTCAAGACAAGCCTGGCCAACATGGGGAAACCCTGTCTCTACTAAAAATACAAAAATTAGCCAGGCGTGGTGGCAGGCACTTGTAATCCCAGTTACTTGGGAGGCTGAGGCAGGAGAATTGCTTGAACCCGGGGGCAAAGGCTCCCTGATCTCAGACTTCCAGCCTCCAGAACTGAAAAGTAAATTTGTTGTTTATAAACCACTCAGTCTGTGATACTTTGTTACAGGAGCCCAGACTAAGAAATAACAAAGACGCCATCAGAGAAATGAAAATCAAAACCACAATGAGATACCATCTCATACCAGTTAGAATGGCAATCATTAAAAAGTCAGGAAACAGGCCGGGCGCGGTGGCTCAAGCCTGTAATCCCAGCACTTTGGGAGGCCGAGACGGGTGGATCACGAGGTCAGGAGATCGAGACCATCCTGGCTAACACAGTGAAACCCCGTCTCTACTAAAAATACAAAAAACTAGCCGGGCGAGGTGGCGGGTGCCTGTAGTCCCAGCTACTCAGGAGGCTGAGGCAGGAGAATGGCTTAAACCCGGGAGGCAGAGTTTGCAGTGAGCTGAGATCCGGCCACTGCACTCCAGCCTGGGCGACAGAGCGAGACTCCGTCTCAAAAAAAAAAAAAAAAAAAAAAAAAAAAAAAGTCAGGAAACAACAGGTGCTGGAGAGGATGTAGAGAAATAGGAACACTTTTACATTGTTGGTGGGACTGTAAACTAGTTCAACCATTGTGGAAAACAGTGTGGTGATTCCTCAAGGATCTAGAACTAGAAATACCATTTGACCCAGCCATCCCATTACTGGGGATATACCCAAAGGATTATAAATCATGCTGCTATAAAGACACATGCACACATATGTTTATTGCGGCACTATTCATAATAGCAAAGACTTGGAATCAACTGAAATGTCCATCAGTGACAGACTGGATTAAGAAAATGTGGCACATATACACCATGGAATACTAGGCAGCCATAAAAAAGGATGAGTTTGTGTCCTTTGTAGGGACATGGATGCAGCTGTAAACCATCATTCTCAGCAAACTATCACAAGAACAGAAAACCAAATACCGCATGTTCTCACTCATAGGTGGGAATTGAACAATGAGATCACTTGGATGCAGGAAGGGGAACATCACACACTGGGTCCTATTGTGGGGAGGGGGGAAGGGGGAGGGATAGCATTAGGAGATATACCTAATGTAAATGACGAGTTAATGGGTGCAGCACCAACATGGCACATATATACATATGTAACAAACCTGCAAGTTGTGCACATGTACCCTAGAACTTAAAGTATAAAAAAAAAAAACAAAGAAATGTTATTTTTTATAGAAAAATGCCATAATGTACATAGAGGAATTGATAATTGGAGAATAATCGTTCTGCAATCTGCAATGACATAATTGGTTTGGGCAAAGATCATCCGCAGATGCTAAATCTCCTAGATGAAAGATTATTGTCAAAAGAGTGGCTACATGGTGCCACCTCACAGATTGCTTGCTAATTTCATGGAGACAAACATACCTTTAAAAGGGAAAGACATGGTGAAAGCAAGTGATCAAACATGCGTCCTGTGAGTGCGACGACCCGGCACTCCATGAGCAGGATACACCTCCTGATGTGTTGCACCTTGAAATGCACAGCATCAGCTAGAAAGTATTCTTCCCAATCTAACTAAGCCTTAAGGCATAAATCCCAGTGTATGGGAAACAAAGGAGATAGAGAACTGGGCTAAACATCACAAGGAAACAACTAGAAAAAACTAAAACATTATGATAGTCTGTAGAAAACTAGTTTGGTTTCTTCAAAAGGTCAACCTTATTATTATAAAGGCCATAAAAAGACATTTCTGGGATTGGGCCGGCGGGGGAATGCGAATATGGACCAGATGTCATGAATCAATGAGAAGTTTCTTGGGGGCAATAATGGTTTGTGCTTCTGTAGGAGAAATGTGCTTGTTCTTAGGTGATTCAGAGTGAAATGTTTAAGGGTTAGATAATATAAAAGGATTCAAAGAAAAAAATGTATTTAGGGAGATAAAGCAAACTAGCGAAATGTTAATAACACGAATCTAGGTGAAAGATAGGTACACATTAAGTTATTTTTTCAACACTTCTACATGTTGGAAATGTTTAATAAAAGGTTGAGAGAAAAATCTACATCTTGCTTTAATCCTATGAGGAAATGAAAGTTTTTACAAATGCATACAATAAAATGTTAAAACATATGTAAAATTCAAAATTATGGAAAAAAGGAATAAAAGAAAATATCAAGAATAGGAGGAGTTTCAATGCACATGTACTAATCACAGTTCAGATACTTATTAAAAATTAAGCCTCAAATGTAGTTCTCGGTTTCCTGGCTGCCATAGCAGAACTGTGGCCACTGTCGCAGATTTCCATCATCCAAAGGCCAACGCTGCTAGTTCTGTAGGGAAACTAGAGCTGGTTCAGAGGAAATGCTTCTTCCCATGGGTTTCCTAAGGGAAAAACTCATTGATAAAGGGAGCAACATCCTCATCATCACCCCCACAATATACACAAGGGAAAGGGAGCCTTTTCCTTTCTATCATCTGTCTTGCTATAGAAGATAAGGGGGTAGTTCCAAAGTCAAGTTCACTTAAAGCCCTGTTGGGAAGAGACGTAGGTAGGGATGAAGAATAAAGACAAAATTCACGGAGTACTACAGAGGTGGCCAAGCTGCACATCATTCAAAATAACTTCCATAGATGCCATCTGCTCCAAAACAATTTTTTGATAAAAAGCTGGGCAGCAGACCAAAAAAAAAAAAAGAAAAAAACGACAAAAACCATCATTTTCTGTTTGTTGCTCACATAAGGAAATAAGATTGATTTCTGTATTGTTGAAAAGAGATCACCTTTTTCTTTAAAGCTGAGCAGCACATTTACTGTTGAACTCTGACAAGTATAAACAGTGTAGAACTTCTGGAAAAACTAGATAACTCAGGCAACTCTCACCGCAATGGATGGCCACCCCACCTGCACATAGCCAGAGTTTTTCTTAAAAGTTACTCTGGTCTGCTGCAACTCAGGAATGATCTACAATCTAGAAAATCTTAGATAACTTCTAATTATTTGGGGTAGTCACAGGGGTGGGGGTGGCCAGGAGTGACCTTGGCAAGTTACTCATAGCTCAGTTTTTCCACCTAAAAATGAGGATAATTTAGTATTTAACCTCTCAGGGTTATGAAGATCAAATGAGTTTTATAACAACCTGTGAAAGCCTGGTATACTGTAAAGCCTCAAAAATGTTATAGCACACTTATTTTTTAGGTGGATTCATATTCCTAAGTAATAGCCATGAAATCATGAGTATCACATCAAAGCTTTACTTTTCTCTAATAGACATTGAGAGACTATGCCTCCTAAATCATTTTATAGCCCTCAGAAATAGGTAAATATTTGTCACTCTCTTCTGGAAGGCACAATAACACAAAAGCATAAAAATAAAAAATTTAGAAGTATGTTTGTTTTGGGAAAAAAGAGGGAGGATAGACCAAAATTTTCTTCTAATGGTCAAGAGATATTTCCTTCGACTCTGACCTTCACCCATGGTATAGGCTCAGCATAAGCTTCAGGGATTAGACATCTGTTAACTTCGTTTCCTCTAAACCAGTCACTTTCCAGAGTCAAACGTAGAAGGAGGGTCAGCAAAAACCACTGTGTTAGAATGCTCTTGAAAAATTTCCCCATGTGATAAAGAATATACTGATCCCAGTCAATAGTAGAATAATACGCCAAAAGCTAGGGTGACTAGCAATCCCAGTTTACCGGACACTATTCTGGTTTTAGTGCTGAAAGTTCTCCTACCCTCTCGGTTCCCAGCAAACCACAATGTTGGTAACCTTCCTCAAAGCTCACTTGCTCTTCGTGTAAAACACTGCTCCAAGCAACACAGACTAGAGACTTTTTAAGTTGGAAACTGACATAGGTATTAGACGGCACGTCCAACAAACTACTGAATCTAAAGTTGAGGAAAGCAGAAAGGGGCAAACTGTACTTCAGACACACCCAGAACCCAGAGAGGATTATCTCTGAGGCAATGAGCAGAAACAGGTTGTCATGGCATAAAGCCCAAGAGTCAGAACAGATTTTGAACATTGTGGTGCCAAAAGTGCCAAGGTTTCAATTAGCAGTGAGAAAAGATGACTTCTTAGGACCCAACACCACTGGGCTAATGTGTTACATTTGGGGCCGATTCCTTGGATCCCTGGGATTTCGAGCTATATGAATCCAGTCTTCCAGTTATCAGTAGAAAGTTCAAGACTTTTCCATCTAAAGCACCCATGTTATTCCAGGTCTCTGGGCCTGTGAATGAACTGTCAAGTGAAAAGTTAACAACTGAGTCTGATTTTCGTGCTTCTTTGCATGTCTGGCAATTTTTAATTGGATTCCTGACACTGATTTTGAGCTTATTTGGTAGTGGATATTTTTGTATACCCACAAATATTATTGAGCTGTGTTCTCAAACAAAGGGACATAGTTACTTTGAAAGAGTTTGATCCTTGCAGATTTTCCTTTTAAGATGTGTTATGTGGGATGGGACTGTGTTAAGTCTACAGCTGATTATCCCCTACTATTTAAGGCAAGACCCCTCCTAATGCACTGTGAATGAGGTTTTCCCATTTGGTTGATGGAAGAGGCACTATTCTTGGCTCTGTGCAAGCACCGGGTACTGTTCCCCCTAATGCATTTGGATGGCTTCTTCTCCAGCTGGTTTCCTATGAATGTGCTGATCAGAACCTTGGTGAATACTTGAGGTAGACTCTCTCTGCAGATCTCCAGAACTCTCCCTCTGTACAACTATGTCTTCTCTAGGACACTGTTCTGTGAAATCTAGCCTTCTTGGTCTCCTCAGACTCTCAACTCTTCTTCAACTCAGAGAGTTTACTTGGTTCTGCCTGGGTGGGGAACCTCTCAAATGAGCATAAGTTAAAAAGGGGGCAATCTCTCAAAGTGGGGACAATCACAGGGCTCACCCCATTTGCTTCCCATCTTTCAGAGATTACTGTCTTTTGTTGCCTGATGCCCAGTGTCCCACAAACCATTATTTCATGTATTTAGTTTGTTGTCTCTTTTTTTATTGTGTCAGACGAGATGGTACATCCAATGTATTACTGTTACTTCATCTTGGTTGGATGCAGAAATAATCCCAGGCTAATTTTCAAGCTAGATGAAGGATATTGAATGTTCCCAGTACAATGAAATGATAAATGTTTGAGATAATATGGTAATTACCCTGATCTGATCTGATATATTATATGTATTGCAACATCATTATGTATCCCATAAATATGTATAACTATGTGTCAATTTTAAAAATTAAAAATTAAATGAGGGAATCTTTGTCAACATTTTAAAAATGAACTGATGCCAAACAGGATCTGACACTGTATCTAGTACTGCAAAGAAAATTTTACTTTAGAGAGTGAAGCAGTATTTATAACAATGGATGGGATCTTGTGACCTTGTGGGTGATCACAAGAGCACGAAAGATCCCTACAGCTTAACAGAGTACCACGCACTTGGCATTTTGTCACAATAATCTATTTCACCTCCTAGCTATGCTAGGACATTAATTTACCTAAGAATTGTCTTTTCTTAAATTGGGTAATACCTAGGTCTAATGTGTATAGTGATCATTATAGCAGTTTATGAATCAGACTCAAAGGTGTGGAAGGATCTTCAGGAATCATGTAATTCCCTGCTGTCTTCACCTTCAGTGAAGACCAGATTTCAGTGTGTGCGCGTGGTGGAGAAAGGCGGGATGTACCTTATTTACCACAGCATCCCTAGCACCCAGCAAAGGGCTGGCACAAAGACAGCTCTCAAATATTTTAACAAACAAATAAAGGAAGGAAGGAAGGATTGCTACTGTTTTGGCCAGTTAAATATGTAACATGAACTCCTTTCAGTGGTTCCAAGGCATCTTGAGTGAAACACATATACCCTCCTTTGTCCTTCTGGTTTGGTGAGAAGCAAAGGGAAGAAGAATGGTGGTTGTGATCAATGAGAACACAGATAACTCATTTTTGTAGCTGTTACCCAACTAATCCTAGTTTTTAAAAAATTTTATTTTACTTATTCACATAATAGATAAGATTATAAATCACTCCAAAGACATAACATCTTCTTATAAAACAGCCTCACATGCTCTTTATAAGTCCAAATTGAAAGCTCTCTTTTAGTCTTCATGATGATGCCTCAGGAAAAGATTCAGCTGTTTTGGGTCTGGATTCAAGTCCACTGCATGTCAAGTTTTTAAATTTTATTTAAGCCCTTCATGCTGAAGCTCAAATTCATGTTATCACATTGCTGTCACCGAAGGTCCTTCTCAACCTTCTCCTCTCCAAATTAGACCATCGTTGCTTGCTCTTTATACTAGCCCCTCATACCTCTGAACTTTATATTAAACATTTATTTATATTGTGCACATGATATTTTATTGTACTTATTTGAAGGCACAATTAGTTTTCTTTGTGAGGGTTTCATAAGGGCAGTCATGCACCCAGGTCAGCACCTTGCATATATTTTTATATAATAATTATTTAATGTATATACCCTTATCTATTTGTCATGAGCCTTCAGACTTTTTATGGCTTCCCTTTGACCCATCTTTCAAAAATAAGTCCTAGTACACATTTGCAATGGATCCCCAAATGGACCATTACCACCACCACCACCACCAACCCACCAACCCCCTACCACCCCACCACCCCCCTACCTCTCCCCGGATAATCTCTCCATTGCTTTCACTTCCATTTGATTTCACATCTCTTTCAGTAGCTGCCACAGAGAGCCTTGTATTAAATTACATAATCAGGTATCTTTCTACCCTATTAAATTGACAAGAATCCAGAATCAGAACTCAGTAGAATTCATCTTTGTGCTGCTTGCAGGATGTGGCCCAGAGATTGGGGTACAAATAATTATATTATGCTATTATTGATTACAGGCACCGATTGAGATTGGCTAAGCCTTTTCCTAGGGTTTCTAGCCAGTTTAATAGGCTAATTTAGGCTTACTTTTTAGCCCTGGTAAGTGTAAGTGCAAAGAGGAAATGCTTTTTTTCGTTGTTGTTGTTGTTTTCATAAATAACTCTACAAGTTTCCTAAAAGTTTGCTTTTCAGAAACCACTTGTAAGTATGCAATCTCTCTCCCCGACTGTCCACACCTCCAGCAAATGACAGAAAATGATCCTTTCACATCTGCAGCTAGTAATCTAAGCTCTGATCTTTAATAATAGCACTGGCCACATTTTGGAGGAAGTTAACTGTCTCAGCAAATGACAGAAAATGATCCTTTCACATCTGCAGCTAGTAATCTAAGCTCTGAATAGTGATTCATTCACATCAGTGAGTCAAATAATGGCCTAATTCTTCTTCCAAATTTATACTGCTTATTGTCTTATGGAACAATCACAAAATCTGAGGTTAGGAAGTAGATCACCTGAATGAGAAGAAACAAAGCTATCATCTGACACCAATGCTTGCCACCAGGCCCTTCACATCCCAAGGGACAAAGCCCCTGCATGGAAATAACCCAAGGAGGGGGCACATCCATTGTTGCTGTGGGGGCCACCTTCTGCCTAGCATTTCCTCAGTAGGTTTCTCTTTCACTTCTTAAGTGACACTCAAGAGATAGAAGCACAGAATTAAAAAGGAATATAGCACGTGCTAACAGAGAACATCATAAATGAGAACTCACTATCATGAAAACAGCATGGGGGTAACCACCCCCTCGATTCAATTACCCTACCGGGTCCCTCTCATGACACATGGGGATTATAGGAACTACAATTCAAGATGAGATTTGGGTGGGGACACAAGCAAACCACGTTAGAGGGGATGTTGAAAAGAATCAACAATCGAAACCTCTGAAAGTATACCTTTCAAGCCTAAAGATCTTAATATATATCCATTAAAAAAATCAAGAAACAAAACAGGCAAAAAGCTCTATGTCACCTAAACTGATAATTATGGGAAAAGCAGAACTCAGACTTTGAAAATGATTTATATAAACTGTTTCATCTTGCAGATGAAGAAAATGAACTGTAGAAAATTCTCCAAGATCTCCAAGGTCATATGGTGATGACCCTGATTATGACGTACTGAATCCCTGACGCATCTCCTACAACTCAGTGTTGAAAGGCTCAGCATGCCTTGGTGCTCCTCCTTCCAAGCGTAAAGATTAAATTTACGACATCACTATAACCTCTGCCTTCTAAAGAATCATATTCCTATATCCCCTGCTCCAATTTACAGCAGTTTGAATTGTTGCTATTAAGTTTCCTGGCCACAGAAATGATGGGGCTGTTGGATGAACATGGCTTAACACGGACTGACTGGGTGTGGGAAAATGAAACTGCACCCTCTCTTATTTTGTGTTTTATCATTTACCCATCTCTTCCACATATATCATCTTCCTTAACACTCCAACAATCCTGTGTGGCAGAAAGAGCAGGCATTACACCTCCCTTCTTCTAGATAAGAAAACTGAGTCTCGGACCTGCCTAACTGCAACAAAATATAATACAAATAAGATGATATTGGAAACTAAGACAGACAGTGAGATTTATTGAGACTAGCATCAACTTAAAAATTGAACTAGACTAGGTTAAAATCCCACTTGCTTCCTTACTAGCAAAATAAGCTATGGGCCTCATTTCTCTCCTCTGAATCGGAGCTACTATAACCACCTTCCTTCCAGGCATTTTTGAGGATTAGACGGAGATTCTGCAAAACGCCTGGCACAGCAGCAGTCTCTCAGCAAATGCCGGCTAGCATTAGGAAGCACTAAAATTAAACATTCCAACAAATCACAAGTTTCAAGTCCTGGAAACTGTAAGTAGATAATACTAACAGTTTCATTTAAATTACAGAATCTTCAGACATGGAGTTGACAACAGTTGATTAGCTTCAGTTGACATTCATAGCCATCCCCTTTTCTATTTGTTCAAGTATTTCTGGCTCTATTGACTTTCTATGACTTTTTGCAGGTTGCTTTCTCCTTGTCAGACACATTGCACACTTTGTATATTCAAATACATGTCTTATTCTCCATTTTACTCCCAGTAATAGATCGTTTAATTCCAGAAGAGAAACCATATGGTTATAGAGAAAGAGGCAGGTGAGGAAATGAACCCTCACCGCTAAGACTTCCTGGAAGGAATCAGTGAGTCTCATTCCCTTAAGCAGGGCACAGACCCAAACACTTCCTGGGCCAGAATGCCGTATCTAGGGCACCGTGGTGCTTGCAGCAAGCTGGAGAGCATGTGTCCTTTCTAAAGGGGCAGCTTGTACACAGCTCCAGCTGCCTGGGAATATGGCTCAGTGTTACCAAGTCTCCCAGCATTTCAATGAAAGCCAAGAATCTATATTATGAAAAATTTCTAGATTTTTGAAAATACGATGTGGGCCAAACCAAATAATGCTTATGTGCAAATCTGGCCCATGGGTCACCAACATTTCCTGTGTTACCCTAAAGCCTTCTGAGATCTAATATACCAAATTGCAGAGAAACTCTGCTCTGGAGTTTTCTACCTGGAAAGTTGTGCAGAGAGCAAAGATCATGAGAGACCCAGAGAGTGGGCTGCTGACATCAAAAGGATGAAATCTTAAACAGAATCCATTGGAAAGTAGGAAGATGGAGAAGTCAGGGGTTAGGATATAAGATGGCTGCTGGCCCCAGGAGAGGCAAGAGTTCTTATGGTCAGAAGATGACAGCGAGAGTGATTAGCTGGAAAACAAGGCCATTGAGAGAGGTTTTTGCACGAAAAAACAGATATAAGGGCTTTTCACTACATATAAGGCTGTGATCTAAATAAACTTGAATGTCTGAGAGAGGCAAACTGACTTGAATACTTTTGAGCATCTATCGAGTCTTCAAGGCTTTCAGATGCATGAATGATATATGATCCTTAGGCCTCTATCAAAGACTTTGTTTTGATGACATCACCCATGACTCTTTGAATGTCATTTCTAGAGGGGTGAAATGGAAGGAAACTTGGAATAAAAACAAATGTAAAAGAATCTTTGTGAATTTGGTATACAGCTTTTACAGATATGTACAGACATCTATCTTCTCTGATGAAACAAACCTAGAAGTAGTAAAGAGTCAGCACTTTAATATCGTATTTAGAAATATATGACTCATGGCATAATCAACTTTAAAAAGTGTGCTGAGAAAATCCATTAGTCAGAGATTCCAATCCTTCTTTTATACATGAAAGGCAGAGATATAGTAAAACACCAATTCATCCTTTATCATTTAATTTAACAGACATCATTTCTATCTTTTTAAAATTGCTTTAGTGAAAATTCAATACGTTTTTAAATGATGATTTTTGCTCTCCAAGGTAGAATAATATCAAACAACCCTAAGAACCACTCAAGTTTTAAATTCACAGAAATTACATTATACAACACTGATTCCCCTTACAGAGCTGTTTTTGTTTGTTTTTGTTTTTAGACAGAGGCTCACTCTGTCACCCAGGCTGGAATGCAGTGGCATGATCTCAGTTCACTGCAACCTCCGCCTCCTGGGCTCAAGTGATCCTTCCACCTCAGCCTCCAGTGGAGCTGGGACTGCAGGTGCATGCCACTACACCTGGCTAATTTTTCTGATTTATTTATTTATTTATTTTTTATTTTTGTAGAGATAGGGGTCTCACCATGTTGCCAAGGCTGGTCTCAAACTCCTGGGCTCAAGCAATCCTCCTGCTCTCACCTCCCAGTGTTGGGATTACATGCGTGAGCCACTGTGCCTGGCCCAGAGCTGTTTAAGTAAAAATGATTATAACTTTAACCACACCCCATTATTGACAAATGTAGACTTTATAGTCCAAATATTCCTATTCAGAGATACTCATTCAAAATGCAAAAGGGTGTCTAATACTATGGCTACATTGTTGATCACCTGTATTCCATTTCCCACAAGTGAATTTTCAACAGACTCACTTTCACACTTAAGGTAATATACCATTAATGTTCCCCAAAAGAAAGCAAACGTGTAGAAGCAATGCTGCCATTCTCTGAAAACCTAAGTTTGGAAAATTTTAAATTTGCTTGTTAAGTAAGAGTTAATCTGACTCTTACCATAGGCACTATAGGGTTGCTATTGTCTTAAGCTGTAGCATCAAGGTGGATGAAAAGGGAGAACTGAGATTTCAGGAAAAAAGTGGGTTTAATTTTAAAGCTGGAAAAGGGTTCAGGGATATTCTCTCATTTGACAGACATAGGAAACACAGTCACTAAACATGACTAAGACTGCTGCCCAATTTGTCGGTAGAATTCAGGTATCCTAATTTCATTCCCAATGCTTTTTCCATTGAGGCTCTTGATAAAAACTGGCAAAGCAATAAATCTAACCATGAGACATAAGGATCTTTTCTAACTCCATTCATCCACATCATTGTTATTATCTCATTTTGCACATTCATCTGCAAGCACCAACACTTTAACTTTAGAGCAGTTGTTCTACTGCAGGGGACATTTGGCAATGTCTGAAGACAGTTTGGTTGCAGCAGCCAGGTGAGGGTGCTACTGGCATCTAATGGGCAGAGCCCAGGGATGCTGGCAAACATCCTGTAATGTGCAAGACAACCCTCAACAACAAAAATTAGCCCACCCAAAATGTCCTTACTGCCAAGGATATAAAAGCCTGGTCTACAGCTAATGTAAGAAGGTGGGCATTTCTTCTACAAAGCAAGTTTGCAGTAATAAAGTTGAGTATGGCATTACTGTTGAAGCATGGTACATAACTGGTAAGGTAAGAACTAATACTAGTTTAAAAAAATCAGAAACAGGCATTATATTTAAAGAAGTAAGATAACACGAACCTAGAGTGACTGGCCACTTAGCTGACATTCTCATGCCACCAGAATTTGTGAACTGTGCAACAAGCACTTGCTAGTTTTGTCTGCTAGGTAGAATTTTAGCTTTGCAGGATTGCAGGATATTTACCATTGCTGTCAGTTTAGAACAACCAATTTACTTTTATGTTGCAGGAACAAAATACACATAGATATATGAAAACTTTTTTAATATTGAAATTCATGCAGGAAAATTAGATTTGGAAATCCAAACCTCTCTTTAACCCTTAACTGCTTTATCTTCCCACTGAGAACTTCTTAAATCAAAGTAGTCTTTCTTAAAACTAGAATTATCACATAATAATAGTGGAACAGATTCATACACACAGGTACAATATGGGTAAAATGTTTTTATGAGAAACATGCTTTCAATGTGCAACTCAAGTAAGCTAAGCCTACAAGAAATGGCACAAATTTGAGTAAACTGTTTCCCTTGTATAACGTTTGAAAATAATTTTGAAGTCTAAAAGGCCTCAATAGACTATTTCAGGATTATTATTTTTTAAAGGTGAAGCTTTAAGATGATAATTTGAGCACTCACAATGAGAAAAATGCCCACTCCTCATTAGGGCCAAATGAATGCTCTCTGGGCAGAGGGAAAGAGCACTTGGCTGGCTGGCCAAATCCTGTGGATGATTATTTTTCCTTTTGTTCATTCTCTCCAATTAAAAGTGAAGACTACGTCTGTCACTAGGGAGGGATTCCAAAGAAGCCCCTCCTGAGAAGGTGCCCTTCCATTTTATGTAGTAGCCTGACAAGGATCTGGTCCAAGCTTTTCAAAAAGACGTCAGCAGAGCTCCTCAGCTCCCCAGAATAACTGCTCTGTCCAAGCAGCTGGCTTCCAACCATCCCACAAACTGCCATCCAGAGACACATTTATTCATGTGGTTCCTTCCCTCCACCCCATCACCGTCGCTGTCTGTAATGCCCTCCCCTCCTCTGTCTCTCTAGTCTCCACATGCCCTTCAGGGTTTAGCTCCTAGTTTTGACCTCCCTACTCTCAAACCTTCCCACCATGAACTTCACCCTCACTTGAATTCCAACTGCATTCTCTCTGGATCATTTTTTCTAGCCCTTTATCATTTTTTAAAATCTCTTCTAGATTATTAAAGGCCTCACTTAACCTCTGTCTCCTGGGCTCAAGCTATTCTCACGCCTCAGCTTCCTGAGTAGCTGGGACTACAGGCATGCGCCACCATGTCCTGCTGATTTTTTATATTTCTAGTAGAGACAGGGTTTTGCCATGTTGCCCAGGCTGGTCTTGAACCCTGGGATCAAATGATCCACCTGCCTTGGCCTCCCACAGTGCTGGAATTACAGGTATGAGCCACCATGCCTGTCCTAAAGGTCTCACTTCTAATAGGTTTCTCTTTCTAGGTAGAGAGAATATTAAAAAGTATATTTTTCAGACTCCCTATAAGACCCAATTGAACCCCCAAATTGTTCTTGACCAGTAGTAACCACTTAATGCACAAGTAGCCACAATGACTATCGGGTCCCGGCTTAGTTTATAAATTCCCTAAACTTCCAACTCAGCACAAGAGCTTTTTCTCAGCATGCATTTATACAAGCCAACGTCTGCGGTGAACTCCAAGCATCCTCTTCCAAGCAGTCTAGTTATGTCAGATGTTGGGGGTGGGTATCATTGGAGTATGGAACTGCTAATGGGGAAAGCCAAGAGACTTGTGTCAAGCTGTTTTTTAACTCTCTTCTTCCTGCGTCCTTTGATCTCAGCAGGGCTCCCCGACCCTGTCCTTCTGATGTCTTGCTATCCCACTGGGATGTAAACAGCCTGCCCAATTCCTCCAGCACTAAGGTTTGGAGCACTGACTTTGGTACTTCCTGACATCTACACTTAGCCCCTCTGGTGGTTTTAAAGCTTGTTCACAAATTCCTTGACACCCATCCCTTCAAAAGTGAAGCCTGATTCCCTCCCTCCTAAGTGTGGGCAAGACTTAATGACTTGCATCTAGTTTATAAAATATGGTGGCAGTAACAGTGTGTAAACAGGTAATAAAAGACATTAAGGCTTCCTCTTTGCTCTTTCTTTTAGATCATTCACCATGGGGAAGTCAGCTACTATGTCATGAGGGCACACGGCAAAGGACTGAGGTTTCCTACCGAAAACTAGCACTAACTGGCCAGCCACAGGAGTGAGCCACTTCAGATAGGATCCTCCATCACCAGCCAAGCCTTCACATGCCTATGACTCCCGCTAATATCAGGATGGCAACCTCATGAGAGGCTGAGCCAGAAATACCCAGATAAGCCGCTCCCAGATTCTGACCCACAGAAACACAGTGACATCATAAATATTTGTTTTAGGCCACTGAGACTGGGATAACCTGTACGGCAATAGATAACTAGTACAGCACTCTTCCCCTTCTCCATTCTGTCACTTAGAACTAAGTCCATGATGCTCATCCCTAGGGATGAGTTCTTTCAAGGCCAGTCTTAATCAGTATTTCTCTACCCTGCTCCCTTCCACCCTACACCCCATGCTTTCCCCCTCCTGCCTCGAGGTTTCGCATACAGCAGGCATTCCACAAATGTTGATTCAAGAAATACCTCCAGTTCCAGCCTTTCCTGCGGCTCATTCACAACCCAGAAAAATGTACCAAAAAGCTGACTTGATCCTCGAATGCTTATAGAACTTAAGACAGTGCATGGTAATTTGTAAATTGCCTCCTGATTATGAAGAGTTTATTATTAATACAGGATCTGGATTAAATTTGGCTGACACTTTCATCTGTCTGTGCTAATCTAATGCTAAGTCATAGCTTCAATGCCTTTATCTCCACGGTCCTCACTTCAGATAATCAGTCATTTACTTTATCAGTCATTTACTGCACATTAGAAGTGGTGAAAATTCTATTTTACACCAGAGCAATGGTCCTTCAAATTTCATATCTTTAAACTTTCCCCTTTGATTGTTTTGCCCTCTTGCCTACTTTCCTTCTGAATTCACCTTCCTGCCTCCTCCCATAGACCCATATTAGTGCTAAATATAACAGCAGGGAAACAAAACAGGCTAGGATCTCATCACAGCTGATACAATTCCTTTAAAGTAGCTTCCTCTCCCGGAAACGTCTTACGAGCACTTTTTTTTTTTTTTTTTTTTTTTTTTTTTTTTTTTTTTTTTTTTTAGACAGAGTCTCACTCTGCCACCCAGGCTGGAGTGCAGTGGCAGGATTTCGGCTCACTGCAAGCTCCGCCTCCTGGGTTCGCGCCATTCTCCTGCCTCAGTCTCCCAAATAGCTGGGACTACAGGTGCCCGCCACCGCGCCTGGCTAATTTTTTTTTGTATTGTTAGTAGAAGCGGGGCTTCACTGTGTTAGCCAGGATGGTCTTGACTGATGAGTACACCTATCCAGCAAAGAAAGCAAATGTTCTTTCGGAATGTGCTTATGATACCCAGAAAACAGTGTTAGGAGCAAAACGCATTGCCTTTAATGGGCATCGCACCAGCTGGTATAAATGCCCACATTACCTTCCGGGGCTTCCAGAGGGGTGGTTATGGTTTTCACTTTGTCACTATGGTCTCAGTGTCTCACCGCATCTAACAAGGTGTAATAGGACTGTGGGACTTCGACAAGGTTGAGAGCAGTGTAGGTTACCAAAAGGCTGCCAAATGCATGATGACTGCCCTCCTGCCCTGGCTTGTCCTAAACCTGCCATGTGCTACCAAGGATTGAAAGCAGTTTTCTTAATACCAAGAACAGCTCAAGGCCAGTCAGACTTCTTATAAGCCAGGTGTATGAAACCATGGTCTGTTCTGCTCAATCTACATCCCCCTTAATAGAATCTGGAAATTAAGGGTTTGTTCTAGATTCCCTCTAAAGACCATGTAACATCTGAGCCTGCACAACGCGTAGGTCATAAGCTGGAGCCCGCTTCCTGCTAGGGCCATCCACAAAGCCTTCCCTGCCTCAGCGACTCAGGCCAAATTTGCTCTGCTCTGGCAATGGAGAAGAACCTGGGTTAAAGAGCAGCAGATCCCACGCTTGCCCCTCCCCCACATAGATAAACCCATAGCTGGATTTTATTTTATTTTATTTTATTTTATTTTTATTTATTTTTTTTTTGAGACGGAGTCTCGCTCTGCCACCCAGGCTGGAGTGCAGTGGCCAGATCTCGGCTCACTGCAAGCTCCACATCCCGGGTTCACGCCATTCTCCTGCCTCAGCCTCCTGAGTATCTGGGACTACAGGCGCCCGCCACCTCGCCCGGCTAGTTTTTTGTATTTTTTAGTAGAGACGGGGTTTCACCGTGTCAGCCAGGATGGTCTCGATCTCCTGACCTCATGATCCGCCCGTCTCGGCCTCCCAAAGTGCTGGGATTACAGGCTTGAGCCACCGCGCCCGGCCTGGATTTTAAAAACTAGGTTGGCATCCACTAAATCTTATTGACCACCACTGAAACATTCATTGTTTCTGTAGCAACTAATTCTCAGCAGGAAATGAGCTTGAATTTTCATTTTTACTTTTAAGAGCTATTTACACTTACATCAAGAACATTACAATATCCTGTACAAATATGCACAGGAGAAGATGCATAACTTGAGCTACGGAAGTGCCAATGGGGAAAAGAACTGCTCCAGAGATGATAAAAAATCACGGCAGCAGCCACTGCCACACACGTGGGTGCGCATGACGGTGCAAACACTACACACAGGGCTGTTTGCACATTGTCCACTAACACCCTCAATCTCCAATGAGTTCCTCAGGATACCCAATTTCTCACTTAAGGAAGCTGAGTTTACCTGAGCCTGTAAAACTTGTCCAGAGTTACACAGCCCAAACTAGAAGAACCTAGAGAAAAACCAGGTGTGAATGACTCCCAGGCCTGGTCTGAACCACTCACTGTACCCACTGTGTGCTGTACCCGCTACATGCTACAAAGTACACACAGTCACACAGGTAACAACGTGACTGGTGCCTCTGGAGGTACACCTTGCTGTACATGATGTCATACACTGATTCACCAATACCTTATATGTGGCTTTAGATATTAAGGACAAGGGTATAAAGGTACATTGCAATGAAAACAACCATCTTCCTGGAGTTTGTCTTATGGATTTGTTTTCACAGTATTTTCATTTTGTCATTTATTCATGTATTACAAATAATGTTTTAGTACTCTTACTAAAGTCATTAAAATCTTTTACTTTCAAATGTTTTTATATTTGATACTTCATTCCTGCCAAGATTTGTTCTAAATTCTTTACACATATTAATTCACTTAATCCCCAGAATTCAAAGGGGCATGTAATATTAATGGTACCACCTTATAGATGTGCAAACTGAGGCACCTGCCGAAGATCCTAGAGTAACAGAGGGGGGATTTGGATGCAGGCATTGTGACTCCAGAACCTACATCTTACCCACTAGACACATTGCCTCTATGCTACATTCTCAGCTGGTTCCCTACATCCAAGCCTTGCTGTCCTTCAGAACCACTACCACATAAAAGATCTCTCTGTGGATATTCTAACTTAAAACAGGAGCATGACAACATCTCATCTCCTGCTCAAAGTCCTTGCAATGACTTCTCAATGCACTTGGGATAAAATTCAAAGTTCTGTAACTTGTCCTGAAACCCTGTATGAGCTAACCCCTGCCTCCATCACAGCCTCAAGAATGCTTCCTCTGAATCTACTCTCTGGTCTTTTTCTTCAAACACATCATAATATTTTTAACTTCAAGGCCTTCAACCATGCTGTACCATGTGTGTGAGTCACTCTTACCCCCAGCTCTTCTCTCAGCTGACTTCTGTTCACTCTTTACAGGTTGCCTTACAGTGCCTCAGAAAGAGGCCTTCCCAATCCTTCATCTAGGAGCAGGACCATGTTTAGATGCCCCCAGTAATTCCTATCAAGAGACAGAAGTACTGCAGGGTTGACAGCAGCGTGAGAGTACAACAGTGGTGTTGTGAGGAAAGTAAGAAGTGCCCATGATTCTAGATGCTACATTACAGCCTGTGATGCTCAAGCAACCAAGATATAACACTAACCAGAAGAACAAGATAGGATGTGTTCTTGATTCTAATATCTACCTCTAATATTTCAATTCTCCTAAAATCACAATTGTACAAATGTCATAGATGGAATGTGATGGCATTTTTTTTCACTAAGATACTAACTTCTGGTATAGCTTAAAATCGATTGATGTCAGTAGGTGGTAGTCTACTCAGAGGGTGTTAGGCACATTTTCTAGCTCGATCCCTCTGTAATGGATTTTATATTCTAAATGCATGATTTCCCTGTGTTGAAAGAATAATTACATTTGCATATGTTTTAGCAGTCACTATGCAAACATGGTGAGAGTGGCTCTTGTGCTAGCAAATGTTGATCAAAATATACTACCCTTAGACCAATCAGGATGTGTGGAAATTCTCTTCCCAAAAGATTTTACAAATCGACATATAATATTTACTGCATAAGTACTCTAACTGCAAATGAAATTATTCAACTAAAATGCATTTCCAGGAAATTTACGTATAAAGTATGTGCAAAGAAGGTACATTAGACAGTTAAATGCGTTCTTCTGCAATTTTGAATTTAAACACTACTTTCTACATAGAAACCTTAGACGTTTTGAAAGCATGTTTATATATTTCATTATAATTTTCATTCAATACTTCCCCATAACAACCCTTTAAGATTGGCAAGAAAAATACTACTGTTTTTTATTTCTATTTTATAATAAGGAAGCAAAAAAACAAACAAACAAAAAAACAGAGGTTCAATATGTTTCTAAGGCCACAGACCTGGTTAGTGGCAGGGTTAGGACTCTATTTTGATATAACTTACCTGAGTTGGGTGTCTTCCTACTCTGTCATGTGGCCTCCACATGGAAATGGTAAAATAATTGGTACAACTAAGCATTAGTACCTGTCTCACATCCCAAATGGGACTTTAGCACAGGTTACTGCCTGGGATAACCCCACAGCTCTGTACATCCTCAAGTACACACATGTGCACCTTTTGTGCTGGCACCTGCTCTGTCCCCAAGCCTCTGTGCTGGCCTACTTCCAGATCCTTCAGTTCCTGTTATCTTCTGCTAGTCATGATCTGGAATATCACAGGTCAAAGCAATGACGTTAAGGACAAGAAGGCACTCTACCATGCGGCCCCTAGAATGTTCACCTACAAAATGACTCATTTAATCTTTACAACGTCTCCAAAGGCAAGTCAAGATAATTATCCCCCACTGAAGCAAAAGGCAACTGAAACACAGGGAGGTGAAAGTTACAAAGTTGCTGAATGGCAGGACAGAGCCCAGATCCATGTCACTACTGCAATGCCAGAGCAGGTTCCATTTTACCACATTTGGTGAGAGGACTCGCACTAACCCATTCACCTATATATTCATTCAGCAAATATTTAATTATATATGATGCATCAGGCTGTGTAAAAGTTTGTGGGGGCTGTAATACATAAACATGGTCTTTAGCCCTATAAATTTGACAGTTCATGGGGACAAAGTTTAAGGAGATAATTACAAATTATGATAATTGCCTAAGTGAAAATAACAACTATTAAAGAATGTAACAAGGAGCCCTAACTTAGATGAGAATGTTAGATAGAACTTCTCTGAGGAGGTTACATTTAGGCTTAGGCATGCAGTCAACCAAGTGAGGAAATACAGGAGGGTCCTTGCAGGGGGAAATATATGCCAAGGCCCTGAGGCAAAAAATCGCTTGGCAGAGGGACAGTGTGCTAGGAGATGCAGCTAAAGAGATATTCCACAGGCAGATCATGAGTCCCACCCTATACTGTAAAGAATGATTTTATCCCAAAATGCAAGAAGGCATTGAAGAGTTTTCACAAGGGAATGTTATAATCTGACTTACATTCTTAAAAGTGCATTTCAGTCACTGTCTAGTCCAGAATATAAATTGGAGGGAGATAAGAGTGACAAGTGAATGACCCTTAGACCATGGCAGTGTCCCAGGCAAGGCTGGCACAGAAGAGTGGAAATATAAATGGATAGGAGTGACTTTCAAAGGAGAACAAAGCTTGGTTGTTAAATCCAAAGGATCCAGAGACTGTATCACGATCTGAGAGGCCCAGGATACACCTTTAACATCTTACCCTCAAACAAAATTTAAGAACAGGGCATACATCTAAAGTCAAGAGATGGTAAGTTTCTCCAGCTTGTTGTGGCAGCCAGCTACCTTTTTTTTTTTTTTTTTTTTTTTTTTTTTTTTTTTAAATGGTTAGCTGTCTCTGTATTACTTTGAGCCAAATACAGAAGGCACTCCCCAAAGACCACCGCAACGTTTCCAAGCTATTACCAAGAATTGGGACCTAAGAAACTAGGACACAGCTGAATCAAGATGCTGAGAACTATTTCCTAAGGTCAGAGACTATTCTCTGTTTAGGAAAGTCCAAGACCCAAAGTGATAAACATTCTCATCCACATAGGCACGATTTCAAATGTCTTTTTCTTTCAAAGGAAATGCAGATGACATTATCTTAAGAACAGCCCAGACACGTTTATATAGCTTCTGTGCTTTATGTTAATGTAAGAATGAAAAATAAACTGTCTTGCCATTTTCAGTCTCAATACCAAATTGTGTAACACTGAACACTCACCCTTGGGTTTCTATAACATGAGAACTGAGGAGTGGAAGGGACATGTAGGAGTAGGAGAGAGTCACAAAACTCATTGCCAAATTGCAACTATTCTGATGCCTGTCTTCTCCCTAAGGGCAAGTGTTCTCTTGGCCAAAGCTGAGTTCCAACAGGCACTGCCTCCAGGGCAGCAGATGGCCATTCAGTACCCAAACATTGGTGGGACCCTCTTTGATATTTACACATGGATTCAAGACTGGGAGAAGTCTTATTGTTCCTTGCATAGAGGGAACCATCTTGGGTCACACAACCAATGAGTGGTATAGCTTAGGTTGGAAGTTCTCAGGCAACAGGGACATGGTTTTGGGATATGAAATTCTAAAGCAGGAGTGTTCATGAAGCTTAGAAGCTCTTACTAGGCAATCGCCCCAAAAATCCTAATCAGAAGAAAAGTGAGTGTTGCTATGGAAACCAGTGAGCTTGCTCTGATCTTAAAAGGTCACACTAAACCTTAGGAAGGCAGATCGAAGGAAAAGTGTTTCAGGTGAATGTAAGAAAGAGGATGGTGAGGAAAGGTACATTCAGTCATGAGGATTACAGAAATCATTCAGACAACAAAATTAGGCTTTAGGAATGGGCTCGTTAGTTAAAATACCATGAATATTTTTCTATATAGCAAATCAAGGATGGAGTATTTCTGGTGCTTGGGGTTAAGAAAACTTACATTCAGCTTCTTTAAAGAAAATTTTTGTTAGATAGAAAGGAAGAAATGAACATTGGTAGGGCAGAATGAAAGTCCAAAATGAATCAAAAGATTGTAAAAGAGCACTGGGCTGGTTGAAAATGGGTTCATGTCACCTGGCATGGTTTTATGCTTCTTTTCAACAACTTGGAAATTTTATTACTGATCCATTGTTGGTGAAATTTAAGGAAGGAATCAGGGAGAACTGGGCATCACTAAGGCCTCTGAAGGTTATCGTGATATTCTTGTTGACTAGATGGGATATTGGGATTGAACAACTTGGAGAATTGTTTCTAATAATGAGCATGTCCACAGCATATCAATGAAGACGGGGGCTGGCTCAGGCCTTGCCAAAGACCCCTTCACTCAGCTCTTGCCTGGCAGGCACAAGCTGCAACTTGAATGGTAACATGGAAGGCAAGATTTTCACATCTCCGGTTAGGAGGAAGCCCAGGGTGGTAGTGAACTTCCTGTCCAACCAAATCAGGATCTGATAATCTGTACATGCTGAAAAATTAAAATAAGGAGCAATAAAAGGCATGGATTTGAGATCTAAAACCAAAGTGTACAAATACACGAAGGAGAGCAGAAACTTAGGAGATGCTAGTAAAACTATCAGAAAGACAAAACAAAACCACCTCTACAGGTGTCAGCAGACAAGTACGCTTAGTATGCTGTCACCCAAAGCTCTAGCAAACCTTAGGCTCCATTGACAGAAGCCTGATTTAGGAAGATGAAGGTGGAGATCCATAATTTTGCTCTATTCAAGGCAAATCAGGCCATTTGTTAATGATGCATTCAGTGCTTTATGCTACCCATGAAAGGAGTAGAGAAAAACTAACCTATGGAGGCAAGTAATCAAGATGGTAAAAAGACTTAAAACCATGACACATGAGGATGTTCAACTTAGGAAAAGAAAACACAAGTGGGCAGGAGAGCTGTTTTGAAATTATGTACAGTCAGATGGGAGAGGGTGTGTACAGTATCGCACCTGTATGTCCCCAGGAGGTAGAACTGGCCCCAAGAGTGGAAACCAGCTGAGCAAGGTGAAATGGGGTTGCCCCAAAGTCTGAGTTCACCATCATTTGAGGTTTCCATTGGGGGCTGAGTGCCACTTCACAGAAATAATGTGGAAAAGACTGGCTGAATTTAGCCATTTTAGTAGTCCCTTACAAACCCAACATCCCGTTCAGTGATCAGTTTTCTCCATTGTACCCAGTTGCTGAAGGTGTTGAATCCAATGATGTAGCTGCCACGTACTATTTTTTAAGCACACACCCACGTTATGGCTTTCCTTCAGCAAGCATTGGAACAGGCTCCAGTCGGCACTTACGCCCATCTTACGTACACGTTTCAGTTCTTTCTGCCCCTACAAACACCCTGTTGCCCAATTTATTTCTTGCAGTCTCTAATCTCAGAAAAAAAAAAGTTATTGTGTTCCCTGACCTAGGGTTTGCATATTTTGCTCTAATTAGAAATACAGTCTATGCTCAGTCTGAGATAGCCACTCTGGAGGCGTATTCTTGGCCAGATCTTTAAAAATCTTGGCAGTATCCTCCTCCCAGGACTTATACTGTGTGAGCAGCCTGCTATTATAGGCTGTTTTCATGGCTGTTGTGTCCGCAGATGCACCAGGCCCATCTGCAAAGCTTCCTGGTATTGAACACAGACCAGGAGATACTATGAAGGCATGCTCCTGCAGTGAGGCGCTAAGCACTTTCTGCAGAGACTGGGGGCCCCTCTCCTACGGAGTAGTCAGCTCTTGACTAAGCGCTCAACATCTGCTTCTAGTATCACTGCCTGAGCTCCTTCAAAAGCATTTTGTTCCAAGGTACCAGATGATAAGGTAATAGTAATTAGCATCAGTTGAGCTTACCAACTCTGCTGAACACTAGATGGACTCTCTCTCTCTTTGTTCTCTGAACTCCTCTTGAAATATATATGATTTTCCCCATTTTGAGATGAAGCAAACCAAAAAAGTCATATGGCTGTTAAGTGGCCCAGCAGAAGTCCCCTCTCAGACCCCGGACTGCCTGCAATCTTAAAGCATTCTGTTCCACCTGGCACAGCCACACTGGGTGAATGAATGATTTACATCCACATTTGCAGGGTGAAACCAGGAGAACACACAGGAATGATTCAGAGGTTTGCTGTATTAGACATTCAACTCCCAGTCAATTACTATTATTTTGTATTTGCAGGAAAGCTTGCCCAGACATTTTAAATAAAGAAGAAAAAGGAAGGCAGAAGCCTTTTTTTTTTTTTTTTTGAGATGGGGTCTTGCTCTGTCATCCAGCCCGGAGTGTAGTGGCGCCATCTCGGCTCACTGCAAGCTCCGCCTCCCCAGTTCATGCCATTCTCCTGCCTCAGCCTCCTGAGTAGCTGATACTACAGGTATCCGCCACCACGCCCGGCTAATATTTTGTATTTTTAGTAAAGACGGGGTTTCACCGTGTTAGCCACGATGGTCTCAATCTCCTGACCTCGTGATCCGCCCGCCTCGGCCTCCCAAAGTGCTGGGATTACAGGCGTGAGCGACCGCGCCCAGCCTGAAGCCCTCTATTTTAATGTCTAATACTAAATTTTATTTCTTCTCAATGCCTGTTTCTATTTTTAAAATGTTATCTATACTGAAAAGGAAACATGTTCTTCATCCCCGCTTTGATCCCCATCAGGGTGTGGCACACGATGGAGATGGAAAGGATCTACCCAGGGCACTCTCTCTCTACCTGAGAAGCAAACCGCAGGAGGAAATAATGCACCATGGTTTGATTCCTCTTATAGAACAGCTGGTTTCAATTTGATACTATTTTTTTGCTAATTTTAGTTTTTACTCAAGACAGAAGTAGCTTTAACACTTGATGGTTTGGTTTTTAAACTGTGTTTTAAGGAACCCTACCGGTCCTAAAAAGGGTCCCAGGGGAGGATGGTGGCTGGAGGGCGGGGGTTGGAGTTCTAAGATTTGGTTTGAAACAGTGGTTATGCTTAAAACAAACAGAAAAAAGAGGCCAGGCACGGTGGCTCACGCCTATAATCCCAGTACTCTGGGAGGCCGAGGCAGGTGGATCACCTGAGGTCAGGAGTTTGAGACCAGCCTAGCCAACATGGTGAAACCCCATCTCTACTAAAAATACAAAAATTGGCCAGATGTGGTGGGATGTGCCTGTAGTCCTAGCTACTCGGGAGGCTAAGGCAGGAGAATCGCTTGAACCCATGAGGCGGAGGTTGCAGTGAGCCAAGATCGCGCCATTGCACTCCAGCCTAGATGATAGAGCAAGACTCCGTCTCAAAAAAAAAAAAAAAAAAAAAAAAAAAAGAAAAAGAAAAAAGAAAGAAAACCACTGCTTGACGGTATCTGTGAGACAAAAATATTTCCCCTTGTCCAGAGCACCTGCAAGTGGATTCTATTCTGTTGGAAGCTGATTTTGATGTTTAGAACAGAAGTCCATTTTCACCATATAGGCTCGGTCTAGTCAATTTGTACTAATGTCTTGCCGTCTAGGTGGGGGCGGGGGCAGGAGGTCCCAGTGAGTCACCATTTAACAGGAAGTATTTCTTTTGCTATTTTCCTTCTCTATCCTCCTCTGGAGGCTGTGGTGGATCTTCTCTCCTCCTCAAAATAGATATAAATGATATGAAATAAACCTGGTTGCACATTAGAATATTCAGTAGTGCTTCATGTATGTTTATTGCAGCACTATTCACAATAGCAAAGACTTGGAACCAACCTAAATATCCATCAAAAATAGACTGGATAAAGAAAATGTGGCACATATACACCATGGAATACTAGGCAGCCATAAAAAAGGACGAGTTCATGTCCTTTTTAGGGACATGGATGAAGCTGGAAACCATAATTCTCAGCAAAATAAGGACAGAAAACCAAACACCGCATGTTCTCAGTCATAAGTGGGAGTTGAACAATGAGAACACATGGACATAGGGAGGGGAATATCATACACTGGGGCCTGTTTGGGGATGGGAGGTTGGGGGAGGGATAGCGTTAGGAGAAATACGTAATGCAAATGACAAGTTAATGGGTGCAGCAAACCAACACGGCACATGTATAACTATGTAACAAACTTGCATGTTGTGCACATGTACCCTAGAACTTAAAGTATAATAATAAAAATTTTTTTTTTAATTTAAAAAGGAATATTCTGTAGTGCTTAAAACTGGTATTGCTGGCCAGGCGCCACTGCACACTAATTAAATTGGAATCTCTGGGAAGTTGGGTTAGCTTTGGCATTTCTGAAATATGCCTCAGGTGATTGTGCTGGGCAGCTAGGGTAGACAGCCTGGATTAGACACTCTATTCTAAAGTCATTTATGCCACAGGCAAATGTCTACCGGTCTGCCAAACTTTTATTATTGAAGATTCTTATTTTTCAAAACCTACAAACTTTAAAAGTTGACCTCTGGAAAATGAATTTTACTCTGACTTAAGCATGCTCATTGAAAGGAGAGAGAAAAAAGTTGTTAAAATAGAACAATTATACATGCATACACATGCATATGCACACAAACACATAAAATACCTCTCTGATATCATTTAGATGTAATTTAGTAGAAAACAGACACCTTCCCAATCGAGAGCAGACTGGGCTGTGAAATACTGCTCTAACGAAGTCAAGGAATGAATTTGCAAAGATCAAGTTTGGCCAGGATGATTGCGGGGGCAGGATATTAGGTCCCCTCTTCATTTGGCCAATTCCTATACAACTCAGAGATTGTAACTTCCACTATTTCTTTGTGAAACCTTTGCTGAGCCCCAAGACTAGATCAGGGGGCTTCCCCTGCCTGCCAGAACCCAGCAGGCACTTGAGTTTGCAACCCCCAGCCTGGAAGCTGCACCATAAAGGCATGCACACGTATACACTTGAGGGGAAGCAATCCGATTTCCCCCAGTGCATGCCATGATCACCCTCCATCAGCACTCCCGATTCCATTCTCCTTGTGTCTTCCTCTGACTGGGAATCAGCTATAAACTTGGCCTCATTTGCTTCTCCCCAGGATGGGAAGAGAAAATTGTGCCATTAACGCCACCACTATTCTTTCACTTGTCCCGTGCTCAGCTCCACCTCAAAACATTTCTAAGTAGCTCAGCCTGTTTTTCTCTCTTCCTTCCTCAACCCCTTATGTGTGAACATTCCCTTCTCCAGGTGCTTGCCCTGCTACCCCACATGATCCACCAATTGGAGTCACCTGATTCTAACTACCATGCATATGTTGAGGAACCATTCTCTGTGTCTGCAGCCCAAACTCCTAATGAGCTCTTGGACCCACATTCGTGAGCAAGATACATGATGGTCCACAGGCACTTTAGAACTTCAGCAAGCCACAGAACTCATCATCAACTTCTCTCCTCCACCCTCGAATGGTGTAACTCCAATCTCAGTGAATCTAACATGAGAAGGCGTAAAGTTGCCCTAGTAAGAAAACTGGGAGTCATCTGTGATGGCTTTGTGGTGTCAATTTGGCCAGGCTAAACAATATCCCCAGAATTCCCTTTCTAGTATGTTTCTGGTTAGGGCAGGCAACAAGGAAGACCTTCTGAAAGTTAGCAGATGGAAGGGAGGCATGGCCATCTGCAGCACCCACACTCACTCACTCAAATATACAATCCAACACAAATCTAGGTGCTGCTGTGAAGGGATTTTGCAGATGTAACTGAAGTCCCTAATCAGGTGACTTTAAAGGAGATTATCCTAAATGAGCTGATAATCAGTGGAAGGCAGAGAGGAGAGAGAGATAAAAAGAGAAAAGGGAAAGAAGAGAGGAAGTGAGGGGAGGGGGGGAGAAAAAGAAAGAGAAAGAATGTTGCAGGAGAAAGGGAGGAAAAAGAATTGCTTCCTATCTGTGGGCAACAAGATTCAGTCTATGGGATTCCAAGTTGCCTAGCCAGTTCTCAGTTGCATAAGCCAGTTCTTTGCAGTGCATCCCTTTAATTCATACATATTTAGATACCCACCTACTTGCTTTGTAGCTACTTGTTCTGTTTCTCTGGTTGCATCCTGACAAACCCTGACATCAATGTTGCCTTTTCCCTCCTCACCTCAGCTCAAATCAAGTTGATTCCATCTCTTCAATAGTTCTCTGATTCAATCCCTCCTCTCCATAAACACGGTCAATGCCTTAGTTCCAGCTGCCATCGCTTGCTTGGCATAATGCAAAACCCACCTACACTGGTCTCCCTACCTCTGGTTTCCCTCTTCACCAATCCACCCTCCAGATCAGCCTTGTTCAATAGAAGCTTCTATGATGGACATACTCTAGATCTGTCCTGTCCAATATAGTAGCCACCAGCTACATATTTAACAGCACAATTCTAGATTATCGGGTTTTGTCCTAAAAAATCCAAGAAACATGCCAAATAATTCAGACATTTCTCAAAAACAAAGCATGTCAAATACTGGAAAATGTCCAACAATACTAATAAATAAAATGAAAGTAAATTTATACATATGCAAAAGATGGGGGAATATATTAAGCTATGGTGATTAACTGTGTATTGGAACTTTTCAACTCATCCAATAAACGATTGCTAAACACCTACACACTATGTGCCAGGCGCCCTGCTAGAGTCTGGAGATTGTAGACTGGACAGTCCCTGTTTTGCTACCCTACAGAGGCTTTATATACCAGATAAAGTAGCGACGCAAAGTCTATCCTGTGTGGTGAGAGGTATAACAGGTGCTAGAGCTGGGGCAGGCAGCCAAGGCTTTGCCCCAGGGCACTGACCTTAGGAGAACCCCAAAGTCAGATAACATGTAATTGTAACAACCACATATTTAAAGCCCCTCCAGTCTCAGATGCACCTCTAGCAGCTTCTAGGAATGGACAGGGCTAGAGACTTGGATCAGAGGCGGCGCAACAGTCCTTGGAAACAGGGGCAGAGTGGGGCTGTCCCACTTGTATCCCTTTCATTGCAAGGACAAAGCACCATTCTCTTTGCTAACCACATTCCAAAATGGTAAGCTAGGTCCTTCAGGGTCCTAAGGGAGCCAACAGAAGGGCAAACACAAATCCGGGTCAAGTATTTATTCTTTGTTGTTTTCTGTGCTTTCTGGTATTTTTATAATAGAAATATTGCTTTATTTCAGAAATGCAAGTCTGATGTCACTTCTGTTTAAAAATTCCTTAGAAATACTGTGCAGTTTTCTGAACTGTCTCACATATACCCCCAGTGCGGTTTCATGCCTCAGTGCCTTTGCACGTGCAGCTGCTTCTGCTTGGCATGGCCACCCTCCACCCCCCACCACCACTCCCCAGCCCCATCTGTTTGGCAAAGGCCTGTTCATCCTCTGAAACTCAGCCTAAATAGCTCTCCTGTGAAATTTTTCACTCCTCAGAAAGAATCACTGTAGTATATTTATTTATTTCTGTGAATAACCTCCACTAAAATGTATAATTCTTGAGGTCAGAAACAGTTTTTACTAGCCTAGCATCTAGCCCTGAATCTGGTATTACAGAAGAAAGGAACTTCTCATACCACCCCTCTCCATCCTGCTCACTTCTGCCCACCTGGAGCCCTCCTCATCCAAGGGATGGGGAGAAGTTGCTAATCTGCTTCCTCTGAACACAGGACGATGACAGGCCACCGTAACCAGCCATGGAGTAATGGGGTCTCATGAAGCAGGAACTCGGGACTCCCAACTGAACCAGTACTGCCCCCATCCATTGCCCCTGGGCTCCATGGGTGGGTCAATGGACTCGGTGGCCTTTAATCTGAGTTAGGGTGCAGTGCTAGATGCTTTTGAAGCTTTTCATGAAGTAGATTCTCAGTCCCAAGTTAGAAACCTCCCAGAATCTCAAAGCAGGGCATGTAGTACTGGCAGGGCACAATATAAACATTCCTGGCCTTTGGATAAATTACATCAACGTAGCACCCAAACCTGACCATTGATCTCTAACATGAACAATACGGCAAACCATGTTTGAAAAGACTAACCTGCTTATAGTAAGAACATACTAGAAGCAAGAAAGACTAGATTCTAATCGTGGAAAACTTGTGTACCATTAACAGTCTCTACTTTGTCACTTGTAAAATGAATGCACCGAGGATAGAGTCAACTATCCTGATTATATGGCGTTTGAGTTTTCTAAAATACCTTGCCAGGACCCAAACCAACAATTCAAAGCTCAGGAATTAGCGCCAGCAGGAGGCATTTCCTCACATAATTGCATCCTTCTCAGACAGCTGGATTCTGTGTCATTAGAAGAAGAAAAAAGACAACAGAGTCTGAGGCCTATTTCTTAGATTCTCAGTATTCTGCTGCAGCTTCGCATGCATGTGACAAGTCACCTGGAGAGGCCCCTCTGATGGATATGAGACCAGACAAAAGAACACCGAGTCCCAGAGGGAATCACACTAGATGCTATTAATGTGACCAAACTTGAACTCAAATGTTCAGATTACACTGCCTGGTGACCCCATCCCTGGCAAATCAGTGAGATGAAATCTCTTACAGATACTGAATTTGTACTAGTTGATTACTTATCATGAAATACCAAGTATAGGCTGGGCACGGTGACTCACGCCTGTAATCCCAGCACTTGGGAGGCTGAGGCAGACAGATCACCTGAGGTCAGGAGTTCGAGACCAGCCTGGCCAACATGGTGAAACCCTGTCTCTACAAAAGTACAAAAAAAAAAAAAAAAAATAGCCAGGCGTAGTGGTGGGCACCTGTAATCCCAGCTATTTGGGAGGCTGAGACAGGAGAATCACTTGAACCTGGGAGGCAGAGGCTGCAGTGAGCTGAGATCATGCCACTGCACTCCAGCCTGGGCAATAAGAACAAAACTCTGCTGAAAGAAAGAAAAAGGCGGGGGGGAGGGAGGAAGGGAGGGAGGAATATCAGGTGTAATTTTGCCTTGATTTATTAAAAATAAGAGACCTATTAGGAATGGGTGGATCCTGGAACAGAAGACAAGACAGTGGAAAAGCTGGTTCTGAACAAAGCTCGTACTTCAGTTAATAGTAGTAATATGGTATTGTGTATTGGTTTTCTACTGCTAGGTAACAATTTACCACAAACTTACAACACATGTTTATTATCTTGTAGTTTCTGTAGGTCAGAAATCTGGCCACGGTAGAGTTGAATCTCACAAAACTAAAATTAAGGTGTCGGCACGTCAAGGTTCTCATTTGGAGATTGAGATCCACTTTCAAGATCATCCTGGCTGCTGGCAGAACTCAGTTCCTTGCAGCTGCAGGATTGAGGGTGTATTAATCTATTTTCATGCTGCTGATAAAGACATACCCGAGACTGAGAAGAAAAAGACGTTTAATTGGACTTACAGTTCCACATGGCTGGGGAGGCCTCAGAATCATGGCAGAAGGCAAAAGGCACTTCTTACGTGGCGGCGGCAAAAGAAAATGGAGAAGAAGCAAAAGCGGAAACCCCTGATAAACCCATCAGATCTCATGAGACTTATTCACTATCACGAGAATAGCACAGGCAAGACCAGTCCCATGGTTCAGTAATCTCCCCCTGGGTCCCTCCCACAACACATGGGAATTCTAGGAGATATAATTCAAGTTGAGATTTGGGTAAGGACACAGCTAAACCATATCAGAGGGCCCTGTTTTCTTGTTGGCTATTGATCTCGGCTCCTGGAGGACACCTGGTTCCTTCCTTAGGCAGTTCACAACAGGGCTCTTCCCTGTTGCTAGGACAGCAAAAGAGGGTCGGCTGCTGCTTCTTGTCTCTCATAAGGGCTCATCTGATTAGCAGGCCCACCTGGGATAACCTCCCTTTTGAAAACTCAGTCTACTGATGAGAAACCTTAGTTACACCTGCAAAATCCCTTCTACCATGTAATGTACCACAATCACAGTGTGCTATTCCCCATCATATTCACAAGTCCTGCTCACACTCAAGGGGATTACACGGGGTATATACAATAAGGGGCTGGAATCTTGGGGGTCAGCTTATAATTCTGCCTACCATTGGTACTAATTTCAATTTCGTAGTTTTGATCATTATACTATGTTTATGTAAGATGTTAACAACTGTGGAAACAGAAAAATACTCAATGATTTTTGTCATTTTTCTGTATCTCAAACTGAAAAATTTTAAAACATGGAATACTTATATGCTGTGAAATAACACAATAATTTGCATATCTGTGCCACCTTATCTTCTGGCTTATGTTGCTATGTTGAATTTGCCAGTTCATGAAATATAGGTATAATTTCATCTGCTTATAGTAACATCAGGGCTATAAAACTTCTCTACAGTCACACATCAAATCAAATTAGTGAGGTAAGACTTAAGACTTACAGAACACCACAGTGCTATTGCTTTACCTTAAATAAAGGTGAATAGTCCAGAATTTAAGATAACTCTTACAAAAAGGCTATGTGAAAGGCTGTTATACATCTACAGTCAATATTTGTTTCAAGTATAAAGTTTCTCACCAGTGAACTGCCTTTGGTTAGCCCAGTTGCTTTTTAAACGTTTCATCACTATTGTCTTTGGGCCTTTATATCTCATATGGCTTCTGACACTCTACACCATGACTATCTTTAGTAAGCAAGCATCACATCATACACACGTGCACACAGAGTCTCTGTATAACTTCTGACTACCAAATCTCTGTTAATTGGAGATAACCTCTGTTATAGGTAATTTACAAAACTCTATGTACTATGCTCTCAAAGAATAAGGTGTTAATCCAAGTTATTTTGTGTATGTTGGATGTGTACAATCTCATATAACTCAATTATCTGATTAAAGTTCTATGGTTGGGAAAAGTGCTGTATTTTTTTTCAACAATAATAGCAGAAACTGAACAGTAGCACTGAAAGCATCTAGTCACTCTATCGGGAATGTCTACACCTCCTCAGAGGAATATCTATGAACGCATAAGACCTTATTTTGTAACCTTGCTGGCTGCAAGATATTACCAGAAATGTCAATCAATCAGAAGAAATTTAATTCACAAAACTTCTAAAATTTCACTCCAAAGTGTTTCATTATCAGAAGTGACAAATCAGATTAAGCAGCTCAACACAATTATTTCATCATAGGAATGTATTTAAATAGTTGTCACATACAGAATAGTTGGAATTTTTCAAATCTTTAAAAACTCCATTTATGCACACAGAGAGGCATGAGAAAGCCTGGTGAGGGCCGGAACTGCTGAAACAAACAAAGGGTTTGCCATGGTGGTTTTAATTCAGTAAGGGATGGAATCATGTTGGCATTTCAAAAGCAAAAGGTTAACCCGGTGGTAGGTAGGCTGGAGGGGAAAGTGATGGGAAGACCAGCGTGACTACCTAAAAGTGGCTATCTAAGCCAGAAATGAGGAAGCACTGCTGTACAGGGAGACAGGAAGTAAGACAGAGAACTGGCCTAAGAATGAATGGGGACTCCATTAAGAAGCTGTATACAAGGACCCCGGCCAGTGGACTGGATGTGGAGAATGAGGGAGGTGCCCTGTTTCTCACCCAACTGACACAGAGGGACAGTGGACATTTCCACAGACAGGCCAAGTGAGACGAAGGCAGAAAATATACTGGTAGCACAGTATTAGACTGTGTCCAATTAACAAAAGTGCAGCTTCCAAAAGTTCATGTATGAAACAAATCTTTATTAAACATCTACCATGTGTCAGTTACAGTATTAGACTTTGGAATACAAAGATATCTAAGATGTGAACCTTGCTGCTCCTTAGGAATCTAGCCAGGCTAATGGACATGTAAAACATGTTTTCATGTTCAAGTGACAATTGTCAATGTTTACTGAGCAGTCATTAATGTACCGGGCATGATGTTAGGAACCTTAACTGCATGTATTTATTCACTTGACAAATATTTATTAAGCACCTATACTAAGTGCTAGGCTGTTTTAGATTCTAAGAATATTATACTGAATCAGACAGCCAAGGACCCTGCTCTCATGGTGCTTATTTTGTGGGAAACCAGACAATAAATAAGTAAATAATGAGCAAGGTGATTTCAAATAGTGGTATGCACAGGGAAGACAAGGAGGACTGCATTGGGGGGAAGGGTATACTTGTATTAAATATAGGTGGTGGTCATGGAGGGCCATGAAGAGCACATCTGAACTCAGACTTGTAAGACAAGGAGGTACCCACTGGCAAAGGCAATGGCAGTGTTCCAGGCTGAGGGGAGAGCAACAGCAAAGGTCTGAAGTGGAGGCAAGTTTGCATGGTCAGAGAACAGAAACAAAGCCAGGGTGACTGGAACCTATCTATGAGCAGGGTGGCAATGCTCCTCAAGGTGGTCAGGGACCTAGAAGCCACAGAAGGGCATTCACGCGTGAGCGACATGATCTGACATTTTTAAAGATCACTCTGGGAGCTGAATGAAGAAAAGGTGGTATGAATGGATGCAGGAAAACCAGTTAGGAGTCCAGAAGAGGCTGTAGTGAAGATGGAGAGAAGAGGATGATTACTGGATATATTTCAGAGGTGGAGACAAAAGAACACGCAGATGGGGCAAAGAACAGAGCCTGAGTATTCACTTCATCAACTAGGTGGATGGTGGCGCCATTTACTGAAATTTATAAAATGGAGGGAGAGGCAGAAGTTACAGGAAAGGGAACAAAGGCATTGAAAATTCAGAACTCTGCCCGTGCGGAAGAAGCCAAGGGGAATCATCCAGTAGTTGTTTCAGTCAAGAGTGTGGAGCTCAGGGCTGGGGACACACATTTGGTCACCATCTACCTATGAATGGTATTTAGAGACCCTGGAATAAAAAAGACTGGAACCGAGAAACAAGACCTGGTTGTTCAGACAAAGGAAGAGCCAGCAAAGGAAACTTCAGACACAGCATCCCAGGAAGGCAGAAGAAAACCAAGAAACTATCATCAGAGATGCCAACGTAAGAAAAGGGTGTTTCAAGGAGAAAGTGGGCCACAGAGCTATAATACTGCCAAATAAAGAATTGTGCAAGGAACCCCTGTATTTTGTAACATGGAAGTCGCTGGTGACATTGTAGCAAGCAGTTTCAAGGGCAAGTTAGGGAGGAAGTCTGGATAAGGGTGGGGAGAGGAGAGAATGTAATATAAACTAAAACTAGGATATGCAAACAACTTTACAGACATTTACCCAGATTATCCCATTTGATTCCTACAATTAAGTCCATTTTACAATCGAGAGGATACTTGGCTAAAATCTTGTGAGTGATGCAAGGTGATGAAGTCAGAATTAGGAACCTCCAGAGAGATTCCAGAGCTCGCATTCTTTAACACTAATGTGGAACTTCAAAAAGTTGGGTATGACATAAAGGAGGGTTTGTGGTAAACTATGCCCACGGTTGTCAATCTAAACTACCTAGGATCCCTAGCAATGACTCTTTAGAAACCATGGCCAAACTGTTTAGAAACCAGGCCCAAGAGTTAGCTGCCTGCTCACCTGCAGTCTTAACCCACTTCCATTCCATAGTCAGAATTTCAAAATCCAAATCCAAAGGTTCTTGGAAGACCCAATATTGTCACAATATCAGATATTCCCAACTTGATCTACATACTTAATGCAATTCCAATCAAAGTTGTTCTGTGGATACTGACAAACTGATCCTAAAGTTTAAATGGGAAGGCAAAAGACCCAGAATAGCCAATACAATACTGAAGGAAGAAGAACAAAGAGGGCTGACACTACCTGACTTCAAGACTTACAGCTGGGCACTGTGGTGTGTGCTTGCTATAGTCCTTACTACTCATGAGGCTGAGGCGAGAGATTACTTGAGCCCAGGAGTTCAAGTCCAGCCTGGGTAGCATAGCAAGACCCTGTCTCTAAAAAAATTATATATATATATATAATATTATATATATATATATATAAAAGGAATGTAATGTTGCATTTATCAAGACGGTGTAGTGTTGGCAAATGAACAAATACCAGCAGACCAACAGACCAGAAGAGAGAGCCCAGAAATAGACCCACATAAATACAGTCAACTGATCTTTGACAAAGGAGCAAGAGCAATACAATGGATCAAAGATAATCTTTTCAACAAACCATGCTGGAACAACTAGAAATCCACATGTAATAAAATGACTCTAGACACAGATTTTACACATTTCACAAAAATTAATTTGAAATGAATTGCAAATGTAAATGTAAAACACATAGCTATAAAACTTCTAGAAAATTATGTAGTAGAAAATCTATGTGGCCTCGAGTTTGGCAATGAGTTTTAAAATACAATGTCAAAGGTACGATCTCTGAAAGAAATGATTGATAAGCTAGACTTCATTAAAATTAAGATTTCTGCTCTGCAACAGACACTGTCAAGAAAATGGAAAGACAAACCACAGACTGGCAGAAAACATTTGACAAAGACATATCTGGTAAAGAATTTTTATCCAAAACATACTAAGAACTCTTAAAACTCAACAATAAAAAAAACAGCCTGATTAGCAGATGGGCCAAAGACCTTATCAGGCATCTCACCAAAGATAAACAGAAGGCAAATAAGCGTATTAACAAGTGTTCCAGGTTGGACATGCCAGTGGCTCATACCTGTAATCCCAGCACTTTGGGAGGCTGAGGTGGAAGGAGCGCTTGAGCCCAGGTATTCGAGACCAGCCTGGGAAACACAGATGCAATCCCATCTTACAAACAAAAAATTAGCCAGGTATGATTGTGCACACCTCTAGTCTCAACTACTCAGGAAGCTGAAGTGGGAGGAATGCTTGAGCCTGGAAGGTCAAGACTGCAGTGAGCCATGATCGTGCCAATTATGTGTGTGGGTTGAGTGAACACGGGAAATCTCTGTACTTTCTGCTCAATTTTGTTGTAAACCTAAATCTGTTATAAAAAATAAAGTCTACTTGAAAAATAAAAGTGTTCTTGAACATTTACCATCTGTAGACATCGTTATGAAAGCAATAAGGATAAGTTTTAGCAGCCCCTGAAAGGTAAACAGCTATTAACAACTGAAAATATCACCTTATTTTGAAATCTTTCAGTAAGTGATTAATGGAGTCAACACTTATTGATTGGGAATACATATATCATTTCGTGTACACACACATATATACACATATACATATATATGTATATATATATATATATGAAACAGCAAGAAAACATGTCTGACACTTAACTCCTTTAAGACTTGGCTTGTGTGAAGGCCGGGCGAGGTGACTCATGCCTGTAATCCCAGCACTTAGGGAGGCCAAGGCAGGCAGCTCACCTGAGGCAGGAGTTCAGGACCAGCCTGACTAACATGGTGAAATCCCGTCTCTACTCAAAATACCAAAATTAGCCGGGCATGGTGGCGGGCGCCTGTAATCCCAGCTACTTGGGAGGCTGAGACAGGGGAATTGCTTGAACCTGGGAGGTAGAGGTTGCAGTGAGCCAAGATCGGGCTATTGCACTCCAGTCTGGGCGACAGAGAAAACTTTCAAAAAAAAAAAAGACTTGGCTGTTTGAATTCTAGAGCATATTTTTCCGTAAAAGTGATGTATCTTCATAATCTTGTTACACACTCTCTCTGGGAAAATACATTTCATATATGAATGGAAATACTCATATCATACCTATATGGGAAACTCCATAAAAGTGGCAACCTAAGGCTCAGTGCCTGGTACATTTATCCAGTCTAACATCAACCAATAAGATGAACCATTAGTTTACAGACTGTTTAGAAAGCCAGGTAAACTGATACAATGCTTCCTTTTCATTTATAATTATTGAAGAAGCGTTTAGGTAATTAGATTTTTCCATGTATCAACCATGTACCTACATGAAAATTAAAATAAGTTGGCCAAGATTTTGCTAACACATCTTCACATGCCCAGTTTGACTCTTCTCAGTCATTTTAACTCAGATGCTAATGTCCATTTCTTCTATCATATGCTCCACTATTGTCTCTGGTACATTTTTCTAGCTGTCCTATACTCAATATGCCAGTTTTGAGGCTGGCGCTTTTTTGTTCTTACCTAGTATCACAGCAGAGGGCCTTTGGGATAACTAAGACTCATATCTTTGGTGACTAAAATTGCCACAAAGTTAGCAGTTGTCAAGTCTTGTTGACAGAATTACAAGTGGGTCACCATACTCTTCAATGAATATATTCTTTACTGTTCAGATACACATCTGTGAAAGCGATCAAGAAGCTATATACTAGGGGAGTTATATGGGGGCTCTGGGACATCTTTTCCAGACTACTGAGTCATTTCTTCCTCAGTTTGGCTGAAGAGTGTGTGTGTGTGTGTGTGTGTGTGTGTGTGTGTGTGTGTGTGTGTGTGCGCGCGCGCGCGCGCGGGCGTGTGGATACATGATAACATCTTTGGGTAAGAACTCTTAGGAATTGTTTGACAGTTTATGATTAACTTATGGCTACAACTTTCAGCCACCACCAATTGTGTAAAGTATCACAGATGCTTTCACAGCCTCTGCTCATGCCTTTGATCTCTGTAGTAACTTTAACATTTCAAAAAACATTTACAGCCTTTTAAAGAACACTGAGTTTTTATCAGCATTTCCTATCTGTCTAAATTCAGCTTTTTTCCCCCAGTTAAATCACTAGAAAATAAGTAGCTACAGTTCAAAGTCAGCAGGAAGTTTGATAAATGGATGTTCTACGCTTCAACAACAGACCTGTGCAACCTATGAATTGGACATGCCAGTCTCTTACTGCTTTGAAATTCCTTTCATCTCTTTGAAGAGATCTACCAATTTTTCCTGCTTTCAGTTGCATAATTTGTCACCTAGGAGGCAATACTTTTGCCATAACTCTGTAACACAGCTTCAGCCACTTGTCTTCTGCCTCAGGCCCTCACAGTTCCTGGTTGCTTCTTTGCAAAAATAGCAACTGAGGTCATTCTTGTACAAAAATTTGCTTCACTAGTTCCAAATTTACATCCTGTTGCTCTACTTCTATAACTTTCAACACATATAAATCCTTTTTTAAAATTTTGAGTCACAATTTAAAATTTTTGAAGATCTTTTATATGCAACTAAACTCAATATGTGCTTACCAACAGTATACATCAACACAATTGTTACATCCAAATTTGCACAAGTTTACGTAATGACAATGACTTATCATTGCCATCTAGTCAATGGTGATAAGATGCTATCAGCAGTAAATACATCCTGATTTCAGAGAAATTAAAATGTGGGGGCAAATGTACATTTCAAAAGTAAGGCATAAGTGGATACTCCTTTAATTTATGTTAAAAAATCATTTCCAAAGATGGACATCAGAAATTCCTCCCATCTCTGTATAGACTTGCCATTCCTCCTATCAAGAAACAAAGTCCAGGTCCTTCACTTGTGACTTGATTTCACCAATAGAATGTGGCAGAAGTGAGATTCTGAGAATTTAAGCTAAAGTATTAAGAAGCTTGGGCTACAGTCTAGAGAAGGGGTTGGTGAACTACGGTCCAGTGGGTCAAATCTGGTCTGCTTTTATACTACCTCTGAGCTAAGGATAGCTTTCATATTTTAAAAGAGTTTTAAAACAAGAAAATATGTGACAGAGATCGTTTGGGTCCCAAAGCTATGAGGCCTAACTGGCTGTATTCATTTGCTAGGGTTGCCTTAAGAAAATACCACAGACTCAGTGGCTTCAACAACATAAATTTGTACCTTCACACTTCTGGAGGCTAAAAGTCCAACATCAAGATGTCAGCAGAGCTTATTTCTCCTGAGGCCTCCTCTCCTTGAAGATGGTCTTCTCTGTCTGCATGTCTATGTACTAATCTCCTTTTCTTATAAGGATATCAGTCATATTGAGTCATATTGAATTAGGGCCCACTTGACCTCATTTAACCTTTTTTTTTCTGAGATAGGACTTCACTCTGTTGCCCCAGCTGAAGTGCAACGACAAGATCATGGCTCACTGTAGCCTCTATTTCCTGGGCTCAAGCAATCCTGCCACGTCAGCCTCCCAGGGAGCTGGGACTATAGATGCATGCCACCATGCCTGGCTAATATGTGTGTGTGTGTGGAGGGGAAGGCGGTTTCTTTTTGGGGGAAAGACAAGGTTTGCCATGTTGCCCAGGTTGGTCTTGAACTTCTGGCCTCAAGTGATCCACCGGCCTCAGCCTCCCAAAGTGCTAGGATTACAGGCATGAACCACTATGCCTGGCATTAACTTAATCTTAATTACCTCTTTAAAGGCCCTATCTCCAAATATACTCACATTCTGAGGTACTAGGGGTTAGGACTTCAACATATGAATTTTGGGGGAACACAATTCAGCCTTTAACACTGGTCTTTTTCAGAAAATGTTCCCAATCTCTGGGTCACACTATTGAATGAGAAGAGACCAGGTAGAGAGAGAGGCTCAGCCAGACATCAGCCATTCCAGCTCTGTGCTAGCTAGACATGTGAATAAAGCCCCCTTGGATGGTCCAGCCACAGCCAAGCTCCCAGCTAAATTCAGATACCTAAGTGACTCCTGACAATACAATGTAGAGCACAGACAAGCCATCTCATTGAACCCCACCAAAACTGCAGGCTCATGATCAAATAAATGGTTGTGTTTAAGTCACTAAGTTGGGGGTGTTTTAAACTCAGCAATAAATGATGGGAATAGCTTCTATGGCAGAGGCCCCAGGATAGGAGCTCTCATGCATGGAACCAAAAGGGAGAAAGGCTTTTTGTAGGGGTGACAGCAAAGGAAGAGTTGGGATAAAAGGTAAAGGCAAGAATATATAGTAGCCAAGACCCAATAAGGTATTTAGATGATAACGTTGCTCCTTGTGTTAACGAGAAAATCTCTTAGTATGTATATTGAAAGTAGGATTGTATCAGAGAGTAGGTGGCTGCAATGAAAAGGACAAAAGCCCCAAAACAAATCCCAGGAAACACACAGGTTCTGCCTCAAATTAGCTTTGGTAAGATACTTAGACTCTTAGATGTTCTGTGTCCTCATCTATAAAACAGGGACAATACAACCTCCCAGATTTAAAAGTATTAGACATAAAAGTATGAAGTCCTTAGCATAGCACTGGACAAATGGTAGGCATACCACCTTGTCTGTGTTTCAGTCTTTCCAAAAGATGTAATGCCTACCCTATCTGAAAGGCTTATTCATAAGCTCAAATTTGCTAGGCACTATGGCTCACGCCTTTAATTTCCACATGTTGGGAGGCCAAAGAGGAAGGATCAATTGAGCCCAGAAGTCCAAATTCAATAAAACACACAAAAATGGTTTGAAAGGTATTAAGCTCTACCAAATAATATGATTGCAATATATAAAAATTCGATTTTTATTGTTGGGGGCTGCATAGCAACTTTGTGAAACTTAAGTATATCTGCATAATTGTTTTTATATTGTTACTGTTAAAGTTATCAGCATTAGTTACTTATTCCAGTTACTCATCTCCATCTTCAGGAGGGAAGGTCAGCACAGTATCTAAAGAAGGAAAATGAAGATAGGAGGAATCCATAACTCCATTCTTTTTTTTCTGTGTTACAGCAACACCCCCATCTATTTAGCGGGGCATCCCCAGTGCAGTTCCACTATGCGTCCTCTTTATCACCAGCAGGACTTAGCACTGGGCTTGGTATGCAAGAGATACTGAATATTTACTGAATATAGAAGAGAGGACAAGCCAATAGTCTCAGAGAGAATTAAGGAGATATCCCCTTTAATGTGATTTTTACATGCAACTCATAGAGGTAGTGGTTCATTTTGGAAAGATGACTCTAAATGGACACGTTCAATGACAATCACTGCCCAAACTTATAAGTCCCTATGTTTGAAGCCCGGGGCACAGGGTAGTGGTTCTCAAAGCGTAGTGTTCAGAACAACAGCAGCAGCAGCAGCACCTGTGACTCATTAGAAAGCAAATTCTAGTGCCCTACTGCTATGGTTTGGATATGGTTTATTTGTTTGACCCCACCAAGTCTCATATTGAAATCTGATCCCCAGTGTTGAAGGTGGGGCATGGTGGGAGGTGTTTGGGCCATGGGAGCAGATCCCTCACAAATAGATTGGTGGAATTCTCAAGGGAGTGAGTGACTTCTCTTCATTCCTGCAATAACTGGTTGTTGAAAAGAGCCTGAGGCCTCCTCTGCACTTGCACTCACTCACTGTCTCCCTCTCATGCCACCTGATCTGTGCACATGCAGGCTCCCCTCTGCCTTCCACCATGCGTGGAAGCAACCTGAGGCCCTCACCAGAAGTGGAGCGAGTGCTGGAGCCATGCTTCTTGTACAGCCTGCAGAACCGTGAGACAACTAAACCTCCTTCTTTATAAATTACCCAGCCTCAGGTATTCCTTTACAGCAACATAAATAGACTAAGAGACCCACCCAGAACTACCAAGCAAATAATAGTTTAATAAGCCCTATAGGTGATTCTGACACACATTAGACAATCAGTAGCCTAGGGAAATGCACTTCTATTATCAGCTACATTTGATAACAAAATGTCTATTCCCTTTGTGTTTCACAAACTAGCTCATTCAGATAATGTGAATACCGGCTAATTACTGCAATGATGTTTGCTTCCAAGCATTAAAAAAATTGCCAGTGTTATGGGCAAGGGCTTCATGACTAAAACACCAAAAGCAATGGCAACAAAAGCCAACATAGACAAATGGGATCTAATTAAACTAAAGAGCTTCTGCACAGCAAAAGAAACTACCATCAGAGTGAACAGGCAACCTACAGAATGGGAGAAAATTTTTGCAATCTACCCTTCTGACAAAGGGCTAATATCCAGAACCTACAAATAACTTAAATTTACAAGAAAAAATTAAACAACCCCATCAAAAAGTGGGCGAAGGATATGAACAGACACTTCTCAAAAGAAGACATTTATGCAGCCAACAGACACATGAAAAAATGCTCACCACCAGCCATCAGAGAAATGCAAATCAAAACCACAATGAGATACCATCTCACACCAGTTAGAATGGAGATCATTAAAAAGTCAGGAAACAACAGGTGCTGGAGAGGATGTGGAGAAACAGGAACGTTTTTACACTGTTGATGGTACTGTAAACTAGTTCAACCATTGTAGAAGACAGTGTGGCGATTCCTCAAGGATCTAGAACTAGAAATACCATTTGACCCAGCCATCCCATTACTGGGTATATACCCAAAGGGTTATAAATCATGCTGCTATAAAGACACATGCACACGTATGTTTATTGCGGTACTTACCCAAATGTTCACTGGAAAAAAAGGATGCCATAAAAAAAGGATGAGTTCATGTCCTTTGTAGGGACATGGATGAAGCTGGAAACCATCATTCTGAGCAAACTATCACAAGGACAGAAAACCAAACACCACATGTTCTCACTCATAGGTGGGAATTGAACAATGAGAACACTTGGACACAGGGTGGGGAACACCCGCACGGGACCTGTCGTAGGGTGGGGGGAAGCGGGAGGGATAGCATTAGGAGAAATACCTAAGGTAAATGACGAGTTGATGGGTGCAGCACACCTACATGGCCCATGTATACATATGTAACAAACCTGCACGTTGTGCACATGTACCCTAGAACTTAAACTATAATAATAATTTTAAAATTACCAGTGTTTTTTCCTACTCCCTTGTGCCCTCCCCTATTATAAAAATCAAATAAAATAAAACCACAGCCCTTTGCAACTCACGCCACATACACTAATAACAGCCTCAGGCAAGCAGTATCTGTGGGACTCATTTAAATTTTATTTTTATGGAAGAATAAAGGAAAATTCAATACCAAATCTTTAAGACACACCACTTAATGATTTTGGTGGACAGTCTGACATAGACAGTTATTGGAGCTTTGGATTAAGACAATACAATGTCTAAAATGACCTATCAAACAGTGTCCATACCCTGTAAGAACCTTGCCCAGACTTCAGCCCCTGATGAAGCATATATGGGTATACCTTGTGTGTGCCAGCCACAATAACTGGAATGGTGTGGGATCCCAATGAAGGACACCCAGCCTTGGCATGGCAATCTACCTACGACTTTGTGGCTTGGCTGAAGGATTTCAGCTGGGTCAAGCAGATGATCTCTTTCAAGACTCTAAACCAAGAAATACAGGAGGGTCTTGCCAACTAGCTGTGGGAACTAAACCAAGAGAGCAGTGAATTCTCAGGGAGCACCATGAGAAACCATGATGGGCTACTGCCAAACTGAAGTGATGTGGGGATCAGAAGGTGTAATGGAGTGGGGAAAACCCAGTCCATCACAAGTGGACAATAGTGCAGAGATGCAGAAAGAAACAGAGCCTATTACCAGCAGGAAGGACTGGACAAATAAACTGACCCTTAGTCTAAAGTAGCCAGGGTACCAGCTGTATAGTCCACCCCAGCCCAGCCTGGGGAACGCAGTCACTATAGATCCTCTCCTTCTGCTGCCACCCACACCTCATAAAGGAGTTAAACTATAGTGCATAATCATCCTTAAATGGTAGCAATAAACACTTCTGCATTTCCTTGTCAATGGATGCATAATAGATGCAAAATACTTCCAAGGTTAATTATACGAATTATTGTAGACTTCTAAAGTGAGGGTGAACTCTGCTTTTTCTTTTAAAATGATCCAACTATTTACCAAGGCAATATTTTTTAAGTTAATTAAGTACGGAGCAGAAAGTCCTCCAAGCAGACAGTTTTAATTAATTCTTAATTATGAATGCCCACGTATGTCCTCCAAGTGGCCAAAAATGTTCAGTGTGGGGAGACAAAGGAAAAAAGGCACTGAAAAGAAAACAGATACCACTCCTGGTTTTGATACTTTTTAGGTTAAATTTACCAAATGTTATAAACAGCTTTAGAAATACTTACCTTTAGGGTGGTTTTCAAAACAGTGCAAACATACACAAATCACAACACACTTCTTAATTTGTTCCTCTTTGTTGTTACGTGTTGCTAAGAGACAGGCTTCTTCAGGGCTCAAATACGCAGATTTTTTCCAAATTTAGAAAATAGGCATACTTGCAAAGAAGCCTCAAAAAGGCAGCCCGTTAGAGGTAGAAATTTATTTGGTAATTACCAACCCACATTTCTCCAAACAACTTCCTGAAACATATTACTGAATGCCTGTGTGACTCATGGAAACTTCAAAATTGATCATCTCTGGCTCTGTGGCAATCTGCTTTCTTAATTTACACACATTAAAGTTTGTGTACCCCTCTACTCCTTACTGAAGGGAAACAGGAAAGTCAACCTTCCACTGAAAGACACTGAGAAGGCCACTGAAAGGCTCGTGTACATCAAGATTTCTCATGAGTGGTTAGGGGATGTTGATCACCCTTAGGAATAAACTGTAATCAAAGATCAGTATGTGAAGCCAGGAACGATAGCATATATTAACAGTAATATATGCTATTATAGTCATATTCTTGTTCCTTAATTTAGAAATTAGGGTATACAGTATGTTATTAAACAGATATATCATAACATAATGGTATTACAAAAGACTACTTTTTCCTTTAAAACTTCTAGGTGCACTTATGTATGTATTTTTTTATTAGCTATCTGACAGCTTGGGGAAAGAAACAAAAAGGCAATAGGTACCCGTGACAACTGGTGATCAAAAGGCCCAACACAAGCTGGTCGTGGTGGCTCACACCTGTAATACCAGATACTTGGGAGGCCAAAGCGGGAGGATCACTTGAGCCCAGGAGTTTGAGATCAGCCTAGGCAACATAGAGAGACTCCCATCCCTAAAAACATAAAAAATTTTTAAAAATTTAAACTCAATATAACCGAAACTAGATTGTAAATCAATGAGGAAATGGCTAAGTTTACAAAAGTCTGACTGACAAACCTCAGAGACACACCCCTGTCTTTAAAAAGGACACACTTTGACATTTTAAAATATCCATGTGCATAGTTATTAAAGAGCTTTTATACGGGCCCCATAACTGACAGTAGAGAACCACAGGGACAGGCCAGCCTTGCTGAGACAGATGCACAGCCTTTATTTGTTTGCAAAGAAACACAACTGAACTCAACTATAAAGACAACAAAGCTCAAACAGCCTCAGCCCTCACTAGGGTTTCATGCCAGCCCAACCCCATACATTTGGAAGGCATTACAGTAACTTTGGAGAGTAGGACTCAAGTGGTCTAGGCTTGCAACAGACAATGTTTATGTTCACTCCAAATTTATATGCTGAAATTCTAACCTCCAATGCAATGGTATTACAAAGGTGAGGTGAGGGTGGTACCCTCACAAATGGGATTAGTGCCCTCATAAAAGAGACCCTAGAGAGCTCCCTCACCCTCTTTCAGGCATGTAGGACACAATGGGAAGTCTGCAGTTTACAACCTAGGAGAAGGCCCATGCCAGCACCCTGATCACAGACTGCCAGCCTCCAATACTGTGAGAAATTTCTGTTGTTTATAAGCACCCAGTCTGTGGTATTTTGTTATACCAGCTCAACTGGACTAACACAGAGCTGTAGTCTCAGTTCTGCCACTCAGGTAAGCCATTTGGTTTCTCTGAATACTGACTTCCTCATCTGGATAAGAAGGAAAGGACTACGTGGAAAGGAATGGGGGTAGAGGCGGTATAACGTCTTCTGAGCATCTCCTACAGGCCAACACTGTCCTTATATCATCTCACCTGATCCTCATACTAGTTCCTGATTTTACAAAAAGGGAACCCAGGCCAGGGGAGGAACTGCTCAGTGTCACAGGGGACATAGTACAGATAGGGCTTAAGCCCTGGTCTCTGGTTTCAAGGCACCACTACCCAATTGCTACGCTGACCTTACACATTCTGTTTCTAGAGTTCAAGGACTAATTTGAGCATGCCTTTCTCAATGGCCCTACATATTTCTATTTCCATGTGCTGTGATATAATTTCCAAGTCACATCTGAGATCTCACCCTCTCTAAACTCTCTGGCCTTTCTCCCTTACTGCCATCACCACTTAAACCCAGACAAGCTCTGGGAGCAGAGAACTTGGAGAGTCATCTGCCTCTATTTCCATGTAACCAGATACATTTTTGCATCATGTAGTTTGCTCAGAACACAGCAGAGATTCTAGTCCTGCAAGTTTGGTGCCTTCTAATAACAGCAAAGAGCATTCTGTTGCACAATGAATATTAGTATTCACTGATACCATATGTTCCCAGTGGGCAGCAGCCAATCTCCACTGTTTCAAAACCCTTGGGAGGTGAACTTACAATTACAATGAAGAAATGACAATTATCAGCAACCAAATCCAATTAATTCTCGTATTTCTAAGTTTCTTGAATTGGAGGAAAAGATCGAATATCATTAATAATGGAACTTACTGTCTAGTTTCATAAAAAGTTTGCCACTTCACAGATGAAATCTGAGGCAAGCCAAAGAGAAATGTTGGCAGTTTGTGCCTTCAGGCAACAGAGGCCTTTTGGGTAAAATTATGTTTTTGCACTGAGGGGGACTGCCAATAGTACTTGCTCTAAAATTATATACATCTTTATAGAAATTGCCTCTACAAAAGTGCAACCATATTAATACATATACACTTGCTGTTAAGGCTATCAAGTTAAATTTAAGAAGCAGACCTATTCTCTAAGTGGGACACATTCTTAACATTCCTGACAGGTAAAGAAAATCCTTCCTATACATCATAGCCTATTAATGACTATTAAAATGCTTTTAGGTGCCATGGTAGGAAGTCCCTGACAGGTAGCTTTGAGCAGAAAGAGCCTCTGCTCCAGGCATCCCTGGGGCTCTTGAATGACATTTGTCCTTGAACCTGCAGGAGGCAAGTGCGAGAAGGACTTGGTTTCCAATGAAGGCAAGGAGGGCAAGTTCTACCAGCTACTAATTCTGACATTAGCTTCTAAGATTAGAATAAAATGGGATAATAAAACAGAAAACAAATATGAAATAATCTATCAGTAACATGGTTTGCCTACTTTAAAGGGTTCCTCTAAAACCGATTCAGAGGGATAACTAACCAATATATGAAACACTGTAAAATAAAAGCTTTTTGGCTAGGCGCGGTGGCCCATGCCTGTAATCCCAGCACTTTGGGATGCTGAGGAGGGCAGATCATGAGGTCAGGAGTTCGAGACCAGCCTGGCCAACATGGCGAAACCCTGTCTCTACTAAAAATACAAAAATTAGCTGGGCGTGGTGGTGGGCACCTGTCATCCCAGCTACTTGGGAAGCTGAGGCAAGAGAATCATTTGAACCCAGGAGGCAGAAGTTGCAGTGAGCCGAGATTGCACCATTGTACTCCAGCCTGGGTGACAGAGCAAGGCTCTGACTCAAAAAAAAAAAAAAAAAAAAAAAAAAAAAAAAAAAAATTAAATTAAATTAAATAAAAATAAAACTTTTAAAAAAGATTTAGGATTTTTAAAACAGTTTACAAAGTTGAGATACTTTAGCACTGTTTGTGACTGCCCAACACCAGAACATTTTCCAGACAAAGCTCTGGACCCCAAGACTCAGCCCTCTTCAGCACAGCCTGATAGGGCTCTCATGGAGTCCCCCCGCCCCTGGGGGTAGCCTACTTGGGTCAAAATCCAGACTCTTCCCCTTGTTGGCTAAGGCCTTGGACAAGTCATTTAACCTCTAAGGGTCCATTCTTCTTCTACATGGTAACAATCCTGACTTTGAATTACTTTAAGGATTAAAATAATATATGCATAACCCTTAGCCCAATGCCTGGCACAGGGCTCAATAACAGGTTGAGGCTCTCATGACTGTAATAATTATGAGTAGTACTAAGAATGATAGTGGAAATAGTTGCAGTGAGGCCCTACTCTAGATGGAGGGCCCACTTGTGATTTGAAACATCCAGCCACAGTTTAGACAATCATACAGGCCTATCTCCTATGGCAAATGGAATAGTGCCCCATCAAATGGGTTGAACTAACATCACTAGACTAAGTATTTGATGACTGCTTTTTTTACGAGGTACTTAGGTAATACCCAAATTGCTGGTTTTCAGAGGACACGATTATATTGCCCAACATGGACAACTCACTATGTAAGATGAGTTGTAGCCCCCTCCTGAGACACATGGACAGAAAAGATAATACACTAACAAGAGTCCAGCTTTATGGCCATTGCATTCAGACATTACCAGATTCCAAGTTTTTCCCATTTGAAGTAGCTGGTGCAGTTCATTTCTTTAGACATGCCTCCATCCACATCAAGTCTGAAAGCTTCTTTAATGCTTTTAAGATTAAGATAAAACAGCTGGTGAAGGGGTGGAAGCGTGTCAGTGGCAAAAACTCTAAAAGGAGAACACAGAGCTTGGCTAAAGACAAAGCAACAGGAAGTCAAGCACATGCATGGTCCAGAAATACCCTGAAATGTTATTTCAAGACTTCCACCCTTGATGAATCTCATCCTCCATATTTCAATGCTTTTGTGATATTTGAAGGAAGGGACAGGAAAATAACAATGATGAATAAACTTAATTCTGGTTAAGTAACAACTAGGCCTGAGGGCCAGGTGTCCCTTAACCACTGAGCACAAGAACTCTGTGATTTTAGATACAGACAGAAAATGATGGAAAATATCCACCCACTCCCAAAGTTTCTACCATTGAAATTCCTTCAATGGTAGAAAACATAAGACACAAATAATCAACTTTACTTAAGACTTGCAAACCTTATATGTACTAAGTAACCAGTACTATGTCTAGTTGTCATGGGGCAGGGGAGTGGGGTGTGGGGTCTAAAAGAATTGAACATTTCAATGTTATTCAATAACTAGGTTATATATGAACATTCAGTCAAAATATATTTGTAAGGGAGTCTTCAGTTTCTAGAAGAGAACTAAGAAATAGAAAGGCAGCTGTAAAATTTGGTATACACTGATGTTCATATTTAATTAATGGCTAATACATTTCTGAAAGGGTCTATTTATTTTTTTGGAGTCATCCTGTAGTAGCAAATCTTAGTGATTGATGAAACCTCATACCATAAAAAGAACAGGATAGAGAAATGTAATACAAAGTTGAAATGGTTAAGGCTGTTCATATTGCCTTCACTTCAAAGAAATTACATTCACTGTTGGTATTTCTTGTAGGGAACTGAGATACCGTTGCAAAAGCCTTCAAAAAGGCTACATTTACATTAAGTATTAAAACAAAAAAGTGATCTAGTAACAAAAAGGCCCACAAACAGAGCTGTGGGGTACAAAATTAGTTCTTTGTAAATATTTTTCTTTATTTTTTTTTCTTTGAGAAAGAGTCTTACTCTGTTGCCCAGGCTGGAGTGCAGTGGCATGATCTTGGCTCACTGCAATCTCCACCTCCCAGGCTCAAGCAATCCTCCCACCTCGGCCTCTGAGTAGCAGGGACCATAGGCACACATCACGATGCTCGGCTAATTTTCTTTTATTTTGTGTAGAGATGGGCTTTCTCCATATTGGCCAGGCTGACCTCGAACTCCCTGTAAATATTTCTTATAGATCAATGAACACAATCCTATATTTTCTTACAATGCTGCACCCGACGGCTTCACGGGCCCTTCTAAGGAAGAAATTGACCAGTAGACAGAACTGTGCCGTATGTTTTGTCATGAGATATGGGCAAAAGGATTGCTGTCAGATGCCAGGTAACGAAAGTAAAGGCAGGAGGAATTTCCACCCTTGAAGCGAAATAAAGACATTTTAAAGCTACAGAGGTTGGTGTGAGCTATTCAGGGGTCACCAGGACCAGCAGCATGTGGACTGTGTCTCAGTTAAGTCTGCAATGTCTTCCCCTCGTCCTTAATAGTATGTAAAATAGTAACATGCCCAAAATCAATCTTAGTATATTAAATATTAATTTCTTAGAAAAAAATCAATGCAAACCTATAAGCTTTAAAGGCTATTTTTTTTTCAGCTCTGACCTAGATGTAGCCTAACAGCCACGGCAGCCTTTTCCCAGGCCAGCAGCACTCACTCCTAATAACAGGGTTAGTGCTAAGAGGGGGCTTGAGAGCCAGTCCCTCTAGGTTCAAATTCCAGCTCTGCCACTTACTCTGTGACAATGATAACAGTACCCATCTCATAGGGTTGTTACAACAATTAAACGAGACAGTATTGGCAGAGAGCTCAGAGCAGTATCTCACACAGTGAGCATCATGTCAGTACTTGTTAAATAAAACTAGCACCTAGACTTTGGTGTCAAACTGTTCTCCAGAGAAAGAAGCCAGGGATTCTTAGAGGGTAATTCCGTATCTTGGGGCAGGGAAGGTTAAGGATCGACAAGGCTGAACATGTGGCTAGCAGAAAGGTAGAAGATGTTCATGGAGCTCAGGGGTAGTGATGAAAAGACAAATCACTGGCCAAGATGGGACAATGTGGGCATCAAAAGTACTAAGGCAATCTAAATATGAAAGACATGATTTCATGATATCCCACATATGCAAAAGTTAATATAAAGCACATGAGGTGTTATCATGCAAAAGAAAGGAGGAGAGTATCCATTCCACTTTATTTTAATAAATGGAAGAGTGCTAGGTGTTTTGTTTCTTCTATTAAATATTTACCTATTTAAGTAGAGAAGAGTGAACACTGGGAACTTAGTAATACTAGTTCTCGGTAAGACAGACAGTAGACTAATAACAGGAAGGCTTTAACATACTTAAAAACCAGGGGGAAAGAAAATCGAAATGTGTCAAGATGACGAATTCTCTAAACGTTTTAAGAGGTGCATTAACTGCAGACTTCATCCCTCATATCCTAGGAGATAATACCCCTTACATGTCTTACTAATGGAGATAGTAATAGATCATATGGTAGCTTCTAATGATGCAAAGAACCAAGCAAAGATTAGGAGGGCAGGGCAATGGACTATGAGATGCCAGCCAAGCAAAACTTGGAAAAGAAAACATTCTGGGAGAAGCACCATGCTGCAAAAAATCTAGAACTTGTGTGGAAAGTGTAACTCCAAAATCTTATTGATGTAACAAATGGTGGACAAATATAAAATGGAGCCTAGCCAGATGCCCAGTGGCTTGGATTTGATGAAGCCAGAGATGGCAAAAAATAACTAGATCAGTGGTCAGCTGGTCAGACTATCTTTCTGGCTCTAATAAAGTTTCTGTAATTGTGGAAATGTACTAGTACTAAATTACTGTAGAAAAGTCTCAAAATGCACATTGCTCTAACACTGGACACTACCAAAATATATGTCGCTACAAATTTAGGAAAGTAAACAGACAAATTTAAAACTTAGGAAAGTAAACAACAAATGAACCATGACGGCATTGGTATTTTACAACAGCTTTAAGTATGTTATATGTTTCATAATCACTGGATCTTTGTGTGCTGTTTCCAGTGTCAGGGGCCTTAAAAGAATCATCATTGCAGTTTAAGTTGTTAAAAGAGTTCAGTCAGTAATCCATGTTCAAATGGATTTCAGAAGCTGATTTTCAAAGCTTGGTTTTACATACAAATTTAATAGTTTGAGCACTAAATTACATATAGTAGCAGGTGCTTCTCTCCATGAACAAAAACCCCTAGAACATTAAAGAATACATAAAGTGGGTCACCAACAGGATGTCCAGAGAAGTAAACTGTATTTCTTCACATGAAAGACTATTCAGAAGCACGGTTATCCACTTCTTCCATCACAATGACCCCAAGGGAAACAAAAGGTAGAGGCAACAATAGAAGAAGATATGAGATAGAAATGCTACACAGTTGATAAGAGTTCTTCCATATTAAAAGCAGGACAGGGGGATAATGGGAAATGAACTACAATAGAACCTGGCTCAGTTTGTTGTATAAATGCAATCAGACATGTATAGCATAACAACACGTTCCTTCTGTTATAGCTTTGAAATAAAATGAATCTGAAATGACAAAGAATACAAATTTGTCTAGAACAATTAAATACAATGGTGAAGTTTCAGACATGGAGAGGGGTGAAAGTGGAACTGAGAAATGCTCTCAAGAGTCCACTGACCCATTTCCTCTAGAGGAGCTAAACCAAACAAGATCGATCACCTCCAAACTTTGGGTTTATCCCCGGCAACTACTCTCCTTGAAAATTTAATGTTTTTCTTTTTGAAAGGCTGATATTATTCTTTCTACAATTCTTTCTCCCTGTTCTTCCACCCCCCATCTAAGACATGCAATCTAAATGCTCACTTATGGGAGAAAGGCAACAAAGCAAATGGCATTCATTGAGCACCAGCATGTGACAGGCACTGCAGAGGGAGATTTCCATGATCATTACATTTCATCATCATGAATCTTGGTAGCTGGATATTATTACCCTAGTTTTAGTAATGGAGAAACTGGAGTTCTGCAGAAATGAGCAAATTGTACAAGGACATCAGAGCAGTTTGAGTGTTCAGACCTGTGTTCACGTCTGCCACCAAACCCAGTATGCTCTTCCGCTGTCCCGTGCTGCCTTTGGGTTCTCTGCCCTACTCTTTTTACTGGGACTGCCTGTCAGCAGTTCTTTCTCAAATGAATTGCCAAGTCAAAAACCTCAACTGTGAAACTCAGTTCCCAAAAAAGCAACATAAAAATGTTCTAGTCTAAGTCTCCTTTGTTTATCCAGTAAGTACTTGTTACACAGAGAGCTGTATCATTCCAGCCTGAATCTCAATAGTGCTCTGTATGACCTGGAGAATTTAAATGTGTACCTGTACCAAAAAGAGGAACTCATCCTAAGTTTTCTACCAGTCACACACATGTGACAAGTTCTCCATACCAGCCTGCACTTCAGTTTCAGGTCTGGAAAAAGGTGCCTAACAACCAATGCAACTCCCAGAGGCTGACAGAGCGCCCCCTCTCCCCTTCATGGCTGTCCTTATAATGCTCTCTCGACATTCAGAACAGAGTGTAAAGGCTTTAAAACCAGCCTCTTAAGCTATCAGGGCAACATCAATTAAGATCATTTTTAAAAGCTCAAGGCAGAAAAGAAATTAACATTCCATTTATTTTAAAATGTAGTACACAAGATTAAAAAGTATTAAGGACGAGTAGAGGACAACCTCTTTATTGACTTTTACAATCAAAATCATGCATGCATGACAGGTCATTAGAAGTTGAGTTTTGCTTATTTTTATTTTATTTTTAAAATCCTACCCAAGAAAAGCATACTTTTACTAACCAAAAGTTATTTACTATCTGTACTCTGAATATTATGCAAGTGGAGAAAACCAACCAAGAATGCCATATACGGTTGGGTAAAAGTCCATGGCACAAATATGCTGGCTGAGGGGCCAAAGCATGGTTTGTATCATAGTTGGGGCTGCAACCACCTGAAAGAATGGACTCCTCTTAAGTGCCAAGTCTATGCTAGGGCAGGGAATAGATGGGTAAACAAAAGAGCCGCAGACCATACCCTGAAGGAGCCTCCGGTAGAGTGGGTAGACATTAAACAAATAATTACAAATAACTATGGACCATGCTCACCTCTAAGAAAAACATTTTCCCTTATCTATTTAATCCTCACATGCACCTAATCAGTTATGACTAATCCCTGGCTTACAGATGAGAAAACTGGCATTAACTATCTGCTTGAAGGGGTGGATTTGGGATTGGAACCTGGGCCAATGGACTCCGGAGACCATTCCTTTAAGGACAACACTACACCACTTCCCACCAGTTCCCCACCCCACCCTATCCCCTGGGCTTCTTAACTATTAGAAAATGGAACCACTATTCACCCAGTTTCTCAGGCTGAAAATCCAGAATTATCTTTGGCTACTCTTTTTCTCACTCAGTTCACCAGTTAATCCTGTCATCTTTCTTTTCAAACTATATCCAGAATCCCACTGCATTTTATTCCTTCCAGTACTATCATCCTGGCCCAAACTGACATCATCTTGTACCCGGAGTAATGTAAAAGCTTTCAACTGCTTTTCCTGCTTTTGCCCCTGCTAGCTACAATTTACCTCCCACATGGTGGCCAAAGCCATCCTTCTAAAACAATTTCCCATGTTCCTCTGCTCAAAACCTCCCATTGACCTTCCATCTCGGCAGTCACTGGCCTCAGCCATCTGACCTCCTCTGGACCCTCATTTCCCATCTCCCTCTCCTTTCCTCCCTTCTCCGCAGCCACCCTCACCTCCCTGCTGGTCCTCAAACACAACAAGCATATCCCAATCTTGGCATCTTTGCACATCTGATTTCTGCTGCCAGCACACTCTTAAGCCCCCATCTGTTGATGTGTGTCACTCTCTGATTTCACTCAGGTCAACAACTAACCTCTCTAGAGGGCTCTTCTCTGACACCCCCTGTGAAGGAGCATGGCCCTCTTTTTTGTCTGTCTCCTTCAGACTCTTCTCTGCGCTTACAGGTAGCTGTCATCACACTACATATTTATTTACAAATTATCTGCTTCACACACTAGAATAGAGGCTCTCTGTGGGCAGAGACTGCTTTGCTCACCGTTTCCCAGCACTTAAAACACCACCTTTGCATGTGGCAGTGAACAAAAGAATGAGTCTTAAAAGTATTATTAAAGCAAGTCAGTAGTGTGTATTATAATGGATACCATTGTGGAACTGAAGAATGACATAATTATAATACTAACTATTGTGATGAAGATTATGGAGGTTTTAATAACATTAATTGCAGAGAGGTGGTAATGTATCCTGGGGTTCAGAAATGGCCTCCTCAAGGAAGGGCTGTTGAAGTTGAAACCTGAGGCTAAGCAGGAGTTAATCAGGTAGAGTGGTGGGGAGGCCATTCTCCACAGATGAACCAGTATGCACGAAAAGCCTGGAGTGGAGAAGAAACATGACAACAGATTGGAGAAAATGCAGAAGAATGAGTGTGGATGGAGCACAGGAGAGAGGGGAGGATGGAAGGGAATTGGAAAGAGACAAGACCATATACTTGGTGCTGTGGGTCACATTCTCAAATTGTGATTAAGTGAATACAATGGGATGCTTATGTCTATTTATATTCATCAGTTTAAGATGTGCCTATTCGTATTCTTTTGTAGTTCAGGAAAAGTTTGAATGACCTGAAGATTATCAGTCCCTCAAGAGAACTTTTCAGTCACATAACCAGGGGCAGGTATTGGCAGGAGGGCATTCAAAGAGAGAAAGATACTAATTCTTTGGACATTTTCTCTATTTCTTTTTTTCTATGAAGCAATGTATTTAGGTCATTTATATAAAAATAATTCAGCATATTGGATTCAGAAATCTGATGCCTGTGATAACAATTTTTAGAGAAAATTCCTTTCAAGTCTATATCCTTTTGACTTACGGCACTTTATCCAGGCTCACACACCATGATTGAGAGGATTATCTGATGAAGGAAGGGCTTAGCAGTTGCTTAGAGATATCTCTTGATAAGAAAACTGGTCACCAGCTCCTGCCTCTCCCATGCATTAGCAACTGTCATCTCCCTCCCTTGTTTTATCTGAAGAATCAGACCAAGTCATTGGAGCACCAGCCAGCAAATCTGAGGTGTACAAAGCAGCTGCTGGCAACGAAGCTTACTCTAGTTCAGAATACAAAGTACTCACAGGTGAAATGTTAAATAATAATGAAAGGTTTAAATAAAGATTCATGATAAAAACTAAAAAAATTATGTAAATATTTGAGTACCTACAATGTGGTAGGCTCCCCAAACTGGGGACAAAAACAAGAGAATGTGGGACAGGAAATCTCCAGTGGCCATGAAATCTCACCACCACTACCTACTTCCCAAGGACTAGAAAGCAGATCAGCTAAAAACCTGAAAAGCTGGAAGTAATACAAATTACTGGTATTCTTCAGGGGGTCTAATGATATCTATATCAGATATATGGTCCCTACACGGCACTCCAAAGTCTGAGTAGGGCTAGTAAAAACTGAGCAGAGTGGCACTGTGATCATCAGAAAGATATTTCCCCCAACAATATGACAAGATCTGAAATTGCACGAGTTTGTCAAAATTTTAAACCCTACGATGTAAAAGTCCTCCTTAACATCCCAAAAGGCAATTTTTACTTTAACAAATTTTTAAATTAAAGGTAGTGCTCAAAACTGTTAATTATTTTTTCTTGCATATCAGATTTCCAAGAAATGTGTTTGTTATCTTGTACAATTCATTTACTGACCTGAATTACCTAAATGTACGAGTCGGCATTACCTGACGAGTCCGTTTGGAGATCTTACAGTGTGTGAGGGCACCCATGCTCCAGCCTCCAGCTCTTCTTGAGCCTCATCTTTCAACCCCAGCATTTACTTACTTCTGAGCCTTTGCACATCAGTTTCTACTTTCAGAGAATAGGTTGGCTGATTCCTGCTCATTACTCATCCTTCAGGTCTTAGCTTTGCTTGTGCACTCTGCAAGGACAGGCACCACACTTTCCCTCTACTGCATCCCCAGCATCAGCCCCATCACTTGTCACAAAGTAGGTTAGATGTCTAACAAATCTTGTTTGAAGAAATGAACCACTGTCATCTCCCCGGGACAACTTCCCCCAAACCAGAACTCAGGTTAGGTAGCCCTCTCATCTTGTCCCTCACACATGTGTACTCCAATGTACACATTACATTGTGTGTACCTTATTGCCTGATCCTTAGGTTGCTTATCTCCTTTGCTAGATTTAATTCTCAAAGCCTCAGGTCTTGTCTTGGTTCTTGTTAAATCCCAGAGTCTTCCACAACAGTTGGCAACATTTGCTGATATTCCGTATTAAATCTTTGAGGAACTCACCTGTTTCCCCCTTTCAATTAAAAAAGAAAACGATAGCATCCATTTCACAATTCTCTCAACAGCCTACGACGCAACAAAGTGGTGATTATATGAAAGGACTCTAATTAGAAATTCAGATAACATAGTGCAAAACTACTTATGAAGCTAACAACATTCATTTAGTAGAAAAAATTATTTCTTCACGGTCCCAACTTACTGCCTAGGACAGTAAAATCTAGAACCACCCTCATTCCCCAAACGACCATTAACTTTACTTTTCTAAGTACTGATAAAACCTGTGGCCTACATTATGGTGGCAGTAACAGAGGTTTATTTCTCATTCACTCTATGCGTCCATTTCAGGTTGGCTCCTCTCAGGGAGGACAGGGCTTCCACACTCTGGAGGGTCACCCCTTGCTGAGGCAGAAGGAATAGGAGGAGAAGAGCAGTGCGCCCAGGAGGAGGAGACTTGAAACTGAGAATTGGTGAGCAGCATCTTAATGGGCATCACACAAGATTTGGCAGAAATGTACACAATGTGCAAGAGTACTTAACTTTCTACTATGATATCCCAGAAGGTAACTCTGAATCAATATACAGACTCAATCTTTTTTATGTTTTTGCAAAGCTAATGAGACAAACTCAGGTAGTAACTCACTACAGGGCAATTAACCAAAAAAAGAATCCACCACAATGTAATTGGACAAATGAACATGTCCATACCCCCAGAGTACCTACAAGAGAATTCTATAAGAGAATTTTATTAACAGACTGACGTAGCTCTAGAAACTGAAAGCAGATTTGTTCCCCAGCTGTTCCTACGTATTGACACAGTGAAGCCTCAGCATTATCCAACTGCTTCCACCTGGCACTGTCAAAAACCATTAGTTTGTAGATGATACATGGGCACAGAGTATCCACCACGTCCTTTACAGCTACTCTAATTTATACTCACATTTTGAACAAATACAAATGCAGGCTCATGCAAAGCATATGGTATGGGCAGGCAGAGTGAAGGAATGATCACAGCAGAGGGGACCCTGTGGAGAGCTTAAGGGAGAAGCAAGGCTATAGGTAAATTCAAGTTCCAAAGAAAGTGATATGGATAAAATTGTTAATGAAGATGAGGAAGAAAGGGAGGAAAAGTTCTGGAAAGCTTGGGGAACATTAGTATTTAAGGGAGATTTGAGAAGAAAAGGGAATGTAGTGAGAAAACTAGAAAAAGAACCTGAAGCAGTCTCCAGAAGTTACGAGATAAAAGACTTCATGGACTAGAGAGTGAGCAGCGACAATTACCGTTGCAGTGAGGATGTGGAAGATGCGCACATTTTCAAAGTGACTATTTGCACCTAGAAAGTCACTGCCAGTGAGCGTTTTCCTAAGTAGCACTGAAGTGGAAGCAAAGCATGGAGAGCACCCCGCAGCTTCCCAGGCGCATCCTACTCTGCCCTTCCATGTACCCACACTCGCTTTCCTCTCCAGCCTTCCACTGTCTGGCTGGCTGCTTTATGGTTCAGCTCCTGGCTCGTGTCTGGGGGAAGCCTTCCTACAGTGGCTTGTTCGGCTGGATGGGACTCCTGCTAGACAACTTCAGGAAAAGAGGTTTGTCTTGTCTTTGTGTACTTGGCACCCAGACAAGTTTTTGACAAAGTAAGCATTCAATATACTGGTTTTTGTTGTTTTTGTTTTGGTGAGACAGAGCTTTACTCAGTTGTCCAGGCTGGCGTGCAGTGGTGCAATCTCGGCTCACTGCAACCTCTGCCTCCCAGGTTCAAGCGATTCTCCTGCTGCCTCAGCCTCCTGAGTAGCTGGGATTATATGCATGCACAACCATGCTGGCTAATTTTATATTTTTAGGAGAGATGGGATTTAACCATGTTGGCCAGGCTGGTCTTGAACTTCTGACCTCAAGTGACCCACTGGCCTCAGCCTCCCAAAGTGCTGGGATTACAGGCATGAGCCACCGTGCCTGGCCCAATATACATTTCTATAAGGGAGGAAATAAAGGAGTGCTGTCGTTTGGTTTGTCCCCACCAAGTCTCATGTTGAAATCTGATCCCCAGTGTTGAAATTGGAGACTAGTGGGAGGTATTTTGGTCATGGGGTCAAATCTCTCAAGAATGGCTTGGTGCATCTTCATGGCAATGAGTGAGTTCTGGCTCTATTAGTTCCTGAGAGCTGGTTGTTAAAAGGAACTTGGCACCTCCTTTCCTCTCTTGCCATGTGACCTCTGCACATGCTGGCTGTCCTTTGCCTTCCGCCATGAGTGGAAGCAGCCTGAGACTTTCACCAGATGCCCAATCTTCCAGCCAGGAGAATCATGGGCCAAATAAATTTTTTTTCTTTATAAATTACCTAGCCTTTGGTATTCCTTTACAGCAACATAAACTAAGACAAGGAGGGGAAGATTTTCTTAAAAAGGGAGCAATAGTACACCCAGTAACTTGAAGGGGTGATGCAGCCTGGAAGAGGAAGTGTGTTGTTTTACCCAATAGCAATGACTTAGCACATCTGTGGGAGAGGGAAAGTGATGGAGGGGAAAAGGCACAGGACACTACGACAACAAATGAAAGAAATGGAAGACACAATGTGCTGTGTGGAGTGTTAACATTTAGCCTTCTCCATTATCATTCAAGAGGAAGACAATACTGGAAGGTCTTCCAATGACAATTATAGGCATCAGCCTAGAAGTGACACTTCATTTATGCTCAAAATGTACTGGCCAGAACTAGTCACATGGACTCATCTGCCTACAAAGGGAGCAGAGAGGTGTAAGCCTCCCATGTGCCCACACAGAGAAAGAAGGGTATGCACTAGATGTCGCTAACATATCTCTTCATTATTCCCAAACAGTCCTGCAATCTATTAGATTTACATCTGGAAAGCCTCCAACAATGCCTCTTCTCCATCTCACCATTGTACCTCACCCTTCATCTGTTTCACTCCCATATCTGCTACTTTTCCCAAACATAAACTTCATGTCATTCCCAATAATTGCTTCCTAAAAAAAATTCTTTGTGGCTGCTCACTGCTTATGATGTAAATAAAGTTCCTTATGATGAGATACAAGGGCCTTCACAATCTCATGCAAACCTATCTTTTCAGCCCTGTCCCTGCCTCTATGCAGTTTTTGTTTTTTGTTGGTGTTAAGAGTTGGTGCCTTCTGGACTCTTACTTTGATGACTTTTAACTGCAATGAGTTAGAAATCTCAGGACAAAAGAAACTTGGCTTAGGGTTTCAGTGGCTCTTTATTTCTTGGCATATGTGGTGTATGCCTGCAGCCCTCTGCCTCACGCGGGACCTTCAGGAGTTCTGCTGTCTGCTCCAGCACTGGCTCTGCTCCCTGCATGGTTCAATCAGGAATGGTTGGAGGGCTCTGGGCACAGCTGTAGCAGAGTTTTTGTAGGAAATCTCCAGGTGATCAAACCAGCAAGTGAGGGATTAGTACCTTTTCTGTAGCAAAAATTATGGTCGTTAGTGAATTCACCTGGGACCCCCATCCATGACAAATCCCAGCAGGTTTTACCTGAGAAGGAAAGTCCCTCCCACTTCCCCTTCGATCCTGGATACATAGCATACAGGTGTACCCAAGAGCAGCCCAGCAAGAGTCCTAAATACAGAGGCAACATTCAGACGTGATTCCGTCTACCATCTTGAAGGGAAGCACCAATCCCACAGAGAGGTTCCAGAGGACATGCCTGGCAGACCTAAAGAGCAGTCAAATGTTACCAGCACCCACTCTTTCTGTAAGAAGGGAGAATCATTGTATGTCTAGTGTCAGATGGTTCAGGCTCCACAAATGCCCTGTCAGGGATTTTGACAGGCCTACAAACAGTCACAAAAGATTTTTCTAATTCCCAGAAATTGCCGCTTTCATACCGCCATGACCTTCCTCATGCTGCTGTCTCCCTCATGTGCCTCCTCTACACAACATCTATTCCTCCAGGGTTCGAACAGTCAGCTTTGCTCACCTCTTCCCATTTTCTCCAGACTTAGAATTAACCAGCCTGTGCCCATTTGCTGGGTTCCCATCACATTTGATCAACTCCTTCATCACAGTAGCTTATTATATTACAGTTATCCACACTATATCTCCCCTGCTAACTTGTGAACCCCTTGAAAATAGAAAATATATTTTTTAACCTTCAGAGCCTTCCTTACACTCCATGAGGAGGTTTAATAAATGTTAGCTGACTGAAAACTGAGTTAATTTAATGGTTTTCTATCAACCTAGCTGAAAGAGTCTTAAGTTTTACTTGTAACTAATATGGCTTGCTAAATATGGGCGTTGTTGATCATACATTATTTTCTTTAATAAACAATTTTAACTATCAAACCATTTAATAACATAACACAATCTAAACATCTTCTGTTTTGGTATCTGTCTCATAATACAGTCTGAAAAGTGTGAATGTTAAGTAGAGATGGTTCATCTTTAAGTCTCTAAGTACCTAACCAATGATATTTACTGAATAGAATAAACTGTTTAGATTCCTAACAGAGCTGCAAAACTGGCTTTACTGATGAGGTAAATCACTGCTTTGAGATATAGTAAAAGTAAATATATCTCAGGAAAAGATATGTTTTTAAGTGCAAACACCAAGAGTATTTTTTCTGTGAGAAAAAAATTACTTGAGCATACTGTTTTAAATGAATTGTACTTAAATCAGAAGAACTCTATTATATAAATGAATGCTGAAGCAGTTCTGGTATAAATGGAGTTACTGAAAAGTAATAAATCAATCCTTGAAGAATATTCAAAAGCACATTAGGGAGGAAGCTGATGTAGGCAGAGTCCCAGTCATTCATCCTTAGCCACTTAACCCTGATGACCTTCAAGGAGCTATTGATGCTAGCTGTCAGTCGCTTAACATCTGAAATGAACAGACCACTAGTTACCCTCTACTTTAAAAAAAAAAAAAAAAAGAGCATGTGAAAGTTCAACTTCCAAAGAACCAATACTGATTAACAGTACCATTCTGAACATTATGAAAATGTCTTGCACTGACATAGGTCACAAAGCAAGCTTCCTGGTGCTTTTAAAATATAATTTGACTTATGCGAATTTTCAAAACCAAACCTCAAGCAAACCTCTGCGTCCTTTACTCAGGTCAGAGATGCTGAGAGCAGTACAGTGACACGTGGCTGCAGGGCTACGTACAAGTACAAGGTATTGATTAAAATTACATCAAGTGCAGCTGCTTTCTGCGGCAATTTAACTGACAAAGTGAGAGAACATTAGCTCTGTGCCAAGTGGCAGCACAATCCTGACAGCCACATAGATGTCCTCAGGTCACCCACCTACAGACAACTTGAGGCTAAATTGAAAGACTGAATTCAGATCTAGTTGTGATCTTCATTCTTTTTTTTCCTGGAAGGATCAGTAAGAGCTTTCAATTTTACATTTTTTTCAACTTTTAGTAGACCCTAATTCGATATCCACATACCTTACAAATTATAATTTGGCTGTAACAGAACCATGTCTCAAAATAGACATTCCAAAGTGGAAGGAAAAGCTTGTCATCACCACCATGATTTTGTTTGATTCACTGATAAGATTTTGAAGCACATCCCCCTTCCAGGCAAATACTTTAAGTCATCCTTTCTGGACAATAGAGTAACATATCACATTACTTTAAAAGAATTATGGGGGAAAAGCCTAAAAATTTAGTCTCTTTTTATTCAGGATAGGCTACTGAAGTTTATTTTTATTTTTTGATTTTTTTTCTGGAGACAATATTATAACCTGTGCTTGGTGCTCACTCTTCATGCTGTAAAGGGTGGGGAGAGCAGGATACTATCCTCTAAGCAAGGGGATTAGTTTCCACTATACCATACTTGGTTTTTCATGCTGTTAGGTTTAGACATTTGTTTCATAGAATCAAATGTAACTAGATTTTCAATTCACTTCCACTTTTTGTTAAAATGCATATTCAGAGATTTTATTTAAGATAAAGCAGACAAGGCAGAAGAAAAAGTGTTAATTTTTAGTGAAGTATATACAAGTATCCCACTTAAAAGTCATTAGAAATTAAGAAGAACCCAACTTTTGTGCTGACACTTACTCCGACAGCACTGTACAGCTGGGAAGGGCTAAGTCAATGACCTAACATTATGAATATGCAAACTGAGGATTAAAATAGTGAGGCTGCTTGCTGAAGCCACAGACTGGCTAGGGAAAGAGCCAAGACTACCACAAGCTGCCCCTTCAAGTTATTGATCATGGTGCCACCCCAGCAGCATGCTACTCCTCTGTCATGCTATGCATGGGTTCTCAACTTTTCATTAATTTATTTTCCCAAGAAGAGTGTGAGCCTCCCAAGGTTAAAACCTCTGTATCTTTTGCCTCTTAAGGCATGTGAAGCACACAGTGAATGCATGATGATACCAAAAAAGGGGCAATTTAAACCTAAATATTAAAGTGAAGCCATAATGCTTTTTAATCAGTATGTCCAGCTCACCAAAACACTACTTTGGTAAAGTACATTAAAGTGTATAGCTAACGCTTCCCCAAACAATTTCCAATCTAAACACTGATCTTTTCTAACTATTAAATAATGTCACAAGAAATATTGGGAAAGTCCCTTTTGAGCATTTTTCCCAGAAAAATGTCACTTTTCAAATTATAGCTTAGCAAAGATTTGTCTACAAGGAGGTTCATCCCAGGACTGTTTTCAATAGTAAAAACTTGGCTAACATCAAGGAGAAAAATGTGTGTTACAACCATAAATAGAATACAATGCAGCCATTAAAAATGAGAGAGTAAAATACTTGTTTACATGGGAAGATAGTGACTCCATTTGAAGTGGAAAATGTAATCAGTATATAGAATTATCCCAGTTTGAAAGTAGATATGTACTAACAGACGCACACAAATTATCAATTGAAGCTAATTACAGGTGATAGAATATATGGATAGTTTATGTTCTAAGTTCCTGACTAACCAATGCCTTCCTCCACTTTGACAGATTAGTAAACATCTCAAGATAATTTTAAGTTCTTCTCATCCACAGTCAGTGGAGATAGAAATTTGTGCAACAGAAACTTTTGCCGAAGGGTCAAACTCTGCTAGAAAAATAATATTCTCAGCACGAGTTTAATTAAACTTGCAGCTGACATGCATTGTGCCTCTCGGGCAACTTGTAGCACTTTGGAAGGCAACAAAATAAAACTATTAAAAGACAGTTTTTCAACAAGAAACAGAACATCAGGGACGTTAAAATAATGTTCCTGAGGAAGGTGCTACACATCTGAAACCCAAACAATGATCTTGACACTCATCTGAGCATAGCTTGCTGGTAACTCAGGTGATACAAAATCCAAACCTGTGGGCAGAGAGTCCCATTTGTGGTCTAGGCTCTTTGAAGACCTGGGAAGGTAGCAATAGGAGATCTAACCTGTTTTAAATATTGGGGGGTGGAGGTGGGGGAGAAGCTAATGACAAACATTGTGGGCAAGAAGTACTCAAGATTCACAAAGGTTAATTCCTTTGCTTTTGGCTGAAATGTTATCAGTTTCGATATGATTTTTCACTACACCTTCGTGCTGATTAGGAGACACGATGTATCCGGTTAATTTTTTTTAATAGGAGTAACTTAATGCTTATTTAATACAGCTTGTTGGACAAAATTTTTCACAAGGAATTCATCCAAGAAAAAAATAATAATAAAAGGGCTCGTGATGTTGAGAAGGTTGGGAACCAGGACTTGAGGAATTTACAGCACAAGTCCTCATGGAGCCCAGAACCAGAGACGAATCACATCGGGTGGTCCCTCTGAGGATGGCAAGGCAGGTGGCAGGGCTTCAGGTGGTGTGCAAGGGGCAAAAGGGCAGCGTGGCCAGGTAGTCTCTGTCAGCACTAAACTGATGACAGGGAAATGGGGAGAAGAGGACAGGCAGGACTTCAAGTATGGGCCCATGTGATTCCCAGCTGAACACCAAGATTAAAAAAAAAAATACATAAATAAACACCAGCTGCTACAGTCAGAGCTGCCAATTCTTCTCTTCTTCCCATTTGCTGCTGCACTGAGTCACCAGCCCAGTTCTGGACACCTGGTTCTAACAACAGAGCAGCATGGTCCTCTGTGGCATAGCCTCATTGTTGATAATCACAGGGAGAGATGCCAAGAGGGCATCTAATCTCACTCTTTGGCTCCACTCCAAACCATACCTTATGGGCAAACACTGTCCTAAAAGGCCAATAAAATTATTGTTTGTCCCAAACGTATCTTTTAGAGTCCATTGTCATAGGTTCCTTATTTACAACAAAATACTATAGCTATTTCCTCTTTTATATTACAAAAAATCCTCTTTTTAAAATTGCTTTTTGTTGAGACAGGGTCTCACTCTGTCACCGAAGCTGGAGTGTGGTAGCAGGATCACAGCTCACTGCCGCCTTGACCTGCCTGGTTCAGGTGATCCTCCCACCTCAGCCTCCCAAGTAGCTGAGACCACAGGTGCACACCACCATACCTGACTGTTTGTTTGTTTGTTTTGGTGGAGACTGGGTCTTGCTATGTTGTTCAGGCTGGTCTTGAACTCCTAATCTCAAGCAATCCACCTGCATTGGCCTCCCGAAATGCTGGGATTATAGGCATGAGTCATGGCACCCGGCATCAGAAAAAAAAAAAAAAAGAAGTAAAAACTCTTAATAGTCCCTTCTTTATTAATATCAGTTTGGTTTTCCATTCCTGCTTTCACTGACACCCTGTTATGGGCTGTTCACAGTCACTGTACCTTACAATTTGCTTCCTACTGAACATTTACACTCCATCTTTTATTTTTACCGGCTGTAACATATTTTGTCAACAATCACCTTTTCAAAAAGGCATATAGTGACTATTAGTACACCACAGCAGACCACTTAAATATAGAAACTCAATAATCTATAGCATTTTTATTTATTTTATTTATTTATTTATTTATTTTTTGAGACAGAGTCTCACTCTATTGCCCAGGCTGGGGTGAAGTAGAGTGATCCCAGCTCACTGCAGCCTCTACCTCCCAGGTTCAAGTAATTCTCCTGCCTCAGCCTCCCGAGTAGTTGGGATTACAGGCACCTGCTACTACACTCGGCTAGTTTTTGTATTTTTGGTAGAGATGGGGTTTTGCCATGTTGGCCAGGCTGGTCTCAAACTCCTGACCTCAGGTGATCCACCCGCTTCAGCATCCCAAAGTGCTAGGATTACAGGCGTGAGTCACCACGCCCGTTCATATTTTTATTTAAAAAAAAAAAATCAGTTTATCACAAGATTTTTTTCCTTCCTATACTTATATGAAAAAGATCACAGGTAAAGATGTACCATTTTTTAATAGCTTAAATGTGTATTTATCAACTTCCTGAAAGTACAGTGGAGCACAAAAGCCACTTTGGTCCTCTCAGCTGGGCAAGTAATTGGTCTGTCTGCCCAGAACCCTGGGATGATTAATTACACCATGCATTCAGCAAGGCTCCATTAGGCCTGGCTTCTGCAAGCCAGCAATGTAGATGCACACACTCAAGACGGCCACCCCAAGAGACCACACTGCCAAAGACGAAGATATGAATGCTAACTGAATGCTGTCACACTTGTTGGCCCCTAAGTTCACTAACTTGAAAAATTTCCATTAAAACTTGACTCTGAAGCAAACTTGGCCACTCACAATCCCAGCTACCTGGAGGCTCAGGTGGGAAGATCACTTGAGCCCATAGGGTGATATGATTGTGCCTGTGAACAGCTACTGCACTACAGCCAGGGTAACACAGTGAGACGCCATCTCTAAAACAAACAAGCAAACAAAAACCTGACTCTGCTTAAGTAAAACTTAGGTAACAAACCTCCCAAATTAAATTTTAAAGGGGACTCACATAAAACCTCACTTACGATTTGAGTCCCATTACTCAGAATTCCTAAGTACATTTCCTTACTTCTAAGTAGCTACTGATGTTAAAACACATGCTGTATTTATTAACTTTAGAAAAAAGAAACATCACTACATAAAATGTACAGATTGGTTTTTAAGACATACAGGCTTTCCAAAAACATTAAAATATTTTAAAATAGCAGTGTAGTCCAAAAATATAGTAATTTTGACAAGGTTTTGACTATTATACTTAGGAATGCACATATAGTAAGGAAGTATAATTTTAAGAGACTACTATATTCAATATAACTATTTTAAAGTACTGTTAAATGTATCCTTTTGTGCAAAACTTGATGTGCCAACATGCCTTTATTTAATATAAAGCCTCTTGAAAATTAGTTTCCTTTGAGCAATAAAACACATTTAATTCACTTATGTGGCATTTTGTTTACGGGGATAGGATTTTTTTTTTTTTTTTTTTTTTAAATAATTTCACACAATGAATGGTCAGGTTTAATGATTCAGTGATGGTCACCAGGGTCATGGGACAGCCTGCGATTCTAAAGTAACTTGATTTCTCTCTGGAGTTCATTTTCTTCTTTTATTGAACATAGACAACAGATGCTTACCTTTAAGCATTACAGACCAGGGCCTTAATAATCATCCAGAGCTACAGAGATGGAAGTTGGTGTTCCCTTATTCTTTCTCCTAAATATGAGAGCATAAAGTCCACAGAAAGAAAATACAGCTAGGCAGTTAAATTTTACAGCCGTTTAGAGAAAACTAAGTCAGAAATAGTATAACAAAGGAAGCACTATGGATTCATGTTTCAGAGGACCCAGCTGATCTGATCACACCAGAAAAAGAGCAGCTGAGCAGGTACTCTGCTTTCCCTAGGTTGTCTAGTGGACAATCTCTACTTCAGACGTATGGAAAACACAGTGATGTCCTGATTCATCATGATTACTTTTCAGGTAACACATTCTGAAGTCTTTGTTGAAGAGTACACTTCAGGGAGCATTCCTGCCTGGCCACCGGCTGAAAACAGGAATGATTCAAGTTTTTGGCAGATTTCCTAATTTAATTAAATGGGAGCATAGCAAAGAGATACTTTTAAATTTGACCCCATGTGAAGCTCAGCTATGTGGATGCTAAGTTATGGGAAGGTTATCAATTGAGCGAGCAATTGCAGGGGCCACTGTTATAAAACCGAAGTCTGAGGTGGTCCCTTCCATGCACAAGGACCCAATTGCTGCTATTTTTCTCAACTGAGGATGTCAAAGTCACTCAAACTTATTTTTTTTATTTTCTATGGAAAAGAACTTAAAAGCATAAATTAAGGCCACTGCACTAAAAAAAAAAAAAAAAAAAAAAAAAAAAACAAGCTTAGAGATAACTCAAGGATGGACTGATGGACAGATAAATGGGTACACAGACAGGTAAATGATAAAGCAAATCTAACAAAATGTGAATTACAGAAGCTAGATGGCGGGTATATACGTGTTAAGTCTACAATGGTTTCGACTTTTCTGCATGTTTGAAAATTTTTTTTTCTTTTTTTTTCTTTAACAAGACGGAGTCTCACTCTTGTTCCCCAGGCTGGGGTACAATGGCGCGATTTCGGCTCACAGCAACTTCCGCCTCCCGGGTTCAAGCGATTCTCCTGCCTCAGCCTCCCGAGTAGCTGGGATTACAGGTGTATACCACCAAGTCCGGCTGATTTTTGTATTTTAAGTAGTGACGAGGTTTCACCACGTTGGCCAGGCTGGTCTCGAGCTCCTGACCTCAGCTGATTCGCCCACCTCGGCCTCCCAAAGTGCTGGTATTACAGGTGTGAGTCACTGCGCCTGGCTGAAAATTTTCATGGTAAAATGCTGGGGGAAAAAATAATTCCGAGTTATAATCACAATAAAGGAGGCAGCAGGCCCCACTGTGAAAAACCTCAGCCCTGAGGGCAAACACTTGGTTCCTGGCCTAACTCCAGGAACTCACAGAGTTTAGAACTGGAAAGGGCATTGGCAATCCTCTAGGGCAGGTAAAATACATGATTTTATGAGTCCATGAAAATTTAGAAAAATAGAAACAATATCATACCTTTTTCATAAAACTAAAAGTATTTGATTTAAAAACTGTTGTTTTGCTGAGGTTATATGCCTCTATGATTCTGGTTTTAAAACTCCTTTATTTCATGAAACACTGGTGATGGTAGATGACAGATTTGATTATGTCCACGCTTGGCAAAATAAAAAGTTAATAACCTCATGTCAGTCTTCTCAACATTTTTGAAATGATAAAAGGTTACAAAATAAAAATTCTGAGAAGTACCAATGCAGTTCAATGACCCCATTTTGTAAGAAGAAACTGAGGCCCAGAGTGGGATTAAGTGGGGGCAGTAACCAGCTCGACAACTGTAGGCAGTCACCAACTCAAAGGGTCAAAAAGATGACTCACTTAATCACAGCTGGGATGCCTATCCAAGGAATAAATCCCAGGTTACACATACAGGGATGGAAGCCCCTTGTAAGAATCACCCAGCCGGGCGCGGTGGCCCTTGTAAGACTTTCAGGCGGGCGGATCACATCGAGCTGACTTTTCAGTGCTGTAGTCCCAGCCTCGGGATTGGTCTTCTGAACCCGGGAGGCGGAGCTTGCAGTGAGCCGAATCGCGCCATACTCTGGGCTGTCAGTCTCAGCATTTAGAGTGAATTTCTTACAGAAATAAGTTTCTGAATTTTGATGTTAGTCCTTCAATCATGCTTGCACAAACATAGGTAAACAGTGACATAATACAAGCACATAAGGAAATGTGAATTTACTACATTCGAGACTATCATCCACTGGTCTTATTTTTTCTAAGCTTTTCTCATAGCCAAATTGCCGGCACAGAATTTTATGTAGAATATTCTGAAAAAACAGAATACATTTTCTTTGTAAGCTAATATTCAGGGAAACCCGAGATGACATTTGATAACAATACAAGCAGCAGACTACAAAACGTGAGATTTCAACTGGTTCAAGAAATGCAATTAGCCGGGTGTGGTGGCTCACGCCTGCACTCCCAGTGCTTTGGAAGGCAAAGGCAGGTGGATCGCTTGAACCCAGGAGTTCAAGACCAGCCTAGCCAACATGTCAAAACCCCATCTCTATCATACAAAAAATTAGCCAGGTGTGGTGGTGCGTGCCTGTGGCCACAGCTACTAGGGAGGCAGAGGCACAGGAATTGCTTGAACCCAGGAGGCAGAGGCTGCATTGAACCTGGATCACACCACTGTACTCCAGTCTGGGTGACAGAGCAACATTCAGACTCTGTCTCAAAGGAAATGCACTCAATAAACCTGCATTTAAACTACAAAAATAATATAAGTAGATGAATATCAGATTAAAACCATGTCTAATAAAGGGAAAAAGGTAAATATCTTAGACTAATTAAAAAAGGGGAAACTATAGAAGTTGAACTTTTGTTTTATAAAATAAACACCCATTCACCAAATATGTCTGTCATTACCCTACCTGCTTAGACAAATGAGATGAGGAAAAGAAATAAAAATAACAGCGAGCAGGTGGGGTGCAGTGACTCACACCTGCAATCCCAGCATTTTGGGAGGCCAAGGTGGGTGGATCTCTTGAGGCCAGGAGTTCAAGACCAGTCTGGGCAACATGAGGAAACTCATCCCTACTAAAAATACAAAAATTAGCCAGGTGTGGTGGGACGTGCCTGTAGTCACAGCTACTCGGAAGGCTGAGGCATGAGAATTGCTGGAACTGGGGAGGCAGGTGTTGTAGTGAGCCAAGATCGTGCCACTGCACTCCAACCTGGGTGACAGAGCGAGACTATCTCAAAAAACAAACAAAAATGAGCAGAGCTCTGGTATGTCATACTAGCCAGGTTTATACCCCTGTGACCAAAGAGCGACATCATCTTATATTAATATGTAATACTTATTTATTGGTACAAATCTTCAAGCCATATTTAGTTCCAAAGCTGGCCTGAGTCTTTATCCCTTCTATGGCATTTTTGGGACAGTTTTGAATTCCTAGCCTAGACAGCTCCCCAAGGGCTGCAAGGCAGGGCAGCAGGCATATTCAGACACAATCACTATTTGCCTGTTGACACATTTGTCTATTTGGTCATTTCATCTGTCTTCTAATATGTGCCTGAAACAAAGAAGGTACTCAAATATCTGTTGACTAAGTTACCTATAGTAGTAGAATCTTCTAAACTATCTGCCCAGCCCTAACTACCACCACCTCCCTGTTTAAAGAACTGCCCATTCTCAGGAGTGGGTCCTGGCAGCCATATTTATGATCACCTATGTCAAAGGTGGACATCTGAGACAAACTGAACCAATTGGAGTCTCTCCCCCAAAAATTCAAAATTGGAATTGAGGCCACAGTTGATGTGGTCTGGTTGCTTGTTGGTGGCATGGAGAAGTCACCTGTGCCCTGGTGAAAGACTGAAAGTATGGCCACTTTGTTGCTGGCTAGCTTTCCAGTTCAGGGTTCCAGTCCCTTGTAAAATCCAAGTTATTCCTATACTTGGGTTCTATAAGACAGTTGGTATCTAATTACCATTTCTTTCCCCGCCCCCCATGCCCCGAAGTTAGCTCAAAGGCATTTCTATGACTTGCAACTAAGGACTGTAAGTAGCTAAAAGGAGTAGGATGGTTATTCTAGTACTTTACATGTTCTAAGCCTGATATGAAATAGAAGCCATAGAGGAGAAATTAGGTATGACCACCCAAATATTAAATTTTGCATTGCAAAGAAAAAAAAATGAAGTTAAAAAATGAACATGTTAGAAAATATATTACAACATGATAGGCCAAGGGTGAATAGCCTTAAAATATAAAGAGCACTTATAAATATGAAACATTATTTCAACAGAAAAATGAATATAAACAGGAAAATCATAAAAAGATCTCTAAATAGGTTGGGTGCAGTGACTCATTCCTGTAATCCCAGCACTTTGAGAGGCCGAGGTGTGCAGATCATCTGAGGTCAGGAGTTGGAGACCAGCCTGACCAACATGGAGAAACCCCATCTCTACTAAAAATACAAAATTAGCTGGGCATGGTGGCGCATGCCTGTAATCCCAGCTACTCAGGAGGCAGAGGCAGGAATTGCTTGAACCCAGGAGGCAGAGGTTGCAGTGAGCCAAGATGACGCCATTGCATTCCAGCCTGGGGGACAGAGCAAGACTCTGTCTCAAAAAAAAAAAAAAAAAAAAAGATATTTACATGGCTAATATCTGTGACATATAAATATATACATCTGTTTATTCATTTTCTTCAATAATCAAACACAGATTACAATGAAGTATACATCATCTATCAGATCACTGGCAAATATTAAAAGGCTTAATACTAAAGTGGTAGATACTGCTGGCTGCAGTGTGAATTGATACAACGAATCTGATAGGTATCACAGTTGTGAATGTGCATAGCTTCTACCCAAGCTTTCCATGTCTAGAAGTTAATCATAAGGAAACAACTGGATGAGCTGAAAAAAACACATGAAGATATTCACTAAAAGCCTAAAAGTAAATCTAAATGTTCAATGGGAGATTCATGAATGAGAAGCCCTTCAGTGGAATATTACCCAGTCAACATAATAAGAATATATGGGCCGGGTACGGTGGCTCAAGCCTGTAATCCCAGCACTTTGGGAGGCCGAGACGGGCGGATCACAAGGTCAGGAGATGGAGACCATCCTGGCTAACACGGTGAAACCCCATCTCTACTAAAAAATACAAAAAACTAGCCAGGCGAGGTGGCGGGTGCCTGTAGTCCCAGCTACTCGGGAGGCTGAGGCAGGAGAATGGCGTAAACCCGGGAGGCGGAGCTTGCAGTGAGCTGAGATCCGGCCACTGCACCCCAGCCTGGGCGACAGAGCAAGACTCCGTCTCAATAAATAAATAAATAAATAAATAAACAATATATGTTGGAGGCCGGGTGTGGTAGCTCACACCTGTCATCCTGCACTTTGGGAGGCTGAGGCAAGAGGATCACCTGAGGTCAGGAGTTTGAGACCGGTGTGGCCAACATGATGAAACCCCATCTCTACCAAAAATACAAAAAATTACCTGGGTGTGGTCATGGGCACCTGTAATCCTAGCTTCTCGGGAGGCTGAGGCAGGAGAATCACTTGAACCCAGGAGGCGGAGGTTGCAGTAAGCCAAGATCGCGTCACTGTACTCCAGCCTGGGCAACAAGAGTGAAACTCCGTCTCAAAAAAAAAAAAAAAAAAGAAAAGAAAAGAAAAAAGAATGTATGTTGGAGAGGGGTCCATTATATATTCTTAAGTGAAGGAGACATGTTAAAAGACATGTAAACATATGATCAGCTTTTATTTTTTAAAAAACATCTATATAAGAAATCAGAGAGACCTAATCTAAAATATAAATAGTGGCTAATGAATTATCAAACATTTTTCATACCTTTTACTAGGTTATGTTTGATAATTTACTAATTATCAAACATTTTCATACCTTTCATGTTCTTCATACCTTTTACTAGTCTGTATTATCTGAATTTCCTATAATGAGTATCTTATGGTTAAAAATGTTTTAAGTATTTCATTAGACACAGTGAAAACCCACCAAAGGTGGGAGTTCCACAGAACTGGACATGAATCCAGGATCTGCCACTTAAAAAGCTTTGTTACTTTGAGCAAATTACTTACCTACATTGCATTCATCTCATTAAATCCTTACACGTAAAGTGCTTAGTACAGAACCTACACACAGGACTAGCTCAACAAATGACTATTGCATTTAGCAATTTTCAATGCCTCTAATAAAGTATAAATAGGAATGATCCCATCACTATGTGGTATATGGGAGATGGGCCAAACAAATCAAATGCTATACCATTCTTAAGCTAATAATTTGCAAAGTATCTACTGTAGTACCAAAGTGGAAAGCTAGGGAAAACCACTTATCTGAAAAAACAGCATGGGAAAGGCTCCTCAACTCTTTGCCATAACATTATGTTGTATAATTAGGTTCAATCCTGCTTCTTTTGCACCATAATTAAGGGCATCTGCTCTCCTTACATGGTTAGTAGGAAACACAGTCAATTATGGAAGGTCACAGAAGTAATGCAGATAAATCAGAATGAAAATCATAGTTAAATAACTGCAGTACCATCTACTCTCTTCCCCTTCTCCCCCATCTGCAAGGATGACAAAGATTCTGTCCTCCACCAAACTTTACTCAGGCCTCTCTTCTCTGCTAGGCCACAACATTGGCCCCAGTCCTGTTCCTTAAGCAAGAATCCTGTTAAGTCAGGCTAGTAAGAATCCCCCAAACTTGATATCTGCTCAAGTTCCTCATTCCCCACCTTTGATGTATAAGTCTTTGGTCTGCTTTCAGCAAGAATCCTGCTAGGTCAGTTTAGTTTGGTTTAATGTCCCTGCTGAGTAACTTTCCATTCCACTGACCCCTCACACTCTGCTCTTTGCCTACAAGTACCAGCTGTCAATGCTGTATTGAGCTGGGTTGTTCTCCTATATTGCAACAGACTTGAGTAAAGTCTTCCCTAGCACTGTAACAAGTGTCAGAATAATTTTTTTTCTCTAACAGCAGGTAAGGTCTTGGGCCTTCAGGTACAAAGCTAATCACAAGCTGGTTGGAAAAAACAAGTTTGCTTCCCTAATGTGACTTAAAGGCTCCAAATACTGAGATTCAAAATTACCCAGAAGCATTAAGTCATTAAAATCAAAACAAAACCCCTGGTGCTGGTCCCTTTGAACCTTAATAGTCAATTTCATTTTAATTTAATTTCAAAGGAAGTACAAAAGGGGGAAGGTTATGCTATAACATTTTCTTGAGGATTATGACTATGTCTCATTATATTATGAACCCAGCATGGGACCAGTGCTGGACACATAGTAGGACTGCAATGATTTCATCAATTGAGAGAAATAATGGAAGCAGATGAATGATTATTTCCTGAAAAATGATAGCATAAATTCAAGGGGGCAAGCTAATTAATCCTCCCTTTAAATTAGGCAAATCACAGAACTATAAATGCACCAGAGTTTATTTCTACCAAACACTGAAAATTAAAAACAACTTTCTTGAACATTAATGTATTTTTAGAAAACAATTCCAGTATGCAGTTTTAAATTTTCAACGAGTACTGCTGTAACCTTAATTAAAAGCACTGTATAGTGGGCTCATATCAGAGATGTGGATGTCTACCTAAACTGGGACTGAAACATATAGTAAACACCCCCCTGCATGGTTAAACCCTTTGCCTGAAGCATCACCAGTCCTTGAAAGAAGCTGATGCATTTCCCTAAGAAAAGAGACATCCCCAGGAGCTCCACCTAAGGGGGATGATTTCTTTATAATGTTATATCTGAAATATGAAGGAACGCTTAGCTGTCTGCTTTAAAATAGGAAATTAATACTTTTTGTAAGTCACCAGAAAGGTAGCTGAAATAGCTCAGGCTACTCTGGACTTCTAACTCATCTGCAAATACCCTCACCCACTTCTTTTTATCCTTACACAAGAGTAGAGAACCTCGAGTTTCTTCAGTTGCAAAAGTCAAACAGGAAGTTTCCAAGCAGGAGTTCTGCAAAGAGGTATCAGTAAGAGGGGCAGGTAAGTCAGGAAGGGTTAGAAGGGAAAAAGAAAGGCCAGGGGATTTCCGAGCTTTGGGGCAAGAAAGAAATAGTGGGTTTTGTGTCATCACCACCACCCAGCCAACTAATGCCATTTATTGGTAATAAGCAATTAGTGCCAATGACCCGAGGAGACAGACAGCCTGCAGAGTCCAAAACAAATCCAAATACTTGTAGGCTGTTGGCTGGATTTAAATAAGGTTATTTCATCAAAAATTTCATAATTTTCAACTCTGTGAGACATACACTTGTATGATATACATTTAACAGATGCTCTCAAAGTGGCTTTTTGTTTGTACTTATGTCCAGGGGTACTTTTATAAGAAATAGGAAAAAAATAATAATTATAGCTATAACCTAAGTAAAATTAGCTATACTTATGTATTCTTTCTGTACAAGTAAAGAAATGTATCACTGATAAAAACCTGAATATGATGCATTAACATACAGAATACTCTTGCTCAAAACCACAGCACACTCTTTGGCATTCCCTACGGCTGTAGTTTCAGGCACAAATTCCATGTCTGCTGGCATCTCTAAAACCAACTGTTCATCAACAGGATAAAAATTGGGCAAACAGGTAAAAAAAGAAAAAAAGCCAAAATGGGTTCCTAACCCATTACAAAAATGAACCAACCTCCACGTGGGTGGTATTTAAGAGAAAGGAAGTAGCTGCCCCATGGTCTCTGGGTCAGACTGTTGCTCCCCAAGGGCTTTATCAAATGAGCAGACCAAACAGGCTCAGTCACTGATTTCAAAGCCAAACTTAAAACTTGCTAATGCATGTTTTTAGAAAGATTTTAGCTTAGTAGATGTTATCTATAACTACAATGCTTTACAGAGCTTTACAACCTTGCAAATACCCCTTAGCCAAGTGGCTAAACTTTTCAGCTATAATGGGAAGCTTTTCAAGAGCTGGGAAATTCCATCTAGGACAATGCCAATGAATACTGAAATGAACAAGCATCTTCAGTTTCTGCAACCTCAAGTCTAGCAGGGATTGCTTACGGCTAATTCTCTAGTTCTATAACCTATAGAGTCTCTCTTCTTGAAAGGGATTAACAGTAAGTGGCAAAAGATTAGACCATTTCTTCTTAATTTTTCTACCATCTCAAAGGGTCAGTCATCAACATTAACTCATTGACCAAAAGATGTCAATTTTTCCTCCCAAGGAAGGCTTGGAACGTGACTCACCTTCTAGAGAGATAAACAGATCACTTCTGATTCAGGCATTAGCTCCTTAGTGCAGTTCTTATCACCACAATTTGAGCAATATTCCTACCTATTCAACCCCTCTTGGGTACCTTCTAGAACAAAGAGAAGACAATTTTCTTCTGCCAGTAAATCCTGTAGGAAAGGGCAGCATTACTGGTGGCAGCTTCTGATCACAGCCACAGTCCCTACTTGTCTTTCTCTTTCCTTCCCTATTTCAGCCATTTTGATCATTCAGGATGCATTTTTGCAGGAAGATAAACAGTTCAAGATATAAGGAAGTGGTACAGTATAACATCTGACAGGGATAAAGGTGAGGAGAGATGGCCAAGACTTTAGTGGCTATTCCTGGGTACAGATGAATACATCATAACTTAATCCACTGTAGACAATGAGTTTAGTGTTGTGAGCTCTGGAGTCAGACTGCCTGGGTTCACACACAGGCTTCACCCTGGGCAAGCTGCTTAATCACTCAGTGCCTCTGTGTTCTCAACTATAATATGGAAACGATAGTGCCTACTTCATTGGGCTTTTGTGAAAATCAGATAATATAAAACAGTATTAGCACTAAAGAGTAAGCATTAACTATGTTAGCTATTACTAATAGTATATATTTAAGAAGAATGAGGTAATTCTGTGTTTACTTGTGAATACTGTCAATGACACAGTGTTTTGTGAAAATGCTACAGACTAATATGCTTAGTATGAGTCTATTTTGAGAAAAAAATAAAAACGCATGATATGTATTTATGAGGGCATCCAAAGAAGTCTGAAAGCCAAATATCACCCAAACACTGAACCCTCATTACTCCTAGGGAGTAAGCCAGGGCTGGGGAAGAGGGGCTGACCTTTTTTTTTTTTTTTTTTTTTTTTTTTAATAGGTCTTTGCTTGAATTATCACACATGTAATTGCTTTTGCCACTAACTTTAAAATTTGTAACATTTTACGGTGGCCTTCCTAGCCGTCAAGTTGAATATCTCTCATGATTTATTCTAGGAAAAAGATAAACTCTTTAGGGATAAGGAAATGGAGGTCCAGAGAGGATGGGGGGAGCCCTCTAAGCACTCTCTCCTGCGTGTGTCATTGCATCCTGTGCCTACCATAGGCATGCAAACATTCTGCAATTCGTTCTTTCCTTTCCCTCATGCTTATCTGAGGCTTTCCGTTTACTGTCCAAACGGCTTCCACCTTCAGTGTTTCAGTATCTCCTTTCCTATCTCTCACAACTTTCTCACCATTGCCTGTTTTTCCTTCTCGCCTTGACAAGCGCCCTCGCCCTGGGAAACTCACGGGAGTGGGGACAGATCGGCAGTGGGGGAGTGGGGGCGTTTGGCAGGCACAAAGACCCCCACCTACACAATTACAGGACGGTGTATGCCTCCAAGTTGCTTTCTGTCTCGTAAAGGGTCCAAATGGGCTTTTTTTTTTTTTTTTGAGACTGGGTTTTGCTCTTGTTGCCCAGGCTGGAGTGCAATGAGGTGATCTTGGCTCACTGCCATCTCTGCCTCAGGGGTTCAAGCGATTCTCCCGTCTCAGCCTCCCGAGTAGCTGGGATTACGGGCTTGCGCCACCACGCCCAGCTAATTTTTGTAGTTTAAGTAGAGACAGGGTTTCTCCATGTTATTCAAGCTGGTCTCGAACTCCCGACCTTAGGTGATCCGCCCGCCTCGGCCTCCCAAAGTGCTGGGATTACAGGCGTGAACCACCACGCCCGGCCCAAATGGGCTTTTAAATAACGTTTTTATTTCAGTTAAGAAACAGTGTTTGGTATGTTTGGCAGGCACTTTTTTCTCCTTTAGGTCTTTCCTTACACAGGTGTTTATTTTTGCTTTGGCTTTCTCTTGGAAATTACAATGCTATTTTGTACCTTCGCCACCCACAACGTTCTCTTCCACGCTCATCTTTTATGAAGTGTTAATTTTTACTGTCTGAGCTCCCATCAAGCGCATTTCTGCCTCCTCACTTTCACACTCCAATCGTCTAGCCCCATTTATACGTTTTCCATTTCAGCCCATGGAGAAACGCGTTTATAGGATGATGAGAGAAGGAAAGGAAAATTAGAGATAATAAGCAGAGTAGATTCCAAGCAGTCTCTCCCACCGGAATCCTCAGCGTCGGGAACCAAGCCTGCTCGGGGGTATCCAGGCCACCAGAACAGGGTCAGCATCAAGGCGCCCAGGCGTTGGAAGAGCTGATTGGTTCCCGGACGAACCAATCAAGCAGCGAGGCCGTGCACGGATAGGGGTGGGCCAAAATTACCGAGGGGATGGGGTTAAAGGAAAAGGCGCAGGTGTGCCAGGCACCAGGTTTTGCGTGCACGTTTGCACCCCCCGGTTCATTAATAACCCCGAATTCTATTCTAAATGTGTCCTAGTTTTCCCGTTTCCTACAACTGAGGTAGTAGACAGAAGGGAAAACGTCACTTATCTTACCATTCATAAGATGGTTATTAATAGTTAATGGAAAAGTGGCCATGGAGCTGGGGGAAGGGCAATAAAATCCTCCACCTCTCCTTTCCCGGTTCCACTCCAGATCGTCAACCTGACTCAGTCGGTTCCTGAAATAGCTGATCAGTCAAAAGCAAGCTTAATCACCAAAGCGGATTACCAAAATGTTATATTAGACAGTTGGAATAAGTTTCCCCCTCCCCAAGGGCTGAGGGAAATAGTACTGGCATTTACCGAACGCGCAGCATTTTACTACCTGCTAAAGGAGAAGCGAAGGAACTCGCGGGCTGAAAGTGAGAAACTGAGACCTTCGGAAATGTACAACCACGCACTCAGACACGGCCACCTCCCGGAATCGGACACAAGCTCCCAGGCGCAGTGACATCTCCTCTAAGCCTCCACCCCACAAACTCTGCATCACGCGGGGACGCCAACTATATTTTGGGAGGGTGGGGATACAGATAGCAGATTTTCCTAATGTGTTTCAAACTTCAGCAGAGCTTTTCTGCCCTTTTTTTCCCCCAAGTGACAGAGACCCCGGATTCACAGACCTGTCTCACCTTAGCTTTCCCACGGTCCAGCGCTGCCACCCACCCCTCCACCACCCATACCGGGGCTGGAGACGCCGCGTCCTTGGGTTGGGGGAAGAGGGAGTGGGGAGAAGAGGGAAATAGCCAGTGTAAGTAAAGAGCTCCCCGCCGAGGCCTGGACGCCGGCAGCTAGTGGAGAGCCCTGAGGCCGAGAAGCAGGGAGAGAAGAGGGCTGGAACCGTGCGGGGAAGGGCCGCGAGGAGAGCAGGGGCGCCGCCGGTGTCGCTGCACTCACTCTGCGTAGCCAGTGGCCCAGGGCAGCCTCCGAGTCTCCTTGAGGATGAGGATGGGGCGGGCGATGTGATCGGCGCTGCACTCCACCTCGTCCTGAGACAGCCCCAGGAACTCTGGCCGCCCGTAGGGGAAACGCAGGGGCAGGTCCGAGCCTCCGCAGCCGCCGCCGCCGTGCTCGGAGCCTGAGCTGCCAGCCATGATGCCGCCCATGAAATTGGCCACGGCAGATTTCACTCGAGTGAGCATATTACTCCGGCGCCCGACTGCAGCGGTGCGAGCAGGAGGCGGCGGGGGCCGGGCGAGGCGCAGCGCGGGGCATGCAGGCTGCGGTGGGCGCCTGGCGCACTGGGAGCCGGGCCGCTGGGACGCGCCGCGCGCGGCTCCCAGAGCCTAGTGCTGCAGGGGGCCGGGCCCCGGCCTCTCGTGCTCCGTGCCGCGGCGGCAGCCGCCTCCCCACGCTACACTTCCGCAACGGAGCGGCATGGAGCGGGCCGGCGGGGGGAGTCACCGCGCGCTCCAGTAGCGACCAGGCAGCTGCAGTTGCAGCAGGTCCCTTCCCCGCCCCCTGCACTCGGCTCCGGCGTGCGCGGAACTGAGCCCACCCGGCGAGCCCGCGGAGCCGCCGAGGCTGCTGCCACGGCTACCGCTGCCGAGTCATGTGATAATCAGGCTGCAAGGGCTCAGGCTGCTGCGGTGGCCGTTGGTTAGCCCCTCCCCTGCCGGCCCGAGCGAGACTCGCACCGGGATCGTGACCTCCTGGGGGAGGGGGAGACCGGCTGGGTCTGTACCTGCCGGAGGGAATGGGGGCGCTGTGAGCTGGAGGCGGTACAGGTGTTAGGGGCTGTCACGTGGAGCCGGGCAGCCGGGAAAAGCGTTGAAGAATCCACTCCTGAGGAATGCTGCCTTCACCCTCCAGAAAGGAAACTTTGGGAGCAGGAGGGGAAAGGGGAGACAGGTGCAATCAGGGTGGGACGCTTCTAAGTCCTGCCGTGGAAACCAGCAGTCACTGGGTGTAAGAGACTTTTCAGGGCTTAAAAATAAACAAGCCTACACGGATTGCATGAGGATTATTAAAAGTTTTTCCCTAAGTATTTGTCGATTTACTTTTCTTTTTATTACCACTGTATGCATCACTATCTATGAAGCAAATCTTATTTTGAACCCAGAATAAGCTTAATATACAAGAAAAAAGATCTCTTGAGAAATCAGACGCTGGTCTGAGGGCAGTGGTATTTACAACTAATTGATCACAGCCAGTTACAGATTTCTTTGTTCCTTCTCCACTCCCGCTGCTTCACTTGACTAGCCTAAAAGAAAAAGAAACAGGGACTGTTAGTACTTAATTGTTAAATAAATTTATACAAGTCCTCCAACGTAGCAACAAAGGTATCTTTTCAAAGTTACCTTGTTTACTATCTAGACAAATAAATGCATTTTCCTCCAACATAGAAACAGAAGTATCTTTTCAAAGCTTACCTTGTTTACTATCTAGACCCTTAAATGCAGTCCTATTTTAATTTTCTTAATTCAGGACATTGTTGCAAAATTATCTATGGGCACTTACAAAACGAAAGAAGCTTAAGTAGAACACAGCAACTCAAATGCTAAAGTAAAAATGAATAAATACAATGATGAAACATTTTTGGCGATCGTATGTTAAAATAAAAAACGCGTCTTAAAAACTGAATACTTCATCAAGGCTAACATTTCTTAAATACTGGCTTTTTGCGGGAAGGGAAACTTCGCAATAGGACATGTATCCTGTTCGTGTTTACCTATTTAATTTGCCAGAATTCGGTGTTACTTATGCAGTTATGCACCAAACAGCTTGCTCTGAGTTCAACAGGGAATGCAGGCCCTTGTTCTTCTCAGCCAGTGTTTGGGAAGGAGAGTGGCCCAGGTGTTGAAGGAGAAACCAATTCTTTGAAGAGGAATTGTGAATCAAGGAGTACTTGCTGTTAGGTGAGGCCTGGATAAGCCTCACAGATATCTTTTCTTCAGTATGTATAATATTCTTTTTAAAAGACATTTTCCCGTTTGACTTTTTCATGTCTAGATATTCTAATTTACTAGATACCAAATAATTATGTAAAAGATGGCAGTGTTTTAAACTTTCAGTGAAATGCCACTCCTATCAATGAAGTTTTTAAATCATTTTTTACACAACATAAATGTAATTTTATCTTAGCCCCTTTTCTTCTTATTATTTGGTGCAGTCTTTTAAATGATGCAAGATATGTCTTCTTAACCTTTGCTTGGTTAAACTGCAAACTCCTGAATGGGAAATCTCTGATTATATGGGTGGTGGTGAAACACTGAACATACCACTTTCTCTGGTATCCATTGAGTCTAATATAAGCTTATAATCGTCTTTTTAAGAAAACTTTTGTTGTAGAACAACTACCTTTATCATTGTCTCTCAGATATTACAGTAAGTAAACATTTTTTTAGTTTTTTTTTTTTTTTTTTTGAGATGAAGTTTCTCTCTTATCACCCAGGCTGGAGTGCAGTGGCGGGATCTTGGCTTACTGCAACCTCTGCCTCCCGAGTTCAAGCGATTCTCCTGCCTCAGCCTCCCTAGTAGCTGGAATTATAGGAGTCAGCCACCAGGCGCAGCTAATTTTTTGTATTTTTAGTAGAGATGGGGTTTCTCCATGTTGGCCAGGCTGGTCTTGAACTGCTGACCTCGTGATCCGCCCACCTCAGCCTCCCAAAGTGCAGGGATTACAGGCGTGAGCCACCTGCGCCCGGCCATTTTGGTTGCATTTAACATGGTCTTCCGTTCATTTCACTTTACGGGAAAGCTTTAGTATTTATTTGAAATAGGAATGTAAAATTTTTCTTGTCTGATTTATTTTCAATTTAAACATGGTAACAGTTCCTGGTAAATAATTAATATATAAAATTCAAATATACAGAGCTGTAAATAAAAACATAAAAGACTCCAAAAGAATTCCCCAGGGGATAACTACTGTTCGTATTTTTGGTAGGCTTCTAAATTTTTTCTCAAATAGGATATTTAGCAAGATTAAATTTGGTAACATTAGCAAGATTTGTGAACTAGTGTTCTGTAAGAAGTTATTCTACTGTTTTTCCACAACCTAATTATTACCTGTAATGAGAAAGTGTTGGTACGTCATTAGCTTTGCTAGCAAACTTTGCCCTGCAAACGGTAGAAAAACAGAAATTCTGGCCGGGCGCGGTGGCTCAAGCCTGTAATCCCAGCACTTTGGGAGGCCGAGACGGGCGGATCACGAGGTCAGGAGATCGAGACCATCCTGGCTAACACGGTGAAACCCCGTCTCTACTAAAAAATACAAAAAACTAGCCGGGCGAGGTGGCGGGCGCCTGTAGTCCCAGCTACTTGGGAGGCTGAGGCAGGAGAATGGCGTAAACCCGGGAGGCGGAGCTTGCAGTGAGCTGAGATCCGGCCACTGTACTCCAGCTCGGGTGACAGAGCGAGACTCCGTCTCAAAAAAAAAAAAAAAAAAAAAAAAAGAAAAACAGAAATTCTATACCTGTTCTGTTTCAAATATTTCTATAGTAAAAGATGGAAATGAAATTTCTGATTGTCATCCCTCTTGGAGGGACCCCTAAAAATATATGCTTTTCACACCTATTGTACTCATAGGTTCTGAGAGTATCTGTGTTACTAAATTCAAATGGGGAATTGATCAGGTACTGAGAGACCCTCAGTGTGTTTGTTAGACATCAATAGATATCCTTCAGTTTCTCTTGTGTGTTTTTTTTTTTCTCTTGGAAAATGTGGGTCTGAAGACTTATTCATTTAGGAGATAGACACATAGACCTTATATTTAGATGCTCTGTATATCAACATAATCTCATTTCTAGGTCTATAATACTATAGTTTTGACTATTAAATAACACTATGCCATTAGTAAGACTTACAAAAGGTGGGCCAGGCGTGGTGGCTCACACCTGTAATCCCAGCACTTTGGGAGGCCGAGATGGGCGGATCACGAGGTCAGGAGATCAAGACTATCCTGGCTAACAGGGTGAAACCCCATCTCTACTAAAAATACAAACAATTAGCCAGGCGTGGTGGCGGGCACCTGTAGTTCCAGCTGCTCGGGAGGCTGAGGCAGGAGAATGGCGGGAACCCGGGAGGCGAAGCTTGCAGTGAGTCGAAATCGCGCCAGTGCACTCCGGCCTGGGTGACACAGCAAGACTCCATCTCAAAAAAAAAGAGGAGCCAGGGGGTTGAAGGAGTGGGGGCGGCGGTGACGGGGCGCGGTGGCTCACGCCTGTAATCCCAGCACTTTGGGAGGCCGAGGTGGGCGGATCATTTGAGGTCAGGAGTTCGACCAGCCTAACCAACATGGGTGAAACCTCCTCTATACTAAAAATACAAAAAAATTAGCCAGGTGTGGTGGTGGGCACCTGTAGTCCCAGCTACTTGGGAGGCTGAGGCAGGAGAATCACTTGAACCCGGGAGGCGGAGCTTGCAGTGAGCCGAGATCGCACCACTGCACTCCAGCCTGGGCGACAGAGTGAGACTATGTCTCAAAAAAAAAAAAAAAAAAAAAAAAAAAAGGAAGCAGCAGCTCTGGATAATTTCTTCAGTCAAAACATCCGGTATCCTCTCAAAATGTTTATTAATTATAAAAGGTGAAACAATAAATTACAGTGAAAAAACTTGGCAGAAATCACCTTAATCGAATGACCAAGATTAACATCACTAGTCATTAAGTACCTCCTGACATGGGTCTTCTTCCCCCAAATCCTAGACCTCTGTATGATCATGGGAAAATCTGGGTGACACCCAAACTGAAGATGTTCTAGAAAGTACCTGACCAGATACCAGATATGGTCAGAAGTGTCAAGGTCCTGAAAGGCAAAAAAGACTGAGGAACTGTCACAGATTGAAGACAATGGAGCTACAACAACTGCAATGTAATACCAATGTTATTTTCTTAGTTTTGATGTTAACATTAGGAAAGCTGGGTAAAGGGTATACAGGAACAAAAAATTAAAATACACATACACACCAGAGGAATTTGGGGTTTAAGTAGGGAGCAAATGCTCCTTTGGAAGTCAGTCCAGAAGAAAGACAAATGATGCTTTTCCAGGACTCATCCCTCCCACAGCTAGAGATTCATGCCTCCATTATGGTGCTAGTTTCCTTGTATTCTAATTAGTACTTTACATATATCTTCCCATTAGACAGTGAAATCCTGCAGGGAAAGAACATTCTTATTCATCTTTGTATTTCCAGCACTTTGCCTAATCCTTAATAAGTAACAGGGTTCAGTGGGCAATTAATTCTTCTTAAAAATCCCATTCAGGGAAGAAAGACTATTCTATTTGAATCACCAAATCTGCTGTTTTTATTCCCTCTGTTTTCTTTAAGCTCTTTCTCACTTAATGCCTTAAAATCTGTGTTGTCTATATGTAGAACTTTCTTTTTCTTTCTTTCTTTCTTTTTTTTTTTTTTTTTGAGACGGAGTCTCGCTCTGTGGCCCAGGCTGGAGTGCAGTGGTGACATCTTGGCTCACTGCAAGCTCTGCCTCCCGGGTTCACGCCATTCTCCCGCCTCAGCCTCCAGAGTAGCTGGGACTACAGGCGCCCGCCACCACGCCCGGCTAATTTTTTGTATTTGTAGTACAGACAGGGTTTCACCGTGTTAGCCAGGATGGTCTCGATCTCCTGACCTCGTGATCTGCCAGCCTCGGCCTCCCAAAGTGCTGGGATTACAGGCGTGAGTTACCGCGCCGGGCCAACTTTCTTAACCTATGGTATCTGATAAGGCTTAGCTAACTTCAGTCAATATCCAGATTGGTAACAATATGGATACCAAGTCATGTGGGTCTCTCCTTCACACAAAACTGATAGCCTGATATATGTATCATAACCAGGATATGAAGTTACAACAGTTAACACTAACTTGTTTTGCTTCAGAGATAGTTTGGATTCCAGTTTTGTATGCAGGAATGTACTGATTGGAAATTCCTGATTTATTGGGGATCGGGGGATACATGTATTTCTCTTCAGCAAACAAAACCATTTACTTGTAAGTGACGGTTTCTTATGAACCAAGAAATTTATACCAAATTCTTGAGCACAGAGATATAGAGTATTCGCAAATGTTACATCCATGAAATGCAGTCATTCCCTAGATTATAAACACCTCATTTAGAAACATGTGGAAATGCCCTACACTGTCCACATTGTCCTACACTGAAACTACTGTTTTGTAACTGATGTGGGAATTGTAGAGAAAAAAAATAGCTATCCTTATCTCACAGAATAGCTGCAAGAATCAGTGAGATAATACGTTATAACTAATGTTGGGCTGGGGTTATCACTCTTCTCTAGTTAAATCTGTTTTTTCCTTAGAGATCAATTTTTAATATTAAAAACTTAAACCATTTCTTTTCTCTGTTCTTTGCTTATAACAACCAGGATAACAATACCTATCTCATTGGATTATCTTGATAATTAATGAAATAACATGTAAATTCCTAGTATTCTTCTTGGTACAGAATAGATGATCAATAAACAGGTAATAAGCACCATGACAGCACTCTGCACTGTAGGTGGTGAGTGAATTTACGTACATTGTTTCCAGGGCTCTACCAACACCAAGGTAAACATTGCTTTTATTGCTCTTAAACAACACTACCGCTTTACTATTGAAGACTGTTAGGAGGTTTATAAATGACTTGCCCAAGACAACACAGCAGTAACAAAGCAATGCAGTCCCATTAGGTACTTTCTTTAACATTACAACATATAGAAAGTTTACATCACAAAATATTTTTTCCCTACCTTTTTCAAGCAAAGATCTGGTAATTTCAGTTATGGTGGTTTTTAAAGGCTTCTGTGAATCTGAAATTAAAACAATCCCTTGGCAACCTTAGATGGATTGTTTTAAGTACAATTCTGTGATTTGGAAATCGTTCCAAATTCTAAAGCAATTACTTTTCAGTGAGGTTATTAGCTATAACTTATTTCTAAGTTGGGAGCTGTCTGGGTCATGCTAAAGTTGTATAGAAATACTAAATTCTGTTCAACTGGAAAGTATCTTTTAAAAAAAGATTATAATATTACTAACCTATTCCCAAGCCTTGTCATATTAACTTCTCTTTTAATATGATGTATTCCCTTGCTCTTCTGCCATGATAAATCACTACTATCATGATTTTTTTTTTCCAGATAATAGTGGCTTTAGGAAAATATCCAATGACACTTGTTTATTGAATGGAAAAATCATCATTTGCTTAGAATAGTGCATGTGGTTTGAACAAGTTCAGAAATCAAGCAACTGAAGACAGCTTCTTAGCTAAGAACTATAAACTCAAATTGCTTTTTATTCTCTCAAAGGATCAGTGTTGCTCTATGCCAGTAGATATGGCAGCTGTCTAGAATATGTTGAAATGCAGAATTAGTTGCTTTGTCCTTTTTGTCATCAACTGCATTTTGAATCAAATTAGAGAGGCTTTTTATGCTTGCCTGTAAATATTTTTAGGTTTATCTTTCCAAAACCAAAACACAGTGGAGTGTCATGGCAAATAGCCTCATATTTTATTCAAAAACAATACCCCCTCCCCAATCATGCATTTATAATTAAAATACCCTATTTTAATACATTCTCCTTATCTCTACTTTAGTGAATTAAAAAAAAAAATCTCTTGACATAACTGGGTAATTGTAACAATTCTCTTGTAATTGCTTTGACTGTGGAAAATAGGCATATCCGATTGTGGTCCCTCACATCACAGCCACCAGCAAGATAACAAAAGACAGATTGACAAGAGAACAGCATAAAATTTCATTTATGTAAGTTTTATCATATTAAATAATATATTAGGTATTTATTAAAACTCATTTTTATATAATACATATTTAAACTTATTTTTATATAATGAAATTTATTACATACGAATAAAACTTATATAAAAATTAGTTTTAAATGATTGGACAAAAAGATATGGTCTAATGGTAATAAACTGGGGGAACTTGGCAAACTTGTAGTAAACTTGTTGGAAAAGTAAACTATCTGGGCCCATCGCAAACCTGTTGATTCAGAATCCCTGGGATGGGACCCAACGATCTAGCTTACAAGTCCTCCAGGCGATTCTGATGTAAACTATTTGAGAAACCCTGGCACATGGGAAACCTGTACTATTTATCTAAAGGACAGGCACGCATGGAAATGCAGGGAATATGTCAAGTAAGAAAATAACCAGTGACGCATGTGCTCTGCCTTTCAATGTACGTAGAACAACAACAGTTGTTGTTCAACAGTCTCAAATTGAATGAGACTATTCAACTGGATCTATTCAGAAACATATGAACTGTCCCTTTCTGTTTGATTTCCGTGGGCTTATGTTAGTGTAGAAGCCTGAGTACATTTGCTGTGGGCAGATATGTAAATTCTTTAGCATATGGGAAGCTGTAGAGAAGAAAGGAGGATTGACTACTGCCTCCTGATCATCTCCCAGGACTGGATTACCAACAGCCAGTCTGTCTATGCCTGTGTTCTGTCATGTGCCAAGCAGGGGCAGAAAAAAAATAAACATAAATATATATTTCTATAAATTCACATTATAATATAAACATATAAACTTTATATATATACATATATTTTAAACTACATGTTTGGTAATGTATTTTAAAAGTAACAAAGTGGTCACTATTAGGAAAACCAAAATGTTCTTGGCCTTTGTAGGGGAGAAAAAACTTTTTCCTCCACCAACTTTTGTTATTTCAATGGGAGCCTGCAAAGGAAACTGAAAAAAGACATTAGTAAAAGAGTTTATTTATGCGGGCAATGTTCGCACATGTGGGAGTGTTCTGTGATGAGTAACTGAAAAGTGTGATTAGAATTTGGGGCTTATATACCTAACTTAGTAGGGGAAAGGAGTGGGGGAGAAAGACATCTATGGGAAGGACAAATTGGTTTGTTTAGGAAAGGCAAATGGGTTTTCAGGAGAACAAACAGAAGATAAGAAAGTTTGTGGTAATACTTATGCAGGTATGAGTGGTCTTTCTGTCTTCTTCATGGCCATGAAACTGCACCTGAGATGGGTGATGAGGTTTAAGACGTGCTACTTCAAAATACGGCATCTTGACATTTGAGAAAACATCAGAAGCGGGAAAGTCTCACTCACTTTCCTTCTGCACTTCTTCCCAGAAACAGGTCATAAAACCTAGGAAGGATTCTCTGACCTTCCCTGGAAGCAGGTCGTAAGACCCTCATTCTAGAGGTACCCTCTCTATACCTGGAGAAAAAGGACATCTTTATCTCTGGAGGCACAGAGAAGAATCTGAACAAATGACTTGCTGTGTTTCTTCCAGTTTCTTACCATTAGATCATACTTTTTTATTCCATCATAGCTCTCCATGAATATCCACTTCTTCACCAAACCTAGCCTAAAAAGTACACAGGTTCACCCATTTCTTCATGTCTTTATTTCCTTATGAAGGCTTCTATGTTATTTAAAATTTTAAGTAAATTTTTATGCTTTTCTCTTTTTGATGTCTTGTGTTATAGAGATCTCAGTCACAAATGTAATGATGGATGAAAAAAGACATGTCTTCTTCCCTATAGGGGATTTATTGTAGTGGAGGGGAGAAGATAATTTTTTTCCTCACCCCTTGCTAGGTTCATGGCTGAGACTCCTATAAACAAAAGACAGACTGACAAGAGAACAGCATAAAATCTTATTTAATATAATTTTATTATATTAAAGAATACAGTATTATAATGTATTTATATATAATATATATTAAAACTTACATATATAATTAAACTTATATATTTAAAACATATAATAAAACTTACATAAAATATAAACTTATATATTAAAAACTTATATATTAAGTTTTATGACATCTAAATAATTTTAAATGATTGGACACAAGGGGTATGGTCTAATGATAATAAACTGGGGGGAACTTAGCAAAGCCTGTTTCTTCAGATTTTTCTCTGTAGCCTGGTGTCCTCAGAGATAAGGACATTCCTTTCCTCTGCATATAGGGAGGTCACCTCTAGAATGAGGGTCAAAAACCTACTTCAGGGGAAGGTCAGCTCTTTTATGACCTGCTTCTGAAAAGAAAGCTAAGAGAAGATCCGAGAGTGACCTTCCTGCTTCTATTGTCTTCTCAAATACCAAATTGCCATATTTTGGAACATCATGTCCTGAACCCCATCATTAGCCTTATTTCCCAGAAGTTCCCTGCTTTTACTCAGATAAGGGAAGCTTTGAAAAGGCTCCTTTCTGCATCTGCTGAATCTCAAGTGTCTTCATCTTAAAATAATCTTTTACCAACTCTGGGGTCCCTACATCTTCCTTTGTTGTATGGCTTATTATTGTTTTTAGTATAATTGCTGAGACTAGAGCACTGGATATAATCTTTCAGTCCCTGGAGTTTTAATCTGGCTCCAAACTCTCCACTTGTATATCCCACAGGCACCTCAGATTCAACATGTCATAAATAGAACTCATTATGTTTCCATGATGCTTCTCCTTTTCCTCCTGAGACTATAGTCTCAGGTAACGACATGAGAATCCACTTGTCCAACCTAGACATGTGGGAGACATCATCTACTCCTACCCCTTTCTCATATTCCCGTTTCCAGTCTGTCATCAGGTTTGGTTGATTGTACCTTCCGGGTACCTTCCAAGTCTGTCTCCTCCAGTCTGTTTCACAGCTACTAATTTTGCTCAGATCTTCATTTTCTCAGACTTCTTTGGCAGACTCTTGCTGGGATACAGGTGGAGCTATCTTCCACACAACAGCTAAAAGGAGCTTTCAGAATAGAGCACATAGTGATCTTACCTCCTTTCCAGTTTTAAACTCTTCAACTAGCCAATGGGTTAAAATCCTTAACATGAGCCTTCATAGTCCCGCCCCGATTGCATTTTGAATCTCAGGTTCCCCTTTCCTCCAATCTGGCAACTCTGTGCTTCAGGCTTGCCAATTACATACTTGCCATTCTCAGAAGTGGATATTATTGCCCTCTACCTCTGTATTTGAACACGCCATTTTCCTTTGCCTGAAATGCTGCAAGCCCTTCCTGTTGTCCTTCTCTGCACATCCAGTGGCAGAATCCAATTATTTTCATATCCTCCACATTCTTTCTTCAGTGAGGAGTTTCTTTATTTGTATTCCCCAAGCACTTTTACATAACTCTATCCATAATTATAGCAATCACATTGTGTTATAATTATCTCATTCCTGAAATGTGTGATAACTGAAAACAGGGGCTCTTTATTTTTCTCTTCGAATCTACAATACTTTTCATACATTATATGAATTAAATAAAGGTTGAATGAATAAATGAGTAAATAAATTACTATGGCAAAGAGAGAAAGGCAGTAGTAAGTGTCTCACTGAAAGGCCAAATTGGAGGAATTTTAGTAGTGCTTCCAAAAAAAAAAAAAAATAGGTGAAATGTTCATAAACCTAGCCTGGTATCCATAGCATCCTAATTTTGGTGTCCAGGAGATTTAATGTAAAGGTCCTCAGCATACAAGTTAGGTGTTTCTCTATGTTGAAAAGTGCTCAATTTGATATATCTGAACAATAAAACTGTGTCCAAAATTTGAATATTATGTTTTTTTGAATGCCTATAATGAATGCCTTTGGCCTTCCTATTGAAGGACAAATAAATAGGTGGAAAATATCTGTTCCTGAATTATCAATTTGTAATTCAGAATCAATTTTTATAAATTTTGTTTTTGTTTTTGTTTGTTTTTGTTGAGACAGAGTCTCGCTCTGTCACCCAGGCTGGAGTGCACCGGTACAATCTTGGCTTACTGCAAATTCTACCTCCTGGGTTCAAGTGATTCTCCCGATTCAGCCTCCTGAGTAGCTGGGATAACAGGCACCCGGCACCACCCCTGGGTAATTTTTGTATTTTTAGTAGAGATGGGGTTTCACCATGTTGGCCAGGCTGGTCTCGAACTCCTGACCTCAGGTGATCTACCCGCCTGGGCCCCCCAAAGTGTTGTGATAACAGGCGTGAGCCACCGCACCTGGCCAATATTGTGGTTTTTAAATGAACACTACCCATCAGTGGTTTCTACCTGAAAATAACTGTTACATCCACCAATCTTTTCTTTCCTAGTAAATTTTTTATTGTCTCTATTATTCATGAAAACAATAGAAAAAATATTTTTAGAAATTACTGAAGGTTGTAAATCAAAACTGGTAAAATCAACTTTGTTTGTTTGTTTTAAAAAAGCTAATTTGGTGTGTTGTAAAATGGAGTAGGGCAAGAAGTCTGAAGAAATTTCCTAGCATTTGTGATTTCATGTGCCGGAGCACATCTATTACTGTGCTTTTTCAGCAAATGAAGCTCATCATTTTTAGGCACTCAAGATTTGTAGAGTAATTCAGATGTGTTTAATCCATTGATATATTCTAAAATAGCATAAAGTACCTACAGTGTGTCTAGCACATAGTGGAGTTTTAATGTAGTATGGTTATCATTTTTACTGAGAGGCCCATCTGTCAAAGACAATTTGAGAGCTTGTTTCTAGCCTCTAAGTCCACCAAGAACCAAAAAGAAAGAAGAAGAAGAAAAAGAAAGTAGATACAATACATCTTAATTATGTAAATAAAAATGGATACTTATTATTTCAGCCAGAAATAGCGTTTATAATCAGATCTCCACAAGAACACACACACACACAAATCATCATTTTGAGATTTATTTTTTCCATAGAGGAAATGTCCAACCTCTTGTGATGTTCTCACTATCTTTCTTGTTTTTGTGTGTGTTTTTTAAAAATTCTGAATACATTCTGTATCCCAAGATGCAGAAGCTAAACATTAACGATTTGAAAGTCAAGGTATTCTCTTACTATGTCCCTATTTAGTCCATTTTGTGTTGCTATGACAAAATACCAGAGACTGGGGAATTTATAATGAACAAAAATTTATTTCTTGGTTCCAGAGACTGTGAAGTCCAAGATCACAGGACTGGCATCTGTGAGGGCCTTCTTCCTGTGTCATAACAGGGCAGAAGGAATCAGATGGGAGGGAAACAGACAAAAGTGGGGTCCTTTTATAAGAAACACACTCCCTCGTGATAACATAAAGGTTGAGGAACACATTTAAATCATAGCCATGCTAGTTCCACATTTCATTTCAGCAACTTGCATTACATTTTCTTCCTATCCCTGTCTCAATTATCTGGGAAAGCCTTTTAAACAAACCAGTCATCCTCCCCATATTTCTTTTTCATTACACACCATGGAAGATGTTTTCTAGAAAGGAAGCTTAGAGAGAGAAGCTAAGCTGTTTGTCTAAGTGGTTTGTGTGGAAACTTGAGTCCTTATGTTTTTCTTCCGAGGATGGATTTGGACAATGGGAAAAGTGAACCACAGTTCCCTTGTGAAGGCTTCAGCATAACTTCACTTGTTTATTTGAGCGACTATAATCCACTGATTGATCTGAGTGATTTAAATAGAAGTAAAAATCCATTCATTCCAAATACATAATATGGGTAACTTCAGTTATAGGTATCTTTGTATCTTTGTATGTCTGATATCATCTGTTGGTATAAGGTGGGATTTTTTTTTTGTAATTTTTTTATTTTTAATTTCTGGGTACATAGTAAGTAAATATACTTATGGGGTACATGATACTTTTTTTTTTGAGACGGAGTCTCGCTCTGTCGCCCAGACTGGAGTGCAGGGGCGCGATGTAGGCTCACTGCAAGCTCCAACTCCCAGGTTCACGCCATTCTCCTGCCTCAGCCTCCCAGGTAGCTGGGACTACAGGCGCCCGCCACCACGCCCAGCTAATTTTTTGTATTTTTAGTAGAGACGGGGTTTCACCGTGTTAGCCAGGATGGTCTCGATCTCCTGACCTCGTGATCCGCCCACCTCAGCCTCCCAAAGTGCTGGGATTACAGGCGTGAGCACCCGGCTGGTACATGATACTTTAATACAGGCACACAATAAGTGATAATCACATAGTGTAAAATGGTGTATTCATTCCCTCAAGTATTTGTCCTTTGTGTTACAATCAATCCAATTGTATTCTTTTAGTTATTTTCAAATGTACAATTAAATTTTTATTGACAATAATCCTCCTGTTGTGCCATCAAATACTAGGTCTTATTCATTCTTTTTAAACTACTTTTCATTCCTGCTAACCATCTCCACTTCCCCATTACCATCCCCACGAGCCTTCCCAGCCTCTGGTAACCATCCTTCTACACTCTATGAGTTAATTGTTTTGATTTTTAGCACCCACAAGTAAGTTAGAACATGTGAAGTCTGTCTTTCTGTGCCTGACTAATTTCATTATTAACATAATGACCTCCATTTCCATCCATGTTGTTGCAAAAAACTGAATCTCATTCTTTTATGTGGCTGAATAGTATTCCATTGTGTATATGTGCCACATTTTCTTTATCCAATCATCTACTGGGTGAATATTAAAGTTGGTTCCAAATCTTTGCTATTTGGAAGTGCTACAATAAACACAGGAGTGCAGATATCTCTTCAATATACTGATTTCCTTTATTTTTGAATATATACCCAGCAGTGGAGTTGCTGGATCTAGTTTTAGTTTTTCAAGGAAACTCCAAACTGTTCTTCATAGGGATCATTCTAATTTACATTCCCACTAACAGTGTATGAGGGTTCCCTTTTCTTCACATCCTCTCCAGCATTTGTTATCGCCCGTCTGTCGGATAAAAGCCATTTTAACTGGTGTGAAATTATGTCTCATTGTAGTTTTGATTTGCATTTACCTGATGATCAGTGATGTTGAGCACATTTTCATATGTCTGTTTGCCACTTGTATGTCCTCTTCTGAGAAATGTCTATTCAAATATTTTGCTCATTTTAAAATTGGAGTATTAGATTTTTTTCCCATAGAGTTGTTTGAGCTCCTTATGTATTCTGGTTATTGAGCCTTTGTCAGATGGGTAGTTTGCAAACATTTTCTCCCATTCTGTTTGTTATCTCTTCACTTTGTTGATAGTTTTATTTGGTATATGGAAACTTTTTAACTTGACATGATCCCATTTGTGCATTTTTCCTTTGGTTGCCTGTGCTTGTGTGGTGTTACTCAATAAATCCTTAATTAGACAAATGCCTTGGAGAATTTCCCCAATGTTTTCTTGTAGTACTTTCATAGATTGAGGTATGAGATTTAATTCTTTAATCCATGTTGATTTTTCTATATAGCAAGATACAGGGATCAAGTTTCATTTTTCTGCATATGGATATCCAGTTTTCCCAGCACCATTTATTAAAGAGAGTGACTTTCTCCAATGTATGTTTTTGCCACCTTTGTCAAAAATGAGTTCACTATAGTGTATGGATTTGTTTCTGGGCTCTCTATTCTGTTCCATTGGTCTATATGTCTATTTTTATGCTAGTACCACACTGTATTGGTTACTACGGCTTTGTAGTATAACGTGAAGTCAAGTAATGTGATTCTTCCAGTTTTGCTCTTTTTGCTCAGGATAGCTTCAGCTATTCTCGGTCTCTTGTGGTTCTATATAAATTCTGGGATTGTTTTTCTATTTCTATGAAGGAGGTCATTGATATTTTGATAGGAATAGCTTTGGATCTGTGGATTGCTTTGCGTAGTATGGACATTTTAACACTATTGAATCTTCCAATCCATTAACATGAAATATCTTTATTGTGTGTGTGTGTGTCCTCTTCAATTTATTTCATCAGTGTTTTACAGTATTCATTACAGAGATCTTTCACATCTTGGGTTAACTCCTAGCTATTTAAATTTTTCTGTGGCTATGGTAAATGGGATTACTTTTTAAATTTATTTTTCAGATTATTAACTGTTGGCATATATAAAAATACTATAGAATTTTTGTATGTTGATTTTGTATCCTGCAACTTTACTCAATTTAACAGTTCTAGTAGTTTTTTGATGGGGTCTTTAGGTTTTTCCAAGTATAACATCATATCATCTGCAAAGAAGGATAATTTGACTTCTTCATTTCCAATTTGATGCCCTTTATTTCTTCCTCTTATTTGATTGCTTTACCTAGGACTCTCAGAATTATGTTGAATGACAGAGGTGAAAGTAGACATCCTTGCCATATTCTAGATCTTAGAGGAAAGGCTTTCGGTTGTTCCCCATTCAGTATATTAGCTCTGGGTTTGTTATGTATGGCTTTTATTATGTTGACATATGTTTCTCCTATACCCAGTTTTTTCAGGGTTTTTATCATGAAGGGATGTTGAATTTTATCAAATGTTTTTCAGCATCAATTGAAATGATCATATGATTTTTCTCCTTCATTCTGTTGATATGATGTATCACATTGATTTGCATATATTGAACCACCTTGTGTCTCTGGGATAAATCCCACCTGGTCATGATGAATGGGCTTTTTTTTTTTTTTTTTTTTTTTTTTTTTTTTGAGACGGAGTCTCGCTCTGTCGCCCAGGCTGGAGTGCAGTGGCCGGATCTCAGCTCACTGCAAGCTCCGCCTCCTGGGTTCACGCCATTCTCCTGCCTCAGCCTCCCGAGTAGCTGGGACTACAGGCGCCCGCCACCTCGCCCGGCTAGTTTTTTGTATTTTTTTTAGTAGAGACGGGGTTTCACCGTGTTAGCCAGGATGGTCTCGATCTCCTGACCTCGTGATCCGCCCGTCTCGGCCTCCCAAAGTGCTGGGATTACAGGCTTCAGCCACCGCGCCTGGCCGATGAATGGGCTTTTTAATGTATTGTTGAATTTGGTTTACTAGTATCTTGCTGAGGATTTTTGCATCAATATTCATCAGAGAGATTGATCTGTAGTAGCCACCTTCTTCTTCTTCCTTCTTCTTCTTCTTCTTCTTCTCCTCCTTCTTCTTCTTCCTCTTCCTCTTCTTCTTCTTCCCCTTCCTCTTCCTCTTCTACTTTTTCTTCGTCCTCCTCATCCTTTTCTTCTTTTGATGTGTCTTTGTCTGGTTTTGTTATCATAGTAATACTGGCCTCATAGAATGAGTGTAGAAATGTTCCCTCCTCCTCTATTTTTCAGAATAATTTGAGTAGGATTAGTATTCATTCTTCTTTAAATGTTTAGTAGAATTCTACAGTAAAGCCATTGGGTCCAGGGCTTTTCTTTACTGGGCGACTTTTTATTATTACTTTGATCTCATTACTTGTTATTGGTGTGTTCAAGTTTTGGTTTCCTGGTTCAGTCTTGGTAGGCTGCATGTGTCTAGGAATTTATTCATTTCCTCTAGATGCTTCAATTTTTTGGAATATACTTGCTCATAGTAGTCATTAATAATCCTTTGAATTCCTCCAGTATCAGGTGTAATGTACCCTTTTTAGCTCTGATTTTTTTTTTTATTTGGGTCTTGTCTCTGTTTTTCTTTGTGAGTCTGGCTAAAGGTTTGTGAATTTTATTTATGTTTTCAAAAAAACAACTTTTCATTTCATTGATCATATTCTTTTCTTCATTTCAAAATCATTTATTTTATTTATTTATTATATTTCTGCTCTGATCTTTATTATTTCTTTTCCTCTACTAACTTTGGGTTGGTTTGCTCTTGTTTTTCTAGTTCTTTAAGATGCATCATTAGGTTACTTATTCAAAGTTTTTCATCTTTTTTTATGTAGGCACTTATAACTATAAGTTTCCCTCTTAGTACTGCTTTTGCTGTATCCTATAGGTTTTGGCATGCTATGTTTCCATTATCATTTGTTTTAAGAATTTTTTCATTTTTTTCTTTCTTTTTTTTGTTGATTCACTGGTCATTCAGAAGCATATTGTTTAATTTCCTTGTGTTTTTATAGTCCCCAAAATTCTTCATGTTGTTGACTTCTAGTTTTATTCCATTGTGGTCAGAGAAGATGCTTTATATTATTTCCATGTTTTTGAATGTTTTAAGACATGTTTTGTTTCTTAACATATAGTCTATCTTTGAGAATAATCCATGTGCTGAGGACAAGGATGTGTATCCTGCAGCAGTTGGATGAAATGTTCTGTAAATATCTGTTAGTTCCTTTTGTTGTATTGTGCAGGTTAAGTCTGATATTTCTTTGCTGATTTTCTGTCTAGAAATCTGTCCAATGCTGAAAGTGGGGTGTTGAAGTCTCCAGCTATTATTGTATTGGCGTCTATCCCTCTCTTTAGCTCTAATAGTATTTGCTTTACATATCTGGGTGCTCCAGTGTTTGGTACACATATGTTTACAATTGTTACATCCTCTTGCTGAATTGACCCGTTTCCCATTATATAATGACCTTCTTTGTCTCTTTTTACAGTTTTTGTCTTGACATCTATTTTGTCTGATATAGTGTAAGTACTCTTGCCCTTTTTGGTTTCCATTGGCATGGCATATCTTTTCCCATCCTGTATTTTCAATGTATTTGTGTCTTTATACGTAAACTGTGTTTCCTGTAAGCATCAGATTATTGGGTCCGTTTAGCCACTCTGTCTTTTGACTGGAGAGCTTAGTCAATTTATATTCAATGTTATTATTGATAAGTAAGGACTAATCCTGCCATTTTGTCATTTATTTTCTAGATGTTTTGTGATATTTTCTTCCTTCTTTCCTTTCTTCTTGTCTTCCTTTTAGTGAAGGTGATTTTCTCTGCTGGTATGATTTAATTTCCTGCTCTTTATTTTTTGTGTATCTGTTGTATGTTCTTTGATTTGAGGTTACCAAGAGGCTTGCGATACTATCTTCTAACCCGTTATTTTAAGAGGATAGCAGTGTAACATGGATTGCATAAACAAATACATAAACAAACACACAAAAAGAAAACTAATGAGAAATCTACACTTTAACCTGCTCTCCCCAGTTTTTAACATGTTGTTGTTTCTCTTTATGGCTTATTGTACTGTCTATGTCTTGAACAGTTGTTGTAATTACTATTTTCAATTAGTTCATCATTTATCCTTTCTACTTAAGGGTATTTTATACATTCTTCTGACTGTGTTTTTCAAATAGCCAGTCTTCCAGCTCACTAATTCTTTTTTCTGCTTGACCAATTGTGCTATTAAGAGACTCTGATGCCTTCTTCAGTATGACAATTGCATTTTTCAACTCTAGAATTTCTATTTGATTCTTTTAAATAATTTTAATCTCTTTGCTAAAATTATCTGATAGGATTCTGAATTTCTTCTATGTTATTGTGAATTTCCTTGAGTTTGTTCAACACAGCTATTTTGAATTCTCCATGTGCAAGGTCACATATCTGTTTCTGTAGGATTGGTGCCTGGTGACTCGTGCCTTATTTAGTTTGGTGAATTCATGTTTTCTTGGATAGTCTTAAAGCTTGTAGATGTTCACTGGTGTCTGGACATTGAAGAGCTAGATATTAATTGTAGTCATTACAGTTTGGGCTTGTTTGTGCCCATCCTTCTTGGGAAGGCTTTCTAGGTATTCAAATGCACCTGGGCCCCAAACCCAATAATTCTGTGGTTCTTGCAGGCTCATAGAGGTACTACCTTGGTGGTTGTATAGGAAAAACTCTCCTTGAATCATGTTTTGTCCTTTAGTCTCACACTACAACAATCATCAACACAAAAGAAGATTTCTGTGACCAAATGTGTGGAGTTTTCTCCCATACATCAAGCAATAGGCACCAGCTATGTGTTCTCCAATTCAGTTTCAATACTCTCTACCCAAAGATACTGTCACATCCCACAGGTTGAGGGCTCAGTCCCCAAGACTGCCCCCTCATACACACATGCACCACTCACAAGTCTGGGCCCCCAGAACTTCTGACTCACCAACTTCAAGTCAGGGTTCCCATGACCCCTTCTTCACATTCAATTACTTTGCTCTAAGCAAATTAGATTCAGGTTCACATAACTTGGGAAAACACTTACTACATTTATTGGTTTATATAAAGAACATTGCAAAGGATACAGATGAAAAGACACATAGGGTGAGTTATGAAGAAGGGGCACAGAGCTTCCATGTCCTCCCTGGGCGTACCACCCTCCAGAGTCCTCCATGTGTTCGGCTATTTGGAAGCTCACTGAAGCCTGTCCTCTTGGGTTTTTATAGACGCTTCATGATATCAGTATTCCTTTCCCCAAGGTATAGGGGTGGGACCCTCTCATGGGAGGATCTTAAGACCCACAGTTAGAAAGGTGGGGGAATTTTAGAGTGGAAGGAGGGAAGGAGACGGTCAGAAGCCTGACCCTGAGGCCTAACACACCCAACATTATAACAAAAGACTGTAATGAGGGCCATGGGAGTTATGAGCCAGGAACTATGGATGAAAATCAATATATATCATAACACCACAGTAGTCCTGGTAAGAACCAGAAGAATTCTCTGAATTACCAGGCAGAGACTCTTATTCTTTTCCCTTACTTTCTTCCAAACAAATGAAGTCTGTATCTCTGTGCTGGGTGTACCGGAACTAGAGGTGGTGGGACACTAGCACCCCTGCAGCCACCTCCTCTGGGAAGGTACTGGTTCAGACCTGAAGCCAACACAGGACTGCATCATGCCCAAGGCTTGCTGTAACCACTACCTGGGTACCACCTAAGTTCACTCAAACCCTAGGGCTTTACAATCAGCAGGCAGCAAAGCCAACTAGGTTTGTGTCCCTCCTTTCAGGGCAGTGAGTTTCCATAGGCTCTGGGTGGGTCCAGAGATTCAGTCTGGGAGCCAAGGATTAAAGGAAAAAAAACTAGAAATTGACCTGGTGTTGTATGCTACTGTCTGTGGCCAAATCGGCACTCGAACCACCAGACAAATCTCTCCCACTCTTCCCACCTATTTCCGCAGGCAGAGGATCCTTTCTCCGTGGCCACCACCACTGGCCCATGGGGGCTTCTGCCAGGCCACCACTAATGTTCACTGAAAGCCCAAAGGCTCTTCAGTCAGCCTGTGGTGAATGCTGCCAGGCCTGGGACTCACCCTTCAGAGCAGTGGGCTCTCCTCTGGCCAAGGGCAGGTCCAGAAATGCTGACCAAGAGCCTAGGCCCGGATTCAGGGAGGCCACAAGCCTGCTTGTTACTCTACCCCACTGTGGCCAAACTGCTGTCTAAGATGCAGACAGAGTCCCCTTTTCTTTCCCCCTCGATTTTCTCAAACAATAGGAGTCTTTCACCATAGTCACCCGCATTGGGAATGTGTTGGGTCATAACTGAAGCTAGCACATCTCAGAGCCCAAAACCCTCAGCATATTACCTGGGTATTGCTGTTGGTTACTCAGGGCCCAGGAGCTCTTTATTTAGCTAGTGATCAATCCTGCCAGGTCTCCGCTGTGGCAAGGCAGCACTGAGTCCAATGTAAAGTCCCTTAGTCACTGCGCTCTACATCTCCCATACACACATGTATTTTTAGTAGAGGTAGGGTTTTATCATGTTGGCCAGGCTGGTCTCAAACTCTTGACCTCAGGTGATCCGCCTGCCTCGGCCTCCCAAAGTGCTAGGATTACAGGCATGAGCCACCGCACTCTACCATAAATGATGTAGATTTCTATTTAGCCATCTTGCTCTGCCTCATCTGTTAGTATATGTAATTGGGATTAAAACATTTGTTTTTGTTTTAACCTTTTTAAAATTTAATATTCTCATCTTAGTGCAAGATCAATACCTGGCAAATATAAAAGAGTAAGGCTATTATTCACTAAATCAATTATCTGGTAATAAAATGTTGGAGCTCCTATATGGCTGCTGCCAGGGGATGGGGAAGAGATGGTGCAAGAACTCCCTTAGCCACCTGCCTCGTGTCTCAGTAGGTCATGTGCCTCCCCAGTCCGCTGGCTCTGAGCCCAGTTCAGCACTAGGACTTGCAGATCATGTGGCCTAGACTGCCTCTCAAGTTCACTTAGGACCCCAGAGCACTTCAGCCTGTGATGGCAAAGCTTGCTGGAACTCAAGCTCCAACCATGGAGGGAGCATCTGGACTGACCCTAGCCTGCGGGACCTGCTGGAGTGGGCGATTTCTGTTTGGCTACGGCCAGTCCAAATGTTCCCTCTATACGCGGATGTCAGCTCAATATAGCCTGGTTCTGCTTTCCGCTACGACAGGGCAGTACTGAGTTCAATGCAAAGGCTCACAAGCTCTGTGCTCTCCCTCTACCAAACCCAGAGATCCTCCATGCTGCATGGCTGCTGCAGGGGATGGGGGAATGGTGGCATCAGCAATTCAAGACTGTCTTTCCTGTCCTCTTCAATGTCTCTTTTAGCAATATGAAGTTAAAACTAGACACTGTGATTGCTCACCTGTTTTTTATTCTTGTGATGGTGCTTTTGATGTGTAGTTAGCTGCTAAAATTTGGTGCTCCTGCAGAGGGTACAAATGGTGTAGGCTTGTTTTGTTTTTGTTTTTGTGTTTTGAGATGAGGTGTGGTTCTGTTGCCCAGGTTGGAGTACAGTGAGGATGATCTCGGCTCATTGCAACCTCTGCTTCCCAGGTTCATGTGATTCTTGTGCCTCAGCCTCCCAAGCAGCTAGGATTACAGGTGCCTGCCACCATGCCCGGCTAATTTTTGTATTTTTAGTGGAGAGGGTTTCACCATGTTGGCCAGGCTGGTCTCAAACTACTGACCTCAAGTGATCTGCCTGCCTTGGCCTCCCAGAGTGCTAGGATTACAGGCGTGAACCACTGCACCAGACCATAAATGGTGTAGGTTTTTATTCAACCATCTTGCTCTGCCTCATGTGTTAGTATAGGTAATTGGGATCAAAGCATTTGTTTTTGTTTTTAACCTTTTAAAAATTTAATGTTCTCATCTTAGTGCAAGATCAATACCTGGCAAATATGAAAGACTAAGGTTATTATTCACCAAATCAATTCTCTGGTAATAAAATATTGGAGCAAATATTAACTTTAAGACTTGATATACTATGCTTAAAAGTTACTAATTCTCACAATATACACTGTGGAAAGATGAAGGGATTTTGAAAAAAAACCAACAAATTTTTGCTAATATTTGCTGATTTTTTAAAACAAACACGAATTAATACCAAATTTTTAAAAGATCTTTTTATAATTTTAAGGAATTTCCTTTTCAAGACTACATATAACGTTATGTCCATTGTTCTTCCTTTCAGAAATTCTTTTACATTTTCCATTTATTGAATAAGACTAGTTCCTTTTTTATGATTTTACAGACAAAACGAAGAAGGTATTTTTAAAAATTATGTTTTGATTATTCTCTGTGTTAAAAAAAATCATTACTCTAAGATTATTTCCTACCCTACTCTTTTCTGGAGCAAATCACCTACTCGTTTGGTTTTTTTTTTTTTTCATTTGTTTTGTTTTGTTTTTTGTTTTGTGGGATAGTGTTGGGTTTCTCCTTCCTTTCAATTTTCTGTTATTCTAGTTGCTGTCACACAATTTTGTAAGTAGAAGCACTTTTCTTTGGAAACAAATATCTGCTTCTTTGTTTGCTTAGCTTGGGGGTCAGTAAGAAGGACTCCACTGCTTAGTCAGCAGCCCAATTCCAGGGTTAGATTACAGAGGAGGCAGAACATAACAGGAACAGTTAACTCTTTATGACCATGTTTAAGAAAAGAGCATGAACTGGGAGAGCCTAGCTAAAACACTGCAAGGTGACCCCATTTTTCTACAGAAACAAAACAAAGGTACTTCCGGCTCTGGGATACCATTTGCATGTGAGAAGAAAAAAATACTATGTTTGACAAAGGGAGATAGTATCAGCCTCTTAAACAACCACTATGTTCCTTTGAATTGGATATCACAACAATTTACATAATGTCAGAATACTGTGTAGAGGAAATACTGGAATGGGTAGTCTATTGGTGATGAAAAACAAAACATAATTTTGAATTGTTGCAGAACACTCGGTTATCTTAATAACAAAGAACAATGATTGCAACACACTGGTTTGTTTTGTTAAAATTTTCTGACAATGACCAGATTAAGCTAAACTTCACAATGACCAGATTAAACTTGTTTTGATCAAGTAGACAGTGTGCCTACTTTTCTTTTTAAGAAGTTCTTAGGTTACTTGGAAAAATACAGAAACTTAATATCTAGTACAGTTGAAAACAAGAAAATCCTATCTTTGCTTTGGAGAATGGTAGAAACAAAAAGCTGTACAATGGGTCAAGTTTGCCCTTCATGCCAACTCTCCAATTGTACCCACTTCCAGCCCCAGAGGCCATCCCTAAATGCCATTCTGGAGATGATCCTTTTCTGGATTCTTGTCCTCAGGTTGTTCCCTGGTTATCCTTACTTTGTCTCAATGTTTTCTTTTTCTTTCTCCAAGTTTAATTATTAGCTGTGTGTCTTGCACCTTGACATTAAATGGATCATTAAATCTTCATGATGCTGGTCAGAAGAAAAAGTCATGAGTGACCTTCTCAGACCTGAAAATGTGTGTGCAGTAGGTTAAACATATCTTATAGATCATGGTCAAAATTGCAATCTTATAATGGGCCTTTAAAACTGATGAGGGGCAGAGGAGGTCTAATTTCCCCCTGTTTCTTGTTACGAAAATTACTGAAAACTTGTAACTAAAGCAAGAGAATGGCTCTGTGTTCTTTTTTGTGTCTTCCTGGAGCATTGTCTCACAGGCTTACCCAAAGTTTACTTAGTTTTCCAGGGGAATATGTCATTGTTAATTATTTTAACTAGAATTCACTCTGTGATATTGCTTGATACCTTTCAATGTCTGTCTATTGGAGATGCAAATGATTTCTGTCTGATAGAAAAAAGAAAAACACAGAGGTTATGGTTTTATTACCCTGTAGGACTTCAGCCAACTTAGTTTCTAATCTCTCAATCTTCCAACATCCAATCCTGTCTAACTTCAGTCCTTATAAATATCTAGTTTCTCAAATGCTTGCTTCTGGATCTTTCATCGAGTTAAATAAATTTTGACACAGGCTTATCCTGTGCTTATGTGAGAGTCATGTTTTTTTCTTTTGAAAGTTACACCTTGCTGTCCTGAATGAAGACTCAGGCAGGCGTATGTTTTCTGGTCACTCTCTACAGAAAGTAACTGGAAAGAAAATAAAGAGCCCTCTAGTCACTTTTCGTACACACAGTTTCAATGTAGTAACTATCTAAATGATAATGTAGTCCAATATCACTTAATTTTCAAAATTCTGCATTCTCCTCTTCCAGTGGAGGCCTGCCTCAGGATGGAAGTCTGCACTGGGAACAGGGAGTGTGGTTCTGCTCAACTGCCCTTACGCTCACCAGATGAGTTGTGATTTTGGATCCCACCAGGATCAAAAGGGGGTGAGGTATATGGAGAGAGGTAAGGTGTTTGGCGAGGGCTTGCTTGCCTCAGTGGATTCGTACGCTCTACACAGGGCTGACAGTTAATGCTGACAGCATCTCTGCTAGGCCTTTCTCTCATGTAGGTTCCTCGATCTGCACAGATAAAAATTTGTTGAATTTCTTCATCAGTCCCTGGGCAACCAGGTGGTTCCTCTAAGCTTTTTCTTGAAAACGATCTCAGCTCACTCTAGATGACCCTACTGGGCAAGAGCTAAAATGTCAACCTGAGCCACTGGTCCTTGGAAATGCCTAACTTTTGCCCCACAAAATTCTTGGAATGTGGGCTGATCCTACATGAAGAGCCTCTCAGTAGCCCCTCAGTAAGTGCTTAGCCCTTTCTTTCACTGTCAAGATTTCCTAGCTGGGAGTCAGACCTCTGTCCAGTACTGCTTTAAGCTTTCTATATGTGAGTCAGACAAGGGTACTCTGTATCTTCAAATTTGGGAGCACAATTATTTGAATGGTCATGTCTAAAAGCTTGTGGATAGAAGTTTGCATCTGTCATCCAAGATGGAAGGGTCAGTCAGACCTTTCCAAAGTAATCTCTTCATTAATTCGACTCATGTCCACACTCTAAACCCTTTGGATGATTTTATTCAGTAAAGGAGATCAAGGGTTGTGGAACATTTCTCCATTCTATTTCTTTGTAAATCTACATATGGTTGCAAGGATGTAGGGAGACATCACTCTCCTGCTTTGATACTATTGTAGCAGGACAAGCTGCAGACAAAACCCTTCAGACACCGAGTTAAAGAAAGAAGGGCTTTATTCAGCCTGGAGCTTTGGCAAGACTCACGTCTCCAATAACCAAGCTTCCTGAGTGAGCAATTTCTGTCCCTTTTAAGAACTCACAACTCTAAGGGGGTCCGCGTGAGAGGGTCGTGATCGATTGAGCAAGCAGGGGTATGTGACTGGGGGCTGCATGCACAGGTAATTAGAACGGAACAGAACAGGACAGGGATCTTCACAGTGCTTTTCTTATGCAAATAACTGATTAGGTCAGGGGTTGATTTTTAACTACCAGGCCCAGGGTGTGGTGCCAGACTGTCTGCTTGTGGATTTCATTTCTGCCTTTTAGTTTTTACTTCATCTTTCTTTGGAGGCAGAAATTGGGCATAAGACAATATGAGGGGTGCTCACCTCCCTTATTCCCCCTCTTTGAGAATCTCACTCAATAGTGGGAGTTCTCACTTTCATTCTTGCTACCCATGTCTTCTTGCAAGACAGATCGATAGTATTTCATATAGTACACTTGTGCTGAAGCATTTTGGTGAACTAAGGTAGTGATGAAGCTTTTTATCATTTGAAGAAGTACAGGTAGAAAACAAGGGAGCAGTAAGCAGGTTCCTATTACTATTATAACTCCTATTATAAGAGTTTTAAATCCTCCTACCCCTGGGAACCATTTTCCAAACACGGCCGTAGGATCAAATCCATGCCACACTTGCACGGGCACATGTGCCACTTTTGTCATATCTCTAACTATGTCTTCAACTACTTGCCCTTGATCATCTATGTGTAGACAGCAATTAGTAAGGTTAAATTTACCACAGACCCCTCCTTCAGCTGCTAGCAAGTAGTCAAGAGCCAATCTATTATGATAGATAGCATTTCTCATCTGAGTTTCTTGCTGGACCAGAATAGTCAAGGCTCTGCCAGTTTTATTAGTGATTATTTCTAAGACAGCTTGTAACCATATGATTCGGTTGATCATGTAAATGGGGGTCTGGTATCCCCATGAGCCGTCTTGTGCCCAAGTAGCAGGCCCATAATATTGTATGATTCTCTCAGGGGGCCATTCATCATCTTTCCAATTTTCTATAGCTATACTTCTCTTTTTGTGGGGAGCACAGACAGGGAAACCCTGGAGTTCGCCTGTCTTTACGGGCAGTAGGAAGAAAGATAGTTTAATAGTGCCAATAACACAACTACCTGCCCACTCGTAATTTGGTGTAAGCTCTATGCCCACATATCCAGTATAATCCAGTGGGGGCTATCCAGTCCTGGTGAGACTGTGGGTGGGTCCACATGGTTTGTAACTTTGGGAATTTACTAAATGGATTTTTCTTAGTGTGGTTTGAACTCCACTAGGTGGCTGTTTTTGTAGTATTATTATACAGTTTTTGCCCAAAGCAGCTGACTCTTCCCACAGGAAGGGTGAAGTCCTTCTTCACTCTTGTTATACAGTATTGTCTAATGATTGAGGCTTTTAGGACCCAGAAGTTATCAGGGTGATTCTTCTGAGCCAGGAATTCATCAGGAACTGGGTCTGTAGGTACTAATTCTCAGGCTTCCCATGGCCATTGATCTCCCATTACAGTTCCTCCACGTACATAACATGAAGTGACATTGAGAGACTGGGCTACGTGCTCAGCTAATTGCAAAAACAAATTTCTTGTCTTTCCTGGAATTTCTGGTACTGGCACATTTAGTTTATCTTAGAAAGTTTGAAGTACTGGCTCATGAGAGCATTTATAAACTTCTCCTCAAACCACGATATTCACTGGAGGATCCAGTCCAGGCCCCTTGATTCCTAGGGTTACATGCTCCCCTTTTTTCCAGTGAGGATTAAAGGGGTTGGTTATTACTAGTCCTAAGGGGTTACACTGACCACTGGTACAGGAAGGGCCACTTTTCTTTTTCTGAAGGTGGACAGGATCCTTTTTATTTTTTATCCAAGTAGCCTAAATGACACAAGACGAGTATCCACATTCATTTCCACACAGTCCTAATTCATGACAAATGTACTTATTTTCTGCCATATAGCCTCCTTCCTAATTAAGAGAACCACATCCTACTACTAACTTACTACTATTAATGACAGCACAGGCATCAAACTTCAAGGTGACTTGTTTGGGCACCCCTTTTTCTTTTGTTTTGGCTAACACTTTACTCATATCATTTACGAGCCTCTTCCAGTCCTCAGTCTTTAATCTTATTTCAAAAACTGTGGTCATAGGAGGCTCAGATGGGTCATAACACATCAGATTGGTCATTTCCTGGGTTACATACCTGGCATAGAACAGCTAGTTTTATAGAAACTTTTTTCTATAAACTTTCTTTTGCATAGAAAACCAGTTTTTTTGCTTTTTTAGAGTCTTGGTACACTTATAATAATCATAAAACAACAGGACTATAGCAACTTTTTGTCCTACCTCAGTGACTTGATGTATACACTGGGAACAGTCCTCAGTCTGAGGAAGGTTAGTGAAAGTCCTTACTGTACAAGTCCAAATTTTAAGGAAAATTAGTCCCATGATGAGTTTTCTCATGCTTTGGCCGTGTGTGGACCAGTCAGCTTCTGGGTGTGCAGGGCTTGTTGTCTTCTTCAGAGTCACTTGCAGTGATTGGTGAAGCTGCTCCCGTCCACATACTACTCACAGTCTACTGATGTTCAAGGATGGTCTCGGAGGTTGGGCCCACTGGAATAAACTGAGTCCAACACCTCTACACAGTTATGTTCAACTGGGCTCTCTGATACCAGGAGCAAGGCGGCGGGGTTTAAGGTGTTGCAAGCTTCAATGGTTATGCGGGGATTTTCACATAGCAAGCTTTGGTACTTGGTTAATCTAGCATTTGTTAACCAATGATGTCCTTTGTTAGTCATGGGTAAATTACCCCACAGCATGGGGAGGGGGCCTTTATATTCAGGTTTTGCCCAAGGGTTAGTTTATCTGCTTCTGGTGCTAACAGGGCCATTGCTGCCAGGGCCCTTAGACATGGGGGCCAGGCTTTGGAAACCCTGTCTAGTTGTTTTGAGAGATAGGCCACTGGCCTTGGCCAGGGCCCCACAGTCTGGGTTAAAACTCCAACTGACATTTTTTCTGTTTCTGACACATAGGGTGTAAAGGGTTTTGTCTGGTCAGAAAACCCCAGGGCTGGGGCTGACGTGAGTTTTTTCTTTTAATTCATGAAAAGCTTGTTGCTGTTGGTAGTAATACATGTAGTTTATCCAATTTACATTTTTATTAACTGTCACCCACCAAAATATTGACTGAAATTCTGCAGTTATTTGATTTCAAGCTTTAAATTGATCTGGTATTCCCCATGGGACTCCGATTGTGTCTAAATGGATGTGAGAGTCCAAAGACCCATCAGGGGCTTCTCTCACTTTACGAGGTCTTATTTTTCCTCCCTCTGGTTGATGAAATGCCAGGGTGAAAGGGATAGCCAATTGGACTAAAGTACAAGTGCTACTACAGTTATTTGGCAGAGTGCCTAGTAAAGGTCCACAACAATACCACCACACATCTGCTCAGGGATGAACAAGGGCTGACTGATTGATAAGCTCTTGAAATGTTTTAAGCTCACTGCATCCCTTCAGGTCTCCAAGGAATGCTAAGTTTCCTCCCTGTCATGAGAGACACGAAGTGAACTTAGTGTCGGGAGACAAAGGCTGGATGGCCCTTGGGGGCTGACCTGCAGGGTGCTGGACTTTGGGATATAGCAGAGAGAGCTTGGCATGACTTATTACCCCAGGCTGTAGAATCCTGGAAAAGAGCTACCATGCAGCCTATGCCTGGTCGACTGGAGGATCACCTTAGTGGAAAGGGGACAATCTGGGCCTCTGGCCTGCCATGTGCACAAACATAACTATTGCTTTTGTTTAACATGTGGATGGAATATTTGATCCATTCTAACCAGGCATTTGCATCTTGGTATCCTGTCTTAATTGCCAAAGTTTGTTTTAAGTCTTTAACTTCTATGATCCTCTAGTAAAATGAATGCATGATTTTGGGAAATTACAAAAACTGGTTGGGGTAGTCCATCTTTGCTCTTTAGTGGTCCACAGAACGTTAGACCAACTATGGCATAAAAGCTCTACATTGGGGAGCAAGACTCCTGGTTGACACGGGAGTCTTTATCAAAATTTCCCTGGATTAAATGGTCTTAATTTACTAATAACCAGTCTGAGGAGAGTCAGTGGGGACAGAGGTACTTTTCTGGAGTAGAGAGCTGTCTTTGACTTGGCAAGTCCCCATAGGGTATAACAAGGCAAGCATTAAATGCAATAGTTTGAGGCAAAATTGACTTGGTTATATTAATAACCAGATGGTCAGCAATAGAGTGAGGAAAGAAGAAAGAGTAATAGAATAGATGAAAGAGTTAAATTTTTCTTAGCTTCAGTTTGGTAGGGTTTTCCCCTGGGACTGTGGCCAATGACTCTGGAGGGGGTGGCGCTTTGACTTGGGTGTGATGAGTCCATCCCTTTTCCGCTGTACAAACAGCAGTCTCGGGGTTAGCAGCACAAGGTAGGGTCCCTCCTAGGCTGGCTCGAGTTTTTCTTCTTTCCACCCTTTGATTAGAATGTGATCCTCAGGCTGGTGCTGGTTTACTGGAAATTCTAGGGGTGGTAACTGTTTTAGAAGACTTTTAGTTTTGAGGAAAAGGAAAGTGGAAGATAAACAAAATATATAATTTATAAGAAATCGAGTTTTTGTTTTAAATGTGGGGACATCAACAGTGGACTTTATAGTCTTTGATGCCTTTTTACTGAGAAATTTCCTTTAGCACCTATTTTTATTAATTTTTAGACCAAAGAAAGCCAAACACCATTTTATATTTTATAATGCTTCTTGTATGATTTTTATACCAGATAAGCTAAATTTCACCTTTATATTAGTGTGCTATTAATGCTAAACTTAGTTTGAATAAAAGTTTGTGTACATATTTACTCAATTTTTAATGTCTGACCATAAGGTAAGATTTTTATAGACTCTTTTTAAACTTTTACAATCTTTGTTAAAGAGCAAGTTAGTGCTTTAAGAAAAACCTGTTGTGTTTTTACTTTAATGTCCAGTTCACAGAAAAACTGGATGATACCCCTTTATAACTTTAGCTAATATGTTTACACACATAATTTTTTTAATAATTAATGTTATAAAACTTGCTTAAACCTTCAAAACAATTTTTTAACCTTTTATTGTAGTTAAAAATTTACATTCTTATAACTCTTTATAATGTTTCTAGTAAAGGTATATTTTACTTTCTTTATACACCTTGCACATAAATTGTTTTTTCTTTTTCAATAGTTTTACATTCAGGAGGCCTAGTTACTCTTAAATTTTACAACATTTCTTGCATAAATTCTTTTTTTATAACACTTTTCTCTTTAACAACTTTCTTTTTTTCTAAATTATACTTTAAGTTGGAGGGTACATGTGCACAACGTGCAACTTTATTACATATGTATGCATGTGCCATGTTGATGTGCTGCAACCATTAACTCATCATTTACATTAGGTATATCTCCTAATGCTATCCCTCCCTCCTGCCCCCTCCCCTCAACAGACCCAAATGTGTGATGATCCCCTTCCTCTGTCCAAGTGATCTCATTGTTCAATTCCCACCTATGAGTGAGAACATGCGGTGTTTGGTTTTCTGTTCTTGCAATAGTTTGCTGAGAATGATGGTTTCCAGCTTCATCCATGTCCCTACAAAGGACACGAACTCATCCTTGTTTATGGCTGCATAGTATTCCATGGTGTATATGTGCCACATTTTCTTAATCCAGTCTGTCATTGATGGACATTTGGGTTGATTCCAAGTCTTTACTATGATGAATAGTGCCACAATAAACATACGTGTGCATGGGTCTTTATAGCAGCATGATTTATAATCCTTTGGGTATATACCCAGTAGTGGGATGGCTGGGTCAAATGGTATTTCTAGTTCTAGATCCTTGAGGAATCGCCACACTCTCTTCCACAATGGTTGAACTAGTTTACAGTCCCACCAACGGTGTAAAAGAGTTCCTATTTCTCCACATCCTCTCCAGCACCTGTTGTTTCCTGACTTTTTAATGATTGCCATTCTAACTGGTGTGAGATGGTATCTCATTGTGGTTTTGATTTGCATTTCTCTGATGGCAAGTGATGATGAGCATTTTTTCATGTGTCTGTTGGCTGTATGAATGTCTTCTTTTGAGAAGTGTCTGTTCATATCCTTTGCCCACTTTTTGATGGGGTTGTTTGTTTTTTTCTTGTAAATTTGTTTGAGTTCTTTGTAGGTTCTTAGCCCTTTGTCAGATGAGTAGATTGCAAAAATTTTCTCCCATTCTGTAGGTTGCCTGTTCACTCTGATGGTAGTTTCTTTTGCTGTACAGAAGCTCTTTAGTTTAATTAGATCCCATTTGTCAATTTTGGCTTTTGTTGCCATTGCTTTTGGTGTTTTAGACATGAAATCCTTGCACGTGCCTATGTCCTGAATGGTATTACCTAGGTTTTGTTCTAGGGTTTTTATGGTTTTAGGTCTAACATTTAAGTCTCTAATCCATCTTGAATTAATTTTCATGTAAGGAGTAAGGAAAGGATCCAGTTTCAGCTTTCTGCTTATGACTAGCTAATTTTCCCAGCACCATTTATTAAATAGGGAATCCTTTCCCCATTTCTTGTTTCTCTCAGGTTTGTCAAAGATCAGATGGCTGTAGATGTGTGGTATTATTTCTGAGGGCTCTCTTCTGTTCCATTGGTCTATATCTCTGTTTTGGTACCAGTACCATGCTGTTTTGGTTACTGTAGCCTTGTAGTATAGTTTGAAGTCAGGTAGCCTGATGCCTCCAGCTTTGTTCTTTTGGCTTAGGATTGTCTTGGCAATGTGAGCTCTTTTTTGGTTCCATATGAACTTTAAAGCAGGTTTTTCCAATTCTGTGAAGAAACTCATTGGTAGCTTAATGGGGATGGCATTGAATCTATAAATTACCTTGGGCAGTATGGCCATTTTCACGATACTGATTCTTTCTATCCATGAGCATGGTATGTTCTTCCATTTGTTTGTGTCCTCTTTTATTTCACTGAGCAGTGGTTTGTAGTTCTCCTTGAAGAGGTCCTTCACATCCCTTGTAAGTTGGGTTCCTAGGTATTTTATTCTCTTTAAAGCAATTGTGAATGGGAGTTCATTCATGATTTGGCTCTCTGTTTGTCTGTTATTGGTGTATAAGAATGCTTGTGATTTTTGCACATTGATTTTGTATCCTGAGATTTTGGTGAAGTTACTTATCAGCTTAAGGAAATTTTGGACTGAGACGATGGGGTTTTCTAAATATACCATCATGTCATCTGCAAACAGGGACAATTTGACTTCTTCTTTTCCTGATTGAATACCCTTTATTTCTTTCTGTTGCCTGATTGCCCTAGCCAGAACTTCCAACATATGTTGAATAGGAGTGGTGAGAGAGGGCATGCCTGTCTTGTGCCAGTTTTCAAAGGGAATGCTTCCAGTTTTTGCCCATTCAGTATGATATTATCTGTAGGTTTGTCATAAATAGCTTTTATTATTTTGAGGTACGTTCCATCAATACCGAATTTATTGAGAGATTTTAGCATGAAGGGCTGTTGAATTTTGTCAAAGGCCTTTTCTGTGTCTATTGAGATAATCATGTGGTTTTTGTCTTTGGTTCTGTTTATATGCTGGATTACGTTTATTGATTTGCATATGTTGAACCAGCCTTGCATCCCGGGATGAAGCCCACTTGATTATGGTGGATAAGCTTTTTGATGTGCTGCTGGATTCGGTTTGCCAGTGTTTTATTGAGGATTTTTGCATCGATGTTCATCAGGGATATTGGTCTAAAATTCTCTTTTTTTTGTTGTGTCTCTGCCAGACTTTGGTATCAGGATGATGTTGGCCTCATAAAATAAGTTAGGGAGGATTCCCTCTTTTTCTATTGATTGGAATAGTTTCGGAAGGAATGGTACCAGCTCCTCTTTTTACCTCTGGTAGAATTCGGTTGTGAATCCGTGTGGTCCTGGACTTTCTTTGGTTGGTAAGTTATTAATTGTTGCCTCAATTTCAGAGCCTGCTATTGGTCTATTCAGGGATTCAACTTCTTCCTGGTTTAGTCCTGGGAGAGTGTATGTATCCAGGAATTTATCCATTTCTTTTAAGTTTTCTAGTTTATTTGCATAGAGGTGTTTATAGTATTCTCTGATAGTAGTTTGTATATCTGTGGAGTTGATGGTGATATTCCCTTTATCATTTTTATTGTGTCTATTTGATTCTTCACTGTTTTCTTCTTTATTAGTCTTGCTAGCAGTCTATCAATTTTGTTATCTTTTCAAAAAACCAGCTCCTGGATTCATTGATTTTTTGAAGGGATTTCGTGTCTCTATCTCCTTCAGTTCTGCTCTGATCTTAGTTATTTCTTGCCTTCTGCTAGCTTTTGAACGTGTTTGCTCTTGCTTCTCTAGTTCTTTTAATTGTGATGTTAGGGTGTCAATTTTAGATCTTTCCTGCTTTCTCTTGTGGGCATTTAGTGCTATAAATTTCCCTCTACACACCGCTTGAAATGTGTCCCAGAGATTCTGGTATGTTGTATCTTTGTTCTCATTGGTTTCAAAGAACATCTTTGTTTCTGCCTTCATTTTGTTATGTACCCAGTAGTCATTCGGGAGTAGGTTGTTCAGTTTCCATGTAGTTGAGAGGTTTTGATTGAGTTTCTTAGTCCTGAGTTCTAGTTTGATTGCACTGTGGTCTGAGAGACAGTTTGTTATAATTTCTGTTCTTGTACATTTGCTGAGGAGTGCTTTACTTCCAATTATGTGGTCAATTTTGGAATAAGTGCAATGTGGTGCTGAGAAGAATGTATATTCTGTTGATTTGGGGTGGAGAGTTCTGTAGATGTCTATTAGTTCCACTTGGTGCAGAATTGAGTTCAATTCCTGGATATCCTTGTTAACTTTCTGTGTCATTGATCTGTCTAATGTTGACAGTGAGGTGTTAAAGTCTCTGATTACTATTGTATGGGAGTCTAAGTCTCTCTGTTAGTCTCTAAGGACTTGCTTTATGAATCTGGGTGCTCCTGTATTGGGTGCATATATATTTAGGATAGTTAGCTCTTCTTGTTGAATTGATCCCTTTACCATTATGTAATGGTCTTCTTTGCTTCTTTTGATCTTTGTTGGTTTAAACTCTGTTTTATCAGAGACTAGGATTGCAACCCCTGCCTTTTTTTGTTTTCCATTTGCTTGGTAGATCTTCTTCCATCCCTTTATTTTGAACCTATGTATGTCTCTGCATGTGAGATGGGTCTCCTAAATACAGCAAACTGATGGGTCTTGACTCTTTATCCAATTTGCCAGTCTGTGTCTTTTAATTGGACCCTGTAGTCCATTTATATTTAAGGTTAATATTGTTATGTGTGAAGTTGATCCTGTCATTATGATATTAGCTGGTTATTTTGCTCATTAGTTGATGCAGTTTCTTCCTAGTCTAAATGGTCTTTACATTTTGGCATGTTTTTGCAATGGCTGGTACCGGTTGTTCCTTTCCATGTTTAGTGCTTCCTTCAGGATCTCTTGTAGGGCAGGCCTGGTGGTGACAAAATCTCTAAGCATTTGCTTGTCTGTAAAGGATTTTATTTCTCCTTCACTTATGAAACTTAGTTTGGCTGGATATGAAATTCTGGGTTTAAAATTCTTTTCTTTAAGAATGTTGAATATTGGCCCCCACTCTCTTCTGGCTTGTAGAGTTTCTGCCGAGAGATCTGCTGTTAGTCTGATGGGCTTCCCTTTGTGGGTAACCCGACCTTTCTCTCTGGCTGCCCTTAACATTTTTTCCTTCATTTCAACTTTGGTGAATCTGACAGTTATGTGTCTTGGAGTTGCTCTTCTCAAGGAGTATCTTTGTGGTGTCCTCTGTATTTCCGGAATTTGAATGGTGGCCTTCCTTGCTAGGTTGGGGAAGTTCTCCTGGATAATATTCTGCAGAGTGTTTTCCAACTTGGTTCCATTCTCCCTGTCAGTTTCAGGCACACCAATCACACGTAGATTTGGTCTTTTCACATAATCCCATATTTCTTGGAGGCTTTGTTCATTTCTTTTTACTCTTTTTTCTTTAAACTTCTCTTCTTGCTTCATTTCATTCATTTGATCTTCAATCACTGATAATCTTTCTTCCAGTTGATTGAGTCAGTTACTGAGGCTTGTGCATTTGTCATGTAGTTGTCATATCATGGTTTTCTTCTCTATCAGTTCGTTTATGGACTTCTCCGCATTGATTATTCTAGTTATCCATTCTTCCATTATTTTTTCAAGGTTTTTAGTTTCTTTTTGCTGGGTATGTAATTACTCCTTTAGCTCTGAGTCTTCTCTCAACTCATCAAAGTCATTCTCCGACCAGCTTTGTTCCGTTGCTGGCAATGAGTTGTGTTCCTTTGGAGGAGGAGATGCTCTGTGATTTTTTGAATTTCCAGCTTTTCTGCACTGCTTTTTCCCCATCTTTGTGTTTTTATCTGCCTTTGGTGTTTGATGATGGTGACATACTGATGAGGTTTTGATGTGGGTGTCCTTTCTGTTTGTTAGTTTTCCTTCTGACAGTCAGGACCCTCAGCTGCAGGTCTGTTGGAGTTTGCTTGAGGTCCACTCCAGACGCTCTTTGCCTGGGTATCAGCGGCAGAGGCTGCAGAAGATAGAATATTGCTGAACAGCAAGTGTTGCTGTCTGATTCTTGCTCTGGAAGCTTTGTCTCAGAGGTGTACCCAGCTTTGCAAGGTGCGAGGTGTCTGTCTGCACCTAGTGGGGGATGTCTCCCAGTTAGGCTACTCAGGGCTCTGGGACCCACTTGAGCAGGCAGTCTGTCCATTCTCAGATCTCAACTTCTGTGCTAGGAGAACCACTGCTCTCTTCAAAGCTGTCAGACAGGGACATTTACATCTGCAGAGTTTTCTGCTGCTTTTTGTTTAGCTATGCCTTGTCTTCAGAGGTGGAGTCTACAGAGGCAGGCAGGCCTCCTTGAGCTGCAGTGGGCTCCACCTAGTTCGAGCTTCCCATCAGCTTTGTTTACCTACTTAAGCCTCAGCAATGGTGGGCGCCCCTCCCCCAGCCTCACTGCTGCGTTGCAGTTACATCTCAGACTGCTGTGCTAGCAATGAGGGAGGCTCCGTGGGTGTGGGACCCTCCAGGCCAGGCGTGGGATTTAATCTCCTGGTGTGCTGTTTGCTAAGACCCTTGGTAAGCACAGTATTAGGGTGGGAGTTACCCGGTTTTCCAGGTGTTGTGTGTTTCAGTTTTCCTTGGCTAGGTAAAGGAATTCCCTTCCCCTTTGCACTTCCCAGGTGAGGCAATGCCTCACCTTGCTTCAGCTCTCACTGGTTGGACTGCACTCACTGACCAGCACCGACTGTCCGACATGCCCCAGTGAGGTGAACCTAGTACCTCAGTTGAAAATGCAGAAATCACCCATCTTCTATGTCTTTCACAACTTTCACAGACAATCCTTCGACATGACTCAACTTTCTAACTTACTACAAACATTTCTTTCTTTAAACAACCAGTTAATTTATTTCAGGACAAGAATTTACCATATAACACTCTTTTTACATAAATTCTGCCCCTCCCTTTTTTTTTCCTTAGGATACTTCTGAACTGGTGAGGTGTGCTCACAGTGAGGTTTCCTCTAAAAGTTACTTTTTTACTTTTTTTCTGTTAGCAAAGCAGTTGCCACTATAGACTGAATGCATTTGGGCCATCAGCTGGTTAGTGGGTTAAGGATTTCCGATAGGAAGGCCTCAGTGCTTTTGGGATACCCCTTTGTTTACAATGACAACAAAGTGGTACTGGAGTGTTATAGGGTTATGGAGAATACCTTCAATTATCAATTATAGGTTTTAAATTTACCTTGGCTTTTAAAGCAATAGGGTACACTGTTTTTTTTAAAAAAATATTTTTATATCTCTCTTTTTTTCTTTCTTTGATTTTCTGTCTCTTTTTCTCTTTGACTCTCCTTTTGCCTCTGTCTCTTTCTCTCTCTCTGCCTGTCTCTCTTTCTTTCCTTGACTCCCTCTTTGTCTCTCTGTGTCGTCCTCTTTCTCTCTCTGCTGATCTTTCCTTGCCTCTGCCAGCCACTTATGCTGCTGTTCTTTCAACCACTGTGGGGGGCGGTGTCTAAAACCAGCTGTAACCAAGTGTCTATGTACGGGAACTGGTCTCGGTGCCCTGGCTTACAGGTTATCTTGTTCCATACCTTTGAAACAAGGAACCTGTCTAGGCTTCCTTCTGATGGCCAACCTGCTTCTAATGCTGGTCAGTCTATCTTACACAAAGTTTTAAGTTTTCCTGGTGTCATAGTATTACACAGTCTCCTTTGAATCCTTTCTTGAAAATTTTCAACATGGTTCCTAGTGGAGTGGGCTCACTTTGTGCCTGACCCATGCTTCTTTGAGACACAATACCACGCTCACATCACACGCACACCACAAAACAAAGAATGGGTAAAAAGGGCACACACACACTTTTAAAGTTTACACCAAACCAGAATCAAAACCAAAATCAGAGTATCAAGAAATCCAAGCCAGGTCAAAACCAAAACCAAAGTATCAAGCAATTCAAATAAAGTCAAAAACAAAAACCAAAGTGCTGGTACAGGCACACTGTGGGTGATCAGGCCATGTTTCCACTCCAATAGAGTGGGCAAGTTCCAAAGACCAGTCTTACCGAGTTTCAGATGTCTGGACCCCAAGTGCCAGTTCCTTCCTGGTGTTCAGCCACTGTGTTGATCCTCCATGGGGCCCTGCCACACGCTGCTCTGGAGAGGCGTTCCACCAGGGCAATTGCCTACCCGGGAGTGCTCTCAGGATCCATGTCACTCAAGCTGGCCAGAGTCCCCCGCAGGGATGCTCCACAGGGCAGGCCTAAGCTGCCTAAGGGGCTCTCTCCATCGTCTGTTAATCACCTCGCTTCCCAGTCAGGGAACCAAGAAATGTAGCAGGACAAGCCACAGACAAAACCCCTCAGACACCGAGTTAAAGAAGGAAGGGCTCTATTCAGCCGGGAGCTTCGGCAAGACTCACGTCTCCAACAACCAAGCCCCCTAAGTGAGTAATTTTTGTCCCTTTTTAGGGCTCACAACTCTAAGGGTGTCTGCATGAGAGGGCCTTGATCAATTGAGCAAGCAGGGATACGTGACTAGGGGCTGCATGCACCGGTAATTAGAACAGAACAGAAAAGGACAGGGATCTTCATAGTGTTTTTCTTATGCAAATAACCAATTAGGTCAGGGGTCCATCTTTAACTACCAGGCCCAGGGTGTGGCACCAGGCTATCTGCTTGTGGATTTCATTTCTGCCTTTTAGTTTTTACTTCTTCTTTCTTTGGAGGCAGAAATTGGGCATAAAACAATATGAGGGGTGATCTCTTTCCTTACTACGACTATTGCCTCACTCAAAACTGAGTTAAAAATAATCTCCCCTGGGCACGGTGGCTCATGCCTGTAATCCTAGCACTTTAGGAGGCCAAGGCGGGAGCTGAGATTGTGCTACTGCACTCCAGTCTGGTGCCAGAGCAAGATGCCATCTTTAAAAAAAAAACAAAAAAACAAAAAAAAACCCTCAATCTGGCCAGGCGTAGTGGCTCACACCTACAATCCTAGCACTTCAGGAGGGCAAGGTGGGTGGATCACTTGAGATCAGGAGTTCAAGACCAGCCTGGCCAACACGGCAAAACCCCTGTCTGTACTAAAAATAGAAAAATCAGCCAAGTGTGATGGCAGGTGCCAATAATCTCAGCTACTTGGGAAGGCAGATGCAGGAGAATCACTTGAACCCGTGAGGTGGAGGCTACATTGAACTGATATCGTGCCACTGTACTCCAGCCTGGGCAACAAGAGCAAAACTCCATCTCAAAATAAATAAAATAAAATAATCTCATTCTAATTTCCTGTTACAATTATATTTAAATTCACTGGAAAGAAGCAATTATCATGATGGGTGTTTTAGATTTTATAGGAGGAGAGCCTTTACTGCATCAGGAGACACACTGGGATAGAAGCAATCCCCACAGGGATTGTCTACTCAGTCCACGAGTAAACCTGGCTCCGGAATGAAAGCAGAGCTTTATGAATATGGCCATTATTCAGCAAAAGGCATACATTTTTCCTTCATATGCATATGATGGGTATATGTGTACTTTAAAATCCCATTTCAATGAACTTGTAGTGGTATATGCAACTGTATCTCCATCTCCTCAAGTTTCATCTGATATTTGATATTTGTTGATTGAACTTTATGCTAGGTGCTGGGGTATGCAGTGGTGAACATGTGTTTTCTTTTCTTTTTTTTTTTTCGAAACAGAGTCTCACTGTGTCAGCCAGGCTGGAGTTCACTGGCACGATCTTGGCTCACTGCAACTTCTGCCTCCTGGGTTCAAGCAATTCTCCTGCCTCAGCCTCCTGAGTAGCTGGGATTACAGGTGTGCGCCACCACGCCTGGCTAATTTTTGTATTTTTAGTAGAGACGGGGTTTTGCCATGTTGGTCAGGCTGGTCTAAAACTCCTGACCTTGTAATCCACCTGCCTCGGCCTCCCAAAGTGCTGGGATTACAGGCATGAGCCACCGTGCCCAGCCTGAACATGTTTTCTTGTGACTTATGACTCTCACACACAGAGCTAATCCTGAAAATGATTATATTTTTAATGCTCTATCACATTTCTAGGATATACTGGAAATCACTTTCTTTGGAATTAGACCCAGGTTTGAAGACCAATTCTGTCATCTGTGATTATCTTTATGACTTGGGAAATTTACTTAATCTCTCTAAGACTCAGTTTCTTCATCTACAAATAAGACTAACACTGACCAGCTTAAGTTGTTTTATTAAGTGAGATGATGCCTTTAAAGTGCTGACATGAAGTAGGTATTTTCCAAGTGAACTTCCCAGGAGTTTTTCTTCATTCTGCTTTTGAGGCACCTCTCCCAGTTGGGGTATAGTGCTGAGGTTCATTATGAAAGCAACTTTGCCTCCTGTGTTCTTAAAACTAAAAGTCATTCCTTGTATTTACCATTTGGAGCATGAGGTTGTTCACTTTTATTTTAATCAATGGGATTATGACTCTGCTTTTATACTCAGATTCTGAATAACCACTTAAATAACTGCCACTTTATAGACACAAACCAGAGTGTTACATGTTTTTTTTTGTTTTTGTTTTTTTTTTTTTTTTTGAGACAGAGTCTTGCGCTGTCGCCCAGGCTGGAGTGCAGTGGCCAGTCTCAGCTCACTGCAAGCTCCGTCTCCCGGGTTTATGCCATTCTCCTGCCTCAGCCTCCCGAGTAGCCAGGACTACAGGCACCTGCCACCTCGCCTGGCTAGTTTTTTTTGTATTTTTTAGTAGAGATGGGGTTTCACCGTGTTAGCCAGGATGGTCTCGATCTCCTGACCTTGTGATCCGCCCGTCTCGGCCTCCCAAATGCTGGGATTACAGGCTTGAGCCACCGCGCCCAGCCACTGGGATTACATGTTTTCTTATCCATTATCTTAACTATGCCTTTTTTTTTTTTTTTTTGAGAGACAGAGTCTCACTCTGTTGGCCAGGCTGGAGTGCAGTGACACAATCTCGGCTCACTGCAACATCCATTCCATCTCCCAGGCTCAAGCAATTCTCCTACCTCAGCCTCCCAAGTAGCTGGGATTACAAGTGTGTGCCACCATGTGTGGCTAACTTGTATTTTTAGTAGAGACAGGGTTTCACCATGTTGGCCAGGCTGGTCTCAAACTCCTGACCTCAAGTAATCTGCCCACCTTGGCCTCCCAAAGTGCTGGGATTATGGGCGTGAGCCACTGCACCCAGCCTGCACCTCTTTTTTTGATTATTACTTTAGAATTCTTATAAAGACTCATGGATATTTAGAGATCAGTAACTTGCTTCTTATAATGGAGGAAATAATATACTTAGCCATTAATCACAAAGCTAGCTTAAGATTTGCTCAACAAGCACCACAAGTGTGTCACCCTGTAACCAATCATTGACTAAGTGGTATTTCTGAAGAGGAGATAGAAAGTACTATGGCATTCATGAGGCATCATTTTATAGGTATGAAATTTGATTGCATTAGTGCTTTTTGGTTTCAACTCCAAAGTGTCAACAGACTCACAGATTGTTAACTCCCATTGCACCCCTAGATTAACATCAAATTGATCTAGTTTTTCCACCCGTGTATTAGTTCATTTTCGTGCGGATATAAAGAACTGCTTGAGACTGGGTAATCTATAAAGAAAGAGGCTTAACTGACTCACAGTTCCGCAGGGCTGGGGAGATCTCAGGGAACTTACAATCATGGTGGAAGGGGAAGCAAACACGTCCTTCTCTGCATGGCAGCAGGAAGGAGAAGTACCAAGCAAAGGGGGAAAAGCCCCTTATAAAACCATCAAATCTCATGAGAACTCACTATCACAAGAATAGCATGGGGGTAACCGCCCCCATGATTCCATTACATCCCACCAAGTCCCTCCCCTGATATGTGGGGATTATGGGAACTAAAATTCAAGATGAGATTTGAGTGGGGACACAGCCAAGCCATATCAGTCTGCCTATCCTTTCTTGTTCTCCACCCAACTCACCAAGGCTCATTCAGCACTTCATGTGAGGAGCTGCGTCGGGTACTCAATCACAGGACTTAAAAGAGTTCAATGCCCTTGGAGACCACTCAGTTTGTACTGCCAGTCATTTAAACTATAGTTATAACTGTCCTCAGTGGCCCTTGGCAGAAACCAGGTTTGTCATAAAAAGACAAAAGGACAAAGGTATTAGAGATCATTGCAGATCAACTCGATGGTTGATTTTTCAAACTGATGAGTTTTTTTTTCTTTTGAGATGGGGGTCTCACTCTGTTGCCCAGGCTAGAGTACAGTGATAGGATCTCAGCTCACTGCAGCCTCAACCTCGTGGGCTTACATAATCCTCCCTCCTCAGCATCCCAAGTAGTTGGGACTACAGGTGCACATCACCATATCTGGCTAATTTTTATTTTTATTTTTTGTAGAGGCAGGGTCTTGCCATGTTGCCCAGGCTGGGCTGAGGTGATCTGCCCATCTTGGCCTCCCAAAGTGCTGGGATTATAGGTGGGAGCCACTGCACCTGGCCCAAACTGATGTTTAAAAAAATCATTGAAACTTCTTTTCTTAAACACATAATCATCATTGTAAAAGATTAACCAATAAATGGTAGCTAGCTTGGTTAAAGGAAGGGTGGGGGATCTTGAGATCTACCCACTCAACCCCTCCTTATCTGAGCTTTCTCTGAAGACTCCAAATGCTATGCAGGTCACAGTCTGAAAAGCACTCATCTAAATTAAGCCCTTCATTTTGCAGATGAGGAAACTGAAGCCCAGAGGGATGGAAACTCAAGATGACCTACGGAATGGGAGGTTTTATTCAGGCCCTATTCTGAAATTTTTGATTTGTTGTTGTTTCTACAATCCTGCTACTTTGGATGGCAGCTAAATAGGACTAGGGGGAGGCCACGAGGTGCCCATGCAAGATTTAAGGAAGCACTCCCTTTCAGGTGTGGGCAAGTGCCAACTCTATACTTGCAAGGACTAGATAGTGAGTGCTTCTTTAAATTTTGCAACTAATCGCAGTCCTGCCTCTATTCATATTTAAAATACTATCATCTCCAAACATGCTTATCTTCTACTTCATGTTGTTTCTTGCCTTTTTATCTTTGTCTTCCCATTAGATTGTGAATTTTGGAGGTCAAGAGCAATGTATTTCATCCTTATTTTCCTAGGGTTTGGTATAGCATATGGAAAATCATGGGTCTTCAGTAAGTATCTACTGAATGAACTGATGGGTGAGTGGATCTAAATTCTGTTTTTGATGAAGGCTTTCCTGACCCCTCAAATCCACTCTGATCTCTCCATCCTCTGAACTCCTAACATATTATCCACATTCTCTGAATAACTCAATTCATTTAATTATATATGCTGACATAACTTTTATGTTCATGTAACTCTTGTGCAGCAACTTAATTTTCCAATTTTCCCTTTCTTTATGCACAATTAGATTTTAGTTAGTTAAGAGCAAATGCCAATTTGTGTTCTTTGAATTTTCTCAGCAACTAGTAGAAGATTTTGCACATTGGAGGTACATAGCAAATGTTTCTTTAATATATGATGAAGAACAAATAAGTAAGTAGATGAATGGTATTTTTTTAGCTGAAAATAGAATCTATGGCAACTGTTTTCAAGTCCTAGCTTGCCTCCTAACTACCTGGGTGCAGAAATCCTTTCACCTCATTTGCTTCGGTTTCTTTTTCCCTTTTTTGAGATGAAGTCTTACTCTGTTGCCCAAGCTGGAGTGCAGTGGTGAGATCTTGGCTTATCACAACCTCCACCTCCTGGGTTCAAGCGATTCTTCTGCCTCAGTCTCTCTAGTAGCTGGGACTACAGGCATGCATCACCATGCCCCGCTAATTTTTCTATTTTTAATAGAGACGGGGTTTCACTGTGTTGGCCAGGCTGGTCTCGGACTCCTGACCTCGTGATCTACCCACCTTGGCCTCCCAAAGTGCTGGGATTACAGGCATGATGAGCCACTGTGCCCAGCCTGGCCTCAGTTTCTTTATATGTAAAATGAGGAGGTGGTTTGAGTGATTCTGAAGATACTTCAGCTCTGGCATCCTGTGAATGTATGAATTTAGAAATCAGTCATGCAAGAGGAGTTCAGATGTAAATTTTGTTACTGTGAATCCTTGCTCATCTAACAGGAATTGTTGCATGTAGTTGATGGTCCAATTTTTAAATGTTCAGAGTCTTAAAATTATGAACAGATTGTATGTCAAAAATTAATTTGTAATATACAAGGTAAATTGTGGCTGAACTAGTTTTTGTGCTCTTAAACTGGAAATTAAACACCTAGTATATAGAACCAATAATATTTCAAGTATACGTATTCATTATAGCATTATTTCTGTGGGAAAATGCACCCAGAATTCTAACTAGGATCTTCAAAGAACAGCTCTCCCCAGGTCAGTGCATGGAGCAGAAAGAGAAGGGAAAGGGGTAGAATGTCTTCATGACTTTAATCCTAGTACTTGAAAAAAAAATCAAGCCTTGCACCTACAAATTTCTATCTTGATCCAGAAAGTCATTAGCATAAAAAAGATGATAGTGAGTATTTTATTATTTCAGGAAGGTAAAACAGATCTTTTAAAATGGTTCATTGTATCATTATGTTCTCATTTAGCTATTTTCAGTATTTACTTTTTCTTTGTAAAATAAATGTGAAAGTGACTTGTTAAAAATTTTTTAGAGAAAGCTGAGTAATCTTGCCAGAGACTCCTGAAGAAAGATTTAACTTTTTTTTCACCTGTTTTTCATCTAATGTATTCAATTCTACAAGTTCCATTGCTAAAATGCCATACTGTGTGAGTGATGTCCATGTTTGGTGACTAAATTAACTATGTGACAAAACGGATACTTTCTTAAGGAAAAGTCTAATTTCATGAGGAAGTATTTAGTGGTTCATGGGTGATGTTAGATATGAGTTCTAAATTTCTTTACAAAGAATCAATATGTCAGTATGTTTAATTCTTTGCCTTCTACTTTTAAACTTAACTTCCTCATAAAGCAACCTTTTTCGATCACCTGCTCCACCCTGACTCATTCCGATGACCAGCTACCTGCTCCACCCTGACTCATTCTTTTCCCTGCATAACCATTTTTTCCCACCAAACCACTCACCCCGTCACTCTCTTTAAATTAGCAATCGGAATTAATTTAGCTTGTGCGGTCTAACCCCAGCCAATGGGTTAGAACGACACAGCAGCAGGGGCCACGTGAGTCAGGGATAAAAACCCCTTTCCCTCCATTGTCCAGGTGTGTGCTGACCGTTGCTCCCTCTGTAAGGGTGCACCTTTCTACAGAAGTACCTTGCCTTGCTGAGAATTAAAAAAGAAAATTTTACATTCAAGTGCTATTTCTTTTGCAGCATCGAAATGCTATTTATAACAGTGGGCTGCATGCCATCTTGAGAATTCATCTCTCAGAATTGTGGCCTGTGCATTTCAGTTCATGCCAACTAGCCAACTTTGAATATAACATTGTACTTTCCCTTCTAACTCTCCATTTATTTAGGCCTTTGTTGACTTAAAAAATTATCGTTAGTGCAGCAAAGAGTGAAAGGCTCTGTGTTAGACCTGACAACTATATGACTTTACTTGGCTGTCACTTACTGGTCTCTTAGGCTCTAGTTCACTCCACCTAGTTCCATTGATCATGGTTGGCAAGGTAATCTTTTTTGAAAACAATTTCTTTCACATTGGTCTTTAGTTTTATCCATTGTCTTTCCATCAAATCTGAACATTTTAGCTCATATTTCAAGTTCTCTCCACCCCATCATCAGGCTTCTCCACGCCTGTTCAACATAATTCACTTCATCTGGCTGCCCTTTGGCTTCTCTCTGTAAGTAGTTAGTGTGACCCAGGAGATCTTTTCAAACCTTTTCCATCTTCATTTGTACTGGGGCTTTGTGAAAGACAGGTGAGGTGATGGGCCACGTCCTCTGGTGCCTGACTTCCTTCCACCTTTTCTCAACAATCTGTATTATACATGTACTTACTCCAGTAACAACAGTCATAGTAATGATATCTTTTATTACTGAGTTCCTACCATGTAAAGCACTAAATTATTTTATATGTATCATCTCTGCTAAAACAATAGCATGATTTAGGTAAATATGGGTATTATTATCTCCATTTTACAAACAAAATATTGAGACCCAAAGGATTAAGAAATGTACCCAAAGTCATACAGTTAGTCGATGTCAGAGCCAGGATTTAACCAGTTGGTACGACTCTAGAGTTTTTTATCTTAACCATTATACTTTTCTGGCAAATGACTGTGTGCTGTGATTACAAGGATGTAAAAGATCCAGTGCCTGTACCACAAAGTTGATTGTTTAATTTGGTAGATTAGAGATGCATACAAATAACTTTTTTATAGGTCAGTGTGTGACAAGTACTGGAAAAATGGGCATAAGTTGCAACATGGATCTACAGTTGGGAGAAGGCTTCCCAGAAGCTCTGATACTTTAGTCTTGGAAAGATAGGTACCATTTTCATGGGTATCTAAACTATTCAAACTTACATGTTAGTTTATTCTGGCTTTCATTGTTTATTTCATTTTCTTTTTATTGGCTTTCTTCTCAATTAGAGAAGTTCTTTTAAACCAAGGTTCATGTCTTATACCTCTGTATTTCCCATATATTACTAGCACAGTATTATGTACATGGTAAATTATAAATAGTTTGTGATTAACCACCTAAAGATAAAATTTACTTATGGAAAACAATTAAATCAACCTTTTTCAAAGTACATCTTATTAAGCTCTATTCTCTTAATTGTTCTTATGGCAGATATATTTTCCCTTTCATTATATTCATCAACTTTCAAGTAGGAGTTTAATGTGTGTGTTTTCCACTAGACTGTTAAGACCCATGAGGACAGGAACTGTGCGTGTCCTGTATACCACTGAATCCTGGGTGCTTGCAATGTGTGCACATAGTAGTTGTTCAAAAAATGTTCTCTCAAGGAACCCTTTTACAAAAGCCTTCCTTGACCTAGGGAGTTTACGAAAAGCTGCATGGATATTATGTCATCTTCTTGAATATTCACAGTTGTACATCGGCCAATGAAATCTCCAAAAACCTTGTGGCAAAGAAATCTGTTTAAAGTGGGTTATACAGTTTATTAAATTAAACTGAACTGATGAACTACCCTCCTCCTTTATTTCCCTTGGGATAATCTGTTAATTTTCTGTGAAATCGCCGATGAGCAGACACTCTCAGGAAAGCCATTTTTGGGGGAATTTGATTGTAGCATTTGTCATACAATGTTGTTACAACTATAGATCCCAAGAAATGTGCCCTCTTCTCAATCCTTTTCCAGCCAAAGGGACAGAGGATTCCAAAAGATAGAAACCAGGACCACACCTTCCTAAGGTAACCTTGTCATCTACGCAAAGGGGACTGCTCTATGCTCTTATTCATATTCTTTGTCAGTGTGTGACAAAGGCTTTTGTTCGCAATAGCCTGCCTAGTGGAGGAGAATTATTTTTATTGGGTCGTTTCCAATATTTATCTATAAGCTTCACATTTATTTACAAGGACTGTGAGAGAACTACACAGGGCTCAAAGAGGAATAATAAGGGCAAAAGATTAAAGGCTGTGTCTTTTAAGAAAAGTTAAATAAGTTGAAGTAATTTTATTTAAAGGAAAAATACAGATAATAAGGAAGGACAGGCTTAATGAAATAAAATTGAGCATGCTACCTGAAGTCGGTCTGTGTGCAGGCTGCGTGGCTTTTTGTCACTGAATGCCTATAAGCCGAGATGCTGGTCCTGTTTAATGCCTGCCTTTAGGTCCAGCATAAGTTATCTCTGATTCTATAACATATGCCAGCAGTCATTCCTAGTATCAATATCATAACTATACTCCCCATTTTTTTTGAGACTAACATTAAGTGCTTACTATGTATTAATTTGCGAAGTGTATTTTATGCATCATTGATTCATTCAGTAAACATTTTTAAAGTGCCTTCTGTGTGCCTTTGTATTTAGAATATATCAATGAATAAAACAGACCCAAAATCTTGCCTTGTGGAAATTATATACTTGTGGGTGCAAGAAGACAGTAAACAATAAACATAATAAATACGTAAATTACATAGCATGTAGGAAGGTAATAAATGTTATGAAAAAAGAGAGCAGGGAAAGTAGGAAGATTGCGTGCCTATAAGAAGAGAGGGGCTGAAACCTTAATTTGGACAGTGTGGACCTCACTGAGAAGGTGATATTTGAGCAAAGAGATAAAGTCCTTGAGCAAGTAAACTGTGTGAATACCTGGAGGAAGAACAGGTTGACCAGTAGAAGCAATCAACATAACATAAAGGCCCTGAGTCAAGAATGTTTGTTGACTTGAGGAACAGTAAAGAGGTCAGTGTGGCTGAGTGTGGCTGGGTACCAGGGCGCCGGGAGAAGACCCTATAGGGCCTTTGACCATTATAAGGACTTTGGCTTTTACTCAGAGTGAAATGGAAAGCCATTGCAGGATTTTGAGCAGAGCAGTGTTATTGCTGACGTTTTTTAAAAAAGGGATCACCAGCGCCCGACGCGGTGGCTCACGCCTGTAATCCCAGCACTTTGGGAGGCCGAGATGGGCGGATCACGAGGTCAGGAGATCGAGACCATCCTGGCTAACACGGTGAAACCGCATCTCTACTAAAAATACAAAAAAATTAGCTGAGTGTGGTGGCACGCTTCTATAATCCCAGCTACTCGGGAGGCTGAGGCAGGAGAATGGCGTGAACCCAGAAGGCGGAGCTTGCAGTGAGCCGAGATTGCGCCACTGCACTCCAGCCTGGGCGACAGAGCGAGACTCCGTCTCAAAAAAATAAAATAAAATAAAAATTAAAATTAAAAAAACAGGATCACTAGCTAGGAGGACAAGTGGAAGCAAGATAATAATTTAGGTGCTACTATATAGCACCATTAGGTGCTGTTATATAATAATGCAGGTGAGTGAAAATCAGGGTTCAGACCAAATAGTAACCAACAGTGGAGTTGGTGAGAACTGGTCAGTTACTGGATAGATCTTGTAGCCTCTTATATCACCCTTTGCAGTGTCCAGCAAACTTAAAATGAGCTAACAGAGCAATAGGGTTAGCTAGAAGTGTGTGTGAGAGAGTAGTCAAAAATAAGGCTAACAGTTTCTTGTTTTTTTTGAGAGGGAGTCTCTTTCTGTCGCCAGGCTGGAGTGCAGTGGCACTTCCTCAGCTCACTGCAACCTCTGCCTCCCGGGTTCAAGCGATTCTCCTGCTTCAGCCTCCCGAGTACCTGGGATTACAGGCCCATGACACCACACCCAGCTAATTTTTGTATTTTTAATAGAGACGGGGTTTCATCATGTTGGCCGGAATGGTCTTGATCTCGACCTCTTCATCCGCCTGCCTCAGCCACCCAAAGTGCTGGGATTACAGGTGTGAGTCACCGCGTCCAGCCGACTTTAACACTTTTTACCCTCAACTAATCCTTACAGCCAGGTAGGTTATATTATCACCTCCCTTTTTCAGATACAGAAACTGAGTCTTAGAGATATATTAACTCTAGGTTATTTAGCTAGTAAGCAGAAGATCCGGGATTTGAATCGAGTGTTGTCTGACTCCAAATGCTGGTTTTTGTTTAGTTTAGTTTAGTTTTGTTTTTGAGACGGAGTCTCGCTCTGTCGCCCAGGCTGGGTGCAGTGGCGCGATCTCGGCTCACTGCAAGCTCCGCCACCCAGGTTCACGCCATTCTCCTGCCTCAGCCTCCCGAGTTTCTGGGACTACAAGCGCCCGCCACCACACCTGGCTAATTTTTTGTATTTTTAGTAGAGACGGGTTTCACCGTGTTAGCCAGGATGGTCTCGATCTCTTGACCTCGTGATCTGCCTGCCTCAGCCTCCCAAAGTGCTGGGATTACAGGCATGAGCCACCGCACCCGGCCAACACTGGATTTCTTAATCATACCTGCTGTGTGGCCCAGGAAGACATTGAGCTATTACTGTGAAATCTGACCTGAGATCTCCAAGAAGCTGATTCCAGATGTGTTTTTTGGTTATTCAGTACCTACCTTGAACACCAGTTTCCATTAACATGTTTCCATTTCTTAACCTTAGTTCATTAGTGATATTTCTCTCCCTCGATCTTTTCATTTCTCAGAGTCTCCTACTTCTGAAGCCTGTTTTCCAATTGTTTAACTCTCTGACCACCTAGACATCCACGATGGGCTTGATTTTTTCCCCAGGCCTTGGACTCATTTTGGACTTCCACCAAAAGCTCTCCTTTTCTCTTTGGCAAGCTTTCACATTCCAGAGCTATTTTCTAATATTTGTCCTCCAAGACCTACTTTAGATTAATTGACCCCTGACCACTTTGAAAAGTTAAAATCTTATGCTTTTCCATGAGGAGCAAGGGAGTGTGTGACATGGAGAGCTGCACTGGCAGTGACAGTTCTGAGTTCTCTATCCTTCACCCAGCTCATGCGGGGAGATAGGGGTGTGGCAATAGCAAGCTTGGAGGCCTGTAGGCAGGACAGGTGATCCTATTGGTTAGAGACAACTGGCTTCAAGCAAATATTGTTTACATTTTACTGTCTTCATCCTGAACCAATTTAGTGTCCTCTTAGATCACCTTTTGCAGCACCAAGCAAACTTATAATGAGCTAACAGTATTATCTTAACAACCAGCACTAACATTCTTCCTACAGAGGAAAATGTCAATATTGGGGGAGATGTTTCAATATGTGTTTAGGGCAAAAAGTGGGTTCCCCAATGGCTGGGGTGTCAGCTGGCATCCAGGTCTCAGGGGATTGGGAAGCTGTCAAGCACAATGCAGAGAAAATGACACTCCTGGTTCAATAGGGGGTAGGGAGCAGAAGGGAACAGCAGAGATGGACAGAGATGAACACAAGGGAGGTAAGATAAAGCCATCAGGTTGGAGGAAGGCTATTCAGGGAACTGTGTGACCCTCTCCACACTTCATCACCCAATTTATAGGAAAATTTGCTTATCCCCAAAAGATGTGGTATGAATGAGGGTTGTCGTGGAGCTAAAGGAGAGGCTCAGTTCTAAGTTAGGTTCTTCCTAGCATAGGACAGAGGCATTGTGCAGAGACAAGGCCCAAGAGACATAAGAGGCATGAGAGGGCTTTGGGTGCTATTGGGCATAAAATAAAAAGGGATTCATGGTCATTTTACCCAGATTTCATAGTCAGGGAGTTCTCAGCTATAGTACTGTGAATGACTTTAACCTTTTCCCATCTATATTCTTACATTAATTCCAGTCTTCTCCTGGAGAAGACTCTGGTTCCACAATCTCTACATATTGAAATGTTGCTAAACTCAAATCCCATTCCTCTGGAAATTCTGAACATTCAGCATAAAGTGAACTTTTTCACATAGCAGGCACATTAAGTCTTCCACATATACCCTATTGTTTTAGTTAGATTTTAAGCTTCTAGAAAACAGACACTTAATGAATTTTTGAAGTAAATAACTTATATTAGTCTTCCCTAGGAGACATTGTTATTTACAAAAATGTATAATTGAAATCAAATTTTATAAAGGGAGAAATTGAATCTGTAGAAATAACATACATATATATATGTATAGTTTTACCACCAGTATCCAAATACCTCTCTATCCCATTTCTTTAAGGTTTCTGATCAAATATCAGGCCTGACCTCCCTCTTCTCCATTCATCCAATACCATCTATCATTTTTTTTTCCAGTAGTTATCAGCACCTGGATGTATAATTCATATATCTGTTCATGTATTTGTGGACAGTGTCTCCTGCCACTAGAACATATGTTACATGAAGGCAGAGACTGTGTTCTATTCCCTGCTGTATCTTCAGTGCCTAGAACAATGCCTGACTAGACTATAGTCTGGCCCTCAATAATATTACATGAATAAATCCACAGCCATGGTTAGAACTGTATCTTTCTTTCTGCTTTGACATTCAGAGTTGATAAACATATGTTAGACATTTATATTTACATAACCAGGTAAATCACTCAGAACTCAGTATGTAGCTTCATTACCTATGATTAGAAATAAACAGCCAAGAAGAGAAAAGCAGAAAATAACTATTTCTTGTAAAGTGAAGTGTGATGTCTAGGTTGAAACTTCACAAAGCAAATTTGTGCAATCATTTCTTTCCTGATGAATTTCGGGGACACATTTGACCTCTATATAACTTTATCTATAACTCAAAACTGTACAGCAGGTTTAAAAAAATCTGATTCCAGATATATTAAAGAAATTGATTAAGTGTGTCAATTTCCTGTAAATACACCAAACGTTAATATACATAGAAATCTGGGTGTGGAGGAGACATTGAAATTTCTCTTTCAAGATGGTCATTTTATTTTATAAATGAAGCAACCAAAGAATACAAAATACTCAAGTGACCTACTGGAGCGCATATGTGTGTGAATTTAAAAGTAAAACTCGGCCTACAACTCAGCACCATGCCTGCCCCACTACACTGCACAACTTCTCTGTATTGCTGGAAACACGACAGTTCTGCCCAATTTCAAGTGGCTTTTCAAGTTACAGGTCCCGACTTCAGAGTTTATCTCATATTTCGTTTGTATCTATTTTTACTTTCTTTCCATCGTTTATTCCAGCTTATCACTATTTCTGATGACTTCTAGGCCGAGGGATAAGCTTTAATTTATAAAAAATAATAATCTCTTCCCTCCCGTTTTCCATTATTGTTTTTTCCTTTCCTTTATATGCATGTTTACTGTCTTTTTTCTCCTCTTCCCATGATGACTTCCTATACTCTAAAATGTGTTTGACTCAACCTCCTTAATGATCACTCGTAATTAGTTTATGTGTTCCCATATATTTGTGTTCATGACAAGTTTTTATCTGATCATCAAAATTTAAGCTCCTTGAAATAAAAATTAAAATCAAAATGAGATATAACTATATATCAGAATTAAAAAGAGTGACCATACCAAGTATTGAGGAGGATGTAGAAGAACTGGAGCTCTCATACACTGCTCCTGGGAATGCAAAATTGTACAACCAGTTTGGAAAAACAGTTTGGTGGCTTGTTTAAAAGTTAAATAACACCTATCTTATGATCCAGCTATTCTACTCCTAGGTATTCATTCAAGCTAAATGAAAGCATATATCCATATAAAGAGTGGTACAGGATAGAGGAATTATAAAGAGACAGGAGGAAAAACTTTTGGTGGTAAATCATATGACGTTTCTTGACATTAGAGATGGTTTCATAGGTGTATATATGTGTCAAAACTTATCAAATTGTGCATTTTAAATACGTTCAAGTTACGGTATGACAATTATATCTCAAAAAGGCGGTTAAAAGAATTTTTAAGCCCCTTGGATGCTGAAACCATAACTTTTCTTTAATAGCTCTCAGAAATGCCTGGCAAAATGCCACACAACCTCTGAGAACTAGGTATATATTTATTGCTAAATTGTTTAACTCAACAATAGTTTAGCGATTTCCCTAGGACCGTGAATTTTAGGTATTATCCTGACATTGAGAATAGTTCAATTAAGATCAACTAACAGTTACTAAGCTTCTCTTATGAAGCAATAATATATGAGATATGTTTTTGATGCATTTATAAATCAGGCTGATTTCAACATAATCAGGTTGATTTTAACACAGAAACTTTCTATTCAAAGCCAAAACAAAATCCATTGAATTCTATAAAAATTAAGCAATTTAGTAAAAAATGTAGTCAGCCTAATTTTGCATCACACAAACTAAACATTTGACTGATTTTTGTTTTCCAGTAATTGTAATATTATATGGCATTCATAAGAAATTGTAACCTCTGCTTATTTTCATTAATAACAAAAGTATCTTCCATTTATTTTTATTTTTTATTTATTTATCTTATTTATTTATTTTGAGACAGAGTCTCACTCCTTTGGAGTACAGTAGCATGATCTTGGCTAACTGCCACCTCTGCCTCCTGGGTTCAAACGATTCTCATGCCTCAGCCTCCTGAGTAGCTGGAATTACAGGCACATACCACCAGGTCTGGCTAATTTTTTGTGTGTTTTTAGTGGAGACGGAATTTTGCCATGTTGACCAGGATGGTCTCGAACTCTTGGCCTCAATTGATCCACCCACCTCAGCCTCCCAAAGTGTTATAGGCATGAGCCACCACGCCCAGCCGTCCATTTATTATGTATAGATAATACCACATGCACCAGGTATTTTATAAAATTACCTTATTTAATCCTACAACAATATGAGAGATAATTAGTTAATGAAGCATCCCTCTTAAACAGATGAGAAACCAAGTCTCAGAGAAATTAATCATTTGGCCAAGATCATACAACCAGTAAACAGAGGAGGTGAGATTTGAATTCAAACCACTCTGACATCAAAGCACAGTTTTCTATTTTTGTATCCCTGAATAATTTGCATTATCTGTGCAGGAATGTCATGGACTTGATCATACCACTGACTGTTATTAAACCAAAATATAAATTCTTTTGAATGGATTAGCAACAAAAAAAATTAAAAACACTGCTTCATTCATTCATAATAAAGCCAGAAGACACTAGAACTCTATAAAGATTTTTACACACACACACACACACACACATATATATATATATAAAATACACATATACCTACAATTAGAATTCCTTTTTTTTTTTTTTTGAGGCGTAGTCTGGCTCTGTTGCCCAGGCTGGAGTTCAGTGGTGCGATCTCGGCTCACTGCAAGCTCCACCTCCCAGGTTCACGCCATTCTCCTGCCTCAGCCTCTAGGGTAGCTGGGAGTACAGGAGCCTGCCACCACGCCTGGCTAATTTTTTGTATTTTTGTAGAGATGGAGTTTCACCGTGTTAGCCAGCCTGACCTCGTGATCCGCCCACCTCGGCCTCCCAAAGTGCTGGGATTACAAGCATGAGCCACCGCGCCCGGCCTAGAATTCTTTAACATTTAAATCATACCTATTTCCTTCATAGCATTTTATATTTCAGTTCTTCTTATCTCTCTTTAATATACTTTTTATGCCCAGGTTACAAAATAAAGTATGTTATATTGGTGAAGCTTGGCCTGGTTCTTATCTTAGGTTCAGTAGGTTTGGATGTTCTCAGTGTGACCTGGAAATTTCCCTAGAGGCAAATTTGTGGTATCTGACCTAATTCTATAGAAAGTTCCTCTTATGTAGTTTCTCAGATATTTGCATTCCTTGACTTCTGCCCTCTCTTTTCGTCCTGCTTTAAATGTTCTCCCACTGTGACTAATTTTCAGTTTTACAACCACGTGAAAAACAAACCAACAAAAAGATCAGTTACTTAAGGCACCAACAGGACAAATCATTGCCCAGAGCTTGCAATAACAGTTTCCCTTGTTATTGCAACAGGTCTTAAAGATTGGAAGAAAGGGTAGGACAAAAATGAGGTGGGAGCCTTACAGCCTTACTCATAATTTTTTTTTTCTTTTTGGTAGATGGGGTCTCACTCTGTAACCTGGACAGGAGGGCAATGGTATAATCACAGCTAACTGCAGCCTCAACCTCCTGGGCTCAAGTGATTCTCCCACCTTAGCACCCTGAGAAGCTGGGACTACAGGCAAGTGCCACCATGCCCAGTTACTTTTATTTAAAACATTTTTTTTGTGGAGACTGCATCTCACAGTGTCGCTCAGGGTATTCTCAAACTCCTGGGCTCAAGCAATTCTCCCACCTAAGCCTTCCAAAATGTTGGAATTACAGGCATAAACCACTGTGCCTGGCCTAAGACAATTTTTATTTCAAATATTTTACTTTGATCTTAGTATTGCTCCATTTTGAGAACTTCCTAGCTTTAAGGACAGTTGCGTTATGTAGAAAATCTGGTGAAAATGCCTTTAAATGATAGAAATATCGACAAGAGTTAGTTTGGTTTAACCAACTTTTGATAAGCCATTTAGGTCAGTGCCATTTTGGTTTAATCATTATTATTTTACTTCTTTGGCAACTTAGCATGGCTTCTCAACAAATGTGGCTGTGAAGTTGTGGCAGACAGCCACGTTTACTACTTGAGACCTTCACTATGACAGTTACTACTGTTACTACTTGAGACCATCATTACGAGACTGAATGAAGGGGGATGTACATAGAAATGAAAACTTAAGACAAAAGAAACTGTTTTAAAGGAAGGGGCCAGGGGAAGAAGAAAAGAGCTCGCTGCTCCTAGTGAGCAAATCAGCCCCTGAGCTTCCACAGCCCATTGTATTTATCGGGTAGCAAGAACAGGAAGGAGGAGGTAATGATTGGTGAGCTGCTTAATTGTTCACAGGTTCATATTATTACTAACAGGCTTCAGATGGACCTAATCACAAGAAACACCGCGCTTGGGGCCGGACTGCCCTCAGCAGTCCTTCTGGGTGGCAGACGTAGTTTGACAGTTTGCCAACATTCTGCATTTATGAGAAACCGTTTGCTACTTACTCATATAGCCTCCAGTGATATACTGAGTTGATCACAACCCTCATTCTTTCCGCCTGCAACATGAAGTCATTCATTTGGATATGCTGCATGGACCATTTAGAAATAGCGACATCACAGGCACTCCTCTATAAAAAGAAGGGCTCTTTGGATGAAGAGTGTTCCTGTGGAGGGAGTATAGAAATATGAAATATGATCTTGTCCTAGAGAAGCATTTATATCGAGTAGGGGAGAGCCAGCACACACGAACCCATAAAATAATAATAAAGGGCTGCCTATGATTGACTGCCATAAAATAAATACTACAGGTTTTCAGAGTGGAAAAAAATCCACCATGGCCTGACATGAAGAGGTTGGTAGTCATTTAGCTCTTACTATGTGTAAGCCGTTTTGAAAGGTGCTGTTTAAGATAAGAATAAAATGACAGGGCTGCTGCTCTTTGTGGGTGTGTACCCTGAAAATGATGTAATAAGGAAAGTAAGAAATCCAAAGCAAAATCCTCAGTGAGTCATAGTGAGTGAGAGTGCTTCTCATGGAAAGATGAGAAGGAGTTCAGGGAGGTGATATTTGAGTTTAGACTTAAAAGATGGGAAGAATTTAGACATAAGGAAATTGGAGAAAGTGGAAGGGTATTTGCAGTTAGGAAAAACAGCCCAAGGAAAGACACAGAGGCATTAAATCATAGGATATTCAGAAAAAAGTGTGTTATGGGAAGGAAACAAAAAAGCTGAAGAGAGGTGGAGGTGAATGTGGTGGGTATTAAATAACTTACGGTGGACAACAGGGAAACATTATAAGTTTGATATAAGAAGAAATATGATCATAATTATTGAGGAAGAAGAGAAGAAAAGCCAGGACAGAAGGTAGAGGAGCTCCAAGTTTGAATGGTGGATAGAAGAGAATGAGATAAAAAGGAAGAGAAGCAGCAGCCAGAAAAGTAGGAAGAAAATCAGGAGGCAACTGGGCCTCGAAAACAAGAGGCAGAACATTGCAAGAGTGGGTGGTCAGCAGAGACATCAGGCAAAATGAAGACTAGAAAATATGTATTGTCTTTATGATACGGAGGTCATTGGTGTTTTTGGCAAGTTGCATGATAAGAACTAAATTGGAATAGATTGACTTGTGATTGGTGGATGTGGAAAATAAGACAAAACATGGATGGTTTTTAATTTTCTTTTGTTTCTGTTTGACTGTAATAAGACAGGAGAGAATAGAACCTGGAGAGAAACATGAGGTTAAAAGAGGTTATTATTATATTTAAATGGGAGAGACCTTCTTCACAGAGGTAAAAGGCAATTGGAAAGGTCTAGTGGGAGTGGGGATTGACTGTAAAAGAGGAGTGAGATATTTGATCATTTTGTGAGAAGAGTTTTGGGTGTGGGGTGAGGTGGACAGGATGAAGTCGAAAGCAAGGATAAAAGGAAGAGTGGGAAGGCCTCTGTTATTACAGAATAACAATAGAGGAAAGAGACACAGAATGGGTTAAGGTGTAGGTAGGTTTATATCTTGGTTGTTGGAAGAAGAGGGCATTTATATTAATTTGCTAGGGTTACTGTGACAAATACCACTGAACGTGTGGCTTAAACAATAGAAACTTATTTTCTCACAATTCTGGAGTCTAAAAGATTAATGTGTTGGCAGGATTATTTTCTCCAGAGGCCCCTCTCCCTGGCTTGCAGATGACTGTCCTCCTGTCTTCAAAAGGTCTTCCCCAACACCGCCCCCCCCCCCCCCCCCCCCCCCCCCCCCCCCCCCCCCCCCCCCCCCCCCCCCCCCCCCCCCCCCCCCCCCGGCACCACCGTGTGTCTGTATGCTAATTTCCTCTTTAAAAGACATGAGTCATATTGGATTAGGGGCCACCCATACCTTCCTATTTTATCTTGGTTATCTTCTTAAAGGCTCTATTTCCAAATACAGTCACATTCTGAAACAATGAGGGTTAGGACTTCAACATAACAATTTGGGGGTGGGGACACAATTCAGCCCTAGCAGCATCACTACCTGAGATTTTTGTCTGTTAAGTAGAAAGAAAGGTCATTTTCTGGGAAAGAGGAAGGGAGAGGATGGACAAAGATTTAAGAGTAGAAGTATTTTGAAAATTTTATTGTAGGGGTGGTTAGGTTGACCAGAGAAATGTAATCGCATTATTCAGCATGGATGGCCCATTAAAATTGGCGATTATGAGTTCACAGTGTGACTTTCTCCAGCAGAAATATGTGCCTAGGTGCAGGCAGGGAAGGAGCGGATGGCTTTGTTGATCATTTTGAGAGTGATGCTACTAAAAGACAGAGAGAAAGGAGAGTAAACAAAATGGATAAAAGGCAAGTAAAGAAAAAAGATGCTAATGGTTTTGACGAAAGTTGAAGAGGCAGTAGATTTGGGGATTCTAATAAGGCCAAAGAATGGTTGAACAACAGTAATTGCTAATCATTAACTGATGGAGGGTGATTATGGTTTGGCTCTGTGTCTCCACCCAAATTTCACCTAGAATTGTCATAATCCCCATGGGTCAAGGGCAGGACCAGGTGGAGATAATTGAACCATGGGGGCAGTTTCCCCATATTGTTATCACGATAGTGAGTGAGTTCTCATGAGATCTGACGGTTTTATAAGGGGCTTTCCCCTTTGCTCAGCCTGCCGCCCTGTGAAGAGGTACCTTCCACCATGATTCTAAGTTTCCTGAGGCCTCCCCAGCCATGTGGAACTGTAAATCCACTAAACCTTTTTTTTTTTTTTTAAATACATTACCCAGTCTCAGGTATTTCTTCACAGCAGTGGGAGAACGGACTAATACAGAGGGAGAGGGCTCATCACATGGGAAGAATGTTTAAATTGGATGGATCACATAGAGGTAACAGCACAGGCTAAAGTCTGACTTTAAAAGTGGATAGTTTTGGAGACGTGATGGTCAAGGAATGAAGACAGATCTTGAGTAGGAAACAACGCTGAACTGTCAGTCTTCAGTGGAAGAAGGAGCTTGGACAGGCTGACAGTAGATGGCAACAAAGAGGAGAGGGAGGGTTGGTATAGCCAAGTGGCTTGGACCCCAGAGAGGTAGTTTTTAATAAGAGGGAGCAAAACAAATTGTCTGGAATGATAATGGGGAGCAGGTAGGACACCAACCCCATCTCCCAACTTTGTGATGCATGATTAGAAGATAATAAATAGTCACCCCTTGAGAAGGCTAAAAGGAAAGTCATGAGTTTAGAGAAGAGCTTGGAGGCAAGGAAATATAGGAAACACCCAGAGAAGAGATTGAATTTAGAGACATCTTCTGGTCTCCAGGATATAGAGAAATAGAAGTTGGCCAAGAGATAGAAGATGAGGCCCAGACAAGAATAAATAAAGCATTATGAAAATAATGTTTTATGAAGAATGAATGTTTTGGCATGCTTAAACTTGGGCACTGTTTTTGACAAACTAGGATGAGAGAGCTGGTGAATAGCATTTAACAATTTCTCTCTAAGGGTGAGCAATAAGCCTGATGGGGAGATGGGAAATGCAGAAACTGCAGATCTCACACTGATGCTAATGCCTCTTTTCCATTAATTCTTTGAACAAATAATGTGTAGGATCTAATGATGCCAGGTCCAATCCCAGAGACTGAGGATGTAAAGATGAATGGTGTGGAATTTGCCCTTGAAAAGGTCTCTAATAAGGAGATACCTAACTACAACACTGTAATAAATGACAACTTAGAAGTATTTGTAAGGTGAAATGCGGGCACAGAGACAGACAGGGGTCTGATGAGACATGGGCTACAAGTTGTACATTCACTCATCTTCTGAAAGGTCCCCGACATCCACACAGAAGGGGCCTCCACTTTCTTTTCCAGGAAGATTCACCCAGAATGTTAACTGCTGTCCTTAGTCATCATGGCATTGACATAACAGTGGTGGCTAACTCATAGTATCTGCTAATCAGACTAAAATATTTCAGCTTCCAAAACTTTCTCTCTCAACCAGGAAATTTACAACTGAAAATGAATTCCATTCCTTACCATCTTGACTTCTTCTCTTCATCTTACTGTAACCCCATATGTCTCAAACTCTAGATGCCTCAGAATCACCTGAAGGGCTCTTACTGACCACAGTTGGCAGGGTCTTACCACCAGAGGTTCTGATTTGTAGGTCTGGATGGCACCTGAGATCTTTCCATTTCTTGCAAGTTTCTGGATGTATTAGGCCACTCTGATGTATAAAGAAATACCTGAGGCTGGGACATTTACAAAGAAAAGAGGTTTCATTGGCTTGTGGTTCTGCAGGGTGTAAAGGAAGCATGGTGCCAGCATCTCCATCTGGTGAGGGTCTCAGGAAGCTTATAATCATGATGGAAGGCAGAGGAGCAGCAGGTGAGTCACAGGTGAGAGTGGGAACAAGAGAGAGTAGGGAGGTGCCATGCAGTTTTAGACAACCAGATCTCAGGTGGACTTGCAGCGAGAACTCACTTATCATGAAGGGGATGGTGCTAAGCCAGTCATGGGGGCTCTACCCCCATGACCCAAACACTTCACACTATGTCCCAGCCCTAATACTGGGGATTATATTTCCACATGAGATTTTTAGGGGACAAATATCCAAACCGTATCACCAGATGATGCTAAGGCTCCTGGCCCAGAGTCCATACTTTGAGAACGACTGCTATGAACAGATTGGTAATGCTTTTCCACAGTAGACCTGACTTTTCAACTTCAAACGTCCTATAAATGTGTCAGCTATTAGAACTAGTTAAGGGAGTCTCTGAGGAAGAAAACAATTCCTGAGCTTTTATTTTGCTTTCACTGCCCCAGTGGTTATAACCTGGTCTATTTAACCGTTCCACATAGTCTTCTAGCAATGACCAGTTTGAGGAGAATGTGGCCTTTGAAATGAGTCTTGAAGGATAAACAGAGGTTCAGCAAAACAACAAGAGACATGGAAGGGGCAGGAAGAAGCTTGAGTAAAGGGCTTGGTTGGGTGAGCTGGAAGGGCATGGGCTTCAGAGGACAGCTACCAGTTCTCCATGAACTGAGAGCAGCGGGTAGGGTAGGTGGAGGAAATGCCTTGGATAGCTTTATGCAGGGAACATAGGCCTGCGTTTTAAAGAATTTTGAATGTTATATGACAGATAATTTTTTAAAATGGAAGTAGCTTTTTAAAATAATATGTCTTTTTTTATATATATATTTTTTGAGACCGAGTTTTGCTCTTGTTGCCCAGGCTGGAATGCAATGGTACAATCTCAGCTCACTGCAACCTCCACCTCCTGGATTCAAGCAATTCTCCTGCCTCAGCCTCCCAAGTAGCTGGGATTACAGGCATGTGCCACCACGCCTGGCTAATTTTTTGTATTTAGTAGAAACAGGGTTTCACCATGTTAGTCAGACTGGTCTTGAACTCCTGAGCTGAGGTGATCCACCTGCCTCAGCCTCCCAAAGTGCTGGGATTACAGGTATGTGCCACCATGCCTGGTCACTAAATTTTTTTTAAACAGGGTAAAAGTAAAAGGGCCCTGATAAAGAGCATTCCCAGCCCCCACTCTTTTAGTGAATTAAAATCAAGTGAAAAATAAACACAGGAGTTAGATAAAGTGAATTAGAAATATCAGCTTTATTACTGCTGAAACCTAGATTAGAGTAAGAGGTTTTTCTAGCTGGGCAGCCAGGTGGCCTTTCTAATGCTATACCCCAGGCTTAAACTTACCCTTTAGTCATGGCTCATGCTGGACAACTCCAGCTTCCCCTATAGGGAAGAGTTAGACCCCCTTTCTACTAGCACGGGACCAGGGTGAGGCAAGCCAGGCACTAGGACAAGAATTTAAGGAGGGCTGAGTAAGTGCAGGGCTGGCCTATAGCTGTTTGATTTGCACATTAGAAGCAAGAGGAAGGCACTGAACCAAGATTTCTAATTCTTTCTCCCAACCTCACTGTGACAAAGGGAAGAGGAGTGTGGATAGGAGAAGAGTCTTAGTGTTCACATGGCAGAAGTCCTCTCCCCAGAAACATTAGAATGAGAAAATGTTTCTAATAATAACTGCTGTTAGTATTTGCTATTCATACTTTATTAGGTATGTTTTTACATACATAGTATAGACACTGGTCTATAGCGCTTCTCTTTTGTTTAGTTTACGGCGTCCCTTAACTCACTTTAGTACATAATGACTGTCTTAGCTTGGGTTGCTAAAACAAAGGACCATAGACTGAGTGACTTTATAATCAACAAGAATTTATTTCTGACAGTTCTGGAGGCTGGAAGTCCAAGATCAGGGTGCCAGCAAGGTTGGATTCTGGCGAGGACTCTTTTGGGTGGCAGACTGCCACCTTCTGGTGTCCTCACATGGTAGAAAGAAGGTGACAGAGCTTTCTGGGGTCCCTTTTTTTTTGAGATGGAGTCTCACTCTGTCGGAGTGTAGTGGCGTGATCTCGACTCACTGTAACCTCAGCCTCACGTGTTCAAGTCATTCTCCTGCCTCAGCCTCCTGAGTAGCAGGGACTACAAGCACGTGCCACCACGCCCAGCTAATTTTTTGTATTTTTAGTAGAGCTGGGGTTTCACTGTGTTAGCTTGAATGGTCTCGATCTCCTGATTTCGTGATCCACCCTCCTCGGCCTTCCAAAGTACTGGGATTACAGGCGTGAGCCACTGCGCCGGCTCACTGCAAGCTCCGCCTTCCGGGTTCATGCCATTCTCCTGCCTCAGCCTCCCGAGTAGCTGGGACTACAGGCACCCGCCACCGCGCCTGGCTAATTGTTTGTTTGTTTGTTTGTTTGTTTTTTTGGTAGAGACAGGGTTTCACCGTGGTCTCAATTTCCTGACCTTGTGATCCGCCCGCCTCGGCCTCCCAAAGTGCTGGGATTACAGGCGTGAGCCATCGCGGCCAGCCCTGGGGTCCCTTTTATAATGGCAATAATCCCACTCATTTAGGGCACAATCTTCATGACTTATTACCTCCCAAAGGCCTCGCCTCCTACGGGCATCAGATTGGGGGTATTTTAATATGCAAATTTAGGGGAGACACAAACATTCAGTTAATTCAGACCCACCTTTTTAATGGTTACAGGGTAGTTTATTGTATGGTTTTATCGTAATTTATTTAATTAAATGTATTGGTGGGTAATTTTTTCCATTGTTTAATCAATATAAGTAAAAAGTGAAGAACAACCTTTTGGTTAGGAGTGTGAATTATGGAACCCTACTGCATTGAATGAACCCTGGACTCTGCTACTTAGGAGCTTACCTTTTTGTGCCTTAGTTTTTTCATCTTTATTATGAAAATATTATTACATATCTTACAGGGTTTCTGTGAAGATTAAAAGAGTTAATAATATGTACAAAGTTTAGAAATGCCTGGCCCAGATCAAGCATTCAATCAATGTTAGCAGCCCACAACAACAATTGAAATGAATAGGCCAAAGAGTGAGCATATTTTTAAGGCCCTTGTTATATATTATGAAAAACTCATGGAGAAGAGTTTTATTTAATATACACAGTAGGACACCACTTTTCAAACATTTTCACCGAAGTTTCCAGATGATGGAAAAGACTAAACGTACACTTCCAAAGAAGATGGAGAGACAGTGATCCTTAAGCCTGCCGTAAAATTTTTTTCAAGTCTCAACTTTTATAAAAATTAATGAGAATATGCATTCTGTTCCTTAGGAATTTGTGTCTATTTTGATTTTTAAAAATTTCAAATGAATCACAGAGAAAAGAAATTGCAAGCTGTTCTCTAAAATTTTCCATTAAAACTGACCCTCTAGAAAGATGTACCACATTTAACGATGGTTCCAAGTCCCTCTTGACCCACTACTGTGTACCCCAGTGTGTTACACTAGAAACTGTGGTTTTTGAACCTTGGAGCAACTTAAATAGATATTTATAAATTTTAATCTGGTGTATAAGATGGACTTCAGAGTACAGACTTTACAAATGAGTACCTCACCTCCAGCTTTGTAGGGCTGGAAACTCAGTACATGTGTAGGCATGCATATGTGTGTATTTGCTTAAATGGTCAGTTTAGTAATTCTATCTCATTTACTCCTCACTCCATACACTTGGAAATTCACCCATTCTTGCTTAATTTCTCATAGTTAAATCCTGAATTAAATAACTTTTTGTAAATAACATGTGGTAATATACCAATTTGGGGCTGAGGGGATCCAATGAGCAGTTGTCATCAAGAGTCCGCTGGATTAGGTAAGCAGCCTCCCTACAGAACGGTAGTTAAGCTATTTATTACACTTATACAACTCACAGTTGAATTCCACTAAGATTATGTCCAAAGTGAAGACATGTTTGTATACTGGGTGTGTCCAAGAAAAGCTGAAACATTCAGAAATTCAGGCTGATGGGCGCAAATAGAACAAAAGAGATAAAATGTCAGAGAAAAAAAGATAATATACTACAGGTAGAAGCCAGAGAAAAGATTTTGGCAAGACTTGCATCAATATGGATTACCCTAGTGCAGATTCAGCATCAAGTTAGCAGAGAGGGGTAGGATTAGTGATCCAGGGATGTTTATGGTGATAACATGATCTAAATCTTTATTGGTATACTACATTCATTTATAATTTTTAAGTTTACTGTATTTGAAATGGCAAAAAGCCAGATTTGAGTTATTTTCTGCCTTTATTTTGCTTTTTTTGCCACCTACCTTCAAATTATAAGATTCACAAATTTATATTTATAGTTCTCTTTAAAAATTTATGAGCAGACATTGCAGCTGTTGGCTTCTCTTTGAAGCCATCTAAACTAGGGCCTGATATAAGGATTTCTTATATCCCTGTGAACTGATAAATTAATTCTTACCTACCAGTGAGTGTTCCAAGGGACCTAGTATATAATAGGTACTGACGAAACATTTTCTAAAATAAATAAATGAGTGTTTCATTTTATATTAGAGAAAAATAAAATTCCATTATAAGATTTTCTACTTCCATGATAGGTCTATGTTTATATTAATGCTTTTTTTTTGGCTGAATTTTAACCCTAAGTAATTTAAAATAATTCAAGTTTAGTCATTAATGCAGTAGCCATTACAATTATATCTAGAAATAAAAATTTACAAAATGTGTGTATTTCTAGAGGCTAAGCCTGAAGTATCTCCTTTTAGTTCCTCAGCACCTTTTAGAACTACTTCCCATTTTCTTATTTAATCTGTTTCTATTAATACCATATTCTTGGTAAATTAAGTTCACCTAGAATGATCAAAGCTTGATCACTAGTTGGTCTATTGTATAATATGCCTTTGAGTGATTATTGAATAATTACTTCCACAGAAACACAAAATAAATAATTAAATGCATCTGTGTTCTATTAAAAGTCCACAAGTTGTAGGCCCTTCTTCCTGATATTAGTAAATAATATGATCAATAAGAATGTCTCTTCAGCCGGGCGCGGTGGCTCAAGCCTGTAATCCCAGCTCCTTGGGAGGCCGAGACGGGCGGATCACTAGGTCAGGAGATTGAGACCATCCTGCCTAACACGGTGAAACCCCGTCTCTACTAAAAATACAAAAAACTAGCCGGGTGTGGTGGCAGGCGCCTGTAGTCCCAGCTACTCGGGAGGCTGAGGCAGGAGAATGGTGTGAACCCAGGAGGCGGAGCTTGCAATGAGCCGAGATTGCGCCACTGCACTCCAGTCTGGGGGACAGAGCAAGACTTCGTCTCAAAAAAAAAAAAAAAAAAAAAAAAGAATATCTCTTGAACAGGAAAAAACAAAAACACTTTAGACTCTAAATGACTAATAAATTAAGTTTAAACAGCTTTGGTAGCACTGGGATTTCAGGTCAAAAAACCAGAAAAACTTAATAGTGATTTCATTAAGAAAATAGTTTTTAATTAATTTTAGCACCAATAGTAAGGATCAAAGAAAATACAGATTTCAAAATATAATGGATTACTATTGAGATTAAATAAATATTTACTTAGTACCATGTGACATACTTTCTTATAAATGGACTTATTTTAGCTATAAAACAACTCGCTATGACTAAATATTGGTTTAGGTAAAAGTGCGCCTCTACAACAGCCAGCTATTTGGTTGTTTTCAAAACTTGATTTTTTTGCAAGCCTTGGTTCCAGTCATGACTGTAATTATGTTTTTACCTAGAACACTGAAAGATGCAATTTAAAGAATTGTTATTTAGGACCTAAATACATATTTAGGACCTCATGGAAACCACAAATTCTAAAGAGTTTAGATTTAATGAAACTAAGAATGTTAGTACCATGGGAAGATTAAAGAGACAGTCCAGGCCCAGTCTGTGGGATGTGTTGAGCCAAATAGTTGGATCTTTAAATTGACAGTACTCCACTGAAGGTATTTTAGACAGAGAATACCACAACTGTCTTATGACAGTGTTTCCCACAATGTGTTCCATTGCAAGCAAGTACACATTACTTTGTAAAATAGTTACATGATCAGTGATGTTTTGGAAATTGTGTTAAATAGGTTGTTTTTTTGTTTGTTTAATGCAGAAATTCTGTATTCTTATAATCTAGCATTGTAACTGTCTAAGAATGGGCTATAGTATGAGACTTTTCCCAAGCTTACTTGTCCATGAAACATGTTTTTCTTGAATTTGCTACTTGCATCCAGGAACACATTTTGGCAAACACTGTATTATTGAGATTAATTTGGTGGTGTTACATAGGAAGGATGAGTGAGTTGACCAGGGTTGAAAGAATGGAGACTGGGAGGGGTGAGATCAATGAGATGCCTGCTCTAATAGTCCAGGACAAGAGAATGAGAGTTAGCAATGGGAATGGAAAGGAAGTTGGCAATAGGAATGGAAAGGAAGAAGACATGATTAGACTTGTCATCTAACTGCATGGAATGGAGAAAGTTAAACAGGCAGATAGGATTAAGAAGAAGACAAGTTGGATAGAAAAAATGAATTGATTGGAGGAAATTTGGGCTTGTGGCAGCGGAGAAGAGATGTTTATTTAGCTATTGGAAATAGGAGTCTGGAGATTTGGAAGTCACCTGCATAGCAGTGATAATTGAAAGTAGTGGAGTATATGAGATCATTTGATTAAAAAGGAGAGAAGAGCTTTGAAAACTCACCCAGATCTATAATATATGTGGAACATCTATGCATGGAGAGAATTTCTCATAAATTTGGTGCCGAGTTTCATGCCCAGTGTCTTAATCCTAAAAATGGATTAAGGAAACTATGTTTCAACACTGAAATTCTACTTAAACAGCTGATCAATCAAATCATAATTTACATAAATCAAATTATTTAAACATTTAAATGTTCATTTAACTTTCCTAAACATTTCAGTTATCACCAATCTAATATATCAGCTTCTTTCACACGCTTCAAGCATTTAAAAACTGGTAAATGTTAATACTACTGATTTCTATGAATATAAAACTTATTTTATACATTCAAAAGCATTGATTCTGTGGATTTAATTCATTTCTTCATAATTGTACTTTTTCCCTAGGGTTATAGTAATACTTATTTTATGTTTTCCTGGGGCTACAGTCTATTGCCAGACACTAAATGAAAAAAATATTGCCTCAAGCTAGCCATGGTTTCAGCTTATTGATTAGACCAATTGATTCTTTTTTCCCTTTTTTTTTTTGTTGTGAACAATTTTTTTTAACATAAGCAAAAGTAGAGGGAATAATATAGTAACTCCCATTACCTATCATTCAGTGTCTATAATTATCAGTAGATTGCTAATCTGATTTAATCTATACCTCCTCACCTATCCACTGGCTGTGTTTTGTTTTGTTTTGTTTGTTCTGTTTTTTTTACAGCTTTATTGGGATATAGTTTTCATACCACAAAACTTATCCACTGAATTTTCATATAATTCAAACCTTTTTGGGAAGTGTATAGAGTTGTGGAACCATTACTATAATCCAGTTTTAAAATATTTCAGCACCCCAAAAGATTCAACCAATAAACAGTGTGAGACAAATAAGAACATTTGACCCATATGTATGAAATAAGCATTCAGTGGAAATTGTCTCTGAGTGGACATTGAAGACAAAGACTTTAATGCACCCATTGTCCATATTTTCAAAGAATTAAAGGAAATTGTATTTCTAGAATTGAGGGAAAGTATGACAATGATGCAATAAATTGAGAATCTCAATAAAGATAAATAATAATAATAAAAAAAACAAATCAAAAGTTTGGAATTAAAAAATACAATAACTGGCCGGGCGCAGTGGCTCACGCCTGTAATCCCAGCACTTTGGGAGGCCGAGGCAGGCGGATCACGAGGTCAGGAGATAGATCGAGTCCATCCTGGCTAACACAGTGAAACCCTGTCTCTACTAAAAATACAGAAAATTAGCTGGACGTGGTGGCGGGCGCCTGTAGTCCCAGCTACTTGGGAGGCTGAAGCAGGAGAATGGTGTGAACCAGGGAGGCAGAGCTTGCAGTGAGCCGAGATGGCGCCACTGCACTCCAGCCTAGGGGACAGAGCGAGAATCCATTTAAAAAATAAAATAAAATAAAATAAACAATAACTAAAATGAAAAGTTCCCTTGAGGGCCTCAATAGCAGATTTCAGATGGCAGGAAAAAAGAATCAGTCAATTTTAGGTTAGATCAATAGAAATTATTTAATATGAACAGAGAAAAAAAAAACAAGAATGAAGAGAAATAAACAGACCCTTGAGAACCTATGGAAAAACAATTGAAGAAGTAATAGCTGAAAATATTCAGCACTCTGAATATATCACTTCAGGGATTTTGAGACATATTTCACTTCCTTCTGACCTCCATTGTTTACGATGATAAATTAGCTGCTAATTGTATTTCTTTCCCCCTTTTTTCCCCTTTATGAATAGATTTGTTGCTTTTCTCTTTATTATTCTCTTTGAATAATTTGACTAGGGTGTTGTCTAGGTGTGTATCTCTTTGTCTTTATTTTGTTTATATTTAGCTTCTTGGATATATAGACTAATCTTAAAAAATAAAATAAAATTTGGAATGAATAGGTATTAGATTTTGTCAAATGCTTTTTTTGATTTATCATGTAATTTTTCTCCTTTAACCTGTTGATGTGGTGGATTATGTTAATTGATCTTTGAATGTTGAACCAGCCTCACCAACCTGGAATAAATTCTACTTGGTCATGGTGTATATTTCTCATTATACATTGTTGGATTCAATTTGCTAGTATTTTGTTGAGGATTTTTGCATCTTATGTTCCTAAGAAATGTTGGTCTATAGTTTTCTTTTCTTGTAATGTCTTTGTCTGCTTTTGGTATTTGGGTAATGATGGCCTCATAGAATAAATTATGAAGTATTCACTCTGCTTCTATCTTCTAAAAGAGATTGTAGAGAATTGGTATAGTTTCTTCCTTAAATGTTTGGTGGAATTCACCAGTGAACCTAAGTGAGTCTAGTGCTTTTTGTGAGCCTAGTGCTTTTTGTTTTGGAAGGTTATTAATTATTGATTCAATTTCTTTAAAAGATATAGACCTATTCATATGGTCTATTTCTTCTTGTGTGAGTTTTTGGAGATTGTGTCTTTTGAAGTATTAGTATTAATACACTTTATCTAGGTTTTCAAATTTATGGGCTTGTTTGTAGTAGTTCATTATTATTTTTTTAATGTCCATGGGATCTATAGTGATGTTTCCCTTTTACTTACGATATGAGTAATTTGTGGCCTCTCTGTTCTTAGTTGACCTGGCTAGAGGCTTATTGATTGTACTCATCTTCTCAAAGAACCAACTTTTGGTTTCAGTAATTTTCTCTTGACTTCCTGTTTTTAATTTTATTGATTTCTGATCTAATTTTTATTATTTCCTTCTGTTTACTGTGGATTTAATTTGCTCTTCTTTGCTAGTTTCCAAAGTAGAAGTTTATATTATTGATTTTAGAGTGTACCTTTTTCTAACCATGCATTTAATACCATAAATTTCCCATTAAGCATTGCTTTTGCTGCATCTCACAAATTTTGATAAATTGTGTTTTCATTTTCATTTAGTTCAAAACACTTTTAATTTCTCTTGAGATTTCTTCTTTGATCCATATGCTATGTAGATGTTTGTTGTTCAATTGCCATGTGTTTCTTAATTTTCCAGTTATCTTTCTGTTATCGATTTTTAGTTCAATTCTTTTGTGGCCTAAACTTTGACATTGTATGATTTCTCTTCTTTTAAATTTGTTAAGGCATATTGTATGACACAGAATGTGGTCCACCTTTGTGAATATTCTATGTGAGCTTGAGAAAAATGTGTATTTTGTGGTTGATGGAATGAGTCTATAGATATCAACTATATTTTGTTGATGATGTTTTGAGTTCAATTATGTCCTTACTGAATTTCTGCCTGCTGGTTCTGTCCATTTCTGATAGAGGAGTATTGAAGTCTTTAACTGTAATAGCGGATTCACCTATTTATCCATGCAGTTCTACAAGTTTTTGCTTTACATATTTTGATGCTCTGTTGTTAGGCATATACCTGTTGAGGATTGTTAGGTCTTCCTGAAGAATTGACCACTTTATTATTATGTAATGCCTCTCTTTCTCCCTGATAATTTTCCTTGCTCTGAAGTCAGCTTTGTCTGAAATACAGCTACTCTCTCTATTGATTGTTAATACTGTGTATATTTCTCCATCCATTTATTTCTAATCTACATGCATCTTTATATTTAAAGTGAGATTCTTGTATTATTTTATTATTTTATTTAATTATTCTATTTATTCTGACAATCTTTGTCTTTTAACTGGTATATTTAGATCATTGATATTTAAAGTGATTGCTCATATCGTTGGATTGATCTCTACCATACCCGTTACTGCTTTCTGTTTGCTGCCCTTGTTCTTTGTTCCTATTTCTGCCTTTCACTTTTTTCTGCCTTTTGTGAGCATTTTATATTATTTCATTTTCTCTTCCCTTTTAGCATATCAGTTAAACAACTTCTTAAACAATTTTTGATAGTTATCCTGGATATTGCAATATGTATTTACAATTGATCGATGCCCACTTTCAAATGATACTATAACACTTCATGGGTAGTCAGAGTACCTTATAATAACCATTCTAATTTCCTCCTCCTGTTCATCATATCTCTGCTGCATTTATTTCACTCATAAAGAAGCGTATACACACATACATAATTGAATATATTGTTGCTATGATTATTTTGAACAAACTGCTCCTACATCAATTAAGAATAAGAAAAATAAAAGTTTTTATTTAACTTTCATTTATTTCTTCACAGATACTCTTCTTTATGTAGATCTGAGTGTCTGACCTACATCATTTTCTTTCTTTCTAAATAACTTTTTATCATTTCTTGCAAGGCAAATATACTGGCAACAGATTCTTTCAATTTCTGTTTGCCTGAGAGAGTCTTTATTTTTTTCTTCATTTTGAAGGATAATTTCACAGTGTACAAAATGTTAGGAAGATGGCTTCTTTTCTTCTCAACACTTTATTTCATTCTACTCTGTTCTTGCTCACATGGTTTCTGAAGAGAAGTCAGAGGTAATTGTTATTTTTACTCCTATATAGGTAAGCTATATTTTTCCTCTAGGCATAGGGGTTTTTTCTGTTTTATTTTTGTTGTCATTTATCTTGCTTGGTGCTCTCTGAGCTTCTTGGATGTGCAGTTTGGTGCCTGACACTGGTTTATGGAAAATATTGTCATTATTGCTTCAAATATTTTTTCTTTCTTTCCAGTTTTCTGCTCCTTTTGGTATTCCCATTATAAGTATGTTATGCTTTTTGTAGTTGTTCCTCTGTTCTTGGGTGTTCTGTTCTGCTGTTGGTTTTTTTTTTTTTAATCTTTTTTCTCTCTGCTTTTCAGTTTTTGAAGTTTCTATTGAGATATATTCAAGATCAGAGATTCTTTTCTCAGCTGTGTCCATTCTGCTAATGAGCTCATCAAAGGAATTCTTTTCTGATATAGTGTTTTTTATGTCTAAGATTTCTTTTTGATTCTTTCTTGGAAATTACGTTGTTTATCTGTTCTTGCATGCTGTCTACTTTAACCATTACCATGTTTAGCATATTAATCATCGTTTGTTAAATTCCCTGTCTGATAATTCCAAAATCCCTGCCATATCTGAGGCTAGTTCTGATGCTTGCTGTGCTTCCTCAAATTTTATTTTGTTGCCCTTTAGTATACCTTGTATTTTTTTTTTCATAGCTGGATATAACATACTAGGTAAAAAGTACTGCTGTAAATTGCCCTTTAGTAATGTGGTGGTAAGGTGTGGGGGAGGGAATGTGTTCTAGAGTCTTTGATTAGGTCTCAATCTTTTAATGAGCCTGTGTGTCTGCACTGTAAACTTCACAAGTGCATCACAGTTTTGTTTTTTCTTTTTACTGTTTTTCTTTATTTTTACCCTCTCAGATGGTATAGAATTGCTATAGTGGGCTAGAGCTTGATATTTTCCTCCCTCCAGGTAAGTTAGGTTCTGAGAAAAGCCTAGTAGATTAGATTCTAGTTAAGTAGTTTCTCTAATAATAGGGTCTGAGGGCAGACCTTATTAAGAACAGAATTATATGACGTATTTCAAATATGGCTACTTTCTGCTCACCTTGCTGGAAGCATGAGAGCTTTGTCTCCATTATTCTCTGTGATAACCCAGGAGAGCTACTATAGGTAAAACTCACAAAAGTGTGCCCCCACCTCCGAGACTGGGAGCCCCTGGAGTTTTTAACTCTCAGGCTTTTCCACATTCATCTCCAGCAATTTGTCAATTACAGTTTAGGTTTTTCTACCTTGGAAATGGTAGCTGCAGAGGTTCGTGTTCATGGGTTTCTTCTTTGGTAGGTTGTGATTCTCTGTATTTGCCTATTTTTCCAATTTTAGGGGCAGTGGTTTGCCCTGTGGCCCTACTTTTCTTATGGGTCTAAGAGGAATTGCTGATTTTTCAGTTTGTACAGCTTTTTACTTGTTAGGATGGAGTGGTGATTTCCAAGCTCTTTATATGCTGGACTGGAAACTGGAAGTCCATTTTTCCAATTTTAAATAAACACTTCCTTAGTTTTGTGCTTAATCTGTTTTTGATTCAAGATATGAGTGATGTTTTAACAATAACTGAAAATGGAAATGATTTTCAAGTTGCTTTTTACTCTGAAAAATTTAGGTATACAGAAAAGTAGAGAGAAGACCACAACTAACACCCATGTCTATTGCCTAGAAATGGCATTTATCAAGCTTTTACCATATTATTTTAGTTTTCCTTTTTTTGTTATTGTTTTTCTTGTTGAGGTATTTTAAATAAATCCCTTGGTACTTCACCTGTCATACCTTAGTACAAGTGAGTATCTCTAATCCAAAATACTTAGGACCAGACGTGTTTTGTATTTCAGATTTTTTTTATTTTGGAATATTTGTATATCATAATGAACTATCTCAGGAATGGGACCAAAGCCTGAACATGAAATTCATTTATGTTTCATATATATATCTTATACACATAACCTGAAGGTAATTTTATACAATATTTTAAATAATTGTGTTCTGTTCGTATATATTGAATCATCAGAAAACAAAGGTTTCACTGTCTCATTTCAGTGCCCCAAGTTTTGGATTTTGGAGCATTTGGGGTTTCAGATGTTCAGATTAGTGACACTCAACCTATATGCATCTCCAGAAAACATGGACATTTTCCTGTAACTACCATGCCATTATCAAATCCAACAATATTAACATTTCTTTGATTTTCATCTAATAACCAGTCCTTATTCAATTTTCCTCAGGTGCTTCAAAATATGGGGTTCTCTTTTTTCAGTTGATTTGTTCAAATCAGAATCTAAACAAAGCCAGTAACTGATTTTGGGAAAAATCTTGTTCTATGGAAAAAGCATTTTGAGAAATACATGTTCGAAAACGTTTACACTGTTATATGATTTTGTGCTGAAAATAATGTAAGCATTCCACACTTTTAAAATCTCACATCTCTCTCCACTCTTAACACGCTGGAGGTGCATTTGACTCTCTCTATTGTTCTACCATAGATATCTTTGACAGCCTTCTGGGAATGCCCGCTGTGGCCAGATGCAGAGGATTTGCTCTTCTTCCCGTTTTTAAGTGGGAAAAGCTTGCCTTCTGGGCTGAGTTCTTCCAGATTTTCCTTATTACTACCTGTCATATTACATGTTTATTCACATATTTTGTCTCTTATTACTTAGAAGCCATTTCCTTATAGTTATTTTTAGTTCTTACTGTCTAGTATCACATGGCACCTGAGGTTCTAAGATACCACTTGGGACAAAATGCTGCTTTTTGAAGACTGAAGAAAAAACTCAACTGCTTCATGTCTTTTGGGTGAATTATAACTCAAAATGTACAGAACACCACTCTATTCAATAATTTGTAAGTAATTATCTCATTTGATTCTCACAGTCTTCTGTGTTCCCAAAGCATAGCAGTATAATGCCAGTGGGAAGGCACAGAACAGAAGAAAGCTAACAGAGGAGGAGAATATTTGATTGGGGTAATTAATGTCTCAGTCAATTCAGGCTTCTGATGTGGTTTCTATCTGAAAGTGTTATTTGGAAAATACCTGACATGAGAGTACATGACTTCTAAAATTATACCTAATGTAGACTAAACACCATCAAACTTACTAGATGGGGATTTGACTTCTTAATGTAGGTACAACCTTAGATAAACTCATTTTAATACTTAGTGTTATACACAACCCACTTTAGAGAACCCTAGTTCCATTATAATTAATTATTTATTGAAACCCATCTGTGTACTTACCTCTGAATAGCTATAAATGAAAACCTAGTCCTTCCCTAGGGCCCTTCTGAGCTAAATTCTGTTGGTTAATGTTCTGGTATTATTGGACAATGGATTGATCCACAGCTCAGAAAAATTCTCTGAAGTTTATATTAATTATGAAGACCATGAAAAGTGATCTTTTATATTTGCTCTAAGCAAAAGTTAGAATCAATTGTTTTTTAAGTACCAAATATGGTTGATGGTAAATCTGTTAGGTATCACTTCAGAGTATTAGTACATGGGTAAACTCAGTTGGTGTATTGATTAATGATTAGATTAAGGATTAAATCTGTCACTTGCCTTCACAAAGGACAATCCCCACTAATATCAGTGCTGATGCTTTCAGTGTTCACAACAGGCAGGGCCACCAATGAAGTTTTAAGCAGTGTTGTCACTGCTATAAAGTAAATCACTCAATGCTCATGTTTTGCTAACTTTGAGTGTTCTCATTGCCAGGAAGCCACAGCTAATGCTCTGGGGCTTTGCTACTGGAACTCAGGTCTGGCAGCAACTTTGGCATCACCTAGTTGCTCATGGAGGCCACCGAGACCTGTTGAATCAGAATTTGAATCTGTATTTTTAACAAGATCCCTAGGTGATTCATAGACATATCTAAGTCTGAGAGACATTGTACCTAGTCCATTAGAGAATTGTTGGAGCTATGAGAGCCAAGAGGTTCTTCTCTCTATATAGATAGAAAACAAGGTCCCAGAGGGCTCAAGAGATCTGCCCAGTTATAATCAAGCAGGTTGCTGGCAGAGATAGAGTCAGGTCAGGTCCTGTCCCATATGTTGGTGACATCTGTTGTCTCTCAGCAGACCATCCCCAACCTGTCTGTAGCAACCTTGGCATTCTCTCTCTCTTGGGGATGTCCAATCTGCACTGCCAGTCCAAAGCAGGTTTCTTGCACCTCTCTACCTTGCCTCCACTTACAGGGAATGTGACTCAAGACGAGTCAATTAGCTTCTCACCCTGGGTCATGCAATCTTGAGTGAAGACACACAGGGATGCAAGGTACCTGGAGCTGAATCATCTCATGGCAGCACTACAGAGGAAGACCCATGGGCTCTTTCCTGTTGCTGCCCCAGGAGAAGAGCTGCTTCCTGTGGTAGCAGAGTTGTCCAGCACTTCCTTCTATTCCGTTCCTTAGAAATAACCACTATCAATTCTTTATAAAAAAAATCCCTACTCCTTTCAGAATTTCCAGGCATAAACCAGTGTATGTGCCTTTATAAATTATGTAAATTTCCTCATCCAACAGACACTTTTCTGCATCTCGTTTGTTCCCTTAGTGTAGGTCGTAGTTCCTTATGGAGAGTTCAGAATCTTGGATTTTAGAGCTGTAATACAGTGCACACAGCAAATGTCATACAATACTACTAGTGAGGTCTAGGGTAGCACCTTATAATTAAACACATTAATTTTTTTTTGGAACTAGAAGATACGAGTATTCTATTCACACCAAGTTAGATAAATTAATACTTTACATATTCTCGTGTCAGGTCAGTATTTGATGCCAAGTGAGTGTAGGATTGGCCATGTTTTGCCACTAATTAAGTTTCTTTAAAAAAAAAAGTAATTTCTAGAGTATTTTGGATTTGGGAATTGTGTATAAGAAATTATGGAACATATAATACATCCTGAAGATATGATTTTCAAATCAGTACTTACAGATCTACCTGAATATTTTTCACTTCTGCAGATATATTCTATTATATGGATGCAACATAATTCATTTAACCAGTCTTCTATTGATAGGCATTTAGAATTTTCCAATGTTTGGTCTTACATATAATGTTGTACTGATTGTCCTTGTGTGTCTATTTTAATGTACTTGTACAAATATAAAACAACAATTTAAATGTATGAATAGGGCCAATTTGAGGAAAAATGTTTCTCATTTGCTGGTTGCGATTGATTTCTCCCATAGTGAAAGACATTTATGTAGAAAATTCTAAATCCAATGGTGGAAAATATCCTGGTATCGTGGAAAGAACTCATTGCTGAGAGTCAGAACCCATGTTCTGGTTCAGTCTACACCATTTAACATGAGCAATTCCAGTTTTTTGTGTATCACTTTCTCAGTCCATAAAATAAAGAATTGTAATATATCAATCAATATGATTTCCACTGAACAGGTACTGTTTTAGGTGCTAAAAAAATAGCTGTGACCCCAAATACACAATAATCCCTACTCACATGGAACCTACATTTTAATGAAAAAGAACAACAATAAACATGATAACTAAGTAAACATTTAGTAGGTTAGATAATAATAAGTGTTAAGGAAAAAAAGAGGAAACAAGGCAGGAAAAAGTAATAGGATAGGTCAGGAAGGAGAATTAAAATTTAGACATTAGGGTCAGGGAAAACTTCACTCAAAATATCTGCACAGAGCCTGAACGAAGTAGAGAAACTATCCACGCAGATATGTGGGGATAAACAGTCCAGGCAGCAGAACCAGCAAGCGCCAAGATGCTAAGGCAAGATCATTCCAGGAATGTTCAAGAAGTTCCAAAGATATGGGGTGGGGAAGAAGAAGGAGGTGAACTTAGAGAGACAGCAGGGAGCCGATGAAAGCGCTTTATAGGTTTCAGTAAGGAATTTGGCCTGTAGTCTGTGTGAGATATGAAGTCCTTGGAGGATTGCAGACACAAGAGGAATGTGATCTGGTTAACAGTTTCAAAGGGCCTCTGTGTTTTCAAACTATACTAAAAGGGGGCAAGGGCAAAGTAGGGACACTAGGTTGGAAGCTATTGAGCCAATCCAGACAAATGATAATGGTGGAAAGTGCTGAGTGGTGAGAAATGGCTAAATTCTGGATATAATCTGAAGATAAACTTAATAGGAGTCATTGATGGATTTGATACACGATGTGAGAGTAAAAGGATTTAACGATGACTCTGGAGTTTGTTGTCTAAGCAACTGAAAGAATGGAGTTGTATCAAGTAAGATGGGAAGCAGACTGCTTGGCTTTGGATGTATCGAGTTTGAGATGTCTACTAGATATTCTAGTAAAAATGTCCTATCCAAGTTGACACTTGGATAGAGATGAGTATGGAGTTTAAGGGGGAGTGGTCTAGGTTGGAGACATAAATTTGGCAGCCATCAATGTGTAGATGGAATTTAAAGCTTTGAGACTGGATGGGATCACGCAGGGAGTGAGTACAGTCAGAATGAGAGGTCTGGACTGAATCTGGAGGAATTTCAACAATTAGCAGTCAAAGAGATAAGGAGGAGGGAGCAAGATTCAGTGGGAATGGACAGAGAGGGAGGAGGAAGTCAGGAGAGCATGGTATCCTGGAAGCCAAGTGAAGACAATGTTTTCAGGAGGAGAGTGGAAACACTGTTGCCAGGTCAGGTTAGGAGAGGAATTTGGCATCAGAGGGTCACTGTGAACCTAAGAACAATTCAGTGGAGTGGTGGAGATGACAGACTGACTGTGGTGGGTTCGAAAGAGATGGGAGGAGAGAAATGGAGGATGGTGAATGTTGCAACTCTCCTAGGTAGTTTTTGTGAACATGTGTAACAGAAAGAAAAGCAATGGAACCTGATGGGGGCAGGTGGCACCAAGGCAAACCTTTGTTTTTTTTAAATTGGAGAATTAATGTCATGTTTATATGCTAATGCAAGTGATTCAATAGAGAGGGAAAACAGGGATGCTACAAGAGAGAGGGAAGGCTTTTTGGAGCACATCAACTGAGCAAATGGAAGGGGATGGGATCTGGTGCAGAAGTGGGGATCTGGCCTCATCTAAGCTCTTCTTTAGTAATGGGAGAGACTCTAGTAGGCAGGAAATGTGGTGGGAACTTGTGGAAGTTCTGTTTTTAGGCTTCAAAAATGGGAGGTTAGGACATTATGGAGAGTAAAGTAGAACTCTGGGGAGGAAAGGAATGAGGCAGAGGGCTGCTGTTTATTATTATTATTTTATTTTATTTTACTTTTTTTGAGACAGAGTCTTGCTCTGGTCGCCCAGGCTGGAATGCCGTGGTGCAATCTCAGCTCACTGAAACCTCCGCCTCCTGGATTCAAATAATTCTCCTGCCTCAGCCACCTGAGTAGCTGGGATTACAGGCGCATGCCACCACGCCCGGCTAATTTTTGTATTTTTAGTAGAGACGGGGTTTCACCATGTTGGTCAGGCTGGTCTCAAACTCCTGACCTCGCGATCCATCTGCCTTGGCCTCCCAAAGTGCTGGGATTACAGGCGTGAGCCACCACACCTGGCCTGTTTATTATTATTAAATAATATTATTTAATAACTCTGTGCTACTACTTGATAATTAAAACTATGTACATATATTAATTTGATAAAACGAACATTTTTTAAAAATAAGAGAGGAGAATGTCTGGACTACTTCTCTGGGTGAATTTCAGGCAACCCTTGAGATGAATGGAGGAACACAACAACCAGCTGTGGAGTCATGGTTCTAGAATGGAATGGCCAATGTCAGAATGAACCATCAGGGTATGAAAGATTTTCTTTGGGTTTTAAAACACGAAGAATATTAAAAGTAGCAAAACAATATTATTGCATTTCACCAGGACTTCTATCAGGAGAGATCCTGCCTCTTACAATTGCAAATATATTTCAGTGATTAAGCTATGTTAATCACTGCTATTTCTGCCTTTCAAAGTCTCAAACAAATAGTTTTTCAGCTCTATGATGTTGGGAGCTCTTTGTAACTTGAAGACTGAGACTGGAGGATCTCCCTCTCTGTCTTTCCCTCCCCTCCCTCTCTCTGTTCCACCTCTTTCTCTGTCTTTTCCCTTCATCCTGTTGCAAGACATGGGCCTCCACAAGTCACATTCTCAGTCAGGAACTATTTTTTTTTTTAGATGGAGTCTTGCTTTGTTGCCCAGGCTAGAGTGCAGTGGCATGATCTGCAGCCTCTGCCTTCCAGGCTCAAGCAATCCTCCCACCTCAGCCTCCCAAGTAGCTGGGACTACAAGTACATGCCCACTACATCCAGCTAATTTTTGTATTTTTTGTAGAGACGGGGTTTCACCATGTTACCCAGCCTGGTTTTGACTTCCTGAGCTCCCACTTCAGCCTCTCAAGGTGCTGGGATTACAGGTATGAGCCACTGTGCCCAACTCAGTGAGGAACTTCTTTATTTTTCTGAGAATCTCCTTTTTTCTTCCGTCTATCTAGATTGAACTTATTTTTCAAAATTCAGATCAAATTTTGCTTTCACACTGAAGCTTCTTTTGACCAATCCAGTTCTCACTTATCTTTTCCTCTTTTTCTTTACTTCTCTTTATACTTGGAGAGATAAAAAGCCCAAGTATATTGTTGGAAATAGTGAAAGGGCGTTAAGGTGTTATATGTTTGGAAGAATTTGTCTGCGTAAGGCTCTCTGTGAATTTTTAATAGAGCAGCTTAGAAGGGAAAAGGAAGTTTTCAATAGAAATATCAGGGCATTTGTATTTTTAGAATACAATACTAAAAATTGGGCTTTTATAAAAGGTGGACTTTAAAAGGAAGTTTTCAATAGAAAAGTTGGTCTAAATATCAGGACATTTGTATTTTAGTCCTGACTCTGCCACTAGCAGTTTGGCTTCAATCAAGTCATATAACTTATTTGTCCCTCAATAACCTCATCTTTAAAATTAATGTCTTCGACTATATAATCCAAGTCTAGACACGATGGCTAAAATGCAAACATTCAGCTGCAATTTAAAGATAGGAAGAGTTAGTTGGGGGCAGATTTTGCCTTTGAGAGTGTGTGGGATTATGGGTTGGCACTGGACTTTCTATGCCCCAGACAATGTCTGTTGTCAGACCTCTCATCATCCTGTGGAGCTGTCATCCCATCCCCAGACCTCTTACCCTGCCCCAAACCACAGAGGCACTGCACTAGCTCTTGCTCATCTGGGTCTCAGTCTTTGTTCTGAGCTGCTTACCCTGGCCCACCCCTCCTTCATGGTTATCTCAATCTGCATCCTCTCAGCTTTACACTGAATTGCTCTTTTTTTTTTTTTTAAGTTTATTGAGACTTTTATTATGGTCCAATGTACGAGCTATCTTGATAAATGTTTCATGTACACTTGAATATGTTTTCAATATGTTTTCTACTTTTAAAAAAAAATTATACTTTAAGTTCTGGGATACAAGTGCAGAATGTGCAGCTTTGTTACGTAGGTATACACGCGCCATGGTGGTTTGCTGCACCCATCAACGTGTCGTCTACATGAGGTATTTCTCCTAATGCTATCCCTCCCTTTGCCTCTCACCCCACAACAGGCCCCGGTGTGTGATGTTCCCCTCCCTGTGTCCCTGTGTTCTCATTGTTTAACTCCCACTTATGAGTGAGAACATGTGGTGTTTGGTTTTCTGTTTCTGTGTTAGTTTGCTGAGAATGATGGTTTCCAGCTTCAATCATGTCTCTGCAAAGGACATGAACTCATCCTTTTTCATGGCTGCATAGTATTCCATGGTGCATATGTGGCACATTTTCTTTATTCAGTCTATCACTGATGGGCATTTGGGTTGGTTCCAAGTCTTTTCTATTGTGAATAGTGCTACAATAAACATACTATCCAGAATCTACAAAGAACTTGAGCAAATTTACAAGAAAAAAACAACCCTATCAAAAAGTGGGCAAAGGCTATGAACAGACACTTCTCAAAAGAAGACAGTAGAGGCAACCTAAACACAGAGACAGCGGGCTCTGGGATTGGGCAGCCAGCCTCTCTGCTGGAGGCTCTGGGGTCCACGGATGACTGTCTTCTCCTGGTTAAAGGTGGAATTTTCCTTGGTACTGTTGATGCAGCAGGAATGCTAGCTGGATTTATTACAACATTATCACTGGCTAAAAAGAAAAGCCCTGCATGGTTCAATAAGGGAAGCATGGCCACGACTGTATTACCAGAAAGCAAGTCTTCCCTTGTCTTGCGAGCTCTGGGCTGGGGCTCACTATATGTGTGGTGTGGGGTTGGTGTGATTAGCTGCTCAGTCTGGAAAGCTTTAGGAGTTCACAGTGACATGTAAGAGATATCCTCATTTTAATTGAAGGCTACATCACCAACTTTCTACCCGAGAAGTCGTTTTTCTTCGGGACCCACAATCAAAGGCTTTCCTCTGGCATGAGAAAGGAGTAGCATTCTCGTCTGGTGAGTTTTTAGTGCTGAAGTGACTCCCAGTTGTCCCCGACCCCGCTCAAGCTCCTGCTGACTGTCCCAGTGTGGGTCTGGCCAGGACTGGCACCAAGGCAGTGGGATCCTTTATAAATAGGCCTCCAGCGCCATACACTAGAAAGCAGGAGCCCACTTCTGGGATACTGGGAGATGGTGCAGGCAGCCACCGGTACTAAAGCACAGCGCCCTATCCTTCCCGGCAGGGCCACAGTTCAGAAAATGTAACCTGATTTTCATCTGTAGTCACTAGAAGCATTTTTCCTTGACATTCATACTAAAAATAGAAAACCAGTAATTCCAGGGATCTGGGTTAGCCTCTTAAACATGTCAACTATTGATGAGAATACTCTTTGTAAAACTGACTCCAGAAATCACTTGCTAGAGAAGCAGCCCTTCACTGCCTTAGTCTGAGCAGCCACGGAAAGCACGTGTTGGAGGCGCTGGCAGGGCCCGCGCAGCCGCAGTAGAGGGCCGGGGGCAGGTCGTGCGCACCCGCCATAGAGGGCTTGAAGGTGCTGCCAACGGCTCTCTCGGCGTCTCGACGTTCTGGTCAGCAGCTTTTTCCCGTTCTCTCCCTCCAGTTCTTGAGTGAGCAGCCCCGAGTTGGACTGTGCCTGTTGTGTGGGTCAGCCAGAGAGTGAGCTCGGCGGGAGCGAATTTTCTGTGCCTGGGGATGGCCCTGTGTCCCCGTCAGGCGGCGTGCATGCTGCTCAAGGGCGCCTGGCTCTTCACCCCCGTGAGCAAGATGGCGACTGTGAAGAGTGAGCTTATTGAGCGCCTCACTTCGAGGAGCCCTGTCATCACAGTAAGGTCTCCATCATAGGAACTGGATCAGTGGGCATGGCCTGCGCTAGCAGCATCTTATTAAAAGGCTTGAGTGATGAACTTGCCTTTGTGGATCTTGATGAAGGCAAACTGAAAGGTGAGACAATGGATCTTCAATATTCAGCCCTTTCATGAAACTGCCAAACATTGTTTGTAGCAAAGATTACCTTGTCATGACGAACCCCAACCTAGTGATTATTACAGCAGGTGCACGCCAAGAAAAGGGAGAAATGCGCCTTCATTTAGTCTAGCGAAATGTGACCATCTTAAAGTTAATGATTTCCAGTATTGTCCAGCACAGCCTCCTCTGCAAACTGATTATTGTTTCCAATCCAGTGGATATCTTAACTTACGAAGCCTGGCAGTTGAGTGCATTTCCCAAAAACCGTGTTGTTGGAAGCGGCTGTAATCTGGATACTGCTCGTTTTCTATTCTTGATTGGACAAAAACTTCGTATCCACTCTGAAAGCTGCCATGGATGGATCCTCGGAGAGCATGGAGACTCAAGTGTTCCTGTGTGGAGTGGAGTGAACATAGCTGGTGTCCTTTTGAGGGATTAATCTCTGATATAGGAACTGATAAAAATCCTGAGCAGTAGAAAAATGTCCACGAAGAAGTGATTGCTAGTGCCTATGAGATTATTAAAGTGAAAAGTTCTACTTCTTGGGCCATTGGCCTATCTGTAGCTGATTTAACAGAAAGTATTTTGAAGAATATTAGGAGAACACATCCAGTTTCCACTATAATTAAGGGCCTCTGTGGAATAAATGAAAAAATATTCCTCAGTATTCCTTCCTTGGAGAGAAGGGTATTACCAGCCTTATAAAGATAAAGCTGACCCCTGAAGAGGAGGCCCATATGAAAAAGAGCGCAAAAACACATTGGGAAATTCAGAAGGAGCTTGAGCCTTAAAGTTGTCTAAAACTACTATTCTGAAATTATTGAAGAGATCATAGGTACAGGATTATATATCAAAATTTTGAATAAACTTGAATTCCTAAAAGATGGAAACAGGAAAGTGGGTAGAGTGACTTTCCTATTTATTTAGTCTTCCAGCTCTTTTATTTAGCATCCAGGTGCTGGATGATACTTATCTACAATTCCCAAAGAAAGTGATTTTGGTACCACTGATGTAGCAGCACTTACCTTGTTATATATATGTAGTTGCCATTTGGTTCCCAGAAAGTAGGATGTAGGTATTTTTTCTGTTCTAGAAATTCTGATTCTTTTCTTTAGATATATGCTATTTCTTCTTGCTGGTTTATATCTATGTTCATTTGTATGCTATAAAAAATTGGTAATTTCCTCTACAATGTAAAAAGTATGTACATACAAGAAAAAAAAAAGAAGACATTTATGCAGCCAACAAACATATGAAAAAAAACTCAATCATCACTGGTCATTACAGAAATGCAAATCAAAACCACAATGAGATACCATCTCACACCAGTTAGAATGGCAATCATTAAAAGGTCAGGAAACAACAAATGCTGGAGAGAATATGGAGAAATAGGAACACTTTTATAATGTTGGTGGGAGTGTAAATTAGTTCAACCGTTATGGAAGACAGTGTGGTGATTCCTCAAGGATCTAGAACCAGAAATATCATTTGACCCAGCAATCCCATTACTGGGTATATACCCAAAGGATTATAAATCATTGTACTATAAAGACACATGCTTTCTCTTTTTTCTGACTTGCTCTTCAGACTTAATGCTCCGTATTACCTTCCTCTCTATGAGTTTGTCTCCCCCTAGAAGATAGTCTATGTTTTCCAGTTGGCTGTGGACCTGATTCTGCTTGGGGCATGTATTTCTCTTGATTACTTGAATACCATGGGACCCACCCATGCTTTCTGGGACTCAGGCATAAGGCAATCACCTCAATTTTCTATGTCCATGTAATGACTCTGGTGCTGGTGTTATCCTGTTAACTAGATTGTAGTTGTGGTTCTCTGCATGTAAGGATCAATGATTTTTTTCCTGCTGATTCCCCCAACAACCTTATATAATGTTGCATTCCTATAAGATGCTTAGAAACTATTTGCTAATTTGTACATTCCCACTTTTCAGATCCTTACCCAGCTTATCTTTTGTTGGAGGATTTTGTAAAAACAAAAAGGGGAAGAGTAGACACTGCTGAAGGAAAGAACTTAAAAGTCAGGAGCTGTCTTGGTTTCCCCTTTTATTTTCTTCCTCTTGCTTTTGTTATCTCCTCTTTCTAATATAGTAATAGGAGTGTATGACTACCACATATATTTGTTTAAATTTAACTTAAAATATCCATTCTAGGTAATCTGCCTTTAGCCCTTTTCTATCAGGGTACTATATTTTATTATTAATTAATTCCTTATAATTAACTTCATTTATTAATTTCTTATTAAATAATCTCATAATGGAAAAGGAGCACCAATTCCTAGTTGAATAAAGAGGGGAATCACTTCGTTGTCAGGACAGAAACTCATTCAAGCCAGCTTAGGTCAGAAACAAAACAGTGGGGAATGTGTTGAATGTCTGAAGGTATCTCTAATAACCGTAGAGTAATAATTATAGAGATATGTCATTTAGTACTGGATCCAGGACCCAGAAAATTTGAATCCAAGGTTACTTGCTTTGTTTTTTTCAGAAGATAGGCTCTGCTCCTATCGCTACATCAACTTTATTTTTCCTGGGTCTTCCTGTAGATTATCTTACTGTGCTCCGGCCCGTGCATGTTGTTCCCAGCCTCTGCATTTCCAGGTTTCCTAACTCAAACACTTACCAGAAACTAAGTTCAGTCTAGTTTCTGTGTTCCAATTCTAAATTCCAAGAAGAGATTCTGATTGTCCAGCTTTGGTCAGATACAGACCCCCCATCCTGTCAGCAGGGGTTAGGGAGTAGAAGAGTCATGTCCTACAAACATGGGTACAAATATGGGCATCAGCACGGGGGAGGTGCTTACTCCTGAAAGTCCCTAAGTGTTGGTGTAGAACAGTTTCTCAATATATACTGGTTGATTTTACTACGTCAGGCTCACAAAGTTTATACAGAATAGACCTTTCCAATCTCCTTAATTTCTTTGTTTTGGAATGTGGCTGATGTCTGAATATAGTATCCAACAAAATAATTAAAGCACTGTTTGGAGATGTAGCTTGAAGGGCAATCACTTTTTAACTTAATATGTGTCTTAGATCTTGATTTAACTGTCTTTTTTGTGGGGTGAAAATTTGTTTGATCTTGTCTTATCATTAGAAAAGACACAGCATGGGAATTCTATGCATTCCTGTAAAGTTCAAACACATTTCCTTTTGTTGACAGGTAGTAATTTGTATGAGGCAGGCAAAGGAAGAATGGGTTCAGACAAATGATTCAAGTTCACAAATATGCAAATTAATGGATTTTCTAATTTTTTTTTTTTTTTTTTTGGAAACTTTTACCTTAAGCCTGTTGATTAGTTGTGATTGCTTTGTAACAAGAATCTGGAGGCCATCTGAGGACATCATCACTGATCTGGGGAAACAGGACCTGCTTTGGGGAATTGATCTTACAAGATCGAGGCAGCACTTTCCAACATAAATGTAATGTGAGCCACATATGAAACTTGAAATTTTCTGGTAGCCACGTAAAAAGTTGGTAAAATAAATCAGTAATTAATTTTAATAATTTTACTGAAACTGATATATTCAAAGTAGTATTTCAGCATGTAATCAATATAAAAATCATTAGTGAGATATTTCACATTCTTTTTATATTAAGTCTTTGAAATCTGGTGTGTGTTATATGCTTAGAGCACAACTCAATTCAGATGTTAATTTTTCAATGATTAAAGTGAAATGCAGACCTACCAAAACATGACATTTGTGTTTAATAGAAAAATATTTTAGGTTGCTTCAGTTTATTTTAATGCATTTAAATAAAATAAATTCAATTTGTCAATCTGCAGTAACTTTATTGCAAATGATCAGTAGCATTTACTGATTTCCTATTAAATAATCTCATAGTGGACAGTGGCTTGTGGCCATTGTATTGGACAGCACAGTTTTAGAGAATGGGATTCATGAAATTTGAGACCAGAGTTTGTCTTTCACCAGTGAAGCTTAACCTAAGAGCGAATTTTGTTATGAATCGGTGTCCACTGTGTTGCTGCTCGAGTATCACTCAGAATTCCGTCTCTGGCCACTCACTGTTGACAGTGGCTTTGCTGATCTCATCCTCACCACTGCGGCTGGCTCTAGTCATCACCCTGCTGCATCTGTCCTAGCCCAACCCAGTAGTGGTGGCCCTGCCCACCACTTTGCAGCCCTGAAACTTGTCTGTCTCTTGCTCCAGGGCAGACTTTCTTGTAGTCTTGTTCTGCTGGCAATAGTCTTAATGCCCTAATGCTTTAATGACATTACATGAGTTTGGCACAAGTTGCAAATTTGGAGATTATTGTGTTAAAAACTGAAAACTACTGTAGCAAAAGGACTTGCTTTATTTTGGTTAACCCTGTGTTTTCCAAGCTTAGTTGACCACAAGTCTCTCTTAAAAGAATAACATTAAGTTACTGCAGGAGACCAAAAATATGTCAAAAATATGCATGAAGATACTGTAGGAGACCAAAATATGCCACCCCAAAATATTTCTGTTTGGCATGAAGGTTATTTTGAGCTGATTAATTTGAGACACTGCAGACACAGGGGAAGCTCTGAAAACAGAGAAGTTGCCCTTTCGTAAGGGAAATTTATATTTGTAAAGGAAATCTCTATCAGGAAGGATGTCGCTTTATCTCTACCAAGAAAAGAAGGATGATTAAACCACTGGAGACTCACGAATGAAGAAGGCACTGACTTAAATCTGCATAACTACCCTTGCCTTTTGATATGGTTTGACTGTGACCCCACCCAAATCTCATCTTGAATTGTAGCTCCCACAATTCCCATGTGTCATGGGAAGGACCCCATGGGAGGTAATTTCATCATGGGGGCAGATCTTTCCCGTGCTGTTCTCATGGTAGTGAATAAGTCTCACGAGATCTGATAGTTTTATAAATGGGAGTTCCCCTGCACAAGTTCTCTTGTAAGAGAACTTGTAACTTATAACTGCTATGTAAGAAGTCCCTTTGTGCTTCATCTTCCGCCATGATTGTGAGGTCTCTCCAGCCATGTGGAACTGTGAGTCCCTTAAACTTCTTTCCTTTATAAATTACCCAGTCTCAGGTATGTCTGTATTAGCAGCATAAGAACAGACTAGTACACCCTTGTTTACTGTGCTTTTCCTGGGCATCTCTCCATAACTACCCTTTCCCCACACCCTCCTTTCTTTGTTTCAGCAGATGATGGTATTTAAGCCTGAACCCAAAACCATGCCTTTGAGATTTACTTATTTCTTTGGGTTATCTCCTAGTATATATGAGGCATACATGCTCTTAAGCTTCTGTTTATTTTTCTAATTTGCCCATCTTTTGTTACAGGGATCCATCCCAACTAACAACTATGAAGGGTGGAGATAAAATTACTTTTCCTCCCCTATATTACATACTACTGAAGTGTTCTGAAACACACACTCTCAGAAATACTGCTCTGGTTGGCTACAGAGTGCTTGATTGTGAGACCTGCTCTTTTGACCATGTTTGACTTCAACAGGTCCTTGAATGTACCATTCTGTACGTGTCTGTAGAGGACATCTGTTATTTTTGCCTGAACATCATCTGTTCCCTGTTTTCTGGTATCAGAATCCTCCTTTCCACGGGGAATTCATTCTACATTGGTTGGATGTGACATTTGTCACCTCTTCCTAGCCACAGAGTTGGGTACATGGTGTGGAGACTGTTATTGTTCATACTCCCTTTTTTCACCTGGGCACATAGTTAGACTGTATTTTCCTAATTCCCTTGCATTTAGCATTGGCCATGTGACTAAGGTTGGAGCAATGGACAGTGAGCAAAAGTAATGTATACAAATTCTAGGCTGAGGCCTGAAGACAACAGGAATGCTTTGTCAGTGCTCTATTTTCTTTCCCAGAAGCTGGAGCAAGGATTTGCTTTCCTCCAGGTTCAACCACACACACACACTAGGGGCTGATAGGAAAACAAAGTGGAAGAAATCTAGATTTCTGAATGACTCCATGGCGCAGAGCCCTTACTATTATGGAATATCACCTCAGGTTATGAGAGAGAAGTATACCTCTATTTTCTTGAAGCCATTGAATTATTATCTTTTAAAGTCTCTTTGCTATTGAAGCATAGCCTTATTCTGGAAAATATAGTACATGGACTCAGTTATAATCCCACTTCTGCTGTCCATGATGAATGTTCCAGGAATTGGACCTAACCCAGATCAAAGTCATGCTTTGGATGTTTATGCTAAAGCTAGCTGAATTCTTCCTTTTTGTAGTTAACTTGTAAAATATATATCCACACCATCTTTCTTTCTCTCTCTCTCTCTTTTTTTTTTTTTTTTTTTTAAGCCACTGGGAGATGGCTGGCTTGAGAATGAAGCCACTTCTCTTAGAGAAACAATTTCAGGAAATGGTGAGAAACAGGACCTCCAGATCCAGCTGTGCTTCAAATGGGATTCATCATTGAACTTGATAATTGAATGAAACAGTTACCAGTTTTGCTTAACTTAGCCTTAATTGGATTAATGTTACTTTCCATAAGTCTGGAAAAATACACTATATATTTCCTTCTTCTTCTAACACTGTCCTTTGCCATTAGGCCACTTGCTGGTGCCATGCTCTTTCTTGCTTGCCAGAGCAAATTAAGGCAAAGTTTGCTCATCCTGCACTGAAGATTCAACCCAGTTGCTCTTTGGGAGGGTAAAGGAGGACCCTTTACCCAAAGAATGTAGGACGCTTTACCCAAATAAATGTAGGACATGCTATCCTGAGAGCTCTGTGCATACTATAGGAAGAGCCAGAAACTATCTACCTCATTGGCTTAGGGAATTAAGCTTCTTTTCAGCCTTCTTCATTTCTCTTCCTCTCTATGGATATAGGAGGAATGCTAAGATAGACAAGGGAGCTTCCTGGACCAAAGGAGAAATCACTACTTTCTAGATGAACAAGGTCCCATTTAGAGTAGAGATGACTTTATTAGTCGAGGAGGCATAACTACCATGAGTATATGGAATAAAAGACCTTACACAATTGTGGGAAGAGCTGGGGAAGCAAGGGTTCAGGAGTTGGAGATCAGAATTAAAGGAATAATCAGTCTTCCTGAAACCCTGGTGCAGGTGGACAAGACAGGATGTACAGAGCAATCAAGGACATCCTGTTCCTGAAGTGGGAACAGAAAGGGAAAGTTCATGGGGAAGTCTATGAGAAGGTATTGATTTTATGTAGCTACCTCCTTTGTGGTTCTGTAGCTGGGCTTCTGGTGGTAGGCATGGGGCTTCTGTTAAGCAGTAGTGCCAGTGGTCAGGAAGAAGAGTTGGAAAGGGAGGAGAGGAGAGTGTGAGCAAACTGGATCCTCTGATGCAGACGGGCACCTCTGCATCAATCATGTGACTGCAAAGACCTTTGGGAAATAATAGCTGCTACTTTATTTCTGTCTCCCAAATCCTAAGTTCTTTTAGTCAGTGGTAACCTGGAAGCATACAGGACGGGAAATGTGGAAAATGTAGTTTGTAGCTTGGTCAAATTGACTTTAGAAAAACCCAGCACAAGGCCCATCCCTGGGTGGTGATACCAAGGCAAATCACGAGTGATCTGTCAACATGGTGCAATTGGCACAACTTATCCTTGGAAAGTGATTCAGGCTGCTATGTCAGGTCAGTGCTTTCTCTGTAGCATCTGACTCTTTCGTTCTTTATATATATCATCTGTTTAAACTATTCCCACCACAGAGGGGTTCCTGACCCTACCCATCACCCTGTTTCTTCCCTGCCATTGGATTGTCAAGGCTTCATATCTGGTTGCTTCCTGTTATTCCTACCAAATTGTTCAGTGGTGATAACTGCCCAAGCCCTAACATACTCCTGTTGCTTGTAATTATTCAGTGTGAACCTAGGCAGGCTTGGAAGGCCCAAGACTCTTTCCAGGCTGGGTTCCTGGCTCAGCCCCACCCACTTCTGCAGCCACCTCTGGTTCAATTGCCTTAACTTCTGGGGAAGCCAGTCTTGGTCTTCCTTTGGTGACATCGAAACCCTGATACTATTAGTGATTTTTTTGTAGTTAACAGACTTCTTCTCACTTGACTAAAGGTTTTTCTCTGTGTTTTAATATGAACGAAATGGATTTGGGGGAATATTTGGAGCTGAGGAAAGCATATGGATTTAGTGCCAACAGACTTGCTTTCATAAGCGTATTGTGGTAAACACAAACAAATGAAAAACGAGCAAAAAGGTTGCAACAATACTGGGTCTGGCCCTAGACACACCTGTAGGGTAACTGCACCTGGTAGCAATAATTTAAGCATGCCATTACAATTACTCTGTATGGCAGATGCAACTGAAAGTATTTTCTAAGCTAGGGAATTTGGGAGTGGCCAACCCGGAGATTCATCCTTTATCTATGATAAACATCTGAGCTCCATCTCATCCCATGGAACATGAGCCATACAGGAGATTGAAGTCCTGAGTTTTCAGTTAAATGAAGAATGCCAGGTGGAGGTCGTTGGGGAGAGGTGTTAAGTGAAAATGCTATAAACTGCATGATATTTACAGGCAGTTGCAGTTTTCCTGACTAGCCTGTTGCCACTGGATGCTCTCCCTTGTATGTTAGCCCCTGATAAAACCCCATGTCTTGTTTACTAGCTCTGGGTCTCTTCTTTGGCCTCTTGAAACTGATGGCTTCCCTATTGAGGTTAGGGGTTCGATACAATATCACCCTTCAGGTTAGAATATGAATGAGAATTCAGAGGTGAGATTAGCTTTCTGACAGCAGAGGTCCAGCTGGGAAGGCAAGGAGTGACATACTGCTAGTCTCCCTAGAAGTTTGTACCTTCCCCACGCACAGTTTACTCAACCTACACAATGACTGGATTTGAATCATAATCCTAGGTTTTATTTGCATTGTCATTTTGGACACCTCATTTAATGTTTCTGAGTCTCAGTTTCTTCACTTATTTAAAAAATGGGATGAAGATTTCCTGCCTTACAATGTTATTGTAAACATTAGATAAAGCATCTAAAGTGCAGGACACAGTAGTTTGTGATGAATAAATGGTAACTCCTACTGCACTATTAAATTCTAGATCCTAAACCCTAGCATGGTCACTACTGAAGCTTTATTACTAAATTTAAGCCAACTTCCAAAGAGCTGCAGCAAGAGGAGTCTGTCAACGATTAAGTCCTGGCAGACCTCTTGATTATACAAGCTTGTTCTTATTGAATATTCAGGGTCTATATAGGAAGAAACTGTGCTAGTGGAACAAACCTAGGAGAGATTTAAAGCTCCATTTTGACATGAACTCTTGAAACCTCACCCAAGTAAATAAACCAAAATTTAAGGACCGAGGGTGGTTGAATCTGGGGCCTGGGGTCTTCTCATCAACAGATCTCAACCACAATCATAGTGTTTCTCTCTACCTTTGAAATGGCTGAACAGATTAACCCCTTCTGACTTAATGACACTCCAGTACCAGCCCTGGATGGTTAGCTTTTGAACTTCTTACCAGTAATTTGCCTTAGCCAGTTCTCTGAACCTCTGTTAATAGCGGCTAAACACAAATCCCACCTACAAGATGCATACAGCGGGGATCCTATTCTTAATTCTCCTGTAGAGGTTTCTGGAGCCGAATTCTCCCATGTGTTAGAAATGTCTTTGCAATTGAGGCAACATTTGGATCCTGGAGGCTCAGAAGGAACCAGATGCTTGTAGTTGTCTGTCCATACCTATGTGAAAACTTTGAGCATCTCTACTCTGTGTGCAAATGCGAGGGTGAGCTGATGCTGCCTTTAGAATACAAAAACCAGTGCCACTGACAAAAGCAGACTTCTTACCATGGGCTGGAGAAGCTCAGTCAGCTTTTTTGGGGATTGTCTAACTCAGAACCATGTGCCTACAGACATTTGACAATTTCTATAAAAGGGTGATGGCAGCACAGCTTTTATTAATGTCTTTTATTATCTCTTGGTCTCATTGTCGTTGAATTTTAAACTGTTAACATTTGTGATTCATATTTAATGAATCTTTATTACTATGAACTTGGTGGTTTCACATATTTCTTTTGTGTTTTTTGTAACAGTCCTGGGAGGTAGTTCGTAATTACCATAATAGCTAACACACACACACACACACACACACACACACACACAATATTTACTATGTGCCAGGCATAGTTCTAAGCATTTTATAAATTAATATACTCCATATAACACTTCTGTGATGTAGTGCTTAATAATATCTTCGTCATCATTCACATTTTTTAGGCAAGGAAATTAAAGTATGGAGGTAAGTAGCTTGTCTAAGGTCACACAGCCAGTAAGTGGTAGTACGTGAGTTCAGAACCAGGCAGGCTGGCTCCAGAGTTCCTAGTCTAATTATTATACATACTGCCTGCAAGTTTTAAATGAAAAGCCAAGATGCAGTGAATCATCCAAGTTTCCACTGCTGTTAATGAGAAGAACCATATTTCAACTCAGGTTTTTGGTAAGGCTCATATCCTTTCTCACTATTCCATGTTTTTTCCATTGGCTATAGGGTATGACCTTGGACAAGTCACTTGGTTTGTTGAGCTTCATTTTTCACCTATAAAATGGAGGGTAATAATGCTTACTTCATTTAGTTGTTCTACAGATTAAATATAACTTGATAAAGCCATGTTTAACTCAGTCCCTGGCACATCATAAATGCTTAATAAATACTGACTTATTAACAGATAAATTCCCTAGAAAGGCTGTTTATTCTCAGTACTTGATAAAACTAGACTTACTAAGAACATGTTATCCTTGGTAAGTAGAATGTATATAAAGCAAAGTTGATGGTTTTACATCATTTCTTCCCTAAACCTTGTTAATTGTGTTTATATTTGATCAGCTGTAGAAAGAACCAGGTGTTGTGTCCATTGAAATGCTTCTTTTTGGGGCAAAGAAGTTATCGTGTAGATCCTTAAAAACCCATTCTTTTAAAAAAATTTTAGATATTCATGATCTATGTCTAATTACTCTCTTAAAATAGCATGCTTTTATTTCCATATCAAAATTTTAAGGCGAGTGAATGCGAGAACATTGCTTTCTCACTCTTTTTTTTCTCTTTTTCTTTTGAGATGGAGTCTCACTCTGTCACCCAGGCTGGAGTGCAGTGGCACGATCTTGGCTCACTGCAAGCTCTGCCTCCTGGGTTCATGCCATTCTCCTGCTTCAGCCTCCTGAGTAGCTGGGACTATAGGTGCCCACCACCACACCTGGCTAATTTATTTTATTTTTTTATTTTTAGTAGAGATGGGGTTTCACCGTGGTCTCGATCTCCTTACCTCGTGATCCGCCTGCCTCAGCCTCCCAAAGTGCTGGGATTACATACTTTCTCCTTCTAAAATAAGGTCTGATGACCTGATTTGATCTGTTTTCCTATTGTTTGTTGATGCTTTTGTTGACAGAATCAGTGAAAATTATAAGGTTAAGTCATAAGGTTCTTTTTTCCTCTAAATAAAATTGTGATGTACTTGTCAGACATTTTAAAGATATGATGGAATATGGTGTAAATATGCCCTAGATAATGGTACTCTGGAAAGGAAAAAGTCTAGATGGTGAAAGGTAAGAGCCAAGATTATTATGTACTCAACGTGGATAAGATATTTTTGTAATGTAGGTAATTGGAAATGAATCAATAGAGCAAGAATGTTAGTGGTTTTTGGAGCATGGTGTCCATTACAATGTGTATCTGGGATTACATGCAATATCTTTTGCATATCTAGGCCCATTTCTGTCCACTCCCACTACCATTTTCACATCCCAACTCCTACCTGTGCTAGGACGTTAACATGTCAAACTTCATCATTTAGATAACATTAGGCCCCCACTCAAATATATTAATTGATTATCCATTGCCTTCAAGATGACAACCAGGCTACTTTGACATCAAGGTGTGCCATCTTTGTAAGCATTATACAAGATAATAAAAATTGAGATCATAAAGATCTCCTTGATGGAGATCATGGTTCTTGCCCTCAAAACAGAGTTTACCTTTTGGAGGGGGAGACAGATAAGCAAAACATCATTCACAGTACAATGTGGTGAAGGTATAATAGAAGTGAGCTGAGATGCTGGGGAAGTTCAGAGAAAGGTACCAACTTTTCCAGCTTACCTCCCACTACTTCTTTATTCAAGCCGTCTGTGCTAGACTGATTTATTTTTAATTCTCCTAAATATCATGCATATTCCCATCTCTCTAACTTAGATCATATTGGTTTTTTCATGCTTAATCTCCTCATTTTCTGTTTATTCATTCAACCAACATGTATTGAAAGTATACTGCATGCCAGAAAATGAGCTATTCACTCTGGTAAGTGAAGGCGAGAGGCACAGTCCTACCCTTACGAAGCTGACAGTGTTGCCTTCTCAGTCTCTCCTGCTGCCTCCAATCCATCTTCTCTGACTCCTCAGCCTGTGATTTCTTTCTTCTTACTTTAAAAAAATTCTTTCTGCTTCTTCTTTTTTTTTTTGAGACGGGGGTCTTTTTCTGAAGCTTAGGCTGGAGTACAGTGGCATAATCATGGCTCGCTGCAGTCTTGACCTCCTCAGGCTCAGCTCAGGTAATCCTCCCACCTCAGCCTCCCGAGCAGCAGGGACTACAAACATATGCCACCAAGCCCGGCTGATTTTTTTTTTTTTTTTTTGTACTTTGCAGAGATATGGTTTTGCCATATTGCCCAGGCTGGTCTCGAACTCTTGGGCTCAAGTGAGCCACCCACCTTGGCCTCCTAAAGTACTAAGATTACAGGTATAAGCCACTGCACCCAAACAGTCTCCTTCTTCTTGAGCTCCAGCAAACTTACATCTGTCACATGTAGGGAACTTATATAATTATCAGAGGATCAATCAGCACTAAGTGGTTGGTTAATTTATCACGTTGATGCAAATATCATGGAAAAATAATCATTTTAGATTACTTTAAAACTTCTGCTGTTATTCCTTTAGTTGAATAATGGTTGGTAATGCCTGAGACTCAGTCTTCTCATCTGTTAAATTAGCAGAATAAATGAGAAATTTAAGTTCTCTTCCAAGTATGCAATTATAGGGTATTTTTTGCAATCCAAAACTTTGGTATGAAATTAGTATACTAGGTTGGATGTGTTTACATTTTATTTCTAATGCTCATGGGTATCTAGAGGAAAAAAAGGAGTCCAAGGTGGAAAAACAAGAGGGAAGCAGATGGAGAAAAGAAAAGAAGAAGCAAGAGGAAGCAACCAGGAAGAGGGCTGGGGATGTTCTGAAATATGGGCAAAGATCTTTCTTTGCAGAAAATATTCCCCCTTCAGGGTTTCTTTCTTCCCACTCCCCAGTCAAATCTTGTGAACAATTTCTATTTGTTATTAACACTTTGTGTAAAATTCTATATTGAAAAGCAATGGCTGGACTGTGGTGCCGAGACCAGCTTGGTTGGAGAGACCCTAACCCAGTGGCGCTAGAGGAATTAAAGACACATACACAGAAATATACAGGTGTGAAGTGGGAAATCAGGGTCTCACAGCCTTCAGAGCTGAGAGCCCCGAATAGAGATTTACCCACATATATATTAACAGCAAGTCAGTCATTAGCATTGTTTCTATAGATATTAAATTAACTAAAAGTATCTCTTATGGGAAACAAAGGGATGGACTGAATTAAAGGAATAGGTTGGGCTAGTTAACTGCAGCAGGAGCATGTCCTTAAGGCACATATCGCTCATGCTATTGTTTGTGGTTTAAGAATGGCTTTAAGCAGTTTTCTGCCCTGGGCGGGCCAGGTGTTCCTTGCCCTCATTCCCATAAACCCACAACCTTCCAGCATGTTATGGCCATCATGAACATGTCACAGTGCTGCAGAGATTTTGTTTATGGCCAGTTTTGGGGACAGTTTATGGCCAGATGTTGGGGGGCTTGTTCCCAACACTGTGGAGTGAAAATTGTATAACTGACCACCTAATCCTCTCAATATATTTCTTACATAGTTGAGTAAAAGAAGTTTTTAAAAAAGGCCCACACTGTATCTTTATAAATATATTTTAATAAAGTTCAATGTTAGAACTTCCAAAATAAAAAATATACCCTGGATTCTCATGTATTTCTGATACCATAGTCAAAGGGTCATGAATGAATTCCATTTTTTTCCTTAGATATATTGCTTTAGACTGGGTGTATTGGGTAACTCACTTTATTGTAACAACTACTTTATTGAGCACCTACTGTATGCTAGGCAAAATGTTTATAATAGATCAATGGAAGGTAGTTCCCATTGTCAAAGAGTTTACAATTATTGGGGGTGCCTGTTGGTAGTGAGAAAATTTATAAGACATGCATTTCTACATTTATTTTAAATATATTCATGTTTATATCTGTATGTAGATGCATGTACCTACCTAGACATATACAGTTACTCAGACATTTATACCATTCTAGTATGCATATACATACATATACAAGCATGGGAAAAAATTTACTTCTATATGCCTATAAAAAAGAAAACTTTAAACATATAAGAGATTACTTCTCTGAGAAAAGTTCCAAAAGTTATACATTATATTATCTGTGATTCTACATTATTTTGGGTCATGACGCCAGCTGAAAGTCTAAGGAAAGCTGTGGAAGCTCTTCTAAGAAAATACCCAATGATGTGAAATTTTAGAAACCTCAGGCATAAGAAAAAGCAGACTTTCCTATAGAAAAAAATTGAAATTTCAGGATATTGTTCCATCCAACAACTTGATGCCAGCTTTTAAGAATCAAAATGCCTACAAATGCCAATTAAAGTTCAAATGGAAAAACCTATATTCTGCACAGTTCAAAACTCTCTCTAGTGAATTCAAGCGAATGTAAACAGCCAGTGAATTAATCATTCACAGGCTTATTTGAATATCATATCTTTTAAAATTATTAGTATGTTCTTTTTCCATATAGCAAATCAGGCGAGCAGTCATAGGTAGACTCTTACAGTTATTGTTGAAAAGGTTTTTCTTTAGGGGACAGATAACATCCCTTGATGGTGTTTTGGGAAGCTGACCTGCTGGCTATTTTGCTGCCTTCCTTTCCATAAATTTTCCTCTATGAGGTCTAAGCCCTGGAAGTCCGATTCTTAGTCCTTTTTTTTTTTCTAGCAGCAATTGCTTCCTTGAACTGTCATTTCAGTACCAGCAGTATAATTTTGATCTTTGATGTTATGCAAAACATATCAGCCTTTTAAATTGCCTGATCCAAATCTCATTTGCCATGCATTTTCCACCCTTTGATCCCTCCCTGTGTTGCTATTTATCAATATCAAAAAGGCAGCTGAAAAGTGGGCAAATTCAAAGGTGCCCAGCATTGCTTTTGGCCTGGAATCTATAAAATCAAGTCTTTCACAGGTCTGTGTTTTCTGTAACTAGACAGCATGCACCAAAAGAGCACCACTCTATACTTTGTTTACTGAGTCATGTAAAGGATTGAATGAAGTTTGTCTTGAAAATAATGATTAACTTTCCCCCCTACCCATAGCACACAGCAACTTAGTCATCCACATGAGATCCTTTTCAAAATATCTCTGCATCACTTTCCTTCTTAACAATGATGCCAGTTTCAATTTTACATTATATTTTGTGACTATTTAATAGCTGTCTTCCCTGCTGTATTGTAAGCACAAGTCAGGAATACATCTAGCTGGCTTGTCTTTCTATTCCTAGTGCCTAACACAGTACCTGACATATAGTCAGTGATAATTCGTATATTTTGGATGAATTTAACCTCACCCAAATATTTTGGGAGTCTCTCCTCTAGAATTGTCTTTGGAGCCAGTTTCCCAGCAACGAAGAGAAAATGCGTTTCTCAGTTTGCTTTGAAGATCATGAAAGCATTGTCTCTTGGTCCGCCTGCTGTGTTCCTTTCTCCCTCTCCCTTCTGCTTGTTCCATGTAGCCCCTCTCAGCTGGCCTGCTTTCCGTCTCCTCTCAGAACAGTTGAAGCCACCACCGGAAGTTACCTGGCACAGCTGTGCTGATTCTGACCTGAACCCCAGAAAGGGACCTCTGGGCAGGCTGATGGCTGAGGATAAATAAGCTTTGGTGAAATGCTCATCACACAGGCTACATTTATCTGGGGTTGCCTACCTGCTGTCATTGCTGGAAAAGCTTTAAGTGGATACAATTAGCTGAGAACTGTAAATATGCATTGCTGAAAGTTTAGGACTCAAGTTTTAAGTGAGTTAATTATAACTGAGATGGTTTAAAGTGAGTTGATGTTAATGGTAATTATGGTGGTGGAAGCGAGCTAAATTTACAAAGAACTGTAACAGTCTGTTTTATGTATTTATGTATGTTTTAGTTTCTTTTTTACACCAGAGTTATTATTTACTTTCATGACTGAAAAAATGTATACAACAAATATTTTAAGTATCATAAGGGAAATGATTTCCCTGTCAAGAATTATCAATTAAAAAATGTCAAGAATATAGTGTAGAATGGAATGAATTTATAATAACATAGATACTGATACTTAAAATGATTGAGCTAATATAATCAGCTAGAATTACTTTCTTTTGAAAGTAATACATAAAATTATATAGTTCAGAGAGGACTCAGAGTCAGGATGCTTTCAGATATTACTGCTTAACAGCTGTATAACTGTGAAAGTTACTGAAATTTATATGCCTCAGTTTCCTCGTCTGTAAAACAAAGATAGTCATAGTTCTTTCCTCATAGAATGCAAAGGACACAAATGGGGCCTAACACACTGTAATGCTACATCATTTTTATTGTTGTTATTTTATATAATGACAATCTACATATACATTGTGAGAGATTTCAAAATGTTAATGTCTTATCTATCAGAGCTTGTGGCTCATATAAACAATTTATAGTTCAGGAAATAATGACATTTTGCGCTATATTTACAAAGTTTCTCCTTCCCTTCGATAACATTCACCTTTATTAAGCAGCACTTAAATGTATTTGTTTAATTGTGGTGTCTGCAAACACTGGGCAAATGGATGGTATAGGGGTTGGTCACATGCTCAGAGGAAAACATGATGATCTGGCCTGAAGATGATGACAGTAATGATGACAATGATGATGTTGCAGGTTGTGTGCCAGCTCTACTACTTGCGTACTAGCTGTGTGACCTTGGGCAGATATTCAATCTCTCTGAATCCTCTTTCTCATCTCTGAGATCAAGATATTCTGTACTTCATCTAATAACTGTGAAATGATATCTGTGAAAGTGCTTTATGAACTTTTTTGAATTAGACGTAGTGCTGTAGTTCCATCTCAGGAGCCATGTGCCACTCACTCACATTTCCCTATGCCCTTCACCCACGTTTCCTTCCCTTTTCCTCCGCTAGCCTTTTCCTCCCTCTCTGTATTCTCTTTGAAGTTGTTTATGTATTTCAGCACTTAAGGTAAAGGCATGCAGTCATCCATTAGTGCAGTTTGTCCCCAGATTTCTTCCCCACTGGGCCTGTCACTAGTTTAAGGCATTAAAAGCCAGGGAAGAGAGAAATGGTTTAAAAATTCATTGAAACACAGCTTAAAGCAAGACAACCTATCTGACTCTAACTGTGAAACAATCATGGCAAAGAGAGTAACTTCTTTATCTGCTTGAAGGAATAGTGTTCTCTCTAAGTGAAAGCAATATGCAAAAGCAGATCTCCTAGAGTGCCACACACCTGCAATGCTGGCTTTAGTTTCAGCAGTCAGTAAACATTTAGCCAACAGTAACACTGGTGTCAGGCAGGAAGATCTAAAAGATGAAACTGAGTCATTTGTGCCTTTCAGGATCCTATGTTCAGGTATAAAATTTAGAGAAACAAATGCATGTTTAGTAGGAAGATACGTTATTTGCATATCAACATACACATACACCCCAGTAATTATATAAATTTATTATGTTTGAAAAACAAACCAATGGGATCCTTTAGAGAGTCCTCTGTGTGCTGTAAACATTGTTTGACTTCTTAAAGTGCTGGTTTCTTTAGCATGCAGATACATATTACAGTCATTGAAGTTAAATGCAGAAGAATATTTAAAAATAGGAAATACAAACTTTGAAAACTTATGTAGTTTAAATCGGCGCAACTGAGTCATTAGGATTGCTCAGACTGTATTCCCCAAATAGCCCCCTTCACATGTTCTTAAAAAAAAAGTTATATAAAATAATGGCCTTTCCTTTTTTAAGCCTCTAGCTGCACTTACTGTTCAAACATAAAGGCCCTGCATTTTTGAATAAGTCACATCACAAATGAGACACGTATCGCTTAACGTCACACACACACTTGCCAAACGCTTTCAGAATTCTAAAATCCACAAAACACCTAGAAGCAATGTCTCATCAGATGTTTCCAACTTAAAGGCCCTGTGAAGTTCATTCCATTGTAAAGCATGAGCCATATTACATGGATCACTAGTTCTGCTTTTTAGTTTATCACATGGACCATATTTCTCTCTGCATCTTATGCATCAGCCTTAGCGACTGAAATGACCTGGGGCCCAAGAAAACTCACGATGTCACTTGTGACTTGTCCCGTGGTTTTGTGAGTTCCCTTTAAGACTATCTTCCTCTTTTCAGTGAATATTTTGGAAATGTTTCATTTAGTAAATTGAAAATCCTTGTCAGAATCAGTACAGATGAAAATCCAGGCTAAGAGGGGATAAAGAAATGCTTTCTGGTCAGGGAAACTGGCTATATAAGAGGCTGTGTTCGTGAAATGAAGAAATGGTAGAAAACTTCCCTCAAATGATAATGGGAAGTGGGTCAAGTCCTACAGGTATTGGTTTAATTCACTGCTCAGTGAGAACCACTAACAGCTGGTTAAAGATTGAGCCCATCGACACTGTTAGAAAAGCAACTGTGGTTGGATTTTCTTTCCAGCTCAACTGGGCTATTATCTTGAAAAATAAGGAGAACCATTAATGCAAAGTTTAGCTACCAAGAAACCCTCAGGAGGAGGGAGGGAGGGAGGGAGGGAAGTAAGGAGCAAGGGAGGGAGAGGATGAGAGGGGGAGAGGGGGAGAGGGGGAGGGGGAAGAGAGGGAGAGGATGAGGGGGAGAGAGGGAGAGGATGAGAGGGGGAGAGGGGGAGAGGGGGAGGGGGGAGAGGGGGAGAGGGAGGTGGATGAGAGGGGAGGAGAGAGGGAGAGGATGAGAGGGGGAGAGGGGAAGAGGGAGAGAGGGGAAGAGGGAGAGAGGGGAAGACAGAGAGAGGGGGAGAGGGAGAGGGAGAGAGAGAGGGAGGGAGAGAGGGAGAGGGAGAGAGAGAGGGAGGGAGAGAGGGAGAGGGAGAGAGAGAGGGAGAGGGAGAGAGAGAGCGAGAGTAAGCAAGCCCGCTACATGGACCAAAATATAAAGGACAGAGTAAAAACAGTTGTTCCCTAAAATTTTAGCATCACTGAGCTTCTAGTGCCATGTTCTCTTTTCTTGGTGAGTGAATGACATGTTGCTATCATTGCCAGTGTTGTCTTTTTCTGGGTCTAGGAATCTAGTCTGGCTCCTCATGTTTTCTGCTTCTTGCCTCTTATTCTCTTTTAGTGTGTATCTGTTTTATTGCTTGTGAACATTTTCATCAGAGGAGAAAAGGAGATGGAGGTAAAAGTCAAAATTTGTCAATTTTTTTCCTTGTTAGTAGCACTTACAAATGTTTGAAGGGAAGGAGGTAATAACAAACAACTAAAATGAGACTTTTTTCAATTATATCTGAATATTATTTGGCAAACTATTTCCCAGTTAGCATGGATAATTGCAAACTAGTGTATCACTATTAAATAATACCTTTAGGTTTAATATTTGAACACATTTGTCTAAAATCTTATTGATGCCAGCTTTCTTATAACAAAGCTATTGACATTTGTTGTGGAGCCAAGCAGTGCTTGGAGGTGGGATGCCAAGCTGTGAGTGCATATCAGGCAGTGCTTGTTCAACACGTTGGACCAGTATTCCTTGCCATTCACCGAGAACAGCTTCCTTATATGAGATTGGCGGGTCCCAGCCATGGTTTTGTGACATCTGAGAGTACTTATTACTTCAAGGGATTATGCAATCCTGAAAATAGTTTCAAAAAATTTAATTTAACCTTATTTTTGTAAATATGACCTATATCTTATAATACTCTCCCACTTCCTATTTGACAAGGAGAGAAAGAAGGCTGTCATGATGTGAACTCAATTTTATTTTTTCTTTCACAGAAACCATTTATTGAAGACTTACCATGTACCCTGCATTACAAGTATATGAGAGATACAGTAACAATCCTAGATACAATCCTAGGAGGAAGTTGGGAACCACAAATTGACAGATTGTTTTTCTGCATAGTAGAAGCAAAGTAAATGGAAATAGTATTGTATTTCTTATACCTGGGCCCACACTCTCTTTTACTTGCTACAAATATTTCAACATGACCCCTGAACAGCGCCAGTGGATAGTAAGCTAGACAATATCTGATTCCATTGGTTCCAATCAAATATAAATAAAAGTAGATATATGTCATACTTTTTACACAAAGATGAGGTGGTTAATTTATCATTAAAAGTGGCTTGGAGTTAGTAGGGGTCCTGGTTCCTAGGAGAAATACCCTTAATGGCTTAAGATCCACCAAACAGAAACCATTCTATAATGCTGCTTGCCTTACCTTTGTTATTAGATTGCTCTCCAAATTAGTTAAAACTTTTAAGCCTATTTCCAAAGCTGTCTGATGCAATCCAATTATGACACAACTTGAATTTAAGTGCCAATTACATGTTTGGGATAAAAAGATGAGATTGGCTTTTAGCTATATATTTTTAAAAGATGGGTGTGTGATTTGTACCTGGGAATCCAAGACCTTAAATACCTAACTGGTTTTGATGACAGTCAGGGAAATACTAGCTACCCCATAATAGAGGTCTTCCCAGGGCAGCAGGGAGCAATAGAGCACAGATTCTGAACCTACGACTACTGTTGTACCTGCTCAGACTTGCTGAAAGAAGAGCTACTCATCACACTGACAAAATGAGGACTGATGGGGTCTTCTGAGTTTCCTTGGAGACCCACAGGGTACTAGAACAACTCCTTCTCCCCTTCCACCATGTGCGGGTACTGCTATTGTACTATTAGTCTGGGGGTGAGAAACCTAACCCTTTACCCCCAACTGCTAATTTTTTTTCTTCTTCCTAAGTCCAGAGAGGACAAGAGGCAGCCCCAAAGCTTGCATTTGTTTTGCCTGCACCTTGGGGATCCACACTCTTTCTAAGGCCCAAGTTTCCACAGAAAGAGGGACATGCTTCTGGTCTCACTCTAGAACTCAGATCTACACACGTAGACTTTGAATTGTTTCTCCAGTAGTCGCCATAGGCTATATCCATATTATTACTGTTTAAATGTGTCACCTGCAGTTCATGTGTTGGAAACTTAATTCCTAACTCAACAGTGTTGAGAGGCAGGACATTTAAGAGGTGATTAAGTCATGAGGGCTCCGCTCTCATGAATGGATGAATGCTGTTATCTTGGGAATGGGTTAGTCATCACGGGAATCGGTTCCTGATAAAATAATGAGTTTGACCTGCATCTGTCTTGCTCTGTCTCATGCTCTTTCACCATGTGAAGCCTTCCATCATGTTATGACTCAATAAGAAGGCCCTTGCAAGATGCAGGTGCTTTGACCTTGAACTTCCCAGCCTCCAGAACTGTGAGAAATAAATTACTTTTCTTTATAAATTACTCAGTCTATGGTATTCTATTATAGCAACACAGAATGGACTAAAGCACATTCACATATATATTTATTTACTTATTTTCCATGTGAACCATAGATTGTATTTACAAGATTGTTGGCTTAGGTTGAGACTTCAATCTTTTGCCAGTGAACAAAACAAAGCTACCTGGAATATGGTTTATAAGGATGAGTACAGGATTTGGAGCCATGCCAACATAAACTTGAGCTCGCACTCTACCATTTTCCAGATCTGTGACCCTTGATAGATTTCTTAATTCAGATCTTGGTTTCTCCATAAGTAAAGTGGACATACTACTACTCATATTATTATAAATATATTTAGAGTACTTAACACAGCACCTAGCATATAGCAAGTGCTTAATAAATACCAGCTCTAATAAACAAATATGCCCAGAAGGTTAGAGGTGCCAAACTGTAATAAACACTCCATGTCTAGGGACATGGTAAGAAAAAGAAAGACTCTAAGGTGGAGAAATACCATTTTTTTGGTGTTATTTCTAACTAGAATAGTATGAGGCAGCCCTGGAGAGAGGGCAGAATGGGGAACTGTGGCTGATTAGTCAAGAGTTAGGGGTAAGCAAGTTAAGCTCTTACATAGGGCCTGTCATATAAGGCTTACCCCTTTTTTGAAAATCTGGAAGGACTAAGAAAATCTAAGAATGTTTAAATGGATTGGGCTGGAATGTGTGTGTGTACATGCATGCATGTATGTGAAGCTAAAATGAATTGTCTAATATTCTGATTGCTTTACATATTTTAATACATCCAACTTTAATTTAAAGAAGAAGAACAACAACAAAAAGACCTTCTCAACATTAACATCCTCAGAGAGAGGGAGCTGGGATACAAATCCATAAAAGGTAGGGACTTGAGCTCACAGAAGCCCTGTGTTATGCGGCTTCTTGCCCTAGTCTTTTGCCTTAGTAACTTGGAAGCTTCCAAACTTTGTCAGCTGGGCCCTACTCACCCAGCAAAATGAATACCAAGCTGAGAATTTGGCCTGCACCTCAGTTATGCAAATTCAGAGGACACAAATGACCCATCCATGCCATGCAACTCTACCAGGGCCCTTGGTTGCTTTTGCTCTGGAAGCCAATGACATCATCTGCTAGACATACTGCATAACATGGGAAGACCTCAAATACAAAGCAGGTTACAGACCTATTTTCTGCCTGGAAGATGCACAGGGGCCCCTCCTCCCTCGCTCATATTTTTATCAGCGGGTGGAAGCTGCATTCATTTTCTCCAAAGAAGAATAAAAGCTATTGAATCTCATCTCCTGTGTCTTTTATATGGAAATGACTGAGGTACTCTGCTTTCTTTGAAAAGTTTCTGGTTGCAGTATCTACGGTCTCTTCTCTTTCAATTACTGAACAGCCTATGTCTGACCTGTATTTTTTCTCAAAACCGAGCTCTGTTTGCCAGCTTCCATTTATGCACAAAATGCGCCAGTACTCCAATTTCAGTTGGGGAAGAAAAGGTAGATGGGCACAGCTATTCTTGAAACAAACATTTTTATTTCATTTTTAGCATGCACCTTGGTGCTACAGTGTTAGTAACAAGAAGTCTCACTTTGAAAATAATGATCTTATGTGAAGGAAAATGTTATTAGTTGACCATGTTGCAGCTAAATTCCTTTGGTGAATTTTTGAGAGAAGGCTCTGAAGTCGAACCCTGGCCCACTATGTACCAGTACATGACTTTGGGTGTGTAGGGGCAGAAAGGTCTGATACCTCTTCTCACCCATCGTAAGGGTCCACAGCTGACACTTTGATAACAAAAGACTGGTTAGCAAGGGAAGAACACAACAGATTTATTTAATCAAAGTTTTATGTAACACAGGAGGCTTCAGAAATAAAGACCTAAAGACTCAGAGGAAAAATTATTTATTTTTATGTTTTGGTTTGATGAAGAATGGGCAGCCATGTAGAAATGTGATTGGACAAAAAGGTATGATCTAATAGATCATAGCTGAAGGAGGAAACCCAGCAAGGCCTGTCTGTTCAGATTCTTCTAGGCCTCTGTATAACATTCCTCCCTCCCAGGTATGGGACAGGACCCCCATGGAAGAAGGGTCTTCAAAAGAGAAGAGATAAGGGAGAGAATGACCTTTCTGGGTTTTATGGCTTGTTTTGGGGGAGAGGGGTTCTAGTTCCTATGATACGCCATGTGGAAGAGGAATTCTGGATTCTGTGACTCACATCAGGGGAGAAAAAGGAGTGGGTGATAGGAGGGCAAGAGAAACTGCTTCTGAGGTCCTTCTAATGTCCTTCAGTTCAAAGTACTCCGCATGCCAAGGTGCCATGCTTTGGGATATTGTTTGCTGAGTCCCAACAGGTGAGATTCAACTATTCCCCGTTTGTGAAATGGAGTCTTAATGTAAAATGGAGTATTAATGTAAAATGGAAGTGTTCTTCATGCATAAAATTCAAGTGAGGATTTAACGAGATCCTCCATGTACATGATTTAACATGATTTCGGGCATACGTAGGTACTTGAGAGACTTTTACTATTGTGATTAATCTTTTGAGAAAAATTACAAAAAAATTATGGCTACATCTCTTTCTCAATTATATCTACTATAGGTGCTTTGGGAGGCTTAGTTTGTTTCCCTCTTCAGACATCTCTTTTGTTGATAAGGTGTTCTGACTCCAAATTATAGCCCCATTCATTTTTGAAAATGTGGTTTCTCTGTGGGCTCTGTACCATAATTGCTAAAAAGGACCCTTGGTGACTGTAATAACATGATGAGTTAAATTTTCTGATTATCAGGAAAGAATTTCTTTTGTGCATAGCCATGTAGCTTAAAACTTTTCTGAGATATATCAGTTTCTTTTTATTTTTTAACATGTATGGTTTACCTAAATGGTTGCAGAGAACACAAGTTTGAGTCACACAGACTTTAATTTAAATCCTGTGCCCACAATTTACCAGTCATGTGACTTCAGGTGGGCAGCTGCTCTGATCCTTAGTCTCTTTACAAAATAGGAAATAAAAATCAATTACCCAGTTTTGAAATTGAACCTTTAGGAGATTTTTAGTATTCTGTAGTACCTAATTTTGACCATCAGCCCTCACTGCAAAATATTAAGAAATAAACTTAGAAGGTTTTGGAGATGATATGCATGCCTGAAATTTTTGCATTTCAAAATAACTGTTGTCTTTGCAGGTATTTTTCATAGTAATTCCCAGAAGCCAGAGGTTTTTATTATGAAATGAGAATAACAGAGAAAAGAGTGGAATGGCTGAATTCAGTGGTGGTATATGTGTAATTTTTTAAGAAACTGCCAAACTTTTCCAAGTGACTGTTCAATTTGCATTACTGCACTGATATAATTTGGCATATTTTAATTGTATAGATCCACTCTTTATTGCCATCACCAAAATTCTGTATCTTAAGCTTTGTTCTGCATTTTCCAATTGTTCTAAGAGTCTGTTTCTCAGACACACACACACACACACACACACAGGCAAGCAATACCTCTTGAGTATGTCTGCCCTTGATTGTTTTAGAGTCAGGCTGAGCAGCAGGGAAATCAACAATGTATTGGATTTAGCCAATGAGTATAGCTGACTATTTTTGCTTATGTGATTAGCTTCCATTTCAAAGTCAGCCTTAGAGGCAGATAACAAAATCTCTTTCTGGACAAACAAACAAAACTGCCAATAAATCTGCATGAAAGTGGAAGATGACCTGAAGCAGCTTGGTCTTAAGTGACCCTTACAGACTACCAGAGAAGGAGCTATCTTTTCAAGGAGAAAAAAACCCAAAACAACAAAAGGATCATCCCTTTCTTCAAGGAGAAAATACATATTAAAAATACACTTCACCATTTTAGAAATGCCTGCGTAACTTTGATTGTCAGCCCCTCAGGAAAAAAACCTTGTTTGTAGGCTCTTCAGGGAGACTGGAAAAAAGAATGCTGTACTGGCAAGCAATCCGTCCGAAACATTAATCAGAGAATGCAACCCTTATGTTTTGAGAAATGCTTGTTGGTTTAGATAATAATAATAAATATACTAGTTTTACCCATAGTTCTTCATATTACTGCTGCCCCTTATGATAAGAAGGCTTTCAGCTGGAGAAAAAAAGTTAAACGGGAAGATACAAATCAAACATCTGCAAATATATAAGAATCTTTTTGAAGCTTGCTTTCTTTTAAATCAATCTGCCGGGTAGATTTGTTACAACATAGAGAACCATAGGGAAATAACAGAGAAGGAAAAAAATTTTTTAAAGGATTAGCAAAACTGATATTCTTATTTTCTCACTTTACCCTTAGCCTGATCTTTATCCCTAGTTATGTTGAAAAGGATGATTGTTTCGTATCACTTTTAAAAGCCACAATTTTCCCTAAGCCAACAGTAATATATGCTAATAAAAATTACTTTGTTAATAAGGGGATTTAGAATTACCAGAAATTTTCTGTTCTTATCCAGAAACAAAAAGATGCCCAGTTTTTTTAATTTAGCATCTTTTAAAAAGTGGTTTATTATAGAAACAATATGTAATGATACAGTGGTACAATTGCATGAGATCTGTCCACAATATAAACTACCTTTAAAAATGTCCTTGTTGTACATTTTGGGGATGGTGGCTAATTATTCCTCTCACCTGTTGTAGGCCATTTGCTCTTCATCATCAGGGATAATAGAATGCCCATCAGTTGAACATGTGATTTGTGTTGTCTATAAGTAGGATAAGTTTGACCTGACTTGGTGTATTAGTCCATTCTCAAACTGCTAATAAAGACATACCTGAGACTGGGTAATTAATAAAGGAAAGATTTAATTGACTCACAGGTCAGCGTGGCTGGGGAAGCATACGCGTCCTTCTTCACATGGCAGCAGCAAGGAGAAGTGCCCAGAAAAAGGGGGAAAAGCCCCTTATAAAACTATCAGATCTTGGCCGGGCGCGGTGGCTCAAGCCTGTAATCTCAGCACTTTGGGAGGCCGAGACGGGCGGATCATGAGGTCAGGAGATCGAGACCATCCTGGCTGACACGGTGAAACCCCGTCTCTACTAAAAAATACAAAAAACTAGCCGGGCGAGGTGGCGGGCGCCTGTAGTCCCAGATACTCGGGAGGCTGAGGCAGGAGAATGGCGTGAACCCGGGATGTGGAGCTTGCAGTGAGCCGCGATCTGGCCACTGCACTCCAGCCTGGGCGGCAGAGCGAGACTCCGTCTCAAAAAAAAAAAAAAAAACAAAAAAACAAACAAAAAAAAACTATCAGATCTTGTGAGAACTCACTCACTCTCACAAGAAGAGCATGAGGGTAAACATCCCCATGATTCAATTATCACTGCCTCCCACGGAGTCCCTTCTATGACATGTGGTGATTATGGGAACTACAATTCAAGATGAGATTTGTGTGGGGACAGAGTCAAACCATATCATTCTGCCCCTGGCCCCTCCCAAATCTCATGTCCTCACATTTCAAAACACAATCGTGCCTTTCCAACAGCCCCCCCAAGGTTTGTTTTGTTTTTGTTTTTGTTTTTTGGTGGCAGGGTGTCCCTCTGTTGCCAAGGCTGGAGTGCAGTGGTGTGATGTTGGCTCACTGCAACCTTCACCTCCCAGATTCAAATGATTCTCCTGCCTCAGTCTCTGGGAGTTGCACACCAACACACCTGGCTAATTTTTATATTTTTGGTGGAGACGGGGTTTCACCATGTTGGCCAGGCTGGTCTCAAACTTCTGACCTCAGGTGGTCCTCCTGCCTCGGCCTCCCAAAGTGCTGGGATTACAAGTGTGAGCCACCATGCCCAGCCCCAAAGTCTTAACTCATTCCAGCATTAACTCATAAGTCCAAGACCAAAGTCTCATCTGAGACAAGGCAAGTTCCTTCCTCCTATGAGCCGGAAACATCAAAAGCAAATTAGTTACTTCCTACATACAATGGGGGTACGAGGATTGTGTAAATACACCTGTTCCAAATGGGAGAAATTGGGCTACAGGTCCCATGCAAGTCTGAATTTCAATAGGGCAGTCATTAAATGCTAAAGTTCCCAAATGACCTCCTTTGACTCCACGTCTCATGTCCAGGGTGCACTGATGCACAAGGTGGGCTCCCATGGTCTTGGATAGCTCTGCTCTTGTGGTTTTGCAGCGTACAGACCCCCTCCTGGCTGGTCCTTAGCTTTTGCAATGAGTTCTTTGATTATGAATTTAATCTTTTTCCTTGTTATAGGTCTATTCATATTTTTTATTTCTTCTTGAGTGAGTTGTAGTAGTTCATGTCTTTCTGGAAATACTTTTAATTAGGTTATTTAAATTTAGGGTATATGGTTTATAAATTTTTTTATTTAGACACAATCTTTAATAAAGAGATCATTTTATAAAATGAAGCAAAACTATAACAAAGTCTATGTTAATGTACCTGTGGTGTCATCTTCAAATAAATACTATCTTGGTAGTATTTATATAGTAGACAGAAATAAAAATTTAAGTTATCATAGTTGATCTTTTCTTCAAGGATCATGAGGTTATCAGAAACCCACTAACATATTCATATCATCAGGTTTTGATGAATAACCTTAATGTTATCCATGGTCTGGAAATCTAGACATAAAATATAACCAAACCTTATGCAAACCGGAAAGGAGAGTTGCAAAATCAGGACTAGATAAATTCACTGGCTCAAGTGAAAAGGTAAGTGATTATATGATAGCATGTTAAAGTAGAAATTCTAGGAAGACAGGTAGAGATTTATTAAAGGATACAAAATTATAGCTGGACAGGAGGAACAAGTCCCATACCATCATAGTGTTCCATACCATTATAGGATGTATATAGTTCCATACCATTTAGTGTTCCATACCATCATAGGATGAATATAGTTAATAATATATATCAGGAGAACCCGCTCCCGATGTTTAACGTGGATTCTTTTCTATTTCCTAAGTGTCTCAGCTGGGTTGAGAAATAAAGGGAAAGAGCACAAGAGAGAGAAATTTAAAGCTGGGTGTCCCGGGGAGACATCACATGTCGGCAGGATCCATGATGTTCCCAGAGCCGTAAAACCAGCAAGTTTTTATTAGCGATTTTCAAAAGAGGGAGTGCACAAATAGGGTGTGGGTCACAGAGATCACATACTTCACAAGGTAATACAATATCACAAAGCAAATGGAGGCAGGGCGAGATCACAGGACCACCCACAAGGTGAAATTAAAATTGCTAATGGGAGGCTGAGCCAGGAGAATGGCGTGAACCCAGGGGTGGAGCTTGCAGTGAGCTGAGATCTGGCCACTGCACTCCAGCCTGGGCAACAGAGCGAGACTCCGTCTCAAAAAAAAAAAAAAAAAAAATTGCTAATGAAGTTTCAGCCGGCATTGTCATTGATAACATCTTATCAGGAAACAGGGTTTGAGAGCAGATAACTTGTCTGACCAAAATTTATTAGGTGGGAATTTTCCTTATCCTAATAAGCCTGGGAGCGCTATAGGAGACCGGGCCTTATTTCATCTCTTTGGCTTTGACCATAAAAGACAGCACGCTTTGAGAGGGCGGTTCATAGGCCTACCCTCAGGGCACATTCTCTTTCCCAGGGATGTTCCTTGCTGAGAAAAAGAATTCAGCGATATTTCTCCTATTTGCTTACGAAAGAGGAGAAATACAGCTCTGTTCTGTCCGGCTCACTGGCAGCCAGTTCAAAGTTACCTCTCTTGTTCCCTGAACATTGCTGTTATCCTGTTCTTTTTTTAAGATGTCCAGATTTCATGTTCAAACCCACATGCTCTACAATTAATCTGTGCAGTTGATACAATCACAGAGTCCTGAGGCGATATTCATCCTCCTCAGTTTACAAAGAAGATGACGGGATTAAGAGATTAAAGTAAAGACAGGCATAGGAAATCACAAGGATATTCATTGGGGAAGTGATAAGTGTCCATGAAATCTTCACAATTTATGTTCTTCTGCCGCGGCTTCAGCTGGTCCCTGACCTCTGTTCGGGGTCCCTGACTTCCCGCAACAAATATATAGTTCCAAATAGCTAGAAGAATATTGAATGTTCCCAACATAAAAAAATGACAAATGTTTGAGATGATAGATATGCTAATTACCCAATCTGATCACTATACATTATATGTATCAAAACATCACTATGTACCCCATATATATACACAATTATTATATGTAAATTTTAAAAAGAAAAAAAAAACAGAAAAAAAGGAAATTACAAAACCCAGTACTTATAAAGGGGTAAGAAATCAGAATTTTTGAAAAGTGTTTCTTAGAGCATTGCTGTGTGCTTTTCCCCTCCTTTCCTTCCCTCAAAGGGTAGAGGTAGGTGGTGTCTGATCTTTTTCTTAAGCCTAGGAAAGGGAGTTTCAACAGGATTACCTGAGAGAGCAGATGGAGGACACTCAGCATTGGAGTCTGACTCCTGCAGGAGCAGAATGAGAGGAGTTTGTTTTGGGCTTAGGCTGCATGCCTCAGATTTGCCACAGCAAAGATGTGCAAGTGTCTCCTGAGGATCAGACATAGACCATATACACAAGATCGGCAGTGTGAAGTTGAATTAGGCTCCGTTCAGCAGGGCCCTCAGAATGGGAGATAGGGATGCAGCAGATGGAGGCTAAAGATGAACCACAGGATTCTTATGGGCCGTGAAAGAAAAAATGGTGCCATTCTGTTGAGAGATGCATTCATCAGAATTAGGGGAACTTTCAGGAAGACATGTCTAGCAACAGGTTCTTTAAAGGGCCTGCAAAAGTAATTCAACCATATGTCAGTCTCTCAGAGAGGGACAGACCAACTTTTGACAGTGTTAGGTGAGAATATTCTTTTCCTTTACTTCTCCATCTTCCCACTGCCCATTCCCCTAAGCCTTTAGGACCTGGAGAGTAGCCAATGGAAGAAAGTAGCCAATGAATAAAAGAGGACATAGAACTGGTAAAAAGGCCACTGCTATTTCTTTCCCTAGGCAGAAGCTCTTTCCCAGGGAAAAGTGTGTCAGGAACTATGAAGGGTCTGAGATTTTACCCTGTTTGCAAGTTAGCCTTCTGTAGTTTCATGGATATTGGTAGGAAACAAGATTCCCTAAGCCAGAGACAAAGGACAGTTTATTACTCACAGCAATAGTAGAGAACAGAGCATTAGCATTTTTATGCTGGTTTCCTGAACCTTAATTTCCACTGGGCAATGCAAAGAGGGCCACATTACACCTGTACATACAGTGGATTGTGCAATGGGAGAGGAACTCTATGTTTAGGGAAACCAAATGTTTTTTACGCATAATAAACATGCCTGCCCTTTTCTCCAGAGGGAGACATTATCTTTATTATACTGGACAGTAAGCAGTCTGCTCTTTATTCCTGAGCGAGACACTATCTTTGTCTTCTAAGGCTGTTCACTACACACACATCCTTGAAAAGATGTTGCAGAACCAAGGAAAGTCAGTGCTCTCCAGTGAAATATGCAGAAACATGGGAGACCCATGATGAACTGTCCCCTTCATAGGAAGCAGCAATAACTTTGAATGAAGTTGAAAGCTTTGTATATAACATGAGACTGGACCTTCTAAGTAGCAAGATTTGAGACTCTTCTTTGCCATTTAAATTGAGCATAAGATGTTCCGTTAAATGAAAATGATCAGGAAAGAAATTTCAAACAGAGGCAGGGGAAGAACTTTCCTACCTTGAATAAAATGTAAGAAGAGAGTGGAGAGAAAAAAAAAATAAACCCTAAATGGCTTTTGGATGAATTCCTAACAATTGCATTTGATTAGCATACCCATATCAGGTTTTGATGAATAATCCTAAAGTCAACTATGACCTGAAAATTGGGACATAAAGTAGAGCCAAGCCTTACGCAAACTGGAAGGGAGAATTGCAAAGTTAGAACTGAGCAACAACTATATGATTCCCCCTCTGGATAATTTGATCCAAATGGCAAATATACCCTTGCTATATAGTATAGCAATTTAACATCTAGGTATTTACCCAAGAAAAGTGGAAGCATGTATTCATATAAAGACTTGTACACAAATGCTCACAGCAGCTTTATTCACAATAGCCAGAAAATAGAAACATCCCAAATATTCATCAACAGGTGAGTTGTGGTATATTCATATAATAGAATACTACTTGGCAATAAAAAGAAACAAATTACTAATATGCACAATGTTATAGATAAATCTCATAAACATGATGTTAGGTAAAAAAGCTAGACACAAAAGAGGACTTTATCTGTTTACATGAAATTGCTGGAAAGACCAATCTACAGTGACTGAAAGCAAATCAGTAGTTGCCTGGAGTGGGGATGAGGGGTAGGAATTGAATGGAAAGGGCATAGGGGATAATGGGCATGTTTTATATTTTGGGGTAATAGACATGTTTCATATTTTGATTTTGGGGTTGTTATATGAGTGTATATACTTGTGAGACTCCACTGAACTGTAGACTGAAAATGATTGCATTTTATATAAATTATACTACACTAAACTTGATATTTTTAAAACATGAGAAACTATACATCCACTCAAATGCCTAAAACAAAAGACCAACAACATCAAGTGTCTCTGAGGATGTAATGTGTGACAGTTATTAATGTGGAGGATATATTGCCAGTGGAAGTGTAAAACATGGCTGACTAATTGAGAAAACTGTTGTCAGTTTCTTATAAAGTTAAATATACACCTATGCTATGACCTAGGAATTCCACCTCTAAATATATTCTCAAGAGAAATAAATACATATGCCCACACAAAGACTTGCACATCAATATGCATAGCAGCTTTAAGCATAATAGCAATAAACTGAAACAACCCAAATGTTATGCAAAATGTGAATAAACAAATTATGGCATATCCATGCAATGGAATACTACTCAGTAATACAAATGGACAAATTGATCAATGTAGCAACACAGGTGAATTGCCACATGAAACAAAAAAAAAAAAGAAAAGGTTTACACAGAAAAAAATACATACAATTTCACTTATATGAAGTTCAACAACAAGTACCACTAAAACTATAGTGCTGAAAATCAGAACAATAGTAACCTTTGTTGTGGGGATTCATTTGAAGACTCACAAGGGAAGCTTCTGGGGTGATGGTGATATTCTATATCTTAATAGGGATGTATACACTTGCCCAAAGACATCTAATTGTGTATTTAAGATCTGTCCATTTCATAATAAGTACAATATAACTTAATTTAAAAAGAAAAAAAAGCTCAGCTGTGAACCTTTCTATTTTTTCTAGTTTCTTCTATAATTTCAATCTTGAGGAAGCTCATAAAACTATACCTTAACAAAAGAAAAGGTACATGTTCTTGGTTGGGAAGACAGTAACATAGGAATATCACCTTTCCTACAAACAATATTAAATTTAATACATTTTCAATGAAAATGTCAACAAGGAGTTTTGTTGTGGCTATTTGACTTTGATTTTGAAATTTGATAAAATGTATTCAAACTTTAGAAGGAAAATGTGAAAAGAAAACCAGTAAGGGGGACTTTAAGAAATATTAAAACATACCATCAAACCAATATGACACTAGCATAGAAACTGACAAACAGATCGGGGACACCAATTTGAATATATTTCCCATCCTCCCTTGTCATTGAGTGGCCACGCATCTGAGCTCTGGCTTATGAAACAAGCACAGGAACATTGTATACCACCTTCAGACTTGTCCCATAAAAGTCCTACATACCTGATTCTCCATGCACTTTTCCACTTCTGGCTCACTAGTTGGAATGGTGATGACTACCAGGGCCATCTAGAAGCCTTGTATTGAAGATGGAGAGCCCACAGATGAAAGAAACCAGGTCCCCAAATCACTGTTTGGAAGAAGCAAGCCAGAAGACCTGCCCGCCCAGAAATACCTACACTAGTTTAGCAAATAATCTTTTATTATGTTAGGCCACCGAGATTTGGAGGGACTCATATGTAACAGTGGTTATTGATAAAGATCCAAATTTGAAGAAATAAGATTATAAAATTATTTCAGCTAGGTAACTGTCTAATCATTAAGAACAAATAAAATTAGGATCTTTGTCGTAAATAACAATGAGTTGCAGATAAAGTGTTTTCTTTTAAGAAATAAAACAAATCTTGGTAAAGCTGTTTGTGAATACATATATGAACAAGCAGTTACCTTTTAATCAAGATTAAAAACTCTGAAGTTATTAGATTGGTGCAAGAGTAATTACAGTGTTTGCCATTAAAAGTAATTACTGTTGCATCAACCTATATTTTATTTAAAATATAATATAGCCATTTAAATATAGCCATTTAAAATATTAATATAAACATATTTAAAGCTACAGTGTTACAAAGCATGATATTTTGGAGACTAAGTCATAAAAGACCTGGCAATCTACTCTCCTCTCTCAGATCACTCGCTCTGGGAGAAGTTAGCTGCCATGTGGTGAGCAGCCCTACAGAGACCCAAGTGGTAAGGAACTAAAGCCTCCTACCTACAGTTAGTGGTATACATGCATACGAGCAAGTAAGCATTCTTCTAAGAGCTTGTCATATATTAGTTCATTCAATTCTCGTAACTCTTTGAGGTAGGTTATATGATCTTCATTTTACAAATGAGGAAACTGAGTCACAGAAAATTTACAAAACCTTTTTAAAGTCACACAGGTTATAAGTGATGGTACTGGGATGAGAAGAATATTGCCTCTTATGTCCATGCTCTTAATTAGACACATTAGTAGGTTATTAACATGAGTTGGAGATAGGGGTAAAAGCCTGGAGAGCTGAAAGACTGGTCGAACAAAGAAAACAGTATTATATCATCATCATATTTATGTGCTTGTAAAATTATTATATACATATAAAGCCATTTGTAATAAGAAAGTGACATTCTACAAGTGAATATACATGAAATTTTTTAATTGGCTTAGCTTATACAAAGCATAAATTGTCTTAGTTATAATGAGCTCACTATAGTTTCTATTTTTATTCATATTTTACTCATTCAACAGGTATTTAGTCAGCACCTACTATATGTCAGGACAAATAGTGTGCATATTTGTATTACATGCCGAGGAAAACGGCAGGAAGGCATAGCGTCTCAACTCAAGGCGCTGTCAGTAGAAGATCGAAATCAGCAAATTTGCCATATAATTAAATTATGTGACCCTCCTCACACCTGTAATTCCAACAGGACAGACATAATTAGTTTTCAGGTAGCACTTAAAAATAATAATTAAGTGTATGCTGATATCTGCAAATCAACTATGCCAACCAACCACTTATGCTAACCAAACAACTATGCTAACCATTCTCAATTCCTCCTAGCCAACTATTTCATGTTCTAGGCTAAAATAATATAGATGTACCTAGCATTACCCCATAGGCTCAAGTGATCATGAAATCTGAACCAAAAAGGAATAAAAATGAGAAGTAAATAATATTTGATTTGTAGGCCTTTTTATTTCAAAAATTCAGTGTATAATCAAGGCTTTGGACATAGCAAAAGAAAGGCATATATATCTTTTGATCTAGGATTTGTTAGAGTAGTTTAGATTTATATGCTGATACTGAGTCCATAAATACATAAATCCCTGCTGATTCCATCTGGATGAGACCTTTGGCAGTGTCATCTGTCAGCGTTCACACAGAGATTGGCTGGGCTTCTTTTCAGAACCAGTCTTCAAATTACTTTATATATTGAGGCCTGTTATACTAACAAAGTATTTGCCAAATCAGTGTCACAGAATACTAAATGCTGATTTTGCAAAACTCCTCTCAATTAGAATCCCTGTGTGGAAGCCAGGCTACACCAAGCAAGGAAGCATTTGATTATTAGAAACTCACTGGAACAAACTGTGCCTATATTATTCATTCCTATTTCATAAGCTACCTTAAAATTAGCCATGGAATAATGTGTTTGGTTTTTTTTTTTTTTTTTCCCTGTGAAAGTACATTAAGGCAAAATAAGGTCATTAAGTGCCTCACTGCAGAACAGGCATAAAAGAAACAGGAGAGAGACTGCAGCCCACTGAGCAGGGCATTTTCTCTCCTCCATTTTATATGAAATAACCCTGGAGAATTTTGTACAAGAGCCAACCAAAGAAGGAAGACATAGACCCTTCCTCTGAAGCAGCACCTCATGCAGTATCTGGCTTATAATTCTCAGTTTTCATGAATGAATGACCGGCTCTCCAACTGCATCTTCTACCACTCACTCTCTTTCTCCTTATGATTCTGCCACACGGTTTCTTCCTGCTTTTCTTGTTCCTACCTCAGGGCCTTTGCACTTGCAGAACTCCCCACCAGGAATCTGTCTCTGATTTTCCTCCAGGTCTCTACTCTTATTTCCCTTTTTAAAGATCCTTTCCTGATCACCCTAACCAAAGGAACTTCACACCCCCGACTCACCATCTTTCCTTTACCTTGTTCTGTTTCCCTTAGCAGCAGGCATCATTCTCTGATATTCTCTTTGTCATTTATTTTTTACTTGTTGATTGCCCGATTCCTTTTCTGCAGAAGGACAGCTTGGTGAGGGCAGAAGAGCCTTGGCTGGTTGAGTCATTGCTATATTCCTAGTGTTTAGAGCTATGCCTGGCAAATATTAGGCACTCAACTAATATTTGTTGAATGAACAAATGAGAGAGAGACAGAAAAAGCTAGAGACAGAATGCCAATGCAGAAAGACTGTAAATGTCCATTCTAGCTTAAGTTCTTAAGTTGCATACTCCCAATAGAGTTTCATTAACATCCACAGAAATATCTAGTACACTTTCAAAAGTCTTCCTTTCCAGCAGATTATTTCATGACCGAATCGTGCTGGGTCTTTCTACTTGATTCACAACATTGTGAGGCCAACAGTGGCTTTTGGCTCCAGTGCATGATCTTTAATTTCCTGTCCAATCTCTGTCAAGGTTTAAAAACCAAAAGATGAGAGAGAGCCACTCATCAAATTAATAGTGCCAGTTTTATTTCCCTGATGTCTCTAGTGCATTCATGCTGGGGACAAGCCACTTAGACATCTCATTACTTTAATTTCCTCTTCTTTCAACTGTGGGATTAACTAATATGGCTATTAAGAGGATTAATGAGATGATGTTTTTATAATGCTGAAGGTGCTATATAAATTTTTAAAAAACATAATTAAAATGCTATTTCCTTCTCGTCTCTCTCTCTCTCTCTTTCTTTTTCTGTTTCCAACGCAGAGCCCAGGGTTTCATCTCCTTCCACCCACAAATTACAGAAAATCACTGCCGTTGTATAATTGCAGTTTAAACAGGCTTTGGAGGTATATGTCTGTTTTGTAAAGCACAGCTCTTCCTGCTTCTGGCACCAAATCTGATGACTATGATGAGATGTTGATAAACATGATCATGATAATGGCTCTGACAGCTTTATTCCTGAAGATGTCATTATCTATAGGAACCATCAGACACCTAGGCCATACCTTAGTCATGGAAGCTGAGTGGATTGTAACCATTAAAGCTGCAATTATACAAACACTCCTGATGACTTTGCCCTCCTCATTATTTTTATCATTTGGGGAATCATCCAAGTCTTACATAAAAATATTTTTAACTCTGTCTGCCGAAGCACGCCTCTATGGATCTTACACTTGATGACCTCTGCTGCCTTCGCATCATGTTGCTTACTTATCAGGACAAGGAAAGTTATGTGCCAAAGAGTTTACTGTTTGCTAAAAATTCTGATAATCTTTGTGTTACTACTCAGAGTAGCTACATGCAGGCAAGGCATCCACTTTCTACGAGTGGGATTGTCAACAAAAATGCGAAAATAACATTTGCTGCCAGTGAGCTGTGGGGAGGCTGATAGGTACCCTGAGTGCTGGAGTCTGAACTTTCTTGGACACATTACAGAGAAGCAGTAAGCTTATCATCAACCTCCAGGAGGACAAGGGTGGAGTTGTCTGTCTGCTGCTGTATCCTAGAACCCGATATACAGAATGCTGAACATCCGCTCTAGTTCCCCAGCACGTACGCCTCTGAATCTTAGCTTCTCGAACACATCAAGTACCTTCCTGATCCAGGGGCTTCAAATATGTTTATTCTGTCTGCCTAGAACTCTATTCTCCCCAATTTTTGAAAATGTAACTTCTGCTCATTGTTCTGGTGTATATACAACCTCCTCAGGGGAAGCCTCTCTGATCACCCAAACTAGATCAATGTATTAGTAAGTCTTGACCGCAAACAACAGAATACTCAAAGCTGTCTTTAACACCGAGGACTTACGTTTCATCACCTAACAAGAAGTCCACACACAGACAGCTCTGGATTGACTCAGAGGTTCAAAGTTCTGTTAGAGCCCTGGGTCTGCTTTCTGCCATTTTCATGGCTTTCTTTCATAGTCACAAGAAGGCTACCACTGCTCCAGACATCAGGTCCTCATGTAACAACAGCTAAAGTAGAAAAGAAGGGAAGGATTTTCTCTTCATGTTTCTTTATCAGGGAGGAAAACTTTTCCAAAAGTGTCCCTGTATCCAGCAGACTTAACCTCAAATAATACCGGACAGGATTTAGCCACATGCCCATACCCCACACCTGCTGGGAAAGTCAGGATCTGGCAGTTTTAGTCTCTAAATAAGGTAAATTTTGTTGGCAAGGGAGAAGAGCTGTTGAGTAGGCAATCAGCAACACCAAGCAAAATAGGGTCTTTCATTTATGTGTTCTCATAGCATCCCATACCTTCCTTTTGTACCTCTTATAGCAATGGTTCTTATGTAATTATCTGTGCTCAAATGTAAACTCCATGAGGACAGAGTCTGTGTCCTACTTGTTCATCACTGTCCCCATTTCCCAACACAATGCCTGGCCCCATGTCCACCTACATAATTCGCGGGACCCACACAAAACAACAATGAAGAGCTCCTTGCTTCAAAAAGCAGGAAAGTGTATTACAATATAAAGTGGTTCCTTTCCAATTCTTTCTCTTGACCTACTGTGGTGCATTTGCTACTTAATGTTGTCCTAAGAAAAGTTTAAATTGTAAACTTTCAGCATAAGTTTTTGTCATGTATCTCTATGTTGTATATTGCCAGATCTAAATGTAAATATAAGTGCATTTATATTTGTGTGGAATCATCAAAATTATGGTTTGGATTTTGTAGCTCACACTTACATGTGTATATTCTTAACAGAATAGTACAAATGCTGCACAAAACCAACTCAACAGTTTTAGTTCATTTATATATATATTTTCAGTCTATCAATGCTATCTAATGAGTATGGAATGATTGAAAGGAAAAGAAACTCTCCCTTCCTATATCATTATTTGTGGTGCAACAAAACTAAGAAAGAATATTGATAGGGTTCCTTGATTGTCTACTTCTTAGAATACCAATGCCTCCTTTTTGTGTTTGAAGCAAATTCTGGATTGAATGGAAAGTGCTGTCCCTTGGGGCCATCAGCACCACCACATACTCCGTCCTAGACATAACACACTTACCTTGTACTCATTTTGAGTCTCACGGAATTCCTACATATCATGGGTGTACTGGAATTTGAATACTCATGGGCATCACAAATTGCCGAGACCAGCTTGGTAGGGGAGACCCTAACCCAGGGGCGCTAGAGGAATTAAAGACACACACACAGAAATATAGAGGTGTGAAGTGGGAAATCAGGGGTCTCACAGCCTTCAGAGCTGAGAGCCCCAATGGAGATTTACTCACATATTTATTAACAGCAAACCAGTCATTAGCATTGTTTCTATAGATATTAAATTAACTAAAAGTATCCCTTATGGGAGACAAAGGGATGGGCTGAATTAAAGGAATAGGTTGGGCTAGTTAACTGCTGCAGGAACATGCTCTTAAGGCATAAATCGCTCATGCTATTGTTTGTGGCTTAAGAATGTCTTTAAGTGATTTTCCGCCCTGGGCGGGCCAGGTATTCCTTGCCCTCATTCCCGTAAACCCACAACCTTCCAGCTTGGGCGTTAGGGCCATTATGGACATGTCACAGTGCTGCAGAGATTTTATTTATGGCCAATCTTGGGGCCAGTTTATGGCCGGATTTTGGGGGGCTTGCTCCCAACAACAAATGTTATAGGAAAATGGAGAAGCAAGAAATGAGGTAGACACACATGTTGTGTATGTCCCCTCTGCTCAGTCAGATGCTCCGTTGTCCCATCAGACTTCACTTATACAACATATGTTCAACTATAAAATTATAAGAAATTCAAGATGGTGACAACACCATGTTAAACCAACCACAGGGTCCTTCTGAGCATGGGACCCTCTGTGACTACACACATTGCACGTCCATGAAGCTGGACTTGTTTGACCTATCCCTACATACTCAATAGTATTTGATGGGTGAATAAGTGAATGAATGACTACATTTCTTTGCTGTGTTTTCTAATGAATTTCATATGTTTCTGACATGTCCTCTGAATGAACTGCTCAGGTTCTTAAATCCTTTTCCTAATCATTGCACAAAGTTCAGGTGGAAGGCACACTAGGCTCTTGGTAGTTCAGGAATGAAGGAAGGGTAAAATGCTGAAAGAATGGGCCAGAGAGGAGTCCTCTGGTCCTTAAAGATGGAGTCAGTAGTCCATGATATAGGGTCCAAAGGATGATGTGAAACTTGAAGTATTAGATAGGGTTCCCCAGAAAAACAGAACCAATAGGTATATTTATAATAGGAGATTTGTTATGGGTGTTAACTCATGCAACTTTGGAAGTTGGAAAGTCCTATAATCTGCCATCTGGAAGCTAGAGAACCAGGAAAACCAGAGATGTAATTCAGTCTGAGTCTGAAGTCCTGGAAACTAGGGAAGCCAATGGTATAACTCTAAGTTGAGAAGAGCTGAGAACTGGGGAAACAGAGAGAAGCTGGGGAGACCATTGGTGTAACTCCCAGAGCCTGAACACCCCTGACCCAGGAGCTCCGATGTCCAAGAGCAGGAGAAGATAGATATTTCAGCTCAAGAAAAGTCAGTGAATTCATCCTGCCCCTGTCTTTTTGTTCTATCTTGAGCCTGCAGTGAATGGCATGATACTCACATTGGTGAAGGTGTTCTTCTTTACTCAATCACCAATTCAAATGCTAATGTCTTCTGGAAGCACACTCACAGACACACCCACCAAAAATGTTTTACCAGCTATCTGAACATCCCTTAGCCCAGCCACGTTGACACATAAATTAATCATCACACTTGGGTTGGGCCATCTGGGCCTCAATGTCTGTAGGGGTTTAATTTCAGCTCAATAGGAGAGCTGAAGCAGGGCCAATCAACTGCACAACTAGTGCCAACTGTGTCAACCATAGTGTGAATGATGCTCCTGGTATTGTGAAGCAGTGGCCTGGGCTGGGCACATTGGTTCTCTGTTATCAGAACCACAGAATTAACAGAGAACAAGAAAAGATCTATACAAGACTGGACTCCAGCCAAGTGGCCTAATGTTTTAAGTAGAACTCCACTCCATACAGAATCTGCCATCTTAACTTCACATTGATACCAAAATCCAAGTATAAGGGCCTGGATTCATTGCACAGTTATAATTTAGTAAGAACACAGGTAATCCATACAAAGTTACATATAAATAAAAAAATAGTAAGTATGGGAGTTATAAACATTTCATACAGAGAGATTTTATCTCCCCAACAAGAGTATGAAATTCTCAAGAGCAAGAAATATTTGGTTCTGGCTTCTTAGACAGAGTCAGCTAAATTTTCATACTGGTTTATTTATGCAGCTTTAAGCAAGCTATAATGCCTCACTGAGCCTCTCTTCTTATCTACAAAATGAGAACAGTAACACCTACCTCAGAGGATTAATGTGATTGCTAACTGTAAACCACCCAGCACAGTGTCTGCCATATGATAATTCTCAAAAAAAAAAAAAAGGGACACGGTCATTATTATTGTTTTAGTTTTCATATTATTCTTTTTTTTTTTTTTTTTTTTTTTTTTGAGACAGAATCTCGCTCTGTTGCCCAGGCTGGAGTGCAGTGGCCGGATCTCAGCTCACTGCAAGCTCCGCCTCCCGGGTTGACGCCATTCTCCTGCCTCAGCCTCCCGAGTAGCTGGGACTACAGGCGCCTGCCACCTCGCCCGGCTAATTTTTTGTATCTTTTAGTAGAGACGGGGTTTCACCATGTTAGCCAGGATGGTCTCGATCTCCTGACCTCGTGATCCGCCCGTCTCGGCCTCCCAAAGTGCTGGGATTACAGGCTTGAGCCACCGCGCCCGGCAGTTTTCATATTCTTTAAGACACTTGTTGGCCTGACCACTTCAAAGCCTCATATTATGAAATCCTTAGAGAACGTCTAGGCCAGAATATTTATTTTAATATCAAAAGGAAACACTAAAGGCCATTATTCTGTTCAAAAACTTCCAACTGTACCACATTTTTGCAAAATTAATTCCTTGCCTCAACATTCAAACCATATAGAATATTGCCCCAATAATCTTCATATTCTTACCTCCTCATAGTCCCTGTCCCAGTCAGTCTTGACTATCTTCTGCTCTCCCATGTATTACTCATGTCTTCCTGCCTTTGGTAATGCTACCAAGATGTTTGAACTTCCCTATTCACCACTCCCCAAGTGCTTCATGAAATTGGTCTTCATCCTCTAGACCTGCCTGTAATCTCTACTTCTGTAGTGACTCACTTTTGCCTTTCCTATTTGATCCAGACGACTAACATACATGTTCATTTTTAAAAATAAATAAATTGGATTTGTGTCTTTTCCTAAGGTTTGAATTAGATACTTTCCTAACTCTCTGCTTATGAAAATAGTATTTCTTTTCAAACTGTCTACAATTCTGCATTCATTACTTTCAGAAGTACTAGAACCTTTTCCTCTTTCTGCTTTGTGTAAAAAAACTACTTCAGACTGGACGTCTACGTCGCCCCTGAAGTACAATATTCACAATGTATTCTTTGGCTTCAACATGTTTGAGAATTAACAAACTTTCCACATTTGAAAAGGAGGAATTTCTTTCCACAAAAATATTAATCCACTAAGAGGGATCAAGTGGTGTTTTAAATTTCTAAGTATTTCTACAAAAGTTATATTTCACTATGTTTTCCAAATACCGAACTTTATTTCACACAGTCATCAGTGTACAAACATAATCCTAATCTCCTAATTTTTTTTTAAAAAAAACAACTTACCTTGACTATAAACTTATTGGAAGAGTTATTTCTAGTTAAGATCTCTACCTCCATATACCTAACCTACTCTAAATATGCTTCAATCCACACCATACCTCAAAGATTGTTCTGCTAAGATCTTCATGCTGTTAAATCTATAGGTCACTTCTTTCTCCTCTTTCAGCAAGAATCAACACATTGTCTGCTCCATCCTTCTTGGAATGTCTCCCTTTTTTGGCTTTCATGACATCAGATTTTTTTTTGGTTCTCTTTTTACCTCACTGAGCTGATAATTCCTCTTCTCCTAAAGTCTAAATGTTGAGGTGAACTAGGGCTATGTCCAAAACCCACTTAGATCTCATCTATATGACGATAAGAGACAAATCAAATCTTGGTTGTGAAATTTAAGTCCTTGAACCTGTACATCCAATGGCCAATTTGACATCTTCAATTAGATGTTGCAGAAATAACATGGTCAAAACAACTCCTGACTCACAGCTCTCCCTGGTCTTATTTTCCACCAGCCTTTCCATCCCAGCAAAAGGTACCACCATTCACCTAATTCCTCAAACCAAAAATGTATAACTTAACTTAAACCTTTATCTACTTTACTCCCCATCTCCACTCCATCTATTGGTCCTGTTCTCTCTATCACCTATAATTGTTCATTTCTCCACTTGTCCTTTTCACCACATCCCTAGTATAAGCCACCATCCCTTCGCACCTGCTCTTATATCAACATCTCCCCGACGGGGATTCCTTCTTCCTTTCTTGTACCTTGCTCTCCTACAGAATATTCTTCACAATATTTTCTTTTAAAAATGTGTGATCTTTTAAAATGTACGTCACTGTGTGACCTTATAAAAATGTATCTAAGATTGAGTCACCCCCAATTCTTATCCTACCTGAAAACCTCTGGGTGGCTTTTAATCACATTTAAAATAAAACCTGAACTCTTACAATAGTTGGCAAAACCCTCCATAATTCAGCTCTGCTTATGTCTCTGATCTTATCTCTTACCACTCTTCCCTTGCCCACTCCACTCCAGCCACAGAATTAGTCTTCAAACACACTGAGATTATTCCAACTCAAAGGCCTTTGCACTAGCATTTTCCTCTGCTGAAATATTCTTCCAATTGTTCTTTGTATAATGGTATACTGCTTCTCATTTAATTCTCAACTCGAGTTTCATCTCTTCCTAGAGACCCTTGGTGACCACTCAATCTACAGGAGCTCCTGCTCACTAATATCTTTCCATCCCATCACCCTAATAGTTATCATATCCAACACTTCTTTCTTTCTTTTCCTTCCTACATTCTTTCCTTTCTTTCTCTTTCTCTACCCAATGTTTATACTCTTGCTCAAATCCTGTCTCAGAATGTGCTATGAATGTGCTATGGTTTGAATATGTCCCTCAAAGTTCATGTGTTAGAAACTTCATCCTCAATGCAGTGTTGAGAGGTGGGTCCTCCAAGAGGTGATTAGGTCATGAGGGCTCTGCCCTCATGAATGGGTTAAGGCTGATGGGTTTCTCACAAAAGGGTGAGTTTGACTCCATTTCTCTCATATGCATGTGCTTGCTTGCTTTTCTGCTTCCTGCTATGGCATGATGCAGCAAGAAGGCCCTCATCACATGTGGGCTCCTCAACCTTGGATCTAGACTTAAGAATTAAATCTCTGTTCATGATGAATTACTCAGTCTCAGGTCAATAGCAGCACAAAATAGACTAAGACAGAAAGTCCTGTGTGAGCAAGGGTCCTTGTATGTCTTGATCACTACTACATATATGGCCCATAAACTGTCCCTGACACATAGAAGGTCAGTATTACTATGTTTATGATCCTATGCGCTCACACACACACCCCACTTACTGGACTATCAGGGTATCCAGGACTTGTGATTCTGCTATTATGGTGCAGGAACAGACAAGTGAAGATAAGAATTCAGAACTCAGGCCTGTAGTTACCAGCCTGATGGGCAGTGGCTCTGAGCCATGTTAAGTTTATGAAGAATCCAGCAAGGGAAAGGAATACATGATCACAATCTTCAGGAATGTAATGGAATGATTTATTCTCCCCTCCAAACAGCCCTAGGGGCTGTCCTCCAAAGAAAGCAGGAAATCATGATACTAGGGACATTCCAGTCTCTGGGTGGTGAGGCAAGTGTCTGAATCTGTCTTTCACCCACTCACCCCCACCTGAGGCCTAGGTTATTTCTATATTAAAGTCAGCAGCTCTGACCATTACCAACCTGCTTTGCATTCTTCATTCTCCTCATGATTGTTTTTTCAACAAAACTTCAATAAAGTGGTATAAAAGAAAAGGAATGTATTCCCAGTCAAGCAATGACTGGAAAGAATTCAGAAATACCAAGAGACAAGCAGGCAGGCAATTTCAGAAAACACAAAACCAGGAAAAATGATGAAGAAAAATATATCCACTTGAATGCAGATTAAAAAAAAGAACTCTTCAAACCCCATTAAACCTTAGATCTTTAAAAATGTTCCCTTAGACTTGACCAGTATTTGAGGACAGCAATCAAATCTCCTCTTTAGCTCCTGAAGCAGAGAAACACATCACTTCTCTTAAAAGAAGCTTTCTGGGTATGGATTGATACCTTTCAGAAAATATACGGGTAAGGCTCAGATCTGCTCTTTGATTTTCACTCACTCAAGGGAAATTTTCTGAAATGTTTTATTTATACGGGGAGCATTTACCAAATGCTCCCGTGGGGTGGGAGACTAGTTTTAAAAAATATTAAATACTTGGAAACGAATTAAGGCAAGGTTGCCAGTTTCCCAGTCTTTTTTTTTTTTTTTAGGCAGAGTCTCACTCTGTCGCCTAGACTGGAGTACAGTGCTGTGATCACAACTCACTGCATCCTTGACCTCCCACCACAGCCTTCCGAGTAGCTAAGACCACAGGTGCACACCACCACTCCTGAGTAATTTTTGTATTTTGCCATGCTGCCTAGGCTGGTCTCAAACTCTTGCGCTCAAGTGATCCACCCGTCTAGACCTCCCAAAGTGCTGGGACAGCAGGCGTGAGCCACTATGCCCAGCCTCTGTTTTTTCTTTTTTTGAGACGGAGCCTCGCTCTGTCGCCCAGGCTGGAGTGCAGTGGCGCGATCGCGGCTCACTGCAACCTCCGCCTCCCGAGTTTAACCAATTCTCCTGCCTCAGCCTCCTGAGTAGCTGGGACTACAGGCGCCCACCGCCACGCCCGGCTAATTCTTCTTGTGTTTTAGCAGAGACGGGGTTTCACTCCAAGATTTTTAAGCTGATAAATAGTAAATAAGAGAAACTGATTAATACATAAAATTTTACTTCCTATAGTTTCTTTTTTACAAAATGGAAATGCTCTGACATTTTACCTGTATGTTTTCCCATAAATTAATTTACTTAAAATATGCTTCTAGAAAAAGGCAGTATTTCACCAAAATGAGGAATAAAACATATTTATGACTATACTTGTACATTTTCATCCTCTATAATTTGAGTCGTTAAAATACGCACTGTAAATATAAGAAATGATATTCAATTGTTTAATAAAACACACAAAGGGATCTCAATATATGGTATTGAACAGCTAGTTTGACAAAATTGAGATTTTTTCAGTATCTGTTCATTGTGTTTTATGGATATTCCTCTTCCACTATTTACTTATATTTATATATTATATTTTATAAGTAATATTACTTATATTACTTATATTTCTATCACCTCTAATTGATAATTGTATATATTCTGAAAAATAAGACCAACTGTTTAAGTACTAATATTATTATTTTGTTCAGAATCCTCAATATTCAAAATGTTATTTAGCATATTTACATCCACCAAGGGGAAGAAATGAATATTTGATTTGGATAGTCTTTTATTTATTTTGCTTGTTTGCTTTTTCTCTTATGACAGATGGTTTTAACACAGAGGGAATAAAAACAGGATTCTTGTTTATCAAGGGATCGTCTGTTCCTGGTGTGTAGTCCTCACCTGTAAAGCACAATTCACTGTTGCAGCACAACAGCTTGTTATTGTAAAAATACGAGTTCTGATGTGGTCTCCTGACACCATGTACAACTACACTTTGAGCTGCACTGGGTCATATTTTTAGTCACTATGTCAAGACCCACTCATGTGTGCCCTATTGAGTTATCTCACCAGGTGGATAGCCAACAGTGTTAAAGAGTAGATACCAGAAAGCAAAGCTCACTCCTAAAATACCCGACAAGTATTTTTTCAAAATTATTTAGCTTATGTGTTTATCATTTGCCAACACCAGTCCATTGCCTTACCTCTGTTTGAGTCAAAGCCAAAGGAACATATTCAAAGATTTCCCCACAAGAGCAATGATAACATAATGATCAAGCCCAAAGTTAGAAAGGAAAATCAAGACTGGGCATGGTGGCTCACGCCCATAATCCCAGCACTTTGGGAGGCCGAGGCGAGCGGGTCATCTGAGGTCAGGAGTTTGAGACCAGTCTGGCCAACATGGCGAAACCCCATCTCTACTAAAAAATACAATAATTAGCCGGGTGTGGTGATGGGTGCCTGTAATCCCAGCTACTCGGGAGGCCGAGGCATGAGAATTGCTTGAACCTGGGAGGCGGAGGTTGCAGTGAGCTGAGATTGTGCCACTGCACTCCAGCCTGGGTGACAGAGTAAGACAAATGGTTTTTGCAGTTTTTAAATAAAATTTTAATTTTGGAATGTTTTAGATTTTCGGAAAAGTTACAAACATAGCACAGAGAGGTTTTGTGTAACCTGTCTCCAGTTTCCTCTATTGTTAACATCCTTCATTAATATGGCACATTTGTCACAACTAATAAACCAGTATTACTACATTGCTATTAAGTCCATATTTTATTTAGATTTCTTTTGTTTTATCCTAATGCCCTTTTTCTTTTTTAAGATCCTATCTGGGATATCACACTGACATTACGTTGTTGTGTCTCCTTAAACTCTTGTTTTTTTTTTTTTTGAGATGGAATTTCACTCTTATTGCCCAGGCTGGAGTGCAATGGCATGAAATTGACTCACTGCAACCTCTGTCTCCTGGGTTCAAGCTCTTCTCCTGCCTCAGCCTCCCAAGTAGCTGGGATTACAGGCATCCACCACCACACCCAGCTTTTTTTTTTTTTTTTTTTTTGGTATTTTTGGTAGAGACAGGGTTTCAGCACGTTGGCCAGACTGGTCTCAAACTCCTGACCTCAGGTGATTTGCCCATCTTGGGTCCTCAAAGTGCTGGGATTACAGGCATGAGCCACTGAGCTTGGCCATTAAACTCCTCTTGACTGTGACATTTTCTCAAACTTTCCATGTTTTTGATGGCCTTGACAGTTTGAGGAGTACTGGTCAGGTATTTTGGAGACTGTTCTTCCATTTGGATTTGTCTTAAGGTTTTCTCAGGATTAAACATGGTTTACGGGTTTGGGGGAGAAAGACCATAGAGTTAAAGTGCCACTTTTATCACATCATCCCGTCATCATGACTTGCCTCTGTAGATGTCAACCTTGATGCACTGGTTGAGGTAGTGTTTTACAGACTTCTCCACTGTAGTTACTTTTTTCCCTCCTTTACACAGTTGGCTTTGGAAGGAAGTTACCATGTGCAGGCCATACTTAAAGAGGGAGGAGTTGTGCTCTACATCTTTGAGAAAGGGATATCAGTAAGTTATCTGGCATTCTTTTGCACCAGAGATTTGTTTTCCTCATATTTATTCTGTATTCAATTGTTTATTCATATGATTATGGACTCATGGATATGTATAGTATGCTTTGGGTTATAACCTAATACAATGGTATCCATTTTGTTGTCAAATTATTCCAACTGGGCCTTTAGAAACTCTTCCTGTTGGCTCCTGTGTCCTTTTGACATGTAATCCTTGTTTTGCTTTTTGAGCAATTCCTTAATTTCTGGTGCTACAAGATGTTCCAGATTCATACTTTATACTTCTTGTCCCAGCCCTAGAATCAGTCATTTATCCAAGGGAGAGCTGGTTCCTTTTATGGAGAATTATAACAGAATGTTTTATATTTTAAATCAGGCCTAAACCTTGATTTTTTCTAACTAACTTTGGGCAGAGAAATTCCATTTGATTTACATGGCTTATTAAGATTCACAAAACTTTGGGCCAAATGCCAAAGGTTTAGACCTAGCTAAAACCATAAAGTAAGGTCAAGCGTGTGTTCAGCCCCCAAGCTTCATTCCTCTTCTCCCAATATGGTGCCTCAGTCCTCCCCACATCTTGTCTTTAAGTCCTTTTCCTAAGAAATCTCTAATTCCACTTACATAATCAAGACTCTCTCCCAAGCATAACATTCTGCCCCCTTTCTCATTCCTACTCACACAAAAGCCCTGAGACTCTATCTACCTTCCCATCTGCTATCCCTCAGAGCACTGGAAGCCCTTATGTGTATGCCCAAGAAACACACTGCACAGCTAAGTTTAGACAGTGAGGCTGATAAGGAGAAAAAATGATTTGAGAGTCAAGGAATCTTAAAACATAATATACAGTAGGCTGGGCGTGGTGGCTCATGCCTGTAATCCCAGCACTTTGGGAGGCCGAGATGGGTGGATCACAAGGTCAGGAGATCGAGACCATCCTGGCTAACGCGGTGAAACCCCATCTCTACTAAAAATACAAAAAATTAGCCGGGCGTGGTGGTGGGCACCTGTAGTCCCAGCTACTCTGGAGGCTGAGGCAGGAGAATGGCATGAACCCAGGAGGCAGAGCTTACAGTGAGCTGAGATTGCACCACTGCACTCCAGCCTGGGCAACAGAGCAAGACTTGGTCTCAAAACAAACAAACAAACAAAACCACAATGTACAGTAGTCACTTTCTATCCACTGGGCCAGTCCTGGCTTCTGATGAGGGTAGCCCTCAATGCCCCATCACCTTGAGAATTCAGAACTAGTTTTCAGGGAAATACAGTATTCCCAGGTTTCACATACAGTTCTGGAATTTTTACCATTCTGATTATGTGTTTGTACCATTAACAGTGTCAGCAACCATTTATTTGTTTACTAAGTACCAGCCACTGAACTGGGTGCCGTACTGGAACAAATTATGAACTTCCCCAAATTCTCTTTGCCCAGCTTTCTTCCTATTTGGTTGCTCACTCAAAAGAGGGCCCAGCCTCATCTTGACACAGCCAGGTGTCAATCTCCCCTGAGGTAAGGCTGATTTCTGATATAGCTGTGGAAGCCCCAGTGGCAAGACCCAACCTCATCAGATCCACGGAGGTGCTGGTTTCTCACACCACTTTCAGGTTCAGAAGGTTCATGACAGGATATGGGATCTGCCTTCCCCAGTAACAGCCTAGAAGGACCTGGTGACACAACTAAAAGTGCACAGGAGTTAATGTGGATTGAAGATTTACTAATGAGAGGTAGAAAACCACAGAGAGCCAGTAGATAAATCCCTCTTCCTTCCTTCCCTTGATGAACAGTTCTGCCCACCTGCAGGTGCCCTGTACAACCAGCGGTTTTCTCTTGAAGCTATGGCTACATTGATTACAAACCATCTGTATTTTCTTTCCTTTCTTCTTTTCCCCATTTATCCTTTTTCTTTACTTTCTCTGTCCTGGGATTATATCCTCCAAAAAAATGTTAGTATATAAGCTTGTCTCAGGCTCTAATTCATAGGGAATCTGGGCTAAGTACCCTGTATATTATTCTTTCTCACTGTCATGTCCACCCTGGAAAGATAATATTATTATCTCCCTTCTACAATGAGGAAACAGCCTCAGAGAGGTGTGCTTGCCCAAATTCACACAACTCACAAGCAAAGAGTTGGAATGTGAATCTAGGTCTTTTTGACTCTAAAGACTCTACTCCTAACCACCACGGTATATACTGTCTCTTGCCATGTGTTTTGGAAACAGGCTTTTACCCTTGTAAAGTGTTCACAGAAGGCTGGTGCCCAAGGAGTTAAATGGCCTTATAGTAGATAAAATTTCTAAGACTTACAATGTACCAGGAATTCTTTAAAAACCTCTGTGCATATTAACTCACTGAATCTTCACACTAATCTTATGAAGGAGCTATTATTATACGTGCTTTACATGTGAGGCACAGAGAAGTTTTATAACTTGCCAAGGGTCTTTCAGCTACTGTGTGGTGTGACCATGGCTGGGCTTAGTCAGTCAGTCTGCGGAGGTCATGCTCTCATGTGCTTCTCCAGAGAGAGTGAATTGAATCATCATGGCACAAGAACAGCAACCCACCAGCAGCACCATCGTTTGTATCTCTGGGCATTCCAGGGAGTAAGACAAATAGCACTGACACAGTGCCCTGTACATCAGCCCCTGGGTGGATTAGTACAAGCTGCACCTGGTAGTAAATGTTTCTGGTGTGTCTGCCATAGATAAAAGAAGGTTTAGGGTAAAAAAGGAATTTTGGAAGAAGAGGCATTATATTTTTTTTAAAGGGTGGAGGTAAATTCATGGTACACGTAAGCTTGGCTTGTGTAAGTCATTCAAAGACAGTAAACTGTGCTAAAAGGAACTATGGAATAACAGGACAAACCTGTAAGAGCAGCATTAAGGGTGAACTGTGGAGAGTTATCCTAACTGTGGGGGATTCTGAACTTCAATTTGATTTTTAAAAATAATTACAGGGAAACACTTCTATAAGGGAAGTTAGGGAATCTGAAAGATTCTACATGAGAAAGTCTGCAGTTATACAGGGTCATAGACTGTAGAGCTGGAAGAGACCATGGAACTGTCTTATAGAAGTCTGTATACACAGTAAGTAGTTAAGGGTTCATGCTTTGGAATGGAGTCAGAGAGCCTGCATTTGATTCATGATCCCACAATTTTAGCTCTATGAACCTGCCCAAATAATTCATCTCCCTCAGTCTTTTATTCTTTTTCTATATACATGATTTAATTATAGCTATTACATAGGTATAAGGTGACTTGACAGTTAATTAAGCTAATGTATATGATGTGCTTAACAATGTCTACCATAAAGTAGTCCATAAATGTTAACTATTATTATCTAGCCATCAATGAAGTATATGAGGCCTGTAGAGGTCATGTGATTTCTCCAAGCAACTGGTTAAAATTCAGGACCTTGACTCTGGGTTTCTATTTCTAGACTGTGTGATATACAAAGATTTGTTAAAACAAAGTCCCTAAACTTAAGGAGCTAGAGAATGAGTATGGTATACAAGAAAGAGTAAAGACTTTTGTGATAGAAACTAGGTTAAAACTCTGGACTTGTTCCCTGTTGCTATCTTATCTGGGCCAGGTATTTGGATTTCTTGTAGTTTCAGCTTCTTCCTTGATAAAATCCATTTATGATGTTACTGTATATCTCATGTACCTATTTAACAATAAATTTCAGGGGCTTTATGTAGTAAGGTCTAAAGCAGAAGATGAAAGAGAAAGGAGAAGCAATAAATTATCAATATCTTGCAGGTATTAATAGGATGAAAGAGAAAGGGGAAGCAATAAATGATCAGTATCTTGCAGGTATCAATGAGACATTCATTATTCCATCATTATTCTTGCATTGATCTATGCTGGCAGAGCCTTCCTAAATAATGCATATGGCCTGGTTCAACTCATCCATTGTGGGCCAGTCATGCCCAAGGTCATTGCAGTTGGAAAGAGACTAAATTGCTGTTGTCTTCTAAGACCTTTGGGATAGTATTAAAGACAGAAAATTTAGAATTAAAGTTTTTTTTTAATTATGAAAAACTTTACACATATGCCAAAATAGAGAGCCTTGAATTCATCATTCAGACACAATAATCATAAATTTTTGTTTCACCTGTATTCCCACTATACTAGATTAAATCCCGGGTCATATATAATAACACTGAATTTTAGTGATGTTCAGAAAACAGGGTTGTTATGGTTTGGCTGTGTCTCCACCCAAATCTCACCTTGAATTATAATAATCCCCACATATCAAGAATGGGTTCAGGTGGAAGATAATTGAATCATGGGGTGGTTTCCCCCATACTGTTCTCATGGTAGTGAATAAGTCTCATGAGATCTAATGGTTTTATAAATGGGAGTTCCCCTGTACAAGCTTTTTTGCCTGCCACCATGTAAGACGTGACTTTGCTCCTCCTTTGCCTTCCACCATGATTGTGAGGCCTCCCTAGCCATCTGAAACTGTGAGTAAATTAAACCTCTTTCCTTTGTAAACTATCCAGTCTCAGGTATGTCTTTATTAGCAGTGTGAGAATAGACTAACACAAGGGTTCAGGTGCAGCATTCCATACCTCCCTCCTGGTACCAGGCCAGGGAGTTTCCCCAGTTGTACAACCCAAGGGATGGTAATGGTTACATTGTTGATCACTTCTGAGAAGCTCCTTCTTCTCTGGTCCCTTCAGAACCAAAGTCTACCTCTTCTTCAGTGCTGTAATTGAGGTTTTCATGACACTCTGAGGCACAGTAATTTTTCTGAAACTCTCTAAGATCCATGTCTACTTCCGTATATACCCAAAGCATTCACTCTCTCCAACTCAAACCTGGGAACTGGGATATAGGTTTCCTCTCTCGGATAGCCATCTAGGTCACTGCTTTCCCTGCTTCTCTCCTGGCCTTCCTTCTTCCACCTTTCCCTTTTAAAGAGTCGGTGAGTGGAAAGAGGGATTGTTAATGAAGGGAAGACCTGCTGTATTTCATGAAGCCTGTCCCAAATATCCTATCAATCTTGGAGTTCACAGAATTTCCAGTCTACCAGAAGAGTCTCCTCAGCTATGTTCTACTTTTGGATCTATCATATCTTTCCCCTGTGGCAACGAGTTCAGGACCTGTTATCTCTGCAAATGGAGTGGAAAATATGAGGAGAAGGGAAAAAATTAATATTTCAAAAATGTTGTCCTGCTGAAGATGGGTTTAAAATTCTGTGACAGAAAGAAAGCCAGTGTAGCAATGTTCAGAGCCCTGCAAGATGCAGGTGGTAATACAGGTGCCTGTAGTCTGAAGCAGATAGACCTAGATTGTAATGCTTTTTTACAATTCAAGGTATTTTGTATCACTCCCTTAGTTTCCTCATCTGTATAACGGGGATGCTAACACCTACTTAAATGTGCGATTTTTTTTTTTTTTAACCTGCAAATAATGAACAGATGTTCTACTCATAAAGTCTACTTTCCAAAAACAGTTAGAAGCTTTTTAAAAGAAAACCACACAATACATTTTAAAAGGCACTGGGATTCCTCTGCTTCTCAGTCATTGCTAGGCTAGAAAAATAAAGCCTGTTCTACCAGGAATCACAAGTTAGAACTGAGTATTCTCCAAAGTGGAAATTATAGGGTATAGTGCCATTTCAGGCAGAGATTATTCAGTTCTCATTTACAACATCCACAATTACCTATCAGAATGGCTAAACCAGGTAACTAGGTCAAAACAGTCCAGTATAATTAGGCCCCATCAAACGATGTCATTATGCTGTTCTAAGATGCTAATAAACCAAAACAGGAAATACTGAAGTCAAAATAAAAGATATTCAACCCTGTCATACAAATTGTTTGTTCCTTGCTGTATCCCCCTGATTTTATAACATTAATAAATGAAATATTTTACTGCAAAGATTTTATTTTATATCTCACTAGCCATGAATTTTTGTCATTAGTTACTGTATAAATGCTGCCTTGTGACATTATCCAAATGGCATGACCATTTTATGCCCACAATTCACTTCTATAGTTATAAACAGAATTTTCATGATTTATGTAACTACATCTCTCAATGAAGATTTAACATTGAGATGCAATCTAACATTTATAATAACTGATGTTTTGTAGACAGTAATGTAGGAAATACATATTTTATCACTTTTCATCTAAGTGACCTTATGTAAAAAAAGAAAAACCAATAATTTAGCAGTTCCAAATCTCCAAAGGACATTTTCAAGTGTACATATAGAAATAGTTACAGTGAGATTTTTAAGAAGCATCTTCCATGTCCACATCTTGTTGTAATGGCTGTACCATTTTCTCTTCCAGCTGCTTTCTTTGCCTGCCAGAGGGGCTCCGATGAGATGGATGTTTTGCTTGACTTCTTTAATATATCCTGAACTTTCTGTAGCTCTATTTTTCTTCAATCTGTTCATTGTAAAGTTAGCTTGGCGTTTCTGTTTGATCTCTTCAACTGTCTTCATTGCATCAATAGTTTTATTCCATAGCTCTCACTGGTATTTGATAGATTCCTTTCTATATTTTTCATATTTAAATGAATTATCCACTGTAAGCTTTTCACCAGCTGCTTTCTGGAATGCTTTAGTCCACATGACCTTGCAAGAATTGCGCTTCTTTTTAAAGTTTTAATGACATTTAGATTTACAAAATCTGAACACCTTGAAGTTCTTGTGGATGAACATCATGCTGTGGTCAGGGTGGATCGGCCCCAAATAGAAATAACACTTCTCCATACACATGTTGAACCCGTGTGGATCCCCACTGACCAAACACCAAGCTTGAGAGGTGGTAAATATGTGATTTTTTAGCAGACAAAATAATGTGCTAATCTTAGTGCTTGTTACAGTGCTTGTTACACCTAAATAACATTAGGTATTATTACTATTGCTATCACTACAGGTGCTTTGAAAATGAGAATGAGTTCTCACTAATGTCATAAGGGAATATTTCTTAGTTTCAGAAAGTGGGCTCAAATTGGGTCTTGAAAGGTGCGTACATCTTCTGTAGGTAAATATGGGGGCATATGGCAGCAAGAGCATTCTGCGTAAAAGAAAAACATGTTCCACAGGGACAATAACCAAATATCTTTCTTTTATCACACAAAGCTATCAGCTACTAAAAATATCAACTAAAGAAAGAATGAGTTTTTTTTCATATAAGTAGATCCCCCACTTATTACAAACAAAATACATGGTTTCCAGAAAATATTTAGAAAACTTAGACAAACTTAGGCAAATTAAATGAAGAAAATTCAAACTACTCAAAATGTCAAGATATAATTGTTATTAAAATTAAAACATTTTAATTGTGGCAAAACATACATAAAATTTACCACCTTAACCATTTTAAGGGTGCAGTTTAGCAGCGTTAAGTACATTTGTATTGTTCTGCACACAGTCTCTAAAAACCCTTTTCATCTTGCAAAATCGAAACTCTGTACCCATTGAACAACTCTCCACTCCGCAGTCCCTCCAGCCCCTGGCAATCACCATTCTACTTCCTGTATCTGTGATTTTGATGATTCTAGGTACTTCGTATAAGTGGCCTCATATGGTACTTGTGTTTTTGTGACTGGCATATTTCACTTATAATTGATTTCTTACTAGTTTTGTTACCTGTTTTTGTATGGAAATGTTTAGATCTGCCATTGTTTATTTAATCATTTCCCCACAGTGGGACAGTTAGGGGCTTACATTAAAAAATATTATAAATAACCTTGCAACTATTATCCTTATTGGAAATCTTTAGGCCCCTACATTGTCAGCTCTTTGGGATAAGTTTCCAGACATCCATTTGCTGGGTTATAGGGTATGCTCACTTAGTCTCTTGATAAATACTGTCACCTTTTCCTTAAGAAATGTAGTAGCAATCTTGATTCCTACCAGTGTTGTGAGTGCTGATTTCCAAGTCTCTTTTACTTTTCTTTTTTTTACCACTTAAATTGGGACTATTTTTGATCCTTCATCAGTCATTGCTTAAAGCCCGGTGAAGTGCAGACTTCACAAGGGATATACCATAGACCTACTATAGCCCAAAGGGCTAGAAATCAAACTGAGAACTTCATGCTTCAAGAAGTTCAGGGCAGCTAACTTAATCCTGCTTAACCACGAAATCCTAGGTTCTTGGCTTAGGATTCCCTCAGTCTTTGAACGTACAGAAAATCCTGTTATTTAGTGGCCTAAGGATATTGCTTGCATTGACTGAATCCACCCTGTCATTGTTCCTCAAATTAATTCCTAGCAATACTGTTGTTAGAAAAACTCAGCAAAGAATTTAATTCAAGTTAAAATGCCAACATGAGAGAAAATCACATCTAACCCAACATATCACAGCAACCAAAAAGAACCAGTCTACAAGTAACTTTCTCAAAGTTTTATCTGGGAAGGTACTTCATTAAGAAAAGCAGTATATATGCACACTAATAACCTATGGTTAGATTTTTTTTTTACTGTGTCATGGTACAATAATATATCTAAACACACATACAGACACTGAATTTTCTTGGTTAAATGTCAAGTGCAAATTTATCACATAAGGAGGGTTTGCTCATTATGGCATTTCCTAAATAATCAGTTTTAGGAGATTTAGCAAGTAATAAGAAATTAGTAAGCTTGAAGAGCAACAAAAACATGGCATCTGGAGATTAGATTGAATGGAGCACATTGTTGAGTAAGCTGAATAATGTAGAAGATACTGTAAGTGTCCAAAAACTTGTTAGAGGGAAATATCAACTAATATCTAATTTACACTTGTTTTATAATGCACACACATGGGCACAAGCACATTAAAAAGAAAAGACGTCAGGAAAACATTGGAACAGTATTGGTCAAGATACCATTTCCTTTCCAATCTGTACCATGAGTTTCTGTAAGGGTAGGCATGAATTAAGTTTTGGGGTTTGATAGTTCTGAGCAGTGATTTGGTCTTGTCATAACTGGTGATTTCATTCCCTTTGGCTTGTGTCTGTCTGTAAAACCTTATTTATGAAATTCCACTTGACTTTTCTCCTATCTTCCTCTTTTTATTGTTTGTCACGTGAAGACAGATTCACTGGTGTCAGCACCCCTGACTTATAGTGAAAGCTGAATGTAGGCATATCCTGGCTTGGGGTATGATGGTGAAAGCAGGGGTGATTGGGGACTGGAGAAGAAACTTTGAGCATGTATTCTCAACTAGGGCAATCTTGCCCCCAGTGGGGTGAAACTTGGTTGATGAAACTGGGAGGCAAAAATACCTTATTCTTTGTGCATAGGCACAGATATACAGCGTATCTACTGCATTAAAACATTATGAGAGTGATGATTAGTAAAAAATGTCTAAAAGGCTGGTGGGAGGTGGAAGCCGTAATGAAGAAAGGTTAAGAGGTAGTGAATGAGAGGAAAGTAGTTCTTTACAAGGCACTCAGCTGCCTAGAAATGACCCAATTTAAGAACCTCTCTTCTTAAAAAGGGAAATATTCATTTTTAAAGGATATTTCCAATGATAGTCCTTTGGAGTGGAGGTTATAGAATAAGTTTCTCTCATTTTCTTTTCTACCTCTACCTTTCTAGGATTTCCAGCACAGAGTACAGCACAGGATAAAGGTCTGAATCAGAAATGACAGCCTGCTTGTATTTGTGAAAAGTTAAATGTCCTCAAAATGATGACCAGCATCATTGTTGATGAGATGACAATGTAGATTCATTGGCATCTACTACATGTTAGGTACTTTGTCTATGGTTACTACCTAGTTAACATAAAAACCCTACAGAATAGGTATATTATCCCCATTTGACAGATGAGGAAGTAAAGCAGCAATTATGTGCCGAACAGGAATGTGAACCCAGGTCTGTGTGACTTTCAAGGAGATACCCTTTCCACTGGGCCATACCACTCCTCATGAAGCAAACAGTTCAGATGAAGGGTCCCTGGAAAGCCCACTTGTTCCATACAGAAGGTTTTTGTTTCTCTGGAGTTTTGACCTTGGATGCTCCTTTAGGTGCTGTATCCCTCACACTCATCTTGCCCTTCAGGTTGTAATCTTAGCCTGTCCTAAAATGGCTCAAATGTAAATGTCTTCACTTTTTTCATTATCACTTATCTTTAATGAGATGCACTTAAGTTCCTAAATGAGCATCCTTCCATTCTACTTGAATGAACTGTATCACAGAAAAACCAGCATTACCACCCAAGCCAAAAGCCCGCTTTCCCAGAAGCCTGTCACTGTAGATGGGCAGCCGTTATGGTTGATAAGCTGTATCTTTCCTTTTAAGCCCCCAGATGCTGTTTGGAAATATGCAGTTATGTTCTCCTCTATCATATTGGTTTTCCAAGGATCCTTCTTCCTATTTCTTTCTCACTCATAAAAACATTTGGGCCAGGCACGGTGGCTTACGCCTGTAATCCCAGCACTTTGGGAGGATGAGGTGGGCAGATCACGAGATCAGGAGTTTGAGACCAGTCTGGCCGACATGTTGAAAACCCATCTCTACTAAAGATACAAAAAAATTAGCTGGGCGTGGTGGTGCGCACCTGTAATCCCAGCTACTTGGGAGGCTGAGGCAGGAGAATTGCTTGAACTCGGGAGGCAGATATTGCAGTGAGCCGAGATCACGCCACTGCACTCCAGCCTGGTGACAGAGCAAGACTCCATCTCAAAAAATAAAAAAATAAAAATAAAAATAGTATATTTTTTGGTCATATATCTGGTTATATTGATTAACCACAGACCAAACATAAATATTCTCATTCAACAAGAAAAGTTTTTGACTTGCAGCTTGATGTAATGACTGTGCAAGGGAATTTAACACATTCTTTATACCATGAGGCCCTTTAAATCTTATCATTTTAAGAACTGCTCCTTTAAAATGATGCTGTATTTGGCTTTTTTATTCTGTTACTTTCTGCCCAATAAATACTCCACAGTTTTCATTTTTCTCCATGTCATTACTACTCTGTTAGCTGAGCCTTGCACTTGTGGCATAAATTTTATTTTTCCAAAATGAAATGTCAGAAGGTTAAGAGATCAAGCGATCAGCTGCTACATCTTTTTATAACATGTATTCTTCTATTTAAGAGGCAATATTCTAGCCATTGTAAGATGCAAGCAGACTATATTTTCCATCTCCTTCAACCCTGCTTTCCATTATTTTTTAGATAGGGTAGCCTCACAGCTATCAAGGTTTAAGTGGTAGCTCTGACAGTGGAGGTAGCTAGAGGCTGTTCTGAGAGAACATTTATGTACAATGGGAGACTCTTACTCTCCCCTTCCATCCTTTTTTATATGATGGGAAGATAGTTTTCCTGGATATCACAACATTTTGTTATTTTCGAGATAAATAGGAATTTCATAAATATAGATTTTCTTTAAAGCATGTAGATTTGATTCACAAACTGTATAATAAAATAATTATGAACTGTGTAAAAGTATGCTGCTTAAAATTTACTTTCCCATAGCTGTAGAAGGAAAAGGTGGTTTAATTAAATGACAATGCCAGAGCTTTTTTTTCCAAAATGTGTTTAACAACATGGGATATCAAGGATCACCAGATTAAAAAGGCTGGATCTGATTCCAGAATTCAAGTTTATCTTCTTCCAGAACAAGTGTTCTTTCTTTGACACAAAACAACAACAAAAACAACCCTCCCACCATCCACCAAACAAAAACAAAAGTAGTAACAACCGATGTAGCGCAGTAGTTTCCTTATAGATACATTGCATATTTTTCAGTTCTATATTACAAATTTCATCTTATTTCACATTGACCTTATGTATTTACAGATGACCCTGCAATAGATTATATTCAGTGAGTTTGTGATTTTCTTAGCATAGAAGAAAATGCTAAGAAAAATGCTGTAATTTACAAACTACTGATGTGGTTATCCTGTTTCCTTTTGTCTAATGGATGCTGTGTCTTCTTCCTTCTTGCACACAGACTTGCAGAGTTTTAAAGCTGAATTGGATCTAATTTTGTAGATGAGCAAATCAAGGCTCAGTGAATTAAAGTTACACACTTAGTCTAGCAAAAGAACTGGTAGATGGGGAGCCTGAGTCAGAAAATGTGGAGGTCAGCAGAAGAAGACATTTTCTGTGCTGAGAGAGAAACATCCAAGCAAGAATTCAGGATGTTTAAGATGTGTTTAGAAGATGATTGAAACTCAACATGCATGATTTGGTTTCTGTTTTCTGAGAGAAATGAATATTTATGTCCAATATTATTGTACAAAACCGGTATCTGCCCAGGAGTCCGACCCAGATTAAAATCCTAGCTCTGTCTCTTCTTGTGTACCTGCAAGCAAATGGATACATCTAATTTTCAGTTTTCTCATCAGTAAAATGAGGTTAAGTTATATGCCATAGGATTACAGTGAGAATGCAATATAATGTGTGAAGTACTTTGCATTATGAATGGCCCATAGTACATGCTTAACGAGTGACTTTTCATTATCCTTTCTTCTCTGGTTTTGGCTGTACGTAGGAAGACTGTGTGGAATTATGCACAATCCTATAGCATTATCATGGTAAAAATAAGTGACCCACATATGTAAGCTGAAGAGTTAGGTCAGAGAATAAAAGAATAAAGAGGGAGCGTCTTGAACCTAGAGAAAGTGAAGTGCTCTGCAACGTTCCCGTGGTAAGACTTTGATGTAATTTAATTTGTTTAATTAGGGTAGATTTCCAATAAAGGACAGAAGTATTAGATAAACAGGAAAAGAAGAAATCTTTCTGATCATCATGGTTTTATATATTTAAAGAAGTTAAAGCAACATTATTTTAATTGGAAGGATATATGTTAATAGAAACAGAAGGGAGAACATTCATTTAAAAAAATAATTATAACAACCCCAATTCGATAACTTATAATAACATAGTTGTGGTTAAGATTAAGGACTTGGAATCAGACAGATGTGGGTTCACACCCCAGGTTCCCCACATGCTGTGTAACCTGGGCAGGTAAGCAACCTCTAAAACTTGGTATCTGTATAATGGTAATATGTATGAGGTTGAATCACATGAAATTATCACTTTCATAAGTCAAAACCAGTCAAATACTGGATAATTCATATGATTCAACCCAGTAGTGAGAATAAAAAGATAATGTAACTAAAGTTATTACCACAATCACAGGCACTAAGTGCTCCACAAGTGATAGTTATTATGTTAATGAATCCAACAACTGGAGAAAAAAAATGACATCACAATTCCTCCATACAATGGAGTAAGATAAAAACAGTTAAAATCATGACTGTGAAGAATAATTAAGGGTATAAAACTATAATCATAATAAAAACTCTAAATTAAAAACAAGAAGATCTAATATTTATATACAATTTCATCCAAATTTTAAAACATATATGCAAGTCTATTTGTCTGTTTATATAGAAAGCTGTCTGGAAGAAAATATATTAAAAAGTTAAACACAACCCTTGATAAATGATATTAATAAAAATTATATAATAATTATATTATCTTCTTTCCATAGTTTCTTCCCATTTTCTATAAACTCAGACTACTTTTATAATCAGTAAAAGTATGTACTTTTTCCTTCTACCCCTCAAAGTACAAAAAGCTAACAAGAGTTCTTCTATATACAAGAAGAACACCCTATTTTATAAATGCCATTTTGTTATCCACTTTAAAATTTAACAATAAAAATCTTAGGTATTGATTTCGTTTGAGTTCTAATTTCCTTCCGCATAGCGTTTTTGCGTATGGCGCAGGGTTAATGAAAAAACTAAAACATGAGATATCAAGGCAGAGTTATAGAAACAATAATTTAGGCTGTTAAGACTAGGGGAAAAGGTGTAGAGTTTAAGAGTGTGTCATAGTCCAGCCAGACTGCTATAACAAATTACTGTAGACTGGGTGGTTTTCAAACAAACACAATTCACTTCTCACAGTTCTGGAGGCTGGGAAGTTTAAGATCAAGGTGCTGGCTGGTAAGGGCCTGTTTTCTGGTTCACAAACGTCCGTCTCCCACTGTGTCCTCACAGAGCGAAAGTGGTGAGACAGCTCTCTTGGGTTTCATTTCTAAGGGCACTAATCCCATTCACGAGGGCTCTACCCTCAAGACCTAATCACCTCCCAAAGGCCTCACCTACTGACACCGTCACCTTGGGGTGAGGATTTCAACATATGAATTTTGGTGGGGACAAACATTCAGTCCACTGCAGAGTAGTAATTTTAGGTATGGAACTAGCAGGCATCAAAAAAGACTTTTTGACTATTTGTATATTCTTCAAGAATTTTCCTTTCCCAGTTTTGTGTGCCTCTCTACAATTCTGTCTTGGGGGAAACTTTATAGGTGAATCCTAGCATAGCTCCTGAAGGAGACAATTTTAGGAAACTCCTTTGGATGTAGCTTCCAATGGATGTGTCTTAAACCAAAACCTGCCCTTTCACAAGTATATCATGAAAAAGTATAAATGATGCTTCTACAATGCTTGTGTTTATAAAATACTTTGACAAATCTCACCTCACTATGATCTTGCAAGATGAACAGGGCATGAATTATCTTATCCATCTTGCAGAATAGAGAAGAAGATGGGAGGGTAAGTGAATTAGTAGTCTTGTCTCCCACCACTAGAGCACAGTAAGGATTAGAATGAAGACTACTTCTCAAACCTAGGCTTATGTGCCTCTGCTGCGCAGGGCTTTTTTAAGATATGTTTTAGGGTATCTTGTAATACAAATAAGAAATCTTGTAATGTAAAATAAGAACACAGGCTGGGCGCGGTGGCTTATGCCTGTAATCCCAGCACTTTGGGAGGCCCAGGTGGGCAGATCACCGGAGGTTGGGAGTTCGAGACCAGCTTGACCAACATGGAGAAACCCCATCTCTACTAAAAATACAAAATTAGCCGGGCGTAGTGGCACATGCCTGTAATCCCAGCTACTCGGGAGGCTGAGGCAGGAGAGTCGTTTGAACCCAGGAGGCAGAGGTTGCGATGAGCCGAGATCGCGCCATTGCACTCCAACCTGGGCAACAAGAGTGAAACTCCATCTCAAAACGAAACAAAACGACGACAACAAAAAAGAACACAGAGAAAATGGAAAGTAAAAAATGAAAAAAAAAAAAAATAGCAAAGAATAAATGGAAATGGTAATGCCTGATTACTTTTTATGTTACTTCCTGTCTCTGAGCACATAGCAGTTTGAGGCTATAAAATTAATATAAATAGCCAGATCCTGATCAGTGGCTGATGTATAAGCATGGAATGTTTCATTCTTAAAACCACTTGAGGAAAGAGCTTATTGTGTAATTATAGCTGTGCTTCCTGTCTAATACTGTTATAGGCAGAGATGTGGAAGCTTTTTCCTTCAGACACTAAGTACAGAACTGAGTTTTAGGAAAGAACATGTACGCATATTGTGAAAACACTTTACTCTCAGAGTGAGTATTCTCAGCACTAACCCTTTCCAAGCAACTTCAGCCCTTCTGGAGAAATTGTTAAATATTAGAGATAACACTGGACAGTTGGTCAGAAAACCTAAGTTCTTGCCAACTAGAATCCATGAGACAAATAAAAAGACAAGTGATGGAAACTCATGTGGCCCATTTCCTTTTCCGTAAAGTAAGGGGTTTGAATTAGACTAGTAGTTCTTGACTCTGGTGCATGATATACAGCACAGCATTTTACGAATGCTGGTGTCTGATCCAACCTCCAGAGATCCTAATTTTACTGGTCTGAGTAAATTTCTCCAAGTGATGGCGATGCCAGGCAGGTTTAAGAACCACTGGGTTAGGTGACCTCTGAAATGCCTCTAGTTCTGAGATTCTATGTTATTTTGGTTCTGTTTTTCCTTCCAAGAGCAAATCAGCGAGGGGATACAATATTCCACCTCCTGCTTTCCTCCTCTTAGTATAACTTGCTGACTTGTAATCCAGGTAGTGATTTTCAAATTTTAGTGAATAGTAAATAGTTAAAATGCAGATTACTAGGCTTCACTTCATGAAATTCTGATGTGGTAGACCTGGGGCGTTGCCCAGAAATCTATATTTTTCACAAGCATCCACATGATTCTGAGGTCATTGATTGAGAACCAAATTTTGAAAAACACTGTCAAAGGCATGATTTGTGACCTCATGGATAGGATTTTGCCTGGGGAATCTTGGGATCCTGATTCACTCTGGAACACGACTTTGGCTAAATTGAGAAGTAGGTGCAGTGACTCGAAGACCCAAACCTCATAGCTCCGAGCCCCCTCTTCATTTAGGTTTCAATCAGGTAGCTAGGGTGCCGGCTTTCATCAAAAGTTGCTCTGGGGCCGGGCGCGGTGGCTCAAGCCTATAATCCCAGCACTTTGGGAGGCCGAGATGGGCGGATCACGAGGTCAGGAGATCGAGACCATCCTGGCTAACACGGTGAAACCCCGTCTCTACTAAAAATTACAAAAAACTAGCCGGGCGAGGTGGCAGGCGCCTGTAGTCCCAGCTACTCGGGAGGCTGCGGCAGGAGAATGGCGTAAACCCGGGAGGCGGAGCTTGCAGTGAGCTGAGATCCGGCCACTGCACCCCAGCCTGGGCAGCACAGTGAGACTCCGTCTCAAAAAAAAAAAAAAAAAAAAAAAAAAAAAAAAAAAAAAAAGTTGCTCTGAATATTCAAGTAACAATAAGAGGATTAGAATCCAGAGTAGACAACACCTCTTATAAACAAATAGAGACATAAAAAATGATAATGAAAAACTGGGCAAAAGATATGAACATGCAACTCAGAAGAACGAACCCAATGATGAATATGCATTCACCATATCGGGGAAATAAAAATCAATACAAAAAAACCCATGGTATCATTTTCCACCAATCAAGTTGGCAGGCATTTCAAAAGTTTGGTAGTGTCAAGTGATTACTAGGGAAACTAGTGCTGATACAGTCATGGTGTAATACAAACTGGATGAGCCAGTTTAGAAGGTAATTGGGCAGTGCTCTTAACTAAATATGCTCTTTTTCTTGATGCTAAAAATACAATTTTACTTCTTAGTATTAACCTGAGAAATACTGGAACATAAACAAAAATAAGTATGTTCAAGAATGATTTTAAAACAGAAAAATGATAACCATGTGTATCTCCATAAAGGAGCAAGTGTCCAAATAAATTGTGGAAAAATCTTACTAAATATTACACAAGAATGAGAAGAAATGAGGTAGATCCATATGTACTAGCTTGGCAGATCACCTAGACCTACTGCTGAGTGTAAAACCTAGTTACAGAATGGTATTCATCGTGATAACTTGTCTCCAGAGTGGCACTATTAATTGTTTCCCTTGCCATTTCCCCCATCAAGAGGCTGCATGTATTTCTATCCTTCCTTTGAATCTGGGCTGGTTTCAATGAATTCCTGGACCAGAAAAGTGTGGCAGAAGTCATTCTGGGTCTTAAGCTTTGCAGGTTCCACCTGGGTCTCTTGGAACACATTATTGTAACTCTGGCTCCAGGGGGAAGTCATCTGCTCTGTAAGAAGTTCTGTTGTCCTGAGAATGTCACGTGGAGAGGAGATCACAGCCAACCTTGGCTATTCCAGCCATTGATGTCACCCAAGCCCAGGCAATAGACATGTGAGTGAGGCTGCATCCTGGACATTATGGTCCCAGCAGATGCCATGTAGAGGATAGCCACGGTCCTGGACATATGGCCCCAGTCAAACAATTGCAGCCATCCTTATCCTTCTGAGTCACCCAGCTGAAGTTCCAGACATTGTGGAGCAGCCATACTGTTCCTGCTGTGCCTTGCCCTAATTTTTGACTCACAGAATTGTGAGCATAAGAAATGTCAGTCTTTTTACAACAGTAAGTTTTTGTGTGGTTTGTTATGCACTAATAGATAAACAGAACACTCACAATAAGACCATTGTGTTTTAGAAAAAATACTAAAAAATATAAGATACTGTTGTATTTGTGTCGATACATGTATATGTACAATCTAAAAGGACAGACACTAAAATGATGACGGTATTTACTCCTGGGTCAGAGAGGAAGTCAAGCAGGAATGAACATGGCGGTCCTTCAAAGGGACTTTAACCTTACATAGAGTCACGATTCTGCCAGGAAGAGAGACACTACTGGGTTGATTTGAGCAGGAGGGGTTTGATTTCAGGTAGGTGTTTACAAAAAGGACAGGAGGAGCGAAGGTCAGAGAAAGCTGACACTAGTGTTCAGGTGTGCCACTGATTCAGTGAGTTGCAGGAAAAAACCTGGGATGGCCCCCCTGCTTGGAGGGGGAATGTCTGGAGGCTGTGGCAGAGCCTCCTAGCTGTGGGAACCTGGACACCTGCCCTCACTGCCGAGGAGCAAGGATCTGAGTTCCTTCTCCCTTCTGCTTTCAAGCCTGGGCTGAGTGCCACCTATTGATGAAATTTAACCCACCAGTTGTGGAGGTTTAGGGGTTTTCTTTAGAGCCTAGTGGAAGTCCACAGGGAGGAGGGCTCACAGTAGCTGCTTTACTCCTTTCCTTCATTTGTAGTGTTTTGTCACACGTGACAGATGACATGTTCCCAGTACAGTGGATGTATGCATTATTTTACCTACTTTAACAAAAATCATCTTTTCCAATGGATCAGTGGCTTAAAAGAATTCCTACAAAGCAACTATAATACTAATAGTGCAAGCATAGCTGATCTGTGAGAAAATGGTAGCACTGACACTTTTTTTACTCGAACTTTTTTACTAGAACTTTTCCTTCCACATTATGAAATTCAAAACAATGATAATCAAATCTTATATTAAAAAATTTAAAACTGTTAAACACACTCTTTGAAATATAGGGGGATGCACATACTACAACATCTTTCTCTGGATCTACTTTTTCTAACTATTATACCCATTAAAACCAAGAGTCCAAGCATCCAAGTAAATTCAACAAAGATTTAGACCTTTGAATTACAGTAAGCCAAGAAAAAATAATAGGAAAACAAGGTGGTTTTGTAGCATTAAAAGAAGATGTACAATTATTTAGAATATTTTTATCACATCTTTAGCTCTTTTAAAACTCTATTCTTATATATTTCAAAATGTTTCTAAATACTTACCTATAAATAAGTTATGAACATGGACATAAATGTTCAATCATATTGAAATCACAAATTATAATACAGCAATCAAAAATATTTCTGTGCCATTATAAAGGAAATAAAACATATAATTATTTAAATACATTTAAATTTCATCTTCATTTCATAATATCCATTTTCTATTTTCAGTCAATATTAATACATATACATATTTGTAGTTATAAAAAGTATCTGTATATTAGGGATGAGTGCTTGTATGTTTCTTTTGCTGGAGTACAAAATCAACTTGTTTGAAGATCTATTCTAGTCCATGAAAATGCCTGGTTGTGGCCTAGAATATAATAGGTGGATTTCTTTGATGTTGTTTAGGCTTCATTTAAATGCAAGTAGGCGCTTCTCCAGGTTGGAGTGGATGCCCACCATTGCACTCGTGCGTGTGTGTGTGTGTGTGTGTGTGTGTTTGTGTTCTACAGAGTGTACAAGAAAACAGACAAACAAAAACAAATTCAATTTAGTTATTTGGTTAGCAAATTCAATTTTCTGATTAACTGTACTCAAGTCATGGTGAGGGGATAGAGAAGTAAGACACTGGATTCCTGCCTCAAAGGAGGTTACAATGTCACTGTCATTGGGCAGAAAGTCATAAACAAGCACATGTGTGGCATAATAAAGATATTTTATATCTTTATTATAAGTGTGTGTTTAGTCTAGAGAGGGTAAATATATTGAAAGCTATGAGTTAGAAACTAGACTCAGGCTAGTTACACAGTGTTGCATGTTGCTTTCCTCTATAAACATAATAACACCTCCCTATACACCTCACAGATCACTGCAAAGTTAAAATAAAAGTTGAGAACCTAATGTAACATATACAAATAACAGGAATTATATTTTAGCTTAGAAATCTACTTTCTTTTAAAGGTTTTAGTTTGATTTTTTTTCTTTCTTCCTGCACATGGAAATGATGATGGTTGGATCCCTGTTTTAAATCCAGGCTTAGTCTATTGGAGCTTTTGGAGACCTTAAATTTTAAGCTATTTCTATGTAAGATGGGGTGGCAGTGCGGGATATCTTCTGCTCATGAGCTGAGCACACTTTAGGTTTCTTTTGAGAATTGTTATTTTTTTACTTCTTTAAAGATTGAGGGAAAACTCTCCTAATAATGCATGTTAATTAATTTATAACTCTTCTTGTTTTAGAAAAAGTTTTCAAAAGGAAAATATTGAATAAGCTGGGGTTTACTGACCTCTGATGGCTGGACTTAAAATTGCTACTTTTATCATGCTACTTAAGATGAGGATGTAAAGTTCTTTCTGGAAACTGCCCAAGTCTAGGTTGTAAGGCAGTCAAGAATCACCATACAAGAAGAGGGAGACCACAGGAGGTCAATTAGTTAACCTTTCTTTTCTCAGGCAGGATTTATTTAGTTAATTTTAGGCTGAGGCTTTGTTAAATCAATGGTAATTTATTGAAAAACACTTCAGTGTGTAAGTCAGAGTATTTCTGATCAGAAATCCAAACTCCGTAAGTGGTTAATTAGCATTTAAAACACTATCCAGAAATGCGCACTAGAGAAATGGCTGACTACAGCATTTCAAATATTGCTATCTAAATCTGCAATAGAGTTTGTTAATTAGCATAGTGATATTTAGAACAGTATTTCTTTGGAGATCTGAAAGCTTCGGAGAAATGTAGTTGGCTGGAAATATTGTATAGGCATCTTAGCTCCTGCATGAACAGGGTGTAAAAATCTGACAATAAATGTACATGGAGCAGAATTAAGTCTAAGCCTTGCTTTCATTATAATGTACCTGGTAGCAAAGATATAAGGGAGCAGATAATAGCTCTCACCTACTTCTAATATTTGGAGGCATCCAGAGTCACCAAAGAGAAACTGACTATTGTGAAGTGGCTAGATTGGCTTAGGTCATCCATCATATTCCTAAACCTTTATAGAAGAAATGATTACAAAAGCTGATTTGTACCATTTCCCTATGTTTTATACCATATTTCATCAGGATATTCCTCCTAATTTTCACCCCAAATCACATGTGTTGTAATTTAAGCATAGTCCCATTGAATACAGATAAGGAGAGAAATGAACTATCCCCAGCCAATATTATATTTTTCCAGTAGAATTAGTTTAAAAAATATATCCATGGCCAAAGACACTTAATTTGAATAGTAGTTAAGAAGATGATATTGCTTTTTGCATGGCTAAATATAGCTGGGAAGTCGTTCAGATGTCCTAGGGGACACTACTGATAGCCTAAAATGCAGTCATCATTTTGGTACACAAGAAGCTTGTATTATGTCAGTGTCACTGTTCTGTCAATTTACTGGAAGGGAAATAGCAATAATAAACTTGACATATTTTATAAAAACTTTGTTTCATATAAATAAGTATATACTTAAAACTGGATTTATATCATATTTTTTTAAAAAATGGACTCACACTGCTTTGAAACCGGGATCCAGTACTAACAAGTTGACCTTGAAGGCCAAGATTAGGTCTCAAGGGATCTCGTGACCTTGTCTCCACTCCTTTCCCCTAATTTTGTCTTCTCTGCCGTAGCCTCCCTAATTTAACTTAGTAAAGTCACATGAGGTTCTTACAATGTCTTCAAGCAAGGCAGGAGTAACCACAGCAAAGACAGGGGAGACCAATTCTGCTGCCATGCTAAGCTGCTTTTGAGGCAGCCCCCAATAATCCCCACCTCCTGGTATTTACACCCTCTCCTTGTGTGTGGGCTGGGCCTAGTGACTCACTTATAATCAATAAAATATGGAAAAAGTGGTGGAATGTCATTTCTGAGATTAGGTTAAAAAGAGATTGTGACTTCTGTCTTGGACAACCTCTCTGGCTCTTTTGCTCACTTGTTCTAGGGGAAGCCAGCTGCCATGTTGTGAGTTTCCCTTTGGAGAGATCCATGTAGCAAGAAACTGATCTCTCTGGCTAACAGACAGTGAAGACCCAAGGCCTGCCAACAGCCTTGTGAGTGAGCTGGGAAGTGAATCCTTCACCAGCTGAAACTTGAGCTAACTATAGCCCCAGCTACAGCTTGATGGCCACCTTGCAAGAGACCCCGAGTCAGAAGCACCCAGCTATGCTGGGCCCAGATTCCTCACCCTCAGAAACCACGCCATAATGAGTGCTTGTTGTTTTAAGCTACAAAGTTTAGGGGTTTTTTGTTATGCATCAGTAAATAACTAATGTAACTGCTAAAGGAGACTTAGGAAGTTTGGGGAATTCCAAGTGCTCAGAGTCATCTAAACCCAGCCAGCGATCCTATTCCAGTTCTTAAGCTTTAGTTTTCCCAGTCAATCTCTTTATATTTCACGGAAAGAGCCTGATGAGTCTCCAAATTTAACTGAATTTCTAATTCTGTACTCTTCAGGATCATATTCTGATTGATTTTCGTGTACATAGCCCATGGTTATGAGAGATTTGTTGAGACCAGTCAAAGGAGGAGATTCTGGTTTTCTGACCATGTTTTAAAATGAAAATTTAAAACCTTAGCTTGTTGTCTTCTAAGCTCTTTAGGATGGTTGTTGTATTCCCCATTCCCACTTTAATGGCTAGATAATCTTGTAAAGCCATGCTGGCAATAGGCACGCCATCCTAGCAAACCACAGGTGATATAATTTAAACAACCATCTTGCAAACACATGGACTACAGATGTCTCATTTTTCATGGTGTCCAGACAATCCCTGTCTTCCAATCCAATCAGATCTGACAATTAATTCCACATTTCTATCCTTGAGAGTCTAGTCCTTGCAACTGCTTCTGGTAAAGCCTGTCTGTGTTTAGTGCAGGCATCAGTAATCACCCTAGGTATTTACAGCAGAAAGAGATTAAGACAGGGTATAAGGTGCTTAAAAATTATTGGAAAGTCTGAGGAAATGGAAGCCAGGAGGCACTGCTGGAACTATGGAGTTCAAGAACAGACTGGGCTATTTATTGCTTAACTTAGTCATTCATATATGCAACACATATTGATTGAATATCTGTTAAGAGCCAGGTACCCAGGTATTCTAGGCTCTAGGTGAATACAACTGAAAAGCCCTGTAATCTCATGGAGCTTATATTATAAATAGAGATATAGCTGCTTTATAGGTTGATGTGAAATTAAAGAGCAGAGGTTTGGAGGGGTTCCTTAAGATTGGGTATTCAGGGAGATTGCTTTTGAGAGGGTGACATTTGATAAAATTTCTGATCAATGAGAAAGAGTCAGCCACGTGAAGATTTACTAGAAGGGCATTCCAGGCAAACAGAGCACTTTGTGCAAAAGCTGTAATGTAGAAATGAGCTTGCCATATTCCAGAACAGAAAGGAGGTGATACTGTCTCAGTAGGCAAGGGGCTGGGAAAATGGCAGGGAGGAAAGTCAAGGGTTTGGCAAGGAATACAACATGTTGAGTTTTGAAGGCCATTATAAAGTGTTTGAGTTTTGTTCTAAATATAGAGGGACATGCTGGAGGTCTTTAACAAGGGGAATAACATGATCTGATTAACCCTTTGAGACCATTCTGGCTCACTTGAGCTCTTATGTCATTTTTAAAGTACCCGCATTTGTACTTGTTCTCACTTCCTAAAGAGTGTTACTTTAGCTACCGTAGTTTAAATAGTGATATATTAGTATGTTATTTTCTTCTATAAGAACAACTCTGATATGCTTCCTGTTTTTAGACTCATATGTGTTCTGTTTGGTCAATTTGCTTATAATATTTCCAAAATTGTGTTGTTTCTACTGCTTGCTTTGTGCAAGTATTTTATAATGGCTCTTGGCAAAAAGCAATGTCTTTTGTTGATATATGGTGTTTGAATTTAGGACTGGAGACTGTAGTAGTTAGTTGCCTAAGATCTCTAGCAAATGCTCAATACAAATTTTTTTTTTTTTTTTTTTTTTTTTTGAGACGGAGTCTCGCTCTGTCACCCAGGCTGGAGTGCAGTGGCCGGATCTCAGCTCACTGCAAGCTCCGCCTCCCAGGTTGACGCCATTCTCCTGCCTCAGCCTCCCGAGTAGCTGGGACTATAGGCACCTGCCACCTCGCCCGGCTAAGTTTTTGTATTTTTAGTAGAGACGGGGTTTCACTGTGTTAGCCAGGATGGTCTCGATCTCCTGACCTCGTGATCCGCCCGTCTCGGCCTCCCAAAGTGCTGGGATTACAGGCTTGAGCCACCTCGCCCAGCCTCAATACAAATTTCAATGAAACTGAAATGATGTGGGATTTCTATTTAGCATCTGTTATTAAAATCTAAAGTGAGCTAAGAAAACCTTTGAAGTGACTTTACAATAAACTTTACTAAATGACTTCAGAATTTGATAATTCATCATCAATAACCATTAATAGTTAATTGATTATATTTGAAAATCAGTTTCTTAATTATTGCCTTCCCTTCCAATTACACTTGTACATACAATTTTGACAATTTTAATTGATTTAACTCACTACTTCAATACCAATTCTTTAGTTATTTCAAATGTCTTATCATAATGTAATTTGGGTACTTGACAAATATTTTTCAGTATGTACTGCTATATTCCAGGCACTTTGCCAAAAACAAGACAAAATCTCTCATGAAGTTTACAGTCTAATGGGAAGAATAGTTACTCAAGAATATTAGGTTGCTGCCAAAGTAATTGCGGTTTTTGCCATTTTTAAAAGTAATGACAATTACTTTTTTTTAACCAACCTAGCAATGAACTATAATTGTTGAGCATTGTATTGGGGAACCTGACGTGGTCCTGGGGCTCCTCTGAGGAAGAGATATTTACCCTGAGATCTGAACAAGACTCACTGGCCTCATGAAGAGGAGTGTGGAGAGTGTCCACGCAGTAGGGACCCGATGGTGAGAACTCAGAAACCCAAAAGCATTAAGCTTTTGAAGGACTGAAAGAAGACTGTGTAGTGGTGCAAGGCAGTGTGATTTATTTGATGTCCTTTAGAGCAGAAAAACATTTTTTGGCATTTATTTTAAAATTGGTATGCACCTGGGTGTGGCGGCTCACACCTGTAATCCCAGCACTTTGGGAGGTTGAGGCAGGTGGATCATTTGAGGTCAGGAGTTCGAGACCAGCCTGGCCAACATAGCAAAACCCAGTCTCTACTAAAAATACAAAAATTAGCCAGGCATGGTGGTGGGCACCTCTAGTCCCAGCTATTTGGAGGCTGAGGCAGGAGAATTGCTTGAACCCAGGAGGCAGAGGTTGAAGTGAGCCAAGATTGCACCACTGCACTCCAGCCTGGGCAGCAGAGTGAGACGCCATCTCAAAAAAAAAAAAAAAAAAAAAAAAAAAAAAAAAAAAATTGTATGCAATTTGCTAAATTTAGCATTTGAAAATTCAGTTTTTCTGTTAATTTTATGATCAACTTAAATATTGACATATGAGTCTAATGAATTTAAACTACTACTTTAGAGAGGCTTTTAAATACTTTAAGTAAATACCATCAATTTATATTTATTTTTTAAGTTCAGGGGTAACAGTGCAGGTTTGTTACATAGGTGAATTTGTGTCATGCGGATTTGTTGTACGGATTATTTCATCACCTAGGTATTAATTCTAGTATCCATTAGTTATTTTTCCTGATCCTCTCCCTCCTCCCACCCTCCACCCTCCAAAAGGCCCCAGTGTGTTGCTCCCCTCTATGTGTCCATGAATTCTCATCATTTAGCTCCCACTTATAAGTAAGAACTTGTGGTATTTGGTTTTCTGTCCCTGCGTTAGTTTGCTAAGGATAATGGCCTCTAACTCCATCCGTGTTCCTGCAAAAGACATGATCTCATTTTGTATGGCTGCATAGTATTCCACAGTATATATCCAGTCTATCATGGATGGTTATTTAGGTTAATTCCATGTCTTTGCTATTGTGAATAGTGCTGCAATGAAGAATACATTGTGCATGTGTGTTTATAATACAATGATTTATATTCCTTTGGGTATATACCCAGTAATGGAATTGAGAGGGTAGAATGGTACTTAAATTTACAAGAAAATAACAAACGGCTCCATTAAAAAGTGGGCAAAGGCCATGAACAGAAACTTTTCAAAAGAAGACACACATGCAGCTAACAATCATATGAAGAAAAGCTCAACATCACTGATCATTAGAGAAATGCAAACCAAAACCACAATGAGATACCATCTCACACCAGTCAGAATGGCTATTATTAAAAAGTTAAAAAATAACAGATGCTGGCAAGGTTGTAGAGAAAAAGGAACGCTTATTCACTGTTGGTGGGAGTGTAAATTAGTTCAGCCATTGTAGAAGACTGTGTGGCGATTCCTCAAAGGCCTAAAGACTGAAATGCCCTAAATTATTGAACTGCAGTTATAAATTTCATTTATTCCATGTTGCCCTGTAAGTAACTGTTTACTCTTTAAGATCACTGTTTAAGATAACTGTTTATCTCAACAGAGTAAACCTGCTTAGGATTTTAACTATTTCTTGACAAATTAAGCTCTCAGATAAAGGTGAATCTCAAATTCACCTTAAATTTCCAAAACTGTCTAAAACTTGGCCTAATGGTCATTGTTCAACCAAAACTATAAATCTAAAATTAATGATTCAACCATAGATTTTATACAGAAATTCCAGGTTGTATTGGTTAATAGTTGGCCCATTTTCCTCCTTGCTCTGTGCCTGAGGAAGTTGCTTGGCATGGTCTACATTATTAGGCGGCCACATCCTCCGGCTTCTGGTAGGTTTGACTAATGGAACATACCTGTTGTGTGAGAGCAGCTCTAGAGAGAAGAATAAAGTCTGAGTACATATTTCCCCAGATAGAGCTCTCTCTACAGAGTAACTTCTAGCTGATTTCCTCAACTTAAGTTCCCTCAACTTAGGGTCTCAGATCATATCAGAGGAACTCTCCACAAAGACTTCTCTGTCCCTTGGCTGCTTTTGCAGGCTCAAAGGTTACAGGACTCCTCTATTATTAGCCTTACAGTATTACATAAATCCTTGTGAGTTTCATACACCACAGCCACACCATTGTAAATAGTCTCTTTATCAAGCTGTCAAATTATTTTACTCTGCCCTTTGTTTCCTGCCAGGACTTTGACTAACACAGCAATTGCTACAAAGAGTGACCCTCAGGAAACAGACCTTCAAATACGATTGTGGGGTTAGGTTGCTGATATATTTAAGGATTTCCTTATTGGAGTGAAATGAAACAGAACATGTGATGGCACATGCTTATTTAAATGAACACGAGAGAGACGAAATGTAGGCAGAAGCTGATATGCTGAAAGATCAAGTGGCTGTTACATTAGGTCACTATGAGGCATCTGTTGGCTTCTTCTGGTAACCTAACAAGTGAACCGAGTTGTAAAAGGAGAAATGGAAAACTGACTATCTAGTTGAGAGCATGCATGGAAAATCAGAAAGCCTCATGGACCTTTGAAGAAGTCCCTCAACTCCTATAATTGCAGGGTAGATATGGCTGAGGACTAAGAACCAGACCTGATTATAAAGGTTGCAGAATTGCAATGCCAACACATGCTCAGCTCTGATAGGCCTCTTACATAAAGGGAAGTGAAGGGAAGGGAAGGGAGGAAAAGAGATTTAAATTTATGTAGATGAAACTGAGAACTTCACACCCTTGGATGGCCCTGAATCTCCCTTACTAGCAGAGGCAGCCTCCCCAACTCCCATCTGAGGGAACTAGCCTTCCCCTGTATAATTATAGTCTACAAATAATTGCCTAGCAAGCTGATGCCGATTCACCTCCATCACTCTCTAGCCCACGATGAGTTAGATTTCACTATATCCCAAATGGTGAAACATAGGCCTATTCTGGGAGGAAGGAGACTATGTACTGAAAAAGTTACAAGTACTTATGAATCTATATCAGCAAGAGTCTGGGGAGCATATTTGCGAGTGGATTTCAAGGGCATTAGACCAAAGAGAATAAAACTTAAAGCTTGATGAGACAGAATATATTAACATGGGAACACTCACTGGGATTTGGGATTTAATGTGACAATTAAGCAGCCAGGAATGGTGATAATTGTCTCCTAAGCTGACTAATTGAAGCCTGCACTCAAATGGACCTGGAGATAATGGACAAAGATGCTGCAATGGAACTGGGTTCCCTGAGCTCAGTGGGAACAATGGGACCCCAGAATGGTGGAGACCAGGTAGTGCCGCTTAAACTTCGAGGAAAAGATGAACACAACCACCCTAAAAGCTACAAGAACAGAGTGATGAAGTATTCTTACCTGAAAGGATCACTGGAAAATAAGTAACAATTAATCATGGGATTTCTAGAAGCAAAACGGGCAGCTACTCAAATGCTCTTTAACATAACAGATTTAAAAAACTCTATCTGGTGGACAGAAATCTAACTCAAGTTGCAATAATAGTGATCCATGGAACATTTGCCAGTTTCTAGTCCTAAAGTAGTTAAGGTAAAAAACCTCCTGACTGAGGGGAAGGTCAGTCTCCTGGGAGGCAAAACCCTGCACTGTGGTCATAGGTGCATACATGAATCTTCCTTTAAGATGTTACCAGAGGTGAGGCCGGGTGCGGTGGCTCACGCCTGTAATCCCAGCACTTTGGGAGGCCGAGGCGGGCGGATCACGAGGTCAGGAGATCAAGACCATCCTAGCTAACATAGTGAAACTCCCTCTCTACTAAAAATACAAAAAATTAGCCAGGCGTGGTGGCAGGCGCCCATAGTCCCAGCTACTTGGGAGACTGAGGCAGGAGAATGGCGTGAACCTGGGAGGCAGAGCCTGCAGTGAGCCGAGATCGCGCCACTGCACTCCAGCCTGGGAGACAGAGCAAGACTCTGTCTCAAAAAAAAAAAAAAAAAAAGATGTTAGCAGAGGCATCTGCAGCCATTTACTATGGGGACTGTGCCCTGGAGAAAAGGAGACACCTGGATTCTAGGGGTTGTTTTATACTGGCTTCAAATTGATGATAATCCTTGGAGGCCCCAAAAGCCTCTGAGAGTCTTCTTATTGGTGTAGGTTCTTGTGGAGGTCTGGCAATAAATGCAGTTGTGACTGGAGTCTGTTTCGCAGTGGTGCCAGTGGGACTATGAATCTGTCTTGTAGTTATTAAACTAGTCTTGGGATCTATAGAGGAATAGCTATGGTTAGCATCTGGCAGAATCCCAGCAGACCAATGAAGTGACAGTTAACAGTTAGAAGGGCCAAGTTGTCATCCTGGAACTGCCCCCATCCCCACTAGAATAGGAATTCAAAACCATATCACATCCTTGGGGGAATTAGAGTGCCACCCTCAAAACACTGAAAGACACAGGGATGATGATTGCTACCATGTCCCCATTTAACTCACCTGTTTGGCTAGTGCAAAAGCCAAGCAGATTATGGAGAATGGCAGCAGACTATCTCACGCTTATTCAGAAGGTGGAGCCTATCAAAGCTGTGCTTTTGGATGGGATAGCTTCATTCCAAATAAATACAGCCTTTGGCATCTGAACCTAGAAAATGCTTTTCATTCTCCAAATGTATCAGTCAAAACAATCGGAAGCAATTTGCTTTGATGTGGTAGTGACAACAGTCTAGCTATATGGTTTTACTTAGGAATGTGTCAACTCTCTAGTCCGTATTAAATGATCCAGAGGAACATTGATTGTCCTAAGAGCCTATACCCTATTATTTTGGCCCATTACACTGATGACATGTTAATTGGACCTTGTGAACAAGCAGTAGCAAGCACCCTTTATAAGACACGTTTGTACCATAGGGTGGAAGATAAACCTTGCAAAAGTTCAGGGGTCACTATATCAGTGAATTTTCTAGGGGTCTGGTACACATTGGGATATCCCCTCTAAAATGAAGTACATCTGTACTATTCATTGCCCACCACAAATAAGATGTTCGATGCTTATTGAACATCTTTGGATTTCAGAGGCTGATTTACCACACTTTGAACATGGTCTGATGCATTGGCCTGTTAAGTCTGATATTTTGATTGGAGTCAGAGAAAAGAAAAGGCTCTATTGCAGGCCTAGGCTGCGTTAGAACTTACTTTTCTATTAAAGCCTGATGAGTCAACCCAGTGGTATTAGAAATGTATTCTTCATCAGAGATGCTGTATAGAGCCTCTGGCAAGTCCCAATAGAATAATCCCATCAGGAAACCCTAGGACTTTTAAGCAAAGCCTGTTCTTTGCTACAGACAACTGCTCTCCATGTGAAAGGCAGCTTCTAATTTTCTATGGACTTTGATAGAGACTGAGTATCTGACTAAGGGCCGCGAAATCTTATGAACTTGAGCTGCTCCTCAGAAACTACTTGTCATCTATTCAACAAAATGAAAAGGTAAATTGTGCCGTATCATTTCATTATTAAAAGGAAACAGTGGCCGGGCATGGTGACTCATGCCGGTAATCCTAGCACTTTAGGAGACTGAGGCAGGCGGATCACTTGAGATCAGGAGTTTGAGACCAGCCTGGCCAACATGGTGAGACCTCGTTTCTACTAAAAATACAAAAATTAGCTAGGCATGGTGGTGTAACGCCTGTAATCGAAGCTACTTAGGAGGTTGAGGCAAGAGAATCACTTGAACCTCGGAAGTGGAGGTTGCAGTGAGCCAAGATTGCACCACTGCATTTTAGCCTGGGCAACAGGGTGAGACTCTGTCTCAATAAATAAACAACAAATAAAATTAAATAAATGAAAATAGCAGCTATGTGATGCTAAGTCAGAAAATACAAGATACTCAGATTTTTATGGTATCTCCTACTGTTTTATCATATTTTTTAAAATGCAGACTGTGATAGTTAATTTTATACATCAATCTGACTGGTTCAAGGAATGTCCAGATGTCTGGTTAAGCATTATTTCTGGGGGTGTCTGTGAGGGTGTTTCTAGAGGAGATTAGCATTTGAATCTGTGGACTCAGTAGACTGCCCTCCCTAATGTGGGTACGCATCATTTAATCTGTTGAGGACCTGAACAGAAGGGGGAATTCCCGCCCTCCCCACCCTGCCCCTTTTTCTGGTTAAATGCTTGAGCTGGGACATCTCATTTTCTCCTGCCCTTAGACCAGGATTTTATACCATTGGCTCCCCTGAGCCATACATACATACACGTGTGTGTGCGCGCGTGCACGCGCGCGTGTATATATGTCCATATCCTATTAATTCTGTTTCTCTGGAAAACCCAGACTAATACATTTACCTATTATCTCAAGGGGAGTTCCCAGTAGCTCATTCACAGCCAAAGAAAAGTGTGTTACCATTCATATGTGTTAGCACCAGCCAGAAATGGATGACCACTGCTTCTCAGTGCTCCCAACAGACAGAGGTGAGGGCAAGACTTCTTGTGCGGACTTTTGAGCAGAATGTCTAGTTGTCCAATTTGTTTGGAAAGAAAAATGACCTGGTTCTATATTGATCCATGAGCAGTGGCTAGTGGATTGGCTAGCTGTTCAAAGACTTGGCAAGAAGGGGCCATTTACCTCCTTGTATCCAATTACCAGAAGGGCACTGTGTTACTGTTTTATCATGGGGAGAAAGAGTGCCAGGGAATGCATAGTATTGGACTACCTCGTAGGCCTCCTTTGCCCGATAGTTCTGGTCAATAAAAATACAGTGCCAACCCAATAGAAAGACCACCAAAGATGCAAATCCCGCAGGCAAATGACTCTGTGTAGGGAAGGTGCTAGCGAAGAATAGGGTAAACATGAAATGGGTCACAGAAGGCAGCTGTGATCACCACCTTGGGTCTGTGAGCAGCTGCATAAGGAGGGACTGTACTAGCTACTGTTTATGTTCATTCATTCTCCCCTCCCCTTTCTCTCCCTGCTGACTAATATGAAGCATATTGATAGTAGCAAATGTTTTAGATTCCATGTGGGGGCACACATGAGTTAACAACACCATATGCTGATATTTCACATGTTTTCTATTTGGAGGTACAAGTTTTTTACAAGATGGAGGACAAGAGTCAATCCTGAGGCACCAAATAGGTTGGCTGCTTTCTGTTTGCCTGTTCACATTCCCTTTCTACCCCTTTCCACCATATACTTTGTCTTGATATGCATCAATTACACCAGGAAGAACTCTTTGTCCTCTGGTGTCAGGTTCCTGTTCAGTCAATGAGAACAGGCAAAACATTTGAGAGAGTGAGGTCTGGGTCTTTATTTCCTGGCTTCCCTCTTCAGGATCACTTCTGGCTGAGCGCAATGTTTAAAAGTTAGTTTTGCTCAGGGGGCCCTCCAGACAGTCCTCTCTACTTCTGGATTTCAGCAATGACCCCTTCTTCATACACTTCAAGCCTGAAAAGGCACTTGCTACTGTTACTAGCTTCAGAGTACTGTTAACCCCCTTACCATGACCCCTTCACTAACCTTCCTCAGACTTTTCCAGTGTGAGTCAGCTAGGTGCTTCCTACTGATTTACAAGTCTAATTTTTTAGTTATTCTAATATGCCAAATTCTCTTCAATATTACAAATGCTTCAAGTAGTAACTATATCAAGATTAAACCATTCACAATAAATATTTCTCGATCTTAACACAAAAGTATTAATATTCTTCCTGGAGAAAAAGGTACTTATTCATGAAGTTGGCTATATATGGCTCCATAGATGGTTTCCTAAACAACTCTGGGGACAACATTCATATTAACTAGTATGAAAGAGGCACATCCTGTAGTTGGGTGCCACACATCTCCCCCACGATTGCATGTGGTGGCCCTGGGTCTATCAAGGATATGTTTTCGTTATTCCAAGAATTACAAGGTTACTCTTTCTTGCAAATTGAGGTAACTATCCCAGCACACTGAGCGTGCTCATTGGCCACATAATTTTGGATTGGTCTTAGGTATGATTCTCTCCTTGTCACTGACCTATATGAGCCATTTATTTTTTATTCTGTGACTTTCAAATGGTGTGATTTTCCAATACACATGTCCTGGATTCACATTGAGCATTATCTAATTTTTCTGTCTGATTTTGAGTCTGCAAGTCTCAACCCAGGTGACTTCACCACTTGATTGAATTAAACGAATCTCTTTATCGTGTGCATCATCTCAGCTCTTCCTGGCTAAGCCACAAGCCTTAAGGCTATCTAAGTAGTACAAACTAAGACTATCCTTAGTTTGAATCCTGAATATCTGTCTGTGTCTGTGAATATAGCACAATAGTGGTCATGGATGAAGGTACAGTGACATAAAAAGAGGCTGAACAGGGTCCCAGCACTGAGAAAGGTGGGTAAGGTTTTGAAAGGCTTGAAACAGGAGGCCAACTTGATCTACTGTGAGTTCTAAAAAGATCTTCCTGGCTGAGGTGTGAAGAATGAATTGGAATGGGGCAGGTGGGAATGCAGGGAGATGAGTTAAAAGCCTATTGTCAGGTCCAAATAGAGAAAGAGTGGCTTGGATTACTGACAATGGAAACAGAGACAAGTGGATGGATTTGAGAAAGATTTTGGAAACAAAATTCATGGAACTTGGTGGTGACTGGATCTAGGGAGTAAAGAAGGGGAGATGTAAGGAAAGATGGCTGAACAGCTGGTGGATTGTAGTGATGATGGCTGTGCACATTGGTAGTAGCAATGATGAGGCAGGGGAGGGAGAGAATAGAAGCAAGAAAGGACCACGAATTCAATTTGAGGTGCCTGTAAGAAAGAATCCAAGTGATGAGATTGAATAAGCATGAGATGTTTGGTTGGAGAAATGCTAACGGTAATTAGAGCAAACATAGAGTACTTAATTTTTTTAATGCAGTCCTTAATAAGTGAGGGTGGAGTGGAAGAAAACAAGGTAAAATAAAGGCAAAAAATCATTTGTTCATCTCTCAATGCCTATGTTCATTCAAATAGATATCATTCAATTATCCAGAGTCTTGTGTATGCAGATACTATTCTAGATTCTGAGTAAAGTGGTGAACTAGAGAAAGCTCCTACCCTTAAATTTCCTATTCTCAGTGGAAATAAATTCACAATGTTGAGATTAAATGGTTAACACTAACTTTAGGAAAAAATATACAGATCACATTTGGTTTTATTTTATTTTACTGTTTTAGACATGTCACATTTATTTTGATTTTCCTGTTATTTTGTAGGACTTTATCTAAGTGCTCTATTGGCTAATAGTTCATAAGTTCATCATTTTGCCAGTTTCTATAAGATGTTTATATTTGTGTATCTAGAAATGTTGATTGGTATGGTATTTCTCTTATAATTCTTGTTTGTTTGTTGTTGTTGTTGCTGTTTTTGAGATGGAGTCTTGCTCTGTTGCCCAGGCTGGAGTGCAGTGGTACGGTCTCAGCTCACTACAACATCCGCCTCCCAAGTTCAAGAGATTATCCTGCCTCAGCCTCCCGAGTAGCTGGGATTACAGGCACCCACCATCATGCCGAGCTAATTTTTGTATTTTTGTAGAGACAGGGTTTTACCATGTTGGCCAGGCTGGTCTTGAACTCCTGACCTCAGGTAATCTGCCCACCTTGGCCTCCCAAAGTGCTGGGATTGCAGGTGTGAGCCACCACACCCGGCCTATATTCTTTCTTGAACTTTAATAGCAGCAAAAATCCTCCTAGATATTATCTAGTAGATGAAGAAATATGTCACCAGGAGAGGCTTTTTGTGTGTAAAATAACTTTAGTACTCAAAATATGCCACTGAATTTTTTCACATAGCAGTCTTACAAATATAATTTTAAAATAGTCAATAAAACTTTAAGATGGGAGTACTAGAAGATTTTAGTACATAAAACTAAATTTTATAAAAAAGTATGCCTCCCTGATACATCTACTTAGTTTGAAATCACAACATATCATGTTTAAAACAAAAATAATCTTGACAGTAGAAAGAGGATGTTCTTGTTCCAAAATACCTTCACATACATTTTGGTAAACAAGTTGTAATTGAATGCATCTAAGTTTTAAAGTTCTCTTGTTTAGAAATGTGCACACTTGCACATAGGAAGTGGAAATTGAACTGCTTTACACTGCACAAGATAAACACATTTATGACCCAGCCTGAAGGTCTTTGTGAGACAGGTAGACTTTGAGACTTTTAGTGTGATAATGATATGTGTGATAATGATACATTGTTGACTATTGTTGATAATATTAACTATGGACAATTAAGTTGTTAATAGTAACTGGACAGGGAGGGATTCATCCTGCCCAGGCAAATCCAAATGCTAAATAAACATTTATTGAGCATTCGGGTGTGCCAGGCATTAGGACAAGAACTTGGTCTACGAGAAAACCCAAAAGTTCGTAATTCAGACAGAATTTCTTTCCTCAGTATCTGTCCAGTAAACATATAGGAATGAACCCTATCACGTGATTTATAATGCACATGGCTGGAAGCACTTGCTCATATCCACTCACTCCTACTTGGTTTAGGAGCATCACTTACTTTTCATGTCTATATGATCCTTTTGCTTAACATTGCTCAGAAGTGAGCGTCTCATATTAACAAATTTCCTAATTGTTTGGGTAACTGATGCTTAGTCATGTATCAGTCAGTGTTCATTCAGGCAAATGGAAGTTGTTCTTTGTATTTCAATACAGGGGATTAAAGGTTTCATCCCTATCAAATGGGCTAGGGAAAGGGCAGGTCAAGAAGCCCAGTACCTACAATCTCAGCCAGCAGCACTGAAGTGGATTGTCCTCAAGACCTAACCAGACACAGACACTGCTGTGTGCCTCGTATCCACCATCTGGTCAGCATCTGCTTGCAACTGCCACTCAAGAATAATGGCCTGTCCTTCCCTTTAGAATCTCCCCAAGTGCCCTGTTCCAATTTTCATGTCCCCATTCTTTTCCAGGCAACATCTTAACTTTTACGAAAGAGGCTTGATGAGGCTCACTGTGAGTTCAGCTTTCATTGTTACTCAGTCACCCATAGGATCCAATTTTAGATTTGGCTCTCAGAAATCTTAGCTCTGCAGCTACAAGAAATAAAACGTTCTTTCAGAACATAGAAGCTTTTTTAGTTCCTTGCTTGCGAATTTATAGATCTTCCTTCCGTAAGCTTCAGTCTTAGATATCCAGCCAGTTCCGTTATTGTTGTTAAACTTTCTGCTCGAACATTCTCTTGAAGAAGTCATGCAGTCTTTCGACACTTAGCTTTCTTCTAGGCTCATAATTCCAGGAAACTAAAAGTAGAAATTAAAAAATTATTTAGCCTCTGCACATTGTGTACCAACAAAGTCTCTCTCTCTTGTTTGTTTGTTTGTTTGTTTTGCTAGCAATGAGGACATTACATTCTTTAACTCTATTCAGATCAGAGAACTCATCCCGGATTCTCTTCTTTGAGGTTCTGTTTTCCTGAAACTGCTGCCAGTAGCAAAAATTATAAGAGTCAGACTTCAGTCATTAAATCAGAAGTCACTCTGTATAGATGTAACTCATGTGGCTGACCTTATTTACTCAGTTTCCAGCTCCTCCAGAGGTCAAACTGATATTGCATGGCCCAAGGTTTCCACCAAAACTATGACCATTAACATAAACTATCTGCATGACCCTAGGTCCAAGGTAGATGAAAAAACTCTTATCAAGCAGGATATTCCAGGTTCTTAGAGGTTATCTCCCAGGAGTCAATCAAGGGGCAAACTTTTCTTTGAAACATGCAGGTCTGGGCAACTCAGGTCTACTGAGTTAATCCTTTATTGCATACACAGAATCACTGAAATTTGTATCTTAAGGAACCTCAGAGATTATCTGGTTAAACCTCTTTTTCGTAGGTAAGAAAATCAGATGGATGTGGATTTAAATTCTAATTTTACTGCTTATAAACTGTGAGGCATTGGAGAAATTGCTTAACCTCTCTGAGCCAAATTTTTTGCACAGATTCTTAGTTAACAAGAGTTATAATCAAGATGAAGTGAGAACTTATCCAAATGCTTAAGCTAAATTAGTGGTTAAAATATAGGACTAAAAACAATAATTTTTTTCTTATTCAGTAAGTTTATCAAGAGTATATTATTATACTGATGCAGGCAGGAGAAAAAGTTGCTGTTCTATTAAAAATAAGCATTTTGATAACTAGCACTGTAGAAAAATTTATGTAAGAAGAGATGTTACTTTGTTTTGGAAAATGCCTTGAAGGTCCCTTTGAGAGTCAAGAGTGAGGCTCTCCAGGACTTAGTCTGCAAAGAAAGAAATGAACTGCTTTGCAAAATAATTGGATGAAAGACAGCAAGGTAGGAGGGAAAAAGGAGTGAGAAAGAGTGGAGCGAAGGGTAAAAATGAGGAGTTGAAAATATTTTTTGAAGAAGTTGGTCAGTGCCACGTTGTTAAAAGCCTTCAAATCTATGTAAATTAGTTTCCCAGAGTCTCAGAGCTTGTTAATGAAAGAGCTGAGATGAAAGATCTTTTTAGAAAACCACATTGCCTCTTTAAGAACCAGTTTTTTGAAAAAACCACTTTTAATATTTAATAATACCTTGGGGTATTAAATAGAGTATACAACTCTTTTGCTAATATTTGAGATTCTCAGAAGCTGCCCACCAAATATCTGGGTTAATACTGTATTTCACATAGTTAATTAAGTATTTACTCACCAAAGAAGAAATAGTTTTCAGCTAAGTTTCAGAGAAGGCTTATGGGAAAATAGTCAGGAACCACTGTTTCATTACAAACATTGCAAGAGAAAACAAAATAGTGCCTTATGCCTGACTACTTTTGGTGATTATAATAAAAAAATTAAGTTTCCTGAGCTTATTGTTATTGCTTTGCATTGATAAATGCCCGTGGTTTTGTTCAGCTGACATTTTTATGTAGTAACAGGGAAATGTACAACTCTCTTAGTTTTTGGAAACCAACAAAGCCTGGATTTGCAAGTATGGAGCCGTAATATGCTACACTTCAGCTGAGCCTCACTTTAGTCACACATTTAGAGAGAGAATCCAAACACAGAGGACACAAACGATGAAGAAATGGAGACATTTGAAAAACTTTGTTTTTCTTTTTTTTTTTTTTTTTTTTTTTGAGACGGAGTCTCGCTCTGTCGCGCAGGCCGGAGTGCAGTGGCCGGATCTCTGCTCACTGCAAGCTCCGCCTCCCGGGTTTACGCCGTTCTCCTGCCTCAGCCTCCCCAGTAGCTGGGACTACAGGCACCCGCCACCTCGACCGGCTAGTTTTTTGTATTTTTTAGTAGACGGGGTTTCACAGTGTTAGCCAGGATGGTCTCGATCTCCTGATCTCGTGATCCGCCCTTCTCGGCCTCCCAAAGTGCTGGGATTACAGGCTTGAGCCACTGCGCCTGGCCTGTTTTTCTTCTAATTTTGTTTGGGACAATGAGCATTTTCAACCCCTGCTTGCTGTGTCTGGAATTGCCGCGAGGGCCAGAGTTTTGAGCTTATATATTAGAAGCAAATCCTCGTTTTGGACCTCCAGAGTAAAATGCAGGGCCAGCCCAGTATGAACAGTTGTTTTCCTTCTAACTGGCTTCCTTTGGGATTTCTCACTCCATCTTTTTCAGCACTCCAATCCCTTGCTGCTACAGACCTTCCTCTGCTTCTTTGTTTGTCTGAGGTATGTAGTATGTAGCTTAAACTACTGGTCATAATTCTTTACATCTGTTAGTATCCTACATCACTTGCTGTGCTTCATGGTGGATTGACTCTACTTCCCTGCTTGAAGTTGGATTTGGCTATCAGACTTGTTTTGGTCAATGGGATATCAGCACACGTGACATGAGCAGAGGCTGCAGTATGCTTGTGTGATTAGGCTTGTTTTCTACCACTCTTGTCAATGCCATGAAAAGATCACATGCCCCTGGTCTTCTGGTGTGGGATGACCTGGGCCGTCCTGAGCTTGGAGTGAAGGCTAGCCAAACCTAGCTTGGGTCAGCCAAGCCCAGCTGACCTGCACATGTGTGCACAAGAATACATGATTGTTGTTTTAAGTTACTGAGCTGTGGGGTGTTTGTTGTTGTTGTTGTTGTTGTTTGACTGTTATGGTAGACAATATCAGAAAATGTAGGAGGAAGGGAAAAGAAGGCAACAAGAAAGAGAGAAAGAGCAAACTGTCCTCAACATCTACTCTGTTCTTTCTTTGGCATGTTGGTTTTACTTTCTAGTCAGCCAGCTGCCACTGGTTGCTGACAGACAACACAGCATTTGATCACAATCATAAGACTTGTGATTCTATTTATTGGCCTTAGACTAGAATTTTGTATCTGAAAAGTGAAGACAATAGAAGTACCTACTAGGAGCTCATATGAGCATACAAATAATATAAAGCATGTGGGTTCAATAAATGGGAATAGTATTACTAGCAGCAGCAGCATCACCACCACTAGTAGTTGTAGTAGTAGCAGCAGAAGTAACAGTAACCTTGAACTCATCTTCTAACATCATCCCACACTTACCCCTGCCAGAGAACTGTGTGACATTTTCTTACAGGGTTCTTGTAACATCTAATGAAGAAACACTGTGGTAAAGGAAGATATCCATAGAGTGGTTGTGTGAAAATTTCTTTGAAGTACATGACAAGTTTTCCTTTATCTCAGTCCCATCCTATATTTCTATTTACCCTGAATCTAGGCAGCATAAAGACAGAAGCCGTGTTCGAGGAGACCCTCTTTATCCAACAGAGAGAGACTCAGGACCATGTATCCCAGAATAATGAAGGTCTGGGGGAGGTAAACAGTCAGAAAATTAATAAAAACAAGGTTGTGTAATGGGAGAAAGATCCAGACTTGTGTTCGCAACTCTCCCGGAATGCCTATGGCAAGTTGTACTGTGAATCTTTAATAAGATACTGAACCTTTACCACTTTCCTTGTTTTCTCCAATATTAGTAACAGTGAAAACTCATGGAAGGGTGGTGATCATGGTTCACGCCTGTAATCCCAACACTGGGAGGCCAAGGCGGGAGGATCATTTGAGCCCAGGAGTTTGAGACCAGCTTGAACAATATGGAGAGACCCCCGTCTCCATGAAAAAATTAAAAAAAAAAAAAATTACCCGGGTGTGGAGCACAACTGTAGTCCCAGCTATCTGGGAGGTTGAGATAGGAAGATTACTTGGGCCTGGGAGGTTGAGGCTGCAGGAGCTGAGAGCATGCCACTGTACTCCAGCCTGGGTGACAGAGTGAGACCCTGTCTCTAGAAAAACAAAAACCAAAAATCCTTATGGGAAACCTGAAAGGAAGCTCTACATTTTTAGAGGCAGAGGAGGGGAGATACTGAGAGTGTGTGTGGGTTCTCAGTGAGCTGGGGGAAGTGGGCTGAGTCAGAGCTATGGCGATAACAACAGAAGGGAAGTAAGACACCCAGGGTTGGGTTTTTTTCTGGAATAAATACCTACTGGATAGGTAGCCTGACCTCTTACTCTTCTCTTACTCTCTTTCCTTCTCTTGCTCTTCTGTTTCCCTTTCGCACTAAAAATCCAACCTCAGACCATAAAAGCATTCGCCATGGACCCAGAATATAAGAAACCGTAATCTCCTTTCTCAGCACCATTGCTAGAAAAACAAGTTTGATTTTCAAAGTGCCAACTGATAAGTATTCTTTTCATCTTTACTGTAATTCTTGAAAATCAAGATCTGCAAAATACTTTGGATGGCATTTGGCCTGGAATGACCAAGAAAGAGCTCCAGGCTGTCCTTGTATCAAGGGGTAGCAACCCCTCTTTAGGGAAGCTTATTCACCGGCAGTTGGGTTCTGACTTATAAAGAATGTCCTTAAAATTAGGCCCCAGATGCCCACTTTGTTGAGTGACTCAATCTCCTGGGAATGAGTGTACCTCTTGGTACCTCTAGCATGACCTAGAAAGGCAGAAGGGAGGGGTCATTCTGGGCACCTTGTGTTGCTGGTTCCCCAGCTGTCAGCCCAGAAGAAGCAAACTACATAAAGAGCATTTAACCTTAGTTTCTCCAGCTCTCACAAATACGAGAGTATACATGAAGGAATGACTGAAGGAGAGAGCTCTGGAATCAGATTGCTCGAGTTGTAATCCTGGATCCTGCACTTGCTGTCAAGTGACCTTGAATGATTTAATTCAATTACATCTGCCTCAAAAGTCTATGGACTAGGTAGGATTCATTGCATGGAACTGTGATGGCAGTATATCACCAGTGAAACCTAAAAGACTATTTTATGAGAAATTCTGTAAGACCTTAAGAGCCAGCATCAACGTCTTGATATTTCCTACCACACTTCCCCAAGGATTGGGTGGCAATGCCTGGGAGCTACCATAGCACTGATGTCTTGGGGGAGACTGTGGTGTCTGGAGGACACTGTGAAGTGAATGGGTAAGTTGTAGAGGAACTGGAACAGAAGGAAGAAGCCAGGGCAGCTTCACAGCCAATTCACTTCACTTGTTTGCAGCAGGTAGTGGAATTCTTTAGAGAGCTGGAGGCCCACATAGGAAGACAGGAAAAAGAACATGTAAAAAGGTAATATTTTTGAAAGTAAAATCCTTCATTTAATCCATACAACAACCTTATGGATTACATATTGATATGGTTTGGCTGTGTCCCCACCCAAATCTCATCTTGAATTGTAACTCTCACAATTCCCAAGTGTTGTGGGAGGAACCTGGTGGGAGGTGACTGAATTATGGGGATGGGTCTATCCTGTGATGGTTTCATGATAGTGAATGAGTCTCATGAGATCTGATGGTTTTAAAAAGGGGAGTTTCCCTGCACAAGCTCTCTCGTCTACTGCCATGTGAGATGTGCCTTTCACCTTCCGCCATGATTCTGAGGCCTCCCCAGCCATGTGGAAGTATGAGTCCAATAAATCTTTTTCTTTTTCTTTGTTTTTTTAAATAAATTGCTCAGTCTTAGGTATGTCTTTATCAGCAGTGTAAAAACAGACTAATATACATACTACTCTTATCCTCATTTTCCAGAAAAGATGTTTGAGGCAGATGCAATTGAATTAATTCAAGGTCACTTGACAGCAAGTGTAGGATCCAGGATTACAACTCAAGCAATCTGATTCCAGAGCCCTCTCTTTCAGTCATTCCTTCATGTATACCCTCATATTTGTGAGAGCTGGAGAAACTAAGGTTAAACACTCTTTAGGTACAGTTTTCTCTAATAAAGTTCACAGAGTTGGAAATATCTAGTTTCACAATGGATCTCTGCAACAGAATTAACAATATCCCCAGAAAAGTACATACACATGTTAACAGTAATCACTACCCAGGGTATTATAATATCTTGTGGCCAGTTGATCGTTTTTAAAGACATGCTCTGTGGGGAATAAGCATTACACCAAGGGATGCATTAACACAAAAACAAAAAACAAGTTTAGCAGCTGCATTTTTTTTTTTTTTTTACTATGAAAGTCTTAGAAAAATAAGCGCAACTTTCCCATCCTCAAATTTTTCCATATGGTATGATATCTGTGGATTAGGGAATAGATAGGCAGAGAATTGAATGACCTCTTAATATGATGAGATGTAGAAGAAAAATAAATGAGGGGACTGTCCTATTTTTGTGAGGTGGCACTTCCTACCTAGAAGGCCGAATCAAAAATAAGTCCCAATAAAACTGAATTTATACATTGTCTTTCTCCTGAATAATTAAAAATGGCTTCATAATTAGGTTATGCATCACGTAGTCCTTTAAATCTATTCATTAGCTTTTTCAGGCAGTGGATATTTTTGAGCACACGTTCTGTATGGTTAGAATCACCGTGTTAGGTGTTAATGAAAAGACACTATCACTGTCTACTGGCTTATAGAACTCCCATCTAGTGGAAGAAAGAGGCAAAAAAGCAGCTAAATATGCTAGGAACAATGTTACTGATTTGCACAGGGTATTATCGAGTTATTTAACTTCACCCTGAGGGCTGCAGACAGGAATATTGGAGGAGTAAGAAAAAAGCTTTCCATCCACTTGAGGATGGAACTCCTTTTCTGAGTGCTACAGCATGCGTGAAGTTAAGTCAGCCAAGCAAAGGACTGGCATGTGGTGGAAGGCAGCAGTCCCTTCATGTGCACTGCATGGAGACAGCTGGAGCCAAGCGGGAGGTGAGAAGCATGTCAGTGTCTCAGTGTGTGGGTGAACTCGGAGCCACATAGAGTCTCTGGAGCTCAGGCTGGGAGGGATCCTGCTAGAATGGCAGCAGCCATGAGCCCGCTCGTGGGAAGTCTTGTGTACCATGCTAGACACTGCAGACTGAAGCCAGTGGGAGGCAACATTTTCACTGCTTTGCGGATGTGTAGACTATTTTTTTCGCAAAGTTCAATTTATTCAATGGAAGAAACTGGCCATTTTTTTTCCTGAGATTACAGTACTGTATATTGTGTGTATGTATGGTTTAAAATGATCTTTTCTGAAAGGATTGTGATAGAAGATGGCATTTTAAAAAGTAGTCCTTCCTTGGCAAAATGTAAATTTGGCATCTTCCTGTAAGTTTCCAATATTAAAAAAAAAATTATCCTGGTCTGTGAATTGAAGAGACTGAGAACTATTGCTGTAGGGAAGGGAGTAATTGAAGAGATTTAGCAATAGAATAGCATAGCTGGATCTATACTTTAGTTTTTTCAGCTATGTGGAGAGGAACTTGAGGGAGACCAGACCAGAGGTAGGGAGATCATTGATGAAGTCAATGATCTGTCCTAGGAGAGACATGATGAAGGTCTAATCTAGCGCTGAGCAGTAGGAAAGATGGGGATTGGGGGACAAATTAAAAATATATTTATAAGATAAAAGCAGGACTTGGGGACTGGATATAGGAGGAAGGGAGAAGAATGAATATCACCATTCCCTTTTGCACCATATCAAGTGGTGAGTGAGATTTTTCATGTTCACGGAGTGGCTGAGGCTACTTGGGGGCAAACATAGTTGTTTGCTCCCATTTCTCTGTCCAGCACAATCGGCAGAAAGACGGAGGAAGGCAGCAAAGTGACCTTCAATGCAAGACCAGATACCTTCAGGGTCAAACCACTTTGGAAAAAAATCTCCATAGATACCAGCTTTAAGTTTGGTGGAAACAGAAGCTTTTGATTGTGAGAGGGACTTGGTATAAAATACAGTGGCATGGTGTGGGGACTGAAGGGATAGCCACATAGAAAAGACATTATAAAAGCCCAGCAATGGACCAGGACAGATGTGAGTCATGTGTATGATGCTTGCCTTGCTTCTTTACATAATCAATGCAAGTGCTAATGCCTTATCCCTTCTTCTCACTTCTAATTCCTACAAGGAATTGAAAGTGGCAGTCAGCTCCGGCCAATGGTCATAGCTCAGATGAATCTTGGTTGTAAGGGCAACCATAAACCTTTTGCCATCTTACAGAAAACAGATTTAACTGTGTATTTTATTTCCATTCAATCACAAATTGTGTATTGATTTGCAACCCATGAAACTATGCTGCTTTCACTGTTGAGGCACAAACCACACCTTAAAAGGTAGTTGAGTACTCTCTGGAAAAAGAAATTTCCTGTATTTATGGATGGAGAATTGGTTAAGAAACTAAAACTCAAATTGCAGGTCTTCTGACCATGGATTGTGATCAACAGAACTTAATATTACAAGTTAAAATGCTGAAGCCTCCTAAGGAGCTGGTAAAATACACAACACAGTCTTCAGAAGACTGCTGGGAAAAGACTTGCTGAATGATAATAAAAACTCAGGAGACAAGGCCATGTCTCTTGAGTTTTGATTCTACTTGACTCTGGGAAGAAAGTATGTTTGAAATGTGGAAAACAGTCAGGACTGGAATTTCAGAAGGCTGCATCACAGCATATTATAGCAGGAAATTCACTCTGAGGGAATTACAACGTGGAAATAAAATTAAGAGAGAGGCACTGAAGATGAGGCTGCTGAAATGATCTTGAATTCAGGGAATGGCATGCCTTTCAATTCAACAACAAGTAGTCACACTGAAATATTAACAATCATTCTTCACAGTGTGCACTTATGGGGCAGGATGTAGAATTGCATTATTTTCTCTGAAATGACTCTACCCCATTCTTTTGAAGTATTAATACTGTTATGAGGTAATGGGAGCTAAGTGACTTTCAGTTACATTTACTTTCAGAAAGTAAATAGTGGACTTATAGGAAATTACCTGATAAAAGTTCGTGAAACAACACCTTCATCAGGGACATGCTGAGCATTGATACTCTGTGGGCAATCCCCAGCTGTGGGTGCAGTTGACCCGTTACCTATGCAACATCAATTTTATTTTTTCTTCCACCTTCTAACAGTACCCAAATGTCTCTTTGGGGCATCACTGTTCTCCCTACTGTGTAGTAGCCCTAGAATTCTGCTGCATTGACCCACTTCCAGCTGCTTACCCCAGAAGGATACTCTCATCTTCCAGGACACAAAAATTGGTTGAGGGAACCCAGGTCTAAGTCAATCAGTGCATGATATGACCGTGACCACATGGGTGGTTCAATCTGTGTGAAGTTCTAGGGCTTCGTGGATGTGAAAAAGGAAGCTTGCAGTTCTGGTTGCTATTGGCAGCCATCTTTTGATCATGAGAGCAGCTAGTTTGAAGACTAAGTCCATATAAGGAAAGAGAGCCAAGAAAGCTGCGGACAAATGGAGCCAGTGTCCTGATCAAACCAGATTCACTGCCTGCCTTTCCTGGGAACTTTCCAACTGAATGATACAGGAGATCCCCTTTATAGTTTGCTAGTAGGTTTGTTTGTTAGGTCATTGGTTGGTTGCTTGTTTGCTTTGCTGAGGTAGGGGGGTGAACAAGTGTAAAGCTTGGTTTTATGTCTTTACATTTACGCAAGTATTAACTTTGGTTCTCTATCCTTAAGTTTAATTGTGGACTGACTGGGTTTTTTCCCTTATCCCTTTCTAGCAGGCGATACTATCAAGCTAATTTGTTCTTTTCCTTTTTAATTTGTAGATATTTCATGCTGAAAAATCTGATGACATTCTTTTTCAGGGTCTATTGAGGGGAAAACAAGATGGCGCTTAATGCCTGAGAGAGCAGGGAGAAAGACCTTTAGACTGTGGGGAGGGCCAGAGCTTCCTCTGATTCGTTCCCCAACCACAATCCTGTCCCAAGGCTTCCCTGGATGTCAAGACATCGTTTTATGTACATTATTAAGAGGTTGGTCCTTGAGCTTAAGACTTGTCCATCAGTGTGATTCAGACCAGTATAAAGATACCTGAGTAAGTGATGAAGTGGGTCTGCCATGAACTTACACACACAGAGGGCTGAGAGTCTTCTAGGGGAGATCTCATTCTCTGGGAAGTCCAGGAAATAAGCTTGATATAGTGAAGAAAACCGTAATTTTTAGAGCAGAGACATGATTCAGAGCATAGCTCCATGTGGACTTACACGTGGTTCCTGAGATGGGAAAGAAAGGGCTGTGGGTAAGAAATGAAGGAAGCTAAACAGGAAGAAAGGGGGAGGTGTGAGGAAGGAAGGAAAGGAGAAAGAATGTGGCTGGGTGTGAGTGATCTTCAAGGGCTGAGATTCTGCTGCTTTTCCAGATGTAGCTGTGTCTCTAGCCTGGTCAGGGTAATGGTGAACCCAGAAGTGCCGACAATTGGTTTAAAAAAAAAAAAGCAAACACCCCCAAACTCCATGATAATAAAAAGAAATCAGATAACAGCAGAAAATATTGCTCGAGACTACAGCAGAAAATATAGCTAGAAACTATCACCTAGAAGAAAGTTGGCAATTTCATATAAAATTACTGGTTCTTCAAACGTTTACCAGGTATCAAAACTGCTCTCGGCCGGGCGCAGTGGCTCACGCCTGTAATCCCGGCACTTCGGGGGGCGGAGGCGGGCGGATCATGAGGTCAGGAGATCGAGACCATCCTGGCTTACACGGTGAAACTCCATATGTACTAAAAATACAAAAAATTAGCCGGGCGTGGTGGTAGGTGCCTGTAGTCCCAGCTACTCGGGAGGCCGAGACAGGAGAATGGCGTGAACCCAGGAGGCGGAGGTTTCAGTGAGCCGAGATCGAGATCGTGCCACTGCACTCTAGCCTGGGTGACAGAGCGAGACTCCGTCTCAGAAAACAAACTAACTAACTAACAAAACCACAACTGTTCTCAATGGGAAAAATGTGGGAAGAAACTTTGTTCCCTTCTAGTGCAAAATGCTTACAATGTAATGTTTTTGTAGAAGAATACCAACTGTAGGTGATTTCTTTTTCTTTTGTCTCTTTTCTTTTTTTTTTTTTTTTGAGATGGATCTCATTCTGTTGCACAGGCTGGAGTGCAGTGGCGCAATCTCAGCTCACTGTAACCTCTGCCTCCCATGTTCAAGTGATTCTTCTGCCTCAGCCTCCCAAGTAGATGGGATTACAGGCGCCCACCACCACACCTGCCTAATTTTTCTATTTTTAGTAGAGATGGGGTTTTACCATGTTGGCCAGGCTGGTTTCGAATTCCTGGCCTCAGGTGATCTGCCCACCTTGGGCTTCCAAAGTGCTGGGATTACAGGCATAAGCCTTCACACCCAGCCCATGATTTTTCTTCAAAAGCAGTTCTGGTGCCAAGGAAAAATAGATCCCCAGGGAAATTATGTTGGTGTGATGGTAGCTTCCAACTTTACTCCAGTCAAGCTATCCTAGATGTCACAGGACAGAAAGGCTCAAGGACTAAATTTAGATGCTCAAATTGCATGGCACATTGGATCTATCTAGAACATTCATCAAGGTGTAAGGGAAAAGAGATATGAGGTGAGTGATTACAGAGTAGGGTGGGAGCACCATGGGAGGACCGATACTAAATCCTGTATTATACAATTGCTCACATATCCCCTTTTTTTTCTTTCCCTCCAACTCTACCTTTTCTTCTCCTCTCCCCCTAATTCCCCTTCATGTCATTTTTTTGCTAATGGAGCTGTGGTTACGAGGATCAGAACTTCAACAGGGGACATAGAGAGCCGAAAATGTCTGGAGTCAATGCATGTTTGTTCCATTGGAAAGACGGGAGCAAGAACACCTGGCTACAGCTGTACTCACCAATTAGTTTGCTGGGGAGCTGTTAACTTTTTTTTTTTTTTTTTTTGAGACAGATCCCACTCTGTCACCCAGGCTGGAGTGCAGTGATACAATCTCCCAGGTTCAAAGGTTCAAGTGATTCTCCTGCGTCTGACTCCTGAGTAGTTGGGATTACAGGCACCCCCCACCATGCCCAGCTAAATTTTTTATTTTTAGTAGGAATGGTTTCACCATGTTGCTCAGGCTGGTCCTGAACTCCTGACCTCAAGTGATCCACCCACCTTGGCCTCCCAGAGTGCTGGGATTATAGGCATGAGCCACCATGCGCAGCCTGAACTTTGTCTTTTGGGCAGAGCACATGCTAGCCCAGAATAGGGCCCCAGTGGCTGGCCAGTTTAGAGATGACAAAACCATCACTCTGGAAGTGGCTTGATTTATACCTTATGATTTAATCCTTCCACCTTCTCTCTTTATAATACTCTTGAGTGTTCCATCTTTTAAAAAATCACATAATCCATTCTACTTTAACATGTCTTACTGGTTGTTGGCTATCTGTAGTGAACAAATCTTGTGAATTCTGCTCATGTCTCATACACCTGCTCACTCACTGTCTTTATTCAGCACATGGTCTAAGTTTTATCCATCCTACTTTTGTTTGTGAAAACAGAACTGAATACTTACAATTAATAGTGAGCACACATTACAGAATAAGCTTTGCCTGCCTCACACAGAAAGCCAATTCCCATTTTCACCATCACCTGCAGTTCAGTGAAAGAACTGAGTGAAATGAACTAAAAACATGGCGTCCCTCCTGTAGCATCTTAGGAATCAAGAATGACCATGACTACTGCTGCTATCATGTTTCATTGAGTACTTACTCTTGGAAAAAAATGTTTGACATGCATTGTCTTACCCAGTCCTCATAATGAACCACTAGGTAGGTATTATAATATTGAGTGTACAGGTAACACAACAGAGGCTCAGAAGAAAGATGACTTGTCAAAGTCAAGTGGCATGTGGAGAGCAGAGCAAGAAAAGGAACCCCAAACTCTTTTACCCCAAAATCCCTCTTCTGGTCACTGGGCTAGGGTCTTCCATTCCCAGAGCCCTATCAGGGGTCCCAGGTATTCTCCTCCGTGCCCTGCTGTCATCTCCTCATCTTTACTTCTGTGAATGATGTACATCTCTGAGCTCCTACAGGAACCTCCAGGATGGCTTATTCCTCATGTGCTCATTTAAATAATGATGTGACATTAAAATCCAGGTCACATATAGAGCAAATTAATAAGGATTACTTATTTAAAATGAAGTCAAAGATCCACACAGTATATTTAATCAGATAGTGGATGTAAATAGCTTGTGAACACTATATGTGAGAAGGAATGACCACATTGTTTAGTCAGACAGAAAAAAATACAGCTAGAGAGAGGCAGCATGACATTCATAGAGGACAGTGCTCATGTGATAAGAGACACACACGAGTGTTATGAGCCAGATGCTGTACATGTGTTATTTCAAATCCTCACAACCACTCTGAATGATGGGTATTACAGACAGGAAAATGAGGCACAGCCTGGTTAATAACATGCTCCAAGTCACTCAGCTAAGAAGCCGTGGGGATGGGTTTTGATTCCAGTTTGTGGCTGTTCTTTCTGCCATATCAACATGTACCGTACGGCAACATGGAAGAGAGAATGTGGAGGCTAGAAGGGAAACTAGAGGCCTGTAGAATACTTTTCTTATAAAGGAGGAAATGGAAGGCTTTGAGAATGGAAAATACAAAATCAGAATTGTAAGTCACCGACAAAAAAGGAAATTATATTTGGATAAACGAAAAGAAAGTGACCTCTGTTTAACCAAGTTTAACCCAGTTCAGTCCAGTATGTTTTTGCACGTCCTGAAATGTTAAAAATACCTCGGTGTATTAGAAAGATCATTAGCTGGATTTATTAAGCTAAAGACAAAGGCCTCAAGTCAGATTGCTCTTTGCTAAATGTTCTGTGCTTTCCCACCCATAGTCTAAAAAGAACTCTCAAGTTTATTTGGCATATACTCACATGTTTACAAGTACAAATCTTAATTTCTTTGCATCCATGGACATCAAGTTTTGTAAAACAAAGCTTAATTGTAAAATGCCATAGAACATGACTAGGTTAGAAAAACAGTAATATTTTATCAGCTGTATCTACTATAAATCATTTCTAATCTCTTAACCGCCAAAGTTGAATTTTCTTTTTTTTTTTTTTAAATTTATTTATTATTATTATACTTTAAGTTCTAGGGTACATGTGCATAACATGCAGGTTTGTTACATATGTACACTTGTGCCATGTTGGTGTGCTGCACCCATCAACTCGTCAGCACCCATCAACTCGTCATTTACATCAGGTATAACTCCCAGTGCAATCCCTCCCCCCTCCCCCCTCCCCATGATAGCCCCGGTGTGTGATGTTCCCCTTCCTGAGTCCAAGTGATCTCATTGTTCAGTTCCCACCTATGAGTGAGAACATGCGGTGTTTGGTTTTCTGTTTTCTTGTGATAGTTTGCTAAGAATGATGGTTTCCAGCTGCATCCATGTCCCTACAAAGGACACAAACTCATCCTTTTTGATGGCTGCATAGTATTCCATGGTGTATATGTGCCACATTTTCTTAATCCAATCTGTCACTGATGGACATTTGGGTTGATTCCAAGTCTTTGCTATTGTGAATAGTGCCGCAATAAACATACGTGTGCATGTGTCTTTATAGCAGCATGATTTATAATCCTTTGGGTATATACCCAGTAATGGGATGGCTGGGTCATATGGTACATCTAGATCTAGATCCTTGAGGAATCGCCATACTGTTTTCCATAATGGTTGAACTAGTTTACAATCCCACCAACAGTGTAAAAGTGTTCCTATTTCTCCACATCCTCTCCAGCACCTGTTGTTTCCTGACTTTTTAATGATTGCCATTCTAACTGGTGTGAGATGGTATCTCATTGTGGTTTTGATTTGCATTTCTCTGATGGCCAGTGATGATGAGCATTTTTTCATGTGTCTGTTGGCTGTATGAATGTCTTCTCTTGAGAAATGTCTGTTCATATTCTTTGCCCACTTTTTTATGGAGTTGTTTGTTTTTTTCTTGTAAATTTGTTTAAGTTCTTTGTAGGTTCTGGATATTAGCCCTTTGTCAGATGAGTAGATTGCAAAAATTTTCTCCCATTCTGTAGGTTGCCTGTTCACTCTGATGGTAGTTTCTTTTGCTGTGCAGAAGCTCTTTAGTTTAATGAGATCCCATTTGTCAATTTTGGCTTTTGCTGCCATTGCTTTTGGTGTTTTAGACATGAAGTCTTTGCCCATGCCTATGTCCTGAATGGTATTACCTAGGTTTTCCTCTAGGATTTTTATGGTATTAGGTCTAACATTTAAGTCTCTAATCCATCTTGAATTAATTTTCGTATAAGGAGTAAGGAAAGGATCCAGTTTCAGCTTTCTACTTATGGCTAGCCAATTTTCCCAGCACCATTTATTAAATAGGGAATCCTTTCCCCATTTCTTGTTTCTCTCAGGTTTGTCAAAGATCAGATGGCTGTAGATGTGTGGTATTATTTCTGAGGACTCTGTTCTGTTCCATTGGTCTATATCTCTGTTTTGGTACCAGTACCATGCTGTTTTGGTTACTGTAGCCTTGTAGTATAGTTTGAAGTCAGGTAGCGTGATGCCTCCAGCTTTGTTCTTTTGACTTAGGATTGTCTTGGAGATGCGGGCTCTTTTTTGGTTCCATATGAACTTTAAAGCAGTTTTTTCCAATTCTGTGAAGAAACTCATTGGTAGCTTGATGGGGATGGCATTGAATCTATAAATTACCTTGGGCAGTATGGACATTTTCACGATATTGATTCTTCCTATCCATGAGCATGGTCTGTTCTTCCATTTGTTTGTGTCCTCTTTGATTTCACTGAGCAGTGGTTTGTAGTTCTCCTTGAAGAGGTCCTTTACATCCCTTGTAAGTTGGATTCCTAGGTATTTTATTCTCTTTGAAGCAATTGTGAATGGAAGTTCATTCATGATTTGGCTCTGTGTTTGTCTGTTACTGGTGTATAAGAATGCTTGTGATTTTTGCACATTAATTTTGTATCCTGAGACTTTGCTGAAGTTGCTTATCAGCTTAAGGAGATTTTGGGCTGAGACAATGGGGTCTTCTAAATATACAATCATGTCATCTGCAAAGAGGGACAATTTGACTTCTTCTTTTCCTAACTGAATACCTTTGATTTCTTTCTTTGCCTAATTGCCCTAGCCAAAACTTCCAACACTATGTTGAATAGGAGTGGTGAGAGAGGGCATCCCTGTCTTGTGCCAGTTTTCAAAGGGAATTTTTCCAGTTTTTGCCCATTCAGTATGATATTGGCTGTGGGTTTGTCATAAATAGCTCTTATTATTTTGAGGTACGTTCCATCAATACCGAATTTATTGAGCGTTTTTAGCATGAAGGGCTGTTGAATTTTGTCAAAAGCCTTTTCTGCATCTATTGAGATAATCATGTGGTTCTTGTCTTTGGTTCTGTTTATATGCTGGATTATGTTTATTGATTTGCGAATGTTGAACCAGCCTTGCATCCCAGGGATGAAGCCCACTTGATCATGGTGGATAAGCTTTTGGATGTGTTGCTGAATCTGGTTTGCCAGTATTTTATTGAGGATTTTTGCATCGATGTTCATCAGGGATATTGGTCTAAAATTCTCTATTTTTGTTGTGTCTCTGCCAGGCTTTGGTATCAGGATGATGTTGGCCTCATAAAATGAGTTAGGGAGGATTCCCTCTTTTTCTATTGATTGGAATAGTTTCAGAAGGAATGGTACCAACTCCTCCTTGTACCTCTGGTAGAATTCAGCTGTGAATCCATCTGGTCCTGGACTTTTTTTGGTTGGTAGGCTATTAATTATTGCCTCAATTTCAGAGCCTGCTATTGGTCTATTCAGGGATTCAACTTCTTCCTGCTTTAGTCTTGGAAGAGTGTAAGTGTCCAGGAAATTATCCATTTCTTCTAGATTTTCCAGTTTATTTGCGTAGAGGTGTTTATAGTATTTTCTGATGGTAGTTTGTATTTCTGTGGGGTCGGTGGTGATATCCCCTTTATCATTTTTAATTGCGTCGATTTGATTCTTCTCTCTTTTCTTCTTTATTAGTCTTGCTAGTGGCCTGTCAATTTTGTTGATCTTTTCAAAAAACCAACTCCTGGATTCGTTGATTTTTTGGAGGGTTTTTTGTGTCTCTATCTCCTTCAGTTCTGCTCTGATCTTAGTTATTTCTTGCCTTCTGCTAGCTTTCGAATGTGTTTGCTCTTGCTTCTCTAGTTCTTTTAATTGCGATGTTAGAGTGTCAATTTTAGATCTTTCCTGCTTTCTCTTGTGGGCATTTAGTGCTAGAAATTTCCCTCTACACACTGCTTTAAATGTGTCCCAGAGATTCTGGTATGTTGTATCTTTGTTCTCATTGGTTTCAAAGAACATCTGTATTTCTGCCTTCATTTCGTTATGTACCCAGTAGTCATTCAGGAGCAGGTTGTTCAGTTTCCATGTAGTTGAGCGGTTTTGATTGAGTTTCTTAGTCCTGAGTTCTAGTTTGATTGCACTGTGGTCTGAGAGACAGTTTGTTATAATTTCTGTTCTTGTACATTTGCTGAGGAGTGCTTTACTTCCAATTATGTGGTCAATTTTGGAGTAAGTATGATGTGGTGCTGAGAAGAATGTATATTCTGTTGATTTGGGGTGGAGAGTTCTATAGATGTCTATTAGGTCTGCTTGCTGCAGAGATGAGTTCAATTCCTGGTTATCCTTGTTAACTTTCTGTCTCGTTGATCTGTCTAATGTTGACAGTGGAGTGTTGAAGTCTCCCATTATTATTGTATGGGAGTCTAAGTCTCTTTGTAAGTCTCTAAGGACTTGCTTGATGAATCTGGGTGCTCCTGTATTGGGTGCATATATATTTAGGTTAGCTCTTCCTGTTCAATTAATCCCTTTACCATTATGTAATGGCCTTCTTTGTCTCTTTTGATCTTTGATGGTTTAAAGTCTGTTTTATCAGAGACTAGTACTGCAACCCCTGCTTTTTTTTGTTCTCCATTTGCTTGGTAAATCTTCCTCCATCCCTTTATTTTGAGCCTATGTATGTCTCTGCGTGTGAGATGGGTCTCCTGAATACAGCAGACTGATGGGTCTTGACTCTTTATCCAGTTTGCCAGTCTGTGTCTTTTAATTGGAGCATTTAGTCCATTTACATTTAAGGTTAAGATTGTTATGTGTGAACTTGATCCTGCCATTATGATATTAACTGGTTATTTTGCTCGTTGGTTGATGCAGTTTCTTCCTAGCCTCGATGGTCTTTACATTTTGGCATGTTTTTGCAATGGCTGGTACCGGTTGTTCCTTTCCATGTTGAGTGCTTCCTTCAGGGTCTCTTGTAAGGCAGGCCTAGTGGTGACAAAATCTCTAAGCATTTGCTTATCTGTAAAGGATTTTATTTCTCCTTCACTTATGAAACTTAGTTTGGCTGGATATGAAATTCTGGGTTTAAAATTCTTTTCTTTAAGAATGTTGAATATTGGCCCCCACTCTCTTCTGGCTTGGAGAGTTTCTGCTGAGAGATCTGCTTTTAGTCTGATGGGCTTCCCTTTGTGGGTAACCCAACCTTTCTCTCTGGCTGCCCTTAAGATTTTTTCCTTCATTTCAACTTTGGTGAATCTGGCAATTATGTGTCTTGGAGTTGCTCTTCTCGAGGAGTATCTTTGTGGCGTTCTCTGTATTTCCTGGATTTGAATGTTGGCCTGCCCTACCAGGTTGGGGAAGTTCTCCTGGATGATATCCTGAAGAGTGTTTTCCAACTTGGTTCCATCTTCCCCCTCACTTTCAGGCACCCCAATCAGACGTAGATTTTGTCTTTTTACATAATCCCATACTTCTTGCAGGATTTGTTCATTTCTTTTTCTTCTTTTTTCTTTTGGTTTCTCTTCTCGCTTCATTTCATTCATTTGATCCTCAATCACTGATACTCTTTCTTCCAGTTGATCGAGTCGGTTACTGAAGCTTGTGCATTTGTCACGTATTTCTCGTGTCATGGTTTTCATCTCTTTCATTTCGTTTAGGACCTTCTCTGCATTAATTACTCTAGCCATCAATTCTTCCACTTTTTTTTCAAGATTTTTAGTTTCTTTGCGCTGGGTACGTAATTCCTCCTTTAGCTCTGAGAAGTTTGATGGACTGAAGCCTTCTTCTCTCCTCTCGTCAAAGTCATTCTCCGTCCAGCTTTGATCCGTTGCTGGCGATGAGCTGCGCTCCTTTGCCGGGGGAGATGCGCTCTTATTTTTTGAATTTCCAGCTTTTCTGCCCTGCTTTTTCCCCATCTTTGTGGTTTTATCTGCCTCTGGTCTTTGATGATGGTGATGTACTGATGGGGTTTTGGTGTAGGTGTCCTTCCTGTTTGATAGTTTTCCTTCTAACAGTCAGGACCCTCAGCTGTAGGTCTGTCGGAGATTGCTTGAGGTCCACTCCAGACCCTGTTTGCCTGGGTATCAGCAGCAGAGGCTGCAGAAGATAGAATATTGCTGAACAGCGAGTGTACCTGTCTGATTCTTGCTTTGGAAGCTTCCTCTCAGGGGTGTACTCCACTCTGTGAGGTGTGGGGTGTCAGACTGCCCCTAGTGGGGGATGTCTCCCAGTTAGGCTACTCAGGGGTCAGGGACCCACTTGAGCAGGGAGTCTGTCCCTTCTCAGATCTCAACCTCCGTGTTGGGAGATCCACTGCTCTCTTCAAAGCTGTCAGACAGACTCGTTTGTGTCTGCAGAGGTGTCTGCTGTTTTTGTTACTGTTTACTGTGCCCTGTCCCCAGAGGTGGAGTCTACAGAGACAGGCAGGTTTCCTTGAGCTGCTGTGAGCTCCACCCAGTTCGAGCTTCCCAGCAGCTTTGTTTACCTACTTAAGCCTCAGCAATGGCGGGCGCCCCTCCCCCAGCCTCGCTGCTGCCTTGCCGCGAGATCGCAGACTGCTGTGCTAGCAATGAGGGAGGCTCCGTGGTTGTGGGACCCTCCCGGCCAGGTGTGGGATATGATCTCCTGGTGTGCCTGTTTGCTTAAAGCGCAGTATTGGGGTGGGAGTTACCCGATTTTCCAGGTGTTGTGTGTCTCAGTTCCCCTGGCTAGGAAAAGGGATTCCCTTCCCCCTTGCGCTTCCCAGGTGAGGCAATGCCTCGACCTGCTTCAGCTCTCGCTGGTCGGGCTGCAGCAGCTGACCAGCACCGATCGTCTGGCACTCCCCAGTGAGATGAACCCAGTACCTCAGTTGAAAATGCAGAAATCACCGGTCTTCTGTGTCGCTCGCGCTGGGAGTTGGAGACTGGAGCTGTTCCTATTCGGCCATCTTGCCAAAGTTGAATTTTCTACTGGGATTCTTATTTTTTCCTTTCCTGCCTTGTATTACATTCCCTGCCCCCTGCTGAGTATAATATTGTAGTTTAACTTCTGATTGGTTGCAGTTGTTGTGATATCTCCAGACTGCAGCTGTTTTTGACGAGCTTAAGTGAAAGAAAAACCTATCCGAAAGCTTCTAAATCTGAACACATTATGAAGTTGCACTCATCTACAGGTTACAAAGTGAGTTAGTGGCAGAATGGGACTGAAACTGACGCAGGGGATGTGTAGGAGAGCTGCCATAAATTTGTCTCCACAGGTAATTGGTCTTGCATCTAATTTCTGACAAAGAGAATGATCTAATATAGCACTCTAAAGCAAAAATAATCATTTTTGTTAGCAGCCTTTAATTGGCTTATATAATTGGTCAGTATATTTAGTTACCTGGGAGTACTTTTTTTTCTGTTAAATTATGTTAAAAGACTCATCATAAAGTTTCATTGTTTAAAATTTGACATTTCAAGCATTTATGAAGTTTTAATGGCTGTGGTAGGAAATTGTTAACTGGTACTTTTAGAAATTTCAGGCTAAAGGAATATCTTGAGCTTTCATTGTGTAATTGTGAATGGGATCAGCACCAGAACTATTTTCTGAGGAAAGCTGGACGCAGCCCATGGGGACTCCCTCAGCCTATTTCCGTGCAAAGGTAAGGTAGGTCTCCATAAAGAACATGAGCCCTGGCTTGACATCTTGATTTTTGCAAGATAATATGCTTGTGTTATCTTCTCCTCAGCTGCTCAATCAATCTTTTTTTTCTTCTTTTAGATGAGGGTCTCACTATGTTGCCCAGGCTGGAGTGCAGCTACGATTCATAAGGATGAGCATAGCACACTGTAGCCTCGAACTCCCGGGTTCAAGTGATCCTCCCACTTCAGCCTCCCAAGTAGCTGGTACTACAGGCATGCACCACCGTGCCTCACTTTGATAAATCTTATTGAACTATTTTTGCCAGGAAGCATAACTCCAAATTCCTGATGACCAACTCTCAAAGGAGTGCCATGACGACAGGAGCCACCAATTCCCCTTGTGTTTCAAATTCTATCCCAGAAGCAAAGCCAAATCATGAGGATCAATGTACTGTGGGTCTTCACCTAGTGCACTTTCTGAATTGATCTCAGATGCCCTGGCTCTTGCATCTTGTCAGGCTAACTAAATAGCTATGAGATGATCACTGCTGAATTTATACCCACTGGCAAGGCTTCTCCTTTCTGTCTTGTATAAAGCTGATTTTGCCACTCTGCTTGGTGGGTAACAGTGGCAGTGGCAGAAACCAGGGGAGTTTGCCTTATGTTCTCTGGTCTTGGTGGCCACCTGCTGGTTGGTTATTCCCTCTGATTGGTCATTTGCCATTAAGTGGGTTGGTGACAATGGATATTTGTGGAACGGTTGTCCACCACTTTCTGAACACCTACACAAAGATCTGTTACTGAACACCAGGGGTTTGGTCTAGGTCCCATAGCTTGCCCCACAAAAAGAAACAACGTGTATTGCCAAGGAACAAGGCTTTATTATTTTATGGGTGATGTCAACCAGGGAGATGGGAGACAAGTCTCAAATCCATCCCTCCTTCTCAACTAAGGTCAGGGGTTTACATAGCTGGGAAGGAAAACAGAAGGGGCAAGGAGGAGGAGTTGGTCAACAGGCAGCAGGTGGTTGAATGAAGGGTCTAGTGTCTCATTGTGACCACATGTAAGAAAATAGGAATTAGGGAGGGGTAAGAAGGGGAATTGGTCAACAGTCAACAGATGCATCTCATTGTCTGGGTATAGTGATCTAGAAAGCCTCAGCTCCCGGATGGCATCTGACAGTCCTGGCAATCGGTTTCCTGAGAAAAGATGGAAGTGTAAAATTGGGTTGGCTTCGGATCTTTTCTTCTGATTGTTGCCTTATTTCCTAAATAGCTCCTCCCACGGTCCTCCTTGTGGTTTCCTTCCACAGTCCGCATTGCTCAGTACTGCCTCTTTTCTTTTTCTTTTCTTTGAGACACAGTTTTGCTCTGTCACCCAGGCTGGAATGCAGTGGGGCGATCTCGGTTCACTGCAACCTCTGCCTCTCAGGTTCAAGTGATTATCCTGCTTCAGCCTCACGAGCAGCTGGGACTACAGGCACGCGCCACCATGCGCGGGTAATTTTTCTATTTTTAGTAGAGATGAGGTTTCACCATGTTGGCCAGGCTGGTCTTGAACTCCTGACCTCAAGTGATCTGCCTGCCTCGGCCTCCCAAAGTGTTGGAATTACAGGCGTGAGCCACCAAAGTGCTGGGTTTACAGGCATGAGCCACTGCATCCAGCCCAGCACTGCCCATTTCTTCCACAGAACATGATTCATGATGGATAAAAGCATTCTGGTCCCAGGCCCTTCTGCTTTCTCGGGCTTGTCTCTCCTGGCTCTTACCAGTCTCTGTATCCACTCCCACTTCTACTCACTTCTCAGGAAGGAAAGCTGAACGCTAGTCTCAGTTTAGGTGAGGAGGAGGCAGTGGTGGAGCTTTAGCTCTATTTGAGGTATCTAAAGCCAAGCATGTCTCCTTATTAGGCTTAACTACCCATTATATAGAAATGGGACCTCAATACACATGTCAGGTACAGCCAAACCAAACCTAGTTCAATCTAGGCTCAATTCCAGTTAGAAGTGAGGATTCTACTTTCATATGCTTCTTCCTGTCTCAAATCTCAGCTCTAGATCTCCTGAAACCAGTTGTTCAAATGGCTTGGGCCATTTTTTTCAAGATGATTTCCACAGGAAAAATTACACAATTTTGATAAGAGATTTAAAAAGAGAACCTGAGTTAATGGAGATGTATCATGTTTATGGAAAGGAAGAAAATAAAGATACCAATTGTTCCCAATTTGAATTATAGATTCAATGCAACTGAAATCAAAACCATAAAACTTTCTATGCTTATTTCACCACTTATGTGGAAGGGTAAAGGGTCAAAAGTAGAATGCTTCTGAAGTATCAGGTATCAGAACTTAATGTGAAGCTGTTGAAGGAAATTAAAATATTTCACTCCCAAATATATTTTTTTGACCTATTTTGAAAAGGCTGCTGCAGGGCCAGCAGATTGAGTTGGGAGAATTTTGCATCTGTAGAGAACCCTCATTAACGTAGCCAGACCTTCCCTTTCTAGGCATTTCCCAGACCTCGGTGAGGTTAACTGAGTCTGGCACCTTTAAAGGTCTGAAAAGAGACATTTACCATCTATTCTCTGAGGACTGCTATCTATGAGGCTTTAGCTACTGTATAACAAGGCCACCTTTGCTAGCCAGGCCACCTCCTTTTAAGCCTCTCATTAAACCTGATTTACCAACATAACCTGTTCTTGGCCATGTTCTGAATCCTCATTCTTTCTATAACCTCAAGATGGTATATAAGCTTCTGTGCCTTATTGTCGGGTTGGGTCTTCCTTCTGAAGACTCCCATGTATTCTGCCTTTTGCAAGTTGATTTTTCAGTGAAACTTAAGAGGGTCAAGATTCCCCCTTGGCTCCCACATTGTAGTCATCAAGATAGTGAGATAACAGCAGAGGGATAGATATGGGGTAGATGTATACATCATATCAAAGTACTCCCCAAGTGCTTATTGATTAGATATTAATAAGTTCAAAATTCTTATTATATAAATGTATAGTAGAGAAGTTTGGCATACAACAAATTAACCAGGTATTAAAAGTTCACTGCACCAGTAATGGGACAAATCAACGTCATGTGCCTCTTCATACACCACACTGAGAAGGACACAGTATCACTTCAGTGGTGTTCTGGGGCCAAAAATGCAAAATCTCAAGTTACTTATGAGTAAACCCCAGACAAAGTCAAAACAATGGACATTCTACAAAGCAGTTGGCCTGTACTTTACACAGGCGTTGAGGTCATGAAAGACAAGACAGAAGAGCTGCTCCAGAGCGAAGAAGACTGAGGAGAGCAAAGACCATGGGGTGGCCATCAAGCAGACTATCCAGAGGCAAAACTCCTTTTCGGAGGAATTCAGGAGTAATTAGACTTCCCTATTATCTAAAGCTGACATCTGGTAGCAGACTTCTTTCACCACAAATGTATAAGTAATTAGAACTTCTGTACATCTCTGGAATGCATGCATGTTGAATCTGACTGTGTGACCCTTGATGACATCAAGGCACCCAAATGTCTACAAATGTAATCATTTATCATGACCTATGTGGCTAATATGGTTTAAATTACCCTTAACTCCCACTTTAAGTTCCATAAATACCCCTAAGGAAAATTCCACCATGGTGTGCTCAGTCCTCTTGCTGAGATGCCTGACTGTACTCTTCTGTAGCATTCTATCTATCAAAACTTTCCTTTTCAAAACTATGCTGTTGTGGATAAATTATTCTTACTACCTATGAGTCAGTCACTTTCCATTGCTGAGGCTTTGACACCTTGCCTGGCAGAGTCATGGAACTCTTTGCAGAGTTCAATCCTAGACTACACCCCGGACCATGAGGGAAACAATTGGCAAAATCTAAATGGAGCATGTGGATTTGATAGTAGTATTATATCAATGTTATTTTCTTGATTTTGATGGTTGTATTTGCCTGTGTAGAAGACCATCTCTATTTTTAGGATAAACATACTAAAGTATTTATGAATAATACCGCCTCATATTTGAAACTTACTCTGAAATAGTTCAGAGAAAAAATTATGCATACACAGGAAGAGAAAAGGATGAGACAGAGAAAGGGGGTAAGAGAGAGAATAAGAATTATAAGGTAAATGTGATAAGATATTAACGGCTATGGAATTTGGGTAAAGGGAAGAGAGAGAAATGCTTTGTATTTTTCTCTCAACTTTTCTGAAAGTTTGTTATTTTAAAATAAAAGGTTAAAAGAATATATTGAGAACTCTTACAAATAAGAAAAACATGAATGATACAACATAAAAATGGAGGTGAGACATGAACAAACATTCTGCACGAGAGGATATACGCGTGGCCAATAAAGCCACAATGACATTTTTGACATCATTGGCAATCCCAGTTAAGACCATAGTGAGGTACTACATACCATTTTGCATTTGTTTAACTGTCAAATGTTTTAAAATCTGAAAATACCAAGTGTTTGAAAGGCTTTGGTTTCAAATTATTTGTTATAAATTTCTGAAAGGAGTGTAATTTGTTGCTGTCATTCTAAATGACATTTTGTCACTCTCTCAGAGTTGAACATTTGCATACTGGGTGTGACCTAGTAATTCCACCCCTAAGTACATATCTAGGAAAACCTCTCGTATACACCTACACCTGGGGATATGTACAGCATACTCACAGCAGTGACACTTATAATAGGGAAAACCTAAATGCCCATTGGCGGAAGAGTGCGCAAAAGAACTGTGGTACATTCACACCACAGAACATTGTAGAGCAGCTAAAACAAAAGAACTCTAAGATGGAAGAATTTTAACAATATAATAGAAAATGAAAAAGGAAGCCATTCCCCAATTACCTACAGTATGACACCAGTTTTGAAAAGTGAAAACTAAAATACAAAAAATTATGCATTTATAGAGATTCATAAAACTGTATAAAAAGAATGCAAGCAGAGAGTGGCCACATGGAATGTGTGATTTTATTGCCACAGAGAACATTAGGCCCTAAAGGTGAATTGATGTTCCTAACTTTAGAAACTGAAAGTTTTTGATAACTTAATTAACAAGCTTTTTCCTCAGCTTTTATTTATCAAGTTTCTAATGTCTTAGAGTTCACTCTTATCCAGGATACCTGTTACACAGATTTGGCCTGTAGTTTTTCTATAGTGAGCAAAATATGAAATTTTATACTTATACACTAAAATATACGCTCCATGAAAACAAATATTTTTTGAGTTTCATGTTTACTATTGTATCTCCAAAATCCAGCACAATACCTAGTATACGGAAGACAATCAATACATAATATCTACTAATGAATAATAATGAATGCAGGTCTGTATTTGTCAATGTTAAAGGGTAACATTGCAGTAACATAAAATGTCCAGTGGGTGGAGCCCATGTTGCATTTTGTAAAGTGAAAATTTTTGATGAATGCTTTCTTGTCCTTGGGAGAATTTTAGGTGGTTCAGCGGGACCTCTGTAATAAGTTTGGATTTTCTTTGAAGTGCACTAATTGTCACAGAACTGCAGCCTTTTAAGTGTGGCATATTTGTGTTTAATGAACAACTTTCTAATATTTAAACCATTTCGTTCTTGAGTTAATATCAAGTAAACTCTTTTTCCTCTCCACACACTTCAGTTAGATTGCTAAGTTTATTGTACTTATTTCTAGGTAAAAAACTAAAAATGTTAAAGAATGAGAAAAATCTGTTTAAAATAGAATGAGTGATAAAAAGGTGGTAAACAATGTAACATGAATGCCAACTATGATGAAAATGTCTAAGGAAAAAAGAATCAAAGCAATTTTCCATATTATTTCTATACCCAAAGGCCTGACATTGTTATAAGCTCAGGGCATTTGTCTTACCTTATTTAATTTAGCTTCCTTTCTTGAATCACTTGCAGAAAATCATCAGTTACATAGGGGATCATTCCCACATGGCTCTGTGCATCTGCTCACCTGGCCCCTCTCTCTCTCCTCCCTACTTTGGAAAATTTCCACCATGCTCTCCGGAATTCAAAATCTATCATCTGCAAAATACCTAGATCCTTTATTTCTTCTCTGAACACTGTTGGTTTTTTGGCTCAATGGAAACCTGGCTCTAGTGTGAAGAGCCTGCTGTCCTGCATGTAGCTGTTGTTCCCACACCCCTCTGACTATGAGGCCTTGGGGGCCAGTAGATGCCGGCCAGTCCCTCATCGCTGTCTTCAATCATTCTCCTCTCCACCTCTCTAACCCCCAGCTTTGAAGTCTTTGTCGTCCGACGATTGCACAACCCCTTCCTATACTGCAGTCATTTACTTCTAGTCCCTCCTCTTCATTTCTATACTATTTTTAGATCCTGGCTCACTGTCAATTTCCCCCTAAAACTCCTGTGACAAGTATTGGTTATTTCAGTATCCAGATAGATGATCATTTCAAAACATGGGTTCTAGGTTTCTTAACCTCCTCTCCTTTAGGGATATTCCCCTCTACCTTACCTCAGTCATTCTTTCCCATGGTCACAACCCTTGCCTTTGTGTTTACCAACTACTACATCCCTACCTTAGTCTCGGTTTCTAGCATATACTTCCTTACCATTGCATTCTATCAAAATACTCTCTTGGATGCCCTGTCTTCACTTTCCCAATTCCACTGGACCTTCAGTCCATTGCTGTGATCACCTTTTCTCCTTCTCTCACTCTTCCTCATCACCTCACTTTATAGCCTTATGTGGAAGGGATTCCATGCTTTCATATTGTTATAACTTTCTTGCATACTTCTGTATGGCCTTGCTTTGTCCTTTATTACAGTGCCTGGAAAACCCCAACCCAGTTACATCTAACTCTCTGCCTATTCCATGCCTGCCTCCTTGCAGCTGGATATGACTGGATAAAAACCTATAGCCATGACTACCAGGCCCATGTTAAATTTATATTATGCTAACTCAAGTGGAATCTTTGGGCTACCCGGCAATTCTGCTTCATCATACTGTCCATTCATTCTCCCATTTTCTAATTGTGCATTTAAAAACTTAAATAAAGCTGAATAGAATTTAATAGGGTACACAGCATAAAATAAGGATAAACACTATTTCATGAAATGCTTGTTTCATTCATATGTGTATGTACATTTATATACACATGTGTGTGCCAGTTTGGGATATAAAATGTGCGAATTAAAAAAAAAGTTCTAGGCAACTTTTTCACATTTTCTTCCTTCTCCTTGAACTTCCACAACCTTTTTCATCTCTTCACTCTCATCTGATGATTCTGCTTCCTATTTTACTAAGAAAACAGGAGGACTCAGAAGAGAGCTTCTGCACTATCAGCCTACGCATGCCCATATTCTTCTCTCCTTCTTGTTACTCTGTGCATCTCTAAGCCCAGCCCTTCTACATGTCTCCTAGATCCATTCCGTCATTTCTGAACTTCTAACTGAACCGTCTAGTTAATAGTAATAACAAACCTCATGCAAGTTCTTTCTAATGCATCGTCGATTTCACCCTCTCTTACTGTACCATTCTTCTTAATATCAGGCATTCTGCAGTAGCTCCCGTGTTAAAGACCAAATCCAAACAAAGCCTTTGGTGATTCCCCTCTAGCTACTGTGCCATTTCTGTTTCTCTTTACAGGAATAGTCCTCTAAAGAGTTGTCCACACTGTCTGTTTCTGAGGATTCTCCTCTCACTTTCCTCTGTCCTTACTTCAACAGAGTTTTTATCCCCGCTATTCTACCAAACTATTCTACCAAAAACGTTTAATCAAAGTTATCAGTGACCGCCACTGTTCTCTAATTTCCTAAATCCAATGGGCTTTCCTCAAAGACATCTCTCTCTCCTCCTTGCAATACTTCCCCCGCTTGACTTTCAGGCCACCAGGCTCTGCTTTCCTGGTTTTGTTCCTACTTTCCTCCTTCACAGGTCATTTCTTGTAAATGTTGGAGTGCTCATGTTAGACTTGGAGTGTCCAAGGTCTCCCTCTTGAAGCTCTTGTCTTGTTTATTTATACTTATCCCTTGATGCTTTCATCTAGTCTTCTTGGGTTAAGTTCTTTTTTTTTTTTGAGACAGAGTCTGGCTCTGTTGCCCAGGCTGGAGTGCAGTGGCCGGATCTCAGCTCACTGCAAGCCCAGCCTCCCAGGTTCACGCCATTCTCCTGCCTCAGCCTCCGGAGTAGCTGGGAGTACAGGCGCCCGCCACCTCACCCGGCTAATTTTTTTTTGTATTTTAGTAGAGACGGGGTTTCACCGTGTTAGCCAGGATGGTCTCGATCTCCTGAACTCGTGATTCGCCCGTCTCGGCCTCCCAAAGTGCTGGGATTACAGGCTTGAGCCACCGCACCCGGCGGGTTAAGTTCTATTTATATGACAATGATTCCGAAATGTATAGAGCCCAGGCCTTTCTCCTGAAACCTTTTTGGCATCATGGACCAGTGTCTATGGAAGACAGTTTTTCCACAGACTGCGGGTGGGGGAATGGTTTCAGGATGAAACTGTTCCACCTCAGATCATCAGGTATTAGATTCTCATAAGGAACATGCAACCTAGATCCCTCACGTGCACAGTTCAAAACAGGGTTCACGCTCCTACGAGAATCTAATGTGACAGTTGGCGGAGCTCAGGCGGTCATGCTCGCTCACCTAACCACCTCTCACCTCCTGCCATGCGGCCCGGTTCCCAACAGGACATGGACCAGTACTGGGTGTTGGGGACCCCTGTTGTAAGGGTTAAAAAGAGTCAATGTTTATGTTCTTAAGGGGCTTAAATATCTTTTAAGGAGTAATATGATAATAAAATCGACCAGAAGTCCAGAAAAAATATATTTTACCTTCCTGAAAATGTTCATTTTTAAGAAGCATTGAAACAGTAAATAAAACACTAACGCATCATAATTAGCAGATTCATAAATACTCACATTCGCCAGACCAAAAAATTAATTTATCAATGTGAGAGAGCTCTGGCAAGGAAATCCATTTTCCCTCCCACCTGACCTTTCCGGAAGTGTCTTTTTTCTTGCTGAAGGTGAGATCTGTCACCCTAGTCCCTTGATCACTTTCTGCAGTTTCCTCCACTGTGCTGCTTCATCATTTACTCACTCATGTATCCATTTAGCAGACATTTATTGGATACCTAGGTGTCTGGTAAGTCATTAAGACTAGGGGAGAAGAAAAGAAAAAGATACAATCCAAGGCAGCAAGGAGGTCATGGTCTAGTGAGATTCCTTTATCTTGCATCTTTTAGTGGTGAGTGGCTTCTTCTCTGCAGGTTCCAACCTGTTCACAGATCCTCTTTCTTGATTTTTCCTCTGGCCATGGAACTACCAGTTCTCCTCCCTGGCCACTTCCAGCATTGCCCTGCTTTTCTTCCCTTCTCATTCAGGCCCCTTTCAGGGTCCTCGTACTCTCACTGTGTTCCCCTCCTCACCTGCTTTCACTTATCAACTTTCGATTTGGCTTCGGTCCTATCGTTCCACTAAATCCTCTGCCAACGTCAGCATCCACGGCATTCATCTTGCCAAACCCATTGGTTATTTTCCTGCCTTTATCTTTTTGGACTGCTCTGCTGCATTTTCTTTCTTCTTCACACTCTGTGCCTTTGGCATCTATGAACCTTTCCTCTCAGCCCCCTTCCTGGCTGTTGTTGAGTAAATTCTTCCTGCTTCTTTGGTCGTCTTCCTGAGCTGTTATACTCCCTTGCCTCTCCTCTGTCTCTCTGGGCTTCTTCCTCAGTACACGCTCTCCTTAACAAATCCCATTTGCTCTTATAGTCTTAGATTCCCATCCTGATTAATAGAGCTGGCTATTAATCAGGTTGTATATCAAACTTCCTGTTGTTTATATCTACTTCTATATCAACCTGTCTACTGGTTATATGGACTTGATGGCTCCCAGGTATCTAAACTCCACATGTTGAAACTAGAACTCATTGTCTTCCCCATCCTATTACAAACCTTCTCCTTCTCCATGATTTCATTACCTTCCTCTTTCTCTGTCTTCCACAGATTCCATCAGTCACCAAGCCACACTGATCCTCTGTGTATTTATTTCTTGAATTGAGCCCTCCACCTCCATCGCTAGTACCATTGCTGTGATTCAGGCCACCATCATCCCTTGTTTACATCACTTAGAGCTTTTCAGTCAATGCCGTACTGTGTCACACCTCCACACCTTTAGCTGTATTCTTTGCCTAAGTGTCCTTTCTTAAACTGGTAGGTTTCTTCATCCTTCAAGATTTGCTAGGTAGTCGTTCCTGAACTGTGCAAACTTTTTTTCACTACATTGATTTAGAAAATAAAAAAAATCTATGTGTCTTAAAAAAATCCCGGTAGATAGTAAATTCTGTGAGAATAGGGACCATGCTTTATTGGTTTTTGTTCTCCTGGTCCTTAACTCAGTGCCTGGCTATAGTAGGCTTTGAACCTAAATGCAATTAAGATTTTTGCATTTGGTTGCAATCTACAAGCTTTAGTACAGCACAAGATGCTTAGCCTTTTTCACTTATAAACAAACTGAGAGCTTCCTGCACATGGGCACTGTGCAAGAATGAGCCTACTCTGTGCTGGGAACTGTGAGTGAATTACTGTGGCGATAGTGTGGTGTGGGAAGAGGGAAGTGGGAGGAAAAAACTGGAGAAGTAATCCAGGCCAGATCACAAAGGGCTGTGAACACAACAGCATTGTCACAAGGAATATTTGGTAGCAGTGAAAAAGGATGATGGGAGCAAGATTGGAAGCACAGGAGTCTTTTGTAAAAATAAATTTGTTGTGTAGATCACATTTCACTATGATGTGTCCATTTGGGTTGTACTAACTTTTCAATAGTTTTTAATTGTTGCTTTAAAGTATTTACTGAATTGTATTGATTCATGTATTCAGTCTACAACCCTTGGTGACTATTAGTGCCACATATTATATATACAATATTTTGGGGGTCTCAGAATAATAGATACTGTCCTTGGCCTCAAAGAACTCTTTGTCTAGTAGTAGCACTGGACACAACAATGGAAAAATGTGATTCAGTGTCAGTTCTATGGGAGGGGTGAGCACAGGTTATGGAACATTAAAGGGAAATGACCTCTTAGATGGGAGCCCAGGGAGTCCGGGGAGGCCATCCAGAGCAGTGGTTCTGAGCTCAATTTTGAAAAGTAAGCAAGAATGAACCTCTTGAATAATCCGGAGATCTGCCAGACTACTCTGGGCATGGGGAGCAGCTTGTGCAAAGGCCCAAATGAGACAACTGAGTTTCTAGTGGCTGCAATTTATTGTGCTCATGGAAGTAGGACCAGGGATGAGGTAAAGAGGTAAATAGGCACCTTATGTTAAAGCTTTTTTTTTTTTTTTAAGAGGATCTCACTCTGTTGCTCAGGTTGGAGTGCAGTGGCGCAAACATGCACAGCTCACTCCAGCTTTGACCTCATGAACTCAAGTGATTTTCCTACCTCAGCCTCCCTAGTAGCTGGGACTAGAGGTGTACACCACCACACTTGGCTAATTTTTGTATTTTTTGTAGAGATGGGGTTTTGCCATGTTGCCCAGGCTGGTCTCAAACTCCTGGGCTCAAGTGATCCACCCACCTTGGCTCCACAAAGTGCTGGAATTGCAAGCATGAGTCACCGTGCCTAGGCAAAGCTTAAATTTTATCTTGCAGACGATGTCATAGAAGAAAAATTCTGACCCACTTTCATTAATGGATTAGATAGAACAAGGTAATAGCTGTGCTACACATTTAAGAGACTGAAGTATAAACAGAAAACAAGACAATGACAAAATCACCACAGCTTTTTGGGAGAAATATTCTTAGAGAAGAAAAGTTAGTGGATATTTTTCTGGTCACCAATCCATATTTCTTAGTTTGGATCTGTTTCTGGCTGATACTAAAAAATGGAATCCAAGAAATCCTATCATTCCCCAGAGGGCCAATAGTTCCTGTAATAACTACTCTCATGACATTTCCTGGATATGATAAACTCTCTAGTCCCATATTTACAGGTTTATAAGTCGAAGGCTTTCTTTAGAGATTTTCTTGCATCCTCATTACAACGTGCAATATGCCTCAGAGCAAGGTAACAACTAGCCTAGTGGAGAAAGCAAGGGAGTCTCTAATGGGAACATTTCCTAGCTGACGCAGTATCTTCACTCATTACAACAGATTTGGTCAAAGCTTATTTTTTGTTCCAGAACAACTGGAGTTCCTCAGAATACTGTATAATGTACTTCTAAACAAAATAATTACTCACCTAGCGAAAGTGGCCAGGATGTCTCTACTGGTGACATACTTCCATGGGGCTGAGAGACGTAGCCCTATCAGAGAAGGAAGAGGAAAGAATATATTTTAGAATTTAACACCCTCAATATGATTTTATTTTCTGTACTAAGATTGTTATGAATTAGATCACACTCTTTTCAGATGGAAAGAACATCTCTTCCTGAGTCGTTGGTGGATGTTTCCTGTAACTGACCTTTGGGACCATAGAAAAAGCCAAACACCTTCCTTTGCCATACGATAAAACATTGTATGTTTAGATTCTCTGAGTGGATTTTCTATATATTTCTGCCTGGATGACATTTTTTAGACATACATTAATCTATCTTTATTGAGTACTATTACCTTGTGCACATTCAGTTACAAGCAGCCCAAAATGTAGAACATATGCTATTTAAAGAACATATATTTTTTTTATTAGACTTTAAGTTCTGGGATACCTGTGCAGAACATGCAGCTTTGTTACATTGGTATACATGTGCCATGGTGGTTTGCTGCACCCATCAGCTCTTCATCTACATTAGGTATTTCTCCTATTGCTATCCCTCCCCTAGACCCTCACCCCCTGACAGGCCCCGTATGTGATGGTCCCCTCGCTGTGTCCATGTGTTCTCATTGTTCAGCTCCCACTTACGAATGAGAACATGCTGTGTTTGGTTTTTTGTTCCTGTGTTACTTTGCTGAGAATGATGATTTCCAGCTTCATCCATGTCCCTGCAAAGGACATGAACTCATCCTTTTTTATGGCTGCATAGTATTCCATGGTATATAGGTGCCACATTTTCTTCATCCAGTCTGTCATTGATAGGCATTTGGGTTGGTTCCAAGTCTTTGCTATTGTGAACAGTGCTGCAGTAAACATATGTGTGCATGTGTCTTTATAGTAGAATGATTCATAATCCTTTGGGTAAATACCCTATAATGGGATTGCTGGGTCAAATGGTATTTCTGGTTCTAGATCCTTGAGGAATCGCCACACTGTCTTCCACAATGGTTGAACTAATTTGTACTCCTACCAACAGTGTAAAAGAAGGAAGATAATTCTTTTTTATTCAATTTTTAAAAATATTATTACGGCTACACATAAGCTGTCACATTTTCCTTAGCATGTTCATTATACTTTGGCCAGTGGAAACCAATCAGTAAATGAATAATAGATAATTGAAAGCATTTTTAAAAGTCATCTTTATATCTCAGAACAGCTGTAGATTTACAGAAAAAAATTGTGATGATAGAATAGAGTCCTCAGATTTCCCCCTCATTCAGTTTTCTCTATTATTAACATCTTAGTATGGTACATTTGTTATAATTAATCAGTGCTGGCACATTATAATTAATTAAAGTCCATAGTTTATTCAGATTTCCTTAGTTTTTACCTAACAACCTAACCATGTTAGTTATTTATTTTTACATTGACATGTAACAGATGTACATAGTCCTCAGGGTATATGTGATAATTTTAGGATGTTCATAAAATGTGTAAATATTAAATCAATGTACTTTAAATAACTATCATCTTAAATATTTTTCTTTTGTTTAGAACCATTTGAATTATTCTAACTCTTTTGAAATAGTAGCTAGATTACTGTAAGCCATAGGCACTTTACTGAATTGATACTAGGTCTTACTTCTCCTATCAAACCATATATTTGTACTGATTCATCAACTTTTCTTCATACCACTCTTTCCCCTACCCTTCCCAGAATAATGTCCATTTTCTATTCTAGGATCCCTTCCTAGATACCTCATTACATTTAGTTGTCATGTCTCCTTAGACTCCTGGCAGTGACAGTTTCTCAGTCCTGTCTTATTTTGGATGACCTTAATGTTTTTGAAGTGTTTCAGTCAAGCATTTTGTAGGATGCCCCTCTATTGGAATTTGTCTGATGTTTCTCTCATGGTTAGAATGGGGTTATGGGTTTTGAAAGAAAAAACGCAGAGGTAAAGTACCATTCTCATCACATCATATTCAAGGGTACATACTCTCAAGATGTCTTATTAGTGTTGTTGTTCACCTTAATCCCCCAGCTCAGGCAGTGTTTGCTAGCTTTCTCCACTGTAAAGTTACATTTCCACATGCGCTCTTTGGAAGCGAGTCACTCCGCACAGCCCACACTAAAGAGGTAGGGATTTATGTTCTCTATCCTTAGGGAAGATTTGTTTCTTCTTCCCCATCTATTTATTTATTAGTTTGTTTATTTTTGTATTGACTTATGGAAATTTAATTTCTACTTGGGCTTAATATATTGCTAAAGTTGTTTCAGCATTGGCCATAGTGAACTCTCTCAGCTGGCTCCTATGTCCCTTTGATTCCTAAACCTGTATGTTCCTGCCTATGCAGGGTTTTTTTTTTTTTCTTTCTTTCTTTCTGTTAAGTACTTCCTAAGTTTCTAGCCCTATAAGAGGCTCCAAGCTCATTTTATATATTTCCCACCCGAGTTCTAGAATGAGACATTTCTTCAAGACACCCTGATTTCTTTCACTGGAGAACAGTACTAGAAAACAAGACCTACATGTTCATTTTGCTTATTGTTACCTTGGTATTATTGCTTTCAGACCCTCTCAACTGAAAGAGCAAGGAGATACATGTTTGTATACTAATCCATGTACATATAGGTATCTATACACATTTCCATATGTAAACGTTTATATTAAGTTAAACATGAGCTCATACAGATGTCTCTAACTGTTCAATTACCTCATAGATAACTGTAGCCTTCTGACAGTGCTTATCTGTAAATTCCCACTCCAACAGTGAGAAATCTGTTACCTACCCTCCATTTACCTAACTGTTCAATTTTAGTATAAACGTATAGGGGTGTCCAAATTGTTAGCCCATACCTTATGGGAAATGCTTTTATCAACTAGTGTACAGCGCACATGTGCAGTTGTAAAAACAACGGCCTCCAACTCAGCCAGCACCCTTTCTGGCTACCTTCTTCATGGAGGTTGTTTCACACATTTCTGATATAGTTAGATTCTCTTGTTACAGTCTGTATTCCTTCCTGGGTCCTCCAACTTGCTAAATGATTATTTTTAATTTGCATGCATTAAAGCTCAGTCTTTCTGCTGTAAAGTTCTATAGGTTTTGATAAATGAATAATGTCATATACTCACCATGAAAAATCCCATGCTTTACCTATTTAGATGTTCTATTGAACATTCCACCACAAAACTGCAGAATATACACGTTTCTTATTTGCACATGGAAAATTCTCCAAAATCAACCATATGCTTGTTCATGGCAAGTCTCAATAAATTAAAAAAAATCAAAATCATATCAAGTATTTGCTTGGACCACAGTGGAATAAAATTAGGAACTCTCAAAACCACACATGCACAAGGGAAGTAAACAAATTGCTCCTGAATGACTTTTGGGTAAACAACGAAGACAGAAATGAAAAAGTTTTTTTTTTAATGAATGAAAATAGAGATGCAATATACAAAAACTTCAGGAATACAGCAAAAGCTATGCTAAGAGGAAAGTTTATAGAGTTAAATGCCTACATCAGAAAACTAGAAAGATCTCAAATTAACAATCTGACATGGCACCCCAAGGAACTAGAAAAACGAGAGCAAACTAAACCCAAAGCTAGTAGAGGAAAAGAAATACCAAATATCACAGCAGAACTAAGTGAAATTGAGGCAAAAAATATTGTACAAAGAACCAACAAAATGAAAAGTTTATTTATTGAAATGATAGACAAAATTGATAGAACTCTACCTAGAATACTCAAGAAAAAAGAGACAAAAGATTCAAATGATTACAATAAAAATAATAAAGATGACATTACAATTGATGCCGCAGAAATACAAAGATCAGAGACTACTATAAACATGTCTATGCACACAAACTAGAAAACTAGAGGAATGGGATAAATTACTGAAAACACAACTGTGCAAGATTGAACCAAGAAGAAATTCTGAACACACAAATAACAAGAAATGAAATCAAATCAGTAATAAAAAATCTACAAGAAAAAAACAGCCCAAGACCAGACAGATTCACAGCCAAATTGTGTCAGACGTACCAAGAAGAACTGTTATCAATCTAAAATTGTTCCAAAAACTTGAGGAGGAGGGATTCCTCCCTAACTCATTCCACAAAATCAGTATCATCCTCATACCAGAATCTGGCAAGGACATAACAAAAAAAGGGAAATTAGAGAGTGATATCTCAGATAAACATGGATGCAAAAATCTCCAAGAAAATATTAGCAAACTGAATTCAACAGCACATCAAAAAGACAATCCCTTTGGGAGGCCAAGGTGGGTGGATCACCTGAGGTTGGGAGTTCAAGACCAACCTGACCAACATGGAGAAACCCCTTCTCTACTAAAAATACAAAATTAGCAGGGCGTAGTGGTGTATGCCTATAATCCGAGCTACTCGGGAGGCTGAGGCAGGAGAATCGCTTGAACCTAGGAGGCGGAGGTTGCAGTTAGCTGAGATTATGCCATTGTACTCCAGCCTGGGCAACAAGAGTGAAACTCTGTCTCAAATAATAATAATAATAATAATAATCATCATCATCATCAATCATGATCAAGTCAGTTTTATTCTGGGGATGCAAGAATGATTCAACATATGCAATAAATGCAAATCACCACATAAGCAATTAACAAAAACATAATTGTCTCAATAGATGCAGAAAAAGCACTTGATAAAGTTAAACATCCCTTCATGATAACAGAACCATCAAACATTGAAGGAATATAATTCAAAATAAGTCATGTATGACAAATCCATAGCCAACATCATACTGAATTGGGAAAAATTGTAAGTATTCCTCCTAAGAACTGGAAGAAGACCAGGTTATCCACTCTCATCCCTTCTATTCAACATGCTACTGGAAGTCCTAGCCAGAGCAATCAGGAAAGAAAAAGAAACAAAAAGCATCCAAATTAAGCCAAATTATCTCTGTTGATGACATGATCTTGTACTTGGAAAACCCTAAAGATTACTCCAAAAAGCTCCTAGACTTGATAAATGACTTAAGTTTTATAATACAAAATTAATGTACAAAAATCAGTTGCATTTCTATGCATCAACAACATTCAAGATGAAAACCAAATCAAGAACTCAATCTCATTTACAATAGCCACAAATAAAAATAAAGGAATACATTTAACCTAGGAATACATTTAACCAAGGAGGTGAAAGACTTCTACAAGGAGAATTACAAAACACTAATGAAAAAAGTCAGAGATGAAACCAAGAAATGGAAAAATATCCCGTGCATATAGATTGGAAGAATCAATATCATTAAAATGGCCATACTGCACAAAGCAATCTACATATTCAATGCAATTCCTATCAAATTACCAATGCCATTTTTCATAGAATTAGAGAAACCCTAAGCAACCAATAAAAAATCTGAATAGCCAAAAACAATTCTAAGCAAACAGAACAAAGCCAGAGGCATCACATTACCTGCCTTTAAACTATACTACAAAGCTATAGTAACCAAAACAGCATGGCACTGGTACAAAAAGAGACACACAGTTCAATGGAATAGAATAGAGAACCCAGAAACAAAGTCATGTGCCTGCAACCAACTGATATTCAACAAAGTTGAAAAAAATAAATAATGGAGAAAGGACAACCTATTCAATAAATGGTTCTGGAAAAATTGGGTAGCCACATGCAAAATAATGAAACTGGACCCCTGCGTAGGGTAAAACTCTCTCAAACCATGTTTTTTCTCTGCTCTCATACCACAGCAATCAACACAGAAGATTTCTGTGACCAAATGTGTGGGGGTTTTCACACACACCCAAGCAGTGGACACCAGCTGGTTGTCCTCTAATTTGATTCCAACACTATCTACCTGGAGATAGTGTCAGATCCCAAAGGTTGAGGGGTCAGTCCCCAAGAATGTCTCCCCAACCTCCAGACACAAGTCACAGGTCTGGGCCTCTGGAACTTCTGACTGACTGGCTTCAAGCTGGGGCTTCTATGACCCCCTCCTTGGGATCGGTTAATTTGCTGGAGTGGCTCACAGAACTCAAGGAAACACTTAACATTTGTTGATTTGTTATAAAGGCTATTGCAAGAGATACATATGAAGAGATGTGGATGTGTAGGTCTAGCTATGGAAGGAGAATGGAGCTTCCATGCTGTCCCTGGGCTCCACCCTCCAGAACCCTCTATGTGTTCAGCTACCTGGAAGCTCTCTGAATCCGATACTCTTAGGTTTTTATGGAAGCTTTATGACATCTGCATGTCTTCCCCTCAGAGTATAGGCCGGGATCCTCTCTGGGGAGGGTCTTAAGGCCCACAATCAGAGAGGTGGGGGAAGAGTAAAGTCCTGCCTTGGGGCAAGTGAAAGGAGGGCAGGAGAAGGTCAGAGGCCTGCTCCAAGTTGTTTTAGTCTAACGCACCCAGTGTTATAACAAAAGACTGTAATACTGGCTATGGGAGCTATGAGTCAGGAACCATGGCTAAAACCAATATATATCATAACACCACAACCCCTATGTTTTGCCATATACAAAAATTAACTTGAGATGGATTAAAGACTTAAATATAAGACCTCAAGCTATAAAAATTCTAGAAAAAAACCTAGGATAAACTCTTCTGAACATTGGCCTAGGGAAATGATTTATGATTAAGACCTCAAAAGCAAATGCAACAAACCAAAACTAGACAAATGGGACCTAAACTAAAGAGCTTCTGCACAGCAAAAGAAACAATCAACTGTGTAAATAACCTGCAGAATAAGAGAAATATTTGCAAACTATGAATCTGACAAAGGACTAATATCGAGAATCTATAAGAAACTCAAGTCAAAAAGAAAAAAAAAACATTAAAACGTGGGCAAAGGACATGAATAGATATTTCTCAAAAGAAGACATACAAGTGACCAATAAACATGAAAAAATGCTCTATGAAATGCTATATGAAAACATCACTAATTGTCAGAGAAATGCAAATCAAAACTACTATATCATCTCACACCACTCAGAAGCGCTATTATTAAAAAGTCAAAAAATAACAGATGTTGGTGAAGATGTGGAGAAAAGGGAACAGTGACACTCTTGGTGAGAATGCAAATTAGTACAACCCCTATGAAAAACAGTATGGAGATCTCTCAAAGAACTAAAAACAGAACTACCATTCTACCCTGCAATTCCATTGGTGGTTATCTATTCAAAGAAAAGCAAATTTTTCTATCAAAAAGACACCTGCACTTGTACATTTATCACAGCACTATTCACAATAGTAAAGTCTTAGAATCAACCTAAGTGCTCATCAATGGTGGATTGTATAAAGAAAATGTGGTATATACACACCATGGAAAACTATGCAGCCATAGAAAATGAAATCACATCTTTTGCAGCAACATGTTGGAGCTTGAGGCCATTATCTTAAGTGAAATAACTCAAAAACAAAATCAAATGCTGCATGTTCTCACTTACAAGTAAGAGCTAAAGAAAGGCTACACATGGACATAAAGATGGAGAAACTAGACTCTGGGGACTTTAAAAGGGGGAAATTGAGAGAGAAATGAGGGTTAAAAAATTACCTACTGGATACAATGTTTACTATTCAGATGATGGGCATACTAGATGCCCAAACCTCATCATTACACAACATATCCAAGTAACAAACCTGTACATACACTCTCTGGACTTATAAAAATAAATAAAAGCACAAAGTTGTTGTAGTAGCAATGAATGAGTCCCTGTTGCTATGCATTTTTGCTGGCATTTATTATCAGTTTTGTTTTATTATTAGTTACGTTTAGAGACAGGATCTTGCTCTGTCACCCAGGCTGGAGTGCAGTGGCGTTATCATAGCTCATTGCAACATCCAATTCCTGGACTCAAGTGATCCTGCCATCTCAGCCTCCCAAGTAGCTATTGTAGTCATTTAAATACATGTAGCCATATATCATCGTTAATTTGAAATTCTCTAAATTTCAAGACAAATGACAAGTGGCTATCTTGACGAATGATGTTGGCCATCTTTTTATATGCATATTTGCCATTTGTATGTCTTTTTTGGTGAGGTGTCTGTTCAAGTGTTTTGCTCCCCCTCCCTTTAACTGTTGAGTTTTAAGGGTTCTTTATACAGTTTGGATATATATATCCAAACTTTTGTCAGATAGGTAATTTGCAAATATTTTCTCTCAGTCTGTGGCTTGTGTTTCCATCTTAAGTGTCTCACACAGCAGATATTTTCAGTTTTAATAAAGTACAACTTATCAATTTTGTCTTTCATGGATTGTACTTACGGTGTTGTATCCAAGAACTCATCATTAAACTCATGCTCACCTGGAGTGACTCAGGTATTCTGAGTCAGCCCAGTGTTCTATCTATGATACCATTTTTGTCTGGGCTATAAGTGCCATTTTGCCTATCTGTAGGCCAGCATCTTCTTGGAGCCTCTCTGTTCTGAAATCAGCAGAGATGTATGAGGAAAGAATCTGGAAACGTGGATGGAAATGTGGCTGCATTTGCCAAGAACTGAGTCTTGAGACTGCCTATTTTGGGAGAAGGGTAGCAATGACCATATCTACCACCATCTTCTGAACTGTGCATGAGGAATCCCCACACTTTCTGCCCCTTTTTCTACTCCTGCCTGGCACCATACCTACGGGTGTACCTACCCAGCTCAGTAGCACCTGCTCAAGTTCTCCATCTAACCTTTGTGTCTTCACCTCTTGAGAGAAAATCTCACTAGAGACACCTTGCTTCTGCAGAACTTTTAAACTTTTGCCAGTTTGTTCTCTGGCTAGGAGGATTAGGTAGTACAGTCTGCAGTAATAAGCATTTTGGGACCAGTTTTTCACCAGGTGCTAAAGAAACACAGATTGGTAAGACTGTCCTTATCCTAAAATGGGTTTGGAAGAGAGAAGAGGGGGAGAGTGAGAGTGTTAATGATAGTGACAACTATGATTTTTCTGTCACTATCATTTGAGTGTTAGCTTCTTTATGACAAACTTGTTTTTCGTTATCCTTGTATCACTGGAGCTTAGAAAATATCAGCACATAATCAAGCAACAAATAATAAGTACTTGTTGAATGAATCTATAAAAGTGATTTATAAAATTAAAGGCATTTTAAAACAAACCAAAAAAGCATTAAGAATTTAAAAATCTCAGAATAAAAATTTTGCATTGTCTTTCTTATTTTCTCATTGCCATGAACCAGAGAAAATGTTTTTGGAAACCACTGAAATTACTTGGAATCCTGAAGACAGTTAAATTATATGCATGAAATTAAATAGACTGTTTCTTTAAATTAAAAAGAGACAGTACTTTTTCTTTATATCAATTTTTATATGAATTATCTGTATTAATATGTATTTAAGTATTAGCGTATGTGTTTAAATGATTTAAACAATATTTATTTTATTCTCACTAAATCAAAGAGGGAATTAGTAATCAGGATATTCCAGAGGAAGAGCATGACCTTACATCTATTAAAAATTGCAACTAACAGTAACCACAACAACATCCCAAAACAAACACACTTCAATGCAAAAACAAAAGTTGCATCTGTCAGAAAAGCTAATCAGAATAAATAGATTTAAATTTCCAGACTATTTCATACTTAAAGCGCTGAGCATGTTGAAAAATGCAGATATAAAAGTTTCTAAGAAATAATAAGTTTTTTATGACTATGTAATTCTCATTTTTTTTCAGGTGCCATGTCAGAATATATTTGTTCCTCTTCTAGTTTTATGGATAATGAGACTGCTATGTGATATAACTACTTGGATGAATATTATCAGAAATCTAGATTTAGCAGTAAGAGTCTATTGAGATATAAAATTTAACAAAATCTCTCAAATGTTTCACATTTTAAAATGTGAAATATAACCTATCTCTTTTATTCATATTAGGTTGGTGCAAAAGTAATCGTGGTTTTTGCCAAAAAAGGAATGACCAAACCGCAATTGCTTTTGCACCAACCTATAAACCCTTAGATTTAATAAAAACGTCAGGTCAATTAGTTCATGCCAAGTATCTCCAAGTAGCTGCTACTTTGTTAATCTCAAATTTAGCATGTTCCAAGTGAAACCAATTTACTTTTTTTTTTTCTTAGTTTCTCCCTCTTCTTTGACAAAGGCATTAACATTTTTTCCAACTTGCCAAGGAAGGGCATACAATAATTAGAGATGTGTATGGCGTTTCTGATGGGGCAGAACTGGGTTGGATTACTAGCTTTAAGACCCTTGCAAGTTGCTTAACTTCTTCAAGTCTCAGTTTCCTTACCTTTGAAGACGGAACAATAATTCCAATCTCACAACATCATCATGAAGATTAAAGCTCTCAGATGTAAAACAATTAAGAGTAGTAAATATCACTGGGCACAGTGGCTCACGCCTGTAATCCCAGCACTTTGGGAGGCCGAGGAGGGAGGATCAGGAGGTCAGCAGTTCGAGACCAACCTGGCCAGCATGGTGAAACCCCATCTCTATTAAAAGTACAAAAATTAGCCGGGCATGGTGGTATGAACCTGTTGTCCCAGTTACTCGGGAGGCTGAGGCAGGAGAGTTGTTTGAACCTGGGAGGCGGAGGTTGCAGTGAGCCAAGATCACACCACTGCGCTCCAACCTGGGTGACAAGGTGAGATGCTGTCTCAAAAAAAGAAAAAATAGTAAATATTATGAGACATTCTGGTATAATCTACTCTCCCTTCTTTTTCTTCCCAATATCCAGTCTTTGACAAAGTCCTGTAATTTTTTTTGTAAATATCTCAGATATCTTGCTCTATATTCTTATACTATTAGCTTATTATATTGTACTTGGATTACTGCAAATATCTCTGGGCTGGTATCTGCCTCTTCTCTTCCCTTCTACAAGTCATTTTTCCCTCTTGATATTGAAAGGTAATTCTGAGATTCCAGAACACTAATTTCCATATGCCATTTCCTTGCTTTAGATATTTGACCTAATTTTTTCAGAATCATGTTTAATCACCAGTTTGGTTTTCAGGACCCTCTCTAGAGGTGATTGTGTGTTATTGTGGAAAGTACAGATTTTGGATTCAAACACACACAGATTCAAACCTTGGGTATACCATCTAAGATGTTGAAAAATAACCTGACCTTGCAGTCTGTTTACTCAACTATCACATAATGTCTACTTGTGTGGTAAAGGGTTAATCCAGCAGGTCTGCACAGTCTAAACCCTGCACGCTCCAAAGAAAGGTTTAGTCCTTACCCTACTCCTGGCAGATAACCTCTAAGCTTCTATGATATCCTGCCTCTTAAGTGTTTTTATCTAAGCCCTTGGGCTACACCAAATAGTTTAAGCTATGAAAGTGGGAAATGTGTGATTAAATCTGAGAGTGGTCTTGGCGACTCCAAAACTACTTCTCAGAATTTTCGTAAGAATTAAATGAGATAGTTTATGTAAAGCATTAGGACAGTGCATAGGGTGTTTCTCTCCTTTACAGGCTTTGTAATCACTCCCCCATCTATCCAGACTTATACTGTACCTGCCTGCTTTCCTGCTTTTACCTTCTGTGTCATTGAGGCTGTATTTCACTCGATACTCATGAGTTCTTGCCCATGCTGTCCTGATTGCCTGGACCACCATTTTTTTCTTCTGCCCAAACAAAGCCTATGTGTTGAAGTCGTCTTTTCTCTGGATCCTCCACTGATTACTACACTGTTTGCTAATTTCTTTCTTTCCCAATTTTTAGTTGTACTTTTAGCTGGTAATAGGAGCTGGGTGATACCTTATGCATTTATTGGGTCTTTAACTTGGAGGGAATGGAGTATGTTTTATTTTTCTTGGCCTCCCCATTGGTAGATGCTCAGTAGTTGACTTACAGATTTACTCTAAGCTTCCCATTTTGAGCTCAGACACCATCAGGAGTATGCGACTTCGGTTGATGATAGTTGCCCTTGTTCTGAATTACCTAGGTGCTTTTAATGTCCTAGTCCTTTTGCCGCTACGTGCTTTTTGCCCCTTCTGCTGTGGGCCACACAAGTGTTGGCAGCAACAAAGATCACCTTCTCCCCTCTTCTTCACTCATTGGGTCTAGAAGGCCCTGAGGTTGCACATGCCTCACCTGTGCAGGAGTGTGCATACTGTGTGAGTCCAGCTGGGCCACTGTGACAAGTACATGTTGCCAATTTATTGAAACATCTCACTCCTTAGGGCACAACCACGAAATGCCTTTTGTTCCCCAATAACTGCTTTCTAACTAGGCGATGTTTAACCCATTTTCCATTGGGAAGCAGTTCCTTTCGTTACAAGTTAGCCAGATTTTGTAACTTGCAGTGATTTTTTATAAATTTTAATCCTCTGCAGTTTAAAATTTCAATCTCAGCTTCACTCAGAGCTCTCCTCCCCTTCCACTAACAAAAACCAAACCTGTCACTGGCTTTAACTGGTGGTGAGGCGGTTGTCTCATTACACACTTATCCCTCCTCCCTTTTTGAGGGCTAGCTCTTCCAGTTCTTGGGGCAGGGAGAAGAGGGCAAAAAGAGGAAACATCTCTCATTCCTCTGGACAGGGTTTCAGTCTTCTCCTCGATTGGTAAACAGTTTTCCTGCTTACTACTGATTTGCTATTGATCACATTTCTGAAGCACCTGTCCAAATGCTGACGCTCTCATGGCAGGCATCTCTAAGTACTGTGAAGGGCCCCAAAAGGCTTCCTGCTGTGAAGTTCCCTGACATGAGAAAGGGCTGGCTTCATTGGTATGGGAACTGTGGGAACCTAGGGACACAGGGCCTCGAGTTCAGAATTCTTCCCATCCCTCTTGAAGTTTAATGGTCTGCAGTTGCCATCTTAAAATTCTTAATTTTACCTCTTAAGTTCATGTTTTGTAAGTGAAGTCCAGCAGGACAACAGAGCATGTTTGGGTAGCTTGGAGCCTCAGCTCATGTGTGGCTCTGTATTTGTAATCTCCCTGCCTCCCTGGGCAAGGTCACCTTGCTTCCTGTTCCCTATTTCCTAGGGCTCTGCTTTCCCTCCCTCTCTTGGCACCTTCCTGGCTACTGCTCCAAACATTTGCCCAAGGCCATGAGGGAATGGCATGGTCATGGTGAGGGGGAAGACCAAAGCTCCACCATTTCCTGGCTTCAGGCACAGGGAGGGTCTGGGTAGAGTGAGTCAAAGAGGTGCCTTGTGCCTTTGGTGGGTGATTCAGCAGAGGCCTCTTGGCTCCCAATACCCACTCCTATCCAGGCATCCAGTGCATCTCTGTATAGAGCTTACAATCCTTTGGTGGTTGTTCCTCAGGTTTGGGTTGGAGCCAAGAAAGCACATGGGAAGGGGACGTTGACATTTCCCACCCCTGCATTTCCTTTTTGTGCCAGGCTGCAAGTCATGTAGCTGGCCCTGCAGGAGATCTGGCTCCATCTCTGCCACCCCTACAGCCTTACTTCAGTCTCCACTAAAGGAGATTGCTTCCCTACTGCCTGGGAGGCTAATAAGGGATACTTAGAAGTCATATCAAGTCCATCAACTTTCTTTGGGTGTCTACTCAATCCCAGGAAAACTCAAGTACACTTGTTATGCTAATTGAGAGAAGTGCAGAACTTCCCAGAAGGCTACCACCCATACCTCTGCTCCTCTTTTTATATAGCTGTGGTGGTGATGAGGGGTAGCTGGTGATAGGGCACTGCTCAGTGATCCCTGAGGGAAGGTGATTAGCTGTCTCCAAGATTTGGTGACTACCGGAATCTCTCTGAACCTCAATTATGGTGTAACACCTTGGGCCTTAGTTGCAATTTTGGGCAAAAGGAAAAATCCCTCTTGTCACCCTGTTTACAAAGAATGGAAGATAGACACTGGATATTACCAACTTTATTATCAAAGGTATCTTATGAAATTCATCAGGGAACTCACAAATGTAAATAGTCTTTGAAGGGCAAATCCTACATAAGCTAATGTTAACATTAATAACTTCCATTTATTGCATGCTTACTACATGTAAAATATATTATGCACTCCACTTTTCTCTCTCTACACACACACACACACACACACAAACGTTCACACTTATAAGAATGTGAGGCTTAAGCACTTTGCTGTAAGTCTCATGGGTAAGTGAGCCAGCCAGGAATCATGTCCCAGACCCTCTAATTCTAAAGCTCTACCCTAACCCCTACATAATGCTACCAAAGACAGAGCTTGAACACTTACAATTAGAAGCATTTGCTCACATAAAGAAAGACAATGGTAGCCACTTAAGGATGTACTTTTTTGAAGGCAGGACTAAAAATATCACTCACATAGCTACTAAACTAGTTACATTCAATGCATATAAACTTTATGGAATATTTTTCTTCTTAACCAAAGGATTTTGTCCATAAAAAACAACAAATTTCAGAGAAAGCTTTAGATTTTTCTTCTTTGAAGGACATACACTTCAGGAATTGCCTGAAGAAAACATCAACATGAAATTAGCATAGTAATAATTTCTCTAGGAAAAAAAATAATCTAGAGTTTCCCTGTAGCAAGAGTGCTTCGTCTTTTAGAGCAGATACTTTACTGGGGATAGAGACAAGGTGGGTGAGCAATGTATTACAAAATCTAAGTGGGCAAATGAGTATCTGGTAAACCATGTCTATTTACTAAGGGCTACATTAACAATAGCTTTTTGGCATATTTCTAAAGTTGCTTCTTGAGTTCTGCAAGAATTATTTACAACATTTGTTTTCTCAACCAGGGAGTACAAGTGACTGTTTTAAATTAGCCTGTGTAGATGGATAATATCATCTATTGTTTCTATTAATATGAACAATTGATTACTCTCTACTTGAGGCCTTTTTTCTTAAGAATTCTGATTTGTACAGAACGTGTTCATCACAGCTTGGCCACTAGTTCCTATGTATGCCCTTTGGGAAGCAGTATAGCATGGTGGCTTTGGCATCAAATAGACCCAGAGTCAAGCACTGGCTCCTTTAATTGTATGAGAAAAACCTGAGATTTCAATGTCCGCCCAAACAAGGAGGAGCTGATAGTCCAAAGAATGACTCAGACAAGTCCAGCTTGAAGAGTGGATAAGCTCATTCACTTGCAGGGCATTCCTGGGCGGCAGCGAGACAGCTCCAGACTTCTTCCCCACCTCACATCTCTAAGTTGCTCTGAAGCTAATTTTTCTGGCTCTTTGATTACTGCATGTGTGCAATGAGACTGTTTTCCTAGGAATGTTCCGAGCTATGCTCCAGGATGTTGAGGTTCTCAGGGACACTTGCTCTGCTGCTGGACACCATGGTCTTGGCTCACCACCCAGCCTTCAGGGTTCAAGCAGTGGATATACACCCTTAAATAACCTGGTGGGGGATCCATCGTTGACTTGATACCTTGTGACCTTGGGCAGGTTGCTTCTGCATTCTCAGCCTCATTTTTAGCCTCTATAAAATGGGGTTAATAGCTCTTACATAGGATTGCTAGAACTAGATAAAACAAAGCCTATAAAGCACTAGCACTGTACTTAGCACAGAGTAAAAACAATATAGTTCTCATATTCTTATTTCACTAAGGAAAAAAAGTGTGTTTGGCATGTTTTGCCGTGTATTAACTTATTTGCCCTGATTCACTTTAAAGTTATCTTTATACTAGTGCTGAGTGTTATGAGGCTAAAGCTGGTATCAGACTGGTGAAGCCCTCTGAATGGGTTTTCATGGAGAAAATGTGCTAAGTAGGTTCAATTTGAAGAATATTGATGCAATGCACAAATAAAACGAAGTTGTGGAGTTTTGGTAATTTTTTCTCATGGTGTATGCAACAGAAAGGTCCTTCAAGTTTTATCCAAGTTAAAAGATATGGGAATTTTTTCTTACATTCTTTAAATCACCTTTAGTTCCAAGAATGACACTCCCATATGAAGACAACAATGAGAAGTGTTAACTATATGATTTTTTTTTTAAACAAAACCAATAAAGCCATGTACACTAAATGGCAGTGGAAGAGAGGAAATGTAGCATCCAATTTGAGTGAACTAGAAGATTCATGATGTGGAGTGGCTGGGTCCGTCTCCACTTTGTGGAGCTGCCCATCCAGAGCCTGCTATAATGTGGTTTTCCACAGTGCCCTAGTCCTGTCCACTTTAATTGGCTTCTTTATCAGACACATCGTGCCCCTCAGTATTCTTGTTTATATCTTCTTCTCCACCTGTCTGGTATCTACACGGTAGCCAAGGCACAATTCAAGTACTACTTTTGGCACAATGCCATTGATTACTGCAGCTCATATTTGTCTGAATTTGTAAATTGGCTGTTATACAGAGTTATCAAACAGAGAGGTCCATTACCTGGCGAACTTCCCAATCAGTCACAGTTGTAACTACAGTTGACCACTGAACAATATAGGTTTGAATTGTGCAGTTCCACTTGCACAATTTTTTTTTGAAACAGGATCTCCCTGTCACCCAGGCTGGAGTGCAGTGGTGCAATTATGGCTCACTGCAGCCTTGACTTCCTGGGCTTAAGCAATCCTCACTCCTCAACCTCCCAAGTAGCTGGTACTATAGGCACACACCACCATGTCCAGGTAAGTTTTTGTATTTTTTTTTTAGAGTAGAGATAGGGGTCTCCCTATGTTGCCCAGGCTGGATTATACATGAATTTTGAAAAATGAAAGTTACGCTGAATTTGTCTGCCTCCCCTTTTGCCTCCTTCACCCCTTCTATCCCTCAGACAGTAAGATCAACCCCTCTTCTGCCTCTTCCTCCTCAGTCTACTCAACCTGAAGATGAGGATGAAGACCTTTATGATGATCCACTTACACTTAATAGAAAGCACTTTCTCTTATTTTTAAATAACATTCTTTTCTGTAGCTTACTTTATTGTAAGAATACAGTATATCATATATAATTCGCAAAATACGTGTTAATTGACTGTTTTATTGGTAAGGCTTCCTGTCAACAGTAGGCTATTAGTAGTTAAGTTTGGGGGGAGCCAAAATTTATACAGATTTTTGAGTGTATGGGGTCAGTGTCCCTAACCCTTGTGTGGTTCAAAGGTCAACTGTATATCATCCTCTATGGCCTTCCCGTTTCAACTTCTGTAGTTTGCTTAGGTATCCAGCAGCATAATGATAGGGTGACAATGGGCATTTGAGCACCTACTGTGTGCTAGGCACCATGCCAGGCTTTTTCTATACATTATCTTACTTAATCTTTTTAATAGTCATATGAGGTGTCTGTCAGTATATTATCTCATTGTACAGATGAGAAAACCAGTGCTTAGAGACTTTCAGTGATCTCACACTTGCCCAAGTTCACCTAGAGAGTCAATGACAGATTCTGTATTTGAAAACAAGTCAGCCTTGTAGGTCGCCAGGACCAGGCTTTATCACTCTTGGCTTCTCTTGAGATTTTGGGAAAGTAAAAATCTTCTATGTGAAAAGTAACTGGGGTTTCCTGGCTTGTACCAATCCTTTATTTATCCCCGTGCTGCCTTAGATAATTAACTTTTCAAGACATATTTTCAATTTATGACAAAATTCTGTGGGGAAAGACCCACTTTAGTACCTCATATTCTCTACAATGACTAGCAAAGTAGTCATTGACTATTTTCAATAACTTGAAAATAACCGAAAAAACATTTGCTACTTTCTGCCTTATATTGATTTATTTAATCAAATTGATTTTGAAGATACCTGTTTACCCACCTGAGGTTTTGGGCTGACCCTAGTATGAGTTTACTGAAGTCCTCTGTATGACTCAGTACTTGAAAAGTTATCCCTGACTACTGCCATGGAAGTTCTAGATGGTACAATGCCAGTTAATAGATATATCTAAACAACATTTGTTTTTAATGGGCTAAGATATTCTCTAGAAATCTTTTGTGTGAGAACTGAAAAAATTCCCAAGAATTAGGCACACTTCTGAGGCTTGCTATGAGAAGTGACTTTTTATTTTAACAATCACCATAGGATTCAGATCACACACTTTATGATACCATGAGTGTTTGCAGTTTTTAAACAGAAAGTTACTGTGCAGAACGGAAAAATTGCTATCTATAAAATATCTAGCTGCACAGTGTATAGTCAGTTGGGTGGTTCTCTTCTACTTCCGACCACCAAATTTAGAAAGCCAGCGATAGGCTGGGTGCGGTGGCTCACGCCTGTAATCCCAGCACTTTGGGAGGCCAAGGCGGGTGGATCACGAGGTCAGGACATCCAGACCATCCTGGTTAACACGGTGAAACCCTGTCTCTACTAAAAATACAAAAAAAAATTAGCCGGGCGTGGTGGAGGGCACCTGTAGTCCCAGCTACTCAGGAGGCTGAGGCAGGAGAATGGCGGGAACCCAGGAGGCAGAGCTTGCAGTGAGCTGAGATCCGGCCACTGCACTCCAGCCTGGGCAACAGAGCAAGACTCCATCTCAAAAAAGAAAAAAAAGAAAAAAAAGCAAGTCAGTGATAAAGATGAAGCCAGCTGTACATAGAGATATGCCTGATGCACTATCGAGATGGTAAGTACAAGAATAACAAAAAATTTTCCTCTGTTAGTAATTGAGAAGAATTCTGAGGCTTTGCCTAGGCTCAGAAAAGGAAAGCCATAATTGATTAGTGATTCCTAACATACATGGAGGAAGGAGAGTGGCAGCTTTTATGCTAAATTATTGTTATAACTAGACCAGTGTTTTGTATAAGTCGAAATAGCTTTTCCCTGATTCATGTCTTTCCTAGTTTTCCTCTTTTGGTAAATGATGGATATGCCTACAAGATGGCTCAACAAGCACAGTTATCAAAGGAAGCAAAGGTAACAATTATAACCAGGGGACCAACTCCTGACCTTAGTTTCCTTTTGACTGAACTTTAATCACCTAAATTCAACAGTCAAAGATGAGCAAAGGCAATTATTCAAGAAGTAGAAGAGAGGAGTTGGATCACGAAATAACACCTTAAAATAACATTCAATTATACTCCATGTGGCTTGCAAGTTAGCTTTAATGCTAATAAAAACATATTTTGATGGTAAAAAACCACTGCACAATCCAAGTGTTGCGATAAAAACTGGGGCAAGAATAATCTGTGCATTATTCTTTATTGTGTGTTTTGATTCAAAAGAAATTGTCATCCAAATCCAATTTCAGAATCATTTTTGTTGAAAGAATACTAAATATGAAAGGGAGGGGTCACAGCTTGAGTTTCTGATATAGTGCCACACTTCTCTGGCAGAGTGAAGAACTGAAATTTGGAAATGTTCTTGTTTACCTGTCCATCTAGAAAACATTAGAAATCACTGCCAAGAAACCCTAGAAATCACTGCCAAAGGGATCTTACAGTCCTCATTTTTTGGGTGCAATATTTATGGTCACAATAAGGATTCATTCCTAAGATTCCAAAGTAAGTAGAGTTCTGTAGGACTAGAAATATTCATTTATCTACTTATAATTTTATTTAAAAATATTTTTCCACTTCATTAACATTTAATCTTTACATTTCTGATTTTATGGTAATTTAAGACAATTACTATCAGTGAAAGCATTTTACAGACTAATTTTATATCTTTTTTATACTTTCAAACTCTACTTTTGAAATGTATAATGATACTACATTGGTTCTCTAAAGAGAGAATATACTTCTGATATTACTTAAATATTTTTATTTATTTTTATGTGCTCCTAATCTTTTCTAACCCTCTCTATCCTATTCTATTTTAATTAAGTCTTATTTACTGTTAACTTACTGATGACACATTTCTTCCGCTTGGAGTTATTTTCTGGTATCCTATTGTTCCAGGTATTTATTGCTGCTCAACAAACTTCTCTAAAAGCTCGGGGCCATAATTTCTCTTAGTTCTATAGATGAACTGGGTTGAGTAAAATCGTTTTTTCTCGGGGTCTTCCATGCAGTTGCAGTCAGATAGCTGAGGCTGCAGTCATCTGAAGACTCTTCTGGGCTAGTGGCCTAAAATGACTCACAGAGTTGGGTTGATGTTGGCTATTATCTGGGAACCCCGCTGGGGTTGTGGGCCAGGGTTTCTACACAGTCTCTCCGAGGTATCTTGAGTTTCTATCTGTGTGGCAGCTGGGATTGAGAGGGAGTGTCTCAAGGGTTCCTCAGATAACTGGTAGCATGTATTGTTTGTCCTTCTGTGTCTGGCTTAATATTTCATGTGAGCTTGAGAAAATGTGTATTGTGCTTGTTGTTGAGTGAAATATTTTATAAATGTCAATCAAATCCAGTAATTTTAAAAAGAGAAAACAAGTATTCAACGAGGCCCAAGCAGAAGCTGCGACTTTTTATGAACTGGACTTGTAAGTCCAAGAATGTTATTTCCACCATAGTCTACTGGTCAAACAAATCACCAAATCCAGCCCAGATTCCAGGGGTTGGGGGGCAGTAATTATAATACATCTTTTGATGGTGGAGAGACAAGGTCACATCATAGAAAAATATGTGGCGTAGGAGGTTTAATTTACTTACAGGTCCACATGGCTGGGGAGGCCTCATAATCACAGCTGAAGGTGAATAAGGAGCAGAGTCATGTAGTGGCAGGCAAGAGAGAGCTTGTGTAGGGAGGAACTCTTTATAAAGCCATCAGATCTCATTAGAATTATTGACTATCACGAGAAGAGCATGGCAAAGACCCACCCCCATGATTCAATTACCTCCCACTGCGTCCCTCCCATGACACGTGGGAATTATGGGAGCTACAATTCAAGACACATTAGAATCACCTGCCAATGTATTTGTTCAAACTCTGATTTAGTTTGCCTGAGGTTGGGCGCAGGTATTGGTGTTTGCAAAAAGCTCACCAGATTATTTCAATATGAAGTTAGGGTTGATAACTCATGCCTCAGAAAACATGGTTTTTAAATTTTAGTGTGCACCAGAATAATTTGAAGGGCTTGTTAAAACACAGATTGCTGGGCCCACCCCCAAAATTTTTTATTCAATATGTCTGAAATAAGCCTGGAAACATGAATTTCTAATGAGTTCCTAGGTGATGTTGATGTTGCTGGTTTGGAGACCACATTTTGGGAAACACTGTTTTAGAGAATTGCTATAGTGTTGAGCTATATTAGTATGAGTTGGTTGAGGAAACCTCTCAGGGGTGTCGAAGGGAAAACTCACTAGAACAGTGCACTTCTAACTTGAATGTGCACTACCCAGGGATTTTGTTAAAGTGTAGACTTTGCATTTCTAACAGGTGTCTAAGTGGTGCCCATGCTGCCCACAGAGAGAATACTGCATAGCAATGCACTTGCATAAGTATCTGTAAAGATCATTTTAAGCCTGAAATGGACCGTCATGGGGATTACGGTAAAAAGACCAGTTAGAAAGCCACTTGTGAGTTAGCAATGCAAACAAGGTTGAGAAATGGCAGGAGGCACTGGAATAAACTGAAGTCCAGATGTAGAAGCTGTATGATAAAGATCCTGTTATTTTCCACACCAATTGAGTCTTTAATGGGCTTTTTTTTTTTTGCAAGCATCTTGCTTTTTAATGTATTATGTTTCTTGTTATGAAATCTATTGTGTATAATGTATGTGACAGACATAGAAAGCATACAGAAGAAAACAACAAATGTGGCCTCATTTGAAAAATTACTTTCACCTAGAATTTAAAAGGTCTTAAAAACAGGTGACAATAGCAATCATTTTTGAGTAGTTGAGAGGCTTCACTAGCAGAAAACTATTCCTAACATGCTCAAAACTTGCTCTGATGCCCAGGATACCATTAAAGATCCAATTCTTTGGATTGAGAAATGTTAACACCAAGATCCTCTGGAAAGATCATTGCTATACTTGATTTGTGCTCTGAAGCAGAGGGCGGGCCAGAAGAAGATTTTTGGAAAATATACGTGTCTTGGCCCTATCCTTAGTGATTCAGATATAATCAATTTGATAGGCCTTTAATTTATATTTGAAAATCTCCCAGTGACTCTCATGTATACCCTCAGTTGAGATCCATTGCCTGGTGGGACTTAGGTGATCAGGTTCTTTCCGCTGAGAATAGCACGAAACTGAATGAGGGCCAGGTGGAGCAGGAGGCAGAGGAAGGCAAGTGACATGCAGTAATAAAAGGTTTTGGATTGAGCCTTGGTTTTGCTCCTAATGTAAGATCTAGGGTTGTCTCTACTTCTATAAAATGGGTATGATAAATAAATGCCTTATAATGTTATTCTCAGGGTTGAGCTATCATGTGAAAACATCTTGTAAATTTCTAAAGCATTACACAAGTATCATTATTGTATAACTGAACTGTACAAAAATTAGGTACTAATGGAGGAGAGAGGGCAGATATGCTGTTAGTTTTTTTTTAATGAGCTATTTAAACATATATTTAAGAACAGATTTAAAGAAAATAGGTATTAGCCTCTAGAAACAGGGTTTCTTAACCTCAGCACTACTGACATTTTGTGCTGGCTAATTCTTTCTCATGGGAGAGAGGAGGTACTGTCTGGTGCGTTGTAGGATATTTTGCAGCATCCTTAGCCACTACTCACTAGATGCCAGAAGAACCCTCTCCCACTCCATGGTTATGATAACCAAAAATGTTTCCGGAATTACTAGAAGTCTCTCGGGAGGTATAAAACTGCACCTCCCCGTTGAAAATCACTGCTGTAAAAGCAGTTAACAGTCTTCAATTATATGATCGAAAAAACAAATTATTAACATCACGAATACCTGTTTTTCAACTCTACTCCATGAAACAATAGAAAACGCTATTCAGGGTATTAGGAAGGAGATAACAGCCACATATTGAATACTTGGGATAATTTATCAAATGTAGCCCTTTGAACAATGTGTCGTGGTTTGCCAGGATGTTAGCACTGAAAGTTTTACAACCGGAAAAACCCCTTACTACTCTTTATTCTCGTTCTCTGTGGAATTCAGAGGGGGGGGATCATTCCACATTTGCTGGCAATGAAGGCAACTAACACTGGTTGAGGGCCTGTTATGTATCAGATGTCTTACCTGTTTGCATCACTTCATCCTCACAGTAACCATCTAGGTAGGTGGTTCCATATTACAAATGAAGAAGCTAAAACTCTAATGCAGAACCTTGCCCCGTGCACATAGCTGGCAAGGGGTAGAGCACGGTTCAGCTCCAAGTGTTTCTCAATCTTAAGTCTGCATTCATTCTGCCACATCACTCCACTAGTAGGCTTGATAATTTATGAAACCTTAAGTCACTATTTGATTTTCTAGGGTCTTTGAAAAGTGTTTTTAAAAAAGAGATGTGGGAAAGTAACTTCTAGTCCAACAGTCTTTTGCATTTGAGCTATGGTTAGTGAGTGTCCAAGATTAGAGTCATTTGGAGTAAACTCTCTTTACCCTCTTGCTTGTCTCCCAGCACAGGATGAGAACCTACAAACACTAGAGCATCTTATCCTGTAACTAGAATCAAACTCAGTGCTACTGTGAGAATCTGTGTTCACTAGGGACCCAAGGACTACAGTTGGAATGCCATTAGATTCCATTAAATTCAAATAGCCTCCTGCAATTCCATCTAACTCTCCAGGTAAGACAGTAATATTTATGCTTTTCAATGTGTCTTGGTTAATTATATTGCACAGTGGTCCATCTGTTGTAAAAGATACATTGATTAACAGCAAAATTATATTAGGCATGTCTCATTAGGTTAAGAATGCTATTATCTGTCTCAGTTCACTGTAATAGAACAGAATACAGTCGCTTAAAATTGTTCTTCAGTCATAGGAGAACCTCAGGGGAGAGAAGTTCAGAAGAATAACATAAATGGGGAAGTAAATCACTGAATGTAGCTATAGGGTCTGGAATGCTACTAAAAATAGGCTGAATGTTTCCAAAGACTATATCTGAAATCAAGGCAATCACAGAGTTATATAATGCTTTTTCAGAAATGGCATTTGTACATATAAATGCCAATGAGAAAATGAAAGGTAACCTAAATTTGCTGGTTGTCCCTTATCAATAGAACAAAGAAACAAATTTCCTTAATAAACAAACTTGTTAAAGTAACACATTTGCTTTAACAAATTTAGTTATTGGCCGGGCATGGTGGCTCACACCTGTAATCCCAGCACTTTGGGAGGCTGAGGCAGGCGGATCACCTGAGGTTGGGAGTTCGAGACCAGCCTGACCAACATGGAGAAACCCCATCCCTACTAAAAATACAAAAATCAGCCAGGTGTTGTGGCATATGCCTGTAATCCCACCTACTCAGGAGGCTGAGGCAGGAGAATCACTTGAACCCACGAGGCAGAGTGGGCAGTAAGCCGAGATGGCGCCACTGTACTCCAGCCTGGGCAACAAGAGTGAAACTCCATCTCAAAAATAAATAAATAAATAAAAATTTAGTTATTTGAAAATAACTATATCTCTCCAAAGTTTAGCAAGACCTATCCAGTATAAAATAATAAAAGTGAGATGAATAGAACTGAATAATGTGTGGCGTACTCTTCATGTAATAAGAATACTTTTCGGCATGTGGAAATCATTTCATTTACTGGCCATTTAAAGAAGAATAATTCTCAATGTTGCCATATGTGTTCCAATGACAAAGTAGCGTGTTGGCAGATTCGTGCTGCACTGACCTTTTGTTCCTAATCTCATAGCTAGGTTTTTAAAAACAAACAAGGGATCTGTGGGTTATTAATCTTCAGCAGAGGCCATTGATGTTCTAAGGAACTCAAAAACCACATGATGGGAAGGAGAGTTACAAGACACTCTTTAGCAGATTCAGTCTAGAGGAATGATTCTCATGTTCCCCGAGAATGTCAAGGAATTGGCAATTGAGGGAACATGAGAATTATCTTCACATACTTGAAGAAATTGCAAGTGGAAGACAGATTCGATTTTTATAAGTAGCGAAGAAGTACATAACTGAGATCTTGGATGGAAATTACAGGAAGACACATTTCAACTTCTATAAGGCACAATATTTTATTAGACTGTTCCAAAATGTAATGGGCTCCATGATGCGATAGTAAGTTTTCAGACACAGTAAGTTTATATGTGTTCATTCATTTGTCATTCATTCACTCAATAAATAATTACCAGTGCCTACTGTGTGCCAGGCATTGTTCTAAATTCTGGGAAGATAGCTATAGATAAGAAAGACAAGGTCCCTGATCTTATATCACTTATATTCTAGAGTAGGGGTTGATAAACTATCTGTAAAGGACCAGATAGTAAATATTTCAGGCTTTGCGGGCCATGTGGCCTCTGTTGTGACTGCTGAACTCTGCCATTGTAGTGCAAAAGCAGCCATGACCAAGGGCTGGCAAACTATGGCCTGCAGGTCAAACCCTGCCTACCATCTTCTTTTCTAAATCAAACTCTGTTGGAACATACTCACAATCAATTGGTTCCCTATTGCCTATGGCTAACTTTGTGCTTTACAAGCAGAGCTGAATAGCTGTGACAGAGGTGGTATGTCCTGTAAAGCCTAAACTATTTACTTTCTTACTCTTTACAGAAGAAAAGTTTGCTGATCCTTCCCATAGTAAGTACGTAAACAAAGAATTGTGACTGTTTTCCAATACAACTTTAATTACAGACACTGAAATCAGAATTTTATATAATTTTCAAGTGTCAGAAATATTCCTTTTTGATTTTTTTCAATTATTTAAAAATGTAAAAACTATTCTTAGCTCATAGGACAAACTAAAACATGGATGAGGTAGATTTGGCTTGTGCATCATAGTTTGCCAATTCCTGTTCTAAAGTATGTTAACGAATACACATATCTTGAATATTACTGTTTTTCATTATAGGTGAGAGCCTATTTTTGACTCCCATTATGCTGATAAATAAGCTACTGATTTCACCATTATGTTAATTAACAAAATGTCTATTGTCAATTAGAGGAAGAGGTCACCAATATTCTTACAGTAGTCATCTCTGGTGGGTGGGGCTTTTTGATAAAATTCTAGCTGCTTCCCCATTCCCTTCTACCACTCCAGTGTGAAGTCCTAATTAGAACACTGAAATGCAGCAGGCTTGTATTTTAGCCTAACTTATACTTAGTATCACACTATCTATGTGGACATATTATGGATTACAGACATCATAACACTTTAATATGCAGAGACATTCAACTCTTCTTTGCTCAGCAATCCCTTCTTACCGTTTGAGGCATACTTCACATAATTAGAAGGGCCTATGAATTTCCCAAACAAAAAAGCCATCCATCTGGGATACTATATTTAGAGGCTGGCTGTAATTCCCGACCCCACATAGCAATTTTTCCTTCATTGCGCGCATCAAAACAAACTACTCATGGTCAAATAGAAAAAAAAGTAAAAGTATTCAACTAGGCGTTTGTCTGAGTGATTAAGAAGTTTAATTTTAAATAATCAGTCTAATAACTACTTCTACGTACCATCTGAATTTTTTTGTGAAATAATTTATTTTCTTAGCATAAATTTTTGTTTTAGGCAAATGTGCTCCCTCTATATAAAATTTTATCAGTTAAAGTTTATTTGTATAGTTACACACATAGAGACACACAAGTTCAGAGCTCAATGCTAACACTAATAATTCTTCTTTTCCACTTCCTACCTAAAAGGGTATTTAATTTTGAAAGTAGAAGGTTGAACTCTGTTTAGAGGTTGTAGACATAAATCTGACATTAGTTGATTCTGGGGCATGGACAAACGCAAGGTCAGTGATGTCATAATTTGTAAATAATGATTATAGTTATTACATTCATTATAAACTGCTTTGTACATTCCCTTGACCCACTAATGCAAGGCTATATATTTGGGCAATATCCACCCTGTTAAATCCAACTCTCTTCTAACTCTGCCTGGCCCCAAGCAGTGGAATGTGGGTAGGAAAAAGCATGTAACCATGAGAATTGGTGTTACTTTATTTCACTGCACTAGCTTCAAGTCAGCCCTTAATACTGTCAGGCAGTGATACTGCGCTTCTCTGTTTTGCTCACTATTCTTCTCCTTTTAAACTATTTTCTTACACCCAGGGGGGCACTAAGAAATGTTTATAAGTGTGCTGGGGGCAGGCTGGAATGGGTGGGAGAGGATGAGTACGAATTAACAGGACTGGTTTACAAGAGGTCGGTTCTGGAAATCAAATCCAGTGTCAAGAGTTTTAGTCAGTCAGCCATCTCTAGTCTTTAAAAAAGATCTCAGATACCAAAAGACGATGGTACATAGAGATTGGCTCAGAAAAAAACAGTAACAAAGAGATTATAGAGAATTTATGTGATTGTCCTTTTGAGTAGCATTAAAAAAAAACAGTTCCAATATTTAGTAAATAATTTAAATATAGAATATTTACAACATAATATTCTTAGTATTGTGTTATAAAATTTAAAAATTTATAGTATTACTATTGATATGATTTGGATGTTTGTCCCCTCCACATCTTATGTTGAAATGTGGTTTCCAATGTTGGAGGTGGAGCCTGGTGGGAGGTGATTGGATCATGGGGGTGGATCCCTCATGGTTTAGCACCATCCATTGGTGACAAGTGAGTTGTCACTCACTTCCCAAGAGGGCTGGTTGTTTAAAGGAGGTTGGTTCCTCCTCCTCCCTCTCTTGCTCTTGCTTTCACCATGTGATGTACCTGCTCCCGCTTTGCCTTCTGCCGTGACTGTAAGATTCCTGAGGCTCTCACCAGAAGCAGAGCGGATGTTGATACCATACTTATACAGCTGGTAGAATCATAAGCCAGTTGAATTTCTTTTCTTTATAAGTTACTCAGTCTCTAGTATTCCTTTATAGTAACACGATGAATTGATTAATACAACAACAAAGTGAAGTATTTTAAAAATAATATTACTAAAATTACAGAAGATCTCTGCATTTTAAATGTTTTTAGCAATATGACGTGTTAGATATTTGTAAATGGTGTCATCACCTTTGTGGTAGTGACACTAAATATGAAGTATGAAATGCTAAAATAAGTATTTCAGCCTTTTTCAATAAAAAGTATATACACAAAAGTTGACAAAAGTTTTCAAAGTCCTTTTTGAAGAAATTAATGACTCATAGGGGTGTGAGCCCACAAATAACTTTAAATCTAATTGCTTATAAAATGGCACCTAAATAAGAGTAACATTTTCAAAAAAATATCTTTAAGCCTGTTTCCTCCCAACTGTTGCAGAGGAAGAACCAAAAATAATCAGAGATCAAGATTATTTTTAAGCAAAGTATTTGGTGATACATTTCCAACAGTAGTGGCTTAAATTTAATGTTTAATTTTTATTCCTTTGAACCAAAAAGTTCTATGGTAGTATCTAATAATAAAGAAAATTGTATTAAACAATTTCCTATGTAGAGCCATTTTAATTCCATGTATAGGATAATAATAATAAAAATCTTCTTTGTTGTCAATGTTCAGTTTACAAAATAATCTATTATTCAACCTATCACTCGTAATAATATTTATAATAACTTTATTTTATTTATGAAGACTTCCACAAGAATTCTTTCCAACTAAGCCGTGTTGATGAAATTAAATGCTAAAACACCTGGTACTACTTTTCGTAAAGGTTAAAATCCACATTGCCAACCAGCTATATTTGTGTATCTTTTTGCACAAGCAATGAATTTAGAAAAAGGAATTTTATTCCATAAAACAATTTTAAATGTTGTAATATCAACAATCCCTCCGTAGTTAATGACCATAATTTTGAAAATGGCATTTTCTCTGACTTTTTATTTCAATAACACTTAATGTATGCAAATGTTATTCTATTTTATCCATATCTAAATCAAATTTGCGCAATTGCTATTTATTACACAGCTGTTTTATTTTATTTCAATAGTTTTTGGGGAACAGGTGGTTTTTGTTACGTGGATAAGTTCTTTCTTGGTGATCTTTTGAGATATTGGTGCCTCTGTTACCCAAGCAGCGTACACTGTATCCGGTTACACAGCTAATTTTTGACATTGTTTGCATCTCATTGATTCTTCTCAAAACAATATTATCCCTAAATAAAATGGAAGAAATGATTTTGTAACCTTTTTGTTAAACTATAACCTCTTATGTAGCTGTGTATTAGTCTGTTCTCACGCTGCTATAAAGAAATACCTGAGAGTGGGTAATTTATAAAGAAAAGAAGTTTAATTGGCTCACAGTTCTGCAGGCTGCACCAGAAGCATAGTGACCTCTGCTTTAGGGGAGACCTAAGGAAACTCACAATCATGGCACAAGGTAAAGAGGAAGCAGGTATGTTTTAGATGGTGGGAGCAGGAAGAAGAGACGTGGGGGAGGCGCCATACACTTTAAACAACCAGATCTCACGAGCACTCACTACTATCATGAGAGCACTAAAGCGGGATGGTGTGAAATCATGAGAAACCACCCCATGATCCAATCACCTTCCACCTGGCCTCACCTCCAGCATTGAGGATTACATTTCAACATGAGATTTGGGAGGGGACACGGATCCAAACCATAAGCTGGTAAGATAGTTTTACTCTAATATTATTTGGTTTACTGTGTTTCATGATCATTTGTGTTATTCTAGAAGAAACAAGATCTTTAGTTTTATAAGATTTTTAAGAAGTGCTTCACTTAACCTTGATTGATCCATTTCTTCATTAGAAAAATGTGTTGGTAGAGTAGACATATTGACTGGAGTACCTGACTAAGGTAGTGCTTGCTGGGGTTCTTTTTGGAGGGAAGTCTGTATTGCAGCCCACACTTAAGGAGTGGGGATTTACTCTCCCACTCCTTGAGAGCGAACATTTAATATATATACATAAATTATTTGGAACTGTTTATAGGAGATTTATTTCTTCTCCCTCTTATTCAATCTTTAAATTAGTATGGACTTGAGGATATTATTTGATACTTTGGATTATAATACATTACTACTTTATTTTGTTGCTCTCCTGTATCCCTTTAACACACCTTCATCCATATAGGTTGGAGTTTATTTTTTCAGGTTTTTGGCCGGCCTTCCTTCCTTCCTTCCTTCCTTCCTTCCTTCCTTCCTTCCTCTTTCTCTCTTCCTTCTTTCTTTTCTTTCTTTTTTGCTGGCACTACAAGATGCTCAAGGGTCAAATTCTATATTCTTGTGCCCCAATCTTTGGAATCAGACATTTCTGCAAGGTGCCTTAGTTAATTTTGTTTTGTGTTAAAGAGAACGGTCTGGATTCCAAGTGTGCTTGTCGCCTCTGAGGTGTCATTGCTTCTAGGCTCTCTCAACTGACAGACCAAGAAAATATTATACATATATGTATACCAGCACATGTATACCCACATATCTAGAAATATTTCCATATGTAAACATCTCTATCTATATTATACTAGACATGAGTTCATACTGATGTCTCTAACTCTGATCCATTGCCACACAGATCATCCTAACCACCTTTACTTGCTTTTCTGTAAATTCCAACTCCAATAGTGAAATACTTGGCTCCCAACATCCATTTACTTAGCTGTTCAGTCTCAGAATACATGTATAGCAGTATTGGAATTGTTAAACCTTACTCCTATGGTAAATAGTTTTATGAACTAAAGCACACTGCTTCTGTGTACTTTCTTTTGCTTTTAGTATTACAGACTTCATTAATCTCTAAAGTTACTTAGGTCAGCAGGTTTTCCCCCAACCCCCTTCAGGGAAGTTGTTTCATACATTTATAATATGATTAGATTGCTTTGCCACATTCTGCATTCCATCTTGGGATTCCTGGATGGAATCCTGCTAAATAATTTTTTTAAGTTGAGAATTAGGTTCAATTTTTATGTTATTGTTCTATGGGTTTTGACAAATGTATAATTTCACGCATCCAACCTTACAATATTATATAGAATAGTTTACTCCCCTTAAAAAAATCCTGTGTGTTTCACCTAGCCATCCTTCTCCTTTCCCCGAAATCTCTGGTAACTCCTGATCTTTTTACCATTGCTACAGTTTCGCCTTTTCTAGAATGTCATATAATTTTAATTATACAGTATGTCCTCTTTCCAACTGGCTTTTTTCACATTGCAATGTGCATTTCAGATTCATCCCTACCTTTCTGATACTTGTGGGTTTGTTAATTAGTGTTGAAAGATTGTAAATAATTTTCCATTGATTAAATGAGTGATCTACAAAATATGTGGTTGTCTAGAAAACGTCTATGCATTCCCCCCTCACCCGTTACCTCATGAGCCTGTATAAGCAGAGGACCGGGAAAAGGAGAAGAGAATATAATAACTTTTTAGCCTTATAGAAAGAACACTTCATTAGGATTTTATCAGTTGTGTTCATTATTGTATTCAGTGTTTAGAACGATACCTACCATACAGTCGAACTCAATATTTGTGTGTTGAATGAATGAGTATTAAAACCCCACTGACCTGAGATGTTAGAAGAATAAATAAGTGTTACATTATATTTATTGGTTCCTGTTTCTTTTCATTCCAATCAAATGTTGGACTGAGAGAGTAGAGTGTGAATTTGTAGGATATTCACCCATTGGATAGACTTGATAAATATTCTTTATAATATTGAGCTCTCTATGGCCATGCACAGCTTTAAACATTTTTTCTCTGATACTGTCTTCCGCCCTCATTACTAAACTATGTCAACATTCTCTGAAAAAATTAGGTTTCTCAATCATATAAAGAGAAGTGCTATGTAGCTGAATAGTGTTTGGAAGTGCGTATTAATTTATGTTTGTTGTTCTTCCTATCTTTCTCCCTTCCCCTGTTTCTTCCACAAACTTAAGCAATAGACTGCGCTATGCTTCACTGGCTTGGGTGGAGAAGGGGGCATGTGGCAGGACAGAAAATAGAGAATCTATATATCTTTTAAGTATTTGACCAGGAGCTGAAAGAGGTTGGAGTAAAGGGAGAGTACAGTGGGATTCAGACAAATGTTTAGCCACTGGCTCTTCAGGGAGGGAGGGAGGGGAATGGGAAGCCATGATTGTAGTAATTGTTGATTCCCATTGTATAAATACTTGTGTTGTGGCCAATATCAAGCTACTGAGGTAAAAGTAAAACTGCTTATAAAATTCTTAAATGTTTAACAATTAGCTGTCTTGAGCTGGTCTGATTCCAGGATACCACTCATCATAGGTCTCCCACTCCTTTCATCCCCATTCCTTCCCCTCCAGAGCTGTTAAGAAAGAGATTCACTTAAGCAGGACTGACAAGAAGGAAAGGCAATAGAAAGAATCAAGAAATTATTTTTTGGCATATGTAGGCTGAAGAGACCTTGGGGAGCTTCATGAAATATTTCCGGGTCTCAACGGAGTTTTTAAGCATCCTTTAAGGAGCAAGATGAGAGCAACTTACAATTCAGTATTGATTGGTGTGTATTGATGGACCAGGACTTGCTGCATTCATTATCCTTCACCCATACCCACCTCACGCTAATGCCTTTACACTGCTTGAGATTCCAAAACTAGATTCCAGCTCAAGGGAATAGGAAGAAATCCCAGAAAAAACTGAGAGGAGTATGGTTTTCCTGTTAGATTGGTAGAATGAAAGCTTGATATAAGACACTAAGTTGTATCCGAGACAATTTCTTGTAATGGAAACTGGAGTTATTTCACTACAACTACATATTTTATTAGGCACATCTTACAATCATATTGTTACAGATTGAGGCAGTCCTGCAGTGAAGAAACTTATTTAACTTTTTAAAAATATGAGCATTTCAAGAATTGATTTTCCATGAAACAAATTTTCAGAAACACTGTTGTGTATTTTTCCTGTCTCTTGCCCAGTTGGTATGGTTGTGTGTGTGTGTATGTGTGTGTGTATGCATGTGTGTAAGTACAGAAGTATAAACAACAGAAAATAGGGATTGTAATGTTCATACTATTTCACAACTTTCTTCTTTACTTAATATTTTGTGACTGCATCCTTTTGCTTTTCAATGGAATATTTTTCTTACCTTTACAATTTTTTCTGAGAATAATTTGGAGGCAAACTGAAGAATTAAAGGCATGATGAATGCTTTCTCTTAGCATTCATGAAACGTGGCACAGATTTGGAAACAGCTGCTTAGCTACCCCAACAGGGCATCAAAAAATAACTGAGCAAGTCAGCAAGTCCTCATCTAAGTAGAAGGAGTTGCTCGTTTCTGGAGAAGCAAAGGAGGAAAGTTTCTAGTTGATATATTGATACTTACTGGTAGATGTTAAAGACCTTAAAAAGATCTCTAAGCCAATTGCTTTTGTCATTTCTCCCATTCCTTCTTGTTTCTTGAGATTTCAGAAAAGGGAGAATGGCTAGCCATGATTTCGCCCCTCGGCAATGTAGACATGTAAGTACTCTCTCTATCTCTTTTCTTTCTCTCATACACTCACACACACCAACACCTGTACAACATACACACACACTATTTGGTGTCCTAACATTCTGTATCCTTCGCATACCTCAAAAAGTCAATACTATTATTCCTGGCCAAGTAATCTGCTATACTTTTGGTATTTGTCTCCCTAAGCCTAATGTTGAAATTTGATCCCAGTATTGGAAGTGGGGACCCTAATGTTTGGGTCATGGGGGCAGATCTCTCATGAATAGATTAATGCACACCAAAGGGGTGGTAGTGAGTGAGTTCTTGTTCCATTAGTTCCGTAGAGCTAATTGTGTTGTTAAGAAGAGCCTGGTACTTCCCTTCTCTCTCTCTTGTTTCTTTTCTTGCTATGTGGTCTCTGCTCATGCTGGCTTCCCTTTCCCTTCTGTCATGAATGGAAGCAACCTGAGGCCCTCCAAAAGCAGATGCCAGAGCTATGTTTCTTGTACAGCCTGCAGAACTGTGAACCAAATACAACTCTTAATAAATTACCCAGCGTCTGGTATTCCTTAATAGCAACACGAACAGACTAAGACACAATCTCAAATTGTCATGGCTTCAAGAATATTAACATGTAGTGCCCCTTCCATCCCTAGGAAATATACTTTTTATAGATAAATCGCTAGACAAAGGGAATTTGCAATTTTGTAAGAGGAAAGCAACAATATGAACTCAATGCAGATGAGACTAAGCTGAAGGATCTGTCATCAACAGGGGGGTTAAAAGTAGCAAGACTCAGCCTATGCCCCTCTCAGAACTCTAGCAGCATCCAGCAGGTAGATCGGAATTGAAAACTCTGCTGCAGGCAGGGGCCCAAAGGTATTTGCTCAGTGGATTAAATACTTAAGTTGTTGGGACACTGGTACTCAATGTCAAGTTCTGGTTGTACAGAGAAGAAGTATGTATGTTGGTGGTAGAAAGCTCGTTAAAATTATATTGATTAGTTGTTCCAATCTTATTGTTATCATAATTTAACAACAGTGTTATACGTCTATGCCTTATTTTATTAATAAAGCATATGTTTAATTTCTGTTAAGTTAAAGTGAACATTCTAACTCTCCATTCTATTTACATGATGAGATACAGACTGCTGGCTTAACCAAGAAAGAAAGTAAAAAAGTGTTTAAGGTAGATATTCAAAAGGAAGGCACCATAGAGAGCTACTCCAAATTTTCCAGGGTTGTGGCTAAGTAATTTAAACGCAAGTGGCACATCATCACCTCCATCTCAGGCCACATTGAAATAATTGTACTACCTTCCTTTGAGAATTAGGGACTGGAAGAAAGTTAAACTTTTATTACATTTACAGACATTAAACCATTTTAACAATTCGTGGCTGAAAAACAAACAAATTTAATTAAGGGGGGTTACATATTAGTCCATTAGGCAGCAAAAAATATGTCTTCTTAGCTTTTCCTTTTGAGCTGCTGAACATAGTACCAAACACTTCCTGGCATTCTGTTTATAACTATGTAAATTGTAGATGCAGGTATAATTTTAAAATATGATTACAAAATCATAGGCCTGGAAGGGATGTAACAACAACAAAAAAAGCAAACAAAATAAAACCAACCAAAAAACTAATCTGTTTTCTTGGGTTTACCTGAAGGCAAAATGCATTCTGAAATTGTCCAAGGAGAAGGAATTCCAGAACTCAATAACCATCTGTAATGAGGTGAGAACTACACAGGCTGAGTCAGTGATGTGAAGATTGTCTTCAAAAACGCTAATTTATTTATGTAAATAGCCTTGGATTTGTCTCCTTCCTTGTATTACCATAAAACTACAACCCCAACTAATTTTTTTAACCTGCATTTAGATAAGAATAAAATTATTATTTTTTGCTTTCATCAAGACTCTGACAATAGTTCCTATAATATAGTTTAAAATGGGTAATTTTTCCTCTTTTTAAATTATACTTTGTTATGATGAATTATATATTAAGTTATTCATCCCTTTATTCATTCACTTAGTTATTCATTTATCCACTCATTTGTAAATAGATATTAACAAACCATCCTGTATATGCTGGGCATGGCTCTAAACCAGGGATGGGAAAGTACAAACATAAATTAGAATATATAGTGTCAAACACAATAATCTATGTCACTATGCTATGAAGACACATATAAGGAAGCAAGTAATAATGAATCCTATGATTTAAGATACGAATAAGAAATTAGAGATCACTTAGTCTAGTCTCCTCATTTTACAGCAGGAAACTAAAACCCAGAAACTCAGCTTGCTAAAAGAGTGCATGACTAATTAGTGGTAGTGATAGCATTGATGTCAATTGCTAGTTGAATGCTTAATTATCAGAATAACACCAACAGACAGTATATACCATCCCTATTTACCAATGAAGAAACCAAACTCATGTGAAATAACTTATCCAAATCACAGCTCAGTGGCAGACCTGTGATTTAAACCTAGCTCTGTTTTAAAGCATGTGATCTGAAATATATCTTTGTCTACTAGAATAATTTATGCTAACATCCAGTTCAGTGATTTTTTTTCCTCTGTAAGTCATAATGTAGAATATCCGAATCTCAACTAAATGTACTCCCCCCAAATATGAGTGTACCAGCACAGCTGTACCAGTTAGGATACTTTCAGGCACAAGAACAAAATGCCCAATGCAAGTAAGTAAAAGAGAGCCAATGTGTAGTTGCTTAAATAAGAGGGAGAGAAGTTTATTTTTCTCAGATCACATAATATGACTAAAATTTTACCCTTTATGTAAACAATCCTCCAAAATTCCTTATCAGAATTATGTTAAAATTAGTGAAATGGTTTACGACGTCAAATTTCTGATAGATATTTGATACTGGATATGATTTTCTTTGAAAGTAGAATATGCATAAAGAAAGCATTATGACATTCAAAAATATCTTTTCTTCCTCAGGTTTTGGATGTACTCTTCAATTTAGGGAAGGCTGTGAAAGAATTTTCTTGATTTTCTCATTGTCAGGACAAGCTATTCTCTGGAATAGGTGGTTTGGTGTTGGCTTCTGAACACTGTGAATCTTGTAACTGATTGCATCTCTCCTTTGCCAGGAAGCTGCAAATGTGAGGCCCACCTCCTTCAGGCATGCAGGATGGCGTGGCATGTATTTCCATGACTGATCTTATCCCGGTCTTATTTTAGTCATGAAATAATGTAAAAAATGATTTAGAGGTATATGAATTTGTCTGAGGAGTATTAAGTTCTTCAGAGTATAAAATGAAGTATGAATAAATAAATATTTTCTTTTTTATTCTCAACTGTACTTTGTAGATTTATTTCTAAGACTTGGCAAAATCTTAATGTGTAAAAGGAAAATATCACAGTGAATAAAGAGTCACATGAGCAAGCAGTTTCATTCCTAGAAGGCAAACCTGTAAATCTTTTTGTACTGATTCCATCAACAGAATAATTGGTATAGACTGGGGGAAATTTCTTAGTCTTCTATCTAAGATAGAGACTGCATTGCACACTGGGTAAGAGAATGAACCTGGTGTAAGGCTGAACTGCATTTCATTCCCTGCTATTCCACTAACTGTGAGACTTCAGAAAAGTTCTTTATCTTTCTTAATCCTTACTTTTTCCTCAGCAAAGTTGGGAAATAAGTAGTACCTACTTTATATGGTTGCTGAGGGAATTAAATGAGATAATGCATGTAAGATGCTTAATACATGGTCAATTTCAGTAGACATCAGTGTTATTTCTATTATTATTATGGCATACCTGTCTGGTATAGGTCACAAAGGTCAGGGATAAAGTTGTTGGCTGGTACCCCATATGTTGTTTGGAATGGAAGCCCCAGGAGTGTCTTACAGTAGAAGCGTATCGTAGATTTCTAAGGGGCAAAATGAGGGTAGGGAGGAGTAGTATAGCAGGCAAAAGGTGATTAAAAATACCATCCGTCATTTATTTCACAGTTTTGTCTAGGTCAGACCCTACATTTGATCATGTATACATATTCACACTTGTGAATATTTCTGTATGAATGTAAATGGTAAAAATTATTTTCTCAAAGAAGTCTGATTTGGCCCTAAGGGATATAGTACACAGATGCACCAGTTAGGACAGCTTTAGGCACAAGTATAAAATGCCCAGTGCATTTTAAGTCAAGACACCCAATGCATAGTTGCTTAAATAAGACAGCAAGAAGTTAATTTTTCTCATACTATATGACATCCGGAGATAGACAGCTCCAGAGATGGTTTGAGAGCTCAGTGGTGTCAGGGCTCCAGACTGGGGCCTCTGCATTCTCTTGGACCCAACAGACCAATGGTCCAAAGGTGGTTAGGGCAGCTTCAAGCACCACGCTATTAAACAACTGAATGGAAAGTAGGAAGCAGGAGACAGCATAGGGCAGAGAGTTTCTGCTCCTTCCTCTCCCTTATCAGTTCCAGAAACCCACAGATACATCCCTTATATCTGTATCTCAGACTGGTCACATCCCCCATTCTCTGACTAAAAGGAAATCTCATCTTTCCCGAGATCAATGAACTCTGTCTGGTGATACCTATATTAAATTATATTCTGTTGCTCTGTAAAGATGATAGATGTGAACTACTGATCTCTTGAGTCTAGCCCTGATGTATAAGCCATTTGTTTAAGGAGTGGAAATTGGATTTTTTTTTTTTTTTTTGAGATGCAGTCTCGCTCTGTTGCCCGGACTGGAGTGCAGTGGCACGATCTCGGCTCACTGCAAGCTCCGCCTCCCGGGTTCACGCCATTCTCCTGCCTCAGCCTCCTGAGTAGCTGGGACTACAGGCACCCGCCACCACGCCCGGCTAATTTTTTGTATTTTTAGTAGAGATGGGGTTTCACCGTGTTAGCCAGGATGGTCTCGATCTCCTGACCTCGTGATCCGCCCGCCTCAGCCTCCCAAAGTGCTGGGATTAGAGGCGTGAGCCACCGCGCCCGGCCTGATTGGATTCTTTGTGTAGATTCTTTGTCTTACAATCAATAGGCAGCTGGTGCATGTCCAGTCTGCCCTAGATGTAGTGATTTAAGAAGAACTCCAAAGAGTCCCTGCTTTATAATTAGATGAATATATGTCATTTTTTAGGTTTTTATTAAGTGGTAGCTTTCTTTAGGCCCAGAATTTTTGGTTCTGTAAGACTACCTAATTAGCTAGTGAATGGATCTCCAGACAGCGAAGGTGGGAAGAAGGGACTGCCAATGCAAATGGGAGTTGTTCTGAACAGTAAACCCATTTAGTTTTATTCCAAGAATAAATTCCTCTGCTTTATTAGCCAATCATAGAAGAGTCCTTACAAGGCTTTTTTTTTTTTTTTAAATAAATAGAATACTCTTGATTTATTTTTTGAATTCCAGCTTCTATTTTAGATACAGGTGGCACATGTGCAGATTTGTTACATGGGAGTATTCCGTAATGCTGAGGTTTGAAATACGGATTCTGTCACTCTAGTAGTGAGCGTAGTAACTGATAAGTACTTTTTATAGCCTGCCCCCTTCTCTCTACCCTCCAGTAGTCCACAGTTTCTATTGTTTCCATATTTATGTCCATGTGTGCTCAACGCTTAGCTCCAACTTATAAGTGAGAACATGCAGTATTTGGTTTTCTGTTCCTGCATCAATTTACTTAAGATGATGGCTTCCAGCTCCATCCATGTTGCTGCCAAAAATATTATTTCATTTATTTTTATGGCTATGTTGTGTTCCATAGTGTATTGTATCACATTTTCTTTATTCAGTCTACCATTGATGAGCATCTGATTGAGTCCATGTTTTTGCTATTGTGAATAGTGCAGCAATGAACATACAAGTGCATGTGTCTTTTTGATAGAATGATTTATTTTTGGGGGGCATATACCTGGTAATGGGATTGCTGAGTGGAACGGTAGCTCTGTTTTAAACTGTTTAAGAAATCTCCAGATAGCTTTCCATGGCAGCTGGACTAATTTACATTCTCACTTAACAGTGTATAAGTGTTCCCTTTTCTCCACAGCCTTGTCAGCATCTGGTTTTTTTTCACCTTTTAATAATGGCCATTTTGACTGCTGTGAGATGGTATCTCATGGTTGTTTCAATTTGGGTTTCTCTGACAATTAGTTATGTTGAGCATTTTTAAAATATGTTTTTAGCTGTTTGTTTGTCTTCTTTTGAGAAGTGTCTGTTCATGCCCTGTGCCCTTTTTTTTTTTTAGATGGAGTCTTGCTCTGTCACCCAGGCTGGAGTGCAGTGGTGCAATCTCGGCTCACTGCAAGCTGCACCTCCCGGGTTGATGCGATTCTCCTTCCTCAGCCTCCCGAGTAGCTGGGACTACAGGTGCCCACCACCACGCCTGGCTAATTTTTGTATTTTTAGTAGAGACGGGGCTTCACCATATTAGCCAGGATGCTCTCCATCTCCTGACCTCGTGATCTGCCCGCCTTAGCCTCCCAAAGTCCTGGGATTACAGGCGTGAGCCACAGCACCCGGACCTGCCCATTTTTTTAATGGGGTTATTTGTTTTTTACTTGTTGATTTGTTTAAATTCCTTATAGATCCTGATATTAGGCCTTTGTCAGATGCATAGTTTGCAGGTATCTTATCCCATTCTGTAGGTTGTCTGTTTGTTCTGTTGATAGTTTCTTTTGCTATGCAGGAGCTCTTTAGTTTAATTAGGTCCCACTGTTTTCATTTTTGTTGCAGTGCTTTGGGGACTTAGCCAAAAATTCTTCAGTCAGCCAATGCTGAGAATAGTATTTCCTAGTTTGCCTTCCAGGATTTTCATAGTTTGAGGTCTTCCATTCAAATCTTTAATTTATTTTGGTTAATGTTTTTATATGGCGAAAGGTAGGGGTCCAGTTTTGATCTTCTGCTATCCAGTTATTCCAGCACTATTTATTGAATAAGGAGTCCTTCCCCCATTGCTCATTTTTGTTGACCTTGTCGAAAATCAAATAAGTATATGACTTTATTTCTGAGTTTTTATTCTGTCCCATTGTTCTATGTGTCTGTTTTTCTAGCAGTACCAAGCTCTTTTGGTTACTGTGGCTTTATAGTATAGTTTGAAGTCAGTAATGTGATGACTCCAGCTTTGTTCTTTTTGCTTAGGATTGTTTTGGCCATTTAGGCTCTTTTTTTGATTCTGCATGAATTTTGGAGTAGTTGTTTCTAATTCTGTGAAGAATGATGTTGGTAGTTTGATAAGAATAGCATAAATCTGTATGTTGCTTTGGGCAGTATGGCCATTTTTTTGATATTTATTCTTCCAATACATGGGCATGGAATGTTTTTCCATTTATTTGTGTTATCTCTGATTTATTTCAACAGTGTTTTGTAGTTCTTTTTTTAAAGATCTTTCATTTCCTTGGTTAGCTGTATTCCTAGGTATTTCGTTTTCTTTGTGGCAATCTTACAAGAATTTTTATTTAAAAAATTTAAAAAGACCTTTAGCAACAGGTGGACTTCTAAAATTTAATGTTATCTCTTATCAAATGTAACTTTTAATTACCAAATATTACATGCTAATTGGTTGTTATAGGTAACAGTATTTAAATTAGTGTTTAAAATTTTCAAAGTTGCGTTAAATCTTCCTCTTTTCCTCACCCTCTTCATTATCATAATTTCCAGAGAGCTACAAATGCATCCCTTACATCTCAATGGCCTCCTCCTCCTTCTTTTCATTCTTAAAAGAACCTCAATAACTTGTCTTTTTTGTTCATCTGGTCAAATGAACATTTAATAAATCGATGACTTATCTAAGACAATGCATTAAAAAAGACTTATGTTATAATTTGAAACAACTGGAAAGCTAGTTCATGCCTATGTAGAAGCACAGCTAAGAGTCTGTGAACATCCTCTAAACCTCAGCACTGATGATAATCAGAATAAATGAAAGGCCAAGACAAAGAGGGCTTATCCTAGGAAAACATTAGTGTGGTGATGCTTGGGCTTTAATGAATAAGCCATGAAATTTAAATAGGAAAGAACATTAACTAGAGTATTTTAAGAATGTAGGAAGTAATCAGGGAATATATTCTCATATTGAGAATTAGAACTAAGTTTGAATAGACTGTGACTAGTTGGACATCCATCCTTCTCAACCTTTTTTTGTTTGTTAATTCTTGCTCATCCTTCAAAACTCAATTCAGTCCATCTGACCTACTGAATTCTTTATTTGACTTTATGCACACTTGTTGGGCTTCCTAGGCTCCCTCCATAGACTTTTCTCCTGTAATTTATCATATTACATGGTTATCACTGTACCTGATTGAATGTCTATGTATTCCATGGTTTTTAAATCTACAGCCAATGTATTACTCACACATGATAATTCAACTTTACTAATTTTAACGGCTTTGTATGCCATGGAGATAATTTGAACTTAGCTTGAGAATCAAAGGGAGTCATTGTAAATTTTTGAGCCGAAAAGCAGTGATTACAGGAGTATTTTTTGAATATTCATTTTTTAAGTAGTGGACAGTCAGATTAGGAAAGAAAGATAGTAGAAGCAGGAAGTCAAGAAAAGAAGCTAACACAATAACACATAGATGTTATTGTTGTTGTTTTGTTTTAATTTCATTTAGTTCTGCTCTGATCTTGGTTATTTCCTTTCTCCTGCTGGATTTGGATTTAGTTTGTTCTTGTTTCTCTAGTTCCTTGAGGTGTGACCTTAGATTGTCTGTTTGTTCTCTTTCAGACTTTTTGTTGTTGTTGTTGTTGTTGCTGTCCATAAGTTTACTAGTTTATTGTCTTTATCTGAAAAATCCTCATAGAAAATTGTTTGATTTAGCTCTCAGCAGCCTGCTCCTGGGCTCTGAGGAAGCTTGCCTTCTTTTGAGCTACCCGATCTTTCTTCTGAGCAAGGGACATTTTGGGACGGTTCTACCTCTTCTTTTTAACTTCTCTCTTGGGCTTCTTTTCATAGACGGAATTCTCTCATATAGCAGCATGAGCTTTCTTATACATCTCCTCCATGTCTGGAGTTACGCTGCTATTTATGTATTGAGAGAACTGTTTCTTGTAAGCATCTTCATCTTCTTCCATTAAGTAGCACATGTACTGCAACATTCTGGCCCATGATGTGCTTTCAGTGTACTTCTGCATTAAATTCCTTGCTTTCAGAATCATAACCAGGGAATCATTTGGTACTGTGAGGGATAGACAAGCCTCTATCCACAGCTCCCTTCAGAGCACCAAAAACTTTATTGCCAGTGATAGTCCTAGAAGTTAAGGACTCACATAAACTTAAAGTAAAGGGGTGGAAAAAGGCATTTCATGCAAATGGACACCAAAAGTGAGCAGGAGTAGCCATTTTTATATCAGAGAAAACAAACTTTAAAGCAACAGTGGTTAAAAGAGACAAAGAAGGACATTATATAATGGCAAAAGGCCTTGCTCAACAGGAAAACATCACAATCATAAACATGTATGCACCTAACACTGGAGCTCTCAAATTTAATCAACAATTACTAACAGACCTAAGCAATGAGGTAGACAGCAACACAATAATATGGGGACGTCAATACTCCTCTGACAGTACTAGACAGGTCATCAAGACAGAAAGTCAATAAAGAAACAATGGATTTAAATTGTACCTTGGAACAAATGGACTTGACAGATATATACAGAACATTTCATCCAACAACCGCAGTATACCCATTCTATTCAACAGTGCATGGAACTGTCTCCAAGATAGAAGTCACTAAGATTTTTCTTATTTTTCTTCTAACACTTTCATAGTCTTAGTGTTTATATTTAGATTTATGACCCATTTACATATAGTGTTTGTATTTGGTATATAGTAAGTGTCAAGATCAGTTTTTCAACATAAATATCTACCATGCCAATATCATTTATTGAGCATATTTTCTTCATTATATTGACTTGGAAGCGTTGTTAAAAATAAATTGGTCATTTAAGTATAGGTCTATTTTCAGACTTTCTATTTGATCCACTGACATACATACCTATAATTATGTCAACATTGTCTTGATTGCTATAGCTTTATAGTGAGTCTTGAAATCCTCAATTTTAGCTCTTTAAAATTGTTTTGGTTATTCTAGATTTTCACTTTCTAAATGATAGCCCACAAGCTATGTGTGACTGTTTACTTTTATATTAGTTAAAATTAAATACAACTAAACATTTAGTTAATTGCATTAGCCACATTTAGTGCTCAATAGCTGCAGATGGCTATTGGCTAATCCATCACATAGCACATTGTAGAACATTCCCATCATCACAGAAAGCTCTATTGGACAGCACTGATATAGTGCATTTACATTTGTATACAAATTTTAGAATCAGCTTGTCAATTTCTACAAAAAAAAAATCCTGCCAGAACTTTAATTGTGATGGTTTGACTTAATTTGGGTAGAATTATCATCTTAAAATATATTGAGCCTATTGATATAAACATAGTATATACACCTTTCTATTTATTTAGATATTCTTTACTTTCTCTCAGCAATGCTTTCAGTTTTCAATGTACAAGTCTTGCACATAATCTTAAATTTATCTACAAGCATTTTATGTTATTTGATGCTATTGTAACCTGGATTTTAAAATGTAAATTTCCAATTGTTATTGTTAATTTTAAAACATTAATTTTTGTATACAGGCCATGTATCTTGTGATTTTGTGAAACTCACTTATTAGTTCTAGTAGCGTTCTATAGTTTTCTTAAAATTTTCTATGTACATGATTATGTCGTCTGCAAATAAAGACAATTTTGTTCCTTCCTTTCGATTGGTATGCTTTTCTTTCTTTTTCTTACCTTGTTGCATTGATTAGGACCTCCAGTAATACGTTGAATGAAAGTGATTAAAGGAGACACCTTTTCCTTGTTCTTGATCTTGGAGAACATTTGGTCTTTTACTATTAAGTATGATGTTAGATGTAGGTTTTTATTAAGTAGATGTCTTCGATCAGGTTGAGAAACTTTCCTTTTGTTTCTAGTTTGCTGGGAGTTTTTATCATGCATCAGTGCTGAATTTTCTCAAATATGTTTTTGGCCTCTATTGAGATAACCATATGGTTTAAAAAAGTATGTTAATATGGTGAATTATATTAATTTTTAAAAGTTTAACCTTGCATTCCTATAATAAATTTCACCTAGTCATGGTGTATTGTACTTCATATATATGTATGTGTGTTTATATGCATAGATTTATATATTATGCTTCATACATATGTCTATACACATGAATACTTCATATATATGTATGTGTATATTTCTAGATTTTATTTGCTAATGTTTCATTATCCATTTTTATATCTATATCCATGAGACTTATTGATCTGCATTTTTATTTTAATGTGTTTGTCAGCATTACATCATTATAATGTAGAAAATAAGACTACAAACTCAGCACTTAAAAAAAAATGGTAATTGTTTATAAAATTTCCACTGGAGAAGAAAAGAGGGGAGTGCTCATGAGACAGCATTTGGACAACTACAATTCTAGGCTCTGTAACACACATACATTTCAAGCTTGTTTTTCTTACATGAGGACAACCTAAGGATCCTAAGACTCCCCTTCAAAAACGTCCTTGTAGTCAACAGGGTTGGAGGAGCTTCAACTCATTCAGGGAGGGAAGAGGCCTCATACTCCTCAATTTGGACCCTGTATTCAAAAGACCTCAAAGAGATGCTGAAAGCATATGTTTAAAGGAGTTCACATCATTGGTCTGGTAAAATACGTAGACTAGATAAAAGAGTCACAGTGCCCATGCAGGGAAGTAAAACATTAATGATCTATTTGATGATTGAAAAATTAAACTGTTTTTCTCTAATTGTTGACAACACAACACTCATTATTTAAGAAAAGTCTATTATCTTTATGATATAAAATCTAGCCCTAGAGAAAAATTAAAAATAATCATATTTATTGACCATTTTATAAATCTGATGGACACCATCCTAAGTATTACTCTTATTGTTTCACCCTTAACACTTAGGCAAAGCTATTCTATAGATTGGGAAACTGAGTTTCAGACCAGCTTCCCAAAGATTAGAGAGGTGCCAAATACAGAGCCAGAATTTAAAACCAGGCCTGCTTGACTTTTGTTTGATCTTCTGAGAAGTCGGCCATTGGTGCCCCAGATTCACCATGCCGTGTCGTTTTTCTTTCTTTCTTCTATTTAAGTAAATGGTCAGTCATACCTTAGGTTTACCTTTCCAGCAAAGTATTAACATCTTAACTTTTATCCTCATGAATGAAAGGCAGGGCTTCCCCCACTGTTAAAAGTATCTAGAGCCTTAGTGAATTGAATAAAACTGTTTTATTTTTGTGGACATTTCTTAAATCATTCCACCTGTGCATGAATCCAATCCTTGAAGCAAACCTCTAAATAGAAATGAGACTTATTGAATAATTTCCCCAATTCCTAGAAGTTGAATAATTTCCCCAATTCCTAGAAGTTTTATAGAAACTCTTTAGCACAGGACTGGCACCCAGGAGATACATAATATTAGTGTTCATGCCTTTTCAGAACTTACGTTGTTAACTGAAAATGCATCATATATCTTTGTTATTATAACGACAGTGTTCATTCACTTAACAGACATATACTGAATACTTACGAGGTCTCCTGAGTCCTAGACACTAGGGGTCTATTAGTGAACAATACAAAGTTCCTGATCTCATGGAATATACTGGGGAAAATAGACAATAAGAAAACATATAAAATATGTGTCAGATGAAAATATACACTAAAGAAAGATGATAGAGATAAAAGAGAACAGCTAGGGTAGAATACAGGAACCATTTTCTATGGCATGATGGGTAAAAGCTCCTGGATCTGATGATATTTTAAGCAGAGAGATCTGAAGGTGGTGAGGGGAGAGTCTTGTGGACATTTAAGTGATGCATGTTTCACATAGAGAAAACAACAAGAGCAAAGGCACTAAGACAGGAGTATGAAGGTCAGCCATGCGCAGGAGGGTGGAGTGGAAATCATGAGGCAGAGAATAGTGTGTGATGACATCAGAGATGGGTGTCATGTGAGGTGGAGGATCTGGGGGCATTATGAAAACTTTTTCTTTTATTCAGTTGTTTTATTTATTTATTTATTTATTTATTTATTTATTTATTTACTGAGATGGAGTTTCACTCTTATTGCCCAGGCTGAAGTGCAATGGTGTGATCTCGGCTCTCAGCAACCTCCGCCTCCCAGGTTCAAGCGATTCTCCTGCTTCAGCCTCCTGAGTAGCTAGGATTACAGGCATGCACCACCATGCCCAGCTAATTTTGTATTTTTAGTGGATATGGGGTTTCACCATGTTGGCCAGGATGGTCTCGATCTCTTGACCTTGGAATCCGCCCACCTCAGCCTCCCAAAGTGCTGGGATTACAGGCGTGAGCCACCATGTTCAGCCTATTCAGTTTAAGATGGAAAGCCAGTTAATTTTGGGGAGAGGAACAACAAGATCTAATATGCAATCTGGCAGCTGTGCTGAGAATAGACCATATATAGACAAAGACAGCAGCATGGAGAGCAGTTAGGAGACTTCTGCAAAAAATCCCCTGCGACAGATGATGATGGCTTGGGCCAGGATGGTAGTAGAGGAGGTTGTGTGAAGTGGTAGGATCCTCAATACATTTTGAATGCAAAATTGATTGATTTGCTAATGAATTGGATGAGGATTTGAGAGAAAGAGAGGAGTCATAAGTGACCCCAAGTTTCTAACATGAGCAAGTGAATGAGTTTCTATTTACCCTAATGGAAAAAACTAGGGAGTGACAGGTTCAGAGATCCTAAGTTTAGTTTTGGACATATTCAAACTGAGGTACTTATTAGACATTTCAATGTAACACTTGATACTTCATGCTAATCTGACTCTCAACAAGGACTTTTTATTTCACATCAATAGATATTATACTAAATGTTGTAGTATTAGAGACATTCTGGCTAACAACAGGAAGAAGAATATCAAGTAGGCAGTGAGATACAGGAACCCATGAATTTGGAGAGCAGGGTTGAAGTCAGGGCTTCATTTTGGAGTTATTAGTATATAAATGGCACTTACATTTGGAGATTGGATGAAACCCCCAAGGGAATAAGAGTATCTATGCCAAAGAGAATATTTGTGAAGCTAGAGACTCAGACACTACAAAATTTAGTTGTCATGTCTTCCTGGAGCCCAGTGCCAATCCTATCTGTGCTGAGTAAGCACAGCCTATAAGACAGAAATAGACCATGGGAGCCACCTTTCTCAACTTCCAATTCCTTAAAAATAATAAAAGAGCAATGTTATTTTTGGATGAATGGTAAAGAGGCAGTGGAGGAATCACTTTAAGCAACAGGGCTTTGTAGCAGTTAGAACTACTGGAAATCCATATTTCACTTCCAGCAGCCTACATCTACAAAAATACAAATGGTACTAATTTACACAGACTCCAAAGAATAAACAATTATTCACTGGAAAATGTTGAAACAGAAAATACTGAGCTAATTTAATATATCTAAGCATGAAAAGGGAGAAAAAAGGAAAACACTGAAGTAGTATTACACTTCAGTAGTCGAGTGTTTTAAAACTAGTACATTGCTATTGTTCTGGATTATTAGTGCATACTGAAGGTGTCTAAAAGGCACTAATAAAATAAAACACTAATTCTGGCATCAATTCTGGCAGTTGTAGCATGCATTAGTGCATGTGGAAGACATCTAAAAAGCATTGATAAAACACTAATTCTGGCTTCAATTCTGGCAGTTCTGGTACCCATTAATGCATATTGAAGGTGTCTAAAAAGCACTGATGAAACACTAATTCTAGCTACTAAGGTGTCAAAAGCCTCATATGTGTTTATAAAATATCATTAATTCTCACAAAACCTATAAGAGGTAGAACCTCTTATTACCCTCATCATACAAACGAGGAAAGTGAGACTTAGAGAGTAGAAGAACAATACCTTCACTTGTACCACCAGGAAGATCACAGCCAGGATTTGAACTAAGCAATGCGGCTGCAGAGACTTCACTTCTAGCACTCTACTGTTCTTCCTCTCAACAAAGACTTTCAATTTCCTATTAAATGTTGCAATTAGAGACAGTCTGGTTATTATTAGGACTAATAAGAATGTATGTTATTACCATTGCTGTTTAATGTCATTCTAAAAGTTTTCAAAAAGCAATAAAAAATGTGAATTAGAAACAAAGTTACAAACATAGAGAATATCAAGTTGTCATAATGTGCCCACGATATGATCTTATAGTATAAAAACCCAATGTAGTTAAGTAAAAAGCTGTTAATAAAAGAAAATCAATACTGGGAAGAAACAGAATATTTATTTGCACCAGTTATCAGAGAGATAATATATTTTTAAAAAAGAAATTACAGCTCACTCCTGTAATCCCAGCACTTTGGGAGGTTGAGGCAGGTGGATCACAAGGTCAAGAAATCGAGACCATCCTGGCCAAAATTGTGAAACCCCGTCCCTACTAAAAATACAAAAATTAGCTGGGTGTGGTGGCATGTGCCTGTAGTCCCAGCTACGTGGGAGGCTGAGGCAGGAGAATCACTTGAACTCAGGAGGCGGAGGTTGCAGTGAGCCGAGATCGTGCCACTGCACTGCAGCCTGGCGACAGAGCAAGACTCCATCTCAAAAAAAGAAAAAAAAAAAAAAGAAAAGAAAAGAAAAAGAAATCCCTTCACAATATTAACAAGAACAAAAACTATCTAAAAATCAACAATACGAAATGTTGGAACCTATATAAATAAAGTCATGAAGTTTTAATGAGATGTATATAATAAGGCTTAAGTAAATAGACTTTTTTTTTTTTTTTTTTTTTTTTTTTTGAGATGGAGTCTCACTCTGTGGCCCAGGCTGGAGTGCAGTGGCGCGATCTTGGCTCATTGCAAGCTCCGCTTCCTGGGTTCATGCCATTCTCCTGCCTCAGCCTCCCGAGTAGCTGGGACTACGGGCGCCTGCCACCACATCCGGCTCATTTTTTTTGTATTTTTAGTATAGATAGTCTTGATCTCCTGACCTCGTGATCTGCCCGCCTTGGCCTCCCAAAGTGCTGGGATTACAGGCATGAGCCACCGCACCAGCCCGTAATATGTTTTTAAATAAGAAGACAATATTTATAAGAAGCAAATTTGTCTTACTATGTAGTGTTAACACAATTCCAACAACAAAAATTATCACTGATAATATTTTTGAGCCTTACCAAATGTCTGAAAATTTACCTGGGCATACCAAAATGTTAACGGTGGTTACATTTGAGGAGAGGAGGAAGTGGAAAAGTGAGGGTGGGGAAGATCAGGGAATTTCACTTTTTCATTTCAGTAATGTTTTCATTTTTTTGTCTTACCATAATTTAATAGATAACGAAGTGGAAATAAATAAAGATCATCTAAAAAGTAATTTGGCAAGAATGGATAGGATCTTTAAAAGGAAGGCATACCAGGTTTTTCCTATACTGACATGTATTTCAAGGCTATTGGCACAGACAGAAATAGACAAATAGATGAAATGGAAGAGATTGTTCATACTTATATTCTATTTCATATTTCAGGTGAGTTTTGTATGATAAAGAGGCCTGAACAAACAATAAAGGAGAGAACCATTATTGGAATAAATGGTGCTGATACAATTGCTTATTAATTCAGAACAAAAAAGTTAATTTAGTTTCTCAGTGTATTCCATGCTCCTGTATTAACGTTGGAAAGACTGAAAAGTTAAGAATAAAAGAAGACAAATTGGAGCCATTACCAAATTTTTGGAGTAAGGAGAATCTTCTAAGCCTAAATGTTTGATGGGAAAAGCCACAAAATAAAGATGAATAGAATTGACCACAAAGATATTAAAAATTTCTCTTAGCACTCTTTAAAAAATACAGCAAAAGTTAAGGCTATGATCCCTAATTAGCTTTCCTGTCTGAAATTTTTCTGTATAGTCCTGAGATATGCTGTCAGGAAAGATGTAAGACTAAAGATTATTTGTAAGAAACAGAAAGGCAGTATCACATATATGGCCCATTGATCTACTCAGAACAAATATAAGGCTAAAATATATACAGATCTATAGATGTCTAAAATGTTTCATTAGGCTATATTTAAGTTGCAAAGGAGATGAAAAGGAACAGGTAATCCATGTAAAAGGAAAAATACTTTATGCCAGATATTTAGTCAGCAAGTATACTTAACAAGATTCTTTGGGTATATTGGAATGCCAACATTTTTTTTCCTGTGACCTCACTGTTGTGTGGTTAAAAGGTGCAGATCATGTGGGTATCTGGAAAAACAGCTATTTTTCAAATAGAGTAAATAAATTTTCATTTTATGAAGCTTATAAAATTCTATTTTTCATTTTCTGCCTCCAAATTATAAAGTTAAAAGATAAATATATGCTGTTAAATTACATATCTACAATCATATTTAGCCATTTTTTATTTTTCTATTGCCTTCTTCCCAAATTTGATGAGCTATGAAGCTGAACCATACTCTGAATTACAGCATTTCATTAAAAGGTGTTTTGATAGTACGCATGGAATTAAAGGCACATGAGTCAGATCTCATCTAAAACTAAGATCTCATTTCCTTGACTAAAAACAGTTGTACTAGCAAAAAAGAAAAAAAAAAAGAACAAACCCGTTGCATTTGCATTTGTTTTCAATATGACTGCACATTTAGAAAATGTTTTTTATGATTTTGGTATTTCCTTAATAGGTTGATGATGATAATTAATGAAGTAAGAATGAAAAGTAATTTTTATAATTTGAGGGTAATTGAATATAACATTCTAGGTATTTTAATGTAATGTTTTAAGCCCATCTAACTTTTCTTTTGAATTCACAGTGATTTTTTCCCTTAAAAATTTGTATCTAAACACAGTTTTGTAGATCTCCTTTGATATTCAGGAGGTATAAAAAATGTTCAAGGACACCTGTTCCTGAACCTCACCTGCCAAATCTGAATCAACCATGCATCCATCCAACCTAGACCAAGCACAAATTTGACCTATCCTTACTGAGACTATGATTTGGGTTATATCCCAACAGGAGTCTGACCTCCTCCATTTAGACTATTTGTGCTGGCCTCATGCTGGTCTACTTAATTCAGTTTTGGATTTTCATGACATTGTTTTGAGATTTCTAAATTTGCATTTCTGTCTCAGCATTGGACCAGTGAATCTCAACACTATGTACCATTTAATCCCCTGAGGAATTTATAAAAAGTACTATACTCCACCACAAACCAGAATCAAATGATATTTTCCAAAATGCTTCCCAGGCAATTCAAATATACCAGTTTTGAAAATAATCAAACCAAGTTATGAGATCCTCATGAATGCGAGTTCATGGAGTCTCCATGTATTAAGCCCTGCCAACTTAATGCATAATGTGGGGTGGGTACTTGCATACATGATCATATTGATTGCATACAACCAAACTCGTAGAATAGGTATTAAAACCTCCATTTTGCAAATATGAAAAATAAAACTCAAACTATGCAATTTATTTTAGATTACACATCTTTTAGGTTTTAGAGATAGGATATTATTTCAGTCCTTGGCAGACAGTAGATGTTCAATCAATGTTTGTTGACTGAATGAAAGTGTCAATTAATTAATGAAGACTCTAAAGCCCATGCTTCTGGCATTTCAGCATACTGCCTCTCCAGTCCTCATATTCTGGAAGTGTAGATGCTGGAGCCACAGGGGCCAGCCTGGTACTGAAGCAAGTGTGGAATCTGGGTGCCCAGGACTGGCTTAGAGCCTTATTCTGTAAGGGCCAGCATGGCACTAGGGTTATTCAGAAGCCCAGATTTGCTGGGGCCAATCTGGAGCTGGGGGTTGGCCTGATATTCAAGTGGATCCAGAGACTGAGTTTATTGAGTTGGCCTATAATAGCCCTAAAACCTAAGTTTGTAGCAGGCCTGGAGCCTTGGGTCATGGTAGCCTGCTCAGTGCTGAGTTTTACTGGGGCAGGCCTGGGTGTTTGGGTACAAGGCAAAGTCCTGTGCTCATTTTCCTCTTCTTTTCCTATGCAGAAGTTATCTCTTTCCACACTGTGCTGCTTGGGGTTGGGAGATGGATGACTCAGGTAATGTGAAACTGTCCTTCTTACCCTCTTCAATGTCTTATTTCTGTGCTATATCCTGGTGCTATAATCTCATATCTGGGTTCCTTAGCACTTGTGAAGATATTTACTTGCATAGGTTTTTGTTCAAATTGATGCTTCCATGAGGGGATGAGCACTGGAAAGTCCTACCTCACCATCTTGCTGATGTCACTCCTGTTCCAAGTATTTTATAGTTACATTAAATGTAAATGAGCCATACTTTCCAATTGAAAGACAGAGATTGTCATACTAGATAAAAAAAATGACCCAATTATATGCTGTATACAGGAAACACATATTAGATGTAAAAGTACAAATGCATTATAAAGACACAAATAGGTTAAAAGGAAGAAAAAAGATAAACAATGCAAAAATTAAGCAAAACACAGCTGGCTATGTAAACATTACACAAAGTAGATTTTAGAACAAGGACTAGAACACTGATTATTACATTAGCTAAAATATTAGTATAACTTTTTTGGGAGGGTGAAAGAGGAAGGACGAAGGGAAGTATGCCAAATTTTTAATATAATAATAGGAAGTCAACAAAAAATGACTTAAGTAAATCCAGAAGTTAAGAATATTTTTATCCCGTATTATTTAGAAGTATGGGAGTAGTTACCTCTGGGAAACAAATTATTTTTCATCATCTTAATACCTGCCATCTGATTTTCAAATTATATGCATGTATTACATTGTTAAAATAAGAAAAAAATAAAATGAAAAAGAATAAAAAGTAAAAACATAGTAAAGATAAAGATGTTCAGTTATCAGAATAAAGCATTTTCAATAGATTAATGATACTACCATGAGAAGATAATGCCCAGATGCTATGGGAGCTTAATTATCTTTCCTGTGGGGAAGATATTTGAGTGTTTCTCTTAGAGACAAGATAATTGGAGAATTAGTCATTATGATATAGGCTGTGACCATAGAGCAGTTAGGTAGGGAGGACAGTGTTTCCTTTGCTTTATCAAATCATAGACTGTTTTTACTAAAGTTACTTTTACTTTAAACTTTGAGTTTCCAATCCATTCTCTTTTTCTGCATTCTAGGTCTGAGATCTGGTAATTACCAGATCTCAGATTGCAAATGGCAATTTGAAAGACAAACAGATTTGTCTATTGCAAATGGCAGATTGCAAAGACAACAGACCCTGCAGAGATCACTTGTCAGGAAGTAACCATATTGTACAATTTGACTTTACCTTGCTATTTCAGAGGCTACACATCCTAGATATGACACTGCTCTCGGACGAAACCTTGAAAACAGGTGATGCTCTTCGTCACCATATAGGAAAAGGCCCTAAGACTCTCTAAGGCCTTTCTACTAAAAGTGTGGTGCACAGACCAGCAGTCTTGCCATCAGTTTGGGTTAGGTTGGTTGTTGGACATTCATAATCTCATTATCACTCCTATTTAATCAGAATCCATGGAATCAAAATTTGCATTTAAGCAAGATCCCTAGGTCATTTTCATATTAAAGTTTAAGGAGCACTACTTTAAAGGACGAGGATTTGAAGAAGAGTGAGCTGATAAGAGCTGTGTAAGCAATGCTAAAAGGACAAGGGGAAGGAGTTGATCTCCAGGTGTAAATGGACAGGAGCCAGGCTGGGGCAGAAGCTAATGAGCTTGGGAAAAGGGGTGCATTACTTGGCTAGATGGGCCAGCATAAAGTGGTGATTTACCAATGTTGGAAGCCACTTCCTGGGAAGGAGAAAAATATATTCATGGTGGGAAGTTGAATATTCTAATTTACAGATCTGCATTTAGCTCTTGCACCCTTTCCCCAACACAACCCCAACTGGACAGTCAAATGGAAAAGCCATGCACAAGATGGCTGGAAATAGGGACCCTTTTCAAGGTTAAAGAAGTTAATAGCTGATGAGAAATTATTTTCCCCTCTTCCTGAAATGCTGTTCAGAGACACATTTTCTGCATTTAAGTAAGAGAAGAAAATAACACCTAATTAAGCCTGAAACATTCAGGAAAAAAATTAAAATTCATAAAATCTGATGAATGATAGGTGTCCCTTTAGCTCTCATTTACCAATAGCACTACCAAGCTGAAGCTGGTCACATACGTCTATTTTCTACAGAGAAATTTAATTAAAAAGATTTGAAATGGTAAAGGCTAATTTTAAAGCTTCTCATCCTAATGAAGATATAAATCATATCTTCATTATATATCTACCTAATGAAGATATAAATCATATTAACATTTGGTTTTCCAAAGATCCTGAAGTTGCTTATCTCCCTGGAATGTCAATTGAAACACAAAGGCCTTGGAAAGCACAGACTTGAACAACTCCCATAACAGAAACAGAAAAAGCAGTGAGTGGTTTAGAACAAATGAACTCTGAAATTTTTAGCCCATGTTTGACATCAAAATAATACCTTATTCACTACTCAAAGCATTCACTCCCATACTATGTGTGTAATTGACTATAAATTAAAGATTTCTCTGAAAGTTGTCTTTACTGAACAATTTTAAGTATTTGCTTAAGGAAATTACCAGTTTTGCCTAGGCAGGGTAAGTCATTTAAAAAATCCCCTGAAAGCTAATTTTTATAATTGTCTAAACTAGAATCTTATTGAAGTTTCTCAAGAATTCTTCATCATATAACTGTAAATTAAAATAGATACAGGAAAAAAATACATTTATGCATATTTTCAAAGAACTTCCAAATGGCATATTTTCCTCTTCTGTGGTTGTCATTGGGATCCCTCTTCTCATCCTATGCAGCTTAATCATTTATCTGCACTGCTTTGAGTCAGGGGTGGAGTAGATTATTTGATACAGTAGTAAATGCCATTTCTAAAATACCATTTGAAGCTATCGAAGGATAATTACCAGTTAAAATATCCCTCAAATTTTTGTAGTTTATGTTCCAGTTCTTTTGAAAAATTGGAGTTAGATAAGAATCTTATCCAAGTTCTTTGTTATATCTGAATACATTGGCTCTTTTGGGTTTTCAAAAGGCTTTCAATATTGATGGACTGTTCTTTTCCTTTCAAGAGCTCCTGAGGAGTAAACATTTCTTACATGTTCCGGGATGTGGATTAGGCCCTGTTTTTCTCAGAAACTACAGGACCCGAGGAGCAAGACACATTACTCATATTCAGATTGTGAAAGAGCCCTGTTCCTTTGCAACAAATTGGTTCTATTGCCTAAAAGCTGAGTCACAGCTGGGAAATGGAGTTGGTATAAAGAATATGGAGTGAAGAGGGATGTAAATGTTTCTGGCAGAGGTTTTAGCTAGCATCTGACCCAGGTGAAAGACTAGTTATGGCAGGATTTTTAAAAACTATTTTGATTTGTTTTAAAATATCATAGAGATGTTGTTGAATCTATCTTATATGGCACTGAAATATAATAAAAATATAATTAGGCAAGCTGGAGCAAAGATCTGGACTAGGACATTAAGGACACAGTGGATATTATTAATATAATATAACACATTCGCCTGTGCATTTGCTTGTGCTTGACTGTGTGGAAAAGAATGTTACAGAATTTGCATATCAACATGAAGAACATGTACAACAATCAAGATAAATAGAAAAACCAGTCACCTGAGACTGGTTTCCATCTGAAGTACTGTGGGAGACCACCCCAACCCGAATTGATGACAAGACTGGTAGACCATCTTGAGATGATCTTGTTACTTGTGCCTATGGGAATGGAGGGCAGTTCAACATGGACAAATATCGACTGTATAAGATTTAAACAGATACATTAAAAGGGCAAAAATCTGAATTATTAGGTACCCTTATATGTTTATTAGGTACCCTTATATGTTTCACAACTAGTATAAAATACAATTTTTAAAAAGGTTCTTTAAAAGCTCAATGTAGTTAGAACTCTTTGATCTAGGAAATAGACAACATTCATTTTGGGATGAGATGGCTCTTTTGCTTGGAAAAAACATCTTAAAGATAGTGCACTGTTTTGAAATACATAGTCTAAGTGAGAGTATTTTAGACAACAAAAAGCTAAATTGTTCTACATAAACATGTAGGAGAAATGTTCATTTCTGGCAGAAGGAAAACTAAGGGTTTGGGGTCTTGGTGGAGAGGGGAAACCTAGGCAAGATGACAGCCAGCAAAGTTATAAAGAGAAGGATGATCAGAGACTAATCCCCCTTAGAAAGGATGTTCATGGACTTTAGCATAGTGAATATGAATCCCTGTCTCTCTGGAGGCATAATCTAAGCTCCCAAATGACCCTCTAACCTTCAGGAAAACCCCATTACACAAGTCAGAAACGTGGTCAGGGAACTAGTGAAGAAAAAGTAGTCATGAGAAGTAGGCTAATGAGCTGGGGATGGACAGCAACAGAAGCGGGAATTCATAATAATCCTCAGGATTCCTTTAAGATCTAAGGATAGGCACAGACTTTGCACACTGAATGAGATGAGGCTAAAACTAGTTTACTTGAAAATTAAAGGAAAGAGTGAGCACAGAGAGGTACAGTCAAGGGACATCCTTCCAGGCTGTAGCTACCTATGTGACACAAGCTTATGGGATGGGGTTGCAGTAAAAACATGGATGCTTTGGTGAACCATAAAAGCTGGACCTTTTGGCAGGGATTGGGGGTTATAGACATATACTATAAGTTCTGCTGAAGTCCCACTGTCACTGTGTTGTGCCAAAGGACAAGTGGCCATTACTCTGGTGGTGACAAAGCCTTTCTATTAGGGTTAAGTTTGGGCTTGAATCTGTAAATCCTTTTTTTTTTCCAACCAAGATGATTGATTTTTTTTTTTTTTTTTCTGAGATGGAGTCTTGTCCTGTCCCCCAGGCTGGAGTGCAGTGGTACGATCTCAGATCACTGCAACCTCTGCCTCCTGGGTTCAAGCAATTCTCCTGCCTCAGCCTCCCGGGTAGCTGGGACTATAGGCGCCCGCCACCACACCCGGCTAATTTTGTGTTTTTAGTAGAGACAGCGTTTCATCATGTTGGCCAGGCTGGTCTCGAACTCCTGACCTCATGGTCTGCCCGCCTCGGCCTCCCAGATGCATTAAAGTGACTTTCCTAAGATCATTTGCCAATAGATGGTGGAAATACCAGACTTCCAGTACTTTTGTCACTGTACATTACTGCTTCTTGTAATTAAAGCTTTATATTGTAAACATTTATTATAAACATTCACAATATTTTATAACACCACATATGGATTACTATATACATGTGTGTGTATATGTATATGGATCTAGAATATCTACATTAATTCCATTAATTGAACATTTTTTATATGACTGGCATTAAAAATGTTTCTTTATGAATTTCTTTATGGGTCTCTTCTGGTGTACAATGAAACTATTATTTTAGTTTTACCTGATCCATAGGACTTTGTGAAAATGTGCTTTGGTAGAAATATTGTTTATTTTCAGGCACTTACAAATCTTTTGAAATAACAGTGGTATTTTAAAATAGATACTTCAAATTCTCTTTCTTCCATTCTGGGCATTCCCTGCTTCTATGGTTTAAGCCAAACCCAAAATAAACCTTTTAGTTTGTGCTATTAAGATTCAACTTGTAAAAGAAAAAAAAAAGTTAGACAATATAAGTTATAAAGTTAATATAATTTAAACTTATTAGTCTACTGGGAAAAAATTCTAATTTTGAAGACTTTTAAATGGGAATATTTGTAATCTTTAGGCCCCAGAAGTCAGCCTTACCAACGTTAAGAAATAAATGCACGTAGATGATGTTTTTTAGGGCTGAATAACAAACATGACCTCTGCTAACCTCAATCACTTTGTTTGTCTAAATACAGACTATAACAAAATTGATTTGATTCCTTAATTATAATTTATTGAAAGGGCGGTTACAAATTTCACTTATTCTTGCTATGGTCACTAAAGCACAAACATTTTTGTGCTTAAATATCAACCTATCAATAGCTACCAACTGTAAAACCAGTCTTTAGTTTTTCAAAGTCAAAATAATTAACTTGAAATATATTTCACTGTCAAACTAAGTTGTAAAAGAATTATTTCAAACAAATGTAAAACTTATTTTTATTTATAGAAACAAGCCAACACACAGTAAAACTGAGGAAAAAATACAATAGTTTTTTCAATATAATACCAGAAGCCATTTTTTCTGTCAAGGATCAAATATTAGATACTATCACAAAACATTTTAACACCCATTCAAAACAAGAATCATTCAATTGCCCTAGGAAAAAACACACTGAAATTATTTTACATAGCATAATAAGCTAGGAGATATAGAACATTTGAAAAAGTTTCAAAAAATGGAATACTTAAGATGCAACATTAATTCTTAGTACATTTGTTATGGCAATGAATTAAAGCATTATAGAATATATTCAAGTCAGAAATCCTGTAGTATGAAGACAACTACCTTCATATGTGAAAATATTAATTATTTTGTATTAATAATAATCATTCTGGTTTTTATATCAGATTTATCCTCAGATTTTCTTTTCTGAATTTGTTATTAATAATTTGACCCTGGAACACAAAAAGATTTCATTCATTCTATAATACTTTGTTTTAATTATTATTTAGAACATAAATCAATGTAAAAATGTGGGTATATATATACACAAATACATAAAACTAAAAAAGAAACATTTAATGTTTAGCCATAATAATATATGACATACTACAGGTCACACATACATTTTCATTCACGATAACTTAGTATGCCTAATTATTATGTTAAAACAATATTCTTAAAATGCTTATATATACATTGGAATCATAAAATTTGTGTGATTCAAACCATTTACACTGTCTTAGGCACTCAAAAGAAAGAAACTTTCTTCTGAATAGTTCTTAAATTTTGACTCAAATTGGCTGAGGTCCAATTCTAATCGAGAATCATTCTGTAATACTTACTGTCCGATGTTACTTATGATTCCAAATGTTGTCAATGATACTGAGTGGCACCAAAAGGGCTGGATGGAGGGGGTGGGCAGGGATACAGTGGCCGCTTCTGCATTTCCAGAACTAGCATCCCAGACAGCCCTGTCCTGGGCTTACTCTGAATAAAGCTATTGCCTCCAATATGAATATCCATAAGGCCCCAATTAACATAGGTTTGTCTAGTCTCTGATATTTGGGGTGAAGGATTAGGTTTAATTTCTCCCTAGTTGTCATCTAACTAAATTTTAGGTAGAGTCAAACTCTGAAGCCATAATTTAACACTCCAAAAGTCCAATTAAGTTACAAAAACAGGCTTTAGAGTCTGAAAACATCAAACTTTAACCTAATTGGGTTTCTTGTGTAATAACAGATGAAAGTTGGGTTTCTTAATTATTAGTGGTTGTCCATTCTAGAAACTGTAATAAGCTTGGCAGAATCCTGTGTATTATTAAGACTGCTTAGTGTTTTTTCTCTAAAACCATACCCTTCCCTCAATCATGGCATAAGACTTCTTTGATGATGATGGAAATTCTATATGTAAAACAAGTATATAAGTAACCCAAGAATTTCACTGATTTCCTTCACAATTGTGTTCCAAATGAAATAAAAGCCAAGTAGTTTTACACTTTAAAATACATGCTCCAAAATTAACCCATTAAGCACTTAATAACGTACTCTAAATTGTTTCTTTACCATCATCAGTTAATACTCATCAAATGCCCAATTGACTAGTTTATCCCTATTGTTGGACATTTTTAATGTATCACATTCCTAATATGCACATAGAGGCATTAGAATTGTGTACCTGCAGGATCTTCCCACTGTTAACTGTGAAAAATAAAATAAGGTACTGCAACACATTTTTTTCTTGACTGTAAGCTGTCATTTGGCATCATATCTCAGGTCTTCTCTTTGGTCAAGAAAAGGAAAACTTCCCTTCCTGTAATACTTTTTCAGTTTCTCTTCTTCTGAAACAGACAGGCAGGTAGGTTCCTTCCAATTTGAAATATTGTTTTGAGATATGTGAATTCCACTTCTGGGTATGTAACACTGAGAAAATTTAGCAACCAGACAGATGAAACTTCTCAGCCTAAACCGCAGAGAATAAGACCACATATTTGCCTAGTGCAGAACTAGCACCCAGATCTCATGTCTCCCCAGCCCATTTTCTACTATCTCATCTCCCAATACATTTAAAAGGAGAAAAAACAACTGGGTAGGGTGATATGCACTTTTTGTGAGAGTTGTTCTCAGAAATAACATTCATATTGAATTGTTTTGCTTGGGGGTACACATCAACATTTTGAAGTGAGATCTATAGGTTCTGAGGTTCTTACTTTGGAAATGGATTTAGAAAAAAATGGGTTCATCTTAGTTCCAAAGCAAAAGGCTTTAGTTTTTGAACTATCAAAGAGTTGTCAAAAGGACTGACAGTCTTAGAGTGCCAGTTTACTGAGATGCTACTCTAACTCAAATAATGAATTAATTAATTTAGTTATGGCTTATATTGGACAGTACCCTTTAAGAGACATAGTTATTATTTTTAGAAAGAATTTGAAAACCTAGGGAGCCCCTAGGTTTATAATCTCTATAAAGCATTTGGAAACATGATTTTAGGCATATCTGTATTAGGGAGCCTAAGGGCTGAGAATTTCGAAAGGCAGGAGAATGAAGAGGAGTAAAATTATTGCTTCCAGGTTCTCACAGTGCTATCCAGTTCTCATTTTCTTATCTACAAAGGTAAAAAAGAAACTCAATAATACTATTAAAACCATGCTGGCCAACATGGTGAAACCCTATCTCTACTAAAAATATAAAAATTAGCCGGGCGTGGTGGCACCCTCATATAGTCCCAGCTACTCGAGAGGCTGAGGCAGGAGAATTGCTTGAACCGGGAGACGGAGGTTGCAGTGAGCCGAGATCATGCCACTGCACTCCAGCCTGGCAACACAGCAAGACTCTGTTTCAAAAAAAAAAAAAAAAAAAAGCAACTATAACTATTACTTCCTCTTAAGGATGCAAAATATTTATGATGTATCCTCAAATCATTGCATGATCTCTAAGAAGCAGCAGCAGCCAGACAAAATAGCTAGGAAAAAAATCACTGAGTTCCATTAGTGAAAAATGTAATAACAACAGCAAAGTAGTGTAATTGATCTCTGTTTAAAACTGGAAAAAACTGAGGCTCCTGGGTGGTTTTGATCTACCTGCATTCAAAGAAAAGCAAGTTCTGTCTTTAAATTGGAAAACTTTAATCAGGCAGGAGAAGTCAAGCTGAGTGGTCACTGAAAATATTGTCCAACGAATCAGCAGATCTATATTTAAATTTTAGGATTTTATATCCCAGCCACGAAACGAACCAATTCTAGTTAATAAAAAATAAACTAGAAAACATCTGTGCAATTTTGGAGATCCCAAGGCTATAATAAAAGCAACTGCTAGCATGTGTATAGTACTTTACTATTTCTGAAGCTCTTTTAACATATTTGATTTTATTTAGTCCTCTCAACAACCCTTTGAGGTAAGTGTTATCAACCCCATGGTAAGTCAAGGAAACAGAGGCTTTATATGTGTTTAAGAAACTTGCCTAAAGTCGTGGATTTAATAATGAACAAAGCCAGTCTGAGCACAGAGCAGTTCTCTTTCCATCTGTCACCCATGTCCCAACCCCGTCTCATCTCTGCTTTGCAATTGTTAGATGAGAGATTGGAAAGACAAACCTATTTTTAATTACACATGTTGGGACACTTTATATCCTGAGTCACTCTTTAGGATACTCACATTATGAATCTGAATTCCCCAAACATGAAGATAATGATCTTGTTAATATCCAGCATAGCACAGGATACCCTTGTAACACAGATCAAAATATGTTTACAATGTCCAAGAGAAAGTCCTTCTCTACTCTTTTAATAAAATTTCGTACCTTGAGCAATCCTTTTCTACTCTTTTAGTAAAATTTGGCTTTCCTCATACAAATCTGACTTTAAAACAACCTCGCAGTGGGGGAAAAAAGATATTTTTGGCTAATCAACATTTCCTCTCACCTTCAGCATCTCAGTTATCATGCTTTTCTTTACCAGTAATATGTGAGGAACCGAAAGGAGGCCACTGCCAGTTGTAAAGTTACCATTTTGAAATGCAAGATGACTGATAGCTTCTAATAGAACTCTGAACTGGTCATAATGAGCAGGAGCTCATTATGCTCCAGGCACTTCTACCCCTAGGAGGTGCCATCCCATCTCCAGGACACCGTTTAAGGCTGCATTTTCTGATGCACAAATTAATTTTATTGGATGAAAACATAATTTCTCTGAAGTTTTCTCTGAATACTGAGGCTGATGATGAGCTCTCTTTGTTCAGAAATAGTGCCATACATTATATGACTTTTAAACTAATCAAGTCTTACTTATGTTAGAAATGAAAATAAACCAACAACAAAATATAAAGCTAGGGTGGTTACAATTTTTCCTTTAAAAATATAACTTCTGTTATATTTCTGGGAATTAGACCTGCATATTTTAGTACAGCATGTTTTCATTAATATTCCATACAAAATAATGTCTAGTTTTTGGTAGCAATGTGAAAATGCAACTAGAAACACAGTCTTGTACCCAATGAATTGATTTATGGTTATATCAGTAAAGTGCATTCGTTCTTGTGATTTCTAGCTCAATTCAGCTAATGGGCCAAAAAGTCAATCACAAGAGTTAAGTTGCATGAACGCAAGGCTCAAGTTGAAACAGGAAGGAATTTGATGGACTTGGAAGATTTAGGCGAGTCCTTCCACATACCCGTACTGTTTGTTGGGCTTCGATTGTTAGAATAAAAAGTCTGTCTTCTGCTCATACTGTCAGTATCTTCTTTGTTGAATTTTTCCTTAATGTTTTGGCAGCATGGGAAGCTTTGAACACAGTCTTGAAGGAGATGGCCACTAAAAAACATGTATATCCAGGGATTACAGCAGCTATTCAAGGAACCCAGTAATGCCGTGATGGTGATGGTAGGGTTTTCCGATTCTGCATGAAAAGTATAAAGGGAAATTATGTAATGTAAGTAACTGAGCCCTAGATGAACTCATTTTTCTATTAACTAATTAAAAAGGAAAAACCTTCTGGATTAGCATAGAAAATGAACTATTTTGTTTATCAATCAGGGAAATGGGGAGTGTTTGAAAATTGCTTGACTATGAAATATTTTTGTAAGCAAGATGCCTTAAAATTAATTCAAGTATTTTAAAACACTATCAAAATATTTAAATAGAATGAGCGGGAATTTTATGAGGTTAAGACTATTAAATAATTCATTGAAAAAATCTCTATCTTCGATACTTGAACTAGAATGTGCTAATGACACAGCAGTTACAGAATGGCTACGATTTTAATGAAATTTTAAGGGTCCATAATAACCATGTATACCAAATTGTATTTATCCTAATAACTCAGGAAAAAATATTGCATTAGGGATCCAGTTTAGTAGTTTTAAATATTCTTGTAATATGAAAACTGTACGGAAGAAGTCCCTGAATGATATAAGCTTTAGTTGTTTTTCTTTGGTTAGAAATTTGGTTTGATTTTAAAAGAAAACCGTCTGTGACTGGGGTTCAAACAAATTATGTAAGAAGAACAGCAGAATTAGGAAATTCCAACAGGATTCTAAAATATTTTATGATAATTAGCACTGGTAAACTGCATAAATATTATAACCTTTCACAGTGGAGCTACTGTGCTGATAACATACCTTTTCTAAAAATAAGAATAATCAATGAGCACTGACTTTTCCTTGATTATTAAATATAAAGTTGGATCTTCTCACTCTTGTTACGCCAGAAAACAATTACAGGTTATTATTTAATCATACTGAGTGCTAAGATGCTGCCATCAAAGGTGAGCAGGAGCCATCATAAGATGGTGTTCACAAAGAATGAAAATCACCAACATATCTATGCACAAGTGAAGTTTTTATTACTTGTGTGTAAATCCTGCTAAAGCAATAATTAGACTGAATTTCTTTATTTAACAATATTAAGAGGATTCTAAGATCAAGCAAGATAAGAAATAGTAAACAAAAAATAAAGTGTTTATATTGTATTTTTCATTATCGCTGGTATTGTAGTCTGTAAGAATATTTAAGTTAAATCCATACTGAAATGTTTTATTTGCAAATATAACTTCCAAAGCATATTACATACCTCCCCTACTCCAATTTCAAAAAGCAAAAGGAGACAGCTACTCCCAGATACCTATTTCCTGTTACCAGAAACATTCTGGTAACAACTGTACCATTGAATTTATTTGGTTTGAGTTCCAACAAGCATTGGAATTTATTTAGTTTGAGTTTTTGTCTTTACTAGAAGAAAATATTTTCAAGACGCAAAATTATATAATTTTTTTGCAAGTCACTGTGAAGTTAGTTTTTTTAGTTTGAGAAGGAATTAAAATCAAACACAATAGTAGGTGTAGAGAACATTTCCAGTAAACTACTGTAAGAGTTGTGTGGAGAGGTGTAGAGCTGTGTGGTCAAACTAGTGGTGAAAGACTAATGAATCAGTCTAACGAATTTAGTTTATCAATAATCCTGTTTTGAAATACCAAGAAATAAGTGTTAAGGTTATCATTGTTAGAAAAAAATAAACAGATTATAACGAGAAAGGAACATTATTAGCTAAATGCCAAATTGGAATTACTTTCTAAATAATTTTTCTTCAGCTTTCTTTAGAAATATATGTCTGCTTCTATCCTTGCCCCTGAGGCATTTCTACACATTTTTAAAATTAATTGTAATACTTTCCACAATCCAACGAAAAGCAGTTGTGATAGTAAAGCATTTTCCTGAATCCAACAGACTTGAAATGGTGTTAATACAGTAGCTAGTGATTTGGCAGAAAGTCATTATTCGGCTTTGTAGTTGCCTGGCTGACTCTGGGACACAGCTTCTGGAATTGTCTTAGGATCATTGTATACTACAAATGCAGAGTCCTGAGCCCCATTCCAGACGTTCTTAACTAGAACGTCTGCATGGGGAATCCAGGAATTTGCTTTTTTTTTTTTTTTTTTTCTTAACAGCGTTCCTCCAAGGTGCGACTCTTACATACACACAGAAGTTTAAAAACTACTGCCCTAGAAGATACTATGAAGAAAATTGCCAAATTCTCTCCCTCTCTCTCACTCTGACACACACACACACACACACACACACACACACACACACGCACAACACACTCCTATCCCTAAAATTTCCTCTATTTTCACGTCACGTACCGGTCCAGACGGACTTGGGATCCCAGACAGACCACATCTGGATGATGAAGAAAGGCGCCCAGCAGACGATGTAAGCCGTCACGATCACAAAAGTCATCTTCACCGTGCGGATCTTGGCCCGGGAAATGGACTTCACGCTGCTGACACAGGGTGCAAGCAAGAACCCCTTTTGGAAGGCGGCACCCGCTTGCTCTGCACCCTTGCTCTGGCGCGACGCCATCTTCCCGCGGACGTTGCGCCAGATGTTGTAGCAGATGAAGCCGTAGCAGGTACCCAGGATGACCACAGGTGCTACGAAGATGCCGCCCGTCATCCAGGTCACGTAGGCACGAGAACCCCAGGGCTGGATGAAGGTGGCCCAGCAGTCGCGGGCCTTGGTGACATTGTTCACCTCGATCATGGAGAAGACGAAGTACTGCGGCGTGCTCAGCACGAAGCTCAGCACCCAGGCTGCCGCGATCATGAGGCGCGAGCGGCGCGCGGGCTGTTGCAGAGTCTTCAGCGGGTGGCACACGGCGATGTAGCGGTCGGCTGTCATGACTACTAGCATGTAGGCCGACGCGAACATGCCGAACACCTGCAGGTGCTTCACCACGCGGCACAGCCAGTCCGGGCCGCGGAAGCGGTAGGTGATGTCCCAGCACATTTGCGGCAGCACCTGGAAGAAGGCCACGGCCAGGTCGGCCAGGCTGAGGTGTCGGATGAAGAGGTGCATGCGGGACGTCTTGCGCGGCGTCCGGTGCAGAGCCAGCAGCACGCTGCTGTTGCCCAGTACGGCCACCGTGAAAGTCACCGCCAGCACGGCGATCTCCAGCTTGGCCAGCTCCTCGTTGCGCACGTCCCTCGGCGGACCGTTGCCTTCCCCGAGGGCTTCGGCCTCCCGGCTCGTGTTGCCAGCGCTGGTGGCCAGAGGCCACCATAAGCTGGAGTTGCCCGAGGGCCCCGCGTCGGGACCGGCGGAGAAACGCATGCTGTCCATGCAGCGCCTACTTGGCCCTCTTCGGAGCCCCAGCCCTCGAGGGCCGCTCCCTCCCGCCTCGGAAGACTTGGGCTCCTCGCCCGAAGCGCACCGTCCTTGGCGCGCTCGCCGCTTGCCTGGCTCTGCGATCCCTCCAGTGGGCGTCTCCCGGAGCAGCGTCTGGCCTGCCCACTGAGCAGCTCTCAGCAGGGTGAGCCGGCCCCTCTCCCTGCTCTGCCTTTTTTCAACTTCGGCGAAGTCGGGAAGGTGAGCTCGAGCTTCCGGAAGCACGGGGTTCCCAACTCAAGTATTTATGCGGTGCTTGTTTCCTCGGGACGCGCTCCCTCTCGCCCTATTGACGGAAGACTGCTGGTTGCCTACTCCCCGCTCCCTGGAGTTTTTATTTTTTTATTTTTTTCTTCTCCCTACGTCGGTGTTTGTCCTCTTTGCATCACTGTTGAGGGGGTGGAGCTGGGAGACTCGCAGATTCCTCCGCACAGTAGGCGGGATCGTGGCGCTTTCCCGCCCTTCCCTTCGCAAAACTTGGACAACTGGACGCGTCATGCCTTTTGTGGGCTCGTAGCCTTTTCCACAAGCTTCTCTCACTAGCCTTCCTCGCTAGCCTCCTTAACCATGCATTTGACTTCAACAGGCACGCTAAGCGTGGTACCTGGAAACCTCCAGTCCATGTACCGGCGCTCTAGCTCCTGCACCTGAAGCTGGCTCGCCACCTCACCTCCTCCAGTCCGGGTTTCTTCCGTCTCACCGAGCTCACGCGTGCAGCTAGTCTGGCAACTTTTATTCCCGAGGCAAATTTTCCCGTGGCAAACATTTCTCCCCACTCGTATTTATTACCCTGTGTTTGCTACGGGAAGAACGCATTAGTCACTTTGCAGCCCCCGTGGCTGCTGTTCCTGTATTCAACCGCGGGGTTTGGGGGGAGTGTCTCCTGGTTTTCTCTGTGGAGACTAGGGACTTAGGGAGTTTTCTCTAGATTCCTGGGGGTTTCTGCGGGAAAAGCCTGATTCCCACAGCGGGGATGGCGGAAATTTGGCCGCAGTAGTCCGTGGGCACCGTCCGGTTACTACTGAGTCGTGGGGACACCTTTTTGGGTGGACAAAGATCAGCTGCCGGACAGCGGCCACCGAGGCAGTGCTGTCCAGGGCAAGGGACAGAAAACCCGCTCGGCTCCTGCGCGCAGAAGTGAGAAAGAGGAAATCTCAAGAGAGGAAAGAGACCCTGGGAAGGAGGAGAAACCACCATCTACCTATTAATCCCTTACTCTGAACAGCTGGAGCCCCTCTGCAGGGCCGGGGGGAGGCAGAAAAGCTACCTCCCTCAGCTCTGTTTTAACGCTGGTGAATATATGCCTCGAAGGACAGCAAGGGGGAGCTGTTTTCAGGCAATTTTACAAGAAAGGAAGAAAGGAAGCCCTTTCTACCTACTGTGTAGATGTAGGAGCGTGACTTTGTTGGTCAGAACGTTTCTGTATTGTGGCCGTGGTATAAATTTGATTTTCTCAGAAAAATATCGCCCTCTGTGAAACGCAGGCAAAAAATGCAAAAGATTTTATTCATTCCAGTTCTCAGTAATAATTCCACTTTACTATCCCGTTCATTCATGCAGTTACCAAGGTTGTCACGTTAAGATGCTGGACTTGAAATCTGGAGTCCTGCTTCCTGTGGCTAGATAATCCTGGGTCTGTGCGTCTTATAAATGGAAATGAAAGAACCTGCCTTTCCTGTTGATGAGGTCATCGGGAAGATCAAGTAAGACAATGTTCTGTATGGGGGAAAGGCTCTAAAAACTGAAATCTGTGTTGTATTGGTTCATTTTCTCCAAGATATCCAGAAGGCAGAAGATTGAAATGGTTCAGGGATGGAAGGTAATAGGTAAAAGGATTCCAGACCACCTGTCTGGAAAAAATCCTTCAAGCAATTAGGTAATAGTCACTGACACAGAGAATTGACCTTCTTTTAAGTCACAAATTACACTATTAGTGCTCCTGATGAGAAAGAATGTTGATGGAACCTAGTGTCTGGGTATTGCAAAAGTGGTCTGTTGGCCACAACCTAGTGATTTTGTGGTTCTTGGCCCTACACACTTTTAGTTATTTTTCAGGAGTGGAAATCTGTAATACAGGCTCACCAAAATCCCTGTGGAGGTTCTTATTCCAGGAGATAGGGCGGTGGCCTCTCAGGAAATCATCTGTGTCAGACAATGTGATCCGATCATAAAACTGTATCCAATTATCCAATTTATAAAAATAACTTCTCAGGTTATGTTGGTGGATACAGTTGGAAGATATTATTGTTCAGTGACAACCGTACCAATTATCCATATATATTAAATGTCTATATGCCTGATACATAGATGTATGTGTATATGTATGTATCTGAGCATTCTATCAACTATCAATCATCTATCTCTAACCTATCTATCTATCTATCTATCATCCATCTATCTGTCTGTCACTGGTTGTGCTGGATGTCATGGGGCCTAGAAAGCAGGAAAAAAATGTTCACTGCAGATGGTGGAACCAGTCCCTTTTTTAAAAGCCATATAGTTTTAAACCTGTTTTTTACTTAATTTAACGGGTTCTATATACAAAGGAAAGCAGGACTATTACAATATAGATTCACTACTCATGTGCCTCACTGGACCTGCTATTAAAATTACCCCATAGAGAGTAAAATACCTGTGGTTTTAAAATATGAAAAAGAAAACACCACAAACAGTATTTTATGTGGCACCTTGTGCTTTTTCTTAGAGCAATTTATATTTTCTCTGTACTTATTGTATTATTAAGATTTACCTTTTCCCTCTCTTTGTAGATTTCAGTTAACAGATTTTAGGGGTGAAATAATGAAAAAAAATAAGGACGTTGTTCTTACATATCCTGGAATAATCATTCTCTTTCATTTACCAATCTTCTTTTCTCTCATTTTGTAATTCGAGATATTTGAGAAGTACTTCAATTCATGGAAGCAGCTATCTCCTTCACTTAGTAGCTGTAAGACTATGTTTTCATCTTCAAGTTTCAAATTCTTCATCTGTAAAATCTTGGTGACTAAACACAATGCAGTTGCTGCAAGGATTATATAAATGGTTGTTTAAATTTCTGGCATTTTATCAATGTTCAAAACATTTTTTTTCATACATGTAAATCCTCCATATTACCTGCATATTAACATTTTCCCTTCCAATTAAAGTAACATATTCCCAATTTACATATGTGCAATGAGAAGAGTTTCGTGGTTAAATATGTTGGAGAAGTACTGTGTATGCATCCCACCCTCTCCTGGTGATTTGTACATAAAAAGGACCTGAGAAACTTCAGAAAAGAAACTTACTTAACCTTGTTCATCAATGTTTTCCAAGGTTATTTTACCATGGAAACCCCCCATTCTTTTACTTTCCCCATGGAATGGTGATGAACATGTCACAGGACAAGGTGACAGAGCAGGAGCATCACCATCTTGGACAAGCACTGCCATTTTAAAGTTCACTTTGTTCAAAAACCACCTAAATCCAAAGGGCATCAGCCTAATGGCTAAGGCCAGAATGACCATAAGCCACAAATGACATCTCTGACCAGAAACATTCCAAACCCCTCTCTGACCAGAGATAGCCCCAAGATAATCTCCCCTCCAACCAGATACATTCCAACCCTGCAACTGACTTCTCCTTTATACAGAAACATTCCATGCCGGTGATAAGTTCTCTTACCCTAAAACCAATAAATGACTCTTAGTCTGTAAGAGACAATGCTCCTGACTGAAATTTGCCAGAAGCCCCTTCCAGGTTTATTCTCCAAAATAAACCTATCTTTGACTGCTGAGCCACTTTTTGTGTTTCATTGCATATTTGATTGCTTCCTCTGCCCTATTGTTTAAGCAAAAATGCAGATTCACTGAGCCAGACGAAGGCATAAGTGACTATTCCTTTACCCTCTTCACATGTAAATTATCTTTGCAGTGAAAGACTAATCAAAGACTCAAAAGAATGCAACTGTTTGTCTCTTATCTACCTATGACCTGAAAGCCCCACTTTGAGTTGTCCCACATTTCCAGATTGAACTAATGTACATCTTACATATATTAATTGATGTCTTATATCTCCCTAAAATGTATAAAACAAAGCTGTACCCCAACCACCTTGGAGACAAGTCATCAAGACTTCATTAGGTTGTGTCATGGCAGTGTCCTTAGCCTTAGCAAAAATAAACTTTCTAAATTGATTGAGACCTGTCTCAGATACTTTTGGGTTCACAAAGACTAGGAGATCTTCACTGGTTATTACATATTTTTGGTTTTCTCTTTGGTAAACCAAGTACAGCGCAATCACAGTAGGAGTAGTAATAACAATGACACTAGTGACAATAATAATAGATAATATGAACATTTACCAACATTTGTTACCTCTGCAATAGGTAAAGTCAATGGCGTAGTGCATGATAGTCCAATGACCACAGCACCAAGAAGGATTTAACAAGGAGATTTTATGCAATAAGTAAGGAGGATGCCAGGGATAGTTCCCAAAGCAGTGACCTCCCCTAACAGTGGTGAAAACAGGGCTTTTATTGGGCTGGTTAGCTGAGTCATTGTATGTAGAGGTGGATTAAAGGCAGCACAGATGCAGATCATGCTTCCAAATACTGGCATGTTCAGAAAATGACAAATAAGCTCCTCCTTGGGTGGGGTTTTTAGTATGATAATGAGGAGAGTTTGCCAAAGTTCATCTCCAATCAGGCATCTCTGGATATGACCAGTTTTTTGTTTTGCTGGGGCTGAGCTTCTTCCTGGAACTTTCTGAGACAACATGAACTCGAGTTGTTGTTACAAATGGGTACTTTTTACAGTGCATACCCAAAAATCCAGGAGCCCTGGGTTACACATTGACTAAGTTCTTATTTCATGAGCAAAGTGCTTTATATTCATTATTTAATATAATCTTTAAAATACTATTTACTTTTAACTGTGTATAAGGACACAGTTATTATCCCATTTACAGATGAATAAAACAAGGATTACAGAGGTTAAGCAACTTAACCACAAGGCTGAGCCAGGATTCACACATAGGTCCATTTGAAGAAAAGGCCTGGGCTCTCCCCTCCGTACTCTGATGCCTCCCACACACAGAAAGCACTTAACACATCTTTGTGGAATGAGTTAACAAATGTTGTAATAGAAACTTACTTTCGAGTACTGAATGAATATAAAATTCAGAAAGTGCTTAGTGACTGGATAAATTAGGGAAGAGTTCTTGAGTAGCTGCCTTTGAGCAGCACTTAAATCTCTACAGTATTCCCCTGAAAAAAGGAGGGTCAGTGTTTATATTTGGAAGGGACTTAAATGGTTCTCGTCTTTCTTCTGTCTTGGGAATCTGGTCAGGTAAGTGTATATGTGGCTTTAAAAGTTATCCAGGGAATGAGATTCTTTAACTACACACACACACACACACACACACACACAGACAGAGAGAGAGAGAGAGAGAGAGAGAAAGTGAGAGTGTACTGGATTCTAAAAAGTGCTGCAAGTCAAGCATGAAAAAACATCAGGTCTTCATTATACTATTTACTCTATAGGGTAAAATTAAAAAGTGAGAACAGCATTTTGTCTGACATGGAGTTTTATTTTCTTATCTGCTAAGACGGGCTTACATGTATGAGTGCAGAGCTAGGACATTAAAAAGAGGCTACCATGTTCAACAAAATCTTAAGTATTCTGATGTTTGTTGATGAAATATTAGAATCTCATCACTTATTAAAACAAATTCATTCCTAAGTCAGCCATTACAGTATTAGTAGAAAAATCACTCCAGAGAAAACCATTTCTAAAATCAGTATTATTTATATGTTCAGAAAATCGGTTTGCTTTTAAAATTACATGGTTGATTTAGTTTAAATGGCTTTTTAAAATTTAAAATCATTTAAATGGTTGAGTTTAAGACTTTTGCTCCTAATGAATTCATACTCATTTGGGTGTTCTGCATCTTCATGGTCAGCAGTTTTGCTATCCTGCCTAAATTTGATGATCATCAAGACTCATTCTTTCAGCGTGCTGGCAACATTGAGGCTACCTCTGTGTATTCATTAATTTGTTTTTCACAAGTGAAAAGGTTTGCATTGTTTGAAGGGTGCTAGACAGTAGTTGTGATACTATCATTTTTTGTTTATCTGCCGTGAATACTATTTATTAGAATTTTTAAATACTTATTTGCCTCTATTTTTCTTCAGGTTTGACAGGGGTTAGTTTTTTAAAAAATATATTCTTTTTGTTTTGTTTTTAGGCATATTTAAGCTAATTTCAGTAATCCATTTATTTTTGACACAAGGTCTCACTCTGTCACCCATGCTGGAGTGCAGTGGCGTGAGCACAGCACTGCAGTCTCAACCTCTCCAGGCTCAGGTGTTCCTCCCATCTCAGCCTCCCAAGTAGCTTGGACTACAGGCACATGACACTGCCTGGCTAATTTTTGTATTTTTTGTAGAGACAGGGTTTCACCATGTTGCCCAGGCTGGTGTCAAACCCCTGGGCTAAAGTGATCCGTTCACCTTGGCCTCTCAAAGTACTGGGATTACAGGTATGAGCCACTGTGCCTGGCTAGGCATATTTTAATGATGTGTAAACTTGCATTAAAAACACTATGACATAATCAGATTATGCATTTGTTAACATAACCTTTATCAGGAAAATGCAAAATGTAAGAGTAAAACCACAAACTGCCAAGTTTGAAGCAACATATTCTATTTCTGTTCTTTACTCCACTCCTATGTCCTATTGTCTGTCACCTTACACACTTGCAAGGTGCTTCAAAGTTTTTCAAAAGCCTTTTTACCTATCTCCAGTAATATGGACTATGTTGCATTTTATTTTCTATTAGGATTCTATGGTGATGATGATATATTTATAACTAACTTATACTTAGAAAAAGCAGATGTGTTACCTGAGAAGAGGTTCAGTCCATTGAATTGCAACCTCAATGTACATGAGAAAGTTTCTAAGATTTAATTTCTGTGAATATATTTAAAGTATGGACATGAAATGGAATAGGCTTGAAATATTTAGGACTTTTCCTTGGTGTTCCTGAACAGTCTTTTACCTGGAAATGTTCTTTGATTACCTGGTAAGTCAACAGGAAGAAACAACAAGAAAGACGTCATCATTGCAGTTTCCTAAGTACTTGCAATCAGGTGGATGGCTGGTGCTCCTTATTCATGTCTACATTGAAGACACTATTAAAAGGGAAGAATTAATATGTAACTGATGTTCAAAGGCTTCTACATTTTCCAGAATCTCTGTTTAACCTTGTATTTGAATAGCTAGCCCATCTGCTCAACAATTTAACTATTCCTTCAATGATGATCTCTCACTGCCAGGCAAGCATTTTAGAAAAATGCTTTACACAACTAAATTCTGTATGGATTTATTTTATCATAACGGAATGGTAACTTCCCGTACTCAGCCATAGAAAATTTGGCAGAAAACTCTGTAATACATTTCAACATTACTTTTACTATGGTTATGAATAAGGCAAGGAAAAAAAATGAATCTATATGCGTTCATTTATGATAAAAATAACTATTTTACTACTTAGAACAATATTATTTTAATTTAAAAATATTTCATTCTAAGGCCACGCACAGTGGCTCACACCTGTTATCCCAGCACTTTGGGAGGCCAAGGTGGGCAGATCACCTCGGATTAGGAGTTCAGGACCAGCCTGGCCAACATGGTGAAACCCTGTCTCTACGAAAAATACAAAAATTAGCTGGGTGTGGTGGCGGGCACCTGTAATCCCAGCTACTCAGGAGGCTGAGGTGCGAGAATTGCTTGAACCCAGGAGGTGGAGGTTGCAGTGAACCGAGACTGTGCTACTGCACTCTAGCCAGGGCGACAGAGCAAGACTCCATCTCTAAATAAATAAATATATAAAATATTTCATTCTAGTCCTAGTATCCACAGGTGATCATGTTTATGATATGCTTAGGTTTATAATCCTTTTTCAGTGTGTGTATGTGTGTGTATCTTTTATAAAACTAAAATTAGACCATATTTTTTATTTTTCAACTTAGTAGCATTATGCAAACATCTCTCCATGTCTTTAAATATTCTTTTACATCATTAATTTCATGGATTCATAGTTCTTTCTCCTATTAATGCGCCTACTTTATTTTCTATTTTCTCCCCACCCTTTATTTTTGGAAAAATGTTGGCCTCCCAGCTTTTCCCCTTGTTTTTGTACACATGCTGCCTATAGATACCTCTTTATTCATATTCATATTTATTTCCTAAGGTTAAATTTCTGGAAGTGGAATTACTAGGTCAAAGATTATGTAAAATTTTGATCTGGTTTTCAAATCACTTATACACACACACACACATTTTAAAAACTAGAGTCAGAAGCTTACTCTGTTGCTCAGGCTGGAATGCACTGCCACAATCATCGCTCACTGCAACCTTGAACTCCTAGACTCAAGTGATCCTCCCACCTCAGCCTCCCGAGTAGCTGAGACTACAGGTGTGTGACATAACGCATGGCTGGTATTTAAAAAAATTTTTTTTAGAGAAAGCATCTTGCTATGTTGCCAGGTTGATCTTGAGCTCCTGGCCTCAAGCAATCCATCCTCCTGGGCCTCCCAAAGTGCTGGGATGATAGGTTTGAGCCACCGTGCCCAGCCTATATATCCAAATTAATGCCTAATCAGCAATAAATGAGATTGCGCATTTTCCACAGCTTTGTGAACATGGAACAGCCCCATTGAAAAGAAAATCTTTCTAAATTTGATAACGTATCTGATTGTTTTAATGTATTTCATCAGAAATATTTCATCGTTTTTGTCTCATTATTTACTTGATTAATAATGAGTTAAACATTTTCATAAATGTCTTATAACTTACAAACAGAATCTGAGAGTGCTGAATTGTGATAAAGGAAGTGCTCAAATGAGAAATTTTACTTTTACTTCTTCTCTATGAGCTGTTATAAATTATACAGAAAAAATAATACGTGGTATATATTGACCATAAGTAGCAGAAGCTGTAATCCAGGTTTTGCATACATTATCTTATTTACTCCTCACGAATCTAATGAGATGGGCTAACCACTATTTTACATATGAGGATGTGGACCTCCGAGAGGGTAAATAAATTGCCCAAGAACACACAGCCAGTAGTGTACTCTGCTCAGATGGCATATTTGGGTTTTCTTTCTCCCAAGACTGTGCTCTTCCCCTCTACTAACTTGTTTCTGATAGAGTCACTCTTTCCACATTTGCTGTCTAGCTTGGTCTAGATAGAAAACATTTTTTTCTACTGCCATAATTCTTGCCATGGCTGTTATAGAGTTCATTTGTCCTCATAATTGGACAGGGCTAAGGGAGCAAGAGGCTTTTGAATTTCAATGGTAACTCTTGACCATCTGAGGATCTCTTGAGATTCTGTTTCCTGGGTTTAAAAGAGCTTCCCTTTTCATCTCTTAACAATGTTGACAAATTAAAACCTGTTTTATCTGCTTCATGTGGACCCATTCCAGCTTCACCTTGCCTCCTGAGTTGACTGAGATTTTCAGTGGGAAAAACAGTATTAGCCAGTTTAGTGTGGCGACTCTACCCTGACAAAACCTTATGAAATTGAAATCTTATTGTAAGCCTCATATTGCCTTTATGAAACTCCAGAATAGGGACTCACTGGAGGATATCCTGGGTTTAGCAATTAGTTTTGGCAACAGAGTATACTCTAGAGCACAGTAATCCCATAGAAAATTAAACTAGGAGTCTTTGGCTTTTTAAATGTTTTGTTGTATTACTTTGTTTTAATCAAACAAATATATTAGTTAAAATGTAATTTGCAAGATCAATGATGTGGCTTAGAAAAAAAGAGAATGTCAGGTCACAGAGGCATCTTAATTATTGAAAGGAATCTGACTAAAACTACAATTAGAGAGTTAAAAATAACAAATCTTTTGAAATATAATTGTTTACGAACAAGTAAAAGAACAAACGGGATATATTTAACACCAAAATGGCCTAAGCTATAATTTACCTTTCAGATTTGGTAATTGAACCAATACATATATATGAGAATAATTATGTTTTAATCACATAAATGTAAAAAATGTTTTTATTAATTATGACTTTGTAAGTTAGCTTGAAGTGCTATACTTATCAGTAGTAGCTTAAAATTAATTAATTGTAATATCATTTGAAAATATACCAATTTTTTGTAACCTCTTACCACTTTTTACCTTGTATCATAAAACATTTAAAATACATTATTTGATGTGAGTCTCAGAACAATGTATGTTGCAATGTAAGTGGCAGAATACCATTTTCATCTGGTATTGCAATGAATTTTCTCTCATGATGCTTCTGCCATTTTTTTTCCTGTGGTAAGTGTTTCATTTCTTTATTCTAAATTTTTAGTTGACACATAATTATTTTAAGCCAAGTTTTATATTATGTGCATTTTTTTTTTTCTGGAAAAGGTTTTGATAGTAAAATATCAAAACTAAGTCATTAGAAGAAAGATAATTTATAGAAAACTTTAAAAAGCAGTAACAAAGTTAGCCTTTTATTACTCTTTTTATTATACAATAAACTTTTTATTATATAATTTATTATACAATCATACAATTTATTATACAAAATTGTATATTTTATTCAATTTTTATTATACAAATAGTATAATTGTATTTATACAATTTATTATACAATTATACAATTTATTATTATCTAATTATACAATTACACAAAAACTCTTTATTATACAATTTTTATTATATATTTGTTTTCTAAGTCATGTTGTAGAAGATGAAAATATGAAGATGGGGTCTATCTCTTAGTCATCTTTGTTTTCCTGACTAAGTTCTATTAAAAAAAATTGTATGATTTCTTTTCTTTTTCATGCCAAAGAAACTGAAGGACAAGGGACTTTCTAAAAAGATAGTGATTGTAATTATCCAGTGTCAGAGAAAACAAAAATTAAAAAAATATTCAGGGGGCTTTGACATTTAGGATAATAGATAATTTTGTTTTTTTATTTTCTGTGAGTCTTCTTTCAGTTATCAACTAAATACTGGAATTCTTGTATCAAAATATTTTCCTTTGAGTTTCTCAGTCCCAAATTGACTATAAAAATGTAATTGTCGATGTTTGAGGAGGCCAAAAAATAATACTTCTCTGTCTTCCTTGTCTTCAGAAATAATTGAGAAATAAGCACAAGAGTCAGATCTATGGAAAACACAGTATTGTTTAATAATTGATAAGTCTTAGATTAGAAGATGTGGCACAGAGGTACAGCCCCAGTGGGGACTCTCTTATACTTTACTCTTGAATGAGACCTACTCATCCAGCCACCATTCTCTGTCTCGTGGGCAGACAGCTTTCTGCATGGCACAGAGCAGTCCAGAATGACACTACCCTGTCTGAGGGGAATGATGAGCTTCAGGGCACACCACCCTCAAAATACCCCCAAAATGTGGCATATTGAATATTTTAAGCTAAAGAAGTTTGAGAGACAGCATGTGCCAGAAGGATTTTCTGCCCTTCGCCTGAAGCAGGTCATGAGACCCTCATGTCAGAGATGACCTCCCTATGTCCAGAGGAAAGCAGCCCCGTTATCTCTGAAGACACAGGGAGCCAGCAAATAGCAGGCCTTGTTAGATCTCCCTCAGTTTATCACCATGAGATCACACCATTTTGCTCTACCACATTTCTCCAGACTATTCACTCTTCGTCAAACCCACTTTAAAAAACACTCAGGTTTTAACATTTCTCTAGATCTTTATTTCCTTATAGAGGCTCCCATAAACCTTAGGTTAAATACATTTGTATGCTTTTCTCTTGTTAATCCATCTTTTGTTATAGGAGCCTTAGTCATGAACCTAAGATAGGATATTTTTCCTACCCTACAGAAGGTATATGCAAAACAGCCAGATCCCAGAAGGGGTGAGCTCACCAGTTCATCATCCTCCTCTCTTCAGAAAGGATGTGAATCTAAAGTGTGGGGAAAAGCCAAGGAAACCACCACCACATGGAAACACAAAAGCAGAGGTATGTGATAGTCTTTATGCTAATATAACTGGACGTTATGCAGCTCGAAAATATCATGTATCTGCTGAAGGTGAGAAACTTAATCTGACAAATCCCAAGTGACACAGTCAATTCTAGTGCAAAATGTAGTTTCTTAACCCAATGCCTCTCCACCCCTACTCATGCTCCACTTCTTTTCCCTATTTCTACTTGGGGTCATCTAACATCTGTGGAGTCTTATGTACTTTTGTGGTTTCAGTAGAAGGCCATCTGCCAGGAGTTCCTGCTGGCTCCAGCTGAGGAGTGGCAAAAACCGTCAGAAAAAAATGTCCAAGACTTGCAATTAGGTAAAAGAGATTCCTGGGTGTTGTTTCTGGAGAGTAAGTGCATTGTCATTGTCATGATGTGTAACTGTTTGACTTTTTACTGAGTAGTCTATTTTACAGCTCTGAAAAGGTCACTTGCAGGAAACTGAAAGTAATGCAAGTGATTGCTGTCCATAACAACATAAATGAATTTTTTCCAATAGAAATGTAATTGATTTCTGCCCAGTATAAAAGATAACTCCAAGCATTATGTTTTATGAACCAATAGAAAAATAATCATCAATCTTACATCTTTTAGCAAAATCATTTCAGAATTCTTGACTGCCTATGTATTACTCTTCTTCAAATTCTCCCCTGAACAGGTCTTAACATCTTGGTTCCATCCTTAATTAATAAGCTGAATAAAACTGTAGCATGTGTTCATTTTACATTTGCAAGAGAGTCATGACTTTATCTTTATAAAATTTATACATAGCAGCCCTGTGTGGTCTCAGGGGTCTGTCTCTATCTTTGCCACATCCCATACTGATGTCCATAGCTACTCTAGCTGGTCCTAGCTAGTCCTCTGTTCTATCACAGGTGAGGCATGGTACTGGCTCTAGGGTTGCGGTGAGGGAGGAACACTCAGTATCTTCCCTTGTTTTTGTTCCTCTCCACTCTTACTGGCATTTTTCATTCACTTAGATCTATTCAGATCCACCGTCTGTCCCCAGCTTGACTATCCTAAGTCTTTGCTTTGGGGTTCTCTCCCCTTCATTGTGAAGACTGACTGCCTGGCCTCCTTCTGTAAGTACATAGCTACTTCTTTGCCCCATGGGTATACAAGAACTTCTAAAATCTAATCTACATTCACAGGGATTGCAGGGAGTCAAGCTATCACAGGAATGGCTATTTCAAGTCCTCTCTGCCTAAATATACTCCAATAACATTGTCTGAGTCTATTTTGTATTATTACAAAAGAATACCTGAGAGTGGGTAATTTACAAACAAAAGAGGTTTGTTTAGCTCATAGTTTTGCAGGCTGAGAAGTTCAAGGGCATAGTCCTGGCTTCTGTGCTGCTTCACAACATGGTGGAGAGGGTCAAAGGAGAGGCAGACATGGGTGAAGAGGGGAAAACCTGAGGAGCATCCTGGCTTTATAACAACTCACTCTTGCGAGAACTAATCCACTCCTGCAAGAAGTAGTTTTGTCTCACTAGAGCAAGAACTGACTTATACATGAAAACAGCAGTAAGACATTCATGAGAGATCTGCTTCCATAACTCAAACACCTCCCACTAAGCTCCACCTGCCAACACTGCCACATTGGGGATCAAATTTCAACATAAGTTTGGGTGGGACAAACCAACCATATCCAAATCATACCAACCATATTTATGCCATTGCTTCCACGCTGGGTATGCCTAGGAACACTCTGCAAAGCCTTTTCTTTGCAGAATTCTAAGCTAGAAGTGGGACACAATCCTCTTCTGCTTTTAGATTTTAAAATCTATCTAGGAGTTTCTATCCCTTCCTCCCTGTGCTTTCAAACTTAAAAACAAGGTGAGCAGAAAGAAGGGACCCATATTTAGATTTAAACCTTAATTTTTTTCTCCTGAACCTCTCCAGATCTTCCCCCACTGTGTAGTAAGGATCTTTATTAGGTGGGAAAACCCTTCTTCAGTCTTATAGTACAGAATCCTTTTCACTTCATTATGTACCCAGCAGTCATTCAGGAGCAGGTTGTTCAGTTTTCATGTAGTTGAGCGGTTTTGAGTGAATTTCTTAATCCTGAGTTCTAGTTTGATTGCACTGTGGTCTGAGAGACAGTTTGTTACAATTTCTGTTCTTTTGCATTTGCTGAGGAGTGCTTTACTTCCAACTATGTGGTCAGTTTTGGAATAAGTGCGATGTGGTGCTGAGAAGAATGTATATTCTGTTGATTTGGGGTGGAGAGTTCTGTAGAGGTCTATTAGGTCTGCTTGATGCAGAGCTGAGTTCAATTCCTGGATATCCTTGTTAACTTTCTGTCTCGTTGATCTGTCTAATGTTGACAGTGGGGTGTTAAAGTCTCCCATTATTATTGTGTGGGAGTCTAAGTCCCTTTATGGGTCTCTAAGGACTTGCTTTATGAATCTGGGTGCTCCTGTATTGGGTGCATATATATTTAGGATAGTTAGCTCTTCTTGTTGAATTGATTCCTTTACCATTATGTAATGGCCTTTTTGTCTCTTCTGATCTTTGTTGGTTTAAAGTCTGTTTTATCAGAGAGTAGGATTGCAACCCTTGCTTTTTTTGGTTTTCCATTTGCTTGGTAGATCTTCCTCCATCTCTTTATTTTGAGCCTATGTGTGTCTCTGCACATGAGATGGGTCTCCTAAATACAGCACACTGATGGGTCTTGACTCTTCATCCAATTTGCCACACTGTGTCTTTTAATTGGAGCATTTAGCCCATTTACATTTAAGGTTAATATTGTTATGTGTGAATTTGATCCTGTCATTATGATGTTAGCTGGCTATTTTGCTCATTAGTTGATGCAGTTTCTTCCTAGCATTGGTGGTCTTTACAATTTGGCATGTTTTTGCAGTGACTGGTACTGGTTGTTCTTTTCCATGTTGAGTGCTTCCTTCAGGAGCTCTTGTAAGGCATGCCTGGTGGTGACAAAATCTCTCAGCATTTGCTTATTTGTAAAGGATTTTATTTCTCCTTCACTTATGAAGCTTAGTTTGGCTGGATATGAAACTCTGGGTTGAAAATGCTTTTCTTTAAGAATGTTGAATATTGGCCCCCACTCTCTTCTGGCTTGTAGAGCTTCTGCCAAGAAATCCGCTGTTCGTCTGATGGGCTTCCCTTCGTGGGTAACCTGACCTTTCTCTCTGGCTGCCTTAACATTTTTTCCTTCATTTCAACCTTGGTGAATCTGACAATTATGTTTCCTGGAGTTGCTCTTCTCAAAGAGTATCTTTGTGGTGTTCTTTGTGTTTCTTGAATTTGAATGTTGGTCTGCCTTGCTAGGTTGGAGTTCTCCTGGATAATATCCTGAAGAGGGTTTTCCAACTTGGTTCCATTCTCCCCATCACTTTTAGGTATACCAGCCCAACGTAGATTTGGTCTTTTCACATAGTCCATATTTCTTGGAGGCTCTGTTTGTTTCTTTTTACTCTTTTTTCTCTAAACTTCTCTTTTTGCTTCATTTCATTCATTTGGTCTTCAATCACTGATACCCTTTCTTCCAGTTGATCGAATCTGCTACTGAAGCTTGTGCATGCATCACGTAGTTCTTGTGCCATGGTTTTCAGCTCCATCAGATCATTTAAGGTCTTCTCTATGCTGTTTATTCTAGTTAGCCATTCGTCTAATCTTTTTACAAGGTTTTTAGCTTTGTGATGGGTTCCAACATCCTCCTTTAGCTTAGAGAAGTTTGTTATTACCAGTTGTCTGAAGCCTTCTTTTCTCAACTCGTCAAAGTCATTCTCTGTCCAGCTTTGTTCTGTTGCTGGCGAGGAGCTGTTTCCTTTGGAGGAGAAGAGGCACTCTGATTTTTAGAATTTTCAGCTTTTCTGCTCTGGTTTCTCTCCATCTTTGCGATTTTATCCACTTTTGGTCTTTGATGAGGGTGAAATACAGATGGAGTTTTGGTATGGATATCCTTTCTCTTTGTTAGTTTTCCTTTTAACAGTCAGGACCCTCAGCTGCTGGTCTGTTGAAGTTTGCTGGAGGTCCACTCCAGATCTGTTTGCCTGGGTGTCAGCAATGGAGGCTGCAGAACAGCAAATATTGCAGAACGGCAAATGTTGCTGTCTGATCGTTCCTCTGGAAGCTTTGTCTCAGAGGGGCAGCCAGTCATATGAGGTGTCAGTGGGCCCCTGTTGGGAGGTGCCTCCCAGTTAGGCTACTCAGGGGTCAGAGACCCACTTGAGGAGGCAGTTTGTCTGTTCTCAGATCTCAAACTCCATGCTGGGGGAACCACTACTCTCTTCAAAGCTGTCAGACAGGGACGTTTAAGTCTGCAGAAGTTTCTGCTGCCTTTTGTTCAGGTATGGAGTCTACAGAGGCAGGCAGGCCTCCTTGAGCTGTGGTGGGCTCCACCCAGTTCGAGCTTCCAGGCCACTTTGTTCACCTACTAAAGCCTCAGCAATGGTGGGTGCCCCTCCCCCATCCTCTCTGCCTCCTTGCAGTTCGATCTCAGACCTCATTGCTGTGCTAGCAATGAGGGAGGCTCTGTGGGCATGGGACCCTCCGAGCCACACATGGGATATAATCTCCTGGTGTGCCATTTGCTAAGACCATTAGAAAAGCAGAGTATTAGGGTAGGAGTGACCCGATATTCCAGGTGCCATCTGTCAAGGCTTCTCTTGGCTAGGAAAGGGAATTCCCCAACCCCTTGCAGTTCCCAGGTGAGGCGATGCCTCACCCTGCTTCAGCTCACGCTCTGTGGGCTGCACCCACTGTCCTGCACCCAGTGTCTGACAAGCCCCAGTGAGATGAGCCCGGTACCTCAGTTGGGAATGCAGAAATCACCCATTTTCTGCGTCAGTCATGCTGGGAGCTGTAGACTGGAGCTGTTCCTATTTGGCCATCTTGGAACCTAACTCCAGAATCCTTTTCACTCTGTGATTTGAGGCATGATAAGCTCTATTCTCTACATCAGCCAGGATTTGCTTATAATGCAAACAGAGGAATACCTAAAAATCTCTTCTTTTTCAAGATTCTGGCTTTTGCCAATCAAACATTCTTTGGATTTTATATTATTTATTTGCTATGGACTTAGCTCTATTTTAAAGCTGAGCAATGGTGTTTCTTTCAGTATAAATTTGCATCTCCTTTCTCTACTCCTCCCCTCCTTATTCTCTTTCCCATACACTTACAAAGCAACAAATGATGCTTTTTACAACTGGAGTGACTATGTGACTTGAAAGTTTTAGAAATTACTGAGAATAAAAAAATACATCAATTGATATTTTCAAGTTCTTCTGCATACACCATTACTTTTCAAAAGAGAAGATAGTATCAGTGCACTTTCTTCTGAATGTTGCCTTAAATGAATCTCAGAAAACATCCTTTTGAACTTTATGTGAAGAGTTGTACAAAAGCTCTGTTAATATTGTGTCAGATTTTAAAAAATGGACTATTAAGCTTCTATCATTCTTTTTATTTTGATCCAGATATCTGAGAGTATGAATGTTCTTAGTGCAAATAATAAATTGAATGCTCTCAAGCGGATAAAATTTTAAAATAATTCTATCTTAAGATGTCTAACAAAATGAATAAAAATTATAAACTCTTATGAATGAGGTTTTACTCTCTAAGTGTTTCTTGTTAAGAACCATAGAAGGACTTCCCTTTTAGGAATGCTTTGGATATTTGAATACATTTAATGCCAGGGCATAAGCTAAGGGTCGTTAGCTTTTCTCCCCCTACCACAGCACCAAGAGACCTAACATTCACCCATTTGTAACAGTTGTTTTAGAACAGTGATTGTCAAGGAGAGGAAAAATGAGGAAGCATAGCAGAATTTCTAGGGAACTGTAGAAAGAGAGAGCATATTGGGAAGGTCTTGTGATATTTGAAAATTACTCTGAAATGTTTCTGGAACTCCTTCCACTGGTTCTCATGGAAGAAGTCTAACCTCTTAGGATGTGCAAGTTTAATGGAGTAAATGTAACACTTCATCTTGTGCATGAAGTGCTATATTCAGAAGCAAAATACTAAAAGCTATAGGTTTTTTAAAAAGTAACTTTTAATTAAAAGCAACTCAACATTTTAAAAGCATTCTACATTCTCCCTTTCCCCTGACATTTGAAATTCTCAATGAAGTCTTTCCTGAGACATTTAAATAGACATTCAACATTGTGAGAGTTCCTCCTTTTGGGGGTTTTATAAACGCAAAGCACAGAACACATCAAAGTAAAGACATATTTGTTCATCTATTTCTATTCATTTTTCTTTCCCTTTTTCCTCTTCCTCTATTCCAGCCCACTCTGTCCCACCGACCCCATAGCGAGTGTCTTAGGAGGTCTCATTCTGACTTAAGACTCTGTCTTAATGTCTTTTTAATTTTTTTCTAAAACAGGGAAATGTCTTCAAGGGCCAGATAGGTAATATACATGTGAGTTATAGAACAGAGGAAGTGGGAGAAAGGGAATTTAGCTAACTAAGTTCACATCTTTCTCAAGAACATTCAGATTAAAATTTAAAAGCCACACTGTTCTGATGAGATGAAACAAGTGTACAAGAGCACCAATTTCATCCCCATTTTAGCATGCACTCAAAAAAGAAAATCCTAATGCATTTTGCCATTGCCAGACAGCTCTTATTTCTTTTATATCCCTCTCTCCTAGTGGTTTCAGGGCAATTTCTTAAAATTCAGTGGTGTGCTTATTCAGTGTTGTAATGATACCCTGAGCTTTGTACTGTGAATATTTCATTTAATTTCTTGTGCCTGTGCAATAGAGGACTAATCTGTACAACTAAACTTTCTTATATCATGTCTCTATGTAGTCCATCTGGTTATTTACAAACACTGGCAAGTCTCATTTCTTTCTGTAATATTGTTTTTAATTTTTTTCCTCCCTTCTCTGTTTCTTAAATGTTTAGCCAGCTTTGTCTTTTAATGTCAGTCCTCATTGCATAGTAGCATTTAGTGAACTTTCAGTTCATCTGTAATGATTTCTCTGTAAGTCAATTGATTTGCTGCTAAAGGATTTCAACAAAAGATCAGCATGACTGAATGTCCTTGTCAACTGCTCCTCATTCTTGCCTTCTTGTCTTCAAGCTTGCTGGTCTTGTTAGAGTGCTGCTTTAACCTGGAAAAGAATTTCAAGTGGCTGTTATGAAGGAAGAAGAAGACTAGAAGACTATTTTAAATTACCTATTGAAACTCTACTTTTTTTTTTTTTACATTTTCCATTTGGAAAATTTCCTTTGCTGTGTTGCTTTCTGATTGGCTTCTAGATGTCTCCTTGCATCAATGGATACATTTCCTTCTTAAGAAATTGAATTTTAGCTCAATCTGAGTAGCCTTCCCTTTCTAGAACTATCAGACATCTTACAAATTTGAACTTTTTTATAACTCTTTTCTTGGCATGACCAATGATTTAGCTAATTAGCACATGGCTTTTTATTCAGAGAAATCTTGTTTGAATTCTGTTTCTGGTTAAATGATTTTTAACAAGAAGTTAATCTCGTTGTAAAATAAGAGTGCTTATACCCTTTTCATAGTAATTGTGTAAAGACTTAGGATTACAGTAGGCAAAGGAAGGTGTTTTCAATAAAACAAAGTGTCCTTCCAGTTCCCTGCTTTAAAGTAGGGTCCTCAATCTTCCCATCTCCATTGTCAGTGTATGTATCACTCGGGATAAGCTAAATTATGCTAAAGTAACAAGCAAACACCAGATCTCAGCGGCTTAGAGCAATCAAGATTTATTTCTTATTCATACTACTATTCATCATGCATAGTTGGGGCTTTACTCCATGTGCTTCTCATTCAGGAACCTCGGTGAGGAGGCTTGATCATTTGGAATGTCACCAGTTACTGTAGCAGGGAGAAGGGAAGAGAAAGAATCATGTACCAGCTCTTAAATAATTCTGCCCAAAAGTGACACACATCACTTTCACTGATGTTTTATTAACTGTAGCCGGTTAGCCACACCTAATCCAAGAAGGCAGATTTCTGTGTGCCCAGAGAAGGGAAGAGGACTACATGTATTGATGAAAGGCATGAATAATATCGATCATTAAATATTTCCCGGTTGTCCTTTTTGAACTTCCTTTTTTTTTTTTTTTTTTTAAAGACAGAGTCTTGCCCTGTCACCCAGGCTGGAGTGCAGTGGCACGATCTTGGCTCACTGCAACCTACACCTGCCAGGTTCAAACGATTCTCCTGCCTCAGCCTCCCAAGTAGCTGGGACTACAGGTGTGTACCACCACACCCAGCTAATTTTTGTGTTTTTAATAGAGACAGGGTTTTCACCATGTTGGTCAGGCTGGTCTTGAACTCCTGACCTCATGATCCACTCACCTCAGTCTCCCAAAGTGCTGGGATTACAGGTGTGAGCCACTGTGCCAGGCCTCCGGTTGTCCTTTTTGAGCCCAAATAAGATCTTTTACTGGCACTCATGTGCCAGTAAAACTATAACATCCATTGATATTATAGTTATTTTGAATTGTAAATGACATAAAGTGGAGCCAGAGTGGCTAACTCTGGTTTTTGTATTCTTTCTTGAGACTACCTGAGAGGACACAAAGTGGATACTTAGCCCTTGTCCAGTCTTCTAGATATTTGGGTTGCTTACTCACAGCACTCTCTTCTTTCAGAGAGAAAGAGGGGTTGGAGAGTAAGAAAATTAAAATAACCAATGTTCTCCTATTAAGTGCTATTTTAAATACCTATTGTTTTCCTTAATCACATAAGTAATACATTGAAGATACATATGCAAATACCTCAGTATGTATAAGCTGGCAACTTACATGGTACTTTTTATGTATAGGATTATTTTCAAGGAAGCTCAGTCTATCTGTCAAAATTTATTAGATAGAAATTCTAATTTTGCCTTTATAACTCAATGAACAATTAAAGGGTCTAATTCAAACTTTTTGAGAATATTTTCTTTTTTTTCCAAATTATTACATACTCAGATACACTCTTGAATCTCTCATTCAACAAGTCCCCAAACTTTGCCCATGAAACTTTTCTTCTCTTTCTTTTCTTCATACCCCATCATTCTAATTTACATCATGTTAATCTTTTTGGATTATATTTACATATTTAGTTTCTCTTCCGTTTTGCTCCAATTCAAATTCTTTATAACAACCACAAGAACATGAAACTCCTGTAAATAGCCAATGTATTAATTAGGGTAGGACAGGCTCTGTCCTGTAGTAACAGAGCAATTCTGACACCTCAGTGGCTTCACAAAAATTTTATTTCTCACTTATGCAAAGTCTAATGCAAGTTGAGCAGCTTTCCCCCAAGCAGTGACTCAGAGGTCCATGTTTCTTCCATCAAGGAGTTCCTCGGAATCTTACACTTCCAAATTCATCCTTAGATGGGTGGACATTGATAAGGCAGGAAAGAGAGCCAAGGTGTTCAAGAGAAATTTTAGGGGCCTGATCCAGTGGCATACGTGACTTCTTTTCACATTCTAGTGGCCAGAATGATCTCATGGTTCCAACCTAATTGCAAAAGAGGCTGGGAAATGTGGTCTCCTGTGTGTCAAGGAAGGGAAAGATAAGTAAGCATCTATCCAGTCTAGCTCACAGCAAGCAGGTAAAAGTCTTCCTTTCCTTTTCCCCAAAATAGTTATTGACAACTAATACGGTCTCTAAGTTTCTAATTTTTCATATTTCATGATTCTAAGACATTACATATGTTTTTTCTTGGAGTCTTATTACAAGATAAATCATCAGTAAGGTTTTGTGTTTTGGTTAAGTGTAAAGAGGGTTTATACTAAGTCTAAAGTTCATTAGACAAATTCCAATTCAACTATAGATTATTTTGGAGGTCCCACTGCATTAACAAGTACGTTTTTGTCCATGGGCAGAAACTCAACACTAACTTTGTTTTAGCAAAAAAAGAAAAGTGCAGAGGCACAAAGCTTTAGGCACAGCTGGATCCTGGGGCATACATAAGATCATTAAGCCTCTATCTATTTTCATTTCTTACAGTGTCTCTATGGCTTGGTCCCTAGTGGCCCAAGATTCAGATCCTACCATCTTGGCAACCACAGTGAAAAGAGAGTATATTTCTCATTAGACATAACAGAAAATTCCTGGGGAGTATTCTGTTCAGGTTGGATCATATGTTCATCCTTGAGCCAACCACAATAGACAACAAGATGGAATTCTGTGATTGGCTTGGCCTGGGTTCCATGTCCATCCCTGTGGGCAGGGAAAGAGTGAAAACAGCCTTATGTGGATCACATGAAATGGATTCCTCATAGGAAAGAATGCTCCTGTTGCTAGAAAAGGAGAGTATTCTAAGCTGGCAAAAATAACAGATATTTACTTCACATATGAAAACCAATCTGTTGATCTCAGACTTGCAATGGATGGCTGAATTTCATCCAAGCTTTTCTTTGCATAAGTGACTGGGGAAGAAGTACTGACTTTACTTTTATCATTTACAGTGTTTTTTATTTTTATTTTTTCTGTATATGCTAGTTAATTAAATTGAATAAAAGAAATTCCTATATTATGATCATTTAGTCTCAGTAGTAGCCAATAAATATTTCTGGAAAGAAGTACCCAGTACCTGTGTGGGTGCTATTACTGAATTTTTTTTTAAAATTATACTTTAAGTTCTAGGGTACATGTGCACAATGTGCAGGTTTGTTACATATGTATACATGTGCCATATTGGTGTGCTGCACCCATTAACTCATCATTTACATTAGGTATTTCTCCTAATGTTATCCCTCCCCACTCCCTCCACCCCATGACAGGTCCCAGTGTGTGATGTTCCCCATTCTGTTTCCAAGTGTTCTCATTGTTCAATACCCACCTATGAGAGAGAACATGCAGTGTTTAGTTTTCTGTCCTTGTGAGAGTTTGCTCAGAATGATGGTTTCCAGCTTCATCCATGTCCCTACAAAGGACATGAACTCATCCCTTTTTTATGGCTGCATAGTATTCCATAGTGTATATGTGCCATATTTCTTAATCCAGTCTATCATTGATGGACATTTGGGTTGGTTCCAAGTCTTTGCTATTGTGAATAGTGCCACAGTAAACATACGTGTGCATGTGTCTTTATAGCAGCATGATTTATAATCCTTTGGGTATATACCCAGTAATGGGATGGCTGGGTCATATGGTACTTCTAGTTCTAGATCCTTGAGGAATCGCCATACTGTTTTCCATAATGGTTGAACTGGTTTACAGTCCCACCAACAGTGTAAAAGTGTTCCTATTTCTCCACGTCCTCTCCAGCACCTGTTGTTTCCTGACTTTTTAATGATCACCATTCTAACTGGTGTGAGATGGTATCTCACTGTGGTTTTGATTTGCATTTCTCTGATGGCCAGTGATGATGAGCACTTTTTCTATGTGTCTGTTGGCTGCATAAATGTCTTCTTTTGAGAAGTGTCTGTTCATATCCTTCACCCACTTTTTGATGGGGTTGTTTGATTTTTTTCTGGTAAGTGTGTTTAAGTTCTTTGTAGATTCTGGATATTAGCCCTTTGTCAGATGGGTAGATTGCACAAATATTCTCCCATTCTGTAGGTTGCCTGTTAACTCTGATGGTAGTTTCTTTTGCTGTGCAGAAGCTCTTTAGTTTAATTAGATTCCATTTGTCTATTTTGGCTTTTGTTGCCATTTCTTCTGGTGCTTTAGTCATGAAGTCCTTGCCCATGCCTATGTCCTGAAATGTTTTGTTTAAAGTTTTGACAATCTGAGGGTAAGAATGTCACAAGTGGCCATTAGTAAGCCATATTCTATTCATATTCTGCACCAGTAACACCTTCGCTATAACCATAGAGAGCTGGCCTTGCTAGTGAAATATTAACACAGCCTGTCTTCTTCAATTGAAAATGAATACGTTTCAAAACAAAATGTTAATGACATGGTTTGGCTGTGTCCCCACACAAATTTCATCTTGAACTGTAGTTCCCATAATCCACATGCATTGTGGGAGGGACGCAGTGGGAGGTAATTGAATCCTGGGGGCAGTTACCTCCATACTGTTATCTTGATAGTGAGTGAATTCTCATGAGATCTGGTGGTTTTATAAAGGGCTTTCCTCCCCACTTTGCTCTGCTCTTTTCCTTGCTGCTGCCATGTGAAGAAGGATGTGTTTGCTTCCCCTTCCACCATGATTGTAAGTTGCTTGAGGCCTCCCCAGCCACGGTGAACTGTGAGTCAATTAAACCTCTTTACTTTATAAATTACCCAGTCTCGGGTATGTTTTTATTAGCAGTGTGAGAATGGAATAATACAGTAAATTGGTACTGCAGAGAGTGGGATGCTGCTATAAAGATACCCAAAAATGTGGAAGCTGCTTTGGAACTGGGCAACAGGCAGCAGTTGGAACCATTTAGAGGTCTCAGAAGAAGACAGAAAAATGTGGAAAAGTTTGGAACTTCCTAGAGGCTTGGAGGCTCAGAAGACAGGAAGATGTGGGAAAGTTTGGAACTTCCTAGAGACTTGCTGAATGGCTTTGACCAAAGTGCTGACAGTGATATGGACAAAGAAGTCCAGGCTGAGGTGTTCTTAGATGCAGATGAGGACCTTGTTGGGAACTGGAGCAACGGTGACTCTTGTTATGCTTTAGCAAAGAGACAGGTGGCATTTTGCCCCTGCCCTAGAGATCTGTGGAACTTTGAACTTGAGAGAGATGGTTTAGGGTATTTGGCAGAAGAAATTTTTTTTTTCTTTTTTTTTTTTTTCTTTTTTTTTTTTTTTTTTTTGAGACGGAGTCTTGCTCTGTCACCCAGGCTGGGGTGCAGTGGCCGGATCTCAGCTCACTACAAACTCCGCCTCCCGGGTTTACGCCATTCTTCTGCCTCAGCCTCCCAAGTAGCTGGGACTACAGGCGCCCGCCACCTCAACCAGCTACTTTTTTGTATTTTTTAGTAGAGAGGGGTTTCACCGTGTTAGCCAGGATGGTCTCGATCTCCTGACCTCACGATCCGCCCGTCTCGGCCTCCCAAAGTGCTGGGATTACAGGCTCGAGCCACCGCGCCCGGCCGGCAGAAGAAATTTTTAAGCAGCAAAGTGTTCAAGAGGAAGCACATCATAAAAGTTTGGAAAAGTTGCAGCCTGATGATGCAATAGAAAAGAAAATCTTGGCCAGGTGTGGTGGCTTACACCTATAATCCCAGCACTTTGGGAGGCTGAGGTGGGTGGATCACCTGAGTTCAGGATTTCCAGACCAGCCTGATCAACATGGTGAAACCCTGTCTCTACTAAAAATACAAAAAATTAGCTGGGCATGGCACCTGTAATCACAGCTACTCAGGGGGCTGAGGCAGGAGAATCTCTCGAACCCTGGAGGCGGAGGTTGCAGTGAGCTGAGATCATGCCATTGCACTCCAGCCTGGGTGAAAGAGGGAGACTCTGTCTTAAAAAAAAAAAAAAAAAAAAGGAAAGAAAAAAGAAAAGAAAAGAACATCTCACTTTCTGGGGAGATATTCAAGCCTGCTGCAGAAATTTGCAAAAGTAACAAGGAGTAGAAGACAATGGGGAAAACGTCTCTGGAGCATGTCAGAGACTTTTCTGGCAGGCCCTCCCATCATAGGCCAGGAGGCCTAGGAAGAGAAAATAGTTTTGTGGGCTGGGCCCAGGTCTCCCCTACTGCTCCAGCCATGGCTAAAAGGCCTGAAGCTCAGGCCAAGGCTTCAGAGGGTGCAATCCCCAAGGCTTGGTAGCTTCTATGTGGTGTTGAGCCTGCAGGTGCACAGAAGTCAAGAATTGAGGTTTGAGAACCTCCACCTAGATTTCAGAGCATGTATGGAAATGCTTGGATGTCCAGGCTAAAGTTGGCTGCAGGGGTGGAACCCTCATGGAGAACCTCTGCTAGGGCATTGTGGAATGGAAATGTGGGGTTGGAGCCCTCACACAGAGTCCCCACTGGGGCACTGCCTAGTGCAGCTGTGAGAAGAGGCCCATCATCCTCCAGACTCCAGAATGGTAGATCCACCAACAGCTTGCACAGTTCACCTGGAAAAGCCATAGACACTCAATGCCAGCTCATGAAAACAGCCAGAAAGGGGGGCTGTACCCTGCAAAGCCACAGGGACAGAGCTGTCCAAGGCTGTGGGAGCCCACCTCTTGCATGGATGTGGGCCAATTTCTCCCATTCAGAACAGCTGTATTTACTCAATGCCTATATATACCCTCCTCGCATTGTATCTAGGAAGTAACTAACTTGCTTTCAATTTTATGGGCTCATAGGCAGAAGAGACTTGTCTTGTCTCAGATGAGATTTTGGACTTGGACTTATGAGTTAACACTTTAGGGGACTGTTGGGAGGGCATGATTGCATTTCAAATTGTGAGGACATGAGATCCACCAACAGCTTGCACTGTTCACCTGGAAAAGCCATAGACACTCAATGCCAGCTCATGAAAACAGCCAGAAACGGGGGCTGTTCAGAACAGCTGTATTTACTCAATGCCTGTATACACCCTCCCCGCATTGTATCTAGGAAGTAACTAACTTGCTTTCAATTTTATGGGCTCATAGGCAGAAAAGACTTGTCTTGTCTCAGATGAGATTTTGGACTTGGACCTCTGAGTTCACACTTTAGGGGACTGTTGGAAGGGCATGATTGCATTTCAAATTGTGATGACATGAGATTCTGGAGGGCCCAGGGACAGAATGATATGGTTTAACTGTGTCCCCACGCAAATCTCAACGTGAACTGTAGTTCCCATAATCCCCATGTATCATGGGAGGGACCCCCGGGAGATAACTGAATCATGGGGGCAGTTACCTCCATACTTATCTCATGATAGTGAGTTCTCGTGAGATCTGATGGTTTTATAAGGGGCTTTTCCCCTGCTTCACACTCTGTATTTCTCCTTGCTGCCACCATGTGAAGAACAATGTGTTTGCTTCCCCTTCCACCATGATTGTAAGTTTCCTGAGGCTTCCCCAGCCATGGTGAACTGTGAGTCAATTAAACCTTTATACATTACCAAGTCTTGGGTATATTTTTATTAGCATTGTGAGAACAGACTAATAACGTTAAGGAGGGGGAAATGAACATAGATCCCTCTGGCAGAGTTACTTTTAACTCTTTTAGGGAAATAAAAAATGTTCCAAAGAGTTGATGAAACTAATAGGACTTTTCTTTGCAAAATGCATATACACAGAGGTTAGTTACAACTTTGAAGGATTCTAGACACCTAATGTCATTCCTGAAGGTCCATAAATTCTAGCTTACAAGACTGAGTTACATAACAGAAAGATATAAAAAAGACTAATATGTTGAGAATAGGTTGGGACAATGCAGAAGTGGTACATTTTGGGTTTATCCACTTCAAAGCAGGGCTGGAAAAGTTTTACATTTTAACCCAGGAAATTTAAGTTTAATATGAGTATTTATTTGGGCAGAAGCTCCAAAGGCCATGTGTGAACCAAGGTGACACTTTCTACACAGAAGTTTCATTTAATAGAAAGATAGCAAACCCATATGACAGATTTTAAAAGAGTATAACTCTTTGGATTTCCTTCTACTGAGAGGAGAGGTCTATGTCCTTTTGAATATAGACAGGCTCCATGACTGTTTTGACTGAAGGCTACAGCAAAAATGATGTCGTTCAAATTTCAGGCCGGGGCCTGAAAAGACTGATAGTTTCTACTCTCTTTTTCTTGGAACACTCTTGGACGCCAGCTGCTCTGTAAGATATCTTAATACCTTGAGACCACCATGCTGTGAGAAACCCAAGGCATCTGGGGAACCCCTATAGGATTAGATGCCATGTGGAGAGGGAGAGACTGAAAAGCACCAACACAAAATATGTGAGTGAAGAAGTCATCTTCTATGTTGGGATCCTCCTGCTACTCCAGGTGACAACATGGGGATATGAGACAAGCTACCCTACTGAATAGTTTCATTATTCCTAACCCACAAGATTATGAGCAAAATAAATTGCTGTGTAAGGCTACTATGTTTTATGCAATAATAGTGATATAGTTTGGCTGTGTCCCCACCCAAATCTCATCTTGAATTGTAGCTCTCATAATTCCCATGTGTTGTGGGAGGAAGCTGGTGGGAGATAATTGAATCATGGGGGCGATTTTCCCCATACTGTTCCTATGGTAGTGAATAACTCTCATGAGATCTGATGGTTTTATAAGAGGTTTCCCCTTTTGCTTGGATCTCATCATTCTGTCTCTTGCCTCCCACCATGTAAGACATATCTTTTGCCTTCTGCCATGATTGTGAGGCCTCCCCAGCCACGTGGAATTGTGAGTCCATTAAACTTCTTTTTCTTTTTAAATTACCCAGTTTCATGTATGTCTTTATCAGCAGTGAAAATGAACTGATACAGTCAATTTGTACTGACAGTGAGGTGCTGCTGTAAAGATACCCAAAAATGTGGAAGCGACTTTGGAACCAGGTAGCAGGCAGAGGCTGGAACAGTTTGGAGGGCTTAGAAGAAGACAAGAATATGTGGGAAAGTTTGGAACTTCCTAGAGATTTGTTGAATGGCTTTGACCAAATGCTTCTCATCTCAGATGGAGATGAGAAACTTGATGGGAACTAGAGTAAAGATGATTCTTACTATGTTTTAGCAAAGAGACTGGTGGCATTTTGCCTTTTTTCCTAGAGATTTGTGGAACTTTGAACTTGACATAGGGTATCTGGCAGAGGAAATTTCTAAGTAGCAAAGCATTAAAGATGTGACTTTGGTGCTGTTAAAAACATTCAGTTTTCAAAGGGAAATAGAGCACAAAATTTCAGAAAATTTGCAACCTGATGACACAATAGAAAAAACCCCATTTTCTGAGGGGAAATTCAAGCCAACTGCAGAAATTTGCATAAGTAATGAGGAGCCAAATGTTAATCATCAAGACAATGGGGAAATTGTCTCTGGGGGTGTATATCAGAGACCTTCATGGCAGCCCTTCCCATCACAGGCCAGAAGGCCTAGGAGGAAAAAATGGTCTTGTGGGCTGGGCCCAGTGTCCCCCTGCTATGTGCAGCCAGGGGACTTGGTGCCCTGCATCCCAGCTGCTCTAGCCATGACTAAAGGGGGTCAAGGTATAGCTTGTGCTGTGGCTTCAGAGGGGGCAAGCCCAAACCTTGGCAGCTTCCACATGGTGTTGAGCCTGGGGGTGCATAGAAGTCAAGAATTGAGGTTTGGGAACCTCTGCCTAGATTTCAGAGGATGTATGGAAATGCCTGGATGTCCAGGCAGAAATTTGCTTCAGGGGCAGAGCCTTCTTGGAGAACCTCTGCTAGAGCAGTGCATAAGGGAAGTGTGAGGTTGAAAATCCCCCACAAAATCTCCAGTGGGGCACTGCCTAGTGGAGCTGTGAGAAGAGAGTCACTGTCCTCCACACCGCAGAATGGTAGATCCACTGACAGCTTGCACTGTGCACCCGGAAGAGCCACAGACACTCAACCCCAGCCCATGAAAGCAGCTAGGAGGAAGACTATACCCCACAAAGCCACAGGGGCAGAGCTGCCCAAGGCTGTGGGAGCCCACCTCTTTCATCAGTGTGCCCTGGATGTGAGACATGGAGTCAAAGGAGATCATTTTGGAATTTTAAGAAATGACTGCCCTGCTGGAATTTGGACTTGCATGGTGCCTTGAGTCCCTTCATTTTGGCCAAGTTCTCCCATTTGAAATGGGTGCATTCATCCAATGCCTGTACTCCCATTGTATCTAGGAAGTAACTAACTTCCTTTTGATTTTACACTCTCATAGGCAGAAGGGACTTGCCTTGCCTCAGATGAGACTTTGGACTGTGGACTTTTGAGTTAATGCTGAAATTAGTTAAGACTTTAGGGGACTTTTGAGAAGGCATGATTGGTTTTGAAATGTGAGGACATGAAATTTAGGAGGTGCCCTGGGTTGACGTGGTTTGGTTGTGTCCCCAGCCAAATCTCATCTTGAATTACAGCTCTCATAATTCCTACGTGTTGTGTGAGGGATCTGCTGGGAGATAATTGAATCATGGGGTCGATTTTCCCCATACTGTTCTTGTGGTAGTGAATAAATCTCACGAGATCTGACGGTTTTGTAAGAGGTTTCCCCATTCACTTGGCTCTCATCATTCTCTCTCTTGCCTGTCTCCATGTAAGATATGCTTTTCACCTTTCACCATGATTATGAGGTCTCCCTAGCCACATGGAACTGTGAGTCCATTAAACCTCTTTTTTTTTTCAATAAATTACCCCATCTCAGGTATGTCTTTATTCACAATATGAAAATGGACTACTACAAATAAATAGCCAAAACAACCCAAATCACAGTGGTATGCCTATAAATAAATTTATGCATATTCATATTTTATTCTAGTATAAATGTAAAGAAGAAACTTTGGAACTGTTTTGATCACTAAACATTTTGGTTTTGCGTAACAAAAGAACAAAGTCATTGTTTCCTGGAAACATATTAATCTAAGCATCTGAACTCTGGTCATGTCAGTGAGTGACCATTAGTCTCAACACTTCCCTCTCTAAAATGATTCCAGCTGTGTCATCCCCAAATAAAGAGCATGGCACTCCCTGCTATGTTGTCATTTGTTCAATTGGATTTATCAGTCTTTATTTAGGGCCCACTGTGCTTGACGCTGTGATGAATATAAAACCCAATGAACTGTTCTGTTTTCAAAGGATTTCTCTAATATAGTGAAAACAAAACATATAAGCCTAATGCAATTAAAGAGTAATACTTCACAAAACAAACAACTTTTAAAATGTGTAAGATGAATAATAAGCACTTTGTCTCCCGAAAATGGAGACAATGGGTGGCATAGCAATAATAAAATTAATGATTATTATATTTTATATAAATTATATACTATATACATGAATTATAAAATATAATTTAGGTGGGGAACAGATGTCAGATGATATCTGAAGAAAGTTAGGACTGAAGCAGGCAAGGTGAGCTTTCCAGTTAGAACACTATGCAAGAATATTGACTTTTGGCAGACATTTTCATACTTATTTAGAGATAAAGTTGATTATCTTTTTAAGTTATATTTCTTCTAAAACAGTTTCTATTTGGCATGAAAAATGTAGCTAATTTATCTTAAGGGTCAACAAAAGAGGGGGGAAAAGTCCTCTAAATTTTATATTTAAATGATTAGCAACAGTTCCCCCCCTCTTGAAATTTCTAATAACTTGTCTATTTTATTTCCATCAGTCTTAGCATATTCTACTTAGGCTTACCTGACTTATAGAAACTTCAGAATATTCTACAAATTAATGCTTTGTTTTCAGCTGTCAACTCTCACTTCCTTTTTTCACCCTTAACTCAGCAAGTGTTTAATGAGCATGTATTCAGTACTGGCTGGTTATATGCACCCATTTTGCTGTGCTTGTGTATATCAACTCTAAGTTAAATTATTTTAAATGAATATTTATGGATTAAGCATACTCATTAAAAATAGCATCTCTAAAGTTTTTTCTAAATACAATGTTGCCTTTTCTTAGTAGGTTGTCTACTGGCCCAGGGCAATCTCAGACAAATCACCAAGCCTTGAGACCTCTCTCGGCATTGGTTCCTTCATTTGACAATGGAGAACATGGAAAAGTCCTAAGATTGCATCTTGTTTAAGCATGCAATTATTTGTTTTCAAAGAACATAATGTAAATTGAATTTGGGGAAATCAAATAATAATTTAAATCAAGTACATAAATTATTCTAGGAGAACTCTGTTGTAAATCTTTTTGTGAAGTAAATATTCTGTATTGTAAAAAATAGTTCTTTATTTTTATCTTTGTTTTTCTTTTTGGTAAGGGCAGAAAATTGTGATGATGAATCTAACTGGTGAACTAGGAAAGTTGTTGACAGAAACTAAGTCACAGGGAGAACAGTCATCAGAATTTGGCCACAAAGTTCTGACTAGATAATAGCCAAGGTGACTTTGCTAATAATTTATCCAAAAGTGTTTTACTGATACTTACCATGTTCAAAACATTGAATAAAGAGCTGAAGGAAATAGGAGCTCAGGAAGCTTATATTCCAAGCAGGAACAAAGATATTAAGGAGGACAGAACAGGCAGTGACAATTTTTGAGGAATGAATAGGATTATTTTGTGGGAACAAAAAGAGCATGTGATTGGAGCACTGTAGCAGGATGAAACTGAAGGCTTAGGCAGGAGCAAATCATGCAGTCTCGTAGGTCACATTAAAAATATTGGGTTTGATCTACAAGAAAGGGAAAAGTCTAAAGGAATTTTAACAAGGGAGAGGCATAATCATTTTTGTATCTTTTAAAAGAGAATACTCTGGCTTTATGTGCAAATGAATGGAGGAGAGTGAGAACAGATAGAGTGTCAGTTAAGAGACCATAGCACAGGACCTGGAAGGCTACAGTATGGTAGGGAAGAAGTCAGGCAGAGTCATGGACTTGAGGATGAGTATGGGAGTACTGGAATCATGAAGTTTACATCGTTATTGCCAAAATGAGGATTAGTCGTGATCACCTAAGGCAGAAGCCAGCCCCACTTACGAGGGAGAGAAGGCAGCAGAGTCCGGTCCGAGACACCTTCTGGATCAGATACTTCCTCCAGAAATGAGGGAGTTCAAGTCTAGGCAGGATGCGACTTTTCCAAGTCTCACAAATGATAAGAGGCAAAATTAGGTCCAAAACCTGAATCCAAAAAACTGTTCTGCCCACCATAGACTATTAGTGCTTTTGGAACACTTCCCACCTTACCAGATTCTCCTTCTACATAAAATTGAGATTATAATATATATCCTGGATACACATGGCCAACCCAACTTATTCCTTCTTCTGTTATATAACTTTTAAGTCAATAACTTTTCAGATCTACATCTAATTTAGGAGAATTACCCCAGCAAATAATTCTATTAAGCCATATTTGGAGTCAGCAGGTTGCTACGTAAAGCCAAAACAAATTTTTTTTCTACGTGAGAAGATGACATTTCTCCCCACTCTAATGAGATATTTTTTATTGCATTATTGGGCCATACATTGCTGTGAGTAGGCAGACTCATGGTGTAAAGAAAAAATGATTTCTATTGATTGTTCAGAAATAAAGCAATAACTCTCCCTATTTTAACTGAAGCAAAGAACAGAACATAATGAAACAAAGAATATGCTGGGAGATAACGTAAGATGAAAAGGGAGACTTTCCCCTGCTGGCCCCCGACTTTTATTATAAGTAAAGAGGATCCATGTGCAGATTTGTTACATGTGTGTTGTTGGGGCTTGGTGTACAAATTATTTCATCACACAGGTAATGGTGATGAAATGGTGATCAGGTACCAACATTTTTGGTAGTGTTTCAATCCTCACCCTCCTCTCAACTTCCACCATAAAGTAGGTGTCTATTGTTCCCTTCTTTGCGTCCATGTGTACTCTATGTTTAGCTTCTACTTATTAGTGAGAATATGGGGTATTTGGATTTACGTTCCTGCATTAATTCACTTAGGATAACGTCCTCCAGCTGCATCCATGTTGCTGCAAAGGACATGCTCTCATTTTTAATGACTGCATAATATTTCATGTTGTATATGTACCATATTTTCTGTTTCCAGTCCACTACTGATGGGCATCAGGGCATCAAGGTTGATTCCATGTCTTTGCTGCTGTGAATAGTGCTGCAATGAACATACACATGCATGTGTCCTTACGGTAGAATGATTTATATTCCTTTGATTATGTACCCAGTAATGGGATTTCTGGGTTGATTGATAGTTCTGTTTTAAGTTCTTTGAGAAATCTCCAAACTGCTTTCCACAGTGGCTGAACTATTTACATTCCCACTAGCAGGGCATAAGTGTTCCCTTTTCTCCACAACCTCATCAGCATCTGTTATTTTTGGACTTTTTAATAATAGCAATTCTGACTGACGGGAGTTGGTATCTCATTGTGGCTTTGATTTGCATTTCTCTAATGATTAGTGATGTTGAGCATTTTTCATATGCTTGTTGGTCATGTGTATGTCTTCTTTTGAAAAGTATCTGTTCATGTCCTTTGCCCACTTTTTAATGGGGTTGTTTGCTTTTTGCTTGTAAATGTCTTAAATTCCTTATAAATTCTTGATATTAGACCTGTGCTGGATGCATATTATGCAAATATTTTCTCCCATTCTGTAGGTCGTCTGCTTACTTTGTTGATAGTTTCTTTTGCTATGCAAAGCTCTTTAATTACGTCTCACTTGTCAATTTTGGTTTTTGTTGCAATTTTTTTTGGAGTTTTTGTCATGAAATCTTTGCCAGGGCCTATGTCCAGAGTTGTATTTCCTCTGTTTTCTTCTGGGATTTTTTTTTTTTTTTTTAGAGTTTTAAACTTTACATTTAAGACTTTAATACATCTTGAGTTGATTTTTGCATATGGTGAAAGGAAGGGGTCCAGTTTCAGTCTTCTACATAAGCCTAGCCAGTTACCCCAGCACCATTTATTGAATAGAGAGTCCTTTCCCCATTGCTTGTTATTGTCAGTTTTGTCAAAGATCAGATGGTTTATAGGTGTGCGACTTTATTTCTGGGTTCTCTATTTTGTTCTATTGATCTATGTGCCTGCTTTTGTACCAGTATCATGCTGTTTGGGTTATTGTAGCCTTGTAGTAAATTTAGAAATAAGGCAATGTGATGCCTCCAGCTTTGTTCCTTTTGTTTAGGATTGCCTTGGCTACTTGGCCTCTTTATTGGTTCTATGTGAATTTTAGAATAGTTTTTTTCTAATTCTGTGAAAAGCGTCATTGGTAATTTGATATGAATAACATTGAATCTATAAATTTCTTCAGAGAGGATGGCCATTTTAACAATATTTATCTTCCTCTCCATTATCATAGAATGTTTTAGCCTTTGTGTCATCTCTGATTTCTGAAAAGGAAGATTTAACTCTGGTATAATTTCTTACCGAAAGAGGTACATTAAATTACACACAGTACAGCTCTAAAATAAATAGGCGAATTTTAAAAAAATATAGAAGTCATTATGGAAGAGCTCATTTATTCCTTTTAAAGTTAATTATCATAGTTGGTATTTATATACAGGGGATAGTTAGATGTTTACACTAGTGGAATTTTATGCCTTCTCATTGTCAGGTAATCACACCAGGCATCATATGCCTCTTTTTTATTTCAGAATTCTCAAATACATTGAGTGCATTGGTTGAGATAATATATCATAACTAAAATGATTCTATTGACCAACTTAGGCCATTTGCCCTTAAAATTGAATTCCAAGTAAAGATATACAAAATATTTATTTCACTAATCAACTAAGGATACTGTTCCAATGTCCTGGAAATTGTATTTAAAGGTTTGCTTCTGTTTGTTTTACATGACAATTATAGTAATGCAATATAAAGATATAAAGACATCCAGGTTGGAATGGAAGCACTGGGCAATGGATATGGATTGGATGAGGAGCCAAGAGCTAGGCTCTAGTCCCATCTCTGACTTACGAGCTGTGAGACCTTGGCAAATTTCCTTAATCAGGCTGAACTTCAGTTCCCCCTTTAAAAATTCTTAAAATCTATTAAAAAAAAAAACTCTTTTAAAAACTCAAAAAAATGTTTCTGGCTTGGCCAATTCACGGTGTGGTGAGGGGCAAATTAGTAGTCTTTTTCAACTCAAGAGGAAATACTATTAAAATGATAAATGGTATAGAAACATAGATATTAATGTTAAAGGTAAAGGTAACATGGGTTTTTTTTGAGGGTCAAAATATTTTATTCGTAAATGGCTTTGAAATGATCAGAGATGATATAAACACAAACTATAGTTATGGGTCTGGTAAATATAAATGCTGAGCTAAAAAGACCCCAGATGGTTTGAAATCCATGTGTGGCACTGGAAAGGAGATGGAAGCAAGAAGGAAAACAATGGTGAAATATGTGGAGACATCCTGCCTGTGGAGGACTTCTGGGAGCAAAACAAGAAAAGATTGCCCCCAAATGGTCCAGTACCACTGCTGATCTAATGCCGTTCAGTTATCAGTTACTAAGTGGCAGTTACACTAGTGTTATAGACAAATAATAATTATATTTATTTAAGAGGTATAATGTGATGTTTTGATATATGTATATATTGTGGAATGATTAACTCAAGCTAATTAATATATCCATCACCTCATATACTCACATATACTCTTTTTTGTGGTGAGAGCATTTAAAATACACTCTTTTAACAATTTGAAATATATAACACATCATTATTAACTATAGTCATCATGCTATTCAATAAACCAGTAAAACTTATTCCTCTTATCTAACTGAAATTTTATATCCTTTGAACAACATCTTCTCTTTCCCCCACAGCCAGGCCCTGCCAAACACCATTCTACTCTCTACATCTATAGATTTGGCTCTTTTTTTTTTTTTTTTTTTTTTGATTCCACATGTGAGTGATATCATGCAGCAATTGTGTGGCTGTACCTAGCTTACTTCACTTAGCATAATGTCCTTCATTTTCATCCACATTGTTGCAAATGACAGGATTTCCTTATTCATTAAGGCTAAACAATATATAGAAACACACACTATGTTTTCCTATTCCATTCATCCATTGATAGACACTTAGATTGATTTCATATCTTGGCTATTGGGATAATCCTTCAGTGAATATTGGGGTGGAGATACCTCTTTGACATACTGATTTCAGTTCCTTTGGATATACAACCAGAAATGGGATTGCTGGATCATATGGTAGATCTATTTTCACTTTATTAAGGAACCTCCATATGGTTTTCTATAATATGTATACTAATTTTTCTTTTCCACCAACAGTGTGAAAGGACTCCCTTTTGTTCATGCCCTTGCTAACACTTGTTATCTCTTGTCTTTTTGCAATAGCGATTCTAACAGGAGTGAGGTAATATCTCATCATAGTTTTGATTTGCATTTCCTTGATAATTAATGATGTTGACCATTTTTTTCCATATACCTGTTGGCCATTTGTATATCTTCTTTTGAGAAATATCTATTCTGGTCCTTTGCCCATTTTTTAAATCAGGTTATTTGTTTTCTTGCTATTGAGTTGCTTGAGTTCGATATACATTTCTGCCCAGTTTGATATATATAACTGCCCAGATCAATGTCATGGAGCTTTTTCCTATGTTTTCTTGTAGTAGGTGTGGGTTTGCTTCTGGGTGCTCTATTTTGTTCCATTGGTTGATGTTTCTGTTTTTAAGGCTAATATTATGATATTTTGATTACTACAGCTTTATAGTTGAGATGAGGTAATGCAATGTCTTCCTTTATTCTTTTGGCCCAAATTTGTTGCAGCTATTTGGGGTCTTTTATGGTTTTACATGAGTTTTGGGGTTTTATTTATTTATTTATTTCCATTATCCCTTGTGGCAATTTATTTATTTATTTATTTTTCTTTTAAAAATTTTTTTATTATTATACTTTAAGTTCTAGGCTACATGTGCACAACGTGCGGGTTTGTTACATATGTATACATGTGCCATGTTGGTGTGCTGCACCCATTAACTCGTCATTTACATTAGATATCTGCTAATGCTATCCCTCCCCTCTCCCCTCCCCCACCCCATGACAGGTATCAAATTTCTGTGAAAAATGGCATTGGAATTTGGATCGGGATTGCATTGAATATGTAGATAGCTTTGGGTAGTATGGATATTTCAACAATATTAATTTTTCCAGCCCACAAACATGGGATATCTTTTCTTTTATTATGTCATTTTAGATTTCTTTCATCAATATTTCAGACTTTTCGTGTACAAATCTTTGACTGTCTTGGTTAAATTTACTTCTAAGTATTTTCCATGTAATTTTTGTATGTTGATTTTGTATCTTGAAACTTTACTAAATTTACTTATTAGTTCTAACAGTTTTTGGTGGAATCTTTAGGGTTTTCTATGTATAAGATTATTTGGTCAGCAAATAGAGACAATTTCACTTCTTCCTTTCTGATTGGATGCCTTTTTTTCTTTTTCTTTTTCCTTTTCTTTCTCTCTTTTGCCCAATTGCTCTGGCAATTAGAACTTCCAGTACTATATTGAATAGAAGTGTGAGAGTGGACATCCTTGTCTTGCTCCCTATCTTAGAGGAAAAGCTTTCAACTTTTTACCATTAAGTATGATGTTAGCTATAGGCTAGTGATCTATGACCTTTATTGTGTTACAGTACATTCCTTCTATACCTAATTTGTTGAGAATTTTTATCATGAAAGTGTGTTGAATTTTGTCAACTTCTTTTTCTGCATCTATCAAGATTATCATATAGCTTTTATTTTTCATTCTGATAATATGGTGAATCACTTTATTGGTTTCTGTATGTGGAACCATCCTAGGCAAGTCAGATTTTGGATTTCCTCCTTTATGTTCCATTCTGTAACATGTAAATGGAAACTGGAATTCAGATCAGAATAACAGCTTAGGAACCAAAGAAGGTATATATATATATACCTGACATAAATAAATAAATATATATATATTCTAATATTTATATTAGAAAAAGTTTTGTTGCTGATTTTAATAAATATCTATTGAATCCAAAGAAGTATTCTGGGTGTAGGAAAGATAAACTTTTAGGCATATCAACAGCAAAATTGCTTTATAATTTTTATTAGATTTAGTGTAAAGTTTTCATTAAATTTTATTAAATTTAAAAGTTAATAAAATTTTATAAGATTTTTCTTAAAATATGAAAGGAAAGAGAGAACTTCCTTACCCTCATTTACTGAAAGTTTTCCTAAAATATATTTCATAGAACAATACTTCTTAAAACAAAAACCTCTGCAATATAAAATATCCATGGTGAAATAAGTTTAAAATATTCAGAGACTCTGATGGCATTTTAAATGCTCTGAGAAATGCTGTAGTATATTATTATACGTGTATCTGTATTTTTGTGTTCATGAAGGGGGTATTCATATCTACATATTCATGTAGATATAAGAAGATACAATTTTCTGAATGTGATTTTCTTACATCCCTTGATTTTTCCACTGCTCCATCCTTCTGTCACTCATCTGTTTCTCAGTCTTCAACTGCAGAACAAGAAGCTGAGGCAGATATATAATGAACACTTATTAAACTGCTTTTATGGTATAAAAACAAAAAAGGCAGTCAACAAAAAGCTGGTTAGGAAAATATACAAATCGATCTTTATGCAAACTGGCTTTTAGTAAATTGGTGTGCTGCCAGAAACAGGATGGAAAAATGCTCCTGTGTAGCACGGGCAGGAGCCAGCAGCTCCAGTATGTTCCAGTGGCTGACAGTTCAGGTGACTCCATGGCAGAGTCTAGGGACATGGGCAGCCTAAGCCAGTGGACAAATGGAGGACGAGCTTGAGACTTGAAGCATCTTAGCATCAATGAAAGCTATGATGGAAGCAAAGCAAGTCAGGAAGGAGGCTGGAATTCCCTCATCATACAGAGAGGACACACCCCAAATTCCACCAGCTGCAGAACTTTAGCAGGAGAATCATCAAGGCTTCACATAGAGAGGCCAAGAAATGTAAGTTAAACCTCAATCAGAGGCCAGTGGGAACCAGTAGAGGCCAAGGGTCCCCTTTCCCAAAGTCTCATGGTGTACAGTCCACAGGCATCCCTTTGAACGAGGCATCATCATGGGAAGGAGGAGGGGGAGCGTGACTCTTTGAAAGGATAGAAGCATCCTTGATAGGAAACTTGAACTTTGAATTATCAGACTATTTCCCCAAAAGACTGAGTTAATCCAATAAAATCAAAAGGTCTGACAGCACACTTATAATGATATTTTAGGAAATAATAAGGACTTTAAGCTGTTTAATACCTGACCTGTAGTCCCCAGCACAGAGCCTCATACGACACAAGCCTAAAATAAATATTTGCTGAAACTCTGATAACACAGTTCAAAATGAATATCTAGATCTAGAAGAAAGCCAATTCTGTTCGCCCAATTCTTTCTCAGCCACAGAGACACATTTTGAGAAACTTTAGTGTTGCTTTCACACATCACATTCTTTTAGGCCATGTCAGGTGATCCACTTCACATTAAGTAAAGAGCATTACCTCGTAGCAAGACTCTCACATTACAGACCAAACTGCCACATGAATTGTCTGAGATATAACATGAAACACCAGACATCCCTAATGTAAGAATACTTAAAACACCTCATAAAATGAATAGGGTAATTTTATAAGTATGAAAATTATGGAACCAAAGAGATTCACATTTTTGTTCTTGACTAAAAAAGATGTATTTATTACAATCTTGTGTTTTCACTTGACATAAATAGTAAATACTTTGCCTTCTAATTTGGCTGTCTAGTGTTGTTCCACATCCCGATGGCAGTTTTTAAGTGCTACTCGACTGATACCAAGGATGTTGTCTTATATCAGAGCAGCCGGGATTTTCTACATTCTTATAAAGTTTCCTACTATAAATTTGTTACCATGTGGTGCGATTCCAGAAATGACTTTGGGGAATATCTGTCTCTTGATGTTTGTACTAGTGACTCCTTACCTGTGTGTCCTGCCTTATCTGATTTTGCCCAAACTTTCAAATCTGCAAAGTTGAAGCCAGTTTGGAATATCTAGTGCTCCTTTCTGTCCAGAACAGCAAAGGTTAAGATAGGGTATACCTGGCTGCTATATGTCAGGTGATTCTCAGTCCTGACTGCACATTAGAATCACCTAGGAAGCTTTTGAAATTACAGATGATTATAATGTGTAGCTGAGGTTGAGAACCACATTTGAAATGAATTTCCTCTAAGTAGAAATCCACAAAATAGGAGTCACTGAGCTGCAGGGGAACACAATCCATTTATCTTTCTTCTCTTATGTACATCTTCTTCATTCTACTCCTTCCCACTGCCCCACCAGGTTTTTGGATGAAGAGCACTATCTTTTTTTTTTTGGAGACAGAGTCTCGCTTAGTCGCTCAGGCTGGAGTAGTACATTGTCACGATTGCAGCTCACTGCAACCTTGTTGAGGTTGAACCAGACCAAACAAAACTTCAAAATAAACATAATACATTTCTCCCAAGAGATGAAAAAGAAACAGGAATATTCAGTTATAAAGAAGAGTCAAATGAGGCCAGGTGTGGTGGCTCATGCCTGTAATCCCAGTACTTTGGGAGGCTAAGGTGGGAGTATTGCCTGAGGTCAGGAGTTGCAGACCAGCCTGGCCAACATGGTGAAACCTTGTCTCTACTAAAAATACAAAACTTAGCTGGGCATGGTGGTACACGCCTGTAGTCCCAGCTCGTCAGGAGGCTGAGGAAGAAGAATCGCTTGAACCTGGGGGGCAGAGGTTGCAGTGAGCCGAGATTGTGCCACTACACTCCAGCCTGGGTACAGCAAGACTGAGTCTCAAAAAAAGAAAGAAAGAAAGAAAGAAAAATGAAGAGCCAGTTGGAAACCATGAATATGAAAAATATTACAGCAGAGGTAAAATATTAGAAAGCTGGGCTAAATATTGGAAAGAATATACTTCAAATATGCTAATGAGCTGGTCAAAGAATTCTCCCAAATGTTGTCAGAAGGAGGAATTTCCTTAAAGTAAGGTTAACGAACATGGTGGTGAAAGAGAAACTCTGAAGATCTATGTGTTACAATATAGGAAATATGGAAAAAATTAAGAGCCAAACTATCTCTGTATCAAAACAGACAGAAAAAGAAGTACCTCACATAAACATAATATCATGAAATTTGAAAACATCAGAGAACATTTTTTAAGTTTCCAGAGAGAAAGAGAAAAACACATTAAGAAAACAGAATAACATTGTTATAAAATTTTGGAACAGAGACACAGGAAAGAGAAAGATAGTGTAGTAATATTTTCTAGGTGTTGAAAAACAAAAACTTTGAACTTAGAATTTTTTAATCCAGTTAAGCAGTAATTTAAATGTGAATTGCTATAAAGATATTCTCAGACAAAGAATGACCCTCAGAAGGCCTTCCATGTAAAGATGAAAGCAGTTTTATTAGAAGTCTAACAGCAGAGAGATTCCAGGAGGAATTTGCACATTATATGGGAAGGAAAGGTTGTGTAAATAATTTAGTGGAGATTAGCAGAAGCCACAAACAAAGTATATTCATGACATTCCAGAACTATTGATAAGACAGACATTCTTGAAGGTGGAGGCTGGGGAGGGAGAGAATAAGCATGCTAAAGTACTTGTCTTCCTTGAGGGGAAGATGAAGGCATTAAGTTTAAGAAACTGATCTTCAGCACCCAGCTGGAAAGGTGGCCAAATAGTAACAACTCAGGTCTGCAGCTCCCAGTGAGATCAATGCAGAAGGTGGGTGATTTCCGCTTTTCCAACTGAGGTACCCGGCTTATCTTATTGGCACTGGTTAGACAGTGGGTGCAGCCCACAAAGGGTGAGCTGAAGCAGGGTGGGGCATTGGCTCATCCAAAACCCAGGAAGCACAAAATTCAGGGAATTCCCTCCTCTAGACAAGGGAAGCCATGAGGGACTGTGCCTTGAGGAAGTGTGCACTCCAGCCCAGATGCTATGCTTTTCCCATGGTCTTCACAACCTGTAGACCAGGAGATTACCTTGGGTGCCTATGCCACCAGGGCCCTGGGTTTCAAGCACAAAACCTGGCAGCTGTTTGGGCAGACACCAAGCTAGCTGCAGGAGTCTTTTTTCATACCCCAGTGGCACCTGGAACGCCAGTGAGAGAGAACTGTTCACTCCCCTGAAGCCAGGGAGCCAAGAGGTCTAGCTCAGCAGGTCCCAACCCCACAAAGCCCAGCAAGCCGAGATCCACTGGCTTGAAATTCTCGCTGCCAGCACAGCAGTCTGAAGTCGACCTGGGACGCTTGAGCTTGGTGGGAAGAGGAGCGTCCACCATTACTGAGGCTTGAGTAGGTGGCTTTCCCCTCACAGTGTAAACAAAGCTGCCAGGAAGTTTGACCTGGGCAGAGCCCACCATAGCTCAGCAAAGCTGCTGTAGCCAGACTGCCTCTCTAGATTCCTCCTCTCTGAGCAGGACATCCCTGAAAGAAAGGCAGCAGCTTCCAGACGAAGAAACAGACAGAAATCTTTGCTGTTCTGCAGCCTCTGCTGGTGATACCCAGGCAAACAGGGTCTAGAGTAGACCTCCAGCAAACTCCAGCAGACCTGCAGCAGAGGGGCCTGACTGTTAGAAGGAAAACTAACAAACAGAAAGGAATAGCATAAACATCAACAAAAACGAAGTCCACACAGAAACCCCACCAAAAGGTCACCAACATCAAAGACCAAAGATAGATAAATCCACAAAGATAAGGAAAAACCACCACAAAAAGGCTAAAAATTCCAAAAATCAGAATGCCTCTTCTCCTGCAAAGGATCACAACTCCTTGTCAGCAAGGGGACAAAACTGGATGGAGAATGAGTTTGATGAATAGACAAAAGTAGGCTTCAGAAGGTGGGTAATAACAAACTCCTTTGAGCTAAAGGAGCATGCAAGGAAGCTAAGAACCTTGAAAAAAGGTTTGATGAATAGCTAACTATAATAACCAGTTTAGAGAAGAACATAAATGACCTGATGGAGCTGAAAAACATAGCACAAGAACTTCATGAAGCATACACAAGTATCAACAGTCGAATTGATCAAGTGGGAGAAAGGATATCAGAGATTGAAGATCAACTTAATAAAATAAGGCATTAAGACAAGATTAGAGAAAAAAAGAATGAAAAGAAATGTCTCCAAGAAATATGGGACTATGTTAAAAGACCAAACCTATGTTTGACTGGCATACCTGAAAGTGACGGGGAAAATGCAACCAAACTGGAAAACACTCTTCAGGATAATATCCAGGAGAACTTCCCCAACCTAGCAAAGCAGGCCAACATTCAAATTCAGGAAATACAGAGAACAGCACAAAGATACTCCTCAAGAGGAGCAACCCCAAGACATATAATCATCAGATTCGCCAAGGTTGAAATGAAGGAAAAAATGTTAAGGGCAGCCAGAGAACAAGGTCGCATTACCCACAAAGGAAAGCCCATCAGACTAACAGCAAATCACTCTGCAGAAACCCTACAAGCCAGAAGAGAGTGGGAGCCAACATTCAACATTCTTAAAGAAAAGAATTTTCAACCCAGAATTTCATATCCAGCCAAACTAACCTTCATAAGTGAAGGAGAAATAAAATCCTTTACAGACAAGCAAATGCTAAGAGATTTTGTCACCACCAGACCTACCTTACAAGAGCTCCTGAAGGAAGCACTAAACATGGAAAGGAAAAACTGGTACCAGCCACTGCAAAAACATACCAAATCTTAAAGACCATCGACACTATGAAAAAACTGCATCAACTAATGGGCAAAATAACCAGCTAGCATAATAATGACAGCACCAAATTCACACGTAACAATATCAACCTTAAATATAAATGGGCTAAATGCCCCAATTAAAAGACACAGACTTACAAATTGGATAAAGAGTCAAGACCCATCAGTTTGCTATATTCAGGAGACTCATCTTACATGCAAAGACACACATAGGTTCAAAATAAAGGGATGGAGGAATATTTATGAAGCAAATGGAGAACAAAAAAAGCAGGAGTTACAATCCTAGTCTCTGATAAAACAGACTTTAAATCAACAAAGATCAAAAAAGACAAAGAGGGGCATTACATAATGGTAAAGGGATCAATGCAACAAGAAGAGCTAACTATCCTAAATATATATGCACCCAATACAGGAGCATCCAGATTCATAAAGCAAGTTCTTAGAGATCTACAAAGAGATGTAGACTCCCCGACAATAATCGTGGGAGACTTTAACACTCCATTGTCAATATTCGACAGATCAACGAGACAGAAAATTAACAAGGATATTCAGGACTGGAACTCAGCTCTGGACCAAGTGAAACTAATAGACATCTATAGAACTCTCCACCCCAAATCAACAGAATATACTTTCTTCTCAGCACCAGATTGCACTTATTCTAAAATTAACCATATAATTGGAAGTAAAACACTCCTAAGTAAATGCAAAAGAACAGAAATCATAACAAACAGTCTCTCAGACCACAGTGCAATCAAATTAGAACTCAGGATTAAGAAACTCATTCAAAACCACAGAACTACCTGGAAACTGAACAACCTGCTCCTGAATGACTACTGGGTAAATAACGAAATTAAAACAGAAATAAATAAGTTCTTTGAAACCAATGATAACAAAGACACAATGTACCTGAATCTCTGGGACACAACTAAAGCAGTGTTTAAGGGGAAATTTACAGCAATAAATGCCCACAGGAGAAAAGTGGAAGAATCTAAATTTGACACACTAACATCACAATTAAAAGAACTAGAGAAACAAGAGAAAATAAATTCAAAAGCTAGGAGAAGACAAGAAATAACTAAGATCAGAACAGAACTGAAGGAGATAGAGACACGAAAAAACCTTCAAAAAATCAATGAATCCAGGAGCTGGTTTTTTTTTTTTTTTTTTAAAAGATCAGCAAACAGATAGACTACTAGCCAGACTAATAAAGCAGAAAAGACAGAAGAATCAAATAGACACCATAAAAATTGATAAAGGGGATATCACCACTGATTGCACAGAAATACAAACTACCATCAGAGAGTACTATAAACACTTCTATGCAAATAAACTAGAAAATCTAGAAGAAATGGATAAATTCCTAGACACATACACACTCCCAGGAAGAAGTCGAATCCCTGAATAGACCAATAGCAAGTTCTGAAATTAAGGAAGTATTTAATAGCCTACCAACCAAAAAAAGTCCAGGACCAGACAGATTCACAGCCAGATTCTACCAGAGGTACAAAAAGGAGCTGGTACCATTCCTTCCAAAACGATTCCAAACAATAGAAAAAAGGGACTTCTCCCTAACTCATTTCATGAGGCCAGCATCATCCTGATACCAAAACCTGGCAGCAACACAACAACAACAACAACAACAAAAATTTTAGGCCAAAATCCCTGATGAACATCAATGCAAAAATCCTCAATAAAATAATGGCAAACTGAATCCAGCAGCACATCAAAAAATTCATCCACTATGATCAAGTCAACTTCATCCCTGGGATGCAAGGCTGGTTCAAAACATACACAAATCAATAAATGTAACCCATCATATAAACAGAACCAATGACAAAAACCACATGATTATCTCAATAGATGCAGAAAGGGCCTTTGATAAAATTCAATACCCCTTCATGCTAAAAACTCTCAATAAACTAGGTATTGATGGAATGTATCTCAAAATAGTAAGAGCTATTTATAACAAACCCACATCCAATATCATACTGAATGGGCAAAAACTGGAAGCATTCCTTTTGAAAACTGGAACAAGACAAGGATGCCCTCTCTCACCACTCCTATTCAACATAGTATTGGAAGTTCTGGTCAGGGCAATCAGGCAAGAGAAGGAAATAAAGGGTATTTAAATAGCAAGAGAGGAAGTCAAATTGTCTCTGATTACTGATTACACGACTGTATATTTAGAAAACCCCATCGTCTCGGCCCAAAATCTCCTTAAACTGATAAGCAACTTAATCAAAGTTTCAGGACACAAAATCAATGAGCAAAAATTACAAGCATTCCTATACACCAATCATAGACAGACAGCCAAATGATGAGTGAACTCCCATTCACAGTTGCTACAAAGAGAATAAAATACCTAGAAATGCAGCTTGCAAGGGATGTGAAGGACCTCTTCAAGGAGAACTAAAAACCACTGCTCAAGGAAATAAGAGAGGACACAAACAAATGTAAAGATTCCATGCTCATTTATAGGAAGAATCAATATCGTGAAAATGGCCATACAGCCAAAGTAATTTATAGATTCAGTGTTACTCCCATCAAGCTGCCAGTGACTTTCTTCACAGAATTAGAAAAAACTACTTTAAATTTTATATGGAACCAAAAAAGAGCCTGTATAGCCAAGACGATTCTAAGCAAAAAGAACAAAGCTGGAGGCATCATACTACCTAACTTTAAGCTATACTTTAATGCTACAGTAACAAAAACAGCATGAGATTGGTACCAAAACAGAGATATAGACCAATAGAACAGAACAGAGGCCTCAGAAATAGCACCACACATCTACAACCATCTGATCTTTGACAAACCTGACAAAAACAAGAAATAGGGAATGGATTCCCTATTTAATAAATGCTGCCAGGAAAACTGCCTAGCCATATGTAGAAAGCGGAAACTGGATCCCTTCCTTACACCTTATACAAAAATTAATTCAAGATGGATTAAAGACTTAAATGTTAAACCTAAAACCATAAAATCCCTAAAAAACCTAGGCAATACCATTCAGCTCACAGGCATGGGCAAGGACTTCATGTCTAAAACACCAAAAGCAATGGCAACAAAAGACAAAATTGAGAAATGGAATCTAATTAAACTAAAGAGCTTCTGCACAGCAAAAGAAACTACCATCAGAGTGAACAGGCAACCTACAGAACGGGAGAAATTTTGTGCAATGTACCTACCTGACAAAGAACTAATATCCAGAATCTACAAAGAACTCAAACAAATTTACCAGAAAAAAATCAAACAACCCCATCAAAAAGTGGGTGAAGGATATGAACAGACACTTCTCAAAAGAAGACATTTATTCAGCCAACAGACACATGAAAAAAATCCTCATCATAACTGGCCATCAGAGAAATGCAAATCAAAATCGTAATGAGACACCATCTCACATCAGTTAGAATGGTAATCATTACAAAGTCAGGAAACAACAGGTGCTGGAGAGGATGTGGAGAAATAAGAACAATTTTACACTGTTGGTGGGACTATAAACTAGTTCAACCATTGTGTAAGACAGTGTGGCAATTCCTCAATTCCTCAAGGATCTAAAACTAGAAATACCATTTGACCCAACCATTCCATTACTGGGTATATACCCAAAGGATTATAAATCATGCTGCTATAAAGATACATGTACATGTATGTTTATTACGACACTATTCACAATAGTAAAGACTTGGAACCAACCCAAATGTCAATCAGTTATAGACTGGATTAAGAAAATGTGACACATAAATACCATGGAATACTATGCAGCCATGAAGAAGGATGAGTTCATGTCCTTTGTAGGGACATGGATAAAGCTGGAAACCATCATTCTGAGCAAACTATAACAAGGACAGAAAACCAAACACCGCCATGTTCTCACTCATAGGTGGGAACTGAACAATGAGAACACTTGGACACAGGGTGGGGAACACCACAAACCAGGGCCTGTCGTGGGGTGAGGGAGCAGGGAGGGTTAGCATTAGGAAAAATACCTAATGTAAATGACGAGTTAATGGATGCAGCAAACCAACATGGCACATGTATACCTACGTAACAAACCTGCACATTGTGCACATGTACCCTAGAACGTAGGTATATATAAAAAAAGAAAGAAAATGTAACACATATACCCCATGGAATACTATGCAGCCATAAAAAAGGATGAGTTCATGTCCTTTGCAGGGTCATGGATGAAGGTGGAAATCATCATTTTCGGTAAACTAACACAGGAACAGAAAACCAAACCCCGCATGTTCTCACTTATAAGTGGGAGTTGAACAATGAGAACACATGGACATAGGGAGGGGAACATCACACACCGGGGCCTGTCTGGAGGTGGGGGCTAGGGGAGGGATGGCATTAGGAGAAATACTTAATGTAGATGACGAGTTGATGGATGTAGCAAATCACCATGGCATGTGTATACCTATGTAACAAACCAGCATGTTCTGTATATGTATCCCAGAACTTAAAGCATAATTAAAAAGAAAAACAAAAAGAAGAAGAAGTTGATCTTCAAGCAAGTAGAAGAAAATGTTATCTCTCCAAAGGAAGGTAGGAAAAGAGAAAACATCATAAATAGAAAATAAAAATCATGTGGTAGACATAAGTTCTAGTGTAGTGGCCATAATACTAATCACAAATAATGGTTTCAAACAGAGGGTTTCAGATCAGGAAAAAAAAAAAAAAAAAGAAAAAAAGACCAGCATTATGATGTATAATTAAAACAATGGTCACAGAATATTGAAGTAAATGGATTGAAAAAGACAAACCTGACTAGTAATTTTGTGTCAAAGTAATATTCAAGGCTTAAAAAATTATAAAAAAGAGTCATTAATAGTTAAAAAGGATAAGAATATATAAAATTAACACATCCTTAAAATACATAATTAATAACTACTGGAAGGAAGAGATAAACCCATAATTATACTTGAGATTTCAATGAATTCTTGGAAACTGCAGTCAAATAATATATGAACAAAGACATAAAACACTGTGTTTGAAGTAATAGATATATGTAGGTGATTATATATTTTTTGTTTATTTTTTTCACACATAGAAGTGTCACAAAGAATGTATCACATGCAAATCCATAGGGACTTATTAATAATATCCAGAGAATTAAAATTATACAGATTATATTCTCTATTATTTTTAAAAATTAGAATTTAATAGCAAAAACATGGTTAATAAAATTTCACCAGTCTGAAAACTAAATAGGAAAAAAGCAAAATACTGTGGAATTTGAGTTAAAGAGGAATAGAGAAGTAATAAAATATTTAAATTAAATGACAATGAAAGCAGTCAACCTGTGTGGGGCACAGCCAGAGTAATGATTAGAAGGAAAAGTATATAGCTTTAAATAAGCATTCTTTACAAAGATCAATAAGATGAATAAATCTCTTATAAGACTTTTTTAATTGTAAAAAAGAAAATACAAAGAAAATATATAGAGTAATATATAGAGTGAAAAGAGGAAATAACTAGGCAAAACAAATATCTAAAATTTAATTTGAAAATACAGATATGTATTTGAAAATTAATATTACAGCAGAATTAAATAAACTTACAGATAAATGGAAAATTCTACATTTTTCAGTAACAAATATAAAATTATTTATATTGAATCACAATAAATTTCTACTATATTTTTGAGGAATTCAACAAACCCATTTTAAAAGTTATGTGGGAGAATAAAGGCTTATGAAATGTTAATTTTGAAAATAAAGACTAAAGTGGGAAGATTTACCCGTTAAGAGACAGAACAAAATCATAGAAATGAAAACAGTGTGAAAATAGTTAAGGAATAGACCAGTAAACTAGTGGAACAGAAATTTATTTTTATGTTTATTTTTTTGAGACAGAGTCTTGCTCTGTCACCCAGACTGGAGTGCAGTGCCGTGATCTTGGCTCTCTGCAACCTCTGCCTCCCGGGTTCAAACAATTCTCCTGCCTCAGCCTCCTGAGTAGCTAAGATTACAGGCATGTGCAACCACGCCTGGCTAATTTTTGTATTTTTAGTAGAGGCGGGATTTCACCATGTCGGCCAGGCTGGTCTCAAACTCCTGACCTAAAGTGATCAGCCAGCCTCGTCCTCCCAAAGTGCTGTGATTACAGGCGTGAGCCACCACACCTGGCCAAGTGGAACAGAATAGACAGCTGTAATGGTTCTATGTATATTTGGGTACTTGCTATACAATAAAGAGGTCTCCACTAAAACAAGGGAGAAGGATGGCATAAAGCAGTTGGGAAATGCAGAAAATTATGCTAGATTTATCTTCTTATATCACACCTTAGTAGTAGACTGCAAATAAATTAATGAAGTAAATGTCGAAGATAAATTACAAACCTGGTAGAAGGAAAATATATTAAAGAACCTATATGACCTGGAGATTGGAGCAGACTTCTTAAACAATACCTTCAAAGCACACACTATATGATAACACAATAGATTAATCTGACTACATAAAATTATTTCAGATCAATGTGGACTACTGTAGACAGATGTTAACTGATGGCAGACTGAAAAAAACTTTTTCTGGTATGTAAAAAAAATAAGGAACTAATATCTAGAATAAAGAGATCTCCTCCAAATCAAAAGGCAAATGACCGAAAAGCAGATTAAAAAATGGACCAAAGTTATGAAGAGTTACTCTACGAGAAGGAGCTAACAAGTACATCAACAGATGCTCAAACTCAATAGTAATTATAAAAATGCAGATTCAAATATCTATAAAATACTGCTTTATTCCTGTTCGAAAGACAAAAATTAGAACATGAATGACACAAAATGTTGCCCAAAATGCGGATAGATAGGAACTCTCATGCCCTGTTGGTGGAAGTGTAAATGCTTATGACTACTCTGGAAAGAATATTAGAGAAATAAAATATGTTTATTCCTCATAGCCTAGTAATGACCCCCCTGAGTATGTATCCCAGAGAAATTCTTGCACAGTTCAATAGAGGGATAGGATTGAGGATTTTGTATTTGTCCTTATGATGTTTGCTTTAGTTGGTGTGGGTGCCAGCCTAGTTATCAGTCACCATGGCAATATGGAACATGGTAGATTCATACCATAGGATATTACACAGTCATTAAAAGAGAAGCACCAGATGTGCAGACAGCTGAATTGATCTTAAACAGAATTTTCTGTGACCACAGACAGAAAACGAAAAAACTTAAAGCTAAATACTCTCTATGTACATTGAAGTACTTCCCCAACAACAATCACACTAACACTGCATAATCCACTAGCAGACATAAACATGTAAGAACATACATCAAGCATCTTACAGTGGGTGCCTATGTGGGGAAAGTAATGAAAGTGATGCTTGAGAACCAAGGCGAGATTTAGGTGAAAATAGGAGAAAAGTCTTGTTGGGACTGATAATGATATTGTGCTATGGATATAGGTGTATGAACAAGTAGCTCAACTTTTAAAATCATCAACAAAATATTGAGAAATAGGGTTTTACTGATTTATTAACTGTGTGTCTCATCTTGGGTTCTTGGTAGCAAGCAAGCAACAGAAATGAAGTCTGGCTAATTTAACCAGAAAAAGAATTTACTGGAAGTATATGAAGGAGGCTGGAGAACCAGGTTCTGAAAATGAGCAAGTGCTACTGGAGGTTGGGTGGCAGGAACCATAAAACCTGATTGGATACTGTCGTGGGCACCACTACCAGGTGCTATGGCTGAGAGAAATCGCTGCCCTCAGTGATTTCTGGGTGCTACTGCTCTGAACGGAATGCTTTGCCTTACAACATTTGCTTGCAATTTAAGCTCCACTGGGAGCATCAGATCAGCTGAGCACTAGCTTCTGGGAACAGGAGACCAAGTATTATGCTACTTTAATTTTTGAAGCACAAATTGACTAACACCAAGATGCAAGCAACAAGAAAATTCTTTCAAATAGAAAGGGAAGTTTGGAAGTTGATCAGCCACTGTACTGGCAAAAGTCTACTGCACCAGTTATAGAAGGGTTAACTCATTAGTCAAAGACACAAAGTAGGTGACAGAACTGTCTTTCAAGTCTGTTCTCTTCTGGTGTATTGTGTTGCCTTGTATATAAATTGATGATGATATAAATCAAGCAAAATAATGGAAAAGCCTCTAAAAGTCAAAATGTTAGAATAAAAGCCAAACACAAATAGGCAACTGATGACCGCAAAGTTAGTTTTTAGTCCTCCCTTCCACTCTCCGTCACCCTAATTGCTTTCTCCGATGAGATCTTGTAACACTCATCTTACCTCTATAATATCACATTCCATGTGATATTTAGTGCTTATTTACACTTCTCTTATTTGTATTAGACTGCCAAATCTCAAGCACAGTGATCAGCTATTATCTACTTTTGTGTGATAGAACTGGATACATGTTGTGCACTCAGTGAAATTGTATTGAATGCACTAGTTAATAAATGAATGAGGCCAGGCGCGGTGGCTCAAGCCTGTAATCCCAGCACTTTGGGAGGCCGAGACGGGCGGATCACGAGGTCAGGAGATCGAGACCATCCTGGCTAACACAGTGAAACCCTGTCTCTACTAAAAAATACAAAAAACTAGCCGGGCGAGGTGGCGGGCACCTGTAGTCCCAGCTACTCAGGAGGCTGAGGCAGGAGAATGGCATAAACCCGGGAGGCAGAGCTTGCAGTGAGCTGAGATCCGGCCACTGCACTCCAGCCTGGGCGACAGAGCGAGACTCCGTCTCAAAAAAAATAAAATAAATAAATAAATGAATAAATACATAGATAAATAAATAAATAAATGAAATAATGAGTTCATATATGACCCAGATGAGATCTCAAACCAAAAATAAAGAAAATTTTAGTGCTGTTTCTTCAGTTTAACCGAGAAAACAATTTGCCCTTTGCTCTCTGTCTGGGTAAATCAATAGAAAGGCTAACAAGGACAGCTGCAAGGCATTTCAAATGATACTGGAAGAGATCCTATCACTTAAGCTGTTGTGAAAATATGACTAGATGACCAGACAAGGCCTGGGTTGAGTGGGCTGGAAGTCAAAAGTCATAAAACTTTTGGCAAATGATTTCTCAATAGTTGATTCACACAGACTCTCTGTACAAAGTAATTTTTTTTTTCAAGGGCATCATACAGCCTTCAGTTATTTGAAAACTTGCCACAACTCTAAAATTTAGATATGTTCAAACAATCTGCCATGCATTAAGTAACTAGGTCAATGATACTTGGATGGAAACTTACATACGTAAAGAAATATCAGATTTCTCTCCCCTATAAATTTTCTTCCTACCTGAGGTGAAAAGAAATTTCGATTTAGAAGTAGAAAGAAAATTTTCAATCAAGCCCAGTCAGATAATTATTTTTTGGGGTTAGAATTACTACTTTAAACAAAAAATGTGTTCTTATAAGCGTCACATAAAAGATACATGGGACAACTTCCTTATTTGTCAAGAACACTTCTAATAGAATTACACTCAATGAAAATACCAGCAAAATACTAAAATAAGACAAGCACAACCCAGAGCAGGGCTGTCCATTATCAAGTATTGTAAAGTGCCAAAAAATTATTTCTAACCCTAGACTTAATTTTACAATATAATGAAAAAATATCTAAAGGGAAGATATTAATGGCAAAGTTTCCTTTCCTCCTCCTTTCATTCAAGTCAGAATGTAACAAACACTATGTCTTTACTTTTAGAAATATGATTAATGAGTATTTAAAGACCAACTTTGACTCATAAAAACAGAGTAATGAAAGCATGTAGGCAATTTACTATGTTGGGCTCAGAACACTCTTGTTTCATTTATTCTTATGTCCCCTTTCATTTCTGAATTTGAAAAAAAGAGTTGTACATATTGTCTATGGCACTTAGCCAGTTTGGGTCCTGTTTTATTTGTGGGAGTTTCACAGAAAGCATTTAGTCATAAAAGATGGAGAAGGGTTAGTTATTAGTGAAGTGATGGTGCTCTGCTTTATAAAGTGGTCTATAATGAGAGGATTCTTATGCTTTTTGATTAAATAAAACTGGTATTCTCCCAGCTCGAATTTTTTCCATCTACTCATAAATTTATTCCCCCTTTATCTGTCTGTCCAACAGATATTTATTGGACTTTGATTATGTGCAAGAGATTACACACAGTGAGGGGCACAAAAGGGGATTGCACTGAGGAGGCAGCACACTGTGGGACTACAGGCATGAGCTCTGGAGCAAAGTGCCTGCATTCACGTCCTCAGTAGCCATGCAACCCTCAGCAAGTTTCTTTGTCTCTTTGTACTTCAGTTATTTATCCACAAAATAATAAATCATAGGTTATGAAAATGAAATATAAGCTCATGTACTTCAATGCTCTTAGAAGAGTGCCAAGCATGTGGGAAGCCTCCCATATGCACTCGTCATCATTATTACCTGAAGACCCTATATAGCTTGCCAGACTTTCTCCCTTTAGGGACAGAAGGATAATTTTCCAACTCTAACAAAGAGGTTGGTTTCAAGGGTAGATTAATGTCAAGGAGTGAAAGTAATGAACTAGAGCCTTTACCACACTTCTTACAGTCTAGGAGCATTCCAACTTGGAGTCTCAGTCTTCTAGTTTCTGATTTGGTTCTGACTAATGCATCCAAAAGAGAGATCTCAAAGCAGTCTACCCAATCTCTGCCTGGTGCATGTCATGGAAAGGTATCCACTTGCAAGTTGGCACAGTAAACACGGCTGGACTTCTGCCTTGGTTTTCTGGTGAGCAGTCTTTCTCACAGGAATAGCGGCTCTAGTCTGAACCTCAATTAGGCTGATTCTTCATTCAGATTTTGCTAGCTCTCTATCCTGGGAAGGTTGAATTCTATGCCTTCAGCCTCAGACCAGATTCTGCTGTAAATACAGCCCTGAAATTACTGGCTTCAGCTATTCCTGCTAAGAAACTTCTACCATTTTCATGGTCCACTCTGGATTAGAGCCAAGTCAATGCCCCTTTGGAGACTGTGAACTAAACTTCCAGCAACATTCTTCAACAAGCATTTTTGCAAGCTGAGTTAGTTTCCTCAGCCTTGATCTCAGGACTATTGAGCTATGATAATCCCCTGCACATGTACACCAAAACCGCATTACAATGGACTTTTAAAAACAGAAAAGAGTCATGTTGGGTTGAAATTCTTTGACACTTCAGAAATTAAATGGATAAGTTATTAAGTATATCAAATGACAGAGTATAGATTCAGAAAGTTCTCCATGACTACCTCAATGGATTAAATCTAACAAATAGAATTTAATAAGGGTATTGAATATCTGGTCTTGCACTTGAGTATTAAAAATTCAAGTGCATAAGTACAGCGTTAAACAGATGCCTTTTAACAACATGTATAAACAATTTAATTTTTTCTGCTAATAAATTGAATTCTAGTCTGGAGTGTGACTACATTGTAGACTGAATAATAGCCCCCAAAAATATCCAGCTGTTAATCCTAGAACCTATGAATGTGATCTTATATGGTTAATAAGGACTTTAAAGGCTTATGATTAAATTAAGGATCTTGAGATGGGAGATAATCGTGGATTATTCGGGTGGGCCTTAAATTTAATTCTTATGAGAAGAATCCTTATAAGAAGGAGGCAGAGAGCGACTTGAAGAGGAAAAATGTGATATGATAATAAGAGCAGGGGGAGAAAAGGCAATGTGATGTGAGGAAGGGGCATCCAGAAGGAATGCAGGTGGCATCCAGAAGCTAAAAAAGGCAAGGAAACAGGTTCCCCCTAGAGCCTCAGAAGGAACTAACCCTGCCAACACCTCGATTTCATCCCTGTTAGACTCATTTTTAATTTCCAGAGATGTAAGAGAATACATTTGTATTGTTTTAAGCATTATGTTTGTGGTCATTTGGTACAGTAGACACAGAACAATAAGATAGACTCAAACTCCATTCCAGTTAGAACACATCTGAATTTATAAATTCCATTGGGTTGTTGCACATCAAGAAGAATGTGCGTATTTTGGAGGTCCATCCTAGTTATAAGGAAACTTCAAACCGTATCATAAGAGAAATGTTGAAAATAACTGTTTCTACTGAAGAAACAGTAAGGGCTCTAGATTTCAAATATTTTGAGAGTCATTATTTGTAACAGGAATTAGACTTGTTCTGAATGTTCCTAAAGAATAGAATGAATGTCAAAGTTTGTAAATTTACATTTATTTCCATGATTACTTGTTTTATATGTTTCCTTTCCACTGGTGTCTAAGCTTCCTGATGGCAAAAATTAGATTTTGTCATCATTTTATCCCCAGTGCCTAACATGCATAAAGGCCACTTAAATAATGCTTAACAGACTGAGAAAATTTTTTTGATTCTCTAGTGTAGGAGTTAGGGTACAAAATAAGTTGTTTTACCAAAGGGAGTCAAATAACAGTGGCTTTAACAGGATAGAGATATATTTCCTTTTCCCAAATGTTCAAAGGGGAGATGAGATTGCCAGGCTGGAAGGGCCTCTGATGTACATCCAGGAACCCAGATTTATTCTGCATTGCTGCTCTGCCATGTTGTAAGGCATTGTTCTTGCCCATGTGGTTGATGCCAGCTCACCTCCATGTCAACGTTCTAGTCAGTAGGAAAGATAAAGTGGTAGGCAGCTATCTTATCAAGAAGATAGCACAGAAATTGCACACAACACTTCCATTTGCATGTCACTGGCACAAATGTAGTTACATGTTCACACCCAGCTACAAGGAGGCCTCTGAAATACATATTTTGTAAGATTGGTGGGCATAGGCCCAGTTAAAATACAGGGGAGTCTATTGTTAAATGGAAAAAGGGAAGACTTAATATTAAGGAACAGTCAGCAGTTTTTTCTTCAACCTGGAAGCAGTATATTACAATTAAAAAAATTTTTTTTATCTTTTTCTTTGGTTATTCTAGGTTCTCCTTCCCTTTCCATAAATGTTTCCTCCTTTTCTTTTCAAACAGTTCCTAGGCAGATAATATCTAGGTGATTTATAGGCTAATTTTATTTGCTAATTCTTATGGTTCTTAAATAAAACCAGAACTGACATTTATCATTTCTATTACAGTAATTAAAATATATATATACTAAACTGATTGTCACCATTAAATGTATTTAAACCATGTAAATTACTATAATGAATTTATATTATTTTTATTATTTTACATTGCTAATCTAGATTCATTGGCACATTTTTACAATAGCAATTCTATTCCTTTGCATGCAAAGTTGTTATTCAGAGGTGTAAAGTTACATTAAACCATTTAACTTACCACTTTATTAATGAACAGACTTGGTGATGAACTTTCTATCATACACTCTAATAGGCAACAATTATCACTGAAAACTTTTATAATTTATCTACTGTAATAGTTCATTCTCATACTGCTATGAAGAAATACCTAAGACTGGGTAATTTATAAAGAAAAGAGGTTTAATTGACAGTTCTGCATGGCTGGAGAGGCCTCAGGAAACTTACAATCATGGCAGAAAGCACCTTTTCTCAGGTGGCAGGAGAGAGAGTGAGTGCCGAGTGAAGGGTAAAGCCCCTTATAAAACTATCAGATCTTGTGAGAACTTACTTACTATCACGAGAACAGCATGGGAGAAATCGCCCCTGTGATTCAATTGTCTCCACCTGGTCCCACCCTTGACACATGGAGATTATTACAATTCAAGGTGAGATTTGGGTGGGGACACACAGCCAAACCATATAATCTACTAATAATTTATGAAAAATAAGGTGGAGATGATGAGTAGAAGTGTGGTGGATAAATGTGAGTGATCTGCTTTTTGAAGAATTCTGTATTTTGAATTTTTAGAGAAATTGTTTTATACATTTATGTTGTAGTAGCAAATTCAGAATCTCCCTACGGTTAAATTTTTCAGCTCTACCTTCAAAATATATCCAATATATCCTTTGACTATGTCCACTATGATGGGACTTCCATATCCTAGTCTATGTCACAATCATCTTTCTCCTGGGCCATTAGAGACCTTCTATCTGGTCTCCCTGCTTCCATCCCCTTCTCCTTACTGTCTATTACCCACACAGTAGCCAAAGTGATTATTTAAAAATCTAAGTTAGACAAAGTTCCTCCAATATCTTCCCATTCTTGCTTAAAACAAAATCTGAAGTCCTTACTATAGTCTGCAAAGCCCCATTGTATTAGTTATTGGTTGCTACACAACAAATTATCCCCCATACTTACTGCCTTTAAATAATAATAACCATTTATTATCTCACACAGTTTCTGTGTGTCAGTAATTTTGGAGAAACTTAGCTGGGTGGGTCTCACTCAGGGTCTCTCATGGGTTGCAGTTAAGACATTAGCTGGGGCTGCAGTCACCTGAAGCTCACTCACACTGCTGGCAAGTTAGTGCCAGGTGGTTTTCCTGGCTCACTCATATGGCTGGCAAGTTAAAGTGGGCTGTTGGCAAGAGACCTCAGTCCCTCGCTACATGGACCTCTCCTTAAGACTGACTGTCCTTACAACATGACAGTGGACTTACCTCAGAGCAAGTGATTCAACAGCAAGCAAGGTGGAAGTCTCAATGTCTTATATTAGAAGTCATACATCATTATTTCCATGATATCCTATTGGTTACATAGGTCACTCTACTCAGTGTGGGAAGGGTAGTACAAGGGTGTGGTTATAGGTGGGTATTAGTGGGGACCATCCTGGAGGCTACCTTCTGATTTCATCTCTCATCTTTCTCCTCCTCTCTACTTCCAGCACTACCTCTTTGCTCTTTCTCAAACATGTTATATGCATTCTCACCTCAGGTCTTGCAGTAAACTGTTTAAGCTGCTGTGATAACTCCACAGATGTCCACCTGGCTCCCTCCTTCACTTTAGGCCAAGTTTGTCCAACTCATGGCCCATAAGTTGCATATGGCCCAGAACGGCTTTAAATAACAGCCCAACACAAATTCTTACACTTTCTTAAAACATTATGAGATTTTTATTGTGATTTTTTTTTTAGCTCATCAGCTATCACTAGTGTTAGTGTGTTTGTGTGTCCCAAGACAATTCTTCTTCCGATGTGGCCCAGGAAAGCCAAAAGATTGGACACCCCTGGTTCTAGACTTTTGCTCACATGTTATCACAGGAACATTTTCTGATCATTCCAAATAGTGTCAAAAGCCACTCCTAACTTGTTTTATTTTTCTTCATAAAACTTCACCACCCAACATATATATATATATATATATATATATATATATATATATATATATATATATATATATATAGTGTCTTTCCATCTAAAAATAGGGACCTGGGGCACTGCTGTATCCCAGTGCCTACAACAGTTCTTGCATATAATAATTGCTCACTAGGTATTTTTGAATGAATAAATGATGAATTAATTCCATATAGTATCCAAATTAATTTCAAATGATGCTATAAAACCAGAAAGGGCATTGTCTAAATTCATTCTTGACCCAGGCATGGTGAGTGTTGCCTAGTTTAATAATATAGATTAAAAACTTCTATCAAATCACTAAATAAATCTTAAAAAGTCACAACCTAGGATAAGGAAAATTAAATACAAGTCTATGCGGGAAATATAGTAGAACAAGAAGAATCATATATGTTTGATTTATGTCCATATCATTTCTTTTTTATATAAGATTAGGATTACTACTTTTATTGAATTATTTAAGTAGATTTGGGGAATTACTCACAATGAAACAGTGAAAAAAATAGAAAATTTCAGATTATGTGTAATATCTTATAGAGCATAGATGATGTTTAATTCTCTCATAATTTCACAATTATATTATAAATGATTTGTATAATTATGATAAAGAAAATATCTGGACAGAATCTAAGGGCTTCTATGCATGGGGCAAGAGAACAGAGCACACATCACCTGCATCATTAGTGGAGCTTGGTTGTTTAAAGAAGTTATAACATTTGCCTCTCTGATTAAACCTTTTGTTCAGTCTCTCAAGTTTTACATAAGAAAGTTTGTATGATCTAAGTGATTTTACATTGGTTCAAAAATAAAATGTCCCTAAAGAAATACCGAAATTACATATGCATGTTTTCTTTTTCTTTTTTTTTTCTTTTGCATGTTTTCTTTCTCTATATAAAACCTTTTGAGAAGATTGAAGTAATTACATTTGTTTCCCCTGATCTTCTAAACCTAATTTTATTCTGAAGAACACTTGAGATGATCTTAAATATTATACTATCTTTGGGAGAGAACTAATTGAGATGTTTGGAAACCTGTTTAGTTTACAAAACATTAGGTTCCACAATCATGTGTCTCATTGCTCACATCCCTTGATTTCACCTGTTCATAATAGACTGCTTGGGGCCTATTGAAGGCAAAAGGAATATAAAAAATTACTTTCTATGACACAATTAACTTGAAATAACTTTCTTATGTTCCCTTCTAAAAAAATGTTGTGCCACTAGCTAATATATCTTTAGATATCGAAGCAATTTCATCCTGAAGAGGCTGTCTACTTAGCAGGGAGGTGGTCGAAATGATACTTATCTACATGAGCACAGAAGTTGTATTTTCTCCTCAGAAAAGTTAAAAAAAAAAAAAAAAAAAGCAAAAGGACAATAGGGAAAAAGAATGAATGATAATTCTAGTTAATAAGAAAAAGTCCTTAGGAATTATATAAGTCTAGCCCATCTTAGATGGACTTAATTTTAAAGTCATTTACTTATGAATTTTAAAAGAATCTCACTGAAAAGGCAGTCACTTCCATAAGGTGAAACTTTGCCAAAAAACTCCAAGGACTTGGTTAGAATCAAACTACAAAATGTATCATCATGCTCTTAGTTCCTGTTTTTAATGTCTTTTTTTAAGTAATATTTCTCCTTTATATTCCCTAGTTAAGGCCTTATATAAAATACTATCACAAACAGTAGTAGAAATAATAAGGGACTTATAAACACCCTCTTTATTCAAGGCATTTTGTAGGCAAAATAATGTATTATCATTAATATTATTATTGAATTTTGTGTATTATTATGCTGTGGTCTGAATGTTTGTCTTCCCCCTCCATTCATATGTTAAAACCTAATTACTGATGTGATTTGGAGATGGAGCCTTTGGGAAATGATTAGGTCATGAGGGCAGAACCCTCATGAATGGGATGGGTGCCCTTATAAAAGCAGCCTTGGAGAGCTTCCTTGCCTCTTCTATCATGTGAGGACACAGCAAGAACACGGCCATCTATGAACCAGGAAACAGCCCCTCACCAAATCCTGATTCTGCTTATACCTTGATCTTGGATTTCCCAGCCTCCAGAACTTTAAGAAATAAATATCTGTTTTTTATAAATTATCTGGTTTATGGCATTTTATTATAGCAGGCCAAGTGGACTAAGATACATTGTTTTTGGTAGCGCATGTAAAATAACTGTGAAATAGCATGTGTCTCTCCAGATCTCTAGTATAGGTGATAATTCAGCAAAATTAAATAGAAATTATCTTTTAATAATTGTGTAGGTTCTTATTTTATAAGGCCTTTATAAACTTAAAAACAAAAGGTCTTTAAAACAGAAGCACAAATGTTTGTAATAATTATATTAATAGTACTAAATTTAAAAATAATCTAGAGGATGCAATAACTGTTATGAGTGGGAATAATTGCTATCATCATTATCTATGATGAATATTTATAGAATGTTCATTGAATGTAGAGAATTTTGCTCATTGAAGATTAACTTATCATTGAGTCATTTGCTAAGATGAACTAGGCAGTATATACGAATCCCCTTGGTGGGATTTTAAAAACACATATATCTTCCCTTCAGGATTTGATATACCTCCTAGTTCCCCTTATTTCTCATGAGATCTCTATTCTGGTGGCCCACTAATAACAGTGAGAGGTGTCATATCCCTACTTGTATTGGGGTGGAAAGAAAGATTAAGAGTAGGTTTCTACAACTAAAGGAACCACTCTTCTTATTCCATTTGTTTCAGTATAGTAGTTTTGGTGAATTGGGTTATAAAAGAGTAGCTCTACATCCAGTTCAGCCCTGAGAGAACGTGGTTTGGTATACAGAACACATATATTTGGAATTCTAAGACACAGGTCAATGGTAATCTACAATATAAATACTCAGCTGACCTCCTCCTTCTGTCTTAAATACAGCTGACTGCTTTTCTTTACCATTGGTTTCTCTGGTCCAAAAAATAGAAATTGATTTTAGACTGGTCCTTAGAAAAACTGAATCAGGAAATAAAATATCATGCCAAAAGATCCATATGGTGCATTCCAGACCAACCAAAATGATAAAGAATGAGTCACTATTTCACATTCAATGTCAGTACCATTCTTCTTAAGCAAAACTAATTTAAGGTTAATCTTTTTTTTTCCCCGAACTATTCTTCATCCAAAGTATTCTTTGTACTCATCTAGGTCATTTCAAAACACATTCTCTATTCTCTGATTTTATTAGCAATTGCAATGTACATGGTTTTCAAGATTAAGTTTGATTTTGTCGTAAACCAATCAATAATTTTTTACTGGAAGCGAACCTACTGAAGATCAACCACTTTCCAAATTACTGCAGCAAAACCCACAGAAACCCAAAAATGAACAACATTAAACTGTACTGTTTCATCTCTTAGCATACCTAGCATAGATGATAGCTTGTGTTCTCCTTGTGATAGAATTTATGGCTCAGAATCTACTCTAAACATTTATTCTCAAACTTTCCAAAAAAGCATTGCATATTGATTTTGCCTTACATGTTTTGTATTCTACCTACATACTATTGAAAATTAATTAAGGAAACTTGGAATAAGAAATACCAGAAATTAAAAATCACTAAATTGACAAAATTAACTTATTTTTCATCAGATGATACATTTTGAAATATTTTCAAAGCAGGAACTTGTACTACTTATATAATTACACTGTTTCAATTATTATTTACATATATCCTAGATTAAAGGATTGTGTACATTATTTATTCACTTGTGTATTTAAAATGCATTGCAGCATAAATTATTTAGCTTGGTATACTTTTAAAGTTGATATGAAAGTTTAGGGTTGCCATGCAGTTACAACTTTGGGTCAATTATTCTCACCACCAGTGGGAATCAGTAGAATGAGTACCTAGATTCAAACCCAGATCTACAACTTATTAGCTATGGTCAAATTACTTGGTCAAAGTGCCTCCATTTCCTATTTTATAAAAGGAAGCTACATAGCAATAACCATTTCTCTGGATTGCGAAAGCAATCTATTTAACTTCTCAACCACTGGTTTTATAGCATCTTGTATGTTACAGCATAACATGTTGTATGTTAATTTGAACCCTTATTTTAATGAATGAGTATCTGAGAACAATTTTATATTATGAATGCAAACATAGACTTTACATTAAGACCATTTCCCTCACCACTGGAATAAAAGCATCAAGAATCAAAGGAGTGAAGTATTGTCTTCTTTCTTTAAAATAAACCAAACAACCTCCTTGATTTTAGCTCTGGTAAAAGTGACCCTTCCTTTGTCCCCCACAACTTTTTAGGGATAACCTGAGTACTGAGATAGTAAGAAATCATAAAGCTAGGTTTTTGGGAAGAGCACAGACTTAGGAATCAATAGATGTGAGTTTTGAGGTGCTCCCTCTTAATAGTTGTATGATTTGGGGACAAGTTTCTTAAATCCTAACTATGGTAATGAGTTTAGTGTAGGCACTCAGTATATGGTAATTGCTATGGAGCCATAAATTCTATCCCAAGAAGAACACAAGCTATCATCTATGCTAGGTATGCTAAGAGATGAAACAGTACAGTTTAATGTTGTTCATTTTTGAGTTTCTGTGGGTTTTGCTGCAGTAATTTGGAAAGCGGTTGATCTTAAGTAGGTTCGCTTCCAGTAAAAGATTATTGATTGTTTTACATCAAAATCAAACTTAATCTTGAAAACCATGCCATTTGTCTGGAAATTTCTCAAAGGCATCATAAGATATGACTGAATGTGCCATCCTTGGATTCCTTCTTTTTAAGGGAACTCAGTTTGGCATGTGTAACAGCCCATAATAAAGTCTGTGAAACTGTATCACTTGTGAATGAAATCTTAGGAGCCATTTCTTGCACACATGTTTTAAAATAAAGGAAATCATAATCCTACTTGATGAATTGTCTCTTAGTTCACACATACCAACCTCTGCTCAAGAGAGGAGGAGTTGTATGAACAGTCTATTTACGTATTCAAGGATTATCTAAGAGGATGACACTTTGAGAAACTGTAGCATTTGTAAGCCATTAAAAGAACATCTAAGTGATTGAGAGTTAATGTTATGCATTGATTATATGCAAAAGTTTCAAAACTGCAATGTTTGCTGTACTATTCTTGAATTAAAACCCAATATGTGCACATATTACATCTGGTTATGAAGCCTCTGGTTATGATGCTTCCAAATATTTCCTTGCCAAAAATATTTCCCAAAGTTGTAAAGCCCAGCAGTTACCATGATTACACAGCTAGAAGCTTTGTTGTAAAATGTACACTTGAAGTTTCCATACTTCATTGTATGAAAGTTGTAGTAAAGCCTTTAAGGAAGCAACTAATTTCTGTCACTAGTAATTGATGCCCTTCAGTTCCATTGAGTCAGTTCTTATTATCTGAAGTAAAAAAGTACACAAAGGAATCTGGTATTACTTGTAGGAATAAATGTTTAAAATATCAACTGCATAATAAAACATTGAAAAAAAGCTGTTTTCCTAGTTGATAAAGCAAGATTCGCTCAAAGAAAAATTAGTGGTGTTATTGTTCATGTTGTGGGAATAACAGAAATGTGAATTTTACTCCTTTCTAACACATGTGACCACATTATAATCTTTGCATCCTCCACATATATTTGTAGAGTGAAAGATAGAATAAACACAGTCTCCTTACCTTTTACAAACACTAGGCAAAGTCGTGGTTCATAACTCTATACCTGACTCTGCTTTGGAGAAGCCTACACACAGCAACTCATCACGAAACCACTAGATTATTGAAGCATTTTTACCAATGTAAAAAATAGTATACCATCTTTAGAGAAAAATTGAGAAAGACTGAGAAGTGTAAAAGAAATAGAAATAGACATAGAAATCATCATCTAGAGATATCCAATATAATGTTTTGATATATATTTTCTGTTCAGTCCTTTTGATGAATATACATTTTATTTTTTACAAAATTGAGATCGTGCCGTGTGTCATTTTTTTTAAACCTTGGTGTAACATCAGAAGCATTTTTATTATTAAATATTCTTTGATACCATGATTTATACTAGCCATAGAATATTTCTTTGTATACATGACTAAAATTTTTCATATTTAATTGTCTCTATTACAAGTAGTGCTGCAATGAATAGCATCAAACACAAATCTTTGTAACTCTGACGATTTCTTTAAATGATGTTCCTAAAAGCTCCTAAAGCTAAAATTACTAGATCAAAAGATATGAATGTTATTCTTTTGAATGAAAAATTAATTTAGAACTCATATATGAGAAATTGTTCCTTTGTATCACTCTCTTGCTGAAGGGTTTCTATTTTGGATAATTCACCACACAAAGAAAATGTATTGCTAAAGTATCCAAGGGGAAACAAAAAACTCCTTTATGGGGCTAGGCGTGATGGCTCACGCGTGTAATCCCAGCATTCTGAGAGACCTAGGCAGGGTGGATCACTTGAGGTCAGGAGTTCCAGGCCAGCCTGGCCAACACGGTGAAACCCCGTCTCTACTAAAAATACAAAAATTAATTGGGCAGGTTGGCACGTGCCTGTGGTCCCAGCTACTCGAGAGGCTGAGGTGGGAGAACAACTGGAACCCAGGAGGTGGAGGTTGCAGTGAGCTGAGATCATGCCATTGCACTCCACCCTGGGCAACAGAGGAAGACTCTGTCACAGAAAAAAAAAAAAAAATCCTTTATGATCTTGGGTTCCTCTTGCAGTTACCTCCTTATATGGAAGCTCTCTCTCCTGGCTGTATTCTGAATTATGTGATGCCTATCTTAAATATGAGTCTGGCATATTCAACTTGATAATAACACAGCAGTTTAAGTTTATTCTCCACTGCTATATTTTAAATGTCAGATGTGAATGACATTGTAGAGTAGAATATTTTACAAAGGTCGGCAGGTACTAGTGCCTGGTCAACCTAATTCCTGAATACATAAGCAATCTTACAAAGAATCAAGACGATACCCAATTAACCCCTTTAAAACTGGGCTCGTTTTCTGTCTGGGGCACCCTGATTCCATAAAAAGAGAAGCACATGCATATACCAAGTTCTACAACTACTGCCACTGGTTTCTGATCAGATGTTCAGATGGGCCAGGACCCACTCTTCACAGGGATTTACTAGATGGCTCAACTCATTCCTCCTCTTTGCTACTAGTGGCATGGCCAGTCCTGCCAGGAGGGAAGATGTCAGGGCAAATGTTTCTTTCCTTTCTTTCTCAATGGGGCTGGCAATGATAGTTTTGGCATCAGAGAACTGTGTTTTTTGTACAAATCCCAACTGTGTTGCCTCTGGGAGGCAGGGTTATATACTCTGGCTAAGAGTGTTCTCTGGTGCTGGGCTACATGGGTTCATAATCTTAATTTCACTGCATGTGAATGTTAGAACTGTGAGCAAATTGCTTAACCTAACAGCCAAACCTGCCTTGATTTCTTTATTTTCACAAGAGGTATGTACCTAATAAGATTGCTCTGAGGAGTAAACAAGATAAAACATGTAAAGAATATAGAACAGTGCCTGTTGTGTAACAAGTGTAAGTATTAAGATAAAAATCAATGTTACATTAATTTTAGAAGAAAAAGAACCCATTCTTAGTTGGACCTTCAAAAATATAAATGATCTAAAATCAAGCTTCTGTGTCTTAGTTCTGCATTCATGCATGCAGTAATTTATTCAGCAAACATTGTACTCTGCTTCACACTGGGATAAGGGAAGTTAAGACACAATAAAACAGTGAGATTATGCATGTAAAGAATTTAATACGGTGCTTATGCTTGATAAATGACATGATTATAAAGATAAAAATAATGTATAAGTATGTTACAAATAAACAGTCATGATTAGAAACACTGTGAATTAAAAATTAAAAATTGTTCATCTACGGCAAAACTGATTTCAGAATAAACTTGGACCTGGAGGTGTAGATTCAGAAGAACTAAGAAACTTTCCATCTTAGTGGATATTTCTGAGCTCAACTATTAAGATACAACGTACATTTTAATTAAGTTGTGGAATTTCAGACCTGAGGAAAATCTGTATGTTTGAGAAAGAAATACGGTGTTTCATTAAAAACATATATTTATTTGTTCTTATTTGCAATGCTTGGTTTGTAACTTATTTTTGCAAGTAAACCTTGGGGTTGAAGGGAGGAAGGGAGAGGAAGGGAATATTCCACAGATGATTGATGTACTTTCTAAAATGAATGTTAATGGAAAGTAAAAAGTCAGAACAGCATCACAGAAGACAGAAGGTATGGTAAAGAGTACCCAATGTATTACTATCTGGTATTCTCTAAGGAAATGGAAATTTACATGGTGGAAGAAGAAAAAATTATCTGAATTCAGCCTCTGTATGAATTCAACTAAAAGCTACAAATTTTATTTTTCCTTAAGACAATAAAAGAAAAATGATTAATCAAACAGGAAGCTACACAATTGCTTTGGCATTGAAATTTAAGGATAAGTTTAGATTAGTCAAAGCAAATCAAATGGAAATTTCCAAAACGTGATATATATAGAAGGCTAAATTTCTAGAAGGATAGCTTAGACAGATATCAGCATATTTGATGCAAAGTTCCATTGGATGCTCTCATTCCATCACATAATCCATCAAAGTTATTGCCACATTTTATATTTGATTCTTGTGTTTATTGTAGATGGTAGCATTAACCAGGAACCAGATTCCCAGTGGAACCAAAATAAAGAAGGACAGCAAAGTTGGTTATCTTCATATTGATGTGGAAGTTGTCTCTAACATTGTCTCTAAAGTTGCGCAAGCTAACAAGGCTTGTAAAGTCCTGTGCTTCTGATCTTTCAACATATCCTATCCATTGTTTTGACTGACGTTTTGATTGTTTTTGTTGAAGAGAACAGAGTCTTCTGCCAAATTAAGCAACACCCTCCATTCCTCCATCATTGCCGCACAGGCACCTGGAATGAGTCTCATGATAATTCCCAGAATCCTTTTAATTAAAAACATTTTGATCCAAAAATTCAGATTTCTCCTTTATTACCCTTTATCCACTTTCCAAGTGTGCATTATATAGGTAAAATTTACAAATGTTTAATTATCTTTCTTCATAATTAATTTAATATTTTATACTGATATGATCTTTCCCTATAGCTATAATTATTAAAACACAGCACCTTCCAAACTAATTGTTTATGTATTTGTAATTGATTATCAGATTATCTATATTTCTTTTTTTAATATTTCATTATTACTTATAAGTATATACTTCATGATTAAATATTTACATACATAAAGCCTCATTGTATCATCATAACAGCTCCTGAAAGTTATTTAGCAGGAGACAGAGATGAGACTCAAATATATTTCCGAGAGACTCTAATGCCAACATGTTTTACAATATTATGGTCACTGCAATCAACTTCTTTTTGTTCCAACTAAGGGAAAGGTATTTGCCAAACCTAAATCTGTCAGAGTTTATCAACAGTTGATTGCTGGTGATGGTACTTCTGGAGCCAAATAGTTATCCATCACTAAATGACATTCCAGGTCAAGTGATTTCAGTTTCAGATTTTCATTGCATTAAACATTTTTTCTGTTTTTCATTGAAACAATGTTTTAGGATCCTGATGATGGACAAACCAGAGAAAGAATTTATGGGAAGACTTCATAAAACATTACACTGTTTCACTAGACACAGTGAATAAAGAAAACTGAAATTTAACTATTGCTGTCATTTCCTTTGGCTAATACATATGCTGTAAAATACATGTAGTTTCTAACTTGTTTATTCATTTACTTATTTATTTAATATGTATATTTTGATTTCCTACTCTTGTTTGGCACTGCTAAAGCCTGAGACACCATGATGAGCAAGATGCTCAGAGTTTATGCAAAAGGACTTCTCAAGACTTGAGTTTCAAATACAGGACTCCTAAGATCTATCTTCACAAATTTAGATTCAGAAATGGTGCAGAGGAACCCAAGCATCTTTATTTTCAATAAGCCCCTGGGGTGGCCGTAATGCAGATTGATTGTAACTATCCTCTGAGCAACAATGATCTAATAGGAAATACAGACAAATAAGCAATTACAATGAAATGTAAGCTCCAAGGTAAGGTTAAGCATAGAGTACTATTGCATACGTAAGAGCATCTTCTAACGTACATTTGAGTTAAAAGAAGGCAAAAAAATCAAGAGTTTTAAGTCTTACTCTAGTGTCTCAATTTTCATCAAAGTTTTCTACCACAACCACTGCTCAGATATATATATGTATTTCATATATATGTGTGTATACACACACACACACACACACACAGAATATGAACATACTAAAGAAAGGGAAAAACAACATATCCAGGAAACAGTAGATGAACAATTAAGTCTGGAGAAAAACATGCTCCAAGAAACAAAAGGAAATTCCCACCAGTGCTTTATGAGTAAGAACCAAAGTCAATAAAATGAGCATTCAAATAATAGATACAGGATAACAGAATGAGACAAAAAAGAACATTGTAGATGTTTTAGATGTAAGAAACAAATTAAGAATCAAACCAACATTATTATACAAGCAACACTCAAATTAGAAACAGTGAAGCAAAATATATAGCTAAAAATACAATGATTGATGTGGAAGAAATCCTTTAGTGCATGAATATGCAAAAGATCATAAGATTAAAGAAACGGAAGAAAAAGTAATAAATGTGCAGGTCAGATAAAGAAGAACCAAAACAATGACACATAATGTCTGGGATGTGGAGAACCCCACAAATACAAGATAAAATATTCAAAAATACAACATAGAAAAATATCTCTGAGATGAGAAAAAATTTAACTTTAAATAAAATGTATTGTGTTCCAGAAGAGGGGAAAATCAAGTTTTTAAACTTCACAGATACAGAAAGAATACCACAGCAAACACATACCAGGAAACTGCAAACAAAAAAAAAGCAGAGGACATGATAAGAATATCAGAAAAGTTTGAGTTCAAGGCAAAAATGAGTAAAGAAGATGAAGGGCATTTTGCAGTGATAAAGGGTATAATCTACAATGAAGATTAACTCAAGAATTTTTTTTGAATGACATCAAAACTAAGTCAAAAACTGCTGGAAATAGGATGAACAGATATGCAAATAAAGTAGACAAAATATAAGAAAAGACAAAAAGGATCCATATAGTAAGACAAATGGTGTATATATGTATATTGACATGGATATGTATGACTATCCAATGAATAAATATTTAAGACAATAAAAGAAATTTCTTATCTAAAAGAAAATTTTAAGACAATAAAAGCAATTATCTAGCCTGACTCCCATTCAACCTATTTTTATCTTTGTTTTATTCTAACTATTCTGCAATTTCAATTTTCATTTTAGTTTTTATGGAGATGTTAGTAAATAATGTGGTAATATCAATCAACCAAAATAGGGTGGTAATAGGGTAATATAAATTAGCAAAAATAAAACACTTGATAATATAAGTTACTAGCAAGAATGTGGAAAATCAGGCTTATTCAAATGCTATTCACAGGATCTCTTCGGACAGCAATTTGGCCCATCTATCAAAAATGCTCTGCTCTTTGGTCCAGTAATTCAGGTCCCAGAAACCAATACTCTTGCAGGCATATAAAGATACTGTACAAGGGTGTTAACTCTAAAATATCAGAAATATCTAAATGCCCATCAAAATAAAACTGGTTAAAAATTAGAATAGATCCATACAAAGGAATTTAAAAAATAATTAGGTGGAAAAAGCATTTATACATTATATTAACATTTATTATTGAAATGTCGGCATCTAGAGATCTTTGTTCTTTTAATAGCTTTAGAATATTGCTTTGTATGAATAAGCTTTTATCTATATACCTGTCCATCTATCATCTATTTATCTATCATCTATCTATAGATACATGAATATCTTGATCTATCTATGCTTATTAAATGTAAAATTTCAGAATACATAAAGGGAAACTCATTTTTCATTATAGGCTGTTTAAAAAAGTTTACATGAGCTGTTTAAAATTTTAACTATATGAATATTTTAGTTGCATAATAATAAGAAATAAGGTACTGCCTTGTATGTATAATGTATGCAATATGTTATGATGAAATTCAATAAATCTTCTTGGCTACAAATGCCACAGAAGCACCAAGTGCTTAATACTTAAGTGCACTGAAGAATGGTATTATCCACATGCATAGAGAAAGGAAGTGCTGCTTATAAATGTGGAAGTCAACCAAGTCCACAGTGACCTTTTTTTTAGGAGCCCCTTGAGGACTCCTCACCCTTCCTTAATTATCAGGTGGATGGACAAAGAGTTCCTGATAACATTTATGTCTAAAATCCTGGACAAACATTATTCAAAATCAATGGCCCTTGGCCACTGTCACTGCAGACCGCACATTACACTGTGGCAGCTCAGCTAGAAACTTTGATGGTAGAAGTTTCCTCAATCTACTTCATCAAGCTGAACAATTTATATTATGAACTGCATAAAATTTCTGATGCATCAACATGCGATGTACAGGGAAGTATCACAGAAAAGCAAAAACAAACTGGGAGACAGGTTTGTTCCTGTTTTGTGCATACCCTGCCCTATTACTCCATGACCAATAGGAACATGGAGAGCCTCCTGAGAACAAATTTTTATGCCTTCTTTTCCATAACCCTTATATGAGAAGGAAAAAAACCTGCTCTTTACAACCACCAGATTAGCATTATGGGATGTGAATAAATAAAGCTTTCCAAATTGGAATTTCAAAATCAGAGCCATGGAGAGCACAAGTAAATAGATTCTAAGTACAAATTTCAGCAAGGGCAGTGGATACACAGAAAAACAGATCAATTATTTTAAAGCTATCCACACACATCGAAGCATGACACAGATTAAGACTGGGAAAAAAATATTTGTGTGCTATTTTGAAATCATGTTTGATGCTTACTGTAAAGGTCACATGTTAAATTAGCGCTTTGATATACAGAAAGTATAAATGGCAATGGAATAATTAAAGCACTCTCAACAAGAAGCATACTTTTGAATGAATTAGGTCATTGAAGGTTATTAAAGCTTGCACCGTGTAAGTTTGGAGTGGTGTCATGGTAAACATTTATCACGTTTGTTTCCCAAACATATTTTGGAACCCACATCAAACAACATCAGTATGTCAAAAGACCAGCTAAGACCAGAAATAGGTAAAGTTAATGATTATGCAAATTTGAACCTTTGCTTTCCAAAGGTAAAAAAATATATATAAAAATCAGTACTTGTTTCTCTCTATCCTATTTTAGTCTCAACTGTTGGGTAAGAATTCTTTACTATATTTTTATTTTTAAATCCAGTAGTCACATACCTAAAACTCATAATTAATTTTATTTTATGTTAGGTTTTAACTTTTTTTTAAGAAAAGGAAATGTACAATTTGGTATTTCATAACAAAGTAAATATTTATGAATTATCTGAGGAGATAATTTAAAAGTTTTTTGCCATCTGAATTATCTTTTCCCCTCAGACTTATTGAGGCATAACTGACAGATAAAAATTGTATATATTTAAGGTGTACAAAATAGTTTTTAATGAGTAGTAAAATGATTACCACAGTCAAGCTAATTGACATATTCATCACCTCACATACTTACCCTTTTTTGTATGTGGTGAGAATTTTTAAGATCTACTGTCTTAGCAATCCACTTACTTTAAATATAACTCAATGGTCTATAACTGAAAAACTAACACTAGACTAGGTTCCAGGTTAGTTTTGTTTTTGTTTGAAAAACATCTAATGTCATATATCTTTTACAAAGCATTGTTAATATCACAAAATAGTCATAGATTATTTTTAGTGTTGGGTACAGATGTGAAATACAGAGGAGTCTCAAATATGTATATACACTCTAGAGAAGATGAAAATATCCTGTATCTGTGCTGTCTAATAAATCCACTAACCACATCTTGCTGTTGAACATTTGAAATTGACTAGTACAACTGAGAAATACTAAACATTTAGGGATAAATCTTTCAAAAGACAAGGAGCCATGTACACTGAAAACTAAGAAACATTACTGAGAGAAATGAAAAGACAGATCATAGACTAAGACAGAAATTTGCAAAGCACATATCTGATAAAGAACTTGTATCCAGCCGTGCGAGGCGGCTCACACCTGTAATCCCAGCACTTTGGGAGGCCAAGGCGGGTGGATCATCTGATGTCAGGTGTTCAAGACCAGCCTGGCCAACATGGTGAAACTCCATATCTACTAAAAAAAAGAAACACAAAAAATTAGCTGGGCATGGTGGTGTGCACCTGCAATCCCAGTTACTCAGGAGGCTGAGGCAGGAGAATCACTTGAACCCAGGAGGTGGAGGTTACAGTGAGCCATGATTATGCTACTGCGCTCCAGCTTGGGCAATAGAGTGAGACTCTGTCTCAAAAAAAAACAAAAAACAAAAACAAAAAACCACTTGTATTCTGAATACATAAAGACCTTTCAAACTCATTAATAATATGATTTACTCATAGAATGGGCAAAATATTTGAACAAGCACCTCACCAGAGAAGATGCGTGTAGAGAAAATAAGCACATGAAAAGATACACAACGTCATTAGTCATTAGGAAAATGCAAATGACAGCCATAATGAAACATCCCTACACGCAGACGCTTAGAATTAAAAAGGCTGATCACATCCAAGTTTTGGTGAGGATGTAGAAAAACTGCAACTTTCATATACAGCCAATGGGAATATAAAATGGTACAACCACTTTGGAAAGCAATGTGGCAGTTTCATGACAAGTTAAACATGCACCTACCACATGATCCAGCTATTCCACTTCTAGATATTTACCCAAGAATGATGAAAGCAAAACGTCCATAGAATAACTTGTACTTGAATGCTCAAAGCAGCTTTAAAAACAATAATAACTCAAAACTGAGAACAACCCAAATGTTCATGAACAGATGAATGGACAAACAAATTGTGTTATATCCATATGATAAAATACTATCCAAAAATTTTACAAATTATATCTTGATACATATACCTAATGGATGCATCTCTAAATAATTACGCTGATATTTCTTCTGTGGATTTCAAAATCTCTCAAGAGGCTCTCATTAGGCACATTCTCAATTCTGTCATTAGTATTCCTAATATTGCTGTGAGACAGGCAGGTGGCAAGGATTATTATCCCTTATCACTTGCCAGCAGCCTAATGTGTCTACACGCATGGAGAGGTTTGGGGAGCAGGAACAAGGGCAGTTTATCATCAGCACAAAACAGCATTTTCAACCTTGTACACCCTTCTGCAAAATATCGTAGAATTACTTCCAAGTTAGTTTTGCTGGAGTTAGGAATCTGAAAATTCCTTGTTTGGGAACTTTCCAATCTTGATGTTTAAAAGTCATTGGCATGCAGTTTTAAATTTAAATAACACTGTTTTTCCTTTCATTCATTGCTTCCATAAAGTGTTAAGTATAGAATTATAAGTATGAATCAGTTATGTAAGCTTCAGGGATTCCCCTTCAATAACTACACTGCTATTTGACTGTCTTGCAGACAGGCACATATTAACCATATGTTAGCCATTTATGATTGAGTTAGAATGAGTTCTCCTTCCCTGTATTGTTATCGACATTAATTTTCTATAAAGAGAAGATGACAGACTCAATTTCACTACATTTAATGTTTAAAATTAATAACAAATGATCCAGCCACAGAGTTATTTTTATCTTGGAAAATCCAAATTGGAGTGTTTCTTATCTCAGTTTTATTGTAATGTATTTTGTTAAACTTTACTATGCTGAAAATGAAAAATTCTTCTTTTGTTATATATTTTAAAGGCCTACTAATAAAATGTAGCCTATTTTTAATATGGCAGTTCTGGAGAAAAATGTAGAAGTTTACATTGAGATGCTTGTGGGTACATTTCAAGGAATAACCAAAGTTACGTAAATACTGTGCAGTCAGAAAAAAAAAGTTTATCCCATTGAAGGTAGAACATTTGGTAAATTCGTTTAAGAGTAATTTTTCTCCAGGTTGTGCCCCTGAAAAACTTACAATTAAGTTTGTGCTCTGAGAGTCAAATTATACATTGTTATAAAATTATTTATAAAACATAAAATTGTCAAGCTATTTTCTGGCTTTTGTATTCATCGTCATCTTCATCATCTTCTGCCTCTACTTGGCCAACAGCAATACACTGTTTCGAGTCTTCTATGGTTAGATCATCAAGGTAAGAGTCTTGTAGCTCTTCCACATCTTCATTTTCTATCTCCTCCAATCCAGCCTGCTTTGCTAGGTCAACACAGCTTGCCTTAATTTTTAATAAAATTGCTTGGAAACTTCAAATCCTTCAAATTCGTGAATTAAGTTATGGAGAGTTTTCTACCACATACAAGGCAAGTATTCTTTTATTACATCATTCTGGGTTTCTACAATGTCCATTTTGACAGTAATCTCTTCCAAAATTCTGCAACACTTTCTTCATTCTCACTGTCAGTAGCAGCAATTAGTATCTCTTAAATGTTCACTTTAAATGTTAACAGACACCATCTCACACCAGTCAGAAAGGCCGTTATTAGAAAATCAAAAAATAACAGATGCTGCCGAGGTTGTGGAGAAGAGGGAACGCTTATACACTGCTGATGGGACTGTAAATCAGTTCAGCCATTGTGGGAAGCAGTCTGGTGATTTCTCAAAGAACTTAAAACAGAATTACCATTCAACGCAGGAATCTCAGTATTGGGTATATACCCAAAGGAATATAAATCATTCTACCATAAAGACACATGCACATATGTTCATCGCAACACTATTCACAATAGCAAAGACATGGAATCAACCTAAATGCCCATCAACAGGAGACTGCATAAAGAAAATATGGTACACATACATCATGGAATACTATGCAGCCATAGAGAAGGATAAGATCATGTTCATTGCAGCAACATGGAAGCAGCTGGAGGACATTATCCTAAGTGAACTAACACAGGAATGGAAAACCAAATACCCTATGTTCTCGAATTACAAGTGAGAACTAAACAGTGAATACATATAGACACAAACAAGGAAACAACAGACACCAGGGCTTCCTTGAGGGTGAAAGATGGGAGGAGGGTGAGAATAGAAAAACCATCCATTGAATACTTTGCTTATTACCTGGGTGATGAAATAATCTGTACACCAAACCCCAGCAACCCACAATTTATGCATGTAACAAACCTTAACACGTACCCCTGAACCTAAGATAAAAGTTAAAAAAAAAAAAAAAAAGAAAGTCTTAAATTCTGCTATCACACAGAACATCACAATTAAGCTTTCGCAGCCTTAAATTATGGGGAATGGTGTTCTGTCTTGGAGAGGGAGGTTCTTAAAGAAATTAGTTCATATGGCGGGCGCCTGTAATCCCAGCTACTCAGGAGGCTGAGGCAGGAGAATTGCTTGAACCTGGGAGGCGGAGGTTGCAGTAAGCCCAGATCACGCCACTGCACTCCACCCTAGATGACAGAGCAAGACTCCATCTCAAAAAAAAAATAAATAGGGGGCGGAGCAAGATGGCCGAATAGGAACAGCTCCAGTCTCCAACTCCCAGCGTGAGCGACACAGAAGACCGGTGATTTCTGCATTTTCAACTGAGGTACTGGGTTCATCTCACTGGGGAGTGCCGGACGATCGGTGCTGGTCAGCTGCTGCAGCCCGACCAGCGAGAGCTGAAGCAGGGCTAGGCATTGCCTCACCTGGGAAGCGCAAGGGGGAAGGGAATCCCTTTTCCTAGCCAGGGGAACTGAGACACACAACACCTGGAAAATCGGGTAACTCCCACCCCAATACTGCGCTTTAAGCAAACAGGCACACCAGGAGATCATATCCCACACCTGGCCAGGAGGGTCCCACACCCACGGAGCCTCCCTCATTGCTAGCACAGCAGTCTGCGATCTCACGGCAAGGCAGCAGCGAGGCTGGGGGAGGGGCGCCCGCCATTGCTGAGGCTTAAGTAGGTAAACAAAGCTGCTGGGAAGCTCGAACTGGGTAGAGCTCACAGCAGCTCAAGGAAACCTGCCTGTCTCTGTAGACTCCACCTTTGGGGACAGGGCACAGTAAACAATAACAAACGCAACAGAAACCTCTACAGACGCAAGCGACTCTGTCTGACAGCTTTGAAGAGAGCAGTGGATCTCCCAACACGGAGGTTGAGATCTGAGAAGGGACAGACTCCCTGCTCAAGCGGGTCCCTGACCCCTGAGTAGCCTAACTGGGAGACATCCCCCACTAGGAGCAGTCTGACACCCCACACCTCACAGGGTGGAGTACACCCCTGAGGAGAAGCTTCCAAAGCAAGAATCAGACAGGTACACTCGCTGTTCAGAAATATTCTATCTTCTGCAGCCTCTGCTGCTGATACCCAGGCAAACAGGGTCTGGAGTGGACCTCAAGCAATCTCCAACAGACCTACAGCTGAGGGTCCTGACTGTTAGAAGGAAAACTATCAAACAGGAAGGACACCTACACCAAAACCCCATCAGTACATCACCATCATCAAACCAGAGGCAGATAAAACCACAAAGATGGGGAAAAAGCAGGGCAGAAAAGCTGGAAATTCAAAAAATAAGAGCGCATCTCCCCCGGCAAAGGAGCGCAGCTCATTGCCAGCAACAGATCAAAGCTGGACAGAGAATGACTTTGACGAGATGAGAGAAGAAGGCTTCAGTCCATCAAATTTCTCAGAGCTAAAGGAGGAATTACGTACCCAGCGCAAAGAAACTAAAAATCTTGGAAAAAAAGTGGAAGAATTGATGGCTAGAGTAATTAATGCAGAGAAGGTCATAAACTAAATGAAAGAGATGAAAACCATGACACGAGAAATATGTGACAAATGCACAAGCTTCAGTAACTGACTCGATCAACTGGAAGAAAGAGTATCAGTGATTGAGGATCAAATGAATGAAATGAAGCGAGAAGAGAAACCAAAAGAAAAAAGAAGAAAAAGAAATGAACAAAGCCTGCAAGAAGTATGGGATTATGTAAAAAGACCAAATCTACGTCTGATTGGGGTGCCTGAAAGTGAGGGGGAAGATGGAACCAAGTTGGAAAACACTCTTCAGGATATCATCCAGGAGAACTTCCCCAACCTAGTAGGGCAGGCCAACATTCAAATCCAGGAAATACAGAGAACGCCACAAAGATACTCCTCGAGAAGAGCAACTCCAAGACACATAATTGCCAGATTCACCAAAGTTGAAATGAAGGAAAAAATCTTAAGGGCAGCCAGAGAGAAAGGTCAGGTTACCCACAAAGGGAAGCCTATCAGACTAACAGCAGATCTCTCGGCAGAAACTCTCCAAGCCAGAAGAGAGTGGGGGCCAATATTCAACATTCTTAAAGATAAGAATTTTAAACCCAGAATTTCATATCCAGCCAAACTAAGTTTCATAAGTGAAGGAGAAATAAAATCCTTTACAGATAAGCAAATGCTTAGAGATTTTGTCACCACTAGGCCTGCCTTACAAGAGACCCTGAAGGAAGCACTCAACATGGAAAGGAACAACCGGTACCAGCCATTGCAAAAACATGCCAAAATGTAAAGACCATCGAGGCTAGGAAGAAACTGCATCAACTAACGAGCAAAATAACCAGTTAATATCATAATGGCAGGATCAAGTTCACACATAACAATCTTAACCTTAAATGTAAATGGACTAAATGCTCCAATTAAAAGACACAGACTGGCAAACTGGATAAAGAGTCAAGACCCATCAGTCTGCTGTATTCAGGAGACCCATCTCACACGCAGAGACATACATAGGCTCAAAATAAAGGGATGGAGGAAGATTTACCAAGCAAATGGAGAACAAAAAAAAGTGGGGGTTGCAATACTAGTCTCTGATAAAATAGACTTTAAACCATCAAAGATCAAAAGAGACAAAGAAGGCCATTACATAATGGTAAAAGGATCAATTCAACAGGAAGAGCTAACTATCCTAAATATATATGCACCCAATACAGGAGCACCCAGATTCATAAAGCAAGTCCTTAGAGACTTACAAAGAGACTTAGACTCCCATACAATAATAATGGGAGACTTCAACACTCCACTGTCAACATTAGACAGATCAACGAGACAGAAAGTTAACAAGGACATCCAGGAATTGAACTCATCTCTGCAGCAAGCAGACCTAATAGACATCTATAGAACTCTCCACCCCAAATCAACAGAATATACATTCTTCTCAGCACCACATCGTACTTACTCCAAAATTGACCACGTAATTGGAAGTAAAGCACTCCTCAGCAAATGTACAAGAACAGAAATTATAACAAACTGTCTCTCAGACCACAGTGCAATCAAACTAGAACTCAGGACTAAGAAACTCAATCAAAACTGCTCAACTACATGGAAACTGAACAACCTGCTCCTGAATGACTACTGGGTACATAATGAAATGAAGGCAGAAATAAAGATGTTCTTTGAAACCAATGAGAACAAAGATACAACATAACAGAATCTCTGGGACACATTTAAAGAGGGAAATTTATAGCACTAAATGCCCACAAGAGAAAGCTGGAAAGATCTAAAATTGACACTCTAACATCGCAATTAAAAGAACTAGAGAAGCAAGAGCAAACACATTCGAAAGCTAGCAGAAGGCAAGAAATAACTAAGATCAGAGAAGAACTGAAGGAGATAGAGACATAAAAAACCCTCCAAAAAATCAATGAATCCAGGAGTTGGTTTTTTGAAAAGATCAACAAAATTGACAGACCACTAGCAAGACTAATAAAGAAGAAAAGAGAGAAGAATCAAATTGACGCAATTAAAAATGATAAAGGGGATATCACCACCGACCCCACAGAAATACAAACTACCATCAGAAAATACTATAAACACCTCTACGCAAATAAACTGGAAAATCTAGAAGAAATGGATAATTTCCTGGACACTTACACTCTTCCAAGACTAAACCAGGAAGAAGTTGAATCCCTGAATAGACCAATAGCAGGCTCTGAAATTGAAATTGAGGCAATAATTAATAGCCTGCCAACCAAAAAAAGTCCAGGACCAGATGGATTCACAGCTGAATTCTACCAGAGGTACAAGGAGGAGTTGGTACCATTCCTTCTGAAACTATTCCAATCAATAGAAAAAGAGGGAATCCTCCCTGACTCATTTTATGAGGCCAACATCATCCTGATACCAAAGCCTGGCAGAGACACAACAAAAATAGAGAATTTTAGACCAATATCCCTGATGAACATCGATGCAAAAATCCTCAATAAAATACTGGCAAACCGGATTCAGCAACACATCAAAAAGCTTATCCACCATGATCAAGTGGGCTTCATCCCTGGGATGCAAGGCTGGTTCAACATTCGCAAATCAATAAACATAATCCAGCATATAAACAGAACCAAAGACAAGAACCACATGATTATCTCAATTGATGCAGAAAAGGCTTTTGACAAAATTCAACAGCCCTTCATGCTAAAAACGCTCAATAAATTCGGTATTGATGGAACGTACCTCAAAATAATAAGAGCTATTTATGACAAACCCACAGCCAATATCATACTGAATGGGCAAAAACTGGAAAAATTCCCTTTGAAAACTGGCACAAGACAGGGATGCCCTCTCTCACCACTCCTATTCAACATAGTGTTGGAAGTTTTGGCTAGGGCAATTAGGCAAGAGAAAGAAATCAAAGGTATTCAGTTAGGAAAAGAAGAAGTCAAATTGTCCCTCTTTGCAGATGACATGATTGTATATTTAGAAGACCCCATTGTCTCAGCCCAAAATCTCCTTAAGCTGATAAGCAACTTCAGCAAAGTCTCAGGATACAAAATTAATGTGCAAAAATCACAAGCATTCTTATACACCAGTAACAGACAAACAGAGAGCCAAATCAGGAATGAACTTCCATTCACAATTGCTTCAAAGAGAATAAAATACCTAGGAATCCAACTTACAAGGGATGTAAAGGACCTCTTCAAGGAGAACTACAAACCACTGCTCAGTGAAATAAAAGAGGACACAAACAAATGGAAGAACATACCATGCTCATGGATAGGAAGAATCAATATCGTGAAAATGGCCATACTGCCCAAGGTAATTTATAGATTCAATGCCATCCCCATCAAGCTACCAATGAGTTTCTTCACAGAATTGGAAAAAACTGCTTTAAAGTTCATATGGAACCAAAAAAGAGCCCGCATCTCCAAGACAATCCTAAGTCAAAAGAACAAAGCTGGAGGCATCACGCTACCTGACTTCAAACTATACTACAAGGCTACAGTAACCAAAACAGCATGGTACTGGTACCAAAACAGAGATATAGACCAATGGAACAGAACAGAGTCCTCAGAAATAATACCACACATCTACAGCCATCTGATCTTTGACAAACCTGAGAGAAACAAGAAATGGGGAAAGGATTCCCTATTTAATAAATGGTGCTGGGAAAATTGGCTAGCCATAAGTAGAAAGCTGAAACTGGATCCTTTCCTTACTCCTTATACGAAAATTAATTCAAGATGGATTAGAGACTTAAATGTTAGACCTAATACCATAAAAATCCTAGAGGAAAACCTAGGTAGTACCATTCAGGACATAGGCATGGGCAAAGACTTCATGTCTAAAACACCAAAAGCAACGGCAGCAAAAGCCAAAATTGACAAATGGGATCTCATTAAACTAAAGAGCTTCTGCACAGCAAAAGAAACTACCATCAGAGTGAACAGGCAACCTACAGAATGGGAGAAAATTTTTGCAATCTACTCATCTGACAAAGGGCTAATATCCAGAACCTACAAGGAACTCAAACAAATTTACAAGAAAAAAACAAACAACCCCATCAAAAAGTGGGCAAAGGATATGAACAGACATTTCTCAAAAGAAGACATTCATACAGCCAACAGACACATGAAAAATGCTCATCATCACTGGCCATCAGAGAAATGCAAATCAAAACCACAATGAGATACCATCTCACACCAGTTAGAATGGCAATCATTAAAAAGTCAGGAAACAACAGGTGCTGGAGAGGATGTGGAGAAATAGGAACACTTTTACACTGTTGGTGGGATTGTAAACTAGTTCAACCATTATGGAAAACAGTATGGCGATTCCTCAAGGATCTAGAACTAGATGTACCATATGACCCAGCCATCCCATTACTGGGTATATACCCAAAGGATTATAAATTATGCTGCTATAAAGACACATGCACACGTATGTTTATTGCAGCACTATTCACAATAGCAAAGACTTGGAATCAACCCAAATGTCCATCAGTGACAGATTGGATTAAGAAAATGTGGCACATATACACCATGGAATACTATGCAGCCATAAAAAAGGATGAGTTTGAGTCCTTTGTAGGGACTTGGATGCAGCTGGAATCCATCATTCTTAGCAAACTATCACAAGAACAGAAAACCAAACACCGCATGTTCTCACTCATAGGTGGGAACTGAACAATGAGATCACTCGGACTCAGGAAGGGGAACATCACACACCAGGGCCTATCATGGGGAGGGGGGAGGGGGGAGGGATGGCATTGGGAGTTATACCTGATGTAAATGACGAGTTGATGGGTGCAGCACACCAACATGGCACAAGTATACATATGTAACAAACCTGCACATTATGCACATGTACCCTACAACTTAAAGTATAATAATAATAAATAAATTTTAAAAAAGAAATAAATCAATAAAATAGAATAAAGATATTAGTTTATAATAGATACCTGTTTCATCAAAATTGAAAATTTGATTCAATGTATAGCCTTCTTTTTCAATTAACTTCCCTATCAGTACTGGAAGCTATTTTGCATTGCAGCATTCTCATCTGCACTTGTGGCTTTGCCCAACTGATGACTTCGGAAATTGTAGTGATGTTGGAAACCACCAAACAAGCTACACGCTAATACTACCACTAAACAGAGCCAGTTTTGCAGGATTTGGCAATTTCTATGTAAAGTCTTCTTATATAGAGGGGGTTTTCACTTATATTGCAAGAAAAGTTATTCCTGATTCTTTTTTGCTGTTGTTCTTCAATCTATATGTCCAACAATCTTTCTACCTAAGAAATGTTCTTTATTGCTCTAGGCCTCTCATTTTTTTTTTCAAAATGCTGTATTATTTCAATTTGCTCCTGAAAATGTGAAGCTTTCCATGCACACACTGCTTGGCATTTTATTTTATTTTATTTTATTTTATTTTATTTATTTTATTGAGACAGGGTCTCATTCTGTCTCCCAGGCTATAGTGCAGAGGCACAATCATGGCTCACTGCAGCCTCAACCTCCTGGGCTCAGGTGATCCTCTCTCCTCAGTTTCCCTGGTAGCTGGGACTACAGGTGCGTGCCACCACACCCGGCTAATTATTTTTTTATTTTTTGTAGAAACAGGATTTCACCATGTTGCCCAGGCTGGTCTTGAACTCCTGGGCTCAAGGGGTTCACCTCGCCTGCCTTGCCTTTCCAAAGTGCTGGGATTACAGGCGTATGCCACTATGCCAGGCCCTGCTTGGCCTTTTTAAACCAGTAAGATTTGACAGTTTGGGAAGTTGGGTGAGTGGTTTTCAAGATAATTAACAAATGCAAAAGAATAGCAAAACTCAAGGAAAATACACAAGGTGAGTGGAGGTGGCAGTTTCTGGTGTGTGCAAGTGAGCATTTTGTGCATTCCCCTGGTTCAAATCAGTGGGGTTCAGGTTTCTTCATTCATGCATAAGCACGTGATATTCATGTTATACTCAAATTGTTCCCTAATATGTCAAATGCTTTGGAACAGATTCTCATTTTGAAATAAGTGCTTATCATGACTGATTTATTACATCACCTAACTCACATAACCCATGGGACATTCAAGTCAGCATGCTGAAAAGTTAGCTCATTACTTTTTTTTCTTTTTCTTTATTTCTTTATTTTATTTTCTTTCTGCTTTGTTTGTTCTAACCAACTTGTTCCTGCCCTATGTTTCTACTTCAGTGAGTGATAACACCAAGATCTGCAATGACTAAGCCATAAACCTGGGTTTTATTTTTACCTTCCTTGTCTCCACGTCTATATCCTGTCTATTCTGCACCCTAAGCACTTCGAGAATCTTTTGAATTCTTCACATCACCACTACCACTCCCTTAATTAACAATACAATTCCTTTCTCAACTGGATTATTAATTCAGCCTTGCAAATTCTGGAGCTAGTCTTCTCCCATCCATTTTTATCTCTGCGAACAATTACATTTCTAAATTATAAATTTGATCTTATCTCTCCCCTGTTTAGAACGTGGCCCTAGCTCCCCATTGACAATGAAACAAAGTTTAATTTTTCTTTCCTTTTCTTTTTTTTCTTTTGAGACAAAGTCTCACTCTGTCGCCCAGGCTGGAGTGCAGTGGCACGATCTTGGCTCACTGCAACCTCCGCCTCCTGGGTTCAAGCGATTCTCGTGCCTCAGCCTCCCGAATAGCTAGGACTACAGGCGCCTGCCACCACACCCGGCTAATTCTGTGTTTTCAGTGGAGATGGGGTTTCACCATGTTGGCCAGGCTGGTCTCAAACTCCTGACCTTAGGTGATCCACCCACCTTGGCCTCCCAAACTGCTGGGATTATAGGCGTGAGTCACCACCCCTGGCCATAACGTTTAATTTTTAAAATATGGCTTAGGAGGCATTTTCTTCACCCTGCAGTGAACCCTGAATATCTGAGACAGGTCTCAGTTAATATAGAAAGTTTATTTTACCAAGGTTGAGGACATGCACCCGTGACACAGCCTCAGGAGATCCTGACGACATGGGCCCCAGGTGGTCGGGGCACAGCTTGGTTTTATACATTTTAGGCAGACATGAGACATCAATCAGTATACGTAAGCCGTACATTGGTTTTGTCCAGAAAGGTAGGATAACTCGAAGCAGGGAGGGGGCTTCCAGGTCATAGGTAGATGAGAGACAAATGGTTTCATTCTTTTGAGTTTCAGATTAGCCTTTCCAAAGGAGGCAATCAGATATGCATCTATCTCGTGAGCAGAGGGGTGACTTTGAATAGAATGGGAGGCAGGTTTGCCCTGAAGAGTTCCCAGCTCCACTTTTCCCTTTGGTTTAGTGATTTTGGGGCCCCAAGATTTATTTTCCTTTCACACCCCTGACTCTTCCAGCTTCATCTCTTATAACTCCTGCCCTCACACTTAGTTTCAGATCTCAATACATTCTGTTCTTTCTGTTTCTCCCTGTCCCAATAATTTGACTCTCAGGTCTTGTTCAGATAATCTTCCCCTTTTGAACTTTTCCCTTATCCCGTTGGTCTAAGCAAGATACATCTACCTGGTGCTTCCATAGTACTTTTCTCTGTCAAGGTATTTGTTGCATAATTGTAATTTTTTGATTACTCATCACTTATCACCTCAAACAGGTGCTGTGCTCTTGTTCATTGTTGGATCCCTGGAACCTAACATGTGACTTAACATACAATAGCAGCTCAATGAACATTTGTTAGCAGAGTTGAGTGAGGGTGGTCTAAGGCATATGAGGCATACGTCTATGAGGCATATTTCAACCTCAGGCAATCAAAACCTTACCAGACTGCTTAGCCCAGGCAAGTTTAACTTGAGTACCCTAAGCATGGTCAGAGGTTTATCTGGTGGCCTACACAAAGTACGAAGCCTTTGTACATATTTTAAAGGTATCTTAACATGGAAGGAGTGACTGTGTTCTGCTACTTCTAACAACTCTGTTCAAACATCTGGAGCTTCCTAGTTCCTATCCATATGATAGCCTTATTCTGGAAGAAGTTACAATTTACATTATGTTCCTAGAGAAATGTGTGTTATACAGAGCTTAAAGAAACTTGAAAAATCGTGTATTTCAATCACCTCATTTTAAAGAAACTGAGGCAAAATTTTAGTTGTCTTTTTTTTCTGCTTTATTGAAGTATAATTGACAAATAAGAATATTAGGTACTTGCTGAATAACATACAGCTTTTGGTGGCAGAGCTGGGATTAAAACTTGAGTCTTCAGATTCCCACTTTAGAATTTTGGGAATCACTACTCTTTTTCAAACCATACTCATTTAAGTCTTAAAACCGTACTCATTTTAAAATCTTGAAAGAAATTAGTTTCAAATTATTTTGCTGTGAATATCATCTACCACACATTTGTAAAACCAATTTAATTTAAAATGGTGAATACCATACTAAATTTTAATTACAATTTTAGCATGAATGCACTTTATTATTTCTTGGGATATCAGCACAGAAAATGACTAATGATTCTTTTTGACTTTTAAATCAATATTTATTGGCATTATTGACTTATCAACAACAAATAGTGTAAATATTTAATTTCGAGGATAAACCAAGATCTTTCTGGAAGCAAAGATTAGAACCCTTCCTCAGTGAAAACACTAATGAGTTTCATCTGAAAGCACTCATGACAGCAAGAGCAACAGAAATCTCACATAGGTAGACAGCTATCTACACCAGTCTCATCATAGGGACTAATTTACGTACTTTAGGAATCAGAAAAAATCCAAATATTCTCTTGCAACAAGTTTATCTTGTTTTTCCCTTAGCAGACCTTACAACACTATTTTTAAAATTTTTCTTTTTTAGAGATGGGGTCTCGCTATGTTGCCCAGGCTGGTCTCAATCTCCTAGGCTCAAGAGATCCACTTCCTAGGCCTCCCAAAGTGTTGGGACTACAGGCATGAGCCACTGCACCTGGCCAACAAAACTCACTATTATGATGACTCCATAACCATCTGCCTCGGGTTGTGATCAGCCTACCACCTCTCTCTTCACTCTGGAGCTTGTTTCACTTTATTACAGGACTTCCATTTTCCATCCTTCTCATGTGTAACTTCTTCAGAGTCACAGACCCTTACGTCAGCCTAAAGGGTCATTTTGTTAGTAGCTGGCTGAAGATTTTTTTTTAAAGTGTCCTAAGAAAGGGACATTGGTTATAACAGGCACTGTAATGGATTCATTCATGAATATGTGAATATACATCTATAAATTAATATACTATATAATATATATGAGCGAATATAAGAACATAATATGATAAAATTACAATGGATTTTTTTTTTCTATTACTGCCTCTATAATACCCTTTCTCTCCATATCTGCATGACAAGTGTGACAGGTCCCATATTTTTCTGGTAACTTTTAGATTATTAAAAAATGTCCTTTTATCACTTTTAGACTTTCTTCTATTTGGCAAACCCTCTCCTCTTCCTGTGTTGGAATGTCCCGGTGCTCAGTCCTCAGGCCTCTTCTGTTTAATGTTCACCTCTCGATCTCTTCTAGCCCTTGCGGCTTTAATATCTTCCACATCTTAACGACATCCAAATGTCTGTTTGTAGACTCAGATTCTCCCCTTAAATTCCAGACCCTCATATCCAACTGCTTATTTGACATCTTCACTTGATATTCAAATGAACTCTTGATTTCTTCCCTAAACAGCTTCTTCCTCAGTCCCTCCCAGTTCAATGAATTGCAAATGTATTTTTTTAGCTGCTTATGCTTAAAACATCAATGTCCATTTTACTCTTTTTTTTCCCTCTCACACCTCCACAGCTAATCCATCAACAATTCCTGTTACCTCTTGTTTGTGAAATAGATTCAAAATTGAACCACTTCTTACAACCTCTCCTCTATCGATCTTGTCCAAGTCACTGTCATCTCTCACATGGATTATTTTAACTGCTTCAAAATTTGTCTTTCTGATGGTGCCCTTGCTCCCTACAATGTATTCCTGGCATAGCAGTCAAAGTAAACATGGAGACATTGTTTATAAAGTAAACATGCAATGTAAATCATGTAATCTTTCTGCTCAAAACTCTCTGATAGTTCCTCATTTCATTCACAGTAAGACAGACTCTTCACCATCATTCCCTGTTCTCATTTTCTACTACTCACTGCATTATTTAATTCCATTTCAGCCTACCTGGCCTCCTGAAAGCCCTGGCTCAGGGCCTTTGCACTCATTCTTTCTTATGCCCTATACTTTCACACCAATTCAGTGTTAAATAGCACCTTCCTCTCCATTCCTTCCACCCCATGTCAGGCTTTATTGCCTTTCCCTGCATTATGTTTTCTCAGACCACTTATCTGACATCACTTACTTATTTGTTTGTTGTCTAACTCCTCCTCTATAATTCAAGTATCATGAGATAAGATATCTTGTGTTTTTTTTACCACTGAAACTTTAACACCTCAAATAATGTAGACCTATAAGTGCTTAATAAACAAATGTCAAATGAATGAAACAGTAAATACAGATATGTTATATAATATAATATTATGATACATGGTTAATTTAAGGGCCACTGGGAGTGAATTTAAAGACTACTCAGATTCTTTTATATGTAATGACACTTCTGTTTGAAGTAGTTTATCTTAATATATGTAATTTTAGTAATTCAGCTTACAATATTGTATTTATTTCTCAGTATTTAATGTTTATAAAGTGTTCATAATTTGCTGTAAATGCTATAAAATAAGCAAAGAACTCATTCTCCACTAAGTGAAAATAACATACGTATTTATAATACAATTGATTTAACTAGGCTGTCATTTTCATTTTTCCAAATAGGAGCATGACTATTATGTGAAAAACTTATCATAACTTGGTCATATTGATGCTGCTGCTGCTGCTGATGATGATGAGGAGGAGGAGGGTGGAGAAGGGACCCACACTTTGAGCAACCTTTGCTTTTCGCAGTCCTCTTTAATTATATAAATAGGACCCAAGGGGAAGTTCCCACTCAGTCAGAGTAGGCCTACCCCTTCCCCAACATGATCAGTAAGTTTTGAACTGAGACCATCATTCCTCAATGTCTTCTGCTCAATTAATAGAATTCAGAAAGGAGCCACAGTCACAAATTACATTATTACAATTCTATCTACACAGTTTTGTAACTAGTGCTTTATGCAGTTGTCTTTTAAATCAGATATAAAAAGTATTACAAACAAAACTATATTTATATTGTCTTATATATTTACCTACATAGGTACCCTTATCATGACTCTTCATGTTTTATTTGGATTCAAGTTACTACCTAAGGTCTTTTTATTTCAGCCTGAATGACTTCCTTTAGAATTTCTTATAGGTCTTCTCACAACAAATTCTTGCAGCTTTTTAAAATCTGAGAATGTCTTAATTTCTCCTTCATTTTGAAAGAATAGTTTTGCTGAATGAAGAATTCTGTGTTGACAGTATTTGTCTTTCAGCACTTTGAATATGTCAACTCATTTCCTGCCGGATTCTGCACTTTCTGATGACAAGTTAGCTGTTAATCTTTTTTCAGTATCTCTTTTATGTGATGAGTCACTTTTCTCTTGCTGCTTTCAAGATTCTCTCTGTCTTGTTTGTCTTTCTTTTTTGATGGTTTGACTATAATGTGCCTAGATGTACATTTATTTTAGTTCATACTAGTTGGATTTTTTAGAGATTTTTGGATTAGTAAGTTAGTGTTTTTCATCAAACTTCAGATGTTTTCAGCTGTTATTTCTTTAAATATTATCTCCCTCTTTTGGGGGGATACCCATTATATTGCTATGCTTAATGGTATCCCACAAGGTCTCTAAGGCTCTGTTCCTTTGTCTTTATTCTTGTTTTTTGCTTGCTTGTTTTGTTTTCTCCTCCTCAGATTCAGTAAATTTCAATTGACTAGTTTTTAGTTTGGTGATTCTCTCTTCTGACTCCTCAAATATGCTGTAGAGTCCCTCCAGTGAATTTTTTATTTCAGCTATTATACTTTTTAACTCTAGAAATTCTATGGACTATGAAGCCAAGGTTGTGGTTAATTGGCTGTGTCTTTAATTTGTGTTTTCTATTTTGAGTATTATTCAGAAAGAGAGATTAAATGGAAAATCCAGAGTGGTGTTCAGGTAAGACATTATCTTGCTGAATGGAGCAAAGACTTTGCTTCTTTCTAAGATAAAGAGAGATACAAGGAAGAAAGATGAAGCTAGCTGAGCAAGAGTTTCCTTTGTGTTCCTATATTATTTTAATTCAAATATATAATTTAAGAATGGTAGAAAAACATATAATCAAATGGAAATAGAAAAAGTATTCAAAACCTAATGAATAATAGACTAGTACATCCACACAATGGAATACTTTTCAGCAAGAAAAGAAATAAAGTACTAATACATGCAGCAACATAGATGAATCTCAATTGTATAAAGCTAAGTGAAAGGAGCCAGATTCAGAAACCTACATATTCTATGATTCCATTATGTGACAATCCAGAAAAAGCAAAATTATAGGAACACACAACAGATCAGTGGTTAATAGGCAATGGAGGAGGAGAGAAGAGATTGACTAAAAAGGAAAATGAGAAGATTGTTTTGAAGAACTGTTCTGTTTGATTATAGTGATGGTTTTGCAACTATATGCATTTGACAAAACATAGAACTGAGCAGTATAATGGATGAATTTTAATTTATGTAAGTTATACCTCAGTAAGCCTGACTTTAAAAAAAGCTAAATGAAAATTATTTTTAATATCTATTACTTCTAATTAAAATAGAATCCAGAGATTCATTTAGAAATTTTTACATGTACAGCCTTTCACTTACATTTGAAAATATATAGAATAGGAAGTATTTAATGATCTGAAATCTATTGAGGCTTATAAAACTTAAAGATTATTCCCAAGCAACACCAATTCATGGATAAAGTTTCTTTTCTTTTGACAGCTTTCAGTGGGATCCTTGATTGCCCTATAATAGTAAAGGAGGCTGTTCATGCACTTTTTGTCAGGACATTCAGTAGTATGGTGGATTTGCTTTGATTAACTGTCAATAATTTGAATATGTAATCACCATCCCTTTTGTAGTGATTTAAAACTTCTTAATATGACTAATATGTCAGAATTTTAAGATCAATAGTCTCCCAATCATTAAACTTGAAACAGAACAAAAGCATATTTTCATGAAGTCAGAAAAATTTAAATTACAAGACATGAACAATCATTTGATTTTTTTTCTTTTTTTTCTTATTTTTATAGGTTTCCCTATCTTCTTGGTGGAACACCCTCAGTGGTGTCATGCAAGGAGGAGGGCTTTTGCTGTGGGCACAGCCCTCAGAGGCAAGTTTTCTTCATTTATTTTTGCTTCAATTTTGAGTATCTTCTTCTCCAGTCACCTGGTTCTCCAGAACATGAAATTCATAGATATGTGACATCGTGAGAATCTTCCAATCTAAAATGTAGGCTTATTTAGATACACAAGTATATTTCCCCTTTATTTCTGTTAACTTTGTATAACTTGGTCCATTGATATCTATCTCTAATACAATATCAGGTTTAATGTTCTCATTTGGTAATTATATATTTCTTACAGAAAATTGGCTAATTTATCAATCTCTACCTCTTTTATCTAAAGTTGAGATACTTCTGTTACTCCCATTTGTATAGAAAAGCTAGAATTATCAAATGTCCAATTGTTTCGTGACAATTCAACATTTTAAAGTTATATTTAGACTGCATGTGCAGAGCATATGTTAGCTTACAAAGGAAATTAACCTCTTACTTTTTTCAAATGAACATCACTAAGTTAATTTTGAGTGGATAGCTAATGAGATTACATGGGATGAGATTTTTTTAAAAGGCCATCACCTTGGGTCAAGCCAATATATATTTTCCCATAACAATTATGTTCTTAATGGGTATTGTTTTGTAGCAAATTACTTGCCTGGGACCTGTGACACAGGCCAGTAGTAGCAATATAAATGTAAGAACAGTTGCTTTGAATAAGGTAATGAAAGATATGTTTCATTGTATATGTGTTGTTTTGTGGTACAAAGAACTTATAATCTACAACTTTATATTCATACAACTGAACCGAGATACTTTGCATTTTTTCCTTAAGTTTAATAGTTTCTTAACTCTGATTCCATAAAACTATTTACCTTAGAGATAATGACTTTTTCTATGTTAAGAGTGGGACAGATTTCCTATAGAGAGTATGTGACTTACCTGTGAAGTTTTACAATAAAAGTTATATAATAATAAAAATGATGATCATAGTTAACATTTTTTGATCACTTACATTTCTTGGAGTCATATTCAGTTAAGAATTTGTAGGGAAAACTAAGTATATCATAATATTCATCTTTAAAAATTCCAGAATATATTTTTACAAAGATGCTAAGATGAAATTATCTGATACTTGGAGTCAAACAAAGTTGCATTACAAAACTGTTAAAAACTTGGGTTAGTGTGTGATACCCGGTAATTTGCTGAACTTCTATGAGATTTACTCAACACAGAGATTAGTCTATGCCATTTGTATATATTTACTTATATTCACTTATTGAATAGAGATGAGGTAGCTACTTTAACCTCATTTTAAAGATGAGGAAACCAAGTTTTAAAACGCTCTAATAACTTGCCTAAGGTCCCAGAGATAGGACTAGAACACATGCAGTTCAGCTCCATGACAAGTTCTAACCAAGACTTGGATCACTTCAAATGACCCAGCCTACAGAGTATTCAGTTTAAAATTCTGGTTCATCCATTTGATTCTTTGCTGAAGTAGCATGAGCAAATTCCACCATAACATAATGGTTCTCACCCGTAAGAGGTGTTTTGGGTGGTGATCCCTAGGGTCTGAAAAGTGTCTCTGCATGGTCAAGTATGTCAGCAGCATGAAAACAGAGCTCACTAAATGGCCTCTGATGGTGAAAATGGCAAGGAAACTCCTTGGAGTAACATTTAGTTAAAAATGTGTAAGGAAAATTAAATATCTCAGAATATTCTATCTAAATTCTAGAATACCTTTTTTTTTTTTTTTTGCAAAAATGCTATAATGAAATTATCATGATACTTGGAGTCAAACAATGAAAGTTCAATGGTGAAACTGTGACAAACTTGAGTTAGTGTGTGATATGGAGTAATTTGCTAATCTTCTATGAGACTTTAATAATCTCTCTTGTCTTTTTTGTGTGTGCGTGTGTGAGACAAGGTCTCACTCTTGTCACCCAGGCTGGAGTGCAGTGGTGTAATCTTGGCTCGCTGCAGCCTTGACTTCCAGAGCTCAGGTGTTCCTTCCATTTTAGCCTATCAGGTAGCCTGAACTACAGGTGCGTGCCACCACACTCAGCTAATTTTTTGTAATCTTAGTAGAGACAGGGTTTGCCATGTTGCCTAGGCTGGTTTTGAACCCCTGGGCTCAAGCAATCTTCCTGCCCTGGCCTCCCAAAGTTCTGGGATTACAGGTGTGAGCCACCGCGCCCGGCTCCTCATATCTTATATAGGAGATTGAAATAGACACAAAGGTCCTTTCAGTGTTAAAAATTTGTTATATTATTTAAATTTTTCTCAACAACTGGAAAATGCCATTCTAGTCAAAACACATTTTAAAATCCTGTGACTTGGCCAAGACGGGTGGATCACGAGGTTAGGAGATCGAGACCATCCTGGCTAACACGGTGAAACCCCGTCTCTACTAAAAAATACAAAAAACTAGCCGGGCGAGGTGGCGGGCACCTGTAGTCCCAGCTATTCGGGAGGCTGAGGCGTGAACCCGGGAGGCGGAACTTGCAGTGAGCTGAGATCCAGCCACTGCACTCCAGCCTGGGTGACAGAGAGAGACTCTGCCTCAAAAAAAAAAAAAAAAAAAAAAAAAAAAAAACCAAGAAAAAAAATCCTGTGACTTATAATGTTATACTTGAAACCAAAATACCATAAGTCAAATTTAGTTCTGTTTTAAAGCAAGCAATGCTTTACACTTGAAATTTTTACTAAAATTTCATCAGGACTAATTCAAAATCTAGGAAGAAGTTTGAAATGAAGAGAAATGCAGTTTAAAGTATATTTTCATTTTACCTGAGAAATAATAAACTATTTAAAAAAATAAAATGATCAAATTGGAATGCAATAATGTTCTCATAATTCCTCGGACAGGCATATTGTTTAGAGAATGTCTGTCTGTCTGGAACTCAATTGCACATTTGAGTCAGATACAACTCCTTAAACAACATGAACATTTTTAGATATTTCATGAATGAACATTCAGGTTTCTATGGCGAGACAAAGAAAGATCAGTCCAAATGTGCATCTGAAAAATACAGCAAGGCACAATTCACCTTCTTTCTCTTTGAGTAAACTTCACTTAAAATAAAGGCTGCATCCTGATACTGTTAAATAATTTTACTCGTTTTTGTACCGATGTATTTTCACTGAGAAATGTAAGTGTTCCATCACTGTCCAAGGATTAGTAACTGCTAGTAAGAAAATTCAGAGAAATATTTAAATTACAAGGCATAATAGTAACTTTGTTCTGATGTTTTCCCTAAATATACCGTACTAAACTTCAATTTTTAAAACCCTTTAAAAAAGGAACACTTTATATTTTTATGCTTCCATAAAATTGAGAGACTGATTATGTGAATTTTTAATGGGGGCTTACTAGTATGTATTTTATTCTTTTGCTATATCTGCACTAATACATTTCAGAGTCTGTTTAAGAAATAGACAAAACAAAAAAAGTTATTTTTCTCTCTCACATTCAGCAGAAAATATTAAAATAAGAAAATCCTAAGGATACTTATTGGATACTCTAACACCACTTCTTGGAAGAAATTACTTTATGAATCTTTAAGGATTCTATTAATCATCATTAAGTAGATTAGGATTGGAAGAAGAAATGAACCAGAATCAACTACTAAACTCCTTGAGGGTCTCTGAATGCATTACACGCTAAGTATCATTCTGGTAGGGTTTACAGGAAACTGCCTTTGATATTCCATTTTACCGAGGGTGGTGGGGAAATCCATTTGAAAAGACATAAAGATAAAATCACTGAACAGTGCCTTTGTAATTGGCTTTCCGTGCAACCTGAGGAAAATGTCTTAATCTCTATTTTCCAACAAGAAATTAATTATTAATTCACATATCCATCCACATGCGTTAAGCATTTCTCAATAATTGTGGTCTACTTCTTTCACGGAATGCTCTGTGGGTTAATCACTAACCTGGGGGTTATGAAGGTGTGGATGGGAATTATATGTGGAAGAAAGCCCACTCGGGAGAAGATGAAGATGAATCACCAGGAGGGCTTGCTGGCAGCCTGTAAGGCCTCACTGGGTGGGGTTAACCTAGTGATGCCATTTGGTCCAGCATCTGGTCCTCAGCATTGCATGCTTTAAAACAAAACTTTTTATCAGGAGTTGGTTACCAGTCTCTGGCTGATGGATTAATGTTAACCAAACCTCACTGCAGACTTCTTTGTAAACCAGAATACAATGAATTCTTTCATAGAAAAGCGGACAGTCTTTTTTCAGTGACCAAAATGATCAATGACACTACTCAAAGCGTCCCAAAAGAGTAATCAGAACATGGCTGTCCTGGCAAGGAATAAGGCAAAAAGAGGCTGGTATTCCTGAGGAGGATCTGACTAACAAATGTGCTGACCTTACAGCAAAGAACACGCTCTAGAATTACCCTGCTCCCAAAATTGAGACACTGCTTCATTTTCTTTGCTTGTCCTCAACTTGTGGGTTGATACTTTCTTCTTCTCCTTTTTTGTTTTGTTTTGTTTTGTTTGTTTTTTGTTTTGAGACAGTCTTGTTCTGTCACCCAGGTTGGAGTGCAGTGGCACTATCTTAGCTCACTGCAGCCTTTGTCTCCCAGGCACAAGTGATTCTCATGCCTCAGCCTCCCGAGTAGCTGAGATTTCAGGCGAGCACCAGCTAATTTTTGTATTTTTAAAGTAGAGATAGGGTTTCACCATGTTGGCCAGGCTGGTCTTGAACTCCTAACCTCAAGTGATCTGTCTGCCTCGGCCTACCATTACAGGCATGAGCCACTGCACCTGGCCCTGATACTTTCTTACTTAGATATAAGTATTTCAGATTGAACCAAGTTAGTTGTCCCTAGTCAAGGAGCTGTTCCGGGGCTCAGAGACATTCTGTCTCCTCCCATCATGTGCTGATTTAAGTAGTTTATTTCTCAAAGGACAATGTTGTCACTCCTACCTCTAAATTCTCTGGGGCATCTCACTCTGCCTTCATATACTGTCTGTATAAGTTTTCAGCATGTCATGGGAGAAAGTTTAAAGTATGACTTTTCTAGAATATTTGAAGAACACCAAATACACAAAACTATAATTCAGAGCATAAAATTTTGTCAAAATAACCAATGAATATAAATAATTTAAAAGTTGCTTTAAATTTGCTAAAACACTTAAACCATAAGTTAAGATAGTAACAAAAAATATCTGTATTTATGTTGAGTAATAGTTTTTGAACATTTCAGGGATGGGCTTTAGAAGCACAGGTATACTAGTGCTATTATTACCTGTGACTTTTTCTCTTAGCTGAATTACAAAGTAAAATCTCAGTCAAATAAACCAAATGGTTCTGCACATTTGACTGGAGCAGGACTCATGATTATTGTCTTAGATTCCCTTCTTTCAAGGAAAGTCCTAAGATCCCCTAACCCAAAAACAGCAAGGGTCTTGTAAGAAGAGGAAGGAAAAAATTAATAGATCTTATTTGGGATTTCTCTGACTCCTGGCTGTTCTGGCCAGCTTCTGCCTGCCCTTGAAACTCCCCCAGCTTTATCTACAGATCATATTGGACTTGCCTTTGCATTTCTGCTTGAGGTTTGTCATATCCTTCTACTCTTTCATCTTAGCTCTAATTCACAGTACCGTGGGTTCTGTTGCATCTCCATCACAGCTTCTCCTTAGATTTAACCTCTGAGCCATCTCACTGGATTCAACTCAGGGCCAGCTGACCAAGGTTCCCCTGTATCGATGCTCCAACCCTTCCCCTTATTACTAGGCTGGAGATCTGGCTTGGATGCCTCCTTTCCTGCTTGGGTTTAACTCTATCTGATCCAGAGTGTTATGATATATAGGTTCCAAAATGTATTCAATTGTGGACCAACATAGTCTTTAAGGAGTTGGGTCTCCAGCGACTTTGCATTGAGTACTACATGATGCATTTAGAGGCAAGGTAGCTTCTTCCTATATACATTCCTGTAAGTTCCCAAGTGAGTTATTTCTTTAAGAGGAGAAAATAAATTATAAAATGTGTAACATTCCTGCTGTACATGCCTCTTGTGCAGGCTACCCATGTGACGGCTGTTTTCTTTTCCATACCCCTCACATGATTAGGCCAGGAAGAGAGGTAGGTGTCTATCTTTCTCTTTAGTATTGCCTCCAGACCATTATCTTTCCCCTCTTCATAAAAACATACGACTTTAAATTTCATGTCATCAGAGTATACTACCTATGATCTCTCTCTCATGCAATCAATAATCTACCATTCCCTAGGTCACGTCCCCTCATCCCTTGAATATTTAACTTCAAGATTATCAACTTATCTTCAGTGCTGCTACTCCTGTCTTAACTACTGGTGATTTAAAATTTTTTTTTTACTTTTTTAAACTTTTTTTGAGACAGGGTCTTGCTCTGTTGCCCCAGGCTAGAGTGCAGTGGCATAATCTTGGCTCACTGCAGCCTCTGCCTCCCAGGTTCAAGTGATTCTCATGTCTTGGCCTCCCAAGTAGTGGAGATTACAGCTTGTACCACCATGCCTGGCAGATTTTTGTATTTTTTAGTAGAGATGGGGTTTCACCATGTTGGCCAGGCTGGTCTCCAACTCCTAGCCTCAAGTGATCTTCCCACCTCGGCCTCCTAAAGTGCTGGGATTACAGGTGTGAGACACCATACCTGGTCCTCTTGGTGATTTTAATATATGCAAAGGTGATTCTTCTATCACTTTGACTGGATAGGCCCTAGACTACCTACCATCCGGTGATCTTTTGTTCCTCTCTCTCTCAGTCTCTCGCTGATGGTCATCACGATCCTGGCATTACCAATAATTACAACACCTCCATAATCTCAATTTAAAACATCGCACGTTGTTTTTTTTCTTTTTCTTTTTTTTTTTTTTTTTTTGAGACTGAGTCTCGCTCTGTTGCCTAGGCTTGAGTGCAGTGGTGCGATCTCGGTTCATTGCAAGCTCCACTTCCCAGGTTCATGCCATTCTCCTGCCTCAGCCTCCCAAGTAGCTGGGACTACAGGCACCCGCTACCATGCCCAGCTAATTTTTTGTATTTTTAGTAGAGATGGGGTTTCACCGTGTTAGCCAGGATGGTCTTGATCTCCTGACCTTGTGATCCACCCGCCTCGGCCTTTCTATCATCTACCATCTTTCCAGCATATACCTGTGAGCACTTCAATTACAAAATCGTTTGACTTACCTTGAGAGCCTCAATTCATTTATCCTATCCTACTTGGATAGCATAGGATATTTATTTTATCTCCTTTCTTAGAATGAACTCCATGGTCAAGGATTGTAATTACTCATCATGCACACTCTTAACACCATTGTCTCCTTTTTATTTTATTATAATGATACTCATTTTGCTAAAATATAACCCTAGGTAGTTCCAACTCTCCATTACTCTTTGTCTGCATTTTAGCAGCTGAATATGGCTAGAAAAGCATACAACCCTGCCTATTGATCTAATTTTAAATTTATGATCCCAAATCTCATGTATACTGTTTAGCAATCAATCCATATTCCTCAGCTTTATTCACTCCCTTACTCTATTAGATAACTATTTCACATTAGTTCTTTTCTCAAACCTCCAATATATACAGCTCACTCCCAAATTATGACTTTGCTGCAAGTTCACTAAGAAATATGAAGCAACAGATTCCAAATTTCCTCCATCACATCTAATCCCTTACCTGCAACTGGTTTATATCCTCTGCCTTCTCTCAACTATGGATGAACTATTTACTCTCTCTGTTTCTCTCTCTCTCAGTCTTTCTCTGTCTTATCTCTACTGCATAATTCTCATAAGCATGCAACAATTTCATTTCCCCATCTTAAAAAAAGTTCTCTTTCCCTTGACTCCACTTTCTCTTCCATCTACTACCCATTTTCTCACTTCTGTTTACAGTAAAACTTTTAAAAAATAGTTGGCTTTAACTTGCTGCCTCCAATTTCCTTCTTTTTTTTTTTTTTTTTTTTTTTTAGACAGAGTCTCACTGTGTTGCCCAGGTTGGAGTGCAGTGACACCATCTCAGCTCACTGCAAACTCCGCCTCCTGGGTTAAAGAGATTCTTCTGACTCAGCCTGCCGAGTAGCTGGGACTAGAGGTGCCCGCCACCACGTCCAGCTAATTTTTGTATTTTTAGTAGAGACGGGGTTTCACCATGTTGGCCTGACTGGCCTCAAACTCCTGGCCTCAGTGATCCCAAAATGCTGCCTTGGACTCCCAAAGTGCTGGGATTACAGGTGTAAGCCACTCCCATTGTTGTTAATTCCATTGAGTATTATATTAGCTGTGGCCTTTTTATATATGGCCTTTAGTATGTTGAAGTGTGTTTCTTCTTTACGTAATTTTTTGAGAGTTTTTCTCATAAAGGAAGTCAAATTTTGTCACTTTTTCTGTGTCTATTGAAATTATCATGTGATTTTATCCTTTACTCTGTTAATGTACTGTATCACAATAGTTGATTTTTATATGTTGAGCCATCCTGCATCCCAGCTATATATCCCACCTGATCATGATGTATTGTCCTTTCAATGTGCTACTGACTTCAGTTAGCTACTATTAAGAATTTTTCATCTACGCTCATCAGGAATATTGGCCTGTAGTTTTCATTTCTTCTGGTATCTTTGTGTAGCTTTGGTATCAGAGTCATGCTGGTCTCATAAAATGAGCCTGGAAGTGTTCCTTCCCTCTTAAATTTTCTGAAAGTGTTTGAGAAGACTTGGCATTAATTCTTTTTTAAATGTTTGCTAGAATCCACATGTAAATGCATCTTTTCCTGAGCTTTTCTGTGTTGAGAAGTTTTTGATTACTGATTCAATATCCATTCTAGTATAGACCTGTTCAGACTTTCTATTTCTTCACGATTTAGTCTTAGTAGGTTGCATGTTTCTAGGAATTGTTTGTTTCTTCTAGGTTGTCCAGTTTATTGGTGTGTAATTGTTCATAGTAGTCTCTTATGATCCTTTTTTTATGTAGTCTCAGTTGAAATGTCTCCTCTTTCATTTCTGACTTTAGCCTTTTCTCTTTTTTCTTAGTCTAGAAATTTGTCGAATTGTTTTTTCATAAAACCGACTCTTCACTTTAATTTTTTCTGTTTTTCTTTTTTCTATTTCATTTTTGCCCTAATCATTATTTCCTTTCTTCTTTTAACTTTTTCTTAGTTTGTTCTTCTTTTTCTAGCTCTTTGAGGTGGAAAAGTTTTTAATTAAGAGATCTTTCTTTTTGTTTTAATTTAGATATTCATCACTATAAATTTCCCTCTTAGAATTTCTTTTGCTAGATCTCAGAAGATTTGTTACATTATGTTTTTGTTTTCACTTGTGTCAAGGTATTTTCTAATTTCTTTTATTTATTTTTTGACCTACTGGTTGGTTAAGAGTGTGTTGTTTAATTTTCACATATGTTTTCCTTCTGCTATTGAATTTTAGCTTCATTCCATTGTAGTTAGAAAAGATACTTGATATGATTTCAATCTTCTTATATTTATTAAGACTTATTTTGTGACCTAACATATGCTAGATCTATCCTAGAGAAAGTTTCATATGGATTTGAAAAAAGTGTGTACTCTGCTGTTTTTGGATGAACTGTTCTGCATATGACTGTTAGGGCTATTTGGTTAATAGTGCTGTTCAAATCCTCTGTTTCTTTATTAGTCTTCTGTCTAGATATTCTATCCATTATTGAAAGTGTGGTATTTAGGTCTCTTACTATTATTGTATTGTTGTCTATTTCTCCCTTCAGTTTCTTTAATGTACACTTTTTTATATAGTCTGATATTGAGTGCATATATATTTACAATTACTATTTTTTTCCTGGTGGGTGAATCCTTTTATTATTACATAATGTTCTTCTTTGTATCTTGTGATGGTTTTCACTTAAAGTCTGTTTTTTGTGAGATAAGTGCAGCCACCTATTCTCTCTTTTGGTTACCATTTGCATGGAATACAGTATTCTGTCGTGTATATATTTATTTTTATAAACCAATTTCATATTTTCTTATTATGTTGCTATCTAACATTTTTAATTTCATCTTGGAGAATTCCCTTTAGCATTTCTTATAATATAGGTCTAGTCATGATAAACTCCCTCAGCTTTTGTTTGAAAGATAGGTTTGGCACATATAGTATTCTTGGTTGGCAGTTTTCTTTCAGAAATTTGTATTTATCATCCCCCTTCTGGTCTGTAAGGATTTTGCCGTAAAATTTTCTAATAGTCTTATGGATATTCTCTTGTATGTAAAAAGTCAGTTTCTTTTTGCTACTTTCAAAATTCTCTCTGACTTTTGACAATTTGATTATAATGTGGCTTGTTGTACATTTCTTTGGGTTCACCTTATTTGGTGTTCTTTGAACTTCTTAGATACGATGTCTATTTCCTTCCCCAGATTTTGGAAGAAGTCAGTCCAGTCAGAGATTTTGGAGGCTTCTAACAATTTTTCCCTTCCCAAAGAGAAGCAGGAACTATGGGTTTTTGTCTGTTTACTCTGTGCAGAGCTGAGGGGTGGGGAGCTATGGTGTCTACTAGTACATGCTACTGTCTTCATTATCTCCCAGGTGGCTAGGCTATGCTGGACCTGCCAAAGCTCTAAGACTGGTAAGTCTGATGATATTTCTTTGGGAAGCCCAGAGAAGTTGGGGCATTGGATGTGCAGATTAAATCTTTTTCTCTTCAGGCGGATGCTGGGAGCTGGGATATTTTTTATTCACTCACTTTTTGCTGATCAAGGGAGAAGATCTATGGTATCTACCAGCCTAGTGTGTCACCATTTCCATTCTTCCTCAAGCAGATAGTCCGGGCTGGTCCTGTCAGAGCTCCACTAATGGAAAGACAGAGGCCAGTCCTTAGGGACCCTCCTCAGAAAAGCTGAAGCTCTGTGTACATAAACTAGTTGCTTTCATCCCCTAGGAGAAGTTGAGAGCTAGAGATTCTCCTCTTGATTCTATGGTGTCATTGCTGGGGTTTGGGGTTCTGGCAAGAAGATGTTCTGAATCTCCCTTTTAGTACTGGTGAGTCTGGTTTCCCATTGACCTCATGTACAGAAGACCTCAGTTATTTTCTGGCTTTCTCACAAAATAATTTATTCATGAATTTTTGCTGAATCAGTGTGTTTGTGAGGAGGGAGACCCAGGACTTCTTATTCTGCCATCTTTCTTTAGTTCTTAATCCATGGCTATATCTGACCTTTACCTTTTTCCTTCTCCAGAAACAAGAAATGACACTGATTTACTAGATGAAATGAGAGTTGCAAAGCAACTAAAATGCTGCCAGTAAAGAAATTATGTTAGCTATAACTTCCCAGGCATTAAATTATTTTGCCCTCTATTCTCATGTTATAGTTTTGGATTTTTCTCTAGGATTATATGCACCTACCACTACAACCATCATTTTTTTCTCTAGGATTATATGCAACTACCACTACAACCAACAATTATTTTGCTGAGAATAATTTGACTTCTATTTCCTGCCTGAGGCCTGGAAGCATTGTAATAGGAACTATATTTGCTGCTAAAGTTTGTTCTGGTATTTTGGTGAAATCAGAAATTCTGCCATTTCCAATGCACCAACTCTGATTACATTCTTCTAAATCTGGTGTGCTTTTAATAAAGGAGAGAAAGATGATTTTTTTTTCAATTTATGTTGTGACAATTAACTGCTTTCCACTTCCTCTAGGAAGCCACGAAATTAGTGCAAGTAATCTGTGAATTCATATACTAGTCAGTGCATTTATTATAGGCTGACTAAGCAGACTGTCTCACATATATGTAAGCCTCTGTCTTTCAACTGCATGTAGATTTTATTACAATTGGCAAAATACCAATAATTGAAAGTACTACTGAATTCATAGAAACTATTTGTCATACATTTTCCAAACTAATGAATAACAGAACTGTAATTAGTGTAATATGAGATTTCATTAGTTTGTTGTTGCTATTATTAATAAAGTCATTTTTATAAATGAAAGTTTGGGTACCATAATCTATTCTCATTGCTTTACCTAACTTAAGAAGCAATTTTAGATTGGAACATCACCTTTACTAAAGAATCTTTTTAGTTCTGCATGTTTCTCCAGTCTAAATCTTAATTCCAGCAGCATGACCCCCTAGTCTGCTCCGGCAATCAGAGCATTGCAATCTTGGAAGATTTATTACTTGTCAGGAATTCTAGGAGAGGCATACAATTTTTTACCACATTCCCAGTCAGGAATAGTTACTTTACTAATACAACTTATTGTAATGGGAGTGTACTTTTCATATCTGCCCATTTTGACCACCAGGACATTTTTGTAGAGTACCATTTTTTAATTTAAAAAATGACACCTTAGGGTTTTCTGCCTGTGGATGCCACTGAAGAAGCATCACTAAAGTCTCCTTCCCACTGCAATCATGTCTAAGTCAGAGTCTCCTAAAGAGCCCAAACAGCTGTGGAAGCTCCTCATTGGAGGGTTGAACTTTGAAACAATCGATGAGAGTCTGAGGAGCTATTCTGAGCAATGGAAAATGCTCACAGACTGTGTGGTAATGAGAGATCCAAATGCCAAGCACTCCAGGGTCTTTGGGGTTGTCACATGTGCCACTGTGGAAGGGGTGGAAGCAGCCATGAATACAAGGCCACACAAGGGGGATGGAAGAGTTGCGGAACCAAACAGAGCTGTCTCAAGAGACCAGATGCCCACTTAACTGTGAAAAAGATCTTTGTTGGTGGCATTAAAGAAGATACCAAAGGACATCAGTTAAGAGACTATTTTGAACAGCATGGAAAAATGGAAGTGATTTAAATCATGACTGACGGAGGCAGTGGCAAGAAAAGGGGCTTTGCTTTTGTAACCTTTGAGAGCCATGACTCCGTGGATAAGATTATCATTCAGAATTACTGTACTATCAATGGCCACAGCCTTGAAGTAAGGAAAGCCCTATCAAAGCTATTGCTTCATCCAGCCAAAAGTTCGAGGTGGTTCTAGAAACTTTGGTGGTGGTCATGGAAGTGGTTTTGGTGGGAATGACAGCTTTGGTCATGGAGGAAACTTCAGTAGTCATGGTGGGTTTGGTGGCAGTTGTGGTGGTGGTGGATATTGTGGCAGTGGGGATGGCTATAATGGATTTGGTAATGATGGAAACAATTTTGGAGGTGGTGGAAACTACAGAGATTTTGGCAATTAGCCAGAGACATGACAAGGAAATTACAGATTACAACAGGTCTGTGAACTCAGCCAAGCACAGTGGTGGCAGGGCCTAGCTGCTACAAAGAAGACATGTTTTAGACAATACTCATGTGTATGGGTAAAAATCTCTAGGGCTGTAGTGGTGACTAATTGTATAATAGGTTATTTTAGTTTCTGCTCTGTGGAAAGTGTCAATCATTCCAACAAAAGGTTTCAGTGTAGAATATTTTTTACTTTTTGCACCCATGCTGTCGATTGCTAAATGTAATAGTCTGATCATGACACTGAATGAGTGTGTCTTTAAAGATAATATATTAGGTACATTTTCACACCTTACTAAGGAAAACATAATTTTACTGCCTGCACAACACCATTTTTGCTTTATGATTAGATTTAATGAATTTTATTGCTTATAAATAAAAATACATATCCTGGTACATGATTTTTTTTATATAACTTTGTGCTAAATTTACTCAAAGAGTATAATAAACATGTTTATGGCTCTTAATACATATTCCTAAATTGCTTTCCAGAAATGTGTTGCTTATTTAAACTCCTACTGGGAGCTAAACTTCTACTGTGAATTTTACCTTCTCTTTACCAAAACTGATTTTTATTTTAAAAAACTGTTGATAATTTGGTAAAATTTATTATTAGAAAGGTGGAACTTTTTATATTTTATTATCTATTTGCATTTCTTCTTCTGAGAATTGTCATTTCTTATTCCTTTTAGCATTAGAACTTGATTTCTTCAGAACCTTTTATTTTTATAGTGTGCCTTGTTTTGCTCAATTTGCAGCTAATCTTCCGTGTCCTTGCACTAGAACTATCAATTTGATCTCAACTGTAGAGGCTCTCTAGCCTTTCTAACTATCACTTCTCAGAGTTAACTTCTATAACTTCTCAGAGGATTTTCTTTCTCACCCACATTTAGACAGCTCTTTTTTCATATTATAGTGCAGAATTGGACAAATGCAAGAACTGTTCTCCAAAATCTTTACTGCCCAATTTGCTCTGGAGTTGGCTTTTCTATCTAGATGGTATCTTCACTTCAGATATGTTAAAAAAAAAAAAATTTTTTTTTTTTTTTGAGATGGAGTCTTGCTCTTGTTGCCCAGGCTGGAGTGCAATGGCACGATCTCGGCTCACCGCAACGCCCGCTTCCTGGGTTCAAGCGATTCTCCTGCCTCAGCCTCCTGAATAGCTGGGATTATAGGCACCAGCCACCACATCTGGCTAACTTCTGTATTTTCAGTACAGACGGGGTTTCTCCATGTTGGCCAGGCTGGTCTCGAACTCCCGACCTCAGGTGATCTGCCGGCCTCAGCTTCCCAGAGTACTGGGATTACAGGCGTGAGCCACTGTGCCAGGCCAGTATGTTCAAATTTATACCATAAGTGGTAGGACATGAAGGTTGTTAAGTCATCCTAGGTTTAGGTCAGAAAGCAGACTTCCTTCTGCAGAGAAGCCATCAATTCTTTGATACCATCCCACGCTATTAAACACATCCTCTAAGACAGTCACTTGAGGTTGTACTATGTATTGTTTCATCATACACTTCCAACGGTAGTCTGTAAAACTGACCACCAAGTGTCTAGTCACTGCCATAGCAACTTCTACATTACAGAAAGAAACAATTTGGCAATGAAAATGACTTAAAGGGCGCATCATCTCTACTTTTGAATCATCTGACTTCTTTCCACAAGCAATAAAATTAAATATTCAAACTAGGAAATGTATTATTTAAACTAGCAAAAAGATGACATAGAAAGAATGAGGGCAATGGGATGGTGTCCTAGCCGGGGTTGGATCTCAGCCCTGTGCTGCTGGAAGAGCTCTGGCCACCTGCAACCCTGAACTGGAATAATTGAGTGAATAATTATCCTATTTATGTTTATTAATCTCTCTTAAATGTATACATAGCTCAAATTTATTTTCATGTTTAATATTAGATGTGTTTTAGTTTTTATTTAGAAACTTGGTAATGTTTTTGTGACAAGAAATATGCTGTAGGAACTTAGCTCTTATTTATATCAATTAGCCTGTAGTAAAATTGGTTTCATTAATGATCATTTTTGCTTAAAGTAGCAGTTTCCAAGAACTCATCCACAATGTTAAGTGAGGACCTAGTGTACTTCAGCCACGCAGAATAGGTCAGGACCTCAATGCCCTTTTCCAATTGCCTGCAATTGGCCAGATGTAGGCATGAAAGCTGTTGACCCAAGCAGAAAAAAAATCAGGAAGAGCTGAGGATCAGGATGGATACAACCACCCATGAGCTAAGGAGACAAGTTAATTTGTCATGCTGCTCTCAGCCAGGGCACTGCCTTCAGCCAGGTTTGACCCTTTAAAGCAGCAGTTACCACCCACACTGTGTCCATCAGAATTACCTGAAATTAATTACCTGAAATTAAGATTCAAGTTCTCAGGAGCTACCTTAATAGTTTTTAATTCAGTGGGTGATTCAATTGGATCTCAGAATCTTCATTTCAACATGTAACTGATTTTTTTAATGAGATGATTTGAGAAACACACTTTAAGAAATACCACTTTTAAAACTAACAACTGTTCTTGGGAATTCCAGTTGTACCAAAATGTGCCAAGTGTCTCAACAATGTGTATTCAAAAGTTCATACTTACCTCACTGATCTGAGCTGCCATCTTTATTATATACCAAATTTCTACATGTATTTGAGTCTATTCGTGGATTTTCTAGTCTCTTATCTAGACTATTCTATTTACATGCCACACTGTGGTAATCATGGAAGCTTTAAAATATGTTTTAGTATCTGATAACGTAATTACTCTTCTTTCCAAGATATTTCTTGGCTATTTTTTCTTTTGTCATTTTTTTCATATTAACTTTAGAATCTACATGTTCTTTTATTCTTCATTCCTTCCCTTCTTCTCTTTCTTCTTCCCTTCTTTCTCTTTTCATCCATCACTAGGCATGTGCTAATCTTCTTGGCCTCATGCTAATATTAGTCAAGTTATAATTCAATAGCAGGAGAGAAGATAAATTTGAGAGGTCACTATCCTATTTGTCAAGACAAATTTGATTTGCTTAAGATCAGAAGAAAGGCAAATTAAAGGAATAGGACTACTAATATTTTAATGAAAGCACATTAAATGTATCAATTACTTTAGGAAGAACTGAAATCTTTACAATTTTGAATCTTTCTATTCAAGAAGTTAATGTCCTAAAACTCTTGTGTTTTTGTGTATGTGTATGTGTGTTCTTCAGGAATGTTTTAATGTACTTCCCATAAAGTTGTATAAATTTATTGTTAAATATGTTCCTGTTTTATCATCTTGTTGCCAATGTAGGTGGTATATTCTTTCATTAGCTTTTTCAGTTATTTATCGTTTGTGTTTCTGAAGGACATCACTTTATGCATATTAATTTTACACCACAATTTGTTACTGAGGACCCATCACTTATAGTACTTTTTTGTTGAATCTCAAGATTGTCAGTTTTGTAATTCAAATCTCTAGAAATAGTAATAACTTTATCATTTCAAATTTCATGACTAATTAATTATCTTGTCTAAATAGCATTGAATAATACTCCCTGTATAAAATATTATTATGTTAAGAAATTGTACATTTTATTAAATGTTCTCATCAAGAATGGATATTGGACTTTGTTTAAAGGCATTTTTTTAATCTATAAAAAGAATGTATATTTTTCCTTCTTGTATATCATGTTTCTGCTTGTGATAAATATATTTCTTAATATTGAACTGCATTTATATATTTCTGAAATAAACTCCATTTTAAAAAAAGATGTACTATCATTTTTTAAATGTAAGTTGAATTCTATTTGTTAATATTTTATTTAAGATTGTGTCTTACATTTGTAAATAAATTGTAATTTGATTTTTTAAAGTCCAGCCAAGTTTTAGAGTAATTTGACCCAGACCACGCTTGGTTTCCTGCCCCTTCTGCTGAGTCTTATATCTTGGTTTACCAATCACTGAGCCTAGCTCTTTTCTTTGTTTGTTTGTTTGTTTGTTTGTTTGTTTTTTGTCAAAATGTGAACTTGAATAAAGTAACTACAAGAAAGTAGAGAGTCAGAAAAACATGATTTTTAAAAAATGACAAAGATAAAATCTTCCTCTGAGACTGATCAACATTTTCACTCTGTGGAGGTATTATACTTTGTAGCATTTAAAATATTTGTAACGTTTCCAAGTTTTCAATTAAAAAACAGGATAGGAATAAAATGAGCAAATTAAAAATAAATAAAATTAATTCACTGTTTAATTGAAAAAAATTCATGAACGTGGCCTAGACTTTGCCTCTTGACCATCTGAATTCTAGCTCTTACACATGTGTTTGGGGACCTTCACGCCTCTCCTTGTAGGGACTTCCTGGGTTTTGCCCCATTTGAATCTTCATGTGACTGGTTTCTGTTTCAGGTTCCTGATCTCATTCAGACTAAATTCCAAAAAATTTCCATTTGTCTCCTTCCCACTTTCTATGTTTAACTTACTCCTAGGACCATCTGATAAATCCTTAAGGACCAAATATTAATTACTTCTGCTGATGAACTCTAAACAACTGGTTCTTTACTGCTCCCTTGAGGGCCTTGGCCTCCACACACAGCGTGGCCTATTCTAGAGGTGCTTAGTCCTTGCCACCTGGCTTATTCTCTCCAGAACAAGGACTAGGTACAAAGAATACACTGTGCTGAGAGCAGTGGAGAAGACAAAGATGACACCATTCCTGTCTTCAAAGGACATAAAAACTAGATGGACAGAGGAGAAGTGAGGCTTATGTGTGTTTAGGGTTACAGGGGTTAGAAGGAGGGTGTTGTAAATCAGGCACAAGCATTAGTCAAAAACTAGCTATGAGTCTCGGGAGGCAAAGGGGTAGTTCAAATGACTCCTATAGTAGTTGAGAAAGGGAAAACAGATGTCACTATGACAATGAGAGAATACTTCATGGAGGACATGCTTCAGAGCTGCTCTGCAAAGGGTAATAACACATGCATGGACCATATGGAGGGAATCCCCTATGGGAAAACATAGCATGAGTGAAAGGATCAGCAGAAATAGGTGAAGATAGGAAGGGGATATTTTGGCTAGAATGAAGGATTTACATGGGGCAGCAGAATGAGAGAAAAGGCTAGAAAGATAGTTTTAATCCAGATTGTGGAGGAATTTACATTTATCTCATCACTAATAGAAGGCTCTCCCTAAAAAGCAGATTCTGTTAGTAGGCGAATAGAAAAGAGAATGACAGAGGGGAGTGCAGGAGAGAATCAGATATGGAGGGAACACAGGGCTCAGAAAAAAAAAAAACACTGAGTGGTAGGAAGATGAATGAAAGAGAGAAAAATGTCAGCCCTACGGCTTTTTCTATAGTCTCATCATTCGCATCCTACAGAGCACATAAAAGGGTTACAAGCTACATGAAATAAGTAATGCGATCAATACCTTTGGAGATACATCCTGTGAAGTACAACAGGGACTCAAACCACACAAAGCCTCCAGAAGAACTGCTTTATGATTCTGTGTGTATGTGTGTGTGCGTGCGCGCGCGTGTGTGTGTTAAACTAGTGGTCCACAGGTAGGACTTTTGTTATAAACACAGCAGATGTTTACCGTAGTTATTGCTTGAGCCCACCATCAGTGTATCACAGACATATCCCTGCCACCCAGAGATAGGTGACTCTTGCCAGTGTGCGGCCATTGTGTGTAAGCAGCAAGAGTTTCTAAGCTGAGTTCAGTCCCTATATGGATCTTGTTATTCTAATAGATGTCCTGATGAGATCACCAGTTTGTTGTTCAAAACAACAAAAAAAAGCATAATAAAATTGTCAGTTAAATGAAAAAGCAGCATACTTAACTTGTGTAGTAAATATTTTTATTATTATTATTATTATTTTTGCTACAATAACAAAGTACTCCAGAATGTAGTGGCTTACAGCAGCAGTAAACATATATTATCTCATATAGTTTCTGTAGGCCAGGAATTCAGGAAAATATTTGCTTGGTGGTTCTAGCTAGGAGTCTCTCATAAGGCTATAGTGAGGATGCTGGGCAGGGACGTAAACATCTGAAGGCTTGGCTGAGCTGGAGGATCTACTTATTTACATGGCAGATAAACAGGTGCTGGCTTGACAGGAGACTTTTCCATTGGGTTGCTTAACTGCCCTTGTGACATTATGACTGGCTTAACCCAGAGTGAATGATCCAGGTCAAGAAAGAAGTCCCAATGTTTTCTTATGACCTAGCCTTGAAATCCTCATATTATAATTCCCATATTATCCTAATGGTTGCAAAGGTCAGCCTCATTTGGAGACAGTGGGAGGGGCCTATACAAGGACTTGCATGCAATGAGACAAGGCTCTTCAGGAAGTGTTTTGGAATCTGGTTACTATGATAATTCTACCATAAAATGCTGTTCTACAAAAAAAGTATTTTGTGCCTTAGCTAAACTGCTATAGTGAAAAAAAGTCACATCTCAATGTGACACATTAGTGTATTTAAGATAATTATTGAGTTGGTATTTAAAAAGAAAAATAATTTTATAAGTAAACACAGATCCAAATAATGAAGTTACAGTTAGAGAATGGTATACCTTTTGGAGTCTGCTATTTATTTTAAATAATTTTAAAGTGTGTTTATTTGTTGCATGTCGACTTGCAATAGGAATCCCTTTACAAATTTGCATCAATAAGATTTAAATTTCATTTTTCAGCAATACAATAAACTCGGTTGTGAGAGAAACCCTTTCCAGTGCAATTTATATTAAAATCATGCATAACAGAGGAAGACAATTTGCCACTCTCTTCATTGGTTCTGAGCAGACAGCAGAAAGTATCTCCTCTTCATATCCCCAACCACCTCTCCAAACAGGTTTGGGGCCTAAAACTACACTGCCTATGTGGCTTCCCAAACTGCAGGCCAAAAGTTTGAGTTATAGTTGCCCTAAGTTGATAATGTTCTCAAGTGCCTGGCAGAAGTGAACGTGAACTGTCACTGGGAGAATCTGCTTTAAACACAACCTTCAAATAAGTTCCACTCGTGAAATTCTAAGGAACAAAGGCTCAAAATAAGAACTTACTAAACACTTGAGGCCAACTTTCCTGAGCAAGGGTCAGCTGAGACAATAAACTGCAGATTTAGGACTTCCAAGAATGCAGAGTTTAGAATTATCAGATAGAGATTATAAAATATTTAATGCGTTCAAGTAAGTAAAAGAATTTGTGGAAAGTAATGCGAAGAAAAAGAGACTATCAAAACTGACCAGAAAGATTTTTAAAAATAAAAAAAAAAAGAGAATTTTTGAAAATAAAAAAAATCATAATTGAAATTAGAAAGTAAGTGTATGAATTCAATAGGAGAAAGGATCAGCTAAAGAGAGTACTAGTGGACTGGAAGATAGAAGTGAAGAAATCATAAACTGTAGGACGGAGAGAGAATGAGATGGAAAACAGCAGAGACTAGCAAAAAGAGCAGTCAGAGTGATAAGGTCCAACTTAAATCATGCAAGAGTTCCAAAATAAGAAAATAAAGAAAATAGGAAAGAGGCAGTATTGAAATAGATAATGGTTAAGAAATTCCCTCAATTAATGAAATAAATCAATTTTCAGGTTAGAGAACTGTAATAAATCTCAAGTACAATGAATAAAAGAGAAAAAACAAAAATCCCCAACCCAAAAGTCTAAAGTCAAAGAAAAAAACAAAAAACAAAAAACAAGGAAAATGGAAAAATCAGGAGAAATAGAAAATCCAAAATGGAAAATAAAAAGATAGAGATAAATCCAAATATGTCCATTATTATAGACAGTATAAACTAGTTAAGAGGCAAAGACTGTCAAACTGAGAAAGTCTAGTTATACATTATTTTAAAAAGATACATCTAAAACATAAAGACATGAGAAAGTTGAAAGTAAAATGATGGGCCAGGCATGGTAGTGACTCACACCTATAATCCCAGAACTTTGGGAGGCTGAGGTGGGAGGATTGCTTGACGTCAGGAGCTTGAGAATAGCTTGGGCAACATAACAAAATCCGATCTCTATGAGAAATTACATAAATAACATTTTTAAAAGTAAAAATAAGGAAAAGAGAAGAAAATGATGAAAAAAGATTTACCAGACAACAGCGGAAGGGAAGAGGAAAAGGGGAGGGCAAAGGAAGGAAGAGGGAGCGTGGGAAAAATAAGAGGGGAAAGCGAAAAAGAAGAGGATGAAAAGGAGGAGGAGAGGAAGGGGGGAAAGGATGAGGAAGTGGAAGGGAAAGATAAAGAGAAGGAGGAGGCAGGAAAGTGTGGGGAAGAGAAAGAAGAAAGTCAATATCGCTTTTAGCTAGACATAAAGAAGCCATTATGTGCTGATAAAAGGTTTAATTCTCCAGAGGATGGACAGAATCATCAGCAAATAAAAATACAGAACATCTGGCTATATTTTAATTTTAGATAAATAACATATTTTCTTAAATATAAGTCTGTCCCGGATATTGCATACTAAAAAATTATACTCATACTAAAAAATTATTCATTGCTTACCTTAAATTCAAATAGCCTTATATTATATTTGCATCCCTGGAAGATGAATGTATCTCCTAACAGCCTCAAAACATATGGAGGAAATATTAATAGAACTACAAAGAAGAATTGATGTATTTGCCATCATTGTGGGAGATTTTAACACATCCTTCATATTTGGCAAGTATTCAAGCTTATTCTAACGGACATCCATATAATGTCATACACAAAAAGATATAATACACATTTTTTAATGTCCAAATGGAACATTTACAAAATTTGATCACCTACAAGATCACATAACAAGTCTCAATAAATTTCAATCAATTTCTATTCAAAATTCTATTACAGAATACATTCTTTGATTTTAAGGCAAATAAGTTCCAAACCATTAATGATAACAGAAAAACAGTGGACATTTGGAAATCAAAATAAAGCCTATCGTTTAGGAAAAGACAATTATAAGAGAAATTAGAAAATATTTGAAATTGAATGATTTTTAGAAACCCACATACTAACACTTGATAAATATGGCTAAAATAGTATTTTGAAGGAGATCTATGGCCTAAGATGTTTATGTTAGAAAAGAAAAAAGGCCAAAAATGGTGAGATATGTATTCAACTTAAGTAGTTAGAGAAATGACAACAGAATGCATGCAAAGAAAGCAAAAGGAAAGAAAAAATAAAGATGAGTGAAATTAAATAAAATGCAAATCAAAGATCTAATAGGATCAACAAAGCCAAAAACTGGCTCCTAGGAAAAGCTCATACAATTGATACAACTTTAGCAAAATCAATAAAAAGGAGTAAAAGCACTAACAAAAAGTATTAAGAGATGAAACAGTGATTATTACTTCCAATAGATCAAAGGTTTATAGGATAGTTAAGTAGTATATGACAACAAATATGAAAACTTAAGAGAAAAAATTTTCTAGCCGGGCGCGGTGGCTCAAACCTGTAATCCCAGCACTTTGGGAGGCCGAGGCGGGCGGATCACAAGGTCAGGAGATCGAGACCACAGTGAAACCCCGTCTCTACTAAAAATACAAAAAATTAGCCGGGCGCGGTGGCGGGCGCCTGTAGTCCCAGCTACTCAGGAGGCTGAGGCAGGAGAATGGCGGGAACCCGGGAGGCGGAGCTTGCAGTGAGCCGAGATCGCGCCACTGCACTCCAGCCTGGGCAACAGCGTGAGACTCCGTCTCAAAAAAAAAAAAAAAAAAAAAAAAAAAAAAAAAAAATTTTCTAGAAAACCATAACTTTCTAATACTAACAATGAAAGAAAATACTTGAATTATATGGAATTATTCTATGTGAAAATTGATCAATAGTGAAAATCTTCTCCATTAAGCAGAAAATAGGTCTAGGAGGTATACTGGAACAAAATTCCAGTATTATTTATACTCCCTTAGAAGACAGTAAAAGAGACAATACTCCCTAACTTTGCTACTGAAATCAAAGACAATGTAAGAGAATAAATTACAGGTCAAATTCATTCATGACATAATTGCAAATATTAGCAACCCAAACATAGTAAAAAATAAAAATGATAATATATAATGAACAAGTTGGATTTAACCCAGAAATGCAAAGTTAGTTCAACATTGGAAAGAATACTAATATAACTCATGGCATAAACACAGCAAATAGAAAATAAAGATATAATCATCACAATACTGACAAAATTCAAAAATTGTATATGTGAAAACTTAAAAATTACAAAAAATCCGACTGAAAAACTTATACCTAAAATGATACAGTAAAAGCATTTCCATTATTTAAGAGAACCATAAGAATTTCCAGCCAACATTGTACTGGATTTCTTAGAAAAAGAATAAAATATGTAAAGATTAAAGAGATAGAAACCCTACCGCCTTTATTCATGGAAGGTATATACATAACATTTGCAGAGAATGAGTTTGATTATATTTACCATTAGAATTAATAGAAGTTTAGCCTAATAGATGAATTTATCATCAGTTTATCACAGTTAAATAATATCCATATGATTTCACTAAATAGTTGAAAATATATACGTTTTAAAAGTCATTTACAACAACTAAAAATATATGTCTATATCTAACAAATATATGTGAAATCATAAGAGTTATTGAAATAAAGACCTTTATTTATAGTATATGTGGGGAGTATATATGATTGACTGTAAGAGTGAATACTATAAAGATGTCAGTTCTCCCCAAGCTGATCTCTAGATTTAATGCAACTTCATTTAAAATCTCGACTTCTTCTCTAACTTGAAAAGCTAAATATGACATTATGTATTTAAAAAATAGCTAAGGAAATCTAAGACACTCCTTTAAAAAACTGGGCAAAATGACTTGCCTTACCAGATGCCAAGATCTATCACAAAGCTATGATTTAAGCAATACATTATAGGTGCAAGAATAGATTGATAGGTGATAAGAATTTAATATAAATCCAAGAAACAGATTCACAAATAAATGAAAAATTGAAATGTTAATAGAGATGGCATTGCAGATCAGCAAAGAAAAGAATGGCTATTCAAGAAATGGTTCTGGGGCAACTGGTTATGAATATGAGAGAGACATGAAATTAGATCTCTACACCATATACAAAATTCAGTTTCAATGTATCAAAAACTCAAATGTGAAAGGCAAAACTTTGAAACTTTTGAACCCAGGAGGCAGAGGTGAGAGTGAGTCCAGATCGCACCACTGCACTCCAGTCTGGGCAACACAGTGAGACTTAGTCTCAAAACAAACAAACAAAAAAAAACTTTTAGAAGAAAATGTGTGAGAGTGTTTTCATCAATTTCTGATAAGCTTAAGTCATTTGGAAAAAATATAAAAGAATATATTCATCACCTCCTAGTAGGAAAACTTTCTCAAACAGCATAAAATGTGCAAACAGCATAAAATGTGCAAACCACCATAGAGTAATTAATACTTATTAAAACGAATTAATATACTACATTAAATAAATTTTTGTTATTCAGAGACATTAAAAACAGTCAAAAGATAAACACAAAGCTGGTAGAAAATATTTGCAATGCAAATAATGGCCAAAGGAATGGTATCCAGAACATACAAAGTCCTGAGACAATTTTTTAAAAATGCCAATCCAGTAGAAATATATCGGCAAAATATGTGGCTAAACACTTAACAGAAGAGGTCAATAACGATAGGAAGAGCTGATTAAAGCTAATATAAAAGTGTGTAATACAAAGAGTTGCTCATTAATAATCAGGGAAATGCCTATTACAACCAAACAGTGATACCATTGCACACATACCACCAGAAGGGAAAAAGTTTAAAAGTCTCAAAATACCAAATATTGGCCGGTAGGTTGGGTAATAGGTACTTTCAAACATTCTTATATCCTATATCCCAACAATCCCATTTCTATTCACATACTCCAAAGAAACCCTGGCATATGTGCCTAAAGAGACATATTCCAGAACATTCATTAAACTCTTTGCTTTCACAGTAAGAGAGAAAAACAATTCTATTACCTAAATTATATAGTACTAAAAATACATAGGCACAGACAATAATGATTTAAACAAAAATGTATTATTTTAATTACTTACAGCCTGATATTTTATAAGTTGTTTTTAATTTGCTCTGCTGATAGAAAATAAAAATGTGGAGGTTCAAGATGTAGCAACTTGCCTCAAATGATTAAGTAAATTAGCAATTCAAATGATTGAGTAAATTAGCAATTCAACTTATCACCGAACTATACTTTTATCTTCCTGTGCTTTTTTCTTCAGATCTCACAGTCTTCCAACCAAGTTATTAATTTAGTAATTTTCAGTTCTCTTAATAGGATATTTTTAAGTGTCCATGCATGTTTCAAGATATTCCTGAATCCATCAACAGTTTATTTCATTACTCAGGGTGAAGATGGCATATGTTTGGTTGTATTAACATATTCTGAATTATTTTCCTTAAAAACTGAAATAAAACCCATAGGGAAAAACAGATGCTTAAATGAGCCAGGTAGTAACCCAATCTGGCAGAGAGTGAAATTTTGGAAGTACTATTCTCCCATTTGCCATGCCTGATTAGGAATGCGGGAAAAGAAAATTAACTTTCATTGACCATCTACTATGTTCCAGATGCTTTGCTTTCAATACTTCATTTAACTCTGAGAAACCCGAAAGATGGGCATTATTTTATCTGGTTTGCTGAAGAAGAAGAAAGAGAGAGAGAGAGAGAGAGAAAGAGAGAGAGAGAGAGAGAGATTTCTTTCCCAAGGATCCATCTACTAGGTGGTAAAGCTGGGAACCCAGGTCACTCTGGTCCAGTCCTCATGCTTTTTTCTTCATGTTGTGCCATCAAACACAAGGATTTCTATTTGAAGGTCTCATTCAAGCCATTTGGTGTTCAGCTTTAGGATCTATGCTTCAGGTCAAGGCCTAAGTGAGAAGAGGATGCAGGATGTCTTAGTGACCTCAGTCTCAAAATGTTTCCAAAGCCCCTAAAAAGAGGTGGAAAAGCTAGTTAAGAAGAGAGCCTGCCTGGGAGCAACTGAGGCAAGGGAGGCCTTCCTTTTGCAGAAGCTATGAGTAGACAGCCCTGAAACAAGATTCAGCTGGAGGATGAAACTGCTTTTCTGAGGACCCCATCACTCTGGAGAGAATAATTCTGCACTATCTGTGCCATGAGAACAGATGTCAGGCTCCCTAGATATGAATGAGTAGACATAAAGACAAAAGACCAAGAGGGTTACCATGTCTTAGGGAAGGAAAATAAAGACTCAGAGGACACCAGTGAACTCACTGTCTTCACTGCCATGAGCTCTTTCTTGCCCAAAGAGAAGAAGCCCTAAGGGAAAATATGGTGTTTGAAATGAACCAATTGAATTCCTAAATTGATTGAATAATCACTTAAAAAAGACTGTCTTAAAACCAAAGACTACATCCTTTGAAGTAATGGTTTATTCTAGGTGTCAACTTGGCTGCACTAAGAAATACCTGAAGAACTGGTAAAACATTGTTTTGGGGTGTGGCTGTGCAGGTGTTACCAGAAAGATTGGTGTGTGAGCCTAAGTGGACTAAGTGGGGAAGGTCTGCCCTTGATGTGGGTGGGTATTATCCAGTCACTGGGGGCCCAGATAGAACAAAAACAGAAGAAAGGCAAATTGATCTTTTTCTCCCCTCAAACTGGAATATACTCTTTTTCCCTTGCCCTTGAATGTCAGGACTCCAGGCTCTTCAGCCTTTAGACTCCAGGAATTAAACCAGCACCCCTCTCCACTCACCTCCACCTTGTTCTCAGGCCTTCAGACTTAGACTGAGCCACACCACCACTACTGGCATCCTAGGGTCTCTAGCTTGCAGACAGCCAGTACGGAACTTCTCAGACCTCATAATTTTCATGAGCCAATTATCCTAATAAATCTCCTTTCATCTCTCTCTCTCTCTCTCTCTTTCTCTCTCTCCTTCTGTCTCTCTCTCTTATTGTTTCTGTCTCTCTGGAGAACTCTGATTAATACACTTGACTACAAGTTTTCTGCTACCAAACACAAATGTAGGCTCATGAACAAGGTGAATTTATTTCCAAAGAAATAGTTGCATGTCTATGCAAATGATTTGTGCCTATATGTTTAAAACCCATGATGCAAGCATTATTAATCCCATTGTAGATATGAAAATCAGCACTCAGAGAAGTTAGAGGCATTTTCTATAGCCATAGAGCAAGTAAATGGCAAAGTAGAGGGTTTATTCGACATTCATTTGTTCCAAAGCTCATTCTCTTTCCACTTCGGTAAAATCTCATTTTTAATGGTAAAATGCTAGAGTAGTCTCCTGCCTCTAGACCTCCATATTCTAAGGTGTGGGCCTTGTTCTTGTTTATGTATCCTTATGACTGCTGCAGGGCACCTACATGAGGTACATAATGAGTATGATAACAGCAGGAAGTCCAGTGTTTCTGAAATTTCATTCGAGAACAACACATTCCCTACAATTGTCATATTTGATGACTACTTAGTGAACAAGAACATCTCATTGAAAACAAATGTCAGTCCCATTAAGATATAATTATTCTCCTCTTCTACTCTGCTCAAGAAAGAATAGAAACTCTAGACAAATGTGCCTAACTTTGTAAGTTATATATTAACACAAAGCATCCTGCTGTGGGTGCCCTTATTTCCATAAAGCAAATCTCAGCACATAAAAATACAAGCTCCTATAGTGCACACCTTCTTCCACCTCTGGGGGTAAAGGCAGACTCCCCAGTAGGGTGCCTAACTCAAGAATACAGTGCTATTCCAATCCTAATTAATTTCCAGGGTGTGTCCAGCTGTTATGATTTTTACTTTCTATGAGGAAGGGGTGCCAGGGAGCCCAGGAAAGGACTGAAGTGGCTTTTTGGATTCTGGATCTGCTACTATCCATGTCCCCCACTGCCACTGCTCTTATCTACTATGCTCCTACCCCAATACAATGGGCTGCAGCCTGCTGAGCAGTCTTTCTCCGGCAGAAGGAGGGGTGTGGTCATTAAGAACAATAAAAGTTTATTAAAAGGGTAACCATATTGTATTTTCTGGAGGAATCCATATTCCATGTTTCTGTTCTGATTTATACTCATAGTTACATTTGTACTCATCAATATATGCACCCTGCTTATTGGTTTCCCAATCATAGTATCTTGGAAGAATCAGTTGGAGGAGTTGCTGATGAATCTAAAAACAAATTGTATATTGTTTTTAACAAATTCATAAACGGGTTGAGACATGTGGAGTGCCCCAGGGAGGTCTAATATCTTAATGCTCGTCCACTGAAATCCCTAAATATTTATTTAACATTAATGCAGATGTCAGAATGAGTGCAGTTTAGGAGGAAAGACAGAGAGACAGGACTGGTGGTGGTTTCAGGATTAGCAGCATATGGTTTCCTGAGCAATTCAGCTCTGGTTCCAAATTTATAAGCATAATCAACGCTATTAACAGAAAAAAAAAGTTTCTAAAAGATAGGCAAGACTGAGCTGCTACAACAAAATTTACTAACATCCCTCTTTTTTGAGTGCTTTCTATTTCCCTTCCAATGGCAACCCCAGCTCCAATGTAATCTTACTGTCTTTGGGCCAAAATTGTTAAGATAGCTATAGCCAGTCATCAAATTGTCTTGACAGCATCCCATCCAAAACTGGGCCTTGATTCCCCAAACTCCTTCAGAACCATCCATCAACAGCCTAAATATAGAAGAAGCTTCTCCTGAGTGTTCCTTAGTAGTATCTTAACACTCCTGAAGTTTCCCTGGGTATGGTCTTTCTTGCCTCATTAAATTAATCAACCTAACAAATTGTGAATATAGGGATGTTCCTGATGACTTTGGTTAGTGAGTTTGACTCTGCCTATTCTGTCTTAACAGAAAACTTAGCAATCTCTTTAGGACTTTACCTTCTAAAGGTCTGTAACTGGATCAAACCAGGCTGCTCATCAGTCAGAGTACAAAAACACAAGAAGCAAAGTATGGTGAAAGGAAAGCCGTTTTATTAATCAAATGCTAGCAGTTGCAAAATGACCAGACTCATGCCTTTAAAAGACCTATCCAACCTTTGGGGCTGAGTGAAGGGGTTTAAGAAGAAAAACTTGTATAGGAGATGTGGAGGAGTGTTGTAGGGGGGTGTGGGTCTGTATGTCTTGTTTTGATAGCTATCTTGAGTAATCGCCTGTCTAGCGATCCCGGTGGTGTCATCTTGGCTTTGGCTGGGTGGGTGGAGGACTAATTGTTCATAACTCCCCTTAAGTGGGAAAATTCTGCATCTGGGCCTGTACCTGGTTTGTTTCAAAATTAGCCCCTGGAATTTCTAAGCAAGCACATAATTAAATAAGCATGCACTATGCACGCAAGTACCTGGTGGACAAAAGAGAAACCAAGAGTTTTAACATACAAGGCTACATTTTGAGATTAGGAAAGAAAGGAAAAAAAATTTCAAAATGCATTTTGAAGTTAAGCTTCTCAATTTATAGATCCTCTTACCTACCTAAGCATTTTGTACAAGATCGTGCACATTTTGTGAGAAGAGTTCTAGTAAACATAATTATCTCCATGTCCTCATATTTCTAGAAATATGTTTATGATCCTTATAGACAAGAACCTTGGACAATTTCAGTTACCCTACCCTCAACCTTCTCTCAAATTTCCCCCTTTCCCTGTCCCAAAGCCATTGTACATGTACAACAACCCATAGTAATGGATTTGGGATAAGTGGTCTGGTGGATCACATACTCATTCCAAAAGATACCAGTAACAGGGTAGGCTCTGCAGTTTCACAGCTATGTGATTGTGCTAGATTTTCTGTTGACAATCCTGTGTTTCTGCCTTGAATTGCAAGTATTGAAAACATGGAAACGACATTTCTCGTATTTCCTCAACAACAGCATTCCTAGTTAGAGTTTTACTAATAGAATGCACTCATATTAAATTTAGAAGTAACAGAGAGCCAGAAGCAATATCATTTCTTTCTGGCATTAGCAGACAGACTCAAGAGCCTTGACAGTCGATGTGAGGTTTTGAACTGTCCTCAGATATTCTGTAAGTCTCTGTCTTTAATGCTGCCAATAGCATTAAATCGTTGGTGGTAGTTTTCTACAATTTCTGCAATGTTCTGATTCTCTGGAAGTTAGTGCAAGCTTTCCCCAATCTTTGCTCCTTTAGCACTTGTAAATGATTTTGTAAGCAACTAATATCCTATATTAAACCTCATCTTGATTGAAATACCTAGAGTAGTTCTGTTTTCCTGACCCAAACGTCCTGACTGAAAGAACAAATAAGGTCCAGTACCCAATAGTTTGTTAACCCTTTTTTCTCCTCCCTTCCTCCCCCTTTTAGTAGTTCCCAGTTTCTGCTGTGCCATTTTTATGTCCATGCATATCCAATATATTTAGCTCACTTACAAGTGAGAACATGTGGTATTTAGCTTTCTGTTCCTGTGTTAATTTGCTTAGGATAATGGCCACCAGCTTAATCCATATTGCTGCAAAGGACAAGATTTCATTCTTTTTTATGGCTGCATAGTGTTCCACAGTGTGTATGTGCCACATTTTCTTTATCCTATCTACATTGATGGGCATCTAGGTTGATTCCATGCTTTTGCTCTTGTGAATAGTGCTGCAATGAACATACAAGTGCATGTGGATTTTTGGTAGAATGATGTATTTTCTTTTGGATATATACACAGCTGGGTCAAATGGTAGTCCTAAATTCTTTGAGAAATCTCCAAACTGCTTTTCACAGTGGCTGGACTAATTTACATTCCCCAAAACAGCGTAAAGTGTTCCCTTTTCTCTGCAACCTTGCCAACATCTGTTGTTTTTTGACTTTTTATAACAGTCATTCTGACGGATACGAGATAGTATTTCACTGTGCTTTTGATTTGTATTTCTCTGATTAGTGACATTGAGCATTTTTTCATCTGTTTGTTGGCTGCTTGTATGTCTTCTTTTGAGAAGTGTCTGTTCATATTTTAAAAAGACTTTCAAACACGAAACGTAGTAAATTAAGTTCTTTGGTGGAATTTAAGTGGCAATATATGTTTAATGAGAAATATAAAATTTCTGACTGTTATTGCAGAAGTCATTCATGTTTTCATAAAATGAATTGTAGTGGATATCAACTAGCTTAGTTGTTTAAATTTAACTGACTGCATTTAAGAGTGATGTGACAATTTTAAAATGTCCATATTTTCAATGCCTAGAGAATTATATCCATTGCAATTATTGAAACATAGGTGGAAAATCTTTAGCTATCAACTTAAAATTATGAGCAGTTGCACAGTTTTACAAAATTATTTTAGGAAATACACAAACCAAAGCTATTGATGGGTATCTTTGACTCTTGCCCATACCTGTCCATAAGAGAAGAGAAAGGCTACTGCAAATGGATTCAGAAGGTAAAAATTTCCTTTCCAAAAATCAAGTCGATTATGGATTCATGTAGATTAATATGTCTTTGTTGAGTTCCAATGTATTAGTTCCTAACTCAGCTCCCTTCTCTTTTTCTCATGTTTATCGCTAGCCTAAGCCTTATGCTTGAATTGACTTCTTCCTGTGTCATCTGCTCTGCTTGCAACTTTGGACGCTGACTCTAGTTCTTACACCATTACCCTTCTACTACTAACTAATGTTAGTTAGTTGATCTCACCTGCATTTCCTTCTCAGCTTACATCTCTAAATTTTCCCCACAGGACGATTAGTCAAATCTCAAACATTCTTGCATCTTCCAGGTAGATCTGGTACGTTGCTCTTTGACTTAGTCTTGCCTTTAGGACTCTTGATAACTTTACACCTGGCCTATGTAAACTGGTGCATTCTCTGATCTGCGTCCTGCATAAATTGTTCTGCCAAACAGTCCGGCTTCATTCCCAAACTCAATCCATTTTATTTGCCTGCTTTATCACTGCCAAAAATGTGGCATAATAATGAACAGTTATTGATAATAGCTGTAGGTTGATGAGAAAAAACGATGCATTATAACTTAGACTTTGTTTGCTTTATATTTCATGTCACAGAAAAGACCTTTAAACTAGCATTTCTTATAAAGTTCATTTGCTTAGTAAAGAGTTCTGCTCTATCTTCTTTTATTTCCATTTTTCGTTTTTTACGTATTATTATTTAGAGACAGGGTCTCACTATGTTACCAAGGTTGGCTGGCCTTGAACTCCTGGGCTCAAATGATCCTCCCACCTCAGCCTCCTAAGTAGCTGGGGCTATAGGCACATGCCACCACACCCTGCTTGATATGGTTTGGCTGTGTCCCCACCCAAATCTCATCTTGAATTATAGTTCCCATAATCCTTATGTGTCATGGGAGGGAGCTGGTGGGAGGTAATTTAATCATGAGGGCAGTTATCCCCATGCTGCTTTTCTCATGATCATGAGTGAGTTCTCACGAGATCTGATGGTTGTTTTAAGGGGCTTTCCCTCTTTTGTTCAGCACTTCTCCGTCCTGCCATTATGTGAAGAAGAAAGTGTTTGCTTCCCCTTCCACCATGACTGTAAGTTTCCTGAGACCTTCCCAGCCATGTGGAACTGTGACTCAATTAAACCTCTATCCTTTGTAAATTACCCAGTCTTGGACAGTCCTTTCTAACAGCATGAGAACTAATACACTTCCTGTTTTCTTTTAAAAGGGAGGACTTGCAAGACTAATATAGATGTCCATGCTTCTCTGGCCAGTTAGCACAGCTGAGATCATAATTATCTCAATTACCTAATAATCATGCCTGCACACCCCCACCTGCCAGAGTAGCAGCATCCTAGTCCTTCTTGGGTTTTCCTCTCTCTCAACGCCTCTTAAGGAGTGCTCAAGACCAAGGGTAACAGAGATTTGCTTTTGTCCCACAGTCACACTGTGCTTTCCTTTTCCTCTTGAGCCACTCTATCGTACTTTCTCTTATCTCTTTCTGTGGCTCTAGGACTTCAGCACTCTCTTGCCTGCTGGCACAAGCTCGGGGGTACAGGTGGGAGGCAGTAGACGGATGTAAAGGACCAGTGCTGCTCTCCTCCAAGTCCTCTCCTTCACCATTGCTTTCCTATGAATACTTTAAAGCAAAAGTAAAATAAGAATACTCAGGGCTTAATGTTTAAAGAGGGCACCTCATTTTATCCAAACATTAGTAGGTACAGACCTGCTGCTTGGACAATATCACCTCAGCCGAGGCAACACTTCTGATGGCCACACTTCTAAATTTTAGTAAAAACACCTAAGAGGAAGCAATGAACTTCTTGACTACTGAACATATCAACATAAAGCATGAATGTTTGAGTCAGAAGGAACTGACATCAAGATTTTGCCCTGCCTCTGTTTTTTTCTTAGTGAAGTGATCTTGGGAAAGTCATTTAACATCTCTCTACCTAAGTGTCCTTGTCTGAAAAATGAGGTTAATAAAATTATTTGTCCCATAGGTTTATGGTGAGAGTTTACAAAGATGATGAAGGGCTTAGCCCAGTGCCTAGCAAATGGTAACACTGTACCATTTGGTTATCACTAAAACTATTAGTATATGTGGTGCCAGTGTGAATGCCACAAATGGCCAAAACCATATTAATAAATAAGAGGCTTCCTAGGATAGGAGAAACAATAAACCTGGAAGAGAAGAGCCTAGAAATTGCACTCTACATTCCCTATTCTGTAGGTCATCAGAATGGCTCTTCACACATACATAGTTGTGTTTGTTTTTATATTTCTGTTTCACAGGATTGAACACAACAGAAGAGGTTGCTATGGAAACATGTGCACCTTACAATTCTTATTTATGGGAAATCATTTCCATAAAACTTGGATATGTTCTTGTTAGATATCAATTGTCATTTGTCATCTCTGTTATCACGCCGTCCACTTTTGTACGGTTTCCGTCTGCAGTGTAGCCAATATTTTGAGCGCAGGGAGCCCACACTGGGCAAACCATGCTTCCCTTCGTATTAGTTAAGCATTTCTTCCATGATTGGTGATTAGCATTTGACAGCAATCTGGTAAGGTAGGCAGAGGAATGTAAGCAGAATATCATGAAAAGAAACTTTGAGTTCTGATAGTACAGGCCTGCTTTCTCCTTTCTATGGCAACCACAAGTACCATCAGATCACAAAAAGGAATATTCTGCAGCTTCTAGGATTTGAGTGGGTGTTTACATATGCATTGTCTCTGTGAACTGTGGAAGCAATTAAAATGTATGATGTGCCAATATGTAATTGTAATGAAATTTCCATTACTCAGTGCCTGAAAAATGCTGGAATTTCCACTGACCATTTACTTTAGAGGTTTGGGTCTAATAAAAACCCAGAAAATATTAAGAAGATGTGGGTTAAAACCAGAAAGGTATATTTTCAAAAAGTTGTGGCCAGAGTTCAAAAGTTAGGAATAAACAAAGATTTAAGAATTAATGAACTCATTTTTAAGATTTATCCTTGTGATTTTCTATGTGCGTCTTCTACATTCCTATAATTACATACTGATTATACAATGTAAGCCATCATGTTCTTTCTTTTCTTTCTTTTTTTTTTTTTTTTTTTTTGAGATGGAGTTTTGCTCTGTTGCCCAGGCTGGAGTGCAATGGTACAATCTCGGCTCACTGCAACCTCTGCCTCCCAGGATCAAGCGGGATTCTCCTGCCTCACCCTCCCAAGTAGCCGGGATTACAGGCATGTGCCACCGGGCCCGGCTAATTTTTTTTGTATTTTGTAGAGATGGGGTTTCACCATGTTGGTCAGGCTGGTCTCAAATTCCTGACTTCAGGCGATCCACCCGCCTCTGCCTCTCAAAGTGCTGGGTGTTCTTATAAGAGTACGTGTTTACTTCTGGATCATGTGGTTTGTTTTGAGAAGTGGGAGAAGGTAAGCTTATAGGAAGGATGCTTGAATGTCGAGCCAACAAATAAGAACAGACAAAAATAATGAAATGGAAGAGCCACAGCAACTTGGGATACTTAAGGCCACTGAGAGAGGGGACAAATTGTTGTTGCTATTGTTATTTTATTTTGTTTTGGCTTGAGGAATTTAGACCTCCATATCCTAATGTGATAAGCAGTGGCACCTCTTAATATTGTTGAACGTAAAAATAGATTTGGTTTGTTTATGTTTAACTGCAAACCAAGTGGCAGGTGATGGAATGTCCCTTGCAAGCCCAGTGAAATAATTGTAACAAAATGTTATACGGCCTGGAACGCTATGAGAGTATAGGTTTAAGACTAAAGGATTAGAAACAAACTTAGAGGGAAGTTTTAGTATTGACACATTCCAAGAGTAAATTTAGAGTATAAAACCTTATACTTTTGGACACAGTTCTACTGACAACTAATGAATTTTAGACAATAATGTTAAGATGAGTTCCACTGAATTCACTGGGGAATCAGTCAGCTCAAGTGTAAGAACAAGTAAATTTTCATGTTTCCACAAACAGCAGAGTCCCATATGTCACTTATTAACCATCATAGTTACTGGTAAGTTTGTTTTCAAGGTTTCATGTTGTTTAAGAAAACAAAGCAGCAGTCAGGCATGACTCAACCAACAGGCACTCACTGAGTGTCCACAGGAAGCATGTTCTAAGGAACACACCACAAAACCTTTCATTCCTAGAAATAAAAGGTGGATTTTCCTTGCCTACCAGACCACATAGTTGTGATATATTTAGCGTAAAGAAAATATTACCATACAAACAGTATATAAAATAGGATCCATTTTGTGGAGATTAAGAAAGTATAAATTACATAGATCAAACTACAGACAATGTCCAGGCACTGAGTAATGGAAATTTCATTAAAATTACAAACAAACAACAAAAAAATATATACAAACCAAGTGTAACTGGGTGGTGAACACTTTGGAGATTATTATTCTTGTTTCTGTAGGTCTCTTGATCATTCGACATTCAAAAAAGTGTTGTGTTCATGTAATTTTAAAGAGGGTTTTTTGAAGAAAGAATAACCAAGTTATTCTACAAACCTACAAGTAGCTGATAATCTTGGCCTACAATAGGAAAATGCTAGTATAATTGATGGGCTAGGAGGCTGCAAGCAGTGAGTTTAAATTTGGAGCCAACACATCTGTGTTTAAATATCTGGCAATCTCATTGTTTGTCATTCCTGTCTACAAAATGGCAAAAATGTTCTATTTCCTTTCTCATTTCACTTAAAACTGAAAATAGTACTCATACAATAGACATCTTGATTAAAACATTGTCACTAGATGGAGCAAAACAGTAGATTAAAGAAATCTGGCTTTTGTCAATGATTGAGCTAAGAATTTAAATAAAACAAATCTTGATAAATATCTCAAGTGTAGGTTGCCAAATATGAGAAAATAACTTTAGGATTTTCAGTAAGGAAAACACTATGAGGATTTCATTCATTAATTCAGCAAATATTTATTAGGTAACAAGGTAGCCTATTCTAAGTGCTGGGATGAAGCAGGAAACAAGTCAGGAATGGTTCCAGTCTCATGTAACATTCGTTCATTCTAGTCACAGAGATGAACAGTAACCAAAACAGAGACAAATACTTACATAATCATAGATGGAAGTTTTATAAAAGGTGAAGGACAGGATGCTATACTGAAATTTATCAGGGGCACTATTCTACTCTGAACTATCAATGAAGTCATCACTGAGAGACATTTAATCTGGGGTCTAGTTACAAGTAGAACTTGATCAGGACAATGATGGGGTAGGAGTAAAGGGAAAGGGCTTTGGGGAAGAGAGAATCCTAAGTGCAAGATATCTCAGGCATTAAAGAAGGTTAAGAAACTGAAAGAAGGAAAAATGAAGCTGGAGTATGGTTTGGAGGGATAGAGGGGATGAATGGCTTATTAGATTGTGTTAAGAAGCTTAGATATGATCCTAAAAGCAATGAAAAGCTCTTTGATTAGCACATGAAGCCAACTCAATTCTTGTTTAAATAGTAACTACATATATTGCATATATAAAAATTATTTTATCTCTTGAATTGATCAGTATCGAAATGTAGATTTTCAGAAGTTTTAGACAACATGTTTTGTAATAGGAGAAAAATCAACATAGGATTTACAGAATTAAAATCTATTCATGATGTGAATCTCATTTAACCAGTATAACTGTTTTACTAACTCATTTTTTTTTATGCCAATTTACTTTGGAGCCACCACTGTTTCTTGTTAGAGGAAATTTCAGGATATCATTCTGGAGGTTTTTCCTACTCCTCAGTTTATCCAAGAACACCAGGAACCTAATTCAATCCCAAGTGTATCAGTCCAGCTTCCAAAACTCCAAATGGATAGGAGCTGGACCCTGGCTAGTGCATCTATGCCACATGGTTGTTCAACATGGTTCGGCACTGTTGTAGAGCAGCCCTGTACAGATGAGCAGACTGTGATTGTCCACTACTGCTAAAGCACACTCATGATGATCAGGTCTTAGCCCAGGCTTTGGGTGTGCCCATGCTGTGGGGGATGCCCATGCTTTTGGGGGTGCCTATGCTGTATGGGGATGATTATTTCTTGTTCTACTTATCATGAACTATTTCAAACATATACCAGAATATAGGATACCCATCATCCAGTTCAGTACTTTTCAACGTATGGATAATCTTGTTCATCTATATTCTTCCCTACCTATCCCCTCACACCCAACATTTTAAAGGAAATGCAAGAATCATATCATTTCATTTGTAGTATTATTTGCAGCACTGAAAGATAAGGATTATTAAAAAGAAAACCTAAATCCATTTTAAATGTGATGCCGTTATCACACTTAAAATATAAATATGTGCATTTTATCATCAACTATCCAATCAGCATTCAAATTCCCCCAGTTTTCTCAAAATGTTTTAATAATTTATTTTTTATAATTTGTTTGTAGAAATCAGAATCCAAATAAAGTTCATAATTGCAACAGGTCTCTTAAGTCTATTTTATTCTATATGTTCCCCCCTACCTTTTTTCTTTTTCCATAGGTAGATAGATTAGATACATAGATGATAGATTTTTAAAAATAAATGATAGTTTGTCTTATTTTGTTTTCTATTGTCGGGATTTTGCTGATTGCATCCCATTAGTGCCACTTAACATATTCTTTGGTCCTCCTATATTGATGGGAAATTATTAGAGGCTAATTAGATACAGGTTGGATTTTTGTGGTATAATGACTTCGTGGGTGGTATTGTGTACTTCCATCAGGAATATTTATCTAAATGTCTTCTTTTTGACATGTTGGCAGTAATGGATGACTATTGCCTAGATTCATTAATACATCAATTATGGTTTGCAAAATGTGATATTCTTTCATTTCTTCTTCAGTCCTTGATTGGATATGTCTATAAAAAATCTCCTCCTCAAATATTTGGTTACCCTGGGATCACTGGTAGACAACTGAAACCTAATTGAACTTAAATCTGTATCACCTTTCTCCTATGCTAAAATTCCTGGTTCCCAGTGACAGCAACATAATTACTCATTTGCTTTATTCCACAACACACAAAAAATGGTCTCAGAAGAGCAACATCACTATCACATATGGATACCAATAAAATTAACAAATTTTCTTTTTAATTCCTTTTTGTCTTTAGGTTATAGTCTATAGGCAATGTACACTGAAATCACTGTGCCTTAAGCTTATCTGAAAAGTTGTGCCACCAACTTAATAAGCAATTAACTTCCATTTTCATTTGCCTTCAACTCTTAGGGGCTGATTTTCTAAATTAAATTTTGTTCTATATTTGTGCAAAAGATTTACATGGTCCTAAAGTCAAAACTGCAAGCAAAGTGTATTTTTGAAATTTTAGTTTCTATCTTTGTCTTTGCCATACTAGTCTTCCCCTTCTACACAGTAACTTTTTTTTCCCATAATTTTAAAGTTATCCTTTTATGGTCCTTACCTAGGTAAACAGTAGCATATTATAAACACTTTTTCTTGCTAAGTGATAAAGTAATTTCTAATTTACATTCCCACGTTCAACTGTTGTTTACCGAGTATAATCACTGGAACATAATGACTGGGACCAAATGTAATCACTAAAACTAGAGACCCACTCTCATGGACATCAGGAGCCTGTCACTCTTCTATAACACTGGCTTTTGGTCAGGACCAACCTGGTTTATTCTAACAGGCCTCTCTAAACTCTGAATCTTAGAAAGTCAATAGCCTCCTAACGCAAGTAGATTCATTCTACCTACTCCCTACTTAGAGCTCAGCATATGGGAAAGACAGCTTTTGTTTAGTCTCACAAAACAAAACAAAACAAAACAAAACAAAAAATCTAGCTATACATTTCTCTCAGGATACTGAATTTCTTTCTACTGAAAGAAGAAAGGGAACGAGCTTTTTGCAAGAGGAACAATCTTTGGAAAACAGATTTCCTTCAACATGACCTTCTGTCTCCCCCAGTAAGTAAGAAAGCTGGTAACAGTTTCCCCATAAAATAAGAAAACCAATTCCATGTAAACTAATGCTACCAGAAATCTCATAGTAGTTGAGAAATATTAAGTCATAATCATGTACTTCATGAAAATACCACAATTGTTTAACAATTAAGAGAATGCTTTCATGATAACTATTCATCTAATCTGTATGGAAAATCTGTGAAATATGTAGTACTTTAGCCTCTCCCTTTTTCTTTTCATTTTTGAAAAGTGAGGAAATAGTGACTTGCCCCAAAATATGCAGCCAAACTAGGTGGAAAAGGAAAAATAAACCCTAAGTGGTTTAATTCTAGTTTTCATGCCCTTTTCACTTTCTGTACAAGATCAATGAATCAACAACTGACCGTATAAACCTATGCTTTCACAAGAAGGTCAGTAGATGACCAAGTAGTTTGAGTGTTTAGAAAACATTCTCTGACTGGGAAAGGTAAACGGCAGGGAGGAGGGAGGATGAAGAGAGGCGAGTTAAAAGGTACAAACATACACTAAGAAGGAATCAATTAATGTTTGATTGCAGAGTAGGATGACTATACTTTAAAAACTGTATTGGACTCAGGTGACAGACACCCCATATACTCTGACTTGATCACTCTGCATTAGATACGTGTAAAAAAATCTCATGTACCCCATAAATTTGCACAAATAATAAATAAAGTAATAAAATATTTGCCATAATGCTCTACAATTAGCAGTGAAAGCAGGCTTAACACTCTACCATAAACTATTTTAATTTTATTGCTTTTGAATTTGACTAAAAGGATTAGGCTGGTAACATACACGAATAAAAATAAATGTATCATTGTAAAAAAAAAAAGAAAAGAAAACATCCTCTGGATAACTATGTTTTTATGAACAAGAAACAAGGAATCTGCTTATACAACTGGCAAAACAGTTCAGAGAAATGCCTCCCCTACAGCTATGGACAAATATATATTACTAAAACTTACTAAAGGAGTTGCACTTGGTGAAATGAATGTGTGCCTACCAAAAAAATTGAGTTCCTACAATTTAATAATAATTCTCTAGGGATAGTGCTATGGAGGCCAAGCTTGTAAAACAGAGGATCTTTCAGTAAAACAAAAAATGTGAAACCACATTCTAATTGACTTATTTTGTGGATTTGAATTTACGTACACTATGGTTTTCTCCAAAGGAAGTCGCGTTTTGTCCTATAGCCAAATAGATTTCTGAGATAATCCAAACCATCTGAACAGCCTAATGGCAATTCGAGTTTTCTCCTGTCTCTGTTCTACGTAGCTGGCTGGAGAGAACATTTCTGATATCTCTGGGACTTAAGAAAGGCAATGGCTATGGCTTGGCCCCCAGTGTACCATACAGTTAACCAAACCACTGACCCTGAAGAAAAGTCATTTCAAGGTTGAAACCGTAATGAATTCTTCTTCCTCACAATCTATTCAATGAAAAGAAAAGTCCAGATGGCATTTCAGAAACCCATGCTGTCTGATAAGAATATACATTGGCTTACAAACTGTAATGAAGAAATCTCCATTTCCCCAAATGAAATATAAAAGAGATTCAAAACTAGGATTTCTTTTCAAATGAGACCTACAAATTCATGGGATGTTTCCTAATTATGAATATCTATCATTTTATCAATAAAAGCATGTTCTTCCAATACAACATAAAAATGTTAATAATTTCAAAACACTGGTGGTTTTCTTTACCTTTTCCTTTGTATGACTTTTGCCTAGTTGGTCTGAAGTATCCATCTATAGGTAAAGGGAATCCAAAAAGATTAAACATTCTTGCAAAAAGTAGCAAGGAGACAGAAGAGGGTAATACCAGTTCCTAATATTTAAAATTCAATTTTCCAGCAGGAAAATAGAATAGGCTTGGAAGCTATGAGCTGTAATAGAGAAAAGATTTCCTAACTTACTTTAGTGATTCTTCTTGCACCCTTGTAGACATTCCACTCTTTTTTTCTTATATGATGAGTTGTCTTTCTCTATTATGCAAATTGAGCATTTATGTGGGTAATAGGGGAGAGAGCTACATTAAAAACTAAGTTCAGTGAGAAGCCATTGAAAGGTTTTAAAAACAGAAATGGCACAATCTAATTTATATCTTTAAAATATTAACTTTTTTGCTATAAAAATAATGGATTGTAAAGGAAGAAGAAGAAAGCAGAGAAATCATATAGTGAGTTATTGCATTATTTCTAGAAAGATATGATGATGTCTTGGACTAGAAGAATAAGTGATGATGATGGAAACATGGAGAGTGTTATGTAAGTGCTGACAGCACTTACTGGTAGATCAGACTTTGCGTGTGAGAGACAGACCAAAGATGACTCCTAGAACTTGGGCTTGAACAAACTGGGTGAATGGTGGTGAAATGCTTCCAGAGGCACCGGATTGGAGATAGAAATTTAAGATTGTATGTTGGCCATGTTGTTTGAGATGCAGGGTATATGTTCAAGCAGAGATATCAAGTACAAAAATAAGAAATGTACCAGCTAACCCCTACCTACCTTTGGGCCTGCATCTTCCATCACTCTCCTCGTTGCTGATGATATTCAAGTCACCCTGGTCTTTTTTTTTTTTTTTTTTTTCCTCGAATGGGCCAAACTTTTTCTCTTAAGGCTTTTGCACTTATTACTTCTATCTGGAACTCTTCCCTTTCAGATCTCATATGGTTGGCTATATATACAATCATTCAGCTCAAACATGATCATTGGGAGGTCTTATCTAAAACAAACAAAATAGCACCACTCCTACCCATCATGCTTTATAATATTGTCCTATTCTATTTATTTCACAATTCATCACTTTCTGAAATTCTCTTTTCATTTATTTACTCTATGCAACTTTTTACTAAAATGTAAGGTCTGTAAGAATTTGCTTGCCTTATTTATCACTAGATCTTCAGTACCTAACACATAGTAGGCATTCAATAATTTTTTATTGAATAAAATAAGTAACTAAATGTATGAGTACATCATTTATTGTTGTTGTTATTAATATAATCCCTTCTTGTGGTGAATGCTACTAAGTCCCCACCTGGTTAATCTCCATCACAATATTCTCCAGCTGTTTATGAAGTTTTGAGGGTGTGCTCAGGAGTAACTTCCTCAGGTATTCTCAGACACAAGTTCTTCAGATTTATCCTCTGGCTTCTTCAGAGTGAAGTCACTTGCCCAAGGCCACAGACATTTAGTGTTAGTACTAGAGTTGGAATTCAAAGAGTATGTACTCTTTGAATACATACTGTTCCCTCATAGCAAGTGTTCAAATCTTATAAAAGTTCTAAGAAGAATGGGATTAATAGATAAGAAAGCTTTTTCCTACAAATGTAAATGTACCCAAGCATTGTGTGACTTTTATAAACGGCATACAATCTCTAATCTTTCCAACCCCTCTGACACATTATTTTAAGAAATGTCTCTTTACTTGGAATGTTACATTTCTAAAAACTACTTTGTAATGACCCTTCAAAAATGTTTGTTCAAGACAATAAAAACTGTTACTTTGGTACGTATTTTGATCCTAGAAAACATAACCTAGATTATATCCATTTAAGAATCAATTCAAAACTCCCTTTTTGAAAGAGATTGATAAATTTGCATCGGTCCTGACAAGAAGCAAAAGAATATTTGTTTACAGACAGGAAATTAGCATCAGTGTGGACCATGAGCTGAGACTCAAGAGTGGAGTCCTGATTCCAAAATGAAAAAAAAAAAAATTGTTGTGAAAATGGAAGTAAACTTTGTCATGCTGTGACACACAGGTGAAATTCCAGTGGGTTGCTAGTAGATATTCAGGATGCAAAGGAAATGCTCCCAAATTTATTCAACAACTTTTGAACCCCCCTCCCAATATGAGGACACAAAAGAGTTGAGAGAGTAGAGAATAAAGGATCTTGTGAGGAGACCTTGGCAGAGAGCTGTGCTGTGAGCCTCACCCCTTCCACCAGCTTAATTATCAGTGAAGAGGAAGGAGGACCTCACACTGCTGCTCAGGGAGCCCGTTACCCATGGAGTTGGGGGTAGTGGACCAAAGAATCCCTCCTTCCTGGGAAACTAGAGTGTTAGAGAGGCTGGTGAACTGCTTTGAGGGAGCTGAAAGGGTAACACTGTGCTGAGATAGGCTTGCACCCTTAGACTTGTTACTGCAAGGGATGTGGAGTGTATCCCAGGAAACAGAGGAGGCCCTGCAGCAGACAACTGGCACAGATGGTCTTGGACCTGTAACCACATCAGACCAATCGGGTTCCACTTTTATGTAACAAAGTTGTGAGTTGTTTTTCAGCTGGCATGAACCCCTAGGTTGAAGGTCACATAACCTGAGCATGCCCAGATGAATCAAGCATATAACCATGAGTTGGAATTTAAGTGCAAAGTCCCAGGATACAAAATCAATGTGCAAAGTCTCAGGATACAAAATCAATGTGCAAAAATCAAGCATTCCTATACACCAATAACAGACAAACAGAGAGCCAAATCATGAGTGAACTCCCATTCACAGTTGCTTCAAAGAAAATAAAATACCTAGGAATCCAACTTACAAGGAGAATTACAAACCACTGCTCAATGAAATAAAAGAAGACACAAACAAATGGAAGAACATTCCATGCTCTTGGATAGGAAGAATCAATATCATGAAAATGGCCATATTGCCCAAGGTAATTTATACATTCAATGCCGTCCCCATCAAGCTACCAATGACTTTCTTCACAGAATTGGAAAAAACTACATTAAACTTCATATGGAACCAAAAAAGAGCCCGCATTGCCAAGACAATCCTAAGTCAAAAGAACAAAGCTGGAGGCATCATGCTACTTGACTTCAAACTATACTACAAGGTTACAGTAACCAAAACAGCATGGTACTGGTACCAAAACAGAGATATAGACCAATGGAACAGAACAGAGCCCTCAGAAATAATACCACACATCTACAACCATCTGATCTTTGACAAACCTGACAAAAACAAGAAATGGGGGAAGGATTCCCTATTTAATAAATGGTGCTGGGAAAACTGGCTAGCCATATGTAGAAAGCTGAAACTGGATCCCTTCCTTACACATTATACAAAAATCAACTCAATACGGATTAAAGACTTAAATATTAGACCTAAAACCATAAAAACCCTAGAAGAAAACCTAGGCAATACCATTCAGGACACAGGCATGGACAAGGACTTCATGTCTAAAACACCAAAAGCAATGCAAACAAAAGACAAAATTGAGAAATGAGATCTAATTAAACTAAAGAGCTTCTGCACAGCAGAAGAAACTACCATCAGAGTGAACAGGCAACCTACAGAATGGGAGAAAATTTTTGCAATCTACCCATCCGACAAAGGGCTAATATCCAGAATCTACAAAGAACTTAAACAGATTTACCAGAAAAAAATCAAACAACCCCATTAAAAAGTAGGCAAAGGATATGAACAGAAACTTCTCAAAAGAAGATATTTATACAGCCAACAGACACATGAAAAAATCTTCATCATCGCTGGCCATCAGAGAAATGCAAATCAAAACCACAATGAGATACCATCTCACACCAGTTAGAATGGCAATCATTAAAAAGTCAGGAAACAACAGACGCTGGAGAGGACGTGGAGAAATAGGAACACTTTTACACTGTTGGTGAGACTGTAAACTAGTTCAACCATTGTGGAAGATAGTGGGGCGATTCCTCAAGGATCTAGAACTAGAAATACCATTTGACCCAGCCATCGCACTGCTGGGTATATACCCAAAGGATTATAAATTATGCTGCTATAAAGACACATGCACTTGTATGTTTATTGTGGCACTATTCACAATAGCAAAGACTTGGAACCAACCCAAATGTCCATCAATGATAGACTGGATTAAGAAAATGTGGCACATATATACCATGGAATACTATGCTGCAGCCATAAAAAAGGATGAGTTCATGTCCTTTGTAGGGACATAGATGAAGCTGGAAACCATTATTCTGAGCAAACTATCACAAGGACAGAAAACCAAACACCGCACGTTCTCACTCATAGGTGGGAACTGAACAAAGAGAACACTTGGACACAGGGTAGGGAATGCCACACACCAGGGCATGTCATGGGGTGGGGGGAGCAAGGAGGGATAGCATTAGGAGGTATACCTAACGTAAATGACGAGTTAATGGGTGCAGCACACAAACATGACACATGTATACATATGTAACAAACCTGCACGTTGTGCACATGTATCCTAGAACTTAAAGTATAATAAAAGTAGAATAAATAAATAAATAAAAATTTTGTTATTTGGATAACTAAAACCTATCTATTTTTTATTAGGCCTTTTAGTTTGGTAATTGCTGTAAATGCTTATTCCTAATTCTCCCTTTGGTATATCATCCTTAGAGAATTAATAACACCTAGTTTTTATAACTTCAGTAATCTTGAGTGTCAAAACTTTCTAGTCACATAGTTTGAGAAAATTATGAAATAAGCAGTAAACTGATTAGAATAATTATCAATTTTATTTTGGAGTAGATGCATATTTTTAGGGAAAGGGGATGCATAAGAATGTATGTAGGCTGGCCAGACACAGTGGCTCATGTTTGTAATCCTAGGACTTTGGGAGGCTGGGGCAAGAGGATTGCTCAAAGCCAGGAGTTCAAGACCCGCCTGGGCAACAGAGCAAGACCCTGTTTCAAAAAAAAAATTTTTTTTTAAATTATATGGGCATAGTGGCACATACTTATAGTCCTAACTACTCAGGAGGTTGAAGCAAGAGGATAGTTTGAGCCCAGGAGTTCGAGGCTGCAGTGAGCTATGATTGCACCACTGCACTCCAGCCTGGGCAACAGGGCAAGACCCTGCCTCAAACAGCAACAACAACAAAGTATGTAGGCTAAGGGGAAAGGTTAAAAATCTTTCTCTTGTCTGAAAAGCCAAAATAAAGACAATTATTAATAGGTTATGGGAAGTAAGATAAGATTCAAAAATCCCCCATACATAGGAACAAAGCCACAAATGCCAATGTGTTTTTGTGTTCTCTAGTTGAGCAGGAGTCCAACATGACTCAGGTAGCCTATCATAGCTCAGATGACACACTAACTGCTTCAGCAGTCTTTGTCTCTTTAGCCCCAACCTGAACTGAAGGGTAAAAGAGTAGAAGGACTAATTTCATGCACAGTAACTTTCAATTTTCTACCTAGAAACTAACCAAGTTGATGGTTCATTCATGCTACCTCTGGCTTGAAATGGTAAAAAAGTATTTTAATAAGGCATTCTCTTCTTTTCCTGCTGTTCTTCCTATATAAGAATAAACAAGATTTTATATCCAACAGATGCAGAATTTTTTACCCCTTAGCTCCCTTGTCTCACAAGCAGGAAAAATTAGGCACATGGGCATCGAAGAGTGTGTGGAGTAGAATTTATTAAGTGAAAAGGAAAGCTCTCAGCAAAAAGAGTGGTTCTGAAAGCAGGTTCCTGGTTGCGCCCCTTTACAGTTGAATATAAGTGTTTCTATATATTTAAGCTGATGGGGCTGGGTCCCCTATTTGTATAAGGCAGATTTCTGTTGGCTCCACCCCCTTCTCACAGTGTGCATGTGGGCCCTTAGTCTGCTGCAGACAAGTTCCCTTATCTGCACAAAACATCTCGTGTAAGGATTTGTGGGGCAGGCCAGAGATTCTCTGGTGACCCCTCCCTATTTGCCTAGGCATTTGGCTGTCTCTTGCCTCTATCACAAGAAGAGTTAAAATAAAGAGGTTGTCAATGCTAATAAAAATTCAAGTGCTGAGTTTACCAGAATACATTGCCATATAGATTATCTGATTGAGGAAATTCAGTGCTGAGACTCGTGCCTTTCAAGTTCACCTATCAAAATAACATGCTATTTGCGTGTAGAAAACACTTGATTTTTTGTGTTTATTCTCTAAATAATAAACATATCAGAATTCAAATTTTTTAAAAAATATGTTTTAACATCTAGTGTAGGCTTCAAAATTTTCTGAATTTAGAGTTATTAGAGGTAGTGTCTCAAGTCTGTTTTGCTGACAATGGGTGTTTCATAATACTTTTTATAATACTTTAAAAATTATGAGAATTGTTAAATTACATGGGAGATTTATTGTGATATAGATTTTCTAAATACATGTTCTCTCTTACTTTTTATGTTCCCCTAGTGTGTTACTTAGCACAGAAATTCTAAAGCTTAAAAGCAAATGAACATTCAGAACCACAAACTGGCATTAAGTCAATTAGACACAGTGTTCTAATTCATGCCATATAAAAATCATCACATTTTCAATTAACTAACAGCACATTCACCAGCAGCAATCATTCTTTTTCTGCCTACTTTTGAAGTTATATAAACCCTGACACATATGGGATTAATTAACACAGAAACCAATGGGACATGGAATGTCAGTGATTTTCTAACTAAAGTTAAGGTTAAAGAAAGATGAATGCTCTAATTTCCCAGATGTCCTATGCACTCCAAGAGTTCTGAACGCTGTGTGAAAGGGAAGTGTCAACCATTGCTTTGCGGCATAAAACAGCCAATCTCAGTGATGAATCAGTCTTCAGGCATAGATTTACCCTCTACGTAATTGAGAATTTGAGAAGTTATCTATTAGAAAATGTGCTATAATTACTGGGGGTTGTGTGTGTTAAGGAAACTGTCGGGGACCTTGGAATTGCTAGCTGATGACACATCTGGAGAAAGCTATCTTCTCTGTTCTGAATTTTCGTTCATTAAGCAGCCAAAACTACTGATTCATTGTGTATGATTAGGGCATGCAAATAGAGTCATGAATAAAGAGTGCTAAAGATGACCCAGATATTTTTCTTATTAGTGCAGATCTCAAAACATCTTCTTTTATGCTTCTACACCATAAGCAATTAGGGTGCATATGCAACATATACCACAAACAATTGCCACTGCCATGTAGGATAGACTAGAGGATTTTCTCTGTGTTCTATTTCATAGCTCAAAATGATAGAATATTGCTGTGCCCTTGTTATGGAAAAAAATTAAATCATACTGCTGCATAAGTTTTATTAAGTAAATCTGATAAAACCTGATTAATAAGACAGTTTGCCGGTCAAAGTTGAAGACTTAAAAATAGTTTCATTGCTCTACTTTGTGCTTTTGAGGCAAGAGCTAGAACATTAAAGTTGTTCAAAAAGAATTTAACAAAAATTTCAGTTTGTTACAAAAACATACCCTTGAAATAGCTTTTAAAAATCAAGAAGTCTTCCTATATAAATATTTTATTAATGCCACAGTCACATAAATTTTTTCTTTTCTCTTTTTTTTTTTTTTTTTTTGTGAGACGGAGTCTCACAGTGTTGCCCAGGCTGGAGTGCAGTGGCGTGATCTTGGCTCACTGCAAGCTCCGCCTCCTGGGTTTACGCCATTCTCCTGCCTCAGTCTCCCAAGGAGCTGGGACTACAGGTGCCCGCCACCACGGCTGGCTAATTTTTTGTATTTTTAGTGGAGAGGCGGTTTCACTGTGTTAGCTAGGAGGGTCTCGATCTCCTGACCTCGTGACCTCATTATCTGCCCACCTCGGCCTCCCAAAATCCTCGGATTACAGGCGTGAGTCACCGCACCCGGTCAAATAAAAAAATTTTATTATTCAATGTTCAACTTCTAGCTGCAATGACAGACATGAAGGAAGAAAAACTACTTCATCCAAATTTAGTACACATCAAACACAAATTCCCTCAAAAAAGGAAAAATTGTCAGTGTATCTGAATTATTTCAACATAGCATTTCAAAGGTTTATTAAACTTTACGAACACAAAACATGCTGACCCAGAAAACAATATACCAGGATCCCATGGGAAGGATTTATATATTTATTATTACATTCGTTAATCACAGTCCAGGGAAATATAATTGCCATTTTCTTAAAAAAAAATAGAGTTTAGAGTTGTAAATCAAATTAACTTATAAATCTTTGGATAAATAAAGGTTTAATGTGACAGAAAACCAAGTTCAGTCCTTTGTTGTTGTTTCCAGCTCTCCCCCTCATTTATGTCAAATTGAGCAGTCACTTATGCTGTTTTTCAATTTTCCCATCTGCAAAATGAGGAGAAAGACTGTTGTCTCATGGGAATACTGTATTATGTTGCTTCCTCTCCAGTTCTTAAAACTAAGACTGAAACCAAGGCTGCTACTTTCTTGGTGTGATTTATGATTTGAGAGGTTTTGCAAGGGTACTACACCCTAAAATATTTTACTCATTATCCCGGGTGTCACAGGGGCTCAAAGCAAATAGGTTATCTAGAAGTCTCCCACATTGTATCACCATCACCTGTTCTTTTTTTTTTTTTTTAATCAAGAAATAGTTTAATCATGAGAAACAATCCAGGGGACAATGTCACAGCAGAAAATGGCAAAATTACACTGGCATCTGTGTTCACAATGAGAGGGAAAGTTGACAGATTCTGGGGGTACATTTATTGCATTTAAGAATTTTGCCCAAAGCTGTTCATGCTTGAAATGTGAGCCTAGAACTCTAGAATTCTATATTCCATTATACTAAACTGAGCAAATTAAATAAACATTATGGAGCCTCTCCTCTGTGCCAGGCATCATGTCAGGCTCTGAAGAATTTTTTAAAAAACTACACACAATAACACAAAGATGAATAAGATACAGTGGTTGCCCATGAGGAACTCGATATGCTATAGCAGTTCAACTTCAAAACATTCAAGAAAGACTATTCTGAAGTAGAAAGGTGGTTACTAGAGGTTGGGGGGGAGGGGGTGGAATATTGACCAAAGGGTACAAACCTGTAGTTGTAAGATGATTAGTTCTGAGGACTTAATGTATAGTATGGTGAAAATTAATAGTAATGTGTTGTATACTGGTAATTTGCTAAAAGAGTAGGTCTCAATATGAGGTGATGGATATGTTAATTAACTTGATGTAATTATTTTACAATGTATACATATATCAAAACATCACGTTATACACCTTCAATGTATGTAATTTTAATTTGTCAATTATACCTCAGTAAAGCTGGAGGGTAGGAAAGACAAATTATTCCATTTGTTTACTTGAGATTGTTCATAAAGTGTTTTTGGTTAATTTACTACTAGGAAAACAAAAGTATGGAAAAGCATTCCCCACTTTAGCTAAGGTTTAAGAGTTTTCTTTTTGTTGGGAATCCTGGAAGCATGCTTCTCTTCCTATTTCTTCCCTTAAAAGCTAAAATTTCAAAGGACATTTTTGCTACAAGATGTAAAAACGTGGTCAATTGGTTTTGTATTCAATAAACAGCACAGCATGACAATAAGTAAAATGCACAGTTTAGACCTGCCATGTCTCCTTTATCGAGAGACAAAATTGATTCCAATTCAAGTTAGACTTCTCGCTGGGGAAGCGACCCTCCTGTCATTTTTCGTGTTACTAGGGGCTGTGGAGAAGTAGCTGAAGGGATCATTTCTGCTGCGTAAGAGCAAAAGCAAAGAGACGGTCCAATGCCCAGATCTGCTTTCTTTGTTTCTGTTGCTCCTGTTAAAACGTGGAGCTCTTATGCCTACATACAGATTCACCCATCTTGCTGATGCAGCTATATTTTAAAGATATCATTGGCTATTGGGTGTAATACATGGGCACACAGGATATAAAAATCTAATGTGACTCTTGTAAAATCAGTTTTTAAATTTTGACTTCTATGTAGTATGCTACTTAGAAATTTTAGTAGACTCTACAAAAAAAGTAAGTTACTTTTGGAGAGAAACTAGAAACATAATCTGACTAGAACTAGGAGACTAGTACTTCTAAAAAAGTTTACTTAATTCATTTGGTGGAAATTGAGGAAAAAAAGCTCAAAAAGATGGCAGCCTCCAGTAATGTCAAAATTGTTAGAAAGAATGATTTCTTGAGCAATTCACCAGCAAAGAAACCTGCTTTATTGTAAGTCTCCTTAAAATCTAGATTTCCAAAAATGATCTAAGGCTGATATGTCTTGCAAATTCTCTTTTATATACAGATCTTTATCTGCCCCAAAACTTTCTTAGGATGAGGTAGAAGAAAAGATAAAAATAATAAATGTGGTTGTCTCCTGAGACTTTTAGTTTCTCTTCATTCTTACTTGATCAGAAACCTCACAGGGGCTCCTTTCCCAATGTTATTTCAGTATAAGTATTTCCATGTCCAGTTCCAGCTGGAAGCAGGCACTGTGGAGCCGTGTGAAAAATCAGCAAGAACACACAAAATTAGCCCTTGATTTTTGAACCTTAAAAAGGCTTGGGTCAGGGCTGAGTTTATTCAGAATTTCTTATGAGTCCCTCAAGATCAACAGTGTCACTCTCCACCAGGGTGCCCTTAGCCCCAAACTTCTATTTTTCACATTTAATCACAGCCTCATTTGCTTTCTTGCCTCTGACCCATTGATTCTCCAGAGTGAAGGGAATCTAAGTCCTTAGGGACTTAGATATATTTTAGTTGCAAAAGAAGAAAAAAGCCTAAACCATTTTTCAGAAATATCTGATATTGAAGTCCCTTGATACTTTGAACAATTTCAGGGAAAGTGAGCATAAATGAGAAGAATAAGAATAAGATCAATTTGGACTGAGAGTAAAATCAAAGAAAGCATTTACTGAAATTTTTATAAAATTATGTTTTAGGATGATTCATCCCTACAAGATATATTTGTAGCGCTCAACTTCCCAACAGGCTGGCCTCCAAAAGTTTGTTTCTAAGTTGTTTCTCTGGATCTGAAAAGCTATTTCCCTTATAAACAATGTTCTAAATTAGTAGTTCTTGGACTTTTTGTGTCACAAAGTCCTTTGAGAATCTCTTGAAAGCTATGGACACATTCCCTAGAAAAATTCTCATATGCATATATGCCCCAGGTTTTTCAAAGCCACCTTTGGTGGTTTCACAGACCCACCAATGTCCTTTCTAACTAAGAAATCTGATCTCAAATGCCTGGCTAGCTTAAATGCTGAAATCTATAGCCATAGAATAAATTAAATCAACTTTTTCACTCTTGTCTGGAAACAGAGCTACCATCTAGAAGAGCATATTAAACAATACACTTGTATGTCTTTGGATACCATATAAATTCCACATTAACATCTCTGGCAGTTGCCACACTTAAGCTATGGGGTGGCAGTATGGTGATTTTCTTACTTCATAAGGGTGCAAGCCATAATCTCGTTTCACAGAGTTAGGGAGAGAAGGTGTACATTTTGTAGCTGGGGCAGACATTTGCCTCACTTCTGAAGGTCTCTTGCTGTTTAAGAAACAATCCTTGCATCCATGTGCTAAGGCAAGAGAGACATTTGTTCAGCAATTTGCTTATTTATAAGTGAGCAGTGCCTACGCTATGGGTCACACTGATATAGGATATTTTCTTTACCCCTTTTTGGCACTCGCCCTGTTTACTCAGCCCACTCCGCTCAATCCCTCACAGGAAGGATCACACAAGTGAATGAGTGCATGAACCAGCCAGCCACTTCAGCGCCAGCAGGAGCCAACTCCATTCACTGGGGCCTGCCACATTTCACCCCTAGGAAGAGAGAGCCTGTAGGTGAGCAAGTGCAGGAACCAGCTGGCCACTTTGGTGCTGGCAGGAGCAAACTCCACGCAGGCTCTGCAGCAGCGACGAGGTGGGTGTGCCTGCAACCCCAGGGCCCCAGAGAGTGTGTTACAGTGCTCCCTTAGCTCCGCCATCTACAGACAGCAGTGTGTTATCAGCTCAGTTGGCCCTTTGCCTCTGCTAGTGAGGGCAAAGGGCCAGTGTGACAGGCCTTTTGGGTACCCACACTTGGAGGGTCCTGAATTCTTGTTTAGTGCCCAGGAAGAATTAGGTCACATGGACAAATTGAAGGACGGTGAATGCAGAGAATTTTATTGAGTGATAAGAGTGGCTCTCAGCAGAGATGGGAGCTGGAAAGGGGACAGGAAGGGAGGGCCCCTCTGCCCTGATGTCAAGTCGCCTCTCTGTTTCTCTCCTCTGAAGTCAAGTTGCCTCTCTGATGTCCAGCTGCTCTCTCTGAAGTTAAATTACCTCTCCCCAACATCCAGTGACTTCTCCTCTCTACCAGCTGAGTCAGGGGTCTTTATAGGCACAGAATGGGGGGTAGGGCAGATCGTAGGTAGTTTTTTGGAAAAGGCCACATTTAATTGGTAAAAAGACACTATTCAGAAAGAACCAATCAGGAGAGAGAGCAGGCAAACAGGAATAGAAGTTCTCACTTTGGGCTGCAGATTTCAGGCTACTTTTGGCTTAAAGGTGGGGTTTCCACCAGGTACTCATCCCTGTCTGCTTAGACTGTCTCTGCCTCCTGCCTCTCTCATTTCCCCCTCTGAAGAGGCATACATAACTGCTGTTAGAATATGGATGATGACCAATCTTAGCTGCTTTCTGCTGACAGGGGCATTGTTTTGGGGAAAATGCAGTCAGATTCCCCTCAGAGGTCTACCTAAGGGCCCCTGGCAAAAGGGAGTCATCGTCTGAGGCTCCAGTTGCATGACTGATTGGAGTTTGATGCCCTCTGGATGACAAGAATTGGTTAACTATGCATGGATCAAATATACATATTATACAAAAAGGAGATAAAAGAAAACAATCTAGTGCCAAAGATTATAGAAATAAGAGGTGAAATATACTAATCCTTTTGAAAACAACATTATGCCCTGAGCAGTTTCACCATAGTGAAAAAAATTAAATTCTGTACTTAAACTTTAGAAGAGAGATAACTGTTCAGGGGAGTACATATTCTCACGGACATTTAGGATTAAGGGGTCTCTGTCAAAGGTGCCCCATGGCATAATATGGAATGAAGGTAAGAACAGCAAGCACAAGAAAGACTATAAAGAGGATATCCATGGAAGATTAATTATCGACACTTATCTTTTGTGATTTTTATCTTGAGGTCCCTGATCTCTTCACATAAGTACTCTGAGTGCTCTTCTGGGTCAACGGAGGTAACTCCATCAGCTTCTCAGGCCCTTTACTCAAGTGTAATGAATGCAAGAATCTATTCCAGTGACCTTTACTGCTGTAGGAGTAGAAAGAAGTACAGTGTAAGGTCCCTCCCAATCTGGGCTTATAGAGGGAGAAAGGAAAGGAAGTACATTTACCAGTACCATGTCCCCTGGGTTGAATAGAGCTGGCCCTAGTTCATGGAATTGGGCCTCTGACAGTTGTTTCAGTTCCTGTTGGAAATGGACCAAAAAGTTGCATGTTTAATCAAATCAGAGATTTCTTGGTCTAGCAAGAAATCATTGGCGAGAAAATGTCATCCATGCATCATTTCAAAGGGACTCAAACACGGTTTTGAAGTTGAGATTCTAACACTTAGTAGGACTATAGGAAGAACAGACCAGGGGAGATGAGTCTCCTGAGAGTTTCCTGAGGAGCCTTTTGATAATATCATTTGTCTTTTCTACCTTTCCCAAGGATTATGGTCTCCAAGCACAATGAAGATGGTATTGCATGCCTAGTGCCTTCAAGCCCCCCTTGAAGAACCACCTTGAACGAGGGGCCATTTTTGCTCTGGAGGTACCTAGACAGTACAAAGCGAGGAATTATTTCATTAATTAGTACTTTTATCACCTCAGAGGCTTTCTCTGTCCAACATGGAAATACTTCTACCCAGTTGGTGAAGGTATCTATTTATATTAGGAGGTATTGGATGCCCCTTGACTTTGGCATATGGGTGAAATCCATTTGCCAGTCTTCCTCTGGGTAGCTTCCTGTCCTTTTGGTTCCAGGGGAAAGAAGCCATTGATTGAGGGGATTATTTTTAAGGCAAGTCTTACAAGCATTAATAACCTGTTTAACCATTGGTATCAGGTTTTTACCTGAGAACAATCTCTGGGCCAATCGATAGGTTTTATCCTTACCTAGGTGGAAGGCCTGGTAAAGGCTTTTAAGAACTTTTCATTGGTTAGCAGCTGGTAGATGAAGTTAGCCATCCTCCAGTTGTAGCCATTCTGAGGACCGAAAGATGTATCCCTGAGAGGTGGCCCATTCTATTTCCACAGGAGAATATTGAGGTTTTATTTCTCTTATGGAGCCCTCCCAGATCAGAGGGGCTTCAAGTGGATCTGAAAACTGAGGACCCCTTGCTGCTGGTTTAGCTGCTTGGTCTGCCAACCTATTTTCCTTGGCTATTCATCCATCCCTTTTTGGTGGCCTTTACAATGTATTACTGCCACTTCCTGTGGGAGGAAAACTGAGGATAATAGTCTATTAATTTCCTGATGGTATTTAATGGGAGACCCATTAGCTATGAGGAAGTTCTTCTCTTCCAAATGGTGGCACGGGCATGGAGGACTAGGAAAGCATACTTAGAATCAGTATAAATGTTAACTGCTTTTCCTTTGCTTAATTAAAGTGCTCTCATGAGGGCAATTAGCTTGGCTAGTTGAGCACTTGTGCCCAAGGAGAGAGACATGCTCTCAACAGTATCATTCAGGGTAACTATACCCCTTTATGGATCCCTTGTTCTACAAAAGAACTTCCACTTGTAAAGAGAATTCAGTCTGGGTTCCCTAAGGGAGTTTCCTTGAGGCGCTTTCTGGCTGCATAGGTTTGTACTACTATCTGTTTGCAGTCATGTTCAAGGTCCCCACCCTCCCCCGACCACCCCCGCTTCCTTGGGGAGGAAGGTGGCTCGATTTAGGAAGGAACAGGTTCTTAATTGGACTGCAGATATCTCTAATAGCAGATCTTGATATCTGAGGAGGTGGTTATCCATTAGCCAGAGACTCCCCTTAGAAGGCAGTAGTCCTGCCACATTAATGGCTAAGTTATTCCTCATGATTAACTTAGTAGCCTCTGGTACCAGCAAAGCTACCACTGCAACTGCCCAAAGGCAGGCCAGGCATCATTTTTCTACCAAATCAAGCTCCTTACTTAGGTAGCCTACAGTCTGCTGGATTGGATCCCAGGCCTGAGTTACAACTCCCAGGGCCATCCCTTCCTTTCTGACACATAAAGACTAAACATCTTCCCTATGGGAAGACTAAGGGCTGGTACCTTAAGCAAGGCTCATTTTAGTTGATCAAAGGCCTTTCTAGCCTCTGGTTTCCAAATTAGGGAGTGAGCTTTAGCTGCCTGAGTCTTCTATGTTAGGTGATATAAGGGGCAAGACTTTACCTAGGTATCCATAGTCTGCAGAACCCTGTAATGCTCAATAATCCCCTCAGTTGCTTGAGGGTTTTGGAGAGGACAAAAAAGAAGATGGGCTTAATCCTTTCTTCACCCAATGCCTTGGTCCTCTCTGACAAGACCAGGTCTAGGTACTTCACTGAAGTCTGACAGAGCTGAGCTTTAGGTTTTGAAACCTTATATCCTCTGTTAGCCAGAAAATTAAGAAGACCCTTACTGCCCTCCTGAGAGATTGCCTCAGTTAGGCACAGAGGAGAATGTCATCTACATATTGTAAAGCTTTAACCTGAGGATAAAGGAACTCAAAGAAGTCTTTTGACAATGCCTGGACAAACAAGTGGGGGCTGTCTTGGAATCCCTGAGGTAACACTGTCCAGGTTAGCTGGGTGGTTTGGTTAGAGGGATCCTCAAATGCAAAAAAGTACTGGGGGTTGGGGTGTAATGGTATGCAGAAGGCACGTGACTTCTGCATACCATTAGGTCCAGGACTGTGAACTATTTAATTCCCTCAGGTATTTGAGCTAGCACGGTATACTGATTAGGAGCTACTGGGTGAATTAAAACCACAACCTCATTAATGAGGTGGAGGTCCTGAACTAGTCTCCATTCCCCATTGGGTTTTTGTACCTTAATATTGGAGTATTACAGGGGCTGTTTTTTTTTGGACACATCATCTATTTCTTTACTATTCTTCAGAGTCTAAAACTTCCTTATGATACAATGTATAGCCACCCAATCCAGCCTGTTTATTGAAACTTCTATTCTCATTTGGTGGTAAACTTTTTTTTTTACATTTGTTTTACTAGCAAAGATTTAGAGTCACAATAAATACAAGTGACAGCCTCCCATCCCCCCAAGAGCCCCCCTAATATCCTACAGTAGTGTAATCTTCTGGTCCCAGGGCCTGTTTAAGGAGGCGCTGCAAACTTAAGCTATCATTGATGGCTTCTAATCCTTTCCTAACTTCTGGTTTCAAGGGAAATTGTCTCTGGTTAGGAAAGGAGGTGGGATTCTTAAGTGGATCTGGACCAGTATGGCAGTTGTAACTTGGCCAATTTTGCCTTGAATTGCCTAAACATCTGGGTTAACGGTCTCCACCAGGGGGAGACAAAGAGTTTGTCCTGGGGCCATCAGGATGGTGGTCCCCATATGGGCCAGAATATCCTTGCCCAAAAGAGGAGTTGGGCTTTCAGGCATAATTAGAAAGGCATAAGTGAACAATAGGTTTCCCCAACTACAACTAAGGGGTTGACAAAAATATCAAGTTAAAGGCCTTTCTGAGATGCCCTTTCATGGGTCATGCTAAGAGAGAAGAGGGGGTCTGGACTGGAGAGAACTGAGAGATCCACCCCAGTGTCCAGAGGAGATCCACTTTCCTCCCTTCAATTTCCAGAATTACCCAGGACACCTGGATGGTAATAGTGGTCTGGACCACCGTGACGGGGAAGAGGAGCCCTGGGACTCATCAGTCCTGTTAGACTATTTGGGAACTTGGCTCTGAACCTGGTGACCAGCATCCCCAGGGACAGTCTGCCTTTCAGTGGTCCCCACTGCAGACTGGACAGGGTCGAGGTGGCTTCCGCATGCTGCCTGGGCAGTCCTTCCTAAAATGCCCTGACTTGCCACATTTGATGCAGTTAACAGGTACACCTCAGGGATTCTGAGACTTGTGGTCTTGCATGGTGACTATTAAAGCCTCTGCATTTTTCCTGTGTCTTTTCTCTCTCTCTCTTTCTCCCTCTCTCCTTGGCCTCCTTATCTCTATTATTATATTATTATAAAAGACTGAGGTGGCCACTGTCAGGAGGTTCCCTAAAGTACTATCTAGTCCAACAGCCTGTTTCTGTAGCTTCCTCCTGATATCAGGGGCTGCCTGAGTACTAAATTTATTTTTTAGGATTAGTTGTTCCTCAACTGAATCAGGAGCTAGAGAAGTGTGCTTTACCGAGGCCTCTCTTAGCCTTTCCAGGAAGGCAGTGGGATTCTCATCAAATCCCTGGTCTATCATGAATAGCTTGGTATAATTGTGAGGCTTAGTTCTAGTCCTACGTAAGCCCCCCATTATGCACACCTGAAAGTGTTTCCTCTTCCATCTCCCATCTCATCACGGGGATCCCATTTAGGGTCATCCAATGGAACTGATTATCTTCCAGTTGGATAAAGTTTGTCCCCTTCCCTGACACTATATGAGATACAAAGTTCATTCCCAAATCTCTCTGCCACTTGCAGAGTGGCCTGCTTCTCAGCGTTAGTCAGAGTTTGATTCAAAAGTAACATAACATCTTTCCAGGAGAGTTCAAATACTTGGCTTAAATTCTGGAAAGCCTCTATGTATCTGTTAAGATCATCTAAAACTTTGCCAAGATCCCCCTTAATTTGTCTTAAATCCTGTAAAGAGAAGGGGACCTGGATTATACTGGGGCCAAATTCACCAGGCATCTGTTGAAGGGACATCAGTGATACTGGGCCTTGTCTAGGGTGAGGATTTCTAGGAGGAGACAAGCTACAGAATGAAACTGGACAGGGAGGACAAGATGGACCCTGGGGAGCAGGGAGCTGGCGCCCCTGCGGGAGGTTTCCCTGGGGTTTGATTTTTTAGTTCCCTGAGATTGACCCTTGCAGCCTCTATTGAGATGGCAAACAGGAGGGCTGGATCAATCCCACACTGTTGGCAAAGGTCTGTATTACTCTGCAAGGTAAAGAAAGCCTTCATATATGGGGCCTCAGACGATTTGCCTTTGTGTTTACAGAAAAGATCCAACTGAAGGATGGTATCAACATGAATGGTTCCTTCCTGAGGCCAAGCCAGTCCTTCCTGCAGATCATAATGTGTCCAAACCTTTGTGCAGAGGGCTATGAGGCATTTTTTCTCCAGAGTCTGAGAGTCGAAACAGTCCCAAAGATTCAGGATACACTCCAGAGGAGTATGGACTGAAGATGGTAAGGATGGTTGATTGCCCACTCTGAAAGAGAGGGAAATAGGCATACCTTATTTCCCTTCCCCCTTTCAGCAAAAACCCAGGGTGTAAGGGAGAGAACAAAAAAGGGCATACTTCTTTTTCCTGTCATCTTTTTATCCCCGAGTCCTGGGAACCTTAGACAGATGCTGCCCATGAGTGCTGGTGTGACCTGCACCCATGGAGCTTGGTGGGGGGTGGGGAGAGGGGCCTGGAAAATAAGATTTATTTGTACTTACCTATGCCTCCACCCTCCCTACTGTAGGCAACCTTTGGGTTCCCTGGGCCTCATCTATGCCATGGAGCTTGGCGTCTTATCATGAAGCAGGGACTTAATCAGCAGGAATTAGTCCTGCCCATCTATGCTATGTCAGTTGCCTGGCTTTGAATCACTCAGATCTAATCAGATCTAATCTGAATCACTGGGCTTCAACCAGAAGCTTGGAACCAAGTTTGGGGTAAAAAGGTACCTCAGGGGGTGCATGGATTCATTTAGGTTAAGTTACAGATGGGGTTTTTCAAATTTGCAGTTATCAGCTAGTGGGGTTGCTCCTCTCTTGCTTCCCTGCCATAAGCAGAGTGTAAGGTAGAAAAAAACACCCTCTTGCATAGAAAAAGAAAAAGAAAAACCAGCTTAAGTGTCAGGGGTGGATGGAGAACCTCTTGCTCTATACAAATGGGTTCCTTTAATCACCGTGTCCTTCCTCTGGTTTGGACTGAGCTGGAGCCCTCGGCCAGTGGAGGAAAGACTCTGTGGACACATGATGGGAGGGAAACACAAGCAGGAAATGCTGGCCAGCTGACTGCATGGGGCCTCTTGCCCCCAAGACTGCCCTAGGGCTCAGGCGGTGACTGCAGTTCTCTCCTGCCCCATGTGCCTGTTGGGCACAGCACATGCATGCAGTGGACACGCCCAAGTGCCCCACCTGGAGTGAAGGGGGCAGGGCAGGGAGCTGCTGTGCACTGTGCACACCTTTGTGTGTTAGGAGGAGGGTGGGAGTGACTCCTCTAAGAACAGATAGAAATTGCATTGTTCTGAATTGCATATCTGATGGCTTGGCTAAATGCTCCTTCCACCTAGTAACATTTCTGTGGTTTGTAGCAACACCCTTAACATTATAAAAGAAGAGAGAGGAGCCATTTCAAACTGTGAAAGAAGGAAGGACAAATAACAGAAATATCTGGGAGTCTTGGCTGATGCCCTAATGAGCAGTTGGGGACAAAGCCAAGTCTAGGGGCCTTACAGCAACACCGGGGAGTGGCCTCAGTAGATGCCTTCAGTTGCCTCAGGACTTTATCCCAGTCCCAGGCAATGGCTAGACCTCTGTGAAGGGAAATAGAGTCAACATTCATTTCACCCAAAAGAGAGAGGTGGCAGGGTCACATTCTGTCATCTATAGCTGTGCCATTCATCCTTAATTGGCCACTCAGAGGTTTGGTGCATCATTTGCCTTCAGAGGAAAGTATGAGGACAAGAAATCTCGGGGGAAAAAATGAAGAGACAGATTCAACAGATCCGCATTTATGCACCCTTCTGACAAATCCTGAGTGAGTCTCAAGATGATACAGGATTTTTCTCGACCCCCTTCATGGGACTTGCAACAAGGGTGCCTCATTTATTCAGCCCGCCCTGCTCAACCCCTAACAGAAGGGAGCATGCAAGTGAACAAATGTGGGATCTGGCCAGGTGCTTCGGTGCCAGCAGGAGCAAACCGTTCACTCAGACCTACTGCATTCCACCCCTCACAGAAGTGCTCACATAGGCAAGTAAGTTGTAGGAAGTGGCCAATTGCTTCCACATCCACAGGAGCAAACTTCATGCAGACCCTGTGGCAGTATCCAGGTGGGGGTGCCTGTGACCCCAAGGCCCCAGAGGGTGTGTTACAATGATCTCTTAGTTCCACTGTCTGCGGACAGCAGTGCATCAGCTCACTGGGCCCTTTGCCTTGTCACATAGGTGGCTAGCCTCCACTACCAAGGGCAAATGGCCAGTGTGACAGCTGTTTTGGGTACCCACACTCTGTGGATCCCAAATTCTTGTCCAGTGACCAGGAAGAATGAGGTCACATGGACAAACTGAAGGATAGCAAACACAAAGAATTTTATTGAGTGATGAGAGCAGCTCTCAGTGGAGAGGGGAGCTGGAAAGGGGATGAGAAGGGCAGGTTGCTCTCCCCTGAAGTCAAGTTGCCTCTCTCTGAGGTACAGCCAGCATCTCTGAAGTCAAGTTGCTTCTCCTCTCTACTGGCTGAGTCTGGGGTCTTTATAGGCACATGATGAGGGGCAGGGCAGGCCATAAGTAGTTTTGAACAAGGCAACATTTGATTGGTAAAAAGACACTATTCAGAAAGAAACAATCAGTCCTCACTGTCCTCCCTGGATTCCTTTTGCTCCATATTATAGAGAGATCAGAACACATAGTAAGTTTACCAGCTATTTAAAGAGGTCCTCCTAGTATTTTGTAACATAGACTCACAAACACAATTCAGAAAACTTGGCAACATCCTCAAATTCCTTTTTTTTCTCATAATTTCACATACAATATAGAATCAAAAAGACAAATTGGGAAATTGGGTCCACAGAATAGCACTTTAGACAGAATGGATTACCATACAACTCCATGCTGCCCACTGACTTTAGGCAATGTGACTTTGACCAATGGAATGCCTGTGGATATAAAATGAGCAGCAGCTTTCAATGTGCTGCATGATTTACCTCCTTCTTTTGCTCCTACGATTCATCATGAAGATAATACGTGCTGAAGGCAGCTAGTTTCAAGAGAAGGTGTAGAAATGTGGAGCAGATCCAAACCCAATGCTAGCCAAGCCCAGCTGACCTGCAGCCTGAAACAGATCCACCCAGCCTACCCATAGGGCTGTAAGCAAGAGAAAATGCTTGCTGCTGTAAGCTGCTGAGGTTTGGACTTGTTTGTTCTTGTTAGATCAAGTTTAGCCTAAAGCTGCCTCCTTACCTATTTTAAGTTCAGCCTAAGGTTTCTCCATACATGTGAACTGTGACCTAACTGGAGGTGTAAATGATTGTAAGCTACTCTTTGCCAATCACCAACTTTTGGCCAAAGATAGCCAACTGCTCCAACTGTGTTCAAATAAGGTAAACACTGAGCTATAACCAGTCCGGCTATTTCTGTACCTCACTTTTGTTTTCTGTATATCACTTTCCTTTCTCTGTCCATAAATCCTCTTCCACCATGTGGCTGCACTGGAGTCTTTATGTGCCTACTCTGGCTCAGGTGACTGTCCAATTCATGAATCATTCTTTGCTTGGTTAAACTCTGTTAAATTTAATTAGCCTAAGGTTTTTCTTTTAACATTATGCAACATTGTTTTGACAATCACATAACTCATTTACCTATGAGATAGATAATGTTACTATCTTCACACTGCAGAGAAGGAAATTATATACAGTTGTTCCTCAAGATTCTTCAGCAATTGGTCTCAAGAACCCCTTGGTTACCAAAATTTGTGAATGCTCAAGTCCCTGACATAAAATGGCATTATATATGCATATAACCTATACTCATCCTTCTATATACTTTAAGTCATCTCTATATTACTTATAATACCTAATACAATATAAATAATACATAAATAGTTGTTAAACTGTATTGTTTAGGGAATAATGGAAAGAAAGTAGTTTGTATATGTTCAATACAAATTAAACCATCATTTTTTATTTCCTGAGTATTTATGATCCAGGTTTGGTTGAATTCAAGGATGCAGAATCCATGAATAAGGAGAGTTAAAGCAATGTATTGAGTTAGAGCAATGTTTCCCAAAATGTGTTTCAATGGATCAGGGCTGGCTTCGTGGGTGTGTGACCTAGACCTACATAGTCACACAGAACATTGCACTCAGAAATGCCCTGTACTTCGCTTAATGCTCCATTGTTGCCTTTCTGAGTTCTTAATTTTATGTTTGAATTGTTTTGTATGTGAAGTCTGAGGGGACAATGTACACGCATATGAGCAGAGGAGATACGCACAAGACAGATGTTTACCCATTGATTGCCACTTCATTTGTATATAGTATTTGTGATGGCCCATGAACACAGAATTCTAGTGAACCCACAATGAACAGGAGGTCAGCAGGATGCAAAATGAATGCAAGATAATCACGTCTGTATCTGAGTAAGTGAGGGTACTGGCAGCCCTGAAACACCTGCTTTTCACTCAAACCAGAACTTCATTTGAACACAGAAAAAAGGCAATGATGTCCTGAGAAACGCAAACAAGGAGCCCTCTCATGTCCTTTTTTATTCACCTTACATCCCTGAATCAGTCAACCACCTATGCTGAAAATAACGACACAGGGGGAGAAAGATTAGAAAACCCATATTTCCTGTTCTTTCAATCTTTCCATGCTCATGAATAAGCCTAAAGTAGAGACTGCTGATAAAATGGCATGTATCAAGAAGTGTGCAGCATTTCCAACTGTTCTTGTAAGAACAAAAGACATGTTTGTAGAAGCTACAAAAGATGAATTGTGCAATTTTGAAGATTACACACACGAGGTGAAGGCTCTTATATCTGTATATTATATTGGCACTACACTACGTAAAGAGGAATGGTAAAATTCAAGCTAATAATTTACAGTTTTTTTCACTTAGAACATTAAATAGCAAATAAAAAACTCTCATGACAAGTCAATAGAGAGACCACAGAAGAAAGGAAAACTATTTGATACTTTAACACATTTGAAAGCACTTTTTCACTGCTTGTCGAACAAGGGGGTCCTCACATTTTCATTTTACCTTGGGCTTGAAAATTATGTAGCAGATCCTGCATGGCATGAACATTTAGTTGGGTGTTAAAAGAAGTACTGTGTAGAGAAAATTCTAAAAGACTCAATAAATGCACTATCCAACACAAAGTCAAGAGTCACATGTGGCTGTTTAAATTAAATAAAATTAAAAATTCAGTTCCTCAGTTGCAGTTCAAGTTCAATAGCCACAAGTGGCAGATAGCTACTATGTTGGACACCACAAATATAGCACATTTCTGTCATTACAGAGAGTTCTATTGGATAGAGCTGTTTTACAGTTTAAATAATTTGAAAAATACTGGGTTATAAAACATCAAATGGATTTTTAAAAAACATAATGTTTCTGAACATTGGATATATTAATATGAATCTCCAGGAGGGGGCTATAGCATGAAGCATCTCCAAACTTATTTAATCAAAGCTTGCTTTTCTGTAAAACAGTGAACTTCTGATTCAGCACTTTCTTTTAAAAAAAAGATGAACGATTTTTAAGGATTTGAGATATAAAATATGGTATACATGCTATTCATGGATTATAAAATAGTTTGAATAGGAGGGTAGGGACCTAATTTAATAGAACTGATGCTCTCTGGAACTAGTTCAATAAAATCCTTTTCTGGAGAGCAATTTAGATTATCATGTCAATTTATCAATTTCTTTTCTTTTATGGATTGTGCTTTTGGTGCTTTACTTATGAAACCAATGTTTCCATAGCCTTTTCACATCTTAGCACATTTGGGGAGCAGGGGCACTAACTGCCCCATTATTCTGGAGTATCTTTTCAAGGAAGTTTATATAGCAAATAGTCTTGGAAGATTGAGATAGTGTCTCCCATTGGAGCAAAAGTCGTTTGTTCACTGACAAATCCTTCTTTAGGACAAAGATTGGGCAGGTTTACTTATAGCCAATTATAAAATAATAGAATTTCTTAAGTTTGGGGTCCCTCAGACATGATGTAAACCCACTCTATTTACTTAAGCCTTTCTGAAATACTCCTGTAGGACTTGAGGAGCAAAGGTGAATGAATGAACAAACTGTGGTACCACCAAACAATGAGATTCTACTTAGCAATAAAAAGGAACAGACAGTGTATACATGTAAAAACTTGGAGGATTCTGAAAGGTGCTACGCTCGATGAAAGGAGGCAATCTGAGATTACTTACTGTATGATGCTATTATTTGACATTCTAGGAAACAAAAAACTATAGTAACAGACAACAGACCAGTGGGTTGCCAGGAGCAAGGGGTTAAGGAAGGTACAACAAAGGGGCAGAGAAGAAAGTTTTCAAAATCTGCTCTATAGTCTGTGATAGAAGTTACACAATCTATGCCTGCATTAAAACTCATGGAATTACAACATACCAGTAAGCAAACAAGCAGATGTAATACATACTCAAACTCTATCACATTCTAATTACTTTACCAGATTTTACTATAATCTATGTGTTTGATGTTACACCTATTTGTGATATTATAAGAAATATATATTTGGTCTTCATCCCTGGGTCCTGTTACAGAACTGCTAAAACTTCCTGAATGATAAAGTGAGGCGGGGCATCTTTTCATAGAATATTTGATCTTAGTGCCTGGTTCCTGACAGAAGAGCTTCTAAGTGTCTTTTTGTATGGTAAGCTTTCAAGTGTCTTTTTGTATGCTAGTGAGATGACTAGTGGCTAGGGAGCTCTATGACTATGTAATAGACCCCCATAAAATCCCCTAAATGAAGGGGTTTGAAGAGCTTGTAGGTTGGTGAACATGGGTGTAACCAGAGAGGGCATGGAAGTTCTGTGTTCCTTCCCTCATACCCTGCCCTAAGTACCTCTTTATCTGGCTGTTTATCTTTTGTATCCTCTATAACAGTGGTTCCCAAACCCTGGGCTGTCAACTGGTGCCAGTCTGTGGCCTGTTAGAAACCAGGCTGCACAGCAGGAGGTGAGCAGCAGGCATGTGAGCATTATTGCCCGAGCAGCATCTCCTGTCTGATCAGTGGTGGCCTTAGATTCTCATAGGAACAAGAACCCTATTGTGAACTGCTCATGCAAGGGATCTGGGTTGCACACTCCTTAAGAGAATCTAATGCCTGATGATCTGAAGTGGAAAAATTTCATCCTGAAACCAATCCCCCACTCCTTGTGTCCTACAATATTCTCTCTTTTTCTCTCCTTTAGAGACAAGGTCTTGCTCTGTCACCCAGGCTGGAATGCAGTGGTATGATCATAGCTCCCCACAGCCTCAGACTTCTGGCCTCAAACAATCCTTCTGCTTCAGCCTCCTAAATTGTTGGGATTACAGGTGTGATTCACCACACTGAGCTTATAACAGTCTTTATAAATAAACTGGTAAATGTAAGTAAAGTGCTTTCCTGAGTTTTGTGAACTGTTCTAGGAAATTATTGAACCTGAGGAGGGGGTCATTAGAACAGCTGATTTACAACCTGTTAGTCACAGGTACTAATGACTCAGACTTGTGATTGGCATCTGAGGTGAGGGCAGTTTTGTGGGATGGAGCTCATAATCTGTGGGTCTATGCTGACTAGGAGTAGCTGATGTCAAAATTGAATTTCTGTAGCATACCCAGTTGTTGTCTGGGAGAGTTGGAGAATTTGTTGGTGTAGGCAAAAGACATTTGTTTGGTATCAGAAGTGTTGCTAGTAAAAAAAATAAAAAAAGTTTAGTGTTATTGTATCCATGTAGAAGAAATACTATACAATGGAGCTACTGCATGTAATGGAACTACTGAACATGTTTTTGCAACTCCATCTTCAGGGATGACACACTGAAAGCTTGTAATCAGCCATGGTAGGAGTATTTACACTAGAAAAATCCACAACTGCTACAACTAAGGGTTTAGGTTTTTGAGGGTTTACCAGCATAGCACTGCATACCAACCTTGCCAGATTACTGGATATTCTTTTAATAGAATATTGGAATCTCCAGGGATTATGTGAACCTATAGGATATGTACCTTCATTTTTGAGGAGGATTTTTTCAAATCTGTAGAAATTGAAATGAACTTGTCCCCAACTGATGGCAATGCAAATGATTCTTGTTTGTGGGCATGTAAATTTCCCCTGTCCAGTATAGAGACAGCCCTTCTATCTGTAAAAGGCTTGGGGTCCATTTGCAAGTTCATTTCAGTATTTGTGATTCATAAATGTATCTATTCTTTCAGTTCTCCTTTTAACCATTCATAACATCTTTTCTGATTCTCTGTCTTAATAAAATACTTGACATGTGTTCATTTTACATTTGTATGAAAGTTAAGTTTTAGCTTTTTTTGAAAATTATCTTTAACAGCAAACTGTTTTGTCTGAAACATATGACTGACTTTAAATCTTGCTAAGAATGTCTGCCTTATTTCTATAAGGTTATTCAAACCCCAAGTTTCTGCAGAACCCAGTTTCCCGGATAGAATTAAATACTCTGTATCCAGAATACAGTGCTTTTCTTTTAGGCAGTATTATGGCATCACTCAACAGATGTTGCTGCCCTACTTCTCTTCTAAGAAGTGAACTTCCAAGAAACTGTAGTTTTGTAGAAGTGACATGATGGGATCGTGTGCAAGTAGCCAGGATTACAGATTGAGGGAGCACTGGGAATCTTGTTTTTGATCCCAAGAAAAGACTCACAGAAGGGAAGGGAGCCTTGATTTATTTTAATTAAATTTCATAACTGGAGAGACTGATCATGATCATTTTACCCACAGAATCTTGTGGGAAAGGATATGCTAACAATGGACTTACTGGCTCCTTTCCCAATGCTGCTTATTAACCGTAATAGTAACTTTCAAATTCCTTTTCCCTAGAATATTGGCAAAAGTCTCATTCTGATATTGCTTTTGCCTCTACTTTTAATTATTAAATTTTAGTTAATATTCTCTAGATCAGGCAATGGGATCTGATATTTACTGCACCAAGAACTATTTTCAAAAGACCTGTTCCTTCTTGAGCTGTTTTATTTAACAATCATATGAACTTAAATGGGTGCTATATTTTATTTGGATAAATTCTACAAACATTAAATCTAAAAATGTAGCAATCATACACCACTATTTTTCTTAATATTCACTTCAACATTAGGTATACATTTTGGGTTTTTGGTTTATTAACAATATTAAGAAAATAGAAATGTATCTAGTAACACTTGACAATTGACACTCAACTAAATTTGGAACTGTGAGCATTTTTTGCCTGTGACATCTGGCTCACTTAATTTCCCCTCCATATGTTCTTTTAATTTAATATTTCAGGAGTTACTGTGCTCCCTAGAGAAGTCAGACTAAATGGTTTTTATTAATATGGTTTTACGAAGCCTAAAAATGTGTTTTCTTGGCCCATAGCAGTTACAAATCAGGGCCTGAAATTTATTGTAGTTTCTAAAATTGTATATATCTGGTAGTCCAGAGGGGGATAATTGTGTTTGTTATATGAGAATTGCTTAGGGGCGTTCTCAGTAGGGCTACTAAAATTATTTCCCAGATAAAATATTTAATCTTTCTTGCAATTTAACCAAATGACTGATTAAACTCCCTTCTGCAATATATAATGTCATGAAACATACACAAACCCAATGTTTCAATTACAAAGAAAACTCAATTCATTCAATATCCTTGGAGTGACAATTGATCTGTAACTATTACTCTAAATTTATTAATTAAATGTTTTTGTTACTTTATTCTACCAAGGAAACTCCACTGTGATGATTAATAAGGTCACTCCTTATCTACATTTTTACAATTTAAAGGGAGAACACATTCTTTGTCTGTAGGAGGACCCATGTTCACACTCTGTTCCTTAGTTTTGTGCCATTGGGCAATTTGCTTGAACTTTCTTAATTCTATATTTATCAGTTAAAATAGGAATAATACCTACATCTCAGGGTTTTTTTGTTTGTATGTTTTTGTTTAGATTTTTTTTTGAGATCTGAGATGTCAAAAATACCACATAAACCTATAAAACAGGGTATGGAAGGGTTATTAATCATTATTATTAAAATTTAATTTTCTTATGGTGTTACGGGATTTGAGGCATTTATGGTTTTTCCATGTTACAAGATTGAAATCAGAAGTAATACCTTTTCAGTATATTTGTTTCTCCTGAGGGAAAACAGGTCCATAAAACTTACTTGGATTGGGAAGGGTATGGAATAATAAATACATTTAGATAACAACTAAATTACCTTGGGATCCAGGGGAAAATTTGCCCCAGAAAGGTCCCAGGGTAGATCCAAGTTCTTGGTTAAAAAAAATTAGCACCCTCAGAGTTCTCAGGGATTTTCAAACTCCAGCCTAACCTCTTAGAGGCCAATTAAACAAGCATTTGTGAGGGTTAATCCTTGTGAATAAAAAGTCTGTTTATAGACATAAAGCAGACAGAATAGAGAATACAACACAGTCCTTTTCAAGGATTTTACCAGCCTTTCCAAGTCTGCCCTGAAGGCAGGAGAGGCCTGGAGAACCCTGGCTGTGGTTCTGAAAGTTTGTTGTTACCTTTAATTAAGGGACAATGATGTTTTGAAATGAGCAATTATCAGAGAAATTTTAATCACCTGGTTGTGTTAGGCCCCAAGATTATGGGTCCATAGAACGCATCAAAAAGCCAAGTCCAATATCTGTTAGGATCCCAAGACAACTATTCTAGTTGCAACGGCCTCACTAGCTGGGTGAGTCCTGTAGTTTTACATATGGTTTTATATAGGACAATTTCTAGCTCCTGATGGGTGTTGAGATGGGTTGATACCCACAGCCATGAAAATTTGTAGACCCTCTGACTTTTTACCCTTTTTTTTTTTTTTCAGATTTTTCCATGACATCTCATTGTTATATGTTCACCTGGAACAAGAGCTTCAGATCTTCGTTAGACTATGTTCATCTAGAAAGGGAAATCTGAACTTTCTAAAACACTAATGTACACAGTTGGCTGCAGTTTTACTAACATTTCCCAGTCCATGCTTACATCTAAGACATCTTATTTCAATTAATTAAAAAATCAATATAAACAATAAAGCATACATTAGTTCACATTTCAAAGATCATTTTACTCACTATAAGATTGATGATTTCTTTTTATATTATATATTAAAAATAGTTATTGGCTGAAATATAAAGACATAAGATTCTACTGTTGAGAGTTGTTATCTAAATGACTTTTAAATGCAAATCCTAAGAAAGTTCCCATTTTCTCAAAAGAAAAACTAAAATAATTTATAGATAAATAAAATTGATGTCTAGTTTTCTACATTGGAGACTAACAGGCTGGCTTCATTCATCTAATTATTGTTTTAACACAAATTTTGGCTGGGCATGGTCGCTCATGCCTGTAATCCCAGCACTTTGGGAGGCCAAGGTGGGAGGATTGCTTGATGCTGGAAATTTGAAACTAGCCTGGGCAACATAGGAGACTCTGTCTCTATAATAAATAAATAAATAAATAAATAACAAATTTAACTCAGGATCCAAATATCAGACATTGTGCTTATAGGAGTTTTCAGCCCTCCTTGTGCATATAAATTGATAGGGGAGGAAGGAGAAGGTTGGAATCAATACGATAATTGGGGGATTAACTTTGTCACAGAAGCTAACACCTGCACGCCAGGTGGATGGTGTATGTCTTGATCTATGTTAGACAGGTATTCGCTAGGTCAAGCGGCATTCTGGCTTGTATTTGCAGCTGAGAATAGGGCAGTATCATAGGTCTGGTAGACAAGTTCTTCACTCAGGGTGGTGTGGGAGCAAGCCCTAGGCTCCAAATAAAGAACTGGTAAGACAGCTGTCTATCAAACAAAGAGTTTGTTAGACAAAGTTGTCAGGGAGTCAACCAAGAAGTCCAACTGGACAGTTTCTACTTCACTATCCTGGCTGTTCCAGAGAAGTGAAGAAAGGGGAGAGAATTCTGGGTTCTGGAGACCTCAGGAACCTGGATATCATCCTGAACACACAAGAAATAAGTTATGGCAGCAAGATGAATTCTGAACCCCACTATGTAACAGATGGGATTCTGTTATTAAGACATTGTTATGGTAAACCAGAACGGTTTGGCTCCAGCCAAGCTCAGGCTCCAGCTCAAGCCTGAGCTTACAGAAAGGAACTTCAGTGAAGGGCCTGGGGATTCAAGGAGCTAACAGTAATATCAAGTCAGAATGTTTTTGTTTTATTTTCTAAGCCATTTCTGTGTCTGGAAGTTAGGCATCTATTACATTTTACTTTCAGTCAATGGAGATAACCTGCCTAGTAGCCTTTGAGGCGGTCCTTATTTTGTAATTTTTCATTGTACTTCACAAGAATAAGAAGGGGGAAACCAGATAATGCCAGTATCCAAAAAGGTAGTTTTAGCAACCAGACTACACATACCTTTTCCTCTTTCTTTCTCTTATTCCTGGAAGGCAAAAGAAAAAACCTTTTTGCCTTCCAAGAAGTTCTGGTTCAGAAGCCACCTAAAAGCAACCTTAAGTTATTCTTTTTTAATTGCCACATTTGTTTTGAGTTTAAGTGTTTTGCTAAAAATCATCAACTCTTTTGACACAGGAATATAATTTATAGAGATAAAAATTTCTGAGCCTAGAAATTTTCAGAACTAGAGCCTCCTAAGCTCTGAGCCTAGAGTTTAGGAGGCATTGTATGTTTTCATTCATCCCTTTTACATTTCCACCTTTTGGTCTCAGCTACTGAATGATAAAGGATAAGAGCCACCAGAGTCCAAGTCATAGACTAAACTCAACCTTAGACAATCCCAACCTCCACCAGCTGACGCCCAGATGAACCCCAACCCACCACATATGTGAGAGTAAGAAAAACACTGTTTTTTGCCTCGTTAGTTGAAGTAGCTTAACAGTATTATTATGCTTACTGTTTATTGTTATAGTATAGCTATTGATACAATGTAACTTATTGCTATCATACATATACATGCATATAATTTTTTACTTCATTTAATTAATGTAATAAGAAAATCATACATATTCATGATGTGAAGAATTGAAGTTGTAATATTTTTGGTGTGGCAGACACCATACTAATAATTGGCAATTATTGTAAAAAGGTGATTGATTATACTCAGGAAAATTTGGCGGGGGTGGAAGGCCAAGATGGCCTACTAGACACAGCAGCTTTCAGAGGCTCCCATCAAAAAAAAAAAAAAAAAAAAAAAAAAAAAAAAAAAAAAAAAAAAAAAACCATAACTCTGTGAATCCTTCACTAGCAACCAAGGTATCCAGCTTCTCTTATCAGAATTGACTGACTAGGAGGCTGATGTGATCCACAGAGACACGGAAGAACAGTGTGGTACAGCGGCCCACTTGAGATCCACAGAGTTGGGGAGGTCCCTCCCCCAAGCCAAAGGAGGCAGTGAGTGAGCATGCTACCCAGCCAAGGAAACCAGGCTTTTTCTACAGAACTGTGCAACCCACGGATTGAAAGATCCCACTCGTGTACCCACACTACCAGGGTTTAGCGTCCCAACCCTAGGATGCACAGACTCTTAACAGCCTGTCAGCTGGAAACTGCTTAAGCCTATCAGTGGGAGGGGTGACCAGCACTGCTGCTATGACTGCCTGCTGTCTAAGCCCTTTGAGCTCCTTGGGGGAGGGGCAGCAGCCAGCACTGGGACTCACAACTGCCTAACACACTAAGCTCCCTGGGTCGGAGAAGGGCAGCACCTAGCTCTACAGCTCCAAACTGTACTTTTCCCCTGCTGGAGCTAGGGACGCTGAATGGCTTGGTCCCAAGACTTGTCCCCCACAGCCCAACACACTGGCTGTGGCAGTCTCTGGCCAGAGTGCCTCTTCAGGCCTGACCCTGACGCATCCTTTTTCATTGGGCAGGGCTTCCCCGCAGGAACTCCAGTAACTCCAGCCAGAGGCTCAGGGACAAAACCTTGAGCTCCCTGGGCCTGAGCCCTTAGCGGTAGGGGTGGCTGCAATCTCTGCAGACCAGCAGACTTAGCCTTTCCTCCTGGTAGTTCTGAGGAATCCAGGCAGCCCAGATGAGTGGGTTTCCTTCCAGTGAGGCACACCTGCTCCACCAAGGGACATAGTGCTTCATTAAACAGGTCCTGTTTCCCATGCCACCCAACTGGGTGAGACCCTCCAACAGAGGTTTTCAGACACCCTATACAGGAGCAATCCTACTGACATCAGGTTGGTGCCCCGCAAGGTCAGAGGTCCCAGAAGAAGGAGCAGACACCCATATGTGCTGTTCTCCAGCCTCCTTGAGTGACATCTCCAGGCATGGGAGTGAATCAGATGAATAGGGCCTGAAGTGAACCCCCAGCAAACTGTAGCAGCCCTACAGAAAAGGGACCTGACCACTGAAAGAAAAACAAACAAGGAGAAAGCAACAACAACAGTATCAACTAAAACAACAAAAAAGCCCCCACAAAAACCCCATCCAAGGGTCAGCAATCTCAAAGACCAGAACTAGATGAACTCATGAAGATGAGAAAGAATCAACAAAAAAATGCTGAAACCCAAAAGGCCAGAGTGCCTCTTCTCTCCATATGATTGCAACGTCTCTCCATCAAGGGCACAGACCTGAACGGAGGATCAGATAAATGAATTGACAGAAGCAGGCTTCAGAAGATAGGTAATAAAAACTAGGCTGAGCCAGAGGAGCATGTTCCAACCTAATACAAAGAAGCTAAGAACTTTAATAAAAGGTTAGAGGAATTACTAACTAGAATAACCAGTTTAGAGAGGAACATAAACGACCTAATGGATCTAAAAAACAGAGCATGAGAACTTCATGAAGCACACACAAGTATCAATAGCTGAATCAACCAAGTGGAATAAAGGATATCAGAGTTTGAAGACCACCTGGCTGAAATAAAGGAGGCAGACAAGACTAGAGAAATAAGAATAAAAAGGAATGAACAAAGCCTCCAAGAAATATGGGACTGCATAAAAAGACCAAACCAATCATTGACTAGAGTATCAGAAGAAGACAGGGAGAATGGAAATAAGCTAAAAAACACACCTTAGGATATTATCCAGGAGAACTTCCCCAACCTAGCAAGAAAGGCAAGCCTGCAAATTCAGGAAATATAGAAAACACCATTAAGACATATAATCATCAGATTCTCCAAGGTTGAAATGAAGGATAAACTATTAAGGACAGCCAGAGAAAAGGGGCAGGTCAGCTACAAAGTGAAGCCCATCAGACTAACAGTGGACCTCTCAGCATAAACTCTATAAGTCAGAAGAGATTGGGGGCCCACAATCAACATTCTTAAAGAAAAGAATTTTCAGTCCAGAATTTCATATCCAGTCAAACTAAGCTTCATAAGAGAAGGAGAAATAAAATCCTTTCCAGAAAAGCAAATACTGAGGGATTTTGTTATCACCAGGCCTGCCCTGCAAGAACTCCTGAAAGAAGCACTAAATATAGAAAGGAAAAGCTGGTACCAGCTACTGCAAAACACACCAAAATATAAAGACCAATGACACTATGAAGAAACTGCATCAACTAGCATATAAAATAACTAAATAGCAGCATCAGGATAGGATCAAATTCACACATAACATACTAACCTTAAATGTTAATGTGCTAAATGCCCCCAGTTAAAAGACACAGACTGGAAAATTGCACAAAGAGTCAAGAACCATAGGTGTGCTGTATTCAGGAGACCTATCTTACGTGAAAAGACACATATAGGCTCAAAATAAACAAATAGAGGAAAATTTATCAAGCAAATGGAAAGAAAAAAAAATAAAGCAAGGGTTGCATTCCTAGTTTCTGACAAAACAGATGTTAAACCAACAAAGATCAAAAAAGACAAAGAAGGGTATTACATAATGGTAAAGGGAACAATTCAACAAGAAGAGCTAACTATTCTGAATATACATGCACCCAATACAGGAGCACCCAGATCTATAAAACAAGCTCTCAGAGACTTTCAAATAGACTTAGACTCCCACACAATAATAGGAGGAGACTTTAACACACTACTGTCAGTATCAGACAGACCTACAAGACAGAAAATTAACAAGGATGTTCAGGACTTTAACTCAGCTCTGGATCAAGTGGACCCAGTAGATGTCTACAGAACTCTCTACCCCAAGTCAACAGAATATGCGTTCTTCTCAGTGTCACATGGCATTTATTCTAAAGTTGACCACATAATTGGAAGTAAAACACTCCTCAGCAAATGCAAAATAACAGAAATCATAACAAACAATCTCTCAGACCACAGTGCAATCAAATTAAAACTAAGGATTAAGAAACTCACTCAAAATCACACAACTACATGGAAATTGAACAACCTGCTCCTGAATGACTCCTGGGTAAACAATGAAATTAAGGCAGAAATCAAGAAGTTCTTTGAAACCAATGAGAACAATGAGACAACATACCAGAATCTCTGGGACACATTTAAAGCAGTGTTAAGAGGGAAATTTATAGCACTAAATGCTCACATCAGAAAGGTTGAAAGATCTCAAATTGACACCCTAACATCACAATTGTAAGAGCTAGACAGCCAAGAACAAACTAATTCAAAAGCTAGCAGAAGATAAGAAATAACTAAGATCAGAGAAGAATTGAAAGAGTTAGAGACATGAAAAATCCCCCTAAAAATCAATGAATCCAAGAGCTGTTTTTTTGAAAAAATTAACAAAATAGACCACTAGCTAGACTAATAAAGCAGAAAAGAGAAGAATCAAATAGACACAATAAAAAATGACAAAGGGGATATAACCACTGACCCCTCAGAAATAAAAACTACCATCAGAGAATACTATAAACATCTCCATGCAAATAAACTAGAAAATCTAGAAGGAATGGATAAATTCCTGGACACATACACCCTCCTAAGACTAAACCAGGAAGAAGTCAAATCCATGAATAGACCAATAACAAGTTCTGAAATTGAGGCACTAATTAATAACCTACCAACTCAAAAAAGCCCAGGACCAGATGGATTCATAGCTGAATTCTACCAGAAATACAAAGAGGAGCTGGTACCATTCCTTCTGAAATTATTCCAAACAATTGAAAAGAGGGACTGCTCTGTAACTCATTTTATGAAGCCAGCATCACCCTGATCCCAAAACCTGGCAGAGACACAAAGAAAAAAAAACTTCAGGCCAATATCCCTGTTGAATATCAATGCAAAAAATACTGGCAAACCAAATCCAGCAGCACATCAAAAAGCTTATCCACCACAATCAAGTTGGCTTCATCCCTGGGATGCAAGCCTGGTTCAACATATGCAAATCAATAAACATAATCCATCACATAAACAGAACCAAGGGCAAAAACCATATGATTTTCTCAACAGATACAGAAAAGCCATTTGATAAAATTCAACATCCCTTCATGTTAAAGACTCTCAATAAGCTAGGAATTGATGGAACATATCTCAAAATAATAGGAGCTATTCATGACAAACTCACAGCCAATATCACACTGAATGGGCAAAGCTAGAAACATTCCCTTTGAAAACTGGTACAAGACAAGGATGCCCTCTCTCACCACTCCTATTCAATACAGTATTGGAAGTTTTGGCCAGGGCAATCAGGCAAGAGAAAGAAATAAAGCATATTCAAATAGGAAGAGAGGAAGTCAAATTGTCTCTGTTTGCAGATGACATAATTTTATATTTAGAAAATCCCATCATCTCAGCCCAAAAACTCCTTAAACTGATACTCAACTTTAGCAAAGTCTCAGGATACAAAATCAATGTGCAAAAATCACAAGCATTCCTCTACACCAACAATAGACAAGCAGAGAGCCAAATCACGAGTGAACTCTCATTCACAATCGCTACCAAGAGAATAAAATACCTAGGAATAGAGCTAACAAGGGATGTGAAGGACCTCCTCAAGGAGAACTACAAACCACTAGTCAAGGAAATAATACAGACACAAACAAATGGAAGAACATTCCGTCCTCACGGATAGGAAGAATCAATATCATGAAAATGGCCATGCTGCCCAAAGTAATTTATAGATACAATGCTATTCCCATCAAACTACTGTTGACATTCTTCATAGAATTAGGAAAATTTTAAATTTCATATGCAATCAAAGAAGACCCTGTATAGCCAAGACAATCCTAAGCAAAAAGAACAAACCTGGAGGCATCATGCTACCTGACTGCAAACTCTACTACAAGGCTACAGTAACCAAAATAGACATATAGACCAATGGAGCAGAACAGAGACTTCAGAAATAACACCACACATCTACAACCATCTTGCCGTTGAATTGTTCCCTTCACCATATGTAACGCCCTTCTTTGTCTTTTTTAATCTTAAAAAAGCCTGCCAAAAACAAGCAATGGGGAAAGGATCTCCTATTCAGTAAATGTTGCTGGAAAAACTGGATAGCCATATGCAGAATACTGAAACGGGACTCCTTCTTTACACCTTATAAAAAATAAACTCAAGATAGATTAAAGACTTAAATTTCAAACTGAAAACCACAAAAACTCCAGAAGAAAACCTAGGCAATACTATTCAATACATAGGCATGGGCAAAGACTTCATGACTAAAACACGAAAGCAATTGCAACAAAAGCCAAAATCGACAAATGGGACATAATTAAACTAAAGAGTTTCTGCACAGCAAAAGAAACTATCATCAGATGAACAGGCAACCTACAGAATGGGAGGAAATTTTTGCAATCTATCCATCTGACAAAGGGCTAATATCCAGAACTTACAAGGAACTTAAACAAATTTAGGGAAAAAAAAACCCCATCAAAAAGCTGGCAAAGGATACAGACACTTCTCAAAAGAAGACATTTATGTGGCCAAGAAACATATGAAAAAAAGCTCATCACTGATCATCAGAGAAATGTGAATCAAAACCACAAAGATATATCTCACACCAGTCAGAATGGCAATTATTAAAAAGTCAGGAAACAACAGATGCTGGTGAGGCTGTGAAGAAATAGGAAAGCTTTTACACTGTTGGTGGGAATGTAAATTAGTTCAACCACCGTGGAAGACAGTATGGTAATTCCTCAAGGATCTAGAACCAGAAATACCATTTTACCCAGCAATCCCATTACTGGGTATATGCCCCCAAAATTATAAATCATTCTACTATAATGACACATGCAGGTGTACGTTTATTGCAGCACTATTTACAATAGCAAAGACTTGGAACCAAACCAAATGCCCATCAATGATGGACTGGATAAGGAAAATATGGTACGTATACACCACAGAATACTATGCATCCATAAAAAGGAATGAGATCATGTCCTTTGAAAGGACATGGATGAAGCTGGAAGCCATTATCCTCAGCAAACTAACATGGGAAAAGAAAACCAAATACCATATGTTCTTACTCATAAGTGGGAGTTAAACAATGAGAACACACGGACACAGAGAGGGGAAGACCACATGCCAGGGCCTTTTGGGAGTTAGGGGATGAAGGAAGGGAACTTAGAGGATGTGTCAACAGGTGCAGCAAACCACCATGGCACATGGATACCTATGTAACAAGCCTGCACGTTCTGCCCATGTATCCTGTTTTTTGTTTGTTTGTTTGTTTTTTAGAAGAAATAGAAAGAAAGAAAATTTGTTCAGAGCAATGTCTTGGGACTAATGAGTATAACAACAGGAAGAGATGAAATTCTAAGGTCAGGTAAGAGGGTGATAAGGACTTGTAAGAAGAGATAGAAGAGAGGGTTGCTTCAAAGATGGCCGAATAGAAACAGCTCCAGTCTGGAGCTCCCAGTGACATTGACGCAGAAGACAAGTGATTTCTGCATTTCCAACTGAGGTACCTGGTTCATCTCATTGGGACTTGTTGGACAGTGGGTGCAGCCCACAGAGGGCGAGCTGAAGCAGGGCAGGGCGTCGCCTCACCTGGGAAGCGCAAGGGGTCAGGGGATTTCCCTTTCCTAGCCAAGGGAAGCGGTGACAGACTGTATCTGGAGAAACAGGACACTCCTGATCAAATACTGCGCTTTTCCCATGGTCTTAGCAACCCACAGACCAGAAAATACCTTCCCGTGCCTGGATCAGCAGGTCCCATGCCCATGGAGCCTTGCTCACTGCTAGCACAGCAGTCTGAGATCAACCTGTGATGCTGCTTGACTTGGGGAGGTGTGTCTGCCATTGCTGAGGCTTGAGTAGCTCACAGTGTAAACAAAGCAGCCAGGAACCTCGAACTAGGTGGAGCCCACGGCAGCTCAGCAAGGCCTACTGCCTCTCTAGGTTATACCTCTGGGGGCAGGGCATAGCAGAACAAAAGGTAGCAGACAGCTTCTGCAGACTTGAACATCCCTGTCTGACAGCTCTGAAGAGAGCTGTGGTTCTCTCAGCACAGTGTTCAAGCTCCGAGAATGAAGAGACTGCCTTCTCAAGTGGATCCCTGACCCCTGTGTAGCCTGACTGGGAGACACCTCCCAGTATCATCCAACAGACACCTCAAATAGGTGGGTGTCCCTCTGGGACAAAGCTTCCAGAGGAAGGATCAGACAGCAATATTTGCCATTCTATAGCCTCTGCTGGTGATACCCAGGCAAACAGGGTCTGGAGTGGACCTCCTGCAAACTCCAACAGACCTGCTGCTGAGGGTCCTGACTGTTAGAAGGAAAACTAACAAACAGAAAGGAATAGCATCAATATCAACAAAAAGGACATCCACAACAAAACCCCATCTGTAGGTCACCAACATCAAAGACTTAAAGGTAGATAAAACCACAAAGATGGGGAGATACCAGAGCAGAAAAGCTGAAAATTAAAAAAAAAAGAGTTCCTCTTCTCCTCCAAAGGATTGCAGCTACTCACCAGCAAGGAAACAAAACTAAATGGAGAATGAGTTTGACGATTTGACAGAAGTAGGCTTCAGAAGGTCAGTAATAACAAACTTCTCCAAGCTAAAGGAGCATGTTATAACTCATTGCAAGGAAGCTAAAAATCTTGCAAAAAAGGAAAGACAAATGGCTAACTAGAATAAACAGTATAGAGAAGACCTTAAATGACCTGATGAAGCTGAAAATCACAGCACGAGAACTTTGTGACACATGTACAAGCTTTAATAGCCAATTCTATCAAGTAGAAGAAAGGATATCAGTGATTAAAGAACAAATTAATGAAATAAGGCAAGAAGACAAGATTAGAGAAAAAAGAATAGAAAGGAATGAACAAAGCCTCCAAGAAACATGGGACTATGTGAAAATACCAAATACACATTTGATTGATGTACCAGAAAGTGACAGGGAGAATGGAATCAAGTAAGAAAACACTCTTCAGGATATTATCCCGGAGAACTTCCCAAACTTAGCAAGGCAGGCCAAAATTCAAATTCAGGAAATACAGAGAACACCACAAAGATGCTCCTCGAGAAGAGTAACCCCAAGACACATAATTATCAGATTCATCAAGGTTGAAATGAAGGAAAAAATGTTAACGGCAGCCAGAGATAAAGGTCAGGTTACCCACAAAGGGAAGCCCGTCAGACTAACAGTGGATCTCTCAGCAGAAACGCTACAAGCCAGAAGAGACTGGGGGCCAATATTCAACATTCTTAAATAAAAGAATCTTCAACCCAGAATTTCATATCCAGCCAAACTAAGCTTCATACGTGAAGGAGAAATAAAATCCTTTATAGACAAGCAAATGCTGAGAGATTTTTGTCACCACCAGGCCTGTCTTACAAGAGCTCCTGAAAGAAGCACTAAACATGGCAACGAACAATCGGTATGAGCCACTACAAAAACATGCCAAATTGTAAAGACCATTGACGCTATGAAGAAACTGCACCAATTAATGGGCAAAATAACGAGCTAACATCAACATGACAGGATCAAATTCAAACATAACAATATTAACCTTAAACGTAAATAGGCTAAATGCCCCAATTAAAAGACACAGATTGGCAAATTGGATAAAGAGTTAAGACCCATTGGTGTGCATACAGCACACATGAGATGGGTCAGGAGACACACATAGGCTCAACATAAAGGGACAAAGGAAGATCTACCAAGCAAATGGAAAGAAACAAACAAACAAACAAACAAACAAACCAGGAGTTGCAATCCTAGTCTCTGATAAAACAGACTTTAAACCAACAAAGATCAAAAGAGATAAAGAAGGCCACTACATAATGGTAAAGGGATGAATTCAATGAGAAGAGCTAACTATCCTAAATATATACACACCCAATACAGGAGCATCCAGATTCATAAAGCAAGTCCTTACAGACCTACAAAGAGACTTAGACTCCCAAACAATAATAATGGGAGACTTTAACACCCCACTGTCAATATTAGACAGATCAATGATACAGAAGGTTAACAAGGATATCCAGGACTTGAACTCAGCTCTGGACCAAGTGGACCTAATAGTCATCTACACAACTATAAACCCCAAATCAACAGAATATACATTCTTCTCAGCACCACATTACACTTCTTCTAAAATTGACCACATAACTGGAAGTAAAGCACTCCTTAGCAAATGTAAAAGAACAGAAATTACAAAAAACTGTCTTTCAGACCACAGTGCAATCAAATTAGAACTCAGGTTTAAGAAACTCACTCAAAACCACACAACTACAGGGACACTGAACAACCTGTTCATGAACGACTACTGGGTACACAATGAAATGAAGGCAGAAATATAGATGTTCTTTGAAACCAATGAGAACAAAGACACAACATACCAGAATATCTGGGACATATTGACATATTTAAAGCAGCATGTAGAAGGAAATTTATAGCACTAAACGCCCAAAAGAGAAAGCAGGAAAGATTTAAAATCAACACCCTAACTCACAATTAAAGAACTAGACAAGCAAGAGCAAACAAATTCAAAAACTAGCAGAAGGCAAGAAATAACTAAGATCAGAACAAAACTGAAGGAGATACAGACACAAAAATCCCTTCCAAGATCAATTAATTCAGGAGCTATTTCTTTGAAAAGATCAACAGAACTGATATACTGCTAGCAAGACTAATAAAGAAGAGAGAAGAATCAAATAGAGGCAATAAAAAATGATGAAGGGGAGAGCACCACTGATGCCACAGAAATACAAACTACCATCAGAGAATACTATAAACACCTCGACACAAATGAACTAGAAAATCTAGAAAAAATGGATAAATTCCTGGACTCATACAACCTCCCAAGACTAAACCAGGAAGAAGTTGAATCTCTGAATAGACCAATAACAGGTTCTGAAATTGAGGCAATAATTAATTGCCTACCAACCAAAAAAAAAGTCCAGGACCAGATGGATTCATAGCCGAATTCTACCAGAGGTACAAAGAGGAGCTGGTACATTTCTTCTGAAACTATTTCAAACAATAGAAAAAGAGGGAATCCTCGCTAACTCATATTATGAGGTCATCATCATCGTGATACTGAAGCCTGGCAGAGACACAATAAAAGAGAATTTTAGGTCAATATCCCTGATGAACATCAATGTGAAAATCCTGACTAAAATACTGGCAAACCAATCCAGCAGCACATCAAAAAGCTTACCCACCATGATCAAGTCGGATTCATCCCAGGGATTCAAGGCAGGTTCAACATATGCAAATCAATAAACATAATCCATCACACAAACACATAAACAGAACCAACGACAAAAACCACATAATTATCTCAATAGATGCAGAAATGACTTTTGACAAAATTCAACAGCACTTAATGCTAAAAACTCTCAATAAACTAGGTATTGATGGAACGTATCTCCAAATAATAAGAGCTATTTATGACAAACCCATACTGAATGGGCAAAAACTTGAAGCATTCCCTTGGAAAACCGGCACAAGACAAACATGCCCTCTCTCACCACTCCTATTTAACATAGTGTTGGAAGTTCTGGCTAGGGCAATCAGGCAAGAGAAAGAAATAAAGGGTATTCAAGTAGGAAAGAGGAAGTCAAATTGTCTCTGCAGATGACATGATTGTACATTTAGAAAACCCCATCATCTCAGCCCCAAATCTCCTTAAGCTGATAAGCAACTTCAGCAGTCTCAGGATACAAAATCAATGTGCAAAAATCACAAGCATTCCTATACACCAATAATAGACAAACAGAGAGCCAAATCATGGGCGAACTCCCATTCACAATTACTACAAAGAGAATCCAACTTACTAGGAATCCAACTTACAATGAATGTGAAGCACTTCTTCAAGGAGAACTACAACCCACTGTTCAACAAAATAAAAGAGGAGACAAACAAATGGAAGAACATTCCATGCTCATGGATAGGAAGAATCAATATCATGAAAATGGCCATACTGCCAAGGTAATTTATAGATTCAATGCTATCCCCATCAAGCTACCACTGACTTTTTTCACAGAATTGGAAAAAACCACTTTAAAGTTCATATGGAACCAAAAAAGAGCCCACATAGCCAAGATAATCCTAAGCGAAAAGAATAAAGCTGGAGGCATCATGCTACCTGACTTCAAACTATACTACAAGGCTACAGTAAACAAAACAGTATGATACTGGCACCAAATAGATATACAGGCCAGTGGAACATAACAGAGGCCTCAGAAATACCACCACCTGTCTACAACCATCTGATCTTTGACAAACCTGACAAAAACAAGCAATGGGGAAAGGATTCCCTATTTAATAAATGGTGCTGGGAAAACTGGCTAGCCATATGTAGAAAACTGAAACTGGATCCCTTCCTTACACTGTATACAAAAATTAACTCAAGATGGATTAAAGACTTAAATGTAAGACCTAACACCATAAAAACCCTAGAAAAAAACCGAGGCAATACCATACAGGACATAGGCATGGGCAAAGACTTCATGACTAAAACACCAAAAGCAATGGCAACAAAAGCCAAAATAGACAAATGGGATCTAATTAAACTAAAGAGCTTCTGCACAGCAAAAGAAATTATCATCAGAGTGAACAGGCATCCTACAGAATGGGAGAAAATTTTTGCCATCTACCCATCTGATGAAGGGCTAATATCCAGAATCTACAAAGAACTTAAACAAATTTACAAGAAAAAAAAAACCGCCATCAAAAAGTGGGCAAAGGATATGAACAGACACTTCTCAAAAGAAGACATTTATGCAGCCAACAGACATATGAAAAAATGCTCATCACCACTGGTCATCAAAGAAATGCAAACCAAAACCACAATGAGATACCACCTCACGCCAGTTAGAAAAGCGATCATGAAAAAGTCAGGAAACAACAGGTGCTGGTGAGGATGTGGAGAAATAGGAACACTTTTACACTGTTGGTGGGACTGTAAATTAGTTCAACCATTGTGGAAGACAGTGTGGCGATTTCCCAAGGATCTAGAACTAAAAATACCATTTGACCCAGCGATCTCACTACTGGGTATATAACCAAAGGATTATAAATCATGCTGCGATAAAGACACATGCACACACGTTTATTGCGGTACTATTCACAATAGCAAAGACTTGGAACCAACCCAAATGTCTATCAATGATAGACTGGATTAAGAAAATATGGCACATATACACCATGGAATACTATGTAGTCATAAAAAAGGATGACTTCATGTCCTTTGCAGGGACTTGGATGAAGCTGGAAACCATCATTCTCAGGAAACTATCACAAGGACAGAAAACCAAACACCACATGTTCTTACTCATAGGTGGGAGTTGAACAATGAGAATACATAGACACAGGGCAGGGAACATCACACACTGGGGCCTGTTAGGGGGTGGAGGGCTGGGGGAGGGATAGCATTAGGAGAAATACCTAATGTAAATAACGAGTTGATGGGTGCAGCAGACCAACATGGCACATGTATACCTATGTAACAAAACTGCACGTTGTGCACATGTACCCTAGAACTTAAAGTAAATATATATATACAAAAGAGACAGAAAATATTTAAAGATGACTCTGCTAGGAGATGAGTTATTGTTCTTTGCATTTAAGTATATTATAAGGTGTAATGCCTACTATATAAAAATTCAATCTTAATCTGTTTAGCTCTAAAATTTTCTACACATTCTAAAATTAAAGAATTTGAGAGCTATAAAGGACCTTGGAAATCATTTTGGTTCAGTCCCATGTTTTGGAAATAAGAAAACTAATGACAATAATAATGCCATACCTAAAGAGAAAATTTTTTAAATCTTTTCTAATGTATTAATAGATCCATAAATAGATCTCCTGATTAAAACTTTAGTCTTCTTTCTATTGTATCACACCATCACCTTATTTGTCAATTTATATGGCAGTATGCTTTTCTTGACAATTCTTTTTGTGTATTCTATTTACATGGGAATATTATTTTGTAGTTGGAGTGGTCTATTATAAGATAATTAAGACAAAGTAGCTGTAATATTAGTTATTATTATTATTATTTTATTGGTAAACTCATATTTACCAATGAAATTACATGTGTTATAATGCTCTGTGTACCATAACATTCAGCAGAAGTTCTGTAGTTTAATTAGATCCCATTTGTCAATTTTGGCTTTTGTTGCACTTGCTCAATCTCACCACACATGACCATCACCTGGAGAGCTTCACACAACACGGGTGCCTAGTCTCATACCTTGAGGTTCTCATTTAAATGTTCCAGGGTGTAGCCTAGGAACTGGGATTGTTAAAAGCTGCTGCAAAGAAGTATAAACTTTTTTTTCTTTTTAGCTTTTATTCTTATGTAATATGAACATTTATATTATTCTTGTTGAACAGAAACATTTAATTAAATGCTATAAATTTTCCTTTATATTACCTTAGCTACATCCCACAGTTATATGTGATATGTTCATTTAATTTTTTCTTTTCTTTAACAAAGCAATATTTATTAAGAACAAAAGTATTTTCTTTTTATTTGATTTATAACAATCATAAATATAGGTCTGGACAAAGCAAAATTGCCTTTGAATTTTCAATGTCTCTTTTTGCTAAATAGTACATATTAAATAAAACATAATATGTATACAATGTAAAAAATAGAAATGTCACTTATAAAGTTTATATAAAATAATATTTACAAAGCACTATTCTGAGAAGTAAGTTTCATCAAGTTTTTATTTTGAAATTGGTTTCTCAAGTGTCATCAGTTCTTAAGATGATAATGAATGAGATTAAAATTCCTTTTGAAGACAGACCACTTTTTTTAAGTCCCAAATTTCTAGAAGTCCAACAGTTGGTTCATTTGAAATTTGAATTAGTCTTGAAGAAGCTCAGATTTCTTTTTGAAATGTGACGTTGAACAAAAAAAACTCCAGCCTATGGAGGAGGGTTCTTAAGTGCTTTTTAGAAGCACGGACAAGAATGAATCTCATACTGGAGTGGGAGGTACAGAACAGACACAATCTGAATAGAAGAAACGGGTTCTATTTTCAGACCCCTGGAGAATGACCCAGCCACTGCAGTGCTTGGAAAATCTTGTGATGTGATGGTTCCTACATCATCTTCTGGTAAATGAATCATTCTTACTATTTCAGTCATCATCCCCCTCTAGTCTTGAGGGTCTAGATCTCTCCTTATTTACTTCTTTTACAAAAGAAATTACTTCCTCCTTCAGGACTGAGTTGGTCTCTTCAATTTTACATATGTGTCCACGAGACTTTGTATCTTTATGACTCCTATTCTAGGCTGGTATCTTCTAAAAATTACTCAGTATCTAAATATTCCTTTTGATCAGAACTAAGTATGTCAAGAAATGGATGCTTCATCAGAACTGGTGCAGCCAGTATTTGCACAACCTCCATTTTCTTTCCCAAAAGTCAGCTCCTAACCTAATGCATAAGTCTGAACAAATATGAGAGGCCCACCAAAAAGCCCATAACAGATACACACACCACTGACTTCCACTGGAGACTACTGTAGTCAATGCCTAGCCTCATGTCATCTGGAAGCAGCTCTGCTACCACTTGTTGTGACTTCCCCAGGATCAGCTGAAAGGCAGGCTCCATAGTGGCGCACAATGCCTGTGTGGCACTGAAGCCCCCAACAGAATTCCAGTGGGTAACCATAGCTCCCATAGCCTACAACAAACTGCTCAGAATCCCATCGTGTTCTGCCTGGAACCCACACACCCACATCTGCCAAACTAAATCAATAACAATCGAGCCAGTCCAAGTGGAGGATAGGTACACTTTGTTTTTACTGTGCTTTCTGCCATAGTGGCCTCTCTTTTCCCTTCTTTTTAATTTTCTCTTCTTTTCAATTTTTTCAATTGTGAAATATTTTTATCAAAATCTGATAAACACACCATAAAATTAACAGATTTTAAGTGTACAATTTGATGACTTTTGACAGGCTACACCTGTGAAACCAACAACCTAATCCAGATTAGACCATGTTTACCACTTTAGAAATTTCCCTTTTGCCTCCTTCCTCTCCCTTGTGCCTCAATTCCCCACCACCACCTTGATTGCTATCACATGTTAATTTTGACTGTTCTTAAACTCCTTATAAATTGAATCACACATAAGGTAATCTTTTTGAAATACAGTAAGATACAATGTTGAATTTCATCCATGTTGTAAGTGGAACATAGTTCACTCTATTTTTAATTTTCTATTATGCATTGTATAAATACTCCATGATTTCTTTATCCATTCTCCTTGTTTTAGTTTGTTCTTGCATTTCTATAAAGAACTACCTGAGACTGGGTAATTTATAAAGAAAAGAATTTTCACTGGCTCAGGGTTCTGCAAGGTGTAGAGGAAGCATGATGGCTTCAGGAAATTTGCAATCATGGTGGAAGGCAAAGAGGAAGAAGGCACATCTCATATAGCCAGAACAGGAGGGAGAGAGAGCAGGAGGAGGTGCTAAAGACTTTTAAACAACCAGATCTCATGAGAACTCACTCACTATCACAAGAACCGCAAGGGGGAAATCTGCCCTCTGACCCAATTACCTCCCACCAGGCCCCTCCTCCAACACTGGGGATCACAATTTGACATGAGATTTGGGTGAGGACACAAATCCAAACCATATCACTCCTATTAATGGAAATGTAATTTTTCATTTGTCTTAGGTAAATACTTAGGTATGGGGATGTCTGTGTAAGAAACTGTCAAACAGTTTTTTCAGGGGGATTGCACTAGTTTACCTTCCTATGCACAGGGTATAAGGGTTATATTTGTTTCGTATTATTACCAATATTTTTTTCAGTCTCTTTTAAAATGTTAGTCACTTCCAATACAAGTGAATTGTTTCTATTGTTTTAATTGGTCTTTTCATGTGCCTATTGGCCATTGTACAAATTTGTGTATAGAAGACGTTTTTGCTTTATTTTTTAAAAAACATTTGAGGTATTTTGTCTTATTCTCATTGACTTATAGAAGTTCTTCATACATCCTAGTCATAAAAGTCAGATACATGAAATGAAAATACTTGATTCCAATCTGTGCCATTCACCTGTGAATGTTTACCCTGTGAACAGGGCTGCAGTAAACATAGGAGTACAGATATCCCTTTGTTACACTGATTTCCTTTCTTTTGTGTATCTACCCTGCAGTGGGATTGCTAGATCATATAGTAGCTCTAATTTAGTTTTTTGAGGAACCTCCAAACAGTTATCCTTAGTGGTTGTAATAATTTATATTCCCATCAACAGTGTACCAGGGTTCCCTTTTCTCTCTATCCTCGCCAACATTTGTTATTGCCTGTCTTTTGGATATAAGCCATTTTCACTGGGATGAGATGATATCTCATTGTAGTTTTGATTTTCATTTCTCTAATGATAAATGATGCTTAGCACCTTTTCATAGGCCTGTTTGCCTTTTATATTCTTCTTTTGAGAAATATATATTCAAATCTTTTGCCCATTTATTTGACCACATTATTAGATTTTTTCAATAGAGTTGTTTGATCTCCTTACATATTCTGATTATTAATCCTTTGTCAGATACAAATACTTTTTTCCATTGTGTAGGTTGTCTCTTCAGTTTGTTTATTGTTTCCTTTGCTGTGCAGAAGCCTTTTAACTAGATGTGATCTCATTTATCCATTTTTGCTTTGGTTGCTTGTGCATGTGGGATATTATTACTCAAGAAATATTTGTCCAGTCCAGTGTCCTGGAGATTTCCACCAATGTTTTCTTTTAGTACTAAGTTTCATAGTTTAAGGTCTTAGGTATAAGTCTTTAATCTTATTTTGATTTGATTTCTGTACATTTTGAGAGAGGAAGGGGTCTAGTTTCATTCTTTTGCAGATGGATATCCAGTTTTCCCAGCACTATTTATTGAAGAGACTATCTTTTCCCCAGTGTATGTTCTTGGCACCTTTGTCAAAAATAAGTTCACTGTAGATGTATGGATTTGTTTCTGTGTTCTCTATTGTGTTCCATTAATCTATGTGCTGGTTTTTATGCCAGTATCATGCTATTTTGGTTACTATAGCTCTGTAGTATAATTGGAAGTCAGTCAATGTGATACCCCTAGTTTTCTTTTTGCTTGGGATAGCTTTGACTATTCTGGGTTGCATATAAATGTTAGGATTTTTTTTTCTATTTCTGTGAAGAATGTTATTAGTATTTTGATAGGGATTGCATTGAATATGTAGATTGCTTTGGGTAGTATGGATATTTTAACAATATCAATTATTCCAACCCATGAACATAGGATATATTTCCATTTTTGGTGTCCTCTTCAATTTCTTTCATCAGTGTTTTATAGTTTTTATTGTAGATATCTGTCACTTCTTTGCTTAATTCCTAGGTATTTAATTATTTGCAGCTATTGTAAATGGGATTACTGTTTAAACTTCTTTTTCAGTTTGTTCACTGTTGGCATATATAAAGGCTACTAGGTTTTGTATGTCGATTTTGTATCCTGCAACTTTACTGAATTAATTTATCAGTTCTAATAGGGCTTTTTTTGTAGAGTCTATAGGTTTTCCCAAATATAAGATTATATCATCTGCTATTAAGGATAATTTGACTTCTTTCTTACCAATTTGGGTTCTCTTTATTTCTTTGTCTTGTCTGATTGCTTTCTCTCTTTTTTCTTGATCATTTTAGTTACTGGTTTATCAATCTTATTGATCATTCAAAGTACCAATTTTTGAGATTATAATTTTTTCTATGTCTTATCAATTTTATTTATTTTCACTGTTACCTTTACTGTTATCTTTCTACTATCTTCGAATTTAATTTACTCTCTTTGACCAGATCCTTAAGTAAAAGTTTGATAATTGATTTGAAAACTTTCTTTTCTAGTGAACGTCTCTAAAATTACAAATTTTCTTCCAGGCATTGCTTTAATTCGGTTCATACAAATTCTGATATTATATATTTTCTTTACCATTCCATTAAAAATATTCTCTGATTCTTCTTCTAATTTTCCTTTGGCAGGTGGTTTATTTGGAAATATATTGTTTGATTTCCAAATGTTTAGCACTTTTCTAGATATTGTTATTAATTTCTAGTACAATTTTAAAGTTTAACTTCCTCATTCTCTTGGTCTCCTTGCCCATAGTTTCAGTAAACAACCCCCTCCTAGCCTCTATCACCTGCTCCATCCTGATGGAACTAGGTCATTCCTAATAAGATCTTCCCATTTACACAAGTACTTTCAAGTAGAAGCACCATAATTACCAAACATAAAACCAGATTGAGTCTCCAAAGGGGACAGCCCTCCTTTCCTTTCCTCTTTTATAAGGGATTTGTTTCCCATTTTTCTTTTTTCATTCTTTCTTTCTTTTTTTTTTTTTTTTTGAGACAAGAGTCTCTCTCTGTTGCCCAGGCTGGAGTGCCCCTGTTCTGACGTGAGTCATCTTTAGTCACCTGTTCCTAACCATCCTTCCTGCCAAACTACTCACTCTGCCACTCTGACTCCTACCCTTGCTCTTATTAAAATAGCCAATCAGAATTAGCTTAGACTGTGCGGTCCAACCCTAGCCAATAGGGGAATGACACAGCAGTAGGAGCTACCTGCGCCAGGAATAAAAACCCCTTCCCCTCTCTTGTTCAGGTGTGTTCCCACCATTGCTCCATCCACAAGTCACACCCTTCTATTGAAGTAAAATTGCCTTGCTGAGAAAATTAAATTTATGTTCAAGTACTATTTCTTTTGCAGCACTGAAAATTTGCTTCTAACAATTTGGTGGCCTGTATGGGGAAGCCATTCTCCTCCAGGTGCAGTCTCTTGTCCTCTCTCATGAGGAGGCACACCCCACAGCCTCGTTGTGGTGGGCTCAGGGGTAAGGAATCAAGATCCACTCAGTGTGATGAATAAACCTGGACTCTCAGCAACGTGGAAAGAAGCCAGCTGGCGACCTGGGGAAAGGATCCTCACATACCACAGAGACTAGGAAACTCTGCACAGACCAAGGTAAGAAACATCAAAAAAGCGGCAAAGTATTCCCTTGGTGGTTGGGACCAAGGTAGGAAAAGCCATAGGGGCAGTGAAGTATTCCTTGGTTGGGACATACCAAGGCAAGAAAAGCCACAGGGATAGTGAAGTATTCCTTGGTCGAGGTATCTTGGGGGTTAAAAAGAGGTGAGGAATCGAGCCTTACCCCAAAAGGCGAGAAATTTCCAGCAGGGGAAATTAAGCCTCACCCCAAAAGGCAAGAAATTTCCAGTAAGGGAAATTGAGCCTCACCCCCAAAATGGGAAATACCCCAAGTAAGGTAAGAGATAAAAAGGATAAAGCTAGCAACAATAATATTCCCCCTAATAATCCCCTAGGCCTAATGTTAAAATATTAGAAGGATAAAACCAAAAACAAGAAAAAGTAGCTGCTGCCCCAGGCCTTTCTCTTATCCCTGTTGTCCCCTTCCTTATAACCCTTGGGAATCATCCCAAGAGCCCACTACCAGCATACCCTTCCCTAAAAGAAATTCAACAAGAGATAGAGCAATGTAAAAAGGATATTCAGAACTTCCCTTTCTCTTCTTCTTAGGGGAAGAAAGAGGCATGATCCATAGAGCTGCTATGGGAGCCTAGGAATGTGAACATCCTCTGGCCAAAACATTCCTACAACAGATCAAAAATTTCCCACCCAAGATCCCCAGTGGGACAATAACAATAACAATGCAGCATACCAAGAAAATATGCAGGACCTTAGGAAATTGATAATAAAGGAGATTAAAGAATCCATACCCCAAACCCAGAATCCTACCCAAACATTTGATACACAGCAAGTGAAAGATGAAGGACCTATAGAATATTTAGACAAATTAAACAAACAAATGAGAAAATACACTGGTCTTTGTCTCGAGCATCCTCTTGGGCAGGGAATGTTAAAACTTCATTTTGTCATTAAAAGTTGGCCAGATATTAACAAGAAATTACAAAAGATAGAGAAAAAGAAAAATAAACCTATAGAGGACCTTCTAAGAGAAGCCACAAAATTATATGTAAGAAGAGATGAAGAAAAACAAAAGCAGAAGGCAAAGATTCTGCTGTCCACCATACAACAAACTACCCAGGGGGCCAGAACCTATAAAGAACCTAGACCCCCACTCTCCAAGCAATATAAAGGGTACAAAAGAGTAAAGTCAGGAGACTCAAAGGTAGAGAAAAAAAAAACCTTAGGGGAGAGAGACTGACAGAGGGGACAGAGGAAGTCAGAGAGACAGAGAGAGAGGGGGGAGGGAGACGGAGAGAGAAAGAGAGAAACAGAAAGAGAGAGGCAAAGAGAGAGGGAGAGGCAAAGGGAGAGAAAGAGGACAAAACAAATGTTTCAAATTAAAAATAGGTCATCTCAAAAGAGAATGTCCCAAATAGGAAAAAGAACAAAAGTCATATATAAAAGCAAATCAGCTAATATTAAATTTCTGTTAATTCTGGAAGCAGGGACAAATCTCTTAGGAAGAGATCTAATGCTAGAACTAGACTTAGGCCTCCAAATCAATCATGGAAAATTCCTCCCCTCCCTAAACTTGCTCACCACTGCAGATGAAGGACACATTCATCCCAAGATATGGTCAAAAGACAGGAATTGAGAAAAGTTACAGATTCCTCTGATTCATGTTTAATTAAAAAACCCTGGGGGAGTAGTAAAGAGAAAGAAATGTACCCTATTCCTTTAAAAGTCAGGGTAAATTTAAAACCTATAATTGATAATTGAATGTCTTCTCCGTGTGGGCTTCTTAAACCCTGTATGTCTCCCTATAACACTCCAATATTGCCTGTAAAGAAGCCAGATGGGTCATACCACTTAGTGAAAGACCTTAGCAGTATTAATCAAATAGTCCAAACTACCCACCTGTTGTTCCCAATCCTTATACTATTATCGGTAGGATCCCATACAGTCACCAGTGGTTTACAGTAATAGATTTAAAAGATGCCCTCTGGGCTTGACTGTTGGCAGAGGACAGCCAGGATCTATTTGCCTTTGAGTGAGAAGACCCTCACTCTAGTCGAAAATAGCAATACCAATAGACAGTCTTACCCAAAGGGTTTACAGAATCTCCAAATTTATTTAGTCAAATACTAGAACAAGTCACTTAATTGCAAAGGTAAACGGAAAACTGAGCTTCAAGAGATTAAAGGTATCATATCCTTGCCTCTACCAGAGACTAAACAAGAACTTTGAAAATTTTAGGATTAGCTGGGTACTGTTGTCTATGGATGGACTCTTATACCCTAAACACAAAACCCTTATACCAAAAAAAAAAGCTCATGCAAGACAGACCAAACCCCCTCATTTGGCAATTACCAGAAAGCCAATAGGTGGAAAGATTAAAACATCTATTAGTAACTGCCCCTGTTCTAGCTTTACCCTCCATAAGCAGCCATTCTGTCTTTTGGTCAGTATAAACAAGGTTGTAGCCTTAGAAGTACTTCGCCAAAAGAATGGAAGCCACTGACAACTAGTAGACTTTCTATCAAAAATCCTTAATCCAGTGACCCCCAGATGGCCCAAATGCATTCAATCTGTAGTGGCAACTGCTTTCTTAACAGAAGAAAGTAGAAAAATAACTTTTAGAGGAAACCTCATTGTGAGCACACCTCACCAGGTCAGAACCATCCTAAGTCAAAAAGCAAAAAGGTAGCTTACTAACTCAAGAATCTTAAAGTATGAGGCTATTCTGTTATAAAAAGATGATTTAACATTAACCACTGATAATTCACTTAACCCAGCAGGTTTCCTAACAGGGGATCTAAATCTAAAGAGAGAGCACACATGAGGATGTATGGTTATCCTTTCATGTTCCTATACAGTAATCTAGAATGAATGCAATCACGAGTCATGGATGCTGATATGGACTCATAAGTAAGCTATATCCTTAAATCCTGAATTAGAAAGAAATCTTATAAGAGATATATACTCTAGAGCATAAGGAATTTCTTTTTCTAAAACTTATTTAGAAATGTTGCCTTTCCCTGTACTTCAAGGTGCCTGTGTAGAGCTATGAAGGCATCCAGAAAGGAACATTCAGTGACATGGATGAACATGGTTGTGACATGAAAAAAAAAAAAACAGTAATAATCTTCTTAGCTCAGACTTAAGCCCTGGCCAATGTAGGGGAGAAGAAGTAAGTTTCCCTCTACTCTTCATATTTCTTAATTTGGACAGATCTTTATAACCAAAGACAAATTAACAAGAGGAAAAAAAAGTTTATTATCTTATATATCTCATGTATACATGGGAGATAAAGAAATGAGAAAATCTCAAAAAGGTGGCTTTGAATTCAGCCTTAAATACCATCTTTAGCTGAAAGAAAGATGTTTATGGTACTAGTTATGGGGAGGTGAGCAGGAAAAGCAGAGTAAACCAGGGTAAGGTTTGTTAGTGTTAGATATGAGTTCTAAATTTCTCTTCAAAGAATCAATATGTCAGTATATTCAATTGTTTGCCTTCTACTTTTAAACTTAACTTCCTCATAAAGCAACCGTTTTCAATTATCTGCTCCACCCTAACTCATTCCAATTACCAGCTCCACCCTGACTCATTCCAATTCCCTGCTCCACCCTGACTCATTCTGATTGCCTACTCCACCCTAACTCATTCCGATTACCTGCTCATTCTCCACCCTGACTCATTCTGATTTCCTGCTCTGCCATAACCATTTTTCCCGCCAAACCACTCAGCCCATCACTGTCTTTAAATTAGCCAAGCAGAATTAGTTTAGCCTGTGCTGTCTAACCCTAGCCAATAGGGGAACGATACAGCAGCAGCGGCCATGTGTGTCAGGGATAAGAACCCCTTCCCTTCCCTTGTCCAAGTGTGTGCTCACCATTGCGCCATCTGTAAGGGTGCACCCTTCTATAGAAGTACATTGCCTTGCTGAGAATTAAAAAGAAAATTTTATATTTGAGTGCTATTTCTTTTGTGGCACTAAAACTTTATTTATAACATTAGGCAGATTTAAGTCAGTGCCTTCTTCAAGGGTAAGAATGTCTAGTGATTTAGAGTCATTTTTCTCTTGCTAGTGCAAAGAAGGAAACTCCCTTACAAATGGAGATTTCCTTTATAAATGTAAGTTTCTCTTACAGAGGGTAACTTCTGCTCTGTTTTTAAGCTTCTCCTGTGTGTATAGTTTCTCCAAATAATTAACTGAAAATAATTCTTAAGCCAAAGAAGCATATTTTGGGGTGGCATATTCTGGTCTCTAACACTAAGACCCCCTTTCTGATAATAAGAGATAATTTCTTATTAAACATACTTTAGGTAAATGTTTAGAGGTCTGTTGAGAGCCATGAAAAGGATACACATATTAAATGTTCTGAGAAGGCTTAACTTTAAGTAACCTATTTTACTTTATTTTTTAAAAACTGCTTTTGAGTATGATTAGTCTTCTTGACATCAATTCAAGTTTGAATCATTCCAAGCCTGGCATTTTTAATAATCTGGGTACAAGTTTTGAAGAAAAACCTGCCACCATGATTCAATTGCCTCCTTCTGGGTCCCTCCCACAACATGTGGTGATTATGATAAGGAAACAGTGCCTTGGGACTGAGTTGGAAGGGACAAAACCAGACATGTATGTGGGCATGCTTATATGTGCTCAACATTGGGCTGCTGTTTATGTCTCCAAGTCACAAAGTCATACTTTCTTTTACTGCAACTTTTTATTCTTAAAAATGTGCAGAATTAAATAAGTCCAAGTTTTCAGTAGAAATAACTTGTACAAAGAAGCTGAGGATGGTTTAATCTAATTGCTAATCATGCAGGCAACATGATTTTTTAGGAAAGAAATTAGGGAATTAACATGGATTAGGCATCTAGGTGTGTCAGGAGCATCACAAACATCTCACACAACAACCATAGAAGGTAGTCATTGTTCCAATTTAGTGAGAAGGAAACTAGGCAAGGCCACAGATCTATTAGTAGCACAGCCAGGATTCAAACCTAAATTATTCTGACTACTCATCTCACATATTTGTCACATTCTATATACAAGAGGAGATTTACTATAGTTAAGAGCTCAGATTTTAGTCAGTCAGACCTGGGTTCAAATCTTCCCTCTGCCCCTGTTAAATTTCTGAGATCCAGGATAAGACAATTTACCTAGGAGCCTTGTTTAATATTCTTTATATCCTTCTGCCAGTTTTACATATATTCCACCTTTGTTGTAACCTTCATTTCTGTTGTTTAATGTCTATTATTGTTCTCATTGCTTATTGTCCGTATGTCATTAAATGTATTATGTCCTCTCTTTTTATCTGTAATTTCCATCATGGTGTCAAATTCAGAATTAATTTCTGGTACCTCTTGGTGCTTCAAAATGGAAGGGCTGGACATTTCAGTATTACTTCAACTGTCATTTCCATACATGCTAAAGAATATTTCATCAATAATTATTTTTTCAAAGAAATGGTCACGCTTACAGTATTTCTGTATACAACAAATGTTTGTGGAGTTCATGTATATGACCCATGTCAAAATACGGCTCCTTTACTTCTAATGATCAGGGAAAGTTTAAAATGGCTGGCTCTTGAAGTAATTGGCTCTTATTTGGCCTAATAAATCATGAAAATATGCACTGCCTATAAAAACGCATATTCTTCATTTAAAGATTTTTAGTTAAATGCTTACTTCCAAAAACAGGATTGTTGATATGATATAATAATGGCTAATATAGTGCTAACCAATGGCAGATACTGCTCCCTGTTTTACATAATTTATATGTTATCAATTTTATATAAATTTGTATATAATTAATTACATATGATTTTATTTATATATAATTTATTACTCATAACACTATGAAGAAAGTACTATTATTATTATTATTCTCATTTTACAGAGACATTAAGTAACTTGCCCAAGTCACATGGCTAGAAAGCGCCCATAGGGCACAAATCAGAAATGGAATGAAAATTATTTAATATGTGATATTGGAACTGTTGGTTTTCTGCATGGAAGAAATAAAATTAGATATCTATCTTAATACGCCTCAGCTAGATTAAGATCTACATGTAAAATGAATTATTTTAAATATTAGAAGAAAATATAGGGAATAGGTCAGGAGTGGTGGCTCACACCTGTAATCTCAGCACTTTGGGAGGCTGAGGCAGGCGGATCACCTGAGGCCAGGAGTTCGAGACCAGCCTGGCCAACATGGTGAAACCCAGTCTCTACTAAAAATACAAAATTTAGCCATGCATAGTGGTGAGTGCCTGTAATCCCAGCTACTTGGGAGGCTGAGGCACCAGAATCACTGAACCTGGGAGGTGGAGGTTGCAGTGAGCAGAGATCATGCCACTGCACTCCAGCCTGGGCGATACAGGGAGACTCCATCTCAAAAAATATATATATTTTTTAATATAGCAGAGGAGCTTAGAAATAGAGGAATATATATATATTCCATATGGAACAAATTTCTAATACTGATGATAAGGAAGCATGCATTATACAAAACAAAAGGAAAAATTACAAAAACACATTTGATGAATTAAAAATTGGTTACATCAAAATTGAAAGTGCATGTTCAACAAAAGACATATAATTAAAGTTGAAAGTGAGGAACAAACAAGGGAGAAGATAACTGAACTCATATACAAAATATTTTTTAGACCTCCAGAAATCAACTTAAAAAAGAAAAATAATCTCACAGAAAATGGACAAAGGATATGGAAAGGTAATAATCAGAAGAGGAAACCCAAATGGCCTGACAAAATTATCAGTTATTTGGAAAATGAAAATTCAAACAGGAAGATATCGTTTCTCATCATCAAATTGTCAAAAACTTTAGTGTTGGCAAGAGAGCAGAGAAATGGGAATGCTATACGTTACTGTAGAAATATAAATTGATGGAACCATTTTGGAGATTTGTCTTATAAGTCAATGTTTGTCTCATAAAACTTTTAAAAGCAGTTCTAAATATAGGCATATATCCTAGCATGGTTTTTGCATTTATGCTTAAGAAAACTATAGAAAGTTAATCATCACAACAGTGCTTAAAAATAACAAAATAGAAGGGACAAAGGGAAGTAACCTAAACAAGCCTCAAAAGTAAGTAAACAACTGATGTGACTTATTCATAATATGGAATTCTATATAGTAGTTAAAAGAAATGATTTTTTTGCAGATAATTGCAAATGTATAAATACACAACTTCAACATGAAAAGATTGCAAAATCTTATCTGTGAAAAAATAATTTGCATATCAGGAGTAATATTTTTCATGCACATTTTCTAAAAAGGACAAATAAAAATTTATTGACCAACATCTTCAAGTAATAATTGGATCATTAAGGTAATTAATACATTAATAATTAAATTATAATTGGATTAATTAGTATAATTAGGACATATCTATAAAATAGTAAATATTGATTAGAATAATTAATTAGGAAAATATAGGTAAAAAATAGGATTCGAGTCATGTATCTATGGAAATTAAAATGAAATTAATTAGAGTCCTTAATTAGGTAATTAGAGTGATTAAGAGATACTAAAATTTCAGTGACTTAACACAATAATTGATTTCTTGCACACGTAATTGCCTAGTGCAGGTTTTCCTTATTATCACATACTCTTCCTCCGTGATTGATTCAGGGATTCAGATGCCAATTTTTAAACATCCAGCCAACAAAAAGGAAAACAGAATGTAGACAGAGGACAACTGCTTAGTAAAACTTTGGCAAGAAGTGATTTGCATTGGTGAGAAACAGAAGTTCACACCTAAGTAGAGGAGTTTAGAAATGTAGCCACTGGCTGAACAGCCATTTCCCATAAACTATGAAATGCAAGCAGAAATTGTAGCAAACAGCTGGCCATCTGTAACTCACACCAAATTTAGTGTTTTCTTATAAATGAAGGCAAGTCAGGGAGTGGGAGAGTGGAAGAGAGAGAAAAAAGACTTGAACATAATTTATATTGCTTTGTAGAAAAAAGATGTAAATCAAATATGATTTACAGTTAATAACTGTTCTGTAAGTACAGGCATACCTCATTTATTGCACTTTGCAGATATTGTACGTTTTAGGAATTAAAGGTTTGTGGCAATCTTGCAGGGCAATGATACTTTACAAGCCTACTGGCACCACTTTTCCAACAGCACACACTCACTTCGTGTCTGTGTGTCACATTTTGGTAATTATCTCAATATTTCAAACTTTTTCATTATTATATCTGTTATGGTGATCTGCATTCCCTTATAACACAGTGAACTTTCATAAATGTGTGTGTTCTGACTGCTCCACCAACTAGCCATTACCCCCATCTCTCTCCCTCTCTTCAGGCCTCTCTATTCCCTGAAACACAACAATATTGACATTTGGCCAACTAATAACCCTACAATGACCACTAAGTGTTTAAATGAAATGGTCACACATCTCTCACTTTGAACCAAAAGCTAGAAATGATTGAGCTTAGTGAGAAAGGCATGTCAAAAACTGACACAGGCCAAGCATGGTGGCTCACACCTGTCATCTCAGTGCTTTGGGAGGGGAGGTCAAGGGTTGGGAGGCCAAGATGGGAGGATCACTTGAGGCTAGGAGTTCAAGACCAGTCTGGGCAACATAGCAAGACCTTGTCTCTACAAAAAAACTTAAAAATCAGCCAGCCTGAGTTGGGAGGATCACTTGAGCCAAGAATTTGAGGCTGCAGTGAACTATGATCATTCCACTATACTACAGTGGTAATAGAGCAAGACCCTGTCTCTAAAAAATATAACAAGATAAAAATTTAAAAGCCAATTTGCACAGAAATATTGAGGTTAGAATTCTGCAAGTGCTTTTTAAGCAATGGTACATAAGTTAAATAGGCAGTGTTTTGTAAAGCCAGTTAAAATTTTTTTCCATCCATTTTAAAGTGTGTTGAAACTATGGGTGACTTGAAATGTAATTCTAACATATAGGTAGGTTTTCTTTTTTTTTTTTTTTTTCTTACCTAGTTGTTTAATTGTTCTGTGATTAACAGGCCATTGAAAAAATGAGTCATTGTTAATTGTTGGGATTTTTCTTACATTATGTGGCAGGTTGTAGGTATCCTCACCAATTTTATACAGTCACGTTCCATTCTTATGTGAAAAAAATTATCTTTGTTGTAAAAAAAAAAAAGTTTATTTATTTATTGCTAATACAGAGTTTGTGTCAATATGAAAAAAAAATTTTTAAGCCAAGATAGACCAACAGGTAGACATCTTGCACCAAACAGCCAAGTTGTAAATGTGAAAGAAAAGTTCTTGAACGAAATTAAAAGTACTACTCTAGAGAACACAGGAATGATAAGAAAGCAAAACAGACTTCCTGCTGATATGGAGAAGCTTTAGTGGTTTAAGTAGAATGTCAAACAAGCCTCAATATTCCCTTAAGCCAAAGCCTAATCCAGAGCAAATCCCTAATTCTTCAATTCTAGGAAGACTGAAAGAGGTGAGGAGGTGGCAAAGAAAAATTTAAAGCTAGCAGAGGTTGGTTCATGAGGTTTAAAGAAAGAAGCCATCTCCATAACATACAAATGCAAGGTGAAGCAGCCAGTGCTGATGTAGAACACGCAGCAAGTTATCCAGAAGATCTAGCTAAGATCATTGCTGAAGGAGAATGCACTAAACAACAGATTTTCAATGTAGACAAAACAGGCCTTTATTGGAAGAATATTGGAAGAAGATGCTGTCTAGGACTTTCATAGCAAGAGAAGAGAAGTCAATGACCGGCTTCAAAGCTTTAAAGGACAAGATCACTCTCCTGATAAGGGTTAATGTAGCTGGTGACTTTAAGTTGAAGCCAGTGCTCATTTACCATTCTGAAAATCCTAAGGCCTTAAAGGATTATGCTAAATCTACTCTGCCTGTGCTGCATAAATGGAATAACAAAGCCTGACTGACAGTACATCTATTTGCAGCACGGTTTACTAAATATTTTAAGCCCACTGTTGAGACAGACACAGAAAAAAAAGATTTCTTTAAAAATATTACTTCTCATTGATAATGCACCTGGACACCCAATAGATCTGATGGAGGTGAACAAGGATATTAATGTTGTTTTCATGCCTGCTAACCAAATATCCATTCTGTAGCCAATAGATCTAGGAAGAATTTTGACTTTCAAGTCTTCTTATTTAATAAATAAATTTCATAAACCACTGTGGAAAGCAGTTTGGAGATTTCCCAGAGAACTTAAAACAGAGCTATCATTTGACTCAGCAATCCCATTACTGGGTATATACCCAAAGGAAAATAAATCATTCTATCATAAAGACACATGTACTCATATGTGCTATAGATAGTGATTCCTCTAAGGGATCTGGGCAAAGTAAACTGAAAACCTTCTGGAAAGGATTCACCATTCTAGATGCCATGAAGAACATTCATGATTCACTGGAGGAAGTCAAAATAACAACATTGTTCCCATCTTTATATCCATGTGTACTCAATCTTTAACTCCCACTTATAAGTGAGAACATGCAGTATTTGGTTTTCTGTTCCTACATTAATTTGCTTTGGATAATGGCCTCCAGCAGCAACCATGTTGCTGCAAAGGATGTGATTTTCTTCTATTTTTTTTAATGGCTGTATAATATTCTGTGGCATATATGTACCACATTTTCTTTATGCAGTCCACCATTGATGGGCATCCAGATTGATCCCATGTCTCTGCTATTATGAATTGTGCTGCAATGAACATATGAGTGTACATGTCTTTTTGGTAGAATGATTTATTTTCCTTTGGGTATATACCCAGTAGTAAGATTGCTGCGTCAAATGGTAGTTCTGTTTTAAATTCTTTGAGAAATCCAAACTGCTTTCCACAGTGACTGAACTAATTTACATTCCCACCAACAGTGTGTAAGCATTCCGTTTTCTCTGTAACCTCACCAACATCTGTTATGTTTTTGCTTTTTAATAGTAGCCATTCTGACTGGTGTAAGATGGTATCACATCATGGTTTTGATTTGCATTTCTTTAATGATTAGTGATGTTGCACATTTTTTCATATGTTTTTTGGTCACATGTATGTCTTCTTTTGAGCAGTGAAAAACCACCTATCATGTACTATGCTTGCAACCTGGGTGACAGGATCATTTGTACACCAAACTCAGCAACATGCAACTTAATCATGTAACAAACCTCCACATGTACCCCTTGAACCTAAACGTTGAAAATTAAAATATAAATAAATAAATATTATCAGGAGTTTAGAAGTTGATTCCAACTCTCATGGATGACTTTGAGGGGTTCAAGACTTCAGTAAAGGAAGTAACTGTGGATGTGGCAGAAATAGCATAAGAACTGGAATTGGAAGTGGAACCTGAAGATGTGACTGAATACTGCAATCTCAAAATAGAACAGTATAGTCGAAAGATAACTTGTATATGCGCTAGGAAACCAAAAAATTATGTAATTGCTTTATTGTAATATTCACTTTATTGGAGTGATCTTGAACTAAACCCACAATATTTTTGAGGTATGAGTGTTGTTACAATACTCATGGTATTTTTTCTCAATTTAAAAATTTTCTAAAAAAAAAAAAAGGTGGCTTATGACTCCCAATGTAACTACATTGTTACATAGGAACTTCACTGTCATTCTATTCTTGGGTTCAATGTAGTGACACCAAATCATGGCAGAAATCGTGTTATAATGAGGTTGTTCTAGAAGGCAACAGAGTCAGATAAAGAGATAGAATTTGAAGTCAGACTCAGGTTTGAATTCTTACTCTGCTACTGCACCATGTACCTTAGTCACACTTTTTGACCTCCCTGAGCAAATGGGAATAATAATATGTATCTCATAAATTGTCTAAAAGACCCAATTAGATATTTTATGTAAATTGCTTGCCATATAGTAGAGATTTAAAAATATCAACCCCTTTCTTTTTGGTTTGTCTGGTAATTACCATCCAAAGAATAAGAGTAGTGGGCATAGTAACACTTCCAAATTTCTTTTCATATACCAGAGTGCTGCAGGCACAAGCTTACTTGCACAAACTGTTCAGATTAAATTGCTCATGTTTTGTCACTTCTGGAAATCTAACTTTCCTATTGTGTCATATAGTTTAATTTTTCTTTAGTGGTTTGTCTTTATGCACACAATTTCCATATCACAGTACTGAATTGTCCTCAGTTGTATGCTCTGATATACACTGTGTTATTCATGTTGATAGCTTTATAGATTTTCCCTTGACATATTTTCCTTTTATCATTATCTGAAATTGTCCTGTGTCTCATGGCCCAATGTTTCTCTTTTGTGTGTCCCTTTTATCTAGTCTGGAAAATTCTTCAGCATCTGTCCAGGCCAGAAAACAAACCAAAAAAAAAAAAAAAAATCCACACACATCCCAGAGGTGTTTAGACCCTAATCACCTGAAAGGCATATGGTGCATTCAGCCCAGGTATTCTCTAGTATTCTCTGCCTTTTACAACTGGCTTCCATGCAGTCAGTTGGGAAAATATAATAAAATCCAAGTAAAGTCAAGCCAGGAAGGCTATCCCAACTTCCTTCGAGTCACCCAAGTAATCACTTAGAAACAAAGGCCAAAGTAGTCCTGTGTAACCTGTAGTACTAGCACTGCCTGACTGCTGATAATCACAGAAAGCTCACTAAACAATCAAGTCCCGAGGAATCATAACTTTAGCACAGGAAACAGAAAGGAAAGATGAGATACTTCCCTTCCTAACACTGATTTCTTCTCTCAACTTCAAATGCCTTTAAATATATTTTTCACTCATTCGTTTTTTCATTTATTCATTTGTTATTTATTTAAGGAAACACACAGTAAATACTAACTATAGGCCAGGTCTTAGGAATTTGCCAACTAGTAAACCCAAACTTTGTGTACTAGAGAAACTCAGTGAACTGGAAAGATAAGCAAATAAGCAAATAACAGTCTGACATGCATGTAAGTTTAAAGAGGTGTGGTAGTGGGAGGTGAAGAGAGAGCAGACAGCAGGGAGATGCTAGAACAGCTTGGCAGAGGAGATGTCACAAGCCCTGAGCCTGGGGAAGGGCAAAGCTGGAGGAAAGGGGGCAAGGAACGTGGGAGTGAAATGTCATCACATATTCAGGGATACTGAGGGATCTGCTGTGAGGAGACACAAGAACTGGTTCATGAGGTCAAGAAGAGAGGATTGGAGAAAAAGCATGAAAAAGTGATCCTGGGAAATTAGGTATAACCAGCTTTTTGAAATGTACAACTATGGCATGGAAGGACAGTGAAAAGATCATGGTTTTGTATGCTAGCTGGTCTACCTAGCTGTATGAACTTGTACTTAACATATCTAAACTTTGTATCTCTGAACCCTAATTTATTTGCTTGTCAAGTGAGGATAAGACTCAGGATTGAGCTAGAAATGAAAGATAACATGTTTATAACAATTGTTATTATAATACCAATATGATAGCTACTATGTATTGACCACTTACTATATAATGCCATGTGCTTTACATGGATTATCTCATTCAATTCTCAGGTAATGTTATACCTTAGATATTATTATTATCCATATTTTACAGTTGAGGAAACTGAGATTAAATAATTTTCTATTAAATGGCTGCAGTATGATTAAAACATAGATGTGTCTAACCTAAAGTTCTTGTTTTTAACTGGTATATTACATAAAGTACTTATTGCCCAGTAGATAGCACATGCTCAATAAATGGTAGTTAGAAATCATAGTAGCAGTAGCAGTAATTGTAGTATTATGGGTAGCCAAAAGAAAACTAGCAGTGAAATTATAGTAATGGCAGTGGTAGTGTTATCCTATAGGAAATGAGACACAAACAAAGGGTTTTTTGTTGTTGTAATTTGTGTATTTATCTATTTACAGAGAAAAAAACATGATTAGATTTGAGTTCTAGAACAACTTTGGGAAAAGTATCTTAAAAAAATGCATTTGAGAAAAAAGTTCCTTGGAACTTCAAATGACATTTATTTATTTAAGATGTTATCTCATCATCTTATGTGATATTGTGAGCCCTAGACATAACAGAACATATTTTCAAAATATTTTAGAAGTGTAAGTACTAAGAGTTAGTAAATCATTGCATACTGGTGTGAGGTAAAGAAAAGTTGATACTACCAATCCAAGAAGAGACTACAAAAGGAGGATCACATAGCAGGTAATTTTTTTATTTGGGAATATGTTGACAGTAAGACATTCAGGTGATTCTGTCCAATACACAGTAGACCCTGGACAAACAGGGTCCAGGTTAAGTTAATATAAGACACCATCTTCCTGTGGGGCTAAATAAGAGCACCCAGGAAATGTAGAGTGAGGAGGGAAGAGGGCACAGGAGCACAGCCTGACGAGATTCACCCTTTGTGACATGTAGAAGAGGAGTTCACAAGGGAAACCATGGGAGGAAGAGCAGAAAGGGAAACTGGAGAAGGTGAGAACAGATTTTATCCACTTTCTGTTTTGAAAGGATTGCCACTAGGCTCAGGGATGAGCATTAAGGTTGTTTTTTTGCCATTGGTGTCTGCTATCATATATCCCATTGCAGGTTATAATCCTACATATAATAAATAAATATACATGCATATGTGTCTATATATATATATTTGTGTGTATGTGTGTGTGTGTATATATATATATAGAGAGAGAGAGAGGACCCACAACTAGAAACTAAATTCATGCTTTTATTTAATTTTTGATTGATGTAAATTTAAATTTAAGCAGCCCCATTTTCTAGTGGCTGCCATATTGGGGAGTTTCACCAATTAGAGTGAACACTAAAAAAAGTAATGCAAAGAGTTGTAACTAAAAAGACAGGAAAAAATAAAATGGAATGGGAAAAAACCTGTTAATTTGAAACAGAAAAGAATAAAAGAAAAAAGAATGAATGGAGCAAATATTTTAAAATAGTAAATTAGTTAAATTTGTAACAGTAATTACATAAAATATAGATAAACACCAATTTTAAAAATCGATACTGTCATGGAATTTTTTAAAAAGGGACCAATTATTTGCTATTTCAAGAAATATATTTTAAACATAAAGATACAAATAGTTAAAAGAAAAACTACATCGTACAGGTGCTAACCACAAGAAAACTGATGTGGAAATATTAATATCAATCAAATGAGATATGAGGACAAAAAATATTTCTAGAGGAAAAAAGGGGCATTTCATATGGATAAATGGTCCAATTCACCAGAAAGACATAAAAACCCTACATGTATTACTTAAAATATGAATTAAATGAAGTGAAAATTGACAGAACTAAAAGGAGAAATAGACAAGCTTATAATCATAATTCAAGATTTTAATATAGGTCATTCTGTAATTTATAGACAGAACCAACAGAGAAAATCAGGGAAACTGGAGAAGGTGAGGACAGATTGAACAACACTAACAACTCAATCTTGACATTTACACATGATCTTACCCAACAACTGTAGAATTATTTTCAAGTGAACATGGGATATTAACCAAAACAGACTATATGCTGGGACATACAGCCATTCTTAATATATTTCAAAGCACTAAAATCATACAGAGTATGTTCTGTAACCACAATAATTAAACTAGAAATCAATGACAGAAAGATAAACAGAAAATCCCAAAATATTTGGAAATCAAGTAACACAGTTCTAAATAACCCAGGAGTTAAACTAAAAATCACAAGGAACTGAAAGTTAATGAAAATGTAACATATCAAAATTTGTGAGATACAGTTTAAAGAGTGATTTAGAGAAAATTTTCTCTTTAAATGCAAAATTTAAAAAGGAGACATGTATATATTCAATGATAAAAGCTTTATTCTCAAGAAGCTAAAAAAAAGGAGCAAATTAAAAAAGAAAATGGCAAAGATAACACTAGAAATCAAATAAAGAGAAAAATGCCCAACACGAGGAAAAGATATAGACCAATGGTGGTACATTCATGTGATAGAATTCTAGCATTAAGAAGGAACCATTGATACATGCATTACTGAGGATAAATTTCAAAAATACTATTTTCTTTTTCTTTCAAAGAAAGGGCTAATTTTAATTATTTTAATAGCCGAGTCAAAAATACAATCTCTTTTTTATTGAGGAATCCTAATGACTGAACTAGATGATGCTGTTATCAGATACTGAAATAATTAGACTTAAGACATAAAATAATGAAGCAAGGTAAGAAAGTACTGATTTGAAATTATCTTTCTTTAAAACTTAGATGGATAATTAAAAATGTTTTTAATTCAAAGTTCCAAGCGTGAAATCCAGATATGTCACATCGTGTACTCGCTTCTTGAAGATTAACTCAGTAGTTGGTGGACAGAATCCACACTCTTAACAAAACAGCAAACCACAAAAACAGTTGTCTCCATGAAGAAGCCAGTAACTTTGCATTTTTTAAAATTTTACTTTAAGTTCTGGGATACATGTGCAGAATGTGCAGGTTTGTTACATAGGTATGCTTGTGCCATGGTAGTTTGCTGCACCTATTGACTCATCCTCTGAGTTCCCTACCCTCACCCCCGACCCCAACAGGCTCCAGTGTGTGATGTTCCCCTCCCTGTGTCCATGTGTTCTCATTGTTCAGCTCCCACTTATGAGTGAGAACAGGAGGTGTTTGGTTTTCCGTTCCTGGGTTAGTTTGCTGAGGATAATGGTTTCCACCTTCATCCATGTCCCTGCAAAGGACATGATTTCATTCCTTTTTATGGCTGCATAGTAGTCCATGCTATACATCTGCCACATTTTCTTTATCCAGTCTATCACTGATGGACATTTGGGTTGGTTCCATGACTATGCTATTGTGAATAGTGCCACAATAAACATACATGTGTATGTGTCTTTATGGAACAATTTATATTCCTTTGAGTATATACCCAGTAATGGGACTGCTGGGTCAAATGGTATTTCTAGTTCTAGATCCTTGAGGAATCGCCATACTGTCTTCTACAATATTTAAACTAATTTATATTCCCGCCAACATTGTAAAAACTTTGTATTTTATATTTCCATCTTCCAGTTCATTCCCACATGTTTGGGATTTGGATTCCTGAAAGCTTCTTCAGCTAAAAACTAAACAAAACAAAATACTATTTTCAACAAATTATACCTGGCACAAAGAGTAGACATTGTATTAGTCCATTTATATAATGCTCAAGACGAGGCTACCACATCATGACAGAAGTCACAAAATAGTACATGTAGAAATATTGACAGGAAAAGAGGCATGAGAGCACTTTCCAGGTGGATGACAGTGTTTTGCGTCTTGGACTAGAAGGTGCTTATAAATATGTATGTGAAGGTAAATATCAAACTATATAGTTAATATTTGTACATGTTACTGTTTATAAATTATACCTCAATTTAAACTAAAACCTCACTAGAATAGCTAAGCAGAATTTAAGCAACATGTTTCATGTGGGGAACATAAGGAAATATATTTGAATGTGTTAATAAATAAGGAAATATATGTGGATGTGTTTGAGATATCTATTAGATAAACAAGTGAGAATGTAGAATACATCAGTAATCATTTCAGCAGAGTAGTAAGAATGAAAACCAAATAGAGTTGAGAAGGAAATAGGAAGCTACTGAAGAGACAACAAATGCAGCCATTTTGAGAAGTTTCATGATATGGGAGAGAAGTGATATGAGGAAAGGCATGAGAATGAAAGAAGAGAGAGAGAATTTTATGAAAGGAAAGACAGCATTCATTTCTGGCTTGTAGTCTTCATGTAGGTGAGACAGGATAGGACCCAAGTGGAGGACGAGAGTTGAGATAAGAGCAGGGACAATTTTCCACTGTCACAGGAAAGAAACTATGTTACATAGGCACAGATGCTGATAAGTTGATATACATGCCATTGGAAAGATGATGTAAGTCTCATCTAATTGCCACTTCCTTCTCAGTGAAGTATGAGATGAATTCATCAGCTGAGAGAAAAAGGAAAAGAATGTGCTAGATTTGAGGAGAGAGAAAAAAATGTAAAATAGTCATGTGAGAATACAAAAGTAAATTTATTAGACAAATGTCAGACTTGTTGATCCATTTGAGATCAGTGATCGTAAGTTTTAAATGATGCACAATTGTGTAGTTTTTTCAACATTCAGCTGCCCTGAGCTGCATGTTGTTCTACATGTAAGAGTTGGGTGTTCTATCATAAGATATTTTTAACCTTAATGGATTACTCAGACAGTTAGCTGTTGAGTCACAAAATTCAGACCCAATTTTACTCTTCACCTCCATAATATATCCAATTTATTAACTTTACTAGTTCAGTCATCTTCACTTCATTTTTAAAATTGTTGGTTCTGTTTTTAAGGGGAAATGTAAAACAAAAGTATCCTAAAACCGTTAGTTCCTCTTTTACATCCAGGGAAGCTTTAAATTTGATTTGTATTTTGAGTAAAAAAGACTGACTAAAATGGAGTTTTAGTGCTTTTTAACTATATACATAGTAACATATTTTATTTTAAACTTTGATATTTTCTTCAACATGCTGGAAGAGTGTCTGTAAACTCAATCCATGACAGAGGTAGCAGAAGTGTGTAATATGAAAACAAAGCCATCTCAGAAGAAACCAGAAGGTGTTGTGAAATAAGGCCAATTTTTTGCCCCCAGTTTCACATAAATGCTCTGAGCAAAAAATAAATTTTAATGATAATTTAAATGACTGTGAACCAGACATAGAAGAAAAATATGAGATTCAATTATCAAAAAGCAGGAGAAAATGGGCAAAGGGAGGAACTAACATTTGGCAAGCTCTTACTTTGTCCCAAGCACTATGTTAAGCATATTTAATAGGATCCTATTATCCATGGCTATTATCCATGGTTCATCTCACCCAAGTGCAAAAAGACTAGGTTTGTTCCTGAAAACTGCTATCATTTATGTGAAAGCATAGTCTGATATGCATTTTCTTTATTATGCAGATGTAGAAATCAACACATTCCATTAACAATTATAGAAAGACCACAGATGCTTTTACCCAGAGAAGCAGGTAGAAAGATAAAAAATTTCTAATTTATTTGAACCACTATTCTCCACATAAAAATTCAGCTTAATCTGACATACACATGTCCAACAAGCAAAGAAAAAATGGTCAACATCACTAATCATTAGAGAAATGCAAATCAAAACCATACTGAGATATCATCTCACACCAGTTAGAATGGCTATGATTAAAAAGTCAAAAAACAACAGATGCTGGCGGGGTTATGGAGAAAAGGGAAAACTTAATTGCTCATGGGAATGTAAATTAGTTCAGCCATTGTGGAAAGCAGTGTGGCAATTTCTCACAGAACTAAACACAGAACTACCATTCAACCCAGCAATCCATTACAGGGTATATATCCAAAGAAATATAAATCATTCTACAATAAAGACACATGTACATATATGTTCACTGCAGCACTGTTCACAATATCAAAGACTTGAAATTAACCTAAATGCCCATCAATAGCAGACAGGATAAAGAAAATGTGGTACATATATACCATGGAATACTATGCAGCCATACAAAAGAACAAGATCATATCCTTTGCAGCAACATGGATAGAGTTGGAGGCCATTATCCTAAGTGCACTAACATAGGAACAAAAAAACAGATATGGCATGTTCTCACTTGTAAGTGAGAGCTAAACATTAAGAGCACATGGACACAAAGAAAGGAACAACAGGTTCCAGGGCCCACTTGAGGGAGAAGGGTACGAGAAGGAAGAAAATAAAAAAACTACCTATCAGGCACTATGTTTATTATATGGGTGACAAAATAATCTGTATATCAAATCCCCATGACACGTAATTTGCCTGCACATGTACCCCCTGAACCTGAAATAAATGTTTAAAAACATAAATTAAATAAAAATTCAACTTAAGCTACTTTGCTATATAACTTGAATTGTTTGGGCTAATTCTTGCTTAAGTTTGTCTACATTGCATGACATACTACATATTTTATTTTAATAGCTATGCAGCTATTAAATTTTTAAATGGAAACAAAATGGAAAAATTAGGATATTTTATGGCTTGGTTGTTCTGAGCAAAACACTTTTCTCCTTTTACAAGAAATCATAGTGGTAAACAAGCCCTTTATAAAGCAGCAGTGTGTGTTTATTGTCTGAAATATTTTAACATCTTTCAAATGAGGCCAAGAGAAGTTCAGATATTAGCTTTGTTCTGGTTTCAAAGATTTATAAAACCAGTCTGTTTTAGATAGAATGTTTTTCTCAGCCGAAACTTGGTCATATGAGTATGTATGAACAGCATCAACCAATGAATCTGTGCTATTTTTTTAAAAATCTCTGTATTTGACATAAAAATCCATTCAATCAATTTCACTAAGACAAATTAGATTCAATATGTAAACCCACTTGTTCTTCATCAAAGTTCTAAATTTTGCAAATGATCAACATATCTTTCAACCAATTTGTCAACATATTAGCAACAAGATAACATGATTCACAGCTTTGGCAAGGTAAAATTGAGTAACAAAGAAATTCTCAGAATATATTTTAGGAACCAGAAATCTTTGACCACTGTATTTTCTAAACTAAAAATCATCCCGTTCTAGCATGTGGAATTGTCTTTTAGTAAGTGTAAATGCTAATACTTCTAGAGATTTATAATTAAAGAAAATATCACATGGCATATTATAGTTATTAATTGTAAGAGTTAAATTTTAAGACATTCAGGAAAGCCAAAATGCATGGCAGTGGTCATTTCTAGCAGTTGTTATGAATAACTCTGATGTTTAATGCAACATATTCTACATGTATTTTAGAAAATTACATAGATATTAGAATTAATGTTTATATTAATACAATGCTTTACAGTTACCAAAGTCTTTTTTTCATAACTAACTCATTCTTCCCTCACAATCAGCCCATGGAGTAGATGTCATTCCTGTTTTTCAGGTTAACAACGTAATTAGAAAGTTGTGGAATTAGGACTCAAACATACATACTCCACTTTCTGACTCCTAAGCCAAGTTTTTCTCCACTGATGTATTCTAAATCTCTATTGAAATGATATGCTCCATCCATACACATGTATGAAAATATTGACATAATATTTGAATTCCAACATCATTGGGAAGTCTGTATAATGAAAATAGGAAGCCACAAAGTTGCTATAACATTGTGTGATGTGGGAAACCTATCTTAATGTGGCAAGAGGCAAATTGCAATTGAAGACTATTTTTAGAGAATGAATATGTGAGTTTTGTAAACTTAGAGATACTCACAAATAAAGGCCTTTTTTCCCTATATTACAGAGATGGTGGCAGAGATTTTAACTAAATGAACATGAAATGTGCCCCAGTAATAATTAGGTCCTCAAACTGTTTCTCATTTATTTAACAAATATGTATTGAATACCTTGTCTTTTTTTTTTTTTTTTTTTGAATACCTTGTCTTTGCAAAACATTGTGCTTGATGTTAGGGTACAAAGGTAACAAAAATAATAATTTTACAAGCAAACTCTTATTTATTGGTATATCTCTGGCAGTGTTCTAAGTTTACATAAATTAATAAATTTACCTGAGATTTCAAAACTTTTTATTTTCATTACAATTAGTTTCCATTTATGATGACTCTCAAATAATTCTTATAAATGGAGCAAAAAGATGGACAGAAATCAAAGTGGTTGACACACAATCAAATGTGGAATAAGAACAATACAGCTGTGACCTATAAAGTGGTGTGGTGATCAGGGTTCTCCAGAGAAACAAGAAAAATAGACATATTTATACAAAGACAGAAAAAGATTTATATAAGAAATTGACTTACACAATTATGAAGGCTGAGAAGTCCCATGATCTTCACCTAGGAAGCTACAGACCCAGAAGAGCTGATCTAGGCACCCCATGGCCCAGTCAAGTGGATGCATAAAATTAACTATCACAAGGAGAAAGAGCTTTGAACCTGTCCTGAATTCCAATTCAAGTTCCATCACTAAGTAGCCATGTGGTCTTGGGAAAGTTAGTTAACCATTCTAAACCTAGAAACCTGACATCTGTCATCTGCTGTTGGGAGAGTTTGCAAGACGGTATATACAAAGTGCCTAGCAGTGCTAGGCCCATACTGGACAATTATGGAACCCTGGCTCCTAATTAAATGTGCCTTCTCTAGCCACTCTGAAGCTTAATTCTGTGTGACTGTCTTGAGTCCTTCAGGTGTGGCGGTAGCTGAGAAGCAAATATGAGGGGAAAACTATGGCAACCCCTTTGATGTGATCCAAATGGCAGAGTGCATTTTCAGTTCAAGTGAATTCCCACTGCATCTCCTAACCTCTTTTAAAACTAAATAGCTATTCAAGGAATTTTCTCAAAAGACAAGGAAGTAGGTATTTATATTTAAAAGTATTATAAGGAGTTAATAGCCCTTGGAGTTACTGATTTAATGGCACCTTATTTAATTAAGGAGTAGAGAAACTCATTGAGAGAGTCATAGATTAGAGTTTATAATTAAAGTATAGCTCCAGGCAAGAATTGCCTTTTTGCCCCATTGTCTCTGCTCTACCCCTTGAAATTTATACTTAAACATTATGGGAAAAAAAAATACATATATATATATATACGCACACACCTAGGAAAAAGTAAAAGATCAATATCAAAGTTCTTAGTTTAAAAAGAGAGACCAAATTCATTCAGGATCTCAGATGTGGTGTTCTTAGACCACGTGGAGACAAGAAAGAGAATAACAAAAATGTAAATAGCATAGGCCAGAAGGGTAACCTACATCTGCTGACTAGTCATTACAAACAAAACTATCATGGCCATAATGTAATTTGGTGACCTGAGTCTCTGCAATGAGGTTGTTGCCTGAAAATAATGGGGTTTCATGGCTGGGGGCAACCATAGAAGGTAAGGTCTAGTAGTCCCCCCATCTAACACATGAATTGAAATAAGATCAAATTCAAAGTCACATGGAAACGGCAGAAATTAGGGACAGAAAAATATCCAGGTGTCTGATCCCATATGCATTTCAATATTCAGAAAAAAAGCTTTAAAAAGTGGAAAGAGGCTGGGCGTGGTGGCTCAGGCCTATAATCCCAGCATTTTGGGAGACCGAGGTAGGTGGATCACCTGGGCAACATGGTAAAACACTGTCTCTTAAAAATACAAAAAAAAATCAGCTGGGCGTGGTGGCGCGCGCCTGTAATCCCAGCTACCTGGGAGGCTGAGGCATGAGAATCACTTGAACCTGAGAGATGGAGGTTGCCGTGAGCCAACATCCTGCCACTACACCGCAGTCTGGGCGGCAGAGTGAGACTGTCTCAAAAAAATAAACAAAAACAAAAACAAAACAAAGCAAAAGTGGAAAGAAAACTAGATAGAATTGGATCAAAAGATGCACATACTGACTTTGTGACTTCAGGAAAATTACCTGATGCTCTTAGCCTCATAATCCACAACTGTAAAATAGCAATCATAAAAATTACTTTGTAGCATTTCTTATTAGGACTCATGAGACAAAAGATGTAAAAATATCTTTAAACCATTTAAAACAAGATCATAAATTGGCAGCCCCAAGGTGTTTGTTTAGCCTGGAGAGTTTTTGTAAGTTTTTGAAAATACTGTTGTTTAAATTTTGAAAATCTATGTCATGTAAAATATGGGATTTGGGTATCTCTTTAAAATTAGAAACCCGGCAATACAGAATTTCATTTTCCCATAGCCACAATCAGCTAGATATGAATAAAAGTCCTCATCACCATACATACTCATGCAGTCTCCATTTGCAACAGTTCCCGCCCAGCTCATGTCATTCATCAGTGTGTACATTTCTGGCCCTTGTTAGCATATAAGATGCTTCACCCTTGATTAAGACTTGATTAAAATATCAGATTTTGTTATATTTCAGCCATAAGGATCTTAATGATCATTACAGACTGAGGCATACTTTCCATGGAACAATGCAGATTAAAATAAGTGTAGAACAGAATATGTATTTTTTTTATCACATAGCTAGAAGTACAGAAGAAACATCTGTGGAATATGAACTATTCTTATAAAATAATAGTCCTGAACATATGACCCAACTATATTTCTTTCATATCTATTGTAAATTAATCTATTTATAAGGAGAATGAGACAGTGGCATAAACCTCTTTTCTCTTTGCAAGTTTGTCAGTTAAACTCCATTTCTTGAATAATGATAAGAGTTTGCTCAGAAGCACCCAGAGAAGTTGGGTGCTAGAATGTCTTCAATTGTGTGGCTCCATCTCCTGGTTTCAAATAGCTAGAAGGCAAATCAGGAACTCACAGAAAAGAAATACAAAAAGTAGTAAGAAAAACTGCGGTACTCTCTGGACTGCAAGTATATTGGTTTTTCTCTTGCTTGAATTTGGAATTTGAGCAATCTCTTCCCGCAGAACGGATAACATGTACTTTTACAATGTAAAGATAAGTTTCTGTTACTTTTGGAATGCATGATAGTATCATTTCATTAGGCACATCACAAACTAATCTCATTTTATAGTTGGCCATGAATATAGAAAAGCAATCTTCCTCACAATAAGCCTTTCACCTATGTGATTTTGGGGATTAGAATTCACTTTAAGAGAGATGATATAATATTATTGGACGTGTGTGGCAGACATTACTAACTTCTCAGCAATACAGAATTTCACTCTCCTTTGGTCACGCAAGAGAATTACACCTTCCTGCCACGACGGCTAACCTGTTTGGCCAATGAACTTGAACAAAGTGGCATATGTCATTCTGTGTGGAAGTATTTAATTGCTGCTCCTCAATGCTCCACTTCATTTTTTCCCATGTACTAGAGGGGCAGAAGATCCCAAAATCCTGGGGATCTGAATGACTAATGAGGAAGTCACTTCTGCTGATCCTCACTGGACATGTGGCAGGGGCAAAAATATGAACTTCTATGGTTTTAAGTCATTGAAATATTGGAGGATGTTTGTTACTACTGAATAACATAATTTATTTTAACTGATTTAGATATGTAAAAGGACTCTTTAACTAGGTATTTATTTTTTATACAATAATTTAAGGGAATTTGAGGATGGGAGTATATTTTCTTTCTTTGTTCTTACGTGTTGATATTGGACAGTCTCAAAGATGATAAATATGTAAATAGAAGAAAGTGCCCATCTTGACACACATGTGAACAAGTGTGGGAATCTCTTATATTTCTGAAAACAAGCAACTTATGAAAAGACAAGTGTTGGCAAGGATGTGAAGAAATCGAAACCCTGTGTACTGTTGGTGGAAATGCAAAATGGTACAGCCACTACATAAAACAGGATGATATGAAGATTCCTCAAAAAATTAAAAATACAACTAGTATGTGATCTTGGTATTTATCCAAAAGAAATGAAATTAGGATCTTGAAGAGATTAGCACCCTGGTGATCACTGCAGCATTTTTCACAGTACCTAAGATATGGAAACAGCTAAATGTCCATCAAAAGATCAATAAAGAAAATGTGATATATGCAATGAAATATTATTCAGGCTAAAAAAGAATATGCAATGACATGGATGAACCTTGAAGACATTATGCTAAGCAAAATAAGCCAGTTACAGCAGGACAAATAGCACATGATTCCACTGATATGAGGTATCTAAAAGAATCAAACTCAGGACCAGAGAGCAGAAACATGGTTACAGGGGTAGGAGTAGAGGCAAATGGGAAATTGCTAATCAATGGGCATAAACTCTTAATTATGCAAGATGAATACATTTTAGAGATCTGCTATACAACACTGAACCTATAGTTCACTTATTAATAGTTAAGTGTATTGATTGTACATTTAAAATTTTGTTGAGGGCAGACCTCATGTTACATACTCTTACTACAATAACATTTAAAATGTTTAAAATTTTAAAAGACAAAAATGCCTTTTGTATTTCAAAACATATTTCAGTTATAGTATACTGAATAGTATTGAAGTTAATTAATGTTTTTGTTTAAAAGTCTGCAAATATCATACAGTATACCCATGGATAATTGGTAAGCTAACTGAATACAGAGGGATATTTGTGTCCTTCCCAGTGCGTATGTGCACATACTGTACATCTTCTCTTGCCTACATCTAAATTTGATACAGCTTTCTAAACTTCTCTTCAAAGCAGCCATAATATTCATCAAAATCTATTCTAAGAGTCAATAAGAAAAAGGTAAATCATAATACGTAAGTGGGTTCAATAATACTGTATGAAAATGAATACCACTATAACTGAAAAAAAAAAAGATTTAATCTTTGCTTATGGAGCTCTTAGATGCAGTGTTCCAGTCTATCTGAACATATTCCATCTAATACAATATGAGGACACTCCCTAAAGGTTATTTAAGAGAATTTTTTTCCAGGTCATAAAATGGCTGATATATTGTTTTAAAAAATAAGAATTCAGGCCAGGCACGGTGGCTCACACCGGTAATCCCAGCACTTTGGGAGGCTGAGGTGGGTGGATCACTTGAGGTCAGGAGTTCGAGACCAGCTTGGCCAACATGGTGAAACTCTGGCTCTACTAAAAATATAAAAATTAGCTTGGTGTGGTGGCCAGCACATGTAGTCCCAGTTATTCAGGAGGCTGAGGCAGGAGAATTTCTTGAACCTGGGAAGCAGAGGTTGCAGTGAGCCAAAATCATACCACTGCACTCCAGTCAGGGTGACAGAGCGAGACTCCATCTCAAAAACAAACAAGCAAACAAACCAAAACAAAAAAAGAAAGAAAAAAAGAGAATTCAGCAAAGTGTAAATAAAACAAATCATCATCTACCATTCTACCACACCTGTTGTATTTCCTTCATTTGGTGTATGTGTGCATATGAATCAGTTTCGTGTCTAGATTTCTCCACAATATTTTATCATAGGTATTTGTCAATGACGATATTCTCTAAAATTATGTATTCATCTATGTATAACAGTAATGATAACAGTAACTACCATTTATTGAGCTCTGCTGTTGAGGAATTCTAGGTATTGTATAAAGCACCTTACATATATTATCAGTTATTCCTTAGAACAGCCTGGTGAGGCAAGCATTTTGAAGTTAAGTAACTTGCTCACAAGGGCATAATGTTTATTAGAAACTGGGATTCAAACCAGATCTGCATCCTCCAAGGCTGATAGTCTTAAATACAATATTCTATGGAATAAAAATTCACCTTTAAGGTATATCTAAATTTTAACAATAAAAACCGCTATACATAAATTCTGTGCACATTTAAGTATCTTCTCAGGATTGTTTGAAGTAGAATTAAGAATCTGAGGATTTCAGCATGTTTAAGACACTTGATATATATTACCAAGTTGACCTTCATAAAGATATTATTTTCTAACCAGCAATGAAAGTGATTTTCATTTTACTTAAGCCCCACCAAAAAATAGTTTTTTGAAAAAAATCTTTATTTTTCTATTGTAACTTATTGTCCTATTTTTTAATTATTTTATGACTACTAAGTTTATATACATATATATCATCTTTTCTTTTTCCAATGTCCTATTCGCTCCTTTACTCATGTTTCTATTAATGAGTGCATATTTTACTTAATAATTTGTGAGAGTATTTGTTATATTAAAGATCAGAAACTTTCGTCAGTCATATATGTTACAAATACTTCCCCAGTTTGCCTTCTAATTTTGAAAAATTTTATGTAGTAAAATGTATCAATATTTTATTTTGACTTTTGCTTTTAGGCTTGGAAAAGTTTTTATACTTTTAAATTTTTATAGCCTCTTAATTTTACTTTGAACTCTTTAAACTCTCAGAAATTTATTTCAACAAAGGCATGAGGGAAAATCTACTTTTTTGTCCAAATGACAATGCTGTATTTTCTGTTTTAGTAAATGATCTTGCCATTCACCATCAATTTAAAATGCCACCTTTAGCTTGGTATAAATTTCTACATATTTTAGAGTCTATTTCTTGCCTTTCTATTCTACATCTATGATTTATTCTTTTGTCACTACTATGGTACATTAATAACTGAAGTTTTATAATATGTTTTAATATTTGCTAGTGAAAGTTCAATTTCACACAAAATTTTTCTCTCTCAAAATGTGTTTGGACATTCTCATCTGTTCTTCCAGATGATTTTAGAAATGATTATGTCAAATCTCACCAAAAAGTCTGTGAAGATTTGTATTAAAATTACATTAAACATACAAATTATTTTGCAGATACTTATATTCTTAAAATAGTTGGTCTCCTGAGTATTCTTATAGTTATTAAACCTTAAGTCATCTTATTAAAACCAGGACTATTTTTATGAACTTGAGACTTCCCAGGGAATATTTCATAGTCCTGTCTCCAGCCCTAATAAACATGGCCATTGCCATGTGTGTCCCATTACAACAAAAGATAGTAATAATAATTATAACAGTCATATCGGGTTTTTTAATTATCCAGGTTGGCTTCTATATCCTCTAACACTAAAATACAGAAAGTCCAAGCTCTTTGGTGACAAAGAATCTAATATGTAAATAATATATCAAAGCTAAAAATCTAAAGTCAATATGCATTTCTCAGTTTGGAAAATCTTGAAAGGAATTAGCACTCTCCTTTTAGTTTTTTCCACAGAGGAAACTGGGAAATTATTAATAGTATTTTTTTATTTTCTCATAATCACTATAGTGTCCTGTCTCATGGCCTTATGTAGTGTACATATAATTATAAAATTTTCCCATCAAGCAACTTAAAATACATTTGCCTTATCCTGAGTCAGAAAACTCTAAAAAATTAGTAATACAGAATGGGATCTATAGCAGACACAATTTCCCTGAGGAATAACTGCTATTGCCAAAACCACAAAAAGAACTTTCCAAGAATTGGGGAATATAAAAGTCTAAGAATGAATGAGCTGTCTGCTTCCCACATACCTCAAATCCCTAAGCATCTTTGTGGGTATAGGACTTTGTGTATATGGCTAGAAGCTCATTAAATTATTGTATATAAAATGCCTTCAAATTTTAGACCACTATTAAATATGTCTCTAGCAGAAAAAGAACTGTCTTCTAGTATGACAGAACTTACTAAAGGGTGTTCTGCTTTAATATGTACATAAAAGGTGGTTCTGTAGTGAATCAGTTTGAACAAGGCAGAGTTTAAGTTAAATAGGCCTCTTTACAATGAGATTTCACAAGGTCTTTAATATACAAATATGAAACTTCAGGAGAGGAAGAGTTTGCAGCACTTTCTGAACAATTGACACAGAATCTCTTTTTAAGGCAGTCACTAATGATCCAAGGAACCTTTTCAGGAATACTAACTATTGGGATAGAAGCCATGATCTCTGCATTAGAAAGTTTTCTAGTTTTTCATCAAATAACAGCTGTTACTCACAATCATACATTTGCCGATAGAAAACAGAAATGTAATTACATGCTGGACTCATTAGTGGGTTTTCATCTCTGAATTTGGATTCCAGACCCACCATTTATTGGCAACATGTGTCCTAAGTTACTCAATCTCAGATTTCTCATCTATAAAATGAAGGAAATGGTAATATCTCACAGAACTTGTACAAAGATTAAAATAACAAATGTAAAAGTGATTGTTTAAACTGTAAAAAAATTATGTCTGTACATACTGTATTATCATGAATAAAACCTGTTTACCTTGATAGAAGAGCAAGTAGATATTTACACTGGAAAACTCCACATGATGAAATGATTCTCTTTCATAAATTGGTTAATGAAATCTATAAGGAACAATGAGGGTAAATACATTTTAAAATCTGAAAATGTTTCCATTATATTCACCCTCTAATCCAGTACTACATTGATTATTGTATTAGTTCTATTGTATTAACTACTAAAACAAAACTCAAAATAATAGTGACTTAAGATAGAAGTTTAGTTTCCTTTTCTGTATCTGAGCATGGGCAATTGAGAAGTAATACAGTGTCAAAGCCCGAGGCTCCTTCTGGTGGCTTTGCCAGAACTTGAGGGTCATCTTCTCACCCACAAGGACCCAGAAGGAAAGGGGAAGAAAAAAGTTGCATACATCACTCCTGCTTACATACTATTGACCAAATATAGGTGGCCACAACTAGCTGCAAGGGAGATGAGTAATTATGGTCTTAGAATATTCTGAGTGTCCATGTGTTCAGCTGAAATTTGAAAGGTCTATCATAAAAGGAAAAGGGAGAGAATATACAGTGAAAGACCATGGTCATTCTCTACTACCATTATGTTATCTACTAATAGTACTAGGATCCTGAAAAGTCTGTAATTATTCGCCCTGAATTTCAATTTCAGTAAGCATTTCTCAAATAATTATTATATATACTAATCCTTGGAAATAGGAAAGTTATTGGACAGGATGTTTGCCCTCTTTTTTAAATACTTCAACCTAATTTCCTTAATATCATGAATCAGAGGTCTCCATGTCATTAACTTTGCAGTCAGTTACGTTGCTGATAACCATCTCTGTTGATGCTAAGTGAATTTTGATGTAAAGACATGCATGACCCAAATCAGTCAAAATGACTATCTCAACATATGGTAACAATTGAGCAGCTAATGATCAGATAAATAGAGAACTTCTTTCTCAAGGATCTTTGCTATCTCTATATTATATTTGCCATCAATTCTATATCAATAATAATAAAGATATCATTTAATAAACAAGTACTATATTTCAGGAGTTTTGTCATCATTAATTACAATAACATTTCCACAACGAACGCATCCAATATATTCATTTAAAAGTGAGGACAAGTATTTAGAAATTCATTTTCTAGGCTCATCAGAGTCCAATTGTTTTTTCCAAGATCACATGGTAAACACTATAGCCAAGATTTGCACAACACGGCTGTCCTATTTCAAGCTCAGGCTTACAGCCCCACCTAAAGTAATTAATTCATCCCCGTTTGCCTGGAACTTTCCAAATTTTAGCACTGAATGCCCACATGGGAGGAACTCCATTTGGTCCCAGGCAAACTGGAACAGTTAGTCACACTGGAACCTCCACCCCATTGGCCAACTCAGCCTGTCAGTATCCCAACATCCAAAACCTCTTCACTTTCAAGAGGCAAAAAGTAAATTTTTTATAACAAAATGGGAAGATATTTGCTCAAGAGCATGAGGTCATACAATGTACATGATCGTAAATACATTAATAAGCTTACTAATGTATTTTTAGAAACAATTTTATAGATATGTCCTCCAGGGATTAAGGGAACAGAAAAAGTAAATAATAATGCTGTTTGTTTAAAATAAAATAAAACAAACACTACTAATCGGATAGTCCTGTAATCAGCACCGTTGAATAGACTTCTCTAAAAATGTTCTGCATCTGTGCTGTCCAATACAGCAGCCATAAACCATAAACCACAAACCACATGTGGCTACTGAGCACTTGACATTGGCTAGTGTGCCTAAGACACTGAATATCTCATTTTGTTTTATTTTAATTAAAATAGCCACTTGTGGCTATTAGCTATTATATTGCATAGCACAGTTCTCGGTAAACAATCTTTACATAAAATGCTTAAGGCCATGTATCACATGGAACATTTCTCGTTTGGGTAAATACTGACAGACATAGGGAACTTGAGTCCTACTGCCTCATAAAAATGACAATTCAAGCAATAACTCTGATTAGACTTGTGTGTGAATGTGTGAGTGTTGTTTAAATCTGGGGTGTTAATATTGACTGCCCAAACAAGAGAAACAACATTATCTTTCACACTTCTGAGAATTATAAAGCCTTTAGTATCATTTGCTCAGAAAGAATAATCTGTCACTGTAGAAAATAAAACTAATTCGACAATAAATGAAAAGTAATATAATTAACATCTAATTAATTCTCAACAGGGAGGAAAAATAGAGATTTTCTTGCTCTTTGCTACACTGGGAGCAACTGGAGGGCCCGTGTCTTTAGGCTCTTTAAACATCTAGAAGAGAACTCATTACGGATCATCATGGCGAATGGGAGGCAGGACTAGATTGCAACTCTGGACAGAGCAGCTTCTGAAAGCTCACATGGTGAATTTTAGCTACGGATGGACTGCAAGTACAAACCAGCAATCCGAGAGGACCCACAAACCCTCTGAAGGAAACGGACTGCTCCTGTGGGACCCAGGAGACACCCCACATACTGTGAGTATCCCAACTGCAGAAGTGGGAAAGGAAGACCCTCCTCTCCCGAACACACACCCACTGGAGAAGCTGAAGGTCTGTTTGTGGAGGAAGTTTCTGACTTTACCTGGAGCTGAGACAATTTAGAGAGTCCAGTGAAATACAGGTGAGAGGTGACAACGTGCTAGCAGCCCTCGCTGGCTCTGGGCGCCTCCTCAGCCTCCAGGACCACTCTGGCGCGCTTGAGGAGCCCTTCAGCCCCGCTGCTGCACCATGGGAGTACCTCTCTGGGCTGGCCGAGGCCGGGGCAGCTCCCTCTGCTTGTGGGGAGGTGTGAAGGGAGAGGTACCGGCGGGAACTGGGGCTGTGCGCTGCTCTAGCTGGCCAGCGCGCGATCTGAGTGGGCGCGGGCTCCTTGGGCGGCCTGCCAGAGCCGCCAGCCCCAGGCAGTGAGGGGTTTAGCACCCGGCCCAGCAGCTGCGGAGGGTGCTGAGTCCTCCAGCACTGCCGGCGCGCCTGCACGGGGCTCCAATTCTGGCTGGGCCTTAGTTACCTCCCCACAGAGCAGGGCTCCGGAACTGCAGTCCGCCATGCCCCAGCCGTCCTCCTCCCCCCTGGGCTCCCGCACAGCCCGCCCTAGCCTCCCCAAGGGGCGCAGCACCCTGCTCTGCAGCGCCTGGTCCCATCCACTGCCCAAGGGCTGAGAAGTGCGGGTGTGGTGTGGGACTGGCCGGAAGCTCCTCTTGCGGCCCCAAAGCTGGATCCACTAGGGGAAGCCAGCTGGGCTCCTGAGTGGAGTGGGGAATTTAGAGAATTTTTATATCTAGCTGGAGGATTGTATATGCACCAGTCAGCACTCTTGTGTCTAGCTTGGGGGTTTGTGGATGCACCAATCAGCACTCTGTAGCTAGCTAATCTGGCCTGGACTTGCAGAACTTTTATGTCTAGTTGGAGGATTGTAAACGCACCAATCAGCACTTTGTGTCTAGCTCAAGGACTGTAAATGTACCAATCAGTGCTCTGTGTCTAGCTAACCTAGTGGGGACTTGGAGAACTTTTGTGTCTAGCTGAAGGATTGTAAATGCACCAATCAGCACTCCGTGTCTAGCTCAAGGTTTGTAAATGCACCAATCAGCACCCTGTCAAAACGGACCAATCAGCTCTCTGTAAAATGGGCCAATGAGCTCTTTGTAAAATGGACCAATCAGCGGGATGTGGGTGGGGTCAGATAAGGGAATAAAAGCAGGCTGTGGAAGCTTTGTTCTTTTGCTCATTGCAACAAATTTTGTTGCTGATAGGTCTTTGGGTCTGTGCTGCCATTATGAGCTGTAACACTCACTGCGAAGGTCTGCAGCTTTACTTCTGAAGCCAGTGAGACCACAAACCCAGTGGCAGGGAGGAACAACTCCAGATGTGCCATCTTTAAGAGCTGTAACACTCACGGTGAAGGTCTGCAGTTTCACTCCTGAAGCCAGACAGACCATGAACCCACTGGAAGGAATGAACAACTCCAGACACACCACCTTCAAAAGCTGTAACACTCACAAGGAGGGTCTGCAGCTTCACTCCTGAAGTTAGTGAGACCACAAACCCACCAGAAAGAAGAAACTCCAGACACATCTGAACATCTAAAAGAACAAACCCTGGACACACCATCTTTAAGAACTGTAACACTCACCATGAGCGTCCGTGGCTTCATTCTTGAAGTCAGAGAGACCACAAACCCACCAATTCTGGACACACAGGGGTAGAGGAAGCAGCAGAGAGGCCCTGGGTGTTCGTTCCATCTTCTAGCAGTCCTTCCCTGCCTAGCACCACAGAGATCCATTGGAAGGGTAACCAGAGGAGCAGGGGGCAAAACGCCACAGAAGAAGGAAATCTCTAGCTGAATTTTGTAACAATTTGCAGACTCCACAGGCAGGGGAAGAACCAAGCCCTTTTTTTTTGCAGTTGGGTGGTGGGTAGCCCAGGGCAAGTTGTCAAGCCTATCACACTCTCCGCCTGGAAACACACTCGAGGCTGTTGGAGTGGGGCACGGTGGGAGGGAGACCCACCTTTCAGTTTGTATCAGAGCTGGGTGAGGTCTGTGACTGCCAGCTTTCCCCCACTTCCCTGACAACCTGCATAACTCCACAGAGGCAGCCATAATAATCCTCCTAGGTACACAACTCCAGTGACCTCTGAATCACCCCCATCCACCACAGCAGCCACAGCCACACCCACCCAAGGAGAGTCGGAGGTCAGACACGCCTAGCCCTGCCCCCACCTCATGGTTCTTCCCTACCTACCCTGGTAGTGGAAGACAAAGGGCATATAATCTTGGGAGTCCTGGGGCCAGGCCCACCACCAGTCCCTCTCTACACTACTACAGCTGATGCTTTCTGGAAAGCACCACCTCCTAGGAGGCCAACCAGAACAAAAATAGAGCATTAAACCACAAAAGCTGAGAGAGTCCATTGCACCCCCCCCCACCACCACCTCCACTGGAACAGGCGCTGGTATCCACGGTTGGGAGACCCATAGACGGTTCATGTCACAGGACTCTGTGCAGAAACACCCAGTACCAGCCCAGAGCCAGGTGGACTTGCTGGGTGGCTAGACCCAGAAAAGAGAAAGCAATCACTGCAGTTTGGCTCACAGGAAACCACATCCATAGGAAAAGGGGGAGAGTACTACATCAAGGGAACACTCTGTGGGACAAAAGAATCTGAACAACAGTCTTCAGCCCTAGACCTTCCCTCTGACAGAACCTACCCAGATGAGGAGGAACCAGAAAACCAACCCTGGTAAAATGACAAAACAAGGCTCTTTAATACCGCCCCCCAAAATCACACTAGTTCAACAGCAATGGACCCAAACCAAGAAAAAATTGCTGATTTACTGAAAAAGAATTCAGAAGGTTAGTTACTAAGTTAATCGTGGAGAGACGAGAGAAAGGTGAAGCCCAACACAAGGAAATCCAAAAAACAATACAAGAAGTGAAGGAGGAAATATTCAAGGAAATAGATAGCTTAACGAAAAAACAATAAAAAATTCAGGAAACTGGCCAGGCACGGTGGCTCATGCCTGTAACCCCAGCACTTTGGGAGGCCAAGGAGGGTGGATCACCTGAGGTCAGGAGTTCAAGACCGGCCAACACAGTGAAACCCTGACTCTACTAAAAATACAGACATTAGCGAGGCATGGTAGCAGGTGCCTGTAATCCCAGCTGCTTGGGAGGCTGATACAGAAGAATCACTTGAGCCTGGGAGGCAGAGGTTGCAGTGAGCCGAGATGGTGCCACTGCACTCCAGTCTGGGCAACAGAGCAAGACTCCATCTCAAAAAAAAAATTCAGTAAACTTTGGACACACTTTTAAAAATGTGAAATGCTCTGGGAAGGCTCAGCAACAGAATGGAACAAGTAGAAGAAATTCAGAACTCAAAGACAAAGTCTTCTAATTAATCCAATCCAATGAAGGCAAAGAAAAAAAGAATAAGAAAATATGAACAAAGCCTCCAAGAAGTCTGGGATTATTTTAAATGACCAAACTTGATAATAATTGGTACTCCTGAGCAACAAGAGAATTCTAAAAGCTTGGAAAACATATTTGGGAGAATAATTGAGGAGAACTTCTTCAACCTTGCTAGAGACCTAGACATCCAAATACAAGAAGCACAAAGAACACCTGGAAAATTCATTGCAAAGAGATATTTGCCTAGGCACATTGCCATCAGCTTATCCAAAGTTAAGACAAAGTAAAGAATCTTAAGAGCTGTGAGACAGAAGCACCAGGTAACCTATAAAGGAAAACCTATCAGATTAACAGCAGATTTATCAGTAGAAACCCTACAAGCTAGAAGGGATTGGGGCCCTATCTTCAGCCTCCTCAAATAAAACAATTATCAGCTAAGAATTTTGTATCCAGTGAAACTAAACATCATATATGAAGGAAAGATACAGTCTTTTTCAGAAAAACAAATGCTGAGAGAATTTGCCATTACCAAACCACCACTACAAGCACTGCTAAAAGGAGCTCTAAATCTTGAAACAAATCCTGGAAACACATCAAAACAGAACCTCTTTAAAATATAAATCACACAGAACCTATAAAACAAAAATAAATATTAAAAAGCAAAAAACAAAACAAAACAAAAATACATAGGCAACAAAGAACACAATGAATGCAACAGTACCTCACATTTCAATACTAACATTGAATGTAAATCGCCTAAATGCTCCACTTAAAAGATACAGAACTGTAGCATGGGTAATAACTCACGAACTAACCATCTGCTGCCTTGGAAGACTCACCTAACACATAAGGACTCACATAAACTTAAAGTAAAGGGGTGGAAAAAGGCATTTCATGCAAATGGTATAACTTACCCAAAAGCAAACAGGGGTGACTATTCTAAGACAAAACAAATTTTAAAGCAACAGCCATTAAAAGAAACAAAGAGGGACATTATATAATGGTAAAAGGCCTTGTCCAGCAGGAAAATATCACAGTACTAAACATATATGCCCCTAACACTGGAACTCCCAAATTTATAAAACAATTACTAATAGACCTAAGACATGAGATAGACAGCAATACAATAATAGTGGGGTCTTCGATACTCCACTGACTGCATTAGACAGGTCATCAAGAAGACAGAAAGTCAACAAAGAAACAATGGATTTAAATTATACCTTGGAACAAATGGACTTAACAGATACAGAACATGTCATCCAACTGCAGAATATATCCAGATGGGTAGCATTAATATTGTGAAAATGACCATACTGCCAAAAGTGATCTACAAATTCAGTGCAATCCCCATCAAAATACCACCATCATTCTTCACAGAATTAGAAAAGACAATTCTAAAATGTATATGGAACCAAAAAAGAGCCCACATAGCCACAGCAAGACTAACCAAAAAGAACAAATCTGGAGACATCACACTACATGATTTCAAACTATACTATAAGGCCATAGTTACCAAAACAGCATGGTACTGGTATAAAAATAGGCACATAGACCAATGGAACAGAATAGAGAACCCAGAAATAAACCCAAATATAGCCCACTGATCTTTAACAAAGTAAACAAAAACATAAAGCGAGGAAAGGACACCCTTTTCAACAAATGGTGCTGGGATAATTGGTTAGTCACATGTAGGAGAATGAAACTGGATCCTCATCTCTCACCTTATGCAAAAATCAACTCAAGATCAATAAGGACTTAAACCTAAGGCCTAAAACCATAAAAATTTTAGAAGATAACATTTGGAAAACACTTCTAGACATTGGCTTAGGCAAGGATTTCATGACCAAAAGCAAATGCAAATGCAATAAAAACAAAGATAAATAGTTGAGACTTAATTAAACCAAAGAACTTGCATACAGCAAAAGCAACAGCCAGCAGAGTAACCAGACAACCCATAGGGTGGGAGAAAATCTATCAGGAGAACCCCACCCCCATATTCAACATGGGTTCTTTTCTATTTCCCTAAGCATTGGCTGGTCTGAGAAATAAAGGGAAAGAATACAAAAGAGAGAAATTTTAAAGCTGGGTGTCTGGCGGAGACATCACATGTTGGCAGGTTCCGTGATGCCCCTGAGCCATAAAACCAGCATGTTTTTATTAGTGATTTTCAAAAGGGGCGGAAGTGGGTCACAGAGATCACATGCTTCACAAGGTAATAAAAATATCACAAAGCAAATGGAGTCAGGGCAAGATCACAGGACCACAGGACAGGGCAAAATTAAAATTGCTAATGAAGTTCGGGCATGCATTGTCATTAATAACATCTTATCAGGAGACAGTGTTTTAGAGCAGACAACCAGTCTAACCAAAATTTATTAGGCGGGAATTTCCTCGTCCCAATAAGCCTGGGAGTGCTATGGGAGACTGGGGCTTATTTCATCCCTTTGTCTTCGACCGTAAAAGACAGCCGCCCCCACAGTGGCCATTTTAGAGGCCTACCCTCAGGGGCTCATTCTCTTTCTCAGGGATGTTCCTTGCTGAGAAAAAGAATTCAGCAATATTTCTCCTATTTGCTTTTGAAAGAAGAGAAATATGGCTCTGTTCCACCTGGCTCACCAGCAGTCAGAGTTTAAGTTTATCTCCCTTGTTCCCTGAACATTGCTGTTATCCTATTCTTTTTTCAAAGTGCCCAGATTTCATATTGTTCAAACACACATGCTCTACAAACAATTTGTGCAGTTAACACAATCATCACAGCAACATACATCCTCCTCAGCTTATGAAGATGACGGGATTAAGAGATTAAAGTAAAGACAGGCATAGGAAATCACAAGGGTATTGATTAGGGAAGTGATAAGTGTCCATGAAATCTTCACAATTTATGTTCAGAGATTGCAGTAAAGACAGGTGTAAGAAATTGTAAAAGTATTAATTTGGGGAACTAATAAATGTCCATGAAATCTTCACAATTTATGTTCTTCTGCCACTGCTTCAGCCGGTCCCTCCATTCATTGTCCCTGATTTCCCACAACAAAAATCTTCACAATCTATACATCTGACAGAGGACTAATATCCATAATCTACAATAAACTCAAACAAATCAGTAAGAAAAAACACACAATCCCATCAAAAGGTGGGCTAAGGACATGAATAGACAATTCTCAAAAGAAGATATACAAATGGCTAACAAATATATTAAAAAATGCTCAACATCATTAATGATCAGGGAAATCAAAATCACAATGTGATACTACCTTACTCCTGCAAGAATGGCTATAATCAAAAAACAGCAGATGTTGGTATGGATGCAGTGAACAGGGAACACTTCTACACTGCTGATGGGAATGTAAACTAGCGCAGCCACTATGGAAAACAGTGTGGAGATTCCTTAAAGAACTAAAAGTAGAACTACCATTAGATCCAGCAATCCCACTACTGGGTATCTAACCAGAGGATAAGAAGTCATTATTTGAAAAAGATGCTGTACAATTTATAGCAGCACAATTCACAATAGCAAAACCTTGGAACCAACCCAAATGCCCATCAATAAACAAGTGGCTAGAGAAACCGTGGTATATATAGAGGATGGAATACTACACATCCATAAAAAGGAATGAATCAACAGCATTTGTAGTGACCTGGATGAGACTGGAGATTATTATTCTAAGTGAAGTAACTTAGGAATGCAAATCCAAACATCGTATGTTCACACTGATATGTGGGAACTAAGCTATGAGGACACAAAGGCATAAGAATGATACAATGGACTTTGAGGACTTGGGGGAAAGAGTGGGAGGGAGCGAGGAATAAAAGACTACAAATATGGTTCAGTGTATACTGCTCCGGGTGGTGGGTGCACCAAAATCTCACAAATCACCACTAAAGAACTTACTCATGTAACCAAATACCACCTGTACCCCAATAACTTATGGAAAATTTTTAAAAATTAAATTAAAATTTTTAAAAAAGAACTCATTACAAACTTCAAGAAACCCAGCAGTTCTGTGAAAAGAAACTCTCTGTTGGGAAATTGGAACTTGCTATTAAAAATAAAAAAATGAGTAGGGAAGAAAAACACTTTTTAGATAATAGTTTGTTGTTTTATTTATGTCACACTATTACTGCACCTCAAAGAAGACTTTATTACTGTTAGTTAAAAATCATTGAGAAGGCCGGGCGCGGTGGCTCAAGCCTGTAATCCCAGCACTTTGGGAGGCCGAGGCGGGCGGATCACAAGGTCAGGATATCGAGACCACAGTGAAACCCCGTCTCTACTAAAAATACAAAAAATTAGCCGGGCGCGGTGGCGGGCGCCTGTAGTCCCAGCTACTCAGGAGGCTGAGGCAGGAGAATGGCGGGAACCCGGGAGGCGGAGCTTGCAGTGAGCCGAGATCGCGCCACTGCACTCCAGCCTGGGCAACAGCGTGAGACTCCGTCTCAAAAAAAAAAAAAAAAAAAAAAAAAAAAAATCATTGAGAAGAGGCCGGGCGCGGTGGCTCAAGCCTGTAATCCCAGCACTTTGGGAGGCCGAGACGGGCGGATCACGAGGTCAGGAGATCGAGACCATCCTGGCTAACACGGTGAAACCCCGTCTCTACTAAAAATACAAAAAACTAGCCGGGCGAGGTGGCGGGCGCCTGTAGTCCCAGCTACTCGGGATGCTGAGGCAGGAGAATGGCATAAACCCGGGAGGCGGAGCTTGCAGTGAGCTGAGATCCGGCCACTGCACTCCAGCCCGGGCTACAGAGCAAGACTCCGTCTCAAAATAAATAAATAAATAAATAAATAAATAATAAAAATCATTGAGAAGAAAGAAGCATCATTCATCTTTCAATTCTAAACAAGGCTTCCATTTCCTGTTTTTTTTTTTTTTTATTGAGACAGGTTTTTTTATTGAGATTGGTTTTGTTTTTCTATTAGCTGTTAATTTATTCTAAAACTTAAAAAAACTGATATACTCTTTTTAATAACCCTTCTTCACATTTACTAGATTGTGCCAATAGAATTTAGGAGTAGTTCTAAAATATCACATTTATATAAAATGGAGACTACAGAGAATTTTTATTTAATATTTGTTGAAATCAGCAAGTATTTTTCTAAGATTTAGGCAGAAAAGACTTACAAAAAGAACCAGTGGCATAAGTTGAAAATACCTCACATCAATTTTAGCAGAAAAAGAACTAAAGCACAAAACCTCAGCAACCTTTAAGTATCTAAACCAAAATTGCTTTAAAAAAATTTTTTTTAAACTTTTATTTTAGGGTCAGGGGTACATATGCAGGTTTGTGATACAGCTAAACTTGTACCACAGGGGGTTTTTGTACAGATTATTTTGTCACCCAGATACTAAGCCTAGTACCCAATATTTATTTTTTCCCGATCATCTCCTTCTTCTCATACTACATCCTCAAATAGGCATCAGCATCTCATGTTCCCCTCTATGTGTCCATGAGTTCTCATCATTTAGTTCTCACTTATAAGTGAGAACGTGGAATATTTTGTTTCCTGTTCATGCATTAGTTTGCTAATGATAATGGCCTCTAGTTCCATCCATGTTCCTGCAAAAGATATGATCTTATTCTTTTTTATGGCTGCATAGAATTTCATGATATATATATGTACCACATTTTCTTTATTCAGTCTATCATTGATGGACATTTAGGTTGATTCCATGTCTTTGCTATTGTGAGTAGTTCTGCAATAAACATTCACATGTGTGTGTCTTTATGGTAACACGATTTATATTCCTTTGGGTATATACCCAGTAATGGGATTGTTGGGTCAAATGGTATTTCTGTTTTTAGCTCTTTGAGGAATTGCCATACTGCTTTCCACAATGGTTGAACTAATTTACACTCTGCCAACAATGTATAAGCATTACCCTTTCTCCACAACCTTGCCAGCATCTGTTAACTTTTTAACAATAGCCATTCTGACTGGTGTGAGATGGTATCTCACTGTGGTTTTGATTTGCATTTCTCTAATGATCAGTGATGTTGAGCTTTTTTTTATATGATTGTTGGCCACATGTGTGTCTTCTTTTGAAAAGTGTCTGTTAATGTCCTTGTCCCACTTTTAAATGGTATTTTTTTCTTGTAACTTTAAGTTCTTTATATATGCAAGATATTAGGCCTTTGTCAGATGCATAGTTTGCAAATAGTTTCTCCCATCCTGTAGGTTGTCTCTGTACTCTGTATATAGTTTCTTTTGCTGTGCAGAAGCTCTTAAGTTTAATTAGATCCCACTTGTCAACTTTTGCTTTTGTTGTAATTGTTTTTGATATCTTCGTCATGAAATGTTTGCCCATGCTTATATCCAGAATGGTATTGTCTAGGTTGTCTTCCGGGGTTTTTATGTTAACAGTTTGGGGGTTTAAATCTAAGTCTTTAATCCATCTTGAATCAATTTTTGTATATGGTATAAGGAAGGGGTCCAGTTTCCATCTTCTGCATATGGCTAGCCAATTATCCCAGCATTATTTATTGAATAGGAAGTTATTTTCCCAGTGCTTGTTTTTGTCAGCTTTGTCTAAAATCAGATGGTTGTAAGTATGTCACCTTATTTCCAAGCTCTCTATTCTGTTCCATTTGTCTACGTGTCTGTTTTTGTACCAGTACTATGCTGTTTTGGTTACTGTAGCCCTCTGGTATAGTTTGAGGTCAGGTAACACAATGCCTCCAGCTTTGCTCTTTTTGCTTAGGATTGCCCTGACTATTCAGACTCTTTTGGTTCCATATGAAGTTTTTTCCAGTTCTGTGAAGAATGTCATTGGTTGTTCAATAGGAATAAATTGCTTTGGGCAGTATGGCCATTTTAATAATACTGATTCTTCCTCTCCATGAGCATGGGATGTGCTTCCATTTGTGTCATCTCTGATTTCTTTGAGCAGTATTTTATATTTCTCATTGTAAAGATATTCCACCTCCCAGATTAGCTGTATTCCTAGGTATTTTATTCTTTTTGTGGCAATTGTGAATGGGATAGCACTCCTGATTTAGCTCTAGACATGACTGTTGTTGGTATATAGGAATGCTAGTAATTTTTATTCATTGATTTTGTATCCTGAAATTTTGTCAAAGTTATTTATCAGCTGAAGGAGTTTTTGGGCCAAGACTATGTGGTTTTCTAGACATAGAATTATGTTGTCTGCAAACAGGGATAGTTTGATTTCCTCTCTTATTTAGATGCACTTTATTTATTTCTCTTGCCTTATTGCTCTGGCCAGGACTTCCAAAACTATGTTGAATAGGAGTAGTGAGAGAGGGCATCCTTGTCTTGTACCAGTTTTCATGGTGAATGCTTCCAGCTTTTGCCCATTCAGTATAATGTTGGCTGTTGGTTTGTCATAGACGGCTTTTACTATTTTGAAGTATGTTCCTCCAATACACAGCTTATTAAGAGTTTCTAACATAAATGGATGTTGAATTTTATTGAAAGTCTTTTCTGCATTGAGATAATCATGTGGTTTTTGTCTTTAGTTATGTTTATATGATAAATCATACTTATTGATTTGCATATGTTAAACCAATCTTGCATCCCAGGAATTAAGCCTATTTGATTATGGTGGACTCAGTTTTTTATTCAGTTTGCAAGTATTTTACTGAGAATTTTTGCATCAATATTCACCAAGGATATTGGCCTGAAGTTTTCTTTTTTGCTGTATCTCTGCCAGTTTTGGTATCAGGATGATGCTGGCTTCACAGAATGAATTAAGGAGGAGTCCCTTCTCCTCAATTTTTTGGAATAGTTTTAGTAGAAATGGTACCAGTTCTTCTTTGTACATCTAGCTAGCAGAATTCAGCTATGAACCCATCTAGTCCTAGCTTTTTTGGTTTGTAGGCTATTTATTACTGATTCAGTTTCAGAGCTCATTATTGGTTTGTTCAGGGAAGAAATTTTTTCCTGGCTCAGTCTTGGGAGAATATTCGTGTCCAGGAATTTATCCATCTCTTCTAGGTTTTCTAGTTTGTGTGCATAGAGGTGTTCATAATAGTTTCTCATGGTTATTTTTATTTTTGTGGGATCAGTGGTAACATCCATTTTGTTGATTCTAATTGTGTTTATTTGGATCTTCTCTTGTTTTTTCTTTATTAGTCTTGCTAGAGGCCTATCTCATTAATTTTTTTGAAAAACCAACTCCTTGATTTGTTGATCTTCTGAATAGTTTTTCATGTCTTGATTTCCTTCAGTTCAGCTCTGATTTTGATTATTTTTTGACTACTGCTAGCTTTGGGGTTGGTTTGCTCTTGCTTCTCTAATTATTTCAGTTGTGACGTTAGGTTGTTAATTTGGGATCTTTCTAACTATTTGATATGGGCATTTAGTGCTGTAAAATTTCCTCTTCATACTGCCTTAGTTGTGTCCCAGATATTCTGGTATGTTATATCATTAGTTTCAAAGAACTTCTTGATTTCTGCCCTCATGTCATTACTCACTCAAAAATCATTCAGGAGCAGGTTACTTAATTTCCATGTAATTGCATGATTTTCATTGATTTTTTACTCTTGACTTCTATTTTTATTGTGCTGTGGTCCAAGAGTGTGTTTGCAGAATTACTTTATAACTTTATAATTTTTTAACCAGCAAATAGACAAATGGTATTCTGCCTAAAATTTCTATCTTCCTAGAAGCCAGAGAATGAATTAAGTTACATTTCAAAGTTACCTTCCAGGGTCATTAAAGCTATTCTTCATCTGCTTCCAATCAGATTAAAGTAGATCTAAAGAGCAGGACTGTGAATATTATATTCACTGCTACATCCTCAACTCATGATAGGTATTCAGTAAATACTTGTTCTTGCAAGTTTACTTTGTTTCCTCTGTGATAATTCCTCGTTTGTGGAGTCAACAAACCTTACCTAGATTTTCTGCTTATTTTAATAAAAGAATTTTTCAGTGTCAGCGGACAACAAGAAACAGAAGACTAAACTATCAAGATGGAGAAAACATTTTTAATCCCATCTACTAATGGAAACTACATGTAGTTTACCCAGAGCAGCCCCTGTAGGTAAACCAGACCACTTCATGTAAGTAAATATTACCAAAGGAAACCTAAGCAGGGACAGATGCCTTAAGATAATGATTTCTCAACCTGGGGAGTTAGAATGTAGGGGAGGATTCTCAGTATACTGGGTAGAAGATAATGGATATGAAATAAGAAAACCATATTATTTTATGCAAATTCAAATTCATAAAATGAAGTAAAGACAAATTATAGACAAAAAATCTTGCAAATTCTTGACTGATGTTGAAAGATTGGGAAAAATGTTGGTGATGCATGTGAGTCAATCTGTGAATATGTTTAAGAAACTTGTACATTTTTAACATATGAATATGTTGCTACCTTAAAACTGAAGTGGAACCTTAAAGAGAAATGAAGTGAGGAATAGAAATGATGAATTAATTAATATTTGTTAGTTATGTGTCAGATGTTGGGATTTTGTCCTACTGACTTCACCACATGTGGGTGGTCTCCTTTACACAGCCAGATGCACATCAACTTCTGATACTACATCTATACACTTTCGGTTCCCAAGAGATTTAACACCAGCATGCTCCAGCTAAATGCGCTTGCTTTATTTCTGGCTACGGCATCTCTTGAGCTGGTTCTCTACTATAATGAGCCAGATTTCACTACTCAGAAACATGCAGAATGTCCTTGACTTTCTTCCCTAAAATCGGATCTTCTGTTTCCTTTCCTATGAGTTCCAACCCAGTCCTATTGAGTCCTCCAAGGCAAATTTCTCACCCTGTTCCGACTGCCTAGGACGCTCTTCTCCTTCAGGCCAAATGCCTGACACTTGTTCTCTCACTTCATTCAGGTCTCTGCTCAAGTGTAACCTCATTAGAGATCATCCCTGATCACCTTGCCTAAAATAACACCTCTTCACTCTCTGTGTCCAGTCAGGCCTCCAACAACACCTTACTCTATTCATTCCTCTGTATTTTTCCTTATATAGCATGTATCACGACCTGACAACCTATTGTATTATATTATGACATGTGTGTGCATGTGTATGTGTGTATGTGTATATATGTATGTTTTTGGTCTACTAACTAGTAATTACATCCATGAAGGTAGAAACTTTGCTTTATTCTTGTTATATCCCCAACAGTTCTAAGCACATAGCAGGCACAAAAATAAATATTGATTAAATGGGTGAATAAATGAATCTTTTTTACCAGTTGAATATCAAGATATAAAAGAGAAAAGGTACAGTTTTGCTACTACTTGCAAAATCACTACTCATAGGATGATGACCTTACTATATGTCTTTGAAGCCTCATATCTAATTTTGTAGAAAACAGAACTATGTCTACCAAAATAAACATAATTTCTCAATCATTAGAAATGTTTGTCAGAGCAATCAAAACATGGAAAACTATGCAAAAGATAGAGTCAGATGACTGATATTTTTAGGTATGTTCTGTTAGCAATTTTTAGTTTATAAAAACTTTGACTCTCAAGAAAAATGACATCAAAGAGAAATTCCCAGATATTAACAGGCCTTTAACATATATACATGTGTGTGTGTGTGTCTGTGTGTGTGTGTGTATAAAATGAGTATCTGCTGGTAATATAAAACTATGAAAAATTATGATTCTTGACCTGTAAAAAGAGAACTCATTCATGCCAATTTCATGGATCTGCCAAGAGAAGAAATCAACTTTTCACTTTGCTCACTACAGAAAAACATTGAAGTACCATTTTGGTGGTAAGAATGAACAACCACATTCATTCTTTGGTATTTTCCTTTTTCATCATTTATAGTTGTCAGAGCAGTGATCCTAGCATTGTTCCACATAGTCAAATCATACTCAACTTCGTCATTCTGTAGCTTCTTTTAGATTATAAGAAGAAGAAATTTTTGCTGTTTTCATTATAATGTATATGCTGAATTCTACATTGTTTACTTCCACACACAGGGATTCTAAACACAATTTATTATTGTTCAGACCAATACCCAGGGAAGAGAACTCCTTGATGTTCACAATTCATGCATCTTTATTCTTCATTTAAATAAGTATAGTCAACAACTCCTCTGATGAGGAAATGCCAGGGCAGAAGCACTTCAGTTTCCTAAAAGAAAAAGTCTCTAAACTCCTGGATATACCGTATTTTAGATGTCTTAAAGTCCCACAGGAAAAAGAGTTGTGTATGAAAATAATATTATTGGCCGGGCACAGTAGCTCGCATCTGTAATCCCAACACTGCTCCCATCTATAATCCCAGCACTGCTCGCATCTACAATCCCAGCACTTTGGGAGGCAAAGGTAGGCAGATCACCTGAGGTCAGGAGTTCAAGACCAGCCTGGCCAATGTGGTGAAACCCCATCTCCACCAAGAAATACAAAAATTAGCCAGGCTAATTGTGATTGTAATCACAGCTACTCGGGAGGCTGAGGCAGGAGAATTGCTTGAACCCAGGAGGCAGAGGTTGCAGTGGGCCAAGATCACACCACTGTACTCTAATCTGGGTGACACAGCAAGACTCCATCTCAAAAAAAAAAAAAAGAAATAAAGAGAAAGAAAATGATATTATTAACAGTTCACAAGGTACTGAGTGTCTAAATAGAGAGAAATCTCCTGTCACCTTGGTACTGGCTGACATGTGGACTCTGACAGAAGAGTGGGCATCCGTGCCGTAGATGCTTCAGTGGTGTCATCACAGGCATAGTTTTAGTCTCACCTGACACAAAATGTGATTATAGTTTTAAATAATAATCATGAAGGCAAGTAATTTACATTTCAGTCTAATAAAAACACTAAGACCTTCCTTAGCCAAGCAGCTGAAATCCTGCTAATGAGATTCATCATTGGCCTGCTTAGTTACCTCATACATCTTTATCTGCTGATTCCAACTCTCTTCACATGCAGAACTACACATCATTCTTATAAATTATGTGAATCTCTTAAGAGTGAAACATTTCCGAGCAAAACACTACAAGCTTAGGTAATGTAGCAGAATGATCTCTGCTACAAGAGACTCAACTACTAAGTATATTCCTGGACAAGTTATTTTTCAATTAATGTTCCATGAGTAAATCTATTGGAAGCACTGTGGTAGTTAACCCTGGAGAATAGAAAGATGACTCTAATGATAGTTTGGACCTCCAAGTCAAGGGTATGGGTACATCATAGTGTATGTGTATTTCTACAATCTCATAGAAAAAAATAGGATATGGCCACATAGAATTATAATATTACTGTATTCACTGCCACGGTAAGATACATTTTTTAAGAGTTAAGAATCTCTCCATCTTTTACTATAGTCTCTAAAAGTCTGAAACATCTATTCTTTGAATATTTCCTATCACTGGCCCATAAAACTCCCTTGGCCTGATGCTTTGGTGGTGCTGACTGGAGAAAGAGCTAGATTTTTAACAATCATTATTTGTTTTATATTTATTTGTCTCCTTGGGTTTTGTACATCATTATCAATTTGCTTTTGAATTTTAACAATATATTTTATTTAACCCAATATATCTAAAATACTACCATTTCAACATATAATCCAAATTTAAAATTTTTAATGAGACCTTTTACATTCTTAGTAAATGTCTCCTAAATCCAGTGCATGTTTTACACTTACAATACATCTCAATTCGGACTTGACACATTTCAAGTGCTCACTACCCCCACGTGGCTAGAGACTACCATATCAAACAGGGCAGTTCTAGATCTTACCTACACAGACTTTTGAGACCTAATGATTCTCACACTACCTTGTTCTGTAGTGACTGTGCTGCAAATACCTTGTCTAGATTCTGACATGATTTCCCATTTCTAAGCTACTGGTCACATTGAACTTTTAACTCCTAAATCACTGATTCCAGAAATGGACACATTGCTTGGCTCTCTCAATACCTATTTCCTGTCTGACTAACATTGTCCTGCTGCTACATATCTGGCATGACATCAAGTAATTATTTAGGCTTTTCTCGTTAGAAGAGAGTTCTGTTTTGTAGAAAAGGTATCACTGAGTGCAAGAACGTGCTGAATTCTCTGTGGATTCTTTAGATTTACCTATGGCGAGCTTAACTATTTGGAATATAAGACTATTATCTGGTTCCCAGATCCACTCATGGGTACTTGCTGCTTGCTGATGTAGTACACAAAAGAAAATAGCTTTTAAACATCAGAAGCTAAATATTATCCTGGTCTTTCTCTTTAAATTTGTTCAGTGAAAAATTCCTAATTTGTTCCCACAGGCCAATGAATGATTCCCTGTTTCAAGTAGAATGCAGTCAGTGTTATGTGCTCAGAAAGGCAGAGGGAAAAAAAAGTATATAAGTAATTTTCAAAATATACCTAACTCTCTCACTCCCAGTTAACTTGGAAACCTTGATAGTCTTTTAAGTTTTCTATTTTACCTTTGAGGCCAAACCCCTGTGATTACGAGTGCATGCTCACAGGCCAACTTTAACCTTAAAGATGTGTTTTGCTGGCTCACACAGTGTTTAAAATTCATCTGAACCTACATTTAGAAATTGGGAGCTTTCAGCTGGGCATGGTAGCTCACACCTGTAGTCCCAGCACTTTGGGAGGCTAAGGCGGGTGTATCCTTTGAGGTCAGGAGTTTGAGACCAGCTTGGCCAATGTAGTGAGACCTCGTCTCTAATAAAAATACAAAAATTAGCCAGACATGGTGGCACATGCCTGTAATCCCAGCTACTCGGGAGGCTGAGGTAGGAGAATCACTTGAACCCGGAAGGAGGAGGCTGCAGTGAGCCGAGATCGCACCACAGTACTCCAACTTGGGCAACTGAGTGAGACTCCTTCTCAAAAAAAAAGAAAGAAAGAAACTAGGAGCTTTCATGTAAACATTCAGTTTTCTAGCTTCCTTTAAAAAGTTGGAAGACTCATTCACACTGAGCATGGTACTTTTTGGCAGAGTTGGACTTGAGAGGGGCCATGCTTTCTATTTTGATGTATCAATTTTGTTTTCCAAGAAGCCCATCTGGTTCAACTAAAGATTGAAATTTATTGGAATAAAGTCATGTGAAAATTATTTTAATAAGCATTTTACCATAAAATAGAACAAAATGTATAAAATATAAATTCTCAGTTTAACATAAAATGGGCACCTATATCATCACAACTCAAACTATAATGTATTGCCAGTACCAAGGGTCCCTCCATTTGTCCATTCCCAATCAGAACCTCTACCTTCCCTAGGGAAACGACCACTCTTATAACCCCTGAGATTTTTTTGTTCCTTTTGCTTTTCTTTTTAGACCTATGGCTATACATGCATGCCTAAACAATAAAGTTTAGTTTCACCCAATTATAAACAATATAAATGGAATCATGCTATATGTTTTATGCTATTTAGTTCTTCTTTTATTCAAAATTATGTTCATAAAATTCATCAGTGTTGTTGCCAGTGGCTATCATATGTACAATTTCAATGCCATATTCTACTCCTTTGAGTGAATATGCTGCAATTTACTTATCAATTATATTCTTCATGGTCATTTGGATTGGTTCTAGCTTTGGGATAAAGCTGATACAAACAATGCTGTTACAAACAATGCTGAAGGGGACACTCTTACACATGTATCTTGATGCAGATACTCACAAGCAGCTCTAAAATATATTCCCAGGAATAGAATTGTTAGGTCAAAGGGAAGCTCATTAGAGACTCAGCACCCAAAGTTTTTATTGGCAGCTTGTCAATGGGCATGCTTTGCCTGGAATATGCAAAAATTCTAGACTCAGGTGTTAAGTATAAACCAAATTGTTTGCACAAAGAGTTTAGGCATAGTTAGCCACACTTATCTGTTAAAGTGGTGGAAACCCTCCCAAAATTCAAGCTCTCAGGCACCAGCCAAGGCCAACCTCTCTAAACAGTCCTACCAAACACTAGCTCTCAGGCTTGCTGTGCATGTCAACTCTTCTCTGTACATGCCCCAATACCAGACTCACTCAATTACTATTGCTTTGTAATAAGCCTTTATATCTGGAGTTTAAAATCCTCCAGCTTTGACTTTCTTTAGAATTGACTTGGTTATTCTTCCTCTGGAAGTTTCACATAATTTTAGCATTAGCTAATCAATTTACACATACAGTCATTGATGGGATTTTGATTGGGATCACGTTGAATTATACATCATTGAGGGTAAACTGACATCTTTACAATATGCAATCTTCAATTCTTGAAGATGAATTATGTCACCATTTACTTAGGTCTTTAAAATCCCTCCATTTTAAAAAACGTTTTCCATGCAGCATTGTGTATCTTTTCATAGATTTATTCTGAATACTTGATAATTTTTAACGATCTTGTGTCATTTTTAACTATTTGTTTTTGGCTCATAGAAATAAATTAATTTTTGTATCCATCAAACTTGCTAAACTCTTATTAATTTTAAGCATGTATGTATACACTCTTCCAGATGAAATAAGAAGCAGCATAGCATAGTTAGGAGCATAGATTCTGGAACCAAAGTACCAGCTCCACTGCTTACCGGTGTGTGACCTCAGGTAAGTCGCAATCTCTTTATCTTTCTGTTCCTTACCTGCAAAATAGAAATAACAATTATACCTTCCCCAGGGGTTGGTATGAGGATTCACTGAGATGATGTAATAGAAGCACCTAGCACAATCTCTGGCATGTACTAAGCATTAAATGATGGTCATTATTACCATCATCATTATCATCACTATATGTACACACGATAAATAATCACATTTAGCCCCATAGACATTACTATTTTTGTTTATAAAGTCAGTGCCCCTTTAAATTTAGTGACATATTTACCTGTTTCTTTTTCATTCTTTCCTGCATCCCAGTCCTCCCCTCTGGAATCTCTGTCCTTCCATCTTATGTACATCTTTAGAAATTTCTCAAGTGACAGATTATATATTTTTATTTTAAAATGTTTTTATTTCACCTTCTCTTTTACAAAATACTTCCACTGGGTATAGACACTCAGAGCTGGCAGTTACTTGCTTCTCTGTGCACTGAGGTTATCAATCTACTGCCTCCTAACTTCCAGTTTCTATTGGGCTATCAAGAAGTTGACTGTCAGTCTAACCCTTAATCCACTAAACAGAATCATTTTTCTCTAAATCATATTTTTTCTGTAGCTTTATTACAATGTGTATTTCATTGTATTTACCCTACTCATGATTTGTTGTGCTTAAGCCTATTGATTGCCTGTAATCCCAGCACAATGAGAGGCTGAGGCAGGCAGATCACTTGAGGCCAGGAGTTTGAGATCAGCCTGGCCAACATGGTGAGACCCTGTCTCTGCTGAAAATACAAAAATTATCTGGGTGTGATGGTACATGCCTGCAATCCCAGCTACTCAGGAAGCTGAGGCAGGAGAATCACTTAACCCAGGAGCAGAGGTTGCAGTGAGCCGAGATTTCACCACTGCACTCCAGCCTGGGTGACAGAATGAGACGCTGTCTTAAAAAACTTGTTGATTGTTGTCTAAAACACCAAAAGCAACGGCAACAAAAGCCAAAATTGACAAATGGGATCTAATTAAACTAAAGAGCTTCTGCACAGCAAAAGAAACTACCATCAGAGTGAACAGGCAACCTACAGAATGGGAGAAAATTTTTGCAATCTACTCATCTGACAAAGGGCTAATATCCAGAACCTACAAAGAACTCAAACAAATTTACAAGAAAAAAAACAAACAATCCCATCAAAAAGTGGGCAAAAGATATGGATAGACATTTCTCAAAAGAAGACATGCATACAGCCAACAGACACACGAAAAAATGCTCATCATCACTGGCCATCAGAGAAATGCAAATCAAAACCACAATGAGATACCATCTCACACCAGTTAGAATGGCGATCATTAAAAAGTCAGGAAACAACAGGTGCTGGAGAGGATGTGGAGGAATAGGAACACTTTTACACTGTTGGTGGGATTGCAAACTAGTTCAACCATTGTGGAAAACAGTATGGTGATTCCTCAAGGATCTAGAACTAGAAATACCATTTGACCCAGCCATCCCATTACTGGGTATATACCCAAAGGATTATAAATCATGCTGCTATAAAGACACATGCACATGTATGTTTATTGCGGCACTATTCACAATAGCAAAGACTTGGAATCAACCCACATGTCCATCAGTGACAGACTGGATTAAGAAAATGTGGCACATATACACCATGGAATACTATGCAGCCATAAAAAAGGATGAGTTTGTGTCCTTTGTAGGGACATGGATGCAGCTGGAAACCATCATTCTCAGCAAACTATTCCAAGAACAGAAAACCAAACACCGCATGTTCTCACTCATAGGTGGGAACTGAACAATGAGATCACTTGGATTCGGGAAGGGGAACATCACACACCGGGGCCTATTATGGGGAGGGGGGAGGGGGGAGGGATGGCATTGGGAGTTATACCTGATGTAAATGACGAGTTGATGGGTGCAGCACACCAACATGGCACAAGTATACATATGTAACAAACCTGCACGTTATGCACATGTACCCTAGAACTTAAAGTATTTAAAAAAAAAAAAAAAAAAACTTGTTGATTGTTGGCTTTCATTATTCCTCAAAAATTTTCTCTGAATGTCCTCCTACCTCCTACCTATTATTTCTCTCCACTCTTTCTGAAATGCGGAGTTAAGTTCATGTTAGTCCTTAAGATCTTACCTAGCATTGTTTCTTCACCATTTTCCTCTCATCTTTTTCACTTTCTGATTCATTCTGCATAATTTTTTTGGCCTTATCTTTCTGTACATAAAATTTTATCTAGGTTTGACTAACTTGTTCTATTTGATTCATTTTCAAATCTGCTAGATCACATTTGATAGATTTCTATCCCCTGAATCCAGTTTCATTTTGGCTTTTATTTAAACAGTAAATAGTGTTGTTTTATAGACTGTCATAATTCCAGTATCTATAGATTTGCATGATTTCTTTTGATAATAGTGTCTGCTGGTTCTAATTGGTAATAATTTGTTTCTTTGTGTTGTCTTTGAGTATATGCTGTATGCTATTATATGCTGTATGCTGTAATACCCTAAAAAGGCGGGGCATGGCGGCTCACACCTGTAATCCCAGCACTTTGGGAGGCCAAGGCTGGTGGATCACCTGAGGTCAGGAGTTCAAGACCAGCCTGGCCAATATGGCAAAACCTTATCTCTACTAAAAAATAAAAAAAATTAGCTGGGCATGGTAGCAGCTCCTATAATCCCAGCTACTCAGGAGGCTGAGGCAGGGAGAATTGCTTGAACTTGGGAGGCGGAGGTTGCAGTGAGCAGAGATCACACCACTGCACTTCAGCCTGGGTGACAGAGTGAGACTCTGTCTCAAAATAAGTAAGTAAGTAAATAAATAAATAAATAAATAAATAAATAAATAAAGTATTATTCGTAGAAATAACTTGAAGCCTGGAATGAAAATATATTTCTCCAGAGAAGATCTTATAGTGTCCTTGGAGCATATTAGTCTGGTACCATTGTAAATTACATTTGTGGCTTGACATATTTTGGACCTCCCAGGTGATATAATTTGGGGGCTGCCCAGCTTCTTGAGTGCTAGTATACTACTAGTTCCTTTTTGCCCTGAGAGTATGGCTCTTTGGGTTCACAATTTAATGTGAGGGCAGTCACTTATTAGACATCCTACGTTGAGCAATTATTGGGCTTTGATTTCTGTTTGCTTTTGCTGGGAAGCTGTGACAGCTGGTATTCAAATTGACAACAATGGGCAAAACCCTGAGGACAAAGTCTCTACTCCCCTTATCTCTCCGACTTCCCAAATCCTCTTCAACCTTGGCCTGATGTCTTTTTACTATTTTGTCAGATTTTTAGTGCTTTTTAATAATATAGTAGGCTGGGTGCTGTGGCTTATGCCTGTAATCCCAACATTTGGGAGGCCAAGGCAGGAGGATTGCTTGAAGCCAGGAGTTCAAGAAGAGCCTGGGCAACATAGTGAGACCCCATCTCCACAAAAAAAAAAAAAAAAAAAAAATTCTGAAAAGTAGCCAGGCATGGTGGTGTACACTTACAGTCCTAGATTCTGGGGAGGCTGAGGTGAAAGAATCACGTAAGCCCAGGAGTTTGAGGCTCCAGTGAGCTGTGATCACACCACTGCTCTTCAGCGTGGGTAACAGAGCAAGACCCTGTCTCAAAAAAAAGAAGAGAAGAGAAAGAAAAGAGTTTACATTTTTCATCCAGCATTTTTAATAGTTTACAACAGGAAAGTCTGGCAAACTAACCTAAGCCACTATGGAAAAGGAAGTCCCATTATGTACTTTATATTCTCTTTCATACTTTTTCTTTTATTATTTCTCTAAGTGTGTTCCAAAGAATGTCTCACTTACTGATGTTTGCAAAGAGCCAACCAGCTTTGATTGCTTTTTGTTTTCTATTTTATTATTTTTTATAATTAATGCTTTCCTAGCATGTTTTAATTACTTTTCTTGATTCTAATTAGAATGCTCAACTATTCCATTTTTCTTTTTTTCAAGTAATTGCATATAAAGTTATAGACATTTCTCTGAATACATTTTTATTTTAATTTGTCATGTTTTCTAGATGGTCTGTAATATCAGCCTTTACATCCCCTTTAAACAACAATTTATTTAGAAAAGTGTTTCAGTTTTTTTAACTTGAATATATTTTATCCTATATTTTTATTATTAATCTGTCTACATTGCTATAAGTTCAGAGAATGTGGGCTTTAATTATTTTTATTGAGATTTTCTTTACGAACAAATATATGATCAAATATATTTGTGTTCCATAGGTGTTTGCAAATAATATTCATTCTCTGTTCAAGACAAAATTCTTCATTAGATATTAATTCAAATGTTTTGTTATTGAAATCCCCTATAATTATATTTTTAATTTTCTGAATTTGTCTATTTCTGAGAACAGAGTTGGGGTAGGCAGAATAATGGTCCCCCAAAGACGTACATATCTTAATCCCTGAAAACTGTCAATGTGTTACTTTACATGGCAAAGAAGAATTAGGTTTCAGTTGGAATTAAGATTGTGAAAAGGCTGACCTTAAAATAGGGAGATTGGCCAGGCATGGTGGCTCACGCCTGTTATCCCACCACTTTGGGAGGCTGAGGTGGGTGATTGCTTGAGCCCAGGAGTTCCAGACCAACCAGGACAACTTAATGAGACTCTGTCTCTACAAAAAATGAAAAAAATCAGCCAGATGTGGTGGTGCATACCTGTACTCCCAGCTACTCAGGTGACTGCGATGGGAGAATTGCTTGAGCCGGGGAAGTCAAGGCCGCAATAAGCTATGATCACTGCTACTGCACTCCAGTCTAGGCAACAGAGCAAGACTGTCTCAAAAAAAAAAAAAAAAAAAAAAAAAAAGGAGATTATCCTGGATTATCTGGATAGATCCAGTGTAATCAGAAAGGCTCTGAAAAGTAGATGATGGAAGAAGTGGGCCATAAGTCAAGAAATGTGGGAGGCTGCTGGAAGCTGGGAAGGGCAAGGACACAGCACTATGGAAAATACTGTCAACAATATACCGTCATTGTTATTTTCTCTCAGAGCCTCCGAAAATGAATACAGCCCTGAGGACACCTTGCTTTTAGCCCAGTGAGACCCATTTTAGACTTCTAGAGAATCAGATAGTAAATTTGTGGTGTTGTTAGCCACTAAATTTGTGATAATTTGTTACAGCAATGATGAAAACTAACATAAAAGGCTTTTAAAAATCTCTTTGTATTCTTAACATTTTTGCTGTGTAATTTTTGCATAAAGATACAAACACCTCATACTGTATTATAATTAACATAATGGCACGATGCCATGCAATCCTTTCCACCATGAATGTTTTTCCTAATTTTAATATTACTGGAACTTTATTATCATTTTGCTGTTTTATTGTTCCTGTTTTTATTTTCAAACTTCCTGCTCATTTGTTTGTTAACTCTATTTGACAATTTCTGTGATCATCGTTGTTCACTGTAATGTCTAAGCTGTGCCTTATTCCTGCCATTTTGTTTCATGTTCTGATTGTTTATGTTTTGCTCTCTTTTTTCTTTCAGGTTGGATTAATCAGGACTTTGGGGTGAGGTGGGGGCTATTCATTGGTTCTTTGTTTTCTCTAGTTATTCATTCTATTTCTGGCAATTTCCCTTTTTTATTTTCTTTTTTGTTTCTTCCTTTCTCTCTCTTTTCTTTATCAAAAGACATTAATGAGCAGGTTTTGAGGGAAAAAAATCTCAGGGTTTTGATTTTATTCTCTCCTTAATACATCTTCACAACCACTTTAATAATATCTTTATATCACAAATTCCCCTTTTTTCAATTTATTTTTACTTTTCCCGGATTTTTCTGGATTCCTGCCTCAAGGAATTCTCCTAAAGAGTATTTAGATGGTAAACTTTCTGAGACTAACAAGTCTGCAGATGTCTTTATTTTACTTTCACATTTGAACACCAATTTTCTGTATAAAGGTATTGGCTAAAATAATAGCACTGTCTCAAGTTTTGAGGGTATCACTACCTTATCTTTATGCATCTGGTGTTATTAATGAGTAGTGTGATTTAGTTTGATATTTTTATGATAGGCACTTTGCATTTTATTTCTTGTAGCTCTTGCCATTTTCTTTATCTTTGGCGTTCAGACATGTCACCATGCTGTTTATAGGCATAGATGTGCTGTCCCTGCCCCCTACCACCCTGAATCCTTCTACCCACCAGTCAGAGGATCTCTTCAATCTAAAGATTAGAGTCATTATTCTACTTCCTCGATTATTTGTTCATTTTCCCCACACTGTTCTTTCTCAATATCTCCATAAAACCATATGTTTCTCTAGATCTACCCTCCATGACACTTATCTTTGCTGTCACATGTGTTTGCCTTGGCTTTTTGCTTTCAGCTCTGGATGTAGCACTCTGAATCATCACCCAGTCCAGTAATGCAGTCTTCAGTAATGTCCACTCTGCTATATAGCTCGGTTATTTCTTTCTCTTTTTTATCAGAAAGTTTTTAACTTCCAAGAAAATTGCTTCTTTCTCATAATATACTTTTCTTTTTTATGGACAAAGTATGCTTCAAATCTCTAGGATACTTATTTTGTTTATTCTAAAATTTTCTCTTTTCCCTGTATTAACTCTGTTCACTTGGGGCATTTCTTTTCCTATTTCTTGAATCTGAGCCTCTCCCTCACGATATTGACTTTTCTCAAATAACTGCTAATTTTTAATTACCTAATCCTGTTTATATATTTGTAGGTGGACATTTAAATTTTACAATGAGGCTTAAGCACTCTTTCAAGGTATCTTTGGCATCAAAACTCCCACTTCAGAGAACTTGTACTAGTGGGCTTTGACCTGAGAGTGGGGGAATGAACACAACTGTTATTCCACTCTTTAATTAAAACGTTGACTGTCCATCACCCTGGCCTTTATCCATACTCAACTGGAGTTGGGGTTATTCTGGGATTCTTCCGGGAAAACTCACATTTTATTTCCTTTACTTATATAGGATTATATCTTCTTCATCTGTTTCATATCTTCCAGAAATTGCTTATTGTTGTGGCCTTTTCCCTCTTAATTCTCATAATAACCTAATAAAATAAGTACAATATTATGCCCACTTTAAAAAGAGAAAAATAAGGGACAAAAACTTTAAGGAGCTAGCCTCAGATCTCACAGTCAGTGTCAGGATCAATATTTAAAATCAGCTCTAGAGACCACGCTTTGACAACTTTCACCAGCCATTTAGAGCAGGGCTAGAAAAGCTTCCCAGTGTGTTTCATTTAGCTTTTGACTGTACAATATTAAGGAACATTATTGGGAAACTTAAAGTGACCTCCAGCCCACAAGGTTCAAGGAAGCTGAACTTTGCTTATAAATCTGGGAAAAAATAAACATCCCAATTGTCCAGCAGGATATGAACTTACTCACCTAAGACAAAAAATAAATATATATGTGTGGGTTTTCTCTAAGACTTGAAATAAAACTGAAAAGACTGTATTTAAAGTTTGACAAAAATCCAAGATTTCTTTGTAATGGTTCTTAAGTATCTATGAAGTTTCTTATTTGCTTAAATGGAAGTTCTGAAATAGTCACGTATGCCATACTGGTGACTAAAGCCAAAACTATACAGGAAATTGAGAATCAGCTTTCTCATGAGAAATTTCAAGTGTATTTTTTACAGTGAGGGAACTACAATGAGTGGATTAAATACATACCAAAAAGAAACAGAAAACTCTTATTTCTTAAACAGTTAAGAAACTTCCAATGTTTTTAGGTATTATTTTTCATATATGTATACATTTTGTGCTTTTCATACAAAACATAATTTTGCATCCTGTATACTCTCACTTCTCTTTTTTAAGTGAAAATAGTTATATTGGGTTTGGGGGATTATGCTATATATTTGTTTGCTTATGTTACATAATATATTATATAATGTTCATATAGAAATGGTACAATTAGCTATAAATATAGTACCCAAAGATAACCATGATTTTTAATACATGGATGGATGATAATGCTTAGACAGGCAAAATGGCAACTTTACAAAACAGCAATAACATAGAATAGCTATACACATATGTATGTATGTATATATGTATAGCTATTCTATGTTGTTGAATATATATTGTGTGTGGTGTGTGTATATATGTATATAAATAGTATATGTATGCATATATATATATAGTAGCTGAAAAAAGACTTTGCAGTGTGTGTGTATATATATTGAGTATATATACATATATTGTGTGTATATATACACAATATATGTACATATAAATTGTGCATATTTTTCCGTGGCACAAATACCAACCACATTATAGTGGCTGTATACTACTCTATCTTATAGTTGTATACCATAATTTAGTTAAACTATGCCCTTCTAATAATCATTTAAGATAGTCCTGATTTTTCATAATTTTACACAGTCCTACATATGTATCATCATTTGTTCGTCTGATGTATACAAAGAATAAATGCCTGGCTATAAGAGGATACTGTTCCAGTCAACTTTAATATAGAGAAGTTATCACAATTTAAACTCCCAAAAAGAAGATATAAAAGGACCCATTTTTGTTCTCACTGCACCAAAACAAATATAATTATTCTTTTTATCCTTTCCTATATAATATTATTTCTTTGAATTGAACTTTTTCTGTTTCACCTGAGATATATAATTCCAAAAGAAGTTAAGCATCTCTTAATATGTTCATTGAATCTATATCTTTTTCTAGAAAATTCCTTTATTGGGCCACATCTATTTTTACAACTGTCTGCTAGCATTTTTCTAGCTGAATACTGAGATTTTTTTATTTTCTTAAATTTATCATATATATAATTTATATAGTACTTATTATATATTTAGCAAAATTTTTTTAGTTATCTGTCTTTGAATGTTATTTATGAAGTTTTTATGTAATAGAAAATTTTAATCTTTAGCTAGGCTGTTTCATCAACCTTTTCCTTTATGATAACTGCTTAGAAAAATTGTCTCCTATATATTAGTCTTCTAACACTTTGAGGATATCACTATTAATATTTAACTCTCTTTACTACATATGGAATTTATTTAAGCATAAACTATAAGAAAAAGATTAAAGTTTAATTTATCTTTGTTTTCAATCACAAGTGATTTCATTCAATTTTTAGACAAATATTTATGAAGCATCTACTATGCACCATTCAAAATGGGATAGCATCATGAACTGGATAGGCATAGTCTTATCCCTTGCAGCACTTATTATTTAGCAAAAGAAAGAGAAACAAGAAAACAAATATATAAGTACAAAAATTGTGATAAATGGTACCAAGCAAAACATTAGATATCCTGATGAGGAAAATCAGGGAAGGGACACATTTAGATAAGATGGCTAAAAATGGTCTTTCAGAGAGAGCTAAACACTGAAGGACAAGAAAAAGCCAGCCACACACGGAGCAGGGAGAAGAGAGCAGCCTGGGTGATAGGAGAATGTGCAAATGATGCGAGACAGGAAGAGTTCATGTTCTGGGACCTGAAAAAGGACATTTGCCTTCCTTCCTTGTGAAGTGTCTGGTGAAATGTTTTGCTCATTTTCATACTGGGTTATCTTTTACTTATCAGCAGCCAGGGTAATACAAATCACATTCACAATTAGATATTACTCTCCCAGCAGATTAACAGTAATTTTAAACTCTTACATGTGTTGCTGAAAATGTGGAGCAATAGGAATCCTACTCTATTTGCTGGCAAATAAATTTGTACACCCCCCACCCCCCAGTTTTTTTTTTGTTTTGTTTTGTTTTTTGAGACAGGATCTCACTCAATCACCCAGGCTGGAGTGCAGTGGTGCAATCTCGGCTTACCACAACCTCCACCTCCCTGGCTCAAGCAATCCTCCAACTTCACCTTCCTGAGTAGCTGGGACTACAGGTGCACATCACCATGCCCAGCTAATTTTTTGTATTTTAACTGGAGATGGGGTTCACCATGTTGCCCAGGCTGGTCTCAAACCTGTGGTTGGATGGGATTCAGTTTATGATAATGAGTGGGTATAAATGTGATACTCACTTTGCTATATCAGTGTTTTGATGATGGCATGTTTTTTGTGAGTTGTTTGTTTGTCCACCTCTACTAGTATTTGTTCCCACTTCATCTATACCCCCCTTCAAATTTTATACACCGGACACCTAACAGCTATACTTTCCAGAATCCCTTGCCAGCAGAATTCATTTTAGATTCTTCCAATGAGAAACACCCATGAGATGCAGAAGGCAAAAAAGAAGCAAAAACTATTGTTGCTCCCTTGGAGCAGCAGACACAAGTATGGGCTTCAGAAGAGAGCCAACAGGAAGCTCTGCAGCAGCTAAGCTAGTAGGGGCTTTGCAAATCATTCACTTTGATGGTACTGGCCACCAAGATCATTCCTGACATTTTTCAATTATCTCTGCATCTTTCTGATTTCCCAAAAGCAAACTGCAACTTTCTTTGGTCTTTATTGCCCCAGCCTTTCTCCTGGTGCTATAATATCCTATTTCAAATCCACTCTTGCTTGAAACATCTAGACATGTTTGTTTTCCTGACCAACCTATGACTTATATGATGTTATTTTGTTATGGTCAAAAGTTTTGAAAGTAAACCAAAAAATGGGGCTTCTCTTATATAGTTTAAGGTACCAATTACTTAAAGTGGTGACATTTGGTATTTCTACAGTCTCCATAACTTAGATTTACATAACAAATTTACACTTTTCAAGATACTTTCTTATTCGTTATCACATTTAATGCTGTATTTCTTGTTTTTCACAAATATTTATTTCTAAAAACACAGAAGAATATCTTTGTAAAACTTTGCAATTACTAAATTACAAAGTCCTTTTTATCTCAGTCAACTCTTGCTCTAAGGCAAGTTTTGTTATATTCCCCATCTTTAGCTGAGAAAACTGAACTTGTTTCTGTCACAATTATTTTATTTAAGTGAGCCAATAAATGGTATCTTATTGCAGTTCTACATTTCAGCAATATATATATGTTTGTGTTTTAATCTATCTTAACTTTGAGTTAGTCCTCCTGATATTTTAAATTGTCAAATAGGCTTGGCATAGATATTAGGAAATTATGAATATTTTAAACAAAAGAATTTTTAAAATTTACTTTAGCCTATTGAATCGAAGATAATAGTCCCATACCTATAAAATAGTGAGTTAGGACAAAATTATATCTAGGTTTTCTTTTCAGTTCTATACACTATTCAGGCTTTAAATGAAAATGACTTAAACTCAGGGAATATAAAATTCTCCAAGGGTCAAACATGTAAGAACTCTGCAATAGAAATGAAGATAAATATGACAGAAATTTAAGAAGAAGCATGAAGATTCAAAAAACCTATGTACTCATCTCAGTTTCTCAAGAATGGATCCTAATTCTAGTTGAAGGGAAGAAACACTAATATTTTAGGATGCATAATAAATTCAGGACAGATTCCTACACTGGCTGATTTAATGATTTAACATTAGCTGGTTAAATAATACTACAGAATAGTTATCACCTCTGTTTTCACAGATCAGAGAACCAAGGAAAAAAATACTCCATCTATGTGTTAAGGCCTCTAGCTTCATATATTCCTCTGAGTACTTGCTGCTTGAGGCCTCAGTGTTCTAGTTGGAAACTAATTGGAGGGTTTGATCATTCTGAGAAGTCAAGGTGTTTTGTAAAGGTTTTGGGGGACAGCTAATGTTTCTCACAATTCTGCATTTCTTCTGAAAAGAGGTTTGGCAGCATTTGTTCTGGACTATCTTTTTTAGGAAAATTGTATAGCAAATAACCATGGAAGTTAGCAATAGGATCTCCTGCTGGAGCACAGGATAGATTTGCTTGCTTTTCAGGATAATAAAAATAATGTCCTTCCACTATTTACAATAGCAAAGACTTGGAACCAACCCAAATGCCCATCAATGATAGACTGGAATAAAGACACTGTGGCACATGTATACCATGGAATACTATGCAGCCATTAAAAAGAATGAGTTCATGTCTTTTGCAGGGACATGGACGAAGCTGGAAGCCATTATTCACAGCAAACTAACACAGGAACAGAAAACCAAACACTGCATGTTCTCACTTATAAGTGGGAGTTGAACAATGAGAACACATGGACACAGGGAGGGGAACATCACACACCATGGCCTGGGGCATGGCGGGGAAGCGGGAGGGACAGCATTAAGACAAATACCTAATGCATGTGGGGCTTAAAACCTAGATGATGGGCTGATGGTGCAGCAAGCCACCATGGCACATGTATACCTATGTCACAAACCTGCATGTTCAGCACATGGATTCCAGAACTTAAAGTAAATTTTTAAAAAATAGTAAATAATAATATTGTCCTCCTCTGGGGCAAAAGTTGGGCAGGCTTTCTGGCAGCCCCCTTAAAAGAGATTCAGGTTTCCTAAACTCAGGATCCCCCAGCTATAACACAAACTACTGTGGTGGCTGTGTCACTTTCCCTGAAACATGGGGGCAAGGGGAAACTAGGCTGGCATGAAGCTCATACCATCTGCTTGCTATGAGTCCTTTGTCACTGATTCCAGAGTCTCTTGTCTTCTGCCAGTCTCCATAAAATTGTGGCAGTCTAACTTGCTAGCTTGAAAGTGGCATAAAAATCTCAAACTCCCCATGGTTTGTGGTACAAGATTGGTAAGTTAATAAGTGGTAGAGTTTTTATTGAACCTAGACTTCTCTAACCGAAAATCTGTACACTTAACCAATACATGACACTATCCTAAGATGACAGTAAGAAAGTAATCTTGACGTAAGTGAATTGACCAGTACCTACATATGAGTAGTAAACTAGTCCTGGAAAATAATGGAGCCATTTTTTAAAATTTTCTTCTCCTTGAGATTCAAGTTTGTGTTCTTACGTGCATTTCCCTGATGCCATTGACTTCCTGCATCATTCAGGAAGGATTTCCAGTAAATATTCCCTTCACTGTGCACTGAACCCCCAAATTCCCCAAACTCACTTTTTCTCTTACCTATGAGGGAATTCAAATAATCTTTCATTACAAAATCCTTATACCGATGCCTTCTTGTTGACTTATTTCTTGGATAGGCATTATCTCTCATTTAGACTCTAATATCTTCACAGGAAATCTTTTCTTCTATTTTGCATTTTTCTTAGTGCCTAACATTGCCCCACATGGAATAGCCTACAGATAGTTACTTGTCAACTGATAAGCCTCCAACAAAGACAATCTGAACACATTCTTTAGTTGTCTGTGAATCCTCTGCCTTCTCTGTTATTTACATTTCAGCATCTGAAAAGAGTTGGACAAAACCATACACCTGAGTAAACTCACTTCACATCAGTCATCTCAAACCTCATATGACCTGTCAAATTTATCTAGCAATCCTACTCTCTCTCAAGCAAGTCTGCTCTCTTACTCCCCTCACGGCACTTACTTTTCCTCCCTTCTCCTTATTCTCAGCTAGCAACTTTGCCTGTAGTCTACATCATTACAAAAACTAAGGCCATAAGATGACAATCCCTTCATCTTGCAACCACCAACTCTACACATTTAACCTGCAACCTTGTTCATCTGCATGTTTCTACCAATTACATCTGGCAAGGAATAGTTCTCATCTTTTGTAGAATTAACCACTGTATCCTTTTTAAGAATATTAAAAATAAAAAAGCAATAAAAAAGTTCATTATATGCTGTTAGTTCAAAAAGCTAGTTACAAAGTGGCATATGTAAAAATCGTATCGCTGTATTCACAGAAAAAAACTTGAGATATATATTCAAATTTTAAGAGTGAATTTTTATCATAATTTTGTTTTCATCTTAATGATCTTTTATATGATCTAATTATTTTCACTACAATGTGCTACTTCTATAATAAAAGTGTTGATTTTAAAAACAATAGAAAAGTAGAAGTTGGTACTATGGAAAGGAATCTTTTTTGATGTTTCTATACATTGAGCTTACTATTTTATTTTGAATGATATCTTTTCACTAGGTAGATAGATAAATAATTTGCAAGCATTTGCAAGAAGGTAACATTTGGAGATTATTAAATGGTAACTACTAAATTACCCTCCAATCTCCACCACCAATTCAGCTACAACCTCCCACCTCCTTTATCACATTACCATGCTTTACTTTTTAAAAATTTTCCTCTTAGCCTTCTATGTGAAGTCAGGTTATTTACACACTAGCCTACTTGTCTATTTTTCTCCACCTCGGTGTAATCTCCATGAGATCAGGGACTTGCTCAAGGTCCCAGGTACTGGGACATGCTTAAAGCTATATCCCAGTACCTGGAACTGGTAGATGCTCAATAAATATGTGTTGAATTAAATATATAGTAGATGCTCAATAAATATGTATTGAATTTTAAAAAGAGAGAGACAGAGAATGTTAAACGTTGGGTCACTCTCCTATCATGCATTATCAGTCTTTTCCCTCTTGCTGGTGGATCATTCCCATTAACATACATATGTGTGTTAAATCTTTATCATTTATTAATTTTTCTGAGGAATTGTCAGCTTCCTTCTTATTCATTCTTAGAAAGTTTATATTTTATGAATATTTACCTTTACTAACAAATGTCACAAATATGTTCTCTGCTGCTTGCCTTTAAGTTTAAATCTTTAAACATAAAAATTTTTCATAACCAAAAATGTAGGTCATCCCTTTATTTTTTCAGAGATGTGTTTATTGCTTAGTAGGATCTTTTATCAGTCCAAAATTTGGTAAATTATTTTATTTTATTTTTGTATATATTTTTAGCTTTCTTATGTATGGACAATCTAGAATTCATTTATGTGTATAGTATGTTAGCAATCTTGCATTTTCTTTTCAGATCTATAGCTAATGTTTTCATGCTATTAGCTAAGTAGTTAACCATTACATGCAAACTTTACCATACACTTAAGCTTTAAATATATAGGTGTATTTCTGTTCACTCATTTTTTTCTTCATTCATCTTTGCCTATAGATACTTAAAATTCTAGCTTTATGGAACAATTTGACATCTAATCAGATCACTTCTTCCTTTTTATTTTTCCCTTTTTAGAATTTTCTTGGCAATTCTCAGACATTTACTCTTACAGATGACCTTTAGTGTTAACTTTTTAAATTCCATTTTTAAATCCAATTAAGTTTTGTTTGTGGCTGCATTGACTCTTATTTTGAGAAGACTTGACATTTACAGCGGTGAATCTTCCCATACAAAAATATAAATTCATTTTCGCTCCATGTTCAGTTATACTCTTATGTCTTTAATAAAAATTTTATAGCATATAGGAAGAGAGATGTAAGAGGGACATTTTATTTATTTATTTATTTATTTATTTATTTATTTATTTATTTTATTATACTTTAAGCTCTGGGATACACGTGTAGAACACGCAGGTTTGTTACATAGGTATACGTGTGCCATGGTAGTTTGCTGCACCCACCAACTCATCATCTAGGCTTTAAGCCACACATGCATTAGGTATTTGTCCTAATGCTTTCCCCTCCCTTGCCCTCCACCCCCCTAGCAGACCCTGATGTGTGATATTCCCCTCCCTGTGTCCATGTGTTCTCATTGGTCAACTCCCACTTATGAGTGAGAACATGCGGTGCTTGGTTTTCTGTTTCTGTGTTAGTTTGCTGAGGATGATGGTTTCCAGCTTCATCCATGTCCCTGTAAAGGACATGAACTCATTCTTTTTTATGGCTGTATAGTATTCCAGGGTATGTGCCACATTTTCTTCATCTAGTCTATCATTGATGGAAATTTGTATGGGTTCCAAGTCTTTGTTATTGTAAATAGGGCTGCAATAAACATATGTGTGCATGTGTCTTTATAGTAGAATGATTTATAATCCTTTGGGTATATACCCAGTAATGGGATTGCTGGATCACATGGCATTTCTTGTTCACAGTCCTTGAGAAATCGCTACACTGTCTTCCACAATGGTTGAACTAATTTACACTCCCACCAACAGTGTAAAAGCATTCCTATTTCTCTACATTCTTTCCAGCATCTGTTATTTCCGGACATTTTAATGATCGCCATTCTAACTGGTGTGAGATGGTATCTCATTGTGGTTTTGATTTGCATTTCTCTAAAGAACAATGATGATGAGCTTTTTTTCATATGTTTGTTGGCCGCAGAAATGTCTTCTTTTGAGAAGTGCCTGTTCATATCCTTTGTCCACTTTTGATGGTGGTGTTTTTTTCTTGTATGTTTGTTTAAGTTCCCTGTAGATTCTGGATATTACCCCTTTGTCAGATGGATGCAAAAATTTTCTCCCTTTCTGTAGGGTGCCCGTTCACTCTGATGATAATTTCTTTTGCTGTGCAGAAGTTCTTTAGTTTCATTTGATCCCATTAGTCAATTTTGGCTTTGTTACCATTGCTTTTGGTGTTTTAGTCATGAAGTCTTTGCCTATGTCTATGTCCTGAATGGTATTGCCTAGGTCTTCTTCTAGGGTTTTTATGGTTTTAGGTCTTATGTTTAAGTCATCAATACATCTTGAGTTAATTTTTGTATAAGGTTTAAGGAAGGGGTCCAGGTTCAGTTTTCTGCATATGCCTAGCCAGTTTTCCCAACATCATTTATTGAACAGGGAATCCTTTCCCCATTGCTTGTTGTTGTCAGGTTTGTCAAAGATCAGATGGTTTTAGATATGCTGTGTTATTTCTGAGGCCTCTGTTCTGTTCCATTGGTCCATATATCTGTTTTGATACCAGTACTATGCTGTTTTAGTTACTGTAGGCTTGTAGTATAGTTTGAAGTCAGATGGCGTGATGCCTCCAGATTTGTTCTTTTTGCTTAGGATTGTCTTGACTGTACAGGCTCTTTTTTGGTTTCATATGAAATTTAAAGTAGCTTTTTCTAATTTTGCAAAGAAAGTCACTGGCAGCTTGATGGTAATAGCATTCAATCTACAAATTACTTTGGGCAGTATGGCCATTTTCATGATATTGATTCTTCCCATCCATGAGAATGAAATGTTTTTCCATTTGCTTGTGTCCTCTATTATTTCCTTGAGCAGTGGTTTGTAGTTCTCTTTGAAGAGGTCCTTCACATCCCTTGTAAGTTGTATTTCTAGGTATTTTATTCTCTTTGTAGCAACTGTGAATGGGAGTTCACTCATGATTTGGCTCTCTGTCTATTATTGGTGTATAGGAATTCTTGTGACTTTGGCATGTAGATTTTATATCTTGAGACTTTGCTGAAGCTGCTTATCAGCTTAAGGAGTTTTGAGGATGAGATGATGGGGTTTTCTTAATATACAATCATGTCATCTGCAAACAGAGACAATTTGCCTTCCTCTTTTCCTATTTGAATACCCTTTATTTCTTTCTCTTGCCTGATTGCCATGGCCAGAACTTCCAATACTATGTTGAATAGGAGTAGTGAGAGAGGATATCCTTGTCTTATGCCAGTTTTCAAAAGGAATGCTTCCAGCTTTTGCCCATTCAGTATGATATTGGCTGTGGGTTTGTCATAAATAGCTCTTATTTTGAGATACATTCCATCGATAGCTAGTTTATCGAGCATTTTTAGCATGAAGGGGTGCTGAATTTTATCAAAGGCCTTTTCTGCATCTATTGAGATAATCATGTGATTTTTGTCATAGGTTCTGTCTATGTGATGGATTACATTTATTGATTTGCATATGTTGAACCAGCCGTGTATCCCAGGGATGAAGCTGACTTGATCACGGTAGATAAACTGGTTGATGTGCTACTGGTTGATGTGGTGGATAAGCTGGTTGATATGTCGTTGGATTTGGTTTGCCAGCATTTTATTGAGGATTTTCACATCAATGTTCATCAGGGATATTGGCCTGACATTTTCTTTTTTTGTTGTTGTTTCTCAACCAGGTTTTGGTATCAACCAGGTTTTGGTTTTATGAGGCCAGGATGATACTGGCATCATAATATTAATTAGGGAGGAGTCCTTCTTTCTCCATGGTTTGGAATAGTTTCAGAAGGAATGGTACCAGCTCCTCTTCGTACCTCTGGTAGAATTCAGCTGTAAATCCATCTGGTCCTGGGCTTTTTTTGGTTGGTAGGCTATTAATTACTGCCTCAATTTTTAGAACTTCTTATTGGTCGATTCAGGGATTGGAGTTCTTCCTGGTTTAGTCTTGGGAGGGTGTGTGTGTCCAGGAATTTGTCCATTTCTCCTAGATTTTCTAGTTTATTTGCATAGAGGTGTTTATAGTATTCTCTGATGGCAGGTTGTATTTCTGTGAGATCAGTGGTAATATACCCTTTATCATTTTTTATTGTGTGTATTTTATTCTTCTCTCTTTTCTGCTTTATTAGTCTGGCTAGTAGTCTATTGTGTTAATCTTTTCAAAAAAACAGCTCATGGATTCATTGATTTTTTGAAGAGTTTTTTGTGTCTCTATCTCCTTCAGTTCTGCTCTCAACTTAGTTATTTCTTGTTTTGAATCTGTTTGCTCTTGCTTCTCTAGTTCTTTTAATAGTGATGTTAGGGTGTCGATTTCAGATCTTTCCCACTTTCTCCTGTGGGCATTTAGTGCTATAAATTTCCCTCTAAACACTGCTTTAGCTGTGTCCCAGAGATTCTGGTACGTTGTGTCTTTGTTCTCATTGGTTTCAAAGAATTTATTTATTTCTGTCTTAATTTCGCTATTTACCCAGTAGTCATTCAGGAGCAGGTTGTTCAATTTCCATGCAGTTGTGTGGTTTTGAGTGAGTTTCTTAATCCTGAGTTCTAATTTGATTGTACCATGGTCTGAGAGACTGTCTGCTATGCATTTGCTGAAGAGTGTTTTATTTCCAATTATGTGGTCAATTTTAGCATAAGTGTGATATGGTGCTAAGAATGTATATTCTATTGATTTGGGGTTTATAGTTGTGTAGATGTCTGTTAGGTGTGCTTGGTCCAGAGCTGAGTTCAAGTCCTGAATATCCTTGTTAATTTTCTGTCTCATTGATCTAATATTGAGAGGGGTAATTAAAGTCTCCACTACTATTGTGTGGGAGTCTTAGTGTCTTTGTAGGTTTCTAAGAACTTGCTTTATGAATTTAAGTGCTCCTATGTTGGGTGTATGTATATTTAGGATAGTTAGCTCTTCTTGTTGCATTGATCCCTTTACCATTATGTAATGCTCTTCTTTGTTTTTTTTTTAATCTTTGTTGGTTTAAAATCTGTTTTATTAGAGACTAGGGTTGCAACTCCTGCTTTTTTTGGCTTTCCATTTGCTTGGTAAATATTACTCCATTCCTTTATTTTGAGCCTATGTGTGTCTTTGCACCTTAGATGGGTCTCCTGAATACACAGAACCAATGGGTCTTGACTCTTTATCCAATTTGCCTATCTGTGTCTTTTAATTGGGGCATTCAGCCCATTTACATTTAAGGTTAATATTGTTATATGTGAATCTGATCCTGTCATCATGATACTAGCTGGTTATTTTGCACATTAGTTGATGCAGTTTCTTCATAGTGTCGTTGGTCTTTATATTTTGATACGTTTTTGCAGTGGCTGGTACCAGTTTTTCCTTTCCATATTTAGTGCTGCCTTAAGGAGCTCTTGTAAGGCAGGCCTTGTGGTGACAAAATTCCTCAGGATTTGCTGGTCTGTAAATGACTTTATTTCTCCTTTGCTTATGAATCTTAGTTTGGCTAGATATGAAATTTTGGGTTGAAAATTCTTTTCTTTAAGAATGTTGAATATCGGCCCCCCACTCTCTTCTGACCTGTAGGGTTTCTGCAGAGAGATCCACTGTTAGTCTGATGGGCTTCCCTTTGTGGGTAACCTGACCTTTGTCCCTGGCTGCCTTTAACACTTTTCCTTCGTTTCAACCTTGATGAATATGATGATTATGTGTCTTGGGGTTGCTCTTCTCGAGGAGCATCTGAGTGGGGTTCTCTGTATATCCTGAATTTGAATGTTGACCTGTCTTGCTAGGTTCAGGAAGTTCTGGATAACATCCTGAAGTGTATTTTCCAACTTGTTCCATTCTCCTCATCACTTTCAAGTACACCAATCAATCATAAGTTTGGTCTATTTCACATAGTCCCATATTTTTTGGAGGCTTTGTTCATTCCTTTTCATTCTTTTTCCTCTAATCTTGTCTTCACACTTTATTTCATTAAGTTTATCTTCAATCTCTGATATCCTGTCTTCCACTTGATTAATTTGGCTATGGATATTTGTATATGCTTCACGAAGTTTTTTTGCTGGTTTTTCTGCTCCATGAGGTCATTATATTCTTTTCTAAACTGGTTATTCTAGTTATAGTTTCTGTAACCTTTTATCAAGTTTCTTAGCTTCCTTACATTGCATTAGAACATGCTCCTTTAACTCAGAGGAGTTTGTTATTATCCACCTTCTGAAGTCTACTTCTGTCAATTCATCAAACTCATTCTCCATCCAGTTTTGTTCCCTTGCTGGTGAGGAGTTGTGATCCTTTGGACGACAAGAGGCATTCTGGTTTTTGGAATTTTCAGCCGTTTTGCACTGGTTTTTCCTCATCTTCATGGATTTATCTACCTTTGATCTTTGATGGTAATAATCTTTGGATGTGGTTTTTTCATGAGCGACGTTTTTGTTCATGTTGATTTTATTGCTTTCTGTTTGTTAGTTTTCCTTCTAACAGTCAGGCCCCTATTCTGCAGGTCTGCTGGAATTTGCTGGAGATGCACTCCAGACCCTGTTTGCCTGGGTATCAGTAGCAGAGGCTGCAGAACAGCAAACATTTCTGCCTGCTCCTTCCTCTGGAAGCTTCATCCCAGAGGGGCACCCGCCAGATGCCAGCTGAAGCTCTCCTATTGAGGTGTCTGTCGACTCCTGCTGGGGAGTTTCTCCCAGTCAGGAGGCACAGGGGTCAAAGACCCACTTGAGGAGGCAGTCTGTCCCTTAGCAGAGCTTGAGCACTGTGTTGGGAGAACCGCTGCTCTATTCGGAGCCAGCAGGCAGGAACGTTTAATTCTGCTAAAGCTGCACCCAGAGCCGCCCCTTCCCCCAGGTGCTCTGTTCCAGGCAGATGGGAGTTTTATCTATAAGCCCCTGACTGGGGCTGCTGCCTTTCTTTCAGAGATGAAGAGGGACGTTTTATAGTACTTTCACTTCTGCTGCCGTTGTCCATTAACTTAGATTACTCAAATTTAATTCAGTTAGGTGCAACATAATTTCAGAAGTGACACGAAGAATCATCCAGAAATTCAACCTTTGAAAGACCATTTCCTGAGCAGAGAATGGAATTGGGAGAAGTAACATCTTTCAGCCGTCATCCCCTCTCAGGGCACCTAAAGTAGGTCCACTTTGTAGAGTCAGGGATCACCAGGATCTCTTCCTTTGCATGCTTTACTGTTGCCATCACTTCCCGAGTTTCCTTTGCACTGTTTCCAATTTTTAGTTGAGAAAACATTAAATGTTATTACAAAATTCATTATTCTGGGCCAATGACAGCATTTGAAATAGTATGATTCACCTTAACTAACATTCATTAAATCTATACCTTAGCCAATACCATTTTGATTTAGCTGAACACAAGAGTTTCCTTAACAGGTAGAGAGGGGGTTAAAATGGGTAGTTCAAGTGTCCAGCACAGAGTAAAATACTCTGGTATCCAGTTTGATATATTATTTGCACATAGTTTTCTGTAGCTCTATTCTATGCTCCTATTTTTCTGGCACTTGAGAGTGAGAAACAAAGCATCATGTTCTAAGCATTGAGTAAGATTTTCCAATGCTAGCAGGTTTTAAATATTAACATTGATGATGATAAGAGTTGTGATTTATTGAACACTTACTCAATTCCAGGTGCTCTTATAAGGATTTTTAAATAATTAACTTACTATAATTACATAGAGAGGTTTTACTATCCCCATTTGTACAAACAAGGACCTCGAAACTCATAGAATTTAAGTGTATTATTCTAGAAAGTGGCAGAGCCAGGAAACAAACTCAGGTGTGTTGGGATCCACAGCTTCCAGCTGTTTCTGTGCTACCCCAGAGCTTGCCCACTACCACTCAGTGGTTTACCTGCTGTATAGTTATCTATGGTGGCTGTAACAAATTATCACAAACTACATGGCTTAAAACAACAAAAATTCATCCTCCTAAAGTTCATCAGGCCAGAAGTTCAAAATCAATATCACTGGGTTAAAATCAAGCTGTCAATAGGGCTGCACTTCCCCCAGAAGCTCCTGGGGAGAATCCGTTCCTTGCCTCTTTCCCCACTTAACTTCCAGCTTCTGGTGGCTTCTTGATTCCTTCCTTTGTAGCCACATCACTCCAATCTCTGTCTCTGTCTTCACACCATCTTCTCCTCTGTATATGTGTGTGTGTTTCAAACCACCATTTTCCTCTGTTTTATGAGGATATGTGTGATTGTATTTAGGGCCCAGCAGGATAATCTAGCATAATCTCATCTTGAAATTCTTCATTTAATCACATTTTTAAATACCCTTTTTCCAAATAGTGTCAAACTCACAGATTCCAGAGATTAGGACCTGACATCTTTGGGTGCCATTGTTCAACCTACTACACATACTCATGTTCCACAGAGACAAAAGCAAAGGTAAAGGCAGATTTTCCCTTAAGATATTCCCATTTGTGGTATGAAGACAGGGACTCTAAACCACCAAAATGATGAGTCAAGAGAAATATACAGATGCCAAAAACTCCCAGAGGTCAGAGAAAAGGTTTTTTTGCATTATACCAGAAAGTTCCACCATTTAGTTTACGATCTTGCATATAGGATATACTCAAGAAATATTTGATGAATTAAAATTTCTAAAACATTATGAAAATTTTTTGAATATTACTAGCTAATTATGCCACTTATTAATGGAAATCTTTAATTTTTTAAAGAAGAAAACAATACTAAGAAATAGGTTTAAAAGGTAATAAGAAGGACCTATAAAATCATAAGCATTGTTACAATAGCCTCAGCAAAATAAAAGTGAATTTTTAGTCCAATAATTATTTTAAAGAGTTTATTTTTTGTTCTTTCACTTAAAAAATATTTTAAAGACATTTTGAAGAATAAAAAGCAATGAATTTTTTTCTACAGTTTAGACTGAGTAAGTAGAGTAAAAGTTAAAACAGTATCCTCAAATCTTGACTGTTTTACAAAATTGTTTTCAATTGATATGTATAATAGCATAGCCATGTGCTAATATTAATAAAATACAAAACCTAGTAAAAGGAAAATATTTGCCAAGTGTCTGTGTTATCAGAGTTGTTAACACTGGAAAAATATTTACTTTTCCTGATTTGTCATTACTGATATCTAAGGCAATAATTTTAAAGCATATTAATTATGTTGACAAAAGAATCCATCTTAGAAGATTACACTTTGTACTAAAGTAAAGATATAGCAACACTATTTTGTCCTAAGTAAGCAGTAAGTATGAACTGTGATTCAATTTTTAAAATGTAAATTATTAATCTCTATCAGTCTGGGAGCATGACCATACATCTGCTGCAACTCAACTGATTAAATCAGCTAAGCAATAGGAAATTTTAGAAATCATTATTTCACAATATGATATTGCTTTGAAGATGTTAACACTTGGCATCCTATCAGTATAAATTGAACAAGAAAAGGAACTCTACATGACTCTGATAAAGCTTCAGAAGAATATTAAATTAGGGTTTGGCGGGAAAAAAGCAAGGGTTGGGGAAGAAAGCCCTGCAAAAGTAGTAGTGATCACTAAGTAAGCACGATCTGAACTTTTCCACACCACGTATTCATAGTTATAAGCAAAACTGTCTATGCACAAAGTAGTGAGAGTAGGAAATGTGGGAGATTAGAATGATTCAAAATGGATTCAGGTAATGAGTACCTATCTAATAGGGTTGTTGTGAATACTAAATTCAATTATATCAAAAATGCACTAAACTCAGTATCTCAACATCAGCAAGTGGCAGTGTATGTTAATTATTGTGAAAAAGATGTTTTGACTCCTTGTTTGAGGATATTTAGACCAGAGACTTGATATCCAGGAAAGGGCTCTGCGGTACCAGTAAGCTATGTATGTTTCACTAATCATCAGAGAAGTGCAAATCAAAACCACAATGAGATACCATCTCACACAAGTCAAGATGGCGATGATTAAAAAGTCGAAAAATAACAGATGCTGGCAAGGCTCCGGAGGTAGGGAACACTTACACACTGTTCATGGGAATGTAAATTAGTTCAGCCATTGTGGAAAGCAGTGTGGTGATTTCTCAAAGAACTTAAAACAGAATTACCATTTGACCCAACAGTCCCATCACTGGTTATATATCCAAAGGAATATAAATTGTTCTACCATAAAGACACATGCACACATATGTTCATTCCAGCACTATCCCCAGTAGCAAAGACATGGAATCTACCTAAATGCCCATCAATGGTAGACTGGATAAAGAAAATGTAGTACATATACAGCATGGACTATTACATAGCCATAAAAAAAGAATGAAATAATATCCTTTACATCCACATGGATGGAGCTGGAGGCCATTATCTGGAGTAAACTAATCCGGCAATAGAAAACCAAATACCGCATGTTCTCATTTATAAGTGGGAGTTAAATAGTGAGTACAAATGGGCACAAAAAAGGGAATAGTAGACACCAGGGCCTACTTGAGGATGAGGATGGGAGGAAGGAGAGGATTGAAAAACTATCATCTGTTGGGTACTGCATGACAAAATAATGTGTACACCAAACCCTGGTAACACGCAGTTTGTCTATAGAACAAACCCACATGTGTGTACCTGAAATTAAAAAGTTTTAAAAAAAGAAAACTATGGATATAAGTTCTTGCTGGATAGTTTTTGGCTTCGGGGAAGTCTTTCACTTTCTCATAAGACTTGCAAGAATTTATCTGACAATGAAATAAACCAGATAGTTTGGTGAATCCTTTCCAGCCATAATATTCCTGAATAGATGCCACCAGGCAGAACATGAATCATTACCAATAATAGTGGAAACAAACAAGTTAGACTACACTTGAATTCCAAAGAAAATGGTATTCGGGATATCCAGAAAATGGTTACAGAACAAAATAAAATCACTTTTACTTAGAGTCATTTAGAAAGGTTAAGAGCAAAAGTTAGTTGTTAATCACAGGTAGACTTTTGAGAGAAGAGAGAAAACCCTATTGGGAAGATGGTGTAAACTGAGAACAGGGACTCATGCTTTTAATCAAGGCAGTTTTACATGGCCCAATTTAAAAAAAAAAAAAATGTGTTTGAGAAAATTATCAGAAAAGATAGCAAGAGCTCCCCAAAAAATGTATGGCTAAATATTTGCCAAGTCATAGACGTCTCCAAAGAAGTACTGGTCTGTGCAATAGGCAACAGATTTGTCCTTATTTCTTTTTTTTAAATCTCACGTACTCATTCTTTTATTGTGTTGAGAACCCTTAACATCTACTCTCCTAACAAATTTCAAATATACAATAAATTCTTATTAACTAATGTCATCATGTTCTACAATAGATCGCTTGAACTTATCCCTCCTACCTAGCTCAAATTTTGTATCCTTTGACCAACATCTCTCTAATCCCCTGACCCGCTGGCCCCTGGTAACCATTATTCTACTCTCTGCTTCTAAGACTTTGACTTTTTTAGGTTCCCTAAGTAAGCAAAACGATACAGTATTTGTCTTTCTGTGCCTGGCTTATTTCAACTAACATAATGTCCTCCAGATTTATCCATATTGTTGCAAATGACAGGATTTTCTTCTTTTTCAAGGCTGAATAGTATTCCATTGTGTATATGTACCACATTTTCTTTATCCATTCATTGACTGATGAACAATTAGGTTAATTTCATAGCTTGGCTATTGTGAATCATGTTGCAATGAACATTGGAGTGCAGATATATCTTCAACATACTAATCATATTTACTTCAGATATATACTCAGTAGTTGAATTGCTAGATCATGTGGTAGCTCCATTTTTAGTTTTTTGAGGAACCTCTGTTTTGTTTTCCGTAATGGTTGTACTAATTTACATTCCCAACAACAGTGTATAAGGGTTCCTCTTTCTCCACATCTTCTCCAAAACTTGTTTTTCATCGTTTTGGTAATAGTCATTCTAACAGGTATGAGGTGCTATCTCATTGTGGTTTTAATTTGCATTTTCCTAAAGATTAGTGGTAATGAGCATATATTCTTGTGTCTGGTGGCCATTTGTATGTCTTCTTTTGAGAAATATCTATTTCAATCTTTTGCCCATTTTTTAACCATAAGCTGCTGGAAGAAATCATAAGGGAAAAGCTACATGACATTGGTCCAAGCAAAGAATTTTTGGATTTTACCCCAAAACCACAGTCAACAAAAGCAAAAACAGATAAATGGGATTACAGCAAACTAAAAAGCTTCTGTATAGCAAAGGAAACAATCAACAGAGTGAAGAGGCAACCTACAGAATAGGAGAAAATATTTGCAAACCATACATCTGATAATGGATTAATATCCAAAATATGTAAGGGACCCGAGCAATAAAATAACCAGATTAAAAACTCAGCTTTGTCCTCATTTCTAATAAACTAAACCAGTACATCTCAAACTTGAGAATTCTTTAACCTTGAAAATATATCTACTGAGTCCAGTGATGCAAACAGCCTATTGCCCTATGAATACACAAACATTACTTAAGATGAGCTCCTGACCAACACAAACGCAGACATAAGCACTGAAATCACCACAATTGGTAAGGCAGACATGTAAATAACCCCAAGTATATTGGTATTTTTTTAAGATTTTCATCCACATAAAATACTAAATTTAAAAATTATCATAGGGATTATATCTGTGGACCGCAAAGGCTTGGGATTCTACTTTGAGAAACACCATACCAGGTTATGCCAGCAAACAGCTAATTATGTTACAGGATTCCATTGGTGCCACTTCACCAGTCAGAAATCTCTGCAGCCACCGTGACCTCTACCCAGAGCTTCATTCGGTCCTTCTGGGCTCACTCTGCCCACTTGACCTGGCAGGAGGCACACAGCTCATGCCCTGGCCCTGATCTCACACCCACCACAGCTCCACACTCAACCCGCAGCTGGAACGGGCATGCCATGAGCAGTTTCTGCAGTGGGCACCAGCATCTAGATGAGGGGAATGCGATGGCACCTGAAAACTCAGAGATGCCAGCAACTGCAAAGCCCCCAGGGATGTTATAGCTCTTGCTTGGGGAGTCCCAAGGTCTGGACTCCCAAGAGATATTGAGGCTTTTGTAGTTCAGCAAGTGGGAAGGAATGGTGCCCAACAGCTTTTTCATTCCCATTGCTCAGTGAGCAGGAGGGAGCGGCACCTAGCAGCTCCACTTCTTCACACCTGCAGCTGGGCAAATGGGGGTGTGTTGCAGCTCTCTCTTCCTGCCACCCACAGCTCAGCGAGTTCTGGGTTCTTGTCCCACAACCAAGAGGAATAAGGGGCATGGACACCAGAGAGTGAGTAACGCAGAGGAGAATTTTATTGAGTGACTGAAGGAAAGCTCTCAACTGCAAGAGGGGGCCTGAAAGCAGGTTGCCCTCAGCTGCAAGAGGGGGCCAGAAAGAGGGTCACTCCCTATAAGGCTAGTCCGGGATTTTTATGGGCTCAAAACGGGAGAGTGCATGCTGATTGGTCCATGGGTGGTCTTTGGAAAAACCACCATTCAATTGGTTAAAAGGCATCATTCAGAAGGAAACAATCCAGAGAGAGAAGGTAAGACAGAGACAAAATTTCTCACTCCAGTCATGGACTCTATCCGGAACCAGTAGCTCAGTTTTCAGGCTTTAAACTGTCTTTGGCTTGAAGGTCAGGTTTCACCAGGGACCCATCCCTATCTGCCTAGGAATTTATCTGTCTCCTGTCATTATCAATTTTAAAATATTTTATTACATCCATAAGTGACACTCTTGAAGAATAACCAAAGCCAAACTGTGAACAAAATACTTGAAATAGATTTTGTGGGAATGGCTATGAGTAATATCAGTATTTGGGAAAGTAGTGTTTACTATTAAGCACTGATTTACCATAAACATACAAAATCATCCACTACGCCTATTTGTTAATCTTTAGTATTTGAAAAAAAAAAATAACATTTTACAAAGATATTCATACCACAATTTGGGCTTGACCCTGCTCATTCCAGACCACAACAAATGTAAAAACTTTTGACATGTATGAGTTTGCAAGCCACTAACAAATAGTACTTAATGGAGCAGTTATTTTAAAGCAAATCTCCCAAGGGTAGCATAAAACAGAATAGAACTGAAATCCAAGTCGATGTCTTCATTTGTAAATGAGTTTAGTCTAATTGGGTATTATTCATCACCAATATTTGAACTGCATCCTATTTTTCTTGTTGAATTTTTATATGTTAGAGAAAAAGAAAATTAAAATTGGATATCTATTTACCTGTGGAATTGCAAATAAATGTGAGATTAAGACCATTAACTTGTCCTTCAGAGCAATTTTGTCAGTATTAAAAACACATGTATGTTAGAATGTGTTGAACTATTAAACTGCACATGGTTGGATTTAACTATGGAAGTGTCATCCAAGAGATTGAAGGAGAAATCGAAGGAATTGTGTCAAGACATCTGAAAATAGATTCCATCCTTACTCTCTTCTGCTTACTTTCTGCTACTGAATCAGTAAATGTCAGGAGGAGATTGAAAATCATGAAACTCTCGTTTCAAATGAAGTAATTTCTACTAAAGATTATGTATTTCTCTTTTCCTCTGATTTTGGGGGAGGGATAGAAATAAATTATGGTACACTGACCTTGAAGATATGGGAAAAAAGATTAAAATTATTTAATTTTCATCTTGATTTTTGATCTAACATGCACCAGAAAAAGGATCAGCATATTTTACTAGAAGAAAATTGTAGTGTCCCTATCAGATTCTCAGATATCCCTTTACCCCCCGTCACTTACTAGTTGTGAGAGGTTAAGCTAGCAATTTGATTACTCTAGGTCTCAGTTCTTCCTGAAACAAAATGGGAATAATAGTATCTGTCTAGAGGCATCAGACTGGATCAAATGAAGTTTCAAGAACCTTTTCAACATAAAAGATTTTTAGTCCATAGACTTTCCTAATAGTAAAGTTGAAGTTACTCTAGCCTATATAAGCATCCTTAAGAAACTAAACCATTCCACATTAAAATGATCATTGTAAAATTTAATGCAATTTATTTCAGAGATATTCATATAGAATACTTAATATAAACAAAGAATAGTCCAGATCCATTAGTGTCAGGCTCTATAAAAATAGTAACAGCTGAAAGATTTCAAAGTGATAATGTGAGAGCATAAGTTAGAGAAAGTACAGATATAATATTATTAGTTGTAAGATGCTCACTCTCACCTCAGAAGATTGAATACTTAATTCTGAGGATTTGGTTTTAGTTTTTTTTTTCCATGAATATACAATAACTCAAAGTCAATGTAGATAAATTAACTTTGAATATGTGCTACAATTCTTAAATTACATTGGGATAGAACATAAATGAATTAATTGACGAATAATGTTTACTTCAAATTGATGTTAACAATTTTTGTTCTTAATTGGCAGGAAAAAATGTTAGTATTACCATTAATTTTTAAATTTTTCTTTTAATAAATTCCAAACAAATAAAGGGTTAACCATAGAATGTCCAGAAATAAGTAATAAATCTAGATCTAGAAGAATGCAAGAAAGGGAAAAAAAAGAAACCAGAATAAAATGGTACATAAAAGAAAACACAGAACTACATGATAGATTTAAACCCAAATATATCAATAATTACAAACATTTTCATTAAAACGTTTCTTCTTTGGGTCTACCCCACTTATCAATAAGTCTTTGGTTTTGAGGTACAATACAATTTCTAAACCACTCATTGTACCTTTTTTTCTCTCCATTCTTCATATTTATTAAACGTTATTATTTACTCTCCTATTTCCTGAACTTTCATTCTAGAGATCTTTGGCAATGGTTCTTTATCCAAATAATGCTTTTTATTGAATTTTATGTCTCATATTAATTTTATCAGCAACATTTTGGTGAGCTGCTTATAGCTTCGTTCTATATCATTTTTCTTAGTCTCTTGAATTTCATTTTCCTCAAAATCAAAATATAATCTAATAACTTAAAGAATATAAAATGTCAGCTTTTCTACACTGATTTTGCTGAAACAAAATCTTTGGTGTGTTAATTCTGTATCAGTAATAGGATGCTTAGAATTGAGTTTCTGTTTTAAACTTGAAAGCTAAAGACTTCTTCATTCTCATCTTATTTCTTCCATCTGTTTTAATGTTTACGATAATGGTAATTTGCTTTTCTTCCCCCTTCCCTCTCATGTGTCTTTATAAAATTAAGTTAATAGTATGTTCTTTGATATATTCAGTTTTATTTTTACTATCTCAGACTCTTTACTCTTAGAATTTCTTTATATTCCTCTGTCTGTCATATATTTGAAAATAGTTTTTCATTATATATATATGTGAGTAATATCAAAGATATCTTTTTATTTTTAAAAATAGTTGCAACTGTTTTAATAGTTACACATGGTTTTTTAAAATCAAATATTACCAAAAAATACATCCAAAAAAGCACTTCTCCTCTCAACCACATGCAACCCCCAGTTACTGCCCTCAGACAGTAACTGTTCAACTATTTTGCTGTTTTTTATTTCCTCTGTGCTTCTAAATATGTGTATGCTGCTACTTCTGGATGTATCAGGTTTGTCATTACTTTTTGACTCTGATATGGTCGCCTTCACCTCATACCCTTTCCCTATCATCCCACTGGGGTCATAGTTAGTGCTCACATTGTCATGAGTCATATTCCTTACTTATAGAACTTTCCTTTACTTAGAGAACTTATAGAATTCTCTCCCCAGTGCTCAAACATATCAAATAATACAGCAATTTCACCTTTTCTCCTTGTTGTCTTTTCTCTTGGAATAATCCATCCTTCTACTTGAGTTGGGATTTTTTTCTGACCCTCAGCATAGTTGTCATCCTGAAATTTTCATTGCTGTTTTCCTGTGCAGAATTCTCTGTTTTCTTCATCCCAAGTCTTCCTATCGCTTAGTTTATGCTCTCATTTTGCCAAAGCATCTAATCTAGGAACTCTCTGAGAGTAGGGCACATATGAGTTAAACTTGGAGTTTTAACATATATAAATATTTCTTTATTTTCCCTCATTATACTTGATTAATAGCTCCTCTAACTATAAAATTCAAGCTTGGAAAATATTTTCTTTAACAATTTTGAATACTTGGTCTTATTATTTTCCTATTTCCAGTATTGATATTGAGAACACTAAAGCCATTCTAATTTATTTGTATATAGCTGGTTTATTTTCTTGAAAGCTTTTAGGATCTTTACCTTATTCTTGTTTCTCTGAAATTTCACATGATATAAAATTGATATAAACCTTTTAAAAATTTATTGTCTTGGGCATTTGGTATGCCCTATCAATCTTGATTTGGATGCCCTTGAGAGTTTTCTGGAAACTTTTTGTCATTTAATTTTCTCCCCTACATTTTTTCTGTTTTTGCTTCCTGTGACTACTAGTAGTAAGCTACTGGCCCTCCAAGATAAACCCTCAAATTTTCCTCTCTTTTGTCTGTTACATTCCAAATTATTTGGCATTTTGTCCAGCTTTCTGAGAAAATTTCACTAACTTAAAAGTTCAACTTAAAAGTTGAATTTTTCTTCAACTTTTAAATTCACCATTTTATGTAATCTTATATTTTGTTGTTTATTTTATTTTTAGGAGATTTTTTTGCTCTTTGATTGGTTCTCTTTTAGAGTATCTTCTTCTTGTTTCATGTTCACAGCATTTTTATTATCTGTCTGAGGACATTATTTATAAATTTATTTCGAGTTCTTCTCAATAATCTAAAGATTACATTTTTCCACTTGTTTGCCTGTTTGTTTTAATCTGCCTTTCAGTCTGGAGTCATTCTCTGAATGTCTAGTGATATGTAATTAAGCTTATATTTCAGAGTTAATTATTAAAACAGTATTTTGAAGGCTCCACATTTATGGTAGATGGCATTTGTTAACCCATGAGCTTCAGAATGGGTTGAATGAGAAGTCAGTCTTTTCACTGAGGCACCCTGAATTTAGTCTTTCCTCAAGAAAATAATACTCCAATCTCCTGTTTGCATACAGTTGGCAGGAGAGTGCATATGCCTTTTAGTGACGTTCAAAAATCAAACTGGTGGGTAAGAACTGAAGATTTTATCATTCAGAATTTGGTATTCTCAAGTATACAGCATCTTTGATACAATAAGCATCTGTTATAATTTTTGATAAGGAAAGAAATCTGGGGCACCAAATGTTTTATATACAGATTTTCAATAAAACAAATATATCTGTAAGATCAATAAAAGAAAAGGAAAAGAAAGGAAAATTAAATGAATTCAACTTTTTATTTTAAAATGTTTTGTTTCATTAGTTAATTTTTAAATCCTCTTAATTTTTTTCCTTTTGATGGAACACATACTCTAATAATTGCAGTAACTGTTTCTCTGAATGATTTAGAGATATCAGAAAATTTTTAAGAGAGACACTGAGGCCAGGCATGGTGGCACATGCCTGTAATCCCAGCACTTTGGGAGGCTGAGGCAGGCAGATTTCTAGAGGCCAGTCCAAAACAAGCCTGGCCAACACGGTAAGAACCTGTCTCTACTAAAAATACAAAAATTAGCCAGGCATGGTGGCAGTTGCCTATAATCCCAGCTACTCGGGAAGCTAAGGCAGGAGAATCACTTGAACCCAGGAGGCAGAGGTTGCAGTGAGCTGAGATCACACCACTGCACTCCAGCCTGGGTAACAGTGCAAGACTCCATATCAAAAAAATATAATAAAAAGGCAAAAAGTGGATATAAAATTAGTAACTGACTTAGCAGAGAGGAGAAAGCTACAAATAATGACTGCCAACCACTCTGACTTTCTTAGTTCTACTCCCCGGGAAGATCGTTCCTGTCAGTGCTCTCGAAGCTCACTTCTGAGGAAGTCACTGGGGAAAAATTCTGTTAACATTAGCAGCTCCTTCCTATTGTTATTAATTTGAGGTCTCTGGATAGCAGCTAATAAACTGAGCCTTTGGTTTCCAGGGTTTATTTATTCCAAATACCAATCTTTCAGGCAAGTATTCAAAGCCAATGAGCATATGATGCTATGTAGAGACCTTGAATCTCCATGCCAGTCTTGAAATTCTTGTCTTATAGCAGTAGACTTCAATATTCTACCTTCAATATTCAGACTTCAATCTTCTGATTTTATCTTGACTTCTAACTCAGTACAAGATTGAAATGGTTAATTAGAAACAATATTCCCTTCCCAAACAGCATCCAAGTATTCTGGCAGCTCATCACCATTAGATCTACCTTATGAGAAATATAAAAGGGAGTCCTTTAAGTTGAAACAAATTGACACTAACAATATGAAAACATAAAAAGGTATAAAACTTACCATAAAGGTACGAATACAGTCAAATTCAAAATACTCAAATACTTTGATAGTATGTAAGTTAAAAGATAAAAGTATTAAAATATAGCTATAATATTTTAATGGATACACATATATAAATGATGTAAATTGTGACATCAACTACATAAAGTGTGGAGGGAAGAGAGGTTGAAGTATGGACATTGTGTATATAGTCAAAGTTAAGTTGTTATTATTTTAAAATAGACTGTTAAAACTATAATATGCTTTATATAAGCCTCTGGGTACCACAAAGAAAAACATATAGTAGATACAGAGAAGACAGAATGGAATCAATTTATACCACTATAAAAAAAAATTGTTAAGTTACAAAGGAAGACAGCAAAAGAGGAAGAAAGAAACAAAGGAACCACACAACAGTCAGAAAACAACAAAATGGCAATAGTAATTTCTTACCTGATAATAAAAATTTTAAGTGTAAATGCATTAAATTCTCTAATCAAAAGACAGAGCAGATCAGTGGATTTAAAAAAAAATCCAAATATATGCTGCCTACAAGAGACTCTCACTTTAGCTTTAAAGATACACATAGGCTGAAAGTGAAGGGATGAAATAATGATAATCTTTGCAATCGTAACCAAAAGACAACAGGGTAGCCATACTTATATCACACAAAATAGGCTTTAAGCCAAAAAAGACAAATAAATTTTAAGTAAAGAGACAAAGAAGGTGATTATATAATTATAAAAGGACCAGATCATCAACAGAATAAATTATACATATATATGCACCCTACATTGGAACACAGAAATATATAAAGCAAATATTAACAGAACTAAAGGGAGAGATAGACAGCAACATAATAATAGCAATAGAGGACTTCAATACCCCATATTTAATAATGGATAGAAAAATCAATCAGGAAACAGCAGACTTCAACAACACTATACAACAAATGGACTTAACAGACATATACATAACGATCCATTCAACATCAGCAGAATACACATTCTTTACAAGCACACACAGAATATCATCCAGAATAGATCATGTATTAGACAAAAAACAAGTCATAACAAGTTTAAGAAGACTGAAATAATATCAAGTGTTTTCCAACTACAATTATATGAAACAAGAAACCAATAACGGAAGGAAAGTTACATAATCCACAAATATATGGCAATTAAACAATATGCTTCTAAATAACCAATAAGTCATTAAAGAAATCAAAAGTGAAATAAAAAAATATCTTGAGAAAAATGAAAATGAAAACACAACATAGCAAAACTTATGGAAAATAGCAAAAGCAGTTCTAAAAGAAAAGTTTCTAGTGATAAATGCCCACACTAAGAAGAAAGAAAGATTTCCATAAACATCCTAACTTTATACCTCAAGAAACTAGAAAAGGAACACACTAAGCCCAAAGTTAATGGAAGAAGAAAATGATAAAGATCAGTACAGAAATAAATGAAAGAGAAACTATAAAAACAATAGAGAAGATCAATGAAGAAAGGATTTTGAATGTTTACAACACAAATAAATAATAAATGCTTGAAGTTATGCATATGCTAATCATCATAGTTTAATCATTACACATTGTGTACATGTATCAAAATATCACTCTGTGTCCTATAAATATGCACATTACATGTCAACTAAAAATAAAATAAAATTCATTATTTGATTCTATTTTAAAAAGGATCAATAAAACTAATAGCTGATTTTTTGAAACAAACAAAATTGGCAAGACTTTAGCTAGACTAGCTGAGAAAAAATGAGAGAAGATTAAAATGATTAAAATTATAAATGAAGGAGGTGACATTACAACTGATGCTGCATAAATTTTTAAGGGTCATAAGAGATTATTATGAACAGGTCTATGCCAAAAAACTAAAAACCTAGAGGCAATGGATAAATTCCTAAATATTTACAACCTACCAAAACTGAATCATGAAGAAATAAAAAAACCTGAACAGGGCTGGCACAGTGGTTCACGCTTGTAATTGCAGCACTTTGGGAGGCCAAGACAGGAGGATTGTTTGAGCCCAGGAGTTCAAGACTAGCCTGGGCATCATGGCAAAACCCCATCTGTATAAAAAATACAAAAATTAGCTGGGCATGATGGCACATGCCTGTAGTTCCAGCTACTCTGGAGTCTGAGGTGGGAGGACTGCTTGAGCCTGGGAAATTGAGGATGCAGTGAGCCATGATCATACTACTGGCCTCCAGCCTGGGTGACAGAGCAAGACCCTGTCTCAAAAAATAAAACATAAAATAAAAATCTGAACAATTATAAGTAAGGACATCGAATCAGTAATCAAAAACCTCCTGAGAAAGAGAAGCTCAAGACCAGATGGCTACAAGGGTGAATTTTACCAAACATTTAAAGAAGAATTAATGCCAATCCTTCTCAAACTCTCCCAAAAAATGGAAGAGGAAGAAACACTTCCAAACTCATTTTACTGAGTCAGCATTACTCCGATGATACCAAAGCCAAATAAAGACACTGCAAGTAAAGAAAACTGCAGGCAGGCTGGGCACAGTGGCCCATGTCTGTAATACTAGCACTTTGGGAGGCCAAAGCAAGTAGACCACTTGAGCAGTGGCCCACATCTGTAATACTAGCACTTTGAGAGGCCAAAGCAAGAAAAGCTGGAGACCAGAAAAGCTCAGAAGTTCAAGACCAGCCTGAGCAACACGATGAAACCCCATCTCTACAAAAAAATACAAAAGTTAGCCAGGCATGGTGGTGTGAGCCTGTAGTCCCAGCTACTTGGGAGGTTAAGGTGAGAGGACTGCTTGAGCCCAGGAGGTCAAGGCTTCAGTGAGCCTCAATCATACCACTGCACTCCAACCTGGGCAACAGAGCAAGACCCTATCTAAAAAAAAGAAAGAAAGAAAGAAAATAAAAGAAAAAGAAAAAAGAAAGAAAACTGCAGGCTAATAACCCTGATGAACATAGATGCAAAAATCCTCAACAAAATACTAGCAAACCAAATTCAATGGCACATTAAAACAATTATGGATTATTATCAAGAAAGACATATCCCAGAGATGCAATGACGGTTCAACATACACAAGTAAATATGACATATCATATTAAGAGAATACAGGATAAAAATCATATCATCATTGCAATTAATGCAGAAAAAGCATTTGACAAAATTTCACATCCTATCCCAATAAAAACTCAACAAAGTAGGTATGTAGAAGAAACATAACTGAGCATAATAAAAGCCATATATGACAAGCTCACAGCTAACATCATACTTGATGGTGGAAAACTAAAAACTTTTCTCTAAGATTGGGAACAAGACAAGGATGCTCACTGTCCCTACTTCTATTCAATGTAGTACTAGAAGTCCTAGCCAAAGTAATTAGGCAAGATTTAAAAAGTGAAAAGACATTCTACTCAAAAAGAAATAAGTACATGACATTATCTTATATATAGAAAACCCCAGGGAGGCCGAGGTGGGCAGATCACGAGATCAGGAGATCAAGACCATCCTGGCGAACACAGTGAAACCCTGGCTCTACTAAAAATACAAAAAAAATAGCTGGGTGTGGCGGCGGGTGCCTGTAGTCCCAGCTTCTCGGGAGGCTGAGGCAGGAGAATGGCGTGAACCCGGGAGGCAGCGGAGCTTGCAGTGAGCTGAGATCACGCCACTGCACTCCAGCCTGGGCGACAGAACGAGACTCCATCTCAAAAAAAAAAAGAAAGAAAACCCTAAATACTCTACAAAAATTAAAAACTGTTAGAGCTAATAAATGAATTTAGTAAAGGTACAGGGTACAAAATCAAAATACAAAAATCAGTTACATTTATAATCACTAACAACAAACTATCTGAAAAAGAAATCAAGAAAACAATCTCATTTACAGTAGCATCAAAAAGAATTAACTATTTAGGAATGAATTTAACCAGGTAAGTGAATGATCTGTACCCTGAAGACTACAAGAGGTTGATGAACAAATTCGAAGAAGACATAAATGGAAAGACATCCTGTGTTCATGGATTAGATGAATAAATATTGTTAAAATGTCCACACTATCCTAAGCAATCTACAGATTCAATGCAATCCTTATCAAAATTCCAACAGTATTTTTCACATAAACAGAAAAAAAATCCTCAAATTCATATGGAGCCACGAATAGCCATGGAGACCCTGAATAGTCAACACAATCTAGAGCAAGAACAAAACTAGAGGCACCACACTACCTGATTTCAATATATGTAAAAAACTATTGTAATCAGAACAGCATCGTGTTGGCATAAAAACAGACATAAGACCAATGGAGCAACACAGACAGCCCAGAAATAAATCCATGCATTCAGAGTCAATTGATCTTCAACAAAGGTGCCAAGAACACAAAAGAGGAAAGGATAATCTCTTCAATAACTAATATTGGGAAAACTAGATATTCACATGCAGAATAAAATTGGCTCTTATACCATATATAAAAATTGACTCAAAATGGATAAGATTTAAAAAACTCTGAAACTCTTAAAACTACTAAAAGATAACATAGGGAAACATCTTCTTGACATTAGTCTTGGAAACCAGTTTTTTACACATGACTCCAAAAGTACAGGCAAGAAAAGCAAAAACTAATGCAAATGGCATTACATCAAACTAAAAAGCTTCTGTACAACAAAGGAAACAATCAGCAGAGTGAAGAGATAATCTGTTAAATGGGAGAATATATTTGAAAACCATAAATCTCATAAGAGGCTAATATCCAGAATATATAAGGAACTCAAATAACTCAATAGCAAGAAAACAAATAACCTGATTTTAAAATGGGCAAAAAACCTAAATAGACATTTGTCAAAAAAAGACATACAAATGGCTAACAGGTTCACTAAAAACATCACTAATCATCAGGGAAATGCAAGTCAAAATCACAATGACATATTACCTCATACCTTTTAGAATGGCTATTATCAAAAAGATGAAAGATAACCAGTGTTGGTGTGGCTGTGGAGAAAAGGTAATTCTTGTACACTGTTTAGGAGTGTAAACCAGTACCACTTTTGTGGAAAGTAGTATGGACGTTACTGAAAAAGCTAAAAATAAAACTACCATGTAATCCAGCAATCTCACTACTGCATATACATTCAAAGGAAATGAAATTAGTATGTTGAAGAGATATCTGCCTTCCCATATTCATAGCAGCATTATTCACAGTAGCCAAGATATAGAATCAACCTAAGTGTCCATCAACAAGTGAATGTAACAAGAAAATTGATACACACACACATACACAAATAGAATAATATTCAGTTTTTTTTTGTTTTTGTTTTTGTTTTTGTTTTGAGACAGAGTCTTGCTCTGTTACCCAGGCTGGAGTAGAGTGCTACCATCTCGGCTCACTGCAACCTCCACCTCCCAGGCTCAAGCTATTCTCGTGCCTCAGCCACCCAAGTGGCTGGGATTACAGGCATGCACCATCACACACAGCTAATTTCTGTATTTTTAGTAGAGACGGGGTTTCGCCTGTTGGCCAGGGTGGTCTCAAACGCCTGACCTCAAGTGATCCACCTGCCTCAGCCTCCCAAAGTGCTGGGATTACAAGCATGAGCCACTGTGCCGAGACTACTCAGTCTTTAAAAAAGAAGAAAATCCTGTCATTCGCAACAACATGGGTGAACCTGGAGGACATTATGCTAAGTGAAATAAGCCAGCCACAGAAAGACAAATATTGCATAATCTCCCTTATATAGAGAATCTTAAAAAGTTGAATTCAGAGAAACAGAGCAGAATGGTAGTTGCCAGGGGTTAAGGAGTAGGGAACATGGAGAAATGTTGGTCAAAGGTATAAAGTTTAAGTTGTGCAGGACGAATAAATTCTAGAAACCTAATGTACAGTATGGTGAATATAGTTAATAATACTGTGTTATATACATGAAATTTGCTGCGTACATCTTAAATGTTCTCACCACCCCCTCTCCCCAAAAATGACAGATAACTATTGTGAGATGGTAGATATTTTTATTAGCTTGATTGTACTCATTTCACAATGTATATGAATATCAAAACATCATGTTGTACATTGTAAATATATACAATTTTTATGTAAATTATACCTCAATAAAGCCTGGGGTGGGAGAGGGTAAATGATCAAGAGCCATTAAGAAAGGATGCTTGTGGCTTCCATACTGGAAGGAGTTGGGCTGTGTGTGTGTGTGTGTGTGTGTGTGTGTGTGTGTGCACGCGCACGCAGGAGGTTAACAGCCTGGCTATTCAACTTTCCCCAGAGGAGATCCCTTTTGTCCTTCTTTACCTGGTTCTCATGTAATCAACAGTATAGATATCTGTAATTAAGATAATTATGAGAGGATTTATTGGCAAATGGAATGAAATCCAGCACCTGTGCAATCTTAAGACATCCATTATTTGAGCGACAAACTAATGGATATACCTGCTACCTCATCATCTAGAATGTTCCAGTACTATCCTTGTATTATGTAAGCTTAAGCAGTAAAGTGCCTGGATGTCATGTCCTCTGCTTGTTTGAAGGGTTATTATGAGAACTGCTTTGTTAAACAGCAAAAAAAAAAAAAAAAAAAAAAAAAAAAAGAAGACAGACAGACAGACAGAAAGAAAGAAAGAAAGAAAGAAAAGAAATGAAAAAGAGAAAGAAACTTACTTTTCACCATATATTCTTCTATACTTTTAAAATTTTGTACCATAATTGTGACTTATTTGTTAAAAATAAGTATTTTTTTACACTGAATTTATCATCCTCCTCATGAACCCACCTATTCCACCTTAGAAATTTTTCTTTTGGTAAAAGGCATCACCATTCACCTAGTTACTCGTACTAGACATGTCAGTATTTTCTTCAACTTTTATGTCAGCCTCAATATTTACATCTCACAAAGCACCAAATCAAGTCATTTTTTATAAGACCGATTTGCATATCTAGTCCCTCTATCCTTATTGTCACTACTTCATTTCAAGCCTTCCAAATGTCTAGTGGGACTAGTGAGATGGTCTTTTGTCTGGTTTTTCCTCCATCAACTCCTCCTAGTTCCTGTCCACTTTCCAAATTGCCACTAGTTATAATTTGAAAACAATTTGAATGCGTCACGACTTCTTATAAGCCCTCCATAGAGATGCTTGATAAATAACCTATTCATTTGAGTTGATGGACTGGAAAAAAAAACTGCAAAAAGAAAAATTTTATGAAACAAACTAAAAATCAGGCCAGATGCAGTGGCTCACACCTGTAATCCTAGCACTTTGGGAGGCCAAGGCAGGCAGATCACTTGAGGTCAGGAGTTGGAGACCAGACTGACCAACATGGAGAAACCCTATTTCTATTAAAAATAAAAAATTGGCCAGGTGTGGTGGTGCGTGCCTGTAATCCCACCTACTCAGGAGGCTGAGGCAGGAGAATCTCTTGAACCCAGGAAGCAGACATTGCAGTGAGCTGAGATTGCACCATTGCACTCCAGCCTGAAAAGCAAGAGCAAAACTCCATCTCAAAGAAAAAAAATCAAAAAATGCTAGGATTTCTTTTCAGATTTTCTATTAACTTGGCAAGCCTAGAAAAAATTTGTCTTTTTGAATCCCAATTTTGTCAATATAAAAATAAATATACCACACTAACTGACAAGAGAATTTGCTAATGATTGCAGAGCATATGGAAAGTTTAAATAAAGCTCCCAAACATTTATTAAGTCATGGGTTTCAGTTGCCTGTTTAATTAGAGGCAATTTACAATTTACAATTTACAGTGAACTATTCTCCATTTGTTTTGAGAAGCTGTCAAATAGATGTTTGAATTATACTATAATCTGGGCAACTATAATTTAGTGATTGCTACATTTGAATTTTAAGTATATTTGAGTATGTATTAAGTCAGAAATCTAACCTAAAAAACACATACTTTAATAGGCTGAGCTTTATTTAAATTTTAGAAATTCAAAGAAAAGGGGCAGAAATGTATGTGACATTAGATTTTATGCTTGGTTAGTATTTAGGAAAACAGCAACCCAGAAGCAAAGTCAACAATAAATCTGAAAAGAAACAATTTCAGAAACAATAACACTTTGTACACTAAATGGGGAGACATGTATAGCAGCAACATTGGCAAAACTTTTTTATCCAAAGAGAATGGAAAAACAGAAATATTTACAATGAAAGTGAAAATAAAAGTATGCATGCTCTTTAAAATTGCTATAATGGTTCTTTATCCTCCCTACTACAAAGGGCTCCCTCAGTAGACAAAATTTCCTCCACTCTTCTGGAACAGACATCACAGACTCAGAGTCTAAAATAAACCTTTCTCAGCCAGGCACAGTGGCTCATGCCTGTAATCCCAGCACTTTGGGAAACCAAGGTGGGCGGATCACTTGAAGTCAGGAGTTTGAGACCAGCCTGACCAACATGGTGAAACCCCATTTCTACTAAAAATACGAAAATTAGCCCGGTGTGGTAGCGTGTGCCTGTAGTCCCAGCTACTACTCGGGAGGCTGAGGCAGGAGAATCGCTTGAACCCGGGAGGTGCAGGTTGCAGTGAGCTGAGATCATGCCACTGTACTCCAGCCTGGGCAACAGAGTGAGACTCCATCTCAAAAATAAATAAATGGAAGATGGCCGAATAGGAACAGCTCCAGTCTCCAACTCCCAGCGCGAGCGACACAGAAGACCGGTGATTTCTGCATTTTCAACTGAGGTACTGGGTTCATCTCACTGGGGAGTGCCGGACAATCGGTGCTGGTCAGCTGCTGCAGCCCGACCAGCGAGAGCTGAAGCAGGGCGAGGCATTGCCTCACCTGGGAAGCGCAAGGGGGAAGGGAATCCCTTTTCCTAGCCAGGGGAACTGAGACACACAACACCTGGAAAATCGGGTAACTCCCACCCCAATACTGCGCTTTAAGCAAACAGGCACACCAGGAGATCATATCCCACACCTGGCCGGGAGGGTCCCACACCCACGGAGCCTCCCTCATTGCTAGCACAGCAGTCTGTGATCTACCGGCAAGGCAGCAGCGAGGCTGGGGGAGGGGCGCCCGCCATTGCTGAGGCTTAAGTAGGTAAACAAAGCTGCTGGGAAGCTCGAACTGGGTGGAGCTCACAGCAGCTCAAGGAAACCTGCCTGTCTCTGTAGACTCCACCTCTGGGGACAGGGCAATAACAAACACAGCCGAAATCTCTGCAGACGCAAACAACTCTGTCTGACAGCTTTGAAGAGAGCAGTGGATCTCCCAACACGGAGGTTGAGATCTGAGAAGGGACAGACTCCCTGCTCAAGTGGGTCCCTGACCCCTGAGTAGCCTAACAGGGAGACATCCCCCATTAGGGGCAGTCTGACACCCCACACCTCACTGGGTGGAGTACACCCCTGAGAGGAAGCTTCCAAAGCAAGAATCAGACAGGTACACTCGCTGTTCAGAAATATTCTATCTTCTGCAGCCTCTGCTGCTGATACCCAGGCAAACAGGGTCTGGAGTGGACCTCAAGCAATCTCCAACAGACTTACAGCTGAGGGTCCTGACTGTTAGAAGGAAAACTATCAAACAGGAAGGACACCTACACCAAAACCCCATCAGTACATAACCATCATCAAAGACCAGAGGCAGATAAAACCACAAAGATGGGGAAAAAGCAGGGCAGAAAAGCTGGAAATTCAAAAAATAAGAGCGCATCTCCCCCGGCAAAGGAGCGCAGCTCATCGCCAGCAACGGATCAAAGCTGGACGGAGAATGACTTTGACGAGATGAGAGAAGAAGGCTTCAGTCCATCAAATTTCTCAGAGCTAAAGGAGGAATTACGTACCCAGCGCAAAGAAACTAAAAATCTTGAAAAAAAAAGTGGAAGAATTGATGGCTAGAGTAATTAATGCAGAGAAGGTCATAAACGAAATGAAAGAGATGAAAACCATGACACGAGAAATACGTGACAAATGCACAAGCTTCAGTAACCGACTCGATCAACTGGAAGAAAGAGTATCTGCGATTGAGGATCAAATGAATGAAATGAAGCGAGAAGAGAAACCAAAAGAAAAAAGAAGAAAAAGAAATGAACAAAGCCTGCAAGAAGTATGGGATTATGTAAAAAGACCAAATCTACGTCTGATTGGGGTGCCTGAAAGTGAGGGGGAAAATGGAACCAAGTTGGAAAACACTCTTCAGGATATCATCCAGGAGAACTTCCCCAACCTAGTAGGGCAGGCCAACATTCAAATCCAGGAAATACAGAGAACGCCACAAAGATACTCCTCGAGAAGAGCAACTCCAAGACACATAATTGCCAGATTCACCAAAGTTGAAATGAAGGAAAAAATCTTAAGGGCAGCCAGAGAGAAAGGTCGGGTTACCCACAAAGGGAAGCCCATCAGACTAACAGCAGATCTCTCGGCAGAAACTCTCCAAGCCAGAAGAGAGTGGGGGCCAATATTCAACATTCTTAAAGAAAAGAATTTTCAACCCAGAATTTCATATCCAGCCAAACTAAGTTTCATAAGTGAAGGAGAAATAAAATCCTTTACAGATAAGCAAATGCTTAGAGATTTTGTCACCACTAGGCCTGCCTTACAAGAGACCCTGAAGGAAGCACTCAACATGGAAAGGAACAACCGGTACCAGCCATTGCAAAAACATGCCAAAATGTAAAGACCATCGAGGCTAGGAAGAAACTGCATCAACTAACGAGCAAAATAACCAGTTAATATCATAATGGCAGGATCAAGTTCACACATAACAATCTTAACCTTAAATGTAAATGGACTAAATGCTCCAATTAAAAGACACAGACTGGCAAACTGGATAAAGAGTCAAGACCCATCAGTCTGCTGTATTCAGGAGACCCATCTCACACACAGAGACATACATAGGCTCAAAATAAAGGGATGGAAGAAGATTTACCAAGCAAATGGAGAACAAAAAAAAGCGGGGGTTGCAATACTAGTCTCTGATAACAGACTTTAAACCATCAAAGATCAAAAGAGACAAAGAAGGCCATTACATAATGGTAAAGGGATCAATTCAACAGGAAGAGCTAACTATCCTAAATATATATGCACCCAATACAGGAGCACCCAGATTCATAAAGCAAGTCCTTAGAGACTTACAAAGAGACTTAGACTCCCATACAATAATAATGGGAGACTTCAACACTCCACTGTCAACATTAGACAGATCAACGAGACAGAAAGTTAACAAGGATATCCAGGAATTGAACTCATCTCTGCAGCAAGCAGACCTAATAGACATCTATAGAACTCTCCACCCCAAATCAACAGAATATACATTCTTCTCAGCACCACATCGTACTTACTCCAAAATCGACCACGTAATTGGAAGTAAAGCACTCCTCAGCAAATGTACAAGAACAGAAATTATAACAAACTGTCTCTCAGACCACAGTGCAATCAAACTAGAACTCAGGACTAAGAAACTCAATCAAAACCGCTCAACTACATGGAAACTGAACAACCTGCTCCTGAATGACTACTGGGTACATAACGAAATGAAGGCAGAAATAAAGATGTTCTTTGAAACCAATGAGAACAAAGATACAGCATACCAGAATCTCTGGGACACATTTAAAGCAGTGTGTAGAGGGAAATTTATAGCACTAAATGCCCACAAGAGAAAGCTGGAAAGATCTAAAATTGACACTCTAACATCGCAATTAAAAGAACTAGAGAAGCAAGAGCAAACACATTCAAAAGCTAGCAGAAGGCTAGAAATAACTAAGATCAGAGCAGAACTGAAGGAGATAGAGACACAAAAAACCCTCCAAAAAATCAATGAATCCAGGAGTTGGTTTTTTGAAAAGATCAACAAAATTGACAGACCACTAGCAAGACTAATAAAGAAGAAAAGAGAGAAGAATCAAATTGACGCAATTAAAAATGATAAAGGGGATATCACCACCGACCCCACAGAAATACAAACTACCATCAGAGAATACTATAAACACCTCTACGCAAATAAACTGGAAAATCTAGAAGATAATTTCCTGGACACTTACACTCTTCCAAGACTAACCCAGGAAGAAGTTGAATCCCTGAATAGACCAATAGCAGGCTCTGAAATTGAGGCAATAATTAATAGCCTACCAACCAAAAAAAGTCCAGGACCAGATGGATTCACAGCTGAATTCTACCAGAGGTACAAGGAGGAGTTGGTACCATTCCTTCTGAAACTATTCCAATCAATAGAAAAAGAGGGAATCCTCCCTAACTCATTTTATGAGGCCAACATCATCCTGATACCAAAGCCTGGCAGAGACACAACAAAAAAAGAGAATTTTAGACCAATATCCCTGATGAACATCGATGCAAAAATCCTCAATAAAATACTGGCAAACCGGATTCAGCAACACATCAAAAAGCTTATCCACCATGATCAAGTGGGCTTCATCCCTGGGATGCAAGGCTGGTTCAACATTCGCAAATCAATAAACATAATCCAGCATATAAACAGAACCAAAGACAAGAACCACATGGTTATCTCAATAGATGCAGAAAAGGCTTTTGACAAAATTCAACAGCCCTTCATGCTAAAAACGCTCAATAAATTCGGTATTGATGGAACGTACCTCAAAATAATAAGAGCTATTTATGACAAACCCACAGCCAATATCATATTGAATGGGCAAAAACTGGAAAAATTCCCTTTGAAAACTGGCACAAGACAGGGATGCCCTCTCTCACCACTCCTATTCAACATAGTGTTGGAAGTTCTGGCTAGGGCAATTAGGCAAGAGAAAGAAATCAAGGGTATTCAGTTAGGAAAAGAAGAAGTCAAACTGTCCCTGTTGGCAGATGACATGATTGTATATTTAGAAGACCCCATTGTCTCAGCCCAAAATCTCCTTAAGCTGATAAGCAACTTCAGCAAAGTCTCAGGATACAAAATTAATGTGCAAAAATCACAAGCATTCTTATACACCAGTAACAGACAAACAGAGAGCCAAATCAGGAATGAACTTCCATTCACAATTGCTTCAAAGAGAATAAAATACCTAGGAATCCAACTTACAAGGGATGTGAAGGACCTCTTCAAGGAGAACTACAAACCACTGCTCAGTGAAATAAAAGAGGACACAAACAAATGGAAGAACATACCATGCTCATGGATAGGAAGAATCAATATCGTGAAAATGGCCATACTGCCCAAGGTAATTTATAGATTCAATGCCATCCCCATCAAGCTACCAATGAGTTTCTTCACAGAATTGGAAAAAACTGCTTTAAAGTTCATATGGAACCAAAAAAGAGCCCGCATCTCCAAGACAATCCTAAGTCAAAAGAACAAAGCTGGAGGCATCACGCTACCTGACTTCAAACTATACTACAAGGCTCCAGTAACCAAAACAGCATGGTACTGGTACCAAAACAGAGATATAGACCAATGGAACAGAACAGAGTCCTCAGAAATAATACCACACATCTACAGCCATCTGATCTTTGACAAACCTGAGAGAAACAAGAAATGGGGAAAGGATTCCCTATTTAATAAATGGTGCTGGGAAAATTGGCTAGCCATAAGTAGAAAGCTGAAACTGGATCCTTTCCTTACTCCTTATACGAAAATTAATTCAAGATGGATTAGAGACTTAAATGTTAGACCTAATACCATAAAAATCCTAGAGGAAAACCTAGGTAGTACCATTCAGGACATAGGCATGGGCAAAGACTTCATGTCTAAAACACCAAAAGCAACGGCAGCAAAAGCCAAAATTGACAAATGGGATCTCATTAAACTAAAGAGCTTCTGCACAGCAAAAGAAACTACCATCAGAGTGAACAGGCAACCTACAGAATGGGAGAAAATTTTTGCAATCTACTCATCTGACAAAGGGCTAATATCCAGAACCTACAAAGAACTCAAACAAATTTACAAGAAAAAAACAAACAACCCCATCAAAAAGTGGGCAAAGGATATGAACAGACATTTCTCAAAAGAAGACATGCATACAGCCAACAGACACATGAAAAAATGCTCATCATCACTGGCCATCAGAGAAATGCAAATCAAAACCACAATGAGATACCATCTCACACCAGTTGGAATGGCGATCATTAAAAAGTCAGGAAACAACAGGTGCTGGAGAGGATGTGGAGAAATAGGAACACTTTTACACTGTTGGTGGGATTGTAAACTAGTTCAACCATTATGGAAAACAGTATGGCGATTCCTCAAGGATCTAGAACTAGATGTACCATATGACCCAGCCATCCCATTACTGGGTATATACCCAAAGGATTATAAATTATGCTGCTATAAAGACACATGCACTCGTATGTTTATTGCAGCACTCTTCACAATAGCAAAGACTTGGAATCAACCCAAATGTCCATCAGTGACAGATTGGATTAAGAAAATGTGGCACATATACACCATGGAATACTATGCAGCCATCAAAAAGGATGAGTTTGTGTCCTTTGTAGGGACATGGATGCAGCTGGAAACCATCATTCTTAGCAATCTATCACAAGAACAGAAAACCAAACACCGCATGTTCTCACTCATAGGTGGGAACTGAACAATGAGATCACTTGGACTCAGGAAGGGGAACATCACACACAGGGGCCTGTCATGGGGAGGGGGGAGTGGGGAGGGATTGCATTGGGAGTTATACCTGATGTAAATGACAAGTTGATGGGTGCAGCACACCAACATGGCACAAGTATACATATGTAACAAACCTGCACGTTATGCACATGTACCCTACAACTTAAAGTATAATAATAATAAATAAATTAAAAATAAAAATAAAAATAAATAAATAAATGAATAAATAAATAAAAATAAAATAATAAAATAAACCTTTCTCATTTATTAAGGATGGTATTGCATGAAGAAAATGGAGAAGGAACTTACTAACCAATAGTTGAAGAACTACCATATCCATTAAAACCTCAAAATTACAGGTTTCCTTTTATCTATAGGTAGAAGTTAAGACTCCTTCAGAAAATTGCCTTGTCTTTGGCTCTTCTGGCAGAAGCAGTTCTCCTTACACTCACACAGTGGAGGAGGGGCTTTATCTTACTAAGTGGAGGGAAAATGCTGTGATATTAGGAGGAAGAAAGGATAGTCACAAGTTAGCAAATGTCAAAACCTTATGTTAAGGGATGTTGATAGCATAGCCTTGAAAAGGGCCACAGTGTTTGTCCAGTAAAACATTAAAGGTCTATTATTTGTTGAGACTAGCTTTATTCCTCTAACTGGTAGGCTACGTCATGCTTAGCAGCTCTTCCATTTTGAGGAGGGTAGGGTTTGTTTCTTCACCCACCCTTTCCTCTGACACCCACCCCCACCTGAATGGCTACCAAAATTACACATGAAGTACCTGTGTATACATGCTTTACCCATCTATTAATGTTTTTCATCAAAGCAAAAGACACTTGAAAGACAGGAACATGAGAAGTCAGCTCCTCAGAACCTTCCCAATCCAGAGCAGATGTTGGAAGTTTATTGGAATCTCTGTGCAGTTGGCCCATATTCCCTCTGCACTCAGTATGTGCAGACGCCAATGGGAATGCCCTTTCCCCTCTAGGCCGAAGCTGTTACAAGGAAGTAAAAACCTGGGGACTCCAATCTCACTCAAATTTAGCTTGAAAAATATGTTCTTTGATCCATTAATAAAGTGTTGCAATAACTTTCAAAGAGCCTGTGAATAATATTTGGTCTTATTTGCAAACTTAATTTAAAATATTGCAATGTTATAAATGAATTAATTAGAGATCCCTTTTACTATATAAAGTTTTTAAAATGATAATTTCCCTTCTAACGACTTTTCTCAAGTAAAACCTCTTAAGCACTAAATAATACTAATGTATCTAACAAATTAAACTTTCAATAAGCTGAATCTAAACTTCTCTTATTTTTTATTAAGTATAAATTTAGTAAGATATCAATTTAAGATCATAAGTCTCAACTACTTAACTGGATACTTCAAATTAGAGCTATAAGGCTGACTGTATTTGATCAAGTTCTCTTACGTATGACAAGTAACAATGGTAATGGCAAATGCTTATATAGCATCTGTCATGTGCCAAACACTGTTATATTGAATTCAACACAATTTTTTATGTTGTATTGAATTCAACACTGTACAAAACATAAATTGTGTTGAATTTAATTTTTTATGTATGAATTACTTGAATGGGTTTTTGTGTGTGAATGTTTATTTCCAGAAACAGTCTATACCCATGTGCCAAACACCTTACAAAAGGCCATAAAATAAAAAATATGTCAACAGTTTGGACTACTTGAACCCACCTACATTTAATGTTACATCTTTCTACAGCTAGGGGAAGTATACTAGTTAGGGGAAGCATACTAGTTAGTGAAGACAGTTTTCATTTCATTTGTTAGTTATACTCTAAGATATTTTTGCAAGGAAGTAAGAGATGGAGGCATTCAAAGCAATTTCTCTCATGACCAACAGAGAAAACTGTGACATCACTGACATCATCCCAAGTAATTCTGAGTTACCTTCTCAGCATGCTTGAAAGTACCGATAGCTAGAGATTTAAACCAAGACACTAATGAGAGTATTAATGATGACGCTGATGGAATTCACTAAGTTGTGTGTTGCAACTTGCTACAACATACGCTTCAGAACTTGAAAAGAATAAAGAGGTTGCCTTTAGGAGTCTGAGGCCATATCCTTAGACTCAATTTATATAAGTACTCCCTGATTATTTTGCATACACTCAGAAATTTCATGACTCCCATTGAGATTCTTCACTCTGAAGACTTGTAAATGCATCTCTCCTTATAACTTAAAGACTGCAAAAATCCTCCTAGCAAAGGACCAAACACTCAAATATTAAAGGAATCACAGTACCCGGGTTCTTTATGCTGTAACTAAACCTAAAAATTATACTATTTAAAAACAAGTAGGTCATTGAGGCCAACAAACATGAAAATACTAACATCACTAATGTTAGTATTTCAACATCACTAATAATCAGGGAAACAAAAATCAAAACCATAATCTGATACCACCTTATTCATGCAAGAATGGCCACAATCAAAAAACAGTAGACATTGGCGTGGATGTGATGAACAGGACGCACTTCCACACTGCTAATGGAAATGTAAACTAGTACAACCAATATGGAAAACGGTGTAGAGATTCCTTAAAGAAGTAAGAGTAGAACTACCATTTGATCCAGCAATCCCACTACTGGGTATCTACCCAGAGGAAAAGAAGTCATTATATGAAAAAGATACTTGCACATGCATGTCTATAGCGGCACAATTTGCAATTGCAAAACGTGGAAATAACCCAAATGCCTATCAATCAACGAGTGGATTAAAAAACATATATATACACACACACACATATATATGTATATATGTGTGTATACATGTGTATACATATATTATACACATATGTATACATATATTATATACGTGTATATATGTGTGTGTGTGTATATATATAAAACACAATGGAATACTACTCAGCCATAAAAAGAACAGAATTAGTGGCATTTGCAGCAACCTGGATGAAAATGGAGACTATTATTCTAAATGAAGTAACTACGGAATGGAAAACCAAACATCATCTGTTCTCACTCAGAAGTGTGAGCTAAGCGATGAGGATGCAGAGCCATGAGAATGACACAGTGGACTTTGGGGACTCAGGGGGAAAGGGTGGGAAGGGGGTGAGGGATAAAAGACTATAAATAGAGTGCAGTGTATACTGCTCAGGTGATGGGGGCACCAAAAGCTCACAAATCACCACTAAAGAACTTACTCATGTAACCAAATACTACCTGTTTCCCAAGAACCTATGGAAATAAAAAATTAAAAAATAAAAACAGTAGGTCATTGAAAAAAATGAGTGACTAAATAAACCGCAACCAGTCCCATATGTTACTCTCCTAAACCCATAACAAGAATGATGGTGCACTCTGATTTCCCCATTGCCATAGGAGCTGTTGGGGAAGTATAACTAAAAACAAAATCTATTCCCAACCTAGAAATCCTCTCCGCCAAGATAGAAAAAGAAAAAGAATACTTTTATTATTGAATAAACATTAAACCAGAATGTGATGCATATCACAGGCAATCTGCTAAGAGATTACAAGGCAGGTAGGTACAACCAATTACATACATCATTCCAAGATAAACAATAACTAGTCCTCAAGTAAGAGCATTTGACAGCACCCTTTGTTCCACATGGTTCATCCTAACTTTACCTGGTAATTAGGGTGACCATCTGTGTTAGCTGACTGTCCAGGGCAGAAGCAAGCTTCTCATATTTGATAAAAGGAGGTACTTTTGCAACTTGGAGCAAGGAGCCCCCGAAGCTAGGCTCCTACCCTTTCACAGAAAGTGGAAGAGAGGGGTGCTATCTTCCTTGTTGTTTATATTTCAAAGAGGTGGTGCCCGGGTTCTTGAGAAAGATACTTGGGTCATAAAGTAAACAAAAGGTCTATCTAGCTTTCAAATGGCTTTATATACATTTCAAGAAGAAAAGAAAGTACTTACAAGTTTTCTAAAGTAAATGCTCTAAGAAAGGGGAAACAGAGGAATCTCTTTCCTCATTTTCAAGAGAGAAGCTTCTTACTTTGTTTTTGTTTGTTTGTCTGTTTTTTTTTTTTTTTTTTTTTAGACGGAGTCTCGCTCTGTTGCCCAGGCTGGAGTGCACTGGCACGATCTTGGCTCACTGCAAGCTCCGCCTCCTGGGTTCACATCATTCTCATGCCTCAGCCTCCCGAGTAGCTGGGACTACAGGCGCCACCACCACGCCCGGCTAATTTTTTGTATTTTTAGTAGAGATGGGGTTTCACCATGTTAGCCAGGATGGTCTCGATCTCCTGACCTTGTGATCCGCCCACCTCAGCCTCCCAAAGTGCTGGGATTACCGGCGTGAGCCACCGCGCCCGGCCCCCTTACTTTTTAAAATAAACTTTAAAGCAGTTTTAGGTTGATGTAAAGTTGAATGGAAGGTACAGAGATTTCTCATATACTTTCTGCCACCGCATATATACCACCTGCCTCACTGTAAATATCCCACATCAGACTGGAACATTTGTTACAATAGATGAATCTATAATACACTGACACGTGATTATCATCCAAAGTCCCTAGTTTACATTAGGGGTCACTCTTGGTGTTGTACATTCTATGCGTTTGACAAACATATAATAACATATATCTATCATTATAGTATCATGCAGAGTAGTTTCACTGCTTTAAAAATCCTCTGTGTTTTGCCTATTCGTCTCTCCCTCCCCACTAGCCCCTAGCAACCACTGATCCTTTTACTATCATCTTCACAGTTTTGCCTTTTCCAGAATGACATACAGTGAAAATCATACACTTTGCAGCCTTTTCAGAGTAGCTTCACTTGATTCCTCCCTGTCTTTCATTTAAAGATTCCGCCATGTCTTTCCACGGTTTTATAGCTCATTTATTTTTAGCACTGAATAACGTTCAATTGTTTGGAAAGCCCCTTATTTTTAATTTTGACTTGCCCTTATGAACAATTCTTGCTAGTGTAGGACTGCCAGAAATAATGCAGAACAGGTCCTAGGCAACAAATATTTGTAGAATCCATCTTATTGAAATAACTTCCAGCTCCTCCCGAAACTTCATCAAATGCCTCCCACATGGAAAGTGTTGTCCCCACATCACCAGTGAAGTAATCTAATACCATCCTATGCCATCCAACACTACTAATCTTACTACAAATACATCTAATATTAATAGTAATCTAATATATTTGATCTAATACTGATATCTAATTTAATATCCAATATTTAGTATGTAATATAATGTAATAGCAATCTAATACTAATTTAATACTAATACTATATTCTTGTTACTAACATATCTAATATTAACACTAATACTCTCATCTCATAGTTTATACAGAATATATTCACAGGCATCCACAAGGTACCAAGGACTCTTCTATCAGATTGCTTCAATGCGAAATTGCTAAATTCTCTGAATCCTCAGGAAGACACATCCTAGAAACGATGAATTTAAAATACCCAGCATCCCTTCAGAAGAAGTTCTCTTCTCCAGTGGAGGTTGTCATTCTTATAAAGTGGCTAAAAACTCCTTCCAAGAAGAAGCCTATTTCACTAAAAGAAACTCTTGCAACAACCAAATCTTAGCTTCGGTAACTAGAAATAGAATAAACTGGAGTAAATTTTCCCTCAGAGTAAACCTGCATTGTTAAAAGCCAGAGGGTAGAAAATTGTTTGTATTAGAAGTAAATAATTCTTTTGTAGCAGGAAGCAAAGTGTAGAAACTGAAATTTAAATAAATATAACTGTAAATAATTCTTGCACATTGTTAATGTTTGTTTTATATGTTAAAGCATTTATTCAGTCAAAAAAATCCTTGGGTGCTGTGATTCATACAGGCATATTACATATTTATTGAAGTAGACACTTTGTTCAGAGGTTTCAGGGTCTTAATCATATTGATCTCTTTGGAAAGATACCCTCCAAAAAAATTTTCAAATGTTTAACTAAAAACCTGAAGATTTTATAGAAAGAAGGTGTTTTAAAAATTGTGTTGAACTCAATTTTTTGTGTATGAATTACTTGATTGGGTTTTGAATGAATTACTTGATTGTGTATGAATGTCTATTTCCAGAAATATACAATAATATACTGATATGTGTTTTATGAAGCTAAAATTATATGTTTTATGTGTTTTAAAATCAATACTCTTTTTTTTTTTTTTTTTGCCAGCTTAGTCTTAAACCTAAAAGAGGAGTTAATTCTAGATTGATAAGAAAAATGGCTAAGGAAATGCTAAAAGCTTGACTGCTCCCAACCCTAAAGGTTAAAAACAAAGGCAGTAGCAGAAAATCATGCCTAATACCAAAAGCTACATTTTAGAAGGATGGGGATCAAAGCAACCACTCTCCCTCTTTCTTTAAAAATTAAAATTAAGGCTGGGCCCAGAGGCTTACACCTGTAATTTGGGAGGCCGAGGCAGGTAGATTGCTTGAGCCCAGTTCAAAATCAACCTGGGCAACATGGTGAAACCCCATCACTACCAAAAAAAGATTTAAAAATTATGGATGGACCTGGAGGCCATTATCCTAAACAACACAACATAGAAACAGAAAACCAAATATCACATGTTCTCACTTATAAGTGGGAGCTAAATCTTGATTACACATAGACATAAAAATGGGAACAATAGATACTGCAGATTCCAAAATGAGAGAGATTGGGAGGGTGGCAGGGATGGAAAACTTCCTATTGGGTACCATGTTCACTATCTGTGTGATGGGATCAATAGAAGCCCCAACCTCAGCATCACACAATATACCCTTGTAACAAACCTGCATATGTACACCTGAATCTAAAACAAAAACAGAAAATTTTAAAAGATTTTAAAAAATAAAAATAAATTTAAAAACTAAAAAATTAAAGATAATGCAGACAACTATCTTATTTGTGACTATAACACAGTGCTTGACATGTAGAAAGTGGACAATAAACTTTAGTTGTGATTATCATGATCACTATTACTCTTGCAATTATGCAATCCATAAATATTTGTAAGGCTAAAATCACTCCAAAATGTCTAAGTCAATTTGGAAATGATAACTAGGTAAGATGTCTTAGCCTAATTCTTAAAATAAAGCAGCTTAATTAGAACCTAGCCAAAGTATCTGAAAAGAAGAAAAAATTAAAACTCTCCCAATATCTAATGTCGTTCTTCCTGAATTCAAACCTTGAATTAAATGCCTTGCAGCCAAAGTATTTAAATAATGATTGAATATATATGAGACAATTATTTAAGTCACAAATCAGCAAGAGCAACTAATTACAATAACCAGAAATAACTCTTGAGTAAACACCCATAACTGCTACATCAACAGACCCACCTTCCCCACAGAGGGACTTGCTAACAATAAACAGCTTCCCAAATGAGCTTTGGAATGATGTGTTTCCAAGGTGTAAAGGCAAGAACAAGCTGCAAATGAGATGTAGTAGGTTAGGTTTTGTTTCCTGTATTTGGACTCTGCTCACATTCTTGGCTGTTGATCAGTTTCTGGGGGGGAAAAAACATGTGTTGGATAAATCCTGACAGCCTAGGTTTGCTTGAGAGACAAAGTAAAATAAGCATGGAGTTCAATGACCCCAGGGAGGTTCCAGGAGTGTTCATTTTAAAACATTAAATCTCTAGGCAGACAGAGAAGAGGGCACAAGCCCAATTGTACCACTCGAATAATTGTTATTAATGATCATTAAAAGTGTCCTTTCTTTGTTGCTGTTCTGGGGCATTAATACTACTACAGAATGAGTTGCTGCATTGTTTCCAAGAAGAACCAGCTCATCCTTTTGTAACACTTAATTCCATGCCAAACCTCACTTAGAAATTATAGAAAGAAAGAAATAACAGCTTTGCAAGATGGAGGGATATTGAGGAATCAAACCACTGTAGCTACTTTCACAAATCACCTCCTTCACAGGCTCTGTTAATAAAGAAGACAGAAGCTTTATTGCAAATCTGTTTTTTAAAAAAAAAAAAACCTGATGAATACTGTATCTTCTCTAATGAACGAAGAGAAAGTGTTTAATTTCCACGATGAAAGTCTTTCCAATTCGCCATGAAAATAAAAAATAGTAAAGGAGAAACAGAGGAATAATTTTTTCCTGAGAGCAGGAAAAAATAATTACAGTAAAATGAGAAAGATAACAATGATAGTAGTATCAATTGAATAACTACAACATGCAAGGCATTGCGCCCATTTATTTTAATCCCTATCAAAGTTTTATACTGTAAACATTCTTTGTCTCCAGTTTTCTGATGGAAATGTCAACTCATATATGGTAACTGTTTTAGTTAGGGTAAGTAATACTATCTTTCTGATAAAGCCCAAAATTCCTGTAGCTTAACACAATAAAAATTTATTTCTAATTCAGAGCATAGTCCAATGTAGGAATATTTGTTAAGCAATCTTCCACAAGGTCATGCAAGAATTCAGGCTCTTTCCCTCTTGTAATATTGACATATCCTAGGACCTTAGAGTCTATAAATCACACCACATCCACTCATGTTCCTTTGGCTAAAACTAGCTATATAGTCATATCTAATTACAAGGGAGTCTAGGAAACAAGAGCACCCTGCCCAAAAGAAAAGAAAAGAGAAGGAGCTCAAATTTGGCATCAAACAACTTGTCCATGGTTACAGAATGAGTGGGTTTCAGAGGTGTGACTTGAATAATATAAAATAAGCACAGTGATGAAAAAGAACAGCAAGACATTCCCCTCATGGAACTTACAGTCTATAAAGACAAGCATTAATTACACACAAAAGTAAGGTTGCAACCATAAGGAGTACAATAAAACAGAAGGACCTGGGCTATGAAAGCTTATGAAGTGTTGGGGAAGGGATGGAGAAACACTGGAAACTAAATCTGAACGATGAATGGGAGAAAGTTCTAGGCAGAGAAAGCAGCATGGACCAAGGTCCACTAATAGGAAGGAGCCTGAAGAATATGACAACTTAAGCCCATGTGGCTGAAAGGGAAAGAGAACAAGAAAGAGAGTGGGAATTGACTGGGCCTTGTAGGCCATGTCAATTAATGCTGTCTTTATCTTCAGAATAAAATGAAAGATTTGAGGTTTTTTTGTTGTTTTTTATTTTTTTATTTTTTGAGACAGCCTCACTCTGTCACCCAGGCTGGAGTGCAGTGGCACAATCTCGGCTCACTGCAACCTCTGTTTTCTGGGTTCAAGTGATTCTCCAGCCTCAGCCTCCCCAGTAGCTGGGATTACAGGGAACCACCACCACGCCCAGCTAATTTTTGTATTTTTAGTAGAGACAGGGTTTCACCGTTATGGCCAGGCTGGTCTTGAACTCCTGACCTCAAGTGATCTGCCCACCTCGGCCTCCCAAAGTGCTGGGATTACAGGTGTGAGCCACAGAGCCTGGCCGGGTTTGAGTTTTTTAAGCAGAAAGTTGAACTGATTGGATTTGCTTGCTTAAAACATCAACCTATATGCATTATTTTAAAAAAATGGATTGATGATGGTACCCAAAGGCTGCACAGAGACCACTAAGGAGGCTATTATTTGAACCAATGCTAGTGGTAGGAAAAAATGGAAAGCAAAGAAAGGATTTGAGAAACATTTAGGAATGAAAGGCACAAATCTTGTGACCAGTTTGATATGGATTCTGTCTAGAGGATGACAGAGATTTGTAAATACTTTCTTCATAATCCCAGCATTATAAAGTAGCTTCACTCAGAGAACTTATGAAGGTATCCTTTATATGATACTTTACTTTCAGTTGCAAAAACAGCAATTACTTTTGCAACAACCTAATGAAATAGAAATAATTATATGCTACTTTAGAATCAGAACCTATCATAACTTCTTAAAATTAAAAGTAAATATGTTAACATAACTCTGTCTTGCAAATTCCTCTCTGCTTTTATTTTCCTTTTAAATATTAGGTTAGGTTCTCCTTCTCTCAGTCCATCTCCTCTTTTTTCATAAGAATTTAACTTATCTTTAATTTAATGTAGAAAGTGTATGTAGGATCTAAAAGAATCTACTTGAGAAAAGAAACAATATTCTTTCACTATTTGGGTGATAGGTACCCTAGAAGCCCAGTCCTCACCAGTACACAATATACCTATAAAACAAACATGCACATGTACCCCGTGAATCTAAAATAAATAAAATTATTTAAAATTTAAATTTAATTTAAAAGTTTTATACAATCTTAGAAAAAAAAAAAAGAACCAACATTCTTTGGTTTACATCTGGATGTTCCAGTCAGTTAAAATGTGACAACCGAGTGAAAGGAAAATAGGATCAGTGGAAAATTTTCTAATTTTGTTGCAATTGCTGAAATTAAATTTATTATCTGACATGTACTTCTAAATGAACACTGTAAATCACCTGAAGAACAGTGTTTTTGTCTTGTCTTGGTAGTGGACCCACATAAGCCATTCAGGCCATGGTCGTGTGACTCCGAAGTGACTCAAATTTGATTGTATTTTTATTTTAACATCGGAATTGCCTACTGATTTTTATCATTTTCCCCTCTATTAAAGTAATACATGCTTGCTGAAGAAAATCAGAAACTATAAAATTTCTAAGAAGAAATATTATTATGGTTCATCTAGCTTATCTCTAATTATTGCCCTGAAGAATAATGTTAGGATGAATATCTGAGAAGATAAATCTTTGTGTTACTTAACTTTTTACATTCTAGATTATAGAATTATTACATGAGAATCTTTTTATGTATTCTTGAATTGCCATTCAGAAGAGTTATGCCAAAGTATAGACCTGTCAGCAGCATAAAAGAATGGCCCACTCTTGGAAGCATTGGGCATATTCATAATCTTTTCTCAGTATCTGCCGACATGAAACAGGAAGAGGGGTGTATTTCATTGCTGTTTAGATTTTAAATGGAGGCCATATTATTAATACTAGTTCACATCTCCATTTGCTATTGTAGGACCACAGTCTTTTTTTTTTTTTTTTTTTTGAGTCGGAGTCTCGCTCTGTCACCCAGGCTGGAGTGCAGTGGTGCAATCTCAGCTCACTGCAACCTCCACCTCCTGGGCTCAAGCAATTCTCCCACCTCAGCCTCCTTAGTAGCTGGGATCACAGGTGCAAGCTACCATGCATGGCTAATAATTTTGTACATTTGGTAGAGACAGGACTTCACCATGTTACTCAGTCTGGTCTCAAACACCTGAGCTCAAGTGATCCACCCACCTCGGCCTCCTAAAGTGCTGGGATTACAGACATGAGTCACCGTGCCCAGCCAGACCACAGTCCCTTTATTGTGCCCATATATATCTCACATGAGAAGAGACACAAGCCCTGCTGACTACCATTTGGCATCTGCCAATTTCTTCTTTCTCCTGACCTGGCTTCCTTCAAAGATATCTGCAGTCTCCACTGCCTGAAAAACTTCATGTAGGGACTTTGCCATTAACTCAAGTGTCCAGAAAAAGGAATAGCAATATTATTTGGGCTCCACCAACATTGTTGGGCTCCACTCTCAATCCAGGGAAGCATCTTCCTAAGTTACTGCTGCCACCTCCACTGGGTACCACTCAGTCTCTTTATATGAGAGGTGAGGCTTGCTATTGCTGCCACTTCTGCATGGAACCACTACCTTTGTCGGTCACACTGATACCGATGCTCTGAGGCCAGAGATACAAAACTTCAAGGTATTTCACAGTTAAGGGGCAGAATCCTCTGTCTGTTTCAATTGAACAATATATAAAAGTAACAGTGCTGAGCCCCTTTTAAGAAAACAGCCTCTCAGTCATCATCTATGTTGTTCTACCTCCTCCCAGCTGCATGCGTTATGTTATGAATCAGACAGAAAGCTTTGGGGAGAAAAACAGACACCTACTCATCTAAGCAGTAATTGCAATGCTCAGAATTGCCTCTTCCCCCTCCAGTGATTCTTTCTGTTTTGTATTGACGCTTGCCTGTTCTCTTCCCTCAAGACAAGTTCTCACTTCTTCCTTCCCTGAGGCTCCTCACCTTCACATAAATGGATATTGGTTGACTCACCTCATCAACCTGCCAATGGAAATCATTTGGGTAGAAGCTAGACACTCCTCCCCACCATGTCATGTATTTATATAGTTTATAAATGTATTGGTTATTGAAATTTCTTTTTTAAATTATTTTTTATTGATACATAACTGTACACATTTTTGTGGGTCATATAATAATTTCTTATATTCATATAATCAGGGTAAGTGGGATAGCTTTCACCTTAAATATGTATCTTTTCTTTATGCCTGAACCATTTGAATTATTCTCTTCTAGCTATTTTGACATGTACAATCAATTAACATTAACTATAGTCACTCTACTGATCTATCCACCACCAAGTCTTATTTTTTCTATCTAAGTGGATATTTGTACCCATTAATCAACCTCTCTTCATCCACCCCTTTCCTAATCTTTCCTGGCTTCTAGCAACCACCAATCTACTCTCTCTTTCTTCATGAGATCCATTTTTTTTAATCTCCCACATATGAGTGAGGACAGATGATATTTGTCTTTCTGCGCTTGGCTTATTTCACTTAACATAATGACCTCCAGTTACTTCTATGTTGCTGCAAATGACTGAGTTTATTCTTTTTATGGCTGAATAATATTCCACTGTGTGTATATACCACATTTTCTTTATCTATTTATCCACTAAGGGATACTTAGATTCCATATTTTGCCTATTTTGAGTTTTTTTTGCAATAAGTACAGATACCTCTTTAATATACTGATTTCCTTTATTTTGGATATATACCCAGTAGTGGAATTGCTGAATCATATGGTAGTTCTATTTTCAATTTTTTGAAAAACCTACATACCGTTCTCCATAGTAGCTGTACTAATTTATATTCCCACCAACAGTGTACAAGGGGTGCCCTTTATCTACATCCTCACCAGCATCTTCTATTCCCTGTCTTTTTTTGATAAAATGCTACTCTAACTGGAGTGAGATGACATCTCATTGTAGTTTTGTTTTGCATTTCCCTGATGATTAGTGATGTTGAGCATTTTTTATATGCATTTGACCATTTGTATGTCTTCTTTGGAGAAATGCCTATCCAGATCCTTTGCCCATTTTTAATTGGATTATCTGGGTTTTTTGCTATTGAATTGTTTGAACTCCTTATGTATCCTGATTATTAATCCCTTGTCAGATGGATATTTGCAAATATTGCTCCTATTTTGTCTCTTTACTTTGTTGATGGTTTCCTTAGCTGTTCAGAAGCATTTTAGCTTGATGTAATTCCATTTATCTATTTTTGCTTTTGTTGTGTGTGCTTTTGAGGTCTTACAAAAAAAATCTTTGTCCAGATTAATGTCCTGGAGCATTGTCTCAACATTTTCTTCTGGTAGTGTCATTGTTTCAGGTCTCAGATTTAAGTCTTTAATACATTCTTATTTGATTTTTATATATTCTGTTCCATTGGTCTATGGGCCTGTTTTTATGTCAGTACCATGCTGATTTGTTTACTATAGCTTTGTAGTATATTTTGAAGTCAAGTAGTGTGACACTTCCAGCTTTGGTCTTCTTGCTCAGGATTGCTTTGACCTTTTGGGGGCCTTTTGTGGCTTCACATAAATTTTAGGATTGTCTGTTGTATTCTGTGGAGAATGTCACTGCTATTTGATAGGGATTGCATTAAGCCCATAAACTGCTTTGGGTAGTATGGTCATTTTAAAACTATTCATTCTTCTAATTCATGAGCATGGAATATCCTTTTTGTGTGTCCACTTCAATTTTTGTCATCAGTATTTTATGGTTTTTCTGATAGAGATCTTTCAAATTCAGGGTTAAATTGATTTCTGGGTGTTTTATATTATTTATAGCTATTTTAAATGAAAACACTTTCTTAATTTCTTTTTCAGATTGTTTGCTGTTGGCATATAGAAATGCTACTGATTTTGTATATTGGCTATCCTGCAACTTTACTAAATTTGTTTATTAATTCTAACAGCTTTGAGGTGGAATATTTAGCTTTTTCTAAATATAAGATTATGTTGTCTACATACAAGGCTAATTTTACTTCTTTTCCAATTTGCAAGAAGTAGAAAATCATATAAAATTACACTTGTACGTAATTTTATTACGTGAGGTTGGGGAAGTGAAAATGAGAAGGAGATCCCTGTATTTGGAAGTCCTATATTATTTGGAAATGTGTGTGTGTGTATATATACACACACACACATATATATACATACACACACACACATATATATACACACATATCAGTAAGGTATTAATATTAGGTAAGTGCAAGGAAAACTGCAGGTTGATTTACTGGATTGATTCATAGAATTCATTGGAACGGTTCATGCTAAGTTATGAATCACTTCCCTATCCTTACTCTCCCTGCACCCCTTACATCAGCTCCTTCACCCAACTCCAGGATGCCAGAGCTGATGTAAGGGGTGCAGACAGAGTAAGGATAGGGAAATCCAAGCCTAAACAGAAAATAAAAGAAAAATATATACTGGACCTTTAAAAAATTTATACAATGATATTACTTATATATTTACCTAAAATATATTGTGCAAGTAACTGTTTTTAAAGCATATAAAGCTTTTTAATGGGTATCATATTTATAAAGAAATAAATCCCTGAAAATTGAGGTAAATATAGTTAGCTATAAAAATGCATTACAAAAGTATAGACCACAGTCAACGGGAAATGTATTATACTCTGATATCAAGGTTATTAAGTAGTCAAGGTTCAAATACAATTGGTAATACTTTATCTAGTGAACACTCTGTTTATGTCAAAGATCAGTACAAACTATCCAAAAAATGTCAATAGAAGTTTTAAAAAGTAGTACTATAGAAGAAGTTTCCTAAAATAGGTCAAATCTCTGAAATTAAAATATTTAATAAATGAACATGCAAAGCAAAAACAGAAAGGCATTTATGGTACTAAATCATTTATAGCTTGGTCATAATGATAAAACTGAAATGATTATTAAAAATTTCTTCCTTTTTTTTTTTTTTTTTTGAGATAGTGTCTCACACTGTCACCCAGGCTGGAGTGCAGTGGTGCAATCACAGCTCACTGTAATCTTGACCTCCCAGGCTCAAGCGATTCTCCCACCTCAGCCTCCTAAGTAACTGGGACTACACACGTGGATCACCACACCTGGTTAATTTTTTTTTTTTCTTTTTTGTGGAGATGGGGTCTTACCATGTTGCCCAGGCTGGTTTCAAACTCCTAGGCTCCAGCAATGTGCCTGCCTGGGCCTCCCAAAGTGCTGGGATTACAGGTATAAGCCACTGCACCCAGCCAAGAATTTTAATAATAAGTTTTAGGTTAAAGTAAGCCTCGGGTTCCAGTTAGAATGGCAATCATTAAAAAGTCAGGAAACAACAGGTGCTGGAGAGGATGTGGAGAAATAGGAATACTTTCACAGTTGGTGAAACTGTAAACTAGTTCAACCGTTGTGGAAGACAGTGTGGTGATTCCTCAAGGATCTAGAACTAGAAATACCATTTGACCCAGCCATCCCATTACTGGGTATATACCGAAAGGACTATAAATCATGCTGCTATAAAGACACATGCACACATATGTTTATTGTGGCACTATTCACAATAGCAGACTTGGAACCAACCCAAATGTCCATCAATGATAGACTGGATTAAGAAAATGTGGCACATATGCACCATGGAATACTATGCAGCCATAAAAAAGGATGAGTTCATGTCTTTATAGGGACATGGATGAAGCTGGAAACCATCATTCTGAGCAAACTGTCACAAGGACAGAAAACCAAACACCACATGTTCTCACTCATAGGTAGGAATTGAACAATGAGAACACTTGGACACAGGAAGGGGAATATCACACACCAGGGCCTGTCATAGGGTCGGGGGAGCGTGGAGGGATAGCATTAGGAGATATACTTAATGTAAATGACGAGTTAATGGGTACAGCACACCAACATGGTACATGTGTACATATGTAACAAACCTGCACGTTGTGCACATGTACACTAGAACTTAAAGTATAATAAAACAAAAAGAAGAAAAAAAAAAAAAAAAAGAAAACGTAAGCCTCAGGTTAATCTCAAGGAAATCAAATTTCCTGGGAAATCAAAAAAAAAAATCTATTTAGATTTTTCTAACTGGTACTTTCCATGAAGATAGTACTTGTCAAATAAAATATGGTATCTATAAAACTGTGGATAAAACTTAAGCTATAGAATGGCTTACCTTTAGAATGTCCCAGGTTTTTAAAAACAATTTATAAAGAAAATGGTACTGAGAATACCAGCAGAGCCTTTAAAAAGTACAAAACATGTTCTCAGAGATGAACTGTAAAACAGAAAGGCAAGAAAGTATTGAGAAGTAAAGCTAAGCTATAAATCAAAGGGATGAGGTTTGAAAGAATCCACAGTATAATCAGAAATACATCATCTCTTAAATTAAAAAATAATAACAGTAATAAGCTGGGTGCGGGGGCTCATGCCTATAGTTCCAGCACTTTGGGAGGGCCGAAGTGGGTCAATCTCTTGAGGCCAGGAGTTTGAGATCAGTCTGGGCAACATGGTGAAACCCCATCTCTACTAAAAATACAAAAATTAGCCAGGCATGGTGGCGCACGCCTATAATCCCAGCTATTACTTGGAAGGCTAAGGCATAAGAATCGCTTTAACTGAGAGGCAGAGGTTGCAGTGAGCCACTGCACTCCAGCCTGGGCAACAGAACGAGACTCAGTCTCCTTTAAAAAAATAAAAATAATAGTACAAGGTTCATTTTCCAAAATTTGCGTTCAGTTCTCCGATGTTGACCCTTCCTTTTTAACTGTCCCTACCACCTACCTTCCAGACCATATTTATTTAGCAGTAGAGGGAATGAAATATAATAGGAGTAGAAGAAATATTTTTCCACTGCCATGGGACAACTATCTACTCCTTCCTGATGTAAAATTATCAAAACTAGAATAATTAGCGCCGCCTCAGAGACTAGACACCATATTTATTAGATGGTCAAAATCATTTCCTCGTGTCTGATTATTTCCTATATTTGCATATTGTCACCTTAGAAATACAAAGAATAAGATTCTTTCAAATGGACATTCTGGGCCAGGTGCAGTGGTTCACACCTGTAATCCCAGAATTTTGGGAGGCCAAGGCGGGTGGATCACTTGAGGTTAGGAATTCAAGACCAGCCTGGACCAACATGGTAAAACTCCATCTCCACTAAAAATACAAAATTAGCCAGGTGTGGCGCACGCCTATAATCCCAGCTACTCGGAGGCTGAGGCAGGAGAATCACATGAACCCAGAAGGCGGAGGTTGCAGTGAGCTGAGATCATGCCACTACACTCTAGCCTGGGCAACAGAGTGAGATTCTGTCTCAAAAATAAACAAGCAAACAAACAAACATTCTGACTTGTACATTAGTAGAAAGAGAAAAGAATACCACCCCTTCTAGAGCAGCCAGTATTACCTAAAGTCAGATTTTTGATTGCTTATTAAGCTTGTCCAAGTCAAGTGGTCCTCAGAGGTTAATGAACCCACTCTGGAAATAAATGGGTAGTGGGTATCCTCTTTACTTGTCTCTGGGGCCAGTGGAAAATGCATAGGGAGGAGTGTTCAAATGCTATTATGTTTTTTTCAGGTCAGTTTCCAGCAGGCAGTGTCTACTACTTAGCAATTTCCTTTTGTAGGATTCATGTTTTAGTATCAGCAATTCTCCTGTGGTACAACAGACCTATATCCCTAAAATTGAGCAAGCAGGCTGCATGCAGTGGCTGATGTCTGTAATCCTAGCACTTTGGGAAGCCAAGGTGAGAGGACTGCTTGAGGCCAGAAGTTCAAGACCAGCCTGTGAACATAGTAAGACGCTGTCTGTACCAAAAAAAAAAAAAAAAAAAAATTAATGTTTTAATTAGCAAGCGGTGGTGGTGCACACCTGCAGTCTCAGCTACTTCAGAGGCAAAGGCAGGAAGATCACTTGAGCCCAGGAGTTTGAGGCTGCAGTGAGCTCTGGCTGCTTCATCCCACTACAGCCTGGGTGACAGCAAGACCTTCTCAAAATAAAATAATAATAAAATAAATAGAGCATGTAAAACTTATAGTGCCTATTCAAAACACTGCTTCATTTTTTCCACAGCCTTTCAGTGGGACCAGGTATTTCTCCGATGTTGAAAATGTTTTTAGCAAATTCTACAACGTTGATGGTCATTTTTAGGCAATAAAAAGTTTTCCATCACTTAGCCAAAAAGATAAACTCAGTTTAATAACTGATATGTCCAATCCACTGAAACAGTCAAAAACTGTTCAAGGTTAATCTTCAAGTCTCCCTGAGTTTGGACTGTCTAGGAAAGAAAAAGGGACATTCTTAGCTTCTACCTATCTTCAGATAGACTGTTGCTCAAGTTTATGGTCTTTGGAGGCAGGTGGTTTGAAGGAGGAATGAGGAGAAAAAAGATCTTACTTGGCTGATGCCACTGTTTTCTCACTGAGCAGCTTGCGAGTTGTTTTTGGAGGCTGATCACAGGGACTCTCCCTGTATTCCTTTCCCCAGAGTGGAACAGGTTTTCTGGGTGAAGCTTGAAGCTTTCCTCTTATCCACTGGCACATATCTCCACTTTCCTTTCTCTCGGTTCTCACCTCTCTCAAGGCAGCACCCTTGGACAAGATAAATGCAACCCCAAGGCTGGAAGAAACCCCCCCCAACACACACACACACACTCACGTACACCTCTGCCTTTGCGGAGGAGGATGTACGTGTGTGTGTGTGCGCGCGCTATATTTTATAATTTATCCCATATTGTATATTATTTCCTCAGAATCCTCCTCCAATCTCCAAACTTCTAACTCATTTACAATCTTATGTGGAAGAGCAATTTAGGCACCATACAATGCGTTTTTGTTCCTCTTTAACAACTCAAGTATCTCACAGTTCCTGTTGGAATGCAGCACCTACCATCTTGGAAACTTAGCCAGAACTGAAACTAAAATAATTTAAACAGCTTATGATCCTTGCTTAAGTAAGCAAATTTCTCAATTAAATATTATTACCTGCTGGTTATGCTTTGATGTCCACATACAAGGCACATCAGGGTTTGTTTTTTGTTTTTTTAAGACGGAGTCTCACTGTGTCGCCCAGGCTGGAGTTCAGTGGTGCAATTTTGGTTCACTGCAACCTCTGCCTTCTGGGTTCAAGCAATTCTCCTGCCTCAGCCTCCCGAGTAGCTGGGATTTACAGGCACCTGCCACCACACTGGGTTAATTTTTGTATTTTTAGTAGAGACAGGGTTTCACCATGTTGGCCAGGCTGGTCTTTAACACCTGACCTCAGGTGATCCACCCACCTCAGCCTCCCAGAGTGCTGGGATTACAGGCTTGAGCCATCACACCTGGTCAATCAATATGTTTTGAAAGTTGGTTTGGTTTTTTTATTGTGTTTTTTAATGAAATTTAACCTTCAGATTAAACTGTTCTATATTTTAAATTCATTTGTGTTCATAAAGTTACAATAACTGTTGGGCAATTAATTTAACCTCTCTTGATTAAATAAATTGTTGCTTATAGGTGTTTTCCATAGGTGCCATTCTTCACTCTATTTAGTAGCTAGCAGTCAACAGGGCTTTTGATGTTATGGCAAACTATTTGGTAACCCATTTATTTGGAAATAATATAGAATATGGGATACATTATAAAATATAGCAAGGCATTTTGGGTCAGTAGATTTTACCATTTATTTTTGTTTTCAATTGGTAAAGGGGGAAGGAATATACTATGGAAAATGCTTGAGTGTCTGAGCAGTGGAATTACAGACCCATCATGGGTGGGTGTTAATGTCAGAGCTTCTGGACATTTGAGGCAGAGGAGGTCGTTAGCAGGCCAGGGAGGGCCAACTCCTGAGGATGGATGGCCCCAGTGCTGGCACTGATCTCCATGAGCCCCATCCACTCTTGTAACGCTTTCCCTGGGTACCATGAGAGGACCATCTCATTCCCCCGAGTACTACAAAGTGGCAAGAAATCTGGAGAATGTGCAAGCTCTGTCTCTTCAATTCTTTGGAAATACTGGCTGCCTCGCAGTACTCACTGTTCCTCCGCTGATTGTGAACATTTGAAAAAACGAGCAAACAGAATTAAACAAAGGCAAGGATCATTCATCGTAAACTTTCTAATACTCACTAAATTTACCTTGATTACCTTTAAGCTTCAACCCACAGGAAAATGTTTTTCTTCCATGATTGTTGGATGTGAATAAGTGATTTTCAAATTTTGCTACATATTAGAATCGCTTGGGAGCTTTCAAAAATCCCAATGCCCAGGGCTCCTCAGGCCAATTAAAGCTGAACTCCTAGGAATGAAACCCAGGCATCAGTGTTTTTTAAAACTCCCCAGGTAATTCCAATATAGAGTCAAATTTGAGAATTAGGGCTGCAGTGTAAGTGACTCTGGGCCGTGGTGGAAATGAAGGAAGGTCTTCTTTAGCTTTCACAGATAACAATCAGCTAACATTACAAGTATATGCTGCTTTCAAAAAGTCAACAAAGGAAAACCAAAATTTATAAAATAATGATTTAAGGCTGAGTGTAGTAGCTCACACCTGTAAAATCCCAGCACTTTGGAAAACCGAGGCGAGCACATCCCTTAAGGCCACGAGTTTGACACCTGCCTGGCCAACATGGCAAAACCCCATCTCTACTAAAAATACAAAATTAGCCAGGTGTGGTGGCGCACTCCTGTAATCCCAGCTACTCAGGAGGCTGAGGCAGAGGTTGAGCCTGGGAGGCAGAGGTTACAGTGAGCTGAGATGGTGCCACTGCACTCCAGTCTGGGTGACAGAGGGAGACCCTGTCTTTAAGGGTGGCTGGGTACGGTGGCCCACGCCTATAATCCCAGCACTTTGGGAGGCCAAGGAGGGCAGATCATGAGGTCAGGAGTTCGAGACTAGCCTGGCCAATATGGTGAAACCCCATCTCTACTAATACAAAAATTAGCTGGGCGTGGTGGCACGCACCTGTCGTCCCAGCTACTCAGGAGGCTGAGCAAAAGAGTCACTTGAACCCAGGAGGTGGAGGTTGTAATGAGCCAAGATCAAGATCATGCCACTGCACTCCAGCCTGGGTGACAGAGCAAGACTCCGAATTTAAAAAAAAAAAAATACATTAAAATATCTTCTTTTAGCCAGGCGCACTGGCGCACACTTGTAATCCTAGCACTTTGGGAGGCCAAGGTGGGTGGACTGCTTGAGCCCAGGAATTAAAGACCACCCTGGGCAACATGGCAGAATCCTGTTTCTACCAAAAAAATACAAAAATTAGCCAGGTGTGGTGGTATGTGCCTATAGTCCCAACTACTTAGGAGGCTGAGATAGGAGGATCACGTGAGCCCAGGAGCTGAAGGTTGCACTGAGCTGGGACCATGCCACTACACTCTAGCCTGGGTAACAGAGCAAGAACCTGTCTCAAAAAAATAAAAATAAAATAAAATATCTTATTTTTACGAAAGGGTTAACCAAAGATTCCTTGAAAGAGTAAGTACTCCCAATGCAAATATTCATTAGATGTACAAAAGCAGCATATAATATTTTAGGAAAGTGTGTATTAATATAGTCTACTATTATCTCAACCAAATATGTATGTCTCAAATTTGAATTTGTAATCATCCCCAAATCAGATCCCCCACTTCTGTCTTCAATAAATCTGTCAATAATGAAGCACCCATTGTTCCCTGGTCTTGAACACAGATATGTTGACTTTATTTTTTAATTTTATTTATAATTCTTATTTAATAAAGTCCTGTAACTCTCTCTTCAAAATGATTCTTGTTTTCTATTTTTGGTAATACTTCTAGAAGGTCCACTTTCTTAAGAACAGGCCCAGTTCTATTCCAAGATTATTACTACAGCCTCCTAATATGTCTCCCTGCTGTCTATATCAGCTAATTTTTTAAAAAAATACCACTCCTACCATGCTCTGCTTTTCTCAACAAGTTTCAATAATTTTCCATTACATTTTTTGTTTTTGAGACCGGATCTCACTCTGTCACCCAGGCTGAAGTGCCGTGGTGCAATCATAGCGCACTGCAGCCTCGACCTCCAGGGCTCAAACGTTCCTCTGCTTCAGCCTCCTAAATAGCTGGGACTACACAGGTGCACACCATCATGTCTAAGTATTTTTTGTAGAGACAGGGTCTCATATGTTTTCTAGGCTAGTCTTGAACTCCTACCCTCAAGCAATTCTGTCTCTGCCTCCCAAAGCATTGGGATTACAGGTGTGAGCCACTGGGCCCAGCCTCCAGTTACATTTAGAATAAAGCTTATACTCTTTAGCTTGGCCTGCTAACCCTTCTGCAGTTTTACCCTATTGTCCTACCTTCCAATTCTCGCTTGCCACAGATGCTAGATTTACTCTAGCCACATCCATTTTTGTAAATCCTTTCTCTGAAGAATGCCCTCCTTGCTGCATTCTTTCTATCCATATTTTACTCTCTTTTAGGCCCCAAATCAAATCCACTGTCCTCCAAGATGTCTGCTAGCTGGGCCACCTCTGTCTTCAAAGGCCTCTCTAATCTCTTTCAACCTCTCTCTTTATCAATATCACTGTCTTTTTCTCTCTTTCTCTCTCATTATAAGCTGAATATTTATATCCTCCCAAAATTTATGTGTTAAAATCCTAATGCTCAAGGCACTGGTATTAGGAGGTGATACCCTCAGGGGGTAATTAGGTCATATGGGAAGAGCCTTCATGAATGGAATTAGTGCCCTTAGAAAATAGGCCCAAGGCAACTCATTCTTTCCACCACATGAGGACACAGAGAGAAGGCACTATGAAGCAGAATGCAGACCCTCACCAGACACTGATTCTGTCAGCGCCTTGATCTTGGACTTCCCAGCCTCTAGAACTGTGGAAAATAAATTTTTGTTCTTTATAAGCCACCTAGTCTATGGTATTCTGTTACAGCAGCCTAAACAGGCTAAGACAACTATCATGCGACCTTTCTAGTGCTGTCTTTTCATTACGGTTTTCATGGATATAAGTCCCATCTGCCAAGCTATGGTATAAGCTCCTTGAGGGGAGGCATCTGCAGTGTTTTCTCCATGTAGCTTAACACTTTCCTATCTACAAAATAGATGTTCAATAAACACTTATCAAATATAACATTTCATAAGGAATATATGCAAATACCGTGAATACTGATCACAGTTCCCTAGTAAAGAATTTTTGTACCTTTAATCTTGCCTACAGTTAAAGATCTAAGTAAATTCTCTTTATGTTATGCTTGGGATAAGAAAGAAGGGAAAAAATAATATGTCTCCAGTTTCCTTCCACCTTAAATTTTTCAATTCTTAACCCTGAACTAACGCCTAGAGTAGTAGAGATAGGAAGAAGACTAAAGTTAAAGAAAACTATAATTTCCTAGCCTACTATTGAATTAATAAGAGACTACCATGTTCCTGGTTGGAAAAATTAAATATTTCCAAGGTACCAGTTTTTCCAAAAAAATAGTGGACTTAATAAAATTCAACCTATTCAAATGGAAGTTTTAGAATTTGACAAAATTGTTATAAAATTCATTTGAAAGATGAATAGTATTAAAAAAGCAGATTTTTTAAAGAGAGGAAGAGGTACTAACACTATTAAATATGAAAGCAATTTACAGTATGATATTTATAATAATTTGGGCCCAAGAATGGACACACAAAACAATAGAACAGAACAGATAATCCAGCTGTACAATAACTTAACAAATGATGAAAGAAGCAGCACAAATCAGTAAGATTGGTGTTTATTTAATAAATGGTTTGTAGGCAACTGGTCATAAATTTTAGAAATAATCAAGTTGGTTCCTTATGATTCATAAAAATAAACTCTAAAAATAGTTAAAATATAAATTTAACATACCTCTGAAGGGGAAAGGACTTCTTAAGCTAATACACAATACAAACATTCAAGAAGAAAAATATGGAAAGATTTTGCTATAATCAAATGAAAACTTGTAAATTATAAAATAATTATAAAATGAAAAAAAACATGCAATTATAACTGACAAAGGGTTAGTTTCTTTATAATATAAAGAATTTTGGCTGGAAGTGGTGGCTCAGTCCTATAATCCCAGCACTTTGGGAGGCCAAGGCAGGAGGGTCACTTGAGGCCAGGAGTTTGAGACCAGCCTGGGCAACATAGCAAGACTCTGTGTCTATTTTAAAAAATAATAATAATAACCATAATAAATTTAAAAAATAAAAATATATGTAAATTACAAAAATGAAAACCAAGTCATTAGAAGATTTCCTATAGAAAAAAGATAATTCATAGAAAAGTAAATTTTAAAAACATGTATTAGGTTGGTGCAAAAGTAATTGCAGTTTTTGCCATAATAAAAATATTCAGTCTCACCAGTAAAGGAAGCTTTGTTCTACTAATTATAGTAGCCAATGTTTACAAGTATAGAGTACAATCATGGTGCCCATATATCATCAGTGGGAACATATGCTTGCAAAACTCACTTAGAAGCAATCTGATATTAGGTAAATTATTGTAATATTCTACCCAGGATATCTATTTTCAGGATTGTAGTTGAAGAAAACAATTCTAAATCGGAGAGGAAAAGAAAAAAAAAACATACGAATAATTCTCCTCAGCATTATCTAACAAAAAAAATTAAATTTCTATAGAATAATATTAATGATGGTATATCCACCTTTCCAATACTATATATTCACTAAAAATATTGTTAACAAAAGACTACACCATACAATGGAATGTTACTAAGCCAAAAAAATGAAGTACTGATTTATACTACAACGTGGGTGAACCTTGAAAACACTATGCTAACTAAAAGAAGCCAGACATAAAAGGCTACATAGCGTATGATTCCACTTAACATGAAATGTCCAGAATAGACAAATCTATATATAGAGAAAATAGATTGGTGGTTTCCAGAAGTTGGAGAAAGAGGCGAATGGGTAGTTACTGTCAGCAGGTATGAGGTTCATTGCGGGGGCTGAAACTTCTGGAATTAGTGTTAATGGTTGTACAACCTTAATATACTGAAAAACACTAAATTATATACCTTTTAAGGGTGAATTTTATAGTATATGAATGATACATGAATAAATTTTTTAAACTATGCCAATATGGAAGCTGTATATGACATAATATGGAGGAGAAAAGTAAGGAACAAAATTATATAAAGGGTAGCAAAAATTTCTCAAGTATAAAAGAAGTTTTTTAAAAGAACAGAATGCGCTGATACACTAACAGGAAAAACACTGATAGGCAAAAAACAGAAACACTGAAGGAAAAAGTACTTTTTCAGGCAGTTTATACAAAGTTAGGTGAAATATCTTTATTAATGAACAACCATATTAATGCAAAGCTGTGTTTTGGTAGGAGTTCTTGGAACCACCCCATAAGAGTCCCCGTGACTTAGTACCCCTGAACAAATGCCAGTTTATACTTAGAATTTATTTCCCTGGGCATCACACACAAATACTCAGTTGCTAAGCTGGCTGAAAACAACTTAATAATGTAGCTATTTTAACTTAGGCATCTATTCTATGAATTATAAGAACATGATTGGCTTTCACTATATACTGTTAAGGAACTGGTGATGACTTGTGCCTGGGCAGTCAAGTCCCCAGGATGTTGGCTAGTCTGATTTAAGAGTCAGGAAGGACAGTCCCTGACTGGCCCCATACCAGGGAATGCCTAGTGGTCACACTGCTGGTGATCCTGAGACAACACAGTCCACATTATGTCCACACCTCTACTGTCAGTCAATGCTTCTCCATCTCTGATGAAAGTGACTCCACCAAAACAACTAGGAAGTCCCAATTTCCTTCAGAGACCCATAGGCTGCCAAGAGGACCGAACCTTCTTCTTCCACACCAGCATGAGCTAAATTCTCCCTGGAGTAAAAAGAAACTGTAGCCCCCATCTCAACTCTTTATCTTTTGTGCAAAAAAAATGTTCATGGCACCTTTATTTATAAAAACTAAAACTGGAAACAACCCAAGTGTCCATGAACAGAACATCCATGCTCCATTCGTCCTGGAGAATAAACTGTGGTACATCTCTTCTCTTTAGCTAGCATTTCCATCTCCATTCTCCACTGGACCTCAAAAAAGGGTAGCTGAGGCACTAAAGCCTTCTTACTTTATTTGTACCTTGTGGGTTGGTATTTCTGAGGAAAGGCATACTCATATAAGGAAAGAAAAAGAATCGGCTGCTAACTTCCACCTCTGTTACTAGAAAATGAATTATCTATCAGAGTAATATGCCTAAACTTGCCTAAGCCATATGAGTATTGGTAAAACCTAAAACTAAGAGCCACATGTTTGGAGCTTGCAGTTTTATTTTAATCGACAAAAGATGATTTCCATTAAGAGAGTCTCTCAGAAGCTTCCTGGATTTGTTATGAGTTGTAAGGGCCAATGAGAAAAACATTCGAGTCTGTATTTCCAGGAATCACAAAACTGTTCACACAGTGATGTAAGGAATTTGACAAGTGAATGTACAGCATGTGCCATGTTATTTTTATTTTTAGAGCATGCTGAGAAGTTGTTAAACCCTCAAATAGGCATCAGACATATTCCCAAGCACTCATTTGCTGGGAATAAATTCATAGGTTTAACTCATTTGTGCTGTTTTAAGGATCCAGGACATATTCTAAAGAACAAGAGAATGAATCTTAAATACAAAATAGAAATTTCCCTAGAAATTATTTTTTTCATGTACTATTCCTCATGTGTATTTCATCCACAATTTGCTAAGTAAACTGCTCATTGTTCAAGCCAGTAAAGGTAAAGTCATCAGAGGTCTACTCTGGAGTCAGACAGACCTAGATTCAAATCCGAAGTCCATCTATTTCTATATGTGTCCTTGAATAATGTTCTCAACTTTCCTGGTTCATAAAATAGGAAGTTACTTTTTTCTCTAGGGGATACACAAGTACACGTTATATGTAAGTGTGTGTATATTTGTGAGCGTGTGTGTGTGTAATTTCTTTGGGTGTTGTATTAGTCACAGTTCTCCAGAGAAACAGAACCAAGAGGGTGGATGGATGAAAGCATAAACAGATGGATAGATGGACGAATGGACAGCCAGACGAACGGACAGACAGACAGATAATCAGTAATTTGCTCATGCAATTTTGGAGTCTCAGTCCCAAGGTCTGCAGTCAGGAAGCTGGAGACCCAGCAAAGCCAATGTATAGTTCCAACCTGAGTCCCAAGTTCTGAGCACCAGGAGAGCCAGGTTCTCTCCGGGAGAGCCAACGTTCAGTGTGAAAGCAGCAAGCTTGAGACCCAAGAAGAGCCAATGTTGCAGTCTGAGTCTAAAGGCCAGAAAAGACCAATGTCCTAGCTCAAAGCAGTCAGGGAGGAGTAGTTCCCTCATATTTGAGGAAGAGTCAGCCTTTTTGTTCTACTCAAGCCTTAACTGATTGGATGAGGCCTATCCACATTAAGAAGGGCAATCTGCTTACCCAGTCTGCCAAGTTAAATGTTAATTTCATCCAAAAGCACAGACACCCAAAATGTTTGACCAAACATCTGGACACCCCATCACCCAGTCAAGTTGACAACAAACCTACCTTCAAATATTAGCTATAATCTATCTCTATCAAAAAATAATCTAAGAATTATAAATGCCCAAAAGACTTGTGTCCATTTGCAAGACAATAGTGTACTACTCTATGTATTTATTTATTTATTTTTGAGAGGGAGTCTCACTCTGTTGCCCAGGTTGGAGTGTAGTGGCACAACTTTGGCTCACTGCAACCTCTGCCTCCCAGGTTCAAGCTATTCTCCTGCCTCAGCCTCCCCAGTAGCTAGGATTACAGGCATGCCCCACCACCCCTGGTTAATTTTTGTATTTTTAGTAGAGACGGGGTTTCATCATGATGGCCAGGCTGTTTTCGAACTCCCAACCTCAAGTGATCTGCCCACCTCAGCCTCCCAAAGTGCTGGGATTACAGGCATGAGCCACCACAACCAGCCATACTTATTTTTAAACACAGCATCTTTTCCCAGCCTTCTTTACCTATATACAGTTTCAGTAACATGTAACATGTCCTTTATTTACTCAGCATTATTTCCTTGTTCTGGATGAGAAGAGAATAATTAGGAAACTTCTGGAAAGTTAGCTGCTCTATTAATTGTTTACAGATTCCATAATGATAACTTATGGCATGTATGGGCACTGGCGCTCAGATAATTAGACATTTTAACAACAATGTTTTACTTTTAATGACTCCAGAAGATTTTGCAATAGTCTAGACTCTTCTGGGAAAGGTATTATCATAGAATTAATAGCCGATGCAACTTCAACAGCTTTTTTAAAAAACTAAGAGTGAAATATTCATCTCTGTTGTCACCAAATCCAAGAAATTCACAGATCAGATATACTATCCAGCAGCCTGCTTCAATTTCTCTTTATAATACTGAATATATTTCTTTCTTGAACAGAAATCAAAGTGGTAATGTACCTTTCACTCTAGCTGTGGAATCAAAGGAATCCAAATTTACAGACTACAGACTGACTTTACATTTTAAAAGGCAGTAAAGGAATAATCGGTAATTTCCACTGCATTCTAAAGAAATGGAAATCAGAAATTCAAAACACTTAAACATCAAACTAATGATTGTTTTAGAGAAATCCCTCCAAGAAAAGCTAACTTTCCAGCTTTTCTTCTGCCAGATCATGTAATGTTCTTCGTAATTCATGAAAGATAATTTTTCTATACATTTAACACTTCTGCTGCTTTTATTTTCCTGCTATTGAAGTATCAATAATAAAGTCTGTGTAGGCCCACTGGAGACATGAATAATAACCCAAAATCCTCTTAAAAATCTAGACACAGTCACAGCATCGTCACTTTCTATTGAATAGGAATTTATTCTTATGAAGGCTTCTGACAAGCGTTTTTACCCTTTGTACCTAAGATTTTATTTGATCCATATGATTTAAGCAGATAAAATAGATGAGTAAAATGATTTCATTTTTTCTAAAGATAGGGTCAACTGTTCAGAATTGCTTTTTTCCTCTTACAATTCTGTCATACTCACTTTAGTGTCAGCATGGAAAAGTAATTTGAAAAATATGTTCCTATATCTTTCAGTCCAGTTCTCCTCTGTGTTTCAGAAAAGAATGGTGTACACATCATGGCACAAGTGAGAGGACGAGCTTTCTTGCTATAGCTCCCCTCCTGTCCTCACATATATCTTCACAGGATTCGGGGGGCAAGTGGGGAGGGAGGTTAAATTTTAAAACTCTAAGGTTTTCAATAGTTTTCTTTAAAACATGTAATTTGGCCAGGTGCAGTGGCTCCTGCCTGTAATACCAGCACTTTGGGAGGCTGAGGTGGGTGGATCACCTGAGGTCACGAGCTCCAGACCAACCTGGCCAATATGGTGAAACCCCCTCTCTACTAAAAATACAAAAATTAGCTGGGTGTTTTGGCAGGCGCTACTTAGGAGGCTGAGGCAGGAGAATCACTTGAACCCAGGAGGCAGAGGTTGCAGTGAGCGGAGATCACACCATTGCACTCCAGCCTGGGCGACAGGAGTGAAACTCCGTCTCAAAAAAATAGAAATAAATACAAACATACATACATAAATCAGGTAATTTTCTTCAAATCTGCTTAGAAATTAAGAAGAAAAGTCAGAAACATTGCATCTCTAAAGGATTTCTTTATTCCTTCATCTGCCTCTATTAACCAAGGAAAATTTGAAAGATAGGGAGAGGGAGAGAAAGTGATACAGGAGCTAGAAAGAAATTTTTAAGGCAGATAGCGAGGGAAAGAGTCCTTGGCAAGGTTTCCCTTTTAATGCACAGCAACCCCCAAATCATTTCTTTTCTAACAAAGAGCAGCCTGAAAAATCAAGCTGCAAATGTAGGAAAGCCAAGCTAGAAGCTTGCACGGGTGAATGCTGGCAGCTGTGCCAATAGGAAAAGGCTACATGGGAGCCAGGCGTATTCAACATGGAGGCGCCACCTTCCCTTTTCTTTGTCAACCAAGTGTGCAGTAAAGAAGCAGGCAACATGGCATCGGCCAGGTAGGGAACCCATTTATATAGTAAAAGATTAGGGTGGGGCAGCCAGCTTCTTCGTGTGCTATGCAAACAGCACACCTGGTCCGACCAATATCTCACACCCAATGTAAATCAGATATTGCATCTTCAAGCTCGTCTATAAAACCCCGTGCATTTCACCACAAAACTGGAAGACCCACTCGGGAGCCCACCTCTCTCTGCAGGAGAAAGAGCTTTTCTCTTTTCTCTTTCAACTATTAAGCCTCTACTCTTAAACTCACTCCTTGTGTTTGTCGGCATCCTCGATTTCCTTGGCATTAGGCAATGAACCTCGTTTAATCCCACACAAACGATGCCATTTCAAAAGGACAAACAAAGGTTCTTTTCTTCAGGGTCATGGCACAAAAGATAGAGCCCCACTACCACCCCTCCTCACTCACACCCTAAGAGGCTCTGCCAGGTGCCCACAGGCAGAGAGCATGTAGGAGGCGTGCCCACTCAGCCCCCAAAGTGGAGGGGTCACAGCAGCTGCTCTGCTTGAGGCAGTTCGCTGACTGCTTTCATCCCCGCTGTGGCCGCAGTTGGACTCCATTCCAGCCCCATGGGAATGTTTTGCTTCAGAGACTTCTCATCTGCGTTGCCTTGCCTGAAATACTCCTCCCTCAGATTACTCAGCTCCTCCGAGTCTTTGCTTAAATATCACAATCTTGTTGATTTAGGCCTCCTCTGAGCCCCCTATTTCAAAATGTCAGTCCCTTACCCCTATTTCCTCCTTGTCTCTCTTTCCTACTTTATTTTTCTCCATAGCACTTACAGTCATCTGCCGTGGATGTCTTCCAGTCCCAGCCCCATATTCACTTGCCACCTTCTCAGCCCTGCCACGCACGCCAGGAGGCTGACCAGATGGTCTCCATCAACCAACTCTGCTGTCCTTCGGCGTCCTGTCGGGTTTGACCAATAAAAGGCAGCAGAAGATCCAAGGAGAGAAGAGAAAGAGGTTGGGAATTTATTCTCCCAGCTCTGCTCCTGCCAAGTCCCCATGTGTTAGCTGCCTCCCCCACGTTTTTCTTTTTTTTTTTTTTTTTTTTTTTAGATGGAGTCTCGCTCTGTCGCCCAGTCTGGAGGCAGTGGCGTGATCTTGGCTCACTGCAACCTCTGCCTTCCGGGTTCAAGTGATTCTCCTGCCTCAGCCTCCTGAATAGCTGGGATTACAGGCACGTGCCACCACGCCCAGCTAATTTTGTGTGTGTGTGTGTGTGTGTGTGTGTGTGTGTTTGCTTTTCTGTTTTTTTGTTTTTTGTGGTTTTTTTTTTTTTTTTTTTTTTTTAGCAGAGATGGGGTTTCACCATGTTGGCCAGGCTGGTCTTAAAATCCTGACCTCAGGTGATCCACCTGCCTTGCACTCCCAAAGTTCTGGGATTACAGGTGTGAACCACCATGGCCAGCTGGTTGCCTCCCTTTTGTGAGGACCACAATCCCTATCAAGTAGCTCTCTCCCTTCAGCTCCCCTCTCTAAGTGACTGCTCCCTCTCCTTACTTTCAGGTGTCAGGTGTTAAGAGCTTCTCCCTGTTACTAGCTCCAGGGCATAGCATATCCCTTGTGCTTTAAGCACTGTTTCATTAATTACTAACCTTTATTAAGCTCTTTATTAAGTTATCTATTAACTACATTAAGTTAATTAGACTTTTCTCACAATGCCCATTTTGACAATGACCTTTACTTTCCAAACTGCTGCATCAACTGGCATCTTACATATTTTACTTAATTCCTTGTTTTTCTCCCTCCACTAAAACATAGGCTTCATGAAGTCAAGATTTGTCCCTTTTGCATACTACTGTATTCCCAGCACCTACAAGAGAACAGGGAACATAATAGGAGGTGCGAAAGAAGCACTGGATAAATGCCTGAATCATGAGTGAACGTATGACTTAGGAAGGGACATAGAAAGTCGAACTCGCCATCTTCTCTGTATGCTGGATCTCTGCCTTTTCAGATGGTGTCTTCCGTTTCTCTCCTTCCTGTTTTTTACTCTTTTAATTTTTATTTTTTGTAGGTACATAGGTGTACATATGTATGGGGTACATGAGATATTTTGACAGAGGCATGCAATGGGCAATAATCACATCAGGGGAAATGGAATACCCATCCCCTGAAGCCTTTATCCTTTGTGTTACAATCCAGTTTTACTCTTTTATTTTTAAATGTACAATAAATTATTATTGACTATAGTCACCCTGTTGTGCTATCGAATGCTAGATCTTATTCTAATAATCTTTTTCAAAATTTTGGTTAGTGTGGATAACAAATATTTCTCTGGGCATTATTTCAGCTTCCAGTCTATACTTAACATCTTTATATAACATCATCTGGCAACATTTTAGAGAATTCACATAAATAAACCCATGTAATTATAATCTGGCATCATTTCCTACTTCAAAATGTTCATAAATAGCATTGCTGAGCCAGAGGTAGAAGCATTTTAAAACAAAACAAAAAAAAAGAGCAGTCCAACAAGTGAAAAATCACCACCAAACCTAACTTCACGGACAATAGCAAGCAACCCTGAAGTGTAGGTTCCAATACTGTATTTAGAAATATTAGCTAGAGTATAAAGCTCATGAGAAAAGGCTTTGTCTGTTTTGTCTGCTGATGCGGTCCAAGCACTAAGAGCAATATCTAGTATATATCTGGTACTCAATAAGTGTTGAATTCATGAATGAATGATCTCATGTCACCCTGTACTAAGGAAATATTTTGAAATGACAATAGATTAGATAACTGTTTCCAACTCCTTGCTCCCTATTTGGTTTTTGGGTTTTTTTTTTTCTTTTGTTTGGTTTTTGTTTGAGACAGAGTCTCGCTCTGTCATCCAAGCTGAAGTTCAGTGGCACAATCTCGGCTCACTGCAACCTCTGCCTCCCAGGCTCAAGCAAGTCTCCTGCCTCAGCCTCCTGAGTAGCTGAGATTATAGGCATGTACCACCGCGCCCAGCTAATTTTTGCATTTTTAGTAGAGATGAGGTTTCACCATGTTGACCAGGCTGGTCTTGAACTCCTGACCTCAAGTGATCCACCTGCCTCAGTTTCCTAATGTGCTGGAATTTCAGGTGTGAGCCACCATGCCCGGCCCCTCTTTGTAATAGAATATCCCACCCCCACTCTTTCTCAGGTGGTCACTATGAAAGGAGTATTCCTCCTCACTTCATTGATTTTTGGGAGTTGGCCATGTGACATTATGACATACTTTGGCCAACAGGATGTGAGCAGAAGTAGCAATGTACTGATTCTGTGCAAAAGCTTTAAGCACAATTGCTTGATTCATCACAGCTTGCTGTTCCCATCTTCTGCCATGATAGAACAGCATGTGCAGCGAAAGGTGGCTCTTTCAACCAAGTCCCAAACTAAGAAGACACACAGAGCCAGCTCTCAGTCATCTGCAGCCTGGAGCCACAAGTATTGTGAAAATAAATACATTTAGCTTGCTTTTATGCATCATTACTACAGCAAAAACTGACTCAAAAACTGGTACCTAGCAGTGAGGTGTTGATGGAACAAAAACCATGTAGGTAGGGGAGGGGGCAAGGAAACTGTTACAGAAAACAGCAAAATGGCAACTCATATTATGTCATGACAAAACATTTGGTAAAATGACCATATATAGAATTTTCTTGCCTGGTATAACCTTTTGTGGTAAGGCTGTTAGGCTATTGCTGCCATTTTTATACGAGTGAGCCCTTTGTGACATCATTTTAGGGCAACTTGATTTTCTGTCTCTGGCAGTACTATTTCACGAGTATATGCAAAATAGTGATACTATAGTATGTTGTTTAGGAACTAGTCTCTCATTTGCATTGGAAGTAGAGAGATGATAATCTTCCATCCCATGAAGCCATTTGTAATCCTCACAAAATTCATTGTTGTACCATATCCTAGAAGCAATTCAGTGTAACAGGTATTTCCATGGATTTGAAGATACTGAACATATAATTGTCTCTTTAAATTCTCTTTCAGAGTATGTAGTGAATTTTGAGGCATTTACTTTTGATTTCTGCCAGATGGTAATGTTTCAGAATATAGCACTAAGGAGCTTGTTAGAACAGCAATATTAGTAAATACAAGACCACAACGGCCTCGTATGCCAGCTTTGTCATGCAGTCTCTTATGGAATTGTCAACATTTTGTCTGCTTCCTTGATTTTCTATCTTCAGCATAAGCTTATTTGAAGATAGAGAAGCTGCCAAGTCACAATTATTTTCCACCGCATGTGATGAGATTTTCTTAATCTAATTTTTTCAATGAAATATGACACTGTGTGAAGGATTTGTTTCAGTGATTTTCCAAAAGGAGTTTGTATTTCTGACTCATAACTTTGCTCTCTATGCTTTCTCAGTCATCATCCTTGGTAATTTTGTGAGATTTTAGACACCTTGGATTTACATTTCCTAAATCTTTTCAGAACTACTTCAGGTCTTCAGATGGTCACATCTTGGCCTGGAAGAAAGACATAGATGTAGAAACAGACACAGGTACAAATACGGACAGATACAGATATATAGACGTGTAAATATCTATTTACACATCTATTTTTATTTATATAATCTCTATTTCTTCTTTCCTCTTTTAGCCCCATCCCTACCCCCTTAACCTATCTCCCCATCCCTTACTCTCCTTTTATTCTCAAACTTTGTAAAGTTTACACAGGCTGTTTTTGGGTTTTTTTCACCACTCCTCAATCTCACAACCTGGCTCTTATCCACATATCTGTCATGGAAATGGAAACTTATGAGTTCCTAATCACAAATCCAATGACCTTAGTTGTATGGAAGGGAGGCATGAAACATTTGATGATTTTGGCCACAGACACTGATATGGAGAATGAGGAATTCGGGGCAAACAAACTTAAGGTACGTGGGGTGGAGGAATGGAAACTCAAAGTCAGGCCTTAATGTGAAAAGGTGAATCCAAGGCAAATCCTACAGTAATAAAAGAAGCAAGAAACAAATGAAGATAAAGTCTAAGTTGAATATTGCTTTAGCTAGTTATTGCTGCATAATATCCAAAAATTTAGTGGCTCAGAAGAACAATTTTATTACTTATGATTCTGTGGGTTAGAAATTCCAGCAGGGATCAGTTGAGGTGGCTCTTCTCCACTCCACATGGTGCTGTCTGAGACCCTCAACTAGGGCTGGAGGGTCCAAGATGGTCTTGCTCATCCATCTGGGGCTTTGGTGCTGGCTGTCAACCTGGATCCGTTGTTTCCACTCTGCATGGTCTCTCTCTTTACAAAGTCCCTTATTCTCCATAGAGAGATATCAGGACTGGATGCAGACTGGAGTTTAAGTCTAATGGGTAATTAGATGAGGTTTTAGCAGGTAGAGAGAGGGAAAGGAGGTTGGGTATATTTTGCCCATGGGAGAGACATGAATTGTTGTGGCCAGAGGACACATTGTAGAAAATTGTCTGTAAAGACAGCCACCAACGTGCATGTTGCCTCTCCCATCAAGAGGTAGAACTTATCTTTCTTCTCTTTGAATCTGGACTCACTTGTGACTTTTTCTGGCCAAGAAAATGTAGCAGCAATACTCAGTGCCAGTTTGGGTCTATCCTTTTAGAGACCTGGCAGCTTCCATTTTCATTGTGTTAGGATCCGGCCAGCATGGAAGAGCTGTGCTATTAAATGATAATGGATTTCCAGGAGACAGAAAGAGATCCAGCCAGCCCTCAGCCATTCCAGTCACACTTAGCCTAGGTGCCATGTGAGTGAAGCAGAGCCATGTGAGTGAAGCTGAGCTCTCAGCTGAATGCAACAGCTTGTGTGACACCAGCTGGTACCACATGGAAGGGAGATAAGATATACCCAGTGAACCCCACCTAATTCCTAACACATAGAATTATGAACAACAAAATTGTTTTAAGCCACATTTTTGGATACTTTGTGACAAAGAATCAAGCTTAGATCAGTCTCTTCTTAGACTCCAGTGTCCTTCCTCACAGAATGCAATTTTAACAAGAGTCCTGCCAAGTCCATTTAGCCAGAATTCCCCATCCTCAATATCTGATCACCTTCTGTATCTGATCATGTTCCTCCCCCTCCACCAGCACCCAGGTGATGCCTGATCAGCACTACCTGCCTTTAGCAAGAATCCTGTTAGGTCAGTTCGGCCAGAATCTTCCCTTACCCCTGATGTTTCCAGTTAGTAATTTTCCACCCACTGACCCCACCCTGCTTTTTCTAGATAGAAATATCTACTTTTCTTTGTTGTTTGAGGTTGAGCACAGTTTCTCTTCCCTACTGCAAGACCCCACTGTGCCATCCCTTCACCTATCAAGATGTTCTGAAAAATGTCTGCCTTACTGTGCTTTACTGAGTGTAATGAATAATTTTTTTCTTTGACATTTGTTAGGCAACAGATAACTTAAACAGATGTTATCACTCTAGCCAAATGAACTTGAACTCCTGACAGGGCATCAGTCTTAGTGAGAAAATAGAGCGCTAAGCAGAGAAAATGATGCAGTTTACTCACATGGGTTTGGAGGGAATTTAAGGAAGGCTGGCTGGTAGCAGTCTTAGTTTCTTCCACACTGAGGAATTAGCTCTCAGCTAGAATAAAGAAGGAAGATGTCCTTCTAATGGTTTGAGTCTTTGGTGTGCCCCTGCTCGTGTGCTATGCTAACTGTGCTGGAATATTCACTTCGTGTTACACAGTTCTTAGTAAGCAGCAGGCAGATTACCATGAAGCTAATGAAGCTAACGTTCAGGTCCCCTCATTTCCACAGCCCCTTTCAAAACCTTGGAAGAGATTTTAGGAATGTGTTCACCTAAACAAATACTTCTGAAAATTTTGCAAAATCTCATGTTGAGTGGCATGGAAGTTACCACAAGAATTTTGCAGAGCTAGTTAAGGGGAAATTGAATTCATCATATATTTAGTTTCTGTTATAGAGAATATTTGTGTTTTGCAGTCACTCTCTTGTAGAAGTTATCTATTCCAGTGTTGGACTGACCTCCAAGAATGCTCCAACCACTCATCATGAAAACTCACCAGGCATTGTAACATGAAGTTGCAGGCCAGAAATAATACCTTGATAGAGGCTTTCCCAAATTTGACAATAATCCTAAAAATGTGTATAACACTACTGATGAGTTGTAAAGCAGAAACAAATGTTTCTAAATCATTAATAAAAAACAAACTTCACTCAGCTATGCTAAATATTAAAATCTTTGTTATCTCAATATTAAACTTTTTATATGAAAATGCAATCAAAGAACATATAGCCAAAAAAGGAAGAAATATAGAGGTATATTAGGCTCTTAGTTTTCTTAAGATAGCTTGCTACATTCTGTTTTTGTGTGTGTAACTTGTTCTTTCATCACTTTAAATATATTTATTTCCACACTAAATTTTGTTTCTTTCTTTTAAGGAGCACTATAAAATTGTTTAAACTTTAGGTCCATAAAACTTGAATTGATCCCAATGACATATATCACTTATTTAATCCCAACTAGCAAGATGTTTGTATTAATGTCTTCATTTTAAAACTGAGAAAATTAAAGGAGGGAAATATTAAGGTCAGAGACAGCCAGTGGTGTAACCTGGATTTAAAGCCAGCAGGTTGACTTTTGAGCCTATGTCTTACTTATTCTCCACTCTGCTGCCCTTGAGGACAAATGAAGTCCAGCCCTTTTCCTTAAGGAATGTGCAGTACAATAGTACATCCGAAAAATGATTACAGTATATCATGGTATGTGCCAGATTAGCTATACAAGGTACAGAATTAGAAAGGAGAAATTAAATTTGCAGGAGAGTAGGGGAGATTTCACAAAGAAAGTGATACCTACTTGGTTACATTAAATAAAGTTTAAATTTGAACTTATATTTAAACTAATTTAATGTACCTAAAATCATTGGCTCTGGTCACCAAGCAATGATTTCTAGTATTGAACTACTGTATATATTACCTCATCCCAAATTAAGTTGGTTGAACAATAGTTTTCAAAAGCACCACAGAGATTCAAAGAATAAACTAAGACTTTTGACAATGCTTTAATCCTCCCACCATTCCCACAAACATAACAGGAATGATGACAGAAATGAAGAGACCACAATTTGGAGGTTTATGTGCTTATCCGGGATGATACAAATCTAATGCAAAATTAAAATAGGACAATGTTTTGTTAATCCCAATGTAATTTTCCATCCGGTATGCTATATGTCCTAACCAAAACTTGGTTTTATAGATAAAAATGATGCTTTAACAAGTCTCTCTGGTGGTTTTAGAAGTAGAAACCTTGGGCAGGGCATAGTGGCTCACGCCTCTAATCCTAGCACTTTGGGAGGCCAAGACAGATCACTTGAGCCCAGAAGTTCGAGACCAGCCCAGGAAACATTACGAAACCCTGTCTCTACAAAAAATAGAAAAATTAGCCGGACTTCTGTAAAAAAAAAAAAGTGACAAGTGACACAGAGTTAATTGGATAAGTAACAGTATGATGGGAGAATAAATACAAATAGGATTCATTAGAGAAAACATTACCATTTAATCAACTTTAATGGGCTCCTATATAGTCCAAGCAGCTTAAGGCACTAGATTATTTCCTATGAAAAGATCTGAGAATAGGCAGTTCAAGAGGTTGAAAATTTAATTTTTGAAATAACATTAAGCAAGAATCAAATACCCATGTTAATCAATAGCATTTAGTTATAACTGGCTCAGTGATCAGACAATAAATTACTTTGTAATACTAATTTGTTCATGAGAAGATGGCACTAAACAAAGTAATTGAGGGAAACAAACTGCTAAAAAAAAATGATAAAAGACTCAGAAAAAACAAAGAAGAAAGAGTTCTTCCCCAAAAGAACATTATTATTGTTTTCTCTCCTGGGGGTTGCCCTTACCTCATGTATTAGTTTGTTCTCACTCTGCTAATAAAGATATACCTGAGACTGGGTAATTTATAAAGGAAAGAGGTTTAATTGACTTACAGTCTCACCTATCTGGGGAGGCCTCACAATCATGGCAGAAGGCAAAGGAGAAGCAAAAGCATGACTTACATGGCAGCAGGCAAGAGGGTGTGTGCAGAGGAACTCCTGTTTATAAAACCACCAGATCTCATGAGACTTATTCACCACCACGAGAACAGTACAAGGGAAACCACCCCCATGATTCAATTATCTCCACCTGGCCCCACCCTTGACACGTGGGGATTATTACAATTCAACGGGAGATTTAGGTGTGGACACAGCCAAACCATCATCTCAACTCCACCCAGCCAATCTTACTCATTCTTCAAGTTCCAGTTCCAAAGCTAAGACTTATAATCATTCCCTGATGTCATTCTTCTTTTCTGTGCTCCTTCAGTACTGTTGCCCTTTGTTCTCTTTAATTTTCTTTGTATTTATCGCCCTCACAATACCATGTGCCTTTGGTATATAACCGTATGATTTAGAGCTGAAAGGAATCCTCAATATCCTTTGGTTTAATGCTTTAGTAGCAGGGTCTAGCTGAGTCCAGGCTGTAAAACAGGATTAGGGTAGGATTAAGGTAGGATTATTTGGCTGGTGGTGCTAAGAACAGACTGAATTTTTAAAAATTGAACAATTTCAAAATTTTTATTTCTCAGTGATTAGCTTTAAATGTACATTCCTATGCACATGGAGTTATGTCAAGAAACTTGTTTGTACCACCTCTTTCTGGCAGCCTTCAGGAAATGAAGTAGCATCATGCGCAGCATGTTAATCATTGATGATGAATGTGGCCTGGGATGAATTACATTACAGGATTGCTGTGTACTGTGTGACATGAGGGGCTCATAATAGGCTTAAAGGTGATAAAAATATTTTTTGTTCTCTTAAATATCATAGAAATAACTGGAAACATTAATAGAAATACAGTTGACTCTCCGTATCCATGGGTTCCACATCAATAGATTCGACGAACCATGGATCAAAAATATTTAGGGGGGAAAAACTTCACAAAGTTCCAAAAGGCAAAATTTGAATTTGCCACACGCTGAGCACTATATTGAAGTCACATGAATGAGGAGATGTGTAGGCATTATATAAGTAATCTAGAGATTATTTAAAGTATACAGGGGGATGTGTGTGGGTTATTTGCAAATACTATACCATTTTATATAAGAGGCTTGAGCATTTGTGGATTTTCATATCTGCAGGGGGTCCTGGAGCCAGTCTCCCATGGATATAGAGGGACAGCTGTAATTTCTTTATAAATTGGTATTGACTACATAAAGAACCTCATTTACTACATATAGAACCTCATTATTCGTTTTTTTTTTTTTAAGAAATCAAATCTTTTTGAATCATTCTGTGTTTCCATGGGTTGCTAGGCAATGGTTTGGTTGTTGCTTTGGGTGGGAGGGTCAGGGAGGAAGATTAAAATTCTGGGGTGAGGTGATAGCCAGACAGAGGAGGGAAATGAGATAGCAACCAACTGCCAATAGCTGGAAGAGCTGTTTTTGAGCCTTTTGTTGAGGGATAGATGCTGAAAGAACTAGTTTTGTGAATGACTTCATGAGTATCTGAAAGTAAGGAGAGCAAGTTTGGTGTTGGGTTAATAAATGTCGAGCAGAACTGGCTGGAGATCATGCCTGATCCCCACTCTGCCATGGGCTCAGTGCAGTTTGGGATACTCTGAGGACTCAAGATCACCAATGAATGGCCTTGAAGCCATCATTCTCTGGAAGGGCATTGGCAAAAGAAGTGGTACTAAGGTACCTTGGCAATAAAAGAAGTGGTACTAAGGTACCTTGGGAACCAGAGCAGACTTGAAGAGAACATTTGAGATGTCTCCACACTCCACTACCCAGGGATATCAGAAGTAATAGACTGCAGGGACTGCAGGGTGAGGAACCTGGGTGGAGCAAGGGCTGATAAGAGCCATCAGAATTATGTGGCCTTGTTTGTGCTCTCAGGCCAGCAAGAGCATTTGAGTTATGTTCTCATTTAACAGGTAAGGAAACAGTGGTCAAAGGACCCCAAATGACCTGCTCAGGATTTCACAGAAAGTTAATGATAGAGCTAGGACCAACTCCTCTCCTGATCTCCCAGCTGGAAGACTATAGTATTAATATGGGGTTGCTGGATCAAATAGAATAATTATCTCCTCTAGTATTGTATATCATATAAATCAATAAGAATAAAGGCCAACAAATGTTTTGTTTTTCTGCTATGAACAACAAGAAGCTATTGTTAAATTTGTTTGTTAAATTAACATAAAGCTTTATGTTTAAGAGTCACAAAATTTTAAGTAAGATGCCTGACTTTAATCGTGACACTGATATTTAAATAAATCAACTGACCAGGCACAGTAACTCACACCTGTAATCCCAGCACTTTGGGAGGTTGAGATGGGTGGATCATCTGAGGTCAGGAGTTCAAGATTAGCTTGGTCAACATGGTGAAACCCCATCTCTACTAATAGAAAAATTAGCCTAGCGTGGTGGCACGCATCTGTAGTCCCAGCTACTCAGGAGGCTGAGGCAGGAGAATTGCTTGAACCAGGGAGGTGGCGGTTGCAGTGAGCCAAGATTCACACCACTGCACTGCAGCCTGGGTGACAGAGCGAAACTCTGTCTCAAAAAAAAAAAAATAATTAATTAATTAAATTAATCTACTAGTGTTTATGGACTAATGATGCCTTACCAACACAATATCATCAAGAAAAAATAATTTCATTACATTAATTTTTCTAATGATACCTTTTATCAGTTTAAAATAATTTCTAGTAAAACTCTTTTTTTAGAGAATTTTGTTTTATAATTATTGATTTTAATAGCCATAATTTACTGAATGCTTATTATCCAGATTCATTGCTAAGTGCTTAAAATGCATTACTGAATTTAATCCTTGCAAAACCCCATGAGGTAGGTAATGTTACTTTTTTAAATTCTTAGGTAAGAAATATATTTTAGAGACCTTAAGTACATGCCTAAGGGCAGTCTCAAATAAATGACATTGCTCAGTAGACTGGGATCCAGAGCCTAGGCTCTTTACCACTATATACTATAGCTTTACAGACTGCCCTTGGTTTGTTGTTGTTTTGTTTGTTTTTTGCTTTGTTTTTTGAGACAGAGTCTTAACTCTATTACCCAGGCTGGAGTGAGGGTTGCAATCATGGCTCACTGCAGCCTCAATGTTCCAGGCTCAAGCAATCATCCCTCCTCAGCCTCCCAAGTAGCTGAGACTACAGGTTCATGCCACCATGTCCAGCCGATTTTCAAATTTTTTTTGGAGAAACAGGGTCTCACTGTGTTGCCCAGGCTGCTCTCAAACTCCTGGGCTCAAGCAATCCTTCCACCTCATCCTTCCAAAGTGCTGGGATTACAGCCATGAGCATCGCACCAGGGCTGTCCTTATTTTAAGCAGAAAAATATTAAACATTTTTTAAAATGTCAAAGTCATCTTTAAGAACATTTGTTGCTGTTCCAGGCTGTAATTCAATGACTGGGGAGACTATATGACTATGTAAATCTCTATGAAAGCACATCATATGGCTTAGAGTCTTGTGCCTTTGTGTTCTTCCATCTGAATTCATAATTTTTCCTTATCCTTTATCAATGTCAACCTGTCAGTTACTCCTTTCAGTTTCCACTGTGCCTCCATCTAATATCTTTCCTCAAATTGCCTTCTAGTTTCCCATCCCTTATTTATTAAGAGTTGGGAAATCAGTTCAAAAACTGGATTAGTTACACATAAGCAAAGAATAAGCAGTCTCTGAAAAAGCACCAGTGCACTTTCTTGTAAGTTAAATACAGTGACTTTAGTGCTTGGATTGAACAGCATCATTTTTAGCTGATTGAAAATTTTTATTGACAAATTCCTACCATTGGATTGCACTTCAGAAGATTAGGTGATTTTTACCTAAGAAAGGTACTGTCATATGGACAGAATGCCCTGTACACAGAAGACGAGCCTGGCTGCTAAACACTCTGCGAATTCTAGGTTAGAAAGCTGAACTATACAAATACACACTACGATGTAACTTTAGATTATTTAAATATCTGAAAATAAGGAAAGGTTAAATAAATTATGGCACATCCTCAAAATGGATATCCACATACCCATTTTTGGATATCCATAGCATAAAACAATTTACAAAGCATTAGTTATAACATGAGAAACTATTTTTGTTATCACATGAAGTTTAAAAACAGGATTTTGGCCAGGTGCAGTGGCTCATGTCTACAATCCCAACACTTTGGGAGGCAGAGGAGGGCGAATTGCCTGAGGTCGGGAGTTCAAGACCAGCCTGACCAACATGGAGAAACTCTGTCTCTACTAAAAATATATATATATATATATTTTATTTATATATATATATATATATATATATATATATATATATATATATAATTAGCCAGGCATGGTGGCACATACCTGTAATCCCAGCTACTCAGGAGGCTGAGGCAGGAGAATCTCTTGAACCCGGGAGGCAGAGGTTGCAGTAAACCGAGATTGTGCCATTGCACTCCAGCCTGGGCAACAACAGTGAAACTCCGTCTCAAAAAATAAATAAATAAACAAACAAACATAAGATTTAAAATAGCGTATGACAATAACAGCTAACCTCTGAACACCTGCTACATGTAGACCATTTTTGTTGTAAATCCAACAAACATATGCATACTCAATTGCTTGTGGTTTGCAGTTATAAACTTCTAAGATGGCTTGTTCACTCGGACACCGTAGGAGTCAAAGGCAGGTCCACTAGGTCTAAGGCCTAAGAGGTGAGGAAAGCTGTCACAGGGAAAAAATGGAATGAACAGGTGTAAGTTGTTCCCATAAATCTTCTGTCCTTGAATAACTTTTATTCCCTATCCTATCCCATGCCATTCTCTAATGCCAACCAAGTCCGGCTACAGTGGCTCATGCCGGTAATCCCAGAACTTTGGGAGGCCAAGGTGGGCGGATTACCTGAGGTTAGGAGTTCGAGACCAGCCTGGCCAATGTGGTGAAACCCCATCTCTACTGAAAATACAAAATTAGCTGAGTGTGGTGGTGGGCGCCTGTAATCCCAGCTACTCAGGAGGCTCAGGCAGGAGAATCGCTTGAACCCAGGAGACAGAGGTTGCAGTGAGCCAAGATTGTGACATTGCACTCCAGCCTGGGTGACAAGAGCGAGACTCTCTCAAAAAAAAAAAAAAAAAAAAAATTCTAATGCCAACCAGTACTTCTAGGAAAAAGGCTGATAGGACAGTTATACTAGATGGACCAGGTTGATAATACCTGAACCCACTTGATCAACCTTAACAACAGAAAAAGAGAAACAGCTGGCCATTATATGCCTCCTGATCTGTTGCAATCAGAAGTACCACCTCTGAAGTGCTCTTGTCAAAAATCAAATCTGAATCTGACCTCCACTTTTGTGAGTTTGGAACTGTCTGTAATAAAAATAAAAATAAAACACTTAAGGATAGTGGTGAGTTGACAGTAACTATGCGAGGACTCAAAGCAAACCGTCAGCAACAATACCCGACCTCTGCAGAACTGACGGAAACAGCGGCGCCCACCAGGATGCAACACTTCATACCACTGCCAGTGTCTGCACCAGGAGCTCGTTTATACTCCATCCGCTGCCACAGTCATTTCACATCCATGTCTGCATTAGAAACTTGACCTTGAAACCCCCGTTACTGATCCTGCCAGATGAAAGAAAACTTCTGACCCTGCCTTCCTGTGGCACTAGTTTCTGAGACTAGGTCTGGGGTCGTGTGGTAGAGCCTAGGTCACATAGCTGACCCTTCACTGCGAGGAAACTGGGAAAAGCAAATATTGAGCATTTATATGAGCTATAAGGTCTTTACCCTTCACCAAGATTCATAAGGAGGAGAATTCCCCAAAGAGGAAAGAGTTCAAGTACTAGGCAGCCAAAATGAAAGACAAATGTCCACTATAATTTTCTTTAAAAATTACTTTAAAGATGAAGCACAAACTCCTCACTGTTATGATTTGAACTCCTCCAAAATGTGACCCAATCAACTTTTCCAGACTTGATTCCACTGTTCCTCCACTCATATTATATAATTCAGCCGAAATAGATGACTCACAATTGGTTAAAAAAAAAAAAAAAAATCCACTTTCTCTCACTATTTGTGCTTATGCTGGCTCATCTTCCAAAACATCAAACCTCTATATGTGGCTCATTTTGGAAGTCCATCAAGTTTATTACTTTCTCCACAAAAATTTTCATGATCCTAACTCTTGGATATAATGTTTTTCCCTGCTTTGGTCCCATTTTACTTTGTTTGAACTTTCACCTAATGTTGTTCATTACATTCTGTCTTGTATGGTAGTTTTTTCCATACTTGATTTAGGTCCTCCTCCATTACACTCTAAGCTTAAGAATGTATTAGGTTTTATTATCTTTGTCTCTCTTGTAATGCTTAGAAGAGAATCTTGAACATAATTACTTTTACTTAATGGAATTGAGCCATGCTTAGGCATGAGATTATTATTATTATCATGGTTTCAAATATAGGGTCTTGGTAGAATAGATTAAGAATTCCCAAAAGGCTGGGCGCCGTGGCTCACGCCTGTAATCCCAACACTGGGAGGCTGAAGCAAGTGATTCACTTGAGGTCCGAAGTTCGAGACCATCCTGGCCAACATGGTGAAACCTTGTCTCTACTAAAAATACAAAAATTAGCCAGGCATGGTGGCCTGCACCTGTCACCCCAGCTACTCGGGAGGCTGAGGCAGGACAATCGCTTGAACCCAGGAGGCAGAGGTTGCATTGAGCCGAGATCGCACCACTGTAATCCAGCCTGGGTGACAGAGTGAGACTCCATCACAAAAAAAAAAAAAAAAAAAAAAAAAAAAAAAAAAAAATTCCCAAATGGGAAATAGGTTAAAAAAATGATCACACTGGCAGGTTTTAGCCACATAAGCCACACTCAGTCCCATTTTGCTAGAAGCCAGAGTTCTATACTCTCAAGGATAGACCTGATTTTGCATCCACACCTAATTTCCTTTCCATCTGCTCCATATCCAACCCCATACCTCCTCCATCTGGCCCTCTGCTGGTGGCAGCCTTGTCTCCAGTACTGTTTCCTTAAACAATATCTCTGCTCTAAAACCCAAGAAGATAGGACAATTCTATATAAGGAGTTAAGGAAGGTTTTCTCAAAAGAGATGATATTTTGACAACTTTTTAGAGCTCAAGTAGGCATTCCCTAAATGGAGAATTGGCAGACAGAATTTTAAACTGAGAGACAGAGGATTAAAAGTATATGCCACAATCAAAATGCACATTATTTTTTGTGTAGCTGGATCATAGGCATATAAGAAAATGGAACTGGAGAAAGTATTTTGGGATCTAAATATGAAGAGCTGATGTGCTTGCTTGGATTTTTTGTTCTAGGCCAGTAGTTCTTATCCTTTTGAAGATTCATGGATACCTCTGAGAACCTGAGAAATGTTATGAACCTTCTCCCTAAAAATTACACACATTGCCAGAGGCCAAAAATTTCCAAAAAACTTCCAAGAATTCCAAACATCCTGTGAGGCTCATTTATGGACAAGAGTCTACAGATACCTGGATTAATAACCTAAGTTTCAGGGAAAAGGAGTTATCAAATGCAAAAAAAATATTTTTTGTTCAAAATTCATATTACTTGTTATCCTTGTCTTCATCACTGATTCATCAGCACCTTACCATAAGGACTGCTGATCTTTGGGATCATTCTGAGGCAGAGACTGTTATCTAATCAATACTTATTCTTTCTTCTGCTTTCATTCAAAATGGGCCCAACCAAAATACTACATTTCCCAGCCTTCTTTGCAGCTAGGATAGGTTTTGTGACCAAGTTTGACCAAAGACATGATGTTGCCTCACCAACACCATGAAATTCAGAAACATGTCTGTTTCTGAACTTTCTTTACACGAAAAAACAAATCTTTCCATGTTTAAGCCACTATAGTCAGTTCTCTATATTATCAGCAGCTGAATGCCAATTCCATCTAGTTCTTGTAGTGGTCAACAAAACACCAGCTACACATGACCCTAACCCTATTGTATGGTAAAAGATGTGGGAGGAAAATTATCTTCTTTTAGAAAACACTGTAAGTGACAGACTTGGGATGGCTGCCCCAGACTAATTAGTAAAGGTTAGCTCTCATTCAAGCAAAACAGAGTACAGAAAAAGATTCATCAAGAATGTAAGAAACTAGTCCCTCATCCACTAAAACATGATAACTCTGCTTAACTCTCACAGTTCTTCAAAAGGATAATGAATGTCTCTCTTCATCCACATGAAAAAGAGTGAAGTATGCCTCACAATGTTAACCTGATAACATCCCTTTAAGCCACAGATGGCCTGAAGAAGATTTATTTTCTTCCTGGGGTTGTCCAGAGCATGGGGTTTTATAGCCAGAATGTTTCTGGTTCTACTTTTCACTTTGAGTAGCTAGAGCCTGAAGTCTACCAACCATTTCCACTTATATCCCCCAGATACTTCCATTTCAGTATATACAAAATGGAACCTACCTCTCCCAACTTCTATGGCCCAATGAATGTACTACCAAAAATCTAGAAATCATCCCACACTCTTCCCTCCACATCCATTTGTTGCTATGTACCTATGATCCTACCACCAACATTTTTCTCATGTCCTCTTATTTTTTCACTCTCATCATTTCTCAACTAGACTACAATTCCTAAATAACAATTGCCATGCCTCTATCTAATTTATATTTCATAGTTTAATAAAATGAATCCTTCAAAATGAAAATCTGATTAGTTTAATTCAAATCTCTTAGCAGGGAACCAAAGGCCTGTTAGGATCTATTCCATGATTACCTCTCTAATGCTGTCTCTTGGTACTTTGTCTCATACCCTACACAGCAGCCAAATAAAACCAATAGCAATTTGCTGAATGAGTCCTGCTCTATCCCGCCTTCATATCTTTCCCTAGAAAGCACTTTTCTCTCTTTGCCTGGAAAACCACTATTCATGCTTCAACACTTAATTGATGTATTACCACCTTCAGGAATGCTACCTTGATTCTGCCCCCAAGGAGCAGTATACCATGGTATTTAAGAGCAGGGGTTCATGAGCTCAAGCTGCTGGCTCTATGACCTTCGTCAAATAATTTAACCTCTCTGTGCCTCAGATTCCTCATTTGTAACTTGGGGATAATTTCTCATAGAATTATTGAGAAAATTGAACAAGATACTATATATAAAAGTGATTTGAACTGTTTCTGGAATATGGTAAGCACTCAATAATATATATGAGCTGTTTTTCTTTCCAAGATTATGTTAAATTCCTTAGTTTTATGGTCCCAGACTTTCATGACCTACCCAAGTGTGATGAAAATTGTGGACTGATTCACAAAGTCTTATCAACTTGTCTTGTAGTTAGAGAAATTGAAAAGCTAAAAATGTTACACTCACTCCCTTCAGCTAACACTCTGCATGTGTCCTATGCCTAACGGGTAAGATTTAAAGAGCAGAAGCCAATCACAGGTCATCTTCCAGTTGGTTCTTTAGCAGTCTTTTTGAGCAAATATCACCTTGGAAATGACTATGTTTCAGCTGGTTCCCTGTGAGTAGTTTTGAATATCCATTCTTTGGTTTGCTGGGTACCAGAGGCAAAAGCACAATGGCAGCAGAGGTGTTGGTGGCAGTCTTGATTTTCGAACGTGCTTTATGTGGCATCATGGAAGCTCCCCTATAGGTGAGATCTCTATTGTTCTGAAGACATTGCTGGATCCATAAGACACAGTGAATCTTAACTAACAATCTAGGTCAGCTCCACTATAAACTTTCATTTCTTCCAGCATAAACTCTGCAATCCAGTCAGGGTGCTTCCCTACTTTCCAAACACTCCACGCTTTCCTCATCTTCCCACATTTCTTATGCCATTTCCACCTCACTCCCTCCCTTCTAGAATCATTCTTGTAATCCAAAATCTTCCATTTGAAACTACCTTTTAGAAAGCTCCTTAGTTTATATGCAGTCATAGCTCCAATATAAACACTTTTTATTTTGCAATTTTTGGCAAAAGTAATCTGCAACAGTAAAACAAGGATTAGGCAAGTTTACATACATATGATCACAATCTAGCCAAGAAAACGTCATGAATCATTTCCATAGAGGGCATCATTTAACTTGAAGATCTTTTTCTCAGGACTTTGTAGACCTTTTCGAAGTCTATTTAATGCTTCTTACTTCTGGTAAAAGAAATTTCTGCAGCCCCAAGTTCAACATATAAATAGCTTTAAGCTAACTTATATCACCCTTGGGGAATACAATATTTTGAACCAAAAGAGCCAGTTTAAACCAGGCATGGTGGCTCACATCTGTAATCCTAGCACTTTTGGCGGCCAAGGCAGGAAAATGGCTTGAGCCCAGGAGTTCAAGACCAACCTAGGCAGTATAGCAAGACTCTGCCTCAATTTTTTAAATAAAATTTTTTAAAAAATTAAAAAGAGCCAGTTTAGACCAAATATGTGTTTCAAGATCTACCATTTTTAAGTAATGTTGAATTTTAATACTCTTTTATTAGAATAGGGAATAGACCATAATCTACAGTCAGGTTATATATTTTAAACCTGGAGATGCAGGTTTTGATCCTACTTTGTTCAGTGATCTTAGGTAAGTAGTTTAAACTATCTGAGTAAATTATACAATTTAAGTAAAAGTCAGCAACATAAAAACACTGCAATTCTGAAGCTACTGAGGTTGCTTTAGAAACACAGTCCTCTAAAACTGAGGGTCCTCTACCATGTCTTCTCTGAAGTGGCTCTTTTACTGTCCAAGCCATTTTGAACATGTGGGTTCCAATATGCTTCAGTAGAAACCTTCCTGTGAGGAAGGTAACCTTAACTCAGTTTTTTGCTAAGCTCTGTTACAGTGTGTATATATATATACAGTGTATATATATATATATGGCATCTGATAGTTTCAAAAGTCTTAAATAAATTTTTGTGTAACATCTCAGGATTTTTAGACTCCCTCTCTATTGAAGATAAAGGCTTCAGCATGAGTGAAAGGCACTGACCTGACAAGCAATTTGAGTAGATACACAAAGCTGGACACTCAAAATTGTCTCTGTCTTCTGATACTGCCACACTGTAAAGGAAAACCCTAAGTATCCCAGCTCTCTCTTCTCTTAAGCCCAGTGCGTTCCCAGGAAACATCTTAGTCTTGACACCCCTGGTGGTCCATCCTTCCAGCCTCCACACATGAACAGTATATTCCTTTACTATTGCTGGTCAGAGCTCATCAAGGTGCTGGCTGGCCTGGACTCTTATCTGGAGGCTCTGGGGGAGAACCCGCTTCCATGCTCATTCAGATTGCCAGTACGGTGGGCCCTGTTGCCTTCCTGGCTGTGGGCCAGGGCTCCTTTTCAGCTTCTGGAAGTTGCCAACTGTCTTTGGGGTTATGCTCCACTCCTTCAAAGCCAGCAACAGAGCTTCAATTCCTTCTTATATTTCAAATCAATCTGATGTCTTCTGCTGCATCTCTCTAACTTCCTGCCTTCTTCTTCTGCCTTCTTCTTCTGGTTTGAGGGTTCATGTGAATACATTGGGTCTACCCAGAAAATCCAGGAATCTCCCTATTTTGAGATTAAATAATTAGTAACTCTATTTATATCTGCAAAGTTCCCTTTGCCATGTAAGGTAATATATTCATGCTCCCAGGGATTAGTGGCTACAGAGTGTTCTTGGGGGCTTTAATTCCGCCTACCACAATCAGACACGTCTGAAACCAAGGCTTTCCAGCTGGAGCACCTGGTTCTTACAGCACTCAGTAAACCAGGGAGCAGGGGGGGGAATCTTTATCTGCAAGTGTCCAATTAAAATCCGTGAAGGATAAAACTTATTTGTTAAATGTTAGAATTATTGCATAACAATAAGTATATTGGCCGGGCGCGGTGGCTCACGCCTGTAATCCCAGCACTTTGGGAGGCTGAGGTGGGCGGATCACCTGAGGTCAGAAGTTTGAGACCAGCCTGGACAAAATGATGAAACCCCATCTCTACTAAAAATACAAAAATTAGCGGGGTGTGCTAGTGGGCGCCTGTAATCCCAGCTACTTGGGAGTCTGAGCAAGGAGAATCGCTTGAACCCAAGAGGCAGAGATTGCAGTGAGCTGAGATCATGCCATTGCATTCCAGCCTGAGCGACAGAGCAAGACTCTGTCTCAAAAAAAAAAAACAAAACAATAAATGTATTTACACTCTCCTATCCAATATCGTTTATCAAAAAATGTAGAAATTCATTTGATTTTATGAAAATTGCAATTACAAGGTCAATATTCTGGATGAGGCATTATATATGTTTGACTTTGTGTGACAGTTGGATTACATGTGAGTTTTTGTGTCTGTGTATAAATATAGAGAAAGTCAATGTAACATAGTGGATGTAAACAGATTAGACTAACAGACTTCTAAATTTTAGCATGAATTCTACTACAAACTACCTGTGTGACTTTAAACAAGTCATTTAAAGAACTTTCATCTTAATCTTTTCTATTATAAAGTTGGCTGTTTCATCAGGTTGACATCCAGCTGAAGATTCTGTAGATCAAGTAGTCAATAATAAAGTAAAATGGCTCAGAAACCCAGATATCAACTCCTTAGAACCATTTCTTCATAGAAGAGTTAAAGAGAATTTAATTTTTTGTTACAATTTCTATGAAGTATTTTTCATTTCTTCCTAGAAAAATCACCAATTTTTGTTTCTCTTTCAATGAAAGAGAAATTCTGTCAATGAAAGGAAAATTCACAAGTTTAAAATCTGTTCCTCAAGAAACGAAGTGAAATGTTAGTTTTAAAGAGGTTGAACATCTTAAGATTAATACACATTCTATTGCAAAACAGATTGTTATCAAAATGCCTTTCTAAGAAGGCAACATAAGCAGAACAAATCCTGCAAAAGATTTTACCCATCATATTTTTCCTGTGGTGAATTCTGGTACATCATCACTCTTCCTCTTAAATTCACAGCAAGTTCCCTTTGCTCCAGTTCACAGCATCTATTTTCCAGTACACCAGCAACTGCACAAAACATATTTTTAGTAAAACATATTTTTAGTAAAACATACATAATATGTGTTTTGGGTACAAGAATCAGCTCTTCTTTGTGGACTCAAAACCCCATCAGTTGCAACAACACTGACCTCACCTAACAATGTTATCTACAGTTAATGTGAAAAAATGTATGCTGAAGGTAGTCAGTGTCCCCATTAACAGAATCCAATTTATTTCCCCTGAAAGAGATGCATGGGTTCAGAAGCTCTTACATACCAACTAATCTTACAAGCTTACATTTTCTTTGTTTTTAGCAGTTTTTACATCCAAAATGTGTGTATTGGGGTGGTTTCCTATTTATCTTGCTCTTAGTGCTGATTCCACCGGAAGGAACATTCTTCTGTAAGCCTTGCTTTTCCTCCTATATGCTGACAGAGGACAGTGGAACAGACGACCCACAAAACTACTATTTGTGCATGGCTAACAATGGTGCCGATCTTGTAACATCCTAGACATTTCATATCCATGAAGTAGGAATTGAGGCTGTGCACCAGGCCCTGCTTCTTGTGTTGCCTCCTCTCCATTTCTGGAGAACAATGAAGGTGAGCCTTCCCAAGAGGCATACTCTCCTGGGGAGGTCATCACTGTCAGCAAAAAAACGAGCTTACCATTTCTGTCACTTGCTTTCACTTCAAACTCTTTAAGTGTCTTTAAATGACACTTAGTTTTATTTAGTTGAATTAGTACAATTAGTTTCTTAAAAAGTAGTTTGCACTTGCTAGTAATTGTTGCTATTCAGAGAGTTTATTAACCTCATAAGTAAGGCAAAAAGGCACAGCACCCCTAATTTGTATTGTGTGTTTTATTTCCAGATGACATACACAGACTATTTCTATTATGGTTATGTGAATATATTTCAAAAAGCAGAAACCATCTCTAGTTCTGATAGCACTCAAAGCACAGGACTTTGCACATTGTGGTTGCTCAATAAATATTTTTGCATAATTTGTTAATCATATTCATGAAATTCCATAGAGCATATAGCAAAGTAGAGAACAGTCCAGTTCTAAATAATGCTAATTAGTACCAAAGCAGCATGTTCTCTTCTGTTCTGGGACCACATTTTCAATCAAATTTTATTACAAATTTTTAAAAATTGTATAAGGTACAATTTACATACAATTAAACACACTCATTTTAAGGGTTGATGAGTTTTGACAAATGCATACATCTAAGCATACCTCACCAACATAATCAAGATATGTATGCATGCATACATTTATGTATATGCACATATATGTTACACAAATGTATATAAAGCGTGGTCATTGGGGGATTATGGGTGTTGATTTGGGAGAGTATTTTTGGAGCACAGATCTATGAGTTTTAAGACCAGTATAGACTTACGTCACCATCTTCACAATCAAGATACTGAACAATTTCATTACCCCCAAAAAATTCCCTCATGCTATCCCTTTGTGGTCAAGCACTTCCCAGATTCCTAGACCCTGACAACCACTGGTCTGTTCTCTGCTCTAACAGTTTTGCCTTGCCCAGAATGTCATTTTGATTCAATCATACAGTGTAACCTTCTGAGACTGGCTTCTTTCACTCAGCATAATGCTCCTGAGATTCATTCATGTGTGTGCATCAATAGTTCATTCCTTTTTATTGTTAAGTTGCATTATATTATGTGGGTATACCACAGTTTGTACATTCACCCACTGAAAGGCATTTGGGTTCTTCCCAGTATCTGGCAGTAAAATAATAAAACTGTTATAAACCTCTTTGTACAGTTTTGTGTGTGAACATAAGTTTTCATTTCTCTGGGATAAATACATAGGAATAAAATTTCTGGGTCATATTGTAAATGTATGTTTCAATTTATAAGAAACTGACAAACTATTTTCCATCTTGCATTTTGCATTTCCAACAGTAATATATGAGAGTTCCAGTTACTGCACTTCCTAGCACTTGGTATTGTTTGGGATGGTTTTGGTTTTATCAATTGTGGTTTTAGTTTGCATTTCCCTAATGGCTAATTTTTTTTGAGCATCTTTCACATACTTATTTGCCATCTGTATGTCTTATTCAATGACTGTTCAAATTATTTGCCCATTTTTTAATTGGCATTTGTTTTCTTATCATTGAATTTTGGAAGTTTTTTATATATATTTTATATCTATGATTTTATATCTATGATTTGTGAATTTTTCCCCAATCTGTAGCTTGTCTTATTCTCCTAAAGGTGTCTTTTGCAGAACAAATGTTTTTAATTTGTATGAAGTCCAATTTATCAAATTTTTTTGGAGATTATTCTTTTGATGTCATATCTAAAAACTTTTTGCTAAACCCAAGGTCGACCAGATTTTCTTCTACATTTACTTCTAAAACCTTTATAATTTTACATTTAGATCTACAATCTACTTCAAGTTAACTTTTGTATAAGGTATAAACATTAGGACTTTTTTGGATAAGGATGTGCAATTATTCCAACATCATTTGTTGAAAGAAAATACTCTTCATTGAATTGCTTTTGCACCTTCGTCAAAGTCAATTAACTTTCTAGTTATGCACCTACTTTTGGGCTCTATTCCATTTCATTGATCTATGGGCCCATATACTGCCTTTATTACTGTGACTTTATCAGAAGTCTTAAAATCAAATATGGTACTTCCTCGAAATTTATTTTTTTTTTCTTCGAAATTGTTTTGGCTATTACAGCTCCTTTGTCTTTTTTATGTAACTTTAAAATAAGCTTGTCTGTTTCTACAAAATATCCTGCTTGGATTTTTATTAGAATTTGTTAAAATATATGTATCAATTAGGGAATGATTGATATGTTAATTAAGTCTTTCAATCCATGAGCACAGTTATCACTCTTCATTTATTTGTTTAGGTCTTTCATTTTTATTTTGTTCTTTAGTTTTTTTATTTTTATTTTTTCTTTGAGACAGGGTCTGGCTGTGTCACCAAGGCTGGAGTGCAATGATACAATCACAGCTCACTGCAAACTTAGCCTCCCAGACTCAAACCATCCCCCTACCTCAGCATCCCGAGTAGCTGGGACTACAAACGTGCACCACTACACCTGGCTAATTTTTGTATTTTTGGTAGAGACGGGGTTTCACTATGTCGCCAAGGCAGGTAGTGTTTTTTTTTAGTTTTCAGCATACATATCCTGGATACTTCTAATTTAGAGTTATACTTAAATTCTTTCTTTTCAAAGGGGCAGGGAACTATTGTAAATTGTGTAGTTATTAATTTTTTTCCATTTACAACCATACATTGCTAGTGTATAGAAATATGAGACTGGCCACAGAGGCTTATACCTGTAATCCCAGCACTTTGGAAGGCCGAGGTAAGAGGATCACTTGAGCCGAGGAGTTCAAGACCAGCCTGGCAACAAAGCAAGACCTCCATTTCTACAAAAAATGTTAAGAATTAGCTGGGCATAGTGGCATGCACTTGTAGTCCCAGCTACTCAGGAGGCTGGGGCAAGAAGATCACTTGAGCCCAGGAATTCTTGGGTCCAGTGAGCTATGATCATGCCACTGCACTCTAGCCTGGGTGACAGAGTGAGATACTGTCAAGAAAGAAAGAAGAGAGGGAGAGGGGAAGGAAGGAAGGAAGGAAGGAAGGAAGGAAGGAAGGAAGGAAGGAAGGAAGGAAGGAAGGAAGGAAGGAAGGAAGGAAGGAAGGAGAGAAAAGAAGGAAAGAGAAAAGGAAAGGAAAGGAAAGAAGGAAAAGAAAAATGAGATGCCACATTTTATAGTGAAACTTTTTCAGAGGAAAGTATAGGATGGTGATCAGACTCAAAACCATGCCACTTAAAGCAACTGGAAAAATTTTAGCTCATATAGGAGTCTCATGGAGATAAAATAGACTATCATGGATGACTTCAAATATTTAAAATAATGTGTGTAACTTTATGAGTTATATATATATTTTAGGAAGATAAAGTCCCAATGCAGTTTAATATTAATAGGAGATTAATAAGAAAATAAGAATTTCAACAACCTAATATTTTAAAAGATCAATCTGTCAAAAACTGAAACTCTCAGAAAATATGATCTGTGAATATCTTGTCACAGATTTTCCATCAGAAATCAGCCAAAAATTAAACAGCCTACACTAATGAATCTGTACTTATGCTATTATTTATAAAATCTTTCATATGGACTTGGTATTCTTCAAAAAGAATCTTAATGCTGGGAAGACAGAATCAGAAACTGTGAAGGGTCTGAGGTTTCATCTTACTTGTAAGCTAATAAATTAGCCTGCCAGAGTTCCACAGATGCTGGCGGAAGATACAAGACTCCTGGGTCAAAGACCAAGGCACAGAAAGTAGCCTAAAGATCATGTTTCGTGCCAGTTCCCCTTGCCTCTACCTCTGCCAGGCAATCCAGAGGGCTGCAAGTGGATACTGCTCATGCAGTGGGTTTGCCTCACAGCTGAGGATCCTTGAGCTTGGGAAACCCAAATCTTTTATGATGGGCAGTAAGCCTGCTTGAATTTTTCGCTCCAAAGAAAGTCATTATCTTTATGATACTGGGCAGTAAATAACCTTGGCTTTTTTTTCTCCAAAGGAAGACACTACCTCCATCTTCCAAGGCTGTTTGCTAACAAACATCCTTGAGAAAACAGTCCAGAACAAAGATGGCCCAACGCCTTTCCTCACAAGACATATAGAAACATGAGAGACCCATAGAAAATTGTTGAAAGAGAAGAAGGAAGGAAAACAGGGAGGGAGGGAAGAGGGAAGGAAGGAAGGAAGGAAGGAAGGAAGGAAGGAAGGAAGGAAGGAAGGAAGGAAGGAAAAAGGGATGAAAAGAAGGAAGGAAGGGTTTACAGCATTTGAAAGTTTTTATATACACATTCCAAAGGGAACAAATTATCTCTAGAATTAAACATTGCCTAAATCGAACTTGTTCATACGTATAGAATAGAATTGATGTAAGACCAGACAGCAATATAGCACAGATCTGTTTATGTATCTGAACAGAAAAAAAAAATTATAGAGAATAGGTTATTCGATGAATGGTTGCTGAAGATACATTTATCTTCAGCTCCATGAACAAGTTCAAACTAGATTATATTATCTCAGATATACACAGTAATAGGGGTCCCCCCTCCCTCTCTTGCTTTTGCAAAGAATGGCAATACAATTGTCCCCAAAATCTTTGTATGATCCAAGCTTGATTCTAAACAGCCTTTATACGGGCAAGACTGGGCATATTTTAAGGCCTGCTGGAAATAAAACTAAAGAGATCTATTTAGGATGGAAAATCAGCAGAGGCTAAAGGAGCTGTATATAAGCAGCACTGTTGACAATATTTTGCATAGTCAGTGGATACCATACCAGCAGTATTGGCAGTGGCAAGAGACCCTTGGCACCAATATTAATATCAGTACCACCTGTATCAATATGGCAGGGAAGTGTCAGTGTAGACATCTCCCAGCAGCAGTAATGAAGGCAACTCCACTGAGCTTTACCTAGGTGTTTCATACAGAAGACAAAGATGGCACCACAGCAAACCAAGGTGAAGGAGGAGGTGAATAACAAAGGCTACAGGGGAAGAGATATTTGTAGCAGGAATATCAAGGAGGAGACAAGCGTTCGTGCAGTGATAGCGGCAGAGCCGAGAAATCTTTCTTTTTTAAAATTGTTATTATTAATTCATTTTTGCCCACTTGATTGGTGTAACCTGAGAAACGTGGTTTACTTATAAAAGAGTGACCTTGGCCAGGCATGTAGCTCACATTTGTAATCCCAGCACTTTGGGAGGCTGAGGTGGGAGGACTGCATGAGTCCAGAAGCTCAAGACCAGCCTAAGCAACATAGAGAGACCCCATCTCTAAAAAAAAAAAAAAAAAAAAAATTTTACTGGACATGGTGACACTTGCCTATAGTCCCAGCTACTCAAGAGGCTGAGGTGGGAGGATTGCCTGAGCCCAGGAAGTCAAGGCTGCAGTGAGCCATGATCACACCACTGCATTCCAGTCTAGATAACAGAACAAGACCCTGTCTCAAAATTAAAATTAAATTAAAAAGTGACCTCACAAAAAAAGAATTTAAAAAAAGGGACATCATTGTGAACACAGGTATCTTTAATAACAAACCTAGAATTAACCTTATAACATTCTTTTCTTAACCTGCAAGCAAACATCTCCAATTCACAGATACATAAGCATATAATTTTTATGTGTAATATTTTTTAGTAATGTGTACATTCATTTTAGCATATATCAGAAATCTCTAATATAAAAATGGTGGTATGCATGTGGTTAAAATTCTACCTACAGCTCCCTCCTCTGTTTACTTTCTTTAAATGCAGTTTTTAAAAACTGCATTTTGGAATAATTCATCTTGACAGTATTGTTTTGTCCCAAAATTTTTGGTTTTTTTTTTGGACAGTGCCACCTTTGTTAACTTTTCTCTTTTGCTAACTCAAGAAGCTACGATGTCAGAGCAAGGAGCACAAAATCTACTACAAAATGTATTTAAATTTCCCACATCAAAACCCCCAACATTTATTTGAATCATAGATAAATTTTAAGCCTATACTATTTTTGTTTAAACTAGAAAATTGGGTCATATGATTCAGCTATCATTTGTTCAGGCTGACTGTGTGACACGTTTTGCACATAGCTACATACATACTTATGATATGAATTAAGCCAACTGTTGTTCAAACATTACCCATAGCAACTTTTAAGACAATAAGCAAGGATAGTCCTGTCTGAAGCTATTGAGTTGGCTGTGCGGGGATTACCATAGTGTCAGGGACATAGCTTGCCATTTTGCCGCAAAGAAATTTCATTTGAAGGCCAGGCATGGTGGCTCACACCTTTAATCCCAGCACTATGAGAGGCCGAGGCAGGAGGATCACTTGATTCCAGGAGTTTAAGGCCAGCCTGAGCAATGTGGCAAAACCCCGTCTCTACAAAAAAAAAAAAAAAAATTAGCCAGGCGTGGTGGCATGCATCTGTGGTCCCAGCCACTCAGGAGGTTGAGATGGGAGGATCGCTTGAGCTTCCCAAAAAGAAAAAAATAATTAAAAAAAAAAAAAGAAGAAAACTAATTTGAGCAGGAACTCTGTTTTGCTCACAGCAGGTGCCCCATGAGTAAAAATAGTAATGAGCACATAATCATTGTTTGATAAATATTTGTTGAATGAATAAATGAACACTTAAGACCATACAACAGATTCCCACTGCCTTCAGGGTAGAGACAAAACTCTTCCTTCTTGAATACTTGGTTCACAAGGGCCTCTGTAACTCTGTCTTTTGAAGGTACTGCTAATTTCTGTCCTGGAAAGTAGAACGACTTTGCTCCACAACAGTTCTTGGACATTCCAGACACACATCTACAATCTCTGGCTTGATCACTAAAATAGATAGGTCACCACATTGTGAGTAGATTTTACCATATTAATTTTCTGTTAGCAAACTCATTCCCAAGCTCCTGTCAGACTTCTCCAAATATCATCATATCAGGCAGGGGAAGCTAAGTAAGGCTGAAGTAACAAGTAATCCTAAAATCTTAATGGCCCATAAAAACTGAGGTTAATTTTTCTTGTTCATGGCATATGTCAATGGCTGCTCAGCAGGAGGGCTCTGTTCATAATAGACACAGTGCAGCAGCACCCAGCTGAGGGAATAGAAACCATCTAGAAAGTAGCAACCACAGTGACCGATGGGCAAGAGTATGGCAGAGCATGTGCAGGCTCCTGAAGCTCTACAGGTAGTGGCACATGGATGCTTCCACTCAAAATTTCATTAGCCAAAGCATGTCACGTGGCCATGCCTGAAATCAAACACTAGGGCAAGCATGTGTAATTCTCCTGTGAGCAGGTGACACAAATATTGTGAACAGTAACACATCCTACCACTGCCAATACACTGCATCATGTCAAGTCAGTCATTTCTTGGCATCTGGTTCTAAACCCAGATTATTCTCACAAAGAGTAGGAAGAAAAAGATCAAAATATACCATTTTGTTTTTGTTTTGACAATTAGAGAAATATGAGCTAAATGTTCTTTTCATTAAAACACAACTTATGAAAACTATTCAAGAATTGTAAATTTCAGAGTTCCTTCCAGGTCATTGGAGAAGACAAAAGTAAATTAAACTTATGTAGCAAAATATCAAAAACAAAAGAAAGAGCAAGGATACATAAGAAATATGAAGCTTAGCAAAAAATAGCACATTACATGTAGCATTATAACCTCAAGCACAAAAGGTATAAAATCTCATAATGAAAGACAAATACTGAAGAGTAAGAACCAAGCATGTGCTGCTTGAGAGACAAACCTAAAGTAAAATAAAACAAAAAATAAAAATAAAAATCAAGGAATAGAAGATCCAATTTGTAAACACAAACAGAAAGCTGTCATAATCTCTTTGGACTGCTATAACAAACTACAATAGATTGGGTGGCTTAAATAATCGACGTTCTAAAGGCTGAGAAGTCCAAGATGAGGGTAACAGCAGATTCAGTGTCTGGGGAGAGACAGCTTCTTGATTGAGATAGCCATCTTTTCAGAAGGGGTGGAGGAGATCTCTAAGGTCTTTGTCATAAGGGCACTAATTCCATTTATGAGGGCCTAATCCTCATGACCTATTACCTTCCAAAGGCCCAACCTCCTAATACCATCATACTGGGGATTAGGATTTCAACATATAAATTCTGTGAAGACACAAACATTCAGTCTATCACAAAAGCCAACAGGGAAATATTAATTCAGGTAGAGTTTAAATCAAAGAATTAAATGGAATAAACAGGGTAATTTTACAATAAGAAAAATAAAATTTCACAATAGAGAGAAAATAGTTATTAACTAACACATATCAAATATGTCCCCTACACAACAGGAGATATAACTTCAGGCCTATTTGAAGCAAGGGAGTAGAAGTGAACCTCTTGCATAATATCTAGAATATCAGTTCATCCCACTCATGAAAAATGAGGAATTCTTCCGAGAGTACTAGGAGGATATAAATTAGTTTGTGAGCTGCTCAGAAACTTGGAAGAAAATAAAATCCACCTAGAAAATAGAAAGACCTGTTTAGATTAAGAATCAAAAGCTAAGAAAAATATTAAAACTAATCCAGGTAAATAAATTGTAGTACCTTCCCACACTGAAATATTATACAGCCATGAGAATGATGATCAACACCACCACACGCAAATACAGATGAACCTCAGAAGTTCAATGTGGAAAGAATGAAGCTATTCAGAAAACCACATGATGGACAGGGTTCAAAGGCAGTATGGTGATTACTCCTATGCAGTAGGAGGTTGGTACTGGCTGCAGAGGATCTCAGTGGGGCTTCTGAGGAGCTGGTGATGTTCTATTTCTTGATGTAGGTAAAAGTCACAGAATAGTGTTCACTTTGTGAAAATGCATGAAGCTCTACATTGATGATATTGTCCTTTTCCACACGGACATTACATTTTATACTTTAGTAAATATGCATATTATATGGTATACTTCAGTGAAAAAAAAAAGAGAAAAACTGGTGCTGATCTATTGAAACTCAATGAAAAACAAAACCCACTCTCTGGTGACACTTTCACAACCCAGGGCCATTTTCATTTGTCCTAAATCCAGGACAAATTAAACTCTCTCAGAGGGAGAAAGAAAAAAAAAAAAATCTTTAGCAATGATGAACTCACAGGGAAAAAAATAAAAAAATAGAAACATTCAAACATGACAAACACCAACAGTGGTATTGATAAAACAGTACTGCGTAACAGAAATTTTTTATGTTTTTAGGTCCCAAAAAGAACACCAGAAAAACCTGTTGATCAATCAAAACTAAGTTTATTAGGTTTCCTAAAATAAGAAAAGACACAAACTTGATAGTCTGAGTAGAGTCTCAGACAAGGAAAATCAAGACAGGATACTCACAGTATTGAGGGGCTGGGCGAGATGATTTTAAGGTAGGTCTTGAGAGCAGGGAACTGGTTGGGATTGGGTAGAATTCATGACATAATAGCTTTGGATAATCAAACAGTGAGACTACGATAATGAGGCAAGTTCTTGATAAGTAAGTGTTATATGTAAAATGTTTATTTAGAAATAGAATGCTTGTTCCCTGGTGCTGCAAAGAAATAGCACTCAAACATAAATTTAATTGTCTCAGCAAAGTCATTTTTATTTTCTGCAGAAAGGGTGCTCATCACAAATGGAACACACCTGAACAAATTTTTATCCCTTACACAATTCGTCCCTGCTACTGTGTCCTGTCTCCATTGGCTGGAGCCAGACCTCACAATCTAAACTAAAACCCAATTGGCTAACAGTTTAAAACTTTTCTAAATAGGTAAAAGTAATGGAAAGACAAAGGAAAAGAGGAAGTTGCTTATGCCAAATAGGAAAGGGGCATAGGCTGCGAGCTGGAACGTGTCTGTGAGCATGTCCAGCACAAATATATTGGTTAAGGTACAAGAACATAGAATGTACCTCGTGCCTATGAGCATTTTTAACAGCTGCATAGGATGGGGCTTAACACAAGGTTATTAGGACAAAGCAAGGAGGCTTGAAGAAAGTTAGTTTTTAAAAGAAACTATTATTTTTAACACTTATGGTTTATTATTTAACAAGAAGGGAAACTTTGAAGCGGAACTTTTACTTTCTACATAAGCTATTATAGTTGGTTTACAGTCAACTTCCAGGAGCCACTATTTCCACAATAGGCAATTAAGCTATATTAGACTTGCCCCACTATTGCTTAGTCAAAAACAAAAAAGTGTGATTTGGTCTAGAATTGATTAGCATAGAGGCAGGAAAGTACATTGTTTTCAGTGCTGTATATTTACATTTTCAAATACAAAATGATGCATGTTTATATTTTCAAATATAAAATTATATTTTCAAATATGAAATGATATATACAAATATAAAATAAATATTTCAAATACAAAACTTATATTTTCCTTTTTATCTTAGAAAAATGGTATTTTTAAATACAAAAAAGTATAAATTTATAAACCTAGTAAGTAAAAATGTAAATTAAAAATAAATGTTAAAACTATATTATTATTCAAATATGAATTATTAGCAAATAATAACAATACTTTACAAAAGTAGCCTAAACATTTAATTAAAATAAAGAAAATTTATCATAAATAGAGATAAAATATTACATGACCTTTTTTGAAAAGTGTGATCTTAAAAAAACAAAGTGTGTTAATGTTGTCATTGTTAAGCATATTTTTGTGCAAGTTTTCTCCAGCTGCTGAAAAGACTGTCTTTGAATCTACACTAGCAAAGGGAATGGTGAGTGGAGAGAAATCAACTAACTCCAAATATTTTCCATCTTCATGAGCATGAGAAGATCTTGAACACCATTTGTGTCTTGTTGTTCTTCAACAAAAGATTCAAGAATTGTACCTTTTTATAGAAAGCGAGCTATAGATTGTTTCCAAAAAAGACTTTCTGACTTAACCTTTGTCTCCCTTCATTTCATCATGAAGAGATTAAGATTCCAATTCAGTTCCTAGGATCATTTTTTGTTCTGTTATACTGATACTCCTCTTGTTCAGAAAGTTTTTGATTAAAGAACAGACTATTCTCACAATAGAAATTTTCAAAATTGTTATTTTCACTCCCTCTTATTCAGGGCAATGGAGTCTGTAGACATAAGGAAAAATTAAACCAAAGTGTTTTTTCTATTGTCTCACTCAACAGCAAGCAACATAGAAGACTTCCATGTTGGCCGGAGTGATGGCTCACACTTATACTCCCAGCAATTTGGGAGGCCAAGGCAAGAGGAAAGAGTCACTACAAAAATTTTAAAACTTAGCCAAGAATGATGGTATATACCTGTGATCCCAGCTACTCAGGAGGCTGAGGTGGTGAGGTGGGAGGATCACTTGAGCCCAGGAGGTTGAGGCTGCAGTGAGCCATGTTTGCACCACTGCACTCCAGTCTGGGGGACACAGTAAGACGCTGCCTTAGAAAAAAAAAAAAAAAAAAAAAAGACCTCTGTGACCCCTGGTCACCAAGAAGTATCTGGAGATTTCTCCCCACCAACAACCAATCCATCAGTTCTTCAGCAGACACCAGCTGAGTGTCCCCCATTTCAATTCTGACAACATCTGGAGATAGCATCAGATCCCACAGGCTTAGGGCTCAGTTCCATAAGACTACTCCCCATTTCTCATGCCAACTGCAAGCTCTGGGTTGTTTTACCTGTGCTTCTAACCCACTGGCTATAAATCCAGGTTCCCACAACCACCTCGTCGAGTTTGATGCATGTTCTAAAACAGCTCATTATAACCCAGGGAAACACTTTCATTAGTTTATTTTAAAGAGTATTACAAGGGATACAGATGAAGACATGCATGGAGAAAGGCATGTGGGAAGGGGCACGGCACTTTCCTGCCCTCTCTTGGGATGCCACCCTCTAAGAACTTCCTCATGTTTAGCTATTCAGAAGCTCTCCAAACCCTGTCCTTTAGGGATTTTATGAAAGTTTAATTACAGCCGGGTGTGGTGGCTCATGCCTCTTATCCCAGCACTCTGGGAGCCCGAGGCGAGTTGATCACCTGAGGTCACGAGTTCAAGACCAGCCTGGCCAACATGGTGAAACCCCATCTCTACTAAAAATACAAAAATTAGGCAGGTGTGGTTACATGTACCTGTAATCCCAGCTACTCAGGAGGCTTGAGGTATGAGAATCACTTGAACCCAGGAGGCAGAGGTTGCAGTGAGCTGAGATGGTACCACTGCACTCCAGCCTGGATGACAGAGTGAGAGTCCATCAAAAAGAGAAAGAAAGAATGAAAGAACAAAAGAAAGAGAAAGAAAGAAAAAGAGAAAGAAAGAAAGAAAGAAAGAAAGAGAAAAAGAAAGAAAGAAAGAAAGAAAAAAGAAAGAAAGAAAGAAAGAAAGAAAGAAAGAAAGAAAGAAAGAAAGAAAGAAAGAAAGAAAGAAAACATAGGCATGATTGATTAAATTATTAACCATTGATCAACTTTACCTTCAGCCCCTCCGTCCTTCCTGGAGATTATGAGATGGAGAAGAAAGTTCCAACTTTCTAACACTGCCTTGGTCTTTCCAGTGACCAGCACCTAACCTGAAGCTACCTAAGGGGCTACCAGCCACCAGTCATCTCATTAGCATTCAAAAAGACACTTATTCCAAGGATTTTAGTTGTACACCAAGAAACTGGAGGGGGAAAATCAAACATATATATCACAATATCACAGGAGACAAGTGAAGAATTTACTTCATTCAAAACTTTAATGTAGTGTAAAATAGATTTCTATTTTGTTTAAATCACTGGTATTTTGAGTCTCTGCTATACATAGCCAATCCTATTATAGAAAATCCAATAAAAGATATGCAAACTGTATGGATAAAATTATAAAGCTGTATTGAAAGACATTAACTTGCACCTAAATACTATCTTACCACCCATTTCCTTCTGTGACTTACTTTTGTCAATCAATGTAATTTTTTTTCACATTTTTCTGTTGACATGTGCATATTGGGAGCTGTGCCCTGGAGGGTGTCACACACAGAAACAAGGAGAAAAACACGATGGGGTTCCCTGCAGCATTGCTTGTATAAAATTAAATCTGGCACAGGTTGAGTGTCCATAAATAGAATTAAAAATTCAATATTACATAAAAAGTAAAATATTCCCAAAGTTATCCTACAAATGCAATAAAATGCTAATTACCATTCATGAGTGTTTTTTAGTATAAAATTCGACAGGCTAACTCTAAAATGTATAGGGAAATTAAGAATAGACAAGACAGTTTTTAAAAATAAAATAAAAGAGCAAATTGGAGATATTGTCCTTCCAAATATGAAGACTTATAAAGCTATAGTAACTAAGATGCATGAAATTGAGACAAGAAAGACAGAGAAGTCAAAGCTAGACTACACATACAAGAAAGCCTCATGTTGACAGATGAGGCACTGCAGATCAGTCATTAAAGGACGGCCTATCAATAATTGGTGCTGGGATAATTTGTAATACATCTGGGTGGAATGACTCAATATTGTAACTTGTTGATTCTACCCAAATTATTCTATAAATTTAATGCAATTTTAATTAAGATTCTAATAGGAATATGCAGGCATGTTTTTCTTAAAGAATACACATATTCACACACACACCCATATATGCATACACACCCTCCAAACTGTAAAGGAAAAGACTGATAAATTTAGCTATATGAAAATTTAAAATGTCTTTACAATAAAAGTAAATATAAATAAAATATGGTGGGGTGTGATGGTTCACACCTGTAATCCCAGCACTTTGGGAGGCCGAGGTGGGTGGAGCTCAGGAGTTTGAGACCAGCCTGGCCAACATGGTAAAACCCCGTCTCTGCTAAAAATATAAAAATTAGCCTGGTATGGTGGCACACACCTGTAATCCCAGCTACTTGGGTGGCTGAGGCATGAGAATCGCTTAAACCCGGGAGGTACAGGTTGCAGTGAACTGAGATTGCACCACTACACTCCCGCCAGGATGACAGAGCGAGACTCTGTCCAAAAAAAGAAAAAACTAAAATAAGAAAAAATAAAAATATATATACAAATAAAATAGACCACAAAAATTGGAAGAAAATACTTAATATACATAAATAAATGATTGCTGTATAAAGTAAATAGAAATCCTGCAATCAATAGTAAAAGATAAGCAACAAATAAAAAACTATACAAAACATAAAAACAGAGGATAAAAACAAAAAAAATAAATATATTAAAAGATATTCAACCTCATTATTAACCAGGGAAATGAAAATTACAACAATAAAAGTCCATTGCAGCCATCATATTGGTAAAAATTTTAAAGGCTGATCTAACAAAATGTTTACTACTTGGTCATTAAATGTCACATACTCTCCTATAATCTCTACTGGATCACATAAAAAAATCTAAATAGCAAAGAGTAAAAATACTGCACTTTCAGGATGCAGAGGTAAATTAATCAGCTTCTATGATTTCATTATTAAGAAGAAATGATAAAATGTTAAACCAACTGTCCAATTAAGAAAGTTTCCAACAGGAAAACAGAAAAAACAAAATAATGAAAAAATAATGCACAATCTAGTAATTGCCACATAGACAGACAAAATTGATAAATCCAAAGATAGTTGGAAGGAGAGGGGAAAACCAATAATAAAATCATAAAATCAGTTATAAAATCTGAAAATTTCAATACAAAAAAGAAAAGCTCAAAAGAATAAAATTAGAAATGAAAGAAGGGATATATCTGAATATTTTTTAATCCTAATGAGGTAAATTGGTTTCTTAGAAAATAAAAATTGCCGAAACAGACTTAAGAAGTATTAATATTACAAGCAAGAATAAACCAAACGAGTGTTATTAAAGAACTATCTCCAAAAATAGTTCTAGGGCCAATGAATATTACTGAAAAGTGCAGGCAGACTTTCACAGACTTAATATTTTCCATGCTATATAAACTGTTTAAGGACTGAAATGCTATCCAACCCATTTGAGACAGCTAGCAATAATCCTGATATAAGATAAACATAGCAGAGTTTATAAAGATAAATCTCAGATTATTGAAGGTGCATTATTAATCAGATGTGTCTATTCTGTTGGAAAAGAATAAATCTATCTGTGTGAGTTAATAGAAATATGAATGCATGAAGTTGATGGATTCACAGGAATATGTATAAGCCATCAAAGCCTTGTAATGAAAAGTCAAAATTAGGAGACAGAATACATCAAATATTTACATTCTTGCAGCCATAAAAAATGAAGTGAGCAAAAAGCACAGAAAGACTTCACTAAATGAGACTGAAAGAGGTTGAAAGGGCAATAACAAATGCTGGAGAAGATGTGGAGAAAAGGGAACCCTTGTACACTGTTGGTGGAGATGTAAATTAGTACAACCACTATGGAGAACAGTTCGGAGGTTCCTCAAAAAATTAAAAATAGAGCTACCACGATAGTCAGCAATCCCACTCCTAGGTATATACTCAAAAGAAAGGAAAATATTGAAGAGCTATCTGCACTCCCATGTTTATTGCAACACTATTCACAATAGCCAAGATTTGGAAGCAACCTAAATGTTCATCAACAGATGAATGGATAAAGAAAATGTGGTACATATGCACCACAGAGTGCTATTCCGCCCTAAAAAAGAATAAGAACTTGCATTTTGCAACAACATGGATGAAAATGAAGGTCATTATGTTAAGTAAAGTAAGCCAAGTACAGAAAGACCAACTTTGCATGTTCTCACTTATTTGTGGGAGCTGCAAATTAAAGCAACTGAGGCCAGGCACATTGGCACAGGCCTGTAATCCCAGCACTTTGAAAGGCCAAGGCAAGCTGATCAGTTGAGCTCAGCATCTCGAGACCCACCTGGGCAACATAATGAGAGCGTGTCTCTACTTTAAAATAATAAATAAACAAAACAATTGAACTCATGGAGATAGAAAGTAGAAGGATGGCTACCAGAGACTGTGAAAAGTAGTGTGGGCAGGTGGGGCAGGGGAGTGGGGATGGTTAATGCATACAAAAAATAGTAGGAAAGAATGAATAAGACCTAGTTTTTGCTAGCACAACAGGGTGACTACAGTGAAAAAAATTTAATTGTACATTTTAAAATAACTAAAAGAGTATAATTGCATTGTTTGTAATACAAAGGATGAATGTTTCAGTGGATGTATGCTCTATTTACTCTGATGCGATCATTACACATTGCATGCCTGTGTCAAAATAATCTCATGTAACCCATAAATATATACTCACAAATTTTTTTTTTTAATTTTTAAGAGGTTGAAACACATTTATATCACTCCTGGGGCCTTTCAGTAGCCTCCTACCCCAAGTTGATGATAATATCATTAGAAAACCAGCATATGCAAATGAAGTCAGTGGTAAATGAGAGATGGAGTCACATGGGTTCAAACTGTCTTGAATCACTCTCTGAGGCTATCACCATGGTGGTACCCACTCATAAGGGCTTTTAGTAGAGCAGAGTCCATAGACAACTATCACACTAGTTAAGGCTGGTGGATCACATGGAATGCATAAACAAAACTGGTGATGAAATTTTACACCAATGATGAAACTGTGCATAGGGTTCAGAGGGTGTGGGGAAACGGAAATAGGCGAGGGAAAGATTTACAGAAGAAGTGATGTTTGCACAGACTCTGTTTCTGCTCATCTGCTTCAATTTCACCTCAAGGTTGTTCTGTCTTTAACCTTCACCCTAGTTTTGTTTGGTTGGTTATCAGTATTTTGTTTAATTGATTGTTTAAAGAAGGCATTATAATTTGCTTACTATTTCCCAATGCCAATATATTTCTGTAGAGTTTTATTGCTTATTTTTTGAGCACTGCACTCACATGAAAAAGAAAAATGTATCTTCTTAGGACTGATTCTTACAAATTTGAGATAGGTAGTTTATAACTTACATGGTCAAGCCCTGCTAGAAATATCTTACAAAGTGTTTGACACAGAAGCTTGGCCAAGCTGTGAAAAATCTCTCAAAGTAGTTAACACACTTCTTGAGTATTACTGGAGACTTGATAAACTAAGAAGAGAATTCTGACCAGGTATCACAAGAAATTTGGATTGGAGACTTCTAAGAATAAGCGTGTATTATTATGGCTATTTTCTCAATATCGTGTTGATTAATAGTTCTTCCCTTTGCAGACAGAGTAGAAAATATCACCAAGTAAAGATTTTAGCCCTGCTTTAGTTTAATTCATCTCATATTCCTTTATTTCTATCCTTCCTCCCACATCTTTCCTTCTCAGGTCTGGTTCCCTATATGCGGAGCTTCAACCCCCAGAGGATATTTAACCTTGTCTCCCCCTCCACACTGCTGCATTCCCCACCACGTCTCTTTCCCTCTCTTTCCATCCACCTGAAGAGATGAGAGCATATACAGAAAGTAGCTCCCAGCTGTAGCTCAATCATTAAACACCAAGAGAAAGGAAAATGAACTCTGCCAGACTTAGATCAATTAGAAGATTCCTTTGTAACCTAAATACATTTTTTAAAGTTTATAATCAAATTATGCAGTCATTTGCAGTTTGGGGTAAAACAACACCTTCATTTTCATGGCCCTCTCCCTTATTCAGGATGACATCAGCCGCATATTAGTTTTACCTTGTATGCATTTCTCAATAGTAAAACTATTAGTCAGTAGCATCTGCATGTACATGGATACAGTGGGTGTTTTTTAGTAATTATAAGGTAATTACTTCCTATCCTTAAATAATTGTCATTTCCACAACAAAATAGGATAACCAACAATACAGTGTACATAAAACAACTGCCATCTCTCTAAGACACCAGAATAGCCTGTTAATCAAGGAAAGCTAAATTTTCTAAATCTACTGCAGTAAGGGAGGCCACACTTTGACAGAAGCTTGGCAGTCTCAGAAGGAGAAGGTTTGGGGTGATATTTATAGGACTTAGGGAGTCCGAGCAAAAATGGTTTAAAACAGGTCTTTGGAGGCAGGGAACTGTTTGGGGGATTGGGTAAAGTGTTTGACCTAATTGTTTAGAGTCGATGCTAGATTGACCAACTTTTACTGATTTCCTAGGACTTTCCCAATTTTAGCACTAAAAATCCTCCAACTGGAGAATCTTTACAGTCCTGGGCAAACTGGGACCACTGGTCACCCTAATTAGCGGACACACCGTCGCAAGACTGCGGGATAATTTGAGCAGTAGTACCAGATGCAACCGACAGAACATTGTAGCCTATATTTCCAAGGCTGGACAAAAGGTTTATTGAAGCATTCACATTTACAGCCTCTATTTGACAAAATACTGTATGCCTATGTGCGTTCAACTCACATCATAATAATAAAATTGAACTTTAAAAATATTTTTACTGCAGTAAGGTATATAAAACACGAATTCGACATTTTAACTATTTCTATGCATACAAGTGAGTAGTATTAATTGCATTCACAATGTTGAGCGACCATCATCAATTTTTTTAAAGGACGTTTATATCCACTCATCCATCAATGTAGTAGGCACTGTCCCAGGCGCTAGGGATTCCATGTAGAGCAAAAAACATCACGGTCCATGCCTTCACATGGCCTTCATGGACCACCACGGGTGCTCTTTTTCCCCCGAGTCTTTATGTACTTGGGAAAAGTGGCAGGGTTGAAAGGTGTAATGGGTACACGGCAGAGGTCAGAGAGGCTCCCACCCAGCCCGGCGTCTGGAAGCACTTGGGGTAGTGGCCGCTCCTGGACCCCCTATTCCGGGGTCGGCGGTGGGCAGGCAGGCCCTGGGCCCGGTGGAGGAGGCGGGACTGGAGGGGGCGGGGCCTGTGCGGGAGGCGGGAGGTGGGCGTGCCCGGGGCGGGGCTGTACCGGGCGCTGGGCGGAAGAGCCTTTGATGGGGACGGCCTGGAAAGTGCCTGGGCCTGCGCTGGACGCCTCCCGGGCCCCGGCTTCTGTTTCCGCCGGCTCCATGGCGGTGGCTTCCTGACTGGAAGCCCGAGTGGGATGCGGCTGACGCGGAAGCGGCTCTGCTCATTTCTCATCGCCCTGTACTGCCTATTCTCCCTCTACGCTGCCTACCACGTCTTCTTCGGGCGCCGCCGACAGGCGCCGGCGGGGTCCCCGCGGGGCCTCAGGAAGGGGGCGGTGGCCCCCGCGCGGGAGAGACGCGGCCGAGGTAGGACTGGGGCAGCAGCTTCCCTCCGGCTCTGCGCGCCTGGCTAGGGGCTGCTGAGCGGCAGGGGCCGGGTTCCCGCACCCCGCTCTCAAGTCCGGGGTTACCCGCGGGGCCTGAGACGCGCTTTGCCTCTTACAGCCCCTCGAGCTAGCCCTTGGCTCGGGATTGGAGACTGGCCCTTAATTCTTACCCAGATCTCACACGCTGTCCCCGCTCCCCATCCCAGAGGTTGACAGGCGCGAACGCCTTTCAAACACGTGTTAAAATGCAAGACGTCGTCTCAAATGCCAGAGATTTGCGGGAGTGCTCCTTGAAGGCCTCAAAATCGCCGCAAGGTCTAAGACATCCGTTTCCATATTGAAACAAAGCCCTCTAGGCCGGTCGCGGTGGCTCAAGCCTGTAATCCCAGCACTTTGGGAGGCCGAGGCGGGCGGATCACAAGGTCAGCAGATCGAGACCATCCTGGCTAACACCGTGAAACCCCGCCTCTACTAAAAAAATACAAAAACTAGCCGGGCGAGGTGGCGGGCGCCTGTAGTCCCAGCTACTTGGGAGGCTGAGGCAGGAGAATGGCGTGAACCCGGGGAGCGGAGCTTGCAGTGAGCCGGGATCGCGCCACTGCACTCCAGCCTGGGGCACAGAGCAAGACTCCGTCTCAAAAACAAAAAAAAAACCAAAGCCCTCTAATCCTGCAGTGACCGTAAGGCAGGCTTTACCTCCAAATTCTGGTCCCCTGTCCGGTGTTTTAATTTATGTTAAGATCAGACTCAGCTTTTTCTCTCCCTTTATTCAGAATTTTGCACGATAGTATCTAAGACTGGTGAACACTACACTCTGAAGTCAGTTTTTTGTGCATAGGTTACCTGTATACAATAGATAAAAAGAATTGCAGAAGTTAAACCTGTAACTTATTACATATTATCCTGTTATTTTTAAAGGTTTTGTTTTGGGGAAGAGAATTTTCCTGTTTCAAGTTAGCATTTTATTTCTAAGACCTTTCAGAGTAAAAAAAGTTCAGTTAAAAAAATTGCCGATAGTTTCTTTTTTGTTATCATTGTGTATAACCAGTTTAAATTCAGTTGCTCTATCTCTCAAAAATTAAAGTTAGGATGAAATTAGAACTAACACTTAATTTAAATGATTTGAATTTACCTACAGCTGCAATAACACCTAACTGGTAAACACTGTTACTCTTTTTAAAACAGAACAGTTCACTTTGGAAAGTGAAGAATGGAATCCTTGGGAAGGAGATGAAAAAAATGAGCAACAATACAGATTTAAAACTAGCCTTCAAGTATTAAATAAATCCACGAAAGGAAAAACAGACCTCAGTGTACAAATCTGGGGCAAAGCTGCCATTGGTAAGTTAATATGTAGAAGGAAGACATGTAAAAAGCATTGTAAAATGTACTTTATTGATATGAAATTCATTTTAATATAATTTATTTCATAACTTGTTAATTAAGGCATCATGATATATTTTTTCACTTTTTGTCAGTAATTCCTTTCTCCTTCCAATTAGACAACATCTGTTTGTAAATGTACACACATACATGTTCCACTGTTGGTCTTTAGCAGAGCACAGCTTCATTTATCGATACATTGAATAGGCTGTATAGTGTCATTAGATTGCAAAACATATGTCAACTGAATTTTCATGAATCTGTGTATTTTTTGGACACTTGATACACAAATATAAGATGTGGCCCCTGGCCTTGAGGGCCAAACACATTTGGGAAACACTGAAGAGTACAAAGTTAAGGTTCTTCATTGCAGGCCTTTCTCAAGAGCCTTTAATATGACAGTGTTCATTGTATCAGCAAAGGAATATATTATAGTATGTAGTTGATTAAACTTGATTGCACACAGGCGTTTTTGCTGTGAATATCATGAGAGTGTAGTGTTCTAAGATATATATTATGCTCAATTAGAGAATGGGGCTGTGAGGGTTCAAACAGTCACAAAGAATTTAGTGACTTACCACTTTATTTGGCCTTTGAACATGAGCTGGGTTTGTGTACAATAAGGGATATGGATAGAAAGTACCAGATGAGAGGAAAATGTACAGAGGATAGTCCTCTGCTCATGGTATTTCATAAATTCGTTCATACTTACATACAAGTATACATCCTGGAAGATTACTACCAGTCTCTAAATTTCAAGTACCTGAAACCAGGTCTTCAGTCATCAAGTTCTGACCATTATTTTTTAAATAAAGTCCCTAATACTGATTTCTTCTTTTAAATCCCAGATTTTCATTTCCAGACTTCTGTCTTTTCAATCTGATAAGTGCAAAGTGGCCAAGTGAATTTCATCAAATGCTACCTTTTTTTTTTTTTTTTTTTTTTTTTATCACCTCTGCTGGCAGGAAAAATGCTACTTTCATCAGCCTATTCTCTAGGCACAGTTATGAAATACCGTTATAGACATTCCCATTCAAAAAGGGAAAAAAATTGAAGTGAAAAAGTGTCACTGGTCCAAGCAATTTTGAAATCTAAATTTCATCTGAATGGTCAGCTCCATTTGATTATATTGCAGGCCTAGGAATAATCTATGACTTGTACAGCTTTGCCCTCTGGCATTTCAGCCATACTCTTGAAGTCATCTTTTCCTTTTTCATAAAAAGTAGCACAAGTTTGCAGCTTAGTAACTTTATCAGCCTGTTGACAGCTGGTAAAATTTTCAGAACCCATCAGCCTTCTTTCATTGTGACCTCTTTCTGTCTTTTTTAGTCCAAGCTGGCAGTGTTTCTGCTCATATAACATTCTGAAGAACCTTGTGGGCCTCCTGTGTATGTCACAGGATTCCCTCCATTAGATGGGAAGCTCCTCTGCAGATCTTTTCTGAGTAATCCCATCTCCATTTCTGGCTTCTGCTGAGATAGCTGAGGAGACCTGTAAGTCACATGTGTAATCTCTTCAAAGAGCCTTTTGTGTAAATGAATATTCAGATCTTCTGTTCCTTCTGAGACACTAGCAAAAGGTTGTGCAGCCACATCCTTGGTCATCTTTCTGGAACACCCTTTGCAGACAGTAAATCTAATTTTTCACCTCTTTTGCAATCTTAATGGTCTGAGAATTTCCCAAATCATCAAATTCTGGTTCCCTTTTGCTTAACAGTTTTTCCTTCTATCTCTTTCTTCTTATATTTCATTAATCACCAAGAAGAAACCAGTCCACACCTTCCACTTTGCTTGGAACCCTCCAGCTAATTATTGAAGTTTATCACAAGTTCTGCTTTCCACGTAACTGCAGGATACAATCCAACTAAGCTTTTTACTGTTATGTAACAAGGATCCTCATCCTTCCAGTTTCTAATAACACATTCCTGATTTTATTCTGAGCTCTCACCAACAATTTATTTAATATACATATTCTAGGAGTGATGTCTTATGCCTGTAATCGAGCGCTTTGGGAGGCTGAGGCAGGTGGATCACTTGAGGCCAGGAGTTCAAGACCAGCCTGGCCATCATGGTGAAACCCCATCTCTACCAAAAATACAAAAATTAGCCAGACATTGTGGCACATGCCTGTAATCCCAGCTACTCAGGAGGCTGAGGCAGGAGAATTGCTTGAACCCGGGAGGTGGAGGTTGCGGTGAGCCAAGATCATGCCACCTTATTCCAGCCTGGGCTACAGAGTGAGACTCTGTCTCTAAATAAATAAATAAATAAATAATTTTTAAAAATTGCATATTCTTACCAACAATCTGCTTATGATGATTTAGATATCCTCTAAGACAATACAGGTTTTCTCTACTCTGCCTCACTTTGAGTCTTCACTAGCTGAGTCATTAACATCCATATTTCTGTCTGCAGGTTATTCAAGGCAATCTAATCTAGGCTTTTTAAAATCATGTCCTCACAATTCTCTCAGCCTTTACCCAGTACCCAATTTCAGAGCCACTTCCACATTTTTAAGTATTTGTTACAGTAGCACCCCATTTCCAGGTACCATAATCTTAACTGTATAATCCATAGCATCCTATTGCAACCGTAACAAATTACCACAAATTTACTATCTTACTTTTCTGAAGGCAGAACTCTAAAATGTGTGGGGGCTGTGTTACTTTTGGAGGCTCTAGAGGAGAACCTGTTTCCTTACCGTTGAGAGTTTCTAGGGGCTACCCGCATTCCTTCATTTATGGCCCCACATCACTCTGACCTCTGCTTCCATCTTTATATATCCCTTGCCTCACTCTGACCCTCCTGCCTCCCTTGTGTGAGGACTCTTGAGATTACATAGGGCCCACCTAGATAATCTATAATAATCTCTTCACCTCAGCATCCTTAACTCAATTGTATTTTTAAAGTGTGTTTTGCCATGTAAGGTAACATATTCCTAGATTCTAGAGATTAGAATATGGACATCTTTGCTGGTGGGGCAGGGAGACATTATTCAACCCATCACATTTGGAAAGCTTTATCTAATTGTCCATGTTTTAAACATGGTGGCTTGGGTTTCCTTTAGTACCAGGGTACAATGAGAATGAAACAAAAACCTCTTTGAGTGTAACCAAAACAGGGTGCCCAGAAGTGGTGTATGGTCTCCATAGTACTTCATTGAGTAACACTGCTCTTCTCTACTCTCAGAGCTTTCATTCAGGTGAAATCATGGTAAAACATCAGGGGCTGCCATAAGGAGAAAAGATGCAGTGGCATTTGTCTGTGAAGGGGATCATGCATTCAGGGATATGTGTTCAAGTGAGGAGGAGGTAATGTCCCCTTGACATATTGAATGTATTAATATATGTAAATACATGAGCACCTCTGGCTCCATTTGGCACAAAATGGCAACTCCCCCTAATTTGTTATAAAAATAGTTCTAACCACATAGTATAGTTTACTTTGTAATATAATACATTTCATTTCAGAATAAGACAGGTGTAAAGATCTATATAAATTAGGGGTTTCTCAAATCTAGAGTAGGAGAGGTCTTTAATATTAACTCACATTTTGCCACATTTTACACACTGACAGCTTCTGAGCTCTGTCTCTCATTAGCTGCCATGTTGATTTGGAGCTGTTGCTTGGTAGCACTGCCTGCCAGCGGCCCTAAGGGGAGGCATTCTGGTTTTACAGTCAAATGAGTAAAAGAATAGAACATAAACTTGTCTCATGCACCAGAGTAGATGAGACAGTAAATTGTTTTGATTTTGTTTTTGTTGTTAATTACCAGGCTTGTATCTCTGGGAGCACATTTTTGAAGGCTTACTTGATCCCAGCGATGTGACTGCTCAATGGAGAGAAGGAAAGTCAATCGTAGGAAGAACACAATACAGGTATTAGTTGTATTAGTTTGTGCAACATTAACCTTTGGTGTTTTGCTCTACAATATTTTATGTGAATACTAAAAGAAAAATAATAGGAAAATATATTTGTAAAAATATTTCTATTTCAACTTGTAAAGAACAGAGAAGTAAATCTCATGAATATGTATTCATAATTAAGCTTACTTGGACCTTATGAAATTGTATATTACAGAATACTCCTTTTTTGGAATCATATGTCTGTTTTATTTTTATCTAATTATATGGAAAAGTTCATACTCCACATCTTACAGCATTTGAATGGTGACAGCCATTTTAAAACATTTTGTATCTTGGAGGAATAATATGTAAACCTAAAAGTATTTTCATTTTTCTCTTTCATATAATAGTCATGTTCACTTTCTTAAATATTTAGATATCAAAGCTCTTGCTCTCACTTTTTTAGATTTTTGTTTATTAAAACAAATTTGATGAGTTCTATCAGGATTTATTTTTTATTTTAGATTATTTATTTTTTATTTTAGATTTAATAAAACCAATGTATTGCTTAGACTTTTTTGGCCTTTTTATATAACTCTTATCTATGACTGCATATTTTCTGAGTGTTTTTAAGTATATTAGGATTGTTTTATTTAGGGAAACTATAATTTTATCATATGAAATGCTATTTTATTAGATTTTGCTTTCTTATTGAAATTAAAAATAAAAAATTATTTTTAAATGCTTATTTTATATAACAGTTGTATTATTAGGGGGAAAATGTGAACTAAAGATTCTGCTTTCTATTGGAATTTCATTCTTTTCTACAGAAATCAGGAAAGGAAAAGCTGCATCAATTTTGTTCTAATTTTTACTACAGCTTTAATTCTTTATATACACTTGGAAAGCAATTTTATTGCATGTATCTTTTCAAAGTTATCCTTAACAAGTAAACAGGTTTTTAAAATTATCGTTGGTAATGATTATTTTTCCTTTCATCTTCATGCTTCTGTTGATCTAATCCCATTCAAGAGCTTAAGTATAGACCTAAACTTACAATGGTTGGATTTGGGTGTTTGAAAGTAAATGTGTATTATGTGTATAAATCTAATATTTTGGTATTTGAAAAGTAAATGTGTGTTATATTAGTCTAATCCATAATATATAACATTTTCAGAAAAGTTATTAAAAAATTCATGAAGACGTTAGCATCTTTAAGGTTAAAATTATACATTGTTGCTATAATAATAGTGACAGATTTGAGCAAATAACATTAACTCCCAAAAGAAAGCCAAATGTATCCTTTACTTCTGAAATATTTGAGGTAGATTTTATAGGCATACTTTAGAGCTGTTGGGTGTTCAGTTCCACAGCACTGCAGTAAAGCAAATATTGCATTAAATCAAGTCATATGAATTTTTTGATTATCCAGTGCATATGAAAGTTTTGTTTACACTGTACTGTAGTCTGTTAAGTGTGTAATAGTATTATGCCTAAAAAAAAAAAAGTACCTTAAGTGAAAAATACTTTATTGCTAAAAAATGCTAACAGTTATCTGAACCATCAGCAAGTCATCATCTTTTTGCTGGTGGAGGGTCTTGCCTCGATGTTGATGTATCAGGGTGTTGATGACTAATCAGGGTGGTGGTTGCTGAAGGTTGGGGTGGCCGTGGCAATTTCTTAAAATACGACAACAATGAAGTTTGCCACATCCGTTGACTCTTCATTCACAAAAGTTTTCTCTGTAGCACATGATGCTATTTGGTGGCATTTTTACCCATAGAACTTCTTTCAAAATTGGAGTCAATCCTAGGCCGGACACAGTGGCTCATGCCTGTAATCCCAGTACTTTGGGAGGCTGAGGTGGGTGGATCACTTGAGGTCAGGAGTTCGAGACCAGCCTGGCTATCATCGTGAAACCCCATCTCTACTAAAAATACAAAAATTGGCCGGGAGTGGCAGCACACACCTGTAATCCCAGCTACTTGGGAGGCTGAGGCAAAAGTATCCTTGAACCTGGGAGTTAGAGGGTGCAGTGAGGTAAGATCATGCCACTGCACTCCAACCCCAGGCGACAGAATGAGACTCTGTCTCAAAAAAAAAAAAGTTAAAATTGGAGTCAGTCCTCTCAAACCCTGCTGCTGCTTTATCAACTACATTTTTTGAATATTCTGAATCCTTTATTGTCACTTCACCAGTGTTCACCATATTGTATCCTCACCGGAAGTAGATTCCATCTCAGGAAACCACTTTCTTTGCTCATTCATAAAAAGCAGCTCCTCATGTGTTGAAGTTTTATCATGAGATTGCAACAATTCAGTCACACCTTCAGGTTCCACTTCTAATTCTACTTTTTTTGCCATTTCTGCCACATCTGCAGTGACTTCCTCCCCTTAAATCTTGAACCCCTCAAAGTCATCCATGAGGGTTTAAATCAGCTTCTTCCAAACTCCTTGTAATGTTGGTGTTTTGACCTCGTCCCATGAATCATGAATGTTCATGGTATCCAGAATAATGAATCATTTCCAGAAGGTTTTCATTTACTTTGCCCGGATCCATCAGAGGAACCACTGTCTGTGGCAGCTATAGCCTTATGAAAGTATTTCTTTTGTTGTTGTTATTGTTGTTGTTGTTTTGAGACAGAATCTCGTTCTGTCACCCAGGCTGGAGGGCAGTGTCGTAATAGCTTGCTGCAACCTCCGCCTCCCAGGTTCAAGTGATTCTCATGCTTCAACATCCCAAGTAGCTGGGACTATGGGCACACACCACCACACCCAGCTAATTTTTGTATTTTTAGTAGAGATGGGGTTTTACCATGTTGGCCAGGCTGGTCTTGGACTCCTGTCTCCAAGTGATCCACCTGCTTCAGCTTCCCAAAGTGCTAGGATTACAGGCGTGAGCCATTGTGTCTGGCCAGAAAGTATTTCTTAAATAAGACCTGAAAGTCAAAATTACTCCTTGATCCATGGGCTGCAGAATGGATATTTTGTTAGCAGGTATGAGGGCATGAATCTGTCCGTCTCCATCAGATCTCTTGGGTGACCAGGTGCATTGTCAATGAGCAGTAATATTTTGAAAGGAATCCTTTTTTCTGAGCAGTACTTCTCAATAGTAAGCTTAAAATATTCAGTAAACCATGGTGTGAACAGATGTTGCTGTCATCTAGGCTTTGTTCCATTTATAGGGCACAGGCAGAGTAGATTTAGGATAGTTCTTAAAGGTCCTAGGATTTTCAGAATAATAAATGAGCACTGGCTTCAACTTTAAGCCACCAGCTACATTTAGCCCCTAATAAGAGAATCAGCCTGTCTTTTGAAGCTTTGAAGCCAGGCATTGACTTCTCTCTAACTATGAAAGTCCTGGATGCCATCTTCTGCTGATATAAAGCTGTTTCATCTGCATTGAAAATCTGTTGTCTAGTGTAGCCACCTTCAGCAATGAAGATCTTAGCTAGATCTTCTGGATAACTTGCTGCAGCTTCTACATTAGCACTTGCTGCTTCACCTTACATTTGTATGTTATGGAGATGGCTTCTTTCCTTAAACGTCATGAATCAACCTCTGGTAATGTCAGACTTTTCTCCTGCAGCTTCCTCACCTTTCTCAACCTTCATAGAATTGAAAAGAGTGGAGGCCTTGCTCTGGATTAGGCTTTGGCTTTAGGGAATGTTATGGCTGGTTTGATCCTATATCCAGACTATTAAACATTTCTCCATATGAGCAGTAAGACTATATCACCTTCACATCATTCATGTTGTTCACTGGAGTAGCACTTCTCATTTCCTTCAATAACTTTTCCTTTGCATTCCCACCTTGGCTGTTTGGCACAAGAGGCCTAGCTTTCAGCTTGCTTTAGCTTTTGACATGCCTTCCTCACTAAGCTTAATTATTTCTAGCTTTTGGTTGCAAGCTTCTCCAACCCACTTTATTTTATTGTTGTTGTTGTTCTGTTTTGTTTTGTCTTAGGCTTTTAGCAGCCTGAAGCCATGGCTTTTAGTTTCTGTCTTTAGTAATAAGCAGAAAAGAGGGATAAGGAAGGGGCTTTACTGACCCAACCAGAAACAGAAACTATGAATCCATGCCTATATTCTCTCCCTCGGACACTCCTGAAAGTGAGAGACTTGCGACTGTTCCTTTCACCTAGAGGGTATTACAGGGTTATTAATTATAGGGAACACTTAGAGGGTATTATAGGGTTATTAATTGGCCTAATAGTGTTGTGTCTCAGGGAATAGGGAGGCCCAAGGAGATGGAGAGAAACGGGGGAATACTGGTTGGTGGAGCAGTTAGACCACACACACAGCATTTATCTATTAAGTTTGCCATCAGATCTTGTGAGACTTATTCACTATCATGAGAACAGTACAAGAAAGACCTGCCCCCATGATTCAGTTACTTCCCACTGGGCACCTCCCACAACATGTGGGAATTGTGGGCACTACAATTCCAGATGAGATTTGGGTGGGGACACAGCCAAACCATATCTCATAGTGAGCACATGCTGTTGGAAAATGGTACCAATAGAATTGCTTGACTGGGGATCACCACAAACTTGCAATTTGTAAAAAAACTTTATTTGCAAAGTACAATAAAGTGAAGCACAATAAAATAAGGTGTGCTGGTATTACGGCCAAAGAGTAATACCGTTTCCTCTTAGGATTTAAGAGAATTATATTCAAGAAAGGCCTCCATTGTATGAGGTATTTTTAAACAGCTTATTAAAGTGTTAGGTTCGTGAAAAATAGCGTACATAATTTATCCAAAATTAATAAGCTTTTATGCATTCTTGAGTTGAATCAGCTACATGGGTACTAACTTGTTTCCACACATTCACCATCCTTATTTGACCAAAAGTGAATCAGAAGTAATGGCTCACCTTGAAGATATTGGAAGAATTTCTAAGTACTGTTAAGATACTTGTTGAGGCCAGGCGCGGTGGCTCAAGCCTGTAATCCCAGCACTTTGGGAGGCCGAGACGGGCGGATCACGAGGTCAGGAGATCGAGACTATCCTGGCTAACACGGTGAAACCCCGTCTCTACTAAAAAATACAAAAAACTAGCCGGGCGAGGTGGCGGGCGCCTGTAGTCCCAGCTACTCGGGAGGCTGAGGCAGGAGAATGGCGTGAACCCGGGAGGCGGAGCTTGCAGTGAGCTGAGATCCGGCCACTGCACTCCAGCCTGGGCGACAGAGCGAGACTCCGTCTCAAAAAAAAAAAAAAAAAAAAAAAAAAGATACTTGTTGAAAATAAGTGTAAATATATTTTGTTTAAATAAACAAATGAGCTTATATCATTTAATTGTAGCCTCGAGACAATTCTAAGACAGAAGTAGAAAGGATATCATCAGTGTTGCAGGGCTCATCAGGCTCAGGAATGCTGATTTTCATCAACACATAGGCCCAAAGAATGAATTCCAGCATACCAAATAAATTATATAGAATGGAGAGCGAGCTGTCAGTCAGGCCATGTGTTTGTATTGGTTTGACTGACACATTCTTTCAATATAGGCAGGCTACAAGTGATAACCAATTATTTGAGGGTTGATTCCACATGGAACCATAATATGGGATTTAATTATATGTAGTGCTTTTAACTCTATTTCAGAAAGAAAGACAGAAGTATGACTCCTTGTTCACCACTGAATCAGTAACATCATCCATAGGCTGTGCTCAGAATATTAATACATGAATACATACAGGGCAAACTGAACTTCTGGATGAGCCTGATGAAGCCCCGTCACTTCTGGGCAGCGTCGCATGTGACTCAGTTATTGAGAGCACAGACTCTGGAGCCAGACTATCTTAGTTCAAATTCTTTTATTTTTTTGAGACAGAGTCTTGCTCTGTCACCCAGGCTGGAGTGCAGTGACACAGTCTCGGCTCACTGCAGCCTCCACCTCCCGGGTTCAAGCGATTCTCCTGCCTCAGCCTCCCAAATAGCTGGGATTACAGGCGCCCATCACCGCTCCCAGCTAACTGACCTCATGATCCGCCTGACTCAGCCTCCAAAACTGCTGGGATTACAGGTGTGAGCCACTGCACCTGGCCTAGTTCAAATTCTTCTTCTGTCACTTTGCTGTCTGACCTTGGGCAAGTTTCTTAACCTCTCTGTTTCAGTTTCCTCACGTTTAAGGCAAATAATAGTTTATATTTCACAGGATTATTCCAAAGATTAAATGTGTTAATAAATTACAGGGCTTACAATAGTATCTAATACGTAATAATCACTATAGAAATCTTGTTGCTATTTTCTTATTTTTAGTGTTACTTAACTAAGTACTGCAACATCTTCCTACAAGCAGTTCTCCTTTTTCTGTTTCCAGTACTGTCTCTTATCCCTCCATCATGTACCTGCCCACAAATGCCTTATTGATACATTCTTTATATTAATATGGTTCAATTCAGTTTTAAGCTAGCCTGAGACTCATTCTGTCTCTTAAAGGAACTTTGCCTACCACTACTCATAACCATCATATGTTGATTTATAGTTTAATCTCATAGGACAATTTTATTTTTAATTTCTTAGGAGGAACCTTACTTCTACTCAGCGTGGCTTTTGCTCATCCCCCAAAGACTGCCTTCAGAATCCTATCATTTCTCTGTATAGTCATTACCACAAGCTATATAAATGTCTACCCCTTTGGTAAAACAAAAGGTAGATCATAAATTATTAATTGTTACCAAGATTCGATTATAACATCTTCAATGAGCATCTGCTGCTTATGAAAGAGTTGAACTTATTTCCAAAGATCATGATAGAATAAAACATGTCGGATGGCATTTTTAGAATTTCCAGACATTACTTTTGTAAGAAGTTAGCTCACTATGAATGAAAGCATTTATAGATAACATTAATGGTTAATGACGTGACATTTATTTAGGTCAAATGCTGGAGCATAAATCAGTGCAGATCCCAAATAAAATTTTCATTGGTAAACAAAGACAAAACAGTTTTTCAAAATGCCACATTTATTCTTTTAATGTTAAAATATCCTTTAAAAAATAGTAGTGAGAGTGATGGCCAATGCTTATAAAGAGCTTACTATGCGCCAAACAGTTCTATACACTTAATAACTTAATTTGTTTAATCCTTACCACAACCCAATGAAGTATCATTGTTTACATTTTGCAAGTTAGGAAACTAAGACACAAAGAGGTTAAATAACTTCCCCACAGCCACAAACTAATAATTATAACAAATAACATCTAACATTTACCTAGCTCTTACTATGTTTGAGACTCTATTATTCAGTGCTCACAAGGATCCATGAGGCGGGTACTGTGCTTACCTCGTTTGAGCACTGAAAGGCTAAGTACCTGGCCTGAGGTTACATACTTCTAATTAGTGGGTAAAGCCAAAAGTCAAGCACTACACTCTTGACTAAGGGACTATTCTGAGTAAGAGGCAGTTGGGATTTTTATTTTTAATGTCTTAAAAAGTTGATGATTCTGTATTGGTCCCTAAAGATCATTTTCAGTTTTTTGTAGTAAGTGGAATCTTGAAATCTAAGAACTGATGAACTAAGCAGTGTCCTAGAGTAGCAACTCTGAGTTCACACTTTATCCAGTGTAATATTTAGAAACCTTGTTTTAAAAATGCACTATTTTGATACATTTTTGGTTTGACAGAAGACAGCTGCTGAAACTCTTTCTCTCTCATCACTCCTGTTCAGCCAAAGTCTCACCCAAACCCATGTAGTCAAGATAAAGAAATGAGAAATTGCCAGCTCTTGGCTCTTATGCCTCTTCAAAGATTAATGAGCATTCAGGCTGCTTAGAAGGCATCCAGCTGTGGGTGAGATTGGCTTCCAGCCTGGCAGAGTAAAACTGAGGCCCACAGTCATGTCCCAGCTCTGCTGCTGGCGTGCTATGAGATTTCCCAGCCTTCTGGGGTCTTATTGTCTTATTTTAAAATGGAAAGAATCCTGAGTCAACAGCAACACTGAAGTAGTTGCTGTGTTCCAGGGGCTTTTACAGATATTAGCTCAGTGAATTTTAATCCTCACAACCACCCTGTGCAGCTGGTGGTATTACTCCCATTTTGCAAATGAAAACCTTGATGTTCTGAGAGAGTAAATGACTAGTAAACAGTAAAGATGGGATTGAGCCATGGTCCTTCCTTTAACATGATAGATTAATCCGCATCATCTAGAAGTCACCTCCAATATTAAATATACTCGATTCTATAATTTCATGTTGAATTATTTTCTTTTTAAGAGATGGGGGTCTTGCTATGTTGCCCAGACTGGAGTGCAGTGACTATTCACAGACAAGATCATAGCATACTACAGCCTCGAACTCCTGGGCTCAAGAGATCCTCCTGCCCCAGCCTTCTGAGTAGCTGGGAATATAGGTATGCAACACTGGCCTGGCATCATGCTGAATTCTTAAATGGAGTCATTTTTAGAAATTCTTATCAATGCTTTGGGTCTAGAATTCTTTTCCTAATCTGCTACAACTCAGTTATAACCTCATCTTGACTTTTAAATGTTTTTAGATTTTAATATCCTCTTTATAGTAATTTAATTATAATTTTGCTATAATCCCTGTTAACTGTGATTTAACTTTTGCACATCTAATGTGCCCAATTGATTATCTTTCAATGTTTTTAATTTTTTAACTGTGTGACTTTTCAGGGTTATGTTTACTACTTAGTGAATTTTAGGCACAGGGTGCACAGTGCATGTATATACTTGAAGGGTTCTCTGATGCTTTTGCTTACACAAACTAAATTAATAGCCCCCTTTTGCTATACTCATAATTATGAAAAAAAGAGTGAAGTGTTGCAATAAAAGCATACCTGATGTGTGAAATTATAATAGAAGCAAATAAAAAAGAAAACCTTTTCTCCCCTAAATCTAATATATAATATTTCTACAATAGACATTCATCTCTTGGTGATACATTTAAGAGATTTTATATACTTGGGAAACTAAAATTGCCTTTAGCTACAGGTAAGCTGCCTAAATAGTAGTAGAAATGGAGAGAAGTGGGGTGGAAAACAAATATTTACGACCAAAAGGAATAACAACTTAGCTGTCTTTGAAAAGATAAATTTGATTCACATGGGATAGTATTATATTATTTTCTCTTCAGAACACAATTTGTCATAGAATGGATCATAAATAGTCTGAATGAACACTGAATAATTTTTTTAGATTATCGCCCTCACCTAAAAAGAACTTTGGGATAGATAAAAATTAGAACATCAAGTAAACAACTTCTTACAATACTGAAGCCTACTTAATAAGAGAATTGCCATTGCTTGAATCAGTCATCGGCTGATGACTCATCTCTTAAATTAGGCCTCAACTACAGAGCAAAGAGATCCTTGCTTGGAGGGTTATGTATGATATAAGAGAAAGGAGGTCGCCATCAGTGAAAGGTCTTTCTTGTAGCCTTTAAGTGATAACTTTTCATGTTACTGGTACACTCCTGTAGGATTTTCTGGGTCCAGCTAAATCCACCTAGCATGAATTCCAAAATGCCACATCATAAGGTAGACTATTCACAGTTGGAGGTCTAGCCCTTACTCCCATTTCCTCTCTCTATTGATGTGTAGCTGCTGTAGGACACTCAGATCTCTATTATAGTCCACTCTGCTCTGTTCATTACCCAAGGAAATGGTTTCTCCACAGTTCTTGTTCTCAGTTTCTTACTAAGTTGTCAGTCATATTGCTTAAAACTTTGACCACCAAAATATCATTGCTCCCTAGCTTGGGAAAATGTATTTATACTGGCATTAAATGTATAATTCTTCAAAATTAAAATATTAAATAAATTGAGAGATCAAAGTATCCATTAATTCATTTTCTACTAAATAATTGTTGAGCACCTCCTAATGTTTAATTTCCCCTTTCCTCCTTCCTAGTCTATGGAAATGGGCATTAGTATCTCCTTGCAAACTCAGACAAACTAATAGCTGAAGGGGATAGTGGATTTATTTATAAAGTTATTAATTTATGTACTGCTTGGAGCAACATAAGTAATATCTTATTCCTAAAGGGCCTTTCAACTGGGCATGGTGGCTCACTCCCATAATCCCAGCACTGTGGGAGGCCAAGGCAGGAGGATCACTTGAGCCTAGGAGTTTGAGGTCAGCCTGGGCAACATAGTGAAACCCCATGTTTTTTCATTTAAAAAAAAAATTAAGAATAAAACAGAGGGCCTTTCCATAGTTTTCACTGTAGTAGAATAAATAAATATCTGATTTGTCAGCAAAATATGTGAAAGCAAGATCTTATGATAACCTCACCTAGGAAGTAAAAAATACTTGTATTTTGGTATGTTAATGTATGGGTGACAGAACAAGCTGCAGAGGCGGCTAAAAATTTATTTTTAAAATATCAAAATATAGACTGGGCGTGGTAGCTCCCGCCTGTAATCCCAGCACTTTGGGAGGCCAAAGCAGGCAGATATTTGAGCTCAGGAGTTTGAGACCGGCCTAGGCAACATGGCGAAACTGTATCTCTACAAGAAATACAAAAATTAGCGCCTGTTGTCCCAGCTACTTGTGGGGCTGAGGTGGGAGAATAGCTTGAGCCTGGGAGGTCAAGGCTGCAAGTGAGCTGTGATCACGTGACTGCTTTCCAGCCTGGGGGACAGACCCTGTGCCAAAAAATCAAAAAGAAGAAGGGCCAGGCATAGTGGCTCACACCTGGAATCCCAGCAGTTTGGGAGGCTGAGATAGGAGGATTGCTTGAGCCCAGGAGTTCAAGACCAGCCTAGGAAACATGGTGAAACCCTGTCTCTACAAAAAACACAAAAACTTTGTGTGTGGCAGCACAAACTTGTAGTCCCAGCTACTAGGGAAGATCACTTGAGCCTGCGAGGTCAAGGCTGCAGTGAGCCTAGATTGCACCACTGCACTCCAGCCTGGGTGACAGCGAGACCCTGTCTCAAAAAAAAAAAAAAAACTATTAAAATATAAAAGTTAGGCTATTTCTATGTTTATAACACCTTTCCTTAATGAGAGCTGAATTTACAGGCTGTGTCATTCAAAATGTATAATAATTGAACCCAATGTTAAATATAACGCCAGACTCATTTCTCCTCTATTTGAGCATTTATCTATATGAAATTTAATCTACAGCCATTTAAACTGCTAATATTTAAATATACCCAAATTATTTCCTATAAAATTATAGGAAATTGTTGTTTTTTAATGTTTTAATTTTTTTAACTTATTTTTGAAATAATTTTAGATTTAACAAAAATATTGCAAAAATGGTACCAAAAAAAATCCGTTATACCTTTCATCCAGATTCCTCAAATGCTAACATCTTACATAATTACAGTATAATTATTTTTTTCAGGAAAACAACATTGATACAAAACTATTATCTAATTTACACATACTCACATTCCCACTGCTGTCTCTTTTCTGGCCCAGTTTCCAATCCAGAGTCACATGGTGTGCTTGGTTTCTCGTATCTCCTTGGCTTCAGCCAGTCTGTGATAGTTTCTCAGTCTTTGTTGACCTTGTGACTTATGAAGAGTACTGCCCATTTATTTTGTAAAATGTCCTTTAGTTTGGGTTTGTCTGATGTTTCCTCACAATTCAATTCAGGTTATTTATTTTGGTTCCGAATACCTCAGAAACAACATCGTGTCATCCTCGGTGTGTCATATTTGTTCCCATTACTGATTATGTTAACTTTGATCACTTGGCTAAGGTGCAGTCTGCCTGGTTTGTTCACTCTAAAGTTACTGTTTTTTCCATTGTCATTTTTACTAGGAGATTCTCTGGGACTATGTAAATAACCTGTTTTTCAATATGATTACAAGGTCCCAGAGTATCTCCCTTTCACCCGCAAATTTTAGCATCCACATAAATACCCAAAGACAAATAATGAAACAAATGCCATTCATTGAATCAGTCATCAGCTGATTATTCATCTCTTAAATTAGGCCTCATCTTCAGGGCAAGGAGTAAAATGTTTAGTAGTCTTAAACGTTTTGATTTCAAGAAACAAAATAAAAGGAGCACATAATTTGAATATATGAATTATTTTGGAACAAAGAATTAAATTGTTTGTTATATGCAAATAAATACATAAAAAACAACCAAGAAAACCTCATAAAAATCCCCAGAATTACGGGATAAAAATTTAAAAATAAAGTGCAATCCCAGTAAGACTTTAGTGTTGACCATTCATTAGAAAAAAAGCCTACTGCAATAGTCTTGTCAATAAAAAAAGAAGAAATTGATAAAATAAAAAAGCCAACTATTAGAAGAGTTTAGGGCCGGGTGCGGTGGCTGGCCAGGCACAGTGACTCATGCCTGTAATCCCAGCAATTTGGGAGGCTGAGACAGGCAGATCACCTGAGGTCTGGAGTTTGAGACCAGCCTGGCCAACATGGTGAAACCCTGTCTCTATTAAAAATACAAAAATTATCCAAGTGTGGTGGCACACACCTGTAGTCCTAGCTACTTGGCAGATGAGACAGGAGAACTGCTTAAACACAGAAGGCAGGGGTTGCAGTGAGCGGAGATTACACCATTGCACTCCAGCCTAGGTGACAAGAGTGAAATGCTGTCTCAAAAAAAAAAAAAAAAAAAGGCGTTTAGGAGGCAAAAAATTTTTTAAAAAGTAAGTAACAGGCCAAGTGTGGTGGCTCACTCCTGTAATCCCAGAACTTTGGGAGGCTGAGGTGGGCGGATCGCCTGAGGTCAGGAGTTCGAGACCAGCCTGGCCAACATAGTGAAAACCTGTCTCTATTAAAAACATAGACAAAAAAAAATTAACTGAGTGTGGTGGTGCACGCTTGTAATCCCAGCTACTTGGGAGGCTAAGGCAAGCTAGAACCTGGGAGGCGGAGGTTGCAGTGAGCTGAGATCGCACCATTGCACTCCAGCCTGGGAAACAAGAGCAAAACTCCATCTCAAAAAAAAAAAAAAAAAAAAAAAAGAATGAATCAATATAGTCATCCCTTGGTGTATGTGGGGGATTGAGATTCGGGGGCAGTATGCCAAAATCTGCACATAATCAAGTTCTGCAGCATAGGAACAGTTGGTCCTACCTTTTAGTAAGGTTTTGCGTCCTGCTAATACTGTATTTTCCGTCAATTTGGTTGAAAAAAAAATCAGTGTATAAGTGGACCTGTGCATTCCAAACCTGTGTTAAGGGTCACCTGTATATTGGATTCCAAAAATATATTGTTTCCACAATCAGCATTAAACTCAATATTTGAATGATTTCTCTGGACTTTCTAAGTATTGAAAAGTACTTATTAGGAGGAAAGTTTTTAACTACATCAGTAGCAAAAGAGAGAATACTAAAAATTATAAGTTCTAATTATTAAATATATGTCAAGACATCGAGAAAAGCAAATCACTGTTTTAAAATTCTGGATATGAGTTCTTAATATATATTTATTCTTCAGTTAATTGAATTTTATGATTGATGCTTGACTAATAACCTTAGGAATGAAAGTGTAGCATTCATCATGTGTAAGTGTACTATAATATCTCATACATAAGCCTCACTTTGCAAAATAAATGTATAGTAAGAAAGTTATTAAATTGGATTTTTGTAACTTGATTTATATTTTCAATGCAGTAAGAGAACTTAGGTAAATTGGTAGAGTAAATAACTTTCTTAAAGAAAATTACTGCTTATGCATTCAGTATTTACTGAGTGCCTACTGTTTAGTTCATAGTAGGCTCTGAAGAATTTCATAAGGAATAAAATGCCTTCTCCTAACCTCAAGAAGTTCACAGACTAGTGGTTGAGACAAACACATAAATTATATTTTCTTTTTCTTCTTCTTTTTTGAGACAGTCTTGCTCTGTCATCCAGACTGGAGTGCAGTGACACGATCTTGGCTCACTGCAACCTCCACCTCCTAGGTTCAAGCAATTCTCCTGCCTCAGCCTCCCAAGTAGCTGGGATTACAGGGACCTGCCACCATGCCCAGCTAATTTTTGTATTTTTAGTAGAGACGAGGTTTTACCATGTTGGCCAGGCTGGTCTCGAACTCCTGACCTCAGGTGATCCACTCGCCTCAGCCTCCCAAAGTGCTGGGATTACAGGCATGAGCCACTGTGCCCAGCCTTATAAATTATTTTCATACCATATAGAAAGCATAATGATAAGAATATGCATACTCTATCTACCGTGTTTGTTGTTATGGAAATACAGAAGAAAAGCAATGAACTCAATCTGAGTAGAGTTAGGGGTGTGGAGCCTATCAACAAAGGTTTCCTAAGGGAGGTGATAGCTGAGCAGTCTTTAAAATGAGTAGAAGTTAGCAAGGCAGAAAAAAGATTATATTCCCAGCAGAGGTGACATTAGAGGCTCGTAACTGATCAACTTTGGTTTGTGCATGGAATTGCAAACCAATTAGTATTCCTAGAGCATGAAGAAGAGGTAGGGTAGCTGAGATTGGGAGGATTGAGCAAGGGCCAGATCATGGTGGGCCTTGTATGTACCACATTAAGGCTCTTGGATTTTATTCTAGGGTAGTGAAAAGCAGTTGAGGATGATTAAGCAGGATAGTGATATTGTCATGTGTTTGTGTGTGTAGATTTCCCTAGCAGCCTTGGGGGAAAGTGATTTGAAGGAGACAGCTGACTGCAGGCAGACCAAGTAGGAGATTGGAAGTATCCAACAGAGATAAAACTAATGCATGAAATAGGGAAGTGGTGGTGGGTCAGAGCCAGGGACAAATTCCAGAAATATTTAGGAGCAAAATGGTCAGAATTTAGGGATTAATTAGATGGGAAGATGAGAGAGAGAAACATCTGACAAGTCCCTAGTTTCTAGTCTGCATGAGTAGGTAGCTAATGTGACACAAAGATAGAAAATACAGAAACAGGAGCAAATTTGTCCACTCTTCCCTAGCCCACCACCCAACATCTACCTACTTCCTCTGTCTCAGCAGACAACCCTGCCTCCTCTTTCATCAGGAAAATTGAGGACATCATAATTATCTCTCTTAACTAGCTGCTCTAACGTGTACCTACTCTCTATCTGGTCCCTCACACATCCTTATCTCTTTCCAAGCTCTCAAACATTGAGTGATCTTTCCTGGCTCAAGTAAAGCCCACCACTTGTGCATCCCATCTGCTTCTAGGACCTTGTTCCATGCATTACTTTCTTGCTCTCCTTTATTCTCCACTTCTTCATCCATTATTGCTTTATCGCCTTCTCTTCAAAACTTTCAGAATCCTTGTCTATACTCATTGTAATCACTTCCTTACTTCTCAACCCATTGCAGTTTGACTAACAGACTTCCCAACACACGTATATACATATATACAAACCAAGTATCTGAGTCTAATGAAATTTTTTTGGCCCTTACAGTTTCATCTTTTAGATCTGTGTTTCCTTGATGGAGGCACTGTGGGACATCACAAACTATTTTAAATATTTACGGGAAACACTGATACTTGACATCTGTCATGCCCTGTGCAAACTGCAAGTTCAAAGTAGTACAGTTTCAACATTAGATCACCCTGCATTTATTTCAACAATGTCAGGACTTTGTGAAGCTGGGTTTTCCATGGTTGCCGTGATAAAATGCATGCACTGCACAAAAATCAGTGTGGAACAGGAAATGACACTGACAGTGTCCACGAATTCCAAGGTTTGAGAAGTTGTATAGTGCTCAGCAGGTTCACACATGCTATTAAATACTTGTGATTAGTTAAGAATGAAATAGGAATATGATTTTTTCTTTTAGTGTCTGTGTATTATTTTTTAAGTCACTTTTAAGCTGTTAGGACATAGATACTAGGTTGTTCAGACCTAATGACTTTAAAAATTGAACTGTTAAGCATTTCTTTTAGCTTGGGAGACACTGAAAAATTTACAGGAACACTAAAGGTGCTGAGAACCTCTGACCTACACCTTAGCTTCCCAGTATTGACCCCTTGGCTTTCACCATTACCAAAACACAGGGAGCTGTGGACATCCAAGACCAAGATAGTATAAATGTGCCCTTGAACGAATCGTACTTCATTTTGTTAATTTGTGTGGATCAATAAAATTAGAAAGATACTCCTTTCACATGAAAGTTACATTTGAGAATAACTTCATATATTTTATTTTAATACATTGACTAGAACCTTTTTTTTTTTTTTTTTTTTTGAGACAACATCTCATTGTCACACAGGCTGAAGTGCAGTGCGTGATCTCAGCTCACTGCAGCCTCAACTTCCTGGACTCAAGTGATCCTCCTGCTTCAGCCTCCTGAGTAGCTGGGACTACAGGCATGCACCACCATGCCCAGTTAATTTTTGTATTTTTTGTAGAGATGGGTTTTCACCATATTGTGTAGGCTGGTCTCGAACTCTGGACTCAAGCGATCCACCTACTTCAGCCGACTAAAGTGCTGGGATTACAGGCATGAGCCACCACACCCAGCTGTATGGCACTCTAAAATTGTTTGGGCACATGATATATATGGGCTTAATGTCAACCAAATTTGAGTCCAACCTGTACCATTTCCTATCTAGTGTCAGCTAGCTTTATGCAAGTCATAGAACCTCTCTCACGATTTCCTTTTTTTTCCTTCATAAAATTGGCCTAACATGGGGAAGGAGGACGGGAAGACTTTCTCATGCTCTAAGAATTATACCTGCTTATATTTCTAAAAGAGAAATATTAAGTATTCAAATGCTATCAATAATAAATATTTTAAGCATACCATAATTATCATCATCATTGCTAGTTTTTCTAGCCCCTCAGATTCTGCATATTATCTTAGATTACTAAATGATCACTGAATCATTAGTCATTGCCAGTGCTAGATACTGTCCAAGGCAAATATAGTCCTCAAAACATAGTCCTGGTCCCTGTATGTTATATAATTTTAGAATAATGTCATATAAATCATATGGTACATGTATACATAGTAAAATATATATTTAGGTTTTGTGTTTTAACTAATATCTGTTTACTCTAGTGTTTGTTAACCATGGTGTTATGGAAAAACTTAAGCTCTGAAGTGAGACAGAGCTTGGTTGAGAACTCAGCATTGCCATTACAGGCTGTGCAGCTAAAGTGCAATTTCACAAATGCCAATGAGAGAATAATGAACTCCTCAGAGTTGTTGTGGGGGTTGATGATGACCCATGCAAAGTGCTTATGTATCATGTATATAAAAGGCATTAAACAAATGTTAGTTTTTATCCCCAGCAGTAAGAAGCAATGAAAGCAGGATTTGGGCATATTTGTGCTGAAAATTAAAAGATTCTATCAGGATATAAAGAAATGGTTTAAGCAGGTTGTAAAGAATCCAGGATAAGAGTGACTGATTTTAAGATGAATTAAATGGTATTTGTTACATTTAATTCATACTAGTGGAAATATTTCAATGGTACTGGTTATTCTAGGCAGCACTTAATATGAAAAAAAATGAGTTATGATACATGTCTATTCCTTTAATGATAACTTTTTTAAAATACAGTTTAAACAAGAGAGTAGGCTGGGCGCGGTGGCTCATACCTGTAATCCCAGCACTTTGGAAGGCCAAGGCAGGTGAATCATTTGAGGTCAGGAATTCAAGACCAGCCTGGCCAACATGGCGAAACCCTGTCTCTACTAAAAATATAAAAATTAACTGGGCATGGTGGCAGGTGCCTGCAGTCCCAGCTACTCAGGAGCTGAGGTACGAGAATTGAACCCAGGAGGTGGAGGCTGCTGTGAGCTGAGATCATGCCACTGCACTCCAGCCTGGGCAACAGAGTGAGACTCTGTCTCAAAAAAAAAAAAAAAAAAAAAAAGGAGTAATACAACAAATTCCCATTTACTCAAAACTAACAAATTTCATCTCTCCGTCATATTTGCGTCAGATATTTAACTTTCCTGTTAAAAGAATTAAATACTTTCAATAAGGGTAAAGCTCCCTTTATACTGTTTTCTAGTCCCTTTCCTCTTCCTTCTTCCTCACATAGAATTGCTATTATGAATTTGATGTGGATCCTCTCATTCAAATTTTTATATTAATACTGATCCTAAATATATATGCATAAATAATTTTTATGACTATACTTTCAAGTTTATGTATAATTATATTTTGTGAGTGTCCTAATCCTTGCTTTTTTTAACCTTATATTTTTGAGATATAACATTCATGGAATGTTTATAATGCCATTCTTCATTTTTCAATTTGTCCACACTTTCTCATCCATTGATTCAGATGAAGAGTGTAATAGCAGCTCACTATAAAAGGGTTGAGAACTACTGACTTTAAATACCTTTCTGGTTTGAACTACACCATTATTTTAAGAGTTCCATACTATTCTATTATATTTCTTTGCTTAAGAGTTTAAATTCTAGCCAACATTTATTTTCAATGTGGTTAAAACAACAACAGAAAAAAAGGTCAGGCATGGTGGCTCATGCCTGTAATCCCAATACTTTGGGAGACTGAGGTAGATGGATTGCTTCAGCCAAGGAGTTCAAGACCAGCATGGGCAACATGGTGAAACCCCATCTCTACAAAAAATTAGCTGCATGTAGTGGTGCACACCTGTAGTCTCAGCTAGTTGGGAGGCTGAGGTGGGAGGATCACCTGAGCCAGGGAAGTTGAGGCTGCAGTGAGCGAAGATTGCACCACTGCACTCCAGCCTGAGCCACAAGAGTTGAGACACTGCCTCAAAAAAAAAAAAAAAAAAAAATCACATTTTGTATGATATGCAAATTGATCTGTCTACAACCAAAGCTTACCATTAATCTACAGCTATGCCCCATCATTCAAACTTGTTCAAAAGAAATTGTATTATAGAAATTGTACTTCTAGAAAGAATATGGATTAAATCTCATTGTAGATTTTGTATAAAATGATGAACTTCTGATACCAAATACCTTTGTTCAGGCTTTGTCTCTTGTTTTTGTTGTGTTGTTTTTAACAGCTTCATCACTGGTCCAGCTGTAATACCGGGGTACTTCTCCGTTGATGTGAATAATGTGGTACTCATTTTAAATGGAAGAGAAAAAGCAAAGATCTTTTATGCCACCCAGTGGTTACTTTATGCACAAAATTTGGTGCAAATTCAAAAACTCCAGCATCTTGCTGTTGTTTTGCTCGGAAATGAACATTGTAATAATGAGTGGATAAACCCATTCCTCAAAAGAAATGGAGGCTTCGTGGAGCTGCTTTTCATAATATATGACAGCCCCTGGATTAATGACGTGGATGTTTTTCAGTGGCCTTTAGGAGTAGCAACGTAAGTAAAAATATGATGAAACATTCTTAGACCCTAACACCTGAATTTCTGAACCAGGAAGACTTATTCAAAATTGTAATAAATTTAGTTCTTCCGGGATTATTGAGGCCAGGTACAGTCTTTCTCAGCGATAAAAATAGGGTGTGGTTGCATCCTTCAATAACAATTATGATGTTTTTAAGAGTATTTTATTCTTTAATGGGGAGATGAGTTACTTTTTTCTTTTAAAACCCCAAGGCATAGAATGGATTTTTCAAGCTCATTAGGAGTACCATAAAAAGATATTTAGCAGAGAAATGGCAGATTGACTTTTTTTAAAAACAATGGTAGTATCTATTTATAGTAAAAAAAAAAAGGCAATATTATTATATCAGGAATATACTGTACCATTGTGTTTGAGACTGGCTGAATTTATACAAATCCCTTCTATAAAAGGAGGGATTAATTAAATGATAGCTAAGGTTTCTCAAGATACAGTCTTTTATGTCAGGTGCAGTGGCTCACTGCCTGTAATCCCAGCACTTTGGGAGGACAAGGTGTGTAGATTGCTTGAGTCCAGGAGTTCAAGAACATCCTGGGCAACATGGCAAAACCCTATCTCTACAAAAACAAACAAAAAAAAAAATCAAAAATTATCCAGGCATGGTGGCATGGACTCCTGTATGGCACCTGTAGTCCTAGCTACTCGTGAGGTTGAGGTGGGAGGATCACTTAAGTCCAGGAGATTGAGCTGAGATGAGATTGCACCACTGCACTCCAGCCTGGGCAACAGAGTGAAATGAGACTGTCTCTCAAAAAAAAATAAAAAACAAAAAGATACAGTTTTTCTCCAACTATAAAATGAAAAGAATATTTTTATCTTTCTGTTAATAGGATGTTTTTAATTAAGAGCAAGTTGACTTTAAGGTAAGTTGCCACTAGTATATAAACCTCCTGAGAGCAGGGATTTTTCTCTCTTTTGTTCACTGCTCTATCCACAGAGCCTAAAACAGCACCTGCACAGAGTAGACATTCTGTATTTGTTGAGTGGATGAATTATGAAAAATCTCACTGACATGATTTTTGAATCATACATTCATTATTCATTATTCTGTCACTGGTTGCTGGATGTGGCCTTAGACTGCTGCCTAGTTAGCGACACAGATGTCACTGGCACATCTGTGCCAGTAATGAGATGTATTCTCAGGCCTACTCCTGTAATATCCTGACTCAGTAGGTTTGGGGTAGGGCCAGACAAAAAGGTTTTTGTTAAGTAAAGCCAGGATTAAGACCCTCTTAAAAATCTATTTTTTGTGCAGAGCCTGCATTTGTAAAATGTTTTCATATAGTATAAGATGGAACCTCTTGGTAATCACGGTATTGTTTCACTAGGCCAGTATATTTCTTATATAGGTCAGTGGTTCTCAACCAGGGGCAATTTTGCTGACCAGGAGGCATTTGGCAGTGTCTGGAGACTTTTTTTTTTTTTTTTTTTGAGACGAAGTCTTGCTCTGTCACCCCAGCTGAAGTTCAGTGGTACAATCTCGGCTCACTGCAACCTCTGCCTCCCAGGTTCAACCGATTCTCCTGCCTCAGCCTCCCAAGTAGCTGGGATTACAGGTGGGCACCACCACTCCTGGCTAATTTTGTATTTTCTGTAGAGCGGGGGTTTCACCATGTTGGCCAGGCTGGTCTCAAATTCCTGACCTCAAGTGATCTGCCTGCCTCAGCCTCCCAAAGTGCTGGGATTTCAGGCATGAGCCACTGTGCCTGGCCTGGAGACATTTTTGATTGTCACAACTGGAGGAAAGAGGTTGTCAAAACTGGTATCCAGCAGATAGAGCCCAGGGATGCAGCTGAGCACCCCACAATGTATAGGACAGCCTCCACAAGAAAAAACCCAAAATGTCAGTAATGCTGAGGTTAAGAAACCCTGTTATATACTAACTGTTAGGTAAAATTTTGTTCTCGTGTGAAGGTCATATTTCAGGTACACATTTTTAATCCCTGGTATTTCCAAATGCTTATAAAAAGAGGTAACTTTTCCTGTATGGCATACCATGTTTTTTTATCTGTCAGTTTGTTTTAATCTACTTGAAAAGCCCTTGGGATTAATTTATCAGAGCCCTTTGCAATAGCAAAATATAAAATCTTTCCTTTTTTTTAAATTGACAAATAGTAATTGTATATGTTAATGGGGTACAAATGATGTTTTGAAATATGTTTACAATGTAGAATGCTTAAATCAGACTAACAGATCCACCACCTTATATGCTTAACAATTGTTGTGGTAAAAACATAAAATCTGCTGTTTTAGCAATTTTGAAATATACAGTGCATTATTATTTATTATAGTCACCCTATTCTGTGTGATAGATCACTAAAGCTTATTCCTCCTGTCCAACTGAAACTTCATACCCTTTGATCAACATCTTCCTTTTCCCCATCCATCTGCCTCCCCTGGAGCATTCTGTAATCTTTTCATCACCTGGCTAAAATGTTGCTTAAATCACGATCATTATGAATACAGAAGAGTCTTTATAATTTGAAGGTTTTGAATGTAACATGCCTAACAGCTGCAGATGAGTAATGCAAGTTAAAGAATGTCAAAAACAAAGAACTTTAGGCACAAAATCTCTATGACAATTTTATAAGAGATGTCAATGTGAAATTCAGTTTTTTTTTTTGTTTGTTTGTTTTTTGAGACAGAGTCTCGCTTAGTCGCCCAGGCTGGAGTGCAGTGGCGCGATCTCGGCTCACTGCAAGCTCCGCCTCCCGGGTTCACGCCATTCTCCTGCCTCAGCCTCCCGAGTAGCTGGGACTACAGGCGCCCGCCGCCTCGCCCGGCTAATTTTTTGCATTTTTAGTAGAGACGGGGTTTCACCGTGTTAGCCAGGATGGTCTCGATCTCCTGATCTCGTGATCCGCCCGCCTCGGCCTCCCAAAGTGCTGGGATTACAGGCGTGAGCCACCGCGCCCGGCCGAAATTCAGTTTTTTAAGTTACTAGATTCAGGGAGCTTTGCAAAGTATGCATGGAAAATTACAATTTGAGATTTAGAAATCACATTTTAAACCTCTTTTATGTACTTCTTGCTACCTAAGAGGTTGGGTTAGGGGGATTTTTTGCCAATTCTATATCATATATTAATTCATGTGTATTTATTTTTAGAGATATAAGGAATTTTCCTGTGGTGGAGATATATTAATTCATGTGTATTTATTTTTATAGATACAGGAATTTTCCTGTGGTGGAGGCAAGTTGGTCAATGCTGCATGATGAGAGGCCATATTTATGTAATTTCTTAGGAACGATTTATGAAAATTCATCCAGACAGGCACTAATGAACATTTTGAAAAAAGATGGGAACGATAAGCTTTGTTGGGTTTCAGCAAGAGAACAGTAAGTTCTATGCTTATTTAATTCATTCATTTTGTTGTCCAGTCTGAGAGTTGCTTTATGTAGAAACACAGGTTTCCAAAGAGGCATGGGTAACTCTGTACCAGTCTTTCCCCAGAGGATACATTAGTAATTAAAACTGTGAAGACACTGGGTTGTACACATTTAAAATACGGAGAACCTCCTATGACTAGTCCATCTTGAAGAGGAACACTGGCAACTGTCATTTGCAAATTTCAGTTGTTAGGGTTTCCTCAGTAATATTTGTTAGTCACACAGGAGATTATAAATGCTAACGAGATACTTAGGTTCATCCCTGAGATGATGTGCAATGGACCAATTCAGTGTTCCAAGACTGGTGTGCAGCACCCCTCACAAATTCAGGAATTCAGGAATCTGACACCATCTTCAGGACACGGACATTGTATTCTTCTTCTGTGAATCCCCAGATCTAACATAGGACCTTGCACCAAGTCAGCCTAGGATAAATGGTGAGTGGATGAATGGTTGGATAGGGAGACTTGATAGGGTTAAATTTCTTCTTTTGTGTAGTAACCAGGAAACAGGTATTCATGGTGTGAAGGAAGTAAATTTATAATCATTTATTTTGTTTTTAAATAGGCAAATCAAGTTTTCAAATAAAGCATAATGCAGAGTCATGAGGGAAGTAATGCCTTAAAAAATGTCCGGTTAGGTCTGGAATTTTACTTTTTAAATGATAACAGGTACTCTTTATTGCTAATGTAACCATACCATATTCGTTCAGTCAGTGTTTACCAAGCAATTGCTCTATGCCAGAAACTGTTTACCCACAGTAAATAGAGCAGTGAACAAAACAAAGTCCATGCCTTCCTGGCACTTAAATGCTTGTTGGAGGACACAAGCAAGTAAAATATATTGTGTGTCAGAAGATGATAAATGCCCTGTAAAAAATTAAGCAGAAGAATGGCATAGAGAGGGCTTGGGTGTTGGTGGTGGATCATTTGCTATTTTGGAAGAGCCAAGGAAGGCATTCATTAGAAGGTTTCATTTATGCACAGGCCTTAAGAATGTGCACGGGTCAGTCTTGTGTATATTTGGGACAAGACTATTCCAGACAGAGGGAAAAGTGAAAGCCCTGAGGCAGGAGTGTGCTTACTATGTTACAGGAACAACAGGGCCAGTATGTCTAGAGTAGAATGAATGAGGACAGTATAAAATAACAAAGGTTATTATGGGAATAATTCTTGTAACTCCTCTCATACCATTGAGCCAGAAGTTGAGTAGATGTTTTCCTTGTTTCTCATTGTTGCTTCTAGACTATTCTCCCCTTTTCCTCCCTAATAATCCCAATTTTGAATCTCATGTCAGCAGACAAAACCATCCATCACCCTTACTCTCTGAAATCATGCACTTACCCTTGGGTTTATCCCCCTACTTCTTCGAAGAGTTTAGCTCCTGGTACTCTCTAACTCTGTCTGACACTACTCTGTTCTCAATTTTTGGTGACTGCCAAATCTGCATAGATGGTCTTTCTATCATTTTGGTCTTTGCAGTTCCTTCACCTTCCCTCCTCCAATGATCTGGGCTTCCACCCAACCTCAGCCATTCTCTCTCATGGTCATTTCCTAGACTTGGTCATTACATATACTGCACCTTCTCAACATGATCTCAAGTCCCAGCATCTCTTTCTACAACCACCATCATCTGTCATTCCAGCTTATTCCCTGTAATAATCTGACTCTGACAGTTCAGCTGGCACTTAGAATCTATTGTACCTACTGCCCTTCTGTTGTCCTTCACTCCCCTCTCTTCATTTTATTCTTTACCCAACTTAAATTTCATTGTCAATGATAATTGCCTATACCTTCAGCTCCCTATTCCCCTAATCTGGCAAACCATAACTCTGGTTAAATCCAGCTGTCTGCCTACTCAGTGCCTGCTCCCATGCAGCTAAACATAATTGGAGAAAGGTGCTAATTGACCTTGATTTAAACACATGACTTTGAACCTCAGGTGCCCAGCAGTCTTATATTTCCCTGGTCCCTATATTCTCCCACTCTCCTAGAAGACTGTTTTATACCTTCTTCTTTCTCCACTCTTAACACCTCCACCTTTCTTAGTTTATGACCCTATTGCTTATTTCACTGAGAATAGTCAGGAGAAATCTTTTTTTTTTTTTTTTTTTTTTTTTTTTGAGACTGAGTTTCACTCTTGTTACCCAGGCTGGAGTGCAGTGACACATTCTCGGCTCACTGCAACCTCCGCCTCCCAGGTTCAAGCGATTCTCCTGCCCTAGCCTCACAAGTAGCTGGGATTACAGGTGCCCACCACCACACCCAGCTAATTATTGTATTCAGTAGAGATGGGGTTTTACCTTGTTGGCCAGGTTGGTCTCGAACCTGACCTGAGGTGATCCACCCGCCTCAGCCTCACAAAGTGCTGGGATTACAGGCATGAGCCACTGCGCCCAGTCACATCTATCTTTCTTTACTGATCTTTCAGCTTCTACCCTTGCCCTCGTACAGTCCATTCTCAACACAATAGCCAGATTGATTCTGATGAAACCTACATCACGTCGTGTCACCCCATGATCAAAAGCCTGCATGATAGAGTCCGGTGTGACCATTCCAACTTTATCTTCTGTGCCTGCTTCCTCAGTTACCCTACCTCAGCCACCCTGGCTTCCCTGCAGCTCCTTGAGCATGCCAGGCACATGCTGTCTCATGGCCTTCACTCTTGCTTGCTCTTTTATCCCCCAAGATCTACATGGCTTGCTCCTTCATCCCCAACTCTGTGCTCAGATGCTGCCGCAGTGAGACAGTTCCTCATCACTTATTTAAGATTGCAACCCTACCCCCTCAGAAACTCCTGCTCTACTTACTCCTGTGCTTTTTTCTCATAGTATTCTACCCCATCTAAATGATCTACTGACTTCACTTGGTCACTATCCATCTCCACCACCAGAACTAGAATATATGCTCCATGAGGGTAAGGTAGGGAAGAGAGGACCTAGCACTCCGAAAGTATAGGTTGAATTATCATTATCCATTCAGAAGTGTTACGGTGACTACTGGATTTTATAAATGTACAACTGTAAAATGTTCAAATTCTTCAACATTTTTAAGAAATCTATTTGGGCCAGGATTTTGAATATCTCTTATGCCTGTCATCTCTATAAGTTTCACCATTTCCTGAAACTGATTTTATTAAAAGATAAGGTATTTCTGTTCACAAAATACATACTTAGTAAAGTGAAAACTACAGTTGTTTTTCTGATTTTTTAGCTGGCAGCCTCAGGAAACAAATGAAAGTCTTAAGAATTACCAAGATGCCTTGCTTCAGAGTGATCTCACATTGTGCCCGGTCGGAGTAAACACAGAATGCTATCGAATCTATGAGGCTTGCTCCTATGGCTCCATTCCTGTGGTGGAAGACGTGATGACAGCTGGCAGCTGTGGGAATACATCTGTGCACCACAGTGCTCCTCTGCAGTTACTCAAGTCCATGGGCGCTCCCTTTATCTTTATCAAGAACTGGAAGGAACTCCCTGCTGTTTTAGAAAAAGAGAAAACTATAATTTTACAAGAAAAAATTGAAAGAAGAAAAATGTTACTTCAGTGGTATCAGCACTTCAAGGCAGAGCTTAAAATGAAATTTACTAATATTTTAGAAAGTTCATTTTTAATGAAAAATAAAAGTTAACTTAATTTTTTGAGCTAAGATGTGATTTTTAAAATCATTTTGACTACTGAGTGTATAAGTGTGTTTTTGTGTGTGTATTTATAGATGTTCTTTAAGGTAGCCTTGAAAAGTCTAGATGATGTATGTCACGCTGACCAAGTGCTCCCTTATTAGGCCACTCCTGTGTACAAGCTAAAAATGTAGTTAAACTGTTACTGAGATTCACTTCTACAGAGTTGAATGAGTCAACATTTACCAGCTATTCTCACCAATGCATACCCACTCTATAAAATGGGGGCTTCAGGGCTGGGGTTATTGAAACAGTTGCAGAGATGGGGATATGTCCGTCGAAGGATACAAAATTTCAGTTACACAGGAGGAATAAGTTCACGAAATCTGTTATACAACATCATGACTACAGTTAATGACAATATATTGCATTTTTGAAAAATGCTGAGATTGGATGTTAAGGGTTCTCACCACAGAACTGTGAGGTAATGCATATGTTAATTAGCTGTAGTCAATCAACTATATATATACTTCAAAACATCATATTGTACATGGTAAATCATACTATTTTATCTGTCAATTTATAAATAACTATCAGAATACAAATAAACCCACTCTAGGACACAGCATTATGTAGTTGAAAGGCCATGTTTTGGAGTCAGACAAAATCTGTGTTAAAACATTGCCTCTGTACCTTCTAACCAAGGACCTTGAGCAAACCACCTAAGCATTCTGAGTCTTACTTCCTTTTGTTATAAAATGAAGATAATTTATCTTCACAGGTTTGGTTGTAAATATGAAATGAAATATAAAGTACCTAGTGTGTGTGTATTACACACTAGGCACATACACTAGGTACTTTATGTGTGTATACACACACATGTAACTAAAATAGTGATTTTTAATCCATTTTAGGGTTAGGTTTAGAGCCCAGGGGTCTGAGGTTACAGTGAGCTATGGCCATGTCACTAAGAGGCACTCCAGTCTTGGGGATAGAGCAGGACCCTGTCTTTAAAAAAAAAAAGTGTGTCCCATCATCAGAAGGTCTGGAAGCCTGGATGCAAAGGACCTTAACTTTGTTGGAGAGTCAGAGAGCCTGCTGCAACCCTATCCAATTCTAAGAGAAGTTGCCCCACCTACAGCCCCTGCTAATGGCAGTGCACACAGATGACTCTCAGCTTCTGTCCCCACCTTACGTCACAGCTGTGGGCACTGATTCAGGGCATCCTGTTGATAGGCTTCCTAGTGATCCCAGATATTGAAACAAAAAAGAAATGAGGCAAACAAGTTCAAGGCATTTTGAACTAGGAAATACTGAGGACCTGGAATCAACTTTAAGAGCAAAACAGGATGCAATGGAGTAGGAGCTATGAACTAGCATCAGGGCTATGAGAGAAGTAAAGATATTAGCAACAAGGTCAAGGAGAGGGACAATCCTGTGCCCAGAGTTGCCCCCATGGGTTTACTACCCCAGCCCCCATGAGTTTTGAGACTGCATTTTTCTTACCCCCATGTGAGTCATCAGAATTATGTTTTCTATCCCTCATTGCCTTGGTTACTTGAGCTGACTTCCAAACCAAAAGAGTCCAACACAGTGACCATATGTTCCATCTTCCAGAGTCTCCATTCTGCCTTCCCCTTGAACAGGGATGTGTGCCAGGTCCAAGGCTTTAATACAGTTCTTTGACTAGAAGGAGTCCCTGTACTGTATTTCACCAACAAGATTGTACCATCTTTCTCTTTATGAGAGACTTACTGTTGCCTATAATCTTTTCAAGAATGCTTTCTGCATTGATGTATTGGTTGCCAGCAAAGTCTTTGGAATGTCAAGACCATGAGGCAAGAGAAAGTGAATTATATCAAAAGAAATTTCCCAATGTTCTCTAACATCTTTTCTTACTGTATGGAGATTCTGGGTAACTAAGAGGCCAACTCTAGGCCATCCGTTGGTTCTAAAACTAGTGAGAAATCTGCCTGCATAGTTTTGGTGGTTTTATTACAAAATCGGAGTCCGTAAAGTTTGAAGCGCTAAAACTTACCAAGATCTGGGTTCAAATATAATGGCTATTTAGAATATATATCTCATCTCTTCCTGGCCTTTTGGCTAAGATCAAGTGTCTTGCTCTGTCACCCAGGCTGGAGTGCTCTGGACTCACTGCAACCTCTGCCTCCTGGGTTCAAGCAATTCTTGTGCCTCAGCCTCCCAAGTAGCTGAGATTACAGGCATGTCCCACCACGCCCGGCTAATTTTTGAATATTTTATAATACGCACTATGTACCAGGAATTTAACTAAATGTTAGGAATTTTTTAAAAAAGAAAAAAACTAGTCCTGTCCTCAAGGACTCACAGCCTGATGGGGAAGATCGTTATGTAAGTATTACAGAATGTTCATTCTAAGAATTTGTGTAGACATTTATGAAGAGCCGTGGGAACTCAGAGAAATGGCTGTTCAGGGGTACAGCCTTCAGACTTGTCCTGAGTGGAATTTAAAGGATGAATAAATTGGTTGCATCTTTCAGTACCAGCAAAGAGATACTGGAGCAGCATTTATTTTTCTCTTCTCTGAAATCAACTGGCACTGGGTGCAGTATCTCATGCCTATAATCCCAGCACTTGGGAAGGCCAAGGCAGAAGGATTGCTCAAGGCCTGCACAACACAGTGAGACCCCGTCTCTACAAAAAGAAAACAATTTTTTAAATTAGCCAGGTGTGGTGGCATGTGCCGTAGTCCCAGCTGCTCAAGAGGCTGAGGCAGGAGGATTGCTGGAACCCGAGAGTTTGAGGCTGCAGTGAGCTATGACTGTGCCACTGTACTCCAGCCTAGATGACAGAGCAAGACTGTTTATTAAAAATTAATTAACTAATTAGGACAGAACTTTCAGGCACAGGTACATTGGTTTGGGAGACTGAGGCTCCTGGAGATGAGAATAGGATATTCAAGTTAACTGCCTCTAGGTCTGTAGAACCATTGATCTGTGCAGGCACAGAACTGCAGTCATCTCCATCCATGAGGATGAATTTATCACAGAGGGGATCACCAAAAACTGATTCATTGTGGTAGCACCACATGTGTACACATGTGTGTGCCACATAATGACATTTCAGTCAATGGTGGACTACATATATGATAGTGGTCCCGTAAGATTATAATGGAGCTGGAAAATTTCTGTCGCCTAGTGATGTCATAGCCTAGTGATGACATATGTAGTGCAATACATCACTCACGTGTTTGTGGTGATGCTGGTGTAAACAAATCTATTGCACTGCCAGTCAAGTAAAAGTACAGCAATTATGTCCGGTACATAATACTTAATAATGACAATAAATGACTATGTTACTGGTTTATGTATTTACTATACTATACTTTTTACAATGTGTATTAGTTCTTGCATTGCTATAAATAAATGCCTGAGATTGAGTAATTTATAAAGAAAAGAGATTTAATTGGCTCACATTTTCACAGGCTATACAGGAAGCATGACAACTTCAGGAAATTTACAATCCTGGCAGAAAGCAAAGGGGAAGCAGACACATCTTCACATGGCCAGAGCAGAAGGAAAAGGGGGTGAGTGCTACACACTTTTAAATAATCAGATCTCACGAGCACTCACTCATTACCAGGAAAGCAGCACCATAGGGGAAATTCACCTCCACGACCCACTCTCCTCCCCGCAGGCCCTGCCTCCAACACTGGGGATTACAATTCTACACGAGGTTTGGGTGAGGCACAGATCCAAACCATATCATCATTATTTTTGAGTGTACTGCTTTTACTTATTAAAAAAAAAAAAGTTAAACAGCCTCAGTCAGATCCTTCAGGAGGTATCCAGAAGAAGAAAGCATTGCTATCACAGGAGACGGCAGCTCCATGCCTATTATTGCCCCTGAAGGCCTTGTAGTGGGGTGAGATATAGAGACGGAAGACAGTGATGTTAATGATTCTTACTCAGTCTAGGCCTAGGCCAATGCGGGTGTTTGTGTCTTCATTCTTAACAAAAAGTAAGACAATAAAAAGTAACAAATTTTTTAAATTTTTAAATAGACTGAAGTTTATAAAATAAGGATATAAAAAAGAAAAATATTTTTGTGCAGCAGTACAATGTATGTTTTCAACAGTGTTATTACAAAATAATCAAAAGGTTTAAAAAGTGTATAAAGTAAAAACTTACAGTAAGCCAGTAAGCTAACATTAATTTATTCATCAAGAAAGAAAAATATTTTATCTTTTTCTTTTTTTTTTTTTTTTTGAGACGAAGTTGTTCTTATTGCCCAAGCTGGAGTGCAGTGCCATCATCTTGGCTCACCACAGCCTCCGCCTCCCAGGTTCAAGCGATTCTCTTGCTTCAGCCTCCCAAGTAGCTGGGATAGCAGGCACCCGCCACCACACCCAGCTAATTTTTTATGTTTTTTAAAGACGAGGTTTCATCATGTTGGCCAGGCTTGTCTTGAACTCCCAACCTCAGGTGATCCACCTGCTCGGCCTCCCAAAGTGGTGGAATTACAGGCATGAGCCACCACACCCAGCCAGAACAATATTTTTTTTATAAATTTAGCATAGGCTAAATACACAGTGTTTATAAAGTCTACAGTAGTTTACAGTAATGTCCTAGATCTTCACATTCACTCACCACTCACTCACTCACTCAGAGCACCTTCCAGGCCTGCAAGCTCCATTCATAAGAGCTCTACACACATGTGCCATTTTAATATTTTATATCATATTTTTACTGTGCCTTTTCTATGTTTAGCTACACAAATACATTTGTGTTACAACTGCCTATGGTATTCAGTACAGTGACATGCTGTACATATAGGTTTGCCTCCTAGGAGCCACAGCCTACACCATGTAGCCTAGGTATGTAGTAGGCTGTACTATTCAGGTTTGCGTAAGTACACTCTATGATGTTTGCACGACAAAATCATGTAAGGATGTGTTTCTTAGAACATATCCCTATCATTAAGCCACGCATGTCTGTAGTTCTTTAGCATCTTCAGAAAGTTCTTTAGCATCTTCAGAAAGAGTCCCACTTGCTGTAAGTTTTCTGGCATAAGACTTGGCATCTTCAGTGTGTCATAGGCCCTCAAATGGCTCTTTTAGCCCCACCTATATGTCTTTTGGGCACTTAAACCACATAACTAAAACTATTCGTTATTGCCTTTTTCCAAAATACACACACACACAAACCTATTTCCTCTCAAACATTTTTAATCTCAGTAAATGGTTTCACTAGCTATTTCCCAAGCTACAATCTGTAACATCATATTTATTCCTCCCTATTCCTCCAATTAATCACCAAATTCTGTGCCTTTTACCCTCAAGTCTTCCTAGAATAAGGCCTCTCCCTCCATCCCCACCTCTCCCTCATTTGCAGATTTTGTCTCATCTCAGTGGGACAACCACAACAGCGTGTCTTCCCTGCCTTTCCAACTCCCAGCGCTGCCTTAGTTTCATGGGTGCGAGTTAATCATTTCCAGTTTCAACAAACTTTAAATCTGAAATGTCAAGTTCATTGAAGGAAAAATGCCATGAAAGAATAATAATAGGTCAGGCTCGGTGGCTTGTGCCTTGTAATCCAGGCATTTTGCGAGGCCAGTGCAGGAAGATCACTTGAGGACAGGAAATCAAGACCAGCTTGGGTCACACAGTGAGACCCATCTTTACAAAAAAATTTTTAAATTAGTGAGGCTTTGTGGCATGCAGCTGTAGTTCCAGCTACTTGGGAGGCTGAAGCAGTAATGAGCTAAGATCATACCACTGCACTCCAGCCTGGATGACAGAGTGAGATCTCGTATTTAAAAGAGAAGAAGGAGGAGAAGGAGAAGAGAGGAAGAAGCAGAAGGAGAAGAAGAGGAGGAAGAGGAAGAGGAAGAAGCAGAAGGAGAAGAAGAGGAGGAAGAGGAAGAAGCAGAAGGAGAAGAAGAGGAGGAAGAGGAAGAAGGAGAAGGAGAAGAAGGAGGAGAAGGAGACATATACATTCTCCTAAAATATAAACACTATCAGGTCACAATCCTAATTAAAGGCACCTGTGGCATTTTGTTGCCTATAACATAAAATTACCTTTTTTTTTTTCTTTTTCAGACACTCAGTTTGTCGCCCAGGCTGAAGTACAGTGGCGCAATCTTGGCTCACTGCAACCTCTACCTACCAGGTTCAAGCAAGTATCCTGCCTCAGCCTCCTGAGTAGCTGGGATTACAGGCGTGCACCACCATGCCCAGCTAATTTTGTATTTTTAGTAGAGATGGAGTTTTTACCATGTTGGCCAGGCTGGTCTCAAACTGCTGACCTCAAGTGATCCACCTGCCTTAGCCTCCCAAAGTGCCAGGATTACAGGCATGGGCCACTGCACCCAGCTAAAATTAACATTTTATAAATTGTTATTCCAAGATCCTTCACAATCTGACTCCAACCTATTTCTCCAGCCTTGTCTTCTTCCACCCCTCAACAAGTGCTCTAGCCTTCCCTCATTATCTGTTCAGTAAACATACTCTCTTGGGCATACTTTTATATAAGCTTTTTTCTCTTTCTGAAATAAAAATGTGTCATTCATACCACTATTTTAGTAGCTAAATAACATTTGTTTCATTCAGTTACTAGATATATTTCTTTGTTAGTTTACCTCCTTCCACTATAATATAAAACTCTAGCAGAAAAGGAGCTTTGAACTTTTTTTCAGCTTTACCACGTATAAGCCACTGTAATTTTGAGTCTCTAACAAAGTAATGGAATCTATAGCATAACAAATACATCTAAACATATTTTTTGAGGTATTATATTCTAAAAGTATGTTTTAATCAGCATGGTGGCCAAGAAGATGTGTCCACATCATGAGTGAATTCTTATTTCACAACAGAGACTATGTTTTGTCCTAGAGGGAAAGAATGAATCAAATGACTCTCCCTTTTGATTATTTGTAACAATAAAGCTGAAGAACTTAAACAGGACTCGTTCTTTTCTTTAACACTCATACATTTAAATTGATGAAATCGGCCAGGCATGGTGACTCCCGCCTGTAATCCCAGCAGTTTTAGAGGCCAAGGCGGGCAGATTGCTTGAGCCCAGGAGTTCAAGACCAGCTTGGGCAACATGGTGAAACCCTATCTCTACAAAAACACTAAAGTTAACCGGGCATGGTGGCATATGCCTGCAGTCCCAACTACTCAGGAGGATCACTTGAGCCCAGGAGGTCGAGGCCACAGTGAGCCATGATCGTGCCACTGCACTTTACCCTAGGCAACAGAACAAGATCCTGTATGGAAAAAAAAAAAAAATTACATAAATAAATTCATGAAATCTTGTACTGTTTTTCAAATTTATATTTAGGCAAATTTTTAAATAATATAGTCATTTTTTTTTTCAGGTAGTAAATTTCTACCACAAAAACAATTTGATGTTACTGAGATTAATTACAAATTGAAGAAACAATCAGGTGTTGTATAAAAAAATCTTACCTATGAGATATATTATTTAATCTACAAAATAATTTGAGATTTAAAGTCATAACTAGCAAGTAGAACTTCTGAAATATAAAGTTTAATACAGTATCAATAGTTTCTAACATAAGACCTTCATAAATATAAAACAACAGCTTAAATGTCTATGAAAAATCAGTATTCACAAGCATCACCAATTATTGATAGTCATTCATTATATTTGTTACCATGAAAGCAGTAATTAAAACACTATATATGTATATTTTAATATGGAGTCTCACTCTGTCACCCAGGCTGGAGTGGCACAATCTCAGTTCATTGGAACCTCTGCCTCCTGCGTTTAAGCGATTCTCCTGCCTCAACCTCCCAAGTAGCTGGGATTACAGGTGCCCACCACCACACCTGGCTAATTATTCTATTTTTATTGGAGACGGATTTTCATCATTTTGGCCAGGCTGGTCTTGAACTTCTGACCTCAAGAGATCCACCCACCTTGGCCTCCCAAAGTACTGGGATTACAGGTGACCCACTGCACCTGGCCTAAAACACTATTTTAAGAGTTATAGTTATTTTATTTAAGTAAGCTAATTAGGCAAAAATGTGTCTTCTAGTTTTGTACATTGTAGTTGGGTTATTTCCTGTAGCAGAAATACAGATTTTTTTAAATACAGATTTTTTAAAAGTTACCAGTTGAAAGGAAACTGCATTCTTTCTTTTTGACTTGCAATCTCACTCCCTAGGAGTCCTACATTTGTGCTAGAGGTGAAGTTGTTGCCAAAGCAGCCAAAACGGGGGACAGTACGGTCTAGGCTGTTCAACTGTCGAGATGCGTTTTTGTTGAACTACATCTTATTGCAAAGATTCATATGTGTCCTGCTTTACTGTTACAATAACTTTTTCCAAAAAGGAGCAAATTATGCAAGTGAATATAGTACATTTTTTACAGTCTGGTGTATGGCAAACTTCCACTAAAGTTTCACTAAAACATTCCTTTTACGCAAACCTGTTGAACAGTTACTGTGTTGCAGGTACTGCTCTAGGCAGCAAACCACAGTTTCTAGGACTTAAACTCATTGTTGGCCTTTAAATTTTGCAGAGTCTGTAATGGTTAAAAAAAAAAAAAAAAAAAATCACACATTGACACATTAAGCACTTGAAAATCTTCTCAGATGCTGAAGCCTTTGTCTTTTATTTACTTTCTAGAATACACATTTTGCCTCTTTCATTATGATAACTGGTTGTATCAATCCCAACACAAATGACAGATTCTCAGATTGTTTACTGAAAGAAGTTAGTCAAATAAGCTTCCGTTTGTTGATTGCTCAAAATATCCAGATGACTAAATCAACCTGGTATTTAAACTTATCTTTGATTCAACTATGGTTTCTATGTGTCTGTCTTGCTTGAGATAGATTTGAATTGCTTTAAATAAATTATCTTATTTACCTTTCTGAGATGAAAATGGAAAACACTATTGTTGCAACTTAACTTCCTGGGTAGTGAAGCCTTGGTTTTAAAAACTACATAGCAGAAGAGGAATTCCCCTGCCAGGCTGGAGGGGCCTCACTAAACCATCACTACTTCGCTCCAAATTGGCTCCTAATTCTTTCCAGGGAGGTGCAGTTTGGGCCTAAATTTTTTTTTTTTTTTTTTTAGATGGAGTTTCGCACTTCTACCCAAGCTGGAGTGTAGTGGTGAAATCTCAGCTCACTGCAACCTCTGCCCCCTGGGTTCAAGCAATTCTCCTGCTTCAGCCTCCTGAGTGGCTGAGGTTACAGGCATGTGCCACCGTGCCTGGCTACATTTTTTTCTTTTCTTTTTTTTTTTTTAGTAGAGACGGAGGTTTTGCCATGTTGGCCAGGCTGGTCTTGAACTCCTGACCTCAGGTGATCCACCCACCTCAGCCTCCCAAAATGCTAGGATTACAGGCGTCAGGCACCGTGCCAGTCTTGGGCCTAAATTTCTAAAACATTCCTTGTTTGTGTTTTTCTCTCTTTGATTTACTGTCTTTTTGCAATCTGTTGTTTGAGATGCTTTACATGTTTAAAGCTTTTAAAAATTCACTAAAACAAAACAGAAAACGTAATAATGAATAATTAACTCAGAAACACATTTCTAACTGCTGTTGACAATTTATTATTTCCTAACAGCTTTCTGTTCCTTCCCTTCTCTTGCTAAAACTCCAGCTAGAGTTTGTTTTAGTTGCATAAAAACTCTTCTCCAGTGAGCTTTTGCTAAGCTATACTGCTCATCTGGTCTTGATTCCGACTTTGGATATTTTGTTCATCGTGGATTATTTTACATTACTTTTGGTGGTAGTAATTGCATGAAAATATCACTCACCTTGATTACTACGCTGTTTGGTGCCCCCTGAAGCTTGCCCCAAGGAGAGTGCTTTACTCTCAGTACCCTAGTCCTGGCCTGACAATAAGCAACCTCAATATCTCAGTGGCGTACAAAAACAGACATGTATTTCTTGTCCTCATTACACTGAGGTTGCCTATCTGCTGAAACTGTGCAGGGCATGGCTGGGCCCACACGTCTTAGTCTTTCCAAAACCCGTGCGGAAGGAGTAGCCCCTCTCTGCAATATTTTATTCTCACAGTGAAGTGTCAAAACCGGACGGGACAATCATTGATGTACCTTGTGATGAGTCATGCCCTGGATCTCAAAGTTTCTCCCTGGAACTGACACCCTGTCCCTTCAGCCCAGTTTCCAAAGGCCAAAGCAGTCACAGGGTCAAGCCTGAACTCAAAGAGATGGAGGTGTATACTCCATCTTCTGAAAGAGAGAAAATATTGGAAATAGTCTGAGTTACCACACCCTACTAGTGAAACCTGAAGTACAGGAGACGTGATGTTAAAGTCCTGGAGGCTATTCACAAGCATTTCAGTTCTACTCTCTTGAGCACATATTAGGATTACACTCAGTGGACCTCTTGAAGATAGGACTATTGTTGTGGCTTACTTTAGCCAACAGAGTATACCGTAGGTAACATGTTTCAATCCTTGGGAGAAGCCAAAGTGCGATCAACCTCATTCCCTCTTTCTTCTTCTTTTCTTTCTTTCTTTTTTTTTTTTTTTTGAGACAGAGTTTTGCTCTTGTTGCCCAGGCGGGAGTGCGATGGTGCGATCTTGGCTCACTGCAACCTCCACCTCCCTGATTCAAGCGATTCTCCTGCCTCAGCCTCCCAAGTAGCTGGGGTTACAGGCATGTGCCGCCATGCCCAGCTAATGTTTGTATTATTAGCAGAGACTGGGTTTCACCATGTTGGTCAGGCTGGTCTCGAACTCCTGATCTCAAGTGATTCACCTGCCTCAGCCTCCCAAAGTCCTGAGATTACAGGTATGAGCCACCACACCCGGTCTCTCATTCTCTTTTTCTACCTCACCAGTTAGGGAAGCTTGTGTCCAAATGGACCTCAGTCAGTCTGCATCCCTGAGTGAGAAGAACCCCCCAGCAACTCACAATGAACATGAAAAATGAGATAAATAAACTTTTACTGTATTAAGTCACTGCGATTTGAGGGTTGTTTGTTGTCACAGCATAACCCAGCCCATCCTGACTAGCACATTTGGCTTTCAGGGATGCTTTCCCATATTGTCTGGCTTATGCATTTCTAGGAAATGAAAGATAATCACTCTTCTCTGATAGGTTAACCAATTCTTCTAAAATTAGTGGTCTGATAAGAAGCAGGAGATTTACATAGTCTCAAAGTATTTCCTCACAGTATACTTAACTAGTTACAAAGGAAAAAACATACAAGTTTACAGTCGAGAAAGCACCAACTTAACCAAGTGATCAATACATTATCAGTAATGGGATATGGGAAGGCACAGCAAGATGGTGGAATAGAAGTCTTCACCGATCTCCTTCCCACTCCCCACTGCAAAGACACCAATTTAACAATGGTCTACACAGAAAAGAACACCTTCATAGGAACCAAAAATCAGGCAAGCCCTCATCATACCTGGGTTTAACTTTGTATTGCTGAAAGAGGCAATGAAGAGATAGAGAAGACAGTTCTGAATCATCAGTGCCACCCCTCCTCATCCCATGGCATTGGTGGCATGGTGCAAAGAGCATCTATGAGTGCTGGGGGAGGGAAAACACAGCAATTATGAGGCACTAAACTCCACGTGCTGTCCTGTTGGAGCAGAAAGGAAAACCGGACCAACCTCAGCTGGCATCCACCCACAGAGGGAGCCTTTCAACCAGCCCTAGCCAGAGAGGAATTGCCCACCCCAGCAGTCTGAACTTGAGTTCCCACAAACCTTGCCACTGAGGGCTAAAGTGCTCTAGGTCTCTAAATAAACTTGAAAGGAAGTCTTGGCGATAGGATTGCAATTCTTGGGTGAGTCCTAGTGCTGAACTAGGCCCAGAGACAGTGGACTTCGGGGGCACATGACCTACTGAGACATTAGCTGGCATAGCAAAGGGAGTGCTGGCATCGCCCCTCCCCTAACTACAGGATGCACAGCTTGCAGTTCCAAAAGGACCCCTTTCTTCCACTTGAGGAGAGGGAAGAACCATGAGGATTTTGTCTTGAATCTTGGATGCCAGGTCAGCCACAGCAGGACAAAGCATCAGAGTCATGAGGCCCCTGTTCCAGGCCGTAGCTCCTGGACAACATTTTTAGACGTCCCCTGGGCCAGAAGGGAGCTCACTGTTCTGAAGGGAAGGATCCAGTCCTGGTAGCATTCATCACCTGCTAACTGAAGAGCCCTTGGGCTCTGAATAACCACCAGTTATACCCAGATACTACATCAAGGGCCTTGGTGAACCTCTGGGACTTGCTGGCTTCAGGTGAGACTCAGCATATTACCAGCTGTGGTAGCTACAGGGAAAACTCCTTCTGCTTGCGAAAAGCAGAGGAAAATGTGAAGGGGACATTGTCTTGCACCTTAGAGAACAGCACAGCCACAGCTAGGTAGAGCATCAAGTTGGCTCACGAGGTCCCCAATTCTAGGACTTGACTCTTGGTGGGCATTTCTGGACCTGCCTTGGGCCAAGGGGAGAACATCGCCATGAAGGACAAGTCCCAGGCCAGGAACCATCAAAAAAAAAAAAAGCTGACTTAAGAGCCCTTGAGCCTTAAGGGAACATTTGCAGTAGTCTGACCCAGACAGTGAACCTCTGGGACTTGCTGGCTTCAGGTGAAACAATAAACACTTAACTCTTCAATGCCCACACACAAGCAAACAACCTTAAGTATCAAGACACTCTAGGAAAATGTGACTTCACCAAAAAAACTAAATAAGGCACTGGGGACCAATTCTGGAAAAGCAGAGATATGTGAATGTTCAGATGAAAAATTCGAAATAGCTGTGTTGAAGAAACTCAAAGAAATTCAAGATAACACAGAGAAGGAATTCAGAATTCAATTCTATAAGAAAAATTTAACAAAGAGATTGAAATAAGAAAAATCAAGCAGAAATTCTGGAGCTGAAAAATGCAATTGACATACTGAAGAATACATCAGAGGCCTTTAACAGCAGAATGAATCAAGCAGAAGAAAGAATTAGTGTGAAGACAGACTATTTGAAAATACACAGTCAGAAGAGACAAAAGAAAAAAATAATAAAAAACAATGAAGCATCCCTAAAGGATCTAGAAAATAGCCTCAAAAGAGAAAATCTAAGAGTTATTGGCCTTAAGAAGGAGGTAGAGAGACAGGGGTAGGAAGTTTATTCAAAGGGATAATAACAGAGAACTTCCCAAACATTAAGATAGATATAAATATCCAAGTACAAGAAGATTAAAGAACACCAAGCTGATTTAACCCAAAGATGACTACCTTAAGGCATTTAATAATCAAACTCCCACAGGTCAAGGATAAAGAAAGGATCCTAAAAGCAGCAAGAGAAAAGAAACAAATAACATACAATGGAGCTCCAATACATCTGGCAGCAGACTTTTCAGTTCAAATTTTACAGGCCAAGGGAGAGTGGCATGACATATTTAAAATGCTGAACTAAAAAAAAAATACTTTTACCCTAGAATAGTATATCCAGTGCAAACATCCTTCAGATATAGAGGATAAATAAAGACTTGCCCAGACAAACAAAAATTGAGGGATTTCATCAATACCAGACCTGTCCTACAAGAAATGCTAAAGAGTTCTTCAATTTGAAAGAAAAGGTACAAAACTCACTGGTAATAGTAAAGACACAGAAAAACACAGACTATGATAACACTGTAACTGTGGTGGGTAAACTATTCTTATCATAAGCAGAAAGATTAAATGATGAATCAATCAAAAATAATAACTATGACAACTTTTTAAGACATGAACAGTACAATAAGATATAAATAGAAACAACAAAAAATTAAAAAGGGGGGATGAAGTTAGGGTGTAAACTTTTTATTAGCTTTCTTTTTGCTTGTTTGTTTATACAAACAGTGATAAGTTTTTATCAGCTTAAAATAATGGGTTATAAGATAGTATTTGCAAGCCTCATGGTAATCTCAAACCAAAAAACATACCATGAATACACAAAGCAAGGAACAAAAACAAAAAGCAAGGAACTAAATCATATCACCACAGAAAATAACATTTACTAAGGGAAAACAGGAAGAAAAGAAAGAAAGAAGACCACAAAACAGCCAGAAAACAAGTAACAAAATTGAAAAAGTTAAGTTCTTACTTATCAATAATAACATTGAATGCAAACTCCCCAATGGACTAACCTCTCCAATCAAAAGACACAGAGTGGCTAAATGGATTAAAAAAAATAAGACCCATGATCTGTTGCTTACAAGAAAGACACTTCACCTACAAAGACACACATAGACTGAAAATAAAGGGATAGAAAGATATTCCCTGCCAATAAAAAACAAAAAAAGAGCAGGAGTAGCTATACTTGTAACAGACAAAATCGATTTCAAGAAAAATCTATAAGAAGAGACAAAGAAAGTCACTATATAAGGATAAAGGAGTCAGTTCAGCAAGAGGATACAACAATTTTAAATGTATATGTACCCAACACTGGAGCACTCAGATATATAAAGTAAATATTATTAGAGCTGAAGAGAGAGATAGGTCCCAATATGATAATACCTGAAGACTTCAACACCCCACTTTCAGCACTGGACAGATCTTCCAGATAGAAAATTAACAAATTGGACCTAATTTGCATTATAAAACAAATGGATCCAATAGATATTTACAGAACATTTCATCCAATGGCTGCAGAATACACATTATTTTCCTCAGCACATAGATTATTCTCAAGAATAGACCAACTCTTAGGTCACAAAACAAGTCTTAAAACATTAAAAAAAAAAAAATACTGGGCCGGGTGTGGTGGCTCTCACCTGTAATCCCAACACTTTGGGAGGCTAAGGCAGGCAGATCACAAGGTCAGGAGTTTGAGACCAGCCTGGCCAACATAGTGAAACCCCATCTCTACTAAAAATTCAAAAATTAGCCAGGCATGGTGGTACACGCCTGTAGTCTCCCTACTTGGGAGGCTGAAGCAAGGGAATCACTTGAACCCAGGAGGCAGAGTTTGCAATGAGTCGAGATCATGCCACTGCACTCCAGCCTGGCTGACAGAGCAAGACTCGGTAAAAAAAAAAAAAAAAAAAAACCCTGAAATCATATCAAACATTTTCTCTGATCACAATGAAACAAACCTAGAAATTAATAACAAGAGGAATTTTGAAAAACTATATAAACACATGGAAATTAAACAATATACTCTTGAACGACCAGTGGATCAATGAAGTAATTAAAAAGAAAACTGAAATATTTATTGAATCAAATGATAATGGAAACACAACATACCAAAATCTATGGGATACAGCAAAAGCAGTAAGTACTGAGGGAATTTTATAGCTACAAGTGCCTACATCAGAAAAAAAGAAAAACTGGCCGGGTGTGGTGGCTCACGCCTGTAATCTCAGCACTTTGGGAGGCCTAGGCGGACAGATCAACTGAGTTCAGGAGTTCCATACCAGCCTGGCCAATATGGCGAAACCCCGTCTGTACTGAAAATACACAATTAGCCCCTTCTCCTCGGCGGTTAGTGCTGAGAGTGCGGAGCATGTGCTCCAGGCTCGGAACATACACTTATTATTTAAAAAAAAAAACTAAAAAAAATTTTTTAAACTTCCCCAAAATGTACAAAAAATCTGCCTCTCCCCCGCTGTAGACTTTTATTTTTTTTTCTTCCTCTTTATAAAATAACGCCTTGAAGCAGCCGAAGCCGACCCGCCCGCCCGCAGCAGCTCCAAGAAGGAACCAAGAGACCGAGGCCTTCCGCGGCCCGGACTGACGCCGCCACCCTCGCCCGCAGCCAGCGGCAGCGGATCAACACCGCTCTGGGGCGGTTGAGTAGTTTTCGATTCCGGGTGATTTTTGGCCCTCTGCGCTTGCCCCCGCTCACCTCCTCCCGTCTCCGGCCCCCAGCCCCGGCATTGGCTGTCCTCCTCTCACGGAAAGGTCGCCGCCTGTGGCCCTGCGGGCAGCCCTGCCGAGATGAACCCCAGTGCCCCCAGCTACCCCACGTCCTCGCTCTGCGTGGGAGACCTCCATCCCGACGTGACCCACGCGATGCTCTACGAGTTCAGCCCGGCCTGGCCCATACTCTCCATCCGGGTCTGCAGGGACATGATCATCCGCTGCTCCTTGGGCTACGCCTTCCAGCAGCCGGCGGACACGGAGCATGCTGTGAACACTATGAATTTTGATGTTATAAAGGGCAAGGCAGTAGGCATCGTGTGGTCTCAGCGTGATCCATCACTTCGCAGAAGTGGAGTGGGCTACATATATTAAAAATCTGGACAAATCCATTGATAATAAGCACTGTATGATACATTTTCTCCTTTTGGTAACATCCTTTCATGTAAGGTGGTCTGTAATGAAAATGATTCCAAGGACTATGGATTTGTACGCTTTGAGACACAGGAAGCAGCTGAAAGAGCTATGGAAAAAAATGAATGGAATGCTCCTAAATGATCGCAAAGTAGTTGTTGCATGATTTACGTCTCGTAAAGAACAAGAAGCTGAACTTGGAGCTAGGGCAAAAGAGTTCACCAATGTTTACGTTAAGAATTTTGGAGAAGACATGGATGATGAGCACCTTAAGGATCTCTTTGGCAAGTTTGGGCCTACCTTAAATGTGAAAGTAATGACTGATGAAAGTTTGTAAGCTTTGAAAGGCTTAAAGATCCTCAGAAAGCTGTGGATGAAATGAATGGAAAGGAGCTCAATTGAAAACAAATTTATGTTGGTAGAGCTCAGAAAAAAGTGGAACAGCAGACAGAACTTAAGCGCAAGTTTGAACAGATGAAGCAAGATGGGATCACCAGATACCACGGTGTTAATCTTTATGTGAAAAATCTTGATGACGGCATTGATGATGAACGTCTCCGGAAAGAGTTTTCTCCATTTGGTACAATCACTAGTGCAAAGGTTATGATGGAGGGTGATCGCAGCAAAAGGTTTGGTTTTGTATGTTTCTCCTCACCAGAAGAAGCCACTAAAGCAGTTACAGAAATGAATGGTAGAATTCTGGCCACAAAGCCATTGTATGTAGCTTTAGCTCAGCGCAAAGAAGAGTGCCAGGCTCACCTCACTAACCAGTATATGCAGAGAATGGCAAGTGTATGAGCTATGCCCAACCCTGTAATCAACCCCTACCAGCCAGCACCTCCTTCAGGTTACTTCATGGCAGCTCTCCCACAGACTCAGAACGGTGTTGCATACCATCCTTCTAGCCAAATTGCTCAACTAAGACCAAGTCCTCACTGGATTGCCTAGGGGGCCAGACTTCATCCATTCCAAAATATGCCCAGTGCTATCTGCCCAGCTGCTCCTAGACCACCATTTGGCACTATAAGACCAGCTTCTTCACAGGTTCCACGAGTCATGTCAACACAGCGTGTTGCTAACACATCAACACAGACAATGGGTCCATGTCCTGCAGCTGCTGCTGTGCAACTCCACATTATAACTATGCTGCGGGAGTTCACAATCCTCAGAAACATCGTAATGCACAGCCACAAGTCACAATGCAACACAAGTCACCTGCTGTTCATGTACAAGGTCAGGAACCTTTTGACTGCTTCCATGTTGGTATCTGCCCATCCTCAAGAGCAAAAGCAGATGTTGGGTGAACGGCTGTTTCCTCTTATTCAAGCCATGCACCCTACTCTCGCTGGTAAAATCACTGGCATGTTGTTGGAGATTGGTAATTTAGAACTTCTTCATATGCTGGAGTCTCCAGAGTCTCTCTGTTCTAAGGTTGATGAAGCTGTAGCTGTACTACAAGCCCACCAAGCTAAAGAGGCTGCCCAGAAAGCAGTTCACAGTGCCACCCGTGTTCCAACTGTTTAAAATTGATCAGGGACCACGAAAAGAAACTTGTACTTCACAGAAGAAAAATGTAAATATTATGGAAAAAACATTGCAAATTATAAAATAAATTTAAAAAGGAAAAGAAACTTTGAACCTTATGTACCAAGCAAATGCCAGGTCTAGCAAACATAACACTAGTCTTAGACTACTTACTGATTTAAAAATCAAAAACACACACACACACAAATAGTAAAATATGAAAACACATTAATGTTTTATAGACTCCTGGAAAAAGAATTTTCAGTAAAGTACAACAATTTAAAGCATTTCTTTCTTTAATTTTGTAATTCTTTACTGTGGAATAGCTCAAAATGTCAGTTCTGTGTTAAGTAACAGAATTAACTGAGCAAGGAAACGTAATTCAGATTATAAAATTATTACTTTAATAAAAATTCCTTAAACAGTGAAAAAATAAAATAAAATACAAAAAGTAGCTGGGCATAGTGGCACGCGCCTGTAATCCCAGCTACTCAGGAGACTGAGGCAGGAGAATTGTTTGAACCCAGGAGGCAGAGGTTGCAGTGAGCTGAGATCATGTCATTGTGCTCCAGCCTGGGCGACAGAGCAAGACTCCATCTCAAAAAAGAAGGGACAGAGGGATGGAGGGAAGGGGAGGGGAGGGACGGTGCGACAGAGCAAGACTCCATCTCAAAAAAGAAGGAAGGAAGGGAGAGAGGGAAGGGGAGGCAGAAGGGTATTTGAGGGCATATTCTTTTTTCTCTCCATTAAATGAGGAACATAATATCGCTCTGAAATTCCACTTCATTTTGTTAACCATGTGCAGAGGATTTCGCTCTTAAAATACATGTGTTAAGGAACAGGCAACGGAGACTGTCCCTTAGGCGGGAAGCTGATGTGTAAAACAGACTTTTCCCTCACTGTATACATTTTGATACCACATGAATTTTGCATCATATGTTTGTATCTCCCAATTAATTGTAAAGCCAACAAAATCTTGGCTCAACTTAATGAATAACAAAAGTAATAGAGGGACCCTCTGACTTATATATGGCTATTATCTTCCCCATATATTTTGTTATCCCAATATACCTTGCACTGTAGCAAGGAATACATGTGATCATTTCAGCAGTTACAAAAGATCACAGAAAATAGGGGAGAAAGCAGGAAAGGCAGGAAGGGAGGGAGGGAAGAATAGAAAGGAAAGGAATAAAATATAGGCTGATATAATAAAGTTGGTGCTGAGCGTGGTGGCTCACACCTGTAATCACAACACCTTGGGAGGTCAAAGCGGGCAGATCACTTGAGCCCAGGAGTTCTGAGACCAGCCTGGGTAACATGGAGAAACCCCATCTCTGCAAAATTACAAAAATTAGCTGGGCATGGTGGCACACACCTGCAGTCCCAGCTACTCAGGAGGCTGAGGTGGGAGGATCACTTGAGCACAAGAGGTTAAGGCTGCAGTGAGCCGTGATTGCAGCTCCAGCCCTTTGAAACAGAGCCTGTCTCAAAAATAATAATAATATGGCTGGGCGTGGTGGCTCACGCCTGTAATCCCAGCACTTTGGGAGGCCGAGACGGGTGTATCATTTGAGGTCAGGAGACCAAGACCATCCTGGCTAACACGGTGAAACCCTGTCTCTACTAAAAAATACAAAAAACTAGCCGGGCGAGGTGGCGGGTGCCTGTAGTCCCAGCTACTCGGGAGGCTGAGGCTGGAGAATGGCATAAACCTGGGAGGCGGAGCTTGCAGTGAGCTGAGATCCGGCCACTGCCCTCCAGTCTGGGTGACAGAGCGAGACTCTGTCTCAAAAAAAATAAATAAATAAAAAATAAAAAAAATAAAAGGTATGAAATAGAATTTGATAAAAAGACATCAAGTCAAGGGTAAATTGTCAATTGATAACAATATTTTCAAATGCTTTGTGGAGGGAAATTCCATGTCACAAAGACTTAGAAAAAACAAACAGAAGGAAAACAAGCCTATCACCTATATCTATCTATATCTCTAGCCATATCTCCATCTCTCTATCATCCATCTACCTGTCTATATTTATATCGCTATGGCAGATAGATATATCTAAATTAAAGAGGTAAATATATAAAAAGATATTAATTTGAAGTCTTTATGTACTGAATACCTTTTGATAGTTTTGGTTACAAAGTAGAAATACAGAAATGAAAGTCACTTATTTTATTATGCCGTGGAAAATGGATGACTCTCATGGTGCAGGTGCAGTCTATGTCCGAAAGAGGGAGCAGTGAAATCACAGATAGCATCATGGTTTTTCTGACTTTTTGCTTCTGGTATTTCTCAACTTAAGAGCCAGAGGAGAGTAGGGAACTGGGAAAGGAGAGTATCAGCAGTTGGATGAACAGATCTTCGGAGTAAGCGGTTGTCTCGCACACTGCAGCTTTAGAGCCATTGAGCAGAACGCCCAGCCACCAATGCCCCTCTGTGGTTTCCTAAGTCCTTTCCTTTAACCTAAGAATTAAATACTTTCAAACATTCAGTAATTATCAAGATGATATCCTTGTTGCTAGAAGTTTTTAATTCTTCTTAAATGAACTGGTTAGAGTCTAAAATGTGTTCATTGTTAAATAAACTGGTTAGAATCTAACATGTGTTCATTATTTAATGAAAAATGGGTTCATGTTCTTGACATTTGAGTGCTAAATCAGAAACAAAAAGTAGGACATGTTGGCCGAATGCAGTGGCACATGCCTGCAATCTCAGCACTTTGGAAGACCAAGGCGGGAGGATGACTTGACATCAGGAGATCGAGACCATCCTGGCCAACACAGTGAAACCCTGTCTCTTCTAAAAATACAAAACTTAGCTGGGCATGCGGGCAGTCACCTGTAATCCCAGCTACTCGGGAAGCTGAGACAGGAGAATTGCTTGAACTCAGGAAGCAGAGGTTGCAGTGAGCCGAGGTCACGCCCCTGCACTTCAGTCTGGGCAACAGAGTGAGACTCCATCTCAAAAAAAAAAAAAAAGAAAAAAGTAGGAAGTGTTTGTCAAAAGAGCCATATTAAAGTTTCTCAGAGTTTCAATAGCTTTAAATTACTCTTCACGTGAAAAGACAAATATTATTACTTAGATTTTATTAAGTGATACATTCATGATACATTTTATTAAATAATACATTCATGAGTTCCTCATATAAATTTCACTTAAAGTTACTTAAATTTAATAAATACTACTTAAATAACCATCAAGGCCTGTGGAAGTTCAATTACATTTTCACATTGGCGTTGTCCTGCATGTCGGGTCTGTCTCTTATATTGTTCCACATTATCCAGACAATTCAAGGAACAGGAAAGGCAGATGGCCAATAAACATATGTAAACATGTTCATCCTTTCTAGTAATCAGGGAAATGCACATTAAAATAAAAAGGAGAAGCCATTTATGCTCATCATATTGGCAAAAAGTTTAAAGTCAAATTTGAATTTATAGGAAAATGGATGCCTTTATGCATTGCCAGAGGAGGTTAAATTGGTAGAACCACTTTGGAGAGCAATTTAGTCCATATAATGAAGTTAATGATGCATACTCCCTACAATCCAGCAGTTCCACTCCCCTTCAGTTAAAAACCCGGCTGCACATTAGATTCATTATCCCAGTGGGCTATCAACCCATCGGCCTATTAAGAAAATCTTTTTGTTTCTTTTGAGGCAGGGTCTTGCCCTGTTGCCCAGGCTGGAGTACAGTGGCACGATCAACACCCACTGAAGCCTTGACCTCCTGAGCTCAAGAGAGCTTTCCATTTCAACCTCCTGAGTAGCTAAGACTGCAGGTGCATGTCACCGTGCCCGGCTAGCTTTTAAATTTTTTGTAGAGATGAGGTCTCGCTATGTTGTCCAGGCTGGTCTTGAACTCCTGGGCTCAAGTGATACTCCCAGCTTGGCCTCTCAAATGTGGGACTGCAGGTGTGAGCCACTGTGCCCAGCCCCTGTGAGAAATTCTTGCACATATACATAGAAAACAAATTCAAAAATTTTCATAGCATTGCTTATAAAAAAAATGGAAATAATGTCCATCAACAGGAGTATAAAGAAATAAAATGTTGTATAGTCATTCAACAGAAAACTAATAAAACTATAGAAAATATGGGCACATGCCATGTGATTGAATCTCCCAAATATAATTTTGAGAAGTAATAGGCAAAGGACACATACAGTGGAATTCTAGATAGTAATTAAAATGAATAAACTAAACCTATAAATAAATCCTGTGCTAGTTTTCTACAGCTTCTATTTAAAAAGTTACCAGGCCAGGCACGGTGGCTGATACCTGTAATCCCAGTACTTTGGGAGGCCAAGGCAGGTGGATAACCTAAGGTCAGGAGTTTGAGACCAGCCTGGCCAACATGGTGAAACCTACTACTACTAAAAACCTACTACTACTAGCAACCATCTCTACTAAAAATACAAAAATTAGCTGGGCATGGTTGTGGGTGCCTGTAATCCCAGCTACTCAGCAAGCTGAAGCAGGAGAATTACTTGAACCCAGGAGGTGGAGGTTGCCGTGAGCTGAGATTGCATCATTGCACTCCAGCCTGGGTGACAAGAGCAAAACGCCATCTCAAAGAAAGAAAAAAAAAAGTTACCATAGGCCAGGGGCAGTGGCTCACATTTGTAATTCCAGCACTTTGGAAGGCCAAGGTAGGAGGATCGCTTGAGCCCAGGTCTTCAAGGCCAGCCTGGGCAACGTGGCAAGACCTTGTTTCTACCAAAAGGAAAAAACTAGCTAGGCATGGTGGTGCATGCCTGTAGTCCCAGCTACTCAGGAAGCTGAGGTGGAAGGATTGCTGGAGTCCAGGAGTTCAAGGCTACAGTGAGCCATGTTCATACCACTGCACTCCAGCCTGGGCAACAGAGCAAGACCCTGTCTCAAAAACAATTACTGAAAACTTAACGGCTTGAAACAATACAAATTTATTATCTTACCTTTCTAGAGATTCGAAATCCGGCACTCACTGAGCTAAAATCAGGATGTCAGAAGGATTGTTGTGTTGTTAATGTGTCCCTCAAGAAGTAAGTGTTAGAAACTCAATCTCCAATGCAATAGTGTCAGGAGGTGGGGCCTAATAGGAAATGTTTAGATCATGAGGGCTCCACCCTCATGAACAGGGTAATGCAGATAAGAAAAGGACTTGAGGCTGTGAATTCTCACTCTCTCTCTCTCACTCTCTCTCTGTCTTTCACCCCTCATGCCCTCTCACATCCCATCATGGCATGACACAGCCAGAGGCCCTTGCCAGATGCCAGGCCTCTTGATCTTGGACTTTCCAGCCTCCATGACTATGAGAAATAAATTTCTTTTCTTTATATATTACGTGATCTGTGCTAGTCTGTTATAGCAACACAAAATGGACTAAGACAGCTGTGTGTTTTCCTGAGGGCTATACGGGATAATTCATATCTTTGTTTTATTCAACTTCTAGATGCTACCTGCCTTGCTGGGCTTGTGGCTTCTCCTTTCATCTTCAAAGCCAGCAATTCCATCTGCAACCTTAATTCCCCTTTGCCATATAAGGTAACACATTCACAATGCAGGGCAAAAATAATAATAATAATTTCCCTCTACCCTCTTAGGGTCAGTGGCTGAGTCTGTGAAATAAACTGATAAAAGACATATTAAGAGGAGAAAAGCATACACATTTTATTTGATCTTAAAAGTTTTAAATGGGAAGGGGAAATTATAGAGAAGAGAACCCCCCCCACCCGCCCCAAAGAAGCAGCCAGACTTGGAGGCTTTTTTTTTACCACTTAAAGGATGACAAATGTATAGAGAAATGACAAGACCAAGGAAAGAGGTTTCTAAATGTTCTAGCAGTGATAACTTGTGAAAAGGTAAATGTAGGAGAATCATTAATGTTAGCCCCCTAGGGTTAGCCAGTAAGGTTTTTTTATGTGACTCTTCTGGTACCATTTCTGTCTATGGCACTGAGGGCTGTTCGCTCTACTACCGGAAAGGGAAGGATACCTTCACAAGGAGAATTTATACCCTGTTTTTAGGAAGATGGAAGGAGGGCAGTGAACTTTTTCTCAATTGCCTTCAACTTGAAATAATACTTACGTCAGGGTAGAAATATTTGGGGGTGGAAAATTCTGATCCCTTACAACAGATTCAAGGGATTAGGATGTTAACTTTTTTTGCAGGATGGGGGGTAAAAGGGTGTAACTGTCTGATGGATTTTTCTTTTCTGCTGCCGAAAAAAGATGATACAGAGAACAGCAGGAATTGCCATAGAGAAAGAGGTTAATTATCACAAGGTAGCTGAGCAGAAGGACAAGAGATATTTCTCAAATCTGCTCCCCAGTAACTCAGAGGCTAGAGTTTTTAAGGATAATTTGGTGTGCATGTGGATAGGGAATGGGTGCTGCTGATTAGCTGGGGACGAAAAATTAATAGCATTAAATGCTGACAACAGAAATCTGGAAAGATCTAAAATCAACACCCTAACATCACAAAAGAAGTAGAAAAGCAAGAATAAACAAATTCAAAAGCTAGCAGAAGACAAGAAATAACTAAGATCAGAGCAGAACTGAAAGATATAGAGACGAAAAAAGCCTTCAAAAAATCAATAAATCTAGGAGCTGTTTTTTTTTTTTTGAAAAGATTAACAAAATAGATGGACCACTAGCTAGACTAATAAAGGGGAATCAAATACACACAATAAAACATGATAACATGGATATCACCACTTATCCTACAGAAACATACACTACCATCAGAGAATACTATAAAAGCCTCAGCTGGGCGTGGTAGCTCACGCCTGTAATCCCAGCACTTTGGGAGGCTGAGGTGGGTGGATTACCTGAGGTCAGGAGTTCGAGACCAGCCTGGCCAACATGGTGAAACCCCATCTCTACTAAAAATACAAAAATTAGCCAGGCGTGGTGGTGGCTCATGCCTATAGTCCCAGCTACTCAGGAGGCTGAGGCAGCAGAATCGCTTGAACCTGGGAGGCAGTGGTTGCAGTGAACCAATATCGCACCACTGCACTCCACCTGGGCAACAGAGAATCTGTCTAAAAAACAAACAAACAAACAAACAAAAAAAAAAAAAAAAAAACCTCTATGCAAATAAACTAGAAAATCTAGAAGAAATGGATAAATTTCTGGACACATAAACCCACCCTCCCAAGACTAAACCAGGTAGAAGTCAAATCCCTGAATAGACCAATAACAAGTTCTGAAATTGAGGCAGTAATTAATAGCCTACCAACCAAAAAAAGCCCAGGACCAGACAGATTCACAGCTGAATTCTACCAGAAATACAAAGAGGAGCTGGTACCATTCCTTCTGAAACTATTCCAAACAATCGAAAAAGAGGGGCTCCTCCATAACTCTTTTTATGAGGCCAGCATCATGCTGATACAAACACCAAAAAGACACAACAAAAAAAGAAAACTTCAGGCCAATATCCCTGATGAACATCAATGCAAAAATCCTCAATAAAATACTGGTAAACTGAATCCAGTAGCAAATCAAAAAGCTTATCCACCACATTCAGGTCAGCTTTACCGTGGGATGCAAGGCTGGTTCAACATACGCAAATCAATAAATGTAATCTATCACATAAACAGAACCAATGACAAAAACCACATGATTATCTCAATAGATGCAGAAAAGGCCTTTGATAAAATTCAACACCCCTTCATGCAAAAAACTATCAATAAACTAGGTATTGATGGAACATCTCTCAAAATAATAAGTAATTTATGACAAACCAATAGCCAGTATCACACTGAATGGGCAAAAGCTGGAAGCATTCTCTTTGAAAATCAGCAGAAGACAAGGATCCCCTCTCTCACTACTCCTATTCAACATAGTATTGGAAGTTCTGCCCAGAGCAATAAGGTAGGAGAAAGAAATAAAGGGTATCCACATAGGAAGACAGAAAGTCAAATTGTCTCTGTTTGCAGATGACATGATTGTATATCTAGAAAGCCCCATTGTCTCAGCCCAAAGTCTCCTTAAGCTGATAAGCAACTTCAGCAAAGTCTCAGGATACAAAATTAATGTGCAAAAATCACAAGCATCCCTATATACCAACAGATAAACAGAGAGCCAAATCAGGAGTGAACTCCCATTCACAATTGCCACAAAGAGAATACAAATTGCTACAAAGTGAATATACCTAGGAATACAACTTACAAGGGATATGAAGGACCTCTTCAAGGAGAACTACAAACCACTGCTCAAGGAAATAAGAGAGGACACAAACAAATGGAAAAACATTCCATTCTCATGGATAGGAAGAATCAGTATCTTGAAAATGGCAATACTGCCCAAAGTACTTTATAGATTCAATGTTATTCCCATCAAGCTACCAGTGACTTTCTTCGCAGAATTAGAAAAAAAACTACTTTAAATTTCATATGGAACCAAAAAAGAGTCCGTACAGCCAAGACAATCCTAAGCAAAAAGAACAAAGCTGGAGGCATCATGCCACCTGACTTCGAACTATACCACAAGGTGGCAGTAACCAAAAGAGCATGGTACTGGTATCGAAACAGATATATAGACCAATGGAACAGAACAGAGGCCTGAGAAATAACACCACACATCTACAACCATCTGATATTCGACAAACCTAACAAAAACAAGCAATGGGGAAGAAAGTATTCCCTATTTAATAAATAGTGCTGGGAAAACTGGCTAGACATATGCAGAAAACAGAAACTGGACCCCTTCCTAATACCTTATACAAAAATTAACTCAAGATGGACTAAGGACTTAACTGTAAAACCCAAAACTATAAAAACTCTGGAAGAAAACCTAGACAATACCTTTCAGGACATAGGCTTGGGCAAAGACTTCATGACTAAAACACCAAAAGCAATTGCCAAAAGCCAAAATTGACAAATGGGATCTAATCAAACTAAAGAGCTTCTGCACAGCAAAAGAAACTACCATCAGAATGAACAGGAAACCTACAGAATGGGAGAAAATTTTTGCAATCTACCCATCTGACAAAGCTCTAATATCCAGAATCTACCCGGAACTTAAACCAATTTGCAAGAAAAAGACAAATAACCCCATCAAAAAGTGGTATGAACAGACACTTCTAAAAAAGAAGACATTTATGTGGCCAACACACATACGAAAAAAAGTTCATCATCACTGGTCATTAGAGAAATGCAAATCAAAACCACAATGAGATACCATCTCACATCAGTTAGAATGGCAATTATTAAAAAGTCAGGAAACAACAGATGCTGGCGAGGCTTTGGAGAAATAGGAATGCTTTTACACTGTTGCTGGGAGTGTAAATTAGTTCATCCACTATGGAACAGTATGGTGATTCCTCAACAATCTAGAACCAGCAATACCATTTGACCCAGCAATCCCATTACAGGATGTATACCCAAAGGATGATAAATCATTCTACTATAAAGACACATGCACACGTATGTTTATTGCAGCACCATTTACAATAGCAAAGACTTGGAACTAACCCAAATGCCCACAAGGATAGACTGGATAAAGAAAATGTGGCTCATATACACCATGGAATACTATGCAGCCATAAAAAAGAATGAGTTCATGTCCTTTGCAGGGACATGGATGAAGCTGGAAACCATCATCCTCAGCAAACTAACACAGAAACAGAAAACCAAGCACCACATGTTCTCACTCATAAGTGGGAGCTGAACAATGAGAACACATGGGCACAGGGAGGGGAACATCACATACTGAGGCCTGTCAGGGGGTGGAGGGCAATGGGAAGGAGAGCTTTAGGACAAATACCTAATGCAGTCAGGGGTTAAAACCTAGATGACGGGTTGATAGTGCAGCAAACCACCAGGGCACATGTATACCTGTGTAACAAACCTGCACACTCTGCACATGCATCCTGAACTTAAAGTTAAAAAAATTGATACATTTGTTTTATAATAAAGTAATATTTCCATGTGACAGCAACATATAATGTAAATGGTTTCCAATTCACTTTTCCTATCTCTGTCTGCCTTTGCCTGCTGGCTTTGGAATTACTGTATGTGATTCTTGATAATATTTTTGGAGGGGGAAAGATTTGCATTATTTTCAATCGTGCATATAAAATAAAACTCAATAATTTGTTTTACACTGTTTCAAATTTGCATAATTCAAGTTCCCATGAAGTTTGACTATATTTTACTTATAGCATGGCATGTGTATATGTGATTAGTGTCAACATAGCAAGAAAATGGGGTTTCTAATGCAATTTGTTATATAAAAATGTTTTGAGCACCTACAATATAAAGTCTGTTTTCTCTCTTATGGCTAAAGTCTTTCGCCAAGCACCCTGAATCACTGTAACTTTTCTTTCTTTTTTAATAGCAAAGATAAGCCAGGCACAGTGGCTCATGCCTGTAATTCCAGCACTTTGGGAGGCTGAGGGGGGTGGATCACCTGAGGTCAGGAGTTCGAGGCCAGTCTGGCCAACATGGTGAAACTCTGTCTTGCCTAGAAATACAAAAATTAGCTGGGCATAGTGGCGGGCACCTGTAATCCCCGCTACTTGGGAGGCTGAGGCAGGAGAATCGCTTGAACCCGGTAAGCAAAGGTTGCAGTGAGCTGAGATGGCACCACTGTCCTCCAGCCTGGGAGACAGAGTGAGACTTTGTCTCTAAATAAATACATAAATAAATAGCAAAGATAAAGGGATAAGAATGTATCAACCTAACTTGCTCTTGCCTCAGAGAATAAACAAACAGGAAAAAGAAGTCAAATCTATTTCTTTGCATTTCTTTTTGTTTTTAAATCAAGTCTAACTTCATGTATTCCCCTTTCTTTTTTTTAAACTTTTCCTCATTTGTGTTTAAAGATAAATACAGGTCATATATATGTAATACATATGTAACATATTTAAATTATAATGCATAATACTATAATTATCATTTGCAAACTAATCACCCCATGAATACTTTTTTTTTTTTTTTTTTGAGACAGAGTCTTGCTCTGTCACCCAGGCTGATCTCTGCTCACTGCAAGTTCACGCCATTCTCCTGCCTCAACCTCCCGAGTAGCTGGGACTACAGGCGCCCGCCACCACTCCTGGCTGATTTTTTGTATTTTTAGTAGAAATGGGGTTTCGCCGCGGGATGATCTCAATCTCTTTACTTCGTGATCTGCCCGCCTGAATAATTTTTGCGTAGAGAAGGCAAAACTTCATCTTCATCCTCTTACTGTTTCTGGCTGGACCTGAGAATTGAATTGACATAAGACAGATTTATAGGAGAAAAGCATACAGATTTTTACATGTACTTGGGAATTCCCACAGAAAAACAAAAACTCAAAGAAATAACAAAAACTAAGTGCTTACATCCTTGGTTGAACAAAGAGAGACAATTGTGGAAAAGTACCTATCACATACAAGAAGACCAAAGGAAGATGAGAGTTACTTTAACATCGTGTTTGTCTAGATTTCTTTCGGCCTAGACTCCCCATTTCTTGGTGATGTTTCCTTCCTCCTGATGTAGGGAGGGCATCTTTCACATGAGATTTTTATCATCTTTCAGGAAAAAACGGGGAGGTGAGAGTGTCCTCCTTGCACCGACTGTTTTACAAGTGCCTCTAGCTCAAGGTAATCCTTAAGCCAAAGTAGCATATTTTGGGATGGCATAGGCTGCATCTACCAATATGTTTCTCCTTTTTCTGATACTTGTTTCCCCTTTTCAGAAGCAAGCACTATTCTGAATTTTATCATTTTGTTGTCTTTAAAATTTTTTTAGGCTGGAAGTGGTGGCTCACGCCTGTAATCCCAGAACTTTGGGAGGCCGAGGCAGGTGGATCACCTGAGGTCGAGAGTTCGAGACCAGCCTGACCAATATGGTGAAACCCCATCTCTACTAAACACAAAAAATTAGCCAAGTGTGGTCATGGGGCCCTGTAATCCCAGCTACTTGGGAGGCTGAGGCAGAAGAATTGCTTGAACCCAGGAGGTGGAGGTTGTAGTGAGCCAAGATTGCACTATTGTATTTCAGCCTGGGCGACGAGTGAAACTCCGTCTCAAAAAAAAATTTTTTTAAATGCATGTATGCCTAAACACATATTGTTGATTTTACATTTTCTTTGAGCTTTCTTTTTTTTTTTTTTTTTGTGGGGTGATTTTTTGGAGACAGTGTCTCACTCTGTTGTCCAGGTTGGAGTACAGTGGCAAGATCTCAGGTCACTGCAACCTCCACCTCCAAGGTTCAAGTCTCAGTCTCCCAAGTAGCTGGGACTACAGGTATGCACCACCACACCTGGCTAAGTTTTTGTATTTTATGGTAGAGGCGGGCAATCCACCCACGTTGGCCTCCCAAAGTGCTAGGATTACAGGCATAAGCCACCATGTTTTTGGGCTCTCTAAGGATGGTTTCCGGAAATGCTCTGAAGGTCAGACAAGGTCAGGTCATAGTCTTCTGGGACTCGTGCGGTTGGGTTTTGGTTGGTTAGTTGGTTTTTGTTTGTTTGCTTTTTTCTCAACATCATGTCTCCAAGATTCACCTTGTTGAGTTATCATATCATTGAATATAAATATAGTTAATTTGTTTTTCTTTTTTTTTTATTTTTGGAGATAGAGTCTCTTGCTCTGTCACCCAGGCTGGAGTGCAATGGCACGATCTTGGCTCAAGTGATTCTCTTGCCTCAGCCTCCTGAGTAGCTGGGATTATAGGCACACACCACCATGCCTGGCTAAGTTTTGTATTTTTGTAGAGACGGGGTTTCACCATGTGAACCAGGCTGGTCTTGAACTCCTGACCCAGGTGATCCATCTACCTCAGCCTCCCAAAGTGCTGGGATTACAGGTATGAGCCACCACACCCAGACGTTCATTTGTTTTTCACTGCAGTATTTATATTTAATTGCATTATATGAACAGATTAAAATGTATTTTTGTCTCCCCTGACAAGGGGTATTTGGCTTGTTTCTAGTCTGGTGCTGGTACAAACAGGGATGCTGAGAATATTCTTAACCATGAGACTCAGGAGCAGAGGTTTTTCTGGACAGTGGTCTTCATGCTGGGCCACAGGTACCTCTGTGGGTGTCATCAGAGAATTTTAAGGAAATCAATGTTCAGATTCTCAGTTTCCACATACGCTCTTTCCTATAGTCATTTGCCTGAAGCGTATGCCAGTGCTGGAGCCTCAGGCTCACCTTTACCACTGAGCTTTTCACAGTTACCTTTCAGCCAAAGGTGCAGTGCTGTCCATCCAGAATCTTCCTCTGGTGCCCTGGCCACCAGTGTAAAAACCTCTTCCAAAAAAGAGGCAACTGGAAGTACCAGTGCCAGGGTTGAGAACGTAGATTACTCTATTGACTGAGGATCAAAGTTGGTTTTCAGTTGACAGACTATTAAGTCTGTCCAATTATAAAGTTGTCATATAGTTAATTCATAATGAATTCAAAGAACTGAAAGCCATTCCATTCCCCTTACACTTATTTAGGTGAAAAAGATTTTTTAGCTCTTAAACCTGTCAGAAGCAAAAGAAAAATAGAAAGAGAATTGATGCTAACTCCTATTGTATTTTAGAAATAAATAAAAATACCCAAAGAAGGCTGTCGCCTAGGCTGGAGTGCAGAGGTGCAATTATGGCTCACTGCAGCCTCAACCTCCTGGGCTCAAGTGATCCTCCCACCTTAGCCTCCCAAGTAGCTAAGACTACAGATGTCCACCACCATGTCCAGCTAATTTTTGTATTTTTTATAGAGACAGGGTCTCACCATGTTGCCCAGGCTGGTCTTGAACTCCCGGGCTCAAGCTATCTACCAGTCTTGGCCTCCCAAAGTGGTGGAATTACAGAAGTGAGCCACCGCACCTGGCACATCACTTGAATTTTCTAATGAGCTAGCTGAATTTCCCAAAAGTAGGAAAGGCTTCTATTTGTCACTACAGTTTTAGTGTTCTTGGAGTCCTGCTCCTTGGTTAGTGCCAAAAGCAAGACCCTAATCAAATGTAGACCTTCATAGATTCATCAAATGTTTTCAACATCTCAGCTTTTGTGTACATCATTCCCTCTGCCTTGGATGTCACCATCCACTGAACCCCCACCCAGTCATCACTCCATGCTCTGACCTCAGCTCAAATGTCATTTCCTCTCAAAGGCCTTCAGCAACTATCCTATCTAAGGCTTCCTAATTCTCCATCACAGAACCCTGTAAAGTTTATTAGAATGGGTTTCCTTGCTCATAGATTATCTCCTGCACTTGACTGTAAGCTCCTTGAAGGCAGGAAGTGATCTGTTTTATTCACCTACATATGCTCCAGCATTTAATGTAGTGCCTGATATTAAATGCTGGGACATATTCAGCAGGATATCCATAAATATCTACTAAATAAATGAATAGATGAGTGAATTTTCTTCAGCCTGTAAAAAGACACCCTCCTTCATCCCATCAATGGTAACTTGGAACAAGATGTGACAAGTGTTTCCAGGAATAAAAAGGTTATTCATGCTTTTATACTTCATTTCCACCCTGACTAGTAGAAAAGAATTCTACAGTCGGGTGTGGTGGCTCACAGCTGTAATCCCAGCACTTTGGGAGACCGAGGAGATTCAGGAGTTTGAGACCAGCCTGGTCAACATGGCAAAACCCTGTCTCTACTAAAATCACAAAAATTAGCCAGTTGTGATGGCACACACCTGTAATCCCAGCTAAACTGGGAGGCTGAGGCATCAGAATTGCTTGAACCCAGGAGGTGGAGGTTGCAATGAGCCAAGATTATGCCACTGAACTCCGTAGCCTGGGCAACAGAGTGAGACTCTGTCTAAAAAAAAAAAAAAAATTCTAGATCCCCATTCAAATTCCCCCAACTCCTACTCTTTTTATTCCCTTTCTTGCTTCTCTTAGAAATCCCTTCCTTTACTGTCTCAGTAATGGATTCAATTCTAAGAAAATGGGTAAATTTGGCAATGTTGTAAGTGAAAGAAGAACATTCCTCTGTTGTTTTCCTGCCCCTCCAGCGGGCAGCTCTGTTTGACTCTCAGGATTGCACGGCAATCAATAGCCAAGATACATTGTCATCAATTCCTCTGGCATAAGACAGCAAGCCAGACAAACCAAAGACCTGAAATGAAACACAGGATCAACAATGTGCCTCTCAAGAAAAATGCCAAGCAGACAAATGGCTTTTCTGACTGCCCCTGGTCTTAGGTTTTCCTGAAATCTTATTAGAATAAGCACCTCTTTGTCTCCCTACATAAGTTTCTCTAGTATGCACTGTCATCCTAAGCCCACATTTTAAAACATCACATTTGCGAGACTGAGAGAATAAAATTTTAATTCTGTCTAAATCAAATTTCCAATTTGTGTGTGTGTCTATATCAGAATCTCCCTTTTATGTTGTTGTGGATCTATCTATCGTGTCTTGTCTAATGATGATGATGACCAGAACTTAAATTTCCAAAGGGTTACATGTACATTATCTCATTTAATTTGGTTTATTTTAGCCAAAATGACTTCTAGGCAGGCCCACCTAAGCCCTTGCAGGATGAGAAGGCTAACAGCGCCTCCTGCTATCCTGAGTACATGTCTTCTTCACGGGTGGAGCCAGCCTGCTGCCAGTGCCTAGCAAACACCAAGCCAAGAGTCTACCCACAGCTGCTCTCCAGGCAAAGGGCGCTGCCCCAGATCTGTCCTCACCCCAAAGACTTTGCAGTATGATAAATGAATTACAGCTAAGCTCTAATAACTATGAATAGCTGCCATGGCTTAGTATCTTGCTCGTATGTAATGACACTTTTACTTTAAAAAGGACCTCTTATGCCTTAACCCAAGTATTTCAGGATCTGCCACACTTAGGGCTGCCTTTCCACTCTGAGCCAGGCTTTGCTTTGATATTTTTAAATTGCAACTAGATACAGATTAAGAGATACAGAAAAGCACAGATTAGATAAAGGTTTCAACCTCCCTTTACTTCTTGAAACAAGAGTAGCCAAAATCGTGACTATTGTCTACTCTGTTCCTGTCCTCTGCCTCCAGTGAGCCAAATGGCCCAGGGCTCAGGATTGGCTCCACTCATGGGGTCTTTGGGGGTGGATGAGAGAGGGACTGTCCTGTACCTTCTGCTGAGCCACCGCCACACAAATGGGTAACCACTAAAAAGGGAGCAAACTGTTGGGCACTGCAGAGGAAGGGAGATGTTCTGGTCTATTTTTTTTTTCTTCCTTCAGAGGAGACTTTGTGGGCTAATGGTGACATCTAATTACAATCTAATCACTGGGAGCTTGGAGGGAAATGTTTAGTTCCCCTCACTCTGTAACAGAAACATTAAAAAGCAAGCACACACAGTTTCTTAAATAAGAAGGAGCGTGGGGAAGCACAGACCAACTGTTGACAGGAAATTAACAAACAGTTACATATTCTGTTCCATTCTCACAATTGTATAGCCAACAACATAGTGGTTAGGTATTAGACTCAAGAGCTGGTTCTGATTCCAGCTTTGCTACTGACTAGCTGTATGTTCTTTGGAAAGACTTGTCACATTCCATACTGAGGTACTGCTCCTCAATGGGGCACCAGTTGAGGTATTGTTCCTCACAAGAGGGCATTAGCTGTGGGGGTTTGCCTGCAGACCCTGACCTAAATGAGGGATGAATAAAATCCATATTTTATGTCTTCCTCCATGAAATGGGGTGACAAAGGTAACACTGAACTCGTGGGGCTGTAATGAAGATGAAATGGGTTAATGTATATGAACTACTTGGAACTGCACAGGTACACTTCTGTACATCTATATGAATCTTCACTGTTCTTATTATTTTTGCTGTTCTGTGACAGAAAGGACAGATTCTTGTGGAGCCTTAGTTAAGAATTGTAGGCTGGATGTGGTGATGTACACCTGCAGGCCCAACTACTTGGGAGGCTGAGGCAGAAGGATTGCTTGAGGCCAGGAGTTCGAGGCTGCAGTGAACTGTGGTTGTGCCACTACTCCAGCCAGGGTGACAGGGTAAGACCCTGTCTCTAAAAAATAAAAATAAGAAAATTTCTGTAGATAACAGCCACAGATTTCTTGTTCCAAATTGGATGCTGGATCCTACCAAAGAGATTGAGCAATGTAGGGATTCCAAGCACTGAAGAAAGGCCAATAGGAGAGCCATTTTGGTAGAAGAGCTCCTCAGCGACCCTTGAGTCACGCCACTTTGGCAGTTACTTGCTCTACCTCCTCATACTCCACTGTGATCTCAGGTTCTAATACACAGCTTGTGGCTGTCCCTATATGCAGAAAACAAATGGAACTGGAAACCCCAGTTTCACCCAGATAGCTTGCTTGCCCTGGGTTTATGCAACTCAGCTAGAACTTGCAGCAAACCAGTGATTCCAATTTAAATTGAAAGAGTGCATTCCCAACTCCCAATTGCAAAAATATAGAACCAGCCCAAGAATGCCCATGAATCAATGAGTAGATAAAGAAAATGTGGTATATGTATATACCATGGAATACTACTCAGCCATAAAAAGGAGCAAAATCATGCCTTTTGCAGCAATCTGGATAGAATTGGAGACCATGATTCTAAGTGAAGTAACTCAGTAATGGAAAACCAAATGTCATATGTTCTCCTTCATAAGTGAGAGCTAAGCTATGAGGATGCAAAAGCATAAGAATGATACAATAAACTTTGGGGATTCAGGGGAAATGGTGGGAGGCAGGTGAGGGATAAAAGACTACACACTGGGTACAGTGTACATTGCTCAGGTGATAGGTGGGCCAAAATCTCAGAAATTACCACTAAAGAACTTATCTATGTAACCAAACATCAGTTTTCCCAAAAAACCTATTGAAAGTTAAAAAAAGAAAAAAAAAAAAAAGTAAGAGTGCATTCCCAGCAAGTGAACTACTGAAGGGCTTGATGTCTCCCCAGGCACCTTCACAGAAAATGCTTCCACTGCCTGGAAAGACGGGTACTTCTGTGTCTGGCTAAATCAAGTTCTCCTGTGCTGCTTTCACAAATCACTTCACACTCTGTACAGTGCTCTGAAGCTTACAGTGCCATTTCAAATACATTTTCTCTGTCTACAGCTCTTAAATTACATATTCTTTCCCCATTCCATAGGCGAGAATACAAAGGGTCAAAGAGTAAAGCGACAGAGCTGGAAGCGAAGCTCAGATCTTCTGCTTCCCAATGAGGGCTCTTTCTCCTACACCACAGTTGCCTAGCACATCACAGATCTCACTCTCAGAGACTTCAGCTAAAGGCATTTCAGTAGATGCAATCCATCTTACCTTCATCCTGCATGTCACAGCTCTTTGTCTTTTACTTTCGTTCATCATTCTTCATTTTGCTATATTAACCTCATCAAAATTAGTTAAGGGAAGGACTCTGAGAAGATGGCAGAGCAGGAAGCACCAAGAATCTGTCTTTTTTCCTACACAACAATGGCACTGGCAGAATCTGTCTACCTCATCTTACATCACTCACAAAAACCTAACTCAAAATGGATTAAAGACTTAAGTGTAAGATCTAAAACATAAAACTCCTAGAAGAAAACATGGAGGAAATGTTTCTTGACACTGGTCTTGGCAATGATAAATTGACAATGGTAAATTTTATGTTATATGTATTTACAATTCCACAATTCTCAAAAATTAGAAAAACCTGATCAAGTCAGGTTTTTAAATACAAGGAATGTCCTCTGAAAAGAATTCAGTATTCAAATCATGCAGTTTGCCAAAATGATATTATCATTTGTATTAGGCTATTCTTGCAGTGCTATAAAGAAATACCTGAGATGGGGTGATTTATAGAGAAGACGTTTAATCGGCTCACAGTTCTGCAGGCTTTACAGGGAGCATGGTGCTGGTATCCGCTCAGCTTCTAGGGAAGCCTCAGGAAGCTTACAATCATGTTGGAGGGTGAAAGGGGACTAGGCATATCACATGGGGAAAGTAGAAGTGAGAAAAAGAGAGCGAGAGGAGGGGAGGTGCCACATACTTTTAAATGACCAGTTCTTGCAAGAACTCACTATCACAAACAGCACCAAACCATGAGGGATCTGTCCCATGACACAAACACCTCCTCCCAGACCCCACCTCCAGCATTAGGGATTACAATTCAGTATGAGATTTGGGCGGAACAAATATTCAAACCATATAACCATTCATACAACTTTCTCTCTCTCTCTCTTTTTCTTTCTTTGACAGAATCTCACTCTGCTGCCCAGGCAGGAGTGCAGTGGTACCATCTCAGCTCACTGCAGCCTCCACCTCCCAGGTTCAAGCGATTCTCATGCCTCAGCCTTCTGAGTAGCTGGGATTACAGGTGTGTGCCATCACGACTCACTAACTTTTTGTATATTTTAGTAGAGATGGGGTTTCAGCATGTTGGCCAGGCTGGTCTCGAACTCCTGACCTCAGGCGATCCACCCGCCTTGGCCTGCCAAAGTGCTGGGATTACTGGCGTGAGCCACCGCACCTGGTCCATTCATGTTTTTGATAAACATTTATTGAGCATCCACCATATGCCAGGAAGAGTACTCAAGTATGCTTCATCAATGTATAGGTCAGAAGCTGGATCAGGCAAATAGATAACAAGAACATAGTGCAGCAAGTGCTCTGACCAAATGATACCTGAGGTACTGGGGAGCCACTGGAAGGGGACTTAATGTGGCCTGGAGAAGCGTGTTAAGGGAAACTTTTCCCAGGATGATGCTATAGCAGAGTTTTAAAGTTTGAAAAGGCGGGGCACAGTGGCTCACGCCTGTAATCCCAGCACTTCGGGAGGCCGAGGCAGGTGGATGGCTTGGAGCCTAGGAGAAAAATCTTAAAAAATTAGCCAGGCATGGTGGTATGTGCCTATGGGTCCAGCTACTCAGGAGGTTGAGGTGAGAGAATTGCTTGAGGCCAGGAGGTCGAGGCTGCAGGGAGCCTCGTTGGCACCACTACACTTTAGCCGGGTGACAGAATAAGACCTTGTCTCAAAAATAAATAAATAAGCAAATAAACAAACAAGCAAATATATAAATAAAAGACATTAGCCAGGCAAAACAATGTCGGTAGGGTGGGTATAGTGTATGTATGCAAGCATGCATGTGTTGTGTGTACATGTGTGTGTGTTCTGTGGGGACCAACTTGGAACTCCAGAGTTGGTATGAAGATTACTTTATGCTGAAGACTATTGAGACTCGAGAAAGAAGAAGCCTCTCAGAACTTTTCTTATCTGAATCAAAGCAGCAATTTCTGGGAAAAGGGGGCTACTATAAATCTCTTCTCCAGAGGATCGTCATGGCTGTGAGGAAGATGGAAAGACCACGTGCACCTGCAGAAACAAACACATCACAACTTTCTTATTCCCCATTTGCTCACCTAAAATCTCATTTGTCTTTCCTAAAGAAACTTACTGGTTCTTCCCAGAGAAGCCTCTTCTCCCCATTCCCTTTTTCCTACTAAATTAGGCATATAAGCCTCTAACTTTAACCACGAGGGAGCTAACTACTTCTTCTGTTAGCTATTATGTGCATACGAATAAACTTTTTCTCCTCCAGCGAATCTGTATTTTATCAGTTTAACTTGCACACCTCTAGAGAATGAACCTAAGAGCACAGGGGAAAATTTCCACCCCTTCCGCCCGACAGTTTGAAGCAGAGGCACAGTCCCTGCAAAAATGTGAAGGTGGTTGGGGGGTATAAGACACAGGAGCAGTAAGAGTTGAGTATGGCGGGAGCCGATGCAGGCAGGAGTGGTGGCTGGATTGTTACAGAGGTCAGTCATGAAGGGCCCTCATGTCTATCACAAATGTACCTCACCCAAAATAACAAGAATCACTGCTGGAGGCCAGGTGCGGTGGCTCATGCCTCTAATCCCAACACTTCGGGAGGCCGAGGCGGGTGAATCACCTGAGGCCAGCACTTTGAGACCAGCGTGGCCAAAATGGCGAAACCCCGTCTCTACTAAAAACACAAAAAATTGACTGGGTATGGTGGCGGGTGCCTGTAATCCCGGCTATTCGGGAGGCTGAGGCAAGAGAATGGCTTGAACCTGGGAGGCGGAGGTTGCAGTGAGCTGAGATAGTGCTGTTGCACTCCAGCCTGGGTGACAGAGCAAGACTCCATCTCAACAACAAAACAAAACAACGATCACTGCTGGTACCTCGGGAATCTGAAAGGATATAAGATGTGGCCGAAGTCAAAGACAAGTTGTGTCTGCTACTCTGTATCTGAGTGTACTTGTAGAAAGGGTTTTGCAAACTATTTTTTATCATAACTCCATCAGTAAAAAATTTTGAACATGCAATCTCAATATCTGCATACTTATTTTTATAAACTAAATGCAGGTAATACCGTGGTAATGCTTTATTTACAAAATACAATGTACTCAAAAATAGAAACTAAATAAAGAACATAGACATTGCAATATTGTCTTTCCAAACTCCAATAGATCATCTTGTATCCCATGGAATGAAGGTTCCTCACTACGGAACATGCTGGCCCACAGCATATGAAATAAGATATACATCGAATTGTGAGGTCTTTTAAGAAAAATTCAGGCTGTGTGCCGTGGCTCATGCCTGTAATCCCAGCACTTTGGGAGGCCAAGGAGGGCAGATCACCTGAGGTCAGAAGTTTGAGACCAGCTCACAACATGATGAAACCCCATCTCTACCAAAAACACAAAAATTAGCCAGGCATGGTGGCGCCTGGCTGAGGCATGAGAATTGCTTGAACCCGGGAGGCAGAGGTTGCAGTGAGCTGAGATTGCACCACTGCACCCCAGCCTGGACAGCGAAGTAAGATTCTGGCTCAAGAAAAAAAAAAAAATTCAGATGATGGGCCAGGAAAAATTGTTCAGAAAAAAAGCCCCAAGGAAACAAGGGTGATGCTAGTCTCTACAGTTGCACAGACTTTTAATAGTGTGGTTTTCAGTAGAAGTAGAATTGCTTTTTAGGGGCCAAAGGAAGCTGAATTGCTTCTTTTTTGGACATGTAAGGGGGTATTCTGGCTTGTCACAATATTTTAGGAAGAAAGGATATTAGCATTTAGTGGATGGGTCCAATGTTAGATTATCCCACCAGGTATTCGTGTGTGTGAAATATTGATTTAAATCATCTAAGCATTCGCACATACCTCTGTATTTTATTGCCTTATACATTTGTTTGTTTGTTTGTTCGTTTGTTTGAGACAGGATCTCACTCTGTTGTTCAGGCTGGAGTGCAGCAGTGCAATCTCAGCTCACTTCAGTCTCTGCTTCCTGGGCTCAAGTGATCCTCCCACCTCAACCTCCCGAGGAGCTGGGACAACAGGCACTCACCACCACACCCAACTAATTTTTGTATTTTTTGTAGAGACAGGGCTTCACCATGTTGCCCAGACTGGTCTTGAACGCCTAAGCTTAAGGCATCCGCCCACCTCAGCCTCCCTTGTAAATCCTGTACAGACTATATTCTGGTCTTATTACTTCTTTCTCTCTTTTTTTAGGGTATATTCTGGTCTGATTCTCTCTCTCTCTCTCTTCTCTCTCTTTCTCTCTGTCTCTCCATCTCTCTCTCTCTGAGACAGGGTGTTGCTGTGTTGCTCCTGGGCTCAGGCAATCCTTCAGCCTCAGCCTCCGGTGTCTGATGTAGCTAGGACCACAGGCAAACGCCACCACACCGGCTAATTTTTTGATTTTTTGTAGAGATGGGGTTTCACTGTGCTGCCCAGCCTGGTTTCAAACTCCTGGGCTCAAGTGATCTGCCCACCTGGGCCTCCCAAAATGCTAGAATTACAGGTGTCAGCCACCATGCCTGTCCTGCTTCTCTTATATCTAAATTTATTAGTTATAAGTAGGTACAAGCCTCTGACTGCTTCATTAAGTTTTCTATTATAGCAGTTCTGAGTATTTGCATATTTAAACATATATCATTTAATCATGATTTACCTTCTTTTAATGTGTCCATGTTACAGTTAAATATTGACTTTATGAAGAAAAATACAAGGTAGATACACATTTTTTTTTTCTTGCTTTTTTTTTTTTCCTAAGAGACAAGGTCACACTCTGTCATCCAGGCTGGAGTGCAATGGCACATTAGCTCACTGCAGCTTTGAACTCCTGAGCTCAAACAATCCTCCTGCCTCAGCCTCCCAAGTAGCTGAGACTACTGGTACGTGCAACTAGTTTTTTTGTTTTGTTTTGTTTTTGTTTGTTTAATTTTTTTTTCTACAGACAGGGGTCTCTCTAAGTTGCCCAGGCTGCTCTCGAACTCCTGGCCTCAAGTGATCCTCTTGCCTTGGCCTCCCAAAGTGCTAGGATTACAGGTGTGAGCCACCACATACGTCTCATTTTATTTTCTATAAGTTCTCTTTTAGAATAGTAAATGAGATGTTACAAAACTTTTATTATAAAAAGGGATTTCAGGCTGGGAGTGGTGGCTCACGCCTGTAATCTCAGCACTTTGGGAGGCCCAGGTGGGTGGGTCACCTGAGGTCAGGAGTTCAAGACCAGCCTGACCAATATGGTGAAGCCCCATCTCTACTAAAAATACCAAAAAAAAAAAAAAAAAAAAATTAGCCAGGCATGGTAGTGGTTGCCTGTAGTCCCAGCTACTCGGGAAGCTGAGGAACGAGAATTCCAGCCTGGGCAACAAGAACGAAATTCCATCTCAAAAAAAAAAAAAAAAAAAAAGGCGGGGGGAGGGTTCAAATTCTGTAAAAGTAGGGCCTTGAAACTCTTCTGTATGATACTGTTTTAGTGGATACATGTCATTATATATTTATCAAAACCCCTGGAATGCACAGCACAAAGAGTGAACCCTAATGTAAACTACGGGCTTCAGTTAATAGTCATATATCAATATTGACTCTCAATTGTAACAAGTGTATCACACAACCACAAGATGTTTAGAATAGGAGAAATGGCAGCGTAAGGAAGTTTACGGGAACTCTCTTGTACTTTCTGCCCAATTTTTCTGTAAACTTGAAACTGCTTTTAAAATGCAATAATTTATGGCTTTTATTTCTTTAAGAAAGCATTGGTTCTGATTGGCTTGAGAACAGCTAATTTAAAGAAAGACCTACTTCATAAGAATTCAAATTTATACCAAAAATCTAGGACAGGTGATAATTGTTTTCCAAAAATGTTCTTTCCTTTACGAAAAGGCGATAGATACCACGAGATTCTTTCAAATAACAAATGTCTCTGTTACATTTAAATAGGACTCTACCAACACTAGATTTCCCTTGCACACTCACTAACAGCAGATCTGTGTGTAAAATGAGGACTAACGCCACAGACTGTTTCTTTGTAGAAGAGGTGACAGAATTAGGCAGCCTCAAAATGTCTGCTGCCAAAGTATAATGGCAAGAAAAGAAGGAGTCTGTCATTTATCTCCTAAAATATAAGCATTAGAGAGATACATGTATTTCTTGGTATAATAAATCTTTTGTTACAGCTTGCTTTATATACCAATTTATCTCTAACTCTGATGACTGAATTACAACTGCCATTTCTTGTCTAACTTTGGCTGTTTTCCTCTGAGTAATAATACAGTCTTTTTTGTGTGTGTGTGTAAGTGATGGGATTTAATACTTTCATCAGGATGGGTTCATTGAATATTCATATTCTGCTTATATTGTGCAGAGCCACATGGGAAGCTGTAGTAGAATTTCAAAAGCAGAAAATAGTAGCTCTGATGAGAAGGCTGTTATGTGTGGGTGTTTAGAAGTTATTAATACGACATTAAGCAAAGCAAATTCTGTTTTAAAAATGATTTGTGCAAAGTGGAAACAGGTGATTTTTGAGCAGATGGCTAAAAATATTATAGAGCAACTTCACTGAAACAAAACAAAAGAGTTTAAAGCCCTGATTTATTTTAGCTTTAAATAGTTTTCTTGAAAATCAGAGACAAGTTTTTTTGGGGGGGAGGAGAGCTAAATTATACAATTGAACATTTTGAATAATCATTCATTTCATTGCTCTCTTTTGCCTTTTCTCTCTGTGACATTCCATATCTTTACCTCTTTCTTTTTTGTTCTTTCTCTCTCCGCCTGTCTTTCATCAGCCTCTCCTGTACCAATCCTTTCAGGGCCTCATCGAAACTCACCTTTATTGTTTCATTCCATCCTCTTTTCTGCCAGGGAAAGTGCATCAGAATGGAATTGGCAAGATCATTTGACAGCTTGTCTTTACTATTTTGCTGCCAAAAGAGGGAAAATGGAAATTTATACGGTCCATTTAGACAAGCTGCTGTTAAATTATGGGCCAAGTTTCTTTTAAAACAATAATTAATATTTCTTGATTGACTATCTGGCAAACTGCACTGGACTAATCCAACCTATGAATGAGTGGGATTTCCTTAGATTTGTGCAGTTGAACCCTGCACAAATCTATTCAGAAGTGGGTTTTTATTGTTGGATTTTGTTCACACCAATCACAAAGTGCGGGGCTCACAGTGTTGGGTTGAATAATACAATATCACCATTTTTATGTCAAAAATGATCAAATATCAGCAATGTTGTGTGGTTCAACTTAATAGATAATAAATATCTGTTGATTAGAATTGAATAGACTATACAAATCATTCTATAAAATATTTGAGGTAGTGTATAATAAAGTGTGGACATACAGTAAGCTAATAATAGGCTACAAAGCAAGCCCATTAATATCCAAGAAATCCTCAACTAACATAGAAAGTTCCAACAAGAAGGTAAATAGGACAGATAAATAAGGTCCTCGACAACTGCAATGATTTTACTATAAATTCAGACCTTCTTATTCTACATTGAAGTAATACCAATGACAATGATAACCAATATTTATTTGTGCCAGACTTGGTGCTGAGTGCTTTATATTATATATACTTTGCACTCAGTGCCTACCACAACCTGTTAGGGTAATTATCTCTATCTTACAGATAAAATAGTAATAATAATCTTTGAGAAAATCGTCCAGGTTCTTAGGGACACATTAAATTGAAACAAAAGTATTGATAATGTCATCAGTGTTACTTGAGTACATGCAGTAAATCTTTTATAAGTATATTATTTTAATATCCCTTAGCCTTGAGCAAAGATTCTCATGCATAAGAATCACATGAGAACTTCCCAGGCACCCAAAATTCAGACCCTAATGTTTCCTTGCTCTTCCACATGTGGTCTTTATGACAGCATTATTGACACGGCCTAGGAGGTTATGAAAAAAGCAGGATCTTAGGCCTCATTCCAGAAGAAATCGGAACCGCATTTTATCAAGATCCCCAGGTGACTTGTATGCACATCAAAGTTGAGAAGTGTCACTTTAAAAAGGGTAACGTAGATCCCATGTGTCCAAATTTGAAACACATTCCCAAAGTGATTCTGACGTATGCGATCAATGTTAAGGTCATATTCGATAACACATTGTCCCAAGACATGATACCAAAATGCAATCCACTGAAACCAATACTGCAAGTAATTGAGAAGCCAAAGGGTTACAGAATCATGACAATATAAAATAGGTGTGCAGAGCAATCTGTATTCTGAAGCTCTGGCTGGACCCAGAAATAAAACCTAGAATATTGGCAGGGGAGAGTGTATCCTTTATGTTAGGAGGAGTAGCAGAACGGCCCATTTCAGACATGAAATTCCTTTTTTTTTTTTTTTTTGAGATAAGAGCTTTGTTTTTGTTGCCCAGGCTGGAGTGCAACGACGCGATCTTGGCTTAGCACAACCTCTGCCTCCTGGGTTCAAGCGATTCTCCTGCCTCAACCTCCGGAGTAGCTGGGATTACAGGCATGCGCCACCATGCCCAGCTACCTTTGTATTTTTAGTACAGATGGGGTTTCTCCATGTTGGTCAGGCTGGTCTCTAACTCCCGATGTCAGGTGATCCGCCTGCCTGGGCCTCCCAAAGTGCTGGGATTACAGGCGTGAGCCACCGTGCCCGGCCCCAGACGTGAAATTCCTAAAGGCTAGTACCACAGCTAGTCAGGCCTGGTGGCTCAAGCCTGTAATCCTGCACTTTGGGAGGCTCAGGCAGGCGGATTGCTTGAATTCAGGAGTTCAAGACCAGCCTGGGCAATGTGGTGAAATCTGGTCTTTACCAAAACAACACAAAAATTAGCCAGGTGTGATGGTGCACATTTGTAGTCCCAGCTCCTCAGGAGGCTGAGGTGGGAAGATTGCCTGAACCTGGTAGGTGATTGTGCCACTGTACTCCAGCTTGGGTGACAGAGTGAGAATCTGTCTCAAAAAAAAAAAAAAAAAAAAAAAAAAAATCCACAAAAAACTACAGCTAAAACGAACAAACAAACAAAAACAGCTGTGTGAATTTGGCATTGACTCTTTAAAATATGTGTGTTAATTTTTAGAAAATAATTTTATTTACCACTGAGCCAAAGTGATGCTGCAGTAGGGTGCATGATTTATTTTGTGGCTATAGGGACCCCCGTGCTCTTACTTATCCCAGGGCATATGGTCAAGTGGTAAATTAACTTCTACATATGGAACTTTGGGGGCAGTCTAAAAAGGACCATGCTAGATAACAGAGTGGATTAGGATGTAGCAGTGGTCCCAAACATCAGGCACTCCAGATTTCTCACATGTCCCTAAAGAATGGGAGTGTGGCAGGGGAGAGGCAGGTTTTCTGGGGCCAAGTGCAGTCTTTCTTGTTTTATAGCTAGAAAAGAGCTACCACAAGGTGGAGCAAAGTCACAGAGAACTGGCGGGAGAGCCAGAACCAGGGTTGCCTGTCTCCCAAACGGGTCACCCTGGCTTTCTGGATTTTAAATCACAGGCATTCTCCATACCCAACTTTGTAAACTGAAATGGGTTCTTAACTATGGGAAAGATAAAGAAAATCTGAAAAATGAAAATTACAGAAATACTGGCTGGGCGCGGTGGCTCATGCCTGTAATCCCAGCACTTTGGGAGGGCTAGATGGGCGGATCACCAGAGGCCAGGAGTTCGAGTCTAGCCTGGCCAACATGGTGAAATCCCATCTGTACTAAAAATACGAAAAACTAACCGGGCGAGGTGGCGGGCGCCTGTAGTCCCAGCTACTCGGGAGGCTGAGGCAGGACAATCACTTGAACCCAGGAGGTGGAGGCTACAGTGAGCTGAGATCATGTCACTGCACTCCAACCTGGGCAAGCCAGACTCTGTGTCAAAAAAAAAAAAAAGTTAAAAGAAAATAATGGAAAGACGAATTGACTTGTTCATTACACTAAACAGCTGGATCAGAAAAGAGATCCACCAATAGAAACCCATGACTCAGTCACACACATTTTATTTATTTGAACTCACTTCACAAGTTTAAAGGAATCGTAAGTTCATAGGAAGCAGAATGGAAAGTTGGAAAGAGTACCTACTTTGGAGATAGGCAGATGTGAACTGGAATTCTGACCCTGCCAGGCCAGACATTTACTGAACTTTCTGAGCCTCCAGATTCTCATCTGTAAAATGAGGACAATGGTGTCCACCATGTAGGGTTCTTCTGAGAATGTGTGCAAAATTCTTACCTTAATGGGTATATCCCATCTTCAACAACAGTAAAATGGTGGCCTACCAATGGTGGCATTAATATTCAATACATTTTATTGACTGTGTATTGGACACCATAATAAAATTAAAGATGAAATATTATCTCTGATCTTTATTTATTCTTTGTAGAAATGAGGCTGGTCTTGTACCCCTGGGCTCAAGCAATCCTCCCACCTCAGCCTCCTGAAGTGTTTAGATTACAGGCATGAGCCGCCATGCCCAGCCTATCTCTGATTTTTAGATAGCTTTCTATTAGGAAGAGTAAAACTGAGATAATAATAGTAAAGATAACTAATACTCACTGGGTGTATACCATGGCCTACAAGTACTTTAAAGGGTTCATCTCAGTAAGTGCTTATAACATCCCCAGGACTTAGGCATTAACCAATTTTACAGATGAGGATAGTCTGTAACCCATTTTACAAATTAAGGCCTAGAGAGAAATAGTAATTTTTACCAGATCCCTTAGGAAAGAGCAGATTTAGGATTCACCTCTGGGCACCCTGTCTCTGGGGCTTGTTTGCAACACACTGGTTTAGGTCTAGACTCAGGCAACAATTCATTTCTAGGTGCTGCAATCTCTGCTGTCAACTTGTCCTTCCCAGGTGCACATATGAAACAAATCCCAACAGCACCATGGATATGAATTCCATTTAGATGTGACTATGATTATCACCTAAGTGGGCTGCCTGCCTGGCCTCTCTTTCTCTATCGGCTAACCCATCCTTCTACACTGCCAAAAGTTATCTTTATAAAACACAAATCTGATCGTGATGCTTCTCTACGTAAAAGGCTCCCTGCTGTCTGCAGAACTGTGTCCAAGATCTTAGCATGGCACAGGAGGACTCTCCCAGCTGGCCCTGACCTTCCTTTCCAGCCTCTGCTCTCTCTTCACCGCACACTCTTACATAAGACAACTCCACGTGAAATTAGGGCAGCCAGGGGTGCCATAGTATAACCGCCTGTATGGTAAAATGAAAAAAAACTAAAAAAAAAAAAAAAAAAAAAAAATTGGCATATTTTCTTTACATATATTCTGTTGTTATAAAGTAAAAAAAAAAATTTGCTAAATTTAAATTTTAAAAAAGCAGTGCGATTAACAATGTCCACATACTATCAGCTGACACATGCATATACATATATTAAAAATTTTACATTATTTTTCACCATCTATCAGAGATCTGGTATCTTAGTGGAAGATATCTTGTCACTCTATTTGCAATTCCTCTAGAGTATAACACTCTTCCTTTTCCCTGGAATGCATCCCTTTGCCTCCCTAAAGTTGCCAGCTACTTACTATTCATCCTTTAAATCCAGCTCAAATACCACTCCTCTGCGAACTCTTACACCCAATCCTCTTTTGCAGTCTGTTTTTCCATCCCCAGTGCTCCCAAGACTGGGAGTATTTCTCTCTCTTACAGCATTATTGTACCTCTTGTAATTATTTATTTATACAATAATAGACTGTATGATCCTTTCCGGCAGTGTTAATCTCTGAATCCCCTAGTTCCTAGGTTGGTGTTTGGCACACAGTTAAGAACTGGAGAGCCGACCACTGGATACATGAAAGAATGATCAAAGTCTAAAAGTCCCTACTTTCTTTAGATCTTGCAGGCAAAACACTTGATAGGGGACACGCCTTCGGACACATCATTTTGAGAAATCAGGTCCATAATATTTGAGAATTGATTTGAAGGGAGTCAGTAAATATCTCAAGTGGTAACTGTGAGACAAAAAGGCTAACAAAACCGGGTGTGGTGGCTGATGGCTGTAATCCCAGTGCTTTGGGAGGCTGAGGTTGGAGAATTTTTGTTGTTGTTGTTTTGTTTGTTTGTTTTTGTTTTTTTGAGAAGGAGTCTTGCTCTGTCGCCCAGGCTGGAGTGCAGTGGTGCAATCTCGGCTCACTGCAACCTCCACCCTCTGGGTTCAAGTGATTCTCCTGCTTCAGCCTCCTCAGTAGCTGGGATTACAGGCACATGCCACCATGCCCGGCTAATTTTTGTATTTTTAGTAGAGACGGGGTTTCACCATGTTGGCCAGGCTGGTCTCGAACTCTTGACCTCGTGATCTGCCCACCTCGGTCTCCCAAAGTGCTGGGATTACAGGCGTGAGCCACCGTGCCCAGCCAGAATCTTTTGAGGCCGGGAGTTTGAGACCGGCCTGGGCAATAGAGCAAGGCCTCATCTCTACAAAAAAAAAAAAAAAAGAATAAAAAAGTTTAACAGGCTGGCAAGGATGGATTTAAAGTACTTAACACAAATAACACCTGAACCATGCGAGGATGGCAAGGTAAATTCTTCGTTATATTGTTCAAAAAGAGACTAGAGTTTCAGATCAGCCTGGACAACATAGGGAGACCCCCGTGTGTACTAAAATGAAAATAAACAAATAAAATAAAAAGAGACTAGACATGACAGATCTTGTAAAAGGTATCTGTTAAAAATGAGGCTGGGCGCCATGGCTCACACCTGTAATCCCACCACTTTGGGAGGCCGAGGTGAGCGGATCACTTGAGGTCAGGAGTTCAAGACCAGCCTGGACAACATGGCAAAACCCTTTCTCTACTAAAAATACAAAAATTACCCAGGCATAGTGGCGGGTGCCTGTAGTCACACCACTCTTGAGGCTGAACCAGGAGAATCACTTGAACCCGGGAGGCGGAGGTTGCAGTAAGCAGAGATCGTGCCCCTGCACTCCAGCCTGGGCGAGACTGAGACTCTGTCTCAAAAAACAAAAACAAAAACAAAACAACAACAACAACAAAAAAAACAAACCAAAAAAACCCAAAACAAAGAAAAAAAAATTGTAAAAGTACTAAGTGACATGTGGCGTCCTGTGTTGGATCTTGGAAGAGAAATGACTCTAGTAGAAAACATTAGTAAAATCGGAATAAAATCTGGAGTTTAGTAAATAAATAAGTAAGCGAACAACACCGTGTGACTTCCCATACCGTCGCTTTCCCACCATCCTAGCTTCCCTAGTTACTTGTAGAAATAGAGGATATGGTGTTCAAGGTGGGTGTTTTTCTCCGCCTCGATTGAAGAGCTTCGCGCTTTTTGGATTAACAGCCAGGTCATTCACAATTCAGTGTTCAGTTTTTCTACTGGGGTCCAGTGTCTCGGAGTAACGTCCCTTTGTGTCATGGAGACATCCAACTCTGGACTTCCCCATTAGATTCTGGCAAAAGCCCCACCAGAGCCCCCGCCAGAGCCCGAAGGCGGTCCCACAGGTCGGGAAGAGGTTTTCCTGCAGCCGGAGCCACGACCTCCGCCAGCGGTGAAGCGGCGCCTCGGCGGAGAGGTGCGGGGGGCGCCGCCCACGGCCTCCTGGGCTCGGCGCGCGGGGCCGGGCTGCGGTTGGCCACAACAGGCATCCATCTTCCCGGACCAGCCAGGCGTTTCCTCGCGGAGCAGGGGCGGGGGCTTGGACGGAGAAGGGCACAGACCCGAGCGCCGTCCGCTCCCGCGAGCCTAGCCCCGCCTGGCGGAGCCCGGAGCAGCCGCCGCCCGCAGATCGCTCGCCGGGCGCCCGCGAGGCGCGAGCCGTATGTGCATCCTCAACTTTGCGGCCGCCGGGGGCGCGGCTCCCGCGTGCGTGTGCGAGTGTGCCTGTCACTGGCGGCCTCCTGGGGGCAGCAGCGGAAAGGGGGACGCAGAGAAAGGCAGCCTCGGCGCACCGCGGCCAGGGAGGCAGAGGCCTCTCGCGGCGCCGGCTGTAGAGACCTAAACTCCGCCGGGGCTGTGCCCAGGGCGCGTCTGAGCGTCGCCGCCTTCACCCTCCCAGCAGCAGCGGGGACTCGCGTTAGGATTGCGATTCCTTTCGCCTGCCGAGCGGTAGCGGCGGTGTCTGCGGGCAGAGGAGCGGCGGCCGTGGCAGCAGCATCCCCAGCCCGGGCGGGACCATTGAGCGCCGGAGCCGGCGGCTGGAGGCAGGAAGGGAGGGTTGTGGCGCTCGACCTGGGCGCGTTCCCGGCGCCTGCTCTCCGCCGCTGGCCCTGTCCCGGGCGCCCGGTGCGTGTCTCGAACAATGGTGCGGAGCGCCGGCGCGAGCCCCGCGCCCGCCCAGCGGCCGTAGAGGAAGTGGCTGGGCTCTCGGCGAGGTGGGCAGGGAGACGTCCCCCGCCACTCGCTCGCTGGAGTTTGCCTGCGTGTCCGGCCTCTCCAGCCCCGACCCCGGGGATTCCCTGGGATCACCGACGGAGCTCAATTCCGAGAGTATGGTGCCAGCGCCCGGGCTAATCTAGTCCTCTCTACTCGCTCCTTTTTCCCTCCTCCTCCTCCCTCTCCTCTCCCTCCTCCCTTCCCTCGGGTCGGCGCTGCCTCTGGATTCCCGGCGTGTGAGAGTACAACTCTGCCTCTCCAAGGAGAACTGGTTGTGACCACTGAACAGAACTTGCCCATTGAAAGCAAACCCAGAACAGCTGGATAATGTCCACCCCGAGCCGATTCAAGAAGGACAAAGAGATCATAGCCGAGTATGAAAGTCAAGTCAAAGGTAAGGATGGGAGCGGCTGCCTTGCTCCTTTTGTGTGCCTTCTTGTCATTGTGCTTGTGGAGTTGCGTTTCTAACTTGGTGTCTGCGTGGGAGGAAGGTGGTGAGGGGACAGCTCGAGCCCTGGCTGAGCCACCCGGGCTTCCTACAAGTCACTTAGTTCCCAGTTGCAATCCCAGTCCCGTCAAACCCACGGGAAGCTGGAAACCGGTGACCTCCCCTCGCCAGCTGCCAGCCCGCATCTCCAATGGGGAGAGAACTGGCTTTAACTTAACCACCTTCAGCTGGGCAACTTCTATGGGAAGCAGACAGCAGAGATGCATCCTGTCCAGCTATTATTATCACCGTCATTATTCTTTTTAAATAGTATGATTGTCACTACGTAATTTTTTTACGGAATCATATTTGTAAAGTCTGTGAACCCCACGCGGTCTCCAGCCTCATTGAGTGCAGGCTATTTCAGGTATTTACACCGCTCACCTATTTACACCGCTCACAATTTATTAGGGCGAGTCCCCCTTTTATTAAATAGCTCCCTGAAAGCCTGGCAGTTAAACGAAGCAGTGACTAGTGGAATCTGACTCCTCCTTTATAATGGGCCAGAATTCATTGCCATCTTTCACATTCACATGGGAATATTGCTTTATCATTTGCTGGAAGCCACTTGCATGTAAAATGAAGGTTTGAATATTTGAGTAGTAGTTTCAATCGATTTGCATTGTCAACTAATGAAGGAAACCTAATTAAGGCTGATTAATTATTTTTACTTTCTATGCCTTGTGATTAAAAAAAATATATTTTCTCTCCAATACAAGTATTTTTTGCTGCTGAAGTGTTTCGTAAACATATGTTAGTTGAATTTTTTCCTCCTCTTTCCTGATGTCTCAGGAGTAGCTTTCCTGATTGAGACAATGGATGGAATGTTGGGATCGCCCGCTGTTCTTTGACACATTCAATGCAAAGTTCATAAAGATTGTTATGTACACACCTGTGTTTGTCTATGCACAGTCTTATGAAAGGGTTACGGAGAAAGGCATTACTGTACTTCCCTTGAGCAAGGGAGGAGCAGCCTGAGTGTTCTTTTGTGTGGTCAAGTTGTAAAAATGCCTGGAGTCCTGTGAGAGGACCTGGTGGAGAAATCCTGTATCATCCAGTGTGAATCGAGACCAACTCATTGTGGCCACAGCAGACACAATATGCAAGATAACTTAGGTTATCTTTAGGCTGACCCCTATAACGGAGTTAAGCTAAACATTGTTCAGTAGACACAGATTTTTGTCTGCTTGGAGTTATGATAATTTATACTTACAGGAACTTGTTTTATTGCTATGGAAGTTGTGTTAGCCGTTATTTTCTTAGAGCCAGGTAAACTTTCTAATGCGACTAACCTTTCTTTTTTCGGTGAGTCCAACATAGCCTAAAACCTTTCATTCCAAGGCAGTACTCTTGTTCACAACCACCATTTCTCTGTGCAGTTTTTCCACATGGCTCTTTGTGGCAGGTCTTCAAGGGGTGGCGGTCTGGTTTTTCTGCCGCCTGGAGCTCTAATTGGCAAATGCACTTCCAAATGTTGATTTCTTTATCTTTGCTGTAAGGTCACTTGCCAGTGATCAAATCCTTATTGGAAAATCAGCGAAATGGGATGTGTTGCAATGTGTCTGTCAAATTCAAACGGAAGAAAAATCATGAACGTGGTGAAAATCACATTTGGAACTAAGTCTCTCCCACAGCCAGTGACCTTCTCCCTATTTCCTTCAACACTTCTCCCTTCCACACACCCACAAGTCCCTAGGCTGCTTTAGGACTCTTCACTGTACCTGCCTGCCCTGTGTCCAGGCTTTACCTCCTCCTTCAGTAACCTACACATCCAGTATCTAACCTAGATCACTACATCCATACACAAAAGTGGGAATAAGGGAATATCACGGAGTCAGATCATATAAGCATTAAATGGCACAAATTCACCTGGTACTTCTAGGCAAATCAAGAAGAGAGTGGGAGAAAAATAACAGGCAAATAGTGCATGAGGCCAGCTGTCCAATGCAGGGAGAGTAGGCCCCTTAGTAAGGACAGCATGGGAGACAAGACTCTGGTTTTTCTCTACCCTCGCAGAGTGCTGTCTGTTATTTAAAGGTCTGTGTTTTGGGGCCAGATGCAGTGGTGCATGCCTGTAATCTCAGCATTTTGGGAGGCTGAGGCAGGCAGATCACTTGGGGTCAGGAGTCCGAGACCAGCCTGGCCAACATTTTGGTAGATAAACCACATCTCTACCAAAAAATACAAAAATTAGCTAGGTGTGGTGGCACACACCTGTGGTCCCAGTGTGCCTGTGGTTCCACTTGAACCCAGGAGGCAGAGGTTACAGTAAGCTGAGATCACATCACTGCACTCCAGCCTGGGTGACAGAATGAGACTCTGTCTAATAAATAAATAAATAAATAAACAAAGGTATATGTATTTGGAACAACCTGCTTTTTAAATTACAGTCAGCAACTTTATCTGACGATAAAAAAAAAAAAATTCTGTTCTATTGCTGAAGAAAAACCTAGCTCTGTGGAACTCATTAAGACATAAGCCTAGGCCAGGCACGGTGGCTCAAGCCTGGAATCCCAGCACCTTGGGAGGCCAAGGTGGGCGGATCACTTGAGGTTGAGACCAGCCTGGCCAACATGGTGAAACCCTGTCTCTACTAAAAATACAAAAATTAGCTGGATGTGGTGGTGCATGCCTGTAATCTCAGCTACTCTGGAGACTGAGTCAGGAGAATTGCTTGAACCCAGGAGGCAGAAGTTACAGTGAGCTGCAATTGCACCACTGCACTCCAGACTGGCTGACAGAGCGAGACTCTGTCTCAAGAAGAACACAATTAATAAACATACATATTGGACTCTCTAGGTGACTTAGGTGTGTGGGTGATTTCAAGAGTCATTCTGATTATATGTATGTTTTTTGACGTTCTAACTTAGAACCTAACACCCTAGAATATTTTCCTCTTACTCTCTCCCATTTTCCCTAATAACAACTCTATTTATCTCGGAATTTTTGAGATAATGTTTTGACCTAAAGGAATGACTTCAGATATGGAATTTTTTTTATTTTTTATTTATATATATATATGTATGTGTATGTGTGTATATATATCTAATATATATATATAGATATCTAAATAGGAGATATATATACACACATACACACATAAAATGGAGAATCACTCTGCCGCCCAAGCCAGAGTGCAGTGGCGTGCGTGATCTCGGCTCACTGCAACCTCCGCCTCCTGGGTTCAAGTGATTCTCCTGCCTTAGCCTCCGGAGTAGTTGGAATTACATGCACACACCACCATGCCCAGCAAATTTTTGTATTTTTAGTAGAGATGGGATTTCGACACGTTGGCCAGGCTGGTCTCGAACTCCTGACCTCAGGTGATCTGCCCGCCTCAGCATCCCAAAATGCTGAGATTATAGGCATGAGCCACTGCATCTGGCACAGATATGGAATTTCGCCATTGTGGCTGCCTGCACAGGTTTTGGGAACAGACTTCAAGGGGCTATTCTTAACTGTGAAAAGAACTATTCCTGGTGATAATTTGTAATTTTGTGTATAAGATCATAGATGTATCTAGTTGTGTGTATAATTTTGGGCAAGTCACTTAGCCTCTCTCTGGGTTTTGGTTTTCTTATCTATAAGATAAGGAGTTGGAATTCTCTTCATCCTAAGTGTCTTTGTTTTTTTTTTTTCTTTTTGAGACACAGTCTCACTCTGTCACCCAAGCTGGAGTGCAGTGGCATGATCATGGCTCACTGCAACCTCCGCCTTCTGGGTTCAAGTCCAAGTTCAAGTGATTCTCGTGCCTCAGCCTCCCAAGTAGCTGGGACTACAGGCGCACACCACCATGCCTGACTAATTTTTGTAATCCTAAGTGTCTTTGACTCTAGTTGAAGATGTCATATCAGTTCATATTAATTGCTTCATAAAATTTTCAAGCTTTTTAAGTTTTCTCTTGGCTGCTCTGTTTTGGGGAGAATCATTTTTGCTTTCACTTTTATTTCATAAGTTCATGGACACTGTATAAATTGAGTTCTTGGAGAATTAAAATATAATACAATAAAGAATACAGAAAAAACAGTAATCAAAACCACATGCAGGGAAGTGTAGCACAGAATCGTAAGACAGAGAAGAATCAGGAATGATACAAGTGGTTAAACAATGGATAGGTTTGAATCGGGGACAAAAGGGGACCCCAAGCAACAGTTTTAAAGAATGAATTGAGCATTTCATGCCTCTTGGTCAAATTCTCAAAGACTTAGAATTAAGAGAAATAAATCTCTTGTTCGAATAGGCCATTAAAAAGCAAGCATGTCTTGAAAAGTGTATGAAACCCAAACCAGTTGACTATGCTATTTGTTAGCATCTCTGGCAACTAGTATAGCAGTGGAAGGGATTGAATAATTGGCTAACAGAAGGTTTTGAGATTATCTATGGACTTTAGTGATCTATGTAATTCTTGTATTCCGCAGCAAAACTATTGTGGAGCCACGCATATGGGAACGAAAAATACTCAAAAAGACATGTTTTGTGAAGTGGAACTTATAGATGAAAGACTGTGTTTGTTTTTAATAATGTATGTTGCTAGTTGCTAAGAATTGACAGTTATTATTTGTGGTATTTTCCTAGAGATAGCACCATATTTATCTACATGCAAAATGTATAGGGAGTGCCAAGAAAATCTGTTGTTCTTTGACCACTCTGCAGCCTGACATACAAATAATACATTTTAGTAGCAGATGGAACATGAGGAAATGCCAATTTGATTTGGTATGGCCTTGCATCATGCCATGGTGCAACTGTGTCTGCATCTTATGTTCTTTCTTCTAACATAGAATTGGAAGTGACAGCAATTTAAGTTACGAATTAAAACTTTATAGCTGGGAGGGACCTGTAACATTTTTTTCTCCAACCCAGTCATTACATGATGCAGGGAGGCTTAATGATAGAGTTACACAATTAACAGTGACATACCTGGGACCAGAACCCAGGTTATCTTCTTTTCAGTAGCGAGAATTCACTTTTAGATTCCTCACAAAGTAGATATCTAAATAGGAGATAGAACAGTTACCTATTTAGACTTTGCATTCATTGAAGGAGTCATTGTTGGACCTAAGAGAGCGTAGAAACCATCGTCTGTGAACAGGAGTTAATTACATTGATTAACTCTAACCAAGTTGTTTTTTTCACCAGGACCATTTCAAGAGACCACAATACCCAGGCAGCAGCTTCACATGGTGGCTTTTAAGGTCTAGAAAAACAACATGGTTAATATGTACAAATGTGATTTGCTTGATGTTTTGCTGAAGCTAATTGCAGCTACTGCAACAAGGCCTTTACAGTGCCCTGAAAACCCGATTAGTTTCATGAACTTCAGAATATATTAAGGGATAGTTTTAGAGAAAATTTTGAGCAAAGCATGACCTTCTGAAACACATGAGTGCTGGATTATAATACAGGATAGTAAATCTCAGCTCTGACAATCTAGATTGGTTTGTTTACTCCTGTGCTATGTTGACCAGTTTAGGAGTCAGACAACTTCAAGTCTGTTCTGGGTTTTAGAGTCTTTGTAAATTGGCCAGACAATTTCTTTTTTTTTTTTTTTTTTTCTTCAAGACAGGGTCTCACTTTGTCACCCAGGCTAGAGTGCAGTGGGTGAACAAGGCTCACTGCAGCCTTGACCTCCTGGGGTCAAGCGATTCTTCTGCCTCAGCACTCCAAGTAGATGGGACTGTAGGTACACACCACCATACCTGGCTTTTTTTTTTTTTTTTTTTTTTTTGGAAAGATAGGGTTTCGCCATGTTGCCCAGACTGGTCTCAAACTCCTGAACTCCTGCGTCAGCGTCCCAAAGTGCTGGGATTATGGGCATGAGCCACTGTGCCTGGCCAAGGAGAGACAGTTTAAAAATTTTTATTCATGCTACCTATTTTTACTTCAATTCAAACAACAAGATAAAGAAAAGGGAATAAATTGTTTGTCTAATTAGTCTGTTTATGCTTTAGCAGTTTGAAGGCAGAAATTTGGATTAGAGTCTGGGCATGGTAGCTCATGCCTGTAATCAATCCTAGCACTTTGGGAGGCCGAGGTGGGTGGATTGCTTGAGCCCAGGAGTTTGAGACCAGCCTGGGCAACATGGTGAAGCCTCGTCTCTACTAAAAACACAAAAATTAGCTGGGTGTGGTGGCATGCATCTATAATCCCAGCTACTCTGGAGGCTGAGGCACGAGAATCGCTTGAACCTAGGAGGCGGAGGTTGCAGTAAGCTGAGATTGTGCCACTGCACTCCAGCCTGGGCGACAGAGTGAGACTCCATCTCGAAAAAAAAGAAGTTTGGATTAGAGACAGTTATGTACAGGGATTTTTGTCAGCTCAGAACTACTTTCTAATTTATTGACAGCATTATTTACTCTCCCCTGTTGATGTGTTAGACTGGAAAGAAACAGAACGTGGTGTTTAAAACCAGGAATTCTGGGCCAAGCACGGTGGCTCACACCTGTAATTTCAGCACTTTGGGAGGCAGAGATGGAAGGATCACTTGAGACCAGGAGTTTGAGACCAGCCTGGTCAACATGGCGAGACACCATCTCTAATTTTTAAAAAATAAATAAATAATTTTTTTAAAAAAGCAGGAACTTTGGTGTTAGCAGTCTAGCCTTGTCACTGATTAGTTGTGTGACCTCTAAGAGTCAATTTCTTCATCTGTAAAATAGGGAAAATCGTAGTATTTACCTTGTTGTCTTTTTAAATTTTCTTTCTTTTTCTTTTTTTTGAGACCGAGTCTTGCTCTGTCACCCAGGCTGGAGTGCAGTCGTGTGACTCTCAGATTCAAGTGATCCTCCTACCTCAGCCTCCCAAGCAGCTAGGATTACAGGCATGCTCCACCATGCCCAGCTAATGTTTTTGTATTTTTAGGAGAGACAGAGTTTTACTATGTTGGCCAGGCTGGTCTCGAACTCCTGACCTCAAGCGATCCACCCACCTCAGCTTCCCCAAGTGCTGGGATTACAGGCGTGAGCCACTGCACCTGGCCTCCTTGTTGTCTTTGTGAGATTGCAGTGAGGAAAACATTTATCACAGGCTTGGCACATAATAGTCAATAAATGTTAGTAATTGTTATCTGTTTAATGCTGGTTTTCTTTCCATCTACTGTTTTTTGTTTTCTGGTTTTTTTTTTTTTTTTTTTTTTTTTTTTTTTTTTGAGGCAGGGTCTCACTCCGTTGCTCAGGCTGGAGCACAGTGACCCAATCTCGGCTCAGCTCACTGCAGCCTCGCCCTCCCCAGGCTCAGGTGATCCTGCCAGCTCAGCCTCCGGTGTAGCTGGGACTATAGGCACCTGCCATCATGCCTGGATGATTTTTGTATTTTTTGTAGAGAAAGGGTTTTGGCCATGTTGCTGGTTTCAAACTCCTAAGCTCAAGTGATCTGCCTGCTTGAACCTTGGGCCTTGCAAAGTGCTGAGATTACAGGCATGAGCCACCTTGCCCAGCCTGTTGTTCTATCTGCTGTATCTTGTTGCATTCTGATTTAGATAAGTTTTTGAAATTCAAATATGTAATCGCTAGTCTTTTTACCAGAATGAATTCCAAAGTGGACTCATCTTGAATTATCCTAAGAGAGTGCCATGTGCTTTTAGAATGGAGTGAGTTTCATGGTGGAATTTAAAAGGGAAATAGAATAGACAAAGCATACAGATTCCCAGCTCATTATAAGGTGGATTTTATATTTTGTCATTATTTTTCATCCAAGTGCAAGTAACAAAGGCTAACAGCACATTTCCTGGCTCTGGGCTGCCATGTATTTAAGAATAACTTTTGTTTTAAATTGTCTCTACCTCTGTTCAGTGATGCTGTATGGAAAATGAGAACTATAGTTCAGTCAGTGGATTTTACTTACCTGGGGGTGAAAAAGATTCTTATGACATCAGATAAAGTCACTGACTTAATCTCATAGTCTTGAGAAAAGTATTTTCTTTTAAAATCAATGTAGGAATGAAAATTTCACTTATGACTGCTAATTTGCTTCTGTTTCACTAGAAAGCACTTTGATATTAGAAATCATTGTCTATCTCCCACACCCTTTAGTGTACAGGGCTCATTAAACATTTATTACATGAGAAGAGGAATAATTTGGAATCATAATTCCTTTATACTGCAAATAAACATGGTGATCATTCAGAATTGTCTAGGATGTCCAAACAAGTATTACCACACTTTTTTTTTTTTTTTTTTGAGATGGAGTTTCACTCTTGTTGCCCAGGCTGGAGTGCAATGGCACGATCTCAGCTCACTGCAACCTCTACTTCATGGGTTCGAGCAATTCTCCTGCCTTAGACTCATGAGTAGCTGGGAATACGGGTGCCCGCCACCACACCTGGCTAATTTTTTGTATTTTTAGGAGAGACGGGGTTTCACCATGTTGGCCAGGCCGGTCTCGAACTCCTGATGTCAGGTGATCCACCCACCTCAGCCTCCCAAAGTACTGGGATTACAGGTGTGAGCCTCTGTGCCCGGCCTATTACCACAAAATTTTAAGTTGAATTCAAATGGTTTATAATTTCTTTAGAAAGTCATACAGCTGGAAACATTCTAAATGTCCAACAGTGGGGAATGGTTAATTAAATTCCATTGGTAAATTGTTAACTGACTTTATACATGCAATGTTATGCAGTCTTTACCACTGGTTTTTGAAGAACATTTTATGATATGGTTAATTGTTTTATAATAATTGAAGAAAGACTGTAAAATGGAAGGTGAAATAATAATTAAAGATAGTCATAACCAGAGCTAACAGTTTTGAGCACCCACAGTGAGCCAGTCACCATTGCTTTGCGTGGGCACCCTAAGGGATACGCTGAATTGTGTATGTGCAAAACAAGCTATAATGCACGGGAGGAGGAATTTCTGCTTAACTTTCCTGTTTAGTATAGTTAGTACTTTCTGCATCTTTGAGCCACTGTATACCTGGCCTTTGGTAAATTTTCAGGCCAAATGTAGGAATCTGACTTTCAACTCCAGCCTCCTTGAGTAGAGTAGTGGGTAAGGTAAATCCAAGCAAAGCTTAGCCTCTGGATCAAACCTCTGGTAATCAGATTTGTCCATAGGACAACCAGATTTCTCGTTTGTTTACAACTCATTGATATACTTTGGTTTTTCCTTGCTTTGAGCTTAGTTAGCTTGTGTGTTTGGGAGAGCAAACTTGCTTGTTTATTTGCTGGCTTGCTTTGTGAAATATACATATAAACAGGTACAGAAAATGATTATTTACAGTTTAAAGAATAATGGCTTTGAACACCTCGGTACTAGCCACCCAGGTTAAGAAGTAGAACATTACCAGTGCCTTAGAAACCCCCATGGATTGTCCCTTTCCTAGCAAATCTCCCTTCATTGCCACTGCCACTCAACAATTCTGGATATAGTATTAATCATTCCCTTGTTTTCTGTAAAGCTTTACTATCATTTTGTAGCTTTCTCTATAGTTTTGATTAGGATGCATTCATATATCAAGAATATAGGGCCATTCGAACATTTTCTGAATTTTTAACATGATGAATTGGTATACATTTTTAAAATTGGAGTAGTAGTGTTTTGGCATGTATAACAAATCTTTATCTTTTAAAGATACATGCTGAGTAATAATGGATGAAATTAGGACTTCCGGGATTTTTTTGAAAATAATCTTGGGGAGGGAAGAAATAGGTAGGGATACAGATAAAATACCATGAATTGATAATCAGTGGGTGCATGAGGTTAATTATATTATTCTCTTTATTTTTGCATATGCTTGAAATTTTCCTTAATAAAAAATTAATAATATGTATTCTTATGACTTCAATTTTATACTCAATATTATTATGTTAAGATTAATCCACTTTGGGAGGCCGAGGCGGGTGGATCACGAGGTCAGGAGATCGAGACTATACTGGCTAACATGGTGAAACCCCGTCTCTACTAAAAATACAAAAAACTAGCCGGGCGTGGTGGCAGGCGCCTGTAGTCTCAGCTACTTGAGAGGCTGAGGCGGGAGAATGGCGTGAACCCGGGAGGCGGAGCTTGCAGTGAGCCGAGATCATGCCACTGCACTCCAGCCTGGGAGACACAGCGAGACTCCGTCTCAAAAAAAAAAAAAAAAAAAAAAAAAAAAAAAAAAAAAAAAAAAGATTAATCTACATTAATGTATGTGACTATAATTTCACTGCCACACTGTGTGCTTTCTCTGGTGCATAATATTCCAGTGCATAAAAAATACTACAAGCTATTGATTCATTCTATATGACATTTGAGTTATAGTTTTTTTTGCTCTCATGAATAATAATAGTGTATAAAATGCTGTAGGTGTCTCCTGGTGTACAAGAAGAGTTTCTCTAGGTGTACTTGCTGGGTCATGGGGAATGTGCATGTTCAACTTTACCAGGTAATGTCAAGCCTTTCTCTTATTAGCAGGGGAGGAGAGTTCACAGCCTGAAAAACACATAGCATTGAGCAATGTATTAGTTAAGGTAGAGGCTAAGATATTATAATAAAGAGAACTCCCCTAAACAGTAACTTTAAAACAGAGAGATTTTTTTCTTTCTTGGGTAACAGACTGGATATGTCCAATCCAGGCCACCAGGATATCTTTGCCCCATTATTAAGGTTTCTTCCATCTTGTGGTTCTGCCATCACCTAGATAAACGAACTTGCCTACTCTTCGAAACCAGGTTTTAAGTATTTCAGTGTTTTGGCTTACAGGAAGGAAAATCAGCCTTAAGGAGCACATGTCCAAGGTTTTCAAACCCAGCCCTTAGTAGTACATATACTTTCCACTTATTTAACCAGCATGGCCACATCTTGCTGCAAGGGAAGCTGGGAAATGTAGTCTTTCTGGATGGCCGTGTTTCTAATTATAACTTGATGGTCACAGCATGAAAGAACAGATTTTGGTAGACAAGCAGCAGTCACCATGAAGTTCTTTTTTTAGAACTTAGAGGGGAGAGTCTCACTCTATCAGCTAGGCTACGGTGCAGTGGCGCCATCTTTGCGGCTCACTGCAACCTCCACCTCCCAGGTTCAGGTGATTCTCGTGTGTCAGCTTCCCAAGTAGCTGGGATTACAGGTACGCACCACCACGCCTGGCTCTTGGCTAATTTTTGTATAATTAGTAGAGATGGGATTTCGCCATGTTGACCAGACTGGTCTTGAACTCGTGGCCTCAAATGATCCACTCACCTCAGCCTCCGAAAGTGCTGGGATTACAGGTGTGAACCTCTGCACCTGGCTAGTTTATCTGTTTCTGTTAGTTTTTCTTCTCTGTTTTGTGAATTTCTGCTCTTATCTTTACTATCATCATTTTTATTTTCATTTAATTTATTGTCCTTTACCTATTAAGTTGAACACATAGCTCATTCTTTTTTTTTATCCTTATTTTATAATATAAGCATTTAAGGTAATACAGTTATTTTCTATAATATAAATGCTATTACTAATATAGGTATTTAGAATGTAAGCCTCTTTTAAAATGTAACATTTCTAACATAAACACCTTTTCCTCTTTTTAACATCAGCATTAAATGGAATACAATTCCTTTTCTAATATAATCATTCTTTCTAATATCACTATTTCTTCTAATGTAAGCATTATCCTGAAGAAAGGCATCTTTTCTTCCCTAAGTAATATTCATAATAATTCTCCTTAAAGTACCACCTTTGCTGCATCTCACTAGTTTTGATATGTAAAGAATTATGTTCTAAAAATGTTTTCTTCTTCATAATAATTTCTTCTTTGACTCATGAAATACGTGTGTGTATATATATGGTATTTCCTTTTATTTTTCTAAGATGGGGTCTAACTGTGTTGCCCAGGCTAGAGTGCAATGGCGTGATCTTGGTTCCCTGCAACTTCCACCTCCTGGGCTCAAGCAATCCTCCCACCTCAGCCTCCTGAGTAGGTTGCTGGGACCACAAGCATGCACCACCACACTTGGCTAATTTTTTGTATTTTTGGTAGAGACGGGGTTTCACCATGTTGCTCAGGCTTGTCTTGAACTCCTGAGCTCAAGCAATTTGCCTGCCTTGGACTCCCAAAGTGCTGGGGTTATAGGTGTGAGCCTCCGTGCCCAGCCTGTTATTTACATTTTTTAAGCAGATACTTAAGACTATTTTATTTTTTCCTCTTAATAGAATTACATTATGAAGTGAGAGTAATAGTGTTTGAAATTAGTTGGAGGTTGTTTCCTCTTTTTCTGTTTTTTGCAGGAGTTCATGTTAGATTGGAATTATCTGACTCTTAAATGTTTAGTAGAACTCATCTGCCAAGTAATCTGGGTCTCACATTTTCATCAAGGAGAAGAAAATCTCGTTGTGTTCAAATTTTCTGATTAACTGACATAAAATTGCTTACAGCATCCTTTTATCGTCTTAATCTCTGCATTATTTTCAGTTAGACCTCTTTTCTATTAATAACAAATGTCTGTGTATATCTTCTCTCTTTTTTCATTGATTGAGAAGTATAAGATAAACATAAGAAGTATGTTTATTAGTCTTTTCAAATAACTAGGTTTTTGCTTTATTGATTTACCGTATTGTATTTTCTGTTTCATTGGTTTATCCTCTCTGTTATACTCTTTCTTTCTCTCTCTCTCTCTCTTTTTTTTTTTTAAAAGAGGAAGGGTCTTGCTTTGTTGCCCAGGCTGGAGTGCAATGCTTTTCACAGGTTGTGATCATTGTACACTACAGCCTGGAACTCATGGGCTCAAGTAATACTCTCACTTCAGCCTCCTGAGTAACTGGGAGTGCAGGCGCAGACCGCCAAGCCTGGCCCTTTTACTTTTTTCCTGGGTCTTTATTTGCTGAACCTTTTTAAAGTTTGTATTTATTTTCTCACTTATTATTTTTACAGTTTTTTATTTTCTCAGTTTTTTATATATTTTTTTTTTTTTTTTTTTTTTTTTTTTTTTTTTTTTTTTTTTTTTTTTTTTTTTTTTTTTTTTTTTTTTTTTTTTTTTTTTTTTTTTTTTTTTTTTTTTTTTTTTTTTTTTTTTTTTTTTTTTTTTTTTTTTTTTTTTATTTTTTTTTATTTTTTTTTTTTTTTTTTTTTTTTTTTTTTTTTTTTATTTTTTATATTTTTTTTCATTCTCAGCTCACTGCAACCTCTGCCTCCCAGGTTCAAGCGATTCTCGTACCTCAACCTCTGGAGTAGCTAGGATTGTAGGCACCCACCACCATACCCACCAATTTTAGTATTTTCGGTAGAGACAAAGTTGCACCATGTTAGCCAGGCTGGTGTTGAACTCCTGACCTCAAGTGATCCACCTGCCTCTGCCTCCCAAAGTGCTAGGATTACAGGCATGAACCACTGCACCCAGTCAGGCATAAATTTTTATATGTAGTGTTTTTATCTTTCAGCTCTGTGTATTTTCTAATTTCCATGATTAATGATCTGTTTAAAAATATGTTTTAGGCCAGGAGTGGTGGCTTATTCCTGTAATCCCAGCACTTTGGGAGACTGAGAGGGGTGAATTGCTTGAGTCCAGGAATTTGAAACCAGCCTGGGCAACATAGTGAGACACTGTCTCTATAAAAAATTTAAAAATTGGCCGGGCGCAGTGGCTCATGCCTGTAATCCCAGCACTTTGGGAGGACGAGGTGGATGGATCACCTGGGGTCAGGAGTTCGAGACTGGCCGACATGGTAAACCCCGTCTCTACTAATAATACAAAAATTAGCCAGGTGTGGTGGTGCATGCCTGTAATCCCAGTTACTCAGGAGGCTGAGGCAGGAGAACTGCTTGAACCCAGGAGGAGGAGGTTGCAGTGAACCGAGATCGTGCCACTGCACTCCAGCCTGGGTGACGAGTGAAACTCCGTCTCAAAAAAAAAATTTAAAAATTAGATGGCCATGATGGTAGGTGCCTGTAGTCCCAGCTACTCAGGAGGGTGGTAAGGTGGGAGGATTGCTTGAGCCCAGGCAGTTGAAGCTGCAGTGAGCCGTGATTGCGCCAGTGCACTCCAGCCTGGGAGGCAGAGTGAGACCTTTTCTCTACACACACAAAAAGAGTTTTAAAATTTCCAAATATATACAGTAATTTAAATTATATTTTTGTTTCTCATTTCTAAATTAATTGCATTATCATTATAGAGCATGGTCAAATTTTTTTAAAAAATTTTATTCCAGGTTTGATGTTAACATAGTTATGGTCTAATTTTACAGATATTTTGAAGTCTAATTTTTCTTGACCATGCTGTTTTAGATTATAAACCTCCATCTCCCTGGCCCATCCTATCTACCTTCCTGCATTATGTCTCTCCAGAGCACTTACTGTCATTGGATCTATTTTATACTGATTTTATCTTGCTGTGGGACCCTTAAAGTTCTTTACTTATGTGAAAGCTCAGTGATGTGGTTAAAAGTACATTTTAAAAGTCCAGCATTATTTTATTTTTATTTTTTTTTGAGACGGAATCATCCAGGCTTGAGTGCAGTGGCACGATCTTGGCTCACTGCAACTCTGCAACTTCTGCCTCTCAGGTTCTAGCGATTCTCCTGCTTCAGCCTCAGAGTAGCTGGGATTACAGGTGAGTGCCACCATGCCCGGCTAATTTTTGTATTTTTAGTAGAGATGGGGTTTCACCATATTGGCCAGGCTGGTCTCGAACTCCTGACGTCAGGTGATCCACCCGCCTCAGCCTCCCAAAGTGCTCAGATTACAGGCATGAGCCACCACGCTGGGCCAAAATCCAGCATTTTAATTTCAACCAGAAGGGTCATATGGGGTATATCTATATTTACTATACTACAGGAAGTCAAAATCTAATATCCAGTTGTATTTTTTTTAGCTCATGAATAATTAGCACTATTTAAATTTATCCAGTATTTATTTTAGTATAGTTCAAGTTACTGTGGGAAGAATAAGTCTGTGTTTTTTTTTCATAAAGAGAATTCCATGGCTCAGGTCCTTGCTATCTCGAATGATGTTTATAGTCCAAGAGCTGCACACTGAGGAGGATACACGTACAGGAGAGCAAAAAAATGTTGCACGAACGCTTTAGAGTTCCTCATATATAGGTTTGTGTCTGCATATGGAAGAATCCAGGATATATGGAAATGTGGGGGAAAATGTGTGGTGAGGATCAGTGAAAGGCTCTGATATGGGCAGAACATGAACACATAAGAATTTTTCTGAACAATCTGAGATGGTGTTGGGAAATCTCTGGGGTCTTGGTATTGCCGTTAGACAGTGTGGTCTTTCATTGCAGTGTGCAGATGGCAACATTCCTTGTAGAGCTGCTTCTACCATTCTTTCCTACTCCAACGCTGGCTGTAGAGACCTATGACACTAGGCTCTGTGGGGGAGGTGCCACCCTGCAGGCTTTTTGGTGTCACAGCCAACTTGGCACAAGAAGAGCATTTACAAAGGTTCCAGCAGTTCTTAAAGCATTTGATGTCACAGTTCCTGGACTGTCATTTCTGACTCCCTGCTCAGTTGGTCTGTGGAAGACATATGGACTTTTGCCCTTCACTTGTATTATTCTGAAGGTGCGGCTTATGCAAACAGCTCCCTCTCACAGACCTCTAGCAATTAAGGTAGAACAATGATGTCTGCTTATCTTAAGTCAGACCTTTTTCACTTCTGAAGATATCCACATTTTAGTTTGGCCATGAAATTAGCATGATTTCACCAGTGGAATTCAGCTTTGGAACAGTATTTACCAAGGAGAAGGAGTAGGAAGACATCCATTCGCTCATTTTGTTTTACATGTGTAATGGCACTGTGTGTTGTCTTTTGATGTCTTCTCAATGCCGTTCACAAAGTTTTCTTTGAAAGTGATGGCTTTATCCTTCCGCTCATATTGATTACCACAGTTCGAGTACCATTCAGTCAAATTATAATCCTCAAGCACCAGGGGAAATTCCAGAAGTCAGCGAACGAGAGGTTGGATCATTGCTGCAGGACTGAGTTCTGCCCATTCCTCGCTGGTAGAGGAGAGGTAGGGAAAAAGAGCACCTTTTTAGAAACTTGCACTAGAAAAGGCAAGAACTGTTTTCTTTGGCTGACCCCAGGGCTTGATTAATTTGCTCACCATTTCTTTGGCTGTGAAAAGTTTTCACTTTTATTTACATCATGACAGACAGTGGAAACATTGCTTGATAATGTTTTGGCACAGAAAGCTGGTAGGTTTTGAGAATTTAGAAGAGAAAATTTGTTAGTTTTTGTGTTCCTTAGAAAAGAGTTTTCTGAGTACAGTATTACAAAAAAAGAAATGAATGCCTTTTCAAATGGTTGCTCTTTTTTTTTTTTTTTTTTTTTTTTTTGAGACAGTGTCTTACCTTATCGCCCAGGCTGGAGTGCGGTGGCATGATCTAGGTTCACTGCAACCTCCGCTTCCTGGGTTCAAGGAATTCTCATGCCTCAGCCTCCCGAGTAGCTGGGATGACAGGCATGTGCTGCCATGCCTGCCTAATTTTGTGTCTTTAGTAGAGACGGGGTTTCACCGTGTTGGCCAAGCTGGTCTCGAACTCCTAGCCTTAAGTGATCTGCCTGCCTTGGCCTCCCAAAGTGCTGGGATTATAGGCGTAAGCCACCGTGCCCGACCACAGTTGCTCCATTTTTTACTGAACTTCTGTTGCACTTGTATTGACAGTGTTTATGGGAACTCTCAAATGTGTCACCAAAAATCTATATTTGAAAGATTTCCAGACTGTATTATTCTAGAGCTAAGAGTTTTAATTATACACATCTATCTGTATTGTTAAAAGAAAAAGTTTAAACAAATTAAATTTAACAGTGTTTAATTGAGCAAAGAACAATTTGTGATTTGGGCTGCCTCCCAAGCCAGAGTAATAAGCTCAGAGACTCCAGTGCAGCCACATGGTGGAAGAAGATTTATGGACAGAAAAGGGAAAGTGATGTATAGAAAACGGAAGTGAGGTACAGAAACAGGTGGATTGGTTACAGCTTGGCATTTGCCTTATTTGAATACAGTTTGAACCCCTGGCCACCTTTAATTGGCCAAAATTTGGTGATTGGCACAAGAGTAGGTTATAGTCTGTTTGTATTTCCAGTAAAGTTTCAGTTTTCTATGTCCAGAGAAACCTTTACGCTAAACTTAAAATATATGAGAAGGCAGCTTTAGGTTAAACTTAATGTAACAATATTCTCCAAATACCTAATCTATGAATAAGTATCTTCTTTGAAGACGGGAACTGTACTTCAGGTTCTTTCTGTTTAGCATCTAATTCCAAGATTTCTTCCAGCAATCTTGGAATTACGTTGTAAAATAATGTACAGAAAGCCTTGTGCACTGTGAAACAAAAATTTTATTATAATTGTGGTTATTCATCTTTTGGATATTTCACAGTCTCATAATACCACGCCCCATTTTCAGATACCATACAATGCTCTGAAATAAGCACACTCATGTAGATGTGTATACGTCTCATGTAACCTAGTAGTTTGTAGCATGGCCTCAGGAGTCAAACTGCTAGGCTCTACATCACCCAGCTCAGCTACTTTCTGGCAGTTTAACTATGGGCAAATTAGTTAATCTCACTCTGCCTTACTTTCGTAGCCATTAAAATAGTGATAATGACAGTACCCCTTTCAGAGCATTGCTGAGACAAGTAAAGTGTTGAACTGTCTGTCACGTGGAATGCTCAAAATATGTGAATGTATTACCACTTTGATAAACTCTGGCCTTGAAAGCAATAATAATAAATGTTAGGTTGCAAAAGACTTAGTAGCCAAGGGAAGCCTAAGGAGTAAATGGGGACTAAACATAACATGGTGTCTAGATAGGATCCTGCAACAGGAAAAGAACATTAGGTGAAAACAAAGGAAATCCAAATAAACAATCAACTTTAGTGAATTAGAAAAAATTGTTAGCCTGGGAAAATAAAACATTTTCTGTTTAAAAAAAAATTCCACTCATATAACTTTATGGTTATATAAAAAAATCAACTTGTTGGCTAAAATAGAGATTGATAAGGCAGAAAATGAAAGTTCTCACCTTTCCAAAGATAACTACTCTTAATGGTTCAGAGTATTACATACAGAGTATTACATGCAAAAGTAATTGCACTTTTGCACCATGAATTTTAAATCATTTTTATTAGGCTCAAACACATTTTTATTAATCAAAATAGGAACCATTATAATCAACACATTTTTGCCAATGAGAAATAAGTTTGTTTATTCCTGTAGAGTAAAAATCTATGGGCCGGGCACGGTGACTCACTCCTGTAATCCCAGCACTTTGGGAGGCTGAGGCGGGCGGATCACAGGGAGGATCACATGAGGTCAGGAGTTCAAGACCAGCCTGGCCAACATGGCGAAACCCCGTCTCTACTAAAAATACAAAAATTAGCTGGGCATGGTGGTGGGTGCCTGTAATCATAGCTACTTGGGAGGCTAAGGCAGGAGAATCGCTTGAACCCAGGAGGCGGAGGTTCCAGTGAGCCGAGATCCTGCCACTGTACTCCAGCCTGGGCAATAGAACGAGATTCAGTCCCCCCACCCCCACCAAATATAATCTGTGCTTCATGATTCAACAAATTCTTGAAAAGCATTTGCTGCATTCTGCTGGTTGTGGAAGTGTTTTCCCTGCAAAAAATCATTGAGATGCTTGAAGAAGTGGCAGTCAATTGGCGAGAGGTCAGGTGAATATGGTGGATAAGGCAAAACTTTGTAACCCAATCCCTTCAACTGTTGAAGCGTTGGTCGTGCGAAGTTCCTTTGGCCATTGTCATGGAGAAGAATTGGGGCTTTCCTATTGACCAATGCTGGCTGCAGGTGTTGCAGTTTTCGGAGCATCTCATCCATTTGCTGAGCATACTTCTCAGATGTAATGGTGTTCCTGGGATTCGGAAAGCCATAGTGGATCAGACTGGCAGCAGACCACCAAACGATAACCATGACCTTTTTTCTGGTGCAAGTTTGATTTTAGGAATTGCTTTGGAGCTTCTCCCAGTCCAGCCACTCAGCTCATCGTTGTTGGTTGTGGTATAAAATCCACTTTTTATACCACATGTCACAATCTGATTGAGAAATGGTTCGTTATTGTTTCACACAATGAGAGAAAACAACACTTCAATATGATGAGGTTTTTTTTTATTTTTGCTCAGCTCATGAGGCACCCACTTACCAAGCTTTTTCACCTTTCCAGTGTGCTTCAAATGCTGAGTGACTGTAGAATGGTCAATGTTGTTCTTTGGCAACTTTTTGTGTAGTTGTAGGAGGATCAGCTTTGATGGTTGCTCTCAACTGGTCATTGTCAACTTCCATTGGCCGGTCACTAAACTCCTCATCTTCAAGCCTCTCATCTCCTTCGCAAAACTTCTTGAACCACCACTGCACTATATGTTCATAAGCAATTCCTGGGCCAAATGTGTTGTTGATATTGTGAGTTGTCTCCACTGCTTTATGACCCATTTTTAACTTGAATATCACTTGAATCTGCTTTTTGTCTAACATCATTTCCATTGTCTAAAATAAATATAAAATAAACAGCAAGTAATAAGTTATTAGCAAGAAAACATAAAGTGAGAAATATGCATTAAAATGATGTATAACATAACCACAATTATGTAAGAATGTATTCTAATATCAGCAAATTTCAGCAATGCAAAATCTATGAGTACATTTGCACCAACTGAATACATCCTTCCAATGGCATCATTTGTACTTATTTATATTTATATAGTTAATCTATTTATTTACTTATTGAACAAATGGGATAATTTGCAGGATAGTTAATATAGCCTTTTTTTTTTTTTTTCTCAACAATGTATCATCTATACCAGTGCTACTCAGTCGTAGTTCATAGACCAGTGCTGGTCAGCAACGTGTTTGTTACCAGTCTATGAGGAGATAAGGTAAATCATGACATTTCTTTCTTTCTTTCTTTCTTTTTTTTGAGACAGGCTCTCACTCTGTCACCCAGGCTAGAGTGCAGTGGCACACTCATGGCTCACTGCAGCCTCAATCTCCTGGACTCAACTGATCCTCCCACCTCAGCATCCTGAGTAGCTGGTACTACAGATGTTCATCACTATGCCCAGCTCATTTTTGTATTTTGCCATGTTGCCCAGGGTGGTCTCGAACTCCTGGACTTAAGCAATGCTCTTAACCTTGGCCTTACAAAGTTCCAGGATTACAAGCGGGAGCCACCACGCCTGGCCTCCACACTGCTTTCTTTATTCAGAAAATCTTCCTGCTAAACTAAACAGTGGTTAGTGATGTGATGCTTTAGAGTCTAGCCTAAGCTCCCTATCTCATTGTGGATCTGAAATGCACAGTTTGCTGACCTTCATCTGAGTAGTGCTAGTCTGCACCATGCCATATAAACATATAAAGAGTTGCCTTATCCCTTTAAGAGTTATTGATATTGGGCCGGGCTCGGTGGCTCACGCCTGTAATCCCAGCACTTTGGGAGGCCGAGACGGGCGGATCACGAGATCAGGAGATCAAGACCATCCTGGCTAACACGGTGAAACCGTCTCTACTAAAAATAAAAAATTAGCCGGTCGTGGTGGCGGATGCCTGTGGTCCCAGCTACACGGGAGGCTGAGGCAGGAGAATGGCGTGAACCCGGGAGGTGGAGCTTGCAGTGAGTGGAGATCGCGCCATTGCACTCCAGCCTGGGCGACAGAGCGAGACTCCGTCTCAAAAAAAAAAAAAAAAAAAGAGTTATTGATATTACTTGTTTTTCTTTTTTGATTTAGAAACAAGATTGTCTTTCAGATGGAATAGTGGTGGCCTTTACCAATAGCCGCCTCTGTTCTTTTATCTGTGTCAGTTTTAGTGATTGAACTTCATTTAAAGAGTCAACACAGTGTAGAGGTTGAGACCTTGGATAAAGCCAATTCAAATTATGGCTACTCTGGAACCTCAACTTTTTAATCTGAAAAATGGATGTGATGAATCAGTCTTATAAGATGCATCTATCTTATAAGATTATTGTGAGGTTTAATGATTAAATGAGATAATACCTTCAAAGAGCTTAACACTTTTTTTTGGCATGTAGTAAGGGCTCAATAACAATGAGTTGCCATAATAATATTATTTACTACTACCAGAAACTATGGTCTTAATTAGTGACATTTAAATAAAAATAATTTAAAACTCACTCATCTCCAAAGAAGTTGAAATTACGTAACAGATTAAAATGTTGCAAAGCAAACACTAAAAAAATGCGGATGTTAATGGTGCTTTAGAAAAGCAGGGAGCTATTTATCACCAGAAGCTATTCTTTACCCAATGTTAAAAAGTGTTGTGTTGGTAGGCTTCCTATAACATTTGGCTACAAAGAGGCATTTTATTACAATTTCTTACATCATCATTAAGAGAATCTAAAGGGCTAATAAATTCTATTTTCATATATATATTTTTTTCATTTTTTGAGATAGAGTTTCACTCTGTTGCTCAGGCTGGAGTGCACTGGCACAATCTCGGCTCACTGCCACCTCTGCCTCCCGGTTTCAAGCGATTCTCCTGCCTCGGCCTCCCAAGTAGATGGGATTACAGACATTCACCACCACACCCAGCTAATTTTTTGTATTTTTAGTAGAGACGGGGTCTCACCAGGTTGGCCAGCCTGATGTCAAACTCCTGACTTGAGGTGATCTGCCTGCCTCAGCCTCCCAAAGTGTTGGGCTTACCGATGTGAACCACCGTGCATGGCTGTCTATCTATTTTTACAGGCTTTTGCTCTGTTGCCCAGGCTAGAGTTCAGTGGCATAATCTCAGCTCACTGCAGCCTTGACTTCTTGGGCTCAGGTGAGCCTCCCACCTCAGCCTCCTAAGTAGCTGAGCACACCAGCAAACCTGGCTAATTTTTTTGAAGAGATGGATGGGGTTTTGCTATGTTTCCCAGGCTGGCCTTGAACTCCTTGTCTCAAGCGATATGCCAGCCTTGGCCTCCAAAAGTGCTAGGAGTACAGCCATGAGCCACTGCGCCTGGCCTGAATTCTATTTTCTATGTGCAGTGGGGGAGTACTATTTTAATAGGGGGAGAGGTAATATTTTTATAAGGAGACCACTCTCATCATAAGATCTGCAAGTGTCTCCTTAACTTTTAAATGGTGTCAGTAGTTCTAAAAGGTCAGACCACTTTCTGACCTTATTCACTATGCCATTAAAGTCGTTATAATTTGATTGTCTCCTTAATGGTGACTCAGAAGAAAGCTTGGGTTTATACTGATACTTGTAATCGAATCCAAAATGCCTGAAATCCTGTATGAAAGTTTACTATTAAGAAATAACTAAGATCAGAGCAGAACTGAAGGAGATAGAGACACAAAAAACTCTCCAAAAAATCAATGAATCTAGGAGTTGGTTTTTTGAAAAGATCAACAAAATTGACAGACCACTAGCCAGACTAATAAAGAAGAAAAGAGAGAAGAATCAAATCTACGCAATTAAAAATGATAAAGGGGATATCACCACCGACCCCACAGAAATACAAACTACCATCAGAGAATACTATAAACACCTCTACGCAAATAAACTGGAAAATCTAGAAGAAATGGATAATTTCCTGGACACTTACACTCTTCCAAGACTAAACCAGGAAGAAGTTGAATCCCTGAATAGACCAATAGTAGGCTCTGAAATTGAGGCAATAATTAATAGCCTACCAACCAAAAAAAGTCCAGGACCAGATGGATTCACAGCTGAATTCTACCAGAGGTACAAGGAGGAGTTGGTACCATTCCTTCTGAAACTATTCCAATCAATAGAAAAAGAGGGAATCCTCCCTAACTCATTTTATGAGGCCAACATCATTCTGATACCAAAGCCAGGCAGAGACACAACAAAAAAAAGAGAATTTTAGACCAATATCCCTGATGAACATCGATGCAAAAATCCTTAATAAAATACTGGCAAACCGGGTTCAGCAACACATCAAAAAGCTTATCCACCATGATCAAGTGGGCTTCATCCCTGGGATGCAAGGCTGGTTCAACATTCGCAAATCAATAAACATAATCCAGCATATAAACAGAACCAAAGACAAGAACCACATGATTATCTCAATAGATGCAGAAAAGGCTTTTGACAAAATTCAACAGCCCTTCATGCTAAAAACGCTCAATAAATTCGGTATTGATGGAACGTACCTCAAAATAATAAGAGCTATCTATGACAAACCCACAGCCAATATCATACTGAATGGGCAAAAACTGGAAAAAATTCCCTTTGAAAACTGGCACAAGACAGGGATGCCCTCTCTCACCACTCCTATTCAACATAGTGTTGGAAGTTCTGGCTAGGGCAATTAGGCAAGAGAAAGAAATCAAGGGTATTCAGTTAGGAAAAGAAGAAGTCAAATTGTCCCTCTTTGCAGATGACATGATTGTATATTTAGAAAACCCCATTGTCTCAGCCCAAAATCGTTAAGCTGATAAGCAATTTCAGCAAAGTCTCAGGATACAAAATTAATGTGCAAAAATCACAAGCATTCTTATACACCAGTAACAGACAAACAGAGAGCCAAATCAGGAATGAACTTCCATACTCACAATTGCTTCAAAGAGAATAAAATACCTAGGAATCCAGCTTACAAGGGATGGAAAGGACCTCTTCAAGGAGAACTAAAAACCACTGCTCAGTGAAATCAAAGAGGAACAAACAAATGGAAGAACATACCATGCTCATGGATAGGAAGAATCAATATCGTGGCCATACTGCCCAAGGTTATTTAAGATTCAATGCCATCCCCATCAAACCAACGAGTTTCTTTTGAAAAAAACTGCTTTAAAGTTCATATAGTCGATAAAAAGAGCCCGCATCTCCAAGACAATCCTAAGTCAAAAGAACAAAGCTGGGGCATCACGCTACCTGACTTCAAACTATACTACAAAGCTACAGTAACCAAAACAGCATGGTACTGGTACCAAAACAGAGATATAGACCAATGGAACAGAACAGAGTCCTCAGAAATAATACCACACATCTACAGCCATCTGATCTTTGACAAACCTGAGAGAAACAAGAAATGGGGAAAGGATTCCCTATTTAATAAATGGTGCTGGGAAAATTGGCTAGCCATATTGGTGTCACATTGGAAAGCTGAAACTGGATCCTTTCCTTACTCCTTATACGAAAATTAATTCAAGATGGATTAGAGACTTAAATGTTAGACCTAATACCATAAAAATCCTAGAGGAAAACCTAGGTAGTACCATTCAGGACATAGGCATGGGCAAAGACTTCATGTCTAAAACACCAAAAGCAACGGCAGCAAAAGCCAAAATTGACAAATGGGATCTCATTAAACTAAAGAGCTTCTGCACAGCAAAAGAAACTACATCAGAGTGAACAGGCAACCTACAGAATGGGAGAAAATTTTTGCAATCTACTCATCTGACAAAGGGCTAATATCCAGAACCTACAAAGAACTCCAACAAATTTACAAGAAAAAAACAAACAACCCCATCAAAAAGTGGGCAAAGGATATGAACAGGCATTTCTCAAAAGAAGACTTTTCATACAGCCAACAGACACATGAAAAAATGCTCATCATCAGCCATCAGAGAAATGCAAATCAAAACCACAATGAGATACCATCTCACACCAGTTAGAATGGCGATCATTAAAAAGTCAGGAAACAACAGGTGCAGGAGAAATCCAAACACTTTTACACGGTGGGATTGTAAACTAGTTCAACCATTATGGAAAACAGTATGGCGATTCCTCAAGGATCGAACTAGATGTACCATATGACCCAGCCACCATTACTGGGGATAAAAAGGTTAAAATGCTATTACATGCGGCATGCCAATAGCAAAGACTTTCAACCCAAATGTTCAGTGACAGATTGGATTAAGAAAATGTGGCACATATACACCAAAATGCAATCTGAGTGTCCTTTGAGGGACATGGATTGAAACCATCTTTGACACTAATAGGCATGTTTCATAAGTTCAGATAAAAGTCTGTATCTTTTTGTTATTGTTGTTATCTGATGTAAAACGAATTATGTGCACTAACAGTAAAAACCTTGTTGTACCCTTTAAAGTATATTATTAAAAAAAAAAAAAAAAAAAAAAACAAAAAAAACAATATTTTTTTTTTTTTGCAAAAGTAATGGCAAAAACCGACGGATCTCGCTGTCGATACAATATGCCCAGGCTGGATGGTGCAGTGCGGCTTGGATCTCAGTCATATTGGTGTCACATTACAGATAGGGAAAAAGAAACTCTGAAACCTCCCAAGATCCGCTGGTAAATTTGGCGCCACAGGGCCAAATGCTCTCCTGCCTCAGCCAGGATACCCCTTAAAAAAGGTTAAATGCTTACATGGGACTCCAAAAAACTAGGAAGAATGATTGCCATCCTCGCCTAATGGCTAAAAGTCTGTTTTTTGTTATTTTTTTCAACAAGTAGAGACAGAAAATTGGTTTTATTTATTATTATTATTTTTTTTTTTTTTTTTTTGAGACGGAGTCTCCTGTGTTAGGCTGGAGTGCAGTGGCCGGATGGTCTCCCGAATTCTCCTGAGCCTCCCTAGCCGGGTGAGGCGCCCGCCACCTCGCCTGGCTAGAGACGGCCTTAGCCAGGATGGTCCGAACTCCTGAATCCGCCCGTCTCGGTGTGCTGGGATTACAGGCTTGAGCCACCCGCGCCCGGCCTGTTGTTTTATTATTACCTCAATGGATTATTTGATGAGGAAACTCGTGATGGAGCTGCCTCTTTATAGGCATTAGAAAAAGCGGTTTGAGTAGAACTTGCCTGTAGAGAAGAAATACATCTAAAAAGAAAAAAAAGTAAAAGAAAAAAAAAGAAAAGGCAGTTTGGGGAGAAGTATTTTTTAAAATCCTAAATTGGAATGAATACTCTTGCTAAAATCCTGTGCCCTGTTCCTAGGGATTATAAGAATCACTGCCTCAGCTCCTTGTTACTTCCAATACAAGGCTTTGCTAGTTTCCAAATGAAGAGGTTTCTCCCTATTTTTTTTTTTTTTTTTTTGAGAAAGAGTCTTGCTCTGTCTCCCAGGCTGGAGTGCAATGGTGCGATCTCCTCTCTCACTGCAACCTCCGCTTCTGGGGTTCAAATGATTCTCCTGCCTCAACCTCCTGAGTAGCTGGGACTACAGGCGTGCGTCACCATGCCCAACTAATTTTTGTATTTTTAGTAGAGATTGAGGTTTTCCATGTTGGTCAGGCTTGTCTTGAACTCCTGAGCTCAAGCAATCCACCTGCCTCAGCCTCCCAAAGTGCTGAGATTAGGGATTATAGGAGTGAGCCACCTCTCCCTGCCTTCCAGCTTGATTTTCTTGGGAAAGAAGTTGTATCTCTTGAGCTTCTATCTCTTCTCTTGATTTTATTTAAGTGTTCACCCTTTGTTGTTGGTCCTCTTTGAGTGGTGCTAGGAATTCTGGTAGAACCACTTGACACAGGCCCCACCTCAAGCCCCCAAATTTGCATTTGTAACAAGTTACCAGGTGAGACTGATACTGTAGGTCAACGACCACACTTCGGGAACTACTGCTGTAAAAAGCAAGCGATTTTGTAACTTTCTTAAGTTAGCCAATTTAAATGCTAATTTTCCTCCCAATTTCCCAAAGATCTTTTACCTTTCTTACAATTGCTCTCAATGGACATCAGATCATGGCTATTTAAACTAAGATTCTAGAAAATGTGTGTAGCTCCTTGCTTTTTGCTTTGCCATTTTTCCTTCATTTTCATATTTTGTTCCCTTCCCAAATTGTAAAGCGCCTTTTCATGCCACACCTGGGTAAATTGAAATCTAAAGTGGGAGCCTGATGAGCCCTTAAGGATTAATGGTTCAATTTCCCTGCAAATCTGCATGTGCTTTTGAACTAAGGAAAAAGAACACAGGGCAATGTAACCCTTCTTAGGGCTTAGCTAGTGCATTTCAGTTTTCTACAATTACCACCAGCTCTTAGGACAGTCATCACATTTGACACCTGACTCTAGAACAACTGAAGTACAGGTTTTTTGTAGGTTATGGCTCATGCAAGTTAGCGTGAGGTTGGGAGTTTTTCTTTTCTTTTCTTTTCTTTTTTTTTTTTTTTTTTGGTGTAAGAATATCACTGTATTTATTTTCCTACAGGTAATTTTTCTATGGCTTCAACATTTTCTCTTCAAAATTAAAAGAAAAATATTCCAAAGTTTAGAACTGGATCACTTGGTCCTTTCTCATCTTATCTCCTCCTAATTCAAAATGCTTGCATCTCTTAATGGCCAGCATCCTCTTGGATCTGCAGTTAGGCTCAACAGAGTCCAGCCTAATTAGCACAATCGTCTTTGTGGTCTTAGCCTTCCAGAAAATTGGCTTTGTCTGCCCACCATAGCCACTGTGATTCTGATCATAGCGCCTCTTTCCCTGGGCATACAAGGAATCCTTACCCTTCTTATAGTGTGTCACTTTGTGAGGCTGATGCTTGCCACACTTCTTACAGAAGGTTCTTCGGGGTTAGGTACATTGACCATCTTTGCAGCAGGGCTGTTCTGTCTATATGATGAAAACAAGAAATAGCGACCGAGACCCTCGCCTTGTACAGCTCTTGTCTAACCGGGAGTTTTTCTTTAAATGGAACATTTCGTTACGTTTCATGAGAGCACCTGTTTGATTGTTTTTGTACCCTAGTCTACTGGCAATTTATGAAATTGCTTTAATATTAGTTATATGGCAACTACAACTTACGTGAGGGGTAGGATCTCAAGTCAGACAATAAGGAGAAAACATTTTGTAAAATTACCCTTGAAAATCCCCAAGTCACCAAGAAGTGCATCCATGAAAGCTCTGAAGCCAGAAATTGATTTAAATTTCTCTTTGCTTATGGGCTACGACCCCACACTTGCCTGTGGCCACAGTCTAGTTGAAAGAGGGAAAAGATGTTAGGGAAAATAGGATTTTGTCCTTTCTCCTTTCGTCCCTTCCAAGTAAACATAGACACGTGGTTCAGCTCCAATAGATTAAATGTACTGTGACTCCATTGTATTGTTAAGATAATTGAAGTATTTGATTCTGGGTCACTGGTTTACATTCATTTACAGTCATGCTGGAATTAAGTATCATAAGTTCACTCATTCAACAAACAGCTATTGAATATCTTTATAGATTTATCAAGGACAGGGATTTGTTTTTTTATTGGGACCCTTTTTTGTTTTATAGTAGTCAGTCAGGCAGTGTTTGTTGAATGAATAGTGAAACACAGTCCGTGTCTTTTTGTGGTTTGTATCCTGGTTTTAAGGTGGAAAAGTAAACAAAGATTTGCCGTAGAGTCTGTTAGAGATATCTTAATTTATGGGAATATTGTGGAGGAAGAAATTCATTCTGCCTGGGAGAGTACAATACAAACTCATGAGGGAGACATCTGGGCTAGACCTTGATGGATGAGGAGTTCTCTAAGAAAGGAGGGGCATTCCAGGTAGAGGAAAGGCTCCTCAAATGATTCTAACATGTTTCCTTCTTAACAATCATGAGCTTAGTGTTTTAAGTGCCTTGAGCAGAGTAGTAAGAGATGAGAATAACAGGTAATGCTAATAATAGCTAATAGCTATTGGGCATACAGTTTATGCCAGGCAGTGTAAGTGAATTTTACATTTTGCTTAAATCTCACAAGAAATATGTGAGGTACACACTGCTAACCCCATTATCCCATTTTCTAGATTAGAAAACTAGGGAAAGCTGGCCGGGTGCGGTGGCTCACACCTATAATCCCAGCACTTTGGGAGGCCAAGGCGGGTGGATCACCTGCGGTCAGGAGCTCAAGACCAGTCTGACTGACGTGGTGAAACCTCATCTCTATTAAAAATACAAAAAAATTAGCTGGGTGTGGTGGTGCATGCCTGTAATCCCAGCTAGTTAGGAGGCTGAGGCAGGAGAATTGCTTGAACTCAGGAGGCAGAAGTTGCAGTGAGCTGAGATTGAGCCATTGCACTCCAGCCTGGGCATCAAGAGCGAAAATCCATCGCAAAAAAACAAGAAAAGAAAATGGAGAAAGTTCAATTTACCAGAGATGACATAGCCAGTAAAATGACATCTATTATGTTATATAAGCCTTGGCTGAATGCCATATAAACAGTTAGATTTTATTGTATTTTTTTTATTTTTTGAGATAGAGTCTCACCCTGTTGCCCAGGCTGGAGTGCAGTGGTGCGATCTCAGCTCACTACAGCCTCAGCTTGTAGGGTTCAAGTGATTCTCCTGCCTTAGCCTCCCAAGTAGCTGGGACTACAGGTGCCTGCCACCATGCCCAGCTAATTTTTTGTATTTTTAGTAGAGATGGGGTTTCATTGTGTTAGCCAGGGTGGTCTCGATCTCCTGACCTCGTGATCCACCCGTCTCGGCCTCCCAAAGTGCTGGGATTATAGGTGTGAGCCATGTGCCCGGCCAAACAGTTAGATTTTGTGTACAGTAGGGAGCTATTGAAAGTGATAAGGTCAAACGTGAGCATGAAAGATAGACTGGAAAACACTGAGTGGAGGGAGGCCAGTTTAAAGGTCTCCTTGTACTCTTTAGTAGCATGCTGAAGGCCTCAGTTTCATCTTAACCTTGAGAGATATGAAGGAGATATGAAAGGTGGAATCAAGAGGACTTCACCGCTCATGGGAGGAAGAAGTGACTGATCTATCAGGTTTACAAAGTAGAGATTAAGACACACAGTGCTGTAATGGAAGAAAATGTCATCTTCTTTATTGTCTCCTTTTATGTTTTATTGTATATGTAATACCTAAAATATATTCACAGAATAGCACACATGCATAATCTATAAATGTGGAAATAGACACACATTGAGATAATGCTCTTTTTTTATGGGGTCTATCACAAAAATGTTTGGGGTTGCTGGGCACGGTTACTCGCACTTGTAATCTCGGCTACTCAGAAGGCTAAGGTGAAAGGACCACTTGAGCCTAGGAGATCTAGGCTACAATGAGTTATGATTGAACCACTGCACTTCAGCCTGGGTGACAGAGTGAGACCCTGTCTCTTAAAAAAAAAAAAAAAGGCTTGAAGACTACTGATTCAAGCATATCTAAGAGATGAACCACCGCCCAGAGGTAAGTAAACCACTGGGGCAAGAAAGACTGAAGAGGTGAAGTGAGAAGATGATTACCTGAACTTTTACGTCTGCAGGTGATCAAAGTTCTTTCTCTTTTGAACCATAGGTTTTTTGCATTTCTGAATAATCCAAAACATTTTTATTTATTATTGTTTATTTGTTTATTTATTTTTGCGATGGAGCCTTGCTCTGTCACCCAGTCTGGAGTGCAGTGGTGTGATCTCGGCTCACTACAACCTCCACCTCCCCGGTTCAAGCAATTCTCCTGCCTCAGCCTCCCGAGTAGCTGGGACCACAGACGTGCGCCACCACACCTGGCTAACTTCTTGTATTTTTGGTAGAGACAGCATTTCACCATGTTGGCCAGGCTGGACTTGAACTTCTGACCTCAAGCAATTCGCCCACCTCGGCTTCCCAAAATGCTGGGATTACAGGTGTGAGCCACCGTGCCCAGCCCCAAAACATTTTTAAAGTCAGGATAAAGGTACTAAAGGGAAAAAGGTATTCCTTCCCTGTGGGAAAGATTCTGTTCAATCTGTTTTTGGCCTTGGAAAATGTTAGAAGTAGAATGGACATTAATATCATCCAATCCAACTTCTCTCTACCCAGCCAGAATCTCAGACAAGTAGTAATAGGGCTTTTGCTTGAATCCTTTAAGAGGTAGGCAGCCCAGCCCTTCACAAGGAAGTTTGAACAGGTGAATTGGTAGAGTTTTTCCTTTTACGAGGCATAATTTGCTTCCTCATTTGCAACTTTTATATATTTCTTCCCCTTTAAAAAGTTACAGAACCAGTAACACTATACGTGGTGCTCTACGGTTTTCCAAAGCACACTTGTACATGCACAGACAACACTTGATTCTCCCAACTCTTTTATGGAGTGGGCAGGCATGTTTGTTCTGATTAAATAAATGAGGCAGGCCAGGCGTGGTGGCTCATGCCTGAAATCCCAGCACTTTGGGAGGCTGAGGTGGGTGGATCATTTGAGGTCAGGAGTTCAAGACCAGCTTGGCCAACATGGCGAAACCCCATCTCCTAAAAATACAAAATTAGCCAGGTGTGGTGGCACATGCCCATAATCCCAGCTACTTGGGAAGCTGAGGCAGGAGAATTGCTTGAACCCGGGAGGTGGAGGCTGCAGTGAGCCGAGATCATGCCCTTATACTCTGGCCTGGGCAACAGGCTCCTCTATAACTCAGGAATCAGAGCACTGTTTGTGGGATTAAATTAGGTAACTCTTGGAAAGTTGTTGTAAAAGCTTGACTTAGATTTAGATGTGCAACAAATGTAATTTTCTTACTTTTCCTATCCTGGCTAATAAATTTAAAAGATTTTCATATGGCATGTTTAACTTTGTTAAATTTTCAGTTGGGGATTCAGTTCCATCATATCAGCCATTGCAGTTTACTTTAGAACTTACTTCTGTCATTTGTCTTTTTTTTGAGACAAAGTCTCACTCTGTTGGCCAGGCTAGAGTGCAGTGGCACAATCACGGCTCACTGCAGCCTTGAGCTCCCAGGCTCAAGAGATACTCCCACTTCGCCTTCCTGAGTAGCTGGGACTACAGGCATGAACCACCATGCCTGGCTAATTTTATTATTTTTATTTTTTTCTAAAGATAGGATCTTGCTTTGTTCCCTGGCCTTCATTTGTCATTTTAGTTATAATAATCATTAATGCTATCTTGATTTTCAGAAGGTGAGAAATTTGATTATTTAAAAAGTTATGAAAAGATGCCTTATCAGAAAGAGATTTAAGTGATTTCTAGTTTGAGAAAATTGACTCTTTTTAAAACATTTTTATTTTATATGACGTGAAATGGGTTACCTGACTGCATTGCAGGCATATTGTTACTAAGTGGGAAGGAATGGGGCTAGGTGTTCCTTTTCATTTGGAACGTTCCCTTCATGGGAACATTGACTTCATGGAGTCAGTTGTGTGATAAATGCATATATATTTCTTTGGAATTAAGTGTTTGAAGAAGAAGGATCAGTTCCATTGGAATCTCTTTTATCTTTTTGCTCTTCTCATACTGTCTGTAGAGAAGAAGTATTTTATTTTTACTGAGAAATCTGCCACTTTCAGGGGTTTTACATCTTGATAGATGTGAGTGCCCTTTAACACTTGCTAGCTAATGAAAGTGTATGTTTAGCCTGCCAAACCGTGAGCATTCTGAGGACTGGGATCCAGTCTGAATTTTCCCTGTATTACTGGCACATGACACAGTTCCTGGCACTTAGAATGAAATACTAACTCTCTGTTGACTGAAGGAAATGTTAGTTATCACTGTATCCATTGATACGTAGTGAATGCAGACTAATTAATAAATGTTGGGAGTTCACTGCTGTATCTTCTAGGTAGAAAAATACATTTCAGATAAAACATATACATTCAGGAAAAAGAATTTTCTTCACAAATATATAGAATTCTGTTGAGTGCCTTTCTCTATATAGGAACAATGAAAATGTAGGAAATGCTTTATCATCTGTAATTGTTCTTTGGACTAACCTAGAATTTTTCCCCTGGAGAATGCATATATTCACTTGTCTCCTAACTCTTTGGTAATGGGCATGATGCCAGGGTCCCTGACTGAACTCACTCAGTCCAGGGTACATGTGAGATGTCAGTGTCCAGAATACCAGTCCTAGAGGTTTTAACTTTTAGCCAACAGTGGATAGCCATACGTGCACATGTGTGTGTGTATGTGTGTATGGATGCATATGTGTGTGTGTTTTAAGCTCTTTGAATTCTTCAGGTTTAATCCAGTATCATATTTCTCCAAAAATGAAATATTTTCCCATTTCTTGTTTTTAATTTTTTTTCCCAGTAAGTTCAGCTGTGCAAGGAGTCTATTATCTGTTGTATCAATTTTCTAGAAGTTTCTTGGGCTCTTGAGGGACAAGCTGGGAAGAATTCAAGGCCAGACACGGTGTGGTGAAAGTATCCCTGGTTATGACTCTCGAGATTTTTTGGAAAGTAGTAGTAAATCATTTAATCATTTGGGAATGATGGATCATGCATTCTGTGTATTCCGTCTCTCCATGGTGAAGTTGTTTGTATACATAGCTTTTGCCATGGTCAGCTCCTCTCTGATAAAATGCTCCTCTTCATTTTATTTCATTTGAGTCACTTTCTCAATCAGTATGTTTTGTATGCCAAATTACAGATCTTTCCATTTTCTTCTACCATTTTGGCATTTAGATGCCTCGACACAAATTTAATCTGAGAAAAAAAATCCTAATGTCCTGACTTCTTGTGGGAAGTATTTGCATTAAGGAACTTCAGTTTTACTCCCTTTTTCTTAAGTTCTAGAGTCTGATGTTTGCCACTTAAAGTTTTCTAAATCTAATTCCTATTTGATGTAAACTGTCATCTCCTCCTCTTCCTCCTCCTCCCTCTGTAACCCTGGCTGGAGTGCAGTGGCGCAATCTTGGCTCACTGCAACCTCCCGCTTCCGGGCTCAGGCAGTTCTGTTGCCTCAGCCTCCCGAGTAGCTGGGATTAGAGGCATGCGCCACCATGCCTGGCTAATTATGTATTTTTAGTAGAGACAGAGTTTTGCCATGTTGGCCAGGCTGGTGTCGAACTCCTGATCTCAGGTGATCCGCCCTCGATCCCCTCGGCCTCCCAAAGTGCTGGGATTACAGGTATGAGCCACCACCAGCCAAACTGTCCTCTTTAAAAAAAATATGTCCCTGTCATATTGTCAATATGTTCCTCATAGCTAAGGAATCTTTGCTGCATAGGTTGATCACACACAATGAGATACAATTTTACTTTTCAGTTGGAATTTTTAGGATAATACTTTATGAAGTTGAGGGTATGGTATGATAAACATAATTTCTCACTAGGAGTGGGAGTGAAAATTGATACAGTCTTTCTACAGTGCAATTTGGCTCTGTAATCTTACTTTTTTTTTTGAGACAGAGTTTCGCTCTTGTTGCCCAGGCCGGAGTGCAATGGCGCAATCTCAACTCACTGCAACTTCCGCCTCCTGGGTTCAAGCGATTCTCCTGCCTCAGCCTCCCGAGTAGCTGGGATTGCAGGCATGTGCCACCAAACCCAGCTAATTGTGTGTTTTTAGTAGAGATGGGGTTTCTCCATGTTGATCAGGCTGGTCTCAAACTCCCGACCTCAGGTGATCCGCCTACCTGGCCTCCCAAAGGGCTGGGGTTACAGGCGTAAGCCACTGTGCCCGGCCTGTAATCTTACTTTTACAAATCTCTCCAGAGGAAATAATCAGAGATGAGGACGAATATTATGTATAAGAATGGTTGGCCTGGCGTGGTGGCTCACGCCTATAATCCCAGCACTTTGGGAGGCCAAGGCGGTGGATCACCTGAGGTCGGGAGTTCGAGACCAGCCTGACCAACATGGGGAAACCCCGTCTCTACTAAAAACACAAAATTAGCCGGGCATGGTGGCACATGTCTGTAATCCCAGATACTCAGGAGGCTGAGGCAAGAGAATCGCTTGAACCTGGGAGGTGGTGGTTGTGGTGAGCCGTGATCGCGCCATGGCACTCCAGCTTGGGCAGCAAGAACGAAACTCTGTCTCAAAACAAAAACAAAACAAAGAGTGCTCGTCATAGTTTTCTTTAAAACATGAAAATTATGGCTGGGAGCAGTGGCTCATACCTGTAATTCCAGCACTTTGGGAGCCTGAGTTGGGAGGATCACTTGAGCCCAGGAGTTCAAGACCAGCCTGGTAACATGGCAAAAATCTGTCTCTACAAAAAAGACAAAAATTAGCCAGGCATGGTAGTGTGTGCCTGTGGTCGCATGCAGCTACTCTGGAGGTTGAGATGGGAGGACACTTGAGTCTGGGAAGTGGAGGTTGCAGTGAACTGAGATCTGCACCACTGCACTCCAGCCTAGGTGACTGAGCGAGACGCTGTCTGAAAGAGAGAATGAGAGAGAGGAAAGAAAGAAAAGAAGGAAAGAAGGAAAAGACAGAGAAAGAAAGAGAAAGAAAATTATAAGCCATGTAAATATTCAAGAGCCAGTAAATAATCAAATCAGTTATGATATGTAAAAGTGTTAGAATAATATGGAACCATTAGAAAGTATGACTTTTGAAGAGTATTAAAGGACAAAGAAACTAAGAAATCTCATGAGGAGAGAAAAATATGGTTAATAAAATACAGTATATGCCAGAATATATTACCATTATTATTTCTGAGAAAAAGGGATGGATAGTTATTTAAAAGCTTCTTCTTTGTGTGTTTATTTTCCAAATTTTCTGTAACAAATGTATAGTACATTGATGATTAAATGAATGAGTATATAAAGTGCTAGAAGAATACCTGGCCTTATAGTGAACTCTCAAATATGAGCTTTTACTGTTGCTATGATATAATTACTTTTATTATATATAAAATATTTTTTAAAACTCACTCTAATTATAATTATTTAATTGTAACTACTTGTTTAATGTTTGTCCTCTATTCTCCATCATCTTTGGTCCTTCCTAATTTTTTTTGAGATAGGATCTTGCTCTGCTGCTCAGGCTAGAGTGCAGTTGCATGATTGTAGTTCATGGCAGCCTCAGCCTCCTGGGCTCAAAGGGCCCTCCCATCTCAGCCTCCTGAGTATCTAGGACTACAGTTATCTGCCACCACACCTAGCTAATTTTTTAGTTTTGTTGAGATGGGGTCTCACTGCATTGCCCAGGCTGATCTTGAACTCCTGAACCCAAGTGATCCCCTTCCTCCACCTCCCAAAGTGTTGGGGATTACAGTCATGAGCTGTCCTTAAAGACCATATCCGTCAAATATAAGCTGGCTGTAATACCTGGTACATAATAAGTGCTTAGTTAATATTTGGTGTGTGTGTGTGTATTTGTTTGTACCCTCAAAGATCAGGTTTCTAAATATTTTCTCCTATTTTATTTCAGTTTTTTAGCAGGAAGGTTGCTAATAATCAAGCTGTAAAAATATTAGTTGCTCCCAATTTAGAATTTTTATGTTCTTATGAACGCTGAAATGTATGTAAATGAAACTGCACAGTGTTAAATGGTATGTTGTTGAACCAGAAATATGTTTATTGTCTTATTTTATAAACAAAAATGGCCCTGAGATTTCTTTAAAATTTTTTACAAGTTATAGATTTTGAAATTTACAACACAACTCAATAAATAAGATTATGACAAAGCTATCTTAGATATACTTTTTGATTGGCCCTAAGATTATAACTTTAAGCAAGAATAGGGACACTTTTAACAGCTTGGAAGGTATTTTGGTGGGACAATAGGAGTGTATTTGTTTGTATGAAAATCCGCCGTAATTCTATAAAAGAACGTAATTTGAATCTGTAGTTGATTGCAAGTTTAGAGGTCTCTGCAATATACAAACTTTCTTCGTTGCAGTCACTTCCCAAGACATGCTGATCACTAAGAAACAAGGAAACTCAGCTAGAATTACCAGCTGCTGTTTATAAAGCCAAATGATAAAATTTACTTAATGAAAGTAATGTGCTGACAGCAGAGTTTATTGCTTAAAACATAACAATCATGTTTATTGTATCTCTCTGAGACAGCTTTGCTGAATATAACTTAAATGTAGCAGAGGAAATCCAGAGTAATGCACTGTTTTAAAAAAGTGTGTTTATTTACATGAAACCAACATAAAAAGTTTGATGAATTTTTTGTCAGAGGTCTTAGTTTTCTAGAGTTAAACTGAAAAGATTGAAGAAATGGTAAGTAGCTACCATTTTTGGAAACAAGAAATTAAGAAGTACAAACTCAGAAAACACGCTTGGAGAAAATTTTAATATCATGAAACCTAGAACTCTTGAACTTCAAAAGACTTTACAATCCACTTGATGGTGATATTTGGAATCTCAGATATAGTATTCAAATATCATAGGATAGAAAAGAATAATCAGGGAGCTTAATGCAATCAGAACCTTGTAGCCTGTTATGGGAAGAAGTATCATTTGGTTAAGCCTGCTAAGCTACTGTAAATGAATGTTAATCGCATTTTATCAGCTGCTTATACTATCTTTATTATATAATTTGAATATTTATGACCATGGAAATATGTTTAACTGTGAAATTACAGTGTTTATGGAACTCAAATTCCAAAAAGCATACAACCCTGTGATGGAGAAGAATTATATTTAAATACTACAAAATTCAAGATGTTTCTACCATTTAACATTAGTCTATATCTTGTGGGAGAAGCAGTTTGTGGCTAAGATACTGTGACAAACAGAATGATGTATGCTAATGTTGACTTCTAAGATAAGCATGTGATTTATTGTTTGCACAAAAGTCAATCACCAACTAGAGTATTTTAACTTTTTAGGATCAGGTAGTATTTAACTATTTTCTCAATATAGGTTATATCATTTTGGTTGACTGCATCCTTATCTTCTTTTAAATTATTAATGAACCTTTTAAAAAATATGAACCAGGCTTTGTACTTGAACTTCTTCTCCTCTTAAAGCTGCAATAATATTGAAATTGAAAATGATGGGCCAGGCGCTGTGGCTCATGCCTATAATCCCAGCACTTTTGGAGGCCGGGGCAGGTAGATCATCTGAGGTCAGGAGTTTAAGACTAGCCTGGCTAACGTGGCGAAACCAAGTTTCTACCAAAAATACAAAAAATTAGCTGAGCGTGGTGGCACGTGCCTGTAATCCCAGCTACTTGGGAGGCTGAAGCAGGAGAATGGCTCGAACCCGGGAGGCGAGGGTGCAGTGAGCCGAGATTGCACCATTACACTCCAGCTTGGGCAGCAAGAGTGAAACTCCGTCTCAAAAAAAGTAAAATAATAATGGATGGGAATGCTTCTTTAATTGTGCAGTCTGTATTTATTTTGTGTGTGTATATGTATTTTGGGGAAAATTGATTCTCTGCCAATGCCTTCTTACTTCTTTGCAAACATAAACCCATGAAAAGGTATTTTTCCCTTTGGGAAAATGTAAATGCACATTGTTCTTCTGGAAAATATAATCTAATAGGAAAATACAATTCACATTAGAACCAAAAGAAGCCTGTAATTAAGATGTGTCTTAGTCACATTTTCTTTCTGTCTTTTGTTAAAACCACAACATGGACTCATTCAAACAAATAAAGTTGTTGGGTAGGTGGAACATTGTTTTCCAATGTTATAGTAATGTTATAGTGTTACAACTATCTGGTTACTTCATCTTGATTGACAAAAATATTAAATCATCATTTTATAAAATTTGGGTATAAAACTTTATGTCTTGAGGCTAATTTAGATGTGTGGTGGTGTCTACCGGCAACACTAGAGAGGTTTCAGAGTCAGAGAGTGTTGAAACCAAATTCTACACCCAGCAGTCAGCTTAGATACCATCTTTCTAGTCAGGTTACTTAATCTTGCCAGGCCTCAGTGGCCCCCCCTTCATGAGGTTGTTGGACAGATTACTGAAATCCTCACAAATATGTGGAAAGTGCCTGGAATGTTTACCTGGAGCCAATGATGATTGCACACACTGCTGTTACATAGTTGATGATGGAGCCTCTATGTTGTGGATTACTTAAAACACTTTTGCCTTTCTGCCATCTACATTTGGGAGAATTAGTTAGACAGTATACCCTCCTTTAAAAAGTTGACAAAGGAAAAATATCAAGAATGCAAGTCAGGCTCTCTTTATCTGCGAACAACATTAGAGAAGTGTTGCCATATCAGATTCTTGATCCTAATGCCTGAAATGTGATTGGGCGTTTGTTTATGGAAATCATTATCTGTACTGCTGCCTGCTTTATTAGTATAAAGCAAGAGTCAGCAAACTTTTTCTGTGAAGAGCCAGGGAGCAAATATTTGAGGCTTTGTGGGCTCTTCAGTTTCTGTCACGAGTTCTCTATTGTACCATTGTAGCCAAGGCTAGTCGTAGACAATATGGAAATGAATGGGCATGGCTGTATTCTAGTAAATTTCTTTTTGTAAAAATGGATCATAGTTTTCTAATCCCTGTGGAAGATAATTGAGAGTATGTTCGCATCTTCTTTTTAAAATCAGAGATAAATTCTTGCCCCTAAAGTTGTAATTGTTCATTACTTTGTTCCTCTGTGTGTGTGTGTGTGTGTGTGTGTGTGTGTGTAGAGTGTGTATATCTGATAAACTGTCAGATTTTGATTTCTGAAGCTGTGTGGGAATTGATTTTTCTAGTCAGTTTGACCACATCTCTGGAACACAGTGGGGATGATGGGGAATGCCTTGTTTGTCTGTGAGATTAAACCTGTATACCTTTTTATTCATAATTGAGTAGATTCTGAGTTACATTGGACAGAGACCTGGCTTTACAGTTGGATAGTCTGCAAAGTCCTTGGCTGGTGATGCAGCTTTTGTAGGGATCAGTCTTCTCATCTGTAACACAGTGCTAATTCTCACCTTATTGGGTTGCTGAGAATTGAGAGAGACCATGCATTTGAAGGCCAACCTCAGTGTCTGAAACAGATAAACCCAATAAACAGTAGTTCCTTCCAACTTGAATGAGAATCATATTCTGAAGGCTAAATGATTTTTGAAAAACTTTACTGTTAATTTACTGTTTTTTTCTTTTTTTTGAGACAGGGTCTTGCTATGTCACCCAGGCTGAAGTTATTGGTGATTCTGCCTCACTGCAGCCTGAATCTTTCAGGCTCAGGTGATCCTCCCACCTCAGCCTCCTGAACAGCTGGGATTATTGGTGAGCACCACCATGCCTGGCTTTTTTTTTTTTTTTTTTAATTTTTTTTATTTTTAATAGTGATGAAGTCATGCTATGTTGCCCAGGCTGATCTCGAACCCTTGGGCTCAAGTGATCCTCCAGCCTTGGCCTTCCAAAGTGCTAGGATCACAAGTGTGAACTTCCTCACCCTGCCCTGTGTTCTTTTTAAGGGGGAAAAATGCACCTCTGCATGCTTATGTACTCTGAATTATTTGGAGCTGTGCCTCTCAGACTGTCTGTGGTAAAGACCTAGTTTTGTTCCTAATTTGTCATGAACTGATGCTTTTATAAAATATAATACAATGAATTATTATTAAAAAAAGAAACAAAAACATACAAAACACATATAAAGCCCCCATTTTAATAATGAGATCCAATAAACACATACATTTTCTAAATGCTTACTGTCAATTTCTTTGTATTTCTTTGGGCGCTGGTAATAAACAATTGGCAAACCAGTACTGATCCATGAGCCACACTTTTAGGAGCACTAAGTTAGGGGGAAGCAAGTTCATGGCCATTTATTTAAAACATTCATATTAAGTACTCTTGGATAGAATTAGTTACTAAATAGACAATGAATTTATCCCTTCTTCTTTAAAAGTAGTTACCAACTGTAAGTAAAAATTATTTACTTACCCAAATCCATGTTCAACAGCCTCCCTCCCCATAATGTAAGATTGTTTGATTTGAGGTAACTGGAGATCTCATAGGGGAATAAAACTCAGTGGTTGTCTCCAGACCAAGATGGCCCTTGATTAGAGTGTCCCCATCCATAACGGGTTGATATGGGTTAGCTGTGTGCACACCCAAATCTCATCTTGAATTGTAGCTCCCATAATCTCTGTGTGTCATGGGAGGGACCTGGGGAAGGTAATTGAATCACGGGGGCAGGTTTTTCCATGCTGTTGTTGTGATAGTGGAAAAGTCTCACGAGATCTGATGGTTTAATAAAGGGCAGTTCCCCTGCACACGCTCTCTAACCTGCTACCATGTAAAATGTTCCTTTTCTCCTCCTTCGCCTTCCGCCATGATTGTGAAGCCTCCCCAGCCATGTAGGACTGTGAGTCCATTAAACCTTTTTCTTTTTTTGAGACAGAGTCTTACTCTGTCACCCAGGCTGGAGTGCAATGGCACAATCTCAGCTCATTGCAACCTCCACCTCCTGGGTTCAAGTGATTCTCCTGCCTTAGCCTCCCTAGCAGCTGGGATTACAGATGCGTGCCATCCCACCTGACTAATTTTTGTATTTTTAGTAAAGACAGGGTTTCACTATTTGGCCAGGCTGGTCTCAAACTCCTGACCTCAAGTGATCCGCCCTCCGTTGGCCTCCCAAAGTGCTGGGATTACAGGCATTAGCCACCATACCCAGCCAAACCTCTTTTTCTTTATAAATTACCCAGTCTCAAGTATTTCTTCGTAGCAGTATGAAAAGTGACTAATACCGGGTTCTCAGTGACTCCCTCACTAACCCTGAGAGCCCAGATCTCATAGGGTATAGGTATAAGAATCTCAGGTCCTCAGTTTCTCCTTTATCCCCTGTGTTCTGGCAGCACCTCCCATTACCTTTATGAATCCACGTATTTTATTATACTGCCGTTATTTTCTGTGACTCCTCCACAGAACTGTGGACTTTGCAGTAGGAACTATTTTATTCTCTTTTTGCCTCCCTGGCTCCTGGCAGACCCTAGATGTACCTCGAAAATGTACTGATGTGTGAATGAATGAGCGGATGATGTGTTCCAGGCCTCTCACCAGCCTGCCTTTCTTTATCTGCACACTCTTCACTTTGCTAGGGTCCCTCTCAAAAACACAACTGGATCAGGAGTAGTGGGGAGGGAGGAGAGGGAGCTGCTGCAAAGCAACACACTGCTGTCAACATTTTTCAATGCGCATAACCCAATAGAACATGCACAGTATATTTTGGGAAGTCAACTGTTTTTCTCATCCCTCATTTTTTGTTGCTGATTGTATTATAATATTGTAGGAAAGCAGCCAACAACAGTGCTACCACCTTCAATGCTGTCACATCGACTTTCTGGAAACTGTCAGGGCCACACCTTACTGTAGTTGAAATTCAATGGCACTGAGCTCTTGAGATTATAGATAGTAATTTTCTGGAGTACACACAATGGTGTGTGAACATATGACTGGGCTGGAATCTATCAAAGTGCTTGCATGGGATATAAAGATCATTGATGCATTACAGTAAGCCATTTATGGATATTTTATGGTATGTACACAGACTGACATCACTGGGCAAAGGCGATCAGAATTTCACCTGCATAATAACAATCATTTGCAAGGAAAAAGATCTTATCAAAAATAAATTGATAATGTGTAGTAATGGACTGGGTTTTTGGTGGTTACTCATTATTTGGGGGACCAGTAGAGTTAATAGCATACTGACTGAACAGTGACTTTAGATCAGGATGTCTGGATTCCCATCCCAGCTCTGTGACTTCATTCAAGTTACTTACCCTCATTGATGCATTACAGATTTTTCTTATCTGTAAAATGGAAGTAATAATAGTACTGAGGCCTAAGATATTGTGCAGCTTAAATATGATAACTCAGGTAAAGCACCGAGTGGTGCCAATATTCCTTTACCACTCTTTATCATCACTTGATGTATGTAGATTGTCAGTCTAGTAACACTTTTGGAAAGAAATGACACCCTTTAGAGTACCAATAGCAGTTGTATTTGTAAACCTCTTCTATGGGTAGAGTTCTAATTTAAGATATTTTTGCCCTTCTTAACTATTTTATATACATTAATTTATTCCTCTGGAGAATCTTTGAAATAAAAGTTAGCTTTAACTTTTAAACACTTAAAATTGAGAGTTGATATACAGCTCGCTAAAAATAAATTACTAAAACTCTAGAAAAATAATAAACTATGAAGTTTTACTAATTCAAGGACTGCAGTATTGGGAAATATTGTGAAAACTAGTTATATAGAGAATAAATAAAAGTTAGAATATAGAGTTTGTATATATGGCATGAATATAATTAAGCAAATATTAGGTTGGTGCAAAAGTTATTGCGGTTTTGACATTATAGAAAAAACCGCAATTACTTTTGCACCAACCTAAATATACATATTTTAAGATGTATAGATTAAGTACTACAGCTTGGGATAAGATGTTTAGATAAGTAAGTGTTGTGATGAAGAATGGCTCTTTTTCCCTTTACTATCCAGTGTTCATGATGCTTCTGTAATGTTTTTGGTTTTTTTGTTTTGGAGTTTTGCTCTTGTTGCCTAGGCTGGAGTGCAATGGCGCAGTCTCGGCTCACTGCAACCTCCGCCACCCGGGTTCAAGAAATTCTCCTGCCTCAGCCTCCCAAGTAGCTGGGATTACAGGTGCCTGCAACCACGCCTGGCCCATTTTTTGTATTTTTAGTAGAGACGGGGCTTCACCATGTTGGCCAGGCTGGTCTCGACTTCCTGACCTCAGATTATCCACCTGCCTCGGCCTCCCAAAGTGCTGGGATTACAGGTGTGAGCTACCATGCCTGGCCCTATAATGATTTTATAATTAAAAATTTTCAAAGACCAAACATAAGTTACTCGTTCTAATCACTCAAAATGATAGACATTAAAAAATCATATTGAATCTGAGTATGTCTTTTATTATAGCTAGGATATTTATTGAATTTATTTACAGACTGTTGGTTAAAATCAAGTAACTGCTTTGTAAATTAACTAACTTCCTAGATGGCTAAGAGCAAACAGAGTCTCTTCGTTTTATGTTTAGGTACCCAACCAAGAACAATTCTCTTGAAACTCAGTCTGTGACATTTTGTAGACATTTCATAAAGGAGCTTTTCAAGGCCAGTGAGAAGTCAGCAACACAAACCTCTTTTGTGATCAGTTCAGGGGATCCCCGGAGATCAGCCTGGTCTCTGGAGTGTACGAGGAGATATCCAGTTACAGCTCAGGGCAGGGGCAGATCTGGTTCATCATGTGATTGCGGTGACAGCCTGCCAAGCTCACAGCTGCCTTGTAGGGGCTGTGGGCCCACCTGCCAGCTCCATTATTCCCATTTAAGGTCAGGCCCACAGGGACTTTTCCCATTAAACCCTGAATGTCTTCATTTTCAAGAAGTTTTCAAAGCATCATGAAAGACTAAGCAGGGCAAATGATGGTGTGATTGAACCCACCTCAGTTTATTCAACAGCAGGACTGTTTATATGTTTCAGTTGGTCCTGCCCTTTGTCCGTCCTAGGCTGTCCCCAAAGTGTCTCTTGATACTGGACACAGTTTTACAATAAGCAAAGGTGATTTACCTAGGTAAATCTTTGCCCCAGAGAGTGACAAGAAGAAAACCTGCTTTTTGTACGTTTGAAGAATCCCATATGGTAGACTCTGACACATCTCATAGCGAATGTTCTTGTTCTTATGACCAAACGTCTTCCTAAATTAAAAAAAAATTAAATATTGACCAAAATAAATGACATTTTGCCTATACAAAATTGTTGAACATGTAAAAATGCCTCTGGTACCGGAAGATGTCTTCACACTGACAGCCCTACTGAAGACTTGCTCATCATTCCAGGAGGTATACCTCTATTTTGACATTTCCTTTAAAGAGAAATCCTTTTGAATGCACGCAGTAAGGTGTAGGAGAGCAGGCCAGGTGTGGTGGCTCATGCCTGTAATCCCAGCACTTCAGGAGGCTGAGGCGGGCAGATTACTTGGGGTCAGGAGTTCGAGACCAGCCAGGCCAACATGGTGAAACCCCGTGTCTACTAAAAATACAAAAATTAACTGAGTGTGGTGGTGCATGCCTGTAATCCCAGCTACTCGGGAGGCTGAGGCAGGAGAATTGCTTGATCCCAGGAGGTGGAGGCTGTAGTGAGCCTAGATCTTGCCACTTCACACTCCAGCCTGGGTCATGGAGCGAGACTCTAACTCAAAAAAAAGAAGTACGGAGAACATTAGTCACTGAGATTTCTACATGTCATAGTGGAATATAAATCAGTTTGAATTCCTACATTGTTTGAGAAGATTTTTTAAATTTTTTATATTTTTAAATTGATGCATTATAGTTATACATATTTATTGGGTACAATTTGATGTTTCAGTACATATCTGTGTTGCATAATGATCTAGCCAGGGTAGTTAGTGCACCCAGCACCTTATGTGTTTATTGTTTCTTTGTGATGAGAACATTCAAAAGCCTCTCTTCTAGCTATTTGGTAATATGTAGTATTTTACTGTTAACTGTAATCACTCTACAGTAGAACACCAGAATTTATTCCCCCTACCTAACTGTAACTTTGTACCCATTGACCAACCTCTCCCCTCTACCCTCTTTCCAGTCTCTGGTCACCACCATTCTTATTTGAGTAGATTTTTAAAATCCACTAAAGTTTATGGAGACTGTTTAGGAAAAACTCTCAAACTGTTTTTCCTCTCCTCTCACACTACAACAATCAACACGGAAGACTTCTGTGACCAAATGTGTGAGAGTTTTTCGCCACCAACGAGCAGCAGACACCAGCAAGTCCAGGCCTCCAGAACCTCTGACCAACCAGCTTCAACTTGGGGTTCCTACGACTCTCCTTTTCTGGTTCAATTAATCTGCTGGAGTGGCTCATAGAACTTAGGGAAACACTTATGCTTACTGGTTTATTATAAAAGATATTACAAAGGATACAGACGGAGAGATGTTGAGGGCGAGATATGGAGTAAGGCACGCAGAGCTTTCATGCCTTCCCTGGGCGCCACCCTCCGGGAACCTCTACATGTTCAGCTGTCCAGAAGCTCCCTGCACCCTCTTGGGTTTCTATGGAGGCTTCATTAGATAGGCATGATTGACAACCATGTAGAAATGTGATTGAACAAAAAGGGTATGATCTCAGACTAACAGACTGAGTGGAGGAATCCAGCAAGGCTTGTCTGTTTAAATTCTTCTTGGCCTCTCTGTACAGCATTCTTTCCTCGAACGTATGCGGCACAGCCCTCTCAGGAATGAGGGTCTTTTGACCCACAATCAGATTAGAATGCTGCCTGGGCAAGTAGAAGAAAAACAGGAGAAGTTCAGAGAGAGAGAGAGATTCTGTTTTCTGAGGTCTGCTCCTGAGACCTGAAGTGCCCCAAGGCTATAATAAATGACTGCACCAAGGGCTATTGGAAGTTAGGAACCAGGAACCATGGATGAATGCCTACACACATAGACATACACACACAAAATCATAATATCACAGAGACCAGCTTTCACTTTTCTCCTGCTATTGTGCGATGTAGAATCATCGGTGGGAAGAAAAGCATTTTGTATATCAAATGTCCTCATATCCGAACTGATCTTGGATAATATGTTGTTTAGGAAATCTGTCTGGCTCATTGGATTAAAGTTTGGATCATACGTTTTCTATAAAATATAGTATAATGAAAAAATATGTTTATTTTTTCCTTTGGAGACAGAGTCTCACTCTGCTGCCCAGGCTGGAGTGCAGTGGCACAATCTCAGCTCACTGCAACCTTCGCCTCCCAGGTTCAAGCAATTCTCCTGCCTCAGCCTCTTGAGTAGCTGGGACTACAGGCATGCGCCACCACGCCTGGCTAATTTTTTGTATTTTTAGTAGAGACAGGGTTTCACCATGTTGGCCAGACTGGTCTCAAGCTCCGGAGCTCAAGTGATCCACCCCCTTCAGCCTCCCAAGGTGCTGGGATCACAGGCATGAGCCATCGTGCCCGGCCAATGAAAATAATTTAAATGTTCTCTTTATTGAAAACAGTCTAAAATTTATATGAAGTTGTAATTTGAGCCAAAGTAAAAACCCTTTTTTTTACTTTTTTATTTTAAAAATGAACCATTTTATGTACTTATTTATTTTTATTTTTTTCAAGACTCTCCACCCAGGCTGGAGTGCAGTGGCACTATCTTGGCTTACTTAGCCTTGACCTTCCTGGGCTCAGGCGATCCTCCCACTTCAGCCTCCTAAGTAGCTGGGACTACAGGCGTGCACCCAGCTAATTTTTGTATATTGGGTAGATAGGGGATTTTGCCATGTTTCCCCAGCTGGTCTTAAACTCCTGAGCTCAAGCCATCCTCCGCCTCGGCCTCCCAAAATGCTGGGATTATAGGCGTGAGTCACCACGTCTGGCCAAAACACATTTAAATGGGATTTTTTTGTTGTTACTGAATTTAAATAATTCAGAAACAACTTCAGAAGAAAGAATAAGAAGCAAAACTTCCCTCCGAAGGATTTAAGGATTTTTTTGTTTTTGTTTTTGTTTTTGTTTGAGACTGAGTCTCGCTCTGTCGCCCAGGCTGGAGTGCAATGGCGCGATCTCGGCTCACTGCAACCTCCTCCTCCTGGGTTCAAGCAATTCTTCTGCTTCAGTCTACCAAGTAGCAGGGACTACAGGCGTCCGCCACCACGCCCGGCTTATTATTTTTGTATTTTTAGTAGAGACAGGGTTTCACCATGTTGGCGAGGCTGATCTTGAACTCCTGACCTCAGGTGATCCACCTGCTTCAGCCTCCCAAAGTGCTGGGATTACAGGCGTGAGCCACCGTGCCTAGCCAGATTTAAGGATTTTGACTAGTGGGGTCATGTGGAGGCTCAGTGATGCCAGAAGGCAGCTCACTTCTGTTTTCTTCATGGGGGTGTCCAGGGAAAATCTAGCTCATAAGGAAGGATAAGCACAGGAGGCCCTTGATGGGAAGCCAGCTCATGGCAAGGGAGTGGGGGATTGGTAGTGGGGGACAGCGGTTATTCACACTTTCCGAAGGAGAGGGTTTTCCATGCTATCTGAGCCCTCTGGCCATAAATTCCCCATTTGGATCCACTGGAAACACTGGGTTTGGCAATGGAGGAAGAAGGAAAAAGCTTGGCAGCCTAGAAGCAAGTCTGAGGGGAAAGATGTGAACCATTTCCCAGGGACCATTTGCTCCCTGACACCTGTGCCACTTGGAACATCAGGTGGATCATCACTTCTAGAAACTCGAGTTGAACATCTGTTTGAATGGTCTTAGGTCTGCAGCCTCCACCCTTGAGATGAAAAGGTTTTGTCTAGCTTCCCACACTCTCCCCCGGGAATCATGTGCTGTTAGTTCAAGGAACAGAATCTAAGATGATAAGAAGAAATCGTTCCTTCCAGCCTTTCTTCAAGGTCTTTGAATTACCTTTGAAGGTCTCCAGCTCTTCATCCTCACGGCTCATCTTGTCTTTTGCTTCAGAACTTTCCTCTTCTTGTTCCAAGTCATGATCTGCCTTGACAGGTAATATCCTGAGAAGCTCCATTTCTTTCTGACAACGTTCGTTCATTTCCTTTCCTCTGTCCTGAAGATTTTGAACTGCACTTTCAGTTGAGGTTCCCTCAGTCTAAAGCTTGTTAAGATGATCTGTCAGGTCAGTTTTTGTGTCCTCTTTTTTAGAAATGTTGGCATAGAGTTTATTTTTCTCTCTCTTCTGGGTGTTGAGATGCACACAACCTGGCAGCATCAGTCAGTTTCCTCCCGGCTTCTCTTGCTGTTCATCCACATGGTCTCTGTCTCCTGTGTCCCAATTACCACCTGCGCTCTCTTCTCCAAGGGGAGCTGCCAGGTCTTTAACCTTTCACACAGCTTCCTCCAGTCTTCATATGACCTTCTGTTGAGACTCTAGAGCTCTGTATGAAAATCCTGAGTTTTTTTTTTTTTTCCTTTTGCCCTTAATAGTATTAAGCTTATTGTATTTTTTCCGTAAAGACTTGTGTCTTTATGGATTTAGTTTCTGCTTATAGAGATTAGCTCTCTCTTGCAGTATCAGACATCGGCTCATCTTAATCTGTACATGGCGATTTTTCTTTCCCAAATTGGTTTGTTATAAATCTGAGATGCACCAGATTACACGGTTGGACATGTTCAAGGATCTGGCATTCTGGGCTTGTATCTTCTTCCGACACGGGATAAAACCTGACAAGAGCTTTGCTTTTACTAGAATTAGTGCTGAGCTCTAATGGCATGTTCTCATTTCTCTGTGTAGAAAGGTTTTATTTTTTGTTGGTTTGTTTCTACCTACTGAGAAATGCTGCCTAAGCTAAGGGAATTGTTAACACCAGCTATCCCAGCACATAGTACCTCCTTCTGTTAATAATCAAGGAGGACAAGACTTGGGCCCATATAATTAGATAATTCTGCACAAAACAATGCATTGTATCACAGGTTGGCCAAATGTACAGCTCATGGCGGGAGAGTTTCTCTGTAACACCCCAAACTGCCACAGCTGGGCCACAACACAACATAGCGAATATTGGGCAGGGATCTGCCCCAAACCAAGGTTGCACCCGGCAGCTAGAATGGACCATGAGTGGAGAGGATCAACTGGGGTGCAGGCCTGGTCCAAGAGAAACTCACACCCTTAACCCTACCCATAGCTGCTTCTTTCCACTTCTTGGAACTTTGTTTTCTGTAGCCTTTGAGGCCACACCTCATCATCTGCACATGCTGTTCCCTCTGCCTGGAAAGCTCATCCCCTGAAAGCACACGTGGGGACAGTATCCATTTGCAGGAACCTCACCCCTGTGACAGTAGTGCAGGGCAGTGCCAAGCACAGAGTGGGGGTTCAGTGCTTCATGCATTTTTGTGGAAGGACAAGTGAGTGAGTGGGTGATAGGGGCAAAACCACATTTGCCATCCCTGAAGGTTCACATATAATGCCCTGCTGACTCAGCATACCAAGCCTACCAGAGTTTTCAACTCCTTTCAGAACTCTGTGCTGAGAGGTGGAGAGAAGAGGCGGCAACAGCTTCTGGCCTGGGTGATCCCCGTTCCCATTCCTCTACTCAAGCTCAAGTAGATTTGAAAACAGCATATCTTTGAATACCCAGTCTAAGTAGTGAGTCATAGGAGCAGCTGCTGCTGCCGTTAGAAAATGTGAGGCCATAGTCTTTTCTATAATGCCGTGTAGAAACAATGGAATCCAATGCAATAGAGTTGATGCTACAGAGAGAATATCAATGGCCTTAGGGGGCTTAAAAAAAAAATCCGGCCAGGTGCGGTGACTCACGCCTTTAATCCCAGCACTTTGGGAGGCCAAGGCAGGCAGATCACAAGGTCAGGAGTTCAAGACCAGCTTGACCGATATGGTGAAACCCCATCTCTACTAAAAATACAAAAATTAGCCAGGTGTGGTGGCGTTCGCCTGCAGTCCCTACTACTCGGGAGGCTGAGGCAGGAGAATTGCTTGAACCCAGGAGGCACAGATTACAGTGAGCCAAGATCACGCCATTGCACTCCAGCCTCAGTGATACCATCTCAAAAAAAAAAAAAGATCTGTGTCAACTGGGACTGAATCAAAAGGGTGGGGAAGAGCAGAGCTAACAATCAGCCTGATTTTTTAAACCTATAAAGAACCTCGAAACATAGTACGTGTCATGCCTGTGTCACACCACACAGTTGCTTCTCAGTCAAGTATATAACCTGTGCCTGGCACATAGTAGGCACATAATACATATTTGTTGAGTGAACAAATATGGTAAGTACTACAGTTCTGAGTTACAGGTAACTGAAATAAAATGTGTAAGAATGTCTGATGGGGGTACGGGTGCGATGGCTCACTCGTGTAATCCCAGCATTTTGGGAGACCGAGGTGGGTGGATCACGAGGTCAGGAGTTCGAGACTAGCCTGATCTACGTGGTGATACCCCGTCTCTACCAAAAATACAAAAATTAGCCAGGTGTGGTGTCGAGCGCCTGTAATCCCAGCTACTCAGGAGGCTGAGGCAGGAGAATCATTTGACCCCAGGAGGCGGAGGTTGCAGTGAGCCGAGATTGTACCACTACACTCCGGCCTGGGTAACACAGCGAGACTCTGTCTCAAAAAAAAAAAAAAAAAAAAATTTTCTGATGATTATTTAATATTTATTTACCATGGGTTAATTATTCATTTGCTTTATCTGTTTGTTCTATGACATGTTGTTTCTTCCTAACTGGTCTGTAGTTTCGTTCCCTTCTATCTCTTAGATTGCTGCAGATTCATGTTTATAATGTTTCTTGGCTTTGCAGGTACTTCTGGTGTGATCCAGGCCCTGATACCTGGCCCAGAGGAGGGGAAAAATAACTCACCATTATTCTTAGCTCACACCTCTCCCACTCAACCCCAAAAAGTCAGTGCTGTTTTTACCAGAAAAGCGTGAAACTGTTCATTTTTGAGAGCCACGCTTATACTTTAGACACAAATGTTGCTGGAGAGAGGCCAAAGGCAGGAGAGAGTAAGCAGGTAGTGAGGGTGTAGGTGAGTGGAGCATGTGAATGGATTTTTCTCCCTGAAGTGTCTACTTTTCCCTCCTCCATGCCATTCGCTGCAGTGGGCACTAGCAAAAGTTTGAGTTTTGCTTCCACAGTGGAGGGAAAAGAACCACAACATGTTCATTAAGAAGGTTGTGGGTTTTTGTTGTGGGAAGCTAGAAAAGCGGCTGACCACTGAAATTGAAGCTATTTACGGGAATATGTATAGTGTGAGCCATGTAAGGTGAGATGTGGGGTGTGGGCCCTGCACCCAGCCCTCAGTCACTCCTCTCCTCCGCAGTGGCTAGCTGCATCTAGGGTGAGGAGGGAAAGCAGACCATGTCTAGATGACACCTGCTGAGCTCTCCCAGGACAGGCCTGCCTGAGCCCCCATCCCTGCAAAACCAAAGCTCTTCACCTGGGTTTCTGCAGGCTCCAGGGGACGGGCAGTGATAGGCTCTCTGCCTGGTCCCTTTCCTGTCCTCTTGCACTGGGTCCTGTGGAGAACTGGTTCTGTTGTAAGTTAAATGCCCCCACCTCTTGACCTTCTTCACAGACTGTTCCTTCAAAACTTTATGTTTCCACCATCTTGTTCCCCCTGCCCAAAGGGGAACACATCTCCGGTAGCCTTTTCTAAAGGAAGCTCTGTGCTTTCCCGGGCTGGGAGGGGGTAACGGCCTTGCCTAGTTCCATGTTGCTGATTCTAGATACCTTCTTTTTATTCCTTGTACAGAAGCCCTTCCTCTTCAGGGGTCTGGCCACCTGGCTGGACCTTGCCCTCTCTTGTTCCTTGCAACTCCCATGCGTAGCTCTGGCTCATTCCTCCACACTCATGGAGACCTTGAATGCCTTTGTTAGATGCTCCTCACTACCAAGGCCAGTGGCCTTCACCACCACACCTGAGTTCTTGTTATCTGAGAAAACTCCTCCCCTGCTGACATGGAGCAGTGCTCTGTTACTGTCACTGCCTGTCCTTCGGGTGTGCCCAGTGTACTTATTCTGCAAGAGAGAGACCTACCCAGTCTCCTGCCTTCATACCATTCTTTCCTACCATCTCCACACCATGCAGTCATTAGTTCAGTCATTTCTCTTGAAGTTATTTTGACTTCCATCCAAGCTGATTACTACCTCCTCTGAACCACTTCTGTGTCTGGCCCATATTTCTCTTAGTACCTATTGGTTTACAGCTGGGAAGGGATTACTTAGGATCTGGCTGGGTCCCTAGCACCTAGTAAATCTCTTCACATATTGCTGGCATGGAGGGCATGCTTTGTTGAGCTGATGGAAACTATTGATGGGTTAACATTTGAAAAATATTAGTATATTCAGTAAAAATACTGACAAAGGAGGCAAATCTATGTCCCCCTTGAAAAAAATTACGCGGACAGACATGGTGGGTCACACCTGTAATCCCAGCACTTTAGGAGACAGAGGTGGGAGGATCACTTGAGGCCAGGAGTTTGAGACCAGCCTGGCCAACATGGTAAAACCCCATCTCTACTAAAAATACAGAAATTAGCTGGGTGTGGTAGCGGACGCCTATAGTTCCAGCTACTGTGGGGCTGAGGCACAACATTCGCTTGAACCCAGAAGGGTTCAAGAGGCTGCAGTGAGCCGAGATTGTGCCACTCTACTCCATCCTGGGCCACAGAGCAAGAGTTTGTCAAAAAAAAAAAAAAAAAGAAAAAAAGAAAAGAAAAGACGTGAAGATTGTAGAAAAAATATCCATTCCAGAAATTCGACTGTACGACTCTTTTTCCAGATTCAATTATGTAACTTAAACAAAAAACTATGATCAAAGTAATATATACACGTAATTTAAAAACAAAATAGATAAGTAAGTTTTTAATGAAAAGCAACCATTCCCTCCTTCCCTACCTCTAGTCTTGAATTACAGGGTCAACCATTTTTAAATGTTCTGTTTTCAGTTCTTCTGGTGCTTACTGCCATATCTCTAAGTTTAATCTCAAATAGGACTAATGAAAAACAGCTCTGAAAAATAATGAAAAGTCATAAAATATGTAATGATCATTGTTCACATGGAATCATTCTTACTAGTTTCATTGTGAAAATCATTAAAAATATTCTAGACAAATGCCTTCTATGTAATGATATTATTGAATTGAACATATTCATCTCTCACTTTTCTCTTTGTCTTTTAGAATTAGAAAGAAAATGTTTTTGAGATGCTTGTATATTTTAACAGTCAGAATAAAAGTGGTCTTTTTTCCTCCCCTCCCTTTCCTTTCCCATGTTCTCTGCCTCTTGTGGGTTACAGTATGGGAAGTTATAGCACCTGATTTACAAAACCATGATAAGCACCGTATGTAGCTCTTTAAAGCTATAGCTTACTCTGTTTTTGAATCCTGTCTCCAAAGCTGGACTTAGAAAGCGGCTGTCTCTCCACTCTAAGCCAGCATTATGAGAAACGTTATTGAGGAGATGCATGCTTTTTGAAAAAGGGCACAATCTAGATGCCTCAATTTGGAGTGCAAAGTGGCTGCCTATGGTTGAAAATAAGTAGGTAGGTAGAGACTGTAGTGTATTTAATTAAAAGTACTGTGCTAAAAAAAAATTGTAGCAATTATATATTATTAACCTAAGTGGTGCCAAGGCTTTGAAGTTGTTTGCTATGCCCTTGATTGCATACCCTCTGAGTTCGGCTGTTCAGTTATGTAGGTATTTAGAAGAAGAGCAACACAGTAAACGCAAGTACCAAATAAGGATCTTTGGAATTCTGTGCAACATATCTAAGCTATTGCTACATGAATCCAATCTTTTGCTGCTATAGTTAGACAGCGATTATGCTGTTTTTCCCAGCCCACTCCCCAATTAGACATTGTTTAGTTGATTGGAAAATGCATGTTGTATATGTCAACTAAAATCAGGTTGTCATTTTTGGGCTTAAATGGAGGAGTCTTTTCTTTTCAGCTATAGTAAATGAATAAAGAAAGTGAAGATCTGAGAAGAACTGTGCTGAGTCCATTATCATAAGAAAGCCAGGCTTTGCAAATGTAGGGCTTAGTAGTCATTATATGTGTGTCAGGCAGCTGGGGCCATCCCTGGCTAAGAAGAGACTGGAATGTACTGTTCTTTATTAATAACTCTGCAAGGTGGCAAGGGTTTCAGGGAAAAGAATAAAGTAAGTTTCGGGATCTGATTTTATAGTTTTAAGCTGTTCTCAGCTATAGTTACCAAATAGAAAAGACTTATTGAGTGCCTCAGACATGCCTGACAGCTAGAATTTGACAGCTGAAAATGCCTGGGAACGAATGGTCCTATCCTCTCATTTTACAGAAGAGTAAACTGCAACTAGAGAGGCCAAGTGACTTATTCAAAGTCCCTCTCTAACTGACTTGGACAAATCCTTGCATCACTAAGTCTGCTACATGTTTTACTAGATCTGAACATTTTAATGCATTTTAATATCCACTATTTGTCAGAGCTTTGTTACTCTAAATTACTATGGAGTTCTTTTGCATGTTAAGAAACAAAAGTCTTCATTTTTGTTTGTTTTTGAGAGAGAGTATTGCTCTTTGCCCAGGCTGCAGTGCAGTAGCACAATCTTGGCTCACTGCAACCTCCGCCTCCTGGGTTCAAGTGATTCTCCTGCCTCGGCCTCCCAAGTAGCTGGGACTACAGGCGTCCGCCACTACACCTGGCTAATTTTTGTATTTTTTTAGTAGAGATAGGGTTTCGCCATGTTGGCCAGGCTGGTCTCAAACTCCTGAACTTAGGTAATCTGCCTGCCTCAGCCTCCCAAAGTGCTGGGATTACAGGCGTGAGCCACCATGCCCGGCGCCTTCATTTGTTTACTGATGTAAACATTTGTTGAGCATGTGCTGTGTTCAAGGCACTCTGCTATTTTTCAAGATATGACTTGGTAGCTTAATATAAACTTTAGTGTTCAACTCAAGACTAGAGCCTTCTTTGGCTCCTTCTGATCAATAGCTTATCCCATATGGGAGTTATCAAGCATTCATACAAAGTATATTTCTTGGTACACATGCAGGAAGTGTGGTTGAAAAGGTTTATGGAATGTTTAGCCCTCTGCCTTCCAATACAGTAGTAACTAGCCACATTTGACCACTTAAATTAGAATTAACTTACTTAAAAATAATTAAAAATTTAGTTCTCTGGCCACACAACTAAATTTGGAAATGTGCAGGACAGAGCAGATATACAACATTGCCATCATCATAGAAATGTATATTAGACAACATAGTTCTATCCCTATTTACTCCAGAGTCACTTATAATGAGTCTAGATCTGGAAGTGAAAGACCTGAATTTGGACTCCACATTCACGACTCTCCTTGTTCTATAAGCTGTAAGGTCTCAGGCAGAGCCTTTAACCTGGAAACCTTCCATTTCTTTTGGGTAAAATGAGGTTACATCTCCTACATCTGTAAAATGCTTTCAGTTATATCTAAAGTGATGACATAGACAAAGATAGAAGTTGGGGTTGTTGTTAACTTGGTTAGCAACTAAAAAATATAATACTTGATAATCTTTGCCTCTTTGCTTCATGGGGAATTCAAGGCATAGTGTTTCAAATTCATTTGCTCCTTGGGAGCATTCTGCACCCTGCAATCAGCTGTGCCTTTATTCTTTAGTGTATTGTACAACGAAACATTACCTTCTGCCAAACTTCCTGCTGAGGTTTGCTCTTCACTCAGTCAGATTTTCTTGTAAGACTCAGTGTAGTGTTATGGTTATGACTGTGGGCTCTGGAGATAATCACCTTGCTCTGCCAGCTCTGCCACTTACTCATAGTGTGACCTTGGCAAGTCTAACCTTATTTTATCATCTCTAAATGGGAGGGAGGGAGATTTAAATAAAAGGACATATGCCATAGAGTTTTGTGAGGGTTAAATGATCTATTATCCATGTACTTGGCCTAGTGACTAGAACTTAGTAAGTTCCCTATAAATTGTTCTTGTTAATAATAATGCGATGGTGATGTATTAATAATTTGGTCGGAGTATACAGTCCAGACACAAATCTTGAGCACCAAAAGATAGAATGTGTGACAGCCAAAGTTTTGAGGTTCACTAGAGAGACACTTTCTTACCCATCGTTGAACAACTTGGGGAAACTGCTATGTGGTTCTTTCTCCATGTTCCCCTATCCTCTGCACAGGGTCTCAAAGGCACATAAATGCCTAGGAGAGGCAGGCAGGTAATACACAGACATAAAGCAGACTGTGGGTGAGAGATTGTAGAGAATAGAAAGGATTTCATTAGCATGGAGAATGTGTACCCTGTCTAAGTGGTCTAAATCCACTGCCAAGCTTCATTGAGCCAGTTACAATCATGTGGGAATGGAGTATTAGTAAATGATGTTTATATGAAATCTCCAAATGTCAATATTGGCTTAATTTTTATTTAAAACTATATGTATACTAGACAGAATATGTATGTGGGCAGACACTGGCCCATGGGCCATCACTTTACCATCTTTTCTTTAAGGCAACATTTCCCAGTGTCTTCCCAAGAATGCTAACGCTGTTAATTTGGAATTACTTGGAAAGAAGGTCCTATAGCCAAAAAAATTTGGGAAACCTTAGTTCTGTGACCAAATTACATTTAGAAAATACTTCACCCTGCATTTCATTCCCAAAATTTATTTGATCAGAGAACCTTGCTCCCGAAGAAGACTTGTGAACCTCTCCATGGGGCTACACGAGGGAGATGAGTGTCAGTGTTTTGGAGAATGACAACAACAGGGACAGATCTCAAGGACCTCTTTTTATTTAATAGACATAAATTGAATCTTAGTTGACATTTAGGAAGAAATCATTATCTTACGTTACTAACCTTTTGTGATGCAAATGGAACCACTGAATGTCCATTTTGTTAGATTTTCTGTTTTTAAATAAAAGATCTTATCATCTGACACCTAATGCCAGAATATATGTGCTATTTAATATGGTTTATATAGGAATAGATATTGAAATAATTGCTTTTGTTTGGAAATTAGCTTAATATGTTAGCATAAGAATATGTGCAGCCAAATTTAGGATTGGTAATGTTACGAGAACTAGAGCGATGCTTATGAGAATAATGTTTGGACATGTCAGATACACTTTCAACTTTCCTACTCTTTCATTATAGCAATGACTTTTATTTGGCACAAAGGGATATTCTCATGTTCATCAATGAAATTTGTGTATAGTCAATGGCAAGAGGTGAAAAAAATTCCTCTAAAAGGAATTCAGTTAGCCTTCTATTTAGGCTGTAACTCTGACATGCTCTCAAGAATTCCTTTGGTAACAACCTCAATTTACCTTGTCTGCTATTTCAGATGTGTCTTAAAATAGCATAATTTCCCACAGTTTTATTAAAATTGTGGTGCCTCTCAACTTAGTAAAATGTTTCTGCATTAGATTTAATTTAATTGCATTTTCGTGTGTCTTTATTCAGAAGCTCAAATTCAATTTGAGAACACAGTTAACTAATCTAGTCTTTCCGGGGATTTTACTTTGGTTAGCCTTTGGATTTGGGGGAGGGATATAGATTTTTTTCCTTGATGTTTTTCAAAGGTATTTCTGGATATGAATATAGGAATCAGAGAACAAGAAGGCACAAAAGACTCACTCACCTGAAGCTGAATCTATTTCAAATACTGAGAATTAGAAAGCTTTGGGTACATGGAATGGAGGTGTCTCACACCCTTAGCACAGCTGCTTCACTATGATAAGAAAGCAGAGCTCGATTTATGCTGACTTTGTATCTAACCAGTTTATCCTGCAAACTGTTGGGGGAGAAAAGGAAGAAATTCCTGTGAAATACAGCTAATGTTGGTCTTTCAAAGCACACAAAATGAAAAACTGTGAGCATGACGCAAACTTGCAGGGGGGACTCCCAACAGGATTTCCTGTGGTGGAAAGGAAGCTTGTTGGAAGGCTTTTAATTCATTCAGAAATGTGGAGACCAATATGACTGAGAGCTGGGTTTCACAGTTACAGAATCTAATATAATACAGTCAGCTCAGGACATCCCATTTCTAAGTTAGAAGAGAATTATGCATTCTGTGTTCATTTTGAACAGCCATATTGTTATCTTGAATGAGAATATTTTCCTTGGACATTTAATGTATTCCCTTCTGATAATTTTAAAAGGTAATTGTCAGATAAAAAGAACACTTCATTGGGCACTTCTGTCTCTGTTCCAGTATGGGAAATTTCCTTAAATTAAAATTTAAATCATTCCAGGTTTTAAACTGAATGTGTTGCTGAGACTTTTAAGAGATTTATATTATATAAATATTACAAAACTGAAGGAAACTCTACAAACAATCCAGAATTATTCAATCTGGAATCATCTGAAATGATAGTAGACTCAAAGCATTGGTTATGAGCTGATAAATGTATGTTAATGTTATTTTAGTTAATCACTAGGGTATCTTCACATTTGCCACTGTTTTATATTGTTTTACATTTTTAAAAAGACAGAAAATGTTTAAGTAAGTTTGAATGCATAGATACCTTTTGGTAAAAGGAATGCTAGGGAAACCTCACGTGTTTGACATTTTTTGTTGTTTTAAACTGGACCAGTTTAGTCTATTAGTCTATTGGAAAAGGTGTGACATATATTTCATTTCTTACCTCATTGACCACATGTCATTGGTTAAGTTTCACTATTGTTTTTGCCAACTTACTTAGAACCAGCTGAGTTACCATGAATACATTAAAAAGTACTAAAGTATGATATGCCATACCTTAAAACTTCCGCAAGAATGAAGTTTACCTTCTCAAAAATAGAACCAGGCTTGGCACGATGGCTCACACCAGTAATCCCAGCATTCCTAGCACTTTGGGAGGCGGAGGTGGGCGGATCACTTTAGCTCAGAAATTTGAAACCAGCCGGGGCAACACAGTGAAACTTTGTCTCTACAAAAAAATACAAAAATTAGCTGGGTGTGGTGGCATACACCTGTGGTCCCAGCTACTCCAAAGGCTGAGGTAGGAGAATCACCTGCAGTGAGCCGTGGAGTGCCATTGTACTCCAGCCTGGGCGACAGAGTGAGAGCCTGTCCCCCTACTCCCCCCTCCCAAAAAAAAAAAAAAAAAGAACCAAGTTTGCTACATAATAGGAATATTATAAATTGTACTTTTGTTGTTAAAAGAAAAACCTTAGACCAATTAAATTTAACAGAGTTTAATTGAGCGAAGAACAATTCACCTGTCATGCAGCTACCGAATCAGAATAGGTTCAGAGAGACTCCAGCACAGCCACTTGGTGGAGGTTATGAACAGAAAAAGGAAAGTGGCTACAGAAATTGGAAGTGAGATACAGAACCACCCAGATTGGTTACACCTCTGCGTTTGCCTTATTTGAACATGGTTTGAACAGCTGGCCACCTTTGATTGGCCAAAACTTGGTGATTGGCACAAGAGTAGTTTACAGACTGTTTACACATCCAGTTAGGTTACAGTTCATTATGTACAGGGAAACCTTGGACTCAACTTAAAATATGTAAGGAGGCAGCATTAGGCTAAACTTAATTTAACAGTGTGCATGTGATTTTTAAAATCTCTGTATTATATATATTTGTAAGAGTTTAAATAGAAGCTATGAAGTGACTCCTTATATAATAAATGTAAGGAATCTTTGCTCCAGTGTATCTGCGTTTAGAAATAACTCACTAATAAATATGAGGCACTGAACTCAATGCAGAGGTCATGTTAGTGTCAAAAAACTTTCTAGAAGCTTGATAGAGCTCTTAACAGGGTTTATTTTATTTTGGGGGACAGCATGTAATAAATTTTAGTCTTAAACTGATACAGATTTCATGATACCTCCAATGGACTATTCTACGTTTAATTTGGTAAATAAGTGATGTTGATGACAACAGCTTTGCAGTTATGAACTAAGCAATGCCTTATATCTCTGCTTGCCCTTGCTGTTTTTTTTTTTTTTTTAAGATGGAGCCTCGCTCTGTCACCCAGGCTGGAGTGCAGTGGCACGATCTCGGCTTACTGCAGCCTCTGCCCCCCGGGTTCAAGCAATTCTCCTGCCTCAGCTTCCCGAGTAGCTGGGACTACAGGTGCGTGCCACCATGCCCAGCTAATTTTTTGTATTTTTGGTAGAGACAGTTTCACTGTGTTAGCCAGGATGGTCTCAATCTCTTGACCTTGTGATCCACCTGCCTCGGCCTACCAAAGTGCTGGAATTACAGGCGTGAGTCACCTGTGCCCGGCCATGCTTTTTTTTTTTAATTAAAAATAGGGCTGGGTGTGGTGGCTCACGCCTGTAATCTCAGCACTTTGGGAGGATGAGGCGGGAGGATCAGATGAGGCCAGGAGTTCAAAACCAGCCTGGACAACATGGGAAAATGCTGTCTCTACTAAAAACACAAAAAATTAGCATGCACCTGTAATCCCAGCTACTTGGGAGTCTGAGGCATAGAATCACTTGAACCTGGAGGCAGAGGCTTGCAGTGAGCTGAAATCACACCTCTGCATTCCAGCCTGGGTGACAGAGCGAGACTCTATCTCCAAAAATAAACAAATAACAAAGAAATTATTGTTTAGGATTTTGTACTATCAAACCTAAGTAAAAAAACAATGTAAACTAAAGAAAAGGTTTAGGTATAACAGGAGCGAGCAGTAGAGGTGATAAAACACATCTATTTGAGGATGTTTATAGATTATGACCTCTCAGCCACACTTGTGCACCTATTTTTTTTTTTTTTTTTTTTAATTAGAGACAGTTCTGACCTGCTGGTTTGGGTTGCTGCTATGTGGCTGTTCAGTCATTTATTTGCCAGGCATTTTGGAAACAAGTTATTTACTATGTGCCAGTTACTGTCCTAGGTGCTAAGAATTCAAAGGTTAATAGAATTAAGGTCCTTGCCCTGGAGAAACCTCATAGTTGCTCTTCAAAAGCACTATTCCTAATATGGTTTGTTCTTGCTTCTCCATACTAAGAGGTGAGGAACCCCAGGGCAAATAATTTAAAAACTGGATAAATCTGTAAAGGAAAAATGAGCCATTCCCAGTCCTGCCCCGTGTTTATGCAAGTTTATTTTCCCCACTTCTCCAAAATGTAAACTCTCCCTGTTGAGTTGTATTGTCTGGTCTCATTTTGGTACATGCTGAGCTCACCCCTGTCTTTCTGGCTTTACTATAGCTTGTTCCTCCTTCCCCTGTAATCTGAATTCTACTTGTGCTTTAAAGCTGAGCAAAATGTTAACTTTGTCCACACACAATGCCATTTCTTTCTGGTTGTTCCTGCTCAGCCTGAGCGCTCCATAATCTTGGCCTATCCATCATTGACATCACAACAGTTTAGCCCTTAATCACATATTGTTTTGCACATATTGTTTGTTTTTAGTCATACCTCCCCAACTGGATTGTCTGAGCTTTAATGGGAGCTGCTGCTAACCACAGTTTGGCCTCCCAACTTTTTGAGGAAGAAAGCTAGACTCGCATTTGATGGGTGGCATTTAAAAATTAATGAGATTTTAAAATTAACTTGATTCTCATCAAGTTTCTCCCCATATGAGTAATAATCAAGCTTGAACTCTAAATTAGAATTGTTTAAACCGTGTAAGTTGCGGAGTTTAGTTTAACATCATCTTTATGCAATAAGTCACCTGACATTGTTCTTCATGAAAATTTAAACCAGGGATTGGCAGTTCACTGGACGTGGCTTGCAAGCTTGCCTTGTTTGGCCTTTATAATACTTGCAAAATCAAGACATGTTTTAAGGAAATTTGGCCGGGGAGTCTGGTGGCTCATGCTGGTAATCCCAGTGCTTTGGGAGGCTGAGGTGGGCGGATTGCTTGAGGTCAGGAGTTCAAGACCAGCCTGGGCAACATGGTGAAACCCCATCTCTATTAAAAAATTTATTTAAAAACATTTTGCCAAAGTTCAGATCTCTAGTTTGTCTGAAATAACCTTCCCCACTCCAATGAACTGTAGGGAACACTGAGCTAATTTTCAAAGAGCCATGGAAAAGGCAAATAACAACAAGATGTATTGAATGTTTACTATGTTCTAGACACTATTCCAAGAACAGTATTAACCCTCAAGTATTTCTAATAGGTACATACTATTATTAACCTTATTTTATAGATGAGGAAGCTGAAGCCCAAGATAGATTAAGCAACTTAATCTCCAAGGTGTTTCAGGGTCACAATTTATAAATTGTGGAGTGGAGATCCAACCTAAGCAGAAGGCAGACTAACCGCAGTTGCCCGTAATCATGCTTTCCTGCCTCTTCAGAGAGACTGGAGGCATCTGTTCAAAAGTCTTCTCTAAAATGATGGACTAGATTTGGTTATAAAGTAACTTAAGTCCATTTTAATATGTGCAAGTGGAACAGTTGCTTGTTTTTCTATTTCCTCAGTTTGCAGTTAACTTAATTCTAAACTTTGAAACAAAATGACAGCTGCATGAAGAGGCCTGCACAATCCAATTGCTTAAAATTAGTTTGCTTGCTTATTATTATTTTGATTAAAGGCTTACTATTTTTGTCACATTTGCTCATTTCCTAGAGTTATAGCAACCTCAGTCTTCCTAAACTGAACTGATCTTTGTTTTCTCTGGATTCTGTCTGTACTTTTCCTTTGGTCATTCCATCATATCTATTATTTTAGTCTTGACCTCTCAATTAGATTGTAAACAGTTTAAGAATAGCACAATTCTTTATTTCTCGTCTATGTATAATGCAACACAACATTTAGAACAATTTTTACAAAGTTGGTTTTTTATAGGTACTGTGTGTCTGAAATGATATTAGGATTAAACTGTTATATATATATATGAAGTGTGTGTATGTGTGTGAACTATTTTATTTGGGAAAATTTTAAGCATGCTTTCAAGTAGAGAGACTAGTACAATGAATCCACATGCACTCATACTCAGCTTCAACTACGCTAATGTGTTTTTTGTTGTTGTGTTTTGTTTAGTTGTGTTTTGTTTGTTGAAATGGAGTCTCACTCTGTCACCCAGGTTGGCGTGCAGTGGCTTGATCTCTGCTCACTGCAACCTCCACCTCCTGGGTTCAGGTGATCCTCCTGCCTGAGCCTCCTGAATAGCTGGGATTGGCATGCACTAATTTATAATTTACAAATTGTAAATTTGTGTTGTGTTACAAATACTTTTTTTTTTTTTTTGTATTTTTAGTAGAGAGAGGGTTTCATCATGTTGGCCAGGCTGGTCTCGAACTCCTGACTTCAAGTGATTTTCCTGCCTCAGCCTCCCAAAGTGCTGGGATAACAGGTGTGAGCCACCGCACCCAGCCTGGTTTTTTTTGTTTTTGTTTTGTTTTGTTTGAGACAGAGTCTCACTCTGTTGCCCAGGCTGGAGTGCAATGGTGCAGTGTTGGTTCAGCACAACCTCTGCCTTGAGACAGAGTCTTGCTCTGTTGCCCAGGCTGGAGTACAGTGGTACAGTTTTGGCTTACTGCAACCTCCGCCTCCCAGGTTCAAGCAATTCTCCTGCCTCAGCCTCCCGAGTAGCTGGGACTACAGGCGTGTGCCTCCACGCCTGGCTAATTTTTGTATTTTTAGGAGAGATGGGGTTTCACCATGTTGGCAAGGCCGGTCTTGAACTCTTGACCTTGTGATCCGCCCACCTTGGCCTCCCAAACTGCTGGGATTACAGGCGTGAGCCACCATAGTCGGCCCCAGCCTGTTTTTTTTTTAAATTGTGAAATACACATAATGAATATTTTATATACTATATATACGTAGGAATAACAGTGAAAAAATAAACTCCATGTTGTGATCACTTGACTTAAGAAATGAAATGTTATCAGTACTCGTAAATCCCCTGAAATGCATTCCCTTCCCTCCCACCAGAGATAACTCCCTGAATTTTGCACTAATTATTTGTGACTGAGACTGCCGCATTTGTTTGTACACCAACAATTATGCTCCTTTGTCCTTTAGTAATACAACTCTCCAAGTTTTAACTGGATGCCCACCTTCTAAAGACTATATTTCCCATGTTCCCTTGCAGTTATATATGAACATGTCAGCAGGTTCTGATCACAGTGATGTGAACAGAAACATGTGCAACTCCTGTGTCATGTCCTTAGAAGGATTGTGCTCTATTCCGTCTTCCTGTTCTATTGATTGGAATGTGAACACAACGGGAGGAACTGAAGCAGTGTCTTAGAGACTATGAGATGGAAGTCAGGTGTTGAGGATGGAAAGCAAAAGGATTAAAGAACTAGATTTTGTTCTCTCCAGCTGTATGTGGCACTTTCCTTGTCATTTCTCTTCTAATATGTCCTGGTAAGCTTTACTTACACAGTTTTAAAGATTTATTTTTTAACAAAGTAACTGGTCACATGTTCAAAATCCAAAAGGTATTAACACACAGAGTAGGGCTGGATGCAGTGGCTCACACCTAAAATCCCAGCCCTTTGGGAGGCCAAGTTGGGAGGATTGCTTGAGTCCAAGAGTTGAAGACCAACCTGGGCAACTTTGGGAGACCCCTGTCTCTACAAATATTTTTTTAAAAATTAGGCATAATGATACATGCATCTGGTCCTAGCTATTTGGGAGGCTGAGGTGGGAGGATCACTTTAGCCAGGAGTTTGAGGTTGCACTGAGTCACAGTTATGTCACTGCACTCCAGCCTGAGTGACAGAGCAGGACCCTGTCTAAAAAAAAGAAAAAAAGAAAAGATACAGAGATACAGAGTGAAAACTTTCCATTTTACCCCTGCTGCCTGCTACCCTCCCCCAAAGGCAAATAGTACAACCAGTTTCTTTTATATCTTTCCAGGAAAATTTATGTAGCATTATGTATTTTAAATATAATTAGATTATAAAATTTAGGAAATAGTTATAATTCCTAATCAGAAATGTCCGAGGGCCCCTGCTTTGGGCCATGTTTCTGGGTTTTATCTTAAGTGACAATTTCAGTATCATTAGTGTCTTCCTAAAGGGCTGCCGGAAAGAATTCCGAAGCATGTTGTATTCAGTTAAAAAAACAAAATGTTATGATCATTTATCAAAGTCTGCTTTGGGCACAGGAGCGGGTAGTGGCCGCATGTGTCCGGGTTACCTGATGACTAAGCTGTCATTCTCTTGAGTTCTTTGAGTTTAGTTGATGAGAGATGAGCAAAGAGGAGTCCCAGCACAGTAATATCAACTGGTCCAACTATCTGAACCGCAGTAAAGGACCAGAGTATTTTGAAAAGGCAAGCGCATGTGCCAAAGCTTATGCATTTTACATACTGGGGAATCTAAAAGCTCCTGCCTAAAACTTCTTTGGTTTTGATTTATACAGAGCTGTAAACTGGCAAGTTTAATAAGTCAGCTTCCTAATTCAAAGAACAATAGAGTCAGTATGTGGGAAAGGAGAAAAAGGGTACTTGCTATATGTAAGCCATGAACAGAAGTAAGAAATAGCAGACAGGATGACAACACAGGAAGAACTTAAGCCACAGTAGCCTGGGGCCATTTAATGGAGGAACAGATACTCTCACATACCTCAGTAAGCCCTTTTGCTATATTGGAGCTATAGCACAGCAAAATGCAATAATTAGTGTTTATGGAGATGCGCCTGAGTCATCAGGATGGTGTGCTCAGTACACTATATTTAAAAGGTTAGACTCAATCAGACCCATGGAGGAATGGTAGCTTGCAGCCTTGGAAAAACAGAATAAGCAACTGAGAAGACTAAATTTATACAGTTGTGTAAACATCACTGCAATGCAGGTTTAAAACATTTTCATTACCCCTAAAAGTTGCCCCCTCATCTTTGTATGCAGTAAATCCCCAATCCCACCCCAGCCCTAGGCAACCAGTGGTCTACTGTCTGTCTCCATAAATTTGCCTTTTCTAGACATTCATATAAATGGAATCAAATAACGTGTAGTATTTTATCCCTGGCTTCCTTCACTTAGCATGTTTTGAGGCTCATCACATGTAGCATGAGTCAGTAGTTCATTTCTTTTAATTGCTGATTAGTATCTCATTGTATGGATTTTACATTTTACTTATCCATTTACGTGTTGATGGATGTTAGATTATTTTCAGTCACATTTGCTTTTGGGTTAACAATTAAATTGTTACCAAGTAACAATCATGAAGCTAAAATGATGATACAAAATTTCACAATTTGTTTTTCTCAGGGCTCTTTAATATAAAAGACTCCATTCAGTATTCAAATTTGAGAAACACTGTTTAGGCATGTAAAATTTATCGGCAGTGTCCTAGTGACTATACTCGCCCACTTTTAATGTTTATTATTTGTATTTGTTTATTTTGAGGCTGAGTCTCACTCTGATACCCAGGCTGGAGTGCAGTGGTGTGACCACAGCTCTGTTTAGCATTTTGAGGAACTGCCAGACTATTTTCCAAAATGGAAACACAAATGGTGCCTCATTTTGTGTTCCCACCAGCAGTATATGAGGGTGCTAATTTCTCCACATCCTCACCAATACTTACTATCTGACTTTTTAATTTTATCTATCCTAGTGAGTGTGATATGGTATCTGTGGTTTTGATTGGCACTTCCCTGATGGTTAAGGATGTTTAGCATTTTTTCACGTACTTATGGCCATTTGTGTATCTACCCTGAAGAAACATATATTCAAATTATTTGCTCATTTTAAAATTGAGTTAGCTGGGTGTTGTGGCTCATGCCTGTAATCCCAGCACTTTGGGATGCTGAGGCGGATGGATCGCCTGAGGTCAGGAGTTTGAGACCAGCTTGGCCAACATAGTGAAACCCTGTCTCTACTAAAAATATAAAAAATTAGCTAGGTGTGGTGGCAGGCACCTGTAATCCCAGCTACCAGGGAGGCTGAGGCAGGAGAATCGCTTGAACCCAGGAGGTGGAGGTTGCAGTGAGCCGAGATCGCACCATTGCACACCAGCCTGGGCAACAAGAGGGAAACTCCATCTCAAAAATAAAATGAAATTAAATTAAAAATTTAGTTATTTGTCTTTGTTGTTGAGTTGTAAGAGTTCTTTATATTTTCTAGGTGTAAACCCCTTGTCAGATATATGCTTTGCAAATATTTTCTGTCATCCCATGTGTTGTCTTTTTGTTCTCTTGATGGTGTCCTATGAGGCATAAAACTTTTAAACTTTCACGAAGTTCAACTTAACTATTTTTTATTTTGTCATTGTGGTTTTGGTGTTATTTCTAAGTAACTATTGCCTAACCCAGGGTCATTGATATTTACTTGGAATTTTATGGTCTTAGCCCTTACATTTAGGCCTCTGATTTTGTGTTGATTTTTGTGTAAAGTATAAACTAGAGGTCCATATTCACTTTTTTTGCATGGGGATATCCTGTTGTGCAGCACCATTTGTTGAAAAGACTTTTCTTTCTTCATTGAATTATCTTGCTATCCCTGTTGAAAATCAGTTAACCATAAGTGTGAGAGTTTATTTCTGGACTTTTAATTCTATTCCATTGATGTATATTGATACATATGTATGTCCTTATGCCAGTACCACACTATCTTAATTGTAGCTTCGTAGTAAGCTTTGAAATGTGAGTCCTCTAACTTTGTTATTTTCAAGATTTTTTTTTTTTTTTTTTTTGCTATCCTGGATTGATTATATTTCCATATGAATTTTGGAATTAAACTGTCAGTATTTGCAAAAAAATCAGACTATCTGAGATTTTGATAGGGATTGCATTGAATCTATACATCAATTTGGAGACCATTGCCTTCTTAAAAATGTTGTCTAATCTATGACCATGAGATGTCTTTCCATTTATTTAAACCTTCTTTAATATTTTTCAACAATGTTTTGTAGTTGTTAGTGTATAAGTGTAAAGCTTTTTTTTTTTTTTTGAGACGGAGTCTCGCTCTGAGATCTTGGCTCACTGCAACCTCTGCCTCCCAGATTCAAGTGATTCTCCTGCCTCAACCTCCTGAGTAACTGGGATTTTAGGCACCCACCATCACAGCTGGCTAACTTTTGTATTTTTAGTAGAGACAGGGTTTCACCATGTTGGCCAGTCTGGTCTTGAACTCCTGACCTCAAGTGATCCACCTGCCTTGGCCTCCCAAAGTTCTGGGATTACAGGCGTGAGCCACTGTACCCAGCTGTTAAACTTCTTTTGTTAAAGTTTTTTCTAGTTACTGTGTTCTTTTTGCTGCATAATACTGTAAGTGGGATTGCTGCCTTAATTTTTTTTCTGAAATGTTCATTGTTAGCATATAGAAATAGAGTCTTGTATATTAATCTTGTATCCTTCCACATTGCTGAACTTGTTCTACTTCCCTTTTTGACTGCATATATTTACAATAATAATCTTTTCTTTGTTTTTGTTTTTTTTTAAGACAAAGTCTCACTCTATCACCAGGTTGGAGTGCAGTGGCACCATCTCGGCTCACTCCAACCTCCCCCTCCTGGATTCAAGTGATTCTCGTGCCTCAGCCTCCCAAGTAGTTGGGAGTATAGGTGCATGCCATCACGCCCAGCTAATTTTTATATTTTTAGTAGAGACGGGGTTTCACCATGTTGGCCAGGATGGTCTTGATCTCTTGACCTCGTGATCCACCCGCCTCAGCCTCCCATAGTGCTGGGATTACAGGCGTGAGCCACCACGCCGGGCCTACATAAGAATCTTCATGTAATTCAGTGATATTTACTTATGTGTTTGTGAAATCAAGAAAAATTATTTGAACAGCTATGGAATTTAAGGGCATAAAACAATTTGGGCCCCCTGCTCCGGGATTTTGTGACCTTTCTCACATGCAGATATGACTGTTTCCACCTATGCATCCTACTTGATCTCTTACCACATCCCTTGACCTCCATCTCATCCTTTCACTTTGTGCTTCAACAGATGTACTTTGCATTCTGGCATTTCTTTTCAATTTTAAGTGCTTTTTCCTTTCCCTGTAACAGATTCCCAGTGTATCCTTTCAAACCTCAGATATTCCTGACAGTGATTGCCCCAGGCAAATATAGGCACACTGTCTGTGTTCCTGTTGTCTTTTTTGTACATGGCTCTGCTATTGTATTTATACTATATACCAGAATTGTCTCAGTGTCTGTGCATTCTTGGGCATGACTTTGTAAAGCATCTTGTAACCAATTTATTCTTGTCATTTACTATTTGCTTGTAATTGCTTATAACAGTGTGTATTAATCAGGGTTCTCTAGAGAAACAGAGCAAACAGGATATATTTCAGCAAGTCCAAAATCTGTAGGGCATGCTGGCAGGCCAGAAACTCAGGCAGGCATTGATGCTGCAGTCTTGAGACAGAATTTTTTCTCTTTAGGAAACATGAGTTTTTATGTTAAGGCCTTTCAGCTGATTGAATGAGGCCCACCCACATTATGGAAGGTAATCTGCTTTACTTAAAGTCAACCGATTATAGATGTTAACCACATGTACACAGTATCTTCATACCAACATCTAAATTAGTGTTTGATTAAATTACTGGATACTGTAGACTAGCTGAATTGACACATAAAACTAATGATCAGAGTGTAAATTTCCGTAGGAAAGCGTCTGTCTCTTTTGTTTCTCTTTACTCCAGGGGATCAAATGCAATGCTACATAATCAATTGATGTTTTACAAATGCTTATTTGAATGACTGAATGACTTCAACAAGGTTAAGTCCAAAATCCAACTTGAGAGTTATAATTTTGGCAAGATTATTTCTGCTTAGCAGATGTTCTTTATTGTTAGATTTTATTAGCAGGAAATTGTTTCCCCCAATCTCTCTGGCAGCCCAATTATTTTCACTAAATATGCCTCTACCTTCTGTTCTGGGTTTATTTCCACCTCAAGGTCACTGATCTATAATCTGCTGTTTTCCTTAACTGACTATCCTTCTAACTGTACTTAACTATTAAATAAATGTAGCCTTCAAGAGTAACACAATGTAGTTATATTTCCTTCCCACCCTCTTCTGACCCATTTTGATCTTGCAAGCATTGGGATCCCTCTGCCTACATTGGGTCTTTCCACAGCAACAGTAATACTAGGTGTTTTGAAACACATGAAACTCATGGTGCTTTAGAGGGGAAAATACATGGAACCTTACAGTAATGATTAGTAATATCTATAAGACATGGTAGGGAAGCATAAAGAAGGAAATATGGAGTGGAGAGGTTTGTTGCTCATGGTTATAGGTACACCATAATATTTTCTCCTGTGCTTTTATATTCACTACTGGTGATGGTAAAACCAATATAATATGTTGCCTACAAGGGACAGTGCCTTTTGGGAGATGGGAACAGTGGAGAGGTCATCCCAGTCTGATCTTAAAAGAGCCTCCCCCAGGGTGGAAGAGATCCTCCATTTGTCCTGACAACTCTAGGGTAGAGATATGGACATGTTTTGAGAATAGAGGTGAAAGGAATAGTCTCAGAAACAATACACTTGACAACAAATCCAAAGTATATATATATAAAGAAAACACTTCGGCCGGGCGCGGTGGCTCACGCCTGTAATCCCAGCACTTTGGGAGGCCGAGGCGGGCGGATCACAAGGTCAGGAAATCGAGACCGTCCTGGCTAACACAGTGAAACCCCATCTCTACTAAAAGCACAAAAAAATTAGCGAGGCGTGGTGGTGGGCGCCTGTAGTCCCAGCTACTCGGGAGGCTGAGGCAGGAGAATGGCGGGAACCCGGGAGGCAGAGCTTGCAGTGAGCCGAGATCACGCCACTGTACTCCAGCCTGGGGCACAGAGTGAGACTCTGTCTCAAAAAAAAAAAAAAGAAAAAGAAAAAAGAAAACACCTCAATAACTTCTTTAAGGTGTCGCCCAGCACAGTGTTTTTAAACTCTGGTCTCTGGATTTCTTCCAAGTTTCTGCTGATGTACTGGCAACATCTTAGTCAACCTTGCATCTATCTCTGCACCCATCCATGTAGTTGTGGTGGTGTTTTGTCTAGACGGCTGTGCCCTTAGCTGATCTCCCTGAAAGGACTTCGCTAGATTTGGCTACTGCAGCACTACAGCTGCTAAATTAAGATAAACTCTAAACATTCCTGACCCAGAATTACTGTATACCCTTGCTAAGTCTTCTGTGTGAAGTGGCACCATATTGCTAATTCTGTAGTTCCCAGTTGTTGTCAAACTCTCAGTGAACTCTTGACAACCATCTCAGACTTTAAAATATTTAAGCATCACCCCGATTACATTGCTAAGAGGTGCTGAATGTTTTAAATAAAGCTTGCCTAAACAGTCTTGTCTCATTCCAGTTTCCCCTCACAGAGGAAGTGTCTTTCAATAACCCAAAACTACTGGCTTCTAATTTTAGGGATAACTAAGGTAGGACTAGGACAGAAAATAAGCTCTTCTCCATTGATTTTCCTTAGTCATTTTACTCCAGAGGCCTATAATTAGCTCTATTTTCTCCACCTGTGGTACATCTTTAGGTTTAAAATTATGTTGGGGAAATAGTGGAGGATGCGCAGTGTTAGAAATTAGGGAGTCTACTTGGTCCCACTTTTGTGTACTTAGATGAATGGCACTGGGGAAGAAGAGGGGGGCGTTATACACCAATCCATGCCCATTTCCTTTTATTTTTAATGATACTAATAACTCAGGGACACTTATTGATCATCTACTATTTGCCAGGCACTGTTCTGAGTGTTTTACTTGTATTAACTTATTTAATCCTCACAGTACAAGAGTCCTGTGAGGTAGATACTGACACTATCCTTATTTCAGAATTGAGGAAACTGAGAGGGTAATTCATTCAATGTCACGGAGCATATAAAAGTCAGCACTAGGCTGGGCACTGTGGCTCACACCTGTAATCCCAGCACTTTGAGAAGCCAAGGCGAGAGAATCACTTGAAGCTAGGCGTTCGAGATCAGCCTGGGCAGCGAAGTGAGACCCCCATCTCTAAAAATATTAAAAATAAAAAATTACCCAGGTGTGGTGGCATGAGTCTGTAACCCCAGCTACTTGGGAGGCTGAGGTGAGAGGATGGCTTGAGCCTGGGAGTTTGAGGCTGCAGTGAGCTATGATTAAGCCACTGCAGCCTGGGTGATGGAACAAGACTCCATCTTAAAAGAAAAAAAAAGTCAGCACTAGATAGAATACACACTTTGTTGCTCTGCCATTCTGCAGGGACAGATAGCAAGATGAAAACAAAAATTTTTTTAAAAAGGTAGAGAAGTATAAACACTATTGTTTCCCGTCTGAAAATTCTCTAATGTTTCATGATAGGGATTTTTGACCAACATTTTAGAGGTAGTTCAGCCCTGCAACACTAGGATGAGGGTTCATGGCCTGCAACGCTAGCTGGAAAGAAAGAGGAAGTTTAGGTGATATTCAATGAGCTCCACCTAGAAGGATTAAATTCACTTGTGAATATCACTGGAGTTGTTTGTAACAACGTTTTAAATACCCAGTAGAGGAATCAAGTGCTTTCCTTAGTCCTCGTTTTGGAATTTCACTAAATAGGGTGCTATTCCACACATAAGGCTTGCCTTTAGCTTATAAGGCCCTCCTCTCTCTGCCTCTTTTTCTCCCTCATTATGCAATGATATAGAAATTCTTGCTTTTCCTACCTCCCATGTTTTATTCCTCCTACCTGGAATGCTTTTCTTTATGCCTGTCACTGCAATCAATTTTCTGGTAAATCCTTCTCCTTTTTTTTTTTTTTTTTTTTTTTTTGAGACAAGGTCTCACTCTGTTGCCCACATTGGCCCAGGTGATCCTCCCACCTCAGCCTCCTGAGTAGCAGGGACTATAGATGCTCACAACCATACCAGCTAATTTTTATATTTTTTGTAGAGGCAGGGTTTCACATATTGCCCGGGCTAGTCTTGAACTCTTGGCTCAAGCGATCCTCCCACCTTGGCCTCCCAAGGTGCTGGGATTACAGGCATGTGTCACTGTGTTCATATATATATATATATATAGGCATATGTCTTCATATATGTCTTTATATATATATATATAGACACAATTCAAGGGTCTTTTATAAAGCTTTTTCTTAGATGAACTTCATCTCTCTTCCTGTTAATGGCTCACTTCCTCCTATGTGACAACAGCATATATACTTTTATCTTAGCATCTCTCATATTTTATTGCAGTACTTGTCCATGGACGGCAATGTATGTTACCCGTCTTCCATAAAATAGGCACAAAAATTGAAGGTAAGCATTGAGATCTCGGATAGCAATTTAACAAAGTAATTTTATGACTCTGGAATCTAATAATAAAAATTGGAGATTGCATTTTTATATCTTAATTTTTATATTTTTTCTAGTCTTAAATTTTTACGAAAGTATCAGTCGTGAAGGATTTACATTGGAAAAGACTGGTCCTTTATTACAGATAGTTTGGGAAGCACTATTTATTATTTTTTCTTATCTGTCCTCTGTGCTAGGCTATAACTACCTAAGGGCAAAGTCCCTCTTGTATGAACAGTATTTTTGTATCAACAGTAATGAATCTGTTGTTGAGAACAATGGCACTGTGACTCTCATAAAACCATTTTCATACCTATCACTTGTCCCTTTTTAAAGACTGAATTCTACTGTGTTTTATCCCTCAGTCATTGTCCTTATCATATCATACTGTAATTAACTGTTTATGGTTTTGTTTTTCCCACAAAACCTTAAGGATAGTTGAACCCAGCTCTTAATCACTTTCTCTTCCAAATTCCAACCACAGTGCTTGGTGCAAAATCAATGCTTAGTAAGTGTTGTTGATTGAATGAACAAATGAATGGATTCTAGCTGCTTATCTGTTCCTTTTTGTTTTTAGTGACCTAATTTTGACTTGATTCATAAATTCACGGCTTATGGAAATGTGTAAAATGGCTCTAGAAGAATTAATTTCTGATGTTTACCTGTATCTACTACTACAATTTAATATTTCAAGAATTATATTTTTATGAAGATAATAAAATAATGTTTTTCCATGTGAACAAACTGGGATTTGCATTTTTATATGAATTACTTGTACCAATAAAAAGTCCTTGTATCATGTTGCCACGGATTTACATTACTGTAATTCTGCTGCACAGGTATGCCTTTCTGTGCTGGTTTGAATTTTGGTGTTTGTTCCTGAGCTGGTCCTCTTTTCCAAAAATAAGGTAGCTAACGGAAAACCCTACAAGTTTCTGTCTAAAAACCATTCCCTATGATTCATTTACTATATTTTTTTCCAAATATGTTCTCTATTCAGCTGACCTGCGTAATTAGGACTTTGAAAACTCCCAGAAGAGCTCTATTTTGTAATTTACACTTGAATTATATATTTCAACAAAGCATCTAACCTTGCTGTGGAAGGATGTTAAGATTGTTTTTGGATATTGCATTTTAGGTTTCTCTGCTTATTGGACAATTGCTACTTAAATTTTGTTTTAATCTACTCAGCATTTCAAGTTCTTTTTCCCCTTATGTATTTGTAAGAAACCTCCATCATGAAATAATTTCAATATTTGAAATGTGAATAATGAATGTAGAGTCAAATAAAAGTATATTTGCTTTAACTTTAGTAAAGAGGGGAAAGAGTTGCATAAATTTAAATATTAATCTGGAGATAATCCATGCTAAGGGCTTGTTAAATAAGCAACATGCAAAGCATCAATCAGGTTGGATATTTTTATTGTCAATGTTTAGTTACTTCCAGTGTAGATTAGTGTTTTTTGAGACAGAAGCAGGCAGGGCTAGCTGCCATATGAATCATTTACTTTCAGGGAACCAGGAAACATAAAAGTATAAATAGTATTTCTAATGCATTGCCAAATGTTATATTCCAAATAAAAGCATTTCCAGAGGAACCAAAAGAATGGGGGGCATTCTATTTGTATGGAATATAATTTGATAAAAAATTATGAGCAGATTGCATGCATAGAGAAATAAACTATATGTGAGGGGAAAACCGCTAATAAAGAGGACAAAAGAGAATAAAAGCAGTGATCCACATTTTGAAGATTTTTAGCCGGGGAACTGAGTGATCATAGCAACCATCTCCAAGGAGACCTGTGGAAATGTGAAAAACGCTGAGGTCACACAGGCGTCCAGAGAAATTCCTTATTGATTAACAACTTCTAGATATATCTTTCTCTCTTCACCTTCAATGCCTCCAACCTTTTAAACAGAATTTATTAGAAAGATAAAGGAAAACCAAATATGATTTGCCCTGAAGAGAAAAAGTAACTCTCAGAACAGAAACTCAGCTCAAAACGTTTGAGCAGCCTTTCACTAACCTTCAAAAGCTATTCAGAAACTTGGATATTAATGAAGTGAGAAGTCTCAAGGATGAAATAGAAGCCTTGGTCATAGGTGGTAGTACTGGTTATTGTTTTATTGAAAAAGAGGCAAGTTTAAATTCTAGGGCTTGGAAGCAAAGTGCTCAGAAATGGTTTTCTTTTCTTTTTGTTTTTTTCTTTTGAGACGGGGTCTCACTCTGTCACTCAGGCTGGAGTGCAGTGGTGTGATCATGGCTCATTGCAACCTCTGCCTCCCAGGCTAGAGCGATCCTCCCACCTCACCCTCCTGAGTAGCTGGGACCACAAGGCATGTGCCACCATGCCTGGCTAATTTTTCTAGAGATGGGGTTTCACCATGTTGCCCAGGCTGCTCTTAAACTCCTGAGCTTTAGGGATCCTCCCGCCTTGACCTCCCAAAGTGCTGGGATTCCAGGCATGAGCCACCGTGCCTAGCCTGAAAGGGTTGTTTTTTAATTCCTTCATTACAAATCAAGCAGATCCCACCAGTTTGAGACACCTTCTTTTCTAATTTTCCCAACCTGATCATTCTGCAAGGGCATTGTTTAGGTGGGTGGTGAGAAACTGTGTGCCGTCTATGAGGAGCATGGTTTCCTTAGTTCATTCAGTTAGTAAACATTTGTTACTTGTCTGCAGCAGCTCAGCCAACTCTATACCAGATGCTGGCAAAACAAATGTCATCCGTGGTCTTGAGATGCTGAAAGTTCAAAGGGGAGATGGACAGAATAACTAAAAATGAAAGCAGTAATTACATACTGTAGTAAATGTGTGCAGAGTGTTCTAAGCATAGAGGGGCTGGAGGGAAATGACAGGGAACATTTGAATCAGGAAGAAATTCCAGAGGAAGTTGTGACTATGCTGAAAGCTGAGAAGGGGCATAAGGTGCCCGGGATGATGTAAAAGTCATGAGATTTAACAAAGGTCTGGGAATCGCATGCAGACCAGTAGACTTAATGAGAAGTAGTTAGGGTGTGAAATGTGACAAAAATTAACTACTCTTTCTTCTGCTCCACTCACCATCCATTTATTTCTCCTTGACTAATTTTGGGGAAGTTGTGGTTTGGATCTGAGAGGAGAGTGTGCCATTTGATCAAAACCACAAGGCCAGACCATTTCCCAGTACCACCAAGGATCGTTTGGCATGGGCTGCTGATTTCTGCTGCGGTCTCACCTTGCTCAGCAAGGTCAGATTGCATATAGATTTCATGTGTTCACTTTCAGGAATCTCACTTGTGAGATTTAGTCATATTGCAAGCTTTATATCTACCCCATGGGGTAGTTATGCAGATTAAATGAGCAAATATATGTGCAACACTAAGAATAAATACTGCCTGATACATAGTCAGCACTGTATAAAGCGTTATTATTGTTATGATGAGTAATTATTGTTAGTCTGGGATTCTCCTGAGTCATTGGAACCCCTGGACTGTCCTCTGGACCTGGAGCCTGAGCAGAACTGGAAAAGACTCCCAGAAAGACCTAGGACTCTCTGAGGGTATGATCCATCTAGAGGGAGGGATGTCTAGGTGTTGGCTAGAGTCCAGGGTGGAAAACATAGGTCAGTTCACCCAAAAGTTCGTTTTAATTGTGTGTTGGGAGCGATGTGAGTCAACAGCACTGCACAGTTGGTCCTTCTGAAGTATAGATGTTGCTACCATGATTTTTGGAAGGGACTACATGGGCTTCACAGCAGCGAAGGCCCTGGGTTTTACTACTGTAAAATAAGTCATCATTTAGGATGTGAAAGAGCTTGCTTTTTGTTTTGTTTTAAAAAGATGTATTATAGCTGATAGTGCAGATCTAATCTCAAGAATTGCTAATTACTATTTGAATATGGTCTCTATTTCAGAACCTGCTTAGGCCCAAATTTGAAAACAGTTTATAATGAACATACTTTCGGAAATTCTTGTACACACCAATTTCCCAAGCTAGCTGTGAGGAGTTCATGGGATGATATGTCTGTGTTGTTTATCATACAGAAAACCGTGAATAAATGGATGATGTTATTTTTGCTATTCTTATCTTACTGATTTCCTATTCTAGTGGCTAGCACTGATGCAAGATTATATTGTGCCATACTCACTGGAAGTTTGGTGGCTACAAGATTTCCCTAGCACATGTCTTTAGTCTGAGCAAACTGTAGCAACAACTATAGGATGCCCAATTGGTTCACATTTTAAAATTGGGTGTGGACAAAATCAGTCAGTAAAACTGCCCAAAGAATGCAAATTGCTCAAAGCTATGTCCTTGAGCAATAAAAGGCCACTTTTTATGAGGAAATTACGTTGTCGTTGTACAAGAATAATATTGTGCTGGACAAAGTGCTAAATTCTTTTTTTAATCATCAAAACCCCTCCTCCCCGCATTACCCTGATTTAGAGATAAGAAAACAGAAACCCAATGAAGTTAAGCAACTCATTCAAGGTCACCCAGCTAAGAAGACTGATGAGAGCCTCGATTTGAACCTGGAAGTGTCTGACTTCAGGGTTCATGAACTAAGCCTTTTATGCCCTATTGCTTTCTCTCTTTTTTTGAGACAAGCCTTACTGTGTCACCCAGGTTGGAGTACAGTGGTGCAATCGTGGTTCACTGCAACCTCCGCCTCCCAGGCTCAAGTGACCCGCCCACATCAGTCTCCTGAGTAGCTGGAACTACAGTCATGTGCCACCACACCCAGCTAATTTTTGTATTTTTTGTAGAGATGAGGTTTCACCGTGTTGCCCCGGCTGGTCTCGAACCCCTGGGCTCAAGCAATCTGCCTGTCTTGGTCTCCTAAAGTGCTGGGATTACAGGCATGAGCCATTGCACCAGCCAGTCCTCTATTGCTTTGCTTGTGCTATCTAGGCCATTTGTTTATCCATTTATTCATTTATTCCATAAATATTTATTGTATATGCCGGGTACTCTTCTAGGCCTGGAAATACTGTGGTGAACAAGAATGTCACAGACTCCACAGTTAAGGAGTTTGCATTCTAATGGGAGAGACTTAAAATAAACAAGGAAATGAGTGCGTTAGTGTGAGTCAGTTTGTCTGTATCTATTCTTTGGGGAGTGACGTGTGCTATAAAGACAAATGAAGTTCAGAGAAGAGGTATGTTATTTTGTATTTTGGATTTTTTGGGGAGGGGTGTTTTTTGTGTTTTTGTTTGATTGGTTTTTAGAGACAGGATCTCGCTCTGTTGTGCAGGCTGGAGTGCAGTGGTGTAATCTTGACTCACTGCAACCTCCGCCGCACGGGTTGGAGTGATCCTCCCACCTCAGCCTCCTGGGACTGGAAGCTGGGACTACAGGCACACACCACCACGCCTGGCTACTTTCTGTGTTTTGTAGAGACAGGGGTAAGCCATGTTGCCCAGGCTGATCTGGAACTCCTGGGCTCAAGTGATCCACCTGCCTTGGCCTCCCAAAGTGCTGTGATTACAGGTGTGAGCCACCGTGCCTGGCCAATATTTTAATTGTTTTAACTTAACATTTAATATATGTTTGTATATTAATGATCCACCCACCTTGGCCTACCAAAGTGCTGGGATTACAGGTGTAAGCCACTATGCCTGGCCAATATTTTAATTGTTTTAACTTAACATTACACACGTATGTACACACACACACAAAACTGTGTTTGAAAATTATAAAGTGTAACAATGTCATACGTATGACTTACCACCTAATCTACAAACAAAAGCATTACCAATTCTGTCGCACTTGCCTGTGCTCTGCCCCATCCCATCTACCTGCCTATCCTTTGAAGCAACTAGTTCCTAATTTTTTTTCCTTTTCTTGCCTTTTTTAAAAAAAATAATGTTTATCCCTTATAAATATGCTGATAAGTACTATACAGCTAATTTTGCTTTTGTTTTGATTTGTAAAAATAGTATAACTGCTTGACATTGTTGCATGTAGCTGTAGTTCATTCATTTTAAAAGCTGAATTATGTGTTGTTGGGTGAATATGCAGAATCAATTGATTCATTGCCCTGTTGGTGGATATTTGGATTGTTTCCAACTTTCTGCTATTTGAACAGTGCTGTTAAACATTTTCATGTGTTCCTATTAACATGCATATACAGGAGTTTCTCCATGGCCTGTTGCTAGGAGTGGAATTGCTAGGTTATGGGGTATGTCAGTGTTCAAGTTCACGTGTTACTACCAAATTGTCTTCCGAAGGGGCATCACCAGTTTACATTCCCACTCATAAGTGATTAAGAGCTCCAGCAGACCCACTTTTTATCAGCACGTGGTATCATAAAACATCTTAATTTTTGCCAGTCTAGTGGGTATAAGATAACATTGCATTGTGGTCTTCATTGATATTTTCCTGATAACTATTGAGATATAGCCTCTGAAGCGGCGACTTGAGCCGAAACCTGAATGAAATGAAAGATCAAACCATGAATGACTGTGATGGGTAGAATGTTCCAAGGCAACGTACCACAGGCTGAAATTATCCTAAGATGTCCACGGAACAGCAAGAGAGCCCTTGCGAATAAAGGGAAGTGAGCTGGAGATATGAGGTTGGGAAGGAGTGGAGAAGCTAGTTCTCCTAGAACCTGGGGGGCCGTGATAAATACTGTACTTCATTATGAGAGTAGGAGAAGACATGACAAGGGATTAGAAGGGAGGAACATGATTTGATTAATGTTTTAAAAATATCATGTTGGCTTCTGTGTGATTAGATTATAGGGGATAATGAGAATGAGACCCTAGAGATGAGTTGGATATGCAGAAGTTAAGGCAAGAGATGGTTCTGGCAACACTGACAGAAGGTGGTGAAAAGCTAGATTCAGGACATATTTTGAAGCTAAGGCTGGTGAGTGAGACCTGTAAATGGTCTGGATGGAGGTGTGAAAAAGAGGAACTAAGGATAATATCCTGGTTTGGGAGTGAGTAACAGAGAATGTAGGTCCATTGACGAAATGGGAAAGACCTTGAGAAGAAGAGTAGCACTGGGGAGAAAATGAAAAGATTTTTTAATATGGAGAATATATATTCATTATATATGTAGCTACCTACTTGACATATCATCTGTTGATGTCTCAAAAGTTCCTTCAATTAAACATGCACAAAACTGAACAGATGCTTTTTTGTCCCACCCTTGAACTTCTTCCTTATCTCAGTGAGTGGTGGCCCATCCATCTGGTTCGACAAGCCAGAAATCTGGTAGTCATCTTTAATATCTCCCCTAGCTTGTCACCAGTACCACTCCATTACCATCACCTGACAGTTTACTTCTAAAATATCTCTAGAATCTGTTCACTTCTTTCCAGCTCCATCATGATCACTCTAATGCCAGCTACGCTACCACTTTGAGTGTTTTCACCTTGAGTGCTGTCGTAATCTCCTAACTGCATTTGTTCTAATTCTTCAATGCATTGTCCACTCTGCAGCTGGCTCACTTTGAACCTCCAAGTTCAAAACCCTTCAAAGGCTTCTTTATTGCCTTTATGATTAATCCACAATATGACCAAAGACCATGGATGACCAGGTTTCCTGCCCATATCTCTGACGCCATCTCTAGCTATTTTCTTCTCTCTGGGCATCTCTTTGTTTCTTGAAGGCACAAATTCATTTCCCTTCCTGGGCCTTTGCACAGGCTGAACCTGGAATACATCTCTAAGTAATATCATCCTTTAGATTTTAGCTCAAATGATACTTCCTTGGAAAAGCCACTCACAACCTCTGCTCCCCTAACATATACACGTACATATGCTCCCACACCTGCCACAACTAAGTTAGGTTTCTCTGTTATATGTTCTTAAAGAATATAATTTCAAGGATTGCTTAAGCCCAGGAGTCTGAGGCTGCAGTGATCTGTGATCATGCCTGGTACATAGAGTATGTTTAATGAAGATATGTTGAATAAATCAGTTGGGAAACAGAGGATTGCTCAAATATCTGAATTGATTTTATAGGCCTTTCTAAGAGAAATACTTTTTGTTATGATAGATAAACTCTTCAAAAAAACTTGCTGGAAAATGTCTTACTTCCATTTTATACATTTTATATTTCCTTAGCCATCACAACTCTGCACCCACTATTTATTGTGAAGGAAATCAAGATAGATGATTTCTTTTTTTTTTTTTTTTTTTTTTGAGATGGAGTCTCACTCTGTCGCCCAGGCTGAAGTGGAGTGGTGTGATCTTGGCTTACTACAACTTCTGCCTCCCAGCTTCCAGTGATTCTCTTGCCTCAGCCTCCCGAGTAGCTGAGATTACAGGCGCCCACCACCACACCAGGCTTTTTTTTGTATTTTTATTAGAGATGGGGTTTTGCCATGTTGGCCAGGCTGGTCTTGTAATCCTGACCTCAAGTGATCCACCCACATCAGCTTCCCAAAGTGCTAGGATTACAGGCATGAGCTACTGCGCCTGACCAAAGATAGATGATTTCTAATCTATGGAATTTGATTTCTAATATAGCTTAAGGAATTTTTAGACAGCAGCTCTAACTCAACTGATGTCCATATGTGAAACAGGATTATTGTAAACAGTAAGTATTTCAGTAGCATTTACAGATTTGCAGACTGTTTTTGCATTAGGGATGCCCTGGAGTCAATGACGTTTCTCTTTACTTAGCACGTTACCTCACAAGTAAAGCTTTTCAAGTATTCAATCAAAGTCTTAGTTCTTTACCATGGTAGACTAGGCCTCCATGATCCTACTCCAACCTACTTTTCCAGCATCAGTGCTTGCCACTTCTTGCACCATCCTTCACATTCCAGCCATACCAAATTGCTTGTAGTTGCCCACATTAGAGCAAGTGTGCCTTGTCTGTGTTCCTGCAATACCCTGCAATATCTTGGGCATTGTTGCATGGGAGGCATCTGTTTGTCTCTCCCAATGAACTGTAAGCTCTTTGAGGGAAGAAACATTGCCATTTCTTTTTCGTATATTCATTTGTACAGAATCTGGTGCAGAAGGACTCAGTCAATGCTTAATGAATGAAAGATCCAACTTGTGGTCAACCACAAGAGTAGATCTGTTTAATTACTAGAAGGAGAAATCCACCCCAAGACTTGCTACTTGCTCCATAACCCACAGGCTAACTATATAATATGAAAATGTTTGGTAGCATCTTCTCTAGGACATCTGCATTGCATCTGCAGCTATCCTTCCTGGGAACTCACTGTTGGTACAAAGGAAAAGAATTTTGTCACCTTTTCTACTCACCTACTTAAGTCAGAAATCATATGGTGACCAATCCATAAACTAAAATGCTAATCCTATCACTCAGAAGCAAATGCCACTAGTATTTTGTAATACCCTACCAGACTTTTTAAAATGTACTTATATGTATTATTGCCCTAAAGTTGGATCAAACTCTGTTACTTTTTTTGTGACATAGTTTCTCTTCCTCTTGTTCCCAGACTTACAGATAGATAGATAGATAGATAGATAGATAGATAGATAGATAGATAGATAGATAGATTTTATTCATGCTACTATATATTATACTTAAAACAACATCATTTTATAAAGGCCATACTTACAACATCATTTTATAAAGGCTTATAAATATTTTGTTTATACATTAATATGTTACTTTGGCACTTTTTAATTTAAGGGGTGATTAGGATAAGGAAATCATTCTGTTATAATTTTTTTAACCAGTCATATCAAAGAATTTCACATGAGTTTATGTGAAAAGTTTGAGATTATAGCTACCTCAGTACATAATTAAGATGGTATTTAATAGATTGCTTATTCTTATTCTGTCTCTCTAGTCAAAATTATCTGCTTCCAAATGCCCATTTTAAGATTCCTTGTTTGCATAATATAATCAAGATAATTTTCTCTCATGTTAGACTAAGCAAGACACTTTGATAACAATCTCCTTTAAGTTTCTTCATTTTATACAAGTAGTATACATGATGGTTATCAAAAATTTGTTAATTTCAGGAGGAAGTCACTTGAGTAAAGGCTACAGATTATACCATTGGTTCTTAAGGAACTAAATTAATTAATTGGTAACTTGAAGATTGACCACATACGACATTTATATAACTTGATATGTGAACAAAAAAATATGAACTCGGTTGGGCATGGTGGCTCACGCCTGTAATCCCAGCACTTTGGGAGGCCGAGGCAGACAGATCACCTGGGGTCAGGAGTTCGAGACCAGCCTGGCCAACATGGCAAAACCCTGTCTCTACTAAAAATACAAAAATTAGCCAGGCGTGGTGGCAGGTACCTGTAATCCCAGCTACTCGGGAGGCTGAGGTAGGAGAATGGCTTGAAACTGGGAGGTGGAGGTTGCAGGGAAGTGGAGGTCATAGTGAGCCGAGATTGCACCACTGCATCCCAGCCTGGGTGACAGAGAAAGACCCCATCTAAAAAAAAAAAAGAAAAGAAAAAAAAAGAGTATGAACGCTATAAAATCTTTGTCTTCAAATTTTTGTAGCCACATTAATTTTACTTCAGAGGTTCTTCAAGTTATTAGACCCTTTGATTAAGCCTCAGAGAAAGTGGGTGCCATCCTTCTTTGGGTCTGAGTTGTAGATGAGTTGGATTTGTGTAAAGTACCTCTTGTCCCAACCTAATAGTGCTCCATTGACCAAGAATAAAGTAAATCAGAAACAGATTCTTCATTAACTTTTTGTGATTATTCAGCGTTTGTTGAATCCATATTTTAGAGATCATCTAGTTTAGGCATTATATGAACAGTTTTTTGGAGGAGCATAAGGATTTTTTAAAACACCAATAGCTAGTTTACTATATGATTTTCAAAAAGAATATTTGTAATCGTTCCAACAATAAAAAGAATATAGGAATGAGCAAATTTATACCCTAGTGAACTTTATCACTTACATGATGAGGGGTTTCCTTGACTTTTTGCTTTTGGCGATGCCACCTTTTTTTATTGAGGATTGAAGGAGGCAGCAGTTTGGGGAACTCCCAGAGGGATCATTCCCTCAGGGGTTACTTGGTTGCTTTGTGGCTTGCTCCTTGAGAACCAGCCTGTGTGAGGATGTGAAACATCAAATGTGTGAATGGCTCCAAGAGAGTTCTCACCTTTAGGTACTGTCTCAGCAGTGCCTGGCACGTAGTACTGGGGCAATGTGAATTTGCCAAATGAATGATTGAATTAAGAAATGAATTAATTTAAAATTTTTGTCTTAAAAAAATGAGATCACAACTTGAGCCAAGCCATGCCATCTGGTTGGAGGCTATTTATGGCTCTCAAGTGGTATCATTTCGGCATGGTACAGGAGGGGTGACTGTCACTGCATTTGATGTTATCCAATGTGTCCATAATGCTTTAAAGAACAGATGATTTAAAGTATGATTTGTTCCTGGATCCTGATTTAGTAGCAGAGCCTCCTTATGAAGAAGTAGCCTGCCTTCTCTTGCCTGAATTTAAAGTAGTACTGCTTTAGGTGCAAATCATACCAGCATTCATATTCAAGGTGAATCTATTGCTGACATTATTATGAACTATTTACTTTCAGCATCAATGACTGAGTCCCTCATCAGGGCAAATGCTAAGCTTTTATACTTTCTGGTCATTGGGAAAAATAAATGAGATGTATAGTGTCTCAATTTTGATGAGGGGTTTAAGTTAAATTAGAGGAAAAATGTTAATATTTGTGTATATTAAAAAGCTTCATTATTAAAATTATGCCAATTAGGAGGATGTACCTGCAGTGCAGAAGTTAAAATTATCATGCACCTTCAGTGTTTCAGAATTCAAATTTTGGAGGAAAGTATTACAGCAAAGAAAAATTGAGGGAAGTGTTAACATTTATTGAGAATTTGCATATGTTAATTTTCACAGTCACAGATACCACATGTTAATATCTAAAGTAGAAAAAGGAATAAAGGAGGACAAAAAGAAAAGGAGTAAGAATAATTTTTTGTATGAAATTATTGATTGCTGCCCTTATACTGTTGCCCTTATACTATGGACTGCCCTTATGCTGATCAGACCAGCCCGTCAACAGATAGAGATGGCATCCTCATGATTATACTGGGGAGCTGTAGGTTTCCTATGTCTGACCCCACTTTCCCCTAGCCCAGCTACAGTGGCCCAGTCTGTTGGGGCAGAATTTTTATTATGCCTTTCACACTTTTCGCATTTGTTCTTTAATTCACACTGTAACCTAAGCCTAGAATGAAAACCTTCATGCATAAATAAGATGGTCCCTTATTGCAAGTGAAAAATCACTTTGGACTGAGGAGGACCACAACTTGGCCAGTTTCAAGAGAATTTCCTTTTATCCTTCTCTCTAAAATCCGCAATTTAATTTCATGTTCTAAAAATGATTGGCTAGTACATATTTATAGTACTTTGATATTATACCACTGGTTTAAGCACTCTGATTCTTTCTTCCTCACACCATCAATTACCTAGACTTTTTGAATGTTCCAAAATTACCCTTCTAATTTAATATCTTAACAGCAAGCAAATGTGGATTTTTTGTTATAAATAATAGTTAAGAGTTGCTGAGCCTATGCTGTGTGTTGGGTGCTGTGCTATTCTATTCAGACAATCTTTATAATACTCCCGTGGGGGATATAAATATAGTTATCATCCCAGTTTCATAGGAGGGGAAGGATCATAGAGGTGAAGTTCTTTGGCCATGGTCACCGAAGTTGCAAGTGGTCCAGCTGAATTTAGACCAACTTGTTCACCTCCTGAGTCTGTGCTCTGCCTGCCTTCTGGGTAGGGCTCAAGTCTTCTTTTTGTTTGTTGTTTTTTTTGTTTTTTTACTATTAGTATTATTTTTGATAAATCATAATTGTATACATTCATGGGGTACAATGTGATGTTTTGATATCTGTATACAATGTGGAATGATTAAAGTTAATTAACATATCGCCTCGATTACCTATCATTTTTTATGGTGAGACACTGGAAATTCATTCTTAGTTATTTTGAAATATACAATACATTATTATTGACTGTAGCCACCCGGATGTGCAGTAGGTCTCAAAACCTATTCCTTTTCCCAATATGAAACTTTATACTCTTTGATCAACACTTCTCATTCCCTACCTTTGTATTATGTCTTTTTTTGTTTGTTTACAGAGTCTAATATTATTATGGTTTTCTTATGATTTAAATATGAGTTGTCAATAATATTGAAAGTATTCCATTTGTCATATTATGTGTCAATAAATCCAAACCTCTGATTTAGAACTTCATTCTATTTCCGAGCATCTCTACCTGGATATTTTTCCAATATCTCAAATTCTTCTCTCAACATACCTAATCCTCCCCATCCCCCACCAATATATTTTATAGTAATGGAGGGAGTCAACTACTATATACATACGTATTTCATCTTGACGTCTCTTAGTATTTTCTTCTGAAATTCTTGAATTGAATAGATTCTACTTCCATGGCTTGGAAGACTTCGGTTGGTCATCTATTCCTATTCTAGTTCTAGAACTTGCCCTTTGTAAGCACCTGCCTACCCCTACTACACTGCAGACTTTTTAAGTGCAGACTATCACTGTACCCCTGGTGCCTGCTGCAGTCCCTGGCTGACCCAGTCCCTAGCTGGCCCAGATTATGTACTGGGTAGGTATCTATTGACTGATTGCTGCCCTTATGCTGTTGCCAACCATCAGGACAGCCAGTCAGCAGATGGAAGTGGCATCCTCATGTTTACACGGAAGCTGCAGGTTCTCTGTGTCTGACCCCACTTTCTCTTAACCCAGTCACAGTGGCCCAGTCCATTAAGTCAACATTTTCATTATGCCTTTCACACTTCCCGTTTTGTTCTTTAGTTCATACTGTAACCTAAGCCTAGAATGAAACCTTTCTACAGCTTTCTCCATCCATTTCTGCAGCTTAAAACCTTACTGTCTGGCAAGACTCATATAAAATACTATTTCCTTTATGGGCTTATGTCCAGTCTCTTCAGACAGAGGCAGTTGCTCTCACCTGTGTCCCCCAGAGCTATAAACGCTTTATGGTTGGTAATATACCATAATTTTCCTCAAATAATTTCTTATTTGAGGGAACTAAGAACCCTTGAGAACAGCTAGGTTAAATGTGATTTGTCAGTTTACTAATTCCCTTACTGATTCTTACAATAGGACTTCTCAGAGCCAACGTGCATTCAGTATGCTAGAATGCATTGTGACTCTTCAAGTGAGGGGTATACTGTATATATAGTGGTTTTTGCCCCTTTGTTTTGCCTGCCTTGATGTGTAACAGAACCAGTATTTTCAGGAACCCACTCAGGATATGCTGCTATAGGAAAAATAGCTGTTTTGTTAGTGTTGATGGTGGTGTTGAGATTGTCTTTTCCTTTTTCAGCCAAATAGTTATTGTCAAATTCAATACTTCACCTCCTTCTAGATGAATGTACTTGAAAATTGCAGCATGCTGCTCCTAAAAGTCACTCTGGGTATGCTTTGCTGATGGGAGTATAAAATGGTACAACTATTTTGGAAAATTGTTTGGCATTTTCTTATAAAGTTAAATATATACCTACCCTATGATCCAGAAATTCCACTCCTATGCATTTAACCAAGAGAAATGAAAACATACATCCTCGAAAAGTCTTGGAGAAAAATGTTCATAGCAGCCTTATTCACAATAGCCCAAACTGGAAGCAACTCAAACCTTCTTCAACAGGTGACTGGATACGCAAATTCTGGTATATCTATACCACCATGGCCTGTTTCTCAGTTGAGACAGAGAGAAAACACTACTCATACAAGCCCTAACATAGATGAGCTCAAAACCATGAAAGTGTTTTCAATCTTGTTTTGGGTAGTGGTTACATGCAGTGGTCCCCAACCTTTTTGGCACCAGAGACTGGTTTCATTGAAGATCATTTTTCCATGGACTAGGAGTGGGGGCGGTGATGGGGATGGTTTCAGGATGATTCAAGTGCGTTATAATCAAATAATTATACATCTCACCATAATGTGGAATCAGTGGGAGCCCTAAGCTTGTTTTCCTGGAACTGGACAGTTCTATCTGGGGGTGACAGGAGATGAGGACAGATCGTCAGGCATTAGATTTTCATAAGAAGCCCACGACTTAGATCCCTTGCATGTGCAGTTCACAATAGGGTCTATGCTCCTATGAGAATCTAATCGTGCCATTGATATGACAGGAGGCAGAGCTCAGGCAGTAACATAAGCAATGGGAAATGGGTGTAAATACAGATGAAGCTTCCCTGGCTCATCTGCTGCTTACCTTCTGCTCTGCAGCCTGGTTCCTAACAGGCCATGGACCAATACCCATCCATGGCCTGGGGGTTAGGGACCCCTGGTTACATGTGTGTACACAATTGTCCAATCTCACTGAACCAGACACTTAAGGTCTGTGTACTTTACTGTAAGTAAATTACCTCTGGGAGAATGAGGCTGGTGAGGTAGTCAGGAGACTGGAATTTGGAAGCAAATGCAAATCCTGGTTCTACCATTCATTGTCACCAGGACTTTTGGCAAATTGCCTAAGTATTTGTTTCAGTTTTCTCATCTGTCAAATATAAATGAAGTTAGTATCTACCTTATAAGGTTGTTACGAGAATTAAATGAGTTAGATTATTAGTGCTCTTTAAGTTCTTGTTAAATAAAATGTAAAAGTAAAAACTCTGATCTTCATGACAGCACCTCAGTGCTCCTCTTCCTAGCTGCTTCTGAGAATCACCTGGAGAGATTTTATAAAACAGTGATACCCGGGTTCCATTCCTGGGGTTTCTGATATAGTTGGCTTTGGGTGGTTTCTGGGGATTGTGGTGTTTTTAAAGCCCCTACATGAGTTTTTTTTGTGTTTTTTTTTTAAACTATGTTTTCATGAGTAATACTGTATGGTATGTATCATAATTATATAGTCAGTTTCCAATAATTCTGACACTGTGTAACAGGCAAACTGTATTTGCTGCATTTCTAGTAGTATTAAAAACCTTTCCAGAGAAAACTAAAAAGATCCATTTTCTTTTTGTTTTAGAGTAAACTATTCTTTTCAGAATTGTATAGTTAACTATAATTCAAAACAAAGTTCAAAACATTGTTTTTCTTTTTTTTCTTTTTCTAAAAAAATGGGATATATGTGCAGAATGTGCAGGTTTGTGAGCAAAGGATATGAACAGATGCTTCTCAAAAGAAGACATTTATGCAGGCAACAAATAGATGAAAAAAAGCTCAACATCACTGATCATCAGAGAAATGCAAATCAAAACCACTATGAGATACCATCTCACGCCAGTCAGAATGGCAATTATTAAAAAGTCAGGAAACAATAGATGCTGGTGAGGCTGTGGAGAAATAGGAACACTTTTTACACTGTTGGTGGGAGTGTAAATTAGTTCAAAAGATCCGTTTTCCTAAGAATTATTGATGTTTGCTTCATTTTGTTTTCACAGAGAAATAACAGAAAATCCTAACACTCAAAAGGGAGCTCTCATGGCTGGGCGTGGTGGCTCATGCCTGTAATCCCAGCACTTTGGGAGGCTGTGGTGGGCAGATCACTTGAGGTCAGGAGTTCGAGACCAGCCTGGCCAACATGGTGAAACATCATCTCTACTTAAAAAAAAAAAAACAGAAAAACCAAAAAAGGAGCCCTCTTTGTATTCAAATCATTTTTTCTTTTATCAGAGAGCAATATTAAGCATTTTAAGTGCTTGAGGGGGAAAGCAAGCATTACTCAAATTGAGGTAATAAAACATAGAAACTTTTAAAAGATGGCAACACTACACCAAAATGCAAATTATGAGACTCTTGGCCTTTCTATTCAAAGCTCTATAAATGTTAGGTGTCACTTTTCTCTCTTTTTAATTATGAATGCAGGCAGTCCTGGAAGAATAAGTATCTTTGATGATTATATAGAAATAGATTACATCAATTTCTTTTCTCTGAAGAAAGAAACCAAATGTACCTCACTTTTTGGGGAGTGAGTGAGTGAATTGTTTGGGCTTGCATTAATGGAAAAGATGATCTTACTCATTGGGATTAGAAAAAAAAATTCAAAAAGCATCAAGAATGAAAAAGCCACATATGGCAATAGACTAATAGACACTTTTGGTTATTATTGCAAAGCTATTTTTACATTAAAAGATGAATATGGCCAGATGAGTTTCCCATAAATGTCCAATTTGCTTCTTTTTATGTAACTAATTTTGTTTATCCTTGCATGCCTCTTACTGATAATGAGTTGCTAATAGACTGGTTTATGATTCTAACAGCTTAATCTCCGTGCATTTGTGTAGCCAAGTGTTTGTCCACCCTCCCCCTCCTTTTGTTTTTAAGTGAGAAAAAATCCAGTCATGTAAAGGGAATCTTTTATAATTGTTAAAATGTGTTTTTTCATCAATAATGAAGTAATGTTGGTAGTGTTATTGTAGTTTTGGGCAGATGATTCACATTCGTGCTGTGTCTGGATTGACTCAAAAATTCATCATTAATGAGCAAGAAGCGATACAGTACAGTGGAGTAATACACTTGAAATGAGACCAGTCATCTTTCCCTGCTTTTCTTTTTTTCTCTGGGCCTAAGTTTCTGTATCTCTAAATGGATTAAAATTACCTTTATTTTCAGCAAAAGAAGGTAATAGCCAAAGTACCGTTAATCACTTGAAATAATTTCCCTGGAAAGAATTTTATCTTGTAATTAACTGATGACACTTCTGTTTGAATACATTGCCATTCTGCAGTAAGTTGAATTTTTTTCTCTTTTCTTTGCTTTTTCTAACAAATATTTATTGAATAGACACTACTACATATGGATGAAGCACTGTGTTAATGCAATGAACAAGATATATCATTTGAGAGATTTTCTGCTTGAATCACCAGAATTATTCATTTATTCATTCAGCAGATATCATTATGCCTACCTTAGACAAGACATGATGCTAGGTGCTATGGGTCTTGTCAAGATGAATAAGGCCAAAATGTTGTGTGTTCAGAAAAATAGCGATCATACTTGATTGGGGAAGTCTCAAAGTCAAGGAACATTTTTCACAGTAGAAGAAATTTGAGTTGTGCCTTAGAACAAGGTGGATAAGACTTTTAACATGCACATGGGGATTATTTTCTAGAAGGGAGGAAGAGAATAGACAAAGGAATGAGGGCTGGAAAGTAGCCTGCTGATCAGGTCTAGTTTGACTGGAATTTTGAGTGCACATAGAATGATGTAGGGTTAGGCCTAAAAATAGGTGAAGGACAGATTATTGAATGCCTTGCATGTTGTCAGTCCAAAGAGTTTGGATAGATTATCTACCTGTCCATGTGATTTAACTGAAAGCACTGAGACAGGGACTAGCAGATGTTAAGAAAATTTCTCCAGTCTGGCCAACATAGTGAAACCCCGTCTCTACTAAAAATACAAAAAAAAGTAGCTGAGCATGGTGGCACATGCCTGTAATCCCAGCTACTCGGGAGGATGAGACAGGAGAATGGTGTGAACCCAGGAGGCAGAGATTTCAGTGAGCGGAGATTACGCCACTGCACTCTAGCCTGGACGACAGAGCTAGACTCTGTCTCAAAAAAAAAGAAAAAAAAAAGAAAGATTCTGAGTTTGAAAACAGTAGAATGTGTCAAATCAAACACATGAGCTAATCTAACCATACAGTATTTTGAGATTTGTCTTTAGGTCGTCTAAACTTACCCTAATTTGCAAAAAAAGGCCATACAAAGGAATACAATATGCAGATATGAGTATTTCCCAACAGACCTTATACAAATTTGAAATTAAGTTCCCATCTGTTGCTGTTATGCATGACCTTCATGTAGAGAAATCTTTATTACTGGTTCTTTTCATGAATGAATGAATTCTTTTAATAAATAATAACAAGTAAATAAAGTTTTAACATTAGTTATCTTAAAGAATCTTTGGGATTGTGTTTCAAAGTCCTTGAAATATAGGGACCTAACACACTGATAAATTTTAAGAGTTTACTAGTCTGCAGAAGACCCAAGGAAATTGATTTTACCATTGGCATTTAAGATTGCGCTTGCACTGTGCTCTGTTGAGTATACAAGAGAAAGGAGACTGCGTTCTTTGCCCCTGCTCACTTCCTTTTGCATTTTTTCCTCCATTCCGATATGAGACTGGTTGAAGTGGAAAATCACTTAGCAACCAAATCTATGCCTGTGTTGTTGCCAGAAAGAACCATACATAGGCCAGGTGCAGTGGCTCACGCCTATAATCCCAGCACTTTGGGAGGCCAAGATGGGCAGATCACGAGGTCAAGAGATTGAGACCATCCTGGCCAACATGGTGAAACCCCATCTCTACTAAAAATACAAAAATTAGCTGGGCTTGGTGGTGTGTACCTATAGTCCCAGCTACTCGGGAGGCTGAAGCGGGAGAATCACTTGAACCCAGGAGGCGGAGGTTGCAGTGAGCTGAGATCATGCCACCGCAATCCAGCCTGGCGACGGAGTGAGACTCTGTCTTGGGAAAAATAAAAATAAAAATAAAAAAGAACCATATCTACTTGCAGGCAGAATGGTAGTTTTGCCATTCTTGGGAGAGCATATTTTGGGAGAGGGGTTCATTCTTTGGCACCCAAAGAATGCATGAGTAGGGGGATAATACACAGGTGCATACCTAGGTTATATGTGGTGGGGAAGTGTAAGGATGGAGAAAAGGAAACCACTTTTCATTCAGTAAACTGGGGGCATGGGGACTATTAATGTCTATGAACCCATATCCCTAGCTGAGATTAGAAGCATACCAAAAACAAACAAACAAAAAACCCACACACAAACACAAAAAGCAGGTTAACCAGCATTGAATATTGAAAACATTCTATCTAATAAATGCTATTTAGAAAATAGAGAAAAGACAGTAAGTATCTTGCTACATTTTGGGACTACATTAAAGGACAGTGTTAAAAGAACTATCTTTCTTTTCCATTTCTTTTTTAAAGGGATGCACAAGTACACTAAAAGTGAACCATTTAGAACAAAAAGCTTGAACAGTCAGAGCTTGAATCTAATGTGAGGAAACCCATGGAGCTCATAAAACTTTAATAACTAGTCCCAGGTTTAATGAAGCAATCTTGCAAATTTTAAGTGAACCAATGGTAATTCATGGAAGTTTTTAGTGTTGCATAAGGTAAAATTGAAATCAGCGATGTCACAGCAATGTTAATAAAAAGGACAAGCCACTTACTATAAATATAAGTAATTCTGGCACATGTGGGAAGGCATCCAAGGAAAAAAGCCATCCTTGTCACTTTAAAATAACCTCTATGCCAAAGTAAAGCTTCAAGTAGAGAAGTTGTGTCCAAAGCCCTTAGGAATATTGTCCTTTGGCCCTGAGATATAACATTCATAAGAGTGAAAACCTTAACCTGAAAAAACAAGGAGGAGACTCTTCCTACTTATGTCAGTTAATTCTTGCCCACATGGAAGCTCTGCACTTGACAAGGCATGTCAACTCTCAGAGAGCCCATCCATCGTGTTGCTTCAGCTGTCTATCTTTCCACCCTTACCTCTCAAGTCAGTAAACCTGGATCTCACCTCCTGACTGAGCTCTATTCCCGTACTGCCAGCTGCTTTTGAGTCAGTCCCATTAGGTTGGCCTCCCAAGGGAGGTGGCTTCCCCCATCTCTCTTTCTGCCTCCATTCCACCTATCCTAAGAAACCCTGCAGCTATCCCACCACTTCCACTAAATCCTTGGAATATCCTGGCACATCAGAATCCTTCTTTCCTCTGAACTCGTAGAACTCTTTACAGCTCCATTGTTTGCTGTATGCACAACCCACTTGGCAACAACTCTTATATTTTTGTCTATTTTCATACATTATTATTTCAAGCTTATGTTGGGCCTTCATTGGTCCATAATCTCTGATTTTTCCAGGATCTGAGCACAACCGCCCCCGCCGCCCCAATCTGCTCCATAAATATCTATAGACTGACCGATTCCCTGGATACCTCAAAGACTAACTGCAATAAGTTAACAAGAGTGGAAGGAAATTTGAGGAAGCATCTCAGCCCCTGCCTGGCCCTTTCCTCTGGACTTTCAGGTTATTCTACATATTTTCATTCATTTCCTGAAGAGGTTCTATAATATCCCTACCTCACCTCATTTTTTTCCCAGTAACTATTTTAATCTAAACTCCTGTGTTTCATTGTAGACATGTTTGTTCCTGTTTAATTAGTGGAGATGGAGAATAGAAAGGCAAAAAGATGGTGGTGAGAATCAGATGCTTTGTCATTGGGGGTTGTCATTAGGACAAAAAGCCTTAATTTCCCCTAGTGCCCTTGGCTCTCCACCAGCCTGCAAACATCGGGAGAGCAGGGTATGTCTTTGTTTTTCCACACCACTCAATTCCCAGTGGCTGGCACAGAGCCTGGCACACAGTAGATGTTCAAAAAGTAAATGTTTTTTTAAATAAAAAGGAGCCCATGAAGTCATAAGGAGAGTCTGAGCAATGGAATATTTATCATGGGCTTTATGCCACATGGAATTGTGCCTTAATTTAAGAAAACTCTGTTGGCAAAACCTGAGACCAAAAGGCAGATAAATTAGTCGAAGGCCATTTATTTTATTATAATATTTATGCTCTATTTTTTTCAAATAACCACTTAATCCAACACTTTGAAAATGTTAGTTAGTTGTATAGAAACACTGATTTACACAAAAGTTTTGGTGAATTTATCTTTTATGAAGGGAATTTTCTGAGAATCATACGTTCTAAAATTATATTTAATCTACATAGTTTGGTATCATATCTTTAAGCAGTAGAATGGCTTCAATTATAAGTATAAATGAAATTGCTAAATATCAAGGAAATGACGCAATACTTTCTGGTCTAAAAATAACACTCACAGAAAACAGTATATCACTAGGTATTTTATTGCCAGAAAGTTTAATAAGTTTTCTTATAAGTATTGGTAAAAAGGAATATCTGAAAAATTATTGGGTATGTTTTGTGATGTTGCTGTATTTAATCTTCTTCCTAATCCCCCAAAGAAATAGAGCAGATTAAAGTTTCTTTGTGTGATCTACAGAAATATGAAGCAGCAAGTGTCTTGAGATTCTGTAACTGTTATGAAAGATTGGAAAGAAGCATGGAGAATTCCAGCTTTTAGTGAGTTTAAATTTTAGCTGGGAAATCCAGGAACATTTATACCCAAAAAAGAGACTCTTCTTTCATACATCAACCGACGCAAACAGAAAAAAGGGAAAAAAGTGGAAGATAATATTCCAAAAATTTAATAGTGGTTATCTCCTCTGATGAGAGTAGGAGTGACTTTTATTTTCTTTATGTATTTCTGAATTTTCTTAAGTGAATATTTGTTACTAGTGTTATAATAACAGCTATTTTTAAAAAAGAAACTGCCCAACAGTGTGCAGGGAGTACCAAATGAGAAGTACAGTAAGAGATACGGGAATCCAGAGGATTGGGCTTGGGTAGTGAGGATATGTAGAGGAACTGGGGCTCGAGCTGGAGCTTGAAGAGTAGATAATACCATAATAATGATGAAATTTCAAATTTATGGGTTATTATTGCATCAGAGACAAGTTGCCTCCCCCGTAAGCATAGTCCCTTTCTGTATTGGAAGAGCCCCAATTTTCTTCAGTTACGTTAGTTCCTTTCCAGTGATCAGAAATTGGTTTACAGTTGGATATGTAGCCTGGTTTTGGCCTATGGGACAGCAAGGGGACACGTGCTCAGATGCTTCTGAGAACTTTTGTAGACACTAAAAGAGATGACCCTTCATTGTCTATGGACTTTATCCGGTCTCATATGACACCCAGAGCTGCTGCACAAGAGGAACCAGTAGACAAGTGTAGACAGTACAGTGAAGACATAGAAGGCACCAGAGTCATCAATACCATTGTTCAGCCAGCATGTCGCAGGTGAACTAGTTTCTTTTGTTCTACTTACAGGTTTGTAAGATAACTAATTACCTTATTGTGTAAAGCCAGTTTGAATTAGGCTAAAAGTTCTCTCACTGATAATCAATTCTACAATTTGCTAACTTGTTCATATCCAAGATTGACTTTGATCTGAACAACAATTCTGCAAAGTGGATAATATATAAATAATTATTCCCTATACTGATGATGAAACTGAAGTTAAAAGGATACTACTTGCCTAAGGACCCAAATCCAAATTTACCAATTCCAATTCTTTCTGTTTTCCCTCTGCTCTTTCAAATGAGAGAGTGCCATATCAGTGGAGAGATGTGGTACTTAATTCATAGTTTGGAGTGAATGCCTGTTCTATGCCCAGTTAACATTCTAGGAGCTAGGGATACAAAGCAGAGGAGAGGGAAGAAAAGAAAAACAGCAAAGAGTGAAAATGTGCTCAGTATTTGGCACATGAATCTCATGTTGGGATTAGTGGATGTTGCACATTGGTTGGTCGTGATAACTGAGTCAAAACATTAAGTTGGAATTAGATTGTAGAAACCTAAGAATTCCAGACTAGAGTTATTTCCTGTAGTAGGAAAAACTGGGATGTTGCGGACAACGGCCCATAATTGTACAGCATAAGAAGAGAGGCGAGTCTTTAAAAGTCCTTTCATCTTGGTGACAAGTTGTATATCTACATGTGTACCATTTCACATATAATCCATAGAACTTGAGATAAAGGACATCCAGAAACCCCAAGAACATTTCTCTTTAGATGTGGATAATTTAGCATTATCCATACCGCAAATGAAATGTAGTATTATTTTATGAATTACTTAGTTCAAATGCAACTTGTCTATGACATCTGGGCCCCATATGGTAGATTAATTAAAGCAGGGATGCTGAATTTGGATAGCTTGATATCCTCTTCAAAGACTGATCTCCCTTAGGACTAAGACAGGAAAATCCTGACATTTTGATTTCTCTGTGTACAGGGACCTTTAGCATGAGAACAATAAACGGCCTTTTGTAGCTTCTTAATGAGACGTGTAGCATGTTATATTAACACCTAGGAGCTCACCTTAAACTGCTCTCCCTCACTAATAACTAATAAAACGGGTACACTCTAAATGCAAAGCCACAGCTCTTTCTTATTCTTTATTCTTTTTACCCACATCAGGAGTCTTTGTTTTTTCCTGGTATTGCGTGCCCCTTCACAGCGTGTGGAAACAGCACACTGTGTCCAGAAGCGCCCCGTGGCACAGTTGGCCTGGAATCTCCAACATCTCCCCACACAGCAGCAGGCAGCCCTGGATGACCAGGTCAGCCAAAAAGTAAGTTGAGTGTTTTACACATTGGCACACTGTCTGTGTGGACTAAGCCATGTGTAACAGTCTCCAGAGAGGAACCCTCAGCAGTTTCTACTGAGATGAGGACCCAAAGCTGTCCATGTGGCCAGAGAAGACCACCTTCTAAGAGAGCCCACGGCAAGGAGATGCATAGGAGAGTGGAGGTGGGAGCTGCAGAGCCACACCAAAAGCCTGTTTTTGTATTTCTGAGCCTGGTTTGGTGCCTCCTCTGCTTCTAAATGTAAATGCTTACATTTTAGCCAGTTCACATTTCACCTCTCCTTGAGTCCCATGAATTATGTAGGGATTTTTAGGAGCCCTTGTCGAGGTGGAAGAGCAGATGTCGCCCTGGTTCGGGGTGGAGTCTTCCAGACTTGCCAGGGTGTCTGGTTGTGCTTGCCTGTCACCTGTTACTGTGGAGCCATGGTGGGTTTTTACTGGCAGGTTGCTTGTGTCCTGAAGTTTGAGAAAGACCCCTTACCTTAGCCCAAGCTGATCCCATCCTTACAGGAAAGTGAGCGCAAAAGAATACTTGATTGCCTTCCCTGTTCCTCTTTTCTTCCTTTCTAGGCAATTTTGTCCAAATAACAATGCTGCCTTGTGTGGTATAGATAAACCGCTGGAAGGTGGTGTAGATTATCATACTGTTTGCACACATATGGAAATAGAGTGAAGCAATAACTTTTATCATGTTAGCACCTTCTGCTACTGTTTGTGAAATTTCTTGAGAAATGTTTTTAGGGTTTTTTTTTTTTTTTTCAGCCTGAAATTCCTTTAAGTTGAATGAAAGTTGACCTTAAAGGCATAAGGTTTGCTAATATACTTTTCAATTTAATCTGAGCAAACCATGATATACTTTTTTGATATAAAAATCTGAGCTGGGTGCAGTGACACACCTGTAATCACAGCATTTCAAGAGGCTGAGGTGGGAAAATGGCTTGAGCCCAGGAGTTCAAGACCAACCTGGACAACGTGGTAAGATCCCATCTGTACAAAAAGTACAAAAATTAGCCAGGTGTGATGGCTTGTGCCTGTGGTCCCAGCTACTTGGCAGGCTGAGGCAGGAGGATCACTTGAGTCCAGGAGATCAAGGCTGCAGTGAGCTGTGATCACACCACTGCACACTAGATCCACCATGGGCTGCAGAGCAAGACCTTGTCTAGAAAACAAAAAATTCTGCACTGAGTGGTCAATTAGTAGACCAATTCTTACTTAAGAGGAAGTATATTCTGAGAAGATAAGTACAAGAGTACCAATCCCAAGACAGATCTCAGACTCTTTTTTTTTTTTTTTTTTTTTTTTTTTTTTTGAGACGGAGTCTCGCTCTGTCACCCAGGCTGGAGTGCTGTGGCCGGATCTCAGCTCACTGCAAGCTCCGCCTCCCGGGTTCACGCCATTCTCCTGCCTCATCCTCCTGAGTAGCTGGGACTACAGGCGCCCGCCACCTCACCCGGCTAGTTTTTTTGTATTTTTTAGTAGAGACAGGGTTTCACCGTGTTAGCCAGGATGGTCTCGATCTCCTGACCTCGTGATCCGCCCGTCTCGGCCTCCCAAAGTGCTGGGATTACAGGCTTGAGCCACCGCGCCCGGCCGATCTCAGACTCTTAATGGGAGGATGTAAAGTAGAGGAGTCTTTACATTACTCAGCCTCCCTCCTCAGCAAGTTCTAGTGAGACTATATGAACAAAGAAAATATTTCATGTTCCTTGGAATGGCAAGTGTTATATAAGGTATTTGTAATATACTGTTTTTGCTTCACAAAAGGCTTAAGGGAGCTTGCAAGGATTCATAAAATACAAAAGAACAAAAATGTTAAATGGAAGACCCGAAAGAAAAGAGGAGAAAAAAAAGGCATCCAGGGAAGCTAGAAAGGAAACCGAGATAAATGCACCCCATAGTGCCTGAAGTGCAGGTTAAGGAGTGGGCCCCTGGCTGCCTGTGAAGGTTTCCTTTGAGTGAAAAGGGAAACCTGGTCTGTTAAACACCAGCTTGTGAACAGCAACCAAGAAGGAAAAAACAAGTTGTTTCTCAGGAGAAGAAGAATTATTCCTAGTGTTAAGCTAGCATTTTCTCCCAAGGGTGCTGCTACTTAGAGAAGCTCTAATTAGGATAAACACCTGACATGACCCTGGAAGGTAGCTCCATGGCTCCAAACTTTTATTCCCTTCTGTGAAATGAGGAGATTGAACCTAAAGATCTGTAAAGTCTCTGCAACTCTCAAGTCCAGTTGAGTGTGCTGTCTTCACTCTTAACCATTTTCTCTTGTAGAAATGAAGCATTCTTTCTCTCCCTTTTCTTTTCTTTCTTTTTTTTTTTTTTTTTGAGACAGAGTTTCTCTCTGTTGCCCGGGCTGGAGTGCAGTGGCGCAATCTCGACTCACTGCAACCTCTACCTCTTGGATTCAAGCGATTCTCCTGCCTCAGCCTCCCAAGTAGCTGGGATTACAGGCGCCCACCACCATGCCTGGCTAAGTTTTGTATTTTTAGTAGAGACAGGGTTTCACCATGTTGGCCAGGCTGGTCTCGAACTCCTGGGCTCAAGTGATCCACCCACCTTGCCCTCCCAAAGTGCTGGGATTACAGGCATGACCCACCACGCCTGGCCTCTGTCTCCCATTTCTTACTACTGAACTTCTTCTCTCCTTCCATCCCCCACTCCATCCTGCCTTTTTCTGTGGCCCAACCTGATATTATGTCAAATGCGTCTTTCTCATACAACTGCTTATCTTTTCCCCTACTTAAAAAAAAAAAATGCTGAGCAGAAGAGCTGTGATCAAGGAGTGTTTGTGTCAGGGGAGGAAGGGGATGGGCCATGTGTTAAGGGGGTGGGGGTTTGCTGCCTGGAATTGAGGTCAGCCAGGAAATAGGAAGCAGTTTTTATACTTCCTTCGTTTGCAGGATAGTTGAGGATTCTGCCTGGAAGCTGGGCTCTTTGTTTAAAATATAGGCCACAAGGAGAACTGTCTGTGGTTGTGCCACTGAATGGCTAATTGTTCTTAATTGTATTCTGTGTTCAGCAGACCGCTAACTATCAGCTTAAAAACAGTATTTAGGGAAATTGTTTGTGCCTCCGTTTGTTTCTTACATTCCAGGGTTATCATCATTGGAGGCAACATGCCTCAGAGTGTGACCAGAAGGCTCCCAAGGGCACCTGCCTCAGGCGGCATGTGGCATCTCCTATGAATTATGCATCATCGGCATATGGACAGTGGAGGCCGCCTAAAAACAAGTAGCTGCTTATCATTGCCACAGTTGTACATTACCTTCCCGCGGCCTGATAAAGGCAGTTGTACTCTAGATGAGAGCTGGGATTTTTTCTTCTGGGTGTTCTCTAGAGACTGAGTGTCAGAAACTTAATGGCTTCTGAATGGAAGTGATGTTTGGCATCGTTTAGTGTTGCTGGTCTATGAAAAATACATTCATTGTGGTAAATAAGATATTTGAGGTAACATTAATGCCTGATAAATATATATTAAATTAGTCAGCTTTCTTTCCCCCAAAAACCTTTTCTCTCCTACTGTTGCGCTTTTGCAGTTTGGTACAACTGCCAAGATTAACTGTAATCCCTTGTCCTTCTGTTTGAATTTAAAAAAGGAATGGCTGTTAGGTCTTGTCATTATGCCAAAAAATGAACTAATTATCTTCTTCTAAGTGGAAACCTGGATGATAGGATGGGTTTTTTTTTTTTTTTTTTTTTTTTTTGTGGTTAAAAAATATCAGTCAGGTCCATTGAATTTGACGTCAGCTCAACTAGTGATGTATCTTGAGAATGTCTGTGATCCATTTGATCTGCAGTTAATACAATAGGCTGCATACGTAAGAGGTGAAGCTGGTGGTTTTTTCTAAAATTGTAATTGGGATTTTATTTTAGAAGTTCACTTGGGTTTCACCGAAGCTGTCTCTTAACAGTAAAATGTGTGAACATTTTTTGAAAAATCTCAATGTAGCCAAGTGTTTTGAAAAAGGCCTTACAGCTCCTCCTCCTAACGTGCCAGTTAGGGGAAAAAAAAAAAAAAGGACTTGATCCTTTGAGTGGAAAGCCTTTTTCTAACGTATTTCTAGCATTTCCTTGACTGATATCTTAAACTTTGCTGAAAATAATTTAACCCTGTTCTCTGATATAATGATGTCAATGAGCCTGGATTCTGTTGAGTAGAATGACCCTACCTGGCTGTGATATTTTTAGTTCTTCTGTCTGCTTTTCTTAGGATATGTATTATCACATTATCCTTCCTTGTTGGCACTTCTTGACTCTTTCTACATTTAACTTATTTCCACTACAGGTTTGGAAATCAGATCCTGAGTGTGTTAGAATTCTGTTTAAAATAAGAGGAAGTGTGTGCTTCCTTCTGAGGGGAACTCCTTTGAAGGAAGCACCTACCATTCTGTGCTTTTATGATCACTCTATCAATTCTGTAAAACTCTCTCCCTCTCAGCTCCCTCTATGTGTACTAAAGGATGAGGAGATAAAGGTAGTCTTGTTGAAAAATTTCTCTACAGGCATCATTGTAATTCTAGCAGTCCTCAACATGGTCATTTGTGCTCTAAGAAGAATACCTTATTGTAGTTCTTTAATTAAACAGAAAGTACCCACTTGAGAATAACTATACACAGTAAGACTTATAGGTAGACTTTCTATGTAATTAAATTAGCCATATGCATATAATGACATACACAGTATGTCTAAATGAATGATGTAATTGTGAATTAAAATATGTTTATTACCCTTTATTGCAAACCATCCTAAATTATTTGGAAGATTTGGTACACTTTGTTAGGTAAGATGACGTTCTTTTTTCTTGTTCATTGCTTCAGATTTCTGCTGATAGGCTGTTGTTCTCTTTCAGTCCCAGTTGGGCCCAGGGATTCTGCAGGGTGCCTCCACTGGCCTAGATCTTCAGAAGAGTTTTTTCCACTTTATGATCAGTGTTGTAGTTGTTCAGCAAGCATAATGAGCCATTATTAACCATCACAGACACTAGCCACTTAGTGAGTCCACTTTGCTTCTGCTGCTTTTTTCTTTCTTTTCTGAGCCTGGCCTCTTTCCTGTCCTCTATCCTACCCCTGCCTTCCATCCATTTCTTCTCCCAGCGCCATCTCCTAGTACAGATGCTTTCTTTTGTTTAGCAATAACAATAACAATTCGTTATTGTTCTTAGCACAATGCTTAACATTAAAAAGTGCTCACTAAATATATAGATAGGTTTTTTAAAAATAAATGAATACATCTAAAATTACTTTAGCCAATTTTCATTAAAATAAGAAAAGGGGCTCTTCAAAGTAATAGGTGCCAGGAAGTCTAGGCTAAGTCTGGCTACTACAAATTAATCCCAAGTTTGTATCTTTCTCGAAAGTTTCAGAAAGGGAAATGCAATGAGTTGTACATCACCTGTTATCTGATAGAGGAAAGTATGCCAGTGTACCAGGAGAAACAGTATTTTTTTTCTTAGTACATATTTCTGTATTAATGGTCATTCAAGGAACAAAATATTGACAGTCTCTTCATAGTAATTTTATAATAAGCTGCAGAAATTTTCTCTCAGTTAAAAAATATAATGAGCATCTAATATGTGCAAGGCACTGTGCCAGGAACTGATCATACAACGGAGAATAAGAAATATATGGTTTCTACCATCAAAGAGAAATCTTTTTATATTCCACGGAGTGAGTTAATAGTAACAATAACATTCATTGAGCTCTTAGCTCTGCCAGGTCCCCATCCAAGTGTATACAGGCATTAGCATGTTAATTCCTATACATCTTATTGGTACTGTTAATTATTCTGCTTTTTACACTTAAAGAAATTGAGGCGAGGGGAAGTTAAATAATTTTTCCAAGGTTACATGGCTTGTAAGTGGTAAGAGATTTGAACCCAAGTAAGGGTGACTGGCTCTTGGGTACAGGCTTTTAACAACTAAAAAGCCTGTTTCTTTTCTACGGGTATAAGAAAATGAAGAGGAGTAAGTTTATGGGGGTTGGAGGTGGGCAAAGGTCATTGGTTTGCAATATGTTAAATTTGAGTTGCCTAAAGACATCAAGAATGGAGGTATGCAGTGGGCCATGGGGCATACAGATCTGCAGTTGGGCAGAGAGATCTGGGCCAATCAACATTTAGGTGATTTTTTTAGGCGTCAACAGTACATGGCTGGAATATGAAACCATAGGGAGAAAGCCTATGAAAGGTATGAGATGAATACATTTTTAAAATCTACCTTCAGAAAATCCAAGAATATATATTAAATTATAATTCAGTAAAAATACCAGTACAGAGAGTTCACATAATGTAAATAAAGATATGTAGCCCTTTGGCAATTGAATGTATATGCATATGTTAGGTCCTGAGGTTGAGCTCAGCTAGTAAGGGGGAATGGGTAGCAAGCATTTGTCTCATTTGGTAATGGCCAACCATGTGTTGGGGGCACATTGCCTCAGATACTCATAACTCTTTTCAGGAAGGTGCTGTCATCCTCATTTTATAGTTGAGGAAACTGAAGCCCAGAAGATTATGTAATTTGTCAGGTGTCAAGGTTGTACAATAGTAAGTGGCAAAGCTTGGGTTTTATCTTAGTCAGTTTGGGCTGCTATGACAAACTACCATAGATTGAGGGGCTTATAAACAACAGAAGTTTATATCTCACAGTTCTGGAGGCTGGGAAGTCCAAGATCAAGGCAGATTCAATGCCTACTAAGGGCCCACCTTCTGGTCATCTTCTCAACCTTGCATGACAGAAGGGGTGAGGGAGCTCCCTGGGGCACTAATGCCTCATGACCCAATCAGCTACCAAAGGCCCCACCTCCAAATATTATCACATTGGGCATTAAGATTTAACCTATAGATTTGGAGGGGGACACACATTCAGTCTCTATCAGCTTTAGAGCCAGGGCTTTTGACTGCCCTTTGCTTCTACCCCTCCTGCACAGTTGGGCCACCAGAACAGTAGTAGATGTGAAAGCTTTTGCTATGTAAACAGGTTTGCTCCACTCACAAACATGCCACACTGGACATACAGCTGAGGCCCAAGGTTGCCTTTGATACTGCAGCGAAGAAATAACCCAGTGGGAAAAGCATTCCATCACTCCCATAAAAGCTCCCAGAACAGCTTTGGGAAGGGAAGGTTCACTTTGTAGCCAGACAGGAACCCAGATGCATGCTACACAGTGAGACACAAAGTGCCCTGCTAGCTCCTTCACCCTTGGACTGCTGTCACCCCACCCGGGCAGCAAGCGTCGCTTCCTAGGTAGGCTGCTCTGCCTCCCACCCTCTCTGACTGTGCAGTGACATGGATGGGAGCCACTGATCTGCTTCTCATGAAATCCAATTATTCAGGCAGAAAAGATGACTTCCTGGCAGAGCCCACAGGAAGCATCCCCCAAGCCCCAGGAAACAAAACAAATACAGCTCTTCCTATCATTTTGACATCCTCTTTCTGCCCACCCTTCCCCAACAAGACAGACAGCAGAAATGTGGACTCAGCACTTTTACTTTTAACTCCTTCTTGCCATTAATGTTCATGAATGATTCTTCTTAGGGCCAAAGGCTTCTGTCTTTCTCCCTTCCCTCTGTTGTCTTTCTGTGTTTTGTTTTTTTTTTAAATTAAGTTTTGGGATACATGTGCAGAACGTGCAGGTTTGTTACATAGGTATACACATGCTATAATGGTTTGCTGCACCCATCAACCCGTCTTCTACATTAGGTATTTCTCCTAATGCTATCCCTCCCCTAGCCCCCTACCCCTCAATAGACTCCAGTATGTGATGCTCCCCTTCCTGTGTCCATGTGTTCTCATTGTTCAACTCCCACTTTAGGTACATTCCTAACAGCCATCTTCTCCCCAGTACTCTTACTGCTCCCACATCTTGAAGAACTTATCTTATGGATTCCACAACTCCAAGGTGTTTATAACCGCATTGTTACTTTAGGGATGTCTAAATGTTGTAGGATACTGTCACTGTCGTACACACACACTTATTTTGATGGGTTTGGTTGTTATTATCCAAGGCTTGAGTTAATACCACAGAGGAGCTCTGGAACTGAGATGGCCCCAGCAAGGGAGCAGAATCTTGGGTGAAGTGGCTTTTTTTAGCCAAGGACCATTACTGGGGAGGGACTCAGCTATGAGCCATTCACAGCCAACACTGTTGGCATCTAGAAGACTGATTACTTCAGTCCCGGAGCAGTGCTCTGGGTAGGACTGCAGCATCCTCTGCAACATCTTTCTACCTGGTTCACCCACACTTACCTTCCTACCTGGTTCACCCACACATACCTTCCTATCTGGTTCACCCACCCACACATACCTTCCTACCTGGTTCACCCACACATACCCTGATCTTTTCAGGATCTTCAGCTGTTTCTTGCAGAAATCACCTTGACAATATTCAGCTTATTCAACTGAAAATATCTCCTCAGTGTTCTTTTTCTCTACACTGCATTATGAAATGGAGGTGTTTCTAATGAACAAGAAACAAGCCAACAAAATAATGGGGAAGATCTGGTTTTTGTTTTCTCCTTTATGTTACCATTGTCACCATCCTAATTTTGGCCTTAATTATATCTATTTGGATTTATGAACGGCTTCTTTTTTTTTCCTTTTTACAGTTTTATGGAGGTATAATTGACCTTAAACTTTACATATTTAAAATGTACAACTTGATGAGTTTGGACATATGTATACACCTATGAAACCACTAAGGTAGTGAACATTTCTATTACCACCACTCCTAAATTTTACCATGCCCCTTTGTAGCCTTTGTAATCCTTCCTTCTGTCCCTCCCAGCTCCATTCTCCCCAGGCAACTACTGACCTGCTTTCTCTTGCTGGTTAGTTTGTATTTTCTTTTCTTTTTTTCTTTTTCTTTCTTTCCTTTTTTTTGACAGAGTCTCACTCTGTCACCCAGGATGGAGTGCAGTGGTGCGATCTTGGCTCACTGCATCCTCTGCCTGCCGGGTTCAAGCAATTCTCCTGCCTCAGCCTCCCAGGTAGCTGGGACCACAGACATGCACCACCATGCCCGGCTAATTTTTTGTATTTTTAGTAGAGACAGGATTTCACCATGCTGGCCAGGCTGGTCTCAAACTCCTGACCTCGAGATCCGCCTGCCTCGGCTTCCCAAAGTTCTGGGATTACAGACGTGAGCTATTATGCCCGGCTTAGTTTGTATTTTCTAGAATTTTATATAAATGGAATCATACAGTAAGTACTCTTTTTTCGGGGGGACAGTCTGGCTTCTTTTACTTACCAAAGATTTTTTTTGACTCATGTTGCTGTACATATAGTTTCTTTTTATTGTTAAATCATTTTCCATTGTGATTTATATATCACAGATTGCTTTTCCATTGACCTAGTTGGTGGACATTTCAATTGTTTTCATTTTTAACCACTACAAATAAAAGTGCTATGCACATTTGAGTACAAGTCATTATGTGGACATCCTCTTTAATTTCTCTTAGGTACTTAGGAATAGAATGGCCAGATCACATGGTAGGTCTGTATTTAAATTTATAAGAAACTGCCAAACTGTTTTCCAAAGTGATAGTACCATTTTACAGTTTCACCAGATGTTGATGAGAGTTACATTTGCTCTACTTCTTCACCAACATTTGGTATCGTGGGTCTTAAATTTTTTTTTTTTTTTTTTTTTTTGAGACGGAGTCTCGCTCTGTCGCCCAGGCTGGAGTGCAGTGGCGCGATCTCGGCTCACTGCAAGCTCCGCCTCCCAGGTTTACGCCATTCTCCTGCCTCAGCCTCCCGAGTAGCTGGGACTACAGGCGCCCGCCACCTCGCCCGGCTAGTTTTTTATGTATTTTTTAGTAGAGACGGGGTTTCACCGTGTTAGCCAGGATGGTCTCGATCTCCTGACCTCGTGATCCGCCCGTCTCGGCCTCCCAAAGTGCTGGGATTACAGGCTTGAGCCACCGCGCCCGGCAAGTGGGTCTTAAATTTTAGGCAGTCTAGTGACTGTGTATTGGTATCTTATTGTGGCTTAATTTGCATTTTCCTAGCTCAAGTTTACTAAAATTTTTCTCCTATGTTTTCTTCTAAAAGTTTTATGTTTTAGCTCTTACATTTATGTCTGTGCCCCATTTTGAGTTAATTTTGGTTTATGGTGTTAGGAAAGGGTTTAATTTTTTAAATATGTGGATACCTGTTGCTCTAGAACTATTCATTGAAAAGACTTCCCTTTACCTGTTAAACCTTTTTCAAAAGTCAATTGACTATATATGTGTGGATCTCTTTCTAGATTCTATTCTGCTGCATTGATCTGTATGCCTCTCTTTATGCTGAGACCACACTTTATTGATTCTGTAGCTTCAAAATAAGTCTTGAAATCAGGTAGTATATAAATCCTTCAACTTTTTAATCTTTCTCAAAAGTGTTGGCTGTTCAAGGTCTTTAATATTTTCCCATTAGTTTTAGAATTAGCTCATTGCACTGACCACAACCTCTAGTTCAATGTGGAATAAAAACCAGTGTGAATGAGAAGAGATCCTAATCTCAGGGAATAAATTTATTGTCTTTTACCATTAAGAATAGTATTAGCTATAGGTTTTTCATACATCCCCATCATCACCATGAGGAAGTTTCCTTCTATTCTTGCTTTGCCAACAGTTTTTTTTTTTTTTTTCCATGCATGGATTTGAATTTTGTGAAATGACTTTTTTTTCATCTACTGGTATAATCTAACAGTTTTTCTACTTTATTCTGCAGATATCACCTTAGCAATATAAGGAATTATGTCAAGCGGAAATATCACCAGCTTTCTTTTGCCCAAAAATGCATAATAAAATGGAAGTCTTTATAATGTTAAAGCAACAGTGGAGAAGACCTGGGTTCCATTTTCTCCTTTAGTTACCATTGTCACCATCCTACTTTTGGCCTTAATTACTTCTAATTTTGATGAGTTGACTGGCTTCTTAACTGTTCTTCCCATCCAGTCTCCCTTCCTGTCATGAATTGAGAAAAACCTCCCTGAAGAACACTCCTGGCCATATTGTTTTTTTCCTCTTAACAAAAATAATTCCTGGCTTCTCATTACTCACAGAATAATCTGCTCAGCAGGGATGCCAGTGTCTCCCACAGTCCAGTGTCAGGGACACAGTCATCTTTGTCTAGGGATATCCCATTCCTACCTTCCTTCTTGATACAGTGGAAATATGGTCACTTCTCCTATGTTTTTATAACTTAGGACACTTTATATTTCATATTTCCCACAAGATTGTAAGTACATGGCTAAGGATACTAGCCATGTTGTACCTATTTTTATATAAACATAGTTTCCTTCCCGGTATAGTGCCTTATATGTGGCAGGCATTTTACTTGTGTTTGCAGAAGGAATAGATACACATAGCCTATATAATTTCCATATATATATATACCAAATAAGAAAATATATCTCTGGTGCAAATGAAGAATATTTTCCTCACCTCCTCTTTTATAAGTACCCTTTAATTATATGATAGCTGCTGAGTCACAACTTTTTTTTTTTTTTGTCATTGGTCTTTGAAAAACTTAGTGTCTTGGATCAGACATATTTATTTTTTATTTATTAATTTTTTTTTTGAGGCGGAGTCTTGCTCTGTCGCCTAGGCTGGAGTGCAGTGGCGCAATCTCAGCTCACTGCAAGCTCTGCCTCCTGGGTTCATGCTGTTCTCCTGCCTCAGCCTTCCGAGTAGCTGGGACTACAGGCGCCCACCACCAGGCCCAGCAAATTTTTTTTGTATTTTTAGTAGAGACGGGGTTTCACTGTGTTAGCCAGGATGATCTCCTGACCTCGTGATCTACCTACCTTGGCCTCCCAAAGAGACATTTTTATTTTTAAGGATACAACGTATTGTAGAAATGCGATAGAATGCATATGTGGAATTTTATAACGTTGAAGCAGCTCTTCAGTTTGTGAGTACTCATCATTACTGACAACTTACTTTTCTGACCATTACCAGAGGAATCCAATTAATGATTCTTTGGAGAAAAAAATAAGAAAGGAATCCAAACTAATACACACAAAAATTCCCTTCTTTGATACTGATTGAACCTAATAGCTCTTGTTTTGAATTTCATAATTCTAGAAGAGTTAAACATGAAAATGTATCTCTAAACAATGCAGCCTCTGTTTTCCACCAAAAGGCAGTGATTGTGTTGAGCATTTTAACTGGTTATCAGACCTCAGGCTGCCGGTTTGAAGAGTGAACTTTGGCAATAGGAACTTGGCTCTCAAACCTGTTTTGCAACTGGCTAGAATGTGAATAAACTTCTTATTGAAAGACATATCTTCTCAAAGAAGGAGAGGAATAAAGCCCTCAACCTAATAACCTTCCTCCTTTCTGACAGCCCCCAGCCTCCACATACCTTTTTAGAAAGCATCTTCAGAGAGAGAGGGTTTTAGATATCCAAAACCTCAGAGAACTAGACAGTTCTTGCTCACTAGTAATCCTCATCTTGGGAGATTTATTCTTTGCTAAGTCCCTGCACCAGGAGTGTGGTTTTCTTTCTGACTTCTCCCTCCATAAGGAATTGCGCAAATACCACAAACCTTTTGTGCTTATTGTTACTCAACTCTTTCTTTTTTGCTTTTATTAGAGTCCATCTCTGTTTCTGGCAGGATGATGGCTTTAACATGCTGCACATGGTGTCCAGGTGGGCCCTTCTCTCCAGCTCGTGACATGCTTGTGGCTTTCTTTCAGAGTGGCACTGTGGGGCAGCATCCTGTTAATCCGAGACAGGTTTACCTCTTTCTGTGTCCCTCTGTGCCCTTCTTTCATCCCAGAGCCCACCATCTTAACCAAAGTCTTTGAGTTTTCAAGAAGGTGATAAAAATCTGTATAAACCTTTGCATTCCATAGAATTGTTGACATTCTCTAAATGGAGCAGAAACATTTGAGACGTGTTGGAAGCCTTGCCTGGCATTGATCATTTCAAACAGTGACCTTTTCTCCTTACACAGTGTCTTCTCTTCTGGAAAAGCCTACCTGTATTTCCCGTCCTGAGTCCCCCACTCCACCCCACCCCACCCCCATTATGCATTAGCTGCCCCACATTAGTGTTTTCTTAACAATTTTCTACTTGTTGCTATGTCAGCACCTATGTATTGTATGATGATTTTCTGATTGATTTTTTTTTTTTTTTTTTTTTTTGGTAATTAGGTGGGGTCCTAAAGAACAGGAAGGGATTCATTCATACCCTTACTTTACCTCAGGTGTCTTATCTGAGTAAGTGCTTAATTCATGTTTGTGAATGGGCTGGTCCATGCCATTTAAAACTTTTGTTTTTTTTGTTTTTTTGTTTTTTTGATACAGAGTCTCTTTCTGTCACTCAGGCTGGAGTCCAGTGGCGTGATCTCAGCTCACTGCAACCTCCGCTTCCTGGGTTCAAGCAATTTTCCTGCCTCAGCCTCCCGAGTAGCTGGGATTATAGGCGCCCGCCACCATGCCCGGCTAATTTTTGGTAGAGATGAGGTTTCACCATGTTGGCCAGGCTGGTCTCGAACTCCTGACCTCAAGTGATCTGCCTGCCTTGGCTTCCCAAAGTGCTGGGATTGTAGGCATAAGCCACTGCGCCTGGCCTTCATTTAGAACTATTTTAACCACTGTCCTCACCTTGTGTGCTAGATGAAGAATGCGTTCCAGCAGCCACAGCAGGAAAACTGATCTGAAAAACAATTCTATCAAAATTTGTACAGTGTTCTCATCCCAATTCTGGCAGATATTAAGTGCTGTAGAGCTTGCTTACAAGAAACAGATTAAACTTAAAGAGAAAGCTGCTTCCACCCTGGCTCTTTAGTTTATTTGAATTTTTATTTGTTTTTTTAGACTGGCTTGTGGAATGTTTATGTTGATGGAATGAAGATGAACTTTCTTAATATTCCTCAGCATGCTCCTGGTTTTCGGATTTAAAAGCTCTTGCTATTAGGGGAAGATCTGCTTTTCAGACTTAGTAACTGATAAGCTTACATAACTATATACATTATGAAAACATTTTATCTCTTAGAAGGAATATACTTTTATTCAGGGGATCCAGTTTTGGGTTCGTGTGTGTTTGTGGAGCTGGGGGTAGGTTAAGTGTGATTTAGCCAATTTTTAAAATATGTAATAGAGAGTAGGAAGGGGTCAGCTTCTCACCTATGATTCATGTAGAAAATGACCTTGTTGGCCTCAGTTAGTTAACATTTTTATCATCTAGTACACAGGACAGTTTTAGAGTCTGTGTCCCCCTTACTTTAAATGCACACTCACCCCCCTTCCCACTCGGCACCTCACTATTGTGCTTTCTGTAGCCCTAGTGAACCAAAAATCATGAAATAGAATGGATGAATAAGACCCCTACCAGGACTCTAGCTCATGCCTGTAATCCCAGCATTTGGGGAGGCCAAGACAGGAGGATTGCTTGAAGCCAGGAGCTTTTGAGATTAGCCTGGGCAACAAAGTGAGACCCCCATTTCTAAAAAAAAAAAAAAAAAAAAAAAATTTTTTTTAATTAGCTAGATATGGTGGTGTGCACCTACAGTCTTAGCTACTGGGGAGGCTGAGGTGGGAGGCTCGCTTGTGCCCAGGAGTTTGAGGCTGCAGCAAGCTGTGATTGTGCACTGCACTACAGCTGAGGCAATAGAGTGAGACCTGTCTCTTAAAAAGAAAGAAGGAAGAAAGGAAGAGAAGAAAGAAAAATCCACGCCAATGAGCCTTCCTTCTGATTTCTGGATGAGAATCAGATGCATCCTGCCTTTGACACACCAAATAGAAGTTAGTCCCAGAATGATCAGCTTAGTGGGCCTCAGACACAGTTTGTGTTTCATGGTACTGGGGATAAAAAAATATCTTGATTAAGCCCTTACAAAGAGCCCTGAATGGAGGTATTGAGTAAACCTAAATTAATAGGGAAGAAGGGAAAAGGAGGTACAGGTGCTAACACTTTTTTTTATTTTTATTTTTTATTTATAAATAGAGACAGGGTCTTGCTATGTTGCCCAGGCTGGTTTCGAACTCCTGGCCCCAAGCAATCCTCCTGCGTCAGCCCTGCAAAGTGCTGGGATTATAGGCATGAGCCACCACACCAGGACAGGTGCTAATATTTTTAAAAACACTTTGCACGTATCATTTCATTTAATCTTTAAAACAACTTTGAAAGCAGGTATTGTTCCCATTTTACTGCAGGAAAACTTAGACATCAAGAGAATAAGTAATTTGCCTGAAGTCACACAAATAGTAAGTGGCAGAGGATGGCTTCCAACTTAGATCTCTGACCCTAGAGCTTGTACTGTTTTCATTATACCAGATTGTCCACTGGCTTATTGTTAAGTGGCTGCTGATAGTGTGATAAGACCATACTGGAAAGTGGGGAGAAAAGACAGGGGTTGGGAGACAGAAGGTGAACCATATGTAGAGAATCTGACATGGTACATCATCTCATTAAGTTTCTATTTTATTTTTTTCATCTTCTCAGAAGGAAAAGCCTTTTCACTTTTTAAAGTCTCTGCCTTATTCTCTTTTGCACAGGTCTTCATTTAAGTTTCTTGATTGAATTTTTTTTTTCTTTTTTTTTTGGTGACAGGATCTCACTCTGTCACCCAGGCTGGAGTGTAGTAGTGTAATCTTGGCTTACTGCAACCTCCGCCTCCCAGGCTCAAGCGATCCTCCCACCTTAGCCTCCCAAGTAGCTGGGACTACAGGCATGCACCACCACACTTGGCTAATTTTTAAAGTTTTTTCTCTACAGGCAAGGTTTCACTTTATTGCCCCGTCTGGTCCCAAACTCCTAGTCTCAAATGATCCTCCTGCCTCAGCCTCCCAAAGCTCTGGGATTACAAACATGAGCCACCTCACCCACTGCCCATGGTTCCATCATCTAGAAGGGTATAAAGTATAAGGTTAAAGGAAACCATTCCTTCTAGACTTTCATCCTTGCTGCCATCTCAGTATTTTAAAATATAACATGGAACTGGTTCTTATCAGCACTTCTAGCAATGATGCTGTTGTTAACAGTGGAAATGCATTTGGAGACCTTATCATTGGCTTATTTCTGAGCTCTAAACTTTCACTGACAGTCTTCCCAATATATGAGAATAAATTATATATTTTTCACCATCAATCATTTTTTGTTGTTATTTAAGACATTTCACTAAAATATATGAGAATAAATTATATAGTTTTCACCATCAGTCTTTCTTTGTTGTTCTTGTTATTTAAGACATTTCACTAATTCTCTTTGCTATACTACAGACATCGTCTTGGTAGCAGAGGCACTCACATACATCCATACGTCAGTCTCAATGTTTCTTCTATAAAGCTTTGCAGAGATACTTTTTTCTGTTTTGTTTTGCTCAACAAACTGATTTGAAAGTAGCTCCATAGGAAACTTTTTTTCTTCTGCCTAGGAGAAAAAGGTGGTAGTTTTATATAACTCTATTAGGAAGTTGTCTTAAGGGGTCAAAACATTAAGATCACAGAAAAGTTAACATTTTAGCGTTTTGTTTATGTGCTTCCTTTTCATGAAAAACTTTTCTTGCCCTGGCAGTTTCTAATTTTCTTTTATTCTTTGCCCTATTTAGATGGAATTTTCCCCCATCTTTCTCATTAAAAAGAAAAGAAGCAGCGTGCGAGTAGAGGCAATTTGAAGCAATGGAAAGATAGTTGGCTACAGAAGTTTGGTCTGAATTACAGCTTTGCTGCTTCCTAGTTTGTGGGACCACTAACAAGTTACTTATCCTTTTGGAACCTTGGTTTTTTAAATCTGTAAAATTAGTATAGAACTGCCTTCCAGGTTGTTTTAAATAATAAGTGAGGAGATGTATGCAAAGTGTCCACAATTGTCAGTACACTTCCTCCTTCCCCTTTCCTTTTTTTAATTAAGCTTTTTAAAAATTATTTGCTTTTGAAGGCTTTGAATTTATTTTTAATTTTTAAAATTAACAAATAAAAAGCCGGGTGCGGTGGCTCGTGCCTGTAATCCCAGCACTTTGGGAGGCCGAGGTGGGCGGATCACTTGAGGTCAGGAGTTTGAGACCAACCTGGCCAACATGGCAAAACCCCGTTTCTACTAAAAATACAAAAAATTAGCCGGGTGTGGTGGTGCACACCTGTAGTCCCAGCTACTCTGGCGGCTGAGGCAGGAGAATCACTTGAACCTCGGAGGCCAAGGTTGCCATGAGCCAGGATCGTGTCACTGTACTCCAGCCTAGGTGACAGAGTGAGACTCTGTCTCAAGAAAAATAAAAATAAAAATTGCGTATATTTCTGGTGTGCAACATGACATTTTGATATAGTTATGCATTGTGGAATGGCTAAATCAAACTAATACATGCATTATCTCACACACTTATCATTTTTTTGTGGTCCTTCTTAAATACTTAATTTAGTTAGACTTACCTCCTAATGCCAGTTCCTTGTAAGGGGCAGTATAAATACCTACTTGACTGAGTAAGTGAAAATGTAACTTTAAGAGAAACTCTACTGTGACATTTGATAAGGCCAACTGATAGAATGGGAGATAATTCACAGTGTTGGTTTTCTTCATAAGCAATCTGTTCTTCAGGTACTGTATTGACTAATATGATGTTCTTCTCTGTTTGTCTGTTATTGGTGTATAGGAATGCTTGTGATTTTTGCACATTGATTTTGTATCCTGAGACTTTGCTGAAGTTGCTTATCAGCTTAAGGAGATTTTGGGCTGAGACAATTGGGTTTTCTAAATATACAATCTTAAGTTTCTCTTTATTGTTTTTGCAAAAAAACACAAAGCTTTTGAAGAAGGGCCTTAAACTGAGTTGTATTTGATTTGAAATAATGAGCTGCTTATGGACATTTGAGTTTGGGATAGGAAAAAAACTTTTAAAATAGAATATGAGCAAATTCTTTTCTCTTAATGACTATTATTTTGCCTGGACCCATTTACTGAAAATTATTTGAGGATGTACAGTTCTGATTATAAATCACTGCCCTAAAAGTACTCTGTGTTCTCAAAAGGCCCCGTCCAAAAGTGAAAACGTGCTTCAGTTTGTTATGACTGAGCCACCGATTGTGCAACACACTTTTGATAAGTCACTGATGTCTGTTAGCCCTGTTTGCGTGACATAAGAGTGATTAATACTCTTAGGCAACCTAGGTTTGTGAGAAATGGGAACCACTGAAAATGCCATAATATTTTGCAAACATGTAATATGCTTTATACATTTTGGTAATAATGTTTATTATAGACTAGGAGATTAACCAGAAATCTCTTGAATACCACGAATCATCAATGGTGAAATTCTTTATAAAATGTGTTATTCAATCAATTTAGCGAATATTTATTGAGTGCCTACTCTGTGGTAGGCAGTATTCTAAACTTTGGGGAAAAAGCAGTGAACAAAAGCGTCAAATACCTCTGCCCTCATAAGGTTATATTCCAGAAGGGGGAAGATAGACAATGAATGGATGAATAAGTAAGATATATAGTGTGCCAGATGGTGATAAATGCTATGGAGAAAAATGAAACACAGGGAAGGGATAGAGGGTTCCTGTGGGCCCGAGTGTTGGTGTATTTTTAGGTATATGATGAGTAAAGGCCTCACTGAGAAGATGAGTCTGAGCTGAGATGTTAAGGAGATAAGGAGGCAAACCTTTGGGGTGTCATGGGGAGAGGCATTCCAGGCCAGGAGAACAGCAGGTGCAGAGGCTCTGAGGTTAGAGCATGCCCGACATGTTGGTGAGTAGGAAATGAGAGTGGAGAGGATGAGGCCAGGGCAAATGGTGTGTTGGGACAGCTTAGGAGACCAATCTTGGCTTTTACTCTGGATAGTAGGAGTCTTGAGGAGAGGAGTGACATGATATTTTGATATTTTGTTTGGAAAGGTCACTTTGACTTTTGGGTCTAAAATGGGCTGCAGGGAGCAAGGACTGAAGAAGGAATGCTTTCCTGCTTTGCTAAATACAATGATAGTGCAGTCAACTGTATCTTTGTAGAATAGATTAGCAAATTTAAAAAGTTGCAGCACCTTGTGATGATCAGTCTGAAACTCGGTTTTCAGTATGCATGGGTTTATTCAGCAAGTTTTTATTGATCATGTACTATTTATTAGGCATTGTGTTAGCCTCTGGAGACGCTCGCAGGTATGGGATATAGAGAAGATGTGAGGGTTGAAATGAGTTGAAATGACTGACTGCTGGTCTTCTCTGGAAGGTGTTTGATTTTTTTTTCCTCACTAAATTTTACCAGTTTTTAGCCAGGTGTCATAGCTTATGCCTGTAATACCAGCAGTTCGGGAGGCTGCGGGAGGATCACTTGAGTCCAGGAGTTTGACCAGCCTGGGCAACATAGGGAGACCCCGTCTCCACAAAAATAAATAAATAAATAAATAAATAAATTAGCCAGGTATGGTGATGTGCACCTGTGGTCCCAGCTACTCCAGAGGCCGAGGCAGGAGGATCACTTGAGCCTATGAGATTGAAGCTGCAGTGAGCCATGATCATGCCACTGCACTCCAGCATGGGTGACAGTAAGACCCTGTCTCAAAACAAAATTTTTTTACTGGTTTTTGAAATTCAGATTTTCAGGTTTAACATTTCTGAAAGTGAAGTACAGAAAAAATAAAATAAAATTGAAGGTCTGTGTTTGTTAGGTTTAGTCCATCAAGATTCCACAATATATTTGTGGATTAAAAGAGCTTATATTTTTAGGTTGCAGGTTGTACATCATTCATGAACAGCAGTGGCACAGCTATATCAATTTAACAAGCATTTGCAGAATTATTGTTATGTGTCAACCGCTGTGTCTGATATGGAAGATACACAGATGATTAAGATGTGTTTTCTGTCTTTGTGGAGCTCAGAGTTTAGGAGAGGAGACACATGCACATTAATTTCAACCCACAGTGACTTCAGTACATGTCCTCGTAGAGATCCAAATGAAGGTTAATGGGAGAGTCAGAGAGAGACCTTATTCAAATTGGGAAGATTTTAGATGACCAGGATATCTATTCCAGTGTGACATTTGTAGATCTTCATGGACTAAAACATTAGGTCATTTTTCACAATATAAAGTGTCTCTCATATATATGTGTGTATATATATATATATATATATATATATATATATTTTTTTTTTTTTTTTTTGAGACAGGGTCTAGGTCTGTCACCCAGGCTGGAGTGCATTGGCCCAATCCCAAGTAGTGGGGACTACAGACATGCACCACCATGCCTGACTAATTTTGTACTTTTCACAGAAAAGTACTTTTTCACAGAAAAGTACAAAATTACTGGCTGGTCTTTAACTTCTGGGATCAGGCTGGTCTGAAACTTCTGGGCTGAAGCGCTCCGCCTGCCTCAGCCTTCCAAAGTGCTGGGAATACAGGCATGAACTCCTGCACCCAGCCTAAATGTCATTAAAAATTTGATCTGTGATATAGGCACTAGGTAGAATGTCTGTCAGATGCATATTTTCAAAGCTGCAGATGCATAAATTGTGCAAGGAGGCACCAAGACTATAAAAAAACAACTTGTGTAAACGCTTTTAAAAGGAAAACAAAAAAATAGTTCAAGATGATTGGGTGCTGAATAGCAGAGAAGCATTGCAATAGACCTACTGAAAGAGCAACAAGAAAAAGTTTTAAATATTATCTCCTAATATAACAAAAATGCAAGGAACTCCTATCATCTGGCGTCAGGTTTTGAGCAGCCTCCTGTTGTTGATAGGATATATTTGTTTGTTGATGATCAGTAAACAAGGCTTTTTTTTTTTTTTTTTTTTTTTTTTTTGCGGCAGCTTTATTGAGATATAATCTATGAGGCATACACTTCACTATTTCCAGTGTACAATTCCATGGTTTCTAGTATAGTCAGAGCTGTGCAACAGTCATCACAATCAATTTTAGAACATTTTCATCATCCCCAAAAGAAACAACACATCCATTAAACATCACTGTCCATTCTGCCCTTAGCAACCACTAATCTACTTTTTGTCTTTATAGATTTGCCTGTTCTGAACCCTTCATATCAATGGAATCATATATTTGTCCTTTTATGTCCGCCCTCATTCATTTAGCATAATGTTTTGAAGGTTCATCCATGTTGTAGCATGCACCAGTACTTCATTCCTTTTGATTTCCAAATAATATTCTGTGGTGTGGATACACACATTTCATTTATCCATGCATCGGTTGATGAGCATTTGAGTCATTTTTACTTTTTGGTTATATGAATAACGCTGCTGTGAACATTTGAAAGCACAGTACTTTTCCGGGTCACATTATCATGGAGGATAGTGAATCACAGGCCAGGGTCCTCACCATCGCCCTAACTGGTCCAGGTGAAGAGCTGGACATCAGCAGGTCAGCGCCAGTGAGCTTCCTGGGCTTCTGCCTCCTTGGCACCCTTACATTTGTAGGTCACCTGCTCAGGTTTAGGCTTCTAGTAGGAGACCACCACAAACAGGAACAAATGCCTGTGGCTGGGCCAGCGAGCCCATAACTATGATGGGACATCCACAAGTATCTGGCCCTGGAGAGAAGATGGAAAGGAGCCAGAGTCAGGCATAGCGCAGCCTGGCCAGACCTCTGTTGACCTCAGCTTTCCTGTCTAAGATACTCTAGGATACTCTGTGTCTGTGGCAACTTCTAGAGAAACAGAGTTTCTATAAAACGCTGCTCATCTCTGCCCTTACCCCATCCCGAATTTCATATTGAAAAAGAAAAACCATATGGGAACTGAGAGAGAGCATATGGGTGTGAGGTGAAACATACGGGCCGATAGAGGCAGGGCTATGGTACACGTCTGCTTGTCTTGGTTACTTGTCTGTTGCTTTTTAATGTGTTCCTTTTTTCTCTCAGTAATTTTGTTCTTGGAAGATTTGCTTTTCCCTTCCCTTGTGCATGATTTAATCTCGAATGAGACGAGTGATGTAAAAAAATCTCCAGAAATGGTTTCTTGCTCAGACCTGCATCTCCATTCTGCATGTCTCCGTGGGGTGCTGAGTCTGGGACCACAAGGACAAAGTACATAGTGCACTGCATGGTGCCACCTGAGGCATCGCAGCCCCAGGGAAGGATGCAGAGCGGTCTTGAGTACCTATTTGAAGTCTTTGAAACTAGCTTCTTTTCTGGCTCCAAAGATATACCGGGATGGGTATATCCCCTTAGGATGAGGGGACTGAGTTTTTCCAAAATTGTTACTGACATGGCTGAGAACATGCTTGGTAGGGAGTAAGGTGAGTGACAGCTTGAAGAAAACACCCTGGCACCCAGTAGTATTCTTATGGCCCTTGCATTCCTTCTCAGAAACCTTGCAGAGCCCCAGAAAGTTCTCCCGGCCCCATCCTCAGAGTGCCACCCTCCGTGCAGTGTGCTCAGCTGTCTTGCAGGGTTGCTTCGGTTTGCTACCCGTCCCTCCCTTCTCACTCCCCAGAAGATGGAGGAATTAGGGCCCTCCTTACCAAAAGGCCGCGTCCCACACTTGCTACTAATTACAAAATTGTCTACTAGGTGTTGCAGGCTGGTTTTCATAGTGGCCATTAACTATGATTGATTGTCCTTGTTCAACGACGGCTTTATGAGCAACTTCACTGAATGTTTAATAAGGTGAAGTAGAGCACAGAGGATATCATTTTTAAAATACTGTGTGTGGACTTTGAAGATTAGCATTTAATTTGGTACTTAGGTAATTAGGTTTGCAAATAGGAGGCCGGTTGACCAAATTGTGTTACTTCAGGCAAACTGTATCTTAAGTTGTTTACCTGCTTTCTGCAAGTGTTACTTTTAAAAAACAAAATCCCAACAATGAATTGAAATTGAATCCTAAAAATCATACACCACACCTTACTATAAGCCTTATCAACCGAAGGCTGATTTTTAGTAATTTCTTATATTTAAACTCTAATTTTCCCTCAGTGTTCTTCTTCTGTCTTTGTCTGATTAATGGTGTATCTATTCATAAAGTCCCATTTATGTAAAGCATTTATTGAAGCTGGGTAATTGCTGTCTTTTATGTAAGTAGAATGTCTCGCCCCGGGAAGGTAATCAAATAAATGCATTGTACTTTAGATTGAACATCTTTCAGTTCACCAATTACAGGATGGGGTGTTTTTTCATTACCGGAAGATGAGGATTACTTTGCCACCTTAGTCAAAACGTGACCCTAGCAAGACCCAAGATTTAATGTGGGGCAATCTGTTTAACTTCCTCTGTGCCAGAAAACCAGACACCATCTACCCTAATCGTCTGACTGATTTAAAATTTTTTAAAAAGTTACTGAATTTTTCCAGAGAAACACATTTCTGAAATTATTCTGAGAAAATAAGTTCTGATTTGCAAAATCTAGTTTGCAACATCTATTCTTTCAGTAACATAACTAGCTCATAAACTGAGGGCACCTGTTCACTTAATTTTTTTTCCTCATTCGGTATTGATGCCAGGACAGCTGATTACACTTGGAATAAGTTTTACTATATTCCTTAAAATAGTTGTGAAGTCCGGTGCAATGGTTAAAGCTAGAATAGAAACTTCAAGAAATCCAATTCAGCTGGCACTAATCATGAATATTTAAACCCATGTCATTAGATTATCCATAGTTATTTTATGAGGATTTGCTGATACGTTGCTTTCCAACTTTGAAATCCCTACTTGTGTGAGGTTTTTTTTTTTGTTTTTTTAAACTGTTAATGGGAGCCTTAGTAAATTTATTAGTAATAAACAGTATGTTTTTCTATAATGATTCCTTTAAATAAGGCTTCCAGTTAATAATAATTACCTTTATTGAAGATCTACACTGTATTGGGATGAAACAGGATATTTCTTAACCCTTACAGCCACCATATAATATGCGTCCTTATCTCTCCTTTAAAGATGAAGAAACTAGTGTTCTTCACTAGCCTCCCTCAAGGGTCACGAAGCTGGTAAAGTGGCAAAAGGCATGTTGGAACCCAGGTGCGTGAGATGTCAACGCTCACAGGCTTAATCACTAGACTTTACTCAGATGAATTCATCAGATTTATCTTCTGGCTTTGAGACTTTCAAGTCCTTTGCATTATCCCCTTTTAACTCAGCATTGAGATGAAGTGAAGGACGGACTTGACCCTGTGGCCTCCTTGTACTATGTGTACATCCGTATCCTTAAACTCCTGATGAAATTCCTAATTAGTGCCTAGACGATGGATCAACTTTTTAGAACACCCATATAGTGGAAAATGCCTTCGTGTTTTGTCCAAGAGTGGAATCCATTTAAGGTGACATCAATAGGAAAATGACACAGATATTCTAAATCACCAACTGGAATTCTGAGAGATGAATGCTGAAATTCTTACCCTCCTTGTCCTTTCCACCAGCATCCTCTCAGACTGAGGGTTCCCCTCCGGAGGTTCTGTGGGTTCCAGCTCCATAGTGCTTCCCATGTTTGTCCGTCCTTCTCCTTGCCCTCTGTCGCCAGCTGGTTTTAGGCTTCTCTTTCCTCGTCTACTCTTTCCTTTCTCATGGGTTCCCCTACCCCCAATCTGACCTTGCTGCAGTCATTCTGCTACCAGAGTGGTCTTTTTTATGCCAGTTTCTTGAAAATCCTTCTCTGGCTCTCTCTTGCTCGCTCAGTCTTTTTAGCTCCTATAGCACTCAATAACCTGTGGTAGGCTGAATAATGGCTTCCCCAAAGATGTTCACATCCCAGTCCCCAGAATCTGTGAACATCACCTTATATGGCAAAAGGGACTTTGCAGATGTTATGAGGTGAAGAATCTTGAGATGAAGAGATTCTCCCAGGTGATCCCAGTGGGCCCAGTGTAATCACAAGGGTGCTTATAGCAGGGATGCAAGAGAGTCAGAGGGAGAGCAGATGGTGATCGGACGTTGGAGCAGAGATTGGGGTGTGCTTTCAGTCCACGGCCAAGGAATGTCAGCAGGCTCTAGAAGCTGGAAGAGGCAAGGAATGAATGGATTCTCCCCAACAGCCTCAAGAAGGCACTAGCCTTCCTGATGCTTCAGTATTTGCCTCTGAAAACTCATCTGGACTTCTACACTCTGGAACTATAACAGAATAAATCTGTGTTGTTTCAAGCCACTATGTTTGTGGTCATTTGTAAGAGCAGCAATAGGAAACATTACAAACCTGTAATCATTTATTTTTTTTCCCACTAGATTTGTGCTGTCAGATGTCATGTACATAAGCCACATGTGCCTAGATAAATATAACTTTAAAATTAGAGACAAAAATTTTAAAGTTCCATTTTGTAGCCATACCACATTTCAAGTGCTCAATAGCCAAATGCAGCGAGAGCCTACTGTACCGTGTAATATCGGCATAGAACATTTCTGTAGTTTCAGCATAGAACATTTCCGTAGTTTCAGCATGCTCCGTTGGATGGCATGCTTGGGAGAGGAGTTGTGCCTTGTCTACCTGGACCTTCCCCTAATATTGGCTAGCATCTCCTCACATGGAATACTGGAAGCCTCTCCCCCTTCTTTCCTCACCCCCAGCTCTGCCCCTCACAGTGCAGGGCCTTGCATGTGCCTGGAGCAGAGGCCGGGCAGGCCCTGGAAGCAGACTTGGCCTGTATGGATGGGGAATTCCAGATCGTATATGTAGAGCATACTCTAAATGTGGGGCAGGATGTGGCCTCCATTCCCTTGGCCCTCGGGACTCCTGACCAGGACACAGCCCCCATTTGCCCAAGTCTGAGGGTGTTCTCTCTATACCTATCACAGTGCCTGATAGTGGGTGGTAGGTGCATAGCATTGTTGAATAAACAAATTTACTGAAAACCTACTCATGCCCTGATTTGTGAGAGTACTGGAATTCCACAGAGAATAAAACAATTTCCCTGATTCATGGAGCTTACATTCCAGAGGGAGAAAGAACTGATTAGTCAATAAATAGATGTGTATTATAATGGCAGGGAGTGATAAGTGCTATGAAGAAAAATATCCATAGTAATGGGATGGATTGACGGAAGTTGGGGGCTGGTAGATATATTTTAGATAAGTGGTTGCAGAAAACCTTTCAGGGGAGGAGACATCTGAGGATAGACCTCAATCAAGTGAGACAGGGAAGGTGGAAAGGAAGAAATTAAATGATCTGGGCTCCCGTTTTATCACTGATCTTCAGACCTTCTAGTTACCTAATAGTGTTCTCCCACTGCTTCCCTCTGTTGTTATACTGGATGCCCATACTGGCTGAGATTTTGCTGATGGTTATTATTTAGATATTGACAATTGTGTGTATATGTATCTATATGGTCTTTTTTTCCAAATACAAAATTTCATTGTAATATTAAATATTCCTTTTTCAAACTACACACTTTGGGATGCTGATATATGTCCTCTACTTCCCAATAAGAGTATCCACTTTTTACAATTAGGCTGCTATTTAAATTATAGTTTGAGGAGACTTTTATGCTAAAACAATACTTAAACAGTGCAGAATTACCACTTGTTCTAACTTTTCTCCTTGACCAGTGCTTTGGTGATCAGGAGTGAGAAACGTTCTTTTTTGCTCTGCCACCCAGGCTGGAGTATAGTGGTGCAATCTTGGCTCACTGCAACCTCCGCCTCCCAGGTTCAACTGATTCTCCTGCCTCAGCCTCCCGAGTACCTGGGATTACAGGTGCCTGCCACCATGCCAGGCTAAATATTGTATTTTTAATAGAGACGAGGTTTTTCCACATTGGCCAGGCTGGTCTCAAACTCCTGACCTCAGGTGATCTGTCCGCCTTGACTTCCCAAAGTTTTGGGATTACAGGTGTGAGCCACCACACCCAGCCAAAACATCCTGATTTTCTAATTCTCATGATACCCTTAAAACTACTCTATACAACTGCATTGTCCAATATGGCAGCTATTGGTCCTTTGTGGCTATTCAGGGTTTGAAAGATGGCTAATCCAAGTTGAATATGCTGTCGGGGTAAAATTCTCAGTGGATTTTGAAGACTTAGTATAAGAAATCATAAAATTATAAAATTATTAATATTTTGTATTGAGTACATGTTGAAATTATAGTATTTTTGTATGTTGAGTTAAAATATATTATTAAAATTAATGTTACCTATTTCTTTTACTTGCTTTAATGTAGCTTCTAGAAAATTTAAAATTACATATGTGGCCTACATTTTTAGCTTATATGCTGTTTTTGTCTGCTTACTTTCTAAGGGTATATGTCTACAGTTTGGGCATATCATTGGGGTATGATACCATGGAGAGAAAATAAAAATGTATGGGACGAATATGTTCACCAACAGCCATAGAGCATAACTCCACAGGAACCACCAGTTAAGAGAGAAGAATCAATAGACAATGCATTGTTTAGTAGATTAATGAGCTTCTTTTAAATATGAGTGTTGTCTACTTTAAAATTTTATCTCCATGGCATATTTTTCTTCTTTTTAAGTTTTTCTCAGAACTGAAATTTTAAGATAGTGTCATCTTTTAAGAGCAAGGTATAATTTTTCAGGACCACTGGGGAAAAGTTTTAATGAGAACCTTTGTTAAAATAGTAGTATTCATTTTTTAATGTTTTTAATTGACACATAATTATACATGAGATATTTTGATATGTGTGTACAATATAGACTGATAAAATCAGAGTAATGGACATATCTGTCACCTCAAACATTTATCATTTCTTCATGGTGGGAACATTCGGAATTCTGTCTTCTAGCTATTTTAAAATATACAGTAACATATTGTTAACTATAGTCACCTGCTGCGCTATAGAACACTAGAACTTATTCCTCCAGTCTAATTGTAATTTTTTACCCATTAACCAACCTCTCTGTATCAGCCATCCTCCCTACCCTTCCCAGTCTCTGATGACCACTATTCTCTTTACTTCCAGGAGAGCAACGTTTTTAGCCTCCACATGAGTAAAATTTTAGAAATAAAAAAAATTTAAATACAAGAAAATAGTAGTATTCAGTATTTCAGAGATTCGTGAACTCTTTGAAATTTTTCATAATTAAATCAGCCAGTATGCCTAAATAGAACATTGCTGAAATACACAAAATCGTTTTTTTAAATCAACAGGTTGTCAGAGTAAGGTTGTTTTATTTGTTTTATAAAGAAAATTATATAATTGGAAACAGCAGAAGTTGCTGAGAGAACAGAATGTATTTTGGTCTGGTTTTTTTCCCTGGGGAAGTGAGAAAAGAGGAAGTAAAGGATTCTGGGAACCTGCCTTCAGCACCCAGCTTCAGCTACCAGCCAGGCAGCTGTGGGCAAATTCTTAGTCTCTTTTTGCCTCAGTCCTCATCTGTAAAATTGAGATGATAATAATAATACTTATCTAATAGGATTGGTATAGAATTTAAATGAGTTAATTCTTATATAATAGAATTGTGCCTGACATAATATCCACTCGCTCACATTTAGCTATAGTAATATATGATTATAATTGTTATTACTATTATTAAATATCTTATATTTGAATGAGAAATTTAAGTTTTCCAAGCCTTTTGTCATCATACTTTCATCCTTCAAGCAACAGTGTCGAGTCCACAAGGGCGTGTATTTATTATACCTGTTTTAAGGATGAAGTCACTTGAGCCCTGGAGAGGATTAGTAACTTGCCCAAGGTCACTTAAGTAGTGGCAGAGCTGGGAATCTCATCTAGTATTCTCAATTGACCCTTTCCAGTAGCCTGAGAAGTAGGTATAAACCACGGAGAAAGCATTACACTTGAGGCCTGTGTAACTCCCTAGTTACACTGTGGGTTTTCTTCTTTGAATTATATCCCAAGAACAGCTCACCAGTGGTTACTTGTGGATGGCTTGAGAGTGTGTTCATTTTACCAAAAACCCCAGCGAAGTCTAAATTTTAACATTTCATAGCAGAGGGCTAACTGTATTAAAATGGTGGTGTCTTCATCCAACATAACTGTATTTAAGGCCCAATTCCCTGTTCCCTATGTAATATTGAGTCACTTTAGTCCTTTTGTAAAATGAAAATCGCACTACTTTGCTCCCAAATTAAGGATCTGGATCCGTTGATCTTGCCTAATTGTTTTCAGATACAGAATCTGTAATCTTGCTTAACTTTAGGCTTATACGGGGAAAAAATACTAGCTTTAGAGTCAGACAAAGATGCATTGAAACCTGACTCTGTCACTTAACATTTTTTAGCCTTGGACTAATCAGGGGACCTTTTTGAATCTTAGTTTTCACATCTGCAAAATAGGAATGTTCGAATGTATGCTTTGGCACTGTTATAAGGATTCAAGGTAAGCTAACGAAGAGCCTGGCTTTTGGGAGAAGCCCAAAGACAGTGGGTACTGATGCTCTGGAAATTCTACCTATGTAGACCAGTGGAGTTGTACCTTCTGAACCAAAGACAGTGTATGAATACATCATTGGGTTTTGGAAAATCAAAATGAATGTAACCTAGAGCTTTACATATTAGAAAAATATTTGAAAAGATATACAGTAGGCAAATTTATTTAAAAAAGATATACAACAAAATGGTAACTGTATTAATAGCTTGGTAATAGAAAATCAAGTGTATTTTGGTTACATTTTCTAACTTTTTATGATGTGTATGTCTACTTTTGTAGTAATAAAAGGTTTTTTTTTATTTAAAACATCATTTACATAAAAAAAAAAAAAAAACACAGTGGGCTGGGTGCAGTGGCTCACACCTATAATCCCAGCACTTTGTTAGGCTGAGGCAGGAGGGTCACTTAAAGCCAGGAGTTCAAGACCTGGCTGGGCAACATAGTGAGACCCCCATCTCTATAAAAAATAAATAAATTTTATAAAACAGAAAGCAATTGTACCATTTTAACATATGAGTTCTCTTAATGGGTAATTTCCCTCCTCCTTTCTACTTTTCCAATTTTCTACAGTAAGCATGTTTGTATGAATAATGGAGAAGATAAAAGTGCATTTTTCTTTTTTTGAGATGGAGTTTCACTCTTGTAGCCCAGGCTGAAATGCAGTGGCACGATCTCAGCTCACTGCAACCTCTGCCTCCTAGGTTCAAGTGATTCTCCTGCCTCAGCATCCCAAGTAGCAGGGATTTGCAGGCACCCATTATCATGCCCAGCCAATTTTTGTACTTTTAGTAGAGACGGGGTTTCATCATGTTGGCCAGGCTGGTCTTGAACTCCTGACCTCAAGTGATCCGCCTGTTTTGGCCTTCCAAAGTGCTGGGATTGCAAGCGTGAGACACCATGCCCAGTCAAAAGTGCATTTTTCATAGGCATAAACACTACCCCAAAATGGAATTTACAGTACATTAGAACTCACAAAAATACAAATTCTTGGGAATGTGGGAAGATGTTTTAGGACCAATAGATATAATACTACTACTACTAATAATAGGTACTCTTTATTGAGCATTTTCTATATGAGGCTCTATATTTGAACTTTTTCCATGCATTTTCTAACTTAATCCTCACAACAGGTTAATGAGATTGATTTCAGTTGAGGCTTGCAATGATGTAAATTACCCAAGGCACGATTCAGAATTTAAACTTGTGCTTTCAAAGGAAAAATAAAATCCTCATGTTAACGAAAGAAATCTTCACTTATGCTAAACTGGGGAAATAAAACTTTCCACAGAATTTATGACCAAATTCACATTGGATCAAGTTTTCTCAGCTGTTAGCTATAATATAAACTTAAACTACCATTTCATATTCTTTTTTTTTTTCTAGAATTTCTTTTAATTGGGTAACTTGGGGGGTGAGGGAAGGAATGGGGTGGTTTTAATAGAATATCTTTTTCTTAATTTAGGCTTAAAAGTCAGCATAGGAAAAGAAGGGGTACAGGTAACATGAAGGGAGAGGTTTGTTGAGTGGAAATGGGTGGTGATACTGGAAGCTGGTTTTGTGCACTCCAAGTGTGGAGGAAATGGGTAAGTAAATCTGCTCCTCTTCTATAATGGGTAATGAACTTGGTGACAGTCTTCCTTTTAGCCTTTGGTTCCCAGATTAGGAAAAGATGTTAGATTAGAGTTGAAGGAAATTTCATATATGAGTATTCATAATGATTAACCCTTTTTTTGGTAAGAATTTCCATATTCACGTCTCATAAGTTGCCTTATGTCCTGAGCTTTTTGATAGGTTGGCTTTATCCTGTCTCTTAAGTGCACTTACTCATACAGTACCCTTCTGGAAGTTTGATATTTATTTTAAAAATTATTTCTGTGAGCCCTTTGGGAGGAGGGCAGGCAGTAGCCTGGCTTATTCATCTTTATATAAAAGCAACTAACAGGCTGGGTGTGGTGGCTCACTCCTGTAATTCCCACACCTTGCGGGGCCAGGGTGGGAGGATCGCTTCTCCCCAGGAGTTCAAGACCCACCTTGGCAACATAGTGAGGCCTCATTTCCACTAAAAATAAAAAAACTTAGCCACATGCGATGGCACCTATAGTCCCAGTTACTCAGGAGGCTGAAGACGGAGGATGACTTGAGCCCAGGAAGCCGAAACTAAAGTGAGCTGTGATTGCACCTCTGCACTTTAGCCTGGGTGACAGAGCGAGACCCTGTCTCAAAAAGCAACTAACAGCAACAACAAAAAAAGCAACTAGCAGGGGTCATATTGTTGGCATTTGATACATTTTTGTTGAACCAGTGGATGAGTTCTTATTGGCAGGCAAGGAAACTTTTCTAGGGTTGGAGTTGCCTGATAAAAGCTCAGGTTGCTCTGGCAGATGGGACATTCTGGGCAGGTATGGGCTTGGGGGGATTTGACTCCTGGATTCTACGTAGGACTAAGTGATGTTTAAGTCTTGTTGTAAATGTAAGATTCTGTAATTCTATTTTTCTAGCATGTGCCCCAAGGGAAGAGAGATGGAAAGCTAATTGGAATTGCAGATTATCTTAGAAAGCCTTTGTTAGCAAAAGTGATGAACAGGTTTTGTATCAGCATTGAGAGCAGAAGGGCTTTCCCCCAGTTTCTGGAGTCAGCATCAACAGTGCTCATCCTGAGAAACAGTTCCAGTAAGCCTGGACTTCAGATTATCTTCCAGATTTAGGCTGAGCCCCAGGAAGGGAATGGTGAGGAGGAGAAACTGCTCTAGTATTTTCAATGCTAGGAAACTAGTGTGAGAAGTTTTAGAATAAGTCAATTCATTGGCATCCAAGTTACAAATACATTTACTTAAGAGCCAGGAAATAATGTGACTCACTAAATATGTTACCTTAAATGATTTTAACTGGTCTCCACACACTATTTACGTTGCTGCCTCATTCATGAGGTCTCATACACTATTATCAATATGAATTTTGTTCCTCATATTTATGACAATTAAAGAAGGTATTAATTTTGTCCAATAAGCTTAGAATTTCTGTACGTCAGAAGTTACAAAATGGTAGGCCATAGGTAAAATCTGGCCCCAGAACGTGCTTTGTTTGGCTGTACAGTATTTTGTTTTAATTTAATTAGTTACTGATATTTAACATTTTGGAGATTTTACCCAAAAATCCAGATTTCCGGCTTCTCTCTCAGAAAACAAAAATACCAGATTTGGCATAACTGCGTCATACCTCCTACCCAGCGCCCATTATGTGGAGCTTGGTGGCTAGATGAAGCCTGTGCCCCTTATGTTACCGTGGTCATGACCATCTCTTGTTACTTTACACCCTGCCGGCATCTCTCATTTGGGGGACCTGTCCGGCCTGTGAGGGCATTGGAGTTTGTGACCCCTGCTCTATGTGTAAGGCTCACAGGCAGGTCTTACGTCTCTAAGTGGCTGTCGTTTCAACCCTGTGAGGACTGAACAATGTGAAGTGTTTCACTGGATTTGGGCAGAGTGTTGTGCCTTCGGGATAATCCTGGCCAGTCAACTCTGTAACCAGAGGGAAGAAGAAAAAAGGTATTCATCCTGTGCTGCGCTGTTGGCATTTAGGAGAGCCCTAGTCTAGGAGACCGGGCCTCAAGTGCCCTGCAGACTGCTCGCTTGCCTCCGCTCATGGTTACTTGGCACCTGTGCTTGGGGAAGCGTCCAATGGAGTGGCAGAGGCTCAATGCCATCCATTCAGACAGCTTTCTGAATGCCGGCAGCCAAGAGAACATCAGCTGTGCCTGTGAGTAGTGTGGGTCCCCGCCAGAAACATCTAAACTTCAAAGGGAAAAAAAATCGTACTGTGGGTCGATGTGGAAAGCTTTTGGTCTTTTTGAATTTTGCTCATTTTTACAGAGAAGGAAGACGGTGTGAAGCATTCTGACGGACTCTACCTGTTTTCAGGTGCCAAGATAATTAAGCTAGAGTAGTTGCATTTAAAACCTAACCATGAAAATAAAATGAATACAAAGAATTTCTGTTTGTTGTCAGAGCTACCTTAGAATTAGGAAAAGAAGATCATGGATGAATCTGATTGCAGATTTCATTAAAATTGAAGTTACATATTCACGACTGATTTTGATTGCACCATTTCTAAGGTCTTAAAGTGGTGGGGGTGGGTGACTTATAACCGAATAACCTACTCTTTCGTTCTAAAAGAAAAAGAAATCGTGCTTTCGTTTGGACTTGAAATTTTATTCTCATGCTGACCCAAGACTGAAGTCTGATACCTGGAATTTATTAGCAGCAAAATGTACTGTTTAAAAATCTAAAAAATCGGCCGGGCACGGTGGCTCACGCCTGTAATCCCAGCACTTTGGGAGACCAGGGCGGGCGGATCACAAGGTCAGGAGATGGAGACCATCCTGGCTAACACGGTGAAATCCCGTCTCTACTAAAAATACAAAAAACTAGCCGGGCGCGGTGGCGGGCACCTGTAGTCCCAGCTACTCGGGAGACTGAGGCAGGAGAATGGCGTAAACCCGGGAGGCGGAGGCTGCAGTGAGCCGAGATCACATTACTGCACTCCAGCCTGGGCCACAGAGCAAGACTCTGTCTCAAAAGAAAAAAAAAAAGAAATCTGAAAAATCTACGATCCTGAAGACAAGCATGTACAGACCAAAGCTCTCTTGAAATCCCTCTGGAGCCCATGCGTGATTTGGTGACTTCCTCAAGACCTTCATCATTTACTTTACATTTGATTCATTTTCTACCATGCTGCCTTTCCTCACATGTCACTCCTGAGTTTCTCCTCTTTTAAATTTCTCTAACTCTCCTTGAGCTATGCTTCCCTTTATCCTTTTCCTGCTCCCACCTTCCCTCTTTCCCTACACCATACCAGTCCGGTGTCTTCTGTTTTCCTCTCTTGACTACTTCCGCCTCTTTCCCAAGACACAGGGAAATTTAACAGAGGGGAGCGCACCGTGTGGGCAGAACGCTGGGGAGGAGAGTTTAAATTAAAAGGCAACATTTACATTGTAGATGCGTAATTAGAGGGAGAGGTGGTGAGAGCTGTCTGGTGCTGGGGATTCGGATGGAGGAGGACAGTATTTCTCCAGCAGTGCACTGTAAGAGCTATTTATGCATCTGATCATGTTTAAAAACGAAACTCTTCCAGATAAGAACAGATGTAAAGGGGTGGGCGTGGCAGAGGCAACATTGCTAATCATATTTGAGGCCTTACAAAGAGCTTGTAGAGAAGTAGAGGTATGAGATTAGAAAATGTTAACATTTTCATCATAGTATTTCTGCAGTGCTGCTTTGTTGTAATTTTTAATGATATATTTTTAAAGAAGTGTAACTTTTCAAAGTAGTTTGCAAATTTAATAGACCATAAAACAAATAAGAAAAGCAGAAGATCGGTGTTTAAAATAATTTGTAATTTTAAGCCACTTTCATTCAAAATTTAAATCTAATTATATTGAAAGGCAACTCGGATTGCATTATGGTACTCACAGATCCTTCCATTCCATACCCTTGAACATAGCTGGAACTGCCCCCTCCCTTATCAAGATTAACACAAAGCATTGTTAAAAATCTGTTGTTCCCTGTTTGGCAGGAAATGTCATTTTCCTGATAATTTCATTAGTTAGAACATAAATCTACAGCTATCTTTTCTAAATGTGCATAATCTGCATTTGTTTTTAACTTGTTAAATAAGTTGAAGCATTTCCTGTAATAAGTGAACAAAGAGCTGAATCAAGATAGCATCCCATATCATTTTAGAATATTTACTTTAAAATCCCCTAATAATTAGCCCAGCCTCTGCCTACCTAACCATCCTGCAATACAAAGCAAACTGCCATCCTTGTAACACCCTGAACTCTCTAGACACTCTCAGCCACTCCTTTTGTCCATAGTACCCTTTCGGAGCCCACCCACAACTTGCCAAAGTTCTGCTTTGCTGCTAGCTCCAGGTCACTCCAGAGCCTTCCGTGATTTACCTGGGCAGAATTTGTTGTTCCTGCCTATGTGTTCTCATAGTACTTTCTTCATGCTTCCATGATAGGACTTATTACCTTGCATTATAAATAATGAGAATTATAAAACTAATAGTTACATGTTTTCCTGTCTGTAGACCAGGAGGTAACCTGGGAGGCCCCAAGGTCAAGAAATAATGGATTTTTTGTATGTCCAGAGTCCATTACCTGGAAGATGCTCAGTAATGTTTGTCAGATGAGTAACATAAGCATTTTTATATTTACTTGTTCCTCGTTGACTAGACATTGTTTAATGAACATTGTTGAATTCAGTTTTTTTCAGATTATGCAGGTAAAAGCTGGATGTTTGTGCAGGACTAGAAGTATACTTTTATTATAGAGTTTGACTCATATCTGAGGATGAAATAGAAGACTTACTTTTAACACAGGTTGTCTGTCACATTGGACATTTTCTTTGGTGCTTGAAGAGATAAAATAATGAAGAAGAGAATTAACGTATCTGACATTTTAAATCTAGTTAATGGTCAGTACTTGCTAAGACCTGAAAAATTTTAAAAGGTGTGTGTGTGTATAGGGGGGTGTGTGTGTGTGTGTATGTATAATTTTAGGTGAAAAAATAATTGCCATCTCAAAATAATTTTGTAGCCTACAACTTGAAAGGCTTTTATTTTATGATTTAGAATTGCAGCTTTCAGTTGTAAAATGGATGTTCAGGAAGCATGGGTAGTGAGGCTATTCTCTCGCTTCCTTTTTTCAGCTCCTGATCCAGAGTCCAGGTAGTCCATGTGGACCAGAGGTGATTGGAGCTCTCATTTATTGAATTGTAGTTAAAACAAAATAAGAAAGTTGCCAATAGAAATCCAATCAAAGTCTCAAACAGAAAGCTGGGCATCGTCGTGATTCGTGCCTATAATCCCAGCACTTTGGGAGGCCGAGGTGGGAGGATTGCTTGAGCCCAGGAGTTAGAGACAAGCCTGGGCAACATAGCAAGACCCTGTCTCGATTTTTCTTAAAAATCTCTAATAGAGGTATAAAGAAAATTAAGTGAAATGATTAGTGTTTCCTTTGTCAGTGTTTTAGATTAAGGTATTCTCTTGTGGTAGAAGTAGATATATAAAATATACTTTTACTTCAGAGATGTTTAGAACTTTATGATATTCAATGGATATAACTGGAATTCTTTTCTACTGCTGACCAAATAAGATACTGTTTATAGGAGAAACCTTATAGGGTTGGAGGCCATAAGGAGCAAAGAATAAAGAAGAGGTCGTAATGCAGTGGCGGATTGCAGGGAGTGGAGAAGGAAAACCATTTTTCTGAATTAGCAAAATTTGGTGCCGAAGTCAATAGGTGCCTAACTAAGCATTTTGATAACTTAGTATACTTATTGAAACAGATGTACACCAGAGATAGTTGTTGAGTACCTACTATGTGCTCTGTGGAAATTTAGAAACATGTTATTTGTATTCAAGGATCTTATAATACATTATAGTTCAAAACTTTATGTTAATTAGAACATAATAGCAATAGTACAATAATGATCTCAAACAAAAGCAGTTGACCTAAATACATAGTTTCCTAGAAAGCCATGACATTCAGGAAATACTAGGAAATTAGTTTTAGGCATTTAGCTAGTTTTTTTTAAAAATTTTGAATTTTGGGGAGTTCTTTTGGCTTTAAGTAAATAATAGAAGGCCAGGCGTGGTGGCTCATGCCTGTAATCGGAGCACTTGGGAGGCCGAGGTGGGCGGATCACCTGAGGTCAGGAGCTCAAGACCAGCCTGGCCAACATGACAAACCCCGTCTCTACTAAAAATATAAAAATTAGCTGGGCGTGATGACAGGCACGTGTAATCCCAGCTACTCAGGAGGCTGAGGCAGGGAGAATTGCTTGAACCCAGGAGGCGGAGGTTACAGTGAGCCAAGATCACGGTACTGCATTCCAGCCTGGGTGACAGAGCAAGACTCAGTCTCAAAAGAGAAAAAAAGTAGATGATAGAAATGGCAGTAGATACTTGGCACCTAAACTGTTATTTGCTGCATCAACTCTCATTGGATTAATAGTTGTACATTCTAATATATTCTAAACATTCTAATAAAGCATCTAGAAGCACAGGTCTGGGTCACTTTAGCTTGCTTTGCGTAATTACACACTATGTATAATTGCCGAACATTGTAAGTTTGCATCATAGTCTCTGGAGTCAGACAAACCTGAATGGGAATCCAAATTCTGGTATTTATTAATTATCATACTTTGAAAAAAATACTTACACTCTCTCTGTTTCAATTTTATAATCTCTGTAATGGAGGCACCACATAATAGGATTGCTATAAGAATTAAATGAGATAAACTGTATCAAGTACTTACCACAGAACCTGAAAACATCATAGGAAATCAATAAATATTCTCTTATTAGATATAAATGTTAAATTGCTTAAGAGTCTAAACTAATTTCTAGTAGACACTTAAAAATTGGAATTATTGCAATAAGAGAAATAGCTTTAATTTGAAAAAGGCTCAATTTGCAATTAACTCAGTACTCAGTACAAAAGGTTTAAACTAGTTTAAAAGTTTTTCGTTTTTTTTTTTTTCTTTCCAATATTTTCCCAAAAAAGTCCATTTTTAAAACTTATTCAGAGAAAAACATGTGTAAGCTTTGATGTTTATTCCATGAAACTTCATGTTGAATTGTATCAGGAAAGAATGTCAATGTTTGGCAAATGCCTTGAACCTTTGTCAGTAACACAGTCATTCCAAATGCCTTTGTCAGGAACACAGTCATTCCAAAATGCAAATCTTTGTACTCCCTGTAAATCAATAATTCCCACACACTGTCTTTCTCTAGTAGTAAAAATCAATCTACTAATAAGACCTGAAATGTCCTTGCTTAATTATGGGGAAGTTAATGAAACCCTGCCTCTTGTGCATTTTAAATAAAAGTACAATAGTGGGTCATTCAGATTTACACTTCCTTAAACTGCCCTTTCCTACAGTGTTGTTAAACTTCAATCATTGAACACTCTAATTTATTGCCTTTTATCCTGGCTAACTTTCATATGAAAAAAAAGTGCAAGTTTGTTTTCCATACTTTAACTAAAAATGTTATATAGGCCAAAATATAATATTTGGCTTTCAAAAGTTATGAAAAACTGACAGTTTTTTAGTAAGCTTTTATTCTAAAATACTATTGAGGTTAACATCATTTCAGATGAAGGTATTATAATGAAGACTTAGAACAATGAATACAGCCTCTATGTGTCAGAAATTTTTTGAAATTTGCTTTACTTTCACATCTGAAATAGTGAGGATTAACTGTACCTGTACTGAGAAGACAGTTTATTTTCTTTTAATTTTTATTTATTTTTTTCTTCCAGTCTTACTTTAATACAAAAGAGGATTTTATTATAATTCTGTTACCCCCTAGATATGCTAGTCACCTCTAGAGTTCTGAGATGAGCCTATAATTTTGAGCTTGGAATGAAAGCAACTTGATTTTATATTATGTTCGTTGCACTATTTTGTTTGCTTAAATTGCTGGTGCTATCATAATTCTAAAGTCGAAAAAGACCTTAGGGAGTCATATTTTCCTTAAGACAGTGACCTGGAAAGTTACATTTGGTTCAGCCACCCTAAACTTCCTAGAAAATAACTCTTCTGGACTAGGATATCAAGAGTATAATTTTGAGTTTACTTAAGGCATGACATTTCCATTCCCCACATTTGTGCAGCCTCCCAAATTCTACATGTCCAGAGCGAACCCCTCTGAAGCCATCTGTGATGATGACCCCCAAGTGGCCAGTGATCTTTCCTTCCTGAATGTCCCTTAGACTAAGTAGTCCGCACCATCATATCTAGAACTTGTATTTTTCTTTTTTCTTTACACATTTAATAATTGGCCAACACAGCACTTTACATAATGAGAAAGTATTTTCTTATTTCATCTGATTGAAACTTTCCATCACCTTTGGAAGGGAAATATGGCAGTTATTAATGACCACTTCACAGTTAAGGCAACATTAGCTCCAAAGAAATAGTCCCTTCTCCAATGTCACACCTCCTCTGACTAGAAGCGGTGTTCAGACACTCTGTATTCTGTACTAGGTTTGCCTTAGGCATAGATTTTGCTTTCTGATTAAGCCTGTCAAGTCCTCAAGGACCCATTCCAATGGGAACTCCACATTGCAGACTCCACTTACTACAAATTCAGTTGCTAATTCCCTCATATCCTAGAGGAGAGCTGTCCAAAAGCCATATTGGTCATTTTAGATTTTTTAGGAGTTACATTTTAAAAAGTAAAAAGAAACTGTTGAATAGGTGAAATTAATTTGAAAATATTTTAATGTACAATATATCCAAAATGTTATGATTGCAACATGAATTAATATACAGATGATTGAGACATTTTATTCTTTTTTTTTTCTCATAATAACATTTCAGAATTTCATGTGTGTTTTACACTCACAGCACACTTCTCTTCAGCCTAGCCGTGTTGCAAGTTCGCAGTGACACTTGCAGCTACATACTGGGCAGCATAGTGCTTAAGATTTCTCCACAATGTAGCTGGAAATCATGTTCTACTCCCTAATAACAGATTAAATGGAAATAATCATTAGTTCCACACCAGAAGACAGAAATGAGTGATTCATAAATAATTAAAATAATAAGAGGCTTAGGGGAAAATATGGATACCATTCATTCTTGTGAGGGTTTTTGTTGTTATTAATTTGTTTTGCCCTATGATTCCTCATTCAAATGGGGGAACCATACAACTTACAAGGAAAACTCTTATTTCATAAGGTGTAGGATGCTAAGCATTGCATTTATTATTCATTTGTATTCTCTTCTGAAATGTAAGTCTGATTATAAATCTTCCTTGTTTAAAATTGTTCAATTTCTGCCCACTGATGCTTCTAAGTATCCTCCATTGAGGTCCTGCTAGACCAACAAGATCCAAATATCCAGCCTGAACACAGGTATTTTTAGTAAGGACGCCAGGTGGTTTTTATCATCAAGCCAATTTGCAAAGCTGACCTGTGAAATAAAATCTGACTCCTTAGCATGCCACATGGGGTCCTTTCCAACCTAGTCTGTGACTAGACCTCCTACCCATCCAGAATTCAATTTCAGCAACAGAGAAGCACTTGTTATAACTCTCCTTCTCTCCCACTTCCTTCAGCCAAACTCCTGATAAGTCAGTCTCAGGGTCACCTTTTTGTGCCCTTGCCTTTCTGCCCAGCCATGGATATGTCCGCCCCAGAGTCTCACTGCATCTTGACAGTCTTACCTTGAGGCTATGAAAGTCACTCGCTCTCATTATCTGTCTGTGTTGCCTTTGCCTCCTCGCTGAGAATGGGACTCATGACTTTCAGTCTGTTATTTATGGCCACGAATAAGGAGTCTGGCACAAGGAAATATTCCATAAATATTTTTTAATGAAAGCTTGCTGTTGCTAGTAATAATAACATGTCCATCTGTTTCATAGTGGTTTACAGATTGCAGCACGCTTTTCACTTATATCATCTCATTTAATTCTCAGCACAGCCTTGTGAGGTGGGAAGTAGTATTTTATAAAATGAAACTCTGAGAGGTTGAGCGACTTGCCCCATGTCACATGACTTGTATTAGGTGACACTGTAACTCCAATCTGGGTCCATCCTAACCTAGTCTGGGTCCTTTCTGACCTAATCTGTGACCAGATCTCCTACCCATCCAGAATTCAATTTGGTAAATTGAATTAAGTAGTATACATCCTGACGCTTGCTAATTTATGTGCAGAGTATAAGAGAAGCATAAATCTTGGGTTCAGATTTCTAGTGAAGTGGAGAAATGGCCTTTATTTATTCAGTTCATTCACTTTAAAAAAAAAAAAAAAAAAAAAAAAAGCTCAGTTTTATGGAATTTTTGCCTGCTCTAAATTTTTAGCCTAAAAAAGCTTATTATGCAAAATTTGCACCTGGTGTTTAGTTAATCAACAGTCACCAGGTTGTATAAATATTCACATGAGCAATGAGCATGGAAATAATCAATAGCGCCAGTTAGCATCTCACTGGGTTGCTCTTAAAGACATTTCAATGCCTCTCCCCTGTCATTTAGGAAAATCCCTTCTGTCCTTTGGATAAAGGTAATAGTACATCTTAAGAGAATGTAGACCCTTTTGGTATCATAAGAAAATTCTGGCCAAATAAGAATGTGAAATAACAGAGATAATTTGTGATACTTTAGAAATGTTATTATATTATTTGCTAGATGATCGTGAGTATAACACCAGTGTATCAGTTTTATGTCCTAGTCGTAGTCATTTAGTAATGTATTAGAGAAACAGCCCAGTGTGGATCAGTCTTTCTATGAAATATGTATCAGTCTGTGGCTTCACACAAATTTATTTTAAGAGTTAGGGCTTCCCTTTATGAGAGCAATAACAAGACATTCCTTCATTTCCTCTGTTTCTAGGCAATTCCATTTTATTTGGCAAGTATTAGTCAGCAGATTTTTATAGCTTAGAGGAACCATTTTTTCTTTTTTTTTTTTTTCAACAAATTAATTGCAGCAGTTTGAAAAGCACACTCATTTTGTGCATTGTTCTTGTTAGATTATTGGTATTGATTCATTCCATAGTGATGCTCTGTAGAACAGAAATGAAATAATAGTCATTTTAAAAAAAACAGTAAATTTTAGCCTCCATTAAAACAGCCATTATGGTTATTTAGTAGCTCCTGACCTAGATTTAAGTAATGACTGCTTACAGCCTCCTCAGAGATCACGTTTTCTGCCTAAAAGAGCTTGTGCTGTTTTATGCGGTTATGGGGGATTCATGGTGAAAACCTTTCTTAATATTCTATTCGGTAAATCTTTTCTATGGCATTAAGTGCCTTTGGGCTCATGAAATCTTTTTAAAGTGCTTGTCCCCATGTTGGACATTTGACAAAAAGTACCAAAAAGTACTGGGTGTGGAAATAGGAGTTTGTTGTTATTACTATTATCATCATTATCAGAAATGTATCAACAACCGAAATTTCATGGAATTGTGATATAGCTATCTTTTTATGTATATAACAGCTGTTTTGAGATATATTTCACCTGTCACACGATTTATCATTTCGAGATTACAATTCAGTGGCTTTTGGCATATTCACAGTTTTTGCGACCAGAGCCACAATCAATTTTAGATCATTTTTATTACCCTATAAAGAAACTTTGCACCCCTTAGCAGCCATTTTTCCCCAACCATCCCAACTCTAGGCAACCCCTAATCTACTTTCTGTCTCTATATATTACTCTGGACCTTTTGTAGGAATGAAATTATAGACTGTGTTTTTTGTGTGTGTGAGTGGTTTCACTCACTAAAGTTATGTTTTCAAGGTTCATCCATGTTGTAAATAAGTACTTCATTCCTTTTTATGGCTAAACAGTATTCTGTTGTGTGGCTATATCACATTTTGTTTATCTCTTTATTAGTTGATACACATTTGAGCTGTTTTCACCTTTCAGCTGTTATGAGCAATGCTACTAGTGCACACATTCACATGCAAGTTTTTGTGTGGAAATAGATTTTCATTTCTCTGGAATGTATACCTAGGAGTAGAATGGCTGAGTCATATGGTAACTCTAAGTGTAATATTTTGAAGAACTTCCTGACTGTTTTCCAAAGGGACTGCATCATTCTACATTTCCACCAGCAATGTGTGAGTTCCAGTTTCTCCACATTGTCTTCCAACACTTTTTTTTAATCTTTCTTATTATAGCCATCCTAGTGAGTGTGAAGTGGCACCCCATTGTGCTTTTGATTTGCACCTCCCTGAAAGCTAATGATATTGAGCAACTTTTCATATGCTACTGGCCATTTGTATATCATCTTGGGAGAAATGTCTATTGAGACCCTTTGACCATTTTAAAATTTTTATTATTATTATTATTTTTGAGATGCAGCCTCTCTCTGTCACTAGACTGGAGTGCAGTGGCACGATCTTGGCTCACTGCAACCTCCGCCTGCCAGGTTCAAGCAATTCTCCTGCCTCAGCCTCCTGAGTAGTTGGGACTTCAGGTGAACACCACCGCACCCAGCTAATTTTTGTATTTTTAGTAGAAATGGGGTTTCACCATATTGGCCAGGATGGTCTCGATCTCTTGACCTCATAATCCACCCACCTTGACCTCCTGAAGTGCTGGTATTACAGGCATGAGCCACCGCGTCCAGTCTGTCCATTTTTAAAATTGAGATTTTGTTTTTAATTGTTGAGTTGTAAGAGTTCTTTGTATATTCTTTATACAAGTTCCTTATCAGATATATGATTTGTGACTATTTTCTCCCATCCTGTGGGTTATGTTTTCACTTTCTTGGTGGTTACTGCCGTGTATCTTGTAACCTACTTATCCTTCAAGGCATTATGTGTTCCACACTCTTCCAGTCTGAGTCAGTTTCTGCTCCTCTTTCCATAGCTTCCTGTTGCACTTCTTTGTTATGGCAGTGAACAGAGTGTAAATGATGGGTTTGGGATTTGTCTTCCTAACCAGAAGGACCTGTGTCTTACGAACCTTTGTATCTCCAGTGCCTAGGACGCTGCGTAACACAAAATGGAAACTCAATAATTGCTTGTTCACCTAAACTAAAATGAACTTTGAGTCTAAAAAAAATGTTTCAGGTCAATACTAACCCCAAAAAAGCCTCTAAAAAGGGGTGGGAGCCTTAATAGACTGTCAAAGAACCTGGGGGTAGGAAGGAAGCTGCAGTGTCTTATGCAGAAATGAGGCTCACAGTTTTTCTCAGAATTACCCCTTGCACTTACGCTTTCCCCAGTTCCAGCTTTAGTTCTGTAGTTCCCATGACGACAGTGGTGCCTCTAGCTGCAGCCGCCTGTGGCCCCATGGCAGAATTCATGCAGTGTGGGGCCCAGTGCACCACGGGCTTCCTTGATTTGTTCTTTTTTGTTTGAGACAGGATGTCACTCTGTTGTCCGGCTGGAGCGCCAGTGGCGTGATCACAGCTCCACTGCAGCCTCAAGCTCTAGGGCTCGAGGGATCCTTGCACCTCAGCCTCCTGGGTAGCTGCGATTGCAGGCGTGCACCACCACAACCAGCTAATTTCTAATTTTTTGTGTGGACATGGGGTCTCCCTATCTTGCCCAGGCTGATTTCAAATGTTTGAGCTCAAGTGATCCACCTGCCTTGGCCTCCCTAAGTGTTGGGGCTACAGCCATGAGCCAGTGTGCATGGCCCTTTGATCTGTTCTGAGCAGCAGACACGAATTTATGCAACCAATCATTTATTTTACTCATTTTATTCATTTTGAAATATTTCTTTAAATTCTTTGGTGCTGTTTAAGGTGAGCACAAATCTAGTGAAGTCATACTAGGATAGCCATGCCATTTGTTCATGGAGGTGACCTCTGTACTCTGCAGCCCTATGATGCTGGTGCGGTATAAGGAATCCAAAGATTTTCTCTTCCTAACAAGATGTGTTTTTTTGTTGTTTTTTGTTTGTTTGTTTGTTTGTTTGTTTGTTTTGAGATAGAGTCTCACTCTTTGCCCAGTCTAGAGTGCAGTGGTGCAATCTCTGCTCACTGCAACCTGCATCTCCTGGGTTCAAGCAAGTCTCGTGACTCAGCCTCCCAGGTAGCTGAGATTACAGGTGCATGCCATCATGCCTGGCTAATTTTTGTATTTTTAGTAGAGACAGGGTTTCACCATGTCGGCCTGGCTGGTCTCGAACTCCTGATCTCAAGAGATCCACCCACCTGGGCCTTCCAAAATGCTGGGATTACAGGCGTGAGCCACTGCACCTGGCCCCTAATGAGATGTTTCTTATGGTAGTAGTTTTCTGTTGAGTTTTTAAAAATGATCTTTCTTATGATCCTTTCCTTATTTGTCCTAAACTTCTCTAAATTGAAGAGGTAGTTGAATGGATTATCTTCCATTTTTTGGAGTTGATTTTTTCGCAGTGATGCTCTAGATTCTGTCTCTTACATGTTTCCTGTTGTGGAGAATGCTGAGTGTCTTGTTTTGATTGGAAAATTACAGATGACACAAAGTAACAGTTAATTTTTGTAAAACGAGGATGAGGATTTAATTGTTAAATCCGTCATTCTCATGATTCCCTAGTTGTTGATCTTAAATCCTGATGGAAGTAAGCAAGAGAATATTTAAAAATGAGACCCAAGAAAAAAGCCTGTATAATTTTTGTGTATTTCTGATGAGATTTGCGATTTGTACTTTTATTTCTTACTTGGCACTAAGGCAGCTAAAAAACAAAACAAAACAAAAAAACAGAAAACTAGTTGACAGCCTAAGATGTTTGATTTACTTTCTCTTAGTGCAGCTAGGTGTGCTAAAATTAATTCATCTTGAAAGACTTACTAGGATCCCTGAATGGTGGGAAACACCCCCACCCTTGAAATATTCTTTTTCTTCATGAAACAAAAAGAACTCTGTAGTTTGAAAGACAAAGTTTGGCAAACATGCTGATTATACTACTGTATTGGAAAACACTTACTTTGATTGACTAGTTAAAAGCATGTAATAATGTGTTCAACTCTGGTGTTCAGCACATGTCTGTGAAGTTATAATAAAATCCTGCAATCTAGAGGTGGAGAGACCACGCAAGGACACTTGAGAAATTCTTCCCTGTCTTCCCCCAGGACTCCCCAGAGACAGCACTGCCTGGAGCCTGACCTTATTGAGGGCAGAGATCTTGTTTCATTAGTTATTGTTTCTTCTTTGCCAGGATACAAGCCTGGCACAGTATAGGTGCCCAAAAAAAGGTTTGATCGGTAGAAGGATGGGGGAAGTGTTTGATTAGTCAGACTGACAGGTTAGGGTCAAAAGTCTCCAGGGGTACCAGTTACTGGCTGAAATGCTTAGATAAAGTATTTATACTCCTTAAACTTCAATTATTCTTTGTAAAATGGAAAATACTACTAAAACTTACTTCATTAGGGCATAGAATAGTAAACATTGAGTTATTACTAGTTATTTTTAAATTAAGCACATTTCCTGACTCCCCATTCAGAACTTGACCACCTTATTCATGAACTTGCTATTAACTTGCTGTTAATGAACTCGATTAAACATGGTCAAGTTTATGTGTATATATATTATACACGCACACATATATATACATATATATATTTATAATCAGTACTGGCCTTCTGTATCTAAGAGGAATAGCAAGAAATTTAAAGAGACATTATTTGGACATTGATTTCTACTAACTCCACTGAATTAGATTCAGCCTTCACTTTTCGGGAAATGTACTGACACTGGGAAAGACGAAATGAAGAAGTTTTCCAGCGTGATGTTCTTGTCTTTGGAGCTTAGCCTTAGGTCTTTAGAACAAAAACAAGTCTGTAGTTATTAGTTACTGTATCTCATTTTCCAAAACACACATGTTTCTTTGTTACAGTCGTTTACAGATATTTTTGCATGCCACATTTTTGCTTTTGAGATTTCCCTGAATCACCAAATGACCACCCTTCAAGTTTCTAACATATTAAAATTATCAGAAGATTCTTTGAGGACTAAATACGTCGATAAGGGTATTATTTTGAACAATGTGTAAAAGGTGAAGGCCAGCTGAAGAGGCCTTTTTGTCGTGAACAGAATAATAAACTGGAATCTGAGGACTACATTGTCATGAATGGATTATTTGGCTACGGAAAGAAGTTATTTTTAGGCACAGCATCCCTATAAGCCCTGAAGCTATGTGTTTTACAAACTAGAAATTATGCACTAAATAAAAATTACCAGATGTCAGTCTCTGTATGTGCCAAATGGCAAACGTGTAGTGGTTCAGAGCCTGGAAGAAATGATGCTTATTTCTTTGCCATTCAGACTCAAAAGGGATAGCTGAGATAGAGTGCTGTTGAAAAAATTACAGTGTTTTCAGCTACCCAAAGATGTTATGAATTGTTATCTGAAAGGCTTTCATTCTTTCCCCTCATGGCTCTTTGTGTGTTTGTGGCATTACAAATGTAACCCATATATTTATTCTAATCTATTACGTTCTTTCCTGAGGCTCCTCTTGTCCTTTTAAAGGGTCAGCAGATAACTTATTTAAAGAATCAACCTGGACACAGTATTCTAACAAAGGTCCAATACAGAGCTAAATAAATAGTTAGGAGTCATGGTCAGACGCAGTGACTCACGCCTGTAATCCTAGCACTTTGGGAGGCCAGGGTGGGTGGATTACCTGGTGATGCATGCCTATAGTCTCAGCTATTCTGGAGGCTGAGGCAGGTGAATTGCTTGAACCCGGGACGCAGAGGTTACAGTGAACTGAGATTGCACCACTGCATTCCAGCCTGGGTGACAGAGTGAGACCCCTATCTCAAAAATAACTAAATAAATACATTTAAAATATACATATATTATATATATATTTTGTGACTTATATCTTGCACATGCCAGCACACCTCATTAATTTTCATGTAACCATCCAGTGGCTTCTCTTCTCTCCTCAGAAATTCGAGCTCAACTGGTAGAACAACAAAAATGCCTGGAGCAGCAAACGGAGATGCGAGTTCAGCTTCTCCAGGACCTACAAGATTTCTTCCGAAAAAAAGCTGAAATTGAGACGGAATATTCCCGGAATCTAGAGAAATTAGCAGAAAGGTTCATGGCAAAAACGAGAAGCACTAAGGATCATCAACAATACAAGTAAGAGACTTGAATCTAATTCACCTTTCCAAGGGTGATATCCATCCTGCCTTTGCCACCTTTGTGGATTTTTGATTTTTCTATTTTTGTCTGAGTAGTGGTTATAGAGCATATTCTCATAAATCAAAGCAGCCCTCTACATTTGTAATTTATGGGCATCAGTTTATCATTTCAAACTAGTGTAATCTGTTGACAGTTTTGTCTTTCTAATACATATATATTTATGGATAACTTTATATGCCAGAAGAGAAGGTATCTGTTTGTAAAATTCTTGATTATAGAAACCTGGGAGTTGATATCTGCTATAGGTAGGATAGATTTAAAGTAGCTTTTTGTTCAAGCAAAGACCTCAGATTTTCTATTGTGAATTTATATGAAAATAAGCAGTAAGAATTGCTTGAGTTTAGTGCCCCCCTTCCTGCCCATCATGTTTATGGTCATTGTAATTGACACTGATTTAAAACAAAAGTTTTAAGGAAAATGCTATGAATGAGCATCAAGTAAGTTTAATTATAACTTATTTGCTTTAAAAATTACACATAAGATGTTCTGCTAATGAAATTTACCGTATGATTTAAATCCTGGGGACAGGGCTGGGCAGGGTGGCTCATACCTGTAATCCCAGCACTTTGGGAGGCCAAGGCAGGTGGATCACCTGAGGTCAGGAGTTCAAGACCAGCCTGACCAATATGGTGAAACCCCATCTGTACTAAAAATACAAAAATTAGCCAGGCATAGTGGCATGCATCTGTAATGCCAGCCACTCGGGAGGCTGAGGCAGGAGAATATCTTGAACCCGGGCAGCAGAGGTTGCAGTGAGCTGAGATTGCAACACTGCACTCCAGGCTGGGCAACAGAGTGAGACTCCATGTCAAAGAAAAAAAAAAAAAAATTCCCAGAACAAAGAAAGACAAGTAAGCAGATAACTCCAGTGAAATATTCAAGTGCTCCAACAGGGGAAGGCCGGGGAGACCCTGGACAGACCCAGTTGATATCTGTTCTGCATTGGAGGTGGGAAAGGGAAGGTCCTTAAAGAAGTGGCATCTAAGCAAAGACCTGAAGGACTAGTTGGTCAATAAAGGAGAGAAGAGGAGGATATTCCAGGCAAGGGAACCATCATGGGCAAGGGGCCGGCAGGGAATGTACCACGCCCGGCTAAGGGATGTACAGCAGGTTTGCAGAATAGAAGTAGTCCAGTGGGAGTGAGTAGGGAGGCGGTGAGCTACATGGCTGCAGGTGTGAATCAGAGCAGGTCCTGGGGGCCTGGGGATCTTCCTGGCCAGGCCTTCCATCCAGACCTTTTCCTGAGGGCACGAGAAGGAACACTGCAGGTAGAGAGAAGTTGACCTGTTTAGGAGATAGAAAAAAAGACAGTGCAGGCTTTCATTTCTGTAAATACAGCAGGCCAGATAATCTGAAAAACATGTAAATCTGAAAACTCTCAGAAATGTTGGTTAACATATAATGGACATCCTTTTAAATATAAATTTCTAGGGGCCAAAAAAAGAGGGAACTGAAAACCTAAGTGGCAGTTGTATCTACCCTTTAATTTCACAGGGGGAGAGAAGAGGAGGTCTGTGCCAAGTAAAGACTTGGAACTAAGAGCTTCCTCCCCACCAACCCCATTGCATTGCATCCCAGAACCAGAAGAGCTGCTATCTCAGTGAAATGGTTAAACAGAAAACCCTCTACCCACCTTCATGGGGCACAACAAGGAGACCTGGCTGCTCAGCCTGGGCTCCTGTTTGGAAGGGGCTGCGGAGAAGCATGCCTTTCTTTCACCATTGGCTTTGCAGTTCCATTCATTTTACACCTCTCCATGACCTTGGAGCCTGCATAAAAAAATGGGATGGGAACTATCCCTGGGATACTTGTGCAGAAGCAAACACAAAACTATTCTGGATAAGAAATACCTCTCTCTTTCTTTCTCTCTCTCTCTCTCTATTTCTCTCTCTCCTCTCTTTTCTCTCTTCTCCTTTTTCTTTCTCTCCCTTTCTCTCTCCTCTCTCTCTCTCTCTCCCCACGCACACAGTCTTTCGACTGTAACCTTTACTGTTGGTCCAGCATAAAAATAAATCTTAATGATGATCCCAGGGTGAACAAATGTTATATGTACTTAACAGAGAGTGGGGCTGGGAAGCAGAGGCTGGAGCCAGTACTGTATTCACATTTATAGTAACTTAACTGTTTCTTTTTAAAAGCAGTTGTAATTAAGAAGACAGCCCATTCATCTATTCAGTAATTTTTTTTTTTTTTTTTTTTTTGAGATGGAGTCTTGCTCTGTCACCCATGCTGGAGTGCAGTGGTGCGATCTCGGCTCACTGCAACCTCCTCCTCCCAGGTTCAAGCAATTCTTCTGCCTCATCCTCCCGAGTAGTGGGATTACAATAGGTGCCCACCATCATGCCTGGCTAATTTTTGTATTTTCACTAGAGACAGAGTTTTGCCATGTTGGCTAGGCCGGTCTTGAACTCCTGACCTCAAGAGATCTGCCTGCCTCAGCCTCCCAAAGTCCCAGGATGACAGGTGTGAGCCACCGTGCACAGCCCATTCAGTGAATATTTTTGAGTATCTTCTGTGTTTTGCATTTAGTAATCGGTGGCTGTGAAGGGAAAATACGGATGGGTCCATGTATCTTATCTGGCCCCATGGCAGATGGACGCATTTTTGTTTCTCCTGGTTTATTTGGTAGTTTTCTTTAAAAGGTAAGCAGTTTGAAATTTTCTTTAACTTGAGTAAGTTTATTATTGAATATGGGACTGAAGATAAGATGAATATGTCTGTGAAAAGGATAAAACAGGATTGGGAAAAAAAGTCAGCCAGGTTTGGGTTTGAATATTGGCTCCACTTTGTGACTCTGGTTAAGTTACTTAACCTCTCTGAGCCTTGGTGTCCTAACTTGTAAAATGAGGTTTTATGACCCTTAAGTGAGAAACGTGATAAAGTCTTTGATACGACTGATAACCAACCCAGGATATGCACTTGATATTCCTTCTCCTTTTCACCAAACAAATGTTACATCTTTAGCATGATATCATTACCAATCATTTAAGCTATATTCTGGAGTCTGGTTCTTACTCAGTTTTGGGACACTTATTGTGTAGAACAATCTTTGGCCTAAAGATGCCACTGCATAGTGGAAAGACCAAGGCTTGGTTCAGCTTCCCTGGACTCAAAAAAGACTCTCTCAGACACTAGCTTTAGTCTTTATCAAATCAGTATGCCTTGCTAAGCTTCCATTCTTTCACTGATAGACAAGATACAAAGGGCCAGGTGTGGTGGCTCACATTTGTAATCCCAGCACTTTGGGAGGCTGAGGTAGGTGGATAACCTGAGGTCAGTAGTTCAAGACCAGCCTGACCAACATGGTGAAACCCTGTCTCTACTAAAAATACAAAAATTAGCCAGGCATGGTGGCAGGCACCTGTAATCCCAGCTACTTGGGAGGCTGAGCCAGGAGAATCGCTTGAACCCAGGAGGAAAAGGTTGCAGTGAGTCGAGATCACGCCATTGCAGTCCAGCCTAGGCAACAAGAGTGAAACTCCATCTAAAAAAATAAAAATAAATAAAAAGAAGATACAAAGAATCTCTGCCTCAAATGGTAGTAATAAGGATTAAGTAGAGTTGATATCTGTAAAGTCTATACCAGCCTCTGGATAAAATAGCTGACTTTATATAGCACTTACTATATATACACGGCATTATTATAAGCATTTTAAAATAATATTAACTCCAGTGATTCTCATGAACAATCTTACAAGCACTGTTATTTTACCCATTCTACAAAGTGACTGAGGCACAGAGCAGTTAAGATCATTTGCCCAAGATCTCATAGCTAGTAAGGGGTAGTGCTGCAGGTGAACCTAGACAGTGCAGCTCAGGAGGCCATGATCTTGACATGGGTATTACTTTTCACAGTAAGTGCTCAGTAAATGATAGCTGTTATTGTTTTCAATATTACTGCTACTGCTATTATTACTAAGGCAATAATAATTGTTTATGCAATGAGTGAAATAACACTTATTTAATGCTTACTATGGGGCAAGGCCCTGAGGATACGCTGAAGCATGAAATGTTCTGAAAGAATGTGTGGGTTACTTCAGCAGAGAAGATCTACATGAAGATTAATAGAAATAAGGTACCATTTACCTTATTATATGGGGCTGGATAGATAGAAACTCTCAATAGAAAAGTTCCAATTACCTGCTATAGAACCACTGCTCTTTGCCTGATGGTGTTAAGAAAAAAGGGAGATGGCAGGGTAGAGGGCATAATTCTTCAGTGTGCCAGTGGGGAGAATGGGAGGCTACCCTCACAGGTGCCAAGTGCTAGGAGCCTAAATCAGGCCTTCTTCCCCTGTGTGCATTCCTGCTTCCATTGTCTGCTTTCATTTTCTTCTGGAGAGGGCACTGACTTAAGGCAATATTAAATCCTGAATCTGGCCGGGCGCGGTGGCTCAAGCCTGTAATCCCAGCACTTTGGGAGGCCGAGACGGGCGGATCACGAGGTCAGGAGATCGAGACCATCCTGGCTAACCCGGTGAAACCCCGTCTCTACTAAAAAATACAAAAAACTAGCCGGGCGAGGTGGCGGGCGCCTGTAGTCCCAGCTACTCGGGAGGCTGAGGCAGGAGAATGGCGTAAACCCAGGAGGCGGAGCTTGCAGTGAGCTGAGATCCGGCCACTGTACTCCAGCCTGGGCGACGGAGCGAGACTCCGTCTCAATAAATAAATAAATAAATAAATAAATAAATCCTGAATCTGAGAGACGCCATGGCAGAAAGACCCAACTTCATCATTTCTTTCCTAACTTATTAACATTCAGAGTCACAAATGATCATAAATAATAGGAGAATAACATGTCTGATTAAAGGGTGCTTTTGTTCCTGTGTTAGCATAAGGATTCTCTGCCATTTTGCCATTTTACAGTTACTTTTTAAAGAAAAAATAAACAAAAAAATTTCTTTTCTTTTTTTTTTTGTTTTTGAGACAGACTTTTGCTGTGTCTCCCAGGCTGAAGTGCAGTGGCACAATCTTGGCTCACTGCAACTTCCACCTTCTAGGTTCAAGCAATTCTTGTGCTTCAGCCTCCCAAGTAGCTGGGATTACATGTGCCCACTACCACGCCCAGCTAATTTTTGTATTTTTAGTAGAGACAGGGTTTCGCCATGTTGCCCAGGCTGGTCTCGAACTCCCAATCTTAGGCAGTCCGCCCACCTCGGCCTCCCAAAGTGTTAGGATTACAGGTGTGAGCCACCACGCCCGGCCGCAAACATTTTTTAAAAAGTACTTTTTCTTAAGCCGTATCTTCGCAGTTGCTCACTGTTTTTGTTGAGTTACTCTTTAAGATTTTTAAACAGTTTTCTTTTGCTGTTTATATTAACTTTTAGCTTTATTTTATAGAATAAAACAAGGAGCAGTTATGAATCTGAAACAGTTTAATGGGTTTCAACAGGACATGTGACAAGTCATAAGCCAGCAAACTTCATGGTTCTCTTCATGAGCCTTGAGACAATGCAATAAAGTTCTGATTCCCAGGAACAGTTTTTGGGAGACTGGAGGTTATGTATCAGGGGATTAATAAATAACCCTCGAATTTATGTTCCATGCAACGCATAACTAGCCAAATTTCTTTTCCAGCAACAGACTGAACATTCAAAGCAGACTTTGTATGCCGTGGCAAAACCACAGTCTGTCTGAGACAGTAGTCAATACATTTTTATGTAAACGTAAATCACTTTATTCAATGGAGTGTGTAAAGCTGAGGGCCTGCCTAAGCACTGTGTATGTTAGGGTCCCATGGTCCTTGTCAGGAATATAGGTTTTCACCAGTGTTCTTGGTCCAGGTTTTTCCTTCCAAACCTGGACAATTGCTGGCTCTGTGCCGTCCACAGGCTGGAAGGCTGTTCTGCTGGCTGATAAGTATCCCGGTCTGAGAAATGCTCAGAGCAGGAAGCACAGCGACAGTATCCATCTGTTGTGGCTCCTTAGTTTGCCTTGGTGACTTCACTCATCTGATTGGGACAGCTTTGAAATGGATGGTAATTCTGTGTTTCTTCACTTCTTAGGAAAGACCAGAACCTGTTGTCTCCAGTGAACTGCTGGTATTTGCTCCTGAACCAAGTAAGGAGAGAAAGCAAAGACCATGCAACCTTGAGTGACATCTATCTGAACAATGTGATTATGCGGTTCATGCAGATAAGTGAGGATTCTACCAGGATGTTTAAAAAGGTACACTCCATAAATCCTGCCATAGTGTGCTTTCCGGTAACTGCCTTGCCTATAACCAGGACTGAGAACGGTGTCTGAAAAATTAGGTGAATGAATCCTTTAGAGACACAGAATAAACGGTTAAAAATTAGATGAATGGATGTTTTAAAGACATGGAATAAAGAATTAAAAATCAGGCTGGGCGCGGTGGCTCATGCCTGTAGTCACAGCATTTTGGGAGGCCGAGGTGGGTGGATCACGAGGTCAAGAGATTGAGACCATCCTGGCCAACATAATGAAACCCCATCTCTACTAAAAACACAAAAATTAGCTGGGCTTGGTAGCGCATGCCTGTAGTCCCAGCTACTTGGGAGGCTGAGGCAGGAGAATCGCTTGAACCCGGGAGGTGGAGGTTGCAGTGAACTGAGATCGCACCACTGCACTCCAGCCTGGGTGGCAGAGTGAGACTCCAACTCAAAAAAAAAAAAAAAAAAAGAGTTAAATTGGATGAATTAATCTTTTAAAAATACAGAATAAAAAGTTAGGTATAGGGCATACGTATAGAGTTGTAAGTCAGTGAATCTACGAGCTAAACAATGTGAGCAAAAATTTTGAAATAAGATGTTCCTGCAAATTGCACCTCTGCCCAGGAACGGACTACCTGTACTCATGAAAAATCAGGCCAGAGGGTAAATGCCTTGAATTCTTTGTTTGGGGCTCACACATGGTGAGAAACTTGTAAAGAACAAGATTGTTACATGTGCTACTCTCTTGAGAAGATGCTAGCACAGTCTTTCTTAGTCTCACCAGACCAGCAGCAGAGGCTGTGAGAGAGCGACATGAAGAAAATTTCACAGGGCACAGAAAACTCCATCCCTTACACACCAGCAAGCTTCCTCCTTCCCAAGTCCATTAAAAAACAAGAACTGGGCTTTGAAGTTTTCTTATCATTGTTACTAATCTCAGCCAACTCTCAGCAGTTTTTTTGTTGTGTAGACATTTTTGCTGAGCACAAATAATAAAATGGGACTGTTTCCTGTGTAGAGAGTGCAGCTACTTGCCCAGTACAACTAGCGTTCATTTTTTATGCTTGTAAGATGAGAGTTTTCCCCACCCCCTCAGCTTTGTATTAGGAATGTTAATGCCTGTACCTATACCTGTACCTCTATTCAGTAAGTAATTATTAGTTTCAGAAAGTAGCGGGGAGAAAAACCACCCTGTAGATTAATATTTATGTTTCAAAGAGTCTCCTTAAAACAAAGACATAGTGTTAAGCAGGCCAGCTGGAAAATTTCTTAGTCATGTTTGATGTATCCACATTAGATTTGATTTCTGACCTAGAAAGGGAATTTAGCAAGCTCTAAGTCACCTTATGCTCCATTAAATAGAAAAAAAAAAAATTTCAAACGAAGGAGAAACTTTGAAAATTGAAACTAAGGAGCATATAATTTAAGAACACATAGAGAAATATCCTATGCGTCTTAAATAGTAGAGTTTTTAAAAAGTAATTTAGACAGAGCCGTGAAAGTGAAATAATTTTCTTGTACATGAGCTCTTTATGCAGAGACCTCATTTGGTTCAGCAGGTTTTTCTGAGCATCTCTTATGGGCAGGAGACTACGATGACAGGTGTTGAAAAGGCTGCAAAGATGAAGAAAAACTAGTCCTGGTGCTCAAGGAGGTCACAATTTATCCAAATTTGTATGGCACTATATAATGCTTCTTATTGAGACAGGGCCTCTAGGACCAGTACCTCTACTGAGTTCATTTATTAATCCATTCAACAAAGCATCTTTAAAATGCCTGGCTAGGGGAGCAGAGCTAAAAGACATGTCCCTGCCTGCAAGGAGCTCATTACAGTAATTAACAGTTACCATGCTAAACGGAACTGGAAGGCTGGAGATCTTAACTCTACCTAGGGGATGAGGAAATTCTTCACAGCTAGGGGAACACTTGAAGTGAGACTTGTAGGAGAAGGAGGCATTCATCAAACGGAAGGACAAAGAGCTATTCCAGGAAAGGAGAACATGAGCATGTTCCAGGAAAGGAAAGAGTTTCATATGATTGGACCAGGGATTGTATGGGAGTGGGTGATGGGATGTGAAATTAGAAAGGATGGTCATTAAGAAGGGACTTTGTATGTCTTGCTAAAATGTGAGGATGTGTATTTTGTAAGTCAAAGTCAAGGGCTTGATAAAGTGGATAGAAACCTAGGGCTAAGAGTCAAACAGATTTGGATTTGAATTCCAGCCCTTCTGCGTACTTGCTTTGTGATCTTGGGAGATCATTCCAGAGATTCAAGAGCAGGCTGTCCATTCTTGAGGGAGCAAGAAAGGCAAAATTGGGCAGAGGGAGAGGCTGCACCTGCGAGTGCTCTGGGGCTGGCATGGCCTTTGGAGTGATCTCATATCCAGGCAAGGAGTCCTGGCCTTTGTTTTGGGGAGGGATTAAGTAATCTTGGAGTGAGGCAGCTCCCATTGGTGGATGGTAATTCCCAGAGAGGGATCAGCTGTGAGTTTCAGCAGCTAGCAGCCAGTATTCCCAGTAGTTGGAGGAATGAGTCGCTGGCTCTTGAGGAATGGCCTGGAGAATGCACAGTAGACACACACACACACACACACACACACACACACACACACGCACACACATGCAGAGAGAGAGACAGAGACAAAAACAGATATGCCTGCTTGCTTGCTACTAGAAGTTCTCTTCTTATCCAGACTTTCTGGTTCTCAAAGAATTTCATCCTTGGAAACTGCCTATTTACAGTGGATTCCTGGTTACTTTGGCATTTAGTAGGGGGAATGCTCCATGCTTCCTGAACAGCTTTTTCATTCCTAAACATTGCTGACCACATGGAAGGGTAACAAGTCATTACAATTGCAGGTGGGAAGTTCTGCCTTCCTCGAGCGAGTATAGCACACTACGCACCTCACCTTCCCATCAGTGTTATTGCTGGAAGAGGAAAGAATAAGAGAGGCAAAGGGCACAAAGGAGAGATCAGAGTTTATAGAGGAGTAAGATCAACCCCTAGGACACATTTGTCATCTGAAAGAATAAAAAGCCAGAATCTATATCTACCAAGTCCAAAGAATTCCAGGTCCCTTTAGATTAGAAAGCAAGACTAATCTTTTCTGCCTTTTTTTTTTTTGTACCCGTTTATGCCTGAGGTTGCAATTTTTTAAATTTTTACAGTTAGAACTTGGCGATGACCTTGACCAGTAAGATACAAATTACTCCCATATGCTTAGTGTTCCAATAGTGGAACACTAGGCATAAATGGTTTTTAATCACCAATCTTCCTCTTTTTTAGCTCTTCTTCCATTGTTATGGTTCTAGGTCAGAAGCCTATTTTCTATCAAAATGGAAAGAAATTATTAGCGTGAATCTGAAGCAGCCTTTAGAACTGCTGTGGAGTCATTAGTGAGCATAATGCTTGTTTTCCTTGGGAGAAGATTTTGAGACGTCCTCATGTTTCAATAATATCCCCATGTCTATATGGAGATCCAAATCAATACTGTGTATCTGATAGTTCTGGCCTCTTAAACAGCCATATTTTTTACAGTTTCCTCAATGACAAAAAATCCTGTTACCCAAATTATTCTCTCTGATAAGGAGTGTGGAGCAGGTAATTTCAGGAATTTTTTTGTGTGTAAATGGATATAATAATCAAGAAGACACTTGTAGAAATACTCAATTCCATGCAGAGTTATAGGGAACAACTTCAAGACTTAAATCTTAATTACATCAAAACCAGTTATAGACATAGTTGCCTAAACTTGAAAGTTTTCAACAGGTTAAAAAAAAAAAGTGAAGCATTTTAAAAACAACAATATTCAACTATTCAAATACTGATTATTTTAGATTTATGCCTTTAAAATTCTAAATGAAGCCTATTGGTCAAAATAAGCTTTTAGGTTCTGAAATCAGATATTCTGGATATGAATCTTGGCTTTGCCACTGTTGGGAGCTGTGTGGACTTGGGAATATTTGTAAATAAGCCTCAGTTTCTGCAGCTATAAAGTGGATATAGTAACCTACTCCAGATAGTCGTTTAAAGGATTCATGAGTTATATATGGAAAGCCACTTAGCCTAGTGTCTGGACTTAATAAGTCCTGGTAACTTTCATCTAATATCTTTATTATTATCTATAGTATAAGCACTTATTCTATATACCAGAATAATTATGTAATGTGAGATTATACCAGATATTATACCAAATGTATCCTCATTCCAAGGAGAGTATAGTTTTCACAATGATATGAAAAACACTTCCAGAGAATAAATTTTATTTTCTACTTATTATGAAGTTCCAAACAATATTTGTAAGCAAACAGTAATAAGTGCCCTCACAACAGCATTGCTTGTGGCTAAATTAAAATTTTTGTCCTCACCTTTGAACATTTAGTGGGAAATCAGGGAGTATCCAGGTGAATGCCCAAGCTGACCAAGACTCCGTGCCTCTCAAATCCCCCACAGCCATTTCACGTGGAGAGCCTTACCTTTGAGGCTTGATTTCTTCATTCAACAAAAGAGTTATTTAATTCCAAACCTTCTACTAGATAGAGACAATGTAAACACAGACAGGAGAGTACTCTGCTTTTACCCTCTTAAGTTCTGCTTAGCTATTTTAAGAGAAGGTCAGAATTTAGAGGCTCCTGCTACACAAGGGCTTGTTTCATTCTCAACCCTCACTTGTTTCCCAAAGAACCAGGGCTGATGTGCCTCTTGCCCTGTTCTCCAGCCTTGCCTTCTGCAGTCATGAGCTTTTGCTTCCTTCTTTCCATTACTCAAGCTGAAACAGAGTGCTCTGCATCTGGTTTGGTTCTGCAGCCAGAGAATGTGCAGTTCCTATGCTACACATAAAAATGTAATTAATGTCATCTGTCACAGTTGCAGGACAGGCTATACAGCCAGCTTGCAATAATCACTTTATTTGAGCACCTAATCACAAGGTGTTATTTACCAATTTTAAGAAAGTTAATAGAAGTATGTAGTTTGGAGGTATACCATCAAATGGTGGCATTTGAATATGTTAGTTTATCTCTATGGGTTTTAAATTATCTGGAAGTCTATCGTTTCCCCAAAGATGGTTTTAAAATCATTAATATGTTTTTATCCTTCCTTGGTTTGCATAATTACATGTACAATATAATTCATTTTGTTTCTTCACCAATAATGATGATATTTGTAAGCTGCCACTTACTGAGTTTTAGCTGTGTGCCAAGCACTGTACTCTGCATTTTTGTAAATTAACTCACATATCCTCACAGCTGCCCGGTGAACAGGTATTATATCCACACTTCAGGGATAAGGAAACAAAATGCTCAGGAGTATAAATTGCAGCGTCAGGCTGACTAGCATGTATTCTTGTCTTTGCCCGTATGTCTTAGATAGTTCATAGCTGCTATGTACTCTGTTGGTATTTCTTGGTGGTAATTAGAGATGTCACCCAATGCATAGGGTCAGAAACTTCTGAGAAATAGGACACTATGGTTCTTGTCCTAGTCATTTCTTATGAAAAGACTGAAGAATGATATTCTGGGAAGAGGCACAAAATCTGTCAGTCATCCAAGTTATAGGGAGGGACTCAAAGCAGCAGAAACTGGCCCCAAATCACTGAGAATAACCCCTCTTTCTCATAAGTGCCACAGGTTGTCAGAGTCAGACTCACAGAAATTCAGTTAGCTCACTTGAGGTATTGCTGATTGTGTGGTTTAATCTGAAAGAAAGGAGAGGTTACTAGTAAGATTCATACTTATTTTTTATTTTGATCAAAGACAGCTCTATTCTATTTAAGTACCCCAACGTGAAAAACAAAGCAAAGATATTTTATGAAGGAGAAATGCTGTAGTTTCAAATACACCATTTAAAATAAGTTAATATTCAAACATGTTTTAGTAGAAGTTAATAAAAGATACCACTTGACTACAAATCTCTAAGGCTCTGACCTTGTTTTTTTTTAAAAAAAGGCCCGTAAGTTAAAAGCATCTGAAAACTATCAATCTATATATGTGAAAAAAGAACCTATTTCTCTTTGAATATAAAAATATATATGGATTGTAGACATTTAGAAAACACTAAAAATATAAAAAGAAATAATAATTACCCATATTAACACTACCTACTTTTAAATTTTAGGCTCTATCTTTTCAATATTTATATGTGTATACTATATTTAAATATGTACGTATATATTTTACAGAATTGAGATTTCATTCTATATGGCTTGGAAAGGTGCCATTTTCATATAAAATTATTAGTATTTCTCACATCTGGAAATAGACTACCTCACAACTACATAGTACTTTACTTTGTGCATGGCCATGTTAGTTTTCTGTTGTTGGACATTTAAATCTATGATTTTTTTTTTTCTTATGCTACATTCTTTGAAGTAGAATTATCAAGTTGGAGGGTGGCCTTTGAATTTTGTTAGAATTTCATGTCTTGAATTAAATTCTTACCATTTGCTTTTCTGGAATAATGATGGCCATGGTTGTCATTTACAGACAAGTCATATATTCACTGAAAAATTAATTGACTATTTTATTAGCAGTAAGCTACCACATATAATTTAGTGTACTTATATAACAGTAGTAAATAATATAACAAGAAGAACTTTTTCAAAGCATTTTAGTGCAGTGTTGCAGAAGAATTAAATGGTATTCCGGTGGCCTCAAGGGGCAGCTTAATTATTGATAGGGCCTGGATAAATAAGAATAGTTCAAGCTAACACTGCTAGCTGGTTCTCTTGGGTTTTATCAACCCCATGACTAGCTTTCTTTTTTTTTTTTTTTTTTTTAAGAAATAAGCCAAAACTAAACTCTCATTTTTTGCAATGATGTAATTTTCTGAAATATTTTAGAACATATTTTTAATTTATGTTTCTGAATTGCTTATCAGGATGGCAAGCACATAATAAGTGCTCTCTGAATAGCAATTATTGATGCTGCTGTTCTTGGAGTTACATTGTTGCCTTTATTATTTAGTAACAATAGGATATGTGTGATTGGCCTGGCTTTAACTTTAATATAACAAGAGGAAGTACTGAATACTGAAGGCAACTGTAACACAATGGTAAGTATTTGAGTATCTAAACACAGAAATGGTACAATACAATTACAGTGTGCAAGATAAAAAATGATACACCTGTGTAGGGAGCTCCATTCTAATCTTATGGGACCACTGTCATTGAGGACAATAACAGCTATACAGGTTTGTAGCCTTGGAGCAGTGGATTATACCATATAGACCAGGTGTGTAGTAGACTATACCATCTGGGTTTGTGTAAGTACACTCTATGATGTTCACACAACAATGAAATCGCCTAATGATGCATTCCTTAGAATATGTCTCTATTGTTAAGTAATGCCTGCCTGTACTTGAACTCATAATTACATTGAGACAAGTGGTCAAGGAACACTTGAAAACTTACTTTTTAGCTAAAATTAAAATCTAGAAGGGTAAATTGTTTTAAATGGATATCTCTAAGTTACTTTTGTTTTATTCTGTTTGCTAATCTGTAGTTTCTGATTTCACACAATGAACATGTTGTATAATAAAACACACAATAAAACAGTTATTTTTTGTAAACTGAAATCTCAAGGAAAAGGTTTGGTCCAGGTATACCAGTGTTTGTTTGCTGTAAAGGAGTGGGAAAACTCTATCCAGTAAATAATTCATCCCCAAATGCTGTTTATTAATGGAGAATCTGCCTATTCTATGGGTCCAGTTGAAAATTACACTTGGATTATGCACTCTTAAGATGGTTAAAATAGGAAGACATGAGATCAGAGGACTTCTGACTAAGACAGCAGATTCTACATGGGCTTCAACCACCTTACTTCCCAAATTATCTGTTAAATGACCCATCAAATACATAAATAGGAAAAACTAGAATAATTATTTCAACTTCAAGCAGAGCCCATCATTCCTTTGCACAAATCTTCTAATGACTCTCACCACACTCAGAGCAAAAGTCTACATCCCTACCTCCCTTCCCCAGCTTTATTCTTCTTTATAGCACTTACCCCTTTGTGACATACTATATATTTACTTAATTATTTGTTGACTTTCTGTCTCCCCTCAATTCCAGTGAAAGTTCTTAAGGGAAGAGACCTTCATGTTGTTCACTGAAACAATGACTGGCACAGAGTAGGTGCTCAGTAAATATTTATTGAATGAATAAGTAATGAATAAAGATTTACTTCTGCATTAGAAACCAAAGATAGTGGCATTTACATAACACAAGTTTCAAGGCATTTCAGCAAGACCCAGCATTAGCAAGGCTAGGTTTAAGCAACACTATAATGTACAACCTACTTCCCAAGAGAAAGAAACCAGAGTGGGTCCTAGTAGCAACCCACCTTCACAGGTCAGCTAGGAGACTGATGACTCTCATCGCTGGAGCATCCTCTCTGTTCTGTCACAGATTGGTAGCCCTGGGACCATGGTGTTAAAAAGCACCACACTTTGCTCTAATCAGCCATAGGCACCATGAAATTCACCGGAAGGTTCCCATGGCACAGTTTCCCACCTAACTCCCCCAACTGAAAATTGCTCTTACGATTATCTTCTTTTTCATCATTCCTTGAGATATTTGGAAATCCAGTCTATATAAAAATTACTCAAGAACTATCAGTCAAAATCAAGCTCAGCCTCCCATTTACTCTTAAGACAATACCAGGCAAGCATGGACTTCCTTAGAGAGATAATTATGCACATACTTACAGGGATAAGTATGAATAAACAGAGAAGAATACATAGTTCCTCTAAATATATGCTATAGTTTATTCATTCATTCTTCAGTAAGTACTTATTTGAGGCTTTCTTTGTCTCAGGCATTTGTCAAGATGTTGGGGATACAGCAGTAACCACCACAGGCCTTCTCCCTACCCCTTGGATCTTACAGTGGGACAGTACAGGCAATTACAGTCTTAATTACAGAATAGCATGTTAATTGTACAGTAAGGAGAGAAGGCCCTTACTTCTTAGGACTTGGAGATCAGGAAAGCTGCAATTTGAATCAGTTATTAAGAGTTAGCTGGAGAAATGATGGGAAAGGAGCAGAAAACTCTTCTAGGAAAAAACAGCATGTGTGAAGAATCACATGCCATGAGAGATTTCATGGAGGACAAGGGTGTTCTTTGTAGGTGAATCAAAGAATGGGAGAGGGCAGATGGCAAGAGAGATGATTGGCGAAATAAGAAAGAGTTGAAATTAAAGGCCATGTTGAGGAGTTCGAATTTATTCTAAGAACAGTGGAAAGCCATTCACAGGTTTAAACACGATAGTGACGTGATTCACTTTCAGTGTGCCTGGAGTGTGGAGAGTGGATTGAAAGGTAATAAGACAGAAAGACTCAGTTTGCAGCTCTTAGAACTAATCCAGATGAGAGATGACGATGCTTTTCCTTGGTTGTGGCAGTAGAAGCAGAGGAGCAGGTGGATTCGAGTGGTGTGTTGGAGATAGAATATGTAATGTAGGCCTGGGTAATTGATTGGCTGGGTGGGAGAGGAGAGAGATGTAGAGGGAGCAGTCAGAGGTGACACCCAGGCTTAGGCAGTTGTCAGGATGATAGGTGTCATATGAGAGGAGAAGGCTCGGGGCACAGAGGCTGTGATGGGAAAGGGATTGTGGAAAACATGGTGTTTACTTTTGGGTGTGCCTGTGGATAACTGGGTAGAGAAGCCCCATAAGCAGACCAAGAACTTCAGGAGCGAGATCAAGACTAGAGAGTTGAGAATCTTCCACCTTTGGCAGGTCATTAAAATCCTGGGAGTAGTTGAGATAAACCAGGGAGAACATATAGGGTGAGGAGGGAAGAGTAAGGAAAAACTCACAGAAAAACTAGGAATTAAAGAATGAGAAGAAGAAACATATCCCATAAAATGACTGAGAAGGATCAGCCAGAGAGGTGAGAAGAAACGCAGGTGAGTGAGGTGTCCAGAAAGCTAAGTGAAGAAAATGCCAGGAGGGAGTGGTCAATATGCAAAGGCCATGACGTCCACTGAACTGAGCAGCAAAGGGCCATTGATTATCTCTGTAAGAGCAGTCTGGGCAGAATGGTAGATGTTGAGCGAGCAAATTGGGACAGCAAATGTGGACAGTATTGTCTAGAAATTTGCCTGTAAAGAGGAGGAAAGATAAGGGAGGTATTTGAAGAAGAACATTGGTCAAGAAAGGTTTTTTGTTGTTGTTGTTGTTTGTGTTTGTTTGGGGTGTGTGTGTGTGAAAAAAACAGGATGTTAGGACGAACTAGTTTAAAATGTTGAGTAGGGCCAGGCCTGGTGGCTCATGCCTGTAATCCCAGTGCTTTGGGAGGCCAAGGCGGGAGGATCACTTGAAACCAGGAGTTCAAGACCAGCATGGGCAACATAGCAAGACATGATTTCTGTAGAAAAAATATTTAAAAGTTAGCCGGGCATGATGATGTACACCTGTACTCCCCCAACTACTTAGGAGCCTGAGGAGGGAGGATTGCTTGAGCCCAGGAGTTCAACGCTACAGTAAGCAATGAATACACCACTGCACTCTGGCCTGGGCGACAGAGTGACGCTCTGTCTCTAAAAAAATCCAAAAATAATATGTTGAGGAAAAGGAGCCAGAAAAAGGGAAGCTTGACATTTTAGGAGAGAACAGGTGTAACTGATTGACCCAAGACTCTGCCAAGGGAGCAGGTAATGGGACCCAAAGGACAGGCAGAGGGATTAGCCTCTGGCAAAAGACTGTATTTGGAGATGAGAGAAGAGCTGCTATGGATGCAGGATTCTCTATTCCTGTTTCTTTGTGAAGTTAGAAGTGATAACATCTCATAAGCAAGAGGAGGAGAAAGAATGGTCTTTTGGGAAAATAAGGTTTGAGAAAAGTAGAAAAGATTCCAACCAACCCCTGGAGGGACTGAGAATTAAAAATAAAAGAAATATGATGTGAAAAAGAATCCCCACTTGAGAAAATACCACAATATGAAAATAGGATATGAGTTTTCAAATAAACTTGCTGAAAAGACACACACACGTAGTACTTTCAAGCCTCAAGCTTGCATGACTTCTACAAGCATTCCATAAAAGCATCCTCTTTTCAGAAAGAACACAAGTTAGGTATTATATATAATATTAAATGTCAGAAAACAATGGAGCAAAACCAAGGACAATTGAAGGAAAGTTACAACTCCAAAATTCTAGATACAACCAAGTTGTTACTCATTTTAAAAAGCAACTGAAGAGCAATCTTAAATATGTAGTGTACTTTCCTGAATGCACACTTAGTTTGGGTAGCTTGTGTGCAAAGTTAGCATTTTCCTTTTATCAACTCCCTGAAGTATTTCTTGCCCACAGTGGCTTTGGGCTTGGCCACATGACTTGCTTTGGTCAATGGGACAATGGTAAATGTGAAGCAAGCAGATACTTGAAAAGTGCTTCCACATTGTGGCCTGCCCTCTTTTGATGCTTTTAGACATGTAACATGTTATCAAGTCCCAGCTAGCTTGCTGGATGGGGCACAAGACTACATGGGAGGCAACTGAAACCTCCTGAGTGACAGCCAGCCAAATATTACACATATAATGAGGACATTTTAGATCATCCAATTGCCAGCTGACCCCAGCTGATTGCAAATGCAAGAAAGAACACAGCCAAGCCAGCTCAGAACAGAAGAATCTCCCAGCTGGCCCACAGAATCCTGAGCTAAGTAAAGTGTTGCTTAAAGCCACTAAATTTGGACGTTTTGTTCCACAGCAAAAGTTAAATGATGCCCTAGGTAAAGACCTGTGCCCTCCCCAAAAGGTAGATGAAATCAGAAGATATACATAGGTTTTGGGTAAATAGACTAAGTATACTCCACCATGACTTTCCCACTGAAGGCATGTTTAAAAACTGAATACCTGTAGCAGTTTAAAAACTGAAAATTAAATAGCAGCAGGTAGGTTGGGGAAGAAGACCAGATTTTTAAAATTCCATCAAATTGGCATTATGTTTTCCACTTCTTTTCCTTCAGTATCCTCCAGCCTAAATGCAAGGCAGCTAGAAACCTGAAAGTAGACATTGGACTTACTTAAACATAGAGGGCTGTAAGAGAAACTGTTAGCTGTGACACAAAAAGCCGAAAAGGGAAAATAAAGATGATCAAAATTTTTCATTTTTCTCACTACTTCCTCATGCCCCAGTCACTAGACAATCCCAAAATGGCAACAGCAGCAGTGACACCAACAGAGGCCTACAATTACCTACAACTCTGAAATAGAGAAACTTTCCTCCCTGATCAGAGGAGCTGTGATCCAAGAGGGTGGGGCAACCACCTGTTGTTTTATTTTCTGTCTGTCCTGCTGCCACGTGGCCTCAGATGTGGACACAGTCATAACGAGTGTTTAGTAGATTAGAAAAACTGAAGCCCCAACTTTCCAGTTAGAGCAATGAAAAGGGGAGCCCTAGGAACTAAAAAGTACTGGGGAGATTTCAGAAAGGGTAAAGATTGAGAAAGCAACACCATAAAGTTCTTTATGAACTGCTGAATCCCTAAGCTACACATGAATGGGACTTATCCTAGACAGAAACTTACCAAAGACTTCAAGAATTGAACTATAGAATAGGAGCATTGTGTGAGTTCCAGAGAAGCCACTTTGTGGTGCATCTGCAGGACAGGTATGAACAGCACTGCAAAGATGTTGGAAACAATTAACAACAGGATACTGGTCAGAATTTGTATTCTGAATCCAACTAGACTGATTTCCTGATGGAATAAAATTATCAGAATTCTGTATATGGTTTAAACAAGACTTGGAGTTTCATAATATAATATGCAGAATATCTAGAATACAATCCAAAATTACTCAGCATACAAAGAACCAGGAAAACTTCAACTTCCATGAGTAAAAACATTGATAAACATCAAATTCTGAGATGACACAGATGTTTGAATTATCTAACAAAGATCTGTGTGTGTATGTGTGTGTATGTGTGTGTGTGAGAGAGAGAGAGAGAAAGAGAAAGAAAGGAAAGAAGGAAGGGAGGGAGGGAGGGAGGGAGGGAGGGAGGGAGAGAGGAAGTGTCTCATTCTGTCGCCCAGGCTGGAGTACAGTGGCTCAATCATGGCTCACTGTAGCCTTGACCTCTCCAGGCTCAGGTGATCCTCCCACCTCAGCCTCCCAAGTAGCTGGGACTACAGGTGTGCACCACCATGCCCAGCTAATTTTTGTTATTTTTTTGGAAGTGGGGTTTTACCACGTTGCCCAGGCTGGTTTTGAATTCCTAGGCTCAAGTGATCTGCCTGCCTTGGCCTCCTAAAGTGCTGGGATTACAGGCATGAGCCATTGTGGCTGGCTACAAAGACTTTTAAAGCAACCATGATAAAAAATGTTCCAAGAAGTAAGAGCAGATACTCTTGAAATGAATGGAAAGCCAGGAAGTTTCAGCAGAAAAATAAAAGGTATAAATGGAAATTTGAGAACTGAAAAATGCTATAACTAAAACAACAACAACAAAAATTCACTAGATAGACTCAGTGTTAGAACGGAGATAACAGAGGGAAGAATCAGTGTATATGAAGGTAGATTAACAGATATAACCTGGTCTGAACAACAGAGAGAAAAAATATTTTTAAAAAAATGAACAGAGCCTCGGGGACTTTGGGAATGATACCCAAATGTCTAACATTTGTGTCATCAGAGGTCCTGAAGGAGAGGAGAAAGAGTGTGGGGCATAAAAATAAAACTAATTGAAAAATAATTGCAAGAAAATTTCCCAAATTTGGCAAATGACATAAACCTACACATTGAAGAAGCTCAGCAAAACCAAACTAGATGAACCTGAAGGAGTCCGTATCTACACACATCATCATAAAACTGAAAACTAAAGACAAAGAAAAATATATTGAAAGCAGCCAGTGAAAAATGATATATTATTTTTGGGGGAACATTAATTCAAATGGCTGTGGGACTCTCAACCCACTCAATGCTAGCAGCACCTCACAGGTTGTGACAACCAAAAATGGATTCAGACAAGCCAGGTGTCCTCTGGGGGCAAAGTTGTCCCCAGCTGAGAAACATTAATGTAAATTCATTGAGTCTTCCATCCTAGTTTTTTTTTAAAGAAATATTCCAATTTGGTTTGTTTTCCCATCTTAAGGTTTACAAGTCCAAATTCAATGAACAAACATAGGGTCGGTCAGAAGGCACCCAGTCCCTCATGTCCCATGAAAAAGGAGTTAAAAAATATTGTTCAGTACCAGGTTTATTCAATTTCAGTTATTTATAAAAGATGAGCACTTAATAAAATTCATATTCTTTTTTTTTTTTGTTTGTTTGAGACAGAGTCTCGCTCTGTCACCAGGCTGGAGTGCGGTGGCGCGGTCTCGGCTCACTGCAACTTCTACCTTCTGGGTTCAAGCGATTCTCCTGCCTCAGCCTCCCGAGTGGCTGGGACTACAGGCGTGTGCCACCACACCCAGCTAATTTTTGTATTTTTAGTAGAGATGGGGTTCCACCATGTTGGCCTAGACGGTCTTGATCTTTTGACCTCGTGATCTGCCCGCCTCAGCCTCCCAAAGTGCTGGGAATACAGGCATGTTCGTTTTCAGAGAAGTTCATTTTCAAAGAGGCACAGACACACTGAATCCTTACTCATTCTTCTCATCTGAGAAAGAAGATGCTGCTTTAAGAAAGACACTGATGAGGAGAGAACATTCCTACCATATGTTGAGGTGTCTGCAATTGAGATCAACAAATTCTAAAGCCACCTAAGAACAGTATTCTGGTTGCTAGCCAACTTTCTTACCAGTTGAAGACTATGTTTAATACCACATGGTAGGGATTCTAAAAGATTTTCAGCAGCTTTAAGAAATGCCATATTGGGGGAGATTGCACATATAGCAAATATTTGAATTAAGAAACACTTGTGATACCTTGGAATATATCAACCTAAAAATATGCATTTGCAGAAGAGATACCGAATATGGCTGTCAGATTTATTTCAGTACCTTTTAAATTTCAGCAGAAAAAAAATTATTGTGAGTGAAGCAGTTAAATAGGAACAAGAAAATTTGCCAACTAAATACTTTGTATAATTGACCTTGAAGCCTATAAAAAAGGAAAGATCTTGACACTGGATATATGAACTATTTAGATTGAGAAAAAATAATGTTCAATAATTAGTAGTAAATAAACACATGCACTACTTTTACTTTTTAAACGTTAACAGTTTCAAATGAACACATAGAACCATAATTGGCTAATGTGCTGGCTTGAACAAACGTGTCCATAAAAGTTTTATCTTAGCTGGGCACATTGGTTCACACCTGTAATCCCTGCACTTTGAGAAGCCAAGGTGGGAGGATTACTTGAGGCCGGGAGTTCACACTAGCCTGGGCAACATAGCAAGACCCCCATTTTACAAAAATAAAAATTAAAAAATAGCTGGGCATGGTGGTGTACATCTGTAGTCCCATCTACTTGGGAGGTGGAGGCAGGAGGCTCATTTGAGTCCAAGAGTTCAAGGCTGCAGTGAGCTATGATTGCACCACTGCACTGCAGCCTAGGAGACAGAGCAAGACCCCGTCTCTTAAAAAAGTTTTAACTCTTTAGCTCGAAAGATGGAGATTGCATAGGTCTACTATTATAATCAACCTTTATTATTTAACAAGATCTAATCACTCTACCGAAGAAGTCATGACAAATCGTAGTAACTTATACTTCTCTTCCCTTTTTATTTTTTCTGAAACCTAACTTTACTGAAATCAGCTTTTCCCAAAACAGAATAGGCATTATATTTCTTTATTTATTCAACAAACCTCCATTGATAACCTTTATGTGATAGGCACAGTGGTGGCTACTAAGGTCACAAAAGTGAGTAAGACACAAATCTTCAACTGGTACCCCTGTAGGATCTTAGACTCTAGTAAGGAAAGGAACTATAGACATAAAAATTACATTACAAATTGGTAACTGCTCTTAGATAGATAGGACCTAAGACCATGAGAGCACAAAGGATTGAGTAAAGTATTCTGGCTGGAAGAAAGGCCTCGCAGAGAGAGCGACATTTAGTCAAGCTCTTAAACTTGGTGGGGCTTTACAGAGAAACTAGGGAAAGTACATTCTTCTATACTGACAGACCAGCAAGGACAAGTCTCTGAATTTCTGATCCAGCCTAGCACATATCTAGGAAATGAAGCTAGGGAAAGATAAGGGTAGATAAGACTCCTGGTGGCCCCTTAACAGCAATGAGTTTTAAAGATGAATCAGGCCACTTACGTGCCTAGAGCAAATGCTCACATCTCTTACCCAGCTGGCTGGTGTTAAGAGTGTAGCCTGTGGTGTGATGAAAGATAAACAGTTCTGAGATCTAGAGAGGCAGGTTGTGGTAGGCACAAGAATTTGAATCTCAGTTTGAGGAATTGGTATGTTGTTATTTAAGCAATTAAGGATGCTAAGAGAGTTTGAAAGCAAATATATGACTTAATCAGCTTTGGTTTTTGAAAGCATTGTGAAGCATTTGAAAGCATTGGAATGGGAAGAAACTTGTCTTGGGGAACCTGGTGAGGAAGCTGTTGCATTAGTAATCTGGGTGATAATTTTTATCCTATCATGTGAATTGTGGCCAGAGCATAACTCTATACTTATAATGACATTGCCTTCAAAACGTTCTTATTGTTGTCAACCACTAGTGTGTCCTGGGGGGAAAAAATAATTCTCATTGGTGCAGATTAATAATGAGTGGAATGGATTTTTGCTGTTGACTTATAAAAGCCCTGTTAGTAATTTAAGTCCAGAATATTTTTATTCAGTCCATCCTATTCAGATTTTCTTAAGGCTTCTACTTCTTTAGCTGATGGATCTTTAGCTTACTGGGAAAAGAAAAAGAATCTAATCCTGATTCCTAGATTCTTGGACTTACAGTAACTATGCAGACATGGATTTGGACTGACTCCACCAAACAGGGCAATCACAAGTGATTACAAGTTACTGAGTGGCCTGTGTTGCTTCCTAATCCTCCCAAGATCTTAGCCTCCATTCCTTGAAATATAAAAACATGTGCTTAATATCACTAGCTAGAAAATAACAAACCATTATCTGTAAGGCAAGGAGAATTTGCTCTGATTTCTTTAAACTGTGTCATATAAGGCAGTGGTCCCCAATCTTTTTGGCACCAAGGACTGATTTCATGGAAGGCAATTTTTCCAAGGGCAAGGGGATAGTTTCGGGATGAAACTGTTCCACCTCAGATAATCAGGCATTAGATTCTCATAAGGAGCATGCAACCTAGATCCCTTGCATGCACAGTTCACAGTAGGGTTTGTGCTCCTGTGAGAATCTAGTGCTGTGGCTGATTTGACAGGGGGCGGAGCTCAGGCATTATAATGGTGGCTCACCCACCACTCAGCCACCACTCACCTCCTACTGTGTGACCCATTTCCTAACAGGCCACAGACTGGTACCAGTCCACAGCCCAGGGGTTGGGGACCCCTGGTATAAGGAGCAGTTAAAGACATTGGGAATATTTAGTACAGAGAAAATAAGTCTCAGCTAGGACTCAATATTTGAAGACCTATCATACAGACGATGGTGTCAGCATACCTCCTCTGTAAGGCTACAGAAGTTAAGACCAACTGGAGGAACTTAAGTAGAGACAGCTTTACTTTACCCTAAGAAAGACCTCCTAACGGTCCAAGTCAGCAAGGCTGTCTAAATCAGATCTAGAGTTCTGCTTTGTTGCAGTTTTGCAGTATTCTCTGGAATGGACTTTATCTTCCTTAATATAGTACCACAGACACAGTTGAGTATTCTAAAAAGTAAATCTTGAATTATGTTGAGTTGACTAAGACATTCTAATTTGAAAATTTATATTAATAGACTGTTGCATTTGAATTTAGAAAAACCGAAAATGTCTTCACAAGATAAAACAAAGATATGATGCTGAGCTAATAATAGTATCATAATGATGGTAAGAGATAATACTTATGGAATGCTTAGTATGTGCCAGACACCCTGTTAAGCACATAAGCATGGGCATCTCATTTAATCCTTTTACCAACCTGTGGAGTATATACTGTGATCTTTCCTTATTTTACAGTGGAAACAGCTCAGAGAAGTTAACTATATTTAAACAGATATTTAAATAGCTTGGCCCTTTTTGAAGGTTTTGGGGGTTTTCCCCTTAAAGTGCCTGTCATCCCATGTGCAATTGCCCATTAGCCACAAGCATTTTTAAAATTTCTCTGATTGTATTCAGCAACCCAAGTTCTTTGTCAAAAAGATACTTACTCCATAAGAATGTTTTTCTTTTTCTATTCGTTATGGCACCTGTACTTACACCCATTGTCAGACTGATGACCAGTTAACTGGCTGTAGTTCTGAGATGGTGCTATTCAGCCAAATATCAATCTTTAAAGGAAGTTTCTGATTTTGTTTACATTTTGAAAGATCAGTTAGTTTATTTAAAAAATTATGGGTATAGTTCCAGAGTGATATAAATATGGAGATTTTGCTTGGCTTAAAGTGTTTGAAGATGCATAAATCAGACTGGATTGAAATTGTTGTGATTACCTCTCTGTTTCTCTCCTAGACTGTAAGGTCACTTTTCTTTCCTAAACACATAGGAGACACTCAGTAAAAACTAGTAGAGTGAACGGGTGAATGCATGACTGAGTATGTGAATGAATGAACTTACTTCAATATCTCAAAGAATCTCTGCCTTTTGCTTGCTAATCCAGTGGATGACTTACATTATTAATGAGCAAACTTCCTGCTTGTTGATTTGCTTAGTTCCTCGATTTTTCTTACCACAGTGCTATTAAGACTAAGGTTATGGGTTTCCTACACAGTGTGGTCTAGTTTGCTTCATTGCATGATATACTTATAATCCCAGCCACCTGAGTTGTAGATGTGAGCTTTTGGTCACACCAGGGAGCGGAATAGCTTTGGATCTCTCATAATTATGGCTGTCACAGAGGAGAAGGCCAGTTGGCTTTACTAATAAATTAGTAGGCTCAAGTTCGTGCACTAAAGAAGACATATTAATATGGTAATAGTGAGAACTTGTTCCTAAAGCTGAGTTAATTGCATTTTTGTAAAGTTCAGCATATTGAAAATGGTTTGGAACTACTTTTTGATATTTTTAGTTAATTATATTATAGTCTGAAACAGTTTTATAACTCATTCTGATTTTAATTAAGTAGGTTTATTTACATCAGTCACTGAGAATTTATATGTAACTTATTCATTTAGTGACACTGAAAAGGTATTTCCAGTTTATCAGCATTTTGAGTAGAGAAACAACTCTTCATGTGTTTTTTGAAGAGCTAGGGAAATGAAAATGAAGATACTTCTTTCATCTACTTTATTTCCTGTAGGATTTAAATGTCAGTCTTGAGTTACTTAATCAGCCCGTTCAAGTACTGTTTATGTGTGGTAGGTTGTGAGTGACTTTGGTGTTGATGACTATGCACCTTTCAGATTGTCTGCTCGAAGGCTGAACACAGCAACAGCCAACCTTTTTCACCTGGATGTAGAATACCACTTTTGTCCAGCGACTACATTAGTAATTGTAATAGATGCCCCAGATAGTTCCCTTTATGGTTAAGTTTTGTTTTAATTTGAAATGAAGCTCTGGTTTCTCTGTGTTTACGATTCCTTCTAATTTCTCCTTTTCTAGTGGCAAGGAGTTTTGTCTTTAAAAATTCTGATTTTTACCCCTTTACGGTAAAGTAGATCATCAAACTAATTCCATGATAGCTTCAATACTTAGTTGTGATTTTAATAAGTACAAAACCATGTCCCTTGTCAGTTAGAAGGAAAATGTGCAGAAACACTGTAAACATTACCTAGAAATTTGGTTCAGGCCATCAAGCACAACCCAACTTTCTCCTTTAGGCATTTTAGAAGATGCTGTTGCCTGTGTCTTCAGTGTTTACCTGAATTAAGGGAATGTATTATTATAGAGACACATGAACATGAGTTTGGAAACTTAAAAGCGCACATGCTGTGGAAGTATGGCCTGATCCCTTTAAGCAGAATTTACATCCCAAACTGACTGAGCATGAGACACTATCATCATCTGAAACCCTCTCATTAAATATTTAATCTGGTTTTTCTCTTTCTCTTCTACTCCCACGGTGACTCAGCTTACAGTCAGGATTTCTTGACTGGTCATCACAATAGATTTACTTTAAAAATACCTCTGAAAAAGGCCACAGGCCTTCTGAATGGGTCATTGAATCCAACCACATAGATCACTTGATAGATTGCTCAGTGTACTCATATGTGGTTGTATTAACTATCCTCTTTGTTCTTCCTCTCCCTCCTTTCTGGGAGGTTCTGGGGATAAGACTGCAGCCTTCCAGGAATAGGGACCCTGGCCAGGGCCCACCCAGGGTAGCACTTACCATAGCACTCCATGTAGAAAGCTGTTTTGGTATGTCTGGCGCCTTTGTGAGATTGCAAACTGGAGTGCAGAAACCAGTCCTTATTCAGTGCTTTTCATTCAGCAGATGTAGATCCTGTACCTCCAGGTACCAAGCACCAAAGTAGGCACTGGGAATGCAAGGACAATTGTTAGGATGTGGTCCCTGCTCTCAAAGAAACTGTGTTTATGAAGAAAGAAACAAATGTGACAAGCCTACTAGTAACATTTCAGGTGTTTAATAAGGACCATTTCAGTAAAACCCTGTAACAGAGACTGTTAGCATTTCCTTTTTGTCAGTGGAAAAGCTGAACCTTCACAAAATTACTTAACTTGTACATGGACTGTAACAAGGTAGTTTGAACACAGGCACTTCAACTTTAGCGTTTGAACTCTTAGCCAGTATACTAGGTAGCCTAGAGGTGATAATAAATTAATGTATTATAAAATCACAAGGAAGGAAGACCTAATCTCTTTCCTTGGGGGACAAGGTGAAGTTACCAGAAAGTTTTTACAGAGTTACATGTAGGATTGTACCAGGCAAAGAGAAGGAGGGAGAGTCTAGGAAAGAGGAAATGACATGGGGAAAGCGCAGAGATGGGAAAGCAGGGCCTGAGACTTAGCAGTTTAGGACCAGGCTGAAGGATCAGGTGTGAAATTTGTGGAAAGTGAAGTAGACTAGTTAGGCAGAAGTTATGGATGACTTAAAAAAAATATTGAAGTCTATCCTAAAATAATATAGCAAGTCTTTCAACAATTTTAATCAGAGGAAGCTTAATTAGATTTTTTTTTAATTCTCATGACCTATAGAAAAAAATTGACCAGCCAGAATTGGTAAGATTGGTAACTTCTTCAAGGAAAAGCAGTCAGTCTTAGAGGAACCCTAGATTTCTGACTTGAGTGACATTATTGTCCTAGAAGCATTATAATTTCATTATAACCCTTTTAAAAAATAAACTTCCAGCATGTATCAAGAGTCTTAAAAATGTTTATACTTGTATGCTAGTAATTTCATGTCTTGGAATTGGCTTAAGCAAATAATACAAATGCAAGATATATGCCTTTTGATCAGCATTTATGATATTAGTTCAGAGTGCTTAAAACGTATCGGTGAAATTGAGTAAAGAAATAAATGATTGACTGGTTGGTAGAAAATAGTGGAAACATTGGAAACAGTACATTTACATTTAATGTTCATGTATGTTTACTACGTAGTTATGAATCCAGTTGTGGTTCTGAAAATTATATAATTACATGTAAAAATGTATTGTAACTTAAAAAAAAGCAGAATAGGAAAATATACTTAGACCTATGTTTAAATAAACTTGAAAGAAATACATCAAATCATAATGGTGGGCCAAGTGCAGTGGCTCACACCTGTAATCCCAGCACTTTGGGAGGCCAAGGCAGGCAGATCACTTGAGCACAGCCTGGACAACATGGCAAAATCCTCTCTACATAAAATACAAAAATTAGCTCGGCATGGTGGCACGTGCCTGTAGTCCCAGCTACTCAGGAGGCTGAGGTGGGAGAATCTGCGGCCACTGCACTCCAGCCTAGGTGACAGAGGGAGACCTGTGTCAAATAAACAACAAAAATTATAAAGGGGGGATTGTCCTTTCTGTTCTCTATTTCTTCAATATTCAATATACTTAGTTCATTTTCATGGTGGAAAAAGGTTAAAAACTTTGAGACTATTCATTTTGGACTAATGTTAGAAATATCTGAAACATCAAAATGACAATAAACAGTGAACAATTGGAAATAGGCTTGGAATTCAACTCTGGGTTTATACACTGGAGACATTCAGTAAATGTTAACTGAATTGAAGTTCTATCCATTTTCCTTCCCTTGGGTCGGGACCCCAGAATCCTAATGAAATGTATTAGAATATTAGAAGTTTTACTATTATTTGAATATATTAATGAGGAACAAAAACTTCTTCCCTAACACAGAAGAAACATTGATTGCTCTCCTTAATACTTAACATTATTTTTCTTATGTGGCAATTGTTGTTCAAGGGCCAAGGGTCTGCTCTCACTGCTTTCAAATATTTTAAGTTATTATCTTTTTTTTTTTTTGATAGTGGGTCTCACTCTGCCACCCGGGCTGGAGTGTATGCTCACAGCTCACTGCAGCCTCGAACTCTTAGGTTCAAGAGATCCTCCCACCTCAGCCTCCCTCGTAGCTGGGACCACAGGTATGCACCACCATGCCCAGCTAATTTTTATACTTTTTCTAGAGGTGGAGTTTCCCCATATTCCCTAGGTTGGTCTCCAACTCCTAGGCACAGACAGTCTGCCCACCTCAGTCTCCCAAAGTGCTGAGATTACAGGCATGAGGCACTACGCCCAGCCTACTTTCTAATTTTTAATGAAATAGAATCCATAGGCGTATTTAACCTATTAATTTTTTTTTTTTTCTAATAGAGACGTGGTTTCACTGTGTTGCCCAGGCTGGTGTTAAACTCCTGAGCTCAAGTAATCCTCCTGCCTCAGCCTCCCTAAGTGTTAGGATTATAGGTGTGAGCCACCACACCTGGCCTCACTTATTGAATTTTGATGGACTTTTGACAATCCAGATATTTTCTAATTAAAGGATTTCAGTTCATTAGCCTAGTAATGCCGTATGCTAACTGGACCACACCAGGTACATTTTGGTTTAAAGATTGCTTCTTTGGGAGTCCAGAGTAGCATTTTGAAGAAACAATTGTTTCTCGTTGTTACTGTAATAAACTGGAAACGTATTTAAAGTGGGGGTAACATGAGGTGCTTCCTCCACTGTTGCCATACCGTGAGGACAGGAACCATGTCCCCAGGATATAGATTAGGACTTGATGTTTTGTCCAGCCCAAGTATCTGTGAATACAAGGATGTGTGAATTCATATTTCACAAATTAGTCATATAAACTAGTGCTTCTCAGAGCATAGTTCAGTTCCTTAGCAATTTTTGCAGACTAGTGTTGGGAAGAAAATCTTTAATTTCTATGTTATTTACTAGACGATAGAGGGTTTGGACTGTCATTCGAAGTGAACAAACAGGCAGAAACTTTGGTGCTGTGTCATGAGGATAGCCAGGGGTCTACCTACTGAAAGGAACTCCACACTGACTTTTCACAAAATCTAAAATTCCTACTGGAGCCTGCTCCTCAAGGGCCTCTTTCATGAGTTACATATACCTTATCATGTGGACTTGAGGAATTATCCATTTCCTAAGGGATGTTTCATTAATTCATTCAATAGCAATGGTAGTAGGACCCCCTGAGAAAATGGAACATAGGAAGATAGATTTAATATACACACATGGCAAGGGAATATGGATATAAGAAAAGCTGGAGCATAATCCTTATGGGCCCTTTGGAATCCAGGGTCACCTGAAGGAATCTAAAGGCCAGGGCAGTAGGGAGGGACATCAAAGTCAACTCAAGCCCCTCCTTCAGGGAAGCCAAAAGAATCAATGTCAAAAGAGACCACGAGAAAGGACAATGTGATGTGGCCTTTTCACTCAAGGGAGTTGCCATGACGAACAGTATCTGGAAAAAGAAATAATGATAATTATGGTGTATTCACTGTGTGTTAGGAACCATTCTTAATACTATGCATGAATCATCTTTTTAACACTTACAAGAACCTTATGAGATAAGTACAATGCCTATATTCATTTTACAGGTCAGGAAACTGAGGCATAGGCAGATCCAAAGTCCTTAAACCTTCACATTATGCATTCTGACTCTGTAGTCCTTAGACCTTGCTTTTAAGCATTATATTATACTGCCTGCAGACAAACTTTATATATTTCAGGGCCTCTGGGGAATGACAAAAGAAAAATGTAAGTGTATGCCTGGCAGAGCACAGTCTGTCTGTGATGCCAGATGTCTTCTACCTCATTATCTGAAGTCTTAGAAAATATGGAACATACTATGACTCGTCAGCACATGGACACATAGAGGGGAATAACACACACTGGGGCCTGTTGGAGGATGGAGGCTGGGAGGAGGGAGAAGATCAGGAAAAATAACTAACGCGTATTAGGCTTAATACATGGGTGGCAAAATAATTTGTATAACAAACCCCCATGATACAAGTTTACCTATACTACAGATCTGTGCATGTACCCCTGAACTTAAAATAAAAGTTAAATAAAAGAAAAAATCATCCTGTCCTAAGATATTTGGCCTAAGATAGCTTTGAGGACCCTTCTAACCCCAAACCTAAATCTTTTATCTGACCCAGAATATTTTCTTGGGTTAAGGTTTCTTGAACATAAGGGATTTTTTTGTTGCTGTTATTGTTCTGAAGTCTTAGCCAAGAAATATTTTCTTCTTTTCTTTTTCTTTTTTGAGACAGAGTCTCACTGTATCACCCAGGCTGGAGTGCAGTGGTGTGATCTCAGCTCACTGCAACCTCTGCCTCCTGGGTTCACGCAGCTGTCATGCCTCAGCTTCCTGAGTAGCTGGAATTACAGATGTGTGCCACCACACCTGGCTAATTTTTGTACGTTCAAGAGAGATGGGGTTTCACCATGTTGTCCAAGCTGGTCTTGAACTGTTGGCCTCAAGTGATCTGCCTGTCTCGGCCTCCCAAAGTCCTGGGATTACAGGCATGAGCCCAGTGCGACCAGCCATCTTTTCTTTTTAGACTTGCTACCTGAAACGTGGGTAGCTGAGCAGAGTTACTTGGTGGCCTTTGATCCCATTAGAGAGTTCTGAATTGTTGGCCTAGATCCTTGAATGAAATCTGATATTAAAATAACACCAAACTGAAGTCATAGGAGATTTGTAGTGTAATATATACCCTCTCGATAATCAAGACAGAGGAAAAATAAAATGAGTTTCAGTTGACTTCATTTTTTTACTTGAAACTTTCCTTTCACTCTTGGGTGATTTGTAACCCACATCTTCACATATCAGGGACACAGCAAGACATAAAATCCGTAATTCCAATTTGGGATTTTAGAAGCTGTCAGAGCTTAGTAAATAGCACCACTCTCTTAGATACTCCAAGGAAATTCAGTGAAAAATACTGCTAATGAATTTAAATTTCTCCAAGTTCAGGTACTGCTCTGACGCCATCTTCCCACACTGTTTTATCTTCCATGAGTCTTCAGTCTGTCATACTTATTTGGCTTTTGTTGAGGCCTGACCCAATGACCTCATGTTTACAAGATGGATGTGGGCCAGAACTAGGACCCTCTTTAAATTCTGCATTCTTGGTGCCCACTTGCCCAAGCACCACACAGGACACTGCAAGGTTGCAGAACTGATTAAGATACGGCCCTTATCCCTAATACTGTTAGTCCAGTGAGAGGTATATACATGAACCAGTGGATGTTGTTGTTGCAAACTGTAGATTAAGCTTTGCTACATATCTTTTTTCCATTTTCTGTAGCTGACTACATAATGAACTCAAAATGGGGGGAAAAAGGTCATTTGGATGTAAGATTTCTTTAAAATAACTTACAGCTTTTGCTGAAAGTAATATTCAAATACTTCTCTATCAAACTCTCAGAATTAGCCTAGGGAAGGGTATTTTAAATGCTGTTTTTTACCAACTGGGTAGAAGGATGATACTCTCCACTTTTTTTGTCTTCATTGAAGATAATAATAAATGCAGAGGTAAAAGTTTATGGACCTTGAGTGGACTTACCATTTTACTGCTTTGAAAGTGCTTTCTTGCCAGGATCGGTGGCTTACATCTATAATCCCAGCACTTTGGGAGACTGAGGCAGGCAGATCACTGAGTTTGAGACCAGTCTGGGCAATATGGTGAAACCCTGTCTCTACAAAAAAATGTAAAAACTGGTTGGGCTTGGTTGCACGCCCCTGTAGTCTCAGCTACTTGGGAGGCTAAGGTGGGAGGATTGCTTGAACCCAGGGGTTCAAGGCGGCAGTGAGCTGTGAGCATGTCACTGCACTGCAGCCTGGGTGACAGAGTGAGACCCTGTCTCCAAAAACAAAAAAGCGCTTTCTTAAAATTAAACTTGTAGTCAGTCACATTGTAACTTTGGACAGAGGAAGTTAATTTCCCCTTTGGTTTCTAAGTTAGCTTTTTGGGAATCACACTGTAAAATTTCATGGTCTAGTTCATTTTTAATGGTCCTTAGTTCTGTGACTCAACTTTTAAGCAAGCATGATGCTTCAACCTGCTTACTTTGTCTCTGTTTGGTAAAGTCTGTTTGGATGGTGGGGGAGCCATTCACCCAAGGTTGTTACTTGTTTGGTCTGTTTATCCTAGGGGTCCATCTGTATACAATGTCTAGAGTTTACAAAGGGCCATTCCGTTGAAGATGTTTATTACAGAGCCTTGCTGTCTTTCTAACGTGTTAGATACATTCCCCTATTTTCAGTCAGTGGACTTTTTAAGAGTAAATAATTTTAAAATATTCTTTTTTATTTTCTTTTTAATTACAGAGCAAAGAGATTGCATTCCAACTTCATGAGGATTTAATGAAGGTTCTTAATGAGCTTTATACGGTAAGCACATAATCTTTCTTCTTTTCTAGAATTCTTGGGTTAGAATTCTGGTTTGTAAAAACACTGCTTATTGTAGTATTCATTCCAAGCCAGAGTGACAGTGGATCCTCATCTGCTTGAAATACAGGAGCAAGTGGATAGGTGTACACAGCTACATTCCTTTGCCACTCCATCCCGATTTGGAGAAATTGTACTGAAATAAATTATCTATCTACCTATCTATCTGTCTGCATACACACATATATACACAAGTAGCGCACTTTAAGAAACTAAAGTATAGATGTCTCCATAAGATACGTTTTTAACTGGATTTTATGTGATCTCTACATATATTGAATTCGAGAATATTTTGTTTAAAATTGATGCCCTTGTGGCCAGGCGTGTTGTAATCACAGCACTTTGGAAGGCCGAGGCTGGTGGATCACTTGAAGTCAGGAGTTTGAGACTAGCCGGGCCAGTGTGGTGAAACCCTGTCTCTGTTAAAAATGTAAAAGTTAGCTGGGCGTGGTGGGATGTGCCTGTAATCCCAGCTATTTGGGAGGCTGAGGTGGGAGGATCACTTGACCCAGGAGGCAGAGGTTGCAGAGCCAAGATCGCACCACTGCACTCCAGCCTGGGCAACAGAGTGAGACTCTATCTCAAAAAAAAAAAAAAAAATGTTGCCGTTATAGAACTTGAGCAATTTAGGTTGTGTTATTCTGGTGCTTTCTTTTTTTTCCACATTTTAGTTCAATTAATTGTTTGGTTAATGACGTATTAAAATTACTTTTGAAGGGTATCAATTTTTTTTGCAATAATTTGCTTTTTTGACTTACATTTTATTTAGGGTACTTCATGTAATCATTAAAAATTAAATAATTTAAAACTACTTTATTAAAAATAACTAAAACTAATGATGTTACAAGTTAGAGTTAGTAATATAATCATGTAAATATTTTTCCACGCTTAATGATCATGTTATGAAATACTTCTTTTGGGGGATATTTTATTTTAAGAGAATAAAATAACAATAAATGAGTAATATTAATTTATATTAATGAAAGATATTTGGATTTTTATTGCACAAGATTATTTTGTTTGTTTGTTTGTTTTTGAGAAGGAGTCTCGTTCTGTCATGCAGGCTGGAGTGCAATGGCGCAATCTCAGTCACTGCAACCTCTGCCTCCCGGGTTCAAGCAATTCTCCTGCCTCAGCCTCCAGAGTAGCCGGGATCACAGGCATGTGCCAGCACGCCTGCAAATTTTTTGTATTTTTAGTAGAGACGGGGTTTTGCCGTGTTGGCCAGGCTAGTGTCAAGCTCCCGGCCTCAAGTGATCCACCCACCTCAGCCTCCCAAAGTGTTGGGATTACAGGCATGAGCCACCAAGCCCGGCCTGAATTGGTTTTTTTATAGGCAAACTAAACCTGAAACTCGAAAGCACGTTTCTTGATTTACCAATTCCATTTGTTCCTAAAAAGGCACATGTGTAACATACAGTTTTGTAAATTAAATTTTTAATGCTCCTTTGATACTTACTAATTAAAGAAACTTGTAAGTTAAACTTTTATAAAATGATTCTTTATAAAATGAACTTTCTAGTTTTTTTCTATGTGTGTGATAAATCTATTTTTTATAAAGCACATTTACTACATCTGTGCATATAAATTGAATTGACAATTTCTGTGTGTTAGTTCCTCCTTCAGAAACTTTCGACTGCATGCAACCTACAAAAGCCACAGGTTAAGAGATTATATCTATATACCAAATGCCTAATGAAACTGATTTTTACGTGATAAAGGCCAATTTCTAGCTCCTGCCTTACATGATTTGTTAGTTTCTGATACCCTAAGGTATCAACCATTTCTAGAAGCCCAGTAATTTAAAAGTTAAACGACCTTTGTATACCTGAGACTTCCAAAGAGGAACAAGCAGAAATTCTGTGTTGTCTTCCATTGAACTCTTTTAAGATGAGGACGTTTTGGCACTTTCCTCGTAGTTCCTTTTGCTTAGACATTGTTTTACCTAGAAATAGAAATCAGTCCTTAATACGTTACAAAAATAAGTCTGCTGGTTGCCATGCCATCATGGGTTAGAGCCTGTTGATTATGGTCTGAAAATAGTAGTGTAGTAAAGACAACAGTGACAAAGATGAACTTGACCACTGAATACAAGAAAAGTCAAAAGAGTGTCCTGAAAATTTTATCTCAGTGAGGGATATATATAATGAAATTTCTCCTAGATCCAGCCTATTGATTGCACCTAGACATTTTGCAGACTCTGTAGCGTTCAAGTAAGTAAGCTGACACCTCAGAACTCTTATCAAATATCAGCCCAAAAGCCTGAAAGAGCCAGGTTCTGCCAAAGGCCACCAGGGTTGGAGTGACCCTGTCAGAGTCATTTAAGCTCTCAGAATTGGTTGAGGGATTAAGGGATAGGGCAGACAAGCAATGAAATTTTAATTATGTCATCTGTAGATCACTTTGAGCTCCTGGGAAAAAATTTTACTTTAATCAGAGAGCATGCTCAGCAAGGCCAGAGGTCATGTTCTGTGGGGAGAGAACTTCATATCACTCATGCACATACACACACACCCTCTCCCTTTTTATTCTAAAAGGAGATGCTGTTTGGTCCCTCTTGCACATTATCTTCAGATACACAAACTTTGTCTTGTTCAAATAAAATCTATCCATTATATTAATACTTCAGTTTATATTAGGAAAGAGGCGAGATGAGGCATATTTGAACAGTGGAACAATATTTGGAGGAATGTAGTTTAGATTCCCCATTCAGCTACTCACTGGTATTTTTGTCATGAACAAATAACCTAGTTGCATCATGCATGGAATTTTGTAGCACTGATGATGTAATAGTGATTGTTGAAGTAACAGGTATAAAATACATAGCCTCGGGGAATTGAGGATGCTTTTTAATTGTCTTTTAAATTACAGTCAACCTTAGTGGTGGGTGACAGCCTTATGTTTGGACTTTCTTACCCCAGAATATTGTTCCCACAGCAATTGTTGATTATTTCAAACATTTTATCAGAAAGCTTTGTCTCCGATAAAATATATATGCTCAGGAAGGAGAATAGAGAGAGATGTCCTATGGTATTTATACATTAGAATGAAGTGAGTTTTACCAGCCCAGATTGTACGGATGATGGGATAGATACGATATCATATGATGATATGATAGATATATAATACAATAGAGCACAGTTTGTGTGGACATGGCGTGAAGTGCTGGGCTTACAAGCGGAAGACAGGATGGCGCCATTAGAGTGGCTACTGAAAGAAGAGGAAAGGCTTTAAAGACTTGCAGCTCCTTTACTGTATTTTTGCCCAATCTTGCTTTTAATTGCCAATAAAAATAAGGCCTCAAATGGTTTTAAGCCTCTATTTGAATTCTTAGGCGACTACAAAGGACAGCCAGAGCAGTTAAGATTAGTTCAGTCTTCACCAGCTACAGTGGCTCATGCCTGTAATCCCAGAGCTTTGGGAGGCCGAGGTGGGCAGATCACCTAAGGTCAGGAGTTCGAGACCAGCCTGGCCAACATGGTGAAACCCTGTCTCTACTAAAAATACAAAAATTAGCCCGGCGTGGTGGTGGACACCTGTAATCCCAGCTACCCAGGAGGCTGAGGCAGGAGAATCACTTGAACCCAGGAGGTGGAGGTTGCAGTGAGCCGAGATTGCACCACCGCACTCCAGCTTGGGTGACAAGAGTGAGACTCCATCTCAAAAAAAAAAAAAAAGGAAAGAAAAGAAAGATGATTAGTTCAGCGTTGAAGAGCAAAGGTTCTCAAAATAATGACATAAACCAAATAGATGTTTATATTCTCTCTCACAAAAAAAAGACCAAAGATTGACAGTGCAGGCCTGGTATGGAGGTTACATAAATCCTTGCAAGACTCAAGCTCCTCCTACTGCTTGTTCAGGTAAACCCCATTGTAACAGTTGTCCTTAGAATTCAAGATGGTTGCTAGAACTCCAGCCATTACATCTGCATTCATGGCAACAGAATGGAAAAAGGGAGCCTTGCCTTTTAAGGAGACTCCATAAAAGTCTCACACAAGACTTTCATATACATCTCACTGGCCAGAACTTAGAACATGGTCCCTCCAGGCTGCAAGTTAGGTCTGGGAATTACAGTCTTTTAGCTAGCCAGGTCATTGCTAGCCAGTTTTTTAAAAATGGGATTCTGTTCATTTGAAAGAGAAGGGGAGTTATTTGTAGCTAACTAGCCATGCCTGCCAGAGTAGCTAACATTTACCACATGCTGATTATGCTTGTGCTAGTTATTGTGCTAAGCATATTATTTGCATTATCTCATGTAATCCTCACAGCACCTCTATGAGGTAGTTATTCGCATCATCCTCATTTGATAGACGAGGAAACTAAGGCTCAGAGGGACTTGCCCCAGGGTGCACAGTAAGTGATAGGGTGGGATCTCAAGTCCAGGACTGGCTGCAGAGCCTCTACCCTTTACTGTCTTTTTATCTCTATTGCCGTAGTTGTGGGGAACCATTTTCTAAATAAGATCTCTAAATGTTAATGCCTCCCCCACAATACAGAGAACATAAGTAGTTTATCTCCAGCTCATTTATAGTTTTTATAATCAATGGCATTAATGTTGCTTTAACAAAATGTACGTGACAAATTGAACATGTGGCTCTATGGCAACCAGTACTTCTTAGACATGTGTATTTAAGTGATTTAACAGGTGGAATTCATTGGCTAAAAGCGAAAGGGTGAACCAGGATCCCCAGACTCCCTTTCTTAGCCTAATTTGCTAATTCTTTTTGAGTTAAACATTTGAAAGCAAGCTAAAGGATAGAATTAGCAAGTTTGGGAGTAGGGTTAAGAAACCAGGGACACCGTCATGCTATCATGAAACAAAAGTAACTGGACTGGCAGTCCGCAAGCTTATATTTGAATCCCAGCTTCATTAATTGTTAGTTGTGTGGCACTGGGAAATCATTTAGCTTCTCTGGGCACTTGTTTTAGTCTGAGTTCTCTATAGATACAGAACCAACAGAATGGGTGTCTGTGTGTGTGTCTGTGTGTGTGTGTGTGTGTGCGCGTGTGTGCGCATATGCAAAGTGATTTACTATAAGGAGTTGACTCCCACAGTTATGGAAGAGATGAGAAGTGCCAAGATCTGCAGTGAGCAAGCTGGAGACCCAGCCAGGAGGGTTAATGGGATAGTTCTAGTCTGAGTTCAGGCCTGAAAACCAGGAAAGCCAATGGTGTAAGTTCCAGTTCAACTCCAGAAAAAGACCAATGTTCCAGCTCAAAGACCATCACACAGGGAGAGTGAATTCTCTCTTATTCAGCCTTTTTGTTCAAAGCAAGTCATCAGTGAGTTGGATAAGACCCACCTATATTGGAGAGGGCAATCTGCTTTACCCAGCCTACTGATTCATATGTTAATCTCATCCAGAAACACTCTCACACACAGCCAGAATCATGTTTGACCAAATATCTGGGCACCTCACAGCCTAGTCAAGTTGACACATAAAATTAATTATTATGGCATCTGACAAGGCACAAGAGTATAATGGGGAAGGGTCAACGCTTAAATCACAGCTCTGCCCCTTTCTGGTGCGTGTGACTCTGTGCCTCAGTTTTCTCATCTGTAAAATGGAGATGAAAAAATACCTCTCAGAGTTGTTAAAAAGGATGAATGTTTAAAGACAAATGGAAACATTTTGCATGCTTGCTATGCTAGGCACTGTGAGATGTACTGGGGATATAGCTGTGAATGAAAACAGACCAAATCCTTCCTCTCAAGGCATTTACATTCTAGTGAAGAGAGAGAGAGAGAGGCCTTAAATAAATAATATGGCAGGAGTAAGAGCTAAGAGGAAAAGTACAGCTGAGTTGATACAGGTAGAGCATTCAGAACAGTGCCTGTCACATGGTAAATGTTTAAAAAACATTAGTAGTTAGTGTTAGCCTCCTCATCATCATCACCCTCTTTATCAATGGACTGGGGATGGCCCCAGCTTCATGTCAGCCTCACAAAGTAAATGCAGATATCAGGAATGATTTTAACAGTAATTACAGATGGTTTTTTACATATATATGAATTTTTCTTATGATGAATATATGATACTTTTGTACCAAAAAAAAAAAAGGAAGGTAACTTCCCTAAGAAACTACATTGATAGTAAATGTTCACAGGGCTGTGATCGGAGAAGTGGAAAAGTAAAAGGCAAAAGCAGAGAAAAGTGGTAACAGAAAGGTTAGAGGGAACATTCAAAACAAAATGTGCCTTCATCAGCCCAATAAAGAGGTCAAATGAAATGGGTTTAAAGTGTTAAGCCTGTCCCACCACCAAAATCTCAAAAGGTTATGCAGTATTTTAATAGAAGAACCATGATTTGCCCTTTATTACTGTTTCTTTACTTTCTCTAGGCATTACAGCATTACACTCAGCATTTTACAAAACAAGGAGTTGACCACTCTCAGTCAGCTAATTCTAATCAAGATTAACACAGATGTCATGATAAATCCATGTGAAATTGATTATTAATTGTATGTAATTGATTATCACACTCTCTCTGCATCAGCAGCACACACAGCTAGCCAGAGTCAAGAGGTAATCTATCCTCAAGTTCCATTAGATCAAGAGGAAGAGAACTGAGGAAATGAAGATTTATCCAACCCTTTACCATGAGGGCAAGCACATCCCATTTATTTCTCACAGCAGCACTATGAGGCAGGTATGCCTAATCTCAGGCTTACATGTGGGAATTGGGGCTTGGAATAATAAGCTCAGGGTCACACAGACAGTAAATGACTGATCCAAAATCTAAACCCACTTCTGTTCCCAAGGCCCATCAGTTCCTCACTGGGCAGCTGCCTTAGAGAAGGACGTGCAGAGGAGGTGGCAGGAGGAGGGGTAAACCTGAGTTAAAGGATCAGTAAAACTCTCTATGACAGACACTTGTGAAAACATGAGCTTACTAGACTGTTATATGGGTTACAAAATGGGCAAACCCAAATGACTTTGTGTAATCGGCTTTCATATTAGGATATGAAGCCAGGTGTGGTGATTCACATCTGTAATCCCAACACTTTGAGAGGCTGAGCTGGGAGGATCAATTGAGCCCAGTTTGAGACCAGCCTGGGCAACGTGGCAAAACCCTGTCTCTACCAAAAAACAAATAAATTTAGCCAGGTGTGGTGGTGTGTGCCTGTAGTCCCAGCTGCACAGGAGGCTGAGGTGGGCAGATCACCTGAGCCCAGGAGGTCAAGACTGCAATGAGCCGTGATTGTGCTACTGTGCTCCAGCCTGGACTCCAGCCTGAGTGACAAAGTAAGATCCAGTCTCAAAAAAAAGAAAAAGAAAAAAAAATCAGGATATGTTCATTTTGGGTGCAGCCTTTCATTTAGCTTTAGTGTTATAATGTAAAATTTCCTCTTCAGTGTGCGTTCATACACAGTGGTTACTTCTAAGGATCCATGTCTTGCTCCATTCGGCTTCGTTTTCTTCCTAATGAGCGCTAAATCCAATATGCCTCTATTAGTCAGTTTTCACACTGCAATGAGGAAATACCCGAGACTGGGTAATTTATAAAGAAAAGAGGTTTAATTGACTCAGTTCCCCATGGTTGGGAGGTCTCAGGGAACTTACAGTCATAGCAGAAGGCACCTCTTTGTAGGGCAGCAGGAGAGAGAATGAGTGCCAAGTGAAGGGGCAGCCCCTTATAAAACCATCAGATCTCCTGAGAACTCACTCACTACCACGAGAACAGCATGGGGGAAACCACCCCTGTGATTCAGTTATCTCCACCTGGTCCTGCTCTTGACACGTGGGGATTGTTACAATTCAAGGTGAGATTTAGGTGGGGACACAGCCAAACCATATCAATGCCTAACAAATGTAAATGGAGTATGGAAGCTGTCCTGGTGCAAACCCAGAGGTGGGCTGAGTAACTTTCACAGGAGCGGTTTCAAAAACAGTTGATGTGAGCACAGAATCCAGCCTGGCCTTTATGTATCTTTGAAGCCCTTGTCTCTTTAAAACGTTTAAATAAAAAAAAAAAAAAAAAAAGCTGATTATTTTTTAGAGGGAAAGAAAAGATGCTGTTTATTATTTCAAGCCCTTCCTTGAAAACAGCCTCTGAGGACTGCGGAGGGAAACTTTGTTGGCTGGTTTTGTGAGCCTCCCACAGACCAGGAGCTAATGTATCCTTCTATAAAGAAGAAACATGCCCAAGGCAAGGTTGAAAAGTCATTCCGAGAGCCCAAGATACTTGCCACCTCATATCGGAAGATTTTTCTCTGATCCTCAAAGAGGTTTTTGACCTTGAGAGGGGACGAGTGGGGGTTACGTACTTCTTTTAGCTCAAGGGCATTTTAAGAATTTGAAATATATGTATTTCAGTAGTGAAAATGAAAATTCATTCCTTTGAGACAGACTACAGAGGCCTGGGTCTCAAAACAAAACACTGAACAAAGGGAAATAAGGAGTAGGAATATGTAAAAAGCTCCCAAACTGAAAATCTCTTTGGAGTACCACATTCTCCACGATGCCTCCTGGAAAACTTTTTTTAAAACACTCTATTTAGGGACCTTGGGCTGACAAAGAATTTCCGTACCTCCTTCCCCTGGCTTTGATTGCTAGACACTTCAATGGAAAGAAAGAGGGATTGGGATCGTGTGACTCTCTGCGAGGAACTTCTGAATTCTAATCTTGGCCTTGACACACACCGACTTTGGAGACTAGATTAGCTAATTTAACCTGGCTTTGTTTTCCTGCCAGAATGATCGGGATTAATAAAATGACCAATTCAAGGATCTCTGAGAAGAACTGTTTGATAAGAACTTTATACGTAGACATCTTTGAGGGCGTTCTGATCAATAATGCCAACTGCTTCCTACCTCCTGCTTATAGTTTCATTTTCTTTCTGATATTTAAGAATTAGTTATGATTAATGTTTATATACCACAAGTAAGGCTGTCTTTTATTAAAAGAAGTGAGCCATATGAACCCCAATGTAATTATTTAGCTTAGAAATGAGAATGTGTTAGAAAGTATACTTTAGTGAAAAAAAAATTCTAAAGAATGTTTTACATCCAGAATCCTTCTCAACGAAGTATTTTGTCCAAACTATTACATTCTGAAATACAGTATTATAATCTTTAAGTGATTAGAATGCTTTAATGACAGACGTCTTAAGCAGTTTCTAGTACTAAATATATATGATACTTGCCAAAATAAATTAGAGGCATTTTTCTTGGATTTTACTGTTCGAAATTGGACCAGAAATGTAAAAGATCACATGAAGGAAATCAAGCTCTAAATCAGTTGTTATCAGATGATCCAATTCAACATATTTTAACTCACTGGCATGGTTTTCTAACTCACATGATTATGTGAATTTGATCCTACCATAGTTTGATAGCATTTGGGGACTGAAATGGACCTTTAGGAATGTTCAAATTAAGAGCCAGGCACAGTGGCTCATGCCTGTAGTCCCAGCATTTTGGGAGGCCAAGGCAGGCAGATCACCTAATGTCAGGAGTTCGAGACCAGCCTGGCCAACATGGTGAAACCCCATCTCTACAAAAATACAAAAATTAGCCAGGTGTGGTGATGCGCGCCAGTCATCCCAGCTTCTTGGAAGGCTGAGTCAGGAGAATCACTTGAACCCAGGAGGTGGAGGTTGTGGTGAGCAAAGATCATACTGCCACACTCCAGCCTGGGGGTCAAAGCAAGACTCCATCTCAAAGAAAAAACAAAAGAAATGTTCAAATTAACCTCCTCATTTTGGAAGAATATCCGGAAGGCTCAGAGAGATTAAGTGATTCACTTATGTCCCAGAGCTAACTCATGGCCAGGTTGGAACTGAAACCCAGGTTTTATTTTAATTCAGATTAGCAAGAAGGTTCTTGTGAGGTGTGTGCTGCTATGCTAGGAGCTTCAGTTGAGACAGTACCAGTTCAGGAGGCTTTCGGTCTAGCAGAGGTGCTAAAGTTAAGAGATAATAACAGCCAACCTTTGTGCCAGGTACTGTTCCAAGCACTTTACATAATTATTTCTTTATATTTTCCCAACAACCCTGGGAGGTAGTTGAGGCACAGAGATGTTAAGTACCTTGCCCAAGGTCACACAGCTAGCAAGTCTCACACGAGGCGGTCTATGCTCTTAGCCCACGTGCTGTACTCCCTTTTTACTGGTGAATATAGTGTGGGTACATAACACAGACTGTTATGTACCCACAGATAGGTTCAGGCGGAGGACTTTGGAGATCCAAAGAGAGGGGTCCATGTTGAAGACTGAGAAAATTGCAGAGAGGAAAAGGTCTACAAATGGACTTGAGAGGATAGCCAGGATTTTAGTAAGAGGAGAGATGAAACAGGGGAAAGGCATCTGAGGAAAAGGAACAGTGAGAGCCAAGGCACAGAGTTGGGAAAAAGCACAAGGTGCATTCGTAGAATCTCTCTCTCTGGAGCCCTATCTAGGGAAAGAGGGAAAATCATAAGTTGAATGATTTTGGAACAGCTACTAAAACGAGATTGCAAAGAACATAGGCAGCAAAAAAATGGTTAGACATCTAGTCAAAAGCAGTTTCCAAACTCAAAAAGCTCTCTTGCACAGATTAACAAAGACCTCTTATTTCTCTTTTTTTTCCTATTGTTCCAATAAAAGGAGTGAGATGTATTGGATTTGAGGCATAGAATATATGTGTCAGTTTCTGAACCACTTTTCATTAAAAGAAAAGGATTCCACAGCAGCCTTTCCCTTTTGGTTGATGCGGCAATTCTGAAGGTGTGGGACTTTTATGATTTCAAGATTCTGAAGTATCTTGGGTCCTCAGTGTAAATATTTCATATACTAAACCTTGCCATATAAAGGTCTAATACACACATGTAATGTTGAAGCCATGTGAAACATTTCCCTGAGAAGAACTAAATATTTAAAGTTGCAGGTGACTTGGAAATTCTAGTAAATTTGGTGGCCTTTCATTATACATATGCTTTCCCCTTCAACACTGCCAACTACTTGAAACTTTCCTTTGCCACCAAAGGCTGTTGCTTAGCTCCTGCTGCCACTGTGGCCCTGGTTAATATCTATTCCATGTGCAAACTCTTGGATATTTCTTTCAGTAGTTTAAACTTGTATTTCAGTGCCTCAAGACATTGTATGAAAACTGCTTTTGAAATAAGAACTTTCTGAATGACCTTCTCTATCACCGACTTTCCCTGTTGACTTGTTGGGCATGATTAAGTCTCTTTGCAGCTCAGTTGCTTTGACCCATAAAACGAAGACCATCCCTCAGTTCCCTGGCCTCTCAAGTGTGTGAGAATAAACAAGTGAGCACTGGATGGGCTAGAGCTATTGTGGGCTGAAAAGATTTTCCTAGTTTGTTCTGGCTGCTGTAACAAAATACCACAAACTGGGTGGCTTACAAACAACAGAAATTTATTTTCCAGTTCTGGAGCTGGGACATCGAAGATCAAGGCAGCAGCAGATTCAGTATCTGGTGAAACCCCTTTGTGGCTCATAGACAGTACATTCTTGCTATGCCCTCACATGGTTGAAGAAACAAGAGGTCTGTCTCACGCCTCTATTGTAAGTGTACTAGTTGCATTCATGAATGCTCTGCTCCCATGACCAATCACCCTGGTTATGTCCCCCTAATCCCGTCATCACCTTGGGGAGTTAGGATTTCAACATATGAAGTGGTGGTGGACACAAATGTTCAGAACATAGCAGATATGATAGAAGAGTGGGGTACTTTATTAATTGTGTTGCATTCATGAAGCATTCACTGTGTGCCAGTGATCACTGCGAGGGCTTGACATGTATTCATTTATTCATTTTTTGTATTCATTTTTCCAACCTTACAGGTAATATTCTTATTCCCAATTTAGAGGTGAGTAAAGCAAGGAACATGGTGTGAGACAAAACTAGTATTTAAACCCAAGCATTCTGATTCCTGGGATGAACCATTATAGCTTTTCAGAAATGGAATGGGCTCTCTTTTAGGACAGTGCTCCTGTCTTCTTTCCCGGTGGCTGCCAGCAAGTATGGAGAGAGGGGCTACGACTTTAAGGTCTTAGAATTCGCGGAATGCAGTTACTCCACATTTGTCCCAAATCTCAGAATTTGTGTCGTGTCTCTAAACCAGATAAATGGAAAGTACTAAAAGCATTGTTGCTTCTGCTCTGAAATTGTTATAGGATTATTTCTATTGCATCCAAGTCTTAAACACCGAATGGCTGGGGGTGGGGTCTTTCAACAAATAATGTAAGTCCTGAGCATGGCTGAGTAACACACAGCCCTGTCATCAGGGAGCTAGGCTAGTGAGATATGTCCATGTACAGTGTTGGGCACCAGACTAGATAGAGATCTCTATGGCTCTGGGCAAGCATGGAGCCACTCAGGAGACTTCCTGAAGAAGCTGACACCTGAATTTAGTGCTAAAGGATGGATGGGAAAAGCGTTCCAAAAAGAGGAGAGTGCGTGAGGGAAAGCACAGATGTGTGAAACATTGCCTCTGCAGGGAACTCCATACACTCTGATATTGCCAGAGTGTTAGCAAATCACTAATGCAAAAATAAATGAAGCAGGCCAGGGGCGGTGACTCATGCTTGTAATTCCAGCACTTTGGAAGACCAAGGCAGGCGGATCACTTGAGGTCAGGAGTTCAAGACCAGCCTGGCCAACATGGTGAAACACCGTCTCCACTAAAAATACAAAAATTAGCTGGGCATGGTGGCTCATGCCTGTAATCCCAGCTACTAGGGAGGCTGAGGCAGGAGAATCACCTGAATCCAGGAGGTGGAGGTTGCAGTGAACCAAGATCTTGCCACTGCGCTCTGTCCTGGGCAATAGAGCAAGACTCCATCTCAATAAATAAATAAATAAAAATAAATAAAGCATTAAACTGAGATATCTTAAAATCCCATTTCCTAACCATTCTCTCTTACCCCACTACAGTGAGTACTCAAGAGAAAAGAAAGGAAAAGAATCTTTTGCTAAATTAGAATTTATTGGATAAAATACCCTTTATTTCATGTCGAAATCTCTGATAATTGTGAAGTGGGCAGATACTGTAGTATAACACCAAATTGATAATTATGTTTATAAAAAATTATGAACTAATGAACTAGCATAAATCAATAAAGAAGAAAACATAATTGGATTTCTAGTAATAGAACATTAATTAAGTCAAGACAAGGCCTATCTGTTGTACATAGTAGAGGGCTTGAGGAACTTTTGCTGAATATGAATGTTGATTAAGAGTTCCTTAGAGATAAACAAAACCAATAACCCCATCTATGACTCAAAGACTTAAATTAGAACCTGTCTCCAATAACTGCTGGAAAGAGCAAGGGCAGATTAAGATTTATAAGTACACTTCACTTTCCTTACAAATAGAAACATTTTCTTTTTAATAAGGCATAAAACAATTTATCTTCTTTAGGGTAAGTTGATCCTTTTTCATTAGTTTTATTAAAGTACCAAAATCTCATGAAAACTAATTGTAATTTATGTTAACATTTAAAAATCATGGTTAAATTTAGCATTTTGAAAAAGATGACTAATGCCCTGATTTAACTTAAATGTAACCATCAAAAATAGAAGCATGTAGCATATCTGTTAAGTATGTCAGCCCACGCCTACCAAATAGCTCTTGGGTTTTCCTCCTTAATGAGCACTTGATGATTGATCAATAATCAGTTTGGGAGCTAATTAAAGTCACTAGAGTAATAGATATCCCTGTATAAGGTTCATCAATTTAACAGTGTGCTAGACAGACTGTAGGGGCATTGTGCATTTCTAGATAATTTCTGTACAGCAAAGCAGATGAGTTATGGCCTCGGAGCCCATGGAGAATTCCAGGAGGAATCTTATATCCCTGGCATAGCACGGTGGACTCCTTGCTGTCTCAAGTCAACAGAACCAGAAGGAGATAATTAATATAATTTGTTGTTACACTGGCTTTTTCTTTTGGTTAAAATTTATCTGCCAGTTGGGCACAGTGGCTCACTGTGATCCCAGCACTTTGGGAGGCCAAGGTGAGTGGATCACTTGAGGTCAGGAGTCTAAGACCAGCCTGGTCAACATGGTGAAATCCTGTCTCTACTAAAAATACAAAAATTAGCCGGGTGTGGTGGCAGACACCTGTAATCCCAACTACTTGGGAGGTTGAGTCAGGAGAATCACTTGAGCCTGGGAGGAGGAGGTTGCAGTCACACCACTGCCCTCCAGCCTGAGCGACAGAGCAAGACTCTGTCTCAAAAAAAAAAAAAAAAAAAGAAAATTTATCTGCTATCTACCCTGACACTGAGAAGTACGTTATATATGTTTCCCCAAATAATAAATTATTTTAATTATTATGAGATTAATATTTGAAATCATGGATTCAATATCAATAGAATTTTAGAGTTAGAAAAGGCCTGAGAGGGCACATAAACCAACCACCTCCTTTGTAGGAGTTAGATAAATCTTGCCCTAGAGTCACACAGTCTCTGCATGGCAGACTGAGGGCTCCAACAGAAAATAAAAACTGGAATAACAGTATGGACACTGTTTTCATATACTACTCCTAAATGTCATCCTACACTATTTCCTCAGAGCTTCATCAGATATTCTCCTTTTAAAGGACATATTAAAATTCTCTTGAAAGGAAGCCTTCTGCACCCAGAAGTTATGCGATCAATTTTTCCTTCTATGATCACGCCTCTACTTTGTACTTTGTCTTTCATCCCACACTTTTCAAAGTGCCTGAGGTATAAAGTTAGATTTGATTGTCTACCTAATTTTGATCCTGGAGAGAGACCTCATGTTGTCATGTTGTCATCTCTAATAGATGAGGCTTATGCTGAGGATCAGAAAGGCTGCGGTTACAGAGTTATTTTGCAGCAAAGCCAGGACCAAAATCCAGGTTTGTTGTTCATAGACCTCTCCATTAAAAATGCTACTCTGTAAATTTACTAGGGGCAAAATCTCAATATGCTATGGTGTTGCAGGACTTTTCCTTAGTTCAGCTAAAGACAGGGTTCTTTGTCCCATGGCCATGAAAATTTAGACTCACAGACATTTTGAATGGTGACAGGGTTTTATTTGGTGAAAAGGAAGAAACGGGGAAAACAGGAACTCTGCATAAGCCAGTGTCCCATGCTCCAGTGCTTCCCCCACTGGAAGATTGAATCTCAGGTTCTATACAGGAAGAGAAGGGACCAAATCCTTCCCACTGCAAAGGGCCTAAACTTCCCCAGGCTCCACCCCGTGAGCAGGCCGGTTGGCGTTTCTCCAGTGACCCCCTCCCACCTGGCTGTGTCAATGGCAGTATGAGATACTTCCATTTTTTTACAAATAGTTAAAAAATCTGCTTCATCAGTCAGATCTCCGGACTAAGAGAGATCCTGAGTTTGCCCCACCATCAGATTGCTTTGTGCGTCAGAAGAGAACTGGTTTATCCAGCAGCCAGGCATGGAGCAGGCCTGGGCCAGCACAGAGTGACCCAGGGCAGTGCCCTGACCAGAGCCACGGACCTAGCTCTGCACATTCGTCACCCACTCCTGCCCCCGACAACCCACCACAAGCCCTCACAGTCACTTTTGAAATTCTGGATGACGTGATTTCCTATTACAAACAAGTGACATGAACTTTCAAAGCAAAAAAAAAAAAAATTCTGCCTCATGTTTCTTCACTTATTATTGATCTTGAGCACATTTCACACATTTCTTTAGCTTGTCTGTGAATTTTCTGCTGCATTAATTGACCCATCTGAATGTATGAGTATTAGTGCTTTTACTTTTTAGCAATGTACATATTTTCATATAATAAATATTCATGTAATTTTGGCATCAGACATTTTATCTACATTATTTTTTAGTCATTTATTATCATTATACAAAGTATGCATAGAGGGAAACATCACATTGTACCCCATAAATATGTACAATTTTTATGTGTCAATTACAAATAAAAATATTTTTAAGTCCCCAAAAAAGAAAAAAAAAATGCTACTCTGTATGATTACTCCAGAAACAAAAGTGTTAACACTACACTGAACAGAAGCTGATTATTTCTGTGATTTTTCTTAGCCTTATTTCCTCCCTTTGCATATGTGGTCTCTATTTTTCCCTTTGTTTTGCTTAGTCTCTGTATCTCGTTTGCCCTGTCACTTGGTTACTTGGCAGTCCGTAGCCAGCAGGGTGCAGAGTCGCAGACAGTGCCTTTTGTTCAAAGCATTTGTTTGGATTATAAATATAATTTGATGATAAATTCAGTCTGTTATGCTGATTTCATTTCAATGGAGTCACAATGTATCTCAAGTTTCCTTTGATAAACTTGCAATAAAGACCATATCTCATGCTATTTAATTGTTCACCTTGGTCTATTTGCTCATTCTAAAGAGTATTGTGGCCAAGTGCAGTGGCTCACGCCTGTAATCCCAGCACTTTGACAGGCTGTCGGGGGGTGGATCACCTGAGGTCAGGAGTTCAAGACCAGCCTGGTCAATATGGTGAAACCCCATCTCCACTAAAAATACAAAAATTAGCCCAGCGTAGTGGAGAGTGCCTGTTATCCCAGCTACTCTGGAGGCTGAGGCAGGAGAATCGCTTGAACCCAAAAGGCGGAGGTTGCAGTGGACTGAGCTCGTGCCATTATACTCCAGCCTGGGTTACAGAGCTAGACTGCATCTCAAAATAAATAAATAAATAAATAAATAAATAAATAAGACTGGGTACAATGGCTCACACCTGTAATCCCAGCACTTTGGGAGGCCGAGGCAGGTGGATCACGAGGTCAGGAGTTCAAGAACAGCCTGACCAAGATGGTAAAACCCTGTCTCTACTAAAAATATAAGAATTAGCCAGTCACAGTGGCAGGCGCCAGTAATCCCAGCTACTTGGGAGGCTGAGGCAGGAGAATTACTTGAACCTGGTGTGGGGAGGTGGCGGAGGTTGCAGTGAGTCGAGATCACGCCACTGCATTCCAGCCTGGTGACAGAGTGAGACTCTGTCTCCATCAATCAATCAATCAATCAATAGAGCTTTGCTAAAATTTTTAACATATGTACTGATATGGTTTGGCTCTGTGTCCCCACCCAAATCTCATGTTGAATTGTAATACTCAGTGTTGGAGGTGGAACCTGGTGGGAGGTGATTGGATCATGGGGGTGGTGCTGTCTCATGATAGAGTTCTCACAAGATCTGGTTGTTTAAAAGTGTATAGCACCTCCCACGTTGCCCTATTCCTCCTTCTCTGGACACCTAAGACATGCCTGCTTCCCCTTCACCTTCCACCATGATTGTAGGTTTCCTGAGGCCTCCCCAGCCATGCTTCCTATGCAGCCTGTAGAACTGTGAGTCAATTAATCCCTTTTTCTTTATAAATTACCCAGTCTCAGGTGGTTTTCTATAGCAATGCAAGAGAAGAGTAATATATAAATGGAAATATTGCTGATTTTCTTCCTTTTACCTCTATTAGAAACAACAATCCCTCCAATCATAGAAAAATTATTACCTGTTATTAAAATGAATTATTTAATGGCATTCTTTTCAAATATCAATAGCTGACATTTACTGTGCACTTATATGTCAGCCTCTTTCTTCTGTGCTCTTCGTATGTGTTAACACATTTTATCCTCCCCACCACCTTAGGCAGTGAGTAATATTGTAATTCTGATTTTATAGTAAGGAAATTGAAGCACAGAAAGGTTAGGTTATTTGCCAAAGACCTCACAGCAAGTAAGGGCAGGGGCAGGATTTGAACCCAGGCAGTCTGTCTCATGAGTCTGAGCTCTTAACCATGAGTATGCTACTTCTCAAAGTGAATTGTCCCGTAAATACTACTTTGCAAGTATAATTGAAGTTTTGTAAACTTTGCTTTCACTGATTTATGAAGAGCCATATTAACCCAGGGAGAGAAGGTGGGTTTGTGAAAGTTTATCATTATAACAGTCCTGCTGACTACTTGTGACCTCAGTGAGCAGCAACTCTTTCAGCCCTGATGCTGGGAACAAAAAAAAAAAAAAAAAAAAACTTTCTAGTGTCACTTGCAGGCCTTAAGTGGGAGGTGGGGATGGGATGGGAACTGACAGAGGCGTCCATTGTAGGTATATGTTAAGGGCTGGCTTCTCATGCCTTTACATCCTTTATGTAAATGAAATATATTATCCATTTTTTCTCTCCCTAATGGGCTTCCGGACTTAAATATAAGCTGATTACAAAGAAGCCTGGGAACTTTTCTCTACCTAATTCCCACTCAGCCTTCCCTGAAGTCCAGCAACTGCCCCATCCCATCTCTGCATATATCCACTTCCTGTTTGTAGTGCAGTAAGAGCAGGCTGGAGTTTGTGTCATCCCTACTGGGGAGAGATTATGTCTTTCATCTCTAGTCTGAAGGCCTAGCACAGTGCCTGGTATTCAGACACTCAGTAGCTGTTTGGTGGATGAATAAATAAAATCAGTATACATTGCACCCTGAAACCTGGGCTAATGTCTGCCTGATTTTAGAGTAACTGTCACCGTACATTGAAAAAGGCGCTAATTATAAGAGGTGTGTGTAGATAGGCCAAAAGCATTTCCAAAGTGTGAATTCAGGAGTGTTTTATAAACATGTAAGTGTCTTTGCAGTCGCCTCCAAGACCATCCTCACTGATAACATTATTTCAGTTTTCTATGAGGTTTGGGCTAGCCCAGTTCTCAACAGGAAATAGCAAAAAGGCATCTGTTGGTCTGCTTTTATTGTACCTCAGTTCTCTGCTGCTTTGGGAGACAGTGGCCTGCACCTCTCTGCTTAGAGCCTGCCTATGAAGCTTGCACTGTTACTTCTACATCATACCTTAGACACTGTCAGGAATCATAACTACCCACCGTACTGTGTGCTTACATTCTGTCATTTCATCCCCATTTTACCTTGGAGGAACTGGAGCTCAGGGACATTAGGAAACTTGCCCACTTAAGAAATGGTGACACTGGAACTCAATTCCAGGTCTTCCTGGTTCCAGAGTCTGTGTTCATCAGCAGGTTTGGCCGGGTATACTAAAGAGCAAGAAGACTGGAGATTGCAGATGTAAAGATCATGACACACAGTGTCCTGAGTGCCCTTTTTGAGGGAATTCCTGCCCACTACCACTGTCTCCAGCCACCGGAGAGACAGCTTGCCCAAGGAGAGGCTATAATCTGGAGGGAGGTACTGTGGCTGTGTTAGGTTCCTGGGGTTCAGCTGAAGGTGGCCCTGGTGGCCCTGCTTTCCCGACGCACCTGAGAGTTTCCTGGGGAACAATGGGCTTGGGCTTCCAAGGCTGTGGTACTACCCCAGTGGTTTGGTTAGTCTGGCACTTGCAGAAATTCAGCTACGGTTAGAGTCCTCTTATGTATTGATTGTAGAAAATAGATCTTTATCTTAGGTGGTTGATAAGAAACCCAAAGAATATAGTTTCTCAGAAGAGCTTTTAGTGATTAATGGATTTAGTGAAGCAGCAGGCTGTATAGAGTTAGGAAATATTGTCCCTAACATACTGTTTTTCATCTCCCTTCCCTGCTAAACCACCACATCATTTCTTTTCTGAGAGGCCATAAATTCCAACACTAACCATATTTCACAAATGACTTAGAACTATCTGTCATTCCATTAGTCCAATCCCAGGTATTTATTGCTAGTGCTATTTTGGAAGCCTGGAATAGAAAAGAACAATGCCAAGCACATTGTAGATGTTTAATAAATATTTGTTAAGTGAATAAATGGATGGGCAAGCTTACTATAAAATGGGTTCTTATCCTTCATTTGATTGTCACCTATTTTACTCATACTGTATATGAGACAGTTTTAAGAATCTGAAGGTACATAAACATGACTGGTACCCTTGCCATTCTTACAGGACAGTCCACAATCTGGGTGGTACACAGAGATCTGTGACATATAGCTAAAGTGCTGTGTGCTGAAGAGTCTGAATGAAGAGCTGTCTTGAAAGACAATACTTGTCTTGGCAGTCCAAAGAATAAGATCCCTTTGGCTGAGAAGCCAGGGAACACTTAGCCATAGGTGAGATTTAAGCTTGCCATGGAGAATGGGTCAAATGTCAAAAGGAGGAGGTGCTGGGGGACGGCAGCTCAGGGACTTGCTTGGGAGAAGCTGCAGAGGCAAGAACGTATAAATTCTGGGGAGGGAGCCGTAAGTGACTGATTCAGAGTGGTACACAAATTGCTGCTTGGATGGGTGTTGGGACCAATCTGAGAGCACTGAACTCCATGGTAGAGGGAATCAAGTCAAGTTTAAGAAAAGGTCGAAGAGCATGGTAACAGGGAAAAGGCCCTATAACTGTCATCGTGGATTCTTTTTCTTATTGTCCATTCCCTCTTCCTCCATACTAAATGAAGTCACCCCAAGCCATCCTGCATATCTCTACCACATTATTACTAAGACACTGCTTTGACCATACTGTCTGCAACACTGTGGATTCACCAACACCTATAGAATACATTATGCCCTTCTTAGTGGGGGATTTCAAGACTCTCTGGCCCATGCCAACTTATCTAATCTTATCCTTCAGCTTGTTACCCAACCATCTACTTTCCAAGTTCTTCCCTGGACCCCTTCTCTGCCATCTTGGTCTGCTCATGCCCACCTCACCTGTGCACTTTCCCGCATCCCCGCCTTATTAGAACTTTGCTTGTACCATCTTTCCAGCCTGGATGCCCTCCCTTCATTTGTGCCCATCAGAACATCAAAAGCCCATTTTTTAGTCTCCAAAATTTTAAACTTTTAGAAGATGGAAACCAAATATTTCTTTTTACACCCATCAGTGGGTTATGGGTGGTAAGCACCAAGTGCATGTTGAATACATAAATATCTTCATCCCCTCTTTTCCTCCATTCCTACATAGAACTAAGAGTGACTGTATCCCTTAGATAAAGAGGCCTTTCAGTTGTACGACACTTTAGACTTTCCAAAGGTTATGGCATAGCAGTCCAAAACACCTCATCTGAAGCCAGGCTGTCTGGGTTCCCACCATTGCTCTACCAGCTGTGTGACCTGGGACAAGTTACATAACCTCTCTATGCCTCAGTTTTGTCATCAGCATAAAGGGAAGAATAAAGGTACCTACCTCATAAGAGTTCCTAGAAGGATTAAATATGTTATTTGTAAAATGTTGAAAATACTATGTCTAGCACATAGTAAGCATTATATAATGCTTGCTAAAGTAAATTATACATATATATGTACATATCTATATTAGTGATACTGTATGTATTGTGTACATAGATATTTATAGTAAATACTCAATAAAATTTAAATTTAAAAACACACACACATAGGGACACACAATTTGGCATCCATGATGACCTTGTAAAGTAATCAGAGGCATTAAATAATTTCCGCACACATAGTAATTATAGATCCATTCCTGGGATCCATGTCTTCTAACTTTCGAACCAGTAGTCAAAAAATAGAAACTATAGCATTAATCTATTGATCTTCTCCAACACATACAGTTTTCAGATATATAGTGATTTCTTAACACAAAGTATTAAATTTGCTACAGGTATTTTTATTATTTTGACTTAAACTATATGAGTAGTGTCAGATACATAATATGGGTGTGTCAATAAGAAAAAAAATATTAACTTCTGTGCAAGTTATCATATAGGATATCCCAATCTCCTAAGGAAATTCATGATGTGGGTCATTTTCTACTTGACTGTTTTTTCAGCCGTTGAGGAAAAATGGAGCAAGAAAGATAAATTAGGTGTATTGAACGGAGAATTATGCATGAAGTTTTAGTAGAGAAGAATTCAAACAGGAAAATATGCTATGGGAGTACATTTACATGGCTATATGCCTGTCAGGTCATTTGGTATGCAAAGGCTTGTGTTTGCATTAAGCTGTTGGAGAAGCTGTTATTTTCTTTGCAGTATGTATTCAAAATGCACCTGTAAAAAATAAAAGCTTTCCTTTACTTCTCTGAAAAAGAAAGAGAACTGTCTGTTATTTTAAATACAAAATACATTTGACTTCTGTCAACAGCTTACATTTTAAATAATGCAGTTTGTACTCGCATTCATTATCTGCAATTAGAGTTCTCGAAAAGCTTTTAGCATTTATCTCCCCAACTTTTAAAATTCATTCATTGTTAACATTTTAGTGAATAGTGGAAACCCTAAATCAAATTGGAAAACTCAAAAAAGAAATTTGCTTTCCGGAAATTACCACTGAACTAGGTAGAGAATCCTGAGCTATTGTGCTGAACCACATTATGATGAAATACACTCTTTTCTCTTCAGAGTTAGGTCAGACTCAAATGTTTTCCTTTTAACCCATACTAGTCAATAAGGAACACCCTGCTGGCAGTCAGCGCAGTATCTTGTCTCTTATACTAAGGCTTATTTTGTGCAAACTACCTGTTTATACTAGTCCTCAGTGTCCAAGTCAAGCAAGAGTCAGAAGTTCAGGTTTTTTCTTTGCGATAATATATTTAAAAGAAATATTTCTCAGATTCTCGGGGTGGCCAAGTGTGATGAGAGTCACATGTTCTCATTTCCTCCTTCCTATTAGCAAGAATACAGACAGCTGAGCAACTCGTGTGTGTGTGTGTGTGTGTGTGTACACCCTGTCATTTTAAGATGTAACTGGAACCAAGACCCAAATATAATAGTGTGTGGGTTTGCTTCAGGCAGGGAAAAACAGAGCCAAGCCTAGAAAGAAATGCAAGGTGTGTGTAGATTCGTTGACCTTTTGCTGTTTGCCCAGCTGCAGGGTGACTCCCTTTTCATTTCCCAGCTGCTCAGCTGCTTCCTACTGCTATTTTATTTTTCTTTTAAACTAGAGTGGCCAACCAAGCTTCTCCTAGACAGGTTCAATAATTATTAAAAACAGACAACTTTCCAATTACACGTGGCTCAGAAAAAGCTGCCAGTGCTTTATAGTTTAGCCCTAACTTTGTTCTGGCTCTGTAATGCCTTTGACCTGATTTACTAGCTTACATTTTCAAGGAAAGCCATCATCAGATTTTATGAAAATAAGTAAAGGTTCTTTGTTAACCCCGCATTTTACTCTTCAAAATAGTCATCTAGAGAACATATGTTAAGTTGAACCATAAGAAAGTACTGATTTTCCACCTTTTTAATAACTTACAGAAGGAGCAATTTCAAATGGATTAACCTAAATAAATATATTTATTCCAGTGATGCTTCCGGTCTCAAACCATTTGAAAATTCATCTCTTGAAATGAGAAAAATCAAATTCATTACTTGAAAACATTGCATTATTCTCAACTTCTTAAACCTTAGTTATAAAATTGGCTCTGAGTAACGTGTGGTTATTTGCATATGAAATGAAGTCTGTCTTCTGGGGATGAGAATTTGACATCATTTATAAGAAAGTACCGCCACAAATGCTTAGCATTGGGTGCCGAGTTCGGGTGTGCTCCTCGACACATCCTTTGCATTGGAGTCATCACACCTTACATGTGTTGTTTCTTTTAAGGAGTATAATTGTGCTCAAAATACACAGGTTTTCAAATTCACCCAGATGTCTGACATCTGAAAGCATATTGAAATTATATTGGAAAAATTATGATTTTCAGGTAAAATCTGTGACTCTGAAATCTGTGACTGTTATTCTCCTGTACCTAAGAATACAGAGATTACATACAGACTTACAGATACTATTAGAAAAATAATGAATAGCTTGTTTATTATTTTAGAAAATATTTATTAAGCACCTATATTGTCTGAAATACTTTCAGAGATACCACTATAGACCAGTTTTAATTAGCCGTGTTTATAATTGGCAATATATTACTAAGTCTCAAAAATGTGCATATTCTCTAACCCTGCAATTCTATTTCTAAAAATTTATCCTAAGAAATGTGACACAATTTTGTACACAGACTTTTTTGTAACAATAATATAGCCAAAATGTGTAATAATTGAGGATTCATTCTATAAGTTTTAGTACATTATGAAATTTTTATATTCTATATATTCCTAAATTTATTAAAATTCAAATTACATATATCATTTCTAAGAGAAGAAATTAGATATACAGCAAAGCTTTTTAACACAACTTTATAAAGCAAATAGTTTAAATATCCTTAAATTTTTAACAATGGGAAGTTAAGTTATGGCACAGTCATATAGAAAAATACTATGTAGCACTGAAAATTATGTTTAGAAGAATATTTAATGATATAGGAAAATGTGCTGATATATAAATGACAAAGGACATTGTAATCTAAAAATTATAAATATAGGATGGTCTCAGTTTTTTAAAGAGAGAAATCATATATGGCATTATTTATTTATTTATTTATTTATTTATTTTGTTTATTTTGTTTGAGGCAAGGTCTCACTCTGTCACCCAGGCTGAAGTGCAGTGGCACAATCTCAGCTCACTGCCACCTCCATCTTCCGGGCTCAAGCCGTCCCCTCACCCCAGCCTCCCAAGTAGCTGGCTCTACAGGTGCACGCCACCAGGACCAGCTAATTTTTTTATTTTTGTAGACACAGGGTCCCGCTGTGTTGCTCGGGCGGGTCTCAAACTCTTAGTTAGGCTCAAGCAGTCCTCCCACCTTGGCCTCGCAAAATGTGCTGGGATTACAAGCGTGAAGCCACCATGCCCTGCCCTTAATTTTAACTGACATCCCCTCACTACAGTAGCCAGCCATCTATGGCATTTTTAAAGGAAGAAATTGTGTGTGTGTGTGTGTGTGTGTGTGTGTGTGTGTGTGTGTTTCCATAGAGAAAAGGCTGGAAGGCTTTATACTAAAATCTTGTCAGTGATTATCTTTGATTGCTTTTTATTTTCATTATTATTATTATTATTATTATTATTTGAGATGGAGTCTCACTTTGTCAACCAGGCTGGAGTACAGTGGCACAATCTCAGCTCACTCCAACCTCCTCCTCCCAGGTTCAAGCGATTCTCCTGCCTCAGCCTCTCGAGTAGCTGGATTACAGGTGTGCCACCACAGTTGGCTAATGTTTTGTATTTTTAGTAGATACAGGATTTCACCATGTTGGCCAGGCTAGTCTCAAACTCCTGACCTCAAGTGAACTGTCTGCCTCGGCCTCCCAAAGTGCCAGGATTACAGACATGAGCCAGTACGCCCGGCCTATTTTTTTGTTTGTTTGTTTTGTTTTTGTTTGTTTGTTTAAGAAAATAAGTGTTTTCTACAGTGAACATAAAGTATTACTTTGTGGTCAGAAAAACAATGTTTTTTCAACTAAAACTATGTATGAACCTTAATATTTCCATTTTTTACTTTGACAAATAGATTTCATGCAATAAAATTCCTTTAATAAAGACTGTATGAATTTGGGTTTGGGTTGGGCTGAAATTGATCCATGAATAAATGGTTTATTCTGCAAATTAATAATGTAGAGGAGATTTTACAGAAATACTTTTAAGCTAAAGAGAACTTTTCAGGTACATTGAAAAGTATGCATAAGACTCCGTAAATCATTTTTTCATCAAATCCTGCCCCCTCCGTGCCTTTTCCTGGCAGATGAATTTGCATATTTCTGTGTGCTTTATGTAGAAGCAGTAGTCCATAATTCACTTATTTTACTAACAGTTTGACTTTCCCCTCTGCCATTTGGAAGGTGGCATGTATATGGTATATGTCCTATAAATGGTTCCCATTCACTCTCTCAATTACAGACAGACATCTTGTAACGATTTGGGTCACTTTTCCACAGGTGATGAAAACATACCATATGTATCATGCAGAGAGCATCAGTGCAGAGAGCAAGCTGAAAGAGGCTGAAAAACAAGAGGAAAAGCAAATTGGAAGATCTGGTGATCCAGTCTTCCATATTCGACTAGAGGAGAGACATCAACGGCGAAGCTCTGTAAAGAAAATTGAAAAAATGAAAGAAAAAGTAAGTGAAAAGAGATGGCAGAACTCCTCTGCCTTCATTTGAGGAGACAATACTAAGAACACTGATGCAATAGCTGATATCCACACATTGTAAATTATTGTGAAATGACATGCATTTCCTCCCATGGGAATGAGAAATGTTTAAGAAATGTAAAAATCATGTAATAACAGCTGGACATCATTTAGTGGTGAATGCCAAGTATTCAATACACAGTGTGGAGAACTTGAATATTAACAAGGAGATTTCATTGCAAATGGGCCTGAAGCCCAAATACATTGTTATTATTCCCCATAGCTGGGTGATTTTAGTTTGCTATTTAAATCAGATTCAAAATGTACTTTTGGCAAAGGACTTTGAGGGTCATTTGTATATGTGGAATAAATTGTTAAGGTTAATAAAAATTCATGTATGTTTCTCTGTCTTGATTAAAAATGACTTTGCGTTCTTTCCCACTGCCTGGATCTTCTTCATTCCAGAGACAAGCAAAATATTCGGAAAATAAGCTAAAATCAATTAAGGCACGGAACGAATATCTCCTAACACTTGAAGCCACCAATGCCTCAGTTTTCAAGTATTATATTCATGATCTTTCTGATTTAATTGATGTGAGTACTTGAAGTTTTTGTCTTTCCATATTAAAATGAAATTAACAATAACCATATTTCATTGATTGGAAAATACTATCATTTCTTAAGACTGCTATTTTACGTAATACTCAGAAAGAAAAAAATGCTTTTATTTAAATTATCCATAATACGAAGACACTATCATCTGTAAGATGCATGTGAAAAAGTGTGCATCCTAAAACCAATGAAAAATAAATGGTTAGATTCTGTGAAGCTGTGAGAAGCCTGGTAAACTCAGCTAAAACGGGGCCCAGTCATTTGCAAGTTATGTAGTGGTGCAGCCCTAACTGCATTCATTATTTCAAAATGTATTTATTGGGCCCCCACTATTGTGAGACGCTGAAGCTCTCAGAAGCCATATGCAGCCCTTACCCTCTAGGATTTAAAGTGAAGAAGACAGACTTAAGAAATGACTACATGGATGATTACTTTATTACAGTTGTGGTCATTACTGGGATGCAAAATAGAGTGCACATAAATGACATTTACAGATGTATCTAAGTCTCTGTACATTCTCTCGTAGGATATGATATAAAAAAGCAGTAATTAGGTTTATTTAGAGCTCTCCAAATACATATTCATTGTATGTATGCAGTGTTTACTGCCGTTATTCCCCAACTTTAACCCTCCACATTATTCATTCATCTTTTCATTCAGAAAACATGTACTGAGTAGTCCAGTCATTGTGCTAACACTATAGGAGGCTGCAAAGATGAAACACAAAAATCCCACGTCTAAAAATGCCACTACCTGCAAATAAAAGATAACAAGTGATTAAGTGCCATAAAAACGGCACAGATAAAGTCATAGAGGTTCAGAGGGTTACCTGCTGGAATTTTATTCATATACTGCTTCGTATTAATTGGATTCAACAGTTTTATTGTAAAATATTTTATTTTACAATAAAATAATTAGCCGTCATAATTTAAACATACCGTAGGTTAAAACAGCTTCATTTTTCTGGTGAATTTAAGTTCCATGTATTTAGCTGTGCCAAACCATTTAGCCACAGTTTGGGATTTCTATAAAAGAATTGCTGAGGGAAGGAATTATTTTTTAGCTTATTAACACTCTGATGTGCCTCTTTTTTTTTGAGACAGAGTCTCACTCTGTCACCTGGGCTTTAGTGCAGTGGCACTATCTCAGCTTACTTCAACCTCTGCCTCCTGGGTTCAAGCGATTCTTTTGCCTCAACTTCCTGAGTAGCTGGGACTACAGGCGCGTGCTACCACACTGGCTAATTTTTGTATTTTTAGTAGAGATGGGCTTTTGCTGTGTTGTCCAGGCCATTGTTGAACTCCTAAACTCAAGTGATCCACCTGCCTCAGCCTCTAGTAGAGCTGGGATTACAGGCCTGAGCCACTGTGCCTGGCCAGCCACCTCACCCAGCCTCTGATGTGAATGTTTTTCTTTTTGTCTCAAAACAATGTTATCCTATAATATCATCATTTGTTTATATAGAACCATGTAGTAATAAATAAAACCAGGGAAAATTTTCTCTTTTCACTTACTACAAAATATTTCATTCAAGTAATCACTTGATTATTTTAAATGCAGAAACTTTTTGTGTTGCTTTAAATACTTACGTCTTCCAGCACCCTGATGAAACAAAAGGAGCTTTTTCTGTTACACTCCTCCTAGATTTCCTAAATAAAAGATTTTACTCGGTTTCCTGAGTAAAAATAAAGAATTTTATGACCCCAGTTTTCAAACTTAAATCTGTCAGGTTTCTCCAAGGTATAGGGAATATAAAAGAACTAATCCTATGTAACTTCTTTCTTGCTTTTTTGTTTAGGGTTCATTTTGGTAGTGATTGGAGTACTTGGCCAAATCCAAACCAATTTTTTTTTTTTTTTTTTTTTTTTTTGAGACAGAGTCTCGCTCTGTCACCTAGGCTGGAGTGCAGTGGCACGATCTCAGCTCACTGCCACCTCCACCTCCCAGGTTCAAGCAGTTCTCCTGCCTCAGCCCCTTGAGTAGCTGGAATTACAGGCGCTCACCACCACACCTGGCTAATTTTTGTATTTTTAGTAGAGATGGGGATTCACCGTGTTGGTCAGACTGGTCTCGAACTCCTGACCTCGTGATCCACCTGCCTTGGCCTCCCAAAGTGCTGGGATTACAGTCGTGAGCCACCGGGCCCAGCCAATCCAAACCAATTTTAATGCCAGAAAAACTCCCCATGTATCGAAAAGTGTTTCTTTAATACCTACAAGGTACTAAGCACCATTCCTGACAATGGGAATCCAGCAGTGAATAAAACCGAAGGCTTCACGTTTGTTGACTTTATGTATGAATTGGGAGACAAACTATAAATGAATTTATATACATAAAAGTACATGTATATACACACACATATAAAATAAGTTATGACAGTGCCATACAGAAAAATGAAACAGAGCTATGGAGGTGCTTTTGATGGAGTGTCCAGGAAAAGCCTGGACAATACCTTGAGTGAGTTGCAATACCTTGCAGCTATCTGGGAAAGGAATGCCTCACACAAAAGGACTGGCATATCTAAGGGTACAGAAGCAGAGGTGTGTCTTCCCATCTGAAGATACTCATGGAATAGCAAAGGAGGCCAGAATGGCTGCAGCTGAGCGAGTGAGGAGGAAGGTGCTAGGAGATGAGATTGGCAGAAGTCCTATCACTTAGCATCTTTTGGGTAGGGAAGGGGTTTGAATTTTGTTCTATATGTGATGGGGAGCCATTGAAGGGTCTTTTGAGCAGGGAAGTGACATCACCTGGGTTACATTTTAAAGATTCACTCTGGCAGCAGAGTGAGAAACAGACTAAAGGAGTCAGGAGGACACCAGTGAAAACAGGGAGCTATAGCAAGAGTCTTTGCAGTTGCCCAGGCTAAAGATGACTGGTGTGGACTGGTGGCTTGGACTGGTGTGGTAGTGATAGACCTATGCAAGTGGTTGGATCAAAATAGATTGAAGACAGAGCTCTAGGAACTTGCTGCCATGTGTGAAAAAGGATAGAAATGACTGCTAGGTTGAGGTCCTGAAAAATGACTCCTAGGTTACTGATAATGCCATCTACTGAGATGGGGGCCCCAGGGGAGAAGCAGGCTGAAGTGGGAGCAGTAGTCCTGCTATGTCTGTGAAAACTGAGATACCTATCAGACATCTGTGTGGAGATGTAAAGGAGCATCGTCAATATTTTTGGGATATATCAGACTGGAATCACATGTCAGGATTATGAGAGTCATCACCATCATTGTCATGGATATTTATTGAATGCCTGCTATGTAACAGGCAGCATAATATCTAATCATCACAACACTCTGAGGTAAACAGTGTTTTCTCCATTTTATAGATTGAAAAAACAAAACAAAACTGAGATTTAGCTAGGCTAGATAACTTGCCTAAGGTTATGCAGCCAATCAGAGGTAGGCTTCAAACTCATACATTTTTAACCTCCAGATCTAATTGACTCTGACCTAAATAAGTAACTGTTAAATATCCCAAGTGATATTCCATTTTTTAAAAAGTTGGACTTTTGAAAGATCAGTCTTAAATTTAAAACATGAACAGTTCTCAAATAATATAATGTAAGAAATTGGAAATAAATGATATGAACTTGGTTTGTTGTATATTCAACTGAAATTGAGTACTCTGTTAGTGAAAGTAATTTTTATGTTCCTCGACTCACTTTTAAGGCAATTAGAGTGTGAATATGTATATTCTAAAATGGTTGCTTATTTTGTAGGAATCCAATTTGCATATATAGTGGTGATCCTAACAACCATTAGGCTTGACCCTTCCTGGTGAAAGAGAAACAGATTGATTATTATGCAGAGGTATCTAGAATTCTTCATGCATTTTGAGTTTATTTAGCAAAGTACATCTTATACTGAGCTATCTAATAATAATGAGAAGAGCTGTAATGCCTCTGGTGAGAAAAAGTCAAGACAACATTTTTAATGCACAGCATTTTGTCTGTGAAATGACATGAAAGGCAGTAAATGTATCTTGATAAATTCAAAGCATTATAAAGAGTCAAAGAATTGAAGTTGAGATCTTTTTATGTAAACCCCCAGTTTCCCTTTAGCTTCCACTCATGCCAGTATCTGTCTTTTTTCTAACAAATTTTCTGTGATGAACCATTATGAATGGATCTATTGATACCACAGAAAAGTCACAAATTTTCCATAGAAACTATTATTATAGAAGCAGTACATGTGTATTGCAAAAAAAACAGAAAATACTACAAGCAAATATAAAATGATCACTTCTTAATTTTAATTTTTAATTTTTATGGTAATAATCACATCAGGGTAAATGGGGTATTCATCACCTCAAGTATTTATCATTTCTTTTTGTTACAAACATTCCAATTATATGCTTTTAGTTATTTTTAATTGTACAACAAATTACTATGTAGTAATTACTGTGTAGTAATTTATTGTACACTTAAATGTAGTCACCCTATTGTGCTGAAAAATACTAGCTGTTATGCTCTTATTCATTCTAACTATATTTTTGTACTTATTAACTATCCCCACTTCCCAATCACCTCTACTACCATCTGTCTATCTCCGTAAGTTTAATTGTTTTAATTTTTTAGCTCTCACAAATGGGTGAGAACATGTGAAGTTTGTCTTTCTGTGCCTGGCTTATTTTAATTAATACTTAACATATTGTCCCCCAGTTCCGTGCATGTTGTTGCAAATGACAGGATCTCATTCTTTTTCATGGCTGAATAGAACTCTGCTGTGTATATGTACCACATTTTCATTATCCATTAGTCTATTGATGGGCTCTTCAGTTGCTTCCAAATCTTGACTATTGTGAATAGTGCTGCAGTAAACATGGGAATGCAGATATCTCTTTGATGTAATGATTTTCTTTATTTTGGGTGTATACCTAGCAGTAGGATTGCTAGATCATATGATAACTCTATTTTTAGTTTTTTGAGGTATTCCCATACTGTTCTCCACAGTGGCTGTACTAATTTACATTCCCACCAACAGTGTACACGAGTTCCCTTTTCTCCACATCCTTACCAGCATTAGTTCTTTCCTGCCTTTTGGATAAAAACCATTTTAACTGGGGTGAGATGATCTCTCATTGTAGTTTCGATTTGCATCTCTCTGATGATCAGTGATGTTGAGTACCTTTTCATATACCTGTTTGCCATTTGTATGTCATCTTTTGAGATATCTCTATTTAGATCTTTTGCCTATTCTAAATTCAAATTTTACATTTTTTCCTGTTGAGTTGTTTGAGCTCCTTATATGCTCTGGTTATTTATCTCTTGTCAGATTGATAGCTTGCAAATATTTTCTCCCATTCTGTGGATTCTCTCTTCATTTTGTTGATTGTTTCTTTTGCTGCACAGAAGCTTTTTAACTTGATATGATTCCATTTGTTCATTTTTGCATTGTTTGCTTCTGCCTCTAGGGTGTTACTCAAGAAGTCTTTGCCCAGACCAATTTCCTGGAGAGTTTCTCCAACGTTTTCTTGTAGTAGTTTCATAGTTTGAAGTCTTAGATTTAAGTCTTTAATCCATTTTGATTTGATTTCTGTGTATAGTGAGAGATAGAGGTCTAGTTTCATTCTTCTGCATATGGGTACCCAACTTTCCCAGAACATTTATTGAAGAGATCTTTCCCCAGTGTGAGCTTGTGTTAGCCCATTATCACACTGCTATAAAGAACTGCCCAAGACTGGGAAATTTATGAAGGAAAGGGGTTTAATTGACTCACAGTTCCACATGGCTGGGGAAGCCTCATGAAACTTACAAACATGGTGGAAGGGGAGGCAAACACGTCTTTCTTCACATGGCAGCATGAAAGAGATGTGCCACGCAAGGAAAAGCCCCTTATAAAACCATCAGATCTTGTGAGAACTCATTCAGTATCACAAGAATAGTATGAGGGTAATTGTCCCCATAATTCAATTACCTCCCACCGGGTCCTTCACATGACATGTGGGGATTATGGGAACTACAGTTCAAGATGAGATTTGGGTGGGGACACAGCCAAACCATATCAATGTTCCTGGCACTTTTGTTGAAAATGAGTTCGCTGTAGATGTATGAATTTATTTCTGAGTTCTCTATTCTGTTTCACTGGTCTATGTTTATGCCAGTACAGTTTTGGTTACTATAGCTTTTGTTACTATAGCTGTTTTGGTTACTATAGCTTTGTAATATAATTGAAATTAGGTAGTGTGATTCCTCAAGTGTTTTTCTTTTTGCTCAGGATGGCTTTGGCTACTGTAGGTTTTTTGTGGTTCAATATAAACTTCAGGATTATTTATTCTATTTCTGTAAAGAGTATTACTGGTATTTTCATAGAGATTGCATTGAACCTATAGACCACTTTGGGGAGTCTGGACATTTTAACAGTACTGATTCTCCCAATCCATGAACATGGAGTATCTTTCCATTTTTTTGTATTTTCAATTTCTTGCATCAGTGTTTTATAGTTTTTATTATAGAGATCTTTCACTTCTTTGGTTAAGTTTATTCCTAGGTATCTTCTTATATTTGTAGCTATTATAAATGGGATTACTTTCTTGATTTCTTTTTCAGATTGTGTGCTGTTGGCATATAGAAATGTTGATTTTGTATTCTGTAACTTTACTGAATTTGTTTATCAGTTCTAATAGTTTTTTTAGTGGCATCTTTAGCTTTTTCCAGATATTCAGATCATATCACCTATAAACAAGGATAATTTGACTTTTTCTTTCCCAATTTGTATGTTATTTCTTTCTCTTCTCTGATTCCACTATCTAGGACTTCCAGTGATCACATTCTTACCACCTAAGGTAATCATTGTTAAAGCTAGACTTTCTCTATGTCTGTATACTCACATTTTTAAACCAGAAGGACAGTATGAAATAATATTTTACATAGAACATTCTAACCTACTTTTTAAAATCAATAATCTTTATCCTTCCATCTCAATAGATTTTTGTCTCATCTAATACATACCACATTTCCATTTGTGACCCCAAGGAATGTTTCACAGCTGATGTGTCTAGGCAAGACCTGATTTAGGATTACACACTATGTCTGGATGATATGTCCCTTAAGTTTTTTTTAATCCAGCAAAGTTCTTTTATTTATTCATTTATTTATTTATTTATTTATTTATTTATTTAGAGATGGAGTCTTGCTCTGTTGCCCAGGCTGGAGTGCAGTGGTGCAATCTCGGCTCAGTGCAACCTCCACCTCCCAGGTTAAAGCAGTTCTTCTGCCTCATCCTCCCAAGTAGCTGGGATTACAGGTGCGGACCACCACGCCTGGCTAATTGTTTTGTATTTTTAGTAGAGACGGGTTTTCACCATGTTGGCCAGGCTGGTTTCAAACTCCTGACCTCAAGTGATCTGCCTGCCTCGGCCTCCCAAAATGCTGGGATTGCAGACGTGAGCCACCGTGCCCAGCCTAATCCAACAAAATTCTTTGTTGAAGAGACATGGACAGGTGTTCCTCAGAATGCCCTAGCTTCTGGATTTGTATATTACCTCCTTATGTCATTTATCCTGTTTCTTTATCCTCTATATTCTTGCAAGTTGAACTTTAGATAAAGGCCTGATGAGTTCAAGTTAAGCACTTTGCAATAGAATACATCATTAAGTGTGTTGCCACATCTTACTTAGGCATACCACAACATCTATTTAACCCATCAACAGTGATGCTAAAATTGCTGTCTTTGGGCGATGTGACTTCGATTTCCTACATTTTATAGTTAAGTCTTCCCTCCTTACAACAGACTATGGATATTTTAAAACCTCTCAAATTTGGATTTTATTACATTGGAAATCTACTAATTTGGAACTCAGCAACATCTGAGCTATAATTTACGTTGTTCAGCAAAACTCTTTCTTGTAGTAAAAATTAATGATGTAAACTAAAGGGGAATAACAATTTTTAAAATGTTTTTAAGCACTTCAGACTAATCAGTTTACATATATATCATTGACACTGTATTTAATGGAATCTTCTTTTGTTAACTACTACAGCTAAAACTTTTAATAATTCAACACTTTAATAGACAAATTTGTCTTTTCTGTATATTTAGAGGTGATCTGATGGTTTTAAAAATATTTAATAATTTCCAATTTTTATCTATTTGAGAAACCTTTACCTATCAATATTAGTTTGAATTACTAAAGTGCATTCTCTCTTTCTCTGTCTGTCTCTCTCTCTTTTTCTCTGTATCTCTCTGAGAAATTGCTGCCAATGTAGAGAATCTCTAATGATTTATAAATAATGGTTTTTGGAGGTCTACTGAAATTTATTTTTAGTAAATCTTACATACTTAATTGTGCCTTGTTAGGATCAATGAATGAACATTATGATGAGTTCCATCACTGAACATGACTCCTTCATAAACTTAGTAGGTAAAAATTAATTTCTTGATCAAGTCCAAGTTGAAAATATTAGATATCAGAACTCTAAAGTTTATTGATATTGATGGTAATTCAATGAAGAAAATGGCTCAATTGTTAACCAAGTATCTATTATTTTATTTCAGCTGAAAATATTTGAATGTAGTATACCAAACAAGGATTGGACACTTCTGGGTACTCCAGATATTGAATTATGTCTCGGGAGAAGGGGAGGAATTGTGATTGGGCAGGGGGAACTTGGAGAACTTCTGAAATATCAGTAACATTAAAAGGAACATAAGCTGGCCACAGTGGCTCACACCTGTAATCCCAGCACTTCGGGAGGCTAAGGCAGGCAAATCACCTGAGGTCAGAAGTTGGAGACCAGCCTGACCAACATGGTGAAACCCTCTCTCTACTAAAAATACAAAAACATTAGCCAGGCATGATGGTGGGTGCCTGTAATCCCAGCTACTCGGGAGGCTGAGGCAGGAGAATCACTTGAACCTGGGAGGTGGATGTTGCAGTGAGCCAAGATCGCGCCATTTACTCCAGCCTGGGCAACAAGAAGAAAAGTCAGTCTCAAAAAAAACCCAAAAGGAACACATATGTTTTGTACTTTTCTATAAGTATGTCATATTTTAATATTTAAAAAATAAAAAGGATGGAATTACTAAAATGATAAATATATGCCTTAAATATGTTTAATCTAAAGCTTACCAATATAGTTTTACCTGCCGATCTTTTAATATTATGATTTATCTTTTTGTTCTTTGTTTTTACTATGCATTATATACTTTTAATGATTTATCTGTTGTACAGAGTTCAGAGTAATCTTCCTTTACACAAATCACTTTAGTTGTGTATTATTTATAATTTCTAGTTTTGAGGGTTTTTTGGTGAAGAAAAAATATTCTGGACATTTACAATGTTTTCACAATCTTGCACAGTTATTACACCTTTGCCTCATCTAATAGCAATTTTCTTTACTCCTGAGTCTTTCCAACAATTTTTTAGACTTATTTTATCAGTTTATTTAATAGTTAATTAAATTATAGTTATAATAAATATAAATGGCACAAATATTGCACAGTCTGTTCTTGGAGGCATACAGATGAATTGTTGGAGCAGAAATGTAGAGGAGTATTAGAGAGCACCTACTGGCTGTGTGTGTACACATTGCCATTGGCATTGGTCATTATGCTTTAGAACAAGGGTGGATAAACTTTTTCTGTAAGGGGACAGAGGGTAAATATTTTAGGCTTTGTGAGCCCATATGGTTTGTATCACAACTATTCAACTCTAGTGCAAAAGTAGCTATAAATAATAAGTAAGCAAATGGGCGTGGTTGTATCGCAGTCAGACTTTATTTACCTTACCAAGCTCTGGGCTGGATTTAGCTCACAGGGTCTAGTTTGCCGATCCTGATTTATAAAATGAAGCAAGTGTTAGTTAACCTGGAGTATCACTTAAACAGAAGACTGTTGAGAGTGCTTCTCCTCTGTCTCTGAAGAAACTCCTAGATAAATTTTAGTTTGTAAAATAACAATCTCCTAGTTTGGAATCAAGTGGGAGGTGGAACACAGTGTTAATTTCACAACAAATAAGGACTTTTATTATGTCATGCTAAAGAATAAATATGAATTGTAAGAATAAGTATATTGCAAATATTGGCCAAAGGAAGTTTAATTGGTTGGGAGAATAAAGGTATCATTGTAGAGGAAAATAGATTGTAGTTTTTGTAAATAACAGGTAAAATATCTGTGATAATTATTATCCCAATATTAAGTGCAAAAGAGCCTATAACTTATTATCCTGTAAGAATGAAAATATGTTACAAGCAGAAGAAAAATCATACAGGCAACAAATATTTGTAATTGAATGCTGAGAGTTCCAAAAGATTATGATTTGCTAAGAGAAAAGAATTAGAGTACAAGTCTTAATGCTAGGATTCTCTGATCTATAATCAGATTCAGCACGCTGAAAATATGGAATTCTTAAAGCAACTGGTTTTGGAATTGCATTACTGATAATGTAGCCTCTTCCAGTTCAGTTCCACACCTTCAGAATGTATTCAGAGAAACTCAGTCCTCAACAATAAAATTCTATTAGTGCTTTCTCCCAGAGCACCTGCCCAGTAATAATAAAGTATTTGTCATCCTTGCAGAACAGTTTCATGGTCTCCAGTTTCTCCCTATAAACATTTGCAGGTTGGTTGAGAGTGTGAAAGATAAATGTTTGTTATTATTATTATGGAATATTGCCAAGGAATAATCCCCTACTCCAGCCAGTTTTCTTCATAGCGATTATCTGTCACATGTGTTTTATTGGCCATTTATGCAGAATAAGATTGAAATTAGATTGCATCATATATTTCATGCCATCCTTTTTTATCTTTTCTGAATAATCAGCTACGTTAAAGCTTTTAGCCTTATCTTTTTTGTGTCTTGGGACATGTGTTTAATTAAAAAGCCAGCTTATTCACGGTTCAGAATTTTCTTAGTTTGACTTTTCCCCCATATAACAGTATTAAGATTTATCCATGAAAACCTGTCCCATTGTAGTACTGTATTCCCCATTAGACCTGAACTCCTATTAGGAAGATTATGGCGAGATCATGTTACATGGTTAGGATATTGTAGTGATCATGTAAACTGATTTAGGCATGGTTTATCCCTTTGTGATAGGGTATTTAAAAACTGAAATGAGTTGGATGACTGAAGTAGTTGGCTCTTAAAGTTCTTTTCAGTGGAGGTTCCAGGGGCATTTGCTTAAAGGAAGCTGCACCGATCTGGTTTCCTCCTGCAGTATGGGCTGTTCTTTCTCTTTTCTCATTCTCCAGTGCTCACTTATCCTTTTTGGCTGCACTTCTGAATATTGAGAGTCACCTGAGGCAGGATTTCTTGCTTCCATGGCTTAAGTACCATCTGACGGCTCCTAGATTTTTACCACCAACCTTGATCATCTTCCTGGGCTTCAGATTTGTACATCAACTCACTACTGAGCATCCCTAACCAGATGTCTAACAGGCATCTTGAACATGTAAAATACTCAAAACACAACTATTTATATCCATTTGCCCTACTGTCATCATCCTCCACACACATAACAACTTTCTTCTTAGTCATGTTTCACACCTCAGAAAATAATGCCACTTTCCGCTAAAAACCAGTTCTCTTGTTCCACACATATAAATTCATCAGCAAATCCTGTCGTCTTTACCTCGTAAATGTCCCAAACCCTGCCGCTTCTCACTAGCTGTACTTGCAGTTTCCTAAATAAAGCCTCTTCATTCTTAGACTGCACTATTGCAGTAGCTTCCTAAGCTTCCACTCATATGTTCCAAAAATCCATTCTCTTCCCAAGCAGCCAGAATATTGAAAAACATCAATCACAGGAGTTTAAGACCAACCTGGCCAACATAGTGAAACCCCGTCTCTAATAAAAATTAAAAAATTAGCTGGGCATGGTACCAGGTGCCTGTAATCCCAGCTAGTTGGGAGGCTGAGGCAAGAGAATCACTTGAATCCAGGAGGTGGAGGTTGCAGTGAGCTGAGATCATGCCATCGCACTCCAGCCTGGACAACATAATGAGACCCCACCTAAAAAAAAAAAAAGAGAGAAACATAAATCAGATTTATCAATTCCTATTTCATATTCTCCAAAGACCTCCCATTGTCCTTAGAATAAAATCCAAACTATTCACCAAGACCCTTTATGAACTGATGCCCACCTACATTTAATGTCGTATCTTGCAACTTTTCCCTTAGTCACCATACATCAGGTACATTGGCCTTCTGTGTTCAGAACCACCAAACTTTTTCTCGCCTGGGGCCTTTGTGCTTTTTGTCTGGAACACTCTTCCAGAGCATTGCAGGACTGACTGCTTCTTTTCATTTATGTTGCATTTCAACTGCCCTATATAAAAGGACAACACCCTTTCCCCTAACACTCTCCCTAATCCTTTGACCCTTTATCTTATCCATAGCATTTACCATCTGGCCTGTATTTAATTGGGTTTGGTTTGCTCATTCTCTCTCCTTTCTCATTATTTGATTCAGGCTGGTTATAGAGATTTTAGCCTAGGAAAAATGAGTAGCAGCTCCTCTGAAGGAAATGATTGTCCATTGGTATATGGGTGGGAGATGTGTTAGGCAACAAGTGATAATTTGGCCTGCTCATTGACTCAGGCATATGCAACTCACTCCTTTTTGGTACTTTGTACCCATCCCTGTCACACAGATGTGCCATTTTGATCTTTTCATTGCTCAAGAGAAAACTCAAAACTTTTTCTAAATGTTTGGTTACAGTTGTTAAAACAACAAGAAGAGTTAAATTGTCAGCTGGCTCTCTGTGGACCTTCAGGAACCCAGATATGAAAACTGGTGTGTAAAAGTTGCCTGTAGAAATTTAGACATCTGGTTCAGTCCTGCAAGATGCCTATCTCTCACAAAATGTTTTTGTGGTTTCTAGGGTGAAATTCTGTACAGTTAGGAAAATAGAGAAGGTCAAAGAGGTAGTTATGCAGAAGAAATCCACTTTCTTCATTTGACTACTGTGTAAAAGCTCTGAACGTTTCTATTTCTGGTCTGTTATAATTCACTGTGCTTAGGTTGCACTATTTTGCAAGAAGGCTCAAAATAAGGAGTGGATAGAGTCTATACCCAATATCCATGGCTTTAGAATGACCACAGCCAGGCTTATTTCAACCCAGAGATAAGACCCAGGACATGAGATCACAGAAGGCTCTCAGACAGAGACCAGACTATAGAAATGAAGGTAGAATAATTCTGTAGAAGAGGTAGAACACTTCCTTCTTTTCCATTCTCATGACAACTGCTGAATTCTGCAGTCACATGGGAGCCTGGGGCTGCCCTCCAGTTACTCCAGGGCAACCCTGACAAACGACCTTGGCTGCTACTGTTCTTGAAACATGAATGTCAGACCTGTTTCCCATGCAGTTCCACTATGGTAACTCCCGTTTTAGGAGCAAACTTCTACCCCACTAGGGCTCATATCATGGAGTTATGCCAAAAAATAGAAAGTATTCTTCCTGAACAGCTGTGATTCAGTTATACCTAACATTACACATTATACTCACCATGTTATTTCAGCCAACTCTCAGCATTTGTCACAGTCCTCCATACAGATGGTCCTCAACTTACAGTGGTTCAACTACAGTTTTTCAGCTTTACAATTGATTTATCTGGATGTAACTCCATTGCAAATAGAGGAGCATCTAGACTTACAATGGCTCAACTTGCAACTTTTCGACTTTACAATAAGTTTATTGGGGCATTAAGTGCATTTTTAATTTACAACATTTTCCACTTAACAACAGGTTTATTGGGATGTAACCCATTGTAAATTGAGGAGCGTCTGTATTTGGATTTCATCTTCATTTTGATACTATTTGCAACCCTTTTGCCTAAGAAAATTAGCCTACTGTGATGATTTAGACTAATGTCTACTGGAATCTGCCTTGACAGGTTTTCAGATATTTTAAAAATGTACATATGCCCTTCTGTTTCCAACAGCCTTTTCTTCCCCAATTTTAATCCATAATTTTATGTATCCGTTCAGAATTTTTCATCCATCAGAACAACATTGCTTTGTTTTCAAGAAATCTTGTATTGGTTTCTTATGTATTTTCATCACTAAATGCACTTGGGCTATAACTCAGCTCTTTGTGCAGAGGCTGGCTTTTCATATTGTCATTAATAATTCATGAGCTCTATAGAATTACTTTAAACCTTTTAAACCAAGTATCTTGAATCTTAACAGATCCCGTGTCATTTCAGCTTCTAGTTTAGAAAAAAACAAAAACAAAAAAAGATTCAGTGACTAGCCTTGCTGTCTCAGGAGACCTTGAATAAGAATTTTCTTTTTTCTGTATTTTGTTTCTAGTTCAAGATGCCTGAAAATCCTAGAGTGTAGAAATGCTGCCTATCAGAAGTAACAAAACTAGGCCAATTAAGCGATCTTACAGACTGACAAGCATCATAGGGGTCAGAGAAGGAAATTTCCTATCAAAACTCTTCACGGAAGCCTCCTAAGGGTAGCACTGAAAGCTCAGAAGACCTGGGGAGGCTCCTAGATCAGTTACTAAGCTGCATGCACGCTCCTCCCAGCCTAGGAGGAAACCAGGATGAAATTATCTCTCGCTGCGCCCAGACCTGCAGAATCCAACTGACTGCACTGGGTGTGGAAACATGCACTGATGCTTTTGTAGTCTTCACATTTATTTCCCCAAAGAAGCTACACTTAAAATTTTGAGGCATGAGCTAAGTCTTGGAATAATGAAAATTTAGTGTGTATTTTTCAGAGCTCCAAGTCAATCTGGTGGTTGGGATTAGATTGCTTTCTTTTCTTTTTTTTTTTTTTTTTCTGTCTTTTCCTTCTCTCTGTCTTTCTCTTTTAAGTTGTTAAGAGATTTGGGGGTTTTTCTGAGAGGGGGAGGCTTTCCTCCTGATTTCATTCCTCTAGATTTCAATTTTTTAAGTCCCGTTGGAATCAATACTCATAAAATAGAACAGCTTGTCTCATCTGTTTCATTATAATCCAGTAGAATCTATCTTCTTTCAGAATAGTGAGATGTTTTTAAACACTGGTACCTCTAAAAAAAAAAGAGGTCATTTCCTTTACAAATCTGTGTTTTCATTAACACAAATTTCCTGTCTTTCTTGAAAGATAGAATAATTTTTCAGGCCCTCTGATATGTATAAAACCGCTACACAGAACCATTATAGATTTCGAAAAGCAGGAGGAATACAAGAGGACTTTGTTCATCTGGGACTAGAATTTCTAAATTAACCAAAATGAATCATTCTCTATATTTGAGTACAGCTGATTCCACTGGAAATGTATTAATGATGAGACTGATTGCTGCATTTCACAATTGTATTTTAGTTGCATTTGTAATTATGGTGTCACAGCTACTTTCTGATTTTTTTAAATCAAGTCGTCTTTAATCAAGTCCTTTTTTCTGCTTGGGAAAATAGCACCCCCAAAAGACATGGTTGCAAGCCCATTTACTTGATGATGGGAAAATACCACCCCCAAAAGACATGGTTGCAAGCCCATTTACTTGATGATTGTTTTAGGGCATTGCTTCTCAGACTTTTAATGTGCATATGAATCACCTGTGGATACTTTTTAACCTTCAGATTCTGAAATAGGTCAGGGGTGGGACTCAGGACCCTACTTTTCTTTCTCTTTCTTTCTTTCTTTTTTTTCTTTCTTTCTTTCTTTCTCTTTCTTTCTTTTTCTTTCTTTCTTTCTTTCTCTTTCTTTCTTTCTCTCTCTCTTTCCTTCCTTCCTTCCTTCCTTTTTTCCTTCCTCCCTCCCTCCCTTCCTTTTCTTTCTTTCTTTCTTTTTTTTGTTTCTTTCTTTTTTTTTTTTTTGAGACGAGGTCCCACTCTGTTTCCCAGGCTACAGTGCAGTGGTACAATCTCAGCTTACTGCAGCCTCTACCTCCCAGGATCAAGTGATCCCCCAATCTCAACCTCCTGAGTAGCTAGGACCACAGCACCCACCCCCATACTCGGCTAATTTTTAAAATTTTTTGTAGAGACAGTGTCTGACTATGTTACCCAGGCTGGTCTTGAATCCCTGGGCTCAAGCAATCCTCCCACCTTGGCCCCTCGAAGTGCTGGGATTACAGGCGTGAGCCACCACGCCCAGCCAAGATCCAGCATTTCTAACAAGCCCCTGGTGCTGCCGTTGCTGCTGGTCCACAGACTAAATTTTAAATAGCAAGATTTTAGAATATCTTTACATAAAAATTTCAAATTTAATAATTCTCAAATAGGAGGGTAAAGATTAGAATTAAATAGGTTAGTTGTAAGAACCAACCTATTTAATTTAAATCCAAGGGTGGAATTAAATAGGTTCTAAAGACAGGTCAGTGAAGGCAGATCCAATGGTTCACATCCTGGTAGATACATCCTTTGTACAAAGGTTGCTTTCTTTGCGACCCCTCCACTATTTTAACAGCAAGCCAATGGACAGCTTATGTTCAAATTCCTTGTGGATGGAGGTAGTTTATTTACTATGCTCCAATCTTTATATGTCTAGAGCCTAGCATATTCCCTGGCACTTAATCCATGGCCAATTAGTGAGTTGAACTGAATCAAACTGAACTGATTGAACTTCACTGGAACAATATAGGGAAAGAACCGAGTTTTGTACCTTTAAAGTCACTTCTTTCCTCTTTAAGTGATTCATACTGCTTTTATGTACAAATTGAAAATCAGCCTGTCAGTAATTATCAGTAATTGATTACTAATTTCCAGTATTATGCTTTTTTTCAAGTCATATTCTCTTAAAATGCAACATGAAAAAATACAAATGCAAATTAAAGATAATGAAGATTTAAGAATCTCAAAGCAGTTATATTCCTAGGAATACTAAATGAAATTCTATCTCCAATAAGCAGACTTTGACAATCATTTATTATTTAAGAGTTTTATTCTGGGGATAAGAGGGAAGGCATTCCTAGACTATTTTGGCAGATTCTAACCTGTTCTTCTCACTTCTAAAAGAGTACAGTTTATTCTTGATCTTCAATAAAATATGCAAATTCAAAATATTGTAGTTAGTGTATTTGCAACCTACACAGATTTCAATAAATGATTGTATCGATCTCAGTATTGCACAAATAAAACTTGAATGCTATTTTTCATTCTTTTGCTATTTGATTTTGCCTCTTTTATGTTTTAACAGCATTATGGAGATATAATTCACATACTATGTAGTTCACCCATTATAAATCTACAGCTGTCTTTCAGTATACTGAGAGTTGTGTATCCATCACCACAATCAATTTTAGAATATTTTCATTATCCCACAAAGAAATCCTGCACCTCTCAGCCATTACCCCCAACTTCTTCCCTCTTCCTAGCCCTCATCAACCACAATCTACTTTTTGTCTCTATAGATGTGTCTCTTCTGAACATTTCATGTCAATGAAATCATATGTGGTCTTTTGTGACTTCTTTCACTTAGAATAATGTTTTCAAAGTTCATCCATGTTATGGCATATATCAGTTCTTCCTTCCTTTTTGTGGCTGAATAATATTTAATGATATGGCTATACCATATTTTATTTATTAGTTTGTGGACATTTAGATTGTTTCTACCTTTTAGCTATTACGAATAATACTGCTATAAACATTTGTATACACATTTTTAGGTGGATATGTTTTCATTTCTCTTGGATATATATCTAGGAGCAAATTTGCTGAAACATATGGTAACTCTGTGTTTAACTTTTGAGGAACTACCAGATTGTTTTCCAAAGTGGCTCTACCATTTTACATTCCCACTGGCAATGTATGAGGGCTCCAATTTCTCCACATCCTCTCCAACACTTGCTATTGTCTGTCTTATTGATTACAGCCATCCTAGTGGGTGTGAAGTGGTATCTCATTGTGGTTTTGACTTGCATTTCCCTGATTATCATTAGTATTTCCCAGTGATATTGAGCATCTCCTCATGTGCTTATTAACCATTTGTATGTCATCTTTGAAGAAATGTCTATTCAGATTCATTGCCCATTTTAAAATTAGGCTTTGTCTTTTTGGAGTTTTAAGAGTTCTTTATATATGCTAGATATAAGTACCTAATAAGATACATGATTTGCAAAAATTTCTTCCCATTCTATGAGTTCTCTTTTCACTCTCTTGATGGTGTCTATGTTTTTTTTTTCTTTTTTTCACATGGAGTCTCGCTCTGTAGCCCAAGCTGGAGTACAGTGGCACCATCTTGGCTCACTGCAACCTTCAACTCCTGGGTTCAAGCGATTCTTGTGGCTCAGCCTCCTGAGTAGCTGGGACAATAGGCACGTGCCACCACACCCGGCTAATTTTTTGTATTTTAGTAGAGACAGGGGGTCTTCAATTTTGATGAATCTAATTAATTTTTTCATCTGTTGCTTGTGCTTTTGATGTCATGTCCAAGAAACCGGTGCCTAATCCAATATCATGAAAGCTTATCCGTTTCCTTCTAAGAGTTTTATAGCTATAGGTCTCACATTTTTGTCTTTGATCAATTTTGCATTCATTTTTGTATGTGGTGTTCTTTTACTTTTTAAGTGCTGTGATCTTGGCTACCACGCAAGTCTGAATAGAGCCCTCAGAACATATCTCTCTGCGGAGTACAACCTTGAAACCTCCAGACATGAGGGCTTAGACATTATTGAGAATGCAGTTGATAATTTAGAGCCCCGGAGTGATAAGCAGAGATTCATGGAGATGTACCCTGCTGCGTTCTGTCCACCAATGAAGTTTGAGTTTCAGTCTCACATGGGTGATGAGGTCAGTAATTGATCATTTTTAAAATAATGAATTGTCTCTTCACTTATATTTCTCCTCACTTGCTATAATCTAACAGTTGTAATAATTCCAAGTTGTTTTCTCTCTCCTATCCTTGCAAAGGCCCTTAATATAATGCTAAGATCAGCCGCTACCAACATTTTTTTTTTTGTTGTTTGAGACAGAGTCTGGCTCTGTCGCCCAGGCTGGAGTGTACTGGCGCGATCTCGGCTCACTGCAAGCTCCGCCTCCCAGGTTCATGCCATTCTCCTGCCTCAGCCTCTGGAGTAGCTGGGACTACAGGCACCCACCACCACGCCCGGCTAATTTTTTTGTGTTTTTATTAGAGACAGGGTTTCACCATGTTAGCCAGGATGGTCTCTATCTCCAGAGCTCGTGATCCACCCGCCTCGGCCTCCCAAAGTCCTGGGATTACAGGCATGAGCCACCGTGCCTGGCCAGTCCTACCAACTTTTAAAGCAAATGTCAAACACTCAAATACTCACAAAGGTCAAACAGATAAAAGGTGCAGATTTCTGTTGCACTAAGGTTTCCCAGAATAGAAAGTTTTTGTTCTACCTCAAGACATTTTAATTTAATGAAAAGGAAGGCATTTTGCTGGTCTGATAGAATCTGTCTGATGGCTTCTTATAATCCTGATTTAAAGATTCTCATAAAGAAAAGTAATTGTATATGGCAGGAAAATGGAAGAAAAAAAAAAGTACAAGACTTCTTTTAAGACTCAAATTGGCTCCAAAGTTTAAAATGAGCCTTAGAAATTATGACTGTTTTATATCCTTTATATAAATTCAGCTTTCTATCCTGTTTTACCAAAAACATGCATTTAAACTGATTATGAGTTACAGTTGCTTATGTTATTGTCTATGAACAGGAGAAGACAAAAAAAGCCAGTTTATGGAGCATGCTATATAATAGCATTTGGTGTCTCAGCTGTGCAAAACAAAACTCATAGATAAAAACTCAACTCGGCCGGGCACGGTGGCTCGCGCCTGTAATCCCAGCACTTTGGGAGGCTGAGGCAGGCGGATCACAAGGTCAGGAGATCGAGACCATCCTGGCTAACATGGTGAAACCCCGTCTCTACTAAAAATACAAAAAATTAGCTGGGCATGGTGGCGGGCACCAGCTACTCGGGAGGCTGAGGCAGGAGAATGGCGTGAACCTGGGAGGTGGAGCTTGCAGTGAGCTGAGATCGCACCACTGCACTCCAGCCTGGGCGACTGAGCAAGACTCTGTCTCAAAAAAAAAAAACTCATAGATAAAAACTCAGTCTTAACTTATGGTGACAGTCTGTTTTTCAAAATAGATGTAATTATAAGATCATGAAAGATTTCTTTAATGTCATATTTTTTCTGAAATACCAAGTGTTAAGACATATAAAATATATATGTGTGTATGTATTTATATATAATGTACCTGCTGTATTTCTAATTGGATTTTATGTGTGTTTGATAGAAATGGTAAGCAGTTTTTAAGCCAAAAGAACATGGATTTTGACAAGCAGGATGAGTAGCTTATCCCATGTTTCCAAAAACAAATGGTCGCTGTTTAAATTTTTCAGCTGTGGATATGTTAAGCATGGCATGTTAACATATCACAGACAAATGACATCAGTTGGATGTTAATGGTTTTATTATTTTAATAAAATAAGTTGGTTGCCCTTTTTTATGGCCAGTTCTGCTAAGGAACAGTGGTAATCTCTCTAATGTTTTGGAAACTCCATAAAAGGAACCCCCATCAGCCAAGAGCATTTCTAAAACAAGGCAGATAAGAAGAAATTGTTTGTTTCTGGTGCAGTTTTGATAATGCTCTGATTTTGAACTTATCCATAATTGAGATCATGGCCAAATATATTCTATCAAAACCTAAGATAAGTGGCCTCTTGAAGTTCATGGTGAGTCACGCGATTTGGCTGCTATTGGCTAGGGAAGCCATATTTGAAAGATGCTCAAATAGTCATTCACATTTTCTGAGTTTTTACTGTGTGCCAAGCGCTGATCTAAGTTGCTTCTGTACATTGTCTCATTTCATTCCCACAGCAGCCCTGTGTTATAAGAACTCTTATTATTCTCATTCTACAGATTAGGAAGCTGAGGTTGTGTAACTTACCACAGTCACCTGGCTAGTAGGGGACAGAGCTGGCATTCGAGTACAACTGACTGACTCGAGAGCTCAGACCCTAACCAATAAGCCCTGCTGCCTTCTTAATTTATGTCTGTATGGTCCACATGAATCATCTTCTGCCTCTGCACAAGAGCCATTAAGAATTCCACGAGTGAGATTTCATCATCAGAGCTCCATCGCAGGAACTGCTCCGTTCTTACCACAGTCCTTCCTGCAGCTGCCATCTTCCAGTCGTAGCCAGGCCAAGCAGCTGCATTCTACTGTTGCAGCTTATGTAACAGCTCCATATTTACAAGAGAAGTTTTGATGCGCTTATTAAAAGTAAATATGTAATTGGAACCTTGAGAGGATTGGTGTGATTCGTGCGTCATTTAAATAGGAGAACTGTGCTTCTGGAGGTGGGTCTGTGGTGCCCCATTGTAACTGTGGTTTCTCATTCTCCATCAGGTGTGCCAGGTCAGTGCCCAGCAACCAGTCCAGGCAGAGCTCATGCTCAGGTACCAACAGTTGCAGTCCCGCCTCGCCACGCTCAAAATCGAGAATGAAGAGGTGAGCATGCGTTCATCCTGCCACACCAGTGTTCTGAATTCAGATATAACTGGAAGGCATTCTCACATGATCTAGGCATATTTAATATTCAAGATTCAACCTCTTCATTATGTATTTCCTGCTCTCAGGGTTCCTGTAATACTCTTTGTAGGGGATAAATGCAAAGATTCTGTATTCTGCCATAGATTAATATTTTACTAGACACTCACTGCATATACATGTAAACATAATTTTTTTACCTTAAATTGTAATTCATACTGAAAATAGTTCCCATGGGTTGTCAAATTCAACATATATGTACAAAAATATACAATCCTGTGTACAGTGGAACTTTTGACTAATATGTTAATTTATTTTTTAAAATATTTTGTAGAGATGGGGCCTTGCTGTGTTGCCCAGGCTGGACTCAAACTCCTGGCTTCAAGCAGTCCTATCTTGGCCTCCCAAAGTGCTGGGATTACAGGCATGAGCCATTGTGGGGCCTGGCCCACAGTGTGCCATGTTAATTTAATCCTAACTTTTAAAATTCACTTTTTTTCCCTTATGCTTTCCTATATTCTCTAAATTTTTGGTACTGAACATGGCATTACTGATATAATGAGAACAAAATCATATTTTGAAATGGTACTTGAATGAGGATAGACAAATGTTTATTTGCCAGCATTAGTATATTTAAATGAATAGAGTATAAAATATGAATTATTAATATATGTTGAGTTAGGAAGCAGTTATACAATTCAGCTGCCTATTTCTGAAATTAACTTACTTGAATCCATGTTCTCCTAAAATAAAGATACGAACCACAAATGTTTCTTGCATTAATCAAGGCTCCCAATTGTAATTTACAGGAACACAAGTTACAAAGTTAACTATTGGTCAGTGTTTGCAGTACCCTCAGACATCACTGGATTTGTGTTCAAATGACATTATCAGGACTCTCTCTCTTTTTATCACTTTGAAGTGATTTCTTCATGTGTGTTGGTAGTGTGTTGGGGATAGAGGCAGAACTGTGTGGTCCCTTTTAAAGCTTGCCATCCCACTTCATCCTAGCATCCTTGTCTCTGCAGTAGGACTGACTCTTCACTGACCTGGCTAAAGTCATGCATACTTCTGGACAAACGATTCCATCTAGGAGATGAGATTCTGTCATTGGCCAGCCTGGAGAATGTGCAGCTCATAGAACCCTTTGATTGAGAATTCCAACAGAAATAGTGTATTTCTAGAGACAATTCCCAAAAGAAAGGATTGTGGGACAGAAGTGAAAAAATAACTTACAATGATAAAGTGAATATCCAAAATTCACTTTCATACCCTGTTTTGTTTTAATCCCACCAGGATGTTTGAGCTCTGTGTACTGGTTTCTGTTAAGAAAGAATGATGTATTTTTAGACCGGTATAATTTGGTCAAAACCCATTGTAAATTTTGGCTTTTATTATTCCTAATAGAAACAAACCAGCCCTTATTCAAATGTGTGTATTTAAGATGCAACCAATGTCATCTCTATATAGAGTCCCACAAATGAACCTTTCCAAAGGAAAGCTACTGCTCACCTTGAAGTAGCGTTTGAGAGCCTAGGTTTTGGCTAGGCTTCACAAAATACCTAATGCAGTTTACTGGATCCTGTTCTATCTACAGTTTGTATGTCTAGTGACTTCCCTTGTTTTTCCCTGCATATCCTTCTGCTGTTTTATTTGGATAACATTCTCTAAACTCAAGGAAAATAGGGTATTATACACAAAGTCAAAACTGGCAGCTCAAGGATATGTTTTGTTTGGCTCCCAAAGTTTTGACCTGTTTTTTTAAAAAAAGGTCTGGCTACTCTGGCCCTGCACTGCTTCATGAATTGAAGAGCTGGGGCATTTGAATTCTACTTTGCCAGAGTCATTCAACTCCCAGTTCTCTTACAGTGAACTGTTTGTGTTACCTGTCTGGCCTCCGCAGGCCTTTGAGTTTGTGACCCTTAATGTATGCCTTTTTAGGCATAATGTGGAGAAGCACAGTGTCCTTATAAACTTAGAGAGTCAGGCAATGCTTTGTGAGGGTTAATTTTTAAAAATTCTCTAAAGAACTTGGGAAGCTGAGGGAGGATCTCTTGAGCCCAGGAGTTCGAGGCTGCACTGAGGTGAGATGGTGCCACTGCACTTTAGCCTGGGTGACAGCAGGACCCTGTCTCTTAAAAATATTAATTAATTAAAATAAATTTTTAAAAACCTACTGACTGCAAAATAAAACTTAAAAAGTACTTTTTAAACATTAGCTGAAGCAGCAAATGAATTGGATTATCCTAATGTTTCTTGTGAGCATGACTACTGGTTTATGATTTGTTGGACACCGAAGAAAATTTACTGTGGTGGAGTGGGATTCTCAAAGAAAGTAAGATTTAAATTAGATTTTTGATAATCAGTAGATAACCATAAAAATAGAGGGAAGAAAAGATATTTCAATATATGTCAAGGTTCCTTGGGAGAATAGAACAGTTTGGTTATCACCCCAGTTCTCTTTGGGGATGAACTGAAGGAGAAGGTGAGGTCATTCAACAAGAAGCTTTGAGAGCCAAGTTAAGGAGTTTTGTTACTGTGGTTCAGTACAATAAATACTGAAGGTCCCCAGGGCTTGAGGCTGCATTGAGCTATGATTATGCCACTGCACTCTAGCCTGGCCAATGGAATGGGACCCTGTCTCCCCCACCAAAAGAAAGAAAAGTTGAGAGAGAATTTCACCCAAGTTTTAAAAAGCATGGACAGTGCAGCTAAGTAGAACATGAACCTTTTCACCAAATCTTAGAATACCTTAAATAGTCACTTTGGGAGGCCAAGGCGGGCAGATTGCCTGAGCTCAAGAGTTCGAGAACAGCCTGGGCAACATGGTGAAACCCCATCTCTACTAAAATACAAAAAATTAGCCGGGCCTGGCAGCATGCGCCTGTAATCCCAGCTACTCAGGAGGCTGAGACAGGAGAATCACTTGAACCCGGGAGGTTGCAGTGAGCCAAGATCATGCCACTGCCCTCCAGCCTGGGTGACAGAGCAAGACTCCGTCTCAACAACAACAACAAAAAAAAAGTAGGCACCACCTGCAACAGACCATATCTGGCCCATGAAAAAAAATTTTTTTGAGACAAGGTCTCACTCGGCCACCCAGGCTGGAGTGCAAAGGCACAGTCATAGCTCACTGCAGCCTCAACCTCACAGGCTCAGGTAATCCTCCCACCTCAGCCTCCTGAGTAGCTGGGACTGCAGGCACACACCACCACACCTGGCTGATTTTTGTATTTCTCATAGAAACTGGATTTCACCACGTTGCCCAGGCTGGTCTCTAACTCCTGGGTTCAAGCGATCCACCTGCCTTGGTCTCCCAAGATGCTGGGATTACAGGTGTGAGCCATCACTCCTGGCCTGAAAACTTTTGTTTGCTCTACAGTGCTTGGGTTTGAAAGTTATTTACTATCCTGTAAAAACTGTAAGTTTTCATAAAAATACCAATATGCAGGGTGAGCACAGTGGCTCACACCTATAATCCCAGCACTTCAGGAGGCCAAAGCAGGCAAATCTCTTGAGGTCAGGAGTTCGAGATCAGCCTGGCCAACATGACAAAATGCTGTCTCTACTAAAAATATAAAAATTAGCCAGGCATGGTGGCGCATGCTTGTAGTCCCAGTTACTCAGGAGGCTGAGGCGGGAGAATCACTTGAACCCAGGAGGTGGAAGTTGCAGTGAGCTGAGATTACACCACTGCACTCCAGCCTGGGCGACAGTGCAAGACTCTGTCTCAAAAAAAATATAGATATATATTATATATAATATATATATTATATATATTTACATATTTATATTTTATAAATATACATGTTCATAAAATAATGTATAATATATAAATTATATAATATATAATAATATATATTATATTATAAATAATAAACATTATTTATAATATATAAATATTAAATTATAAATTATTTAATTTATAAATATTTAATTTATTAAATTATAAATATTTAATTTATAAATATTATTAAATTATATAAATTATTTATATTTATAATATAAATAATATATATTTATCAATATCCAGCCTCTTTAAAAATTAGAAGAACTGATCACACTAGACCTGTGTTTCTACAGGACAACAACTGACTTCCTTTAGACATAGAATGTGTGCTTCCAGTTTGCCATGTTCTCCACTCAGCCCACTCAGCTCATTTTCATGGCTTGCCTGGCCCTTAAAGATATTTGAGTTTGTATTACCTGCCTTAAAACAAAGAGAAGAGAGCAGTACATGCTTGTGAAATGGCCTCAGTATACTTAAAAGTAGTAAAAGCTAAAAGGTTTGAGAAGGGCTTAATTAAATCTGTGGTTGATAAAGATTCATAAGAGATTGTGACATTTATTGTCACTTCCCAACTATACATTTACCTGATAAACTTTTAAAAATGAGGTTTGAGTTTTATTATGCTGCAAACTTGCGCCCTTAGTACCTCAGTCTCACGATTCCAACTTCCAGCCGATCCGTCAGTGAATATTCATTAGTGCCCACTGTGTGTTATGCATATGGAATTAGAGCGGGGCCTGCTGCCACACAGCCTTGTGCCCGATCATTGTTTTATTTTGATTACTTAGCTGTTTATTAAAACTTTGAAGGGAAACATTAATAAACATTACTTTTGTTTTTGTTTTGTTTTGTTTGAGACAGGGTGCCAGTCTGTCATCCAGGCTGGAGTGCAGTGGCACAGTCACTGCAGCCTCAACCTCCCGGGCTCAGGTGGTCCTCCTGCCTTAGCCTCCCAAGTAGCTACTTTTTTATTACTTACAGAGACAGTGTTTCTACAAATAATTATTTTGAATTATTCTTTAAATTTTCAATTATTGTTCATGAATTTTGTTCAAAAACAAAATAATATGCCCAGCTACTTTTTTATTATTCGTAGAGACAGAGTCTCCCTATGTTTCCCAGGCTGGTTGAACTCCTGGGCTCAAGAGATCTTCCTGCCTTGGCCTCCCAGAGTGCTGGGATTACAGGTGAAAGCTACAGCCGGCTCACATTACTCATTTCAGCCACCCGGCCCAACATTGCTCTTAAAGGCAACTTTTCAAAAACAAACTAATCATTTATACCTTTCTCATTATAAACATTTTCCAAACACTTTCCAGCCTAATATTGCGCTGTCTTGTCTGCTTTCTCAAAAGTTTGCATTTAACCTTGTTGTAGGGATTTCTGCTTAGGGGTCATTCCTGTTGCTTCTTCCTTTCCAAACTAGCCTCTGGAGTAACTCACCATTGATTACAGTTCCCATTTCTTCAAGTTTCTCATTTCTCCCTTTATCTATACACAGTCAAAGAAAGAGAAAAAGGAACTACTTTGAGGAGAGCATCTATGCCTTTTATATTTTTTTAGGACAACATTGGTTTGTAATAGCTTGCCCCATTTTCAGACTGTTTGTCCCAATATTTGGTCCAGAAAATAAAGTTTTCATCAGCATGTCACTGCTGTTCTATGAGTAAAACCTTCTCACATATAAAACAACTAGTCTCTCTTAAATTATAGTAGATTTACCACCCTGAGGGGAATGTACAATGAGAGAGACCCATAATTTCTCAATCAATTTGCAACAGTGTTGAATGAACAGATAGCTCCACGTAAATTTTCCTAGCACCATTTGAAGTCTTTCACCAGCAGCTTGCCAACGAGTATTTCACAGACTGTTCCAAAAATACATTACTTACACAAGATATTTTAAACAATAATGAGCCAGATTTTAGGCAAACATTTGAGACAATTTTCATGGCATGGGAAATTGAGGGAACTAAGAGATATTTCAGTTATACCTCCTACCTAGGGTAGAAAAATCATATTTTCCCCCCAAATTTCTCATAATACCAGTGGCCTCAGCAGAATCCCAGGTCATGTAAATCAATGATGAAACTCTCCTGGGGGATTCTCAAGTTCTTTTGAGACTTGATATAAGATATGAAGCCTGATAACCACTTAATTATAATTGCTGCTTTGGATCTTCTCTGTGGCCTTTAACTTCATTTTTACTGATTTAAGTATCTTTGACTTGCCTGCAACCTTCTACTGATAAAGCTAACAGGAAAATCCTAAGTAAAAGATAACTGCCATTTGTCCCTTAGATGGCATCATCTTCTTGGCCAAAATTAAAAATAGGATCAACTGTCTTTCACCACGAACACACATTTATATTTTTTGTTTCAAGCAAGCTTTAGCTCACTAAAGGGAGGGCCTTGATCCAAAAGAATACCAAGAGAAATGAGGAGAATTTCTAGGATGGGTATAAAAATGAGTCCTGGGATAGGGCACCCCAAAGAAAATGGCAGAGCTCAGGATGGCTCTCCGTGGAGAAGCCACTCATTTTCTCTGATGCACTGAGCATTTTTTGGCATCTATGATTTGAAAGGATAACTCCAGCGTCCACTGTTCATTCAGTGAACTTTTTCTGATAATTTGCTGTGTTTCAGGCACCGTGCTAGTCCCTGGAGCTATAAAGATTAATAAGTTATCACTGACTTCAAGTTGCTTCCACCATAGGTGGAAATATAAACCTCTAAACAGTGTAGCAGGTGCTTGTGAGAAATCAATTTGAGATCATGCTTCTTAGACCACACTCAGTGTCAGGTCCACTCACATGGGTCATTAAATCAGAGTCAGGGGTGGGCCACAGGGAAACAGGTTTTCCGAGACACAGCTGAAGGCAGAGACTTTGTTCTGAGAGTCCTGAGCAACGATGATGTTTTCTTCCTTGGATTAAGTTATATCATTGCTGAGAATGAATTTTGTTCAAAAACAAGAGAGCCCAGCATTTGTAAACATTACCTTAAATGCAAGTATATAAATTACTAGTGTGAATTCTTCTGGAATGGTGATGTGACATTCCCTACCCCCCCCCCCCCACCAAAAAAAAAAGGTTGTGGGACAGCAAACATTGGTCTGTTTTTTCAGATCTGGTAATGCCTACCCAACACAGACAGGGGATAGGGTCACTAGCATTGCACCCATGTTAGGGTACAAGGAGCAAGGGAAGGCCATGGCAGGATGCTCTGCCTATGCTCTCGCCTTCTGTGGCCTGTGCTAGCTGTGAGTTTCTGTACCCTTGGCTAATTAATTATGGAATTGACCCAATCTGTGTGTGTGTGTGTGTGTGTGTGTGTGTGTGTGTGTGTGTGTGTGGTCCCTTTCTGCTAATTTTTAGTACATCTGAAATGACACAGTGCTGTAATTGAAATACATTCAAGGTCAGCGATGGGAAGGAGCAAGTAGTTCAGTGGGGAGGCGAAGGAAGGGATCAGGGTCACCTTCACAGATGAGTGATGAGTCTTAAAGGATGAATAGGACTGTATCAGTGCAAGGTACAAGGCACAGTGCCTTAAAATACATGGAGTGTGTTATGGTATGATTTGTGTCCTCCCTGAAAATTCATATGTTAAAGTCTTAGCTTTCAGTGATTAAGAATGTGATCTTATTTGAAGATAGGATCTTCACAGAAGTAATCAAATTAAAGTAGGTCAATATGACTTATGTCCTTATAAGACAAAGGGGAGGGGAAATTTGGATACAGAGACACAGGTGGAGGGAAGACGACATGAAGAGACATAGGGAGAAGATGACCATCTACAAGCCAAGGAGAGAGGCCTGGAACAGATCCTTCCCTCCCAGCCCTCAGAAAGAACCAACCCCGCAAACCAACACCTCGATCTCAGATGTCTAGCCTCCAGCACTGTGAGACAATACCTTTCTGTTGTTTAAGCTACTCAGTACCTGGTTTGCCTTAGAATAACACAGTGCATTCAGGGAATGAGACCACTGAAATAGCTGTCTTGTTCTCCCAGTGATGGTAGTGTCCTGGTAACACAAAGGCAACAGAGCCAGTCCACAAAAGCCCGCAGAAGTCACCTCTCCCTCATTCATTTTGACCCACAGCTCAGAGTTCAAGCCACCCGGGCAGCTCCTTCAGTGCAGTGCATTCTTCTGGTTTCTCATGAATCCTTTGTCAAGTCTTTGGCCTCTCCTTCCACCAAAACCCAACTGTGTTTTCCTCCTGTTGATGGGGAGGTATTACAAGGCTCATATTAGCTGTTTCATATTTGCCTCATTATGTTCCCCCCGAGACTTATTAATATGGCTGGTGTGTGTCAGAAGCTGGTGTTACTGTCTGTTGCAAACATCCCATGGGATGATATGCAGTCCCAGCATTGTGTCTGGTGGCTTCTGTCACATCCTTTATTCCTGATACTTCCAAATTTAACCATGACACCACTGCTTCTGAGAAGGAAGTTGAAAAAAAGAAGAAAAATGGTGGTGTTGATTTTGGTTCTTCGTATATGTATTCCATGTGTGCATCTGATAATGCTGCTGTCTCTGGTTTCCTATATGTAAGAACACGGCTCTAGTGAAACATTCTTATGTAACCGTATGTGTCATAAACTCAGTGAACACACTTTAATTGCAAAATTCCAACAAATTTACAGATTACAGTTGTCCCTTGGCGTCCAAGGGGGATTGGTTCCAGGATCTCCCACAGATAGTGAAATTCGAGGATGCTCAAGTCCGTTATATAAATGGTGTAGTATCTGCGCATAACCTACACACATTTTCCTATACTTTAAATCATGTCTAGATTACTTGTAATACCTAAAACAATGTAAATGCTATGTAAATAGTTATACTGGGTTTTGTTATTTTTTATTGTTGTATTATTTTTTAATTTTTTTTACAAATATTTTTGACCCACAGTTGGTTGAATTTGTGAATGGTTGAATACATGGATAGAGAATCCATTAAAAAAACAAAAACTGACTGCATTTGAAGACAAACTAGGAATGTTTATTTTGGTTCATGATTATTTTTGGGTTTTTTTGTTGTTCAGATGGATTTTGTGGTTTTTTGTTTGTGTATTTTAGGAGCTTTTCTTGTCATTGTTTTCCTTTAATTGTGTTTTAATTAGGTACATATCAGAGCACCTTATTGAACCTTACATCGTGTTATTCTTGTACTTCACCTTACCAGTATCTGAAGAACATTTCATGCTCCTATGTATACTTTTCATGCTCCTATGTATTTGGAAGTTCTGCTCTGCCTTCCAGAGCAAAAGAAGCTGTAGTTCTTCTCAGCAGTTTTGCTATTTAAGCCATCTGTTGAAAACGATTAACTGCTACTGCTGTTGCTTAAATGTTTTTCAAATATGCCCCATCGTGTTCATTCCCACTCTTTACTTCATTAGATCAAGGTTTCGTCATCTCTAGTGGAACTAGGGTCTCCTGACTACTTTTCCTGCTTTCTGTCTCTTTCCCTTTTATTGTTCATCAACTCAGGGATCTTTTAAAAATGTAAATCTAAACTGTCCCTTATAGGTGTCAGTGTCCCTGTTGATTCTCAATTAAGTGTGGTATATGAGGGCCTTTATTTTTGTTTTATTTTTTTAAATTCTGACCCCAGTATCATACAATAGGAAGGGCCTTTATTAGCAAGTCATCTTCTCTAGATGCTATGCACTCCTACTTCTCAAAAAAAACTTCTTGTTGTAGCCCAAGAAGGCCAGGATCTCTCTTTTCCCACTTTTTCCTCTGCCTGGAATGCCCTTTTTTCCAGTGAACACCTATTCACCATTTAATATGTGCTCAAAATTTATCTTCTGAATGGTGCCTTCCGTGACTTCCACAGACAGCACAATATACTCTTTTGCCTGTGTTTTCTTACACATTTGTCAATTTCAAGAGTTTAATTGAATAAAGAAATAATAGCATTTACTTTGTAGCATTTTAATTACTATATATTGGCACAAGTACTTCCATTTTTTTAAAGTATTATAAATATAAAATTTATGGAGCTGTAGATAATATAGTCAAATATTTACCTTCCTTACTCAGTTATTAATTTAGTTATGCATAATTTAAATCATATATAAAACAGTATTTTAATTTAGAAATAGTTTTTCTCTCATTTTCACAATTTTATGAAGACTCTTCATATATCCTGATATTGTTTGTCATTACCAGAGCCACATTTTGAGTCATCAAGTATACTTTTCTCAGAGTATACCATCTTTACATCTATTTGTTTGAAATACAGTGCTTTTAAAACTTGTGCATGATACTGTCATTAGAAATTTGTCTACAAGCTATAAGAGCCTATTTGACTAGTGTAGGATGGTGACTCTTTTAATTCAGTCTATAGATATTTAATTATGACCTCCTTAAAGTAATTAATTACAGTATTTTAATGGTCATTAATATGCTTTTTTTCCAACAGTATCTACCCTTTGCATTGTGCATAACCCCAGGAATGATTATTGTCTATTAAATGTCTTTCTCTTCTTTTTTTTTAATATTAATTCCATCACATGACCTTCTAAACACCCAAACTAGTACTAATTGCTACTGTTTCTTTCCCAAACATTATTTTGTTAAAAAAAAAAAAAAAGTAATTGAAAAGATTTCTACTTCCTGTAATGATGGACTGGGTCACTCAACTGATTCCTTCAAATTTTATTTTCTAGGACAAGATGCATGGCCAGGCCTCCAACCTGTGACACAGGGAACCATATCTTCCCAAAAGGAAGATCATCTAATATTTTGAACAGTAATAAAATCCAGAGATTCTGAGCTATTAGTGCCCCTAATGGTTTGGGAAAATAAACATTCTCTTTGGAGGATAACCTCACCTTTGACCTCAAATAACTCTACAAAAAATATCTAGCAAAGATAGTTAGACAATGAAGAGATAAGAAACCATGAGTGATAGCCAGAAGAAATAATAGACAATAAGACACACCCACAGGAACTCCAGATATTGGGATTATTAGAAATAAATGACAAAAGAACTATTTACAGTGTTCAAAGAGGTTTTTAAAAGCCAAGCTTAGATTTCATCTGGAAATCATAAGCACTAAAATAACAGATTTGAGAATGAGCTACATAGGAATTCTAGCACTGAGAAATAACCAAAATTAAGAAAGCAGTGGGTGAGTTTAACATCAAATAGAGCTAAAAAATAAATCATTAAAGAAGACAAATCAGAAGAAATAATGAAAACACAGCATCAAAAACAAAAGATAATAAAATATTGAAAAGAAGAATAAGAGATACAGAGAACACAGTGATGTCTAATATGCTAATTCAACTCCCAGAAACCCAAAAAAAAAAAATTTTTTTTTTTTTTTTTTTTTTTTTTGAGACAGAGTCTTGCTTTGTCGCCCAGGCTGGAGTGCAGTGGCACGATCTCGGCTCACTGCAACTTCTGCCCCCTGAGTTCAAGCACTTCTTCTGACTTAGCCTCCCGAGTAGCTGGGATTACAGGCATATGCCACCATGCCCGGCTATTTTGTATTTTCAGTAGAGATGGGGTTTCACCATATTGGCCAGTCTGGTCTCGAACTCCTGACTTCAAGAGATCCACTGCCTCGGCCTCCCAAAGTTCTGGGATTATAGGTGTGAGCCACCGTGCCCCATCCAGAAAGAAAAGTAAGAATATAGAGTCAATATTTGAAAAGATAAACGCTGCAAACTTACGAAAGTCTATGAAAAACATCACACAAATTCAAGCAGTCCAAGAAATTCCAGGCAGAATGTATTTTTTAAATCCTTACCTAGATATATTACAGTGAAACTGTAGAAACCCAAAGATGAATAGAAAATTATAAAAGCAGCTGGAAAAAGAAAGCAGATCTTATTCAAAGCAGTGACAGACTGACAGTAACCTTCTCACTCAACAGGAACATGGAAGCCACAACAGAGTACAGTGGTACCTTTCTAACATACAAAAAGAAAATAACTGCTGCACAGAAAAAAGTATTTAATAAATGAAGGTGAAATAAAAGACATTGTCAAGTCAACAAAACAGACACATACTAAAATGAATTTCTAAAGGGTACCCTTAAAATATAAGCACTGGACATCCAAGAATATAATAAATACATGGATGATGCTTAATGAATATTGACTACATAAAATAATAATGTCTTAAATTTAAATATATATAAATATTTACATATATTCTATTATAATACATTACAAAAATAGCATATAAATCAGGAGGAGTAAATGAAGTTAAGGTGTTCTAAACTCTTTACATGGTGTGACAGAAGGAAAAAGCTATCAATTTACATTACACTTTGATAAGCAAAGGTAGAATATGACCTTCAGTGAATAAAAAGACTACTAGAAGATTAATAAATAAATAAGCTCCTATCTCATGGCTATGAGATAGGAAAATATTTCTTAAATAGGACACAAGAAACACTAAAAGGAAAAAATTGATAAATGCATTATATTAAAATTAGAATCTTTGTTCATCTGGACACTATTGAAAGAGGGAAAAACCACAGCACAGAGTGGGGAAAAATATTTGCAACACATACAACTACAAAAAGATTCATATCCGTATCAACAAATCATTAAGAAAAAGACTCATAACTTAGAAAATGGAGAAAGAGATTTGAACAACGTGTTCTCAATTAAGGAGATCCAGATTGCCTTAAACATATGATAATGTGCTCAATCTCATGTATCAGGGAAATACATATTCAAACCACAGTGAGATACCACTGCACACCCAACACAATTGTTTACATTTGAAAGAAAGACTCACAATACCAACTGTTGATGAGGATGTGGAATCGCAGGGATTCTTCCACTCTGCTGGTGACAATATAAATTACAATCATTTTGGAAAACAGTTTAGCAGCAATTCTATTCATATATGTGTGACTAAACAAAAATGTGTTTATAGCAGTATTATTCAAACTAGCCCACAACTAAAAAAAAGCATCTATCAATAGTAAAATGGATGAATTACAGTGTATTCCTACAATGAATAGCAATGAAATATACTCACAAGAAGTGAGTGAATCTCACGTTGAGCAAAAGGAAGACAAAAATTATACATCCTGTAGGATTTCATTCATGTGAAGTGCAAGAAAGGGCAAAACTAATATCTAATCTTAGAAATCCAGGTAATGGAGGAGGAGAGGGAATAGGTGTATGGTAACTGGGAGAGGCACTAGCAGGCTCGTAATATACTTTTTCTTAGTCTGATTGTTACTCACATAGATGTGTTCCCTTTGTGATAATTCATCATCAAGCTGCACACTTATGATCCATGTGTTTTTCTATATATAGTTTGACTTCAATTAAAAATGTTAAGACAAAAAAGTAATTGAGAGAGTACCCAGTAATATATGAGATTTATAAGGACTGAAATATAAATCAATAACCTCCTTAGGATGATTTTGAAGAAATCCCTCCCTTAAACTGGTAATATGGAGTGTTTTTTACCTTTGTTTCTCTCCTAATAAGACTGTGAATTTGGTGGGGACAGGCTCTGTGTAGTCATCTCTGCCTGACAGAGTGGACTCTCCCTGTTTGTGGGATTCATGAAATAATGTACTAATGTGAGAAATGTATTTCTGTTCCCAGGTTAAGAAAACGACTGAAGCCACCTTGCAGACAATACAAGATATGGTCACCATCGAGGACTATGATGTTTCTGAATGCTTCCAGCACAGTCGCTCCACAGAATCTGTGAAGTCCACTGTCTCTGAAACCTACCTGAGTAAACCCAGCATCGCCAAGAGAAGAGCCAACCAGCAGGAAACCGAACAATTCTACTTCATGGTGCGCCCGCCACTTCCCAAAAGCCGCACGACAGAGCTCAGATCTCGGATTCCCAAGTGCCGCTTCTATAGTCGCATCCGAATCATCTGGGGTTCTTTTTGTTAAAATAGACTCCTGTCTACCATCAGAGTTCCTGATTCAGTCAGTCTTGGAAAGAGTTTAGGAGTTACTTAGATGTTAGTTAATTAGTTAGTTAGGAGTTATTTAGTTAGAGGACTGGTATAAAACAATACTTTTAGCTGGGCACAGTGGCTCATGCCTGCAATCCCAACACTTGGGAGGCTGAGGTGGGAGGATCATTTGAGCCCAGGAGTTTGGGACCAGCCTGGGCATCATGGCAAAACCCCATCTCTACAAAACACATATATATATATTATATGTATATATATATATATTATATATATTAGCCAGCAGGCATAATGACATGCAACTGTAGTCCCAGCTACTTGGGAGGCTGAGGTGGGAGGATCGCTTAAGCCCAGAGGCAGAGGTTGCAGTGAGCTGAGATCACTGTACTGTACTCCAGCCTGGGCAAGAGAGTGAGACCCCAACTCTAAAATTTAAAAACACACAGTACTTTTAAACTTCAGTACCCATACATGTCACCAGGAGAGCTGGTGAAAGTGCCAGTTCTAATTTCCAGAGGTCTGGTACAGAAGGAACCTGAGAGTGTGCCTGTCTCCTAGGCTCCCAAGGTTGGCTGATGCTGCTGGTCTGCAGACCACACTTCAAGTAACAAGTTTCTAGGATCTAGAAGATCCAAGTGGCTGGATTTTAGATCTATGAAAAGTTCCTTGACATTGAATAATTTTTAAAAATTAAAAATTAGGCTGCGTGCAGTGGCTCACACCTGTAATCCCAGTACTTTGGGAGGCCGAGGCAGGCGGATCACCTGAGGTCAAGAGTTCAAGACAAGCCTGGACAATATGGAGAAACCCCGTCCCTACTAAAAATACAAAAATTAGCCAGGCGTGGTGGCAGGCGCTTGTAATCCCAGCTACTCAGGAGGCTGAGGCAGGAGAATCACTTGAACCCCGGAGGCGGAGGTTGCAGTGAGCCAAGATCGAGCCACTACACTCCAACCTGGGCGACAAGAGTGAAACTCTGTCTCCAAAAAAAAAAAAAAATTTAAAAATTATTCTTGCCTTTTGCAGAAACTCAGAGAATATTTGGAAGGCAGTAATCTCATCACGAAACTTCAAGCCAAACATGACTTGCTGCAGAGGACTCTGGGAGAAGGTGAGTTATCCGAAATGTATAGGAAGATGACCTGGATGATACATCGTATCATGCATGTATTCCAGAAAGAGTATGAATTGTATATTTGTGCTTTAAGAAGCAGAGGACACTCTGTGTTTCGATTTGGTTTCATTTGTGTATGTCACGATCAAGTTCTCCTGGCACTATTTTCTTCTAAAGCGTGGTGCTAACCTTGAGGAAGTATAGTGAAATCTAGGGAGGGCTGGAAAGTCAATACCGAGCTCCTAGGGAGGGATCTTCAGAGCATGGTGTTCCTGATGGTAGAAAAGTCTGGAGACGCTGCCCCTCCCCTACCTGCTGACCCCCAGTCTCTTCTTCCTTCCCTTCTCAGGGTTCTGCACCCTTCCAACCCCACCCCTGTTTGTTTTAATGGGCGAGTATTTGTTGTTCCATCTATTGCCTGTTTAGACTCTGGAAACCAGTTAAACCAGTTTGGGTGATTTTTTTTCTTTCGGTAGGGATCGGCTATAGTTGAGAAACAATCTTACAGTATAAGTAGATTGCTATTTCTAATAATAGTAACAAAAACAACAGCAACAGCTAAGACTTGTAAGGCTTTCTCTGGGCCAGGCTTTGTTCTGAGTCGTATATTTTGCTGTACACTATTAATTTCTCCATTTTTACAAATGAGGAAACTGAGGGGGGCATGGGAATATTGGCAAAGGGGACTGTATAAATGTTAATGTTTATCTTTGTCTTGATGAAATTTAAAAGGAAAAAAAATACAAGCCAAGTCCCTGTCTTAAGTGCTTCATAGTCTGTAACTTTATCTTTTACTCACACTAGACCCTGCCAGAAGTTAGAAAAAGTAAAAGAGAACATGGAAGGGAGTGGGAAATGAGAGGACTGAGTTGTGTGAGTAACTCAGGTCAAAAAAGAGATTACCCCTCTTAGACCTAAATTCTTGCCTCCTACCATTCTGGAATCTTTCTTACCCATAAAGTTTCCATCACCTTATCTCCTAGTTTCCACCACAAGAACTCATCGTCCTCAGGGAATGACCACATGGAGAAAGGTTATCATGACCTAAGAACCATGTCTGACACAGTTAGGATGAAAAGGCCAATTTCACCTAGAAGGGGGGGGAAAAAAAAGCAACACTTAAACTACTAAAAAGTGTCATTAAAAAATAAAATAACCAAGTACAGCGTATGAACCTTCACACACTAGATTAAATTAGATACTGAATCAAAAAGCAAAAGTTATGAAAGACATTTTAAGAACAATTAGGGAAGTTGAAATATAGACTGTATGTTAAATGATGTTATTGAATTAGTATTAATTTGATGTGATAATGTTAGCATTAGATATGATAATGGTATTATGATTATAAAGAAGAACACTCTTATTCTTAAGAAATGCTTGCTAAAGTGTCATGATGTCTGCAACTTACCATCAAATGGTTCCAAAAAAAAAAAGAGGGAGAGAGAAAGAGAAAGAGAGAAGGTACAGTCAATGTGGCAAATGTTAACAGCCAGAAAATCTACATGAAAGAGATGAGGATGCTTCCTGTACTGCTCTTTTAACTCTTCTGTAGGTTTGAACTTAAAAAAAAAAAAGTCTTTTTATCTTTGAATAGTTTTCTTACAATTGTGTCCTTTTTTTTTCTTTTTTCCCCTCACCGTATCATGTAGTGTCTTTTTTTTTTTTTTTTTTTTTTCAATTTTTCACAAATGCCTGATATTTCAAGTGATGCCCTCAAGGTCAGTTGCCAGCCCCAAAGCATAAATTATCCTAAGTGTAGATGAACGCTTACAGGTACAAAATCCTACCCTGTGAGGATGGATTCCACTTTAGAAATTGTGTTTTGAGATCATGAAGTAGTGCGGGAATTCATTCTTGGAACTGCATGCAGACACGTGTGTTAATATGCTTGGGGCCACATTCTGAAACTTTTATGATACCTATTCAACATGGATTCTCTTGTGTCTCCTAGAGAGAAAACCCCAATGCTTAATATTCTTTTACATGTCATTATTGGATGGGGCTATATTCTAGCCAATTTATTGAATCCACATGCCAAATTTCATCTTTAGCTTCTGAACTGCATATATCTATATTATACTTTGTGAACTGCAAGCAAGAATTTTCTTTTTTTTTTTTTTTTTTTTTTTTTTTTTTTGAGATGGAGTTTCGCTCTTGTCGCCCAGACTGGAGTGCAATGGCCCAATCTCAGCTCACTGCAACCTCCACCTCCCGGGTTTAAGTGATTCTCCAGCCTTGCCTCCTGAGTAGCTGGGATTACAGGCATTTGCCACCATGCCTGGCTAATTTTGTATTTTTAGTAGAGACGGCGGTGGGCGGGGGGGTGTCTCACCATGTTGGCCAGGCTGGTCTCGAACCCCTGACCTCAGGATCCACCCACCTCAGCCTCCCAAAGTACTGAGATTACAGGCATGGACCACCGTGCCCAGCTCAGGATTTCTTTATCTCGGAATTTTTTTCAATGGGCTGTGGTATACCAGGGACACAAGCTGTATTGAGGTATATAAGACCTTCACAGGACTCAGTTTATGCTGCAGAGGAAACTGGATGGCTTTCATCCATCAGCAGCAGGCACACTAGCCTCTGCCCACTGGTTGCAGACCTCTCTGCTTCCTAGCCCTGCCCCTTTTGCAGGCTTGGTGGCACACCAATTGATGGTCACTGCCTGAATATGACACTGGCAAATTTGCCTAGAGAAAAGCTGAGCATGGGAGACATGCCACACCTCTTAGCTTAACCATTATAAGCCTGCTGGCTTTCTGTGCAAGCCCTCTTCATGTTAATAGGCTACATCAAAGGAGACCAGGAGAGTTAATGGCGCCCATCCCATAGTGAAGTAATCCCATGGTGAGCTCTTAAGGAGGAATCTGAGTCCAGATTTGGTGTAATAGGGTTACTAGTACAGGATTCAATGGTATGTTTGGGGACAGTCCTGACTTTTTATATGGAAATTGCCTCTCTGAAGTATACTAGACTCACCACTGCAAAAACTGCCTTCATAGTAAAACAAATAGAGCCTAACCCGAAGATTTAGCAGTTGCTCGTCCACAGCTGAATCTGTAACTACAGACATGTGTTTGGCCTGCCTTACTGCTCGCTTTTTGGTAGGCTGCCAATGGCCCAGTAAGTTCTTTGATTTACAACATTGTGAAGCAACTAGATTGGGCTCTTAAAGTGGCACTGTCAAAATTCAGAATTCCAAATCTTCGAAAACTACTGAAATAGAAGGAAACACGCAATGAGTTGTTAAGACCAAACTCATCATTATCATTTTCTTCAACCCTTAGCAACACCATTATATCTTATTGTGATGTCATTTGTTTTTAAATCATAGAAGTTAAATTGACCACAGTAAATGAGATATATATATCTATAAAACTGAGGCACTGAATTTTTTTTTCTTTTTCAGTAATGAGCCTTAATGTTCACATTGACTTCTTTGTGTGCAACATTTGGAGCTAAGGGGTTGCAAATATCAGTGCAATTTTGCCAAACAGAAAATCTGACACTAGGAGCTGAGCTCCATTATTATATTGCTTCTTGCCCTGGGCATAAGGTTTCTGACAAAGGAATTTAATAGGTTATCCTCATACAATCCATTGTCTGTCTTTGAGTAGGAGTACAAGTATACTTTCAGAAGGGAAGCTGATTGTGAGTAATTATGGTTTTTTAGAAAAGCACTGCAGTAGTTGGTGTTCTTAAGGAAGAAAAAGGACTGGAAAGTAATGCCAGGAGTTCTCATCAGTCATTCATTAGGGAGCAAATCCAGGATGCCTGTGTCTCATTTGAGCTATACACATTTTAAGTCTTTCATCTCCTTTTTTAAAATATCAAATTGCCACCAAACTATATTTTGGTTTTCCCGTTAACTATATGTAAGAGATAAAATACATTTAGGTGTGAAAAATAATTCACTTCATAATTCTCAAGTGAAATTTAAGAGTAGCTGAAAAAAAATGTTTGCACCAAGAACAAGTTAAGCCTGGGGCATTTGTTTCCTTCACAATGGCTTGCATGTTCGGGGGTGTGGCGGCGGGGGAAGGAGTGGTCCGTTGTTTTTAATAATTAAGTAGCTTTCCAAAGAAAATGATTGAAATCTAATCCTCAGACTGCTGGAAGCTTTCACATTTCTCTGGGAAGAAGAGTCTTCTAAGCTTGTGTGTTATTGATCTATTAATGATGATACTGATTAAAAAATAAAACCTCATTCATCAGTTGAGACACACTCAGGACTATTAGCTGAAAAAACGATGGATGTGGTAGTGTGGTTACACTGTGAATGATAGTTCTTGCAAAGTTTGCTCTTGGTTCATTATTCAGAATGTATCTGTTATAGGTTTTTAATTTTTTATCTTATACTATAACTATGGATGGATGGAGCAAAATAATTTTAAACATTTTATGTATCATTTTCTAAATCTAGGGAATAATTTGTTAGGATATTGTAACAAAAATGGCAGAATTTCAAAGTTATAACATCTCATTTCTAAGGAATTCTCATGGCATCATTATCATTGAATCACTTGAAAGTGATTACCTATGTTATCAAATTTACGTTTATAGATATGTATTAATTTAATGTAAATATTTATAGAATTTATTAAATTTATTTAAATATTCAGTATTTTGTATTTGGCTTTAGGCATATGAGGCAGACAGAATTGTAAGCTGTAATCCCTACCTTTCTTCTAGGATCTTTCAACATATTTGCCAGGGAAAAAGACTTAATGTTTTTAAGGGTGGTACATTATAGTGCTTGGGAGCTAGTACATAGTTATAGTTCCTGGGAGCTCAGGACTGGGATTAAAACAAACCTGGACCTGAGTGCCACACCCACCCCATACTAATAGCGTGACCTTGGGCAAGTCACTTTTCTATATGCTCAGTCTTTTCTGTAAAATAAGGATAATAATAGAAGCTACCTCATAAAGTCATTGTGAAAATTGTGAGTTAATATATGTAATACAAAGTGCTTATGATGGTGTCTAATAAATATTAGATGTCATTGCTGTTTTTATTGTTACTAATATATATTGCATCATACCTAATTAGACTTAATGCTATCATAAAGTATACAAAATAACAACATAATACAGCACAAGCCATACAGTTTCTCTACCCTCAACCCTTTGCACATTCTACTACCTCACACTGGGTAATCTTATGTTGCTCCTATGGACCCAACACAACCTAAATGGTGGTGACTCTGACATCTTTATCTCCAGCCCTGTCTTTTCTCTGTGCTCTAACCCTGTATAGCCAGCTTCCTGCCGAACACTTCCATTAGGATATCCCATAAGGCACCGCATACCAGTCAGCTCATCATCTGCCCCCTCTTCTTCTCAGTAGACCTTCGCTCCCATTCATGAATAGCTATAAATTATTCTGAAGTTCTGTGTACACCTTCACCTTTTTCTTCTCCTCCAAAGTAGAAGGCCAGCAAAAGGAAGGGACTTATAACTTAAATAAGTAGAACTGAGAAGAGGAGGAGGAGGAGATTCTTCCCTTCCCTTCATCCCCACTTCAAGTCATGGCCATGAACTCATTCTGCCAACACTTTTATTGTGGCCTGGCCCTATGTAAAGAAAGGTAGTCTCAGGTTTTAACTGTTTGCCCCTTTTTTATCAGTAGATATTAATCAAATCCTGTATGTTATTTGTTATTCAAGAGGAGATAATAGAGTAAAAGACTCTGCTGCAGCCTGGGAGTGTTGATTCACCGTTCCCAACAAGCCAGTTTTCTTTACCATTGTCATGTTGGCCTTGCCCTAGAAATCTGAATCACTGCGTTATGATATGATAGGCTAGGCTTAGCTATTTGTGCTGCAACGTGACCATCCCCTGCCAGCTATATTTTCAAGCTGTTTCAAGACCATATCATTATTTTGCAAACAAACCAGCTGAATGGTTCAACTTTCCCACATTCCTTCCCAGCACTCCTCACTAAACGTACAAAGCAACCAATAAACACATGCAAACTTGAAATTATTGCCGATTGTTGGAGCACTACAAAAATTCAGCCCTGTTGCTTAAAACAAGTCAAGAAACCCAAATGTATAAGAAGTTTGTGTTTTAATGGACAGAGAACTCCGTGAAAGGCTTTTAGTTTACAAGCTGGTGGAATGTAGTATCATTTAATGTCCTTGTACTTTAATATTCACAAATGTCATTTCTGATTACAAAATACAACTTCTCTCCAGTCCCCTGATTCATATTATAGAAAGAACACCAACTTAGTCTAAGGAAAATTGAACCCTCTCAACTTTATTTGACCTCATCCTTCTCCCCAACAAGTGTCAGTCAAAACAGAGAGAATAGCAAACATGTAAATCTTGGATGTGTCTTATTTGTATTTCATTTTTGGGCTTACAGTTATGATCAAGCAGCTATTCTTGTTTCTTTTCTTAAAAAAAAAAAAAAAACCACCTCAAATTGCCAAGCGAAACATGATTCTCAAATCTATAGAATTTATTGCATTTTATGTATAGATTTTATGAAATGTTAACTCTGAATTATTTGTCTATCTTCATATGCTATCCTCATGTTTTCTACCATAAAAATGTGTAAGTTATTATAAATTCAACATTTTAAAATAAGGGACAGGAGATACAAAAGAGTACCACATACAGTCCACTGATTCCATTCAGTTTACTTACTTTAATTTTTTTTCTGCAGGTCATAGAGCTGAATATATGACTACAAGGTAGGAAAATATGTTATCATATAACTTATAGCATATTTCACTTTCTCTTTAACAAGAAGCAACCATTTCAGTGCTGAAAGAATTAACATGTTTTGTTAATGAATACGGGAGATAGTTTTGGCTTGACAAAGCATAGCAACATGAAATGTTTGGGCTTCTCACAAGACTAGGTATGTTCTGGCTTATTTAAGGTTTCCCTCTGGAATTGTAAAGCTCTTTAATAGGCAGAAACGGTAACAAAAACCTAAGTTAAACAGGCTTGGTTTATCTAATCCAGAACACTTCAAGTGTTTCTAAATAGTATGACAGGACTTTTGATTTGATAGTTTAATTTAAAAAAACAATATGATGTACATCTGCATAAGTAGAAAGTATAATTATTTTCTGTTCCTATTTTCCTTTAGTCATATAAAAATTACAGCTGGCTGGGTGCAGTGGCTCAGCCTGTAATCTCAGCACTTTGGGAGGCTGTGGTGGGTGGATCACCTGAGGTCAGGAGCTCACGACCAGCCTGGCCAATGTGGTGAAACCTCGTCTCTACTAAAAATACCAAAAAATTAGCTCGACATGGTAGCATGCGCCTGTAATCCCAGCTACTCAGGTGGCTGAGGCAGGAAAATCACTTGAACCCGGGAGGCGGACGTTGCAGTGAGCCTAGATTGCACCACCACACTCCAGCCTGGGTGACAGAGTGAGACTCCATCTCTAAAAATAAAAATTAGAGCTATATCGAATATCTTTAAGATTTTAGCTCTCTATATATTCTCCATTTTGATTCACTTTAAACATTTAACTTTTAACATACTCCCATATTGTACTTTTTTCAATGAAAGAGAGGATTGTAAAGCTACTACAAGAAGGAAAAGCCATTTGGGCAGCAGATTCTGATCTGGGTTGGGGAAAGTTTGTGGCAACTTTTATTTTTCTATGTCACCATTTGTGCAACAGACATAAATTACCTAATTAGCATAGCAAGATGTTGCACTTTTGAAATTGAGTTATCTTTGAAATAAGAGGCATTTAGAACACTGGTATATCTGTTGCAGTAATTGGCAAGTCGACTTTCAAGGATCTATGATGTTATTGCTGGGCAGCTTATTCATAAGGAAGCCTCTTATACTTCTTGGTAAACCAACTAGAAAGATACAGCTCCTGACTTTTCCAAACCTAATAAAAGAAAAAAACACTGAGGTTTTTCTTCACTGTGTCAGTGAAAAAGAGGACTGTAACCTCAACCTGGTAATATGCAGCTTATAGAGATGTTTTTCACTTGTAGCATCTCCTTGCAGTATCAATTATTTTACCTGTTGTTTCTCAATTATAATTAATGTAAGGCACTTCAAAAAAAGAGATTTTTTTCAAAAGCAGAAATGGAAATATATTAATTTGCAATGCGAGCTATAATTGCCAAATAGACTAGATACTCACGTCAACCTGACCAGTACTTCCTCTCATGTGGGCATCCTCTATAGGAAACCAGATTATCAGGAAGTCATGTGGTAGCCACAGAGTCAGAATGAGTCACGCAGTTGGAATGTTGAACATCCCTGGCTCTGTTCACTTGATGTGGGCGTAGCAGAGCAAGAATCGTCAGACCTCCACCATGAAAATTACTTTGATAAGCACTCAGGCAGTTCGTTTGCATTCCAAGTTCCTCTCATAACTTGCATGTGTTCACGTTTACCATACTATAGAATCCTACAGAGGTGATTTTCAGGCCTTTGATAGAAGACTCAAAAGATATCCCTCCATTAGCCAGCATTACCCTGCGTCTCCCAGTCATGCGGGGACAATGATTCAGGGCATTGGAGGTTTTTGGCTCCGTCTACAAGATTGGCTTGCTCCATGAATCAGTGACCAAACACAATTCTAATCTCCTTAGCTTTGTCAGCTTCTCCAAATATCACCAGATGTGAAGCTCTCTTGGACCTTATTGTAATAACCACATTTTCTAGTTTCATGCTTTGGTATCTTGGGGCCTTGCTGATTCCAGAAGTACTTCCCCTCCCAGGATTAGCCAATTCCTAGCAGTAGTAAGAACTGGCTTGCAAGTGTGCCTTTTGTATGCAAGTCAGGTGATCCAGAGGACCTACCTCCAACCACCTCCTTCATGGTTCTGACACTCAAGGCCACTCTTCCCCTTCCCTAATCACCCCAAGGCCAGGTATGGGACAATTTAGGGACAGTCCCTATGCCCCAAAGCCCACTGGAATCATTCCAAGTAGCCTATTCTAAACCTGCTTCCCCAGCTTCTCCCATTCCCTACAGTGGGAACCACAATAAAGACTCTTGCCCACATTTTCCTTTGTGCCTTCTGCCTCCTGACCAACCCTGGTGCTTCCTTCTGTGGCTTCCCTGGTGGTGGGGCGTGTCCCCAGCTCTTGGGAACTGTGAGTAACAAACTATCTTTTCAGTGGTAGTTGTCTCCTGATCCTTGGCCTCACCATACCTGAATAAAAATGAAATCCACATTTTAAAACACTTCTAAAATAGTGAAAGGAGTGGATGAAATCAAGTATGTAGGGTTAAACCCTTTGGTGGTTGGTTGTTTTGTTCTTTTTACACTTATCAGATTCTTTCCTCCATGAATGGCCAGAATTCAGTGTATAAAAGAGATCTCAGAAATTGCAACCATGGCAGGAAATGATAGGTTGCCTGGTAGAAGTTTCCATATTCCCTCCTAGACACTCGCAAAGGCTCCTTTTAACCTCGCCAGCACTGTGGAACTTCAGGTGCTGTGCACCCCATTCATCATATGAGCCCATCTACTGGGAGGGTCTTAGAATTTAGCTATGGAAGTCTGTACCAGTAGGTTTGTTTCCATACATGATAGTGTCTTAGGAAGCTAGTCAGGCTTCCGTGTAACTTCTTGGGATCTGGTATATGAACCAGACCTTCTGAACTTAAAACTAAATGAACTAAAAAAGATAAATTTTCCTAGAGTCTGAAGCTTAATGAAGGGCTTTACACAGTTTCCCGGTGTGGTGTGTATCCTCCTATAAGCCTTGCAATTAAGAAGGAGTTTTGCATTAAAACATCCAGAGACAGGTCTCAGGGCTCTCCTTCCATGTATTTCATTCAGCACAGTAGCAGAAGTTGAGTCAGGTAATTCTGGCCTTCTTTCCACTAACGGGAGAGAGCAGAAGAGGTTCTCTCTGCAGTCACAGGGCAAGGTGGTGCGGAGTTTCTCAATAGACCACCTGCTGCACTAGATGTGCGTGTGTCAGAGAGAATGGTTTATTCACCAGAGCAGATGGGCAGACTGGAGAGGAAGAGAGTCTGCAGTGGCATAAACGAGTACATCCTCAGATATTTAGGTGGTGGAATAGTTCGTTCTAAAGAAATAATAACTCATGCGAACCTGTATGTCCCCCAAATTAGAAAAAGCAGTGAACCCAAACTATTTTTTTTACTTGTAATCCATTAATAGTTACTTTTGCATAAAATAAAATCCCATTACTCCTGGAGGGGTATCGAACAGATGTGATGTTACTTGCATTGGTTTGCTGGACTGAGTGAGGAGGCTCACGCCTGTGATCCCAGCACTTTGGGAGGCCACAGTGGAAGGATCTTTTGAGCCCAGGAGTTCAAGACCAGCCTGGAAAACATAGGGGGCACTGTCTCTACAAAAAATTTAAAAATTAGCTGGGCATGATGCCATGCACCTGTAGTCCTAGCTGCTTGGGCTGAGGTGGGAAGATCCCTTGAGCCCAGAAGGTGGAGGCTGCAGTGAGCCATGATCATTCCACTACACTCCAGCCTGGGTAACAGAGCAAGACTCTGTCTTAAAAAATAATAATAATAATTTTAAAAAATAAAAATTAAAAAAAATTACATCTACCTAAAAATGTTATATTTAATTCCTCATCTGGTGATCTACCAGAGCCCTAATCTTTATGACCGGTTGTATCTTACTGTGTGACTTGTAACCCAGAGAGCAAGAATGCTGGTGTGTAACGTTTGGCCAAATAACTAACGAGTCTACTTGGTAGTGTGTATTTTAAAACAAACCAGCAAACAAACAAATGTCAGCTGCAACATACAGGGAAACAGCAGTGTGAATAAACAATTTGTGTGTTTTTTGATATAGAAGTGAAAGTAAATAAATGGGAAATGGGAAGGACTGTTTTCCCCTGTGACTGGGGGAGGGGAAGGAACCCAAGATTCCCATGTTTTGTAATATTGATGTGACCTATAGATGTTTCATTTATTGTTTGATTTCTGCCATGCTCAGTAATTATATTCCCTTCCCTTAGGCCTCCAAATGTTCCCCCTAAGCCCCAGAAACACAGGAAGTCCAGGCCCCGCTCACAGTATAATACTAAGTTGTTTAATGGGGATTTGGAAACATTCGTCAAGGTACTGGCACCAGCCATCTGGGTGGCTGATCTCCATGCTTCTTACTATAATGGTCTCAGCCTCTTGTAAGAGGAGGAAGGTCATTATGTCCAAGTCTGTCCTGGGGCTCTTTGCTTTCCCAGAAAATCAATATAATATTTCCTGAAGTCAGAGAGGAAAGAATATTTGGGTTGAGTGTCTTCAGAAGAGAGAATAAATGTGGGTATTATTATGTGGGCACAAAAGAAAGCCCTCTTTCTTTATTTTTTTTTTTAAAAGAGCCATAATTTATACAGAAAGTTAAAAAGCAACCTGATAAAAATGTTGTATTTTTACTCGTGCAAATGAGATGGCACAAAATATTCTTTAAAGTCTGCTTGTTAGGCTAGCTCTGAAGCACAGCAGGAGTTCTGATTTCCCATGACTTGAGGAATTCATTATATTGAATGAATTGTAAGACCCTATGATCTATACCTTGTATCTCTGCTGTGTTTACTCTTCGTCTTCTTTTTCATCCTGTATTTCTGATAATGCTTCTAGCCGAGGACGAAGAAACTCGCACACAAGACATCAGGTATAGTGCTAGAGGGACGTGAGGGTGCTCTTTCACTGTTGGTATCATTTTCAAGTTGTGCTCATGCTTGGCTTTAATTAGATTGTTAAGGTTTTTAAAAGAAAAATGTTTGCATTTGGAAATTAGACAGGTTTGTAAATGGGTTTTACTTAGAAACTGTAGCAATCAAACACTAGAGGAAAAATGGGTACATTAAACTATTACTTTTTACATTATGTGTTTGGCAAATGTACCAAGTTTGATCAAGGGCTTTTATTAGGGAAAGTCAATGTTAAATACCAAATACACACTTAATACTGGATTATGGACCCTAGTGTGAATTTTACAAAGAAGTAAAGGGCTTGCTTTCTCCTTCATAGTTCACATTTTATGGCATGGGCTGCAGTGTTTCTGCAAACTAAGTTTATCTGAGAAACCACATCATTAATAACCTCCCTTAATGATATGTTACAGATGCCTTACTTTCTTAGGTCTGTTTCTTGAATTTGTGTACTAACAAATAAATGTGCACGCGGCATGTGTAAGGACAGATACATACATACATACATACATACATAGATTAAAAACCTCTGGCAGCCTTAAAAATAGCCCTACTCTGGAATTAAGTGAAAAGCCACTGAAGAACCTAAATAGCAATTACAAATCTGCCTTAAGCCTTAAATCCAGAAGAACCTTATTGGCTCTAATTTAATATAAAATTATTGTCAAATTTGATTATCTATTTTCCCAGCCCCTGGCTTATAAGCAGGGACAAATTAGATGGAGAGAGAGGAACGATAAAATGAAAGCAATGAGATATGCAGCTGATGTCCTGGCAGAGAAAGAGAATATAGAAAAGCTGCAAGATGACGACATAGGATTCTGTTGTATTTGATAATATGGTATGAGAATGGCTGCTTAAGGTGATAGAAAAGCACATTTTATATATTCTTTCGATTTTTCATTAGGAGCAGTTAAATGAAAGTAAATTGAGGTACCAAAGAATAAATAAACCAGCTATCATGGAAAATTCACTTATAGAAGATCTTCACCGCCCAGATGGCACATTGAAGAATCTTTGGTAATAGAAACAATACAGAGGACTCCTTTCCACTTCTAAAACGGGCTTGCTCACTTGAAATCTCCACAGTGTCACTGTGAAGACAGCAAAGTCAAAACCGTTTTTTCTCTTTTTGTCATGGGAAAACTGACACCAAAGGATTAGTTTGAATGATAGATGGAATGCAATCCATTGTTCTTATATTTTCTTACGTTTTCTACGCATGCATCTGAAATCTATAAAATTAAATTAAATTAACTCACATATACTCATTACTTTTTGACTACAAAATTAATTATATCTGAATGAAATACTGATCATAGCTTTTTAAAAAAGCAATTAGTAAATGTAAATACAAGAACATTTTTAAAAATATGAAAACCTAAGACATTTTTTATTGAGAACTTTCTTAGTGCAAACATTTTCCTTTTAATAACCTTGTATTCTTCGCTTTTCTTTTTGTTTTAATACTAAGTTTAGCAGAGATGTAAATTAATGGTCTCCTTTTATCACATTTAAAAATATGTTGCTTTCAGATTAGTGTTCCATGAATTGTTCGTATAGTTTACTACCCCTAAAACACTTACATCTTAAAGAAAAATCCTTTCACATATTCAGTAAGTTGTGATGTAATTACATTACTGTTCCTGAGCCAGCTAGTCCACACTAAAATGTGTCTTTATTCTTAAGAATCTTCTTTAAGAAATTAATAAAATTTATACTCCTAAAACAAATTAACTAATTAGAGAAACTTAATACAGACTCCAGAAGTAATTGAGCCATTAACTGGTTTATACACTGATTAGATTGTCTTAAAACCTAAAATAAGACAATTCCTTAAGAAGTATAATACTCATTCTAGGAATAGTAAAGAGTTTAAATTGCTGAACTGCATTATTCCCAATCCTTCCCCCACTGCTTAATTGGAAAGGTTAATGGATTCTGAATTGTTCTAATATATTAAGACAACCAACTTTTTTTTGCATTTCAAAATAAAATTCCTCATGAATTAATACCTGATGTCAGCTAATCATTTTTGAGCCCAGTGGTTTTGTTTTTTTGGCTTTTTTAAAAAGATCTAATTCCTGAAAAAGCAGAGTCTTAAAAATACATGAAAAATAATTCTGTAGTCAGTAACCTTCTGTAACTTCATGGAGTACATGGCATTGGTACATATTTAACTGTGACCTCAGCAGCCCTTCATCTCATTTGTCATCCTATACATGTTTTAAAACATTGCCACAATTTACATTTGTTTAGTAGAAGGCAGTGACTGTTTTACAAGACGTGGGGAGAGAAGGCCCAAAAATGTTCCTTTCTAAAAAAACGATCTACTCCGATGTACATTTGTGCCATTTTTTTTCTTATTCCTTAAAATATGAAAATGTAATAATGAAAAATCTGTAAGTTCTGATGTAAACTAAATAAATACATGTTTTAATTATCTCTGTAACAATTCTCATATTAGGCATCTATAGATATGGAAGCCCTTTCATAACTTGTCATCTAGGTGATGTACTCTCAGGGATGTCAGAGAGAGAATCCTGAGATGGCTGAAAAGTTGCCTTTCATGATGAATACAGCCAATCAAACTGAAGATGCTATGATTATAACACACAGGGTTCTTTTTAAGCCCATTAAAGATTGAGCACTTGCATAAATAAGCTTTTAAAAATGAGTTATTCACATATTCATTTTGGTATGTGAGTCTTAATATAAGAAAAGAGATGAATTAGCTTTTGACATCTCTAGGCAGAGCAGGGTAAGTTGAAACAGGATTGCCTTAAATGTATTTAATTTGGTTTGCTCCAGAACTGCAAAAATCCCTCTTTAATTACTGTTAAACTATAAGCCTTATTATAATGAGGGGTTTATACCTCTCCCTTGAGCTTAACTGGTTTCTATCCGTTTACCCAGGACTCAGGACAGGTTATTCCCCTCATCGTGGAAAGCTGTATTCGGTTCATCAATCTCTATGGTAAGCCATAAACTACAGAATTCTTATTTCTTAAAAAATCACTAGGAGTGTTTCCGTAAATTTACTTCCTGGGAAAAGAGGGACCTAGACAATGTGATGGGAGTTTTATCCTCTTTGCCTTCTTTTCTCTTTAGGTCTTCAGCATCAGGGGATTTTCAGAGTGTCTGGTTCCCAGGTGGAAGTCAATGATATTAAAAATTCATTTGAGAGAGGTAATTGCATGTCTATCCCTATAAGCAAACCATGTTGAAAAGTCATCATGTTCTGTAAACTGAAGTGACGCCCTCACTCTGTATATCCTCAAAACCTTTCTTTGTATGTACTGCATTAGGGGTGCAGCTATAAGAATCCATTAAGAATAGCTGAGAAATGGGACCAGAACTATAAGCCCTTGTTATTAAAATTAGAAAAGTATATGAGCTCTGCATCCTGGTTGAGGGCTGACATTGATAATCAGTGCCAGGTGTAGCAAATGTGGGGCTGAAAGGTTCTAGAAGAGTGGCCAGGGCAGCCCTGGGCCTAGATAGCAGGTGAGGGAGGCAGCTCCTCCCAGCTGCCCAGCTGCTCCCTTTGTCGGGAGCTCTTCCCTTTTTCTTCTCACTGTCCACAGACTCCTTCCCTGTGACCCTAGCAGGTGCCTTATGCTTGTTCATAATTGGCTGTCAAATAAGTTCTACTAAACTGGGTCATTTACCATATACATTATCTTTTTTCAGTGTCAGTACTTTTTTTCCCTTAATTTTGTATTTTTAACTATTATGGGTACGTAATAGTATTATGTATCAATAGGGTATATATGATGTTTTAACACAGGCATACAATGTATAATGATCAAATCAGGGTAACTAGGATATCCATCACCTGAAGCACATATAATTTCCTTATGTTAGAAACATTCCAGTTAGCACATTATAATTAGCAAAGCTGCACACTTTCATGTCAGGCAGACCTAGAATCATATCAGACTCTCAGCCACTAATCAATCATGTGATATGGGTCAAGTCGCTGAATTCCTATTTGGCCTCGATTTCCTCATCTGCAAAACTAAAAATTGATGGTTAGAGCAGAGCAGCCACATGTGTCAAGTCCCGTGCATTGGCCATCTTCAGGATAAGTTGGAATATGATGAAGTATCAGGTTCTGTGCTAGCCACCACAGGCAAAATACGCTATCATTTTTCCTTGGAAGTTCTCCCAGTATTTCTTATTTGTTTGTGATCTGCTTGGGTGAGGCTTTCTCACAGTGGGCAAAAATAATAGTAATTATTATATTCTGATAAATTCATGTTCAGTGATTTCATGCCCTAGGAACAGAGAAAAGGGAACAAACAGATCCCTAAAAATAAATTGCCCTAAGAAGCAAAAAAAAAAAAAAAAATACATTAAAATGCAATGCACACTTTTTGTGAACTGTAGAAGAGAAGCATAAAACTGTAAATAAAAAACAGAATTTGAATTAAGATTGTATTTTATGTTGAACTTCTTAAGGATTTTGTCTCTGAGAGGAACAATAACCAGACTAGTTGCCTAATAATTTAATTTAATTCTTAAGGGAGAAACACCAGACTAGTTACCTAATATTTTAAAGTTGTTTACCATAAAAAAATACGTAATTTTATATTTATGATATATTTTTTAAATTCCCACTTTTTATACAAACTCCTTGGTAACGTGAAAGGTACATTTTCAAGTTCCTCTATCTGATTTTACAATCTCCCTCTGCTAAGACAGCTTTCAGATGTGCTGTGAACACCACCATGCCACTTTGGGAAATACCTACTTATTTAATTGTAGGTGTTCACAATTCAGTGGAGCCTATGACATTTCTGATAAATTTTGCTGACTCACATAGCATAGCCAGACAGACTATGTGTGTGTGTGCCTTTTTTCCAGTAGGGTAAGAAACACAGGATGTAGTGTTTGAATTCATGTCTAACTAAGATTACAGATTTCAGCTTTTAAAAAGTGGGGGTTGGGTAAAATTATAAATTCCACAATATTTTATTTTTAAGATCTGGGTAACTTGTAAGGGATTGTTTAGTTGCATAAGATTTTAAAAGCTTTATTTTAGTCAGCTACTTTTAGGTTAATCATGGGATGGGATATCTAAACCAATTATTTTAATTTTAGTACCATATAATCTTTCATAAAGTGTAATTAAAAGATACATGTATATATAGCAGTGTGTATGTTCATAGAAATATATTTTTGTTCAGATAAAAAGAAGCACTATAAATGTAACAAATTTTTTTTTAGGTGAAAATCCTTTGGCTGATGACCAGAGTAACCATGATATTAACTCAGTTGCTGGCGTTCTGAAGCTCTATTTCCGTGGGCTGGAAAACCCCCTCTTTCCTAAGGAAAGATTTAATGATCTGATTTCTTGTATCAGTAAGTGGACTTCTTTCTCGTCTTTTCCCACCAGAATTATTTCACTAACCAACTTCCTGGAAAAGGCACTGGCCCCCCTCCACACACCCCCACTCCCACCATTACTCCATTACCACCATATTTCTGAGACCATTTGCTTTCTTTCTGGATCCAGTGCGAGTCATCCTCCCAGCTATGGCTTCGCCCTCGACTGAGTGGGCTTTCCTCCCGAACATCCTCTGGCTCCAGAAAGCCAGGAGCTTCCCACTCATGGCTGGAACTGAGCCGAAAGGCAGGTGCCAGCCGCCTAAGGGAAAGGAGAAAGTTGTAAGCTGGGAAATGTGACCTTTTCTTGGCTTTTGGTTCTTGGTTTTTCTCAACCAGTTTTAGGAGTGGGGTAATTTATCCATCTTTGAATGTTATTTCAAGAAATGGGTAAGATGAGATCAAAGATCCTTATTACAGTGCAGGAACACCAGGTGGTAATTATCTGTCAGTGGGCAACCCAAGCTAATAGGCAGAGTTGCTCTGGGATTGTGTGTGACATGTTATGAAACTGATAATCATTGGCAAAGTAAAGCATTGCTGTTTACTTCAGTGGGGCTTTTTGACACTATACAAAGGAAGGTGAAAATAATGATACCATGAATTAGTTATTAGCCACAATCAGGATCCATGCATCTAAAAATACAGGACCCTTTTAAGTCCGAGTTCCCAGCAAGAGTCTAGAGCTGACTTCAATCACTTAGGCTTCATAAGAATCAACTTTTTACTCTTAATAAAGAAACCTCCCTACAGTCCCCCGACCCCCCCACCTGAATCAACAAGTCCTGTTGATCTGGCCTCAAAAAAACATCTCGCTACTCATCCCTCCTTCCCCATCCCCATCACCTTGGTTTCTCACTGGGGATAGTTAGAGTCTCTTAAATGGACTCTACTTCTAGATTTTGCCTTCCTTTCCCAAACCCTACCCCCTGACCCCGGCCCTGCACCCTTCCATTCTCCACACTGCAGCGAGTAAAAGAAAAAAAAAAAAAACTGGATTGCTTGCTTTCTCCCCTTTTTAAAACCTATTTCAGTATTTCCCACATAAAAGCAAACTCCCCAAGGTGTGCTGATTGCTTGGTCTCCAGTAGTTCGAGACCAGCCTGGGCAACATGGCAAAACCCCATCTCTACTAAAAATAAAAAATTAGCCAGGCATGGTGGCATGCACCTGGATTCCCAGTTTCTTGGGAGGCTGAAGCAGGAGGATCTCTTGAGTCTGGTAGGCGGAGGTTGCAGTGAGCCGAGATCGTGCCACTGCACTCCAGCCTGAGTGACAGAGTAAGACTGTCTCAAAAAAAAAGAAAAAGCAAACTCCATGGCATGGCCAATTCATAGAATTGAATTCTTCCTCTCTCTGATATCTTCTACTGCTACACAGTCCTCCCCTGCTACCCTACCATATTTACTGTATATTTCAGCAGTAGCAGACTGTACACATGCCAGGCTATTTTCCACCTCCATCCGCTTGCCTATGCTGTTTCCTCAGCTGTCCCTGATAACCATTCAACATCTGCTGTGAAGGCTTTGCCAAATTGGCACTCCTCCCACAACTCTGTCCTCCCCACCACTCCAACCAGGATTAATCACTTTCTCCTCTCCCAGAATTCTATTGGGTACGTATGTCTAGAATTTTTCTGATCTCCCCACATTATAATTTGTTTAACCCCTCTGTCTCCTACTGCTAGAGAAGGAGTTTAGGCAGTAGGTTAAGAATGGAGACTCTGGATTCAAAGAGCCTAGTTCAAATCCTAGCTCTGCCACACAGTCATCAGCTGTGTGACCTTAGGCAGGTTTCTTAAGCTCTCTGCATCTCAGTTTCCTCACCTATAAAATAGGGAGAACATTAATCCTTACATCATAGGGTTGTGAGAATTTAGTGAGTTAATACATGTAAAATGCCAAGAAGAGTGCCTGACACAGAATATGCTCAATGAAGTGCCCACAGTTAGCTCCACAGGCCTATGGATTTATGGATTACTCAGTTTTGCAGCCCTAACATTTGGCCAAGTCCCAAATGTTAGGAATTAGTTAACTCCTGGAGCATTTTAAGTTAAATAGAATTTATAGATGAAATGAATTGAAAAGTCAAGATTCCACCACAAGTTCTTTGTCTCGCATTGGTGCGTAGAGTCCTGGCTCCACTTGGGTATGAATTTCCCGGTCATAATCCTCCCCAGTCGGATGTCCCATTGGAATTTAGAAGTAAAGCTGCACGTCCATTCCACAGCCCTTGCGTAGCCTGAGTCATCACAATGAACCTCTGACCCAGCTGGAAAGAAATGAAAAGGAGGTGTCTCACTTCTGGAATTCTCCTTTGGCCATCTCCAAAGATTTCCCTCACATCCTAGCCAAAAAGCTTAAGTCTGGAAAAATAACAAGTGCTGTACAATGCTTAGTGGTTTTCTAGGTCCATACATCATGTCAGCTGTAACATGTACATGTACCAGTTGGATAAAGAGCATTGGGCCACATTGTCAGTTACCATTATAGAATCATTTCACACTTTTATTAGATGAAAAATAACATTTCATAGTGGTTTTTAATAACTGAGGCCATAGAGTCAGAAAGATCTAGGTTCAAATCCTAGCTTTACCACTTTCCAACTTTGTATAAACTTGAGCAAAGATTAATACTTAATCTTATTAAATAGCTGTTTCTTCATCTACTTCATAGAGTCTATGTGAAGAATAAATGAGATAGTCCATGTTCAGGGTTTAACATCATGCCTGGCACATAGTAACCCTCAGTAAGTGTTGCAAGCTGTCATCATTACTACTATTACAATTACTCTGACTATAAACTCTGGTCACATATGCCAGTACCTGGGTTAGCTACTTAGCAATCTGTCTGTTCTGCTAAATATGCGTTTCTTTGGCATAATTAACTCACATGAATTTAGAAATATTAGTGTTATCCTCAAGTTACATTGGTTCCAGCATGATTTTTCCCAGCACATTAAATGCCTTGTAATAATCCACGTCAAGTTTTCTCACAATTAGAGTCATATTTAGCAAATATGTAAACTACAAGGAAAAAAATCTATGGAGATAACTTTCATATAGGCAGTGCCTGCAGTGCTCAAGTGCAAATGAAGAAGCTACAATGACATTCCCTCCTGTATTAAAACAATGGATTAATCAAAATCAATGGATTCATAATCCTTGGATTTTAATAGGATTGTTAATGTTTTCATTAGTGCTCTAGTTACAAAGTTTCATAAATGTTGAGTAGTCTGCCCCAACCCTATTTTTCCCCATAAGTCTTATTACTTTTAGTGCACAGTTTTACAGAATGGCAGGTTTTTCAAAAATATACATATTGACACTAACAACCTCTTTATATAACAACCCCTTTTCCTCCAACATTTAACCTCTTAAGAAGGAGAGGATTCTTGGATGTTATTATCTCTAAGCAAGCATTTTTTTCTTACCAATGTGACCATAATACATTTTTCCTGGATTTTCCTGCATTTTCCCTGGATTTTCAATAAATTATTTGAGTAGCATAATACATCTTTTATCATTGTATCCCCTTATCAATATTGCAGACTTTTGATGATTTGAACCAAGTTGATTAATTGCCTACAATGTATAAAACTTTCTAGGGATTCAGAGACTTGATTCTTGCATGTAAGAGGCTTAAAATATAGCAGGAAAGGTAAGATATTTACAAATAAATGCAGGCTAAGTTAATATACAATAGAAACAAAGATTTTGAAATTTTACAGGAAAGAGAGATCTGTTTGATAGATTGTTTTTACTCTTGTCATCTTGTAAGCATTGCTGTAATTGGGTTTGATTTTCCCTATTAAAGTAATTTCACATGACAGTTATTTTGTATAGAAAAATCTTCCCTTTTCATCTTTTCTAAGAGTTCGCATGAGTCTCTGGAGCACCCACTACTTTTTGCTTACCTATTTTTGGATTGTTTGGGGAAAGGGGTGTGTGTGTGTGTGTGTGCGTGTGTGTGTGTGTTGAGTAATTATCCAGCCATGTTTATGCCTTATGACCCTGAGTGACCACGTTCTTTGGAAGCTTACAAATACATGTAGTCAAAGGAAATTTATCTTGGCCTTTTTAAAAAAAAATGCACTATTTTTTCCCCAATTTATTGTACATTTCTTTTTAAAGATTACTTATCTGGATGAAGACATGGTAAAACCAAATGCAACATAAATTTGAAGTGACAAACTTGGTAGTTTCTCAGTTTCTCACCCAAGAGTTATTTTGTTTTGTTTTGTTTTGTTTTAACCATCCACTTTGTGAGTGGTTTTGTCAATGCTCCAGGTCATACCCACAAAGTCTGGGCAGCTTCTAGAATATCCCTGTATCATGGCTCTGAGATTTCCTAGGGCATAAGTTCAAGTGACTTGCCCTAGAAAAGCCACTCAAGTAATTCATGTTTTTTTTCTGACTGCCTTAAGGCTGTGAGCCCAGATGAAACATTTTCACTTCATTGTGCATTAGGTGTTATTATTTAGATGACTACTTGGATATGAGGAAATGGTTTCTTAAGGGAGAATTTTTTTTCCTATCACAAAACCAACATGAAGTCATTGTAGAGTACCTGAAAAATGCACAAAAGCACATAAAATATTGTCTACCAAAATTCCATAATTCCACTACCCAAAGAGTACCACTGGCATGTACACATTTTGTGTACAACAAACAACAACAAATATTATGTTTCATGTTAATATGCAACATAACTACAATACCATTATCATACCCTTAAAACAAACAATAATTCCTTAAATCATCAAATGAGTAGTCAGTGCTTTTTTAATTATTTATTAGGTTGTTGCAAAAGTTATTGTGGCTTTTGCCCTTACTTTCAGCGGCAAAAACCACGATTACTTTTGCACCAACCTAATGTTATGCAATTAACACGTTATCACTGTAGAAAAATTATAAACTAAGAACGAATTGTAATTTCTGTACACAGGGATAGTGATAACATTTTCAGTATCTTTCCAGAGTTTTTCTACAGTACTTATGTACTTTGTAAAACAGCTTGATTGAGATATAATTCTCATACTCTACAATTCATCCATTAAAGAGTACGGGCCAGTGGTTTTTAGTATAGTCACAGAATTGTGCAACCATCACCACAATCAATTATAGTACATTTTTATTACCCCCAAAAGAAACCCCAGTTAGCAAACATTAGCAATTACTCCCCATTTACTCATAACCACCACCACCCCCAGCCCTAGGCAATCACTAATCTACTTTCTGTTTCTATAGATTTGCCTGTTCTGGCCATTTCATATGAATAGAATTAGACAGTATGTTGTCCTTTGTGATTGGCTTTCACTTAGCATAATGTTTTCAAGGATCATCCATGTTATAGTAGGTATCAGTACTTCATTCTTTTTGATTGCAAAATAATAATCCATTTTGTGGGTACACCACTCCTATGTACTTTTCATAAAAATTATATTGTACCAAGTGACCACTAATGGATAAGAGGTTTGTTTTTGAAGTGATGAAAATACTCTAAAATGATTGAGGTGATCTTGCACAACTCTAAATGTACTAAAAATCATTGGTAAACTGTAAATGGGTAAATTATATCGTATATTAATTATATCTCAATAAAGGTGTTGTAAAAAAAATTGTTTTTGAGACAGGCTCTCACTCTGTTGTCCAGGCTGGATTGCAGTGGCATGATCACAGCTCACTGCAACCTCTGCCTCCCAGGCTAAAGTGATCCTCCCCCCTCAGCCTCCCAAGTAGCTGGGACCACAGGCGTGCACCACCACACCCAGCTAATTTTTGTATTTTTTTGGTAGAGATGGGGTTTCACCACATTGCCCAGGCTGGTCTTGAACTCCTGGACTCAAGCAATACACCCGCCTCACCCTCCCAAAGTGCTGGGATTAAGGCGTGAGCCACTGTGCCCAGCCAAGCTGTTGCAAAAATTATGTCACGCCACACTGGCTCTTCATAAACCACTTTTTTAAAACTCAATAATATTATTTTCAAAATATAGCTTTTGGTGACCCTATAACAATTTCTATTTTATGTAACAAGTCCCCTAGTTTAGACATTTAGATTGTTTCCAGTGATTTTGCAATTATGCCAAAATACTATGATGAGCTTCTTAGTACCTAAATTTATTTGCCTTTTCTGATTATTTCATGAAAAACATTTCTGAACTCTTTTTCTGGTGCTCTAATATATGTTTTCGCTATAAGAATTTCTTTCAGCTTTATGGACCTACGTGGTGGTTTTCTCTCTGAATTCTAAATTTCTGTTTGATGCCTTATAATAATGTTCTTCATGTTTCCTTTATCCTTAAAACTATTTAATAGGCTGAGTATCTGAACTGAGTAGGTAAAGCTCTCTAGGCTAAGACTCAGTTTCTTTCCTAACCTCAATATGTTAATTCAGCAGAACAGGAAACATCTATGTTTGTATTTCTATAGTGCTGTTATTTAGGAGAGGCATCAATGGTTTAATTCACAGAAGTCAGTCTATTAAACAATTATATACAAAGGTTTGATGAACACCTTGACATTGTTAGTGTGAACCTAAAAATGTCCTGAAACTGGTACATTCATCTTGAATGCCAGTTGTTAGGCCGTGGAACTCACAAGTACGTGTGTACCCACTGTTAAATAAACAGTTTCTAAATGTGGCCACCGAGGAATTTCCTTCCCTGCCTTCATACTGAAGGAGAAATTTGCATCTTGTGATTTATTATTTGTTTTCTGGCAAACCAATACTTCTACAAATAGTCCACAGAAGAACCGGTATTTTCAGAGTGATGACCATTTGAACTTTTTGCCATTTGCTGAAGTAACTTGTGTTTTATGGTAAATTTTTCACATGCATTTACATGGAGCTGTCTGAGCCGCCTGCTGGGAAGTTGGGACTCTAACATGAGGATCTTGCCTTGCTGGGAAAAGAACATAAATTAACCCAGGGAGCTTTGAGCATGTGATCAAGGTTGGATGAATGCCACTTTTACCTAATTACATGAGACTTTGAATTGTGGAAAACAAAGCCCAGCTTACAAGAAGTCCAAATGAAATACTGATTTTCCTCACTGACAACTTTTCTGAGGGGAAGAAAAGACCCATCTTTCCCTCCAGCATGAAATTGTGAAAGACCATGAATTGCCACACTCAGAGCCAGCTAGGAATGCACATTCATCAGAGTGTCAGCAGCAACCATAAATTTTGCCCGCTAACTGGACTCAAGAGTAAATGAGTCATTTATACCAGAGCAAAGCTCCTGTCGGAGGCACATCGCGCGCCTGTTGAGCAGCCAGCCAGGTAGAATTGGGAGTCCTGCTCGCAGCCATCACGGTCGGAAGCCTTCAAGACGAATAGATTTGCTACTACTTCAGGAATGCCAGCAGTTCTGTTTTGCTTTGATTTATGTTTCTGTAGTTATAGAGAATGTACATCTGCCTCACATAACTTTATCTAGTCTTTTTGGTGTCACTTATGTCCTTGTTGCTTTTCCCCTGAAATCTTTCATTCGCATCCCACATACCCCCTCATTCTTTTGCTGTGGTTATATATATATATAACCATATATATATATATAACCATATATATATATAAAAAAATGAAATTTACCATTTTAGCAATTTTTAAGTGTACAGTTCGGTGGCATTAAGTACGTTCACAATTATCACCACTATCCATTTCTAGAACTTTTTCATCTTCCCAAACAGAAACTCGGTGCTCATCAAACAATAACTCCCCATCCTTCTGCACTTCTGCCCCAGGCCCTGGCTTTATCTCTTCTACTTTCTGTCTCTATGCGTTTGCCTATTCTAGGTACCTAACGTAAGTGGAATCATATAATGTTTGTTCTTTTGGTGACTAGCTTCAGTTAGCATAGTGTCCTCCAGACTCATGCATGTTGTAGCATGTGTCAGAAATTCGTTTCTTTTTAAGGCTGAATAATGTTCCATTGTGTGTGCATACCACATTTTGTTTATCCATTCATCTGTCAATGAACATTTAGGTTGTCTCTACCTTTTGGTTATTATGAATAATGCTACTCTGAAACTGGTGTACAAATATTTGTTCCCTCAATTCTTGTTAAATAAAATTTTAGAACTGCCTTTAAGAGGTAGAGGGGACTAAGTTTAGAACCAAGAGACAGAAACAAGAGGATTTTGAATTAAGATTAAACATCTTGGGGCCGGGCATGGTGGCTCATACCTGTAATCCCAGCACTTCGGGAGGCCAAAGTGGGCAGATCACTTGAGGCCAGGAGTTCGAGACCAACCTGGACAATTTGGCAAAATCCCCTCTTTACTAAAAATACAAAAATTAGGCATGGTGGTGGGTGCTCCTAATCCCAGCTACCTGGGAGTCTGAGGCCTCAGAATCACCTGGACCTGGGAGGCGGAGGTTGCAGTGAGCCGAGATCGCCCCACTGCACTCCAGCCTAGATGACAGAGTGAGACTGTGTCTCAAAAACAACAACAACAACAACAACAACAAAACCTCTTGGAAGTAACGCCTATGTCCTGTAGTTATAGAGAATGTAGCTTCCAGAGTGACTGGCCATCTATGGGATTTGACAAATATTAAAGATGAATAATATAGTAAGAGTGGTTCTTTTTACATCCTTTCCTTTCCTTTTTTTTTTTTTTTTTTTTTTTTTTTTTTTTGAGACGGAGTCTCGCTCTGTCGCCCAGCCCAGGCTGGAGTGCAGTGGCGCGATCTCGGCTCACTGCAAGCTCCGCCTCCCGGGTTCACGCCATTCTCCTGCCTCAGCCTCCCGAGTAGCTGGGACTACAGGCGCCCACAACCGCGCCCGGCTAATTTTTTGTATTTTTAGTAGAGACGGGGTTTCACCGTGGTCTCGATCTCCTGACCTTGTGATCCGCCCGCCTCGGCCTCCCAAAGTGCTGGGATTACAGGCGTGAGCCACCGCGCCCGGCCTCCTTTTGTTTTTAACTCTAGGCCTTCAAAACTAGCGTTAAGCTACAAAAATCCTGTCCCTGATAGTTGACCTTAATTTTATGACTATTAATTTTTTTAGAGATGATGTATTGCTCTGTTGCCCAGACTAGAGTGTAGTGGTGTGATCATAGCTCGCTGGAGCCTTGAACTCCTGGGCTCAAGCAATTTTCTCACCTTAGCCTCGACCTTAACTTTAAAATGAGGATTTGCTTGGAGAATGAGGAAACTTCACTTTTGAAACACCCAAGATCCTCAATTAACAGTGGGAGAAGTTTTGTTGTTGTCTTAAGAATAAATCATAATATGTATAATTTCGCTTTTGAAGGGTTTTTTCTTTTTCATTTTTAGAGATAGGCTTTCTAGATACAGGTATGCTAAATCATCCTTGTCTTCCTTAAAGTAGCAACAACATTACACTTTTTATAAAATCAGCTATTTTAGGTAATAAACATTCAACCAGTTAATTTCTGATATGCGATAATAATGCAGCTGTGTTGAAATAGTATTTAAAGGTACAAAATTCCCCCCATTAAATTCTCAATGACTTTCAAATTACTTCATCTGTAGGCATTTCATCTTCCCTCTCTGTACAGTGTGGTTTTGCACATATCACTTGAAGTTGTCATGGAGATAAACAGCTTACTCTGGGACATGTCTTGATCCTACTAGGACTGAATTGGGTGGAAATGTTGATAACTTAATTATTGAGTTATTGTGGCCTGAGAGAATTTATACACCTGTTGAATAACTTCTTTTTTAAGCATCTTATTCCCTCTTTTCAGGGAAAAAAAAAATTGAGACCACTGCCTGGGAATTATGTTGAAGTGCTTGTATGCAATAGATATAACCCTAATCTGCCTTGTTCATAGTGTTATAGTTTTTCCATTTTGAAATATTTTACAAATAAAAAAGGCAAAATGTAATATATCCAATTCAGTATTACTAAGATCACACTATTATAAATTTTAGGTTTATGGTGAAAGAATAAAAATGAAAGAATGAGAATGTTAATTGCATGATAATGTTTTACTTACATTCTGGTTCAAGAGTTTCTGAAATTGCATTTGCTGAAAGATGACAGAGCTACGGTTCCAACTTTGGCATACTTAAAGGTGGGAATGGAAGTGTTTTTTTCCCAGGAATCCTGATAAATTATTGCTTGTTTTGTCAACTCATTCTTGGTTAATCAAGAATATTTCTAATAGATTTTTCACACCTTTTCAGCTATGCAGAAGGGAAAATAAAATGCCCAGTTTGATAATAAGTGGAAAACAGCTGGGGTCAGCACTCAAGATTCCAGGGAAATGAGCTTGGCAAGAGTAATTAAGACGGTGGTTCTCAACCCTGGCTGCATAAAAGAATCTCAGGTGTCAGCATTTTTAATCTCGCCAAGTGAATCCAAGTCAAGGTTGAGAGCCACTGATACAAGAGGAATTGGAAAGGGAAACTGAGTTAGGAGAGTATTTTGATAGTCTAATTTAGAAATAATCAAGACTTCAATTAGAAAATTAGCGGTGAGATATCTAGAACTAGAAACTACGGGACTTCGTTTCCATTCAAGGGAGAAAAATGAAGCAAAGATGTCATCTTAGAAGTGATGTTTGTAACCTTGCAACTGGATGAGGTTGCCATTGAGGAGGACCAGGTAGAAATCTTGGAGAGTTATCCACATTTGTGGGTGGAAGAAGGTTTAAAAAACAACAATAATAATTAGGAGAATGAGTTGACTATGGTGTCAGAGGCTATGGACTGAGAATTTTCAGGTATTTTCATGAATATCTCAAGAGCAATTAAGAACAGTATGGTGATACAAAGTATAGAAAGCTTCATAAATGTTTTCAAACATACTACTTTTTTGGAAATATTTTCTTAAATATATACTTATTGGGTATCTTCAAACTACAACTCTACAAAGTTGTAGTCTTGGGATCGAAGAAAGGCAACCAGACTTAGGAAACAGGAAACAAACTTATGAAACAGACTTATGAAACCAGACTTACGAAACAGGACACATAGGTTGTGGCCCCAGCTCTCCCCCTTCTAGCCTGCTGACCTTGGGTATGCCACTAGCCCAGTTCTCATTTTCCTAATCTCATAAATGGGGATGACAGTGTGTGCTCTGCCTACTGCAAAGTTTGTTATTCCCTTTAACTTAGACAGCAAATGTGAAAATGTGTTCTTAAATATATAGAGAATTATACCAATAATGTGTTGTAGTGGTAACCTTTTTGCTGATGTTCATAAGCACTTTAGTACTGAGACACTTTGGACAGTTTGTATTCCCGGCGAAGAGGTAGCATAACACTAGTCTCAGGTAATCCTCTCTTGGGGGAGCTCACCATCCCACAGGGAGGATGAGATAAGGAAATAAATAGCTATAAACATAAGGGCATACATCATATGAAGGCAGGAATTGTATTGCTAATGTATTCCTAGTGCTTGAAACCTGGTAGGCTGTCCTAATATTGATGGTATAATGTAATACAAGGTGAAAAGCCATATAAGTAAAATGCAATGGTAATTTTGAGAAAGGAGAGATTCTAAACCTGGCACATTGCCTGGATCATAGTCATAGACAAATATATGATGAATTAACGCATAACAGTTGGGGAAGGGGTGCCTTGCCCCAGAAAGCTACTTTGGTTAGTGTGCAGCAAGAAGAAGTTGAAATCATATCAGATACAAAATTTAGAATTAGCAGCAAAGGAAAAAAATGGTTTTTAAATCTAGAAGACTCTAAACTACTCAAAGCCAAGTCCATGAAAGTCAGAGAAAACGGTGAGGGTCAGAGGAGAAGCCCTCTGGAATGGTGGTATACCCAAGCCGATCATTTATTCACTGTTTTGGTTACAATTGCATCTCACACAAGAGCAAGGTGTTGCTTGTATTCAGATGTGTACTGGTAATCCATGTACTGCAATGTTCTGTTTTAAATGTGGCGAGTGAAAGGACTCTCACCATGTCATCTTCCGTCTGTAGGAATAGATAATCTCTATGAGAGGGCGCTTCACATCCGCAAACTCCTCCTGACTTTGCCCAGGTCGGTCCTTATAGTGATGAGATACCTCTTTGCCTTCCTCAATCAGTAAGTACCTGAATGCTCTAACAAAAGGCCCATCTGAATTCTGTCTTTGTTCTTGGATCCTGCAAAATGTACATTGGGTTCCATTTATCAGCAGCGTCAAAGAGAAAAATGATTGAATATAGACTGAAGGTACATTTTTCCTTAGCAGATCAGCGTCATTGATAGATGAAAGCCCTACCCTGGATGTAGAAACTGTAGCCACAAATGCAAAGATATTTAAATATTACTTTAAAAAAAAAAAAAAACACTTTTCAGTGAAAAGTGTTATTCAGTGTTTTTCCAACCTCCATCCAAAACTGTCATGAATGTTTTTGTCAAAATGATGGAAACTGGCTGTTCGTTGCGGAAAATTTCTGTGACTTTTTAATATTGTAGTTGGGGATGGAAGAAAATCATAGATGGGAGCTGTACACAGATCCAAAAAAGAATTTCTGCAAATTCACTGTAATGAGACCTTATCAAGAAGAAAATACCTCAAAATGTTCTCTTAAACAAAGTAACAAATCTTTTAAATTACTACATAATTTTCAAAGAACTTTATTCTTTTAATTTCGGCAGCGTGATTTTCAGCTATGCTACTTCCTGCTGTATGGGTTCCGTTATAAGAACAGCTTCCCCACGTCCTACTAAGAATCCCCTTGCTATTCAGCATTTCAGTTAAGCAGCTGGAAATAAAGAAATGGAGGGGCATCAACTTCTTGAATAAACTTGGGGAAATGCCTTCTCATGCTAGCATGGATTCTCCTTTCCTAAAATTCGGGTATTTTCTTTTTGGTATTTCATGGGACATTTGGAGTTCTCAAAAGCCACGGTGACTTATTACAATCCTGCTGACTAGTTCTGAAATCATAACCACTCAGCTTGACCCCAGGAGCCAAGTATCATACAATAGGGAAATGTTGGCAGAGAACCATACAGAAAGAAACTCTACTGCTGACTTGTGGTGCCTAAAACATTCACAAATGACAGTAGCAACCCCTTTGTACATTAATCACCACCAGAAATAAGCAGTATCTAGAGAGATAGGTTTAAACTATGTTTAGGCTAGACGCTGTACATTTTTACCTTTAAGGAAACACAGTCACTCAGGCAGTTTTAAAAATCCAGAGGCTTGCCTGCCCCGCCCCACCCCACCACCACCATACCCCAGGATGGAGTACCTTGCATTCCTACTGGCCCCCTCCATACCATTCCTACCAAATCTTCCTGACATACCTGAACAAAATCCTCTGTGAACTAATAATCCATAATGGACTAGGAAAGCAGTCTGTTAATTAAGAAAGTTCTCAAAACCTGAACCTAACTCCTCACGCATCTCAGAAGAATGGCAAATGCACCATGGGTGTTGCTGGCATTGCTTCCAGTGGTGCTACCCAGAGGCCCTCTGGCTGGTTGCATCTGCCTTCATGCAGACACAAGGGCCCAGCCTCTAGGGCAGGATGCTTGGGATGGGGATTGTGAAAAGAGAGATAAGCTATTATTTTACTGCAGAATCAAAACTTGGAAATAACATTTTTACATCACGTTTTTGTTTGCAAGCCAGCACTAAAGACCCAGAAAGATTAACTGTGACTGTCTCCACTGAGCTGAAGCGTGTCTTTTGGAAATTAGGCCATTCTTATTCAGAATCTCCATTTTCAAGATGATCTGTAACATGATCATTTACTGTTATTGTGAATTTTTTTAAATATTGTGTGTTTGAGAAATGGCAGAAGGGAAAAACATATGTTAGCTGTGGAAATTATGCTTTTGTATTTTCTACTTTCTAGACTGTCTTATTTCCAAAAAAAGGGTAAAGTATGTCATGTGGTATCTCAGTTTCTTTGTATCTGTCATCATCTCACAAAGGTAGTTGAGTCTCCTTTTTCTCCTTCCGTTTGTCATATGTTCACCTGGATTTTACATTTCCTTTCAAGACTGACATTCTATACACTGAAAGATAACATATCTAAACTCTCCCTAGAACAGGGAGCATAGCAATAAAGAGCTGGCTTATTTTGCATCACTGTGAAAATATTTCACAAATACCCATTGAATAGAATGTAGAAATTAGTACTAGACAACTGGAAATCTCCCCTACAGTTTGCAAGCCTTGCATAGAGTAAAAGAATTGAGGATTCTTTTCCCCTTTTCTTATATTTATAACGGCTTCTGTGACACTGGTTGTCACCTAGCGTTGATTGTCTTACCCAAAAGCAGATTATAAAGCCTGGAGTTATTTGCTCCTTTCAGTAGTTACAAAGAAAAGGTTCTTTGTTTTCTTCTATGCTTTCCCCAAGATTTATAGGAGAAAACTAAAAATCTGAGATATATTTGAATGGAGAGAAGACAATTTTAAAGACATCTATAAAGCTTTATGGAAATCCTTACTGTGTATCCCAAATTTACTTGAGGAGCATTTAGAGCCTGACTGTCAAATTTGCAAATAAAACTCGTTTACGTGATCCTGGTCTCCATTGTAGTGAGTATTATATTAAACCCCCTCCTGACTTTGAAAAATGCAACTTAATTAAGCAAATAGGACTTAGAATCCCCTCTCAGTTTCTACTTTGTTAAGGTCATATGTCATTTCACTTTCTTTGGAGTTTGCTGAGCCAACTTAAAGTTGAAGTATCTTATTAAAGTATTGAAGTGTCTTCTTATTAAACATGTATGCCCTGTTCTTCTCTTTGTTCTTTTATAACTCCTTTCTTGTTTCCTTTTGTAGTCTATCACAGTACAGCGATGAGAATATGATGGACCCTTATAACCTGGCCATTTGCTTTGGCCCAACATTGATGCCTGTCCCAGAAATACAGGATCAAGTGTCTTGCCAAGCACATGTGAATGAAATTATCAAAACCATCATCATCCACCATGAGACTATTTTCCCAGATGCTAAAGAGCTGGACGGCCCTGTTTATGAGAAATGTATGGCTGGAGATGACTATTGGTAAGTCTAAGACTTGTAGTCCTCTTCTCCCACCGAAAATTATGGAAATATACCTATCCATTTGATTAGAAGAAAGAGTTTCCTATAAGCCACCAATGCTTCCAACTTAAAAGGAAGAAGCAGTAACACTTGAGATAAATTTTAGAATACTAAGACTCATGGAAACTCATATTTATCCCTCTCTCTTCTGCAAGGACTCTTATCTTTTAAATAAATCTACCCTATCATGGTTTTGATAGAGAAAAAGGGTTCTGGTATTATGTAGAGCTATATTAACTTTTATCATTACATTAAATAAAGAAAAGATAACAGATTGACATTTTATTTTTCAGTCTAAATCAGAGGTTTTGGTTTCATATAAAATGTTTTTAAATTCTCATTTTAAAGGAGCCCTGTCAACCAAATGTGTTTTCATTCTTATTTTCGTTTTCACTCTTACTAACGAATATAATTCTAACTATAATTATAGTTAGACCTTTAGGTCATTTTGAGTAAATTTATTATATTCATGTATTTTTGAGATAAAATTTTTAGCATGGCAGTATTGCCTCCCATTCCATCCATGTTGCTGCAAATGAGAGGATCTCATTCTTTTTTATGGCTGAATAATATTCCATTGTGTAGATATACCATAATTTCTTTAATCCATTCATTCGTTGATAGACACGTAGGTTGTTTTCACATCTTGGCTATTGTGACTAATGCTACAATAAATATGGGAGTGCAGATATCTCTTCAATACACTGATTTCCTTTCTTTTGGATGTATGCCTAGCAGTGAAGGTCATTATGTTAAGTGACATAAGCCAGGCAGGAAAGACAAATATCACATGTTCTTATTCATACGTGGAGCTAAAAGAGTGGATCTCATAGAGTAGAGAGTAGAATGGTGGTTACCAAAGGCTAGGAAAGGAAGGGGAATAGAAAGGATGAAGAGAAGTTGGTTAAGGGCTATAAAAATACAGTTAGGTAGAAGGAATAAGACGGGTGCAGTGGCTTGTGCCTGTAGTCCCAGATATTTGAGAAGCTGATGCTGGAAGATCATTTGAGCCCAGGAGTTTAAGGCTGCAGTGAGCTCTGATCACAACACTGCATTCCAGGCTGAGCAACAAAACAAGACCCTGTCTCTAAAAAAGAAAAAACAAAGGCTGGGCGCAGTGACTCATGCCTATAATCCCAGCACTTTGGGAGGCTGAGGCAGGCAGATCACTTGAGGTCAGGAGTTAGAGACCAGCCTGGCCAACATGGTGAAACCCCGTCTCTACTAAAAATACAAAAATTAGCCAGGCGTGATGGTGCATGCCTATAGTCCCAGCTACTCCAGAGGCTGAGGCAGGGGAATCACTTGAACATGGGAGGCAGAGGTTGCAGTGAGCCAAGTTCGTGCCACTGCACTCCAACCTAGGTGACAGAGCAAGACTCTGTCTCAAAAAACTAAAAAAATTTAGAAGGAATAAGCTTTAGTATTCAGTAGTACAGTAGGAAAATTATAGTTAACAATAATGTATTATATATTTAAGAACAGAAGAATTGTAAGGTTCCCAACATGAAGAAAAAATAAATGTTTGAGGTGATGGATATCCCAGTTACCCAGATTTGATCATTACACTTTGTATATGGGTATCAAAATATCACATGTACGCCTAAAATATGTACAACTATTATATATCAATTAAAAAATAGCATAGAAACTTCCATTTCTTGAGCCCCTATTACATCTCAGCTGCTTAGTGCATGTGATCTCTTTTATTTAGCATAACCACTCTACCAAGTAAGTTAAGAAAGGCCAAGGAGCCTTCCAATGATTAGTAGTAAATCAAGGTTAGGTGTGTGAGATTCCAGAGCACACGTGAGTCTCCTCACTCAGCAGCCTCCCTGCCCACCTCAGAAACTGCCCTGTGCAGCTGGGATTCAAGAGAGGCTGGAAATAGGTTTGTCTAAATCCCTCCTTCTGGACCCTGCTCACAACACTTTCTTTCCCATTTTCTTACCAAAGACTCAGTAGAAATGGAATGAGTAGCTGATAATTAAATAACTGAAAGTACTTTTTTTTTTGTTTTACTTGAATCATAGTATGGTCATATGCCTTAAGAAAACTGAGTTGACTATTTCCAGAAGTACTGTTTTCTAAATTAAGAGCGAAACATACTAGATTCCTGTTCTGTAGCATATTCACCAACTTTACACATGAAGTTCAATTCAAAGTATTTACTTGAGTACTTACTATGGGCAAGATACTGACAGAGCTTGGCTCTGGGAAGGTAAATGAATGCAACTCAACTCTGCTAAGACACATGATTTTATTTTCATCATTGTATTTGTTTTAAGGCCAGTACCAAAGGTATGGTTAGCATTTTTTTTTTTTTGGAGACAAAGTTTCACTCTGCTACCAGGCTAGAGCGCTGTGGCGCAATCTCAACTCACTGCAACCTCTGCCTCCCGGGTTCAAGCGATTATCCTGCCTCACCTCCCAAGTAGCTGGGATTACAGGCATCCACCACCATGCCCAGCTAATTTTTGTATTTTTAGTGGAGACAGGGTTTCACCATGTTGGCCAGGCTGGTCTCGAACTCCTGACCTCAGGTGATCTGCCCACCTTGGCCTCCCGAAGTGCTGGGATTACAGGCATGAGCCACTGTGCCTGGCCTGGTTAGCATTTTTAAATATTAGGGCTATGTCATTAAGCTCTGCTGTCTTGTTCATTTTATAAAAGAGCAAGTTTGTAGATGTCTGGTCAATATTATTTGATGTATTATATTCTAGGACATTTTGTGATTGCTACTTTTTCCAAACAGAGTAAAAGTCCTGTGATAGTGTTGCAGCCAGTAACGTATGCTTGACAGTGTCCATCTTTTTAAACATAGTGTTTTCTATGGGTACTGCTCATTTTAAACAGGAAGGCAGCAGTGTAGTAGTTATACTTGTCCCCCAACATCAGAAATGTAAATGGGCTTTTACAGTAATATTAGGTTTATATTTGTGGCCCATGTATTCCATTTATCAGCATGCATTTGAGGATTGCTGGTGACAGTGTTAAGGGATAAGTTTTAAAAGAGGATAAAATCATGATTCTCATACAGATATACAATGGACATGTGTCAAGAAAGATGGCAAAGATGCCACAACCAGTTCAATGGAGACATCAAAGAACTACCAATTTATATGTAGTAAAGGAACAGCAAAATGAATTTGTAAAAACTGGTCTATCCATAAGGCAATAATCATATTCTACCAGAATTCAACTAATTTGTATTTCTGTGGATAAGAATTACTTATAATGCTATCCATTTTCTATAAGTTAATTTCTGTCTTTATAGAGTTGTAAAATAACCTAGTCAAAGGTGAATGTGTGTATCTAATATATATTCCCATAGGACAGCATAATCAATGGAGGCACCAGGATTCCGTTGACAGACTATCCAGTTACTCTTTTTGCCCTTATAGAGTCTTACAGTTTTTGTTACAGTAGCAATTGCTCATTATAAAAATTATCTCAGGCTGGGCGTGGTGGCTCACACCTGTAATCCTAGCTCTTTGGGAGACCAAAGCAGGAGGATCGCTTAAGCCCAGGAGTTCGAGACCAGTCCAGACAAAATAATGAGACCCTCATCTTTACAAAATATTTAAAAATTAGCCAGGTGTGGTGGCACACACCTGTTGTCCCAGCTACTTGGGAGGCTGAGGTGGGAGGATCACTTGAGCCTGGGAGGCAGAGGTTTCAGTGAGCCAAGATCACACCACTGCACTCCAGCCTAGGCAGCAGTGCAAGACCCTGTCTCAAAAAATTTTTGTCTATTTTAATTTCATATGAATTTCCATTTGTATTCTACAGCGACAGCCCATACAGTGAGCACGGTACATTGGAGGAAGTGGACCAAGATGCTGGTACAGAGCCCCACACAAGTGAAGATGGTATGCTCTGCCCTTATGCTATTATAAAACCTGTCTTTATATCCCTATTGTAAACATTGTTTCTATTAAAATTTTAGAGGCAAAGCACAGTGGCTCCCACCAATAATCCCAGCACTTTGGGAAGCCAAGGTTGGAGGATCACTTGAGCCCAGGAGTTCAACACCAGCCTGTGCAACATAGTGAGATCCCATCTCTATAAAAAAAAAAAATACAAAAAATTAGCCGGGCATGGTGATGTGCACCTGTAGTCCTAGCTACTCAGGAGGGTGAGGTGGGAGGATCGCATGAGCCCAGGAGTTCTAGACTACAGTGAACTAGGATAGCACCACTGCCCTTCAGCCTGGACAACAGAACAGACCCCATTTCAAAAACAAACAAAAAAAACAAACAAAAACTAATAGATAAAAAAAATTCATAAAATATGCGTAAGGTATAAAAAATAACATTACAGTGAAAACCAATGGAACCACCACCAACCTTAAGAACAAAGACATATTATTTCCTTTGCACTTCCCTGACCCGACTGCTTTACTTACCCCCTCAGGAGAACCACCATGTTTGTGTTTTTAAATAGTTTCTTGTTTCCTTTTCTATTTTCTTAAATCTTCTATAAGTGGGATCATACTGCATATATTTTTCATGAGATTTTTCTACTCAGTATTATGTTCTTGATGTTCATCTGTGCAGTTTCTTTTAGTTTGACTGTTTATTTTCCCACTCTATAATATTCCATTGTATGTATCTATTCCGTTCTTGATGGAAATGTGAGGTATTTGCTACTTGTTGCTATTAAGAACAGTGCTACTATGCACTGTTAGGAACATTTTGAACATGTCTCCTACCGAAAATGTACAGGAGTTTCTCTAGAATGTATGCCTAGGAGTAAACATGTCTTCAGCTTTACTCTATACTGTCAAACCATTTTCATGAAGACAGTTGCTACTTACAGTTTCCCAGAGAAGGGGACATGCCGTGCCATGGGAGGCTACTGGGGGAAGCACCAGGAGGCAGAGGGAGAGTGAAGACCTTGGTGTGCTTTCCACAGGAAGGAATGGGTGAGGCAGGGTAAGCAGCTTTAGGGTGGGCTAGTTGGAATAATTTCAGCAGGCTCTGGGGCATTAGGGGATGTCCCAGGTTGTCTGGTACCTGGCCCTGGGGTGCTGAGAATACAGCAGCAGTGGCCTGGAGTGGGAGAGCCTGATCATCAAGGTGGTGGGGTGTTGGCTCCAATGGGCACGTTGGTGTCTGAAAAGTTGGCTTGTGGGTGAGTTGTTTACTAACCCTAGAGGGACTGTCCCTCCAAGGTCAGCAAGGCCCCAGATGTCAGAAGATAAAAGACATGGTTGATAATGTGTTTATTTATCTTTTGTAAAATTCCTGTCAAGTCTTTTGCCCATTTTTCTATTGAGTTTTCTGGGCTCTTTTTGTATGGTTTCGCTTGGTTTTGTATTTGGTTGTTTTTCTATTTGATATGTGAGAGTTCTTTGTGGGTCCACATCAGGTCCTTTATTGGGTATATGCTTTGCAGATACCTGCAGCTGCTCTGTAGCTTTGCTTTTCAAATGCTTATTATGTCGTTTGCTAAACAGAAGATCTTAATTTTAAAGTAGTTAAATTTATCAATCTTTTCCTTCATGGTTATTTTACTTTGCATTTCCTTTAAGAAATCCTTCTGTGTCTTGAGGTAATAAATAATTCTCCCATATTCTCTTATTTTATTTTGGTAAGAACACTTAAATGTGCAGTACCTTAGTGTTGACCATAGGTACAGTGTTATATGGCAGATCTCTAGAGCTTGTTCACCTTGCTTGACTGAAACTTTATTCCCACTTATTAGTAACTTCCCATTTTCCCCTTCCCCCAGCCTCTGGCAACTACCATTCCACCCTTTGATTCTATGAATTGGATTCTTTTAGATACCTCATATAAGTGAACTTACCTAGTATTTGTCTTTCTGTGTCTGGCTTATTTCACTTAGCAAAATGTCCTCCAGGTTCATCCATGCTGTCACATATGTCAGGATTATCCTTCTTTTTATAGTCTGAATAGAATGCCATTGTATTTACCTATATTTTCTTTTTCCATTCATCTACCCATGGACATTTAGGCCATTTCTACCTCTTGGCTATTGTGAATAGTGCTGAAATGAACATAGGATGCTAATATCTCTTCAAGATCCTGATTTCAGTTTTTTTGGATAAATACCTGGAAGTAGGATTGTTGGGTCACATGGTAGTTCTATTTTTCAGTTTCTGAGGAATCTCTGTACTGTTTTCTAAAGCAACCGTGCCATTTTGTATTCCCATCAGCAGTGTACAAAGGTTTCAATTTCTCCACATCCTTGGCAATGCTTATCTTTTCTTTTTGTTTTTGTTTTTTGTTTTTGAGACAGGGTCTCACTCTGTCACCCAGGCTGGAGTACAGTGGCATGATCTTGGCTCACTACAGCCTGGACTTCCCAGCTCCAGTGATCCTCCCACCTCAGCCTCCCAAGTGGCTGGGACTACAGGCACATTCTACCACGCCCAGCTAATTTTTTGTAGAGATGGGGTTTTGCCACGTTCTCTAGGCTGGTCTTGAACTCCTGAGCTCAAGCCATTTACCCGCCTTGGCCTCCCAAAGTGCTGAGATTATAGGCATGAGCCATTGTGTCCAGCCAACACTTGTCATCTTTCGTTTGTTTTATTTGTTTCCTAACACGGTGGGATAACCTCATTCGTGGTTTTGATTTGCATTCTCCTGATGATTAGTGATATTCAGCATTTTAAAATATATGTGTTGGCTGCTTATATGTCTTCTTTGGTGCCTTTTTAATTTATTTATTTATTTAGAGATGGAGTCTGTCTGTCGTCCAGGCTGGAGTGCAGTGGCATGATCTCAGCTCACTGCAACCTCCACATCCTGTGTTCAAGTGATTCTCCTGCCTCAGCCTCACGAGTAGCTGGGACTACAGGCATGGCTAATTTTTGTATTTTTAGTAGAGACGGCATTTCACCATGTTGGTCAGGCTGGTCTCAAACTCCTGACCTCAAGTGATCCACGCACCTAAGCCTCCAAAAGTGATGGGATTACAGGCATGAGCCACTGCGTCCGGCCCCATATTCTTTTAAATCCTTTAAGGTTTTGCTTTCACATGTACGTCTTTATTCCACCAGCAATTTATTTGGGGGCATGGGATGAGGTAGGGATCCATTCCCTTTTTCTTTATATGGATACATAATTGTTGCAATTATCTCAGCATTAATTGTCCTTTCTCCACAGCTTTACATCTTTGTCATAAATAAAGTGTCTTCTTTGTGTGAATTTCCTCCTGGGCTCTATTCCTTTCTACTGGTCTGTGTGTCTATCCCTACATCACTGTCCTAATTTTGATACCTTTTAATAAATCTTAATAGTTCATAAAGCAACACCTCTGCTTTGTAATAATTCTTGGCTCTTTGCAATTCCACTTAAATTTTAGACTCAGTTTTTCAAGTTCTTCAGACAAATAAACAAACCCTCTAAAGCCCAACTGGAGTTTTGATTGCCTTTGTATTAATTCTACATATATTAATATGGAGAGAATTGATATCTTTACAATATTCAGTATTCCAGTCCAGGAACATATTTCCAGTTATTTAATGTCTCCCAAATAAACTTTTTATTCTTTCTCTGTACAGATGTTTTCCATTTTCTAACTTAAGTTTAAGGCTTAGCATTCACTTTCAACACTTTTTACTTTTGAATATAAACATTTAAAGCTGTCCATTTTCTCTTAGTACTTCTTTAGCTATATGCACAAATTCTTTTTTTTAATCTCTTCAGCTGTAACTAATCTGCTTTAAGCATATCCATTGAATTTTTATTTTTTAAATATTCTTTTTTTTTTTTTTTTTTTTTTTTCCTGAGGCGGAGTTTTGCTTTTCTTGCCTAGGCTGGAGTGCAGTGGCACAATCTCCGCTCACTGCAAACTCCGCCTCCCAGGTTCAAGTGATTCTCCTGCCTCAGCCTCCCAAGTAGCTGAGATTACAGGCATGTGCCACCATGCCCAGCTAATTTTTCTATTTTAAAAGAGACGGGGTTTCACCATGTTGGCCAGGCTGGTCTCAAACACCTGACCTCAGGTGATCCACCTGCCTCAGCCTCCCAAAGTGCTGGGATTACAAGCGTGAGCCACTGTGCCCAGTCTTTAAATATTATTTCTTTCTACAAGTTGTATTTGGTGTGCTTTTATATCTGCTGCTTGATCATTTTTTATAGTCTCTTGCTGTTTATTCATCAGCGCTTCCTATCAGAATATGTGTCTGATAATTTTCATATGTCTTCCCAAATTTGTTTTGTTGGCTCTCACTCATTGAGTCTTATTTTCCACCGTGTTTGTAAATTTTGCACAGATTTCTTGGAACTTTAGGCTCAGTGGAAGGTAGATTCTTCCAGAGAGGGTTTTCATATACTTCTGCCTGGGTTACAACCAGCCTGGGACAACACTGAATTTTTGGCTTGAAGTTTTTCAAACTGCCCAAGTAGTGCAAATTTAAACCGCAAACCTACCTGAGAACTGGAATGTGGATGGGATTCTCAGATGATTTGTGTCAAGGGTTTAAGAGAGAGTATTTCCTTAATGGGAGTGGAGGGTGGGGGAGATGGTTACTATCTATGGAGAGGTATTGAAAGCCACAAGGGGATAAGATTTCTAGAACTAGATGTTCTAGAACTAGAAGTGTTGTAGAAAGTTCTACAACACTAGAGTGAAGTTCATTCTGAAACTGAGGGTGTAATTTTCTGAGGATGGGGAGGAGGGGAAGAGCTTAGATTCCTAACACTGAGCAAGCCGTGGACTTAATCTCCTATGAAAAAAAATTAAAAAGCTTAAGGTGACCAGGCTAGAACAATGCCCTCAAGGCAAAATCTGACTCATGTTGTAATGTTCTGCTTACCTCTCTGGGTTCCCACTTTCATTGCATTTTGGTCTTTAGTATTCTTTCCTGTCTTGATAGCTTACTAATGCAATTACAAACGTTGGTTGTTTGCTTTTAAATCCAGCATTTTTCATTGATTCTAGCAGGAGGGTAATTAAGTTGTCTAGTGTCCACTATCTGCTAAAAGAGAAAGTTTCTTTGTGTCTTTTTTTTTTTCTGTGAGATAGGGTTGCACTCTGTTGCCCAGGCTGGAGTACACAATCTTGTGTATTGTGTATCAAGTGGCACAATCTTGGCTCACTGCAGCCTCAACCTCCTGGGGCCAAGTGATCCTCCCACCTCAGCCTCCTGAGTAACTGGGACCATAGGCATGCACCACCATGCCTGGCTAATTTTGTATTTTTTGTAGAGACAGGGTTTCCCTATGGTGCCCAGGCTGCTCTCAAACTCCTGGGCTCAAATGATCCTCCTGGGATCCAAAGTGCTGGGATTAGAGGCATGAGCCACCCATGCCCCGCCTTCTTTCTGTCTTTAAAAGTAAAATCAGTTGACATTTTCTGAACTTAATTTACAAGACATCCTTTAAAGTGAGAGCTTCTATTTCTGTGATGTTGCTCTATTTTTTTTTCTTTTCCTTTAGAGACAGGGCCTTCCTGTGTTGCCCAGGGTAGTTTCAAACTCCTGGCCTCAAGCAGTCCTCCTGCCTCAGCCTCCCAAAATGCTGGGATTACAGGCGTGAGCCACCTTGCCCAGCCTGTGATGTTGCTTTTGAAAGTCTCCGAGTCCTACTTCTGCCACCATCCTTTCTTTTGGGTTTCTTTGTTTCTCTGCATGGTTTATTTCTGTTTCACTGCTGCCTTCTCTTAGGTGTTTCCGTGCTTTCCCCAGAGGCCAGAAAAGCCAGGACAAAGCCAGCCGTCTCTCTTCCCAAACATGAATCTCACCATCATGCCATCTGCCTTTTACCGCTTGGCTATAAGAGAGCTTTACTGAGTGCTCTGTGTTTAGATAACATTTTGGCCATGTTCACCTGATTTTTCTGGAAAGAAAAACATTGCTTACAAAGGACAGATACTCTCACCCGCAGCCAACCTTCAAAGTCCTGTAACTAAATTAATAAGACTATCAGTTATCCTTTGATTGCTGAGATATTGTATTTTTTTCTCTGTCATGGATCACTAGAGAGAGTAGCTTTTGTTTCTGAAAGACAGGCTGTCACAGAACAAAACCACAAGGACAGTGGGTAACAGATCTAGCAGGAAAAATGTCAGCAACAGCAAGGTCCCAAAGAGAAAGTGTGATCACATTTTATATAACATTACAAGAAATGGAAATATAAGATTGACAGCACCGGGCAGTCAGGGAATCAACTGTGCTGAATTGTGTTCCGTTTTGCACAAAATTATATTACCCATGCAGGCAAACTAAGTGATCATGTTGCACTCTCACTATTATTGTTATTGATAGCAGCAGTAGCAGCATTCTATGAAGTCTCTGCAGGACCTTGAAGTACTGCAAGGCACTCTCTATGAAAGAGGCATAGTGTACCGTGCCCTGAGATTGATTTGCTCTGCAATGACCAGACTAAGATGTGTGTAAATAGCTTATTGATTGACACTTGACTGTGAAATGGCTCTCACGGGAGTAGAAAGAGTAAAAATAATGAAATTGCTGAGAATTACTAGTTGATGTACTAGGATTGCCAATAAAATGTTCTGCTGATTTATCTGGTCATCCTGCTATAACCTGACCACATTTGAATAAATAAGCAGAGTCTGATAATCCTAATGCTTGTTTCAAAAAAATGGCGTGGTGACTCACGCCTGTAATCCCAGCACTTTGGGAGGCCGAAGCTGATGGATCACTAAGTCAAGAGATCAAGACCATCCTGGCCAACTTGGTGAAACACCATCTCCACTAAAAATACAAAAATTATCAGGGCATGGTAGCACGTGCCTGCAGTCCCAGCTACTTGGGAGGCTGAGGCAGGAGAATCGCTTGAACCCGGGAGGTTGAGGTCACGGTGAGCCAAGATCACACCACTGCACTCCAGCCTGGCGACAGAGCAAGACTCTGTCTTAAAATAAAATAAAATAAAATAAAATAAAATAAAATAAAAATAGTAAGAGGAGATGAAGAGGTCGTGATTGTGAAATTATAATAAAATTTGTATATATCTGTTGAATAGTCTTAACTATGTTGAATGGCCAGCATTGACAGTGTGTGATTGAATGTCATTAAAAAACATTAATGGTTCTGTCTTTATTTCTCTGTGACATAAGTATATGTAGACTGTATACTGTATCATGTGCTGGTATCTTTTAATTTTTTTAAGTAAAGCCAAATATAAATATGTGGGTGTGTTCACACAGGAATTTGCAAATTACATGTCCTGAAGTTCTTGTAAATAAATTAGCATGCCACGTCTGTAGTCCTAGCTACTTAGGAAGTTAGGGTGGGAGGATCGCTTGAGCCCAGGAGCTTGGGGTTACAGTGAGCAATGAGTGTGCTGCTATATCCGGCATGGGTGACAAAGTGAGACCCTGTCTCAAAAAAACCAAAAACTAGCATGTCTTCATTCTTCCATGGGATGTTTCTTTCTTTTTCATAGGAATAACTGGGGTACATATTTGGGTATCTGTCATCTCAAGTCAACCAGGATTTATTCTTCAAGTTTTGAACTATAATGAGATCATTCCCTTTAAATGTAAAATTATAGTCCCTCCTCTATGAAGCAGACACGTAGATGTTTAATAAAGCTGCTATTTATATTGTTTTAGTAAAATATAATTTGGGGGAATACCAGAGTGTTAACATACAATCTAAAAGTTTTATTCAATTGCTAAAGGATTTATTTATTTATTTATTTATTTTTATAGAAATGAGGTCTCACTCTGTTGCCCAGACTGGTCTCGAACTCCTGGGCAACCCAGTGATCCTCCTGCCTCGGCCTCCCAAAGTGCTGGGATTACGGGCAAGAGCCATGGCGCCCAGCCACTAAAAGATATAAACTGTTGTTTTAAACATTATCCTTGCAGCTACTTTGTTGGGAAGTCTGCTGTGCAGATTACAGTGTTATGGTTCTGCAATACAAAATATTATTCACCTCAAACATTATCCACTAGAGGCCAGGCACCTATAATCCCAGCACTTCGGGAGGCCATGACTGGAAGATTGCTATGTTGCCCAGGAGTTTGAGATCAGCCTTGGCAATGTAGCAAGACCCTGTCACTATTTAAAAGAAAAAAAAAATAATCCAAAGCAAAAAGAAGGGGCATTTTTATCTTTATTTAAAATGTTTCGCTGAAATTTGGCGAGGGCCTTTATATAATAAGGTGAAGCCTAAGCTTTTCAATATTGTTGGTTTTTAATGCTTTTGCCTTCTATGTCCCAGAGAATTTTGAATTTATCAACTGAGAAAGAAGCTCAGCTGTCTGTCCAAGAATTTCTTATGCAATGATTACAAGTACAACAGCTATTGCAGTAAACTTTTGGAAGAATAAACTCTTAAATGGGAAGGTTTGCTACCAAAGGGAAATAGAAGACAACTTCCTGGGGAATTTTTGAGATAGGCAGGTTTTAATGTCTTCTGTGTACACATATTCTAGAGTATTTGGAAATGAAAACATGCCCAGTTTTTAGCAAATGATGTATTGTTCATTGCATAGGCATATTCCTATAAGCATATGACCCTTGCCTTGGCCCCTTTTTGTCCTGTTTATTATTGAAGAGAAGTTTACTCACCTTTGTTGATTACAGGGCTAAGGATGAGGTATTTGTGGGAGACGGGAGCAAAAGACAGGGATCATAAGCCCTCGAATTGAGGAGCTTCTTGCTAAGATAAATCACAAAGAAACACCTCTTTGGTTACTGAGTTTGTCCTCCTGTTTGCCTTCAATATTTGTGGTCAGAATTAGATCAGAGCTGAATTCTAATTCTAAGCCTAGCAGTTGATATCTTTTTTTTTCTAACTTATTATTTTGAAATCATTGTAGAGTCACAAGCTGTTGTAAAAAAAAAACAATACAGAGAGATCTCGTATACCTTCTGCCAGGTTCTGTCAATGGTGATATCTTACAAAACTGTAATGTCATTTCACAAGCAGGAAATTGACAATGATACAAACCATTCACTATATAAATGCTTCACCAGTTTTACATGCACTCCTTTGTGTGTGTGTTTACTTAAATCTGTACAGTTTTATCACATGTATAGCTTTGTGTGACCACAACCGATAGTCACGATAACAAACGGCTCCATTACAAGGAACCCTCGTGCTACCCTTTATAGCCACAGCCACTTCCCTCCATCGCCTTCCCATCCCCAACCTCTGGCAACCACTAATATATTCTCTGTCTCTATAATTACGTCATTTGAAGAATGCTGTATAAATGGAATTGTATGGTATGCAATCTTTTGAGATTGGCTTTTTTCACTCACCATCATTCCCTTGAATACCTTTTGATCTCAAGAAAAATAAAAATTTTGAATCTTTTTTTTTCATTTGGATAGAGGGCAGTTTAAGGTATATTTGTTTCATGGTTAAGATCCAAAATTTGTTACTGATACTAGAGAAAAAAAAAAATTGGGATTACCGTCAGTGTTAGTATGAAGATCTGATAGTGCCAGAGAACACATGGGGAAATGGAATGTATTCACATGCTATTTATTGTGATTTTACTTGATTTTTTTTTCTTAAATAAGCTGGTAAAACATAAACTTCCTAATGTTCTGAGATGGCGATTTTTTTTCCATGTTATAAACGGTATTAACATGTTACAAGGAAATTCCATCAGTGTCATCCATCAGTGTCAAAATCATATTGAAGCAATTGTGGAGGATATTACAACTCAAGGAGAGATTTTATATATCTTATTGCAAAGTTTAAAGTATTTTTTATTTGACTGTCATTATATCTCTGGTAAGAGCTGTGGAAATGAAGATCCAATGTTCAGTTTTTCTTTGCCTGAAAAACCGATGACAGCAAGATAATGTTTTTCTGCATCTTTTTAAACAGCCTCTATTTTCTCCTGCCTTGATGATGTGTTGATGACTCTGTTCAGTCTAGATATTAAAATGGTCTTGATTATTTTCAAGCCTCATGTAGCCCCCACAGATAGGATACCATGCCTTCCTAACAACCCTGTTTCTCACTGTTTTCTGGTGTGTTCGTTGTAGAATGTGAGCCAATAGAAGCAATAGCCAAGTTTGACTATGTTGGGCGGTCCGCCAGAGAACTATCCTTCAAGAAGGGTGCCTCCCTGCTGCTGTATCACCGCGCATCTGAGGACTGGTGGGAAGGCAGGCACAACGGGATTGACGGGCTGGTGCCTCACCAGTATATAGTGGTGCAGGATATGTGAGTAGTCTCAACTTGGATTGCCTGAGTGCTCCCAATAGAGGACTCCAGCCATTGTTCTTCAACTGACCTTGGTCTTGTGAGAAAGGAGCAGAAGGGATTACAGAGATAAAACTTCAGAGCTAGGCACAGTTCCTCACCTTGCCAGTGGCTCTTTGCTAACAGTAAGTCAGGGCCCAGGAGGTTTGGAGCAACAGCTCGGGGGAGACATCTTCTGAAGCTTTCAGATTCTTAGAAAAATAACCTATGCAGAGAATGGCATTAAGAGCTGAAGTGACATTGGTAATTCCAAAAACAGCAGTGCTCTTCTCTTGATGTCTGTTGACCGTTTCAATTCCAGATTCCCCAGAGGAAGGACACTGACCTAAAGTCAGAGGGAATCATTGCTATGCCGTTTTTTGTTTTGTTTTGCTTTTTGCTGAGGAGAAAGCTCTAATTTCAAAAGTATTTAAAGACATGGGAAGATAGTCATAACATATTAAGTGAAAGAAACGGGTTGCAAAATAATATGTAGTCCAAAAGTAGCTTTTTATGGAAAAAACAAATATAGGACACAAAAGGTATACAGTGACTGAATGATTCAGCCTGATTTCAGAAATGTTAAAATGTGTATCTCAGAAGCCAAGAAATGCGTGTGTATACAGACACATAGTCATACATATCTGAAATATCTACATATAAATATATTCATATATAAAATAAATTTGCATAAATATCTGTACAGTCATGTACCACACAATGACATTTTGAGCATCAGTGGACCACATATATGACAGTGGTCCCATAGGATTTAATATCCTATTTTTACTGTACCTTTTCTATGTTTAGATATGTTTAGATACACAAGTACTTGGTTATACCATTGTGTTATAACTGCCTGTAGCATTCAGTACAGTAACATGCTGTGCAGGTTTGTAGCCTAGGAGCAGTAGGCTCCACCATATAGCCTAGGTGTGCAATAGGCTGTACCATCTAGGTTTGTGTAAGTGCACTCTGTGATGTTCCCACAATGATGAGACTGCTTGACAACACATTTCTCAGAATGTATCCTCGCTGTTAAGCAACACGTGACTGTAGTATAAATGCCATACATATGTATGTGCACACTCACAGATATGTATCCCAGGCGTAGAATAGAAGATGGAGGAGGATATTTCTTAAAATTCTCACAGTAGTTGTCTCTGGATGTTATATTATGGGTGATTATTTCACTCTTTTTTGTATAACTGAAATTGCTGTTTTACCTGTAATGAAATTATACTGCTTTCATAATGAAAAAAGTCATTTTAATAAAAGAAGGGCTTTCATACATAATGCTGTTTCATCCATAAATGCTATCACGTAAATTTTTGTCTCCACTCATCTAGCAAATTTTGTAAAATTTGTAAATCTAGTAAATTTTGTCTCCACTCATCTCACTGTTTCAGGGATGATACGTTTTCAGACACTCTGAGCCAAAAAGCCGACAGTGAGGCCAGCAGTGGGCCAGTCACAGAAGACAAGTCCTCATCCAAGGACATGAACTCTCCGACAGACCGTCATCCTGACGGCTATTTAGCCAGGTAGGTAGAGCCTGGGAATCAGGCCCCTAAGCCTCCACTCCTCCCGGGGCCATAAGGAGCCACTGCACCCTCAGCCTTGCAGTACTGCCCAGTGTGATAAGCTCTTCTGTTTTCTCCCTGTTTCTGTGAATGTCTAGGCAAAGAAAAAGAGGAGAGCCACCCCCTCCAGTAAGGCGTCCTGGCAGGACCAGTGATGGCCATTGCCCGCTCCACCCTCCACATGCCCTTTCCAACTCCTCAGTTGACCTGGGGTCCCCCAGCCTCGCCAGTCACCCCCGGGGCCTGCTGCAGAACCGTGGCCTCAACAATGACAGTCCTGAGCGGAGGCGCAGGCCTGGCCATGGCAGCCTGACCAACATCAGCCGGCACGACTCCCTCAAGAAGATTGACAGCCCTCCCATTAGAAGGTCCACGTCATCAGGGCAATACACAGGCTTCAATGACCACAAGCCACTGGACCCAGAGACAATTGCTCAGGTACAATGTTTTTAATTACATATTGCATTTTAAATACTTAAGTGTGATGTAGGAGGTGTGAAGGATTTACTTTATGTGGCTATATTTCTGTATAGAATCAACTAAAGAAAACAGAAACAAAACCAGCTCATTCTTTAACTTAGGCCCTGACTGTGAGTCTTTTTTGAACAATTTGTTACTGGAAGGGCCCAAAGGTTCACAGTGATTTAAACAGAAACATGACAGAAACGTAAGACCCAGGACATTCAAACCTATCATTGTGAATAGCCAGAAAAACTTTGAAAAAGAAGAATGGGGAAGCAGTGGCCCTCCCAGATCCTAAATGCATTCTAAAGCTAGTAAAACAGACAGATGGATAAAACAGAATGGAGAGCCCAGAAACAGAAAAATCTTAAAACAGTAGTCCCTCCTTATCTGCAGGGCATGTTTCAAGACCCGCAGTGGATGCCCGAAGCCACAGATAGTACAAACTCCTACTGTATATGATAAAGATGGCACTTTCAACTTACAAAAGATGAGCCCTAATAAATAATGTGATCAATAATAGATAGACATTTGAAGAACAAGTCTGGATCTTATGTACCTCCTGACCACATCCAGGTCTTTGCTTCCCAACAGTGACTGCAGAGAAGGGTTCTGTAGTTTTCTTCTAATGATTAAAATTGACCAAGTAAAAGGGAAACAATACTAATGAATTTGCCCATCATTCTACCATTTTGCCCTCTGGTTCTGGCTCTTTTCACAGCATAGGCCACGAGAAAATATGTTTGTAGGCCTGGTGGGTGGCTTACACCTGTAATCCCAACACTTTAGGAGGCTGAGGCACGAAGATTGCTTGAGGTCAGGAGTTTGAGACAGGCCTGGTCAATATAGCACAACCCCATGTCTACAAAAAAATCTTTTTTCAATTGGCTAGATGTATTCATCAGGGTTCTCTAGAGGGACAGAACTAATGGAATATATATACATATAAAGGGAAGTTTATTAAGTATTAACTCACACGATCACAGAGTCCCACAATAGACCGTCTGCAGGCTGAGGAGCAAGAAGAGCCAGTCCAAGTTCCAAAACTGAAGAACGTGGAGTCCGACGTTCGAGGCAGGAAGCATCCTGCATGGGAGGAAGATGTAGGCTGGGAGGCTAGGCCAGTCTAACCTTTTCATGTTTTTCTGCCTGCTTTATATTCACTGGCAGCTGATTAGATGGTGCCCATCCAGATTAAGGGTGGATCTGCCTTTCCCAGCACACTGACTCAAATGTTAATTTCCTCTGGCAACACCCTCACAGACACACCAGGAGTAACACTTTGCATCCTTCAATCCAATCAAGTTGACACTTAATATTAACCATCCCAAGTCTACCCCTTGTCAACTTGAACCCATAAACATCTCCTGAGATCATATATAATCTTCAAATAAAAACAATAATAAGTTCATAATTACGCCTAACATAATACACTTGTCCTTTCCTATAACCGCAAATGCACCAATCCCCAGCCCAAATGCTATTACATAAAGTTAACAATACTTAAATGCTGATAGGAAGTCAATATAATCTTATGTCACATGCTAAAGGAAAAAGGAAATAAAATGAAGATATTTTCCTAGTACAAGTGTATACATGCACAAACATGTTTTTAACGAAAGAAGGAGGAAATACACATGACAATTACAGTCCCTGTTTCCACGTGGTCATAGCTGGTATTGATGACTACCTTCTACTACCCATTCTGTATTCCCTTTGCCTTCAGCAAGCACCCAGGCAGGTCGTGTTTTTGTTGTTGTTGTTGTTGTTCTCCTGGCGGAGTGACCCAAACCTTCATTCCTGAAGGGTCTGGACCATTTGTAGTCCTGCCTGGATTGGGCTGTTGTAGTTTCCCGTTGACCTTAATCACAGAGCATGGTACTACTAAGAGACGCCCTAATGGAGCTCCTGTATTCCATGCACACTCTTTTTTACCTCCATTGTGGAGTAGTAGACTGATTTCATCTTGATAGTCCAAGTCAGTCACCCAAGCCAACACTGTAACTCCTTTCTTAGTCTGTTGCCTTAAAGGTAGGAGGAGCCCAAAGTGTCCAGGTGGCAAACTTAACTTAATGGGATCGTCGCTGTGTCTCCTGGTGGCACTTTCCTCCCTATAGAACTAAGACCTCTAAGCCAGCAGAACATAATGTCGTGGGAATAGGAAGTAAAAATGTTGCTACTGGGTCACTAGAGGTGATGATGCATGGTGCCACTTCCACTTCCACCCCTTGATTCCTGTACCCGTGAATCCTGGCTATGGAAGAAACAGCACCATATATTGGACACTGATTCAGAGCATACACAGCCTTCTGGGGAGCTTTGCCCCAGCGCTGCAAAGTATAGTCACCTCGTTGGCTTTGTAATTGTGACTTCAAAAGGCCTTTCCACCATTCTATCAATCCAGCTGCTTCAGGATGATAGGGAACATGGTAAGACCCGTGAATTCCATAAGCATGAGCCCACTGCCACTCTTCTTTAGCCGTAAAATAAGTGCCGTGGTCAGAGGCAATGCTGTGTGGAATACCATAACAGTGGGTAAGGCATTCCGTGAGTCCACAGATGGTAGTCTTGGCAGAAGCATTGCATGCAGGATAGACAAACCCATATCCGGAGTAACTTTCTCTTCTAGTGAGGACAAACCTTTTTCATGATGGAAGAGGCCAGTATAATCAACCTGCCACCAGGTAGCTAGTTGATCACGCTGAGGAATGGTGCCATATCGAGGGCTGTGTTGGCTTCTGCTGCTGGCAAATTGGGCACTAAGCAGTGGCCATAGCCAGGTCAGCCTTGGTGAGTGGAAGTCCATGTTGCTGAGTCCATGCGTAACCTCCATCCCTGCACTATGGCCACTTTGTTCATGGGCCCATTGAGTGATGACGGGGTGGCTGGGGAAAGAGGCTGAGTGGTGTCGATAGAATGGGTCATCCTGTCCTCTTGATTATCAAAATCCTCCTCTGCTGAGGTCACCCATTGGTGACCACTCACATGGGATACAAATATCTTCATAGTTTTTGACCACTCAGAGAGGTCCATCCACATACCTCTTCCACAAATTTCCTCGTCACCAGTTTTCCAACCATACTTCTTCTAAGTCCCTGACCGTCCAACCAAACCATTGGCTACAGTCCATGAATCAGCATATAGTCACACATCTGGCCATTCCTCTTTCCGTGCAGAGTGCACAGCCAGGTGCACTGCTCGAAATTCTGCCCACTGGGAAAGATTCCCTTCACCACTGTCCTTCAGGGATGTCCTGGAAAGGGGCTGTAGTGCTGCAGCTGTCCACCTTCAGGTGGTGCCTGCATATCATGCAGAATCATCTGTGAACCAGGCCCTAGTCTTCTCTTCCTCTCTCAGCTGATCAGAGGGAACTCCCCCTGAGGCCATCAGTACAGGCTGTGCGAAAGAGTAGAGACCCTGGGCATTTGAGCCACTTCCTCATGTAACTTATGCCTTCAGGAGCTGCTTGAGCCCAATCACATATATACCACTTCCATTTGATGATGGAATGCTGCTGTGTACGACCCGCTTTATGGCTCGATGTGTCAGAAAGCACCCAGTTCATGATAGGCAGTTCAGGTTGCATGGTGACTTGACCCATAGTCAAATGTTCAGTTTTCACCAAAGCCCAGTAACAGGCCAAGAGCTGTCTCTCAAAAGGAGAATAGTTGGCCAGGCGCGGTGATTCATGCCTGTAATCCCTGCACTTTGGGAAGCCAAGGCAGGTGGATCATGAGGTCAGGAGTTCAAGACCAACCTGACCAATATGGTGAAACCCCATCTCTACTAAAAATGCAAAAATTAGCCATGTGTGGTGGCATGCATCTATAGTCCCAGCTACTCGGGAGGTTGAGGCAGAAGAATCACTTGAACAAGGGAGGTGGAGGTTGCAGTGAGCTGAGATCACGCCACTGTACTCCAGCCTGGGTGGCAGAGAGAGACTCCATCTCATAAAGAAAAGGAGAGTAATTCTCTGCAGAAGAAGGCAGGGCATTGCTCCAAAATCCTAGAGGCCTCTGCTGTGATTCACCTATGGGAGTCTGCCAGAGGCTCTAAACAGCATCCCTATCTGCCACTGACACCTCAAGTACCATTGGATCTGCTGGGTCCTATGGCCCAAGTGACAGAGCAGCTTGCACAGTAGCCTGGACCTGTTGCAGAGCCTTCTCCTGTTCTGGATCCTACTCAAAACTGGCAGCCTTTTGAGTGACTCAATAAATGGGTCAGAGACTCAATAAATGGGCCAGAGTAACACACCTAAAAGAGGAGCGTGTTGCCTCCAAAATCCAAATGGGCCCACTAGGCGTTGTGCCTCTTTCTTGGTTGCAGGAGGGGCCAAACGCAGCAACTTATCCTTCACCTTAGAAGGAATATCTTGATAGGCCCCACACCACTGGACCCCTAGAAATTTTACTGAGGTAGAAGGTCCCTGAATTTTAGTCGGATTTTTTACCCATCCTCTAGCACACAGATGTCTCACCAATAAGTCCAATGTGTTTGCTACTTCTTGCTCACTGGATCCAGTCAGCATAATGTCTTCAATGTAATGGACCAGCGTGATATCTTGCAGAAGCAAAAAGCAATCAAGGTCTCTCCAAGTAAGATTATGACACAAAGCCAGAGAGTTGATATGCCCCTGAGGTAGGACAGTAAAGGTATATTGCTGGCCTTGCCAGCTGAAGGCAAGTTGCTTCTGGTGGGCCTTATGGACAAGAATGGAGAAAAAGGCATTTTCCGAGTCAGTGGCACCATACCAGGTACCAGGAGATGTGTTTATTTGCTCAAGCAATGAAACTACATCTGGTTTAGCAGCTGCACTTGGAGTCACCACTTGGTTAAGCTTACAGTAATCCACTGTCATTCTCCAAGATCCATCTGTCTTCTGCACAGGCCAAATGGGAGAGTTGAACGAGGATGTGGTGGGAATCACCACCCCTGCATCTTTCAAGTCCTTGATGGTGGCACTAATCTCCATGATCCCTCCAGGGATGCAATATTGTTTTTAATTTACTATTTTTGTAGGTAAAGGCTGCTCTAATGGCTTCCATTTGGCCTTTCCCACATAGTAGCCCCCACCCTACCAGTCCAGGAGCCAATGTGGGGGTTCTGCCAGCTGCTAAGTATGTCTATGCCAATTATGCATTCTGGCACTGGGGAAATGACCACAGGAGAAGTCTGGGGACCCACTAGACTCACTGTAAGTCAGACCTGAGCTAAAACTCCATTAATTACCTGACCTCCACAAGCCACTACTTTAACTGGAGCACCACAATGATGTTTTTGGTCCCCCGGAATCAATGTCAGCTCAGAGCCAGTGTCCATTAGTTCCCAAAATGTCTGATCATTTCCCTTTCCCCACTACACAGTTACCCTGGTAAAAGGCTGGAAGTTGCCTTGGGGAAGTATGGGATAAAGATTCACTGCATAAATTGTCAGTAATATAGCGGGGTCCTTCCTCAAGGGGACTCGGCCTCCCCTTCATTCAAGAGGTTCTGGGTCTGTAAACTGGGTCAAGTCTGGAAATTGATTGAGGGGCCGTGATTCTCTGTTTTTATAATTCAAATTAGTCTTTTGTCCATCTGACCTAGAAGTTTTCTGCTTGTATAAATTAAGTAGGAATGCAGTAGGCTTCCTATCAATTTCACTTCTAGGAACACCATGATTAATTAGCCAATGCCAGAGCTCTGCATGAGTCAGACTATTCTGCTTGCCGCTTTGCCTCTGCTGTCCATTACAGTAGCTACGCCCACTTTGTCTTTGACAGTTGAGTGTCACCACTTGGCTTCTGCCACCTCAGGATCCTATTATGTCCATTGTATTTAAATTTTGTAGTTGAGTGACTGCAGTTCCCACCGTTAGATCTGACATACAGAGAACAGCAATTACAGGGCTCTTCAAAGATGCAAGTGCTGGCCAGGCACGGTGGCTCATGCCTGTAATCCCAGCACTTTGGGAGGCCGAGGCAGGTGGATCACAAGGTCAGGAGATCGAGATCATCCTGGCTAACATGGTGAAACCCCATCTCTACTAAAAATATAAAAAATTAGCCAGGCATGGTGGTGGGTGCCTGTAATCCCAGCTACTCGGGAGACTGAGGCAGGAGAATGGCGTGAACCCAGGAGGCAGAGCTTGCAGTGAGCCGAGATCGTGCCACTGCACTCCAGCCTGGGCGAAAGAGCCAGACTCCGTCTCAAAAAAAAATGCAAGTGCTGCCCTCACAAATCTGTTTTGCAAGGCATTGGTCAAGGGCTCTCCCAGCTGGGATGAGTAGGTCTAAAGTGACTAATCCACTCCACCATCCCAATCTCCCTAAGCCCTTGGATCCCTTCCTCTATATTAACCAAGGGAGATCAGGCATTTCCAGCTCACTCACAGTGGGCCATCTTTCAATCCACATTTCAGTTAACCAAGCAAATAAACTATTAGAACCTTTTTTAACTCCCTGAGCTGCAACATTAAATGCAGAGCTCCTACTTAGTGGGCCCAAATCAATAAATTCAGCCTGATCTGACTCTATGTTCCATCTACCATTATCCCACACCCTTAATATCCATTCCCATGCCTGTTCTCCAGATTCCTATTTATATAAATTAGAAAATTCAAGGAGTTCTTTTCTAGCGTAGTGCACCTCTTCGTGGGTCACACTCTCAACCTCACCTCCAAGGGCCCACCAGGACATTAGTCTAGTTATAGGTCTAGAAGCAAACAGGTGTTGGGGATGGTTCCTGAGGAGAGTCAACATTATCTTGCCTGGCAACTGCCTCACGGGAGACCATCACCATTGCCTCAGGCAGCGCAGGGTTTATCTCCTCAGACAAAGGTGGAAAGGCTGATGGTAGCATGGGTTGGGAAGGGGATGTTGCCACTACTGGGGATAGGGAAGCCGTTTCTTCTGGCAAAAAAGGTTCATCAGAGTTTACAAGCTCCGTGTCCCCAGCTTCATCAGGGTCCTCCCACACATCCCCATTCCAAGTTATAGGGTCCCACTCTTTTCCAATCAATGCCCTCGCTTTAACAGTAGACACCTAGCAAGGCTGTGCATGCACCTTTCATTGCAGGTCAGCCACTCTAATGATAAGAGCTTGTGTCTGGTTTTCCACAATTTCAGCTCTTTCTCTGCAGGAGGTAAGATTCTCACTCAGGGCAGTCTTAGCAGATTTGAGGCTCAGTATCTGCTTCTGAAGCCAGGAGATAGAATCCTTGAGTTCATCATTGTTTTTCATTACTTTGTCCACTGAACTTAGGAACAACCAACGAGCTTCTTTATGTTCCTTGGTTCTCTACACTATACTCCATACAAATGTATTACGTATGGAGTTACTAAACTCCTTGCCTCTTATGAGCGATGAATCAGGAGTGTCAAATGCATGTATTTTGCATAACTCTCTAAACAATTCACACCAAGGACTATCAGTGTTCTTCATCCTATTAGAAGTAGAGTCCTTAGTATTTTTGGGTCTAATCATATAAAGCAGAAGCCCCAAAACCAATGAAAGAACTCCATCCTTAATATTCTGTTCCTCTAGAACCATTCCTGATACCAAAATCTGTATTAGTCAGGGTTCTCTGGAGGTACAGAATTAATGGAATACATATACATAGAAAGGTGAGTTTATTAAGTGTTAACTCACACAATCACAAGGTCCCACAATAAGCCGTCTGCAGGCTGAGGAGCAAGGAGAGTCGGTCCAAGTTCCAAAACTGAAGAACTTGGAGTCTGATGTTTGAGAGAAGGAAGCATCCAGCATGGGAGAAAGATGTAGGCTGAGAGGCGAGGCCAGTCTAACCTTTTCACGTTCTTCTGCCTGCTTTATATTCACTGGCAGCTGATTAGATGGTGCCCATCCAGATTAGGGGTAGGTCTGCCTTCCCCAACCCACTGACTCAAATGTTAATCTCCTTTGGCAGTACCCTCACAGATACACTTTTGCATCCTTCAATTCAGTCAAGTTGACACTAGGTATTAACCATCACACTAAGAGTGGTGGTGCGTGTCTGCAGTCCCAGGCACTTTGGAAGCTGAGGTAAGAGGATTGCTTGAGCCCAGGAGTTGGAGGCTGCAATAAGTTATGATTGCCCTACTGCACTCTAGTCAGGGTGACAGACCAAGACCCTGTCTCCAAATATATGTATGTTTATAGTCAGTGAGAAAAGAGGTGAATAGATTCAGGGTTTACCATTCAAATAATCTAAAGCAGCTTCCAGCTATCACTGAAGTTTAAAAACTAAGTAGATTTCAAAAAAGAGTGAATGAGAAATGAATGAAACATGGAAAAGTATTAAAGGTGGGTTATTTTTAATAAAAAGCACCCAAGGAATCCGGCCCCAATATGACAAATGTCCAAGCTATTTTCAGTGTTCTAACTAAAAAGAATTTGGGATAGCAAATTAGATTGTGAGAAGTTTAATGTGTTTTTTAAAAATTAAAGCAATTTTAAATGTACAGCAACTTCTCAGCAAAAACCAAAAAGGCTTTGACTGTTTTATTTTTTTCTGTTTAAAGTGCTATGCAATGCCCTTTGAGGCATATTTACAACCAGCAATATTTTACTATAGCTGAATGTAATGATTTGAGACACTTATAACATCACTGCTTATAATAAGCAGGTGAAACATAATTTGGGTTAGAGAGACAGGGATTTAGGTGCTTGGAGGTAGGAAGGCATATAAGGTCTGTTTAACCCTTTGACTTCTAGAATCAGGAATTTTTTTTTAATTGTAAATTATAAAAACAGGCCAGGCACAGTGGCTCATGCCTGTAATCCCACCACTTTGGGAGGCTGAGGCGCATGGATCACTTGAGGTCAGGAGTTTGAGACCAGCCTGGCCAACATAGTGACACCCCGTCTCTACAAAAAATACAAAAAATTAGCTGGGTATGGTGGCAGGCACCTGTAATCCGAGTTACTCGGGTGGCTGAGACACAAGAATCGCTTGAACCCAGGAGGCGGAGGTTGCAGTGAGCTGAGATCGCAGTATTGCATTCCAGCCTAGGTGACAGAGTGAGACTCCGTCTCAAAAAAAAAAAAATGTAAATTGTAAAAACAAAAACTCAACAGATAACTAGGCTCCGCACATGTCTCTGAGGTAAATACTTGTAAAAAAAACAAATCCATATGTTTAGCCACAAACGGAAATCACATATGAAAATAATTACTTGAAAAGTGATGTCACCCTCATAAAATGGCTTCCAGATTTGCTTTTTATCTTTCCATCTTTAGCCTTCAGATTTTCCCATGGGGACAAGTAAGCATGCCATCATTGTGTTCATTAAAAAAATGCAAATTATTTTCTTAAACAAATTAATGGAATGCCTAATGGAGATTTTTCAAAAGACTACCACATCCATACATAATCATCGTATCTTGGTTTATTCATTATTGGAGACTGTGATTTTATATCAGTGTCTTAGATTATTCATTTAGCAAATCTTTATTGAGCATTTACTGTATGCCAGGTCTCCCACTAGGTTTTATGCAAACAAAGTTAAACAATAGCCACAGCCTCTAAGTGCTCACATTCAGTCTAGTCGAGGAGATGAATAGGGAAATGAGTTGCCATTAAACCATGCCATGAGGGGTATGCTCCAGATGAGTGGGAGAAGCCCTGGGAATATGTCGGGAAGAGACATTTCAGTCACCAGGGCAGTGGATCTCTACCATCTCACACAACACTCTGCCTTTTTCTTTAATTTAAACTTTTATCATAAAAGTTGAAAAACTTGCCCAGTGCGGTGGCTCATGCCTGTAATCCCAGCACTTTGGGAGGCCGAGGCAGGCAGATCATGAGGTCAGGAGTTCGAGACCAGCCTGGCCAACATGGTGAAACCCTGTCTCTACTAAAAATACAAAAATTAGCCAGGCATGGTGGTGTGGGCCTGTAGTCCCAGCTACTTGGGAGGCTGAGGCAGGATAATTGTTTGAACCTGGGAGGCAGAGGTTGCGGTAAGCCAAGATCACATCATTGCACTCCAGCCTGGGTGACAGAGCAAGACTCGGTCTTGGGGGGGAAAAAAAAAGTTGAAAAACTGTTTTTCAAAAGTTTTCATAAACTTTTATCATAAGCTGAAATAGAATTCTATATTAATAAGTCAGCAGGCAGACATGGTGGCCTACACCTATAATCCCAGCACTTTAGGAGGCGGAAGCAGGAGGATTACTTGAGCCCAGGAGTTCAAGACTAACCTGGGCAACTAGTAAGACCCCATCTCTACAAAAAATTTAAATATTAGCCAGGTGTGTTAGCACACACCTGTGGACCCACCTACTCAGGAGGCTACGCAGGAGGTAGCACACACCTGTGGTCCCAGCTACTCAGGAGGTGGGAGGATCACATGAGCCCAGGAAGTCAAGACCGTAGTGAGCTGATACGCACCACTGCACTCTGCCTAGCTAACAGAGTGAGACCCTGCCTCAAAAAAAAAAAAAAAAAAAATTTAAGTCAGCATGTAAGTCAGAGACCATTAGAAGGCTACCTAGGGCCTTAGGAAGGCCAGTGTTTGATACATGGCTCCGTGAGCCATTGCATCTCAGTCTCCTGAATCAAGAATCAAAATGATTGTGTGAGATGGCATTATGTTTATATATTCTGCGGACTATGGAGTTAAAGATATTCATACTCTGCCGGGCCGTTTACTTTGAAATTAAGTGTCTGGGTTTCTATACATTAGTATTCATTATCAGTCTGTGCTTTCTCTCTTTCTGATTATTCTTCAATAGGATATTGAAGAAACGATGAACACAGCTTTGAATGAACTCCGAGAACTGGAGAGACAGAGCACAGCAAAGCATGCCCCTGATGTGGTGCTGGATACCCTGGAGCAAGTGAAAAACTCTCCCACCCCTGCCACTTCCACAGAATCTCTCAGCCCTTTGCACAACGTTGCCCTCAGGAGCTCCGAGCCTCAGATTCGACGTAGCACTAGCTCCTCCAGTGACACAATGAGTACTTTCAAACCTATGGTGGCACCCAGAATGGGTGTGCAGCTGAAGCCTCCAGCCCTTAGGCCAAAACCTGCTGTTCTTCCAAAAACAAATCCTACCATAGGACCTGCCCCGCCTCCCCAGGGTCCAACAGACAAGTCTTGCACGATGTAAAAACCAGCCAAGCAAGGCCATAAAGGGAGGTGACTTTAAAAAAAAAAAAATAACGGATTAGTGACAAAATCATTGATCCATAACTTTCCTTAGTTTTGTGCTTATAACTGGAGATCTTTTGGCTTTTCTATGTTGTCGAATGTAATGTCTGAGACTAGCTAAATTAACACGGGCATTTGTATTTTGTAATTTTTTAAAATAACTGGACATATGTCATTTTAAGGACAATAGAAACACTTAGACTTACTTGAAAATCCAATGCTGCACCACTTGTAATGAAGGCAACACCGCTCTCCACATCGTACAGAGCTTCAGGTTTAGTGTAGCCCAGGTGAGTCAGAAAGGTTGTGACCTGAAGGCAGAAGAACCCGAATTCCACACCTCACTGGAGTAGAGCCAGTGTTGGTCTGTGGCACTTGGGCTGAAAGGTGATAATGGCGTTGCCTGGTAGCTGACAATGAGCACCTTCGATTCCATGTGGAGTGGGGTTTAGCTCATGCAAAAGACTTGCAGTTGTCTCCATGGGACGATCCCAGCGGGACTGTCAGTCCGCAGCTCGAGTGGGTTGGATGCTTGCCTCTTTCCTAACAGTTATTTCCCAGGGTCCAGCTTAAAGACTCGATGGAATTGGGTCGAACCTCTGCTGTTACTGCTTGAACTTAACCTGGGAAAGGAGAGGAAGACACCATCTCCAAAGCTATTAATGTCACTCCTTTTGTGAGCATGATTAGGCCTCGGAGATTTCCAAGTCCCTCCCCTACACTTACAAACGACTAGAAGGGTTTCATTTTAAAGACTTTCTGGTTACAGTACTCCACGAACTCCTCCAAAGATTCGTTGTTCAATAACTGCCTAGAAAATGTTTCTATCTCCCCAAATCCCTGTGTTCTCCTCTGTGGAAATGGAGGCAGCAAGAAGCACCTGAGGCCTTGGTTCATGCAGTGTTCTCTTTTGACTAAATCACCTAGGTTCCTTTAAACATGCTGCAAAGCCCAGGCATGGTGGTGCACACTGTAGTCCCAGCTACTCAGGTGGTTTACACAGGAGGATGGCTTTGGGCCTAGTAGTTCGAATCCAGCCTGGGCAGCATAGTGTGAGACCCTGTCTCTTAAAAAAAAAAAAAAAAAAAAAAAATGCCCCAAAGACCTGATGATCCTAAATTTGAAATCCCAACTGTCCTCTCCATTTGTCTTTGAGCCAACTCCAAACTGGCCCTGGTACCTGAGTGAGAGCCACGCAGGGCCATCAGCAAAAGATGACCTTGTAGTTCTCACCCAATTGTGTACCTCACAACCACAACTTCTTTTTCTCTGTCCCTTTTCCCTTTGTTGTTTTCATTTTTGTATGTGGTCTCTATATCACTCCCATAGTCAGCAGAAGTCTCAATTGGAGACGCTCTTTCTCTGGCATCCTAGCACACAGACAATTTTTAAGCCTATATTTATGCTATATCTTCCCCCTATCTTAAGAAAATTTGCTTTGAATTCCATTCTCCTACTAGCAGCAGCTGATATCACCTGTAGACCTGTGAGCATTTTATCGACTCTATCATTGAAGTTACTGATATTTTTGTTGTTGTTGTTGTTGTTGTTGTTGTTGAGAAAAATGGATTTCCCAGAACTAATCTCTCTGGCCCACCATTAATTTCCTTCTTGGTTTCATTTCAAACTGGCAGCCAATTGCACGCACACCTAAGAGCTACACAGTGTAGATTTTACTTCATCAGCCCATTGGTGAATGCATCGTGCAGAAATGAATTGGGATCTGTACTTAAATCAAGATCATTACTTTGATCTCTACCTCAGTTTGCCCATCTAGTCATTCTATTGCAGGAAGAGGTTAAATCGATGAGATACTGTTACCTTCCAAAGTCACACTGCTGATTGCTTGCCTGTGGCCTGATTTCACAAATGAATAGTGATTTTTTTTTCCCATGTATTTCTAGGTATGGTGAACTTTTAAACCTCCAAATTTTCAGAGCCATACTTTTTGCCCATTTTGAAAAAGAAGCCCAGGACAGTACCTTGTCCAGCCCCTCCCCGTTTCCCCCGAGCTTTTTGGGTCCTTCAGCACCCTTGGACACCATGGAGATCCAGCCAGGACTGAGCTTTGAATAGCACTAGCCCTTTTAAACAATCCTTACGAATTCCTTAGGAAGTTTAAACTTTCCTAAATAATCCCCCACTTTTTTTTTTTTTTTTTTTTTTTTTTTTTTTTTTTGAGTTGGAGTCTTGCTCTGTCACCCGGGCCAGAGTACAGTGGTGCAATCTCTGCTCACTGCAACCTCTGCTCACTGCAACCTCCATCTCCTGGGTTCAAGCAGTTCTCCTGAGTAGCTGGGATTATAGGTGCCGCCACCATGCCCAGCTAATTTTTGTATTTTTAGTAGAGACGGGGTTTCACCATGTTGGCCAGACTGGTCTCAAACTCCTGACCTCAGGTGATCCAATGGCCTCAGCCTCCAAAAGTGCTGGGATTACAATGTGAGCCACCATGCCCGGCCATTCCCCCACTTCTTTAAAATAGTAAGAATTCTTAAAAACCATATTCCTTGCTTGATGGAAGAGTAAGATGTTAACAGAGGGCATCAAAGGGCCAGAGGTGTCTTTGAATTTATTTTTTTTCAGTGTCTTTTTTGAGCTCTTCAGATCTTCCTCCTGCCTGTTCATTTATTCAGCCTTCTATCTGGTCATCCTCCCCAGCAGCTCTTCTCTCTGGTGTGTCCACCTGTGGTGGAATGAGGATTGCCTTTCTGTGCTCCCCATCAGGACTCTGCTGTCTTGGCGGGCAGGAGTCGTGCTGCTGCAGAGCCTCAGAGGCTGTGCCTTCTTTCAGGAAACAGCTCCTAATACTCTCCCATCACTCACTCTACCTGTCTCCATCTTATTTCCCTATACTCCTATTGTCACCTTGAGACTTTTTTTTTTTTTTTTTCAATTCCATATGAAGGGTATAACCTCAGTGAGTGAGGACTCAGTACTCACCTCTCCTTACTTGGTTTAGTAAGTGTCTTCAGATTCCAGAGGTAAGACAAGGTGGCCACTTCACAAAGAATCCAGAATCATGCTCAGTAAAGCTCATTAAGAGCCACTGCAGCTGAGAAGGTTCACAGCCTTCTTTCCTGCGACAGAGGCAGCACACAGGGGAGGGGGGAAGACACAGGGAAACGAGAGAGAACGAGGAGAATGAAGCCTTGAGGTGTTCTGCCCCCAGTTTCAAGGAGCTTATCAGGTTTCATGGGCAATTTGGGGAGGGGGGCATTTTGATGGTGGGTAAATGATGGCTCTACAAAGATTACCTGACTCCACTTACACAAGAATATGTATTCACAGCTGATAAAACTGTGTGTTCACATCCCATCCGTAGAACTCACTGAAGGAGATTCACCAAGTCAGCCTTTTGGACTGGGTTGGGGTTTGGGGAGTGGATTTGGGGATAGAGAGAAAGGTACTTAGTACACATTTTCTAATGGGTGTTATGTGAACTGTTTGAACCTGCTGAGTGGCGCTTTGTAGAGCTCCACGTTCACATTCAGTGTCAGCACCATTCAACAGATTAGCACATCTTCGTACAACATCATCTGGCTTTGGTGTCCCTCGAGCCACCTGTAGAATAATTTATGGCAGGGTCCCACAATCTACTGCAATGATCGTGAACAGCTATCAGTGGATGTACTGCTCCAAGAGTCAAATTGTATCAGTTAAGGGTTTTCCAACTTTTGCTATTCTCCCCCACCAAAAAGCGGGGGCGGTTATAATTTAAAGAAAAGGAAAAGAGGGGTGGGTTGGTAGTTGTGTCCTTAACATTTAGGAATGACATAGCCTCTGGAGTCTACAAACTGAAGAAACTTTCATCTGATCAGCCTTGGAAATCCAGTTAAAGAGCCTATGGGTCTCTTGAGGGGGAGTTAGAGGATTCAAATTTGGGATGATGCTCATTGATTCCTGACCATAGCAGTGAGAGGCCATTTTTTGTGCAGGAAATGTGGGACTCAGTCTTGTTTTCGATTATCCACCACAGAAACCCTGAGACACAGAGCAGCTTAGAAGGCTCTACCCATGCGTAAACAGAGCTCCCTACTCCAGACCACCTGCCACCCACCTCCCAAGCTGAGAACACAAGCTCCAGCTGGGCTGGAGAGTCAGGCTTGGTGCAGGGTGACTTTAGCGAAGTTTTGTCAGATCCACAAAGCAAACTGGAATTTGAGCTTTCACTTACCCCAGTATACTTTCTTTAAAAAGTGAAAAGAAAAAAAAAAAGTCTATGTGGTATAATCGAGATGGATACCTGTGTCTTTAAATTACGTAGGGAATTTTGTATGTTTAAATAATTGTACTGGTTTCCATAATGCTTATCTTAGAAACTTTAGTAAAAGAAAATATATGAACTGTGCATTTGTGAATGCCCCCCTTAGAGCATTCATCCAAGTTCAGTGTGTAGTGTGATGGTTATTATAGATATTTAAAGTATAGTAAGTGGCTGTGTAACAGGAGAGGCTACTGTTTACCTACGTACTGAAGGGTAACTGCTGCCCGCGTAATTAAATCAGTATTGTCCTTTCCTGTCGGTTTGATCAATTGCAGTACCGGTAGCTTCCTGCTTGTGACTGTTACCTAATTGTGTCAATGTACATCTGTAGTATGTACATGTGAAAGTGCCTTTCTATTTTAGAGGAGTCTTAGCCTTGCTCTTGTACCGTTGCCCCACTCTGTGCCCCACCTCCACCTCCTCCTTCCAATTCCTGCTGCCCACTCCAGTGTTTTGAAGCTTCCTCCCTCTCCCCCACCTTCTCCATCCCCTCCCTCCTGTGCCTCAGTACTCAATAGTGTCCCATCTTGCATCCCTGTCGGTCCTCAGACTGTCTCGTTTTCCTTGTAGATGTGATTGTGCCTTTCTCACCCCTGTGTCCTCCCATCCCACTGCATCCATCCCCCGCTTATGTGCTGCTGACAGCATCACGCTCGCCCGTGCTCTGTACTGCCTCTCACCATTTCATTCCCTCCTCTCTGAGGTGAAAATAAAGGGGGATACTTTTACAGTTCTGGAAAGAAAAAAATGTTTTGTTAATCTGTTGTGACAATGCACTTTTATGTATAGTACTGTACATTTTGGCATGTACCATTACAGGCTTCAGTATACAGTCAGGTTTGTTCTTCACGGTGTATCTTTATAATAAATAAGATAGTTCTGGCTGCCTTTGTCTGCTTCCAGTTTGATGTGCATCTCTGTGGTGTCTTCGTTCCTTTCGTTTCTCTCATCACTACTTTCTCCCTGACAGCTAGTTTGCATTAAATAATATGAAACTTTTACCTTTAAAATAATTTTTAATCTCACTTCCATTTCTTGTTCATTTGCAAATAGGGTGTCCTGCACAGGGCCCTGTCCATGAAGCTGTGGTTTTTCAGTCATGGTTTGGAGGCTCAATGTGTAGTCAGAGAAAAGAGTCTTGGGAGAGACTTAACTGAGAAGCTGAGAGTGTACAAGCCTCCTAAACATACACCAGATTGAAATCTTTCTTTTGAGAAAGACTCTAGTTAACCATGGCAAGCCCATCTTTGGTTTCATTTCAATAAATTGAAAAATAATCCTTAGGTAATTTTTATGTGCTTAGAATTCCCTGTGTATTGGTATTTTTCTTTACCTTTTTTTTTTTTTTTTTTTTTTTTTTTTTTTTTTTTGAGACGGAGTCTCTCTGTGTCACCCAGGCTGGAGTGCAGTGGTGCAATCTTAGCTCACTGCAACCTCCCCCTCCCAGATTCAAGCGATTCTCCTGCCTCAGCCTCCTAAGTAGCTGAAATTACGGGCATCCGCCACCACACCCAGCTAATTTTTGTATGTTTAGTGGAGACGGGGTTTCACCATGTTGGCCAGGCTGGTCTCAAACTCCTGAACTAAAGTGATCTACCCACCTCAGCCTCCCAAGTGCTGGGCTTACAGGCATGAGCCACTGCATCCAGCCAGGAATTTTTCTTTAAATATAAAACAATAAATAAATCAAGGTCTAGCAATTGTAGTAGATAGCTTTGTAAAACAATATAAGTTGTGCAAGATTGAATATTGGTAAGAAATATGAAGTTTAAAAACAGGCAAATCAAGGAAAAACACTTTTTAGTAAAGTGCAAAATACTAACAGAAAAGTGTGCAAATCATTAGTGTAACAGTTCTCACAAGCTGATACCCTGATGTATCCACCACCCAGATTAAGAAACCGCACATTATCAGCATCCCAGAAACCACTGTGCTCATGCCTCTGTGAATGTATCCGAATCCTGATTAATCACACCATAGTGTGCTTTTGCTTGTCATCTTAGCTTTCTGCAAATGGCTTCATACAGTATGTAGATTTTGTGTCTGGCTCCTTTTGTTGAAATTTATGTTTGTAAGAGTCGTCATTGTTAGTAAAACCATGGTTTTTCCATTTTTACTGCTATATAGAATTCCATTACATGAATATGCTCAATATTACATTTGTTTTAGTATTTCCTGATTAAACTTTGGGTAGTATATGCAGATATCTTTAAACATGGAGAAATGAATGGGGAGGTGGGGGACCCCCCGTCAAAGGAATTGTTTTCCCAAAGCATGATGGAATAATGTTGAACGAAGCCGTTGACTGGAAGGCCTACTCAAAGGCAAGGATACTTTTCTTTCTTTCCAAAAAAGCACTGTCCAATATAGAGGCTGGAAATATTCATAGATGACACTGAAACTAGTTGAAGCTTTACTTGATGCTTATCAAGTCATGTTCTCTTACCCGATGCTGGATGCTTTTCCTTCAGTGCCTACTTTCGGACCAGAGAGTTGGATTTAGAGGTCATCCCACCAGGAACAAATGCCCAAATCAGTCTGTAGAGTTATCCAGGAAAGACTCCACCATCCTGCTACCCTCAAATCTAAGCTCCTCAGCCTGCTACGACCATCTCCTGTTGAGAAAATTGCGCCTGCCTCCCCATCTCTCACTCCCGAGCCAGAGTCCCAACAGGGTGTGACTGGTCGTCAGTTCCCACAGTTCATATGCCTGCACCCTGTAAGAATCTTAGGAAGGCAGGGCAAGAGAGTTTGCTGGCTTCTGCCTTGAGTAGTTGGGACTCCTGAAGAGGAAAATTCCCCAAGTTTGACCTAGAGTGTCAAAAAGGTCCTAAAAGCTCAGAATGATGGTAAATTCTGTCCACAGGCCATATAGCCCTGGAAAATATTGGGAAACTGAGGCATGGGTTGGTAATTTATTGAAGTTTAGTAAATGAATTTGAATTAGGACCAGCTAATCGATTTTTGGCTTACTTATACTATAGTATAAGCAAATAAGTATTTAAACTTTAGTATAAGTATTTTTGCTCACTTCATAATCACGATGAAGTTCATCACTTCTTCAGTAGCCTTTTATCTATTTCTACAGAGTAAATAGAAACTTGCCTTCTATAATAAAAAACAAAAACAAAATAGTTTTTCTATCAAGGTCAGTCTCAGCAAGAGAAATGGGACTGGGCTGGATATCAAAATGTGCTTGTGTGCATGTGCATGTGTGTGGGTGGGGAGGTGGGGAGGGGTTGAGAAGAGAGATTGCTCCTCCTGCAGTCCTGAAACAACATGCCTTGTTCAGTATTAACATCTTGAAGGCAGTTATGGCAGCATGATCCGGGAGATCATCAGCTCTAGAATATTTGCAATCCAATTCTGGCGACTTATGGATGGATCCTTCACACCCAACAGCTCTCTATCAGGGGTGCTTCCGAGGGTCATTGGATTTCTTTTAGCTGCTTCACTGTGCAGCTGAAGTTAGGACTTTCAATGAATTACCCTCTCAATGATGGTGTATTGTTCTAATCTTCTGTCTTTGACATACACAAGGAGCCCCTTGTGTAAAAATTATGTCCCTCTAAATGCAAGTGGATAATTGTGTCAGTAAGCCAGGAGAGAAGGAAACATCTTCAGTGGTCTGGTGGCACATTCAAAATTGTACAATGACATGACATTAACTCAAAAATGAAGTTTGAGATTCTGGGCCTTTGATGGACTGCATCCATTAAAAACAAAACGTGGTGTCTCATGCCTGTAATCCCAGCACTTTGAGAGGCCAAGGCAGGAGGATCAATTGAGGCCAGGAGTTCAAGACCAGCCTGGGCAATGAAAACACAAAAAAATACAAATTTTTGTATTCTTTTTGTGAGATCCCATCTCTACCAAAAAAAAAAAAATACAAAAATTAGCCAGATACAGTAGTACATGCCTGTAGTCCTAGGTACTTGGGAGGCTGAGGCAGGAAGATTGCTTGAGCCCAGATATTGGAGGCTGCAGTGAGCTATGATTGCACCACTGCACTCCAACCTGGATGGAAAAGTGAGATGCTGTCTCAAAAATAAAAAGGCAACATGGTCAAGATTTGTAATAGAAATTGCCATTTGAATTTTGATCTGTGAGCCAAAGATTATTACTGTGTTAGTAACTAAATATTACCAGATGCATTAGGAAAAGAAGGAAAAGAAACTTTAAGTAAGCCAAAAACCTATTATATAGTCATAAGTCAAACTCAGTTACTAGACTTCAACAAGTACCAACCCATGCCTCCATTTCCCAAACAGAAATAATAATATGAACGTCTTAGTATATTGTCTACTAATCCTTATACTATGTTATCTTTTAACAGAGTCAAACTCATATTCTATATATAATTGTGTATCCTCATTGGATTTTTCTCCCTTACAGCAATTCACAGTAGGAGTCTCAGTCAACATGATTTTTAATGGCTGTATAATATTCTAGCATATGAACACATCATTATTTAACCATTTTCCTATCACTGAGTGAGCCTGTTTGAAGGTTTTATTTTTTTCAATTGAATGTTATGTTGTGGTGAGCAGCTCTATATATAATAATTGTCTGTGTTTGGATCATAAAGTTAGCATTGACTCCAAAAAGTGAAATCACTGGGTCAGAGGATACAAGTATCTGTAAGGCTCATGACAAATATCGCCGACCTGTTTTCCAGCAAAGTTGTACAAATGTACATCCCTGCCAGCAATGCATAAGAGTACACAGGTATAAAACATGGTCATTTATTCTTTACCAGTGTAATAGGTGAGTGGTAGGCTCAATGCAGATTCTCGGCTGTTTGTTAACGTGCACACCCACATTTCCATAGTACAAATCTCTATTTCACTCACCCCCGTGTCCTAAACTTACATGACTCTTTATTGTTTCAGCTAAACATTATCAAACAGAGATTTTCCTCAGGCACCGTAAGCTCAACAGACCCAATAATTAAACCCACTTTCTTTCATTCCAAAAAATATTCTGCAGCCCCTCTACATCCTCCAATCTGTTCCACCGCCTATCTCTGCTCTAACCTAATTTTCTGTGTGCCATTCCCCTTGCCACAACGATTGCCGTAGCTTCCAAGTTGGTGTGCCTGTGCCCATTGTCTCCTCCTTGAAATGATTATATCTACACTGCTGCCAATAAATCATCTTTCTTAAGAACAAAATGAGAAACCTAACAATCATTGAAAATGTTCCATTTACTGACATTGCTTCCCTCAACACGTTGCATGTTAATAGCCAACATGTATTGAGTACCAGACTCCACGCTACAAATGTTAATCCTCACAAGAAAGCCAAGAGAGCCACTGTTATTATCATCATCTTTACCCATAAAAAATTAAGCCGCAGGGGTACACTGGCTCTGGTCACATAGCTAGATCGTGACACAGCAGGATTTGATTCCAAGCCATTTGGTGCTGGAGGCTATACTTGTAACCACTGCTGCATTCTGATCTCTATAACGTGCTCATGTCATTACCCTGCTCAGAAGCCATACGTGGCTCCCCATTGCTGCAGGACGGCATACTACTGTGTCTTATTCATCTTTGTATCTTCAAGCCTAACGCATCACTAACTAAACAGCAAATTGGCGGAACTGAAATGAATTCAATGTCTGCCGCTTTGACCTCAGCCTGCCATTTCAGCCTTCCTGCCCACCAGCTTCTCTTCAGAACCTTTAGTTTCAGTCATAGCAGGTCACCTTTCTTTGAAAATGCGATGCTGCGTGCTCCCTCCGCATACTTCATGCCATTCCTTAGCCTAAAATGCCCCCTACTTCATCCTGATAACTGCCTGTTGAAATTGTATTCATCATTCCAAACCCAACAAAATGGTTATATCCTTCAAGAAGGGTTCCCCAAACCTCCCAGCTGGCATTAATTGTTCTGTTACATTTTACTTCTATTGAATCAGGCTCCCTTCTGGGCATCTAGCTGTGAATGAGACACACAGGGCTTCTGGTCTCATGGAGTGTACTTACTTCCTGGTATGATTTTTTTTTTTTTTTTTTAAAAAGCACTATATAAGCCAACAGCTAAATCGGCAAAATAATTTCAGGTGTTGAAAACTGCTACAAAAAGCAAAAGTGAAACAAACAGGGTGATAGAATTTAGAGTGTCTGGGAGAAGGATTTGAGATGGGACAGCTTGAATGCCACCTTGGATGTGGTAGCATTTGAGCTAAGACCTGAATAATGAGAAGGAACCGGCCATGTGAAAAGGAAGAGAAAGACCCAAGCAGAAGGAACTGCACATGGGAAAACAGGGCCACGCTCACGTGGTTAAGGAGTCAAACGCATTCACTGTGACCGTACCACCATAAGCAAGAAGCCCTGGAGATGAAAATAAAGGCCAGAGTATGGACAGAGATAAGATTTTGGAGGCCAAAGTAAGGTACTTAAAATTAGCAGGGCTTGGTGGTGCACACCTGTAATCCCAGCTACTCAGGAGGCTGAAGCAGGGCAATTGCTTGAACCCGTGAGACGGAGGTTGCAGTGACCCAAGATTGCACCACTACACTACAGCCTGGGCAACACCGTGAGACTCCATCTCAAAAAAAAAAAAGTAAGGTGCTTAGATGTCATTCTAAGTTCAAGGAAAGCCATTGGAAGGTTCCAAAAAGGAACGTGACAACATCTATATTTTTAAAAGATCACTCCTCAAAACCACAATGAGATATCACCTCACACCCATTAGGATGACCACTCTCAAATGATCAAACACATTCCAGAAAATAACAAGTCTCGGCCAGGGTGTAGAGAAATTGACACCCTTGTGCACTGCTGGTGGGAATGTAAAATGGTATAGCCACTAAGGAAAACAGTGTGGAAGTTCCTCAAAAAAACTAAAAATAAAATCCTCATATGATCCACCAAGCCCACTTCTGGGTACATATCCAAAAGAATTGAAAACAGAAGAGATATTTGCACACTCATGTTTATGCAGCTTTATTCACAATAGCCACAAGAGAGAAGCAACCCATTAATGGATGAATGGGTAAAGAAAATGCACTATACACATAAAATAGAATATTATGCAGCCTTAAAAAAGAAGGAATTCCTGTCATATGCCACAATATGGATGAACCTTAAGGATACTAAGCTAAGTGAAGTGAGCCAGTCAATAAAGGACAAACATTGCATGATTTTACTTCTATGAGATATCTAAAGTAGTCAAACTCTTATAAACAGAAAGCAGAATGTTGATTGCCAGGGATCAGGATGAGGAAGAAAACAAATTGTTGTTCAGTGGTTACAGGGTTTCAGTTTTGCAAGATAAAAAGTTCTAAAGATCTGTGGTCCAACAATACGCATGCAAATAACATCACATTAAACATGGTTAAGATGATAAATTTTATACTACGTATTTTTTAATCACAATTTTAAACATCACTGTAGATGTTGAAGTTGTGTTTGGGGTCCAGGGGTGGGGAGGAGCTTGGGAGGGAATGGCAAGAGGGAAGTGAGAGACCACAATTAAGGAGCAACAGCAGGAGATGAGGGTGACTTGGACTAGATAGCCAGGTAGAAGGAGAGGAAGGGATGAATCGGGGTTTCATTTTAGAGTTAAAGTCAAAATTTGCTAATAAATTAAATATGGGAATAAAGAAAGAAAAGAATCAAGAGTGGCTCCTAGTATTTGTTTGTTTGAGCAAATGGGTGGAATATATTGATATATACTTAGAAAGAAAGAGTGGGGAAAGAAAAAAGTTGGCCAGGATGTACAACCAAGTATTCAGGTTTGAACTTTTAATTTAAGATAGGTATTAGACTTCCAAGTGGAGAAGTCTAGGAGACAGATGGACTTGAAGCTCGGGGGGGATTTCTGGCCAGAAGGTGTAAATTTGATATTTAAGGCTAGGAGGAGATCTCCTGGAAAGAGAAAGAGAAAGGAAGGTACAGAGCACATAACCAAGCCCTGAAGAGCCCAACTTGGAGAGCTTGGGTGGAGTGAGGAGCTGGCAGAGGAGACAGAAGCAGCAGCCAGGGCGGAGGAGGAAAACCAGGAGGAGCATGTAATGTGATCAGTACCCAGAGAAAAGAAGTGATTCGCATTTCTAGTGTACATTTGTTAATATAAATATGATGATAATAAAAATAGTTAACATTTGTTATATATATTATATATATGATTTATATATATATATATTATATAGTAATTTTTTTTTGAGACAGAGTCTCACTCTGTCACTCAGGCTGGAATGCAGTGGCATGATCTCAGCTCACTGCAACCTCCGCCTCCCAGTCTCAAGTGATCCTCCCACCTCAGCCTCCCAAGTACCAGGGATTACAGGTGCATGCAACCATGCCCGGCTAGTTTTTGTGTTTTTTGTAGAGACGGAGTTTCGCCATGTTGCTTGTTAAGGCCAGGCATGGTGGCTCACGCCTGTAATGCCAGCACTTTGGGAGGCCGAGGCGGGCGGATCACCTGAGGTCAGGAGTTCGAGACCAGCCTGGCCAACATGGCAAAACCCCATCTCTACTAAAAATACAAAAAAATTAGCCCGGTGTGGTGGCGCATGCCTGTAGTCCCAGCTGCTCCGGAGGCTGAGGCAGGAGAATAGCTTGAACCAGGGAAGTGGAGGTTGCAGTGAGCCGAGGTTGCGCCACTGCACTCTAGCTTGGGTGACAGAGTGGGACTCCGTCTCAAACTAAATAAATAAATATAAAAAAAAATAAACACAATCAGGCTTGTTAAATATTTTTTATGTTTGTTTGTTTGTTTGAGGCTCCTGCCTCAGCCTCCCGAGCAGCTGGGACTACAGGCGTGTGCCACCACACCTGGCTAATTTTTTTGTATTTTTAGTAGAGACGGGGTTTTGCCATGTTGGCCAGGCTGGTCTCAAACTCCTGACCTCAGGAGATCTGCCCACCTCGGCCTCCCAAACTGTTGGCATTACAGGCATGAGCGACTGCACCTGGCTGAGTTAAATATTTTCTATGTGCCAGGCACTGTGCTAACTGCTTTCATATTATCTGATTTTATCCTGTAAGACAGGAATCATTATTATCCCCATTTTTCAGATTAAAACAGACAAGCAAAAGCTGAGGTTTAAAGAAATTATCTCTTGTAAAATCACACACCTAACAATTGAGCCAATATCTGGACCTAGATCTATTGCCCACAGAGCCCCACGCTTAACTACTATTATTGGCCTCTTTGTTGCCCCACACACTTGAAATATAAATTTTTAAAGACATTTTATTATTTTTTGTATTCATCAGAATTTATTGAATCCTGATTATTTTTTCCTTAATGTTGGTTTTGTAGACTCATTTGCAGGAAGAACAATGTCAGGTGGAGAGAAGGAACTGAATGAATATTTTTAACAAATCTGTAGATGTTAATATACTTTACTTATTTGCAATTTTCATAGCTATATGATATTCTATCCCATTTCCAGTGCTTCTGCTCTTTTAGTAGCAAATACTCTGAATCTCTGCATATGTTACTCATTTTCTATCATCCTATTCCTTGTGATGGATACCCACGGGTACTCATCCACAGGATTAAAGGGTATGAGCATGTTTCTAGGTGCCCTGACCCCAAGAGTAGGGGTTTTGTTCGAGGCAAAGCTAAAAGGAAATGATAAAATAAATGAACATTTATATAAGTTAAATCTATTAATCTAGCCTTAATACACCGAGAACAACAGGGATTAATAAGCCATCTATCTTAACGTGCATGGTTAGGACCTCAAGGAAAGTGGGCTCAAGCAATGAGTGTTAGTACACATGGAAAATCACATTTGCCATGTTTTCTATGGCTTTGGGCTGCTGCATCCCTGCAGTTTAATAGGAGAAAGGCTGGTGAAAATGTTACCAACTGCCAGGGGTCAATGGCGAAAGAACACACTTCTCTAGAAAAGATTACCTTCTCTGAAGAAGGGATGGGGGAATAAGGCATAAAACTCTCTGACCTGAGAGACCTTCACAGCCAGGCCTGCACTGCTCATGCTTTGGGACCGGAAAGTGGATGGTTTGATATGGTAGCTGCACCTCTGAGAAAAGGGCATTCTTGGCAGGAGAAAGAGTGTTACATGGAAAGATCAGTGATAGTACACATGCCGTTCCATAGACTGAGGTGGCTTTCCCACCCTTCAACACTCCTTCAGACCCCCACTGTAACAAAGGAATGTGTCGACCTCTAAATTCATCTTTTACTGAACAAATAACTCATGAGGGTTGCCATGTCTCACACTGTAGGAAGAGCTGGAGCAGGGCCTAAAACATTATAGTGCAAATATCTATTTATACATCTGTATGAGAGTAACTGATGCTAGCTGCTGTAACAAACAACCCCCCAAACTCAGTAACACAATCAAGCTGTATTTCTCCTTCACATCATAGCCTGGTGTGGGTCAGGTAGGTGACTTGGGGTTCTAGGCTCCTTTCATTTTTTTGCCACTGCCACGCTGGAAATGGGATAGAATATCGTATAGCTTTGAAAATTGCAAATAAGTAAATTATATTAACATCTACAAATTTGTTAAAAATACTCATTCAATTCTTTCTCTCTGCCTGACATTGTTCTTCCTGCAAATGAGTCTACACAATCAACATTAAGGAAAAAATAATCAGGATTCAATAAATTCTGATGGATACAAAAAAGAATAAAATGTCTTTTAAAATTTATATTTCAAGTGTATGGGGCAATAAAGAGGCCAGAAAATAGTAGTTAAATGTGGGGCTCTGTAGGCAATAGATCTAGGTCCAGACACTGGCTCAATTGTTAGCTGTGTGATTTCACAAGAGATAATTGATGCTAGCTGCTGTAACAAACAACCCCCCAAACTCAGTAACACAATCAAGCTGTATTTCTCCTTCACATCACAGCGTGGTATGGGTCAGGCAGGTGACTCAGGGTTCTGGGCTCCTTCCGTTTTTTTGTCGCTGCCACCTTAGTATGTGGCCACCATGACGAGGAAGAGAAAGCACTTGCAATGACGTGAGGTTTTACGTCTTGGTATGGAGGAGACACAAATCACTACTGTACATGTCCAAGTCACATGGCAAGCAAGGCCGGGAAATGTCATCTTCCTATAATGCAAGAAAAAGAACCCAGGGCTGGGCACGGTGGCTCTTGCCTATAACCGCCACACTCTGGGAGGCCGAGGCAAGAGGATTACTTGAGCCCAGGTAAGGATTAAAAGAGAGCAATTAAACACTGCTTGGTGCATAGTTAGTGCTCAAGAATTGTGCTATAATCAATGTTACTAAATTGTCTAGGATTAGATGTTTCTAAATTAAAACTATTTCCTGCTTTGTATTTGTCCTTTATTCCAAAAACTTAAAAGTTTCTCCAGTCATTTCTGGTTTGTCAAGGATGAAATACTAAAGCAACTTCATGGATTGTGATTTCAAGTATATGAAAAGTTTAAGACCCAATTGCTTTTGAAGGAGATTCGTCTAAAAAACCAGGGATTCAAACCCAACACATCTGATGCTACAGTCTACCCTCTTAGTTGACACAGAATTAAATTAAAATCACTATTGATTGGATTATGCTTTGATAAACATGCAACTTCATTTAAGTCTCGTAAATAATTAGCATTATGAGGTCAGGAGTTTGAGACAAGCCTGGCCAATATGGTGAAACCCCGTCTCTACTAATAATACGAAAATTAGCCAGGCATGGTGGCAGGCACCTGAAGTCCCAGCCACTTGGGAGGCTGAGGCAGAAGACTTGGAGATTTACTCTCTAGAGCAACAGTTTTGGCAACCTTTTTGGCAACAGGGACCAGTTTTGTGGAAGACAATTTTTCCACAGATGATAGTGGGAGTTGGGGGGATTAGACTGTCATAAGGAGCGCACAACCTAGATCCCTCAATTGTGTAGTTCACAGTAGGGTTCGTGCTCCCATGAGAATCAGCCTTGGCTGATCTGACAGGAGACAGAGCTCAGGTGGTAATGGTCACTTACCCCCTGCTGTGCAGTCCGGTTTCTAATGGGGTGGGGGGAGGGTAATTAGCATTATTGAAATATAATTCATATATCATACAATTTAGTACTTTATTGGGTACAATTCAGTGGTTTTTAGTATATTTACAGATGTGCAATTATCACACAATGAATTTTGGAACTGGAGTCTCGCTCTGTTACCCAGGCTGGAGTGCAGAATCTACAAAGAACTTAAACAAATTTATAAGAAAGAAACAACTCCATTAAAAAGTGGGCAAAGGGTCAAGTGCAATGACTCACACCTGTAATCCCAGCACTTTGGGAGTCCGAGGTGGGTGGATCACTTGAAGTCAGGAGTTGAAGACTAGCCTGGCCAACATGGTGAAACCCTGTCTCTACCAAAAATGCAAAATTAGCTAGGTGTGGTGGTGTGCTCCTGTAATCCCAGCTACTTGGGAGGCTGAGGCAGAAGAATTGTTGGAACCTGGGAGGTGGAGGTTGCAGTGAGCCAAGATCATGCCACTGCACACCAGCCTGCACAACAGAGCGAGACTCCAGCTCAAAAAATAAATAAATAAATAAATAAGTAAATAAATAAGTGGGCAAAGGACATGAATAGACACTTCTCAAAAGAAGACATTTATGCAGCCAACAAACATGAAAAAAAGCTCAACATCACTGATCGCTAGAGAAATGCAAATCAAAACCACAATGAGATACCATCTCACACCAGTCAGAATGGTGATTATTAAAAAGTCGAGAGACAACAGATGCTGGCAAGGTTGTGGAGAAATAGGAACCCTTTGCACCGTTGGTGGAAATGTAAATTAGTTCAACCATTGTGGAAGATGGTGTGGCAATTCCTCAAAGATGTAGAACCAGAAATACCATTTGACCCAGCAATCCCATTACTGGGTATATATCCAAAGGAATATAAATCATTCTATTACAAAGGTACATGCATGCATATGTTCATTGCAGCACTATTCACAATAGCAAAGACATGGAATCCACCCAAATGCCTATCAATGATAGACTGGATAAAGGAAATGTGGTACACATACACCATGGAATACTATGCAGCCATGAAAAGGAATGAGATTATGTCCTTTGCAGGGACATGGATGGAGCTGGAAGCCATTATCCTCAGCAAACTAACACAGGAACAGAAAACCAAACACCACATGTTCTCACTTACAAGTGAGAGCTGAAAAATGAAAACACATGGACACAGGGAGAGGACCAACACACACAGGGGCCTGTCGGGGGTTGGGGTGAGGGGAGGGAGAGATTGAGGAAAAATGGCTAATGCATGCTAGGCATAATGCCTTCATGATGAGTTGATAGGTACAGCAAACCACCGTGGCACACATTTACCTATATAACAAACCTGCACATCCTGCATATGTGCCCTAGAACTTAAAATTTAAAAAAAGAAGGAGAAGATGGCTTGGAAGAGACTCAGTCAGAACTTATCCCGGTTTTACTTGGTTTAATCACTTTAGCATTTAGAAGCAGAACAATGGGAGAAAGTGTTTTGTTTCATCTCAGAGGTATTCTTGTTTCTCTCTCTCTTTTTTTAACAAAAAAAAATATTTTTAAAGGAAAAAATAAAGCTGATCAGAAATGAGGAAAGTTGGCTGAGTGCAGTGGCTCACACCTGTAATCCCAGCACTTTGGGAGGCCGAGGTGGTCCAATTGCCTGAGGTCAGGAGTTCAAGACCAGTCTAGCCAACATGGTGAAACGCTGTCTCTGCTAAAAATACAAAAAAATTAGTCGGGTATGGTGGCATTCGCCTGTAATTCCAGCTACTTGGGAGGCTGAGGCAGGGGAATTGCTTGAACCAGGGAGGTGGAGGTTGGTGGCTCACAGCTATAATCTCAACACTTTGGGAGGTCGAGGCAGGCTAATCACCTGAGGTTAGGAGTTTGAGACCAGCCTGACCAACATGGAGAAACCCTGTCTCTACTAAAAATACAAAATTAGCCACGCGTGGTGGCACATGCTTATAGTCCCAGCTACTCGGGAGGCTGAGGCTGGAGAATTGCTTGAACCCGGGAGGCGGAGGCTGTGGTAAGCCAAGATCGCGCCATTGCACTCCAGCCTGGACAACAAGAGCAAAACTTCATCTCCAAAAAAAAAAAAAAAGAAAGAAAGAAATGAAAAGAAATGAGGAAAATTTGTTTAGCATGGTGTGAAACAAGATACATAATAAAAAATATTCACTGAATAAAGAAAACACCTAACCAAATCAAACCAAAACAAATAAATAAAATGGTCATCCATAACAGCTCATACATTTCCACTTGGAAAACGAAAAGTTACAATATATCTTGTTTAGAATGGGAGTGTGTTGATGAAGAAAACATAGTAAGCCTCATTGCCGGAGAACCTTGCCGGAGAACCAAAGGCCTCCAGTGATGTAAGTAGGGAAGAAGGGGTTCCAATATATCTGCTTATGTACCCCTCAAAATAACTTATGGAAACTGGGGATAATTTACATTAATTAGAGGAAATTTCTAAATAATCCATGGCCAGACATGGTGGCTCATGCCTATAATCCCAATACTTTGGGAGGCCGGGGCGGGGAGATCACTTGAGGTCAAGAGTTCCAGACCAGCCTGGGCAACATGGCAAAACCCCATCTCTACCAAAAATACAAAAATTAGCTGGGCATGGTGGTGCACACCTGTGGTCCCAGCTACTCAGGAGGCTGAGGTGGGAGGATCACCTGACTTGGGCCTGGAAGGCAAAGGTAGCAGTAAGTCAAGATTGTGCCACTGCACTCCAGACTGGGCAACAGAAATAAAATGTCTGAAATAAAAATAAGAAGAACTGTCTGAAATAAAAATAAGAAGAACTCATATTAGGTCAAATGCAGGGCATGGTTGTAAAAGTCTACTAGAATTGAGAAATAATCTTAGAATGAAGATAACTGAGTCTTGGTAATGCAAGATGAGCAGAAAAAATTCCGTAAAATAATTACCAGGAAGTTCTAGACCTGGAAATATATTGGTCACAGTGAAGACAGGAGATAGCAGTGGTGCAATCTCAGCTCACTGCAGCCTCTGCCCCTGGGTTCAAGCGATTCTCCTGCCTCAGCCTCCCGAGTAGCTGGGATTACAGGTGCTCACCACCATGCCTGGATAATTTTTGTATTTTTAGTAGAGATGAGGTTTCGCCATACTGTCCAGGCTAGTCTCGAACTCCTGACCTCAGGTGATCCATCCGCCTTGGCCTCCCAAAGTGCTGGCATTACAGGCGTGAGCCACTGCGCCTGGCCACACCATCCTTATTACATTCTAGAGTTACACTGCCTGAGCTCCAATTTCTAACTGCTAGTCACAGTAAAATTTCCAAAAGTCCATCTATTCCCTCTTAGACTCTCATTCCTCCCATATTATGGGCCTTGAGGTTCCTTCTTGCTTCGAAGTGCCTCAGGGGACACAGTAGTTGTCTCCTTGGTCCTGTACTGATACGCTGAATATGGCAAAGAAGCACCAACAGTTGAGTAGTTGCTGGCCTTTGAGAGCTGTGTCCAAAGCACAGTGCTAGATAATATGCCTGCCCGCAGGGTAAACACAATAGCCGTGTCCTCCGAAGCAGCCAATCTAAAATTGCCAACGCTGACACAAAGAATCAGAGGCACATGTTGGCACGTGATTGAAATGCTCCAACAATTTCACCGAAGGAGTAAATAAGCATTTCAGTAAAAACAGATGCTACAGGCAACATATCCCATCACCACGCCTAGTAAGTGAAGGAAGTACTTTTCTCCTTAGCATATCTTTGGTGGTAATTATTTGTCAGTTTGCCCAACTGATAGGACAAACGAGATCATTTTCTCACTTACAGCTATTCTAGAAAAAGCAATAGAGAGAGTTGACTTAAAATGTAATGTTATTTTAAACTATGCAAGATATATTAACTTGTTAATACATGTAAATTTTCTACTTGTCCCTTTGTCATTATATCATGGATATAGGAAACAAAAGGAAGAATTACGTATGCTTAAGTCAGGATAAGCACTCCCATGAACTAGGAAGTCCCTGAGTAAAGAGTTAAGGAATTTGGTATCCTTCTTTCTGAGTTAAGGGATCTGGTATCCAGAGAATAAATGATAAAAATATCAATGTTACATTTCTTCATGTAGCTGGAAGCAAGACAGGCTTCATAATGGTTCTAGACTTCCACTGTTTACGTGGGCCTCCTTTTCCTTTCCTCTTCTTTTTTTAAATGTACATGCTATGGATCTATATTGTGACTTAGCACTTAGCACCTCACAAAAGTCTGCTTGTTTTAGCCCCATGAGCATCTACAGCTTTCTCAGATCTTTGCCAGGGAGAGGCTTTTAGGGTGGATGTTTATACTACACTTAAGAAAGAATTCCTTCTACTCTGATGAGCAAGAAAGGCAGTTAAAGACAAAAAAAAAGTCAATAATCTTCTAAAAATGAAAATACATCTCACTTCTCCACTCAAACCCCCTATGACATTGAACCCTTAAATGCAGATAAGCCTAAAACTATATAAAACCCTGGACTTAGCAGTTTTATATACTAATGCATTTCCTTTTTAACTTAAGGTAGTTTGAGTTGTCACTAGCAACAGTTCAGATTAATACAGACACCAAATTATTAACAGTAATTATCTTCTAGTAGTGAGATTACAGGTGATTATTTTTCCTTTCCGTTTTGTTTTTTAGTTTGACAATAAATTTACTAATTTTTCAATAAAAGAAAAACTAAGGCATTATTGTAATATATGGAGGAAAAGAGATGAAACATCACTGGGGATGGAGAACTGACAGACACCCAATCAACCTAAGGAAAGGATCTGGACCCTTCTTGGCTATCTCCACTCCCTACTCCACTTCCAGGGTTCTCTTGAACTCCACCCCCCACCAACCCCAACACTCACGTTTCTTGCATAATCCAGTTTTTTAAATCCAGGGATAGGGAAACAGCATTAATGATTTCTGAAAGTCTCTGCCAAGTCTGTGATTTTCAGAATGACCACTATTCCTGCTTGGGTCATAATTTAACTCTAATTAAATCTAAGGTTGGTGCTGTATTTTTCTGTGCAAGAGAAAAGCACAGAACATGAGAAATTCTTTTTTCTTTCCACTAAACCTTTCATACTTAAAGAAAAAGAGAACACTATTGATGGGACTTTGGACACAGACAGTTAGAAATTCCATTAAAGTTAGTTTGAACTTGTTGAGCATGTTCCATTTGCAAAGAACAAAAAAATGCGCTTAATTTGCTGCTGGAAAGAGTTGTTCACCTAGCTCCTCATTCAGGTTCCTCATTCAAGGAAGTGACACTATTACCATGAGGAGTCATGGAATGTATCTGGGGGCTGACTCATCTGGGGCTCCCTAAGATAGGCTCTGGGTCTCTCTGGAAATTTGAGTAACAATTTGGGACCTGTGGCCATCTCAAGGTTCTTGTCTGTGACAGTAAGTCTGGGCAGAGCACAAAGAGTATCAGCATTCATTTTGGCAAGCAAAATAAACTGACTCTGGATAATTTATGCAAAAGGTGAATTTATTTAAAGCTATTTTAATAGTTCAGAGAACCTGCAGGAAGACCAGAGAATGAGGCTTGAGGGTCCCTAGCTAGGAACTCACCCAGGGTTATGCCACAGAAATGTTTAGAAGACATCACTGCCTCTGTCACTGTCCCTGGACCCAGACCCAGCAGCCAGTATCTACCATCCCCAACACTGCCAGAAGGAAGGAAGGAAGGAAGGAAGGAAGGAAGGAAGGAAGGAGAGGGAGGAAAGGAGGGACGAAGGAAGAGAAGAGGGAGGAGGGAGGAAGGAAGGAAGTAAAAAAGAGAGGAAGGGAGGAGGGAAAGAACAAAGGGAGAAAGGAAAAAAGGAGGACTGAAGGAAGAAGGGAGGAGGAAGAGAGGAAAGGAGGGAGGGAAGAAATAAAAAGATTGCCTAACTAGAACACCAAGCCAGTTGGTGGTAGTACCTTCATGCCCTTTCTTCCCTGCAGGGCACATGGCTGGTGACACCTTTCTGATGGATTATTTCTTATAGGTTGATTGGGAGCTCTGAACACACTGAGTCTGCCCCAAGCAAGATGAGCAGTTCTCACCTCATGGCCACCTCTTCACTTCCGGCTAGGGCCTTCCAGCATGGCTCATAGAGTGATCACTGGCTTCACTTCCTTTGGCTGAAGCCCATCTGCCATATCTTCTTTGAAAGCAAAGAAGCTATTTTAATAAAGCCCAAGGAGGTTAGCAAGAAATTATTTCTGTTCTGGAATGTGGGCTCTGTTGTCACATCATCTAAGAGAACCTAGAAATCTAGACTTTTGTGTAAATTTGAAAATTATTCCAGTCTTGCATCTTAACCTTTAGTTTGCAATCCTTAAGGGAACTCAAATCTTAGTCCAAGAAGAGGCCTTAAAACAAAAATGTGCATTTCTGTTCCCCGCCCCCATCCCATCTGCTCTCCTTGCCTCGTTTAGTAACACCTTACTTCTCACAAACCCCTTCTGATGTTGTCCATCTCACTAGGCCGAGGAAACCCAGCTATGCTCCCAGGAACATCAAGAGATTGCTTCCTTACACCCCTGACCCCTTACCTACTCCTGTGCCCTAACACTGCAGAGAATGGTGAAGTCTTTCTGTCTGATTTCATGAAGCTTGCCACCATTTCTTTTAGATCCCAGCCAGGGAGTTGCTGGAAACAATCAACAATAAAAATAATATGGTGTTGCAGTCTGCTATAGGCTGAAGTGTGTCCCCTTAAAACATATGTTGAAACCCTACTCCCAGCACCTCAGGATGTGACTGTATTTGGAGACAGGGCCTTTGAAGAGGGGATGAGGTTACAATGAGGCTGTTAAGGTGGGCCCTAATCCAATCTCACTAGTGTTCTTTTAAGAAGAGGAAATTTGGACAAACAGAAGAGACACCGGGGATGTGTGCACATAGAGGAAAGGGCACATGAGGACACAGAGTAAAGGTCACCATCTACAAGCCCAGGAGAGAGGCCCCAGGAGAAAAAAGATCTGCTGACACTCCCATCTGGAACTCCGAGGCGCCAGAACTGAGATAAGATACATTTCGGCTGTCTAAGCCACCTGGCCTGTGGTAATTTGTTATAGCCCCAGCAGGCCAATCCACAGGCACCGGAGGGAGGCAATAGGCAGTAAAAAGAGGGAGGATCTCAGACAAAAGCCCAGTTTCCTCCTTATGCAGGACTGGAACTCTCAGGTCACAGAGCCTGAGTTCGGATACAGGGGGTGTTCAGCCCAACAAGGTCGACTGAGCCCCCCACAGGATCTCATGTAAAGTAGTGTATCTATAATAATGGGGAGTTACGGGTTATAGGAAAGGCTCTCAGAGGTTCCTTCCAAATCCCCAAGGGATTTTCCTTCATTATAGAATGTGAGAATTACTGTCATAAATATCATGTAAAAGTTCTATAGCAGCAAACTCGCAGTATAAAAATATACCAAAAGGTCTTTTCCAGAGTTCATGTTAATACACCAAAAATAATCTCAGAAAAATTTAGAGGTCCATGAATTCAGATTTGATTCAATACATTTTCTCTAAAATCTCTAACAATCCCCAGATTTAGCCAACCCGATAATATTACCACTTATGGCTGGGTGCAGTGGCTCACGCCTGTAATCCCAGCACTTTGGGAGGCCAAGGTGGGTGGATCATCCAAGGTCAGGAGTTCGACACCACCATGACCCACATGGTGAAACTCTGTGTCTACCAAAAATATAAAAATTAGCTGGGCGTGGTTATGGGCGCCTGTAATCCCAGCTACTCGGGAGGCTGAGGCAGGAGAATCACTTGAACCTGAGAGGCGGAGGTTGCAGTGAGCCGAGATTGTGTCACTGCACTCCAGCCTGGGTGACAACAGCAAAACTCCATCTCAAAATGAACAAACAACAACAAAACAACAACAACAAATATATGTGTGTACGTGTATGTATATATATAATCACTTATTCTTTTCTAGAATCTCAAAATAAGCAGCTAAATTAATTCCTTGGGGGCAGTCAAGAAAAAGTTCACTCAAGTCTGCATAACATGTGAACAAGATCTATTTCCCATTGATGATCCCACAGAGTGGACTCTAAGCAAAGAGGAATAAAACCCCCATCGGCCCAGGAAGGGAAAAAGAGCCAGGTTTCTGGTGCTTCTTCAAAGGATCTGCCTCAAAGTCCAATTCTAATAAACACCTCAGAGAGGAACAGGTGATTGCATTGCATTGGTAGAAGTCTCATTTATCATTGAGTCCACTATAATTATTCTGACCTATTCTATTTCATACCAAAATAACTTTGGAGGAATCCAATGGAGTTTGGCAGGAACACCTTTGGGGGGATAAAAAGAAACGTAGCTTTTGCAGTGTCGTTCTTTAATATAAACCACAAAAGACTGTGTAGGGGTGGGGGTGTCTACTCAAATCACAGAGGTGAAATGACTTAAGACATGAGATCCAATAATAAGAAAAGATTACATAAATCCTAAAATGTTATAGAGTATAAAAATGTACACCCTTTAAAAGTATTGTACGACATGGTCAAGTTTTAAGGAAAGAAAGAAAGAAAGGGCTTAATGAATCCACCTCTTCTAAAGAAACTGGTCCCCCAAATTTCCATTTCATTGCCATGACAACTAGTACTCCATCATTGCCATGGTAACCAGCTGAATAGCATTAGTCTAAAGACAAGCTCTCTGATTGGGTGACCAACGAAAGCCATTAGGTGCCCCACCACAATGCTGAAAGACTGTTTTGCAATCACTTTGACCTATTTCTAGCTTTTCAATGTGTTTTAATTCTCCAATGTGTTTCCCTAAAACCAAATGTTTTTGGAAGGAGACAATTTCAAGAAGTATATAATAACTGTATTCCTGCATGTCCCTGCTAAGTTCAAGACCATTTGTTTTCTATCCCAGAAGTGTGGTAATGTATGACAGCCATACCCTTCACCATGCCTTGCAGTTTAATTATGACATCCCCTCTGTTACAGCAACTAGGCACGCTAGCCACATCTAAAACCAGATGTTGGTTGCTGGTGACAACAAGCTGCCTTCTTTGTTTGATGAGGCCACTGACAAGCTGAACTGCAAGGAAACTTTGAGGGTGGGGAGTGACAATCTGGTAAAATAACAGAGGGGGGCCGGGTGCAGTTACTCATGCCCATAATCCCAGCACTTTGGGAGGCCGAGGCAGGCAGATCATCTGAGGTCAGGAGTTCGAGACCAGCCTGGCCAACATGGTGAAACCCTGTCTCTACTAAAAAAAAAAAAAAATTAGCCAGACATGGTGGTGGGCACCTGTAATCCCAGCTACTTAGGAGCCTGAGGCAGGAGAATCGCTTGAACCCAGGAGGCAAAAGTTGCAGTGAGCAGAGATTGTGCCATTGCACTCCAGCCTGGGCGACAGAGCAAGACTCCATCTCAAAAATAAATAAGTAAATAACAGGGGGAAGGGATACATGCATATGGACGTGCTCTTGTTTATATGTGCATGTAAACTAGTATTTACAATTTTAAAATGGCTTTTAAAAAATGCTCTCCTTTTAAAAAGGCTGTTGAGATGATGATGATGATTGATGATGATGGTGGTGATTACTATTATTATTTTATAGATGGGGCCTCCCTATGCTGCCCAAGCTGTTCTTGAACTCCTGAGCTCAAGCAATCCTCCCACCTCAGCCTCCTGAGTAGCTGGGGCTACAAGTATGTGCCACTGTACTTGGCTCACTGTTAAGCTTTTTAAATAAAAACATATTTTCCAGCTGATAATCTTGCTGGCTACTTGCTCAACGCCAACTGCATATATATTCATGAATCACTCACAGCACACTGTTGGAAGCAGAGATACCTTGGGAAACCTATTCCACCCCTAGCCCACCCCCTCTCTAGTTGGACCATACTTTTGTTAGGTGTATACTGTTGAGAAACTTCCTTGAAAAATTCCAGCTCTGGACTTTCATAAAATATGTGTTGAGAACCTTCCAATAGGCAGTGCCAGAGTTGCTAAAGCAACGGACTTGAAAGTGCAATCTAGTTAGAAGGCAGGGAGTTAGAGAACGGAGGGAAGGCACCTGCCTTGAAACTGGGCTTGCAGAGCACATACAACTGAATATCACAGATCAATGAAAACCAAGATTTCTCAAGACACCTTTATCAATTCAACACATATTTCAGAGCAGCTGCTAGGTAGCACTCATCTAAATGCTCAAGATTCAGTGACAGGAAGCCCTGCCCTTGTGGAGTCAACATTCACATTTTACATGAGAGTGGGAAAATGGCAATAGTTCATATCCAAGAATAGAACTATTTTGTGTGGAATGACAGAAATTATGGGGTACTCCAACCCTGAGCATTCCTTGGCATGGCCACTGGTGCTTGTTATGCCCCAGCCACTGTGCAAAGGCTGGAAATGCAAAGGTCAGCAGAAATGGGCTTAGGTCTTGGCCTCAGGAAGTTTATAGAACAGAGAGGAAGGGAGTTGCTCAGAAGTAAATGGTGAACCACTTACAATGGTGATCAGGACTCCGAAGGAAAGGAACCGAAGAGCCCTCTGCCAAAGGAGACTGAGCAGGGCTGGGCAGAAACAGGGCTGGAGTGCCCGAGGAAGTGATGACTGAGATGAGGCCCGAGGGATGCAGGGATAAAGGGTGACATAAGATAGAGGGTGAAGAAAAGCATGCAAGACACAGGGAATAGCAAGGGCTGCTCCTCAGACCCAAACAGAGCCAGGGAAGAACGCATGTGACGAGCCTGGGGAAGGGGCCGGGCTCCACATGCAAGTGGCGGTGTTTATTAAAAATAAATCCTTAGATCACGAAGCCATGTACTAAGTCAGAATGTGCTCCCTAATCAATTTAATATGAATCTGTACATGGAAAACAATGTTTTTGTTTGTGGTTGGAGATGATAATAAAGGGGATATGGTTTGGTTTGAGATTAGAATAAAGAGGATTTCAGCACAACAATTTTTGAGCACCACTTACATGCCAACACTAAGTGTAAAAAGACAAAAGACCCAGTACCTGTTCCTTACAGCTTAGTCATACATGCAGAACTATATGCAAATCCATCTAGAATACCCAGAAAGTGACAAGGGAGAAAGGTACGTGCATGGGACAACCTTCACCTGAACATTTGCATCTAGACTAGCCCAGGAGAAACGGTAGCTACTATTGTTAGCCCACTGCCTTAGAGAAAAAGGCACTCAAAGTATCAGCTGAATTACCCCATAGGGTACCACTATGAAGATCAGAGTTTTATTTGAAGATCTGTTCTGAACCGCCAGAGAAAATTCCGTTTCTCCCTCCTAGGAAAGAATTCAGCAACAGTAGTTTCTTACCTAGCCACAGTACCAGGATAAATTCATTTTAAATGCATGCATGAGAATAGAAACATGCACAGCTAGCACCAAGAGAACAGATGTAACCCATGAGAAATGATTAAAAGTTTAGAATATGCCTCATAAGGGGAAAAATTCAATAGCTACCAAAATGAGTCTTTCTACACAGCTAGAACAGAGTCCAAGGGAAACCCTCTGACCCAAGATAAGGAATCCCACAGGCAGAGTGACTAATACTAACAGATGGATTTGGTCTCTTCAAAGCCATTTAGAAATGAAAAACACTGCATCCAAATGTTTATCATCACTGTTAATAATTGCTATTTTTGCCTCTATCTTCATTATCTAAACGTGACAGAGTAACTCAGATCACACAATTCATACAAGTACCACAAGATAGAGACAGAAGACCTGAATGGAAATCTCAGAGCTGCTTCCACTTCACAAAGGCATAGTCTCTGTCAAATAAACAAGATTTAAAGTACGGGAAGCAACAATACCACAAATAAAATTGCTCCCTGGCAAGGGAGAACACCTTACTATGAATCTGTTTTACAGAGTCTCAGAATTTTCTATTTAGAAGGGAACCTACAGGCCCCTATAGACCAACCTTCAACATAATTGCTATCCTCGTCATTGGATTAAAAAAATGAAAGGAGGGGAAAAAGGACAGAAAGGGGAAGAAAGGGAGAGAAGAAGAGAAGAAAAAAGGGAAGGGGAAGAAGGAAGAAAAATTCAAGTGAATGAAACAGTAGAGGGATGAAATCATAATCCTGCAGCTCAACACTTACTTAATTCTCTGTCTCCTCCCAGGTTGACTCCAAACGATTGATACTCACTAGTTAGGAGGTCTGATCAGGTATAGATAAGCTGTGCCATACAAAAGGCCCCGGGGGGCTTATCCTGCCTTTAAAAATAACTCCAGAGTACTACATCAAAGCCTTTGCAGAAAATCCATATGCACTCCCAGGGCTCTGACCCATAAAATATTCTTACCAGGGACCTGGATGAGGCCATACACTGTGCAATGACTATGAACCAATGGAAATCTTTTTGAAAACTTGCTGGAAGGTCCACTGTATAACCTACTTTGTTATGTTTTTTAATCTGGATAAAGGACATTTCAGCCCGTAGCACCCAGGAAGGGTATTATGTGAATAAACGAGGTGTTCTCTTTCATAACTAATTTCTGTGCTTCTAGATAAATTTCCCTAATGAGGAGTTCTCTATTGAAGTTTTCCTTCTTCCCTTCCTTAGTCCCTCTTCTCTCCCACAAATTATAAGACGTGTTTCATACCCTAGAAGAGCTCACAGTCTAATGAGTGAGAGAAGACATTTATTCCTTCATGGAGGTCTGAAATATCATACCATTTCCAGTAGTACAAATAGTTTAGAAGGCTCAAGCCCAAGTCAAGAAGAGACACATCTTACTCCGGCGAACGAGGCAGAGAGTTAAACGCCATGAGAGTGGGATGAACAATTGGGACAGGGTCCTAGAAGGAGAAGAAATTTCTTCCAATCGGGGATATAGGGGAAAACTTAATACAAAAGGTGGCCTTTCCCTGGGTCTTTCAGGAGGCATAGGGTTTTGGCAGATAAAGATGGCAAGAGGTGATGATCTATCCTAGATTAGAGGTTTTCTTTTCTTTTCTTCTCTCTCTTTTTTTTTTTTTTTTTTTTTTTTTGAGACGGAGTCTTGCTCTTGTCGCCCAGGCTGGAGTGTGCAGTGGCGTGATCTTGGCTCACTGCAACCTCTGCCTCCAGGGTTCAAGTGATTCTCCTGCTTCAGCCTCCCGAGTACCTGGGATTACAGGCACCTGCCACCACACCCAGCTAATTTTTTTGTATTTTTAGTAGTTGTATTTTAGTGGTTTTGCCATGTTGGGCAGGCTGGTCTCGAACTCCTGACCTCAGGAGTTCTGCCCACCTCAGCCTCCCAAAGTGCTGGGATTACAGGTGTGTGCCACTGCACCCAGCTGATCACAGGTTTTCTTTTCTTTTTTTTTTTTTTTTTTTTTTTTTTGAGACAGAGTCTCGCTCTGTCACCCAGGCTGGAGTGCAGTGGCCAGATCTCAGCTCACTGCAAGCTCCGCCTCCCGGGTTTACGCCATTCTCCTGCCTCAGCCTCCCGAGTAGCTGGGACTACAGGCGCCCGCCACCACGCCTGGCTAGGTTTTTTTGTATATTTTTTAGTAGAGACGGGGTTTCACTATGTTAGCCAGGATGGTCTCGCTGACCTCGTGATCCACCCGTCTCGGCCTCCCAAAGTGCTGGGATTACAGGCTTGAGCCACTGCGCCCGGCCTGATCACAGGTTTTCAAACTGCAATCCCTGGGCCTGCAGCATCAGCAACACTTAGAAATGTAAAAGCTAGGGTCTTACCGTTGACTTGCTGAATCAGAAATGAGTCTGAGCATGCTTTGTTTAGCATCCCAGTGATTCTGATTCATACTTTAGTTGGAGAATCAATACTCTAGATTTAAGATCCTTAGCCTGGGGTCTGTGAACTTGGATACGGAAAAAATACATCTTTATTTCCCCTAATGTCTAACTGAAATTTAGCATTTCCTTCCATTGTCAATGTAGGCCATAAATTGCCATGATAATTATTAGGACCAATGCCATATCTTGTTATTAAATGTATTAATAAAGAATGCACAAACATAGCAGATTTTAAAATATTTTTATAATTGTATTTCAATATAATTGGTTTCCTTGTAATTCTGTGTATCATTTTATACATTAAAAACATTGTGAGAAAGTGTTTGTATGCTTTGCAGGCTGCCAATGAGATGTCATCTTTTATCATACCAAAAATGTGAAGCACCCCTGGTCTAGAAGGATTCCAGGCAAAAAAAAACTTGGAGCAAAGGCAAGAAAATACATGGCCAGGCAAGAAAATACATGGCCGGCCAAGTATTCCATTTTGCGTAAAACCGAGGTAAAGCAAGGAAACAGCGAAAGAGAAAAAAAAAAAAAAAAAAAAGGCTGAACCTGATTGTCAGAACTGGACTTCTTCCATCAGACTCTGGGGAGCTACTTAATCAAGACTTTTTAAAAAGAGGGAGCGGGGCCGGGTGCGGTGGCTCACACCTGTAATCCCAGCACTTTGGGAGGCTGAGGCGGGCGGATCACGAGGTCAGGAGATTAAGACCATCCTGGCTAACACAGTGAAACCCCATCTCTACTATAAATCCAAAAAATTACCCCGGTGTGGTTGCAGGCGCCTGTAGTCACAGCTACTCGGGAGGCTGAGGCAGGAGAATGGCGTGAACCCAGGAGGCAGAGCTTGCAGTGAGCCGAGATCGCGCCACTGCACTCCAGCCTGGGCAACAGAGCCAGACTCCATCTCAAAAAAAAAAAAAAAAAAAAGAGGGAGCAAGAGGAAGAGCCAAAGAGACACAACCAGCTCAAGGTTTTCAAATAATTCCCTAGCAAAGGTAAGAAGGCAGGCCTGGAAGAGAAAGAAACAGAAGGTGAAAGACCAAGCAGGAGATGACGTTTCTAATCCAGGCTTGACTAATAGCCCAAAGTGAAGAAAGAACTGACTATGAAAATGGAACGAATATGAGAGTGGTGTGAAGATTCAGCAGTGACTAAAACAGAAGAATCAAACATGACTCCAAAGTCTGAAGAGAGGGCGACTGGGACAAGAGTCATACTAAGAAAGAATTAAGGATGCCAAGTGGAGCAAGTCTGGGGAAGGAAAGTGCTGAGTTGCCTACAGGATATCCGGGTGAAAACATCCAGCAGTAATTTATCTGCCTGGGACAGTACTGACCTTTAAGACTTACTATATCTCCTGAATAGCCTATTTGGACTTCATCAGGAGCTTTTCCCAAACAGGGATTTTTATCTTGGGGGCCCATGGACTCATGGGGAGTCCCATGAATCTCCCAAATTATTAAAGGAAATTCTATTTGTGTTCATGGACATCTAGGGAGAGGTATGTACTTTCATTACAAACTCAAGGAGCACTAAACTCCCTTTTCCCTCACAAAAATATTAATACTCTCCATTCGTCCTTCTAAACACTCCAAACAAGGTAAGCCCTCTTGTCTGAAAATTTGGGAAGGCAGCATGAGTCTCAGAACAAACAGAGAATGCCTCAGGAACAAGGCAGCAGCAGCAGTTACAGTCATGTATGGATGGTTCTGAGTCAGGAGATGCTCACTGCACAGTCACCAGATGAGGAAGGCATTTGGAATGTCTTGGTTAAAATTCACTGGAAATGACAGAAGAGTTTCTGACTCACCTCTTGAGCCAATTCTTGCCTGAATACCTGTCTCTACAAGAGCAGTCATTAATGCCCCAACTTTAAACAGTAAAAATGGTCATTTTTATAAACCTCATACCGCTCAACTTGCCACTGTCCAAAGAAGCCGAGCTGCACGGGTTGTCCCAGGATGGAAACGAAGCCACAGCCAAGGAGCTGTGTCTTGCTTTAGTGTTGCCATCTACTGGCTGGTCTTCATGGACTCTCATTCCCAATCTTTTCACTGCCAAAGGAAAGATTTTGCAATTAGGCTGCTTTTTTGACCCAAAGCCTCACTAGAGAGTTCAGACCCCAAGAGGTTAAAAAAAAAAAAATTAACAGCAACCTACCAGCTCCAAAAACAAAGTAAGGCAATACCAAATGTCAACAATGTTACTAGGAAGCTTCAGCATTGACTAATAGAGTTTATGGTGAATGCTCCCTAAATGTTTGTTAGCCCCACATAATTAAGACAAAAAAGATGCTTTAAACGTGTTGTATATGAAGTGATAATGAATAAGCAGAGGATTGTGCCCACAGAATGGAATAGGGAAATAATAGCATTGAAAATTGTTATTGTTATTGTTTCATTAAAAGTAATTCCCTTTGCTAGGCTGTGTGTAGAAAGTGGTTTTTGTGGTAAGCTTAATAAACATAGTGCCAGGGACTCTGGCTGAATAGCTGAGAGTTAGAATTGAATGGGTTCTCACATACCCCATGAAGACAGGAAGGAGGGACCAGGTTCCCCAAGTGAGGACTTTGTTGCTCTTGTTGAACTACAGTGAAAGGGTCTTGTACACCTACTTCTTAAGCCCATGGCACTGACCAGAACAGCAAAGACTGTCTTTATTAACGAATGCCATGGTAACTCTTTTCACTATTCTTTTGTGTGTGTGTGTGTGTGACAGTACTCACTCTGTCACTCAGGCTGGAGTGGCATGATCTTGGCTCATTGTAGCCTCCGTCTCCCAGGCTTAGGTGATCCTCCCACCTCAGCCTCCTGACTAGTTGGAACATACAAGTGCAGGCCACCACATCCAGCACATTTTTTTCCTTGTATTTTTTGTAGAGATGGGGTCTCACCATGTTGTCCAGACTGGTCTCAAACTCCTGTGCTGAAGTGATCTGCCAGCCTCAGCCTTCCAAAGTGCTGGGATTACAGGCATGAGCCATGCCTGGCCTTTCTTCACTCTTCTTGTGTTCACTTCTTCCTTCTCTGATTTTTTGTTTTTATTACTTTTCTTCCTTTCCTCTCTATGAACTGTCTAACCCCACATCTACCTTCCATCTCATCATACTGGCACAAACTAAGAGCTAAAAGGAAAAGAGAGTTGCACTTTACTTCTCCTTCATATGCTTTTCCCTTCTTTTCTGTTTTGCTTTTTAATCCAGCAAAGCACCTTATTTTCACTCACTTTCACATGAAAAGGTAGAAGGGCCGGGCGCGGTGGCTCAAGCCTGTAATCCCAGCACTTTGGGAGGCCGAGACGGGCGGATCACGAGGTCAGGAGATCGAGACCATCCTGGCTAACACGGTGAAACCCCGTCTCTACTAAAAATACAAAAAATTAGCCGGGCGCTATGGTGGGCGCCTGTAGTCCCAGCTACTCGGGAGGCTGAGGCAGGAGAATGGCGTGAACCCGGGAGGCGGAGCTTGCAGTGAGCTGAGATCCGGCCACTGCACTCCAGCCCGGGCGACAGAGCGAGACTCTGTCTCAAAAAAAAAAAAAAAAAAAAAAAAAAAAAAAAAAGAAAAGGTAGAAGGCTGATCGTGTTTGGCCTTTCTGTCCATTATCACCTTCCTATGTAATCAATACATATGGGTGATAAACATAAGTCACAACCACCATCTTATGCATCAGCAAGCCCTCAGCAGCTAATACAATTAAAGACTTTTTTGTTTATTAATGAAAGGAGAGGTTGCTAATCCTTTCCTCCTGTAACTTGAGGAACAGAAAGAGGAAGAAAGAATATAGTGCCCTTAGATGTCAATTGTCCCTTCTCCCCTGTTTGGAGTCAGGCCCCTCAAAAAAACATTCACTCAAGGAGTTATTGAAAGTTTCAAAAAGGAGAGAGGAGAGGTTTACATTGTAACCTCACAACTGACACCCTGAGAGACCTCCCCCTATGCATTTTCCCCCTGCTTTGCAGTAGTGTATCTAAGGGTCTATTTAATCCTGCTAGGCCAGGTTGAGCCTCTTGGCTCCTCTCCCTATCACATCCAGCAATCTCTTCCCTCCAAACCCCATTCTTTCTCCAGGGAAGGAAAAATGAAAGCCCTGCAGGTAGTAAGGCCAATCCTACTCCAAGTATCTCCTCAAAGTATTTTCTCTGAATATTTAATACTTCCCCTAAGAATTTTCTTACCAGCTGTTAAGTAGTTGACATTTTTTCAATATTGTTACAATTCCCACCTGTAAAGTTTGACAAATCTATAAGATTTTTTTTTTAAAGCTAGATATCTCTTCAGGTGCTGGTGGTCCCCCTTCCTTGGAAGTTAATTCCCTGAGGACAGAGACAAAAAATGTATCTTCCTCTCCTCAATATCATTCATCCATCCTTTTAAAAATCAAGCAAGACTACAGGGGCTCAACTTTAATAACATAAAACATTATTGCTCCTGGAGATCTGTGCTATTTTCAAACTAAAAATAACATTTAATAAATACTAAAAGAAGCACTTTCTCAAGCTTTCCAAGGACAACTATACTTCCTAGACTAGACAGTTACATTTCACAAAAACTGGCCTTGTTATTAAAAAACATAGTAGGAAACAATATGCAAATAAGTCATTGTGCCTGTATAGATGGTTTACTATGGAACTGAATGATTCCACATCAATTTAGCCATATATAATTTCGTCAAAAACTTTAACTGGAATGTCCATACGTTGGCCAATTGGAGCGTAAAATGAGGTGGTCACATTTATTTGTTAATATCCATTAGGAAAATGTCAACTCCCCATTCTGCTTAATTGCAGGAATTCCAGGCTCTTGAAAAATTCCTCTCCTTACTATTTCTGGAAATCAGAACCCCAACCCAGTTGTCTGCTGCCTCTGCCACGCATCTGCCTCCTGACCACCTTCCCTGTGCACAGGCTGACAGGGGCTCTGCAGCATACCACCTTTGGCAATTCCTGGACTCAACCTTCCTCCTGCTACTGCTGCCCTCCCCTAAAAGAAGGCAGAAACCCCTCTTTTAATTCTTTGATCACATTGCTCAGCCCATCCACAACTTTTAGCAAAGACTTCTTAGAAAGTTCAGGAAAATAGAAGGGGGCATTATGGCATCGATACCTCAAAGCTGTACTATATGTGGTGATTCCCAGAGAAGAGCAGTTCAGATGTACCTCATGTCCCTTAAAATAGTGAACTTCAAACTGGGATTCTACTGAGATATGGAAATATTTTTCAAAAGATATGAGAATAGAGATCATTTTAAGAAAATCAATTTTTAGGAAATCAATTTCAGATTCCTCAACTTCCATATGAACTCTCTCCTAAAGTACTTTTAGTAAACTAAGCTTTTTCTACCTTCTCCTTTAATAACTGCCTTTCTCTCACCAAAAAATAAACTTACCTCTCACCCATCTGTTTACTATAGTGTATTACGAGACCATTTTCCATGGGTTTTTTTCATGTTCTGCAGGTCTTGAGAGTAAGGCATGAACTGCCCTTAGTTCTGCACTATCTCTAGAGGTTTCAGTGGGAAGATGGCTCTGCCATCACCACGTCAGACTTCTAGCCTGCAAAAGTGAGAGACAATACATTTCTGTTGTTTTAAACCATCCAATTTTTGGTATTTTGTTATGGGAGCTCTAGGAAACCAACACACTTACTGGCTAGAATAGGAATGTCTCCCTCTGCAGCAAAGGGAAAGCATGCTTACAAACCATTATAAAAGATTGGGGGCCAGGCGCGGTGGCTCACGCCTGTAATCCCAGCACTGTGGGAGGCCGAGGCGGGCGGATCATGAGGTCAGGAGATCAAGACCACCCTGGCTAACACGGTGAAACCCCATCTCTACTAAAAATACAAAAAAATTAGCCAGGCATGGTGGCAGGCGCTTGTAGTCCTAGCTACTCAGGAGGCTGAGGCAGAAGAATGGCGTGAACCCAGGAGGCGGACCTTGCAGTGAGCCGAGAACACACCACTGCACTCCAGCCTGGGCGACAGAGCGAGACTCCATCTCAAAAAAAAAAAAAAAAAAATTGGGGTTTCCAAAGATCAGAATTCTCACATGCATGTGAGCAGACATCTATCTGGGCCCATCCACATTGGTCCTGAGATAACTGAAGCTTAGGAAATCAAAAACGCAAAAACGATGTTATCCAGCTCCTGCTATGACTAGAATAACTGTCTTGTGTCTTCTGTCCGCATCTGTGAAACTATGTCTGGGCAAGTTGTTAGCTAGCAAATAAGGTAAAATCGCAAACCCTTCCCAGTTTTTAACATGGGGCATTATCATAGGGTGTAAAAATATCTGTCCAACAAACAAAAGAACATTTAGACAATTTCTTTAACCAAATCACTGTAAATATTATACCTACTCATTTCATAGAAAATGTATTTCAAATTAAATATAACTTTTTTTTTCTTTTGAGACAGAGTCTCACTCTGTCACCCAGGCTGGAGTGCAGGGGTGTGAGCTCAGCTCACTGCAACCTCTGCCTCCCAGGTTCAAGCAATTCTCCTGCCTTAGCCTCTCGAGTAGCTGGGATTACAGGTGTCTGCCACCACGCCTGGCTAATTTTTTGTATTTTTAGTAGAGACCGGTTTCACCATGTTGACCAGGCTAGTCTTGAACTCCTGACCTCAAGTGATCTACCACCTTGGCCTCCCAAAGTGCTGGGATTACAGATGTGAGCCACTGTGCCCAGCCAAATGTAATTTTTTAAGTTTAATATTTATTAAAATGTCATTTGGTCATTAAACTCTTAGAGCCTATAGTAACACAAAGAAAACTTACATCTATAATATACTGAGTAGTATTTGATAAGGTAACCAATAAGACTTTTAAGCAAAAAATAAATTCATTTTAGGATTACATTTTTTGGAAGTAGTAGAATGGAGTTCAGGGAGCAAAAGAAATCAAACAATATTTCCAACTGTTACAAAGCATGTTAAAGTATTTTTAAAGATGGAAAATGGTAGCTATCAAATCTCTATTGCACCAAAATTTCACTGGATACATTTAAAAGACCAAATAACATTTTTAAATGCCAATATTTACAATACATATTAAAATGCTTCTTTTGAGGCTATTTAAACATAATGATTTTAGATATTCTTTTAAAAAATCAATCAGAGGGATGGGTGCGGTGGCTCACGCCTGTAATCCCAGCACTTTGGGAGGCCAAGGCGGGCGGATCACGAGGTCAGGAGATCGAGACCATTCTGGCTAAAATGGTGAAACCCCGTCTCTACCAAAAATACAAAAAATTAGCTGGGCGTGGTGGCGGGCACCTGTAATCTCAGCTACTCGGGAGGCTGAGGCAGGAGAATTGCTTGAACCCGGGAGGCAGAGGTTGCAGTGAGCCAAGATCACGCCACTGCACTCCAGCCTGGGTGACAATGTGAGACTCTATCTCAAAAAAAAAAAAAAATCAATCAATCAGAGTATCATGGTTTTTCCAAAATTTGTAGGTGCGCAAGTAAACAAGTTTGAAGACTATTCACTGCCTACTGGTTACAGCCCTTTCAGCTCTGGGCCACCTGGTTGGTTGGGGCCAGATCACCTTATTTCAAGTATCAACCAAGCAGACACCATGTTGGTCTTGGTTAACTGCTATATCACGACCCTTAGCATAGTCAATGTTAAATTAATGAATGTTGAATATTAGAAATCATTCACATCTTCCCATCCACTTCTGCTTCAGGGACTGCTCTGACACTGGCCTAGCCTGAAATGACTGACACCAGGATGACCGTGGGGGGTAAAGGGTATCCTACATTGTCATATCTTGTCACGTCTTGTCACAACAAAAGTGAAATGAGTCTAGACCTAAGCTGAATCGACCGGCTGAGTCATTATAAATCTCAGATCAAATCAGGCATTAGATTTACAAATTTAACTGGATTGTAGAATTACTCTGAAGTTTTTAGGACCAGCAAAAGAATTGACTCTCTAGAGACAAAGGTAGCAAAAGTCCCAGTGACTATCTTCCTCTCCTAGATCAATGTCAAGCACCACCCTCCGTTTTCCGGCCATTCTCGCCGCACGTCTAAGCAGTCGTCTTTCAGAATGCACTCCCATGTAGTTGCCTCATGTGACCCTCTCCTGAGTGATACCATCACTTAGAACCCTAATCCCAGATTCTGACATTAGGGAGGGACTACAGAAGGGGGAACCCATTTGCGTCTCTCCATTTTCTAGTGGTGATATTTTACACATACTGTATGGGTTTAAATTTGAAGTACCCTAGAAACAGACCTTGTAATCAAAAGGAGATTGAAAAAATAATGCAGAGAAGGCATTAATGAAGCCTTATGGATTTACACCATATCAAGAGAAGTCTCCAAAGGCAGAAATGCACATCAAGCCTATTTCTTCTGACTCATTTCCTCTGGAGAAGCAGCTTAGGATAATTCAGGCAAAAGGCCACGAAATAATTGCATTGGTAACAGGAACCTGGTAGAAAAATAGAGAGGGGACTGCTAAATTAAACTCAAACAGGGCTTTCGTGGGGAGTCACATAGCATGTTTTTTGTTTCTCACTTAGGATAAAAAAAAAATCTAGTTTTCTTACATTTTTACTTGAAAAAAATCAGAGGCTAATTTAATGCTTTTATACAATAATTAGTGCTAATACACTAAGAGTGATCTTTTACATAATAATAAATCACATAGTAAAAATACACTTGAAAAGATTTTAGAGTAACTTTTCCTGCCAAATAACCTGTCAAATACATACAGCAATGCTTGGCTGCATTGGCCAAAAGCCTTGTGTGTTCATGAAGTGGCTAGGATTAATTGTGGTCACCCTATTAGTATCAACACTGACCTTTCCCCTTCTATGTATTCCTTACTCACTGCCTGAAAAAAAGTAACTGGTTATAAAAACAATCAAAATGAATACTTTCAGATGCTCTTTCCCAAAACTGGGTCAGAGACTACTGGTGTATGTCCTGGATCTCAGAGGCATGGGAAGAAAGGTGGCTAAAGCAGAATCTATGAGAAAGAAATCAGAAACTAAGGTAAGAGAGGATGGGGCTGGGCATAGTGGCTCACGCCTATAATCCCAGCACTTGGGAGGTAGATCACCTGAGGTAAGGAATTCGAGACTAGCCTGGCCAACATGGTGAAACCCCATCTCTACTAAAAATACAAAACTTAGCCGGGCGTGGTGGTGCGTGCCTGTAATCCCAGCTACTCAGGAGGCTGAGGCACGAGAATTGCTTGAACCCAAGAGGCAGAGGTTGCAGTGAGCGGAGATTGCGCCACTGTACTCCAGCCCGGGCAATGGAGAAATAACGGGTAAGAGAGGATGGGAGGGAGAGAAGGAAGGAAGGGAGAGAGGAAAAGAAGGAAAGAGGGAGGAAGAGAGACTGATAGAGGGAGAGTGAGAGGAAAAATATGTGGAGGAAAATAGTCAACAGTAATTAAGAGAGAAAATTAACCATGAGGAAGAAATAAGGGAAAGTCATAATATTTACCAAAAAAAAAAAAAAAACCCTTGTGGTCAGGGAGAAAATGGCTGCTTTATTTCAAATTCAGGGTTAAACCTAAGAGGCAGAAATCCTTATACATTCATATACATTTCTTTTAAAACTCCCCAGTGTCTGGAAGATGCTAAGGAACTAACTCAATATGTTAAGAACTAGTAAAAATAAATAAAGGCCGGGCACGGTGGATCATGCCTGTAATCCCAGCACTTTGGGAGGCTGAGGCGAGCAGATCATGAGGTCAAGAGATCGAGACCATCCTGGCCAACATAGTGAAACCCCAACTCTACCAAAAATACAAAAATTAGCTGGGCGTGGTGGCACGTGCCTGTAGTCGCAGCTACTCAGGAGGCTGAGGCAGGAGAATCACTTGAACCCTGGAAGCGGAGATTGTGGTGAGCCGAGATCGTGCCATTGCACTCCAGCCTGGGCAACAAGAGCGAACAAAACTCCATCCCAATAAATAAATAAATAAATAAATAAATAAATAAATAAATAAAAGCAAAAGAATCAAGGATTTATCCATCCATTCCATATGAACTGTACTTCAAGGTACTAAATAGTTGGAGGTGAATTTCTCTTTGTAGGTGTATTCTGGCTAATGAGAAAAGGAATAACAATTAGAATATTACCAGTTTGTAACCTCTAATGATAAAGTCTATCTAGGCAATGCCAGTTATTAGCTGATTCCTAATAAAATATGCAACACTACTACACAAAGAAAAGCTGAATCTGATTAAACATCTTGCTCTAACTTCCAACATAAAGGGGGAAAAAGGATGAAAAACATGTTAAGTGACAGTTCAAGGATACCGTCATCAAAATCCTGACTGTAAAAACCTTACAGGAGAAATAAACTAAACATTCCCATCAAAAGGCAGAGATTGTTGCTCTTTTTAATCTGTCTTATCTCCTTAGTTCTGTCTGTAGATACTTCAAATACAAAGATATAAAAATAAGTAAGTTAAAAATGAGAATATGGAAAACACACACACACACCACAAACAGTAAGCAAAAGAAAGCTGGAAGAGCGATAAAAACATTGGGCAAAATGGACTTTGGAGTAAGCAGTAGCAGTGGAGATAAGCAGGAAACTTCATAAAGATAAAATGGTGACTACAAGTGAAGGAAAAACTACAAATGCATATGGGCCTAATGACAGGGCTCCAAAATACAGGATGGAAAAACTGACAGAAGTAAAGGAAGAAAATCACAAATCCACAAGCAGTGTTGGAGATTTTAAAACACCTCGCTCAGTAATTGATAGAGTAACCAAGGGAAAAAAAAGAAATCATAATATAGAAGAACTACAAAGCTATCAACCAACCATAAAAATTTGGAAACAAAAAACCACAAAGATTCTAAAATAGGAAGAGTGGGTAGGTTGGTTAGGCATTTATCTGCCTCCTCTTCTAAACCAGTTCGCTTTCAAACATAATAACTAGGTACAGGTTTGCCACAGAATTGAAGAGAAAGAAAAGAACAGGAAAGGTGCTGAATTTAAGGAAAGAGTGGTCCATCTTTTATTTATATAGCCTTCAAATTCCAGAGTTTCCAAAGCCTTTTTTACACACATGATCTCGTTCCATCCTAACACTATCCTTTGAAAAGGCAGCCCACATTTCCGTAGCTCCATTTTACAGACAAGGAAGTTGAGCTCAGAGGCTGATTTTGCCAAACAAACAAAATCGCGAATCTGCTTCTAGATCAAAAGGGTGGACGTATTTTAAAGATCACCTGAGGGAATTTCCTGGGAATGTAGTGAAGTATCAATTATTTTCTTTCTAGAAAGTACATTTTCTGCTGGACACAGTGGCTCACACCTGTATTCCCACTTGGGAGGCTAAAGAGGGAGGAACACTTGAGCCCAGGATTTCGAGACCAGCCTGAGCAACACAGTACGACCCCATCTCTAAAATATTTTTTTAAAATTAGCCAGGCATGGTCCTAGCTACTCAGGAGGCTGAGGCAGGAGGATCGTTGAGCCTAGGAGTTCAAAGCTGCAGAGAGCTATGATCATGCCACTGTACTCCAGCCTGGGCGACAGACAGAAAAAAAAAAAGTATTTGGAAATATTTCCCCCAATATGTCCAAATATCCAAAGCAATTATATTAAGGGTATTGGCTCCCTGGTTAAGAATTGGGCTTTATTTTCACACACTCCCTGAAATGACACAGCCAGAGATCAGGTAGGACCCAGAGAGAACAAAGTTACAAACCCTGTGTCCAAACAGCATCCTAAAATGAAACACTCCTGGATGGAACCCTTGGCAAACTCGGTGTTGACCAAACTCCCAGTTACCCATAAAAACTTATCAAGTTATGGTTTAGAAACAGATTCAAAGAAAGCAGTCTGCAGAAAATATGCAGATTTACTCTTTTAATTAGCAAAACACAGACTTTACAGATCTCATTACTGTATTAGAGAATAAATCTTAGAGTAAAATGACTTTGTTTCTTGACTTGAACCAAATTATGTGGGTTTTTTTATAATTAGAAAACTTTATTGAAGAGCTTAAGAAATAATTTAAGTATCAATATTGAATCTTCAAAAACTCCTCCAGTAAGTCTATGACAGCTGCACAGTAATTCATAAATATATATTGTCTTAGATTTTCTTAATATTCACATCTGCCTTCTGTTCTTTGAAATTCTTTTTGTGTTTATGCTTAAAGATAGACATACAATTCAAGTATGTTCAGGTGAGGACTGGTTACTTAAATAGCATATATATGCTTTACATACACCTGTCTCGGGGTTCCACTGAAGCATATATTCTTCTAGGTATTTGGGGGACTGTGTCATTAAGGCTAATGGTGGTTTAATCTAAGAGGAAAAAAATACATGCATACCAAGGAATACTTTTCAGTTTCTTGGCAAAACACAAAAGAGAGGAAAAGTGATTTGACTTTTTAGCTCCAAATGCTTTCAATTTCTTAGGTAAGGTCAATGTAGAATCTGCTGAGATTTTTTTATAGAACCTGAGTGAATAAAATGCAGAGGTAAATCACTACTTTCTATTTAAAGCAAACTGGCTTTTTACAAAGCTTATGACCATTTTTAAAGAAAAAGAAAGGAGGCCAGGTGCAGTGGTGTATGCTTATAATCCCAGTGCTTTGGGAGGCCGAGGTGGGAACCTCGTGTGAGAACAGCCTGAGCAACATAGTGAGACCCAGGTGTGATGGCTCATGCCTGTAATCCCAGCTACTTGGGAGGCTGATGTGGGAGGATCACTTGAGCCGAGGAGGGTGAGGCTGCAGTGAGCCATGATTGTGCTGCTGTACTCCAGTCTGGACAACGGAACAAGACCCTGTCTTGAAAAAAAAAAAAAAAGGAAAAACACATGTTCTTCCCAGAAAATAAAAAATAGGCCAGAGTTTCTTGGTTCTTATTCTTTTTTTTTTGAGACAGGTCTCACTCTTTCACCTAGGCTGGAGTGCAGTTGCACAATCTCAGCTCACTGCATCCTCTGCCTCCTGGGTTCAAGCGATTCTCCTGCTTCAGCCTCCAGAGTAACTGGGATTACAGTTGCCCGCCACCACACTCACGGCTAATTTTTTATTTTTAGTAGAGAGGGGGTTTCACCATGTTGACCAGGCTGATCTCGAACTCCTGACCTCATGTGATCTGCACGTCTCAGCCTCCCAAAGTACTGGAATTACAGGCGTGCACCACTGTACCTGGCCGGTTCTTCTTTATTCTGCCAGGCAGTCCACCCTAGGTGGGCAGGCTTCCTACATGGACTCCGAGGGGCTCTCTGGTCTCTGCTGATGTTGCTGGCATACCTGCTGTGGACACCCAGTAAAACAGTGGCTCCATACAATCATGAGAAAAAAGATGAATGTGACCATTACATTTCACACAGGCTTTGAAGGAACCATCAAACCAGTAACAACTCAATTACTCTTTGTGGCTTCTTTTTATTTTGAATCAATAATCTAGAAGTGAAGGTCTCCACAGCCCATTATGTCTTCACTGATCCACCTACTTCCCATGAACACCTGCTGAAGGAAAGGGATAAGGCAGCATGTGCTAAGATGCAGTGCTGCTTCTAAACACAATTTGTGGGGGGCAGGCATGAAACCCAAGTTCAGAAGTACTTAAGTACTGAGGTGATTACTCAACTATGAAAAGGTCTTTCAGGCGCACAACTGATTTTTAGCAGGTGCAGGGTATGAAGACCATTGTGATTTTATAAAAGTAGGCTATGTTGCATGAGTATCTAAAAGTGGCTGAAAAACCGACTGCATGCTTTTAAGCCTAAAAATAACCCAGGACTAGAGCCAAACATGTACATTTCAGCAGAAAAGTGATAAACAGAAAGCCAAGCGGGTAATATGCTGAAGAATGAAGAAAGCCCACATGATGGCTTATGCTGACTTTAAAACTGAGTGAAACATTCAAACATTAAAGAAGTCAAAACAAATGCAGTTAGGTGTATACATCACCCCAAAAGAACCTATGGCTATTAAAGCTGCCATGAGGATCTTCTGAACTGTTAAAACCTTACTTACGTTATGCTACCAGTCTGATTCATCTTCAGTTTCAATAACTGATAGAAATTTCTTACCAAGACCCTCATTTTGGCATCATAAATGTTAATTTGTAGATCAGAATCATAAAACTACTAACTCCATATTCATTTGCTAATTTATGAGACAGAAAACATACAGTCCTTAATTCTAAAAAGGCCATTTAATATCTCACCCCTATTACTCTTCCAAGGAGGGAAACAGAGAGGGTGTCTGGAATTGCAGTAGAACACGTTTAGAACAACAGAAAAAACATATGGGGAAAAAAAAGCCCAATAAATATTCTATCTACAAGAAATATAGGAAAATAGGGGGAAATACTGCAACTACTTTGCTGTACCATGGAGATACATGGTAGCCCATGACCACTTCCTAGATTACTCTTTGGATACTCAATTCAATTGGCCTTAATTGTTTATAAAGTGTGCAACACAGGGAGGATCTGTCTTTAATTTAGTTCTGAAAGAGGCATGAGTGGACATAAACTCTAATCACAGAACACCGTAGATCATTAGGGCAATTAAGAACAGTTTCTAGTCTTGAAACCCCTCCACACAAATCACCTGCTAACCTTTGGATCCAGGTTTCAGACTTGCAAACACTTTGGGGTTCTTAAGGGCAAGTGAGAGCTCATTGAGGAAGGAAATAAAGTGGGAGTCTCTCTCAGATTTCTTTGACTCAAAAATGACGACAATGGTAAAGTGAGGTTCCGGGCGGGTTAGGAAGTAGGTACTCTGAACTTTGTCGTCATAGAAGTGGACCACTTTCTCCAAGCTGTTCAGATCAGATGTGCGGTCTGTCATGATCATGATGACATTGGGCCAGTGCATGACTGGCCTGTCGCTGGGCAGAGACACTACAGCTGGATACTGGTCCACACCCTTGGGGGCCTCTCTGTAGGAATGGGGGTGGTGATAACCATGACCCTGAAAACTCTCAGAACCCCTGTTGTCAAAAATTAAGGACACGTTGGCAGCGTCATATTTCCTGATGAAGCTGGAAATCTTTCCAAAAAAGTCTGGGTTAGCTTTTGCTGTCAACGTTTTCATTTCTGAAGCAGTAGTTTGTCGGCTCAGAGCCTCGTGAAAGTAAAAGCTAAACTTGGCAAGAAGCATGTTTTTGAGTTTCATCAGCCAAAGGAAAAGGTGTGGAGGCTGCACGGCCTTCTGAGACTGCCCTCCAAACAGATGTTTCTTGGTCTCCCGCTGTTTCTCAAAGATCTGGCCCCAGGTCTGCAGCTTGGTGTGCGCACTGTGTAAATTAACCAGAGACGGGAGGAACTTCCACTCTGAGACCTGGGCCTGGGCTTTCAGGAGATGACACAGGACGTCAACTTCCAGCTGGAAACTGCTTTCCAAAGGACTGAGGATTGGGTGGTGAAATCTAAAGGGAAGAGAGAAATTAATAGAGATACGTGGAAATGTTACTTCACTTGCCACACTGACATTTTTCTAACCACAAAGCAACAATATGGCCAAACAAATAATATTATGTTTCAGGACAGGGAAAGAAAAGATGGAAGAACTACATGTTGATTTATTTTAAAATTCTGATATAATTTCACCATTTCAAAATTATGTCAACATCATATTTTCCTGTGGAAACAGCCTGAGAATAGTGGCCACTTTCTTTTCAACAACGGAAATACCGACTTAGCTACAAGTCATTTTTTTTTTTTTTTTTTTTTAATTTTAGACTGGGTCTTGCTCTGTCACCCAGGCTGGAGTGCAGCTGTGCAATCATGGCTCACTGTAGCTCAATTCCTGGGCTCAAGTGAGCCTCTCGCCTTAGCCTCCCAAGCAGCTGAGAATATAGGCACACACTCTGTTTTCTGTGGAGACAAGGTCTCCCTGCGTTTCCCAGGCTGGTTTCAAACCCTAAGTGTTCTTCCCGCCTTGGTCTCCCAAAGTGCTGGGATTATAGGTGTGGGCCACCATGCCTGGCCTAAATTAGCTATAATTCTTTCTGAGTGTATTTTGTTTATTCTGGGAATTGTATGACTAAAACAATCATTGAAACAAGGCATGCTCTTTTCAGAGTGTGGTCCTAAAGAGGCAGAGGTAAAACAAAAAAAAGTCACTAAAACATCTGTTGAATGTGTAGATGACACATATAAACTCATTTAATGTTCACAGTAATGCCATGAGGTAGTAAACCTGTCTTGCAGATGAGAGTACATACTATAAGCTTATATGGAAAACACAGTAGATAAAATAAATGTTTGTTAAAGAAATAGAGCATTTATTAGACAGTCCTTATTCAATCCTGGTTCCCAAATTCCCTTCATCTTTAATTATAGTTAAAAACAAAATGGTGGCCAGCCTGGCCAACATGGTGAAACCCCATCCTTACTAAAAATACAAAAATTAGCCAGGCATGGTGGCGCGTGACTGTAATCCCAGCTACTAGGAAGGCTGAGGCACGAGAATTGCTTGAACCTGGGGGGGCGAGGTTGCAGTGAGCTGAGATAGCGCCACTAAACTCCAGCCTGGGCGACAGAGCAAGACTCTGTCTCAAACAAACAAACAAACAAATGGTGACCCAATAAGAAATAGCTAACACTTCAATCACTTTCCATTTATCTTAGGATAAAACCCCAAATCCGTAAAAAGGCCTAGAAGGCACTGAATAATGTAGTCCCTTCCCAGTTTGAGCCACATTCTTATTCTTCTCACTTTCTCCAGATAATAATTAAATAACTGCAAATGTAACTATACTACAAGTTCAAGACAGTAGTGCAATTTGACTTCCACTTGTCCTAGACAAAATGTATAAAAGTTTTTGATGCCGGGCACAGTGGCTCATTCCTGTAAACCCAGCACTTTGGGAGGCAGAGGTGGGTGGACTGCTTGAGCCCAGAAGTTCATGAGACCAGCCTGGGCAACATGGAAAAACCCCATCTCTATAAAACATTCAAAAATTAGTCAAGTGTGGTGGTGTGCACCTGTGGCCCCAGCTACTCAACTCAGAAGGCTGAGGTGGGAAGATCACCTGAGCCCAGCAAGGCTGAGGCTAGTGGGCTGTGATCGCACTACTGCGCTTGACAGAGGGAGACCCTGTCTCCAAAAAAAGTTTTTGACTATGAGCTATAGTAAAAAACACACTTTATATTGTGACCAAGTACCTGCACACATAAATATTATTTTATTTCAATATTTTCTTACTATGTACAATGTACTGTGCTAAATTTGTGCTTGAGTCATAATGTTCTAGAGGCAAAGGAGCGAATAGAGGAGGCAGCTATTACTTCCGCTATTGATATTTTCTAATATATGTTAAATATATTTTATTTTCTACTTGATATTTTCTAATATATATTAAATATATATTTATTTTCTACTATATATATTAAATCAGATTACTAACTCACTAAGTTAACTTTATAACCCATGGATTATAACCCATGGAGTATATATATTATATACTACCTGCTGTTTGTAAAACACTGTTCTACTTCACATGTAATAAAGTAATGTTTAGAGGGAAAAGAACATGACGTGGGACATCCTCTCTTCTAGGCACAGGGAAAAAAGGGCAAGTTCAGGGACCCTAGACAAGTGACAGCATGACCCATTTTCATCAATACTGTACTTCTTCCTTATTTTTCAGGTCTCCTCGTCAGTCACTTCTCTAGAAAAGCTTTCTCTGTCTACTTCCAGACGAGGTCAGGTTCCCCAGTTACATCCTCTCATTTCCTAGTACCTCTCTCCCACTTCAGTAGTCTGACCATGTAATTTCTCAGGAAAACAGACATATGGCCACCCTAGTTTAACTCCTCCTAAAGTGGAAGTAATAGCTGCCTCCTCTATTCGCTCTTTTGTCTATCCAGAACATTATGACTCAAGCAGAAATTTAGTCAATGTGGTGACCAACTATGTAAAGATATGAATCCAAGTCTCTGCCTCATTAACTCTGCCTGCTGGTTATGGGCTGAACGAAGTTCTATAACAGTGGAATAGAATGGCAGGGAGAGTCCTTTCTGTACCGACCACATGGAGCTTTCTTGCTCAGTTTCTCTTCTGAGAAACGCCTAGTGGCTGCCAGGCCTGATACATGCTCCTTCTCTAGAAGTCTACATCAAGCGCTTACACTCTTCCTGAAGATTCACAGCACCTGCAGAGGCTGCGGAATCACCTCAGCAAGTGATCCCACTGTAAAGGCAGGGGAAGTACTTGTATTTATTGAGCACATTATATGTTCCAGGCACTATGGTAGATGATCCACAGGCCTGAGTGCATCTGATCACTTCATTGTTAATGAGATGGACGCTTCTCACACAGTTCTATTTTGGCTGCTGGTGAAAAAGCACACGCTGGTTATCAACTAAACAATTAGGAAAAAAAAAAATCACAAGTATATCTAGGATTTTTGTTTAAATCTACTTAAATACTAATTAAAAGGATTACAGTTAAGAGAATCCATACTAGGTTGGACATTGTAAGAGATAAACCGATTATCATGTGAAATGTCATTATTCATGTTATCTGCATTTTACATCAACATCCTTCCAGCTGAGGCAGCTAAAACATTGGTGAGAACAAGTCTAATAACATGCACAATCCATGGAATACTATGTAGCCATAAAAAGGAACGAGATCATGTCCTTTGCAGGGACATGGATGAAGCTGTAAGCCATTATCCTTAGCAAACTAACGTTAGTAGGAACAGAAAACTAAACACTGCATGTTCTCACTTTGCAGGGACATGGATGAAGCTGTAAGCCATTATCCTCAGCAAACTAACATAGGAACAGAAAACTAAACACTGCAAGTTCTCACTTACAAGTAGGAGCTGAACAATGAGAACACGTGGACACAGGGAGGGGAACAACATACACTGGTGCCTACTTGGGGAGGGAGGTGCCGGGGAGAGCATAAGGGAAAAGAGTTAACGCATGCTGGGCTTAATACCTAGGCGATGGGTTAACAGGTGCAGCAAACCACCACAGCACATGTTTACCTATGTAACAAACCTGCACATCCTGCACATGTACCCTAGAACTTAAAAAAATTAAAGTAAAAAAATAAATAAATACACAAAAAATCAGAAAGATAAACCAGATCTCAAATCTTCTAGCTTATGTGTTTAATTAATTTGGACTTTTCAAACATTATATATTTTAGAATGAACACTAAGAAAGTTCAGGCTGAGAGCAGTTGCTCATATCTGTAATCTTAGCACTTTGGGAGGCCAAAGCAGGAGGATCATTAGGAGCCCAGGAGTTTGAAACCGGCCTGGGCAACATAGTGAGACCCCTGTCTCTACAAAAACTTAAAGTATAAAAAAATTAGCGAGGCCTGGTGGAGTGCGCCTGTAGGCCTAGATACTTGGGAGGCTGAAGTGGGAGGATTGCTTGAGCCTGGGAGGTTGAGGCTGCAGTGAGCCATGATCACACCACTGCACTCCAGCATGGACAGCAGAGTGAGACCCTGTCTTAAAAAAAAAAAAAAAAAAAAAAAGCTCACTTCAGCAGCACATATACCGAAATTGGAATGATACAGAGAAGATTAGCATGTCCCCTATACAAGGATAACACTTTTTTTAAAAATCTACTTAAATACTATATATTTTTTTAAATGTTTTAAATGTACACATGCAAAACCCCATTATAGAGTAAGTCTCAAAATCTTTGAATTGTAAGAAAGCCACCTTAGCTTTTAGGCCCCTTGACACTTATAAGCATTAAATATCACAAACTTCTATAATCATGGCTATTAGGAAAATCTGCCCAGCAACTAGAAACATAGTAAGACTGTTAATCACAGGATTAACGACATGAAATTAGAGAAAATTCTAGTACAAATAACACTATTGTTATCTTTCTACTGCTTTTGGCTGGAAATCATCATTTATAGGCAATGCTCTCCTTAAGAGGACATAAATTCCCTGTCCAAACCTTCAGAAAGAATTCCGAACAAGCTCTTCCATAACATACACTAAAAGTGCTTAAGTGCTCAACATTTATTAAAGATAAATGTGAATGTTGAAGCTATTTTTCAACCTCAAGAAGAGCTAAAAATTCATGTTAATGTTAGTCTGCCAAGACTTAGAGATTAGCATTATGATGTATCATTTCCCTGTTTCTACTGCCATGTGCCTCATAGCTATTCACAACTCGTATTATAGGAGGCTCTGTTAAACGGTTGTAATCCAAAAATATCCACCTAAGCTACGGCAGCAAGCTTGAAAGAGTCTGAATAGTCTTAATACAGAATAAATTAACAACTATTTGCAGAGATCATCTGCTCTGAGGAAAGGAAGGAAGGAAAAAGGGAAGGAAGGAAGGAAGGAAGGAAGGAAGGAAGGAAGGAAGGAAGGAAGGAAGGAAGGAAGGAAGGAAGGAAGGAAGGAAAAAGGGAAGGAACAAAGGAAGTCTCCATAGAATAGAGGAAAATATAAAATGAATAGATTTGTGTAATATTCTAATGAAACACTAAACTCCACTTTAGAAACACTGCCTTTCTCCTTTGCAAATCTGCACCATGGAGTTCTTTCCTAAAGGTGTATGTTCTTATTTGTTTATTTATTTATTTATAGGCAGGGTCTCACTGCACAGCTCAATGCAGCATGAACCTTCCAGGTTCAAGGAATCCTTCCACCTCAGCTCCCTTAGTAGCTGGGACACCAGGCACACACCACCACACCCAGCTAATTTTTTAAGTTTTTGTAGAGACAGGGTCTTGCTGTTTCCTGGGGTGGTCTTGAACTCCTAGCCTCAAGCAACCCTCTTGCTTTAGCCTCCCAAAGTTCTGGGATTACAGGTGTGAGCCACCACACCAGGCCAAAATGATAAATTTTTTTTTTTCACATGTGCAGAACGTGCAGCTTTGTTACATAGGCATATGTGTACCACAGTGGTCTGTTGCACCCAAAATTATAAATTTTATGTAATGTACATTTTTACCATGACAAAGCAAAATCTGTAACATCTTTTCATTTAAACAACTTGTTTACTAATTCTTAAATACCAATACATTGAAGATATAAAAAATTACCCAGAGATATGCCCTACTGGACCTTCCATGGCAGAAGGAGGCATTTATAATGAATACAAAGTAGAAACTAATACATTTATTATGAATAAAATAACATTTCAGAGGAAGGAACAATTCCTTTTGGTCAAAAGATTGTGGAAGCCATAGAGGAGATGGCATTTGAATTGAGCTATGATGCTTAAAATAGCTAAGAGGTAGAAACAACTCCAATGCTCACTGACGAATGGATAAAGAAAATATGGTACATACATACAAATGGAATATTACTCAGCCTTAAAAAAAGAAGGAAATCCTGTCACATGCTACAACATAGGTGAACCTCACGGACATTATGGTAACTGAAATAAGTCAGTCACAAAAAGACAAATACTATATGATTCTACTTATATGTGATATCCAGAGTAGTCAAACTCATGGAAACAGAAAACAGAACAGTGGTTGCCCAGGGCTGGGAGGGGGGAAAATGTTGGTCAATGAGTATAGGGTTTCAGTGAGGTGAGATGAAAATATTCTAAAGATCTACTACAAAAGACTGTGAATATACTTAACACTACTGAACTGGATACATAAACAAAGTTAAAATGATAAATCTGCTGGGGGCGGTGGCCTATGCCTGTAATCCCAGCACTTCGGGAGGCTGAGATGGGCGGGTCCCTTGAACTCACAAGTTCAAGACCAGCCTGGGCAACATGGCAAAACCCCATCTCTACAAAAATACAAAAACTAGCTAGGTGTGGTGATATGCGCCTATAGTCCCAGCTACTTGGGAGGCTGAGGCAGGAGAATCTCTTGAGCCCGGGAGGTGGAGGTTGCAGTGAGCTGAGATCAGGCCACTGCATTGCAGCCAAGGTGATACCGCCAAATCTTGTTTCAAAAAAAAAGATGGTAAATTTGATATTATGCATTTTTTTTAACAAAATAGAAAAGCAGGAGGAAGAGTAGGCAGGATTTTGCCATATGAAGATAGGGGCTTGATTTTCCAGCCCCAATCTTCTCCCATTCATGATTCCTCACCCTTTGTTTTGTAACTTTGCAGCTCCTTTCCTATGATGGAATATGGACTGGGCCACCTAACTTGCTCTGGCCAAAGAGATGCTAACAGATTGGATGCAAGCCAAGGCTTAAAATGAGCTTAGCTGGGTCATACTTTTGAGCTTTGGACATTGCTACTGGGTAGCTACTTCCCTTCCAACCTTAGGCTCAGAATGAACACATGTGGAGCAGACCCAAGCCCAACGCTCACAGTAAAAAGTCAAACCCAGTGAAACAAACAGTGTTAAGCAGAGCTACCCACCTGAACCTTGCTCAGGTCAGCCAACCCTAGTAGGCCTGCAAACCCACAAGTGTAAATTTGGAGGTCTGTTATGCAGACTTATTGTGGCAATAGCAAACTGATACATGATAGAACAATAAAAGGACATTCTGAGCATAAAAATAACAGGATCCCAAGCAGAGAGGTAGGAAATGGCAAATCCTTATGACGAACATATTGAGTATTAGACTATGGGCTGTTTTTGGACTTCTGCTTAAAATCCTCAATGAGCACTCTCTCTCTCTCTCTCTCTCTCTCTCTCTCTCTCAATCTCACTCTGTTGCCTATGCTGGAGTGCATTGGCGCAATCGCAGCTCAATGCAGCCTCCACCTCCCGGGTTCAGGTGATACTCCTGCCTCAGCATCCCAAGTACCTGGGATTACAGACACACACCACCACACCTGTCTAATTTTTGTATTTTTAGTAGAGATGGGGTTTCACCATGTTGGCCAGGCTGGTCTCAAACTCCTGACCTCAAGTGATCCGCCCACCTTGGCCTCCCAAAGTGCTGGGATTACACGCATTAGACACTGCGCCTGGCTCTTTTTAAGTTTCTTTCTTTGTAGTAAGAATTTGGCTGCAATGTAAAGCACTTGATGGGAGGTAGCAGATGAATTTGAAAAGATAGGCTGGGGCACTATCACGGAAGACTTTGAAGGTCTTCACTATTAAAATCTAAGCATGTCAAATGCTTGCTCTTTGGCCAGAGCAAGTTAGGTGGCCCAGTCCATATTCCATCATAGGAAAGGAGCTGCAAAGTTACAAAACAAAGGGTGAGGAATCATGAATGGGAGAAGATTGGGGCTGGAAAATCAAGCCCCTATCTTCATATGGCAAAATCCTGCCTACTCTTCCTCCTGCTTTTGCTTATTAAATTTTCATTGAGCAATAATTAACCCTGTTAACTATACACATGCAACTAATAAAATGTCTTATTAACAGCCTTATCATCAAAAATCTTTTTTTGACGAAAAGTGGGCATAAGGGCTAAATAAATTGTAGTTCTGCCTTTTGTGAGAAATTTGTGAATTAAAGCATTCAGATCAAGAAAGTGTACTTCCTAAAATGCAAACAAATATATGTAGATCAATTTTTTAATGTTCTTTAAATTCTAGCTATAAAATTATTTTTATATTTTATTAAATTTAATAATTAAAATCGGCTGGGCGCGGTGGCTCAAGCCTGTAATCCCAGCACTTTGGGAGGCCGAGACGGGTGGATCACGAGGTCAGGAGATCGAGACCATCCTGGCTAACACGATGAAACCCCGTCTCTACTAAGAAAATACAAAAAACTAGCCGGGCGAGGTGGCGAGCGCCTATAGTCCCAGCTACTCGGGAGGCTGAGGCAGCAGAATGGCGTAAACCCGGGAGGTGGAGCTTGCAGTGAGCTGAGATCCGGCCACTGCACTCCAGCCTGGGCGACAGAGCAAGACTCCGTCTCAAAAAACAACAACAACAACAAAAAAAAGAATTAAAATCACGGAATGATTTATTATTGCCATACCATAGAGATTTTTTTAATGTTCTAGAATGCATAAGTGATGGCTCTCTTCTTTCTTTAAAAGTATTATTTCTTAATATTATAGTCTTGATTTAGGAAAGTAAATATTAATTTGCATTTACAATCTGTCTTGCAAATTTGTTTTAACCATGAAACAGAAAAATTAGCCAGAATTTTCTTTTATACCCACAAAACAATAAATAAATGTGTAAAAACTTCTGCAGAATCAGAAAATGTTCCATTGGTGCTTCTTTGGAAAACAAAAACAAAAACCCGAGTTCTACTGCTCCTCAAAAGTACTCAAGGAACAGCAGATACTGTGACCTTATACAAGATAAGTTCATGTTTCTTCTGCTAAATGGCACACAATTAAACTTACATAATTATATTATTAATATAGTTCAATTTGTTAATAATTCAATTTGAAATGCAGAATCACAAATCACTGTGATTCCTAAACAAGAACTTATATATGCTTAATAACGTTATAAACTGGCCAGGTGCAGTGGCTCACACCTATAATCCTAGCACTTTGGGATGCTGAGCGGGGGTTGATCACCTGAGGTCAGGGGTTCGAGACCATCCTGGCCAACATGGTAAAACCCGGTCTCTACTAAAAATACAAAAATTAGCTGGGCATGGTGGCAGGTGCCTGTAATCCCAGCTACTTTGGAGGTTGAGGCAGGAGAATCACTTGAACCCAGGAGGTGGAGGTTGCAGTGAGCCGAGATTGCACCATTGCACTCCAGCCTGGGCAACAAAAGCAAAACTCCATCTCATTATAAATTTATCAAAAAAGGAAGCCTTTTTTAATACCATTCTACTGTGAACACAACTGGCTTTCAGAAGAAAAAAACCAAAACATACTTTCCATTCATCTGTGAAAGCAGACTAGACATTGCAATAACTCATATAGGATCTACATGTTAAATCAAGGCCAGAGGTTTAGATTCCATGCTATTCATCACACTCATTAATTTTTTAATACAAAGGCGTTTCAGCATTTGAAGCATAGTACTATTCACAAATTTGTTATAAGAGTTCTGACATGGATCAGCTACACTGGGACATTCCCTGAAAGATAAATGGATCCTTTGGGAAGAGGTTTAACTTTTTCAATATAACAGAATACCAAAATATGAATTATTTCTTTAGAACACTGAAACCATAAAAGAGAAATGTTTGGTGTAGCACAGATGCCAGATCAAAAAGTCTACAGAAAAAAGCACATTAACCTAGCAAAGGGCAAAATCATGTTAGTTGATACATAAAGGAATCCCACTTCCCAGAGAACATCATTATACAGAAGTTCAACTTTTCAGAATTCCTTAAAGAATTTATGTTGTTCAAATTAACCCAAAGCCTCTAATTTAGATCATTTTCAGGCTAGGATGTGTCTGTGATCAGTCATTCCCTATTAATTAGAGAAAGGCCACATGGGTGGAAGATGGAAATTGTAGATGAAAAAAGACATCTCTTGTCCATACTGTAATCCAGTTCCATCCAACTCCATCAATATCCACTCAGAGGATGAGGGTTACAACTAAGAACTGCCCTAAGAACTTTGAAAATTAAATCTGCAGGGAAAAGGAGAAACTCCTAAGGCTCTGGGAAGTGGGGTGTTTCAAAGAAGGTTTACAGATGATAGGACCTTGGTGCGTGGCTTACACCTGTGGAAGGCCAAGGCAGGACGACGGCTTGAACGCAGGAGTTCAAGACCAGCCTGGGCAATATAACAAGACCCTATCTCTCTGCAAAAAAAATAAAATAATTATCCAGGGGTGGTGGCATGCTCCTGTAGTCCTAGCCACTTGGCAGCCTGAGGTGCAAGGATCACTTCAGCCCAGGCAGTCGAGGCTGCAGTGAGCCAAGATAGCGCCAATGAACTCTAGCCTGGGTGACAGAACAAGACCTCATCTCAAAATAAATAATGATAGGGCACAAATTTAAAACAATTAATACTAATCATTCCTAGGAGACACACACATACACATGCACACACACACATCAGTAAGGTTCAGTACCTGTTCTATCCTGGAGTTGACATCTTTCTCTTAGTTACCCAGTTTTTTTGTGTGCAGAGACCATGTATCATTATCACAGGGAACTCTGAAAACAGAGGTTTCTGGGCACATAACCAGAACCACTAAATTTTACCCTGTTAGGAAAGAGGAGGAAGGGCTCAGGGATGGGTATTTTTCTTAAGCTTCCCAAAGAGCTCAGCAAACCACTTTTACATTAGCATTTGGGAATCATTACATGAGATCTCTTCCCCTTAGGAATCATATCCTTAACTGTACTTCAGTTTTGGGGCTTCAAAAAACCATTTTATTAAAAGAAAACATGCTAATCAGATTGGAGGAAGAAATAATATTTCCAAAAATATAAAATTTTTAAATGGTTAAAAAAAGTAAGCGTATATACTTATATGCATAGCCTATTTCTCAGGAATGACAGCAAGAACTTGCTAACTTTAGGTCGGGCGCAGTGACTCACACCAATCCTAGCACTTTGGAAGGCTGAGGTGGGAGGATTATTTGAGGTCAGGAGTTCAAGACCATCCTGACCAACATGGTAAAACCCCATTTCTACTAAAGATACAAAAAAAATTAGCCAAGCATGGTGGTGCATGCCTGTAATTTCAGCTACTTGGGAGGCTGAGGCAGCAGAATCACTTGAATCACGGAGGTGGAGGTTGCAGTGAGCTGAGATCGTGCCACTGCACTCCAGCCTGGGCAACACAGCAAGACTCCATCTTAAAAAATAAATAAATAAATAAAACCCTGCTAACTTTAGTTGCATCTTAAAGACAGGAACTAAGTGGCTAAGGGGAAGGAAGAAGACTTTCCATTGTGTTATACTTTATAAATGTTGACCCAAGTGAACATATTACATATCAAACAATAAATAAAAAGAAACTTTAGAATATGTCATAAAAATCAAAGAGCTATGACAATAAAAAATAAAAAGCAACTATAAAGAACATTTTGGAGACAACTGGGGAAATCTGAACATGGGCTATATATTATACAAAGGCAGAAAATCAGTGTTAGATTTCCTGAATGTAAAAACTGTTTTTTCATTCAAAATTGTGTTACGATTATGTATGGTTCTTAGAAGACAAAATCTGAGTATGTAGGAGGAAAACATCATGAAGATTGCATTTTACTTCCAAATAACTCAGGGAAGTACAATCATATACAGTGATAAGGCAAATGTGGCAAAATGTTAACAATTTGTGAACAAAGGTGAAGGATAGTTATATGTTCATTGTAAAAAATTTTTTTTTTAGTAACAGCTTTACTCTTAATTACTTCATGTACCATCCTTTTAAAGTATACAATTCAATGGTTTTAATATATTTGCAGAATTGCACAACCATCACCACGATCAATTTTAGAAAAATCTCATGGTCCCGAAAAAAGCAATCCCCAAAAAAGCAATCCTGTGCCCATTAGCAATCACTCCTCCTTCCCCTCCAACTCCTGGCAACCATTTTCTGTGACTATGAATTTGTAGTCTACTTTCTGTGTCTATGACTTTGCCTGTTCTGGATATTTCACATAATGGAAATTATGTGATTTCCATGTGGCCTTTTATGACTAGCTTCTTTCCCTTAGCATAATGTTCTCAAGGTTAATCCATGTTGTTGCATGTGTCAGTACTTCATTCCTTTTTATTGCTGAATAATATTCCATTGTATGGATATACCACATTTATTTATCCATTCATCCATTGGTCAATGGACATTTGGGTTGTTTCTGCCCTTTGGCTATTATAAATAATGCTGCTATGAACATTCATGTCAATGTTTTTATGTGTGGACATATGTTTTCATTTTTCTTGGATCTATACCTAGGAGTAAAATTGCTGATCACATGGTAACTATGTTCATTATACTATACTTGCAACTTTTTATAGCATTAAAAATTTCAAACTAAAAAATTAGAGGAAAACTTTTATAAAGAAAGAATAGGCTGCACACAGTAGCTCACTCCTGTAATCCCAGCACTTTGTGAGACCAAGGTGGGCGGATTGCTTCAGCTCAGGAGTCTGAGACCAGCCTGGGCAACATGGAGAAACCCCGTCTCTACCAAAAATACAAAAAAATTAGCCAGGCACGGTGGTGCACACCTGTGGTCACAGTGGCTTGGTGGGCTGGGGTGGGAAGGTCGCTGAACCCCGGAGGTGGAGGTTGCAGTTTGCTGAGATCATGCCACTGCACTCCAGCCTGGGCAACAGAGCGAGACCATCTCAAAAAAAAAAAAGAAAGAAAGAATAGTAACATAATAGTATATTAACCAAACTATCTTACACTCAGAAATAATATGTATATACGTGGTTGTAGGTAGCACACAACTCATATTCCTAGCAAGAGAATGTAGTAAATGCTTCCTACGTCTTCTGAAGAACTAATTTATTGACTTGCAAAATGATCAGCAAAGAGCAATTATTTATCTGGACTAAATAAAAAATATCTCCATTTTTAATAACACGCAATGATGCATACAGAAAAGAATATGGGCTCTGAAGTCACACAGCTAAGCTGTATGACTCTAAGCAAAGTGTTCAACTTCTCTGGAACTCTATAAAAGGTGTACTATTTTACACCTATACTTCAAATCAGGTAACAGAGAAGAAGGTCTTGCATAGTGTCTGGCACACAGTAGTTGCTCAACACATGCTAATTTCCTTCAGAATAGGTATATATAAATATTCCCCCCACCACCACCTTTTCCTACAAGGTGAAAAATCAATTGCTGTTTTATTAAAGAACAATGACATTTTAGTTTTCAAACCATAAAACTGTATGAGTCTACTACCAAGTTGTTTTATTTCTGGCCTTTCATCTGAGCTCTAGACCCCCATTTCCAACTGCCTGCTAAATCTTTACTCGAAAATCTGCTAGCAACTCACACTCAACTTGCCCCAATTTTAGCCTACTACCTTCCTTCTAAACCAGCTCCTCTTCATTTCCTCTTGTCTTTTCAATTCTGTAAACAATATTATCACTGGAGGGGCAAAACCTAAGTATCACCTTTGACAGCAACCTCTCATTATTCCCACCATCCTGTTGACAAGACTTATAGCCTTCTTGTCAGCATCTCTTTTCCCACTGTCTTGCAACCATGAGGCCCTCCTACCGCCTATTAGCTACCCTCGTAGCCTGCTACACTAACCTTTTCTCCTGTAACCTCTCGCTTCACCATCCCATTACACACACAGTGCCACAGTAATTAGTCTAAGATGAGAACATGACACTCCCTGTTCAAAACTTTTCATGGTTCCCCACTACTTACCAAATTAAGTAAAAATTTTCAACCTGGAACACAACTATTCACTCATTTCTTCAATAAACATCTATTGGGCATCTATTATATGCTAGGCTCTGTTGCAGGTGCTAAAGGCACAGCAGCTGTGATGGAGCTCACATTCTAGTTTTTGAGAAAAGGAAAGAAAAAACACCCTAAACAAACAACAGTAATTTCAGATGGCAATAAATTAGGAGAATAAGCTTGTGACTAAAAAGCAGAATAGTATTGGTAGGATAGTGAGAGAAGGTTTCCCTGAACCAAGACTTAAAGATGAGAAGACAACTACAATAAGAACTTTCCAGGGAGAAAGACCTGCAAGTAACAAAACCCTGAGGCCTTTTTGTATTCTGAAATATCCTCCCATCTCAAACACCTGCTGTCTTCTTTCCTACAGTTGCTTTCAAAATCCTACCTGCCATTAAAAGCTCAACTTGGCTGGGCGTGGTGGTTCATACCTGTAATCCCAGCACTTTGGGAGGCCGAGGCAGGCGGATCACAAGGTCAGGAGTTCGAGACCAGCCTGACCAACATGATGAAACCCCATCTCTACTAAAAATACAAAAAAAATTAGCCTGGCCAGGTGGCGTGCACCTGTAAGCTACTCAGGAGACTGAGGCAGGAAAATCGCTTGAACCCAGGAGGCGGAGGTTGCAGTGAGCCAAGATTGTGCCACTGCCCTCCAGCCTGGGTGACAGAGTGAGACTCCATCTCAAAAAAAAAAAAAAAAAAAAAAAAAGCTCAGATTCTACATTATCCATGAAGTCTCCTTGAATCTTCCGACTTTGCTCCCTTCCCCCATTCCATTAATCAGATGGGTATTTGCCTTCATCTGGGAATATGAATTAACATATTCACCTTTCTCTTTAAGCAAACATATCTGAACTCATATATCCAAAGGAGTGAAATACTTCAAATAAATCATTTTCCATTCAGTCCAACATACAATTACTAAGTGCCTACTATGTGCAAGGCACTATTTCAGGCTGCAGGCTCTAGGGACACAAAAATAAAACTAATTCATTTCACTGACTTTCAGTCACTTTCAGGCACTCACAATGCTTCTGAAATTCTTTTGGTATTGCTTTTTGTGCCAGGCAGTGGGTGGCACATCACAAACATTCTCATTTCTTTATCAGCAGCAATGTCCTTCCAATAAAAGCAATTTTCCAGTTGATCCACATTTTTTTAAAAATACTTAAATTTGGTTCCAAATAACTCTTTGGCCACTCAAAAATACTTAAGTATGTCCTCCTTAAAAGTAGATGCTTGCCTCCACTAAGAATACTTAAAATGAAATCTAAACTCTATGGCACAAACTCTAAAAGCAATTACAAAGGAGTTTCCAACACATGTTAAATAATGGACTTGTTCAAAGGAACGAGCAGATAACTCACTGATTACTTTAAAAGGGACAACATCTGTTTGAATAATAATTTGTTAAAAATTCACATTATTTTCAGCCAGGTGCATTGGCTCACGCCTGTAATCCCAGCACTTTGGGAGGCGAAGGTAGGTGGATCACTTGAGGTCAGGAGTTTAAGACCAGCCTGGCCAATATGGTGAGACCCTGTCTCTATCAAAAAAAAAAAAAAATACAACAATTAGCTGGGCGTAGTGGCGTGTACCTGTAATCCCACCTACTCAGGAGGCTAGGGCAGGAGAATTGCTTGAACCCAGGAGGTGGAGGTTGCAATGAGCTGAGATCGTGCTACTGCACTCCAGCCTGGGCAACAGGGTGGGATTCCATCTCAAAAAAATATATATATGTATATCTATATATATATACACACACACACACACACACATATATATAGAGATTCATATTATTTTACTACGCTACAATTTGGTTTCCAGAAAAAAGAAATTTCTATTATTTTATATACAATTCTCTTGTTGTATGAACTCTTTTCTAAGCAGCAAAATCAGTTCTAATACAAGTTTTATGATTACTTCATTCTCGGTCTTCTGCTATGGCCTAGCAGCCAGTATAGTGTTAATACGACCAATGAAGGTGCCTAATGTATACCTGTTAATGAAGATGCATAAAATGTAATCCAGTTATTTATTTCATAGTTATGTCATCACAGATTTTCATTAACAGTGTGGAGAAAAACTCTTGAGCTTCTGTGGGATTAATAGGACAGCCAGGTTTTCTCCCTCCCTCCTCCCCACACTGACCTGGAGCTGTATTTTTTCAGGATGGCATCCAAAAGGCCAACGAGCTCTTCAGCATTGATGAACTTCTGTGTGCTGAGGGTGTACATCTTCTCATAGAAGTCTGCGATCTCCATCCGAGCCTGAACAAAGAAGCAGAGCTGCTCTGACAGGTGGGAAAGGAGTTCTTCTACATGAGGAGCAGTCCCACCCAGGGCACCACGGCCAGTCACCACCTTCTTCAGCTCATTATGCAAGGAAGTATAGATGGTGCGGATGGAATCCTTCCTGCTGAAGAAAGACTGGCCCCCTGGTAGGCAAAAGACATAAGCACATGACAAGTAAGAAGGAGAAACCATAAGTACCAAACACCTACCAGCATCCAAAAGCAAAGAATCCAAACCCACTGAGCTCCATAAGTTTTCATCTACCATATTCTCTTGTCTCCTATGATTGAGATATGAATACTTTATGATTCATAATTTCCCTAAGGAATAAGCTAAACGAATACCTGATAGAATTCATTACTGTAGCAATGGACCTGTGTACGATTTGCTTACCCATGTACCAATTCTCCCCCAACTCAATTCAATGAGGATTCAGATTTACTTCAGAGCATAATTAACCTAGCAAATAACACCAACTGGAACTAAAAAGGCTACCTTTAACATAGATGTATTCAAAACAAAAGAACACACAAATTATGAAACACGATTGTTATTCCTGATATGTCACAATTTTCTGTTTCTGCTTTAGAGTTGTATTTTCCTTTGAATCTTATCTTTTAGATCATACCAGAAAATTGCATACATACATATATATTCCCTCTATGCAAGAAAACAGACTACTGGGATCCCAGGAGAACAAAGAAAATCTTAGCACTCTTGACAGACTGACACTATATGTTATAAATAATATGCACCACACTGTGAATTATTAAGACCAGGAACCAATTATAAATAACCGCTGCTTTAACTAGGGGGCTCCAAAGGAAATCATCAAAAAATAAAACCAAAAACATTTTTTCATAGCCAAAAAGGATCAAATAGCATAGATATCATTTACTCACTTCTGTAGTTATACATGACCAATTATATTTCTAATTATAGAGCCAGCTTCATGGATGTTTCCTCAAGCAATTCTGCACCCACCAAAGGGCCAGAGGCAAGATATTAGGAAAATGAAAAGAAACAGGGCAGGTTTAAAACAGTGATTTCTAGGAATATATAAAAAAATCTCAGAGATGGACAAGAGTTTACATTTTCTCTTCAATTAATTTACTATTATAAACATATACCTATAATTAGGAATAAAAATTATTTATCAAGGCATCTGTAAAACATCCTCTTAATAAATGAACCATTTCACAATATTGATTTTAATTCATTGCTTGGTTTATGTTTCAAGAAATGAACCTTCTTTCCCTTACTACTGGGGCAACCAACTTGTCCTAGTTTACCCAGGACTTTCCAGGTTTTAGCACTAGAAGTTTACCTTCTCAGGAAATCTTTATAAGGTTTTAAAACAAAGTCCCACATCCTAGAAATCCCTCAGCCCTGGGCAAATTTGAACAGTTGGTTACCCTACTTATTTCTGACACCCCAGACAAACTACTGATACTTTGAAAAGTGTTTTTCCAATATACTGTCTAAACCAGGGGTGTCCAATCTTTTGGCTTCCCTGGGCCACATTAGAAGAAGAATTGTCTTGGGGCACATATAAAATATGCTAACACTAACCACAGCTGATGAGAAAAAAAAAAACCGCACAAAAAAAATCTCATACTGTTTTAAGAAAGTTTAGCCGGCCATGGTGGCTCACGCCTGTAATCCCAGCACTTTGGGAGGCCAAGGCGGGTGGATCACCTGAGGTCAGGAGTTCGAGACCAGCCTGGCCAACATGATGAAACCCTGTCTCTACTAAAAATACAAAAAAATTGGCCGGGCATGGTGGTGGGTGCCTGTAATCCTAGTTACGTGGGAGACTGAGGTAGGAGAATCACTTGAACCTGGGAGGCAGAGGTTGCAGTGTGCCGAAATCATGCCACTGCACTCCAGCCTGGGCAACAAAGCGAAACTCCATCTCAAAAAAAAAAGAGAAAGTTTATGAATTTGTGTTGGGCTTCATTCAAAGCCATCCTGGACTGCATGTGGCTCGCAGGCCATAGGTTGGACAAGCTTGTTTCAAACAGATTGAGTAGCTGGCATATCATTTCTCCAACTAACACCATCAAAATCTATATGGGTACAGGTGGACCAGTTGTGACACCAATATCCCATATGGAACTGTTCCCTGCAGGGTTTGCCTTCCTCCCATACCAATATTCAGTTTAGTTCTGCTGATTTTGTAGAGTGAAGGGTACAACAGAAATAGGCCTCTGTGCCCACATCTAGGATAAAACCTCTCAGCTTAGGAGGGTAATAAGAGTGTCATATAAAACCCAAAAGCTGTGGAGGTCTGAAAGACTTGGTTTCAAACCCCAGCTCCCACAATTACAGGCTATGTTGATGTGCAAACTACTGAACCACTTTGAGCTTTAGTTGTCATTTTTAACATAAAACTGGTGATAGAGATAAAAAAAAAAAAAAAGAAATAACATTTGTATGTATGTATGTAATGTGCCTGGAACAAAGCATATATTCTATAATACTAATCCATTTCCCTTCTACTTATAACTGATGTATCTTTTAAAACTCCTAATAATAATACATAATTGAGCTTCTGAAACTGTGGTGAACTGGGAGCTTCAAGTACTACAAAAAGAATAGCTATCTAGTACTGTTAAACAGGGTGGCCTTGGTGAAAATTTTAACTTCACATTGAAAAAGGGATATCATCTGTCTCTAGGACTTATGGGAGGAAAAAAAAAAAGGATACCTAACTTCATCAGATTACCCTTATCTGGGGGAATGGAAACACTACATAAATACAAAGAATAACTTTAAAAGCTTATCGATAAATGCTAATCACCAGTATGTGAAACCAAGTAAAGTGAAACTACTACAAGGAAGAGATAGACCATCAACACATTTCTTTCAAACAGTTCTCTTTTCTCAAATCTCTCAGGAACCCAATCCTATCTGTTCACTATCTTGGTTTGGAATATCCAATGGGGTTTTGTGCTGGAAAACAAGGAATCAGAAACATTCAACTCCTTTCTCTTTTCAATATTTTGAATTTATAAAATATGATTACTCTGAATGATTTCTAGAAGGCTCTAGTTATAAATGCTCATAATTTCTCAAGATTTCAACAGTTTATCTCATATCATGAAATTTTAAGTGTATCAAAGGAACATGTAAAACATCTTGGGCATTTTATTCTCCAACTTCTTGCTAATAATAATTTTTAAACATCAGTTCTCAAGTTAAGTCATTTTCTACTATGCTAAATTTCAGCAACCTGAGGTTGAGGAAACTCTCCAGTAATGAAACAAAGAGAAGAAAAGTATGACCTTCTAAAATTCTCCACAGGCATTGAGTCAGCATATTTTAATCACTGATCCTTCCCCAAATAGGTATTATTCTCTCTTAAAGGAAAGAGAAGGTACCAAGATAAGGGCCCTACTTGAAGTTTTTCAGTAACAGGATCAAGACAGGAACAGAAAGCTCCCTGTCAAGGTCTATCCTTTGTCTAAAGGCCCTGCTTGCTTCTTTAATCAGGATTCACTGCTAAGGCCTCAAATAAATACCATCCATAAAAGACATTAAAAAAAAGACTCACTTTTTACTTGAAATTTGCTAGGAGAGTAGATATCTTAAGTATTCTCACAATACACACACGGAAGGAAGGAAGGAAGGAAGGAAGGAAGGAAGGAAGGAAGGAAGGAAGGAAGGAAGGAAGGAAGGAAACTATGTAAGGTGATGGATATACTAAGTAGCTTGATTGTGGTGATCATTTCACAATTTATATATACATCAAAACATCAAGTTGTACATCTTAAATATATATAATTTTATTGTCAATTATATCTCAGTAAGGCTAAAAAAAACTTTTCAGAATTATGTTTTAAATTTTTTAAAAGCATGCATAAACTTTTTGTTTTGCTTTCTAAAGAAAACTATATAAATGTTCTAATGAGCAAAGTAGTTGGAGAACATGGGAATGTTTTAAATGGCAACACGAAAGTTTTCTCCTTAAGTTTTTAAGAAAATAGACAGTAAACCTGATAACTGTGAAGTCATATTGTAAGTACACTGATATCATATACACTCCAGTACCAAAAAAATATGTGCTAAGATAAAATTTAAATTCTGGAACTTGTGTTTATGTGTTAATAAGTTATGAAGCATTAAATATACCATTTTCAGTATATTTACTCAGAAGTGAGGAGCCCACCTAGGAACCTAACAGTGCCTGGGCATGTTTCACAGAACCAAATGTTGTGTAGATCAGTTTCAAGGCATACCCCTCATGCTCACCCATGCCAGCTGGGGTTCAAGCAGAACTAATCAATTTACAAATTAAGGACCACTTTACGGAACCCAAGTTAGAGACAGTGAAGATCTTACATACACATTCTTACACACAGGCAGCCAGTTCTGTTTACATAAAAACCTGGCTCATTAAACTTAAAACTAGAGTAGCAGATTTTTTTTTAATGGAGTCAATAAATAGACTTTAGAAAATTCAACTGAACCCACTCAGGTTATATGCAAAATTATATATACATATATATTTTTCTGGAGAGTGAGTATACAGCTTTCATCAAATTCCCATGGATAAGTTAATAAAAAAAAAAAAAAAAGAAAAAGCAAAGAATCATGGCACTTGAATCAGTCACCATTCTTTGAGGTGGGGGAGTCTAAAAACAACTAAAACTGCCTAAATATACCCTGCCTTCAGTATTACAGCTAGAATCCACCCCATTTTCACATATATAAAAAACATATATATGTAGATATAAATTATAATTTTCATACACATTTTTAATAAGTTATATAAACGCAAACTCAATCTGACAGTTCAAGGGCAGATATTTTGGTTTGGACTCTATCATCTACCCAACACAACTGCATATATAATTTGCTATTCTATAGAAAGGGGAATAATAACACCATAGCAGCAACTGCAAATTTGTGAGAAATGCCATTGTAAAAAAGGGAGAAAAAAATAAGGTGAAACTATCTGACCAGTTTTTGCTAATAAATTAGCATACTAAGTAAGTATGTATAAATCAACATACTTGCTACAGCAATTACAATCTCAGGAAGACCTGTCCCTTGAGTGTTTACTGAAAGCTCAGTAAGAAGTACATGGTCACCTTCAGGCAATAAAAGGAAAGTAAGGGCTGGTCAGGGAACGGGGGTGGTGGATCAAAATGAAATCTACCCCAATTTTACATTTCTATTCTCTGTATTTTATATATGTGTCCTTCACTCACATCAGCCCTCATGCTTCTGAAAACTGAAGAGTCTAAAATAGGTCAAGTACTGACTCTAAAATCCCTAGGATTCAAATATATTTATTTGTCATAATTAAGCAGTAATATTATTTTGTATGCATAATCCATGCCTTTTACATCTATTACTTCCTGCTCATCTACTTATACTTATTGCTTCTACTAATAAAAATGAGTTGAATCAGCTCTTGAATCTTATTTTCAGAGGCAAGATGTACATGAGGTGCTAAGAGTGTTTACCATTTTCCCCTTAAGTCTCCTCTTACTAGTGTTAGGCATATTTCTTGCCTTTCCTGCCCAGTATTCATTTGTTAATTTAGTCATTAAATATGTATTGAGGGACTATGAAGATGGGGTAGGACTCCAAATGTGACTCTCGGGCCTTAACCTTAAGAGGCCACACAATAGTGTTCCGTAATAAAACTAGGTTGTTTTGCAAAGTTTTGCTCTTCTGGCTGCAGCGTCACTAATTAAAACAATGAAGACATAGTTTGATTAACTTCTCATTTATGGCATCAATCCATGCACGAGGCAAAGGGGCAAACCCTTCGGTTTGGGTCACAGCCCTGCAAAGAGCATCTACCCAGTTCGCCAATCTATCAGCAGCGCAGGCCGGTGGGCGGGGCTTTTGGAAGCCCAAGGAAGGAAAGGAACGGTGGGAGGAGACCTGGGAATGCCGAGTCGAGCCTGCGATTAGAAGTGACACAGAGACGGGAAACCCAAGCCACTGCCGACTGGGGAATATACCCCCTTTCCTTCCTCCTCAAGGGGCTCGGGGGGCGGGGCGGAGGTACCTAGTTTCTGCCCCAGGTAGGTGAGGCTGTGATAGACCTTCTCGGCCGCGGCCAGGTGCGCCAAGGCCGCCAGCAGCGACAGCCAGCTGCCCCCCGCGCTCTTGTTGGCCTCTCGTTCCTTCTCCACATTGTCCTTAGCCTTGTCGTAAGAGAAGATACCCAGGTGAGAGAAGAATGTCTCCAGCACCGCCTGTTCCACCGGTACCGGGGCGGCCAGCGGGATAGACTCCCCCATGCGAGCTGCGCCCCAGCTCGACCCACGTGGCTCTCCTCGGCCTCGCACTTCCGGGTTCTGAAGGAACGGGCTTGCGCACAAGCGTGCGTGCGCGTGACCGCCTCCACTGGCGGGCTCGTGAGCGCGCCGCCGCTGGGACCGCTCCTGGGCCTTAGGGAAGACGCGGATAAGTACCAAGGAAAGAGGAAGGTAGCGGTTCCTGAGCTCCTTCGGCGCTTCGGCTCCTACGGCCCTGACTATTCGGACCCTCAGGGTAGAACGGGAGGCGACCACTTCCCTGCTCTAAGGAGTTGCCTGCGCTCTGAGGTGAGCTGACAGGCCCCTCCCTGTGAGGTTCGTCAGCGCTGGTGATGTCATGCAAACGTGACGTCAACTCTGGCCGGAACATCTGGCCTGGGCTCGCCAGGCGCCTAGCTGGGCCGGCTGGGAGATGGGGAAGTGCCTGGAGTTGTGCTCACACTCACAGCAGGGCCCCTAGTCAGCCCTGACAGTTTCTACACCAACTCAGGGAAGTGATTTGCTGAGGTTGGAAGACTGAAGGGTGAAGGTTAATCTCGTCACCATTGCCTAGTTTTCGTCACATCACACACCGTCGGTTAACTCTCACCTGTGTCCCGTTCTAGTTCTCCCGGGTCTGTGTTAGCCCAGCAGCTAACAAGCAGAGCCCCTGGCCCAAACTACATTCACCTTGCTTAAAAAGTTACCTTTTTTTTTTTTTCTTTTTTTTGAGACGGAGGCTCGCTCTGTCGCCCAGGCTGGAGTGCAGTGGTGAGATCTCGGCTCACTGCAGCCTCCACCTCCCGGGTTCAAACGATTTTCCTGCCTCAGCCTCCCTAGTAGCTGGGATTACAGGCCAGCGCCACCACACCCGGCTAATTTTCGTATTTTTAATAGAGACGGGGTTTCACCAAGTTGGCCACGCTGGTCTTGAACTGCTGACTTCAAATGATCTGCCTGCCTCAGACTCCCAAAGTGCTGGGATTACAGGCGTGAGCCACCACGCCCAGCTTCAAGGAAGCCTTTTTTTTTTTTTTTTTTTTTTTTTTTTTTTTTTTGAGACAGAGTTTTGCTCTTGTTGCCTAGGCTGGAGTGCAGTGGTGCCATCTCAGCTCACTGCAACCTCCGCCTCCCGGATTCAAGCAATTCTCCTGCCTAAGGCCAGCCTCCAGAGTAGCTGGGATTACAGACATGGAGACGGGGTTTCTCCATGTTGGTCAGGTTGGTCAGGAACTCCCGACCTCAGGTGATCCGCCCGCCTCGGCCTCCCAAAGTGCTGGGATTGCAGGCATGAGCCACCGCGCCCGGCCAAGGCAGATTTTTAAACATGACAAAGGTGAAAGAGAGTGAAGGGAGCAATCATACCGTTTTGGAATAATTAAGGAGGCTTCCTGGAGGAGAGTGTGATGATTCTTGATGAATAAATAGAGATAATAAAAAAAAAGTGTGGTACTATCACCAAAACCAATAGACAATAAAAGAGATTATAAAACTCATAAACATACCCATGTAATATGAGAATTCCTTAGGTAATGAAGGTGACATTATAAATTAGTGGGGGAAGAAACCTATTCAATTAATAGTGAAGGAAACATGCTTAACCATGGGAAAAATAGACTGTCACCTTGTTTCCTGAAGAAAAAAAAAAAAGTGTAAAACACAAAACCAGAAACCAGAAAAAATACAAGTGACTAATTGATCTAAAGATAGAGAAGAACCTTCTAAATATAAAATAATAGGAAGAACTTCAGAAGAATGAGATTGATTTGACTGTGTAAAATACCTAATGTAGATGACGGGTTGATGGGTGCAGCAAACCACCATGGCACGTGTATACCTATGTAACAAACCTATCCCATGTATCCCGAAACTTAAAGTATAATAATTTTTAAAAAGTGCCATCCTGGGGAAAAGATATCTATAATATATGTCAGACAAAGGTTTAATGTACTTAACATATCAAGATCTCTTACCAATAAGAATACAAGGACATGAATATATAAGTCCCAAAAGAAATATAAAATTCAAATAAGTCTTTTTTAATGCTCAACCTCACTAGTAATCAAAGAAATGCAAAATAAACTATATTCTATTTTTATGTACCAAACTAGCAAAAGAAAGTGTTTAATTTTATTTCAATAGTTTTGGGGGTACAGGTGGCTTCTGTTTATAGGAATAAGTTATTTAGTGCCGATTTCTGAGAGTTTTAGTGCACCTGTCACCTGAGCAGTGTACACTATACCCAATGTGTAGTCTATTATCTCTCACCCCACTGCCAACCTTCCCTGCAAGTCCCCGAAGTCCATTATATCATGCTTATGCCCTTGCATTCTCATAGGTTAGCTCCCAAAAGAAACATTTTAATTGCTGATAAATGTGCAATAAACATCTCCCCATTTTCCCCAACCCACAGACTCTGGCAATCACGATTCTACTCTCTGCTTCTATGAGTTCAACTTTTTTAGATTCCCCATATAAGTGCGGTCATACAGTATTAGTCTTTCTGTGTCTGGCTTATTTCACTTAATGTAACATCCTCCAGGTTTATCCATGTTGTCACAAATGTCAGTATTTCCTTCCTTTTTATGGGTAAGTATTCCATTGTCTGTATTTACTACGTTTTGTTTATCTCTTCATTTGTTGACAGACACATTGTTTCTGTATCTTGACTATTGTGAGTAATCCTTTGGATATAAATGCAGAAGTGGAGTTGCTGGATCATATGATAGTTCTATTTTTAATTTTTTGAGGAACCTCCATACTATTTTTCCATAATTGCTGTATCAATTTATATTCCCACCAGCAGTATACAAGGGTTCCTGTTTCTCTACACCCTCAGCAACACTTGTTATTGCTTGTCTTTTTTTTTTTTTTTCTTCTTTTTTAATAGAGATAGTCTTGCTGTGTTGCTCAGGCTGGTCTCAAACTTTTGGTCTCAAGCAGTCCTCCCACCTCAGCCTCCCAAAGTGCTGGAATTACAGGCATGAACCACCCCACCTGGCCATTTTTTGATAATAGCCATTCTAACACATGTGAGGTGATATCGTATGGTTTTGACTTGCATTTCCATGATGATTAGTTATGTTGAGTTTGTTTTAATGTATCTGTTGGCTATTTTTATGTCTGCTTTGGAAAACTGTCTATCCGCATCCTTTGCCCAATTCTTAATTGGGCTTTGTTTTCCTGCTGTTGAGTTGTATGAGTTCCTTACATATTTTGGATATTAACTCCTTACCAGATATATATTTTCTCCCATTGCATAGGTTACCCTTTCATTTTGTTGAGTGTTTCCTTTGCTATGCTTTTTAGTTTGATGTAGTCCAACTTGTTTATTTTTGCTTCTGTTGCCTGTACTTTGGGTGTGTGTCTGAAAAATCATTGCCAAGACCGATGTCAAGTAGCTTTCCCCCTATTTTTTTTTTGTAGGAGTTTTATAATTTCAGGTCTGTTATTTAAGTCTTTAACCCATTTCAATTTAATTTTTGTGGAGGGTGTAAAGTAAGGGTATAATTTTACCCTTTTGCAGGTAGATAACTTAGATACCTAGTTTTTCCAGCACTATTTATTGAAGAGACCATCCTTTATCTATTGTATATTCTGGATGCCCAGATCAAAGATTAGTTGACCGTATATGTGTGGGTTTATTTTTAAGCTCTGTATTCTTTTCCAGTGGTCTCTGTGTCTGTTTTCATGCCAGTACTATACTGTTTTGATTAGTATAGCTGTGTAATATAATTTGAAAACAGGGAGTGTGATATCTCTAGCTTTGTTGTTGTTTCTCAAGATTGCATTGATTATGTGAGGACTTTTGTGGTTCCGTATGAATTTTGGGATTGTTTATTTCTATGAAAAATGCCATTGGAAGTTTGATAGGGATCACATTGAATCTAGATTGCTTTGGGGAGTGTAGACGTTTTAACAATACTAATACTTCAATCTGTGAACATATCTTTATTTGTGTCTTCATTTTCTTTCATCAGTGTCTTACAGTTTTTAGCGTACAGATTTTTCACCTCCTTGGTTAAATTTATTAATAATTATTGTATTGTTTTTGATGCTATTATAAATGAGATGTTTTCTTAATTTCTTTTTTAGGTAGTTTATTATTAGTGTATGGAAATGCAACCAATTTTCATTTGTTGATTTTGTATCCTGCAACTTTACTGAATTGGTTTATTAGTTCTAATTTATTTATGTATTTCTCCCTCTCTCTCTCTCTCTCTTTCTTTCTTTTTTAGACAGGGTCTCGCTCTGTCATCCAGGCTAGAGTGCAGTGGCATCATCACAGCTTACTGCAGCTTTGACCTCCTGGGCTCGGGCGATCCTCCCACCTCAGCCTCTGAAGTAGCTGGGACTACAGGCCCACACCATCACACTCGGCTAATTTTTTTTTATTTTTTGCAGAGACAAGTGCTGCTATGTTGCCTAGGCTGATCTCAAACTCCTAAGCTCAAGCGATCCTCCTGCCTCGACTTCCCAAAGTGCTAGAATTACGGGCGTGAGCCACTGTGCCCAGGTGGGTTTTCTATATATCAGATTATGCCATATGCAGAGATAGTTTAATTTCTTTTCTGATTTGGATGACTTTTATTTCTTTTTGTTGCCTAATTACTCTGGTATATTCCTTCTTTAATTTGTTGAGAGTTTTTATCATGAAAGATGTTGAATATTATTAAATGCTTTTTCTTGCATCTACTGAATTGATCATATGATTTTCATACTTTGTTTAGTTAATGTGAAATATCACTCTGGTTGATTTGCATATTTTGAACTATCTTTCATCTCAGGAATAAATCCTACTTGATCTTAGTATGTGATACTTTTAATGTGGCATTGAATTTTGTTTGCTAATATTTTGTTGAGGATTTTTGCCTGTAGAGCCAGAAGTCAGGGATATTGGCCTATCCCTGTATCTTTATCTGGCTTTGATGTGAGGGTAATGCTGGCCTCATAAAATGAGTTTGGAAGTGTTCCTTCCTCTTCAGTTTTAAATGCTTGGTAGAATTCACCCATGAAGCTACCTGGTCTGGGCTTTTCTTTTTTCCCTTTCTTTTCTTTTTTGTTTTTTACTAGCCCTGCCAAAGGAAGACCTCAAAACATTAGCTAAAAGCTCAGAGTCTTTCCTCTCCACAGGAATCTTGAGTAAAAGGTGAAAATTTTATGTGATCTGAAAAGCCAGAATATTGCTGGGTTTTTCTCTATTGGGAAGTTTTTGGTTACTGGATCAATCTCCTCACTCATAATTGATCTGTTCAGATTTTCTGTGTCTTTGTGATTCAGTCTTGGTAAGTTATATGTTTCTAGAAATTAGAGTACTACCTTGAACTTAACAGATGTTCACTAAATACTTAATTGACTGATTCTTCTTGTCTCATAAGAGTGATATAAGAAAATACATAGTGTTAATGACATGTCAAGCTGTTAAAACATTAAAGTTATAAAGCGAGAAGTTACTTTGAATGGTTCAGCCCATGAGCAGGATATTTTGTATAGCAGCAATAACTATTTATTTATTTTTATTTTTTTAGAGACAGGGTCTTGCTGTGTTGCCCAGGCTGGTCTCAAACTCCTGGACACAAGTGATCCTCCTGCCTTGGCCTTCCAAAGTGCTGGGATTACAATCATGAGCCACCACACCTAGCTTATTGTTTGTTATTGATAATATATATCTATTGCTGCATAATGAATAACCCCAAAACATAGTGGCTTAAAACAATAAACATCATTTATTATCTCTCACAATTTCTGTGAGTTGGGAATTCAAAAGTGGATCAGTTGGGCAGTTCTATGTCAGTCTCTTACAGAGTTTCAGTCAGATGTTGGCAAGGGCTGTAGTCATCTAAAGTCTTGACTAGAGCTGGAGAATCCCCTTCCACAGTGGCTCTCTCACATTCTTGGCAGCTTGGCCTGAGCTACTGGCTACATGGGGCTCTCCATAGGACTGCTTGAGTGTCCTCACAGCATGGTAACTGGCATATCCTGGAGCAAGTGGTTAAGAGACCAAAGCAGGAGCTGCAATGCCTTTTATCACGTAGCCTCAGAATTCACACATCACCTCTGCCATATTCAGAGCCACCCTCAATTGAATTTGAGCAGGAGAGTAGTGAAGGGCCTGAATGTGAGGAAGCAAGCATCACTGTAGGTTATCCTAGAGGCTGGCTTCCACAGATGATGTTATTTTCAGCATAGAGAATTATTTGTCTTCCTAAAAATATCTAAGGATGGAAGCCTTAACTGCTCCTTCAGTAATATTTTAATATTTTATTACTCAAGAAGCTGTTTCTTAATTTCAGGCAAAGTCTCTCTTAAGTCTAGAAAAACAACTCTGCTCAAGACCGTTGATTTGGTATTGCTCTTTACAGGTCTTTGAAAATAACCCTAGTGACAATGCCAGTGAAAAAACCATTTTAGTTATAACAACCCATTTTGGGGACAAAAGGGCTTTAAGAACGAAGCAAGGCATTCATTCTTTCATGTATTCAATCAACAATGGACTACATTTAAAATATTTTTGGAGACAAGGTCTCGCTTTGTCACCCAGGCTGGAGTGCAGTGCTGTAATCATAGCTCACTGCAGTATCACTCCTGGGCTCAAGCGCCCCTGATCCTGCTTCAGCCTCCTCTGTAGCTAGGACTACAGGCACATGTCATCGTGCCTGGCTCATTTTATTATTTTGTAGGCTGGGCACAGTGGCTCGTGCCTGTAATCCCAGCACTCTGGGAGGCCGAGGTGGGTGGATCACAAGGTCAGGAGATCGAGACCATCCTGTGAATGGTGAAACCCCGTCTCTACTAAAAATACAAAAAATTAGCCGGGTGCGGTGGCGGGTGCCTGTAGCCCCAGCTACTTGGGAGGCTAAGGCAGGAGAATGGCGTGAACCCGGGAAGAGGGAGCTTGCAGTGAGCCGAGATCGTGCCACTGCACTCCAGCCTGGGTGACAGAGCGAGACTCTGTCTCAAAAAAAAAAATTTATTTTATAGAACTGGGGTCTTGCTATGTTGCCCAGGCTTGTCTTGAACTCCTGACCTCAAGCAGTCCTCCCACCTCAGCCTTCCAAAGTTCTGGGATTACAGGCATGAGCCACTGTACTGGCTTGGATGAAATTTCATTTGTGGCCAATATATGCAAAGTAACATATTCCAAAAATGATTTTACAGTTTGTCATTGTGCCAATTAATTATTACCTAAAGTTGATATTATTTGGGCTTACTTCCCTTTTCCTGATCAACTTTCTGTATGTGATACTAACAATAAAACTGTCATTAATATAGCACTTACTATGTGCCAAGTATTTTATACATCTTTTAGTATAGTATTTTTTTAGTCTTTGAGATGAGGTCTCACTATGATGCCCAGGCTGGTCTTGAACTCCTGAGCTCAAGCAATCCTCCTGCCTTGGTGTCCCAAAGTGTTAGAATTACAGGCATGAGCCACCATGCCTGGCCAGGTGCTTTATATATGACTGATCTTCCTGTAAGTCTTCAAGGTAGGGGTACTTTTAAACACTTGATTATGGAGAAATGGGGGCTCCAAAAACTTAAGTAACTTGTTCAAATACACAGAACTAGTAATTGATAAGGCTAAGATGCAAACCACGGTTTGTGTAGCTTTCTTCCATAAACCTGGCTGCTGTTAGTGATTGTCCACACACAGGCCTCCCACCTGAGTAGTAAGAGATTTCCACTTGTTATTCAGGCAATGTCAAATTGTTGCTGCAGTTATCTTTCTTATCAACAGTGTGGTTGAAAGATGCTGTTTCAGGGAAAGTCTTTGGCTTACCAAGAGGAATCAAATATTTAACACAGAACAAACTTTTTCATTTTTTTTTTCAGATCATTTGCTAAAGCACCACCCAATTAGCAATACATTATTACATTATATAGCTCTTTAATATCTAACTTTCTTTTTTTTTTTCGAGACGGAGTTTCACTCTGCCACCCAGGCTGGAGTGCAGTGGCGAGATCTCGGCTCACTGCAACCTCTGTCTTCTGGGTTCAAGCGATTCTCCTGCTTCAGCCTCCCAAGTAGCTGGGATTATAGGCATGTGCTACCACACCCAGCTAATTTTTGTATTTTTAGTAGAGACGGGGTTTCACATTGTTGGCCAGGCTGGTTACGAACTCCTGACCTCAAGTGATCCACACGCTCAGACTCCCAAAGTGCTGGGATTACAGGCATGAGCCACCATGCCTGGCCAACATCTTACTTTCAATTAAATTACTTTTCCTTTCATATGACAACACTCACACATAAACACACTCTTATTTATACTTAATTAGCTCCTCCCATTTTGTTTTTCTACGTGTCTAATTATAATGAGATTTTAAAATCAAGGTTAGGGAATTATACAGAGCAATGAAGTAAGAAACTAATCCAAGCTTCAGGAGAGAAATAATATTTTAAATCTGTTCTCTAAATAACCATTGCCCAGTGTTGGTCTAAAGCCATACTGTCAGATATGGTAGCCACTAGCAACATGCGGCTATTTACATTTTAAATGAATTTAAAATGAAATAAAATTTTAAAAATGTACTTCCTTAGTTGTGCTAGTCACATTTCAAATGTTCAGTAGCCTCCTGTGGCTAGTGACTGCCATATTGGACAGCGCAGATATAGAAATTTTCATCATCACAAAACTTTCTATTGGACAATGCTAAAAAGAAACAATGTTATAAGAAAGACTTTCACAGATCAGATAAACCAAAATAAACCAAAATGAACAGCAAGATCCATGTGTTATTTTAAATCCTTTTTCACACTTTCATTCTTTTTGACAATGTATATATTTATGTTTTCTTTTTAAATTATATATGTATATGCATCAAGTACTCAATAAATTTACCTATGGTTATTTTGAATTTAGAAAGAAATGTGTGTGTACCTATATATACAAATTTCTTTCTAAATACAAAATAATCATTTATAAATATATTGAGTATTGTGTAAATTATAGGAGTTGTGCTAAGTGCTTTACATGAATTGACTCATTTAATCCTTAGTACAATGCTGTATTCATTGTGAAAAATTTGGAAAATATAAAGCATATATAGAGAAATTTGGAAAAATAAAGCTTATAAATAAAATAAGGCATATAGAAAAATAAAGCATATTAATCCCCAAACTATGATAATCACTGTTGACATTTCTAGTGGATACTGTGGTATGCTGCCCAGATCCCAAGATACAGCTACCAGGAATGTTGGCTGTTGCTGGCTCATAATTTAATTCCTCTCTAAAATTGTCTTCAGTGATGGAAACTGCCTCACCCAACATTCCCCTCCTTGGGTCAGCCCAAATCCAGTGGTTGGTCAGTTGTGGAGGTACAAAGGCATCAAGTCAATTGGCACAATCTGGGACATCCCAGCTTTAGAGTGTCCTGTGAGACAAGTTAAAGTCTCTGTGGCAACTGCCCTGCAATTCACCTTCCCCCTCTGCCCAATCCTGTCCCTGCTTCCCTTAACAGGTGCTGTTCCTGAGAGTTCTCACCTGTAAATCACCTGCATACAAACCTCTGCTTCAGAGTCTGTTTCCTGAAAAACTCAACTGAAGTCAACATTTTTGGAATATAAGTTCCATTTTTTTTCTTTTTGCATCCGTCCATTTAAAATTTTTAAATATATATTTATTTGCTCTAAAAAATTTGAAATTTTCTTATTTTATATTAAATGTTTAGTTAATATACTTTATAGATAATTTAGCATGTAACTATCTGCAACAGTATTTTTTTTTTTTCTAGATGAGATCTTGCTCTGTCGCCCAGGCTGGAGTACAGTGGCATGATCTCAGCTCACCACAACCTCTGCCCCCCAGGTTCAAGTAATTCTCGTGCCTTGGCCACATGAGTATGTGAGTAGCTGGGATTACAGGTATGCACCACCATGCCCGGCTATTTTTTGTATTTTTAGTAGAGATGGGGTTTCACCATGTTGCCCAGGCTGGTCTCAAACTCCTGGCCTCATGTGACATGCCCTCCTCAGGCTCCCAAAGTGCTGGGATTACAGGTGTGAGCTACTGCACCTGGCTCACAACACAATTTTTAACAGCCACCTGGGATTCATATGGCACGTGACACTCAGTCACTCTTGTATTATTGGATATTTGGTATTCCCTGGTTTTCCTGTGGCCAACCCTAAAACTTAGCAGAGAAACACCCATTCCCAAATCCCTTCTCACTAACCTACCTCTATAATATCTAGGAATATTTAGTTTTGTAGCCTCACTTACAAGTTCCAGCCATTGAGAAATAAGCTCAAGTTTTGTGAGAGTTGAGGGGGAAGTTCCAGGAAACATTTTCCTTCTGGATAAAATGAGACAGCCAAAGCTGGTATCATTTCTTTTACCTGTTTCTGCTTGGTAAGGAATGAGATGTTCAGAGCTATCGTACCCATTTTTCATCCATGACAGAAAAGAAATTAGATACTTGGCTTTGACAAAATCACTGAACATTTAAACCAATGCTTTCAATCGCCTATCTCTGGATTTCTTGATATGATGAGTAAACTAAGTATTTTTTTAATCTACTGTGTTTGGCAGCTTAAATGTCACTATTCCTTACATTCGTAATTTGAAGTATGCAGTGATAAACATCGTTGCATGTAAATACTTGAATTAACAACTTAACATAAAAGTCAGGGAATTAGGACCCTACATTTTCAGCATTATTTTCTGCTTGACCTTGTGCAGCTCTGTCCCTAACCTTCTCTCCCATTTTATTTTTCTTGTGGGAACCAGAAAAATAATGCACATAAGGCTTTCTAAAATTTTCTGTTTCCATAAGCAATCATGGATACATAATTTTATCAAACGTGCTAAATCTCAATAGGAATAAGAATTTTGACAGTGAGGCAATCAGTCATTTTCCATAAATTTTTTTAGGTTTTTAAAAATTTCATCAATATTGACAAGCCAACCTATTCAGCTTCTCCGATTGTGTACTTCAAAAAGGCAGTAGTGGTTGGAAGAGGAAATAGACCTTTTGTAAGTCAGAAACTTATCTCTTCAAATAGGATGATTTAGCAAATGCACCATTCCATAGTGTTCATATCCACTTGTACAGAATCAGCAAGGTTTTTTTGGAGCAAGTTTTGTGTGAACTGAGTTGCGTTCTAGACCAAGCCTTGGATTAACTCTCCATGTACTTCCTGGGAATCATTCAGGCCTCCAGGATTGGGATGTTTTATTTCCTCAGCATAAACATGAAGCATCAAAGAAACTGAACTGACTGCCATTTGAGTAAAAAGGAACAATAGTGAATTGAAAAGTAGGTATTGAAATTGTTTGATTTCAGCATTCTGGTGACAGACACTTAATAACACAAATCTGAATCCGATGAGTCCACCTCCGTATCTCCCACTTACCCAGTCTTGAGGCTGCTTCTAATTCTACAGCCCCACAAACCTTAAGTTGGCTGGTTCTGGCTCAAAGCAAAGGTATGGGAATGCTTTTGGATGTTGTAGAGGATCAGAATATCGAGATCTGAAGTATCCAAGACAGATGTTTTGACTCATTACCACTAATGTCTTTAGGATAGAAGACGACTCCAGACCTGACCAGACTGCCAGCAGTTTGCTCCAGACTAGACTTTCATTCATGGGCAAAGATTAAAACTGGACTAGCACAATCAACAGAGTGAAAAGCAACCTACAGAAGGGGAGAAAATATTTGCAGATTCTGTATCTGATAAGAGCGCAATATCTAGAATATAAAAGGAACTCTTGCAGCTCAACAAAAAGAGCACTAATTTTAAAATGAGCAGAGGACTTGAATAGACTTTTATGTAAGAAAGATACACAAATGGCCAACAAACATATAAGAACATAGATACTCAAGATTACTAATCATTAGGGAAATGCGAATCAAAACTACAATTAGGTACTGCCTCATGCCTATTAGGCTAGTCAGATAATTAAAAAAAAAAAACAGGTGTTGACATGAATGTGGAGAAATTGGAACCTTCATGCATTGTTGGTAGGAATGTAAAATGGTGCAGCCATTGTAGAAAACAATATGGAGGTTCCTCAAAAAATTAAAAATAGAACTACCAGCAATTCTACTTCTGGGTAATTATCAAAAAGAATTGAAAGCAAGATCTTGAAGAGAGGTTCCTACACCCATGTTCATAACAGCATTATTCACAATAGCCAAGAGGTGGAAGCAGCCCAAATGTCCATCAAGGAATGAATGAATGAAGAAAAATGTTACATACATTCAGCCTTAAAAGGAAGGAAATCCTGTTATTTACCGCATGTGTGAACCTTGAGGATATTATGCTAAGTGAAATAAGCCAGTCACAAAAAGACAAATATTATGTCACTTTTATGCAGTAACTAGAGTAGTCAAATTAATAGAAACAGAGTTGAATGATGGTTACCAGGGACTGGCTAGAAGGGGAAAATGGGGAGTTGTTTAATGGATGTAGAGTTTCAGTTTTACACAGCGAAAAGGTTCTGGAGATCTGCTGCACAACAATGTAAGTATGCATGACATTACTGAACTGTAGTGTTTTTTTGTTTCACCATAATAAAATTATTTCTTTAATGAACTGGGCACCAAAGTTCAGTAGGCAAGGAACAGTTTATTTACCTGAATTCTGTTGCCTCCTCTCATCAACTGTTGATCCCACCCCAGGATTCATTGTGTGTCTTAGTATGGTAACATCATTAAACATATCTTAAACATTTTTCTCTCTTTTTTTTTTTTTGAGACAAGGTCTTGCTCTGTCACCCAGGCTGGAGTGCAGTGGTGTGATCTCAGCTCAGTGCTACCTCCACCTCCCAGGTTCAAGTGATTCTCCTGCCTCAGACTCCCAAGTAGCTGGGACTACAGGTGCATGCCACCACGCCCGGCTAATTTTTGTATTTTTTAAAGTAGTGACAGGGTTTCACCATATTGGCCAGGATGGTCTTGAACTCCTAACCTCAAGTTATCTGCCCACCTTGGCCTCCCAAAGTGCTGGGATTACAGGAGTGAGCCACTGCACCTGGCCTCATTAAACATACCTTGTTTTTAAAAATATGAGTTATCGGCCAGGAGCAGTGGCTCACGCCTGTAGTCCCAGCACTTTGGGAGGCCAAGATGGGCGGATCACGAGGTCAGGAGATCGAGACCATCCTAGCTAACACAGTGAAACCCTGTCTCTACTAAAAATACAAAAAAATTAGCCAGGCGTGGTGGCGGGCACCTGTAGTCCCAGCTACTTGGGAGGCTGAGGCAGGAGAATGGCATGAACCCGGGAGGCGGAGGTTGCAGTGAGCCAAAATTGCACCACTGCACTCCAGCCTGGGCAACTGAGTGAGACTCTGTCTCAAAAAAAAAAAAAAAAAAATATATATATATATATATATATGAATTATCTTCCTACAGTATTTTAATTCCTTGACATTTCGTCATGCTCTTTCGACATCTCATCAACACTCTATCAAGGGTCAGCAAACTATAGCTCATGGGCTAAATCTGGCTTGCAGGGTTTGAGAATGGTTTTTATATTTTTAAAGGGTTATTTTAAAAGAAGAGGAAGAAGAGGAAGGAAGAAAAGGAGGAAGGAGGAGAAGAAATCATATGTGGCTCACAAAACTTAAAATATTTACACTCTTGGCTGTTTGCAGGAAAAATTTGCTAGTTTGCTGACCCCTGAAAACTATATAGCACATTTCGCATTTTTTGTATTCTGCTGGTGTATTAGGTGCAAGAAATAGAACCAAACTATTTTCAGCAAAAATGGATTTAATGCAGGGTATCAGGAGCTTATAAAATCATTGGAAAGTCTAAAGGAGTGGTCACTTAGCAGGCCTCCAGGAATGATTTCTAGAGCAAGTCTGCTGGATGGTCTACTGAGGAGCTGCCATCTCTGCAATAATCAGAAAGGCGCAGGCCGTCAGGGACCTCCAGCAGAGTGTTGAGTTCAAAGACATACTGCCGTACCTGTGATCCAAGGATCAAGAGGCCACTACTGCCCCTACAACTTCCTCTGAACAGGCACAGGGGTGGGACCTAGACACTGAAATACTGCTGCAGAAATGCCCAATGTATCTACAACTAGTTTTCCAGCAAAAACAAAACATAACTGTAGCCTAGGATCCACCTTCCAAGTGCATCTAATTGGCAGAAGCATAACCCTACCTGTGGGACATGAGGGAAATGTGTCTTTTCCTTCTTTAACCTCTGTATTCAAAGAAAGCACACTAGAAGATTGGAATAGCTAACAGCCAGAGCCAGTCCAGAGTACCCACCACAGCAGGTTTGTTGCTTTAGGCTCTATTCAACTCTTCTCATCTTTGGCCAACTCCTAATTCTTTCCTTTGAGGAACCTTCCCTACCTCCACCGTTAGTGGATTAGATGCCCTTTCATAACCTTCCATAGCTCTTAGCCCTAGCTCTGCAATGTGTTTATCACTCCATGTCATAATGGCCTGATTTCTTGCTGCTGCTTCCACTAGACTAGCTCTTTGCAGAAACTCAGTCTTATTCATCACTGTGTAGGTAATTGGTGTGTATTTGTTGTGAATGATAAATAGTTTATATATTATAACATCCCAAATAGCATTTCTTCTCTTATTTTCTTTGTTCCATATGACTGTGCACTGATACCTGTATACAGTGAAAACTCAGTAAATGTTGTTAACTGACTGGTTTCCTTTTTTGTCAGCGCAAAGAGAAGTTCCACCCATACTCTATACGTGTGTCTTTGTTTGACTCCCTGTGTACCTATATAGGTCAATAAATGCAATGGAACACTAATATTTGAACAGTTTCAACATGCTAGGTAATACATGAAGCACTTTATACATACTATCTAATTAAATCCTCACAATTATCCTATGAAATTGGTATTTTTATTCTCATTTTATAGATAAAGAAACTGGGACTTAAGTAGCTTGTCCACAGTTACACAATAAGTAACAGAACTGGGACTCACATCGAGGTCTGGCTAATACCAAAATTTGTAACCACGATGATGATGATGATGATTGTGATAATGATGACAGCTAATAGTTCCAGACTTGGTGCTAGGCATTTTGTATGTATTATCTCAAGCTACATATTGCCTTGTCTGGAATTGATGCTTAATAGTTGTTACATGCGATAAGGTAAATAAAGCTCTTGATAACTGTGATGTATTTCTGACTCTGCCACTAATTTACTTTGTGACCTCAGGTAAACTACTAAGTCTCTGAGCTCCAGTTTTCTCCTCTGCAAAACAGAGAACAATCTTTATGATACTTTAGTTCAAAAAGTCCAGAACTCCATGAATAAATTCTGCTTAGTTTTTCATTCCATCATTATTACTTCTGTGTGGTAAGATCTTAACTTCTAAATTCTAAGCTCCTATAGGATCTCAATTTTGTTTTATAGTTTTCTTCCGTGGTACCTGGTCTGGTGCTCTGCACAGTACATAACAGGCTCATGGTAAGTATGTATAAAGATATATAGATCCAGATTGAAATTTGTCCAAGGGGAAATATGCATCTTCACAAGAATCTGTGCTTGTTGTCATACAGTATATTCCTTTGGGGGTGACATTCAAATGTAATTTAGGGCTACCACAGAGAAATCAGCACACAGAACCTTCAGAAACCTTTTCTCTTTCTGTAGTCACAGATAAGAGTCTTATCCTTAAAGCAGAGCTGTGATCACTGCCTAAGCAGCTACTCTTATGGCTGAATGTAGAAGATTTCTTTTGTGCTGAGTGCAGGTAAAAAGGTCTTGGCCTGTGGATAATAGCAGATATAGGAAGGAGTGTTCTAGAGGGAACCGACTCTCTATCTCTCTCTCTTTTTCCACCCCACTCCCCCATCTCTTATAGGGGAATCAGAGAATCCCAAATCATTTCATAGCTTTCACAAATTATACATGAAGAGTTAATGCCTGATTCCTGAGCAGCAGGAAAATCCCCAAACTGTTGAGAGTCAGCATGGATAGATCCACAAGCTCTTGCTACAGTTTCTTTAAGGACTTGAATACAAAGAATCAACAGAGGTGATTGTATGAATCACCTCTGTATGGAAACTGGTATTAAGAATCATTCATCTGACTGGGAAAACACTACATATTAAAAGAAAAAAAAAAAAAAAACAGAACTCTGTAACCTGTTCATATGTGCATCTGTGCATTTCTTAGTAACCGTCACCATGGTAGCAAAGCAGTTTGACAAGGGTGCCTTTTTAGCACAGTACATATAAAGGAGAAAGATGAACAGCCAATCATGTACTTACTATCTTATACCTTTCTTTGTTTCTTTATTTCCCTTTATTTAATTGTATTGATCCTAAATCCATAGCTATTAGCCTCTGACACTTACCTTCCTCAAGCATCAAGTACAGTGCTAGAAATATATTAGGCACTAAAACATGTATGGTTATTCGTTTATTTGATTATGTTGATCCTAAATCCATAGCTGTTAGCCTCTGACACTTACCTTCCTCAAGGATCAAGTACAGTGTTAGAAATATATTAGGCACTAAAACATGTATGGTTATTGACAGAATTAAATGAATGGTATTTCTGGCCAGGCACAGTGGCTCATGCTTGTAATCTCAGCATTTTGGGAGGCCAAGCGTGGCAGATCATTTGAGCACAGGAATTCGAGACCAGCTTGAGAAACATGGCAAAACCCTGTCTCTACAAAAAAAAAAAAAAAAAAAAAATACAAAAGTTAGCCAGGCATGGTGGTGTATGCCTGTGGTACCAACTACTCAGGAGGCTGAGGTCGGGGGATCACCTGAGCTCAGGGAAGTTGAGGCTGCAGTGACCCATGATTGCACCACTGCACTCCAGGCTGGGCAACACAGTGAGACCCTGTTTCAAAAAAAAAAGGTATTTCTGCTGTGTCTTCCTTTCCAAGTGAGAGAGGGTCACTCAGAATTTGATTTTAAGAAATGGCCCCAGCAGGGCATGGTGGCTTAAACACCTGTAATCCCCTGCACTTTGGGAGGCCAAGGGAGGAGGATCACTTGAGACCAAGAGTTCCAGACCAACCTGGGCAACAGAGTGATACCCTGTCTCTACAAAAAAAAAAAAGATTGTTTTAATTAGCTTGACATGATGGCATATGCCCGTAGTCCTAGCTACTGGGAGGTTAAGGTAGGACGATTACTTGAGCCTGGGAGTTCAAGGCTGCAGTGAGCTATGATAATTGGTGCCACTGTGCTCCAGCGAGATCCTGTCTCAATAAAAAAGAAAATAAAAAAAGGAAAAAGAAAAAGGAAATGGCTTCTAAATTTGGAGGAATCAAAACAAGGCCATTTTCCTGATTGGGCTGGCCCAACCTGGATTTCAGATTGAGAGGGTAACAGGATGGTGATTAGGTACTCTGAGACACTGTATTACTAGAAGACTGATACCTAAGTGGTAAGTAGAATAGTAAGTAAATTCACATTCATCAGTGAGGACGTTCAAAGCCCAGAAGCTTTGTGTAAGGACTTACAGTGACAAGTTTGGCAGCAGTTCCTGAAGTGTTTACTGTCAGGCCTGAGTTAAAACTCTGAGGACAAGGAGCTCCACCACTTGGGCTTCAAACTGCGAAAGCTTTTTGAGCCCCTGTCTCCACCTTATATCCAATTAACACTCAGTCTGGGAAGTCTCCTTATTATAACTCCTTGAGTTAATGATAATCTTTTATTATGGTCTTTTCCCTAATGTATTCTTGCATTTCATTTTAATTGTCAGCTGCATAATTGCCCTGCATTTCAGTTACTTCCATTTCTATTTTTAATGTTTGTTATTTCAAGTTTCTTTTTAAAAGAGTTTAAACGTAGACATACCCTCTTATTTTAATAGCCAGCGTGCCCATATTTGCCACTTTAAAATCTGGGTTCCTGTAGCTTCAACAGATCCTTAAGGTGTGCCACCTCCAGCTTATAGATTGATATTCTAGTCATGTTCAAGGCTGAAAACAGCTGCAAGAATTTGTCCTTGAAATTCTTTAGCAGTTGCTTCCAGTGGCTAAAGTCCTAATTTGTCCAGTCTGGAGGATCAGCCACTGGGACAGGATCATCACCGTGTTATCACCCTCACTGGGACAAACTGAGCAGAGCCAGCCGCTGGGCAGAACAAGTTATGGAAGGCACTGTTCCCAGAAAGGAATGGGTTAAATCCTTCCAAACCTGCTAAGGAATCTGACCTAGTTTCTTGAAACTAGAATGTAACTTGAAAGTATAATTGGTTGCAAATGTGTTTCTTTCTTTCCTCAAAATTACTTCTGAACTCCTGTGAGACAGGGAGAAGGCATTTCTCTTCACATGTACTCAGACTACCGCCACTGATAAGTTTGACTAACTCATCATGAAAGTTGGGGAGCAAGGCCAGGTGCAGTGGCTCACGCCTGTAATCCCAGCACTCTGGGAGGCCAAGGCGGGTGCATTGCTTGAACTTAGGAGTTCAAGACCAGCCTGGCCAACATGATGAAACCCTGCCTGTACTAAAAATAGAAAAACCTGTAGTTCCAGCTACTTGGGGGGCTGAGGTGGGAGGATCACTTGAACCTGGGAGGTTGAGGCTTCAGTGAGCCAAGATCGTGCCACTGCACAGCAGCCTGGGTGACAAAGTGAGACCTTGTCTCAAAAAAAAAAAAAAAAAAAAAAAGCTGGGGAGCAGACAAAAAAATATGACTTAATTTAAGAAAAGAATGTTTGGGTCTCTGGTTGAGAAAAGTCTATGAATGGGTAGTTGGTGTGGTTGTGGCATTCAGGACCTCTTTGGGGAGTGTGAGATGGGTTCTCACAGTGTTACCCAGGCTGGCCTGGCACTCCTGGGCTCAAGCTATATCCTCCCACCACAGCCACCGAAGTAGCTGGGCGTGCAGGTGTGTGCTGCCATGCCTGGCACCTATTTGTTTGTTTGTTTTGGCCACTGAGTTTAGCACAATGCCAGGCACAAGGAATCAGTGAATATTTGTTGAATGAATGAATAAAAAGCTTTTCACAATCTGACTCCTACCTACCTTTCTAGCTGTAGTTCCTACTGCCCTTCTTCTCAAACATACACACTCTCTACTCTGGCAAAATAACTACTGAGTTTCCTAAAAATCTCTCCTGCTTTCCCACTTCTGTACCTTTGCTGTTGCTGCACCCACTCGCTGAAAGCATCTTCCCTCATATCCCAGACTGTGAATATATCACTATTTTTAAAGCCTCATCTCTAATGCTGCCTCCTTCATGAAAATGTTAGTGATTGTCTCAGTACGATTATGAGCCTTTTCTCCTTCTAACTCTCACAAAACTTCGAATCTCCTGGTCATTTATTATCGGCTACCTTATAGTTATTTTTGTGGTTAACTTGTTCTCCTTGCTGTATTCTAAGCTGCTTAAAGCTAGGCACTGGGTCTTATTAATCATTATACTGCTTAGCACCTACTTAATACTCCGAAATTTACTGTTGAAATAATCAGTTTTGCTAGTGCTATATGCCATGAGCACCATACAATACACTAATTTTTATCCTTCTTAAAATCAAGAGTTTTCATACATAGACATTATTTAAACTCTAGAACTGGATGAGAAATATACCTTTGTCAACATTTTCTTTCCAGTTATTCCTGTAAATTGAGCACTCATTAGGACTCTCCCTTTGTGCCTTGTGGACTTTTTTTTTTTTTTTTTTGGTGACATAGGTGTCATTAAAATTTATATCTTATGTACCTCAGAGATGATCTTTAGATCACTTTTTCTTAAGTGTGGATCTATCATTAAATTCTTAACTCCTCTGAACGTTCATTCCTGTCATCCTTGCCTACATACTAAAAGGTGGCATTTCCCTGCATTTCCTCATTTACATTTGAGGCAAAAGTTGGCACGGACCCTTGGGACTCTGCTTTCTGCATGTTATTAAACATTTCTTTCCATAAATGCCCTCTTTCTGACACTTAATGATAAAACCAAAGATTCTCTTCTAACTTTTTAAAAATTAGCTATCACCACCTGGGTGGCATAAAGTGAGGGCAGATGAAACACAGATTTTCCTAGAATTGAGCCTGGAAGTGAACGACTGAGAAACTTCCCTCTTGAAAGCAGAAAAACTGCTATGTGCTTTATTTCCTAAAACTTCTAGCCCTCCTGAGGAAGGTTTGTAATATCTCATTTGGGAGAATGTGAAGTTTTGAGACAAAAGACATAAAGAGGTGGACAAAATTGGTCATTACAAAATTTGGGGTAGTCTTTGACCAGTGTCTGGGTAGCAGTTCTGGGTTTTCATTGTCCAAGTCTCCTAAAAATACAAATGCTCCTCCAGGCAAGCCATCACTAGTTTTTATTTTAAATAAAAAATTCTGTCTTTTTCCCCACCCTCCTCCTCTTGCAATATAGCTGTTATTCTGCCAATTTCCTCCTTGTCTCTTTGTCACTCACTCTCCACCTGCTTTCCTCCCTTTCTAATCATATCCCTCTTTTTCCATTATTTTAATTTGTATCATAATATTTAGCCATAAAATAATTTTTCACTTTTTAAGGTAATTTCATAGTTGTCTTGTTCTAATTGATCTTCTTTTTCAAAATATCTGTTGGTGATTGAAAACACCTTTTGAACATCTACTATGAGCCAGATCCTGGGCTAGGTGAGGAGATACAGTGGTAAACATATCATACATGACCCTGCTTCATGGAGCTTGTAGTCTAATGGAGGTAACATTGATTAAATAAGAACATAAATAACTACTGTAATAACTAAAAGCGTATAATATGGTAAGATCAGAAATAGCCTCAAGGAGAAAGCTGAGTTTTGTGGATGTAAGTGCCCATAAACCTGGTGAAGGTTTATGTGTTTCAAGCACGAGATCACAGCATGAGGTCACAGCATGTGTAATGGAGGTGTGAAGAGGCTTCACATTTCAAGATAAAGAGAGAAGACCAATGTGGTGGGAACATTGCAAGCCAAGGGCAGAGTGATTTCAGGTGAGGTAGGTAGGCACCAGTACATGCAGTGCCACCACAGGCCAGGTAAATATTTTGGACTTAATCCTAAGAAACCTAGAAAAGCTATTGAAAGGTTTAAATAAGGAAAGGATGTGTTCAGATTTGATTATTTTAATAACAATGGGGAAATTGAAAATTCAGGGAGATGTGTACAAAAACTATTGCTGAGCCAGGGGTTGTGGAACACAGCTGTAATCCCAGCTACTCAGGAGGCTGAGGCAGGAGGATCACGAGCCCAGAAGTTCAAGTCCAGCCTGGGCAACATGGTGAGATCCCCATTTCTTAAAAAAGAAAAAGAAAGAAAAATGAGAAGTGGATGGGACGTTTTTTTAACTATGCTGTAGACAGAACTCACAGGACTTAACATTTCAGTCCAGGATGAGTTTGGCTCTATTCTGCCTAGAGGAAGTAGTGAAATGACCTTTCATGGAGCACAGGACTCTAATTCAAGACTAACTTAATGATAATAAAGTATAGTGTTTCATTATGGAAAGAAGCAGATGAAAGAAGGGTTAACTCCATCTTATTAAAATATAAACTCCAGCTGGGCTCGGTGGCTCACAGCTGTAATTCCAGCATTTTGGGAGGTCGAGGCGGGCAGATCACCTGAGATCAGGAGGTCAAGACCAGCCTGGCCAACATGGGGAAACCCCGTCTTTACTAAAAAGATAAAAATTAGCCAGGTGTGATGGTGCATGCTGTAATCTCAGTTATTTGGGAGGCTGAGGCAAGAGAATCGATTGAACCCAGGAGTCAGAGGTTGCAGTGAGCTGAGATTGCACCGAGCTGAGATTGCACCACTGCACTACACTCCAGCCTGGGCAACAGAGCAAGATTCCATCTCAAAAAAATAAAAATAAAATATAAACTCCACAAAGGGAGGGATTTTTATTTCTTGTTCACTACTATATCTCTTGCACCTGGAATAGTGCCCAATGCATAGGAGGCATAAAATATGTATTTGCGGAATGAATGTGTAAGATCCCAAGTGCAGTACAAAAAGTAAGCAGTTGCCTTGGCCAGGACTCTGATTGCAAGAAGGAAATTTAAACTCTACCATTAGCCCCTCATATTAACTCTCCAAAAGGACAGTGAGATGAAGCTTTGTTTTTCAAATCTGAGAAGGTTAGGAATTGAAGCTGACTAGCCGCTATAGACTGAATGTTTATGTCTCCCCAAAATTCGTATGTTGAAACCTGACTCCCAATGTGCTTGTATTTGGATGTGTGGCCTTCAAGAGGTGATTCATGTGGGCACAGCCCTCACAAGTGGGATCAATGCCCTTAAATGAGACTCCAGAGAGCTCCCTGGCCACTTCCACTATATGAAGACACAGTGAGAGGACAGCCATCTATGAACCAGGACGCAGGCCCTCACCAGACACCAAATCTGCCAGTGCCTTGATCTTGAACTTCCCTCGCAGCTCCTCAAAACTGTGAGAAATAAATATTTGTTGTGGATAAGCCACCCAGTCTGTGGCATTTTGTGATAGCAGCTTGAGTGGACTAAGACACTAACCAAATGATCTAGAAGAAGAGAGATGGACAAAATGATTGCTTGTCTGGGAAGTGTGGCTGAGACCAAGTGAAGGTCCTTGCAACCGAGTAGCTATGCAAGAACCCAATACTAGAAACCACAATGAGTCTGAATGTACCTGAGTTCCTGGGTCAAATTTGTGGCTGTAATTACAAACCAGCAGGTGGTGAGTTCATTATTGCTTATATCAAACATCTATAAGATAGATCCTTTCACCAGCAAGACCTGAGAACAAAGGACTTTCTGATTACAGTCAACTTCCAGCTCCCCTTAAGTGAGTCTTCCAAGCTTAAATAGCTGAATCCACTAACAGGCCTCTGAAAGGAAACAGTTCATCTGGCATCCTGCATGAATATCTCTACAACAGAAGTTTCCAACCTACCTACCACCTGCAGGACCATTTGGCCCACAGCCCGCTGTTGTTTATTTTTCAACAGCTTGATTGAGATATAATTCACATACTATAAAATTCACCATTTAAAATTATGCAGTTCAGTGGTTTTTAGTATATTCACTGAGTTGTGCAACCATCACTACAATTTTATAACGTTTTCATCAACTCCCTCCCAAAGAAACCCACACCCATCCAGCCCTAGGTAACTGCTAATCTACTTTCTGTCCTTATAGATTTGCCTATTCTGGCATTTCATGTAAATGGAATCAGACACTATGTGGTCTTTTGTGACTGGCTTCTTTCACTTAGCATAATGTTTTCAAGACTCATCCATGTTCTAGCACATGAATGCTTCATTCCTTTTTGTTTTGTTTTGTGTTTTGGTTTTTTTATTTCAGTAGGTTTTTGGGGAACAGGTCGTATTTGGTTACAGGGATAAGTTCTTCAGTGGTGATTTCGGAAATTTTAGTGCACTCATCACTCAAGCAGTGTACATAGTACCCAATAAGCAGTCTTTCATTCCTCACCCCACCTCCCACGCTTCTCCCAGTGTCCCCACACTTCACTGTATTATTATTATTATTATCATTATTATTATTATTATTGTGAGATGGAATTTCACTCTTGTTACCCAGGCTGGAGTGCAGTGGCATGATCTCGGCTCACTGCAACCTCTGCCTCCCAGGTTCAAGCGATTCTTCTGCCTCAGCCTCCTGAGTAGCTGGGATTATAGGCACCCACCACCACACCTGGCTAATTTTTTGTATTTTTAGTAGAGACGGGGTTTTGCCATGTTGGCCAGGCTGGTCTCGAACTCCTGACCTCAGGTAATTCACCTGCCTCAGCCTCCCAAAGTGCAGGGATTACAGGCTTGAACCACCGCACCCAGCCCATTGTATCATTCTTATGCCTTTGCATCCTCATAGTTTAGCTCCCACTTATAAGCAAGAACATATGATATTTGGTTTTCCATTCCTGAGTTACTTCAATTAAAATAATGGCCTCCAACTCCATCCAGGTTGTGAATGCCATTATTTCATTTTTTTTAATGTCTGAGTAGTATTCCATTATATATATATATATCACATTTTATCCACTTATTGATTGGTGGACATTTGGGCTGGTTCCATATTTTTGCAATTATGAATTGTGCTGCCATAAACATGCGTGTGCAAGTGGCTTTCATATAATGACTTCTTTTCCTCTGGGTAGATACACATTAGTGGGACTCTGGATCAAGTGGTAGTTCTTTCCTCTGGGTAGATACCCATTAGTGGGACTGTGGATCAACTTTTAGTTCTTTAGGGAATCTCCACTGTTTTTCACAGTAGTTGTACTCGTTTACATTCCCACCCAACAGTGTAAAAGTGTTTCCTTTTCACCACATCCACACCAACATCTATTATTTTTTTATTTTTAAATTATGGCCATTCTTATCTTTGTTTTACTTATCTTTGTTTTTGTTCCATTTGCTTTTGGGTTCTTGGTCATGAAGTCTTTGCCTAAACCAATGTCTAGAAGGGTTTTTCCGATGTTATCTTCTAGAATTTTTATGGTTTAGATCTTAGATTTAAGTCTTTGATCCATCTTGAGTGGATTTTGTATAAGGTGAGAGATGAGGATCCAGTTTCATTCTCCCATGTGTGGCTTGCCAATTATCCCAGCACCATTTACTGACTAATGTGTTTTTCCCCCACTTTATGTTTTTGTTTGCTTTGTTGAAATCAGTTGGCTATAAGTATTTGGCTGTATTTCCAGGTTCTCTATGCTGTTTCATTGGTCTCTGTGCCTATCTTTATACCAGTATCATGCTGTTTTGGTGACTATAGCTTGATAGTGTAGTTTGGAGATGGGTAATGTGATGCCTCCAGATTTGTTCTTTTTGCTTAGTCTTGTTTTGGCTATGTGGGCTTTTTTGGGGGATTCATATGAATTTTAGGATTTTTTTTTCTAATTCTGTGAAGAATGATGATATTTTGATGGGAATTGCATTGAATTTGTAGATTGCTTTTGGCAGTATGGTCATTTTCACAATATTAATTCAACCCATCCATGAGCATGGGGTGTGTTTCTATTTGTGTCATCTATAATTTCTTTCAGCACTGTTTTATAGTTTTCCTTGTAGAGGTCTTTCACCTCCTTGGTTAGGTATATTCCTCAGTATTTTATTTATTTTTATTTTTTTTGCAGCTAGTGTAAAAGGGGTTACATTCCTGATTCTTAGCTCAGTCACTGTTGGTGTATAGCAGGGCTACTGATTTGTGTACATTGATTTTGTATCCTGAAACTTTACTGAATTCATTTATCAGATCTAGGAGCTTTTTGGAGGAGTCTTTGGGGTTTTCTAGGCATATGATTATATCATTGGCAAACAGCAACAGTTTGACTCCCTCTTTATTGATTTAGGTGCCCTTTATTTCTTTCTCTTGTCTAATTGCTCTCGCTAGGATGCTTCATTCCTTTTTATTGCCAAATAATATTCCATGATATGGCTAGGCCACATTTTGTTTATTCACCCATCAGTTGGTGGACATGTGGTTGTTTCCACTTTTTGGCTATTGTGAATAATGTGCTATGAACATCCTATACAAGTTTTTGTGTTGGCGTGGTTTCATTTCTCTTGATACATACCTAGAAGTGGAATTGCCTGAGCATATGGTAACTGTGTTTAACTGAGGAGCTACCAAACTTTTCCAAGGCAACTGTGGCATTTTTACATTCCCAGGAGTAATGTATGAAGGTTCTCATTCTCCATATTCTTGCTAACACTTATCCATCTTTTTTATATCGCCATCGTAGGGAATGAGAAGGTGTGTCTCACTGTGGTTTTGTTTTGCATTTCCATAGTCTTCAGCTTGTTTTTATATAGCTTGAAAACTAAGAATGCTTTTTACATGTTTTAATTGTTGAAAGAAATGAAAGAAAAATATTTTATGACACATTAAAGTTATCTGAAGTCTAACAGTGTCTGTAAAGTTTTGTTGGAATACAGCCATGCCCATTCGTTGTGTATTTTCTGTGCCTGCTTTTCTTGCTTCAGTGACAGAGTTGAGTACCTGCAACAGAGTCTGTATGGCCTGTAAAATCTAAAATATTTACTATCTGGCCCGTTACAGGAAAGGTTTACCAACCCTTTGTCTACAATATAGTTGGATGAGACTACAAAGAATCTGGAGTGAGAAGGAGAAATTGTGACTTCCCTGTGGAAATGTATGGTTCCAGGGGTTTTGTTCTGTTTTGTTTTAAATAAAAGCAGAATGAAAGCAAGCAGAACAAGGGAAGAAATCAGGATGTTAGGGGGTATAGGGAGATCAGCATTTTCACCTGAATCATTATTAATAGGATCCTTTCAACTTCCTGTAAATTTCTCCTAGAGTTCTATTTATAATTTACTGCTCTGATCATATCCTCTTACTCATCAGAAATGTACAGGGATTCCCCACCACCACAACCCTCTCAGTTAGTTAGGACCACTTAGGTCCTGCATGATCTGACTTTATCTTACCTTTCCAGCCTCATTTTCCAGCACTCACCTTCAATAGGACCAGACACCCAGCCCTGAATTTCAGGATTCTGTAACAAGATCTAGCTTTGTTGCCCTGGCTGGAGTGCAGTAGTGCAATCTCGGCTCACTGCAATCTCTGCTTCCCAGGCTCAAACCATCCTCATACCTCAGCCTCCCAAGTAGCTGGGACCACAGTTATGTGTCACCATGCCTGGATAATTTCTGTATTTTTGTGGAGATGGGGTCTCACTTTGATGCCCAGGCTGGTCTCCAACTCCTGAGCTCAAGCAATTTGCCCTCCTAGAACTCCCAAAGTACCGGGATTACAGGCGTGAGCCACCATGCCTGGCACTCATACTTTCTCTTCTTTTTTTTTTTTTTTTTCTGAGACAGAGTCTCACTCTGGATCACGCCCATGCTGGAATGCAATGGCGTGATCTTGGCTCACTGCAACCTCTACCTCCCAGGTTCAAGCTATTCTCCTGCCTCAGTCACCTGAGTAGCTGGGATTACAGGTGCACGCTACCATGCCCAGCTAATTTTTGTATTTTTAGTAGAAACGGGGTTTCACCATGTTGGTCAGGCTGTTCTCGAACTCTTGACCTCATGATCCACCCGCCTTGGCCTCCCAGAGTGCTGGGATTACAGGCGTGAGCCACCGTGCCCGGCCTTCTCTTTCACTTAGAATGCTTTCCTCTTCTCCAAATCCTAGAGATACTTTATTATTGCTATTGTGAAATATTTCAAGCATACAAAGGAGAAAAGCGACATCTGTGAACTCACCACCAAGCTTTGTCAAATCTTCTCATTTTGTCATGTTCCTTTAGTTCTTTGAAATCTTACAGGCTTAGATATGTTTTTAAACCTCCTCAAATGCCAACTCTTCTAAATAGGCCTCCTTGATGTACTCAGTCAGGATTACCCACATTTACCTACAGGTAAAGCTACTCAGTCCCTTGTATGATGTCTTCTTTGAGCATTCCTTATTATGGTCATTCCCATAGAGTACTACAAAGATGACTTTAGGCAATCCAAGGAAGAGACATTTTTAAAAATTTTGTAGGCCAGGCGCAGTGACTCACGCCTATAATCCCAGCACTTTGGGAGGCCGAGGTGGGTGGATCATGAGGTCAGGAGATTGAGACCATCCTGGCTAACACGGTGAAACTCTGTCTCTACTAAAAATACAAAAAGTTAGCCAGGCGTGGTGGTGGGCGCCTGTAGTCCCAGCTACTCAGGAGGCTGAGGCAGGAGAATGGCGTGAACCGGGGAGGCGGAACTTGCAGTAAGCCGAGATCATGCCACTGCACTCCAGCCTGGGCGACAGAGCAAGACTCTGTCTCAAAAAATAAAATAAAAAATTTTTTTTAAATGTTGTATGTTTATTTTTTAAAGTACATTACAAATATGCCCATACGGCCAGGCATGGTAGCTAACACCTGTAATCCCAACACTTTTAGGAGGCTGAGGCAGGAGGATCGCTTGAGCCCAGGAGTTCAAGACCAGCCTGGGCAATATAGTGATACTTTATCTCTACAAAAAAAAATTTTTTTCAATTAACCAAGCATAGTGGCATGTGCCTGTAGTCCCAGCTACTCAGGAGGTTAAGTAGGGAGGATTGCTGGAGCCCCAAAAATTGAGGCTGCAGTAAGCTGAGATTGTGCCACTGTACTCCAGCCTGGGCAACAGAGTGAGATGCTGTCTAAAAAGAAAAAGAAAAGAAAAAAAATGGGCCCGGCATGGTAGCTCACGCCTATAATCCCAGCACTTTGAGAGGCTGAGGCAGGCGGATCACTTGAGGTCAGGAGTTTGAGACCAGCCTGGCCAACATGGTGAAACCCCATCTCTACTCAAAATACAAAAGTTAGCCAGGTGTGGTCGCACACGCCTGTAATCCCAGCTACTCGGGAGGCTGAGGCATGAGAATCGCTTGAACCCAGGAGGCAGAGTTTGCAGTGAGCTGAGATTGTGTCACTGTACTCCAGTCTGGGTGACAAAGCAAGACTCTGCCTCAAAAAACACACACACACACACACACACACACACACACAAGTAATTTAAAACTTTATATCTAGAACACCAAATCTGTGATTTCCCAGGTATTCTTTAGGACAAGGCTAAGGTGGGTACAAATATTGGGAAATTATTGAGTAATATTAGGAAAATATTGAGAAAAACACTGAATAAATCTGTATTGAGTACTATTATACAGATGATATGGCAAAGATTTTAAAGGTTGTATTCAAATAATTTAGAAAACTTAACTTACTGGAACGTAAATTCTTGACAACAGAGACCCAGTTTTATTTATTTTTCTATATCCTAAGCGTCGAACAAAGTCAGAATAGATGCTTATTGAATCTCTTTCTCTCTGGGGCAGAGAGATCTCTGAAAATCATATGAAACCTCCTAAACCTTCTGACAGATAACTTAAAATATCTTAAAAGACCTTTTCCCCACACCGAGTACTCATGCCTGGGACAAATGATACATTTTCCTCTCTTCCTTCCCTGCCCATTATGACAAGTTGCCCCAGCTGGGGCTTCATAGATATTAAATAGTGCTAATAATAGTCATCCTCTGAAGGAATAAGGACTTGAGATTGCCAAGATGATCTTTTTTGCTCCAACAAACCAATCTCAGCATATTTCAGTTTGTATGCCACTTTTGTTCTTGGATATGGTCCAACACACACACACACACGAACATACACTTTCTCTCAAAACACTTTATTAGAGAAATATTTCTCAATCTCCTTAAAAATCATTATTTCATTCCATCTTTTCATCATTGTTAACACCAAACCATTTGAAGTCACGTTGGCAACTGGATTTCATCTTGAGACTTGTCATTGAGGAATCATTTTGTTGTGTAGCAATCCCTATTCACAACGTCAGCCAAATTATGTCATGTGATTGCAAAACTGCTGTCCTGTCTTCCAGCTTTTCTCAGTAAATTTGACTCTTTGAGAAGCTTCATTCTTCCTATCCTAAAATGACCTTATATGCTCTCGTATCTCAGGGGATCCTAATTGTGATGAAATCTTTCTCTTTGTTTCCTTTCTTATAGCCTGTGTTTTGAGGTGGTGTTTCAGGGGTGTGGGAGTAGGGGAACTATTGAGGTCTGAGTCACAAAAGGAGATCTGAACAAGATGAAGTTCAGTTGGGCCCTCAAAGCTTCACTCATATTGGACTAGATATGCTTCCTGAGAGAAGTCTCTGAAAGTTCTGTAAATGACATTGACCCCTTTATTTCCTAACTCCTACTGTTAAGGCACAGGTCTTTACTGATCTTAAAACCCTAGGCCAGGATGGCTGTAACCAGGGTGTATAACCTTATATTTTATTGTCCACATGAGGACACATTTTAAAATTTCAATAATTTGGGGGGCACAGGTGGTTTTTGGTTACATGGATGAGTTCCTTAGTGGTGAATTTTGAGATTTTAGTGCACCTGTCCCCCAGACAGTGTACACTGTACTCAATATGTAGTCTTTTATCCATCCCCCCATCCAACTACCCCCTACCCCATCCCCAAAGTCCATTATATCACTCTGTATGTCTTTGTGTCCAAATGAGGACACTTTTGAAAGTGAAAGTGGGTGCTGGGGAAAAACGACGTAAGCCAGGGCCCACACAGGCAAACCATGCTGTCAGGTCAACATACCTACAACACTTCGAGCCCCTTATCCTCTATTAGCAGAGGTCAAATTGGGGTCTGTAGATTTTCTTTTTCTTTTTTGTTTTTTTTCATTGTTGTTGTTGTTGTTGAGATAAGGTCTTGTTCTGTTCACCCAGGCTGGAGTGCAGTGGCACAAACATGGCTCACTGCAGCCTCTACCTCCCAGGCTCAAGTGATCCTCCCTCCTCAGCCCCCAACCCAAGTAGCTGGGACTACAGACATACTCCACCATATCTGGCATTTTTGTTTTTTGTTTTCTTGGGTTTTGCCAAGTTGTCCAGGCTGGTCTCAAACTTCTGGCTCAAGTGATCCGCCCACCTCAGCCTCCCAAAGTGCTGGGATTACAAGTGTGAGCCACCATGCTTGGCCTAGATTTCAACTTGAAAGTCTGTGAGGTGGCTGGGAATGGTGGCTCACACCTGTAATCCCAGCACTTTAGGAGGCTGAGGCGGGTGGATCGCGTGAGCTCAGAAGTTCAACACCAGCCTGGGCAACATAGTGAGACCTCGTCTCTATTTATTTTTTAAATAAATAATAATTTTTAAAAAAGAGAGTCTGTGGGGTTTATTGGATAATTTAAAGTTTTATTTTCATTTCAATAAAATGCTTGTGATTTAAAGTGCCTGTATTTGCATTATTTACATTGATCCAATGTTTGTCCCTAAATGGGAGAACTTTGTCCCTGGCCAAAGAGAGAACAGAGGTAGACTTTTCCATAGTGAAATGTTCAAGCCAAGTGAAAGACAAAAAGATGCATGGCCTGTAAATAAAGACTTGTAGTGTTTCAGAAAGAGAAAAGTGGAACATGATCACAGAAGGATGCTGAATTCGAGAGTATATTGTAGCATTTTACTATACTCACTTTGCAAAAAGAAACGTATTTTCAGGAAAACATGCCTCATAGTGATATTAATTTGCATTAATTTAATGAACTTTTAGATTATAAATTTGTTGATTTTATAAGAATACAAGTTTTCTTACATGTACATTTATGTTAGTATGTATTATAGAAGCAGGACAGCAAAAATGATTTAATTTTGAAGGTTTGCAGAAATTTTTATTTATTTATTTTTGTTGTTGTTGTATAGAAGTGGGGTCTCACTATGATGCACAGGCTGGTCTCAGACTCCTGGGCTCAAGTGATCCTGCCACCTCAGCCTCCCAAAGTGCTGGGATTGCAGGCATGAGCCACCACACCCGGCCTGCAGGAATTTTTAAAGTATAAGAATCAGTGCTGATACAATACCAAAAGCATAAGTAATAAAAGGAAGAATAGACACATGAGACTACATCAAACTAAACAGCTTCCATGCAGCAAAAGAAATAACCAACAGAGTGAAAAGGCAACCTATGGAATGAGAGAAAATGTTTGCAAACCATATATATGATAAGGGGTTAATATCCAAAATATATAAGAAACTCATTTAATTTAATAGCAAAAATACAAATAACCTGATTCGAAAATGGGCAAAGACCCTGAATAGACATTCCTCCAAAGCAGACTTACAAATAGCCAACAGGTTTATAAAAACATACCCAGAGCCAGTCATGGTGGCTCATGCCTGTAATCCCAACACTTGGGAGGCTGAGGCAGGCAGATCGCTTGAGCCCAGAAGTTCAAGACCAGCCTGGGCAACATAGTGAGGCCTTGTCTCTACAAAACAAAAACTTTTTAAAAATTAGGTTGTGGTGGCACACACATGTAGTCCAGCTACTCGGGAGGCTGAGGTGGATTGCTTGAGCTCAGGAGATCAAGACTGCAGTAGGCCATACTCCAGCATGGGTGACAAAGCAAGACTCTGTCTCAAATACACACACACACGCACACACACACACACACGATGCCCAGTGTCACTAATCATCAGGGAAATGAAAGTCAAAACTACAGTGAGATATCACCTCACACTTGTTAGTATGGCCATTACCAAAACTACATAAGTGTTGAGGATATGGAGAAATTTGAACATGTGTATACTGTTGGTGGGAATGTAAAATGCTACAGCCATATGGAAAACAGTACGAAAGTTTCTCCAAAAAATTAAAAATTGAACTGTTGTATGATCTAGCAATACCACTTCTGGTATTTATCCAAAATAATTGAAAACGGGATCTTGAAAAGATATTCATACTCCCATATTCATTGCTGTGTTATTTACAATAGCCAAGAGGTAGAAAAAAACTGAATGTCCATCAGTGGATGAATGGATAAAGAAAATGTGATATATACACACAATGGAATATTATTCAGCAGAGCTGTCCTGCAAGATCTGCCATTATTTATAACATTGTTTCTATGGGGAAATTATTCTGTCTTCCACATAACTGACCTACAAATGAAGGTCTTAAAAAGAGAAGGAAATCCTGTCATATGCTGCAAGAAGAGTTTGGAAGACATTATGCTAAGTGAAATAAGCCCATCTCAAAAACAACACTAACAACAACACTGCCTGATTCTTCTTACATGAGGCATCTAAAGGAGTCAAACTCATACAAACTAGAATGGTGTTTTTGGAGAGGGGAAAATTAGTTGCAATTTGATGGGTATAGGATTTCAGTCATGCTAGATGAGACATTTCTAGAGATATGCTGTACGACAATGTGCATATACTTAACAATCATGTACATTTAAAATTTTGTTAAGAGGGTACATCTCAATATGTGTTTTTCACAGGTAAAAAAAAAAATCAGTATTCCATAGGTTAGACCAGTTTTGCCTTTCTTTCTCTTCCTAATCCAACTATGCCCTCTGGTGGTGATAGTTGCTAATAGAAGTAAAATAACTACTCCTTTATATCCTTTCCGAATTCATTTTGTAGGTCAGCTGTGTGGAAGACAGAATAATTTCCCGTAGAAACAAAGTTGTAAACAATGGCAGATGTTGCAGGACAACCCACCAAAACCCATATAAATCTTACTTGAAATAGTATTGAGAGTAGCCCTATGTCGCTTGATTTACACCCTCCTTCCTCCACCCCACCCTCCTTGTTGGCAAAACAAATGAAAAATCCCATATTCACAGTCACTGTCACTGCTACTCTGTCCCCATCACCATCAGATATAGAAAGAGGAAAGAGAGGGGAAGAGGATTCGTGCTTCGGCCAAATCTAACATCTTTATGTATAGGCATACCTTCTGTCCTGAAACCCCACACCCATCCTGGGGCCTTCAAAGGAGTGGACCACCTAGAAGGAGACTTAAAGGTCCTCTTTGCCTCTTTCAGAATCTTGGGGCAAATATTAAGGAGATCTTGCATTCTTTTCTCTTGCTTAGCCCGTAGTCCTTAGCTCTCCAGGGCTTCACCATGTTGCCCAGGCTGGTCTTGAGCTCCTGAATTCAAGCAATCCACCTGCCTCCTGAATTCAAGCAATCCACCTGCCCCGGCTTCCCAAAGTGCTGGGATTACAAGTGTGAGCCACTGTGCCCAGCCAGTAATTCCAAAGTCAAAGTCACCAGAGTCTCCAGAGTCAAAATCACCTTCTAAGTAGATGGCAACAAAAAAGAAAAAGACCAGAAAAAATAAAATGGAAAAAAAAAAAAGAAAAAACTCTTCCACCCAAGGTCTACTCATGCCTGGAAATCTCTACAATGTATAACCAATAAACCTCCAAAGACCTTGTCTTTTCCCAGCTTTATAAAACTTTCCCCCAGTCCCTTCTAGGGGCTGGCTGGAAGAAGGAAGAGATGAGGGATGGAACAATCCCAGACGAGCTGGTGTACGTCATATTCCATTAATGCTTGATTGTCTTTTTTTTTTTTTTTTTTTTTGAGACAGTCTCACTTTGTCACCCAGGCTGGAGTACAGTGGCATGACCTTGGCTCACTGCAACCTCCACCTTCCGGGTTCAAGTGATTATCCTGTCTCAGCCTCCCGAGTAGCTCCGATTACAGGCACGCACTGCCACACCCGGCTAATTTTTGTATTTTAGTAGAGACGGGGTTTCACCATGTTGGCCAGGCTGGTCTCAAACTCCTGACCTCAAGTGATCTGCCCGCCTCAACCTCCCAAAGTGCTGGTATTACAGGGTGAGCCACCGCACCTGGCCCAATGCTTGATTTTCTTATGTGCCCAACTATTGTTTGTGCTGTATGATTCCCAGGGCCTCTCCCCAGGAAGGGACAAGAATGACATGGACCCTGCTGTATGTAAACACATTTTTGTTGTTGCTGTTATTTGGTTGGTTGGTTAGACAGGGTATCAATCTGTCTCCCAGGATAGAGTGCAATGGCACCATCATAGCTCACTAAATCCCATTTCTAAGGAACTAGAAAACTGTGGAATATTATCAAATCCATTCAAAGTGACAAGAGGAAAAAAATCTATATTCTGATTTTAGTGATATAGGAAAAAAGATCTGGAAGAGCATATAGACAAGTAAAAACACTTGGATTGTTTAGAATGACCTGATGTTGGTGCATTATTTAATTTGGAATTACCAGCCAAGAGCAGCAGCTCACACTTGAAATCCCAGGACTTTGGGAAGCTGAGGTGGGCAGATCACTTGATTCCAGGAGTTCAAGACCAGCCTGGGCAACATGGTGAAACCCTGTCTCTACAAAAAAAACAAAAAAAACAAAAATTACCTGGGCATGGTGGCACATGCCTGTAGTCCTAGCTACTCAAGGGGCTGAGATGGGAGGATTGCTTTAGCCCAGAAAGTCGAGGCTGCAGTGAGCTGAGATCGTACCACTGCACTCCATGCACTCTAGCCTGCGTGAGAAAGCAAGACCCTGTCTCAAAAAAAAAAAAAAAAAAAAAAAAATAGTAACTTGGAATTACCCAAACATTGGTATAATGCATAATTTTGTTTAATAATAAATGAAAATATTGACTGTTTTATATTGTCAAAATGCAAAACTACAAAACTTAAGAGGCTTAATACAACCCTTTATTGTATCTCACAATTCTGTGGATGGGATGGGCAGTTCTTCTACAGGTCTCACTTGGGTTTCCCACATGTTTGCTGGGAAAGGGCAGCTGGTGCTCTTCTGTGTGGTTTCTCCATGCCTATGATGTCATCCTCCAAGGCCTCTCTACATGGTGGCTTGGAAACAGAAGCTGCCAGACCCAGACCATCTTAAAGTCTGGGGCAGAAATCCTAGAAGTTTACTTCCTCCACATTCTTCTGGTCAGAATATCACAGTCTCAGCCCAGATGAGAGCAGTCCAGATGAGAGCAGAAGGGACACAAACTTCACCTCTTTTTTTTTTTTTTTTTTTTTTTTTTTTGAGACAGGGTTTCATTCCTGTCGCCCCAGGCTGGAGTGCAGAGGCATGATCTTGGCTCAGTGCAACCTCCGCCTCCCAGGTTCAAGCAATTCTCTTGCTTCAGCCTCCTAAGTGGTTGGGACTACAGGCGTGTGCCACCGTGCCCGGCTAATTTTTGTATTTTTAGTAGAGACAGGGTTTTGCCATGTTGCTCAGGTGATCCCAAACTCCTGATCTCAGGTGATCTGCCCATCTCAGCCTCCCAAAGTGCTAGGATTATAGGCGTGAGCCACTGCACCTGGGCAAAGGTCACCTCTTGATGGGAGGAGTAGTATGCAAATATAGTGAGGGATGGTATTGTTTGGAACATGTTTGGAGATCAGCTATGACTTTGACTTTTTTTAAAACCATACTGATGCTGGGTGTGGTGGCTCACACCTGTAATCCCAGCACTTTGGGAGGCCGAGACAGGCAGATCACTTGAGGTCAGGAGTTCGAGACCAGCCTGGCCAACATGGTGAAACCCTGTCTCTACTAAAAATACAAAAAGAATATTAGCCAGGCATGGTAGTGAGCACCTGTAATCTCAGCTACTCGGGAGGCTGAGGCAGGAGAATTGCTTGAACCTGGGAGGCAGAGGTTTCAGTAAGCCGAGATCACACCACTGCACTCCAGCCTAGGCAACAGAGTGAGACTCCATCTCAAACAAACAAACAAACAAACAAACAGAGAAAACAAAACCATACTGAAATCTTAAGCCAGTAATTAATCCTCATCTAATTTGTGTTTTATTAGTCCATTTATTGCTTCAGCGTAGATGAAACACTTTGTGCCAGGCACCATTCCGGTTACTGAGGATAAAGTATTGAACAAGGCCGGGTGCGGTGGCTCAAGCCTGTAATCCCAGCACTTTGGGAGGCCGAGACGGGCGGATCACGAGGTCAGGAGATCGAGACCATCCTGGCTAACACGGTGAAACCCCGTCTCTACTAAAAAATACAAAAAAGTAGCCAGGCGAAGTGGTGGGCGCCTGTAGTCCCAGCTACTCGGGAGGCTGAGGCAGGAGAATGGCGTAAACCTGGGAGGCGGAGCTTGCAGTGAGCTGAGATCCGGCCACTGCACTCCAGCCTGGGCGACAGAGCGAGACTCCGTCTCAAAAAAAAAAAAAAAAAAGTATTGAACAAGACAAAGAAGGGTCAAACCCTCATGGAGCTTACATCCTGAAATTCTCACATTGCAAAGAATAAGCAAGTAAACAAAAAACGTTAAAAGGTAATGTAGGTGGGTGGGATGCTACTGTAGAGTGATCAAAGAAGCTCTTTGAAGTGACAGCTGAAGATCAGGGATAAAATATTTACTAGTACAAATTTCCAGGGCCTGAAAGAGCTTGGGGTGTTTATTTGAAGGAATAGCACAAAGGCCAATGTGTTTGGGGAGCAGCAAATGAGGAGAATGATTTGGATTAGGTCACAGAGATAATCATGGGTCAGGTCATTAAGGGCTTTGAAGGCCGTGGTAAGGACGTGGGATTTACTCCTGGATAATGGAAAGCAGTGCAAAGATTTAAATTCATTGGCCAGGTGCGGTGGCTCATGCCTGTAATCCCAGCACTTTGGGAGGTCAAGGAGGGCGGATTACCTGAGGTCAGGAGTTCGAGACCAGCTTGGCCAACATGGTGAAACCCCGTCTCTACTAAAAATACAAAAATTAGCTGGGCATGGTGGCAGGTGCCTGTAATCCCAGTTACTCGAGAGGCTGAGACAGGAGAATCGCTTGAACTCAGGAGGTGGAGGTTGCAGTGAGCCGAGATCGCACCATTGCACTCCAGCCTGGGCAATAAGAGTGAAACTCTGACTCTAAAAGAAAAAAAAAAAAAAAGATTTAAATTCATTACCTCAGAAGTTATATTGATTTCCATGTTCAAAAGACAACTGTCCCTTTAGAAAATGGATTGTAGGGGTCAAAAGTGACTAAATAGGCTATTACAGTAGGTGCTGGAGATTCAAACTAGGGTAATAGCCATAATTATGAGAAGTCAGTAGATCAGGAATATATCTTGAAGAAATTGCCAGTAAGCACTGATGGGTTACATTTGCGGAATAAAGAGAAGGGAGGAAACAGATCTCTCAGGTTTCTCTTTTGAGTAGTAGAGTGAATGGAGTGCCATTCACTTAGATGGAGAGACTAGTGGAAGAACAGACTTTTACTGTCACATAAGGCAATCAAGAAAATTAATTCCATTCTGAACATGTTTAGGTATGTTATAACCACACAATAATTTGTAAGTGAACTCTATGACTTGATGTATGGTTTATGCAAATCTGTGCAAGAATAAGCCATGCTGTAACAAAGTGTCAAACTACTTGGGAAATGAGAATAAACTATATACTGTATATTTAAAGTACAAGGTCACTAAGCAAGTGAGTATTTCTGTTAAGATAATAGCTACCGTTTATTGAGGGCTTGCTGTTTATTTGAACCATACGGAATTGCAGATCCCAACATTTTTGGACTTGAAAATGACAATGCTATATGGGTCATCCTAATATATAGTAACCATAGAATTAGATGTTTATGTACAAATTAATTAATATTCACAAAAACCCTTAAGGTAGGCTTCTTACTATCTTATAGTTTACAAAATAAAGGTGCTGGAAGATTTAAAATAACCCGCCAAAAGTCTGATGACAAGTAAGAACAAGGTCTGACATAGCATCTTATCCCAAAAGTAACACTACCCAGATTTCTAGCCAAGGAATCATGTTGCCTTCCCCAAAATGACAAAAGCTTCAGATTCACAAGGCACGGAAATACAGAGAAGTGCTTGGTCTGACTACATGGAGAATGGCTGTCTCCCTACTATCGATACCCAAATTCAAGTTGACCTTACAAGCCTGTACTGCATTTATTTTATTTTATTTTTTATTTATTTTTTGAGATGAAGTCTCGCTCTGTTGCCTAGGCTGGAGTGCAGTGGTGTAATCTCAGCTCACTGCAACCTCTGCCTCCTGGGTCAAGTGATTCTCCTGCCTCAGCCTCCCAAGTAGCCGGGATTACAGGTGCTGCCACCACACCCAGCTAATTTTTGTATTTTTAGTAGAGACAGGGCTTCACCATACTGGCCACGCTGGGCTCAAACTCCTGACCTCTAGTGATCTGCCCACCTCGGCCTCCCAAAGTGTTGGGATTACAGGCGTGACCCACCACGCCCAGCCTGTACTGCATTTTAGAAGCAAATCCAGTGAACAAAGAGCAATCAGACAGTAATTTAACACTATCAAGAGTTGTTCAAAAATTCCCACCATGAACCTGGCATGCTGGCATGTTCCTGTAGTCTCAGCTACTCGAGAGGCCGAGGCAGGAGGATTGCCTGAGCCCAGGAGTTTGAGGCTGTGGTGTGCTGTGATCTCACCTATGAGTAGCTGTTGCACTGCAGCCTGGCCAATATAGCAAGACCCCATCTCAAGAAAAAAAAAACATCAAATTTATCTCATCAAGAATTTTCAGCTTCTCTTCCATATTTATCACTGAACCTCTCTAATTTGCAAATATGTTAAATATAAAACAAGTGGTTCTAGCCTCAGAAAAAATATAATGGCACGGATTGAAGCTTAGCAGCCAACAAGCTTTCAGTATGCTTATCAGCTGCCTTATAGCATATTTATTAATGTCCTCTCAAGCATTTCCATACAAAATTAAAAGTGTTACCACCAGTGAGTTAGATTCAATATGAAATTATGTAAAATACGCTATCAGTTATAAGAACTTCAGGCTTTTCCCTCTTTAAACAGTAGCTAGAATATCTAGATTTCAGTAAAAATCAAGAAAGTTGGCCAGGTGCGGTGTCTCATGCCTGTAATCCTAGCACTTTGGGAGGCCAAAGCGGGCAGATCACTTGACGTCAGGAGTTCGAGACCAGCCTGGCCAACATAGTGAAACCATCTATACTAAAAACACAAAAATTAGCTGGGCATGGTGGCACGTGCCTGTAATCCCAGCTACTTGGGAGGTTGAGGCAGGAGAATCACTTGAGCCCGGGAGGTGGAGGTTGCAGTGAGCCAAGATTGCACCATTGCACTCTAACCTGGGGGACAAGAGCGAAACTCAAAAAAAAAAAAAAAAAAAGAAAAGAAATTCTTCATGTATCTTCTCTAACACTACCTGTGAATCCGTTTGGAACTCTGTAAGTAAAGAATGGCTATTTCAGTTTGGTCACTTAGTAATTACCTGTTCAAGTCAAAGGCTGAAAAAAGTTTAGGAACTAAAAAGCTTTCTGTCTACCGTTGGAAAGAGTATTTTCCATATAGATTTTCCATTGATGGCGCCAATTAGAGCCAACACTCTTTCCCGGTGGTAAGCAGTGAAAATAGTCACTTGTCAGGCCAGGCGCGGTGGCTCACACCTGTAATCCCAGCACTTTGGGAGGCTGAGGTCGGTGGATCACCTGAGGTCAGGAGTTCAAGACCAACCTGGCCAACATGGTGAAACCCCATCTCTACTAAAAATACAAAAAAATTGCCAGGCATGGTGGTGGGCGCCTATAATCCCAGCTACTTGGGAGGATGAGGCAGCAGAATTGCTTGAACCTGGGAGGCGGAGTTTGCAGTGAGCCGAGGTCGCGCCATTGCACTCCAACCTGGGCAACAAGAGCAAAACTCAGTCTCAAAAAAAAAAAAAATTTTTTTTAAATGAATCTGTTCTCCAGTGCTCTATAGATCAGGGGTTCTATGAGTATAGTGGCTGGTCCTCAGATTGGTTTAAAAAAATAAGGCAATACTCACCTAGCTTTGTTAGGTTTAACAATATATACCCCAAGTCCTTACTGCAAGTCAGACACCATGCTGTGTGCTAAAGCATTTATGTTTTCATTTAAATCTCCTAACACCCTATGCAATAGGTTATATTGTCTTTGCTTTAACTGCAGCTTGCAAATATTAGTAACTTCCTAAGGTCCAAAACTAGTGCAGAACTGGAATTTAAACCATTTTGGCCTCAAAACCAGTGTTCTTACCCCCTATTATATATAGATGAAATTTTAAAATTATAAGTATATATAATTACATATAATCTCTATATATTATTTACATATATTTTTAAAATTATTTTATATTTTTATTTTTTTTAATTCATTTTTTGAGATGGAGTCTCACTCTGTAGCCCAAGCTGGAGTGCAATGGCACTATCTTGGCTCATTGCAACCTCCGCCTCCTGGGTTCAAGTGAGTCTCGTGCCTCAGCCTACCCCGATTAGCTGGGACTACAGGTTTATGCCACCACACCCGGCTAATTTTTTATTTTAGTAGAGACAGGGTTTCACCATGTTGTCCATTGTGGTCTTGAACTCCATTGCTCAGGCTATCCACCTACCTTGGCCTCCCAAAGTGTTGGTATTGCAGGCGTGACCCACTGTGCCCAGCCTATTTACATATATATTTTATTTATTTATTTATTTATTTATTTATTTATTTTGAGGCAGAGTCTTGCTCTGTCACCCAGGCTGGAGTACAGTGGTGCGATCTTGGCTCACTGCAACCTCCGCCTCCCAGGTTCAATTGATTCTTCAGCCTCAGCCTCCTGAGTAGCTGGGACTACAGGCACACGCTACCACACCCGGCTGATTTTTGTATTTTTAGTAGAGACAGGGTTTCACCATTGCTGGCAAGGCTGGTCTCGAAATCCTGACCTTGTGATCCACTAACTTCAGCCTCCCAAAGTGCTAGGATTACAGGCATGAGCCACAGTGCCTGGCCTACCTATATTTTTAAATGGTAGAGCTGGTGACTGTGGGAGTAGATAGGGGTGGTAAATGTCAATGCTTGTATTATAAAGGTGGCCAAAGGGTTTAGAATCTCGACCCTGGCTTGAAAACTGTCCATGTGTACTTGTCTTTTTGGCAAGCCTTTGAATTCTTAAAAAGTTATTTATGTGATCTTCATAGTCAAATTTGTCTACAATCAGATTTCTTGAAAAATAATTATTTTGTAGGTGAGGTCAATATTTAGTTAAAATGTTAAATGTATCTGAGCACTAATAGAGATGGATCATTCTGTGATTTTTCTTGCCTTTGACAACAATGCAAACAAAAAGCACACAACAGAAAAGAATAGTGGTTGGCTAATCCTTCGAATTACTAGTTTCTGGTCCCAGACTGTGCAAATGAATAGACAAGAGTTATACAGAGTAGACTGAAGAAAATCAGGGTGACAAATGTTCAACTATTAGCTCTCCAAAAAACCACTGACTTTAGCCCAACATGAAAAGATCCGGATATATTTTGACAGAGCTTTTGCTCCCAGAGATTAAATAAAGTAAGATCCCGGGGCAAAGAGACGAGTGGGAGAGGAGGCAGAAATCACATGGGAGAGACACCCCAAGCCCTCACCAGAGCCTGCACAGCTACTAGCCCAGATCCAGGGCACCGCTTAGAAGCTGAGGCAGAACTGAATTGATCCTCTCGTTGTCATCCTGTGGGTTCACCAGTACATTCTTTGTCCAGTTTGAGGTGATTCTTGCCTGTGTTCCAAGAATCTTTTCATATTCCTTTGATTGACCATCTCTTGAAAATAATCCCCCATCTAACAGCCAGGACACTCAAAAACACCATTTTGCTCCTCTTTCTGCCACCAAAATGGAGGGTAGAAAACTTGGACTCTTCATTGGTTAATGAAGGAAAAGGCCTGGACACTTTATGGGGTGATGGCTGGTGACAGCTGAAAGGGAAACTTTCAGGATTACTTGAAGTTAGTGCGAAATCATCCACTGAGCTGAGATAGCAGAGAAACACAATACTCCATTTCAGAGTGTGAAATGTCTTGTCACAGGCAGAGAATGTTAGAGCTGGAAGGGAACTTGAGAACATCGGCCCCACCCTTCCACATAGCAGAGGAAGCCCAGGAAGAAACAGATATGGCCTGGAAAGGGGGCCTGACTTGCTTGAAGTCAAATAGCTGGTCATTTGGCTTTGTCAGAACCAGGAATAAAATGTCCTAGTAATTATCTCCACTGCCCAACACAGGCAAATCTGGCTTAGGAACTCTTTCTTTGGAAGTAGATTTTTCTCTGATCCTGCCTCAAGTCATAATAAGTTGAATGGAGAGTCCAGTTTCTATGTTCTTAGAAGTCCAAATTCAACACCTCACAGTGATGCCAAAGTTAAGTATTTGTGGAATTAAATTAGTTTATGGCATAAAATATAGTAAAGACAAGTTTTTAAATAGTTGTGGGAGAGCCATAACTGCTCATGGAAAATTTGTCTTTCATAGAGACTCTATGGGACTACACAAATTAGCCTACACACGCCTGAAACAGAGTGGCACCACGCACTTAATTTTGTTGAAGTCCAAGCTTCTTTCCCTATGATAAAAGAGGAAGTGACATTCTATACAGCTATGCCTGTGTTCTGCTCATTCTTCCAGGAATACTTTTGTCACTAGAATTTGTACAGGTGAAGGAGGAGGGTGTCATCCTATTGCTCGGCATTTCTCATATAATCACTCTGTAGCTTATACTCCCCACAACAGTTTATCTCAGGATATTTCATGGCTTCACGCCATCCACCATTATTACACCAGAGAAACTCACCAGATTATATTTTCTGTATTCACTCTTCATAGGCTTCTGTTCCCTTGATAGATTTTTGTCTTAGAAACTTTTTTTCTTGAGAAACACTAATGTTTAGCACCATTTTATGTATGCAAGAGTGGATGTAGGTTTCTTTGTAGCAGATTTTAAAACTCTGGCATCCAGCCCTGGTGGTTTCTGGTGCAGAAACTGAGAGACCCTTTGGTGTTCTACCTGGAGGAGTGGCTGGCGGACGAGATCTTGGGTGAGTGACCCTAGGCCCAGACAAAGCTGTAATTCTAGAAATGGCGTGGATGCACCAAGCCCTGCTGGTGGTAGACATAGTGGGCTCCAAGAACCTAGTCGAAATCATGGTTTTTGGGTGGCTCTGTGTACAGAATCGGGTGAAGAGCATGCTCCTGTCCCTGGCATGGTTTCACCAAGGACACTGTGCCCGAGCTGAGAAGATAAAACACCTTGAGAAGAACTTGAATGCCCGTGCCTCAGGCCCTCACACTCCCCAGCATCCTATTGCTTAAGGCAACAGAACTATTGTTAGGAGCATTTTGAGAACTTTCTTGCTTTTGCTGCTAAGGTTGAAGAGAAGCAAGTGTAGCATTCCTAAATCCCTGCATTCCTTTTTCCTGTGTCTTGATGGATAGTGGTTTATTTTGTGGCAAGAGTGAGTTTGAAGAACTACTCTAATAGAGAAATGGCTCTTTTGCCCAATGGTATAATGATCTTTGCACACTTATAATAAAGCAAATTTATTTTTAAAAATTTTAAACTTCTCATAGAGAGGTATTGATGGAACATTCAATTAAAATCTTTGTTTATAGGACTCAGAGATAGCCAGATATTAAACAAATCAAAAAATGTTTCTCGTGAATATCAAGTTGACTCTTGATTAACATTTTATACTCTTATTAACATTGTGTACATTGTTTCTATTCAATCAATTTCAGAACTTCATGAAAAAGTTGAGTGGTATGTTGAGTAATGGGGTAACACAATGGGAGCCTTTTCTGCAAGGCTGGCATGTGAATAAAGTACCTGCAAATCATAAAAAGAAACAAAATAGAGAGCTTTAAAACCAAGAATTTTCACATTGGTCGCATGGGTACATTCACACTCACTGGCTAGGGTTGTTGGGTGTGGGAGTCTAAGCCACAAGACTTGGGCAGCATTTTCAGCCCTCCAATCTCCCTCATTTGTGACCTAGAAAATCTCTGACATGTGGACTGTCCTCACCACAGTATGAGCAGAGGCTCCTGCTTCTTGGTTTATCAGGCAATGCACAGTGAGGAGTTGAAATGAAAGGGTCGAGCTGTGGTGACTACTAGGGCCAAGTCAAGAAGGAAGAGTAGAGCTCATCCCCACGGCCTCAATAAAAGCCTAGGAATGGCCAGAGGAAGAGGCAAAAATGAGAAGGCCTTCAATCATCCCCTTGGATGACTTAAAAGAATGGGTCTCAACCCTGAGTGCACACTGGAATCACCTGGAGAGCTTTATCTTTAAAATCCCGTGGCCCTGGTACCACCCCAGACAAATGGAAACAGAATTTCTACATGTGACACCTGATTATCAGTATTTTTTTTTAATAGGTTGAGTATCTCTTATCCAAAATGATTGCAATCAGATGTGTTTTGGATTTCAGATTTTTTCAAATTTTGGAGTATCTGCATTATACTTAATGGTTGAGCATCCCTAATATGAACATGTAAAATCTGAAGTGCTACAATGAGCATTTACTTTGAGCATCATGTTGGTGTTCAAATGATTTCAGATTTTGGAACATTGCAAATTTTGGATTTTTGGTTTAGGGATGCTCAACCTGTAGTTACTCAGGTATTTCCTATGCAATGTGAGTTGAAAACACTAGTTTAAAACAAGAATCCAAACCTAAATGGCTACCAGTAATGTAATTTAGGGGGTAAGAGTAAGCATGAGAGAGAGGAGATGGTGGCAAACTAAACAGTACATGATGCACCTAAGGGGGTAGCTGCAGGAGTTCTGCCTAACTGTTGTCATCTACAAGTGTGACGCCACTTTGCCAGCTGTCCTGATTTTCAGATGTTCGTATCTAAGTTTTAAAAAATTGAGTTGTGTGCTACAATGTGGATGAGCCTTGAAAACAAGCTCAGTGAAAGAAGTCAGACACAAAAGACCACATATTATATGATCCATTTATATAGAATGTCCAGAATAGGCAAATCCATCACAACAGAAAATAAATTAGTGGTTTCCAGGGGTTGGGAGGAGGAGAAAATGTAGTATGATTGCTTAATGGGTACTGAATTTCTTTTGAGGTGATGAAAATGGTGTGCAATTAAACAGTTATGATGGTTGCAAAATATGGTAAATTATATTAAAAACTACTGAATTGTATATTTTAAAATGGTAAATTTCATATTATGTGAAATTTACATATATATATATATATATTTTTTTTTTTTTTAAGTGAGGAGGTGCAGGAGGGAAGAGATGGGAATTGGATTGTTTGGACCAACTCAGAGCCAAACAAATCCCTTTTATGGGAGTCAGAATGGAACACCTCACGGAAGACAAAAAGTCCATGGCTGAGTGTGGTGGCTTACATCTGTAATCCTAGCACTTTGGGAGGCCAAGGCAGGTGGATCACTTGAGGCCAGGAGGTCAAGACCAGCCTGGCCAACATGACGAAACTCCATCTCTACTAAAATACAAAAGTTAGCTGGGCGGGGTGGTGCATGCCTGTAGTCCCAACTACTCGGGAGGCTGAAGTGGGAGGGGGGATCGCTTGAGCCCAGGAGGCGGAGATTGTGATGAGCCGAGATCACAGCACTACACTTCAGCCTGAACGACAGAATGAGACCTTGTCTCCAAAAACAAAAAAGTCTATAAATTGGACTGAAGTTTTTTTTAAAAAGGCAATCTAAGGCCATAATTCATGTCTCCACATCCTTTTACATCTTCATCCAAACAAGTGACAAAGTTATGTCTGCTGCACTCTTTTCATCTTAAGTCAGAGACAACCTAGGTTTTCTCTTTAATAGGTGCTACGCAGGGCTGCACTGCTAAGTGCACTTGGCTTTGGCAGCCTATAAATAGAAATGGAACCCCTGAGGTGCAGGAGAACAGGCTGGCAGATGAAGCCAATGCTGGTTACTGCTCTTTCTTACTGTTCTGTTACTGAGAGGGGGTAAGTGAAAAAAACAAACCCCTGATAACCATGCTGATTAATTGTTACTCCTTTATCAATTGCTTCTGTCCAATAGCTCAATTGTAAGTCACAATCCATAATTTATTATCCTCTTCAGTGAAGTTTATTACCTTTTTTTTTTGAGGCGGAGTCTCCCTCTATTGCCCAGACTGGAGTGCGTTGACATGATCTCAGCTCACTGCAACCTCCGCCTCCTGGGTTCAAGTGATTCTCCTGCCTCAGCCTCCCAAGTAGCTGGGATTACAGGCGTGCACCATCATGCTCAGCTTATTTTTGTATTTTTAGTAGAGACGGGGTTTCACCATGTTGGTCAGCCTGGTCTCAAACTCCTGACCTCAAGTAATCCGCCCGCCTCCGCCTCCCACAGTGCTAGGATTACAGGCCTGAGCCACTGCACTCAACCAAGTTTATTTACTCTTAATTACTCAAAGCAGGTTAAAATTAGTACTACTTCTGTGAGATGCAACTACAATAAAGACAATGAGTGACAAACTGTTCTTCAAAGAGAGTTTCATGTTTCACTAGTCTTTTCTGGCCTGGGAATATACTTCAAATGGCAATGGTTCTTAGAGGTCCCCAAAATCCTACAATTTTCACAGATCAGAGTTAAATATTATTAAAAACAAAAATAGGCCGGGTGCGGTGGCTCACGCCTGTAATCCCAGCACTTTGGGAGGCTGAGGCGGGCGGGTCATCAGGTCAGGAGTTCGAGACCAGCCTGATCAACATGGTGAAACCCTCTATTCTACTAAAAATACAAAAAAATTAGCCAGGTGTGATGGCGGGTGCCTGTAATCCCAGCTACTCAGGAGGCTGAGGCAGGAGAATTGCTTGAACCTGGGAAGCAGAGGTTGCAGTGAGCCGAGATTGCGCCACTGTATTCCAGCCTGGGTGACAGAGCGAGACTCCATCTCAAAATGATGATAATAATAATCCCTCATAAATACCTAATCTTCTAAGTATTGGACCACGATGCAGGTTTGCATGAACTCAGAAATGAGTGAAATCTTACTGCAGATTAGATTCAGACTTTTTTTCTTACCTGAATTCTTCTCTGTAGTTATTCTTAATATACTCAGCTAGAGTCCTGCTGTGCTGCAGACAGCTCTTGAGGATGTAAAATTGCTGGTACAACAGAACTGCTTGGCAGGGAGTTAGCAGCTGAAATGAAGCTGAAAGCCCCCTCACTACTTGTTTCACAATACTGGCCACAAAAGTAATCTAGACAAGGAAAATACAGTTACATGTAGGCTGAGTGCCACCCACAAAAGCAACTATTTTAGCTGGAGCTTCAACTACAAATCTAGACTGAAGCCCTCACTACCCTAACACCACTGTTGCAATGTTACTCATTGAAATGTTGTTCAGTGTCAAATAAAAAGTATAGGAGGAAGCTGGGCGTGGTGGCTCTCGCCTGTAATTCTAGCACTTTGGGAGACTGAGGTGGGTGGATCACGAGGTCAGGAGTTCGAGATCAGCCTGACCAACATGGTGAAACCCCATCTGTACTAAAAATACAAAAATTAGCCAGGTGTGGTGGTGCGTGCCTGTAATCCTAGCTACTTGGGAGCCTGAGACAGGAGGATCACTTGAACCCAGGAGGTAGAGGTTGCAGTGAGCCGAGATCTCGCCACTGCACTCCAGCCTGGGTGACAAAGCGAGACTCCATCTCCAATAAATAAACAAACAAATAAATAAATACCATGCAGCTTCCAAAAGTAAAAAAATAAAACTAAATAAATAAATAAAAAGAAACTTCCCTGTTACATGGAGCCTGTAAAACCCAGATTTCCACACACCAGTTCATGTAATAGGGTCTGCAACCACCACACAGAAAACAAAGGGGTCTTGCATCTTGCACATATGAGCTGCCATTGCTGTGAATGTCTGTAATTTTCAAACATTCTGTGAAGTGGTCTGAGATTGGTTGGGGCCTGTGTGCTACTGAGGAAGACAAGTTCATGGGCTCAACCTCCGTAGAAGGCAGCTGGCTGTTCTACTGACAAATGTACCCTCTGACCCCAGCCAGCTTTGTGTAAACATATGTCATAAGGATCTGACAAGAGAGTCTAGATCCCATAGGATAGACCCAACATCACTCTAGAGAAACGGCAGGGGACCACTGACGGTCCAACAGATGCATGTCCATATATGGAAAGAGAACAGGCCGGGCGCAGTGGCTCATGCCTGTAATAGCAATTTGGGAGGCCAAGGTGGGTGATCACCTGAGGTCAGGAGTTCCAGACCAGCCTGGGCAACATGGTGAAACCCCGTCTGTACTAAAAAATACAAAACTTAGCCAGGCATGGTGGCAGGCACCTGTAATCCCAGCTACTTGGGAGGCTGAGGCAGGAGAATTGCTTGAATCTGGGAGGTGGAGGTTGCAGTGAGCTGAGATCGCAGCACTACTGCACTCCAGCCTGGGCAACAGAGCGAGACTCTGTCTCAAAAAAAAAAAAAGAGAACATATTGCCTCGTGCCCATTAGCAATGGAAATTTAGTTTAGATTACTCTTTTGAAGAGATTTCCAATTAAGTGTTTGTTGACTGAGTGCATAAGTTTGAGGAGGTAAGAAGAGATTAAGGGATAAAGCCTTTACTAGAATTAATTCAGCAGATATTTTACTGAACATTTATGGTGTGCCTAGCACAACAGACAGAGCTTTTACCCTCACAGCACTGGCAGTCTGTTGGAAGAGAAAGAGAGTGTATCAGTCATGATGGACTAGATTATGCTGTGGTAACAAACCTCCCAAAAGACCAACGCTTTGCTTGAAACAGCAAAGGTTGATGACTCAGTCCCAGAGGGGTCTGCAGGGCTCTGCTCACTGTAGTTACTCTTGGCCATCAGTGGGCAAAGCAGCCACCTTGTGGGTGCTATGCCAAAGGAAAAGAGAATGCCAGGTGGCACACACTGGCTCTTAAAGCTTCTGCCCAGAAGTGACAGAAGCCAGTTCTGCTCACATTTCATTAGCCAAAGCAGCAACAGAGACCGCCCCCCACCCCCCGATTTCACATGGAGAGGGAAGTGCAGTCCCACCATGTGCCCAGAAGGAGAGAGAGACAGAATATGAGTGGGCGCTAATGGCTGTGACACGGCAGAAGCAAATAATAACACAAACAAATGTAAACTGCAACAGTGACGAGACCTATAAAGCAGAGGAAGAGGACACCATGCCATGCACTATTTGTGCCTCTAATGAGGGAATCTCCCCTGTCAAGGGGGACAGAGAAGCATCCTCCACTGCCCCACCCCAGGAAGGGGCCTTGAGGCCTAAGGGATGAGTAGAAGTTGACCAGGTGAAAAAGGGAGGGAAAAGCATTTCCAATGGAGAGACAGATGCAATGGTACAGGTCCTGTGATGCAGCTGTGGGGAGCCGGGCGGTGGTGGGGAGAGAGATGGTGAGCAAGAGACCCACACAGCAGGGAGGCTGAGGGACCAGAGGAGGCTGTCGGCCACAGCACGCAGGCCCTGTAGGCCATGTTAAGGAGTTTAGTCTTTATTAAGAAGGAAGAGTTATTGAGAGATTTGAAGCAAGGGACGACAATCAGATTTTTATTTCAAATGGATCCCTCAGCCTGTAATCTGGTGGGAAGACAGGGACAGACCATTGAGATGTGATTGTAGTATCAAGGAAAGAAATGGTGATAATAGGAACTAGGATGGTGTCTGTGGGACAGAGCACACAAGTGATCCCAAGTGTTAGATTCACGCTCACTATTTAAGGTAAGAATTTATCTTTTTACCTAATTATTCAGCTAATAATTTAATATTCTGTTTTCCACATATATCTTAGAGTTTTTCATGAAATAACGTTCCCATTTAAGATACAATTTCAGTGCCTTAAACATTCAGGTCCCAAATGTAAAAACAATTTATCAATTAAATAATAAACTGTCAAATTTACACTTTGCTTCTGGTTGATAAACTTGATTACATCACAGGGAAAAATGTGTGTTTTATTAATTAAGCACAAGAGTATCTGCTTAATTAGGCTTGAGGGGTGATTTCGTTTTGACTTCTAGATACTTACGATGGGAGGACAGCTTTGTAGAAAGGACATCATCCAGCTAATAGCAAACTTTGTGGATCCCAATCCGAGATTTCCCTAAAAGACTCAAGGAAATAAACAAGTTATATTCATAAAGTTCAAGTTGTATATAAAAGGATACTCATTCTTAAATACGTTTTTATCCTGATTAATCGAATCTTTAAAATCAGTTTTGGAAAATAAACTAGATGAGCACTTAAGAGCAAAGGTCATATCATTGAAGTCAACCAGTTTTGGGGACCATCTCAAATACAAGCATTTTTGGTATATTATTAATCATATAACATAATTGCATAATATACATATATAATAGTCACATAATTTATGGTTACATAAAATATTTTAAAATATAATTTTTAAAAATTGTACCTGCTGAAAGACAAGAAGTATCTCATATAAAAGTGCTGTAGCGGTATTTGTATACTCCAGAATAAGCTTCTGTAACTAGAATTTTCAAGAATAATCAATGCAATGTCATAAACCAAGTCAGAAAATGATAATTTCCCTTGGTTCCCTTTAGGTACTTATACAATAATTTTTTTTCTTTTTTTCGAGACAAGGTCTCATGCTATCACCCAGGTGGCAGTGCTGTGGTCAAGGCTCTGTGCAGCCTCCAACTCCTGGGCACAAGCCATTCCTCTCACCTCTGCTTTCTGTGTAGCTGGGACTACAGGCACAAGCTACCATGCTGGCTAATTTTATGTTTTTAATTTTTTGTAGAGATGAGGTCTCACTATATTGCCCAGGCTGGTCTCAAATTCCTGAGCTCAACCAGTCCTTTCACCTCAGTCTCCCCAGTAGCTAGGACTACAGGTATGTGCCACCACACCCAGGTAATTTTTGATTTTTTATTTTTGTAGAGACAGGGTCTCGCTTGTTGCCCAGGCTGGTATGGAACTCTTGGCCTCAAGCGACTCTCCCACCTCTGCCTCCTGAGTAGCTGGGATTCAAAGGCAAGCCATTATCCCTGGTTGGCCTACAGAATACTACTACAAAAAATTGCATACTTGATTTGCAAAATCAATCAGATCAACAACCCTACTTCCTTTCAAGAATGTAGAAATACGCCCCCCAGAGTTGAGGTGAGAGATTCTCTGGAGAATTTAGGCTTATGCCCAAATTAAACTAAGATTCCTTCTGTGGGATGGATAAATAGAAGGCTTAGAGATATTTCATTCCTCTCAAGAATTCCAAACTCCTCTTTACATCCTTTTCTTCTTTTCTTCATTTATTTATTCAACAAATATGCATCAGACACCGTGCTAGGTGTTGGGGATGCAAGGGAGAACAACACAGACATGAGACCTGCCCTCATGGAACATACAGTCTAGTTGGAGAACAAACATCAAATGATCAAATAAGCAAATGCATAATTATAAACTGAGACAAGAGCTATGAAAGAAATGTACAGGAAGTTAAGGGAGCTCTATAAAGGAGGACTAGTCTCATTTGGGGATCAAGGAGTGCTTCCCTCTGGCCCATATCATTTCTTACCTAGATTACAGCACTAGCTCCTTAATAGCCCTGCCTATCTGAGTCTTGGTTCTACCCCACTCTTTAATCCCTAATCCACCACTGAAAGTGATATTGGAGACTCTCTATATGGAGTCTGTGATTATATATTCATGGATATATTTGAATAACGTCTGTCTCTCCCAGCAGAGTAGAAACTAATGAAGGCAGGGGTCATGTCTGTTTTGCTTACTGTTTTGACCCTACTGCCTAGCATGTTGTTTGCTCATAACAGATGCTCAATAAATATTTACTGATTGTGGCCGGATGTGGTGGCTCATGCCTGTAATCCTAGCCTTTTGGGAGGCCGAGGCAGGCAGATCGCTTGAGCCCAGGGATTTGAAACCAACCTGGGTAACATGGCAAGACCCCATCTCTACAAAAAATACAAAAATTAGCCAGGCGTGGTGGCTCGTGCCTGTAGTCCTAGCTACTCGGGAGTCTGAGGTGAGAGCATCACTTGAGCCTGGGAGGTCAAGTCTGCAGTGAGCTGAGATTGTGCCACTGCAGTCCAGCCTGGGCAACAGAGTGAAACCTTTTCTCAAAAAAAAAAAAAAATTACTGAATGACTAAATGAGTTTTTTAAAACATAATTCTGAGCATATATTTAAGAACTATCAAATCATGTTCCATCTTTTTTTTAAAAATCTGTTAGCTTGGCTCAAAATAAACTAATAATAAGTTGGTTTATTCTCTCAGAAGGTGTGCCTTCTAGGCAGTTTGATATTTCTAATGTTTTGGTACAACCTTAGAAAAATAAGTAACTCTTTCTGAGAATTTATACTGTTCATATAGGTGGGAAAATGGTAAAGTATGAGAGTTAACCTTAAAATCTCTAAGACAGTGATTTTTCACCTATTAGACCCCTGCTATGGAATTACATATACATCATATTTTGTACAGAGACAGATATAAATAGATTTATCAAATTTATAAGGAATGCTGATTACTTTCCTTAATATACATACCTTAAGACATATAAAATGGATATATTAATATTGACTGAATAGTTATTTTTTCCTTTTTCTTGACCCTCTAAATCTCTAAATCTACTTTAGACGGAATAGTTTTCTAAGTTTTGAGGTTAATGACAAAAGATCTACTCTTTGGTTTAATTATATTTCTGTTTCTACGGTGTCATGGTCCACATTAAAAGAAGCCAGGGCCCCAATATATAATAGTTTACCCCAAAAATTCTCATCTCACCTCAGCATCAAAAGACATTCTGACTAAAGCTGAATCAGCCACCAACTGGATATCAAACACAGGACAAGATTTTGGAATCTGAGGCTCACTAATTAAAATTACCAAGAGATTAAATAGTGTTCCCCTGGAAAAAAATAAATAAAAGGCAATTAATGAGCAAAGTGTTGAGAAGAAAAATGGTGATGCCAAGTTTACAAACACTGAATATAATTATGTTTAAAAGAATGAAGCATTGCAGACCATCTTTGACTGAAGTTTTGGACCCTTGGACATGCAAATGAATGTCTAGAGATAAAAAATTTTAATGAAAATATAATTGCTTGGTCTTCTGGCTCAGAGCGAGTATAGTTCTAGAAGTTCACATAGCTTAGAAAGACTAGAAAATCTGGATTTAAGGGCGATTTGGGTAATTTCAATTATAGCATTATTTTCCAAAGGACTTTTTATGGATTGCTAATTCCAGACAATATTATAGCTAAAATAGATTCTGTGGTCAAAGGAGATATAGGGTATTTGGTTAAACCAAGTTCATCAGATGTGTTTACTACAGAACTTCTCAGAGGCTTTATATGCTAATATGCACTGTGTATCTCTGGGACAAAGCAACAGTATGCAGCTCTTCTTTTTTTTTTTAAGTTTGTTTGCTTGGGTTATTTTTGGCACAGTATCTCATGATGTTGCCCGGGCTGGTCTTGAACTCCTGGAATCAAGTGATCCCCTGCCTCAGCCAAGTAGCTGAGATTACAGGCTTGAGCGACCACTTTCAGTTTTTACTTTTTTAAATTGATAATAAAAATTGTATATGTTTATGGTATACAACATGATGTTTTGAAATACGTATATACTATAGAATGTGTACATATTTTATAAATCAAGTGAATTGACATATGCATTACCTCACATGCTTATTTTTATATAGTGAGAACACAAAATCTATTGTCAGCAATTTTCAAGTATACAGGACATTATTATTAACTATAGTCACCATATTTGTATGATTGATCTCTTGAACTTATTCCTCCTGTCTAACTGAAGTTTTGTACCCTTTGACCAATATCTCCCAATTCCACCCCGCCCCTAAGCCTCTGACAACCACCATTCTACACTCTCTGTTTTTATGAGTTTGGCTTTTTTAGATTCCATATATATGTGAGATCATGCATGATCTCAAAAGTCAAACTCATATTTGTCTTTCCGTGCCTGGCTTATTTCACTTAGCATAATATCCTCCAGTTTCATCCATGTTGTCACAAATAACAAGACTTCATTTTTATGGCTGAATAATATTCCATTGTGTATATATACTACATTTTCTTTATCCATTCACCCATTGCTGGACACTAAGTTTGCTTCCTTTCCTTGGTTTTTGTTAATAATGTACAGCATTCCTTTTTTTTAATAAAAAATTTTTTTAACATAAAGATGGGGTCTTACTTTTTTCCCAGGCTGAACTTGAACCCCTGGCCTAAAGCAATCTGCCCATCTCAGCCTCTCAAAGTGCTTGGATGACAGGCATGAGCCTCCGCACCCAACTCTACCGTTTCTTAAAATGCTTGTTTGGCTTCCACAGGAGGCCTACACGCCGCCGCTTGTGCTGCCGCCATGTCTCTAGTGATCCCTGAAAAGTTCCAGCATATTTTGCGAGTACTCAACACCAATATCGATGGGCGGTGGAAAATAGCCTTTGCCATCACTGCCATTAAGGGTGTGGGCCGAAGATATGCTCATGTGGTGTTGAGGAAAGCAGACATTGACCTCACCAAGAGGGCGGGAGAACTCACTGAGAATGAGGTGGAACGTGTGATCACCATTATGCAGAATCCCCGCCAGTACAAGATCCCAGACTGGTTCTTGAACAGACAGAAGGATGTAAAGGATGGAAAATATAGCCAGGTCCTAGCCAATGGTCTGGACAACAAGCTCCGTGAAGACCTGGAGCGACTGAAGAAGATTCGGGCCCATAGAGGGCTGCGCCACTTCTGGGGCCTTCGTGTCCGAGGCCAGCACACCAAGACCACTGGCCGCCGTGGCCGCACTGTGGGTGTGTCCAAGAAGAAATAAGTCTGTAGGCCTTGTCTGTTAATAAATAGTTTATATATCAAAAAAAAAAAAAATGCTTGTTTGATCTCAAAAAACCTCAGATCTTTTCCTTTCCAATGTGGGGTACTGTCCATTGATAACTCACTTAAATGTTACATGTGCATCCTGATGAGCTGAGTTAATAACATTATCTCCTTCTATTGAGTAGTACAACCCCAGTATGGTTGAAAAGGAGCTGAAGGCAGACTGCTAAAAACTCAGTTGTCTAATTGAAGGCAATGTCAGAGTAGATTTGAGGGGTAGGAGTAATAAAATGATTCAAAGATAAGACTATACAAAAGTTTTCCATAACCATAAGCATTCCTTTCATAATGGAATAAAGGAGAGTGAGTATAAATATCCTTATTTAGTAGGATCTGAGGCTTTCTAATCTTTTTACAATCATTTAAATCATCACCATGATTAGAAGCTCATGATTAACCTGCACTCTAGTAGAAATACAATGCCCTTCCTTTCTCCAAGTCAAAAAGCAAATCTAGTTCTTATATTTGGAAAGAAGAATCATGTCAGTTAGTACATTTCTCACAAAAGCAGGATATACCCTACCGTGTATTTAATAATGTTTTATTCAGGCTACTTAAAATGGCCAATCTTACTTTTAGAAGACCCTTTTAAAATCAACAGAACACTCCCTTTAGAAGTGTTTCTTGATATTGTTTGAATTGGCATTCCATTCACTGTTGTATTTAATTATAGTCCTTTATTTTCAGTAACAGCTTATTTTCAAAGTATCATACATCCAACGCAAAGAAAAAGAACTCCCGAACTATGGGTCACTTGCTATGATAACATATGAATTCAACCCTAACAATACTAGGATATGAAAAAATATGGCACATTTCAAGAAAGTTACAGCAAAGTATGTGGAACGAATAAAATCTCCACTCATGAAAATAATAAAGAGGAAAATGCTGAAATGATTAACTGCTTTTTTATTTACCCAAATGGAATTTAATTTGAAATCCACCTCTTCTGCCAATTCAATTTAAAATCCATTAGGGCAATAATAGATAGAAGAAATTTTAATCAAAATAGTAGTTTCATCCTGAAAATATAGATGACTTAGAGGATTGACATCACAGCCTTAAAGAGTCCCAGCAGTTTAATACTTTATTGTTTAGGTTGTTACTATTTCCAATGTATGGATTTGGAATGTACTACAATATCTTAAAAAATACAGACTTTGAAGGCCACATTCATAGTCTCCTAAGTCAGTCTATGTTATTGTGGTGGGCAGAAATCTAACATGGCTTCCAAAATTCCCAGCCTGCTGGTACAAACCCTATCAAATTCCTCCCCCTTAAGTATGGGCAATACCTCTGAGTATGTTTGTCTGTCACTCTTGTGATTATGTTATATGAAATGGGAAAGGTGAAAGGATTCTGAGAATATAATAAAGGCCCCTAATTGGCTGACTTTTGAGTTAGTCAAAAGGAGATTATCCAGAGTAGGCTTGCTCTAATCAGGTGAGCCCTGAAAAAGAGATACTCTCCTGCCAAGAAAAAAGCCACCTGAGTCCCACAGCTGTAATGAAATTTAGTCTGCCAACAACCACCCAAATGAGCTAGGAAGAGAGTCCCAAGCCTCAGATGAGACTATGGCCTGGCCAACACCTCAACTGAAACCTTGTGAGACCCTGGGCAAAGGATCCAGTTAAGCTGTGTCCAGATTTCTGATCCATGGACACTGTAAGATAAGAAATGCATGTTGTTTTAAGCAACTAAGTTTGTGATAATTTGTTATGTGGCAATAGAAAACTAATACAGTTTTGGCTGGGCACGGTGGCTCATACCTGTAATCCCAGCACTTTGGGAGGCCAAGGTGGGTGGATCACCTGAGGTCAGGAGTTCAAGACCAGCCTCACCAACAGGGTGAAACCCCCATCTCTACTAAAAATACAAAATTAGCAGGGCGTGGTGGTGGTGCGAGCCTGTAATCCCAGCTATTCAGGAGGTTGAAGCACAAAAATCGCTTGAACCCAGGGGTCGCACCACTGCACTCCAGCCTGGGCAACAGAGCAAAACTCCGTCTCAAAAAAAGAAAAAAGAGCCTGGATGTGGTGGCTCATGCCTGTAATCCCAGCACTTTGGGAGGCTGAGGTGGGTGGACTGCCTGAGGTCAGGAGTTCGAGACCAGCCTGGCCAACATGGTGAAACCCCGCCTTTACTAAAAACACACAAAAAATCAGCTGAGTGTGGTGGCACACACCTGTAATCCCAGCTACTTGAGAGGCTGAGGCAGGGGAATTGCTTGAACCAGGGAGGTGGAGGTTGCTATGAGCCGAGATCACACCACTGCACTCCAGTCTGGGCAACAGAGCGAGACTCTGTCTCGAAAAAATAAATAAATAAAAAAGAAAACGAATACAGTTTTATTAGATATTTCCTGGGCTACATAATACTATGGGTCACATGATTTGACCCTAGGGATATAAAAACTGGCTGAGAAAATTTAATATTACAACCAGACTCTACTATAGCAATGTAATATATGTATTAAATGACATGAAAAGAATTGGTAATATCAGGAAAGAACCTTGATAGGAGGGCTGATGTGATCAAACCAAGTTAAAACAAAACAATTGAAGGCAATGCTTTTAAAGAAAAAGAACAACAATAAATAAATAAATAAATAAATAAATAAATAAATAAATAACTTTATGACAGAGGTAAGGATGATTTTTTTCAACTTGGAAATAGAAAGGTAGGGACCAAAAGGTGGAGAAAAAGGATAACCAGATTTAGTGATAATTTTAATATGGGAGAAGACAGAAATATCAAAAATAATGTTGAATCTCCATCTTGGAGATTAGGGAAATGGCAGTACTACCATTCGCATAAAGAAGTATTCAAGCTGCATGCGGTGGCTCATGCCAGTAATCTCAGCACTTTGGGAGGCCAAGGTGGGAAGATCCCTTGAGCCCAGGAGTTTGAGACCAGCCTGGACAACAAAGTGAGACCTTGTCTCTACAAAAAAATAAGAACTAGTTTGACACGGTGTATTTTCTTGTTTGCTGTAAAGTAGGACTCAGCAAACTATGGCCTGTAGGCCAAATCCAGCCTACAGCCTGTTTCTGTGAATAAAGTTTATCGGAACACAACTGTGTCCATTCGTTCATGCACTGTTTATGGCTGCTTTTGTGCTACAATGGCAGAACTGAGTAGATGCAGCACAGATTGTATGGCATGATAAGCCAAAACTATTTTCTATATGACCTTTTACAGAAATGTTTGCCCATTCCTGCTACACAACATAGTATGCCGGCTCGGCACAGTGGCTCACGCCTGTAATCCTAGCACTTTGGGGGTCAGAGTGGGGGCAGATCACTTGGCCCAGGAGTTTGAGACCAGCCTGGGCAACATGGCAAAACCCCAACTCTATGAAAAATACAAAAAAAAAAAAAAATAGCAGGGCATGGTGGCACATACCTGTGGTCCCAGCTACTGGGGAGGTGAAGATCACCTGAGCCGCAGGGAAGTTGAGGCTGCAGTGAGCCAAGATCGTGCCACTGCACTCCAGCCTGGATGACAGAGTGAGATCCTATCTAAAAAAAAAAAAAAGGAAGAAAAGAAAAAAAAGCATAGTATGCCCATAGTCCCTGGCACATAGCAAGTGTGCTTAAGAAATATTAATTAATGAGGCTGGGCATGGTGGCTCATGCCTGTAATCCCAGCACTCTGGGAGGCCAAGGTGGGCGGGTCACCTGAGGTCGAGAGTTTGAGACCAGCCTGACCAACATGGTGAAACCCCATCTCTACTAAAAATACAAAATTAGCCAGGCATGGTGGTGCATGCCTGTAATCCCAGTTACTCGGGAGGCTGAGGCAGGAGAATCACTTGAACCCGGGAGGCAGAGGTTGCCATGAGCTGAGATCGTGCCATTGCACTCCAGCCTGGGCAACAAGAGTGAAACTCCATCTCAAAAAAAAAAAAAGAAAGAAAAGAAAAACAAATATTAATTAATAAAATTAGGGCCAGGTGTGGTGGGTCATGTCTACTCCCAGCTGCTTGGGAGGCTGAGGCATGAGAATGGTGTGAACCCGCAAGGTGGAGGTTGCAGTGAGCTGAGGTCGCACCACTGCATTCCAGCCTGGGTGACACAGCGAGACTCTGTCTCAGAAAAAAAAAAAAAAAAAGGAAAGAAAGAAAGAAAGAAATATTAATGAAATTAGCCGTGTGTGGTGGCACATGCCTGTCATCCTAGCCACTTGAGAGGCTGAGGTGGGAGGACTGCTTGAGCCCAGAACGTGGAGGGCTGGAAAAATATTACCAAGAGTTCTTATTCTTTCCCCTGGTTTAAGTGTTTTTGTCTGTTTTTCTTTTTTTCTAGAGACAGGGTCTCATTCTGTCACCCAGTGTGTCACAGTAATAGCTCACTGCAGCCTCGAACTTCTGGCTCAACTGATCTTCCTGCCTCATCCTCCTGAGTAGTTGAGACCACAGGTATGTGCCACCATGCCCAACATTTTTTTCCCTAGAGATGGGGTCTCACTTTGTTGCCCAGCCAGGCTGGTCTCAAACTCCTGGCTTCAATCGATCCTCCCACCCTGGTCTCCCAAAGTGACATGTTTTGATTATTTTAGAGTCCATGGCTCTCATCATTTGCTCCACCCCTTTTTGTTTGTTTGTTTTTAAAGAGACAAGGTCTCACTGTTGCCCAGGCTAAGTGTGGTGGTGTGATCATAGCTTACTGCTGCCTGGAACACCTAGGCTCAAGTGACCTCTCCCTTCGGCCTCCTGAGTACTGGAATTACAGGTGTGCACCACCGTGTCTGGCTCATTTCTCCACCTTTTAATACAGTAGATTTAAATAAACAATTGATGAAAGTGGAAAAAAAATATAGCCACAACATTGCCCAAGAATATAATTTAGAGTTTATAAATACATATTAAAAAATCAAGTGGCTGGGCGTGGTGGCTCACACCTGTAATCCCAGCATTTTGGGAAGCCAAGGCGTGTGGATCTCCTGAGGTCAGGAGTTCAAGACCAGCCTGATGAACATGGTGAAACCCTGTCTCTACTAAAAATACAAAAATTAGCTGGGCATGGTGGTGGGTACCTGTAATCCCAGCTACTTGGGAGGCTGAGTCAGGAGTCAGGAGAATCACTTGAACCCAGAAAGCAGAGGTTTCAGTGAGCTGAAATTGCACCATTGTACCCCGGCCTGGGTGACAAGAGCAAAACTCTGTCTCAAAAAATCAAAATAAAAAATCAAGCAGAGAGTATGCAAAACTGCAGAATCAAAGTTTCTGTGACAAAGAATGCTACTGTCCCCCACTACACATTCTTCCATTCTTCCTTTTAATAACAGATGTCCTCATTACCATCCAAAACTAAGTTAGGCACATAGATGTCCAACTATAGACATATTTCCAGCCTTTCCTGCAGCTAGGTGTGGTCATGTGCCTAAAGTTCTCACCAGGAGAATGTGAGCAGAAGTGTTACATGCCTTGCTTAAAAAGGAAGCTTGTTTGCCCTCTACTTCTCTCTCTCTCTCTCTCTCTCTTTTTTCTTTTTTAACTGGAATGCCCTCTATTTCTCTTTCTGCTTCCCACAAGGTATAATGAAGTCATCAAGGTCAGCCAGCTTCCACTAAGGATAAAGACAACATGATAGAAGACAACAGAGTAACAAAGGGAAAAAACCTAGGTCCCTGGCTCACCTTGTGTATGAAAGCCTGAATATTTACTCTGAACTGTTACGTGAGAAAGATCTCAATTAAGATCTTTGGGCCACATATTGTAGAGTATCTTTTTTTTTTTTTTTTTTTTTTTTTGAGACAGGGTTGCCCAGGCTAGAGTGCAATGGTGTGATCTCAGCTCACTGCAACCTCTGCCTCCTAGGTTCAAGCCATTCTTGTGCCTCAGCCTCCCGAGTAGCTGGGATTACAAATGCGCACCATCACGCCTGGCTAATTTTTGTATTTTTAGTAGAGACAGGGTTTCACCATGTTGGTCAGGCTGGTCACAAACTCCTGACCTCAGGTGATCCACCTGCCTTTGCCTCCCAAAGTGCTGAGATTACAGGCATGAGCCACCGTGCCTGGCCTAGAGTATCTTTATTATAGCAGCTCACCCTACATATTAATAAATTCTCCAAAGTCATTTACTCTAAGGTCACACAATTATATTGTAAATGAGGCTACTATAACTCCTGATTTTGCAATTTTTCTGTTGTGTGGATATAAGGATACTCTGGGAAATTCTAGTGGAGATCCCCTGGCTTTTAATGTATGATGGGTCATTTGGTCTTTTTCAAGTTCACCAGACTAGGACAAAAAATAATTATGCTAAGAAAATCCTTGTACCCTTAATAATCCAGAGAGACAGAGAGAACTTGGCCTGTGCCAATTAACCTGTTCATCACAGAAGGAAGGAGAAAAACAAAAGAGTCAAATATACTTGGAAGGGTGTTGAACAGGGAAGTTGGAGAATTACGTGCTTTGGAAGACACTCAACAAGAAGAGTTAATGGGTTGCAACCACAAGGTCCCAATATCTTCTAAAAGACCTTACTTCTTAGCTGCCAATGTGTTCAGGCGTGATGACTCAGTTTCTGTTTCTCTGAACATCAATACTAGGGTCTGTATAATTTCAATGCATGCCCTAGAAAATAAAATGATAAAAGGCAAAGAAATGGCATGATTTCATTAGAAGCTCAGAATTCCATGAAAGTTGTAATCTTTGCTAAAACTGCTTCCAGATACCCATACAGAAAAAAGTACAGGAAATAAATTCTGTACATCAAATTGCTAACATTGGTTAAGTGCCTACTCTGACTGCTACACAGTAAACACCCAAAAACATTTGCTGGTCGGGCGGGGTAGCTCACACACTACTCATGCTGTAATCCCAGCACTTTGGGAGGCCCAGGTGGGCGAATGGCCTGAGCCCAAGAGTTTGAGACCAGCCTGGGCAGCATGCCGAAACCCGCCTTTACAAAAATTAGCTGAGTGTGGAGCTCAGGAGGTCAAGGCTGCAGTGAGCCATGATCATACCACTGCACTCCAGCCTAGGGGACAGAGTGAGAACTTTTCTAAAACAACAGAAAAAAAGTTGTTGAATGAGTGAATAGCTGGATGTCAGTACTAACTCATTTTTATATGTATCTCTTTTCCAAAGTTTTCAGAATAATCACACACTGTTTTAAAATTATTGTTTAATTTTTAATATTTTCAGAAAGGTAATATTTGGCTCAAAATGTCAATGGTAAAAAAGAGAATACAGTGAAAGCTTTCTCTCCTCCAGATACCCACTTTTCCCACTTTGGGACAACAAATATTACTAGTTTCTTGTGCATCCTTCCATTAAAATTAGAACAAAATGAGTTCTACTTTTTAAAATCCACAGGAAGAGGCCAGGCATGGTTGCTCATGTCTGTAATCCCAGCAGTTTGGGAGGCTGAGGTCAGGAGTTTGAGACCAGCCTGGCCAACGTGGTGAAACCCCGTTTCTACTAAAAATACAAAAATTAGCCAGGCATGGTGGCGTATGCCTGTAATCCCAGTTGCTCGGGAAGCTGAAGCACAAGAATTGCTTGAACCCACGAGGCAGAAGTTGAAGTGAGCAAAGATTGTGCCACTGCATTCCAGCCTGGGCAACAGAGTGAGACTCTGTCTCAAGAAAAAATAAATAAATAAATAAATAAATAAATAAAAATAAAATCCACAGGATGAAAATCTTGCAGTGCCATGAATCATTAACGTAGCATATATGTTGTCCAGTGTCTTCCATTTATCTTTAACACCCTAGCGCAAAAAAAAAAAAAAAAAAAAAAAATCGATGATTATCTAGTTAGTACTTACACCAGCTCATCAACCCTTTGGCTTTGATTTTGAAGTGCATTCTTATCCCTAGACTCTGGCAAGTACTCATGAAGTTTGTTTACTAGGAAATAGAAAAGGTCACTGGTCTGTAAAAGCAAGTGGGAAAAAAAGACAGTAATTAAGGTATCTGTTGTTAAAATTCTCTACTCTCATGTACTAAAAATATGAAGAAATAATTTGTTCTTTGATTAGAAAAATGAATTACAATATCTCCCATTAATGCTAGCATAACCCAAATTGGAAACATACTTCTTTCTTACAACCAAGAGACCACTGTCCTGGTGACCAGAGCAAGGGCTACCGGGCAATGCTGGGAGATGCAACTTAGGCCTAGCTTGACCATTAACCTTGAAAATCATCCAGAAGCAGGTGTATCATCTCAGGCAACTCATTCAGTCACCTTGAAAAATGGGGCTCCTATAATTTCTGCCTTTCCAAAGTAATTTGGCCTTTGTGAGGATATAAAGAATAAGCAAGCTCTCATTTTAAAATGTTTACTAACACAAAAACAAATGTACAGCACTACGCTAGGTTGTGGAAATGGTGCAGAACAATATTGATTTTTCTGGTAATACAGTGGAAATGTAGATTGCCATTTCTTTCCAAATAAACACTGACTTAGAGCTGGGGAACCCATTTTTTGTGTGTTCCTGTCCAGTCTCATGAGAAATCAAGCATGAAAATAAGCGCTGGCCCATGAAATCAGGCAAGTCGGCATTAATGAGAAATGTAATGTAATTGCTTCTCTTTTCTATTCCTCTATTGTTCATTTTTTCCCTGGGATTTTGGTTTACTAGTGACAATTTAGGCTTTTCGTTTAGAAAGTGTGTGTGTCCCCTTATTCAGGTAATATGGCATGAGAAGAGGCTGGAAATAGCTTGGAGAAAGGAAAAAGAGGAAGAGGAACAGGATGTATACCAGATACTCTTAGAAGTGCTTGGACTTTGAAAGAAGGAAGGACTTGGCCGGACGCAGTGGCTCACGCCTGTCAGCCCAGCACTTTGGGAAGCCGAGGCAGGCAGATAACTTGAGGTCAGGAGTTCGAGATCAGCCTGGACAACATGGCAAAACCCTATCTCTACTAAAAATACAAAAATTAGCTGGGTTTGGTAGCATGCGCCTGTAATCCCTAATCCTAGCTACTTGGGAGACTGAGGCAGGAAAATCACTTGAACCTGGGAGGTGGAGGTTGCAGTGAGCTGGGATTGCGCCACTGCACTCCAGACTAGGCAAGAGTGAGTGAGATTCTGTCAAAAAAAAAAAAAAAGAAGAAGAAGAAGTGCTTGGGCTTACCCAGTGCCTGATAAATTAGCATAGTGTGGCAGTTTTACAGACTGACCCTGGAGCTATATTCTTTGAGCTCAAATCCCAGCTCTGCCACTTGGCAGTTGTGTGACATTTGGCAAATTACTTATACTCCCTGTCACTCAGTTTCTTCGTCTTTCAAATGGCGTTAATAATATCACCTCAAGGAGTTGATATTACGTTTAAATAAGATAGTATGTATTTGTAAAGTTTCAACAGTGCTTAGCATATAACAAGTGTTCAGTAAGTATCACTTGTTATTATGACCTCCCACCTGCTCACTGATTCAAGAATTTTCATTTATAAAATATCATACCTGAAACAACATGGAAAAATCTCAAAAATGTTATGCCAAAAGAAGCCAAATGCAAAAGAGTACTTAGTGCAGAATTCCATGTAAGTGCAATGCTAAGAGAGGCAAAATGAATCTACAGTGACAGAAAGCACATCGATAGTTGCACGAGGCCAGGAGTGTGAGAGAACTGGCGGCCAAAGGGCACAAGGTGACATTCTGGAGTGACAGAGATACTCTAAATCTTGATTGAAGTAGTGTTAGTAGTCACATGAATAGAGACATTTGTCAAGACTCTTCAAACTGTATCTTTAAATATGGGTGCATTTTATTTCATGTAAATTATACCACAATAATTTCTTCAAAGAAGATAGTTGAATGGCCAATAAGCACATGAAATATGCTCAACATCACTAATCACTAGGGAAATGCAACTCAAAACTACAATGAGATATTATCTCACACCCATTAGGATAGCTACTATTTTAAAAAAACACAAAATAACAAGTGTTGGCAAGGATGTGGAGGAATCAGAACCCTTATATACTGTTGGTGGGAGTAGAAAATAGCACAGACACTGGAAACCAGTATGGTGGTTCCTCAAAAATTTAAATATAGAATTACCATCCAATCTAGCAATTCCATTTCTGGGTAAATACCCAAAAGAATTGAAAGCACCGTCTTAAAGAGATATATTGCATACCAATGTTCATAGCTGCATTACTCACAACATCTAAAACATGGAAGCAACCCACGTGTCCATTGACAGATGAATGGATAAGGAAAATGTAGTATATACATACAATGGAATATTATCCAGCCTTAAAAAAAAAAAAAAAAAAAAGGAAATTCGGATACATTCTACAACATGGATTAAACTTGAGAACATTGCACTAGGTGAAATCTCAGTCACAAAAAGACAAATACTATATCATTTCAACTATATGAGGTACGTAGAATAGTCAAAATCACAAAGACAGAAAATAGAATGGTGGTTTCCAGGGGCTGTGGGTTGTGGGAGTGGGATGGGGAAAGAAATGGAAAGTTGTTGCTTAATGGGTAGAGAGTTTCAGTTTTGTAAGATGAAAAGTGTTCTGGAGATGATCATGTTGATGGCTGCACAATATTGTGAATAAACTTGATACCACTGAAATATATGCTCAAAAATGATTAAGGAAGTAAATTTTGTGTTATGTATATTTTGACACAATTTTTAAAAATGGAAAAAAAATCATATGAAGAAAAAAAATTTTTTTTTTTGAGATGGAGTCTTGCTCTGACGCCCAGGCTGGAGTGCAGTGGCACAGTCTTGGCTCACTGCAACCTCCACCCCCAGGGTTCAAGCGATTCTCCTGCCTCAGCCTCCCAAGTAGCTGGGATGACAGGTGCATGCCACCACGCCTAGCTAATTTTTGTATTTTTAGTAGAGACTGGGTTTCACCATGCTGACCAGGCTGGTCTTGAACTCCTGACCTTAGTTAGGTGATCCACTTGCCTCGGCCTCCCAGTTTGCTGGGATTACAGGCATGAGCCACCATGCCCAGTGGAAAAAATTTAAACTAGAAAAAGAACATATTTTATCTACTCATTTAGTCATTCACTGAATGCATAATTACTGATTGCCAGCTATGTGGCAGGTATGCTAGATAATGAGATAACATCTTGAGCAAAACAGACAGACATGTGTCTGTTCTTTTAAAACCTGGGAGTTTAGTCAATCTATGAAAAAGTGTTCTCGGCCTGTAATTTCACGCCTGTAATTCCAGCACTTTGGGAGGTCAAGGCAGGCGGATCACTTGAGTCCAAAAGTTCAAGACCAGCCTGGGCAACATGGTGAAATCGCTACAAAAAATACAAAAGTTAGCCCAGCATGGTGGCATGTGCGTGTAGTCTCAGCTACTTGGGAAGTACTCAGCTACTCAGCTACTTGAGCCCAGGAGGCGGAGGTTGCAGTGAGCCGAGATGGTGCCACTGCACTTCAGCCTAGGTGACAGAGTGAGATCCCATCTCAAAAAAAAATGAAAACGTATTCTCATAAATTGTGCCTTCAATAAAATTAAAAAATAAAGACCATTTAAAAGAAAAAAGTATGCCTCAATAAAGTTCATTTTAAAAGGGAGGGAAAAAACTGTATAATATATATTTTTATATCTATAATATATATCACTCTATATTACAGCATATCTATAATTTTATATCCATAAAATGTATATTATATATGTGTATAATTTTCCATCCTATTACAGGAACCAAAAATTAGAGATGCCTGTGACAGTTAATTTTAGGTGTAAACTTGGCTAAATTAGGAGTACCTAGAAAACTGGTAAAGCATTATTTCTGTTATGTTTGTGAAGGTATTTCCAGAGGAGACTGGCATGTGAGTTGGAGAACTGAGTGGTTCTGCCTCTCTGGAGAATCCTAATACAGATTTTGGTACCAGAAGTGGAATTGTTGCTCTAAGGAATACTTAAAAATGTGGAAGTGGCTTTGGAATTGGTTAATGGATAGAGGCTCGAAGAATTTGGAGGAGCAACCTAGAAAAAGCCTAGACTGCAGTAATTGGAGCATTAAAAGTGATGCTGGTGGGGGTTCAGAGAAAGAGGACAGCTGTAGGGAAAGTCTGAAACTTCTAAGACATTTCTTAAGCAAAAGAGTGAAAGATTATTCTCCAGCTTTAAGACAATATTATTTTCCCTGTTGGGTTTTGGACTTACTTGGCCCTTTCCTCTTGCTTATAGCTTCCTTTGGAATGGGAATGTGTATTCTCCACGCATCCCAACACTGTATTTTGTAAGTAGATAACTTGTCTTGATTTATAGGCTGACAACTGGAGAGGAATTTGCCTTAGGATGAATCCTGCCTTGAGTCTCAACCATACTTGATTTAGATGACAATTGGTAATTTGGACTTACGAGTTGATGCTGGAATGAATTAAGATTTTTGAAGCTATTGGGATGGAATAAATGTATTTTGTATGTAAAAAAGACATGAATGTTTGGGGACAAGAGCAGAACGCTGTGGTTTGAATGTGGCCCCCAAAGTTCATGTTTTAGAAACTCATCCCCAATGCAACAGTGTTGAGAGGTGAGACCTTTAAGAGGTTGATTAGGTCATAAGGCTTCTGCCCTCACAAATAGATTAATGTCATTATTGTGGGAGTGGGTTTCTGATGAAAAGATGAGTTTGGCCCCCTGCTACCCTTTTTTGTGCATGCTCTTTTGCCCTTCTGCCTTCTCATGGGATGACACAACAAGAAGGCACTCACAAGATGCCAGCACCTTGATATTGGACTTCTCTGCCTCCAGAACTGTCAGAAATACGTTCATTTTCTTTATAAATTACCAACTTTGTGATATTCTGTTATAGCAACACAAAACAGACTAAGACAATGGCCCTAATCTCTCCACCCCAGTATGGGTTTCTAAGGGAGCTTCACAGAAGGTATGTTTTCCAAGAAATATAGCATAAAGTTGAAAAACCACTGCTTTACCTTAAGGCTATGATAACAATTTAAATAAAAAAATCTTAAAGAATGTTGACTTTTATTAGTCATATATGCTAATTTTGTGAAAACAAATCTGAGGATAGATTTTGGTTGTGGATTAGACAGAAGAACATAAGGCTAGTGGGTTTGATGGCGTGGTTGGGGATAGGGCCAAGGGGGACTCCACTAAAGTGTAGAAAGATCCCAAATAGAGAGACTACCCATTTACTTTTTTTTTTCATACTTTAAGTTCTGGGGTACATGTGCAGAAGTGCAGTTTTGTTATACATGTGCCATGGTGGTTTGCTGCACCCATCTACCCGTCAGCTACCTTAGGTATCTCTCTTAATGATATCCCTCCCCTAGCCCCCCACCCCCTGACAGGCCCCAGTGTGTGATGTTCTCCTCCCTGTGTCCGTGTCTTCTCATTGTTCAACTCCCACTTATGAGTGAGAACATGCAGAACGTGTTTGGTTTTCTGTTCTTGTGATAGTTTGCTGAGAATGATGGTTTCCAGCTTCATCCATGACCCTATAAAGGACATGAACTCATCCTTTTTTATGGCTGCATAGTATTCCATGGTGTATATGTGCCACATTTTCTTTATCCAGTCTATCAATGATGGACATTTGGGTTGGTTCCAAGTCTTTGTTATTGTGAATAGTGCCGCAATAAACATACATGTGTATGTGTCTTTATAGTAGAATGATTTATAATCCTTTGGGTATATGCCCAGTAATGGGATTTCTGAGGCCTCTGTTCTGTTCCATTGGTCTATATATTTGTTTTGGTACCAGTACCATGCTCTTTTGGTTACTATACCCTTGTATAGTTTGAAGTCAGGTAGCATGATGCCTCCAGCTTTGTTCTTCATGCTTAGAATTGTCTTGGCTATGCAGGCTCTTTTTTGGTTCCATATGAAGTTTAAAGTAGTTTTTTCCAATTCTGTGGAGAAAGTCAATGGGTAGCTTGATGGAGATAGCACTGAATCTATAAATTACTTTGGCCAGTATGGTCATTTTCACAATATTGATTCTTCCTATCCATGAGCGTGGAATGTTTTTCCATTTGTTTGTGTCCTCTCTTACTTCCTTGAGCAGTGGTTTGTAGTTCTCCTTGAAGAGGTCCTTCACATCCCTTGTAAGTTGTATTCCTAGGTATTTTATTCTCTTAGTAGCAGTTGTGAATGGGAGTTCACTCATGATTTGACTCTGTCTGTTATTGGTGTATAGGAATGCTTGTGATTTTTGCACATAGATTTTGTATACTGAGACTTTGCTGAAGTTGCTTATCAGCTTAAGGAGATTTTGGGCTGAAATGGTGAGGTTTTATAAATATACAATCATGTCATCTGCAAACAGAGACAATTTGACTTCCTCTTTTCCTATTTGAATTATTTTCTTCTCCATTCACTTTGGCCTTTCATTTTTGACAACCAAAATAGAAGATCTGTTTTAGCCCAGGTAAGAACATTGTATTAAATAATGGCTGCAGTGTTTTCAAGTATAAAACAGATCATGAAAGCTTCATTTTTAGACATCAGATTAGGTTAATGTTTCACAAGAGAACAGATTTGCAATTCAATATGAATAGCTTACAGCACCTGGAATATGCATGCATTGTGTTTGGCCTGAGGGAGAATACAAAAGTAAGTAAGATATATACTTGTCCTACAGAAGCTTATAACATATTATGATAAATAAGAAAAATGTACCAATAACTATAGTAAAAGGGAGGATATCTGTGCTAATTCTTGATGGTAGGAACTGTATCATAATCATGCTGTATTTCTAATACCTGTCACCAAGCCTCACACCGATTAGGCATGAAACCTGATAATTGTTAAAGAGGAAGTGCTATGAAAGATGTCATAGAACTACATTGTTCAACTCATTAGCTACTGGCCACAAGTGGCTATTTAAATTAATTTAAATTTAATAAAATTAACATTTTACTTTTCTAGTCACTAGCCACATTCAAGTGCTTAAAAGGCACATGTGGCTAGTGTCTGCTGTATTGAACAATGCAGATTATAAAGCATCAAAGAAAGTTCTATGGCACAGAATTGACAGAGAAGATCAAAAGGAGGAAGGTACTAAAGTTCCCCATTCGGCATGACAAGAAAGGTAGAAAATGGCATTTGGGCTTAGCCTTGATGAATGGGTATGATTTTTAACAAGAGAAATTAGAAGAACAATATTCTAGAGAAATCAAACAGCAGGGAGAAAAGAGAGCTAAGGAGAACAGGTATCCAAGTTATCCCACATGGCTCGATCTTGTAGAGGACAGAGGTGAGAGAGAAGACGAAGTGGCAGGTTGGGTCTGTTAGTCCTAACCTTATTCTCTTTCTCTCCATCCATTTTTTGCTCCACAGCCTAGGCCACAGGTACCAGCCCTGTTTTTACATTGGAGATGCTTAAATGACCTCTAGACTAACACTGGTGCTGATCCCATTAGGAGAACACATCAACATCCTTCTTAATCTAACCCTTAAGTGGTACTTCAGTTCTCCTACCTAAACATGCACTTTAAATCCAGTCCCTGATTGTGTCCAGTGTATCTGGGTGGACTTCCCCTTTGGGCACTGTCCTAAGTCCTTTCCCAGTCCTCTCCCAGCTGCTGACTTTACTCTTGACAATCTTTATGTCCTCACATTCCATAAAAGCTCCATCCCCACACCCTAAACAAGCAGATCTTCCCAGTGCCAAATGTTTGTGCAGACATCCGGGTGTAATTCACCCACATGCTAAAATATCCTGATATTTCTTTAGCTCACTCTTATGGCTCTCACTCTTAGGCACTGTGCCTTTTCCAGGAGCATCTACATCTGGATTCATTTTCCCAGTGCCCACCTTATCCAGATGGTAGCCTGATATGGTCTGGTTCTGTGTTCCCACCCAAATCCCATCTTGAATTATAATCCCCACTGCTGAGGGAGGGTCCTGGTGGGAGGTGATTGGATCATGCATGCTGTTTTCATGGTAGTGAGGGAGTCCTCATGAGATCTGATGGTTTAAAAGTGGCAGTTTCCTCTGCACATTCTCTCTCTCACCTGTTGCCATGTAAGACATGCCTTGCTTCCCTTTCGCCTTCTGCCATGATTGTAAGTTTCCTGAGGCCTCCCAGCCATGTGGAACTCTAAGTCTGTGGCAGGGCAGGTCTTCATAACAGCTGAACAGATAGGCCTCCACAACAACTGTTCCTGCGCTGACTGAGTGGTTATGTTAAATATTAAAAGCTGATAGAGCCAGTGTCCTTACACAAAGGCTGGGATGTAACAAAAGCCCACCAAGAGTTTTGCCCAGGCCTTTCCTGGGCCTTGAAGCATGACAAGATAATGAAGGAATTCTTTACAGGACCTGTTTAGAATTAAATGAGTTTTACTGGGCGTCTGAAGAAACTCCCCAGGCCTCCACAAACAAGTTTATTGGTGGTCTGAAGGAACTCCCCAAACCTCCGTGGTTTAGCAGGAGGCAAGATAAAGGTAATTACCCCAGTACCTGGACCCATTTAGATTAAGTAAATTTACTGAGGCCCCAGAGGAAGGTCTTAAGGACCTTCCTTAGGTCCTGATCTAATCTTAGGCATAGATTAAAAGAAGTTAATCACTTATGGCTTTAGATGAATGCACTTACATGTTGACATATAGCTTAGAAGGTATATCAGCTCTGGAAAACCTTGTAATTTTGAGTTGGTCTGGCGATAATTTCGAGGCCTTTTCCCTGTTACTGGTTACAGATATAAACTCCCTTCTTTCCCAGTTCATCTGTGTCTCATTATTGGGCCATGAGAATAAGCAGCCTGTCTCTTGGTTTGGTCCAGGAACAAGTGAACTAAACCTTCTCTCTTTATAAATCACCCAGTCTCATGTAGTATTTTTATAGCAGTGTGAGAATGGACTAATACACAGCCCCTTCCTGATAACCCCAGCCTACTAAAATAAAGGCCATACCTGTCCAAATTTGAAATCTGTGATTAGGGGAGAGCCTTAAATGCCAAAGCCAAAGTCTGTACTTAATTTAGTAAGGAAAGTCGCAAGAAACTGTTGAACAAGCAATCCCATACAATCAGGGTTGTAGATTAAATTGATACTGTGTGTGGGATGGACTGGAGAGGTTTATTTGGGAAGAAGATAATCCTAGTTTATTTACCCTTTCCACATGAATTCCATTCCATCTTCATAATCAAGATGGATTGGTCTTACTTGGTTGGTCATATTTTCCACAATCTTCTGAAGTTCTAGAGTCAAAACTTGGATGGCGTATTCCTCACAGGATCTATCCAGCACCAACCATTTTAGACTACGCAGTACTATGTCATCCTTACCTGAGTCTCAGTGTCTCAGTGTGGTGGAACATTTGGCATATTACTCTCTACAGCTTATCTGCCTTCACCGTATTGATTTGCTTGGAACTGTTCTAGCTTTCCAATATTGCAGGAATTTCCTTAGTCCCAGGCAAACTGGAATAGTTGGTCACCCTAATCTGGGCAAACCAAAATGGTTGGTCACCCCACATATGAAGGACCTAGAAGCTAATAAATGGCCAGGACTGCCTTGTACGGTTGGGAGTGCACATGCTTTACCATTGCTCAGTAAAATGATGGCAGCTACTTATGTGAGCAATGGCCAGAATTAAGATAAAATATGTAGTAATCAACATGAACGCAGCCCTAGGCAGGGCTCACCCTCTCACCTAGGCCTCATTAGCGCCACACCAGGTTACTCACCTGGGCTTCTTAACTCTTTCACCTGAACCTAAAAATGAGGCATCTGTAATTTACTGAGTGAGAATGAGGTTGCCTTGCCTCCCCAGGAGTCACATTTTTAAAAATACCAGTCCTATACTCAAAAATAATTTTTTAATTATATTTTTACAGTAGAGGAAACTGTACAATAAAACATCTTGAAATCAGCCGGGTACAGTGGCTCATGCCTGAAATCGCAGCACTTTAGGAAGCCAAGGCAAGAGGATCACTTGAGCCCAGGAGTTTGAGACCAGACTGGGCAACAGAGTGAGACCCTGTCTCTGTTTAAAAAATAAACAGGCAGGGTGTGGTGGCTCGTGCCTATAACCCCAGCATTTTGGGAGGCCAAGACAGGTAGATCACTTGAGGTCAGGAGTTCAAGACCAACCTGGCCACCAAGGTGAAACCTTGTCTCTACTGAAAACAAAAAGTTAGCCAGGCGTGGTGGTGGGCGCCTGTAATCCCAGCTACTTGGGAGGCTGAGGCAAGAGAATGGCTTGTACTTGGGAGGCAGAGGTTGCAGTTAGCTGAGATCATGCCATTGCACTCCAGCTTGGGCGACAAGAGCAAGACTCTGTCTCAAAAAAATAAAAAATAAACAAACAAAAACTTCTTAAAATCTACTTTCCCATCTCACTGTCTATATATCTTGCATGCCAAAAATGTTCCTCCTATCTCTCCGTTGGCTCTGCCAACCCAATGCATGGGAGCTACTTTTTGCTACCACTCCCCTCTCTTCCCGTCTCCCCTCGACACACACATATACATTACTGATTACATCACAAAGTATCCAGCATTAAGACATGACTACATTAAATTTTATTGACATTTAAAAATACAGCATCAGAATACAAGACAACACTTATTTATATTTTAATTTATGCTTATATTTGGTAAACAGGAGACACAGCTTTAAAGATTAAAAATAAAACAAAGCACTTACCTTCCAGAAAAGCCTTTTCAGAATGAAGTTTTTCTGGGCTGCTACTTTAAGCTCCATAATTAAAGGAAGTATCCTCCTCAAAGAATTGTCTTTAAGAAAAAGTTCAGATTTAAGTTGACTGAAGTGCTTAATTTTCTCCTCAGATCTACAGAAACAGAAGAAAATTTTCCACTTAAAAAATGGTAAGAAATAGCAGTTTAGGAATATCGATGATTACTGACAGGTTTGTTAAACTTTGTTACTAATGGGCTTTTCATATAGTTTTATTCTTCTAGCCTTAGTACTCATCAGTAGTGAAACTTGCTCCCCGCAAATTGAACTGTTTGTTACTCTCCAAACATACTTTTTTGCCCATGCCCCTTAACTCAAGCTGTTCCTATACCAGGAATACTCTCACTGTCCCTGGTAAATTTCTGTCCCCTCTTTCATTTACCATAATCCATGAACCTTTATGTAATATTTTTCTTTCAATCAACTAGCTTTTTAAAAAATAAAAAAAAAATTTGTAAAGAAAATGTTGTGTCACTTTCCAGGGAAAACCAGTATCACTTTGTGTAAATGGCATGAAAGCACCATAAATTCTAAGTCAATGCTCATGGATGGTCTGAGCCTGAAGCTGGCTTCTCTGTGAGGAAAGGGCAGATGAGCATGTGTTCCAGAACTGTCACTAGTGGCCCCAAGCCGAGAGGTTCTCCCTGATGAGATCAGCCTAGCTGGAAAAAGGGATCACATATTTCCACCATGGAATTCAAAGTTGTTTTATGCCATATCAGAGTACCACCTGGAATCATCTCCCCTTACTGAACCATGTGCATTCCACACTTAAGGAAAAGCTGGCTTAGCAGAAAGCCTTCTCCTCCGATCTTTCCCTAATTCCACCAACAAATGCAGCCCTTCTCCCACTGCAGTTTTTTCACACTCCTAGTATCACATTAATCCTGTTTCACTCATTGTAGTTAGTTACTCGTGTACCTATCCTAGCCCCTCAGCTGACTTTTAGCAACTTGGAAAAAATGTCTCTGGGTTATATTGTTTCCACCTCCCACTGTGCTCAGTAATAACAACTTGACTAGGTGGCTGGCTCTGGCCTGAGTGCTTTCCGTAGACTCGTTCTTGCACTGAGCTGACTCCACTGTGGGGACCGAGCTGGGAATTACCATCGCATTTTACAGGAAGTTGTAGGGAGGTTTAAGTAACCTGTCTACGCTCACACAAATTCAGAGAGCCAGGGTGCAAGGTAACAGTAGGAAAGACAGTTCATGTTCTGTGTAGATTGATGGAATCTTAAAATTTCTGACTTGAAGTAAAAACATTTTTTACTGCTTACTCCAGAAACCTGTACCAGCCGTTTATCCCAATACTAGCTACTGCATGGAATATTGGTACTTGCCTACTACCTCCCACTTTATTTAAAAAACATCTAAGATGTTCTCCTTTGTCCAATCAATGAGTCGCTCTTATTAACCTGAAAATTAAGACTTTTTTTTGAAATAATGGTCTCTTTTCTAGTGGAGGTGCTGGAGGGAAACTGATCATTATGAATTCAATAATAGCAAGCAGAGAGGCAGAGGAGCATAATGATTATGAGCATGAAGACTGAGGTCAGAATCCTAGATCTGCCCCGACTCAGTTAGGTCATTATCACCGTCAAGTTACATAGCTTCTCTGCGCCTCAATTTCCTCATGTGTAAAATAGGAATAATGATAGTACCTATCCAAATGTGCTGGGTTTTTTGTTTGTTTGTTTTGAGACAGTACCTCACTCTGTCACCCAGGCTGGGGTGCTGTGGCATGATCTTGGCTCATCGCAACCTCTGTCTCCTGAGTTCAAGCAATTCTCCTGCCTCAGCCTCCTGCGTAGCTGGGATTACAGGCGAGCACCACCATGCCTAGCTAATTTTTTGTATTTTTAGTAGAGATGAGGTTTCACCATGTTGGTCAGGCTGATCTCAAACTCCTGACCTCAGATGATCCACCCACCTCCGCCTCCCAAAGTGCTGGAATTACAGGTGTGAGCCACTACGCCCGGCCAAATGTGCTATTTTGATATTTTAGTTAATGCATGTCTTCATACACACTAAGTGTTTGATAAATGGTCTCTAAATAAAGCAGGAATAAGTTTGAGATCCTGCTTCGCTATCCACTTCTAATTACCACCATATTTCATTTAAAAAATAACTATGAAATCCCTCTACTCTTTTAGAACTCCAACAACAGAAATGTAGATTTTACAAACAAAAGAGCTTAGAAAAGCAAAAACTCAAATAAGATACAGTATCAGCAGAATTATTTTGAAATTGATTTTCCTGTTTTTTCATTTGGAGTCAGCAATTTGCTAAGATCCGCAATAAAAATAAACTGTTTTTAATCCTTTGCCAACTAGGATAATAGATTGTAATGCCAAACTAATTTTTTTAATGGCCAAAAAAATTTTCACAGAAAACAGCAAACTAATCTCTTCAGACTAAAAATCAATTCATACATAAATGGAGGTCTCATACACATCATAAATTCAAGTTAGAGTACACATTCTATATTACCGCAGATAAGTTATGAATAATAATTTCTTTGAGGATTCAGAAAATATTAGCTTATACATAGATGACAAACTTCATTTGACTGAAGAAATAAGAAAAAGTCGAATGCCAGAAGACTCCATTATTCAATTTAGGAATAAGAGGAAAATCTATACTAATGTTAACAGATACTCTATTTTCATCAGGTGGAAAACTTAAATTCACCAAAATAATGTTGCAGGAAGGTGTTTCTTTTTTTTTTGGGGGGGGGGGTGGTGGGTTTTTTTTTTAGACAGAGTCTTGCTCTGTCACCCAGGCTGGGTTCAAGTGATTCTTGTGCCTCCTGAGAGTAGATAGGACTACAAGTGCATACTACCACACCTGGTTAATTTTTGTACTTTTAGTAGAGACAAGGTTTTGCCATGTTGGTCAGGCTGGTCTCAAACTCCTGGCCTCAAGTAATCTGCCCACCTCGGCCTCTGAAAGTGCTGGGATTACAGGCGTGAGCCACTACACCCAGCCTCAGGAAGGATTCTTAATCCAGTAATAAGCTCTATTTTTCCTGTATTTTTTCATCTTTCCAGACCTTTACTATAAATAATACCTCACATTTGTAAAGCACTGGAAAGGCTCTTCCTATATTATCTCAGAAGCGCTGTGTATGATTTTCACAGTGGTCAGGTTGCAAAACCGTCCCATCTGTGACACAGTTCTGAATTGAAAACCTAAAGGATGTTTATTCCTTTTAAACTGAAGATGTCTTGCAGGTAGAGGCTATTTCTTGTGTATCACTGCATCCTTCACAGTACATTTGAAATCACTGCATTTTAAGTATGTTGCTTTCAGGAAATAGTAAGAAATACGCTTTTCCTGAGCCAAGAGAGTGGTAGAACTCATCCTTCTTGCCTTCAGGAATAAATTTCAAGCCACCCATACACAGAATTTGAGTCTTTTTTATTATACAATTAGCTTTAAAATCACTTTAAATAAAACACCAAAATGAAAACTGATGCTTTTTTTAGAGTAAACATCTGAACACTTATAGAAATTTTAAGCCATCCATATAACATTTTAAAAAAGAAATCCCAAATATTATGTTACTCAACTCTTACATACCTCAGAATGCATCTCTAAATAAAATCAATACTTTCTTACAAAATGATTATCACCTCCTACAAAATTATCAAAAATTCTTTGTTATTACTAATATTCAGTCTTTTTTTTTGAGACGGAGTCTCGCTCTGTCACCCAGGCTGGAGTGCCGTGGCACAATCTCGGCTCACTGCAACTTCCACCTCCCAGGTTCAAGCGATTCTCCTGCCTCAGCCTCCCGAGTAGCTGGGATTACAGGCATGCACCACCATGCCCGTCTAATTTTTGTACTTTTGTAGAGACAGGGTTTCACAATGCTGGCCAGGCTGGTCTTGAACTCTTGACCTCAAATGATCTGCCTGCCTCAGCCTCCCAAAGTGCTGGGATTACAGGTGTGAGCCACCATGCCCGGCAAGACTCAGTCCATTTTCAAATTGTTCTATTGACTTAAAAATGTGTTTTTATGGCTGGGCGTGGTGGCCCAGGGGTGTAAATCCCAGCACTTTGGGAGGCCAAGGTGGGAGGATCGCTTAAACCCAGGAGTTCCAGACCAGCCTGGGCGATATAATGAGACTCCATCTCTACAAAAAAAAAAAAAAATAGAAAAAAATTAGTCAACCATGGTAGTGTGTGCCTGTAGTCCCAGCTACTCGGGAGGCTGAGGTGGAAGGATTGCTTGAGCCCAGGAGGTCGAGGCTGCAGTGAGCTGTGATCAAGCCACTTCACTCCAGCCCTGGTGACAGAGTAAGACCCTGTCTCAAAAGTAAATAAAATATAAACGGTTGGGCACGGTGTCTCATGCCTGTAATGCTAGTACTTTGGGAGGCCCAGGCAGGTGGATTGCCTGAGCTTAGGAGTTCGAGACCAGCCTGGGCAACATGGCAAAACCCAGTCTCTACTAAAAAACTACATAAAATTAGCCAGGCATGCTGGCGCATGCCCGTAGTCTCAGCTACTCAGGAGGCTGATGCATAAGAATTGCTTGAGCCTGGGAGGCAGAGATTGCAGTAAGCCAAGATCGTGCTACTGCACTACAGCCTGTGTGAGAGCGGAAGACCCTGTCTCAATACATACATACATATATACATACATACATATATAAAATATGAAAATGTTTTCTTTCTTTTTTTTTTTTTTTTGAGACGGAGTCTTGCTCTGTCGCCCAGGCTGGAGTGCAGTGGCCGGATCTCGGCTCACTGCAAGCTCCGCCTCCCGGGTTCACGCCATTCTCCTGCCTCAGCCTCCCGAATAGCTGGGACTACAGGCGCCCGCCACCTCGCCCGGCTAGTTTTTTGTATTTTTTAGTAGAGACGGGGTTTCACCGTGTTAGCCAGGATGGTCTTGATCTCCTGACCTCGTGATCCGCCCGTCTCGGCCTCCCAAAGTGCTGGGATTACAGGCTTGAGCCACCGCGCCCGGCCCGAAAATGTTTTCTTACATTTGGTTTGTTAAAATCAAGACCTAAATAAGATGCTTCTTATATTTGCTTGTTATGTTTCTTAAGTCTTTCAAAAAATTTTTTTTCTATATCACATCATCAAGCAATAAAATTTTTTACTATGGAAATTTTCAAACATACATCAAAATGGAGAAAATTTTATAAGAAATCCCATGTACCTGGCTGGGTGGTGGCTCATGCCTGTAATCCTAGCACTGTGGGAGGCTGAGGCGGGCAGATCACCTAAGGTCAGGTGTTCGAGACCAGCCTGGCCAACATGGTGAAACCCCTCCTCTATTAAAAATACAAAAATTAGTAGGGCATGGTGGTGCATGCCTGTAATCCTAGCTACTCAGGAGGCTGAGGCAGGAGAATTGCTTGAACCTGGGAAGCGGAGGTTGCAGTGATCTGAGAGCATGCCATTACACTCCAGCTTCGGCACAGAGCAAAACTCCATCAGGAGAGGAGAGGAGAGGAGAGGAGAGGAGAGGAGAGGAGAGGAGAGGAGAGGAGAGGGAAGGGAGAAAGAAAGGGAGAAAGGGAGGGAGGGAGGGAGGGAGGGAGGAAGGAAGGAAGGAAGGAAGGAAGGAAGGAAGGAAGGAAGGAAGGAAGGAAGGAAGGAAGCAAGGAAGGAAGGAATCCCATGTACCCATCACCTTGCTCTAATAATTTTCAATATTTTGCCAATCTGGTTTTATCTATTCTTTTACATACACATACAAACACACGTATATACTTTTTAAAAAATTGAACTAAAATATATATAACAAAGTTTCCCATCATGTCCATTTTTAGGTGTACAATTTGGTGGCAGTGAGTGCATTCACAATGTTCTACAAGTATCACCATATCCATTTCCAGAACTTTTTCATCTTTCCAAACAGAAATTCTATACCCATTAAACAATAACTCTCCCTTCACCACTCTCCCCAGCCCCTGGAGATCTCTATTCCATTTTCTGTCTCTACAAATTTGCCTATTTTAAGTACCTCACATAAGTGAAATCATATATTTGCCCTTTTGTATCTGGCTTATTTCACTTAGCATGATGTCTTCAAGGTTCATCCATGTGGTAGTAGCAGATTTCCTTCCTTTTTAAGACTAGCATACTCACACTGTTTGTTTGTTTGTTTGTTTGCTTGTTTTTGAGATGGAGTCTCGCTCTGTTGCCCAGGCTGTAGTGCAGTGGCGCCATCTCAGCTCACTGCAGCCGCTGCCTCCCGGGTTTAAGGGATTCTCATACCTCAGCCTCCCGAGTAGCTGGGATTACAGGCATGTGCCACCAAACCTGGCTAATTTTTGTATCTTTAGTAGGGACAGGGTTTTGCCATATTGGCCAGGCTTGTCTCAAATTCCTGGCCTCAGGTGATCCTCCCTCCTTGGCCTCCGAAAGTGCTGGGATTATAGGTATGAGCCACTGCACCTGGCTTATCATACTCACACTTTTAAGTCAGATTCACGTTTAACTGTTTTAACAAAAATACTTCATAGGTGGTGCTGTGTATTTTATATCACATCAAATAATGAGGCACACAAAGTCTGGCTGTCTCACTGAAGTGATACTAAGACAATGGCTTTAGTTATTTACAACATGATCCCTCCATTTTGAAGTTCCCCTTCACCCTTTTTTTTGTCGTTTTTTAAATCTCTTTTTCTGTTAGAGACAGTCTCTCTCTGTCACTCAGGCTGGAGTGCAGCGGTGCAATCACAGCTTATTACAGCCTCCATCTCCTGGGCTCAAGTGATCCTCCTACCTCAGCCTCCCAAGTAGCTGGGACCACAGGCACACCCAGCATTTTAAAATTTTTTTGTTGCCTAGGCTGGTCTCAAACTCCTGAGCTCAAGCAATCCTCCCATTTTGGTCTCCCAAAGTGCTGGGATTATAGGCATGAGCCACCGTACCTGGCCCCATTTCACCTTTCTGTCTAATGGTTTCATCCACTGAAGATAGTTAAATGAATCTGTCATTTCATTACAGGCTAAAAAATTGTAATTTTCTAATTCTGTTAAGCCTTCTGCATTTATTAGCTGGAATTCTGTAAAATGAAATTTGCACTCATCACCTAGGGCTACTTGGTTATCCTGAACTGGATACGGTTCATGGAGGAAAGGAAGAATACATTATATTTTTTCCATTTGTTTGATGATTTGCAGAGTAATGAATTGGTGCCCTATTTTTTTCTAATGTTCCATGTGTTTTATTTCCTTGGAGGTAGGGAGGGAGGGCCCTCTCTCTATCATGCATCGTTATACACTTCTGAATTTTTATATATTCATTATGTTTCAATCATCTCATTTCTTATTTTTTTCTTCTTCTTCTTATATTTTGCTCTTTCACCCAGGCTAGAGTGAAGTGGCGTGATCTCAGCTCACTGCAACCTCCACCCCCCAGGTTTAGGTGATTCTCCTGCCTCAGCCTCCCAAGTAGCTGAGATTACAGGTGCCCGCCATCACGCCCAGCTAATTGTATTTTTAGTAGAGATGGGGTTTCGCCATGTTGGCCAGGCTGGTCTCGAACTCCTGACCTCAGGTGATCTACCCACTTCGGCCTCCCAAAGTGCGAGGATTACAAGTGTGAACTACTGCACCCGGCCTCATTTCTTATTTTTTTCTGATGCTCAAGTTGTCCCATCTTTGGTTACTGGGAGCTCCTTCATGTGGGTTCCTGTGCCCTTTACTTAGGGCCCTGTCCTTGCTTTCTGGAATAAACTGTTTCAGACTCATTTTGCGTATGTCCTGCCCCAGACCTAGAATCAGCCATGCCTCTAAGGAACGTTGGTCCCTTTTAGTGGGGAATGAATATGCATCTTTTAAAATTAACTTACTCTCAGCTCATTTACATGACTCTCCAATATCAGCTCAATATCATGACTTACATGATATCAAAATTGCTAACACTGTCAATTCACTGAGTGCTTACTGTGTGCAAAGCACTGTTTTAAGTAAGAAAAAGACCAAGAGTAACAAGGCATAGTCCTTGCCTTCCAGGGGTTCACAATCTAATAATGGAAGAGAGAGTGACATCACGAGTAACTACTACCATACACAGCCAACCTGTGATAAGAATATAGTAGAACTCTGAAGTCTGGATACAATTCAAACTCCTTAGCCTTGCATATAGGGCCTTTTATGCTCTGTTCTCATAAGTAGTACAGACTACTTATGATCAGTAGTCTCTATCTTATCTTATTTATCCATTCATTCCACGGTCCCTGCCCTTAAGGAATGTATTGCATAACAGGGCAGCAAATAATGAAACAGGCCATCATAATGCAGACTGGTAAGTACTACAAGATGTGTGAGCAGGCCAGGCGTGGTGGCTCAACTCTGTAATCCCAGCATTTTGGGAGCTGAAGACAGAGGATCATGAGGTCAGGAGTTTGAGACCAGCCTGGCCAACATGGTGAAACCCAGTCTCTACTAAAAATAAAAAAGTTAGCTAGGCATGGTGGTGGGTGCCTGTAATCCCAGCTACTCGGGAGGCTGATGCAGAATTGCTTGAACCCGGGAGGCGGAGCTTACAGTGAGCCGAGATTGCGCCACTGCACTCCAGCCTGGGCAACAGAGCAAGACTTTGTCTCCAAAAAAAAAAAACAAAAACAGAAAGAAAAAAAAAAGTGTGAACATAGGACATTATGTTCTGGAGTGTCAAGAAAGATTTTCAGAGAAAATGATCAATAAGCTGAGACTCGATGAGCTGAAGTTATTCAGGAAGAGGAAGAAGAGTACAGTAGTGTTCCAGAAGAGGTGCCATCATGATAGGCTCCAGAGGGAAGAGAACAGGGAGCTTCCTGAGAATTGTGAGAAGTTCATTTGGAGCAGGAGCTTAGGGCAAAAGTGAGGATGGATACAACAGTTGAGGACAGAAACATAAAAAGAGATGTCACACACATTTTTTGTACGCTATTTAGCCTTTCGCCTAAGGGCAGTGGGAAGCCATTCAAAGGCTTCCCAGGAGGAGTTACATGATCAGATTTGTGCTTCAGAAGGATTCCTCTGTTGTAATGGAGAATGGGCTGGAAAGGAGCAAGAGTGAAGGCAGACAGACCAGCCAGGAAAACACTGTAGGAGCCCAGAACTGAGATAACTGGGCCTGAGCGAGTGGCCATGGAAAGAAGTGGACGTTATCCAGAGATAGTAAAGGAGCAATAAATAAGGCATGCGGTGAGTGGCTGGATTCCGGAAAAGGTGAAGGGGAGAGAGGAGGCAAGGGTGACTTCCAGGACTCTGGCTTAGGTGATCTGGGGATAATGACATCATTCCCTGTGTTAGGAAACACAAGAGGAAAGTCAGGTTCCAGAAGGAAGATGCTGAGTTCTCTTTTGAATATATTGACTTTAAGGTTCCTATGAGACATACAGAAGATGTCCAGTGGATACTTGTGTTTGCGGACTTAACTGTCAGGGCAGGCAGATGAGGTAGAGATATAATTGTGATAGCCACACATACAACACAGAGTTAGGGGAGGCAAAGAGGGTCGGGCGCGGTGGCTCACACATGTAATCCCAGCACTTTGGGAAGCCGAGGCGGGAGGATCACCTGAGATCAGACCAATCTAACCGACCTGGCCAACATGGCAAAACTCCTGTCTCCACTAAAAAATACAAAAATTAGCTGGGTTTGGTGGCAGGCACCTGGAGTCCTAGCTACTCAGGAGGCTGAGGCAGGATAATCTCTTGAGCCCAGGAGGTGGAGGTTGCAGTGAGCCAAGATTGCGCCACTGCACTCCAGCCTGGGAAACAGCGAGACTCAGTCTCAAAAAAAGGAGAGGCAAAGAGGAGAGAAAAATCCCCCATGGAACTTTATCATACATCATCACTTCTTACCTATATGGCTTTTGACTTCCAATAGCGGGACTGAACTTACTAGCATAGAAGGGATCTTGTAAAAGGGTAGCTTTCTGAAAAAGGAAAAAGTAGAAATTGTTAGAATTTTTATTTACTGAAGATCAATTCCCCCTACCTTTAGTCAATATTATATATCTATTCTTTAAGCCCTCCTATAGTACACGATTTGTTTATAAAGCTCATTCAAGTGTTTCACAATACCACAGGGAATTTTTTCTTATCTAGTTTTTTTAAAGTTTTAAATATAACACTTGCTCATTATAAAATGAAATCGTTTATCAAAATCACACAGATATCCTTTACTTTAGATAAAGTAAAGGATAAAGGTTCTCTATTTTTCCCTACCCCTTCCATCCCACTATGCAACGTGTCTGATCATGGAGCCAGGTGCCATGGCTCGCACCTGTAATCTCAGCTACTTTGGAGGCTGAAGCAGGTGGATCACATGAGTCCAGGAGCTGGAAGCTGCAGGGAGTTACAATTGTGCCACTACACTCCAGCCTGGGCAACAGAGCAAGACCTTGTGTCTAACATTTTTTAAAGTATCTATCATCTGTTTGATTTAGGACCTTCCAGGCATATAAAGACATATGAATTATAAACACATAAATTTATAGTATTTATATATTTTTATAATATATATTTAATCCTAAATTATATCACATATATTAATCTGGAACTTGATTTAACTTAATATATGGTGGATGGTTTTTCATGTCTGTGTATATAGATTTTCCAATTGATGGCCCGGCGGGTGGCTCATGCTTGTAATCCCAGCACTTTGGGAGGCCGAGGTGGGCGGATCATGAAGTCAGGAGTTCGAGACCAGCATGGCCAACATGGTGAAACCCTGTCTCTACTAATAATACAAAAATTAGCTGGGCATGGTGGCACATGCCTGTAATCCCAGCTACTCGGGAGGCTGAGGCAGGAGAATTGCTTGAACCTGGGAGGAGGAGGTTGCGGTGAGCCGAGATCACACCATTGCACTCCAGCCTGGGCAACAAGAGCAAAACTCCGTCTCAAAAAAAAAAAAGATTTACCGATTTACTTCAATTTTTTTTTTTTTTAAGGAGACAAGGTGTCACTCTGTCACCCAGGTTGGAGTTGAGTGGCATGATCATACCTCACTGCAGCCTCAAACTCCTGAGCTCAAGCAGTCCTCCTGCCTCAGCCTCCTGAAGAGCTAGGACTACAGACATGTTCTACCATGCCAGGCCAATTTTTCACTTTTTATTTTTTAGTGGGGATGGGGGCTTGCTATGTTGACTAGGCTGGTCTTGAACTCCTAGCTTCAAGCGATCCTCCCTTCTGAGCCTCCCAAAGTGCTAGGATTACAGGCATGAGCCACTGCATCCAACCAATATCAATCCTTTTAATGATTATTTAGTATTCCATAGCATAGATATACAACACTTTTATTAACTATTTCCTTATTAATGGAGTTATTCTTCCTTAAATCTTTAGTGTTGCCATTTCTCATTTATTCTGGGTCCTCAAAATAGACATATAGTGTTCAGCAATTTCTCTAAATAATCTTTTATTTATGTTGAAGTTTAAGACATGTCAGAGGAATTTCTGAAATGTTGCTGATTTGACACTGCAGACAAGCTTTTTTTTTTTTTGAGATGGAGTTTCGCTCTTGTTGCCCAGGCTGGAGTGCAATGGCACAATCTTGGCTAACTGCAACCTCCACCTCCCAGGTTCAAGCAATTCTCCTGCCTCAGTTTCCTGAGTAACTGGGATTACAGGCGCCCACCACCACGGCCAGCTAATTTTTGTATTATTAGTAGAGACAGGGTTTCACCATGTTGGCCAGGCTGGTCTCAAACTCCTGACCTCAGGTGATCCACCCGCCTCATCCACCCAACCTGTCTTGTGCTTAATATCAGAGTGGTGTATTGGGTGGATGGTGGCAGGGGAGATATGTGCTTTTTCTTACTACTTTTGTCATTGTTCTACTTTTTTTTTCTTTTTTTTTTTTTTAAAGCAGCCTTTCTTCCCTCTCCAAATATTTATGTTTTCTTTAAATCCAGAATTTTAATTTGGGGTATCCCATATTTAGCTTTGTAGCAGCTATCTTCACAATGTATACAAGGCAAATTACCACATTTCATCTTTACAAAATTTAAGGCGCTTAACAACCCAGGTGTAACTATTTTTGGTGAATGTTACAGATAAAATAGATTATGGAAGGAGGCTCAGCTCTTTGGAAATCCTTAAAATCAGGATGAGTGCTGGTAATTTCTAATTAGATGGTTTGGGTTAATTTTATGTAAAAGTACAGGGAAAGTTAAAATGTCTAATGTGGCCGGGCACAGTGGCTCACCCCTGTAATCCTAGCACTTTAGGAGGCCGAGGCAGGCAGATCACCTGAGGTCAGGAGTTCAGGAGTAGCCTGGTCAACATGGCGAAACCCTGTCTCTACTAAAATACAAAAATTAGCCAGGCATGGTGGTGCGTGCTTGTAATCCCAGCTACTCGGGACGCTGAGGCAGGAGAATCACTTGAACCCGGGAGGCAGAGGTTGCAGTGAGCCAAGATCACGCCACTACACTCCAGCCTGGGCAACAACAGCGAAACTCCATCTCAAAAAAAAAAAAGAAAAAAAGTGTTTATATTGAACTAGAAGCTTATTGTTAGTAGAATGAGTTCTAACTTGATTTCTCACATGTGAAATATTTGGTTATTCATTTTCCTTCTTTCAAGGAAGAAGTAGAACATTATTGTAATTTTTTAACTTATTTTATTTTTTTAAAATTTTATTTTATATATATTTTTTCAGACAGTCTCACTCTGTTACATAGGCGGGAGTGCAAGTGGCACAATCTTGGCTCACTACAACGTCCACCTCCCAGGCTCAAGTAATCCTCCTCTCAGCTTCCCAAGTACATGCACACCACATGCCTGGCTAATTTTTAGTATTTTTTGTAGAGATGGGATTTCACCATGTTGTCCAGGCTGGTCTCGAATTCCTGAGCTCAGGCAATCCACCTGCTTCAGCCTCCCAAAGTACTGGGATTATACGCATAAGGCACCACGCCTGGCCTTACTTTTTATTTTAAAGATGGGGTCTTGCTTATTGCCCAGGCTGGCATGCAGTAGTGTGCAGCAGAGCTTCTAACTCCTGGGATCAAACGATCCTCCTGTCTCAGCCTCTGGAGTAACTAGTACTGTAGGTGCATGCCACCACACCTGGCTAAGACAACGTTATTTTCAATGAGAGTATCTACCAACTCATAAAGATAGTCTTCCTCCACCCACATTTATTTCAACGGTCATAGAAAAAAAAAATCGGACTACCTAGATTCAAATCCCAGCTCTACACTAGCTATGTGGCTTTGCATATATCATTTAATTTCTCTGTGCTTCAACTTCCTCATCTATAAATTGAGAATAACAGTCCTACCTCATAGGGTTGTTGTAAAAATTAAACAAGTTAATATCCATGAAGCATCAGGCTCCATTCTATTGTTATTATCTAGTAGGAAATTAACAATAGATATTAGTTATTGTTATTGCATTTATTATTGCAAAGACTATTTATAGCTTAGCAGGTGATGAGTTCGCCAGCCTGAGTGCTCCAACCATGTGTCTGCTGCATAATTTAAAAGTAGTGCTAAAACCTGAAGCTGGGCAATTCAGGGAAGCATAAACAGTTATTTTGAAGTATTCACATAGATCTTTTAAAGTCAGTTAAGTTTTCATTTTTCCATTAGAATATATGAGATCTTTTTTTAATAGACCAGAGTTTTCCTCTATTTGTAATTTGTTTACATTTTTAATTTGAAGAAAGCAGTTTAAAAATTTAGAAAGGAATTTTAAATATTTGAAGTCTTCCAAACAGTAGTATAAGAAAAAAATTAAGGATTGTCTTGTAATCTTTCATAATTTTAGCCATTTATAAAACCCTGGCTTCCTAGTTTCTTCTGACTGAAACAGCCCTTAATAATTATTATTATTATATTGAAAGATTAATAATAAAAGGTATATACTACTGAAGATAAAGGGATTCTATTACTCTTTTAATAATTACTTATTTTTTAAATCAATTCTAATAAAAAGGTCCCTAAATAGGAGTTCTGACTCTGTCCCTAAAGTTATATAATCTTGACTAAATTACTTTAAAATGTTGTGTTTTGGCCAGGCGTGGTAGCTCACGCCTGTAATCACAGCACTTTGGGAGGCCAAGGCAGGTGGATCACCTGAGGTCAGGAGTTCGAGACCAGCCTGATCAACATGGCAAAACCCCTTCTCTACCAAAAATACAAAAATTAGCCAGGCTTGGTGGTGGGCACCTATAATCCCAGCTACTCAGGAGGCTGAGGCAAGAGAATCAGTTGAACCCAGGAGGTAGAGGTTGCAGTGAGCCGAGATCACACCACTGTACTCCAGCCTGGGCAATAAGACCAAAACTCCATCTCAAAAAAAAAGAAAAAAAAAACATTTGTGTTTCAGTTACCTCGTTTGTAAAATAAGGACTTAGCCTAGTGATCTCTAGATAAATTTATCTGATCCTATAACAAGGTCTCCCCCATCAACCCACTTTCAATAGCACAGCTAAGCAATATTGACAACGTTGAACCTTACCTGAGGTCTTTGTCACCCCAGCAACTGCAAAAGACCACCTGCTCACACATATTCCAAGATAAGACCCGTCTCCCTCCTTCTTCATGACGTCCTTGACTCACCTTACTCACTTGCCTCTACAAAACCCCAGGTGTTTTTTTGTTTGTTCGTTAGTTTTGTTTTGTTTTGTTTTGTTTTTTAAGACAGAGTCTCCCTCTGTTGCCCTGGAGGGCAGTGGCGCAGTCTCAGCTCACTGCAACCTTCACCTCTCGAGTTCAAATGATTCTCAACCTCCCAAATAGCTGGGATTACAGGCGCGCGCCACCACATTCAGTTTACTTTTGTATTTTTTACTAGAGACAGGGTTTCACCATCTTGGTCAGGCTGGTCTCGAACTTCCGACCTCAAGTGATCCGTCCACCTCGGCCTCCCAAAGTGCTGGGATTACAGGCATGAGCCACCATGCCCGTCCAGAAACTGCTCATTAATGAGCATTTTTCCCTATTGCAATCACCTAAATAAAATCATCTCCTTAATTGTTCAGTACATTTTGTTTTTGAAAATATTATTAAATTCCAAGGCTAAATTTCCAAAATGGGAGGTAAAGGAGGGAGGAGGGGTTATTTACTCTAAAAAATAAAATAAATAAAACTTCAGGTCAAGGTTTACTTAGGGGTACACTTACTATATTATAATTGTTCCATGAACTTTTTAAGTGCAGGAATATTGATGAGGTTGTGGAAATAACATACAAATGAAGTTCTGACTCCTTTTTCTCTAAATTTGAGTTGCTCTGCAAAGGGGAATCTAGGAGGGAATTTCCTAAGTAAAACTCATTTCCGTTCCCACTGCACTTGAAAGGAATTTCACTTATGGAGTTGTTGTGATCTGGAAGTCCCTGGGGTTCTTTTGTGTTTGTTGTGCAAGATGGCTCGCTGACAGCCTTGCCAGTTGCTGGTGCAGACTGAGAGCTCCTCCTGGAGGGGGAAGGTAGGGGTCGAAAGGCACCTTGGCCATGAAGAGACAGCTTTTGGACGCCTGGACGAGGACAGAGAGTTGAGTTCTTGGACGGTGTACTGCTCTCCTGCTGGTCCCTGTCAGGTAGAATTTAGTGTTAAACATGACATGCAAAATTGCACAGTAAGCAACAAAGAGAACTGGTAGTTTAAGACTCTGAACACAAATGTTTTCTCACAAAAGGAATGCTCGTTAAAACAAGGAAGTCATTTCACCTCGCTGGTAATAACCCATTGACTAGAGGAGATATGATACTGCAATCTTTTGGTATACTTTTCTGTTTTCAGAAATAAACTGTATTTCTGAAATACATTTTATTTCATATAATGAAGCACTTTGTATATTGAAAGCATTGTGCCTGTCCTTCATGGAGCCCTGATATTTCCACTGAAAGGACTTTTTCATTCTAGTTTTGAAACCTAATTGTCCTCTAATTGTACATTGCTAATGGATCCTATAAAGAAAAAACTATTCAAATAGGGATATGAAGAGAGGGGTTTTGTTTGTTTATTTGTTTGTTTGAAACAGGGTCTCACTCTATCACCCAGGCTGGAGTACTGTGGTACGATCTGGGCTCACTGTAACTGCCACCTCCCAGGCTCATGTGATCCTCCCACCTCAGCCTCCTGACTAGCTGGGACTACAGGTTCGTGCCACTGTGGCCAGCTAATTTTTGTATTCTTTTGCAGTGATGGGGTGTCACTATGTTGCCCAGGTTGGTCTCAAACTCCTGGGCTCAAGTGATCTGCCCACCTCCAGCTCCATCTCCCAAAGTGCTGGGATTACAGGCCTGCGCCACTGTGCCTGGCCTGAGATTTTTTTAAATGGTGTTTTCTTTAATTCCCCTCCTGGTAATACTCTTCTGATTTTCCCAATAGCATCAGCACTTTTTTCAGAATCAATGCTGTGTCCTTTACCTTCCCTATTCTCTCCAGCAGACCGTGACCTTTCTTTACTTTGCTGCACAAGGAAACACATTAAGGAAGCTTAGAAGTTGCAGAGTTTGGTGAGACCTAAATTCCAATCCTGGCTCTGCCACTTAATGGTTATGTGACCTTTGTTAAACAAAGTTTATGAGAGGCCATTGTTTTCAACTAGCCTCCTGCGTGAGGCCCCAGCAGAACAGACCAAAACAGAAGGGAGTCCCTTGTGCTTAGTACCAGTAATCAAACTGAACTTGGAAACTGACCAGCTTTCCAGAAAAACAGATTCCAGTCAACCTAAGTCAATAATGAAGTAGTGTCCTCTGTTTTAACCCTCTAAGAACAGTAGCTTTGAAACAAATAATCCAATTTTTGTCTCGTTTCAGCTTGCTTCAGCCTTTCTCTGCCTATAAAGTCAACCTCCTCTGCTCAGCTTTTCAGACCATTTCTCCCAATTCTAGAATCACAAATAAAACCAAATCTATGCTTATTTTGTCTTTGACATCTTAGTGGACCTAGGACTTCATTTCCTAATTTTAAAATAGAAACAATAATAGCACCCATCTCATAAGGTTTCTGTGAGGATACATGCAATGAGTTTGCAAAACTGGAAACAATATGTGCAAGCTATTACTATTACCCTATATTGCCTTGAGTTGATGGTTTATCTTTTTTTTTATTTCAATAATTTTGGGGGAAAGTTTATCCTTTTACATTAAGTTATCTTCTCTCTCCCATGAGATTAGAACCGCTACGATAGTAGAAAACTACTTTGTTTTGTAGAGATGAGGGTCTCACTACATTGCCCAGGCTGGACTTAAACTCCTGTCCTCAAGTGATCCTCCTGCCTCAGTCTCCCAAATTGCTGGAGTTGCAGGCATGAGCCTCTGTTCCCAGCTTGAAATCTCTCTTTCATTTTTATAAACTTAAAACTTTTTTGTAGAGATGGGGTCTCACTATGTTGCCAGGGCTGGTCTCAAACTCCTGGGTTCAAGCAATCCCCCTGTCTCAGCCTCCCAAAGTGCTGGGATTACAGCTGTGAGCCACTGTACCCTGCCCCAGCCTACGGTTTCTTAAGTGGAATATTTAACTCATTTATTTTTTAACCTCTCTTATTTCTTGGTGAATACAGTAAAATTTATAAATATAGCTTTAGAGCAGACCTCTAAAGTCTGCTTTAGCTCAATTGCATGTACTTTGATATGTATTGTCATTAAGTTCTAAGTATCTTTTAATTTCCTTTTTTTCAGCAGTTTGATCATGATGTGTTTGGATGTGGAATTTTTTTGAGTTTATCTTTTTTGGGGTTCACTGAGTTTCTTGAACCTATAAGTGTATGTCTTTTGCCAAATTTGGAGAATTTTCTGTCATTATTCCTCCAAATACTTCTTTTCATTAATTTTTTTACATTTAATTAATTAATTAATTACTTTTTTTTAGAGACAGAGTCTCACTATGTTACCCACGCTGGTTTTGAACTCCTGGGCTCAAGCAATCCTCCTGCCTAGGCCTCCCAAAGTGCTAGGATTACAGGCATGAGCCATTGTGCCTGGCTATTTTTCTGCACTATACTTTTTCTCCTCTGCTTCCGAGACTCTGAAGACATGAATACTAGATCTTTCATACTGCCACACAGTCCCCTGAGATTCTGTTTGTCTTTTCCTTCAATCTTTATTCTCTTTTGCTCAGACTAGATAATTTCTGTTCATCTATCTTCAAATTCAATGACTTTCCTCTATCATCTCCATTCCAGCTATTGAGCCATTCAGTGAATTTTTAAAATTTCAGTTATTGCAGTATGTTTTTCATTCTAAACTTTCCATTTGGTCCCTTTTTTATGTCTTCTGTTTCTCTGCTGAGACTTTCTGTCGTTCCATTTGCTTCAAAGGGGTTCATAATTATTTCTTGGAGCATGGTTATAATAGTTGCCTTAAAGTCTTTGGTTGGGCCAGGCATGGTGGCTTATTTCTGTAATCCCAGTACTTTGGGAGGCTGAAGTGGGAGGATCACTTGAGGCCCAGGAGTTCAAGACCAACCTGGCCAACACAGCAAGGCCCCATTTCTATTAATAAAGAAAAAAAAAAATCTTTTGTACTTCAAACATCTGTGTCATCTTGGGATTATTATCTATTGTCCTTCATAAAATGTTGAAATTTTCCTAGCTCTCCAAATGTCAAGCAATTTTTATTGCATCTGGGACATTTTGAATATTACGTGATTCTGGGTCTTACTTAAATTCTATGGAGAAGATTGATTTTTTCAAAAATCAGGCAATCAATTGTTGTATGTATTCCATTCAGGATTTTTACTTGCATTCAGTGGGAAAAGTGGAGGAAAGTGTGCTTACTCCAACTTGATCTGAATCAAAACCTTCTTGATTAATTTTATTAATATCAAAATTAAAATGATATTCAATAAAGACACCACATAGATAAAGCTAACAGATAGCTAACAAAATGGGAGGTGATATTCGGAATGTCTAAAAACAACAAGCAGATTAATATATAGAATGTACCAAACAATTCTGCTCCTGACTATATATGCAGTGAAAATTTTCAAACAGGTATATAAACGGAAGGTAGGGAGGGACAAAAAGGAAAAGAAGATAGGAATAAAAGGATGGAGGAGAGTAAAGAGGATAGGAAGAAGGTATATTGATTCTATCTCAATGCTCAATAATTTTTTTATATTTTTATACATATTTGTTAACAGTAATAAACTGAGAAAATTATATTAATATGTAAGAGAATATATCACTGGGCATGGTGACTCATGCCTGTAATCCTGGCACTTTGGGAAGCTGAGGTGGGCGGATTGTTTGAGACCAGGAGTTCAAGACCAGCCTGACCAACATGGCAAAACCCCGTCTTTACTAAAAATACAAAAATTAGCTGGGTGTGGTGCCACATGCCTATAATCCCAGCTACTTGGGAGGCTGATGCACGAGAATCGACTGAACCTGGGAGGTGGAGGTTGCAATGAGATCGCACCACTGCACTCCAGCCTGGGTGACAGGGCGAGACTCTGCCTCAAAAAGAAAACACAAAAAATTAGCCAGGCATGGTAGCATGTGCCTGTAGTCCCAGCTACTTGGGGGACTGCAGTGGGAGGATCACTTGAGCCCAGGAGGTTGAGGCTGCAGTGAGCTGAAATCTTGCCGCTGCACTCCAGCCTGGGTGACAAAGTGAGACCCTATCTGGAAAAAAAAAAAAAAGAGAGTATATCTATCTAATATTTTCAGTTTATTTTGAGAAATAATCAAAAAATAAAGACTTAGAACAAATATTGAAGTCTTTGAATCTTTACTCTTGAGTTTCTAAACACCCTGGATTCATACATTTACACACATAGTATATTTACATAAACACAGGACTTGGTCCTATAATAGAACTAGAACAATCTATTGTATAAGAAATTCTTAGAAAATTAAGAATGGTACCTCATGCCATATTATTGCACAACAGCATTTTTATTTTTTAAATAACACAGTATTACTAGTGAGAATAGAAAAAGAAGAAAGCCCCCCACGGGCTTGATCAAAGATTCTGAGGATGCTGAACAGTCATTATTCTGTGATTGACTTACTGATCATCAGCAGTAACAAAAGAGCTACGTTTGATAATAATACAGACTCACTATGTGCCACACAGAGTTTAAGTACCTTATATGTACATGATTTAGCCCTTACATGTCATGCCTGTGGGATAGGTACTATTATGAGCCCTTCCACCTATGAGAAGAGTCAAGCCCGGAAAGATTAAATAGCTAGCTTAAGGCAGAGTCAGGATTTGAAGTAGCTCCAGAGCCTGTATGTTTAACTACTATGAGAGATGAATATGCGAGAGGTATTTAAAGGCCTGTTGTTTACTATTACCCTGAAAAGTAATCATACACACTTTATGTAAGTCTGATGTTCCAAGGTAACAACATCCGTCTTGTGACCTGCAGCTTCTCATCATTAGGCCTAAAACATGGCACCTAGGAGATGCTTCAAATCTCTGTACATGATAACGTCCTTTAGTCCTCTACTTAGTGTTTTCTATCCCACCCTGCCTTTTGTTTAGGCTTCTGACTCAAATGTTTAATTACGGAGATGACTGTGCTAGAAAACTATGGGACAGTAGACCCAGCTCCCTCTTCACCCTCTTTGTTTGGAAACTACTTCTCTACACACAGAGCACACAGAAGCTGCCATGTTTTTAAAGACCCTGATCTGTTGGCTGTGATGAACATTTTTCAGCAGTGTGTCATTTACTCAAGCTGGGCAACCAGAGACTTTCTTCAGGATTTAAAAATTCAGTATAAGAAAGTGGGTGAGTTAGCCTTTGTCTGGTGGGTGGAAGCTGTAAAATGTGAATTTAAGACAGCCAGTGACTCATTTGCTGCCCCATGGAGGATGTGGTGTTCAGGGAGAGAAGATGCAATTGACAAACAAACATCAGAGAAGGAGACAGGGACCGAGTCCTGGGACACTCAAGCCCCCAGTTCCAGCTGTGTCTAAATTCCGTTCTTACCATTCCTACGTTCCCAGGATTCCAATTCTAAATTTTACTAAGTATTAATACCTTTAAAATAGAACACAGAGCCCAGCAATTCAAATATGCCAGATTAGACTGACAGATAGGTCTATGTCTATGTCTATATCTTTATATATTTCCATTTCTAAATATATCCGTTGAATGAATACTGAATTTCATGAGTTGACCCAGTAATTCCTATAAATTCCCTTTTTAAACCTAAAATGCATATCTGTCACTTTTAACAGAGTTTTAACCTCCACAGTAACCTAAAACAACTACTGCAAACATTTACTCTTTTTTTTTTTTTGCCAAGACAGGGTCTTACTCTGTCACCCAGGCTGGAATGCAGTGGTGTGAGTAGCTTGGACTAGAGGGACATGCCACCAGCCCAGCTAATTGTTGCTTTTTTTTTTTAAAGAGATGGGGTTTCTCCATGTTGCTCAGGCCGGTCTTGAACTCCTGCGCTCAAACAGTCTACCCACCTTGGCCTCCCAAAGTGCTGGTATTACAGGCGTGAGCCATCACGCTCAGCTGCAAACATGAACTAAAAACCTCTTTTATTTTTCTAATTTGGAGGAAAACAATGGAACTCTCAAAGTATCCTAGAAATGTGGGGAATTACATGCTGAAATGAAGACTTCAGTCTGGGAGCATGTGGCTGCCTATTCCTAGAACTGCCCCTCCCTCAATCCTTCCAGTTACAGAGACCATGTTAAGAATTTCACTCAGTGCCCTGCTACAAAGCAGAGCCCTACCCCGAGAAGCTCATAAGTCACATTCTTCAGGGCAATATTGGAAATACATCAACTCTGCCCAAACATGGTTTATTATTACATGGATTTAGAGCAAATCGCACTCCCACAAGCCAATATTATGCAAGCCAGGCTACATTGTAAAGAATATGATTATTCATTCAACACATATTAAGCACCTAGTATGTACCAAGCACTGGGCCAACACTAGGAATATATCAGTGCACAAGAATATCTAGGTCCCAGCTCTCATGGAGCTTGCATTCTAGTGGGCAGACAGACAGTAAGCAATGCACATGTAGTTATAACTTATGAAAGTGCAATGAAATCAACAAAGCAGTTTGATAAAGAAAACCTGTGTGTGTTGACGGGTGGCATACTTCAAACTAGGTGATCAAGCAAGATCTCTCTGGGATGCAGACATTTAAGCTAAGATCTGAAGGATGAGAAAGAGTGAGCCATGTGAAAAGCAATGTTAAGAGGGGTAAGAAATTCAAAGGTCTGAGCTAGAAAGAGTTTGCAGTGCTCTATTGAGATGAGTGAGAGAAGTAAGAGATCAAGCTGGAGTGGCAGGCAATGGCCAGGTCTTGCAGGGATGTCTAAATGTGTTAAAAGGTTTATTTGCTGTGCCGTGGAATACCACTGAAAGGTTTTAAGCAAGAAAGGAACATTTGGAAAAGATCATTTTGGCTTTAAGGTGGATAATGGATTCAGGCAGAGGCAGGCAGCTGCTGAGAATGGAGGTGGAGGGTGTAGTTACAGATGTTGCAGAAGTGATGAGAGATGATAGTGGGGTTTTAGCTGTGGAGATAGAAGTTGATGGGTGAGTTAGATACAAATTATGAACTCAGGAGTTCCAATACTCCAGGGGAAGATTGATGTCGTTGTAGATTATTTAGGCCAGCAATTCTCAAACCTTGGTAGCTAGCTAACAGAATCATCTAGGTAGCTACCAAAAACAGACAACTGAACCCTGTCCCTAAAGCTGAGGATTCAACAGCCTGGAGTAGAGTCTAGGAGTCTGTACTCTCCATGAGCCCTTGGGAGATTCTTATACGTGGCCAAAATAGAAATAAACATGAACTTTCCCCATTATTCCAAGTCAGCTTTATTTCCACACCCCAGAAGATCTAGGCTAAGTCCTCACATCGCCTAGTCAGCATATATTAAGAGTGTAGACTAATCTCAAAGCAGTAACACCACATTCAGCAGCAGCAGTGGAGCTGGGCATAGTGGCGCACGCCTGTAATCCCAGCTACCTAGGAGGTCGAGGCTTTAGTGAGCCATAATCTCACCGCTGTACTCCAGCCTAGGCAGTCAGAACCTGTCTCAAAAAAGAAATAAAAGAAGAAGAGGAAGAAAAGAAGCAGCAGCAATGAGTATCCTAGATTCTAACTTTCTGGTAAGCAAATTCAAGCCCCTACAGTCTATTTAACTTTACACCGAAGGACTGCTGGGGGCAAATGAGATCTCATATTCAATTGACTTCTCTAACTAACCTTGTATGGGATATTTAACTTTGTTAAGAAAGTTTTCTAAAAGTGTGTGGTTTTGTCTTTGTAGAAAAGGCAGAATAGTACGCATACATGAATCTTTGATAATCGAGGTCCTTCTGAACTTCGGGATTATCTTCATTAATATAATCTGGAAATGAAATTGATGAGTTGGCTTGAAACAGCAGGCTCCCAAAGGCAAAAGCCAAAAGAAGGGGAGACTTTAGTGCCCCCACTCCCTGGGATCTCCAATAGTCTTCCCCTGAGTGAGCCAGTACAAATAAATATCTATGCCACATAAAAGCAATGTATTTGTGCCTGCTAAAGAAAAAAGAGTTTCAATCTACCCCACATAGACATACAGTCTAGGTAAATGAATTCCCTAACCTCCCCTATTGCTGCCCCAAAGATCTTTTTTATAGAAATTCCAGAACCATCACTGACTCCAGGAAGGATCTAACACCAGTGCAAATCCTCTTCTTTATATATGGGTATAAACCTAAAATTTTACTAGTTTTTTCTGCCTCCAGCCAAGATGGGACCCTATATACCCTCCCACCTGAAACAACCAAAAATTGGATAAAATATATGCAAAAATAGACTTCAGGACACTAGACACCAGGCAATGAAAGACAATGAGCCCTGGTAGATGGGAAATAATCAAGGTGAGACCTAACGATTGCCCCAGTTTACTGCCTTGAAAAAAGTCTCCAGGGCACAGTGTAGAGACGAGGGGGGTGATACATACTGATTGTGGTAATGGTTTCATGGGGAGATAGATATGATAAAACATATATGCACAGTTTATTGTGTGTCAATCATACCTCAGTAAAGCTGTTACAACAAAATTCTCAAAATAGAACTTTTTTCCTGGAGCTGCTGGCTTTCATGCCTGCTAAAATGGAAATCCCACCAAAGGAATAACCATTTTAAATCTGTATTATTAAATTATCACAATGTGCCGGGCACAGTGACTCACGCTGGTAATCCCAGCACTTGGGACCACCACCAGCCGAGGCAGGTGGATTACAAGACCGGGAGTTCGAGACCAGCCTGACAAACAGGTGAAACCCCGTCTCTACCAAAAATACAAAAAAATTAGCCGGGTGTGGTGGCGGGTGCCTGCAATCCCAGCTAGTCAGGAGGCTGAGGCAGGAGAATCGCTTGAACCCGGGAGGCAGAGGTTGTGGTGAGCCGAGATCAAGCCACTGCACTCCAGCCTAGGCGACAAAGCTAGACTCTGCCAAAGAAAGAAAGAAAAGAAAAGAAAGAGAGAGAGGAAGGAAGGAAGGAAGGAAGGAAGGAAGGAAGGAAGGAAGGAAGGAAGGAAGGAAGGAATTATCACAATGTGTTATCAGTAAAAACCCAAACATAAAATTTACAGGAAGAGCAAGGATGCTTGCTAGGTGGTGTGGTTTGAATATTTGTCTCCTCCAAAACTTACATTGAAGTTTAATCCCCAGTATGGCAGTATTGAGAGGTGGGGCCTTTAAGAGGTGACTGGGTAGTGAGGGTTCTGCCCTCATAAATGGATGAATCAATTCATGGATAAGTGGGTTAATGTGTTATCATGGGGATGGAACTGGCTTTATAAGAAGAAATAGACAGACAACTTGAGCTTGCATGCCCAGTCCTCTCGCCATGTGATGTCCTGCACAGCCTAGGAACTCTGCTGAGTGTCCCCACCAGCAAGAAGGCTCTCAGCAAATACAACTCCTTGACCTTGGCCTTCTCAGTGCCCATAACTGTTAGAAATACATTCTTTTCCTTATAAATTAACCAGTTTCAGGTATTCTGTTATATACAACAGAAAACAGACTGAGATACTAGGGAAGGCTAGAGAGAGGACAGCACAGAGAAGGGAGAAAGAGCACAGAATGGGAGAAATGGAAACAAATCTTGACCATTTGACAAGTGTGTTGAGAGCTGGAAGTAGCCAGGTAGTTCCATGAAAATGCATGGTGACTATGGCCCATATTTACCTATGTAACAAATCTGCACCTCCTGCACATGTATCTCAGAACTTAACATAAATAAAGTAACATTTTTTAAAAAGAAAATATGTAGTGGTGTTTTTTAGTTGCCACAATAAATGGGGAGCGTTACTGGCACTTAGTGGACAAAAGCCAGGGAAGCTGAAGTTTCACCGTGTGTGGCCCCATTCTGCACAAGTACAAATGGTACCACACAAATGCCAGCAGCACCCCTTGAGAAATCTGGTGAAAGGAATTCAGCTACACAGGCTGTTGGTTCCTTCTCCAATGCCAGCATTTTAAAGGGGTCTCCATGCGCATTTTAAGCTATGGTTTGCAATGCTTAATAGAACACATTAGACAACTCTGTCTTGGTAAATTTTTTGATGTTTAGCTTCAAATATAATCAGACCCTCCAAAGCCCTGAGAACTCTGACAGGAACACTATAGCTAACTCCTTAACCTTGAACTTAAGCATCTTTAAGAAAATTAGTTACTGTGGCCACTGTCCAACAATTTTCTTATCCAGAATAATTGGCCATAAGGTTAAAATTCTACAAAGCAAATTTGCAATGTATTTAGGAAAAAGAAACTTCCTTAGCTTTTTTTTTTTTTTTTTTTTTTTTTTGTAAGAAAGGAAGTTATAATAATAATGAAATTTAGGTTTGGAAGAGAACTCATAGGTCCTCTTGTTCAAACTGTGAGACCTGGTGAGAATGACAGAAAGGGCAGTGAGAAAAGGTCCCTCCCCAGCGAGCTAAGAAACACAGCATGGCCCACCACGGGTTTGTGAATATCCCCAGGTAGGAGTTCGCTTTTTCTGAACAGCATTTTGCAATGCTTTTCTAATCTGGATATTTCCCCTTGCTATGACCTGTCTTTCTAGGATCCAATTCATATTAATTTTCCCTATGCCTCTATATCCCTTGACTGGCAGCTCCCAGAATCCTACAATCCCTTCTAATATCTAAATAGAGAGCGTGTGTAACAGTATCACACTTTGGCCAGGCACGGTGGCTCACGCCTGTAATCCAAGCGCTTTGGGAGGTCAAGGCGGTCGAATCACGAGGTCAGGAGTTCGAGGTGTGCCTGGCCAATGTGGTGAAGCCCCCCCCCATCTGTACTTACAATACAAAAAGCAGCTGGGCATGGTGGCGGGCACCTGTAATCCCAGCTACTCGCGAGGCTGAGGCAGGAGAATCAGTTGAACCTGGGAGGCAGAGGTTGCAGTGAGCCGAAATCGAGCCACTGCACTCCAGCCTGGGCGTCAGTGCAAGACTCCATCTCAAAAAAAAAAAAAGAAAGAAAGAAAGAAAAGAAAAGAAAAAAAAACAGTATCATACTTTAACTTATGCAACTTTATGCAACTTAAGAAACTCCTTTTTTTTTTTTTGTCCAGGTGCAGTGACTCACGCTGTAATCCCAAGACTGGGAGGCTAAGGTGAGCAGATCACTTGAGGTCAACAGTTCAGTATCAGCCTTGTCAACATGGCAAAACCCCATCTCTACTAAAAGTACCAAAAATTAGGCAGGCATGGTGGTGGGCGCCTGTAATCCCAGATACTCAGGAAACTGAAGCAGGAAAATTGCTTGAACCTGGGAGGCAGAGGTTGCAGTGAGCAGAGATCACACCAATGCACTCCAGCCTGGGTGACAGAGCAAGACTCAGTCTCAAAAAAACAAAAACAAACAAACAAAAACCACGATTCCTTTTCCTTCTTTTTAAATTTACCCAGACTTCTTTCCCACTTTTCAGACTGAAATTTCAACTGCCAGATGAACTTCTCCGCCAGATAAGCCCAGTAGGACCTCAAGCTTAACCTATTTAAACCAGTACTTGAGCGTAATCCCTTCTGACATCCTTATTTCTTTGAAGGGCATCATTATTCAGTCACCCCAGCTGGAAACCACAGTAGTTTCTCTTTCCATCTCTCCTGTTTCAACCAAATGTTAGTACTGTGGATTCTGCCTATGAAATGTCTCTTCCATCCATCCCATTTTCTTTATTCTTGCTACCACTACCCCAGTTCACATTCTAATGACTTTCCACCAATCTCTGGTCTTTCCCCACTTCAATCCATTTTAAGCACAATCGTCGGATTATTTTTCTGTAGTAATGGTTTTTATATCATTCTCATGGTCAAAACTTTCAATAGTTTTTTCATATCCTGTGAAATGAAATGTAAAGTCTTCATCTGGACTTTAAGACCCTCCAAAGTATGGGCCCCATTTCATTTGCAAGTCCTATTTTCAATCCCATGGGGTTAACACATGTTGCATATCTTTCCTGCCTGGATCTCCTCTTCCACTATTCCTCCAACTGCAGTGTTCCCATCTCCAGGCGCCCTGTTCCTTTACCAACTGTCACCAGGCATCTTGATGTCTCTCCACAACTGAATATCATCTGTCTCCTCTTTAAATCTCTTTGAAATTGCTCAGACTCATTCAGGACACTGAGCAGGTGGACTATGCATTTTCTTTATTTGTGCAAATGCTGTATATCTTGGTTAGAATCGGCTTCTCAAGGACAGGATCTATGACTTACTCATCTTTGTATCCATCATAGGGCCTAACATAGTGTCCTACACAGAACTAGACTTCAACAGATGTTTTTGAATTTAATTTTAATGAATTATTTATATTGTGACATCTATATGTTCAGTAATATATAGAAAATTAGAAAAACTATACTATTTAACTGATTTGAATTGAGAAAAAGTTCTCTCAAAAATACTTTCTTCCTTATTGCATACATAAGATTAACAGAACTCAGTCCAAAGCCATTAGTAGAGAAAAAAAAATTAAGAAAAACAAGTTGCAATGTAAAAATGTTTTGATTAGCAAGTTAAACACATACTCCAAACAACAATCTCACCTGAGAGGAGATTCATTCAGGCTTCTGGGCTCTTTGATTCTCCAAAAGGCAAGGCCATTCTTTTCTTCCTTGACTTAAAAAAAAATAGTTATTTGGTCATTAATTAAGTAATTTGATTGAGATTATGAAGAAGACCTAGTCACACATACTGATTGAATGACTGTTCATAAATCCTCACAAAAATTGTAAGTCCAAAATTGTAAGCTGGGTAGCATGGTGGAGCAAAAAGAACTTTGGCTTGACATGAACATGTCCTCAGACAAGCACAGTGGCTCACACCTGTAATACCAACATTTTAGGAGGCTGAAGTGGGAGGATCACTTGAGCTCACATGAGTTCAAGACCAGCCAGGGCAACATAGTGAGATGTCATCTCTACAAAAAATAGAAAATATTAACTGAGTGTGGTAGTGTGCACCCGGATGGAGGATCGCTTGAGCCTAGGTGGTTGAGGATGCCGTGAGCTATGATCACACCACTGCACTCTAGCCTGGGTAACAGAGAAGACCCTGTCTCAAAAATAAAAAACAAAAATAAAATGTAAAAGGTAGGGCCTTTTTGGAAGTGATTAAGTCACTAGGTTTCTGCCCTCATAAACAGGATTAGTACCCTTATAAAAGGTTGACGGGAGTGCCCTAGTCCCACTGCCCCTCCCATCATGTGAGGACAAAGGATTTCTTCCTTCTGCCATGTGAGGATGCAGCAAGAAGTTTCCATCTCTGAAGCAGAGGGCAGCCCTCACCAGACACTGAGTCTGCTGGTGACTAGATCTTGGACTTCCAGCCTCCAGAACTGTGAGAAATAAATTTCTGTTGTTTACAAATTGCCTAGTCTAAGGTATTTTGTTATAGCAGCAGGTGCAGGATAAGACAGTGGTCTGCTGTTATTCTGTCTTTCCAACCTCTCCCTTTTTTGAAGAATTGCTCTCTTCCTATAGTTACCATGAGGGTCCACATCCTTAAATTAAAAAAAATAAAAAGACTTTGCTCCTTCCGTGAAACAAATGATGCTTAAGTTTCAGTGCCCCTGGCGGGGTGCAGTGGCTCACACTTGTAATTACAGCATTTTGGGAGGCTGAGGCAGATGGATCACTGGAGTTCGAGACCAGCCTGGCCAACATGGTGAAACCCAGTTTCTACTAAAAACACAAAAATAGCCAGGCGTGGTAGCGTGCGCCTGTAGTCCCAGCTACTCGGGAGGCTGAGACAGGAGAATCGCTGGAACCTGGGAGGCGGAGGTTGCAGTGACCCAAGATTGCACCACTGCACTTCAGCCTGGACAAAAGAGTGAGACTCTATCTCAAAAAAAAAAAAAAGTTTCAGTGCCCCTCAGTGCATGAGTTCCTTCCAAAGTCTTAGGAGAGACCCTAAAACTGTGTTAACATGGCCAAATGTTTTTATAAGAATTGCAAAGAGAATAATCCACCTCTTCAACCACAACAATTTACGACCACAGGCTCTTCTTCCCACTTTGATTTTTCTTCCATCTCACTTCCTCTCTTGAGAGTGGCTGTAGGCACTTTGTGTTTGTAATTTCTTCTGTCCTGATTTCTTTGGAATGCTGTGGGCATTGTATTTGTACAATGTAAAACAGACATCTTAGTTATTTCAAGGGGGGCGCTCTCCAAATTGTGTGAGTTTCAGTCCCCATAAAACCTAGATCCACTCCTGCCCTAGCCATAGCTGCTGGGTCTAGAGGTGGACTGCTGACCCAGTCTGGGCCAATCAATGTCTTGCCCCGGATTTGTGACATTTGTTCTTGAGAGACAGGTCTAGAAGTCTTTGGAGCTGGCTGGATCCTAGGAGGAGGTCCTGGCCAGGCTGCTCAGGCCCTGGAACAGGCACCTGGGTTCCTGGTCTTCCACTATTTGGCTCTTTTGTTTCCCTTTTGATTCCCTAGGAGACTCCAAAATCTCCCAACAAATTCCCCTTGACATCAAGATAGGCAGAATCAGTTTTTTCTATTTGGAATTTAAGAAACTTTAAGACCCCAATCAACACAATCACTTGTAAAAGTTGGCATTTCACAAATAATGGTACTAAAGGTGATGCAAATAATGCCTTTGTACATTGCTGGAATTAAATGGAAGCACTTATGACTCATCAATCAGACAGGTTTGAGCCCATCTCCTGCTTCAGATCACAAATTACAGAATGTCTAGGAGGTAAACCATTTGGTCCTGGTGATACAGCAATACCAACCCAGGGAGCAAGCAGCTTGGAGGAGAGCAGGAAATCTAGAGCACATCACTGCTGGCATGCTGGAAAGGAGGACGAGATCACCGAGGCTTATCTGTTAGGATGTTAGTGTTACCTGCACAATCATCCTGTAACAGTCTTAAGTTGTCTCTTAAACCTCATTCCATCCAATTCACTAACCAAACTTGAATTCTCTCTTTTTTGTGCATGGTCATTAAAAAGTTCAGAAAAAACAACTTTAGTCTTCACGTCCCTGCCTCTTTCTATGTTGGCTTTATTTTATTTATTTATTTATTTTTATTTGTTTGTTTGCTGAGACAAAAGTCTCACTCTGTTGCCCAGGCTGGAGTGCAGTGACACAATCTCGGTTCACTGCGGCCTCCACCTCCCGGGCTCAAGCAATCCTCCCACCTCAGCCTCCTGAATAGCTGGGATTACAGACGCCCACCACCATGCCCGGCTAATTTTTGCATTTTTAGTAGAGACGGGGTTTCACCACTTTGGCCAGGCTGGTCTCAAACTCCTGACCTCAAGTGATCCGCCCGGCTTGGCCTCCTAACGTGCTGGGATTCCAGGTGTGAGCCACTGTGCCCGGCCTATGTTAGCTTTAAATTTCACTTTGTAACAATGGTCTGGAGAATTAAGATCATCTGTGCTCTCCACTCAGAAATAAAGTATAGTTCAATCTGTTTCTGTACTTGGTGGAAAGTCTGGTCTCCCGGACACCAAGGACCAGAGTCTGGCAGGTGTAAGGCAATAATGACAAGAGAGCCTGAGTGCAGGGTCATCTGCTGCTGTGTTGTCTAGTGTGCATGTAGCAGTTGACACCCTTCTTCAGTGGCTTGGTTATTAATTCCTTCAGTCATTTAGCATGATGCATATCTTATGGAATGCTTGGTAGTACGGGCCAGCTGAGGACCATTTTTTAGAAGGGACACTACAAGAATAAGACATCTGCTTTCTCTGTTGCAAGAGGTTCAATTACATTCATAAAGTCCCATTCCTGTGGGGAAGATCGTCAAGCTTTCATATGTAAAAACTATCCATGAAACCTGAGCGACTCGTCAGTTTCTTGTGCTTTTACTTTTGCCCCACATCACTGGTTTTAGAAAATCTCTAGGTTTTATATTTATTTTTTAAAATTACACACACATACATACAGTTGTCCCTCAGTATCCATGGAAAATTGGTTCTAGGATCTCCCCTGGAAACCAAAATCTGAGTATGCTCAAGTGCCTGATAGAAAATGGTATAGTATTTTCATACAACCTATGCATACCCTCCCATATACTTTCAATAATCTCTAGATTATTTATAATACTAACTACAACAAAAAATGTCATGTACATAGTTCTACTGTATTGTTTAGGGAATAATGACAAGAAAAAGGTCTGTACATGTACAGCACAGATTCAATTCTTTTTTAGTATGATTTCTGTCCTCTGTTGGCTAAATCTATGAATGTGGAACTCACGAATATGGAGAGCAAATATTCACCGCAGCTCTAGAATAATAGAAAAGACATTTTATAAAGGCTTTTATGGTATTACTAAACTTTGGTTCGGTTTAGATTTTGTTAAACTATGTTTCAATCTGGTTGGGGATTTGTCTATTTAATTTTATGCCAATATTTCAAAACATACCACTAAAGCCTGTAAGGTCTTTTCTGTTTTTCTAGAGCTGCAGTGAATATTTGAAAACACTAGTTACCTGTGTCTATTTAAATGTAAACTTAAATTCAGTTATTCAGCAGCACTAGCCACATTTGAAAAGCCCAGTGGCCACAGGTGGCCAATAGCTACTGTATTAGACATGATTAGACAAGATATGGAACATCTCCATCATTGCCAAAAGGTAATGCTGTTTTAGAATGTACCTGAAACTGAAACTAAGTGGTTAATAAACCAATCAATTCAAGAGCTTTTGTGGCCAGGTGTAGTGGCTCATGCCTATAATCCCAGCACTTTGGGAGGCCAAGGCGGGTGGATCACCTGAGGTCAGGAGTTCGAGACCAGCCTGGCCAAATAGAGAAACCCCGTCTCTATTAAAACTACAAAAATTAGCCAGGTATGGTGGCAGGTGTTGGTAATCCCAGCTACTCAGGAGGCTGAGGCAGGGAGAACTGCTCGAACCTGGGAGGCAGAGGTTGCAGTGAGACGAGATTGCGCCACTGCACTCCAGCCTGGGTGACAGAGTGAGACTTCATCTCAAAAAAAAAAAAAAAAAAGAGCTTTTGCTACTAATACAGTTCAATCCTGTCACTCTGTTCCCATCTGCATTGTTCATTTAGAGTTTAATAACCATCCTCTTTCATCTAAATGTAAAAAGTACAATTCAGGTATGGCATGTTGGCTCACACCTGTAATCCAAGCACTTCACGAGGCTGAGGCAGGAGGATTGCTTGAGGCTTGAAGTTTGAGATCAGCCTTGGCAATTCAAAGTGCTAATTGTGGCCCATATAAGAACATATGTATACTACAAAGAAAAGCATCTTTTCCTCTATATATTCAGAAAAGTGGGGTCTAATTAGGAATCCTGTTACAAATGTGATAATTTAAACTAAGTATTTTTACTAGAAGTGGTTTCCAACGTTGAGCTTGCTTTGTTCAGATGACGGAGTTGATTGGACCATGGGCACCTGTATCACATGACAAAAATATCCCCTAGGCTTTTTTACCCAAGAGGTTTGGAGTTAGTCCTAATAATTACCTTTATTTAAGTGCTCAGTAGTTATCGGGTGCCGCTGCTCTAGGCATGACATCATCATTAGTAACATATTAAAGAGTCTAGCAATGACTATTGTCAAATAGATGGTCGGGTAGGTTTGGGCCTGTCTCTTGCTTTAGGACACATATTGCAGAATGTCTCTGAGGTGAACCACTGGGGCCCTATATACATAGCAATACCTGACTCAGGGAACAAGCAGCTGGAAGAACAGAAAACACACAGCATCACTGTTGACATAATGGAAAAGGGGAGTGTTTTCTATCTTGTAATGTAGCTGGGGCTCCTTGTGACAGTGGTAGTCTTGTGTTGTCAAAAGCCCCCACACCCAAGTGTCAGATGGTACTTTTGGGAATGAAAGTAGAGAACAGGTGGGGGCAAGTGTTATTCTATGAATAGCCCTGCACATCAGCACAGGACAAATTCTTCACTAATTTTAACATCACTTGCAAATTTTCTAGGAATTTATTTTTTATTTATTTATTTTTTTTTTTTTTGAGATGGAGTCTCGCTCTGTCGCCCAGGCTGGAGTGCAGTGGCGCGATCTCCACTCACTGCAAGCTCCTCCTACCGGGTTCACACCATTCTCCTGCCTCAGCCTCCCATATAGCTGGGACTACAGGTGCCCGCCACCGCGCCTGGCTAATTTTTGTATTTTTAGTAGAGATGGGGTTTCACTGTGTTAGCCAGGATGGTCTCGATCTCCTGACCTCATGATCCACCCGTCTCGGACTCCCAAAGTGCTGGGATTACAGGCGTGAGCCACCACGCCTGGCATTTTCTAGGAATTTAAATGTCATCAAACTTCAATCTGTTTTACTACATTATTTTTCTATGTGTTTTTATTTTCCTATACATGTTGAAGGGAAAAAAAAGCCAAGAATAATTATGCTTGTGGACAAGGATAAATATGCATTTAAGGCAACCAACACCAGTTAGATGCCCTAATTAGTGTGACAGGAGACCTGATGAACAACCAGGGATTTGATAAACCTGCTAATAACAAATTCTACAGTTTCCATGCCACAGTGTGTCAGCATGGAAAGGTGCTCATCCATGAAAGTGTAAAAACACCACACAGTTTTCTCACACATCGTAGCTCTGAGTCTGACTTAGAATAAAGTCTAGTGGACAATGAATGGGCTGAATGGGCTGGTCTAGCTACACAAGCTGGATGCCAGAAGTAGAAGGGCCTATCCAGCTCCTCGGACCTTCATCCTTCCTTCTTCTTCTATGCTAAAGATTCAATCTTAAGGGCTGACTTCATTAAGTCAGCGCCACCCCCCCCAGCTGTGTACCCTGCCCTGCCCACCTTATTTCATGTAATACAACAACTCTGTGAAGCTAGTAATGGAGATGACGAATCTGAGACTCACAAAGTTTAAGTGACCTGCTGAAGGTCACACATCCAGGAAATATGAGAAACAGAATTCAAACCTGGGCTTAGTGAAATGCAAAGTCCATGTTCTTCTTCTATGCTTTTCATCAACTCCCAATTACAGGGACAGATACCTTAAAAAGGCTAATATATCAATATATCTATATAGATGTAGATATACAGATATATCTGAGCTATTTTTACTCACTTCGGACACCAAGTGTGCGATTTTTTTTTTCTTTCACCCAAAGCCAATTCTCTAATTCTCTACATACCAACGGGGAGTACTACAATTCAACTCCATTCTGCCATTCACTACTTGGCAGTAGCACAGACCCCACAGGTTAAGGGCTCAGTCCCACAAGACTGCCGTAACTTCAGAGGCCAATTGCAACTCCCAGGTTTCCACCTGTATTTCTGACCAACCAGCTATAAATCAGGGCTCCCCATGAAGTGAACCAGAACATGCCACCCAAAATATGCCACTTTGGCATATTGGTTATTTTGACCTGAAGGTGCTTGAGAGACAGCAGATGTAGGGAGGGCTCTCTGATCTATACCTTTCTACCTTAAAACAGGACATAGACCAGGCACAGTGGCTCATGCCTGTAATCCCAGCACTTTGGGAGGCTGAGGCAGGCAGATGATTTGAGGCCAGCAGTTTGAGAACAGCCTGGTCAACATGGCAAAAACCCGACTCTACTAAAAATACAAAAATTAGCCACGTGTGGTAGTGCGTGCCTGTAATCCCAGTTGCTCAGGAGGCTGAGGCACAAGAATCATTTGAACCTGAGGAGTGGAGGTTGCAGTGAGCTGAGATCACACCACTGTGCTCCATCCAGCCTGGGTGACAGAGCAAAATTCTGTAAAAAAAAGAAAAAAAAAAAAAAACACCAGGACATAAATTTCCCATGAGAAATGCAACCTCTTTATACCAGGAAGAGGAGAACATTCTTTTTTTTTTTTTTTTACTTTCGGATGAACTGGAGGTGAGTCCTGATCATATTACCTGAAGCTTTCCACCACTGTGACCAATTAGGCAAGGCACTGGTGACAGAGGGGCATCACTGATAAATACAGAGCAATACTGGGGCAGTAAAGGGGAAGCTACAGAGACATTTGTGTTTCTTCAAATATCAGAAGCTTCCACATCACAGCAGGAGAGCTGAGGACGAGCTCCACCTCCCAAAGGCCTAGTCCAAAAACTTCCCATTGGCATTGGCCCTAAACAAGCCCCCCTGACTTCTGGCATCATCTGCTGGACTATGAGATCCAGCCGGCTTTACAGGGTATTGGAAACCTTTATTTTACGATCCCCATTATATATCTCAACTGCACCAGCTCTGTCCTCCAGCAGGCAGGACTCTTGGTCAATTTGGACATCAACATCATTTTTGGTGGCAATTTTGTACATAGGGATTACCTTTTGCATTGTAGCCTTTACCAGAGGGAAATCTTGTTTCCTGCAACAATGAATCATTCAGGGCTCCAGCAACTGGTACAAACCTGTGATAAGGTCATCTCGCTCTGAGGACTTTGAGTCTTGCTTGATTCATCAAATTGGACATCTGAATTTTCTTCTTCTGCTCAATCTGTTTCTCTTTCTTCTCATAATATTCCATAATCTTTAGTCTTTGGGCTTGCACAAGCCAATCTTTGTCTATGTTGAACTCTTCTTCTACCTTTGCATCTACTTCTTCTGCCTTCTCATTGGCTTCTTGTTCAACAAAAGCCATCATATGCTTTATCTGCTTTTGCACATCAGCATTGCTGAGAGCCATGGTGAGAGCAATGCTAGCCCAGTGAGCAACAGGCTTGAGTTTAGGTTTGAAGGGTGAGGTGGGAGGAATGGGCAGAGGAAACCCCTGCACAGATCTTGGTTTCCTTTACTTTTTGAGAACATTCTTATCAACAGAAGTGAGGCATGGACACTGAGATGAATCTGTACAAACACTAAAATAAGTCTTCCATTAATTTTCACCATATATTTCCTAGTCATTTTCCCACAGTTCACTGTGCATAGCCCAAGACCCTTTGCCTTGTCTTGTCACAGCTCTACAATTTATCATTCTTTGTTGACATGGTATGTAAGCGCTCAGGTCTGTCAGCTTCTTTGGGTCTTCATTTCTCTTATATGAAGGTTCCCCTGCCATGTAAAATTGTTAATGTCAAATAAAATGTGTATCCTTATCTCCTGTTAACCTGCCTTGTCTCAGTTTAATCCTTAGGCACAGCCACAAAACCTAAGAAGGTGGAGGAAAAGTCTTTCCTCCCTTTACCACAAGCACCTCCTTGGGTTTAATAATTTGCAAGAACAGCTCACAGAACTCAGGAAAGTGTTTCATTTACCATTACCAGTTTATTATAAAGGATTATCTTCAGGAATAGCCAAATGGAAGAGATGCATTGAGCAGGGCATCAGGGGAGGGCTGCAAAGCCTCCATGCCCTCTCCTGGTGTACCACTATCCCAAGAACTTAATGTGGTCACCAACTTGGGAGCCCTCCAAACCCCGTCAGTTAAGGATTTTTTTAGTTTTTGTTTGTTTGTTTGTTTGTTTTTCAGACAGGGTCTTCCTCTGTCACCCAGGCTGGAGTGCAGTGGTGCAATCATGGCTCGGTATAGCCTCAACCTCCCAGGCTCAAGTGATTCTCCCACCTCAGCCTCCTGAGTAGCTGGGACTACAGGTGTGCACCACCACACCCAGCTAATTTTTGTATTTTTTGAAGAGACAGGGTTTGGCCATGTTTCCCAGGCTGGTCTCAAACTCCTGCCTTAAGTGATTGTCCCCACTTAGCCTCTCAAAGTGCTGGAATTACAAGTGTGAGCCACCACGCTTGTATTAGTCAGTGTTCTCTAGAGGGACAGAATTAATGGAATAAATATAGAGAGCCCAATGTGTCCAGGTGGATATGAAAACTTCCAGTTCTACATATATGATAACTTCCATATATATATGGGAGTTTATTAAGTATTAACTCACACGGTCACAAGGTCCCACAATAGGCTGTCTACCAGCTGAAGAGCAAGGAGAGCCAGTCCGAGTTCCAAAACTGAAGAACTTGGAGTCTAATGTTTGAGAGCAGGAAGCGTCCAGCATGGGAGAAAGATGTAGGCTGGGAGGCTAGGCCAGTCTCTGTTTTCACATTTTTCTGCCTGCTTATATTCTAGCTACGCTGGCAGATGATTAGATTGTGCCTACCCGGAATAAGGCGGGTCTGCCTTTCCCAGCCCACTGACTCAAATGTTAATTTCCTCTGGCAACACCCTCACAGAGACACCCAGGATCAATACTTTCTATCCTTCAATCGAATGAAGTTGACACTCAGTATTAACCATCACAAGTCCACCCCTTGTCAACCTGAACCCATACACATCTCCTGAGATCATACAAATCTTCAAATAAGGACAATAATAAGATCATAATTATGCCTAGCATAATACAACTATCCTTTGCACAACCGGAAATGCAACAATCCCCAACCCAAATACTATTTCATAAAGTTAACAATACCTAAATGCTGATGAGAAGTAAATAAATCTTATGTCACATGCTAAAGGAAAAAGGAAATAAAACGAAGATATTTTCTTAGTACAAGTATATACATGCACAAATATGTTTTTAATGAAAGAAGGAGGAAATACTCATGACAACTACAGTCCTCGTTTCTGCAGCTGGTCATGTTGTCATAGCTGGTATTGATGACTGCTTTCTTCTACTACCCATTCTGTATATTTTTGCCTTCAGCAAGCACCTCAGCAGGTCATGGTTTTTTTCTCCTGGTGGAGTGACCCAAACCTTCATTCATGAAGGGTCTGGGTCATTTGTAGTCCTGCCTGAATTGGGCTGTTGTAGTTTCTCACTGACTTTAATCAAAGGGCATGGTAACACTAAGAGACGCCCTAATGGATCGCCTGTATTCCATGCATACTCTTCCTTAACTCCATTGTGGAGTAGTAGACTGATTTCAGTAGTAGACCTAGACTTGATAGTCTAGGTCAATCACCCCAGCCAACACTGTAACTGCCTTCTTGGCCTGTTGACTTAAAGGTAGGAGGAGCCCATGGACAGGAATGGAGAAAAATGCATTTGCCAAATCAATGGCTGCATACCAGGTACCAGGAGGTGTGTTAATTTGCTCAAGCAATGAAAACACATCTGGTACAGCAGCTGCACTTGGAGTCACCACTTGGTTAAGCTTACGATAATCCACTGTCATTCTGCAGGATCCATCTGTCTTCTCCACAGGCCAAATGGGAGACAGCTGAACAAGGATGTGGTGGGAATCACCACCCCTGCGTCTTTCGAGTCCTTTATGGTAGCACTAATCTCCATGATCCCTCCAGGGATGCAATATTGTTTTTGATTTACTATTCTTCTAGGAAGAGGCAGCTCTAATGGCTTCCATTTGGCCTTTCCCACCATAATAGCCCTCATTCTACCAGCCAATGTGGGGGTTCTGCCAGCTGCTCAGTATGTCTATGCCAATTATGCATTCTGGCACTGGGGAAATGACCACAGGATGAGTCCGGGGACCCACTGGACCCACTGTAACTTGAACCTGAGCTAAAACTCCATTAATTACCTGACCTCCATAAGCCCCTACTTTAACTGGAGGACCACAATGATGTTTTGGGTCCCCTGGAATCAATGTCAGCGCAGCCAGTGTCCAGTAGTCCCCTAAATGTCTGATCATTTCCCTTTCCCAAATGCACAGTTACCCTGCTAAAAGGCTACACAGTTACCCTGCTAAAAGGTCTCCTGGGGGAATGATGGGAGAAAGATTCACTGCATAAATTGTTCATAATGTAGTGAGGTCCTTCCTTAAGGGGACATGGCCTCCCCGTCATTCAAGGGGTTCTGGGTCTGTAAACTGACTCAAATCTGGAAATCGATTGAGGGGCCGTGATTCTCTGTTTTCATAATTCAAATTAGTCTTTTTTCCATTTGACCTAGAAGTTTTCTGCTTATATAAATTAAGTAAGAATGCAGTAGGCTTCCTATCAATTCATTTTCTAAGAACACTGTGATTAATTAGCCAATACCACAGCTCTATGTGAGTCAGACTATTCTGATTGCTGCTTTGCCTCTGCTGTCCATTACGGTAGCTATGTCCGCCTTGCCTTTGACAGCTGAGTGCTGCCACTTGGCCACTGCCACCTCGGAATCCAATTATTCCCATTGTATTTAAATTTTGTAGTAGAGTGACTGCAGTTCCCACCGTTAGATCTGACATACAGAGAAGAGCAATTACAGGGCTCTTCAAAGATGCGGGTGCTGCCCTCACAAATCTATTTTGCAAGGCATTAGTCAAGGATATATCTTCGGGACCCTCCCAGCTGGGATGAGTAGGTCTAAAATGACTAATCCACTCCATCATCCCAATCTCCCTAAGCCTTTGGATCCCTTCTCCTACATTAAATCAAGGGAGATCAGGCATTTCCAACTCACTCACAGTGGGCCATCTTTTAAACCATATTTCAGCAAACCAAGCAAATAAACTATTAGAACCTTTTTTAACTCCCCAAGCTGTAACATTAAATGCAGAGTCCCTACTTAGTGGGCCCAAATCAATAAACTCAGCCTGATCCAATTCTATGTTCCTTCCACCATTACCCCACACCCTTAATATTCATTCCCATGTCTGTTGTCCAGATTTTTGTTTAAATAAATTAGAAAATTCATGAGGCTCTTTTCGAATGTAGCACACCTCCTCATGGGTCATACTCTCAACCTCATCTCATTAGCATGTGTTCTATTGTTGAAAGGAGCTTGTTATGAATAACAAACAATGTTCTTATCACTCAGGAAATTCTAAATTCTAAATATTTCAGAAGCTCTGTGTGAGGAACTAGGCACAAGGACCAAATACATATTCTTTATTGTTTCACCATATATGTATATGTATGTAAAATAAAGGCCTGGCATGGTGGCTCATACTTGTAATCTCAGAACTTTGGGAGGCCAAGATGGGAGAAATGCTTGAGCATAGGAGTTTGAGACCAGCCTGGGCAACAAAGCAAGACACTATCTCTACAAAAAATAAAAGTAAAAAAAATTAGCCAGCTGTGATGGCCTGTGCTCGCAGTCCTAGCTATTCAGAAGGCTGAGGTGGGAGAATCACTTGAGATAGGGGAAGTCAAGTCTTCAGTGAGCTGTAATTGTGCCACTGCACTCCAGGCTAGATGACAGAGTGAGATCCTGTCTCTAAAAATATAAAGCTCGGCTATAAGTAATCCCAGCACTCTGGGAGGCAGAGGCGGGTGGATTGCTTGAGCCCAGGAGTCTGAGACCAGTTGGGAAACATGGTGAAACCTTGTCTCTACAAAAAAAACTAGCCAGGTATGGTGGCACACACCTGTAGTCCCAGCTACTTGGGGGGCTGGGGCACGAGGACTGCTTGAGCCCGGGAGGTTGAGGCTGCAGTGAGCTGAGATCGCACCACTGCACGCCAGCTGGGGTGACAGAGCAAGACCATGTCTCAAAACAAACAAACAAAAATAAAATAGACCATGAAAATAAACAGTGTATTACTGAGCTATACATAATATTCTACTTTTATTCATTTGTCCTTGGATTTGTAAAAGTCTTCACACAAAAAGCTTAGAAAGAGCCCAAAATGTGAAACATGAAGGCGGGGCAGTACCAGCAGAGCCAGGTGAGTACCAACATCCCTGAATCTTCATCCTCCCATTCTCTTCTAGATCTCCTTGGGCACAGTAGAGAAATCACTTACATCAGATGCTGAGCTCTCTATGAACATGATCTAAAGGTGACTGTTCATCTTTTCATCCAGGTGTGTATCCCAGGTCTTGGGTGGTGAAAAAGATTATCTCCTTAACCAAACTCTGCTCAGACTCCCCTGAATTTCTCAAGTAGTCCTTGAGTTTTGGACTTCCATGTTCTTCTCTGTATTGTCCAATTTCAGCAAGAATCCTGATAAGTTGGTTTAGCCAGAATCCCCCATCCTTCATGTATCATCATTCTTTACATCTGATCAGCTTCCTCATCCTCCACCATCCCCCAGGTGATGTCTAATTACCCTGGCCTGTCTTCAGCAAGAATCCTGTTAGGTCCCTTTAGCCAGAATTCCATGTCACTCTTGATGTTTCCTTTTAGTAATTTTCTACCCACTGACCCCACCCTTTGGCTATAAAATTCCTTTTTTTTTTTTAAGCATCTACATGTAAGCCAAAAACAAAATTATTTAGCCTCAGCCATCTGAATGGACCCCTACTGTTGGCCAAGGGCATTCCAGAGTTAACCTGAAATACTAGGTCACGCCATGCTAGGAAGTAGGGGTCAGACATGACTTATTATACTTCTTTCACTTTTGGAATTCAGGAAAAGCCAACAAGCATTAGCATCAATGTAGACCTTAAGTCTGGTAAGAAACATTTACAGTCTATTCTCTCTGAAGCCTGCTACTTGAAAGCTTCATCTGCATGATAAAACCTTGGTCTATAAAACCCCTTATTATAATCCAGACATACGTTCCTTTCTATGGATAGTAACTCTTTCAGTGAATTGCCAATCAGAAAATGTTTAAGTCAACCTACTACCAGGAAGCCTGCTTCACCCCATTCCCACCCTTCCAGATTGAACCACTGTAAATATTGCATGTATTGACTGCTGTATTAGATCTCCCTAAACTGTATAAAATCAACCCGCACCCTGATCACCCTAGGCACATGTCATCAGGTCCTTCTGAAGCTGTGTCATGAGCACATTCTTAACCTTGGCAAAATAAACTTTCATTAAAATCTGTGGATGTTAATAAGACTATTAAAATTAAATAAGAACTAACCAAATGGGGTCCAGATTCTAACATTCTTTTTTGTTTTCAATAGGAAGATGGCTGTCATCTCTTTATTAACGTGTTAGCAAAGCTTGGTTAATAGGCACTTTCCTCCCAGGTCATAAATGTAAGTATTTGCTTAAGAGCACAAACCATGAATCTTCCTGGAATGTGGACAAGTATTTTGCAGTCATGAGCTATGATATTCTCTTAGATTTCTGACCCATTTCTCCTAAGATGCTGCAGGCTACAGTCTGCCTTTTTTTTCATATATATATATATCTGAGTCTGGTGGTGGCTCATGTCTATAATCCCAGGACTTTGGGAGGCCAAGGCAGAAGGATTGCTTGAGGCCAGGAGTTTGAGACCAGCCCGGGCAACATAGTGAGTCCCCGTCTCTACAAAAAATTTAAAACTTAGGCAGATGTGGTGGTGCACACCTGTAGTCTCAGCTGCTTGCGGGGACTGAGGTGGGAGGATCACCTGAGTCTGGGAGGACCAGGCTGCATGAGCTAAGATTGCACCACTGTACTCCAGCCTGGGCAACAAATTAAGGCGCTGTCTGAAAAAGAAAATATCTATATCTATACCTATATCTATATCTATCTATCTAGTTACTTTTTTTGTTTGTTTGTTTGAGATGGAGTCTCACTCTGTCTTGCCCAGGCTGGAGTGCAGTAGCATGATCTCAGTTCACTGCAGCCTCCACCCACTGGGTTCAAGTGATTCTCCTGCCTCAGCCTCCCAAGGAGCTGGAACTACAGGTGTATGCCACCACACCCAACTAATTTTTTTGTATTTTTAGTAGAGATGGGGTTTTACCATATTGGCGAGGCTGGTCTTGAACTCCTAACCTCAAGTGGTCTGCCCACCTCAGCCTCCCAAAGTGCTGGGATTACAGGCGTGAGCCACCATGTCCAGCCTAGTAACTTTTTTTTTTGAGACAGAGTCTTGCTCTGTTGCCCAGGCTGGAGCACAATGGCATGATCTTGGCTCACTGCAACCTACACCTCCTGAGTTCAAGCAATTCTCCTGCCTCAGTCTCCTGAGTAGCTGGGATTACAGGTGCATGCCACCACACCTGGCTAATTTTTATATTTTTAGTAGAGATGAGGTTTCACCATATTGGTCAGGCTGGTCTCGAACTCCTAACTTCATGATCCACCCTCCTTAGCTTCCCAAAGTTCTGGGATTACAGGCGTGAGCCACTGTACCCGGCCTGACTTCCCTGTTTTTTTAAAGACAGGGTCTCACTCTGTCCCCCAGACTGTATCTTCTTCTACCTGTCTGTCTAGTTATACATGTGTTGTGTGTGTGATGTCTATAAAAAGAGATCTAATTAATTGACTTAAGGAAGGATAAGCACTTGGATCAAATACGTTTTAAAGGGAAGACGAAAGCTGTGGTACCTTTTAGTTCACATAACTTTAATCTTTGAGAAATAAAAACAGTCTTAAAGATTATTGGTAAAATGCAGAAGTCATCAAAATGTAAATTTTTGCCTAGGGTTAAAGGATTGTTTTGAATCAGATAAGATAAACCTAAAGGTTTAAACAAGTTGTGGAATTATTGTAAGAATTAATCTTGCAAAAGAAATTCTGTGTGTGAACAGACTGACTAAATTCGAAAGGGTATTACATGGACTGGGCATGGTGGCTCATGCCTGTAATCCCAGTACTTTGGGAGGCCAAGGCAAGCAGATCACCTGAGGACAGGAGTTCTAGATCAGCCTGGTCAACATGGCAAAAGCCCATCTCTACTAAAAATAAAATATGAGCCAGGTGTGGTGGTACATGCCCGTAATCCAAGCTACTCAGGAGTCTGAAGCAGGAGAATTGCTTGAACCCGGGAGGCGGAAGTTGCAGTGAGCTGAGATCGTGCTGTTGCACTCCAACCTAGGCAACAGAGCAAGACTCCATATCCAAAAAAAAGGGAGGGGGGGTAATATGGTTTTTCTGCAAATTGAGAATTAAAATAAAAGCACAACAAGGTACTCTTAAGGCACTAATCTGCTCTTCAGCAAAATTCGTAAAGGGTTATAAAAGGTTTTTGCTTTTTTAAAAATTTCCAAGTCATCATTTTGGCAAAACAAATAAGGTAATCTGGTATTCTCTTTCATAACATCAAGTGCTTTAAGCCTCTAATATATTTAACAGTCTTCTCCAAATCAAACTTCAGTTTCAAAATTGTCCTTCTTGATGGCTAGTTTTTGGATGCTACAGACGGCCCCTGGGGCATACAGAAGAGAGGTAAACAGGATTACCTGATATGTTTAGGTACATGGGATTGCCAAAATGATGTTTAATCTTCCTCGGGTTATATTTTAGGGAATAATATTAATATATGTTCCAAAATTTATGGGATTTCTAAAATTCTAAGGTCTGACTATAGGCTAGCAATAACAATTAAGGTTGTTATGTTAAGTTTTTTGTCTTGTCTTGATCCTCTTCAAAGGATGGTTTATAATCAGCTATAGAACTTTGACAGGTGCTTTCAAATGCAGGTTTCTGATAACTTTTGAGATTGTGACATTGGAATAAAAGAAAAATGTAAGGACTCATGAAGAGCTGAATTGTTCACAAATATCAAGCAAAACAAGAATTAACTGAATGGACTGCACTAATAGAAAACTGAAGTAAGTTTTTTTTCTTTTTTGAGACAGAGCCTTGCTCTGCTGCCCAGGCTGGAGTGCAATGGTGTGATCTCAGCTCACTGCAACCTCTGCCTCCCAGGTTCAAATGATTCTCCTGCCGTCACAATCTATACATCTGACAAAGGACTACTATCCAGACTCTATTACAAACTCAAATGAATTAGCAAGAAAAAAAAAATCCTATCAAAGAGTGGGCTAAGGACATGAATAAACAATTCTCAAAAGAAGACATACAAATGGCCAACAAACATATGAAAAAAAGCTCAACATCACTAATGATCAGGGGAATGCAAAGCAAAACCACAATGCAATACCACTTTACTTCTGCAAGAATGACTATAATCAAAAAATCAAAAAACAATAGATGCTGGTGTGGATGCGGTGATCAGGGAACACTTTTACACTGCTGGTGGGAATGTAAACTAGTACAGCCACTATGGAAAACAGTGTGGAGATTCCTTAAAGAACTAAAAATAGAACTACCATTTGATCCAGCAATCCCACTACTGGGCATCTACCCAGTGTAATAAAAGTCTTTATACAAAAAAGATACTTGCACATGCATGTTTATAGTGGTACAATTCACAATTGCAAAATTGTGGAACCAACCCAAATGCCCATCAATCAATGAGTGAATAAAGAAACTGTGGCATATATATATATATGATGGAATACTACTCAGCCATAAAAAGGAGTGAATTAACGGCATTCACAGTGACCTGGATGAGACTGGAGACTATTATTCTAAGTGAAGTAACTCAGGAATGGAAAAGCAAACATTGTGCATTCTCACTGATTTGTGGTAGCTAACCTATGAGGACACAAAAGCATAAGAATGATACAATAGGCTGGGAACGGTTGCTCACGCCTGTAATCCTGACACTTTGGGAGGCCAAGGCAGGCATATCACAAGGTCAGGAGTTTGAGACCAGCCTGGCCAACATGGTGAAACCCTGTCTCTACTAAAAATACAAAAATTACCCAGGCATGGTGGTGGGTGCCTGTAATCTCAGCTACTCAGGAGGCTGAGGCAGGATAATTGCTTGAACCCAGGAGGTGGAGGTTGCAGTGAGCCAAGATTACGCCATTGCACTCCAGCCTGGGTAACAGAGCAGGACTCCATCTCAAAAAACAAACAAACAAACAAATGATGATATAATGGACTTTGGGAACTTGGGGGGAAAGGTAGGAGGGAGGTGAGGAATAAAAGACTACAAATAGGATGCAATGTATACTGCTTGGGTGATGGGTGCACCAAAATCTCACAAATTACCACTGAAGAACTTATGTAACCAAATATGACCAATAAAGAACTTACTCATGTAACCAAATATGATCTGCACCCCAATAACCTATGGAAAAAATAAAGAAAAATGAAATTCAAGTTTGAGTACATCATTGCATTGCATTAGTTTGATAGGGCTGCACTGCATTAGTTTGACAGGGTAACAACGTACCACAGAGTGGTTAAAAAAAAAAAAAAATCCATTTTCTTTGCAATAGGATGCAACTGGAGAAACTGGTTGTTTTACCAAGGCTTTGACTGGAAGGGTATGCTTCCCTTTAAGGAGTCAAGCTTGACTTGCAGAACTGATAAAAGCCTCTTGGGAAAACTGGCCTGATACGTTGTCTATACAGTCCCCACACCGGGTTGCTAATTTGTGGTGAGTAAAGAATGTCACTTTCTAACAGATCCAGGAACCCCATGCTCTTGGGACCTCAAGAGGAGAGGCAATAACTTTCAGGTATTTGAGGGTACTAGCCCCTGGCGGGGCTCAGCTTTAGAAAGTCTTATCTGAGATTCCTTGTGGAACAGAGTTTCATCAAAGCCAGTCTAAAAGGCCTATGTAAAAATAATTATCTTTGCTGCACTTTATGCAAATAATCAGGTCAAATGTAAGACTAAAGTCTATTTTGCAAACAACTCAGTCCTATCATGATTTGTTTTTAGCAAAAATGAGGACTGGGGAGAAAGAAATTATATTTCAAAACTTAAATATTTGTCATTAAATTCTAGACTTTTTAGATTAGCTGTTTTTAAGTTTTTGCCCACATTTTAGACTAACTCTGTTTATTCCTGTGAACCAATCAGCAATCTCTGTCTGTAGCTCATAAGGAACAAAAGGGGATGGGTAATGTAAAAATCTGGATCACTATTCAGGTTCTGAGAAACTATCCTACACATCCTGCCATTTGGGAAAATAAGACCAAGGGAGTTAACCAAAGCCAAGCCCCACGCACCCAGATCTTAGCAAGAATAAATATAGCCACCACTTACCTGGGCATGTCACAGACATCCTTTTCTCTCCCTTGTTAGAGGAGGACTCAATTCCACCTTAGCATTTGGCTTATCATAAGGAGTCTATGCAACCCCCTCCCCCGCAGACACATTTTTGTCCCAAACTCAATTCCAAGCTTTGGGTCAAAGCCCCAGGAAAGAAAGCTGGATCTGAAGGATCCAGGTGCAGGCAATAACAGAAGTTAAAAGGCACAGCACAGGTAAGCATGACTGATTCCTGCCAATTAAGCCAAGCTTCCCAATTCATGAAAAAAGGTCATGCTGATATCCATGGCATAAATGAAGTCTAAGGAACTCAATGGCTACTGACAGCAGGGGAGATAGGGTGTACATGAGTAAGAGTATATATTCCCAGCCCCTAGGCTCCCCAGTTAACATTAGTGAAAGCCACTTTGATACCCATGGATGGCACCCTGATGTGGTCCCTAAGACTCAGGGATATAAGGATGGAAGAAAGAAAGAGGGATGCTTCATTTCTCATGTATACTGGGTATTCGCTAGGAAGAGATGGGAATGTGGAATGCCTCACTCCCCTCTTTCTATTAATAGAGGAGTAGCCATTCATCTTCAAGATGTACCCCTTTCGAATGCATCCTGAACCCCAGGATTCCTTTGGGGGAAAAAAGTCATTTTCTTTCCTCTTTCCTCCTCTGTCCTTCCTTCACAGATAGGTATTGTATCTCGGTACTACGGGATACTCCCTTTGGATACATCCTCCAAAATGGAAAAAGTTACTTTCCCAAACCTTAAACTGGTTGACTTAAGATTGGACTCTACAGGGAACCCTGAGATGGGCCTCAGAGGGAGATCTGACTGCCATTTTCCCAAAACAGCGCCCCCGTCAGCTGGAAGCAGTTAAGATCATTCCTCGTTCTTATCCTTATTCTAATGGCAGCTAGATGTACTTCTTTTTTTTCTTTTTTTGAGAGGGAATCTCGCTCTGTCGCCCAGGCTGGAGTGCAGTGGCGCGATCTCGGCTCACTGCAAGCTCCGCCTCCCGGGTTTACGCCATTCTCCTGCCTCAGCCTCCCGAGTAGCTGGGACTACAGGCGCCCGCCACCTCGCCCGGCTAATTTTTTGCATTTTTAGTAGAGACGGGGTTTCACCGTGTTAGCCAGGATGGTCTGGATGTCCTGACCTCGTGATCCGCCCGCCTGGGCCTCCCAAAGTGCTGGGATTACAGGTTTGAGCCACCGCGCCCGGCCTTAGATGTAGTTCTTTCGACTGGAGAATGATAGATGCAGGAGGAAGATAAGGAAACCTGCCCAGGGCCTTGTCTGGGCGGGTCCACATGTGCGCTGGGAGAGTAGGGTTGGAACCACCGGGAATTCGAGCCTTGTGCGGGTGGATGAGCCTGGTCTCTTCAGCTCGTGTGTGTGGCGGACTGATATTCAATCTGTGAGTGAGAGCCAGTTGGCCAGACCCCTTTTTTCCACTGAGAGCTTTCTTTTAATAAATCCCACTCTCTTTCATCTTTCGACGTGTCCCCATGCCTAATTTTCCTGGCTGTGTGATAAGAACCTGAATTTTACCTGAACTAAGGAGCAAAATATCCTGCATCAATTTTAAGAAATATATTACATACTTTTTTTTGCCTTAGATCCAGAGACAAACTGGAAGTACCTACCTTTCTCGTTGTTAGCTTTAGTATGATGAAATGGAAATAGGAATTTCCTGACACCGTTTGACTTTTTACACTCTTTTTTCAAAACAGTTGAAGAATAGATGATACGAATGTGTTGGCTGATTTCTCCATCTGGTGAGCTCAAAAATTCTGGGTAATCATCAATCTGGAAAAAAAAATAATTCACCTAATTGAAGACAAATACAACTGCTTACCTATGTTGGTATAATAAATCCCCCAAAACCAAGGGCAAGTTTTTTTGTTTCTACGTGTGTGTGTGTGTGTGTGTGTGTGTGTGTGTGTGTGTATACTTTTTTTTTTTTTTCAAAACGGGAGTCTCACCCTGACACCCAGGCTGGAGTGTAGTGGTGCAATCTCAACTCATTGCAACCTCCACCTCCTGGGTTCAAGTGATTCTCCTGCCTCAGCCTCCTGAGTAGCTGGGATTACAGACATGAGCCACCACACGCGGCTAATTTTTGTATTTTTAGTAGAGACAGGGTTTCACCATGTTGGCCAGGCTGGTCTCGAACTCCTGACCACAAGTGATCACCCACCTCGGCCTCTCAAAGTGCTGGGATTACAGGCATGAGCCATGGCATCCAGCCCAAAGGCAAGTTTAAACTGACTTCTTTTTTTTTTTTTTTTTCCCCCTCATTTTCTCCACTGGGACATCTTCCTTTTCTTCTTCTTAGGTTTCCCAATTATTTTTCTATTTTTTTTAGTTCTTACTAAAAATGTGCTCAGCAACAGAACCCAAGAAACTATTTACACTATAGATTGCTACATAAACGCTAACAGTGTTTTGTTACAGTATTTGTTAAAATACATCCCTCTCCGCTTCCATTTTATTTTATTTTTTGTTGTTGAGACAGAGTCTCTCTCTGTCACCCAGGCTGGAGTGCAATGGCACAATCTCCGCTCACTACAACCTCCACCTCCTGGGTTCAAGCAATTCTCGTGCCTCAGTCTCCTGAGTAACTAGGATTACAGGCACCTGCAATCACACCCAGCTAATTTTTGTATTTTTGTAGAGATGGGGTTTCACCATGTGGGACAGGCTGGTCTTGAACTCCTGACCTAAGGTGATCCGCCTGCCTCGGCCTCCCAAAGTGCTGGGATTATAAGCACAAGCCTCTGTGCCTAGTCCACTTCCATTTTAAAAATAATTTTTTCATAAAGGTCTCAAAAATGTATAATTAATTGATTTTACACTAAGATTTTTCTATGCAGGAGACAATGTCCATTTATAGGTAAGAGCCCACAGATTCTGTGAAGCAAACATCTAGGTTTGAACTACTGGAAATGTGCTTCTCTCCAACGTGCTCTGTTCTCTATTCTGGATAAAAATGGGAAAAGTTCTCAATAAATAGATAGGACATTTAGATCTTCTCTGTAACAGCCTACTTCACTTTCTATGACAAGCAGCAATAGCATTTGCTTGAAAAGCTAAGAGTGAGACAGGCACAATGGTGCCCACCTGTGGTCTCAGCTACTCTGGAGGCTGAGGCAGGGGAATCACTGGAGCTCAGGAGTTGAGGCTGTAATGTGCTATGATCTATGCAGTGCACTTGTCTGTGACCACTGTAACCCTCTCTGGGTAACATAGAGATCCCATCTCTTTTTCTTTTTTTATTTTGAGATGGAGTCTTGCTCTTGTCGCCCATGCTGGAGTACAATCACACAATCTCGGCTCACTGCAACCTTCACCTCCCAGGTACAAGCAATTCTCCTGCCTCAGCCTCCAGAGTATCTGGGATTACAAGCACGTGCCACCACACCTGGCTAATTTTTTGTATTTTTCGTAGAGACAGGGTTTTACCATGTTGGCCAAGCTGGTCTTGAACTCCTGACCTCAGGTGATCCATCTGCCTCGGCCTCCCAAAGTGCTGTAATCCCACAGCTTTGGGAAGCCAAGGCCGGTGTATCCCCTGAAGTTAGGAGTTCGAGACCAGCCTGACCAACATGGTGAAACCCTGTCTCTACTAAAATACAAAAATTATCCGGGTGTGCTGGTACATGCCTGTAGTCACAGCTACTCTCGAGGCTGAGGCAGGAGAATCGCTTGAACCCTGGAGGTGGAGGTTGCAGTGAGCTGAGATTGCACCACTGCACTCCAGCCTGGGCAACAGAGTGAGACTCCATCTCAAAAAAAAAAAAAAAACCAGGTGGGGCTCAGGCAGAATTCCTGTGTAGGCTTTTTGTGAGTACCTAGAATTTAGATAAAAATGTTTACTGTCATCATGCAGTTTCATTTTTCTTTTCACAAATCTAAGAAAGAAATATCAAGTAATACAATTTATAAAATCTAAATCGAAGTAATTGAAGATAGGAAGATGAATTAATAAAAAGCTATTAGTATCTACTCAAATTCAATTTTTAAAAATTATTTTCAAATATGTAGAGTAATTCAAACCAGTTAATGAATCTGTACTTGAAATCACCACTCAACTTTCTCTGATTTAGGCTAAACAATTTTAATTCCATTAGTCTTATTTATTTTTATGATTTGAACAGTAGTTTAATTTTAATTTTTTTGAGACAGGATCTCAAAAAATTAGAAAAAAATATAAATTTGTGCTCAATATAATGAAATCATTATTCTGATAGGTTTTTACTTCAACTTTATGTTTTATAATATCTCAGATTGAAGATAAGTTCCAAGATCCTTAGGTAACTTAAAGCCTTGGGCAGATATTAAATTGAGTTAATAGATAGTCATCAGACACCAAAATAATTCCTAAGTAAGAAAGAATACTGAAACACTGGCTACTTGAGCATTATTTTAAGTGTATATACATGTGGTTTTGTTTTTTCTTCTTCTCATGCCAGATGGGTAATGTGCCCACATCATAACAAGCTTTGCGGGTGGTACATCTCACACATGAGTGTGAAAACCCAATCACTATGCTTATGAACTTCAAAAGGATAAAAAATACATACACTTGCCTGGACATGGTGGCTCACACCTGCAACCCCAGCACTTTGGGTAGCTGAGCTGGGTGGATCACAAGGTCAGGAGTTTGAGACCAGCCTGGCCAACATGGTGAAACCCCATCTCCACTAAAGAAACAAAAAATTAGCCGGATGTGGTGGCGTGCACCTGTAATCCCAGATACTCAGGAGGCTGAGGCAGGAGAATCACTTGAACACGGGAGGTGGAGATTGCAGTGAGTCGAGATCACGCCATTGCACTCCAGCCTGGGCAACAGGGCGAGACTCCATCTCAAAAATAATAATAAATTAAAAAATAATAATAATACATTTAAGCTTATTTTTATATTTTACAGAGAGGTTATATATTTTGGTCATGTTTAATCAATGTGCTCATTTACAAAGTTTCCATGCTTGTGAAAGAGGTTCTTCTTAGAAACAAATGCTTGTTCCTCAGTGCTGAAAAGAAAGAGTGCTCAGATAAAGAATTTTCTGGCCGGGCGCGGTGGCTCAAGCCTGTAATCCCAGCACTTTGGGAGGCCGAGATGGGCGGATCACAAGGTCAGGAGATCGAGACCATCCTGGCTAACCCGGTGAAACCCCGTCTCTACTAAAAAATACAAAAAAAAAACTAGCCGGGCGTGGTGGCAGGCGCCTGTAGTCCCAGCTGCTTGGGAGGCTGAGGCAGGAGAATGGCGTGAACCCGAAAGGTGGAGCTTGCAGTGAGCTGAGATCCAGCCACTGCACTCCAGTTTGGGCGACAGAGCAAGACTCCGTCTCAAAAAAAAAAAAAAAAAAAAAAAAAAAAAAAGAATTTTCTCAGCAAGACAATTGTCACTTCCATAGAAGGGTGCAACTGGTGGATGGAGCAATGGCAAGCGCACACCTGAACGAGGGAGGGGAAGGGGTTCTTATTCCTGACGCAGGTAGATCCTACTCCTGTGTCATTCCCCTGTTGGCTAGGGTTGGACTGCACAGTCTAAGCTAATTCCGATTGGCTATTTTAAAGACAGCAGGGGTACGAGTCAGAGTGGTGGGGTGAGTAGTTTGGCACGAAGGATGGTTACAGAACAGGTAACTCAGGATGTGTCAGGACAGAGCAGGTGACGAGGGGAACAGATGTGAACTACTGATTAGAATGAGCAGGAAAGTTGTTTACTGAAACTAGAGGGAAGGGGACGAAGACAACCAAGAAGTTAAACTTTAAAATAGAGAACAGAGAATAAGAGAGCTGAACATACTGACATACTGATTCTTTGAAGAGAAGCTGGGAGTTCACAATACCTAACATTCTTTTCAAGCATGTTGCTTTCTATGCCTATTATTAAATATTTTATTGTCACTTTGACTAGGTAACCAGGCATTGTTTCTCAGGCACCCATGATTCTCTCTTAACCAAAAGTGAAAATCCCCTTTAATAAACACTTGATTTTTGCCTTCCCCAAATAAGATTCTAATTATAAGAAAGAAATATATTAAAATCTCAGGATATATTTTACACCTAAAACATCTTTGAGATTTATCAGCGGGCTCCTAAAAAAAAGCACAAAAATGTGGTCTTTCAACTTATGAGAAGAGGAGGCTGGAAATAATTTGGTCTACTTACTACTGTTTCATGGGAAGAATTGTCAAGTCCGAAGAGATGTTCAGTGTTCCTTAGCTTAAATTCGTGTAGGTAAGTTCTTAAGTAAGTTGTAATAACATAAATATTTCAGAAATTTTTTATGGGAGATTTGTTGATGCTTTTATTGCCTATGTATCAGTCTTAGGGGTGCTTTGCCTTATTATATTAGACAACTGAAATATGTGTTATCAATCAAATTTTTTTTTCTTTTTTCTTTTTTTTTTCTTTTTTTTTTTGTTGAGACAGGGTTGAGCTCTGTAGCCGAGGCTGGAGCGCAGTCATACAATCTCAGGTCACTGCAACCTCTGCCTCCCAGGCTCAAGCGATCCTCCCACCTCAGCTTCCTGAGTAGCTGAGACTACAGGCACATGCCAGTTGGGCTAAATTATTTTACTTTTTTTGTAGAGACAAGATATCGGGCCAGGCGAGGTGGCTCGTGCCTGTAATCCCAATAGTTTCAGGGCCGAGGCAGGTGGATCATTTGAGATCAGGAGTTCGAGACCACCCTGGCCAACATAGTGAGACCCCCATCTCTACTAAAAATGCAAAAATTAGCCAGGCTTAGTGGCACGCACCTGTGATCCCAGCTACTCAGAAGGCTGAGGCAGGAGAATTGCTTGAACCTGGAGACAGAGACTGCAGTGAGCTGAGATTGTGCCACTGCACTCCAGCCTGGGTGACAGAGGGAGACTCCATCTCAAAAAAGAAAAAAAAAGAAAAGAAAGCCAATTCTATATACCCTACAAGGCCTCCATCACTGTAAGGTGATATGTGATTACACTGATAGTTGTCACACAAACAAGTGGACATATTTGCATATGTAAAAGGAGGGATGATGACAGATGTGATAAAAAGAAACTATGAATAGTGGTAGTGCCAAAAGATTATGTACCAAAAGTACTGTGATTTCTCATTTCCCCCTTTCTCTCTTATTGATTGATTTAGAAATCATAATATCAGCTGTGTGCAGTGGCTCACGCCTGTAATCCCAACACTTTGGGAGGCTGAGGCAGGCAGATCACTAGGTCAGGAGTTCGAGACCAGTCTGGCCTACATGGTGAAACCCCATCTATACTAAAAATACAAAAATTAGCCAGGTGTGGTGGCATGCACGTGTAATCCCAGCTACTTAGGAGACTGAGGCAGGAGAATTGCTGGAACCCGGGAGGCGGAGATTGCAGTGAGCTGAGATCACGCCACTGCAATGCAGCCTGGGCAACACAATGAGACTCTGTCTCAAAAGTAAGAATAATAATCTCAGCCAGGCATGGTGGCGCAAGCCTGTAATTGTAGCACTTTGGGAGGCTGAGGCTGGCAGATCACCTGAGGTCAGGAGTTCAAGACCAGCCTGGCCAACGTGGTGAAACTCCATCTCTACTAAAAATACAAAAATTAGCCAGGTGTGGTGGTGCACGCCTATAATCCCAGCTACTTGGGAGGCTGAGGCAGGAGAATTGCTTGAACCCAGGACGGGGAGGATGCAGTGAGCCAAGATCACACCACTGCCTGGGCGACACAGTGAGACTCCGTTTCCAAATAATAATAATAATCTCAGTTGCAAAACTTATGGTCACAAAATTGTAAGACAGAACAAAACTCTAACATTTAATTCAACTTGGACTTGAGGAAAGAGGGTAAAGTGTTAGAGAAAGGGTGGTTTCTTCTTTTCCTTATTTGCTTATGATGGAGTTCAGGACATACTACCCCAAAATAGGGCACTTTGCCAGATTGATTGTTTTAAGCTGAAGGAACTTGAGGAATGACATGTACAGGAAGCACTCTTTGACCTTGATCTGAAGCAGGTCATAAAATCTAGGAATAATTTTCTAACCTTCTTTTGATGCAGGTCACAGAGCCCTCATGCGAAAGGTGCCCTCCCTGTATCCAGAAGAAAGGATAACGTCTCTGAACAAATAGGCCTAACATTCTCCAATTTGTTACACTGAGATCATACTTTTTGTTTGTCCTACTATATTTCTCCATGACTTTCCTCTCTTCATCAAACCAAGCATAAAAACATTCAGGTTTAACCACTTCTTCAGATCTTCATTTCCTTACGAAGGCTCCCATGTCACATGAAACTGAAATAAATGTGTATGTTTTTCTCTTGTTAATCTATCCTTTGTTACAAGGGCCCCAAGCCAATGAACCTAAGATGGGTAGAAGGAAAAGATTTATTTCCTCCTTTATACTTTTAAAAATTAAAAAAAAAATTCAAAAATAAAAATCTCTGTTTAAAAAATGTCTCTTTGTAAAGATCACAGCATGTTTGTGAAGCCAGAGAGGACCACTCAGGAGCAAGCAAGTCTAATTGACACCTCTACTGGGGGGTAAAGAGTTTTCTGAAAGCTTTTCCACTGTGAGCACTGAACAAGGCAGGAAAGCTTAATCCAAAGAACATGCTCTCAGTGCCTGAAGAAACAAAAGAAGCTCTTTTTTTTTTTTTTTTTTTTTTTTTTTTTTTAAGACGGAGTTTCGCCCTGTCACTCAGGCTAGAGTACAGTGGCGTGATCTTTGCTCACTGCAACCTCCTCTTCCCGGGTTCAAGCAATTCTCCCTGCCTCAGCCTCCTGAGTAGCTGGGATTACAGGCACCCATCAATATGTCTGGCTAATTTTTGTAGTTTTAGTAGAGACAGAGTTTCACCATGTTGGCCAGGCTTGTCTCGGACTCCTGACCTTAAGTGATCCACCCGCCTCGCCCTCCCAAAGTGCCAGGGTTACAGGAGTGAGCCACTGCGCCCAGCGAAAAGAAGCTCTTAAGAGGAACAAAGCTGAATTCAATCCCTTGCTAGCAATTTAGTTTAGACATGGTATAATTTTAAAGAAATATTTTTTTGTGTTTACATCAGAGATATTTTTACAAAATTCAAAAACTGGCCGGGCGCAGTGGCTCATGCCTGTAATCCCGGCACTTTGGGAGGCTGAGGCCAGCGACTGCATGAGGCCAGGAGTTCAAGACCAGCCTGGCCAAATGGCGAAACCCTGTCTCCACTAAAAATACAAAAATTAGCTGGGCGTGGTGGCAGGCGCCTGTAATTCCAGCTACTTGGGAGGCTGAGGCAGGAGAATCGCTTGACCCAGGAGACAGAGGTTGCAGTGAGCCGAGATCAAGCCATTGCACTCCAGCCTGGGTGACAGAGCAAGGCTCCATCTCAAAAAATAAAAAAGAAAATTCAAAAACCAAACCTTCCATTTAACCCCAAAATGTGAAAAAATATAGATAATAGGTAGGTAGGTAGACAGACAGATGATAGATAGACAGACAGACAGATAGATAGGAAAGATATTGTAAAGATCCTATAAAATAATTTTAAAATTTTCTAACTGTCCTAAAATAAGCTCTAAGTATGGTGAGTAAAATTCTATTTTGAATGGCTATTTAGCTTATTTAGGTTGAAAATAAGTTAAGATTTTTTATGTTTCATATAACATCAAATTTGTTTTTAGGACTGTTTATGAAAGTTGAAAGAACCGCCTTTATCCAGACCCTTTTTAGCATAGGCAATAATATCTAAGAAATATATACCTGAAAATAATTTTAAAAGTCCAAATCAGGACACATACTTTTTTTTTTCCATAAGAATTGCCAACAAAAAACCGTTGGTATAACAATGAAATCACATTATTTATATACATTTGATAAATCAACTCTTTTAAGTATAATTGCATAAAATTATTATTGGGCCAGGTGTGGTGTCACACCTGTAATCCCAGCACTTAGGGAGGCCGAGGTGGGCAGATCACTTGAAGTCGGGAATTTGAGACCAGCCTGGCCAACGTGGTGAAACTGGTCTCTACTAAAAATACAAAAATGAGCTGGGTGTGGTGGTGCGCACCTGTAATCCCATCTAGTCAGAAGGCTGATGCAGGAGAATCGCTTGAACCAGGGAGGCAGAGGTTGCAGTGAGCTGAGATTCACACCACTGCACTCCAGTCTGGGAGACAAAGTAAGAATCCATCTCAGAAAAAGAAAAAAAAAAAATTATTATTGGCCCAGCACTGTACTTGTATGCCACACCAATATAAACGGTAATGTTAGAGGTAATTGAGTCAGAGCAACTCCATCTTGAATAGGGGCTGCGTAAAATGAGGCTGAGACCTGCTGGGCTGCATTCCCAGGAGGTTAAGGCATTCTATAATAAGTCACAAGATGAGATAGGAGTGCAGCACAAGATACAGGTATAAAGACCTTGCTGATAAAACAGGTAGCAGTAAAGAAGTCAGCTAAAACCCACCAAAACCAAGATGGTGATGAGAGTGACCTCTGGTTGTCCTCACTGCTACACTCCCACCAGTGCCATGACAGTTTACAAATGCCATGCCAACCTCAGGAAGTTACCCTATACAGTCTTAAAAAGGGAGGCATGAAAAATTCACCTTTTGTTTAGCATATAATCAAGAAATAACCATGAAGAATGGGCAACCAGCAGCCTTTGGGGCTGCTCTGCCTATGGAGTAGCCATTCTCTTCTTCCTTTACTTGTATTTTTTATTTTATTTTATTTTATTTTATTTTTTGAGATCAAGTTTCGCTCTTGCTGCCCAGGCTGGAGTGCAATGGTGCAATCTCGGCTCACTGCAACCTCCTCCTCCCAGGTTCAAGCGATTCTCCTGCCTCAGCCTCCTGAGTATCTGGGATTACAGGCATGTGCCACTATGCCCAGCTAATTTTGTATTTTTAATAGAGATGGGATGTCTCCATGTTGGTCAGGCTGGTCTCAAACTCTCAACCCCAGGTCATCTGCCCACCTCGGCCTCCCAAAGTGCTGGGATTACAGGCATGAGCCACCTTGCCCAGCTATTCCTTTACTTTCTTAATAAACTTGCTTTCACTTTATGAACTCACCTCGAATTCTTTCTTGCATGACACCCAAGAACCCTCTCTTGGGGTCTGGATTGGGACCTCTTTCCAGTAACAGCAACTAGCTGTCTTTTCGCCTTAGAAACTGGGGCTGGGGAAGTTGGAGTTAGTTGCAAATGGTCTCCTAAGTTCTCACTCCCTGTCATAAATTATAACATTTTGTAATATTTGGCCTAAAACTTGCTTTGGAAGGTGCTGTTACCAGAAAGGGGTCTTGATACAGAACCCAAGAGAGGGTTCATGAATCAGGCACAAGAAAGAATTCAGGGTGAGTCCACACTGCAAAGTGAAAGCAACTTTGCACTCCAGCCTGGGCGACAGAGCGAGATTCCGTCTCAAAAAAAAAAAAAAAAAAAAAAAAAGAAAGAAAGAAAGAAAGAAAAAAAAAAAAAGAAAAAGAAAGTAAAGCATTAAGAATGGCTACTCCACAGGCTACTCCATTAAAAAATAGCCAATTTTTATGGTTATTTATTGATTATATGCTAAACAGAGGGTGGATTATTCATGAGTTTTCTGGAAAAGGGTGGGAAATTCCTGGAACTGATGGTTTCTCCCCTTTTTAGACTATGTAGGATAGCTTCCTGAGGTTGCCACAGCATTCGTAAACTGTCATGGCACTGGTGGAGTGTAGCAGTGAGGAAGACCAGAGGTCAGCTCATGGCCATCTTGGTTTTGGTGGGTTTTGGCTGGCTTCTTTACTGCAACCTGTTTTATCAGCAAGGTCTTTATGACCTGTGTCTTATGCTGACCTCCTGTCTCATCCTGTGACTTAGAATGCCTTAACCTCCTGGGAATGTGGCCCAGTAGGTCGTAGCCCCATATTACACAGCCCCTATTCAAGATGGAATTGTTCTGGCTTAAATAACTCTGACAGTGCTGAATGTACAACCCTCAAGTGGTTTGGAACCAAGTGATGCACGAATTACTATTCTCAAAGTAAAATCTGGGCACTGAGAAAACTCTAAAACAACCATGTTACCTGCTGAAGGAAAACCAACATGCTGGCTCCCTAGCGAGGTGCACCTTCTCTCAATCTGTTAGGCTAAAAGGACAGGTAAGTGGGAAGGAAAGGGTTAACTCAGCAGGGCTGAGTTGTTTAAACACCTGTTCCAAAGAAAGCCTTGAATCAGGACTAGTCTTTGACCCCCGATGGAGAGATCATCTCAAAACCTTGGGATATTCTGCTCCATAAAAGTGTTTTGGGGCGCACGCTAGGGGTCCCTTCGAGAGGAGGAGGAAGAGGGGAAATGGTTGCCAGAGGAGAGTTTCTCGAAGTGTATTCTCTGGAACCAGCACCTACTATGTTCTCAATGCCGTGCCACCTAGAGATGATCATGGGAATAGCCAGAGTAGTCATGTACAAATCTTTTTGCGGAAAAAGGTGCTTGAATGTATGCCTAAATGTTCGAGTTTAGCACGAGGCCGCCTAAATGTTCAAGTTTAGCACGAGGCCACTGTTGGAACACTGATGAGAGATCATGATGCAGTCATCCTTTTGGATCTTTTTAATAATGTATGACCCTTCACCTTTAATCCCCTGACCTGCATTACTTTGGTAACCGTTTCATTCTTTAATTTCATTTTTTACTTTTGGTGTAAAAGCTGTAACATTTCATCTATCAAAGTGTAACATGATGATTTCCTCAAATAGATAATTCCTTTGAGCAATAAATTTGCAAAATGCTGTCTTCATTTGCTGTATTAAAATTTATTTCCGTTTTGCTTTTTTTTTTTTTTTTTTGTTAAAGAGTGTTGGGCCGGGCGCGGTGGCTCAAGGCTGTAATCACAAAACGTTGGGAGGCCGATGTGGGTAGATCACTTGAACCCAGGAGTTCCAGACCAGCCTGGGCAACATAGGGAAACCCTGTGTCTACTAAAAATACAAAAATTAGCCGGGTGTGATGGCATGTGCCTGTAGTCCCAGTTACTTGCGGGAGGTCAAGGTTGCAGGGAGCCGAGATTGAGCTACTGCACTCCAGCCTTGGCAATGAGAGGGAGACCCTGCCTCAAAAAAACAAAACAAAAATTTCTTAAATTAAAAAAAAAAAAATTTAAAAATGTTTTTGCATGTCTGAAACCTTGGACCATACTGTACCAGTTGGACCAGATAAGTTTATCCTGACAATGATTTATTGTAAACACCTGTTTTTGCTCAAGGGTGGGGAGCAGTGAAGAGGCATTGGGGGTGCTGGCGTCTGAGTAACTGAAGTCACTCACTCATGTAGGCCTTGCATGCCTATGGGACTAATGGAACACCAAGGCTGAGGTGAGCTTCCCTGGTTGGCAACACTTTGTACATGTTGTCGCACGTTGCTGGGAGAAGTAAGCAGGTCTATGCTGCTCCACTGAAAAAGAACACTGGCAATTTGTACCCAGTTTCTCTTAGATTTTGTCCCATGCACCTTTTCCCATTACTAACTTTAATATGTATCCTTTCACTGTAATAAATGTAGCTGTGAATATAAAAGCGTTTCTGAATCCTGTGAGTCCTTTCAGTGAATCATCAAGCAGGATGGCAGACTTGGGAGCCCCCTACACAGTGGGATAACCATACCCAGGCATGAGCCATTGGCTGCCTAGACCACTCTCATTCTGCCTCCTTTGGGCACTGCATGGCTTTGTCCTACCCCAGGCTAGAAGTCAGAGAGAGGTCAGCCCACTGCCCCATCCTTCCTCTTCAAAGGATTCATAAAAATTCTCATCCTTGTGGCCAGATTCTCTCCAGCATGAAGATGGGGAAAGGAAAAAAAAATGAAATATTGAAACAATGTCACATAGAATATAAGAACTAACATTCATTGAACACTCATTACATGATCCTTTAAGTGCTTTATAGGTATATCATTTAATCTGCAGACAACTTCATCAGCTGTTAAAACTATTCCTTTTTTTTTTTTGAGACAGAGTTTCGCTCTTGTTGCCCCGGCGGGAGTGCAGTGGTGTGATCTCGGCTCACTGCAACCTCTGCCTTCCGGTTTCAAGCGATTCTCCTGCTTCAGCCTCCCGAGTAACTGGGACTACAGGTGCCCGCCACTAAGCTCGGCTAATTTTTTTGTATTAGTAGAAACGGAGTTTCACCAGGCTGTTCTCGAACTCCTGACCTTGTGATCTGCCCTCCTCAGCCTCCCAAAGTACTGGGATTACAGGCATGAACCACCGCACCCAGCCACTATTCCCATCTTATAAGGGAAGACAAGGAACCTAAGGCTCAGAGAACTAAGTTACTTGCCCAAATTGCCACTGCTAATGAGTGGCAGACCAGAGATTCAAAATGAAGCCTATGCTCTCAATTTACACAAACTGACACACAAAATATGAAACAGCAGGGCATGTGGCTCATGACTATAATATCAGCACTTTGGAAGGCTCAGGTATACATCATATATTCTATTATATATTATAATATATATACAGATATAAAGAAACTAAAGTACTATGGGTCTAAAAATAAAATTGCTTCCAATATGAGATAGGACAATGTTACAATAAAGTAAATTTTTGTATTCTCACTATGAGACAATGTTTAAGGAGAGATACTTTTTTTTTTTTGAGATAGAGTCTCGCTCTGTTGCTCAGGCTAGAGTGCAGTGGCATGATCTTGGCTCACTGCAACCTCTGCCTCCTGGGTTCAAGCGATTCTCTTGCCTCTCTCAGCCTCCCAAGTAGCTGAGATTACAGGCACCCACCACCACACCCAGCTAATTTTTGTATTTAGTAGAGATGGGATTTCACCATGTTGGCCAGGCTGGCCTTGAACTCTTGACCTCAAGCAATCCACCTGCTGCAGCCTCTCAAAGTGCTGGGATTACAGGTGTGAGCCACTGTGCCAGACACTCTTTTTTTTTTTTCTTTTTTTCTGAAATGGTGTCTTGCTCTGTCACCCAGGCTGGAGTGCAGTGGCACAATCTCAGCTCACTGCAACCTCCACCTTCTGGGTTCAAGTGATTCTCCTGCCTCAGCCTCCCGAGTAGCTGAGATTACAGCTGCATGCCACCACGCCCAGCTAATTTTTGTATTTTTAGTAGAGAGGGGGTTTCACCATGTTGGCCACACTGGTCTCAAACTCCTGACCTCAGTTGATCCACCTGCCTCAGCCTCCCAAAGTGCTGGGATTAGAGATGTGAGCCACCGCGCCCGGCCTTGTTTTTTTGAGACTAGGTCTTGCTCTTTTGTTCAGGCTGGGGTGCAGTAGCATAGTCATGGCTACTGCAGCCTCAACCTGCTTGACTCAAGTGATGCTCCCACCTCAGCATCCCAAAGTGCTGGGATTACAGGTGTGAGTCACCATGCCTAGCCTAAGGAGAGATACTGAACAACATAAACATGATTACTGTAACAAATGTCACAAAACCCTCACAAATTCCAGATTTCCTAATTACTGAATTGACCCATTTTGCTTGTGTGGTGGCAAATGTCTTCATTTCTCATGCATTCTCATGAATCGTCCACCTATGGAGTATCTTATCAAAGGCCTGACATCAAAGAGAGATTGAAACATGAAAGAGAACCTCAGACTATGAAAGCCTAAAAAATGAATTTAACACAAAATAATGTACACGGGTCAGGATTAAAATCACTTAGAAATCAGAATTCTGAGTGAACCATATTAAAGTGTTCTGAAGGAAAGCCATCAGGCAGACAACAATCTCATTACCAGAAATACATTATTCTAATTAAATTCTTACGGGCTAATTCATTCTTTTGTGCCCTATTATTAAGTACATCATCACCAAACTGGGTAATCACAGTTGACATCTTGACAAAAATTTGGAATGGTGGGGAAAACTATAAACTAGCAGTCAGGAAATCTGATTTATAGTGTGGCTTCCACTACTAACTAGCAGTGTGACTTCAGTCAAGTCACTTAACCTCTTTTGACATTGATTTCCTCATGTGTAAAACGAAAAATATGGAATAGGTTTGAGGTCTCTTCTACTTTGTGAAAGATACTGGCACTAGCAAACCTACAAGAAATACTAACTAAACAGAGTCCTTCAGGCTGAAATAAAAGAACTTAGGGAGTAACTGGAATGCAAATTAAGAAATCTCTTAAAGATAACTACATAGAGTTCAGCATCATGGTTCATGCCTGTGATCCCAGCACTTTGGGAAGCTAAGGAAGGAGGATCGCTTGAGGCCAAGAAGTCAAAACCAACCTGGGCACCATAGTGAAATCTCATCTCTCTACAAAAAACCAAAACTACATAGGTTAAAAAAAAAAAAAAAAAAAAAAGACTACATAGTTAAAAATAAAAGACAGTTAAATGACTTTTTTTTTTTCTTTAGACGGAATTTTGTTCTGTTGCCCAGGCTGGAGTGCAGTGGTACAATCTCGGCTCACTGCAACCTCTGCCTCCTGGGTTCAAGTGATTCTCCTGCCTCAGCCTCCCAAATAGCTGGGATTACAGGCATGTGCCACCACGCCCAGCTAATTTTTGTGTTTTTAGTACAGACAGGGTTTCACCATATTGGCCGGGCTGGTCTTGAACTCCTCACTACAAGCGATCTGCCAGCCTCAGCCTCCCAAAGAGCTAGGATTACAGGTGTGAGCCACGGTGCCTGACCTTGAAATGAATTATTTTGTTTGTAACTCTTTTTATCTCCTATCTAATTAAAAGACCACTGCCTAAAGCAGTATTTATACATCTGTGTTGATGGGAACACAATGTATAATATGTAATCTGTATGACAGTAATAGCACAAAGGAGGGGGAGAGAACAGAGCTATATGGAAGCAAAATTTTTATACACTATTAAAATCAAGCTGATAGGCCAGATGTGGTGGCTCACACCTGTAATCCCAGCACTTTGGGAGGCCAAGGCAGGTGGATCACTGGAGGTCAGGAGTTTGACACCAGCCTGGCCAACATGGTGAAACCCCATCTCTACTAAAAACACAAAAAAATCAGCTATGCATGGTGATGCATGCCTGTAATCCCAGCTACTCGGGAGGCTGAGGCAGGGGAACTGCTTGAACCCAGGAGGTGGAGGTTGCAGTGAGCTGAGATCGTGCCATTGCACTCCAGCCTGGGAGGCAGGGCAAGACTCTGTCTCAAAAAAAAAAAAAAAAAAAAAAAAAAACAACCTGATAATAATCCAAACTAGATTGTTACAAAATAAGATGCTGGCCAGCCATGGTGTTACAGGTGTAATTTCAGCTCTTTGGGAGGCAGAGGCAAGTGGATCACCTGAGGTCAGGAGTTCGAGACCAGCCTGGCCAACATAGCAAAACCCTCTCTCCACAAAAAATACAAAAATTAGTCAGGTGTGGTGGTGGGTGCCTGTTATCCCAGCTACTTGGGAGGCTGAGGCTGGATAATTGCTTGAACCCAGGAGGCAGAAGTTGCAATGAGCCGAGATTGTGCTACTGTACTTCAGCCTGGGTGACAGAGTGAGACTGTGCCCCTACCAAAAAAAAAAAAAAAAAAAAAAAAAAAAAGGCCAGGTGCAGTGACTCATGCCTATAATCCCAGCACTTTCGGAGGCTGAGGCAGGAGGATCATTTGAGGTCAGGAGTTCGAGACCAGTCTGACCAACAGAGCAAAACCACATCTCTACCAAAAATACAAATATTAGCTGGGTGTGGTGGCATGCACCTGTAGTCCCAGCTACTTGGGAGGCTGAGGCATGAGAATCGCTTGAGCCCAGGAGACAGAGGTTGCAGTAAGCTGAAATTGTGCTACTGCATTCCAGCCTGGGCAACAGACCATGTCTCAAAAAAAAAAAAAAGATAAAAAGATGCTAATTGCACCAATTTTAAAATTGGAACTAGAAAAAAAGACCTTGAATAACTGAAACAATCTTGAGAAAGAAGAACAATGCTGAAGGCATCACATTTCCTGATTTCAAAATATATTATAAAGCTCTAGTAATTAAAACTGTAAGGTACTAATGTGAAAACAGACATAGAGACCATTGGAAGAGAATAGAGAGCCCAGGGCCAGGCATGGCAGCTCACACCTGTAATTCCAACTATTTGGGAAGATTACTTGAGCCCAGGAGTTCAAGGCTGCAGTGAGCTACCATTGTACCACTACACTCCACAATAGGCCACAGAGTGCGACCCCATCTCTGAAAAACAAAAACAAAAGAATAGAGAGCCCAGAAAGAAATCCACACATATATGGTCAACTGATCTTCCACATGAATGCCAAAAATACACAACAAGGATATGTTGGAAAAACTGGATATCGGCCAGACATGGTGACTCACACCTGTAATCCCAGCATTTTGGAAGACCAAGGTGGGGAGATCACTTGAGGTCAGGAGTTCAAGACCAGCCTGGCTAACACAGCAAAACCGTCTCTACCAAAAAAATTACAAAAAAAACATTACCCGGGAGTGGTGGCACGCACATGTAATCCCAGCTACTGAGGTATGACAATCACTTGAACCCAAGAGGCAGAGATTGCAGTGAGCCGAGATGGCACTGCTGTATGCCAGCCTGGGTGACAGAGTGAGACCCTGTCTCAAAAAAACAAAACCGGCCGGGCGCGGTGGCTCAAGCCTGTAATCCCAGCACTTTGGGAGGCCGAGGCGGGTGGATCACGAGGTCAGGAGATCGAGACTATCCTGGCTAACATGGTGAAACCCCGTCTCTACTAAAAATACAAAAAACTAGCCGGGTGTGGTGGCGGGCGCCTGTAGTCCCAGCTATTTGGGAGGCTGAGGCGGGAGAATGGCGTGAACCCGGGAGGCGGAGCTTGCAGTGAGCCGAGATCACGCCACTGCACTCCAGCCTGGGAGACACAGCTAGAATCCGTCTCAAAAAAAAAAAAAAAAAAAACACAACCAAAAACACTGGATGTCCACAAGCAAAAGAATGAAATCAGAATATCTTATACTATAAAAAAACAACTCAAAATGGATTAAAGACTTAAATGTTAAGAATTGAAATTGTAAAACTCCTATAATCCAGGGGGTGGCCAGGCATGGTGGTTCACACCTGTAATCCCAGCACTTTGGGAGGCCAAGGCAGGTGGATCATCTGAGGTAAGGAATTTGAGACCAGCCTGGCTAACATGGTGAAACTTGGCTCTAAGAAAAATACAAAAATTAGGCCGGGCGTGGTGGCTCACGCCTGTAATCCCAGCACTTTGGGAGGCCGAGGTGGGCGGATCACAAGGTCAGGAGATCGAGACCATGGTGAAACCCCGTCTCTACTAAAAATAGAAAAAATTAGCCGGGCGCAGGGGCGGGCGCCTGTAGTCCCAGCTACTCGGGAGGCTGAGGCAGGAGAATGGCGTGAACCCGGGAGGCGGAGCTTGCAGTGAGCCGAGATTGCGCCACTGCACTCCAGCCTGGGCGACAGAGCGAGACTCCGTCTCAAAAAAAAAAAAAAGAAAAATACAAAAATTAGCTGGGCATGGTGGTACACGCCTGTAGTCCCAGCTACTTGTGAGGCTGAGGCAGGAGAATTGCTTGAACCCAGGAGGTAGAGGTTGCAGTGAGCCAAAATCATGCCACTGCACTCCTGCCTGGGTGACAGAGTGAGACTCTGTCTCAAATAAAAATAAGAAGAAGAAGAAGAAAATACAGGGGGAAAGTGTCATGATATTGGTGTTGGCAATGATTTCTGTTTTGTTTTTGTTTTTGTTTTTGCTTGCACCACCACACCCGGCTAATTTTTGTATTTTAGTAGAGACAGGGCTTCACTATGGTGGCCAGGCTGGTCTTGAACTACTGACCTCAAGTGATCCTCCCGCCTCAGTCTCCATAAGTCCTAGGATTACAGGCGTCAGCCACTGCGCCTGGCCTCTTACATAGTACTTCCTATGTTCAAACTCTTTTCTAAGCATTTTTTGTACATTTACTCATTTGGTCTTCATACCTACCATAGAAGATAGGGATTATATGTTATAGTTGAGGAAACTGAGGCATGGAGGAAGTTAAGGGATTTGCTCAAGGGTTCATAAAACCCAAGGGTTCATTTGTAAGCAAGTATTGAGAACATGCTATTAAACGATGATTTTTACCTTTGTTCAAAAAAAAAAAAAAAAAACAACCCTAAGATTTTAATCGTATAAATTGATTTGCAGTTTAGCAAAACAATTCATTTTTTGATCATTTAAATTTGAAAGTATTCCATGGCAATATTTTATTGCTAACTATGTCTGACTACCTTTTATTTTAACCTAAATCTTAAGCTGTAGGAAATGGTTTGAATTTAATGATCTTGAGGCTTTTAGTAATTTTTTTAGGTTTTGCTTTTCTTTCCCTTGAGACAGAGTCTTGCTCTGTTGTCCAGGCTGGAGTGCAATGGTACGATCTTGGCTCACTGCAACCACTGCCTCCAGGTTCAAGCGATTCTCCTACCTCAGCTTCCTGAGTAGCTGGGATTACAGGCACGTGCCACTATGTCCAATTAATTTTTGTATTTTTAGTAAGACGGAGTTTCACCATGTTGGCCAGGCTGGTCTCAAACTCCTGACCTCAGGTGATTCGCCCACCTCGGCCTCCCAAAGTGCTGGGATTACAGGCATGAGCCACCATGCCCGGCCTGGCTCTACTAAGTCCCTATTTGAGTTTAGATATATTGTAGAAACCTGATCAAGCACATGCTTTTCCCTCCTTTTGGAACACACTAGCCATTTTTCTCTGCCTAGAAACTTCTAACCATTCTCTAAGACTAAGCTTTTTACTTCCTTGATGAAACTTTACCTGTGTCATGCCCTCGACAGAATATGTCACTCTGTCTTCTGGTTTCCTACAATATTCTGCTTATTATATCCGTTTTCACATTTCATTATCATTATCTGCTTATAACTATTTTCCTTCTTCCTCATTTGCTTGCCTCCTTCCCTAAGTTATGAGTTACTCAAAAACAGGACCATTTTTTATTCACTTTTATGTTTTTGGTCCCTGGTAATTCAAAACATTGGTGGAATACTCCATAAGAAATCTAATATTGAGGCGAGCAGACTGCTCGAGCCCAGGAGTTTGAGAACAGCCTGGGCAATATGGTGAAACCCTGTCTCTACAAAAAATATGAAAAATTAGCTGGGTGTGGTGGCATGTACTTGTAGTCCTTGCGCAGGCTGAGGTGGGAGGATCGTTTGAGCCCGGGAGGCAAAGGTTGCAGTGAACTGAGATTGTACCACTGCACTCTAGCGTGGGCAACAGAGCAAGACCCTGTCTTAAAAAAAAATAAAGAAAACAAAATCGAATATCCATATAATGGAAGTGCACAATGTAGATAAAAGTTTGGAGATCAACTGGGCCACAGTTTTGAAATCAGTGTAAGCAAGACTCAGCAAGTGCTAAATTGTGAGACATCTTTCAGCTTCCATGGTCCTTTCAGGACCCAACTTCTCTGCACAGCAAACTCTAGCTCTCCAGTCTCCATTAAAGGAAGGAAAGCAAGTAATAAATTATTTATTGTAATTTAACGAGTTACCTGTTCTGAGAGCATTTCAAAGAACCTAAAAGAGGACCAATGGTAAACTCAAAGGATTGAATCTACTGATAAATTTTTTTAGGGGGCTAAAATTTATTTATATTTTTTTAATCTTCTTGTTCATGTTCTCTCACGAAAATCTACTAACACAGTGGCCAATATATGGAAACATTCTGAGTAGCTTTTCCCCACATCAAACCGTATTAGCAATTACCTTCACATTGTACATCAGCTTAGTCCTAAGTAGAAACTACTTTTCCATTTGGAACTTGGCAAAGCCTCTCATGGTCATAATTAAAAACCTCATTGCCATCTCCACCAGGTGGTCTTTTTTTCCATTATATTCTACCTGGGCTTTAGTGTACCAGTCCCTAAGGAAGTCTGGGTAGAGGAGCTATTTTTAGAATCTATGAATATTGCTGGCATGAATGATCCATCCACAAATTCCCAAAAGAATGACCAGTTTTGAGAAGTAGGCAGTGCCTCATCATAATAGTGAAAAGTATTTCAGTGTTAGGCTTGAAAAATCATTGCCTCAGGGCCTAGATACACAGCCAAGAAAGACTAAAAGTGAGAAAAAAAAAATCTTTCAAATCCTGGCCCTAGGAAAAGGATGCTACATCCCACCTAGGTCTTTTCAGCTACACTGGTCCTTGAACCTCATCAACAACAACAATGATACCAGTCTGGGCTTTGAAGGATGACAATCTTGAATGGAGAGTTGTGGGGTCTCTAAGAATAATATATCACTCACAAATGTATCTATATCATTTTTCACCATATTTATATTTGCAACTGATATTAATTTCTCTTACTTTTATCAAAACATTACTTTTTAAAAAAAATTTCCATAGGCCAGGCACAGTGTCTCATGCCTGTAATCCCAGCACTGTGGGAGGCCGAGGTGGGCGGATCATGAGGTCAGGAGATCGAGACCATCCTGGCTAACACGGTGAAACCCTGTCTCTACTAAAAATACAAAAAATTAGCCAGGCATGGTGGCGGATGCCTGTAGTCCCAGCTACTCGGGAGGCTAAGGCAGGAGAATGGGGTGAACCCGGGAGGTGAAGGTTACAGTGAGCCGAGATCGCGCCACTGCACTCCAGCCTGGGCGACAGAGCAAGACTCCGTCTCAAAAAAAAAAATTTTCCAACATTCTTTTTCTTTTTTTCCAAGATGGAGTCTCACTGTCACCCAGGCTGGAGTGCAGTGGCGAGATCTCAGCTCACTGCAAACTCTGCCTCCCAGGTTCCAGTGATTCTCCTGCCTCAGCATCCTGAGTAGCTGGGATTACAGGTGCCCGCCACCATGCCTGGCTAACTTTTTTATTTTTATTAGAGACAGGATTTTACCATGTTGGCCAGACTAGTCTCAAACTCCTGACCTCAGGCAATCTGCCCAACTTGGCCTCCCAAAGTGCTGGGATTACGGGTGTGAGCCACCATCCCCAGTCTTTATTTTCAACTTTTAAGTTCAGGGATACATGTGCAGAACGTGCAGGTTTGCTATTAGGTTGGTGCAAACATAATTGTGGTTTTTGCATTGTTGAAATTTGCTGTTCGATATTGCTGTTCAAATACATCCTTAAATAAATGTGGTTATGTTACACATCATTTTAATGCATGTTTCTCACTTTTTTTTGCTAATGACTTATTACTTGCTGTTTATTTTATATTTATTTTATTATTTATTTTATTTATTTATTTAATTTTTTTTTGAGAGGGTGTCTCACTCTGGAGTACAGTGGCATGACCATAGCTCACTGCAAACTTCACCTCCCAGGTTCAAGCAATTCTCCTACCTCAGCCTCCCAAGTAGCTGGGAGTACAGGCCCATGCCACCATGCCCAGCTAATTTTGTATTTTTAGTAGAGACAGGGTTTCACCAGGTTGGCCAGGCTGGTCTTAAACTCCTGGCCTCAAGTGATTCACCTGCTTCAGCCTCCCAAAGTGCTGGGATTACAAGCATGAGCCACCGTGCCAACCCCATATTTTATATTTATTTTAGACTATAGAAATGAGGTTAGAGGAAAAGGAAATTATTTTTGTCTTTTTGAGCAATTTTCTTATTCAAGTTCAAAATGGATCATAAAGCAGTGGAGACAATGCGCAACATCAACAATGCATTTGGCCCAGGAACCGCTAACAAGTGTACAGTGCAGTAGTGGTTCAAGAAGTTCTGCAAAGGAGACCAGAGCCTTGAAGATGAGGAGCATGAAGGCTGGCCATTGGAAGCTGACAATAACAAATTGAGAGCAATCATTGAGGCCGATCCTCTTACAACTACACAAGAAGTTTCGGAAGAACTCAACGTCGACCATTCTATGGTCATTCAGCATCTGAAGCAAATTGGACATGTGAAAAAGCTTGATAAATGCCGTGTCTCATGAGCCAAGCGAAAAATTTAAAAATCATCGTTTTGAAGTGTTGTCTTCTCTTATTTTACGCAACAACGACGAACAATTTTTTCAATTGGATTGTGATGTGTGATGAAAAGTGGATTTTATACTACAATCAGTGACAACCAGCTCAGTGGTAGGACGGAGAAGAAGCTCCAAATCACTTCCCAAAGCCAACCTGCACTGAAAAAAAGGTCATGGTCACCTTGTGTGGTGATCCGCTGCCGGTCTGATCTACCACAGCTTTCTGAATCCCAGGAAACCCATTACATCTGAGAAGTATGCTCAGCAAATAGATGAGATGCACCAAAAACTGCAACGCCTGCAGCCGGCATTGGTCAATAGGAAAGGCCCAGTTCTTTTCCACAACAATATCTGACTGCACATCACACAACCAACGCTTCAGAAGTTGAAAGAATTGGGCTACGAAGTTCTGCCTCATCCGTCATATTCATCTGACCTCTCACCAACTGACTGCCCCTTCTTCAAGCATGTTCACAACTTCCAGCAGGGAAAATGCTTCCACAACCAGCAGGATGCAGAAAATGCTTTTCAAGAGTTCGTTGAGCCCCAAAGCACGGATTTTCAAGCTAAAGGAATTAACAAACTTATTTCTTGTTGGCAAAAATGTGTTGATTGTAATGGCTACTATCTTAATGAATAAAGATGTGTTTGAGCCTAGTTATAATGATTTAAAATCCACGGTCCGAAACAGCAATTACTTTTGCACCAACTAATACATAGATAAATCTGTGCCATGGTGATTTGCTGCACAGATCATTCCATCACCCAGGTATTAAGCCCAGCATCCACTAGCTATTCTTCCTGATCCTCTCCCTTCTCCCTTCTCCCACCCCCCGCCCTCTGACAGGCCCCAGTGTATGTCATTCCCCACCATGTGTCCATGTGTTCTCATCATTTAGCTCCTACTTATAAGTGAGAACATGTGGTGTTTAGTTTACTGTTCCTGCATTAATTTGCTGAGGATAATGGCTTCCGACTCCATCCATGCCTCTGCAAAGGACATGATCTCATTCCTTTTGATGCCTGCATAGTATTCCATGGTATATATGTACCACGTTTTCTGTCTTTCTTTTTTTTTTTTCTTGAGACAGAGTCTTGCTCTGTTGCCCTGGCTAGAGTGCAGCGGCCAGGTATTTCTGCCTCTAGGTCTTTGAGGAATTGCCACACTGTCTTCCACAATGATTGAACTAATTTACACTCCCATTGTAAAAGGGTTCCTTTTTCTCCACAATCTCACCAGCATCTGTTGTTTTTGACTTTTTAATAATCACCATTCTGACTGGTGTGACATAGTATCTCACTGTGGTTTGGATTTGCATTCTCTAATGATTGGTGATGTTGAACTTTTTTTCACATATTTGTTGGCCACATGTATATCTTCTTTTGAGAAGTATCTGTTCATGTCCTTTGCCCACTTTTTTTTTTTTTTTTTTTTTTTTTTTGGAGGAGTCTCGCTATGTCGCCCAGGCTGGAATGCAGTGGTGCAATCTCAGCTCACTGCAACCTCCACTTCCTGGATTCAAACGATTCTCAGCCTTAGCCTCCTGAGTAGCTGGGATTACATGCATGTGCACCACGCCCAGCTAATTTTTTTATTTTTAGTAGAGATGGGGTTTCATCATATTGGCCAGGCTGGTCTTGAACTCCTGACCTCAAGTGATCTGCCCACCTCAGCCTCCCAAAGTGCTAGGATTACAGGCGTGAGCCACTGCACCTGGCCTCTTGGCCCACTTTTTAATAGAGATGTTTGTGATTTCTTTGTAAATTTAAAAATATTACTTTCAAAATGCAAAGGAGTACCTCTTATTTCTTGGTTTCCCATATTTTGTGAATAAATCCGTATTTATCTTATCCGTTATTCTTGCTTTCATAGCCTTGATTCATATTTCTTTTATCAGTTTTTAATTTCAGAGGAAAAAAGACCCCTAAGCTTTCAGCAGTTGATTATCTAGTGTCTGATTTGTTCAGTTCAATTCACCATAAGTATTTTTAAGCTCCTACTACAAAGGCCAAAACTGAAACATACAAAATATAAGATGGGTTTCTGTTTTCAAAGGGCTTAAAGTCTTGTGGGAATTCAGGCAACCAAAAAAAATTTTTTTTTTTTAATGATCTACTGGGTACTGAAGGAGCTGTAGGCTAGAGATTAAAGCACTGACTCTGGAGCCAGATGATCTAAATTCAAATTCTGATTTTGCCACTTCATGGACAACCTTGGGCAAATTGCTTAAACTCTCTTTAATTTAGGTCTCTTGTCTGTAAAACTGAGCTAAGAATATTATCTGGGTTGTTATGAGGATGAAGTTTCAAGCTAAGCGCTTAGAACAGCATCTAAGTGGCATATAGTAAGCACTCAATAAATGTCAACAGCTTGAGATAGTCATTAAGTACTGCTCACAAATATGACTGTTTTCTCTCTTCCAGACATGTGGAATGCACACATGGTTGAATCACATTTTCCTGTCCCCTTTTAAGTTAGGCATGGCAATGTGCCTGACTCTGGCTAATAAAATGTGAAAAGTGGCACGTATCAGTTCTAGGTAGAAGCTTAAAAACCAGTACATACATTTGCTAAGTTAATTTCTCCCTGTCATGGTGAATAAGCAAACATGTGCTGAGATGGATGAGATGAAGCCTCTGATACTAAGACGTATGACTAAGTATCCCGTATCTTGGGACTTTTTTTTAAGACAGAGTCCTACTGTCTCCCAAGCTGGAGTACAGTGGCACGATCTCAGCTCACTGCAACCTCTGCCTCCCAGGTTCAAGAGATTCTCATGCCTCAGCCTCCCAAGTAACTGGGACTAGAGGCATGTGCCAAGACACCCAGCTAATTTTTGTATCTTTTCGTAGAGATGGGGTTTCACCATGTTGGTCAGGCTGGTCTCGAACTCCTGGCCTCAAATGATCTGCCCACCTTGGCCTCCCAAAGTGCTGTGATTACAGGCGTGGGCCACCACACCCAGCCCATATCTTGGGGCTTTTAAAAATGAACAGAACCTGGCCGAGTGCGGTGTTTACCACTTCCTACTGTCTCCCATAATGAGAGCCTTAAAATGCTATAAAGGAGTCAAAATAAAGCAGAAACCTGGAAAAGAAAAGAAGCATCTATAATATGGCCTCAGCATACATAACTCTTAATACCTGTCAAAACACACGATACAGCTAAACAACACAGGGATCATCTCAAAATATGCACAAAGAAGTGTGAAGAGAGCTAAACACAAGCATCATGAGACCTATAAGATTTTATCCAGGCTCTGCCACCCACTGCCTGAGTAACCCTGGCCAGTGTGATAAGCGGTCAGTTTCTGGGATCCCTCAACACTTGGATATAAGGAAATATGAACTCCTTATCTAAGAGATAAGCTATATGATAGATCTGAGCATTTATTAATGAATTCATTCTTCTAATCAACAAATAGTTATTGATCATCTACTAAGTGTCAGGGAATGTAATGCACAGTGACACAGGGATGAACAAGAGAGGCAAGTTCCTACTCCCATGTAGCTTACATTTACCATGGGAGATAGAGAACAGCAAATTGTTAAACAAGTTAATCTTATAAAATGCAAATAGTGATAACTGCTTTGAAACAAACATGTGGTCAGTGTGATGGGGGAATGGTACTTTTAGTTTGAGTGGTCAGAGAGGCAGCCTTGTGGAAGCGATGCCGAGTTTGGGCTGAAATATGACTTACACAAAAGAACCAACCCCCTGAGGATCTCGAGTGTTCTAGGTAGAAAGGCAAGTGCAAAGGCCCTGAGGTATAGAAGGGCATAAAGAGCTTGGGGAAGAGTGGTAGGAGATGAGTCAGAGAGACAGCAGGGTTAAATCATGCAGGCTTTTGTAAGCAATAAGGAGTTTGGAGGCTCATGGAGATTTTGAATCAGAAGCATGTTATAATTTCATTTATGATTTATGTTTCAAAGATAATCACAATGTAACCATCCAACAGGTTCACCTTGCCTGCTGTCTAGACAGGGCAAATTTATCAAGACAGGGGAATTGCAATAGAGAAGGAGTAATTCGTGCAGAGCCAGCTGTATGGGAGACTAGAGTTTTAATATTACTCAAAACGGTCTCCATGAGAATTCGGGGATTAGAGTTTTTAAGGATAATTTTGGGGTGGGGGCAGTGAGTCAGGAGTGTTGACTGGTTGGGTCGGAGACGAAATCATAGGGAGCCAAATCTGTTCTTTTACCCTGAGTCAGTTCCTGGGTGGGGGCCATAAGATCAGACAACTCAGTTTATCCTATCTGGGTGGTGCCAGCCGATCCATCAAGTACAGAGTCTGCAAAATATCTCAAGCACTGCCCTTAAGTTTTACAATAGTGATGTTATCCCCTGGAGCAATTTGAGGAGAGTCACAATCTTGTAGCCTCCGGATGCATGTCTCCTAAACCATAATTTCTAATCTTGTGGCAATTTGTTAGTCCTACAATGGCAGTCTAGTTCTTACCCAAGAAGGGTGTTTGTTTTGGGAAAGGGCTATTATTATCTTTTTTTTAAACTATAAACTAAGTTCCTCCAAAAGTTAGTTCAGCCTATGCCCAGGAATGAACAAGGATAACTTGGAGGTTAGAAGTAAAATGGAGTCGGTTAGGTCAGATCTCTTTCACTGTTTCAGTCACAATTTTGCAATGGTAGTTCCACCAACTGCTATATGGGAAGGAATGAGTTTGGAGGCAATTTCAAAAGTCTAGTTAAGAAACTGTACAGGTGGCAACAGAAAATAGGGTCAGAAAGTTCATGAATATACTTTGGAAAACAAGTCAAAAGAACCAACTGACGAGTTGGATGTGGCAAGTTAAAGACTGAATCAAGGGTAATGGAAGATGATGTCATTTGGTAAAATAGGGAAAACCAAGGAGGAACAGATTTGGGGATGGAAATGAGCAATTGTGTTTTTGAACACATTGAATTGATATACCTACCAGGCAGAATTTTTAGGAAGAATAAATTCAGCAGGGTGCAGTGGCTCACACTTGTAATCCCAGCACTTTGGGAGGTTGAGGCGGGTGGATCACCTGAGGTCAGGAGTTCAAGGCCAGCCTGGCCAACATGATGAAACCCCATCTTTACTAAAAAATACAAAAATTAGCCAGGCATGGTGGTGTACCCCTGTAACCTCAGTTACTTGGGAGGCTAAGGCACAAGAATCGCTTGAACCGGGAGGTGGAGGTTGTGGTGAGCTGAGATTGCACCACTACCCTCCAGCCTGGGCCACAGAAAGAGACTCTGTCTCAAAAAAAAAAAAAAAAAGAATAAATGAGATAACATTTTAAATGTTTAAATTTTTGTTTAATTGCAATTTAATTTGTAAATTCTTTGTTTAATTGCATTTTCCTAATACATAATCAGTACTCAAAAAACAATTATTTTCTTTCCAAATTTGCTAAATTTCCTAAAGCCAGGTGCCCTAATTTGAAAAAGGGACCATATCAATCTTACAGATTCATAGTGTGCCTTAATTGACTTAATATATGTAAATAAAGGTTATTAATAATAACTAATGTATATTTAGGTCTTACCATGTTCTAAGCACTCTTTTAAGTGTATTTAATTAACCAATTGAAGCCAACAACTCTATAAGTATAACTGCCATTATAAAATTATAACTGAAACAGTGAAAGAGATCCGACCTAACCAACTCCATCTGGCTTCTAACTTCCAAGCTATTCTTGTTCATTCCTGGGCATCCATGAAACTAATTTTGGGAGGAGCCTAGTTTATAGTTTAACTTTGAAACTTTGATCTCTGGCCGGGTGCAGTGGCTCACATCTGTAATCCCAGCACTTTGGGAGGCTGAGGCGGGCAGATCACTTGAGTCCAGGAGTTTGAGATCAGCCTGGGAAACATAGCAAAACTCTGTCTCTACAAAAATTACAAAAAATAGCCGAGCATGGTGGAGTGTGCCTGTAATCCCAGCTACTCAGGAGGCTGAGGTGGGAGGATCACTTGAGCCTGGGAGGTCTAGGTTGCAGTGAGCAGAGATGTCACCAGTGCAATCCAGCGTGGGCGACAAAGTCTCAAAAAAAAAAAAAAAGAAAAAGAAAAATCAAATAGTACCTCTTTTGTTTAATTGCCTTTTCCTGATTACAAATGAGAGAACCAAATTTATTTATTTATTTATTTATTTATTTATTTTTGAGACAGAGTTTTGCTTTGTTGCCCAGGCTGGAGTACAGTGGTGCAATCTCGGCTCACTGCAACCTCCGCCTTCCAGGTTCAAGCAATTCTCCTGCCTCAGCCTCCGAGTAGCTGGGATTACAGACACATGCCACCATGCCCAGCCAATTTTTGTATTTTTTGTAGAAACGGGGTTTCACCATGTTGGCCAGGCTGGTCTTGAACTCCTGACCTCATGATCCGCCTACCTCAGCCTTCCAAAGTGCTGGGATTACAGGCATGAGCCACCGCGCCTGGCCCAACACTTCCATTCCCCCCTTCATAATATAGGTAAATGTGCTGATAAAATGTTTTTAAAAATTGATTAAAAATAGAAGTCCACAACTGTAAATTAACGAAATATGAGCTTTGTCCTTTGTTATATGTTTACCCATTCAACTACTACACATTGAACTGATATTTGCCAGGCCTGGTTTACAAAGATGACTAAGATATTGTGTGGACACAAAAATGAATCCAGCTAATTATAAGGCAGTGAGCTGACTGCTATAATAGACAGGTTCACAATGCATGCCTGGAAAAACAGCATTCATCCTTCAAGAGTCCTTCATATTTCTGCAAAGTAATAACAACTAGCATTGATTACTTGTTCCGACCTATTCACTGTGCTAAATGTATCACATGAATGATCTCAACTGATCTTCACAACAACCTTAAGAGCTAGTTCTTATTATTTTCTCCATTTCATAGATGAAGGAACTGAGGCAGAGAGAAGTTAAGTAGTTTTTTTAGGGTTGTGGCAGGACTGGGATTTGAAGACAAGCAATCTGATTTCAGAGCCTGTGATCTTAGGTACTTATACAATTCCACCTCCTGAATCTATTCTGTTTACCTCCCCTTCCTCTTTCCATGCAAAAGCAGAAGACAGCATTTTGTGGTATCATAGCATCCTAGGAATACCTCTATTGGAGATTCTACTGTTTTGGAAGGCAGCTATGCTCACCACTATACCACCAACACTACTCTACTGTTTTGAACTATTATGTTCCAGTGACTGTCTCCTTTAGAAAAGGATTGCATTATTCTTTTTTAGACTGCATAGCAAGTAGCAGGTGTTCAATAATGTCACCAAGGATAAAATAAGTGATTAAAAATGTGATTATTTCAACCACCTTGAAGGAGGACAAACTGTTCATGGCAAGCAAGCAGGCCAGGCTGTAAAAGATGCATTTGTTCTTGTTCAAGAGGCCTCCTGGAGCCTGGGATACCTAGAAAGCAGATATCAACGGAAGGGTTGGAGGGGAGAGGTGAAAGGACTAGCAGAAAGAGAGGCGAGTACTGCTGGAGTTGACAGATTTTCTTTCCTGTATGCGATGGGATGGATTTGAAGGACAGTTATCTGTAGGAAATTCATAGACTGCTCTGCATTGTTCTCACACTTAAAAATGTAACCAGCTGGGCGCGGTGGCTCACGCCTATAATCCCAGCACTTTGGGAGGTCGAGGCGGGCAGATCACCTCAGGTTAGGATTTCAAGATCGGCCTGGCCAACATGGTGAAACCCCATCTCTACTAAAAATACAAAAATTAACCAGGTTTGGTGGTGCGAGCCTGTAATCCCAGCTACTCGGGAGGCTGAGGCAAGAGAATCGCTTGAACTCAGGAGGTGGAAGTTGCAGTGAGCCCAGGTCTTGCCACCGCACTCCAGCCTGGGCAACAGAGCGAGACTCCTGCTCAAACAAACAAACAAAAAAAGAAGTGTCTAACCTTAGTATGGCTTAAGTAGTATTTTTGATGCACCCAGGAGCAGAACTCTAGAGAATTTTTTCAAAAGTAACTTTTAAAGAAAATGTCAGCCCTTTATAAAATATCTGCCCAGGTAACTTGGAAACCCTTTCTTTGAGAAAATGAACCACATCCAACATGTACTGAGATCGTCAAGTGCACTTTAAGCTCATTTTTGCTGGAAGGGAAATCTCACTTGTACCCTTCTTCAAAACAAACATGTGTACACTCTGGTCTAACTTTTTGCTGCTGTTACCATTAATTTTTTTTTTTCCTTTGTGAAGGGAATAGAATTTTATCTGCATTATTTGTAAGGGCTTTTTTTCCCCTGAGATAAATGTGACCTATGTCAGGAACTAGAGTTAATCTGGCCTAACATGGAACAAGGAGGGCTGGGGCTCAGAGGCATAAGGGACTTTATTTGTTCCTAAGATCAGTGCTTGAGATATTTTGCAGATGCTGAACCTGACGAATCACCTGGCACCACCCAGATCGATTAACTGGCTCATCTGATCTTGTGGCCCCCACCCAGGAACTGACTCAGTACCAGAGGACAGCTTCCATTCCCTATGATTTCATCTCCTGCCTAACCAATCACCACTCCTGACTCCCTGGCTTCCCCCAACCAACAAGTTGTCCTTAAAAACTCTGATCCCCAAATGCTCAGGGAGCCTACTTTGAGTAATAATAAAACTCCAGTCTCCTGCACAGCCTGCTCTGCATAAATTAGTCTTTCTCTATTGTGATTCCCCTGTCTTGATAAACTGGCTCTGTCTAGGCATCAGGCAAGGTGAATCCACTGGGCAGTTACAACTTTAGAATCCTCCCAAGGTGGGAGGATCATTTGAGGACAGGAGTTCGAGACCAGCCTGGGAAACAGGGCAAGACCCCATCTCTACTAAATAAATTAATGTGTTGGCAGGACCTTCTGGAAGCTTTAGAGAAAAATCAATTTCCTTGCCTTTTCTAGCTTCTACAGGCCGCCTACATTCCTTGCCTAAGGCCTTCTTCCACCTTCAAAACTAGCAATGGCTAGTCAAGTCTTTCTCGTGCTGCATCAGTTGGCCACCGACTCTTCTGCCTCTCTCTTCCACTTTTTTTGTAATTTTTAATTTTGATTTTTTTGAAACAGAGTCTCACTCTGTTGCCCAGGCTGGAGTGCAATGGCGCAATCTTGGCTCGCTGCAACTTCCACCTCCAAGGTTCAAGTGATTCTCCCACCTCAGCCTCCCAAGTAGCTGGGCTTACAGGTGTGTGCTACCACACCTGGCTAATTTATATATATATATATACACACACACACACATGTACACACATATACACACACACACACATATACACACACACACACACACACACACAAAATATATATATATTTTGAGACCAAGTTTCACTCTTGTTGCACAGGCTGGAGTGCAATGGTGCAATCTCAGCTCACCGCAACCTTCACCTCCTGGGTTCAATCTATTCTGCTGCCTCAGCCTCCCGAGTAGGTGGGATTACAGGCATGCGCCACCACACTTGGCTAATTTCATATTTTTAGTAGAGACGGGGTTTCTCCATGTTGGTCAGGGTAGTCTCAAACTCCCAACCTCAGGTGATCCACCCATCTTGGCTTCCCAAAGTGCTGGGATTACAGGAGTGAGCCACCGCACCCGGACAATTTTTATATTTTTAGTAGAGATGGGTCTTCACCATGTTGGCCAGGCTGATCTCAAACTCCTGACCTCAGGTGATCTGCCTGCCTGGGCCTCCGAAAGTGCTGGGATTACAGGTGTGATCCACCACACCCAGCCATAAACACATCTTTAAAAGTGCAAGAGGTTGGACGGTCAGGAGTTTGAGACCAGCCTGGCCAACATGGCGACACCCTGTCTCTACTAAAACTACAAAAATTAGCCAGGCATGGTGGTGCGCGCCTATAGTCCCAGCTACTTAGGAGGAGGCTGAGGTGGGAGAATTGCTTGAATCTGGGAGGCAGAGGTTCAGTAAGCTGAGATTGCACCACTGCACTCCAGCCTGGGTGACAGAGCGAGACTCTATCTCAAAAAAAAAAAAAATGTGTTCACATTGAGCCCACCCAGATAATTCAAATTAATTTCCCTATTTTAAGGACAAATGATTAGCAACTTTAATTCCATCTGCAACCTTAATTCTCCTTTTCCATGTAATATAACATATTCACAGGTTCCGGGGATTCAGCAAGTGCTTATCTTTGGTGCGTAATTATTCTGCCTATCACAACTTCCAAAGTTGAACTATATTGTGCAAGATGGACATTCAAGCTACCAACAATGTTGAAAGCTTAGATTTGTTCAGGACATTTATAGTCATTACACATTCTTTATGCCTGAAAGGTAAACCTTGTACAGAAAGCATGAATAAATAAATTGGTATCCTTTTTTGTAGGATTCTTGGCTCAGGGCCAAAGGAGCTTTACCGTACTTCTTAGATTCTCACACGTAAAAAACAAAAACAAACAAACAAAAAAACCAAGCCAGGCACAGTGGCTCATGCTTGTAATATAATGCCAACACTTTGGGAGGCCAAGGTGGGTGGATCGTTTGAGCCCAGCAGCCTGGGCAACATGGCAAAACTCTGTCTCTACAAAAAATACAAAATCTAGCTAGGCATGGTGGCACGTGCCTAGATTCTTAGATTCTTGAGAGAATCTCGAACTCCTTACCTCGGGTGATCCACCTGCCTTGGCCTCCCAAAGAGCTGGGATTACAGGTGTGAGCCACCACGCCTGGCCCCTTTTAAAGTTTTTTGTTGCTTTAGAGACAGTCTAGTTCTGTCACCCAGGTTGAAGTGCAGTGGTGAGATAATGGCTTAATGCAGCCTCCAACTCCTTAACTCAAAGTATCCTCCCACTTCAGCCTATGAAGTAGCTTGTACAACTGGCATGCACCACCATACACAGCTATTTATTTTTATTTTTGTAGAGACAAGGTCTCGCTAGGCTGCCCAAGTCTCCAACTCCTAAGCTCATGTGATTCCCCCACCTTGGCCTCCCAAAATGCTAGGATTATAGACATGAGCCACCTTGCCCAGTCTAAAGTTTAAAAAAACATTTAGTAAAGGAAATTTAAATTTAAAAAAAAAAAATTAGTTCAAGGCCAGGTGCGGTGGCTTACGTCTGTAGTGGATCACTTGAGCCCAGGAGTTTGAGACTAGCTTGGGCAACACTGCAAGATCCTGTCTCTACAAAAATTTTTTAAAAAATTAACCGGCTGTGATGGTCCCAGCTACTTGGGAGGCTGAAGTGGGAGGATGGCTTGAGCCCTGGAGGTTGAGGTGGCAGTGAGCCGTGATGGTGCCACTGCACTCCAGCCTGGATGACAGAGTGAGACTGTCTCCAAAAAAACTGTTTTAGTTCAAGAGAATGGAAACAATGGTAGTGAGGAAAAGCAATGTTGTACCCCGAACTTTTCCTCAATAAAGAAAACAAATTGGCACAGTTATATTAGTTCACAAAGGTATTCCGAGTAGAAAAAAACAATCTTTTTTTTTCATTTAATTTTATTCTTTCCTAACAGACTCGTTCAAAAGAAGCCATGACTCTCTCAGCAAAACAGCTCCATCAAGCGTCTCGCCAACCTCTCCCTTGAGGCTCAGTCAAGGGAATGAAAAAAGGAGGCTAGACACCTGCCCCCAACGGAAAAACCAAGAACACACCTGGAGAGCATCTCAGACAAAGGGAGCCAGGCGGGGAAAACAGTAATTGGAGAGGAGACCGTGCTTCCAGTCTGTTGCTGGTTTACAAGGTAAATCTATTCCTGGAGGAAAGGGGTACAGGAGCAGGACGCGAAAACCCGGGACAGGCTGTGGCAGGCCCGACGTCTTTCAGGCCCAGCTCCTAGCGTCCACGCCCCTCCTTCCAAGACGTTTCCCAGCAGGCCCTGCGCCCAGTTTGGATCAAGTGAGCCGCCTGAGATTGCCAAGCGTCCCGTGCGCATCTCATTAACGCATCTGCTTATTCATGTATTTATTCTTTGTGGGGGGAGGGGATGGAAGGAACGGCGTCTCACTCATTCTGTCGCTCAGGCTGGAGTGCGGGTGGCTCGATCTCAGCTCGCTGCAACCTCCGCCTCCCAGGTTCAAGTGATTCTTGTGCCTCAGCCTCCCAAGTAGTTGGGATTACAGGTGCACACCACCACGCCCGGGTAATTTTTGTATTTTTGGTAGAGACGGCGTTTCACCATGTTGGTCAGGCTGGTCTTGAACCCCTGACCCCCGGTGATCCATCCACCTTGGCCTCCCAAAGTGTAAGGATTACAGGCGTGAGCCACGGCGCCCGGCCTTATGCATTTATTCTTATTGAGCACCTAACAAGCTGTAAGCATCGGGGGCAAAAAAGTAAATGAGATATAACAGCACTTAACACACAGCATTTATTTGCACGGGTGTTGGCTTTCTAGCCCTCCAGCAACTGCTTCTAGGTAGGGGCCCTCTTTCGTTTTTGCATCCTCCGAGTCTAGCACAGTACCTGGCACTGAATAGGTGATTTGTTAACAAAGGAACAACTTTAAAACGTGGTTTTGATAGGGAGCTCGGTTCTCAAACCTGTAGCCCTACGTGGGGGTAGGGGAGGCGGGAGAATGAGGTGGACAGGCAGACACAAGGAGAATGGGAAACGTGTTTGTATTAGGAGTGCTCACAGCAATCCACAGCTTCCCTGTGTTCCTCATTCTCAAATAATAGTAGGGGAGTCGAGGGCGGGGTGGGGCAGCCCTCCCCGCGCGCAGGAGGTCTGGATTTGGGAGCCTCAGCCGGGGATTCTCACTGCGCTCCGGAGCCCGCCTGCCCACCAGCGCCGCTCACCAGGTCAATGGCCACGACGTCCCGCAGAGCCACTACCCGCCGGATGGACTTGGGCGGGTTCTCGGTTAGGTAGATGAGCCGGTCGCTCAGCACCACGTACTTGAGGGTGTGGTTCTCCGAGTTGGACACCACGATGCATGGCTCATAGGCGCGGACCGCGTCGTAGACCTCGGGCGGCAGATGCCGCCGCAGGAACACATCCAGGCGGCTGTTCGTGCGAGCGGGGAAGCCGGACTGCAAGGGGCAGGCCATGCGCGGCGCCCGCAGCGGGGCGGAGTGCTGGGACTCGAGGCCCTCAGCTCGCCCTCTGTCCCCTCCCCCGCGCTGGAACCCGCGCGCCACAAAGCCGCCGGCCCCGCGTCGCCTCCTCTCCCAGGCGTGGGGACCCAGGCCGCAACTGTAGGAATCCACCCCAGGTCGGCTTCCCTGGAGCGCCCTCCCCAGCCCTGTCCAGCCTCCCGATCTTTGTCCTAACCTCAGACGGCGATGGGCGGGGCAAGACGCTGGTCCTTTAGGCTCGGGTTGATGGGCACCTCTGGCTAAACACCATGAAGTCCCCTGCCACCGAAGGGCGGTGGATTTTTAGGGTCTCTCCCGCCCGCCCCTCATGCCAGCCCCCACCACTACCTACTCTGTTGCGGATCACACCATCCCATACAAACTTTATTGGTAATGGAAACCAGTTTCAATCTGGTTTCCTGTTAGAAACTTGAAAGAGTTTAATTTACCGATTTATTTTTAACCCTAGAAACCTATTATTACCAATCACACAGATTTAGCTTTTGGTTATGACATGGCCTGGCACAGCTTTCTGATGTTGTTGGAGTGTAAACATAGGTCTTCTTTCTCCAACCAGTGAGAAAGGTTTTTTTTTTTGACGGAGTTTTGCTCTGTTGCCCAGGCTGGAGTGCAATGGCGCGATCTCGGCTCACCACAACCTCCGCCTCCCGGGTTCAAGCGATTCTCCTACCTCAGCCTCCCGAGTAGCTGGAATTACAGGCATGCGCCACCATGCCCAGCTAATTTTATATATTTTAGTAGAGACGGGGTTTCTCCATGTTGGTCAGGCTGGTCTCCAACACTTGACCTCAGGTAATCCGCCCGCCTCGGCCTCCCAAAGTGCTGGGATTACAGGCCTAAGAGACCTTGCCCAGCCTTTGAGAAAGGGATTCTTAACATGAATTGATGTGAGCACACCCAAACCTACCTAAGGAATATGGTTTTGTTTCCAATGCCCAGGGCAATCTATGCAGAAGAATGAATGGGTGAAGCTGGCATCTTGAAAAGTTGAAGCTGATAGACTGAAGAATGCTGATTACATAGCCCTGAGGCTGCAGAGAAGTAAGTATTCCTTAGTTTTTACAGGCCAAGAATAGTTTATTAATTAGGTTAGAGAGATGAGAAGGGCACAACAGAAATGCTCTAGGTCAGAAGTTCCATTTTTTATTTCGAATCCTAGAAAAGTTATTCTCTTCCCCTCCCCATTGACCCAAAAACCTGATAATGAAACCATATCATTCACTGCTGTGGCTGCCAAGAACTCTGAATCAAATTTTATATTCTTTATATTCTCCCTTTCTACATTTTTTACTATTGTACACTGTATGTTATAAGCAACTTCAAATCCCTTGTGGAAAGAAGGTATAAATATATTACAATCTGGCTGGGTGCAGTGGCTCACACCTGCAATCCCAGCACTTTGGGAGGCCGAGGCGGGCGGATCACAAGGTCAGGAGATCGAGACCATCCTGGCTAACACGGTGAAACGCCATCTCAGCTACTCGGGAGGCTGAGGCAGGAGAATGGCGTGAACCAGGGAGGCAGAGCTTGTAGTGAGCCGAGATCGTGCCACTGCACTCCAGCCTGGGCGACAGAGTGAGACTCCATCTCAAAAAAAAAAAAAATATATATATATATATTACAATCGATAAACAGATATTGTAGACTACACTGGTACAAAGGGAAAGAGAAATGTTTGGGTCTGGCTAAACTTTTTTTTTTTTTTTTAGACAGAGTCTTGTTCTGTCACCCAGGCTGGAGTGCAGTGGCATGATATCGGCTCACTGCAGCCTCTGCCTCCTGGGTTCAAGTCATTCTCCTGCCACAGCCTCCCAAGTAGCTTGAACTACAGGTGTGCACCACCATGCCCAGCTAATTTTTTTTCTGTGTGTATTTTTAGTAGAGACGGGATTTCACCATGTTGGCCATGGCTTGTCTCCTGACCTCAAGTGATCTGCCTGCCTCAAACTCCCAAAGTGCTGAGAATACAGGAATGAGCCACCACCATGTCAGCATGTGGCTAGACTTAAGTCTAAGATCACATTAAGGGACTCAAGTGAGTAAAGAGAAGTGCCACCTGCTGGCAAAATCTTAAATGACCTACTAGTTAAAGTTTGCTTAGGCTCTCATCTGAGCCTTCCTAACTTCATAACTGGATGAAAAATGAATGAACTACACCATCCCTAGCAACCTTTATTGACAAAAGACGCCGCATGGTTATTTCCTCCAAAATAAAGACTACTCATTATCTAAACCACTCTAAATAGAGTTTGTTGCTTCAAACCAACAGAAAGGCAAAAGCCCTTCACCTCTGCTGAATAGCCACACCTCACAAAAGCAGTTGAAAGGCGAATGACTACAACATCAGAGGTGGAAAGTGAGGCCATGTAAGGGAAAGGCCTTACCTTAGTCTGCTATTTTGTGTCTCTCAGGCTTCCTAGTTCATACCCACTTCCCAAGACTAAAACAGAATGACTGGACCAGGACCAAAAAAGACAGCATACTTGATCTATCTGCCAAGAAGCCCATCTTGAATAAGCTTTTGGTGACAAGTGCACTAAGCTTAGCAAATGTTAAAATGAAGCACAGGCTGGCTGTGGTGGCTCATGCCTCTAATCCCAGCACTTTGGGAGGCCGAGGCGGGTGAATCAGTTGAGGTCAAGAGTATGAGACCAACCTGGCCAACATGGTGAAACCCTATCTCTACTAAAATTACAAAAAATTAGTTGGGTGTGGTGACACACACCTGTAATCCTGGCTACTCGGGAGGCTGAGGCAGGAGAATTGCTTGAACCCAGGAGGTGGAGGTTGCAGTGAGCTGAGATTGCCCTACTGCACTCTGGCCTGGGCGACAGAGCAAGACTCTGTATCAAAAACTGAAATAAATAAATAAATAAATAAAATGAAGCACAGAAAGAAGGGAATTTGACTGGGAGATTGGTGGTTAAGCTGACTTCAGTTAAACTTTTAACTTTGTGGCACACAGAGAAGGCAATACAATGGTTTCCAGGCACCGTATGGCAGGGTTGCCAAGGTAACAGCAAAATTTCTATTGCAGGAAAAGGATTTAAATATATAGGAAAGATCACTAGATTTGGAATCAGGAGAACTAGATTAGGGCACTAACTCTGTTATCTATCAGACTTTTGGAAAGTCAGTCACAACCTTTCCAAGCCTCAGTTTCCTCATCTGTAAAATGTGAGGATCAATGTGATGAATTATGAACTCTATGAGCACTATAGACATATGAAACATTTACATTCCCTTATCTTTTGGTAAGCTTTACATCAATCCACGGCCCATAGCCCACATGCAGCCCAGGAAGGCTTTAAATGTGGCCCAACACAAATTCAAAAATGTCTTAAAACATTATGAGTTTTTTTGCGATTTTTTTTTTTTTTAGCTCATCAGCTACCATTAGTGTTAGTATATTTATATGTGGCCCAAGACAATTCTTCTTCCAGTGTGGCCCAGGGAAGCCAAAAGCCTGGATACCCCTGTTTTACATGGTTAACCCAAATGCACCAAAGATAGGTACTCATTCCTTATCTTGTAAGTTCATCCAAACTCAAGAAACATTTGGCAAAGGAACTCCTGCAATCAAGCACTTAATAGATGTTTCTTGATAAAATTATCAAAAGGAATGGGACATTACTTACCTGGACTAATCCTCAAAGGCAATCTCCTTGAATTTCATCAGAACAGTGGTCTTAGGTCCAGGGATGGTCAATTCAAATAATTCGAAAGGACAGTAGTTATGAGCATAGAACTGTAGAGCCAGATGACCTGGGTTCAAATTCCAGTTCTCCTATTCAGTAGCTGAATGACCTATGCCTCATTTTCCCCATCTATGAAATGAGGATAATAGTACCAACCCCCAAAGGGTTATTACGAGGATTTAAAAAGTTTCAAAAGTACCTAGAACAGGAACTTGGACTGGAGTAAATACTATATAAGCGTTTAAAGAATAAGTTTACTGGGCATGGTGGCTCACACCTGTAATTCCACCACTTTGGGAGGCCCAGGTGGGTGGATCACATGAGGTCAGGAGTTCGAGACCAGCCTGGACAGCATGGTGAAACCTCGTCTCTGTGAAAAAATACAAAAATTAGCTGGTGTGGTGGCGGGCGCCTGTAGTCCCAGCTACTTGGGAGGCTGAGGCAGGAGAATCACTTGAACCCAGGAGGCAGAGGTTGCAGTGAGCCAAGATGGCACCACTGCACTCCAGCCTGGGCAACAGAGTGACTCTGTCTTAATAAATAAATAAATAAATAAATAAATAAATAAATAATAAGTTCAACAAGTATGTGATTTCCTGTCACATATATGGTCATTCTGTTCCTTATCTACAAGGTAATATTAAATTCTTCTTATTGGATACAAGTCTAACTTTCTGAGATTGACCCAAGGCAAATTTTACCTTTTTTGGGTCACATTTTTAGTGGAGAAGTGACCAGTAGGTTAGGCCATGAGAACCATGTAAGGATTCCACACTAGAAGTACCCTTCAGTGGTTCTAGGGACCCCAAGTGTTCCCATTCCCCCAACTTGAAACTAAAGACAGTACACACAGTAAGATATTTAGAATATGTGGCATATAAATAGAACCTGACCTTTTTTTTTTTTTTTTTTTTTTTTTTCCTCTCTTGAGAAGGAGTTTCGCTCTATCACCCAGGCTGAAGTGCAGTGGCACAATCTCGGCTCACTGCAACCTCCACCTCCCAGGTTCAAGCAATTCTCCTGCCTCAGCCTCCTCAGTAGCTGGGATTACAGGCACCCACCACCACAGCCGGCGAACTTTTGTATTTTTAGTAGAGATGGGGTTTCACAATGTTGGCCATGCAGGTCTTGAACTCCTGACCTCGTGATCCACCCACCTCGGCCTCCCAAAGTGCTGGGATTACAGGCATGAGCCACCACGCCTGGCCTAGAACCTAACTTTTTAAAGGTGTCTCATTTAGGAATCTCTTAGTGCTTCAACTTAGTTTTTTTTTTTTTTTCGAGACAGAATTTCACTCTTGTTGCCCAGGCTGGAGTGCAATGGCACGATCTTGGCTCACTGCAACCTCTGGCTCCCCAGTTCAAGCGATTCTCCTGCCTCAGCCGCACAAGTAGCTGGAGATTACAAGCATGCACCACCACACCTGGCTAGTTTTTGTATTTTTAGTAGAGATGGGGCTTCTCCATGTTGGCCAGTCTGTTCTCGAACTCCCTACCTCAGGTGATCCACCTGCTTTCGCTTCCCAAAGTGCTGGGATTACAGGCGTGAGCCACCGCACCCAGCCCTGTACTTATTATTAGTGGATACTGATCATTTAAATATCTACTATTAGAATCAGATGACATACAAAGGAAAGACGTCATTGTTATAAAAACCAGACAAATGATCTGGATTCATGTTTTCTTTCACTGAATAATACTCCAATGCTCTATTCTGCCTCTCAGGCTTCCTGCTGCACATGTACTTCCTGTAAGAGGAATTAATGGTTGGAGTAGGACCAATAAAGGCAGCATTCCTGACCTGTTTTCCAACTTCTTTCTCTGCCAAGAAGCCCATTATACATAAGCTTTTGGTGACAATGGCCTTCAGTTTAAAGAACATTGAGATGAAACACACAAAGAGAATTTGACACAGAACTCAGTGGCTATCAGCTCATAATTATGTTCTTTTTGGTTCAACTCAATACATTTCACAGATATTTACTGAGAAATATTTATTACCCATAAACAGAATCAAGATAACACTTTCAATCTTTAAAAATTGTCTAGTTTTGGCCGGGAGTGGTGGCTCATGCCTGTAATCTTAATACCTTGGGAGGCCAAGGCAGGTGGATCACGAGGTCAAGAGATCGAGACCATCCTGGCCAACGTGGTGAAACTCCATCTGTACTAAAAATACAAAAATTAGCTGGGCGTGGTGGCGCGCAACTGTAGTCCCTGCTACTCAGGAGGCCCAGGCAGGAGATCTGCTTGAACTGGAAGGCGGAGGTTGCAGTGAGCCAAGATCGCACCACTACCACTGTACTCCGGCCTGGTGACAGAGCAAAACTCTACCTCAAAATAATAATAATAATAATAATAATTGTCTAGTTTTTTCTCAGGCAGCCAAGAAGATGGTGGACATTGAGACTGAGCATGCCTATCACAAGCAGCTGACCATTGTTCAAAGCAAGAAGAGGATCCTGCTAAAGGAAACTGGCAAGCTAGGCTTCAGGAGGTCCAAAGAGACTATTGAGGGCATCTACACTGACAAGGAATGCCTGTTCACTGGTAACATCTCCACTGAGGGCAGATCCTGTCTGGCATTGTGACCAAGATGAAGATGCAGAGGACCACTGTCATCCACAGAGACTATCTCTACTACATCCGCAAGTACAATTGCTTCGAGAAGTACCACAAGAACATGTCCAGGCACCTGTTCCCCTGCTTCGGGATGTCCAGATCAGCGACATTGTCATGCTGGATAAGTGCTGGTCCCTGAGCAAGACAGTGAACTTCAACGTGCTCAAAGTCACCAAGGCTGCAGACATCAAGAAGCAATTCCATAAGTTCTGAGGCTGAATGTCTGCCCGCTCCCTGAAATGAAATAAAGTTATTTTCTCATTCATACACACAAAATATGACTAATAGGTAAGATAACCACACAAACTTAATACACAACAAAAACATATTAAAACATATTAATGCAATTAGAGATTAAAAAAAAAAAAAAAAAAACAAGCAAGCTGTGTCAAAGATATGATCAAGCACAATCCTGGCTGAGGAAATCTGGAAAGACCTCATGAGGGAGATAACATTCGATAAATGGTCAAAGAGTGAATGAAACAATTTCTTTTTTTCCTTTTATTATAGGCAGTTTTTAAATTTTTTGGCCAGTTGTAGTGGCTAACACCTGTGATCCCAACACTTTGGGAGGCCGAAGCAGGTGGATAGCTTGAGCTCACGAGTTCAAGACCAGCCTGGGCAACACAGTGAGACCCCATCTTTACTAAAAATACAAAAAAGTTAGCTGGGCATGGTGGTGCCCACCTGTAGTCCCAGCTATTCCAGAGGCTGAGGAGGGAGGATTGCTTGAACCCAGGAGGCAGACGTTGCAATGAGCAGAGATTGAACCACTGCACTCCACCCTGGGTGACAAAGCAAGACCCTGTCTGATTATCAAAGTAGTATATGATTACTGTACAGAATTTTTTCCTTTTTTTTTTGGAGACAGAGTCTCCCTCTATCACTCAGACTGGAGTGCAGTGGCGTGATCTCGGCTCTCTGCAACCTCTGCCTCTTGGGTTCCAGCAATTCTCTGTCTCAGCCTCCCGAGTTAGCTAGGATTACAGGCACCTGCCACCACGTGCAGCTAATTTTTGTATTTTTAGTAGTGATGGGGTTTCACCATCTTGGCCAGGCTGGTCTTGAACTCCTGACCTCGTGATCCACCTGCCTCAACCTCCCAAAGTGCTGGGATTATAGGCATGAGCCACCACGCCCAGCTGAGAATTTTTTTAAATCCAAAAACTTATAGAAAAGAAATGTCTGGAAGCCCACGATCAAGGTGCTGGCAGATCCAGTGTCTTGTGAGGGCCTAATTTCTGGTTTGAAGATGGCTGGCTGTCTTCTCCTTGTATCCTCACATGGTGGAGAGCGAGCTCTCTAGCTCCTCTTACGAGGGGACTAATCCTATTCATGAGGGCTCCACTCTCATGACCTGATTACTTCTCAAAGGCCTCCCCTTCAGATACCATACAGGGAGTTAGGGTTTCAACATATAAATTTTGGGGAGACACAAACATTTAATCCATTGCAGGCATGTTAGAGTTGAGGTGCTGGTGAGACATGCAGGTATCTGCGAATGCAAGTTGGCAGTACAGAATATTAGGACCAGAAGTACAGAACTGGAGATCATCTTCATGGAATTGAGTGTTGAAACTACAGAAACAGATAATTACTAAGGGAGCAAGTGCAGGCAAAAGAAAACCGGATGGCTAAGAACAAAGGCCTGGGAAAGAAAACATGCTAAGGGAGCAAAAGGATATGGTGAGGAAGACAAAGAGGAATGGTCAAAAAAGTAATAGGAGTTTAAGAATAATATAGAGTCAGAAGTCAAAAGAGAAGAGAATTCTGAAGAGGAAGGAAATAGTCAACAGAGAAGTTGAAAGAAAAGAATAAATGAATAAAAATAGTCCCACAACTGGAAAATTTGTAGGAGTTTTAGTTGAGTGACTTGGGAGTGAAAAACCAGATTACAAAAAGGGAAGGAAAGGAAGAGTACGTACAGGAAACAAATGTGGTGTACTGGAGGCAAGAAATCTTGAATCAAGAGTCCAAGGTTCTAGTCTACCATTTACCAGTTATGTAACTTGGGATACATTCCTTAAAATAGATCTACCTTAGTTTCCTCATCTGTAAATTTAAAATGGCGATGATGATACCTGCTCCATCCCTACAATGTGAGATGAACAAATTAGAAGATACATGGAGGCACGGTGAAAACCATACTGGAACAACACATACAAATATTATCTATCATCATTCTTTCAAGTACTTCAGCAATTGAAAGAAAAGGGAGACATGGGACAGGTACAAATAAGGTTTTGTCATTGGAAGAAAGGGCCTTCTGAGCATATTTATAGGAAGAACAGACTCAGTACTATAGTTCTACACTGTCATCAATCCTAATGGACCTTCATCTGAGAGACAGGTTAGTGGCACACACTCTAGAGTGAGACTATGTATGTTTCAATCCCAGGTCTTTTTTTAAAATTTTTTTCTTTGTATTTCAATGACTACAAATGAATCCCATTCAGCTACTTAACTTCTATGCAATCCAGTTTCCTTGTCTATAAAATGGGGATAATAATAGTATGCCTCCATAGAGTTGTTGTGAGGATTGATGTATAAACACTTAAAACTGTGTTTTACGACTAGGTGCGGTGGCTCATGCCTGTAATCCCAGCACTTTAGGAGGCCAAGGCTGGCGGATCACTTGAGGTCAGGAGTTCAAGATCAGCCTGACCAACATAGAGAAACCCCGTCTTTACTAAAAATACAAAATTGGCCAGGCGTGGTGGCACATCCCTGTAGTCCCAGCTACTCGGGAGGTTGAGGCAGGAGAATTGCTGGAACCTGGGAGGCAGAGGTTGCAATGAGCCGAGATCGTGCCATTGCACTCCAGCCTGGGCAACAAGAGCAAAACTCTGAAACAAACAAACAAACAAAAGCTGGGTTTGGTACACATGCTCAAAAATGTTGGCAATTAATACATAAAAGTATTGTCATATGCAAGCATACATGCTTTATGTTAAAATTGAAACTACCATTCCAAAATTATAACCAAGACAGTGAAAGAGATCTGATCTAACCAACTCCATTTTGCTTCTAAACTCCAAGCTGTCCTTGTTCATTCCTGGGCATAGGCTGAACTAACTTTGGGAGGAACTTAGAGTTTAAAACAAAGACAATAACAGCCTCTTCCCAAAACACCCTTCTTACCTGAGGACTAGATTACCTTTGTAGGACTAACAAATTGGCCATAAGATTAGAAATTATTGTTTAGGAGTCATGGGGCTGGAGGCTACAAGATTCTGATCCTCCCCAAATTGTTCCTGGGGATAACATCGCTATTGTAAAACCTAGGATCAGTGCTTGAGATATTTTGCAGACCCTGTACTTGATAGATCAGCTGGCACCACCCAGATCAATAAACTGGGTCATCTGATCTTGTGGCTGCCACCCAGGAACTGACTCTGTGCAGGAGGACAGCTTCAACTCAAAGTTCAAATAATATGATTTCATCTCTGATCTAACCAATCAGCACTCTTGATTTACTGATCTTCCCTCACCCATCAAATCATCCTTCAACACTCTGATCCCTGGATGCTCAGGGAGACTGATTTGAATAATAATAAAACTCAGTCTCCCATACGGAGAGCTCTATGTGAATTACTCTTTCTCTATTGAGATTCCCCTGTCTTGATAAATTGGCTCTGTCTAGGCAGCAGGAAACCTGTTGGGCGGTTACAAAAGGAGCCTTTTGGGCAATTACAAAATGATAGTGTTATTTGTCAACACGTTGATGAGTAGCATTTTCATCTGAGATGAGAAACTGCCCATCCCTTCGTGGATGGAGGAGGCAGAATATGGAATGGTCAAATGTAATACCTCTCTCAGGTCCTCTTCAGTTGGATTCCACCAAGTGCTTCTTCATTTGTTCTTTTTGTTGTTGTTGTTGTTGTTGAGATAAAGTCTCACTCTGTTGCCTAAGCTGGAGTACAGTGGTGCGATCTCAGCCCACTGCAACCTCCACCTCCTGGTTCAAGCAATTCTCCTGCCTCAGCCTCCCGAGTAGCTGGGACTACAGGCATGTGCCACCATGCCCAGCTAATTTTTGTATTTTTAGTAGAGGCAAGGTTTCACTATGTTGGCCAAGCTGGTCTTGAACTCCTGACCTCCTGAACTGCCCATCTCAGCCTCCCAAAGTGCTGGGATTACAGGTGTGCATCACAGCACCCAGCTTTTTTTTTTTTTTTTTTTTTTTTTTTTTTTTTTTTGAGACAGAGTCTCACTCTGTTGCCCAAGTTGGAGTGCAGTGGCGCGATCTCAGCTCACTGCAACCTCCCAGGTTCAAGCAATTATCCTGCCTCAGCTTCCCAAGTAACTGGGACTACAGGCATGCGCCACCATGCCACCATGCCCGGCTAATTTTTTTTGTATTTTTAGTAGAGACATGGTTTTACTATGTTGGCCAGGCTGGTCTCAATCTCTTGACCTTGTGATTCACCTGCCTCAGCCTCCCAAAGTGCCGGGATTACAGGCATGAGCCACCGCGCCCAGCCTCTTTATTTGTTCTGAAATAATATGTGTTTACAAAATTGAAAGAGATTTCTACAGTTCTAGGTATTTCAACTACCATATGTGGAAGAGCTAATGTTAGTAGATAAACGGTAGATAAACTGAAGATAGGCTTTGTATGGCATTCAACATAAGAAGTAACCACAAAATGAATTACAAACAAAACAGCAAGTAAAGACAGCTATAATACAATAGATTGAATTGCCATATTCTTTAGGATGAGGCCTGGAATATGCTGAACATACAGACTGCAGAGGCACTCAGCCCAAGATTAGTATTGAGCCTTCATACTCGATAGTTGACCATCACAGCTAATATAAGAATTCATGCAATGATTCAGTTATTGAGTTGTAACTAGCAGGCTGGCACTGTGCTAGACTCGGAAGATACACTGATATAGGTAGGGCAGAAATCCTAGCCTGAGAATTTTTTTCTTAGAAAGGAACATTTAATAGCAACTTGTGAATAGAAGCCATGTCTGTGTCTCTAGCAACAGTGAAACAAGATGGTGGATCCCCTCGCCATTAACCCCCATATGGAAAGGGTATATGTAATTCAGAAGGGATGTGTATTAGTCTGTTCTCACACTGCTATAAAGGACTGCCTGGGACTGGGTAATTTATAAATGAAAGAGATTTAATTGACTCACAGTACCTCAGGGCTGAGGATGCCTCAGGAAACTTACAATCATAGCAGAAGGGGAAGCAAACATGTCCTTCTTCACATGGCGGCAGGAGAGAGAAGAATGAGTGCCCAGCAAAGGGGGAAGTCCCCTATAAAACCATCAGATCTCATGAAAATTCACTATCACGAGAACAGGATGGGGGAAACCACCCCCATGATTCAATTATCTCCACCTGATCCCTCCCACAACCTGAGGGGATTATGGGAATTACAATTCAAGATGAGATTTGGGTGGAGACACAGCCAAACCACATCAGGATGTGTAGACAACAGAAGCACAATAACATCAAGGTTTTGACCTAAAGGCAGGATTTACAGTATGTGCTCTCACACAACTTGAAATCTTAAGAGGACTTCCGGGAACAGGGGTTAATCAGAAGCCAACATGGCAGATTAGCACCAAAGATGGAGTTACTTTGGCTTCCAGATTCCACCCATCAATCCAGCTCTTACAGTCGCACTCGCCCTCCTATTTGGAGATGGTCCCTGAGCTTTTAGGGAGGGTGGTTTCATATGATATAGCTTTAGCAGCAGCAACCTAGCAGTGGAAAACAGATTGGACCCAGAGAGATTCCAAATGAAGGAGATTCACAGGCTTTGTTGAATTATCTCTCGTCTTGAGAATACCATGACTTTGGTTTTCTCAGAAGTAGAACAAGAGATACCTAGCATTAATAATTTGAATAGTAGAAACATAGTGCATGCAAGGATTACAATCAAAAGAAAATTTGTATGACAGAACAACAACAAAGAACCTATTTCATTAGGAAGCCAACTGAAAGCCGTGTGAAGAAAATTAAGGCCTGACACAGGGACTCACACCCGTAATTCCAACACTTTGGGAGGCTGAGGTGGGAGGTTCATTTGAGCCTCGGAGTTAGAGATCAGCCTGGGCAACACAGCAAGTCCCCATCTCTACAAAAACAAAACTAGCCAGGTATGGTGGTGTGCACCTGTAGTCCCAGGTCCTTGGGCAGCTGAGGCAGGAGGATTGCTTGAGACTGGGAGGTCAAGGCTGCAGTGAGCTATGACCACTGTACTCCAGACTGGGTAACAGAGCGAGACCCTTTCTTTAAAAAAAAAAAAAAAAAAAATCAAAACCCAATTCTCCTTTAGCTACATCTTGTAGCCACTAGCCTGACATTTTAAACACATAAATTAGAAACATGATGCAAGAGTGATTCAAGGTATTTTTTTTTTTTTTTTTTTTTTTTTTTTTTTTTGAGACGGAGTCTTGCTCTGTCGCCCAGGCTGGAGTGCAGTGGCCGGATCTCAGCTCACTGCAAGCTCCACCTCCCGGGTTTACGCCATTCTCCTGCCTCAGCCTCCCGAGTAGCTGGGACTACAGGCGCCCGCCACCTCGCCCGGCTAGTTTTTTGTATTTTTTAGTAGAGACAGGGTTTCACAAGGTATTTTATATAGGAAATGCCTGGTGTAGTGTCTTGTCCAGCTATATAAATGTAGCCGTGAAACTGTTACATTAGTTTTATTCTATGCTCTTACCATCCCTCCCTCTCCAAATTTTGTTTGTAGTCTGGGGCAGCAACCTAGTCTGTATTTCGTACATATTGAATAATCAACAATGAAATGTAAATATTGAGCACATTGTGTGTCAAACACATGTATTAACTCAAACCTCACAGAAACCCTTTGAGGTCGGTACTATTACAATCCCCATTTTACATACTAGTAAACTGAAGCATGGATAGACTAAAGTAAAGTGCCTGCGGTCAACTAGTAAGGAGGCGGCCTGGCAGTCAAGTCGAGGCAGCCTAAGCCTACGCTGCCTCTATATTGCATTAATACATTAATAAATCTGTGACCAAATAAATGAAGTGACATTTAGTGGCATCGAAAGAACCCGTGAGTAGGGCTTCCTAAGAATGCTCTCCTTCTTTTGATGGACAAAATTTTAGTCTGTTTAAGATAAATTTTGGGCCGGACACAGTGGCTCACCCCTGTAATCCCAGTACTTTGGGAGGCCAAGGCAGGCGATCACTTGATGTCAGGAGTTCGAGACCAGCGTGACCAACATGGTGAAACCCCGTCTCTAAGAAAAATACAAAAATTAGCCGGGCCTGGTGGAGCGCACCTGTCATCCCAGCTACTCAGGAGGCTGATGCAGGAGAACTGCTTGAACCCCGGAGGCGGAGGATGCAGTGAGCCAAGATCTCGCCATTGCACCCCAACCTGGGCGACAGAGCGAGAATCCATCTCAAAGAATAACTAAATAAATAAATACATAAATTTTGAAAAACTGTCAGCACTCACCAGCAGATCTTTACACTGCTGGACTCGGGACACTTGGGGCCGTAGGCAAGCAATTAAACTGACTCACACGTGGTTAGAACCACGTCATCTTGATTCGTGAATCCGTACTCTTAACTACTAGAAGCCTTTGTGGAACGCACGGGGCGAACCTGACGCTTGAGCTCTGACACCAGAGAGACACAGCCGGGGATTCAAGAGCTGGGTAGGGACTCCCGTGCCGGACGCCTCATCCCGGCATGCACCTCAAGCCCCGGCGACCACGCCTTCCGGCGAGCGCCAGGGAGCGCGTGTGCACCTCGCCGCCCGGAAGCGCCGCCCGCTCGCTGCATGCTGGGAGTTGTAGGCCTCCAGCCCCAGCCCGCGGGCTGCCGCCCACCCTCTCCATGAGACTGCTGGCGCCGGCGCCCGCCCGCGCGGCACCGACGCGGGGAGCGCGCTTCGCGCTGACTCAGCGGCGGCGGCGGCGGCGGCGGCGGCGTTAGCCGGCCCTCGCGCTCTTTCCCTTCCTGGGGCGCCGACCCCGCCCGCTTGCTTGCTTGCTTGCCTGCCTGCCTGCCTGCCCGGCGCCACGCAAGAGAAGGTGCCAGGGGACGCGGAGCGACTAGAGGCGCGCGGTCCCGGCCAGCTCCGTCTCTGGCGTTGGCGCTGCGGCCGTGGCGGAGGACTACGGCGACGAGGACGAGGGCCGCTCTTCGAGCTCTCTGCGTGCCGCGCCGCTCCGCTCCGCTGGCTGACCATCTGGAGTGCAGGCTGGGAGGCGGGATGGAGTGATAGGGAAGGTGACTCGGGGATCGGGGGCGGCGGGACCGGGCCGGATTTGGTCCGCGTGAGGCTTCGAGGAAGTTGGCCGGGGCGGACCGGCCCGGGGGAGTCCCGACGCCCGGGAGGGTGCAGGCTTGGGACCCTCCATGGCGGTGCACCTCCAGGCTGGGCGGACCGGGTGGGGGTGGGTACGATCCGGGGCCGCCGCCGAGAAGCGCGTCCCGAGTGCGTGGCCGCCCGTTGCCTGATGTTTCATCACCCGAATTGCCACGAGGCTTCCTTTAGGGGAGGGATCGGGGGAGGGATGGGAGCAAGGCTAGCCGAGGAGGGTCGGCATCGCCTGTGGTTCCCAAGCCCGTTAGTCATCGTTGTAGCCTTATCAACTGTGGAGACCTCAAACTTGATTCTTTCCCCACTCCTGGACAAAAAGGAGGAAACGTGTTATTTCTGTGCAGTAATTGGCCAGCACGGACGCTCCATTTCTTCTCAAATCTTCCTCACTATCCTGCAGGACTAGAGAAGCATGAGGTTTTCCTGTAACCAGAAAAACAAGTACTTTTTGAAAGTGCTAATTAGTTGTGGCGGGCGGGGGTTGGGGGAGAGTTCAGTTTTATTAAACCGACTTGTCAGCGTGGTGTTAAAAGGCTGGAAAGATACAGTCGTAGTCTTTGGAACAGTCTTCAGTAGGTGTAGAGGAATTTTCCAAATTGTTTGATTCTTAATGGCTGTCCAGGAAAAGTTAAGGCTTAATATTTCAAGTATGTTGCTCGCCTTCCCCCAGAACCTTTGCACGATGCATAATTGTTTACCGTATTAAAACAAATTTTTGGGTTTTTTTTTTTTTTTTTTTTTCTGTCGCCCAGGCTGCAGTGCAGTGATGCCATCTCGGCCCACTGCAACCTGTGCCTTCCAGGTTCAAGTGATTCTACTGCCTCAGCCTCCCGAGTAGCTCTGTTACAGGCGCGCGCTGCCACACCTGGCTACTTTTTGTATTTTTCGTGGAGGCGGTGTTTCACCGTGTTAGCCAGGATGGTCTCGATCTCCTGACCTCGTGATCCACCCGCCTCGGCTTCCCAAAAGTGCCGGGATTACAGGCGTGAACCACCGTGCCCGGCCTTCCACTGCATATTGATCGTCCAAGTGCCTTCTCTGTGGAGGATTCTTTTTGTAGTGACAACTGTAACTAGTTTGTTTCCTTGGGTTTATTGGCTCTTTTCCTTAGGGCCACTTGATTTTTCTCCTGATAGCTTCAGAGTGACTTGACCAAGCTTAAGCTTTTTTTTTTTTTTTTTTTTTTTTTGACACAGTGTCTCACTCTGTCTCCCAGGCTGGAGTGCAATGGCACTATCTCCGCTCACTGCAACTCTGCCTACCAGGTTCAAGCGATTCTCCTACCTCAGCCTCCCGAATAGCTGGGCTTACAGTCATGTGCCACCACACCCGGCTAATTTTTGTATTTTTAGTAGAGCCGGGGTTTCTCCATATTGGTCAGGCTGGTCTGGAACTCCGTACACCTCAGGTGATCCCTCCCCCGCTCGGCCTTCCTAAGTACTGGGATTACAGGCATGAGCCACCCTGCCCGGCCAGCATTTTTTTAAAAAAGCCCTAGCAAATTCAAGGAAGCTTTTATTGGACTTCTCAATTTGGGATTCTTAGAAACTCCGAAATTGTTTTTTCCCTCTGTGTGCATTTTTCAGGGGAATATACATCAGATTTTCTTAACATTTAGGGGGAGCGAAGGGAACCAGTGCCTGCCTTTCTGTTTTTCTATCTTTTAAAAATGCTGATCTACTAGTAAAAGAATGCCCCAAGTAGTTTCCATCCCCCATGTTCCTGCCTCTAATTATAAACAACCTATTGAGGGCTCACTATGTGCCAGCCATGCTCTGCATACCTTATCTCTTTGAAGCCTTTACAACTTTATGAGGCAGATGGTCTTTTTCCCATGTCATAGAAAGGGTTCTCTTAGGTTTTGTAAGTTGTCCAAGTGGCCCCAATTTAAAAATGACAAGATGAGGATATAAACCCAGGTCTTTGAAATCCAAAACCTATGCTCTACTATATCCTAGGGACATAGCGATGGATAGTGAAGACAGTCCTTGCCCTTTAAGATTATGAGAGATGGCCGAGTGGCTCACACCTGTAATCCCAGCACTTTGGGAGGCTGAGGCAGGCAGATCACCTGAGGTTAGGGGTTCGAGACCAGCCTGGGCAACATGGCGAAACCCCATCTCTACTAAAAACTACAAAAATTAGCCAGGTGTGGTGGCTCACCCCTGTAATCCCAGCTATTCGGGAGGCTGAGGCAGAAGAATCACTTGAACCCGGGAGCCAGAGGCTGCAGTGAGCCGAGATTGTGCCACTACACTCCACCCTGGGCGACAGAGTGAGACTGTCTCAAAAAAAAAAAAAAAAAAAAAAAAAAAGATTAGTCAGAGACAACTAGTAAGCTGGCAGTGACAACATAGCAGTGCTTAGGATGGGGCATGTAATCCAATTTGGGAGAGTTGGACAATAGGGGTCAAATAAGTGTTCCTGAAAGAGATGGCTTCTATGTTGAATTTCAAAGAACAGCAGGGGTTAACCTACTAACAAGAAGAAAGAGCAGTGTGCAAAGATGAAAGGTAGAATACCATTGGAGAACTGCCATGTGGTTCACTAGCACTGGCCTTGCTGACCTGGGGTGCAGAATAGTGAGGAGTCATTCAGAAGTGTTTGGATCATAATCTGAAGGCAGCAGGGAGTTACACTGCCTTGAAGTCTGCAAGTATGATATGAACCATAAGAGAAAGGGCTGAGCTGTCTTCAAAGCTCTCAGTCCATATCCTGAGTTATTTGATTCAGGCAGGCTCAGAGGAAAATAGAAAAGCATGCTGTAGGTATCCTGTAACCTGGATCTGAGCCTGGCTTTGCTATTCCCTTAAAAGGCTTTTCTCCCCTACCCCCCAACCCAATTAGTCTTTTGGCGTCTTTGGTTATTATAATTGAAATGAAATACCCCACAGCCTTTTTTTGTTTTCTTTGAGACAGTCTCTCTGTCGCCCAGGCTGGAGTGCAGTGGCATGATCTCAGCTCACTGCAACCTCCACCTCCTGGGTTCAAGCCATTCTCCTGCCTCAGCCTCCCAAGTAGCTGGGATTACAGGTGTGTGCCACCATGCTCCGCTAATTTTTTTGTATTTTTAGTAGAGAGGGGATTTTACCATGTTGGCCAGGCTGGTCTTGAACTCCTGACCTCAAGTGATCCACCTGCCTCGGCCTCCCAAAGTGCTGGGATTACAGGCATGAGTCACCATGCCCGGCCCCCCACAGCCTTTAATGGAAGTAGTAAGACTCGGTCTCCCTACCTTACAGGTCTTGAGAAAATAAATAACATTTTCACATCATTTAGAGTTTGTTCCATGTTTGCTCAAATGAATATACATTCTATCAAAAACTAGGATGCCTTTTGCGGCTTATTATTTGAGAATGTTAGAACCTATATTGTGAAGAAGTAGATTACTTCTCAGAGATTAAAAAAAAATCTTAAATAAGAGTAGTCAGTGTTAAGTCATTTGTGGACTTTTTTTTTTTTTGAGATGGAATCTCACTCTGTTCTCCAGGCTGGAGTGCAGTGGCACAGGGTTGGCTCACTACAACCTCTGCTTCCTGGGTTCGAGCGATTCTTGTGCCTCAGACACTCGAGGAGCTGGAATTACAGGTGTCTGCCACCACGCCTGCCTGATTTTTGTCTTTTTAGTAGAGACAGGGTTTCACCTTGTTGGTCAGGCTAGCTTGAACTCCTGACCTTAAGTGATCTGCCCACCTCGGCCTCCCACAGTTTGGGATTACAGGTGTGAGCCACTGTGCCTGGCTGGTTTGTGGGTTTTTGTATCTAGTATTGAAAATTTTTTTTTGAAATTTCTAGAATTAGCTGGCAAAAGCAGAGATCTATAAAATGCAAAACTAAGCCCATTGCTCAAAAGCTGAATGACTGGTTTTTCATTATCCTGTTCCTTTCGTTAGACTTCTGTTGTGGTATTTAGTAAACACTCCAAAGGATATTGAACTCTGAGGTCAGCCATTCTAATGTTTTAAAGAAGGTTTGTGATATTGGTATCTGTAAGTAGACAAATTATTATAATTACTGTAATAAAATAGGTTTTGTCATTTTTATACTTAACTGCACTTGCACAATTGCATTTTTAAGTACCAGAGATAAGTAAAATACTGCATAAATTAGGTGCATCTACTATTTAAAGTAGAAAATGATTACTTTCTATACCTTATTAAGAAGATCTTGAAGACTAAAAAAGCTTGAGGACCTTAATGGCATACTTTAAGATTTTTAGAAATTACACATTAATGGAGTAGTTAGCAGAGCCCATTTTTCTGAGAATTAGGCTCTAACTTTTCATTGTGATTTAAATAAGTTCCAAAAGAAGTTCTTTAAACATTTAAGCTTCTTTGCATGATTTTATCCATTTACGTTATTCAGGATAAGCATCTATTTGTTTATCAAGTAATGTTTTCTTTCAACTTTGTTTTTTGTGGCAGATGTTTATAAATTCTTCTGTGGGATCAGAGGGCACGCCTATTGTAACCAGAAAACTCCAAGTATAGCAGCAAGGATGGATGAACAGGCTCTATTAGGGCTAAATCCAAATGCTGATTCAGACTTTAGACAAAGGGTAAGTTACTCTGCTGAATCATTTTTTAAACCATGTCACCACAGATTGGCATTAGGGGACTTGAATAAAAATGTACCTGGCAAAGGTCTACTTTGGGTAGAAATGAACAGAAACAAAAAAATTTGAGATATTTGAATATATTTTGAATATAGAAACAGTGAGTATTATGATTTACTTTCTGTTTACCTGGCCAAACAAAAGTATTAAAATCTCATATGATTCAAGGCGGATCTTTATGCCACATCAGTCATTATTTCTAATTATTTAAAAGTTGTAATGCAAAGGATTCGTTTGAGAGACTTTCCATAGAAGCAGACATGTGTATTTTATTTTCTCAATGCTTGGCTTGATCTATACAAGCTGTTTTAACACTTACCTTAATGGTTTTGTTTTTTTTTTTTTTTTTAATTTTTTTGTAGAGATAGGGTTTCACCATCTTGCCCAGGCTGGTCTCGAACTCCTGAGCTTAAGCGATCTGCCCGCCTCAGCTTCCTAAAATGCTGGGATTATAGGCATGAGCCACCCTGCCCGGCCACATTAGTGATATTTAACATTCTTGTTATATGGTCTAGGCAGACATAAATAAGCAGTTATGATAGGTTATGTCTTAAGTAAAATGATTACATGACAAGAATCTATTATAAAGTGCTGGGATAGTTGGATAAATGTAAACAATTTAATGTAGCCTACAACTATAATCATGACTATAGCTGAATGATAGAAGAATATAAAGAATGAGCCTATAATTAATTTTTTTAAAGACATGTGGGCATTCTGAAGTATAGGGTAAGTGGAAAGGAAAGAAGCATTTTCTTTTTACTTTTCATAGCAAAGAATACTTTCTATAAATGACCTAAATGAGGTTAACAATCTCACTAAATATTATCGCATTTTTTATTCTTACTTTAAGAAAAAAATCTTTTAAAGCAGTAAAAAAAACCCCAACTAGTTTCTAATATAGTACCATGTGCATGTCTCTGCTACTAAATAAGTAGCCCTTCAGATACAGGAAAATAATAGGAATTGAGATTTAAGTATCTGGCTAATTACAAGAAAACTATCAAACAAGTTAGGACATCAAAAGACATTTAAAATCCATGTCTTCTCTGTGTAAACAAATCTTTCTTGCCATAGGGTTTTATGCTACCTACTTTCAAACGTAGTTGAAGCATCATAGATCTTTACCTTTAGTCTAGCTTGCTATTGCATGCTTATAATTAAAAGCCTTTGACTGTATGTTTAGTTATTAAATGGCCTTTACTGTTATTTTTATGTGCCTCTTGAAATCTTTCATTTCTTAAGTTCCAGCATCCAGTTTTTTAAAATGTACCATGATTTCTTTTTCAGAAAATTAAAACCAATGCATTATTAGTGGTTTTAATACAGAAGTTCTGCTTTTTGTCAATAAAAATGGGTTCTGTCACAGACGCGTTTTAAGCATCCAGTTCCAGGCATAATTCGGTATCCATTTAGCCAATCTGAATAACAATTTATTCGGATGAAAGGGAAGAAATCTTAAGGAAAGTGAATTCTGACAGCCCTTTTGTTGCAGTTCGGGAGTAGTGGAAACTTAATTCAGTTTGGTGGTGAGAAGAATGACTGTCTGCCAACCCTAGTTGCTCACTTGTCTATCTGTAATTCTCTGTTTTTCACATGGGCAATAAAAGTGAACTGACTCTTGTCACATAGAGTCAATAAACCATTAGAGAAAAGGTATGGGGTAGAACTAGGTGGTGAAAGCTAGGACTTGTTTGTCAGTGTCGTAGAATTTTGTTTTTTTAATTGTTAGTAATGCATAGATTCAGAATACAGAGGCTTTGTTTAAAAACTAAAAACTTCCAGGTTATCTCTCCTCTCCTTCCACTGCCCTTTTTTTTTTTTGAGACAGAGTTTCGCTCTGTTGCCCAGCCTGGAGTGGAATGGCGCCATCTCAGCTCACAGCAACCTCCAACTCCCAGGTTCAAGAGATTCTTCTGCCTCAGCTGGGATTAGAGTAGCTAGGATTAGAAGCGCACACCACCATGCCTGGCTAATTTCTGTATTTTTAGTGGAGACAGGGTTTCACCATGTTGGTCAGGCTGGTCTCAAACTCCTGAACTCGAGATCTCCCCGCCTCAGCCTCCCAAAGTGCTGGGATTACAGGCGTGACCCACCATGCCCAGCCTCCCACTTTTTAAAAAATAAAACACTCGTCTTTGGCTTAAAACCTGTTACTATTTAAAGAAAAGGGTATGTCATGACATTGCTAGCAGCTGAAACCACCTCTCCCCTCTTTTGTAAGTGAAATATTAGGTGATAGTGCAACATACATGATTAACTTCTACCTTGTCCCCTGGCCTCTGAGATATTCCTAAAGGAAACCCTGTGTTTCATGGACTGCTGTTAGAAACAACTAAGCTAGTAGTATCTTTTATCGCTGCCTGTGCTCTTATAGTCTTAACTTCTAAAGAGAGACATTATTTACTCTGGGCTGTTTTCCAATACCAACAACCAACTCTCTGATTCTGTGGACACCAACTGGTTGTCCTACAAATCAATTCAATTCTGACACTAGCAGGATTAGCATCACATCCCACAAGTTATGGGCTCAGTCTTACAAACCGCCCCCACTTAAGACACCAGTCGAGTCCAGAACCTCTCATATTTCTGATGATGGAGTAGCCCACAGAACTTAGAAAAACAGTTGACTTACTTGTACTGATTTATTATGAAGGATACACCTCATGAGCAGCCACATGGAAGTGATGCATAGGGCAAAGTATAGGGGAAGGGGCACAGAGCTTTTGTGTCCTCTCTAGGAACACCACCCTCTCAGCATCTCGATGTGTTTGCCAACCTGGAAGTTCAAGAGTTTTTATAGAGTTGAATCGTCAGTCCCCTCTCCCCTTCCCAGAGATTGGTAGTTAGGGCTTAAATTTCCAACACTTTAATAAATTGATCTTTCTGGTAACCAGCCCTATCCTGAGGCTGTCTAGGTTTCCCACAGCAAGTTACCTCATTAACATAAGCTCTGTTGACCTCGAAGTCTCTAGCGATCCTTCCACCTTAGCCTCCCAAGTAGTTGGGACTATAGATGCATGTCACCACTCCTGGCTAATTTTTAAAATTTTTGTAGAGACAGGGTCCCACTATGTTGCCCAGGCTGGTCTTGAACTGCTGGCCTCAAGTCATCCTCCCACTTTGGCCAAAGTGTTGAGGATTATAGGTGTGAACTGCTGTGCCTGGCCCAAAGGGGCTCATTATAAATTACAAAAGACAGTCCTGTTGCTCGGGAAATCCCAAGAGTTTTAAGAGCTCTGAGCCAGCAACTGGCTGCAAAGCCCAAATGTATTTTTTTGTTATACCACATATTTAATACTATATTTGGTGATCTTCACCTGATCACCTTCATTTACCTGGTCTTCTGTCAGTGGGAGCAGCCATTGAGACCATGTATGAAAACCCATTCCCTCATTCATACAGTTACATAGTATAGGAAACTATCACCTAAGTATAAATACAGTGGCTTTGATCTGTAACCCAAAGAAAAAAATAACTTTATATCTTGATGACCCAGTGTGTGTGTATATATTTATATGTACATATACACGTAAATAACTAAAACAAGTTACAGAAAGTAATATTCTTGCTAGGGTACAGTCAGAATATCTAATATTCTCTATTTCATTTTTAAAAATTGTTCAGTACCCATAAACTGATTTCATAACTAGTGGGAGACACCACCGTTTTAAAAATATTTACCAGTTGAAATTAGGTTTCTCTAAGGCTTATGTTTCTTTACCTCATGTCAGGTTTTGTATCAGTACATAATTGGTGTCAAATCACCTAGCAGTGTTTCCAGTTGCTGTGCAATTTTCTTGTCTGTTGGAGATACTTTTCACAAGACGTTCACTACTATTTGTCCATTGCCATGTGTGAGACCTGCATCTGGTGCAACATGCTGATGGGAAGAGTGCCTGAAGTAACTCCCATTTTCCCAACAGTTTGGTAGAGAGCATATGGACTTTGTGCTGCATCCATTCTAGAGTACTCCTTGTTGGCACTGTTACTTGCAATTACAAGGCCCTGAATTCATAAACTTAGAGATAAGAAACTTCCTCAAGCTTTGACCTTTTCAGTTACTTAATATTTTTCAAAATTTATATCATGCATTTGTACTCTAATTTTAATCTCTTTAGGAAACTTACATGGTATAATTAAAGACTTGAAATACTCTCCTTTTCTGTAACAGTAGATCAGATAAAGTACACAGTATGTTTTATCTTTTATAATCACCGCTTTAATAGCAGATGTGCTATTAAATAGGAAAAGTGCCCTTTATATGCCATTTTATAATTGCATATTATAAAATGATCACACCCTTAACTCATCCTCTGCAATTTCTCAGTAGTATGGCAGTTGACAAAGCACTTGCTCTCATTCTTCATAATAACCCAGTGAAGTCTGTGGGGCATTTTTGTGTTGCTGCTGCTGTAAAAAAACAGGTTTGATTATCTAACTGATGGAATTTATATTTATTTAACCTATTTTTAGGAATGACCCCTAAGTTGCATATGTTCGGAAGCCTGTATTTAATGTTTTAGCTGTTTTTCTATTAAGTTTACTGACTTGTTATAGGTTTGCAACTCTCAGAATATTTTGTTTAGTATTAGCAGGGCATTGAGATTGTTTATTCTAAATGCATTTTTTTGTTTTGCAATCTTACAGGCCCTGGCCTATTTTGAGCAGTTAAAGATTTCCCCAGATGCCTGGCAGGTGTGTGCAGAAGCTCTAGCCCAGAGGACATATAGGTAATTAAAACAAAATTTGCATGACAATTTAAATTTCTATGGGCATGACAGGACTGTTAAATTTACCTATATTTGGAAAGTGTTTTCATAAAAACATTTTATGACTTTTTTTTTTTTTTGCAAAGTCATTAACATATAGTCATTCCATGTAGAAATGAGAAAAGCAGTAAACCAACAGTTTGGCCATTTCAGAATTAACTTTTCAGTAAAACCATCCTTTGCCATATATTGTGTACCTGTGACCAGATCCCAGCTGGAATAAAGTGCCGAAAAAACTTCCTTATCTTATGATTGAGAGTGATAACTGCTTTTCTAAAACATTGGTAAAGAAAGTTACTGTAAATGACATATATCTTAATTTTATTTTATTTTTTTTTCTTGAGATGGAGTCTCGCTCTGTTGCCCAGGCTAGAGTGCAGTGGCGCGATCTAGGCTCACTGCAAGCTCCGCCTCCTGGGTTCACGCCATTCTCCTGCCTCAGCCTCCTGAGTAGCTGGGACTACAGGCGCCCACCACCATGCCCGGCTAAGTTTTTTGTATTTTTTTTTTTAGTAGAGACGGGGTTTCACCGTGTTAGCCAGGATGGTCTCGATCTCCTGACCTCGTGATCCGCCCGTCTTGGCCTCCCAAATTGCTGGGATTACAGGCGTCAGCCACCGTGCCTGGCCTGTATCTTACTTTTTAATTTTAACTTAAGTATATAATCATTCAGTGACCAATCTTTTGATATTGGACCACAGTCTATATCTTTGTAAACTAACTAGCATTCACTTTATTTGTAGGTTGGTCACACCTATAACCCATCCTCTACAATTTCAAGCATGGGTCTCTGTACAATGAGTGACGATCCATAGATTTTTAAGATATTTGTCCCCGTCTCTCGAGTTTTCTGGTTATGTAGGCCATGTCAAATATATACAAGATGTTTTCCTTCTGCAGTGTGGCTTTCTATGAAATCTTTCTAAAGCATTCAACTAACTTTTTACAGAAATAGGAACTCTTTTATACTCACTTCATTGGCAGATTGTTGGTCCCTAAAGGATCTTTGTCAGTGTTTATAGCTGGCTTACTGCAACTCTGTCACTCCCCTAGACAATTGGAAGTGGGTAATTGGTATGTTAACTTTTGCCCCCATCTTATAAGCAAGGGTACCATATTTGTAATTTAGTTTCCTATATGAAAACTTTGAAGCTGGACTGACAGTCCATGTGGCCCTGCTTGTTTTGGATTTGGCTACAATAGAACTACTGGGGTTTAATTTTAAGCAGGACTTGGATGACCATCTCTACTTTCACTCAGACTCTGGCTGTTCTGCATTTGTCATTTTACACCTAACCTGTTATTGTAAAATGAAGGGGTTGTTCCAGGAATCTTAATATCTGGAATTTAAGGGGATGGTTTGCTGTTTACAAAGCACTGTATTCAAGGTGCATCTTAATATTTTGGTAATTTTTTGCTTGTCAGAGTTAACGGAAATTTTAAATATTGTATAATATTTAAAGTTCTCATAGCTTTTTAAGTAAATGGATTTTAATGTCATAAAATGAGACCAGTAAGTATGAAACAAGCCGAAGGTCTAGTTTGAGAAACTTTTCTGCTGTGCTACTCATAACTATTTTGCCTTCGATTTCTTTTCCTCAGTTCATATTCTGCTTATCTCATTTTCTTTTTTTCTTTTTCAGTGATGATCATGTAAAGTTTTTCTGCTTTCAAGTACTGGAACATCAAGTTAAATACAAGTAAGGCTTTTCTCACTGTTTTGACTCAGATTTGCAGGGAGAGGTCATTTTTTTAATTTAATGTTTTTCTTCCTTAAGGAAACCATAATACAGGTTATAAATTGACAGTGTATATGTTATATCCAGGTTATAGATATGTTTTGATGTATCCCAGAGTGTTTTAAAAGTGCTGAGTTGGCCAGGTGCGGTGGCTGTCACCTGTAATCCCAGCACTTTGGGAGGCTGAGGCCGGTGGATCACTTGAGGTCAGGAGTTTGAGACTAACCAGCCTGGCCAACATGGTGAAACTCCATCTCTACGAAAAATACAAAAATTAGCCAGATGTGGTGGCATGCACCTGTAATCCCAGCTACTCAAGAGACTGAGGCACAAGAATTGCTTGAACCCGGGAGGCGGAGGTTGCAGTGAGCCAGGATCACACCACTGTACTCCAGAATGGGTGACAGCAAGCCTCCATCTCAAAAATTTAAAAAGTGCTGAGTTTGTTGGTTACATATAAAAATCCAAGGCTGGGCGCAGTGGCTCATGCCTATGATCTCAGCACTTTGGGAGACCAAGGCAAGAGGATCGTTTGAACTTCAGGAGTTTGAGACCAGCCTGGGCAACATAGTGAGACCTCATCTCTACAAAATTTTTTTAAAAAATTAGCCAGGTGTGGCTACCTGCTTCTATATTCCCAGCTACTGGGGAAGCTGAGGCCAAGAGGTTGAGGCTTCAGTGAGCCATGATAGTACCACTGCACTTAAGCCTGGGCAACACAGCAAGACCTTGTCTCAAAAAAAAAAAATGAAAATCCAGACATTTCACAGAAAAATCTAGATTTCCAGCTTTTCTGGAAAAGTCAGAATATCTGGTAACACCAGGCCTGTTTTTCTACACGACAGCTCTCAGAGTTAAGTGACTGCATGGGCGCTTGTGTTCAGAATCTCTGACTTACTAATTAATCCAAATAACGAATCAGTACTGAGAGGATTCCTAGTTCACCTGTTGGTTTATTCTGTAGATCACAGACCACAAAACATACTTTCTTTTGAAAAATTGTGTAGCTGTCATTTGTTTCAACATGAATAGAATCACAAATTAAAGATTGATATTGATATCCTACCTGCCACTCTCGTCCTTATCTGTAAAGCAGTGATGAGTGGCATTATCAGTTTATGTTAGGAAACTTTAGATAATTGAGAGCTATACAAATTTTCCCTTTTAAATATTTGAGGCTGTTATTTTTCACAACTATAGATACCAAATATAGCCATTATTCTTTTTCTTCTCTATTTTGAACAGATACTCAGAACTAACCACTGTTCAACAACAACTAATTAGGGAGACGCTCATATCATGGCTGCAAGCTCAGGTAAAATCGTAATTTCATTCAGTACCTCAAATTACTAGATATTTAAACTTGTTTTTGCAAGAGTTTGGAACTTTACCTCAAAGATTTTGATCAGTGTTCCTCCATTTGATTTTATAGCTTTTTTAAAAGGTGCTGGTTTTAAAGATCATGGAAGTGGGAGTTTAGCAATAATTTAATAATTATATCAATGACTGAAATGGTCATAGCTTCCATGACACCTTGTGGAAACTTTGGTTTTAAAATGTAGTTGTTTTTCACTACTTGACAAACTCTGCTTTCTGTTTGGCTCTTAAAGGTGAGCCCTCCTGGACAGGCTCTCCACAAGAGCCCTTTATAAAGGGCCAGTTGAGTTCTTTTCAGTTAATTTTAGCTAATCTTAACACGTAAAGCAGTTGTGTAGCTAGAGTTTTTATTTTCCTTAAAGAGCAAGTAGACAGAAGAAAAACAATTTTTTTTCTTAGAAGAAATGATAGGAACTATTAAAACTCTGCACATGAAACTTTTCTGTCAAAGTGTAAGAATGAGGAATAACCATTACAGCCTTTAATGGTTCATTTAATTGTTCTTCATCTGTCCAATCACTTAAATACTTTTGATAATTTTGAAAATCATAATTATCAAAATAATTTTGAAGAATATTTGTTGCATAGTTTATCTGAGCCATGTTGACATTTGATGAAGCTTTGCCTTTTAATAAGACAACATGTTTCTGGGTCTTTTCAATGTACATTTAATTTTATGGACTGTTTCTCTGTCAGATGCTGAATCCCCAACCAGAGAAGACCTTTATACGAAATAAAGCCGCCCAAGTCTTCGCCTTGCTTTTTGTTACAGAGTATCTCACTAAGTGGCCCAAGTTTTTTTTTGACATTCTCTCAGTAGTGGACCTAAATCCAAGGGGAGTAGATCTGTACCTGCGAATCCTCATGGCTATTGATTCAGAGTTGGTGGATCGTGATGTGGTGCATACATCAGAGGCAAGTAACCATGGATTTTTTATATTTAATGTTAAGTTTTGTAGGAGATAATGGGCACATACTAAAAGGAGCAGAAAGCTTTCTTGAGGTAAACTTTCTTAAGTTATATAATTATAAATTTACTTAATGTTTTGGATTGTATTTTATGAAGGAACTCAAACTTGGTTATTTTTTTTCCAGAGGTATATTGAAATTAAAGTATTGCGTTAATTTTTTTTTTTTTTTTTTTTTTTTTTTTTTTTGTGAGACGAAGTCTTGCTCTGTTGCCCAGGCTGGAGTGCAGTGGCACAGTCTTGGCTAACTGCAACCTCCGCCTCCCGGATTCAAGCAATTCTCCCACCTCAGCCTCCCAAGTAACTGGGATTATAGGCACATGCCACCACACCTGGCTAATTTTTGTATTTTTTGTAGAGATGGGGTTTTGCCGGGCTGGGCTTGAACTCCTAACCTCAGGTGATCCGCCCACCTTGCCCTCCCAAAGTGCTGGGATTACAGGCATGAGCCACTGCGCCCAGCCTAAATTTTTTTTAACTAGGCAAATACCATAGCGACATACACAAGTTGATTTTCTTTTATGAATCTGTTGAGAAAGGTAGTCTCTATTTAATACTGCTATATAGTCCCTGAGCAAGGAAGAAGCATTGTTTAGGAGTTGTCAATGTTGTTGCTTCTGTATTCTTCATCACATAGTATAAGTACTTTGTTACTGTATTGAGAAATACCTTAAAACATGCTTAAGATTTCTAAGCAATGCTTATTTATAGTTTGTATTTACTAAGAAATTGACACTGAGGAGTAGAACAGAAAGAGGAAATACAAAGAATCACAGGATATGAGCTTAGAGCTTGTAAATAGGAAATACTGGTAGAGAACGTGTTAACAAGCCTGCAAGTTTACTCTGTGCAAGTATATTCAGCTATCAAACATTTTGTAAGGTAATGTGTGCATTTGGCGTTTTGTATTTTAGGAGGCTCGTAGGAATACTCTCATAAAAGATACCATGAGGGAACAGTGCATTCCAAATCTGGTGGAATCATGGTACCAAATATTACAAAATTATCAGTATACTAATTCTGAAGTGACATGTCAGTGCCTTGAAGTAGTTGGGGCTTATGTCTCTTGGATAGACTTATCCCTTATAGCCAATGATAGGTAAGTATGCCTATTATTTTTATAGCATAAACTTGTAAAATACAGTATCTAAAACTCATGACTTTGAAAATGTTACAACAATTTTATTTTCCCATTCCAGGTTTATAAATATGCTGCTAGGTCATATGTCAATAGAAGTTCTACGGGAAGAAGCATGTGACTGTTTATTTGAAGTTGTAAATAAAGGAATGGACCCTGTTGATAAAATGAAACTAGTAGAATCTTTGTGTCAAGTATTACAGTCTGCTGGGTTTTTCAGCATTGACCAGGTTGGTAAATTTATATAAAAACCTATATATAAAGTTGTTAGAACAAACTGGGATAGGTACTAAGTTAAATATAATGTTAGCTTTTTTTTTCTTCTAAATGTTATAAACTCTCCTTGAGATTATAATATAAACCACTGCATCTAGCCAAAATGTTCTCAGTAGCATTCTCCTTAGAAAATAGGTTATACCAGTTCTTAAACTTGAAAGCCTGGAATTGCAAATTTCTCACAAACTCAGGAGATGCTCACACAACTTGTTCATAGTGGAATTGAGATTTTTTGTTTTGTTTTGTTGTTTGAGATGGAGTCTCGCTCTGTTGCCCAGGCTGGAGTGCAGTGGCAGTCTCGGCTTACTGCAACCTCCATCTCCCGGGTTCAAGTGATTCTCCTGTCTCACCCTCCCGAGTAGCTGGGATTACAGGCACACGCCACTACACCCGGCCAATTTTTTACTTTTTTGGTAGAGACGGGGTTTCACCATGTTGGCCAGGCTTGTCTCGAACTCTTGACCTCAGGTGATCCACCCACCTTGGCCTTCCAGAGTACTGGGATTACAGGCATAAGCCACGATGCCCAGCCTGGAATTGTTAAATATATAATGTCACTTTAAAATTGAATCCTGTAATTAGCACTTGATTCATACTAAAGTTCAGTTTTTCCTCTTAGCTTGGGCACGCAGTTTTAAACAGAAATGTGTCTTCATTGCTTATAGGAAGAAGATGTTGACTTCCTGGCCAGATTTTCTAAGCTGGTAAATGGAATGGGACAGTCATTAATAGTTAGTTGGAGTAAATTAATTAAGAATGGGGATATTAAGAATGCTCAAGAGGCACTACAAGCTATTGAAACAAAAGTGGCACTGATGTTGCAGCTACTAATTCATGAGGATGACGATATTTCTTCTAATATTATTGGATTTTGTTATGATTATCTTCATATTTTGAAACAGGTAAGTTTTTGTTTTATTCTTTTTGCTCAGTACATAATAATACAAAGGAGCCATGGAGAAGTGGAAAATATGGAAAAATTAAAAATGAGAAAATACCCATAATTCTACTACTTAAAAGATATTTACTGTTAAATACTAATGTATTTCCATCTTAAAAAAAAAAAAGAATTGGCCAGGAAATAGTTTCAGGTTCTAAATTCAGTAGACTAACCAGCTTCAGAGGTAGTTATAGGTTTAGGTTATTTTTTTATTTTGAACCTGTCTTTGTGAATACTGTTGAAATTTTAATAAGCATGGTTTGTTATTTTAATTTACATGTACATCATTCATTTCTCATAAACTATTCATTTATTTATTTATTTTTGAGAGAGAGTTTTGCTGTTATTGCCCAGGCTGGAGTGCAATGGCATGATCTCAGCTCACCACAACCTCCACCTCCCAGGTTCAAGCGATTTTTCTGCCTCAACTCCCGAGTACCTGGGATTATAGGCATGCACCACCACGCCTAGCTAATTTTGTACTTTTGGTAGAGACAGGGTTTCTCCATGTTGGTCAGGCTGGTCTCAAACTCCCTACCTCAGGTGATCGCCCACCTCAGCCTCCCAAAGCGCTGTGATTACAGGTGTGAACCACCAAGCCCGGCAACAATTTTTTATGATTAAAGTGTCCCCCACTTCCAGAAAGAACTTGTAGGTGGTGTTAGTCTCCATATTATAGATGGAGAAATGGAAAGAGCCATTTCTGTATATTTACATTGAATTAATTGAATCAAGTCAAGCTTAAAATACCTTCCCAAATGAGTTTAGTTTCTGTTTTGTTGTAGTAAACATAACATGTATCTTTATGTATACTTTAAGAAATTTTATGCAGCAGTGTGGAAAGGTGTGATCACTACTGGTAATCCCATTGTACAACTCCTAATGGTTTTGTAGGCTTGTTTGGCTTTGTTTAAAAACCTTTTTTGCAGAATATGTTGTAGGTGTCTTTGTCTACATGTCAAGTTACTTACTAGAAGTGGCATTACTTGATCTTAAGTTAGGTTAGGTACATTTTAAATATAGGCAGCTGCTGCTAAACTGCCCTCCAAAAAAGTTGTGTGCATGTTTTCAAAGATCTTAATTGATTAGAGGCCAGGCATAATGGCTGTCACTTGTAATCCCAGCACTTGGTAAGGCTGAGGTGGGAGGATTGTTTGAGGCCAGGAGTTTGAGACCAGCCTGGACAACATAGAGAGACTCCATCTCTATAAATAATAAAAAGAAAACCAGCCAAGCATGGTGGCACGCGCCTGTGGTCTCACCCTCCTGTGGGAGGGTGAGGTGGGAGGATCTCTTGAGCCAGGGAGTTGGAGGTTGCAGTGAGTCATGACTGTGCCACTGCACTCCAGCCTGGGCAACAGAGCAAGACCTTGTCTCAAAAAAAAAAAAAAAAAGAAAGGTCTTAATTGGTTAGAAAAATGTTCTGATATGCAGGTACAACTTTAGAAAACCTAATAAGTTATTGCTTACTTTTTAACAGCTTACAGTGCTCTCGGATCAGCAAAAAGCTAATGTAGAGGTAATTGACTTTATGCTTCTTTTAAACCAATGATAGATTCTTAGTCTGTAATTTGCCTTGAAATGTAGCTTAATTTCAAATTATATCAAATTAGAAGGAGACTGACAAAAACTCTTTTATTCTCAATTTTATTCTTAGGCAATCATGTTGGCCGTTATGAAAAAATTGACTTACGATGAAGAATACAACTTTGAAAATGAGGTAAGAAATTTTTTTTGTTGAGGAGAAAGGAGTTTTAATTTTATTATTTACTTATATCAAATTAATATTTCAAGTTTTTATTGTTTCGGGGCCCTTTAAAACTTGAAGTTCTTGAAAAATTAGTCTGTTTTTATTGACACCAACCTTGGGTGAAATTAATAGAAGCCTCTTAATCCTTCATTTTTGATATTTTATCCATTAACAACTCCCCCCCTTTTTTTTCTTTGAGACAGAGTCTCACTCTGTCACCCAGGCTGGAGTGCAGTGGTGCCATCTCGGCTCACTGCAACCTTTGCCTCCTGGGTTCAAGTGATTGTTGTGCCTCAGCCACCTGAGTAGCTGGGATTACAGGCACGTGCGACCATGCCCGGCTAATTCTTGTATTTTTAGTAGAGATGGAGTTTCGCCATGTTGGCCAAGTTGGCCTCAAACTCCTGGCCTCAAGTAATCTGCCTGCCTCAGCCTCCCAAAGTGTTGGGATTACAGGTGTGAGCCACTACACCTGTCCCATTAACAGCCCTTTTACAAATACTCTGTAGCACTGAACATAGTAAAATATTGATAGTATTATTGGTGATCATATTTCATTTTATATTTTGTAAGAATGAGGAACTCCAGTCACAAGACTGTATTGGTAGAGTGGAAATGAGGCGCTCTAGACTTGTTCCAGTTAAAAGTCTTTTTCAAGATTGTGAGTGGGTCAGCTTCCCATCAGACAAGGGCCATTGGTGCTTTCTAGGTATTCAGTCATGGTATTCGCTGCCAAGCTTTGTTCTAAAGTGTTTTATTCCCCCACTTCAGGCATTGAAAAACTTAAGAGTTGTAAAAGGATAATGGTGGTGATGACCAACACACTGTGCACTTGGGATGTGCCAGCCTCCTAACATTTAATATCTCCAGTTATACCACAGTATTACCACTTTTTACAGTGGATATTGACTTACAAGAATAAATAAGGTGCAAGATTTCAAAGCCCATTCTAGTGCTAGACTATTGTCTTTAACCTTCTTAGACTATTTCTGGCTCTAGGCTTTTGAGGCCTATGGCTGTGTGCAGAAATACTTATTTGTGAGCTAGAGGGGAGAAGTTATTAAGCATAGTAAGTTTTTCTATATAAATAGTGACAAAAAATAAAAGTACAAAATGTGTAAATGCAGAAAAATACAGAACTGGATATTTACATGAATTTTAAGGTCTTTTAAGTTTTTTATTTATTTTTATTATTATACTTTAAGTTTTGGGGTACATGTGCAGAATGTGCAGGTTTGTTACATTGGTATACATTTACCATGGAGTTTGCTGCACCCATCAACCCTAAGTTTTTTAAATGAGGATTTTAACCTGTATCATAGGGTGAAGATGAAGCCATGTTTGTAGAATATAGAAAACAACTGAAGTTACTGTTGGACAGGCTTGCTCAAGTTTCACCAGAGTTACTGCTGGCCTCTGTTCGCAGAGTTTTTAGTTCTACACTGCAGTAAGTTTGTCATTACTTTTGTAACAAGCCTACTTCTTTCTTTTGCTCTTTGATACGGGTCAAAAGAAATGATTCATATGACTTACTAATCCATGTTACTTATTGAGATCTTACGTGTATCTCTGGAAACAATGAAGTGTCTTCTTGATTTCTCTTGATCCTTTCTACCTTTGTGATATATATTATATTGCCTGGGAAAGTTAACAATTGCTATGACTTTTTAATAATTAAAAAGACTTTTGTTGGTGTCTTACCCTGTGCATAATTCACTGTATGAAAAATTTATCTTTAAATCTCACTGACATATTATACCTTGGTAGGAACTGGCAGACTACACGGTTTATGGAAGTTGAAGTAGCAATAAGATTGCTGTATATGTTGGCAGAAGCTCTTCCAGTATCTCATGGTGCTCACTTCTCAGGTGATGTTTCAAAAGCTAGTGCTTTGCAGGATATGATGCGAACTGTAAGTATACTGAAGATAATTTTGACCATAAATTTCTGTTTTCAGTATAAGCTAATGGGAGTTCCTTGTTAGAACTTAGTATATGTTAATACTGGGGCATTTTGATGTTCCAATAAATAAGAAGAGGTTTCTTAACTTTTTCCTGCTCTAGTTGGTAACATCAGGAGTCAGTTCCTATCAGCATACATCTGTGACGTTGGAGTTCTTCGAAACTGTTGTTAGATATGAAAAGTTTTTCACAGTTGAACCTCAGCACATTCCATGTGTACTAGTAAGTACTCTGGATTTTTTGTTACTTTACATGGATTTCAGCTAATGACTTGATAGCATTGTATTTTTCTGTCTATAACTTTTCTCAGAATCAGAACCTCTCAGAAATGCTTGGCACACTCTGAAAGTAACCCCTCCTCCATTTCTTTTAAATGGATAGTTTGTGCCCAATTAGCCAATCAACTAAAACAAGTTCTCAGAGGACTGTTTGTGTGTAGTTTAGAATTACTTGTGTATTCCTGGTTCCTGCGTTTTAGGAGCTAAGATGTAAAATTTGGTGTGAACAAAAATGTAGCATGACAATAGCAATAAAACCCCTGAAAAAGTGCAGAAATAGTAAAAGTGTCTCCTTCTTTAGATGGCTTTCTTAGATCATAGAGGTCTGCGGCATTCCAGTGCAAAAGTTCGGAGCAGGACGGCTTACCTGTTTTCTAGATTTGTCAAATCTCTTAAGTAAGTATAAAATTGCAGCTAATATGTTGTTTTTTAAATTACTGAATTGATGTAAAACAATAGTAAAGACATGGAATCAACCTAGGTGCCCATCAGTGGTGGATTAGATAAAGAAAACGTAGGCCAGGTGTGGTGGCTCACGCCTATAATCCCAACACTGGGAGGCCGATCACGAGGTCAGGAGTTCAAGACCAGCCTGGCCAACATGGTGAAACCCCATCTCTACTAAAGATACAAAAAATTAGCCAGGCGTGGTGGTGGGTGCCTGTAATCCCAGCTACTCAGGAGGCTGAGGCAGGAGAATCGCTTGAACCTGGGAGGTGGAGGTTGCAATGAGCCAAGATCGCGCAGTCGCACTCCAGCGTGGGTGATAGAGTGAGACTCAGTCTCAAAAAAAAAGAAAGAAAAAATGCAGTACACATACACCATGAAATACTAAACAGCCATAACAAAGAACAAAATCATGTCCTTTGCAGCAACATGGATGCAACTGGAGGTCTTTAAGCAAATTAATGCAGAAACAAAAAAATGCCACATGTTCTCACTTATAAGTGGGAGCTAAATTTTGGGTACACACAGACATAAAGCTGGGAGCAAAAGACATTTGGGACTCCAAAATGAGGGAGGGAGTGGGGCAAGTGCTGAAAAACTTCCTATTGGGCACTGTGTTCAATATCTGGGTGATGGGATTGGATCAATAGAAGCACAAATCTCAGCATCCCATGATATGCCCGTGTAACAAACCCCCTGAATTTAAAATGAAGATGGAGGGCTGGCGCAGTGGCCCACTCCTGTAATCCCAGCACTTTGGGAGGCTGAGGCAGGTGGATCACCTGAGATCAGGAATCCGAGACTAGCCTGGCCAACATGATGAAACCCGGTCTCTACTAAAAATACAGAAAATTAGCCAGGCGTGGTGGTGGGTGCCTGTAGTCCCAGCTAATGGGAGGCTGAGGCAGCTTTGGGAGGAGGCTGAGGCAGGAGAATCGCTTGAACCCAGTAGGCAGAGTTTGCAGTGAGCAGAGATCGTACCATTGCACTCCAGCCTGGATGACAAGAGTGAAACTCTGTCTCAAAAAAATAAAATGAAGATGGAAATGAAAAAAAAGTAGACATATAAATTATTTTCCAAGTGCCTATGGTAGATTTGGTTCTTCCTATTCAAGTCAAGTCATGTTTTGTCAGGTAGATGTCCCCCCCCGACTTTTTTTTTTTTGAGACAGAATTTCACTCTTGTTGCCTAGGCTGGAGTACAATGGTGCGATCTTGACTCACTGCAACCTCTGCCTCCTGGGTTGAAGCGATTTCCCACCTCAGCCTACCGAGTAGCCAGGATTACAGGTGCCCATCACCACACCTGTCTAATTTTTTGCATTTTTAGTAGAGATGGGGCTTCACCATGTTGGTCAGGCTGGTCTTGATCTCCTGACCTGAGATGATCCACCCTCTTCAGCCTCCCAAAGTGCTGGGATTACAGGCATGAGCCACTGCACCCAGCCCCCATTTTATGTTGCCACTTCCTTTCCTGTTCATCAGGCAAGTACTTAGTTCAATACTAAAAGTTTTTATTATTTTTTGTTGTTGTTATTTTTTTGAGACAGGGTCTCACGCTATCGCCTAAGCTGGAGTGTAGTGGCTTGATCCCAGTTCACTGCAACCTCAACCTCCTCAGGCTCAGGTGATCTTCCTACCTCAGCCCCCGGAGCACCTGGGACTACAGGCGTGTGACAGTGGCCAGCTAATTTTTGTATTTTTTGTAGAATCGGTCTCACCGCATTGCCCAGGCTGGTCTCAAATTCTTCAGCTCAGTCTTCCCACCTCGGCCTCCCAAAGTGTTGGGATTACAGAAATCAGCCACTGCACCTGGCCTGTATTATTCTTTACTAGTACCATTTTCGGGGAATGAAAACTACTCCTTATTAGGCTTATAAGATTGTAAGTCATTTTGACAGTCTTATCACTACAGAGCAGATAAAGGTAATTTTTAAAAATTAACCATAGCTAATCTTAATCAGAAGTGACTAGCCTACAACTGAACTTTTTTTTAGTTCTGTCTTAAAGGGGGAGTTTGGTATTTTACCACTGTTTTGAGCACTGTTATTAATTGTGATTTTCCTTTTTGCTGTTTTTCAGTAAGCAAATGAATCCTTTCATTGAGGATATTTTGAATAGAATACAAGATTTATTAGAGCTTTCTCCACCTGTAAGTATCTGTCTCTTAAGATATTTTACCCAAAAATCATTTAAGCCACACATGCCATTAGGTTTACCTTTGTGGGCATTTAAAAAAAACGGGTGGTGGAGGGAGGTGTATGTGCAAAGATTAGTTCTATTTACCAAAATTCTGTTGACATAGTAAATAAAATATAGTAATAGGAATCAAGAGTTGACAGATCAATTTGGCAGCATGGGGTAGATATATTGTTAAAATGTTGAAGCATTTTATGAAGAAGAAAAAATTAAAGATGAGCTTGCTGTTAAGTTAAAATGAAAAGTATATTAAAAATTTTAAAAACGAAAAGAAAATAAAAATTGAGAAAAAAAATTCAACTTCTAAATTATTCTGTTTAGTCCTATGATTGTATTAGCCATTCTTAGCAGCTGCTACTGCTAGATCAAAGGTTTTCCCTGTCATTTCAGGCTTAGGGTAAAAAAAAAATTAAGTGCTTGTCAATCTGAATATTTTGGCGTTGGGATTGGGCCATAATCCCAAGCGTTAAAATCCTGAAATCCTAAAAACCACAATTCCGAAAGATCAAAATCTTAAAAATATACTCCTGGAAAAAGTAATTTTAAAAAATTATTTGAAAGACATTGCTTTACATTTTTAAAAGGGAATGTATTTGAGAAACATGTAAAAACATGACAGCACTTCATAGTCCACTTTACACAATAAAATAGGCAATAATAACATATGCTTTTGCAAGTATAAGCACTCAGTTATAAAAATGACAGTTACATGGGTAAAACAGGAGCAGACAAACTGTATTCATAAAGAAATAGATCAGAAAGCAAAATGTGTAAGTGCATATCACTATGGTTAGTAATTGTGTGCCACTCAGTTTTATAACTGCGCTTACCTGAAATAACCATGACAGACAACCTAAGTCTTGAGGAAATTGATAAAAAATGGCAATGGGTCACTACAACATATGCAGTCACCCAAAGAACTGAGATCACAAGAAATTTTATGTTTCACAGATGCAGATATACAGAAAGGACCTTTCTTGTGTACATGCACAGTGTTTACACACACAGTTAATGCTGTGTGTAATGCACTTTTGTGGAGTCAAATCTCTGATGTTCAAGGCAGCAGAAGAAAAGTCTGTCCAGCTTTCAGAGAGAGACCAATTCACCAATTCGCCTTATGTATTTGTTCTCTCAGTGCCCCTGGTCAATTGGATGGTGCCCGCCAACACTGAGGGCAGGTCTTCCCCACCTAGTCTACTTGGACCAACTAATCTTTTCTGGAATGACCCTCACAGACACACGCAAAATAATGCTTTACTATGTATTTATTACTTAATTATTTAAAAGAAGTGTAGGTAGCCCTCTAGTACTTTTTTTTTTTTTTTTTTGAGACAGAGTCTTGGCTCTGTCGCCCAGGCTGGAGTGCAGTGGCATGGTCTTGGCTCATTACAACCTCCATCTCAGGTTCAAGCAATTCTCCTGCCTCAGCCTCCCAAGTAGCTGGGACTACAGGTGTGCCACCACACCCAGCTAATTTTTTGTATTTTTAGTAGGGACAGGGTTTCACCATGTTGGCCAGGCTGGTCATGAACTCCTGACCTCAAGTGATCCGCCTGCCTCGGCCTCTCAAAGTGCTAGGATTACAGGCATGAGCCACCACATGCAGCCTAGCCTCATAACAATCTTATAAATAAGATCTTTACAAAAGAAAACAAGTTAGAAAGCTAACTTTAATAAATCATGATCATTTGTAGAGTCTTGTCAGGGCTGGAATTAGAACCATGATCTGTTGACCTCCAATTTAGTTTTCTTTTCATTCTATGGTCCTGGGAGAAAATTTGTCTTTATAAGTATTTGATACATGAGTTGGTGTGATAGATTACATTTCCTGTTCCTAATGCACGTTTTCTCATTAAATGAGAGGAACTCAAAAAATAAAAACTTTTAGTAAGACTAAATTTCATTCTAGGAGAATGGCCACCAGTCCTTACTGAGCAGCGATGATCAACTTTTTATTTATGAGACAGCTGGAGTGTTGATTGTTAATAGTGAATACCCGGCAGAAAGGAAACAAGCCTTAATGAGGAATTTGTTGACTCCACTAATGGAGAAGTTTAAAATTCTGTTAGAAAAGTTGATGCTGGCACAAGATGAAGAAAGGCAAGCCTCTCTAGCAGACTGTCTCAACCATGCTGTTGGATTTGCAAGGTAAGTGTGATCACAGTTAAAACTGTGAAGTGCATGTGTCTACACAGACAGAACCACTTGTTTGGTGGGCACACACATTTGTGTTTCCACAGTTGGATAGTCCAGAGAATTGTCTAAATCTTTGTCCTCCAAATCCAGTCGGTTAGATTCAGTTGAAGAAGGGGATAGATTACATACCATTTGCAGTTTTGCCTTGACAGCTGTAAATCTTTAACCCCTCTGACTTCTTTGGTATAAATGGGTTGTGTGTTTAAGGGGATCAGCTAAAGAGTTAATATACTAAAGATATATTGGGATGGGATGTCTTTGGTTAGTCTTGGTTACTTGAAGAGAAGAACCTGAGGTTTCTCTTTAGTTGTTTTGTGTCCTGAAGACCATCCAAGCAGCTATTTTTTCCCCCTCTACCCATACTTTTTGTTGACAAACAATAAACAGTGGCATGAAAGTTGTAAAGAGTGCTAATTAGAAGTTAAATTATTCTATAATATACTTAAGAACAAGAGCTAGATATTAGAAAGTTGTATAAATAATTTTGAAGATAGTTTTCTAAATTTAAATGAGTAGTTTGCAGATTACCTAGTACAGCCTAGTCATAACGAGTGGATTTGTTTTCTCTTTTCTGTCTACTTTGTCAATAGGATTTTTCTCTTTCTTTTTCTTTTTCTTTTTTTTTTTTTTGTGGGAGACAGTCTCGCTTTGTCACTCAGGCTAGAGTGCAGTGTTGTGATCTCAGTTCACTGCAACCTCCGCCTCCCAGGCTCAAGTGATTCTTGTGCCTCAGCTTCCAAGTAGCTGGGATTACAGGCATGTGCCACCACACCCAGCTAATTTTTCTATTTTTAGTAAAGACGGGTTTTCACCATGTTGTCCAGACTGGTCTTGAACTCCTGGCCTCAAGTGATTTGCCTGCCTCAGCCTCCCAAAGTGCTGGGATTAGAAGCATGAGCCACAATAGCCAGCCCAGTCAATAGGATTGTAATAAAACATTTAGGTAGACTCACATTAGAAGGATTATATTAACTCCATGTCATTCATTTAAATTAATTTGAGCTCTTTTGTTCTGGAAAGATAATTGGAAGCAGTAGTTTACAAATAGCCATATTAACTAAAGATGGAAGTAATTGTGATGTGGAAAATAAAGGTCTGGTTATTTAGTTTTGTTAATTTTGTAATTTGTTGTGTGTTGCTTTTGAATACTCCATAACGCTTTCAAAGAATAAAGTTATATCTGATTGCCTGATTTTTGCTTATATAGTCGAACCAGTAAAGCTTTCAGCAACAAGCAGACTGTGAAACAATGTGGCTGTTCCGAAGTTTATCTGGACTGTTTACAGACATTCTTGCCAGCCCTCAGTTGTCCCTTACAAAAGGATATTCTCAGAAGTGGAGTCCGTACTTTCCTTCATCGAATGATTATTTGCCTGGAGGAAGAAGTCCTTCCGTTCATCCCATCTGCTTCAGAACATATGCTCAAAGATTGTGAAGCAAAAGATCTCCAGGAGTTCATTCCTCTTATCAATCAGATTACGGCCAAATTCAAGGTACCGCAAACCTTCAGAGCTCTGAAAATCTCTTGAAGATCAGATGTACTTATCTTCAGACATGTTTTGGATTTGCCCTTGGGTTTCTTTCTTTTTTTTTTTTTTTAAATGAATTACTTGAGAGCATCATGGATCATATGTATTTTTATCATCTGTGGTGTTTGGCACACTGCCTGATACATAGGTCATGCTTAATAGATGTTTGAATATAAACAGACCCTGTATGCTTTGTGTAGCAAAAGAAAACAACTAGTTGGCTGTTTTAGAAGAGCATATAAAAACAGTACACTGAGTACTAAATGTCTAAAGAAATAAGAAGCACCATAATTTGGGTACCCAAGCAAGGGTTAAAAGTAATTCAATGTATTAAAGTCAGTTTTCTGTAGGACATTTAAACTGGCTAATAAAAGTTGTTAATACTTACATAGTACTTCTTTTTTTCTTTTTTCTTTGTATGGAGATAATCTCGCTCTGCCACATAGGCTGGAGTGCAGTGGCGCAGTCACGACTCACTGCAACCTCTACCTCCCAGGTTCAAGCGATTCTTGTGCCTCAGCCTCCTGAGTAGCTGGAACTATAGGTGTATGCACCACACCAGGCTAATATTTTGTACTTTTAGTAGAGACAGCGTTTCCCCATGTTGGCCAGGCTAATCTCGAACTCCTGACCTCAAGTGATCCTCCTGCCTCGGCCTCCATAAGTGCTAGGATTACAGGCATAAGCCACCACACCTGGCCACTTACATAGTACTTTCTATGTTCAAAATCTGTTCTAAGCACTTTTTGTACATTTACTTACTTGATTTTCATACCTACCCTAGAAGATAGGGATTATATGTTATAGTTGAGGAAACTGAGGCATGGAGAAGTTAATGGATTTGCCCAAGAGTTCATAAAACTCAAGAGTTCATTTGTAAGCAAGCATTGAGGACGTTATTAAACAATGTTTTTTACCTTTGTTCCAAAAAAAAAAAAAAAAACCCTAAGAGTTGAATCATATAAACTGATTTATAGTTTAGCAAAACAATTCATTTTTTGAGAATTTAATTTTGAAAATATTCCATGGCAATATTTTATTGTGAAATATGTCTATAATTTTAACCTAAATCTGAATCTGTAGGAAAGGGTTTAAATTGAATGATCTTGGGTCTTCTAGTAATATTTTTTAAGGTTTTTCTCCCCCACCTTGAAATGGAGTCTTGCTCTGTTACCTAGGCTGGAGTGCAGTGGTGCGATGTTGACTCACTGCAACCTCCACCTCTCAGGTTCAAGCAATAACCCTATGTCAGCCTCCTGAGTAGCTGGGACTGGGATTACAGGCGCTCGCCACTACACCCAGCTAGTTTTTGTATTTTTAGTACAGATGGGGTTTCACCATGTTGGGCAGACTGGCCTCGAACTCCTGACCTTAGGTGATTCACACGCCTTAGCCTCTCAAAGTGCTGCGATTACAGCTGTGAGCCACTGCGTCTGGCCTAGTAATGTTTATGTTATATAGATTTTATCTTAAAATTGATATTTGCTAACTGAATTATGTACGTATGCATTCTAAATAGAAAAGAAAGGCTTTATGTAAAATAGTTTTTTTAAGTTGTATATTAGTATTGTTACTAATTGCTGAAGTAATGATTGTTTATTTTCAGATACAGGTATCCCCATTTTTACAACAGATGTTCATGCCCCTGCTTCATGCAATTTTTGAAGTGCTGCTCCGGCCAGCAGAAGAAAATGACCAGTCTGCTGCTTTAGAGAAGCAGATGTTGCGGAGGAGTTACTTTGCTTTCCTGCAAACAGTCACAGGCAGTGGGATGAGCGAAGTTATAGCAAATCAAGGTGGGGACGCATGCCATGTCCAATTAGTCTGCTTAAGTCTGTGTCACTGTTGTACACCTGTATGACCAAGAGCAAACTGAAGTAAATACAGAAATTTTGAAGTTTGTTGTCCCATGGGAAGACAGTTTATTGTTTTCAGGGTGGGAATTGATCACTTTTATGTAAAGCACCTAAAATTAATTTGTATTCTGTTCCCTTTTTCTTTATGCAATATTTTTTAATTTGGTTCTTTAGCAATATAAATAACATGACTACTTACAGAATTGACCTGACAATTGAGTCTTTATGGCAAATTTGCCATTTTGAAATATAAAATAAATGGAGCTGTATAGATTTTTGTGGAGAATTCTGTATAGGAAATTCAGGGAACAAGATACCAAGGGCAAACTGTTTTTTGGTGGTTTTTTTTTTTTTATTTAATTTAATTTTATATGTGAGATAGGGTCTCACTCTATTGCCCAGGCTGGAGTGCAGTGGTATGATCACGACTCATTGCAACCTCCACCTCCTGGGCTATCCTCCCATTTCTACCTCCTGGGCTATCCTCCCATTTCTACCTCCTGTGTAGCCAGGACCATTGGCACTTGCCATAATGCTGGGCTTATTTTTTGTAGAGATGGGATCTCACCATGTTGCCCAGGCTGGTGTCAAACTCCTGGGCTCAAGCAATCTTCCTCAGCCTCGCAAAATGCTGGAATTATAGACAGGAGCCACCACACCCAACTGATTTTTCAGTGTTTAATGTTTAAACTTTAGGTGCCCAGTTAATAAAAATCAAGGGATTTTGGCAACTCTGTAAATGCTTTTTTCCCCCCTTCATTTTTCCCATTCCACCTGTAAATGATTTTTCATATACATTAGTATATGAAAAGAGAACTTCAGGTTGCTTTCCTAGTTAATTTTGGAAATTACTTAAACTAAAGTTTTTCTTCTCAGGTGCAGAGAATGTGGAAAGAGTGTTGGTTACTGTTATTCAAGGAGCAGTTGAATATCCAGATCCAATTGCACAGAAAACATGTTTTATCATCCTCTCAAAGTTGGTAGAACTCTGGGGTAAGATGATTTTATTTCTTAACCTTCGTTTCCCAAACTCTTTCATAAAACTCTTAGAGATGAAATGGAACGTAGCCCTAACAGAGAGAGAAACTGGGAGTTGGTTTTCCCTGGTGATGAATTAATTGACTTACTTTTATATATAAGATGAAAATTTGAATTCTCTTGACAGGAGGTAAAGATGGACCAGTGGGATTTGCTGATTTTGTTTATAAGCACATTGTCCCCGCATGTTTCCTAGCACCTTTAAAACAAACCTTTGACCTGGCAGATGCACAAACAGTATTGGTAAGCACCTAGGAATCTTTGTTTACCTTGTGTAGCTCTCATATATTCCCAATTTCTTCTTTAATGCCAGGTTGATTATATTATGTTTCATTGAATTTTTTTTTTAATTTAGTGATTTCAGATCAGGGTTCATTTTTTTTAGATTTATGATACCTTCTGGAGTTTTTATGAATTCTTTTTGAATCCCAATGCTACTGCTGAATTTTACAAATTCTGCTCCTTCAACTTTAACACCTGACTTTTTCTAGGACCATGAAAGGACATATGACACAAACATTCTTTCAAGTTTCAGTATTAGTTTCCTACTACTATTTTAAGTCTAAAACTTGCACCTAGTGGTTTTCCCTAATCATTAAGAGCACGAAATGGCAACTTGATCCTCCTTGTATGATAGTTTCCCCAAATCTCATCTTCACAATATTTAATGTCAATTTCCACTTTCTCACTTTCCCACAACCTGGTAAAAGCTAGATTTCGTAATTGTAATGTACTACGTTAAAACAACAGTTTGTATTTTTTTGGTTTTTTTCCTTTTTTTACTTCAACCCACTTAGTCCACCTGCCTGTTACCTTTCCTTCCTCTATCCCTTCTCTGGAGTTAAATATTTCTCTGGAAATATTTATTTGAATTTCCCTGGCAGTGGCCAGGATAGTAAAGAGAAGAGCTGGATCACTAAAACAAGAATTGAGTATATAGAAATTCTTAAACTTGTTTTTCACAGGCTTTATCTGAGTGTGCAGTGACACTGAAAACAATTCATCTCAAACGGGTAAGCCTTGTAGTCCATGCCCCTTCATTTTCATCTCGTGTGGTGTTATTATCTTGTTCTTGAAAGATGTATCTTGTGTAAAATTTAACTTTCGTTTTCACTTTTTTGGATGTGGGGAAAGGGGATGAATGAAAGTAGCTATTGTCCTTCATGTCTTGGGTAACATGTTTTGGTTTGACTAAGGATGTGAAAAATCTTAGCCAGAATTTCAAGATTCAGTTTTCACGATCTTGTAGGCTTCCTCACTACCAGATTTTTTACTTTATTTTTGTTTGTATTTGTTTTTTGGAGACTGAGTGCAAGCTGGAGTGCAGTGGCATGATCTTGGCTCACTGCGACCTCTGCCTCCCAGATTCAAGCAATTCTCCTGCCTCAGCCTCCCGAGTAGCTGGGATTACAGGCACCCGCCACCATGCCCGGGTAATTTTTATATTGTTAGTAAAAACAGGGTTTCACCATGTCGGCCAGAGTGGTCTCAAACTCCTGACCTCAAGGGATCCGCCTGCCTTGGCTTCCCAAAGTGCTGGGATTACAGGCGTGAGCCACTGCGCCCGGCCTATTTTTTATTTATTTATTTTTTGAGACAGGCTCTCCTCTGTCACTCAGGTTGGAATGCAATGTGCAATCTGGGGTCACTGCAACCTCCACCTCCTGGAGGCTCAACCGATCCTCCCATCTCAGTCTCCAGAGTAGCTGGGACCACACAGGTGCATGCCACCACACCCAGCTAATTTTTATATTTTTTGTAGAGATGGGGTTTCACCATGTTGGCCAGGCTGGTATTGAACTCCTGATCTCAAGTTGATCTGCCCACCATGGCATCCCAAAGTGCTGAGATTACAGGCGTGAGCCACTGTGCCCAGCCTTGCTTATTTCTTTAATATATATTTTACTTTATTTTTTGTGATAGGTTCTCCCTGTGTTACCCAGGCAAGAGTACAGTGGCATGATCTCAGCTCACTGCAGACCCAGCCTCCCAGGCTCAAGTACTGTTCCTACCTCAGCCTCCTGAATAGCTGGGAGTACAGGTGCACGCCACCACACCTGGCTAATTTTTGTGGTTTTTGTAGAGACCAGGTCTCACCATTGTGCCTAGGCTGGTCTTGAACTCCTGGACTCAAACATTCCTCCTGCCTTGGCTTCCCCAAGTGCTGCTATTACACCATGCCCAGCTGATTCTGGGTATTTGTAAATAGCTGGAATTGGTTGCCAACATTTAAAAATCTCAATATATTTTTTTAACCAAAAATTCCTTCCTCCAGCCTCTCTCAAAGCCATAGAATGCCAGCACAGGACTGGTATTGCCACATAGCTACAGCCAGCTAAAAAGCAGTAGTTGCCCTCACTCCCTAAAAAGAACGTGAGCTTTTGCTCAGTGGTCTCCATTTAGCTGTGCACTCATTTGAACTTGATTTTTTGATTCTGATAGAGACTTGAAGTGTTTTCAGTTCAGCCGCATTTCCTCTATACTTGCTACCTGCAAGTAGGTGTGCAAGTGGGTGGGGTAGCTGTGTGTTTAGGGACAGCAGGGGAACTGTATAAAGATAAATAAAGCATCTCCTGATATTCTCCCTCAGAATCAAGGGAGACTAACACATAAAAAACTCTAGTGGTTTAAGTAGTACTTTAGTGGAGATATATAAAATATTGTGGAACTAAAGCTGAACAGGCAAATTTTCCTGAGGGGGCAATCTAAGCAAGCTATAGGAAAGAGGTGATATTTTTGATGGCCCTTAAATGTAGATTGATGGAACTAATAGGGAGCTGGCATTCTGGGCAAAGTTAAGTAGGTGTACAAAGCCAGATTAGATGTCACATGGTGGATTTGGTGGGAAGTTACAGACTTAACTCTGTTTAGCTAAAGTATGGAGGCAGAAGTGATAGCTAAAAAATAAGATGAGACTAGATAGACAAAAGCCTTGTGTTAACATGTGTAGAGTTGGGAAGTCAGTAGGCAGTTGGTTTGTAATTTAGGAGGGAAAGTGTTCAGAACATTGGGTCTGAAGCAGTTAGAATTAAATACTGATTTTGGAGTCCTCAGTGTAAGTCAGTCAAAGTAAAGCCATAGGAATGACTGAGACTTTCTAAGACCAGAACAGAAAGAACTTTAGCTCAAGCAAGAGTCAACAAAAAAGTAGAACCAGATAGCCAGGTGTGGTGGTGCACGCCTGTAATCCCAACTACTTGGCAGGCTGAAGCACAAGAATTGCTTGAACCCAGGAGGTGAGGTTGCAGTAAGCTGAGATCATGGCACTGCACTCTAGCCTGGGCAACAGAGTGAGACTGTCTCAAAAAACAAAAACAAAACAAAATGAAAAAGCAGAACCAGAGGTAGGAGCATTGTGAAAGACAAGGGAAGACAGTCTCAAGAGGGGAGATTGGATGGCATTGTTTGGATGCTAGACAGTCAAAGTGGATGTGGATGAGGAATGAAAGGAAACAGTAAGGATGGTATTTCTAGTTCAGAAGTATTTGTTTTATCGATAGAAGTGTTAATTTAAACATACAGAATTGAGTCAAACAATATTATATTTAAAGTGTTTTGCTTCAAAATCAAAAAGAAAAAAATGTTTTGCTTCATTGTTCTATTTTCTCATTCTTTTGACTGACTTGAGGTATAAGTTTACTTTCCCTGATTCAAAACAAGCAAAACTACACTTTTAAAAAGTGGTAACAGTGAGGTTACAAAGTGATGAACATTGCATAGGAAGCAATGGTACATAGACAGGGTAGACGTAAGAAAAAGATGAGAAGGAAAGTAGGAGGGATCTGGGAAACAGTGCAGGGTTACTGCCTCTCAGTTAAAGACAGGTTTCCTGTGATGGGTCATTAAACTGTGACCTAGATCCAAGGTGAAGGAGGAAACATAAATCCTTTGATTCAGGAGCACTAATATTAAACAGGAATTCCAGGTGTTAGTGCAATGAAGAGTCCACCAAGGAGAGATACATTGATTTTTTTTTTTGAGACAGTGTCGCTCGGTCGCCCAGGCTGGAGTACAGTGGCATAATCTCAGCTCACTGCAGCCTGTGCCTGCCAGGTTTAAGTGATTCTCCTGTCTCAGCCTCCTGAGTAGCTGGGATTACAGGCATGTGCCATGATGCCCGGCTAATTTTTTTCTATCTTTGGTAGAAACAGGGTGTCACCATGTTGGCCACACTGGTCTGGAACTCCTGACCTCAAGTGATCCACCCACGTCGTCCTCCCAAAGTGCTGGGATTACAGGCGTGAGCCACTGCACCTGGCCAAGAACCTTATTTTTCAGATGGAGAAACCAAGGCTCAGAGAGGTTAAGTAACTTGTCCAAGTGCAGCAAACCACCAGGGCACATGTATGCCTATGTAACAAAACTGCACGTTCTGCACATGTACCCCAGAACTTAAAGTATAATAAAAAAAAAAAAAAAGAAAGAAAAAAAAGAAAAAGTTGCCAGAGCCAGGCTTCAAACCAAGGCAGTCTGGCTCTGGAGTCTGTGTTCTTAAGCACAATATTATGTTGCCTTTAAAGTGTACATGTATTGTTCCAATTCTTTTTAAGCTTATTAATGTCAAGCAAGAAAACAGTTGTAAGTATTTTTTAATCTTCAGGGCCCAGAATGTGTTCAGTATCTTCAACAAGAATACCTGCCCTCCTTGCAAGTAGCTCCAGAAATAATTCAGGTAAGAGCTGTTTCTTACCATTGTGTAGGCGAGCAATCACAGTAGTAGCAGTATTGCCTGTGACACTGTCGCCAGCAGAAATCACAAATATTTTCATATTACATAAGTTGTTGCCAGTATCTGAAAATACTGTTTATGCTTATCACCATTTTGAAATTGAGTTACTAAGTAATATCACTACACCTTGTTATCTAACAAGTTAATAAGTCCTTACTGTTCTACCATACTTTAGTTTGATAACCATTGTTCAGTATAATTGGCTTCTGTCGTAATCCCATGTATTATGTTTTATGCATTTTAAAAAAAAAAACATTCCAAAGGAGCCAGTAGGCTTTTCCAGACTGCTAAAGGGGACCACAGCAGAGTTCTGAAGCTTTGTGCCAGGTAGTTCATTATGTGTACACCAAGTTTATCAAGGCTTAATCTGTAAATCTGAAACTGTATTTTGAGAAAAGTGTCTGGAAAGTGACCTTATACTTTTAAGAAGTCATTTGTATCATATTGTTTCTTGGCATATAATTTTCCAGATTTCTTGTCCAGTAGTACATGGAGTTAATGAAGTATCAAACTTTTGATTAAAACTAGAATTACAATCTCTTATGTAGATTGCAAAATTTGTTTCTTCATCAATAGTGTTTTTATTGTAAGAACACTTACATGAGAAATATACCATCTTAACAATTTTTACGTGCACAACACAGTATTGTTAATTATAGGGACAGTGATGTACCTGTAAAATATAGGTGGATCTCTAGAACATATTCATCTTGTATAACTTAAGACTTTATGCCCGTTGATTAGCAATTCCCATTTCCCACAGCCCCCATCTCCTGGCAACCACCATTCTACTCTCTGATTCTGTGAATTTCACTACTTTAGATACCGAATATAAGTGGAATCATACAGTTATGTCTCTTTTTGTGACTGGCTGTTTCACACAATGTGTTCTAGGTTCATCCATGTTGTTACATATGTCAGGATTTCCCAATTTTTTAAGGCTGAATAACATGCCATTGTATGCATATATCACATTTTCTTTATGCATTAATCCACTGATAGATTCATTTGGGATTATTTTCACATCTTGGCTATCTTAAGTGCTACAGTTAACATGGGAGTGCAAATATGTCTTTGAGATGCTGATTCCAATTCTTGTAGATAAATACCCAGAAGTGGGATTGCTGGATTATATGGTAGTTCTACTTTTAATTTTGTGAAGAAACCTCTTACTATTTTCTATAGAGGCTGTATACCATTTTGCATTCCGTCAGTTGTGTAGCAGGGTTCCAATTTTTCCACATCCTCACCAATGCTTGTTGTCTTTTTTTTTTTATAATAGCCATTCTAATAGGTCTGAGGTGATATTGTGGTTTTGATTTGCATTTCCCTGATGATTAGTGATGTTTGAACATCTTTTCATATACCTGTTAGCCATTTGTATTTGGAGAAGTCTATTCAAGTCTTTAGCCCATTTTCTAATCAAGTTATTAAGTTTTTTGCTATTGAATTAGAGGAGCTTTTTATATTTTAGAAATTAACCCCTTATCAGATAAATGGTTTGCAAATATTTTCTCCCTTTCTTGAGCTATTCCAGAGGTTGCCTTTCTGCTGTGTTGATTGCTTACTTTATGGTGCAGAAGCTTCTTAGTTTGATGTAGCCCCACTAATGTAGCTTTTCATGATATCAATGAAATTATTTCCAAGACCAGCATCTTGAAGCTCTTCTATGTTTTCTTCTAGTTTTGCAGTTTGGAGACTTTATATAAAGACTTTAATACATTTTGAGTTGAGTTTTGTGTATGGTGTTAGATAAGGGTCTCGTTTTCTTTTGCACATAGATATCCAGCTTTACCAGCGCCATTTGTTGAAGAGATTATTGTTTCCCCATTGTGTATTCTTAGTACCCTTGTTGAAGATCAGTTGACTATATGCAGGGTTGATTTTCAAATTCTATTTTGTTCCATTGGTTTGTATGTCTGTCTTAAAAGAGACAGGGTCTCACTCTGTTGTCCAGACTCAAATGTGGTGGCACCATCATAGCTCACAGCAACGACAAACTCCTGGACTCAAAGAATCCTTCTGCGTCTGCCTCTGCCTCCCAAGTAGCTAGGATATATGTCTGTCTTTTGCTGTTACCATACTGTTTTCATACTGTAATATTAAAATATATTGTGAAATCTGGAAGTGTAGTACATCCAGCTTTGCTCTTTCTCTGGATTGTTTTGACTATTCAGGGCCTTTTGTGATTTTATGTAAATTCTAGTTTTGTTTTTTCTATTTCTATAAAATATGCTCTTGGAACTTTTATATGGATTGCCTTGAATCTATACATTGCTTTGTTTTTGTTTTTGGAATGATTAAGAAGCTTTTTAAAATTTTTTAAATTTATTTTTATTTTTTTGAGATGGAGTCTTGCTTTAGTGCCCAGGCTGGAGTGCAGTGGCATGATCTTGGCTCATTGCATGCAACCTCCGCTTCCCAGGTTCAAGTGATTCTCGTGGCTCAACTTCCTGAGTAGCTGGGATTACAGGCAGGCACCACCATGCCGGGCTTATTTTTGTTTTTGCTTTTTTTAGTAGAGACCAGGCTGGTCTCGAACTCCTGACCTCAGTGATCTTCCCACCTTGGCCTTCTAAAGTCTCGGGATTACAGGTGTGAGCCACCTTGCCTGGCCATTAAGAAGCATTTTGTTGACCTGATGGAATAGCGATATTCATTTAGCAGCTCAGTTTTATATACTCTTTCCCCTGTGTCGTTTTACATAACGTGTAAAGGTGGGGAGGAGGGCCCTTTTATTGCAAAGACATTTCCAGAGTCGTCATCTTTTTCTTTCTCTCTTTTGAGACAGTCTTGCCCTGTCGCTGAGACTGGAGTGCAATGGCATTATCTCTGCTCACTGTAACTTCTGCCTCCCAGGTTCAAGCAATTCTCCGGCCTCAGCCTCCCAAGTAGTTAGGATTACAGGCGCCCACCACCACGCCTAATTTTTATATTTTTAGTAGAGACGGGGGGTCACCATGTTGGCTAAGCTGGTCTTGAACTCCTGACCTCAAGTGATCCGCCGGCCTCGGCCTCCCAAAGTGCTGGGATTACAGGCATGAGCCATCGCACCTATCCAGAACCAGGGGCTTTTCTGTGACCAAGGTAACCCCTTATCAATTACCCTAGCCCGTAGTGGCCTTGGATCTTACTGCTAGGCACTGGCTTTCAGTGTTGCTTTGTACTTCCCTGTCTTCTCCTTGGGTAATGCCACTAGGCCTGGGTAGGACGCCTGCCCTTTCACTTCATGGGTAGATTCCCATAAGAACTACTTTGAAGGCCAAAACGAGATGGGTGAGAGAGCTGCTTTTTCTCCTGCTCTCCTTTCTTGTGTCCTCATTCTTGCCCATGATTTTTTTGATGTGTTCCATGATCTCCTTATTCATCTTGATCTCTATATCCACCAGGACCTGCTCTTCATAATATAAATAGAATTGTAGGAAGGGTGATGGTATTGTGTTCTCAAACATCATGATCTGCATCCAAGGGTTTTTTGTTTGTTTGTTTGTTTGTTTGAGATGGGGTCTTGCTGTAGTCTTGCTCTGTCGCCCAGGCTAGAGTGCAGTAGCATGATCTCAGCTCACTGCAGCCTCTGCCTCCCGGGTTCAAGTGAATCTCCTGCCTCAACCTCCCGAGTAGCTGGGATTACAGGCGACGGCCACCGCACCCAGCTAATTTTTGTATTTTTAGTAGAGACAGGGTTTCACCATGTTGGCCAGGCTGGTCTCGAATTCCTGACCTCGTGATCCACCCACCTCGGCTTCCCAAAGTGCTGGGATTACAGGCGTGAGCCACTGTGCCCCATCCAAGGGTTTTTTTTTTTTTTTTTTGATCTGAGAAATAAATTTCCTGGTACCCTCACCCAGCTGCCCAGGTGTGTTATAATTCACTGTTATGACCTTCACCAACTCCCTGAACACTACTACATCACCCTGGTCTGGGTACTGCAGAAGGGGAAGGGCCCCTTCACAGGTGGTGGCAGTCAGACACCAAAGAGGGGTAAGAGAACAGCAGACACCACTTCTCCTCAGCAGATTGCTTTGGGTAGTGAGGACATTTTAACAATATTAAGTCTTCAGTCCATGACACAGCTGTCTTTCAATGGTGTTTTTTTGTTTTTATTTTGAGACAGGGTCCTCACTGTTGCCCAGGCTAGTGTGCAGTGGTGCGATCTCAGCTCACCGCAACCTCTGCCTCTCAGGTTCAAGCAGTTCTCCCACCAAAACCTCCCAAGTAGCTGGGACTACAGGTGTGTGGCACCACACCTGGCCAATTTTTGTATTTTTGGCAGAGATGGGGTTCCACCATGTTGGCCAGCCTGGTCTTGAACTCCAGACCTCAAGTGATCCAGCCACTTCAACCTCCCAAAGTGATGAGATTACAGGCATGAACCATTGCGCCCAGCCTCAATGGTGTTTTTTTGAGGCTTTTATAATGCTGTTTTTCCAAAAATAAAATAGATCTCACATGAGTTTAAAAAATGAATTTAACTCATTTTTAATGAATTTGTGATCTCTTACTTAACAATATACCACCTTTAACTTTAGAGATATTAATGACTTTCTTGGTTATCATTTGTTACATAAGTAAACTAGTATTTTAACGAAAATAATTATTAATTATTCTTGTGATCTTAGTGCTCACCAAAAGTAGAACTAGACCATTCAGTTTACAGCTAATCTTCTTCCAGATTGCTAAATGAAGCAAAATTATTTTTCTATTTAGTAATTCATTATGAAAGATAAGGAACCTCAGTTTTCCATTTTTAATATGCCTTATGTCTGACAACACATTTTGCAGAATATTCCCTATTAGAATTCTCTTTTTCTTTTGGTCTTGCTCTGTTTGGTTATCCCTCTTACTAGATGTAAGCAGCCATAGCAATGTAGTTTTTGTCCCACTCTTATCAGGCATGAGTCCACCTTGTCTAGGAGAGCTATGTTCTCAAAAGTAAAATCAGCCTGTTTGACAAGTACTAACATTTGAAAATGCTATAAACCTCTTGTGGTGAGATACTGTTTGAATTGATCTTCATAAATTAAATACTATGAATTTGAAGCAACCTTAAATTCCTTTGACAGAAAAATAAACAAAATATGGTATATATACACAATAGAATATTAAGCCTGATTTATAAAATAATCCTGTCATATGCTATAATGTGGATGAACCTAGAGGACGTTATGCTAAATGAAATAAGGCAGTTATTAAAAGACAATGCTATATGATTCCATTTGTTTGAGATATCTAAAGTAGACTCACCAAAGCAGAAAGTGGTGGTTGCCAGGGGCTGGAGCAGGGGAAAATGGGGAGTTCTTCAGTTAAGAGGCAGAAAGCAAGCTTGTTTTGCAAGATGTAAAAGTTCTAGAAACCTGTTGTACAATAGTGTGCATGTAGTTAATGCTACTGTACCGTACATGTAAAAGTGGTTAATGTGATAAGTTTTAAGTGTTTTTACAGCTTTTTTAAAAAAAGAGCCAGGCACAGTGACTTATACCTGTAATTCCAGCTTCTTGGGAGGCTGAGGTGGGAGTGTCCTTTGAGCCTAGGAGTTGGAGGCTGCAGTGAGCTATGATCACACCGCTGTACTCCAGCCTAGATGACAGAGCAAGACCATCTCTTAAAAAAAAAAAAAAAAAAAAAAAAAAAAAAAAAAGTGGATATGAATTACAATGGATTTAATACGAATACATTTGTTCTTTCTCCCTCTTTTCCCCACCCCCCAGGAGTTTTGTCAAGCGCTTCAGCAGCCTGATGCTAAAGTTTTTAAAAATTACTTAAAGGTAGGTATTTGCGAAGCTCACGTATCTTCATACAATTAGGTAATGTTTGAGACCCAAGAGAGAATATGTATCTGCAATTATAGATGTTTATGTGAAGTCCCTTTTAACTAAGCTGTTGCAAAAGATCGTAAGTTAGGTAAGCACACTGAATGTGTACACCTTTGATTATATTGGTGAGAAAATGCCAGTTTTATAGTTTCATGATGTAATTAAATAGAAACTAGAGGCATTAGGAGAATAAGAAATGTTCAGGAACAGTTGTCTACATTAAGTTGAAAAGAAGGGGCTAAAAATATAAAAACAGAAGAAGGAGATACTTGCTTATATCCTATTTTGAAACATTTGAACTGTAAAACATACAAAAACGAGAATCCTCAGATTTGGGCCATCAAGCCTCCTTTTACATTTACGAAATTACTGATTTTTTTTTTTTAACTCTGTAAATCAACAAAAAGTGTCACATGTTTATTTGGTATTCATAGTTATAATTAAGTTCATGAGATGAAACTGTCTTGGTCTTACCTTAGGTAGTCATTCATTTCATACATCATGACTGCTTTTTATGTACCAAGTACTACAGTAATGGCTGCAAATACAACTATGAGTAATTTTCCCTTCCCATAAGGAGCTCATGATCTAGAAATAAAGTTAGTGTGACAAGATGAATTGTTTATTTTTTATTATCTTCACTCAGATAATTTGAAGACAAAGCACTATATTAAATTCAGTAGCAGGTAACTTAGTGTAGCACCTGGTTCTTTTGGTGAAGACATTCAGTGGAATTTGTAAATCAAAGGGCTCTGCACAGAAGTGTGTCATCCTTTGACTGTGTTTCTAACATCTTCCCTTGTCAGTTTTTTCTTAGTTGTAGTTCGTCAGCTTAAACATCTCAGAGAGTTTGTGTGGAAGAATATTGAGGGTTTTTTTTTTTTTTTTTTTTTAATCATTGGGAACCCTCCCCTTCGCCATCCTCCCATAAAAAAGCAAAGTGCCTATGCGAGTAACCCCTGTTGAATAACCGATCAGTCAAACTGAATTTAAGGACTCAATCCTCACTATTAGAGGTGTCTGTAACAGTAGATCTAGGTACCCTGTAGAAGGCTTGTTCTCCAGATGTGGTTATTCATCGGCATAGCATTTGTAAAAAGTCTTCCTTCTGGGCCCAACTTCTCTTCAGTGATGACATTATCTTAGTGATCATAACTATCTCAGTATTAGCATTATTATTCTAGTTGGAAAAAATGAATTTCATTCTTTTGTGCTCATTCCTCCCTTCACATCTGATTGATCCTCAGATCTTGCAGATTCTTTTCTCATCCTCTCTTCTGTCTCTGCTGCTCTGGTGTAGGCTGATGTTATCTTACTCTGATCTCTCTTCTCTTGTTCTAGCCAGGCTGATGTGTTTGACTCTTCAAATAGTCCTTTGATATTTATTCACCTTCCTCATAATCTTCCTAAACAAATTCATGTTTCTCAGTTTGGCACTTAATTTTTTTTTCGAATTCTGACCTGAGACTACCTTTCTGTTTTTTCTTGCAGAAATGGTCTTTACTGTTCTTGTAGTTCTTCAAAAATCCTGCCTTAATAGCAGCCCAACTTCTGTGTGAACTGTACCCATTTTTCTATGTTTGCCTTAAGCACGGTCTCCTTGTAAGGTTTTCTTTTGCCTATATAGTGATCATTCTTTTCCCTGCACATAGTCAGTAGATTATCTGTTAAATGAATCTCCTGGGTACTAGGGCACTATCAATACTGTTCTTGCCTGTATTAGTCCATTTTCACGCTGCTGATAAAGACATACCCGAGACTGGGCAATTTACAAAATAGGTTTATTGGACTCACAATTCCACATGGCAGGGGAGGCCTCACAATCATGTTGGAAGGCAAGGAGGAGCGAGTCACATCTTACGTGGATGGCAGCAGGCAAAAAGAGAGCTTGTGCAGGGAGACTCCCATTTTTAAAACCATCAGATCTCGTGAGACCCATTTACTATCAGGAAAACAACATGGGAAAGACCTGCCCCCATGATTCAATCATCTCCCACCCGGTCCTTCCCACAACACATGGGAATTATGGGAGCTACAAGATGAGATCTGGGTGGGGACACAGGGTCAAACCATATAAGTGTCCTTACTGAGAACAGTGAATTATGTCTGATGCTCACCTGACCTGCTATGGATGGCAGTGTGTAGTACTAGGCCATGCCTAGCACAGCCTCTAGCCAATTCCTTTGTAGTCTCAAATTTTGACTTGGAAGTACTTTTGAATCATCAAATAAATAGTAAATTCCTCATGGGGTTAGAATTGCTGTGTTTAGCTTTGACTTGTTTCCTCCTCAAATTTTATTTATTTATTTATTTTTGAGACGGAGTTTCGCTATTGTTGCCCAGGCTGGAGTGCAATGGCACGATCTCGGCTCACCACAACCTCCGCCTCCTGGGTTCAAGTGATTCTCCTGCCTCAGCCTCCCGAGAAGCTGGGATTACAGGCATGCGCCACCGCACCAGGCTAATTTTTTCTATTTTGAGTAGAGATGGGGTTTCTCCGTGTTAGTCAGGCTGATCTCAAACTCCTGACCTCAGGTGATCCGCCCGCCTCAGCCTCCCAAAGTGCTGGGATTACAGGCATGAGCCACCGCACCTAGCCTCAATATGTAATTTACCAGTGTTAATTTTGAAATAGTACCAATCAGTAAAAAGGTGTCAAGAGCATGTTTTCTTCTGACCACTTGATTTCCATAGCATAGAGATAATACCATATTTTCACTACTTCCCCAGTTGGGTGATGTCAGCCTAAGTTATAGCTAGACTTACCAAATTCTCCAGAACAGAAAGTTCTTACCTTGGATTACATATGGATATATAAGGCATGTGAAATGTTCTAAATGTCTATCATATGTTACAAAAGAACACTGCCAGCACTCAGAAACTTGGAGCCATTCTTCAGGTGAAAGTGATGCCTTCTGACATTAGTATTGACTGCATTGATACTTTATTTACAGGTGTTCTTCCAGAGAGCAAAGCCCTAAGGACTGGATTTCCCTGTGCCTACTTCATGATCAGGAATTCCAGTTAGTGTATAAAGAAGCGATTTTTGTGTGCCATTCATGCTGGTCTTTTTCACACTGTTTTGAGCTTACTGCAGTATATGTTTTGGGATTTTTCTGTAAAATGGGTGTAATTTTCCTGACACAGGTATGTAACAACAAAAGAAGTTGCCTGCATGCCGGTCCAAATTGTTCTGTATAAAGATGCTCTTAAAAGATACAGTTATCCTAGAACCTTAATTCTTTTTTATTTGAAATTTTAAGTCAAGTCCTTTATAAAGACCATAGCAGTGGAAAACAGTGTACTTTTTAAAAAATTGCTGAATATAAAATGTTTGAAAATTTTCTTTATGTGTGAAGACACATAAAGTATGGGGGGAATACAACAATCAAAACTAACTTTTTGTAAATAGCCATTTCATTTCTTTAAACTGTTTCAATGCCAATATGTATTCTACAAAAGAGAATGGTTTTAGGCTCCAGTGTTATACTTTTTTTTATATATATATATATATAAATAAATTTTACGTAGTGAAATCTACCAAGTCTTTTCTGGAATTATTGTAAATACTTTAGTTTTATTTTCATCTTAATCTCTCCCTAATTTCCCATTTAAAGGTTTACAAATATGAGTGTGTGGATGCTTTAATTCATTTAACCTCACTCCTCAAAGGTAACATGCAACTTAGTTCTGTTATATGAGAGTCTTTTTTTTTAATGTACTAGAAAAAGCCTATGTGAATCTGTTGATAGAATTTAAAATTCCAGGCCAGGCGTGGTGGCTCACGACTGTAATCCCAGCACTTTGGGAAGCCAAGGCAGGTGGATCATTTGAGGTCAGGAGTTTGAGACTAGCCTGGCCAACATGGTGAAACCCCATCTCTACTAAAAATACAACAGTTAGCCAAGTGCGATGGTGCACGCTTGTAATCCCAACTACTCAGGAGGCTGAGGCAGGAGAATCGCTTGAACCCAGAAGGCAGAGGTTGCAGTGAGCTGAGATTGTGCCACTGCATGCCAGCCTGGGCGAGAAAGTGAGACTCTGTCTCAGAAAAAAAAAGAATTTAAAATCCCAATTTATTTTCTAACTCTTTTATTGGATGTATTTAGAACACAGTATACCTATAGTATACCTATGTGTTTATTATGTTTGTAAATGGTAGCTAACATTTAATTACTAGAAGTACTTACCCCTGCCTTCCTCCATTTTTATTCATAGCTACTTGAGAAAGCAAAAGGAAATAATAGTTATCAGTAGTATCACTGGAAAATTAAGAAGAGAGGAGGGACAAAACTGAGCAGCAGAATTCATATAGACATTTAAGTTTAAATTCTAAAAGCTCAATTGAGATTTTCAGGGAGGGTGTGTTTTGCCCTTTGGCCTCATGAATGGGTTTCATGATGGGCTTCAATGGCCTATAAACTCTGTAAAATTCTATTTTAAATTTTGCACATTTATTTTGTTCTGGTTAATTCCAGAAGACATTTCAAACATTTTTCTTACATCATATAATAAAAGTACTTAACTAAATTGACAATTATAAAAATAAATCAGCCGGGCACGGTGGCTCACACCTGTAATCCCAGCACTTTGGGAGGCCGAGGTGGGTGGATCACAAGGTCAGGAGTTCAAGATCAGCCTGGCCAACATGGTGAAACCCCATCTCTACTAAAAATACAAAAATTAGCCAGGCGTGGTGGCGGGCACCTGTAATCCCAGCTACTTGGAGGCTGAGGCAGAGAATTGCTTGAACCCAGGAGGTGGAGGTTGCAGTGAGCCGAGATTGTGCCATTGCACTCTAGCCTGGGCAACAGAGAGACTCTCTCAAAAAATAAAATAAAATAAATAAATAAATAAATCAGTGAAATGCACCTTATACTTTAATAAAAAATGTTTTCAGAAATAGATAAGTGAAAGCTGAGTGTTTCTTTGATAGGGTCCCCTGTACTATACGAGTGATAATTACAGCTATTGTAATAGTAGTAATTGTTAAACAGATACTAATGAGTAGCATAGCATAGTGGGTAAGAGTTTATATAGCACAGGCTCTAGAATCAGATTAAGTAGGTTCAAATACCAGTTCTGCCAGTAACTGGTTTAGAACCTTGGGCAAGTTAAATAATGTCTCCCAGCCTCAGTTTTCCTATTTGTAAAATGGGGGAAATAATGGTAGCTACCTCAAAACTCATTATGAATTCAATGAGTTAAACGTGAAAAGACTTATTGCAGTAGCTGGCACATAAAGACTTGATAGTAGTTTATATGGATGCTATCTCATATTAGCATATATGGAATTAATAGTGTATCACTATACTTTTTTTTTTTTTTTTAATAGAGACCAGTCTGTCACCCAGGCTGGAGTGCAGTGGTGACATCATAGCTCACTGTAACTTCTAGCCCCATACTCTACTAATCCTCCTGCCTCAGCATCTGGATTAGCTGTGATCGCAGGTGTGCACCACCACATCCGGCTACTTTTTTTCTTTTTTTTTGGTAGAGACAGGGTCTCTCTATGTTACTCAGTCTGGTCTCAAACTCCTGGCCTCAATCCTCCCACTGGCCTCACAATGTTGGGATTACAGGCATAAACCACTGCGCGCAGCCTGTACTATGCTATCAATTCCATATATGGGAAGGTGTTTTCCCGTTCGGAGCTCTTTAAAGCTCTGCAGAAGATTTACATGTGTTTATCGAGCTAAGAGAAATCAGGGCATGGAAATTGAGTGTGTAATAAAAATTAAACTCTTCATGTTATATAGTCATGCATAATTTCTATCTTCTTCTCTGAAGTTGCCTAGAGCACCATCACAGTTAGGAAACTTCCATCATGAATTTCCTTATTACCAAAAGCAAGTACCCAAATAATTGTCTCAGGAGAGGAAGGACAAACTGTTAACAAGCTGAAATATTTGGGGATTTGTGTGACTTGACTAGGGAACCACAGGGTTTTGTAATGCCTGATTTAGCCCTGTGCCTAACAGTTTATTTAAATCTTAATGCTAATGTTAACTGGTTCCCAGGTGGTTGACCTTATAAGAAAACACTGTGTGGTATTTTAATGTGGTAAATATGTGAATGAAGGCCTTTGGCTCAGTTAATCACTCCCACAACTTTGAGCTGTGGTTTTACTGGTGGAAGGAACTTTAACAGGTCTTCGCTCTTGTCATTAGATATCAGAGAACTGAAATTGGTTGGAATTGTAAGCAGTGAATAGATGCGTTGTTAGAATGATTCCATCACTTATACATTGTTTAAAATGCTAATAAAGTAACTTGCTTTGTAAGAACACATTAGAGTGGACTTTTGTTATCTCCATTGTGCATTTGATAAAACTGAGGCTTAGAGAGGTAAGAAACTTGCTTTTAAGTTAGTAATTGGCGGCCAAGACAGCAACCCTAGGTCTGTTCCATTCAAAAGCCTCTGAGCCACTCCTCATGACTTCCCGTCCATTCGTGTTTGCTGTAGTACTTACTCTGGGACACACCATCTTCCTCTTCCCCTCCACTCAGAAATTTAGCCCTAGATGAGCAGCGGTCTGTCTGCCCCCTCCTTACGTTGAGAAAAGCCTGTTTTGCTGTCCGTGGGCAGAAGGGACCCCTTCAGAAAGCTATTCCTTATTGGGAATAGCTGCTTGAGATTTTGACTGTACGAATATTGCAGGACCTAATTTTAGTATTTAGGTTTTAGTTCTTAAATTCTTAAGTTTAGAGTTAGATACTTCAAAACGGCCATTTTCCAAAATACCAAGAGGGAGTTAAATGAACATATTTACATTAAGAATTTAACGTCTTTCTGGGTGATAGGAAAATGAAAAAAAGAATGTAAAGTCTGAATTACTGTGAGACGATAATCTGGTTCCACTGCAGCCAAAGTGGGCCCTTAAAACAGAATCCATCCCTCCCGGCTCTGCCGGCCGTCTCTGCCTGCCCCCCCCAACGTGTCCCACGTTCTGCAAACCTGTAAATCGGGATGTAATCCCTTGTTCAGAGTCGGTCCGCCCCACTGTCGGCCGGCGCTCGGGGTAGGGGCGGGATTTGCAGTTGCGGGAATCCCAGTTATTGTGTTCGCTGCTCAGGGCTCCTCACTTCGCCTTTAGAGTAAAGGGGAGCGAGGGGAACAGTGGACGGGGTGTGTCTCCAGACATTCCCCTCATTACCGTGGCCTGGGAAGCCGACTCAGCAGTCGCCGCCGCAGCTGCGGTGGCTACCGGACGGGCCATAGACGTGCGCACGCGCACCCGCACCGGCGCGCCGGCCGTCGGTCACGTGGCCCCCGGCCAGGGCTTGCGAAGCCGGAAGTGTCCTGGGGCTCGAGGCCGCGGGAGCCCGCCGGCGGTGGCGCGGCGGAGACCCGGCTGGGTAAGTGAGACGGGCGCGGGCGGAGGGGCCGAGGCGGCGCGGGGCGCGGTCGGTGAGGCCTGCGCCTCCCGGCGGGGAGCGCTCCCGCCCCCTGTGGGAGGCTGGGATGCTGAGTCAGAGCGGGGGCGGGGGCGGGCGCACCGAGAAGCCCAGCACGACCCGAGGCCAAGCCATCCAGGACCCAGGCTGCGCGGACACTGCCTCTGGGGTGTGTGTCAGGGGCGGCCGTAGCGGGTGGAATGGTCGCGCGGGCCCTGTTCCCTGCATCCCCGCTCCTCGCCGCGCGGCCGGTCCTCGACCTGCATCCCGTCCGGCGGCTTTGGGCACAAAGAGGACGACTCCGTTACCGGGCCTGGGCCCTGGCTGCCCGGGGAGGCAGGGGCACCTCTTTCCCTTGAAGTTAGACTCGCTGTTTTCTACCCTCTTTCCGAGAGTCGACACACCTGGCAGTTTTTAAATGCATTGATTTTTCAGAGGATTAAAAAGAGACGTTTCCTTAGAGTTTTAGTGATGTTCTGTCCGCAGAGGTTGACTCACACCGGAAATTAGAAGCCTAAGATATGTTAAATATATGCCTATGAAATACGAATTCCCAGACGTTCCTTGCTCCTCGTCTACCTGACTTATGAGTTTAATTTGTAGTCTCTATCCCAGGTATTTTTAGTAGGTGGCCTCAAAACAACTCACAAGTAATTGCCAAATGTATAACCAAAGACAAGTCTTTTCCACTCTGGAAGCCCCAGTGTATGAATCACATAGGGGTAGAGTTTGGAAATCCTGGAACTTTGTCCTTAGGCCATGTTGTCAAACCTGTTTTCATCCCTCAGCAAATAGTAACTTTCGTTTTGGACGGTATAAGGAAGTAGACTGAACACGGCATCATCAGCAACATACTTGTGGAGTGCTTGCCTATATGCTTGTCAAAAATTTGGGACGATTTATATGGCAAGCACGTTGTGGGTGTGCTGAGTCATGTTTTAGCATGTTATTGTGGAGTTATTGGAAGATAGTTTCAGAAGATATTTCCCCTGACCACTATTGTGATTACTCTTAAACAGAAACTATAGTTTTGTATCTGCATAGAGAACAGATACCTTAGCTGATAAATATTTTTCTTATTATTCTGAAGGTACATACATATAGGTACCTAATGGTACTATTTGCCATTTATAGTTACATTGATTAGGGAAAGTTTTTCATTAGATAGTTGAGACGTTTATTATTGTATCGTAAATGAAATGTAATAACTGACAAATGTGTATTCCTTATTTGTGAAAAGGAAATCTTATTTTTATTACTTATTTCCAGTAGTCGTATATAAAATTTATCTAAATTAGATGGGTGGTAAAATTATATAAAACTATCCTGCTGTATCTGTGATTGGTAAAATTGAGACCCCTGACCATTCTGCATATTCCTAACCCAACTTGGGCATATTGGTGGTCATTAATTCATCACAGAATACCTACTCTAGCATACTACTTTTTGCTTTAACTTACTGTGGAGGGATATTAAAATCCATGATTTGATGACAGTACAGCAGGTTTAAGGGGACATGGTAGGACTAGTGTTTATGCTATGTTAGCATACATCAATTTTAGTCCAATGTGGAGCTTGGATATTTTGTATACCTTGATAGATCCATAGCTTTTCAGTATTAAAGACTTGATAATACAGGCTACTTGATACGTTTATATATTTATACTTGGAGGTTGGAGAAACTATCCTTAATTTCAGAAGAGTTCGTAACTTTTCAGGAATAATAATTTTTGCACCTTTCCTTTATACTTGTCAAGTTCTGTGTAGATTGTGTAGATGAAATTTTAGCTTATGGAAATATTATGCAATGGCAACATTTGTTTTCATTAGTGTTTCCCTGCTCTGAAGGAAACAAAGTAATTTTTTCTATATTTATTATATTTTACATTATTTTCTTTATTTTAAAACACCTTAAATTATGTCTTAAATTAGTCTTTCAAAACATTTGAAGGAGGTAAGTAACAATATCACTCTCACGGACAAAGACAAAATTAGAAATAGGTGTTGGTTTTTTTTGTTTTTGTTTTTGTTTTTTTTTTGAGATGGAGTCTCGCTCTTTCACCCAGGCTGAAGTGCAGTGGCGTGATCTCAGCTCACTGCAACCTCTGCCTGCCGGGTTCAAGCAATTCTCCTGCCTCAGCCTCCTGAGTAGCTGGAATTACAGGTATGCACCACCACGCCTGGCTAATTTTTTTGTATTTTTAGTAGAAGAGGGGTTTCTCCATATTGGCCAGGCTGGTCTCAAACTCCTGACCTTGTGGTCCGCCCGCCTCGGACTCCCAAAGTGCTGGGATTACAGGCATGAGCCACTGCACCCGACTGAGAAATAGATGTTTCTTTCAGCCCTGTGATAAGTTAATTAAATTGAATGTATGTCATTGGTTAATGTTTTTTTTTTTCAAAGCTCACACAACATTTTAGCCTTGAATATTGCTAGAAACTTAGATTTTTTTTTTTTTTTTTCCTTTTGAGATGGAGTCTTGCTGTGTCACCCAGGCTGGAATGGGGTGGCATGATCTGGGCTCACTGCAGCCTCTGCTTCCGGGTTCAAGTGATTCTCCTGTCTCAGCCTCCCGAGTAGCTGGGATACAGGCGCCTGCCACTATACCCATCTAATTTTTGTATTTTTTCTGGAGACAGGGCTTTTCTATGTTAGCCAAGGTCTCAAACTCCTGGCCTCAGGTGATCTGCCCGCCTTGGCCTTCCAAAGTGCTGGGATTACAGGCATGAACCACTGCTGTCAGCTGAAACGCAAATTTTTTTTTGTCATATTGTGTTTTATTATAGTATGTGTAGTGTATACTAACTTAAAGGGAAACAATGTAATCAAAATGATGATCATGGGGAAAATGGCATCTTGCTTTAATCTTCAACTTAAAGTTACTCTTAATAATCCGTTTATACCATTATGTCAAATTTTAGTCATCCCTGCAGAATTTTAGACAAATGAAAACAGACAAGGTGACACCAAAGAGTTAAGCACAGAAAGTGATATTGATTAAAAAGTTGAAAGTAAAAATCTACCTTGGCTAGAACTGAACATTCAGATCCATCTCTCCAGAGGAAAATCTAACTTGAATCATAATGGTTCATATTTTGACTAGTTTATACCATATCAATTAGCAACTTATGACTTGAAAATACTTTGAAACTTAGATATTTATATTGAACTGTTTATACACTTCAGCAACAGATAATGGGTGATCTTACTTGAGACTAAAAACAGCTAACATTTGTTTCTTAACTGTGTTACTCCCTTAAAACATATTTGCAAATTTGTTTTTTCTCTTAGTATAACAAGAGGATTGCCTGATCCAGCCAAGATGCAGAGCACTTCTAATCATCTGTGGCTTTTATCTGATATTTTAGGCCAAGGAGCTACTGCAAATGTCTTTCGTGGAAGACATAAGGTTGGTACAGAGAAAACTTTGAAGACCTTTTATCACTGTATGTATTTTGTTCTGAGATGCATGCTTACGCTAAAATGTGTGACTTGGTGATTTTGATCCCTTTGTCTGAAGAAATTGTTTTAATGATTTTTGTGGTTATTTAAGGCATAGCTGTGTCAGGCAGTGAACTATCTACCCAGTGGTGGCAGAGATTAAGTGTTAGTGAGTGGAGGGAAACAGATTGGTTGAAAATGGACTGGGAAAGATTACTGCAGCTCCCCTATGGTAGAGAGTGATTTCACTGACAGAAGTTCAGTGTAATGAGTTGAGGTAGCATTTGATGTGGCATTTTGGATGGTAGGGAGGCAGATGTGTAGTTGGAGGGGAACTCACAGGTGTTTCTGATAGGCTCTGGTAAGGGTAAGTACCCCTACTAAAACAGCATCCTACAAAGCAGATGGGAGTAAAATGAGATTCTCAACAAGGAGCCCAGGTTGAAAAGACCATATTTTCGTATAAGGTAATCAGAACCTGGTAGTGGAGGTGGGAATAAAATAAGATTATTCCCAGAGGCACTTCAAGAACCAAAAAGGATTTTGTGTCAGATTCAATGTGGAGGATGAAATTAAAAATAGTTAAAATAATTTAAAATGAAGAAATCGAAGATAATTAAACTTCCTATTCTGGGAAAGACGCTGGAAAAATAGAGTCTATTCTGGGAAAGAAGCTGGAAAAATGGAGTACACAGTTCATAATACAAATAATAACTAATTTTGCAGTGCTATGAATTTGTTTTGGAGCTGAATGATGTTTGGAGCTTCCTAAGTCCTTATTTTCAGAAATAGGGCCCTAAAGTTTTAGTAGAGAGGAATTGCTTCCTCTTTTCCTGTATTCTTGAGACTACCAGTCAGTTCTGTCAGTGATGATGAGATAAGCATACATCGGGGAGCGGCTGTTTCCTCTGGGGAGAGTATATTGACTATAAACACCCTTTATGGCTCATAGAGAATGAATCAGAAGTACCATACGGACAACTTTTAGCTTTCCTCTCCCTGTATCTAGAATTATCCACAAGCTCTGGATTCTTACTCAGATTACTTGTGATCGATCCTGGGTACCCCATCCTAGAAATTGCTTTTGTTTTATGCCAAAGAGAAAATGACTAGTGACTCAGAATTTAGCATTGAGAACACATCTGATCATCTTATCTTCCTGTAGTCCAAATTAACAAACTTTTAATTATCACTTGGTATGTGTCAGGCACTGTGGCAGACCTAGTGAATATAACTATAGCTAATGTGCAGTCCCTGGACACAGTTTCGGGTTTAGTAGCAGGATGGATTAGAAAGGAAGTAAATTGGAAGCTGATGGGATGAGAGATAGTCAATAGTGATAGAGACTGGATGAGACATATTGAAAGGGCCTGGCACTAGAAGTTACGTCACATATCCTGCTCCTCTTTCCTTACTTAAATACTCTGTGCTTCATGTAAATGACTACACATAGTATGCACTCTATAAATGTTTGCTGAATGAAAAAATGAGTGAATGAATGAGGACTGATTAGACTACCCCAAGACAATCTGAAGCTCTCCAAAGGAAACAAATATGTACCCATTATAGTGTGGAAATCTAAAATGAGGATTTGAGAAATATAAGAATTAATTAAAAGATTGCCACATCGGACATAGTGGCTCACGCCTATAATCCCAGCACTTTGGGAGGCCAAGATAGGTGGATTGCTTGTGTCTAGGAGTTTTGAGACCAGCCTGGGCAACATGGCAAAACCCTGTCTCTACTAGAAACACACACACACACACAAACACGTGTGCGAAAAAGATGGCCAAGGCCCAGTCTAATATTTAGTCCCCAACAGTTTTCCTAGGAAGGTGCTTTGAGAAACCAAGTTTGTTCTTAATGACGGCAATTTCAAGTGTTTAGGACTATATCCTCCAAAAAATCCTGCTTCCCTTTAACTATTTAAGGATTTTTACCATGATATTAACCCTTTTATATTATTTCTTAGAATGACCGAATTCTTACATTTATTACTTGTCATTCAAAGTATATTACCTACTTAATCTCTTTTTCATTAAATTGCTTTTAGTTACTAATGTATGAGTGTGGATGTGTATATTCATGGTGAAGTTGAAGGGAAGAGAGTTGAAGGATATGTTGATCTGCACATATGGATATATACACACACACATATATATATGGAATATATATATATGGATCTCTATTATTTGTATACACTTTGACTTAGTGAATAATAGATGACTGTGTAGGTGAATAAAGGGAAAATGGTACGTTTCCACCTATATCCCGATAATCTCACAGGCATGATGTAGTCTACACAAGTTTGGAAAATAATGACCGTGAGGTCAGTGGGTATATTGCAAAATTGTATTATTTTCCCTGCTTGCTCCTCTGTTAGGTTTCTCCTAGTTTTAGACTGAGTTTGAGGTCTGTCTCAGCTTAAGAAAAATCACTCTGTTGGGTGATATATAGATTTGGCAGTGTCTTTACCCTTACTGAACTAAGGGAAAAACAGTGGAACTGAACTATAGTTAAATTCTTCTCTTTTCATATGTCTGAAAATGGTCATTGGCTCTTTCATCTTTCATTTTCCTCTAGAAAGAATATATATCAATTTGTGCATTTTGCATGACCAGGGTGAGGGGAATCACATAGGATTATGAAGCAGTTAAATGGCCTTAAGAAAAGGATCATGCGATTCTGGAGTGAGAGAGGAGGATGATAGCTCCAAGTGGTGAATCTGTGGAAAGTATAAAGAAGGCTCCAAAGCAGGAACAGTACAGAGGTCCTGATAGAGATGAAATGTCGTTAGCCATGAAATGTGCTTGAAACCCAGGCTCAAAGAGAAAAGGATTTTCCTGCTTGCCCTAGGGAAGTTCAACCTTGGATGAATGGGGGGAAATGTAAGGCTAAACTCAAGATCTGGACTGGCCACGAGGGAGAGGCTTGCTCATTAGAGTGATTGGAAGGAAGTGAGAGGGTCTGAAAGAGAATCTTAAAGGAAGGTTAATAAGAAGAACATACGAATATGATATTTACCTGAAATGTAAGCGTATGTTTAGAACCTCTAAGATTCCCTCCCAACTACAGCTGTGCTTTGTAATTTTGTGTGTGATCTACTTCAGTAGGTCATGAAAGAGTGAGAGTGGGATGCTGCGATACATCAGTAGAGAAGAAGAAATAAATGCCTTTAATCCTCTAGAGAGGGTCTGTGAAGGAACAGCCTGCCCTGGTCATCTAGGTAGAGTTGCAGAAAGTAACCCAGGGCAGCAGGGGTAGAATCCAACCAGGAAGTCTGCTTTAGCCTCGCTCTGCAACTCCTGCTTTCCCCACTCCCCTCCCCAACATTGTCCTAGCTACAAAATAATTCTGAAAAGTTGATTGCATTACTTTGATATTCTTAATAAAAATCTCATAGGTGGAATATAGTGCTCAGTCTCTCTGTCCTGCTTTGATTTGTTTAAAATTATTAGGCCTTGGAGAAGCTCTTGTGAGTTTCACTTTCTATTTCCTCTCTAAAAGATGATTTTGCTTTTGATATTATTATAGCTTTTATCTTCCGATGTGTGACTATTTTTGCCCCACTGTATCCTCATGAAAGCTTTATGATATGAAAGAAAATATCCATTTCTAAATTCCAAAAGGTGTAATTTGAAAGAAATGTTGAGCAGTTAATTGATTCATTTTAACTTTTTAGAAAAGTCAAGAGTCCTAGTACAGATTCCCTGTGCCTAAAAGATGCACGATGTTCTATCAGAAAATAAGTTGCAATAACTAGTTTTAATGCTACCTTTTAATCTCTTTTACAATATTATGAATAAGTAAAACATTTCTCTCTTTTTTTTTAAAGAAAACTGGTGATTTATTTGCTATCAAAGTATTTAATAACATAAGCTTCCTTCGTCCAGTGGATGTTCAAATGAGAGAATTTGAAGTGTTGAAAAAACTCAATCACAAAAATATTGTCAAATTATTTGCTATTGAAGAAGAGGTAAGTAGTAAAACTTTAGTTAATCTTACATTTATTGTAGTTATGAGTCAAGAGATAGAACCTAATATTAAAAAATGGATTTTTTTAAAAAAACTGTTGAAAATTGGGGTTTGTACAACCAAATACTCTATCCTAAAGGATTCTTGAATACATAGAACAATAGAAATAAAATATCATAAAAATGGAATCAGAAACAGTAGTATAAGAAATCAAAGGGGGTGGCCAGGTACGGCTGGGTGTGGTGGCTCATGCCTGTAATCCCAGCACTTTGGGAGGCCGAGGCAGGCAGATCACGAGGTCAAGAGATTGAGACCAGCCTGACCAATATGGTGAAACCCCATCTCTACTAAAAATACAAAAATTAGTTGGGCGTGGTGGTGTGCACCTGTAGTGCCAGCTACTTGGGAGGCTGAGGCAGGAGAATTGCTTAAACCTGGGAGGCAGAGGTCACAGTGAGCTGAGATCGTGCTGCTGCACTCCAGCCTGGCAACAGAGCAAGACTCCATCTCAGAAAAAAAAAAAAAGAAAGAAAGGATCACTTGAGCTCAGGAATTCGAGAACAGCCTGGGCAACATGGCAAAACCCTGTCTCTGTAAAAAATACAAAAATTTGCCGTGCGTGGAGGTGTGCACCTGTAGTTCCAGCTACTCAGGAGGCTGAGGTGGGAGGATCACCTGAGCCTGAGAGATCAAGGCTACAGTGAACCATATTGTGCCACTATACTCTAGCCTGGGTGATGGAGTGAGACCCTGTCTCAAAAAATTAAAGAAATAAAGAAATGAAAGGGTATTGAATATGGTTACCAGTATTATTACTAGAAAAAGACAGGTAACAAGTTAAATCAATAATTATAAAAAGAAAAAATAATTATAAAAAGAAAAAAATTAAACTTTAAAAAATATAAAAATTTTTTATTTTGCGAAAGAATAAAAATTTCAAGAGTCCTAGAGTTTAAGATATGAAGTCCAATTATAAAAGAATTGATTTTTTTAAGGGGAAATGGTGGATGTAAGAATGTCATTAGGAAAGGTAATCTAGAAATAATGGAAATAGAAATTATTTTAATCCCTTTAAACGAGCAATCAATAAAGTCTTTGAGGAAAAAATGTAGTTTATACTCTTTAGTGATTTTATTTTTAGTGATTATTTCTTAGGAAGTAAACAGAAATATAATTTTATGCATAAAAATTTAATTGGCATGCTGTTTATAATAAAGAGTGGTTAAATAAGTTGAATAAATTAGAATGTGTGGCAGATAGTTACCTGGAATTAGCCAAACTCAAGGTTAAGAGCATAGCCTTCCAGACTGCCAAGTCTGCTCAAGACTTCTGATACCAATTGCGAAGGAGTTTGGCAAACTGCACAGAGAGAACAGTTCCCATAAGACTACCCTCACATCATACCAGCTGGATGCAAATATGGGGGTTGCCCATGACACTCAGATTTGGTAATTTGCTGGAAAGTAGAATGACTCACAAAACTGAGGAGAGTGCTATACTTACAATTACTATTTTATTGTAGCAAAAAGATGGAAGTTAGAACCAGCCAGAGGAAGAGACACAAAGCGTGGAATGTGGGAGGGTTCCAAACTTGAAGCTTCTTTGTCCTGAGGGACACATTACTGTCTCAGCATTGATGTGTGACAGTATGCGTGGAGTTTTGCCAGTCAGGGAAGCTCACCCAAGCCTTTGGTGTCCAGGGTTTTTACTGAGGCTGGATCACTTATTGCCTGTATTGCTGACCTTTAGTCCCCAGCCCCTTCCAGAGTTTTGGGGTAATTCCTTTAGTCTCCATTTCCTCTGGAGGGCGGAACTCATACGGTGTGTTCTAAAGCCCCCATCATAAATCATGCTGTTAGAATCTCCAGTGGCCAAAGCCCCCAGAGGAACAAAGACAGAAGTCTTGTTCTTTCAGATAGGACATTTCAGGGGCCAGAGATCACTTTCCAGTAGCCAGGGGCAAAGCCTGACTTCTCTTTGGGTAAAGTTAATTTTACCACATAGTAGTTAAGTGGTAATGAAAAGAGATATTTACCAAAATTTTAATCTTCTCAAAACACCTTATATATGATGTTATGTGAGAAGAATCAGGATTAAAAATATATATGTAGTATGATGTTAATATATACAGTGTAATATGCAAACAGCATTATGTATCTATGACATTATTTGATTCATAGAAAAAAGACTGAAAAAAAATACACCAAAATATTAATTCATTATCTCCAGGTAATGGAATTATGTATACTTCCCAGATTTTCAACAATCAACATATATCATCATTTAAAAGCAACAGGTTTTTTTTTCTTTTTTTTTTTTTTTTTTTTTTTTTTTTTTTTTTTTGAGACGGAGTCTCACTTTGTCACCCACCCAGGCTGGAGTGCAGTGGCGCGATCTCGGCTCACTGCAAGCTCCGCCCCCCCGTTCACGTCATTCTCCTGCCTCAGCCTCCCGAGTAGCTGGGACTACAGGCGCGCACCACCAAGCCCGGCTAATTTTTTGTATTTTTAGTAGAGACGGGGTTTCACCACGTTAGCCAGGATGATCTCGATCTCCTGACCTCGTGATCCGCCCGCCTCGGCCACCCAAAGTGCTGGGATTACAGGCATGAGCCACCGCGCCCGGAAGTTTTTTTTTTCTATTACAATTATTTCTCTCTCTCTTTTGAAATGACTGCCAGAAAGTAATTTAAAATATTTTATAAAAGTGTTTTGGAGATATGTAGAAAAAAATTATAAAAGAAAGGATAAAAAGTTGGAGATGAATAGTAGATTTTAAGACTCATTCACATTTTCAGGCTCTGAAATTGGTGTGCATCTTATAATCATTGTGTATATGTAATTTGATGGTATTTCTTTTTCCCCGTAAAGCTGTTATTAAATTGATGAAGCATTATAATCAATGGTATGTTAAAATTAAGGTTTAAAACAAATGAGCAGCTCAGATGCAAATGAGCAGACTGGAGCTTTGCTGTGAGAGGGACCACTCAGCTGTTCTGCTCCCCATTTATTTTTAAGGATAGGACTCCATTCCTTGAAGTAACAGTAGTCATCATAAGAAAATTTTCATTTTAAGAGGTTAGAAGAGCTGTTGCCCTAAATGTGCTGTTATACATAAGAAATTCAACACTGGCGTGATGTCTCACGCCTGTAATCCCAGCACTTTGGGAGGCCGAGGCGGGCGGATCACAAGGTCAGGAGATTGAGACCATCCTGGCTAACATGGTGAAACCCCATCTCTACTAAAAATACAAAAAAATTAGCTGGGTGTGGTGGCACGTGCCTGTAGTCCCAGCTACCTGGGAGGCTGAGGCAGGAGAATGGAGAATGGAGTGAACCCGGGAGGCAGAGAGTCGAGATCGTGCCACTGCACTCCAGCCTGGGCAACAGAGCAAGACTCCGTCTCAAAAAAAAAAAAAAAAAAGGCCGGGCGCGGTGGCTCAAGCCTGTAATCCCAGCACTTTGGGAGGCCGAGACGGGTGGATCACGAGGTCAGGAGATCGAGACCATCCTGGCTAACACAGTGAAACCCCGTCTCTACTAAAAAATACAAAAAAACTAGCCGGGCGAGGTGGCGGGCGCCTGTAGTCCCAGCTACTCGGGAGGCTGAGGCAGGAGAATGGCCTGAACCCGGGAGGCGGAGCTTGCAGTGAGCTGAGATCCGGCCACTGCACTCCAGCAAGGGGGACAGAGTGAGACTCCGTCTCAAAAAAAAAAAAAAAAAAAAAAAAAAAAAGAAAGAAAGAATTTCAAGTGACTGGGTGTGGTGGCTCAAGCTTGCAATCTCAGCACTTTGGGAGGTTGAGGCAGGCAGATTGCTTGAGCCCAGAAGTTCGAGACTAGCCTGGGCAACATAGTGAGACCCCATCTCTACAAAATAATAGAAAAATCAGCCAAGCATGGTGGAGCATGTCCGTACTCCCAGCTACTTGGGAGCTGAGGCAGGAGAATCACTTGAACCTTGGAAGTGGAGGTTGCTCTGAGACAGAGCAAGACTGTCTCAAACAAAAAAAGAAAAGAAATTTAAGATAATTTTAAGACCGGGCACGGTGGCTCAAGCCTGTAATCCCAGCACTTTGGGAGGCTGAGACGGGCGGATCACGAGGTCAGGAGATCGAGACCATCCTGGCTAACACGGTGAAACCCCGTCTCTACTAAAAAATACAAAAAACTAGCCGGGCGAGGTGGCGGGTGCCTGTAGTCCCAGCTACTCGGGATGCTGAGGCAGGAGAATGGCATGAACCCAGGAGGCGGAGCTTGCAGTGAGCCGAGATCTGGCCATTGCACTCCAGCCTGGGTGACAGAGCAAGACTCCGTCTCAAAAAAAAAAAAAAAAAAGATAATTTTAACAAAACCATCATAACATTGTACCAATGATTTTGTAGTTCAGATTTAGCTACTTTTTACTGTGGTTTGTCTTCAAAAACAAATCCAGCTTCTTAATAGGAATTTGGAAAATGTTAATTCTTTTTCTTTTTCTTTTTTTTTTATTTATTTATTTTTTGAGATGGAGTCTCGCTTTGTCGCCAGGCTGGACTGCAGTGGCGCAATCTCGGCTCACTGCAACCTCCGCCTCCTGGGTTCAAGTGATTCTCCTGCCTCAGCCTCCTGAGTAGCTGGGACTAGAGGCGTGTGCCACCACACTCAGCTAATTTTTGTATTTTTAGTAGAGATGGGGTTTCAGCATGTTGGCCAGGATGGTCTCAATCTCTTGACCTCGTGGTCCGCCCACCTCAGCCTCCCAAAGTGCTAGGATTACAGGCGTTAGCCACCACGCCTGGCTGGAAGATGTTAATTCTTATATGTGTATGGTCAACAGATACTGAATCTCAGGTGAACCTAAGTGCTTTCATCATTGTAACAAATCCTACATTTAAATGAAATCAGATAAGTACTGACATATAATCAAAATTTATTTTTTTTGTTGATTCGCAATCAATGATTTTTTTTTTTTCAGACAACAACAAGACATAAAGTACTTATTATGGAATTTTGCCCATGTGGGAGTTTATACACTGTTTTAGAAGAGCCTTCTAATGCCTATGGACTACCAGAATCTGAATTCTTAATTGTTTTGCGAGATGTGGGTATGTTTATTTATGTGATTTCATTTATATATAAAATTTAATAACAGAATTTTTTAAAAACATCTTACATTCAAAACTAAAGACCTTTATGCAATGCTTCCTTAGATATGACACCAAAAACACAAATACCAAAAATAAATACATAAATTGGACTTCATCAACATTAAACATTTTTGTGCCTCAAAGGACATCAGGTAAGTGAAAAGACAGCCCATAGAATGAGAAAAAAAATGTTTGTAAATCATACACCTGACATGGAATTTTTATCCAGACAAGTCAGCAATAAAAAGCCAAATAACCCAGTTTAAAAATGGGCAAAGGATTCACATAGACATTTCTCCAGAGAAGATACACAAGTGGCTAACAAGTACATAAAAAAGGTTCAACGTTAATTAATCAATTAATAACCAACATCATTGGTTATTAGGGAAATGCTCATCAAAACCACAATGAAATACCACTTTATACCAATGAAAATGACTAATATCAAAAAGACAAACAGGGCCAACCATGGTGGCTCACGCCTGTAATCCCAGCACTTTGGGAGGCGGAGGCAGGCAGATTGCTTGAGTCCAGGAGTTCAAGATCAGCCTGAACAACATAGTGAGCCCCTGTCTCTACAAAAAATAAAATAAAAAATAGCCAAGCATGGTGGCATGCACCTGTAGTCCCAACTACTCGGGAGGCTGTGGTGGGAGGATAACTTGAGTCCAGGAGATTGAGGCTGCTGTGAGCCATGATTGTACCACTGCACTTCAGCCTGGGCAACAAAGCAAGACCCTATCTCAAAAAAAAAAAAAATTGAACAACAAGAAGTGTTGGCAAGAATATGGAGAAATTGGAATCCTCATACATTGCTGGTAGGATTGTAAAATGATACAGCCATTCTGGAAAACAGTCTAGAAGTTCCTCAAAAAGTTCAATATAGAATTATTTAACTTTTGACCAAATGACCCAGCAATTCCACTGCTACGTATATACCCCAAAGAATTAACATATCCATATAAAAGCTTGTACTCCAGTGTACTTAGCAGCATTATTCATAATAGCAAAAAATAAAAAATGAAAACAGCCCAAATGTCCCTCAACTGATGAATAGATAAACAAAAATGTGGTATGTCCATACAATGGAATATTATTTGTTTACAAAAAGATACGAAGTAGTTATATATGCTACAACATGGATGAACCTGAAAACATGTTAAGTGAAAGAAGCCAGACGCAATATTATGTGATTCCATTTATATGAAATGTCAAGAATAGGCAAATCCATAGAGACAGAAAGCAGATTAGTGGTTGCTGGGGGATCAGGAGAAGATGGAGTTGGGTATGAGATGTCTTTTTGGTGTGACAAAAGTATTCTGAAATTAGTGGTGATGGTTGTACAACTCTGACCATACTAAAATTGACTGAATTGTACACTTTAAAAAGGTGAATGTTGTGTGTGAATTATATCTCAGTGAACCTATTTTTTAAAAAAAATACTGCAATCAAAGGAAATAACATCTTAAAATAAATGAATCAAATATTCGAGGTATGGGGAAAAGTCAAGTGATAAAGAAGGTAAAAGATTGGTGGGAATTCTTGAACTTGACACTGGAAGCAGAGTGATTAGTTAGTTGAGGACACAATGAGAGAGAAACAATATTACTAGTATGCTACAGCCTGTTTAATCAAATAGGAATTAGGGATATGATATCTTCCTAAGTATACTGGTAGTCCTGAGTTTTAATAATTATACATTGATACCCCTAAACCTTTTACATATTTTGAATTTGAACATTCATCTATCAGCCGTCAAGCAAATGTATAAAGTTATCACTAAGTGGCAGTGCCTGTCAGTTAGACAAAGTAGCTTAATTTCAGCAAAGTAGACAACTTTGCCCTTAAGAAAAGAGAAAAGAAAATGGGCTTTTTGGAATAGCGTCAAGCATATGAGAATACATGTTTATGGAAACAAGTTTGACACTTTGCTGTTTTTCTGTTTCTTTTTTGCTGTTTTACATATTGAGTCCAGTTTACTTTTTAGGGAATTTTTCTCGCAAGATAAAGAAATATAAAACTCTGGTGAAAGATTGATATCTTTTTTGGGAATCTTTATTATTTTTATGTTTAAACAGTCACCCACATATATATAACCAAAGTAATTCAAGAAATCATATGCTTAAGACTGTTTTGTTACATTTTCCTGGTAGTACTTAAGAGACACTGGATTCTTCCTTAGACCACATTAATTTTTATCATTCTAAAACTTCTTATAACTAAAGCATAAGATATTATATATGTTTATTTATTATCTATTCTTTGAGTAAAATTACTTTGAGCCAAATTATGGAAAAATTTATATTAAGTTTGAGTGACTATATCAATGAATTTGAGACATGCACACATACACCTAAATACATTATGACTTCTTTTGTTTTATATTGTTGAAGTGGGTGGAATGAATCATCTTCGAGAGAATGGCATAGTGCACCGTGATATCAAGCCAGGAAATATCATGCGTGTTATAGGGGAAGATGGACAGTCTGTGTACAAACTCACAGATTTTGGTGCAGCTAGAGAATTAGAAGATGATGAGCAGTTTGTTTCTCTGTATGGCACAGAAGAATATTTGGTAAGTCATGCATCGCTAATATTTTCATTTAAAGAAGCTTGATATATTGTAATTATAATTGGGTAATTGATCAGCCAATTCACTATAAAATACCATTTCCTTTTTATGACAAAAATTAAATTTTCTATTCTAATGAATATGTGTAACATGGGAAATTAGGTACTCGTTTCCAAGGGTGCAGTTATTTTTCTGTTAAAAATTCTTGAAAGTTTTATAGCACCCTTAAATTCTTGAGTTTTACTGATGCTATGGATCTGTATCAGAAGGATCCCTTTTTTTGATGAGGAGTCAGTATATTACAAGCTTGTTATAATACTGTTTTTTATATATTCATTATGTTTATGAAACAGATAATTTTATTTGGGGGAGTTTGGTTATTGAATGACTAAAAGGACCATTGTTAGAAACACACACGCACAAAATTCCCCTGAGAAGATCTAACTTGAAATTTTAGAAAGCTAGAAAAGCTCTGTGGTTGAAAAAGTTTATGTAGGTGTGTTTTTGTAAAGTCAGTAAATATTTGAAACACTTAAGAAAATATACTTAAAAGTAAATAGTTTTAACATGTAATGAGGAAGTTTAATATATATAGCTCACTAATTGTTCATGGCTCTGGATTTTGTCTTAAAAGTCATAGAATCTATGACTTTTTTGCATTTGGATTGTGCGGTTGTAGTTTTATAAGATGCAAGATATCTACCACCCCCTGTAGCTTTATTCAGAGTATTCTAAGTGGCATGAACTAAGTGTCTTAAATTGTTATCCTAACTATTGGTAACCCCAAAATGATCTGTAGATATATGTGATGATCTTTTAGATAAGAGTACCTAAGAATGGGTCAGACGCAGTGGCTCATGCCTATAATTCCAACACTTTGGGATGCCGATGATTGCTTCCTCGGCAGGCAAAGGATTGCTTAAGCCCGGGAGTTCAAGACCAGTCTGGGCACAATGACAAGACCCCATCTCTGCAAAAAATTACAAAATTAGCCAGGCATGGTGGTACACATCTGTACTCCCAGCTACTCATGAGGCTGAGGCAGAAGGATCCCTTGAGCCCAGAAATTTGAGGCAGCAGTAAGCTGTGATTGCACCACTGCAATCTGGCCTGGGCTACAAAGCGAGACCCTGTCTCTTAATTTTTTTTTAAAAAAAGTACCTGACCCAGGCACGGTGACTCATGCCTGTAATCCCAGCACTTTGGGAGGCCGAGGTGAGCAGATCACAAGGTTGGGAGTTTGAGACCAGCCTGGGTAACATGGTGAAACCCCATCTCTACTCAAAATACGAAAATTAGCTGGGTGTGGTGACGTGTGCCTGTAATCCCAGCTACTTTGGGCGGTTGAGGCAGAATTGTTTGAACCTGGGAGGTGGAGGTTTCAATGAGCCGAGATCATGCCACTGCATTCCAGCCTGGGTGACAGAGCGAGACTCTGTCTCGGGGGGGGGGGGGGGGAAGGTACCTAAAAATGGATTTTATTCATTCATTGCACAAATATTTATGAAGTGCCTACTATATACCAGATACTGTTCTAGGTGCTCAGACTCTAGATACATGATATTCCTGCTCTTATGGAGCCCACATTCTGGTAGGGAAAAAAGATAATTAACAAGTAAAGTAAATTCAGATCATTAAAGTTTAGCAAAGACAATAAATTAAAGTGGTAAGATAAAGAGTGACTAGCAGGAGAAAGATAGCCTGGGAAAGCCTCCTTTAAGGACTAAATGAACTGACACTGAAATGATAAAAAGAAGCAAGCCAGGCACACTGTTCTGACTGCTGTGCTGTGGCCATTCCCTGGCCCTGTGGAAGCTACCTCACCCTGCAGTAAAGAAACTCAACCACCACCAGTCCTCATACTCCTCGGCAGTTCCCTCCATCTCTACTTGCTGTGTACTACTGAACCCTACTGCATCGGTCTAGCCTCCTCTCCCCTACGTAGACGTGTGTTATTGAGGGCCCAAGATGCCTGTGGGGTCCTCTGGCTGTCTGAGTTGTGACGTGTGAGCTGCTTTGTGATGCAGTGGACTCCCTGTCATTGTGGATCTGGAGAATGTGTCATAGAACATAGATGGCAGAGGGAAGTACAGTTGTAATGAATTCACCTTCAAGCTTCCTGAGACTCTTGGCTGGAACAGAGACAGGACTCAGATGTTTCTGGCAAATGGAATCAGGCTTCATATCCTGAATTCTCCATGAGAATGTAAGTGCCACAAAAGCAGGGACTTTCATCTTAGCCTGCCGAGAACACCAAGCAGAGTTAGACAAGAGGAAATCACCTCTTGCCTGCTCCTTTCTCTGTCCTACGTGACATTTGTGCTTTTGCTGTTATCCTTTTGTCTCTTCCTGGCCCTCAGCGTGTGACTGAGTCAACGCACATCTTCATTCTCATTTCTCTGTTGGTGGTCTTCTCAGTTATATTTGGCTAGACCATGCTTTCTGCTTCTAGAAGCAACACTGCTGAATTCACACCAGAGCTTTGGTACAAGGCAGCTTCCTGATTCGTTCACTTCCCCAGCTCAGACATTCCCCTTCTCTTTTCTCTTACAGCAGTGAGCCTCCAATAAATAGCTCAAGGCCATGTTCTCCCAGACTGCCTCCTTTCCAGTAGCAAGCTCGAGCCAGTGTCCTTCAAATTCAATTATTAGATAAAATAACTTCTTCAAAAATTCAATTTCTCTCTCTCTTTCTCTTCTCTTTCTCTCACCCCGTACTTTTTTTCCCCATCCCCACTTTCTGTAAGAACAGCCTATTTCTAAAAGCTAGTTCACCAGCCCCAGCTCCTTGTCTCTGGAGCCCACACTTGTCATGGCCAAAGCCACAGTAGATGAGTGCTCAGGACACTGCCATTCCCAGGAGGGCACTGCTTGCCAAGGTTTACTGCTCTAAGAATGTTCTTGTGCTTCAGTCTGGTTCCATCAGGCCCAGAGAAAACAGGAGCTGTAAAGGCCTGGAGACAAGAATGACCTCAGGAGTTGGAGAAACAGAAAATATGGCAGTTTTGCTGGAATTTAGTGAGTAAAGAGGCAAGTGGAAGGAGTTAGAATTGAAGACGTAATCAAGGGGCTAGCCAGATCAGATAGGCTAGTAGTTTAAACCCTGTCAGACCAATACCCCCTTTTTATAATAAATATTTTGCAGTGTTCCCTTCAGTATCTTGAAATGAAATTCCTAGATAATATAAACCTGCACACTTAATTAAAATAGCATATCTGAATAATGTAAAGGAAAATATTTTATAATAAAATAATAGATATTTAATATGTAAAAATTTAGAAACAGCTTCATGAGCAAACAAATTAAGTAGTCATACATGCTTGTGCCTATATGTAATACCACTTTGAATACAAGTGCTGTGATAACTCATGTTGTATTAGTGAATCACATCACAAATGGTAATATTGTTATTGACATGATTTTCCAAAGTAGTGAACAATTTTTGGTAAAGTTTCTAACTAAACAAAGTGGATTTAAATATAGTTACATTCTTGGAAAAACTGTGCAAAAATGCTTTGTTATATATAAACTGGAGTTCGAAATAGATTTCTCACCTGTACAAGTATCTGACAGAATATTCCAAAGTCATTCAGACTATATATAGGAGGATCATTTTTCAGAACTGTCACATATACTGCAGTATGTCCTTCAGTGTCTGGTCTCCTCCTTTTCCAATCATGATAATTACCATAACAAGCAAAGAGCAGTCCTGTACCAGCCTTCATGAGGTTGCTTCCCCAATACCAACTATTAATCTTTCATGTAACCTCCTGGGAACACAGTTTAGCTTTTGCCTCTAAGACTTTTAAATCAAGAAAAGCAAAACATTAAATAAATTAACTCCAAGTCTGTGCTGTACCCTAGGCTGAAATTTAACTCCAATCTATTTATTTCCTATTTCAGAATGGGAAATACTCAAATACAGTGCGCACCAGAAGTTATAAAATGAGATAAATAATAGTCTAAGACTCAGCAGCCTGGCTGTATTCTGCATTTAATTGAAAACCTCCCTTGTTTTGAAGCTCCCAGGAACTGCAACCCAGATGTTAAATCCTCTCTCTTTTGTATGTTAAAGTCCAAAGAAAACATTCTTCTACTGTTTTTTGTTTTTGTTGTTGTTGTTATTGTGACAGAGTCTCAATCTGTCACCCAGGCTGGAGTGCAGTGGCACAATCTCAGCTCACTGCAAGCTGTGCCTCCCAGGTTCAGGTGATTCTTATGTGCCAGCCTCCCAGATAGCTGGGGTTACAGGTGCACACCGCAACACCTGGCTAATATTTTTGTATATATATATGTGTATTTTTGAGACAGAGTCTCTCTGTTGCCCAGGCTGGAGTGTAGTGGTGCCATCTCAGCTCACTGCAACCTCCACCTTCTGGATTCAAGCAATTCTCCTGCCTCAGCTTCCCAAGTAGCTGGGATTACAGGCGTGTGCCACTACCCAGCAAATTTTTGTATTTTTAGTAGAGATGAGGTTTCACCATGTTGGCCAGGCTAGTCTCAAACTCCTGACCTCAAGTGATCCACCCACCTTGACCTCCCAAAGTGCTGGGATTACAGGATGTGAGCCACCACACACTGTCTCTTCTACTGTTTTTAATATAATGGATATTATCTCAGTAATATAATTCTGAAAACCTTGGAGTAGCTTTATCCTTATGCTTTTCTTCCAGATGCAATAGCCCAGGCCCAGTAACACCAAGCCGGTAGCACATCAGGAGAGAGCTAGTGGGCACAAATGTATCAGACCAGCATGTGTCAAGCCACCCCAAGTTAGTCACTCCCAGGGAATAGCTTCCTGCTATACCAATTAGGCTGTATATTATTGCACCTTGTGAGGAGGTCCGTCTTTGTCTCCTTCTAGAATCACTGTGTCTCCTCTTCCTAGGAGGCTTTATATTCCGGAAGGCGTCAGACCTATCCAGGTACTCTTGGCCTCTTCACTACACCATTTACACACTAAGTACCAGCTACTAGGTCAAAGGTTTGGTAGTTGCTTCTTTGGACAAAAATCACTTTATGTGCTGTGCTACAGAACCAGCAGAGCCACTGAGATCCCATATATCTAGTAGGCATATGTTTGGACACTCACTTCAATACCCAGGTCTTATACTTGTTTGCATTCTGATTTCTCTTTAAAATGTATTTCTCGAAAGAGTCTTTTTCCCACCCTCATCTCCAGCCCCCCCACCCCCAAACCCCAGAAATCAGAGATTGATCCTTTGGGAGTAAGATTCACAGACTGCATCATTTAGAAGCCCGTCCCAGCAGCATTTCCTACACTGGTTCCCAGTTCCCTGGGCTGTAGCTAAATCCCACAATGTCATAAGGAATTGTTTTGGTTTGGGATCATTTAGATGGTAACTCTACTTTGGTCCATAAGTATACTTTTAAGATTTATCTTCCAAAAATCTTCAAGTTGCCAGTGTGTAACTTTCATGAAGGCAGATAGGAGGAGGCCATGCTGTGTGTGACCACTGGTTATTCTCTGCAGAACAAAATGTCCATCAGAATATCTGTTAGGTTCTGTAAGCTCCTAAACAATTTTTTAGAAGCTCCGTCTGTTCTTAGTGACTGTGGTATATAGTGCAGAGTGTCCAATCTTTTGGCTTCCCTGGGCCACATTGGAAGAATTTTCTTGGGCCACACATAAAATATGATAGATTTTCTTGGGCCACACATAAAATAATGATAGCTGATGAGCTATAAAAAAAAAAATCGCAAAAGACCTCAATGTTTTAAGAAAGTTTATGAATTTGTGTTGGGCCGCATTCAAGGCTGTCCTGGGCTACATGTGGCCCATAGGCTGCGGGTTGGACAAACTTGGTGTAGTGTCTCCTATATGTAAGGACGTGTGTTGAATGTCAGTAGGTCCCCAGTGAACCCAGTTAAGTTAGTCCTCTGAATTGATTCTAGAGAATTTAATTTCATTAAATTAAATACACTTACCCTGACAGATTGCATTTGAGGCATAAGGCAAAGAAATTAAGGCTGCCTGATAGGTTTCGGGTGTGAGCAGCTAGATATGTGGTGGTACTATTTACTTAAAGATTTAGGAGGAAGCAAGTTTAAGTGGGAAGACCAAGAGTCAATTTTGGATATGTTAAGAGTGAGCTGCCTGTAGACATCAAGAGAACGGTAGGATATATGAATCTGAGGCTCGGGGCCCAAGATAGTTTGGGATGTTAAAGCATACATATGATATTTAATGCATTAGGTCTAAATGGGAGATGAGGGAGTAAGGCAGTTATAATAAGCATGGACAGCTGTACTGAGAAATTTTGCTGTGGTGGGAAGCAGAGAATTGGGTAATTGTTGAAAGGAGTTTTGTGGTCAATTTAGAGATCTTTTAAAATGGGAGATATTAAAGCATGTTTGTAAGCAGAAAGTAATGAATCAGAACAGAGGGAAACATTGGTGCATTAAATAAGTAGGATAATTACAAGAATTGATTTCTGGAATTGGCGAGATGATATGATGGGCTCTTCAGTACAGATGGAAAAGTTGGCCATGTATAGGCACAGTTCCATTGTGACTGGAAAGGAGGCCTGGAAAACGGACACAGATTGGCTGGGTGCAGTGGCTCACGCCTGTAATCCCAGCACTTTGGAAGGCCAAGGCTCTCAAGGTCCTCAAGGATCACTTGAGGTCAGAAGTTCGAGACCAGCCTGACCAACATGGCAAAACCCCATCTCTACAAAAAATACAAAAATTAGCTAGGTATCTTAGCAGGCACTTGTAGTCCCAGCTTCTCAGGAGGCTGAGGCAGGAGCATCGCTTGAACCCAGGAAGCAGAGCTTGCAGTGAGCTGAGATCAAGCCACTGCACTCCACCCCATCTCAAAAAAAAGAGAAAAAAAGAAAACGGACACAGATTCAGGTAGGTTGTATTTGTTAAAGGGCATAAGGGAGTGCTGGTCTGATTCCTTCCATTTTCACATTAAATTATGAAGCAGGGTCATCAAAATTGAGGATCAAAGGAGGTGGTGGTGGAAGTTTGAGGAGGGAGGGGAAGATGTGAAATAGTCTTTTCAGATTGGGAAAGTGAAGTTATTAGGAAAACAAAATAGAATTTCTAAGCATTATTGAGTATCCATTTGTTTGTATAATGAAATTGGTCACAAGTTCATAGATTTTTCATCTTTTTTTTAATCTTAGCACCCTGATATGTATGAGAGAGCAGTACTAAGAAAAGATCATCAGAAGAAATATGGAGCAACAGTTGATCTTTGGAGCATTGGGGTAACATTTTACCATGCAGCTACTGGATCACTGCCATTTAGACCCTTTGAAGGGCCTCGTAGGAATAAAGAAGTGATGTAAGTGGTTTCCCGATCTAAAAATCAGAGAAGCATTTAAAAAATGATTTCTATCTTGGTTCATCTTATTGTTAGTGGTTTATGCTAATGAAAATTGGTTTAACAATCATTTCTGATATTTTAAGCTACCTGAGTTTTTAAAAAGAATGCAGCCTTACAAAAGTATGCATAATTTTCCATGTTATGTTTAAATATCTTATATACTCAGTATAAATGGTATTCAGTCTTTGGCCCATCATTAAAAATGTACTGCTTTCTAGACTTATTTCAGCTCACTGTTTATTTCACTCTGCATACTCATCAGCACTTTTCTCCCATACAACTGAAAAAAATAATACAGTTCTGTGGAATATTAGAATCATTACCAGATCTAAAACATCAGTCTTACCCTAAAGTGAACTGATTTCTTTTACCATTTAAAAAATAACATTTTGGGCCAGGCATGGTGGCTCACGCCTGTAATCTCAGCACTTTGGGAGGCTGAGGGAGGAGGATCGCTTGAGCCCAGGAGTTCAAGACTAGCCTGAGCAACATGAGGGTTTTGTAGAGACCCTGTCTCTACAAAAAAAATACAAAAATTAGCCAGGGGTGGTGGTATGCTCCCGTAGTCCCAGCTACTCAGGAGGCTGAGGTGGGAGGATCACCTGAGCCCAGGAGATTGAGGCTGCAGTGAACTGTGATTGCACCACTGCACTCCAGCCTGGGCGACAGAGTGAGACCCTGTCTCTAAATAAATAAATGAAAGAAACTTAAAAATAACATTTTGGCAATAATGTAACATTAAACTTTTTTTTTTCCAGTGTTGCAGATTTGGGCCAGACACTTACATATTTTACTAGTATAATGTATATTCATTTATGTATTGTCACAATTTTTTTTTTAATTTCCATTTTTTTTTTAGATTCAGAGGGTATGTGTGAAGGTTTGGTTAAAAGGGTATATTGTGTGGTGCTGAGGTTTGGGCTTTTATTGATCCTATCACCCAGATAATGAACATGGTACCGAATAAGAAGTGTTTGGCCCTTGTCTCCCTCCCTCCCTACTTTTGGAGTCCCCATTGTCTATTGTTTCCATCCTTATGTCCATCTTTGATGCATTAAATAAGTGGGATAATTACAAGAATTGATTTCTGGAATTGGCGAGACAATATGATGGGCTCCACGGCACAGATGGAAAAGTTGTGAACCCAAGATTTAGCTCTCACTTATAAGTGAGAACATAACAGTATTTGGTTTTTTATTTCTGCATTAGTTCACTTAGGCTAAAGGTCTCCAGCTGTATCCATGTTGCTGCAAAGGATATGATTTCATTCTTTTTTATGGCTGCATAGTATTCTATGGTGTATATGTGCCACATTTTTGTTATCCAATCTGCCATTGATGGGAACCTAGATTTATTCTATGTGTTTGCTATTGTGAATACTGCTGGGATAAACATACAAGCGCATGTGTCTTTTTAGGTAGAACAATTTATTTTTCTTTGGTTATATACCCAGCAATGGGATTGTTGGGCATGAGATGGTATCTCATTGCGGTTTTGATTTGCATCTCTTTGATGATTCGTGGTTTTTTCATGTTTGTTGGCAGCAGCTTGCATAGTCTTCTTTTGAGGAGAGTGTGTTCATGTCCTTTGCTCACTTTTTAATGAGATTGTTTGTTTTTTTCTTGTTAATTCGTTTAAGTTCCTTGTAGATTCTGGATGTTAGTCCTTTGTCAAATGCATAGTTTACAAATAATTTCTCCCATTCTGTAGGTTATCTGTTTATTCTGTTGAGAGTTCTTTTTGCTGTGCCAAAGCTCTTTAGTTTAATTCTCATTTATCTATTTTTTATTTTGTTGCATTTGATTTTGGGGTCTTCATCATGAATTATTTGCCTAAGACAATGTATAGAAGAGTTTGTCCTATATTTTCTTCTAGAATTTTTGTAGTTTGAGGTCTTACACTTAAGTCTTTAATTCATCTTGAGTTAATTTTTGTATATGGTAAGAGGTAGGGGTCTAGTTTTATTTTTCTGCATATGGTTAGCCAGTTTTCCCAGCACCATTTATCAAATAGGGTATCCTTTCCCCATTGTTTATTTTTGTCAACTTTGTCAAAGATATGTTGGTTGTAGATGTGTGGCTTTATTTTAGGAGTCTCTATTCTGTTCCATCAGTCTGTGTATCCTTTTGTACCAATACCATGCTGTTTTGGTTACGGTAGCCCTGCAGTATAGTTTGAAGTCAGCTAATATGATGCCTTCAGCTTTGTTCTTTTTGCTTAAGACTGCCGTGGCTATTCAGGCTCTGTTTTTGTTCCATATGAATTTAGAATAGTTTTTTCTAATTCTGTGAAAAATAACATTAATAATTTGATAGGAATAGCATTGATTCTGTAGATTGCTCTGGGCAGTATGGATATTTTAATGATATTGATTCTTCCAACCCATGAGCATGGAATGCTTTTCCATTTGTTGTGTCATTTATGATTTCTTTCAGCGGTATTAGGTCTTGTAGTGATCTTTCAACTCCTCAGTTAAGTGTATTCCTAGGTATTTTTGTGTCTGTGTGTGGCTATGGTAAATGGGATTGCGTTCTTGATTTGGTTCTCAGCTTTATCTGTGTATAGAAATGCTACTGATTGTTGTACATTTATTTTGTGTCCTGAGATTTGGCTGAAATTATTTATCAGGTCTAGGAGTCTTTTGGCGAAATCTTTAGGGTTTTCTAGGTTTAGAATCATATTGTCAGTGAAGAGGGATAATTTGACTACCTCTTTTCCTATTTGAATTTTTTTTTTCTCTTGCCTGATTGCTCTGGCTGGGATTTCTAGTACTATGTTGAGTAGGAGTGGTGAGAGTGGGCATCCTTGTCTTGTCTCAGTTCTTAAGGGGAATTGCCCATTCAGAATGATGTTGGCTATTGATTTGTCATAGATGGCTCTTACTATTTTGAGATATGTTCCTTCTGTGCCTACTTTGTTGAGGTGTATTGCCATAATTATTATGAAATAGTTACTGTGTATAAAGTCATTTTTTGTAAGCCAAGGAAAAGAGAGATGGACTTCTAGATGTGAAATTAATTGTACAAATAATCTATAATTGACCACACTTCTTTTTATTTTAAAAGACATTAGTGAATAATCTTGTTTCATGAGAAAGCCAAACCGCATACACATAAAACTATAATGTGAAGAATATTGAGTTTAGTGAATGGACAACAACTACTGACAGCCTAACCTATCCAACCATTCTTTTAGGTCTTAACATATTTCTCGGACCTTTATATATTTGGCCCTACCTTTTGTTTTTTGTTTTGTTTTGTTTTGTTTTTTTGAGACAGAGTCTCACTCTGTTGCCCAGGCAGGAGTGCAGTGGCCCGATCTCAGCTCACTGCAACCTCCACCTCCCAGGTTCAAGCAATTCTCCTGCCTCAGCCTCCCAAATAGCTGGGATTACAGGTGCCCACCACCATGCCCAGCTATTTTGTACTTTTAGTAGAGATGGGTTTCACCATGTTGCCCAGGCTGGTCTCGAACGCCTGGCCTCAAGTGATCTGCCCCCCACTCCTTGGTCTCCCAAAGTGCTGGCATTATAGGTGTGAGCCACCGCGCCCAGCCTGGCCCTATCTTTTATGAAGCAAACATGACTTTAAGTAATAATCACAACTGTAAAAATATAATTATTTAATCTCTTCTCAAAAAATGGAGGGAGAAGCATGTTTTTCCTTTTGTTGGTTGGAGGAAGTAAAACAAATTCAGATGGTACAATGACTTTTTCTATAACTTGGGTATTTAAATGTTTTCCAGCAAGGACAGTGTACATATTTATGGGAAGAATAACCTATTCAACTGTACTGATGATTTTGGCATAGCATCCTATTGAACCTTTTTTATGTCATTGCCCTTTTAATGAAATCTCTTCATTAAGAAAAACTGATAATTTGTGTTTTTCTCATTACACATAAATTGTGCCTAACAGTTAATCCTACTTTTCTCATCATAGATAGTATCAGCATTTAGAGCAATGTCAGCATTTCTTGCTGCCCTAAAAATGGTTTAAATAGAAGTGTGTGCTGCTCCCTAATAAAGGAAACATGTGACTCATAAGCAGCTAGGAATACCTGATGATTTTATCTGACACCCTTGTGGGCAGATATACCATTAGAAGAATTCTACTTTATTAGAAACTCAACTTTTTATGAACATTGATGCTAAAGAATGTTCAGAGGTGATTGAAGTACTCAGTAATAATAATTGTTTTACTTCACTAATGAAGGATGTATTCATCCAACATTATAGTAGTGCTGATTTCTCAGCATCTCATTTGCATGTTATGAATGTAGTTATATGTGGATCTTATCAAAATTAAACTTTTTTAAAACTTGTAAGCATTCCCTTAAGACTTTTGCTATTTATTCTATTTATTTCTCTTTTGCATTAATCTCACATATGTGCCCTTACTCCTTAGATAGTTCTCACATGAACACACCTTATTTTCCATATTAATTTCCTCTTTGAAAAAATCTCTTAAGGCAGAAATCCTGACTGCCACTGCTGAGGAAGCAGCAAATGGTCTAAATCAGTTGTAGTGGTTTGTTCTATTTTTTTAAAAAATATTGATTTGCTCAGAGCATATTTAACGTTAAACAAATATGCTTTTTCCAAAATGTGCAAATGTGTGTTTACCAATGTACAAAGAATCTGATACTGTGCTCTGTATACTATAGTTTTATCTTTTTTGTTTTAAAGAATGCTATTCATTCTGCAGAAACTTTAGTTGTGCCTTTTAATAATATGGGTAAGAGGGATTAGATGCTTTTTTTTCATGGTCTAGAGACATTCTGTGACATAACTTATTTTGTGTTTGCTCGGTTTTTTCAGATGGAAAAATTAATATTTTTGTTGTGAACATCAAGATGCTGTTATAAAGCACTGTGAGATCGCAAATGAAAATTAACTATGGCATATATAAATAACTGTACAACCACTATTGTACTTCAGTCAGTCAGATTCAAAGTATTTTGATTGTTTTATGGATCCTGTGAGCATCAATCACAAAGTTTCATCTAGTAGATAATTGTAGGTGCAATTGAGGAAATACTTTTGCATAGCCCATTAATAAGTCATGCAAAAATCAACTGCTTATTTTATTCTGCTTTTGTTCCTCCCAAGGTATAAAATAATTACAGGAAAGCCTTCTGGTGCAATATCTGGAGTACAGAAGGCAGAAAATGGACCAATTGACTGGAGTGGAGACATGCCTGTTTCTTGCAGTCTTTCTCGGTAAGTGTAGTGTACCTGATTCTCATCTTTTGCACTTAGGTGTTAGAAATCTTTGTTGCCTAAAATACTATTCAAATACTGAAGTGTAGTTTGATTTTATTTTAATTGCTTTGATAAATGATTTTTGTCTTTGCTGCTATACGAATAATTTCCCCAGATCTGCATTAGGACACAGGGCATACATTTTTAAGATTGGTAATCACTGGTCTTGGAATTCTTCCCAGTGTGGGGATCCTGCTCAGGACCTTAGTATCTTTTATAATGACCTCCATATTCATGGATAACAAATAGTGGATTGGATATGAGTAAATTTCTCAACTGGAGTTGTAAAAAGCAAACAATGAAGAGATTTAGTATTATCTTCATTTTAAAAAATTCAAATTATTCAAAGGGTGAGAAACAATAGTTTTTTGTACTTTTTAGAATTTCAGATGTTCGTATGGGTCTTTAATGTCTCAGACAGAAATCAAAAAAATTATATTGTTTAAGAATCCTGTTACCCCAAAGAAAGAATTAAGGTAAAAGAAATTAAAAGTAGAAAGTAAATTATTTTCACTCTGGAAATAAAGCCAAGACATGCATCAGTATTTAGTATTTGTGATTACTGAATTAACTTCCATTTTTCCTGACTGAGTATGGTAGTTATATAATACTTAATTGGACACAGGTTATGAGTTACTGGCTTAACATCTATTTTTAGTTGTGGGTGATTTTTGTATGACTTTAAAGAAATAAATATATAAAACAAGCTAATAAAATATCACTTATCATTTTATATGTTGGGTTCTGTGAAAATTCATTTAAACCAGGAGTTCCAATGCTGAAATCATTTTCAAAAACCACTGTTGTTAACAGTTTTGTGTGTGTGTTATTTTAAAAAGTTTCCAAAATGAAATTGTCATGCAACTAGATTACTAAGAGAAATTCATTGTGTTGGAGAGCAGAAATTTAATATTATAATTGTGATTTGTGTTAAATTTTGATTTAGGAAATACTCATTTTGGGGATCTCAGGCAAAACTGATAAAATGTAAAGGGCTCAGGAAATGAACACTTGCTAAGTAATTAAATTGCCAAAACTCAGAATCAAAAACATCTGATGATCTGAACTGCAGCATATTTCTGGAGGGTGAAAGGCTTTATCTATTGAATCAGTCCTTAGCATACCAAGTTATAAATTCTTTGAGAAAAATTGCTTAGATGCCAGAAAGTATATTATATAATTTTTTTTGTTTTAAATAGTAAGAACTTTTAAGTACTACAAATCAGCAGTGAAAACAACTACCAGAAATGTAATGGGGCTTGGCACGGTGGCATACACCTATAATCCCAGCTACTCAGGAAGCTGAGGCAGGATACTTGAGCCCCCGAGTTTGAGACTGCAATGCATAAAGCATTTGTGAATAGCTGCTGTACTTCAGCCTGGGCAACATAACAAGACCCCATTTCTAGAAGAGAAAAAGCTATAATCCCTTATTCATTCATGAGTGATATTAAATGAAGGTTATCTAGCTTTCTGAAAAGTTGACAGATTTTGAATTTTTAAAATTAGTCTAATATAGTAATAGTGACAGTTCCTTCGATTTGCTGGTATTATGATTTTTAACCTAGACAGAATATGACATAGTCACTCTTCAAGTAACTTTTCAATACTGTTTTAGGGGTCTTCAGGTTCTACTTACCCCTGTTCTTGCAAACATCCTTGAAGCAGATCAGGAAAAGTGTTGGGGTTTTGACCAGTTTTTTGCAGAAACTAGTGATATACTTCACCGAATGATAATTCATGTTTTTTCGCTACAACAAATGACAGCTCATAAGATTTATGTTCATAGCTATAATACGTAAGTATCTCTTTCTGTTTTCTTCTTAAATCAACATATTCTGTTATATAATATTTTCCTAAGTTAGGAAAAGAAATAGAAAAGATGCCTCAGCTTCACCAAAAGCACCCACTTCCCACATAGAAAATTATATTTAAGTGCTTAGTAAATTCCTTTTCACTTATTTTTGGAATAAAAGGATTGATATTCTAAAATGTATAGTTAAATTAGCTTGTTTCTTTAACTGTAAGTTTTACAAAACTACTTTCATTGCTGTGCCTTCTTTCAAGTTACATAATCACATAACCACAAATGGCATCTACCAATAAACGAGCCAGGTTTTACTAAGTGTACTATCCTGCCATGTTTAAAATATCAAAGCCTAAGTCTTCATAGTTTGCATGGTTATTTGCCTGTGATAACCATATGCAGATAATATGGTTATTATTAACCATAATAATGGTTAAAGCACCTGGTGCAGGAGAAATAATCAGTGTTTGTTTTATGTAAACAAAAATACATTACACCCATGTGATTAAAAAAACTGCCCATGTGATACAACTGCATATAACATTTTGGTCAATGATGGACTACATATATGACAGTGGTTCCGTAAGATTGTCATATCATATTTTTACTGTACCTTTTCTATGTTTAGATATGTTCAAATATACAAATACTGTTTCTAATTGTGTTACAGCTGCCTGCAGTATTCAGTACAGTAACATGCCGTACAAGTTTGTAGCCTAGGAGCAGTAGGCTAGATATCATATAGCCTAGGTGTGTAGAAGGCTATACCATGTAGTTTTCTGTAAATAAACTCTATGATGTTCACACAATGATGCATTTTTTAGAACTGTTCCCATCATAAGCAAGGCATGACTGTACACGTACATACACTTGCATGTAAAAATGAGTGTATTGGCGTTAATAGCTGGTTGTGATGCTTTGCTGTATGTAGGATATCACCGCTGGGGGAAGCTGGGGGAAGAATATATGGTGTCTCTCTTCATCATTTCTTAGAACTGCATGTGAATCTCCAATGATGTCAAAATGTTTTGTGAAAAGCTTACCTAGTGTGACTATAGTTAATAATAACTTAATTGTACATTTTAAAATAGCTTAAAAAGTACAATTTGATTGTCTGTAGCCAAAAGATAAATGCTTGACTGGATGGATACCTCATTCTCCATGGTGTGATTATTACATATTGCATGTCTGTAACAAAACATCTCATGTACCTCATAAATATATACATTTCCTGTGTACACACAAAAATTAAAAACGGAATTTTTTTAAAAGGTCACACAGTGGAGGCTTGTAGAGCCAAATTACAATATTGTTGCTGAAACATTTCTTTCGATGTCATTGATCTATTCATGGGGAAGCTATCTTTTCCCCTAAAGCATCATTTTGAAAATACCTAGTTTTATTAATTTATTTAACAAACATATAGTCACATAACAAATGCTATTCTTGATTCTTTACATATTTAAGCCATTTAATCCTCACAACAATTCTGTGAAGTGGGTACTGTTATTGTTTCCATTTTACTGATGAGGAAACAGTGCAGAGGAGTTAAGTCACTTACCGTTATATAAGAAGTTAGTGGAAGAGCTGAGATTTGAACCCAAGTATCTGATTCAAGTCAGTGCTCTAAACCTCTCTGCTATGTTGATTCTCTATTTGAAAATATTAAGAATCTTGGCCAGGCGTGGTGGCTCACACCTGTAATCCCAGTACTTTGGGAGACCGAAGCGGGTGCATCACTGGAGGCCAGGAGTTCGAAACCAGCCTGGCCAGCATGGTGTAACCCTGTCTCTACTAAAAATACAAAAATCAGCTGCGCGTGGTGGTGCACGCCTGTAATCCCAGCTACTTAGGAGGCTGAGACACAAGAATCGCTTGAACTCAGGAGGCGGAGGCTGCAGTGAGCCAAGATCGTGCCAATGCACTCCAGCCTGGGCAACAGAGCGAAACTCTGTCGCACACACACTCAGAGAGAGAGAGAGAAAATATTAAGAATCCTGTATATTACACAGGTATCCAAACATAAAAATACTTTAGAATTGCTTACTATATGGACAGGTTACATGGAATGGAGTTTGTAGTATCCACATTAACAAAGCAAGTTTATATGGACTGGTTATGATCTTAGGAATATGAATTAGAATGGATGTTGTTGCACTCATTAAAAAAATTACACTTTATCCCCAGTTATAGTGTCCTTTTGAATTTTTCTCACACAGTGCTACTATATTTCATGAACTGGTATATAAACAAACCAAAATTCTTTCTTCAAATCAAGAACTTATCTATGAAGGGCGACGCTTAGTCTTAGAACCTGGAAGACTGGCACAGCATTTCCCTAAAACTACTGAGGAAAACCCCATATTTGTAGTAAGCCGGGAACCTCTGAATACCATAGGATTAATATATGAAAAAAGTAAGTTGGGATTTTTCTTGTCGTTGTTACTAGCCATTAGAAAAATACCAGCCTGGGCAGCATAGTGAGACCTTGTCTCTACAAAAAATAAAACAAAAATTAGTGGGGCATGGTGGCACACACCTGTAGTCCCAGCTACATGGGAGGCTGAGGTAGGAGCATCGCTTGAGCCCAGGAGGCAGAGGTTTCAGTAAGCCGAGATTGCACCACTGCACTCCAGCTTGGGAGACAGTGTGGGACCCTGTCTCAAAAACAAAAAAATAAATCCACAAAATCTGTCATTATAGAAATGATTGTCATCTTTATAAAGCTGATGATCACATTAGTGTAAAACTTTCATAAACATTAAAATTAAATTACTGTAGTTGAAAGAGTATCGTAAAATTGAAAAAGGCTTGTAGACATCATTTGACTTCAAATATTTTGTTTCATAAAGATAAAGTCATTTGTCATACGTTTCACTGTAACTCTCTTTTAAAAGTGTTTTGCTAACACTCAAAATTACCTTTTATATCATAAATTTCAGCAAATGTTTTTTGTTTCCAGTAGGTGTAGAACATTGTGCCAAGCTTTAGAGTCTAAGAAAAATTAGATCTGCATTTTGAGAATCTTTTAAATTATTCATTCTACTGATAGAAAAAAAATGAATCCCCCAGAATTTTACGGTTCTATTTGAAGGTTGGGATATGATGTAGATTTAAAGAGAAGCATTGAACTCATTGTGTTGGAGTATTTTTAAGGAAAAAATGAAACTCCTTAGAAATATTGAAGGTAATTTGTTAGAGAATGAACATTATTGTTTGAAGTAATTTTTTTAATCACAAAAAGTACATTAAAGATTTTTCCACTGATGTTTAATTTAGACATTCTGTTTGCTCTATAAAGGATAAAGTGATTTTTTCAAAAAGTTTTCTTTCTCATTTTATTTTACTTCATATTTCAGTTTCCCTCCCTAAAGTACATCCACGTTATGATTTAGATGGGGATGCTAGCATGGCTAAGGTTAGTATTTAATTGAATTACTATGTAAACATCTGAATTTAATGTATCTTATCAATAGTGGAAGCAATAACATGTATTGTGTCTTCATGTATGCTTATATGACTTAGGAAATTATTCACTTAAATTGATACCCTTTCTACATTATTTTGTGGGCTTTCTTTTTTACTTTTTATTCTTTCTTGAATTCATTATATAAGAAAATTCTCTTCATTGAGACAGTGCATGGTTAGATAATGTTAAGGATAACATATTTATTATATTTATATCTATTTTTAACTCTTAGAAATTGGTTTGTTGTGTTTTTAATTAACCTGATAAAAATGTATAAGTTTGAATAATTTTGTGTAAAAGTTTTTCTTACCCTGTACCACAATTAGCACCAAATATTGACATTTTATTTCTTTATTAGGGAATAACAGGGGTTGTGTGTTATGCCTGCAGAATTGCCAGTACCTTACTGCTTTATCAGGAATTAATGCGAAAGGGGATACGATGGCTGATGTAAGTAATAGATTGAAATTTTGAAATTGATTTTCATGTAGATGTTGCCCCATCATTGATATTTTCTCTCTTCAAACTAGTTAGGTTAGGTACTTGATTTTTATTATAATACATTTGTTTCACATTTCATTTATAAAACATTTAGCAGCTCTTTTTTCATGAGTCCTACAATGACCTTGTGAAACAGAACAAATAGTATCTGAATTTTAAAACTTACACCACGCTATAGGATGTGACGGCAAATGCATTTCTTTTCCTAGGACCTTGACTCGGTTGTCATTTCACTATGTTAGAAGTCTTTGGCTTGTTAGAATCCAGTACAATCTGTACTTTCTAGCGTTTAAGTCCTCAGAGTCTTCCTTAATTTCCTACCATTTTCCCAAATGAAGTACACAGTCCTTTTTTATCACACCATATTTTTTTTTTCTTTTTGAGACAGGGCCTCAGTGTCACCCAGGCTAGAGTGCAGTGGCACAATCACAGATCACTGCAGCCTGAAACTCCTGGCCTCAAGTGATGCTACCACCTCAGCTTCCCAAGTACCTGGGACTACAGGCATGCCCCACCATGCCCAGCTAATTTTTTTTTTTTTTTTTTTTTTTTTTTAAGAGATGAGGGTCTAGTTATGTTGCCCAGGCTGATCTCAAACTCTTGGGCTCAAGCAATCAGCCCGCCTCAGCTGGGATTATAGGCTTGAGCCACCACACCCAGCCTTCACAACATTGAGATATAATTCATATACTATTCATGCATTTAAGCATACAGTTTAGTGGTTTTTATTGTGTTCAGAGTTGTGCAGCCATCATCACTAATTTTAGAACATTTTCATCACCCCAGAAAGGATCTCTGCACCCATTAGTATTCACTCTCCATTTCCACCTAAACAGCCCTGCCCTAGGCAACCACTAATACACTATTTGCCTGTTCCAGACATTTCATATAAATGAAATTATGCAATATGAATATATAATCTAACAAGCAATTTAAAAGCTAATTTTTAAAAACTAGACCGCTTAATATAGTTATTCTAGATCAGAATAACTAATCATCTAGTTTAAATAGTTTCTTCCTGAAAGTGACTCTAAGAAATGTAAGATGGATATAATTTTTTCCTGTTTTATACTTTTCATGATTTATAAATGTCATCTTTCCATCTGAAAAAAATGGAAAATATATGATCTCTTTTGGGAATTATGTTGATTTCTATACGTCATTCAAAGCTTTTGAATTTTGCATACACATCATGATGGCCTTGTGGCCGACAGATGCTAAGAACTTTATTTTCTGCGCTCATGTCGCTATGTATGTGCCCTTGGACTGTAATGGTTTTGACAGTTTATGTATGCCTACCTCATACCACCCCTTCTTGCAAAAATGTATATGAAGCATTTCATCACTCTTTTTAGGCTCCTTCTTTTTTTCTGTTAGCATTATATGAAACCCATCAATTTGTGTTTATATTTTTCACTGTGTTCACATATCTAAGTTCCTAAGCCTATGCTTTTTTGTTCCACTAAGAATCTTCCTTGTTTTTACTGGTTTCTGGAAAAATCTCTATGTACTAACAATTTTCATTTTCTCTCTTATCTACCGTCAGTCGCTGATCCATGAAGCTTTTATTCCTTTTACTTACTAGTTTATAGTCCAATAAGTCCATGAGAAAATAGTTTTAATGTAAACCACTGTTGGCAAACATTTTATTTAAAGACTCAGTCTAATATTTTAGACTTTGTGGGCTGCGTATGGTCTCTTCTTTGTTTTTACAATCTTTAAAAGTGTAATGTTAGCTAATGGGCCATATAAAAGCAGGCCTCAAGTCTTAGTTTGTTGACCCCTGATGTAGATCAAAAGCCCTTCAATTATATATTACTGTGTCATCCCTCTTCAGAGATCACATCATAAGTTGAGCATCCCTAATAAAAAAAATTCCCTAATAAAAAAGTCACAACTTTTTGCTCAAAGTTTATGCTCAAAGGAAATACTCATTGGAACATTTTGGATTCTCAGATTAGGGATGCTTAACCAGTATGTATATATGCAAATACTCCAAAATCCAAAATCTGAAACACTTCTGGTCCCAAGAATTTCAGATAAGAGATATTCAACCTGTAATTGGTTTGAAGTATGAATCAGACAGTAGTCTACTATGAGTAGTAAAAATTAATTCTGGTGGTGTAAACTGTAATGCACTACAAACTATTTGTGTAATTGTAGATTAGTTTTTACTTCTTAATGTAATATTAATACCTTAGGTTTCTAAACTGTTAACCTAAGTAGTAATGGTTTATGAAAATATGAGTTCCCTAGATATATATAAGGGTTACAGAAATGCTTTTAATAATAGTGTCTCAAAAAGTGTGAATTGACTAATATCAAGAATATTGTTATAAAATGTTTTTGAACAGTAGTACTGCAGTATAATTAGTGAAAGATAAGAAAAAGTAACTCCTTACATAAAAAAATAATTCTTTTTTTAGTGAATTAATTAAAGATGATTACAATGAAACTGTTCACAAAAAGACAGAAGTTGTGATCACATTGGATTTCTGTATCAGAAACATTGAAAAAACTGTGAAAGTGTGAGTAGACTACTTCCTTACTAGTAGGGGTTAACTTATTAAATGTTCCATTTCTGTTTAATTGATTTAGTTATCCTTGGCACAATATGGCATGCTGTGCTAGGGTTTATATTAAAGATCAGCGGCTGGGCACGGTAGCTCATGCCTGTAATCCGAGCACTTTGGGAGGCCAAGGTGGGTGGATCACGAGGTCAAGAGGTCGAGCCCATCCTGGCCAACACGGTGAAACCCTGTCTCTACTAAAAATACAAAAATTAGCTGGGTGTGGTGGTACACGCCTGTAGTCCCAGCTACTCGGGAGGCTGAGGCAGGAGAATCACTTGAACCCAGAAGGCAGAGGTTGCAGTGAGCTGAGATCGTGCCACTGCACTCCAGCCTGGTGACAGAGCGAGACTCCATCTCAAAGAATAAAATAAAGATCAGCCTTAGATTAGTGATTACTTCACCATCACAAAGGCAAAAATGCCAGTTTTCTTGGTAAGAAATGAATACCATCTCTTAGTGGCATTTCCTCCCAGCCATTGGGTAGGAAAAGGTAATGGGAAAAACATCTCATTTCTATCTTGTAAAACAGAAACTGTGAATAAGAAAATAAGAAACCTGTAATCAACAAAGGAAATAGGAGGAGGTATTCTAGAACAGCCTTTTAGTAGTATTTTTAGAAGTATAGGAATTACTTTTAGTTTATTCTTACTTGTGAATCTTATTCTTGAGAACGTGTTTTGAAAGAATGATATTTTTAACTGCCGTCTTTCTAGAATATACTATTTGTGCTGCAGAGGAAATACAATAAATGAAATCAATAATCACTATTGACCTTCATTAATTCTGAAATGTATTTTTACTATTATCCTGACATATGATTACTTGAAATTAATTGGTCTTTTCTGTTTTATCCATCCCTTGATCTGCAAATTTGAAATAGAAGCAGATAAAATTCCTCCTTCAGGCAGGCATCATGGTTTTGTTGTTGTTGTTGTTGTTGCTGTTTTTTGAGACAGAGTCTCACTCTGTCATGTAGGCTGGAGTGCAGTGGCACAATCTCTGCTCACTGCAACCTCCGCCTCCCGGGTTCAAGTGATTCTCCTGCCTCAGCCTCCCAAGTAGCTGGGACTACAGGCGCATGCCACCATGCCCGGCTAATTTTTTGTGTGTATTTTTAGTAGAGATGGGGTTTTACCACGTTAGCCAGGATGGTTTCCATCTCCTGACCTCGTGATCTTCCCACCTTGGCCTCCCAAGGTGCTGGGATTACAGGCGTGAGCTACCACACCTGGCCAGCATCAGGTTTTTTTTTTAACAATCTGCTGGCTTATAGACTTTGAATCAGTTTTTTACTTTTAAATGGTTATGATGAAAGCTCAAATTATTATTTATAAAGCATCTTTTTAAAACTGTGTGTTGATTATACTCATTTAATTTTCTCTTTTGACTTTTCATATAGATATGAAAAGTTAATGAAGATCAACCTAGAAGCGGCAGAGTTAGGTGAAATTTCAGACATACACACCAAATTGTTGAGAGTAAGTATTTACAAAATTATGAAAATTGTAAGCTCATAACCTATTCCTTTGCTGGCACTATTAGATTTAAACGTTCTTAGGTGCTAGGCATGGTAGTACACACCTAGCTACTCAGGAGGCCGAGGCAGGAGGATCACTTGAACTGAGGCATTAAAGGCTGCCCCGAGTTATGATGGTGCCACTGCACCCTAGCCTGGGCAACAGCACGAAATCTTGTCTGTAAAATAAATAATTTAAATAAATAAACTTATAGAGATGATGTTTCTCACTGCAGAGAAATAATATTTTCCCATCTTTAGAAACTTCTTTACAATATTAAATACTCTTACTGCCTTGAAATTTTTTGTAACATATTCAAATGCCTACTGTAATTTAAACCTCTCTCTCTGTCTCTCTCTCTCTCTCGGTGTTTAAATCCATAGTGCTCTTGTGTTGTTGCTGTGGCAGTTAAAGCAAGTTCATAAATGTAATTTCACATGCAGTTAAATGTAAAGTGCTTGAGCTTGTTTAGAAATAGATTTAAATTAGGCTGGGCACGGTGGCTTATGCCTGTAATTCCAGCACTTTGGGAAGCCAAGGCAGGTGGATCACCTGAGGTCAGGAGTTCGAGACCAGCCTGGCCAACATGGTGAAACCCTGTGTCGTTAGCTGCGTGTGGTGGTGGGCGCCTGTAATCCCAGCTGCTTGGGAGGCTGAGGCAGGAGAATCACTTGGACCCAAGAGGCAGAGGTTGCAGTGAGCCAAGATCACACCATTGCACTCCATCCTGTGTGAAAAAAGCAAAACTCCCATCTCAAAAAAAAAAAAAAGATTTAAATTAGAAAATATTATCAAATTTTTTTCTAAAATAAAAAGTTAAGGAAAGAAAGATTTGAGATCCTCAAGGCAGTAATCACTTCTATAACTAGAAAAAGAAATGAGAACAAGTCTCTCCCCTGCTAAAAAATACAAAAGAATCTCAGGAAGTCTCTGAATCTCTTATTAATATTAATATATTTTCTTTTGGGGATCTCAAAATGTTTCTCATTTTTATGACATTCCTGTGAGACTGAGATTTCTTTTTTTAAAAAAAAACAAACAACAAAAAAAACAGAGTTTCCCTCTTGTTGCCCAGGCTAGAGTGCAATGGCACAATCTCGGCTCACCGCAGCCTCTACCTCCTGGGTTCAAGCGATTCTCCTGCCTCAGCCTCCCGAGTAGCTGGGATTGCAGGCATGTGCCACCACGCCCAGCTAATTTTGTATTTTTAGTAGAGATGGGGTTTCTCCATGTTGGTCAGGCTGGTCTGGAACTCCCAACTTCAAGTGATCTGCCCGCCTTGGCCTCCCAAAGTGCTGGGATTACAGGCATGAGCCACCTCGCCCGACCGAGATTAAGATTTCTTATGAGAAAGCATAGATGACTAATAGCTTGAGGTAATGGAGTCTTATGACATCAGGACTTCTCACTTCAAACCAACTACTTTTCCCTAGATTTCATTTTTTCTCTTTTTCTTTTTTTTGAGATGGAGTCTCGCTCTGTCGCCAGGCTGGAGTGCAATGGCGCAATCTCGGCTCACTGCAAGTTCTGCCTCCTGGGTTTGTGCCATTCTCCTGCCTCACTCCTGTGCCTAGCTTCCTATTGGAGACCTTAAAGAAATTTTTCCCACACAAAAGTAAAATTTATAAGTAGAAAAAATACCACATATATTCTGCACTCAAAAAATGATTCTTAAAAGTTTTTATCCATTGCCCTGCAGCAGTGGTTCTCAGAGTGACTCCTGGGTCACAGGGCTCAGTGGTTCACAGAACTTTGGGAGGCTGAGGTGGGCGGATCACTTGAGGCCAGGAGTTTGAGACCAGCCTGGCCAACATGGTGAAACCCTGTCTCTACTAAAAATACAAAAATTAGCCGGGTGTAGTGGCAGACGCTTGTAATCCCAGCTACTGGGGAGGCTGAGGCAAGAGAATCACTTGAACCTGGGAGATGGAGGTTGCTGTGAGCCGCGATCATGCCACTGCACTCCAGCCTGGGCGACAGAGACCCTGTCTCAAAAGATAAAAAATAAGAAGAGTGGCTTCTGGGCCAGCAGCTTCAGCCTCACATGGGAACTTATTAGAAATGCACATTTTGGGACCCCACCTCAGATGTGTTGAGTCAGCAACTCAGCTGGCAGAACCCAGCAAAGGCCCTTTCTAATAAGCCTTCCAGGTGATTCTTATGCTGCTAAAATGTGGGTAATCTTTTCATTTTCTTGTATGTGTATTATTAAATTATTATTACTCTACAAACATATGGTTGTTATTTTTACTTTTTGTATAACATTATAGTGTAGGCATTTTCCAGGTTCTTTTGGTAACACCATTTTCTTAATGATACCATGTTGCAGCCAGTGGATTTATTACAGTCTTACTTATTATTCCTCTACTGTTGGTACTTTAGTTTGCTTTTCACTCTTCTATGTAATGCTGTAAGAAATGACTTTTTCCATAAACTGTTTTCCATATATTGGATGTATAAGTTAACACATTCTAAACATTAATGTTAAAACAGACATAAAGCATAAAAACCAAGATATGTATTTGATCATATAAAAATTTAAGCCAGGCACAGTGGCTCATACCTATAATCCCAGCACTTTGGGCGGCCAAGGTGGGGTTAGACTGGTTGAGCTCAGGAGTTCAAGACCAGTCTAGGCAACACGGTGAAACCCCATCTCTACCAAAAAAAAAAACAAAACAAAAATTCTCAAGGCGTGATGGCACGCACTTGTAGTCCCATCTACTCAGGAGGCTTAAGTTGAGAGGATGACTTGAACTCAGAAGGCAGAGGTTGCAGGGAGCTGAGATTACGCCACTGCACTCCAGCCTGGGTGACAGAATGAGACTCTGTTTCAAAAATAAAATAAAAATTTAAGATCTCTATATGTTTAAAAAATGTTAGAACGCAAATAAGTTGGGAAAATGTGATAAAGGGTTTTTTATAAAAATAACTCATACAAATTGATAAGGAAAATAGTCTGCAAAAAAATAGATGAGCAAAGAACATTTAGAGACAATTTATAAATGAAGAAAATATGTCTGGTGAAAACACTCTTGAAAAAAATGCTCAAATCCAATAGCAAGAAAAAATTGCTTGTTATAACAGTAAGATACTATTTTTGTCTTTCAGATTTTCAAGGCTTAAAAAATTATAATGCCAGTGCTGACAAGAGTGTGGTTTAAAGAGCACCCTTGTTTTTTGCTAGTGGCAATGTCAGCTGCTACTGACAACATTATTTGAAAGGCAATAGTGTGTATCAGGACCTTTAAAATATTTGGACTTATTTATCCTTTAAGCCTAACCTTCATCCTTTCTTCATAAATTTTAGAAATACTGTATGCATTTCTGAGGTAGGTAAGTGATAAATTTCCTAAGCTTAAAATGAACAGAATCTTAGATGAGGTTTCTTTTCATTTTCTGTTTTTAAGAGGAGTTGCTTTGGTTTGGCCTCTTAAACAAGAAGAGCACAAATCTTGCTACCTACACAGTTGATACTTGGGACTATTCTAGTAGTTCTATTTAATTTTCACAACAGGGCTGTGAGATGGAGAATTAACCACTTTTTACAGATAAGGAAACAAGATTAGAAATATTTTACATGTGGTTTTAGAAGGGTATTGAATGAAATGTTTTATAAGATGTACTAGTGCTGGTCTCATGTTTTATTATCATACTGTACCCCTGGTGGAAATCAATGTAAGGAACTCTTTTGTATTTAAAAATGGAAATAATTACTGTGCCTTTGAATTGAAGTAATCTACAAAAGAAATGTGATCCAGACTTTAGACTTTGTTGGTACTGTGATAATCATTTCTGGCTTTCGGCAACCTGGATCTGAACCTTTGGTTTTATTTAGCTTTCCAGTTCTCAGGGAACAATAGAAACCAGTCTTCAGGATATTGACAGCAGATTATCTCCAGGTGGATCGCTGGCAGATGCATGGGCACATCAAGAAGGCACTCATCCAAAAGATAGAAAGTAAGTTATAGCTTTATGCGTAGTTTCTGCTCTTATTAATGTCCTTTTTCACATTGACTCAGTTAATTTATTTGAGTTTTTCTTCCTTAAATAGTGTAGAAAAACTACAAGTCCTGTTAAATTGCATGACAGAGATTTACTATCAGTTCAAAAAAGACAAAGCAGAACGTAGTAAGTAAAATTTGCTGTTTGTTAATTTAATAAATCCTTCTTAGTAATTAGTTATAATTCAGTTAAATTAATTTGGCATATCTGTAAGGGTGGCTTCTTAAGCTGTTTGTTTCAGAGATATGATTCTGTCAGGAAAAAGGTTGATTGTGTTAAAAAAAAAAAGCCCTATCCTTAAAATCAACCTTTTGGATACTTTAAATCAGGGTCATGAACTCCAGAACCTCTAAAGGCCAGGCAGGTAACAAAGGAATGAGATTGGCCAGTGGGGACTCATCTACAGGGGAGAGCCACTACTCAGATTCACCAAAGGTATTGCCCAGTCTTCCCATTTCTCAAAAAAAGCTAGAAATACAGAATTTGTTAGAAATATCTTGATTTTTAAATGTTAACAGTTAATTGTTTTTTACATTGTTATTTATAGACCAAATAAAAGCATCTGTGGGCCATAAGAAGCCCATGAGCCACAAATCTATGACATCTGCTTCAAACTCTTAGCCTTTTTGAAGCAGTGATCTCGAAAGAAAATATATTGTGTATAATGTTATGATTCTACATTAACAACAGTAATATATTTTCCTATTTCTAGGACTAGCTTATAATGAAGAGCAAATCCACAAATTTGATAAGTAAGTATCCAGATTATGTTTAATAATTAGTTATTTTTGGTGCTATTTTGGTTATCTTTATTATGATTCTTCTTAAAGTTGAAATTAATTACAATTAAAAATACATTTTAATCTTGATTTTACAGGATTGTTACAATATGTACACATTTTTGAGGTTCACACATCTGTTCCCTAATTGGGAAGTTACCATGATGGGAGAAGGAGGCGGGAGAAAGATTACTGTTCCAGTCAGTCACCTTCTGCCTCATGTGCTCTGATTACAGAAGGACAGATAATAGAGCACAGGCGAGGGCAGACTTAACCACCATCTTAACTTTAACCTCATTCAATAGGCATTTTTTTAACATCCATTTTGAACCTTCTCTTTATCTTCTTGCTGCTATAATGTCTTAGAAACGTTTACTTTCTACTGTAAATACTCTAAAGCCACAACAATCATTATAAGAAAAAGATACATTTCATATATTTGAAAATTTATAAATATCGAAAGTAGAAACAGTGACATTGGTTTAAGTGTCTTGGATTATTTCTAAATTACAGGCAAAAACTGTATTACCATGCAACCAAAGCTATGACGCACTTTACAGATGAATGTGTTAAAAAGTACGAGGCATTTTTGAGTAAGTCGGAAGAATGGATGAGGTGAGTAAACTTTTGGAATGATTAGTGGTTGACTGCACAATATAAATGTACATTTGAAGTAAGAATGTTTCACTAGACTGCATATCAGTTGATTCTTCTTGGTTTTCAGAAAGATGCTTCATCTTAGGAAACAGTTATTATCTCTGACTAATCAGTGTTTTGATATTGAAGAAGAAGTATCAAAATATCAAGACTATACTAATGAGGTAGGTACAGCTATCAAAAGAAAAAAAGCTTTTTTCTCATTAGGAAAAATTAAAATTCTTCTCAGTTTATAACTGATAGTGATTGACAGGGGAGAAATGGGATATAATGTGCCTGCATTCAGTTCTACTCACCAATTTTTAATATGTATTTTGAGCCAAGTTTTAAGAATGTAGATGTTTTACAACTAAAAACAGCTGATAAACCATTCTTTTATCAACTAAGAAAAGTTTCTTTCTTAAAAGGGTGTTGATTTAAGTATTGTATCATTGATAGTTTTGAAATCAAAATTTAAAGTTTTTATAAAGGACTTATTAAAAGCTGTAACACTTGATGTCAGATCTGTAGTAAGTACTTTTGTTCTGTGATTAATGTGGGGATTTTTTCTTTTTCTTTTTTTTTTTTTTGGATGTTTTAGTTACAAGAAACTCTGCCTCAGAAAATGTTTGCCGCTTCCAGTGGAATCAAACATACCATGACTCCAATTTATCCAAGTTCTAACACATTAGTAGAAATGACTCTTGGGTAAGAAACTATCATTTGGAAACTGTAGTGTTTCCATTTGCTTTCATTGCAGTTTGTGCTCTTGCTCTTACATTTTGAAATTTTTTATGTTTGTTGTAATACAATGTTTAATAAAGTTATTTATTGACTAGTTAAATTTAGAAAACTGAAACATAAACATCCTTCTAAAACATTTGCATACTTTTTCTGAGCAAAAGTGCTTGTTTATTTTATATAGTATGAAGAAATTAAAGGAAGAGATGGAAGGGGTGGTTAAAGAACTTGCTGAAAATAACCACATTTTAGAAAGGTGAGTAATACAAAAATTATTATTATGATTTTCTTTGCAATTGAGTTCATACACATCTGTACTTATATCTTCCCTGTGTCAATAGGTAAAGGGTCGTAAAGTCAGAACTCAGGTTTTTCTCTCTATGATTGCGTATTTGTGATGCCTTTTAATGGTTGATTAGTTCCATTTTATAGAAGCACTGGTTAATCAAATTACTTGCTTATTTGAATCAGTTTGTAAAGATCAAACTCTATTTACATTATTTTTATAACTTAATTCATTGGAATCATAATTTTCAATTTGGTGAGTCAGAGTTGCCTGTTAAGATTCCAGGACTCTGGTGCTGAGTAGCTCACAGAGTCCTCTGCACACCTCCTTGCAGGTGAAAGCCATAGGTAAATGCAGTACTTTGAGGAGCTAGGTGTCTGCTTATTATCTGCAGAATCCTAATAGATAAGGCCAAAAGAGATTTGAAAACCTGAAGAGGCAATAAAGCAATTTTTGGATGGCTGTTTTCCTTATCCTGATTCCTCAGAGAAATTAAGTCATATTCGGCTCTTTAATAGAACCCTTTCTTTTTCAAGCCCTTAGGTGCTCCTCTATGGGTTCTCAAACCCTTGTAATGCTAATAAAAATATTTCACATTTGGCCGGCCATGGTGGCTCACACCTGTAATCCTAGCACTTTGGGAAGCTGAGGCAGGCAGATTGCCTGAGCTCAGGGGTTCAAGACCAGCCTAGGCAACATGGCAAAATGCTGTCTCTACCAAAAATACAAAAATTAGCCGGGCATGGTGGTGCACACCTGTAATCCCAGCTACTGGGGAGGCTGAAGCACGAGGAATCACCTAAATCTGGGAGGTGGAGGTTGCAGTGAGCCAAGATCATGCCACTGCACTCCAGCCTGGGTGACAGAGCGAGACTCTGTCTCAAAAAAAAAAAAAAAAAAGGATATGGAATTTTTGGGTCAGAGAGTATGCCAATTTAAATTGTGTTGGGTTTTACTAATTTGGTTGTTTTTTTTTTTTTTCCTGAGACGGGGTTTCTCTGTTGCCCAGCCTGGAGTCCAATGGCACAATCTCAGCTCACTGTAACCTCCACCTCACAAGTTCAAGTGATTCGTCCTTCCTCAGCTTCCTGAGTAGCTGATTACAGGAGCCCACCACCACACCCAGCTAGTTTTTTGTATTTTTAGTGGAGATGGGGTTTCACCATGTTGGCCATGCTGGTCTTGAACTCCTGACCTCAGGTGATCCACCCACCTCAGTCTACCAAAGTGCTGGGATTACAGGCATGAGCCACCGCACCCGGTCAATTTTGTTCTTTAAAAGGGTGTTTGTTATAGTCCTAAACAGACAAAACCTATGCGTTTGGCAACATTGAATGTATAATGTCTTTTAAACGTTTGCCAATTTGTTTAGTAAAAACTGAGATCTTATTTTAATTTATATTTCTGTGGTTTATAGTGCTGTCAAACATCGTTTAATATGTTTGTTCAATTTCCATTTTTGGGGAGAATTACTCGTTAATTTTTAAAAATATTTTGTTTATAGTAATTATCTAACTTTTTTATAGTATACAGTTTACAGTTTCTTCACAGCTTTAGCTAAATCCTTTCAGGCTTAAAGATCACCAAGTAGAAGAGACTATAAAGATGTGCTTTTTTTTTTTTTTTTTTTTTTTTTGAGACAGAGTCTCACTGTGTCACCAGGCCGGAGTACAGTGGTACGATCTTGACTCACCGTAACCTCTGCCTCCCAGGTTCAAGCGATTCTCCTGCCTCAACCTCCCAAGTAGCTGGGACTACAGGCACACGCCATCATGCCGAGCTAATTTTTGTATTTTTAGTAGAGACAGGGTTTCACCATGTTGGCCAGGATGGTCTCGATCTCTTGACCTCGTGATCCACCTGCCTCGGCCTCCCTAAGTGCTGGGATTATGGGTGTGAGCCACCGTGCCTGGCCAAAGATGTGCTTGTAACAAACTTTTATATTTAACCACTTATTCCTTGAGGAATAAAGTCCCAACTTCCTAAACCACATTTAGTAAGTCAATTCCTCCTATGTTTTATTTGCAGATTTCTTGACAATATATGGGTGATATAACATGGCATAATCTTAACTTAAATGTTAAGTGACAAAACTAGTAATGGAAGCCAGATTTTGTTCAGAGTATTACACTACTCTGTCTCCATGTGGATAACCCACTATCACTTCAAATTTTTTTTTGAATCTAAAATCATCTGTCCTAACTCAATTTTCCCTCTAATCAATCTCCTTAATCCTGTTTGAAGGTACCACCTTTCTCCTATTCCCTTAAACATAAATTATTTTTGACACTTAATCTTCTTTATTCCCTCTCAACAAGTTTGGCTCCCATATTTCCCCTCGTCACCCTCATTCAGATTTCCTTTCCCTTTCATATGTGATGTATGGTAATAACCAACCTATTTTTTTCTTAACCCCAAGCTCTTCCCATCTGTCTTGGGTATTACAGCCAAAATCATCTTTCAGAATACTGATGTAATCATACGACTTATTTGGCTCAAAAGTTTCTAAACTCCTGTTACCTAAAAAGTCAAGTCTAAATTTATACTTCCATTCAAAGAGTATAATAGTCTGGTTCCAGCCTGTTCACCCAACTTTACTTCCCACTGCTCCCCAAAATAGCATTGTGTTCTCTAGCAAGGTATCATTTCTCAACTTCTGTTGGGTATGTCACACTCCCAACTCGGTATCTTTTTTTTTTTTTTTTTTTTTTTTTTTTTTTGAGACAAAGTCTCACTCTGTTACCCAGGCTAGAGTGTGGTGGCATGATCCCGGCTCACTGCAACCTCTGCCTCCTGGGTTCAAGCAATTCTGCCTCAGCCTCCTGAGTAACTGGGACTATAGGCATGTGCCACCACACCCAGCTAATTTTTGTATTTTTAGTAGAGAAGGAGTTTTGCCATATAGGCCAGGCTGGTCTCAAACTCGTGACCTCAAGTGATCCTCCTGCCTCGGCCTCCCAAAGTGCTGGGATTACAGGCATGAGCCACCTCGCCCTGCCCCAACTCTATCTTAGTTTATAAATCCCACCCCACCAGAAAGAAATTATCCAGTTCTTACTAACAGTTTCTTAATTACATCATTACGTCGGTTTTTCATGTATTTATGATAATACCATGCTGTTCCAGTAAGAAATAGAACAAATGGTAGTTGCTTAAACTCTTTAAAAATAAATAGCTATTTATTCCTCTGAAAAGTATTTTAAGGTTGGGGGCCTTTATACATAAATTCAACTTTTGAGATTACCTTTTTTCTTTTTGTGTGTGTTTTAGGTTTGGCTCTTTAACCATGGATGGTGGCCTTCGCAACGTTGACTGTCTTTAGCTTTCTAATAGAAGTTTGAGAAAAGTTTCTGTTTGCACAAGAAAATAACGCTTGGGCATTAAATGAATGCCTTTATAGATAGTCACTTGTTTCTACAATTCAGTATTTGATGTGATCATGTAAATATGTACAATATTGTAAATACATTAAAAAATATAAATTTTTGGCTGCTGTGAAGATGTAATTTTATCTTTTAACATTTATAATTATATGAGGAAATTGACCTCAGTGAGCACGAGAAGAAAGCCATGACCGACCAATGTGTTGACATACTGATCCTCTACTCTGAGTGGGGCTAAATAAGGCATTTTCTCTGACTGCCTACTGGAAATATTTTTAAGCGGAACCAAAATAGGCATCCTTACAAATCAGGAAGACTGAGTTGACACGTTTGTAAATGGTAGCACAGTGGCTACTGTGAGTGGGGAGCAGAACCGTACCACTGTTATACTGGGATAACAATTTTTTTGAGAAGGATAAAGTGGCATTATTTTATTTTACAAGGTGCCCAGATCCCAGTTATCCTTGTATCCATGTAATTTCAGATGAATTATTAAGCAGACATTTTAAAGTGAATTCATTATTAAAAACTACTCATTTTTTTCCTTTGGCCATAAATGTATAATTGTCATTAAAATTCTAAGGTCATTTCAACTGTTTTAAGCTGTATATTTCTTTAATTCTGCTTACTATTTCATGGAAAAAAAATAAATTTCTCAATTTTACTGTAAAGAGTTCATGTGTTTCTATGTATTCAGTTTGTGAAGCAAAAGTTGTCTTTTGAAAGTAACAATATAGATGGTAATCATAAACTACTCTCAGAATATTGGATGTAGGAACAATTTTGTGTCTCTTCTAAACCCACTAATTCTAAATTTAGTATAGAAGTTCTTTCATATACTTAGGGTATACAAATTGAAAAGAAACATTTTCTTTTTTTTTTTTTTGAGACAAGTCTTGCTCTGTAGCTCAGGCTGGAGTACAGTGGTGTGATCTCTGCTCACTGCAACCTCGGCCACCGAGGTTCAAGCAGTTCTCCTGCCTTAGCCTCCCAAGTAGCTGAGATTACAGGCGTGCACCACCACACCTGGCTAATTTTTGTATTTTTAGTAGAGATGAGGTATCACCATGTTGGTCAGGCTGGTCTCAAATTCCTGGCCTCAAGTGATCTGCCCACCTCAGCCTCCTAAAGTGCTGGGATTAGAGGTGTGAGTCACCACGCCCAGCCAAAAAGGAATTGTTTTCTCTGAAAAATCTACCCAGAGTTCTAGACCAAAGGATTGTGCTTAGCAAGAAATTATTTCATCATTTTATCCAACAGGACTTTTCTTTCTTTTGGTTTTGGTTTCTGGCTTTTCAGACTGGTGAAGTGTGATTACATACAATCTGCATATCATAAAAAGAACATATCCTAAAGAAAAATAAATTTGTGTACCAAGAACATCAGTAACCATCAGTTTTAAGAGATAAGAAGATTAGAATTTTATGTGAGATTATGATGCATTATTGTAGTGGATAATTTTAGGCATCATATGTACACATAACAAATAAATGCAAGGGTGAATGCCTTTATTTAAATAATACAGTTATCCACTGTCAGTTACCTGTTTAGTTTGAGAGTGTGTGGGGCAAGGAAGTATTTAATCCCTCTTTAATTTTCCATTTGACCATCTAATATGGGTATCTTGTATAGTTTAAAAGCTTACATCACTGAATATTAGATAAAATTTTACTCAAATTATGTGATTATTTGATATATTTGCCAATTTAGTTTTTATTTCAGCACCTCTAGCAAAGAACACCAATAAATAGAAATTTTATGTGGAGATTGTATTTTTATTAATAGTATTGATAGGAATATATCTATTCCACGGTAGTATTTTTTAAGTTTGACTCTTTTATTCCCCCATTACAGTGACATGGAAGAGAAGCATTCTTGCTTTCAAGAGATATATTGTATTTTTATTAATAGTATTGATAGGAATATATCTATTCCACAGTAGTATTTTTTAAGTTTGACTCTTTTATTCGCCCATTACAGTGACATGGAAGAGAAGCATTCTTGCTTTCAGTATTTTACCCTCAAAAATGCATCCTCATTCAAAATATTTATTTTTTGAAAACATTTTAAATAAATAAATGCATGGTGATACCAGTCTGCTAATTTTCAGTGACTATTTAAATGAAATTAGCTTTAAAATAAGTTGTATCTTCACTTTAGTAGTCTTTTTTAAATATTATATTTTGAAAAGATAGCAATTAATGGTATAAAAATAGTATATATAACAAATAGACGGGTGTGATGGCTCATGCCTATAATCTCAGCACTATGGGAGGCTGAGGCAGGGATATCACTTGAGATCAGGAATTCTATACCAGCCTGGGAAACATAGCGAGAGCCCTGTCTCGACAAAAAAACATGTTAATTAGCCAGGCATGCTGGCATGTGCCACAGTCCCAGCTACTCAAGGCTGAGCTGTGAAGACTGCTTGAGTCGAGGAGTTAAAGCTTACAGCAAGCTATGATTGCCAGCCTGGGTGGCAGAGAGAGGCCCTGTCTCAAAAAATTAAAATAGAAGAGTTAGTAGATAGAACTCTTAGCATAAAACAAGTTAAAGTACGGACAGCGGAAAAAATAAAAGTGAAATAAGTGAATATAAAGTATATGAAAAGAAGGGATAGCTTTGGCCAGGTGCGGTGGCTCACGCCTGTAATCCCAACACTTTGGGAGGCCAAGGCGGGCGGATTGCCTGAGGTCAGGAGTTCGAGACCAGGCTGGCCAACATGGTGAAACCCTGTTTCTACTGAAAATACAAAAATTAGCCGGGCATGGTGGCAGATGTCTGTAATCCCAGCTATTTGGGAGGCTGAGGCAAGAGAAACGCTTGGACCTAGGAGGCAGAGGTTGCAGTGAGCCAAGATTGCGCCACTGCACTCCAACCTGGGCAACAAGAGTGAGACTTCGTCTCAAAAAAAAAAAAAAAAGGATAGCTTCAAGTAAATAAACAGGAATGTAAGGTTAGGAAAGAAATGGGAAAAATAATCCCATTAAGTCTCCTAAAATTTGAGCTGCCAGCCGGGTGCAGTGGCTCATGCCTGTAATCTCAGCACTTTGGGAGGCTGAGGCAGGCCAATTACCTGAGGTCAGGAGTTCGAGACCAGCCTGGCCAACATGGTGAAACCCCGTCTCTACTAAAAATAAAAAATTAGGCTGAGCATGGTGGCTCACACCTGTAATCCCAGCACTTTGGGAGGCTGAGGTGGGTGGATCACGAGGTCAACAGATCAAGACCATCCTGGCCAACATGGTGAAACCCCATCTCTACTAAAAATACAAAAAATAGCCAGGCGTGGTGGCATGCGCCTGTAGTCCCAGCTACTTGGGACGCTGAGGCAGGAGAATTGCTTGGACCTGGGAGGCAGAGTTGCAGTGAGCTGAGATTGTGCCACCTGCACTCCAGCCTGGCAACACAACAAGACTCCATCTCAAAAAAATAAATAAATAAAAATAAAATAATTAGCTGGGTGTAGTGGCACGCACCTGTAGTCCCAGCTACTCAGGAGGCTCAGGCAGGAGAATCACTTGAACCCGGGAGGTGGAGGTTGCAGTGAGCTGAGATCACACCACTACACTCCAGTCTGGGCAACAGAGTGAGACACCATCTCAAAAAAAAAAAAAAAAAAAATCCAGCTGCCATTATTTTGGAGGTTACCAAATTATTGGCTTATAGACCTGATTATACCATGTCAAAAAGAAATGCTTCTTAGATATTAAAAAATCAACATTTCTTTACAAATGGTAGTGTCTTTATCAATAAATTATCCAGAAAAAAATTACAATAATCCTGAACTTTTTATGGTTGTTTTGGTTTAGATTGTTTTTATTTCTTTGGTTTTTGTTTTTGCAATAGTGTTTACCTTTTGTGGTGATCTGTGTTAAAAGTAAGAGATAGATTGTTTAGAATTAAGAAAGGAACTATCAGTAGGAATAAGCACTCTCAACTGAAATGTCAACAATTTATTCCCTTTTCAGAATTACAGCCACCACCAGAGCTAGTCTTTTTTTTTTTTTTTTTTTTTTTTTTTGAGATGGAGTTTCACTCTTGTTGCCCAGGATGGAGTGCAATGGTGCAGTCTCGGTTCACTGCCACCTCCGCCTCCCGGGTTCAAGTGATTCTCCTGCCTCAGCCTCCCAAGTAACTGAGATTACAGGTGCCCACCACCATGCCTGGCCAATTTTTGTATTTTTATTAGAGATGGGGTTTCACCATGTTGGTCAGGCTTGTCTCAAACTCCTGACCTCAGGTTATCCGCCTGCCTCAGCCTCCCAAAGTGCTGGGATTACAGGTGTGAGCCACCACACCTGGCCAAGAGCTAGTCTTTTGTTTCTAATTTCACCTTACTCAGATGTGTTTTATACATTGTGCTTTGTCTTTGAGAGCTGCAGAAAATTTACAATTACTCAAACAAAATTTTGAAACTGGTAAGTGCTGGGGCAGACACAGTTGAAGGGAAAAACATTTAAAGAAATCTTACCAGTACTGTTTTAGCTGGATTCTCCACCCCACATCCCACTTTTAAGAAAACCTGAAAAACTCTTACACTGTTGTTTTAGTTGGACTTGCTCCCCACTTGTCACTTACAAGAAGAATATGTCCAAATTCTTAAGAAATACTGAAAGTGGAATAGAAAACAAAAACATCTGATCTGGAAATAAAAACTGGCAATATAATAATATCCCTTGTTTCTCTTTAGAGAGTAAATCAGCTCCAAAAATTTGTTGTGGCATATAAAAAGCAAGCATCAGGCTGTTTAAGCGACTTAACTCCTAAATGAATATATGAATAAGTTTATTTCTTTTGACATAAACAGAAGGCACAAAGACCAACTGTTAGACATAGTCTCAGGAGTGATGATGGGAACCTCAGTGCGAGCTGCGTGGTAGACAACTAGGCATTGATGTCTGCTGAAATGCTGAAAGGGATTCAATAATGTTAGAAGTTCTAGAGAATTGTTCAATAAATGGTTAAAGATCAAAATAGGACCCTGGGGGAAAATGTTCTTTTGCACTTTTTTTTTTTTTAAATACGGTCTCGCTCTGTCACCCAGGCTGGAGTGCAGTAGTGCAATCATAGCTCACTGCAGCTTCATCTGGATTCTAGCAGTCCTCCCACCTCAGCCTCCTGAGTAGCTGGGACTATAGGTACATGCCACCACACCCAGCTTTTTTGTTTTGTTTTTTTGTTTGTTTGTTTTTGTAGAGACAGCACTTTGTTGCCTAGGCTGGTCTTGAGCTCCTGGGCTCAAGCAGTTCTCCCATCTCAGCCTCCCAAAGTGCTGGGATTACAGGTGTGAGCCCCTGTGCCTGGCACTTTTACACATTTTTTGACTCATAAGAACTAATTTTTTTTTCTGGGATAAATTCCTGCCAAAGTTTAAAATAGGTTTCATTTATCCAGTAAAAATGCACAAAACAAATGGGATCAAGGCTACGGCTTTGGGAGATTGCTTGCCCATCACCACTAAGTCCTGCAACTTACCACTGATAATTCTGTTGGAAATTGAGTTAGTTGATACTGGTTTTTTTTTTTTTTTCACTCCTCTATGAAAATAATTGTGTTTTTATGAACGAGGTCAGGAGGTCCGTGCTTGAAAATTACCAAGTGTTGCATTAGGTTAGAGCTTCTTTTAAAAAAGCTTAAAACTCTTTCTTTAGAAAGAACATCTATTAATACAGTTTCTAGTTATGAGGGCCAAGGCCTAAAGGACAAGCCAAAAGAATGACAGAGGAAGGGGATTTAGGGCTAACAGGTGGTCCCCAGACATATTGGCTGAAAGGCAGTTCACAGCTAAAGTGTCATATGTGGGTGTTAACTATGCTTCTCATCCATGCTCTCTGTAGCGAGTCGTTCTGGAACTCTCCTGGTTCTCACTATGGCCATAAGAAGTGACTTTCATGAGACCTTCAGAAGAATAGCGCGGCTCTTTTACTGGTTCCCCAAATCACTGACCTGCTCAAAGAATCGGAAATCCAAGCTGCCCTGGAGCCAAGGTGGGGGTAAGTCACCTCAGGCTAATGCCTTATTTCAAACCCATGTTTTTCTGTTACGTTTTTAAATGGAGCCTCCCTCAAGTGGGCAGGGAGGCGTGGGAAAAAAAAGTCTTGAAGCCTTTAAAAGGTATTTTCCCACTTGGTCATCTGGAGGGAAAATTGAGAGAAAATAAAGGTAAGCATTTTGAGGCTGAAGTATTAGAAGCCATGAACACTGTTACAATTCAATTGTATGCTTTTTAGGCATTTCGATTCCGAAAAGTTGACTAGAGAGAGATGGAGAATGTTTAGTATTTAAAAACAACAAAAACAGCTCTTATTCTCAGGGACTCTTAACTTGTCCTAGTACTAAAACATCTTAGAATAAACAGAACACAAAAAATAAGTCACAATGAGTTCCCCTCCTTTCCATAGGAAACTAAAAAGGTCAGTGGGCCTTAAATCTCTTTTATTTGCATCAGTTTATGCATCACATTTTAGTCAGGTATTTCTTGATGTGAGAATTTAAAGCACCTTATATTTGCTACCACATAAAGCCCTGCTTTTTCTGTCCAGTCCTGCCTGACTGGAATATGCAAGGGTCAGAGGAGAGGGGGTTAAAGGGAGTAGATGACCCCTCCAAGTCTGGTATCTGCAGTTCCCGCAGGAGCCCAGCTTTCGCCTTCATACTCTGCAGCACTGGTTGTACTACTTACACTACTTAAGCCAATTCTCTCACTTCATAATGTTTCATCTTGCAACTGAATCAAAATTCTAATTATGTTTCTTTCACACCCGTATAGCTCAGCATTTTATGTAAGTGCTTAACAATTACATCAATCGTATTATGTGTTTGATACATTATCACACATAATCTGATGATGTGCCAGATTATCCAGTGCCAGATCCTCCTTTAAAAACAGAAGTGAAGACTAGGCCCCGTGGCTCACGCCTGTAATCTCAGCACTTTGGGAGGCCAAGGTGGGTATATTACCTGAGATGAGGAGTTCAAGACCAGCCTGGCTAACATGGTGAAAACCAGTCTGTACTAAAAACACAAAAAAATTAGCTGGGTATGGTGGCTGGTGCCTGTAATCCCAGCTACTCAGGAGACTGAGGCAGGAGAATCGCTTGAACCTGGGAGGCGGAGGTTGCAGTGAGCCAAGATCATGCCATTGTACTCCAGCCTGGGCAACAAGAGCTAAACTTCGTCTCAAAAAAAAAAAAAAAAAAAACACACACAGAAGTGATTATGATCTATAATCACCAAGGCGTGATTAAGAAATTTATTTAAACGCATGCAGGCCGGGCACAGTGGCTCACGCCTGTAATCCCAGCACTTTGGGAGGCCAAGGCAGGCGGATCACCTGAGGTCGGGAGTTCCAGACAAGCCTGACCAACATGGAGAAACCCATCTCTACTAAAAATACAAAATTAGCTGGGTGTGGTGGTGCACACCTGTAATCCCAGCTACTTGGGAGGCTGAGGCAGGAGAATTGCTTGAAAACCCAGGAGGCGGAGGTTGCGGTGAGCCGAGATTGCGCCATTGCACTCCAGCCTAGGCAACAAGAGTGAACCTCCGTCTCAAAAAAAAAAAAAAAACATGCAATTCATTTAAAAAAGAAATAAGAAATTTATAAAATATAATGCCTAGGACATTTCAATCATCCATTTTTTCTTTAATTTTTTTTCATTCTTTCTCACTGTCAAAATAGGGATAATATCAAGTCTCTGTTTATATGTACCATTCTTCAGATATGGATTAGCACAATTTGGGATGTTAGAGCCCCAAGAGAACTTAAGAAAAATCATCTTCACCAATTGCTTCATTTTAAAGATAAGCAAAAAGGCTGGGGGCGGTGGCTCAGGCGTGTAATCCCAGCACTTTGGGAGGCCAAGGTGGGTGGATCATTTGAGGTCAGGAGTTCGAGATCAGCCGGGCCAACATGGTGAAACCCCGTCTCCACTAAAAATACAAAAATTAGCCGGGTGTGGTGGTGGGTGCCTATAATCCCAGCTACTTGGGAGGCTGAGCCAGAAGAATCACTTGAGCCCAGGAGGTAGAGGTTGCAATGAGCTGAGATGGCGCCACTGCACCCCAGCCTGGGCAACAGAGCAAGACTCAGTCTCAAAAAATAAAAATAAGATGAGCAAACTACCTCCAGAAGGTTAGATACCTTAACCTCCCAAAACTATTACATAGGCACAACCAGAGCTTTATCCCAGATTATCTAATTCTTGGTGTGCTGCTCTTTTTATCACACCACAGAGCAATGGTGAGTAAGTAACAGAATATGAACATACGAATCCTCACTGAATATTTTACTTAAAGCTTTCATCAGTAGAAAATCTATACTTAGAAAGTTTGATTATCTATTTTTCCAAAGTAAAGCTTGTTAGTTTTCTTATTACTGTGGAGATTGATAGCCTGATTCCAACAATCTTTTCACTTACACACAATATTATGAAAGAAAGTTTTTTTGTTGAGGCCAAGCGCAGTGGCTCATGCCTGTGATCCTAGAACTTTGTGAGGCCGAGGCAGGGCAGATCACTTGAGGTCAGGAGTTTAAGACCAGCCTGGCCACCATGGTGAAACCCCATGTCTACTAAAAATACAAAAATTAGCCAGGCATGGTGGCAGCCACCTGTAATCCCAGCTACTCGGGAGACTGAGGCAGAAGAAGTGCTTGAACCTGGGAGGCGGAGGCTGCAGTGAGCTGAGATTGCACCACTAGACTGCACGCAGCCTGGGTGACAGAGTGAAACTCCGTCTCAAGAAAAAAAATCCTGTTGAAATATTACTCTATGATAATGGGATTATTTAAATATGTGCTTTATAGGATTATATCCCCTCAAGAGCAAGAACTATCTTTTCTTCTATCTCCAGTGTTTAGCATAGTGTTTTGTATTTTGTATGTGGGCAGTCAATAACTATTTGCTTTACTGAATTGACTTATGAAGACAGCCCTATGGAATTTTGAGTTAAAAAAGAATGAATTTATTCTTAGAAATCTGCTAATCCCTGGGGATCCTTGCTCCACCCTTCTGTGTAGATTAATGGATTGTGGCAACCATCAACATCACATTGTCTCTCTAGGATTAAACTTTCTGTCACTCATCAATATCCTAGAGTCATCTAAAGGTTGACAGAAATATGTCAAAGTTTCCCTAAGTACCTTCATCCCGATCAACCCCGCTTGAAAATGTAAATGGTCTCAGGGCAAAACCAGTGCATGATATTTTAATACTAATTAAGTGAAGGCTCCCCAATGGCTTTACTCCCTGTAACAGCACAATTCAGCTGACTCTCCCTGCAGCTCTCTTCTGTCTACCCTAGAAGACAGTAAGTTACACCAAGGCATGATTTAGGAAGAAATACAGAAGGAAAGTCGTAAATCTGAATTCGGTACATATTTTACACACCGTGGTAATCTATGGTCTTGAAGGAGGAGAATGGGGAGGGGTGTATGAGAAAAGCCCACATTCCATGGCCTGGAGCCATTTCTAATCTAGTTGAGGAACCCAAACTATATATAAAAAACAGAGTTCACGAGCATTGTAGGCTGCTGGGAAGATCAAGGGACTTCAGAGTCAGACCTGGCTACTGAGAGCTGTGCTACTTTGAGAGCTTGTGGGACTTCAGAGTCAGAGCTGGTGTGCTACTGAGAGCTGTGTGACTTTGAGCAAGTCACTTAGATCTCTCTGATGTGGGCTTTCTTGTCTGTAAAATGTGCAGATTGGACTTGATCTTAAAGGTTCCTTCCAGTTTCATAAATGCTGTGAAACTAAGACAGTAATACAAAGCAGCAGCAGAGTTGCTGAAGAGCAGCATGGAGGAAAGTTTATTGATGTCAGATAGTATACCACCATGTCATTCATCTGCAGAAACAGGACTGGCATTGCTCACTGTCATAATATCTGAGACCTTATGTTAAACCCTGCTTAAGGAGTTTACATACCAAATGCATACATGCTCTTTTTAAAAAACAAATATGAGATCTGGTGAAACCCTGTCTCTACTAAAAATACAAAAATTAGCCAGACGTGGTGGCATGCACCTGTAACCCCAGCTACCCCGGAGGCTGAGGCAGGAGAATCACTGGAACCCAGGAGGTGGAGGCTGCAGTGAGTCGAGACCGCGCCACTGTACTCCAGCCTGGGCGATAGAGCAAGATTCTGTCTCAAAAACAAAACAAAACAAATTTGAGATCTAGACTCTCCATATATAGGATGAGCCCTAAATTTTAGGCTCCTGCTTATGGAAACTGACCTCCTTTTCTGTGTAACCTGCTCCAGGGCACTTTGGGGTTCCCAGCAGTCATCCTGGTCATTTAATTTCTGTGGCAAGGACATCACTTTCACAGCCTAGCTCTTGAACATTTCTTTTCCAAATCATTACTAATGCCCAATCAAACATTGTTTCCAGGACACCCCGTTGAAGACAAAAGCCTATCCTATTAATTTATTTTTAAAAATATTTTTTCAGTTCCTTTTCATCATGACTTATAAGACAAACTCACTCTCAGGATGGTCAGAAAATCAGAGCTAGAAGACCTACCTGTTTTCAGACAGTCTCTTTACACTAACGATCTTCTCTGGCTCTCCCTTTCACCCCTTCCTGCCCCATGTTTTAGCAGTTACTGAGATTGCATGACCGAATGGAAGTCTACTGCTTCTTGTAAGGAGGCAGATGTAAGCACATCTGGACAACACAGAAACCCACCTCTCACCACAGGGAAGAAGAGAATGGAGGGGGCTGCTTATTAGACAGCACCCCATTTGTCTCCAGCATTGTATGGCTTTCTCAAGGACACTTATGTAGATCAGAAGCCCTAAGAGAGAGAACTGCCGTGGAAGAACTGGCAGAGGAACACTCTAGCATGGATACTCTAGTGTCTTGTCTGCTGGAGGGCAGGATGTAACCTCCTGGTAGAATGTATTCTCTGTGCATCAGTGGGGCAAAAGAAAGGCTAATGGACAAGATGACATCACAAAATCTGTTCTATATTTAGTGGCCTGTAAAAGCAAATGATCAGCCGGGCACAGTGGTGCATGCCTTTAGTCCTCACTACCCAGGAGACAGAAGGGTCACTTGAGGCCAGAAGTTCAAGTCCAGCCTAAGCAATATAGTGAGGGCCCCATCTCTGAAAAAAAAAAGGCAAATTGTCTCTAAGTGAGAGGGAGCCAGCTTGAAACAAATATGGAACTATCACTGTAAAAGACTATTTATTTTTCCTCTGCAAGGAGAGAGGAAAAAGTTTAGATGCAGAAAAAAATATTTTCACGCACAGAGTTCTTACCAATGGTTTAACGATAACTCAGACCCTTGACAATATTATCAAGCCATTATAACACACACAAAAAAATCAATAGTTATTAGTTCCTGAAATACAAAAGCAAAGAATGGAGAGGGGTCTCCTACATTAAATACAATTCCCTCTGCTTAAGGCAATCGAGCCCCTTTTATTCTGAGGCACTGCTCTAATGAGCAATCTTACTCATACCAATGTTCCTCAAACTACAGTCACTACAACTTTAAATCGTCCTCAATAAAGTTATATCAGGAGGTAGCATAAGTTTGTTGGAAGAAAATAACAATCCCATGAGAAACTGGCTGATGGTTGGTCAAAAATAAAGACATTGCTTCTGAGGGTTTCTGCCCTCATCCAAAAAGTGAAGCTGTCCTGACTGCTGACCCAAGAACCAGCAGTCTCCCAGAAGGTGAAATGTACAAACAGAAGCCCTCCCGAAGCAAATCGTTCAAGCATAGATGGGGCTGAGAAATGTTCTCAGAGACACACAACATATTACACATTGCACAAGCAGCTAAAAGACAGAGATGTTAAAAACCAGATTTCAGGCTGGGTGCAGTGGCTCATGCCTGTAATCTCAGCACTTTGGGAGACTGAGGCTGGCGAATCACCTGAGGTCAGGAGTTCGAGACCAGCCTGGCCAACATGGCGAAACCCCGTCTCTACTAAAAATACAAAAAAAATTAGCCGGGCGTAGTGGCAGGCGCTGGTAGTCCCAGCTACTCGGGAGGCTGAGGCAGGAGAATGGTGTGAACCGGGAAGGCAGAGCTTGCAGTGAGCCAAGATCGTGCCACTGTCCTCCAGCCTGGGCGACAGAGTGAGACTCTGTCTCAAAAAAAAAAAAAAAAATACACACACAAAAATTAGCCAGTCGTGGTGGTGGGCGCCTGTAATCCCAGCTACTCGGGAGGCTGACACAGAAGAATTACTTGAACCCAGGAGGCGGAGGTTGCAGTGAGCTGAGATCACACCACTGCACTCCAGCGTGGGCCATAAGAACAGAACTCCGTCTCAAAAAAAAAAAAAAGCCAGATTTCACCAGAAGATAGCAAAGTCTGATTAGAACTCTCAGATCTCAGGAGATATGTAATACCCTAACAGTGAAGGGCCAAAGGAGATTGTGATCATGTCCAGATTCAGTACAAATCCTATGCAGCTGGAGACAGAGAGACCTTGGGCAGGTGAGACTTAAGGGGTCTCAGATACGCACATTATTACTGAGGCAAGACTCCCCTCCCGGTTGCAGCAGCAAGGCTCAAATCTCAAGAACCTCCAAATTGTTCTGGTCCAATCAGCCTAAGCCCCCTGGAGACAAACCTGTAGACCATGCAACCATGGAGAGACCTCAAACCAGAGGAACTGTGCAGTATCTCATCAAAGGAAATTACAGAGCTATTCTAGGATTTAGAAGAAGGGTGGGATTTACGGTTAGTTGGTTGGTTGGTTGGTTTTGAGAGGGAGTCTCACTCTGTTACCCAGGCTGGAGTGCAATGGCAGGATCTCGGCTCACCACAACCTCTGCCTCCCGGGTTCAAGCGATTCTCCTCCCTCTCCCTCCTGAGTAGCTGGGATTTCAGGAGCATGCCACCACGCCCAGCTAATTTTTGTTTTTTGGGTTTTTTTTGTTTTTTTGTTTTTTTGAGACGAAGTCTCGCTCTGTCGCCCAGGCTAGAGTGCAGTGGCCGGATCTCAGCTCACTGCAAGCTCCGCCTCCCAGGTTTACGCCATTCTCCTGCCTCAGCCTCCCGAGTAGCTGGGACTACAGGCGCCCACCACCTCGCCCGGCTAGTTTTTTGTATTTTTTTAGTAGAGACGGGGTTTCACCGTGTTAGCCAGGATGGTTTTGATCTCCTGACCTCGTGATCCGCCCGTCTCGGCCTCCCAAACTGCTGGGATTACAGGCTTGAGCCACTGCGCCCGGCCTGTATTTTTTTTTTTTTTGGTAGAGATGGGATTTCACCATGTTGGTCAGGCTGGTCTCGAACTCCTGACCTCATGATCCTCCTGCCTCAGCCTCCCAAAGTGTTGGGATTACAGGCGTGAGCCACAGCGCCCAGCCTCTATTTTTTTTTCTTTTTTCTTTTTCTTCTTTTTTTTTTTTTTTTTTTTTTGCTCTGTAGCCCAGGCTGGAGTGCAGTGGCATGATCTCGGCTCACTCCGCCTCCCAGGTTCAAGCAATTCTCCTGCCTTAGCCTCCTGAGTAGCTGGAACTACAGGCACGTGCCACTACGCCCAGCTAATTTTTGTATTTTTAGTAGAGACAGGGTTTCACCATGTTGGCCAGGATGGTCCTGATCTCTTGACCTCGTAATCTGCCCACCTCGGCCTCCCAAAGTGCTGGGATTACAGGTGTGAGCCACCGTGCCCGGCCAGAATTTAGGTTAAATTTAAATAAAGTAGTGTTTCCATAGGTGCAAAGCAGGGCTGTGTGGGAAGGGGTCAACATCAGGTCTGGACTGCAGAGGGGTATCCAGGCTCCTGTTTCCTTAGAAATCACACAAAATTCGTATCTGAATTTCTGCACCTGGCTTGGAAATCGAGGCTGCCTTTTTTGTGTCAGTGTGACTTAGATCCTCCAGGCAATAGTGGGATGTTTCACTGCTGCTGATGTTTATTTCAATTAGCAAAGTTTCTCATAGTGCATGGCTTTAGGGATTTCTTAGGGGATCATTATGACACTTTATAGCTGCCGTGTGTCCCTGAGAGAAATAAATATTAGCATTTTCTATCTCTATCTTCGCGATCTGATGAACAGTAGGAAAGAGTTGAACTTTCTCTGTCCAAACTAATTTGTACCACCTTGTTAGTTATTGTTGTATTTTTTAAAATTTTTGTTTTCTTTATCTCTAATTCTTTCCATGTTTGCCAATAGCTTCCCAATACAATTTTTCATATAATAAAACATTTTATTTATTTTATTTATTTTATTTTTTTATTTTTTTAAATTTTTTTCTTTGAGACGAAGTCTTTCTGTGTCACCCACGATGGAATACAATGCTGCAATCTCTGCTCACTGCAACCTCCACCTCCCGGATTCAAGCGATTCTCCTGCCTCAACCTCCCGAGTAGCTGAGATTATAGGCATCCACCACCACACCCAGCTAATTTTGGTATTTTTAGTAGAGTCAGGGTTTCACCATGTTGGCCAGGCTGATCTCGAACTCCTGACCTCAGGTGATCAACCTGCCTCCGCCTCCCAAAGTGCTGGGATTACAGGCATGAGCCACCATGGCTGGCCTAATTAAACATTTTAGATAGCTGAGCACTTCTACACCCCCACCTCCACCCCAGATCCCTCTTTTTTCCTTGATTCCCTCCTTTCTCTTGTTCCAATGTGGACAGTTTGTTTTCCAGGCCTGGTTGGGCCTTTATCCTGGGAATTCCCTTTACCTCTTTCTTGAGTTGGATCATTTACTTCTTGAGTCCTCCTTCTCCTTTGTTTAATCCTTCATTGTAGTGTGGAACATCTAGTAGCTTTCTGTAAAATGGGTATGTGAAAGGCATTTCATGTCTAATATTCAGAAATTTCCCTATAAAGTGCTTTGGAGTGAGCTTTTAAATTTATTTATTTATTTGTTTGTTTGTTTGTTTAAGGATGGGGGACTCATTATGTTGCCCAGGCAGGTCACGAACCCCTGGGCTTAAGCAATCCTCCCACTTTAGCCCCCTGAGTAGCTGGGATTACAAGCATGAGCCACCGCACCTGGCTTAAAAAGTATTTATTTAACCAGACACTCATTAGGCCCTTTTAAGCTAAAAACACATGTCTTTCAGTTATGGGAAATTTTCTTGCATTATTAATTATCTTCAATGTCCATTTCAGTAGTGCATATATGGTTCAGTATTAGGAAGCTATTAATGTAATTCACCATATCAATGGATTTAAAAGATGGAAAAAGCCTATGATATTTTCAATATATGTTGTAAAGGCATATAATAAAATTCACCATGTATTTCTGAGTTTTTTTAAATCTTAGTAAAATAGAAATGGATGGAAATAGATTTTCTTGACATGATTTTTATACATCCCACAAACTAAAACCCAACATCAATGTCTGATATATTGCCATTAAAGTGAGGAATAAGCAAGAATTTCCACTATTACCACTAATACGTAATATTGTTCTAAACATACCATAAGATGCAAAAACCCAGTGGGATAGAATGTGACTGAAAATTTTTGGAAAGGAAAAGATACCACTGGCATTATTTACTCCCAACATGATTATATATCAGGAAAATTAAAAAAAAAATAATTAACTGAAAATAAGGAATCCTGGCTGGGTGCGGTGGCTCACGCCTGTAATTCTAACACTTTGGGAGGCCAAGGCGGTTGGATCACCTGAAGTCAGGAGTTCGAGACCAGCCTGACCAACATGGTGAAACCCCGTCTCCACTTAAAAGACAAAATTAGCAGGGCATGGTGGTGCACGTCTGTAATCCCAGCTACTCAGGAGGCTGAGGCAGGAGAATCGCTTGAACCCGGGAGGCAGAGGTTGCAATGAGTTGAGATCGCACCATTGCACTCCAGCCTGGGTCAGAGAGCGAAAATCCATCTCAAAAAAAAGAAAGAAAAGAAGGAATCCTATAAGGTATCTATGTGTGAAACTAGTATACCAAAACTAATAGTTTTTCTTTATAAAAATAATAACCAAGAATAACAAAAAAAGCAAATTTGTAATATCAGTGAAGTAACAAAATACCTAAAAAATAAACCTAACAAGACATGTATAAGGTCTATCAGAGAAATACTTAAAAAGTTGTCTTAGGAACATAAAATATGATATACATGGAAAGGTATCCTTTGTTCTTAATGAAAGGATTCAATATTGTATTGATATTAATTCCTCCCCCCCCCCATTAAGCTATAATCTTGATGTGGTCACAATTAAAATTCAAAAAATATTGTGGGGGAAACAAAATAAAATGTTCTAAATTTCATCTGGAAGAATAAACATGGAAGAATATGAAAGAAGATACTACCCCTACCAGATATCAAAATATATTACAAAGCTACTAAAAAGAATGAAATAGACCTGGACTTACTAATGTATTGCTATGGAAGGATAAGAGAGAGAACAGGTTGCAGGACAAGATGTAAGTATGATGCCACTTGCACACAGAAAAGTAAGTATACTGTACATACATACAGACACATACACTTTTTTTTTTTGACACACGGTCTTGCTCTGTCACCTGGGCTGGGGTACAGTAGCACAATCATGGCCCACTGCAGCTTCAACCTCCTGGGCTCAAGCTATCCTCCCACCTCAGCCTCCCTAGTAGCTAGGACTACAGGCACACACCACCATGCCCAGCTAATTTTTATACTTTTTGTAGAGATGGAGTCTCACTATGTTGCCCAGGCTGGTCTTGAACTCCTGGGCTCAAGTGATCGTCCTGCTTTGGCCCCCAAAGTGCTGGGATTACAGGCATGAACCACTGCGTCCAGCTGCACACTCACTTTAAATAGTTATAAAGTTCACATCAGACTTCTAGACATTGTTTACTCTGGGAAGTGGGGTTGAAGTTGGGACGGAAAAATGGGGAAACTCCCTTTTACTCTCTATTATTTTTATGACTTTACTTAAAAGACTAGGCAATCATAAAATAAAGTGTTTTTAAAATAAAAAATAATTAAAAAGATAAAATAAAAAATCATTCATAGTTAATGAGAACAAAAAACAAAGAAGGAAGCAAAATCTTTTGCAGGATGAATTTCAATTCATCACATTCTATGGCTGGCAGAACACTCACTGTTCTTTCATATACTCCGTCTGTTAGTCCATTTTTTGCATTGCTATAAAGAAAATGCCTGAGGCTGGGTGACTTTTAAAGAAAAAAGGGCTCTATGGGCCCATGGTTCTGCAGACTGTATAGGAAGCATGGTGCTGACATCTGCTCCTGGTGAAGGCCAGGAAGCTTCCAGTCATGGTGGAAGGCAAAGAAGAAGCCAGTGTATCACATGGCAAGAGGGAGCAAGAGAGAAGGAAGTTCCAAGCTCTTTTAAACAACCAGGTCTCACGTGAAGAGTGAGAACTCATTACTGCAAGGATGGCACCAAGCCAGCATGTGGGATCCATCCCCACATTGGGGATTACATTTCAACGTGAGATTTGAAGGGGACAAACATGCAAGCCATATTACCATCATAAAGGATCTTGCGGCCAGATGAGTCTGAGAAGCAATGTGTACTTGATTTCCTCCTCCTCGGAGACACCCAACATAAATTAGCACATGTATGTTGTTCTGCAGTTAAAAAAAAAAAAATGTTTAACTTTGTTGAACCATTGTTTCCAGACTTATTTGAATGTAATTTTGGCCTCAGCATATCTACCTGCTCTTGTTGTCTCTGTCTCATTTGTATACCTCCTAAACACGAAGGACATATTCAAAGAGAGATGTGGTCCGAAGGGAGAGGACCCTGAAAGATAACAGACACGACAGTGTGATGGGGATACCTTTATGACCAAACATATAATCAAGGGGGAACACATTTGGGAAATACTGGCAGGTTCATTACTTTTATTCTATGACTAGAAGCTCAAAACTCCAAGAAGTCACATGATTGATTGTGCATGGGTATATGATTTGAAGTCCTTTCTCCCACCTCCCTCATATTATTTTCAAAAATATATTAGCTCTGGGCTGGTGTGGTGGCTCATACCTCTAATCCCAGCACTTTGGGAGGCTGAGGCGGGAGGATAGCTTGAGTCCAGGAGTTCAAGACCAGACTGGGCTACATGGAGAGACCCCATCTCTACTAAAAATAGAAAAGTTAGCTGGGCATGGTGGTGCACACCTGTGATCCCAGCTACTTGGGAGACTGAGGTACAAGAATCGCTTGAGCATGGTGAGTGGTGGTTGCAGTGAACCAAGATCATGCCCCTGCACTCCAGCCTGGGTGACAGAGCAAGACCCTGTCTCATATATATATATATGTGTGTGTGTGTGTGTGTGTGTGTGTGTATGTGTGTATGTGTGTGTGTGTATATATGTATATATATGTGTGCGTATATATGTGTGTGTGTGTGTATATGTGTGTGTGCATATATATGTGTGTGTGTATATATATACACTCTTAGGATGATAGAAATCAGATCAGAGGTTGCCTAGACAGAGGAGAGGACAGACTGGGAAGGGCCATCATGAGGGTCGATATATCATTACTTTACATTTTATTGGGATGTGATTTACCTGTGCATCAAAATTGACCCAACTGGAAATTGTATGTAAACTCTACCTCAAGGAAATGAATCTAAGTGAATATATATATATACACACACACATACATTCACTTGTCCCAACCTGAAGTTGGGACAGGGAAAAATGGGGAAACTTCCTTTTACTCCCTATTCTTTTTGTGACTATACTTAAAATATTAATTATCTAGGCAATCATATCTCAGTAAAATGTTTATATATATAAACACATGTATATGTGTTTATAAGCACATATATATGTGTGTGTATATTTGTATATATTTTTATATGTAAGCTCTGAAGAGATTTAAGACACAGATTAGCATTGTGGCTAAAAGCATAGGCTCTAGAACAAAACTCCCTAGGTCCGTAATCCCACTCCCTGCCCCCACCTTCTGTGTACCTGACTTTGATCAAGTTCCTCACCCTCTCTGTCAAATGGGGATAATAACGGTACTACTGTTGCAGACTTCCTCCATGAAGGTTAAGTGGGTTGATAGAGATCATGCATTTAGATTGAAACTTGTCACACAATAACTACTCAATAGATGTTAGCCTCTAAATCTAGCCATAATGGTGCATTAAAGACAGTTGCTAATTTCTGACTTCTTTTTTTTTTCTTTTTTTTTTTGAGATGGAGTCTCGCTCTGTTGCCCAGGCTGGAGTGCAGTGGCGCGATCTCAGCTCACCACAACCTCCGCCTCCTGGGTTCAAGCAATTCTCCTGCCCCCCAAGTAGCTGGGACTGCAGGCGCCCGGCACCATGCCCGGCTAATTTTTGTATTTTTAGTAGAAATGGGGTTTCATTATGTTGGCCAGGCTGGTCTCAAACTCCTGACCTCATGATCTGCCCACCTCAGCCTCCCAAAGTGCTGGGATTACAGGTGTGAGCCACTGCACCCAGCTAATTTCTGATTTTTTAAAGCAAATATATATATATATATATGTGCGTGTGTGTGTGTATGTGTGTGCATATGTGTGTGTATACACACATAGATATACACACACGTGCATATATATATATATGCACATATATATTGTAGGTTCCCAGACTGGAAACCTAGAAATATGTGTTAAATATGAATTTGGTGTTTCAGTTCTTTGGATTTCTGTTACTATCCCTGCTAGCTAAAAAAAAAGTATTGAGGTCATAATGGAAAGAAGGACATTGGAAAAAAAAGAGAAGGACCAAAGAACCAAGATGACTGATTGAAATTAGAGGTATTGCTACAGCCCCTGGGGAGTCTACATTAAAGTCTTAAAATAGATGGACTTTGAACATCTATGAGCCCAAAGGAGCTAGAGATGACCTTTCTTTAGAATACGTGAAAGTGGTGCCCAGTGGCTGAACAGCGTCCCGAAGGGCTCCAGATGTAGCCTTCTGATGAAAGAGATCTACAGACAGAGAAGGTGATTGGACTAAGCCAGTTTACGGCACTGAGCTGGAAACGGTTGCGGGGTCATCTGTAGAAGGGTGTGGGGACTGGGGCACCTCAACCAGTGCACAAGCTCCCTATTATGGTCTGAAAGGGTGCAGAGACTTGTGACCCCACCTCACCCAGACCTGGGCCCAGTGCCACTCCCCCAGCTGACCCACCCAAGCAATGCCTCTGATGTTTGGAACTACCCCCTGAGCCCTTCCCTGTAGTGATGCTCGATTGTGCCCCTGTAGCAGGTGTGCTCCTAAAGTGGACAGGTAAGTGATATTCTTTGATGGAGAAATCCATCCCCACTCCTTGGGCAGTGGCAGGAGAAAGAGGCCCAAAGTCCCTCCTGTGAGGCTGAGATTAGGATCCCAATGTTAGAGTTTCTGTTCTTTCATCCTCTCCTGCTCTGGACCACATCCCTTCATGAATATGTCCTTGGTGTCAGGGACACCAAGAAGACATCAACTCTAAAAGTAGGTAAATCTCCCCGGGCCAAAATTAAAGTCAGAGAAGTCTGTCTTTTAATTTTGAAAGTCCTCACTGGATAACCTGACGCTGAAAATGACACGTGGGCTGTATCACCTATGCACCAGGAAAAGAACCGTTTCCACAGGTATCAGGATTGTGGGTAATGTTTTCCTTCTTCCATGCATCTATGTCGCTGTTTTCCAAAGCTCCATCGTGCCTGTCACTGCCGTTTATTGGATGGCTGCTCTGTGTCTGTATTCTACACTGAAACATTGTATTAGTATTCCCCAACCCTCTTTATTTTGACCAAAGGAGAGATTTCAGGAGCTCAAAGAGGGTAAATAATTTGCCCAGGTCACACAGCTTTAAAGAGGCATAGTCAGAAGAAGTCAATTTTAGTTTCAGCAATGGCTGAGTCTGAGCTCTCCTCCCACCTTCAGAACCCTCTGGGGTCTCTTCTCCCAAATGCTGGGAACACAGCCCTTCTGCTGGCTCGGTTGATTCATCTCAACTGGAGAAGGGAGTCTGTGAAATTATACAACGCTCAACTTATGAAGCTTCAGATTTTCAGCTTCACACTTGAAGTTCTTTAGGCACGGTAAACTTTTTTGGAACACCATGAGGCATGAAAGCAGATGCCTTTGGAAATGAACTGTTTTCTATGACATGGTTTTCCAGACAGATCTGGGAAGCTCAGTCAAAGCAGAATGAACATCTTTGAAAATACCAAAAAGTCTATGTTACAGGGTACATCTTCTCTGGGCTCAAAACTATTCATTTCTTTCTTTTTTTGAGGGCATATAAAATAAAAAACAGAAATTGCAACCGAACTTCTGTTCTCCAGATGTCAAATCTATTGTTTTCCTCCCAGCTCCTGCTGGGGGGATGTGGGGAGAAATCGGCAGGGACCCCTTTTCAATGTCGTTTAGCATGCTAGGGCATGCCCAGTGCTGATGATGAAATATGTGCTTAAAAACGTTTAATCCTGGCCGGGCGCGGTGGCTCAAGCCTGTAATCCCAGCACTTTGGGAGGCCGAGACGGGCGGATCACGAAGTCAGGGGATCGAGACCATCCTGGCTAACCCGGTGAAACCCCGTCTCTACTAAAAATACAAAAAAAAAAAAACTAGCCGGGCGAGGTGGCGGCGCCTGTAGTCCCAACTACTCGGGAGGCTGAGGCAGGAGAATGGCGTGAACCCGGGAGGCGGAGCTTGCAGTGAGCTGAGATCCGGCCACTGCACTCCAGCCTGGGCGGCAGAGCGAGACTCCGTCTCAAAAAAAAAAACAAAAAAACAAAAAAACAAACAAAAAAAAAACCGTTTAATCCTTTGTCCCATCCTCCCTCCTCCTCCCACTCAGCCCAGCACGTGCACAAAAGAGCACAAATGCTACCCACACATAAACACGAGCACCTACCAAGTCTCTTGTCAAAAGCCATTTTAGGATTGCAGCTATCAGACTGTTTGAATGATGCGCCTTCTTAGATTTTTTTTACTGAGATGATTGAGAGTTGATTCATAATAAGGACTGTGAAACTTGTGTGCCAGGAGTCTCAACGCAAGAAATTTAAAAACTGGAAGTCTCACCCACCTAAATTATCCTTTTGGCTATTGTCATAGCCATTCAGCTACTTGGTTTCAGCTAGAGAGGCTGGAAGGACAGAAATTTATCTGTCCCCATAGCGGGTTAAGATGCAACAAAACATATATAGAACTAATACTTACCATCAGGCTCCCGGGGGAAAGGTGGGGAAAAGTGTATCTTCATTTCCATTCCTCTCCCACTCCTCCGGGCTGCTGGGACCCTTTGGAAATCCAGAAAAAGAGTGTCGCTTCTCGACCAACTACATCCCCCAAGCCCAAATCATCAGGCACAGGGCGGGAGGGGTAGGGAAGAGTGCTGACTTGTGTCAGGGCAAAAGAAGATGCCGATATTTTTTTTTTAAACTGCTGCCCTGTTCTTTTTCTGGAATGCTTTATCTGTTGATTTGCTTGAAAAAATAAGCTTCTGGCCAGGCACAGTGGCTTACGCCTGTAATCCTAGCAGTTTGGGAGATGGAGGCAAGCAGATCACCTGAGGTCAGGAGTTCAAGACCAGCCTGGCCAACATGACGAAACCCTGTCTCTACGAAAAATACAAAATTTAGCCAGGCATGGTGGCGGGTACCTGTAATCCCACCTACTTGGGAGGCTGATACAGGAGAGTCTCTTGAACCTGGGAGGCAGAGGTTGCAGTGAGCCGAGATCATGCCACTGCACTCTAGCCTGGGCCACAGAGCAAGACTCTTGTCTCAAAAAAATAAAATAAAATAAAAAAGAAAAAATAAGCTTCTTTGTACGGGCATTGCTTTGTGGATAAAGATGTCACCTGAGGTTCCAAAAAGCTTTCTCCTTACCCCCCAAGGTCCAGCAGCCTTCAGTGGGAGCTCTCTGTGAAGACCACCTCCTGAATTTGCATATGATCCAGAGTCGTTTGCAGGCTAAGACCAGAAACCAGGACTCTTTAAACCCTTTGTCCTACCCTCCCTCCTCCTGTAACTGGAGGAAAGGGGCAAAAAATGCAGGAGGAACAAATGTTTTCAATTTTTTTTCTTCGAGACAGAGTCTTGCTATGCTGCCCAGGCTGGGGTGCAGCGGCTATTCACAGGGGTGATCACAGTGCCCTGCGGCCTCAAAGTTCTGGGCTCAAGCAATCCTCCCACCTCAGCTTCCCGAGTAGCTGGGATTACAAGAACACGCCACTGCACCCACTAAGGGACAAATGTTTTCAATAAAGAGGGCCTCATCACCTCTGTTTGATCTCCTGCCCCACAGCCCAGTTCCTGAGCTCATCAGGGTGACTAATTCAGGGAGGAATGGGAAAGCTGCTGGTAGAGAGAAGGCTCCCAAATCCCACCCAGATTGCCATCACCACTTGCTAGCTGTACTTGCTCTTTTTTTTTTTTTTTTTTTTTGAGACAGAATCTTGCTCTATTGCCGAGGCTGGAGTGCAATGGCACAATCTCGGCTCACTGCAGCCTCTTCCTCCTGGGTTCAAGTCATTCTTCTGCCTCAGCCTCCCAAGTAGCTGGGACTACAGGGGTGTGCCACCACGCTCAGCAATTTATTTATTTATTTATTTATTTATTTATTTATTTATTTATTTTTGTAGAATCAGTGTTTCACCATGTTGGCCAGGCTGATCTTGAACTCCTGATCTCAAGTGATCCACCCGTTTTGGTCTCCCAAAATGCTAGGATGACAGGCATGAGCCACCACGCCCAGCCTGTACTTGCTCTTAATCATCCCTCTTCCCTCTGTCCTCCAAGCTTCTCCAGAGTGGTGTTTCTAAAGTTCAAGTGTGCTCACATCATTCCCAAGTCACATTGTTTTGTGGCTCCCTACTGCCTACAGCTTTGGCTCTCAGCTGTTGTTCTACCTCCACAACATTCTCACGGACAACACACCCCCAGAAGAAGACCTCTTATACTCAGTGATGTCAAGGTGCCTGGGTCTAAAAAGGGGCCCACCTTCCAGTTGAGAACCACCGACTTTTAATGTGCAAACTCCTTTGCATAGATTCAAGGTCCATGCCAGTCCGGCCCACATGGCCAGTTTCATCACATCCTCTGCAGCAACCGCATGAGCATCCGTACCATGCTTGGAACCAAGGACTGCAAACTCTTATGCTTGTAGGAATCCCAGCATAACTTAAATGAATAAAAGGAGTTGAGTAAAAGAAAAATCCGAAATAGTGAGAACTATGGCAAGCTGAAGAGTTCATGTTCCAGCTTCATCCTCTTTATCCAGTTTTTAGGCATCAGGTCTTACTTAGAGTTGTGAAAATATTTTCTTTCATTTGCTCATCAAACTTGCTCTACACCTCTTTGAATATATTTGTAGTGGCCAGACACAGTGGCTCACACCTGTACTCCCAGCACTTTGGGAGGCCGAGGCGGGTGGATCACCTGAGGTCAGGAGTTTGAGACCAGCGTGGCCAACATGGTGAAACCCTGTCTCTACTATAAATACAAAAATTAGCCAGGCGTGGTGGCATGTGCCTGTCATCCCAGCTACTTGGGAAGCTGAGGCAGGAGAATCACTTGAACCCGGGAAGCTGCGGTTGCAGTGAGCCAAGATTGCACCATTGCACTCCAGCCTGGGTGATGGAGTGAGACTCCGTGTCAAGAAAAAAAAAAAAGAAAGAAAGAAAATATTTGAACTACTTTTGTGATGTTCGTTGCCATTTTCTACTCTGAATTGCAGATATTTGTGTATATTTTAAAATCTGTTTTCAAGATTGTGGGTCTGAGGAGGGCTATAACTGGAAGACTGCTTCCTTTTTTTAGATGCTGTGAAAGCATCCTCACTCATTTTTCCTTTTGTTTCCCCCCCATCTCCTTTTAGCAGGCCTGACTGGCAAAGCCATGCCTGGGTCAGGCAGCTCTTCTCCTCATTGTCTCATATGAACAGTCATACACATCCTCCCACTGCATTTTCAGCCTTTTTCAGTTCCATCTCCTTGGCCTACTTAAGATCATAATGAGCCTTGGCTGCGGAATGGGAAAATGGGCTGGCAGGTGGCAGTGGTGAGCGTGGGCGAAATTCCTGCAGACCCAGAATTTGTTTGCTTCTACATTTCATTTTCAAAGTCTACTTTTTTTTTTGCTCTCTGCTTTGGAGTTTCTTATATTATTGTTCATATTACTGTAGTGTGATCAGAAGCATATAGATCTACTGTTAGAACAGACTTGAGAATAAAGGCCGTTTGATTCCTCACTGCTACTGTGATGCGTGTGAAAGACAGTATTGAAAGAGGCACATCATCAGCACATGACCTCCATCCCAAAGACTGCAAAGAGCCTCAAGTGGGCGTGACAAGCCAGGTGAACAGGGAGAGATGTCTGTAGTGAGCTCATCTCCCAAATAGAGCTCATTATTCTAACGATTCCTAGAATTGCCTTCATTTCTCACCATGAGACTGCAGGTCCACGCACTTCAGAACTATCTGGGGCGATTATTCATACTGCTTTCCCATACCCGGGCAATGTAAGGGCCAGGATTTCTGGAGAAGGGACTATGCATCTACATTTTTATCTACCTCTTATTTTTAATTGACAGATAAAAAGTATATATACATATATATATTTATGGTATACAACATGATGTTTTGAAATATGTATTTATTATGGAATGGCTAAATCAACCTCATTAATATATGCATTATCTCACATACCTGTTTTTTTGTGGTGAGAACACTTCAAATCTGTTCACTTGGCAATTTTCAAGTACAGGATACGTTGTTACTAACTATAGTCATTATGTTGTACAATAGATCTCTCACACTTATTCCTTCTATCTAGGTGAAATTTTATGTCCTTTGACCATTATCTCCCCTAACCCCTCCCAACCCCCAGCCTTTGGTAACCACTATTCTATTTTCTGCCTCTGTGAGTTCAAAACTTTTTTTAAAATGTTTGTTTGTTTGTTTGTTTTTTAATTTTTTAGAGACAGGGTCTTGCTTTGTCACCCAAGCTGTAGTGTAGTGATGCAATCATAGCTCACTGCAGCTTCAAACTCCTGGGCTCAAGCAATCCTCCCACCTCAGCCACTGAGTAACTGGGACAATAGGCACATGCCACGTTGCTTGGATAACTTTTTAAAACTGTTTGTACAGACAGGGTCTCGCTATGTTGCACAGGCTGGTCTTGAACTCCTGGCCTCAAGTGATCCTCTTGCCTTAGCCTCCCAAAGTGCTGGGATTACAGGCATGAGCCACTGTGCCTGGCCCTGAGTTCAACTTTGTTAAATTCCACAAAGAAGTGAGAACATGTGGTAATTGTCTTTCTATGCCTGGCTTATTGCACTGAACATTCTCCATATTTATCTACACGATCACAAATGGCAGAATCCTTCTTTTTTTAAGGCTGAATAGTATTCCACCATGTACGTATACCACATGTTCTTGATTAATTCATCTGTCTGTGGACAGCGAAGTTGATTTTCTATCTTGGCTACTGTGAATTGTGGTGCAATGAATGTGGGAGTTCAGTGAATCTGCATTTTAACAAGTTACCTGGCTGAAGCTCATGCTGTCCTCCTCTGAGCACTGCTGAATTGCAGAATCATATCACTGAATCCCAGTGAGTCCTTCGCACTCCATCAAGGTCGCCAGCAGAGAACTGGACTGAGAACAAGGCTTGAGGTCAGAACCTGGTCCTGCCATGTGTTGGCAGATGACTGTAAGAAAACAGCTTAACCCTTTAGTACCCCAGTGTCCTCTTCTGGGTAGGACACTACCCAGAAGATAACGACAGTACCTATTCCTTGGGGATGTTTTAAGAATTAAATAAATTAATGCATATAAAGTGCACTAATATGACACACAGTAAGTGCACAATAAATGATAGCTCTCATTTCCTGCCCAATCCAGTGTTTCCCAAATGTCATTCACGGGCCATCTTCACAATTTTTGCCATACTTGCATAACTCTCTACTAGTATTTACTTATTTTTTACTAAGTACCTTACCCCTTTTTTTAGCATCATCCTAAAAAGTGATACCTAGGGAATTATTTGATATACGATTATATTTTTAAAACGTTAAAATTGATACCAGCAACGGGGTATGGTGGCTCACGCCTATAATCCCATCATTTTGGGAGGCCAAGGTGGGCAGATCACTTGAAGCCAGGAGTTCAAGACCAGCCTGGCCAACATGGCGAAATCCCATCTATGCTAAAATTACAAATATTAGCTGAGCATGGTGGCACACGGCTGTAATCCCAGCTACCTGGGAGGCTGAGGCACAAGTATTGCTTGAACCTGGGTGACAGAGGTTACAGTGAGCTGAGATCAAGCCACTGCACTCCAGCCTGGGTGACAAAGCAAGACTCTGTCTCAAAAAATAAATAAATTTAAATTTTAAAAAAAATTGATACAGGCCAGGTGCAGTGGCTCATGCCTGTAATCCCAGCAATTTGGGAGACCAAGGCAGGAGAACTGCTCACACCCAGGAGTTTGAGACCAGCCTAGGCAGCATAGTGAGATCTTGTCTCTCCACACACACACACACACACACAATGTTAAAAAATTAGTGGGGCATGGTGGTGCACACCTGTAGTCCCAGCTACTTGGGAAGCTGAGGTGAGAGGATCACTTGAGCCCAGGAGGTGGAGACCGCAGGAAGCCATGATCTCACAACTGCATACCAGCCTGGGAGACAGAACACAAGATCCTGTCTCAAAAAAGAATTTTAAAAAGAAAGAAAAGAAATTGATACATAACTACTGAAATTTCAAAATGTTGATTTTAGGTACCACCATGGTATGTCAACCACCGTCAGGAAACACTGATCTCATCCAACTTCAGTTCCGGCAACTGAGACTCAGAGTGGTTAAGTGGATTTCAAAGGTCACACAGGGAGTTGCTGGAAAAGCCAGAAATACAGGAATTCAGATTTCTTTCTAACTAGGTCAGGGCTCTTTGTTCCACATCAACCTGCTGGTTTTACAGCGGTCTTCAAAGGCATATTAGAAAGTACTGAAAAAGGAACATCCTTTTGTTAGCCTGACATTAGGAAACTAAAAGAAACCTTATGTATTAAATAGGCTACAAAGGAAACCTCCCTTTAGCATTAAGCAGAAGAGGACATTGAAAGCATAGGTTCACCTCCTTTCACCCCTTCCAACCCCAGGGTGGGCACTGGATAACAGTGTACAGGGCAGGTGAGGCTGAAGAGGCCCAGCCGTAGCGGTGCCACGTGCCAGGCCCCTCACAGCTGTGACTCGTGGTGACTGATGATGCTGGAGACAGGAGTCTGCCGAGGATGACAGCAGCTGGGAGCACAAGCTTTAGCGTCACATGGGCCTGGGTTCTAACCCTCTTCACCATTTGCAAGTTTGACCTTGGGCAGGTTACTCAGCCTTTCAGAACCTCAGTTCCCTCATCTGTAACACCCTCACACGTTGCTGAAAAAATTAACTACTAACTACAGAAAATGCTTAATACAGCAGAGGTAGCTTTTTAAAATTTTTTTATTTTTTTTACTTCATGGTGCATTTCCCTAGATTCAATGATCATATACCGTGAAATACAAGTAGGTTTTAACCACAGCTTCAATGTATTAGGAGATAGGAAACTTGTTAAACTGAGTAGTTAGACCTTAAATGTCCTTTTTAATCATGTGAGTCCACAATTCTAAGTATCTTTAATACAAATGCAATTACTTTCCAAAAGTCAAGTCTTCAGGAAATAAAAAGCACCACATTAAGCTTGTTATTAGTGTTTTTTAAGGGGTTAACATTGAAGATGTAGTAGATATGTGATTTGCCTTGAAGAGACATTTATGCCTTACTTGCAGTTGATCCATGGGTGGACACATACCCAAGCCTGACCAATCAGCATTTTCTAACATCTAGACATAGACGTTTGCTGTAAGTCCATTCAATCAGAGCCAATCCTGGACTCTTAGGAAAATAAGCACTCTGTCTTCTAGCTGTGGGCTTAGAGCTGCTGAGAGCCATCCTGCCACCCTGAGACGACTTTCCTGGCAATGGCACCGTCAAGAGGAAAGGAGAGCAGAAAGATGTAAATAGATCAAGAATCGAAGACTTCTTTTGGGTTCCTGGACCCAGCCACACCTGAATGTAGTGTATTACTATACTTATCAGTATGTGAGCCAATAAATTCCCTTATTGGCTTATCTACTGAGATAGATTTCTTATTATTTATAATCAAAATACTCTCAACAATAAAATAGGCAATATGGTCTGGAAAATATTTTTGGAAAAATACAGAGAAACTTAACCAACATGTTGTTCACCCAAAGTATTACTATGACAAACAAAGAAAAGAGAGAGGTTTCAGAGGACTCAGCCATCATATTTTGTGGCAATTCAGCTTGGTGAGAGATTTTCTTGCTAGTACTATGCTTTTATTCTGCTGAGACCCTGCAAACTTTTCTACCAACCTACTCCCATCTCAGAAGAGCTTGACTTTGTAACCCTGCAAGTCACCATATTAAGATAATGAACATATCCATCACTACAAAAGTGTCCGCATGTTCCCTTTGTAATCCTTCTTGTTCACTCCTCCATCCCTCTCACCGCTAAGTAACCTCTGATCTGCTTTCTGTCATTATAGATTAGTTTGCATCTTTTAGGGCATTATACAAATGGAATGATACAATATACATTCTTTTTTGTCTGGCTTCTCTCACTCAGTATAATTATCCGTATTTTATGTGCATCAATAATTCATTTTTAATTGCTGAATAGTATTCCATTGCACAATTTTTTTTTTCATAGAGACATGGTTTCACCATGCTGCCTAGGCTGGTCTTGAACTCCTGGGCTCAAGCAATCCACCCATCTCAGCCTCCCAAAGTGCTGGGATTACAAATGTGAGCCACCACGCCTGGCCCATTGCACAACAATTTAACTATTTTCCTGTTGATGGACATTTGAGTTGTTTCCACTTTTAGGTTATTGAAAATAAAGCTACTATAAATATTTGTATACAAGTCTTTGTATGGGCATATGCTTTCCATTCTCTTGGTTAAATATGTAGGAGTAGAATGGCTGTGTCATATGGTAGATGTATATTTAACTTTTTAATAAACTGTTTTTCCAAAGTAGTTGTATCACTTTACATTCTCACTCGAAGCCTGTAAGAAAAAGTTCCAGTTGTTCCATATCCTTACCAAAATGTGGTATTTTCACATCTTCATTTCAGCCATTCCAATAGGTGTGTGGTAGCATCTCATTGTGGTTTGATTTTGCATTTCTCTAGTGACTAATAATATTGAGCATCTTTTCATGTACTTATTTGCCATCTCTATGTCTTTTCTTGTGAAGTCTGTTTATGTATTTTGCCCATTTGTTAACTGGGTTGTTTGGTTTCTAGTTAAGTTTTTAGATTCTTTATATATTCCTATATCAGACATGTGATTTGCAAATATTTACTTTCAGTCTCTTGTCTTTTCATTCTCTTAATTGTATCTTTTGAAGAGTAGTTCTAAATTTTGATGAAGTCTAGCTTATCAATTTTTTCTTCTACAAATTGCGCTTTTGTCATCTCACCTGGAAAATCTTTGCCCAACCCAAAGTCACAATGATTTCCTCCTATGTTTTCTTCTAGAAATTGTATAGCTTTAGGTTTTACATTTAGCCTTATGATCTACTTCGAATTAATTCTTATATATGGTGCAAGGTATGGATCAAAGTTGATTAAAGAATATGCAAAAAAGAATATGAATATCTAATTGTCCCAGCACCATTTTTAAGGGAATTATCCTTTTTCCACTGAAGTACCTTTTTACTTTTGTTGCAAATCAGTTGACCGAGTATGTGTGAGTTTATTTCTAGACTCTCTAGTCTACCTGAACATTGCTTTTTAATTTTTTTTATTGTGGTAAAAAATAGATATAACATAAAATTTGCCACGTTAGCCACTCTTAATTTTACAATTCAGTGGCATTAATGTTAATCACAGTGCTGTGCAACCATCACCACTATTTTTTCCAAAATGAACATTTTTTTAACCTCACTTTAAAAATCTTGGGAACTTTGAATTGTATTTCATAAAAACTCCCAGTTTTGTTTTAATATAAAAAATAATGTTACCTTTCTAGAAAGATGAGCTATGTTTAGCCTGTAGCTTTGTGTGATTCCACGGTCTCCGTCCTTCCCTAGGGTGTGTAAACACCCATTTCAGAACCTCAAAAGAAAGCAGAGAATTTACAGGGACCTTAGAGGTCTTCCAGGAACACCCCTTTGTTTTATAGATGTGAAAAGTGAGAAGCCGGATCACAGGGCTGGTAAGTGACAGAGCCAGCTGAGAAATAAGAAATGCTATTTTTGTGCTGCTGAAGAGTTTGCACCCAATCCTGATGGCCTCCCCTCTACGTGATCTGGCTTTGGTGAAATCAACTCTCCTCGGCCTCAGGACACCAGAAAAGTAAAGCAATGCAATCTTCCTCAGAGGGTTTCACCAAGGGCAAAAATGCCTCATAGTCAACAAAAGTGGGAGATCAGGGAGAGAAAAGGACAGCTACTTATGGGTTTCTAACCATTAAAAAGGCAGCCATGGCCGGGCGCGGTGGCTCAAGCCTGTAATCCCAGCACTTTGGGAGGCCGAGACGGGCGGATCACGAGGTCGGGAGATCGAGACCATCCTGGCTAACACGGTGAAACCCCGTCTCTACTAAAAAAATACAAAAAACTAGCCGGGCGAGGTGGTGGGCGCCTGTAGTCCCAGCTACTCGGGAGGCTGAGGCAGGAGAATGGCGTGAACCCGGGAGGCGGAGCTTGCAGTGAGCTGAGATCCGGCCACTGCACTCCAGCCTGGGCGACAGAGCGAGACTCCGTCTCAAAAAAAAAAAAAAAAAGGCAGCCATTTGGGAGAGAATGCTTCAAAAGAGCTCGAGCACAAGGCAACAGCAACACTGAGCAGCTCTGCGCCCTCTTGGGAGGGATTGCCGACTGCGGGTTCAGATAGAAAACAGCCCTATTTACAGGGCTGGTTGAAGAACGATGCTGAGCAGCCTCTCCTCTCCTCTCCTCTTCATTCTTGGCTATTATTATAGTGGGTCTTTCCCTCCAAACACTGGGAATTGTAATCTAACCTATCATGTGAAGTGGGGTTTCCTAGTATTCTCAGAAATATTTAGAAAGCAGTACCCCAATCAATCAGCAGCCCTGCTCATAAATGCAAATTTTCTGAGCAAGAAACACCCAGAGTTTCTTTCAATGGCTCACCCTTTCAGAGCACTTACTATGGTACTGAATAATATTCTAAGCACTTTTCATACTTATCACAACTCAGAGAGGGCTAGACATGGTGGCTTATCTCTGTAATTCCAACATTATGGGAGGCCGAGGTGGGAGGATTGCTTAAGTCCAGGGGTTCAAGACCAGCCTGGGCAACATAGGGAGATCCCATCTCTACAAAAAAAAAAAAAAAAAATTTTTTTTTTTTTAAATTAGGCAGGCATGGTGGCTCTTGCCTATGTTCCCAGCTACTCGGGAGGCTGAGGCAGGAGGATTGCTCCAGCTAGGAGATCAAGATTGCAGTGAGCAGAGTCATGCCACTGCACTCTAGCCTGGGCAACAGAGGGAGACCCTATTTCAAAAACAACAGCAACAGCAAACTCAGTGAGATGGGAACTATTATTTTCCTCATCTTACAGAAGAAATGGAGGCACAGAGAGGTTAAATACATTGCCAAAGGTCACAGAGCTCACCTAAAGTGTCTGGGTCCAGAGGCCTTAACCACCTCCACAGGCGCCCAGAGGCCTTAACCACCTCTACAGGCACCTCCAATCAACACTGTGGTCTCAGAGACGCCCCTCAGCCTCTTCTAACTTGACTTACAGACACAGGTGTGAACATTTGACAGTCCCTGTGAGCAGAGTTGCTGAGCATGCTGGTGACCACTTGGAAAAATACATGAAGCCAGGGAGTGAAGATAGGCCGAGGGCCTGCTCCCTGGTGGGCTCTGAGTCACGCAGGTCAGCCAGGCCTGGCCGGCTCAGCCTGTCACCATCAGCTGTCTCTCTGTGCTCTGCTGCCCAACAGGGCCAGTCTCGAAGATGGGAACTGCGATTTATAAGCTCTCGGGCAAAATCAACTTTCAGGTGAAGAAAAGCCACATACCTGGTAGGTTACCTTGCTTCGGATGGTCTGAGGGCACCAGGGCTGCTGGACAGAATACATCCCCATGTTGGTTCAATTGTTTGTGCCTTTGATGTTACAGAAAGACCCAGCTGGCTTTCAGGGCTGGGGATGAATGCTTCAGCCAGGCCCACTGTTTTGGTTTCTTGTCATCTGAGTTCGTTTATAAGCCATTTCACAAGTAAGTTTTATTTCTTGTAGGCAAATGTGCTTTAAATGTTGCCTGAGTTAAACAAAAGATGAAAACAACAGGGCTCTTCAGCTTCTTTCTATGACTGGACCGCTCAGGAGGTTTCATTTTCCGTAACAGATGTAACATTAACTCCAGCGTTATTTTGACCAGTTACAAATATAAAGGACATGTGTTTTGCAGTTCAGATTCTTCCTAAAAAGACTCAAGAACTTTCAGGCTAAAGCCATGGCTCCCAGGTCTTTCTCAGGAAGCAACAGAAAATGCATACGGGCTTGCAGTCCTGGAAGGAGAATTGTGGGAGGTGCCCAGGTAACGGCGGTGCACCTAGAAAATGCTTGGTAGAACCTGGGGCTTCCTGCGGCTTCGGGAAATGGGTAGATCTTTATTATTAACAACATCTAAATAAAGATTTAGCAGAAATTAAATATCAAGGCAGGGCAAGGTGGCTCATGCCTGTAATCCTAGCACTTTGGGAAGCAGAGGTAGGAGGATTGCTTGAGCCCAGGAGTTTGAGACCAGCCTGGGGAATATAGCAAGACCCTATCTTTTAAAAAATGTTGTAATTAGCTGGGTGTGGTGGTGGGCACCTGTAGTCTCAGCCACTTGGAAGACTGAGGCAGGAAGATTGCTTGAGCCTAGGAGTTCAAGACTGTGGTGAGCTATCATTGCACCACTGCACAACCAGCCTGGGCAACAGAGCAAAACTCCGTCTCTAAAAAAAATAAAAGAATAAGACAACCTGGGCAACATAGGGAGACCCCATTTCTACAACAACAGGAGCAACAACAACAACAAAAAACCTAGCCAGGCGTGGTGGTGTGTGCTTAAGGTCCCAGCTACTCGGGAGGCTGAGATGAGAAGATCGCTTGAGCCCAGGAATTTGAGGCTTCAGTGAGCTATGATCGTGCCACTGCTCTCTAGCCTGGGTGACAGAGTGAGATCCTGTCTCAAAAATAAAATAGAATAATAAAATAAATTAAATTAAATATTAAGTAAAAGAGGGAATTTCCCACTTTACTCTCAGCAGTGGCTGATAAATGACAACCCCAAGGCTAGTACGGACCTCTGCAAGGCTGGTAGTAGGAAGGAGGGAGCTCACAAGGAGTGGGTGTATGTGTGTGTGTGAGAGAGAAAGAGAGAATAGAGAGTCAGAGAGACAGAGAGAGACAATGTGTGTTTTTAGGGTGGGGAGGGATGGAATGGACTTGGAGAGGAATTCTACCTGATCTTAAGCCATGACCTGCTTGTTTGTGGGTAGCGAGATGGCTGCCTTCATGCTAAGTTATGGAAAATGTTGCCAGGCTGTGTGTTTGCCACGTGACCATCTTACTACCATTATCTAGAGGCTCTTACAACATCAGTAAGTAGTTGTATTTCTAGAATAGCTTGCCTGGTAGTAAGGCACAGCATTACCCTATTTCCTCATCTCTAAGGCACCATCTATTGTGACATACACTGTCACTTATGTACCACTAAGAAAGGAAAATGCTGTCAATTTCAGCATGCTGTGCCATTGGTGATAAAATGTATGCCCATTTCAGAGATGTTTACATGTAAAAAAAAAAGAAGAGTACCTTTGAATATAGATGAAATTCAGTAGATGACAGTCCAAAGTTCCTTTGAGTCTTTTATGTCAGTGCTAATCCTGTAAATCAGTGGTCCATATAAGAGCATTCCATTCTATTAAAACTACATTTATGGCCAAGCATTGTGGCTCACGCCAGGAGTTCAGGGCTGCAATCATGCCATTATACTCCAGCTTAATTGACGGAGTGAGACTCTGTCTCGAAAAAAAAAAACAAAAAAAAAACAAATAAACAACATTTACAATAAGGGATAAATAGCTCCCCTATTCTTGTTTGGAGACACAGTCTTGCTATGCTGCCCAGGCTGGAGTGGAGTGGTCCAATCATGGCACACTGTAGTCTCAACTTCCCAGGCTCAAGTGGTCCTCCCACCTCAGCCTCCTGAGTAGCTGAAACTACAGGCACACGCCCCTACAACAGCTAATTTTTTGTATTTTTTTGTAAAGACTGGGTCCCTCCATGTTGCCCAGGCTGGTCTCGAACTCCTGGGCTCAAGCAATCCTCTCACTTTGACCTCCCAAAGTGCTGGGATACAGGCATGAGCCACTGTGTCTGGACATGCATGGGTTTTGTTTTCACTTTTTTTTTTTTAGACGGAGTTTTGCTCTTAGTGCCCAGGCTGGAGTGCAATGGCGTGATCTTGGCTCACTGCAACTTCTGCTTCTCAGGTTCAAGCAATTCTCCCGCCTCAGCCTCCAGAGTAGCTGGGATTACAGGCATGTCCCACCATACCCAGCTAATTTTGCATTTTTAGTAGAGACAGGGTTTCTCCATGTTGGTCAGGCTGGTCTCAAACTCCTGGCTTCAGGTGATCTGTCCACCCAGGCCTCCCAAAGTGCTGGGATTACAGGCATGAACCACCGCACCCAGTCTGTTTTCACTTTTTTAAAGTAAGCTTTTAATGGAAGAAAATAGCGGGCCTGCTGTAGACTTGACATGGTAGAAATAAAAGTTAAAAATAATTATGATGGAGAAACAAAAATGCATCAAAAGAATAAATGTTTCCTGTATTGTTAGTGAATTCCCTCTTAGAATACTGTTGACCAGCACACAGCTCTCTAATTCAATTTGTCTGTGTTGGTTTTATTACCACATAGACATACATAAATAATAACATAATAACTTTATTTCCCAAATAAGAAAGGAGAGCCTTGGGACTTAAAAAAAAAAATGGTACATCGTATTAAAAGGAGAAGCACATGGAATAAGGAATTGAAATGAATCATATATCCCATTCTATTTTGAATTTAAATAAGGAATTAAATAGGATTTCAGTTCTAGTCCCATTTTGGGGTAGAAAACAGAAGACGAGCAGCCAGGTGAGGGATTCAGTGCCTTTTTCCCTTCAATATCATGTCTATGTTTTACTGAATAATAAAATACATAGCTCGTGGTCACATCTCTGTTCTTTGCAGACAAGATCCAGTCCTATTAGCTGCCTCCACCCCCCACTGCCTGGCAGAACACAGTTAAACTTCTTGAAGAAGTGGCCTATGCCTACAAACCCACTCCCCTACCTCTCATTTACTTCAAGGCGAGGTCTCTTTCCCCCTAGACATCCTGATGGCCAGGTCTCCTGTGCTCGCTTCCGTGCTCATCTTCTTGACTTCTCTACGGCACATCACATTGCTGATCAATTGTTTTCTTGAAGCCATCTTGGATCTTGACTTCCTTGCCCCACACTCTTGCCTATTTCTCCCCCTATCTCTCTGACTTTGCCTTCTCAGTCCCCCTCAATGTTCACCTTCCTCTGAGCACCTCTTCAGGAGCAGTGTTCTCTCCTTGCCCTAGTTCTTACTAAAATAGAAATAGCTGCCACTTTGTGTGAACTCCAACTCTAGAACATGCTAGAACTTAACATGGTACATCATTTAAGGCTCCCAAGACCCTGTGAGACCCAGCTATCCCCTCTGTCTCACAAACAGTAAGTTGAGGTTCTGAGTAGGATAGTAATGGGTGCAAAGTCTCACAGCTAAAAAGAGGTAGAGACAAAATTCAAAGCCAGTCTGCCTGACACACAATCTGTGCTCTTTCCAAAAATAAGTCACCCTCTCTCAGACTGCTCTCAGTCACACCCTTGACTTCCCATACAACTTAATAAGCTAAACTACTCCCAATCTCCCAACCCCATCTCAGCTCTCCCTCCTGAAGACTCACACGTCCAACTTCTTACTCAACATCTCTGCTCAGTTCCACTGGCATCTGAAGCTCAAACTGCCTAGAACTCAATCTTTAATCTTTCCTGTCAGTGTCTACCTTGAGAAAGGCAACCTGGAAGTAATCTTAGAGTCCTCCCTTCCCATATCAAAATCCTGACAATACTAGCTGTCTTCGTTTTCTAGGGATGCCATAACAAAATACCACAGACTGGGTGGTTTAGACAACAGAAAGTCATCTTCTCCTAGTTCTGGAGGCTGAAAATCCAAGATCAACATGTCTGCTGGTTTTGTGTCTTCTGAGACCTCTCCTCTTGGCTTACAGATGGTCACCTTCTTGCTGTGTCCTCACATGGCCTCCTCTTGGTCTTGGCCTGTGTGTTGTCTATGTCCTACTCTCCTCCTTTTTTTTTTTTTTTTTTTTTTTTTTGAGACAAGGTCGCTCCATCACCCAGGCTGGAGTACAGTAATACAGTGGCATGATCACAACTCACAGCAGCCTCAATCTCCCAGGCTCAAGCAATCCTCCCACCTCAGCCTCCCAAGTAGCTGGGACTACGAGTGCATGACCTCATGCTCAGCTAATATTTTTCTATTTTTTGTAGAGATGGGATCTCTTCCTATGTTGCCCAGGCTTGTCTCAAGCTCTTGGCCTCAAGAGATTCTCCCATGTCAGCTTCCCAAAGGGTTGGGATTGCAGGCATGAGCCACTGCGCCTGGCCTTAGTTTCCTCTTCTTGTAAGAGCACTAGTCATATTGGATTAGGGCCCATCCACATGATCTCATTACATCTTAATTACCTCTTTAAATATCCTGTCTCCAAATACAGTCACATGTTGATGTACTAGTGGTTAGGACTTCAACATCTGAAATTTGGAGGCACACAACTCAGCCCATAACACTAGTTTTTAGGCATCTTTCAAATTTGACTTTCCATTTTCAGCTCTAATTGCCACCCTTTTAGTTGAGGACTATGCCATTTCTCACAATTATAATATTCTCACCATCATGACTATTATGCTTTATAAATAATATTGTTATAATTATAAAATTATTACATGAGCTCTGTAGAAAACACACACACACAAAAAAACCCACAAATAAAACATAAAATCTCTGTAATCTCAACAACCAAACATAATTAGAATTGATCATTGGCATATATCCTTATCTTTTTTCTATGTATATATTCTTAAAAACTGGGGCTGGGTGCCATGGCTCATGCCTGTAATCCCAGCACTTTGGGAGGCTGAGACGGGTGAATCACTTGAAGTCAGGAGTTTGAGACCAGCCTGGGCCAACATAGTGAAACTCTGTCTCTACTAAAAAATACCAAAAAATTAGCCAGGCGTGGTGGTGCATGCCTGTAATCCCTGCTACTCAAGAGGCTGAGTCAGGAGAACCACTTGAACCTGAGAGGTGGAGGTTGCAGTGAGCTGAGATCGTGCCGCTGCACTCCAGCCTGGGTGACAGAACAAGACTCCATCTCAATAAAAATAAAAATAAAAATTGAAATTTTCTTAGTATGTTTTGCATTACTATAACAGAACACCACAGAATGGGTAATTTATAAATAAAAGTAATTTATTTCTTACAGTTCTTCAAGCTGGTAAGCTCTAGGTCAAGGGGTACCTGGTGAAGTCCTTCTTGCTGCATCATAACATGGCAGAGGGCATCACGTGGCAAGGGAGCAGGAGCATGTGTGTGAGCTCAGGTGTCTCTTACTCTTCTTATAAAGCCACCGGTCTCATCATGGGGGCCCTATCCTGATGGCCTCATCTAATCCTAGTTACTTCCCAAAGGCCGTACCTTCAAGTAACATCAACACATGAATTTGGGAATTAAGTTTCCAACACATGAAACTCGGGGGACACATTCAATCCATAGCAGAATCATAACATATCTTCTCTTTTGTAATTTGATTGCTTCCATTAACAATGTCTTGCCTGGGTGCAGTGGCTTATACCTATAGTCCCAACACCTTGGGAGGCCAAGTGGGTGGATCACTCGAGCCCAGGATTTCAAGACCATCCTAGGCAACATGGCGAAACTTCATCTCTACAAAAAATACAAAAATTAGGCAAACATGGTAGCACATGCCTGTAGTCATAGCTAGTTGGGAGGCTGAGGTGGGAGGACTGCTTAAGCCCAGGTGGTTGAGGCTGCAGTGAGCTGTGATCACCCACTACACTCCACCCTGGGCAATAGAGTCACACCCCGTCTCAAAAAAAAAAAAAAATTTATCATAACATTAAATATTATTATTCTCCAACGTTATGTATTGATCACTTCACAATAGTCCATCATATAGATAGACCAATAATAAAGTTATTATTAAATCAGTTCATATAGTCTATCTATATGATGGAACATTGTGGACATGTGGGTTTCAGGCAGGCCTACCACTCATAGCCCATAGAATGGTCTTTTTATCTCCATGGCTTATGTATGTATCTTCAGAGAACTGAGCTCAGATTCATTCACTGCCATTGCTTCTCTCTTTACTGCCTGTTTTATCTGAAGCTTAACCCTGGGTTATAATTTTAGAAACAATGAGATAGTTGGCAGACTGATGGCTTCATTTTAAGTAGTATCTTATGTGAAGTTTACAACTGAAACCAATTGGAGTTCTTTCCTAAGAAAGCTCCTTAAGAATTTCATTATGGGCCGGGCGCGGTGGCTCAAGCCTGTAATCCCAGCACTTTGGGAGGCCGAGACGGGCGGATCACGAGGTCAGGAGATCGAGACCATCCTGGCTAACACAGTGAAACCCCGTCTCTACTAAAAATACAAAAAATTAGCCGGGCGTGGTGGCGGCGCCTGTAGTCCCAGCTACACGGGAGGCTGAGGCAGGAGAATGGCGGGAACCCGGGAGGCGGAGCTTGCAGTGAGCTGAGATCCGGCCACTGCACTCCAGCCTGGGCGACAGAACGAGACTCCGCCTCAAAAAAAAAAAAAAAAAAGAATTTCATTATGGGCCGGGCGCCGTGGCGCAAGCCTGTAATCCCAGCACTTTGGGAGGCCGAGACGGGCGGATCACGAGGTCAGGAGATCGAGACCATCCTGGTTAACACGGTGAAAACCCGTCTCTACTAAAAATACAAAAAACTAGCCAGGCGAGGTGGCGGGCACCTGTAGTCCCAGCTACTTGGGAGGCTGAGGCAGGAGAATGGCGGGAACCCGGGAGGCGGAGCTTGCAGTGAGCCGAGATCGCGCCACTGCACTCCAGCCTGGGCGACAGAGCGAGACTCCGCCTCAAAAAAAAAAAAAAAAAAAAAAAAAAAAGAATTTCATTATGTTAGACCTGTCCTGAGTGGGTTCCATCACTAGATTCTTGATGAGAGAAATCTATTTGCTGATGAATAAAATTGTGGCAGCTCTTAGTTATGTTTCATAATGTGGCTAAGAGAAATGTTTTTAAATGCTTACTTTGGAAACAGTTTGGTAGTTCCTCAAAAAGTTAAACTTAGAATTACTATATGACCCAGCAATCCCACTCCAAGATATATACCCAAGAAAATGGAAAACATTATGTTCACACAAAAACTTGTCCATGAATGTTTGGCTATTATTTATAATAGCCAAAAAGGGGAAACAGCCTAAATGGCCATCGACAGATGAGCGAATAATCAAAATGTGTTACATTCATATAATGGAATATTATTCAGCTGTAAAAAGAAATGAAGAACTGACATATGCTACAACATGTATGAATTTTGAATATTTGACAGGTGAAGCTGTGCTGGTGGCTTATGCCTATAATCTCAACACTTTGGAAGGCCAAGTCAGGAGGATTGCTTGAGCCTAGGAGGTCGAGGCTGCAGTAAGCTATAATTGCACCACTGCGTTTGGTGACAGGGTCGCACTCTGTTGCCCAGGCTGGAGTGCAGTGGTTGAATACAGCTCACTGCAGCCTCAACTTCCTGGGCTCAAGTGATCCTCCCAACTCAGCCTCCCAAGTAGCTGGGACTACAGGTGTGTGCCACCACACCTGGCTAATGTTTTTGTTTTTGTTTTTGTTTTTTTTTGGAGAGACAGGGTCTTGCCATGTTGCCCAGGCTGGAATTTTTTTTTTTCTAAGTAAGGCCAGTGTGGTGGCTCATGCCTGTAATCCTAGCACTTTGGGATTACACTTGGGAACCTCCACCTCCCAGATTCAAGCAATTCTCCTGCCTTAGCCTCCCAAGTAGCTGGGACTAGAGGCACCCACCACCACATCTGGCTGATTTTTATATTTTTGACAGAGATGGGGTTTCGCCATGTTGCCCAGGCTAGTCTTGAACTCCTGGGCTCAATTGATCCACCTGCCTTGCCCTCCCAAAGTGCTGCAATTACAGGCATGAGCCACCGCACCCAGCCAATGTTGTCTTAATTTAAACCTTGCAAAAAGAAAAAAAAAAATGTATCGTAGCCTAATCTCCTGTCTTTGTGAAAGATATTCAGTCATAGTATGATTGAATTTCAGAGGAGGCCAAGATAGTCTAGGTTTAAATGGATCTGCCTTGTGAACAGATGGGCCCCACACAAACTCATTTTTATTACTCCAGGTTGGATGCTGGCTTTTTGAGTAGGGGAGGGGGTTCAATTTCCCTCGGCCTGTTGGATGAATAGAGAACGACATAGATCTAACAGGGAACCTAATGTGCTTTCTCTTTCAGAGGGTAAATATATATGTCATGCTCACTGCCGAGACCTGGTACATCTGGATTATCCACAAAATGGGAAAGTATCAAGCTGCATGCCGACTTCTGAAGTAAGATATTCAAGCAAAAAGAACAATCAGGTAGGCACTATTGGTGTTTGTGGACATGATGTGTTTCGGTCACTCCCATCACTCATACCCCATGGTATGGTCTTTTTATCTCCATGGCTTATGCATGTATCTTCAGAGGATCGAGCTCAGGTTCATTCATTGTCATTGCTTCTCTCCTCCCTGCCTGTTGCATCTGAAGCTTAACGGTGGGTTATCATTTTAGAAACAAGAAGATAGAGTATATCAGTAGTTTTATCCAACAGATTTGTCATAAGATAAGAGACTTTCATCTGCTTGCTGACTTGTCACATTCAGGATGCAATCTTATTGACAGACATACTTCCTGCTGCGGAAAATAGGACATGAAATGTAAATGTGTGTGTTCATTGTTTTTTTAATCCGATAAAAGGACCTGAGCATGTAGGAGTTTGAGACCAACCTGGGCAACATGGTGAGGCCTGCAACTCTACAAAAAATAAAAATAAAAATAAATTAGCTGGGTGTGGTGGTGTGTGCCTGTGGTCCCAGCTACTCACCCAGCTATTCAGGAGGCTGAGGCAGGAGGATCACATAAGACCTAGAGGTGGAGGTTGCAGTAAGCTGAGATTCCGCCACTGTACTCCAGCCTGAGTGGCACAGTAAGATCCCATCTCAAAAAAAAAAAAAAAAAAAAGAGCATGAACACTGTGCTGGGGAAATCCATCAGTTTTTACTGGTTAAAGCAAAGATCTTCAACTAGTGGAACTAGTAGATCCTCAACCTGGTTTCAGACAGCACCTCCATCCTCACTCTGTTCTCCTGATTTGCTGAGAGACCAGAAGGGAAGGGGTACAGCTGGCAGTGATGTCTGCTCCTCTGCAGACTCAACTATAGCATTCCCTCTCCTGATACATCAAGGTTCTTCTTTTGTTTTTTGTTTGTTTGTTTGTTTGTTTGTAGCTGGGACTAAAGGTGCCCGCCACCACGCCTGGCTAATTTTTTGTATTTTTTAGTAGAGACGGGGTTTCACCATGTTAGCCAGGTTGGTCTCAATCTTCTGACCTTGTGATCTGCCCGCATCAGCCTCCCAAAGTGCTGGGATTACAGGCGTGAGCCACCACACCCGGCCACATCAAGGTTCTTCTTAAAAGGTAGACCATTTTTTCGGCCGAGCACAGTGACTCATGCCTGTAATCCCAATACTTCGGGAGGCTGAGGTGGGTGGATTACTTAAGGCCAGGAGTTTGAGACCAGCCTGGGCAACATGGCAAAACCTCGTCTCTACAAAAACTACAAAAATTAGTGGGGCGTGGTGGTGCGCACCTGTGATTCCAACTACTTGGGAGGCTGAGGTGGGAGGATCACTTGAGCTGGCAAGGTTAAGGCTGCAGTGAGCTGTGATCACACCACTGCACTTCAGCCTGAGCAACAGAGTGAGACCCTGTCTCAAAAAAAAAAAGTAGGCTTGGGGGCACTTGCATTAAATTATCTGAGTGTCTTGTCAGTTTCTGGGAGCTCACTGGCATGTCTGGATAGAATTACTGAAACCAGGCAGCAATATTTATCCTTCCTGCATATGGAAATGAAACTATTTTCAGTTTGGGCCAAGAGGCTGATTCTCCTCTGTCCCCTGACCAATGCTGAGTACAAAAGACCAAATACATGGGTTTGCCACTTGTTTTTCCCTAACAAAGTTAACTCTTGATCAGAACAGTAATAGCTGTTTTGAAGAGTGTGTTCAGCGTGTGTGGTTTACATATGCTAAATTCCCATTCAACTCAATTACACTTGGCAGGGACACAGAAAGCTAATGGGGAATCTGTAAAGGGCATGAATAATAGCTTTTCTGGCAGACTGATGCCTTCGTTTTATGTAGTATCTGATGTGAAGTTTACAACTGGAGCTGATTGGAGTTTCTGCAAAGTTGTATCAGCCTTAAAATTAACTTCAGAAAATGCCTTCGTATCAGGAAGAAAACCTTGGATTGGGGATGCAGCTTGTAATTTAATAGGATGACTTTGGAGAGAGCAGCAAGGATAATAGAGGTATTATGAGAAGCTCTAGGGAGAACAAATATATGCTTGTTCGGCTTGGAAAAAAAAATGTAGAGTTCAAGTGTAAGGTTTAAACAAATGCTTTGCAAAGTTTCTCAAAAGGTACCTGAACTACAGATACTTTAGTAACTCGCATTATTTTCTTATATTGATTTTGAAACAGTAATACTGAGCTCTCTGATGTGACTCTAAACATTTTAGAAAATGATAAAGTATTTTGATATTTAATTTATTTTAGTTCAATTCTTATAAAATTGCAGAATTTAAGATTCAGAAGTTGATGTCTTAGGCAGCCCCAGATTTGGTTTGATAGACAACTTTATAAAGATCACGTGAAAGAAGGCTTCCCAACAAGTTGATCATAAAATTATTCTAGATCAGGGTGAGAATCCCCTCATTTAAGAATGCTCCTCTTGGCGGGCCGCAATAGCTCACGCCTGTAATCCCAGCACTTTGGGAGGCCAAACCGGGAAGACCGCTGAAGCCCAGGAGTTCAAGACCAGCCTCGGCAATATAGTGAGACCTCATCTGTACAAAAAATTTTAAAATGAGGCAGGAAGGTTGCTTGAGCCCTGAAGGTTGAGGCTGCAGTGAGCCATGATCACACTACTACACTCCAGCCTGGGTGACAGAGTGAGACCCTGCCTCAAAAAAAAGAGGAAGAAAAAAAAAGAGAGAGAAAGAGAGAGAGAGAGAGAGAGAGAGAGACAGAGACAGATAGACCATCCTGGCTAACACGGTGAAACTCCGTCTCTACTAAAAATACAAAAAATTAGCCGGGCCTGGTGGCAGGCACCTGTCGTCCCACCTATTCTGGAGGCTGAGGCAGGAGAATGGCGTGAACCTGGGAGGCGGAGCTTGCCCTGAGCCGAGATCGCGCCACTGCACTCCAGCCTGAGCGACAGAGTGAGACTCCATCTCTGAAAAAACAAACAAAAAAAAAGAATGCCACTCTAGCACATAATTTTCCGTATATACACGTAGGTCATAATGATATGTACTTCATAAGGGATCATAAGTATTAGATTATTTCCTGACTATTTTTGTATACCCAAAGTGTGGTGTTATAATACATTGTTTTATTTATTTATTTATTTATTTCGAGACAGAGTCTCGCTCTGTCGCCCAGGCTGGAGTGCAGTGGCGCGATCTCCGCTCACTGGAAGCTCCACCTCCTGGGTTCACGCCATTCTCCTGCCTCAGCCTCCCGAGTAGCTGGGATTACAGGCGCCCGCCACCATGCCTGGCTAATTTTTTGTAGTTTTAGTAGAGAGGAGGTTTCACCGTGTTAGCCAGGATGGTCTCAATCTCCTGACCTCGTGATCCACCCGCCTTGGCTTCCCAAAGTGCTGGGATAACAGGCGGGAGTCACCGTGCCCAGACAATACATTGTTTTAATAGTCTATCAAATCAATCTGCTCTTGTGAATTAATTTAATACTGCACTGGCTTTAAAGGTGCCCAATGATAAATGCAATAGTTCTCAAGCCATTAACAAAATTCTAAATCTTGTCAATATCTCAAGACCCAGGATTTTAGCCTTTTGGATATGTGTGTCAGCTGATTATGTTAGATCTCTAACCCAATTATAATCCCCAGTGTTGTTGACTTCAAGCACTGATAGAGTGATAAACTTCAGAAAGGTTTCAATTTGGTCCTTGAAAAGAACTGTTCAAGCAGAAACTCCTAGAAGCTACAGAATTTGGCCAAGAACCACAAAAACCATTCCCTCATTCTTATTTTGCTCCCACTTTTCCATATGGAGAGGACATTGAAAGATTGTTGGGGCCAGGCATGGTGGCTCACACCTGTAATCCCAGCACTCTGGGAAGCTGAGGCATGTGGATCGCTTGAGCCCAGGAATTCAAGACCAGCCTGGCCAACATGGTGTACCCCGTCTCTACCAAAAATAAAAAAATGAGCCGAGCATGGTGGCAAACACCAGTAATCCCTGCTACTTGGGAGGCCGAGGCATGAGAATTGCTTGAACCCAGGAGGTGGAAGTTGCAGTGAGCGGAGATCATGCCAGTGTACTCCAGGCTGGGTGACAGAGGGAGACTTGATCTACAAAAAAAAAAAAAAAAAAAAAAGCCGGTTACAGTGGCTCACGCCTGTAATCCCAGCACTTTGGGAAGCCAAGGCGGCTGGATTACGAGATCAGGAGATGGAGACCATCCTGGCTAACACAGTGAAACCCCATCTCTACTAAAAATACAAAAAAAGAATTAGCCGGGCGTGGTGACGGGCGCCTGTAGTCCCAGCTACTCGGGAGGCTGAGGCAGGAGAATGGTGTGAACCTGGGAGGCGGAGCTTGCAGTGAGCTGAGATCGTGCCACTGCACTCCAGCCTCCGCAACTTAGCAAGATGAGCAAGACTCCGTCTCAAAAAAAAAAAGAAAGAAAGAAAGAAAGCACTTTTCAACTATAAAATATTTTAAAACATATTTAGTTATTTATCACCTTTAGAGTTTGATGAAACCTGGTATTCAGTTTCTAAATTCAATACCATGAAAAAGATGAAACTCAAATTTGACCAATTTTTCAAATCAAATTGCTTTGCCCCCCCACCCCCAACAACCTTGATTCAGGATCAAATTCCTGTTGTATTGCATATTTTTTTGTTATAAAAATAATGCATGATTATTATAGAAACTATGGAAAATGTAAAAAGGTTAAGAAAAACATTAAAATTGCCTATAATCCCACCACCCAGAGATAATTGCCCTTAATATTTTAGTGTCTTTCATTCCCCTCTTTTTTCAGTGTCCACTGTCTATATGTATTTCTTCGTAAAACTGAAAATCAGTTTTTGGATAGATACAGACATAAGTATGTCTTCACCCATCCTTACAATGTGACCATGTTTCCTGTTACTCTATATTCTCTGAAAACATGAGCTCTAAGGTGTAATATATATGAATCTTTCATACTTGATTTAACAATTCTACTTCTTATCTTTTAAACTTTTTAATTGTATATTATTTATGTATTTATTTTGAGACAGGGTCTCACTCTGTCGCCTAAGCTGGAGTGCAGTGGCGCAATCACAGCTCACTGCAGTCTTGACCTCCTGGGCTCAAGGGGATCCTCAGCCTCCCAAGTAGCTGGGACCATGGGCAGGCACCATCATGCCCAGCTAGTTTTTTAAATTTTTATTTATTTATTTATTTATTTATTTATTTATTTATTTATTTGTATAGATGAGGTCTCACCATCTTGGTCAGGCTGGTCTCGAACTCCTGGGCTCAAGCTATCCTCCTGTCTTGGCCTCCCAAAGTGCCAGGGTTATAGGCATGAGCCACAGCACCTGGCCAACAATTTTACTTCTTTTGGTGCTGTTGCTTACTGTTGAAAATGAAGCTGCAACAATATATTTGTATGAAAATCTTTTCCTACATTTCTTCTTGTTCCCTTACTACAGATTCTGAAGGAGGATTTATCAGTCAAGAGCTTTAATAGCCCTTGATACGTACTGTCAAATTCTTTAATAGGAACTTCATACCATTTTACATTCTTTCCAGCAGTTCACCAAAAGCTCACCTCACTATAAATTCACCCATTGTCTCCTGAGTAATATATTCTGCCTAAAATCTTTACATTTTAAATCCATTTTAAAATTCCATTTTAAAGGGCTTAGTACCTTAAGATTTGGTGGGCAGGGTGAGAGAATGATCGAGTGGTTTGATCTGTTCCAATTTTCAAATTGTAATTAATGAAGTTAAGACTCAGAGGTTAGTAATTTTTGTGAGCCCTTGATCTGGTCTTTCTCAGAGGGTGTGGACTTCAGAATCAATTGTCTTCAAGGCCCTGAGAGTGGGTCCTTTCCCAAGTGGGAAAGGAAAGAGAAGGTCGGAGTAAACTCCCAGAAAAGTGGGGCACGATAGCCCAACAACACTTGAATTTCTAACTGGGGTAAGGTGGGGACATAAGGGTGAAGGTGTTAGAAGAGATACTGGAAATAAGGAAAACAGCCCTAGTTATTAAAATTCCTGAGGGGTTTGACTAAATGTGGAGACACAGACCATTCTTCTGCCAGTTCCAGATCCTACAGAAGACCGGGTGCAGTGGTTCCGGCCTGTAATCCCAACACTTTGAGGGGATCACTTGAGCCCAGAAATTCGAGAACTTCCTGGACAACATAGTGAGACCCTATCTCTAAAAAGAATTTTTAAATGTTGAAAGCTAATAAAAAGGTCCCAGAGGCCACAAAGTCATTCTTAAAGTCATTGTGCACTTTGCTTCCTTTGTTGTATGTTTGTTTCCTTTGTAACTGATTTACCACTTTACACACTCAGATTTTTAATTATAGCAGCAATTACTAGATTCAATGACATAAGGTTGCTATTTCTGTCAGTAAAGATTCAATACCAGCTAATTTCATACAGTTCAATTTCATACCTGGGGAATTAATTATTCTTAATCATTAGGAGTCAACGATAAAACTTTCTGATGAAAGCGCCTGTAGCAAGGCCTCCACCGAGCTCCCCTCCTGTGGGGTTGTCCATACGGTGGCCAGAAGCCGGCACAGCCTCTCCCCCCTGAGCCCCATAAGGGGAGGTAGGGATACAGTAGTTGGTGTGTTTGTGACAGCAAAGCCACCAGAGGGAGCTCTAGCATTGACTCCTATATGTTTGTGTGTGTGCCACGGATTCAAAGAAAAACAAACATCTAATGACTGCTTGTGTTTTTGAGCACTCCCTGCACAGTCCTAAGGTTTAGACATCATCATATCAATATAATTTCATTGTTAACATGAATTAAGCTTCTTTGTGTCTGTCAGATATTCTTTCATTTCGTGCTTACCACGAGTCTATCAAGATATTATTATTCCCACTTTTACTGATGAGGGAGGAGATTAAGGTTTACAGAAGTTAAGTGATTTTACAAAAGAAGAAATAACACAGGGATTTTATCTACTGTCTCAGCGCCTCCCACCCCCTTCCCACCTCCATCAAAGTTCTCCTTCCTGTCCTCTCTCTTTTTTCTCTTTTCCTACTGGGAGTCTAAAGGAGATAAATCCTTGCTTTAAAACTAAGGAAAGAAAGAAAGAAGAATGCATTTTATTTTGTGTAAATTATTCTTCAATATATTTAACATGTAAGGGGAAACCAAAAAAGAAAGGGAAAGGAAATAAGAGGAGAGGGGAAGAGAAAGGGAGAAGAGAAGAGAGAAACGGCAAGAAGAGGGGAGGGGAGAGGAGAGGAGGAGAGGAAAGGAGAAAGAGAACAGAAGAGAAAAGAAGAGAAGAGATAGAAAAGAAAAGAAAAAAGAAATAGCTTGGCACGGTGGCTCACGCCTGTAATCCTAGCACTTTGGGAGGCCAAGGTGGGCGGATTACCTGAGGTCAGGAGTTCAAGACCAACCTGGCCAACATGGCGAAACCCCATCTCTACTAAAAATACAAAATTAGCCAGGTGTGGTGGTGCACACCTGTAATCCCAGAAGCTGAGGCAGAAGATTCTTTTGAACCCGAGAGGCGAGGTTGCAGTGAACCAAGATTGCGGCACTGCACTCCAATCTGGGTGACTGAGCAAGACTCCGCCTCCAAAAAACAGATAGAAAAGAAAAAGGAGGCAGGGCGTGGTGGCTGGTGCCTGTAATTCCAGCTACTTGGGAGGCTGAAGTGGGAGAATTGCAACCAGGAGGAGGTTGCAGTGAGCCAGGATCTCGCCACTGCAACCCCGCCTGGGACAGGAAGAGAGACTCCATCTCAATTTAAAAAAAAAGAAAAAAAGAAAAAGAGCTGATGCTCATGTCCATCAAGTCTGAAAACGTTCCAATCCTGCGAGCTCACTGCTAAGGGAATACTTCACCTGCAGCACCCCACCTCCCGCCACACATTCCTTAGGCTACTGTTTCTATGACTCCTTTTCCCTCCTCAAGCTTGCCCAAGATGGCTATTTGATCTTGGTTTCACCCTTATTCAAATTCAGAAGTAGGGACAGAGACCAGAGGAAGATGTTAGGAATATCCATAATCCCCAAAGATGGTCACTAGACTTACTTCTTCTTCTTCTTTTTTTTTTTCACCCAGACTGGAGTACGGTGGTGTGATCTTGGCTCACTGCAACCTCCACCTCCCAGGTTCAAGCAATTCTCCTGCCTTAGCCTCCCCAGTAGCTGGGACTAGAGATGCGTGCCACCACGTTGGGCTAATTTTTTTTAGTAGAGATGGGGTTTGGGGTTTCACTGTGTTAGCCAGGATGATCTCGGATCTCCTGACCTCTTGATCTGCCCGCCTTGGCCTCCCAAAGTGCTGGGATTACAGGCGTGAGCCACTGCGCCCAGCCTAGACTTACTTCTACAGCACTTTACAGTACTAGACTAAACTGTGCTCTTAGTATGCACAGATTAAGAGCAAGGAGGGTCAAGGGATACAGCCTCATATTTGCTGGGTGGACTTGGTTAAGTCACTTAACCTCTTCCATAAACTGTGTGTAATAGGCGGGCACTATAACATACAAAATGTATATAATAGGCTCACTCCTGTAATCCCAGCACTTTGGGAGGCCGAGGTGAGTGGATGGATCACTTGAGCCCAGGAGTTTGAGACAAGGCTGGGCAACATGGGGAAACCCTGGCTCTATAAAAAATGCCAGAAATTAGCTGGACGTGGTGGTGCATGCCTGTAGTCCCAGCTACTTAGGAGGCTGAGGTGGCAGGATCACTTGAACCTGGGAGGTCGAGGCCTCAGTGAGCCATGATCATGCCACTGCACTCCAATCTGGGAGACAGAGTAAGACCCTGTCTCAAAAACAATATGCATGTAGTAAATGTAATCATGTCTACTTCTTAGCATAGCTGTGGAGATTTAATTAGACAATGCATAGAAAAGTACTTAGCCTGGTGTTTGTTGGGAAACTTCAATCAATGTTAATTAATATTATTGTTTTCTTTAATACTCACAATATTTGTCCATTTAGCATAGAACTTGGCATAGACACATGATTTGTAAGCGTGTTTGTGGTTAACAGCAGGCTTCAATTAAAGAGAGGCTAACCAACTTGCCAAAGGTCCACAGCCAGTTTTACAACTACGAAATGTTTTCCAAAATATTTTCAGTTTTTCTGAGACTGAGAGATAGTATCTTCAAATAGATTATGAGATGTGCACAGCAATATCCATCCGCCTTACACAAGAGCAAACGGCCTTCCAACAGCCGTCAGAAAACCCCTGGGGTTGGTGGGTCCAAGAACAAAAACAATGCAGTCACACCCGGACCCTAAATTTAGGGGGGGCCTTAGAGTTGGTTTTATTTAAATATTGTAATGTGACTCTGAGCAAGCAACATTTTCTTTATGCTTTGTATTTTAAAGGATATGGGAAAATTTACTTTGGGGAGCCAGGTCGCTTGGCTAGAAGGGGAAGGAAAAAAGAGAGAAAGGAAAGGGTAGAGGGAAAACTGAGACCTGAGACCCAGGAGACCTCGGGCAAGTGATTTGAACCCTGGGTTCCACTGTCCTTGTTTTCTTTTTTTATTATTTAAATTTAATTATTATTTTTAGTTCTGGGATACACGTGCAGGATGTGCAGATTTGTTACATAGGTGAATGTGTGCCATGGTGGTTTGCTGCACAGATCAACCCATCACCTAGGTATTAAGCCCAGCTTCCACTAGCTATTTTCCTAAGGCTCTCCCTCCCCCAACCCCACCTCCCGACACACCGGCCCCAGTGTGTGTTGTTCCTCCCCCTGGGTCCATGTGTTCTCATTGCTCCGCTCCCACTTACAGGTGAGAACATGCGGTGTTTGGTTTTCTGTTCCCAAGTTAGTTTACTGAGAAAAATTACTTCCAGCTCCACCCATGTCCCTGCAAAGGACTGATCGCGTTCCTTTATATGGCTGCATAGTATTCCATAGTGTATATGTACCACATTTCCTTTATCCAGTCTATCATTGATGGGCATTTGGGTTGATTCCATCCTTATTTTTTTTTTCTTTTTCTTTTTTTTGTTTTTTTCAAGATGGAGTTTTGCTCTTGTCACCCAGGCTGGAGTGCAGTGGCACAATCTCTCCTTACTGCAACCTCCACCTACCAGATTCAAGCGATACTCTTGCCTCAGCCTCCCAAGTAGCTGGGATTATAGGCATCGCCAACATGTCCAGTTAATTTTTGTATTGTTAGTAGAGAAGGGGTTTCACCATGTTGGCCAGGTTGGTCTCAAACTCCTGACCTCAGGTGATCCACCCACTTCAGCCTGTCAAAGCACTGGGATTATAGGCGTGAGCCACCATGCCCAGCCAATTCCATCCTTATTTTCTTTTTCTTTTTCTTTTTTTTTTTTTTTTTTTTTTGAGGTGGAGTCTTGCTCTGCTGCTCAGGCTGGACTGCCGTGGCATGATCTCAGCTCACTGCAACCTCCACCTCCTGTGTTCAAGTGATTCTCCTGCCTCAGTCTTCCGAGTAGCTGGGATTACAGGCATGCGCCACCAAGACCAGCTAATTTTTGTATTTTTAGTAGAGATGGGGTTTCACCATGTTGGTCAGGCTGGTCTTGAACTCCTGACCTTGTGATCCACCCGCCTTGGTCTCCCAAAGTGCTGGGATTACAGACGAGAGTCACCATGCCACCCCTTTTTTTTTTTTTGAGATGGAGTCTCACTCTGTCACCCAGGCTGGAGTGCAGTGGCACAATCTCGGCTCACTGCAAGCTCCATCTCCCAGGTTCATGCCATTCTCCTGCCTCAGCCTCCCAAGTACCTAGGACTACAGGCACCCAGCACCAAGCCTGGCTAATTTTTTTTTTTTTTCCGAGATGGAATCTCACCCTGTCGTCCAGGCTGAAGTGCAATGGCGTGATCTTGGCTCACTGGAGTCTCTGCCTCTCAGGTTCAAATGATTCTCCTGCCTCAGCCTCCCGAGTAGCTGGGATTACAGGTGCCTGCCACCACACCCTGCTAATTTTTGTATTTTTAGTAGAGATGGGGTTTCACCATGTTGGTCAGGCTGGTCTCAAACTCCTGACCTCATGATCTGCCCACTTCAGCCTCCCAAAGTGCTGGGATTACAGGCACGAGCCACCGTGCCCAGCCCATGCCTGGCTAATTTTTTTGTATTTTTAGTAGAGATGGGGTTTCACCGTGTTGGTCAGGATGGTCTCGATCTCCTGACCTCGTGATCCACCCACCTTGGCCTCCCAAAGTGCTGGGCTTACAGGTGTGAGCCACCACGCCCGGCCTCCATCCTTATTTTCAAAAGTAGCCACTTGGAGCTGGGCGCGGCGGCTCACACCTGTAATCCCAGTACATTGGAAGGCCAAGGTGGGTGGATCACTTGAGGTCAGGAGTTCAAGACTGGCCTGGCCAACATGGCAAAACCCCATCTCTACTAAAAATACAAAAGTTAGCTGGGTGTGGTGGCACACGCCAAAGGCCTGTGAGTCTATAAACATTTTCTGTCTGCCCTCATCCTGCAGCACTTTCCACACAATCTCTTTTCAATATCACATGATATTTTATATGCTCAGTACCAACTTTAGAGGTCTGTAAGTTGTAAGCTTTTTCTTTTCGGTAACTTTGTTAATATCATTATTGGAAGTCCAGTTCAATAATTACACTAGGTTCAGTTTAAATAAGAAGCAAGCAGCAATATGTCTAAGCGCAGAACTACTGACCAGTGAGGGTGGACAAGGGGGGTTAAATATTCCTGACACTGGGCCAGGGAGAGTTGAAAGTTGCCAATTGTGGCACTGGTAAACTACTGCAAAGAAATTTGGAAGTGTTATCAAGAATTACAATAAGATAGATGCTTCAGGATAATATGTCCTTTGCAAAGAGAATTACGCCATTTGGGGTCAAAAAAACATTTGATGCACTGTCCAGGTCGCAGAAATCACCAAATCTCAGAAGTTGATGAGACCTTGGATGTCAGACAACCTGACTTCCTTTCCGATCAGGCTTACAGTCCAACAGGTGACCATCGAGCCTCTATGTAAGCATTTCTCCAGAATGGAAGCTTCTTAATTGAAGAAGTTGTCTGGACTGAGTGCAGTGGCTCACACTTGTAATCCCAGCACGTTGGGAGGTGGAGGTGGATGAACCACTTGAGCCTGGGAGTTCAAGACCAACCTGGCTAACATGGCAAAAACTTGTCTCTACAAGAAATACAAAAATTAGCCAGGCATGGTGGCATGTACCTGTAATCTTAGCAGCTCGAGAGGCTGAGGTGGGAGGATTCCCTGAGCCCAGGAGGTCAAGGCTGAAGTGAGCTGTGATTATGCTACTGCATTCCAGCCTGGGTGACAGAGTGAGATCCTGTCTCAAACAAAACAAAACAAAAAAAAGGTGTCTAGGGCATGTTTAGGACTATGCACTTTTGGATTAAGAATACATTTGTTTCCCTGTAGTTTTAGCCCATTGACCCAGTTTCTGATTTGAAGAACAAAACAACACATTCTTCTCTTTTCAGACCCATGACTATCTTGCTCTTCTCTGGGTCACTGTCCCTCATAAAATGTGATGAAAGCAAAGGTTCAGGGTCAATGCTGTCGAAATTGAGATGAGCATTGGCCTTAGCAAATGGAGAGATCAATCCTGACAAGAGCAAAGTCAGTAGATTGAAATGTGGTTTTTTGTGGGTTTTTTTTTTTTTTTAGATTGAGTTTCGCTTAGTGCAGTGGCGCAATCTCGGCTCACTGCAACCTTTGCCTCCTGGGTTCAAGCAATTCTCCTGCTTCAGCCTCCTGAGTAGCTGGGATTATAGGCACGCACCACCACGCCCAGCTAATTTTTGTATTTTTAGTAGAGACGGGGTTTTGCCATGTTGGCCAGGCTGGTCTCAAACTCCTGACCTCAGGTGATCCACCCACTTTGGCCTCCTAAACTGCTGGGATTACAGGCATGAGCCACCGTGCCCGGCCCAAAATGTGTTTTAAATAGAAAGAGGAGAAGAATCAGAGACTGAGAGTACAGACAACTCTTTCAAGGAATTTTTCTCCCAAGGAGAGCTAGAAATGGGATGACAGTGATCCCAACTCCCATGACAGTTACAACATGTTTGAAATGACTTTCGTGTGTTTTCTACTTGTTTATTGTCTATCTTCTCCCACTAGGATATAAGCTCTGACAGCAGGACTTTGCCTCCTTCACCATTGTATTCTCAGGCCGTGGCACATGGTGGAGGCTCAATTAGTATTTGTTGGATAAATGAATAATGCATTTTGATATAATACCTGCTGTAATTGAAAATTGGAAAATTCTGGATCTTACAATTATTTTGTTTAAAAAAAAAATTTTTTTAGGCCAGTTATGGTGGCTCATTCCTGTAATACCAACACTTTGGGAGGCCAAGGCAGGTGGATCACCTGAGGTCAGGAGTCCAAGACCAGCCTGGCCAACATGGTGAAACCCCGTATTTACTAAAAATACAAAAATCAGCCAGGTGTGGTGGTGCACACCTGTAATCCCAGCTACTCGGGAGGCTGCAATGGGGGAATCGCTTGAACCTGGGAGACGGAGGTTGCAATGAGCCGAGATCACACCACTGCACTTCAGTGGGTGACAGAGTCAGACTCTGTCAAAAAATATATATATATTTTATTCTAGAAATGGAGTCTTGCTATGTTGTCCAGGCTGGACTTGAACTCCTGGGCTCAAGGGATCCTCTCACCCCACCCTTCTGAATAGTTATGACTACAGGTGTACACCACTGTGCCCAGCTAGAATCTTAATGTCTTAAACAAGAAATGTATACCTCTTAAGAAACTCTGATGGAACAATATGTTTGTTTTACCATAGAAAGCCTCTACCTTGGTCAGGTGTGGTGGTTCATGCCTGTAATCCCAGAACTTTGGGAGGCCAACGTAGGAGGATCACTTGAAGCACGAGTTTGAGACCAGCTGGGGCAACATAGAGAGATCTATTAGAGAAAAATTATCCCCCTTAAAATAGATTACTGAGTCTTCAGGATACACCTCTGCATAGTGTGGGTCATCAAAGAAGCAGAAGCCAAGATGGGATTGGACATGAGAGAGATTTACTGTGGGAATGTCTGTGAAGGATAAAGGGGAGGGAGCCAGAGAAAGAGAAAAACCTTCCCACAGCCACACAGAGCTGACACCTGTGAAGAGAGAGGGGAAGGTGAGAGATTGGGTGGGAAGAGGCTGAGGGTGCAGCACAGTTCTAAAAACTCCTTGAGTAGGGAGTTCTTTGGCTAGGGGAGTGGAAAAGATCTCACTCTGTCACCCAGGCTGGAGTGCAGTGGCCGTGATCATGGCTCACTACAGCCTCAGCCTCCGGTGCTCAGGTCCCACCTCAGCCTCTTCAGGTGCTCAGATCCCACCTCAGCCTCTTCAGTACCTGGGACTGCAGGCACGCACACCACGCCCAGCTAATTTTTTTGTATTTTTTTGTGGAGATGAGGTCTCACCATGTTCCCCAGGTTGGTCTCAAATTCCTTGGGCTCAAGAGATCCTCCCACCTCAGCCTCTCAAAGTGCTGGGATTACAGGAGTGTAATCCTGCATCTGGCCGAGTGGGGAGTTCTATAAAAGAGCCTGCCCCTGCCCATTAGAGGAGTCCTGCCTTTTGCAGGAATGGGCCTCCATGAATACCCTCTCCTTGCTCAGTCAGGCTGAGTGCAGCCTGTAGGAAGTGTGGGCTTCAAGAAAGTGGGTCCAGGGATCTGCAGCCAGGGCCATCAGTCAGTTATGCTCCCCACAGCAGAAGAGCTGAGCAGTGGGGACTCACAGCTGCCACAGTTCACCTCTGTGTCACAGGTCTACTTTTCCATGCAGATTGGGGAGCAGCTCCTCTTCTCTTCCTGAGGGGAAAGTCCTATTGCAGCAGTTGGTCTCAGGGGCACAGTTAGTATTCATTTTCTCCTTCCATCCCTGCCCCCGGCCCCCCTTTTTTTTCACTTTATTTGTTTATTTATTTATTTATTTTTTGAGACAAGTCTTGCTCTGTTGCCCAGGCTGGAGTGCAGTGGCTCCATCTCAGCTCACTGCAACCTCTGCCTCCCGGGTTCAAGCGATTCTTCTGCCTCAGCCTCCCAAGTAGCTGGGAGTACAGGCGCCCGCCACCATGCCTGGCTAATTTTTGTATTTTTAGTACAGACGGAGTTTTGCCATGTTGGCCAGGCTGATCTTGACCTCCTGACCTCAGGTGATCCACCCACCTCGGCCTCCCAAAGTGCCGGGATTACAAGTGTGACCCACAAAAGTGCCCAGCTTTCCCTGCCCATCTTAAATTCCCTTCACCTTAGAATCTCACCTTGGCAGTTCTCAGTGCTTATCTTGTTATGTGACCCAAACTGTCACTCCTGAGAGCCTGAGTTCCTGGCAATCACGCTGTTTTGAGACTGGGGGTTGCTATGAATGTCCATACACAGTTACAGTGGGGCAAGGAAGTACCGGGAGGTGCCCAACTGGGTCACGTGGGTTCCACATAAATTCTTCCCTGACCCCATGTGTAAGTACAGCCCTACATCTTGCTGCTAGTAATTGACCAGAGTCAATTACTCCTGCCACAATGGTGACTCTTCTCACCTGCCGGTCTCACAGGAGTTCATAGCATCCCTGGCAATAACTACAGCTTGCAATTCCATGTTCCCTGGCAAAAGTGTACCCCCTTTGGACCTCCAATTCTGCACAGCCTAGAGTTGTAGGGATGGGAAGCACAGAATCCCCCAGTGAGTCACTGGGAGTGATGGTAGGTAAGGCCGCTCCTGCTTCCATCCCTTGGTTCCCAGATCCATTTATTCTTTCTGTGGGGAACACAGCACCACGGAGACATCTCTGATTTAATGCATATTCCTCATCCTGAAGATGGAACTCTGTATTTGCATAGTGTTGCCTCTGAGCTGGTACTTTAGTTATCTTTAGAAGCCATGCTATTGCATCCAGCTGCTTCTGGATGGTGTGATGTGTGATATGACCAGTGGATCCCATGGTCACGAGTCCACTCCTGTACCCCCTTTATTATAATTGGGTCCCCTGGTCAGATGCTACGTCATAAGTGATTTCATACCTATGGATCAGGCATTGTATAAGACCCCAGACAGTCATGCTAGCTGAGGCATTTTGGGCAGAAAGTCAAACACATACTCAGAATATATACCTATCCCTTTAAGGATCAACCACTGGCCCTCAGGGATGGAGGGTGCCCAATGTAGTAGGCTTGTCAAAAAGCAACCAGTTCTCTTGCTCAAGGAATAGTGCCATATTGAGGGCCTGTTGTTAGTCTGTTTTGCTGACAGTTGGACATTCAAAGTCAGCAGTAGCTAAATCGGCCTTGATACATGAGAGTTCATACATTGGGATGATGTCTGGGCTCCATTTACGCCACCATGGCTGCTCCATTCATGTGCCCATGACGCCTGTTGTGGAGTGGCTGATGATGAAGATTGGCTAATGTCACCTGGCTAAGTCATTCTGCCTACTTGGTTGATTGGTACCTTTTCCATGGGAGATGCTTTCTGGTGGTTGTTAACATGTGACACAAAAATTTTCATACTCAATGGTCATTCAAATATGTCCAGCCGCATGCCTCCATTCCTACTTTATGACTTGGTGGATCTGACAGAAGCCAGTTCATAGTGGGCAGTTCTGGGGGTGTGGTTACTTATAACCATAGTCAAGTATTCTCTCTGTCAGAGCCCAGTAAAATGTGAAAAAAGGGCTGGCGTAACTCAAGGAATCAAGTCAATTTAGACCCTACGTCCAGGAATCCTTGAAATGACTGAGTATTCCCCTTTCTCTATTTTATAATCACCTGAGTAAATGGCCAGAGGTCTCTCTGAGGAATGGCTGCAAGAATTATTACAGTAGATATTTGCTGCAGTATGGCAGGCTCCTTCTCCCTAGGGACCTGGCCACCCCTTCAGTCAATGGGTTACAGATCTGAAAACTGGCTCGAGTATGGGAACATTGAAGGGATGTGGCTTCTGACTGGAGTGATCTCCCTCAGCCTCCTTCCCCTCCCTTCCTGACGTTTTCTAGTGTCAGTATAATGCTGCACCCTCTTGGCTCCCTTTTACTCCTAGGGACAGCATGCTCTACTGTCTCACAGCTCCCTTCAGGTCCAGCCCTCTGGCTGAAGCCTGACCTTGCTAGTCATTCTGGTGATTGTGGCTGCCTGGCCCCTGACTCTTAAGTGCCACCACCTGGCCTCTATTACTCTGGGGTCTCATATTCCCACAGATATTAATAAGTCCAGCTCTGCCACTGCCACTTCTGCCATCGGCGCTGACCTGCAGAGGAGGGCCCCCACTGCTTAGTGATACTGGTGCCTCTCTCAAGTCCTGAAGGTGTTGGTGAACAGCATGTCCTCTGGGTCCTTGTGGGTCCGTTTTCCTCAGCTTCTTCATTCTTTTCTCTGCCATCTGCCAGGGCAACTCAAGCATTTCCACTTTGCTCAGCATGGCCTAACATTGCAGTAGGCTTCTAAGAGCCACGTTAGCGTGAGTTTCACTCATCCTCTGGGGTCCTTTTCAGGGGCCTGTGTCCCCCCCCCAGAATTGTCCCCTAGTCAAGGAAGTCTTGCTTTTCTAGTCTTATTTTCTGGCCTCCTTGACCAAGTACTCTCAAATCTGATTCCAAAGTTTTCCACTGGTTCCTGCTAGCTAATTCTTATAGGTCCTTTGATATATAATCTCTTTTCTCCCTATTAGGCCCAGCCCATCCCTGTCTTGATTATACTGGGTTTGCTTATTGGCTTGGGAGACAGTAGAGGAATTGGAGGCAGCTCCTGAGAGGGCAACCTATTGCCTTGCTAGAGAGGGACGCATTTTCATGGCCACAGCCTCCCATCAGGTCTCCTGAAGCCGGCCTGTGAAAGTGGTAGTTCTTACTATGAAATGATGGGCCAGCCTGGCAGACCTGGAGGGTTCAGAGGGCTCTGCCAAGTCAACATCCTGATGGGCATGCATTCGGATGCCCCCATCCTGTGTTTCAGAGTCCCAGATTCCTCCAAACAGGGCCCTGACCTTAGTGTAACTGACTTGCTTTAGCTGAGCATTTAGGCATCTCTAGAGCTCTAGGACTACCAGATCCTCAGTCTGTTGCTCAGCTGTGGCAGTTCTTTTACTGCAGGAGAGGAGGGCCCTTTTTAAAGCTACAAACAGGTTCTCTAGCTCTCACAGTCTCTATTGCTTGTTATCACTTGGTAGGATGTCAGTACAACTTAGCAGTAATCAGTCAACTGTGCTCTCCCTGTAGCTATCATTCCCCCACCACCATAGCTCTCCGATGCCTGGATCTCTGCACCTGCACTGCATTCTCCTCCACCAGGACATCTTCCCGAACCACCACTGATGAAATCTATAGCAGTTGTGCCACCACCTTGTGCGAGGGACTATCCACACCCCACATGTCATTCAGGGTAGCATCCTCTTAGCCTACTGAGCAATGAGGGAGCCAGTCTCCAAACCCCATCTTATTCTTGTTTTCTCAGACCACTGCTGACATTACTTGGGTTAGTTTGAGTTATTTGAGAAGCAGAAGCTAAGATGGGATTGGATGTGCAGGAAACTCCTTGGGGAATACTTGTGCAGGAAAAAGGAGAGGGAACCGAAATAGGCAAGAAGAGCATTCAGACGCAATGCAGGTCTGACCTCTGTGAGGGACATGGGGAAGGAAGGAGGATCTGATAGGAGACTCTCGGGCTGCAGTCACAAGAACTGCTCAGCCTGGTTGATGGGGCATCCTTGAGCCAAAGTCTGCCATTTAAAGAGTCTGTATTAGTAAAGAATGAGTCTGTATTAGCACAGAATGAATCTGTATTAGTTGTGCCCTGCTTGCTCAGTCATTGGCTAGCAGCAGCTTGTAGCAAGAGCATTCTGTAAATAAGATGGGGGTGGGTCCAGAGGTCTGCAGCTGCAGCCATCAGTCAATTATGCTCCCCGCAGCAGGAGAGCTGAGGGATGCATTTTCATGGCCACAACCTCCCACCAGGTCCCTTGAAGCCTATTATATCACTATTGTTTGTGTATCTTGTGAGTCATAGAATAAGGAAGCTGGATCTAACCTCAGAGATGATTTCATGTGGCCGGGCGCGGTGGCTCAAGCCTGTAATCCCAGCACTTTGGGAGGCCGAGGCGGGTGGATCACGAGGTCAGGAGATCGAGACTATCCTGGCTAACATGGTGAAACCCCGTCTCTACTAAAAATACAAAAAACTAGCCGGGCTTGGTGGCGGGCGCCTGTAGTCTCAGCTACTTGGGAGGCTGAGGCGGGAGAATGGCGTGAACCCGGGAGGCGGAGCTTGCAGTGAGCCGAGATCACGCCACTGCACTCCAGCCTGGGAGACACAGCGAGACTCTGTCTCAAAAAAAAAAAAAAAAAAAAAAAGAGATGATTTCATGTGATGTCTTCATTTTAATGATGAAGGAAGAGAGAATTGGAAATTTAAAACAAACTTTCCCAAGGCACATGCATTTTGGATTGGACCTTTTTACTTTGTGTGAAGATATTCCACGCATTGCTGCACATTTGGCATTTCTGGCCCCAGGGACTTAGATGCCATAGTCCCCCCGATCTCCTGCATCATGAAAATAAAATTGCTCCCCAACCACCTCATTTCTAAAAGCTCCCTGGAGGCAATACAGTCCCAAGTAGTACCACTGAACAGCTCATTGATCGCAAAGTCAGAATTAATATCCAGACAAGACCCCTGCATAATGCACTTCCATAACTTCAAGAGAGCCACTAAAACAAAAAATGCCTCAGCCTCAGGGAGTCACAACGATTCCTGCTTCAGAGAGTACTCTGCACTTCTTTAGCATTTATCTTTTTTTTTTTTTTTGAGATGGAGTCTCACTACGTCACCCAGGCTGGAGTGCAGTTGCATCAGCTCACTGAAACTTCCACCTCCTGGGTTCAAACGGTTCTTGTGTCTCAACCTCCCGAGTAGCTGGGATTACAGGCGAGCACCACCACGCCTGGCTAATTTTTGTATTTGTATACAAATACAATGTTGGCCAGGTTGGTCTCAAAGTCTTGACCTCAAGTGATCCACCCACCTCAGCCTCCCAAATTGCTGGGATTACAGGCCTGAGCCACCATGCATGACCCATAGTATTTTTATTTATTTATTTATTTAGAGACAGAGTCTTGCTCTGTTGCCCAGGCTGGAATGCAGTGGTGCAATCTTGGCTCACTGCACCCTCCGCCTCCCGGGTTCAAGAGATTCTTCTGCCTCAGCCTCCTGGATAGCTGGGACTATAGGCGCACACCACCACGCCCAGGTAATTTTAGTATTTTTGGTAGAGACAGGGTTTTGCCACGTTGGCCAGCCAGGTCTCAAACTCCTGACCTCGAGCTATCTGCCCGCTTTGGCCTCCCAAAGTGCTGGGATTACAGGCGTGAGCCACTGTGCCTGAGTACCCATAGCATTTATCTTACATGTATAAGCTCCTTTGACATCCTGGTTAGGAGACCCACTGTAGGCAATTTGGTCATAGTTCAAATTGCCTTCCTAGTATCTTCATATGAGTGAATGAAATGCACTTCAGCACCAAACCATTGCTTTTCCATCCTTTCCGAAACTGCTCTTTCATGTCTCTACCCCCATCTTTCCCTTCTAAATAAATAATGCTCCTCTGCAGCTAGTTGTTCAAGCTAAAAGCTGGGGAAACTTCCTCTATTCTTCTGGGTGTTTAAATTTTATTTATTTATTTATTTATTTATTTATTTAATTTTATTTTATTTTTGAGGCAGGGTCTCTCTATGTTGCTCAGGATGGAGTGCAATGGCATGATCACGGCTCACTGCAGCCTCGACCTCCTGGGCTCAAGTCATCCTCCCACATCAGCCTCCCAAGGAGCTAGGACTACAGGTGTATGCCACCACACCTGGCTAATGTTTTTTAAAAATATATTTTGTAGAGACAGGGTTTCACTTTGTTCCCCATGCTGGTCTTGAACTCCTGGGCTCAAGTGATCCTCCTACCGTGGCCTCACAAAGTGTTGGGATTACAGGCATGAGCCACTGTGACCAGCCCAATTCTTCTCTTTTTCTTATACCCCAAATCCAATCCATGAACAAATTCAATTGTCTTTGTCTCCAAAATCTAACCAATGTCTATCTACTTCTCTCTATGCCCACAGCTACTGCATGTCCAAGCCACCATCATCTCACTCGTACCAATATAACAGCCTCCTGTCTATGTTTCCATGTTCTCTGCTTCCTTTACAATATAGCAGCCAGATAACATATTGTTTTCTTTTTTTTTTTTTTTTTTTTTGAGATGGAGCTTCATTCTTGTTGCCCAGGCTGGAGTGCAATGGCGTGATCTCAGCTCACTGCAACCTCCGCCTCCCAGGTTCTAGCGATTATCCTGCCTCAGCCTCCCAAGTAGCTGGGATTATAGGCACCTGCCACCATGCCCAACTACATTTTTTTGTATTTTTAGTAGAGACAGGGTTTCACCATGTTGGCCAGGCTGGTCTCGACCACCTGACCTCAGGTGATCCACCCGCCTCGGCCTCCCAAATTGCTGGGATTACAGGCATGAGCCACCACACCCGGCCAGAATATTTTCTTAAATGTAAATCAGATTACATCTGATGTTAAAATCCCTACTTCCCTAAAATAAAATACACATGCTTTACCAAGCCTTAGAAGGCCCTCATGATCTAGCCCCTGCCTACCTTGCTGATGTTGGCTCATGCCCCTGCCCTGCTCAATCACTATATACCGCCAGCTCTGCTGACTCTTGCTCTGTCCCCTAAATACACCAAGCTCAGTCCTGAGATCCATTGCTGTTCATTCTGCCTGGAATATCCTCCCACATCCTTTCTAAACTGTCTCCTTGATTCAGGTTTCAGTTTAAATGTCGTCTCTCAATGAGGACTTCCTTGACCACCCAAACTAAAGCAGCCTCCACACTACCACATCCTCTAATATATTACATACTCTGTTTAGTTTCTTCTTACCACTTACCACTATGCAACATCATTTTATTTATTTCTTTTCTCCCCCATCTAGAATGTAAGTTTCATCAGCAAAGGGGCTATGTCTGTTTTGCTCATGGCTGCATCCCTAGCGCCCACCCCAGCTGGGCATAGAGTGGGTTCTCAACAATGTGTGTGTTACATGAATGAATAGTACCTTTGATGTACATGGTCCCCTTATAGCTAATGTCATTGCAGAATTTGATCATTGACATTAATCTTTTGGCTTTCAATATACAGTATCCCAAATGTTGGGATTTGTTGTTCTATACACTGTCAGTTGTAAGTATTGACTTCAACTGTCAGCTGATAGACAATATTTGCTGGTCGACAATGGAGTCTGCATAATTTCTAAAAAGAATCTTTATAAACAAGAAGCCAAGGGGCCCTTGCCCTCTGAAAACTACCATACTAACTTTATTGGATTGGGGACTGATTCTTCTTTGTTAGCCCCCTAAATTCAGTAAAGTCCTCCTCTCCCTGACACATTTCTTTTCTTTCTTTCTTTTTTTATTGTATTTATTTATTTATTTATTTTTGAGATGGAGTTTCACTCTTGTTGCCCAGGCTGGAGTGCAATGGCACGATCTCAGCTCACCACAACCTCTACCTCCCGGGTTCAAGCTATTCTCCTGCCTCAGCCTCCCGAGTAGCTAGGATTACAGGCATGCGCTACTATACCTGGCTAATTTTGTATTTTTAGTAGCAATGGGGTTTCTCCATGTTGGTCAGGCTGGTCTCAAACTTCCAACCTCAGGTGATCTGCCCGCCTTGGCCTCCCAAAGCGCTGGGATTACAGGCATGAGCCACCACACCCAGCCCTCCCTAACACATTTCTTTTTTTTTTTTTTTTTTTTTTTTTTTTGAGACGGAGTCTCGCTCTGTCACCCAGGCTGGAGTGCAGTGGCCGGATCTCAGCTCACTGCAAGCTCCGCCTCCCGGGTTCACGCCATTCTCCTGCCTCAGCCTCCCGAGTAGCCGGGACTACAGGCGCCTGCCACCTCGCCCGGCTAAGTTTTTGTATTTTTAGTAGAGACGGGGTTTCACTGTGTTACCCAGGATGGTCTCGATCTCCTGACCTTGTGATCCGCCCGTCTCGGCCTCCCAAAGTGCTGGGATTACAGGCTTGAGCCACTGCGCCCGGCCTCCCTAACACATTTCTACAAGCTGCCATCGCCAACAGAGAAATGCGTTATTGAAGAAAACAATGTGGTTATGTCTCAACACTTTTTAGGTGTTTGTTTGTTTGTTTGTTTTGTCTCTTTTTTTTTTTTGAAAGGGAATCTCACTCTGTTGCCCAGGTTGGAGTGCAATGGTGCAATCTCGGCTCACTGCAACCTCCACTCCCGAGTTCAAGTGATTCTCCTGCCTCAGCCTCCGAAGTAGCTGGGACAACAGGCATGCATCACCATGCCCAGCTAATTTTTGTATTTTTACTAGAGATAGGGTTTTACCATGTTGGCCAGGATCGTCTTGAACTCCTGACCTCAAATGATGCGCCCGCCTCAGCCTCCCAAATGCTAAGATTACAGGCATGAGCCACCGCACCTGGCCTACTTTTTGGGTATATTTTTAACAACTTCAAACTAAACTGGCATACATAAGTAGTAGAAGGTAAACTACAAATATCTTGAGAACCAGAAAAAAAAAAAAAAGCCTGGTCCACAAATAGAGAAAAATTTCTGTCTTCAACTTGGAGACTGTGTTAGGAAGGCACTGAGGGGAGGATGTCTTTTTGCACCAATTACTGACACCTAAAGAGTAGAAGAGCTGGCCGGGCGTGGTGGCTCATGCCTGTAATCCCAGCACTTTGGGAGGCTGAGGTGGATGGATCACGTGAGGTCAGGAGTTCAAGACCAGCCTTGCCAACAGGTCAAAACCTCATCTCTACTAAAAATACAAAATTTAGGCCAGGTACGATGGCTCACACCTGTAATCTCAGCACTTTGGGAGACCGAGGGAGGTGTATCACCTGAGGTCAGGAGCTTGAGACCAGCCTGGCCAACATGGTGAAACCCCGTCTCTACTAAAAATAAAAAAATTAGATGGCTAATTTTTTTATTAGCCTGTAATGAAAAAGTGGCGTGTGCCTGTAATCCCAGCTACTAGGGGGTTCTGAGGCAGGAGAATTGCTTGAACCTGGGAGTCAGAGGTTGCAGTGAAGTGAGATCATGCCATTGCACTCCAGCCTGGGGGACAAGAGCAAGACTCCATCTCAAAACAAACAAACAATTAGCTGGATGTGGTGGCATGAGCCTGTAATCCCAGCTACTAGGGGGTGCTGAGGCAGGAGAATTGCTTGAACCTGGAGGCAGAGGTTGCAGTGAAGCGAGATCACGCCACTGCACTCCAGCCTGGGCAACAGAGCGAGACTTCATCTCAAAAAAAAAAAAGGAGAGAAGACTCTTGCAGCCGGGCGTGGTGGCCCACGCCTATAATCACAGCACTTTGGGAGGCTGAGGTGGGCGGATCACCTGAGGTCAGGAGTTCGAGACCAGCCTGGCCAACATGGTGAAACACCATCTCTACTAAAAATACAAAAATGAGCTGGGCGTTGTGGCGGGCGCCTGTAGTCCCAGCTACTCGGGAGGCTGAGGCAGGAGAATCGCTTGAGGTTACAGTGAGCGGAGATTGTACCACTGCACTCCAGCCTGGGAGACAGAGCGAGACTCTGTCTCAGAGCAAGACTCTGTTTCAAAAAAAAGAGTCTTGCTGACAGACTCTATTTAGAATAAGACAGGAGAAAAGCTTTTCTAAGAATGCTTGCCATCCTAGACATTTCTGCTTTTATTCCCCAAGGAATGCAAACCATCTTGTTTTACGTTTTTTAATTTTACCATTGAATCCATTTGCATGGCACTGTTACAAAGCATTTGAAAAACACATTCCAAAGCAGAACTCATTGGAAGCAAGGCCACTGGCCTCAAAATTTAGTGTCCAGCCGGGCCTTGCACCTGGTGGGAACTCAGTAAGTATGTTAAACAGACCTGGTTGCCTGAAAAGGTCCCGAAAGGAGAGACGGAGCCTCAGTTCTGCTCAGTCATGAGGCTCATTGTCAAAATTACCAAGAGTAGAGGTGAAAAGGTAGAGGACAGAGACAGTAATGAATAAATCCTAAAATGGCAACACTGAGAAGTCTAAAATGAATATGAATTGAGGGTTCCACACAGAGATGCTCAGGAATTTTCACAGGTAGAGAGGAAGCAACCACACGCTATCACGGTGAGAAGCCCACAGTGAGACTCAGCCTTAAAGATGGTGAGCATTGGCCGGGCGCGGTGGCTCACGCCTGTAATCTCAGCACTTTGGGAGACCGAGGTGGGTGGATCACCTGAGGTTGGGAGTTCAAGACCAGCCTGACCAACATGGAGAAACCCCGTCTCTACTAAAAGTACAAAAAATTAGCCAGGCATGGTGGTGCGTGCCTGTAATCCCAGCTACTAGGGAGGCTGAGGCAAGAGAATCACTTGAACCCCGGAGGCAGAGGTTGCAATGAGCCAAGATTGTGCCACTGCACTCCAACCTGGGCAACAAGAGAGAGACTCCGTCTCAAAAAAAAAAAAAAGATGGTGAGCATTTACTTTCCTCACCACTCTACACAAATGGAAGTTATTATGCATGCCTGTCCGTGTCTCCCCTGAGGGGCAGGGTTTCTAGATTCCTAAAACTCTGAGGTGGTGTTTTTGTTGTTGCCAGGTGGGGACCAAGGGCAAAAAACAATTGTTGAAGCGATTAGGTCCAGATTAAGTATAGCTTTATGGGCAAGGCTGAGACCTTGAATCCTATCCTCTGGCAGATCAGCAAACGCCGAGGTTCACTGAGGCCAGGGATAATTGATTCTCTTGCTACTGGTGGAGGAAGTAAAGGAGCAGCTGGGGGTTGCAACTGTTGGGGCGGATCAATTTCAAAAGACGCCTGGTCAGAGGAAACCTGTTGCAGGAGACAGGCTGGGAGACAAAGGCGTGGGTGACCACAGCAAAGCCCCAAGGGAGGACCTGGGTGACATTTTGCCTGAACATAAGAGGGTGATAGTTACACCCTGGTTCCTGGCCCTGCCTTTATCAGTCACAGTTACAGCAGCAACTCTCTTGCCTGAACAAGTACAGATACAAAGAAATGGAAGGAATCTCCTACCTGTGGGTCACAAACAAATACCATACCCATCTTCTCCTCTGCTTCCTGGGCACACAGCTATATTCTCTTCCCCAGCCTCCCTTCCGTTAAGTGTGGCCAGTGACTGTGTTCCAGCCAATGAAATGTGAGTGGAAATGCTGCTGGCGACTCTCAGCCCTGGCCCCTCAAACCTCTCGTGCACAATCGTTATTCTCTCTCCTTTCCACCTGCTGAACAGACACATCTTTGGGAAGCTAACAGTGTCACAGCCATGGGTTGGAAGGAGCCTGGCCCTGAGTGACGTCTCAGCCACAGCGGGCTACAGCATGAAGGCTAGGATTTTGGGATTCCCTACAACAGTTGACATGCCCTGAATAATAAACTCTGGAACTGCAACTGCTAATGTCCCGCTCCCTGATAGAGTCTCACAAGTCCCACTGTCGGAGCTACTGGCCTGGGAGATGTGACTCCACACACCAGAGCTGCCTCTGCAGAGCATGCACTGCTGGGCTGTGGGGTGTCCACATCTGTCCCTGCTGCCCAGGCAGGAGTAATGGGAGACACAGCCTTTCCACCGGGCAGGGTGAAGCTACTGCTCTTGCTCTATCTCGAGTTGGAGGCTGGATAGAAGAGAGTGTTTGCGTAGATCCCCATGCCTTTCTCCTCACATCCTGAGGCATGCATGTGTCCATGGTGTCTGTTTGCTTGTTTGGTTTTTATTTGTTTGGTTTTTGTTTTTTTGAAATGGAGTCTCACTCTGTTGCCCAGGCTGGAGTGCAATGGTGCGATCGTGGCTCACTGCCACCTCTGCCTCCTGGGTTCAAGTGATTTTCCTGCCTCAGCCTCCTAAGAAGCTGGGATCACAGGCATGGACCACCACACCCAGCTAATTTTTGTATTTTTAGTAGAGACAGAGGTTTCACCATGTTGGCCAGGCTGGTCTCGAACTCCTGACCTCAGGTGATCCACCTGCCTTGGCCTCCCAAAGAGCTGGGATTACAGGAGTGAGCCACCACGCCTGGCTGCTTGTTTGGTTTTTTAAACTTGTGTGTGTGTGTATGTGGTAAAACTATACGTATATCAGCAAATTGTCTATTTGAACCATTTGCTTGCTTTTCGTCTATTACAACAGAGTCCTTGGTAAGGATCATTCATCTTCATTCAAGTTGGGTGGGGCCATTTCCTGCAGCTCCCTTTCCTCACGTCCCCAACACACCATGTGGTGGCAATTCCTTCTTCCCCTTCCTCTGTCTCCGGAACAGTCGCTGGACTCCACCCCCGTAGGAGCTGCAGTCAGGCACTTCCCAGTCTGTTTGGTGGGGTTCTAGTCTACTGAAAATTTCCAGAGGAGCCTTTTTCTCATTCACCCACCAACCCCAACCCTAAGGTGTAATGAGCCTTTTCTGAGTTCACTTTTTTTTTTTTTTTCAGAGTCTCGCTCTGTCACGCAGGCTGGAGTGCAGTGGTGCGATCTTGGCTCACTGCAAGCTCCGCCTCCCGGGTTCAAGCAATTCTCCTGCCTCAGCCTCCCGAGTAGCTGGGACTACAGGCGCCCGCCACCATGCCCAACTAATTTTATTTTGTATTTTTAGTAGAGAGGAGTTTCACTATGTTAGCTAGGACGGTCTCGATCTCCTGACCTCGTTATCTGCCTGCCTCAGCCTCCCAAAATGCTGGGATTACAGGCGTGAGCCATTGCGCCTGGCCAATTTTTGTATTGTTTTAGTAGAGACACGGTTTCACCATGTTGGCCAGGCTGGTCTCGAACTCCTGACCTTGTGATCCACCTGCCTCGGCCTCCCAAAGTGTTGGGATTACAGGCGTAAGCCACCATGCCTGGCCATGAGTTCAGTTTTAATTGCCATCCTCTCACTGAAGTAGCCAGGTCAACTAGGGAGTCTCAAAGTAGTATGAGAAAATTTGGAGAGGACTAAGCTTGGCTGCAAGAAGAGGTTTTGGTTGGGCCAAGTGTAAACCCACTCAAGTGCTCAGTGACCCAGACATACAAATGTGTGTGTAAATGGCAGCTTCTCTCTCGCCTCTCCCCGACTGATACTCTCTTGCAGAAAAGCCATCCTTTGCTGTAACTATTGGAACCCCTAGAGCTTATCTGGGCCAGAGCTCTTTGCACAAGTTAGAAAAAAGCCGCCGCTCTGTCTGACACAGCCCTGTCCTGCAGCCTCAGCTTGGCTGGTAGAGGGCAGGCTGGATTTCAGCCTCTTCTTGGCCTCCAGCCAGCTGCTTTGTGCAATGCACCAACTCCACACCTGTGGTGTTGGCCCCTTCCCACTTGGCTGCTAAAATCTCTCCCGAACGTTGCCATGAGTTACAACCAGTTCCTCCCAGCTCCATCTCATCACTGTCACCCTTGGGGATCTTAGGGTGACCAGAGGTGATTTTTAGTTACACTGTCCCAAATGGAATTCTGTGGGCTGATCCAAGAATACAAGTATCTTAACGTCATTATTCTTATGAGGAAATGTATTCCTAGGTCTTTTCAAGTAAGCAACTTAAAAATACATCTTTAGGCTGGGTGCAGTGGCTCATGCCTGTAATCCCAGCACCTTGGGAGGCCGGGGCGGGCAGATCACTTGAGGTTGGGAGTTCAAGACCAGCCTGACCAACATGGAGAAACCCTGTTTCTACTAAAAATATAAAATTAGCCAGGTGTAGTGGCACATGCCTGTAATCCCAGCTACTCGGGAAGCTGAGGCAGAAGAGTCGCTTAAATCGGGGAGGTGGAGGTTGCAGTGAGCCAAGACTGTGCCACTGCACTCCAGCCTGGGTAGCAAGAGTGAAACTCTGTCTCAAACAACAATAACAACAACAACAACAAAACATCTTTAGGGGACAAACTGCCCACTAAAAATACCAGGTCTGCCTGTAATGTATTTGCCTTTCTTCTCCTCACCCCTTAAGCTTGTGAACAACTGTGGCTCACTCTACCTTCCGCCTTGGCTGGTTCAGATTTGACCTTGGCTGTCTCAGACTTCGGCCTATAAAGTGCACGAACTTTAGAGAATAGATTTCTGGATGTACTATTTTCTTTGAGACCTGAACCCCAAGCAAAGGGTGTGTCATTGTAAATGAATGATTTAATGAAAAAGTGGGCCGATGCTGATTATACAGATTTCTTCTCTTGGAATGCTTATTCTGGTGCTGTCCTAAAACTGATGTTTCGCAGCTGATGGATTAGGAGGACGGATGTTTTCGCTTGGCCTTCTCTCCTTTATATTTCTCATCTGGGGCCGGGCGCGGTGGCTCAAGCCTGTAATCCCAGCACTTTGGGAGGCCGAGACGGGCGGATCACGAGGTCAGGAGATCGAGACTATCCTGGCTAACACGGTGAAACCCCGTCTCTACTAAAAAAAATACAAAAAACTAGCCGGGCGCGGCGGCGGGCGCCTGTAGTCCCAGCTACTCGGGAGGCTGAGGCAGGAGAATGGCGTGAACCCAGGAGGCGGAGCTTGCAGTGAGCTGAGATCCGGCCACTGCACTCCAGCCTGGGCGGCACAGCGAGACTCCGTCTCAAAAAAAAAAAAAAAAAAAAAAAAAAAAAAAAAAAAAAAAAAAAAATTTCTCATCTGGGCATAATAATAATAATATCAAGGGACAAACAGAGTTGAACTCAACACCAACACTTGACCCCATTTCTGATTTATGAATTCTCCCTGTGACCATGCAGTGTGAGGAGAAGGCTGCCTCTGAAATGTGTTTTGCATTTTAATATTTTTTCATACTGGCCTCCTTCTTTGTCAAGCCACTGTGTGTGCAGCTGGCTTAACTTGCTGACTAGAAAATTGAAATATGCTTCTATCCAGCAGCCAAAAACAAAGGGAAAAATTGTCTTTCTAGGAGCTATGTAGCTGCCTGCGTTTCCCCCACCCCATCCCTCCTATCGTATATGAACAATCCCCACAAGAATCTAAGCTGCTTTTGGATTAATGTCAGCTGCAGCATTTCTCACGAGGTTCTTGGGTAGCACTGAAAACGTGAGGGTTCTGTCATCTCAGCGTGGCTCTGTGAAATGTCCTACCCTGCTCCAGAGGACGAACTGGAGACCCTTCTTAATCTTGGGGGACTCAAGTCATCTGGCAAGCCAGATTTTGGGTTAAAAAGTGTCTAGAGGCCGGGCACGCTGGCTCATGCCTGTAATTCCAGCACTTTGGGAGGCCAAGATGGGCGGAACACCTGAGGTCAGGAGTTCGAGACCAGCCTGGCCAACATGGTGAAACCCCATCTCTACTAAAAATACAAAAATTAGCCGAGCGTGGTTGCGGGTGTCTGTAATCCCAGCTACTTGGGAGGTTGAGGCAGGAGAATCGCTTGAACCCAGGAGGTGGAGGTTGCAGTGAGCCGAGATCACGCCACTGCACTCCAACCTGGGCAACAAGAGCAAAACTCCATCTCAAAAAAATAAAAATAGGCCGGGCGCGGTGGCTCAAGCCTGTAATCCCAGCACTTTGGGAGGCCGAGACGGGTGGATCACGAGGTCAGGAGATCGAGACCATCCTGGATAACACGGTGAAACCCCGTCTCTACTAAGAAATACAAAAAACTAGCCGGGCGAGGTGGCGGGCGCCTGTAGTCCCAGCTACTCGGGAGGCTGAGGCCGGAGAATGGCGTGAACCCGGGAGGCGGAGCTTGCAGTGAGCTGAGATCTGGCCACTGCACTCCAGCCTGGGCTACAGAGCGAGACTCCGTCTCAAAAAAAAAAAATAAAAATAAAAAAAAATAAAAATAAAAATAAAAACAAAAATAAAAGAATGACAGTTTGTCTCCAAGCTTGTCCAGGTTGGTGCATTATAAATGACATACTGCAGATGCCAGGCCCTTAGACAAAGAAGAGGTGCTGTTGCTTTTTCAGGACATGGGCTTCAGAGAATCATGAGGCTACCTGGCCACAGGAAATGAGAACATGATCCTCACACCCACACCAGTGAGCACAATCGGAAGCCTTGTTATGACCTGGCAGCAAAGGAGAAAGTGGGTTCAGTGAGATCTGTCTGGAGATGCACTGGGCTGGGCTGAGGCTTCAGCACACATGAGCTTCCTGATCATTCGGCATTCTCCTTTGTATTTTTTTTTCTTTAAGACACCTGTGTTTTTTGGCTGCCATGGGGGTGGGAGGAAGCCAAGCTTGGCAGCCTCTTCTGATCTGGTGTTAACAGCACCATACAGTAATTTCCAGCAATTATCTCCCTATCGTAAAAGTTCTGTGGAGAGATTTGTGACACTTTTTTTTGTGCTGTTCCAACGTATACATTTAAATGGGGAACAAATTCTGTCCATATGGTGTCTCCTCTCTCTTCCCAGGTTCCCAAGTGCTTGGCCATGCCCAGCTATGAGTGGCTGCATACACAAAGTAAGGCTTGCTGGTATAGACAGTGGGGGCAAGCAGTGATTTTGGGATTCTGCTGGTGCCAGAATCACTTACTTTATTCTCTTCTTTCTGATAGCTGGAGGACAAAGGGCCTTCCACCAAGCCTAGAATTCATAGGTTATGACATTCATAAGCTACTCCTTACCTGAGATTAGGCCTAGTTACCTGGTTAATTCTTCTCATGGCTCCATGAACCTTGCCTTCATGGCACCGATCACAGTTTGTAATTGTAGATTTGTGTGTGTGTGATTATTTATGTCTTCTTATTAGACTATGCTATGGGCTGAATCGTGTCCCCTCAAAATTTATATGTTGAAACCCTAACACCCAATGTAGATAATTCGGGAGATTAATCTTCGGGAGATAATTTGATTTAGATGAGGCCATGAGACTGGGGACCTTCATGATAGGATTAGTGCCCTTGCAAGATGAGACACCAGAGAGCTTGCTGTCGCCGGCATGTTCTGTCTCCCTCTTTGTCTTGCCATGTAAAGACACAGTGAGAAGGTGGCCTTCTGCCAGCCAGGAGGAAATCCCTTACGAGAACTCGACCATGCTGGTACCCTGATCTTGGACTTTCAGCCTCCAGAGCTGGGAGACAATAACTTTCTGTTATTTAAGCCACCCAGTGTATGGTATTTTGTTATGGCAACATGAGCAGATGAATGCAGACAGTAAACTTTATGAGAACACAAGCCACATCTGTTCTACATATCACTGAACCCCAGCACCAAGCACAGAGCTTGGCATATGGTTGGGGCCCAATAAATATTTACTAAGTGAATAAAAGAGTGAATGAATGTATGAACGAAGCTTGAATAAATCACACAAAGTAACTTTACTGCCTTCACTTAATAGATGAAGAAACAGAGGTTACATTTCCAACTTGTCCGAGTCTATCAAGCTTGTTTTTTTGTTTCACATGTATAAAGACAGATTGAATGTGTCAATTCCAAACCATTAATTGGACATCCATTTTTGTTATGTTAGAGAATTCAAAGATCAATAAAATGCAATTTCTCTTTAAAAATTTTTTAAGGGACAGTGCTTCCCTCTGTCACCTAGACTGGTCTCAAACTCCTGACCTCAAGTGATCCTCTTGCCTCGGTCTCCCAAAGCACTGGGATTATAAGCATGAGCCACTGTACCCAGCCCAAAATGCAATTCCTATTTTTAAAAAGCTTTCATCTTGCCAGGTATGGTGGCTCATGCCTGTAATTTCACCACTTTGGAAGGATGAGGTGGGAGGATCACTTGAGACCAGTTTGAGCAACTTAGTGAGACCCAGTTAGCTGGGCATGGTGTTGTGCCTCTGTAGTCCTAGCTGAGGCTGAGGTGGGAGGATGACTTGAGCCTAGGAGGTCAAGGATGCAGTGAGCTGTTATGCCACTGCACTCCAGCCTGGGTGACAGAGTGAGACCCTTTCTTAAAAACAAACAAACAAACACACCTTTCATCTAAACAGCAGTTTAGCCAGTTAAGATAAACAATAATGACTATTCATTAAGTGCTTACTAATACATTATTTTATTTCATGTTTACAGCAATCCTATGGAATAGATCATATTATCCCCATTTAACAGATATGAAAAGGCAAACTCAGAGGTAGTGTTGCTAAATTGTATTACGCTTTTACCAGATGCCAAAATTGTTCTACATGTTTTACCTCCATTTATAAATTCACTGAATGCCCCAGTCTTGACTAGGGAAGGATCTACTTCCAAGCTTGGTCATGTGTATTTATTGGACTCAGGTCCTCATTGGCTGTTGGACAGAGACAGTTCCTTGCTATTTGGGCGTCTCCGAAGCAGCCTTCACAACATGGCAGTTTGCTTTCCCTGGAGGAAGGACACAGAAAGATTGAAGTTTAAGTCTTTGTAACCTAATCTCCGCAATGACTTTTCATATCACTATGGCCATTTTCCATTCATTAGAAGCAAGTCACTAGATCCAGCCCCCACTCAAAAGTAGGGATTAGGGTGTCAACAACCAGGAGTCAGGGATCACAGGTCACCTCACAGGCTGCCCACCACAGCAAGGTTACTTTAATAATTCAAAATCAATCTGTGTAATTTGTCATATTAATAGTACAAAGGAGAAAAATATGATCACCTCAATAGATATTAAAAATGTGGGCCAGGCACGGTGGCTTACTCCTGTAATCCTAGCACTTTGGGAGGCCAAGGTGGGCAGATCACTTGAGGTCAGGAGTTCAAGACTAACCTGGCCAACACCATGAAACCCTGCCTCTACTAAAAAAAATACAAAAATTAGCCGGGCCTGGTGGCTGGCACCTGTAATCCTAGCTACTCGGGAGCCTGAGGCAGGAGAATGACTTGAACCTGGGAGATGGAGGTTGCAGTGAGCCAAGATCATGCTGTTGCACTCCAGCCTGGGCAACAGAGTGAGACTCCGTCTCAAAAAAAGAAAAAGAAGTTTGATAACATTTAATATCCACTGATGATAAAAATCCTTAGCAAACTAGAAATGGGAGGAATTGTTCTTATTCTGATAAAGACATACAGTAGATTGCACTTCTTCACCCTTCCTGTTTCACACCTTTTGCTATACACTTTTGCAATGCCCTCAATCATGGGCAAAGTTACCCTTGACTCTGGACTCAGGCATATGACTTGCTTTGGCGAATGGGATATTGGCAGATGTGATGCAAGTAAAACTTTGAAATGAGCTTGCCTACTGGGGTTTGCTCTTTTGTTCTTCTACTTTTTTTTTTTTTTTTTTTTTTTTTTTTTTGAGACGGAGTCTTGCTCTGTCCCCAGGCTGGAGTGCAGTGGCCGGATCTCAGCTCACTGCAAGCTCCACCTCCTGGGTTTATGCCATTCTCCTGCCTCAGCCTCCCGAGTAGCTGGGACTACAGGCGCCCGCCACCTCACCCGGCTAGTTTTTTTGTATTTTTTAGTACAGATGGGGTTTCACTGTGTTAGCCAGGATGGTCTCGATCTCCTGAACTCATGATCCACCCGTCTCGGCCTCCCAAAGTGCTGGGTGTTCTTCTACTCTTTACTATGAAAAGAACCTGCCTAAGCTGCTCCTTCTGGTCCCAGGAAGAAGATATGAAACACGTAGAACACAGGTTCTCCAGCTAAGGTACTCAGTCAAGCCCAGTTGAGAACAGAGCTCCTAGCTGAGCTGCAGATGCTGGTCTCAAACTCCTGACCTCATGTGATCCGCCTGCCTCAGCCTCCCAAAGTGCTGGGATTACAGGCGTGAGTGAGCCACTGTGCCCAGCCCCCAACAGATCTTTTTGTGAAATTTTACAAATTGATTCCAAAATATATTTGGAAACACAAAGGGCCAAGAATAGTTAAAGCAATCTTGGAGAAGACAAAAATGGGAGGATTTTTTTCACAGAAAAATTAAACCAATATAATTAAGGCTGTGATTTTGGCTCAAAAATAAACAAATAAACCACAGGAACAGAACTGAGAGCGTAGAAACAGACTGACATATTTATGGATGCTTAATTTATGACAAACGTGGTGCCCTTGAATGGTCTTTTAAATAAATGCTTCTGGAACGGTTGAATATCTATGGAAGGAAGGAAGAATCTTGACCCTTATCTTACTGTGTACATAAAAAATCAACTCCAATTGAATTATATGTAAATCTAAATGTGAAAACCAAAACAATAAAGATTCTAGAGGATATCACAAGAGAATATCTCTAAGATCTTGAGGGTAGGAAAAGATGTATTAAACAGGACACAAAAACCACTAATTACAAAGGAAATAACTGATACATAGACCAGGGATTGGCAAACTACAGCCCTCAGGTCAAATCTGGCCACCTGTTTTTGTTATCCCAGCACTTTGGCACTTTGGGCAGCCGAGGTGGGCATGTCAGTTGAGCCCAGGAGTTTGAGACCAGCCTGGGCAATGTGGAGAAACCTTGCCCTACAAAACATACAAAAATTAGAAGGGTATGGTGGCACATGCCTGTAGTCCCAGCTACCCAGGAGGCTGAGGTGGGAGCCTGAGCCTGGGAGGTTGAGGCTATAGTGAGGCATGACTGGGCCACTGCCCTCCAGCCTGGGCAATGAAGTGAGACCCTGTCTCAAAAAAAAAAAAAAAAAAAAAAATTGATGATGAAGTATAAGAACATGGAAGAGTATGATATTATACAAAGTAAAGGAAGCAGGAGGCACAGTGGCATGCACGCTATAATAACAACTATGGAAAATATGAGTGCATCAGGCCAACGACGAAAGGGTGTTTTGAAAAAAATAAAAAATAGTTGTCTAAGGTAGCAAGTTTTCTCAAAATGATTCCTAAAATTGTTGCATAGTCTTTCTATGAATGATAAACTAAAAAAGAAGGGAATGACTTTCTTATCTTTTCTTTTCTTTGAGAAATCTCATTATTCCAAAAAATGTATTATAGGTTGTTAAACGCGACTCTTCTCAGGTTCTTAAAAGGAGACTAGCCTGCCCCATAAGGGTTGTGATGGCAGGAATTCTGGCTTCTATTTCTAGCCCTGTTGACAGACTGATGATGAAACTCATGCATACCCTTTAAGCTTTTCCCATCTTTGAAGCTGGGAGCAATTCCACTTGCTGCTGCCATTTACTGCTACAATGTTTTAAAAATTAATGAGGTGCATTTACTGCCCACGATGTTCAGGAGATTGGCTTTCCTTGAGAAATCGGTGTTGTCTGTGAGGAAGATAAAACAGTAGGAGTGGCCGGGTGTGGTGGCTCAGGCCTATAATCCCAGCACTTTGGTAGGCCGAGGCAGGTGGATCACCTGGGGTCAGGAGTTCAAGACCAGCCTGGCCAACATGGGGGAATCCCTGTCTCTACTAGAAATACAAAAATTAGCTGGGCGTAGTGGCGGGCTCCTGTAGTCCCAGCTACTGAGGAGGCTGAGGCACAAGAATCTCTTGAACCCAGGAGGCAGGGGTGGCAGTGAGCCGAGATCATGCCACTGTACTTCAGCCTGGGTGGCAGAGCAAGACTCTGTCTCAAAACAAAATCAAAAACAAAAACAAAAAAAAAACAGTAGGAGTGCTGTTATGTTGTCAGACATTGAATTCCTGCAACCAACATTTGTTACTGGGCACCTGTTGTGGACAAGAGACTGTGTTCAGAGTTATGATTATATGTGAAGATGTCTAAATCATGGTTTCTGCCTTCAAGGAACTTACAGTAGGGTAATGATAAAAATACCTAAAATTGCCAGGCGCGATGACTCATGCCTGTGATCCCAGCACTTTGGGAGGCCGAGGTGGGCAGATCACTTGAGGTGATCTGTAACAGGAGTTCGAGACTAGCCTGGCCAACATGGTGAAATCCCATGTCTACTAAAAATACAAAAATTAGCTGGGCATGGTGATGGATGCATGTAATCCCAGCTACTCGGGAGGCTGAGGCAGGAGAATCACTTGAACCCAGGAGGCGAAGGTTGCAGTGAGCCAAGATCACGCCACTGCACTCCAGCCTGGGCAACAGAGTGACACTCTGTCACAAATTTTAAAAAAACCTAAAATTTACTGAGGGTTTACAATGTGACAGGAACTATACTAAATGGTTTATGTACGTTAACTTATTTAATTCCAACAACACCCCAGGGAGGCAGAGGTTATTGTTATCATTTTAAGAGACAATTAGGCCAGGTGTGGTGGCTCCTGCCTGTAATCCTAGTGCTTTGGAAGGCCAAGGTGGGAGGACTGCTTGAGGCCAGGAGTTCAAGACCAGCGTAGGCAATATAGCAAGACCGTCTCTACAAAAAATGAAAAAATTAATTTAGGCGTGATAGGGCACGCCTGGAGCCCCAGCTCCTCTGGACACTGAGGTGGGAGGATTGCTTGAGGCCAAGAGTTTGAGACCAGCCCAGGGAACATAGTGAGATCCCTGTCTTTACAAAAAAGAAAAAAAGAGAGCAATAGATATTTAAATTGATGGCAAGAGAGGCTAAATAAATACCCAAGGTCATGAAACTAAACCCACCTGACCCTGATGGACTGCCTGGCAGGAAAGTCAATGCTCTTGACTACTCGCCTACACTGCTGCCCAGGCATCAGCCACGCTGGGAAGCAACTGCTTCCCTCAGCCAGCTTGCAATTTATAAACTCTATAAAATCATGCCTTTTTGGCTGGGCATGGCGGCTCACGCCTGTAATCCCAGCACTTTAGGAAGCCGAGGTGGGTGGATCACCTGAGGTCAGGAGTTCCAGCCCGGCTTGACCAACATGGTGAAACCCGGTCTCTACTAAATACAAAAAATTAGCTGGGTGTGATGGTGCATGCCTGTAATCCCAGCTACTTGGGAGGCTGAGGCAGGAGAATTGCTTGAACCTAGGAGGCAGAGGTTGCAGTGAGCTGAGATTGAGCCATTGCACTCCAGCCTGGGCAACAAGAGCAAAACTCCGTCTCAAAAAAAAAAGAGAAAAAAATAAAAGCCTTTTTGATGGGGTACCAGTTGAACCTACTAATCACACAACCATGTTAGAAATTCTGCACCTTTGTTCAGCTTCAAAAGAGTTTCCAATAGAGTGGGAATTGTCAAGTAATCAAGCCATGGAAATCATCGCATTTAAGTTATAATTAAATGTTTTAATATCTATTATTTGGGGGAAGGGAATTATTAGCAACAGGCAAATTCTTTTTTTTTTTTTTTTTTTTTTTTTTTTTGAGATGGAGTCTCAATCTGCTGCCCAGGCTGGAGTGCAGTGGCGCGATCTCGGCCCACTGCCACCTCTGCCTCCCAGTTCAAGCGATTCTCCTGCCTCAGCTTCCCGAGTAGCTGGGACTACAGGCGCCTGCCACCGCACCCAGCTGATTTTTTGTATTTTTAGTAGAGACGGGGTTTCACCGTGTTAGCCAGGATGGTCTCGATCTCCTGACCTTGTGATCTGCCTGCCTCGGCCTCCCAGAGTGCTGAGATTACAGGCATGAGCCACCACGCCCGGCCAGCAATAGCCAAATTCTTTAATAAACAACTTTTTATTAATGCTATTGCTTTGTGTTATCTAATATTAAAATATTTCTGTCTTTTTTCAGAAACTATAAGAGATTATAAGGTGAAGATTGACTATACTGAGTAGGCTACAAAACTAGGTATTATTTTGTGTTTTTTTTTTTTTTTTTTTTTTTTTAAGACAGAGTATTGCTCTATTGCCCAGCTGGAGTGGAGTGCAGTGGCGCAATCTTGGCTCACTGCAACCTCTACCTCCTGGATTCAAGAGATTCTCCTGCCTCAGCCTCCCAAGTAGCTGGGATTGCAGGCATGCCCCACCATGCCTGGTTAATTTTTTTTTTTTTTTTTTTTTTTTTAGTAGAGATGGGATTTCACCATGTTGGCCAGGCTGGTCTTGAACTCCTGACTTCAAGTGATCTGCCCACCTAGGCCTCCTGAAGTGCTGGGATTATAGGCATGAGCCACTGCACACAGCCTTTTTTGTGTTTTGATTCTTCTGATCTGTGCCCCACTTAGGTCCCATAGAATCACAAACTCTCAAGTTTGGAAAGAACCTTCAAGGGTATTTCTGGTATATTATTCACACTTTGGATTACAACCCATTAGATTATGAAACCAGCGAACTGAGTTATGACAAGCTTAAAAAAAGAATAAAATAAAATTGCACATGGTAAAGGTAAAGGTAGCAGTTAGCAAAACTTTCGTTTTAATTATTATATTCATTTTCTAGAACTGCCATAACAAAGTTCCACAAACTCGGTGGCTTAAAACAACAGAGCTGGCACAGTCGCTCACGCCTGTAGTTCTAGCTTCCCGGGAGGCTGGGGTGGGAAGATGCCTTGAGTCCAAGAGGTCAAGGCTGCAGTGAGCTATGATCATGACACTGCACTCCATCCTGGGGGATAGAGTGAGACCTTGTCTCTTTTTTAGGAAAACACACACATGCATACACACACACACACACACACACACATCCACACGGATAAATTTATTCTGTCTTGATTCTGGAGTCTAGAAGCCCAAATCAAGGTGTCAGTAAGGCCGTGCAACTCTGGGTAGAATCCTTCCTTGACTCTCCACCTGCAATCCTTGGCATCCCTGGCTTGCAGCTGTATCACTCCAATCTCTGCCTTTGTCACATTGTATTCTCTTGTCTGTGTGTGTCTGTGTCCAAACTTCCCTCTTCCTATAAGGATATCAGTTGTACTAGATTAGGACCCATCCTACTGATTTCATCTTAACTTGTTTATATCTGCAAAGATCCTATTCCCAAATAAGTCACAACCACAGATACCAGGGGCTAGGACTTCAACATATCTTTTGGGGGTGAGGATTCAACTCATTTAACCTGTTTTTTATATATATATATAGAGAGAGTACATATATATATTACATATATATTACATATATATTTACATGTATCTTACACATTTATACATCACATATTTACATATATATGTAAAACCTATGTATTGAATCACAATGCAAAAATGTGTTTAATATTACTTGTGGTAAAAAAAAAAAAAAGAGAGAGAGAGCTTATAAACACTGATTTAATCTAAGCACTCATCCAGTTCTTGAATTCCTTTGGTAAAAACTTGACAATAGTAGTTGTGCCTACACTGAGCCCACTGACAGGTGACTATCTCTGTAGATTGCCCAGGGTTTGGACAATTCTGACTGTTGGCAGGGCTATCAGAGAAGAATTCATTAGAACTGTACACGTAGCTTATAAGGGACTTAGTTGAGCACCTTAAAACATCAGGTTAGTTTTTAGCAGCAGTGGTTACAAGTAAAGTGCTCTTTTGAAACAAAATATAATACAACTTACAAGTAGTTGCTTTTCAAGCCTGTAAGCCCGGCCCTTTGGGAGGCCAAGGCGGGCAGCTCACTTGAGCTCAGGAGTTTGAGACCAGACTGGGCAACATGGTGAAAACCCATCTCTACCAAAAAAAAAAAAAAAATTAGCCAGGTGTGGTGGTGTATGCCTGTGGTTCCAGCTACTAGGGGGGATGAGGTAGGAGGATTACTTGAGTCTGGGGAAAAAGCAGTGATGAAAATGAGAATGTTTTTAAAGTTATAGGCAAATTTGAAGGGTTACGTATAATGAAGACCTCATTGCCAAAGCCCAAAAAAGGATGTTTCTTCTTTTTAAATCTGAAAACCTTTCAAAAGAGATTATGACCTGCTTTTGTTTGTTTTTGTTTTTTGAGACAAGGTCTCACTCTGGTGTTCAGGCTGGAGTGCAGTGGCACGATATTGGCTCCCTTCAGCCTTGACTTTCCAGGCTCAAGCAGATCCTTCCACCTCAGCCTCCTGAGTAGCTGGGACTACAGGCATGGCCCACCATGCTCGGCCAATTTTTGTATTTTTTGTAGAGATGTGGTTGCCCAGGCTGGTCTCAAACTCCTGGGCACAAGTGATCCTCTTGCCTCAGCCTCCCAAAGTGCTGGGATTACAGGAGAGAGCCACTGCACCCAGCTGACCATGACATTTTTTATTGTAGGAGACAGAAAAATGAACTAGGTCAAAGATCCCCTAACCAAAAGATTTGGGTCTATTGCAAAATCATGAAGGCTTGCCCTTGTAGGTCTTTCAGCACAGTGCCACCACCCTGCCCAGCTCTCTGAAATGTGCCAGGTTTTCCTTGTCTACTCAGAAACTTTGCTGACAGCACCAGCCTGCTCAGCTAGTGAAAATGCCTCCTGCCAAAAAGATTAACTACACTCATCTTTCTTTACGTAATTTCATAAATCATTGTGCCTATTTTACTTTGAAAAGTTTTACTATTTTCGTCATAGAAGATAATTTAGAGCCTGAAGAACACTTTAGGTAACTGAATCTTTTTCTGTCTTCAAGACACTCAGATTGGAAACAGTCTCATCAGTTACAACCCATTTCGGCACAGAGACTCCCGGATATGAGACTTTGAGGGGTAGGTGAGGGGTGCATCTCAGAATGGAGGAAAGAAGGTGTGGAGTTAGAAAAAGATTCATTCTGAAGCAATCTCCCTCTCAACACCCACCCTTGAGCTGGCTTAGGAACAAGTACCCTGCAGTGTGCTTCTTAGAGCGAAGAATCAGACCTGGAGTCTTTCATAGCTTCTAGCTGTTGGGACCTTTCTACTTCAAGGAAAACACTGAAGGTTGAGCCAGCGTTCTGATTTGGCATTACTATTGATTTTCCCACACTTTTGGCCAGCATGTATGTCCATTTATTTTCTCGTTTCTCACATGAGCAGGCTGGAAGTGTAGAAAGATCTTCGAGACACTACTTACTCATTTTGAAGTGCTTGATCAATCTTTATGCATAGCAGCATAAACCCTGGGCCTGGAAGTGCATATTTCAAAGAGAGCCCTGTACCTTTTGTTCTCTTGCAAGACAAGCAGTTCTCTCCCCCAGAGAGACCTTCTCTACCCCACCTCCTTCCCACTTTCTACTCAAGGCAATGGGAGGTACCTGAGGACCCTTCGCATGGCACAAAGTATTGAGTCTGTGTTCCAGGGTAGGAACAAAATGATCTCCACCTTCTGACGCAGTTAATGCAGTTGCTTTGTTTAGGCTCTTTCTGAAATTAAAAAGAATCTCCCTTTTTACTCACGGTTAATGGGGTGAAAAGCTCAAGTGTTCCATGTCACGCAGGGGAAATCAGATTTGTGTTTCATACAAAACCAAAGTTTCAAGCTCGACACAGTCGCTCACGCCTGTAATCCCAGCACTTTGGGAGGCCGATGGGGGTGGATCACCTGAGATCAGGAGTTGGAGACCAGCCTGGCCAACATGGTAAAACTCCATCTCTACTAAGAACACAAAAATTAGCCAGGCATGGTAGCACGCGCCTGTAGTTCCAGCTACTTGGGAGGCTAAGGCAGGAGAATTGCTTGGACCCGGGAGGCGGAGGTTGTAGTGAGCCAAGATTGCGCCATTGCACTCCAGCCTGGATGACAGAGTGAGACTCCATCTCAAAAACAGAACAAAACAAAACACCTTGTTTCAGTCATCCACAAGATTTTTGCTGGCACCAGGCACACGTTGCAACCTCTCTGCCTCGGTTTCCATGCAACTCCTCCACCCTAACAATCCTTACTGTATTCAGCTGAAAGAAACCAAGGATCTTGGTGGTGGAATTTGCTTGACTTATTGTCCTCCAATCATGTCCACTTCCTGTTTTCTTTTAAAGCTCATTGACAAGATCTTATTTTATGTGACAAATATGGTCGGTTTATCTGTGCTATCAATTTCTGATAAACTGACATTTTAATCTGTCAGCCAGTGTTCCAGGCACCAATGCTGCTTAAATGTAGCTGCACAGCTCTTACCCAGAAATGGTGCCGTCCAGCTAAAATCATACATTCCGGCAACTGATTACAGACACTGACCTTGAGCTCCATTCCTGTGCGGTAATCCAAACCATCTGCACTCAACAACAATTAAAACCTTCAGATCTCTCAGGCGTTTCCTTCCTCTGATTATAACTTATGAGCTGCAGCAAAACTCGGAAAGAAACAGAACTAAAAAGACCAGGCTTTGATGCCAGCTTGATTTCTGCAGGGCAGTTCTAAACAGAGAAATCTCCACTTTATGGAACAGCTCCTTCCTCAGCTGAAATGCAGGCACCTAACATCTAACAAACCTTGAACATTTCATTATGCTGATTCTCTCTTTTGCCCAGAAGGGAAAAGGGACCTTTCATTGATGGAGCCAGAGTCAGGCAAAACAATGAGGTGGTTTGTCCTGGAGATCTCCCGTCACCCCTGTTTTCCATACCTCCCTCTTTGTCTCTCTCACCCACTTTTCATACCCTCAAAGGTCTTGCTGCCTTCTACAAAAGAGGTCCAAGCTAAAAAAAAAAAAAAAAATCTAAAGAAAGTCAATGCTCTATTTCTGATCTCCTTTCTCTCCCTTCAGATTTCCTACCTCTTCATGACTATGACCTTTCCTATGAATTCCAAAGGAAATCCACGCAAACAAATACATTCAGCCAAAGTGTCTGAATGTAGGATGCAAGAAAGACGTAACCCTTGGGAGGTAGAGGTGAGGCGTGGTTAGGGAGAGGCCTCACAGAGAATAGATTTCTGATGGGAAGCATCCAACCCTTAGCAAATGTCTGGGGAGAGGGAGGTTTGGTTGGCTGAAGCACAGCAACTCACATTACACCTGTTGCAATGTTATTCTCAGGATCACCCTGGAAAAGCACAAAAGGATTCTTTTTTTATTTTTTATTTTTTATTTATTTATTTTTTTTTTGAGACAAAGTTTTGCTCTGTCACCAGGCTGGAGTGCAATGACATGATCTCGGCTCACTGCAACCTCCACCTCCCGGGTTCTAGCGATTTTCCTGCCTCAGCCTCCCGAGTAGCTGGGACTACAGGCACGTGCCACCATGCCCAGCTAATTTTTGTATTTTTAGTAGAGACGGGGTTTCATCATGTTGGCCAGGATGGTCTCAATCTCTTGACCTTGTGATCTGCCCACCTTGGCCTCCGAGAGTGCTGGGATTATAGGCGTGAGCCACCATGCCTGACCCAAAAGGATTCTTTGAACTGAGACTCTCCAGCAGGAGGGAGGCTGACGACCTAGGGACACCAGTGGGGATTTCTTGGGCAATCACTGAAAAATCCAAGACCATAAAGATTGGTGCCCAGTCTAGGGAGAGAACTTTGGGAATACAGTATATTGTTTTCAGCACTATGATTTGACACAACAGCTCCTAACTCAGATGCCAATGAGTGAAGAGGGGGAAAAATGAGAAGTTTCTTTCCCCACTGGTTCATCTACATACTCTTACTGCATTTTGCTAGACAAGTCCTTTTTTTTTTTTTTTTCGAGACAGGGTCTTGTTCTGTCATCCAGGCTGCAGTGCAGTGGCATAATCACGGCTCATCACAGCCTTGATCTCCCAGGCTCACGCAATCCTCCTACCTCAGCTTTCCAAGTTGCTGGGACTATAGGCATGTGCCAGCAAGCCTGGTTAATTGCTTAATTTTTTTGTAGAGACAAGGTCTCACCATGTTGTCCAGGCTGGTATCAAACTCCTGGGCTCAAGCGATCCTCATGCATCAGCCTCCCAAAGTACTGGGATTTATAGGCATGAGCCGGTGCAACTGGCCAAGTCTTTAACAATTGTTGTAGTAGAGAGTCTCTACAAAAACATCTACATTCATAGTGTCACTTGGTTCTCTTTAGAATCTCCTGAACTAAGCATTTTCGTTCTCTTAAAAAACTAGAAAGGAGACCATGCATGGTGGGCCATGCATGGTAGCTCATGCCCCTTCCCTACTAAAAATACAAAAATTAGCCAGACGTGGTGGCATGTTCCTGTAATCCCAGCTACTAGGGAGTCTGAGGCAGGAGAATTGCTTGAACCCGGGAGGTAGAGATTGCAGTGAGCGGAGATTGTGGCACTGTACTCCAGCGTGGGCGACAGAGCAAAACTCTATTTCAAAAAAAAGAAAAAAGAAAAGTAAAATAATTTACCCCAAACCACTCAGCCAATAAGTCAAATGCTCTGTCTCCAAGTTGATATGTTCTTTAAAATCTATTTTCCATATTCCTCTCCTCATTTTTTTTTTTTTTTTTTTTTTTTGAGACGGTGTTTTGCTGTTGTCGCCCAGGCTGAAGTGCAATGGTGCAATCTCGGCTCGCTGCAACCTCCACCTCCTGGGTTCAAGTGATTCTTCTGCCTCAGCCTCCCAAGTAGCTGGGATTACAGGCATGCACCACCATGCCTGGCTAATTTTTTTATTTTTTAAAATAGAGACAGGGTTTCTCCATGTTGGTCAGGCCGGTCTTGAACTCCCAACCTCAGGCAATCCAGCTACCTCAGCCTCCCAAAGTGCTGGGATTATAGGCATCAGCCACTGTGACCGGCCTCCTCTCTTCACTTTTTAATTTGTGAAGTAGTAGTAGTTACATGTGTATGTAGTTCTTAAATTTTTCTTTTTCCTAAGAAAAAAATGGCTAAGAGTTTGAGAACAACCTAGTTTGGCTGTTTCATCTACAAGACTGTTACGCTGCCTGGCCAGAGTATTTCCAAGTGGAATGTAAAATACCACATTTAATTTAAAAGACCTTGGTTTTAAGAGTGGGTCACCATTCACAGGATTAATGTGTCTGAAGCCTGGAGGTGTCGCAGTCTTCCTCTCCTTTTCACTTGTGAGGTGGGGGACATATGCGTCCAATGCAGATGGTAGTGTTTTGTAGGCATTTGCCCAGCTGTTGAGCGTCCACAGTTGTGGCTTCTATACTAGGATGCAAGGTCCTGGTTGTTTTTTATGATTCCCACCACTTCCAGCAAGTAACTGTTTGAAGAAAATAGAAACTGTAGGACTTCTATTTTTGACCTAGTTTAAAATACTGCAACATAGACAATGATATCTCAACCCACAATTTTTTCCAAGATTATACTATTTGGTAGTTTCCTGGTATTAACTAAATGAACACCACCCCCTAGCTGCATCTTTGGGTTTCTATATTTATCAAAGTACATTTATGTACTAAATTAGTTTATCAGGAAAGAGCAAGTTATTCCAAGTTTTGCTCAAATGGTTACTGAGAATAAGAAGGAATAATATCATAGGGAATCATTCTTTACATCCCCACCCCCCCTTTTTTTGAGACAGGGTCTCAGTCTGTCACCCAGGCCGGAGTGCAGTGGCACCATCTCAGCTCACTGCAACCTCCACCTACTCCGCTCAAGCGATCCTCCCACCTCAACCTCCTGAGTAATACATTTTGCCTTTTGCTGTGGTGATGAATGAAAGATTAGAAAAGTGAATTCTTGAATTGTCTAATCAACTGTACATTTTGTAGGCCATTTCTGCATGATACAGAATTGCTGAGAGCTATAAAAAACATTATTAATAATATTAATTATTATAGATTAAAAACTGGCATAGAAGCCTTTAAATACCTTTTATTTTCTGCCGGGCACAGTGGCTCACACCTGTAATCCCAGCACTTACGGAGGCATAGGTGGGAGGATAGCTTAAGCCAGACCCACCTGGGCAATATAGCAAGACTCTGTTCTACACAAAAAGGGGAAAAAAAAGATATCTTTTTTCTTATGATAAATGTATATAATAAATAAAATATATCTATTATGAAAAATTCGTTAAATGTAGGAAAGCATTTTTAAAATGTTTAAACAACACATACTTCCACTAGGCTAAAATTATATTCATAAACAATATGGTATATTTCCATCTGGCTTTTTTTCTATGCATTAGTTATCATTAAATAAAATTGGAATCACACTGGATATTTAGTTTTATATTCTATTTTTGACTTAATACTAAATAATGAACATTTCTCCATGGTATTAAATGGTTTTAAATAAGATGACTTTTTCTATCTACTTGAGTGGAATTTTTTTAAAAGATTACTTTAATGTCTATATAATATAAACACATAAAGACCCTCTTTATGTAACTTTTAATGTGATTGAATCTTTTTAATGGAGTCAAAATGCATATCTTCTAATTCCTATAATTTTTCACATGACTTCTTTTTGTTTCTAATTTGCAAAAGCTGTCGTGACCCAAATTATAAGAAAACCTGAAGGAAACACTGCCTTTTGAAAAATAAAACAGAATATTCAAATAACACCAAATATGCTATGTAAATCAAAGAACTAAGAGCCACCTGGGAATTTAAGGTGGAAGCCAACTCTCTTTTTCACATTGAAAATGTCAGCATAAGAAAAAAAAAAGTCAGCATAGGCCAGGAGCAGTAGCTCATGCCTGTAATCCCAGCACTTTGGGAGGCCGAGGTGGGTAGATCATTTGAGGTCAGGAGTTCGAGACCAGCCTGGCCAACATGGTGAAACCCAGTCTCTACTAAAAATATGAAAATTAGCCGGGTGTGGTGGCACATGCCTGTAATCCCAGCTACTGGGGAGGTTGAGGTAGGAGAATTGCTTGAAATTCAGAGGCAGAGGCTGCAGTGAGCCAAGATTGTGCCACTACACTCCAGCCTGGGCAATAGAGTGAGACCCTGTCTCAAAAAATAAAATAAAATAAAATAAAAATGTCAGCATAATCAAATAGTTAAAGATGGCACTCCACAATTAAAAACTAAAGATAGCCTTCCACATGCCAGTATTGCTTCCACAAGCTTGAGAATAATTTTAAAACACTTAGCTGTGCTGTTCAAATCAACAACTTTTTTTTTTTTTTCCATAAACAAAAGGTGTTTGGCCAAGTGCAATGGCTCACGCCTGTAATCCCAGTACTTTTGAGGCCAAGGCAGGAGGACAACTTCCGCTTGAGTTTGAGACATGGCTGGGTGTGATAGCTCATGCCTGTAATCCTAGCACTTTGGGAGGCCAAGACGAGTGGATCACTTGAGGTCAGGAGTTTGAGACCAGCCTGGCAAACATGGTGAAAACCCCATCTCTACTAAAATACTAAAATTAGCTGGGCATGGTGGCGTGTGCCTGTAACCCCAGCTACTGGGGAGGCTGAGGCAGGAGAATTGCGTGAACCCAGAAGACGGAGGTTGCAGTGAGCCAAGATCATGCCACTGCACTCCAGCCTGGGCAACAGAGCAAGACTGTGTCTCAGAAAAAAAAAAAAAAAAAAAAAAAAAAAAAGGAGTCCGAGACTAGCATGAGCAACATGGCAAAACTCTTATCTAAAAAAAAAAAAAAAAAAATTAGCCAGGTATGGTGGTGTGCACCTGTAGTCCCAGCTATTCTGCAGGTTCAGGTGGGAGGATTGCTTGAGGGTGGGAGGTCAAGGCTGTAATGAGCTGAGATGGAGCCACTGCACTCCGGCCCAGGTGACAAATGACCCTGTCAAAAAAAAAAAAAAAAAAAAAAAAAAAGGTGTTCAAGACTTAGGCTTGCCCTGTAACAATGTGTTCTGTAACTATTAAATGAACATTAACTTACAAAGCTCAATCCTTCTCTATAGGAAGGAATGAGGCCAAGACAGTAAACAGTAAAAACATTCAACAACCATTGTGTTCTACCATGCTTACTTTGTAGACATGAGCCCATGAACCTGACTTTCAAAAAAAGGGGGAGAGACACTCCTCAATTTATTGTAGTGTTGACAAGGGAGAGAAATGAACACATACACACACAACACACATATGTGAACGCAAACATTTTTAAGTAGTTTTAGACTACTTATTATATGTGAAATTTAGGGTTTAAAGGTGATCTTTCTAATATGTATACTATTTAACCAGAGTGCTTGTGTAAAAGCTAAAATACAAATTTGAATCTCCTCTCTTGATGTTAACTTACTCTGTGGTCTGTATATGATAGTTGGTAGCTGACTACCAACTCTCCACTAGTACCTGATAGCCAGTTGGCTGACAGGAAACCCGGGTCTCAGTAGCAGGTCAGCTGTGAGCATGGACCCATCACTTACCTTCGCCAAGACTCAGTTTCTCCTCTGTGAAGTGGCAGTAATTACAGACCCTTTAGGTAACAGTGAGATAACTAGGTGAGAAAGTGCTGTGAGCATTTAAAAGAGCATCAACCAAACACAGCAAGCTATTATTATTGTACTCCAGTTATCTAATTTCTCCATGTAGAAATACAGCTATTAACTGAAATACCTCTCAATGACACAGTGAAACCTTATCTTTAGGAGTTTTTGAAGAGCTTTGAAGATGAAAGGATGCTAAGAAGTTTCTTCACATTAATTCTGGTCCCACCTGATTTTGTGTTAAACAACATGAGGGGTGGTGATTGTGTTCTGGTGGAGTTAATAAAAGTGGGCAGCTGCTTCTTTTAAAACCTCTTATTATAGAAGTCAACCTGGCCGGGCACGGTGGTTCACGCCTGTAATCTCAGCACTTCGGGAGGCCAAGGCTGGCAGACCACGAGGTCAGGAGTTCGAGACCAATCTGGCCAACATAGTGAAACCCCATCTATACTAAAAATACAAAAAATTAGCCGGGAGTGGTGGTGTGCACCAGTAATCCCAGCTACTCAGGAGGCTGAGTCAGGAGAATCGCATGAACCTGGGAGGCGGAGGTTGCAGTGAGCCGAGATTCCGCCACTGCACTCCAGGCCTGGGTGACAATATGAGACTCCATCTAAAACAAAAAAAGGCAACCTGAGAGAGAATGATGTAACAAATCCCCACAAACAAATCATGTTCATTTAGCAGTTGTCAAGATTTTGCCACATTTGTTTTGTCCACTCTTTTTTTCTTCCTTTAACTCAAGCAAACCCCAGACATCATGTCATTTCATCAATACATATTTCAAGATATATTTCCTTTTTTATTTTTGAGCATTTTTTTGTGTGTGCCTCTAAATATTCAGGAGGTTCATTTATTTTGTTTTCAATTTAGGAGTTGCTCTTTCCCACTTTTGGTTAAACTTAGATTTTTAGTTATGTAAACATTCATAGAGTTTCACAATCAAAACTATAAACCTAGACATAGTCACATCAGTTGTGCTTCCATTAGGTGTTCTCATCTGTTTCGCTCTATCCCCCTACAAAGAACTAATTTTTATTATTCCTTCGGTTGCTTTTTTTTTTTTTTTTTTTTTTTTTTTTTTTTCTGAGACTATGTCCCCTAGGCTAGAGTGCAGTGGCACCATCTTGGCTCACTGCAACCTCTGCTTCCCAGACCCAAGTGATCCTCCCTCCCACCTCAGCCTCCTGAGTAGCTGGGACTACAGGCGTATGCCACATGCCTGGCTAATTTTTGTAATTTTTGTAAAGAGGAGGTTTCACCATGTTGCCCAGGCTGGTCTTGAACTTCTGGGCTCAAGTGATCTGCCCACCTCAGTTTCCCAAAGTGCTGAGATTACAGGTATGAGTCACCACGTCAGTTATTCTGTTGCTTCTTTAAAAATTTTTTTTTTCTAAATAGCCAGCATACTATGAACACTATTCTGCACTATTCTTTTTAAATGATTTATTCTGGAGGTTATTCCATATCAGTGTACTGAGAGGGTCCTGATTTCTTTTTAATGGCTACATAATATTCCATTAGCCAGTTTGCCTAATTGATAGATATTTAGGTTGTTTCCTTTTTTTGTTACTACAAATAATGGTACAGTCTTCACTTTGACTATGAAGCCTTTATATTTTTTTCACTGTGTCTTTGATACTGTTTCCTACAAGAGGAAATGCATATGTAATTTTGCTGGATACTACGGGATTAGCCTGTCTTGGAATTGTACCATTCTGCATTCCAAACAACCGTATGTGAGAATGCCTGTTTTTCTGGAACCTCAGTAAGAAAGCTGTCTAACTTTCATATTTTTAACAAGTTTTTTCTGTATTGAGATAGGGTCTTGCTCTGTTGCCCAGGCTGAAGTGCAGTGGTACAATCATAGCTCACTGCAGCCTTGAATTCCTGGGCTCAGGGGATTCTCCTACCTTTGCCTTTCAAATAACTAGGACTACAGGTACATGCCAAGATGCCTGACTAATTTTTATTTTATTTTATTTTATTTTTATTTTTTTGTAGAGACAAGGTTTTGCTGGTCTTGAATGCCTGGCTTCAAGTGAGCCTCCTTCCTCCTTCTCCCAAAGTAGTGAGATTACAGGCATAAGCCACTGCGCACAGCTGGTGTTTGCTCTTCTTGATGTTTGGGAATGTTCTGCAGATTATAGATATTTGCTCTTTATGAAAAAATGTGCAAGTACCTTTTCCTCATTTGTTAATTACAATTACCTCATTAAAAAAATTAAGGTAGAAGTATAATTTACAAACACATCACATTCACCCTTTTTAGAGCACAGTGCAAGAAGTTTTGACAAATGTATATAATTGTGTAACCCACCATGACCACAATCAAGATTAGTTCCTGTCATTTGCCTTTGGACTCTGCTTATTGCATTCTATTTTGCCATGAAGTTGTATTTTGTTTTGGAGACAGAGTTCATACTCTGTTACCCAGATTGGAGTGCAATGGAGCTATCTCAGCTCACCGCAACCTCCGCCTCTGGGGTTCAAGCAATTCTCCTGCCTCAGCCTCCCAAGTAGCAGAGACTATAGATGCATAACACCATGCCTGGCTAATTTTTGTATTTTTAGTAGAGACAGGGTTTTGTCATGTTGTCCGGCTGGTCTTGAACTCCTGACCTCAAATTATCTGCCCGTCTCAGCCTCCCAAAGCGCTGGGATTACAGGCATGAGCCACGCCTGACTGAAGTTGTGTTTTTTTAGTTGCTACATCCATGACTTAATGTAAACAGGTTCTTTCAACAAATATCTCATAATTCTCTTTCTGTGTTTTAAACAAATAGATTATATAGGCCTAATGTATATTCTAGCTAGGGAGATGAGGACACATTATTATAACTAGTATAAATTAACTTCTTTCTGTTAAAGGAAGCTCTAAGATAAAATTTTGAAATCCTGTCGCAAAGCTGAATAGGATTGCTCCTTTTTATTTGAGGGTTCATGGGGCAAGCAGTAGGTTAAGGAAGCAAAAATAATGTGGTAGCCTCAAAAGAATTTTGGTACTCTTGCTATTTCCAACATGCTGCTATAAGAGAATCAAAATACACCATTCAAAAAAATGCCACTTTGGTATAGCAATTATTTTGCGCTGAAGGCAACTGAGAAACAGCAGATTCAGGGAAAACTCTAGAAACACAGCATACCCTTTCCTTTTGCAAAGAAAATTTACATTTGTAAAGGAAATTTCTTTCTTTTTTTGGGCTGGAGGTGGTAGGGAGATGGGTTTTGCTAAGCTGGTCTTCTGGTCTTGAACTCCTGGGCTCAAATGATTGTCCCACCTTAGCCTCCCAATTAGCTGGGACTATAGGCAGGTACGACTGTGTTTGGCAGAAATTTCTTTGTGAAGGTGTCCTCTTCTATACCAGGAAGAGGAGAATGACTCCAAAGACACAGACACACACACACACACACACACACACACACTACATACACACAAACACAGCTCTTACCATCTGACCATCTGAGATGACTTTTCATAAGAAATTTTTTTTTTTTTTTTTTTTTTTTTGAGACAGTGTCTCACTGTCACCCAGGCTGCGATGCAGTGGTGCAATCTTGGCTCACAGCAACCTCTGCCTCCCCATTTCAAGCAATTCTCCCCCCTCAGCCTCCTGAGTAGCTGGGACTACAGTTGTGTGCTACCGTACCTGGCTAATTTTTGTGTTTTTAGTAGAGAAGGGGTTTCACCATGTTGGCCACGCTGGTCTCGAAGTCCTGACCTCAAGTGATCAGCTTGCCTCAGCCTCCCAAAGTGCTGGGATTACAGGCCTGAGTCACTACACCTAGCGTCTTCATAACAAATCTTACAAATCAACCCTTATGCACCACACATTTCCTAGTCATCTTCCCAAAACCTACTGCCCCCTGCACCTGGAAGTCCAAAACCACCTCCTCCAGGACTTATTACATGATGTATAAAACCTGGGGAATATTTGCATCTTTGTGCTTTCATTCCTTTTCTGTGAGGTTCCCACATGCATATGTAATATATCTTTTTTCTCCTGTTAATCTGTCTTTTGTCAGTCTAATTTGTAGGCCTCCATGTACAGAACCTAAGAGAGTGCAGGGCAAAGTTTCTTCTTCTCCTACACTAGTCACATCACATGAACCTCGCAAGCTTAGTGGAAGACTGAATTTTGTTTGATTGTTTTTAAACTACTAGGGCTCATAAAACAATACCCCAAAATGAGGGTGTCAGAAGCAGCCTAAGAAGCAAAAGTTTTTCTCTGACCTTTTCCTGTCCTCCTTTCTCTCAATCCCATTCTCCCTCAAGGCTAGCCATAGAAACTAGAATCTGTCTTCCCCAAGGCAGGTCATAGAAACCAGAACCCCTTTTCTCCAAAGCCAGCCATAGAACCTCAAAATATTACTCAGACTTTTCCTCTCCCTTTCTTTGTAAAAGCTGTCCATAAAGAAATCACCTGACCTACCTTGTTTGACTGTAGGTCAACAAGGGTCCTGCTCCAAACCCAGAAGGAAGGAATGCATGCTCAGAGAGGCCAGGAAGAATCTAGGCAGACAGGCCTTGCTGGGTTTCCCTACTCAGTCTATTAGCATTTGATCAGACCCTTTTTCTCCAATTGTATTTTTACACGGCTCTCTGTGCTTTGTTGAACACAAACATAAAATGGACATTTTCCCCTGTACCTTTGAGTCTTCATTCTGAAGGCTCTCGTGTATATACGTTAAATAAATTTGTTTGGGCCGGGCGCGGTGGCTCAAGCCTGTAATCCCAGCACTTTGGGAGGCCGTGGTGGGCGGATCACGAGGTCAGGAGATCCAGACCATCCTGGCTAACACGGTGAAACCCCGTCTCTACTAAAAAATACGAAACACTAGCCGGGCGTGGCCGCGGGCGCCTGTAGTCCCAGTTACTCGGGAGGCTGAGGCAGGAGAATGGCGTGAACCCGGGAGGCGGAGCTTGCAGTGAGCCGAGATCGCACCACTGCACTCCAGCCTGGGCGACAGAGCGAGACTACGTCTCAAAAAAAAAAAAAAAAAAAAAAATTAAATAAATAAATTTGTTTGTCTTTTCTTCAGTTAATCTACCTTATGCTAGTTGATTTTTCAGCAAACCTTCAGAGGGACAAGGGGAAAGCTCTCCCTCGGCTCCTGTGTTAGTCTGTTTTGTGTTGCTACAAGGGAAACCCGAGATTGCAAAATTTGTAAAGAAAAGAGGTTTATTTGGCTCACAGTTCTGCAGGCTGTACAAGCATGGCACCAGTGATGTTCAAGGATTTGGAGTTAAATTTCCCAGTGCCCAACAAGTGCTCATCCTGTGCACTGCATGTGTCCCTTGCTAAATGACAGGAAGTTTCACAAACTATGGTCAGAGCTTGTTTGTCTGATCCTTCCCAAGTTGGTGTTACAACACAGCCCTCCACCCTCACCCCATGCTGCAACACTCTTTTCTTCATGTCATGCCCTGACTCCGCTGGTTCTCAAATTCCCTGCAGATAAAGTCTTAACTCTTCAGTGTACATTTTTTTTTTTTTTTTTTTGAGACGGAGTTTAGTTCTTGTTGCCCAGGCTGGAGTGCAATGGTGCAATCTCGGCTCACCGCAAACTCTGCCTCCCAGGCTCAAGTGATTCTCCTACCTCAGCCTCCCGAGTAGCTGGGATTACAGGCATGTGCCACCACACCCGACTAATTTTGTATTTTTAGTAGAGATGGGGTTTCTCCATGTTGGTCAGGCTGATCTCAAACTCCTGACCTCAGGTGATCCACCCACCTCGGCCTCCTACAGTGCTAAGATTACAGGTGTGAGCCACCGCGCCTGGCCTCAGTGTACTTTTTTTTTTTTTTTTTTTTTAGCACATTGGCCTTCACATATCTGGTCAATTTTTCTCCATTTTATTTTATTTTTTAATTTTTTTCCCAAGACAGAGCCTCGGTCTGTTGCCCAGACTGGATTGCAGTAGTTCGATCTTCACTCTCTGCAACCTCCACCTCCTGGGTTTAAGCAATTCTCCTTCCTCAGCCCCCCAAGTAGCTGGGATTGCAGGCATGCGCCACCATACCCAGCTAATTTTTGTAGTTTTAGTAGAGACAGGGTTTCACCATGTTGGCCAGGCTGCTCTTGATTTCCTGACCTTGTGATCCACCCTCCTTGGCCTCCCAAAGTGTTGGGATTACAGGCATGAGCCTGGCACCTGGCCTATTTTATTTTTTTATTTTACTTATTTATTTTATTTGTATTTTTATTTTTATTTTGAGACAGAGTCTCACTCTATTGCCCAGGCTGGAGTGCAGTGGCACAATCTCAGCTCACTGCAACCTTCCCCTCCCGGGTTCAAGCGATTCTCCTGCCTCAGCCTTCCTAGTAGCTGGGGTTTACAGGTGTGCACCACCACGCCTGGCTGATTTTTGTATTTTTTGTAGAGATGGGGTTTCACCATGTGGCCCAGGCTGGTCTCGAACTCCTGACCTCAGGTGATCCACCCACCTCAGCCTCCCAAAGTGCTGGGATTACAGGCATGTGCCAACCACACCTAGCCTATTTAAGTGTTTGATTCAGCAGACAAATAGATTGTGCTTAAGTTTTTGCCAGTGACCTGTCTTCTCCCTGAACTTTCTATTCTCTTCCTCTCACCTATCTTTCTCCTTTAAGAATCAAACTAAATCCCACCTCCTTTGAAGGCTTCCTGACCAAATCCTTTATTTATTTTGTTTTGAGACAGAGTCTCACTCTGTCACCCAGGCTGGAGTGCAGTGGTGCAATCTCAGTTTACTGCAACCTCCGCCTCCCGGGTTCAAGTGACTCTCCTTCCATAGCCTCCTGAGTATCTGGGATTACAGGCACAAGCCACCATACCCAGCTAATTTTTTTGTATTTTTAGTAGAGATGGGGTTTCACCATGTTAGCCAAGCTGACCTAGAACTCCTGACCTCAAGTGACCTGCCCACTTTGGCCTCTCAAAGTGCTGGGATTACAGGCTTGAGCCACCTCGCCCGGCCCTTGACCAAATCTTATCACATTCTTCTGACCTTTGTCTTATATTTTGACACATTCTTCACAGGTTTATTGATTGGCTAATCACAGTCTGTTATCATTACATAATTGTTCTATGTGGAATATTTCTTTCATTAACTAGTTTATAAGGTTTTGAAGGGCAGAAATCTATCTAACTCTTCTTTTATGTCTTACCCAGTTTCCATGGTGCTATGCATATAATAAGATCTCAGTACTCAAGGTAGTGAAAGAGCGGATGTAGCTATAGCTATGGCATGGATATAGCAAAGCAGAGAACAAGGGCGAACAATTGCTGAACTATCTCCATCAGCAATTCTCCTTTGATATGGACAATTTATGCAGCCCAGCTTAGGCTACCACTAAGGCCTCCATAGAAATTCTGACGGCACTGTTAGGTCTCTTATTTGTATTTATTAAGAAGGCTTGGCCGGGCGCGGTGGCTCAAGCCTGTAATCCCAGCACTTTGGGAGGCCGAGACGGGCGGATCACGAGGTCAGGAGATCGAGACCATCCTGGCTAACACCGTGAAACCCCGTCTCTACTAAAAAATACAAAAAAATAGCCGGGCGAGGTGGCGGGCGCCTGTAGTCCCAGCTACTCGGGAGGCTGAGGCAGGAGAATGGCGTAAACCTGGGAGGCGGAGCTTGCAGTGAGCTGAGATCCGGCCACTGCACTCCAGCCCGGGCGACAGAGCGAGACTCCGTCTCAAAAAAAAAAAAAAAAAAAAAAAAGAGAAGGCTCAATTTCTCCCTGGAATGCCTTTCTTGAACAAAAAAGCATTTCTATTTTCCTAAAGCTGTCATCATGAGACACAGATTTCAAAGTCAGATATGGTCACCAGATCTCTGCCTTGTGTTTGTGATAAATGGTCCCTATTTAGCCATATTTTATTTATTTCTGTTCCCCTCTCTATCTCTTGACGCGCTGAGGTTAGTTAAATCTCAAGCAAAAATGTCAGAAATGTCTGTTTATTCTTCCCAGTTTACAAAATGCACATGGCTGCAGAGATGACATGACTTGACCAATAGTGGTGACTCTTCACTTTGAGGACAGCATTAATCTCCCAGCCTCAGCTCTGCTTCTGGAAGCCCCTATAAGACATAATGTCACTGTGGATGGCTCATAATCATGGCAAAAAAAGTTCAGGTTCTCCCTACCTGTATTCAAACTAAGGGATAGATAGTTAAAAGACCTTAGCAGAAGCATGGGGGTAGGGAACACGAATTAATTGCAAGGACTGATCAAAATCAATGTTGGAAAGTTCAATGTCCCAGCCAATTGAATAAAAATAATATTTTCTCTCATTAAAAACCTCGAATACGATATCTGTCACACAAAGACACTCTCTAATAACACATTTCAAATCAATTCACTGCAAATCATTTGTGACTGGAAACCCTTGTGGTTTCCTCTGAAGCCACCTGACACTCCTCTCACCCTAGGTTAGTTGAGCCTGAAGGCTGTGTAGTGCAGTAGTGATCAGGAGAGTGAACGTGGGAGCTCAGGCTGCCTTGCCACTTGCCGTTGTAAAGTCTATACCACGCTTCCAGGGGAAGATGAGAAGTGTTAGGAGGATTAAATGAGTTTAGTAGCGCTCAGAATAGTGATACGCTGGGCACGGTGGCTCATGCCTGTAATCCCGGCACTTTGGGAGGCGGAGGCGGGCAGATCACGAGGTCAGGAGATCGAGACCATCCTGGCTAACACAGTGAAACCCCCTCTCTACTAAAAATACAAAAAATTAGCCAGGCATGGTGGCGGGCGCTGGTAGTCCCAGCTACTCTGGAGGCTGAGGCAGGAGAATGGCGTGAACCCGGGAGGCGGAGCTTGCAGTGAGCCAAGATCGCACCACTGCACTTCAGCCTGGGCGACAGAGCGAAGACTCCGTCTCAAAAAAAAAAAAAAAAAAAAAAAAAGAAAAGAAAAATAAATAGTGCCTGATACATAGTAAGAGCTCAATAAATATTCAATGAGTTAATCTTTTTTCCTTATCTGAGGAGTCTTTTCCAGAAAAAATATCTCAGAAGTTAAAAAAAAACAAAAACAAAAACAAAAAAACTAGCCAGGCACAGTGGCATGCATCTATAATCTCAGCACCTTTGGAGGTAGAGGCAGGATCGCTTAAGTCCAGGAGTTCCAGACCAGACTGGCCAGTATGGGAAACCCATCTCAAAACACACACACAGATACGCACACACATCACCACCAACTGCTCTTCGGGTTTTCCCCCCCATAGGCTTTCTTTCACTGGACATGAATGAACTAGTACTTTAATGAGCAAACTCATTAAACATACTGAGCAAACAGTATGTGTGTTTACTCGGTAAATTTCCCAACTATTTGAGGAACAACCTGCCTAATTAATTTTTAGTTTCAAATGCCCTTTGGGAGTCCTATATCTTTGCCAAAAAGATCCAAATGTCGAAGTTTGGATTTTGTTTTTGTTCTTTCTCATTTGAGGGAAGCTAGAATTCTCCACTGCTTCCATTCACCATATATGCATCATCTTTGTAGCGTGACTGAAATAACTAACAATGAATTTTTAACTGTGACCTATATGTAAGTAATAATAGTAAGTGGAAATTACCAACAAACATCTTAGACCCCAGTGGTTTTGTGTGGTTTTAGAATTTTTTATTTATGAAGCTATAACTTACAGTTTTAAAACATTGTTACTATATTTGGTTTCTCTGGCTTAAATTGATTTCTGTCTTTTTCTGTTTCGATTACTATGGGAAATCAATATTTAGATGTAGAGGTGCTATATTGCTTTCTCCTTTCTTCGATCTTCTCTTAATGCCATTGTAACCTTCCACAGTGCCCAAAACAGGGTCATATTCTATTTTTATACACCCGGGCCTTACTTAAACTATTTTAGACTAGGTGCAGTGGCTCATGTCTGTACTCCCAACACCTTGGGAGGCCACAGTAGGAGGACTGCTTGAGCTCAGGAGCTTGAGACCAGCCTTGGCAACAAAGGGAGACCATGTCTCAATAAATAAATAAATAAATAAATCAGGTGGGCATAGCAGCACACGCCTGTAGTCCCAGCTACTCGGGAGGCTGAGGCAGAAGGATCAATTGAACCCAGAGGTTGAAGCTGTAGCCAGCTGTGATCCTGCCACTGCACTCAGCCTAGGTGACAGAGTGAGACCTTGTCTTAAAAAATATGTAATAAAAATTTAAAAAATATGAACCATTCTAGTAGTTATTGCTATTTCAAAACAAAATATTTTCCACAAAATTGTTGGTGAGAGTCTGCTTTATTACCATGACTTAAGTTTTCAGAAGCTTTAGGTCTGAGGCCCTGCTCTAATGCCATCATTTATGGATGAAGGTTGTCACAGTATTAAAATGTAGTTGTTTAAAAAATTTCAATTACCATCTGCCTTTCAGTTTATTTTACCATAAAATTAAGAATATGACCGGGTATGGCCTGTAACCCCAGCATTATGGGAGGCTGAGGTGGGTGGATTGCTAGAGCCCAGGAGTTCGAGACGGAGGCGGAGGTTGCAGTGAGCTGAGATCGCACCACTGCACTCCAGCCTGGCGACAGAGGGAGACTACATCTCAAACAAAAGCAAAAACAAAAACAAAAATAAACAAACAAACAAATATAACAAGGCCGGGCGCTGTGGCTCACGCCTGTAATCCCAGCACTTTGGGAGGCCGAGGTGGATGGATCATGAGGTCAGGAGTTTGAGACCAGCCTGATCAATATGGTGACACCCCGTCTCTTCTAAAAATACAAAAATTAGCCAGGTGTGATGGTGCATGCCTGTAATCCCTGCTGCTCAGGAGGTGAAGGTAGAAGAATTGCTTGAACCCGGGAGGTAGAGGTTGCAGTGAGCTGAGATTGTGCCACTGCACTCTAGCCCAGGCAACAGAGCGAGACTCAGTCTCAAAAAAAAAAAAAAAATTATAACCAAAGAAAGAAATAGTTCACACATAAAAAAATACATATGAAACTATTTTAAAAATCTGTATTTTCAATACTCAGATAAAATACACATTAACATTTTGCCATATTTGCTTGCCTTCCTTCCTTCCTTCCTTCCTTCCTTCCTTCCCTCCCTCCCTCCCTCCTTTCTTTCTCTTTCTCTTTCCCCTTCCCTTCCCTTCCTTCCTTCCTTCCTTCCTTCCTTCCTTCCTTCCTTCCTTCCTTCCTTCCTTCTTTCTTTCTTTCTTTCTTTCTTTCTTTCTTTCTTTCTTTCTTTCTTTCTTTTCTTTTTCTTTCTTTCTTTCTTTCTTTCCCCCCCTCCCTCCCTCCCTCCCTCCTCCCTCCCTCCCTCCCTCCCTCCTCTCTCTCTCTCTCTCTCTCTCTCTCTCTCTTTCTTTCTTTCTTTCTTTTTCTTTTTTTCTTTCTTTCTTTCTTTCTTTCTTTCTTTCTTTCTTTCGATGGAGTTTTGCTCTTGTTGCCCAGGATGCTGGAGTATAATGGTGCAACTTCAGCTCACTGCAACCTCTGCCTCCCAGGCTCAAGCAATTCTCCTGCCTCAGCCTCTCAAGTAGCTGGGATTACAGGCGCCACCACCACACCTGGCTAATTTTGAATTTTTAGTAGAAATGATGTTTTGCCATGTTGGTCAGGCTGGTCTCGAACTCCTGACCTCAAGTGATCCACCGCTTTGGCCTCCCAAAGTGCTGGGATTACAGGCAGGCAGGAGTCACCATGCCTGGCCTATTTCTCATTTCTTTCTTTTTCTTTTTTCTTTTTCTTTCTTTGCTTTTTTTTTTTTTTAAGACTAGTGAAGTGAAGCAGTGGGAGTAGAGTGGGAGTAGAGGAGAAACCCTTTATTTATTTATTTATTTATTTATTTATTTATTTATTTATTTATTTTGAGACAGAGTTTTGCTCTTGTTGCCCAAGCTGGAGAGCAATGGCCCGATCTTGGCTCACTGCAACCTCCACCTCCCAGGTTCAAGCGATTCTCCTGTCTCAGCCTCCGGAGTAGCTGGGATTATAGGCATGCACTACCATGCCCAGCTAATGTTTGTATTTTCAGTAGAGGTGGGGTTTCTCCATGTTGGTCAGGCTCTGAGCTCCTCAGCCTCCCGAGTAGCTGGGACTACAGGCGCATGCTGCCACACCTGGCTAATTTTTTTTTTTTTTTTTTGTATTTTAATAGAGATGGGTTTCACCATGTTGCCCAGGCTGGTCTCGAACTCCTGACCTCAGATGATATACCTGTCTCGGCCTCCCAGAGTGCTAGGATTACAGGCATGAGCCACTGCGCCTGGCCAAGAAACCCTTTTCTTTTTAAAGAAATAAAATGTCAGCTAGAGCCAGGTGCAGTGGCTCACGCCTGTAATCCTAGCACTCTGGGAAGTGGAGGCGGGTGGATTGCCTGAACTCAGGAGTTCGAGACCAGCCTGGGCAACATGGTGAAACCCCATCTGTACTAAAATACAAAAAAAAAAAAAAAAAAAAAAAAAAAAATTAGCCAGGTGTGGCAGCATGCGCCTGTAGTCCCAGCTACTCAGGAGGCTGAGGAGCTTGGAGCAGTGGCACACACGACCTGTAGTTCCAGCTATACACCACTCTGAGCCCAGGAGTTCGAGGCCAGCCTGGGCAGCACAGTGAGATTCAATCTCTAAAAATGAAAAGAAAGAAAGAAAGAGAGAGAGAGAGAGGGAGGGAGGGAGGGAGGAAAGGAAGGAAGGAAGGAAGGAAGGAAGGAAGGAAGGAAGGAAGGAAGGAAGGAAGGAAGGAAGGAAGGAGAGAGAGAGAGAGAGAGAGAAAACAGAAAGCCTCACAACTAAAGAAGGATTTCTCTCTCTCCCAGATTTGGAGTATAGGCCGGGCACAGTGGCTCACGCCTGTAATCTCAGCACTTGGGATCCCAAGGCGGGCAGATCACAAGGTCAGGAGTTTGAGACCAGCCTGGCCAACATGGTGAAACCACATCTCTACTAAAAATACAAAAATTAGCTTGGCATGGGGGCGGGCACCTGTAATCCCAGCTACTCAGGAGGCTGAGGCAGGAGAATCGTTTGAAACCGGGAGGCGGATGTTGCAGTGGACTGAGATCATGCCACTGCACTCCAGTCTGGGTGACAGAGCAAGACTCTGTCTCAAAAAAAAAAAAAAAATTGGGGGTGTAGCTCTTCCATTTATCTGTCTGGTTTCTTTTTCTTTTGTTTTGTTGTTTGTTTATCTTTTAAAGGAGACAGGTAATTATGACTTGGTCAGAGTAAACATTAATGTCAAGGACTTTGAGGGTCTGAGATACAAGGTAACATGATTATGATGATCAAGGATTTTTTCATCAGATACGTGCTTTCCCTTGGCCAGTTCTTATCACAGTAATGAGGAAATGCAGAAGCCTATGATGAAATTCACTTGGACACAGATATCAAACTATGGGCTTTATCTTGCAGTCCTCGTACCAGGTAGTGCCCTTTGCCCAAAATATTTCAGCTCATTCCATTAGGTCCTAGATATGTTGGATGGACAAATCTAGTGATGGAAAAGCCATTTGCTTTTCCTCCACCTTGTCCTATAAACCGGGGTTACCTCCAGGCCCACAGGTAACACATCCTTTCTTTGATTAAGGATGTGCCCAAACATGGAAATACTATCCTTATATGTAATCATATTAGCTAACATCATGACCTTTTATTATGTGCCAGGCACAATGTTTTGCATGTCTTAGTTTACTTAATCCCTTTAAGAATCCTACAAGGTAAGTGCATACTATTACCCTCCCTTTCCAGATGTAGAACTGTGGTTTAACCAGGTTAGATAATGTGCAGTGAGTCACACCATCTGAGCCCACATTTGAACACAGACAGTCTGATTTCTTTTTTTTTTTTTTTTTTTTTTTTTTTGAGACAGAGTCTTGCTCTGTCGCTAGGCTGGAGTGCAGTTGCACGATCTTGGCTCACTGCAATGTCCACCTCCTGGGTTCAAGCGATTCTCCTGCCTCAGCCTCCCGAATAGCTGGGACTACAGGCGTGTGCCACCATGCCCAGCTAATTTTTGTATTTTTAGTAGAGACGGGATTTCACCATGTTGGCCAGGATGGTCTTGATTTTCTAACCTCATGATCCTTCCACCTCAGCCTCCCAAAGTGCTGGGACTACGGGTTTTCTTTTTTCTTAGACAGGGTTTCATTCCGTTGCCCAGGCTGGAGTGCAGTGGCCTGATCATGGCTCACTGTAGCCTTGACCTCCCAGGCTCAAGCAATCCTCTCATCTCAGCCTCTTGAGTAGCTGGGACTACAGGCACGCACTACCATGCCCGGCTAATTTTTGTATCTTTTGTGGAGACAGGATTTCATCATGTTGTCCAGGCTGGTCTCCAACTCCTGGGTTCAACCTATCTGCCTGCCTCGGCCTCTCCAAATGCTAGGATTACAGGTGTGAGCCACCTGTGCCGAACCCAGGCTGATTTCTCACCCTGCATACTTAACAACCAAACACATTGCCTTTCAGTTATTATACCATTTATTCTTGTCATTGCCATGAACAAAATGGAAGCAACCAGGGTGATAGTTGTAGCCAATAGGCACTGACCAAAGAGAAGAGCCGCTGATCGCTGATTGTATTGGTTCAGCTACTACAGAGCCTGTCCTCCAGCTACCAGCCTGATGTAATCAACTCTTATCATCTTTGAGTTTGTCATAGAATTTTTTTTGTTTGTTTGTTTGTTTAGACAGAGTCTTGCTCTGTTGCCCAGGCTGGAGTACAGTGGTGCCATCTTGGCTCACTGCAACCTCCACCTCCCTGTTCAAGTGATTCTTTTGCCTCAGCCTCCTGAGTAGCTGGGATCACAGGCACCCACCATACCCAGCTAATTTTTTTTTTTTTTTAGTAGAGATGGGGCTTCACCATGTTGGCCGGGTTGGTCTTGAACTCCTGACCTCAGGTGATCTGCCTGCCTCAGCCTCCCAAAGTGCTGGGATTACAGGTATGAGCCACCACACCCGGCCTGTCAGAATTTTTCAGAGAAATTTTAGAACATATTTTTTTCCTTTTTAAAGTCAATTTAAATACCTCTGTTATGGGTTTTTTTTTTTTTTTTTTAATGTGAGAAAATGAACTTTTAAAATTATTTTTGGGGGAACAACTTAGTAATCATTTAAAAACTCTTACTTCTTTTTCTATCTGTCTCTACTGATTCTACCAACGTCAATGCAGGAGAACAGAACTTGGCAGAAATATTATGAGAGATATGACTATTCCAGCAGGAACAAAACAATGGGACTATAGGATGATAACAGGTCAACTCAACTGGCTTAAATAAGACAATATCTGGGCCGGGCGTGGTGGCTCACACCTATAATCCCAGCACTTTGGGAGGCCGAGGTGGGTAGATCACATGAGGTCAGGAGTTCAAGACCAGCCTGATCAACATGGAGAAACCCCATCTCTACTAAAAATACAAAATTAGCCAGGGTGGTGGCGCATGCCTGTAATCCCAGCTACTTGGGAGACTGAGGCAGGAGAATCGCTCGAACCCAGGAGGCGAGGTTGTGGTGAGCCGAGATAGCACCATTGCACTCCAGCCTGGGCAAAAATAGCGAAACTTCGTCTCAAAAAAAAAAGCAACGAGACAATATCTTATGTCACATAACAAGAAGTCCTAAGGGCGCTGTCAGAACAAACCTGGTTAATCAAAGAGCTATGAAGTCTTTGTATCGTTCTGCTTTGCCATGTCTTCATGGTGTCTGTTTTGTCCACAGCATGGCTACAGAATTCCTTGGTACCATATGCAAGCATGCAAGGTCCAGAGGAAGAAAAGATAGCCTTTTTGTAGGTTTCTTTTAAAAGTGAGAAATATCTTCCCAAAAGGCACCAAGCTGACTTTCCCTCTGGTTCCAGTGGTCAGGTCTGTGAGACCCGTCCATGCCTAAAGCTATCCTTGGCAAGGGGAATGGGACCACCACGACTGACTCTGCACGTCAGGCCTTACCCTGAACTGAGATTGGACTTCTTTTCCTGAGGGGATTCTTGAATTAAAGTCCTTGTTTAGTTAACAAGAAAGAAGTGAGTGATGAATGTTAAGTATGCCATAAGGTCTAATATTTGGGGCAAGAGAGATGAATATTTGCTTGACCCTATTCTACGCCAAGGACTTTGCCTGGATTCTTTTACTTAATCCTTACAGTAAACCAAAGAAAATAATATGAGGACACTGTCATCCCCATTTTGCTGCTGATGAACCTGAGGCATAGAGAAGTTAATTAAATTGTTAAAGGTCACATAAGAGTCAGTGATAGAGTTATCATTCAAATTTGGGTCTGCTCGACCTCCAAGGACATGCTTTTTCCATATCACACAGGTATCAAGGTAATACTTATTTGTCAGTATGTGTGTGAACCTTTTATAAATCTTTGGATGAAGCATCTTAGTTCCCAGCACATTGTAAGAGTATTACCTATGATTATAATTACACACATGTAAATCTTATTATGCATGTAGTTTCGTGATGTGCTTTAAAAAATATTTGCCAACCTCATGAGTGAAAAAAAATAGACTTTGTTTTCATTTGCTTTAGTTTTCATAAGCTTCAGCAGTCTATTCCCCACCCAGCAAACAAAGGGGTCCATTAAGAAGGTAAGTCAAATATTGTCATTCCTCTGCTCAAAATCTCTGGTGGTTTCTCATCTCAGAGTAAAAGCCAAAACTGAAGTCCATACCATTGCTTTCCAGGTATTACAGAAACACAGAAACAGTAACCCCTCTGTCTCTGTCATCTTTTCTTCTCTTCTTTTCTTTTTCTCTCTTTCTTTTTTTTTTTTTTTGAGATAGCGTCTCACTCTGTCACCCAGGCTGGAGTGCAGTGGCACGATCTTGACTCACTGCATCAGTTACTTTTCCATCAAAATTCTTCCTACTATTCTGCTCTCCACTTGCCCACTTAGAAACACTGGCTTCTTGGCTCTTATTTAAACATGCCAAGCATCCTTCTGCCTCAGGGCCTTTGCACATGCTGTTCTCCCACCTGGAAATGTTTTTCCCACAGATATCTGTATGGCCAGCTCTCTCACCTCCTATACATCTTTGCTCAAATGTGACTTCATTGAGACCTTCAGTAACCAGTCCATGTACAACATTCTTTATCTTTCTTCCACAATTTTTGTGAAAGTACTTATTTCCTTCTAACATACTAGCTCCATTAGAATAAGCATTTGTGTTTGTTTTGTCCAGTGATGTATCCTTTGTGCTAAGATCAGTGTCTAGCAGATAGTATATGCTCAATAAATATTTGTTGGCTGAGTGAATGTTTTAACATATAAATGACTGATAAATTATTCATATTTCTTCTTTTATGAACTGCTTGTTCTGTCTTTTACTTATTTTTCTATTGGGTGTTCAACATTTTTATTGATTTGCATGAGCTCCCTATATTTTAAGTATATCAGTCCTGTGTTGTTTATATTGCAAACATTCCCCCCATTTTTTCCTTGTCTTTTAATATTGTATGTATGTGTGTGAATGTGTGTGTGTGTTTAAAATATTTAAATTTTTACATAATCAAATCCACAAAACTTTTCCTCTGTAATACCGTGTTATCTTTATTAGGACAAATTAGCAAAAGAAATATTTTACTTCTAAATATATTTAGTCAAAGGGTGAGTTGTGTTTGAAATTTTTTCTGCACTTATTACATCTGTGTTTCTATTATTCGTGGCAGTGGGTACTTAGCCGGAATATGATTTAAACTTTTTGATTGATAATCACATTTATATAGAATTGTTATTTTCATGACGATTTATCTGTTGAGCAAGAAAGGTTAAAACTGTAACTAAAGTCTCCCCTTTTATATTAAGGGAAATGATTTGATATACAGGATTATTAAAATTATAAAACATTTGTGTGTTTATAATACTTCACATCTTTTTTTTTTAAATTATAGTTTAAGTTCTAGGGTACATGTGCACAACGTGCAGGTTTGTTGCATATGTATACATGTGCCATGTTGGTGTGCTGCACCCATTAACTCGTCATTTACATTAGGTATATCTCCTAATGCTATCCCTTCCCCCACCCCCCACAATAGGACCTGGTGTGTGATGTTCCCCTTCCTGTGTCCAAGTGATCTCATTGTTCAAGTCTCACCTATGAGTGAGAACATGAGGTATTTGGTTTTCTGTTCTTGCAATAGTTTGCTGAGAATGATGGTTTCCAGCTGCATCTATGTCGCTACAAAGGACACGAACTTTGAGATGGAGTCTTGCTCTGTTGCCCAGGCTGGAGTGCAGTGGTGTGATCTCGGCTCACTGCAAGCTCTGCCTCCCAGGTTCATGACATTCTCCTGCCTCAGCCTCTGGAGTAGCTGGGACTACAGGCGCCTGCTACCATGCCCGGCTAATTTTTTCTTTTTTTTTTGTATTTTTAGTAGAGACGGGGTTTCACTGTGTTAGCCGGGATGGTCTCGATCTCCTGACCTTGTGATCCGCCTGCCTCGGCCTCCCAAAGTGCTGGGATTACAGGCGTGAGCCACCGCGCCCTGCCCAAATAAAGTTTTAAATCGATTCTTCATTTAACGTAGAAACAAAGGCGTATTAGGCTATAAATGTAATCATTAGGATCTTATATCACTGAAATAGTAATGATGATACAGTCTACATACAAATTCAATTGTGTGTTTGATGATAAGTCCTTTCAAAACTGAACTTGAGCTGTGCATGGTGGCTCACACCTGTAATCCCAGCACTTTAGGAAGCCAAGGCAGGCGGATTACCTGAGGTCAGGAGTTTGAGACCAGCCTGGCCAACATGGTGAAACCCTGTCTCTACCAAAAATACAAAACTTGGCTGGGTGTGGCGGTGCGCGCCTGTAATCCTAGCTACTCAGGAGGCTGAGGTGGGAGAATCGCTTGAACCCAGGAGGCAGAGGTTGCAGTGAGCTGAGATCATAGCACTGCACTCCAGCCTGGGCGACAGAGTGAGACTGCATCTCAAAAAAAAAAACGAAACTTGAACTTCGTTGCATACATGAAATGTTAAAAATGTCTGGTTGTTTAACATGACATTTTGAATTTTTACAGATACAATTTTCATGAACTAAATTTTAAATTCACAGTATTTTAATTTAAAATGCTACTAAGCTAGGCACGGTGGCTCACACCTGTAATCCCAGCCCTTTTGGAGGCCAAGGTGGGAGGATCACTTGAGCCCAGGAGTTCATCAAGACCAGCCTGGGCAACATAGTGAGATCTTGTCTCTACAAATATATATATATATATATAAAAATTAGCCAGGCCTGGTGGCATATGCCTGTAGTCCCAGCTACTGGGGAGCCCAAGGTGGGAGAACTGCTTGAGCTTGGGAGGTCCAGGCTGCAGTGAGCCAACATGGCACCACTGCACTCCAGCAACGAAGTGAGACCCTGTCTCAAAAAAAAAAAAAAAAAAAAAAAAAGTTACCAGAAAAATATACAAATATCATTACGCTGCTTTTAGGAAACAAAATCACAATTCTTCGTTCCTTCCTTCCTTTATTTATTTATTTATTGTTTTTTTTTTTGAGGCAGAGTCTCCCTCTGTCACCTAGGATGGAGTGCAGTGGCATGATCTCAGCTCACTGCCACCTCTGCCTCCAGGGTTCAAGTGACTCTCCTACCTCAGCCTCCCGGATAGCTGGGACTACAGGCATGTGCCACCATGCCCGGCTAATTTTTTTATATTTTTAGTAGAGATGGGGTTTCACCATGTTGGTCAGGCTGGTTTTGAACTCCTGACCTCAAGTGATCCGCCGGCCTCGGCCTCCCAAAATGCTGGGGTTACAGTTGTGAGCCACCTCACTCAGCCCTTTCCTTTATTTATGTTTGTTTGTTTGTTTTTTGTTGCTTAGAAGCAGTGCTTCCATTTCATTATTTGATCATTGCTTTTTAAATTATTTTATTTATTTATTTTTTTAAGAGACAGACTCTTACTCTATTACCCAGGCTAGAGTGCAGTGATAAGATCATAGTTCATTACAGCCTCAAACTTCTGGGCTCAAGTGATCCACCCACCTAGCCTCCTGAGTAGCTGGGACCACTGGCATGTGACACCACATTGGCTAATTGTTTTTTGTTTTTTGTTTTTGTTTTTGTAGAGACAGGGTCTCATTTTGTTGCCCAGGCTGGTCTTGAACTCCTGGCTTCAAGCAATCCTCCCACCTCGGACTTCCAAATTGCTGGGATTACAGGTGTAAACCACTGTGCCTGGCCTAATCATGCCTTTATAAAAAAATCATTTTTTTTAGAGAACAGGTCTCACTATGTTGGTCAGGCTGGACAGGAACTCCTGAGTTCAAGTGATCCTTATCCTCAGCTTCCCCCTGTACCCCACTCAATCATGTCTTTTTATTATAACTGATTCTGATGGTATGCTGACAGATATATAAATTAATCCAGTCCTTTGGAACTTAAAAATAATACAATGAAAAAAATCATTTTTGTGGTGTGGTGCATCATAAAGCTATTTATTTATTTATTTATTGAGATAAGTTTTGCTCTTGTCGCCCAGGCTGGAGGGCAATGACGCCATCTCGGCTCATTGCAACCTACGCCCCTCCCGGTTCAAGCGATTCTCCAGCCTCAGCCTCCCGAGTAGGTGGGATTACAGGCGCGCGCTACCACGCCCAACTAATTTTTGTAGTTTTAGTAGAGGCGGGGTTTCAACACGTTGGCCAGGCTGGTTTCCAGCTCCTGACCTCAGGTGATCCACCCTCCTTGGCCTCCTACAGGCGTGAGTCACAGCTCCCGCCCAATGAAGCATTTTAATGCATTTTTCCTCAAAGTATTGATAAACTTCAACTTGTTTTGGGTAAAATTATTTCCCCCTTTCTACCCACAATAAAATGAGTAATTTAAGTCCTTAACCTACACATTATTCTTACATTGGTATATTTAATAAGAGCTGCGCTAATATTATATCTGAATAATGAAATAAGAGAAACCAAAAAAGAAAAATTTGTCATAAAGCCCTATTCTCCTACATTAGATTATGTGCATGGCACACACAGGGATCAGCTTAAACTGGGTGAAACTTACATGGAGTTAGAATTCCTGGCTTCCTATCATTCAGTGGCTGTGTGGCTAAGAAGACTTTAATGTTGTAGGACCTTTAAAATGGGCTGTAACTCAAAGGCCCTTCTTCTGGAGTTGTTGTGAATCACGTGGGGTAATATACTATTTTACAAGATGGATGTGTAAGCCCTGAAGGTGGAGCAGATTTGCAAGCCTTCTTTCAGCCTGGGGACAGTAGGATGACTCATGAGCCAATTCTTCTCTCCTTCCCGTCATTTCGGGTCCAACTCTTCCTCCTGTAGTCCACAAAAGAGCACGGCTGACCGGCTGACCGAGACCAAGCAGAGAACCCAGTAGGGTTTGTGACCACGTTCAGATCAGCAGAACGCAGAGCAGAACGGTCCGAGTACTGCCGCCTACAGCCACTTTCCTCTCTTTAAGCCTCAGCTGCTGCTCTAGGTGTAAAACCGGCATAAAATAGTACTACCTACCTTACAGAGTTGCTCGGAGGATTGAAGGAGATAATGTAAGAGAGTTTGGCTAGTTTGGCTATGCTGGACATTTTCTCTTTTCTAAAGTCTCTCTTCCCCTCCTAATGAAACCTCCTCTGAAGCTCGCTAACCATAGCAGGGCTTGCAGCTTCAAAAGAACCTTTCAGTCAAGATCTTGAAATTAGTATGATTTGGGGCAGGGCGCGGTGGCTCAAGCCTGTAATCCCAGCACTTTGGGAGGCCGAGACGGGTGGATCACGAGGTCAGGAGATCGAGACCATCCTGGCTAACACGGTGAAACCCCGTCTCTGCTAAGAAATACAAAAAACTAGCCGGGCGAGGTGGCGGGCGCCTATAGTCCCAGCTACTGGGGAGGCTGAGGCAGGAGAATGGCATGAACTGGGGAGGCGGAGCTTGCAGTGAGCTGAGATCCGGCCACTGCACTCCAGCCTGGGCGACAGAGCGAGACTCCATCTCAAAAAACAAAAAAACAAAAAAAAAGAAATTAGTATGATTTAAATCAGTGCAGTAACACTAAGGTGTAAAAGACTGTTACCCACAGGTGGCTTTAAAAGAGGATTAGCTGACTGGAAGAATTTTAGAAAACATGGAAACTTTTTTTTTGTACGTGGATGAATAGAATTCCCTGATCTCCTTATCCCCACCACTTAAACCATGCCTGTGGGTGACCGTGGAAGGCTGATTGTGGCGGGGACATTTACAAAGCACATTTAATTAATAAGCACTCGATTGTTCTGTAACTATAGAACTAGTTCACCCTTCAGTTGCACTGAGTGCGCCTAAGATAACGATCTTATCTGGAAGTGAGCCCTCGCTAGAAAGAAGGGGAAAAGGATAAGACCGAAGCTCAAATGAATGACCAGAAAGGATGTTTTCATTCGAATAAACTCAACCCAGTTGTTGACCTCCGCACCCATCTCTGCCAACTTGAAATCCTCCAGGCGGGGCGAGCTGCTGGGGTTCAGGACGGCTGCAGGAAGCCGTGGGACGTGGGGGGCCCTTCCACAGGGCCGGGCAACCACCACCCACCCCCACAGGACCCTGGGAGGGGGACGAGCAGGGTGTGGACAGCAGAGAAAGTTCCCCGCTCTGCCCCCGCCCTCTCCGAAACTCGAGCCAGCAAGGCTGGGGGCGGGCGGACGGCTCGCAGAGGAATTTGCAGTTTCCGGGAGGTTGAGGAAGCGACCCGAGCACAGCTCCACCAGATGCAGCCCTAGTGCCCGGCTTTCCGGGTTCCGCGACGCTGCCGAGAGAAACCCGCGCGCCTGGAAGGGGCGGGCCGGGCCGGGCTCCCCCCACCTGCGGGCGGGCGAGGAGGGTCGGGACCGCGCCGGGTGGGGCTCGGCCGGTTGCCCGTCCGGGGCGGAGCCCAGGGAGGCGGGGTCGAGGGCGCACCGGGGCCGAGCCGCGCCTGGAGCCGGGCGGGGAGGCGACGGGAGGGGCCGGGACGCCTGATTGAGCGGCGGCCGCAGCTGCAGCAGGACGGCCCGGGGCCGCGCGCCGGGAACCTCGCGGGGCTGGCGGGCGCCGCACCCCCTCCCTGGCCGCCTGCGCCCCCGGGAGGCCGCCCGGGCGCCACGGGACCGGCAGCATGAGCAGCGGCTACAGCAGCCTGGAGGAGGACGCCGAGGACTTCTTCTTCACCGCCAGGACCTCCTTCTTCAGGAGAGCGCCTCAGGGCAAGCCCCGCTCCGGCCAGCAAGTGAGTGCGAGCGGCGGGCGCTGCAGTCTGCGTCCCGGAGCTCCAGGGAACCCGCCAGCCCGCACCCCCTGACTCCACGTGACTCTGCGGGGCGCTCGGGGGATGCTCGCCGGGAAGGAGGAACGGGCCAAGAAGTGGCTTCTGCCTTTTCGGGTCCCGGGAACGTGCCTGGAGCTTGTGCATGTGGGCGAGAGAAGGCGGAGGAAGGGCGGGGAGGCTGAGGGCCGGCTTCTGCCTTCCGCGCCAGATGGCCTCTGCAGCTCCATCTCGGGCCGCCGCCTGCGGGGAGCAGTCCCGGAGCCAGCAGGCGTCCCCGGGCCTCTCCCCCATGTTTCCCCTTAGCGTCCCCGCTGGGTCGACGGTCGGGTTCGCGCGCCTGTCCTTCCTGTTAGTCTGCTCACTCATCTGTGGCCCCCGGAGTGGCTTGGGGTCAACGTGTAATAGCTAGGGGTGGCCAGGTGACCTGGCCTCCCCTCTTCCTGGGCCGGGCGCCGCGGTGGGGTGGGGGTCCAGGGGTACCGCGGGCCTCGCTACCGTAGGCGCTAACTAAATCTCGGTTGCGGAACTCAGGGTTGTGCGTTTCCTGTAACGCTAGGTTTTTTGGTGCCCAGATGTTTTGCAAACAAGCTCCGATGCTAAATACTAGCCAGCGACAGCTAACCTTTTGGCCGGTTTCTTCCTTTTTTGGAGGCAGCACGCCGTGGGAAGCACGACTTGGGAAAAGATGGGAAGGGAACTTGTGCCAGTTTCGCCAGCCGTAGCCGTGTTTCTTAGGGAGGCCTTCCCGAAACGGGGCACGTCGGCTGGACTGAGGACCCCGGTGCTAGAACCCGCGGCCTCCTGGCACTGGGAGCCGCACCAGGGAGCCGGGCCAACCCGCTCACATCAGATTACAGAAGATCGTAATGGAACAAATTTGTTGCTTTTAGAAAATAGGCGTTTGCCAGACATTTCTATTAATACCAGACTGAGACCTAGAGACTAGAAGCAAGAAGAATCGTTCAGGGGCCGGATGATAACTTTTTCTGGTGGGTGTGGGAGGGTGCAATCTGTCAGGGTGGTCTTGCCAGACCTCTTGAGTTTAGCCACTTGCTGAAGTAAAATTCTTTCTAGAATTCGGAAGTTCTAGTCTTTTCAGGCTCTTAAGTCTCAAACCAGGAGGAGGAGAGGAGACGGTGAAGGGTAAGCTAAAGTCAAGTGCCCTTATTCAGTAACCACAGTTAATCTCCAGTCAAGTCCCAGTGCCATAGTTGTCCGTCTTGTATTGTTTCTAAGACTTAAGGCCCCACTATTTACGAGTCACTTTGAGTGGGATCTCTTACTTTCCGCAGAGTGTGTTCTAAAAGCATGAGATTTTGCCGTGAAGTTTGGAAGTTGGAAATGCCCTCCCCTCCCCACGCCTACCCTCCCTGGGTTATAGAAAAATTGCATTTGCTTATGCTTTTTTCATTTTGCTTTTCTCTTTCTTGGCTCTCTCTTCCCCTTGTCCGTTTTGCATTTTCTCCTTTCGTTTATGTTGCTTTCATCACTTGACATGAAAAGGAACTCATGCTAGTTTGAAGTTTATTCCAGAGGTGTCTGCTAATCTGAAAACTAGCTGGTTCTTGGATTCTCCAGGGGTGAGATGCCACAAGGGCCAAAGTATTCAGATTGGAATTGTATGACAATCCTTTAGTGCTTTAAAGAGTAAAGACATCAGATTTCTTTTCCAGGTTTATATGCATTTAGCATTTTTTTTTTTTTTTTTTTTGAGATGGAGTCTCACTGCATTACCCAGGCTGGAGTGCAGTCGTGTGATCTCAGCTCACTGCAACCTCTGCTTCCCTGGTGCAAGCGATTTCCTTGCCTCAGCCTCCCAAGTAGCTGAGATTACAGGCATGCACCACCACATCTGGCTAATTTTTGTATTTTTAGTAGAGATGGGATTTCACCATGTTGGCCAGGCTGGTCTCCAACTCCTGGCCTCAGGTAATCTGCCAGCCTCGGCCTCCCAAAGTGCAAGGATTACAGGTGTGAGCCACCGCCCCTGGCGCATTTATTGTTTCTATGTTGTATGCATTAATTTATGTAATATTCATCTAGCATATATACTCAGGGTAGTAGTATTTAGCATTTAGAATTAGTCTAACGTTAATATGTATTTTGAAATAATGTGTTGGAAATCAGGACAGGAAAACATAGTTCCGTGCTTGAAGAGCTTCATATGTGTATCTGAAGTTTTATTGCCTGCATATTTTTCCCTTCTAATATAAGACATGTAAGGTGCTGAGTTGTAGGAGTTATTTGCCAGGCGAAGTGTTCTAAACTGAATTTTAGTGGGCATTGTGGTTTATTTAAAGAGGTGATACGAATGTTTTAAAATTCCTGGTAAGATTGGTGAATTAGGGAAGTAAAACATCATAAATTTAAAGCAAAGCACTCTTAATGTAGAACGTTTCTTTTCTCTAAGGTTAGATAAGCTTTTTTCTTCATTTTCATGCTGATGATTATAAGAATAAGATAAGCACTTCTGACATATAGCATAGTAGTGAAATTTATCCTTTCTCTAGAGAGATGGAAAGAGAGGTGTTGCTAGAAGGATCTATTAGAGATACAGTGATTTTTTTTTGGATGTTGTACCACCTAGTGGAAAAGTGAGAAAAATTAGGTTTCTAGAATTCTTGAAAATATGCCGAGAAAACAAGATGTTTGTGGTAAATGCAGAGTGGGGAGAAAGGGGTGAGGGAGCGGGTGGACTAGAAATTTCTTTCTTCTCTTGCCAGGCAAGGGAACATAGCCTAACTTCTTTCTATCCCCAACAGTAACAAAACCTTATAGATATAAAGAAAATATGGCCGGGCGTGGTGGCTCAAGCCTGTAATCCCAGCACTTTGGGAGGCCGAGACGGGCGGATCACGAGGTCAGGAGATGGAGACCATCCTGGCTAACCCCGTGAAACCCTGTCTCTACTAAAAAATACAAAAAACTAGCCGGGCAAGGTGGCGGGCGCCTGCAGTCCCAGCTACTCGGGAGGCTGAGGCAGGAGAATGGCATAAACCCGGGAGGCGGAGCTTGCAGTGAGCTGAGATCCGGCCACTGTACTCCAGCCTGGGTAACAGAGCGAGACTCTGTCTCAAAAAAAAAAAAAAAAAATTATCATTTTTTTTTCCTTATTTTAAACCCCATTCTTAACAACAACAAGAACAACAACAACAACAACAAAATGGAAAAGGGTTAAAAACCTGTCTAGGCCAGGTGTGATAGCTCATACCTGTAATCCCAGCACTTTGGGAGGCTGAGATGGGAGGATTGCTTAAGCCCAGGAGTTCGAGAACAGCCTGGACAACATGGCAAAACCCCGTCTCTACAAAAAAATGCAAAAATTAGCTAGGCATGGTGGCACCCGCCTGTAGTCCCAGCTGCTTGGCAGACTGAGGTGGGAGTATTGCTTAAGGCTGGGAGGCAGAGGTTGCAGTGAGCTGTGATTGCACCACTGCACTCCAGCCTGGGCAACAGAGCGAGACCCTGTCTCAAAAACAAAACTGTCTAAAAGATATAAAGGGAATGAACATAAAACTTTTTGTGGCAGTTTGAATGTCATGTTTATTGTATCCCCAGGGTCTGGATCAGTACCTGATATACAGTAGTTGCTCAGTGAATGCAAACTGAATGAATGAATGTTTTTCTGATTTGATAATAACTGGATTTTTTAAAATTTTTTTGAGACGGAGTTTTGCTCTTGTTGCCCAGGCTGGAGGGCAATGGCGCGATCTCGGCTTACTGCAACCTCTGCCTCCCGGGTGCAAACGATTCTCCTGCCTCAGCCTCCCAAGTAGCTGGGATTACAGGCGCCTGCCACCATGCCCAGCTAAATTTTGTAGTAGAGACGGGGTCTCACCGTGTTGGCCAGGCTGGTCTTGAACTCCTGACTGCAGGTGATCCACCCACTTCGGCCTCCCAAAGTGCTGGGATTACAGGTGTGAGCCACTGCGCCTGGCCCCTGATCTTTACCATTTTCAAATGTACTCTATCTTATGGTTCTCCCAAAAACTGTATGAAACATTAACTTAATGAAAGGGGGAGGTATTATTTAGTGATTGTGTAAGGCCCACACCTAGATAGCAAGAAGGCTGGAACTCAGGTTTTCTGACTCAAATTACACTCTCCATTTTGTTGCTTTTTAGCTATAAAAATAATTTTACGGCCCCATATTCCCTTTGCAAATAAGGACACCTAAAATTTAAGAGTTTCTTAAAAAAAATTTTTTTTTTTTTGAGATAGATTCTCACTATGTTCCCCAGACTGGAGTGCAGTGGCGGGATCTTGGCTCACTGCAGCCTCTGCCTCCCAGGATCAAATGATTCTCATACCTCAGCCTCCTGAGTAGCTGGGATTACAGGCATCTGCTGCCAGGCCTGGCTTTTTTTTTTTTTTTTGTATTTTAGTCGAGACAGGGTTTTGCCATGTTGGCCAGGCTGGTCTTGAACTTCTGACCTTAAGTGATCTGTCCTCCTTGGCCTCCCAAAGTGCTGGGATTACAGGCATGAGCTACTGCTCCTGGCCGTTTCTTAAAATTTCAACTCCCTGACGTGCACATATTGTCATGACAGTGTTTATAATTTGTATTTGTGGATTCCTTGTGTTTCAAAGGATCCACCTAATCATTGTTTTCAGCAGAATCAAAAATGTGGACAGTTCTGTAATTTATTATATGCCTTCTTGATTTCCCACCAAAATCAAACTGCCTGTAAATAGAGGACACATTCAAATTTCCAAAGAGTAGAAATGGTCTAAAATTATAATCTGTTGGAGTGTGTCTTACCTCTTAGCTAAGCTCCCTCTCCTGAGCCTTTGGTAGTTCATGGGAATAAGGAAATGAGACAGTTTGCTTTAGAAGCAGGATAGTCAAGAAGTCTTGAGAAACGTGAAATTGTCTTCTGAACAACCCACACTTAAAAAAAATTGTGCTAAAGAATTTTTCAGTAAGTAAGCCTATGAGACTCCACATAGCAGGCCTCATCTTCACCCTTTTGGTTTTCTCTTTCTTATTCAAATACTTTTGTGCCTCAGTTATTTGGTTGTGTCTTACTGCTAGAATCAATAGTAATGAGCTGCACTCTTTTATTAGTGTTTCCATTAGAAGTTTCAGAGCTAGATCACTGGGGTAAAAGGATCGTGGTTTATGACATTATAGGTATTTTGACTATACTAGCCGTTTTTTTTTTTTTTTTTGAGATGGAGCTTCGCTCTTGTCGTCCAGGCTGGAGTGCAGTGGTGTAATCTCGGCTCTCTGCACCCTGTGCCTCCTGGGTTCAAGTGATTCTCCTGCCTCAGCCTCCCGAGTAGCTGGGATTACAGGTGCCCGTCACAATGCCCAGCTAATTTTTTGTATTTTTAGTAGAGACAGGCTTTTGCCATGTTGGGCAAGCTGGTCTTGAACTCCCGATCTCAGGTGATCCACCCACCTCGGCCTCCCAAAGTGCTAGGATTACAGACGTGAGCCACTGCTCCTGGCATATACTAGCTTTTTAAATGCTAATTTTTAATTCCCGTATTATGGAGCATAAACATTTTCACTAGACATTTTGCCTAGCGCAACGTGATTTACACATCTTGTCTGCATGTCTGATGTGTTCTGTTCTTACATGATATTAATCCATTGGAATTTTGTGTTTGTGTGAGCAAGATTCACAAAGGCATATTCCTTTAAATGAATTTCAAGAAAATTAGTTTCTAGTCTTATAAAGCCTCATATTTGAGCAATATACTCCTTATCCCATTTCTTCTTCTGGCTAACTCGCAAGATTTGGAATTATTTGGAAAGCAGTGACACAAAACATTTTTGAAAAGAAAGGCTAAAAATATCCAATAATGTGGTTTTTCTTTTTAGACTTCCTTTGGCAGTCAGTGCCTGTCATACTGTTAACATTCTTTTTCTGGGAGAAAAAAAGACTGAGGCTGACCAAATGCTTTCTAGTGTGGCCTGATTACCAGCTCTTAGCCCTGGGCATTAGCCCTTGCATTTTCCACCCCCAGTCTCCAAGCAGAAGTAGCTGTCTTTAAATAAAGGCCCCAGTTTGAAACATGCATTTCACTCCTAATTTGGCCAAAGGCCATTGGCTAGCAGTCCCTCTTCAGAGGGGATGGTGAAAAGACAGTAGGATATATGATAAATGCATGCAAAGGAGCTTCTCTTCTATATGACAAATCTTGGCTAACTTAGCCTCTTTATATCTTCCTTTCTTTGAAGCGCTACACACATTTGCCTTGTAGGAAGTTTTTATTCTCATCGCAAGCAGGCCTCTATTACAAGACCCCCGTTTATTGTTCACTCTGTGATGTAATAACTTTGAGGACTTTAGCCATGTTAGCCTTCTCTTTAATTCCTTTCAGGCCCCATCCCCATCTTGGAACCATGGCCAGGAGTTGCCGCCCTCCATTCTCCTTAACATGTCTACTCAAAAAAGTCTAAAAGCCCTCTGTTCTTTCCCTTCATAGCAAAAATTACAATTTGTCATTATATTTTGTTTAATGAGGACCGAGATTAGCATTTTTTACCTACTACATAAAATAAATTCTTAGCAGTTAAGGTGCTTGAAAAAATGAAAGCCTGCTCATTTTGGATGGATGTCCCAGTATTTGGTACTGTTAGTTTTCCTTTATACACGAATGTACACAGTGTCTCCCCCTTTCCAAACTAGACCATAAGCCTTCACAGTATCTTACTGGTAGTAGTGATTTAAAATGGTATGGTATTGGTGATACCTGTGATTACTGGTTAGTCAAAATTCACTTTATATACTTTCCCCTTGTTTTAAGAAAACTCATCATGTATTTGTTAATCTATTTAGTTGACAATTTATTGAGTGCCTACTATGTGCCAGATACTGTTCTAGGCTCCGGGGTTAGGGTGGTGAACAATATACAGTCCCTAGCCTCTTTTGGCAATGTTTTTAAAAAGCTTACCCGTGGCCGGGCGCGGTGGCTCAAGCCTGTAATCCCAGCACTTTGGGAGGCCGAGACGGGCGGATCATGAGGTCAGGAGATCGAGACCATCCTGGCTAACACGGTGAAACCCCGTCTCTACTAAAAAATACAAAAAAACTAGCCGGGCGAGTTGGCGGGCGCCTGTAGTCCCAGCTACTCGGGAGGCTGAGGCAGGAGAATGGCGTGAACCTGGGAGGCGGAGCTTGCAGTGAGCTGAGATCCTGCCACTGCACTCCAGCCTGGGCGACAGCGCGAGACTCCGTCTCAAAAATAAATAAATAAATAAATAAAATAAAAAGCTTACCCAATAGGCAAATGAAAATGTCTCTCTTAATTTTTCCCTAAAGAGCTTGCTCCTTTAGTGTATTTGAGGAAACTTTGAAATGTAGTTTTTCAGGAACACACCTATTTTGTAGTGCGGTAAAGCTATACATTGATTGATTGATTGAGTGATACGCAGTCTTGCTCTGCCGCTCAGGCTGGAGTGCGATGGTGCGATCTCTCCTCACCGCAACCTCCGCCTCCTGGGTTCCAGCGATTCCCCTGCCTCAGCCTCCCCAGTAGCTGAGATTACAGGCGCGCGCCACCACGTGCAGCTAATTTTTTGTATTTTTAGTAGAGATGGGGTTTCACCATGTTGGCCAGGCTGGTCTTGAACTCCTGACCTTGTGATCCACCCGCCTTGGCCTCCCAAAGTGTTGGGATTACAGGAAAGAGCTACTGCGCCTGACCCTATACATCTATTTAGATGGGAATGTTGACGTGGAAATGTATCCCTTCCTGTTTTACATCCCTGTGTAAAACAATTGCATTTCCTTATTGATGACTGTCTTCCAACAGAAACATAATCATCTTCAAGGTTAGAAAATGGTTTTTTAGTAACTTCAACCAGAGTTAACTGAACTGGTTAATTCACCAAAATGTTAACCAAAATTAACCAAAGAAATCAACCAAATTTGGTTTATTTTCCAGCTCTTTTTTTTTTTTCTTTTTTCGTTTTTAAAGAGATGGGATCATTCTATGTTGCCCAAGCTAACCTGCAGTTGTTATTCACAGGCATGAAAATAGTGCCCTCTAGCCTGGAACTCCTGGGCCCACATGATCCTCCTGCCTCAGCCTCCTGAGTATTCCTGGTTTTTCTTAATAGTTTAAACAGATAGTTCTGGTTTGGCTATCAGTAGTGTTGTTAAATAAGTTTTGTTTGCTTAATGTTTTTGTTTTTTTTTGAGATGAGTGTTGATCTGTTGCCCAGGCTGGAGTGCAGTGGCGTGATCTCGGCTCACTGCAACCTCCGCCTCCTGGGTTCAAGCAATTCTCCTGCCTCAGCTGGGATTACAGGGGCATGCCACCATCCCCAGCTAATTTTTGTATTTTTTAAGTAGGGACAAGGTTTTACCACGTTGGCCAGACTGGTCTCAAACTCCTGACCTCATGATTCTCCCGCCTCGGCCTCCCAAAGTGCTGGGATTACAGGTGTCAGTCACCGTGCCTGGCCTTTTTTTTTTTTTTTTAATGGAGAGGGCCAGATAATGCTCTAGGAAGGATGTCAGAACCCATAAAAAATGATGAGTGTGTGAAATATATGTAAAAACCTATGTAACAAATCAGAAAATATATTCTGAGATAGAAGTGACCATTCTAAAACTGTGCTGTACAATACAGCAGTCACTAGCCACATGTAGTTTTTGAGCACTCAAGAGGTGGCTAGTCTGAATTGAGATTGCTGTGAAAAATACACACTGGATTTTGAAGACTAGAAAGAAGTAATGTAAAATATATTATCATAATTGAAAAATTGCAATTACATGTTGAAATGATAATATTTGAGTTAAGTAAGTTTAATGTTACTTATTTTTTGCATGGCTACTGGAAAACTGAAAATGATGCATGTGGCTCGCATTATATTTTTGTTGAACAATGCTGTTTGCTAAAGCAGAGCTGGCAGCCCTTGCCGGAGGTTTGAATCTCCATTGTTTTGGTGGCTGCAGATGGATGGATGTGGGGGTACCAGCCTGGTGTGTTGGAAAGATTTTTCTTTGTGAAGGGGAACTTGCCCTTTACTGTTGGGGATAGTTTCTTCTCAGCCTATCCAGGGACACACCAGCATTTTGGGGTTGTGAAACTTTTGTGTGAGGAACTTCCCCTTTTTTTTTCACATGAGCCAATAAGATAAAACTGACCTAATGACATTCTCAGTGCAACTCTGCCTTCAGTTTACGGAGAGAAGAGGGCTCATGTTTCATAGAGTATTAAAGCAGCAAGCTTAATATTTTGCATTTTATGGACTGTAATTGCTAACTGCTGCTACATGATTCAGTCAGCTAAGAATAATTTACTAATTATATATTGCAGCACTCGGTTCTTTTTCCAGATGCTAAACAAAGTGAGATAATTAGAGGAGGAAAAAGGGTGAGTTTGGGAATTAGAGACCAGAAGGATAGATTTAGAAGATCTTGGAGTTAACAGACTTAGAATATAATCAGCAAAGGGTTCACTTAAAATTAGTGCAGGTTGCCAGGCATGGTGGCTCACGCCTGTAATCCTAGCACATTGGGAGGCCGAGGTGAGTGGATCACGAGGTCAGGAGTTCAAGACCAGCCTGGCCAATATAGTGAAACCCCATTTCTACTAAAAATACAAAAATTAGGCGGGCATGGTGGCGCATGCCTGTACTCCCAGTTACTCAGGAGGCTGACGCAGGAGAATCGCTTGAACCCGGGAGGTGGAGGTTGTGGTGAGCCGAGATCGCACCACTGCACTCCAGCTTCGGCCACAGAGTGAGACTTCATATCAAAAAACAAACAAACAAACAAAAGAAATTAGTGTAGGTTGACCAAGTGTGTGTGTGTTGTGTGTGTGTGTAGTTTTCTAAATTCATTTTCCAAGTATTGAATATTCACAGTGATGCTAGACTTAAGTGCTAGAGATTCGGTGGTGAACAAAACAGATTGAAACCTGCCTTTATGGGGGGCCTATATAGGTTCGTCTGAATTTGACTAGTCTAGATACTTCTTATAAGTGAATTTGTACAGTAATTGTCTTTTTGTGACTGGCTTAGTTTACTTAGCTTGATGTCCTCAAGATTTATTCATGTTGGAGTATGTGTCAGAATTTCCTTCCTTTTAAAGGCCGAATAATATATCCATTGTATGTATGTATCACTTTTTGTTGATCCATTCATCCTTCCATAGACATTTGGATTGCTTCCACCTTTTGGCTTTTGTGAATAATGCTGCTATGAACATGAGTGTACAAATATCTCTTAAAGACCCTTCTTAAAACTTTTTGCGATATATACCCATAAGTAACAATTGCTCTAGAACTCTAGAATCATATGGTAATTCTGTTTTTAATTTTTTGAGGGCTACTATACTGACAAATTTGAGTCCTTATTTAAATCCATGATTATGGAATACTGCTGCTTGATTTCAACTGTCATTTGGTTGTCTACATTGTATTTTATTGAATTGGCATTATTCCCCAAATATTGGAAAATGTGGAGGTTTCTAATTTTTGCTACTGTAAATAGCACTAATAAATACCTTGAACATGAAACCTTTTCCATTATGGATTAATTTTATAGGATAGTTGTACAAAAATGGAATTTTACTGATTATGAGGGTGTGACTTTTTATGACGGTAGTTATATATTGCCAATATTTGTCTATTTTTAAGTTTCATTACATCCTTACCTCCATTGGATATAGTCATTAAAACAGAGAAAGAAAACTTCAATAACTAAAGGCACCTTATTGCTATTTAATTTGCCTTCCTTTATTATTTTTTAAATTATTTATTATTATTTTTTGAGATGGAGTTTTGCTCGCCACCCAGGCTGGAATGTATGGCACGATCTCGGCTCACTGCAACCTCCGCCTCCGCCTCACTGCAACAGGAGAACCAAGCGATTCTCCTGCCTCAGTCTCCTGAGTAGCTGGGATTACAAGTGCCCGCCACTACACCCTGCTAATTTTTGTATTTTTAATAGAGATAGTGTTTCACCATGTTGTCCAGGCTGGTCTCAAACTCTTGACCTCAGGTAATCCACCCGCCTCGGCCTACCAAAGGGCTGAGATTACAAGCATGAGGCACTGCACCCGGTGCATTCCTTTAATTAACTGTGAATTTAATACTTTTTTAATACTTCTGAGTAAATCTCCCCCGTGTGAGAATTGTCCATGCATGACCTTTGCGCATTTGTCTATTAGGTAGGCAAAATCTTGAGAGCACTGCTCGAGTCTGTGCATTTTTAGTTGGGTAGATGGTTCTCCTTTTTTGAGGTCAGCTGAACTTCAGGGTTTTTTTTGACTTACACTGTTTGTACCAAAGGGATAATACATATTTAGGCTTTTTTTTTTTTTTTTTTTTTAAGAGGGAGTTTTGCTCATGTTGCCCAGGCTGGAGTGCAGTGGCACGATCTCGGTTCACCACAGCCTCCGCCTCCCAGTTCAAGCAATTCTCCTGCCTCATCTTCCCAAGTAGCTGGGATTACGGGCATGCGCCACTATGCCCAGCTAATTTTTGTATTTTTAGTAGAGATGGGATTGATCAGACTGGATGGTCTTGAACTCCTGATCTCAGGTGATCCACCCACCTGGGCCTCCCAAAGTGCTGGGATTACAGATGTGAGCCCCCGCGCCCAGCCCAGGCATTTTGAAATACTTAAGAATGTGTTTCAGGCTGATATCACTGAAACTCAGAAAAATACTGTAGTTACAACATGGGGAAGGCATTGCTAAGAAAGCATCACCATAAATAAATCCGTGGGATTCAGAAGGTGGGGAGTTGGGTGATGTGTTTCCTACTAACCATGTTTTTTTTGAAAAAGGGTGACTAGGAAGTTCCTGTTTATCTTTGAATTTCAATAAATTTCGTGCTTGTTTTCCAACCACTCTGGTAGAATTTAGAAGAACCTAAGTTATTTTTTATTTTTATGTTTTTGACAGTCTCACTTTGTCACCAGGCTGGAGCGCAGTGGCGTGATCTCGGCTCACTGCAACCTCCACCTCCCAGATTCAAGCTACTGTCCGTCCTCAGCCTCCTGAGTAGCTGGGACTACAGGCATGCCCCACCATGCCCAGCTAATTTTTTTTTTTTTTTTTTGCGTTTTTAGTAGAGTCGGGGTTTCACCATGTTGGTCAGGCTGGTCTCAAACTCCTGACCTTGTTATCCGCCCTCTTCAGCCTCCCAAAGTGTTGGGATTACAGGTGTGAGCCACCGTGCCTGGCCAAGCCTAACTTATTTTGTAAATATACTAGGTATTGAAAAAAGGATGGTAGGACAAACTGCTGGAAACCTTACCCACCAAAGATAATTTATACTGTTTACTTATAGGCTTATTGTCTTTTGTTGAAAAATTGTGATGAGAAAGGAATCGGCATTGGCATCTATTAGGTTGGTACAAAACTAATTGCAGTTTTTGCCATTACTTTCAGTAGCAAAAATCTCAATTACTTTTGTACCAACTTAATACTTTTAGCCTTGTTGATGCCTTTGTAGAAAATTGTTGCTTAATCCCTTTTATTCTGATTAACTCCTACTTTATATTTTTTCTTCTTTCAGAATCTTTTTATCAAATGAATCTTTTTAAAATATGTGAAGAGTTATTTCTGACTTTATGATTGATAGTTTATGAGCCCTCCTTAATTCCCAATTTCTTAACTCAAACAAGCTTACTGTGAAATTTTTCTTTTTTCTCTTTCTTTTTTTTTTTGAGATGGAGTCTTGCTCTGTTGCCCAGGCTGGAGTACAGTGGCATGATCTTGGTTCACTGCAACCTCCACCTCCTGGGTTCAAGTGATTCTTCTGTCTCAGCCTCCCCAGTAGCTGGGAATGCAGGCACATACCACCATGCCCAGCTAATTTTTGTATTTTTAGTAGAGACGGGGTTTCGCCATGTTGGCCAGGCTGGTCTCGAACTCCTGACCTCAGGTCATCTGCCTGCCGTGGCCTCCCAAAGTGTTGGGATTACAGGCATGAGCCACCGCGTCTGGCTACTGTGAAAATTTTCTACAAATGCTTGTTTCGAGGAATCTTTTTTGATATTTTGCCAGCAAAGTCATAGGAACAAAATTTTTTAAAAAGAGCTTAGAAAACAACAAAGTTAAATGTATTATGTAGGAGGAAAAGTACCAGTACTAAAATTAACTTTAGCATTCCTTAGTGTTTTATAGTTAACAGAGCATTCCAGGGGAATTAAAATTCAGTTGATTTTATTGAACTTTAATTTCAGAGGAACTCTGAGATGAGAAATTTAACTAGCACGTTTATCCGTTTAGGCCTTAAGCAGATGCAGGTTTCATGACATGCCAGAGGTAAATTCAGGGGTACTTGACTGTAGTGAGTAATTTCTCAGCTATGGGAAAATGTAAATATTATGTAGATGGTATAAAGAAACAATATTACGTTTGTCCATTTAAGGTCTGTTTCTGTTTGTTCAGACAGGCTTGTGGATTGCTTTTCTTGCCAGTGTTCCTTTAGGAGGAAGGTACAGCCCTTTCAGATATTTCGGCATTTTCTTTTCTTTTCTTTTTTGAGATGGAGTCTCACTCTGTCACCAGGACTGGAGTGCAGTGGCATGATCTCGGCTCACTGCAGCTTTCGATCTCAGCTCACTGCAGCTTCCACTTCCAGGTTCAAGAGATTCTCGTGCCTCAGCTTCCTAAGTAGCTGGGATTGCCAGCACCCACCACCACGCCTGGCTAATTTTCGTATTTTTTTTAGTAGAGACAGGGTTTCACCATGTTGGCCAAGCTGGTCTCGAACTCCGGGCCTCAAGTGATCTGCCCGCCTCTGCCTCCCAAAGTGCTGGGATTACAGGCATGAGCCACCATGCCCGGCCACGTTTGTTTTAAAATTGCTTTCTTGCCTTTCCTCTGCCCAGATTTGGTCATGTGAAAGTGTCAATTAGCATTTTTGAGGGGCTGCTGCCATGCAGGGGTTTGATCCTTGGCTGTCATATTGGTGGTCTCTGTATCCAAATAAGTATTCATGAAATTTGGGGGAAGAGAACGTGGACTTATTGTATAGCAGAAGGAGTACTTTTCATAAAGGCAAACCTAGCGCTGATATCAGCAAATCCACTTACAAAATCCATTCCTAAAGGAGGAAGTTCTGTTACAGTTTTAAAATTAGCGTTACAATGGATCTTGCTTGTTTGAGGTGAGGGCTTAAAACTCAGTAATGAAAAAGAGGGAGAACTATAGGCTAAAAGGGTGTGTGTTCTTAATTGATTAATTGCAGGCAGCTATGTAGGGCACCCTGTGTTTAAATCACTAGCTGTATTATCTTGGGCAAGTCATTGTACTTCTTTGTTTTTTAAATTTATTTTTATTTTTTTCTTTTTTATGAGACAGGATCTCATTGTTGCTCAGGTTGGTCTTGAACTCCTGGGCTCAAGTGATCCTCTTGCCTTGGCTTCCCAAAGTGCTGGGATTACAGGCATGGGCCACCACACCTGGCAAATCATTCTACCTCTTTGAGTCTTAGTTTCCTCATTTGTAAATAGTAGGATGCCTGGAAGTTCATAAGCATTAATAAATGTTAGCAATAGTTATTACTATTATTTTTTGAGACGGAGTCGTGCTCTGTCGCCCAGGCTGGAGTGCAGTGGCGCGATCTCAGCTCACTGTAAGCTCTGCCTCTTGGGGTTCACACCATTCTCCTGCCTAGGCATCCCCAGTAGCTGGAACTACAAGTGCCTGTCACCATGCCCAGCTTTTTTTTTTTTTTTTTAGTAGAGACGAGGTTTGACCGTGTTAACCAGGATGGTCTCGATCTCCTGACCTCGTGATCTGCCCGCCTTGGCCTCCCAAAGTGCTGGGATTACAGGCGTGAGCCACTGTGCCTGGCCAGCAACAGTTATTTTTAAAAGATCCTCCTACATGCGATTATATACCCCTTTTCATTTGAGGGTAGTAGACCATATGGAGAACTGACAGTGGTTGAAAGATTTGAAGTGAACTAATAGATAGTCCAGCCAAAGAGCGAAAAATGGCAGGAAATTAGGCCTGTCTCATTGGCTTTATTAACCAAAATGAATTGGGAATCTCAATGTAACTGATCAGCAAGGAGCTCTAGTCATTCCTGGAGGATTAATTTTATTTTTTTACTTTTTATTTTTAACTGCATGCCATATCACTGTGGTGCCTTTGTTTTTGGAAAGGAGCTGTGGCCTGCTGACCAAGCCTGGGGGCACCTAATCACAAGTCTTTACCAACCTCTTTTTCCTTTAAAGCAAGCCACTCCCGTTGAAAGAGAATGATTGGACATATGAAAATGTGTGTTTTTTTGCCCAAGAGTTTATGTACAGTTAACAGAGTGTACACATTTTTTTTTTTTTTTTAACTTCCTCTTTCTCTCTTATCTGCCTCTGATCACGGGATCCTGGCTAGTTTTGCTCAGGGCAGCTCGCTTGACCTGGTGACGAATTCTGCTGCTTCCTGGGGCTTTCTTTTTTCCTCCAGAAGGTCTTGTGCTCATGGTTTAGGAACTTAGTCACTGTCGTCTTTCTGGTTTTCATGAGATCAAATCAAATAAGGTAATACATGCAAACTGTATAACGTACTGCAAAGGCAGGCCCTGCTGCTGTCCTTAGAGTTCAGTTCCCTGGCCGTGGCTGGGTTCCTAGCCCTCTGTTCTCTCTCCACAGAGTGACTGTCTCAGCTTTGAGGGTTTCAGCGATGCTGGATGCTTCCACATTTAGGAAACAGGCCTGCTTATGCTCCAGTACAGGCATTAAAGCTCAATGAGTCATGTGATCTACTTGGCCAACTGTTCAGAGTTCGTTTGTACTCTGTAAAATTGGTATGAGTCTTGGAACCCAGTGGGAAACCTCTTCCTGGTCCTACAGGCCGGATGCGCCTTCTGGGTTTTCATATTCTCTCTCCATCCCCAACCTCCCCTTCTTTTGGTTGTATGTTTTTCACAATGAATTGGTTGTTGGAAACTGGCTTTGTAGTAATTCCAAATGCCATTGTGAAGATTTTTAATAGCCTTTAAATTTTTTAATTGGCTGAGCTGTAATGTTATTGATATATTTTTTTATATATGTTATTAACAAGTTAATTCATATAAAAGGCTTGAAACTATACCTGGCATATAAGTACATGTTTAATAAAGATTAACCTATTACTTCTGCCGGGTGTGGTGGCTCACGCCTGCAATCCTAACACTTTGGGAGGCCGAGGTGGGCAGATCACTTGAGGTCAGGAGTTCGAGACCAACCTGGGCCAACATGGGGAAACCCTGTCTTTACTAAAAATACAAAAATTATGCTGACGCGCTTGCTTGAACTTAGGAGGCAGAGGTTGCAGTGAGCCGAGATTGTGCCATAGCACTCCAGCCCGGGCAACACAGCGAGACTCTTGTCTCAAAAAAAAAAAAAGCAAAAAGAAAAAGATTAACTTATTATTTCTAATGGTATTAGAATTGTTTTATTTTATTTTATTTTTTATTTTCGAGACAGAGTCTTGCTGTGTCACCCATGCTGGAGTACAGTGGTGTGATCATGCCTCACTGTAGCTAGCTTTGAACTCTTGGGCTCAAGTGATCCTCCTACCTCAGCCTCCTGAGTGGCTGGGACTACAGGTGCATTCTACCATGACTGACTAATTTTAAAAAATGTTTTTGCAGAAATGGGGTCTTGCTGTGTTGCCCAGGCTGGTCTTGAACTCCTGGGCTCAAGTGATCCTCCTGCCTTAGCCTTCCACAGTGTTAGGATTACAGGTGTATGCCACCATGCTCATCCAGCATTCTTAATTGAAATAATTTGGTAGGAGATTTTATGAAGGCAGTGTGGTTCAGTAGAAAGGTCTGGGGATCTAGAATTGGGAGACTATTTTAATTTTGGATCTGTTATTTACTAGCTCTGGGAGCTTGAGCAGGTTCCTTAGTTAACTTCCTTGAGCAACAGTTTCTTGATCTTTAAAACATATTATAGAGGGGTTAAATCAGATAATGTATGTGGAAAGTATTCCTAGATTATAGATTATTATGTAATTGTAAGTGTGGTAGCAATCACAGGTATGTTTAGAGACTACTAAAAATGATTTTCTCCTAATTTTAACCTTGTCTCATGTAAATTGATGATACATTCTCACCTGACTGTACTATTGACACTTGATAAACAGTTTTTGAAAATGAATTTATTCCCCATCTCTTCTATGTCTGTTTTTATCTGCAAAGTGGTGATTTGTGTTTGGGGACCTGAACAATTGATAGCTAAACATCAAATTTAAATTACTTTATGAATTGATGATTATGTTTATGAAGCACTGGTAATTTGGGGGAAGATGACATTTTAGCTTATTGTTGGATGCATCAGGGGACTTGAGTTAATTTAGCTTTAAGCCTTCCAGATTATCCTGCCTATGAGCTTCACAAGGGCAGACCACATCTCTAGTTCATCATGATATTTTCAGTGCTATTTTGGTGCCTGGCACGGAGGACAGAGGGAGTCCCAGTGATATTTGTTAATTGACCACCTCCTTTTCATCTGATCAGACTTGTGTCAGAATTATAATCAAGGAGAAGTTGGGCAAAGGCACTAAAATGTGTTTCTTTTGGTTTCAGAGGGAATAATAATAAAACAACAGTAATAGCTTATATATTCATGTGGAGGTAGGATATTTAGGTGAAAAGTATGTTGGGCCAAGGGTATGGATACCCAGCTCCTAGGACTGGTCCTTTATTAAATAGCAGAGATAACTTTGGGAGAGTTACTTAACCATTTTTGGCTTCAGTTTCTTCCTCAAAGGCCCTGTCCAGCTGTGTGGCAAATGGTTAGTTTATCCTGGAACAGAATTACTGATTGGAGGGAAAGTAACAGCAATAGGACCTGAGAGGGCTTCACAAATGTATTGAGATGCCAGATGAATTAGTTTAGAAACAGCTATATTAGGTCATATCTACTTGGATGGGGAAAACCCAAGTGAGCTGATTAGTCATGGGTGTTTGAGAAATAAATAGAATATATAGAATTATTTCTTTTCCAAAAGAGGGAATGTCTTGGGAAAGAAATCAAGGGGGACCTGGGTGATATCTTTGATTCATCCCCTATCTAGTGCCAACAAGAACAGGTTTCTTTCTTTCTTTTTCTTTTTTTAAGAATGGATTTCATGTAAGCCAAAAGAACACTTGATTGTTTTGAACTTCTATATATTGCAGGAGTTATAAATACACTATCAAGAACTATTTAATAAGAGCCCACTAGCAGTTCCACGTTCCTCAAAACCAGGACAGGATGAATGTATGAGAATCATCTTCTTACTGAGAATGGTAGGACAGAAGGGATTGGTTAGCCACTGTACTTCCTGGAAGAGTCAGTACTTGAGGGTTGGTGCAGCTTTTTGGGATTGAGGGAGTGTGTTCATTTCTTTTGGAAGATTAATTTTTTTCTTTTTTTTTTTTGAGACAGAGTCTTGCTCGGTCGCCCAGGCTGGAGTGCAGTGGCACAATCTTGGCTCACTGCAACCTCTGCCTCCCAGGTTCAAGCAATTCTTTCTCCCTCAGCCTCCCGAGTAGCTGGGATTACAGGCATGCACCACCACGCCCACCTAATTTTTGTATTATTAGTAACGATGAGGTGTCGCCATGTTGGCCAGGCTGGTCTTGAACTTGTGACCTCAGATGATCTGCCTGCCTTGGCCTCTCAAAGTGCTGGGATTACAGGTGTGAGCCACTGTGCCCGGCCTGATTAATTTCTTTCACTTGCTTCAAGTGTCTCCTTTATTCCAGCCTACACATATAGGTAAATATTCCTAGAAAACTTTCAGCAAGTTAAATCCTATTATAAAATGCCAGAGTCAGTTGTCTAATTTTTATTTTATTTTATTATTATTATTTTTTTGAGACAGGATCTTGCTTTGTCACCCAGGCTGGAGTGCAGTGGCATGAACACAACTCACCACAGCCTTCACCTCCCAGGCTCAAGTGATCCTTCCAGTTCAACCTCCTTAGTAGCTGGGACCACAGGTGCAGACTACCACACCCGGCTAATTTTCATTTTTTGTTTTTTTAAGATAAGGTCTCACTCTGTCGTCCAGGCTGGAGTACAGTGGCGCGATATTGGCTCACTGCAACCTCTGCCTGTGGGTTCAAGCAATCCTCCCACCTCAGCCTCCCGAGTAGCTGGGCCTACAGGTACTTGCCACCACACCGAGCTAATTTTTCGTATTTTTGTTTTTTTGTAGAGACGGGGTTTCACAGCGTTGCCCAGGCTGGTCTCAACTCCTGGGCTCAAGCCATCTGCCTGCCTTGGCCTCCCAAAGTGCTGGGATTACAGGCATGAGCCACTGTGCCCATCCCCCTGCTATTCTTCTAGCCAGAAGGACTATATTTAAATGCATAGTTACATAAACTTGTGATTTTAGTTATGAAAATCATAAAAAATTATTTTTCTAGCAACTCCTGCCCTTTTCATTAAACAGATCTTAGTATTCCTGAAATTCTTTGGTGGATTTTGTATGTTTAATGTGATAATATGAAGAAATAGCTGATTTAGGTAGCTGCTCACATATTATGTTTGTTTTAATTGGAAAAGTTGGCCTATGAAAATGAGTATTATATAAAAATAGTTTGTGTCAGCTGGGCGCAGTGGCTCATGCCTGTAATCCCAGCACTTTGGGAGGGCGAGGTGGGTGGATCACCTGAGGTCAGGAGTTTGAGACCAGCCTGACCAACATGATGAAACCCTATCTCTACTAAAAATACAAAAATTAGCTGGGCGTGGTGTGTGCACCTGTAATCCCAGCTACTCGGGAGACTGAGGCAGGAGAATCGCTTGAACCTGGGAGGCAGAGGTTGCAGTGAGCTGAGATTGTGCCACTGTACTCCAGCTGGGTGATGAGCAAGACTCCGTCTCAAAAAAAAAAAAGGAAAAGAAAGAAAAATGGTTTATGTGAACTAAAAGGTTGTTTGCATTTTGTGGCAAATAAAAGCACCAAATTCCCAGATCCTAAATGTTTCAGTTATGAAATATTTGAAGTACCTCTGAATTTACACGTAGGCATTCCACTCATGTAGGCACTCATTGATTTTAAGGTGTTTCATTCATCAAAAGGGAAAATGTGGGCTGCCATATGTATAATTTTTGTCATCCAAAAAAGAGATATAAAGTTAAAAATTAGGCCATGGTGGGTCATGCCTGTAATCCCAGCACTTTGGGAGGCTGAGGCAGGAGGATTGCTTAAGTCCAGGAGTTTGAGACCAGCCTGGGCAACAGACCGAGACATTGTCTTTACTGAAAAAAGAGAAATTATCCAAATGTGGTGGTTTGTGCCTGTAGTCCCAGCTATTTGGGAGGCTGAGGCAGGAGGATTTCTTGAGCCCAGCAGTTTCAGGCTGCAGTGAGCTATGGTCACACCACTGCACTGTAGCCTGAGTGGCAGAGGGAGACCCTATCTCAAAAACAAAACGAAACGAAACAAACAAAGAAAAAAAAGGGTGCTTAGAAATCCTGAACTGTTCTTTTTACTCTCAGGACATGTGATCATATGTCTACACAGGAGTAAGTTGTACCCAGTTCTCAGTAAATGTTCAAGTTGTTAAAATTGAATGAAGGCATGAATGTGGGGATGAAGTGGAGGAGGGGCTGGGTTGGAGATACTGGTTAATTGGGAGGTGTTAGTAACACTGAATGTGGGCATACAGGTGGTGAGAAAGAGGAGTCGAGGATGAGTTGTAGGTTTCTGGTTTGGGTGCTTTGGAAGATGGTGCTAGCAAGCTGCCACTCACCAAGAAATCAAGAAGAAAGATCAGGTTTAGGAGGGAGGACACATTCAGGCAATGAATGTATGGCATACACTAGGCAGTCAATAAATTTTGAGTGAGTAAATCTGGACATGTGTGTTTTGAGATGTCTGTGGGCTATCCAAGTTTCTTGGGTTTCTTATCAAGAAGGTAGGCATGGTCTGCAGAGAGAGCTTTGGAATTTGTTGAAGTCATGGGCTTAGATGCAGTCACCTGAACTGTATGTGTAAAGCAAAAAAGGTCTTCAGACAGAAGCATGGAGGATATCACAGAAGCGTGGGGGCACCAGAAGGTAAGAAGTGGGCAGAGAAGGGCATGTCCATGGAGGAACCAAGGAGTGGTCAGAGAGGCTGGAGAAAAAGAAGAGCGTGGTTGTCCTGGGATCTGAGGTCGGGACCACCTCAAGAACAAGGGCTTGGTCATGGGACAAGTGCTGCAGAAAAGCCAAGAAGGCCTGGGGTGGAACCGTGAGGCAGTCTCTGGAGACCTTGAGGGCAGCCACTTCAGTGAACTGGAGGCGCACAGTCACACTGCAGTGGGTGGCGAGTGAGTAGTGCAGAGGAAGCGGGAGAGTGAGTGGAGGTGCTCTTCCATGAGGCTTGTCTGGCAAGGAGAGGATGGTGTAGTAAAATGAACCCACAAGGGCAAAGGAAGTGGTAAGGGTGTTGTCACCGTATGTAATGTATGTATGTATGTATGAATGAATGTATGTATTTATATATGTATGTATGTATATATTTTGAGATATAGTCTCGCTCTGTCACCCAGACTGGAGTGCAGTGGTGCAATACCGGCTCACTGCAACCTCTGTCTCCTGGGTTCAAGATTCTCCTGCCTCAGCCTCCCAAGTAGCTGGGATTACAGGCGCCAGCCACCACACCTGGCTCATTTTTGTATTTTTAGTAGAGATGGAGTTTCGCCTTGTTGGCCAGGCTGATCTCAACCTCCTGACCTCAGGTTATCCGTCCACCTCGGCCTCCCAAAGTTCTGGGATTCCAGGGTTGAGCCACCGTACCCGGCCTGTTTTTTATTTATTTTTAGATTAGAGGACTTGAATGGAAAGTAAGGCCGAGTGTCAGGGGAGTGAGGATCATTGAAGGAGATGCCTGCCTTCTCACTGGAAAGGATTGTATTTGGACTCTCCCGTGGTTGAGTGGAGGAGGAGTTCAATCTGGAAATGTGTTTAGAATACAAGAGGGGGTGACTAGGCCTTTCAGTTGGTGGCAGGTGGATATTGATGGAGGAGGTGGGTATGCACATGTGGGAGTGGTGCATGAAGAGAAACCCACACAGGCAGCCACCGGGCAGAAGAGGGGAGTGCTGGGGTATTTGGGACCAACTGGTGGTATGGCTGCAGCAAAGGTTGCCACCCCAAGGGTTGGTGAGAAACTAGGCTGGAAAGGAGGGAGGGTTGGCAGGCTCTGAAGGGCTGTGCTTACCAGCCTGAAGATTGAATATTTTGTGAGTAAGGAGGAGCCACTTAGGGAGAAATAAAGTGGTCAGACCTATGATTTTAAAACTGACAACAGTTTATGGCAGAGTTTAGAGGGCAAGAGAGGTAGGGATATTGTTTGGAAGGCGATTGCAGTAAGCTGGGTGAAGGTAATTAGGGCTAGAAATAGGGCAGTTGCAGTGGGAGAGAGAAGGACTCCAGAAGTTGAGGTGTCATGTTGGCACCCTATCGACCAGGGTGAGGGGAGGCAAGGAAGGAGACCAGGGAAAAGAAGGAGGTATGGAAGGTGGCTGGGTGGGAGGATGGCCACGCCACTGTGGTACGGGGAGTACACTGGGAGGAAAGGGAACAGGTTTAGTGAGGTAGGAGAACAGCTCGGTTTTAGGGCCTATACACAACATTTGTGTAGCATCCAGCTGGCAGCCAGAATTAGGGGTCTGCAGCTCAGAACAGACCTCAGATCTCATGCTCAGATCTCATGGAAGCATAAGATCATCATCCTTGAATTGGAAGTGGTTAAGATTTATTTGAAATAACAAGAGAAAAATAAATCTTGATGTGGATATGGACTGGAAGAGTAAACTTCACAGACCATTTGAGTATATTTTTAACTTTCTTAGAAAAAAAGTCTGTGATGACCAGAATGTGGTGGTGCTCCACAAATAGCTCAAAATTAGCACATCTAGAATAAGCTAGAAAATAAATCTAAGAAGTTTCAATAGAAATGCTGTTATCTTGATCTGGCTCTATTTGTTTTTTTCCTATCAAGTTAAAATCTGTTTCTTCAATCATTTTGTTTATTCCTTTTGATAAGAGACTTCAGAGGACTGACAGGGACTAGCTGGTTATGTTTTTGAAAAGTCTTTGAAGATGAAACATATATTTTGAGTGTGGTGCCATTGCATTAATTATGCCCTGGTTTTGACACCAGTGGATACTGATACTGATGTGGTTTGGATGTGTGTTGCCTCCAAGTCTTATGTTGAAACGTGATCCACAATGTTGGAGTTGGGGCTTAGTGGGAGGTATTGGATTATGGGGATGGATGCCTCATGAATGGCTTAGTACCACCTCCTTGGTGATAAGTGAGTTCTTACTCTGTTCATGTGGGAGCTGGTTGTTTAAAAAGAGCCTGGCACCTCCTCCTCTCTTGTTCCCTCTCTTGCCATGTGACACACCTGCTTCCCCTTTTCCTTTCACCATGACTGGAAGCCTCCTGAGGTCCTCACCAGGAGCAGATCCTGGTGCCATGTTTCCTGTGCAGCCGACAGAACTGTGAGCCAAAATGAACCTCTTTTCTTTATAAATTACCTAGTCTCAGATATTCCTTTATAGCAATGAAGAAAAGACTAACACAGAAAATTGGTACCAGGAGAGGGGCATCCCAATAAAGATACCTGAAAATGTGGAACTGGCTTTGGAACTGGGTAATAGGCAGAGATTGGAAGAGTTTGGAGAGGTCAGAAGAAGACAGGAAGATGAGGGAAAGTTTTGGAACTTCTTAGAGACTGATTAAATTTGACCAAAATGCTGATAGAAATATGGACCAAGTGGGGTGGCTCACGCCTGTAATCAGCACTTTGGGAGGCTGAGGTGGGCAGATTGCTTGAGCTCAGGAATTTGAGACCACCCTGGACAATGTGGCAAAACTGTATCTCTACAAAAAATACAAAAATTAGCCAGGCATGGTGACACGTGCCTGTAGTCCCAGCTACTGGGGATGCTGAGGTGAAAAGATGGCTTGAGCCTGGGAGGCAGAGTTTGCAGTGCGCCAGTATTGAGTCACTGCACTCCAGCCTGGGTGACAGCCAGACCCTGTATCAAACAGACAAGCAAGAATTGTGTAAGCTGAACTAGTTCAGATGTCTGTGGTGTTGGCTATTGTTTCTGCTGTTAATCATTAGTCCTCTTAAACTAGGACATGAACAAGGTTAACTTTTTTCTTGCAAATTGACACAGAGGGTCTGCTGCTGTGAGCTTTATCTTCAACGTCGTCTTTTTTTTTTTTTTCCTACTTTGAAAAAAAAATTCATGTTTTCACAGAAATGAGTTCTTACTATGTTGTCCAGCCTAGTCTTGAACTCCTGAGCTCAAGTGGCCCTCCTCAGCCTCCCAACTGGGATTATACGTGTGAGCCACTGCGCCCGACAATTCTTGAAGGGTTATCCACTTAAACTGATTTTTGGGGGGCATTGTCCCCATAAACTTTTCAAAAAGCAACAGTGATTTCACCATTCTGCCTAAGCTTCACCATAAATTTGATGTTTATTTTTGCTTAAATTTTAGCAGAATTCTAGCCCTGCGTGGTGACAGACACCTGTAATCTCAGCTACTCCGGTGACTGAAGCATGAGAATCGCTTGGATTTGGCAGACGAAGGTTGCAGTGAGCCGAGATGGCACCACTACACTCCAGCCTGGGCGACAGAGCGAGACTCCGTCTCATAAAAAACAAAAATTTGCAGAATTATTTATGTTGCTCAGATAGGGGCTCTTTTCAAACTGATGTTTGTCCTTCTTAGTGCCTCAAACTAGGTTTTGCTCAGACACGTTATGACAAGTTAGTACAAGTTTATTTTGGTGCAAAAAGTTTTTCAAATCCATGCAAGTTTCTTCTTTTTCTTTTTTTTTTTTTTTTGAGACAAGGTCTATCTCTGTCATCTAGGTTGGAATACAGTGGTGCGGTCTTGGCTCACTGCAACCTCTGTCACCCTTTTCCCTCCTCAGCCTCCTGAGTAGCTAGGACTACAGGTACATGCCACCACATCTGGCTAATTTTTGCAGTTTTTGGAGAGACAGGGTTTGACATGTTTCCAAGGCTGGTCTCGAGCTCCTGAGTTCAAGTGATCCGTCTGCTTCAGCCTCACCAAATGCTTGGATTACAGGCATGAGCCACCGTGCCTGGCCATAGTGTTTTCATAATACTCATTTTCCTTGAAATTTTTGATGACTGCTTGTATCTGTATTCCTGTTTTATAGTATCACACATTTATTACTTCCCTGCCTAATACCCATTGCTGTGGTTTTCTCTGGGAATTCAAAGAGGAGTAAGCTAGTGGAGCACATGGGCTAGTGGAAAGTCATAAAGTCATAAAGAGCCATTTAATGACCACTGTCAATGTCTGTGTAAGGGCAGTGAAGAGCACGCTGCTGTTGATAAGGATGGCTCACACTTGTGGTGCACTTACAATACCTTTTACACATACTGATTCATCCCATTCTCACACCACCTCTGTGATGTGGTACAGTTATTAGAAGAGGCACAGAGAGGTTGAATAGTAGCTGGTAATTAAATTAACCAGCATTAGAAACTGGGTGGTCTGGTGCGAGAGCACATACTTTTCAAAAGCGGTAAGAAGGGTTGGGGGAGAGGGGAGGGATAGGATTAGGAGATTTACCTAATATAAATGATGAGTTAATGGGTGCAGCACACCAACATGGCACATGTATACATATGTAACAAACCTGCACGTTGTGCACATGTACCCTAGAACATAAAGTATAATAAATAAATAAAAAAAATAAATAAATAAATACCGTAAAGAAAAAACAAGCGGTAAGAAGAAGGGAAGCTGCAGCCTAGTTAGGGTGACTGTTGTATTATTGAAGATAAGGGGATGAGGACTTTGTGCATGTGTGTGGAGCCTGGACTGTGGGGGTCAAGGGACAATGGGAAGGGACATTAAAAGGTTATGGTTAAATTAAGCCTAGACGGACTAGTTTGAAGTCAGGTAGTAGAAGGTGAGGATAGAGACGGGGATGGGAACCAGATTCTGAAAATAGGCAGTATCTCCTTTTTATGTCAAAGGTTACCCTGAAATTCCTAAACTATATTTCTTATGAACATACTGATTACATTCATTGTTATTTAAAAATATGCATGTACAATATGGGTGGAAATGATAATGATTGTAATAGGAGTCGCTCACAACTCCAAAGAAGTTGGGGGTTTCTCTGTGGTTTATTATAACTTATGTTTTTTTTTTTTTTTTTCTGAGATGGAGTCTTGCTGTGTTGCCCAGGTTGGAGTGCAGTGGCACAATCTTGACTCACTTCAACCCCCGCCTCCCAGGTTCAAGCGATCCTCCCTCCCGCCTCAGCCTCCCAAGGCTCCCATTACAAGCATGCACCACCACACCTGGCTAATTTTTATATTTCTATTAGAGACAGAGTTTTGCCATGTTGCCAGGCTGGTCTTGGATTCCTTACCTCAGGCTATCCGCCCGCCTTGGCCTCCCAAAGTGCTGGGATTATAGGCATGAGCCACTGCACCTGGCCGGTTTATTGTAATTTAAAAAGCAGTCTGTTATTGGTAGGCTTTGGAAATTTGTTTCAGGGAGTAGTAAGGAAGGAGTTCTAGAAAGTGGTTGTATATTGCTGCATGCTTGTTTTCCTCTCAGATCAGGAAAAATGTAAAGGACCTGGGTGAGTTCCAAAAATTAAAGTAGCTGGGCGCGGTGGCTCACACCTGTAATCCCGGCACTTTGGGAGACCGAGGCGAGTGGATCACCTGAGGTCAGGGGTTCAAAACCATCCTGGCCAACATGGCGAAACCTCGTCTCTACTAAAAATACAAAATTAGCCAGGCATGGTGGCGCATCCCTGTAATCCCAGCCACTTGGGAGGCTGAGGCAGGAGAATCGTTTGAACCTGGGAGGCAGAGGTTGCAGTGAGCGAGATCGCGCCATTGCACTCCAGCCTGGGCAACAAGAGCAAAACTCCATCTCAAAAAAAAAAAAAAAATTAAGTCACACACACCCTTACTGGCATACTGGGATTCCTTAAATGTTTACAGTATTGTTGAGCATGGACAATGCATAGAACTTTGTACTAGATACAATTAGGTTATTCCATGAGAGACTTGCTTCCTCCCTACATATATTCCTGTTTATATGGGGAGACCAATATAATATGATGCAATTTGCAAACAGTAACAGCTGTGTAAATGAGTATAGAGCAATCCAGAAGAGGTTAAAATAAATCCATTTAAGGAGGCCCACAGTGATAGCCTGATTTCTTCTTTTGTGCAACTGTTGTTGAGCAGCGGGCGCCTTGGGGGCTGCATAGAAAAGGGCATACCTCCGGAAAGTGGGAGAAGCTTGGATTTGGGTTTTGGAAGGATAGAAGTTCAAACTGACTGAGTGGGTGTCTTTTATTTTTCTGTAGAAAAAGCATTGGTGTGTGTTTGAAAAGTTTAGATTGTCTCAAAAGCATAATGAGTTTTATAGACTTCTAGGGATTGTCTCCAGAGATAGGTGGGTAGTATGAGTAGTTTCTTTCTTTTCTTTTCTTTCTTTCTTTTTTTTTTTTTGAGACAGATTCTTGCTCTGTTGCCCAGGCCCAGGCTGGAGTGCAGTGGCATGATCTCGACTCACTGCAACCTTTGACTGCCGGGTTCCAGCAATTCTTATGCCTCAGCCTCCCGAGTAGCTGGGACGGCAGGCATGTGCCACCATGCCTGCCTAATTTTTGTATTTTTAGTAGAGACAGGGTTTCACCATGTTGGCCAGGCTGGTCTTGAGCTGCTGGCCTCAAGCAATCCACCCACCTCAGCCTCCTAAACTGCTGGGATTACAGACATGAGCCACCATGCCCAGTCCCTCGAGTAGTTCCTTTCTAGAAACACTCCAAAGTGTGTATTTGTGACTGGGCTAGTTCTAAAATTAGGATGTTCCTTTGTGCCCTTTTCCTGTAGTTACCAGATTTTCCCTTTTTTTTTTTTTTTTAAAAGACGGAGTCTCCCTCTGTCACCAGGCTGGAGTGCAGTGGCGCAATCTCGGCTGACTGCAATCTCCACCTCCTGGGTTCAAGTGATTCTCCTGCCTCAGCCTCCCGAGTAGCTGGGATTACAGGCGTGTGCCACCACGCCAAGCTAATTTTTGTATTTTTAGTAGAGATGGGGTTTCACCATGTTGGCCAGGATGGTCTCGATCTCTTGACCTCGTGATTCGCCCACCTCGGCCTCCCAAAGTGTTGGGATTACAGCCATGAGCCTCCACGCCTGTCCTAGTTATCATATATTTCTACTGAATAATGCAAGATTATAATAGAAAGGAATTATTTTTGAACTATTATAAATGTTAATTTATTGAAGTAGGTCAATTGCTAGGAAAGGATTATTTTTACTATTAAAGTAATTCAGGCATAATTACTACTTTTATAGTAATTCTATAAAAGTAGTATGGGCCGGACACGGTGGCTCATGCCTGTAATCACAGCACTTTGGGAGGCCGACGCGGGCAGATCACAAGGTCAGGAGATTGAGACCATCCTGGCCAACATGGTGAAACCCCGTCTCTACTAAAAAATACAAAAAATTAGCCGGGCGTGGTGGTGGGCACTTGTAGTCCCAGCTACTCGGGAGACTGAGGCAGGAGAATGGCGTGAACCTGGAAGGCAGAGCTTGGGAGCTTGCAGTGAGCTGAGATCCGGCCACTGCTCTCCAGCCTGGGCTACAGAGTGAGACTCCGTCTCAAAAAAAAAAAAAAAAAAAAAAAAAAAGTCGTATGAATACCTTTTAGTCACCATTCAGTTTAAAAGAAAACATTGCATCATAGTTGAAGCCCTTGGGTCTCAATTTCTGGCCCCATTTGTTCTTAACCTATCGTTTCCCCCAGTTCATTTTGATCATTGCCATCCATCTGCTTTATATTTTTATTATGGATATGTGGTGTCGTATTGTGTGTTTCTCCTATAGGTTGTTTCTGTTGTTGAACCTTGGTTTTGAGATTGACCTTTGTTCTAGTTCCTTCTGAGCTGCTGAACATGCCATAGTGTGCCCATTTGACTGTTGATGGACATTTAATTATTATTTTCTCCCATTTTTCTCTATTGCAAATGGTACTACAATAAACATCTTTATGGATCTCCCTTTGCAGGTGTGAGAGACATTGTGTAGTTATAATCCAAGGCCTGGAGCTGCTTAGTCATAGGGAAGGGGCTGTGTCTTCATGTTCATAGGCTACTGCCATAGGCAAATTCTTCAGTTCTCTCTTTGAAATGGGAAGCTCTGAGGATTAAGAAATTATTTTTTTTAAACCTGTATGCTGATTTATTTTGAAGCTGTAATGGAGCTTTGCATACTTGTGGTTTAGGAGGTAAATGGAATATACACAATAGGAAATATTTGTTGTGTTAATGGTTCATAACTTGTGACTTATGTAAAGTTCCATCTAATTTAATAATAAACAGTAATACTGGCTGCATAATAATGCCTAGGACCACAGTGAGAGACTCTGTAAAAAAGAAATTCCTAAACATATTTTTGTTTTGTGTATCTGTGCCCACCTGTAATTTGACTTACAGTGAATGTGGCTTAGTTGGGCAGGGGAGACTTTTGAACAGGTGATAACGTTTTTGTGTGGCCTTTACAATTTCTATAATTTATTTGAAACTCTTTTTAAGCCATCACGTCTCAAAGTGATCAAGTAGAAATGATCAGGTGCCTTAATTATGAAGAATGGCATAAATCATGACAAGGTCTTTTTGAAGTCACCTGGAATGCTCCCTTTGGGTGAAAGAGGGTTCTGTTTTCTTATCGTATTCTTCCTGCTCAAGTTGCCCAGGTGTAGTTTGTGGTTTCCAAGATACCTGTTGGACTGGCTTTAGGCTGATAATATCGGTTCCTTCATACTTTTTTCACATTGTTTTTATAAATTTTATGTAACTGCATTCTTCAATAAGGTTCTAAAACACTTTTCCTATTATGGTATAGTTGCTTCCCCTAACACTTACTACCTACTGGGAGGAATCAATAAGAGAGCCACTTCTGGTGAATCTTGGCCACAAGGTCTGTGATGTGTCATTATATTGCATAGATCTTTTGAGGAAATGCAACATGAAAGATCTCCTTGCCATTCTATGATGAAGAAATGAAAGGTAAACTGCATTTATGCAGATTTAATGTAGGAAGATAACTGACCTGTTTAATTCATGTGAGGCCTCAGAGGGTCTTATATTCTCTACTTTCCAGCTAGTTTGACCTAAGTCAAACCTTTTCTCCCCAGTGGACCACGTTACTTTTATTTTAATCAATTGATTTTTTTTTTTTTTACGGCTTTATTGAGTATAATTGCTATACCAAAAACCTGTACATATTTAATGTATACAATTTGATGAGTTTGGACATATGTACACACCAGTGCTATCACCACACTCAAGGTCATAAACATCTATTGCCTCCAAATTTTTCTGTGTCACTTTTTTTTGTGGTAAGAACACTTAACATGAGTTTGACCCTCTCAACACAAAAGTGTACAGTTCCATATCATTAACTATAGACATTATGTTGCACACAGATCTTGAGGGCTTATACATCTTATATAACTATAACTTTATTCCCATTGAACAACTTCTCATTTCCCTCTCTACCTATCCCCTGGCAACTACGTTTCTATTTTCAGCTTTTATAAGTTGGATTATTTTATATAAACCACATATAAGTGGAATTATGCAGAATTTGTCCTTCTGTGACTGATTTTATTTCACTTAGAATATTGTCCTCAAGGTTCATTCATGTTGTTGCAAATGGTAGGATTTCCTTTTCATTTTACTTTATTTTTTGAGACAGGGTCTCACTCTGTTACCCAGGCTGGAGTGTAGTGGTGTCATGGCTCACTGCAGCCTCAACCTCCTGGACCCAAGCGATCCTCCCACCTCAGCCTCCTGAGTAGCTGGGACTAGAGACACGTGCCACTATTCCCAGCTAATTATTATTATTATTATTTGCAGAGACAGGATCTCACTATGTTGCTCAGGCTGGTCTCGAACTCCTGGGTTCAAGCAATCCTACTGCCTCAGCCTCCCAAAGTGCTGGGATTACAGGCATGAGCCACCTCACCCAGCCTAGGATTTTCTTTTTAAAGGTGAAATAATATTCTGATGTATATATACGTTGCATTTTTATTAATCTTATTTCATGATATTAAATAAGATATACTTATTTAATGTCAGTCATCATTTGGGTTGTTTCCATGTGACTTAGAGCTTTAAAACAGGTGATGTTAAAGTTGAAAATAAAGGCCTGTAATCCCAGCACTTTGGGAGGCCGAGGGAGGCAGATCCCTTGAGCTCAGGAGTTTGAGACCAGCCAGGGCAATATGGTGAGACCCCCATCTCTCTCTCTCTCTTTTTTTTTTAAGTTACTGACTCCAAGGGGGCGTTTAAGCAGTTGAATACCAGCATTTCTTTAGCTATTTAGCTAAGAAATAGCTAAATAGCCTCCCTTGTGACTTTAAAGTACCTAGTGATTCTTTTCTTTTTTTTTTTTTTTTTTTGTGATTCTTTTTTTTTTTTTGATGGAGTTTTGCCGTTGTTGCTCAGTCTGGCGTGCAATGGTATGATCTTGGCACACAGCAACTTCCACCTCCCGGGTTCAAGCGATTCTTCTGTCTCAGCCTCCCAAGTAGCTGGGATTACAGGCATGTGCCACCAAGCCCGGCTAATTTTGTATTTTTAGTGGAGATGGGGCTTCTCCATATTGGTCAGGCTGGTCTTGAACTCCTGACCTCATCTTGGCCTCCCAAAGTGCTCGGATTACAGGCATGAGCCACCGTGCTCGGCCTGTGATTCTTATTTCTATATGTGGAGCCATCTAATTATAATTATTTGTTGCAAATTATCTTTTCTACTGCATTAAGTTTCCTTATGAGCTGATTAAAATGTGTTCTGGTTGACAGCTCACCTGGTTATTTAAATTATTTCCTTTATCTTCTGGCTTAGCAATTGTACTTCTAAAAATTTATCTTAAGGAAAAAAGTCAAGGATGTATGAAAAGATTTCTTATAACAGGTTCATCAAGGGCTGGGCTCGGTGGCTCACGCCTGTAATCCCAGCACTTTGGGAGACTGAGGCAGGCGGATCACCTCAGGTCAGGAGTTCAAAACAACCCTGGCCAACATGGTGAAACCCTGTCTCTACTAAAAATACAAAAATTAGCTGGGCATGGTGGCGGGTGCCTGTAGTCTCAGCTACTCGGGAGGCTGAGGCAGGAGAATTGCTTGAATCCTGGAGGCGGAGGTTGCAGTAAGCCGAGATCGTACCACTGCATTACAGCTTGGGCGACAGAGCAAGACTCCATCTCAAAAAAAAGAAGGTTCATCAGAACTTTGTAATAGTGAGAAGTTTGGAAACAGTAGATACTCAATTATTTAAAATTATTTGTAGAGTGCAGTGGTTTAAAAGTATAGCTTCTGGATTCAGACTAAGTGGATTCTGATAGTTGTGCTGTCACTTAGAACTTGGTGACTTTGGGCAAGTTTCTTTTCTTTTCTTTTCTTTTCCCTCCCTCCCTCCCTCCCTCCCTTCCTTCCTTCCTTCCTTCCTTCCTTCCTTCCTTTCCTCTTTCTCTTTTCTCTCTCCTCCCCTCCCCTCCCCTCCCCTCCCCCTCCCCTCCCCTCCCCTCCCCTCCCCTCCCCTCCCCTCCCCTCCCCTCTCCTCCCCTCTCCTCTCCTCTCCTCTCCTCTCCTCTCCGTCTCACTCTGGGGTTTAAGCAATTCTCGTGCCTTAGCTGGGACTACAGGCACGTGGCACCATACCTGGCTAATGTATTTTAGTAGAGACAGGGCTTCACCATGTTGCTCAGGGTGGTCTCGAACTCCTGAGCTCAGGTGATCCCCCTGCCTCGCCCTCCCAAAGTGCTGGGATTACAGGTGTGAGCCACCACGCCTGGCCTGGGCAAGTTTCTTAATGCAATTGTTAACTGTAGCTTAACAGCTGTCCTTGGATTATTTTGAATATCAAAAAAGTTATTAATACCTTGTAAAATGCTTAGAACATGTCTGGTCCATAGTAAATGCTCCATAAAGATTTAGCTATTGTTACTGCTAAAAGTGTTAGATGCACAGATATTCACAACATTTTTCAAATGGAAAAGAATCTTAAAACAGCATGTGTAGAGCCCAGTGAGGTGGCAACCACCTGTAGTCCCAGCTGCATGGGAGACTAAGGCAGAATGACTATTTGAGCCGGGGAAGGAGTTCAGGGCTGTAGTATGGGATGATTGTGCTTGTGAATAGCCACTGCATTTCAGCCTGGGCAATGTAGTGAGACCCCATCTCTTAAAAAAAAAATAAAACCCCAAAACAGAGATAAACCAAAAACCCCAACAAAACAGCATGTATAATGTTTCATTAAATATAAAAATAGGAAAAGAAAAAAGATCTACTCTGGATGATAGGACAATCTCTTTTGGCTTCTGTGTTTTTTCTCTCTTGCAACTCTTCTGTTTTATAACCGAAAAAAATGTTTTGCATGTGAATTTTAGACTGGAGTCTTTGGGTAAAAGCACCCAGAGATTACTGGCAGGTGAATTCTAAAAAGGGCAATTTGTTTTTTCACTTTATCTCAGAGTTTCATTTGTTTCCCAGTGATTGACTAATTATTTTAACAATGTAAAGCTTCATTGTTGTATGTATGCAGTTGAATCGAAAATATACTTTTCATACAAAGACAACTTCCTTAAAGGTAACTATAAAATTGTATGTAGTTTGTTAATCTTATTGTGGTATTTTGTTTTTCTTAAACACAGTTTCCTGTTCTTTTGCTTTTGCATGTCAACATTGCTGAAAATAAATATTTTGCTCTGCAGGGCTAGTAAGCCAGATGGAATGGTATTTATAATTTGAGGAAATGGCTTAAACTCTGTCATCGGTTTAAATTGCATTAAAAAGCCTGAAGCACATTGATTAGAGTTGTTTAAGGTAGAGAGCCAGAAATATTCTAAATATCCTATGCCTAACCTGTCAAAACTGTTGCTGAAATACAGAGAGAGGGAAAGAGTACCTGAGGGGCTCAGGAAGAGTGATGGCCTAGAGCATAGCTTGAATTGAGCAGCAGAGGTTTCTCTGGAGTGTCTTGTGTTATCTTAGCCAAATTTGTAATCTTCTTAATAAGATCTGTTTACAGATGAATATGTTTTCTGGCCAGGCGAGGTGGCTCATGCCCATAATCCCAGAACTTTAGGAGGCCGAGGCGGGCAGATCACTTACGCCCAGGAGTTGGAGACCAGCCTGGGCAACATGGAGAAACCCCATCTCTACAAAAAAAATACAAAAAATTAGCTGGGCGTGGTTACACATGCCTATAGTTCCAGCTACCCAGGAGGCTAAGGTGGGAAGATCACCTGAGCCCAGGAGGTTGAGGCTGCAGTGAGCTGGGATTGCATCACTCCCCTCCAGCCTGGGCAGCAGAGACCCTGTCTCCAACCAAAAACAAACAAACCAAAATATATATAATATGTATGTATACATGTGGTGTTCCTGTAAATTTTTAAGTAGGATCTCCTCAGATACATATGCCATGTTTATCCTGTTACCTCCAGGATATCTGGGAATACCCAGAGGTTTGTGTCTATGTTAGTGTGAGAAACCTAACACATTTTTGTGTAGAGATGGCGAAACCTGTCTCTACAAAAAAATTAAAAAATTAGCTGAGCATGGTGCTGTGTGCCAGTAGACAGCTACTCTGGAGAATCACTTGAGCCTGGGAGGTTGAGGCTGCAGTGAGTCATGATCACGCCACTGCACTCCAGCTTTGGTGACAGCCTGAGGACTTTCTTATGGATTAAGGTGGGAACTATTTATGGTTTGCATGCTGAGAGAGATTTTCTGAATTTTTTCAACAAATTCAGATTTTCTGAATTTTTTCAATTCAGGTTGTGAATTTTTGTGGAATGGATCAAAAGGGCTGAAGGAAATGAGCAAATAATTTTGGCAAACCATTGTTGTAATGAATATGTATTGTGTTCATTAATTAATGTATTAAGTAATGAGTATGTATTGAATATGTATATCATCACAGTAACTCCGTGAGGAGGGTTCTTTTATCACCCTCATTTATAGGATAAAGTACATGAGAGATTGTCCTTTCTTAAGAAATATTTTCACTTTGGTGAGGCATGGTGCTTTGGGAGGCTGAGGTGGGAGGACGGTTTGAGGCCATGAGTTTGAGACCAGCCTGGGCAACATAGTGAGACCCCGTCTCTATCTTTTTAAATTACAAAATTTTAAAAATAATTTTTTTTATTTTGAGAAGTTTGTGTGCTTTAGGTGTATATTCTGTTTCATTAAGCCAGACTTTGTATTACTAGCCTTCTATCCTGCCTTCCCATCCTTACCAAAAAAAGAGAAAAAGAAAAATAGTTTTACTCCCGAGATTAAGAATGGGGCATGTTGTATCTTCACAGAATGTTTATTTGTGTAGATATTTATTTGAATTTTTGAAAATTGGGGTATCACTTATACACAATAAAATGCACAAATCTTAATTGTACAATCTAATGAGTCTCTATGTTTAACTACCACCCAGATGTAGAAATGTGGTTCATTTCTGTTATCCAGGAAAGTTCCTATGTGACTGTTCACAATCAGTAATCTCCCCAGCCCTCGGCTAGAACCACTAGTCTGACTTTTATCACGCTAAGTTAATGTTGCCGTATCTGGAACTTCATATCTGTGCAGTGTGCACTGTTTTGCAGCTGACATCTTTTGCCCAAGTCAGTGCCACACCTTGAGATTCATCCATGTTATTGCATGTATCAGCAATTCTTCATTGTGGTACAATATTACATTTTTCGAATATATCATTATCCGTTCTCTTGATGAACATTTAGATTGTCAATCAGCTGCTTTGAACATTCTTGTAGGACGTGTTGTTTGGTGGACATACCCTTCATTTTTCTTGGATATATATACCTAAGAGTGGAATTACTGCATTGTAGAGTAGGTGTATCCTTGGCTTTAGTAGATATTACCAGTTTTCTAACTGTGTTAGACTGACGTACATGCCCACTAACAATGGATGAGAGTTCTGTTTCCTCCACATCCTTGCTAACAGTCTCTTTAGTTGTTCCATTTTTAATTGTGTCTTCAAGTAGGAACCACCCTCACAGGAGAAAGGAACTCTCAAGGAAGTTTCTGATTAGTGCAAGTTAGGTGGGATGAAGATGAATAACCAACGCATAGCCTAAAGCTTTGCTCAGCATCTTATTCAGATGTAGCATTTATTTCAATGACAACCAAAAAGAATTTCTGATTAGACCCACCCTACCCATCTACTATAAGTCAGCATTGTCAAAATTCTAGTCTAATTATGCTTATGTTCTTCTTCTCCCCTCTTATATTCATGCTGAAATATTTAAAAAATCACTGCATATTCCTATGGGAAACCTCATACTTCAAAAGGGATCAGTGTTTGGTTTCTCTACTCTCCATTTTTTTTTTTCCTGTTGAAATAGAGTGAAAGAGCCAGGGAGAATATGCCTGTGTGTACATTTTGCAGATCCAGTAACAATAACAACCGTAGCGTTTACTGAGGGCCTCCTCTGGGTCAGGCTCTGTGCGAAGTGATTTGTATTCCTTAGTTCGTTTACTTTTTATCACGACCCAATGAAGTATATGTATGTTTGCCATCCCCATTTTATAGATGAAGAAGCTAAAGCTTTGAGAGGTTAAGTAATTTGCCCAAGTTTAGCTAGTAAATGCAGAAGCTGAAATTTTAATCTAGGTCTGTCTAACTACAAAGGATGGAATTAGGCCCCTTTCTTATGATTATTAATAAAAATGATCTCTATATAGTTAGGATTTACTAACCCAATTCCTTTTATCTTTTAAGCTGAGAACCCCCCCAACCCCGGTACTCCAATTCTGGTAAAACATAAATGAAAGCCATAGTTGTTTTATTCAGCAAGGTTTTTTTTTTTTTTTTTTTTTTCCTTTGTTTTATTTTTTTTCTTTAAGACAGAGTCTCACTCTGTCACCAAGACTGGAGTGCTGTGGCATGATCATGGCTCACTGCACGCTCAACCTCCCAGACTCAAGTGATCTTCCCGAGCAGCTGGCACTGCAGGCACACACCACCATGCTTGGCTAATTTTTTTTTTTTTTTTTGAGACGGGGTCTTGCACTGTTGCCCAGGCTGGAGTGCAATGGCATGATCGTGGCTCACTGCAACCTCCGCCTGCCGGTTTCAAGCAATTCTCCTGTCTCAGCCTCCTGAGTAGCTGGGATTACAGGCGCCTGCCACTACGCCCAGCTAATTTTTTGTATTTTTTAGTAGAGACGGGGTTTTACTATGTTGGCCAGTCTGGTCTCAATCTCCTGACCTCGTGAGCCGCCCACCTCGGCCTCCCAAAGTGCTGGGATTACAGGTGTGAGCCACCGCGCCTGGCCTTGTTTTTTTTTTTTTTTTGTTTGTTTGTTTTGGTTTTTGGGTTTTTTTTCTTTTCTTTTTTTTTTTTGAGACAGAGTTTCGCTCTTGTTGCCCAGGCTGGAGTGCAATGGTGCGATCTCGGCTCACTGCAACCTCCGCCTCCCAGGTTCAAGTGATTCTCCTGTCTCAGCCTCCTGAGTAGCTGGGATTACAGGCGCCTGCCACTACGCCCAGCGAATTTTTGTATTTTTAGTAGAGATGGGGTTTCACCATGTTGGCCAGGCTGGTCGACTCCTGACCTCATGATTTGCCCGCCTCGGCCTCCCAAAGTGCTGGGATTACAGGTATAAGCCACCATGCCTGGCCCTGGCCTTGTGTTTTTTTAATAGAGACATGGTTTTGCCCTGTTGCCCAGGATGATCTCCAACTCCTGGGCTCAAGCACTCCTCCCAAAGTGCTGGGGTTACAGGCATGAGCCACTGTCCCCAGCCTCCCAAGGTTGTTTTTAGACCCTTTAGGAGTATAAAACAGAACAAATGAGAAATAGGTCCAACTTTCAAGGGCACTGCGTATAGCACCCAAGATTAGAAATGCATATGTTCAGCCATGACGTCTATGGAAAGTACAGAGGACAGGTCCCGAGGAAGTGCTGGGGCTGTCGGTGGTACCAGGCTTTGTGTAGGAGAAGGTATTTGAACTGTACTTTGAAAAGTGTCTGGATCATAGACATGTGAACACTAGGAGTTGGGCCAGCAGGTGGAGATAAAATTTGTGCCTCAAATTGCAGATACTTCTGTTTGGTGGGTGCATGTGTGACAGGCATAAACTGAGTGAGTAGGTGGCCCCAGATTTGGACCAGGTCAGGAAGACTCTTGAATGTCAGGCCTTGCGGCCTTTTGAAGCATTTCCCGCTGGATGAGTCGTTGGGCAGTGGTATGGCAGCACGTGGAGGTGGAGAGGCTGGTGGAGAGCTTGCAGTAGGATGTCCATCATGTGGGACTGAAGGCTAGTTGGGAGGTAGATCTGGGCTGGAGAAAATGGACGTGGGAGTTACAAAACTGGTTGTAGGAGCCACGGGAGTAGATAGAGGCTCCCGGCTAGAGCTCTAGGGTGTAGTGGGTTAGCCAATGGTGGGTGTGGTGTCAGAATCACTCATAAAGCTTTTTTTTTTTTTTTTTTTTTTTTCCTTTGAGATGGAGTCTTGCTGTCGCCAGGCTGTAGTGCAGAGGTGTGATCCTGGCTCACTGCAACCTCCACCTCCCAGGTTCAAGCGATTCTCCTGCCTAAGCCTCCTGAGTAGCTGGGACTACAGGCACGCGCCACCATGCCCAGCTAATTTTTGTATTTTTAGTAGAGACGGGGTTTCACCATGTTAGCCAGGATGGTCTCTATCTCTTGACCTCGTGATCCACCTGCCTCGGCCTCCCAAAGCGCTGGGATTACAGGCGTGACCCACCACACCCGGCCAAGCTTCTTGTTTTCAAATTGAAAACAATTTTTTTAGAGACAGAGTCTCGCTCTGTTACCCAGGCTGGAGTGCAGTAGTACAGTATTGGCTTACTGTAACCTCCAACTTCTGGACTCAGGTGATCCTCACCCCTCAGCTTACTGAGTAGCTAGGACTATAGGTGTGTGCCACCACGCTCGACTAATGATTTAAAAAATGTTTTGTAGAGACAGGGTCTCATTATGTTGCCCAGCTGGTCTCAAACTCATGGCCTCAAGTGATCCTCCTGCCTTGGCCTCTCGGGGTGCTGGGATTACAGTAAAGGAATGAGCCCAGCTACTCATACAGCTCTTGAAAACCGTCTGGCTTGGTCTGACCTTGGAGAGTCTAATTGGTGTTCTTGGGGTCTCAGCAGCCATCTGGATTTTTTTGTTTTTGTTTTTGTTTTTTGTTTTTTTTTCGAGATGGAGTCTCACTCTGTCATCCAGGCTGGAGTGCAGTGGCGTGATCTCGGCTCACTGCAAGCTCCGCCTCCCGGGTTCACACCATTCTCCTGCCTCAGCCTCCTGAGTAGCTGGGACTATAGGCGCCCACCACCACGCCCTGCTAATTTTTTGTATTTTTAGTAGAGATGGGATTTCACTGTGTTAGCCAGGATGGTCTCAATCTCCTGACCTCGTAATCCTCTCGCCTCGACTTCCCAGAGTGCTGGGATTACAGGCGTGAACCACCACGCCCGGCCAGCCATCTGGATTTTTAAAAGCACTTTGACTTCTAGTGCATATTCTTTGCCCACTCTGCAGGTAAGAAGCAGTGAGGAAAATGGTCCTACGGTACCCAGTTAGGACATAGTCATATCTCTGAGTTCTCAGGGAACTCAGGAAAAATCCTGCCATCTTGATAGCCGAGTTATCAGTGTTAAATGTCTCGAAAAGATCTTGTTTCCAAAGTGGTCATGCTTAACACTTCCAGAACAAAGAGTTTGCCAACTTCCAGGGCAGCCATTTTTGGGCAGTTTTGAGGATCAGAAAAGCTCTTTGGTGAAATAAGCTAAATGGTCTCCCTGAATAGCTTTCATAGTATGGGCCTTGCAGGGAGCACAAGGCCAGCCCACCCTGTACATGATTCTTTAGATTATAAAGACACTTTTTACTATTTCTCCCAGTTTTCCTTTTCCCCACACTAACATCCCCAGTAGGCTCTTGTGTAGTTTTCAGAGCCTTTGTTATGATTCCCTCTGAAGTGTTGCTCTTTGCTAGTACTGATTTTCAAATAAGACACCACCAAATTTATGCACTAGCACAGTTTAGTGGGATCATTTATTTCTCTCTTGTTATGTAGATGATATATGCATGCATTTGAAGGGGCAGGGACAGGGGATTCCCAGTGTAAACCTTAAGTGTACCTTTAATTCTATCTTGGATTCACCCTGTTTGAGCCTGTGATCTGGCTTACCCCTCCAGATGTCACTGGCAATTTGATAAACAAATTTGATCATCTCCCTGCCAAAGAGGAAGCAGTGCCTCAAAGCAAGCCTGAAGCAGCGCTGCCATGACAGGACCTTGATAGGATCTCTGTGCTGTGCCCAGTGATGACTTAGTGATAGTTGTCCTCAGCTAGGAGGTGTTTATTTTTTTTTTTTTCCTTTTTTTTTTTTTTTTTTTTTGGAGATACAGTCTTGCACTGTTACCCGGGCTGGAGTGCAGTGGTGCAAATCTGGGGTCACTGCAACCTCTGCCTCCCAGGTTCACGGGATTCTTCTGCCTCAGCCTCCTGAGTAGCTGGGATTACGGGCACGCACCACCACACCCAGCTAATTTTTTGTATTTTTAGTAGAGATGGGGTTTCACTGTGTTGGCCAGACTGGTCTCGAACTCCTGACCTCGTGATCTACCCACCTCAGCCCTTCCAAAGTGCTGGGATTACAGGCATGAGCCACCGTGCCTGGCTGAGGTGTTTATTTCTAAAGGATTTTTAGGAGTCTTAAAAAGTCTTTTCCTATGTCTTAAAGAATGGTTTCACTAAAGGGAATTGCTGTCTTAGATGTTTCATATTGATTCTTACACATTTTTGCCTAAGGTATATCATCCTCATTGGAAAACCCCTGCACTATTTACTTTTAGTCATACTTTCCTGTAAACTTTATGACTTGTGCATGCGCGATTGTATGGCTGGTTCTTTGCCTTTTGCCTCTATTGTGACTAACACTGATTTCTTACAGGCTTGTAAAGTGGTTTCCAAGATGTGTTTGCTGTGTGTGCTTTGCTGCATTTGATATAAATAGATTTGAGATTAGTGTTTGAAAGTGCCATATGACCATATACAGAGCGAACTTATTAAGGAAATGTTACTGCATTTCAGACACATCTAGTAATAGAAAAATCAGTGTCTTAATGGGCTGTGCCTCTCTCATGTCCCTCTTTAAAAAAAAAAAACCAAAAAAAGTTAGTTACAACTAAATGTCAGGAAATTTTGTAGCTTACCTAGTTTAAGGTCCAACATATGTGGAGAGACAATAAAAATGATAATGACCATGGTGCCTGGAGATACATATATTAACATATGTTAAGAAGTTATTTTTAAGGTTGCCCACTTAATGTTTTTGTTTTTGTTTTTGTTTTTGAGATGAAGTCTCACTCTGTCACCCAGGCTGGAGTGCAGTGGTCTGATCTTGGCTCACTGCAACCTCTAACCTCCCGGGTTCAAGCGATTCTCTTGCCTCAGCTTCCCATGTAGCTGGGATTACAGGTGCCTGCCACCACGCCTGACTAATTTTTGTATTTTTAGTAGAGACGGGGTTTCGCCATGTTGGCCAGGCTGGTCTCTAACTCCTGGCCTCAAGTGATCCGCCCGCCTTGGCCTCCCAGAGTGCTGGCATTACAGGCGTGAGCCACTGCCCCGGCCCCATAATCTGACAAATTTTTAGTTAAAACTCTGTATTCCACTTAGAACTAATTCACTGTGGCTGGGCACGGCGGCTTCTGCCTATAACCCCAGCATTTTGGGAGGCTGAGGTGGGTGGATCGCTTGAGCCCAGGGGTTTGAGACCAGCTTGGGCAACACAGTGAGACACTATCTCTTTGGAAAAAAAAAAAGCCAGCCTGTCCAACATGGTGAAACCTCATCTCTACTAAAAATACAACAAGTAGCCACTTGTGGTGGCACACACCTGTAATCTCAGCTACTCAGGAGGCCTTGGCATGAGGATCCCTTGAATCCGGGAGGCAGAAGTTGCAATGAGCCGAGATCACACCACTGCACCCCATCCTGGGTTGACAGAATGAGACTCTCTCAAAATAAAATAAAATAAATAGTAAAATAAAATAAAATAGAATGAATTCACTGATAAGATTGCCTTCTCTCATCTCCAAGTAAATGATTTTATTTTCTCCTTTGTTCCTTGCATATATGCTGTGATTTACTGACTGTTAAAAACTCATTACACCAGTATGTACCCTGAGACAAATCAGCTCCAAAGTGGAGTGAGTGCAAGGGGAGAACTTTGATTCAAAACTGCTTTATGGAGGAAGTACAGGCCTCTAAGCTGCACTGTTACAGATCTGTAGAGTTTTCAAATCCATGTAATGCTCATCAGTTTTTAGTTTAGTATGTAGCTGTCTGTGATGATAAGTAAATAATTTACCTTTTTGAAGGCTTGTGATATCCTGTTCATTGCTTCATTTGAGAGGATGCAACATCAGGATTTTCGAAAATACACATAACGAAGTGTTGTGTAGTCGTCTGTACGTGGTTTCTTTGATAAGAGAGAGGCAGGAATCTGCACAGAGTAGGTGTACAGATACAGTTCGCCCATGAGACAGCAAGGAGAGCCCTGATGAACTAAAGGAGAGCCCTCTCTTGAAATGCATATATTATATATTTTTTTCTTTCTTTTTTTTCAAAAAATAGAGACGGTCTCAGTATGTTGCCCAGGATGTCTCAAACTCCTGGCCTTAAGTGATCCTCTTGCCTCGCCTCCCAAATTATTGGGATTACGGGTGTGAACCACCATGCCTGGTCTTGAAATGCATATCTTAGTCACTCTTACTTCTTTTAAATTGTTTTAATTGTATAAACCAAAACAAACAAAAAAATGCTACCTTTTTTTCTTTTTTTTTTGAGACAGAGTTTTGCTCTGTCGCCCAGGCTGGAGTGCAGTGGCGCTATCTCGGCTCACTGCAAGCTCCGCCTCCCGGGTTCACGCCATTCTCCTGCCTCAGCCTCCCGAGTAGCTGGGACTACAGGCGCCTGCCACCGCGCCCGGCTAATTTTTTGTATTTTCAGTAGAGACGGGGTTTTCACCATGTTAGCCAGGATGGTCTCAATCTCCTGACCTTGTGACCCACCTGCCTCGGGCCTCCCAAAGTGCTGGGATTACAGGTGTGAGCCACCATGCCTGGCCAAAATGCTACCATTTTAGGAATATACATCTAGTCTTAAAAATATCATAAATCTGGGCTGGGTGCGGTAGCTCACACCTGTAATCCCAGCACTTTGGGAAGCCGAAGCGGGCAGATCACCTGAGGTCAGGAGTTCACGACCAGTCTGGCTAACATGGTGAAACCCTGTCTCTACTAAAAATATGAAAATTAGCCAGGTGTGGTGGTGGGTGCCTATAATCCCGGCTACTCAGGAGGCTGAGGCAGGAGAATTGCTTGAACCCAGTAGACAGAGGTTCCAGTGAGCCGACACAGTACCACTGCACTCCAGCTTGGGCGACAGAGTGAGACTTCGTCTCAGGGGAAAAAAAAAGAAAAAAAATCATAAATCCTTTTTTTTTAACCCCCTAACTTGGATCTCAGGTTAATTGGGATATGTCTAATAACAAAATTTCTGAACATAAGGTTTACTAGAAAGGATTATTTTTTAGGTTATTTGTGATGTATGTATATATGCATTTGATAGTAATAGATGTGTTCATTGGACTCTTAAGTACTTGCTATGTACTGTGGGACATGTAGGAGTATAAGAATATTTGTCAGCTAGATTATAAAGCTTAAAATCATATTAATGGGCAGGAGTGGGATATGGGGCTGTGACTACTAATGGATCTGGGGTTTCTTTGTGGGTTGATGAAAATAGAGATGGTTGTGTAACTTTGTGAATATAGTAAAAACCATTTAATTGTATACGTATGCGTGAATTTTATGTGAGTTACATCTCCGTGATGCTTAAAAAATGCTGTTAATGAATTTGCAGTGCTGAAAAGATTCCAAAGTTGTGATTCTCTACCTTTTTCCATTATCCCAGTCCCCCAATGCAGTTGCAGTGAAAGATAAAGAACATCAAACACTCTTCTCTTCTGGTGGTGGGGAAATGCTGAGTGGCCCTGACTTTGTGCAGTGAAAGTTGTTTACACAAGCCTGAGTCTATAAACTCAGAGATTAAAAAAATCACACCAGGCCGAAGGCCCACTCAGGCAAAAACCTACCAGAGAAATGGGCCTGCCTGACTGATGGAATATCTGGGATTTCCTGATGTTGGTCCCTTAATTTGTGGACCATTTTAGGCTGTCAGTAAAGTAGTAGCCTAAGAGAAAAATTCTGACATGTAACAATGTGGATGAATCTTGAGGACATTACATGAAATAAGCCAGTCACTAAAAGGACAAATACTATATGATTACAATTATGTGAAGTGCCTAGAGTAGCCACATTCATAGAGACAAAGTAGAATTCTAGTCACAGGGAAATAGGGAGTCAGTGTTTAATAGTATAGTTTATTCTTTTTTTTTTTTTTCGGATGGAGTCTTGGTCTGTTGCCCAGGCTGGAGTGCAGTGGTGCTATCTCGCCTCACTACAGCCTCCGTCTCCCAGGTTTAAGCACTTTTCTCCTGCCTCAACCTCCCTTGTAGCTGGGACTACAGGTGCACACCACCACATCTGGCTAATTTTTGTATTTTTAGTAGAGATGGGGTTTCGCCATGTGGGCCAGGATGGTCTTGAATTCCTGACCTCAGGTGATCTGCCCGCCCCCAAAGTGCTGGGATTACAGGTGTGAGCCACTGCGCTGGGTGATACAGAGTTTCAGCTGGGGAAGGTGAAAAAGTTCTGGAGATGGATGGTAGTGATGGTTCCACAATATTGTGAATGAACTCAGTGTCAAAGAACTATATAATTAAAAATGATTCAAATGGTAAATTTTATGTTGTGTTTAACCACAACAAAGTAAATTTTTTAAAAGTAAGAGTAGTAAAATCACTTTGATGAAAAGAGAGGGTGGGACCAGGGTATTTGGATTGTCTACCAGGCCAGGCACCCTTTTCAGTGGTCTTCTTGCCTCTGTGCCTGCCTTCTGAGGATGCCCAGGGCAGGTCTCTGCCTGCTCCCTTCATTCCGGTCCTTCCACCAGTCACCCATGGAGCATCTCCTGTGTTTCAGAAATGCCAGTGCCTTGGCACAGAAGCAAGATAAAACTGTGCCCCCAAGGCACTTTTAATCCAGAGGGAGGTTGGCAAAGATACATTTGCTTGAAAAATATTGTCAGGGCCGGGTGTGGTGGTTCACACGTGTAATTCCAGCACTTCCCAGTGCTTTGGGAGGCTGAGACAGGAGGATCACTTGTGCTCAAGGAGTTCAAGACCAGCCTGGGCGAGACCTCATTTCTACAAAACTTCAAAAAAAGTTAGCCAGACATGGTGGTGCAGGCTGAGGTGGGAGGATCACTTTAGCCTGGGAAGTCAAGGCTGCAGTGAGCGTTGATTGTGCCACTGCACACCAGCCTGGGTGACAGAGCGAGACTCTGTCTCCAAAAGATAAATAGTCAGGTTGCATTGTGCTCCCCTGTGGTAGAAGTGTGGGTGGTGTTATTTAGGTAGTACTTGGAGAGTGCCTGTCAGATGTCTGGAAACCTAATTTAAAGTAGTAAAATCAACATGTGGGTGAGACTTGATACCCGCAGACATACTTTTTTTTTTTTTTTTTTTTTTTAAGCCAGAATGTCTCTAAAAGAACAAGACTTGTTTATAGCCTAAAAATTCTTCATGGAACAAAGATCCTCGTGGTGCCAAAGGAACTGTGTGCTTTTAGTGAGGAACCCATCAGCATGAGGTTTTCCGCTGACTAAAGTTTCCCAAGGCAACATAAAAGACATAGCCAGGGCCTTAAGGAATTGATGGGCCAGCCATGGAGGAGACTCAAATACAAACACAAAACGAAGCATGCTTACAGAGCACTGTCTAAACTAGTGAAAGTAAATTTAATAAGAAGGAATTTCGGCAGGCACAGTGGCTCATGCCTGTAACCCCAGCACTTTGGAAGGCTGAGGCGGGCGGATTGCTTGAGGCTGAGTTCGAGACCAGCCTGGACAACATAGTGAAACCCTGTCTCTACTAAACATAAAAAATTATCCAGGTGTGGTGGCGTACACCTGTAGCCCTAGCCACTTGTGAAGCTGAAGCATGAGAATTTGCTTGAACCTGGGAGGTGGAGGTTGCAGTGAGCTGAGAGGGAAACTCTGTCTCAAAAAAAAGAATGAATTATGCTGGGCATGATGGCTCACGCCTGTAATCCCAACACTTTGAGAGGCTGAGGCAGGAGGATCACTTGAGCTCAAGGAGTTTAAGACCAGGCTGGGCAATATAGCGAGACCCCTGTCTCTACAGAAAATAAAAAATTAGCCAGGCATGGTGATGCACACCTGTAGTCCCAGCTGCTCAGGAAGCAGAAGCAGGAGGATATGTTGGGCCCAAGAGTTTAAGGCTGCAGTGAACCATGATTGCGCCACTGCACTCCAGCCTGAGCAACAGAAAAAAGAACAAACTGTGGAAGAGACATTAAGTCCTGTGGGTCAGTGACCAAGAGCCCAGAGACTCTAGTTTCAAACACATTCCATGGTCCTGCCTGTGTTTTTAGACGGATCATTCTCAGAGGCAGCCTTCATCTGTTAAATAAATTCTTTACTTGGTGGGAGGAGGTGAGAGAGAGGTGGAGTCAGAGGTGAAGTGTGGGGATAAGGATGTGATATTTTTAGCACAGTGTGAGATATAAAGTAATTTCCTGATAAGATTATTCTCCTAAATGGAACCTGTACTGCCCTCATTCTCTTACTAATGACAAGGTCAGAGCAAACCGACAAACATGGAAGAACAGGGATCTTAGCCCGGTGGTGAATTCCAAGGCGGAATTTTGGAGCATACTCCAAAAAGTTGGCTTTAGGATACAGAGGGGTCCATTTTTGTGGACTGCTTTATTTTGGTTCAAGGGTTGTCTGTGAATTTTACAATAAATCAGAGTCTTTGTTTTCCTGTTGCTGAGGGAGGGGAGGGAGAGGTTTGCAACAGTCTATTAATAGAATATAGCATAATTTGAAAGGAAATGTAGAAAAATCAAATGCCAATAATAATAATGATATTGCTGGGCATGGTAGCTCATGCCTGTAATCCCAGCACTTTGGGAGGCCAAGGCGGGCAGATCTCTTGAGATCAGGAGTTTGAGACCATCCTGGCCAACATGGCGAAACCCCATCTCTCCTAATAATACAAAAATTAGCTGGATGTGGTGGTGCATGCCTATAATCCTAGCTGCTTAGGAGGCTGAGGCAGGAGAATCACTTGAACCTGGGAAGCGGAGGTTGCAGTGAGCTGAGATTGTGCCACTGCACTCTAGCCTGGGTGACAGAGCAAGACTTCATCTAAAAAAAAAAAAAAGAAAAAAAATGCATATATATGTATATATGGCACGCACCATGTTGCCCAGGCTGGTCTCAAACTCATGGGCTCAAGTGACCCGCCTGCCTCTGCCTCAAAAAGTGTTAGGATTATAAGTGTGAACCACTGTGCCCATCCTGAAATGCTAGTAATTATTAACCTAATGTGCTGGAAACAAATTATTTGTTTTTTCAAGAAGAGAAAAAGTAGACAATAATGGTACTGAAAGTGGTATTTCTTTTTACTTTCTTACAATTCCATCATCATTAACCATTTATATTCTGGAGCCACTATACTAGGTGAGTCTAAAGGCATCTTGAAAGAGCTGTCTCATTGTATGTAAGGGTGTGTACACTCAGAAGTCTGTATTGCCCAGTATTATGAGAAAGCTGCTGCTTGCACCTGGCTTGGTGCTATGAGGGACAAATACAACTTTGTGTTTCGTAAGGAAGATTAATACTTTGACATAATTCTAATTTCTTGGCCTTTAAGGAGAAGGCCACAAAATCTTTTTTTTTTTTTTTTTTAAAGGTAGTGACTATCATTTGCTTTTTCCCTGTAAAAGCAGGGAGATTTCTTTTTAACATATTTTTTCCCAATGGCTAAAATAATGTATACTCAATGCAGAAGACTTGGAAATTGGAAAAAATGGAGGAGCTTTTGAAAAAACATTTCTTTCAGGATGACTATTGGTTTTGCTTTGAGTCAGAAGCAAGCTTTGTTCTGCTGACTTTTGTCTCACGCTTAGTAGTCCTTTCCTGCCTCCTCTTGTGATCCCTTGAATTTGGAGGATTTGGCGGGAGTCACATGGCCCTCTCTCCCCATCAACTTCCCGTCTTCCCACTGGACCACACGAGCTTTCCTCTGAGTCCGTGAGACTTGAGCTCAGTGGTTCCCATTAGTATAATAGAACACCCCTTTCTTGTGAATGTGTGCTCTCAGGGTGTGTTTCCAAGCTGAGGCTTGACACGTCAGAAGGTGTTTTGTGGAAGGAAAGAGCCCTAGTGCCGGAGGCATTGGGTTCAGATCCTGGCCTCAGTCGAATGGTAGCCGTAGCCATGAGTAAGTTAAACTCGGCTTGCTCGTATGTAAGTGGTAATAACAATGCTTAGATACAATGATCTGATGTACCTGGTACATAGCAGGTTCTTGGCCTAGGCATGGTGGCTGATGCCTGTAATCCCAGCACTTTGGGAGGCTAAGGCAGGAGGATCACTCGAGCCCAAAAGTTTGAGACCAGGCTGTCTCTACAAAAAATTAAAAAACTAGCTGGGCACAGTGTGGCCTGTAGTCCTAGCTGTTTAGGAGGCCGAGATGGGAGGATCGCTTGGGCCTAGGAATTTGAGGTGGCTGTAAGCTTTGATTGCCACTGCACTCCAGCTTGGGCAACAAAGTGAGGCCCTGTCTCTAAAAAAAAGGGGTGCAGGGGATTCTTTCTATGGATGTGATGCCCACACAACCCTGTTTGTTCCTTTCATTCAAAAATGTGTATTGAAGTCCTAGCTAGCTGCCCGGGAGGCTGGGATGGAAGGATCATTTGAACCCAGGTGTTTGAGTGCAACCTGGGTAATATAACAAGACCCCATCTCTCTTTTTCTTTTTCTTGTTTTTTTTTTTGAGACAGGGTCTTACGTGTTGCTCAGGCTGGAGTGCAGTGGCTTGATCTCGGCCTACTGCAACCTCCACCTCCTGGTTCAAGCAATTTTCCTGCCTCAGCCCTGCTGAGTAGCTGGGATTACAGGTGCCCACACCATGCCTGGCTAATTTTTATGTTTTTAGTAGAGATGGGGCTTCACCCTGTTGGCCAGGCTGGTCTCGCACTCTTGACCTCAAGTGATCCGCCCACCTCGGCCTCCCAAAGTGCTGAAATTACAGGCATGAGCCACTGTGCCCAGTCTCCTTCTTCTTCTTCTTCTTTTTAAAAAAAGTGTATTAAGCACCAGCTGTGTGCCAAGCTTTGCTCTAGATGCTGGAGACAAAAATGGAGAGAGAGAAAAAAAAAATCCCTGCCTTTGTGGTGCTCAGATTCTTGTGGGGAAAGTAGGTAATAAGATAAATGCTGGGTGTGGTGCCTCACACTTGTAATCCTGGCACTTTGGGAGGCGGAGGCAGGTAGATTTCTTGAGTCTAGGAATTTGAGATCAGCCTGGGCAACATAGTGAAACCCCATGTCTACCAACAAAAAAATAATAATAATACAAAAATTAGCCAGGCATGGTGGCGCTTGCCTGTAGTCCCAGCTACTCATGAGGCTGAGGTGGGAGGATCATTTGAGCCTGGGAAGTTGAGGCTGCTGTGAGCTGTGATTGCACCATTGCACTCCAGCCTGGCTGACAGAGTGAGACCCTGTCTCAAATAAAGAAACAAAAACAAGATAGATACCTAGATATATGTTAGATTAGTGGTCAGTGTCAAGAAGCAAATAAAGCTTCCATGGTCTGTGTGTGTGTGTTTGTTGAGAAGGAATATTGGGAATAATGAGTGATTGCAGCTGCATCTTGTTTCTGTGTGAAATGTGTCTTTAAGCTGCTGCTGGGGGCCAGACCCCATCCCGTGCTGAAATGGGACTCCCTGGTTGTTTCTGGGGTACGGTGTCTGTGGAAGAAGGTAGATTCTTGATCTTACCTGGCTGGGAGTGAGGGCTCTAGCAACAAGGCTTCAGGTTTGATGGGGAAAGAGTGTGTGTGTGTAAGGGGGGTTGGGGGGAGATGTCTTCGGATATACATGAAGAGTGCTTAGAATAATGCTAAGCATTCAATAAATTTTAGCTATTAACACATATAATGTATTGTGCCTTTTGTTATGAAACTCAGAGCTTTAAATAGAAACTAGAAGGGCCACGTTCTTGGAAAAAGTGCTCAGTGTTAGAAGCAGTAATTATGTATTAATAATTATGTAAGTGCCAAATTTAGAGCACACACATAATGTCGATTTCTCTCTCCCCCTCACCCTTTCATTCCCTTAGGCCATTTTGGAGGAATAGATTTTTAAGGCAGGAACCTCGGATGCGTACCTAACAAAGGCCTTCTTGTGTTACTATCTAGTGGATCAATAGGCAAAAGGGATAATTCTCATTCTCAAAGCATGGTCAGATTCCTTAAAATGTACTTGGATAAGGGGGAAAAGGGTAAGAAATCTAGTAAAGGTGTGGTATATGCTGATTGATGGGGAAAACAAAAAAAGAAGAATTTAATGATTTCCCAAACACTGACCATATCTAGGTTAGTGACTAAATTTGAGTTTGGGAAAATATACATATCAGGGATGCAAGCTTGTTCTATGTGGTTTACACCTGCAATTGTTATTATTATTATTTTTGAGATGGAGTCTCGCTCTGTCGCCTAGGCTGGAGTGCAGTGGTATAATCTCTGCTTCCTGGGTTCCAGTGATCCTCCCACCTCAGCCTTCTGAGTAGCTGGGACTACAGGCACATGCCACCATGCCCAGCTAATTTTTGTATTTTTACTAGAGATGGGTTTTCACCATGTTAGCCCAGCTGGCCTCGAACTCCTGACCTCAGGTGATCTACCCACCTTGGCCTCTCAAAGTGCTGGGATTACAGGTGTGAGCCACCGCCCCTGGCCATCCTGCAATTTCTTACTACGTTTTAGCCTTGCTTTTTTTTTTTTTTCTTCAACAGAGAATTCTTTATTATGTCCAAAAGAACACAACAAAAGCATCCTCAACAATACATAAACCTATATATAAAATATAAACTATCTCCAGATTTTTACTTTATATGGCAGCATGCCAGTATATGCGAGAGATCATATTGATGGGGCAAAGGGAAACCTGATTTGGGCAATGACTTAATTAGTCAGACATTAACATTCAGAGACCTGATAAGCAGCAATTTTAGTCAGAAAAGCAATATGAGAAGAGTTCCTGTGAAGCTGGGATTTACATACTTAATTCTTTGTTCTTGGTCATTTCATCCACAACTTGACTGTTGTCAATCATGGTTCTCTGCCTTTGGAGTGGTACTATCAAGGTACAGAGAATGCCCATCTCAGTACCAAAATTTCACCATGAAGAATCGTAATAGAAATAACAAAGCTTTAAAAAAAATGCTGCATTTCAGAAGTAGTTACCCTAATAATTTTGAAGAAAGCTTACCATAAATACTTCCAAAAACAATAGGCTTTACAAAATATTATACAATGTCCTGTGTACAGCAGTATCTACTCAGGCCATTTGTCAAACTGTTCAGTAATTAGTTTCTCGTGTACTCTTTCATCTCAAGAAGGTCAGTAATCATCCGATTTCCTCTCTAATGATCTGTTGTTAGCCTGCTTTTAACAATGGAAGAAGAAACTGGTATATGGTTTTTTTTTTTTTTTTTTTTGAGACTCTTGTTGCCCAGGCTGGAGTGCAGTGGCACGATCTTATCTCAGTGCAACCTCTGCTTCCTGGGTTCAAGTGATTCTCCTGCCTCAGCCTCCCAAGTAGCTGGGATTACAGGCATGCGCCACCATGCCCAGCTAATTTTGTATTTTTAGTAGAGATGGGGTTTCTCCATGTTGGTCAGGCTGGTCTCAAACTCCCGACCTCAGGTGATCCGCCCATCTCGACCTCCCAAAGTGCTAGGATTACAGGCATGAGCCACTATGCCTGGCCCTGGTATATGTTTTAAGTCAACCAGTTCTCCTTAAGTCTCATAGTTTCTGTTTCAACATCATGTTATTGTGTACTTACAGAAGCAATCTCTCAGTTACGAAAAATAAAATCAGTTTCAGGGCTCAGAAAGTAAAAAGGGAAATTCTTTCCCAGTCTCAACCCTTCCCCCACTGCCTGGCTTTTGTTGTTTAAAAAATTAAATTAAATTTAAATGTGTAAGTCCAAGCACAGGCACTTTCCAAAAAACAAAAATGAAGCCAAATCACAAATTACTCCGTAGTTACAGAAGACAGCTCTGATTTTGGGGGGTCATCTCTGGTTGCCTCAGCACAAGCATTATTGGTCTTTGGCTGTTAGCCTTGCTCTTTAGTTTAAGGAATGTGGATCCTATTATTGGTATTAAAAATTATACTTCTAAAACTATTGAAGGCTATTACTAATTATTTCAGTTCTCTATATAGTATTTGTACTTCAGTTTAACAGTGCTTAGTAAGTCATTTAAATAATAGGTCTCTGTTGAAAAATATTAGAATTGTACCCCTCCACCTCTAAAAAGTCAGAGGTCCAGGATGAAAAGGTATGACGTTCTCTGTTGGTCATAGTATTTTGTGGGCTAAATCATTGTCCAAAATCAGAAAGACAAGGTAGTGGAAGGTTCTAGGAGTTGCGTGGATCTGGGTTAGAATCTCAATGCCTCTCGCAACCAGTTGTTTCAAATGTGGGCAGATTAGTCTCTCCATTTCCATTTTCTCTTTTGTGAAATAATTGTTATTATTTTGCAAGGTTTGTGTGACAAAATGGATTAGTATGTGTGTCTAGCATAATGTAGATGCTAAACTTAAATGATTCATTTGGCACCAGTTAGGTTTGTTCACTTTTAATATTGATTTTGAAAGTCTCCGGTCAGATTGCTTAATTGATACACATTAATTTTTACTGTTAGATTTTTAACTTATTATTAAACACCAAGTTTGATAATAAATACTATTAGTGAGGTAGGAGGTGGAACTTGACTCCAGACCAGATTAAAGACTGGCTGAAACAGGGAAGAGGTGAAAGCACCTCTCCATGTCATGCCCACCAGTGCCGTGTCAGTTTACTATTGCCATGGCAACACCGGGAAATTACCACGCCTTTCCATGGCAACAACCTGGAAGTTACCACCTTTTTTCTAGAAGTTTCTTATTAACCTGCCCCTTAATTTGCATGTAATTAAAAGTGGGCATAAATATGACTGCAGAACTGCCCTTGAGCTGCTGTTCTGGAGCAGTCACGGAGCTGTGACACTGCCGCATCAGTAAAGCAGTTTCCTTCTACCGCAGGCTCACTCTTCAACTCTTTCCGCAGTGCAGTCAAGAATCTTCGTGGGCGAAGCCCCAATTTGGGAGTTTGCCTGCCCTTCATCAATAGTAGTAGTAATAGTAATGATGATGGTAGCCAGCCAGATACAGTGAAGTGTTCTATGTGTGTTATCTCAGTTACTCTGAACAAGGGCCCTCAAAGGGCAGGTATTTTTATGTTCATTTTGCTGACAAGAAACTGAGGCTTAGTGAGACTGAGATTTAGAAAGTAACGAAAAGAAAAAGTTATGTTAAATGATCACTTTTTTGTGGAGCCATGCTTTTTTGTGCTTAATTTATTGCCTATTGCTCATATGTGCTTTACATTGTTCAGTGTTTTCTCAAGATAAGCAATGAGAAGTAACAGCTGTAGTCAGCTTTCTTCCCCAAGTACTAAGTAAATAAGGTGGTTAGGCATAGAATGGAATTAGCTATGGAATGCTGATTGTTTATTTTCTGTTGTAGGATGAAAGAAATTAGGCATGAAGAAGGAAGATAATTTTTTACTTGCTATAGATTTGAAATAGTTTTCTTTCTTTTGCTTGCTTTTTTTTTTTGAACTGAGGAGTTCAGAGTGGTTAACTGAAACAGACTCTAAAAATACCCTTTAGTACCATGCTCACTGAAGTATTTTCTGTTTGTCTAAAATTAGCAGATTTCAACTGTATACTCTGGTTTTCCAAAGACTTCCATTAGGTGACTTCTTATTCTGGTGTAACTTTGTTATCTTTCTGGATAACACCTTTGATGGGTGTTAAAAGGTAAAGCTAAGAATGGCTTTACTTTCTAACAGAATACTTTACAAAGCAGTTTCCAGCTTAGATACTTCCTCCTGCAGGGAACCTTCCCAAGGTGTTCCTTGCAGTGCTCCCTTCTTTATCCCGCCACTGTCCGTGTCCCACCTGGGCTCTGAAGGGCAGAACCTGTGCTCTGTTCACTGTTGTATTCCAGTGCCTCACACAACTATTTGCACAGTATTTAGGTGCTGAACAAATATTTATTGAATGCCAAAATTGGTTCATTTACTAAGCAGAAAGAAAGGAAAATATTTTTTGTTGGTGGTGTCTGCAAGGAGATTTGTCATTTCACATGAAAATTGAAAAGTGGGGACAGAAAAGCAAGAAAGTAGGAGCAAAAGTAATTGAGATCCATAGTGGCTCAGGAGTGTTGACCGGTGCAGGGTGTGGTAGAAGCTGGTTACTGGGTAGGGGAGTCAGATACGGAGGCTCAGCTGGGCTGGGGGCAGGTCTTTGGGAAATGGGGGTGTGTGGAGAAGGTTACCAGCCGTTACCAGAGTTTTTCTCTGCATTGGGAATTTCTAAGGTGTGTTTTTGTTTTTAAAACAATATCTGTACTTTCAAAAATATGGTTTATCTGCTGCAAGGGAAACACATTTATTTTGTGAAAGTAGGTGTACCTAGTTAACAGTTTCCATTTATTAATTTTCTGGAATTGTGTTTTGGTTACTTGGAATGTGTGTGTGTATTTTCTTTTCTGTCTTTTTTTTTTTTTTTTTGGAGACAGAGTCTCGCTCTGTCGTCCAGGCTGGAGTGTAGTGGTGCCATCTTGGCTCACTGCAGTCTCCCCCCTCCCAGGTTCAAGCGATTCTCCCGCCTCAGCCTCCCAAAGTACTAGGATTACAGGTGTGAGCCACTGCGCCTGGTCTATTTCCTTTCTATTACAAGTCCCTTGTGGGAAGGAGGGTCGTCACTCCTATTCTAAATGAATAGAAGTTCTGTCTTAGAAATTTTCCCATTTTACAGGTATTCAAAGAGGACAAAATTTCATCTTCGTTCCCTGCCTGTGTCCTGGAATCAGTTAAGAAGAAAGACAGGAGTAAGATGGTCTTCAATTCAGCCAGTCTTCAATTGTTGGAGACCAAAATTTACCTTTATGCTGATCAGGGTTAGATCTGCTGTGCAGAACATGGCTTATCTCTGTGGGCAAGTGGCCTTCCTGAGGCTCATCTCCAGGGCTGTGCAGCATAATGTTGCCCTCAAGCGAGGAGAGAGGGTGGGACTGGCTATGCATGCATGCTCACTCCCTCCTTCCAGATTCACTGAGCCTGTTTTCCTTCCGTATTAAGAGGTAAGAAAGTGACACCTGGAAAGATGTACTTTCCCAAGGTCACACAGATAGCTGACAACAGTTTTTTCTCCTGGGCTCTAGAGGCCTTTGGTCTGAGTACAAAGGGCATGGTTATGGGCTTGGCCAGGCCTTGTGTTCACCACATTCTGCTTCTGTGCTCTTAGCTTTGGTTTGTGCATCTATACCATGGGGTTAAAATTTCTACCCTCGGGATTCCTGGGAGGGTTACATAAGGTATAACTGTTGAATGGCCGGAACCAGTGCTTGACACTCAGAATCAGCAATGTAAATATCACTCAGCCAGCCTGGGGCACTTTCCTCTATCAAACCTTACCAACCCTTTTTTTTTTTTTTTTTAAACTGAGGCAGGGTCTCACTGTCTTGCCCAGGCTGGGGTGGAGTGTGGCACAATCTCCATTCACTGTAGCCTCCACTTCACAGGCTCAATCGATTCTCCCGCCTCAGCCTCCAAGTAGCTGGGACTATAGGCACGTGCCATCACACCCGGCTAGTTTTTGTATTTTTCGTAGAGACAGGTTTTCACCATGTTGCCTAGGCTGGTCGCAAACCTCCTGAGCTCAAAGCCATCTGCCTGCCTTGGGCTTCGAAAATGCTGGGATTACAGGTGTGAGCCACCATGTCCAGCCTTGTTGTTCTTTCTTTTTAATCACCCTGCGTTGGCACCTCAGAAAACACGGTGATTGGAGTTTAGCTCTCAGCAGGGTGGGACTTGGATGTTGACTGTTTAACTTTGATTTTTTAGGAGGAAAAAAATTGTTCCTAAGGAAGTCAAGTTCTAAATTGAAAGACTTTTATATGTTACACACACCCTAGAAAAAGTTGGGTTACACTTGGGATTTATTTTGAAGTAGAGCATTGAACTATGTGTCCTGTTTAACCTCGACGAGCAAATGGCTTTCCATTCTAAACATTCTCATTTCTTCTCTGGGACATTCTTTAGGTGCTTAAGTGTTCTGTTTTGTTATGCATGTTAGAGGACTCTATATGAACAAGTTCCTAGAGGAAGAAATGGGTGACTTAGATGAAAGGGTGAAAAAGGTGAAACCTTCACATTATTGTGTAAGGGATTGGCCCAGAATGTGTGAAATTTGATGTAGTCCTTGTCTTCGTTTTTTCCTTAGATGTTCTGGATGAAACAGTTCCCCCTGCCACACGTGGAGATAAGGATGTGGCTCTAGGCAGGGCATATCCTGTGTTTAAGACTGTGTTGACTCTTCTCTTACGGTGTCTGCCACTGGTTTCCTGCCTAGATCTTTAGTTTTGAGTGAAGGACAACTGTGAACTCCTAGACTTGTAATGCTAATGTGTTCATTATGTTAAATTCAGTTTCTCTTTTTCTTTTCTCTGCTTCACATCAGCCTTTAGCAGGTTTCCAGTCCAGCTTTGGTAGCTGGACTGCCGCTCTCCTTGACCCGTCCCTTTGCAAGCAGCAGACCACGGCCAGGGTTGGGAGGCGGCTGGGCCACTGACCCCAGTGCTGAGGAAAGGTGGAGCTGGAGGCCCCTTCCTCCTGGCCTCCGGCTTCCTGTGCACGCCACCAAGGAGGAAAAGGAGCTGGAGCACGTGTGAACCCTCAGGTTATATAAGCAATACTTTTGTGCAACAAAGAAAATGTAAATTGCTGTAAATTACAAAAAAAAAAAAAAAAAAAAATTGCTGGCAATCTGCTTTCCAGAGCAGATGGAGGGTAGCTTTTATTTATACATTGGTCAGCTTGTTTTTGTTTTTAATGGATAGAGAAGCTTTTTTATTTCACAGATTACAACTGCATATCTTTACCTGAGGGAGCTCAGGTTCGCACTATCTAGCAGCTTCCACATGTCATCTCTGTATGTGCAGTTGGTGTCTGCATTAAGGAGGCCGGACAGCCTTGTGGTGTTGGTGCCTCTGTTCTGTGTCTAAAGCTATTTATTTGGGGGTGACAGCCCCATGAGCGGCACATCAAAGTGGTGTTCGGTTATGCTGGCCAAGGGCTGAATTGCATTGTTTTTATTTTTATTTCCGAGGTTATTTTATTTTTTACACATGAAAGCCTTTTCCTCTCCTAGATTTTACTCTTTTTTTTCTGATTAACAAAGATGTACAGTCTGAGAAGTTTTTGAAAATTTTGTAAAGATGTTGAAATTTTTGTATGGAAAGAGAAACAAAGTGGGGGGGCCCATCCTAAATCTCACCAATCAGGCAGAAACTATTTCTCATACTGGATGCGGTTTCTCTCTCTCTCTCTTTTCATTAAAGAGAGGGGGGTCTTTTCATTAAAAAACTCTTCTGTAGGCTTCACGTTAACAGCACTCGTATGATCCTTAGGAGATGAAGGTGTTTTGTCATTTCTGGAGTGCTGCACATCTAGTTTTTTTTTAAAATTGTCAGTGGCCCTGGCCAGATTACCGATTCCCTGCTAAGTTGCCAGTTGTGCTAGTACCCTGCCCTCCAAAATCCATATTGACCTTCTGTATCAAAATGGCTAAGTCGTCAGAAACCAGCAGTGGGCCAGCATTAGGGTCTCAGCATGCTTTGGGTGTCTTCTCCGCAGGGCTTTCCTCCTTTCTTTCACTTGCATGCCTTCATTGGCTTTGAATCAGACATACCTGGGTAGGAACCTCACCTAGCCCCTCCATTAACTCTGTGTCCTCCGGCAAAATAAATCTCCCTAAGCCTCTATTTCTTATTTGCAAAATAGGGATGATAGTATTACCCAATTCCAGGGTTATTGTAAGAATTCAGAGGCAAGTTATGAAGGGTGTGGCATGGTGTCTGGAATGGGTGATGATACAATTCCCTAAGGGGAGCTGCTGCCACCTCTGCGCTGGGGATTCTGACTCTGCACCATCCCAAGAATTAGGGTTGGCTAATCCTGCCCTGTCTGGTTTTGGATGAGGGACCAGGAAAGAAAGGGAGGCAGGATAGGGGAGGTGTCGCTGAGAAAAACCTTTTTCCCTCTTCAAGTATTTGTTTCAGGCAGCACCTGAACCCTCAAAGACTGATGGGGGCTGGTCCTGGGTCACCCCAGCAGGATTCAGTGAAGTGGGCCAGGGACACCAGACCCTCGGCTTTCTCCCTGCAGGGGGATCTGCCTCCCTGGCCTCACCTCTTGTGGTCTTCTGTGCATGTTCATTCCTTACTCACTCTGAGCCTTCTGACTCTGACCAACCTGTGTTCCTGGCATTCTTTTGATGATGTAAGTGTTTCATACCCTATCTGCAACCAAGCAGGAGGACGGAGAGGATTTCTACAGCAAAGAGTACCTCTGGAAATTGCTTTTGTGAGGTTCTTTGAGGTGCTAATCACCTTTTATTTGAATTGCTCTGACTCATCATTTAATAACTCCAGAGGACTTTTTACTTCCTTGGCAAGAGGAGGAAGGTGATGCCTCAGATAAAACTAAAACTTAGAGCTGCGCTTCTGAAGGAAATTGCTGCTCAGGTAGAACTGGATGTGTAGGTGTTCTCCATGGGCCCATGCTGTGCCTCTACCAATGTCCTGAATTGATGGCAGCAGGGGGTAATCTTTCTTCGTTCTTCATCATGTATTGCCTGAGGCAAAACAAATACTTGTATACTTGGGATCTCAGCTATGCCTTTTAAGGACTGTGAACAGATTTATCAAAGAGCCATCTTGAGAGGCCTGTAGGGCGGAAGGAGAATACAGGACAAGAAAGTGGATGGAATTAATGGGAACAAGAGTGATATAAAACAGTTTAACCCCCTGTGGCCCTCTTCAGACTTTTACATTTGTCTATTTTTATTTATTTAAAAATTTTTAACTTTTGTGGGTACATAGGTGTATATATTTATGGGGTACATAAGATTTTTTGATACAGGCATATAATGTGTAATAATCATATCAGAGTAAATGCGGTATTCATCACCTCAAGCATTCATCATTTGTATTACAAACAATCCATATATATTCTTTTAGTTACTTTATTGTATTATTTTATTTATTTATTTATTTTGAGACGGAGTCTCGCTCTGTCGCCCGGGCTGAAGTGCAGTGGCCGGATCTCAGCTCACTGCAAGCCCCACCTCCTGGGGTGATCCTGCTGCCTCAGCCTTCTGTGTAGCTGGGATTACAGGCCCGTGCTACTTGCCCAGCTATTTATTGTATTTTTAGTAGAGATGGGGTTTCACCGTGTTGGCCAGGCTGGTCTTTGAACTCCTGATCTCAGATGATCCACCCACCTCGGCCTCCCAAAGTGCTGGGATTACAGGCGTGAGCTATCGCACCTGGCCTATTATTTATTTTTGAGAGAGAGGATCTTGTTCTGTTGCCCAGGCTGAGTCATGCTCACTGTATCCTCTACCTTCAGGGCTCAGGCAGTCCTCCCACCTCAGCTTCCCAAGTAGCTGGAACCACAGGTGCACAACCACCACTCCTGGCTAATATTTTTATGTTTTGTTCAGACGGTGGGGAGGCTCTTGCTATGTTGCCCAGGCTGATCTCAAACTCCTGGGCTCAAGCAATCCTCCTGCCTCCGCCTTCCAAAGTGCTGGGATTACAGGTATGAGCCACTGTGGCTAGCCTGGTCTACAGAAATGTCTAATTTTCTTCAGACTTTCTTCTCCCTTCAAATTAGGTTTCATCTGGCAGAGTGGCTACTCCATTTGTTTGCAAGCCTCTGCCCTTGATGTTCAGATTCCTGCTGCTGGTGGAGCCGGCTGAGTTTCCCAGATGGGCTCCGCCTGCCTCCTCTTCGGTTGCTGCAGCATTCATTGCTTCGTGCTTCCTGTCTGGCTCGCCTCCAAATGAGTCTGTTCATTTCCTTTCTCCGGAAACTGTCCTTATCACGGAGGTTCGAAAGTTCCATAAAGGATATGGCAGTTTTGAGACTTGACCTCCAAACTTTGACCTTAATAAAAGCTGGTTTTTTAAACCCAGTTAACCTGAATGAGTGGACTATGGCTTTTAATTGCTGTTAGCTGAAGGAGATGTATGGCTGCTGGGTGACACCTTGAACAGTGAGGTGTTATATGTAATCTTGAATTTGGGTGGTGCTTGTGTTACCACTCGGAATTACCTTGTCAGTCTCACTTCCCTCCTGGCTTCTTGGCGATCCTCTTCTATTAATGTTTTCAGTTAATTTTCTTACTATCCAGTGAACTTACTTTGTATTTATTGTTTGGGATAGTGTTGTAGATGGTATTAATATTTGAAAGCTTACTGTTGAAAAGGACTGTAGTCCAGTGGCTTCTTTTAATAACCAGGGAAAACTGAGTCCATGAGGGCACGCCTGCCTTTGAAAACCTAAGAATCCACTGCTTTTTCCATTGAGACGGAGCCCACAGAGATCTCCGAGAGGACGGCTGCAGCAGGAGTGCTGACTCCCGTGCAGCCACATTCCTTTTCTAATTGTCAAAGCTGATTAGTGGATTTGGATGTGCGTGGCTCAGAGGCCTCTAATAATCTTTCCTTTCTTACATAGCTCACCTAGAATTTGAAGAAAATTAAGCCAGTTGTGAAATATATCACCTTTCAGAAATGAACAGCATCTTAATTGATTCTCTTTGAAAACACGTCAAATTGGGATTTCTGAGTGTAATCTGGTATGCCTTGAGGTTGGGACCTCATGCTGGGGCACTCAGAGGAGACTGGTCCACCTCCAAGTTTGTTTTCTGGCTCCAAACAAATGAGTAGCTGTTTGACTGTTGGCACACTACCCGGTTTTAAAAGTACAACCATATAGGGTATGGAGGGCTGGTAACCAGGGGGTTTAAAAAGTGAGGTCATGGAAGGCCCAGATGAAGCTCTTTTAATGTGTATCACAACTGCAATTAATCTTATTAACATGCTGGGCCTGTTCCTGCTTTTGCTGCCCCGGGTGTGCGAGAGTATTTAGGGGGCATGCTTTGAAGGATTCTTGTTCTTTGATGATGCACATGGATAACAGAAGTACATCAAACTTTGTATCTGGCATTATAAAGGCCTTTTGTATGCCTCTATAGATTCATTCAGTTTTGAGAAGAGCAAAAAGCTTCATGCCAATTGATAAGATGTATGAAAGAGAGTGGCTTGCAAATGCAGTCTTGCAACAGTGAGCTCTATGACCAGATCAGAATCAGCTGAACAGGAATGGAGTCCTCTTCTATATCCAGCACTGAGGTAGTTCTAGTATAGTATTCTGGGAGTGAAAGATGAAAAAAAAAAAAAAAAAAAAAAACAGCCAGGCACAGTGGCTTATGCCTGTAATCCCAAAACTTTGGGAGGCCAAGGTAGGAGGATTGCTTGAGCCTGGGAGGCGGAGGTTGCAGTGAGCTGATGTGGCCCCACCGCACTTCAGCCTGGGCGACAGAGTGAGACCCTGTCTCAAGCAAACGAAAGTGTAAAAGCATTGTTGTGTATTTGGGAAACAAAAGTATGCACAGGAAGCAACAAGGCGTAGAAGGTGTTGTGGATCCTAAACCTGAACTGATGAGGGTAGCATGGGGGTTCTGAGGACAGGGAGGTAACTGAGGGCTGTTGTGGTTAGGATGGCTTCCTGGGTGGGGTGGGCCTTGAACGCAGAGGATCACCAGGTGAGGAGCAGGGTGCGGTGCAAGTGGCGCTCTTAGCTTGCACTGACTGGTAGGGCAGGACGTAGTGAGAGGTAAAGTTGGAGTATAGCAGCAGCGGATGGTATGCTTTGGTTTTCTGTGTGCACTCTTGCTCTCTTGTTTTTCTTCCATACAAGTGTAATTAAGGAAGGCTAGTATAGTACTCCAGCCTTATAAGGTTGCTGCTTCGTTTTATTTTTGTAGACCATGTGTTAGAAGTTGTCTAAAATACCCACCTAGACTCCCCACCCCCTGGCTTCTTGCTTAACAAGTAACCTTAAGGACCAAGAAAGAGGTTGTTTAAAATTTCAAGTTCAACAGATGGGGATTGTGTGTGCTGATAATCCTCTAATGAATAGAATCTGCTCACTTCAGTGAATAATAAGAAAAAAGAAATATTTGTTCCTTTATAATGTACTCATTTGCTTATAGTTAAGGAATGTCACATTCATAACATTAAAAGTTTCTTAAGGTTTTCTTGTTATGTCTTTTAACTGGTTTATTTTTTAATTTTTTAAATTTTAAATAGAGATGGGGGTTTTGCAATGTTGCCCAAGTTGGTGTCGAACTCCTGGGCTCAAGCGATCCTCCCATCTCGGCCTCCCAAAGTGCTAGGATTACAGGCATGAGCCACGGTGCCCGGCCTGGTTTCTTAACTGCAGGATTTCTTAGAGCCTTGAACATTCTAAGGAACACTGGGAATCTCTAAGAGGAGTGAAGGAGGAGGAAGAACAGGAGGGCCTTTTCTGTCCACAGCACATTTTGGAGGATTGGTGTTCCATGGAACACTCTTTGGGGAGCATGGCCCCCTGCTGTTCTGCAATGTTGTGTGCATTGCCCTTGTTCATTCCAGTTGCCCTCTGTTTTTTCACTTATTTTTCCTGCCCTGAGATGACAGTGATGCATCTAGTGCTACAAGGAGGATTGGGGGATGGGGAGAGGCTGTTAAGTCCCTCTCTAACCTTTTCCTTGCTGTTGGAAACATGAAAAAAGTGACCATCTTATGTAGCTGCACTAAAAAAGTTGCCTGCTTACAAGCTGAATTCAGGCAAGATGAACTCCTGAATCCTCACATAAGTGGAAATAGAGCCCCACCCTGTATCCTGCCATTAAAAAAAAAAAAAAAATCCTGTCATCTGGCAGGGGGGAAAAATCCCAGCCCTGGAGTGGCCAGGATGAATCAGCATGCCAGGGCCATACACCAAGATAAGCATTGAGTCTCTCGATGTGGCACCATGGCAGATTATCAACACTGGTGCCGTGAGAACACTGCAGCAAGCAGCACACTGTACTTTTAAGGACAAGAACAGCAGCGCCAGACACCCCAGAAACAGCTGTTCTGATTCTTTCCTTCAGGGGTAGAATTTTTTTTTTTTTTTTGAGGCAGAGTTTCACTCTTGTTGCCCAGGCTGGAGTGCAGTGGCTTAACCTCCGCCTCCAGGGTTCAGGTGATTCTCCTGCCTCAGCCTCCCGAGTAGCTGGGATTACAGGCATGCGCCACCACACCCAGCTAATTTTTTGTATTTTTAGTAGAGACAGGGTTTCTCCATGTTGGTCAGGCTGGTCTTGAACTCTTGACCTCAGGTGATCCACCTGCCTCGGCCTCCCAAAGTGCTGGGATTACAGGTGTGAGCCACTGTGCCTGGCTTTTTTTTTTTTTTTTTTTTTTTTTTTAAAGACGGAGTCTTGCTCTCGCCCAGGCTTGAGTGCAGTGGCACGATTTTGGCTCATTGCAACCTCCGCCTCCTGGGGTCAAGTGATCCTCCTGCCTCAGCCTCCAGAGTAGCCGGGACTACAGGCGCACACTACCACACCCAGCTAATTTTTCTAATTTTAGTAGAGACGAGGTCTCCCCGTGTTGCCCAGGCTGGTATTGAACTCCTGGGCTCCAAGGATCCACCTGCCTTGACCTCCCAAAGTGCTGTGATTACAGGAATGAGCCACTGTGCCTGGTCTGCAGTATTGCTCTAGAACATCCTGTTTTACACTGTTTTATTGTGGATCTTTTCCTTCGTCGTTCTTCATTTACATCTCTGTCTATTATAGTCTGTATTTGCAATGTTTACTACAGTAATTAGATGAAGCTTAAAATTCAGTTTTCATTTCCAGGGCTCAGAAGCCACATGTTGCTCATGGCTGCTCTGATGGACAGCACAGTTACAGGACATTTCCTCCACTGCAGAAAACACTGCTGGAGAGCCCTCATTATATCAACAATGCTGATCATTATTTGAGAAAACTTTCTGGGCTCCCTCAACACCTCTGCTTACTTTATTATTTTAAACAAGTTTTTGTAGGTGCATACCACCATGCCCAGCTATTTCTTTGTTTGTTTTTTTTAGAGACAGGGTGTGCTATGTTGTCCAGGCTGGCCTTGAACTCCTGGGCTCAGGTGACCCTCCCGCCTCAGTTTCCCAAAGTGCTGGGATTATAGGCGTGAGACACCATGCTTGATAACTCTGCCTACTTTAATATCTTAGAGGTTTTGCTGCCGAAAGTAAAGAACATTGGACAGACATCAAATGTAAATGCAAAACTGTCCCAGGTGGCTCTTCTCATACGTTTCACTAGGGTTGAGCAAGACGTGCTCCCCACCTGGAAGACCCTCCTGGGGCTTTGTAGCTCTGTGTGACAGTTCTCTTTGTATTCATCACATGGCCTCCACTTTGTATACCTAAAAGACTTCTGAGAACAGTATTTTTCCCTATTAATCATACTTTAAAATCTAGTTTAGGAGCACCTAACTTCACATGCTGAAATTTTCTTTTGAAATTTCCTTTGAAACCCCCACAGTGCTCTCTGGAAATCACTTGTTTACTTCATACCATGCTTCAGTGCGAACCTGCTTTGGTTTGCTTATAAGTCCCTCCATGAATTCAGTGGAAATGTCTCTCCCAGAGAATGTTTTTCTCTTTCGGTCTGGTCCATGGTACTTTATTTGATGTCCTTACTAGAAGACATCTAGAGGAGTCAAGACCTAGGTTCAGTTCAGTTTGAGCTAGCCTTGAATTCCATTTGCAACATGGGATGGGCCCACTGCTCCAATAAATGTGCCATTTTCTGTGTGAAAGGTGCTTGATGTTTTTCTGTGTGCAATTCCTAGGCTAGAACTTGTTCTGTCTGTTATTACACTGGGTATCCCAGTCTGTTGGTCATCAGCAGGTGACTGCCTATTGCCAAAACAGATGATGAGATGAAAAGTAGGAATTCATGATTTTGGAATCTAGCCTTACTTGGAGAAAGTACCTGTTGGCCTGGGAAGTTCACCCTTCTCTGCAGACCCAGGCTGGACCCCAAACCTGACCAGGTGTCAGAGCACCTGTGAGAGCTGTGGGACCTCCCAGTGGCAGGGTAGTACCAGTTACTGAGTGTCATGCCACTGGCATCAGGCACTGTGCATATATTGTCCCCCACTCAATCAGAGCATCTGTGCTATTAATGTTTGCTCTTTTTTGTTTGTTTTTGGTAAAAGGTCTTTATTTTTTTAAAGAGATCTGTAATACTAAAAAAAAGTAAAAAATAAAAAAAAACACCCAAAAACCTCTTGTGGGGCTGGGGTGGGGAGTGAGGTAAACTTTCCTAGGCTGTCAGGCAAGCAAAGGCAGAAAGGCAGGGTCCACAGCTTTGAGTGCTTGGCATGGAGCTTGGCACCAATGGGCAATCAATAAATAGTTGTTGAATAATGGCTTGTATTATATATCTTCATAACAGTTATATAAAGTAGGTATTCTTTCGCACATTTTACAGTGATGAGAAAACTGAGGCCCAGAGAGGTTAAGTAACTTGCCTCTGGTCACACAGCTAGAATGTGGCAGAGCTGTGTGATTTTAGACCTAAGTATGTCTAAATCATAGTCCACAGGCTGTCACTAAGCTAAAATAGAGGAAATGATAGGGCCACATTCACCTTTTCACTCTCTTTTGGACAGTCACTATTTTTTTGAGGGGTGGTGGGGACAGAGTCTTGCTATGTTGTCCAGGCTGGAGTGCAGTGGCACAGTCTCAGCTCACTGCAACATCTGCCTCCCAGGTTCAAGTGATTCTCCTGCCGCAGCCTGCTGAGTAGCTAGGATTACAGGTGCGCCACCACACCCAGCTAATTTTTGTATTTTTGTAGATGGGGTTTCACCATGTTTGCTAGGCTGGTCTCGAACTCCTGACCTCATGATCCACCCACCTTGGCCTCCCAAAGTGTTGGGATTACAGGCGTGAGTCACCGTGCCCGGCCCGAATAGTCACTCTGAATTGCACTATGTTTATTGGGCATTTTGTTATGTTTTTAATTTTGATATAATTTCATAGTTATAGAAAAATTAACCAAAAGAGTATAAACAATTTTCAGACCCTTTACCCAGATTTGTTGGGGCATATTCTTCGAAAGTCTGAGTTGTGAGCCTGCGGGATTGGGCTGCATTTCTTGAGTAGAGCCTGGGCCATGCTACGCAAGAACTCCTGGGTGCCTGTGAGGTTGGGTGTGTCCCATCTGAGAAAGTTCGCTGCTGAAAAACAGTGACGTAACCCCACCCAGGAACTGAAGCGAGCCTAAGATCAGCTCTCCAGGGCTTGCTGGCTGGAAACAATGAGGGAAGAAGAGTCTAGGATTTACGAAATATTTTTTTGTGGAAGAACTCTTCCTCTGAGAAACTGCTGGAGGGTTTGGGGAATACAAAACAAAACTGACTTATGAAAAGATGACTTGTAACTCACCAAGCAGACACTCTCAGGCGTGGCATGATGCCCTCACTGCCTGCCAAGAACAATAACTGACACATTATCCACAGACAACTGCGCCCCATGCCGTTTCCTCTCCTGCCATCACAATGAAAGGCCAGGGTTGACACGTGGTGTTGTATCTATCCCACGTCTGCTGCACTGTTTTCTTTTAACCCTTCTTGCTCCCACCCCTTTACCTGTGAGACCTACTGTGCCCCTCCTGGGTTTCATTTTCTTCTCTTCGTTTTTCCTGGGCATACAGCTGCATTCCTAGAGATTGTGGTTCTGATTCATAATCAGTGTATGCGGAGGAAGGGGGACGATTCTGCTCTGTGAGCGGACAGGAGCGTCTGTTTTAAAGGGGTAAACAATTGGGAAGTTTGTAGAGTTAAGGGTTTTCCTCTGATGCTAAATGAAACCACCGTCCTCTGTTCCAAGGCCTGAGCTTATGACTTCTTTGCTACCAGACCCAGAGAAACAGTGTTTGGTGGCCACTTTGGAAGCAGTTTGTCCTTTGACCTTCCCCACTCCACTTGCGCAGACACCAAGCCCTGTGAGGACGGGCGTGGTGTCTGCTGCTGAGCCTGACTGCCCCACACTTAGGCAGGTGCCTGGCACATGGCAGAAGCTCAGCAAATACTTGCCGAATGATGAGGCTTGCGTGTATGATTGCTACATTTTTGGCTTTAAAAGTACAGCATCAGGGCCCTTTGGGTTTTACCTACTTTTCTGGGATATACTTTTCTTTCCAGTTGATCCATTTTTTTTTTTTTTTTAGATGGAGTTTAGCTCTGTCTCCCAGGCTGGAGTGCAATGGCATGATCTCTGCTTACTGCAACCTCTGCCTCCCGGGTTCAAGCGATTCTCTTACCTCAGCCTCCCAAGTAGCTGGGACTACAGGTGCTTGCCACCATGCCTGAATTTTTGTATTTTTAGTAGAGACAGGGTTTTGCCACATTGGCCAGGCTGGTCTCCAACCCCTGACCTCAGGTTATCCGTCCACCTCAGCCTCCCAAAGTGCTGGGATTACAGGTGTGAGCCACCACGCCCAGCCAGTTTCCTTAGTTTTTAATCTCTGAGAAGGAAAGATAATTGTTACATAAGGATGTCTCAGTTATCTGTGTGTGGATGATCCAGGGAAAATACCTCTTTCCAGACTGGCTTACTCTTTGGATTTTCCTCAAGCTTCTGGGTCTGCCTGTGCGAAGGGGCCTAAGGCTGGGTGTTAAGTCCCGTAGCATCAGCAAAACCTGTAATTTAGGGTTAACCAGCTTTACTTAACCCTGTTCTTTGCTCTTAATCACTCCCATTACCCCTTTTCCTTCTCCTCGTTCTTAGAATTCTCATGTGAGTGGTGGTAAGCTCCTAGGATGTATGTATGCTGCTGTGTATGTGCTTTGCCATTTCCTGTGTTTTTAATGGTGAGCCTTTGGTGATTCCTCACATGGAACTCTTTTGCCCTTGGTCATACCTGTGAAAGCAGCACCAGATCTTTTCAATCAGATTATTCTAGGCCTGCTCACACCTGTGAAAGCGCCCCCACATCTTTGCAATCAGATCAGCCTAGGCCAGAAAGCACCTTAGAGGAGGTGATTGACTCTAGTTCCTTGTTTGGTAGAAAATGAGGGAACAGGCTCAGAGAAGTGAAGCCCAAGGCACAGAGTTAGCTGGTGACAGACTCAGGACTGGAGCCCAAGTCTTGCAGGTGTGGTGCACTTGCTGCAACACCCCTTTGCCCTGCCAGCTTCCCATCCCACATCCATGAGATTTTAAGTCCTTTATTGTACACTTTTTAGTATATGCTTTGAAGAGTCTTTGGACAGTTAAAACAATGCACAATCCAAGACTACTTCATTTTCTTCTTCAGCTATGACTGGTGCCCAGCTAATTGTGGATTGGTAAGAGCAAGACAGAGATGCGATACATGTTTAAAACTTCCTTGGGGCTCAGTGCAGTGGCTCATACCTGTAATCCCAGCACTTTAGGAGACTAAGGTGGGAGGATTGCTTGGACCCAGGAGTTCAAGAGCAGCCTGGGCAACATAGCCAGACCTCATCTATACAAAAAATTAGCTAGGTGCAGTAGTGCTTGCCTGTAGTCCCAGCTATTCAGGAGACTGAGGTGGGAGGATCGCTTGAACTCAGGAGGTCAAGGCTGCAGTGAGCTGTGATTATGCCCCTGCACACCAGCCTGGGTGATAAAGTGAGACCTGTCTTAAACAAAACAAAACACTTTCTTGGAAGTAGTCACTGGAGCTTTTGAAAGCTTATTTTAATCCACAGCTTTTCCCCCACCAAACACTAATACCAAAAATAAGATTACTTTGGGGTTTTACATTGGCAAATAGGATGCTCCCAAGGGACTTTGAAGCCTACCCCTAAAGCTAGGGAGTGAACACATTATCTTGGGCTGGTATTTATCCAGTATTACCCAGTATACTGACCCATTAGACTTCACCAGGTTGGTGCTGACATTGAAAAGTCACCGTGATAATTTGTAGTCAGCACACTCCTCTTAGGGTCTCAAGTCAAAGATCTTGAGGTTTGAATGGATCGAGAGCCTTTTCTTACTCAACGTGATATTGATGCAAGTTCTGTAGTAGCCCCTCCTGGTGTATTTACGACACTAGCTTCCAGTGGGCAGATGGAAACCAGTGCCTGCCTGGAGACTATCCAGCTGTGAGAATGGTGTGATGTGTCTGGCAGAAAGAGACGTGTTTACAAAGGCTTTATTTTGCAGGCGTAAATCATTAGATTTTAACTGTTCTTCCTCTCCTTGTGTTGAGTCTGATTATGCAGCCTTTCTGTAAGTTTTTAAATGTTTACCCACACCAGACCCTTGGGGACCGATTGGATTTAGTGGGAACACCCTAGAAGACCTGGATTAAAGTAGAACTTTGGTCTCTCAACTAGTTGGGTTGTCCTTGGACAAACTGCTTGGCCTCTGTAAATCTTGTCCTTATCTGTAGCATAGGGGTGCTAATTAGCATTAGCTCATTGTTGGGAGGATTAAATGAGAACACCCCTGTGGAAGCTCTTAGAGCTCCCAGTAAAGTTTGGAGTTAGGGAGGGTTAGCAGGCTTTCATTTGCTTCCACTGAACAGTTACATTTTTTTCCAGCAGTTTAATTTGCTGAAACTGGAGTGATAATGCCTCCTTGATTAGGTCGTTGGGAGAAGTAAAGGCAGTACAAGTTAGGTGCCTGGTATACTTCGTCAGGGTGACAAAACGCTGTAATTTGGTCATTTGTGATCACGTCTACTGCTGCATAATGTCATGCACTGGTGGAACTAGTTAGACAGCTAATTATTGATAAATTCTTCACAGTGAGAAGAGGATTTAACCGATGTTTCTCCCTCTAGAGTGTGGGGAGGTAGAGAAGTGGGTGAGACTGGAAGGGTAGGAAGGAGAAGTCTGGCTACTTGTATCTTGGCCTGGGGATTTGTTTGGAAGATGAATTACCCTCTGGTAGTTGTGTACAGTTTACAGATCAGGGATATTTCTAGCTGCTGACAAATTAGTTTTTAAAAAAATATATCCCCTAGGAAGACTGTAGTCTGAAAGAATGAGAACCGTAATTGGTGGATAAGCCTGGAGAGTTTGAAAGTAAGAGAGAAAGGGAAGCATTGAGGGAGCTGGGGCGGGGAGGGGGAGAGACAGAGGGAGAGAGTGTGTGTGTGTGTGTGTTTCAAGGTGATGTGCAAAAACAACACGGTTCTTGTATGGGTTGTAATTTTTTTTTTTTTTTTTTTTTTTTGAGACAGAGTCGCACTCTGTCACCCAGGCTAGAGCACAGTGGCACAATTATGGCTCACTACAGCCTCGACTTCTGGGCTGAGGTGATCCTCCAACCTCAGCCTTCCAAGTAGGTGGGACTACAGGTGCGCACCACTGCGCCCAGCTCATTTTTATATTTTTTGTAGAGATAGAGTTTCCTCATGTTGCCCAGCCTGGTCACAATCTCCAGGGCTCAAGCTCTGCCCTCCTTGGCCTCTCAAAGTCCTGGGATTGTAGGCTTGTGCCACCGTGCCCAGCCCTTGTGTGGAATTTTTTTAAAATCCTGACTTATCCCCTTTTATTTTTGAGACAGAGGTTTTCTCTTGTTGCCCAGGCTGAGGTGCAATGGCGTGATCTCAGCTCACCGCAACCTCTGCCTCTCAAAGTGATTCTCCTGCCTCAGCCTCCTGAGTAGCTGGGTTTACAGGCATGCACCACCATGCCCAGCTAATTTCATATTTTTAGTAGAGACAGGGTTTCTCCATTTTGGTCAGGGTGGTCTCAGACTCCCAACCTCAGGTGATCCACCCACCTCAGCGTCCCAAAGTGCTGAGATTACAGGCGTGAGCCACCGCACCCGGCCTATCCGCAGTTTTTTCTATGATTGCTCACATGTGACATGGCTTGTTTTTCTTCTAGGATGTTGAGAAAGAGAAGGAAACCCACAGTTACCTCAGCAAAGAGGAGATCAAAGAGAAAGTTCATAAATACAACTTGGCAGTCACAGACAAGTTGAAGATGACCTTGGTAAGTACCCACAATACTATTTGGGTTGACACCTGTGAAAAAAACAAATATAAATTGTTGGTACTACAATCTATAGTTCTAAATATCTGAATAACATTTGTAGAAGGGTAGTAGTCACGGTATACAGAACAGGAAAATGCAATATTTCTGTGGCTTTCAATTTAAATCTGTATTGTGAAGTGGCTTTGTCTCAAAAATCGGTTGCTGGGTTAACCTTAAAAAAGGGAAACACTTATAATTTTATTTTAAAGGATTTTGTGACCCACCCCTCCTTCCTCAAAGGATTTTTAGCATCATTGCCTAACATACAGAAATAGTGACTCAGATTCTAAGAAGACCTCAGGTAAGGGTTTTTTTTTGTTGAAACAAGGTTTTGCTCTGTCACCCGGGCTGGAGTGCAGTGGCACGATCACTGCTCACTGCAGCCTCGACCTCTGGGCTCAAGTAATCCTCCCACCTCAGCCTCCAGAGTAGCTGGGACCACAGGCGCTTGCCACGATGCCCAGCTAATTTTTGTAGTTTTTTGTAGAGACGGGGTTTTGCCATGTCACCCAGGCGTATTTCAAATTCCTTAGCTCAAGGGATCTGCCCACCTTGGCCTCCCAAAGTGCTGGGATTACAGGTATCAGAAGCCCCTAAGTTTTTGTCTTGTACAAAATAAGTATGGAAGTGTCAGGGAGAGGATTTTGAGCCCATGGATTGGAATATAGAGGTATATAATAGGATAGTTTTCTTTGCCGGTCATTAGTGTAAGACAAGGTACTTAATACTCAGTGTCTTCCACGTCGCCGTCACAGGCTTCCACAGCATTGCACCACACTGTTTGAAGCATGCAGAGTCGGTGTACAGGAGGGAGAAAGCTCAGGGCCTGGTGACAGGGAAACAAGAGCTGACAGCAGAACTAGAGTATTCATGTTCCTCTAAACTTAGCTGGCATCTAGGTCTCGCCTACCCATTGAGTGGCCTGCCTTCCTCACGGCACTTGTCAGCCCTTGATACCAGTTTCCAGGGCACTTGGACCCCTGTCTTTCAGTCTGTTTACTGTGAACTGACAGAGTTTGGTAAAGGACAGGGTGATTGGTTTAAAACAGGCCCTACCGAATCCGGTGATTCTTGGGGAGGAGCTTTCAATAGAAACCCTTGTGGTAAAGAACCCCTCCCTGGTAGAACTCCTCCAAAAAGAGGGGAGAGGAAAAATCCCAAGGTAACCTCTTCATCGTTCCAGCAGCAAGATTTCTTTTTCAAACACATTTTTTCATCAAAGGAGAATTCTACTTACTTTTTTTTTTTTTTTTCTTTCCCCATAGAGACTAAAACAGATACAAATTATCCATATCATTTTAAAGATAAAAATTTTAGGCTGGGCACAGTGGCTCACATCTGTAATCCCAGCATTTTGAGAGGCCGAGGCAGGTGGATCACTTGAAGTCAAGAGTTCGATGGTGGCTCACACCTGTAATCCCAGCACTTTTGGGAGGCCGAGGCCGGCAGATCACGAGGTCAGGAGATGGAGACCATCCTGGCTAATACAGTGAAACCCGGTCTCTACTAAAAATACAAAAATTAGCCGGGCGTGGTGGCAGGCGCCTGTAGTCCTAGCTACTCAGGAGGCTGAGGCAGGAGAATGGCATGAACCTGGGAGGCGGAGCTTGCGGTGAGCCGCGATTGCACCACTGCACTCCAGCCTGAGCGACAGAGCAAGACTCCGTCTCAAAAAAAAAAAAAAAAAGTTCGAGACCAGCCTAGTCAACATGGCAAAACCCGATCTCTACTAAAAATAGAAAAATTAACCAGGCATAGTGGCGGGTGCCTGCAGCCCCCACTACTCAGGAGGATCACTTGAACTCAGGAAGTTGAGGCTGCAGTGAGCTGTGTTCGTGCCACTGCACTCTAGCCTGGGTGAGAGAGTGAGACCCTGTCTCAAAAACAGAAAAAAACAAAACAAAACAAAACAGTTTTCAATTGGGATTTCAATCAGTTGGGATTGGAAATTGATCTTGCAGGAAGGAAGAAAAATAACACACCATAAAGGTAGTTTTAAATGTTCTACTTTAACTGTGGCATTTATATGTAACACTTGACAGTTTGTTTTAATAAAACATTACAGTAAATCTTTTCTAAATATACTGTTTTTGTTTGTTTGTTTTTGAGATGGAGTCTCACTCTTTCGCCCAGGCTGAAGTGTAATGGTATAATCTCGGCTCACTGCAACCTCGCCTCTGGGTTCAAGAGATTCTCCTGCCTCAGCCTTTTGAGTAGCTGGGATTACAGGCGCCCGCCACCACACTCAGCTAATTTTTTGTGTGTGTTTTCAGTAGAGATAGGATTTCACCCTGTTGGCCAGGCTGGTCTCAAACTCCTGACTTCCAGTGATCTGCTTGCCTCGGCCTCCCAAAGTGCTGGGATTATAGACATGAGCCACTGCGCCTGGCCCCAAATATACTGAATAGAAAAATAAAAATAAAAAGCGAAGACCAAACTGTTATTACTGTTTTTGTCAACTAAGAAATAGTAATTCTGCCATCAGCGAAGATAGTTGTTTTTAAGATCTGTACTGTGAAGTATAGTGGCTTGAATTTGTTTTTTTTTTTTTGTTTTTTTTTTTGAGACAGAGTCTTGCTCTGTTGCCCAGGCTGGAGAGCAATGGCGTGATCTTGGCTTGCTGCAACCTCAAGCGATTGAATTTGTTTTTAAAATGCTGCTTAAGAGACCTGAAATGCATCCTATGCTGTATGGCATATATGCTGTGTTAAAAAGTTTAAGCAAAGTTGGTAATTCAGTGCATATGAATATAGCCACTAGGAATGAAAATAGCCTATTTTCTTACTGTCTCCTCATTATTGACTTTGGTATTTCAGAGCCCTAATTGTGACCTTCCTTTTGCATATAATAGTCACCAGTTGAGGATGTTGTTTCCTTTGAGCCTGTAGCCTAGACATATCCCCCAAGCTTTAATAAGTTTTGTGGTTTGGCTAGCATCTGCTTCATTGGATTGTAACCTTGCAAATGGGCCCTGACCTTTTGCCAGTAGCTTCAGAGGCATGAGTCTGGGGCCAGCAGTCAGCCACAGCATCAGGAGGCTTCTTCAGTTGCCACATCTGCCCTGCAGACCTTGCCTCTGGAAGCACTTTGCCTGGTGTGTTAACCGCCCTCTGAGGTCATTCCCTTGGGGGCAATCTTTAGTGAAGTTTTGCCACAAACCTCCAAGAGAAGAGAACAAAGGAGTGTTTCACCTTCCCATTTTGTTTTGATATGCTCCTTCCCTAAAGTGCCACCATCCACCCAGCTAAGTGTGTGCTTCTCTCCCTGCTTCAGAATTCAAATGGGATTTACACTGGCTTCATTAAAGTACAGATGGAACTCTGCAGACCTCCACAGACTTCTCCAAATTCTGGAAAACTCTCTCCCAGTAGCAATGGCTGTATGAATACACTTCATATCAGCAGCACAAACACTGTCGGGGAAGTGATCGAGGCCCTGCTCAAAAAGTTTCTCGTGACTGAGAGCCCTGCCAAGTTTGCACTTTATAAGCGTTGTCACAGGGAAGACCAAGGTACGCTGCCAGCTTAAAAGGAAAATGGTCTGTGCTTCTACTTACATCTGCTGTTCTCATTAGCAGAGGGAAGACTGGTGGGTCTCATCCATGTCAATTGTGTCAGAGCCTGGAGTCCGATGCTGGAAGCCTTGGTGATCTTAGCATGCACTTAGTGCTTCCTGGCTGTCCACATTTTTGAGTTGGACAGTTGTGGGTCTGAGGAGCTTGGAAGCATCCATATGCAATGGGCAGTTATGGACTATTTTGTGTTGTTGTTGGGGGGATGGGGCGGGGGCTGTTTTTTGTTATTGTTAGGAGTGGCTTTGATTTTAATTTTCTTTAGGACACAAAAGAGTGCCTCTGTGTTTAAAGTTTTCAATAGCACATTCCACATTTGTTGTGCATCGGTACATGGAGTGGTTTGGTGGACCTGTGCTGAGACCTTGCGACTGGGGAGGCACATGTGCATCACAGCACATTTCAGCGTACTGATGGAAATGGCCCAGCCCTGGGCTCTCCTGATTCCTTAGCTTGTCTCACTTGGTGTTACACCGGGACATTTTGGTACTCTGCCCCCCAGAGGCTTATAAGATGAGTGAATAACATTTTGATCTAGGGTCTGACTAAACTTCATATCCACATTCAGGGGATAGAAAGAGAATATTAAATATTAAATTACTATATGAAACGGAATGAGATATTCCAGGTCAGGCAGTGACCAGAAATTGATACCAGTGGTGGACAGTAGTGATTCAGTGATTAACTACATGTGATTTGAAATTGGGGTGTGTGTGTGTGTGTGTGTGTGTGTGTGTGTGTGTGTGTACAATAAACTACTGAAGCTTTCTTTAGTTTTTCTGGGTAAAGCCTCATGTAGCTATAGAAGAAAATATATTAACCTTGACATGATAGTAATGTTCTTCAGTTACATAGGATGAAACCCAGCCCATTGCTGAGTATGCATACATCTTTTTAAAAACATACCATGGGGCTAGACCCTGTGGAATACAAAGATGAGCAGACCAGGGTTCCTACCTCCAGAGGTCACAAGCTTAGTATTGTGGGGGAAGTTTATATCTACAGGGAAATTGGCAAGGCAGTGCATCTGGAAGTGCCACAATAATGTAGAGAAGCTCGATGGCATTTTTATCTGCCAGTTTCTTTGCCTGCTCACCTGGACTTCAGCTGTACAATCTGAAAGTAATAGTGACTTGTTGAAATATTACCCCCATGGCTGGCAAATCCTTTAACATGATTGGCAATGTCACTGTATGGGTGTGTCTAGCATGAGACATAGCTGTGCTTGAAGCTACCAGAGCTTATATTCTGATTGCTTGGTTTGTAGCTGCTAATTCTTAATTAATCTGTAGAGAGATTTGCTTCTAGAACTCTTTGTTTTTATGTTCTTTGGATGGTATATACATTTTTTAAAATTTGTCTTTTGTTTGTTTGAGACAGTCTTGCTCTGTTGCCCAGGCTAGAGTGCAGTGGCACAATCTCGGCTCACTGCAATCTCCGCCTCCCGGGTTCCAGTGATTCTCCTGCCTCAGCCTCCCAAGTAGCTGCAATTACAAGTGCCCACCACCATGCCCAGCTAACTTTTGTATTTTTAGTAGAGACGGGGTTTCACCATGTTGGTGGCCAGACTGGTCTCAAACTCCTGACTTCAGGCAATCCGCCTGTCTCGGCCTCCCAAAGTACTGGGATTACAGGCGCAAGCCCCTGGCCTTGGTTTTTGAGACAGCGTCTTACTCTGTCGGCTAGGCTGGAGTACCATGGCACGATCATAGCTCATTGTAACCTTGAACTCCTGGGCTCAAGTGATCCTCAGTCTCCTGAGTAGCTAGGACTGTAGGTGGGCACCATTATGCCTGGCTAATTAGAAAAAAATATATATATATATTTTTGGAGACCAGGGCTTTGCTATGTTGCCCTGGCTGGTCTTGAACTCCTGGCCTCAAGTGATCCTCCTGCCTCAGCCTTTCAAAGTGTTGGGATTACAGGTGTAAGCCAGCATGACTGGCCTATTTTTATTGTTTTTAAAGGAGTTGTAGACCCGTTTTTAGGTTGATTGTTTTCTTTTTTCTTTTTTTTTCCATTTAAAAAAAAAATTATTTATTTTTTGAGACACAGTTTCACTCTTGTTGCCCAGGCAGGAGTGCAATGGCACTATCTCAGCTTGCTGCAACCTCCACCTCCCAGGTTTGAGCGATTCTCCTGCCTCAGCCTCCCAAGTAGCTGGAATTACAGGTGCCCGCCACCACGCCCAGCTAATTTTTTGCATTTTTGGTAGAGACAGGGTTTCGCCATGTTGGCCAGGCTGGTCTCAAACTCCTGGCCTCAGGTGATCTGCCCACCTCGGCCTCCCAAAGTATTGGGATTACAGGCGTGAGCCACCATGCCCGGCTCTTATCTTTGTTTTCTAAAAGGAAGAGCAGAGTTAACTATAAGCATATTTTGGGACTAATACCTATTAAAATTTATTCTTGAAAATAATTTCCTCCTTAATCAAGGCACAGTTTATATTTGAACAGAAACAGAATAGATTTTATTCCACTGTGGGCTACTGGTATTAAATAATAAGATGAGCCAATTGGCGACTTGGAGACTGGGGTAACTTGAATGGTTACCTTGATCTGGAGGAGGGGATCACAATGGGGAAGTGGTCTCAGGAATGGCTGAATACTCTGTAACATGCTGCTTGTTTCCTTACCCAGTCTACGCCTGCAAGCTCTCAGACCGGGAACATCCACTCTACCTGCGTTTGGTAGCAGGGCCCAGAACAGACACGCTTAGTTTTGTTCTTCGTGAACATGAAATTGGAGAGGTAAGTTATTGTTCACTATTGCTTTACACTGTACAGAACAGCTGGCCCTATTTAATTGCAGTAGCCTAGCGACTTGGCTATTGATGGGGGATGGGAAGAGAGGAGAGTTGGAGGGCAGGGAGAGGGAGAGAGATTTTGAATTGTCAGAAATGAACCCAAAGTTAGCCTACAGTGTTGTTCTCTTATAACCTTATGTTATTAGTCTGTCAGAGATGGGAGAAAATAAAATTTTTTACTTGATCTCCATCCAGAGAGTCATTTTCCCCCCTTCCCACCTCCAAAATACTCCAGTCCAGCTGAACTTTGAAAGTTGACACTCACCATGTGTTTGCTGCTAACAAAAGTCTCCAGGCTAATTCCCTTCTAAAGGGAAATAAAAGGAAATTTGATCTCTTTACCATGGAAGACATTTAGCTTTCTAGAATCTTTTTTTTCCCCTTTGCCCAGTCAACTGATTAAGAAATTATGTTTCCATGTGCATCATTTGCCATGTTGTCTCCAGGGAGGATTGTATTTAGCCAGTTCAGTAGAAGAAAAAAAGTACTTGAGCCTGCCCTCTAGATCAAGTGTCAGCTTTAAATGACACTTGAGCAAATCCCAAGCTCCTGTCCTAGTCTTCTGTCTGGAAACAGGAAATGGTATGAAATGTCCTACATGGTGCAGTTGAGAATAGGGTTTCTAGGTTAAAAGTTGGGAAACACTCTGTTTCCGACTGTTGGTTAGATTAGTAGCATGACCTCAGGTAAATCTCATCTTTTAGCCTTCAGTTTTAAAATCTGTTAAGTGGGACTAAACACTTTACAAGGTGGCTTTGGGTCACAATTAGAAATGTATACATGGAAGTGAAGGGAGTTTTAGGAAGACAGTGGTTTTAGATGTTTTTGAAGTTTGTTTTGATTCTGGTGTTTTGAAGCTTTTCAAGACATTCAGACTCATTTTGGGGAGAAGGCAGGGTGCAGAGTCTGACTTGGCTTTGCAGTTAGACAGCATTCCTTCTGCCAGCTTAAGCCAGACACATGAGCATAGTCTAGTCAGTGTTTTATTTTTCTTGTACTTAGTGTTTTAAGTAGCAACTAGAACTACACTGGGCAAGAATTTTATTAACTCAGTTATTTTATTTTATTTTAATTCTAATTAGAGATGGGGTCTCGCTACATTGCCCAAGCTGGTCTCAAACTCCTGGGCTCAAACGATCCTCCCACCTCAGCCTCCCAAAGTGCTGAGATTACAGGTGTGAAATTGACTTGACATTGGGTTTTATTGTTCCGGACTGCTGTACTGGACTTCTGTATGGTGTTCTTGTTTCTCAGTTATCTGAGGAAAACTGAACTGAAGGAAGAAATTTCCATAGCTGTTAGGGGGTGGGAGGGATATTTATATGATGTCTTTATTTTGGAGACTTCAACATAGGTGAAAGATAATCTGTTGAAATTTTAAAAATTAACAGAATATTCTAACGTGGAATTTTGCTCTCCTCCTCCATGTTGCTCATTTTTTTTTTTAATAACCAGCCTAAACTTATCTCCAGGAATTCTTCTACCACTGAGCCCACTTGGTGGATTTACTTATTTTTCTCTATTTGTTTGTATTTGATTATTTTGAACCTTTTCTCTACACCATCAGATAGCAATTCTCCACCAGGATCCAGGCCTCCCTTTGGGAGAGGGGGATGTGTTTGGAAAAAACCTCCTAGATGATGCTAGATACCCTCCTTGACATTCACTGCTTCTATTTTTTAAAATTTGTTTTAATTGTTTTTTTTTTCTTCTTAAAGAGACTGGGTCTTGCACTGTCACCCAGGCTGGAGTGCAGTGGTGCAATCATGGCTCACTGCAGCCTCAAACTCCTGGGCTCAAGCAGTCCTCCCACCTCAGCCTCCCGAGTAGCTGAGACTACAGGAAGGTACCATCACAACCAGATAATTTTTAAATTTTTTGTAGAGACAGGGTGTCACTATATTGCCCAGGCTGGTCTCAAACTTCTGGTCTTGAACTTCTGGGCTCAAGTGATCTCCTGCCTCAGCATTCCAAAGTGCTGGGATTATAGGCATGAGCCACCATGCCCAGCCTAAAAACTTATTTTGTGCCTGCTAAATAAGTTCTAGGAGCTGTTAAGGAAACAAGGCTCAGAGCCTCAAGGCAAGAGATAAACTCCAAATAGGAGAAGTACGGCAGCTGTGGTGTAGGTAAGGTACAGGTGAGATAGATACTAAGCAAATAATTGTAATTTTAAAATCTTGGTTGTGATGAGGGCTCTGTGAAGGCTTTTGATACACTTAGTCCCGGGTGGGAAGAGAGGGGAGGAAGATGTGGAAAGCTGCTTAGAGAAAGTAGCATTTAAGCTGAGATGGGGAGGATGAGTAGTTCATAGCCAGGTAAAGTGGAGGAGGGGAGAATGCGTGCCACTTGGGTAGAAAGTGAAGCTCAGTGAGAGAGAGATGGGGCAGGAGAGTTTAGAGTCTTTCAGACTTAGCCTCAGCAACTACGGGAAGTCATCGGATGGTTCTACGCAGGAGAGAGTCTTGGCCAGCGTGCATTTTACAAAGGATGTTCTGTTTGGGGAACAGATTGGGGAGCATAAGAGCCAAGTGAGGAGGCCAGGTAGGAAGCTGTCCCAGCGATGGAGGGATAGATGATGGTAGCTAGCACCAAGGGGCCGTACCGAGGGAGAAAAGGCTGAGTGGAGAACTGTTTGGGAGTGATAAGATTGATTATGCGAGGTAAGAAAGCAGTCAGTTACAATGAGGACTCGAGGTTAAGATGGAAGGAGTGTCGAGTTTTTAATGCTGCTGGGGGTCAAATCAGGTAAGGACAGAAAGTGTCTAATAGACTTAGGGATACGGAGGTCCCTGGCTTTTAGGGAGATAGTCTTGAACAACAGTGGGAGGAGAGGGTAGGAAGGTGATTGGTGTGAGCTGAGGTGGGAGTGGGAGTAGAGGGAGTCCTTAGGCTGGCAACACCCCAGCTCTTGCAGACCACACCTTCTGCGGCCTGGGGCTGGGAGGGGAGGGCAGCCGCGCCTCCGGGAGCTCCCCGTCGGCATTCCTAAGTCTGACTGAGCATGAAACACCTGGCGTTCTTCTTTCTTTGTTTCCTGACAGTGGGAAGCCTTCAGCCTTCCAGAACTACAGAATTTCTTGCGTATCTTGGACAAGGAAGAAGATGAGCAGCTGCAGAACCTGCGGGGGCGCTACGCAGCCTACAGACACAAGCTGGAAGAAGCCCTCCGCGAGGTCTGGAAGCCTGATTAAAGGGGGCTCTCTGCCTGCCAGGCCCGGTGCGGGGACCGATGTAGAAAACAACAGCAAGTGCCTCTCTTCTCAGAGGGCTGCTGTCTTGCCCCTCTATGCTAGGGTCTTCCCCTTTCTATCTGTAGATTTTGTTCCCCAAACCTGGTCACACAGCATCCTGCACCTTAGCGTCCCATGTAAGGGGCGCTGCAAGCTTGTTGTTCAGCACCGCAGTGTTACCTCTTGGCAAGCTGTGAACCTGTAGCGTCGTCAGGAGCATTCGAGGGTGCTTGGAAGCATGAACTCTGGGGGTGTGTTTTTTTTTTTTTTTTTTTTTTTTTTGGTTGTTTTAATTATGTGATGATGCTGTTAAGCTTACGGATATGCTGTTGATGTTTTAAAAAGCTTAACTAGGAATCTTTCTGAATACTTGTCCTATTTTGAAACTACCTGTCTGGTTTTTTGTTTTCTTTTCTTTTTTTAATGTCAGAGGAATCTATCCATGTGAATCGAAAGGCACAGGAATCTAGGAACTCTGAGGAATTTATTGTGAAGGATTTTGTTAGGGGTTGACACAGAAAGGAAAGTGTAAGTTTGGAAGAAGGCATGCGGGGTGGTGGCCAGCGGGCTGTGGAAGGTGACTTGGCTTTTCAGTTAGGGGTAGTGGAGAAAGGGGTAGTTGCTTGTAAATGAGTTAAAAGCATTCAGTGTGGAGATGTTAAGCTCATTTTAGGATCGCTTGGTTTCCTGGTGGGTAAAATGTGGGAACAGAGCCAGAGGCAGGAGCTAAACCAAAAGGAGGGCCCCATGAACTCTGCAGCCAACCGACCAGAAAATCAGGCCGGTGGAGCCTGCTGACCTGGGCAGAGGTAGGCCTCACACTGGACCTGACCCTCTTCATTCTGCCCGTTTGGAGTGGAAGGTCTAATTGGTGTAGCTGCTGTGCATTGGCAGGACAGTGACCATTCACTAACTCTTGTTAAGTTACATACAGTATATAATTTTCCTCCCCCAGGTGGTTTTCGAAGTTGAGATGGAATTCGGGTAGGGGCAGCTGTTTTTCCCTTGATTGGTAGCTAGGATATTTATCAAGTAAACTTTTGTGACAATCACCGCCTTCCCTTTTATTCCTCCTTCCCTTTTCCTTTCTTCCCTTTTTTCTTTCCTTCCCTTCTCTTTCCCACCCTACCTTGTTCCTTCCCTCCTTCTCTACCCCCCCCCCCCCCCCCCGCTTTCTTTTCTACATTGAAATCTGTTCTTACATAATATAGAACAGGGCAATTGAATGAGGACCCAATCCTACCAGATCTTTAGTTCTAAAGGGCAACTTGACTGTGAGTAGGAGGCCCCCAAGAAAGGGAGGAAAGTCCACACCCAGCTAACCACACAACAGGGCTTCATTATGGAAATATTTTAACAAAAGTACATGTTATTACCAACCAAAGAAATGCATGTGCAATAGAAGCCTTCCTTAAAACAGGCTAAGTAACCTCATTTTATGCAGCAGTTTAATCTGAGAACAGAGGGAAAGGTGTGCAGTGGTTCCAGAGGGGCCTTATATTCTATTTTTAGTCTAGATATTTTTTGTTTATAAATTCCCAAGGAATTGTTAACACTTTGGTGACACCTAATGGATTCTTTTTGAAATTCCAAGGTGCTTCAGTTCTTTGCCTAAGTGAACTGTGCCTTTTATTGCATTTCTGTTCCTCTCTTGGTGGCTCTTCTGACTTTTTGGAGAACACCCATCTTGTTGGAGGCAGACCTAAGTTGTTACGCTGTGCCACACAATCTACTGAGACAATCAGATCTTCCTAAGCATTTAAGGAAAGTTGAAAAAAATAGAATTAGCAGCTATCAAATATGTATGGCACATCTTGTTTAATTTTGCATGTAACTTCTCTTTAGTACATTGATGAGGTTTTAGTGACATTATCATCCAACACTTTACCTTTATTGTTCAGGGAATGCCTTCGTGATTTTTTTTTTTACTGGTTTTACTATTCAGACTATGGCCTGGGTTTGAGTATATTGTTATCACCACCTGATTTTTTAATTATTCATCCCAGTTAACTTATATTTTGTGAAGCATTTGTTTCTCAGATTAAGACACTGTTAGAACCTAAAGTAGTAGCTTATGGGTATCTGTGAATTTTTTTTTTTTTTTTTACTTGAAGTAGATTGTCTGAATAGGCATCCTCATCTGTATTTATCCAGAACCTCGCTCACTGTCATGTGCACTACAGGTTGCAATTTGGAAACTTACTGTATTGAAATTCTGTCAGTTCATGGTTCTTGAAGACTGATGTCCTTTCCCAAACACTGGTTACTGCAGCAGCATTTTTAATGTGTAAGTGAAGAAAAAAGGCCACTAAGGCCAAAGATTTTTTAAGAACCATTGTGCAAATCATTATGTTAAACTATCTAAGCTTTGCTGTAATACTGTTTTCTCTTCAATATGTGATGGTACAGGAAAGATGTTAAATGAAGGGGGGTAGTATTGCAGGAGAGCATTTTAAATGGCAGAAGTAAAAAGTTATAATATTTATAATTTTGATGGGTTTAAGCTTATTTTTGTAGGGAAGATTTTTCCTCCCTAGAATTGTTTATAGAATGGCAAAATTGTTTCCATTATTAAAAATTGAAGTTATTAGTTGATGTTTGTGTGTGTTTATTTATGATATGCTAGATTTAAAAAGGTCACAGGAGTGGGCTGAGCTGCTTTTGCAGATACACAGGGACACATGCTGGAATGCAACAACTTTACTAAGTTTGGGTGGGTCATATTTGTTCTCCCAGATGTCATTTTCTCTTTGCCTTATCCTCTGAGGAAAAATAACCTTAAGCTCACACCGCATATTCCTATTTTATTTAAAACAATTGTTTTAATTTTTGAAATATACACATTTAAAAGTATATAAAGTATGCATAAGAGGGAGGCCGAGAGTGAAAAAATAAAAATAAAAAAGCCTGCAAACAGTTTACAGGATTATTATATAAAATGGACACCCCATGGCCATTACCAAAATAGAACCTTGTCAGTTCTTTAGAAATCTCCCTCCACCCCTGTTGTTGCCCTGAGGTCTCCTACCCCTGAAACACACCATTTCAACATAAAGTGAGTATTTGTAATTTTTTGGTCACCGTGACTGCCTTACACAGATGGGATGGAGAGTGTTTAGGGAACCCGCAGGGATGATGGGGTTCCGCCCTGTGCGCACCTGCACCTCGTCTTTGTCCCATGGTGTTCAGCTTCCATGCCTGCTGTTGGGAGTGTTTTTACTACTACACTGCCCCCTGGAGGGGCTGATGAAATAGGAGCAAGGCTGGCACCGGGTGGTAGAGGCCTTTCACGTGCCATAGCTGCTCTCTAAATAAAAATACTGTGATAGAAAATTATGGCTTTGTATAATTCTGCTTACTACTGAAACATTCAGAGGAATCAGGTTTGGGGGGTTCTACTTGGGTTACTACCCAAGGTGTGTGGGGAATGTTTGGGAATTTTTATATTTTTATCCTCCCCTTTTATTTTTGGAGATGGAGTCTCACTCTGTCGCCCAGGCTGCAGTGCAGTGGCATGATCTTGGCTTGCTGTAACCTCCACTTCCCAGGTTCAAGCAATTCTCCTGCCTCAGCCTCCCTAGTAGCTGGGATTACAGGTGCCTGCCACCACACCCGACTAACTGTTTTTTTTGTATTTTTTAGTAGTGATGGTGTTTCTCCATGTTGGCTAGGCTGGTCTCAAACTCCTGACCTCAAGTGACCCACCCACCTTGGCTTCCCAAAGTGCTGGGATTACAGGTAGGACTTTTTTTTTTTTTTTTTCTTAAGTCAATTTTTATTACTAAAAAACCTTTTTTTTTTTTTTTTTTTTTTTTTCTTTAAGATAGAGTTTCACTCTTGTCTCCCAGGCTGGAGTGCAGTGGCATGATCTGGGCTCACTACAACCTCCACCTCCTAGGTTCAAGCGATTGTCCTGCCTCAGCCCCCCTGAGTAACTGGGATTACAGGCATGAGCCACCATGCCCGGCTCACATGAATATTTATTGAAGCAACAGTTATCAATTGGTGACAAATTCAGAGACACTGTCAGATAACCCTAATTAGGTGTTTTGTTTTATTGAAAGAAGGGGGCCGGGCGCGGTGGCTCATGCCTGTAATCCCAGCACTTTGGGAGGCTGAGGTGGGCAGATCATGAGGTCAGGAATTTGAGACCAGCCTGACCAAACATGGTGAAACCCTGTTTCTACTAAAAATACAAAAATTAGCCGGGCGTGGTGGCGTGTGCCTGTAATCCCAGCCACTCAGGAGACTGAGGCAGGAGAATTGCTTGAACCAGGGAAGTTAAGGTTGTAGTGAGCCGAGATCGCCCCATTGCACTCCAGCCTGGGTGACAAAGCGAAACTCTGTCTCAAAAAACAAAAAAAACGAAAGAAGGGGGGCCACGCGTTGTGGCTCATGCCTGTAATCCCAGCACTCTGGGAGGCCAAGGCGGGCTGATCGCTTGAGGCCAGGAGTTCAAGACCAGCATGGCCAACATGGCAAAACCCCTTCTCTGCTAAAAATATAAAAATCAGCCAGGCATGGTGGCACACGACTGCAGTCTTAGCTACTCAAGAGGCTGAGGCAAGAAAATCGCTTGAACCCGGGAGGCGGGCGCTACAGTGAGCCATGATTGTGCCATTGTACTCCAACCTGGTCAACAGAGCAAGACTCTATCCAAAAAAAAAAAAAAAAAAAAAGGGTGGTGGTGAAGGTCTACACTACAATAGCTAATGCTAACAAAGTGCTTACTATGTGCTAGGCATGCTTCTGAAACGCTTAGTATGTATTAACTCATTGACTCCCTCATGACGTTACCACACTATTTCTTCATATCCCTTTTTTTAAAAAATGTGGAAACGGGCCGGGCGCGGTGGCTCAAGCCTGTAATCCCAGCACTTTGGGAGGCCGAGACGGGCGGATCACAAGGTCAGGAGATCGAGACAATCCTGGCTAACACGGCGAAACCCCGTCTCTACTAAAAACACAAAAAATTAGCCGGGCGAGGTGGCGGCGCCTGTGGTCCCAGCTACTCGGGAGGCTGAGGCAGGAGAATGGCGTGAACCCGGGAGGCGGAGCTTGCAGTGAGCTGAGATCTGGCCACTGCACTCCAGCCTGGGCGACAGAGCGAGACTCCGTCTCAAAAAAAAAAAAAAAAAAAAAAAAAAAAAAAAAAAAAATGTGGAAACGGACATGTTGAGGTTTAGCAGTTTGCTCAAGGCCACTGTGTGAGTGAGTGGCAGAGCCGGGCACTGCCCCGTTTCTCTACCATCTTTTCCTGTAAGTGCTCTCTAGTTTCTCAGTTACATCGCCTATTGAGTAAAGGAGCAAAAGTTTGTTAAATTGCCGTAATGGACAGTTCACCCAGAACTGTTTTGGTGTCGTTGGGGTTTGTTGATGTCAGTGTGTTCTCATCCATTTTGGTTCATTTATCATTTCATTTAGGTGATTATACTAAGTCACATAGAATGAAATGCTGACCTGTGTTTTCTTTTTGTTCTTCTTGTTTTCTTTGGGATGGGGTCTCACCTTGTCACTCAGGCTGTAGTGTAGTGGCGTGATTACGGCTCACTGCAGCCTTAACCTTCTGGGCTTGGGAGATCCTCCCATCTCAGCCTCTCAAGTAGCTGGGACTACAGGTGCCTGCCACCACATCCAGCTAATTTTTTTTTTCATTTTTGTAAAGATGGAGTCAGGCTATGTTACCCACGCTGGTCTCAAACTCCTGGGTTTAAGTGATCCTCCTACTTTGGCCTCCTAAAGTGCTGGGATTACAGCCACCATGCCCAGCCCAGACCTGTGTTTTCATTTAGAGGTTCTGTTGCATGGGGGGAAATGACAAGGCAGGTAACCAAACTTAGTGGTCTCACTCCAATTGGTAAGACAATTCTCCTGGAGCCACCAGAAGAACAGCTTCAGTACTACAGAGTGCTATAGGAGCCACGAAACTTGTGCAAAGGTTTGACTCGTGGAACCATCCCCCCAAAGAAGGCTCATCCTCTGCAAAGAGACACTAGGAGGTAAGTATTCAAAGTTTAAAGCGTGTGCTTGTGTGGTGTGAATCACTTCTTGCTTAATTGAATGTACAAGAAAGAAGTTTTATATAAGGATAAAGGTCGGGGGGCAGGTGTGGTGAAGGCTGGAACAGGAGGGAGTGGGGACTAGTTGGGTTATATACCAACAACTCTGAAGCTAAATCATTTATTCCATCTGCAGGCTTGGATCTGGGTTTGGGTTTTTGTTTTTTGTCTTTTGGGTTTTGTTTTTGTTTTTTTTTTTTTTTTGCCTGTTGGTTTTGGTTTCATTTTGTTTTGTTTTTTGACAAATCTTTCCCTATTCTAGGAGATGAGAATAGCAGGGTACAGGATAGACCCTTTGATCTTAAATAGTAGTTTCCAAAGGATGATTGTGGTTCTCACGTGTTTGGCTGAGGCTGCATTTGGCAGCAAATGAACCCCGAAAGCTCTCTACTTCCTGTTTCTGAGAAATGTGAGCACCTTTCAGTATTATTTATATACAAACAACAAAACATCAGGGCTCTTTGTAAACTTCAAAAGAAATTGGGATTTGGCTTTGTTTTGGGGAAGGAGTTATTTCAATCAGGAGAGTTCATTTTTTTTTCTCTTTCTAAATGAGGAGTTCTGATTACAATGCGCCTGGGTCATTAAGGGCATCTATCTGGTTTGTGTTTGCTGGCATATGTACTGCTGGCTGTTGAGCCACGCTTTGTGGGCACGTGGGATTCATTAAACTCTCTGTGGTTCCTGTCTCTGAAGTGGCTTTCTAGGGAGGCTCTGCTCTAGAGCGTTTTTCCATTTACAGGTGCAATAAAATTTGTTTAAATTCTGAAAATTCTGAAGCAGCAAACTTTAGTGCCTTGCCAAAACTTAGAATTCTTGAATTACTGCTGTTGCAGGCAGGGAGGCAACAGCTTAAATTCAAACCTTTTACTCAGGACTATAAATGGTGTCTTCAGATTCTTTTAAAGATGGTCAACATTTCAAATATTTTTCTTGCATATGTGATCTTTGCAAGGAAAACATTGATAGTCAGTTTTGTTTAGGTCAGATTGAGCATATCGAGGCCTTATCAATAAAAGATGCTTGACTGAGCAGGTAAGAGCAACCATAGAAATTGAGGAACACAAAGACCAGCTTTCAGAAAACTTCCAGTTCTTTTTTTTTTTTTTTTTTTTTTTGAGACAGAGTCTCGCTCGTCGCCCAGGCTGGAATGCAGTGGCTCGGTCTTGGCTCACTGCAGCATCTGCCTCCCAAGTTCAAGCGATTCTCCTGACTCAGCCTCCTGAGTAGCTGGGATTACAGGTACCCACCACCACTTCCAGCTAATTTTTGTATATTTAGTAGAGACAGGGTTTTATCATGTTTGGTCAGGCTGGTCTTGAACTGCTAACTTCAGGTGATCCACCCGTCTCGGCCTCCCAAAGTGCTGGGATTACAGAGGTGAGCCACTGTGCCCAGCCATCAGAAAACTTCCAGTTCTATCGCCTTTATCTAAATACAATTTGCATAGGAGTTTGTGTGTGCTGGGGAAGAAAGTGGGCTTTAAGGAAGATAAGGGTGTAGGGTGGTGTTGGGGAAGCCAGAAACAATGTCCCCTTTATCATGGAAAGTTATTTGTTACGAAGGTGGTAGTTAGGAAAAGGCAATGTTTAGGATCTGTTGGAAGAGACTTCAAGACAAAATGAGGTTATCACACTGTCTTCACAGACTGCCTTTGGAACTATGGAAGGTGCTGAATTTTGTTTTTTCGAGATGGGTCTTGCTCTGTCACACAGTGGCATGATCATAGCTCTCTGAAGCCTCAAGTTTCTAGGCTCAAGCGATCATCCCACCTCAGCCTCCCAAGTAGCTGGGACTAGAGGGGCATCAATGCCATCATGCCCAGCAAATTTTTAAATTTTTTGTAGAGATGAGGTCTGGCTATGTTGCCCAGGCTGGTCTCGAACTCCTGGCCTCATGATCTTTCTGTCTTGACCTCTCAAGACACTAGGATTATAGGTGTAAGCCACTGCCCAGGCTGATATTTTAAAGGCAGATTTTTCTGTTCCCCGACTCTGTAGCTACTTAATCTGAATCTCTGGTACTGGCCCCTGAGAATCTGCCATTTTAATAAGTGCTCCATATTTTTTCAAATGCCAACTGCAAATCCTAGAGCTCTCCAGAGGGTTTGTGAGGCTGAAGGGATACATCATGGTGCACAGAGTATTTCCCTCATAACCCTTGTTTTGAAATTTTAAATAAATTACTTCCAAATTGAGAGTAAAGACTAGTCTGCAAAGAGGCTTTCTGACCTGCCTCACTTAGCCTGGAAAGGACAATTCTATATACCCTGTTCCCCTGGACCATGGCTAATTGGATCTTAGGTCTCTGCTGAAAGGCCATTGATCAACTAGATTTTCTCAAAACTTAAATAATGTATTTAGAGACAGAGTCTCGCTCTGTTGCCATGCTGGTGTGCAGTGGTGTGATCTTGGCTCACTGCAGCCTCCACCTCCACCTCCCGGGTTCCAGTGATTCTCATGCCTTAGCCTCCCAATTAGCTGAGATTACAGGTGCCCACCACCACGCCTGGCAGATTTTTTTTTTTTTTTTTAGTAGGGATGGCATTTTGCCATGTTGGTCAGGCTGGTCTCGAACTCCTGGCCTCAAGTGATCTGTCTACCTCGGCCTCCCAAAGTGCTGGGATTACAGGTGCAAGCCACTGCACCTGGCCTCAAAATTTTACATAGACAAGAATTCTAGTTAATCAGTGAGGAATATTTATAGACCAGGAGCTGAGCCCACCATTGGGCCTTGTATCATGGGCAGAGAGAGATGGCAGGGAAAGCGGAATGAAGCAGGGAAAGCGGAATGAAGCAGAGAAGCAGGGAGGAGAGGCTGTGCGGCCTCTGGGAGGTGGAGAAAGTACATTTCGAACCTACCTGATGTGTTCCAGCTGTTGGGTGCTTCATGGTAACACTCTTTCCTTCGTAAAGGATTACTTTTGTTTACATAAGCTCTGTACTCATGTGCCCATTTTTACTATGGGATCAAGAATGGAAATGGGAGAGGAAAATTTATGGCACTAAATATCTATATTAGAAAAGACAAAAGGTCTCAAACCTATGAGAAATGTGGAAGCATTTCGTCAGCTTCCACCTTAAGAAATGAAAAGAAAAGCAAGTTACACACAAAGATGCAGAAGAAAGGAAATAATAAAGATGTAATGAATAATAAAGAGTAATGAAATTAAAAACAAAATTAATGAAACTAAAGTTGATTCTTTGAGATCAACAAAATTGGTAAACCGCTAGGCAGACTGATCAGGAAAGAGGCAAATTACCACTGTCAGGAACAAGGGAGTTATCGTTACTACAGATATACTTGATGTGTTCAGATGTTAGGTCTTTGCATTGAAATAAATTTCCTTATGGCTAGGCATGGTGGCTCATGCATGTAATCCCAGCACTTTGGGAGGCCGAGGCAAGCAGATCATCTGAGGTCAGGAGTTTGAGACCAGGCTGGCCAACATGGCGAAACCCCATCTCTACTAAAAATACGAAAAATCAGCCCGATGTGGTGGCGCGTGCCTGTAATCCCAGCTACTTGGGAGACTGAGACTGGAGAATCTCTTGAACCTGGGAGGCAGAGGTTGCAGTGAGCCAAGGTTGTGTCACTGCACTCCAGCCTGGGTGACAGAGACAGAGTGGGACTCCCTCTCGAAAAAAAAAAATTACTCTTATTACTCTTATTTTGTTCTCTCTCTCTCTCATATATATATATATATATATATATATATATATATATATATATATATATATACACACAAGCTTTTGAAGAAGCTTGCCAAAGACAAGTGCTGATATTGCTGCTGCTACCAACTTCATGGGTCTTTTAAGGAATTTACCGTTTACAAGTGTCTGCAGTATGAAGCTTTAATGCATGTGATCTATAATATTCTGACCTAACATTTAAGCTTCCACATTATTGGAAACACAGTTCGATCTACATGTGGTCTCCTCTTTCCCTCCCTCCTTTCCATCTTATTTAGTGTCCTTGTATCCTGTGATATCTATATTCTGGTTTTTTTTTTGTTTTGTTTTGTTTGTTTGTTTGTTTGTTTTGAGATGTGTTCTCGCTTTGTCACCCAGGCTGGAGTGCAGTGACACAATCTCAGCTCACTGCAAGCTCCGCCTCCCAGGTTTATGCCATTCTTCTGCCTCAGCCTCCCGAGTAGCTGAGACTACAGGTACCCGCCACCACACCTGGCTAATTTTTTTTGTATTTTTTTAGTAGAGACGGGGTTTTACCATGTTAGCCAGGATGGTCTTGATCTCCTGACCTCATGATCTGCCCGCCTCGGCCTCCCAAAGTGCTGGGATTACAGATGTGAGCCACTGCGCCCGACCTATTTATTTTTTAATTGAGATGGAGTTTCACTCTTGTTGCCTAGGCTGGAGTGCAGTGGCACAATCTCGGCTCACCGCAACCTCCACATCCTGGGTTCAAGCGATTCTCCTGCTTCAGCCTCCCGAGTAGCTGGGATTACAGGCATACGTCACCACACCCGACTAATTTTGTATTTTTGGTAGAGACGGGGGTTTCTCCATGTTGGTCAGGCTGATCTCGAACTCCTGACCTCAGGTGATCTGCCCGCCTCGGCCTCCCAAAGTACTGGGATTACAGGCATGGGCCACTGCACCTGGCCTGTTTTTTTTTCAAGTCCGTACTGCCTGGTCCCATGACCCACCCCCAGGAACTGAGTAGATTATGATGAGTGAGAACATCATGAACTCTGTTTATGAAAATCAGTCCATGTGTAGTGTAAATTGTTAAGTGTCCTAGAGATAAAATTCAGTGTACTATGAGTGTATAATTTAGGAGGACAGAGAAGGCATCCTTGAGAAAGTGATTTAGAGCTGAGACCTGAAGGAGGAGGAGGAGCTACCTGGAAGAATTAATAACTTACATGAACATGTTCTGCATGGTGGGGACTGGTGTCTGAGGTCTTTCTTTTTGACAGTGTGTTTTATCAGGATTACTCTTGCTGGTTTTTTGCCCCCCATGGCAAAAACCTCAATTACTTTTATACCAACCTGTAATATTATAAGCAAATAACTTTAGGCCTAAATAATTCTCCTCACGTTAAGAGTTCATCTTTGGCAAGGGTGGAGTTAAAAATAACAATCCTAGGCTGGGTGCAGTGGCTTCCACCTGTAAACCCAGCATTTTGGGAGGCTGAGGCAGGAGGATCACCTGAGGTCAGGAGTTCTAGACCAGCCTGGCCAACATGGCGAAACTGCTTCTCTACTAAAAATACAAAAATTAGGCGGGCACAGTGGCACCCAGCTCTCAGCTACTTGGGAGACTGAGGCAGGAGAATTGCTTGAATCAGGGAGGTGGAGGTTGCAGTGAGCCGAGATCGCATCATTGCACTCCAGCCTGCACGACAGAGCAAGACTCTGTCCCCCCAGAAAAAAAAAAAAAAAATGTACAATGGCAATTGCTCTGGATCAAACCTATTTTTTCCCCTTGTAAAATGGAGAGGACATCACTTGTTTGCCTACCCCACGAGGCTGCTATGAGGACCAAATAAGATCGGGAATGTGCGAGTATCTTGTGCATTGTAATTCCTGGTATAGCGTGAGATGGTATCATTTTCCAACTATTTGTTCCTACAATAATGTGGCTGCTTCACTACTGGGCCAATGACAGATGCTTATCTATCATTCTAGAGGCATCCTAGGTGCCAGTTTCCAAGATGGACATTTTTCCAAGCAGAAGGGGTTTCGTTTTGTTTTCTTTTCTTTTAAAAATTCATGGCCGGAGGCCAGGTGCGGCGGCTCAAGCCTGTAATCCCAGCACTTTGGGAGGCCAAGACAGGCGGATCACGAGGTCAGGAGATCGAGACCATCCTGGCTAACACGGTGAAACCCCGTCTCTACTAAAAAATACAAAAAACTAGCCGGGCGCGGTAGCGGGCGCCTGTAGTCCCAGCGACTTGGGAGGCTGAGGCAGGAGAATGGCGTGAACCCGGGAGGCGGAGCTTGCAGTGAGCCAAGATTGTGCCATTGCACTCCAGCCTGGGCGACAGAGCGAGACTTCGTCTCAAAAAAAAAAAAATTCATGGCCGGGCATGGTGGCTCATGCCTGTAATCCCAGCACTTTGGGAGGCTGAGGCGGGTGGATTGCCTGAGGTCAGGAGTTCAAGATCAGCCTGGCCAACATAGTGAAACCCCATCTCTACTAAAAAAAACACAAAAAATCAGCTGGGCATGGTGTCGAGCACCTGTAATCCCAGCTACTCAGCAAACTGAGGCAGGAGAATCGCTTGAACCTGGGAGGTGGAGGTTGCAGTGAGCCAAGATTGTGCCATTGGACTCCAGCCTGGACAACAAGAGCAAAACTCTGTCTCAAAAAAAATAAATAAATAAAAAATAAAATAAAATAAAAAATTCATGCTAGGGGAAGGAAATGGAGTTAAAAGCAAAACATTCAAGATTCTTAGGGTGATTGGTAGGCCAGATCATTTAGTACCTTGCCTTGTGCTCCCTATAAATACAGTCACAAAGCATTCATTCTTCCTTGACAAGATAGAGTGGGCTCTAGCTTGCTCAGAGCAGCTGGGACTGGGGGATGCCCAGGTTTTCGTATCAATGTAAGGCACCAAGTGATGTTGCATGATCCAAACCAGACAGCTGTGTGTCGGTGCAGTGGGGGGCCTTGACCTTTGTTTCTGGGCCATGATTTTATGCATGTAAATTCTCCCCCTGACAGTAGTCTCCTTGGAGACTGGGCCATATCTTCAGCTCACTTTGCATCTCTCCTAGCCGCAGGGCACAGCATTTGTGAGACTAAACATTTCATAGACATGTCTCAAAACAGCCAGTTGGGCAGCTTTGAGACAGGAAGGTGCCCCTCTACAGAGAGACCTGGAGCTGCAGCTTCCTGCCGCTCCTCATCCAGCCAGTGTTCACCTTTGGCTGAACTCTTTTTTATTTATTTATATATTTTTTTGAGACGGAGTCTCGCTCTGTTGCCCAGGCTGGAGTGCAGTGGCCGGATCTCAGCTCACTGCAAGCTCCGCCTCCCGGGTTTACGCCATTCTCCTGCCTCAGCCTCCCGAGTAGCTGGGACTACAGGCGCCCACCACACACCCGGCTAGTTTTTTTTTGTATTTTTTTTTAGTAGAGACGGGGTTTCACCGGGTTAGCCAGGATGGTCTCGATCTCCTGACCTCGTGATCCGCCTGTCTCGGCCTCCCAAAGTGCTGGGATTACAGGCTTGAGCCACCGTGCCCGGCCTGGCTGAACTCTTAAACAAGACCTTTGATGGCATTACAGGAAGAAGAGAGGGGCCAGGATGATTGCAGACCAGAGTGTTGTTATCCCCTGCTGTGCAGAGGACCAGACATGGCATCATGGGCTTCATCCTCTGCAGGAGCATTGCTGGGCATTGAGCTTTAGGCTGAAGCCTGCCCTGATAGATGACAAAGTGAGTACTCACTTGCTCCAGACTGCTGGAAAGAACCCGAGTTGTCGTGTTGATCTCAGGCATAATTAGTGTGCGGCTCACTTAATCTGGGAGACTCTGGGTAAAAGGGACTGGGAGGAAAAGTACACAAAGCAGCCCTTTTCTTAGGGACGTAAGTGGGAACAGAATCAATTGTGCATCTGAGCTACTTTCCCAGCATCGAGAGGAGAAAGGGAGAAGTCACTTGATTTGGACAACAGGTGCCTCGGAAACCCAGCTAGAATCTTGGCGTGCTGCAGCTGCTGAGGGGCCACTCTCCCAAGCTGTGACTCTCCCTCGCACCAGCTTTTCGGAGTTGCGAAGACCCACTAGAGAGAAAACTTGGGACTCGTGACTGGAGCTTGCCAGCCAAGAGTCCATTAAAATATTTTCCAACATGTGCTGAGAACATTTTAGCAACCATTGCAACAAAGAAGCTTCCACTTGGTTTTAGTAACAATAGCTGGGAACCAGTGCTTATTTCTATTATTTTAGTATGTAATGTACATATTTTCCCCCACTTTGGAGACAATCTGAGCCTCTACCACTAGACAGCTCTGCCCTGCCCTGTAGTAAAAACAGCTCCCTGCTAGATGCGCCAGAAGCCGATACCATGACACTGGGTTTTTTGTTGTTTTTGAGAAAAACTTTATATTATATATAAGTTGACTCACAAGGAGATAGGAGTGTCAAGCTCAAATATTTCTCCCTGTGCTGTCTTTAAGGCAGGCAGAAATTTTATTAGAAAAGATTAGACAGGCATGCTGGTGCATGCCTGTAGCATGTCTGTAGTCCCAGCTGCTTGGGAGGCTGAGACAGGAGGATCGTTTGAGCACAGGTGCCATTACACTCCAGCCTAGGTGACAGACTGAGACCCTGTCTCCAAAAAAAAAAAAAAAAAAGATTTAGGCCAGGCACCATGGCTCATGCCTCTAATCCCAGCACTTTGGGAGACAGGTGGGAGGATCACTTGAGGCCAGGAGTTCAAGAACAGCATGGGAAACATAGTGAGACCCTACTCCATCTCTACAAAAAATTACAAAAAATTAGCTGGGTGTGGTGCCACGTGCCTGTAGGCCCAGCTACTCGGGAGGCTAAGGCAGGAGGATTGCTTGAGGCTGGGTGGTTGAGGCTGCAGTGAGCCATGATCACAACACTGTACTCCAGTTTAGGCAACATAGCAAGCCCGTGTCTCAAACCGCCCCTGCACAACCCCCAAAACAGAGCCCCATCTCTACAAAAAAACAAAAAGGAGTTTGGGGGTAGATTAGCATGTAGTTATTTCTTTATGCAAGCTCATGGGTGACAGGTGCAAATTTGGGGCATTCATATGAAACATGCAGTGGAAATTCAGGCTGTGACGTCAGCAGACTCATTCTATGCAAAATCTAGTTAGCTAGTTTTCTTTTAAAATATGCTATCTTGTAAATTAAAGAGTGTTACTGTTTTTTAATCCTTTGGGGGCACAGTTTTAATTTTAGCTTTTAATTTTTATTTATTTATTTATTTATTTATTTATTTTTTTTTTTTTTTAAATTTTTTTTTTTTTTTTTTTTTTTTGAGACGGAGTCTCGCTGTGTCTCCCAGGCTGGAGTGCAGTGGCGTGATCTCGGCTCACTGCAAGCTCCGCCTCCTGGGTTCACGCCATTCTCCCGCCTCAGCCTTCCAAGTAGCTGAGACTACAGGCGCCCGCCACCACGCCCGGCTAGTTTTTTGTATTTTTAGTAGAGACGGGGTTTCACCATGTTAGCCAGGATAGTCTCGATCTCCTGACCTCGTGATCCACCCGCCTCGGCCTCCCAAAGTGCTGGGATTACAGGCTTGAGCCACCGCGCCCGGCCTTATTTATTTTTTTGAGATGGACTTTCACTCTTGTTGCCCAGGCTGGAGTACAGTGGTGCGATCGGGTTCAAGCAATTCTCCTGCTTCAGCCTCCTGAGTAGGGATTATAGGCACCCGCCACCATGCCCGGCTAATTTTTGTATTTTTAGTAGAGAAGGGGTTTTACCATGTTGCCCAGGCTGGTCTCGAACTCTTGACCTCAGGTGATCCACCTGCCACACCACGTGGACCTCACCAAAGATCTACTTTGTTGTCATTGATATGGCAGTAGTTTTCTCCCAGAGCTGTCCAAGAGAGAGCAAGGCAGAAGTGGCCATGTCTTTTAGGACCTAGTTGTGGAAGTCACACAGCATCACAGGTGCCCTATTCTACTGGTCACATGGACCAACCCTGATGCATTGTGGGAGGAAACTGCACAAGGATAATTAGGCGCCATCTTGGAGGCTGGCTACCACAGCCATGCTGGAAATAGTTAAATGAGGCATACAGAGAGGAGCCCTCTTTTTAATTGTTTTCTGCCAGCCAGGCTGTAGCACAGGACAAGAAGACACTTGAATGGCAGTGGTACATTCTCATCTTAGTCTGAAACCATAGTTTCCCTGTAAGTACAGGTATGAGAGATGAGTTGTCTTTTCAATCTACATAATAATATCCTGGAGGAATGGAATAATTCCCTTTTTTTTTTTTTTTTTTTTTGAGACGGAGTCTTGCTCTGTCGCCCAGGCTGGAGTGCAGTGGCGCGATCTCCTCTCACTGCAAGCTCCACCTCTCGGGTTCACACCATTCTCCTGCCTCAGCCTCCTGAGTGGCTGGGACTACAGGCGCCCGCCACCACGCTCGGCTAATTTTTTTTTTTTTTGTATTTTTAGTAGAGACAGGGTTTCACCGCGTTAGCCAGGATGGTCTCGATCTCCTGACCTCGCGATCCGCCTGCTTCGGCCTCCCAAAGTGCCGGGATTACAGGCATGAGCCACCACGCCCGGCCAGAATAATTCCCTTTCATAGCTAAGCTCACCACCAGTCAGAGTAGGCACTCGCACATATGATGAGGTGGGGACACAGCCTCACAGATCATGGTGACAACAGAGTTAATGGAAAGATGGCTTTGAAACCACATCTTTGAAATTCTGACTCTTCTTTGACAATTAGCTTTGTGAGTTTGGATAAATTAAGCTGAGGGAAATAAATCTATCTTATGGAGCTGTTTTTATCCCCCCAAAACGATAATTACAAGCATCCTTGTATCTTTCTATCCTTTGAGAACCTATTGTCATCAGTTAAAGGTGCGGGTTACGATGACATATACGGGTATCAGTCTCACCAGCAGGTGATCATGAAATCTTCCTCTCGAAGACTAAGATTTAGAATTGTCAAGGCCGGGCACGGTGGCTCACGCCTGTAATCCCAGCACTTTGGGAGGCCGAGGCAGGTGGATCACGAGGTCAGGAGTTGGAGACCAGCCTGGCCAACGTGATGAAGCCCCATCTCTACTAAAAATGCAAAAATTAGCCTGGTGTTGTGGCGGGCGCCTGTAATCTCAGCTACTCAGGAGGCTGAGGCAGGAGAATCGCTTGAACCCAGGAGGCGGAGGTTGCAGTGAGCCGAGATTGCGCCACTGCACTCCAGTCTGCGCGACAGAGCAAGACTCCATCTCAAAAAAAAAAAAAAAAAAAAAAAAAGATTTAGAAATGTCATCTACTCTACCGTACTCCAGGAGCTAGCTCCCGTTTTTTGTCCCACATCTAAATCTTGTCTTATTCAGTGATTCTAGGCCATCAGTAGAGATCTCAGCACGATGCTTTCAACTTGTATCCTTTGGGCTCTCTGGTTGTCAGCTCTCGCCTCAACAGACTTTCGTGTACACATATGACCAGCCCTTTATATCCACTGGTGGTGGCTGGGTACAGTGGTTCGTGCCCATTATCCCAGCACTTTCGGAGGCCAATGCAGGTGGATCTCTTGAGCCCAGGAGTTCAAGACTAGCCTGGGCAACATGGCAAAACCCCGTCTCTATAAGAAATACAAAAATTAGCTGGGCACGGTGGTGTGTACCTATAGTCTCCGGTACTTGGGAGGCTGAGATGGGAGGATCAGTTGAGCCTGGGAGACAGAGGTTGTGGTAAGCCAAGATAGGGCCACTGCATCCAGCCTGGGCGACAGAGCGAGACCCTGTCTCAAAAAATAAAAATAAATTAAATCCACTGGTGGTAGAGAAAGATGAAACAAACACCACTTCTGTAGGGAATTTGGTTCTACAGGGCAGGTTCGTTTCAGTGGGAATAGCTGGGATAAGTTAAAAAATGGATCTAATGGAGTCTGTATCTTCACTCTGAGTCTCTGCAAGTGAAGATTCTCTTCCTCCTTGTTGATGGCTTGACTGTGATGTAATCAAATTTCCAGTGTTTTCAGGATGGTAATGTAGTGACTTTATGGGTGCTCTGTACCATCTTGCGTTTCTATTTGGTCAGGGATCACAGGGACTCTCCTTTCTCTTCCGCCATTCTCTAGTATTTAGACGAAGACCAGACGAGGTAGCTCTCAAAACTAAATCTGACCCGATGCTTAACCTTGTTATCCTTTCCCTCTTCATCACTTTAAGGTCTTGATGTCTTGTCTTGAAATCTGAAAGGCCAGCAGCACCCACTTTTCTTTCCCATGTTTCTTGGCCTTAGGTCCCAGGTTAAAAAAAACAAAAAAACTCACTTAAGCATTTAGGTCTACAATTGCTATTTTTGGCCTGATCTAGCATTCTAGCCCTTCTGGAGGGGGAAGAAACATCCGGCCAGGTGATCCCCTGCTACTGAACAGCTGACAGCTGTTGGGAGAGGCAATCCACTATGAACCCCAAGCATCCTTGCACCTCCTGGCTGGGTATGCCAAGAACGCAAGGTCCTGGCCATTTTTTTGAGAGAGTTCCACTCTTGTCACCCAGGCTGGAGTGCAGTGGTGCGATCTTGGCTCACTGCAACCTCCACCTCCCAGGTTCAAGCAATTCTCCTGCCTCAGCCTCCCAAGTAGCTGGGATTACAGGCGCGCATCACTGCACCCAGCTAATTTTTGCATTTTTAGTAGAGACAAGGTTTCACCATGTTAGCCAGGCTGACCACTTTTTATGCTGGACATTCCTCAGCGTTGTCTGTAGTGAGCAGATAAGTTAATGTCTTTTTCTGGAACAAAGAGCAGCCTCACTGAGTGCTTGCTATAAAACAACAGGCTCAGCCGGGTGCGGTGGCGCACACCTGTAATCCCAGCACTTTGGGAGGCTGAGGCGGGTGGAACACCTGAGGTCAGGAGTTTGAGACCAGCCTGGCCAACATGGCAAAAACCCCATCTTTACTAAAAATACAAAAATTAGCCAGGCGTGGTGGTGTGTGCCTGTAATCCCAGCTACTCGGGAGGCCGAGGCACGAGAATCGCTTGAACCCGGGAGGCAGAGGTTGCAGTGAGCCACGATTGCACAACTGCACTTCAGCCTGGACAAAGGCTCCCCAAGCCTAATGTTCTTTTCCTGTAGCAAAACCCACTGCATGTGCAGGCATCCCTCCGGGCCCTTTGCATCGTACCTGTAGGACTTGGGTGCAAGTGTGAACTGACAGGCTCTTACTGCTTGCTGTGCTGTACTAAAGCCCTTTGTCTTTATCCCAGGAGTCTCATGAAATAACAGACCTACTTAATTAGCTTGCAAGAGGAGTACAAATCCCAGACCCTAATAAATGACCTTAAAATTGTGATATACCCAAATCACCTATTTTTCATTTTTACAATTTAAATGTTTTTTATAGCGACAGAGTCTTGCTATGTTGCCCAGGCTGGTCTTCCAACTCCAGAGAGCTCAAGTGATCCTCCTGCCTCGGCCTCTCAAAGTGCTGAGATTAAAGGCGTGAACCATTGCCCCGGCCCAAATCACCTGTTTCTCTGATAGTAATCTGGCAATTTTATGAGTGTCTAACATTGTTTTCTATGTGGTCTTCAGAATTGCTAAGATATGAGGCAACCTATAAGCTCTGGGGTTGGCAAATTATGACCTACTTGTTTTTGAAAATAAAATTGTATTGGAACACAGTCACACACTTATCTATTGTCTATGGCTATCTTTGTGTTACAACAGCAAAGGTAAGTAGCTGTGATAGTGACCACATAGCCTGGCAGCCTAAAATACTGGCCGTCTATTCCTTTAAGAAGTTTGCTGACCCCGTAAGAAGTCATTCCTCATCTAGAGCAATGGATCACATGGCAAACCACCTTTGAAGGCGAGCTTAGTCTGTTTCAAAGCCAGCCAAGGTAAGACTTTTTCTCCAAAGCTGTAAATACACAAAGATTTGTCAGGAAATATTTTCTACATGGTACTTCATTCAGGGGTTATCAATCAGTAGGGGCCATGTATGTAAGAGCTATACAGATAGAGACTATAGGATCTGACTAGAAAGCCCATTTCCAGTACTAGGTGAGTGATTAAAACCAACTGCATCAGAAGAAAGCATCTTGTCAAAATTACTATTTGTGAACTAAAACAAAGGACACATTCCCACTAGAACAGAAATAAATTTTAATTCATTGAAAAGTGCAGCAGTGAACAGGGTCCTTTTGAAGGGCACTTTCTAAGTCAAATGACTGAAATGACACAGAGCAAGGGCAGAATAGGAACAGAGGATGCAAACACAGGAAGTTACAAAATTCAGTGGGAACTAAGTGGTGATAAAACTCAAGAACCTAACTCTACCCATCTAATTCCACTGGTGGATCAGTTGAAATAACTTTTGCTTTCTTTAGTATGAATCCTGGGACAACTTTCCTTTAAAAAAGCACTAAACCTTAGTTTAGACACTTAATAAGTTTAAGAACACTTCTCACAGAATAAGGTAAAACTTCCATGGCCACCATGACTATTTTGTACAAGAGCCCTACTGTTGTCAATTACAATGTGTTTGCGGGCCGGGCACAGTGGCTCACACCTGTAGTCCCAGCACTTTGGGAGGTCGAGGCGGGTGAATCGCCTGAGGTCAGGAGTTCAATCAGCCTGGCCAACATGGTGAAACCCCGTCTCTACTAAAGTTACAAAAATCAGCCAGGCATGGTGGCGGGCACCTGTAATCTCAGCTACTTGGGAGGCTGAGGCAGGAGAATTGCTGGAACCCAGGAGGTGGAAATTGCAGTGAGGCGAGATCATGCCATTGCACTCCAGCCCAGGTGACAACAGCGAGACTTCATCTCCAAAAAAAAAAAAAAAGAGTGTTTGCAACAGCACCGTTTGTCAAATCCAAAGATGCTCAAAAGGTGTTCCCTACTTTGCATGAGAGGGAGAGTTTTGTAACAGGAAATCGTATAAGGCAAACTCTCTATTCATTCCTAAGGCCTCTGTTCATTCCTAATGTTTATAGGGTTCTCTATTCTGAAGGGCACCAACATGGACCTCACCTTCTTAACATGGAAAATCAAAATCTAAATGAATACAATTAAAAGGAGGAGGCAAGCTTCTTGCAGTGGGTCCCTAAAACATTATGAAAACATCAGTGCATTGTGTAGTCTGTTACGCTATCAACTGAGGTCTCTTTATGAAAGATTTTAGCACAGATTCAGAATGGAGCCAGTCCAAGAAAAAAAGCAGAATTGAAAGCTACTTGAAGGTTAGACAGGAAATATACCAAAAATAGAAGAGCGTAGAGACAGGGCCGCACCACACCCCACCAGGCAAGCTCACCCACTGAACTGAGCGTAAGAATGGCGTGGCAGAGGTGCCGTCAGCAGCTGACTATGTCACTCTTATGAGTTCTGCTCTTAGAAACCAGCATAAAACTGAATAATCTGCAAATAACCAGCAAAAAACTGAATGACATCACAGTCCAAGACCTGGTAAGAGTTGGTTTCTTTTTATTTGGAAATAACTATGGTCAACTTTCATTAATGTGGAAGTTGACTGATAATGTTAAGAATCAAAGTGAAAAAGAAAGCCAATACCCATATTCAACAATGTAGTTTGCTTTTAGTTACAACATTTTTTGAATTTCCTCTTCTAAAACATTCACAGCAGAGGTGTCCATTTCACTTGCCTATTTCACCTCTAGATACCACCTCAGTTGCTGGGATCATGTGAGGTAAAGGAATAAATCCAATGGCTATTAGCCCAATATGACTATCTGCAATTCTGATAGAAAAGCTACTTTCAGCCATGTCTTACAAAGTGCTTAAAGCTGGACAGAAGACTTTAAATATAGCTAAAATCGCTTATTGCCTGAGTTGAACAAGTTGTAAACCACAGCTCTTCCTCCTCCCCTGCTGTCTCACCACCAATTAGCCTTCTTGTGAAGAAAACATTAGAAATGGAACTGGTTTTTGAGTCAAGAAACATAAAAATTTAGGTGTTCTCGGCCAAGCGTGGTGGCTCACGCCTATAATCCCAGCACTCTGGGAGGCCAAGGTGGGTGGATCACAAGGTCAGGAGTTCAAGACCAGCCTGGCCAACATGGTGAAATTTCGTCTCTACTAAAAATACAAAAAATTAGCCAGGCATAGTGGTGCGTGCCTATAATCCCAGCTACTCAGGAGGCTGAGACAGAATCGCTTGAACCCAGGAGGCAAAGGTTGCAGTGAGCTGAGATCATGCCATTGCACTCCAGCCTGGGTGACATAGCGAGACTCTGTCACCCCCCACCAAAAATAAAAAAATTTACATATTCTCAACAGTGAAGAAACCTGAATAGATTTGATTTTGACAGGGGGAATACTGATAATTAACAATACTCCAAAACTCAGGAAGAGCCCATCTAAAAGGGGAGAAGGTAGGGTAAAGTAGTTGATACTTTGCACCAACTGTAAGAAAATTTTCCATCTTGAAACAAATGAAGAGAAAGGCAGAAAAATGCAGATTAGAGCCAACGACTTCATGCATGGAACTGAAATTCAAGCTCCCTGCTGGACAGGCACTTCCTTCCTTTATCCCCGGTATAGCCCTTCCACCTGTCTGTTCAAGAGCCCTGTCTTCAGAACACCCTATAAGAGACAACCCTCACCAACTCTTGGCAGTTCTTCCCTGCTGATGTTTCTAAGCCACTTTATTTTCAGATCTCAGAGGGGAGTCTCAAGAGAAGGGACCTTGCTCAATCCTTCCAGGGTTAACCGGCACTCCCTGTGGTTGGCAGCCACTGGAAAGTAGATGGCTATCACCTTCAAGAGCTATCTGGAATTGGCCTTTATCACAAGCTTACTGCTCTATTTCAGTGCAGCACCAGCCTAGAATTCCCAAAAACATGAACAGAGCTTGGGTGACATGTTTTGAATTTGCAACCTTACCACACTGTGATGAACATCATAAAAAAATGTATCTCTACTTCTCTATCACAATGGTACTTGTTCTTACTCGAATGATTCAGCTCTGATGGTTACTCTTCAAGCCATGTGATGTTAGTATTTTTGATAGTGAAGTGCTCAATCTGAAATGCTACACAGGTCCTTTGATTTTAGGTCAAGCTTATATATCAAAAGGTGTATCTGTGTATCTGTGTGTGTGTGTGTGTGTGTGTGTCCCCTAAAGTACTGCCATTTATCTGAATGGATTTACAAATTCAGACTTTAACCACATGAGGAATAATCAAGAACTGTGGCCCCAGGACAAAAAGAATATGGTGAGAGCAAAGACCTCAGGAGTGTCCTTATCAGCTGAAGGAAGAGACCAGAGACAGCCACTCCTGACACATGGGCAGAGTTCACAGTTTAACACATTGCACGAGGAAGTCAGCCGACTGGGCTGCTTTTTCAAACGGGACTTAAAGCCAGTCCAGAAACTCTTCCAGGTGTGGTCTTGAAGACTAGCTACAGACACCTACTACAATCACTTCATCAGAAAGAGGCGTGCAGGGATCCATCTGCAGAGGCTGTGTGAGGTCGCTACAGAAGATGTTTGGAAAATCTTCGAGTCCTGACACTGCCGCGGTTGCTGAACATGAGGCGGGGGTCAAACCTGTATCTGGGGAGGAAAAACCAAATGTAACATTAGCTCTCGCTAGTTTCTCACTCAGAATATTATTCAGTGGAAAGGATAGCACGAATTGGTGTAAAAGAAACAAATCACCAGAAGGGACTCTAGTGAGAAAGTCTATGGTACAAAACGTGAGCCCTCGACAGTTCCGAACATTTTCATCACCAGTCAGCACACACAAAGTCACACAGTGCAAGTCAAGAGGAGAAAAACAAGTAGGTTAATCCTGAAAGGTGTCAGAAGGCAGCAAGATTTGAGATTTTTTTCTTTTGAGGGAGTAGGGGTGGATCAATTGTTGCATTATTATAGTGCTTGTGTTCAAGTCACCCTTATTTTATTTAATAATGGTTCCAAACCACAAGAGTAGTGGTGCTGCCAATTCAGAAATGCCAAAGAGAAGCCATAAAGTGATTCTCTTAAGTGAAAAAGTGAATGCTCTTGACTTAATAAGGAAAGAAAAAATCGTACAGTGAGACTGCTAAGACCTACAGCAGACTCACCATAAGCATGAGTCATTTTTGGTGGGAGGGTTGTCAGGGGGACAGAGTCACAGTCTGTCGCCCAGGCTGGAGTGCAGTGGCACAGTCTCAGCTCAATGCAACCTCCACCTCTCAGGCTCAAGTGATTCTCCTGCCTTAGCCTCCAGAATAGCTAGGAACATAGGCATGGCCACACCTGGCTAATTTTTGTGTTGTTTTTTTCTGCAGAGACAGTTTCACCATGTTGCCCAGGCTGGTCTAGAACTCCTGGGCTCATGTGATCTGCATGCCTTGGTCTCCCAAAGTGCTGGGATTACAAATGTGAGCCACTGTGCCCAGCCAAGAATGAATCTTCTATCTGTGAAATCATGAAGAAGGAAAAAAGAATTCTAGTTTGGCTGCCACACCTTAAACTGCAAAAGTTAGGGCCACAGTGCATGACAAAAGCTTAGTTAAGATGGAAAAGGCATAAAATTTGATGGTAGAAGACACGAATGGAAACATCTTCTGACTGATGGCAACTGGGCCTGGCACTATCCTTGGGGCTTCATGCATCCACTGTGGGTTCTGGAATAGATCCTCTGTGGATAAGCGTGGGACTACTGCATTTTAGAACAGCAATTGACCAACATTTTTTGTAAAGGGCCAGATAATAAATGTTTTAGGGTATGGGAGCCATACAGTCTCTGTCCCAACCATTCTCCTTTGCTGCTGAAGCACACAAGCAGCCAAAACCAGGTAAAAGAATGTGTGAGGCTGTGTTCCAGCAGGTGGGGATAGATTGGGCTCACAACATCTGATGACCCCATCTTGGAGGACTCAACAGGCCCAAATGTTTGATAGGAAAGGAATAATAAGGGCTAAGGTATTTAAAATGGAAAATCAGATTAGGTTTAAGTCGTCCAGGCTAACATCAGCAAAGCCAGCATCTAGAACTTTAGTTATAAACTTCTAAAATGTGAGGAAGACAATTTGTTGCAGTTAAAAACCAAACAAAACTTGCTTAGGAAATAATGTATTCACTTCCTTATAGGGTGACCCTTGGGCAAATCACAACTGCAAGCTCAATTTCCTCATTTGAAATTTACTTTTTGGGCTCTAAGGGCTGTATGAAAATTCTATGAATTCTAACACTTAGAGCCAGATGTTCAGAAGAAACAGACAGCTGGCTGCATCCACCTTGCACTGGCCAACCAGCCAGGCAGGTCCATGTCCTAGCAGTGGCCTGGTCAGGGACTGTTTGGCCACACATCATAATCCAAGAGGTCCAGTTCCTTGACCCTCCATTTAAGATTTAGTCAGATGCTGGCTTTAAGTTCACAGAGTCAGCCAGAGAGTATATGGTTAAAAAGCATTAACTGCTATTGACATCTAACTTAATTTGGTTTAAAAGGACACTCTGAGCTAAGTAACTGTTGGAAATTGCAAAGTCAGCACATGTAAACTGGAAGTCTTGTGCTTTTATTTTCGGGACTGGACTTCCTATTTCAGGTAACTCGTACCAAGCTAGGACCTATTTCACTAACTTAGAGGAAAGACCAAAGCGGGTGGTCAAAATCCATGACCATTCTTATTGTATTAATGGGATTATCCATATAAAAACAGTTATTTCGTTTAAGTGATATAAAATAATGATAAGTATTATCTCCTTATATTGGTATCTGGTTTTAGTTTACTGGTGTCCCTGCCACTTTGGCATTATATACATTATTTAAAAGCAAACAATGAATAGTCTATCATCGAGTTTTTCTACTCATTCACATTCATTTGTCTCTAATTTGGACTAAAGATAAAATTTAGTACAAAGATGGCTAAAAAAATTAAGTGATAACTTTCCATCAACTTAGGACATCATTCTTCCCTCTCCTACATTCTGAAGGTAAGAACTAAAATATTCCTTTCCCAGGGAAAGTTTGATTTTTAAACTTCATGATCTTCAAGGAAAAGATAAATAACAAGCTTCCTGCCACCAGCAGCTCCACCCAGTAACACTGACACCCAGTGTTACTGCTGAAAACTTACTAAGAGGGACAGTGTGGGGAACAAATCTGACTTAACAGGTGATAGCTAAACATCCTTTATACCTCCATATCGTGCAGTGGGCTTATATATTTCAACACCTGAGTTTATACCTTCTATTTTCATTGTGTGTTTAATATCTTAAATTCACCAGCAAACATTCAAGTTTCTGTAGTAGGGGTTTCTGAGAAATGAAATGAAGACATATACTCTCGGAAGCTCTAGGGAACAGGGCAGCAGTGGGTCGCAGCTTACTTAAAGAAGCCCCAAGTGTCACCAGTGCAATCAAGTACCATGACAATAATCACAGCAGGAAAAGAAGAACCCCGTGTTTGGTGGGGAGCAGGGCTGTACCTCTGGCTAAAGCACCAACTGGCAGTGGAGAACAAAAGTTTCAAAAGCTTATTTTCCCAGCACAACAGGCTGGTGCACTAAGAACACAGTATTCTCTCCAAAGCAGAATCATCATCATCTCACAGCAAAAAGGGCTCCCTTTGCCTTCAAGAACAGCATGACTACTAGAAAAAACTTGGCCAAGTAAATGAAGAGAAAGGAAACTTACCTGGGGTCAAAAACCCCTGGAGTGCGACAGGTCGGCCCAGAACAGGACTGTAACATCATTAACCGATAGTTCATCTTTCCTAAAAGCTCTGGGTCTATGCTTTTAGCAATGTTAGTGATTTGGTCTGGGTCTGCAGTCAGATTATAGACTTCTACAAACACCTAGAGGACACGAAAGAATGGAGGAAAGAAAAGAGCAAGGGTTAGCTGTGAAGAAATACTCTTAATGTGATTTATTTCTAAATGGGAAGGGAGGAGGTAGATAAAAAAATCAAGGCCCTGGAGACTCTCAATCTGGTCTCGAGATCCTCAAAGAGCTCACTGCTTCCTTGAGATGAGGGAGCATCTGTTCTGGGGGTTCAGTTGCTTCAGGTCTCCAGCCACACAGCCTGTGTGCCTTCAGGCAGAGGCAAGAAGGGGTATGGGGAAGAAATGCATTATCTTCTGTAATTAAAACAGAACAGAAGGCAGGAGCTTCCAATGGCAAGGTCTCAGAAACAAGACTTGGCAATAAAGTTACTAAAGCAAGAGCAAACATTTAAAGGTGATTTTTGCCCTAGAATTGTGAAGTTCAAATGGGAATGGATATGAAAGTACTCTTGCCTGTGTTATACAAATGTTAAGTTTTCCTATTTTAAAAAGTAGTTGTGTATATACTGGGGAAGGACACAGTACTAATTATTATTTCTAAAATAAGACAGGTCTAACGCAGTACTTTTCCCTCTATAATCTGTATGCTGTTCTCCAAATTGGAGTCAAATGTTAGGCTAGAAAGATGGTAGGAAATTTTGCCTATAATGGTTTCAGGTAGCTGCCCTCACACTATCACTTATAAAATAGTTATCGAATTGATAAACATCATGGGGAGCAGGGAACAGGAACTGAGTTTGAGGGAAGCTCTCTTGCTTGTCCAAAGTGCTTATCAGCTGCAAATGGAGTGGAGAATGAGTCCATTTCTGAGAAACACAGATGGGCATCCGTTCCAGATGGTCAGATGAGGGTTGCCAGATGGGGCAGGTAAGCATATGCTGATAAACAGTAAGAAACCACAAGGGACTAGAGTCCATGGGATCCTTCAGATAAATCCACACCAAACTGTGTTGGCCAAAAACCACCTTCTTCCATGGATGGACTCCTGGGCCTCTGACCCCTACTCTAATCTACTGGAGCAGCAGTGGATTATGCTGTGGTGGGAACAGGAGTTTCTGAATACACCAGGTGCTGGTAAGCTTTCTAGGAAACACTCCAACTCAAGTGAAGTTGACTTCACTTAAAAGTGAAAGTTCTTTCACTCCAAACTACGAGGGAAGCTAACAGACTAAGCATTTATCATTCTGAAAACATGAACTGTGCATTTAAAGTATGTATTTGGGTGGTGGTAGGAATGGAGAGAACTCCAGAAAGATTAGAGAAGTGAGACATGGCCTTACAACGGAAGGAAACCTAAAGTGAAGCACAGATAAGAAACACAACCTCTTCCCTAGGGAGCAGCCTTGGAATTGCTATCTTATGCCACCAAGTCCAGCCAACAAAGCACCAGCAAGAAAGCAGTGGGGGAAGTGCAGGCAGAAGTCCCTCTTACCTCCTGGTCATCAAACTCGCAATACTGCAAATTCCACAACGCTGACATTGTCCTCACACAGGCATAGGTATTGTTATAAGCATCTTCACATACACAGTCTGGGAAACATTGCTGTAGGGATATTTCAAAATTTAAATGAAGACAGTTGTTGCATAGTAACAAATACCTAGTTGCCTAGAAGGGCAATCAGCTTGGCTCGTGCCAGACATGCAATTTGACAGCAATTAGAAAACCTTCCATGGAGAAGCCAGTAACTCAAAAATAGATGTGAGGCTTTGTTCCTTTGGCTAACCTGATCAAGGTATATGGGTTGTTCCATTTGTAGACTGTTGCCATCCTTGTCTGCTAAACTCTTGACAAGAATTACTTATAATGGGCACCTGTAAAATGTATGGGTTGGCAAGGAGAAGAAATCAACTCAAATGACTCTTTTTTTTTTCTGAGATAGAGTCTCACTCCCATCACGCAGGCAGAAGTGCAATGGTGTGATCTCGGCTCACTGCAACCTCCACCTCCTGGGTTCAAGTGATTCTCCTGCCTCAGCCTCCTGAGCAGCACAGGCATGCACCACCACACCTGGCTAATTTTTGTATTTGTAGTAGAGATGGGGTTTTGGCATGTTGGCCAGGCTGGTCTCGAACTCCTGACCTCAGGTGATCCACCCGCCTTGGCCTCCCAAAGTGCTAGGATTACCAGGCGTGATCCACAGCACCCGGCCCAAATGACTCATTTCTAAGAGCTACTAGGAATTATCACCCTAAAAAGTTGCAGAAGGCTAAAATGAATTTTGTGGAGTCATTTGCAGGTTAAGTTATTTATGAGTGTTTTTATCACCAAGTACAACTTAAATCTAACTTCTGTCTACCATATGATCTGTTATTGTACTTTTGGTTGGTTTATTACACTGTAACACTTTGGTGTTAGAAGAATCAATCAACTCCAAATGGAAGCCGATTTTCCCTTCTCCAGAGTGAGGCCAAAGAGTGAGGCCAACATGGCTGTTCCCCTCTTTGTGACCTGGCTGGCTGCCGCCAATGTAGGCACTCGTAATGGCATGGTTACAGGCAGGAACCACATCTCTCTACTTCATGCCTCAGTAACATCCCTAATTAAAAAAACTGGTACTGTTATTGGAAGGGGTAGAAAAACAGGGAAGAGGAATTGATAAGAACATGGGTGGATACATGCACTTGCTACATAAATTGGAAGAATTAACAGTGCACATTCTGATGACAGGTCGGCAGCATCATTTCCAAGATCACTGGATTTACCTTTGTCCATCTACTAACCACTCACAGTCAGTGACAAATGAAGAGGACTCAGATGAAAGATTTCAATACTTGACACATGGAAACCAGCACCTTGCCACGTTGTCAGTGAGAAATCTGTCTAAGTCAATTCAAGCTATTACTCACAGATACGCCAGGACTCAGGGAAGGGCATGTTGGGTCAGTGACGTTACGGCCTTCTCCTTGGTATTCCACCAGGACATCTGATCGCCAGGTCAAGTTACTGGCACCTCTCTAGATAGAAGAGTAAGTGGAGTTTCTGTGAGGCACATAGACTATGATAAAGATCACAAAGTAATTGACTGCTAAAGGGGACTTGGGAGTCAAAAGTAATTGGACTGTTCATTCAGTAACTGAAGGGAATGACTAAAACAGGTGCACATGAAAGCTACTGAGCAGCATCTTTGGTACTTAAGGGCCTTTACAAGTGATGGTCAAATGCTTTGAAAATGTAATAGTTCCTTTCCAAGGCTACTTCCATGAATCAGGTCAGCAATGGAACCTGACAAGGTAGCTAAGCAAGAATCAAAGTTACAGTGCAAGTTGCTGAAAGTCCAGACTAAAATAAATAATACTGTCATATGCTCTATGTAAGAACTGTTTTAAGCTGAGACTAAGGAACTTATAACCTAATAGAAACAAGGACAATAAGGAAATATTCCACAGACTTGTGTGCAAAGGACTGTAACAGGTTCAAAGCACCTCTTGATGGTCAGAATGAAGGTATAGTACATTAATTCACTCACTCTTCAATGCACCTTCCATGGTGTGGAAGGAAAGAAGTGGCAGCATTTGAAAGGAGCAAGTTTAAGACACAAATGGTGAAAGGAGAAAGAATCTAGGAATAGGAACAAGTTTTAGATTCAAAGAGCATGAATATAGGTTGAACGCAGACCACTTAGATGTGTGGCTTCCTGAAACCCAGGTTTCAGACAAGGAAGCAGTGCACAGTGAGGGTGGAGAGGCAGGCTGGTACCACACAGGATAAGGCCCTGAACATCATGCTGCCCAGGCTTGTCCTAGAAACAATAGGAGGTTTTTGAGCAGGGAGGTAACACAATCAAGGCAGTGATTTAGAAAAGTAAGCTTAGTGGCAGAATCTAGAGACAGAATGGAGATATGCAAAGACAGGAAGACCAGGTTAGAAGCTGCTCTTAAAATGGTCAAAGTCTGGTTGGCAGCTTGGTGAAACGCAGAATCTCGGGTCCTACTCTAGCTCTAACAAGCCAAAGCCTACATTTTAGTAAGACCTCTTGGTGACTTCCATGCATAGTAAAAAACTGAGAAGCACTGCTCTAAAAAAGTGGTCCTTAAAGTGTGGTTCCCAGGACAAGCAGCATCACCTGGAAACTTGTTACAAATGAAAATTCTTAGTTCCTAACATAGGTAGACAGCAACCTGGGTTTCAGCAAGTCCCACCGGCAATTCTAGGGAATGCCTGCTTGAGAATCACTGCTCTAAAGAATGCTAAACATGGGTGAGTACAGTGGGGAATGGGTAACAGCTTGTGCAAGGCCTTGAATGCCGCAGCCACCTGAAAAGGGGGAGTTAGAGATAGCAATTATTTCCTAACTTACTGTTCTACAATGAAACTTGAACAATCCTGTGCGGCTCAGGATTTCAGAAATCATGACTCGCTGGAGACTTAAAAAGCTCACGCTGGCTGGGCGCGGTGGCTCACGCCTGTAATCCCAGCACTTTGTGAGGCCGAGGTGGGCAGATCACCTGAGGTCAGGAGTTCGAGACTAACCTGGCCAACATGGTGAAACACCGTCTCTACTAAAAAATACCAAAAAACTAGCTGGGCATGGTGGCGTACACCTGTGGTCCCAGCTACTTGGGAGGCTGAGGCAGAATGATTGCTTGAACCCAGGCGGCAGAGGTTGTGGTGAGCCGAGATGGCACCACTGCACCCCAGCCTAGGCAACAGAGCAAGACTGTCTTGGAAAACGAGAGGAAAAAAAAAAAAAAAAAAAAAAAAAAAAGCTCATGCTGCCAAACCTGAGCCGTGAAGCTGGAAGGTGGAATTGAGTGAACTGTCAGAATTGAGTGAACTTCAAAATCCCACCCTTGAATGTCAGTGTCCAGGGGAGAAAAAAGCATCTGAGAAGCCTAGATCAGTGGTTCCTGAACTTTGCTGCATATTAAAAATCACCAGGGAAACTTGAAAAATCCCAAGGGATTCTATCTCATGCCAATTAAATCAGAATCTCTAAGGGTGAGGCACAGACATTAGTATTTTAGTTTCCGAGTGATTCTGATGTCTGACCAAGTCTGAGACTCACGGTCTGTAGGGGTTGTTAAACTTTTTTTGTAAAAGGCCACAGAGTAAATATTTAGGCTCCTGGCTATACAGTTCCCTGCCACTCAGGTAGCAGGGAAGCAGCCATCAACAATACATAAATGAATGAGCGTGGCTGTGTTCTGATATAACTTTATTTACAGACACCGGGGTGGGCTAGATTTGGCCCACAGGTTGTAGTCTGCCAACTGCTAGTCCAGCAGAACTTGCTGGCTGACACGTTCTCCATCTCTGCTGTTCAATATGATGGCTACTGAGCACATGATGTGCGGCTAGTGCAACCGAAGAACTGAATTTCATTTTTAATTTAAATAAGTAGCCACACATGGCTAATTAACTGTTCTAATACATCAGTATTTCATCGGAATAACCTCCAAAAACAAAACATGAACAAGGAAAAGAACCAAGTCTTAAGTGGCACTTTGAGAACTGTGCAGAGAAATTATACACAGCATAAGGATTTTTACCCCTAGAGTGAATCAGTTTTTTTTTCTAATTAGAAAAAAACTTAATAAGGTACAAAGTATAAGACTTGTATGAAAAGTTAAAAGATGTAAAATTTCCTCTAACTGATCTATAGCTTAAATGCAATTCCAACCAAAAGCCAACGTTTTTCAGGTAATCTGAAAAGCCGATTCTAAAGTTTATGTGGAAGACAGGGGCTAGGATCCCCATGAGAACAATAAGCAGAGAGGTATGCCTATGCAAATCGAGATTTAGTTGCACAGCTTTATAACACAAAATGATATTGGCACAGGGATAGATGGATCCATGGAGCAAAAAAGACAACTAAGTATCTATAGAGCAAAAAAAAAAAAAAAAAAAAAAAAAAAAGAGAAACTGAATCCTTGACTCATACCTTACAAGAAAAGAAATTTTAGATACATCAAGGACTTGGATGTAAGAGGCAGAGCTACAAAAGTTTCAGAGGAAAATACAGGAGAATAGCTTTCTGGCTTCAAAGTTTAGAAGCATCTTTATAAATATACAAAGGACACTAAACATTAAAAGAAACAATATATACATTCAATTCCTGGAGTGCAGTGGTACCATCTCTGCTCACTACAACCTCCACCTCCTTGGCTCAAACAATCCTGCTACCTCAGCCTTCTGAGTAGTTGGGACTACAGATGCACACCATCATGCCTGGCTAATTTTCTGCATTTTTTGTAGAGACTGGGTCTTGCCATGTTGCCCAGGCTGGTCTTGAACTCCTGGACTCAAGAGATCAGCCTGCCTTGGCCTCTCAAATTGTTGGGATTACAGGCGTGAGCCATTGCACCTGGCTCCCATATCTTAATATATGGAAAAGACAAGTCATAAAAGGAGACTATGATACACAAAAATGCAGAGGCATTTCTCAAGGGAAGAAACACAAAAAGGCACAAATGAAAAGTGATTCCCTGATCAGTAACACAATTAAAAAAAAAAAAAAAAAAAAACGGACAAAGGATCCAAATATGAACACATCTCCAAAGAAGATATACAAATGGCTGACAAACACATGATGAAATGCTAACCATCAATAGTCAGCAGGGAAATACAAATCAAAACCACAATGAGATACCACTTCACACCTACTACAATAATCACAAAGACAGATAATAGCAAGTGTTGGCTCACACCCATAATCCCAGCACTTTTGGAGGCTGAAGGGGGAGGATTTTTTTTTTTCCCCTTAAAATCTTCTTGGAAAACATGTGAGAATCTCTTGAGCCCAGGAGTTCGAGACCAGCCTGAGCAATGTAGGAAGACCTCATTTCTGCTAAAAATTAAAAAAAAAAAAAAAAAATTAGCCAGATGTGGCAGCCAGCCACTGTAGTCCCAGCTACTTGGGGGGGCTGTGGTGGGAGGATCCTCTGAGCCTGGGAGACTGAGGCTGCAGTGAGCTGTGATCAGCAACACTTCGCTCCAGCCTCGGTGATAGCGCAAGACTATCTCAAAAACAAACAAAAACATCACAACTGCATTGTTCATAATAGCCAAAGAGTGGAAACAGCCCAAATTATCTGATGAATGGATAAGCAAAATGTGATACATTCACACACAGAAGGTTATTTGGCACTAAAACAGAATAAGGTACTGACACACGTTACAATGATATGATCCTTGAAAACACTATGCTCAGTGAAAAAAGCAGTTACAAGAGGCCACGTTATGTAATTTCATTTATATGAAAAGTTCAGAGCAGACAATTCTATACAGACATAAAGTAGATTCGTGGTGAGAATGGAAGCAACAGATCTAATCAATTCCCTGCACCACAGTTTAATCAATTCTCTACTAGATATGTGGATTTCCAGTTTTCTCCTATTAGAGTGACTACTGTGTCTGGGGGTTTAGGGTGATGAAAATGCTCTTAGATGATGATGATGGTTGTGACTATACCAACAACTATTGAATTGGACACCTAAAAAATGATTTTAATTTTGAAATGGAGTTTCACTCTTGTTGCCCAGGCTGGAGCGCAATGGCGCGATTTCCACTCACTGCAACCTCCACCTCCTGGATTCAAGTGATTCTCCTGCCTCAGCCTCCCGAGTAGCTGGGATTACAGGTGCCTGCAAACATGCCCAGCTTTTTTGTATTTTTAGTAGAGACAGGGGTTCACCATTTTGGCCAGGATGGTCTTGAACTCCTGACCCCAGGTGATCCACCCACCTTTGGCCTCCCAAAGTGTTGGGATTACAGGCGTGAGCCACCGCGCCCAGCCAACACTTTAAATGAGTGAATTGTATGGTATGGGAATTAAGCTGTTAAAAAATAATTCACCTCATTATTAAACAAACAGATGCACAGTAAGACCAAATGCCACATTTCACTCACCAGACAGGCAGAAGTTAACTTGTCTGTTTTTGACGTGTGTACTCTGAAGTGGTATGTCTTATTAAACTAACCTTCTGACAGGTTATACTGATTATACTTGTATGAAAAGTATATAAAGTACTTTCCAAATTCTCAGACTTCTAAAATCTTGGGTGTTTTAAAAATCTTTGCCAGTTCACAGATAGAGGTCTCCTTCAGCTAAGCATTTCTGTGATTAGCCCTGAAGTAATCTTTTTGCATTTGTTTTGCCATTTTTAATTCTTCTACAAGTTGATTAGCCACTTTTTTTGCCCATTTTCCCACTGGGATATTAATCTTTGTTAAGAACTCATATATTTGGACTAATGACTCTTTTTACATATGCTGCCAATGTGTTCCCAACCTGTCACCTCTCTTTATTTATGGTGGGTATTCTTGGAGGAGAGCAAAAGAGGGGAGGAAACAGAACTCTAAATTTCACATGTGGTCTAATTTTTTATTTTAGAAAACTCCTTCCCGCCACAAGATTTTTCTGCCCCCCAAATTTATTATTTAATGTTTAAATTTTTAAGTCTTTACACAACCCAGAATTTATTGTGGTCTTGGCTCAGGCCTGATTGAGGGCTCTATACTTACCAAAATGGGCAAAAAGGACATCCCATCCATCTGTGTCTTATTTAGGTCATAGCCAGCAATGTCCAAAACAGTAGGACCCAAGTCAATGTTGGCAACCAGCATCTATGCAAAAGAGGGAAAAACAATCTAAAACATAGCTGGTCTCATTTTCCTTTTCTATCTATACTAAAGTTCTCTTCCCCCCACCCCACCCATGAGACAACAACACTTACCTTTTATACAGCCCATGCTTTGGTCTGTTTTATGGATTCAAATATAACTATAATAACTTACAACAAAATATAAAGTCTTACAAGGCTTGTATAATAGTATATCCCCTGGGGAAGTGACATATTTATTCTACCCATTCTGTTATTGATCAAAATGTTTTTTTGAAAACTCCTTTGGAACTGCTTTGAGTTTGCTGTGAATCATGAGAAAAATGTTGGTCTAATTATTTTATACGAAGTGTCTTACAACTTGATTATTCAGATTAACTAAATTTGACTTCAAATGAACTCCAGACATTTTGGAAGACCTCAAAAATGGAATGTTTGCCACCAATGAGAACTATTAGCTCTTTTTATAGCTTCTCAAAGGGACAACACTGCCAAAATATGTTTGCAACAGGCTGTGAAGGCTGCAGAAAATTTATTCCAAAAATATAGCAATACAAGATTTTTTAAGAGCAAAAAACTTAGATGTTTTTAAACATTCTAGAAACTAAAGGCATTGTCCTGTATTTATGCTTTGACTTATTCCCTTGGTTATCAGACTATTTTCCTTCTGCAGACAACACCTCTACAGGGCCTAATCCAGAGTAGCCTAACAGAAATATAAAAGGGACCCCACATGCAATTAAAAATTGTCCAATAACCACATTAAAACAGGTAAAACTGTATACATTTCATTTAACCTCCTATAAAAATATCTGAATATTAATATTTCAACATGTAAACAATATTTTTTTAAAAGTCGATGAGATTTAACTTTTTGTGAACCAAGTCTTTGAAATCTGGTATTTCACAATAATAACTCATCTCCATTTGGACTATCCACATTTCAAGTGCTCAACAGCCACAAGTGGACAGTGCAGGCCTAGACAGAACGTAAGCATAGAAGTCACTTGGTCACGCGCTAGAAAAATCTTCAAGCGCTAAAACACTCCATCAGGGGAAACAAAGAGGAAATGAGAAAAACTGGGAACTACAGTTTACTGTGCCAGGTATTTGACGTTTATTCTCATTTATTCCTCATCGCAGTCCGTGGACACAGTGTTTATAGGTGAAGAAATGAAACACAAGAGTGGCTGGAGCAAAGTTACCAGCTTATAACTGGAAAAGCCATCACTTACTGACAGGAAATAACAGTCTTCAAAACTGTTGAGAACACTTAGATCATCTTAGGAGAGGCCAAACAGGGAAGTAAAACAAAACAAAAACATCCCAGCCCTGCAACTATTAATTTGAAAACAAAACCAAAAGTACAGATAGGAAAGGCAAAAAAATGTTCAGAATATTATCAGGGGCCAGGTTTCCTGATGGCTAGGACAGCTCTTAGAGGGCAGAGTGATAAATATCCTGGCTCTGAATCAATTAGTCTAACTCTGCAGCTGTTAGGAATTACCGCCCAGAGGCAGACACTTTAGGAGAAAGGCAATCCATGTGTTACTCAGTGAGGGAAAAACCTCACACACAAAAAACGATGTCTCCAGGGATGATACAAGACCCACTGCTACAGATAACTTTCCAGGTTCCAAATCCCCCAGGCAAACGGAGCAGCTTGGAAAACAGTCATCAAGTGTGAGTGTCAATATGGAAGAGGTCACAGGAGGAAAGGAGGGTCAAAGAGAGACACCATCTCCAGAATGAGATCAAGACAACAAGCCATCTACAGACCCTGAAGTGTGACTAGCAGATCTTCAGTGACGCCTGTAACATGAATGAGGTGAAGCCAATTCCTCAGATACTATGATGTTCAAGGCAGTTTTAAAAGAAAAGAGGAAACATCAAAAAACCCACAGAGATATAAAATGGTGACTGTCATCTCACCAAAAATTGCAAGAGCCAACACCTGTATAATGGGAGGCTTGCTCCTTTTTTGGTGAGGTGGGGGGAAGCTTTCTTTTTGTTTTGTTGTTTGAGACAGGGTCTCATTCTGTCACCCAAGCTGGAGTGCAGTGGCACAATCACAGCTCACTGTGTCCCTGACCTCCCAGATTCAACTGATCCTCCTGCCTCAGCATCCAGAGCAACTGGGACTACAGGTGCACACCATGACGCCCAGCTAATTTTTGTATTATTAATTTTTAGCAGAGATGGGGTTTCTGCCACGCTGCCCGGGCTGGTCTCAAATTTCTGAATTCAAGTGATCCGCCTGCCTTGGCCTCCCCAAGTGCTGGGATTACAGGTGTGAGCCACTGCACCCAGCCGAGGCTCTTTCTAATGGCATTTTGCTCTCTGGAGAGAAAGGGGTAAGATCCAGTATAAATCCAAAGTCACTAAGATTCAGCACAAGTACCGTAAGCACAAGTCATTCCAGGACTCCTTCTCCCTAGAAATCTATAATTATCACACTCCCCTAAATATAATGGATAAACTGCCTCCTCTTCTAAAATGTTATCTGAATAAGCAGACAGTCTCAAAATTAGCATACTATATCAGGAGATGGGAGACTTCTAGCGAACAGCAAGTATGAATGAAGAGTTAAAAAGAATTACACCTACCTCTGGTTTTTATATAACCAAGAATTTGGATGGATTCACCCATCAATGTGATGACTTTGATAAACATTAGTTTCAGGGTATTGCTTTTGTCTAGTAAAAATTTAAAAATTCATTTATGGGCTGAGCACAGTGGCTCTCGCTGGTAATCCCAGCACTTTGGGAGGCCAAGGCAGGAGGATCACTTGAGCTCAGGAGGCCAAGGCTGCAGTGAGCCATGTTTGAGCCACCACATTCCAACCTGGGTGAGAGAGTGCCTATCTCAAATAAACAAAAAATTCATTTACGGATTGGAACAGAAAAAGCTTTGACAAGACCAAAAATATATTTTTTGAGACAGATTTTTTGCTCTGTTGCCCAAGATGGAGTGCAATGGTGAGATCTCGGCTCATTGCAACCTCCGCCTCCTGGGTTCAAGCAATACTCTTGCTTCAACCTCCCAAGTAGTTGGGATTACAGGCACCCGCCACCGCACCTGGCTTATGTTTTTGTTTTTTGTTTTGTTGGTTTTTTTTTTGAGACAGAGTCTCGCTCTGTCGCCCAGGCTGGAGTGCAGTGGCACGATCTCAGCTCACCACAAGCTCCACATCCCGGGTTCATGCCGTTCTCCTGCCTCAGCCTCCCGCGTAGCTGAGACTACAGGCGCCTGTCACCAAGCCTGGCTAAATTTTTTGTATTTTTAGTGGAGATGAGGTTTCACCATGTTAGTCAGGATGGTCTCGATCTCCTGACCTCATGATCCACCCGCCTTGGCCTCCCAAAGTGCTGGGATTACAGGCGTGAGCCACCGTGTCCAGCCTAATTTTTGTATTTTTAGTCAAGACGAGGTTTCACCATGTTGGCCAGACTGGTCTCGAATTCTTGACCTCAGGTGATCTACCTGTCTTGTCCTCCCAAAGTGCTAGGATTACAGGCATGAGCCACTGTGCCCAGCCAAAAAAATAAATTATTTGATAAATCACACTCTCTCAGGTTGAGAGTGTTCTTAGCAATCAAGTATATAAATATCCTAATCCAATGAAAGTCCCTAGAAAACCCTGGGGTAGACTGGCTGTGGCGGCTCATGCCTGTAATGAGGGGAGGAGGGCTGATTGCTTGAGCCCAGTGTTCCAGAACAGCCTGGGCAACGTAATGAAACTCCATCTCTACAAAACAAAACAAAACAAAACAAAACAAAAAACACACACAAAACAAAAATTAGCTGGGCATGGTGGTGTGTGCCTATAGTCCCAGCTACTCAGAAGGCTGAGGTAGGATGATCACCTGAGCCTGGGAGGCGGAGGATGCAGTGAGCCAAGATTATGCCACCGCGCTCCAGCCTAAGTTACAGAGCAAGACTCTGTCTCAAAACAAACAAACAAACAAATAAACAAACACTCCTGGGGCTTAAATCAAGGGGTATCACGCATAGAACCTGCTTACTCTTGCTCTGAAAGAATGACACTGTTGCATAATTACTGAAAAGAACAAGATGGCAATGGGCTCTCAGAACACATCAGGTTTCCAAACAGACACCCAAACCCTGATGTTGAATTTCTGTAGTTATCAAAGAAAAGGCTCCAAGCACACCAGGAAGCACCCCAAATTCACTTAGTGAAAAGCACTGTAACTGCATGAGAAAGTGCAGAATCCCATTATCTTGGTTGCTTCAGCTGGACTTGCCCCTCAGTTCCAGTTTTCCTGACAAGGAAGAAGGTGGGTTCCACTTGATAATGGAGGCTTAACATCCTCTTACTTTCACAAAACTAGGGGAACCAAGGCTGATTTTGTCCAAAGCCAATAGGTGGTCTTCCTGACTCCCAGTTCACTTCTATTTCCCTGGGACCATGCTGTATCATTCTAGTTTTCCTACTAACCTTTTCCTTTCTAGAATTCCTTTTGCAGAACTTCTACCACCAAAGCTAAACCAGTCAGAGGAGAAAACGTCAATAGCCAATCTTTGACATCTATACATACGACCTTGTCCCAGTTCTCCCGCATAGCGAACACGCAGCTAAGTCCACCAGTCAGTTAAATGTGCACTGATCTGGCTGTCGAGGCTGCTGACAGCTCATTATGCCCAACTCACAAGCCGGTGCCACTCACACAGAACGGCTGGTACTGAGTCAACTGTGCTGCCAACACATGATACATCACCCATCATCTCTGACATTCCCTGTGCCAGGGGAAAGCTGGGGCATTTCATGCTTCTCAAAGTATACCTGTCAATGCAGCAATGTACAAACACATGGGTTCTGAGAATGCACAGACTTAACTTTCAGTCCCTGATCTGCCACTTACTTTGCAACCTTGGCAAAAATCCATTCAACTAATGTGGATGTTCCCCAGTATATGTTAGGGGATGGATATTTTAAGTTTAGATAGTTCCTCTTTTCTAGGACATCCTAGACTAAAAAAGACAAACTCAATAGGGTGTGACAAGTGTGAGGCCAGCTGGGAACATATAGGAAGGGCATCTACCCCATGTGGGAGCAGAAGTATGAAGCAACTTCCCAGAGGGAGCCCTAATCCAAAGCCCTAAAGGACAATTAACTTGGCCAGCTGAAGGGGGTGCGAGATGGGCATTGCAGAAAGAAGGAGCAGTCACTTGTACAAAGGCCAGGAGGTGAGAGAGAAGGTCCACTTAGGAAGTACAAGGAGTTCAATACAACTGCTACCTTCTGTCTCTTAAACAAGCCTAGCTTATCCTTACATCTGAGCCTTTGCATTTACCGTACTGCTCAGGACACTATTCCCACAGATCTCTGCATGGCTAAATCCTTCTCAACATCCACGTCTGCTCAAATGCCTCAGAGGCTTTCACTGACCACTGTAGCTTAAATATCTTGTGCTCCCTGACACAGGGATTTAAGAACTGATCTTGTGGCCAGGTGCGGTGGCTCATGTCTGCAATCCCAGCACTTTGGGAGGAGAAGGCAGGCAGATCACAAGGTCAGGAGATTGAGACCCCATCTCTACTTAAAAAAAAAAAAAAAATTAGCCAGGCATGGTGGTGGGCACCTATAGTCCCAGCTAGTAGGGAGGCTGAGGCAGGAGAATGGCGTGAACCCAGGAGGCGGAGCTTGCAGTGAGCAGAGATCGTGCCACTGCACTCTAGCCTGGGCAACAGAGCGAGGCTCCATCTCAAAAAAAAAAAAACAAAAAAAACCAACAACAACAAAACTGATTTTGTTTGATTGCTCCTTGCCATGTGCAAGGCTCCTTGGTGTACTGCACTGGCAAAGAAGATAATAAATACTTGTTGACTGAGCTATAATGTAATGGTTAAGTATACAGACTTTGGAGCCAGACTGCCCCAGTTCAAATGCAGGGCTCTGCTGCTTTTTAGCTATGTGATCTTCAGCAAACAACTTCTCTGCTTCCGTTTTCCTCATCTGCAAAATAGGGATAACAGCACCTCTATCTCATCAACTGTGAGGATTGAGTGAGTTGAATCAGGCAATACACTTAGAATAGCACCTATCCCATACTAAACAATACATGTTAGCTACATTGTTGAAATGGCTTCTCAGGAACCAGACTTCATTTAGATTGCTTAGAGAAGGTGAAGTTTCTGATTTTTAACATTTAGATGGCAATGTTAACTTAAAGAAAAAAAGGAACAATTTTTTCCACAGGCAGCTGGCCGACACATTTCACTATGATCTCATTCAGCCTCCTTCCCACGTGGGCTGAGGTAGCCCTGCTCCTAAAAACAGAACATGGCTGCTGACATGGTCTCCTCAATCAGTTCCAAACAACAACCTCGAGAAAACACTTGTAAGATTTAATGGTCTTCCAAACTTGCTTATCTCCTTTGAAAGAGGGAGCCTGTTTAGAAGGCACTGAAATTTGTAGGGAAAAGTGACTAGCTTTAGGAACATGGGTCTTAAAGGAAAAACACAAAAGGTAATTATGAAGGCCATTTTACCTTCCAAAAGAATTTTAACAGAACTCCATCAAGAGTGTTGTAAAAGGAAATAAGTGAAAAATAGACATTTTAAACAAGTAAATATCAAGCTCCAAAATTAAAGTACCCAATATACCCAGAAAGTCTGGCCCATTTAAAAACCCACTTAGCAATTTCAGCTTAAAGTGTGTATTTGTTCATCTTCTTTGGTCTCTCAGAACTGGGACTGACATTGAAATTGGGATATCAGAAAGGAGAGAAGACATAGCTGGCGGAGCCTGTCAATTCTTTTCTCCTGAGTGTTGGAGGACAGTATTTTGGATGAGGATGAAGGTCCTCATGACTGCTAGGAACAAAGTGCCTCAGCATTAGGTACCATGTTTGGAAAAAGACACTGAAACCGAATGGGAATGACAACAGAACAATGTGGCGTATTATGACAGTTCTAGGGAGAGAACCAAGAAAGCAACAAAGCATTCATAAGGAAAAGCCCGGCACAGGGAAAGACTAATTCCTAGAAGACATGTTTTCGATAGCCTTATACTCAAAGCGAGGTCAGGCCAGCAGCAGACATCACCCAGGAGCTGGTCAGAAATGGAGAAGCAGAAATCTGCATTTTAACCAGATCCCCAGGGGATTCACAGAAAAGCCAGAGGAGCTCTGCTCTACAAGGCAGTGGGCCCCAAACCAGGCTGCCTCTCAGAATCACCTGTAAACTTCGAAAAGGAAAAAGGCAGATGCTGGGTCCCTATTCCAGACCAAGTGAGTCAATTACACTCTTTCTGGATATTGCCCAAGCACGCAGCATTTTTCTTCTTCAGTTTTGGAGGGCAATCTTGATGCACACCCTCTTTTGAGAGTCACTGCTCCAGAACAAAGATCCAGTCTCAAAAGACAAAGGAAAGCTACGCATCCTAATGGGACATGTACATGTGGGGTGAAAATACAGATATAGAGAGCAGTGGGAAGTTAAGGGGAAAAAAAAAGGAATCACTATTTCCATTTAAAAGCTCTTCTGCCGCTCAGCCCTAGTGGGAAGAGGAACCGAACCCAATCTTCTCTCAGGAGGAAACACCTTATTTTCTCAGGCCAAATGCCTACCTGTCCACAGCACCAGCTTGCCAGGCACCTACCTTGCTTGTCTGATTTGGTTTGATCCCAGGCCCTCGAACCAACAGTGGAACTTTGATATCAAACTCATACAGCTGTCTCTTGTCTATTGGCAAGGAAAACTGTCCTGAAAACAAAACACACAAGGTAAAGATGGAGCCAAGACAGGGGCCTTGCTCATGTTATGTTTCACTCATTTAATCACAGTCAAAACTAAAACAACTTTGTTCTACTGATTCCGGTGTTTTAATAGAAAGCTGAAATTTGCCTGGAGACATCTCTTGTTACTACAAGGCAGGAAAACAACGAATTTATCTTCTCTAAATAAATGACTAGAAGGGACTCCCTGGCTTATGATAGGACAAAATGAGCAAAAATAATGACAGGAAAGTATTGAAACACAAATACATAAAAAATTATGCATGCTACTCAGCCTCATCACAACTGAATGAAGTTTACTCCAAAAACTGTCAAATAAACAAACAAAAACACCTATCCTGTGTTTCCTGAATAAACTGCATCTCAAAATAACCAAATAATTGATAAGGGGAAGTAGTTCTCTGAGGAATTCCAGCTAATAAATACAAAAGAAAGGACAGGATTACAAAATCAGCATTTTGCAGTTTCTGAGGCAATAATGAATTTAGGCAACAATCATCAATGGAATAAAAGAAAAGCTCAAAGGAAGAGCTCAGGCTGAAACCACCTGACCCATCAATCACCAGCACCCCAAAAACAGTGCAGCCAGATGCCTCGGGTCTCATGACATGATGCAAAAGGAAGCACACACCTGCAGGCGAGGATGCACCATCACCTGAAAATGCAAATTTCTATCAAGTTCCGAATCTACCAGTCTATAGGAAATGCTGACTAGAGATGAACAAGTTAAGGCACTATAAGACAGCAGTTAGCCAAATTCAGAATGTGAGACATTCTGATGGACAAAAGACCCACTTCTCCCTGCAAATTCATGGCAAATGACAAGAGTTAGGAGACACAATAACTATAGGTAGTATGTGGACTCTGTCTCCATCTTTTTTTTTTTTTTGAGATGGAATCTCGCTCTGTTACCCACGCTGGAGTGCAGTGGCACGATCTCAGCTCACTGCAACCTCAACCTCCTGGATTCAAGCGATTCTCCTGCCTCAGCCTCCTGAGTAGCTGGGACTACAGGCATGTGCCATCACGCCTGACTAATTTTTGTATTTTTAGTAGAGAAGGAGTTTTGGCATGTTGGCCAGGCTGATCTAGAACTCCTGGCCTCAGGTGATCCACCTGCCTTGGCCTCCCAAAGTGCTGGGATTATAGGTGTGAGCCACTGTGGCTGGCGGTCTGCATCTTGATACATAATAACCAGAGTCAGATGCATAATCTGGTGTTGAATCCTGGAGTCATGTGTATGGGAGTTGCTTCAAAACCTTCTAGCAACAAAAGAAAAACACACGGAGAGTAGGAAGAATTCAAAAGAGTGGCCTCATGCAGCTGAAAATCTAAGCCGGATAATGGGGGCTATTTTACTATTCTCTACTTTGTGTTTAAAAATATTCACAGGCCGGGCATGTGGCTCACGTCTGTACTCCTAGCACTTAGGGAGGCGGAGGTAGGCAGATTACCTGAGGTCAGGAGTTCAAGACCAGTCTGGCCAACATGATAAAAACCCATCTCTACTAAAACACAAAAATTGGTCAGGCGTGGTGGCATGTGCCTGTAGTCTCCGGTACTCAAGAGGTTGAGGCAGGAGAATCGCTTGAATCTGGGAGACGGAGGTTGCTATGAGCCGAAATCACGGCGCTACTACACCCCAGCCTGGGTGAGAGAGTGAGATTCTGTCCCCCCACACCCCCTCATCAAAAAAATAATCACAATAATGCATTAATGCCTAAGCGATCTCCTCCTATGCAAGCAAGTCTCAAGTGAATCCCATTCAAGTGGACATTTATATATGTGGAAAAGAAGAAAATGTTTGCTTTTAACAACAGAAGGTCCAAGTAGAAAGCATGAAAGTCAAGGACACAGAGCTGACTCATCCTGCAGCTTTTGAAAAAAACCAAAAACACTCAAAAAACAAATTCCATGAATGGCAAGAAAGTTTTCCCCACAAGACAACCTTCTTTTGGCCTTCCTGTCTCAAATGCCTTCCATACGGTCTGCCTCCAACCCATCAAGTTCATGCTCTGCCCCCACTCTAGAACACCATGTCATCTTGCGTGTGAAACAGCAAATAATAAAACCTGGTTTCTCCATGTGTGAATGATGTGGTGCTCCAACTGGAGGGGTCCTGAGGGCAAGATACTCCCTCTGGCATGTCCAGTTATAACAAGACTAGAACTCTCTGCCAGGGCTCACTGGGTGAAAAAGGAAAGACATATTCTCAAAGATCACAGCAGTACCTAACCCTGCCTCTGACCTGTGTGATAGCCATTGTCTGAGGTATAGAAGATGTAAGTGTTGTTGAGCTCCCCGGTGAACTCCAATCTCTTGACCAGTTTCTCCACAAGGTCATCAACTGAGAGGAGAGTTTGCCACCTGGATGTGAACAGAAGGTAGAAAGGGGCAATGGCTGAGGTATCACTATCTTGCCAAAACAAACAAACAAACAACCAAAAACAACCAAAAACAAAGACACCCCCATTTAAAAAAAGAAAAAACCCAAAACACTCTCCCCCAAAACTCAAATCCCCAATCTCCATTCCCCAGACCTTCCCATTGTAAAAAATAGATTAGAAAATTCCAGAACATAATTCATTCCAAAGTTAATTGTTTCCAAAGAAATAAACTCGTTTTTAAATAACCCGTTAGCTTTACTTTTTATTGGCAATAGTGATGAGAGTAGAGACAAACAGAGGAAAGAGTTGTCCATTCTCAGTACTGTGTACTACAGATTAATTCAGACAGGACTGTGCTACAAAAAAGCTTAAGATGTTTGAACTAGGAGCTGGCAAACTATGACTCATGGGCCAAAGCTTGCCCACTGTCTGTTTTTATAAAGTTTTATTGGACTACAACCATGCTCATTCATTCACATATTACCCAGGGCTGCTTTTGTGCTACAATAGCAGAGCTGAGTAGTTGTGACAGAATGTATGACCTGCAAGCCTATTAATATTTACTATCTGCCCCTTTACAGAAAAAGTTTGCTTATCCCTGGTCTACACTAAACACTTCCTAAGAGAAAGTAATGGATTTTTAAAAATTGAATTAAGATAATTTCTTGAAAATTCCAAACAGCAAGGGCAAATATTTTGATCTTGTCTAAGCTGTTGGGTCATTTGTCACAGACGACAATGGGCTCTCTTAACCAAGTAACCTTTTCTTTAAAGCAGGAGAAAAAAATTCTACCACATGGTTCAAGTTTGCAATACTTTTGCCAAGTCCTAAAACTGGGCAGTCTAATTAGTACTGGGGTCCAAAGGCCACCTCATTGAGTGTAAAGGAATGTCTCTGCTTCTGGTGCCCCATCGAAGCCTCTCTCCCACTGACCTGCTTCCCTCTATTTTTGTTTCAGAGACAACAATGTGGTGGTCCCCTCTTCATGAGCTGATTTGTAGAGTCCTTAAAACAACTCAGATTGTTACCTAGCAGCAGCTCTTACCTTTTCCTAAATGCATTATCTAAAAACTGTATTGAAGAATTAGTCATTGGAGTCTTGGCTTGCCTAATTAGCCAGTGCTTGTTCTAAAATTTAGAAGGAAAAAAATGTTAACACCAAGTCACCACAGTCAAACAAAATACTGGATTACTAGAATAGATAAATAGAATCATTTCATTCATAATTCAGTAAGAAGGAACTAATTGGAACCTGTTTAAGCAACTTCAGACCTTCTCTCCCTTCCTGCATTCCTAAAATAGAAATTTCCGCAGATTAACTCAATCTCTCATTTTTCAGCTTCCCAGCACCTCCCAAACCATAAAAGGTCTTGGCTCCTCTGTTAGCAGCATTAAGAAATTTTAGAGGATGTCACTGGGCAACTACTGGCTAAAACGAGATTACATTTACAACTCTGATTTTATGCCTTTGGTCTACTACAATTACAAAATGGGCAAGTAACTTTACCTTTCTCTAAGTTGCTTTTTTTGAGACAGAGGTGGAGGTTGCACTGAGCCAAGATCGCACCACTGCACTCCAGCCCAAGGCCAAGCTAGAGTGCAGTGGCGCCCATCTCGGCTCACTGCAACCTGTGCCTCCCGGATTCATGTGATTTTCATGCCTTAGCCACCCGAGTAGCTGGGATTACAGGCGTGCACTACATCTGTCTAATTTTTGTATTTTCAGTAGAGATGGGGTTTCGTCATGTTCGCCAGGCTGGTCTTGAACTCCTGGCCTCAAGTGATCCTCTTGCCTTGGCCTCCCAAAGTGCTGGGATTACAAGCATAAGCCACCGCACCTGGTCTGCCTTCCTCTAAGTTTTGCCTAGCCAAGACATCGGTCACCCTAGATCCTAAGGGAAAATCTTATTACAGCAATTTCCTAAAACTTCAAGTCTAAATCTGGAGGGCCCTCCCATTTAAACAAAAACATCCCCATATACTATTCTCTCTTCTCTATTCGTAAAACCCTAAGCCACCATATCTCAAACTATGCTCCTCAAAGTGTTACTAAGTTTGGGAAATGCTATATAGCATATCTTCCTGCTAGAAATTCACATTCGATCATGAATAACTCTGAGAAGTCCTGCAGCAGAGTGACTTATTTAACTCAAACTTTCCAAACTTACTTGACCATGGGAACTTTTTATTAACTTCTTTTGGAACACAGATTGCGAATGGTCCTCTAATTTAAAACCCAGTTCACTCAGCTTTGAAATTGTATTTAACAAGCACTTGCCCATAATGTGCCAGGCAATATGCTAATTGTTTCTATGTACTTGAATTCATACAGTAGTTCATAAGGGATCAAGAGCTCCCACTTCACATGAAAAAATGCAGTTAAGCATCGTGCTCATGGTCAGAACTGAGCTAGAAAGTGGTAGTTCTGAGTCTGACTTTATGACTCCTTCTTTCTATAACCTTACAAGCAATTACAATTTCTGGATAACAGACCTGAGGCAATGGAGGCCTTCCATCTTTGAACCAGGGAACTGTCTATACACCAAGCCAAATGAAGTATAAGTAATTGGCACATGAGGCAAACATATGGGTTGTCGTGGCTTTTAATCATGTCACCTGGTTCATTTTTCCATTTAACTTCCCTTTCCATCCGTATTGCTCTGTGCCACCCCTTCTTGCCATGCCTCAAAGGCTAGTGAGGGCCACCAGGAGGCTGGTGCAGTCCCGGCTATGCCAGGAGGGAGGAGAGCCTACACAGAGGTTACCAGGAGAGCCTGAGTGATATGCCTGTAAATTGGGAAAGATGGCATTCTTTACCATTCCCTGTCAACTATCCAGCTGCTCAATGGATGTGTAGCACGAACTGTATCTGTACTTGCAATGCAAGTATACTATCGGTTGTACTAGGAACAGATGCAATTACCTCTAAAACATTGTGAAGAAAAACCCACTACATGGCTCAAAGGCTTCCTGACAAGTATATCATATAGTTAATTATACTGAGTACGGCTGAATACAAGGGATGCGGGAAGCTACCGTTCCATGGATGTTGAAGTTCTTGTTTCTTGGTGCAAAGACATTCTGGAAGGCCTTCTGGTACTGAGGTGCAGCTGTCCAAGGTGAATGAGGCGCTGGAGTGGCGATCATCATGAAGAAGGGCTCAAAGTTGGACTTGTAGTCCAGAAAGTCCAAGGAGACATTAGCCTGACACATAAAAAGATTTGTCATCTCCTACCTTACCCAATAGATGAGTATTTAATAGATAAATGTCTTCTGGTGAGCAGACAGCACAGGGTCTTACTAGCTTTTAAGCAATCTTAGCACATGATCTCATGTCATAGCCATTTGCAAGCATATTGTTGGAACAAATATATTTGGTTTTTTGGCAATACTTTAAAGACTGAGAAGCATACCAACATAAGAAGGCAATGAAGATCTTGATGATTTTATATGACCTAGAAATCATGTCTCCCACAAAGAAGGAAACAGTAACGTGGCCATTTTAGTATTAACTTACACTAATGGAGATTATGGTATCTACATGTGATGCCTTAAAGAATGTAAAAAGAGAGTCAGCTTAAAACAGTGGGAAAGGTAGATTAAGTTACCTTAAACTTATGAAAATATGCAGAAAGTAGATGTCATAAATTATGCACTGAAGTAGTGAATAACATTAGATTCAAATACATCCCACTAGAGCTTTAATACATGGACTTACATTTTTCCTTTGCTTATCAGAAGATACTTTATGAAAATGAAAGCATGCTACATATATATTGTTTTTCATTGTTCTGAAGTAATTTCATTTATTCCCAACAATAACTCAAAAGATACTGACTGTATCTATCTCCTATAACCCCTCCATCTACCTTTCACTCCAGTCCCATCAGCTTCCTTGTGGTTTCTCAAATACGCCAGGTACACTCCTGCCTCAGGGCCCTCCCACTTACTGTTCCCTGACTCTGTAGCACTATTCCCCAGATCTGCACAGCTCATTCTCACCTACTTCGAGTTTCTGCTTAAATGTTATCTAAGTAACCTCATACCCTAACTAATTTCTCTAACTGATCACCAGTTAATGACACAACACATAAGACTGTGTGTGTGTAAGTAAAATTACCTTCCACAGAATCAGAGACTTTGCTTCATTTACTGCTGAATACTGGCTACACTAGGTGCTGAACTATTGAGTGAATGAATATATAATACTATGGAAGACTGTCGTTAGAAATGCCTCAGAATAGGAAAGTCTCAATTTAACCTGCTTTCAGTAATTTTTATATATAAATACCCAATGCCCAAATAAATCCAGTATCCCTATCCCTCCATTCTCATAATGGGGGCCTGTGAAGCTGCCATCTTGTAGCTTGTGAGTAAAACTGGGGTCAAGAGTAGGTACCCTTACAAAGTAAAACCTCTACAAAGTAATCTCTATAGTCGACAAGATTAACCTTTGGAAAAGGGATTTGTTGCTGGAATTTCAAGAGCATTAGAGCTGAGCCTGGCTTATACACAAAGAAAACACCCTCAGGAGTTTGTAATCAGCTGGAAATACTCTTGGGCAGTTAGACCAAGTTACTGTGCATTTATATTACCCAACACAAACAAGTAAGATTATAGGTTTTCTAGGCAGAGTCTTCAATCAAATGTGAGCCAACCCTGTAAGGACAGAGCTACAGGGCTTCTGCAACTCACCAAAACATCTGTCAGGTAGTCCACGCTATAGTTTTCACCATGCTTCCGTGCCTTCCCATTGATAGACAGGGTGTAATTATAATACTTAGAATTCTTTTCCTATTAAAAAGAGGAAAGTCAAATTTGTTATGAGGTCAGTGCACAAAGTAGAAGTCTGAATCCATGCTGGGCTAAACTATACTCTGAGCAGTGATAAGACATTAAAAAGATAATTACTCAAGTCAATACTGAATTGGAGTTTTTGACTAGGGTTTTATTAAAGACAAGCACAGTTTCAATTGTACATTCTAGTTAAAAAGCCAGAAGTAGATCAGGTAGAAAAGCAAACTACTTTGCTAAACCATGTACAATGCAGGAAAAACATCCCAGAAAGGACTGACTCACAAGTCAATAGACCTTTTTTTTTTTTTTTTTAAATATGAGACTGGGTCTCTCTCTGATGCCCAGACTGGAATGCAGTGGCACAATCATAGCTCACTGCGGCCTCAAATTCCTGGGCTCATGTGATCATCTTGCCTCAGCTTCCCGAGCAGCTAGGACTACAGGCACATGCCACCACACCCAGCTAATTTTAAAATTTTTTGTTGAGATGGGGTCTCGCCATTTTGCCCAGGCTGGTCTCGAACTCCTGAACTCAAGAGATCCTCCTGTCTCTGCCTCCCAAAGTGTTGGGATTCTAGGCATGAGCCACTACACGTGGCCACAAGTCAATAAATTTTAAGGTTTTAAAATGACTAATTGTAATAGCAAATAAAGTTATGTCAATATCAGAGCTAAATTAAACATATTCTGCATCTGTAGGGCTGCATATAATTGTCACTGACTTCAGTAATCACTCACCAAGGCATACCAGTAACTCCAACCCAGAGGAACGTGTTCTAGTCCACCTGCATCTGGGGCTCCGTACTGAAAAGCAAGACAAGTAGGGACAGTTACAAGTCCTTAGATATGACCAGACCAGAAAGAAACAGGAAATTTTAGAATCTTTTTAGACCAGTGCCTGAAACAGACACTAGTCAAAAATAAACTCTAATAATCCTAGGAACTTCTAAAGCCAGAGTTGGCAAACTACAGCCAGTGAGCCAAATCTGGCCTGATGACTTCTGTATGAACAGCAAGCTAAGAATTTGTTTTAACAATTTTCAAATATAAAAGTTAATCAAAATAAGAATATTTTGTGAAATGTGACAATTATATAAATTCAAATTTTAATAATGATAAAGAGTTTTATTGGAAGACAGCCACATTCCTGTACATAGTGTAGTGTCTGTGGCTGCTTTCACGCTACAGTGGCAGAGCTGAATAGTAGCAACAGAGACATATGACCTGCAAGGCCTGAAATGTTTACTATCTCACCCACTACAGAAAAAGTCCACACAGCCTATCCCACGCAGCCTATTCATGGGGTGAATGCTGACCTGCTGATACCATAGACTGAATAGTCCAATTGACCCTAAGTAGTTCAAATAATCAGACTATGAGCTATCGACTTATTATACATTGAACATCCCAAATCTGAAAATCTAAAACTTTTTGAGTGCCAACATGACACTCAAAGGAAATGTTCACTGGAGCACTTCACATTTTCAGATTTGGACTGTTTCAGATTTGGACTGTTCAATATCATGCATATATTTCAAAATCCAAAAAATCTGAAACGCAAAATACTTCTGATCCTAAGCATTTTGGATAAGGGATAATCTGTATTTCAGTTGCCCTGCAGATGAAACCCACTTTTCGAACTTGATTTATCTGATGAGATGAATAAAATAAAGAAACCACAGAATTATCCCCCTTTATCCTTACAAGGTTTAATGCCATCCACTTAAGGCAGAATTTAATCCCTGAAAACAAAATCTTTCTACTTTAACGGGCTCTTAATTTTATATACACATCAGATGTCCTTCAACATGCAAAGCAGTGTAAGCTGTCTTTATGACCCATAGCCCCAACCAAATGACCCAGTATCCACAGTTCCTAGTTCTCATGATCCTTTTCAAACTGACTCACCTTCCTGCAGACTCACAAGGTTGCAGATTCCCCCAATTATTGGGGGGAGGGGAGAATTAACAGAAAATCCAGATCAGGTATTAAGATCTCTAGCAACTACAGATAAAGAGTATAAGTACATTTTCTCTTTGTCTTGAACCCCTAGTTTAACTGTAAGAGCTAACCCCAAACATTCTGAAACAAACTATTTCCTTTAAGCTTGGACTCTGGGTAACAGCTAAGGCCAATGTGTGAATGTGGGCACATGGAATCTAGCCTTGACAGGTCACCGGGCGTATCCCTCCATCTAGGTCTACAAGGCTGGTGTACCAGCTGCTGGCCATATACTTTAATGACCTGCAGGACCCTGACTCTGGGTACTTCATCACTAATCTCTCCACATTTTGTTGCCACTTTTCACATTACAAAATGAGTTAAGCATTAAGTTGTTATAATTCAGAAAAGATTCTAAAAATCTGAGGAAAGATTCTAAGATGAAAAAATGTCTTCAGTTAGGTACTGGTAACAGGGAATGGAAACAAAGATACCATGACAGCCACATGACAAACAGAACTCCTGAGGAAAAAGGGATGACGCATCAGACAGCAGCACTCTTAGGACAATTTTTAAATACATGCTCCTGGGACTACTGAAAGGAAGAACAAGTACCCACATCATATAAATACACTGTACTTACCCAAATCATGTAAATATGTACATGTGTACTTATACGAACATATTTACATGATGTGGGTACTTGTTCTTGCTTAACAGGCAGATTCACAGAAAACAGCGTACACCAAGAAATCCTTTAACATTAATTGATACTAATAATAAAATTAACATGAATTATATTCACATTTTAAAAGTCATTATAAAAAAAGAAAGAGATCATTGAACATACCTCATTTAAGTATTTCCCTGCAAAAAAGGTCTGATAACCACACATTGATCTGAGAATTGCTGGGAAAGTATTTGGTTCTTGGATCTTCTGCCAGGACTTGCTACTGCAGTTCCCCTCTAGAGTGTTGTTCACAACATGATGATTATGTGGGTACTTTCCTGTCAGGATACTGGCTCTGCTGGGGCAGCAGAGAGCACTTGGCACATACTACAAAGGAAAGGAAGCAAAAAGGACAAAGTCACACAAGAAAGATGAACTTCTCATCATTGCTAAAGAGGGTAAAGAAAAGCTCCTTAATACTCTAACTTCAAATATGTCGTTTCTCATGGAATATACGTATTTTTTTCTACACATGACATACTTCAGGGCTGCTTTAAGTCACATAGTGGAGACATCAAAGCAGATAAAACAAACTGAGAATACAGATTTCTTTTTCAAGTGGCTTCTTTCTGCAGGATAATAGTAATTCTATTCTCATCTGCCATAGAGGTTTCTTTTTGTTTTTTTTTGAGGCAAGGTCTCACTCTGTCACCCAGGCTGGAGTGCAGTGGCACAAGCACAGCTCACTGCAGCCTCGACTTCCTGGCGCAAGTGATCCTCCCAAACAGCCTGGAGTACAGGCGCTTGCCACCACTCCTGGCTTTTTTTTTTTCTTTTATTTGTAGAGATAACATTCTTCCTATGTTGTCCAGGCTCATCTAAAACTCCTGGATTCAAGTGATCCCTCCACCCTGGCCTCCCAAAGTGCTGGGATTACAGGTGTGAGCCACTGCACCCAGCCAGAAATAATATTTATACATGAGGAGCACAGCATGGTGAGAGACGGGTCTTAACCAAAGATAGAATACTACCAGGATCTAATTGAGACACAGTGGTTCATTTGCAGGCTGATCTGCAGCTTTACACATTTCCTATATCACTTTAAACACTGGACACAGACTTTTTTCCCTACTGTAATTATATTTCCATTAGCTACTATCAGCAACAGACTTTCCCCATTCTACCCAATCATATTGGTACACATCACCCAGCCACTTCACAGAAAGGTAATACTAGCTTACACTTGGACCAGCAGAGAAGGAATGAGCATTTGAGCACAGACTCATGCCAAAATTGGGTATTATCCTTTTAATACTAGCAAGCCTTTTTGCCTTTCAAATTCGATTTGGCATTTTAAAATAACAGTGAGGATGAACATTCTCCACAGGTACTGACCAACTGTTTGTGTGTTCATATGCTTTGCTCATTTTTTTCCTCTAGGGCTGTTGGCCTCTTGTTACATAAGATTTAAGTTAAGGAAGAATTCAGTCATGATACAAATACTTCCCATTTTTACTTTTGCCTTTTAATTTTATTAGATGTTTGACTTCTTAAGTTTAAATTGGCAACTCTTAACTCTTTCCCTTTTTGCTTTCTGATCAATTTTATAGCCAGTACACAGTTTATCTTAATATTACATTTTGGCATCTGGTAGAGCAATTTCTCTTTTTTGAGACATTCTTACTCTGTCACTCAGGATGGAGTACAGTGGTGCGATCTCAGCTCACTGCAACCTCCGCCACCTCAGGGTTAAGCAATCCTCCCACCCCAACTTACCAAAGTAGATGGGACCACAGACAGGCACCACCATGCCTATATTTTGTTGTTGTTGTTGTTTTGAGACGGAGTCTCACTCTGTTGCCCAGGCTGGAGTGCAGTGGCACAATCTCGGCTCACTGCAACCTCCACCTCCCGGGTTCAAGTAATTCTCCTGCCTCAGCCTCCCGAGTAGCTGGGCTTATAGGTGCCCGCCACCACGCCTGGCTAATTTTTTGTATTTTTAGTAGACATGGGGTTTCACCATGTTGGGCAGGCTGGTCTTGAACTCCTGACCTCAGGTGATCCGCCCGCCTAGGCCTCCCAAAGTGCTGAGATTACAGGTTTGAGCCACTGTGCCCGGCCCAATGCCCAGGTATTTTTAAGTATTTTTAGTAGATATAGGATCTTGCCATGTTGCCCAGGCTGGTCTCAAACTCCTGAGCTCAAACAATCCACCTGCCTCAGCCTCCTAACGTGCTGGGATTATACAGCCACTGTAATTTTTTTAAAAAATTACTTTGATTATTCTCATCTATTTATTATTCCAGATAACTTTTGGAATCGTTTGAGTCTAAAACAATCTTGTTAAGATTACAACTAGAATAAACATTTTATTATATAATATTGTGTCTTAGTTGAGCACAGTGGCTCACACCTGTAATCCCAGCTATTTGGGAAGCTGAAGCAGAGGATTACTTGAGGCCAGGAGTTTGAGACCAGCCTGAGCAACAGAGCGAGACCCTATCTCTAAAAAAAAAGTGGAAAAAAAGTAGGCGAGTGTGGTGATGCATGCCTGTAGTCCCAGTTACTTGGGAAGCTGAGGCAGGAGGATTGTCTGAACCCAGGAGTTTGAGTTCAGGTCTTCAGTGAGCTATGCCACTGCACTCCAACATGGGCGACAGAGTGAGACCCTGTCTCAAAAAAAAAAAAAAAAAAGGAAAAGAAATGTATATAAAATGATGTGCATATCTATGTATCAGATATTTTTTATCTTACCACTCACATCATTTTGTAACTTACATAGGTCATAGCCATTTCTGGCCCCAACCAGTTACTCTTAGAGAGTTTATAAATTATAAATGAGGTCGGGCATGGTGGTTCACACCTGTAATCCCAGCACTTTGGGAGGCCGAGATGGGAGGATCACTTGAGCTCAGGGGTTCCAGACCAGCCTGGGCTACATAGTGAGTGAGACCTTTTCTCTACCTTTATATAAAATAAAAATAAACAATTATGAATATTTTCTTTGTCTCCCACCTTCTATTTTTCTAACTGATTACATGGAAGAAAAAAAAATTCATTTTTTCATTTTTATCTTGAATTCTAGTGATTTTAAAGGGTTTTCAATAATTCTCCTGTGTTCCTAGATAGAAAATCCAAACAATCAGAAGTAATTTTTCCAATATTTTTACCTCTTACTTCCATAAGACTTATGACAATGACTAGTCGGAACAACATTAAATGGAGCACTTGTTTCATCTCTAACAGCAATGCCCTGAGTCTTTTACCTTATGTATTTGAAATAGTCATCATAGTCAGGATGTATTCTTATAATAGCTTAATACATTACCAGGAAAGAATGCTAAAATTTCGGAGTATTTTCTAGTATCTATTGGGAAGAACAATAAATTTTCCTTCTTTCAATTACTTGTATCATGTTGGTAGACATATAATAAGCAACACCACGTAGTATATACTATAAGAAGTCAGGCATTGGCCGGGCGCAATGGCTCATGCCTGTAATCCCAGCACTCTGGGAGGCCACGAGGTCAGGAGATCGAGACCATCCTGGCTAACACAGTGAAACCCCATCTCCACTAAAAAAAATACAAAAAGTTGGCCGGGTGTGGTGGCAGGTACCTGTAGTCCCAGCTACTTGGGAGGCTGAGGCAGGACAGTGGCATGAACCTGGGAGGCGGAGCTTGCAGTGAGCTGAGATCGTGCCATTGCACTCCAGCCTGGGTGACAGGGCGAGACTCTGCTTCAGAAAAAAAAAGAGGCCGGGCGCGGTGGCTCAAGCCTGTAATCCCAGCACTTTGGGAGGCCGAGACGGGCGGATCATGAGGTCAGGAGATCGAGACCATCCTGGCTAATACGGTGAAACCCCGTCTCTACTAAAAAATACAAAAAACTAGCCGGGCGAAGTGGCGGGTGCCTGTAGTCCCAGCTACTCGGGAGGCTGAGGCAGGAGAATGGCGTGAACCCGAGAGGAGGAGCTTGCAGCGAGCTGAGATCCGGCCACTGCACTCCAGCCTGGGTGACAGAGCAAGACTCCGTCTCAAAAAAAAAAAAAAAAGAAAAAAAAAAGAAAAAAAAAAGAACTCAGGCATTGGCTAGGGCAAGGTAGCTCATGCCTGTAATCCCAGCACTTTGGAAGGCCAAGGAGGGCAGATCACTTGAGGTCAGGAGTTCAAGACCAGCCTGGCTAACATGGTGAAACCCCGTATCTACTAAAAATACAAAAAATTAGCAGGGCATGGTGGTGGGTGCCTGTAATCTCAGCTACCCAGAGGGCTGAAGCAGGAGAATTGCTTGACCCCGGGAGGCGGAGGTTGCAGTGAGTCGAGATCGCGCCACTGTACTCTAGCCTGGGCGACAAAGCGAGACTCCATCTCAAAAAAAAAAAAAAGAAAAAGAAAAAAAGAAGTCGGGCACTGACAGAAGTGCTCTACACCTATTAACTCAACCTCACAACAACTCTGAAGATGATTTTGGTACTCCCTTTTATAAATGGGGAGGAAACGGGCCAGAGAGGTTAGTTTGTCCAAGGTCACACTGCTAGAAAAGAGGCAGAGAGGGTATTCCAGACTAGGCGGTCCGGCTCCAGAGTCTGAGCACTTAAACTTAACACTGTGCTACTATTCAAGGGATTTCCTGATAGTAAGCTACCCTTACATTCGTAGACTACCATTCACTTGGTTATGTACATGGTTCTTGAAAATGAATTGATACTTTATTTTGAATTTCTGCATCTATATTTATGGGGTGTGTGTGTTGCTATTTGTCAGTTTTGGCTATCAGGGTTAATTGGGTTTTACCATGGAAAAGTTTACACAGCATACATATATCTTGATTTTTTTATAATCCATTTTCAAACCTCAAATGGTGAGGTTTAAAATAAAATTCTCTAGTTCTGAGACTGGCTTAGAAATATCTGCAATTCATCATCAATTGATAAGAGGTAATATTTCAACGAAAAGAGTTTATATCACATTAAATAAATCCTTCAAATCAGGCATTTAACAAGGAAAAAACCACATAGATCATACCAGATTCTCGAGAAGAGTGTTTCTTCTTAGAATACAAACAGTTAAATTAACAAAATTGAATTAGCTTTCAAACTTACAGCGCTGGAAAAAGTCATCCCCATCTCTCCGATGAGAGCTTTGGTTTTCTTCAGTGGTGTCTGTAAAAGTACGTAATTATCCATTAAACAATTTATTCCAATAAATTGAGACACACAGGCCAGAATTCCTGTTTGGTTACATCTTACTCAATCTTTTATTCCCAAATGGTCAGCTCTAAGCAACAGCCAAAGACAGTCCTGTATGATTCTAGAGAAAGGTTTGGTTCCAGCCAGCTCCATCCTGCGTAAAAGTGCAGGAGGTCAAAATGCTTGCAGGAAGGGAAAGTTCAGTCAATGGCAATAACATCTTTGTGCCCTTATTAGTCATCTGCCCCCATATAAGGCAGAGAGGGCAGACCTATTTCCATGAATTAATCTTTAGAAGTAGGATGTGGGAAATGATATACAAAGGGAACCTTCCGCCCTATAGAACAGAAGTAAGACAACAGTTGGATTCTGAAAGCCAGACGAGGCCCCAGGGCTGAGACTGATTCACACCTCACACACTCAGTGGTGGAGGTCAGACGCACACTGTTCAACTACCAGCTACTGTTGTCTGCATAGACCCACCAGCACCTCAGGATAAGGACTTGAACCAGGTGGTAAGCAGGCGTACACAGAACACTGTCAGGCAAAAGGCTACTCAGAAACTACTTTATGTCCTGCTTTTCATCTTTTGTTCAAAATCTAAGATCCTTACAAGTACAGAGACAATTAAGTTCCCCCTAGAGTGAGGACAAACATATGAAGACAGTCATTTAAATACGAATAAAAGGAATACTAATATTCTTCAGATTCCAGACAAAAAAAGCACTATTGTAAGAGGTCATTTTAGTTGTAATATGAGTCAGTTCATGATGATTCTGAGATACCTTTGAAACCTAAGACCATACTGAATGCAGTTTTAAGTATATTTTGTTGTGAAATAATTCCTTAAAGATCGCTAATCTAAGGCCGGGCACGGTGGCTCAAGCCTGTAATCCCAGCACTCTGGGAGGCCGAGATGGGCGGATCACGAGATCAGGAGATCGAGACCATCCTGGCTAACATGGTGAAACCCCATCTCTACTAAAAAATACAAAAACCTAGCCGGGCGAGGTGGCGGGCGCCTGTAGTCCCAGCGACTTGGGAGGCTGAGGCAGGAGAATGGCGTGAACCCGGGAGGCGGAGCTTGCAGTGAGCTGAGATCTGGCCACTGCACTCCAGTCTGGGCGACAAAGCGAGACTCTGTCTCAACAAAAAAAAAAAAAAAAAAAAAAAAAAAAAAAAAAACAAGATCGTTAATCTAAATATGTAAGTAGGTTAACAGGAGCCTCATTTTTAATAATGTATAAATGACTTTTCCCCATTGTTTTATATAAATACAAAACCTACGGAATCCATAAACTCAAAAGGATGAGGATTCTAACTTATCCAAAAAAAGCTCTGATAATTTCATGAGTAGATTCAGAAGAGGCTGCCAAGAGACGCCAGAGATGCAGAAGATCTTCGCCAACCTTCCGAAGCAAAGTCATCAACCATACTCTCCTCAAAGCCATCACTGGGTACCATCCTCAGGAAAAGAATACTGGGCTTAATGAGCCACTGGCTTGATAAAAAAAAAACCTGAGTTACTATGAGGACATTCGAAGACGAAATGAAGATTCAAAGAGTAAGTGGAGAAAAGGACCAGAGTTGACTGTATAGGACTTAATTGTCAAACTGATAAATATGTAAAACTATGAAAGAATATCTGATTTACGGTAATATTGTGTAATAACATTTATTAAACACAACGTGTGCCAGGCATTAATCTAGGTAGTGGTGGACAGAGGATAGTCCTTGCCCTCATGATCCCTGCACTCTCGGGGACTTAAAACAACTAACAGGTAAACAATCAGTCATTTCAGGTGGTGATAAGTGCTGTGAAGAGAATAAACCAGGATGATGTGATTGCAGCTGGTGGGAGGAAAGGGGAACTACTTTAGATGGGTGGTCAGGAAAGGCCTCTCTTTCAGGAGGTAACTCGTACGGAGAGCCATGCGATGAGGAGTCAGTCACGCAAAGATTCAGAAGATGTTTCAGGCTGGGTATATAGCAATACAAGGGCTGCCAGAGGAAGGAGAGAGGCACCTGGGAGGAAACAGAGAAGCCAGTGTGGTGATGGAAGCAGCTTACTGAGAAGGGAGAGGGAGGTAAGATGAGGTCAGAGAGGTAGGCAGGAGTCAGTGATGCAGGGCCATATAGGAATTTAGCTTTAGGCCCGGTGCAGTGGCTCACGCCTGTTATCCCAGGACTTTAGAAGGCAGAGGCAGGAGGACTGCTTGAGACCAGGAGTTTGAGACCAGCCTGGGCAACATAGCAAGACCCTGGCTCTACAACAAATACAAAAATTAGCTGGGCATGGTAGTGCGTGCCCGTAGTCCCAGTTACTTGGGAGGCTGAGGTGGGAGGATTGCTTGTGCCCGGAAGTTTGAGGTTATAGTGAGCTATGACTGTACCACTGCAATCTAGCCTAGGCAAGAAGAGTGAGACTTTGTCTCAAAAAAAAGTTATTAACTGTCATCTTTATACAGCTAACAATAGTACAAAAGATAATAATCATCTGTGCTTAATTGAAAAAGTCCCGGCTGGGCGCGGTGGCTCAAGCCTGTAATCCCAGCACTTTGGGAGGCCGAGACGGGCGGATCACAAGGTCAGGAGATCGAAACCATCCTGGCTAACACGGCGAAACCCCGTCTCTACTAAAAACACAAAAAATTAGCCGGGCGAGGTGGCGGCGCCTGTGGTCCCAGCTACTCGGGAGGCTGAGGCAGGAGAATGGCGAGAACCCGGAAGGCGGAGCTTGCAGTGAGCTGAGATCCGGCCACTGCACTCCAGCCTGGGCGACAGAGCGAGACTCCGTCTCAAAAAAAAAAAAAAAAAAAAAAAGAAAAAGTCCCAAACAAGAAACCATACTGTACCCAAAATGTGTATGTGTCTCTATGCAAACTAGAAGGAAAAATGAATCCTTAAGATCTAGGCAAAGACAGCGGCTGATCAAGTTAAGGTCACGCAAGAGTCTTTAAGCAGTAGCCAATTTCATGTCCTCATGTGGGCAAACATGTTTCTCTGCTCACCCCAAGCAGAATCCTTTTCATTAAAACCCTAAAGAATCATTTACTTTCCTGGTTCCATGTATAGTTGTTCTGAAATGACACTTCTGATAATTCTGTGGCTAAAAATGGAAATTGTTTTGCTTTCAATTAAGCAATGACATATTTATTCTTCCCCGGCCTGGCACAGTGGCTCACACCTGTAATCCCACCACTTTGGGAGGCTTAAGTTGGCAGATCACTTGAGGTCAGGAGTTTGAGACCAGCCTGGCCAATGGTGAAACCCCATCTCTACCAGAAATAGAAAAATTAGCCGGGCATGCTGGTGGGTGCCTGTAAACCCAGCTACTTCAGAGGCTGAGACAGGGGAATTGCTTGAACGTGGGAGATGGAGGTTGCAGTGGGCTGAGATGGCGCCACTGCACTCCAACCTGGGTGACAGAGCAAGACTCCATCTCAAAAAAAAAAAAAATTTATTCCCCTACCTTTTATCATAGTTTCTTCCATCACTTGCCTGAGGTTTTGGCCAAATGTCACTTTTCTTTTTTTTTTTTTTTTTTTTTTTGAGACAGAGTCTCACTCTGTTGCCCAGGCTGGAGTGCAGTGGCGCGATCTCGGCTCACTGCAAGCTCCGCCTCCTGGGTTCACGCCATTCTCCTGCCTCAGCCTCCCGAGTAGCTGGGACTACAGGCACCCGCCACCACGCTCGGCTAATTTTTTTGTATTTTTTAGTAGAGACGGGGTTTCACCGTGTTCGCCAGGATGGTCTCGATCTCCTGACCTCGTGATCTGCCTACCTTGGCCTCCCAAAGTGCTGGGATTACAGGCGTGAGTCACCGCGTCAGGCCAATGTCACTTTTCTTAAATGATTTTTTTTTCCCCGAGATGGAGTCTTGCTCTGTCACCCAGGCTGGAGTGCAGTGGCACAATCTTGGCCCACTGCAACCTCCACCTCCTGGGTTCAAGTGATTCTTCCGCCTCAGCTTCCCGAGTAGCTGGGACTACAGGCACATGCCACCATGCCCGGCTAATTTTTGTATTTTTAGTAGAGACGGGGTTTCACCATGCTGGCCAGGCTGGTCTTGAACTCCTGACCTCGTGATCTGCCCACCTCGGCCTCCCAAAGTGCTAGGATTATAGAGGTGAGCCACTGCGCCCAGCCGTGAATGATTTTTCAAAGAGCAACTTATGCTTCTGTGAAGAACAGTGTGTCCACCACACTACAATGATGTTTAAGTAAAATCAAGAAAGTGGTAAGAACAGTGTCCTGGCAAAATAAAAAATAAAAACAGAGTCCCACAGATACGTGGAACAAATACAATGAAATGTTAAAGATGATGCTACTATATAAAAGAACATTTCAAAGATGCCTGAAACATTCCACTATAAATCTAAATCATGTTGTAAGCACTATCTACAATCCTTTGACCTGAGTTAGTCTGGTAGGGGTTGACCACTGTTTATTTTGCCAACTATGGCAGCAATCTGCAATCTTTTTTAGGTTAGAGCTCTCTTTCCCCAAAAATGAAGATATTATATACAAAGTTTTACATGTAAATTAAGGAGTTCCATGATGTCACTGGCATCCCCGAATGTCACCTGCAGACTCACTGACCTATGATGTGATTATGCTGGTGTGGGTATGTGGAATGAAATCTGATTATCATCACAGTATTCTAGAACAGGAGAAAAAGCATGGTACTCTGAGATCATAAGATACCCAGGCTTTGTCCAGTATTAGCTATGTGAACCTTAGTCATGTCACTTAACCACCTTCCAGTTTTAGTTTCCTTTTAAGATAAGGATACTATGTACAGTAGAGGACTCCCGTGATGACTGAAGCACAAGTATAAAAATCCTCATGCTCTGCTCAGCTCCAAGTAAGTTCTCAAATGCTCTTGTCTTAGCTCTTCCCCTTGGAGTCCTATTTGGCAATTAGTGGTAGAATATTCTGAAAAAGGCTAGAAGAGAATCCAGAATTCTTGAGTTGGGAACATTAAATCTGACTTATCTCCTCTACTCAACTTTGGTACCTCTCTCCAGTAGAAACACTTATTTAAAAAGAGAATCTCGGCCGAGATAATGGCTCATGCCTGTAATCCCAGCACTTTGGGAGGCTGAGGTGGGGGGATTACTTGAGTCCAGGAGTTCAAGACCGGCTTGGGCAACCTGGAGAAATCCTGTCTCTACAAAATATTAAAAAATTAGCTGGACGTGGTGATGTGTGCCTGTAGTTCCAGCTACTAGGGAGACTGAGGCAGGAAGACTGCTTGAGACTAGGAGTTCAAGGCTGCAATGACCCTTGATTATACCACTGCACTCCAGCCTGGATAACAGAGCAAGACCCTGACTCAAAAAATCTGCTGCTGGCTTAACGAAGCAAATTGGATTAACATACTAAAAGGAAGAGACCTCAAATACACACAGACTACAGCCGTGGTTTATAAGAATTGAAGAGACTGAACTCTGAATACCTCATATTTAAGTAAAGAATTTTGTTTTCAACACCTAAAAAACCCTGACCTTTTAACTGAGTACTGTAGTCACTGCTAGAGAAGGCTTGCTTTTTCTGGACAAAACACTCTTCAAGGACCCAATTTTTTTTTTGTTTAAATAAAAAAGGAATGTTGTGAGCAGACAAGTAAGTGCAGTAGTTGGAAGAGTAGTGAAACTAAAGTGTAGGAGGAAAATTAAATCAAGATTGATGTCAACATGGCTTGGTAGAAACTAACAGACAATGAAGCATATATGGCAGGAAGAAGTGTGTAATCAAAATGCAAGCATCTTAAACATCAGCTATAAAAGACTCAAGCTCTTGAGCACAACCTAAGAAATATATTTTACAACTCGGGAAGAAAGATAGATAATGATTACCTTTATCAAGTGTAACACACACACTCACACACGGCCATTTTCTATTCTACTCTATTCCAGAGGAAATAAAAAACGTTGGTAGTCAACTGATTTCACAACTCACTCACGGGTTGGGACCATGGGCTTGAAGAACACTGAGCGAGGGTGTGTAACTACACAAGAAAAGTTAGGAACATCTTGCCTGGAGTATTTCATAGTCTCAGCATTCAGCTGAAAGCAAAAAGAGAACTGAAACGAATAAAGCAATAAAACATTTGGTTTTAAAGCGAAGAGAGGAATGCTGAACCCAGGGTTAGCGGACTCTGCCTCAACTACTCATGTCTTGGGCAAGTTGCTTTCTGGACCTCCATGGGGCAGGGGTTGGAGTGGATGTTTCCAAAGGTCACAGATTCCAGAATTCTGCAATACACAAGCAAAATTAACTCGGGGGGAAAAAAAAAAGAAGTCTTGTGACAACACCCATTAGATAGAAAATGAAACACTGACAGTCTCTAATGCAACAGTCAGGTGTTCAATCAGACTAATTGAATTTTCTTGATTCTTGTGAGGCAAAACACACCCTCAATAGTTCGACGGTCGGCCTACCAGATTAGTTCACTTCAGGCTTTTTTTTTTTTTTTTTTTTAAGACGGAGTCTCGCTCTGTAGCCAGGCTGGCGTGCAGTGGCCCAACCTCGGCTCACTGCAACTTCCGCCTCCCGGATTCAAGCGATTCTCCTTCCTCAGCCACCCAAGTAGCTGGGACTACAGGTGCGCGCCACCACGCCCAGCTAATTTTTGTATTTCTAGTAGGGACGGGGTTTCACCATGTTGGCCAGGATGGTCTAGATCTCTTGACCTTGTGATCCGCCCCCTCGGCCTCCCAAAGAGCTGGGATTACAAGAGTGAGCCACCGCGCCCAGCCCAGTCTTATTCTTATAGACATCAGATACAGACATTGTATACAGGCACAAATGTGGAGGTCGTCTAGGTCCCTCATAAAGGGGACTGGACTTGTCTTTGATCCTCTAATCCAAAAGAAAAACAATCAGGGTTTGAGTGCTTTTAGCCAGCACCTGATCCTCATTGGTTCAACCCATCCTCCACTGGTCTCCACATGTTTATCTTGAGATATTAACGTAAACTCCACAGCAGTACGGTCCAGACTAGAAGCTGTGTGTGCTGTACGCAAGTGCCTCAATCCAGAAGGGAAATGAGTGTTGCAGTCCCTAACACCGGCATAAAGGGCCTCACGTGGGAAAACCAAACCTACCCAGGGATTAGACAGCCAGTTCGGGGAGGGGGGATGGGCACCGGGAAAGAGAGCAAGAAACCGGGGAGTCAGCCCCAGAGATAGAGGGGCGGGGCAGAAACAGAAGAGTTACCATGCCGCCGAGCACTTCGTCCTGGTCGTCCGTGAGGAGCAGCACCACGTTGGGCCTCCGGGTTCCCGCTGCCACCCCGAAGACCCCCAGGCAGCCGCCCAGCACCAGTAGCAGCAGCGCTGGGCTGCAGGAGGGCAGGTGGCGGGGGCTGCCCTGCCGGAGCCGACCTGGGGCTAGAGGCAGGAGCTGCATGGCGGACAGGCTCCGGGGTGACCCCGGGACGGGAAGGAGGGACGCACAGGTAGCTGAAGGGCGAAAGGCCAACCAGCCGAAGGAAGAAAAAGCCGTGCCTTGAAGGCCGGTGGCTGGGGTCAGGCGTTTTCTCCCTAGGCGCGATCACGTGAGCCGGGGACAGGGGGCGGAGCACGCAGAGCGGTCACGTGACGGTCGGCGTGGGCGGGGCCGCGGACAGGCGCAGCCGGGAGGGAGGCACCAGGCAGTGGCGGAAAAGGGGCGGAGAACCGGAAAAAAGGGCGGAGAACGGGAAAAAGGTCGAGACCCGTGCATACCTCACGCGCAGGCTCGGGTTGCGTTCTGGTAGGACCTGTTTCTGAGTGCTTGGTGGAAAGATTTAAATTGGGGGAAGAGAAGATGAAAAGCAGGAAAGAGTTGGCAAATACTAAGCAACAGATTAAGGAAGAGACAAGAGGACTGTACTTAACAGATACTATTATCAGCTGGTGAGGAAAGTAGACTCTACCATATTTAATCTCCAAGTCGAGGGGCACTTACTCAAGGCCCAGATGTTTAATCGTTTTTTATTTTCTCTACAACTTGTGAAATAAGTCTTAACATTCTCATTTGGCTCAGCCATTAAATTTGGAACTGGATTCCAGTTCAGCTCTCAACTCCAAAGCCTGATTATGTTCTGCTTTCCTCAGCTGACATTGTAGTTTGAAACAATTTAGGGATGTCCTGATCCTAATGGTCCTTGCTGACTTTTTAAACACCCTCTTGGAAGATTTTGGAGGTTGTGCAGATCGAACAAAAATCTTGAAACATGGTCATCCAACTGCATTATTAAGTAATCTTTAGCGGGGAATAGCCCTTGAAACTAGTTCCAGATATTTCTGTGGCCTCTCTGGAACAATTTTACTTTGCCCCTCTCCTGACGTCTATAAAAACAGATCTGATCGGGCGCGGTGACTCACGCCTGTAATCCCAGCACTTTGGGAGGCTGAGGCGGGTGTATCACCTGAGGTCAGGAGTTTGAGACCAGCCTGGCCAACATGGTGAAACCCCGTCTCTACTAAAATACAAAAATTAGCCGGTCATGGTGGGACGCACCTGTAATCCCAGCTACTCGGGAGGCTGAGGCACGGGAATGGCTTGAATCCAGGAGGCGGAGCTTGCAGTGAGCCACTGCACTCAGGCCTCAGGAACAGAGCGAGACTCTGTCTCAAAACAAACAAACAAACAAAAAATCACAGAGATCTTCCTGGCAAGGTGAACTGTCAAGTCATGTCCCCACACTAATATAACAGGGTATAACCTCCTTGCTGGTAAAAGTATTTTCTCTGAGTTGATCTGTTTGCCAAGAAGAGTCTCTTAAAACTCGTGAAAACTATCCCAGAACTTAAAATATAATAAAAAATAAATAAAAATACAGAAACTCGTGAAAACACTATACTATAAGGTAAAAATAATGATGGAAACACTTTGAAACCTCATGTGTACAAGGATAGGGCTTATGCAAAAAAAAAAAAAAAGAAGAAGAATTACCTTTATTACTTTGTTTTTTTCACCACAGAGGGGTAATGTGCTGAGTCCTAACAAGGTTTGAGGTACGGGTTTGAGGTAGGGGTCGTTAATTCACACAATAGCGTGAAAACCCAATCATCAGGCTTATGAACCACAAAAGGATCTTAATACTGTTTTTTGTTTGTTTGTTTGTTTGTTTTTAAGTAAGCCTACAGAAGGCAAAAGAAGCTTTAAAAAAATTAAGTAGTTTTTCTGCAAGAAACAATTATGCCGGAAATATGGCCAGAGCAGTTCCTAGACAACCAGAATACTTGGTTACAACCTTGGCCTAGGCCAATTTTTCAAGCTAGTTAGAATAACTAATCCTTAGGTAGTCACGTTTCAAGACTTCCAGGAAGACTTTCTTACACAAAAAAAGAACCTATTTCACTGTATTGATGTCCCAAATTGTAAAATTGTTTCTTTTCTTTTTTTTTTTTTTTAAAGGTTAGATTATAAACTGTTTGAGGCCAGAAATTGTGTAATTAGTTGACCACTTTGTTCAGGATGCTGCTGTCAGAGGCGATTGAACCAGAGCAATTCCATCTTGAATAGGGGCTGGGTAAAATAAGGTTGAGGCCTGCTGTGCTGCATTCCCAGATGGTTATGCATTCTAAGTCACAGGATGAGATAGGAGGTCATAAAGATACAGGATGCAGGTCATAAAGATCTTACTGATTAAACAGGTAGCAGTAAAGAAGCGGGCTAAAACCCACCAAAACCAAGAGGGTAATGAAAGTGACCTCTGCCCGTCCTCACTGCTAAACTCCCACCAGCACCATAATAGTTTATAAATGCCATGGGACTGTCAGGATGGTACCCTCTATGGTCTAAAAAGGGGAGGCATGAATAATCCATCCCTTGTTTAGCATATCATCAAGAAATAACCATAAAAATGGGCAACCAGGAGCCTCGGGCTGCTCTGCCTATGGAGTAGGCATTCTTTTATTCCTCTACTTTCTTAATAAACTTGCTTTCACTTTACTCTATGGTCTTGTCCTGAATTCTTCCTTGCCTGAGATCCAAGAACCCTTTCTTGGTATCTGAATCAGGACCCCTTTCCGGTAACACTGCTACACTAGTGCCGAAGAGACACTGTCCCTCGTTCATGGAATTTGCAGTCTAATGGCAGAGAGATTGACAATCTAATCTTGTATCTTGTATATGATTACAAATAGACATGCTATGAAGGAAAAGTAAAGGGTGCAGTGAGCATTTAAGGTGGTGGGAGGCTTACTTAGTCTAAGGTGCCCTGAGGAAGTGATCTTTGAGTGAAATCTGAAGTTTGAGTAGGAGATAATTTGTTAATGGAGTATTGGGTGGAATGTCTCCTAGGCACAGAGTACAGTATATGGAAAGGTCCTGAGCTGGTGCATTGCAATAACTAGAAGAAGCCAGTGTGGTTAGAGCAGAGGGAGAGAGGTGGTGAGGACCCAGATTCTATTTTAAGGACTTGGGTTTCTATAGTAAGGCTAATTGGAAATTACTGAAAGAATATAAGAGAAATATAATCATACATGAACTTTTAGAAGATCCTTTAGACTGTGGCATGAAGAACAGATTGGAAGAGGACAAGTATGGGTAAGGGTAGACCAATTAGGTGGAGAGAAAAGTAGCTAACGGGCAGATTCAAATTTTGTGGGGCCTGAAGTTTATGTGCATTTGGCGAGTGGGGGTTCTTTAAGAAAAAGAATAATAATTTTAGATACAAAAGTAGGTACACAACTGAATATGTATTTAGACTAAAACAAAATACAACGTTATACATTTTTAAAAGTTGAAAAATATAGGCCGGGCGTGGTGGCTCAAGCCTGTAATCCCAGCACTTTGGGAGGCCGAGACGGGCGGATCACGAGGTCAGGAGATCGAGACCATCCTGGCTAACACGGTGAAACCCCGTCTCTACTAAAAAATACAAAAAACTAGCTGGGTGAGGTGGTGGCGCCTGTAGTCCCAGCTACTCGGGAGGCTGAGGCAGGAGAATGGCATGAACCCAGGAGGTGGAGCTTGCAGTGAGCCGAGATCACTGCCACTGCACTCCAGCCTGTGCAACAGAGCGAGACTCTGTCTCAAAAAAAAAAAAAAAAAAAGAAAAATATTACAAATAATGCAAAAATTTAAAGTAACATTTTTGTTAAGTAACCGCCAGGCATACTTCTTCATACTTTTTTCCCCTTACATTATATGGCTATATACTCTTTAATCATCTCTTCATTTGATGATAGTTTATCATATTTTCTAAAGAGAATAGAAAGATGATTTAGTTTTTTAGCTAGTGTGTTTGATCAGTATTTGCTTTTTATTAGTGATAATTCAGAAAAGTTATTTTTCACCTGCACAGTTCATTATTGGTTTTATATATATATATGTTTAGTATTTTTGTCAAATTTCAGAAAACTCTATCAAATATCCTCTTAACATAGGCATTTCGTGACATTCTGCATTTTATTTTATTTTATTTTTTGAGATGGAGTCTTGCTCTGTCTGCACTCTTGGCTCACTGCAACCTCCACCTCCCAGGTTCAAGTGATTCTCCTGCCTCAGCCTCCTGAGTAGCTGGGATTACAGGCATGCGTCGCTATGCCCGTCTAATTTTTGTATTTTTAATAGAGATGGGGTTTCGCCATGTTGGCCAGGCCAGTCTCGAATTCCTGACTTCAGGTGATCCACCAGCCTCGGCCTCCCAAAGTGCTGGGATTATAAGCGTGAGTCACCACACCTGGCCTTTTTTACACAGTTATTAATCTTATGTAGCTTTTGAATTGAAGTCACTCATTTGTCATCAAGGTACTCATTGTAATCATGTATTGTGAGTTTTATGTCATATTCCTCAATGCTAGTGTGAGATCAAATCAGAAAGAAATTTGAATATTTTTCAATGAGTTTATATAATTCACAAATTATCAGTTTAATAGCCTATTTATTACTTTAATTTGCAATTTATCTCTTCCTCTTTCCAGCTTTATTGAGATGTAATTGACAACATTATGTATATTTAAGGTGTACATGTTTTCATATATGTATACAGTGTGAAATGATTATTCTCTTCCTCTTAATGAATTACTGTTCTTCTTATGATTGAAACTTTTTTTTGTTACTCTTTACTTCTCAATGTCAGGATAATTTCTCTTTACTTTCTCATTCATCTTTATCACTTTGGTTTCGTGTCCTATTATTTTTTTTTTTTTTTTCTTTTTTGAGATAGAGTCTTCCTCTGTCACCAGGCTGGAGTGCAGTGGCACAATCTCAGCTCACTACAACCTCCACCTCCCAGGTTCAAGCGATTCTCCTGCCTCAGCCTCCCAAGTAGCTGGGGTTACAGGTGTGCGCCACCACACCCAGCTAATTTTTGTATTTTTAGTAGAGACAGGGTTTTGCCATATTGGTGTGGTCTCAAACTCCTGACCTCAGGTGATCCACCCACCTTGGCCTCCCAAAGTGCTGGGATTATAGGCATGAGCCACCACACCCAGCCTAGCCAAGTTGTTTTTTAAAGACCATGCAGCCCTTTTTCCTAATCATTATAATAGCTGTGTTAACAGATGACTGATTGTAAATGCTGTTTAACCACAGGTTAAAATAACAATCTTGTTTTACTTTGTTGAATAATGTCTCAGATGTTTTCAGTTGGCTAAAAATGTTTAAAAATTGCTCATAGGGTTTCCTATTAGAAAGTAGTGCCTAATAATTGCCAACTAATCAGTGGTTGTCATATCCAGAATAGAATAGAATATATAGTATTATTTGGTGTTTGGTTATGTGTTTGACTTACCACTTTTTTTTTTTTTTTTTTTTTTTTTTTTGAGACGGAGTTTCACTGTTGTTGCCCAGGCTGGAGTGCAATGGTGCGATCTCGGCTCACTGCAACCTCGCCTCCTAGGTTCAGGCAATTCTCCTGCCTCAGCCTCCTAAGTAGCTGGAATTACTGCACGCGCCACCACGCCCAGCTAATTTTGTAGTTTTAGTAGACACGGGGTTTCTCCATGTCGGTCAGGCTGGTCTCGAACTCCTGACCTCAGGTGATCTGCCTGCCTCGGCCTCCCAAAGTGCTGGGATTACAGGTGTGAGCTACCGTGCCCGACTATTGACTTACCACTTTTTAAACATATTTTTTCATTATTTCAATTTTTTACACAAATCTTTGTAGTAAAATAAGTCATTTTTTCATTTTGACATGTTTTTCCAAGAGCTTAAGCAAAAATGGATCCAATTCAGCTATTGGAAAATTCCTGTGGAATTTTCATTATAGGAACAATAGTACTTTTCATCATGACCTCTGAAGTATAACTTTCACTTAACATTTAATAACCTCAAAACTTCTATCTCTGGCCATGATGGAGTAACAGTGCCAGACTAATTCTCTTGCTAAAAGCAACTAGAAAACAGGGCAATATAGATGCTTTTATACAAGGGACAATAGTGAAGGACTGTGATCCACGTGTAAAGAGAAGCAAACAATTGCTCCAACTTTTTGCCTGATGGAGGGACGTTCTGAACCAGAGAGCAGGAAAGAGTATCTCATGCCTGACAAAGTTGACTTGCTAACTTTGGGTGGAGAGAGATCAAGGTTGAGGGAGATCGAGGCAGCTGGAAGTTTGCAGGAAAGAATTCCAAAGAGAAGGATGCTGTATAGATTTAAAAGCTCCATAAGTTTACACAGATGTCTTTCTGAAACTTTGCTGAACACTGAGATGTGCATTCACAGGGTGCAACACCACCAGAAGGCAAAGCAAAGAATGACCAAGGTAATGTAAAATAAATAACTCTCAGAGAGGTTGGAATGTTTGAGATCCAACCAGCCATAGGGGAAAGTCCTCCCTGATCATCAGGAGCATTCCTTAAGAACCTGGAAAGGTCATGCCCTAATAGTGGAGCTAAACTATCATGAGTAAAATGTACTCTGCACCCACAGAAACAAAGCTTGGGTACAGTCCTCAAAAGATCAGACTAATCTGCAAGGAAAGTAACTTACCTTCCAGAATAAGGCTCAACGCTCTTTAAGGGAAGACTATGAAACCTAGATATTCAACAGTATGAAATTCACAATGTCCTGCGTCCAACAAGAAAATTACCACACAGGGCTCAGGCACGGTGGCTCACGCCTGTAATCCCAGCACTTTGGGGGCTGAGGTGGGCAGATGATAAGGTCAGGAGATCCAGACCATCCTGGCTAATGACATAAAACCCCATCTCTACTAAAAATACAAAAAATTAGCCGGGCCTGGTGGCGGGCACCTGTAGTCCTAGCTACTCGGGAGGCTGAGGCAGGAGAATGGCGTGAACCCGGGAGGCAGAGCTTACAGTGAGCCGAGATGGTGCCACTGTACTCCAGCCTGGGCGACAGAGCAAGACTCCGTCTCAAAAAAAAAAAAAAAAAAAAAAAAAAAAAAAAAAAAAAAAAATTACTATACAGGGTCCCAAATAGGAAAATGTGACCCCATACAGCCTCCCAAATAGGAAAATGTAACCCCATGACCAGAAGAAAAAATTGTCAATAGAAACAGATAATAAATGATAGGGATGAAGAAGTTAACATAGATTAGTGTGTTAAAACTCCTATTATAACTTGTTCAAGTATCTAAAGAAAATCATGAGCCAATTGAGAAGAGAGGTAGAAGATACATAACTGGGCCAGGCCCAGTGGCACACACTTGTAATCCCAGCACTTTGGGAGGCCTGGGTGGGCAGATGGCTTGAGCCCAGGAGTTTGAGACCAGCCTGGGCAACTTGACAAAACCCCACCTCTACAAAACAAACAAGCAAACAAACAAAATACACAAAATTAGCTGGGCTTGGTGGTATGCTTCTGTAGTCTCAGCTAGTCAGGAGGCTGAGAGGTCCAGGCTGCAGTGAGCCATGATCATGCCACTGTACTCCAACCTGAGTGACAGAGGGAGACCCTGTCTCAAAAATAAATAAGTACAAATAAAATCTATAACTGTATAGTCCTATATCTGAAAATTCACTACATGGATTAACAGATGATTAAACAATATGCAGGGGGGAGATAAGTCAACTTGAAGATATAGCAAGAGAAAAATATCCAAAATAAAGCAAAGAGGGAAAAAAGTGAAAACAAAAATGAGCAGGGCACCTGTGACCCGTGAAACAAAATCATGGGGTCTACTATTTACATAATTGGAATTCTAGAAGAAATAATTTTTTGAAGAAATAATAGTTGCTGTCTACATATAGAGAAAACTCTGATATCAGACTCAAGAAATTCAATGAACCCCATACAGAAAAAACAAAGAAAATCATACTGGGAAACATCAAAATCAAAATTCTGGAAACTAGTAATAAAGAAAAGTAGACTTTATGACAAAAATATGAATAGAGATAAAACAGGGCATTTTGTAATGATAAAAGGTTTAATCCATCAGGAAGATACAACAATTATATATGAACCTAAGAAACAAAGTGCCAAAATTCTTGAAGCAAAAACTGATAGAAATAAAGGAAAAAGTGGACAACCCAATAATAGTTGGAAACTTCAACACCCCACTTTCAATAATAGATAGAGTAGCTAGGCAGAAGATGAACAAGGAAATAGAAGACATGAACAACATTATAAAATAGGTAGACCTAACAGAGATCTACAGAACTCTCCACCCAACAAGAGCAGAGTACATACTCTTCTCAAGTGCCTGTGGAATGTTCTCCAGGATAGACCATGTACTAGGCCATAAAACAAACCTCGATAAATCCAAAAGGATAAAAATAATACAAGTATATTCTCTCACCACAATGAAATGAAATGAGAACATGATAAGAGTTCCAGAGAAATTTGGGTAGCTCACAAATATTTGGAAATGAAACAACATACTCCTAAATAATAAGTGGATTAAAACAGAAATCAAAAGGGAAATTAGAAAATACTTGGAGATGAATGAATATGAATACACAACATACTAAAACTTGGGATACAGCTAAGATAGAGCTTGAAGAGTAACTGGCAACTGTAAATGCCTATATTTAAAAAAGAAGAATGATCTCATATCATTAATTTAACCTTCTACCTTAAGACACCAAAGAAAGCAAAATAAACCTAAACCAAGCAGAAGGAAGGAAATAATAAAAATTAGAGCAGAAATTAATGAAACAGAGGATAGAAAAAAAATAGAGAAAAATCAATAGAAGCAAAAGCTGATCCTTTGGAAAGATTAACAAAATTGCCAAATCTTGGTGGTCCCTATCATATCTCCATGTAAGTAACCAGTCTGGCCCCTGCAGAAAGGATCATGGGAAGTGATCATGGCCTACCACAAGCTCAACCAAGTATTAGTCCTGATGCTGTGGCCATGCTGGATTTGATACCTTTCCTAGACAAGATCAATACGACCACAGGTAAATTGTAAGCAGCCACCAATTTGGTGAATGCGTTCTTTTCTGTCCCAATCAGAAAAGAGGCTCAGAAAAACTTCACATTCATACAGAATGAACAAAAGACAGCTACAGTTTTGCCCCAAGGTTATGTTAACTCATCTCTGTGTCACAATATGTACTATGTGACTATGTGTTATAATACAGCCCTGACAAATCCAGAGACTGCCCAGGCATCCTGCAGAACATCTTATTCATCCAATACATTGATGACATCATGCTGATCAGGCATGATGAAAAAGAGGTGACTAGCATCTGGACACCTTGAGATACACGTGCTCCAGGGGGTGGGAGACAGGCTCTGTGAAAATTTAGAAACTTGGTACTTCAGTAAAGATTTTTAGGGGGTCCTGGGGTGTGTCATGGCATTGCCTCCGAAGTAAAAACAAACTGCTGCATTTTGTATTTCTTACTAGTGAGAAAGAAGCACAGTGCCTGGTAGAACTCTTTGGATTCTGGGTGAAATACATTGTATGCTTAGGAACATTGACCCAGCCCATATATGAAAGGCTGCCAGCTTTGATGGGGACTGGAGCATAAAAGTGCTCTGTAACAGGCAAGGCTGGCTACATAATTTCTGGGGTCCAGTGTGAAACAAAAATATGGGGTCCTTTGTTCAAAAAGCAGAAAAAATGTGCCACTTAAGTTACTAAAATATAAAAGTTTTTCTTTAAAAGTATCTTATTACTTACAAAATATATAGGGGTTATAATAATATATAAGTAACGGCCGGGCGCGGTGGCTCAAGCCTGTAATCCCAGCACTTTGGGAGGCCGAGACGGGCGGATCACGAGGTCAGGAGATCGAGACCATCCTGGCTAACACAGTGAAACCTCGTCTCTACTAAAAATACAAAAACTTAGCCGGGCGAGGTGGCAGGCGCCTGTAGTCCCAGCTACTCGGGAGGCTGAGGCAGGAGGATGGCGTAAACCCGGGAGGCGGAGCTTGCAGTGAGCTGAGATCCAGCCACTGCACTCCAGCCTGGGTGACAGAGCGAGACTCCATCTCAAAAAAAAATAATAATAATAAAATAAATAATAATAATAATATATAAGTAACAACATAATCTTAAATTTATATGATATAAATAATGAGACTTTATTATCTGATATCTTGATTGCAAGTTTCTTCTGACTTGCTTTTCTGCAAATTCAATGTTTTTTTCTTTTAAACAGGGTCCCACTCTGTCTCCCAGGCTGGAATGCAGTGGTGTAATCATAGCTGACTACAGCTTCAACCTCCTGGGCTCAAGCAATCCTCCTGCCTCAGCCTCCTGAGTAGCTGGGACTACTGGTGCATGCTACCGCACCCAGCTAATTTTTACATATTTTTGTAGAGATGAGCTCTCCCTACCTTGCCTAAGCTAATCTCAAACTCCTGGCCTCAAGTGATTCTCCCATTTTGGCCTCCACAAAGTGGGATTATAGGTGTGAGCCACCATGCCTGGCCTGCAAATTCATTTCCTAGGCCATCATATGTTTTCAGCAAATTCATTTTCAATGGATATAATTGAAAGCAATATCAGTGACTCTTGCAAATGCAAGACTGCAAATTTTTTTTTTTTTTTTTTTTTTTTTTTTTGAGACAGAATCTCACTCTGTCGTCCAGGCTGGAATGCAGTGGCACAATCTTGGCTCACTGCAAGCTCTGTCTCCCAGTAGCTGGAGGAGAATTCATGCCATTCTCCTGCCTCAGCCTCCCCAGTAGCTGGGACTACAAGCACCCCCCACCACGCCCAGCTAATTTTTTGTATTTTTAGTAGAGACGGGGTTTCACCGTGTTAGCCAGAATGGTCTTGAGCTCCTGACCTCGTGATCTGCTTGCCTCAGCCTCCCAAAGTGCTGAGATTATAGGCGTGAGCCACTGTGCCTGGCCTGCAAATATTTTTTGATAACATTAATTTTGAGAAGGATCTTTCTTCCGATATAACTGTCACTATTGCTGTTAAGACTATTTTATAGGCTGTATAGCAAAGGAATAAATTTATGACAACTTATTTCAAAATAGAAATTTTAGCACATGGGCCAGTTGTGGTGGCTCATGACTGTAATCCCAGCACTTGGGTAGGCTGAGGTAGGCGGATTGCCTGAGCTCAGGAGTTTGACACCAGTCTGGGCAACGTGGCAAAACCCCATCACTACAATAAAATATGAAAATTAGTTGGGCATGGTTGTGTGCACCTGTAGTCCCAGCTACTCAGGAGGCTGAGATGAGAGGGTTGCTTGTGCCCAGGAGGTTGAGGCTTCAGTGAGCAGTAATTGTACCACTGCACTCCATCCTGGGTGACAAAGCTGGACCCTGTCTCAAAAAACATTAGAAAGAAGGAAATTTCAGTACATGTAGAACTGACGATTCCTGTAGAATTTTTTTTTTTTTTTGAGACGGAGTCTCACTCTATTGCCCAGGCTGGAGTGTAATGGCACAATCTTGGCTCACCGCAACCTCTGCCTCCCAGGTTCAAGTGATTCTCCTGCCTCAGCCTCCTGAGTAGCTGGGATTACAGGCATGCACCACCAGGCTTGGCTAATTTGTGTAATTTTTTTTTTTTTTTTTTTGAGACAGAGTCTCCCTCTGTTGCCCAGGCTGGAGTGCAATAGTGTGATCTCGGCTCACTGCAACCTCCACCTCCCAGATTCAAGCAATTTTCTGCCTTTGCCTCCTAAGTAGCTGGGATTATAGGCGTGTGCCACCACGCCAGGCTATTTTTTTTTTTTTTTTTTTTTTTTTTTTGTATTTTTAGTAGAGACAGGGTTTCACCATCTGGCCAGGCTGATCTTGAATTCCTGCCCTCGTGATCCGCCTGCCTCAGCCTCCCAAAGTGCTGGGATTACAGGTGTGAGCCACTATGCCACCACGCCTGGCCTACTTTTTGTATTTTTAGTAGAGATGGGGTTTTACCATGTTGGCCAGGCTGGTCTCGAACTCCTGACCTTGTGATCCACCTGCCTTGGCCTCCCAAAGTGCTGGGATTACAGGTGTGAGTCACTGGACTTGGCTGAAAAATTTTTTTGAAAAGTATTTAACTCTTCCTATGGATCAGTTTCAAGTTGAATTTAATTTTTAATGTAAAGTATAAATTATTGTAATTTTGCAATTGTAAAATTGTAACTGGCGTAACAATTACATTGTAACATTTCCTTTGACATTTCCAGTAACTTTTGAAGGTCATTTGAAAAACTCCATGGCTTCAAACTTTTATACAATTCAAAGTGCTTATTTATACATTCTATCACCGTATCTCTAATTACAAGGAAAAAGTAATTTTAATTAATAATTGGCTCATCCGAAACTTCCTATGAAAATAGTGTTCTTTTTTGTCAAATACAAACATCTTTAAATTTATATTTCTATAAATTTAAGAAATTTATATTTCTTAAATTTATATTTCTAAAATTTATATTTCTAAATTTATATTTCTAAAATTTTTCAGCCAAGTCCAGTGACTCACACCTGTAATCCCAGCACTTTGGGAGGCCAAGGCAGGTGGATCACAAGGTCAGGAGTTCGAGGAGTTCGGGATATTTGATTTGCCACGTTGCAGAAGTTTTCGAAAGTAGAGACTCTAAACTCTGAAGAATTGTAATAGTTCCCTGATATGGTTTATTACAATGTCTGAGTATGCTTTTTTTTTTTTTTTTTTTGGTAATAATTTAATGACAGTGTATACTACCTGAACTGGCAATTTCTGTCCTGTCTCTCAAGCCTGAAAATTAAGATTTGTGCAAATGCCACAGAGATGGGATTTGGGAAGTAGCCAGGCAAGCTAGGCTTCCACAGCAGGTCCCAGGGCTGGCTTTATGCAGAATCCCTTTACTTTCCTACAGCTTCCACCACTGCTGCTGCTTCTCAGCTATTGCTGCTGTCAGCCGGCACTGGTCCCTACCTAGCTACTTTGGGGCCCTTAAGTGCCCATGACTGCCCTCAGGTGTGCATGTGTGACAATCGCATGGTGCCTGGTGCTGCCTGCTGGACCTCCTAGCTTGGCATAACTCCACTTCTTACGCACGTGACCATTGTCCCATATGACTGCGCTTATAAAACACCAATTTCTTCTTCTTCTTTTTTTTTTTTTTTTTTTTTTTTTTGAGACAGAGTCTTGCTTTGTCACCAGGCTGGAGTGCAGTGGTGCGATCTCGGCTCACTGCAACCTCGCCTCCCAGGTTCAAGCGACTCCTCTGCCTCAGCCTCCCATGTAGCTGGGTCTACAGGCGAATGCCACCATGGCCAGCTAATTTTTTTTGTGTGTGTGTGTTTTAGTGGAGATGGGGTTTCACCACGTTGGCCAAGATGGTCTCGATCTCCTGACCTCGTGATCTGCCCACCTCGGCAGATCCCAAAGTGCTGGGATTACAGCTGTGAGCCACCGTGCCCAGCCAAAACACCAAATTTAAAAACAAAATTATTCACCATTTCATGATGGTGATAATACAGCACTAAACCAGGAGTAAAGACCTTCTGAGAGTGGGGTTCTGTACAACATATCCATGACGCCCATCCTGGTAGCAGGTCCCAGCTGTGGTTTAAGTAGCCCTTCTGCTTGGACCATATACTCCAGCAGAGCCTAAGGTATTCCGTGTGTAAGATGCAATCTGTTGCAAACCCCAGTAGGAAAATCACAAGGCAGGCCCACAGGGTTTTGGGGCAAGGTCATGACATCTATAGCAGGAATTATATACCATTTGAAAAATAGCTCCTAGTGTACTGAGCCCAGATAGAGATGGAACTCTTAACCACGAGGCACCAAATGACCATGCTTTCTGAGTTGGGTTCTCCTGGATCTACCAAGTCATTAAGTTGGTCAGGACCAGCATTAATCCTTTGTAAGCTAAAACACTACATTTGGGAACAAGCACAAACAGGACCAGAGGGCAACAAACAAGTACATGAATAGGTAGCCCAGACTCCCATATCACTTGTCATAGTTACACCACTGCTCCTCTCTCAGCTCATGCCCAAGGGCCTGTATGATGAGCTGAAGGAGGAGAAAAAAGCCCCAACTTGGTTTATAGACAAAGCAGTGTGGTGTATAGGTGCAAGGTAGAAATGGATGATAGCTGCAATCACTCAGCATTGGCCTTGAATCATAGTAGTTAACAACAACAACAACAACACAGTAACAGGAGGAGCTTTGGGTGGTGCACCTGACCATTCAGTTTGTGTGGAAGGAAAAGTGGTCTGAGGTTAGAATATATATGGACTCATTGGCAGTGGTGAATGGTGTCGGCTGGCTGGTCATGAGCCTGGAAGGAAAATCAGAAGACTGGAGAAAGGGAGGTCTGGAGTTGTGGCACGTGGATGAACATATAGGAATAGGCACAAAATGGCCAGGTGCGGTGGCTCATGCCTGTAATCCCAGCACTTTGGGAGGCTCAGGCGGGCAGATCACCTGAGGTCAAGAGTTCTAGACCAGCCTGACCAACATGGAGAAACCCTGTCTCTACTGAAAATACAAAAATTAGCTGGGGGTGGTGGCACATGCCTGAGGCTGAGGCAGGAGAATCACTTGAACCTGGGAGGCAGAGGTTGCAGTGAGTCGAGATTGTGCCATTGCATTCCAGCCTGGGCAACAAGAGTGAAACTCCACCTCAGAAGAAAAAAAAAAAAGGAATAGGCACAAAGTGTGAAGATCTTTGTATCACATGCTTATGCCCAGCAGAAAGCATTCATGATGGAAGAGGCACTAGACAACCAATTAGACAAAATGGCTTAGCCAATTGATATTAACCAGACTTTGCTGGTGGCCACTGAAGTGCTGGTACAATAGGCATATCATTTCCTTTATTTATGCTTTTTGAGACAGAGTCTCACTCTGTTGCCCAGGCTGGAGTACAGTGGCACAACCTTGGCTCACTGCAACCTCTGCCTCCCAGGTTCAAGCAATTCTCCTGCCTTAGCTTCCCGAGTAGCTGGGATTACAGGCGCCTGCCACCATGCCTAGCTCATTTTTGTATTTTTAGTAGAGATGGGGTTTCACCATGTTGGCCAGGCTGGTCTTGAACTCCTGACTTCATGATCCACCCACCTTGGCCTCCCAAAGTGCTGGGATTACAGGCATGAGGCACTGTGCCCAGCCTACATCACTTCTTTTAAAACAATGTCACTTTCCCAGGAATTTTAGATCAGCCTGGGCAACAGGGCAAGACTCTGTCTCTAGAAAAAGAAAATCACTTTAATACAGATGAGAGACAGAGGCTTAATTTTTAGCTGATATGTATTGAGGTTTCTTTCTACTACTGCAAAGGAAAGGTTATATTCTGTCACTCTGAAATCTTGTGTAATAATAATTAAGTAGGAAATTAGATACCCAAAATTCCTGTAAGCCTCATGACTTGAATATCATTCTGCATTAATAGCTCTTATTTACTCATGGTATACTATGTATTAATATGCATTTCCTAAATTCTGTCTAAGGTTTGATGGCTTTAAAAAATACTAAAATTGGGGACGCATCTTTGCTGTTTGCAAAACTCAGCCATTCCACCCTGTGGGCTTTCGAGAGTCCAAACCAACTGAGGGTGGAAGGGATCCCCTAGCACAGCACAGCTGCTCTACCAAAACATGGTCAGACTGCTTCTTTAAGTGAGTTGCTGAACTGTTCCTCCTCACTGGGCAGGACCTCCCAACTGGGGCCTCCAGCCACCCTGCCAGTGTTCTCTGGCTAACAGAGATTTGAAAACTTCCTAAGACAAAGCTCCTAAAGGGAGGGGTGAGTTACCATCTTTGCTATTTGGGAGACCTAACCATTCCAACCTCTAGGCATTGAAGAGCCCAAGCCAACTGGGAGTGGAAGTATATCCCAGCACAGCATGGCTGCTCTACAAAAGCATGGCCAGACTGCTTCTTTAAGTGGGTCCCTGATCCCCTTCCTTCTTACTGGGTGAGATCTACCCGACCGGGGTCTTCATCCACCTTCTACAGGTGTGTTTGAGCCAGCAACAGGTGTGCACCTCCCTGGGATGGAGTTCTTAGAGGAAGGGACAGGCTGCCCTCTTTGCTGTTTCACAGCCTTCACTGGTGATACTTCCAGGTACTGGGAAACCCAAGGTGACTAGGACCAGGCTGCCAGCAAACCACAGCAACCCTACAGAAAAGTTGTCAGGTTGTTAAAAGAAAAACAAAAATAAAAACAAAAACCATCCAAAGGTCAGCAACCTCAAAGATTGAAAATAGATAATCCCACAAGGATGAGAAAGAATCAGCACAAGAATGCTGAAAACTCAAAAAGCCAAAATGCCCTCTTTCCTCCAAATGACCACATCACCTCTCCAGCAAGGGTTTGGAACCAGGCCAAGGCTGTGATGGCTGAAATGACAGAAGTAGAATTCAGAATATGGATAGGAACAAACTTCACTGAATTAAAGGAGGATGTTGTAACCCAATGGAAGGAAGCTAAAAATCATGATAAAACATCACAGGAGCTGACAGACAAAATAGCCAGAATAGAGAAGAATGTAACCAACCTGATAGAGCTGAAAAGCACACTACAAGAATTTCATAATGCAATCACAAGTATTAATAGTATAATAGACCAAGTAGAGAAAAGAATCTCAGAGCTTGAAGACTCTCTTTCTGAAATAAGACAGGCAGTCAAGAATAGAGAAAAAAGAATGAAAATGAATGAACAAAACCTCTGAGAAATATGAGATTACGTAAAGAGACTGAATCTTTGATTGGTAAAGAGATGGGGAGAATGGAACTAATTTGGAAAACACATTTCAGGATATCATCCATGAGAACTTCCCCAACCTAGCTAGACAGGCTAACATTTAAATTCAGGAAATGCAGAGAACCCCAGGAAGATACTCCATGGGAAGATCATCCCCAAGACACATAATTATCACATTCCCCAAGGTCAAAATGAAAGAAAAAATGTTAAAGGGACCTAGAGAGAAAAGCCAGGTCACTTACAAAGGGAAGCCCATCAGACTAACAATAGACCTCTCAAAGGAAAACCTATAAGCCAGAAGAGATTGGGGACCAATATTTAACATTCCTTTTTTTTTTTTTTTTTTTTTTTTTGAGACGGAGTCTCGCTCTGTCACCCAGGCTGGGGTGCAGTGGCCGGATCTCAGCTCACTGCAAGCTCCACCTCCTGGGTTTACGCCATTCTCCTGCCTCAGCCTCCTGAGTAGCTGGGACTACAGGCGCCCGCCACCTCGCCTGGCTAGTTTTTTGTATTTTTTAGTAGAGATGGGGTTTCACCGTGTTAGCCAGGATGGTCTCGATCTCCTGACCTCGTGATCCACCCGTCTCGGCCTACCAAAGTTCTGGGATTACAGGCTTGAGCCACCGCGCCCGGCCTTAACATTCTTTTTTTTTTTTTTTTTTTTTGAGACGGAGTCTCGCTCTGCCGCCCAGGCTGGAGTGCAGTGGCCGGATCTCAGCTCACTGCAAGCTCCGCCTCCCGGGTTCACGCCATTCTCCTGCCTCAGCCTCCCGAGTAGCTGGGACTACAGGCGCCGCCACCTCGCCCGGCTAGTTTTTTTTTGTATTTTTAAAGTAGAGACGGGGTTTCACCGTGTCAGCCAGGATGGTCTCGATCTCCTGACCTCGTGATCCGCCCGTCTCGGCCTCCCAAAGTGCTGGGATTACAGGCTTGAGCCACCGCGCCCGGCCAACATTCTTAAAGAAAATAATTTTCAACCCAGAATTTCATATCTGGCCAACTAAGCTTCATAAGCAAAGGAGAAATAAGATCCTTTTCAGACAAGCAAATGCTGAGGGAATTCGTTACTACCAGACCTGACTTACAAGAGCTCCTGAAGGAAGCACTAAATACAGAAAGAAGGCTGCGCGTGGTGGCTCACGTCTGTAATCTCAGCACTTTGGGAGGCCAAGGTGGGCACATTACTTGAGACCAGGAGTTTGAAACCAGTCTGGGCAACATGGTGAAACCCCGTCTCTACTGAAAATACAAAAATTAGCTGGGTGTTATGTTGCACACCTGTAATCCCAACTACCTCAGAGGCTGAGGCATGAGAATTGGTTGAACCCAGGAGGCAGAGGTTGCAGTGAGCCGAGATTGCACCACTGCACTCCAGCCTGGGTGACAGAGTGAGACTCTGTCTCAAAAAAAAAATTATATATATATATGGAAGGAGAAGACCGTTACTAGCTACTGCAAAACACACTGTAGTACACAAAGCAGTGACACTATAAAACAACCACATAAGCCGGGCGTGGTGGCTCACGCCTGTAATCCCAGCACTTTGGGAGGCCAAGGCAGGCGGATCACAAGGTCAGGAGATCGAGACCACGGTGAAACCCTGTCTCTACTAAAAATACAAAAAATTAGCCAGGCACGGTGGTGGGCACCTGTAGTCCCAGTTACTCAGGAGGCTGAGGGAGGAGAATGGCGTGAACCCGGGAGGCAGAGCTTGTAGTGAGCCGAGATCGCGCCACTGCACTCCAGCCTGGGAGACAGAGCGAGACTCCATCTCAAAAAAAAAAAAAAAACAACCACATAAACAAGCCTGCAAAATAACCAGTTAACAACATCATCATGACAGGATCAAATTTATACATATCAATAATAACCTTAAATGTAAATGGGCTAAATGACCAATTAAAAGACACAGAATGGCAAGCTGGATAAAGAACCATAACCTATTGGTATGCTGTCTTCAAGAGACCCATCTCACATGCAATGACGCACATAGGCTCAAAATAAAGGGATGGAGGAAAATTTACCAAGCAAATGGAAAACAGAAAAAAGCAGGGGTTGCAATCCTAGTTTCTAACAAAACAAACTTTAAGCCAACAAAGATTAAAAAAAAGACAAAGGGGGCATTATATAATGGTAAAGGGTTCAATTCAACAAGAAGACCTAACTGTTCTAAATGTATATGCACCCAACACAGGGACACACAGATTCATAAAGCACATTCTTAGAGACCTTCAAAGAGACTTAGAGTTTCACACAATAGTGAGAGACTTTAACACCCTGCTGACAATATTAGACAGATCATCAAGAAAGAAAAATAACAAAGATATTCATGACCTGAACTCAGCACTGGATCAAATGGGTGTGATTGATATCTACAGAACTCTCCACACAAAAACAACAGAAAATACATTCTTCTCATTGCCACATGGCACTTACTATAAAATCAATGACATAATCAGAAGTAAAACGCTTCTCAGCAAATACAAAAGAACTGAAATCATAACAATCTTTCAGACCACAGTGCAATCACATTAGAACTCAAGACTAGGAAATTCATTCAAAACTGTACAATTACATGGAAATTGAATAACCTGCTCCTGAATGACTTTTGAGTAAATAAATGAAATTAAGGCAGAACTCAAGAAGCTCTTCGAAATTAAAGAGAACAAAGATACAACATACCAGAATCTCTGGGACACAGCTAAACACCCTCATCAGAAAGTTAGAAAGATCTCAAGTTAACAACCTAACATCACAGTTAAAAGAAATAGAGAAGCAAGAGAAAACAAATCCAAAAGCTAGCAGAAGACAACAAATAACCAAAATCAGAGGTGAACAAAGGAGATAGAGACATGAAAAATCATTCAAAAGATAAGCGAATCCAGGAGGTAGGTTTTTTTTTTTGAAAAAATTAATAAAATAGACCATTAGACTAACAAAGAAGAAAAGAGAGAAGATTCAAATAAACACAATGAGAAATGATAAGGGGAATACTACCACTGAACCCACAGAAATACAAGCAACCATCATAGAACAGTATGAATACATCTACACACATAAACTAGAAAATCTAGAAGAAATGGATAAATTTATGGACACATACACCCTTTTAAGACTGAGCCAGGAAGAAATTCAGTCCCTGAACAGACCAATAATGAGTTCTGAAATTGAGGCAGTAATAAATAGCCTAACAACCAAAAAAAGCCCAGAACCAGATGGATTCACAGCTGAATTCTAGCAGATGTATACAGAAGAGCTGATATCATTCCCACTGAAACTATTTCAAAACATTGAAAAGAAGGGACTCCTTCCTAGCTCATTCTATGAGGCCAGCATCATCCTGAAACCAAAACCTGGCAGAGATACAACAACTACAAAAAAACTTCAGGCCAATATCCTTGATGAAAATTGATGCAAAAATCCTCAAAAAAATACTGGCAAACTGTATCCAGCAGTATATCAAAAAACTCATTCACCACGATCAAGCAGGCTTCGTCCCTGGGATGCAAGGTTAATTCAACAGACACAAATCAATAAATGTGATTCATCACATAAACAGAACTAAAGGCAAAAACCACATGATTATCTCAACAGATGCAGAAAAAGCTTTCAATAAAATTCAACATCCATTCATGTTAAAAACTCTCAATAAACTAGGTATTGAAGTAACATACCTCAAAAAAGTAAGAGCCATATATAACAAATCCGCTAACATCATACTGAAAGGGCAAAAGTTGGAAGCATTCCCCTTGAAAGCAGGCACAATACAAGGATGCCCTCTCCCACTGCTCCTATTCAACGTAGTATTGGAAGTTCTGGCCAGGGCAATCAGGCAAGAGAAAGAAATAAAGGGCATTCAAATAGGAAGAGAGGAAGTCAAACAATCCATGTTTGTAGATGACATGGATCCTATAGCTAGAAAACCCCATCAACTCAGCCCAAAAGCTTCTTAAGCTGATAAACAACTTCAGCAAAGTCTGGGATACAAAATCAATGTGCAAAAATCACTAGCATTCCTAAACACCAACAACAGTCATGCCAAGGGCCAAATCAGGAATGAGCTCCCATTCACAATTGCTACAAAAAGAATAAAATACCCAGTAATACAGCTAACTAGGGAGGTAAAACATCTCTACAAGGAAAATTACAAACCACTGCTCAAAGAAATCAGAGATGACACAAACAAATGGAAAAACATTCCAGGCTCATGGAAGAATCAATATCATTAAATTGGCTATACTGCCCAAAGCAATTTATAAATTCAGTGCTATTCCCATTTAACTATCATTGATATTCTCCACATAACTAGAAAAAACTATTTTAAAATTCATGTGGTACCAGAAAAGAGTCTTGCTCTGTTGCCCAGGCTGTAGTGCAGTGGTGCAATCTCAGCTCCCTGCAACCTCTGCCTCCCAGGTTCAAGTGATTCTCATGCCTCATCCTTTCAAGTTGCTGGGATTACAGGTGTGTGCCACCACACCCGGCTAATTTTTGTATTTTTAAATTAGAGATGGGGTTTCGCCATGTTGGCCAGGCTGTTCTGAAACTCCTGGTCTTGAGAGATGTGCCTGCTTTGGCCTCCCGAAGTACTGGTATTACATATGTGAGCCACTGCACCCAGCCATCAGTGGTTCTCTCTTATATCCAGAGCTTCAGGGAACTTGCGTGGGGCCTGCCAGTTTCCTGGTGGCCGTAATGTAAGGTGAGAAAAGCAGCTGTCCTTTGCCAATACCACTTCTAGGATTATATTTACTAAAGTTAACTTTTCTTAGGAAAGTAGGTAATTGGTTGTTTTTTTCTCTGGTTTTCATGGTATTCATTCAATTAGTTAATTAAACAAATATTTATTGAGCAGTTACAATGTGCCAGGGATTGTTCTACGTCATGGGCATATATCAATGAACAAAATAGACAAAATTCCTGCGCTCAGAAGCTTACATTTTAGTGGCAAAAGACAGATAACAGAATAAATCAGATTATATACTGTAGTATGTTGGAAGAGGGTATTATGGAAAAAAAGAACAAAGAAGTGAACTAAGGAAAAGCTGGGGGATGGGGAGCTGCAATGTCAAATAGGGTGGTCATGGAGGGATTCACAGAGAAGACTTTTTTTTTTTTTTTTTTGTTAGACAGAGTCTTGCTCTGTCACCCAGGCTGGAGTGCAGTGGTGTGATCTCGGCTCACTGCAACCTCCGCCTCCTGGGTTCAAGTGATTCTCAGGTGCGGGCCATCACGTCCAGCTAATTTTTGTATTTTTAGTAGAGTCAAGATTCCACCATGTTGGCCAGGATGTTCTCGATCTCTTGACCTCGTGATCTGCCCACCTCAGCCTCCCAAAGTGCTGGGATTACAGGCATGAGCCACCATGCCTGGCTCACAGAGAAAACATTTAAGCAGAGACGAGACTCTGGTGAGAGGAAAGTCGTGCCAATATCTAGGGGAAGATCATTCCAATAAGTACAATGATCTTAACTGTGCTTTCCTTGTTAGTTTTTAGTTTGCCATTTTCCTCTCTTTAGATTTGGTAATGATGGGGAATGGGAAATAATTTTGAAGTACTTATTAATTTAGAAATGTTGAATGTCAATAACCTATTGTTTTCTTGGTCTCTTTTTTCCCTTCAGCTCACCTTGAGTTTCTTTATCTATAATTCCTGATAGAGATTCCCTAAATGAGAATAGTGCTGAAGACTAATAGTTAATCACATGTCTTCTTAGGGGGCAGAGGTAAAAAGGGCTGGGAAGGCAACTAAAAAAAGAGATCCAATTTCAGTGTTTACTCCTCTGAAACTCCTGCTTGCTGCAAAGTTTGGCATATGAAGGAGGACTCAGAATTCATTGAATGCCAGTGACAATAGGGAAAAAGACCTCAAAAAACAAAACAACAGCAATATAATAATAAATTCTACTCTCATTTCATACATTTAAACATTAAATGGTAACAGTAGTCATTAATATAGTTATAAAATCATAAAATAATATTTCCAGTATAATTTAAAATTCTGAATCCCCCCCCCCCCCCCCCCCCCCCCCCCCCCCCCCCCCCCCCCCCCCCCCCCCCCCCCCCCCCCCCCCCCCCCCCCCCCCCCCCCCCCCCCCCCCCCCCCCCCCCCCCCCCCCCCCCCCCCCCCCCCCCCCCCCCCCCCCCCCCCCCCCCCCCCCCCCCCCCCCCCCCCCCCCCCCCCCCCCCCCCCCCCCCCCCCCCCCCCCCCCCCCCCCCCCCCCCCCCCCCCCCCCCCCCCCCCCCCCCCCCCCCCCCCCCCCCCCCCCCCCCCCCCCCCCCCCCCCCCCCCCCCCCCCCCCCCCCCCCCCCCCCCCCCCCCCCCCCCCCCCCCCCCCCCCCCCCCCCCCCCCCCCCCCCCCCCCCCCCCCCCCCCCCCCCCCCCCCCCCCCCCCCCCCCCCCCCCCCCCCCCCCCCCCCCCCCCCCCCCCCCCCCCCCCCCCCCCCCCCCCCCCCCCCCCCCCCCCCCCCCCCCCCCCCCCCCCCCCCCCCCCCCCCCCCCCCCCCCCCCCCCCCCCCCCCCCCCCCCCCCCCCCCCCCACTAAGTGAAAAGTACAACTTCTGCTTATCTCATATTAACTCCAGTTTCAAAAAGGGCCCTTTTATTGCTGTGCTGGTGTCAAGGTACACCAGATTTCTACCTGTAGGGTCAGGCTCTATTATGAAAGTGCCTTGGAAAACAAAACTGTGCTAAACAAACACGAAACACCGCTGTTGTTCACCAGGTGTGTTGTTACTCCTTTTGGAAGTGTGGTCAAGTATTTAATAGCGTTTCACTAATATATATTCATCCATCATGAAAGCCAGACACTTTATGAAAAGTTCACTTTATTCTTTGTGAATGGACACATTATTTAGCCTCTCCGTGCCTAAGCTCCCTCAGCTGAAGAGTGAGAATAAAACCACACTTATCTGCTTTATTGGGTTAAAGTGAGGATTAAGTGGGATAATTCATGCAAATCTCTAAGAACAGTGCCTGACATACAAAAAGCGCTAAAACATGTTGCCAATTATTAACTTCACAAGCTCCAAGTTCTATTGAGGTCTGGTGTAAGATACATCTCTCACGGTCTCTTGTAAATTTTTGATTCTACCATCATCAAAACTAGCTCAATTAACGTATTAGTTCGGTCATCTCAAGAACATTTATTAAACACTCACTCTGGTTACATCTTGTATCAGGGAATTCGTTGATTTTAATCCAGTGTTTTGTTTTTCACTGGAGGAAATAAGTTCACAGCGTTATTAAGTCCTAAATATTTGCCAGGTGTTGAGAGTTTTAGAAAGCTTATTGTCAGAGACTAAACTAAGAAGGCTTTTGAAGGCGCTCAGATCAGGTGGGAAAGTGAGAAGGGCTGGTATTGTGTTCCAAGTATGTCAAGAAGGAGAGCTCCTGGCCTGGGCCTATTGATGGGCGTTTAGAACCCTCCCGGGCATTATTTCTAGCTGGGGGCTGAATAAGAGGCAAGAGTCACCCTCTTTTTGAGTTAAATCACGTGCTTAATTAAAAGTGAAGGTGGCGGCGGCTGCTGCGCCCTCCCCCTTCGGGCTGCTGGCTTCTTCTCGACGGCGTTCTGGCCACGTCCTGCGCCTTCTCGCGCACCGGAGAGCGCTCTGGGTAGAGGCCGGGCCCCGGCAGCAGGTGGCTCCAGGTAGCTCAGTGGCGTGGCCGTCTCCTCGTCCAGTCCGGAGCGGAGGGGAGGGGTTCAGGTCCGGGCTCTGGGGACGCCCGGGCACCTCGGGGATCCAGAGCCCGCTGGCGCCGCGCCCGGGAGGGCACCCCTAGCGAGGACGAGGCCGCGCCTCCTCCCGGAACTGGCCGGCGCCGCGAGGCGGGAGGAGCAGCGGGAGCCGGGTGGCCGCGCCTCGGGGACCATGGACGTCCTTCCCACCGGCGGGGGCCGCCCGGGGCTCCGGACGGAGCTGGAATTCCACGGCGGCGGTGGCGAGGCGAGGCTGGAGAGCCAAGAGGAAGAAGCGATTCCTGCAGCGCCCCCAGCCCCGCCCCTCCGGGGAGCGGCGGAGCCGCCGCGGGGCTCCCGGGACTCGTGGGACGGCGACGAGGACACGGAGCCCGGCGAAGCGCGCGGCGTCCTTACTAGCCGCACGGCGTCCCTGGTGAGCGGGCTGCTCAACGAGCTGTACAGCTGCACAGAGGAGGAGGAGGCGGCGGGCGGGGGCCGCGGGGCTGAGGGCCGTCGGCGGCGCCGCGACAGCCTCGACAGCTCCACCGAGGCCTCGGGCTCCGACGTGGTGCTGGGCTGCCGCAGCGGTGCCGGCGACTCCCGCGTGCTACAGGAGCTGCAGGAGCGACCTAGCCAGCGGCATCAGATGCTGTACCTGCGGCAGAAAGGTGAGGGCCGGGCGCAGCGGGGTGCGGGGGGCTTCCTGGAGCCGGACTGTCCTCGCCCTCTGCCCGCGCTCCAGCGCGCACCTGGGCTGCTCGGCAGAGCGCTCAGATACTGTCTCTTTGGATCTGACGCTGGTACCCACCGTGGCACAGATTTATGTCCACATTTAGTTCTTAAGTTCTCCGGAGTAATTGAATCAAGCATCAGTTGATGGAGTGGGCAGTTTCCCCGCTTTTCTCTCCTCCCATCTCCCCTCTCCCCGTGTGTTCGCGGAGGCCTCAGGGGAGAGGCAGCCCAGATTCTAATTTCACCTGAACAGCTGTTAGGACAGGGTTGGAGGTTCTGATACGTATACCCGACCTACCTAGAGGGCGCTGCCAGAATCGAGCCGAGTCCTAGGGGTGTTCTTTCCTTTTTTTTTTTTTTAAGTCCGCCTTCCCTGGTCACACCACTTAGATAGTGTTTAACTAGTGAGGCAGAATAATTCGATAATGCGGTTTCGAAGCAGAGCGTGTGAATTCTATTTCTGCCAGAACGTACGGTTCCAGGCAGCTCACTAGGATTTTTGTTTGTTTGTTTTCTTTTTTTCCTTCTCGGTGGCAGGTTAGTGGAGGGCCCTAGAGTGTTGAGGTTTATTACAGAATTTAACTGCTGGTAACCTTCAGTTGGCATGGAGAGGTCGGCCTGAGAAAAATGGCCTTGGCTTTCAGAGAGGCTAATTTGGTGTTTCTTTTGTTATGAGACTCTGATGCTCGTGCCTTCGTGTCGAGTCACACTTTTTTTTTTTTCATCTGGTCATAGTAGCTTGCCTTTCAGGCAGCAACACAGTTATTACAGGTGTGTTTTTTTGTATAGAAATATCAACACCTCCATTTACAAAATGAGGTGAGGTATGGAAAACAGATGTCGAGCCACCATAACATTTCTTGACAGTAACGTCTTTGTGCTAAGTTACCAGGGGAGGAAGACAAGACAGTCTCCCAGCTCCCACTGTAAAATTTGAAAAAAAAAAAAAAAAAAAAAAAAACTAGGAAAAGAATAAATCTGTCTGCTTTCTCAGACCTACGTAAACAGCTTTTAGCTTCCTCTTTTGACTTCCTAGTGAAGATTTTTTTTTTTTCCCAGCTGATTGTTACAAATGGCTTCCAGGTTCCTCCCCCTGCCTGGGACTTTAGCTGTAGCTGTGCCATTTCATTTTATAGAATTATTTGGTTGTTCTCAGAGTGTCTGTGTATGCCACAAGTCCCATAGGGCAATAGTTCTTTCAGACTCCAACAGAATCAGTTTTGAAGAATTATGATTTATCTTTTTACAAGATTTTACATTTTTCATCACCGAGGGAATTCTGGGAATTAGTAATTTCCTTTTTGAAGAGGAAAATTGGCAAGCTAAAGTTTAAAGAAGTAGTAACGGTACAGCTAACTATGCAAGTGGATTTCGTATGAATGGCCACACAACTAATCATCCACAAGCCCTATAATAGTTCGTTTTGCCTGTTTCAGTCTTATTGCATGGCTAGTTGCCTGTTAAACCTTTCTTCCCTTGTAGTCAACCCTATTAAGATAAACAAAATGCCGTATCATAATAGTCCTATATACACATATGCGTGCTTACGTGTGCACACATACACACACACACCCCCTCTCCCCTTTATTGATAACATCATTCGTGTGCTAAGATTAAAGTATCAGGTGATGATATAGCTGTCTGTGTAAACAATGCTGCTTTTTAGGTTATTTGATCTTTTTCTCAGGTTCAAAAAATATTCCCCTCAATATAACTACTCTGCATTCAGTAAGAATCTCATACAATACTGATAGCCTGTGTATTGTCTCCTGTCACTGCTAGGGATTTTGCTGTAGCACTTATTTAGCTATATATTTAACATGTGTAGGTCCTTTAGGTGAGGCACCAGAATGGTTTCTCAGGACATCTGGACTCTCTTCAGTATTTCCATGGTTAAGGGGATGAATTTTGGAGTCAGACTCCTGGGTTGATATCCGGCCACAGTTCCTTACCAGCTGTGTGACCTTGGACAAGCTATTTAACCTCTCTGTGTCTCATTTTTCTTATAAATAGGGATAATAATAATACCTCAGAGGGCTGTGGTGAGAATTACATAAGTTAGAGTGTGTGACGTGCTCAACAGATGTTAGATACAACTTTTTATCATATACCCTGGAATTCCTTAGGACACTGAGCACAGGCTGTGAGTTGACAATGTCTTTATTTTTCCTGTTAACACCGTGTAAGAGGCTGTGGCTGATGCCATGGAGCATTCGAAGATGAAAGAGACCTGTTTTCATCCCCAGGAGGCTTCTATATCAGCAGATATTGCTATAAAATACATTTTCACCCTCATCTCTGGAAAAATTTTCCCATATTGAACAATAAATGTAATTCAGAGAATTGGAGTTGTAGGCACCTTAGGGATCACTGGAAATGAGATAATGTAAGAACCCTTTTTTAGAGGAAAAGTATAATTTAAATGTTTTGTGATTATCCTACCACTTTTATTTCTAGAAGGAAAATATTGATTTGGTTCTTTGTTATTTTGTTTTGTTTTGTTTTTGTTTTGACAGAGTTTTGCTCTTGTTGTCCAGGCTGGAGTGCAATGGCAAGATCTTGGCTCACTGCAACTTTCTCCTGGTTTCAAGTGATGCTCGTGCCTCAGCCTCCCAAGTACCTGGGATTACAGGCATGTGCCACCATGCCTGGCTAATTTTGTATTTTTAGTAGAGACGGGGTTTCACTATGTTGGTGAGGCTGGTCTCAAACTCCTGACCTCAGGGGATCTGCCTGCCTCGGCCCTCCGAAGTGCTGGGATTACAGGCGTGAGCCACTGTGCCCGGCCCAAAATATTGAAATATTCAAAGAAAAATATTTCTTCTATCTGAAGGCATCTAGGAATGAAGAGCCTCTGGTCGCCTCTTGTAGGCTTTTTCTCATATTTAGTCATATTTTCATTTAACTTAAATGTTCTCTTTTCTTTCTTTTTTTTTTTTTGAGACAGAGTTTCGCTCTTTTTGCCCAGGCTGGAGTGCAATGGTGCGATCTCGGCTCACCGCAACCTCCGCCTCCCGGGTTCAAGCGATTCTCCTGCCTCAGCCTCCCGAGTAGCTGGGATTACAGGCATGTGCCACCACCCCGGCTAATTTTGTATTTTTAGTAGAGACAGGGTTTCTCCATGTTGGTCAGGCTGGTCTTGAACTCCCGACCTCAGGTGATCCACCTGCCTCGGCCTCCCAAAGTGCTGGGATTACAAGCGTGAGCCACCGCGCCCGGCAAATGTTCTCTTTTCATTATTTCCTACAATGTTTAAAATTAGGGGGAGAGGAAGAACTAGCCTTTGCCTTCTTCATGGTCATTCCTTATTCTTACTTAAAGCGTTATTTATATTAGTGTTTATAAAGACCATTCCCATTTGTTTCTCAGCATAATCTTTATGCTAGGCATAATTTGAGACTTGGAGCACACTTCCTTGCCTAAAATCACTCAGAGTTGGCTGATCCAAAAGCAATCCTTTTTAACTCAAGGCCAAATGCCTTTCCATGGTGAGGTCAGGTTTGAGAGCCCTGCATTTCTTTGTTACAGACCCCAAAAGTTGACTTTGACTTCTAGAGTACATTTCTACTTTTGAGCATTTCTTTTCTTCCCTTCTGATTCTCTTTAGTTTGTCCAAATCCCTTTAAAAACGAGTAGATCCAAACCCCACAGAGAACCTCTAATGAGGGGCTAGCTAAGGTTAAGTTGAGTGGGAGACTTCACCTGCCTACCAGATCTTGCTCTAGTGACTAATGATATCAAATGTGACCAAAAGAAACCTCCTCCCACATTGTAATGATCATTTATATAAAGACAGTAGACAATTCTGGTTCCCAAATTTGTTTTTACCTGTAGGAAAACTGCTGTTAAGGGGAGGGAGAGCATTAGGACAAACACCTAATGCATGCGGAGCTTAAAACCTAGATGATGGGTTGATGGGTGCAGCAAACCACCATGGCACGTGTATACCTATGTAACAAACCTGCACACTCTGCACATGTATCCTGGAACTTAAAATAAAGTAAAAAAAACCCTGCTGTTGGGAATATTAATTTTATGAATGTAGAATTATTATAATTTATCTGTTTAAAGGAAATTTATTTTCTACCGTATCTGAAAAATTGCTGAGGCTCTAAGATGAAATATTGTACCTCTAAGACGAAATGTTTTTAGGCAATTGGAAGACTGGATATTTAAAACAAAACCAGTATTGCCACATTCATCTACTTTACAAAATGTGGTAAAATTATTTACTTTTAGCTCATCATTTATAAACATAGATGAGTACTTTAAAGACTTTTTTGAGATGGAGTTTCACTCTTGTTGCCGAGGCTGGAGTGCAATGGCATGATCTCGGCTCACTGCAACCTCCTCCTCCTGGGTTCAAGCAATTCTCCTGCCTCAGCCTCCCGAGTAGCTGGTGTCATACGTGTCCGTGTGAAGAGACCACCAAACAGGCTTTGTGTGAGCGACATAGCTGTTTATTTCACCTGGGTGCAGGCGGGCTGAGTCCGAAAAGAGAGTCAGCGAAGGGAGATAAAGGTGGGGCCGTTTATAGGATTTGGGTGGGTAAAGGAAAATTACAGTCAAACGGGGGTTGTTCTCTGGCGGGCAGGAGTAGGGGTCACAAGGTGCTCAGTGGGGGAGCTTTTTGAGCCAGGATGAGCCAGGAAAAGGAATGTCACAAGATAATGTCATCGCTTAAGGCAGGGACCTGCCATTTTCACTTCTTTTGTGGTGGAATGTCATGGTTAAGGCGAGGCAGGGCATTTGCACTTCTTTTGTGGTTCTTCAGATACGTATATGTGCGAGTCACGGGATACAATGGCTTGGCTTGGGCTCAGAGGCCTGACATTCCTGCTTTCTTACATTAATGAGAAAAATAAAACAAAATAGTGTGAAGTGTTGGGGCGGCGAAAATTTTTGGGGGGTGGTATGGAGAGAGAATAGGCGATGTTTCTCAGGGCTGCTTCAAGCGGGATTAGGGGCGGTGTGGGAACCTAGAGTGGGAGAGATTAAGCTGAAGGAAGATTTTGTGGTAGGGGGTGATATTGTGAGGTTGTTAGAAGAAGCATTTGTTGTATAGAACGATTGGTGATGGTCTGGATGTGGTTTTGTATGAATTGAAAAACTAAATGGAAGATGCAAGGTCTGAATAAGAGGAGGAGAGAAAACAGGTATTAAAGGACTAAGAATTGGGAGGACCTAGGACATCTAATTAGAGAGTGCTGAAGGAGTCTCAGCATAGCCTTGCTAGCAAAGATTATTTACTTTAAGAGGGAATTTAGAGTGGCGGTTTGGGATAGCACTAGGAGATATCAGCTGTGATGGCTTGGAGAAACAGTGTAAACTAGCAGTGTAAACACAAGCAGGGCATTTATGAGTAGTTGAGAATGGTGAATAGGAGTATGACTAGACAGAAGACAGTAGGAATGACAAGTTTTTTGGGGTGCAGTCCAAGTTGGTCTGGTGTCTGGAATGAGACTGGGACTTAATAAAAAGGAGTGTCCACACAGGAGCTCAAATGGGCTGTAGCATTCCGAGGACAGGCCTGAATTCTGAGAAAGGAAAGTAGTAAAAGTATTGTCTAGTCCCTTTTGAAGTTGGTGACTGAGCTTGGTGAGGTGTATTTTTAAAAGACCATTAGTCCACTCTACCTTTCCTGAAGATTGAGGATGGTGAAGGATATAAAGGTTTCACTGAATACCAAGAGCCTGAGAAACTTCTTGGGTGATTTGACTAGTAAAGGCTGGTCTGGTATCAGACTGTGTAGTGGTGGGAAGGCCAAACCAAGGAATTATGTCTGACAGAAGGGAAGAAATGACTGCGGTGGCCTTCTCAGACCCTGTGGGAAAGGCCTCTACCCATCCAGTGAAAGTATCTACCCAGACTAAGAGATATTTTAGTTTTCTGACTCGGGGCATGTGAGTAAAGTCAATTTGCCAGTCCTGGGCAGGGGCAAATCCCCGAGCTTGATGTGTAGGGAAGGGAGGGGGCCTGACAATCCCTGAGGGGTAGTAGAATAGCAGATGGAACACTGAGAAGTGATCTCCTTGAGGACAGATTTCTATGATGGAAAGGAAATGAGAGGTTCTAAGAGACTGGCTAGCGGCTTGTAACCTAGATGGAAGAGGTTATGAAATGATGACAGAATAGAACGGGCCTGTGAGGCTGGAAGGAGATAATTTCCTTGGTCTAAGAACCATTTGCCTTGTGTGGGAAGAGATTGATAGGTGGAAGTTTCAGTGGGGGAGTAGGTGGGAGTAGAAGTTGGAAGCTAGCCGCTTTTTTAGCTAACTTATCAGCATAAGCATTGTCCTGAGTGATGGGACCTGATGCCTTTTGATGGCTGCTTTTTTAGCTACCTTATCAGCATAAGTGTTGTCTTGAGCAAAGATTGGGGGAAGAAAATAGATTTTGGAAGTTATGAGAACTGTAGAGAGTTGAGCATAGTTTGTGATTTTTAGGGCCTCTAACAGTATTAAAGCGGTGGCAGCCGCTGCGCGCAGACATGAAGGCTAGGCTAAAACAGTAAGGTCGTTTGGACAGAAAGGCTACAGGACACAGTCCCGGCTCTTGTGTAAGAATTCTGACTGCACTAACCATGCCTAGGAAGGAAAGGAGTTGTTGTTTTGTAGAAGGGATTGGGGTTTGGGAGATTAGCCGGACACGATCAGCAGGGAGAGTAAGTGTGTATTTATGAGAATTATGTCGAGATAGGTAACAGATGAGGAAGAAATTTGGGCTTGACTGAAGTAATGGGGGCTGTCCGTGAAGCCTTGTGGCAGTACAAGGTAATTTGCTGAGCCCAGGTAATTTGCTGAGCCTGATGGGTGTCAGGGTCAGTCCACGTGAAAGCAAAGAGAGGCTGGGACGAGGGGTGCAAAGGAATAGTAAAGAAAGTATGTTTGAGATCCAGAACAGAATACTGGGTTGTGGAGGGAGGTATTGAGGATAGGAGAGGATATGGGTTTGGCACCACGGGGTGGATAGGCAGGACAATTTGGTTGATAAGGCGCAGATCCTGAACTAACCTGTAAGCCTTGTCTGGTTTTAGGACAGGTAAAATGGGGGAATTGTAAGGGGAGTTTACAGGCTTTAAAAGGCCATGCTATAACAGGCTAGTGATAACAGGCTTTAATCCTTTTAAAGTGTGCTGTGGGATGGGATATTGGTGTTGAGTGGGGTAAGGGTGATTAGGTTTTAATGAGATGGTAAGGGGTGCATGATCAGTCACCAAGGAGGGAGTAGAGGTATCCTATACTTGTGGGTTAAGGTGGGGGGATACGAGGGGAGGATGTGAAGGAGGCTTTGAACTGGGGGAAAAGGCAGCAATGAGGTGTGGCTGTAGCCTAGGAATAGTCAGGGAAGCAGATAATTTAGTTAAAATGTCTTGACCTAATAAGGGAGCTGGGCAGGTGGAGATAACTTAAAAGGAATGCATAAAAGATTGTTGTCCAAATTGGCACCAGAGTTGGGGAGTTTTAAGAGCTGTTTAGAAGCCTGGCCGTCAATACCCACAACAGTTATGGAGGCAAGTGACACAGGCCCTTGAAAAGAGGGTAATGTGGAGTGAGTAACCTCTGTATTGATTAAGAAGGGGACGGACTTACCCTCCACTGTACGAGTTACCCAAAGCGTCTGTGATGGTCCAGGAGGCTTCTGAGGCGATGGGGCAGCGTCAGTCTTCAGCTGCTAAGCCGAGAAGGTCTGGAAAGGAGTCAGAGAGCCTTGGGCCGGAGTTCCAGGGGCTCTGGGAGTGGCTGCCAGGCGAGTTGAACAGTCTGATTTCCACTGGGGTCCCACACAGATGGGACACGGCTTAGGAGGAATCCCGGGCTGCGGGCATTCCTTGGCCCAGTGGCCAGATTTCCGGCACTTGTAGCAAGCTCCTGGGGGAGGAGGTTCTGGAGGAACCCCTGGCAGCTGCGGTTTAGGTGTTTGGAGTTGTGTGCTGGAGATATGGCTGGGGTTTGTCTCACAGTGAAGCAAGGAATTGCAACTCAGAAATAAGTTGCTACTTGGCTGCCTTTATTCTATTATTGTACACCTTGAAGGCGACATTCATAAGTCGTGTGGTGGGGTTTGAGGGCCGGAATATAATTTTTGGAGCGCTATTTAATGTTGGGAGCAGATTGGGTAATAAAATAAAATGCATATTAAGAATAAGACAGCCTTGTGACCTTTCCGGGTCTAGGGCTAAAAAGCGTCTCAGGGTTGCTGCTAAACAGGCCATGAACTGGGCTAATTTTTTCATATTTGATGAAAAAGAGCCTAAATGCTAACTGATTTGGGAGAGGTCGGATAAAGAAAAAGGAACGTTAACCTTGAGTATGCCTTTAGCTCTAGCCACTTTTTAAAGAGGAAATTGCTGGGCAGGTGTCGGAGGGCTAGTTGAGGAACGAAACTGTAAGCCAGACCAGGTGTGAGGAGGGGAGGTGATAAAAGGATTATAGGGTGGGGGAGCAGAGACTGAGGAAAAGTTGGGACCTAGCTGGGCCTGGTGAGGAGGGGAGAGGTCAGGCATGTGCTACCACGCCCAGCTAATTTTGTATTTTTAGTAGAGATGGGGTTTCTCCATGTTGGTCAGGCTGGTCTCCAACTCCTGACCTCAAGTAATCTGCCCACCTTGGCCTCCCAAAGTGCTGGAATTACAGGTGTGAGCCACTGCGCCTAGCCTTTAAAGACTTTTTTTTTTTTTTTAAATCAGCTGTTAGGTTTATTATTAATGTTACAGACTAAAGAAGATTCTTTTCTAACAAGCTTACCATCTGAACACTTCAGTGGTACAAAATACACACGCCAGTTTTCAGGCAATGAAAGGTAAGTTTGCAGCCAGAACTAGATATGGTAAAAGCAGGAGTCTTTGCTTACATGTTACAGATAGGCTTAAGGATAAATTTACCTTACTGTATCTGTTTCATGGACAGGGCAGATAAATGAGTGACATATTTGATCAGTATGCCCTAGCTGAATACATGTACATGTAATCTTGAGTGAAAACCTAGAATTAGTTGGTTTAAATGGATGTTCTATTTATCTTTGGACTAATATCACATTGGAATTTGTATTCCTCTCAAGGTATTAATCGTTATTCTTATTTTTCTTTACTGATAGACACTAATGAACTGAAGGCGATCCTTCGAGAGCTAAAGTACAGAATTGGCATCCAGTCGGCCAAGTTACTTCGGCATCTGAAGCAGAAAGATAGGCTTCTGCATAAAGTGCAGAGGAACTGTGATATTGTGACTGCCTGCTTGCAGGCTGTGTCACAGAAGAGAAGTAAGTATTGGAATAGTGTTACTTCTTTTGCCACATGCGACTAGAATGTTAGGAAAGCTGAGCCAACAGTCTGTGTTTTTGAATATATTGAAAACTTTTAAATGCAAGCTTATACCCTCAGAACTAAGAACAAGGAACAACTCAGACAGCTTCCTATTTTTCAGTTAAAATGTATACTTCATGTCTAATGTTACAACCTTAGATTGATTATTCTAGATTTGAGGTAGTACTTTGATAATATTTTTACCTCATGCTGAATAATGATTAAAATTTTATTTTATTTATTTATTTTTTGAGACAGAGTCTCGCTCCATCGCCCAGGCTGGAGTGCAGTGGCGCGATCTTGGCTCACTGCAAACTCTGCCTCCCGGGTTCAAGCAATTCTCCTGTCTAAGCTTCCCGAGTAGCTGGAACTACAGGTGCCCACCACCAGGCCTGGCTAATTTCTGTATTTTTAGTAGAGATGGGGTTTCACCTTGTTGGTCAGGCTGGTCAGGCTGGTCTCGAACTCCTGACCTCAGGTGATTCACCCTTGGCCTCCCAAAGTGCTAGGATTACAAGCGTGAGCCCCTGTGCCCAGACAAATTTTTATTTTTAAAACAGCATCACTGGCTGGGTGCGGTGGCTCACGCCTATAATCCCAGCACTTTGGGAGGCTGAGGCTGGTGGATCACCTGAGATCAGGTGTTTGAGACCAGCCTGGCTAACATGGTGAAACCTCATCTCTACTAAAAATTAGCTGGGCATGGTGGCTGGCACCTGTAGTCCCAGCTACTCAGGAGATTGAGGCAGGAGAATCGCTTGAACCCGGGAAGCAGAGGTTGCAGTGAACCGAGATCACACCATTGCATTCCAGCCTGGCGACAACAGTGAAACTCCATCTCAAAATAAAAATAAAAATAAATAAATAAAACAGCATCACACAGACATAGCCTAAAAGGCATGTCCTTGTTCTCTTATTCTGTGTGTTGCTACAGTAAGTGAATTAAATAATTGATTTAAATAAATAGATTCTTGTAACAGGACCTTAACAACTTGCTCTGAAATCTGAAGATGGCAAAATATTTTAGCAAATGTAACCTATTTCTTGCATAATCATAACTAAGAACTGTGTGGGAGCTGTGTGGTTTGTTAATCAATTAAAAATAAATTGCTAAATTGCTGATCCATATTAAATACTAGGTATAAAACCTCGTGAATTAATTTAAAAATTCTCCATGCAATAGCCTTATGTTTTATTCTGCTAATATTTACCTATTTTTGTTTTGCATTCTTTATTAACATGCAGCATGGCAGAACAGTATGCTAAGGTATGGTAAATATAGGCACAATGATGTTTTTGATAAAATGCCTGACAGCTTTTCAGGCGATTGTGGAAGTTGCCTTTTGTTGCTCTTTTACTCTGTCACATTTTATATGTAAATTGACACGTGCTAGAGTGCTTTTTTTTCATAATTGCAAATTAAGATGTGTTTGTTTTCATGAAAAAATTTTTGGGGTTTGATTAGTTTCTGGTAATAAAATTAATCGCTTAAATTTCATTCTTATGTTTATTATTAAAAATCCTGTATTTTCTTGCTTCTATTATATTTCTGTTTGTTATCCCTAAAGTATTATTTATGCTGTTTATTAAAGAAGGTTTTACCTAATGGATATTAACAGATTGCTGCAGGCCAGGCGTGGTGGCTCACGCCTATAATCCCAGCACTTTGGGAGGCCGAGGTGGACAGATAACCTGAGGTTAGGAGTTCGAGACCAGCCTCGCCAACATGGTGAAATCCCATCTCTACTAAAAATATAAAAATTAGCTGGGTGTGGTGACACATCTGTAATCCCAGCTACTCCTGCCTGAGGCAGGAGAATCACTTGAACCCGGGAGGCAGGGGTTGCAGTGAGGCAAGATTGTGCTACTGTACTCCAGCCTGGGCAACAGAGTGAGGCTCTGTCTCAAAAAAAAAAAAAAAAAAAAAAGAGTGCTGCTTGATTATCGTAATATCACTATGGTTCATACCAAACAGGAATGCGATTGAGTAGACTGACTTTGAATAGGCTTTTCTCCAGAGTCAAGCACTTGTCTGACATAGCTAGAGAAGGGTGTGTGTGTGTGTGATTTGTGTGTAGCTATTGAAAGTTGGCGTGTATTATAAGTATTTGATAGTTTTCCATTAATTCTGATTGATTTACACGTCAAGTTAAAAAATGTTTTCCCCTTCTATTATGAGATACCTTGGTTTTGAGTTTTCTCCTTTCAACTATGTTTATATCCTACTCATTATTATTGTTTGTAGCAGCAGCTAAAAGCACAGAATGGTAAATGCATGGGTTTTTGATGTGTGGGAAAGTATAAGGGAGGGTGGAGCAAGTTCAGGAGACAGAGAGGAATGTCAGGCTAGTGCAGGGCCACAGATTGGTGGATTCTATTTGGTAGTTACTAGGGACTGATCATCATTTGGAATTTAAATTTGCTTGATTTATAGAAGGGCTGGCATTTATGTTATTTTAGAAAAACGTGCCCACAAGCTCTCAGCGTAATTCACGAATTTGTCAATGCATCCTTCCTATGTATTTTAGAGTTTGTCTCTTTAATTACAGCCAGGGTTTTGCATTTCAGAGAATACAGGGCTGTCTGGCACCTTTCTCTGAGAGTTCAATTCTCTCTTTGCTAATAAGACCCTATTTAATGGAACAGAATGTTTTTTGGTAAGAAATAACTGCATTAGAATTATTACTCTCATCATAGGACACTGTATCTTGATTTTTGACACTGTCAAAATTGTCAAAAATTTGACTAAAATTTGACTGTCAAAAATTTGACTACATGGTTATTTACCTATCTTAAAATGCCAGAGGTTAGATGTTTCATGACTAAATCCCTGATTCCAGTAGTTGCATGTTTTGCCTCTTTCCTCAAAGTCAACTAATTCTAAAGAATTGAGATTTTTTAAAAAGTCGAGATTTCACTATCACACTGAATAACATATTGAGTTTCTTGTATTTAGTATGCAGAAGTTCAGATAATCCCCATTTTGGCCTCCACATAGATTTGATGTTTATAATTCTTTGCATAAGTGACTTTTCCCCTTCTTCTTTTTATTCTTCTTCTTTTTTTTTTTTTTTTGGAGACAGTCTCATTCTGTCGCCCAGGCCCAGGAGTACAGTGCTGCAGTCTTGGCTCACTGCAACCTCTGCTTCCCGGGTTCAAGTGATCCTCTTACCTCATCCTCCCAAGTAGCTGGGACTTAAGTGGGTGCCAGCATGCCCGGCTAATTTTTGTATTTTTTGTAGAGACACAGTTTCACCATGTTACCCAGGCTGGTCTTGAACTCCTGGGCTCAAGCAATCTGCCCTCCATGGCCTCCCAAAATGCTGGGATTACAGGTTTGAGCCACCTCACCTGACAGGTTTTTCTCCTTCTATAATATGCTATAGAATAGAAACTATTTTATTGTTTTATTAAATTGGGTTATTTCTTGTTAATACACAAAAGGGACTATAGTAATTTTGAAATAAGAGTCAAAAGTAAATATAAATTATGAACCAAAATGGCTCGATCATTTTTATTTCTAACACAAATGATATAGCTACTTACATTTTATGGTTTCCTACACCAAGCCTTACAGTAGTATCTCCTTGTTTTAAAACTGGACTGGGAATAAGAAAGACAAGATCAATATTGTGTTATAGAAGAGCATACTTTTTCCACCCCTGTTGTCATGCACGTCCATGTGAAGAGACCACCAAACAGGCTTTGTGTGAGCAACATGGCTGTTTATTTCACCTGGGTGCAGGTGGGCTCAGTCCAAAAAGAGTAAAATGGGGGAATTGTAAGGGGAGTTTACAGCTTTAAAAGGCCATGCTATAGCAGGCGAGTGATAACAGGCTTTAATCCTTTTAAAGCGTACTGTGGGATGGGATATTGGTGTTGAGTGGGGTAAGGTTGATTAGGTTTTAATGAGATGGTAAGGGGTGCATGATCAGTCACCAAAGAGGGAATAAAGGTATCATATACTTGCGGGTTAAGGTGGGGGGATACGAGGGGAGGATGTGAAGGAGGCATTGAACTGGGGGAGAAGGCAGCAATGAGGTGTGGCTGTAGCCTAGGAATAGTCAGGGAAGCAGATAATTTAGTTAAAATGTCTTGACCTAATAAGGGAGCTGGGCAGGTGGGGATAACTAAAAAAGAATGCATAAAAGAATGTTTCCCAAGTTGGCACTAGAGTTGGGAATTTTAAGAGGTTTAGAAGCCTGGCTGTCAATACCCACAACAGTTATGGAGGCAAGGGAAACAGGCCCTTGAAAAGAAGGTAATGTGGAGTGGTAGCCTCCGTATTGATTAAGACGGGGACGGACTTACCCTCCACTGTAAGAGGGTCTGTGATGGTCCAGGAGGCTTCCGAGAAGATGTGGCAGCGTCGATCGTCAGCCGCTAAGCGGAGAAGGTCTGGAAAGGAGTCAGAGAGCCTTGGGCCAGAGCTCCAGGGGCTCTAGGAGTGGCTGCCAGGTGAGTTGAACAGTCCGATTTCCATTGGGGTCCCGCACAGGTGGGACACGGCTTAGGAGGAATTCCGGGCTGCGGGCATTCCTTGGCCCAGTGGCCAGATTTCCAGCACTTGTAGCAAGTTCCTGGGGGAGGAGGTTCTGGAGGAACCCCTGGCAGCTGCGGTTCAGGCATTTGGAGTTGTGTGCTGGAGATATGGCTGGGGTTTGTCATAGTGGAGGCAAGGAATTGCAACTCAGAAATAAGTTGCTACTTGGCTGCCTTTATTCTATTATTGTACACCTTGAAGGCGATGTTCATTAAGTCGTGTTGTGGGGTTTGAGGGCCGGAATTTAATTTTTGGAGCTTTATTTAATGTCGGGAGCAGATTGGGTAATAAAATAAAATGCATATTAAGAATAAGACAGCCTTGTGACCTTTCCGGGTCTAGGGCTAAAAAGCGTCTCAGGGTTGCTGCTAAACAGGCCATGAACTGGGCTAATTTTTTCATATTTGATGAAAAAGAGCCTAAATGCTAACTGATTTGGGAGAGGATAAAGAAAAAGGAACGTTAACCTTGAGTATGCCTTTAGCTCTAGCCACTTTTTTAAGAGGAAATTGCTGGGCAAAGGGCTAGTCGAGGAACGAGGAACGAAACTGTAAGCTGGACAGGGTGTGAGGAGGGGAGGTGATAAAAGGATGATAGGGTGGGGGAGCAGAGACTGAGGAAAAATTGGGACCTAGCTCGGCCCCGCGAGAGGGGAGAGGTCAGATGGGTCTCTAGAAAGGAAGATTAGAAAGACTCCGCGACGCCTGGGGTTGGGACTGAGGGGACAGGCGGGAGGGAAAGAAGGAAGATCTTTCTGGGACGAGTTGCATTGGGAACAGAGACTAGGGAGGGACAAATGTGTAAAAGAACGCCTGGATGGCAGGCACCTCAGACCATTTGCCCATTTTACGACATGAATTATTTAGATCTTGTAAGACAGAAAAATCTAAAGCGCCTGTTTTCTGGCTGTTTAGAGCCATTGTCAAGTTTGTATTGGGGCCAAGTGTGTTGCAGAAGATGATAAGGCGTTTAGGTTTTAAGTCAGGTGTGAATTGAAGAGGTTTTAAGTTCTTGAGAACACAGGCTAAGGGAGAAGAAGGAGGAATGGAGGGTGGAAGGTTGCCCATAGTGAAGGAGGCAAGCCCAGATAAAAGAGAGTAGAGACACAGAGAGGAGTTCGGGGGTTCTTGCCCTCCAGAAAAGTGGGAAAGGGGTCGGTGCACGGAACTAAGTTATTGGAGCGCAAAAATAAGAGATTGGGGCTCAAAAATAAGAGGGGGTGTAAAAAGAGGTTGGGGTTCTTGTCCCTCCCCCAATAGAGCAGAGAAGGGGTAGAAACAGGGAGAGAAGGGGTCAGGGTTCTTGCCCCTCCCCCAGAAAACCAGAGAAGGGGTAGAGACAGGGAGGGTAGGGGTTGGGGTGCTTGCCCCTCCCCCAGAAAAGCGGGAGTTGCCACTTAGGGTGAAGGACCAAGGCAGGTGTCCCTGCAGCGTGGTCAGACACCTCTAAAACATGGGTGAGTAATCAGAGAGGTGGTCCCTGCAATGATTAAACACCAAGGGAAGGCTGCCTTCCCCAGTCTGTGACCGGTGCCGGCGTTTTGGGTCCACGGATAAAACGTGTCTCCTTTGTCTCTACCAGAAAATGAAAGGAATTGAAATGAAGAGAAGGGAGAGATTGAAAGGTGGTGCCAAGATTGAAAGGAGAAAGAGGTCGAGGGATAGTGAGAGAGGTTGGAGAAGAGAGTCAAAAGAGGCCGCTTACCTGATTTAAAATTGATGAGATGTTCCCTGGGCTGGTTGGTCTGAGGACCAGAGGTCATAGGTGGATCTTTCTCACAGAGCAAAGAGCAGGAGGACAGGGGATTGATCTCCCAAGGGAGGTCCCCTGATCCGAGTCACGGCACCAAAATGTCATGCGCATCCTTGTGAAGAGACCACCAAACAGGCTTTGTGTGAGCAACATGGCTGTTTATTTCACCTGGGTGCAGGTGGGCTGAGTCCGAAAAGAGTCAGCCAAGGGAGATAAGGATGGGGCCGTTTTATAGGATTTGGGTAGGTAAAGGAAAATTACAGTCAAAGGGGGGTTGTTCTGTAGTGGGAAGGAGTGGGGGTCACAAGGTGCTCAGTGGGGGAGCTTTTTGAGCCAGGATGAGCCAGGAAAAGGAATTTCACAAGATAATATCATCGCTTTAGGCAAGGACGGGCCATTTTCACTTCTTTCGTGGTAGAATGTCATCAGTTAAGGCGAGGCAGGGCATTTGCACTTCTTTTGTGATTCTTCAGTTACTTCAGGCCATCTGGGCGTATACGTGCAAGTCACAGGGGATGCGATGGCTTGACTTGGGCTCAGAGGCCTGACACCTATATTTAACCATTTATCTAAGGATAACCATGGTATAAACAATTTAATACTAAAAATTGGTGATAAGAGTAGCAGCAGCTGTTACCATTCATTGAGTACACACTTTTTGCCAAACTTGCTTTTATTTCTCATAGCAACTCCAAAATGGTATGTAGCTCTAGGCATTGTTTATTAGGAAATTGATTCAGAAAGGTTAAGTAATTTGGCAAGCATCACACAGCTGGTAAGTGTTTGAGATGGGATCTGAAGATAGGTATCTCAAAAGTCCACACTTTCCGTTATAAACTGTGACATAAGAGGGTTCTACTTTTTCTTGGCAATTAGATAACTGTAATGTTATTGGAATACAACTGAGCAAGAAAAAATTTATAACATGAGTTATAAATACAGAGTTTCTGGTTTATTAGAATGTGCAGCTTTAGCATAGTTTGCATATGAAATCAGTACTTTATCTTTCCTGGGCCAAATGGATTATTGAACAAATGTAGCTTGGTGTGCAGGAAAATACACCTAAAAGCTTCAAGGCACAATTAGAAGAATGCAAAGAGTATTTGGTCAGGATTTCTACCCAAGAGAATTGAAGACATATGTCCCCACAAAAACTTGTTGATTTTGATGTTAGGATTTTTAAGTGGTTTGCTTAACCTGTTTCTCATGAAAGCAGAAGGAAGGTCATATTAATTATTAGCATTGTATAGTTTTGCTATTTCCTGCATTGGTATAGTAAACGTTTAAGTTATGCTGGTTGAATTTGTGAAATAGTTTTACAGATCAAGTGATAAAATCTAGCTGTCACTTGAAAACTGAAAAAAAAAACATGAACAAAATGTGAATATATGCAGAAATATTATCTTTATTTTAGCTTTGCTGATAAATATAAAAATTTTAGACAGCTTATAGTCTAATTTTGTTAATCTGTCCACTCTCACATCCTGATAATAATGTGATTAACTCTTACTATGATAAATACCTAAAATGCCTGGTAGAGACTGATGATTTGTGAAATAGGTGAGTAATCTTTTTCTTTTCATAATGAGTGTCTTCTCTTCATTAATACCTTGTCCTCTGTGGCAGGAAAAGAATTTGTGTGGTCCCGAGTTTGATGGCACTGAAACTCAACATTTTCCACTAAAAAACAATTCTCTTTGTAAAATTATAAAAATAATCTACCCAACCGGCATTTTGAGTCCTAGATTTTTTTTTTTTTTTTTTTTTTTTTTTGAGACGGAGTCTCGCTCTGTCACCCAGGCTGGAGTGCTGTAGCCGGATCTCAGCTCACGGCAAGCTCCGCCTCCCGGGTTCACGCCATTCTCCTGCCTCAGCCTCCTGAGTAGCTGGGACTACAGGCGCCCGCCACCTCACCCGGCTAGTTTTTTTTTTTTTTTTTTTTGTATTTTTTAGTAGAGACAGGGTTTCACCGTGTTAGCCAGGATGGTCTCGATCTCCTGACCTCGTGATCTGCCCGTCTCGGCCTCCCAAAGTGCTGGGATTACAGGCTTGAGCCACCGCGCCCGGCCGAGTCCTAGATTTCTACGCAAGAGAATTGAAGACATATGTTCCCATAAAAACTTGTACAAAAATGTTCATAGCAGCATTGTTCATAATAGCCAAAAAGTAGAAACAATTCAAATGTCTATCAATGGATGAATGGATATATCAAATGTGATTATTATTCATATAATTGAATATTATTCAGCCATAAAAGAATGAAGTATTGACTCATGATACATCATAAACCTTGAAAACATTATTCTAAGTGAAAGAAGCCAGACACAAAAATTACCATATTGTATGATTCCATTTGGCAAATATGTAGAGACAAAAAGTAGATTAGTGGTTGCTAGAGGCTGGGGGTGGGGGAATGGGCAATGACTACTAATGGAATGGGTTTCTTATTGGTGTGGTGAAAATGTTCTGGAATTAGATAGTGGTGATGGTTGTACAATTTTATGGCATGTGAATTATATAAAATATGATAAAGTGTTAAAAATGTAATACACCCATGGAAACTTTGGAAAATACAGAAATGTTAAAGGAAGAGAAAAAATTATTTTTAAAAGACAGTCCCTTAGAATATTGAAGTGGTGGGGTTTTTTTTGTTTTTTGTTGTTGTTGTTGTTTTTTTTTTTTTTTGAGACAGGGTCTTGCTGTGTCACCCAGGCTGGAATGCAATGGTGTGATCACAGTTCATTGCAACCTCTGCCTCCTGGGCTCAAGTGATCCTCCCACAGCCTCCTGAGTAGTTGGGACTACAGGTGTGTGCCACTACACCTGGCTAATTTGTGTGTGTGTGTGTGTGTGTGTGTATATTATATATATATATATATTTTTTATTTTTTATAGATATGGAGGCATGGAGGGGGTGATGGGGGAAGGTCTCGCGATGCTGCTCAGGCTGGTCTTAGATTCCTGGGCTCAAGGGATCCTCCTGCCTCGGCCTCCCAAAGTGCTGGGATTACAAGGTGTAAGCTAACATACTTGGCCTGTAAGAAGGTTTTAAATTATCGATCCAGCTTTTAAAATAACTACAGGATTATTTGTATCTTGTGTTTCTTCTTGCATCATCCCTGGTGTATTATATATAATTTGCCATAACTTTTCTTATTTGCAGGCATAAAATTATTAAGAATATTTTGGGTGATCCTTTAGTTTTTCAAGATGTTAAAACAATTTCACTGATTTTAAACAGGAATTCACTTACTACTTAAAATATCTTTTGTTATAGAATGTATCATAAACAAGAGAATGTAATACATATATGTATTTTTTAAAGAATAAGTGAACAAAGGTGTATACGTGTGGATATTCACCGGTCAGGGTTGAGTAACAAGTATCACTGGCATGTTGAAAGCTCCCTGTGTGCTCCTTCCTGGTTGAAATCTCTCTCCCCCACATTTGTGTTAACCATTACCTTGCTTTTCTTTATACTTTCTCCACTTCCTGTATAGGTTCCTAAGCAATATATGGTTCTGGAAAATAAAGTAGCAAGCACAAGCCTTGTTATGTAGGGAAAGGGTAATGTTGCTCTCTTAGATAAAACCTTTCAGAAGATAAACTGTGCTATCTCTGGGTCCCAACCTGGTTTTAGTTCCCTTCTGGAGAAGTCAAAGGGCAAGGTTATAAATGAACCATGTGACTTCCGCCAGGCTATGCTTTAGGCTAGTATTTATTTATTTATTTATTTATGAGATGGAATCTTGCTCTGTTGCCCAGGCTGGAGTGCAGTGGTGCGATCTTGGTTCACTGCAACCTCTGTCTCCCGGGTTCAAGCGATTCTTCTGCTTCAGCCTCCCCAAGTAGCAGGGATTACAGGTGTGTGCCACCACGCCCAGCTTTTTTTTTTTTTTTTTGTATCTTTAGTAGAGATGGGGTTTCACCATGTTGACCGGGGTGGTCTTGAACGCCTGACCTCAAATGATGCGCCTGCCTTGGCCTCCCAAAGTGCTGGAATTACAGACATGAGGTACGCCTAGGCTAGTTATTGAATAATCAACTAGGTTGGGGGAGAGGCTTGCTTTTTATTTTTTATTCAAAGCTCACCATGGCCTTTCCATGCTCTCCTCTCCATTCCCACAGAAGTATTGTGCTTTGGCCTACTTCTAGGAGCAGGAGCAAGGCCATAGTGAGCTTTAAATAAAAAATAAGAGCAAGCCTGCTGGGTGTGGGGTCTCACACCTGTAATCCTATTACTTTGGGAGGCTGAAGCAGGAGGATTGCTTGAGCTTTCGAGTAGAAGACCAGCCTAGGCAACATAGTAAGATCTCATCACTACAAAAAATAAACAAAAATGCACTGGGCGTTGTGGCATGCATCTGTAGTCCCAGCTGCTCGGGAGGCTGAGGCATGATAATTGTGTGAGCCTGGGAAGCAGAGGTTGCAGTGAGCTGAGATTGTGCCGCTACCCTCCAGCCTGGGTGACAGAGTGACACCCTGACTCAGTAAAATAAAAAATAAAAATAGGCTGGGCGCAGTGGCTCACATCTGTAATCCCAGCACTTTGGGAGGCTGAGGCAGGAGGATCATGAAGTCAGGAGTTTGAGACCATCCTGGCCAACATGATGAAACCTCATCTCTACCAAAAATACAAAAAAAAAAAAAAAAAAAAAAAAAAAAAAAAAAAAGCTGGAAGTGGTGGCACGTACCTGTAATCCCAGCTACTCCGGAGGCTGAGGCAGGAGAATTGCTTAAAATCTGGGAGGCGGAGGTTGCAGTAAGCCAAGATTGCACCACTGCACTCCAGCCTGGGCGACAGAGCAAGACTCCATCTCTAAAAAACAAAAACACAAACAAACAAAAACCACAAGTACAGATGAAAATATGGGCGAGATCTCCTGGGCATTCTGTCCTTAAGTTAGAAAGATGGTCCGGCAGCAGGAAGCCTCTTGTGTTGACTTCCCTCACACGACTGTTGATACTGTTGATTGAGCCACGCAGCTCCACTCCCGACTGGCTGGCTCCATCTGCCTGCATTGCCATCCTGGGTACCTCATTGTGGAGGCTTTCTTTGTCTCTCCTGTGTTGGATCTCTTGTATCCTGGATCTTATATTTCTTTCTTGATTATTCTTTTTATTTTGTTTCCCATATCCCCTTGAGAGAGAGGGCTTGTGAAGTAAATTTTTGGTAACTCTGCACGGGTGAAAATGTCAAATGTCTTGATTCTGTATAGGCGCTTTGATCGACTATTCCATACTTGCTTTATTGCCTTCTCACTTGTCTTGTTGCTCTTGAGAAGGCTGAAGCTTTTCTGATGCCCGATCCTTTATCCGAGACTGTTTATTTTTTTCCCCTTTGGCTTGTGGAATATTCTCCTTGTTCTTGGTGTTCCTGAAATACAGTGATCATGTTGCTTCGAGTGGGCCTGTTTTCACTCAGGTCATTGTCACTGGGCCTAGACAGGCTCTTTCAATCAGGCAACTTTTGTCATTCAGTTCTGGACATTTTCTCTGAATTATTTCTTTGTTGTTTTTTCTCCCTCCTTTTTCTTTTTTCTTTTTCCTTTTTCTGGAGTTCTATTGTTTGGCTGTTGGAACTTATAGACTAGTTCTGTAATCTTTCTTTCTTTCTTTTTCTTTCTTTCTTTCTTTCTTTCTTTCTTTCTTTCTTTCTTTTCTTTCTTTCGTTCTCTTTCTTTCTTTCGACAGGGTCTCATCTGTTGCCCATGTTGGAGTGCAGTGGCACAATCATGGCTCACTGCAGCCTTGACCTCCTGGGGCTCAGGTGATCCTCCCACGTCAGCCTCCTGAGTAGCTGGGACCACAGGTGCACACTACCACACCTGGCTACTTTTTGATTTTTTGTAGAGATGGGATTTCAACCATGTTGCCCAGGCTGGTCTCAAACTCCTTGTCTCAATCAAGTGATCCCCCTATCTTGGCCTCCCAAAGTGCCAGGATTACAGGTGTGAGCCACTGCACCTGGCTGTAACGTTTTCTCTCTTTCTCGCTTCCCAACTCCTTGTTCTTTTTGATTTATTTTCTTGGAGATTACCTCAACTTTATTTTCCAGTCCTGTTATTGAGAAATCTTTTTGGGTTGCTGTTTGAATGTTTCTTTTATATGGTATCCTGTTCTTGTTTCATAGATGCAATATACTTTCTTACTGCTCTAAGGATATTATGATAGAGACTAAAACAGACAAACAGAAAACAATTTGGAAGAGATAAGATTATACAGGGAGGAAAGAAACTTTCAAAACTGTATTATATTTAGAAGATTTCCTTAGATGTCTGGTATTCCTTGGCTGTCTGCTCATAATTAGGTGTGGGAGTGTAAACGCTGACTTGAACTCTGGGCTCCCTGGCAGGGCTTATTGACTTTGAGCTTCATTGAAGTGCCATCTGGATGGTCCCTTTGCTGTGGAACCCCTCAGGTCAGTATCTTCAAGTCTTTCTTCTGGGCTGGTCAGATTCTTCAAGGAAGAGTCTTCTGATCTCCTGCTTGAAGAGTGAAGGTCTGGCTCCTGGTATTTTGGGAGCCGAGGTGGGTGAAGAGACCTGGGAGTCTCTGCATTCAGTATGCATATGGCCATTGAGTCCCTGTTTTAGGTAAGGTACTCACCCTCCAAGGACTCTGTTATCACTGTCTTCAAAAATAAGACTCAAACTTTTGCAGGGGTGGGAAAGGGGTAGTTGCCAACCTTATGAAGAGAGGAACGAGGGATCCAACCATTTCTCAACAACCTTCTCCCCATATTCCTTGTCAAGCCTTCTGGGGAACTGGTTGCCAATCCCCAAGTCTCTTGTGGACTATGTGGTATAACATAAGTTGGATTTCAGCTTTCCTGTTAGTTTGGGATTTGGCTTTCTAGGATCCTCTGTCAATTTATGTTTGCTTGCTTTTCCAGCTTCAAAAATTCATTGCTATTCTCCATGCTCCTTTTTTTCCCCCTCACTCTGGTCCTTGTGGGTTATGATTTAAAAATTATCTTTACAGCCGGGCGCGGTGGCTCACGCCTGTAATCCCAGCACTTTGGGAGGCCGAGGCGGGCGGATCACGAGGTCAGGAGATCGAGACCATCCTGGCTAACACGGTGAAACCCCGTCTCTACTAAAAATACAAAAAATTAGCCGGGTGTGTTGGCGGGCGCCTGTAGTCCTAGCTTCTTGGGAGGCTGAGGCAGGAGAATGGCGTGAACCCGGGAGGTGGAGCTTGCAGTGAGCTGAGATCGCGCCACTGCACTCCAGCCTGAGCGACAGAGCAATACTCCGTCTCAAAAAAAAAAAAAAAAAAAAAAAAAAAAAAATTATCTTTACAATATTTTTAGTGTGGTTTTGGTGGGAACCAAAATTAGATGCATTTTTTTTTTCAATCTTCTGTCTTACCCGAGATGTGCTTTTTCCTTTTTCATAAGCTCATTTCTTTTGAGAGACGAAAAGCAGTTATTCAGATTAGGGTAGATTTGCCTTAAATTTGGAATTTGCCTGCAAAATTGTGAATTTTTATACATTTGTTAATATTGATAACCATGTTAGGTATGTTTTTGATATATAATTAGCAGCCTGGTCTACCCTGAAATAACTTAGAACATGACTAGATGAAAGAAACTGATTGAGCTTGCATACAGCATATTTTAGCAACAGTTTCCCCTGATTTTCTTTAAGCTCTTTAGCATCTTAAAGTTAAGAGTTGTTTTTTTTTTTCGTTTTGTCATAATTTACTTGTGTTTCTTATGACTTCATTATAAAGGGGTTGATTTGTAGGAAAAAAATCTGAATCTTAGTCATGGTGATTGAGAGCTACTACAAATTTTTAAAAAATGGTCTCCATTTACCTACCTACAGGCTTTGGCTGAGCAAAGGGAAACTTGGAAAAGGTGAACTTTGCTGAAACTCACTCAGCTGGTTAATGACTCAGGAGTTTTTTGTTTGTTTTCTCTTGTCAGTTATGGCAAGAGAAAACTATATATACAGCCAGCAGGGGGAGCTCTTTCTCTTAAGCTTTCATGAGAGAAGTATTATACTATTTATGTTCTCTGTATTGCTACAAGGGTAAGACAGCCTATAAGACTAAAAGTGATACAACATAAGATAGACACCATATGAAAGAAATACAGGGAAACTTTGTTGGAACTACTATATATATGTATTGTGACCACTTTTGTATTTAGTTATGAGAGAATACTTCTAGAAGTGGGGATATTTTGTCATTTATAGTTTAAAAAGGGGCATTTACATTAAACCATTTTTATAGGCTATCAAGAGTATTATTCATTTAACAGATATTCTGTGTTTACTATTTCCCACACATGATTGTAGGTGCTGGGAATACAGTAACAAGTAACATATCAAGATTAAGACCTCACAATTTGAAGTTCTTTTATATGAAGTGTAAATACAAGCCTAAAAGAAATACTTTTCCCCTGAAAGAATTGATTCTTTAATTTGGTAGGACAGTCAACTGCATTTTTCCTATGTCAGATCTTTAATCAACAGCAAAATAAATATAAGATGATAATATAACTTATACTGAATGCTTACTTTTAGGAATTTCACACAAATCTTCAAATACCATTGTCTTCTGCAAAAAAAAATAGACTATTCCAGTATTCTTAAGCTTTGCTGCATATTAGAATCACTTGAAAAATTTAAAAAGGCTATTAATGCATGGCTCCTCAGCCCAGACATTCTGGTTTAACTGGCATGGAGTGTGGTCTGAACATTGTGATTTTTAAGCTCCCTGGGCTATTCTGATGTACAGAAAAGTTTGGGAACTGTTGGACTGTTTCCTAATAGTGACAGCTTCCTGAAGACAAGCTCCTTTGAATCCCTATTCTTCCTGTTCTGTCACTTTGCACAGCGTATTTGACCTAGCAGTGATCAATAAACATCCAGTGCTTGGTTTCCTACTAACTCTGCTTCGAGTTTTTGGTCATCAGCATAATGACTCACTTGTGTACTTATTTAACTTATTTATTGCACTCTTCGTCATTTTCACCTTGCAAAACCCCAAGCCTGATTAAACTCAAGCCTCTGCACATTCTGTCTCTGCACCTACCTAGCTGACTGCAGCTGCAGAAAGACATATCATGGGGATGACTCTTTAAATATGTGACCACCAGCCTCACAGACACCCTTGGTGCCACCAGCAATCCTATTGTATTTCTTCAGTCTGTTCTTACTCCTCTCTCTCTCTCTCTCTCCCCCTTTTTACATCCTGTTTTCTCCCATCACTCTCAGCTGGTGATTTTTTTTTTTTTTTTTTTTTTTTTTTGGAGACGGAGTCTCGCTCTGTCGCCCAGGCTGGAGTGCAGTGGCACGACCTCTGCTCACTGCAAGTTCCACCTCCTGGATTCACGCCATTCTCCTGCCGCAGCCTCCTGAGTAGCTGGGACTACAGGCGCCTGTCACTGCGCCTGGCTAATTTTTTGTATTTTTAGTAGAGACGGGGTTTCACCATGGTCTTGATCTCCTGACCTTATGATCCGCCCGCCTCGGCCTCCCAAAGTGCTGGAATTACAGGCGTGAGCCACCGCGCCCGACTCAGCTGGTGATTTTTGCTGTGTATTTTAACAGAGAAAATGTAAGCAATCAAAAGTGAATGTCCTCATGCTCCCACCTGTGTAGGTGACATTCCCCCGTAACTCGAGATGAACTGTTCAGCTCTTCTGGGGTAGCCTGCATCCATCTTTTCTTCCCCACTCAAGGAATCACCCTTCTTCTTGTCTGTCTTTCTTCATCAGGTTTTCCATGTCTGCTGGATTACTTCAACCAGGATAGAAGTATGCCATTTTATCCTTAATCTAAAACCAAACATTAAAGTCTTATCTCCACACCTCTACTCAGCCATCATTCTGGTTTTCTGTGCCTCTGCTTTTTACCTGTAAAATGGACAATAATATTGGCCCTACTTATCTCTTAGGAATGTTTTGAAGACAGAATTGAAAGTACTTTGAAATGTTAAATGTGTACATGTATATATGTATTTGTTTATAAATTCAAAAGTTCTGCATTGAGTACCTGCTGGGTGCTAAGGTGCAAAGAAGAAGAAAAATATGCAGTATCCTCAGTGAGCTTTCAGAATAAAGTCAGAGAAGCCAATAAAAAATTACAGTATAATAGTTCTAATGGAGGTTGTGGTATATTGAAATAGATTTTTTGACAACTCCCATTTTTACACATCATGTGTTGACATTTTGAAGTATTCTGAATCCATCTTTCCAATATGATCAGCTAACGAATGGTGGTTTTAACTGTACCAGGTTTCAGCTTGACATTCCAATGAGTCTTATACTATTTCAGGATAGAATTATGTATTTTTATGAAATTGGAGGAAAATGCTTAGGAGAAGGTGTTGCTGACAGAGGAGAATTTCAGGCAAGTCAAGGCTGATTTGATATTCTCAAGACAAGGACTTGTTTGAGTGGTATTAGACTACCGGAAAGACCTCCTATTGTAAAATTAAAAACCTTGACGTTTGCTCAGTTATGCAACAGAGTTATTCGGGGGATGAGTGGTAGAAAGATGGAATGGGAGCTCAGAGTGTTCTCTGTGTGTACAGATCCCCTTCTCTTCTTGCTCCTCTTTCCTTGGACCACTTCTTCAGGGTACAGACTGGGCCCCAGCATCTGCCAGGCTGGAGTCTGGCTTCAGGCACCTTTCTTAAGAGCGGGAATGGAGAAAGGTGAGAGAAGCCTGGGCTTCTGAGGATGTGCCTCTGGAGAGCTGATGGGATGTGAGACGGGCGCATTGGTTGAGAACATGGACTCTGGAGCCGTGTCCCCTGGGCTGAAATCCCAGTTTTGCCACTTACTAGTTCTACAGTCTCACGCAAGTTCCCTAACCCCTCTGTGTTTCAGTTTTCTCATCAGTAAAATGGGAATGATGATGATTTCACTTCATAGGATGGTTATGTGAATTAAGTGAGTTAAAGTATGTAAAATGTTTAGAACACTGTCTAGCTGTAGTATTTACTGCCATTGCAATAATTCCCACTGTGGGAGGTTTAGAGGTTGCCTTTGCCATCAACATTTGCATCCTAGCCTGTGTAAGGCAATTATAAAGGTTGCTGGGCTTCTCGCTTACAAAAAAATTGATGAGATGGGTTATTTGAGGAGCAGGTGTTGAATAATCAGTTAGGGATTATATAATTTTTTAACTCTTCGGGAAAGGATGGCTTCCTCTTCTCCAGTAACGTGCAAGAAGAGTGCTCTTCCTCTACGTGTTTCCATTGAGAATGTGATAGGTAAATGTGTCTTGGGGATACATGTTATATCTGATGGTCAGCCTTGTGTGTGCACAAAGGGCAATAGGAGCAAAGGTGGGAACCACCCAGATCTTCAAAGCACTAGGGAACATGGGGAAGTGCGATTAGAAAAGGCTGACAGAGGCCGGGCACGGTGGCTCACGCCTGTAATCCCAGCACTTTGGGAGGCCGAGGTGGGTGAATCTCGAGGTCAGGAGGAGTTCAAGACCAGCCTGGCTAGCATGGTGAAACCCTTTTTCTCCTAAAAATACGAAAAATTAGCTGGGCGTAGTGGCAGGTGCCTGTGATCTCAGCTACTTGGGAGGCTGAGGCAGGAGAATCACTTGAACCCAGGAGGTGGAGGCTGCAGTGAGCCGAGATTGCATCATTGCACTCCAGCCTGGGTGACAGAGTGAGACTCCATCTCAAAAAAAAAAAAAAAAAAAAAAAAAAAAAGACTGATAGAAATGTGCCTTGTGGACAGGGTTAGGAGGGGTGGCAGACATTCCAGGCAGAGATAAGGGCACAGAGGCTGAGGGTGCATCAGGTATTTGGGATACTCTTGGTAATCAGCAAGTGCTAGACACAAAACTGGAGGCTGGAGGGAAATGGCAGAAGTTGAGACTGGAGTTTAGATTGTGTGTTCTGTAGCAATATCTCCCTGAGCACAAGAGTGACGTGACCGTGACTGGATTTTCATGCTTCAGAGGTCATTTTGGCAGCAGTGAGGACAGGCTGGATAGGGTGAGTGGATGTGAGGAGTATTGGGAGAGGTGAATGGAATCAGCCCATAGAGTCGATGGGCCCTGGGAAACGGGCTCCTGGAAATGGAGGAAAGGCAATGAGATATTTAGGAGGGAGATTCAATGGGACTGGAGAGTGTGATATGGGAAGAGGAGGAATCTGGGTTGATGTGAGGGCTTGAGTAAGGTGTGGGAGGCTGCAGCAGAGATCCCTCAGGTACCACAGGGAGACTGCAAGGAAAGGGAGTGACCTGTTAGAGAGGGCAGGACCCTGGGAGAGAGAAGAGCCAACAAGGAGAGCAGCGTGGAAGATGCTGTGGGAGGCTAGAGGCCTTCATTTAAGAAGAGTTTCTGTTTCACGCAATGGTGGGGACAGAAGCCACATTACACTTGGTTTCTCAGCAAGGGTGTTAGAGTCATTCCGGAGTTTTTTGGAGATGAGATGGATGAGAACTAGGCTTGTTCTGTGCTCCTCGTACAGAGCTGTTTCTGTCCCTCTCCGCTTGTTAGAATTGATGAATTTTTCCTCCTCTGAACGTCACCATTCCCTATACTTACTTCTATTAGACCGCTAATTACATTTCATATTTGTTTCTTTATGCATCTGTCTTCTCTCTCCCTGCCCATTAGACATAGATTTTCTGGAGGAGGGGCTGATCATTCATCTTCTTTTTCTCAGCATCTGTTACACAGCTTCATTACAGTGGGACTCATTGAACATGTGTGAGATGAATGGATAGATAGGTGGGTGGATAAGTTAAGAGGTTGGATCAAGGTTACTGTGTGTGCGTGTGCATGTGTGTGCACTCGTGAAGCAGGTGATTTGGCTATGAAAGCAAGAGAGGCAGGCGGGGTAGGCTTAGCACTTATGAACAACAGTACATATTTATAATCATCACTTTGACGAACAGGAAAGGGACTGATTAGGAAGAAGCACCAACAGGGTCCTGTTGAGATCGGAGCTTCTTAGTTCATAAACATGCAGGAATTTTATGGAATTGTAACAACTCAGGATTTTGGAGCTAGAGGGAGCCGTAGGGTTAATCTAGTGCCACCTCCTGTTGAACACAGGGTACTAGTGTATGTGGGCTGCCTTCTTAGCTAGATTAAAAGCATTTTGAGAGTATGGCCATTATCCAGTAAACATTTATTAATTGACAATGTTAATACAATCTTTACATGAGGAGGGGATGCAGAAAATTAGGCTTATCATTTACTTAGAAAGACTGAAAAATAGTTCAAAAACCTACGTATTAGGCAGCAGGAGAATAGCAAAGACAGGTAAATTCAAATGTGTTCTGAGGGCCTCCTTATCAGCACTGTGAAATGTTATTTACCCAGTCTTAAATTTGCATCTAACCTTATCCCCTCCCCAAACTGCAAGAGGTTTTCTCCTACCTGCTTCTTGGCGTTTTTGCCGTGAATTTTTACTTTCAGTGGATTGTATACTATGGAACAATAATGTAACATCTTTTTTTTTTTCTTCTGGTACTGGCACGAACAAGTACTTGTTTGTAATGGACTCTGTATAGAAATATATTTTGACATGTGTGTTGGAAAATAATTGTTGCTAATGAATGCGCATTCTATCCCATGCCTAGCCCATTAGAGCTCTTTTTTGGCTCTGTACAGTATTGCCTCCCCGACACCATTTGCAGAAAGGGATGTGCCAGGACGTGGTCATTAAGGAAGCATTAAAGCTCGCCATTTGGCCTGTGATCTTTCCCAAAAAGCTTTGGTCATGTATGAATGTTGCTGTCGGCTGGGCACCTTGTTCTGTTTTTGGCATATCTGGGTCCTCCAGCTCTGGGTGGAGACGAAAAGGGTCTCCCACATTTTGCTGCTGTTACCTGGGATGGCCAGCAGAGGGCAGGCTGGCTCCTTTCCCTGATCCAGTACCTGGGACTCTTCTTCCTGCCCTGTTGGTCTCTGATCCCCACCGATTTTCTTTTCTTCCTTTTTCTTTTCTTTTTTTTATTATTATACTTTAAGTTCTAAGGTACATGTGCACAGCGTGCAGGTTTGTTACATATGTATACATGTGCCGTGTTGGTGTGCTGAACCCATTAACTCGTCATTTACATTAGGTGTACCTCCTAATGCTATCCCTCCCCCCTCCCCCCACCCCACAACAGGCCCCGGTGTGTGATGTTCCCCATCCTGTGTCCAAGTGTTCCCATTGTTCAATTCCCACCTATGAGTGAGAACATGCGGTGTTTGGTTTTCTGTCCTTGCGATAGTTTGCTCAGAATTATGGTTTCCAGCTTCATCCATGTCCCTACAAAGGACATGAACCTCATCCTTTTTTATGGCTGCATAGTATTCCATGGTGTATATGTGCCACATTTTCTTAATCCAGTCTATCATTGATGGGCATTTGGGTTGGTTCCAAGTCTTTGCTATTGTGAATAGTGCCGCAGTAAACATACGTGTGCATGTGTCTTTATAGCAGCATGATTTATAATCCTTTGGGTATATACCCAGTAATGGGATGGCTGGGGCAAATGGTATTTCTAGTTCTAGATCCTTGAGGAATCGCCACACTGTCTTCCACAGTGGTTGAACTAGTTTACAGTCCCACCAACAGTGTAAAAGCATTCCTATTTCTCTACATCCTCTCTAGAACCTGTTGTTTCCTGACTTTTTAATGATTGCCATTCTAACTGGTGTGAGATGGTATCTCATTGTGGTTTTGATTTGCATTTCTTTGATGGCCAGTGATGATGAGCATTTTTTCATGTGTCTGTTGGCTGCATAAATATCTTCTTTTGAGAAGTGTCTGTTCATATCCTTCACCTACTTTTTGGTGGGGTTGTTTGATTTTTTCTCATAAATTTGTTTGAGTTCTTTGTGGATTCTGGATATTAGCCCTTTGTCAGATAGGTAGATTGCAAACATTTTCTCCCATTCTGTAGGTTTCCTGTTCACTCTGATGGTAGTTTCTTTTGCTGTGCAGAAGCTCTTTAGTTTAAATAAATCCCATTTGTTAATTTTGGCTTTTACTGTCATTGCTTTTGGTGTTTTAGACATTAAGTCCTTGCCCATGCCTATGTCCTGAATGGTATTGCCTAGGTTTTCTTCTAGGGTTTTTATGATTTTAGGTCTAACATTTAAGTCTTTAATCCATCTTGAATTAATTTTTGTATAAGGTGTAAGGAAGGGATCCAGTTTCAGCTAGCCAGTCTTCCCAGCACTATTTATTAAATAGGGAATCCTTTCCCCATTTCTTGTTTTTGTCAGGTTTGTCAAAGATCAGATGGTTGTAGATGTGTGGTATTATTTCTGAGGGCTCTGTTCTGTTCCATTGGTCTGTATCTATGTTTTGGTACCAGTACCACGCTGTTTTGGTTACTGTAGCCTTGTAGTATAGTTTGAAGTCAGGTGGCGTGATGCCTCCAGCTTTGTTCTTTTGGCTTAGGATTGTCTTGGCAATGTGGGCTCTTTTTTGGCTCCATATGAACTTTAAAGTAGTTTTTTCCAATTCTGTGAAGAAAGCCATTGGTAGCTTGATGGGGATGGCATTGAACATATAGGTTACCTTGGGCAGTCTGACCATTTTCATGATATTGATTCTTCCTATGCATGAGCATGGAATGTTCTTCCATTTGTTTGTGTCCTCTTTTATTTCATTGAGCAGTGGTTTGTAGTTCTCCTTGAAGAGGTCCTTCACATCCCTTGTAAGTTGGATTCCTAGGTATTTTATTCTCTTTGTAGCAATTGTGAATGGGAGTTCACTCATGATTTGGCTCTCTGTTTGTCTGTTATTGGTGTATAGGAATGCTTGTGATTTTTGCACATTGATTTTGTATCCTGAGACTTTGCTGAAGTTGCTTATCAGCTTAAGGAGATTTTGGGCTGAGGTGATGGGATTTTCTAAATATAGAATCATGTCATCTGCAAACAGGGACAATTTGACTTCCTCTTCTCCTAATTGAATACCCTTTATTTCTTTCTCCTGCCTGATTGCCCTGGCCAGAACTTCCAATATTATGTTGAATAGCAGTGGTGAGAGAGGGCATCTCTGTCTTGTGCCAGTGTTCAAAGGGAATGCCTCCAGTTTTTGCCCATTCAGTATGATATTGGCAGATCCCCACCAATTTCCTGATGTGTCAGATCACACAGACTCTGGAATCAGTTATGTAAAGAAAAAAACTAGTGGGAAAGCGGCACAAAATTCATTTTTTTCCTCTAAACGACTTGAGGTTTTTGGGGCAGATCTCTTTTAGCCCACATTGGTGGCCTTCTCTGAGCATTTTCTGCCCTAATTCTCCTAAAATCACCCACAAAAGGTTTATGGGGCTCAACCCTCAACCCTGTGATGTGGGAAAGTTTGTAGTCTTCAGGTGTTGGATGATGATTCTTAGTAGAACCATTAAAGAGGCTTCTCTTGGCTGGATGCGTGGCTCACACCTGTAATCCCAGCACTTTAGGAGGCTGAGGTGGGCGGATCACCTGAGGTCAGAAGTTCAAGACCAGCTTGGCCAACATGGTAAATCTCTGTCTCTACTAAAAATACAAAAATCAGTCAGGCTTGGTAGCGGGGCCTTTAATCCCAGCTACTCAGGAGGCTGAGGTGGGAGAATCGCTTGAAACTGGGAGGTAGAGGTTGCAGTGAGCTGAGATCACGCCATTGCACTCCAGCCTGGGCAACAGAGAAATTGGGTCTTCATTCTGAAGACTTTAAAACAAAATAGAAAAGAGGCTTCTTGTGTTTGAGGTCCCACATTAAGGTCTGCAGCGCACCGCACTCCTATAAAAAGACACGGCCTTTATGGAGCTAAACAGTCTTTGTGTATCCATGTTAATAGATTGTTGTTGTTGTTGTTCTTGGAAAAATGTGATAGTAATAGTCATCCCTTTTAGAGGAAGAGCTAAATTTGTGAACAGTGTTGGGCTATGGGTTCTGGAGTCCTGAATCCTGTTTTTTTGATGCTACTGGTTTTTTCTGCACATCATCCTGTTTGTCTTTGTTGACTTACTGGTGACTCCTCTTCAGTGTGTCTCATTGAGAAAATACATTTCTTGGCTAGGCGTGGTGGCTCATGCCTGTAATTCCAGCACTTTGGGAGGCCAAGGCAGGCTGATCACTTGAGGCCAGGAGTTCAAGACCAGCCTGGCCAACATGGTGAAACCCCGTCTCTACCGAAAATTAGTCGGGCATGGTGGTGGGCACCTGTAGTCTCAGCTACTTGGGAGGTGGAGGCAGGAGAATTGCTTGAACCCAGGAGGTGGAGGTTGCAGTGAGCGGAGATCTTGTCATTGCACTCCAGCCTGGGCGACAAAGTGAGACTCTGTCTCAAAAACAACAACAACAACAACAACAAAAAACAACAAAAAAAGGAAAATACATCTCTTATTTTAAGATTTAGTTACCATAGTAAGGAGGATTAATCCTATATCAGAAAACGTAACTGCTTTCTTGGGGGGAATGAGCATTTCTCTCTGCCATCTCAGTCTGTCCACTGAAAAAAATTATTTGCAATTTATTTCTGTATTAAGAGTGAATATTGAACAATGAGCAGAAGGTGTGTCTGTTGTTGTCATTGTTCATTCAACCCCACCAGTGGGAAGACCAGTGGAATGTAAAATTGCTCCAGCTATGTATACTGTTCAATTTCAGCATCCATTGACATCTGTGTCTTCTCCATGGAAGGCTGGGGCTGGACTTTCTTCAACTTTCCCATTAAGTTAATGCTCCTTGCACTTGAATTTCAATCTGTGTTTTACTTGAAACCATATCCAAAGTGTGTGTCAGTGCTTTGAATATAGTTATGAAATGAGAGCTTCAGGAAATGACATGACTGAGCTTTCCTGGAAAATGAACCTAATCCTTCTCTCAGTTCATGGAATAATGAAATTTGAGATCCTTGGGGGATAATCTAGTTCAATTTGCTTATTTTACAGATGAGGAGATTGAAGGCTCAGAGAGTTGAATAAGATGCATACAACCAGCTCACATCCATTAGGAGCTCTGTTATTATTTTAAAAAATCAGAAAATGACAAATGTTGGCAAGAATGTGGAAAAACATTGAAACCCTTGTGTGCGGTTGATGAGAATGTAAAATCGGGGAGCTGCTGTGGAAAACAGTATGGTGGTTCCTCAAAAAATAAAAATAGAATTAGCATGTGATCCAGCAAGTCTATTTCTGGGTGTATACCAAAAAGAATTGGAAGCAGGGTCTCAAAGAGATATTTGTACACCCATGTTCATAGCAGCATTAGTCACAATAGCCAAAAGGTAGAAGCAGTCCAATTGTACATCAGTGGATGAATGGATAAACAAAATATGGTACAGCATCTACATACAGTGGAACACTCTTCAGCTTTAGAAATGAAGGAGACTGACACATGCTATGACATGGATTAACCTTGAGAACACTATCCTGAGTGAGATAAGCCAGTCACAAAAGGACAAATACTGTATGATTCCACTCATAATAGGTACCTAGAGTAGTCAGATTCATAGACACAGAAGTTTAATGGTGGTTTCCAGGGGCTGGGGAGAGAGAGTGAGATGGTTTGGCTGTGTCCCTACCCAAAGCTCATCTTGAATTGTAGTTCCCAGAATCCCCACGTGTGGAGGGAGGGACCCAGCGGGAGGTGACTGGATCATGGCAGTGGTTCCCCCCATGCTGTTCTTATGATAGTGAGTTCTCACAAGATCCGATGGCTTGATAAGGGGTTTTCCCCTTTTGCTCGGTGCTTCTTCCTGCCATCATGTGAAGAAGGACGTGTTTGCTTCCCCTTCCACCATGATTGTAAGTTTCCTGAGGCCCCTGCAGCCATGCTGAACTGTGAGTCATTTAAACCTCTTTCCTTTATAAATTACCCAGTCTCGGGCAGTTCTTTATAGCAGTGTGAGAATGGACTAATACAGAGAGGAATGGAAAGTTGTTGTTTAATGTGTATAAAGTTTCACTTTTGCAAGATGAAAAGAGTTCTGGAGATTGGGTATACAACAGTGTGAGTAGTGCCTAACACTAGTGAAGTGTACACACAAAAGGGGTAAGATGGTAAACTTTGTATCTATTTTACAACAGTGAAAAAAAGATGCTCTCAAGTCACATGGGTAGTTGGTGCTGTATTTGCTCTCAACTCCCTGTCCTGTGGTTTTCCTAATATGCCATTTGTGGCATTCTTTCTACCAAACTAATCATGGATCAAAAGCTAAAGCATCCTTCCCCCAACTGGTTTATTTACCACCCAGAAAAATAATTTAATTTCTTAATTTTTTAGAGACAGGGTCTTTCTCTGTTGCCTAGGTTGGAATGCAGTGGCATAATTATAGCTCACTGTAACCTTGAACTCCTGGGCTCAAGGAAGGCATCTTCCTTCCCAGCCTCCTGAGTAGCTGGGACTACAGGCCCATGCCACCCTGCCTAATTTTACATTTTTTTTTTTTTTTTTTGTAGAACTGGGGTCTTCCTATGTCTTCCAGGCTAGTCTCAAACTGCTGGCCTCAAGTGATCCCCTCACCTCAGTCTTGGAAAGTGCTATGATTTAACAGCATGAGCCACCATGCCCAGCCAGAAAAATAAATTTCATTGTTTGAACTTGGCTGCTGTTTGACTCTCCACTTTCCTCTCTCCTTCAGATGGCTCCTTCCCACTCTGTGCTCCAACCAAGCAGAATGAGTTACATGCAGTACTTACAATTTATCACATTCTCTCTTGCCACATGCTATTTCCTCTGCCTGGTACTCTTTTGCACTACGTCTATATAGTACTTCTATTTTTAGGATTCAGCTGAAGCACCATCCCTTTTGAAAGTTCTTTTGACCACATAGTCTGAATTAGGTGCTTACTACTTCCAGGGTCATCCTGGCCACGTGGCATTGCCATACTCTGTTTCCTGGTCTGTGTCTCCCACTGGACTGTGCCGTGCCTATGTCAGTGCTCTGTGTCTAGCACACTGCTTGCACAGGGGAGGTGCTCGAAAATGTTTGCCATAAGATGAACTATACCTTGGAAGATACTGCTATAAGAGAGACATACTCAAAATTGTCAACTGATTTGCATCTCTCTGGCTTTCCTAAGGGTATCTCTTATTTTTATTGTGGTAAAATGTATAAAACAGAGATTTGACTACCTGAACCATTTTAAGTGTGCAATTCAGTGACATTAGGTACAGTCACGCTGTGTATTCATCATCACCAGAACTCTTTTCATCTTGCAAAATTGAAACTCTGTACCTATTAAACAGTAATTCCCCATTCCCTCCCTCCCCAGCCCCTGGCAACCCCCATTCAGTATTTGTCCTTTTGTGATGGGTTTGTTTCACTTAATATAATATCATCAAGGTTCATCCATGCTGTAGCATGGATTATATAATATAGTAATATGTCCATGCTATAACATGGATATTTAAGGCTGAATAATATCCCATTGTATGTATTACCACATTTTGTTCATCCATTCATCCATCCATTCATTCATCTGTGGGCATTTGGGTTGCTTCCACCTATTTGGCTGCTATGAACATGGTATAGCTCTGTGTTTTAAAACATGGCAAATCTGTCTTTGTGTTATCCATTCAATACCGCACAAAACTATACTTCTAATAACCGAAATTCTTGTTGTGAATTTTATTTAAATAGTTTTTGGGGAATAGGTGGTTTTGGTTACATGGATAAGTTCTTTAGTGGTGATTTTTGAGATTTGATGTACCGTCACCGAAACAGTGTACACTGTACCCAATGTGTAGTCTTTTATCCCTTGCCCCCTCCCATTCTAACCCCCGAGTCCCCAAAGTCCATTATATCATTCTTATGCCTTTGCGTCCTCATAGCTTAGCTCCCACTTTATAAAGAACAACATATGATATTTGGTTTTCCATTACTGAGTTACTTCACTTAGAATAATGGTCTCCAGTTCCATCCAGGTTGCTGCAAATGCCATTATTTCATTCCTTTTATGGCTGAGTAATATTCCATGGTGGAATGTTACTTTTGTTTATCTACTTGTTGGTTGATGGGCATTTAGGTTGGTTCCATATTTTTGCAATTGAAAATTGTGCTGCTATAAACATGCGTGTGCAAGTGTCCTTTTCATATAATGACCTCTTTTCCTCTGGGTAGACACCCAGTAGTTAATAACCTGAATTCTTTACAGCTTGCATTCTGAAACATTTTTCTTTTTCTTTTTTTTTTTTTTTTTGAGACGGAGTCTTGCTCTGTCGCCCAGGCTGGAGTGCAGTGGCCAGATCTCGGCTCACTGCAAGCTCCGCCTCCCGGGTTCACGTCATTCTCCTGCCTCAGCCTCCCGAGTAGCTGGGACTACAGGCACCTGCCACCTCGCCCGGCTAGTTTTTTGTAATTTTTAGTAGAGACGGGGTTTCACCGTGTTAGCGAGGATGGTCTCGATCTCCTGACCTCGTGATCCGCCCGTCTCGGCCTCCCAAAGTGCTGGGATTACAGGCTTGAGCCACCGCGCCCGGCCATTTTTCTGGAGCTATCTGCCTTCTGGCCTGTTCCACTCATTCTGGCTTTCATCTTGATTTGTTTTTCTTAAAACTTTCTCCAGCTTCCCTCTGCATCTGTGATTCATGCTCTGCCTCTTTGTGGCTTTGGATCAATAATGCTACAGATCTAGTCTAATTAATCATGGATCAAAAGCTAAAGCATCCTTCCCCCAGATGGTTTATTATTAATACCATCCAGAAAAATAATTTATAATTTAATTATCTACCTCATAGAGTTTGGGATCTTTGGCAGAATGTGTTCCCTTCCCCCTTTCTTCTTCGCTATTTCCTCCTCTTCCTCTCCATCAAAAGTGGCTTTATCTCCACTTTAGCAGCTGACAGCAAATCTCCCATGCTCAGTTGATGAAGCCCTCCTTTCTTACCCCTCATCCGTATGGCTCTCCCTCCACCCTGCTCCATCTCCTGTGATCTCAAGGCCTTGGAGAAGTGATCTCAAGGGCTCAGAGAAATGAAAAATAACCTTTGGTATTCGAGACAACCAGTAGCAAAATATAACTCCCACTTCCAACAGCCCATATTGATGGGGGAGAGATTTGCTTCATATGTGGTCTATGTTGGGCCATTCTCCTTCTCCATATTTTCTCTGTTCTTACAGCACCATCTTTTTGCCTCATTTCTTTGCTCTACTCTGTTCCTCCCCCATCATCTTCTCGTGACTCACACTGTAATCCTAGCACTTTGGGAGGATCACCTAAGGTCAAGAATTTGAGGCCATCCTGGCCAACATGGCAAAACTCCGTCTCTACTAAAATACAAAAATTAGCCAGGCATGGTGATGGGCACCTGTAATCCCAGCTACTCAGGAGGCTGAGGCGGGATAATCACGTGAACCTGGGAGCCAAAGGCTGCAGTGAGCCAAGATGGTGCCACTGCACTCCAGCCTGGGCAACAGAGCGAGACTCCATCTCAAAAAACAAAACAAAACAAAACCCCAAAGTACTACTGACCTAATGCTATGTAACAGTTTACAGAAGGCTTCAGTGTAACATGGAGAGAAGCTGTAACGTGAAGGAAAATAGGCAATGGCTAACTACTGAATCAAATCCTAGACAATTATTGTTCTTAGATGGCCTTTGACTTTCTTCTCCTGGAAATTCCTCCTGATAATCTTTTCCTGTAGGCTCTACTAATCTATTCTGTTGCTCAGCCATCCTTACTGTTAGGAAGCCAGAAGCCCCAGAGCCTAGAAGGTAAACTCACATCACTGGCCTAATCCAATTTTTCCCTCATGGAGGAGTCAGCCATAGATAAATTTGCTGCCTAGTAGCTTCACTCTGTGTCATTCTAACTCACCTGGATAGCATCAGGCAGGATAGAGGAGGCATTCTAAACATTTCTCTTTGAACAAAGTTCATTTGGAATCAAGTTGTATACCACATTTTGTAAATGCAAGTCTTAGACATATGGCAAGGGAACATCTGAAATGTTGACTCACTCTATCAAAATGTCAACATCAGTAAGTAGTTAATGAGATTTTTATGAGATTTAATGAGTAAGTGTAATATAGTGCAAGATTTTTAAAGCATTTTAAAAAAGTCTTCAGACAATTTTGTTAGAATCATCTCAAAAGTTATCTTAACACAGATAGTGATTATGACAGCTGCTCCCTGCATGGGAGGGAACACAACAATGGCACAAAAATTATTCAAGGCCAATTATACTGAGTCTGCATCATTGAACATTTTTTCTCTATGAAGAGGATCTTCAGTTTGTTGCTTTTTCAGCTAACTAACCAGCTTCCTGTTTCCTTTCTCACATTTGGCAAATTAATTTTCGGGACAAACTATGTCTGCAGTTTCTAAGGAAACATCAAGGGGCTCAGATTTCTCCCAGGTGGGTTACAGGGTGGGTTGATGCAGAGAGGAATGCTCTGTGAGGTGCTCACCAAGCCCCATCCCACTGTGTGCCCTGATTGACTCCTGTATGTCCAACCATGGCGTCGTATCAGATAGTGCCAGTATTTGTAGTCCTCACCTAAGAACTTCACTTGTTTGTTCTGTTATCTTGATATTTTTTTGTTAACTGGCAGTGCTAGGCTGACCTTGTTGTTGCTGCTGCTTTGCTATTTCTACCAGTACCTTGTTTGTACCAGTAGTTAAATAACGGAAGAGGAGTTTTTGGAAATGATGGACATTTCGTTCAGTTGGTGACATAAATGGGGGATGTGAACAAGTCTACTTTCAGAACTTCTAAAATGTTTTGATCCTGCTAAGATACAAAATACCTGATTATATTTTATTAACTTAGTAGATAGAGTATGGCTTTCAAGTGAGACAGACCTGGGTTCAAATCTCAACTTCACCACTTAGTAATTGTATGACCTTGGGAAAGTTATTTAACCTCCTGGTCAGTTTGTTCATTCATTTGTTCATTCTTTTTTCTTTCCTTCCAGAATAAAAAAATTAGAAAAGTACAAGGAAAAATAGAATAATTTCCCATATTCTTACTACCCAGAATTATCTACTTATATTTCCATGACTATATTTTCCTTTAGTTGTTTTTTTCCTATGCCTACCAAAAAATTACCCTGTTGATATATGCATAGACTCCCCTTTTGCTTCTTGTTTCTTGGGAAATAATATATACTTTGTTGGGCTAAACAAGATAAAATAAAGCATCCTTCTCAGTGTCTGATCCACAGTAAACAACTGGTACATGGCAGTAGTTGTTATTATTGTTAATCCTCCTTCTATATTTGTGCATTTCCATTGGAAAATATAGTCCTGGTAAATCAACAAACTTATAAAAACAATTGTTTTTGGACAAGCTATTTCTCCTTCTACGATATATTTGTAAGCCACAACTGGAAGAATTGGTGTTAATATATGTAGGAATGTAGAATACTTTGTAAAACCTATTTATATTGCAAATAATGAGAATGTATTCAAGACCAGACCTTTTTCATAAATGATGGACTGCACTTGGTAAACTTTTAAAAAAAATGGTTGAACCAAATTTTAGAAAATTGCATGCATTATTTAAAAAGCTATGATGTTGGAGGAATAGGGCAATTGAGAAGAAAATTGCTTACTTAAACTCTGCTATTAGAGATGGATTTTTCTTTTTGGTTTGCAGTGATCTTGCAAAGCCAGTGGCTACTGAGTAATTAATGCTGGGGCTTTATTAATTTATGAAGAACAGGAAAGGGTTGGCTTGTCTGCATTGTAGCTCATTCTTCTCAAGTAACATGTTAAAAAAAATCAAGATGATGAAATATGGGAGCAATTTGTCAATTTAAACAAACATTCTTTTTATGGGCTTCCTGGAGTGATCTTGCATTAAATTTCTAGGTCATATTGGGTGGTAACAAAATTAAAGAGCAAAGAAGCTTGGGTGACCTGGTGGCATTGTTGGTAATCTATGACAAATGTTGTAAGGTAGGTTTAAATGTCCTTAAAAATATTGTAGGGTTGGACATGGTGGTTCAGGTCTGTAATCCCAGCACTTTGGGAGGCCGAAGTGGGCAGATCACTTGAGCCCAGGAATTTGAGACTAGCCTGGCCAACATGGTGAAACCCGGTCTCTACTAAAAATACAAAAACTAGCCGGGAGTGGTGGTGCATGTCTGTAGTCCCAGCTACTTGGGAGGCTGAGGCAGGAGAATTGCTTGAACCTGGGAGGTAGAGGTTGCAGTGAGCCGAGATCGCGCCACTGCACTCCAGCCTGAGTGACAGGGCAAGAGTCCGTCTCAAAAACAACAACAACAACAACAACAACAACAACAAACAACAGAAAATCCCTATGAGTTAGGTACTTTTGCTGTCCCATTTTCTGGGTGAGCAAACTGAGACAATGAACTTACCCAGGTTTACATAGCCACTGACTGTGGGAGCCAGGTTTCAAATCCAGGCAGCTGTACATTTTAGCTACTATTCTATGCTGACTGCCATTATATCTAGAATTTCAAGAGCATTTTCACCTGATGAGTAGAGCAAACATGTGACATTTGAGCATCACACATTTTGGAAACTTGTCAGGGAGACTAAGAATAGTGTTTGAATGTTTTATTACGTGATGTAAATCTTAGTCAAAATAACCATTTGTAAATACATCTACTAATTTCTCTTGTAGTTGGATAAAAAGTCCTTTTCTAATGAGTGGGTTGGTATGGCTTCCTTCTTGACATGATGAGCTCATGATTTTCTGTCTTTTTAAAGTTCATGCTGACTGTCAAATGTGTACAGAGCCCCATGCTAGCTGCAGGCAGGGGAGGAGAGAGATACAACAATGAGTAAGACTTAGTTCCTGTGTTCACAGGAGTTTATGGTGTATTGAGAGGAAAGAGACTGCCTATGAATAATACAAGGGCGTGGATGAATCAGGTGTGGGAGTGTGGAGAAGTGTACCATCTGGAATACAGGTGTTAAAGAAGGTACTCTTTTTTTTTTTTTTTTTTTTGAGATAGGGTCTGGCTCTGTCACCCAGGCTGGAGTGAGGTGGTGTGATCTTGGCCCACTGCAACTTCTACCTCCTGGGTTCAAGTGATAGTCGTGCCTCAGCCACCTGAGTGCCTGGGATTACAGGCGAGCGCTACCACGCCTGGCTAACTTTAGTATTTCTAGTAGAGATGGGGTTGTGCCATGTTGGCTAGGCTGGTCTTAAACTCCTGGTCTCAAGAGATCTACCTGCCTCAGCCTCCCAAAGTACTGAGATTACAGGTATGAGCCACCAAGCCTGGCCAGGAAGGTACCATTTCTAAATGTCAAATCAGCAGGATCCCAATCTGATGTTCTTCATGTGCCATAGATAAAATTAAAAAAAAAAATTTACTGAGAGCCTAGTTTGTGTCAGGTCATGTGCTAAAAAACTACTTTGAATTTTTAAAAAACACACCGTGGGTACTTAGTTTTCAAGTATCAGGAAGGTTTAAAATGTAGTGAAACTAGAGGTAATTTTTTAAAAAGATAGAATGTGGCCTCCTGAGGAGCTTGCATATCTGATTGATGCTGGCACTGGGCCATACTGATGCACTGCCAAGTGACACTCTGTTGTAAGCATGGACTAAAGACGGTGGTAATTAACAGTGCTGGCGCTGCTATATTAAGTACGTGAGTATAATAGGCCATGCTTATGCTGTTTCTAAAAGAGAAGGAGAACATAGAAAGTGTATTTATTAAGAGCTGTCTGCTTCCTTAGGAGTTTTTCTCTACTACCAAAACTTGAGATTGACTTTCAAAAACAAGACATAAATTTGACCATTACCAGGGCCCACTATTACTGGTGGATTCTTATATATTTATGATGGTGAAGATTAAAGTGAATGTAAATTACCAGATATGCTGCCTTTTGAAATGCTGAGGCCTATAGTGACTGACATACCGTTAAATTCCTCTTATCCCCGAATATCTGTCACCTGTGTAATTCAGGAGACATGTACGTTCCTTTTCATGTAGATGCTGATGTGATTTGAAGTCCCTTTACGTTCACTCCTCTATAATTCAACCACAGCCAAATGTTCTGTTAACCTTTATCTTTAGAACACAGTAAGGGAAAACATTAGATAATTCTGTTAAATGTTTCTTTTGAGTAAATTTTTTAGTATTGACTTTTGAAATACGATGCCAATTCTTTTTACACAGATCTTAGTTTTACTCGTGGGAGTTAACCTGCTTAGTATGACTTGTTGGCTCACATTTTTTTCTTTCTGTTTCTCTGAACTGCCTTGAACATAAGTTTCATTTGAAGAAATAAAATTCCCAGCTACTTTATGGTGTTTCTAGAAAAAGCAATAACAGAAAAGTATATGTGAAAGCAGGAATTATGAAGTTTAGCTATTAAAAAAGACGTTTTCAAAGGGAGGTTCTGTGAAGAATCCTGAGACTCTGCTTTCATTTTTAAAATTAAACGTTAAATTTATCGCAAAGTAAGACTACTGTAGCAGCACCTCATTGCATTGGAATATGACAAATGTATCCGTAGAGAAACCATGAGGAAATAAATTCATGAAAAAACTCATAAAGCATTTAGTATTATATGCATATATACAATCATGCATAAATATATTTTTTAAACTTTCATATTTCAGATGATGACTTGGGTTCAGCTTTACTACATGAACTTTTTTTTTTTTCTTTTGAGACGGAGTCTCGCCTGTCTCCCGGGCTGAAGTGCGGTGGCCGGATCTCGGCTCACTGCAAGCTCCGCCTCCCGGGTTTACGACATTCTGCTGCCTCAGCCTCCCGAGTAGCTGGGACTACAGGCTCCCGTCACCTCGCCTGGCTAGCTTTTTGTATTTTTTAGTAGAGACGGGGTTTCACCGTGTTAGCCAGGATGGTCTTGAACTCCTGACCTCGTGATCTGCCCGTCTCGGCCTCCCAAAGTGCTGGGATTACAGGCTTGAGTCACCGCGCCCGGCTATTACATGAACTTCTTCTAATACTTGTCCTGGACTCTTAAACAATGAGAGTAACGATGTAAAGATAATATAAGATTCTTTTTTTTTTCTTTTTTGAGACAGAGTCTTACTCTGTCACCAAGGCTGCAGTATGGTGACGTGATCACGGCTCACTGCAGCCTCGACCTCCTGGGCTCAGGTGATCCTCCCAAGTAGCTGGTACTGTAGCCATGTACCACCACGCCTGGCCAATTTTTTTGGTAGATTTTGTAGAGACAGCGTTTTGTCATGTTGCTGAGGTTAAGATTAGTAATAAATACATGAAAATTTGATTTGTTCAGAATAGTCTTTTTTTTTTTTTTTTGAGATGAAGTCTTGCTCTGGTGCTCAGGCTGGAGTGCAGCAGTGCTATCTTGGCTTGCTGCAACCTCCGTCTCCTGGTTCAAGTGATTCCTGTGCCTCAGCCTCCCAAGTAGCAGGGATTATAGGCATGTACCACCACGTCTGGCTAATTTTTGTATTTTTAGTAGAGATGGGGGTTCACCATGTTGGCCAGGCTGGTCTCGAACTCCTGACTTCAGGTGATCTACCTGCCTTGGCCTCCCAAAGTGCTGGGATTACAGGCATGAGCCCCAGCATCTGGGCCCAGAATACTCTTTTTAAGTCAAGAGCGTGTAATACCTTGTAGAAATATTCTTAATGAGGACTGACAGCAAAAGGATTTCTTTCTTTAAATTTCAGTTTATCTGAAAACACAGCAACTCAAACTGTATTGTCCAAGCATTGCCATTGGCCAACATTTATACTGGATTGAGGAATTCTGAGAGTAATAAGACTGTCTGAATATCAGTTAAATTGGTCTCAGAGAATACTAGGGTTGGAAGCTGCTCTACTTGTATTGCTAGTCCGGCCTCACCTCATTTTAAATGTCCTTTCACAGCATCCCCAACTGCTGGGCTTGCAGCCTTTGCCTGAGAACTCCAAAGGAGAGGACATTTATGATCTCCTGAGGCTGGATGTTATATTACAGTCACAGCATTCTTTTTTTCCTTTCTTTTCTCTTTCTCTTCTCTCCTATTCTCTCCTCTCCTGTCCTCTTTTCTTTTCTCTTTTCTTTTCTTTTTCCCTCCCTCCCTCCCTCCCTCCCTCCCTCCCTCCCTCCCTTCCTTCCTTCCTTCCTTCCTTCCTTCCTTCCTTCTTTCTTTTCTCAGGGTGTTGATCTGTCACCAAGGCTGGTGTACAGTAGTGTGATCAGGGCACACTGCAACCTTGAAATCATAGGCTCTCAAGTAATCCTCCTGCCTCAGCCCCCCGAGTAGCTGGGACTATAGGTGTGAGCCACCATGCCCAACACAGCATTCTGAAATTTTGCTGACATCTGCCTCACCATAGCTCCCACTTAGCAGTTCTAACTTAGCCCTTTGGAGCAAACACAAAACTAATTTCACAATTTCTACCAAGTGAGTGAGGGCACCAGAGGAGTATGAGGCGAGGACCTCAGTGGGGTATCCTGGCCAGTCAGACTCACCCTGTGGGTCAGGTCTGGGTCCTGTGCTGGGCAGACTTCTGGGATGACTGCTCACAGCACCATTTTGGCCTCTAGTACAGCAACAACAAACACTAATCAAAGGACAGTATTGAGCTCCTGCTTTGTGCCATGACTTTCATTATGTCATTTAATTCTCACCGTTAACTCAAATATCATTCATTCTAAAGATGAGGAAACTGAAACCCAGACATTAAATAACTTGCTCAAGGACATAGAGGGAGCAAGTACTGGCATGAGAATTCTAACCTTTGTCTGCCGCATTGCCTCCTGGAGGGTCTCACCTGTGTCCCTTCACACATCTCCTCATTGGCCCACACATTCTACATTGTTTCTTCTGAACTCAGCCTGGAGAGCGAAGGCTTCCAGACCTGTCAAACCAACATTATTGTTAATTCTAATCTCTCTCCTGTTCCTGGTACTTCTCTCTTCTCATCGCCAAAATTAAGCATATTACATTCAAGGGCATCACCCTTCTCCTGTCTAGAGATACATTTCTAAGTCAAACAAATCTACCTCAATAGATATGAGAAACTTCTCCTTTCACACCTCTCCTCAACGGGGTCAAAAGAATCTTAGGGCCCGGCACATGGCTCATGCCTGTAATCCCAGCACTTTGGGAGGCCGAGGTGGACGCATCATTTGAGGTCAAGAGTTAGAGACCAGACTGGCTAACATAGTGAAAACCCATCTCTACTAAAAATACAAAAATTAGCCAGGCATGGTGGTGTGCACCTGTAATCCTAGCTACTCAAGAGGGTGAGGCACGAGAATCACTTGAACCCAGGAGGTGGAGGTTGCAGTGAGCCAAGATCCCACCACTGTACTCCAGCCTGGGCAACAGAGAGAGACTCTGTCAAAAAACAAACAGACAAACAAACAAACAGAATCTTAGAATGGCTTGGTGTAAGGTTGGGGAATCCCAGATAAATGGTTCATCATGACCAGGTTAAACAGTTATTTCATCTTCTGCAGTGATGAGTGTGAATCTTCCAGTTGTATTCCTGATGTGGAACTAAAGAGCTGAATACCATAACTGTAAGAAGAGCATACATGAACTTTGTCCTTGGCCTGTTTTCAGGTGAAATTTAATAGCTCAATGAAATGGAGCTCTGGGAAAACATTGCCATATATTTAATACTTAAGATGTAGCAAGAATGCTATCTCTCCAGTTATTCACATAGTATTTTAAAGGACCTTTCACATAGGCCTTGTGTCCTTGTCACTTTTTTTTTTTTTTTTTTCTGAGACAGAGTCTCGTGCTGTTACCAGGCTGGAATGTAGTGGCGCAATCCTGGCTCAGTGCAACCTCTGCCTCCCTGGTTCAAGACTCCCTGCTTCAGACTCCCAAGTAGCTGGGATTACAGGCATGTGCGACCACCCCAGGCTAATATTTGTATTTTTAGTAGAGACGGGGTTTCACCATGTTGGCCAGGATGATCTTGATCTCCTGACCTCGTGATCTGCCTGCCTCGGCCTCCCAAAGTGCTGGGATTACAGGCGTGAGCCACCGCGCTCTGCCAACTGTAAACTCTTTGAGGGTAGAGTATGTACTGTGTTCATAATTGTGTCTCTCATAGTTCTTAGTACAGTGCCTTTCCCACCGCATCTGATTAATGATTTTTTCATGAATAAATGAATAAAAGAAATATAAGGATGTCTTTATATGGTCAATGTCAATCTAGCTCAATTAGTAGTGAGTCAGTTTCAGTCATTTTGAAGCAAGAAAATACTTAACAGGAAATACCAGGACAAGAAGAAGAATATGATGATTTCTAAAATCTTTGGTTAATTATGCATCTGAGGTTACATGGATCTGGCAGCAGAGTTGTAAGTACATTTCCATATGACATTCTGAGTGTGATTTGGTGTTGGAATTTTTAAATCCTCTCTGTTCCATGCTTCACAGAATTCTTTCTCTAAAATTAACAATACAAAAGCTATACCTGATTGTCTTAAAGGATGCCTGTATTTAAATAGAGAAATTATTTTTATGACTAAGATAAGAAAATCATATAAATAGAAAATGTCCCATGTAGGTAATGTGATCTGTCAAATAATTTTACAGTTTTTTTCTTCCCCCTCAGTTTCCTCCTGCTGCCCTGCCCCTGCATCTGTCATGAGGGAGAAACTGTTACAATGCTCATAGTGTGTGGACTCTGTCTTGGATAATGAGTTGAAGGAACTACATTTTTTTTTTTTTTTTTTTTTTTTTTTTGAGATGGAGTCTCACTCTGTCACCCAGGCTGCAGTGCAATGGCATGATCTCCGCTCACTGCAAGCTCTGCCTCCCAGGTTCAAGCGAGTCTCCTGCCTCAGCCTCCCAAGTAGCTGAGATTACAGGCGTGTGCTGCCACACCCAGCTAATTTTTGAATTTTTAGTAGAGACGATGTTTCACCATGTTGGCCAGGCTGGTCAGCCTCCTGAAGTGCTGAGATTATAGGTGTGAGCCACTGCACTCGGCCTTGAAGGAACTACTTGTTAAGTCTCTACTTTTAGTAGGTCTGAGGAAAGTGTTAACTTCTTATGGAAGTGGCCACAGATCTTGTCTGTTTAGGAGATGCCACTTTCACTATTCAGGAGCCGTTCACACATGTTAAAAAAATTGTGTGATGAGGAGAGAGGAGGAAGAGTGGCTTTTATGCCACCAGACCCCCACTCTTTTTATTATCACAGGTGCAAAGTGTCCCCATCTCCTGCCCAATGGGAGACACCTCTAGATCTGGTGGTCTGATGAGATCTCCTCTGATGCTCAGCTTGTGTGCTCATCAGCACCTGCCAGGGAACTCCACAGCTGTACAGATGAGTTCCAGGCCCACTTCCCCAGAGCAGGCTGGCTCCCTGTGGTCTCTCTCTCCTCACAGCAGGCTTCCAGGGCCTTTTCTCTTGGTAATTGTCAGTTCCTGAAGATAAGCACGTAGGCCCTTTTTACTTTTAGACTTTACTGTTAAACAAAAAATAGCAGCATTAGGAAATCACAAGTCTCAGACCCACTTCCCATTCTGGAAGCCCCTCGGGATGTAGTTTTTAATTCCTTGTGTTGGGCTTTCTTTTCTTACTGACTTCTTCCCCCTTCTCCCATTAAAGGAAATATTCGCTCTCAAGGAAACCTCATTCCCAGCACGTAGGCCTGAAGATGCAGGGTATGGCGAATGGTTCATACTTTTTTGTTTCAGCCTGGGCGCTCACATCTGTGGGGGATGTCCTCAGGTTATTAGCTCTGAGACATTTGGGAGGCATTTCCTCAAAGCTTTCATTTTCTTTAGCAATCCAAATAACATTATCTCATCCAGTGTGAAGTGTTCATTGAGCCTTCCTTCCCCTAAATTCAGCATAAGTCATAACCATTCTAGACTGTGACAGTGTATAATTTGCCCAAATGTGAATTCACTATTAGTTTGATTGGTAAAAATTGCTTGATTAGTAAAGAATGATGGTAAATTGGCCTGGCTCCTGAGATTCTCTGGCAAAGTCCATGCTGGCTTGAGTTCTCTGTAAGTTGACTTTAGATGACATCTTTCACGTTTGGAAAACTATTCCGGACATGAAATAAGAAACTGTGAGTCACACAATCAACATAATACTAGGCTTGGGCCATGGCTGCTTTTAGAGTATTGTGTTTTAGTGCTCATTTAATTACCTGTTTGCTATAAAAGTTGGCAGTCCTGACTTTCCTCTTCAATGTAAACAAAATAATATTGTCTAATTCCTTTGCTACTTATTGCCATCATAGCAGAAACTCTTAAATTTTATTTTAAAAACAGAGTTAGATTTTCCTCGTAATAGATCTAAAAGAGGTGAAATTGAATGTTCCTTTTGCAAGCAAACAAGCTTCTGTCACTACTAGTAAGAAAAATATTATAACTAAAGAAGAATCTAAAGAGAGGTCTTTTTATCAGTCATGACACTTGGGTGCGTTGACAGCCCAGAGTCTAGATGTCAGCTTTGGCAGTCTGGAAATTTGGTATCTTCAGGTTACTGACTGCTGAGTGAACTCAGGGGTATTGACTGCTATTAACTGGTCAGTATATTCTCTGGACTGCAGCAGAGTCTATATGGGAAATCAAATGACAATCCAAAGTTTGCTTGGTGAGCATGATGTCACAGCCAAAGGGAGTTGGATGGTCTGAGTGGCATGTGTCACAGCCCTAGGGGCAGAATGTCCTCCTCTCCACTCCAGAGACAGTGTTGTAGAGCAGAGCTGATTGCTTGTCCTCTTGGCTTGCCTAGTGATGGAAACTGAGCATGAATAGCCTCTCTTGTTAAAATAGAACACAAAACCCTCTAAGGTTTGAGCATGTGAGAGGTCTGGAAGATGCGACTGTGCATGCAGTTACCAACTTGTCCTCCTGGATTTTCCCTCTCCTGCCAGTTCCTTCTCTTTGCCTTTGGGTATTCATCACCATCTTCAGCCCCAGGATATATTGTACCCTCTAAAAAACTGGTCAAAGGGAAGCATCAGACCTCTTGCTATGGTTCTCAGTACAGCTGAGATAGGCTGCAACAACCAATGAGTGTCTTATTAAAATTAATAGAAAGCTGAAGGATACAAACATGTACCAAAACTGTAAAAAGTTGATGGTTGATGGAGAATAAATTTCTGTACCGGAGCTCGCAGCAAAAGGTTGGGAAATCTAAGCCAAGCAATTAGTTATGACCAAGTTAAACAATGACTTCATTTTCTCCTTTTCAAAGAGTACTGCCCTTTTGAAAGCATCTTTACCTCTGCCAGGCAGCTACAACTGAATAGCTTGCATGTCCTTTATTAGCCTGCTTTACTTTTGCAGATGGCTCATCTCATTTTTAACAGATTCTTACACAGCTCATTCTTAGGGTTGCACCATTTCTCACATTGTCCTTAAATTCTGAGAAGAGTCATAAGAATGCCTTCTTTTTCTGGCTTGTTTAGGCTATCTTTATGAAGGCATTTAAAGATATTCAATATTGTTTACAATCAATAGCAGCATTTTTTTTTTCTTTTGATACAGGGTCTTGCTCTTTCACCCAGGCTGGAGTGCAGTGGCCCATCATAGCTAACTGTAACCTTGAATTCCTGGGTTCAAGCGATCCTCCTGCCTCAGCCTCTCGAGTAGCTAGGACTACAGGCACACACTACCACACCTGGCTAAATTATTTTATTTTTGCAGAAACAGGGTCTTGCTATTTTGCCCGGACTTGTCTTGAACTACTGGCTTCAAGTGATTGTCCCACCTTGGCCTCCCAAATCACTGGGATTACAGACCTGACCTCACCCAGCAATTGTTTTTTGTTTTTGTTTTTATTTCTGAGGCAGGGTCTCACTGTTACCCAGGCTGGAGTGCAGTGGTGTGATAACGGCTCATTGCAGCCTTGACTTCCCTGGCCTCAGGTGATCCTCCCACCTCAGCCCCCTGAGTAGCTGGGACTACAGGTGTGTGCCATCATGCCCAGCTAATTTTTGTAGCTTTTTTTTTTTTTTTGTAGAGATGGGGTTTCACCATGTTGTCCAGGCTCAGCCACTGTTTTTCAAGTTCAAATGGTTTCATTTTCGGCCAATAGGAAGGAGCCTATTTATGTGAGTCTTGTGTCATTTTGACTTGACCCCATTAATTGTGAAACATTTCCTGTCTTTTTGAGGTCATCAAAATGTTTCAGGGTCATCTTGTACTTTTTCTGACCCAAACCTGGAATCAGTCACTCCTCAAAGGAGCCTTAGTTCCTTTGAGTGGGAAATGGTTTTTAGAGACCATAACCTGGGTGCTGGGAGTGTTCATTGCTGCTGAGTTGTCCTTACTTCTAAACCTAGTCAATGGCTGTATATATATATTTTTGAAAAGAAAAAAAAATGAGTTCATACTAGTGTTTCCCATGTAAATATATTATTGTAATATTTTAAAGAAAACTTAATTACTTTGGTTGTACACTTATATTTTCTGTTACACTGAAAACATCTTGGCTCCATTTGATATTAGCATAATTATTTATTTGCTTTATCCTGTAGTTGATTTAAGAATTTAAGAAATATGAATATTATTAAGAATACTAATACTACTGAATGAAATGTAAAATTTCTTTGCAGTTTTATTTGCTCTGGGAATATGTACCACTGTTGATGTACAGTCATAGTAGTGTATTCTATGTCAACTTAAGAGAGAGAATTATTTTTTTCTGTGTTCTTATGCTATCAGTGGGATAGTCCATTAGATTGATTTGTTTCCATTAATTTTCAATTATTAGAGTTTTCTTTTACAATTTAAAAATACTTTATTCATTTATAGTCAGGGACTAGGTCTGTTGCTCAGGCTAGAATGCAGGGGTGCAATCATAGCTTACTGCAGCTTTGAACTCCTGGTTTCAAGCCATCCTCCTGCCTTGATCTCCCAAAGTGCTAGGATTACAGGTGTGAGCCACTGTAACTGGACTATTTTATGTATTTTCAAAATTTATTTTTATTTTTATGTTTTTTTAAGACATGGGGGTCTCACTGTGTTGCCCAAGCTGGCCTTAAACTCTTGGGCCTAAGCAATTTTCCCACCTCAGCCTGCCAAGTAGCTGGGACTATAGGCATGCTGCTCCATCATCCTGGGTTTTTAAAAAAAAATTTAATTTGTTAATATTATGTTATTCCAGAGCCAAAACTGCAGAAGGCACATCAAGAGAGGACTCAGTTTTCCGTTCTTGTCTCCTCCACGATGTTCCTTCTCCCATACAAGTTTCTAATTTGTTTTTTGGTTTATCCATCTAATGTTTCTTTTTATAAATATTAGCAAACACAAATACTTTTATATCTTCCCCCCACACCCTTTCTTTCATCCATTTTAATGGTAAATATTCCATTGGTGAATATTACTGTTTGAGAATGACTTTTTTTTTTAATACCATAATGATGGGCAGTAGTTCAGAACTACTGAAGTCTGGCTGGAGAGATGAGGAACTATTACTTTTTAATACTGCTTGAAATGGGAACACTTTTTTCTGGAAGCCCATTTTTCTAAAAGAAACAATCATGTTTTTTCTTCATTTTCTCCACGCCTCTAATCTGACAGGAAATAATTCAACGCATTTCGGGCTGAAGCATGTGCCTCGCTGCCTGTGGTTGGGTCACCGTCCCTTCTGAGGCTGCTCGGAGGAGGGAGAGGACACTTGCCTTCGCGGGTGTTCTGCCCCTGAGACTGACGCTCCTTGGTGCTCTCTCTGTTCCCTCCCAGATCTTGGGAGAAGCGCGGACATCTCTGTTTCTGCTTTTGGTCCCGAATGCAGTTGCTCGCCCACCGGCCCCCTGTTTCTGGCGCTCCTGGGCACGGGGGAGCTGGGGCCGCCCCGCCTGCGCACGGCGGTGCAGGGATTGGGGGCGGGCGCGCCGCCTCCGTCTCCCGCGTGCTCGCTCTTTCGCTCACTCGCTCCCGCCCTCCCCGCCTTGAGCGATCTCCTGCCTCAGCCTTGCAGGCTCCGCACTGCAGATGCCGGCGGCTTCCCTGTGCTCGGCGGCTCCCGCGGTGCCCCGCAAGTCTCCGTGACCCTCCAGCATCGGCTGTGCGCTCCCTGCTCCCAAGGGCCGGTCAGCCGCGGACACTCACCCAGCTCCGCGAGCGCAGCCGCTCAGCCGGTGAGGCAGCGGGGACCGAGACGGACGGTGGCCGCGCCAGAGCCTGGGGCGCTCCCGGATGCGGCAGGACAAGCTGACCGGGTCTCTGAGGCGCGGGGGGAGATGCCTGAAGCGGCAGGGCGGCGGCGTGGGCACCATACTGAGCAATGTGCTCAAGAAGCGCAGCTGCATTTCCCGAACCGCGCCCCGGCTGCTCTGCACCCTGGAGCCGGGTGAGGACCCAGGGCTGCAGATGGGGCGCTGGAAAGTAGCGCTGGGGCTGCCCGCGCTTCTGTCTTAGCCTGACTCTGTCTAGGCCGGGGAGCACCGGGGAGAGTCCGCTTGCCACCCGGTGCTGGGCACTGCGTTGGCACCTGCAGGGCGCAATCGGTCTGGAAGGGCAGAGGGCAGATGGGGGCCTGGGCGGGGCAGCGGCCTCCCCAGGCACGGAGAACCCTCTTTTTCCACCCACTGCCCGCGGACCCCCACCCTGCGGCCTATGCGCTCGGCCTTCTCCGCGTGGCGGGGAAGTGCGGGTGGCTGCCCGGGCCATCAGAGGCCGCACCACCTATTGTGTTCCAGGCTCGCAGGAAGCCAGACCTTGAGAGAGGTGGGGGCGGAGAGAGGCACAGGTTTGACACTGGAGGTCGGAAGGGGAAGGCAGTGACTGCAAAGGCAAAATTGGGTGTTATTTTCCCAAGCGTCCCTTCAGCGTGAGTGCCGGGGTCAGCTTGAACTGGAGCCTGTAATTTGTGAGTGTGGGTGGGGAGCAGCAGGAGATCCTTTTCATAGGTGAGGTCCGGGAACGAGCCTGGCCGTGCTAGGCAAGGCCCTTCCTGCCGTCAGCCTGTGTTTACCCATCCCTGCTTCTCCAGGCTGCATAACTCCGCGTCTGCTCTATCGCCAGGCATCCCTCCCCGGGATTTTAAGATCCCAGCCCTAGCGCGGGCTCCTGGGCACGGAGGTTTCTGGCAAGGAGTGGCCGCAGAGGGAGTTGGCTGTACTCTCACTGGTGCTTGGCGCTCACCTGTTCCCTGGAGTGGCACCAGCTGGGCTCCAGGCGGGTTGGCGGTCTCTGGTCCCCACCCCCCAGCGCCTTGGGGACCTGCTGTAGTGCCGCAGGAGAATCGAGGCGCCGAGTCCCAAAGGGTGGGATGCGGCTCTGCCTTTCCCAACCTCGTGGTTTCTTTGTTTTTCTCCCCTAGGAAGTGTCTAGTTGCAGAGGCTGTAGTCTTTCTTCACCATCTTCCTTTACCTCTTTTTTTTTTTTTTTTTTTTTTTTTTTTAATCTCCTTCCCACGTTAAAAGTAAACGTTTTGTGTTTCTGAATCCGGAATAGCCGTGATTATCAGATGAAACATAAACCTTTTCTCTGCCCGTATTCTGTTAGAAGAAAAGGGGGGTGAAAGTGACCTGGTTTAAGCTTTTGCATGCAGGCGGCGAATCAATTTCAGTTAAATCCTCTTGCTCATTTTTGATCATGAGAGGATAGTTGTGGTTTTGGCCAACTAACCCCTACTGGGTTTCACTATGGGAAGGCAATCGGCATGATGCCCAGCAGGTGCCCCGGAAAAGTTAGAAGAGCACATTGGTCAGACATACAGGGAATCCTTGTAGTGCGGCAAGAATGTCAGCGCGGGACCAAATTTCCTGGTCTTTGTTATCAAGCAAACGTCATGAATATACGCTCCTCCATTCAGCACCTCGCGTCTGGACAGCAACCTCACTTCTAGGTCTTGTTTCAACGTGCCTTAAAGTGTGCGCTGGGCTGGAAACACTCCTGTGGCCATTGTATCACCGTTCTACGTTTGGGCAGGACTTCGTTTAAACCACCTCAGAGAGAGGCGGATCCATGGGGTACTTAATATTCCTTCGGAGAAAAAAAAACTTACCTGTCCAGGCAGAGTATGGTTATGGCCCTGAAGCTTTAAAAAGAAATATCAAGGCATAGATTGGATGCCTGGGATTCTCTGTCACAGCTTACTTTGGAAACCTAGGACCCGACTCATGCATTTACAGTGCTCTTCCAGGGTTCCAAGAAGAATACCTACATACTGTCATGGGCTTGCAAAAATCAGCTACATCTCTTTCCAGCTTCTTGACTTCACATATACATATTTTTTAAAAGACCAGTCTGCTTGCTTACTTATTATTATTTCATAAATTCCAAAGATTGTTCCTATTCATACCAACCTCTAAGAAGTGGAAGTTGTGGAGAAGTTTTCAGTACACCTAATCTGCTATCAACAATCTTAGAAACAAAAATGCCATCATTTGATTTTTGCAATTTGTGAAATTTAACGTTATTGATAATATTTGGCATTTCTTGGTCCTTGAACTTTTGAGCAATAATTCCTTTAAAAAGTGGGGCTGGATGCAGTGGCTCATGCCTGTAATCCTAGCACTTTAGGAGGCTGAGGCAGGTGGATCGCTTGAGGTCAGGAGTTTCAGACCACCCTGACCAACATGACGAACCCCTCTTCTACAAAAAATACAAAAATAAGCTGTGCGGGGTGGCACGTGCCTATAATCTCAGCTATTTGGGAGGCTGAGATGGGAGGATTGCTTGAGCCTAGGAGTCCGAGGCTGCATTGTGCTATGACTGTGCCTGTGAATAGCCACTATACTTCAGCCTGGGTGATATATTGAGACTCTGTCTCTTAAAAAGAAGAAAAGGAATTGAGACTGAGATAGGTTAGATAAATTGTTTCAGTCTAGGAACCAAGTCGAATGGAGGACTGTGTGACTCCAAGCTTGCGGTAACATTTTTTTGTTTTTGTTTTTGTGGTACTCCAGGCATCTATGTAAACCACCATCATGTGTAGTAAGGCACATTCTATTGCTGTAGGTATTTTCCTATTTTAAGAATCAATATGCTTACCTTTTAGCAAAATTGACTAAAATTTAGTAAAGATACATACTTTAAAAAAATTTGTGATGATTCAGCAGAATCAAGCTTTTACTTGTATTTTTGATATAACTTGTTATAGTCTCCAAAAATAACATCTATTATGTATTTCTCTTTCAGGAGTTGATACCAAGTTGAAATTCACTCTTGAGCCATCTTTAGGTCAAAATGGTTTTCAGCAGGTAACTTTGGTTTTGAAAAGACTCTTCTTTTGGGGGTACCAACAGGGCAGGCACATTGAGATATATTCTCAAAGTGGAAATAGTGTGTTCTTTGATATGAATATGAAGACTAGTCACTTCAAAAATATTTCGGGTAAAGTAGCCTTTGAGCTACAAGTGACCTGGGTTTATATTTGCAATGACAAATTTTGCACTTTCTATTAATGGTACATGTGTGAAAAAAATTTAGAGTGAATAAATTTCACACCTGTACCATAATGTCTATTATTCTGAACCCCATAACATATATTTTGGCTTATTAACCAGAGCTTCCCAGCCATTTTGTGTGTACTGCAAAGGGGTCACAGATGTGTTAAGGGTGCCCAAGGGATGGGATGTGGCACAGTAATAGCCATGGACTGATCAATTCTGTCTGAAAGAAGCTTTGACTGTTTACCCCATTGTGCTGTGCAAATTTCAATGCATTCTGTGAATGTCAAGATGGGAAAAAGATTGAAAAGTGCTTATCTAGGTCACTGTGATCACCTCCTGGGATTTCTTCTTTGTTCCTAGTGGTACGATGCTCTCAAGGCAGTTGCCAGGCTATCCACAGGAATACCAAAGGAATGGAGGAGAAAGGTAAGGGGGACTCATAGGGCTAGAATACAGAAGGATCATCTCTGCCCTTCTTTAAAGCCTCTGGAATGTCAAAAATATATTCTAGGTTTAGTTACTTGAAAACCTGTCTTGATTATTCATTCATGCAATAAATAATTATTGATTATTCTGTGCCAAGTAATGTTCTAGGTACTAGGGATAGAGCAGTGGAAAAAAACAGACCAAAGTTTTTTGTCCTCATGGAGCTTACAATGAATAAAATATAAAGTATGTCAGATGGTAATAAGTGCCATGGATAAAAATGTAGAGAGAAATAAAGAGCGTTTAGGAGAAAAGGGGTAAGGAGGTGGAATTTTAAATCGCAAGGTGACATTTGAATAGGCCCCTGAAGGAGGTGAGAAGCCAGCCATGCAACTACCTGGGAGGAGATACTCCAGGCAGAGGGAACAGCCAACGCAAGCACCCTCAGCCCTCAGGTGGGAGCATCTCGCATCTGGGTTGTATTCAAGCAAAGATGGGATGGGGCGGGGTGGGGCGGGGCTGGGGCACAGTGAACAAAGGGGGAAGAAATAGGAGAGGGAGTCATAGAGGTAATGTGGTGGGTTGAGGGGGTGGCAGATCATGGAGAATCTGGGAGGCTACCACAGGTATTGGGCTTTTGCTCCGTGTGAGCTAGGAAGCACTGGGAAGTTTTGAGCAGGGGAGTGACATGATGAATGGGCTACTCTGGGTACTGACTTGAGAATATGAGAGACAAGGGCTGAAATAGGGAGACCAGTAGGAGACTTGCAGTAGCTCAGGCAACAGATACATCAGGGTTGTGGTAGTGGAGATGGAGATCCTAGATATATTTCGAAGACTGAGCTCACATGAATTCCTGTTGGACTGAATATAAGGTATAAAAGGGATGTCAAAGATGACTTCAAGATTTTGGCCTGAGTGATTGGGAGGTAGAATTACTGTTTACTCAGATGGGAGGAGCAGGCGTATGCATGTCTGTAGGGTGGATGGTGGAGTAAGTGATTGGTTTTGGATCTGTTAAGGTTGAGATGCCTATTAGATATCTAATTTGAAGGTATCAAGTGAGCATTTGGATATATGCTTCTGAGGTTAGGAGAGAAGTCTGGCCAGGTATATGAATCAATGTTTATTCCTGCTAAATCATGTTTAGATACCAAAACTTGAAATACATGCTTAGGATATTGATTTATAAGCCTAATCTTTGTATTTCTAGAATTGGAAAATGGAGGGTTCCTCAAAATATTCATAAAAATGACATTATGAAATACAACTTTCAGAAACAGATTTTCTGGATAAAATAATCAAAGGAGTAAAAATATCCAGTGGCTCTTTTTAAAAACTTATTCATTATGGGAGCCCATCTGTCAGTTTTGTGTATGTGCGTGAGAGGGATGGTTTAAAGGCAGAAGCCACTCCATGGTGAAAAAAAGCCCCATTCACCATGAGTGACCAGATGGCTCTTGCCCAAGTATGGAGAGCAATTGAGAGTCAAGTAAAATAAGCTTATGAGATTATACAGGTTATTCAATGAACAGAAATAAAATTTGAAAATCTTCTTGGTTTGTCTTCCTAACAGTATCCCTAATGCCTGGATTGCTGCTTGACACATAGTAGGAACTCAACAAATATTTATTGAAAGAGTAAATGAAAGGCTCTAAATGGTACAAATCAGTAAAGCAAAAATTTCCATGAAGCTCTTGTAGATTTCTACTTATGAGCAAAAGCTGGTCTAGGGGACACTTCCCATTTTCTTGTTGAATGCAATAACTACTTTCTAATAAAGTTGAAATTATATATTCTACTTTGGCATTCTCCTTTGTCTATGTAATATTTTAGGTTTGGTTGACCTTGGCAGATCATTATTTGCACAGTATAGCCATTGACTGGGACAAAACCATGCGCTTCACTTTCAATGAAAGGAGTAATCCTGATGATGACTCCATGGGAATTCAGATAGTCAAGGTAATGCCCCTGAACTTGGCCTGTCATCCTAATACAGAAGAAAGACTCTAAGAACCAGTTGCTTTTTGGACAGAGGATCGAATGATCTCTACCTTCTGGTTTGAATATCTGTATATTTTCTGCCTTCTCATTTCATTGGCTTTTCCATGGGGAACCTTGACAATGTGTTGTCTGCATAAATTTAAATGTTACCAGTAAGAAGAAAATGTTTGCGAATGAACTTTCATTCATATTCAACTTATTAATCTTCCTCACACTATAGGAAGGACCCTTTATCATGGCTCAATAATGCCGACTGGATTTTTATATAAAAGTCACTGATTGAAAAAGTTAGTTAAGTATATTTCATATGAGAATCATTTGGTTCTTATTAGGGTCTTTCATAGTTTCTTAACTGCCCATTTCTAAAGACAGGTTCAGAGGTGGGGTCTACTTCCAACCAAATACTTGTGGGTTCAAGCCAGCTGTGTAGGCAGTGGCTTGCTTACCTGGATTATTACAGTTGAACAGAGCCTGGTGCTAAAAGCCAAGGATACTGATTCTGTTTGATCCCAGTATTATCCTCTTACATAAGGCTCTAGAACATGGTTTTTGATTTTATATGAGTACATTACAGTGTGATACTAAGCTGGGGTTTTAAAAGGAAAGTTGTTTCATCCAAATTTTGGCCACCTCAAGATGGCTAATGTTTTGGCATATTTGGAGATTTTTTTAAAGGAGGAAGTACTAACTAAAATCAGCTACTTTCTGTTCTAACTTCGTCTGTTTCAGACAAATGCTAAAAAAGTTATGCAATTTTACATTGTGTACTAAAAAGCCTTTGCATTATTCACATTTAAGCTATATATTTGGATTTTTAGAATATGTTTCACAGAGATGAAGTATCTCATATTTGAAATGTTTCCTTTTTGTCTAACTGGTGAATTAAGGCAATGCACTTTTTGTAACAATCATCTTATTAAGAGGATCTTTTGTTTTCTCATTGAAGTGAATCTTATGTCAGTTAATGACTTCAACTCTTGAAAATTATAGTCCCTGCTTAGTAATTAAATTATAGATATTGCCTTCATTAAAGCATATCAAGTATTTCTGTCTTTCTTATATAAATTCATAAAATAATTTGAATAGAATGATTTTTCTCTCTATAATCACATTTTTTGCTATTTTGATTTCACTCCTTTATGTTATTTAGAGTTTTGATAGCTAAATATTATACTTTATTTGTAGAAAGGAAGAATGTTACCCTCATACGTGTATTGTGATGGCTATTGTTTTATCTGAGAAATATTATTAAAACAAATTATCAATTTATATGAAATTATAATGTAATTATTATTAATTCTGAGCTACTTTTTGTGGTAATCCTGGAAACATTTTAAGTTGAAAATTTGCCTGACTGAAATTCCCCTTGCAAATCTCTCTTAAACAGCATATTACAAAATATTATGAAAAAGAAAGCTAAAAATGCATTTTGGCTCATATGTATAACAACATACACATTTTTGAAAAATAAAATTTATGTTGATAATTTGATTCTGTTTATTGAGTCAAAAAATAAGGTTTATTTTGAAATAATATTAGGAGTTGTGTTTTTGAAAATGTTGTTTCCCTTCCATTTTAGGACCTTCACCGCACAGGGTGTAGTTCTTACTGTGGCCAGGAGGCTGAGCAGGACAGGGTTGTGTTGAAGCGGGTGCTACTGGCCTATGCCCGATGGAACAAAACTGTTGGGTACTGCCAAGGCTTTAACATCCTGGCTGCACTAATTCTGGAAGTGATGGAAGGCAATGAAGGGGACGCCCTGAAAGTGAGTAGCAGGCTCTAACAAAGGCAATGGACATTCTTCTGAGAGTGAGAAATTGGAACTATAATCTCTCTTCCTTGATGTCTCATCCTTTTCCAAGGTGTTTGTCACTCCTTTGTAATGACCTATGATAGCATTTCCTCCAGGTTGGAGTCATGTCAAGTGACAGACTTATGTAGCTGCCAACTGTGAGGCAAATTGTTATGTGTTTAGTATCATTTATAAGACAACATATTTTAATGCAAGTTAAATATTAATTGTATTGGTTATTCATTGCTATTCAACAAATTAGCTGCTTAAAACAGCAAACATGTATTATCTTACAGCTTCTTTGCGTCAGAAATCTAGGCATAGCCTAACTGCCTCAAGGACACATTGCTGTGGCTGTTAAACTGTTGGTTGGCGTTGTGGTCTCATCTAAAGGCTCATTTGGGGGTGGGCATTGGCTTTCAAGTTTGTTTATGTAGTTGTTGGCAAGATTTAATTCCTCAGGCTGTTGGACTGAGGCTCCAGTTCCTTGCTGGCTGTTGACTGGAGGCCTTTTATAGTTCCTTGCCATGTGGGCCTCTCCATCTCCCAACCCAGTGGCTGGCACCCCCAAAATGAGCAAGAGAGTAAAAGATAGTGAGCAAGGCAAAAGAATTTAAGTTCCAGATTTGTAGCCAAACATCAGAAGTGACATCCCACTATATTTCCGTGTTCTGTTCTTTAGAAATCAGTCACCAGGTTCAGCTCATAGTCAAGGGGAAGGGCTCATACAAGGGTGTGACTGTATTGTGTTAGAACTGCCTCCCACACCAGTTATGCTTCATTCTGATTGGATTGCTTTATTGGGCTGCTTTACTCTTTCATATTTGGAGCAAGATATGGAGGAGTTGGATTGAGAGTGAGTGTCTATGGAAAGTGTTTGCATGGAGAAGCATTATGGAATTGACTTACATTAATATCTTTTAATCTTTGATGCCTAGGACCTTTATTAGTTAAATTTTAAAAATGTGTTGAGATGGGGCACTAGTGATTTAAGCTTATTGGTTTGCATGTGAGTCAGTGAGTCACCAGAAATAGAGTGCTTATGAGAAACGAAACATTTTAAATGTGGAGGCTAATGCCTATTTGCTTAAGGCAATGTGGGGTTACTAATTCATATTTGAACCTTTAAACTGCTCTTGACTGCAATGCTTTGTGATGTATGAGATAGATACTTAGTCTTCGTGTTCAAGAACCACCCCTGCCATAACCCTACTCCCAACAACTTGTGTTTGACTATGGTTAATACCTTATTGATGCTGTCAATCACTGATTAATGTGATGTGGAAAAATAAACAAATGTTCCTCTTGGTTTTATACATATCATGGTGGACAAGTTATAAATCCAGCTTGACATGATCTAAATCTGTGTTCAACCTCTCACTTTTTCCATTGATGTATTTAAGGAAGCAGCTTTGAAGTTACTTGTTCATCACAAAGGCACGGGTAGGAGAGGGAGGAAGGCAGTGACAAATACATGACTTTAAGATGTTTTTTATTAAGAAGGAATTTTGTTTACTCAGTCTGTCAGCTTTCATCAGTTTTTTTCCAGATGTAATTGGTATGACTATAAAATGGGAATTTTCTTTAGAGCAATTGGAATAAGTGAATCAAGTTAGGGGTGGGATGGAGACGTTCAAGGAAGGAAGTGTACATCCCAATCAAATTATGAAAGGGCTCAGTAATACTTGAGAAACTAGAAATTAAAAACTCACTTACAAATATGGATTAAAGATGAGAAACTGAATATTTCAGCCCCCACGAAAAAGAGCTCCATGCAATGAGATGATGTGATCATCCTTTAAGAGTGTATAGATCTTGTGTTTAGACATTTAATACGCAGAGGAAGGTTGGCTTCATGAAGAAACACTTCTGATGTCGAGGAAAATATTGTATGTCTGTTTTTCCAGCATAGACTCTACAAGTCATAATTACTAGGGAAATATATAGTTTATTAGAAATAGGTGAACCATTTTTTCCTGCTATTGGCACTTAAGTTTTTACTTAGCAAATCTTTTATTTTTGTTAAAAATTCAGAGCTCTCCCATTATTTAGCCAAATCTTTTTTTTTTGTTTTGGAGACAGAGTCTTGCTCTGTCACCCAGGCTGGAGTGCAGTGGCATGATCTTGGCTCACTGCAACCTCCGCCTTCCAGGTTCAAGCAATTCTCCTGCCTCAGCCTCCCGAGTAGTTGGGATTACAGGTACACGCCACCACACCAAGCGAATTTTTGTGTTTTTAGTAGAAATGGGGTTTCACCATGTTGGCCAGACTGGTCTCAAACTCCTGACCTCAGGTGATCCTCCTGCCTCAGCCTCCCAAAGTGCTGGGGTTGCAGGCGTGAGCCACTGTGCCTGGCTTTTTTTTTTTTGGATCTAAGAGTTGACCTTGGAAATACAGTGGTGGGTGCTTTGAGTGAGCTGGCTCTATGTCTTCACATCAGACATTGAGATGCCTTCAGATAGAGAATTTCACTGTCACAGGAATTAGTATGATAATTGAAGATTTTTTTTTTTGCTTGTTTTCACGTAATTTTGAGGAATCATAATTTCTCAATAAAAACCAAATATCTTTCTTGGCACTACGTATCTTATCCTTAGATGAAAAATACAATAGTTGTCAGTGTATGACCTTTACGTCTGCATTCATGATCCTGTAAATTCCTCTAATTCTGATCCATAGAGTGCTAGGTTCCTGCAAGGGTACTCCGCCATGCTGAAACTTGCTCTCCTCATCAGCTGCTGCCTCCCAGAACCTCCTCTCCCCACAAAGACAGAATTTACTCCTTTTCTTGTTGCTGAGCTCCTATTTCCAAGATGATGTTACATTTACCTGGTAAATTTTATCCTAACATAAGAAGGCTAAGGCCCAGTGGGTCTGGCCACCTTATAACAAAGGAGAAGGTCCTCCTCGAGAGCATGCCCCTGCCCTACTGACTCGTTCAAAACTATGACCCTGAAAAGTAGAAATTATAAGCTGAGGAGGAGGGAAAAATGGGCCCTTGGCAGGGCAGGGAGATTTTTTTTGGGCGGGGGGCGGTGGGTGGAAATAGAGTTTTACAGTATCCTGAATGTCAAAATGTGAGATAGCTACTGTTCTACCAACATAGAGCCCGTTATGTATATAGAGCCAGTTATGATTTTGTTCTTAATTTTGTTTTTCTGGTGCTTTGGGGAAGGAGCTGGTCTTTTAGGGAGTGGGTCAGGTACAGCATGCCAGACCTTTTAAGAATGAAGCCGCCTGAATTAGCACCTGGATACTCTTCAGAGAACTGCAAACAAAGAAAGTGGAGGTAGTGATTCAATGCTATTATAACTCTGAAAATATCTGACTTCTCCAATTCCACTGTACAAATGAGCCTAAACATTGAATGGAAATACATGGTTCCCGCTATTTTTGTTGGTAAGAGTTTGGTGGGAAAGAACCAGGGATTGACTTACAGACCTCATGTGTGTTTGGCTGGGTCATTCTAGAGGTTCTTGACATTTTAGGAAAGGTAATACAAGTAGAAAAATCAAAATGAAAATAGCAATTTGAAGAACTTCTATAACAACCTTATGAAAGAAATACAGATTTTGAAAAGTACTATTTGTTCAAACAAAGCATAGTTGCATTTTCCCAGGAAGTGGACAAAAAACCAACATGAGTTGCTCTAATAGCCCAGGTCGATGATGAGTAAGTCTTGAGAGCTGCTTCTGTGGGGGTGTTTTATGATAGGCCTGCTCTTAGTTTTCATGTTGAGGTTGTAAAACTGTGCTGACACCAAGGAGCCAATGCTGAGGCTCTGCTGGCTGCTGCACAAGCTTGGGCTTTGTCATTTCTCAGAATGATGCTAAGGGTTGCATAATCACAGCTACTTATGGGCCGAACTCAGGTCTAGCAGCCCATCTAGAAATTTCAGACAGCAGCAGACTTGAGGTCTGAGTTGCTTAGATGATTATGCCACATGCTCCCTAGCCAGGCTGTAGGAGAGCCTTGTAAATCTGGAACATTTCGTACTGATGCATTTAAGGATAGTGTGCTTTGGCTAACAGTGTTTTATCTATTTGAATACTTATTTTCTCTTTAGGACATGTTGGGATCCCAGTTTTTACAAAGCAGTCTTAAGCTTTATCTTTTTTTCTTTAGATTATGATTTACCTTATTGATAAGGTACTTCCCGAAAGCTATTTTGTCAATAATCTCCGGGCATTGTCTGTGGATATGGCTGTCTTCAGAGACCTTTTAAGAATGAAGCTGCCGGAATTATCTCAGCACCTGGATACTCTTCAGCGAACTGCAAACAAAGAAAGTGGAGGTAGGATTCAATGCTCTTGTAACTGAAAATATTTGTCTTCTCTGATTCCACTGTACAAATGAGTCTAAACATTGAATGGAAATATATATTTCCAGGTATTATAAGAGCTTGGTGTAATGAAACAGATTTTTAGAGAATGAAAACAAAACTGAAAATAACAAAAGGCCACATGTTGAACCTCTAACTGGTCATAGTTAGGAAGTCAGTCAAGAGCCTAATACTAGTACCAGATCAACAACTGAAATGATGTACTCTGGATGGAGTACCACGTACACATCTTACTATCTAGTTAAACTGCTCTAAGCTGGCACCAAACTTGCAGGAGTCTTTAAAACTGAGCTACAGGTACAATTTAGTACAAACTGGTTTTACCTGAACCATTGAGATTATGAAAGAGTAGCTAAGAGCCACTGCTATCTAGTGGGCATGATCCAGTTTTTGGAAGTATCTGAGCTCATAGCTGTCATTATACGCACTGCTTGTACTTCCCTGGCTGTGTGTACAGAATAGTCAGGAGTTTGTTGTGTTTCCTCCAAGCCAGTGGTCCCCAACCTTTTTGGCACCAGGGACCGGTTTCAGGGAAGACAGTTTTTTCCACAGACCAGGGCTTGGGGGATGGTTTCAGGATAATTCAAGCACATTACATTTATTGTGTACTTTATATATATTATTATTACATTGTAATACATAATGAAATAATTACACAACTCACTATAATGTGGGATCAGTGGGAGCCCTGAGCTTGTTTTCTTGCAACTAGATGGTCCCACCTGGGGGTAATGGGAGACAGTGATGGATCATCAGGCATTAGATTCTCATAAGGAGCGTGAAACCTGGATCCCTCACATGCACAGTTCACAACAGGCCTTGTGTTCCTATGAGAATCTAATGGTGCTGCTGATCTGACAGGAGGCAGAGCTCAGGTGGTGAGCAATGGGGAGTGGCTGTAAATACAGATGAAGTTTTGCTTGCTGCTCACCTCCTGCTGTGTGACCTGGTTCCTAGCAGGCCACAGACCCAGAGATACCTGAGTATCTCTAGGCATTTCCTTCTAAGCCATTTGAATAATCTCATTTAACTTGGCTCTGCAGTATAACTGTGTGGATTTTATAATGCTTCCGGATAGGCCAATCTTCCCTGTCCCCTAGTCAAGACTCACTTTAGTGAGCTACATGTTTTTACCCAAGTGCCTGGCTGTGAGGAACAACCTCAGATTCTAGTCTGTGAACAAAGATACTCCCATTGTTCATAGGTAAGGAGGAAGAAAATGAATATAGGAAAACAGACATCTTTTTGTTTACACTTAGGTAATTGTACATATTGGCTATAATTTGGAGGGAGGATCGCTCTAAATATTTGAATTTTTTTTTTTTTTTTTTTTTTTTTTTGAGACAGAGTCTTGCTCTGTCACCCAGGCTGGAGTATAGTGGCCGGATCTCAGCTCACTGCAAGCTCCGCCTCCTGGGTTCACGCCATTCTCCTGCCTCAGCCTCCCGAGTAGCTGGGACTACAGGCGCCCGCCACCTCGCCCGGCTAGTTTTTTGTATTTTTAGTAGAGACGGGGTTTCACCATGTTAGCCAGGATGGTCTCGATCTCCTGACCTCGTGATCCGCCCGTCTCGGCCTCCCAAAGTGCTGGGATTACAGGCTTGAGCCACCGCGCCCGGCCTTTGAATTTTTATATCACATAAAAATACATACTGATCACATAAAGTAAGAGAGAGTACTATGTTTTTAATAAATTCAGAAATTTCAAAATTGGCTGGACCCCAGATCTTTAGTTGGAAATACTTTTAAATGTAATGTTTATTCTCTATTTTGGGATTTGCCAACTATCTTTCTGTTAATGATTTCTAGTTTAACTCCACTGTGGTCTGAGAACTATGTATAACTTAAGAAGTTGATAGATAATTTATAGTGAGCAATTTTATTCTTATCAAAGCAGCATTTGAATATAAGTGGGCATTATATGATTTCGAAAATCTGATGGCTTTTGCTTTTGAGAGACTGAAATCCTTTCTTCTATTTTTGGTGAGGAAAACTTTTTCCTTAATTTTCAGCTCACTACAATAGGCAGAGCCAAAGTAAATTTTAGATTAAGATTTCTGAAGTATTGTAAATATTTTGTGAAGTTCATATTTATAAAGCATACCTGTATTTTTCCAGAAACATGGCAGGAAAAATAGGAAGAAAGAACAAGAGTTTAGAAATATGAGGAAATCAGTCAGGAAATACAACACATCTGAGTGGACATGGAAGACTAGAAAAGGGTATCTGCATATGTGGCCAGTCATCAGTTCTGAAGGAATTGAATATGTTTGTTTTGTTTCAGGTGGATATGAGCCCCCACTTACAAATGTCTTCACGATGCAGTGGTTTCTGACTCTCTTTGCCACGTGCCTCCCTAATCAGACCGTTTTAAAGATCTGGGATTCAGTCTTCTTTGAAGGTTCAGAAATCATCCTAAGGGTGTCGCTGGCCATCTGGGCAAAATTAGGAGAGTAAGTGAGTTCCACATTCTGCTCTGTTCTGTGATGTTGAGGGTCTTCAGCAGTTTTTGTGCTCTAATATGTAAAGCATCGATATTTAAGTGAAAACAGAAAGTTGTGAACTTTTAAAATTGCTTTAGCCTCCTGAAATCTCAGCAGGCTCATTGCTGGCACATGCAGTCTATTTTGGAGAAGGGGGCAGACTCCTTTAGGCCTTCAGATTCTCCCGCTCCTCCTCAAGCGCTTGTGTCCTGGCTGGTTCACTCCTTGTCAGCATCTCTGTGGACACTAGTTGGGAAGAGGGAAAGGAACTTAGGTGGCAGAGAAACTGAAAGATGTGGTTAGGAGTAGGTGAATTTGTTAGTTAATATTACAATTTGGATTATTGATGAATCTTTATTTTGTTCTGCCTTTCAGGGCTGTGATAAAATTAAATGAGATAACAAGGTATCTAGCCTGGTAGAACACATAGAACTTCTTTCCTTTCATTAAGAATTAATACTCTGTTGGAATCTGTCACTGCCAAAACATATTACCAAATAGATTTTGCTTATATTCTTTACTGGTAGCAGGGCTGAAAAAGATAGGGTGTTTTTCATTCATCTTTGATATATTATGACTACTACATAAATTTCGTACCTTCTGGGTAACGGAAGAAGCATTAAGTGGTGAAGTTTTTACCATTTCTCTTCTGGAGCTATAAATGACGAGTGGGTTCCCATAGACAATATGTCACAAAACTAGTAAATCACTGGCACAGTTTTGTTTCGAAAACCTTTTAACTAGCCTTTGTATTTATGGTAAGTTGTTTCCTGGGAGACTTCTGGCATTTTTAACAATTTTGCAAAGAAAGATCCACCAACTATCAATTCAGGGACTTAAAAAATTATTCTTGTGTGTATTTTTAAACATCACCTAGCTATCTCCTTTGCCTTGGTTTTGTTGTACATTGCTTTTCAGCTGGGTAAATAAATTCATCTGTATGGGATTTGGTGTTCTATTTACTTATCTCTCATTACCTCCCAGTAACTACCTCTTGCTGCAGCCATGTATTTCCAACTTACTGTATACATTGTAAACCCTTTGAGCTTTGATAGTTTCTTTGGGTGTGATAGTCCAGTTGCTGCATGGCTGGTTTATAACATTAAAATAGTAAAGCGCTTTACTGTATGATGAGCCAGTTATAATTGCCTTTGTGTTGGTTCTTCATGAGTGAGCAGGAAGAAAAGAGGTGATCCTGGTTTTACTCCTCTCTATCCATTAATCTGTAGAATCAGAATTTATTCCTATGATCATTCCAGGGATGTCACACTGTTGAAATAATAATAGCTGCAACAAAAGCCAATATTCATTGAGTGCTTGCAATGAACAGGAACTGTTCTAATTACTCTGGATGTATAAACTCATGTATTCTTCATCATCCTGTAAAGTACGCACTGTTGTCATCTCCATTTTATAGATGTGAGAATTGAGGCACAGAGAAGTTCAGTTAATTGTCTAAAGTCACCCAATTACTAAGTGGAATGGGCTGAATTTGAGCCCAGGCTTTCCTGGCTCTAGAGTCTGTGCTTTTAATAATGTGAATCTGGCCGGGCGCGGTGGCTCAAGCCTGTAATCCCAGCACTTTGGGAGGCCGAGACGGGCGGATCACGAGGTCAGGAGATCGAGACCATCCTGGCTAGCATGGTGAAACCCCGTCTCTACTAAAAAATACAAAAAAACTAGCCGGGCGAGGTGGCGGGCGCCTGTAGTCCCAGCTACTCGGGAGGCTGAGGCAGGAGAATGGCGTGAACCCAGGAGGCGGAGCTTGCAGTGAGCTGAGATCCGGCCACTGCACTCCAGCCTGGGCGACAGAGCGAGACTCCGTCTCAAAAAAAAAAAAAAAAAAAAAAAAAAAAAGTGAATCTACTGATAATAAATGGCTAGTCTTTTTGAAGTTTAGGGGTATATGAATCAGAATGATAGAATTTTAACTCTGTCAGTTTTTGCTTATTACAATTCTGTATGTTTTGAGCATGCAGCTTGTTAAGGGAAAGGAAAGGCCATTGACATACATCATAAATGTCTGCAGTGCCTGCCATTGTGTTAGGCAGTTTAAACACATAATCTCATTCAGTTCTCCCAATAACCCTGTGAAGTAGGTAGGGTTGTTCTCTCTGTCTTTTCCACAAGAAAATTTCCCCAGGAAGGTTAATTAGCTGTTTCATAGTCACACAGCCAGTGAATAGCAGAACTGGGACTTAAATTTGGATCTTTCTGATTCTAGTGCCTATAATCTTCCCCACAAACTTCCTGTTGGAAAAACCATAAAAGCATATAGGTAATCTCCAGTTTATGTACACCTGAGTAACATGTGCCTTATATATGGTTATCTAGGACCTCTCCTTTCACCTGGCTTCTGCAACTTGGAATTTCTACCTTTCACTTCACCAAGGGTACTCTGGAATATGTAAATTGTAGACCATTAGCACACTATCACTAGCATCTCTTTATGTGTCCTTTCTCCTCTGCCCCTGCTGCTGTTTTGGTTTCCTCCCTCATCACCCATGCCTGGCCCACTGTGGTATGTCCTCCTTGGTTTCCCCATGGTAACCCACATTTGCCGTGCCACCTCCAGGCAGACCTTGCCAAGGGCACAGCTGTTCCCTCACTCCCTACTTAAAGCCTTTTCATGACTCATGCTCTGTAGAGGCTCAGCTGCCAGGTGAGGCCTTTGCTCTCTGCTCTCAGTAACTCTCTTCCCTCAGCTCTCACTGGCTTCCTCTGGTCCTGCAACCACTTCCCCCATGCTGGTCTCACTGGTTGTGTGGAGCTACTTGCAGTTCCCCAGATGAGGCCTGCTGTCTCCTGCATCTGTGTCTTTGGAATGCTTATTCTTCCTTGTCAGCCTGAAAAACAATTTCATCTCAACATTATTTCTCTTCCTTACCTCCCGGGGTAAATTTAAGCACCTTTCATTCATGCCCACAGGCTGCTCTACACTTTTATAGTAATACTTCAGCAGTTTATTCCATTCATTTATTTACATGATTGTGGCAATGGGATTAGAACAACACTCCAGAACTATGGTTTTTCCGTAATCATATTATTTTGGATGGCTTTACAGAAATCCCCCAGCATTAGTGTATATCTTCTGGTTAGTGGGAAACTAGAGTTATCCTACAATACAAAGAATGTTGTCATATAAAATGGAAATACCTAGGCTGGGTGCTGTGGCTCATGCCTGTAATCCCAGCACTTTGAGAGGCCAAGGCAGGTGGATCACTTGAGGCCAGGAGTTTGAGACCAGCCTGGCCAACATGGTGAAGCCCCATCTCTACTAAAAATACAAAAAATCAGCAGGGCGTTGTGGTGGACGCCTGTAGTCTCAACTACTCGGGAGGCTGAGGCAGGAAGATTGATTGAACCCAACAGGTGGAGGTTGCAGTAGGCTAAGATCACACCACTGTGCTCCAGCCTGGGCGACAGAGGGAGACTTTGTTACAATAAATAAATAAATTGGAAATACCTGGTACTCTTTGCTTTGGGCTCTTCTGTTTTCCCCTTTCTAGAAGAAAGATTGAAGTCCAACCTGGCTCACAGGTAGCCAAGTGAGTGTCAGATTCTTTATTTACATGTAGAACTGAATGCAGGAAAAGGTGTAATCTCCAACTAGCAGCAGCACCCCGAGAAGAACTCAGAAAATTCTGCCTGTGAAAACTCCCCATGGACTGATGAAATATGCAGATGCAGTTCTTGTAATTTTCATCTTTTATTCCTACTGTGGTTTGGTTTTAAATCTATTATATTAATGATATCACTGTTTGCAGATTAAGACCAATAGACTCCCTCAAAGGAGATAATTGTTCTTTAGTACCCAATTTCATGGTTATGATTTCTAACCAGTGGTGGGAATTCTGATGTGTCGATTGTGTCCCGTGGAAACAATAAAGATGCCACAGCTGGGATTGTGAGGCTGGGGGAGCCAAGTAGGAATGACAGGACTTATCCAAAACGAGTACCTTAAAGTTGCTTTTAGTATTTTTAAATGTTTCACCCACAGTGGGCTTTAGGAATATCAGGATTTTGATATTCATTGATTGATAACTTGAGTTATTTGATGGCAAAAGGCCACTGCCCCCCCTTTTTTTGAGACAGGGTCTCACTCTGTCACCCAGGCTGGGTTGCAGTGGTGCTATCATGGCTCACTGCAGCCTTGGCCTCCCAGGCTCAGGTGATCCTCCTGCTTTAGCCTTCTGAGTAGCTGGGACCACAGATGTGCACCACGATACTCAGCTGATTTTTAAAATTATTTGGAGAGATCGGGTCTTGCTGCGTTGAGGCTCCTGGCCTCAAGCAATCCCCCTGCCCCAGCCTCCCAAAGTGCTGGGATTATAGGCATGAGCCACCATGCCCAGCCCAATATATCTTATACCTGCAGCATGCACTGTTACACAGCATGGATGCCCTAAACAAGTTCTATTTTCTGTCCTTTCTTTATCTAGGCAGATAGAATGTTGTGAAACAGCAGATGAATTCTACAGCACCATGGGGCGCCTTACCCAGGAGATGCTAGAGAATGATCTTCTGCAAAGCCATGAACTCATGCAGGTGAGTGGGCAACATGGAGCAGCCTGGCTCAGGGAACCCCAGGCACGGTGGGAACAACCAGTGCCAGAGCAGCGGTCTTGAGAAATGTGCTTGGTTAGCTGTCAGACTTAGTTTCTTAAATTGACCAAGAGTCTGTTCATAATTTGATAAGAATGTATGTCATAAAAGGAAGTAAGAAATGAATGATGGATATTTGTTGTATCTTTCCTTCAGACTGTGTTGCTTAGAAATCATTAGCAGCAATATAAAGATAAACTGGAAAAATACACTGGAAAAACAAAATCACCAAGTGCTTATTCTGAATTTTATTCTTAGCCTTTCTTTCCTTTTTTGAGACTGTCTCATTCTATCACCCCAGCTGGAGTGCAGTGGCACAATTGTTGCTCACTGTAGCCTCTGTCTCCTGGGCTTAAGCGATCCTCCTATCTCAGTCTCCTGAGTAACTGGGACTATGGGCTTATGCAGCCATACAGCTAATTTTTTATTTTTATTTTTGTATAGATGGAGTCTTGCTATGTTGCCTAGGCTAGTCCTGAACTCCTAGACTCAAGTGATCCTCCCATCGCGGCCTTCCTAAGTGCTGGGATTACAGGCATGAACCATTGTGCCCAGCCTACTTAGACTTGTGGGGGAAAACAGTTAGTGTGGGGAAGAAATTATTGAGGATAAAAAAGATTATTCTCATCAGCATTTTGATTCATTTGTTTTACCCATATTTTCAACTCAGGTAACTATATATTAATCATAAATTTTAAAGTGAAAGACTTGAAGGGTTTGGTTATTTTTTTATGGCATATTACTGTACCTCAATATCATATTCATCAAGTCTTTGAAATTGACAGCAAGTATAGAAAAAATAGCTGACTTATTAACACTCAGTCTTCCATTAGATTCTTTTTTTAATTTTTGTGGGCACATAGTAGGTGCATATATTTATGGGGTACATGAGACACTTTGATATAGGCATGCAATGCATAATAATCATATCATGGTAAATGGGGTATTCATCTCCCCAAGTGTTTATCCTTTGTGTTAGAAACAATCCAATTATACTTTTAAAGTTATTTCTAAATGTGCAATTAAATTACTATTGACTCTAGTCGTCCTGTTGTGCTATCAAATACTAGGTCTTATTCATTTTTTCTAACTACTTTTTGTACCCAGTATCTCTACTTCCCTATCAACTACTCTTCCCAGCCTCTGGAAACCATCCTGCTACTGTCTATCTCCATCATTTCAATTGTTTTAATTTTCAGCTCCCACAAATAAGTGCAGACTTTCAAAGTTTGTCTTTCCGTGCCTGGCTTATTTCACTTAACATAATGATCTCCATTTCCATCCATGTTGTTGCAAATGACAGAATCTCATTCTTTTTTTATGGCTGAATAGTACTCCATATTGTATATATACCACATTTTCTTTATCCCTTCATTGGTTGATGGACACTTAGGTTGCTTCCAAATCTTGGCTATTGTGAACAGTGCTGCGAGAAACACGGGAGTGCAGATACCGTTTTGATATACTGATTTCCTTTCTTTTGGGTGTGTAACCAGCAGGCAATTTTTGGATCGTATGGTAGCTCCAATTTTAGTTTTTTTTTGAGGAACCTCCAACCTGTTCTCCATAGCGATTGTACTAATTTACATTCCCACCAACAGTGTACAAGGGTTCCCTTTTCTCCACATCCTTGCCAACATTTGTTACTGCCTGTCTTGATTAAAAGCCATTTTAACTGGGGTGAGATAATATTTCATTGTCATTCTGATTTGCATTCTGATGATCAGTGATTTTGAGCATCTTTTCTTTGTTGTTGTTGGGTTTTTTTTTCTTTTTTTTTGGAGGCAGAGTGTCACTCTGTCCCCAGGTTGGAGTACAGCGGCACCGTCTCAGCTCACCGAATCGCGGTTCAATAATCACTCCTGGGAGCCGGGCGCGGTGGCTCACGCCTGTAATCCCAGCACTTTGGGAGGCCGATGTGGGTGGATCACGAGGTCAGGAGATCCAGACCATCCTGACTAACACAGTGAAACCCCATCTCTACTAAAAGTTCAAAAAATTAGCAGGGCGTGGTTGCGGGCGCCTGTAGTGCCAGCTACTCGGGAGGCTGAGGCAGGAGAATGGCGTGAACCCGGGAGGCGGAGCTTGCAGTGAGCTGAGATCGCACCACTGCACTCCAGCCTGGGCGACAGAGCGAGACTCCGTCTCAAAAAAAAAAAAAAAAAAAAATTGCTCCTGAGTTCAAGCGATTTTTGTGCCTCAGCCTCCCAAGTAGCTGGAACTACAGGTGTTCGCCACCACGCCAGGCTAATTTTTGTATTTTTAGTAGAGATGGGGTTTCTTTTGTTTGTTTGTTTGTTTTTTTTGAGACGGAGTCTCGCTCTGTCGCCGAGACTGGAGTGCAGTGGCCGGATCTCGGCTCACTGCAAGCTCCGCCTCCCGGGTTTACGCCATTCTCCTGCCTCAGCCTCCCGAGTAGCTGGGACTACAGGCGCTCGCCACCTCGCCCGGCTATTTTTTTGTATTTTTTACTAGAGACGGGGTTTCACCGGGTTAGCCAGGATGGTCTTGATCTCCTGACCTCGTGATCCGCCCGTCTCGGCCTGAGATGGGGTTTCACCATGTTGGCCGGGCTAGTCTCAAACTCTTGACATCAAGTGATCCTCCTGCCGAGCTTGGCCTCCCAAAATGCTAGAATTATAGGCGTGAGCCATGGCGCCTGGCCTAGAGCACTTTTCATAAGCCTGTTTGTCATTTGTATATCTTCTTTTGAGAAATGGCTATTCAGATCTTTTGCTCATTTTTAATCAAATTATAAGATTATAAGAGTTATTTGAACTCCTTGTATATTCTGGTTATTAATCCCTTTTCCGATGAGTAGTTTACAAATATTTTCTTCCACTCTCTGAGTTGTCTCTTCATGTTGTTGATTGTTTTCTTTGCTGTGCAGGAGCTTTTTAACTTGATATGATCCCATTTGTCCATTTTGCTTTGGGTGTTTGTGCTCATGGGGTATTACTCAAGAAATTTTTGCCCACTACAATGTTTTGGAGAGTTTTTCCAATGTTTTATTGTATTAGTTTCAAGTTGGAAGTCTTAGATTTGAGTTTTTAATCCATTTTGATTTGATTTTTGTATATGGCAAGAGATAGGGGTCTAGTTTTGTTCTTCTGTGTATGGATATCTCGTCTTCCTGGCACTATTTATTGAAGAGATTGTCTTTTCCCCAATGTGTGTTCTTGGCACCTTTGCCGATAATGAGTTCACTGTAGGTATGTGGATTTGTTTCTGGGTTCTCTGTTCTGTTCCATAGGTCTGTGTGTCTGTTTTTATGCCAGTACCATGCTGTCTGGGTTACTATAATAGTAGTATAATTTGAAGTCAAATAACGTGATTCCTTCAGTTTTGTTCTTTTTGCTCAGAATAGCTTTGACTATTCTGGGTCTTTTGTGGTTCCATATAAATTTTAGGATCGCTTTTCTGTTTCTGTAAAGAATATCGTTGGTATTTTGATAGATATTTTATCAAATCTGTAGATTGCCTTAGGTAGTATGGACATTTTAACAATACTGATTCTTGCAATCCATGAACGTGTTGTATCTTCACATTTTTTGGTGTCCTCTTTGATTTCTTTCATTAGTGTTTTATGGTTGTCATTGTAGAGCTCTTTCATTTCTTTGGTTAACTTAATTCCTAGGTAGTTAATTTTGTTTGTTGCTAATATAAATGGGATTTTAAAATTTCTTTTTCAGATTGTTCACTGTTTGCATATAGAGATGCTACTGATTTTTCTTTACTGGGAGACTTTTTATTATGGCTTCCATCTTGTTACTTGTTATTGGTATGTTCAGGTTTTGGATTCCTTCATTGTTCAATCTTGGTAGGTTGTATGTCTAGGAATTTATCCATTTTCTCTAGATTTTCTGATTTATTGGTATACAGTTGCTCATAGCAGTCACTAATGATCCTTTGATTTTCTGTGGTATTAGTTTTAATGTCTCCTTTTTCATCTCTGAGTTTGTTTATTTGGATCTTCTTTTTTTCTCAGTCTAGCTACAGGTGTGTCAATTTTATTTATCTTTTAAAAAAAACCAACTTTTCATTCTTTAATCTTTTGTATTGTTTTTTCATTCAGTTTTATTTATTTCTGCTCCGATCTTTATTGTTTCTTCTACTAATTTTGGGTTTGGTTTGCTCTTGTTTTTCTAGTGCTTTACTATATATCATTACATTATTTATTTGATGTTTTTCTTCTTTTTCGATGTAGACATTTATAACTATAAATTTCCCTCTTAGTACTGCTTTCACTCTGACCCCATAGGTTTTAGTATGTTGTATTTTCATTATCATTTGTTTCAAAAACATTTTCAGTTTCCTTTTTAGTTTCTTCATTGACCCACTGGTCACTCAATAGCATACTGTTTAATTTTTATGTGTTTGTATAGTTTGCAAAATTCCTCTTGTTATTGATTTGTAGTTTTACTCCATTGTGGTCAGAGAAGATCCTTGATGTTATTTCAATTTTTTGAATATTTTAAGACTTGTTTTGTGACCTAACATATGATCTATTCTTGAGAATGATCCATGTGCTGAAGAGAAAAATGTGTATTCTCCAGGTGTTGGATGAAACATTCTGTAAACATCTACTAGGTCCATTTGTTCTATAGTACAGATTAGGTTTGATGATTTTTTTTTTTGTTGATTTTCTGTCTGGGTGATCTGTCCAATGCTGAAAATAGGGTATTGAAATCTCTAGCCATTACTGTGCTTGGGTCTATCTCTGTCTTTAGCTCTAATAATATTTGCTTTATTATCTGGGTCCTCCAGTGTTGGGTGCATATATATTTGTAATCATTATATCCCCTTGCTGAATTGACCGCCTTTATCATTACATAATGACCTTCTTCGTGTCTTCTTATTTTTGTTTTGAAATCTATTTTTTTCTGATAGAAGTACAGCTACTCCTGCTCCTTTTTTGCTTTCCATTGGCGTGGAATAACTTTTTCCATCCCTTCATTTTCAGTCTATGTGTATCTTTTTTTTTCTTTGTTATACTTTAAGTTCTGGGATACATGTGCAGAATGTGCAGGTTTGTTACATAGGTATATACGTGCCATGGTGGTTTGTTGCCCCCATCAACCTCTCGTCGACATTAGGTATTTCTCTTAATACTATCCCTCCCCTAGCCCCATACCCTGTGACAGGTCCCAGTATGTGATGTTCCCCTCCCTGTGTCCATGCGTTCTCATTGTTCAGCTCCCACTTTTAAGTGAGAACCTGCGGGGTGTGGTTTTCTGTTCCTGTATTAGTTTGCTGAGAATGATGATTTCCAGCTTCATCCATGTCCCTGCAAAGGACATGAGCTCATCCTTTTTTTATGGCTGCATAGTATTTCAGGGTGTATATGTGCCCACATTTTCTTTATCAAGTCTGTCATTGATGGGCATTTGGGTTGATTCCAAGTCTTTGCTGTTGTGAATAGTGTTGCAGTAAACATATGTGTGCATGTGTCTTTATGGTAGAATGATTTATAATCCTTTGGGTATATACCCAGTAATGGGATTGCTTGGTCAAATTGTATTTCTGGTTCTAGATCCTTGAGGAATCGCCACACTGTCTTCCCACAATGGTTGAACTAATTTACACTCCCACCAACAATGTAAAAGTGTTCCTATTTCTCCACATCCTCTCCAGTATCTGTTGTTTCCTGACTTTTTAATGATTGCCATTCTAACTGGTGTGAGATGGTATCTCATTGTGGTTTTGATTTGCATTTCTCTAATGACCAGTGATAATGAGCTTTCTTTCATATGTTTGTTGGCTGCATAAATGTCTTCTTTTGAGAAGTGTCTGCTCATATCCTTTGTCCACTTTTTGATGGGGTTGTTTGTGTTTTTCTTGTAAATTTGTTTAAGTTCCTTGTAGATTCTGGATATTAGCCCTTTGTCAGATGGAAAAGTTTTCTCCTATTCTATAGGTTGCCTGTTCACTCTAATGATAGGTTCTTTTGCTGTGCAGAAGTTCTTTAGTTTAATTAGATCCCGTTTGTCTATTTTGGCTTTTGTGGCCATGGTTTTTGGTGTTTTAGTCATGAAGTCTTTGCCCATGTCTATGTCATGAATGGTATCACCTAGGTTTTCTTCTAGGGTTTTTATGGTTTTAGGTCTTATGTTTAAGTCTTTAATCCACCTTGAGTTAATTTTTGTGTAGGGTGTAAGGAAGGAATCCAGTTTCAGTTTTCTGCATATGACTAGCCAGTTTTCCCAACACCATTTATAAATAGGGAATCCTTTCCTCATTGCTTGTTTGTGTCAGGTTTGTCAAAGATCAGATGGTTGTAGATGTGTAGCATTATTTCTGAGGCCTCTGCTCTGTTCCATTGGTTTATATATTTGTTTTGGTACCAATACCATGCTGTTTTGGTTACTGTAGCCTTATAGTATAGTTTGAAGTTAGGTAGTGTGATGTCTCAAGCTTGTTCTTTTTTCTTGGGATTGTCTTGGCTATATAGGCTCTTTTTTGGTTCCATATGAGATTTAAAGTAGTTTTTCCTAATTCTGTGAAGAAAGTCAATGATAACTTGATGGGGATAGCATTGAATCTATAAATTACTTTGGGCAGTATGGCCATTTTCACGATATTGAGTCTTCCTATCCATGAGCATGGAGTGTTTTTCCATTTGTTTGTGTCCTGTCTTATTTCTTTGAGCAGTGATTTGTAGTTCTCCTTGAAGAGGTCCTTCACATCCCTTGTAAGTTGTATTCTCTTTGTAGCAATTGTGAATGGGAGTTCGCTCATGATTTGACTCTCTGTTTGTCTATTATTGGTGTATAAGAATGCTTGTGATTTTTGCACATTGATTTTGTATCCTGACACTTTGTTGAAGTTGCTTATCAGCTTAAGGAGATTTTGGGCTGAGATGATGGGGTTTTCTAAATATGCAATCATGTCATCTGCAAACAGAGACAATTTGACTTCCTCTCTTCCAACTTGAATACCCTTACTTCTTTCTCCTGCCTGATTGCCCTGGCCAGAACTTCCAATACTATCTTGAATAGGAGTGGTGAGAGAGGGCATCCTTATCTTGTGCCAGTTTTCAAAGGGAATGCTGCTCCCAGCTTTTGCCCATTCAGTATGATATTGGCTGTGGGTTTGTCATAAATAGCTATTATTATTTTGAGATATGTTCCATCAATACCTAGTTTATTGAGTGTTTTTAGCATGAAGGGGTGTTGAATTTTATTGAAGGCCTTTTCTCCAACTGTTGAGATAATCATGTGGTTTTTGTCATTGGTTCTGTTTATGTGATGGATTACGTTTATTGATTTGTGTATGTTGAACCAGCCTTGCATCCCAGGGATGAAACCAACTTGATTGTGGTGGGTAAGCTTTTGGATGTGCTGCTGGATTTGGTTTGCCAGTATTTTATTGAGGATTTTTGCATCGATGTTCATTAGGGATATTGACCTGAAATTTTCTTTTTTTTCTTGTGTCTCTGCCAGGTTTTGGTATGAGGATGATGCTGGCCTCATAAAATGAGTTAGAGAGGAGTTCTTCTTTTTCTATTATTTGGAATAGTTTCAGAAGGAATGGTACCAGCTTCTCTTTGTACCTCTGGTAGAATTCAGCTGTTAATCCGTCTGGTCCTGGACTTTTTTTGGTTGGTAGGCTATTACTGCCTCAATTTTGGAACTTGTTATTGGTCTATTCAGGGATTCGACATCTTCCTGGTTTATACTTAGGGTGTATGTGTCTAGGAATTTATCCATTTCTTCTAGATTTTCTAGTTTATTTGCATAGAGGTATTTATAATATTCCCTGATGGTCGTTTGTATTTCTGTGGGATCAGTGGTGATATCCCCTTTATCATTTTTTATTGTGTCTAATTGATTCTTCTCTCTTTTCTTCCTTATTAATCTGGCTAGCAGTCTGTCTATTTTGTTGATCTTTTCAAAAAACCACCTCCTGGTTTCATTGATTTTTTTGAAGGGTTTTTCATGTCTCTATCTCCTTCAGTTCCACTCTGATCCTCATTTTATGAGGCCAGCATCATCCTCATACCAAAACCTGGCAGAGACACAACAAAAAAAGAAAATTTCAGGCCAATGTCCCATTTGCTTGGTAAATCTCCCTCCATCCCTTTATTTTGAGCCTGTATGACTCTTTGCACGTGAGATGGGTCTTCTGAATACAGCAAACCAATGGGTCTTGACTCTTTATCCAGTTTGTCAGTCTGTGTCTTTTAATTGGGGCATTTAGCCCATTTACATTTTTTTTTTTTTTTTGAGACGGAGTCTCGCTGTATTGCCCAGTCTGGAGTGCAGTGGCATAATTTTGGCTCACTGCAACCTCTGCCTCCTGGGTTCAAGCAGTTCTTCTGCCTCAGCCTCCTGAGTAGCTGGGACTACAGGTGCGCGCCACCATTCCCAGTTAATGTTTATCTTTTTAGTAGAGATGGGGTTTCACCATGTTGGTCAGGCCAGTCTCGAACTCCTGACCTCGTGATCTGCCTGCCTTGGCCTCCCAAAGTGCTGGGATTATAGGCATGAGCCACTAGGCCTGGCCTAGCCCATTTACATTTAAGGTTAATATTGTTATGTGTGAATTTGATCATTATGATGCTAGCTGGTTATTTTGCTCGTTAGGTGATGCAGTTTCTTCATAGTGTTGATGGTCTTTACAATTTGGTATGTTTTTACAGTGGCTGGTACCAGTTTTTCCTTTCCATATTTAGTGCTTCCTTAAGGAGCTCTTGTAAGGCAGGCCTGGTAGTAACAAAATCTCTCAGCATTTGCTTGTGTAGGATTTTATTTATCGTTTGCTTATGAAACTTAGTTTGGCTGGATATGAAATTCTGGGTTGAATATTCTTTTCTTTAAGAATATTGAATATTGGCCCTCACTCTCTTCTGGCTTGTAGGGTTTCTGCAGAGAGATCTGCTGTTAGTTTGATGGGCTTCCCTTTGTGGGTAACCCAACCTTTCTTTGGCTGCCCTTAACATTTTTTCCTTCATTTCAACTTTGGTGAATCTGACGATTATGTGTCTTGGGGTTGCTCTTCTTGAGGAGTGTCTTTGTGGTGTTCTCTGATTTTCTGAATTTGAATGTTGGCCTGTCTTGCTAGATTGGGGAAGTTCTCCTAGATAATATCCTAAAGAGTGTTTTCCAACTCACTTCCGTTCTTCCCGTCACTTTCATGTACACCAATCAAATGTAGGTTTGGTCTTTTCACATAGTCCCATATTTCTTGGAGGCTTTGTTTGTTCCTTTTCATTCTTTTTTCTCTAATCTTGTCTTCACGCTTTATTTAATCTCTGATATCCTTTCTTCCACTTGATCAGTTTGGCTATTGACACTTGTGTATGCTTCACAAAGTTCTTGTGCTGTGTTTTTCAACTCCATCAGGTCATTTTTGTTCTTCTCTAAACTGGTTATTCTAGTTAGCAATTCCTCCAACCTTTCTCAAGGTTCTTAGCTTCATGGTTCTTTAACTCAAAGGAGTTTGTTATTACACACCTTCTGAAGCCTACTTCTGTCAATTCGTCAAATTCATTCTCTGTCTAGTTTTGTTGCCTTGCTGTTGAGGAGTTGTGATCCTTTGGAGGAAAAGAGGCGTTCTGGTTTTTGGTATTTTCAGTCTTTTTGCACTGGTTTTTCCTCATTTTCATGGATTTATCTGCCTTTGGTCTTTGATGTTGGTGACCTTCGGCTGGCGTTTTTGTGTGGACATCCTTTTTGTTGATGTTGATGCTATTGTTTTCTAACAGTTAGTTGTTAGTTTTCTAATAGTCAGCATCTCTGCTGCAGGTCTGCTGGAATTCGTTGAAGGTCCACTCCAGACCCCGTTTTCCTGGGTATCACCAGTGAAGGCTGTAGAACAGCAAAGATTGCTGCCTGTTCCTTCCTCTGGAAGCTTTGTCCCAGAGGGGCACCTGCCAGATGCCAGCCGGAGCTCTCCTGTATGAGGTGTCTGTCGACCCCTGCTGGGAGCTGTCTCCCAGTCAGGAGGCACAGGAGTCAGGGACCCACTTGAGGAGGCAGTCTGTCCCTAAGCAGAGCTCTAGTGCTGTGCTGGGATATCTCACGCTCTTTTCAGAGCCAACAGGCAGGAACATTTAAGTCTGCTGAAGTTGCACCCACAGTTGCCCCTTCCCCCAGGTGCTCTGTCCCAGGGAGATGGGAGTTTTATCTACAAGCTGCTGACTGGGGCTGCTGCCTTTCTTTCAGAGATACGCTGCCCAGAGAGAAGGAATGTAGAGAGGCAGGCTGGCGGTGAGGCAGGAGCAGTGGTGGGCTCCTCCCAGTTTGAACTTCCTGGCTGCTTTGTTTACACTGTGAGGGGAAAACCACCTACTCAAGCCTCAGTAATGGTGGACGTCCCTACCCCCACCAAGCTTGAGCGTCCCAGGTTGACTTCAGACTGCTGTGCGGGCAGCGAGAATTTCAAGCCAGTGGATCTTAGCTTGCTGGGCTCCATGGGGGTGGGATCCGCTGAGCTAGACCACTTGGCTCCCTGGCTTCAGCCCCCTTTCCAGAGGAGTGAATGGTTCTGTCTTGCTGATGTTCCAGGCACCACTGGGGTATGAAAAAAAACTCCTGCAGCTAACTTGGTGTCTGCCCAAATGGCTACCCAGTTTTGTGGTTGAAACCCAGGGCCCTGGTGGTGTAGGCGCCTGAGGGAATCTCTTGGTCTGTGGGTTGCAAAGACCATGGGAAAAGCATGGTATCTGGGCCTGAATGCATCATTCCTGATGGCACAGTCCCTCAAGCCTTCCCTTTGCTAGGGGAGGAAGTTTCCCGACCCCTTGCACTTCCTGGGTGAGGCGATGCCCCACCCTGCTTCAGCTCACCCTCTGTGTGCTGTACCCATTGTCTAACCAGTCTTAGTGAGATGAACTAGCTATCTCAGTTGGAAATGCAGAAATCACCAACCTTCTTCATTGATCTCACTGGGAGATGCAGACCGGAGCTGTTTCTATTCAGCCATCTTGCCAGCTACCCAAGTCTATGTGTATATTTACAGGTGAAGTGTGTTTCTTGTGGGAAACAGATCATTGGGTCCTGTTTTTTCATCCGTTCAGCCACTCTGTGTCTTTTGATTGGAGAGTTTAGTGCATTTACATTCAGTGTTATTGATAAGTAAAGCCTTACTCCTGCCATTTTGTTATTTGTTTTCTGGTTGTTTTGTGGGCTTCTCTTTCTTCTTTCCTTCCTTCCTGTTCCTTTTTTGTGAAGATGATTTTTCTCTGGTGGTGTGCTTTAATTTCTTGCTTTTTATTTTTTGTGTATTGTATGTTTTTTGATTTGAGGTTACCATGACACTGGCACATACTATCTTAAGCCTATTATTTTAAACCGATGACAACGTAACAGTGGTTGCATAAACAAACGTGCAAAAAGAAAACTAATAAAAACTCCATACATTAACTTTGATCTTCTGCTTTTTAACTCTTTGTTGTTTCTCTTTATGTACTATGTCTTAAAAAGTTGTTCTAGTTATTATTTATTGGTTCATCATTTAGTCTTTCTTTTTTTTTTTGAGACCGAGTCTTGCTTTGTTGCCCAGGTTGGAGTGCAGTGGCGTGATCTCGGCGCACTGCAAGCTCCGTCTCTCAGGTTCAAGCCATTCTTCTGCCTCAGCCTCGCGAGTAGCTGGGACTACAGGTGCCTGCCACCATGCCCGACTAATTTTTTTGTGTTTTTAGTAGAGATGGGGTTTCACTGTGTTAGCCAGGATGGTCTCGTTCTCCTGACCTCGTGATCCGCCCGCCTTGGCTTCCCAAAGTCCTGGGATTACAGGCATGAGCCACCGTGCCCGGCCATCATTTAGTCTTTGTACTTAAGTCAAGAGAAGTTTATACATCACAATTACAGTGTTATCCTAAATTTGTGTTTTTCTGTGTGCTTCCTATTATCAGTGAGTTTTTTACCCTCACATGCTTTCTTCTTGCTCATTAACATCCTTTTCTTTCAGATTGAAGAACTCTCTTTAGCATTTCTTATAGAATAGATCTAGTGTTGATGAAATCCCTCAGCTTTTGTTTGTCTGGGAAGGTCTCTATTCTTCCTTTATGCTTAAAGGATATTTTCGCTGGATAGACTTACTATTCTAGGGTAGAAGTTTTTTTTTTTTTCTTTTGCAGTTTAAATGTGTCATGCCACTCTCTCCTGGTTATGCCACTCTCTCCTGGCCTGTAAGGTTTCCACTGAGAAGTCTGTTGCAAGACATATTGGAGCTCCATTGTATGTTATTCATTTTTTTTTTTTTGCTTGCTGCTTTTAGGATCATTTCCTTACCCTTGACCTTTGAGAGTTTGATTGTAAAATGCCTTGCGGGAGTCTTCTTTGGGTTAAATCTGTTGGTATTCTATAACCTTGTACTTGACTGTTGATGTACTCCTCTTGGTTTGGGAAGTTCTTTGATATTATCTCTTTGAATAAGCTTCCTATCCCTGTCTCTTTCTCTGTCTCCACTTTAAGGCCAATAGCTCTTAGATTTGCCCTTTTGAGGCTATTTTCTAGATTCTGTAGACATGCTTCATTATTTTTTATTCTTTTTTCTTTTGTCTCCTCTGTGTATTTTCATATAGCCTGTCTTCAAGCTCACTAATTATTCTACTTGATCAATTCTGCTATTAAGAGACTCTGATGCGTTGTTCAGAGTGTTGATTGTATTTTTCAAGTCCATAATTTCTGCTTAACTATTTCACTCTTTTTATTAAATTTTTATGATAGAATTCTGAATTCCTTCTCTGTATTATCTTGAATTTCTTTTGAATTCTCTGTCTGAAAGGTCACATATCTCTGTTTCTCCAGGATTGGTCCCTGGGGCTTTATTTAGTTCATTTGGTGAGGTCATGTTTTCCTGGATGGTGTTGATGCTTGTAAATGTCCTCTTGTGTCTGGACATTGAAGAGTTAGGTGTTATGGTCTTCACAATCTGAGCTTGTTTGTGCCTATCCTCCTTGGGAACGCTTTCCAAGTGTTAGGACAGTCTTGCATTGCTACAGAGAAATACTTGAGAATGGATAATTTATAAAGAAAAGAGGTTTAATTGGTTCATGCAGGCTGTATAAGCAGCATGACCCTGGCATCTGCTTGGCTTCTGCGGAGGCACAGGGAGCTTTTAATCATGGCAAAAGGTAAAGAGGGAACAGACATGTCACATGGCCAGAGCAGGAGAAAGAGAGAGAGTTAGATGGTGGGTGGTGCCACACACTTTTAAATAACCAGGTCTTATGTGAACTCAGAGCAAGAGCTCACTTATCACCAAGGGAATGGCCCAAGCCATTCATGAGGGATGCAGACACCTCCCACCAGGCCCCACCTCCAACATTGGAGATTACAATTCAACATGAGATTTGAGTGAGAAAAATATCCAAATTATCACTAGGTATTAGAAGGGACTTGGGCCCCAAGCCCAGTAATGCTGTGGTTTTTGCAGACTTGTAGAGGTACCACCTTGGTGGTCTTTGAGAAGATCTGGAAGAATTCTCTGGATTACCAGGCAGAGACTCTTATTCTTTTCCTTTAATTTCTCTGAAACATGTGGAGTTTCTCTTTCTGTGATGAGCCCTCTGGAACTGGGGGTGTGGTGATGCAAACACCCCTGTGGCCACTACCACTGGGACCGTGCTGGGTCAGACCTGAAGTTAGCTCAGCATTGGGCCTTGCCCAAGGCCCTTCCCTTCAGGACAGTGAGTTCCCCCTAGGCCCCACGTGTGTCTAGAGTTTTTTTCTGGGAGCCAGGGATTGGAGTTAAAAACCTTAGCAATTTACCTGATATTCTATTCTACTGCAGCTAAGCTGACACTGAAACTACAATGCAAAGTTCTTCCTGCTCTTCCCTCCCCATACCACAGGCAGAAGAACTTCTACCTGTGGCCACCACCACCACTGGTCCATAAGGAGTTCTGCTGGGCCACCACCAATGTTTGCTTAAAGCCCAAGGGCTCTTCCATCAGCTTATGGTGAATGCCTCCAGGCCCGGGATTCACCCTTCAGGGCAGTGGGCCCCCCCTGCCCCAGAGCAGGTCCAGAAATGCTATCCAAGAGCCTGGGCCTGGACTCAGACCCCAAGAGCCTGCTTGTTGCTCTACCCCACTGTGGCTGAGCTGGTATCTAGGGTGCAAGACAAAGTCCCCTTTACTTTTCCCTCTGCTTTTCTCAAACAGAATGAGTTTTTCACCATAGCCACCACAGCTGGGAATATCTGGGTCTCCCCTGAAACCAGCATGTCTCAGAGCTCAGGGCCTATGGCATACTCCCTGGATATGGCTGGTTGTTATTCAGGATCCAAGGACTCTTTAGTCAGCAGGTGATGAATCCTGCAAGTGTTGAGTCCTTCCCTTTAAGGCAACGGGTTCTCTTTTGGCCCAGGGTGTGGCTAGAAATGTCATCTGGGAGCTAGGGCCTGGAATAGGGGCCTCATGACTCTGCCTGGTACCCTATCCTGCTGTGTCTGAGCTGCTATCCAAGATACAAGACAAAGTCCTCTTTACTCTTTATTCTCCTCTCCTTAAGCCGAAGGAAGGAGTCACTTTCATTGCTATGAGCTGCACTGCCTGGCATTGGGGGAGGGATGGCGCAAGTCCTCCGATAGCCACACCAGCTTGTGTCTCCCTAGGTCATGTGCCACCCTAGTTCACTGGCTCTAAGCCCAGCCTAGCACTAGGAGTTGCCTAGGAATTGCAGTCCTTGTGTCCCAGACTGCTGTTCAAGTTTACCTAGGATCCCAGAGCACTTTGGCCTGCGATGGCAAGGCTTGCTGAGGAAATCGAGTTCAACAGCTGAGATGGGCAATTCCCTGCTGGCTAGGTCTGGTTCAAATGCTCCCTCTGAGTGTGAATGCTGGCTGAGCCCAGCACAACTTTGCTCTCCACTGTGACAGAGCAGCACTGAGTTCAGTGTAAAGTCCTCCAGTCACTGCACTCTCTCATCCCCAAGTGCACATACTCTTTCTCCATGTCTTATGGCCACTGCCAGGGGGATTGGGGAGGGGTGGCGTCCATGATTCAAGACTGTCTCTCCTCCCCTCCTCAGTGCCTCTTTCCACGATATGGAGTTCAAATCAGATATTGTGATTATTCACCTAATTTTTGGTTCTTGTTATGGTGCTTCTCTGTGTACAGACAGTTGTTAAAATTTGGTGTTGCAGCAGGGGGCATGAATGGTGTAGGCTTCCATCTGCCGTCTTGCCTGCCCCTCCATTTCCATCAAACTTATTAATTCATTAAGCAAACATTTATTGAGAATCCATGGTTAGTTTTCTGCCTTTTCTTTTTCAATCAATGTTGAATCAAACCAACTTGTAGATGATGGCTGTGTTTCTAGATTCCCTCTGCTCTAATACGGAATGAATCTTTTACCATAGCCACTACAGCTGAGAATATGCTGGGTCTCCCCTGAAGCCAGCGTGTCTCAGAGCTCAGGGCCCATGGCATATTCCCTGGATATTGCTGGTTGTTACTCAGGGTCTTTAGTCAGCAGGTGATGAATCCTACCAGTGCTGGGTCCTTCCCTTTAAGGCAGCGGGTTCCATTTTGGCCCAGGGTGTGGCTAGAAATGTCATCTGGGAGTTAGGGCCTGGAATAGGGGCCCAGCATTTTGCTACCAGAGTAATGATCCATGCTTACTGCTTTGATCATTTCCTTGCTCTACACTAAGTCCTTCAGCACTTCCTTATTACTAACTACAGTAAATAAAATGCTTCAGCCTGATTTTCTATGCTCTGTACTAACTTCTCCAAATATTTATCGAGCACCTCTAAATGTCAGGTAATGTGCCAGGTGCAGGGACACAGAAGAAAGCATGGGCTATGTCTTCGGGAGCCTATAGTCTCCTAGAGCACAGTGTGGGGAGTGCACCGAGGGAGGTTTGCAGAGGGGCTGAGGGCTGAAGAAGAGAGAAGACCTCATCTAGCCTAGGGGGCAGGGATGGAGTGAGTTGGAGGAGAGGAAGTTAGGAAAGCCTTTCTTGAGGGAATTCATGTCTGGTTTTACCTTTACAGAAGAATAGGAGCTGACTAGGCTGTGCGTGTGTGTGTGCGTGTGTGTGTGTGTGTGTGTGTGTGTGTGTGTGTGTAGGGGTGCACATATATGCAAGGGTGGTTGTGTGTGTGTGTGTTTGTGTGTGTGTGTGTTGAAGGCTCTTGTGCAGAGTGGAGAGTCAGTTCGTGTTTGAGAGAGAAGCATGTGTGAAGGACTATTGATAACATACTACATAAGTGTGAGGGGGACTGTCAGAAGGCTGGAATTCAGGGACTGGCTCATGGAAGACCACAATGCCTGGTAAGGCGCTTGGACTTGATGTTTCAGGTCAGTGATTGAGAGATTGTACTTGCTGGAGTTCTAGGGCTTCTGTGGACCCTTTGGAAAGGGGAATAGAAGAGCTGTGGACCTGAAAGATTTTAAGGAGAGGAGGAAAATGTTTGAGTTTTGTTTTAAGTCAACTCCACGGGCAGCTCTGTGAAGGATGGATTTCAAAGGGACAAGTATGACAGCAGGAAGGCCTGCGAGGAGGCAGTGAAGAGTGGAAACAGACTGGAACAGAAACAGCACTTACAAGGTGAAATTGACTGGACTTGGCCATGGAAAAGGGATACAGGGGTGAAAGAAAAAGTAATGGGAGAGAGAGGGCAACCCATAATCTTCTGGCTTAGAAGGAAGAGGGCAAGTTTCTGAGGGGAGGAGGATGGGCTTGTTTTCAGATAGGTTGCTTTAGAGTTGTACTTGGACTGCCCCGTCTCTGACCTATCCAAAGGTGTTCCTGCTATTTCACAGACTCTATGGCACTGGCCATAGCTCTCTTCCCACCCAGGCCTCTGTAGGCCATTGCTCATTCCTGTGACAGGGCTTGTGGTCCCTCTGATGCTGCATCTGTGAAAATCCTATTTGCCCACCTGGATCCTGGATGCCGCATGCCACTCAATCTCTTCTCTCTCCCACTCCCACGGCCTCTGTTATCTCGGAACTCATGGATGATGGCTCTTCTGTACTCCTCCAGTACTGAATATTCTTTTTTTTTTCAAACATGGTCTCACTTTGTCACACAGACTAGAGTGCAGTGGCATGAGCATGACTCACTGTAGTCTTGACTTCCTGGGCTCAAGCGATTCTCCCACCTCAGCCCCCCAAGTAACTGGGTCTACAGGCATGTGCCACCAGGCTGGGCTAATTTTTAAATTTTTTGTAGAGATGGGGTTTCACCATGTTGCCCAGGCTGGTTTTGAACTCTTGGGCTCAAGCAGTCCTCATTCCTCAGCCCTGCAAGTAGCTGGGACTACAGGTGCATGCCACCATGCTTGGCTAATTTTTTAAAATGTATTTTAGAGATGGAGTTTTGCCATGTTTCCCAGGCTGGTCTTAAAGTCCTGGGCCTCAGGCAAGGCCTGCCTTGGCCTCCCAAAGTGTTGGGATTACAGGCATGAACTACTGCACCCGCTCTCTTTTTCAAGTATATTAATTTTTTTTTTCTGTAAGTAGCAAGTTCCTTAATGTTAGGGGCTTCAGCAACATCTAGCTTAGTGCGAAGAATACAACTGGTTACTCAGTGAATACACAGAATCATGGAACGTTAGATCTTGAGGCTGTGGTTTTCAAACTGGACTGTGTAAGAAACATCCCAGGAGTGTATGAAAATGCAGATATTTGGCCCATGGGTGGTTCTGATACAGGTGGTTTTCAGAAAACACTTAGAGAAACACTGGCTTAAAAGAAACTTAAAGATCAATTAAACTAATTCTGTCACGTTAGAGAGAGGAAACTATGAGTTGGAGTGTCAGCAACTTGTCGGTTTCTCAGGTTGTCTAGTGTCAGACCCAAGACTGCCCCCAGGTCGCCGACTCCTAGCCGAATGCTTTTCCTCACCACCCAACACACTGCTTCCACCTATTCAAAAGATGTCTTTCTAAAAGCTGAAATCCTCTTTAGAAGAATAAGGCAACATCTCATTTCACTTACAGTTTAAACGTTGCCAGAAGGAATGAGATGTGTCAGATGCCATCTTTGTCCTCTAGGAATTTCCAATCTTAGGTATTAGGAGAAGGAACCACTTCTTGACGCTGCTAAAAGCAGAAGGATCCTAGAGGGAGAATTGTAGGCTGTGGATTGATTGATGGGATTCCATTTCAGTAGCATCCCTCCTGTCGAGGAAAACATCTGCGTGAAGATGAACTAAGCCTAATTTTGTGCAACTCATGTTTTCATATTTCTTGTAAAGCATATCAATAATTACAAAATATAATGTCTTTTCAGTGCCTAAATATAAATGTCTATTTAAGTGTATGTTGGTAGTTCAGATAGTAAATAGACTTGTTAGTTTTCCTTGACATCATAGAATGTTCAGGAGAGAAATGGTGAATGTCATTTCAAGCCATTCTCTTTCCTATATTCATTTTTTTTAATTTAGTGCTGTCAGCAAACCCGAAATAGCACCAGATGAAAAATGTGGGCTGAACGTAAGGTCTTTATTTTTGAGCTGAAGAGATGACAGCATTCTCCCCTTTCAGTCTTTTCCCTTTCTTTCAGTTCTAAGTGCCATACTGAAAATCAATATGCTGGGTTTTCCCCCTTGTAGATCACTGTTTTCTTATTAGCAATGGTCATTTTCATGTTTGTTTGGTTTTTTTAAATTGATAGGGTTAAAGAAACTGGAGGAATGCTGATTAAATAATGTACCTGGGTATCAGTAGGATTTTTGACAATGCCTGTTGTAAATTCCTTGAGGGCAGTGTGGAGAAAAGTTAGTTAAGATGCTATTATTAGGGTTTGTAGGTGCTTGGGAAGCCTAACTCAAAGTGTTTGTGACTGATTTCCTGTTGTCTGGTGGGAGATCTCATGTACTGAGAGGCAGGACTTTCCTTTGCACCCACTCTGTTCACTTTTTTCCGTCAGTGATGGGGTGGAAATTACAAGGGTATGGATGCTTGTTCAATACAAGGATCATGTTTGATTAATTAAATTGAAATCGTCTGTCCTGCAAAACTGCGTGTGCCCGTAACTGAAAGTGCTTAAGCTGTGCCTTTGTGACCATCTGTTGGAGATGCTCTGGAAGGGACTCCTGCTTGGGAGGGAGGTGGAACTAATATATTTGAATTCCTTTCTAACCCTGTGATTCTATTACTGTACCATATTTTGGCTCTAAGATGATTAGTCAAATCTCTTTCTTGGAATCTGTTGTAAATTTCCGACTTACCAAGGTGGAAGCCTAAAGGTTTCGGAGACCCTGAATGCTATGTCAGTGTGCCAGGGATGCTTATGCTCCTGGGATAAAATGCCTTCAGACGTGAGACCTTCAAGTAAGTGAGTGAATATTTGGGAAGAACTACTATAGACAACTTTGTTTCAGGGATACTGATTTCTTCTTTGAAGGACTAACTAAAAGTCAATGACAGAGAAAGGAAGACCTGAAGTGGAGGATGAAAGTGCAGTGGAGCTAGTTTTCTTTTTGGTCAGGTGTCTTTAGCTGAGTGGCCCCTGAGGGATCTTGCTCAGAGCCTAGACCATCAGCCCCGGCGCAGGGCAGGGTGCAGTAGGGGGCGGATGTACTTCCCTGTTCCTCTTATGAACTTCCTTCACAAGGCTGGATGAGGGAATTTACTGATAGCTTGTTACAAACTGGCAAAATGAAACACAGGTGAACCTTTAGCTCATCATCCTACTTATTGTCTTTAATAAGATATCTTATTTCACTTGTAAGGAATTTTGAAATTCTTAGCATCAAAAATCTCATCTTTTAAAGTTGAATCCAAAGGACATGGGTTTCTTAAATGTCTGAACACATTTCTAAACTGTAAGAGAGGAAAAAAAAGTTACATGAATGAGAGTTGATTCTTGGCCCAACTGTGGGATCGCAGTTGGTGTGTGATGGTCAGTTAGGGCAGTGCAGCTCCTACCCAGTCCCTAGGGAAGGTGCTGTGCTCTGGATCGGCTGCTGAGGAGAGGGTTTCACATCTCTTGCGTTCCCTCAAAAGGGTATGTGGAGCTAAGACATGATCGTAAGAGCAAGCGGGGAAGAATTCTGCAGTGGCAGCGAGGTAGCTGTTGGATACCTTTGTGGGATCAAAGAACATGAGAGTGCTTCTGACTACATTATTAATAAAATTATATGAAGTATTTTGGGCATACGGATGTATTAAGAATAGTACAATAATATCTACATACCCCCCATCCAATTTAAGAAATAAAAATTAACAACCACAGGAAAACACCCTCATATACTTCTCCCTGATCTTATCCCCATCTCCTCTCAGAGGTAACCATGATCCTGAGTTTCACACCCTTTATTTTTTAAATGAGGAAAAGGAGGCCCAGAGAGGTGGGGAACTGGTTTAATTTCACACTTAAGGCTAGTGAGAGCCACAAGATGCCTTCTGCTTCTTTTCTTGGGGCACGGTTTATTGTTAGTAAACCTGTACTCCTCAGCCTTTGGGGTATAATCAAGTCTGGAGTGTCTGTGATAAGACAGCTTAGAGATTATGTTTGCAGTCCTTATAAGCTTGTAGCTTTGCACAGTAAGCATGGAGAATTGAAGAGAAGGAATTTCAGCCAACACCTATTTGTTTGGAATCTTGGGCTGGTACAGTAAAGTATAAAGGGATACTATGACATCTGGGGACAGTAAGATGTACAGGTTGTTAGAATAAAATTGCAGGGGGCTGTCACAGTGGTGGCACTGAGCTATAAAATGAAAAAGCATCACAATCAAACCCCTTTCACAGCCTTCCTTTTGCTACATGCCAAATTAGACATCTTCTAAGCCTTCATAAAAACAGTCCTGCTAAAATAAAAAATACCATTTTAAAATATTTTCCTAGGAAAACATTACCAGGCTATTTCTTTAGCTTCCTAGGAGAAATGAACATGTGATTAATATATATTTTCTGGTGAATAAGTACCAGGATTGAAGAAACATGTTTGGAGCTATTAAATTTTAATAAAAATAAGAAAGCGAACAATATTACTTTTCTGTTGCTGATAGAATGATACATAATTTTGAAATTCTGGTGGAAGCATGGGTGCTTTTCCGCATTTTTATTTATAGAGTTTTAACAGCCTAAGGTTTACACCTTGTCACTTTTTTCTTGTCTTTTTTTTTTTTCTTTCAAATAACACCTAGCAATTTTCACCTAGAACTCATCCACAGACATTTAAAAAGGTGGTATCTTTGGAGAAAACTTGTAGTTGATCGCAAGATCATCCACTAGACTTAATTTTATCCAGAAGGCTGACCTGACATTAAATGTCTAAAAATCATCTAACAGAGCTGTTAAAAGTAAGCACTACGTAGGAAGAACATTTTTGAGTATTTGATACAGAAGACATAGGGAGCTGTGGATTTCTGCATTAATCCATTTATCGAACAACAGGAGGAAATCAGACTGCCCATGATTGCCCACCCTTATTTACCAGTTGAATACCCAGCTGCAGCTGGGTTGATTTGAGAGCTCACTGGGTCGGGTTTAATCATCTTCTTTTGTCTGTCTTGAAAGCAGATGTTGAAGTGTAATCTCTCCACCTGCTGTGTAAGGAGCAGTATCTGCCTCTTCACACTCGACTTCATAAAACTTTAATGTCTTTCCAGGATTGATAAGAGTTGGTGAAGGCTACTGTTTCAGACTTGGCATTTTTGCTTTTGTTTTTCAGACTGTTTATTCCATGGCTCCGTTCCCTTTCCCACAATTGGCAGAGTTGAGGGAAAAATACACCTACAACATTACACCGTTTCCAGCCACAGTTAAACCCACCTCAGTTTCTGGGTAAGATTTTTTAATTCCTCATTGTTTTCATGATGGAAGACTTAATATCTTAATTTGTTATTGTAAATTAATATTTATGAAGCCCCAGAGATATGTTAAAGTAATTTGACGCTTAGAATCTGAATGTCCCTTTCCAAATGGTTTTGATTTAAACTCAAGAGAGATTTTTAAAAGTGTACTTTCCAGAGAAATTTGGAACATAAACTGAAGAGATGTTTAGCAACCCCAAAACTTACCTAATGATATCAAGTATTAAAAATCTCAATAGTTAAAATAGTGTGGAACCTGTATACAAGTACACAGATGAGCTGATTTAAAAACTGTGAAGACCAAAAATTGACAGTTGATAAGGAGTTTATCATATGAAAAATAAGCATATTGAATCAAGGGTGAAAAGTTACACTATTTAGTAAATGATGATGGGCTAATGGGAACTAATTTGGAAAGAAAATGAGAGTCAGACCTCATACTAGATGCCAGGATAAATTCCATATGGATGAATGTATTAAATAGAAACAATGAAATAATAAAATTAGCATAAGAAAATGTGGAAGAATTCCTTTAGTTCTTTGGAATTGGGAAGGCCTTAATAACTGACTCAAAATAAAAAAAAAATAAGTACTTTAAATATAATTTTCTAGATGACCCAAATGGAACAAAACCAAACCTCTATAAGTAGACTCAAAAATATCTGTGGAAGGATATTTTTAACTTACTATACAAAATAGGGACGGATATTGCTAATATATAAAATTCCTAGAAATTGATAAGAAAATGGCCACCCAAGCTGGGTGTGGTGTCTCAGCACTTTGGGAAGCTGAAGCAGGAGGATCACTTAAGGCCAGGAATTCGAGACCAGCCTGGGCAACATAGCAAGACTCTGTCTCTACAAAAATTACAAAAATTAGCTGGGTGTAGTAGTGTATACCTTTAGTCCTAGCTACTTGGGAGGCTGAGGCAGGAGGATTGCTTGCGCCGGGGAGTTTGTAATAACATATTATTGGAAACCACTCAAGTGTATACCATTAGCAGCCTAGTTCCACACTATGGGGTGTGTACATCCAGTAGAACTGTAAGAATGCATAAGGAAGCTCTGTGTATGAATATGGAAAGGTTTCTTTTCTTTGTTTTTTCTAAACCTCGCTTTGTCACCCAGGCTAGAGTGCAGTGGTACAATCATGGCATACTGTGCAGCCTTAACTTTCAGGCTCAAGTGATTTTCCCATATCAGTCTCCTAAATAACTGGGACCACAGGCACGTACCTCCATGCCTGGATAATTTTTAAATTTCTTGCAGAGACAGCGTCTCGCTGTGTTACCCAGTCTGGTCTTGAACTCTTGGGCTCACGCAGTCCTCCTGCCTTAGCCTCCCAAAGTGCTGAGATTACAGGTGTGAGCCACTGTGCCCAGCCCGCAAAGATTTCTTATATGAATAAAGGCATGATGCAGAAGAGTATATATAGTATGCTAATAGTTATCCAAAAAGAAGAGAAAAATAAAAGCATGTAGTCATATTTGCTTATGTGTGCTCAGAGAAACTGAAGAATATGTAAGAACAAGTAACGATGATCACCTGTGGGAGTTAGATGGGAGAGTCTCACAAGTGACCATGGTTACTAGTTTCAATGGGCAGAAGTAGGACAGAGATGGTAAGGAAACTTTTTATAAGTCATGTAATTATATATAATTCTTTTTTTTTTTTTTTTTTTTTGAGACAGAGCCTTGCTCTGTCGTTGCCCAGGCTGGAATGCAGTGGTGTGATCCTGGCTCACTGCAACCTCCGCCTCCCGGGTTCAAGCGATTCTCTAGCCTCAGCCTCTCAAGTAGCTGGAATTACAGGTGCACGGCACCACACCAGGCTAATTTCTATATATTTTTAGTAGAGATGGGGTTTTACTATGTTAATTATATGTACTTCTATGTTAATTATATATATGGCATTTAAACCATGTAACTGTATTATGTTTTGAAATACCTCTGGTTTTCTTTGTATATTTCTTTTTTGTCTTTTATGTTTTTCAAGACGACATAGTAAGGCCAGAGACAGTGATGAAGAGAATGACCCAGACGATGAGGATGCTGTCGTTAATGCAGTGGGGTGTCTTGGACCTTTTAGTGGGTTCCTGGCTCCTGAACTGCAGAAGTACCAAAAACAAATTAAAGGTAAAGAGGTGGCTCTTGATTTAGATTATCAAGATGTATTGGTTTACTACAATAAGAGTAACATTGTGTCCTGTAGATGCCTCAGTAATTTTCTGAACTGGTTACAACTATTAAAAGTCTTTATTAGGCTAGGCATGGTGGGTCATGCCTGTAAGCCCAGCACTTTAGGAGGCTGAGACAGGATGATCATTTGAAGCCAGGTGTTCAAGACTAGCCTAAGCAACATAGGGAGACCCTGTCTCTACCAAAACACAACAACAACAACAACAACAACAACAACAACATTAAAAAGTCGTTACTAGGCTGGGTGTGGTGGCTCACGCTTGTAATCCCAGCACTTTGGGAGGCTGAGGCAGGTGGATCATGAGGTCAGGAGTTCGAGAGCAGCCTGGCCAATATGGTGAAACCCGGTCTCAACTAAAAATGCAAAAATTAGCTGGGTGTGGTGGTGTGTGCCTGTAGTCTCAGCTACTCAGGAGGCTGAGGCAGGAGAACTGCTTGAACCCGGAAGGTGGAGGTTGCAGTGAGCTGAGATCATGCCACTGCACTCCAGCCTGGGCAACAGAGCGAGACTCCATCTTAAAAAAAAATTGTTACTAAAAGCATCTTCTCTGTTACTTTATCTTTTTATTATGTAATAGTTTCTCTCTGTATTATGTGTTACATGCATAATACACATTTCTTTTTCTCTATGGTGACTTTTGCTCCTGTTCATTGGATTCAACTTTGTATGCCCAGTTCCTTAGCACAGAGCCTGGCATATAGTAGATGCTTAATATACTCCATCTGAGTTTAATTTATTCCATACTGGCTTCTCTTACAATAGGATTACCCTTTAAATCAGAACATTATGGTGACCTCTACTTGAAATTTCTTGAGTGACAAGAAACTCATTATTTTACAAGACACTTTGCTAGATTCTTCCCCTTAGTCCATGGTTTCTAGTTACAAAGAGATAACTTCCATCTACCCGTTCTACTAATAGTTCTTCTCTTTGCTTTTTTTTTTCTATTTGAAGCCATCACTGTTTATTAACTGACCAGATTACAAAAATAATCATGGTAGACCCCTTAGTTCATCCGTCTAATAAGCCTGTAGCTCTTCTCTTCCCTATTGCCAGCATTTCTACCTTCCACAAAATAGGAGGTCTTTTTCTTCATTGCACCTTGTGGAGAGGATAATTTAAGGGTCACAGGAAGTTACTGGCTTTTTTGAAGCCTTTCCAACAGTGTAGATCTCATGAATCAGATTCTCCTTGCAGACGATGTCATATTTACCAAGAGATTGAGCAAAGTGTTATCTGTCATGGCAATTTGCTTCTTATCAATTTTGCTATAAAACTTTAGGTTTGGGTACGCCCATGCAATGTATGGTTCTCCAATCCTCACCATGTTAATTGAAGCCTTGCTGAGCTTAACGAAGGTTCCATTGAAGATCTGATGAAGACAAAGAAACTCCAACACCTTTCAGACCTTTGGGCTCACACCATTGATACCTCTGATCCTTAGGGAAAGTGACAGTTTGGGTTCTGTAAGAACATAGAAGTTGCCAGCTTTTCTTGCCCTCCTAGCCATTTGAACCTCAGTTCTGTCCATCTGCCTGTATTCCTTGTGGCTATGTTTAGCTTTTTCATAGATAAGCTTCCTCCTTGCCTTTTGAAGCATCTTTTCAGCAAAATTCTTTCTCAGGTGCTTGATCTTCAGCTCTGGCAAAATTCCTTTGCTTTTTCTTAAGCATTTCTGGCACAGCAGGCACCTTCTTTTTCTTCTCTTCGACACCATCCGTGGTTCCAGCTGGAAAAGAGGATTCTTCCCTTTGGAAAAAAACAGAACAAGAGTGCTTACTCCCTCTTCTACCTGACATCTCTTCAAATCTTTGAGGACAGCTATCATGTCCTCCAAAGCTTTCTCAAAGGCCCAAGTTCAGTATTTCTTTGAGCATGTCTCTTAAGTTATGACTTCTGGACCTCCTAATATTCTATTAATTTACCTCTAGATATCCTGTAATTTGGTAATGTTCCTCTTAAAATGTAGTGCTCTGAATCACATGCCATGTTTTATTTTATTTTATTTTTTTCTATGCAGAATAGACTTCTGTGGTCTGGACATTATCAATGGTATGCACTGTTTTAAAGTTTGTGGTTCTCTACGTCCTTTCTTGTCTTGGGTGGCAGCTTTTCTTTTAGGATATTTATTCTACCTCTTCTAGTTTGAAGACCATTCTCCTTGTTCAAAGAGGTTAGAAATATGCTGAAAGAGGACAGAAACAGAATAGATGTCAGGCACCTCTGTGTTATCTTTGTCATCTGCCAACTTTATACCACCTTCTTGAAGTCATGGGGCTATCTTCTCATTTTTTCGGTTCTTGTTTGGAAGGTAAGAGCAGTGGCAGCAACTGCTGCTATTTCTAACTTTTGGTTGTGATCTTTTGGAGTATTTCCTGCAAGCCTCAGCTTGTTTTGAGTTTTAACCTTTTTAATGGCTGGGCTCATGCTGTTTTGTGAGTATGTCCTTGGTATGTGCTCTCCTCTCATCCTTTTAAATGGCTTTTAAAAATCTGAACCCAACAAGAGTCTTCTTGATTTCTGCAATGCCTTCTACCCCCTTTCTTATTGCTTGAGTTTCAGCTTTTGATTTCTAGCCATAGGATCAATATGTATTTTAATGGTAAAGTTTTTGAATCTGGGTTTCTGTAGCCTGGGTCTATGTTTCATTTTTTTCTCTGTTTTTCTTTCTGTGCATTTTTGTGCTCTAGGATGACATGATTACTTTCTCCTAAATTTCATCATTAGTCTTTCTTGTTGATTTTGCTCTGATTAGCAGTTTCTCTTTTAATTTCCTTCTCCTTACAGAAATGATTACAGTAAAAAAATGAAGTAAATTTCTGAGATGTTTAGCCTTTGTCTGAATAACACTGTCAGCAGATGTTAGGATAGTTGGAATCTCTCCGTCTTTTTTTACTCTGGCTCCCATGTCAGTTTTACAAATTGTGCTGGAGAAACTTGCTCTCTGCCACTTTGGCCTGTGCAGTCTGTGGGTTACTCCCACCTAGTATTGTTTCTCTTTCTTGGAGGTCATCTCAATTTTATTTAAGAGACAAATCTACTAGTTGTAGCTATCACAGGAGCAGACACCACATCAGACATAACAACAGAGTGGACAGGAAATGTTTGTTAAATGAACAAAGCATTCATTTTAGTGATACAGTGGTCTGAAGTATTGATAATGTTATAAATTGTGTTACTATTTTTAATGTAAGAAGAATGCACTTTTAATGACTGTCTAAACTCTACAAACCATCAATCCTGTATAAATCCTCATGCAGTTGTGTGGAAATCTGTACAATGATTTTAGAAATTAGGAGTTATATCTTTCTAAGGGAATCTTAGAAAATGGCAGTGATTTTTATCTGGAAGCAGTTGATGTTATGTCTATATAGCTAACAAACTGGTAACAAAATCAAACACTGAACCCACATAGCTCATGTCAGACCCACAGTTAGGTTAATAAGAAAATACAGAAATATTTTCAGGAGCACATCAAAATAGGCACTAGACAAACTCTAGTATGCATTTTTTTCTTGTGGTTTAGAAGTTAATGGAGGTTAAGATACTGCACTGGGTTGTAGTGTAATCAATTTCCGTTTACTCCTGTTCCCCTCTGCCGACCATCTCCTTATGTCTCATCCTTCGAGTGCAGAGCCAAATGAGGAGCAGAGTCTGAGATCTAATAACATTGCAGAGCTGAGTCCAGGAGCAATCAATTCCTGTCGAAGTGAATACCACGCAGCTTTTAACAGTATGATGATGGAACGCATGACCACAGATATCAATGCACTGAAGCGGCAGTACTCTCGAATTAAAAAGAAGCAACAGCAGCAGGTGCATCAGGTGTACATCAGGGCAGGTAATGCGATTCTTCATCTGAATCAATTTCAACTCTATCTCAACTTGTGAAATGAAGAACAAATAATCCTAGTAAGGCCTTGGAATTACTAACTGTAGCTCAGTATCTGTCAACACAGCTGGCTTGAGATAATAGCATATTTAGCAACTCATTTTAAATTTTATTTTATCAGGCTCTAAAGAAGAAAAAGACTGCAGGTTCTTTTTAGGCCCCAAGGACCAGGCAGTTGATGGTATTAAACATGTCTCTACTATGTGTGCTGTGGAGAAGGGTTTACAAATGATTAAAGTGTTGCAAAGCCATGCAGTCCTTGGACTTGAGAAATTTTGGAGCTTTTGCCCCATAAATTTTATGCATCTGAGTATAGAATTTAGCTATCTGCACACTAGTAAATTAAGCTATATACTAGTCATTTAGGTGATATTATAACAGATGTTGTGATCAGAGAAAATGGAAAAAAAAAAAAACATTAAAAAGCCTGTGCTTTGCTGACGGCAAGTATCTTGGGAGTATACTAAAAAGAATACAATTATAATGCAATTGGAAATGCTCTTTTCCAAGGATTGCCAAGCTTTTTTCTTTTCATTTCCAAAAATCCCAGTGAACAATCTGCTTTATTGTTTAATATATGCTGATTTGGGAGTTGTTTATTCTTGCTTGAAGTGAATATCCTAATGAAAATGATGCTTGTCCAGAATTAACCAAAATATAAATTTGATGTGTTTTTAAAGTGGCATGTGAGCATGTGACTGATCTTGCACAAAAACTGAATTTACCTTCCATTTATCAGAGAAGAATAGTTGACTTCTTGACGATTCTCACTTTATCCTGAATCATTAAGAAACCAGTCACAAAATAAATGAACAATTTCACTTTAAGTTTCAAAAACATTGGCACATACATTTCCTCATTTTGTCCTTAAAACAAATCAATGAGGAAGGCAAGGACAGATAGTCTCATCTTCTTCCAAATGGTGTGGAAATGGTGATTCAGGAAGGCTTAGCAATTGTCCAGGGTTATATAGCTGTAGTGAGTGGTCAGGCCAGGGAAGGCTTAGCAATTGTCCAGGGTTATATAGCTATAGTGAGTGGTCATGCCAGGGCTAGAACACAGGTGTTCTGATTCTTTGTACAGTCCCTTTTTAACTACACTGTACAAGTCTTTGGGTGTGATGGTAAACAATTGCTCAGGGTGCTAAATACAAGCCCAGTGGCTTGTATTCTCATCAGGGATCAGCAAACTGTGATCTGTAGGCCAAATCCTGCTCACTACCTGTTTTTGTAAGTACAGTTTTTTGTTTGTTTGTTTGTTTGTTTGTTTTGAGATGGAGTCTTACTCTGTCATTCAGGCTGGAGTGCAGTGATACAATCTCAGCTCACTGTAACCTCCACTTCCCAGGTTCAAGCAATTCTTGTGCCTCAGCCTCCCAAGTAGCTGGGATTACAGGATGCACCACCACGCCCGGCTAATTTTTGTATTTTTAGTAGAGACAGGGTTTCACCATGTTGGCCAGGCTGGTCTTGAACTTCTGACCTCAGGTGATCTGCCCACCTTGGCCTCCCAAAGTGCTGGGATTACAGGAGTGGGCCACCGCACCCAGCCTGTAAATACAGTTTTATTGGAACACAGGCATGCCCTTTTTTTTTACAGGTTGTCTAAGGCTCCTTTCACACTACAGTGGCTAAAATATTTACAGTCTGGTCCTTTACAGGAAAAGTTTGCTGACCCTTTCTCTAGATCATGGTTGATGTGGTTATCTTTAAGGGAGAGATTGCCGCTCAAAGGCAAAGCTCTAGAGCATTGGTTCTTGAAATTTAGTGTGCATAGAGATCATTTGGGGATCTGCTAAAATATAGACTCTGTTTCAGTGGGTTTGGAATAGAGCTGAAATTATATGTTTCTAACAAGCCCGTAGGCACTGCTGGTGCTGCTGCTTGGGGACTGTATTAGTCTGTTTTCACACTGCAAAGAGACATACTTGAGACTAGGCAATTTATAAGAGGCTTAATGGACTTACAGTTTCACATGGCTGGGGCAGCCTCACAATCATGGTGGAAGGTAAGGAGGAACAAGTCACATCTTACGTGGATGGCAGCAGGCAAAGAGAACTTGTGCAGGGAAACTCCCATTTTTGAAATCATCAGATCTTGTGAGACTTAGTCACTATCACGAGAACAGCATGGGAAAACCCACCTCCATGATTCAGTTATCTCTTACTGGGTCCCTCCTACAACACGTGGGAATTATGGGAGCTACAAGATGAGATTTGGGTGCAGACACAGCCAAACCATATCAGGGACCATGGTTTGAGCAGCATGGTTTTAGATGAGATGGTATACGATAGGATTAGCAGCACAGGGGGAGAGACTGAACTTGAACTAGAGGCAAAAAGACCTTAGCTTCTGAGACTTAATGGAAGGTGGTGAGCATGGCGGTTGAGGTATCAGCTTCCGAGGTTAGGGAGGATGGGAAATAGAGGCCTTTCAGACTTGATAGCTTTTGTTTTCATGGAGAAATTGGGGGAGAGTTGTTTGGTGGGAATAAGGTGGGGGTTGGGAGTACATGAGAGGTTAAAGAAAGTAATGAAGATTTAGTTAGGTCATTGAAAGGAGTGAGACAGGGAAATGAGAAGATTGTTTGGCATTGAGGACCCAGTGAAATGAGAGGTCATGAATTTGAAGGGCTCAGTTTCAGAAAAGAGAATGTGGATTATGGATCCCAGGTTGGGGCTTTACTAGCAATGTGTGACAAAGAGACAGGGATGCCTATGAAGCAGTGATCTAAGCGGTCGGCCATGCATCTGGCAGGGTAGAGGTGTCAGTGAGCCGAAGACACATGAGGGGTTATGAGGAGCCTGAGGAACAAGGAGCCAGAAGTCTCTGTGGTTCATTACCACATATAGTTAGACTGGGAGCCTGAGAGCTGGAAGAGCCAAAGTGAGGAGTATTAGAATTAAATATTTTCACATAAGGTGGAGCTGGGTGATAAGGTTTAGGATGGAACTGGGGAGGCTGAGGAACTATGAGAATGTAATGGAGGGCCAGTCACAGTGACAGTCAAATAATTGGTGAGGTGGCAGCAATGTGGTGAAGAGGAGACAGTTATCAACATTTTCAGTTGATATTGGGGTATGACCAGTGGTGAATGACAACAGTAGAGAAGGGTGGAAGTTAGTTCAGCCAGATGACATGGACATCAAGGAGGAAGGAAACTCACACACACAGGGAGAGGCCTTCTCCCTACAACCTCTCTCTGCAGCTGCCATCCTGGGACCATGTGTGTTGAATGCTGCATTGGAAATAGGAGCCTGGTCATCGCCACAGGAGGTCAACGATAATGCCATTGACAGTGCCTTCTAGGAGAACAAAGCTTTTTTGTTTGTTTGTTTTGAGAAGGAGTCTTGCTGTATTACCCGGCTGGAATGCAGTGGCGCAATGTTGGCTCACTGCAACCTTCACCTCCCAGGTTCAAGCAATCTACTGCCTCAGCCTCCCAAGCAGCTGGGCCTACAGGTGCGCACCGCCGCACCTGGCTAATTTTTGTATTTTTAGTAGAGACAGGGTTTCATCATGTTGGCCAGGCTGGTCTCGAACTCCTGGCCTAAAGTGATCCTCCTGCCTTGGCCTCCCAAAGTGCTGGGAATTACAGGCATGGACCACGGCACCTAGCTGAAGTCAAAGCTTTTGGTGCTTTTCAGTTTTCAATTGGCTTTCAAAGTCCATTGAGGACACAGGAGTGGTTTTTCATCTCTAGGGCTAGATGCTGAATAGCTGTGATTTCACTGCATTCTCATTACCTTTTTATCACTTCTGTTACTCTGCTGGATCTCACTTCATAATATGCAGTGTGTTCTTTTCCTACCTCTCAGAGGCTGACAGATGATAATCCATATGGTCATAGTGTTTGTTGTGTTATTTTTTTAAATCTGCAAAGATTTTTCTAGGTACAGTACCTCTGAAGTTGCTACTCAGAGACAAGAGCTCTCTGTAAAAAAAACATTAGGGGGTCCAGGCCCTAATTAGGAATGAGGAGTCAGATGTTCCTTTTTGTATCATCACCCTATGGTCCCTTCTTCTTTAAAGAAGAGAGCATTGGTATTCCAGGCTCTTGGGTTGAATTCGGTTTCTGCTGTCTTCAGTCACATGCCTCTGCCCCTCCCTGCGGAATACATGGGAAGGGATGTGGTGGGCCAGGCTGGGAGGACCTCCGTGTGATTTCTGTTCCATGATGGATGTGTTTCTCTGTGGTGCACTTCATACTACCTTTCAACATTTCTTTCAGACAAAGGGCCAGTGACCAGCATTCTCCCGTCTCAGGTAAACAGTTCTCCAGTTATAAACCACCTTCTTTTAGGAAAGAAGATGAAAATGACTAACAGAGCTGCCAAGAATGCTGTCATCCACATTCCTGGTCACACAGGAGGGAAAATGTCTCCTGTCCCCTACGAAGACCTTAAGACAAAGCTCAACTCCCCGTGGCGAACTCACATCCGAGTCCACAAAAAGAACATGCCAAGGACCAAGAGTCATCCGGGCTGTGGGGACACCATAGGGCTGATAGACGAGCAGAACGAGGCCAGCAAGACCAACGGGCTGGGGGCGGCAGAGGCGTTCCCCTCTAGTTGTACAGCGACAGTTGGAAGAGAAGGCAGCAGCCCCGAAGGCAGTACCGGGAGGACGATCGAGGGGCAGTCTCCAGAGCCGGTGTTTGGAGATGCTGATGTGGATGTGTCTGCGGTTCAGGTGAAGTTGGGGGCCCTGGAACTGAACCAGAGGGATGCTGCAGCTGAAACTGAGCCCGAGGTGCACCCACCCTGCCAGCGGCACTGCCCAGAGCCGCCGAGTGCACCTGAAGAAAACAAAGCCACCAGCAAACCTCCCCAAGGCAGCAACTCAAAAACCCCCATCTTCAGCCCTTTCCCCAGCGTCAAGCCCCTGCGGAAATCTGCTACTGCCAGGAACTTGGGATTATATGGCCCTACAGAAAGAACGCCGACTGTGCACTTTCCTCAAATGAGCAGGAGCTTCAGCAAACCCGGTGTTGGAAACAGTGGCACTAAGAAACGATGATGTCTCCCCGAAACTTTGTATCTGGACTCACCTTTTCACGGTAGTGTAAGGGTTGCAGCTGAATGGCTCGAAAAGAGTTTTATTTGTCCAGTGAAAATGAGTAGGTTCAGGGATGAGCAACAGCCCATAAAAAATGGGAACTGGAAGTTTTATAATAGGAGTTAGAAACAGGGCTGTTTTCCCATCTACTTGCTAACTGATGAAGTGGATTCTTGTGGCAAAATAAATATTGTGGTTTTATAGTGTGAATTTTTCCCAATTTTTCATTGTGAGCTATTTAAAAAAGACTATATATCTAGACTGTTAACTCTTATCCATCCTTCTGTTCTGGGGGCCTTCAGAGTCCCTGTGACAGTGCCCCCAAACCTTCTAGTTCTCTGGGTATTACTAATATTCAAGCATGCACATACCAGCTTGCTAGGACAGAAACTGTAAAAAGAAAGTAAGTTTCTTCGTTACAAAAAACTTCCTGATCTTCCTTTTCATGGTTTACGGAGGGGATTGTGTCCTGTGAGATTTCCTACAGTATGAGTCTCAATTTTTTTTTAAAATTCTTATGCTAAATCATAGGAGAAAAATCTAGATAACCTTTCTTTAACTGTCTATTTCTACCTGCAAAATGAAGAAAACCTTTCATCTCTTGAAATTTCGGTCGATAACCCAGCTGAAGATCTTATGCACAGGACACACTTGGCATATGCTTTAAGCAGTTGCTCCGGACAGCTTGCTCGCGCCACTGAGCTTTTCCTGAGGTTTGTGTTCTCCTCTTGAGGAGAGCTTTCATCCTCAGTGGTACGGATGACTTGATGGGCTCCACACAGAGCCTGGCCTGCATCCCCTACCACACAGCTCACTCACCCACCAGCTCTCGACTGCAGACGCACAAGGCCTCTGTTCAGAAGCCAGAACATAGCACCTGTGACTCTGTTACTTGAATTTTGTGCTTTTTGATTGGAGTCCTTTGTTGAGTACTTTGTTACTTGAACACTGCCTTTCTCTGGAGAAGGCCCCAGTGCTTTCTAGCTCCCTCTCACTCCTGCCCTTTCTAGCTCTCTCTCACCCAGCGGGTCAGGGATAGCACCTCTTGTCTCCACTATGCAGATGGGAACTCTGAGCCACACAGAGGTGAACTAGCACTTCAGTTACTCAAGGTCAGTACTCCCGGTATTCCAAGTGACTTAGCCACATTTCCTTCAGTGCAATAGGCAGGTTTAATGCTCTTTGTACACAGAGGCATTGGCTACATAGCTTGTAAAAACCAAGACTGGGAAGCCATTCACTAAAATCCCTCCTGACTCAAAGGACCTGTCTCCAGATGGTACAGAGTCCCTTGATGGCGTTTTACAAAACCAGCTCTGACTTCCTTATCCTGAACAGGGAGTTTATTTTAAGAATGCTTCATGCACCTGTTATTTGGCTGAGCAACAGGCTCACTCCTCAATCCCTTCTGCCCGCCGTCATTAGAGGAATAGACTCAGCCTTCATGTCTGTCTCTGGAAGACTACTGGCAATACTTTCAGGAATATTGTTGATGTAGCCAATATTGATTTGAGCAAATGGATTGTTAATTCTGAAACGAAAACTGTAATTGTAGAGCAGGCTTTTACTAAGAGAGGTACTAATTTTTATAATAGAGAATGTGGTTGTGTGGGCTTTTTTTTGAACAGAAAACACACAATGACCTATACCGTGAGAAAAGCTATTTTATCCTCTTCGTGGTATTTTTACCCCCAAAGGAACTGAAGATGGAAAATATGACTAATAAGTTATTACAGTTTTGGTCTTGAATTCTGTGCCATCTGAAGTTAGCATCCAGCTTCTTAAAAAGCAGCCACGCCCACAGCCTGTTTTTTGGGAAGGGTGTAGGTGGAGAGATGGGCTTATTTTGCATACCACCCTCAGGGCCCAGAGACCCACTGCATTTTCCAAAGTTAAGCAAATGACACCATTTTCTTCCATCAGCTAAACTTTACAGATAAGAATGATTCCACCTCATATCCGTTTCTTTGCCCCTTCCCAAATGAGTCAGAATAGTCATGTTCCCCTTGAGGGATGTCTGACTTGAATGGAGAATTGTTCTTTCCTCTCTTGAATCAGCTCACTAGCTCCCTGATGGTCTGGGTTCAAGGAGTTGGTTAATGAGGTAGAGGCCACTTATTCAAGTCCTTGGGATTGCACCATTGCTGTCCACAAACAGTATCAACAACACATGCTGTGCCCTGTGAACACTCTCCTCTCACCTGTTTCCAGGGTTGGTCTTCCTGAGAAGGGGATGGAGGAGATAACACACAGTTTGGGATAAGTATCTGTTGAATGAATGAATAACTGAATGGATAATAATAGTCCTCTGAGACAAAAATGGCCTTGTCAGAATTTTGAAAATCCAGCAGATTCCTGTTAAAGCACTCTGTGTACCAATAACATGCATGCATTGTACCAAATAATCACAATGTGAATTGGTCAATTAATGAGCCTTGCCTACTTTAGAAAATAAAGAAACCCGCAGTAGCCTCTACCACACAGCATGTACAAAGACCAGTATGGACTTGCTGTCTTCCCTATGTATTGGACACTGTATGCAAACACCAGAAGTACTTAACAAGTAGTGGTTTCTTGATTTTTAGATATGTCTGTAGCCTCTTAGCACTTTTGCCGGGAATCAACTCATTTTGATGCCTCTGCACCTCAGTTCCTCTTACAAAAGCCTCCAGATGATCTAAATCTAGTTAGCAATGTCAGCCTATGGACTGCAACGGTTTGGGACATTGTATTCCTTTGTTTGTCTCTTGTTCTGAAGGATTGTATTGATCACAAAGTTATATGCATAAAGATTCTCATTGTTGTAACTGTTGTGCCATTGTCTGAGTGCATGCATGGAACACTGTTGTGACCGTCCCTTCTCCCTTCTTCCTTCACCCCCAACCCCAGACCCCACTTGGTCACATGAACCAGGGAAACAGCCCGATAAGCTCCATCTTCCCCAGTCTAATCACTGGGTTGCAGGGTGGCCTGTGACCTGCTCAGCATTTGAAGAATAGCTGTTTCCTGAATATGAGTAAGCACAGAGTTTAAAACTAAGAGAGTTTACCTAAAATTAACCTTTAGATCTACCATTTATTTTTGTCTTAATAAAATGAACAATAAGAATACAGTTTAGCTGCATGGCATTAAGGATTCTGTATGAATAGATGTATAGTTGCTACCATCTCCCCATATAAAATTTCTTTTTACAGTGTTTCTGAGCCACTTTCTTTGCTGCCTACAGCATTTGAGGCAGCATTTAAAATATATTGTTTTTCCTAACTAGAAAAGTAGCAGGTTTTAGAAAATTGGGAAAACAGAGCATAAGGAATCATCAATATTCTGTATAGATCTTTCCAGTACGTTTGTGTATGTGTGTACACGCCATTATCTACAAAAAAAGGTATTTTGAACGTGGTAGTTTAAGCTGTCTTTCTGGTAAATGCTCTTATACAATATGATTTTTAGTGACTAATATTCCTGCATGTGTTCATGCTGGAATTCACATAACCAGTACCTTGTCGAATAGGAGGTTTCTGACTAGATAGTAGTAGAGACCGTAACCTGTTACATGTATGTACATAGCCCAAATTATTTTCTTAGGATATGCGTATAGAAGTGGAGTTGAAGAGTCAGGAAATATGTCCATTTTTAAAACACATATAGCTCCAAATTGCCATTCTTAAAGGTTGAAGTTATACAAGCAGTGAATCAGAATGCCTGCTTCTCTACATCCTGGAAGAGGCAGCAATCTCTTTCCTTTTTTTTCTTTTCTATGACTTCTAGTGTTGAAGTGCCAACAGAAGTGTTTTAGAAGCAGTGATAATGGACACTCATAACACCCATATCTCATTCCTGACTTTTAAAAGAAGCATTAAGTAAGATGTTGGCTGAGGTTTCTGGTAGGTGCCTATTATTAGGTTAAGAAAATTCCCTTTTATTCTTTGCTTGCTAAGAGTTTTTTTTTTCCCATCAACAGGTATTGACTTTCATAAAAAGAACTTTAATTGTATCTTTTGAGAAGGGAATAGTGTTTGAGACTTGGTATCCTGAACGCAAAGAAATAGCCATTACTAGGTTTTGTCAAAGAATACCAGATATTTTAGAGTTAGAAGTTATGCAGTAAAAGCTTTATGTGCAACATGTTCATTGAAGTATTAAATGTACTAATGGAAACCTGAAAACAATGTAAACATCTGGGAATAAGGGAGATGTTTGGGTGAATTATGATTCATCCCCAGGATGGAAATGTGAAGGCCAGTGAGTATTTGGGCCACTGAAGTGGGAGTTATCTGTTATCCACATCAGGCAGCTCAGAGTAAAGTCAGCAAGTCTACAGTCATAGAGCCACCAGGATACAGTGATGGATGGGAGGCCTCCTGGCTGAAGGTAGAACTGTGGGAGTGGTTCTTCCACAAAGGCAGCCAGTGCTCACCTGAATGGGGACTGGTACTGTAGGTGTTGGGTCAGCTTCCGTGCAGTTCCCTGCTGGCCATCTCCCAATGCTGAATGTCTGACTCAATTCAGGCTGCTGTAACAAAGTACCATAGACTGAGGTGGCTTAAACAATGGCATTTCTTTCTCACAGTTCTGGAGCTGCGAAGTCAAAAATCAAGGTGTCTGCAAATTTGGTGTCTGGTGAGGAAGGGCCCTCTTCCTGGTTTGCAGATGATTACCTTCTTGCTGTGTCCTCACACGATGGAGAAAGGGAGTACGTTCTGGTCTCTTCCTCTTCTGATAAGGGCACTAACCTCATCATGAGGGTCCCATCCTCATGATGTCATCTAAACCTAATTACCTCCCAATGGCGCCACCTTCAAATACCATCACCTCGAAGGTTGCTTCCTTCCTGGTGGTTTGCTCTGGTCAGACCAAATGACCTCCTGCAAAGTGCCACTCGATCCCATTCTCTCCATCCCTTCCATCCCAGGCAATCTTTATCTGGCTATGCCAACCTGTGCCCCAGGGGCTTCAAGAGTTATTGTTTTAACATTAAAAAAACCAGAAAGTTGACTGTTTCTTAGTGTTTACATTCTTGCTATAACAATTCTAGTTTGCCTTTAGGCAATGCTGATCACTGGGAAGGAGGTGGATCGATTCTCCTATGGTACCAACAGTTTTTCTGGGAGGAAACTTCCTGATAACCTGGGAATCTCCCTATCCCTGGAGGGTCCAGGAATCTGTATGAAAACATGAAACAAAGCAAAAAATTTTAAAAAACCTCCCTTAGTAATTGTTTTCTTTTTGAGACAGGGTGGAGTGTACATAGCCCGAATTATTTTCTTAGGATATGCATATAGAAGTGGAGTTGAAGGGTCAGGAAATATGTCCATTTTTAAGACACATATATCTCCAGGCTGGAGTGCAGTGGCACAATCTTGGCTCACTGCAACCTCCACCTTCCGTGTTCAAGCAATTCTCCTACCTCAGTCTCCCAAGTAGCTGGGACTGCAAGTGTGTGCCACCATGCCTGGCTAATTTTTCTGTTTTTAGTAGAGATGGGGTTTCATCATGTCCACCAGGCTGGTCTTGAACTCCTGGCCTCAGGTAATCTGCCCGCCTTGGCCTCCCAAAGTGCTAGGATTACAGACGTGAGCCACTGTGCCTGGCCTTCCTTAGTAAGTTTAACGTTGAACTAAGTTTAGCAACCACTGAACAAGTTGACTAGCCATATGTCACCTGATGACAGGGGTAACGATGGGGAAATTGTTAGGTAATTTCAATGATGTGGAAATATCATGGAGTGTGCTCACACAAACCTAGATGGTATAGCTTACTACACACCTGGGCTATATATGATGTGGCCTATTGCTCCTAGGCTACAAACCTGTATAGCAAGTTACTGTGCTGAACACTGCAGTCAGTTGTAACACAATGGTAATTGTCTATCTAAACATATTAGAAAAGGCACAGTAAAAATACAGTATTCCAATCACTCAGGACCACCATAGCATATGAGGTCCATCGTTGACTGAAACATGATGTGGCACATGACTGTATTAAAATGGTCTCCTAACTGGTCTCACTGCCATCCATTTTGGACCCTCCCCCTGCCCACCCCACCTCTCTGCTACTCGGCTATACACTGCTGCCAGAATGATCTTTCTAAAATGAAAAACTAATTGGGCCATCCCTCTGGTCAAAATCCTTCTTCATTTTGTGGAGGGTGAAAGCTAAAATCCTTATCTTAGCGTGATTTGACCCATGGTTAATTTTCCGTCTTATTTTCCCACACCTTCCCCATTCATTACCTCGTGCGACCTATCCTCACCAGTACCATAACATCGACCATCTGTGGAGCTCCTTGAGCTCAGCACTATACCAGCTCCTTTGTGCTATCTCACTCATTCCTCTCAAGAGCTCTGTGAAGCTTACCGGCACTATATTGCAGATGATGAAGGCAAAGTGAGCAGTTACATCCTTGGCCACTTGGAAGGAGGTGGATGAATTCCCCTATATGACCAACAGTTTTCTGGGAGGAAATTTCCTGATACCTCAACCTAGGAATCTCCCTATCCCTGGAGAGTTCAGGAATCTATATTAAAATGTGAAACAAAGCAAAAAACAAACCTCTGTTAGTAATTATTTTTTGTTTTTGTTTTTGAGACAGAGTCTTGCTCTGTCGCCCGGGCTGGAGTGCAGTAGCACAGTCTCAGCTCACTGCAACCTGCTCACTGCAACCTATTGAACTGGTAAATGACTTCTGGATCCATCTGACACCAGAGCCTGAGCTCTTCCTTTGCTACACTGTCTTATAACTTTGCCCGTAACTCCAAGTTCCCTGAAGGCCCCCCACTCCCCTAATGCCCTCATACTGCTGTGTATTCATAAATCCTCGCTTTGAGCACCTTCCTTGCTCCAGTCTGCCTGGCAGATACCTACCTATCCTTTTTGTCTCATCGCACACATTAATGGGGTAAAATCCAATCTATACCATTATATGATTTGGGGCAAGAGTCTTAACATCTGAGACCTTCAATTTCCACATCTGTACAATGAGAATAATTTCAATCTCATAGGGTTCATTGTGGACAACTGCCATCTTCGCTGCCTAGAATTTACTATGCTTTGGCAACACTGCCCTACTTTTGCTTGGGGAGCCAGCCCTCCTCCACCTCTGCCCAAGTACTTCCGGTGACAGTGATGGCCCTGGAGGGAGCATAGGGCCTGAGCTCAGACACTCAGGACTCTTCCTCCTCCTCGCCATGGTGTCTGACCCATGGATGAGCCATAGGCAAAGAAACTCAATTCCTGGGCTCTTGTTTTGAACTCTCAGGGAAGCAGACTCACTCGTTTCTACTGGATTTGGTCCTAAGTTGCTAAGGTTTGGGGAAAATCGGGTTACAATAGCTTATGTGATAAACTCCATAAATGGATATGCAACAGAATTTAACCTGGAAGGAAAAAGCCCAGGAGTTGTTGCTGGCAGCCATCTTGTAACCATGAGGGGAGAGCTTGTGGGAGAAGAGTTAACACTGAGCAAGCAGAGCTGAGGAACAGAGAAACTAGGCTGCTTTCAGGGCTTGTGAGCTCTGGATCAGGCCATGCCTGAAGCCAATTTGTCTCATTCTATTTACTATATCAGCTAACATTCCAATTTTGGGCTTTAACCAGTTTGGTCAGATTTTCTACCACTCATGTTGAAAATTAATTGGAACAGAGGTGTTGTGAAGATTACAGATGATAAGGGCAAAATGGTGGCTATATCAGTGCAGTAGTCAGGATTATTTTTGCTTTCCAGTGACTCAAACCTCTCCTAAACTGCTCTCTCAGTTTTGGCTCCATCTTCCCATCATCATAACAGATGGTTAGAGAGGTGTAGAGAGGTGACAGAGTCAAGGAACATGGTTCTTGTTTTCTGAAGATGGTTCTTTCTTCAAGCCCTTTGAGTTCTTCTTTGGTCTTATATTCTTGTCACAGAAGGAGAGATGATTTTGAGTAAAACTGTCTTTCACCAGTTTTGTCTACCATTCCGACTCCATCTGCATTCCTGGAGGAGTCCTGTTGAGGACAGAGTGACTGTGAGCAAAACGTGAAGAGCTGTGTCACCAAGTTCCATAAAATTTGGGAGTCCAAGCAGCATATTTGTGGGATTTGTCTGACAGAACACAATGGAAACAGAGTGTGGCATTCACTCCACCTCCCCCAGGTGACCGGCAGCTTTCTCACAGAGGAGGGGCTCTAGCGCATCCCTAATGGCATCTGCGGGGAAGCAGCAGGGCTGGGTGAGAAAGTGGGTCTCAAGGGACCTGCAGTGTTCAGCAGAGCCGTGGGAGGACCTGCTGGGAGCACATTTGTTTAGGAACACATGAGAGGTGCCCCGTGAAGATTTCAAGAAAACCTTGCCCAGTTAAGGGGATGGGAGGACTGTATAGGTCCTGTTTCAAAATATGTCTGTGAGAACAGTGTTGAGTCATTGTTGCTACAGGAACCCTGTGTGAACCAAGAGGTTGCTAAGGTCTGGGGAAGGTTGAGCTACATATAACTTATGTGATGAACTCCACAAATGTCTATGCAACGGAATTTAACAGATGGTGAAAAGCATAAAGATTTTTGTTGCATGTACAGCTATGGAGCAGAATTTCTATACATTAAAAAGTGCTTCTATCACAATAATAAACATTACTCAGTAGCAATCCTAGGCATCATGTAGCTCAATGATTTTCAAAGGTTTTAAAGAAGCCGAACATTATAAAATTATTGTTTAGACTTTTATTTTAATTAGATAATATTTGCACATGGTGAAAATTTAACATGTACAAAAGCACATAGGAAAACTAGGTCTCCCTCTACTCGTTGACCCGGTCCACCCAAAGCCTCTACCCACAGGAAACTATTGTTACTCCTTTCTTTTGTATCCTTTCAGAGATGTTTCATGCATATCCAAGCACATTTTCACACACACACTTTTGTAAGCAGTAGCACAATAACCTTCTGAACTTTGCTTTTTCACTATGTACCATGGAGATCGTTCCAGAACAGTGCAAGTAGAGCCACCTTGTTCTTTTTTACTGCTGCATAGATTTCCATTTCAGGTCTGTGCACAATACATTTATTCTCTAATCTATTATTAGATTCCTTTTGTTTGCTTCCAATTTCATATCTATGGAATATGCATATCCTTGTACATATGATGTAATACTACAAATGAGCAAGTTAGCTAAGGAATACATTCTAAGATATGGAATTACTTGTCAACATTGCTCATTGAAAAATTTGATACATATTGCCAAATTGCTCTCCACAGATGTTTCATAAGTTTCTACTGCCATCAGCAATGTATGAAAGTGCTTAATTCCTCCTACCCCCCACATCACTCAGTATCTTATCAAACTTTTTGATCTTTTCTGATTGGGTGAGTACTTAATGTATATTTGAAAAATATGCATAAGGTTGACATATATTTAAAAGTTATTTATATGTCCTTTGTTCATAGCCTTTGCTCATTTTTGCTCTTTTTTTCTTTTCTTTTCTTTTTTTTTTTTTTAATTTAAGTTCTAGGGTACATGTGCATAACGTGCAGGTTTGTTACATATGTATACTTGTGCCATGTTGGTGTGCTGCACCCATCAACTCGTCAGCACCCATCAGCTCGTCATTTACATCAGGTATAACTCCCAATGCAATCCCTCCCCCCTCCCCCCTCTGTGCTCTTTTTTTCTTACTGATTTTTTTTTTTTTTTGAGACGGAGTCTCACTCTGTCGCCCAGGCTGAAGTGCAGTGGCACGATCTCGGCTCACTGCAAGCTCCGTCTCCCAGGTTCATGCCATTCTCCTGCCTCAGCCTCCCGAGTAGCTGGGACTATAGGTGCCCGCCACCATGCCCGGCTAATTTTTGTATTTTTTTTTTAGTGGAGATGGGGTTTCACCGTGTTAGCCAGGATGGTCTCGATCTCCTGACCTTGTGATCTGCCTGCCTCAGCCTCCCAAAGTGCTGGGATTACAGGTGTGAATCGCCGCGCCCAGCCTTTTTCTTACTTATTTGTGAGTTTTTTACGCGTTAAGAAAAATATCCTTGTCTGTAATCTGAGTCACAATATTTTTCTCATTTTGTCAATTATCTTTTGACTTTGTTCATGCTGATTTATTGCCATGTATATAGATTTAAGGTCATTTTTATTTGGTTATATATTTTTTTATCTTTTTATTATATTTATCTTTTCTATTACAGCTTCTGGGTTTTGTGTGATATTTGGAAGGCTCTCTCTACTTCTTTGTGGTTATTTTAAAGTTCTTTAATTTTTTCCTTCTACTAGTTTTATGGTTTCATTTTTCATGTTTAAATCTGACTCATTTGGCATTTACTTTTGTGTAAGTTGGGAACTAAGATTCCATCTTATCATTTTTTTCCTCAAATAGTTACCTAGTGGTCCCAGCACCATTTATTAATCTTTCCCCTATTTATTGAAAATGCCACCTTTATAATCACCTACTAAATTCCTATATGTTTTAGGGTGAATATCTGGACTTTTGGAGTACCACTGAACCACTACCCTCATTAAGGTGGGGGCAGAGAGGCCAGAGCTCTGCGCACTGGTTTCCTCTCTCGTTGCCAACATTACCCCTGAAGTTGCTTTGGGGGAGATCTTGGGGTTCTGGGGAACAGATTTAAAAAACTACCAGTCTGGACCACTCTCTTTTTCACTGATGAAAATCTGTAGCTTGGTGTAATTAAGTGACTTAAAATAATGTTCTGACATTGGCAAGTTGCCGTATGCCCCCAACCCCTTAACCCCCCACCATGTGCATGGAGTATATCATTGGTGTAGGAGTCGCACTGATATGAGAATCACAGAAAGTTGGCCAGGGAGCCCACAGCAGCTGTTAGGGACTGCTATAGTGTCAGAGGGCCTCATCCATGTATTTGGGGGAAAGAATGTTCCAAAAAGAGGAAACAGCAAGTACAAAGTTCCTGAGCTACATACGTAGAGAGATATGGGTATAGGTATAGAAATAGTATAGATAATTTAGAGAGACAGAGACGGAGACAGACCTAGAGATGAGAATGTGCTTCAGCTAAGAGTAGGACCATTTTTACTTAGCATGCTTTTCATATTATTAAGTTGCTATTACAATTTTCACAGCCAAAAATCCATACATGATGTTATTTGTATTGTTTATGTTGTTTTATATATTGTTTTTATTTATGCTTATATTTTCACAGCACTCCTAAATTGAGTGGAATGATTGCAAAGTGTTTCTTTCTTTCTTTCTTTCTTTCTTTTTTTTTGAGACGGAGTTTCGCTCTTTTTGCCCAGGCTGGAGTGCAATGGCGCGATCTCGGCTCAGCGCAACCTCTGCCTCCCGGGTTCAAGCGATTCTCCTGCCTCAGCCTCCCGAGTAGCTGGGATTACAGGCATGCGCCACCACCCCGGCTAATTTTGTATTTTTAGTAGAGATGGGGTTTCTCCATGTTGGTCAGGCTGGTCTTGAACTCCCGACCTCAGGTGATCCACCTGCCTCGGCCTCCCAAAGTGCTGGGATTACAGGCGTGAGCCACAATGCCCGGCGCAAAATGTTTCCAATAAATGAGGATACTCCACCCCTTGCTCTCCAAAAGCTTCTCTTCAATTTGGGTTTTGGTGCCAGCAATTTAGTCTTGACTGATACAATAACGTTTCAAATTTCTAGAAATAGTTGGGGGAGGGGAAGACTAGCCTGTGTTGTAGAGTTTTGAGGACAGAAAAACAGCTTTGTACCTGATGCCTCTCCCTCAGAAAGTAGTCAGCCCCAGAGAGCCCCAGTTCCACCTTCTTTTGAAATTATTTTAGAGGTAATCTCTGGATCCCCTCCAGGAGGGACTGTCCATCCCCAACAGGTGCAGAGAATGAACCACTGCTTAAGTTTGCCTGGTAAATGATTTAAAGTGTCACTGCTAGATATGGTGGCTGTGATGTCACTACCGTGTGTATCTTGAAAAGTCAGTAAAGAATAAGTAAAACATTTGAAGAGGTTCTTATTCAGCAACAATATTTGTTTAAAGGTTTGCCAAAAACACAAAACAAAGTCTTAAACCCCAAACCTTTAACAGTAAAAAATAACAAGGCTTAAGTCATAAACATTGGATTTCCAGAATTTAAAAAGATAATTTTTGAAAAAGGAATTACATCAAGGAAAGATTTTATTTTTTTGAATTGACTCTCTTCTAAAACAAATAAAAAAGCAAACAAACAAGAAAAGCAATAACAAAAAAAAGTTGCTATCATCAATCCAGAGAAATGGATGGATTCCAATATTTTATTCACAAACAAGCTTCATTCCAAACGGCAGAACAACAGGGGTCTGGCCTTCTGCATGGCTCAGGCCTGAGTTTCTGAACCGGAGGTTATATGGCGAGGCTGAGATTAAGGGTTTTCCTGTCTCATTTAATCAGGGCATAGTCACAGTTGCACCAGCAGTTGTTTTCATGTCCAATTCTGTTGGCTTTGTAGTCTGGTAAAATTCTCCCACCTCTAACAATGAGCTGACTTGGAACTTGAGACTCTGCCGTGCTGATATATTGACACCAGAAAACCTGGACACTGCTCCGGGGTTCTTTCACAAAGTCCGAGAGGTCATACTATTTTCACAGCAACACCAGGGCGTGATTTGCCTTTTTCACTCACATTTTCTCAAAAATATACAAGGAGGTTTTCAGAGGCTGCATAGTGTGTGATATCACAACAGATTGAATGCAGGAGCAGATAGGAGAACCCAGCTGTCTTCTATTAAACCAGATATGAAAGAGATTTGCAAAAATGTAAATCAATGCTGCTCTTTTGCCAAATATTTTTGTTTTGGTAAATGTGGTTATTTTTCATAGAATCTTATTTATGATAAAGTATCTATTGTATTTTTAAAATAATTAAAATATTTTGACTTGACTTATAATACACTAAATAAAAGATATCATGTATAAGCTCTTTAGGGTCCTCATAATTTTTAAGAGCTTATGTGAAATTTAAAGTTTGTCTAAAGAGGTTCAGAGACCACAAATTTTGAGAATTATGGGTCTATGGGATAGTGAAGGAAGATAAACACAAAATAACAATATTTATTGAGTGCTTCCTGTTTGACAGGCACTGTGCTAAGAGCCTTACATGGATTGCCTCCTTTAATTCTTGTAACCTCCCCTCAGAGTAAGTACCAGTGTTTCTTCTTTTATTTTTAAGAGACAGGGTCTCACTTTGTTACCCAGGCTGAAGTGCAGTGGCACAATCATAGCTCATAACTCAAACATAGCTCAACCTAATCTTGAACTCCTAGGCCTGCCTCGGCCTCCCAAAATGCTGGGAATACAGGCGCATGCCACCATGCCTGGCTTTAGTGTTCCTTCTTCTGCAGTAGATGAGGAAACTGGAGCGTGGAGAGGATGTTACTTTCTCAAGGTCATAGAGCCAGAGAGTGGCAGAGGATGGAATTGGACCTGGGAGTGCGGCTGTAGCTCCCTTATTCTTTTTTTTTCTTTTGAGACAGAGTCTTGCTCTGCTGCCCAGGCTGGAGTGCAGTGGCGCGATCTCGGCTCACTGCAACCTCCACCTCCCGGGTTTACGCCATTCTCCTGTCTCAGCCTCCCCAGTAGCTGGGACTACAGGCGCCCGCCGCCACGCCCGGCTAATTTTTTGTATTCTTTAGTAGAGGCGGGGTTTCACCGTGTTAGCCAGGATGGTCTCGATCTCCTAACCTCGTAATCCGCCCGCCTCGGTTTCCCAAAGTGCTGGGATTACAGGCGTGAGCCACTGTGCCCGGCCAACTCCCTTATTCTTAACCACTTGGTGGTGGTCCCTCTAAAAGCCTGTCCCCCCACCCCTTAACCCGCTGTACTACTGCGATGTAATGGAAGATTGTGGTCTGGAAGGCAACGGGAGAGGATATTGTACTACAGGCACTCAGAAGATCTTTCCCTCTCAGAGTCGGGGTTGGACTGGACAACTGCTGGCCTCTCATGGTGTGTGGACACCACATGGGCAACTAGATCCTAAAATACAGAGACCCACACTGGTGTCCCTCCTCTTTTAAGCTGCTTTTTGGGAACAAAAAGGCCATGATTATTAAAAAGTCATAGTTTTGCAGGAAATGAAAGCCAAGACCCATTAACAGGGGTACAGCTAATGGGCACGGTGTATGAAAGAGGCAAAGGTCGCTTGGCATTGTTTTTCACTCTTAGATAAGCCGAAAAGGACCTCAGAACAATGGTGTGTTTTAGCCTAAAGAGAAAAAAAAGTGTGCTTCTAATCTGAGGGGAGAATGATGGTGTGTTAAAGAATATGAATTAGTGGATGCTAAAGAGGTCTGCTATTACTCACAAGGACTAATATTCACACAGAATTGAATTTGACTAGGCCAGCAGAAAAACTTCCAAATATTCCTTTCTGTCCAATGCAGGGATCAGCCATTATTGCCCCAAGGCAGATTAGCCTTAATTGGTCATACATTTGCAAAAATTAGCATAATGCCTTTCCATTTCTTCTATTATCTTAACTAATTGCTTTACATTGGCTCTCCTATTGTCTTATCTTTCTTGCCAATAGCATTTGATGGCCCAATGAAAGGCACTTGACTTCCCTAACAGTATGCAAACTTCATTAGCCTTGGTTCTTTAAAGGTGTTAGGCTACGTTTTCGGGTCAAAAGTCTGGGATAGTGTCAAGGGATGGGTGGACTGTCAGGGTAAGAGACACCATGGGTTTGCTCCTTGGCTTCCTTAGTTAACACACTGTGTTTTGCCACGTGAGGGGAGAACTAACAAGGTGTTTGGGAACTGAAAAATCATAGTTACAACTGAGTTCACAAAACTCTGAGCTGGAGTTGGACACGACCTTACTGGCTTCTCCTGGTAGACGACCTGTGCTCCCCAAGGTCTCCCAAAGGCATGACTAACTACTCAACTCGGTGTCATCCCAGTTCTCCAGTGAGCCATGGCCTCATTTTATTGACACTAAGAGCAACGTTCTCAGGCCAGGACAGCACTCTGGAGCTTCACAGACCAGAAAAGTCACATTCTTTCCCTCACAGAGTTTAAAGTCCTGCAGGGAAAGATAGATGGGTGAAGGAAAAGCAAACACCAAATGGCAAATGCACACTTGGGAGCTTCCTCTTCTTTGAGATAAGAAGGAAGGCTGAAGAAACAGAAATGTTGAGAAGCTGGCGTGGGGAAGTACAGCAGGTAGAGGTGGGAGAGAGTGAAGGAATGTCTACTCCAGTTGAACAGGGGATGGGAGTTTGGGCTGTAAGTGAAGGGGGTAGGGGGAAATTGCGCTGCAGAAAAGTGAAAGACAGGTGAAATGAAATAAATGCGGTGGGCGTTGGAAATTTAAATCGGATCTTAAAAAAATACTCCTGCCCCCTGGCTTAGGAAAAAAATGAACATAGGTAAGCCTTATCTTAAATAACCATCTTCCTTCCATTTCATTTGTTCCAGTTTATGTTTGGAGGATTTGTATGTGATCAGATAGTTAATAAACAGGTGAAATATGAGTACAAAGAGAAAGATCTGCAGTTACTGTAAAATATAAGATAAAAGCTTTGGAAAGCCTCGATAAAACGGAGTTACCAAAAAAGCGTCATTGAATAAAAGGTGAGAGAGACAACTGTAAGAAAAAAAAAAATCATAAAAATCAGTGGAGGCAATTTTGTTTCACAAGTGTCTTAAGGTTCTCACCATATTGTAAGTAAATGCTGGACACTGTAATGATGTACAATGGTTTGATTTATGCAACAGAGACTAGCAGCAACTTGGTGAATCTGCATTCAGGAAAGAGACCCTGGCCCTGCATCGCATGATTGGTGAATAAACGCATAGTTAGATGTGTGTTTTAGGTTAAAGTCTTTAGTGAACTCTGCATGTATCATTTTATTGATTCTCTGTTCTGGCTCTTCTGATTTTTCAACCAGTTCCCTGTCAGGTATGGTTGGATAGTAAAGGGAGAGTAAAAAGGCTTGGGGTTTTGTTGTTTTCTTCCCCCTCACTTGAAGTGAGCAGGCATGTGATTATTTCATCTGACCACTAGATGCCACTATTGCTTCATGGAAATCTTTTCCAGCTGCTTTGGCTCTAGCAATTTACGCTGGACATTTTACTCTTAACTGAGAGCTTGTGTGAGGAAGGGCAGAATGGGTCCCATTGTTACCTCCTTCACCTGTGCTCAAATCTAGCAAAGTTTAAAAAGTATATAGACATGGCATTTGAATAAGGGGCACCCAGGTACAGAGTTCTCAGTCAAGGATCATTATTTCTTGAAGAATGACTTTGAAAACGGCTTCTTTTTATTTTATTTTATTTTTTGAGATGGAGTCTTGCTCTGTCACCCAGGCTGGAGTGCAGTGGCGTGATCTCGGCTCACTACAACCTCTGCCTCCCGGGTTCAAGCAATTCTCCTGCCTCAGCCTCCCAAGTAGCTGGGATTACAGGCGAGTGCCACCATGCCCAGATAATTTTTGGATTTTTAGTAGAGACAGGGTTTCACTGTGTTGGCCAGTCTGGCCTCGAACTCGTGACCTCAAGTGATCTGCCCACCTTGGCCTCCCAAAGTGCCGGGATCACAGGTGTGAGCCACCTCACCTGGCCCAGCTTCCTTTTAAAGTAAGTAGAATGACTTATTGTAAGTGAGGGAAAAGAAATGTTCTGTCTGATTTAGGGTATACACACTACTTTGTGTCCAGTGCAGGTCACTCTGTCATAACAAGCCCCACCAGGTGGCTATCTCTGGCTGCACAAAGGGTAAAGCTGCTGCTGAAGCCCAGCACCCCTTCCCAGTGTGAGCCCCTACTCTATATGCTGAAGAATTCCTCAGGTCAGTAAAGTCACCTTCTGAGGAATTCCTCAGCAGATAGAGTAGGGGCTCACATTGAGGAGGGAGGAGGGCCAGCTCTACAGTGTCCTGAGCTGGCTATGGAGATCCTCTCTATAGACTCTGACATCTGTTTCAGGGACCTCAGAACTGAAAGAGCTCTTCGAGGTCAGCTGCTTCAGTCTCCCACTTATTGCAAGCAATCCTTTGGTAATATCCTTGGTACAGGAGCGCTCACCTGCTGGAATACTCTCTGTACTAAGATCCCTACTTGGTTGGGCATTTCATTTTCTTGTGGGGCAGCACTGTTAGAAAGCATATTCTATATTAAGCCGAAATCTGCCTCCCTTCAACTTCCCTTAGTCATTTCTCATGATTCCCAGACTCCTCATCAATTCAGGAGATAAGAAGAAAGGATGAAGGATTGATTCGGGATAATTCAGTCCTTATTTATTGAACAGCTTTAGGGCCAAGGCCCTGTGCTAAGCAATCCAGAGCATCTGCTGAAGACAGTTGGGATTGTCAGTGTTCTTACTGTGTCTTTCCTGGAATGAGACATAACATTCCAGGTGAGGTCCAATTCATGCAGGTATAGGGACCATTACTGCACTCGATCTGGAAGCTTCCATCGAGTAAGATTATGTTAACTTTTTATACACTATAACAATACTGGTCCATTTGTGGTTGAGGTAGATTTAAATTCTAAAGTCTTTTTTTTTTTTCCTCAGGATCAGTGTCAAGCAATTTTTTTCCCATTGTGTACTGCTTATTTTTACTTTTATTTTTGGAGACAGGGTCTCACTTTGACATCCAGGCTGCAGTATAGTGGTGCCAACCTGGCTCACTGCAATCTCCACCTCCCAGGGTCAAGCAATCCTCCAGCGAAATATTTCTGAGAAACCACTTATCTGTTGTGAGCTAGAACTATATCACACATCTCTTTTCTTACAAGGACATTGACTGGTTCCAAGTCTGGTTTTGTTTATGCCTTGCTACAACAACCCATGAATGTCACACTGGCCAGCTAAATACTAATCTATATCACTGGAAGAAATAACCAAGTCAAGTGGTTCCAAGAACCCAGTAAGTGTTGGGCAAAACCCTTGAAATTTACTGAATAATTAATATATTGTCTGACAAAATACTAGATTATTAAATATTAGCCATTATGTGTTTAAAAGGGTTTGTTGTGATGAAATTTAGAGTTAGAAATAGCTCCCCCAAATTTTGGTCCTGAGCTACTCATTTTGGTAAATGATGAGATTAATATCATTAGGCAATTTAATTGCTATATTTCAGATATTAGTCATCTGTGTCAGTTTGATATTTCTACATATATATGCCCTATTCATATTATACCTAAGCTTCCAGTTTATTTAATTAAGTTGTGACCATCATAAGTAGGAAAACAGATATTAAATGAAGATGGGAATCTGAACCACAAGAACTGTATGTGATAAATTAATGGGCAATATGGTGCAGCGATGAAAGATATTTACATTGCAGGCTGCATTTGGAATGCAAATAGTTTGATTATACATTTCCTGGAAAAGTCTCTAAGAGGAATCTAGAATTTGAGGGAAACTTTTGACTCAGATTTTGTTCATAGAGACTGTTTTTTACTCAGCTTATAGGATATGACACACACTTGGTTTTCCTTCTACATCACTGATTCCTGCTTTTCAATCTCCTTTGCTGGTATTGTATCAAATTTAGCCTAAAGCTGCCTCCTTACATATTTTAAGTTTGGCCTAAAGTTTCTCTGTACCTTGTGAACTATAACACGCGGAGGTGTAAACAGACCCATATCCTACACTTGTGCCAATCACCGAGTCTTGGCCAATCAAATGTAGCCAACTGTTCAAACCATGTTCAAATAAGGAAATGCTGAGCCGTAACCAATCCAGCTGTTTTTGTACCTCACTTCCGTTATCTATACATCACTTTCCTTTTTCTGTCCATAAATCTTCTTCCCCCACATGGCTGCGCTGAAATCTCAGAGCCTATTCTGGCTCAGAAGGCTGCCTAGTTCACGAATCATTCATTGCTCAGTTAAACTCCATTACATTTAATTCAGCTGAAGTTTTTATCACTGGTTTCTCCTTTTCTTCCCATCCATTTAATACTGAGGTGCTTCGGGGCTCAGCCCTAGCCCCTCTTTATCTGTGTCTACTCCCTTGCTCACCTGTTCCAGGTTCATGTCTTTAAATACCATCTTTATGCCAACAAGTCCCAAATGTGTGCCTTCAGTCCGGAACTCCCTCTGAGTTCCAGACGTAAGAACATTCAAATATGAACTCCTGATCTTCCTTCCAAACCTGCCCCACCCCTCAACTTTTTCGTCTCAGTTGATGATAACTAAGCATCGCAGTTTATTAGGTCAGAAAAGTGACAAGGGACTCGCAGAGACTTGTGTGGAGTTTGAGTTTTCTCTGAACAAGATAAGGAGACAGAGGGTTTTGAGCAAGAAGTGGAATTATCTGGCATATTTTAAAAGGCTCATTCTGGCTGCTTTGCAGAGAGCAGACAGTGGAAGCACGAAGATACATCAAGAGAGACCCGTTAGGAGGCTGCTGCAATAACCCAGGTGTGAGATCACGACAACTTGGATCAGGGTAGTAGTAGTGGTAAGAAGTGGTCAGATTCTGGATGTGTTTTCAAGGTAGAGTTAATAGGATTTCTTGGCAGGATGCAGGATGTGAAAGAAAGAGAAGTCAAGGATGATTCCAAGACTTTTAGTTTGAGCAACTAGAAGAGTGGTGGTGTTACCTTCAACTGAGATGGGGAAGATTGCATAGTGAGTTTGGGATGTCCACTAGATATTGAAGCAAAATGTTTGAATGGGAATTTGAACATTTTAGTCCATTTGAAGTTCAAAAGAGAGGTCTGGACTGGATATGTAAAATTGAGAATCATTGCCTTATAGATAGTATTTAAAACCTCAGACTGGAAGAGATCACTAAGGTCTTAGACACTTATAGTAAAGAGAATTTCCTATAGACCTAGAGCATTGGTTCTCAACCAGAGGTGCTTCCCCTGGGGATATTTGAAAATGTCTAGAAACATTTTTGGTTGTGGGGAGTCGTTGCTACTGGGACCTACTGGACAGAGAGCAGGGATGCTACAATATATATCTATCCTGTAATGCCTAGGACAGCCCCCAACAACAAAGAATTATCTGGCCAAAAAGTCAGTAGTGTCAAAGTTGAGAAACCCTTGTATAGATGGAAAAGACCAAGGACAAAGCCTGGGACACTGCAATATTTAAGAGGTAGAGAGGAAGAGGAGGAACCAGCAAAGGATACAGAAGAGTAATCAGGCAAATAGGAGGAAACTAAAAGTTGTAGATCCTGGAAGGCAAGCAAAGAAGGTTTATCAACAAGTAGGTGTGTCGAATGCTGCTGATTAGGGGCATGGTGTCAGTTGCCTGTAGTTCCAGCTACTGGCGAGGCTGAGGCAGGAGGATTGCTTGAGCCCCAGAGTTCAAGGCCAGCCTGGGCACCTAGTGAGATGATGTCTCCAAAAAAAAAAAAAAAATTGCTACTAAGTCAAATTGGATGATAACTGAGAATTATTCGTTGTATTTGTCAACATGCATGTCATTTATGATCTTGAGAAAAACAGTTTCAGTGTATGTGTTGGGTGGATTTAAGATAGAATGGAAGGAAAGGGAGATTGCAGACAACTAGTACGTAAAAGTTTTGGGAGAGGTTTTGCTGCAAAGGAAAACAAAGAAATGGGGCAGTGGCTGGCCAGAGGTAAGTATCAGAGAGTTGGGCATGAGTTTAGAGTGCTGACTGTCAGACCACATCAAGGGCCTTTGAATCAAGGACAAGGCAGATCCAGGTTGAAATGATTCTGGACACAGGTGTAGAATGAGAAAAAGGTCTAGAAATTAATTATGTTTTTGGGTGACAGCTTCATGAGTCAGAGGCAGGTCTGATGACTGGGGCCAATTGTACCAGATGGTTCTAAGACACACTGTTCTTTATATTCTATTCTTTTCTGTCCAAATAAAGGACTGGAGCTGGCATATGAATTCTTCGCAATAACTCAGTACAAGATTCCCTGCTGTCTCTGACTTCTAGGGGTAGGCTTATTCTTATTTTATGTGGCTCCAAGGGTGCAGGTAAGTTTCAGGACCCTCTTTGTCTGGACGATTGCAGCAGTCACTTATCTGACTCCAGCTTGCTGCCTTTCACTCCCTTCTCTATTTCCAGAGTGATCTTTCTAAATGCAAATCTGAGTCTATCATTCCCCATCTAAAAACTGTGTATAGCTTCCCATCCTAATCAAGATAAAATTCAGGCTCCCTTGTGTGGCATACAATATTATCTCAGACTTAGTTTTCCCTGTGTTTTCCAGGCTTGTGTCCAGCTTTTCTGTGCCTTGCAGTGGATGTTGGATTTCTCCACATCCATGGTTCCATGTACTCACCATGCAGAGTCAGACCTCCAAACCTGTGCTTAACTTGTTTACCCTTCTATAACACCCTATCTACTTTTCTGTGTTTGGTTAACTCCTGCTCATTGTTCAAGACTAATTTCCTTTAGGAAGTGGTGTACATTAGAATTCAATGGGGTAACAAGTGACAAAAAATAACTGACTCTGTTGCTGCCCTGGAGTAAACATGAGAAAGAAAATGATATTCTGGGGTCCATGGAGAGGAACGTCAGATGCCTCTCTGAATGGGCACCAGGCCCATTTTAACCATTTTTAAGTGCACAGTCCTGTGATGTTAAGTCATTTACATTGTTGTGCTTTCCTGGTACTTCTTGAGCTCTTTGTATCTGTAGACATTGGTCCTCCCTTAATTCAAGATAATTATCTTCTAGCATGTCTTGATTTTTTTTTGGCCACCTCCGTTGTATGTGTCAGAGTGTGTGTGTGTGTGTTTTAACCAGCATATCAAATCGTGAGTCTACCTTCTGAGGAGAGTGCAGCAATGTGGGTTCTAGTGGTTTCCTTCTTCTTATTCTCCTGGGCTGCTTCAGAATTTAAGTGTTTGGTTTAATAAGGTTAAGGAGCTGGTTATTATTATTATTTTTTTTTTTGGAGAGAAGTCAGCAAAACGCTCTGTGGATAAACCAATAACTTAGTATGCAAAGGGCTTTTGGTAGCCTGGGCACACAACCCGAGCACACATGGTATGAGTGAGTGTCCACACACAAGCATGCCCTTGCTTTCCTAGGTCACCTGTGGAGAAAGAAACATCATCTTTCAACAGAGGATCATTCCTCCGTTTGATGATACGTGCATCCTGGCATCTGGAATTCAATTGACTATTCTGTCTTAGAGCCAAGAATCTAGAAAGTGAGTGGAAACATCAGATGTGAGTCAATATTTCACAATGTCGTTTAAGAGAACATATCAACACTCAGTTAACAAGCAGCAGCCCTGTGCAGACGATGATGAAGGCTGGACACATATGAGGGTGTGAATGTGGAAGAGGGCTGGGGCTGGGGACTTTTATAAGAATATTTCCGTGCCTAGCTCAGTGCTGGCCACATGTTTAGTTAAGCAGGACATTTCCTTACTGGGAGTCCAGTTGGAATTGATTTTCCATTAACTATTTATTTTGATCTTTGATTTTCTCCATTTTAATAGGTTGTTAGCAAAATCAGCTTAATGCTGGTCACATACATTGATTAACTGTTTCATTGATCATACAAACACAACCATTAAATACTTGTGTGTTACAGAGATAATTATTGTAACTATATTCATACTAGAGGGATAGACCAACAATATGCTGGGAAGGAAGTTTTTTTCTTCTTTTTAAAAGAAGTAAATTTGATACTCAAGAGGTAGTGTGGTGGAATTAGAATGCCCCTTCCTACTTTGCTCATCCTTCAAGGTCTGAATGAAACATGACCTCCTTTCCAAAGCCTTGCACAATCTTCCCAGGCCCTATCATGGTTCCTTCCTCAGCTTGGGCGTGTTCTCACAGCACTGCATACAGCTGCATATTTACCCAAGGCAGGAAAGTGACCCTTATTTATCTTTTGCATATAGTACAAGTCCAGTATATTCTGACTAGTTTTTTGTTTTTGTTTTTGGTTTTCTTTTGTTTGTTGTTGTTGTTTTTTGAGACAGAGTCTCGCCCAGGCTAGAGTGCAATGGCGTGGTCATAGCTCATTGCAACCTGGAACTCCTGGCTCAAGCAATCCGTCCACTTCAGTCTCCTTAAGGGCTGGGATCATAGGTGTGAGCCACCATGTCTGGCCCTTGATTTGGTTTTTATTTCAATCTTCAAAAAGTAAAAAGAAGGTTTATAGGTTTTGCTAATTTTATAAGTAACCAGGCTCACTGGATTGGGATTAGACAATAAAGCCTATCACTTAGAGACAACCATTATGAATATTTTGGGATATTTATCTCCAGATCTCTCTGTCTCATATATGTGTGTATATATATTTATTTATATTTATAAACTTAGAGGTAGAGATTATTCTTTTTTTTTTTCTTCTTTTTTTTCTTTCTTTTTTCTTTTTTTGACGGTGTCTTGCTCTTTCACCAGGCTGGAGTGCAGTGGCATGATCTCTCCTCACTGCAACCTCTGCCTCCCGGGTTCAAGCAATTCTCCTGCCTTAGCCTCCCGAATAGCTGGGACTACAGGCATGTGCCACCACGCCCAGCTAATTTTTGTATTTTTAGTAGAGGTGGAGTTTCACCATGTTGACTAGGATGATCTCGATCTCTTGACCTCATGATCTGCCCGCCTTGGCCTCCCAAAGTGCTGGGATTACAGTTATCAGCCACCGTGCCCAGCCTGAGATAGAGATTTTTCTAAATAAAAATGGAATCACATTATAACTCCTTCTTCGTCAGATGCTCTTTTAACTCAATATGCCATAGGCATCTTTTCCTTCCTTCCTTCCTCTCTCCCTCCCTCCCTTCTTTATTTTCTCTTCTTTTCTTTTTTTTTTTTTTGAGACGGAGTCTCGCTCTGTCGCCCGGGCTGGAGTGCAGCGGTGCAATCTCAGCTTACTGCTCACTGCAACCTCCACCTCTCAAGTTCAAGTGATTCTCCTTCCTCAGACTCCCGAGTAGCTGGGACTGCAGGTGTACACAAGTTTGCCCTTGCTTTCCTAGGTGACCTGTGGAGAAAGAAACATCATCACCACGCCTGACTAATTTTTGTATTTTTTTTAGTAGAGATGAGGTTTCACCATGTTGGCCAGGCAGGTCTTGAACTCCTGATCTCAAGTGATCCACCCACCTTGGCTTCCCAAAGTGTTGGGATTATAGGTATGAGCCACCATGTCTAGCCGCCATAGGCATTGTTATGTTTGAATAAATATGGAGCTAGACCCACTTGTTTAACCAATCACCATATGTTGAAATTTTAGGTTATTTCCAGTTTTTCATACTACTATAAATAATACTATGCTAAATATCCTTGTATATTTATCTTTGTAGCCTATTTTCATTCTATTTACCCAATTACTCTTTAAAAAATCTTTTAGGATATTGTCAATATTTTCCTACTGCTATAGATAATACTTGGATAAACATTTTGTACATATATCTTTGTCCCCTTTTCAATTTTTTTTTTTTTTTAGGATAACTTCCTAGAGGTAACCTCACTGGTTACCCATTGGTCAAAGGGCATGTACTTGTAAAACTTTTGGATACATGTTGCCAAATTACCCTGCAAAAGGTTGTGCCAACTTGCACAGTTATTACCTGTATGTAAGAATTCCTCTTTCACCCTACTCTTGGCCACAATGGGATTTGTGAACATTTTTAAAACTTTGTTAAGTATATTTTGTGAACTAGGTGCTAAACTTAACCACAAACAGCACAGTTTCTCTAGGGAAGTGTGTCCCATCTAAACGGCCAATTTAGAAATAGCCTTCCTCCATCAGCTTGTGGTTACCTGTGAAAAATACCCTGAAATCTTTCTCTAACACCACTCATTAAAAAATGTACCAAGGTGTGAGGTGGGTCCCTCCAAACTGGTTAATTACTGTGTACCAGAGGATATGAAAAAACAAAACAAAACAAAAAACCAACAACAGTCTCTTCTTTAAGGGAGTTTTTGGCCATGCAATCTCATGACAACATTATCAGGTTGTTCTAGGGGATATTTATTATTAATTAATGGAGTCAACAGGTCAGTGGTATTTAGAACTATACCCAAGACCCCTTGAAAAGATTCAGGGCAAGAGATAAATTGATGAGGTCCTTCCAAATATGGCTTTTCGTCCAGTAAATTATGTTTAGACACCCAGCACTAGAAATATGTAGACAAATTGGAGAGAGTTCAGAGAAAGGCAATAAAACGATGAAGGGAACGGAGGGACTGATTTATGAGGAGAGATTAAAGAAACCAAAAACACAGAGCCAGGACCCAGAAATGACTTCAGGGAGCATGAAAACAAACAGCAAATACGTTTCCGTGTAAACCACCGAAGTGGGGACTTGTTTAGCTTGGTACCAAGAACGTAAGTAGTGGCAGTGAGGTGAAATGAAAGAGAAGAATCCGACTTACTAATGTATTCAGGAGTGTCTCTAGAGAGAGGTTAGAAGTTCTCTGGCTGGAAACATTTAGCACCAGACAGCTCTCAGCTCCCCCAAGGAGAGGATTCTAGACCGGAAAACAAGAAAATAGACTTGCAGGTTAGATCATGCCAAGCCTTGGAACCCTTCCACATTGTTACCTCATGGCGACTGTATAAATATACTATCTCGGGTCCCAAAGGTAAACTAATACAGCTCATCTCTTTTTCATTTCCTGACTTTAATGCCTCTTTAAGTTAGCAAGTTCAATCAGGTTTGAATATATGCTTTTTCAATCAAGTCTCTGCACAGTGTCTTTGTGACAGAGGTGGTCGCCGAAGCTGGGGTTCAGGTGACCGCTGGAGATATCTCTGGGCTCCTTTAGTGCCTGTCTGAAATAGCCAAGGAAGAGAGGAAAGAGCCAAGCAGCTGGGAATACAGCCCACCTGCCCCAAGTCAGAGAGAATGTCTCGCATCAGTTAGGCCTCATAATTTTTTCCCTAAATCTCATCCCCATAACAGCAATGTAAGAGCTTTGTCTCTTCAAAAATCCACCAGGTTCCAGAGGAGATGGAGAAGGCATGTGGGGGCCTACTTGGGGAATATGATCTTCATTTTGGTTTCCTTGTCCTTCTGTCAATAACAGAAAGTTAACTTGCTTGGATTTGCTCCAGCCAGTGTTTGGTGATCCATAAAAAGGGGAATGGAATAATAAGAAAAATGGAAACAAGCAACACTACACACACACCACACTCATCTGTTGTTTAAAGCATTTTACTCCTTCACAACAAGCCAAGTGTTTCCTAAGCCACTGTCGTGGGCCTGATGCTGAGTTGGCGCTGTGGGGAGTGCCCATGCAGGCTTTTTGTGTGATGCCCAGAATCAGTGCTGGTGCAACCAGAGGTGGTAAAAAGAAAGTGAGGAGAACCAAGGTTGACTGACTGTGCTGACATTCCTCATTAGGGTTGCACGTGGGAGAGAGAGAGAACTAGTGTTCAGATTAGCAGCTTGAGCTTTGACCATAGACAAGTGTTTCTCCACTAACTGTGTGACCCTGGTCAAATTATTTAATCTCTCTAGGTCTTGATTTGTTCATCAGTAAAAGCAGAGGTAAGAGTACCTAGCTCATAGCAGATTGCTGTGATGATAACCCTCGTAGGAGGGTTAAATAAATAAAACACATAATGTGCTTAACCAGTCTTGCACAAAGTAAGCACTCAATAAATGTTAGCTATAAGAGTCCCTCCTCTTCCTGCATGCACACACACAAACTCCTATCTCAAAGTCCAGGGGGCCTCCGGCACCACCTGTGAGAAAGGGAAGGTGATCTTCCCCTCTATTGCTTAATTTGCTGGCCATGGATTCCCAGGGAATCCATCATTTCAGTGAAAAGTTTTAAATTTTGACTTTTTAATTTCAATATTTTATTACTGAATACATTTAATGTCTTGATATTTTAAAAAACCAAATCTAACCTGATTTTGGATCACATCTATGACTACCTTATAACCAAACACTTAACCAGTGCCATTTAATTTTAGTGCCCACGTTTGCTTTTAGGTTCATAACTGTGTTGACACTAAGTGATCACAGAAAACCACAGCTTTAAACTTTCCTTTACACTGAGCTGTGGGCCCATATTTTTCTGTATTTCTTAAGTTTGAGGAAAACTGAGCAACGACAAACACCATGGAAAGTAGGAGTGGGGAATGTGGGAGGCCATGTCTAGGGATGTTCCAGGAGTATCTCCAAAATGGAGAAAGTTCCAGAAATAGGAAGCAGCATTGGGTAGTGATGAGCTGTGAGCCAGGCTAATTTGGGTTCAAAGGTCAGCTCAGCCACCTAAGCTGTGACCTTGGAGCTTAGAGGCCATCACAGCTAGGTAAGAATTAGAGAATCATTTATTGAAATCCCTTGCTTCATCCACCTGCAGATATGGATTCATCCCCCCTGAACATCAACATCCCCTCACTGGTATAGCACAACATATGGACAGAAGGGGCGGATTTTCAATGGTGGAAGACTAGGCAGCAGGGACACTTCTGGTGTTATATGGCTATGGCTGTGATGATGTCACCCCCAATCTGCCACCACAAAGCAAAGATACCGTGAAGAGGACAATTTCTGTAAAATGCACAGAAGGTCAACAGGGGCCAGTCAGTCACCTGGTAAGAGGAGTGGCAAGAAGAGATTTTCCAGGGAAGAGGACACAATGCTCCTCCTGAGACTGTCATAGGAAGGAGGGAAATTGATTGCACAAAATATAGAATGTTGGGACTTGGAGGAAAAGTTTTGTAGATTTGGGGTACCCAGTTGTAATATTTTGACTGTGGCTGGCCATCCTGATGTTTAGTAATGTGAGTCTTGAGTCCAAGAACTTAGGTACAGTTCCTCCAACTCCTGGGGGCAGAAAGCATATCAGTATTTTTGGCTTGGCTTCTGTAACTGGTCTTCTTTTGGGGTCCTCACAGCTGCCACTCCACTTTTAGAACAGAGAAGAGTCAACTCCTGGTTGACCAGAACATGGCCAGGAAGGCAGCAGCAGGTTTTGGAGGGAGACCAGTGGGTTCACCTGAGTCTCAGTTTTCCCATTGGACAGATAGGGGTAATTGTGAGGACAAAAGAAAATCACTTGGTCCAGGACCTGGCACCCAATCAACTGTAGCATAATTTCATAAGTTACAACCGGCAGTGGATAGAACAGAGTGGGCAGGCCCAGCTTTCAGCCCAGAGAGTATAGAGAGAAAACTTTAGTCGCTCTGTCATCGAGGCCTTTTAGCCTTAGCTGGCTGCCCTCAGGATCTCTGGGAAACAGAGATAGTTGCACATGTAAGTGACAGAGAATTTTGCTTGCAGGCATGAAAGTGTCGGGGAGAAAGGGCCACACAGTTTCCAGGTACCAGCAATGCCAATTACTTTTTTCCAGCTTATTTCTGGGGTTTTGGACATTAACATATCTTTGGTTGACCAAAACATCCCTGTTCATTTTCAGTCTGTAGCTGATTAAAGTGAACTTAAACTCTGTAGAAAGTAGATTTTAAGTATATATGCATGTGTGCAGGGAGCAATATCTGTGTATAGTGAAAAGTAAGAAGAATCAGGACATTGCATTTCTGTTTTCTCCTGACTCTGATGTAGGCCTGCCTAGTTTCTCCACTGTTTTGGGCCACAATTTCTTCATTGACAAAATCTTCAGGAGTCTAGATCAAATGATCTCTAAGAAAGGACCCTTCCTGCATTTCCAGTTGATCTATGAATATATTCCTGAGGTGCTGGTTGGTTTCTGATTTTCTTAGAAGTTTCAGAGCCAACCGCCATATTCTTAGATAGGCTCAGGGAAATTCTATTCTGAGAACCCTCACCTAGAGAGAATAAGTCTTTAATTTGAGGATCAGCCTAGCCTTTAAATTCTCATTTTCTCCTTCACTCTCTATCTTTGGGCTTACTCTGCATTGTTAATTCTATGATAGAATGAAAAGAGAACTGTGAACAGTTGTGAGGAAAATTTTTGTTGCCCTAGGCTAAATTTCAGTTACAGTGCAGGAGAGGTTTGATGGAATTTAAGCCCACTTAGTTATGTTCAAAGAGGAAACTACAGTGACTTGGAGAAGCAAGTACAAGATATGGAACATGTGACTGAAGAATCCATCTTTACAGAACTGCTTCCTCAAAGGCTCATGGGCTTTGGGGTAATGTTGTGTACCTTGAGAAAAATAGAAACATTCACAGTCAAGTCCACCAGCACTGCAGACATCTAGGTATTGCTGCTACTATTGCCAGGAGGACCAGCTCCTCTCCTCCACCTCCTCTTCCTCAACTCCACTAAGTTAAATTCAGGATAGGGGAAAAGCGAGCCCAGGAGAGATGTTGGAGTTTGCTCCTTATAATAATGCCCCCTTAGGTCCAATAAGCATGAATGGAATTTCATGTGTTCACAGCTGGCTCTGAATTCTGTGTGAGAAAGGCAGGAGCTTTGTCTGTAACCTGAGTTCTTCTAACAATTGTTTTTGTAATATTAGAGGGATTTGAAAAACATGAGGTTAATGTGCTTAGTGATCTTATTAGCTCCTTTACGGAAGCAGACAAGCACATTTCCAGGATTGATCCAGAGTAGAGAGATAAGGAAAGGAAGGGAGTGGGAACACTCTGTACTTTCCAATAAATTTTTCTGTAAACCTAAAACTCCTTTTATAAAAATAAATTATATTAGTTTTTTTTTTAAAAAAAGAAAAAACTGCAATTGATGCTGAATAGTTCACTTTAAAACTACAAATTTGCCATGACAGGGATAAAAAACAAACAAAAAAACTGCTGATAATTTATCTCTATGTGACCCCTTTTTCGTTACTACTGGGCCAAAAATCATCTTGTAACTAAAAAATATGCTGTGTGTCAAATAAAAGAGTATCGAGATGGATCATTGTTGGCCTGGCTTGTGGTGGGGCCATTGAGGGCAGAGATGCATTTGGAGCTTGACGCATAGTAGATACTCAATAAATATAAAGTGAATGAATGGACAGAGTGGCAAATAAAAGAGGTAAGCAGTTTCTGTTGGGATGCACAGGACTTTTAATATTATGCCTTGGGGCAACGCTCAGGTGCAGACGGGCTCTGGGGACCAGTCTTAACCCTGGCCTATAGCTCAGAAGCCGCCATCACCTATTCCATCCCTGAACTCCTTACAACACAGTATCACCAGTTTGCCTCTTTCTCATTATTTCTGAAGACAAATCATTAGACCTTTTCTGACTTAAAGTCTTGCTGTCAATTGTAGTGGAATAGAAGCAAGTGGAATTTCTTTCCTTAAGTTGCCATAACTCTAAAAAAATTCTTAGTGCCCTGGGCCCTGGCAAATGGCTCTTGCCCTACACCTGCAGTGGCAACTGGATGACCATTTGGTCTCCAGCGACTGGCTTTCATGTATTGTCACATCACTCCACTCTTCTTATCGAACATTATTTGTATTCTTCATTATTGTCTACCTTGTTTTCTCAAGATGTAAATTCCTTGAGAGACGGCTGCTGCCTGTATTATTCACCACTCTATCTACTGAGCTCAGGAGAGGGTTTCTGCTATAGTAGGTGTTCTGGTTGGAGAGTGAATGAATGGAAACCCAAGAGTCAAAGTAAATTTGGATAAGAAATTTGAACCTGAGTTGGGGATGTTACCACAGCTTAGGCACATTCAGCAGGCAGTTGGAAATACGAATATCCAACTTATTCATTCATTCAAAAATTATTACCTAAGCATCTACTATGTGCCAGCTACCATGTAGATGCTTTAAATACAGACTAGGCTTTCAGCCTTAGGTGTCCCAGGAATAGAACCTCCAGATCAAGTTCCCAACTTATTTCTGCTGCCAATTTGCTGTGTGGGTTGGACCAAATCACGTAACTTCTCTATGTGCAAAGTAGGTCCGCCAATATTCCATCACCTCCCAGGGCAGTTGTAAGGATTAATTGGCATTTATAGAGTGCTTTGAGCTCCAGAGATAAAAGGTCTCTTGCTTCTGCCAAATCGCATGATTACAGTAGTGTGGTGGGATACATGATTTAGAGCTTATGGAGGACTTTGAAGATGAAAAGAGATGAAGTCTTATTATGATTTCTTTCAGCTTCTAGGCAGGACTGACCTTGAGGTTTATGTGCCCCCGAGTCTTTCCGGCACCACTGGGATTCTGGCTCTTTTCCTTGTCCTTCTCAAGAAGTTACACTGGCCCTCAAATCTTTTTTATTTTGCATAGTTTCTAAAAGAAAAATCAAAGGCAGCTTCCTGCATTATAGAAACACAACCTCAATGATCCCAGGGCTAAGGGAGGAGGAAGAAGGCACAGAACAGATTTTTCTCTGACACTCTCATTCCTGGATTTATGTCATTAATTGTTGGAACCAGTGAATTCTATTGAAAGACAAGATTGACTCCCTCAATAAAATAAAGCCAAGTAATATGAAATCCAAAGTGTGTCTTGAGGCATTAATTTGTTTGATGTTAGATTTAGAAAATATGTTCAGAAACAGTCTCTGATGACATCTTAAAATGGTCTCATCTGAGAGACAAAATATAGATCTATATCCTGTGCCTTTCTGGAGTTTCTTTCCCAGTTGAAGGCCCACACAACCCCATCTCTGGAGGAGGAAAGAGACCTGGTGCTGCAGGGCCTGCCACAACCTCCTTCTGAGTTCTCAGGACTCCGGGAAAGGCCACTACTGAAATGTACTTAAAGCAGGGCCATAGCTTAAAGCAGGGACTTGGGGTCTGGGACCAGGGTAATAAAACCTGTATGGGACCCACACTAGAAAGTTTCACTTGGAAGGAGTCCACTCTATTCTCATTTTTCAAAGCCCATTTGGGACAGAAAGTTGGAGATGGAAGTTAGTGGTATTCAGAAAAGAGGATATGGTGCAGTACCCTAAGGCTTTCTCAATCCTTGCCCCTTAAATGTAGGGTCCAGAGCCACTGCCCAACTTGTCCTACCTAAGGGATAGGCCTGCACAGGAACGTGTAGGGTTTAGGTGGTGGGTGCCATGTGATTTCCACTTGGCTGGAAGGTTTTGCTGCAGACACTCACATGGTGATCCTGAAGCAGAAGATCTGGATCTTGGAGGCAATGTACTCAGATGGGATCTGATTTTGGTTATATTCATAACTCTGTTAAAAATAAACCCAGGCTGGGTGCGGTGGCTCGCGTAATGCCAGCACTTTGGGAGGCCAAGGCGGGTGGATCACCTGAGGTCAGGAGTTCAAGACCAGCCTGGCTTACATGGCGAAACCCCATCTCTACTAAAAATACAAAAATTAACTGGGCATGGTGGTGGGTGCTTGTAATCCCAGCTACTCAGGAGGCTGAGGCAGGAGCATTGCTTGAACCCGGAGGCAGAGGTTGCAGTGAGCTAAATCATACCACTTCTCTCTAGCCTGGGTGACAGAGGGGGACTCTGTCTCAATAATTAATTAATTAATAAAAATAAATAAAAAAAATAAATCCATAAGACCAGAAGGAGCTTTTAATGTCTTAATGCCAGAAGGGTAGTAAAACTTATCTATATGAACTCTTCCAAAACTTGACTGGTGGACAGAAATAGTTTATTTACTTTATTGACTGGTCTTGAACTTTTCCATATCTCTTTCCACTTAATTTGCTAAAGTCCAAGAGTTTCTTTTTATTGTATTATTTTAGCACACGCACTAGTTAGTATCAGCTGGAGTTGGGGCATTATTTTATTGATACACTGCCCCACTTTCTGGCATATTTACAGGTGAATAAGGGTTTGGCTTTTGGAAAACACAAAGGGTATGCAATTTAAGTCAACGATGACAGCAACAAACAGTCTCCCTGAGACCCATTTCTGGGCATTTCTATCGCTGTATAAAACTCACTATGGTGCAAAGCTTTAAGTAAAAGCTGTAGTTCTGCTCCTTGCCATAATGCATGAGCATTTCTGGCCAGAAACAATTTTCTCTTAAGGACATGTATTTCACGCCAAGTAGAGAAAGCACTCATATTCCAGTGAGAGTGGATCTGAGAAGAAAGTTTTCATCTATTATTTCAAAGTCGTTTAGTAATTCACAAAGGCCATTCTGTAACATAATTGAGTTTCCATTTCTAAACAATGATATAATAACATAGTAGTTTGATCCAAAATTCTGTCCCAGAATGTCCCATTTCTTGGCAGTTATTTTAAATGGCGCAACTGAGCTTTATTGGATTTGGGGAATATTTCCCTTTTTCTATCCAGTGCTTTCTGAAGTTGTAAGATTGCTTGATGAAAGGTGCCTTGTGAAAACACTGCCTTGTTTTATGAAAATATTATTCAACTTCTATGATACAACTTTTCACAGTATTTGTATTAATATATTGATCTGGATATATCTAAAATTGTATGATTTTAAAGCACAGTTTCTCTCCATATTTATTATTTTTTTTATCATCTCTAAAGATTGTTCCCAGTAGTCTTCTATATATCTTGTTTTTGTTATATCTGATTCTAATTTTATCCAGGGACAGCTGTGGTTTGATGAGTTTAAATCACAGGAAGGACAAGTGCCAAATTAAAGGCTTCTTGGTAATTTTTTGGGAGGATGCTGGGTATTTTGAACCCTCCCCTCTTACCAAGGAGAAATCGGTTTTTATAAGAATGTGTATTTAAACATATTTTTAAATGCATGACTTCTGAAGAAGTCTGAGAATGCTGCAAAGCAGGAAGGGACTGGGGGATCACTGGCAAGACAAACATAAAAATGAAATATTAATATGACCAGGCACTAGCTTCAAGGCATTTGTTCTCCAGAAAATAAATGATGCCACATTTCATTTTTTAAAGCTCACTAACATAGTCGATATCTCTGTCTTCGTTGTTTAATTACAGGCCTAAGGAGTCACTGGAGAGGGAGGGCATCTGGTCTTAAAATTGATTTTATTTATCGGTTGTGGTTGGGCTGGAGACCTCTGGGAAGCAGGCAGCTTCCAAGAATAGCAGATTTTAGATGTTACTTACTTGCTTGACTCAAAGAACCATTATTTCACTAGCATTCAGTAGCTGCCCGACTGTCCACAGGTGTAGCAGACTAAATGTTGTTATCCCTATGGGGAGTCTATCAAAAATTATCTGATTACACATAGAAAAAATCTCCCAAATTAGAGTTGGGATGGGAAGTATGATTTGGTTAGCCAGCTGGGCTCCACAGCATATTAGAGCTGGAATCTTAATTTTGAGCAGAATAAGATATAAGGGGTCCAATATCTATTGAAATTATAAGTAACCTTTTGTGTGGCTGTGTACTTCTCTGGGGAAGCATGAATAGGCTTTATGAGATTCCCCCAAACAGCCACAACCTTGAAAAGTTGAGATTTCTTTCCAGGCAGATGAGTCAGTCTTCCCTCACTCTCCCATATAGGATCTCTGCCAGGGAGGAATGCCAGCCCCAATGCGCACTATGTTGATTTATTGAGAGCTTGAATTGGAGAGCAGGAGCCACAATCGGATCCCTAAAGGCCACGGCCAATGGTGTAAGCGGGTGAAGCGAGCCTGGGTGCAGACGGGTGGCCAGAGACATGGATCCCCTTTCCAAAGGGAGCTGTCTTACCTTTTCCAGGGTGAGTTTTTGCCAAGCAGCAGTGCAGCCCACTTGCTGGATGTGTTCATATCTCCCAGGGTTTAAATGTCAGCAACTAATTCAAAATTTTGAAGAATACAGAACATACCCCACAAAAATGCTTATAGGCAGATTTGGCCAAGATCCTTTGGTTTGTCACTTTTCTGCCAGAGCAGCAGGTCCCATTGCTGGCAAACTCAATTTCATAATGTATTTTTGGCCCCATTTTCATAATGTGTATTTGGTAACAGCTTCTTTTCTACTCCAAAATGAAATCTATGCATAATGTAACTAACACATATAATCTTTTTAAAGTAAGAATTTTGCCTTAACTGTAATACAGAGGAGAAGGACCAGGAAAGAAACTTGTAATAAATGTTTGTATTTTAACATGTAAATGCTCTAGTATGACTATATTAGAAGTCACAAAAGCCTGTATAAATTTCCAAAATGTTCCCTATGGGGCAGGATTGTCACCACTGAAAACCGTGATGCTAGAGGCGACTTCCTCATCTTGCGTCCTTAAAACTTTTCACTCATTAGTCTTGGCTCTGCCCTCTAGTGCCACATAGATCACATTTCATTTTGCCCTTGTGGGGCAACTTTTCAAAAATAGGAAGAGTTTCTATCTCTCCCCTTAAGCCACACACCCTTCTCATGCCCAGGTCGTGCCTTCTCTGGCCAAGCCTTCCCAGTTCCTTTGACTATTCCTGACATAGTTCACCTCCTAACATCCTCTTTCATTCTGTTTTTCCTAAGTCTGGGTCCCTGCCTCAGTCCTGAGTCCATCCTGCGTGGTGGAATGTGTTTGAGCTGCCCTGCCCTTTCTTTCCTCACCCCCGACCAGGGGGCATTTATGGTCAACCCTCAGGGGATGCCTTGGATTGTGTGTTCCATGTGGCAGCCTCGGCCATTCTCGATGTCCTGGTGACTTAGGAGATGAAGCCCTTGTTCTGAGTGCTGGGGCTGTGCCCTGGACAGTCCATTATATCGAAGTAGCTACAGTTGCCAGGTCTGACTGCATTTGCCCCATCGAATAAGCTCTAAGCTAATATTCTGACTTGTGCAGTTAGCTGCAACCGCATCTCCTCATTTGTTGGCTCATTCAGCAGCTTCCTTTATTGCTTCCATCATCTTTTGAGGGCTGTTGTCTGTTCAACAGGTTAGCAGTTTTCCTAGTGTCCTGCTTTGCAGGGGAGGCCATTAGAGGAAGCCTGAGAAGCTGATGAAATCATTGTTTTTTGCTCTTTTGTCCTAATGGGCTGTTTCCATCCTGCTCCACATCAACTACAGTGTGAAACTTGGCTGCCACTTTGAATCTACAACATGTTAAAACAACTTAAGAACTCATGGGTTTAGCATAAAAATGGAGAGTAGAATGGTGGTTACCAGGGGCAGGGTGGGGTGGAGTGGGAGAAATGGGGAGATGTGGGTTCAAAGGATACAAATGTGCAGTTCTAAGATGAATAAGTTCCAGGATTTAATGTACAGCACAGTGACTATAGTTAATAATGTATTGTGTACTTGAAGTTACCTAGGAGAGTTGGCCTTAAGTAATCTCCCCACAACAGAAATGTAACTATATGAGGTGATGGATATGTTAATTAGTTTGATCATGGTAATCATTACATAATGTGTACGTATATCAAAACATCATATTGTATGCTTTGAAGTTTGATTGTAACAAGTTTAATTGTTAATTATACCTCAAAAAATCTAAAAAAGCCTACAAAAATAAACAAAAAAATTCATGCATAATTCATGAGTTTAGTTTTTTCTTTTTTTGAACTGTAGTGTCAATAGGAGTTAACCACATTGCAGAATATGTAGGCTTTCAGCATCTCACTGACTTCTTCTTCCTCATCTGCACACTCCCTCCTGGATTGCCCATGAAACTTCAAAGTGCATTCCTTTTTGATGCAGAATAACTTCATTCGTATTTCTGGAGCTTTGGTCCTAGCCTCACTATAGGACCTAACCAGGGGAGAGGAGTGAGGTAGGGAGAGAGGGGAGCATCTCACTGAGCGCTCCAGTTTGGGTAAAATAATTTTTCAGAACAAAATACTTCCCTTCCTAAGAGAGGTGGTAATGCCAACTGTGAATTGTAAAGGAAATAATTTTTATAACTATAATTATAAAGAAAAGCATAACATTTTATCTGTTCCAAATGCATTGCCATGCTTTATTCTATCCACCTATCTGGAATGAGTACACATTTATTGTTTATTTGTGTATTATTCCCACATCAGTTTTTTGAGTGCCTGTTCCGTGCTAGGGAATGGGCTGAGGCCTGTGTATGTGGGATACGCAGGTCTAACTGAAAGGAACTGGCATTTTGGTAGCAGGCAGAAAAGTAAATAGACAAGTCAACCTAGCAAGGTTTGATGGCAGTATCACTGGCTGTTATGGATGCACAAAAGAGGACTACGTGATATGGTCTTCAGAGATCGGGGGGCCCAGGAAGACTGAGCTGATGTTGAAAGATGAGTAGGAGTTAGCCAGGTGAAGGAGGAGGGAAAGGGAGTGCTGCGTAGATTGAGGAGCACACGCAATGGATAGTGTGAGACCTGACGAACATTTCAAAGGGAATCAGCCGTAGGCTTTGCTTGGGTGGCCTGCCAGGGATGACGGCAGAGTTTTTTGCGTCCTGTGAAAGCCGAGCACTCCTGACTGCACTTCTGCCTTACAGGTAAAGGCCCATGAACATTACTTGTGGCATTTCCTCAACAAAGCCTTTACCCTTGGTATCAAGAGCTTTACTTTTCTCATCTTCCCATTCAATTGCTATATTTCTGCTTCCTGCTGTCTTGGCAGTACACAAGGAAATGGAAATATATGAATAGGTTCTTGTGAGATCTCATCTCTAAGTTAATAATAACCAGGACTTTGGGTTGTGGGTTTACCCCAGGTGGAGCTCCTCTATCATTCTCTTTTCTGATGACTTGAAGTTGAGTAGATCTAGGTTCCTATCTCAGTTCTACCATTTCCAGCTGTCTGACATTGGGCAAAATATTTAAGTCCTTTGAATATCAGTTTACTTATCAATAAAATGGAGAAAGGATAGTACCCATCTTATAGAGTTGTGGTGATGTGAGCTAATGCTGGGTGCAGCAAAAGTATTCAGCAAAGTGGCTTTTGTCCTAGTCTGTACTGAGGACTTAAAATCCCACTCACTGAATAGGGAGATGGTGGCTATAGAATTTTGTGCCTAGTGGGGAAAAAATAGTTGAGAATTGAGTAAATGTGAGAGGGGGATGAAGACAATCCTCTGGGAAACTCTAGGTTTCACCCTCTCTTTTATCGCTAAAATAAGAAAATAATAAAGGAAGTTGCCAGGCCTGAGTGTCTTCCGCTGCAAAATAAGGGTTGGATTAAGTGATGTTTTAAGACTGTTTAAATCTTATAGCACTTCATTCATTTCAGGTGTTGGAGTAATTGCTAATCAAGGGCTATAAGTTATAAAGGTACAGGACTTCTAAATTATGATTATGTATTAGAGTCCATAGGAAGCTTTTAAAAGATCCTGATGTGTGGGTTCTACTCCAGACATAAGAAGTCAGAATCACTAGTGGGTGGTCACTGTATGAGGGCGGGCAGCCAGAGTTGAGGGTTACACTAGTGGCTAGAGTAGGAGTTTTGTTTTTGATTTCAGCTTATAGCATCATTTATAATAGTAAGTCACCAAAGTTGGAGAATTAGATGTCAAAAGTTAATATTACAGCTTTTTTTGTTTGTTTAAAAACTGGTTTTTCTCCTTTAGTGAATAATTAAGCTTTTTAGAGGTGTATATAATTGCTGGCCTTTGAATTGCCTCTACCAAAATATTCATAGCATAAAGACGTATGTTGCCAATTATATTTTTAATTAGAATGGAAATGTGTTTAAAGCTCTTGCACAGAAATGTGCACTAAATCTGTTCTAGAGAAACTTACTTGTAAGGCTTTTTTTTTTCTTTTTAGCCAATTCCAACTCAGGCTTTGGCCTCTATTCAAGAGAAGCCACTACAATGAAATATTTTCTGACACTATGTGTAAATAGCTGTCCTGGATGTGTGTGTTCTTATTTATGTCAGAGTTCCTAAAAACTGCCGCAAATAAAACCTGTTTTTTTTCTTTTTCAATGAAAAACATTCAAAATGGAAGAGGGAGGCATGTCATGTTGACCCAAAAATAGCATGAGCATAATGAGCCCAACATGGGAGAGGCTTTGAAGGCTCAAATCTTAATGCGAAATACTTGTGGATTTTACTTCACTATATATAATTGTAGGACAAAACATAATCGTATTTTAGCATGACAAATTCTTAATGTGTACTTATTGAACTTCAGTGTGTGGTCTGTTAAAAAGAATTTCATAGGAGACATTTCATAAATCATATGTGCATATACATATAATTTTTAGAGAGATAATAGCTATACAACTTGTTTAGTAGCTTGCTTTTTTCACTTATTAACCCATTTATGCCTGAGGTTGCAAATTTTTGAATTTTTGCAATCAGACTTTGGCAATGACCTTGAGCAGTAGGCTATAAATAACTCCCACATGCTTAGCATTCCAATAATGGAAGACGAGGCATAAATGGCTACCAGAAGATAGACATTCATCCTTATACAAACCTGTAATCTCCGTCATCATTTTAATGACTGCATAATAGTTCTCATTATGGATTTAGCAGAATTTATTTAACCAATCATTTATTTCTAGACATTTAGGTTGTTTCAGACTTCTACTGTACTAAACAATGCTGCAATGAACATCCTTGTTCATATCTGTTCTTGTCTTTGTACAATAATTTTTAAGGATGAATTCATACAAGTGGAATTACTGGGTCAAATAATGGTCATAATTTCAAGGATTTTGATACATATTACCAAATTATATTAAAGGCTGTATCAATTTACACTCCTACTGGAACAGTTGTTTCTTTTTAACTTTTTTATTTTTAATTTTTATGAGTGCATAGTGGAACAGTTATTTCTTGTTCAGAAAATTCTTTTCAGCAATGCAGTGTTGTCATCTGCAGAGTAAATTGAAATCCAAAATAAAAATCTCCCCGTATAACTCAACAAATAACTTCCAAATGCCCCAAGCTCATTCTGCAAGGTAAAATGCTAGAGAAAGCTAAACACACATTCAAGCAACAAGAGTGGAGGCTAGGGGATGAAGAGGAGAAAGAGGTTGTTGACAATGAACTTAGAAGAAACCAGTATTTTTTCACTTGCTCTTATCTTACCCAACCTCTGGAAAAAATGAGCATCCTCCTTAAAATTCCCAGTGGAATTTTAAGTGGAATTTCTAGTTATCTTTTGTTTCTGACATTTAGTTGGTCAAAAAGAAGGGAAAACTAGAAATTTCACTTAAAACTCCACTGGGTCTTATATTTGAGATGGGCAGCACTGAGGCATTCCAGATGGCTTTGTCCATTCTTTTGAACCTACCTTTTGATCTTATTTAAATTTCCTCCCCATTTCACCTGTTCTGGGATTATTGCCTGGAAAACAAGCAGGTGAACATATTAGCTCCTCCTTAAGGCACCTCTAGACTACAGGAAATTTATGTTCAGGTCAGGAATCATATAACATGACTACATGCTCCACATTTATGGGCAAGTTAAGCAACAGGGAATTTTATACTAGGATTTATGACACAAACTTGTAGCAGGCACATTGTGAGGTGGGAGGGAAATTTAAACAAGGAAAAACTCTGCCAATAAGGGAGATTCAAATTCTTCAATTGATGGAAAAAACATGTAAGGATTTTATTCTGGAAGTTGCCTATGAATTCACATAGGAGACAGGAAAACATAAATATTACAGTCGATCACTCCTCTTTCCCACATATATTAGTTCTCTTCTTTCAGATGAAGTCATTTCTGTTTCCTGGTCAGTGTACGGACCAGAATTGTCTAAGAACATTTAATTAGATGCTTTAGCAACATTTGTCCCCATTAATTCCAGGATACAAGGAAGAAGAAAAGAGAAGCATGTGTTGAGTCGAGAGGGCAAGGCTTCTACATTCCCTAAAAAACTGACCTACACCTTATGTATCCGTCCTTACAGCCCATAAAAGCCAGCACATAAGAGAGCACCAGCTGGAATCATTCAGTGAAGGCAATGGCTTTCAAAGACAGAGCTAGCGGCAGGTGGAATATAGATTAGGAGTCCTTTTATTCTTCAAATAGTACTTGTTTTCAGTGTGAAGCAATGTGGTTCTCATAGTCAATAAGCAAATTCAGGGTATTTGCCGTTTGGCTAGTGAGGTTGATGACTTGTGATGACTCCAGCATCACACCATCACCCGGGGAGTACAGAGAACACTGAACTAAAATGCTGGAGGATCTGGGTCCTGGCTTGGCAGAGCTGATTCTTCAGACCCATGCTGAGATTCACGGGCACACAGCATAATGGCCAGGATAATTCTGAATGATTCTTGGGCTGCTGGTACAGTAGGTGCTTGGAAAATGGTTTCTCCAAGCTTGATTTGCTTTTCTCTGATCCTTATCATTTGGTCAGTGTTTTAGTCTGTTCAGGCTGCTATAACAAAATATCATAAACTGGGTGATTTATAAACTTGTTTCCCACAGTTCTGGAGGCTGGGGAGTGGAAGATCAAGGCGCTGGCAGATTCATTGTCTAGTGAGGACTCACTTTCTGGTTCATAGAGGGTACCTTTTTGCTGTGTCCTCACGTGGTGGAAGGGACGAGGCGTCTCTTTTATGAGGGCATGAGTCACAGTAACCCCCCCAAATCCTTACCTCCTAATTACTATCCACTTGGGGGTCAGGGTTTCAACATGTGAATTTTGAGGGGGCACATTCAGACCAGAGGAGTCAGCTATGCTACATTGGGTGGACAGGCTGTGTGTGATCCAGGGGAGTTTGAGTAAATGATCTTAGGAGTTACAGTTACTTGCCTAGAAGTTATAGTTATTCCCACTCTAAATGTAGATAGGTTTGGTAGGGGGAACGATAAAAGAGGAGGGTCTTGGGATTCTAGGAATGATCAATAAGAGTCCCCTGCTGGGAATTGGATCATATGCTCCTTGAGGGGAGGCTTTGCTGATTTTGTTCTCCACTCTTCTCCCAGTGGCACATAGTAGGAGCTTAATACATGTATCATGTTGCCCAAGACTAACAGGAATGGTGGGAAGTGACACCACTAGTTGTGACACCAGCAAAGCTTTAATATCCTCTAAGGAGACTAGCTTACGGGTTTAAGAATATAAAAAATAGCCCCAACATTAATGTCTACTTTTCTTCTGCACATGCACTATGGGCTGGAATGGGCCAAAGGTTTGCTTGTTTAAGATTACTTGACACATTATTGTTGACGAATTCAAATTCAGAGCCCGGGCTTTGTTTCATACTCCTTGTTAAATACAAAATAAGGAGTCGGATCCTAATTGAAGAGGAAACGCATGGCTAGAGTAGTGGTTCTCAGACTTGATTGTGTGTCATCTGAGTGTGAAACACAGATGGCTGGGCCGCAACCCCAGAGTTTCTGACCCAGTGGGTTTGGGGTAGGGCTGAGAATTTGCATTTCTAATGAGTTCCCAGGTGATGCTGATACAGCCCCTTTAAGACCAAACTTTGAGAGCCAATGGAAAAGAGGAAAACGCACTCATATTGGAATGAGATGAAGCTGGACTCCTATCTTACTTGCTATGTGATTTTGGTCAGGTCAGCTTTGCTTAGCTTCAGTTTTTTCATCTGCAAAATGGTGATGATATCTACCTCATGAGGCTATTGTGCGGGTTACATGAAGTAAAGTGAGTAACGGTGGCTGGTCCATGGTGGTCACTCACTCCAATGATATAAGATCTTCTTCCCTTACTCTTTTTGTGGGATACTCATACAATGCAGGGCTTGTTTGAAGGGTTAACATCTATGTGAACTGAGCTTCTGCTGTATTAATTTCACATTGCCACTTATATATGTCCTGAGGTTTTTGCTAACTATTATTGAACATTTACTATGTGAATGGCATTGTGTGAAATAATTTTTACATTTTATATAACATTAGATATTATTCCTTTTTAACAGATGAGGATAGTAACTTGCATATGAGCCTACAGCTAGTAAGTGGCAGAGCTGAATGAGTATTCAAATCAAGGTCCACTCCACACCAGCACTCTTGACTTCTTTGTTATAATGGTTCCCATGATTCTCTATGAACAGAAAATGTCAGATTATCATGTTTTTTTCTTTCCTTTTTTTTTTTTTTTTTTTTTTTGTTGTTGTTTTTGTTTTTTTGAGATGGAGTTTCACTTTGTTGCCTAGGCTGGAGTGTAGTGGCGTGATCTCAGCTCACTGCAATCTCCGCCACCCGGGTTTAAGTAATTCTAGTGCCTCAGCCTCCCAAGTAGCTAGGATTACAGGTGCCTGCCACCATGCCTGGCTTTTGTATTTTTAGTAGAGACGGGGTTTCACCATGTTGGTCACCATCCTGACCACCGTGAGGTTAGGAGTTGTCGAACTCCTGACCTCAGGTAATCCGCCCACCTCGGCCTCCCAAAGTGCTGGGATTATAGGTGTGAGCCACGGCACTTGGCTTCATGTCTCTTTCTGTAATTATGGCGCCTGGCCTCATGTCACTTTCTGTAATTACTAACTCACATTGAGGAAACGAAACAATTATCCTGAGAATGTGAACGGAAGGGATGGGGATTTGTATGTATCTTTAAGTCAAGGACTCTGTCTTACTCATCTCACCACGCTGCCTTGTGTGGAGAGGAGCTCTATATTTGGGAAATTAACAAAGGAATGAAAAGCTCAGATCAAATGACATCCTCACCTGCCTTAATAAGACAAGAAAGATCCCTTGGAAGAGATCCAAGTGGCCGCCTGAAAGTCAAAGAGAGAAAAAGAAGACAGGCAAAAAAAAAAAAAAAAAAAAAAAAAAAAGCCTTTAATCCTGATCCTATGACTTTATAGGCTCGCCTCTTTCCCAAGATTCTTTCCTTAGGGTGGGCTTGCCTGAGCAGTGCTTTCCTTACTCTTTGGAATTGAGCACACACAGCCTGTTTTGGGAGTTATGCGCATGCCCATCTGAGGCTTTTTCAGGTGGCCTGTGCCCCTGGAACGTCAGCCTTCGCCATTTTGTCTCTTAACACGCATGCCCAAGAAGCTGCTGCTCCCTGGGGTCTGCATTCGGTTAACACGTTTAGTGTTAACAGGTGTGGACCATCAGGAGCTTGTCTCTCCCTGGCTGCAGAATTACCATTTTTAGAGAGGCACTGGGATGATTGCCAAACAATCACCCCACATTTCTAGTGGGTGGGGGAAGAACCCTCTCCTGCCCTGCTCATGCATGACTACCTGTAACAGATTCACACTCATGGTTTGATTTACTAGAATACTTTGGAAAAGCAAACCAGGAACCCCTTCCACATCAGAACCCATTGTGAATACTCGTAGGCAAAGGCACATCAGGACCCGTTTTGAGCGCTCGCAGGCGAGGTTACTCTCGGATAACCTTGAGCCCTTCCATACTTGAATCTCATGCCCCCAGGGAAGTAGTCCTTAACCTCTTTTTTTTCAGTCAGTTGCTTGCCCCATGATCCCTTGCTTCTTGCATAAGAAAGGCCTAGCATTTCTTTTCTTTCAGAAAATAAAACTTCTCTGAGCAAGGAAGGCCAAAGGGCTGGCCTGTCAGGGTTGGAAGGGTGTTAACAGAAGGCTTAGGGCAGGGCTCTGATTTGGCAATCACCCGGAAGATACACGTCAAATTGCCCACTCCTGCTCACTGGCATTCCTGAGGCAGAGTGACTGCCCCATGGGATTGCCTGAGACTAGCAATAAGGGTGTAGTACAGGCAGATGGGTTACAAATGCTGACAAGGTGGTGGCTTTATGCTGTTTTTCTTGTGTGCCCTGTAGGGCTCTGCTTCCTATCTTGGAGCAGACTCAGTTACAATATTTTGTCCATACACGTGTTCTAAGGACAAATTTTAGTTATGCCACAAGTTTCTGAGAAAATAATGGAAAAAATTTTCCAAAACCCAACATTTCCAATAAGTAACATTTAGTCACTATGTACCAGTTAATTACTCCACATGTCTGTTCTGAATGGTCAGCACCTGTCAACTTACCTGTTGTTAAGTATTATGGCTATAATATTTAATATTCAATAAGAATATATAATGTAATATATCAAATATATGTTATATTTAATATATTGTTATATTATTAAATATTATATATTTAATATATTGTTATATTGTTAAATATCATGTTATATTTAATATACTATTACCATAATATGTTATGGTAATAGAAGTTATTAAAGCAATTTTATTTGTACACCTTGCAAGATCAGTGGGCCAGTGACATGCATGATTTCCTCATATTGTGCCTGCATTGTATTGCCTGTTTGGTATTGGGCAGGCAAGAATGGGTTGGATAGTGGTTACTCTTGAGCAACTGGACTCAGAAGAATGTCTGATGGTGGGACGTAGGGCATGAAATGCACAAAAGGAAACTTTTGACTCCAATCAGAACATGACTCTCCTTCCTTGCATTCTTCTCCCATTTTTCTCTCCCACCTCCAGGTCACAGCAGCAATGCAAAGAAGGCAGACACAGAATACTCAGCTTATAAAGAAAATCCATGCCTGGGTAACACATAAGGCAGGCAGCCAGTATTTCAGGGGATATTGGAGAAAAATTACTTTCTATTGAAATCAGTTGGTAAAGATGATTCTTAAATTGAACTTGGATTGATGGCATTGCACATGAAGAGACTGAGAATACTTGGAAATAATTGAAAGGACCTTGATTCAAAGACATACCCATCTCAGCACAGACTGGCATAGGACAAGCACACTGTGTGGCATAGTATCAGATCATCAGAAGCTGGAAGAAGAGGAACTCAGGCCACATCTCCCTCAAACTCTAGTGTCATCTTGCTAAGCTGCTTATCTGACCATAACAACAATGCTAGCTCCATGTACTGTGTCACTGAGTACAGCAGAGATGAAATATTGAACGTGGTCTTCAGACTAACTGGAGCAAGCAGAGTGACATCCTTTTCTCTTTTTAATAGAAGTCAATGAAAAATGGGAATGGGAACCATTGGCATGTAAATAAAAAGTAAGTACATTTATTTCTCAAAAGCAAGACACATTTCCCTGAGAATACGAGAGAAGAAAATGGCATATCCAAATGTGTACTTTCATACTTACCTATTCACATATATAAGGCAATTAATTGCTCCTGAGTTATAGTCATGTATCACTTAATCATGAGGATGTATTCTACATCTGATCTTAGCCAAAAGGCTGAGAAGTGATAATGATGAAGATATATTCTAAGAAATGTGTTGTTAGGTGATTTTGTCATTGTGGAAATATTACAGAGTGCACTTACACAAACCTAGATGGTACAGGCTACTACACATTCAGGCTACCTGGTATAGCCTATTGCTCCTCGGCTACAAACCTGTACAGCATGTTACTGTACTGAATACTGTAGGCAATTGTAACACATTGGTAAATATTTGTGTGTCTAAACATATCTAAGTATAGAAAAGGTACAGTAAAAATACAGTATTGTACTCTTACAGGACCACTGTTGTATTTGGTGTCCATCATTGAAACATCATTATGTGGCACATGATAGACGTATTTACCTGGGGGTTCTGTCAGAGCACATCATGGCTTCAGGTTTTTTTTTTTGGACAGGGTCTCACTCTGTTGCCCAGGCTGGAGTACAATGGCATAATCACGGTTCACTGCAGCGTCAGCCTCCCCGGGCTCAGGTGATCCTCTCACCTCAGCCTCCAGAGTACCGGGACTGCAGGTGCATGGCACCACACCCAGCTAATTTTTATATTTTTTGTAGAGATGAGATTTCACCATGTTGCCCAGGCTTATGGCTTCAATTCTTAATAGACATTTGGAAGCAAAACACAAAAGCATAGTATGTCAAATATTTTTTTCAGTTTAACTCAGCGTATGTTAATTGGACAGTTATATATCTGAAATTATGTCAGATGCTGGGGTATGAAGATGATTGATAAAAACCACATGTCAAGACCCCTTTTCATGATCAAGATAGCTTATTAAGGGGTGTGCGTGTGTATACTTGTGTTTGTGTGTGTGAATAGAAACAGGAGTGGAAGAAAACTTTTTTAAAAAAAGTATTCAGTTCCCTGATTTTAAAAAGATTATGAAAAAAAGCAGCTGGGCACAATGGCTCATGTCTGTAATCCCACCACTTTGGGAGGCCGAGGTGGGTGGATCACGAAGTCAAGATATTGAGACCATCCTGGCCAACATGGTGAAACCCCATCTCTACTAAAAATACAAACAAATTAGCTGGGTGTGGTGGCGGGTGCCCGTAGTCCCAGCTACTCAGGAGTCTGAGGCAGGAGAATGGCTTGAACACGGGAGGCAGAGATTGCAGTGAGCCAAGATCACGCCACTGCACTCCAGCCTGGCAACAGAGATGATGTCTTTTGCTGTGCAGAAGCTTTTTAGTTTTAGTAGGTCCCATTTATCCATTTTGGTTTTTGTTGCCTTTGCTTTTGGGTTCTTATTCATGAATTTTTTGCCTAAGCCAATGTCCAGAAGAGTTTGTAATGTTATCTTCTAGATTTTTTATGGTTTCAGGTCTTAGATTTAAATCTTTGATCTATCTTGAGTTAATTTTTGTATAAGATGGAGATGGGTATCCAGTTTCATTCTTCTACATGTGGCTTGCCCTATTTATTGTATAGGGTGTCCTTTCCCCTATTTATATTTTTGTATGCTATGTTGAAGATCAATTGGTTGTAAGTATTTGGTTTTATTTCTGAGTTCTCTATTCTGTTCCATTGGTCTACATGCCTATTTTTATACCAGTACCATGCTGTTTGGGTAACTACAGCTGGCCTATAGCCTGGTAGTATAATTTGAAGTTGGGTAATGTGATGCCTCCAGATTCATTCTTTTTGCTTAGAATTGCTTTGACTATGCAGGCACTTTTTTGATTCCATACATATTTTAGGTTTGTTTTTTCTAGTTCTGTAAAGAATGGTGATGGTATTTTGATGGGAATTGCATTGAATTTGTAGATTGCTTTAGGCAGTGTAGTCATTTTCACAATATTGATTCTACCCATCCATTAGCATGGGATGTGTTTCCATTTGTTTGTGTAATCTGTGATTTCTTTCAGCAGTGTTTTGCAGTTTTCCTTGTAGAGGTCTTTCACCTCCTTGGTTAAATATATTCCTAGGTATGTTTTTTTACAGTTGTTGTAAAAGGGATTAAGTTCTTGATTTGATTCTCAGCTTGGTCATTGTTGGTGTATGGCAGTGCTACTGATTTGTGTACCTTGATTTTGTAACCTGAGACTTTACTGAATTCATTTATCAGATCTAGGAGCTTTTCGGATGAGTCTATAGGGCTTTCCATGTATATGGTTATATCATTGGTGAACAGTGACAGTTTGACTTTCTTTTTTTTTCCAATTTGGATGCCCTTCATTTATTTCTCTTGTGATTGCTCTGTCTAGGATTTCCAGTACTATGTCGAATAGAAGTGGTGAAAGTGGGTATCCTTGTCCTGTTCTAGTTGTTAGGGGGAATGCTTTAAACTTTTCCCCACTCGGTATGATATTGGCTGTGGATATGTCATATATGGCAGAGGTCCCCAAGCCCCAGGCCACAGACTGTACTGGTCCATGGCCTGTTAGTAACTGGGCCTCACGGCAGGAGGTGAGTGGCTGGTGAGCAGGCATTACCACCTGAACTCCGCCTCCTGTCAGATCAGTGGCAGCATTAGCTTCTCATAGGAGCATGAACCGTATTGTGAACTGCGCATGTGAGGGATCTAGGTTGCGCAACCCTTATGAGAATCTAACTAATGCCTAGTGATCTGAGGTGGAACAGTTTCATCATGAAACTCCCACCCCACCGCACAGTCCATGGAAAAATTGTCTCCCACAAAACCAGTCCCTAGTGCCGAAAAGGTTGGGGACTGCTGATATATAGCTTTTATTACTTTGATGTAAGTCGTTTCTATGCCTATTTTGTTGAGGATTTTTTGTTTTTAATCATAAAGCAATACTGGATTTTATCTAATGCTTTTTCTGTCTATTGAGATGATCATATGGTTTTTGTTCATAATTCTGTTTATATGATGTATCACATTTATTGACTTGCTTGTGTTAAACCATTCCTGCATCCCTGAGATGAAACCTACTTGATCATGATGTATTATCTATTTGATGTGTGCTGTTGGATTCAGTTAGCTAGTGTTTTGCTGAGGATTTCTGCATCTATGTTCATCAGGGATATTAGCCTATAGTTTTCTTTATTTGTTATATCCTTTCCTGGTTTTGGTATTAGGGTGATACTGGCTTCATAGAATGATTTAGGGAAGATTCCTTCTTTTACTGTCTTTTGGAATAGTTTCAGTAGGATTGGTACCAGTTCTTCTTTGAGTGTCTGGTAGAATTCAGCTGTGAATCCATCTGATCCTGGACTTTTTTGTTGTTGACAATTTTAAAATTATTGATTCTATCTTGCTGTTTGATATTGGTCAGTTCAGGGTTTCTATTTCTCCCTGATTTAATCTGTATGTTTCCAGGATTTATCCGTTTCCTCTGAATTTTCTAGTTTATGTGTGTAAAAGTGTTTTTAGTACCCTTGAATGATCTTTTGTATTTTTGTGGTGTCAGTTGCAATCTTTCCAGTTTTATCTCTAACTGAGCTTATTTGGATTTTCTCTCTTCCTTTCTTGATTAATCTTGCTAATGGTCTATCAATTTTGTTGATCGTTTCAAAGAACCAGCTTTTTGTTTTATTCATCTTTTGTATCTTTTTTGGTTTAATTTCATTTAGTTTTGTTCTGATCTTTGTTCTTTCTTTTCTTCTGTTATGTTTGGGTTTAGTTTGTTCTCGTTTCTCTAGTTCTTTGAGATGTGACATTAGGTTGTCAATTTGTGCTCTTTCAGACTTTCTGATGTAGGCATTTAATGCCATGAACTTTCCTCTTAGCACTGCTTTTGCTGTATATCAGAGGTTTTGATAAGTTGTATCAGTACTATTCACTTCAAAGAATTTTTAAATTTCCATCTTGATTTCATTGTTGACCCAAAACTCATTCAAGAGCAGATTATTTAATTTCCATGTCTTTTTATAATTTTGAGGTTCCTTTTGGAGTTGACTCCAAGTTTTATTCCACTGTTGTGTCTGAGAAGATACTTGATATGATTTTGATATTCTTAAATTTATTGAGACTTGGTTTTTTTTTTTTTTTTTTTTTTTTTTTTGAGACGGAGTCTTGCTCTGTCGCCCAGGCTGGAGTGCAGTGGCCGCATCTCAGCTCACTGCAAGCTCCGCCTCCCGGGTCTACGCCATTCTCCTGCCTCAGCCTCCCGAGTAGCTGGGACTACAGGCGCCTGCCACCTCACCCGGCTAGTTTTTTGTATTTTTTAGTAGAGACGGGGTTTCACCGTGTTAGCCAGGATGGTCTCGATCTCCTGACCTTGTGATCCGCCCGTCTCGGCCTCCCAAAGTGCTGGGATTACAGGCTTGAGCCACCGCGCCCGGCCTGAGACTTGTTTTGTGGCCTATCACATGGTCTGTCTTGGAGAGTGTTCCGTGTGCTGACAAGAAGCACATGAGAATGTATATTCTGCAGTTGTTGGGAAGAGTGTTCTGTAATACCTGTTAAGTCCATTTGTTCTAGGGTATAGTTTAAGTCCATTGTTTCTTTGTTGACTTTCTGTCTTGACCTGTCTAGCACTGTCAGTGGAGTATGAAGTCCCCCACTATTATTGTGTTGCAGTCTATCTCATTTCTTAGGTCTAGTAGTAATTGTTTTGTAAATCTGGGAGCTCCAGTGTTAGGTGCATATATATTTAGGACTGTGATATTCTCCTGTTGGACTAATCCTTTTATCATGATATAATGTCCTTCTTGATCTTTTTTGACTCTTGTTTTCTGAAAGTCTGTTTTGTCTGATTCAAGAATACCTATTCCTGCTTGCTTTTGGTTTCCGTTTGTGTGGAATATCTTTTCCACCCCTTTACCTTAAGTTTATGTGAGTCCTTATGTGTTAGGTGAGCCTCTTGAAAATAACAGATACTTGGTTGGTGGATTTTTTTTTTTAAACCATTCTGCCATTCTGTATCTTTTAAGTGGAGCATTTAGGCCGTTTATATTCAATGTTAGCATTGAGATATGAGGTACTATTCTATTCATCATGCTAGCTGTTGCCTTAATACTTTGTTTTTTTTCACTGTGTTATTGTTTTATATGAGATTTACACTTTAAGGATGTTCTATTTTGGTGCATATCAAGCTTTTGTTTCAAGATTTAGAATTCCTTTTAGCATTTCTTGTAGTGCTGGTTTGGCAGTGGCAAATTCCCTCAGCATTTGTTTGTCTAAAACAGACTTTATCTTTCCTTCATTTCTGAAGCTTAGTTTTGATGAATACAAAATTCATGTCTGACAATTATTTTGTTTCAGGAGGCTAAAGATAGGACTCCAATCCCTTCTGGCGGGTAAGGTTTCTGCTGAGAAATCTGTTAGTTTGATAGGATTTTCTTTATAGGCTACCTGACGCTTTTGTCTCACAGCTCTTAAAATTCTTTCTTTCATGTTGACTTTAGATAGCCTGATGACTGTGTGCCTTGGTGATTATCTTTTTGCAATGAATTTCCCAGGTGTTTTTGAGCTTCTCATATTTGGATATCTAGCAAGGCCAGGGGAAGTTTTCTTCAATTATTTCCTCAAATAAGTTTTCTGAACTTTTAGACTTCTCTTCTCCCTCCAGAACACCACCTAGTTTTAGTTTTGGCCATTTTACAGAATCCCATATTCTTGAAAACTTTGTTCATTTCTTTTGATTCTCTCTTCATTATCTTTGTCTATCTGGGTTAATTAGAAAGCCTTGTCTTTGAGCTCTGAAATTCTTTCTTCTACTTGTTCTAGTCTGTTTTTGAAACTTTCCACTGCATTTTGTATTTCCCTAAGTATGTCTTTCGTTTCCAGATGTCCTGACTGGTTTTTCTTTATGATAGCTATCTCTCTGGAAAATTGTTCATTCATATCCTGAACTCTTTTTCCATTCTTTATGTTGGTTTTCACCTTTCTCTGGTATCTCTTTGAGTAGCTTAATAATCAGCCTTCTGAATTTCTTATCTGGTTTTTAAAGATTTCATCTTGGTTTGCATCCATTGCTGGGAAGCTAGTGTGATCTTTTAGGGGTGTTATGGAACCCTGTTTTATCATATTACCAGGATTACTTTTATGGTTCCTTCTTATTTGGGTAGACTATTTCTTCAAATTGTTCTTGAATTTAATATTGATTTGACTGTATGTGTGTGTGTGTGTGTGTGTGTGTGTGTGTGTGTGTGTGTTTGATGGAGGCTCACCCTGTCGCCCAGGCTGGAGTGCAGTGGCGTGATCTCTGCTCCCAGCAGCATCCATTCGAGGCTGACCTCAGCCTCCCAAATGCTGAGATTACAGATGTGAGCCACCGCACCTGGTTGACTGTTTTTTTTGTTTTTGTTTTTGTTTTTTTTAAGTTTCTTTTTTTCCTTCTGAAGGATATGACTTTAATGTTTATAGTTTATTATAGCCTAATTTGATTCTTGGTGCTTTTAGGGGTAAAGACTCTCTCTGTATGAGTTCCTTAGTTATAGAGAGTCTTTGTGCTCTGACTTTTCCTGACGCTAGTTATAGTAGTTATGTACTTGGTGTGTGGGCAAGTTTATTGTCTCCTATGGGGTTGGAATGGCAAAGATCTCTTGAAGCTTATTTTATTCTCTCATCGTGTACACTTTTTTTTTTTGTTTTTTGAGACAAAGTCTCGCTCTGTCACCCAGGTTGGAGTGCAGGTGCAATCTTGGCTCACTGCAAGCTCCGCCTCCTAGGTTCATGCCATTCTCCTGCCTCAGCCTCTGGAGTAGCTGGGAGTACAGCCTCCCGCCACCACACCTGGCTAATTTTTTTGTATTTTTAGTAGAGATGGGGTTTCACCGTGTTAGCCAGGATGGTCTCGATCTCCTAACCTCATGATCCACCTGCCTTGGCCTCCCAAAGTGGTGGGATTACAGGTATGAGCCACTGTGCCTGCCCATTGTGTACACTTCTTTTATTTATTTAATTTTCCTCCAGTATTTTATTTTGTGAGTTGATGATTTAGGCTTCAGGTAAGGGGGAGAGATATCCTTGGGTAGACACTGGTTGCAGCTGAAGCAGGTGGGTAGATGTAATACCCAATGGTGGGAAGAAATTCCAGTCTTGATGAAGTTGGCTAGGGTAGTTCTCAATTTGATGTGCTGAGGTTTTATCAGAGTGACGGGTGGGAGCTACCTCATCTCCCCTGCCACGCCAGCAGGAAAGCTATCCACTTTCTAGCCTCACTTCTGTCCCAGTGTTCCAGCTATTCAGATCAGACAAGCACCTCTTTTCATCTGTAGAAATGTTTATGTTCCAAGTAGAGAGGAGTTGTGACTGCCTTTCATGCAAACCTGAATCTGGGGAGTGCTCCTCCTGTGGAGATGCTGTCACCTGAATTGTTCTAGGAAGGCCATCTATAGGTGCATACATGCTGCATTCCTGTGGGAGAAGCCCCAGCTGTGTCTGCAGTAGTGTGCTGGAGGGGACAAGAACCCCTTCTCCAAGACCCTTCATGATCACAGAGGCTGCCTGCCTATTGGGGTAGAAGTGTAGACTTTCCCTACTGTGCCCAGCACTATAATTGTGTCTCTACTGTAAGAAACTCCTCACTAGCAGAAAGATCTGTGACTCAAGGTCTGCTGTTCAGATTTTTTTGTCCCATGGGGTGTTCCCTTGATGTGGTGCTCTCCCTCTCCCCCTAGGAATGGGACTTTATGAGAACCAGACTACAGTGATTGTTATTGTTCTTCTAGGTCTAGCCACCCAGTGGGGCTACTGACTCTGGGCTAGTGCTGGGGAATGTCTGCAAGTGATCCAGTGATGTGACCAGACTTCAGGTCTCCCAGCAGTGGATACCAGCACAAGCCCTGATGGAGGTGACAGGGGAGTGATGCAGACTCTGTGAGATTCCTTGGTTGTAGATAGGTTTAGTGTGCTGGCTTTCTTGTATGCTGATTATAATTTTAGTGAACTTGTTACGTGGACAGACTTAGGCCCTCTGGTAATAACTGAAGTCACGCAGTTGATTTCTCCTTCCTGGGTGCAGTGTTATTCTACCTAGAGGTGCCATAACGGACTGTGTCAGTTGGTCTCTGACCAGGAGGTGGCACTTGTAGAATAGCACCAGCCACAGTAGTAGCAGTGGGATTTGAGCTTGCCCTAAGTTTTCTGGGGGAAGTATTCTGATTTCTCATGCAATGGGCGGGGCTATAAAGCTCCCAAAAGTTTATGTCCTTTGTGTTAAGCTACCAGGGCAGGTGGAGGGGCACAACCAGGTGGGGGCAGGGTTAGATGGATCGGAGGGTCTAAGCTCTGACTCTCCTTCAGAAGGGCCTTTCCTGTGAGGGTTTGTGGGGTGATTATGGGCTGCAGAGGTAATGTTCCAGAGGGGAATAGAACTGCCTCTGCTGCATAGAAGAGTTTGCAAAGGGAGTGGGGGTAGCCAGTGGCAGTAAGCCTCACCCAGCTCCCATACAGTTGGTGAGGCCAATCTAACTGCCACAGTACTCCACTAACAGCAGCAGGTTTAGATGCAGGCAGTCTGCACACAGAACTGAGACCTGCCCCAGGCCATCAGCTTCCCCACAGAGATAGCAACCTCAGCTTTCAGGCCACACACCTTCCCACCTGCCCACAAGGCCAGTGCCCAGCTCCTGTGCTCACTTGTGTCTGCAGTTTACTTCCTGCTCCCTGCCACTTCCCTCTGCCACCATGCTGGTCAAAGGAGTTCTTCCCCACTTGAGATCATACCACAAAATGTAGTTGGGAACTTCTTTCACCCTGTGACCCCTCCCTGAGCTTGTTGGCTGACTTCCCCAGTGGCCCTGTAAGATATAGTCAGGAATGTCTTCCCTCGTTTCATGCTGGAGACTGGGAATGCCTGCAAGGCACTTTCAGCTGCTGCTTCCACTTTTATAGTTCATGTTGCTCTCTAAATCCATTCCAGTTCAGATAGGGTTAAGGCCTTATCCCATGGTCTGGATTTTCAGATTCCTTGGTAGGGATGTGTACTCTGGAGACAGACTCCCTCTCACACTCTGAGGACTTACAGTTTTTCACCAGTCTCATGGAGCAGGCTGCAGCCTGCCACTTCTTTCAAAGAATCTGTGGATTCTTTAGGTTTTTCTGTTAAGTTCCTGCATTGGTTCTTGGGGGAAAAAAATCACAGTGTGAAATTCTGCACATTATTCTGTCCTTCCAAGTGGGAGAGACATGCTAATACTGCCTCTAGTCTGCCACCTTGGAAAAAAAATCCATTTTGGATTTAAAAACTTTTTAAAGGAAAGAGAATGAAATTTACTAAATTCTAGAAAAGAAAGGACTTGAAAAAGAGGAAGAGGAAAGAAGGAAACACTAGAAATCATACATATCTGAGAAGTACAAACTAAATAGTAACTAGATGAGAAAATTGGGGCATTTCCCTGATTTGGTGAGGAACAGCCATGACCACCAAGGTGAGACCATTGGCTATCATATTTGCAGCTGTTTTCTGTGTCAATTCAGCCCTATAGTTATAAAAAACACTTGAGTGATTTGGGGGTGAACTGAGTCAATAAAAAGCTATCCTTTCAGTCTGACTGTTGCTTTACATCCAAGTCCCTGTCAGCTCTTTAGGGTAGCATGAGAACCCCAGGCCTTAAAATTCAAGTTTCAGCTAGTTTGCCTCCACAAGGCTTGAGAGACAAACCAAAGCCTTCGGGAAGTGTGTGTGCGTGTGTGTGTGTGTGTGTGTATAACAGTACACATTCTACAATATTTCTCTGTGATGATTTGGGTGGAAATCTCATGCATATTTGCCAATAGCTGTGGTCCCATCACTCCTTGTTGGATATGGAGCATCTTTATATGATCTTGTTCATAGACTTTGGTGGGTCAGATTATGAAATCATAACTCTTCAAAGAAAATCTTTGAGGGCAGGATGTAAAATCCACTGGAAATTACTAGGAAATATGAGGAGCTCTGAGTTCTGTTCTTAATTTTCCCAAAGCCTCACCCTATGACTAGAACAAGAGATTTCAGTGTTTGCTGGTGAACAATCTATCAGTTTGGACACTTAAAAATTTCTATGGAGTAAAAAGAAGTAGTCACATTTACCCATGTCACCACCAGTAACAAAGAATCCCAAGGTCCTGAGCCCTATGGCAACTTCTTCCTGACCTAAAACCCATTTGAGGACATCTGGGAACCCAGGTACTCTAATTTCTTTCATTCATTCAGCAGCATTACTGAATTTCAGTCCCTATGGGGGTTTCAGGAATGGCTGGGGATAGCCATTTTCTCCACTTCAAGCAGTAAAATGTGCTCCTTGCTATAGGCAGGAACAGCAGAAGTCTTAAAAGGTTTTAGATCTCAGTTCTCAGCACATGTTTACTTCACAGAGCAGTGTTTACTTCACAGCAGGCGATCAAGTAATGTTAAAGTTGAAAGAGGATCTGACTTTTAGGGTACACGAAGGTTTGACAATTTTCTTTAGACATCATTAGATTCTCTCTAGTGTATATGCTTTAAAAAAAAAAACCCAAAAAACAACCCTGGAATTCTTAGAATCCCAGAATTCTGGGAAACAAACAGAAAATTATCAGGTTGGAGTGATTCTGCTTCATGGCTCTCCATAGACAATTTAAAAGTGAATGGCTCTGTGGTTGGTCAAGCCACAGATGAGTTCCTTAGAGACCATTGGGAATGCATAGTTAAGGCCTGATGGTGATCAGGCCTGTTCTAAAGTGAGTTGTGGTGCTAAACACTGCACCACAAGCACACATGATGGAAATCTATCTTTGAGCCTAGAGTTAGTCCACCCTCCCTTCTTATGGTGAGCTCTAAACTGCTTTGCAGTGAAGAAAACATTCTTAATAAAGAACCCCACATGAGGAAGGGATGCCCACGGTGCCCTCAGAGAAGGCTGCTGTGACTCCAGAGGCTGTTAACATGCCTGGTTGCACCCTCTTGGAGACCATGTCCTTTTCTCCAGAGCACAGACCTTGCTATGCAGGGAAACAATTACCCATGTCTTCCTAGGCTTCATCAGTGCAGGGACTAGTTGTATTTTTATTCACTACTAGTATAATGTCTGACACAAAGTCAACACTAAGCACATAAATGAAACAGAGCTTCTGTGAATGAACTTGTGCTATCATTCTAGATGTAAGAGTCATAGTATCAAGGGGTCACTCAGAATACCTGCTGCTATTAGCTCTGTTGAGTTGCAATTCTGCTCACTCCTCCCACTATTAAAAGAAAACTAAAGGAAGTATATGTATTTATGTATGTGTGTGTACACACATCTGTATTATATATACATATGTGTATATGAGGCATATATACACACATTCATATATTCGTATTCATATTCATTCATATATGTGTGCATGCATCTACATACATACCTATATATGTGTATATATAGCAAAGTTATAAAAGCAAACAGCAAATTGAGACAAATACATGCAGTAAATATGAAAATATATAATATCCTTAATGTATGATGGGGAATATCAGCTAAGTAAAATGGAAAGAGAAAGAAAATTTGCTATTTCAAAGTTAATAGTAGCCTCTTTGTATATAATATGACTGCACATTGGGATTATCTTGGAAGATTTAAAACATTCTGATGCCTGAATCTGACCAGAAGGTTCTGATTTAATTGGTATGGGACATGGCCTGAACATTGAGTTTTCAAGATCTCTCCAGGTGTATTAGTCTGCTCGGGCTGCCATGACAAAATGCCACTGTGTGGATTAAACAACAGAAACTTATCTTCTCACAGTTCTGGAGGATAAAAGTCTGAGACCAAGGTGCTGGCAGCGTTGCTTTCTGGTGAGGCCCCTTTTTCTTAGCTTGCAGGTGGCTGTCTCTGTGCTGTGTCCTCACGTGGTCTTTCCTCCATGTGCATGGAGAGAGCGTTCTGGTGTCTTTTCCTCTTCTCATAAGGACTCTAGTTCTGTTGCATCAGGACCCCTCCCTTATGTCTTCATTTAACCTTAATTTCCTCTTTAAAGACATTATTTCCAAATGCAGTCATACTGGGTGTTAGGGCTTCAACATATGGATTTTGGGAGGACCCAATTCAGTCAATAACACCGATGTGGAGCTAAGGCAGCAAAGCATTGGTCTAGGGGAAGACAGCAAATCATTTTGAGGAGATTTTGTTACTGCTGTGAGAAACCACTCTGAATCTAAGGCAACTTGTTACCTCTTGCCCTAGAAGTGCCCCAGGGAAGGAGGACCTTTCCTTGTGATTTGACAGAAGATCACTGTGGAGAGGGAATGAGGGTCCTTTCATGAGGAATGGGATCAAGATTTTGACCCCTGATTTTTTGATAGATAACTTTCTAGCAGATTGAGATGATCTCAATGAAGGTCACTAGCAAGAAAAGATCCCAAAGTATCCCAAGAAGAATCTTTCATGAGAGAAGAGGGAGTCTGTTAATCTGGACCCAGTGTGAGGCTGTGTTTATAGCAGCAATTATAAAAACAGTGGCTGATTGCCCCAGGACTCTTTTACCCGAAGTAATTTTGTTGGTCTTGCTCAACGTGTTTGGCTTCAAAGTAGGTGGCATTCAGTGATGGATAGTCCCACCAGGGTGTCATGGGTGGGAAAACATCGGTTCTCTAATGGAAAGATGAATAGTAGTTTGGCAACAAACAGTAGATGTGCATCCTTCTTCCAACTCAGGTGTGAACTCCTTGAAGGCAATGACTGTACTTGGCTGTACAGTTTCAACATTCTTTGAAGATATTCAGTGTAATTAATGATCGGTTCACTGCACTCTTCTCAGCTGAGGCTTGGCCTTAGATGCTCAGTTTCCCTGCCTCCAAATTATTTTCTTGGATTTGTGAGTGATAAGTCATTGGAATGGAAAAAGTCTTCATACACAAGTACCTTCTATGTACTGAAAGAGAAAGGTAAGAGGTGCCTCAGCCTTAGTGTTCAGCTTCTGGGACCCTTTGAGCCATGGGGGCAGAGGCTGCTGGCACTCACCCTGGAAGACAGAATTTAATCCAGGTCTCAGCCATCCTTGAAGTCTTTTGCATGCTCTTGGTGAGTCTGTGTGAGCATCACTTCAGATGTGGTGAGAAGCTTACATGGAAACTATTACATCAAAACATTTCATTTAGTTGGGGGACTGTTTGGAAAAATCCTATTTTTTTTTTTTTTTGAAGGAACAAAGAGAAGTTGATGAAAAGATTTGAGGTTATAATGACCAAAGTCTCCATTGCCTTCCTTCCCTCCCCTCCCCTTCTTCCAAAATGAGAGAAAAGAAATAAAGCTAGAGAAATATCTGGAATATAATAAGTCTGGCAGGCCAGGCTTTTAGTGAGGATAGCGTGTCATTGTAATACCTTTTAATTACAGCTGTATAATTATAAATAGGAAAGAAATTAAAAGATGAAAATGTGGTTTGTAATGAAATTACCATAAATACCATGGCAAACTTTAAAGTCGTCTTGAAAATTCATAATATAAAAACATGAATGTGGAGGTTAATTTCTCCTAAAACTAGAAATTAAAATTTTGTGGACTCGTGGTCTTCCTTGTTAGCTTGGCATTTCCTCCTGAGTACACATAAGCACTATTAGTCATGCAGACATAAACAGACCTTTAAAGAGTTAGAGTCCTGGTTGGCAACCCTTATGTTCTCCAGGCCACTTGGGCAAGCTGACATATAAATGACTCAGGTTCCAAAGACAAATGGTGGAGACATGAAAAGAAAGCTAGTCCAATTGCCTGGACGTTTTTGATTACTTCTCCATTTGGAAGCAGGCGTGTGTTTTGTTTGTGATACACGAGTTTATCTAGCCTTCTTTATTTAAAAGCCCATTTTACTTCCCATTGAACTGACACATTTTCATGATTGAGGATAGGGGATCATAACTGCAAATTGCTACATTGGTCCTGAGGCCAAAACTCAAGGTAGTAGATTGGAGCACTTAAGACAGCTTACATCATCCTTTAGTGCCTTCATGTTTCCCACAGGCTAGCTCCTGTTTGTTGAAATACTGCTAATGGGGTCAATATCATGAGGTCAACTTCCTAAGCCTGTTCCTTAGCTGCACACTACTAAGACATCTTAAAAATGTGAAACCTTGATTCAAGGAGAGATCAAATAAGTGAGTCTGGCTCACTCACTATTGCAGACCTTTCTCTGACATCGTGAAAATGCTTAACACATGTCCAAGTGACGGTAAATTGTGCCCTTTTTTTGCATATGAAAGAGACTCTTTTTCTCAACCAAGAATAATTATTTTGCCATTTAAAAAAATACCATTGGCTTATGGGCTAGCACAATCAATTAAGAGGTGTAATTTTATGCCTCTGCAATGAATAAGAGGTTATGCTGTGATAACTACCTGAAGATAGGACAGCAAAGTAAATTTGAGGATGCCAAATAGAAAAAGATATTGAGGAATAAAGGGGGCAAATTGGAGAAGGCCTTGTATGCTGGACATTTTTTTAAAAAAATTATTATAGATAAGGAGACCCATGGAAGGTGTTTAGGCAAGGAAGTGACATGACAAAAGTGGTATTTTGGGATAAATTGAAAGAGAATAAGTAGGAAGGTGTTCACTGCCTGCCCTGTAGATTCTGTGGGAGCAGGAATACAGTGGCAACTGCCTGACCTTAGTGTGATTCTGTGGGAGCCCAGCTGTTGGGAAGCGACTACTAGGGCTGGGTAGAAGGTCTGGCTCCTGAGAGTTCTCTCCTCCCTCCTCTCACTGTCTCCACCCAGTGGGCCATGAGATTTCAAGTGAGGGATATAGACCTCTAAGCAGAGCAGTGCCCCAGGTGGAAGAAAAGGGGGTTCTTGGAGGGCAGAGGCACCTGGCTGGGGATGTTTGCAGCTCTGTGTCATAGTAGAGGTGAAGTTTGAAATGGGCTCGAGGGATTGGTCTCATTTCTCCATACCCCTTTTTAAACTCTGAGGAAAGGATCAATCTAAGACCTAGGTGACTTTGATTGGCCCCTCCATCCAGAGCCACTTTGCTAGCTAAGCCAGCAGATGTGCTGAATACATCTGGGGAAAAATACGGATAAATTAGAGGAGTTTGATTGCTATAAAAGGAAGATAAGCTGCACGACCTATGGCAAAGGAAGTTACAATTAGTGGTCCAGAGACATAAGAATCTAAAACAAACATAAATAGCCACAAAGAGGGGAAAAGAGAAAAATATCAGAAATAGCAAAAAGAAATGAGCATCACAAAGAATATTCAACTAGAGAATTTGGTAATAAGAAAGCAATAGATGAAACGAAGAACTCAATAAAGGGACCGAAGAGCAGAATGCAAATCTTGGATTAACTAATCAATGAGCTAGAAGTCTCAAAAACCCTAGGCAGCTGTAAGAAAGAGAAGGACTATAGTGTTTTTGAAAGGACAAAAGGTTAGCATTACCCTTGACAAGGATAGAAGAGGCCCTCAGGCCTAAAAATTAAGAAAAAAAATGAGGAATTCATAAAAAAGAGAATTAAACAATATGGAATATAGAAATAGAAATGTCAGCATGATAATAATCTCAGAATGAGCCTGGGCAAACATGGTGAAATTATAAAAAATAAATTTTTATTCTCTATAAAAAAATAAAAAATTAGTTGGATGTGGTGGTGCGTGCCTGTGGTCACAGCTACTCAGGAGGCTGAGGTGGAAGGATCGCTTGAGCTGGCAAGGTGGAGGCTGCAGTGAGCAGTGATTTCACCACTGTACTCCAGCCTCCAGCCTAGGCCACAGAGCGAAACCCTGTCTCAATTGAAAAAAAAAAAAAAGTCTCAGAATGAGAGACAAACAATAAACGGTAGTGAAAGACTATTTTGAATTAACGATAATCTATATAGAAATACAGATAAAAGCTTTAGATTGAAAGGGCTTCTCCAGTGTTGTACAGTAGAGATAAGAAAAAAAAAAATCATCAGGCCTGTAATCCCAGCACTCTGGGAGGTCGAGACGGGCGGATCACGAGGTCAGGAGATCGAGACCATCCTGGCTAACACGGTGAAACCCCGTCTCTACTAAAAAATACAAAAAACTAGCCGGGCGAGGTGGCGGGCGCCTGTAGTCCCAGCTACTCGGGAGGCTGAGGCAGGAGAATGGCGTGAACCCGGGAGGCGGAGCTTGCAGTGAGCTGAGATTCGGCCACTGTACTCCAGCCTGGGCGACAGAGTGAGACTCCGTTTCAAAAAAAAAAAAAGAAAAAAAAAGAAAAAAAATATCAGCATATTACATTATTGGGAAATTTAAGAACTTGAAAAAAGATTCCTGAGAGCGAGAGCAAATGACCTTGAAAGGAACAAGAATAAGCTGTCATCACACTTCTCAATAGCAACACCGGATGCAAGGAGACAGTGCAGCCATACTTCCAAAGCATGAGAATGCTGCTCCTGGGTTTTATACCAAGGTACATTATCACTGAAATGCAAGGGGTGAAGTGAAGATGTTCTTAGGGATGCAAGGTCTGAGAATGTTTATCTTGCAAGGACATGCTTTGAAATGCTGCTGTAGGACAAAAGATCATTCTAGGAGGATGTTAAGAATACTGGAAGTGTGTTAGTGCCCAGTTGGGAAGACAGAAATAATTTTAGATCATTCAAACTGAAAGGGATTTAATGTGGGGTGTTGATTCTAAAGATGTTTGGAGGAGCAAAAGGGAAAGGGTGCTCTACCCAGAGCTCAGGGAGCTGCTAGCATACCTGGGAGAGAGTGTATGAGCCACCCTCACTGGGGTCACTGCTGGGACCATGGAGCCATTGTCCACTAGTGCCACTGAAACCACAGGGCTGGCACTGAGCAGGAGCCACCTAACTCTGCTGCTGCAGCTGAGGCAGTGTCAGAAACAATGGCCCCAACGTTGTTTCTACTTGCCAGTCAGGTGCAGTTCCCCCAGATTGGCAGAACCAAATTTAACTTTAGCTGTCAAGGAAGTCTGGGGAATGTGGCTTCCTGCTTACCTGTCTTCCAGAGGAGAATATAGGACAGTGAGTATGGGATTAGGGCCAACAGACAAATATCTGACCTCGGAGCTAAGGATCTATAAACAAACTAGAAAAGTTAATTCCTGTCCAAATAAAGGGAACAAAGAAAGAAGACAAGACAGGCACACCCATTATAATCTAGAACAAAAACTGACAATACCAATAGACCAATACCAACATGACCAACTAAAGCAACTGTAAGATACCACTTCATGTACATCAGAATAGCAAATATTATAACATTGAATGATTCCAAGTGTTGGCAAGAATTTAGGGGAAAAAAGGAACACTCATGCATGTGAGAGCTAACTGGTGCAGGCACAATCTAGCAATACTTAGAGAAACCAAGGGTGTGTTTATATCCTGTATGATCCATCCAGCTGACTCCTGGGAATATATACCAGAGAAACACCTGCAACATATTCATAAAGGGCCATAATTAATTGTGTCCCCTGCTGCCTCTTATGTGGTAGGAGACATGTAGATGAGAAATTAGGTGTCTATCACTAGGAAGTTGAATAAACAAAATTTGATGGAGTACATACTATGGAATATACACCAGGTATATAGGAACACTATGGATAGACAAAACAAGGGATAAGTAAAAATACAGATGATCCCCAACATAGGATGTTTCGACATAGATGTTTTGACTTTGTGATGGATGGACATTGATACACATTTAGTAGAAACCATACTTCTAGTACGCATATAATCATTGTGTTTTTTGCTTTCAGTACAGTATTCAGCAAAGTATATGAACTGTTCAACACTTTGTTATATAATGGGCTTTGTGATAGATAATTTTGCCCAACTGTGGGCTAATGTAAGTGTTCTAGGCTAAGCTGTGATCAGCAGGTTAGGTATATTAAATGCATTTTCAATTCACAGTATTTTCAGCAGTAACAGGTTTATCAGGATGTAGCCCCACCATAAGTCAAGGAGCATATGTGATAAAAAGTTGAATGAGACTTTTAGCATAATTTACTATGAAAAATAACACATATACACAAAAATCACGACATGGCTTTTAAGAATAGTGCAGTGGGTTGAATGGAATGTCCACATTCCCAAAAGATATGTCCACATTCCCAAATTTGTGAATGTGATTTTTTTGGGTAAAAGGAGTATTTGCAGATGTAATTAAGTAAGAATCTCGAGATGAGATCATCCTGGATTGTCTAGGCGGACTTTAAAATCCAATGGCAAATGAGCTTATAAGAGACACACAATAGAGGCAGAATATGAAGACAGACAGAGATTGGAGTGATTTACAGGTTGAATGTACAGAGCAAGTATACAAATGTATACAGAAAGCAGAGCTTTGGCTAAGATTAGCTTTATGGCACAGATAAACTTATAAACTGTATTATATATAAGCCACAAGCCAAGGAACACATGGAAACACCAGAAGCTGAAAGAGGCAAGGAATGGAATCTCCCCTGGAGCCTCTGGAAGTTATGTGACCCTGCCAGCACCTTGATTTTGAGACTTCTGCCTTCCAGAGCTATGAGAAAATACGTTTCTGTGGCTTTACATCAACAAGTTTGAGAAAATTTGTTACAGCAGCCACAGGAAGCTAATTCAGATAGCTATCCAAGAACATATATTGGCACACATTAGAGTGTCTATGGTGAGGAAGTTTAGGGGAGTGGAGAGGATGAACATGGTAAAAATAAAATGAAAAAATGAGTCTTGCACAAATTAATGAGGCATATGACCAACTCCATGTACCTGAGGTTTTAAAAATGTAATTTCCCATTTCAATTTACCATTTCCTTTGCATTCTAGAAGGATTATGTATTTTCTATCTTTGCTAATTGGGGTTTTTTACTTTCAAGGAATAATCTGGTCATGGACTGTATATTTGTCCATAAAGTTTCCTGATTTTCATGATAATTGTTTTCAATAATAATTTCATAATTGGATGAGCTCTTCACATATAAGATTATTAGCTATAAATATATTAGCATATATAAGCTACAAATATGTATTATATATCATATTAGCTACAAATATACAGTATTAAGTCTGTTGCTTAGCTTTTTCCTTCTGGGTGATATATTTTTGACCTACACAAGTCTGGAATTGTTATGTTGTTAAATGTGTAACAGAGTGTTCTTTACAAGTTTACCTGCTCCATAAAGCAAATCTTAGGCAAAAGTCTGTTTTCTGTATACATTTATATACTTGTCTGTGTACATTTAATCTATAAATCACAGTAAAAGCAAATTAGCAGAGAAGGAAGTAATTGGTCTTGATTTGAAATCCTCCCGAATAAAATCTCTGCAACAAATAATAGCCCTAAGAAACTGTTGGCTGGTATTTACGGTGAAATTTCCTTTGTATGTTTCATTCTTCATTCATTTACACCCTTCAATAAAAGGTGAATTTGAGAGCTTCTTTGGGCAAATACTATTGATACAGACAAGATAATAAATAAGGACAGAGGCAATGATGGCCCATGGACTTCAACTTCAACAATGAAGATAATTCAAATGTGGGTCCCCTAGAACGTGAATTTTTGTTGGTTTGCAAACCTTATTTCTCACAATTCTGCTTGGCCACAAGAATTGAGACTCCACCTTCATGCTCTTTTCTGACTAGTTCCTGATGGTTCCGAATTGGTTTCCTGTGGCTGCTGTAATAGGTTACCATAAACTTCGTGGCTTAAAACAACACAAATTTATTCTATTAGAGTTCTGGAGGTCAGGACCATGAAATCAGTTTCACTGTGCTAAAGTTACAGTGTCAGCAGGCCTGGTTCCTTCTGGTGACTCTCGGGAGAAACTGCTTTCTTGCCTTATCAGCATCTAGCGGCTGCTTGTATTCCTTGGCTTGTGACCCTTTCCTCCATCCTCCCAGTGTATCACTACCATCTCTGCTTCCATCATCACATCTCCTCCTCTGACTCGAAGTCCTCCTGTGCTGCTCTCAGGAGGACCTTGTGATTACATCAGGCCCACCCAGATGATCCAGGATAATCTCCCTATCTCAGCATCCTTAACTTAATCACACCTTCGTGTCCTTTTTGCTAGATATGATAACATTTACAAGTCCGGGGATCAGGATAGGGACACATTTGGGGGCTGTTATTCATCCAACCATAGTTCCTGACCACAGAGAGGCATACATTCTGAATTTCAATCCCACAACACTGAAGGGCCTAGATTTGTCGTGTTGCAATGAGCATTCCTGTGGTATGTCTGGGGTGAGTACTAGGGCTGCTGTTAGCCCACCAAACCACAGGCTTCCTCAAGACCTGTCATGTTGGGTCACATTATAGAATTAATATTCTTCCTGAGGTTCTTTTTCCTGTTTATGACCCCAGGTCCACAGCTGGCCTAACCTTGGCAGCCTCCTACTCTGGTGGGCTGCATGGTGTCACCTCATTATCAGCCAAAACGGCCAGCGGACTGGCTATGATTCACAATGATGCCTCTGCTGACTGCAGTGGATGAGACCTCTGGATCTGGGCATTGGCTGTTTTGCAGCCCACATTCTTCTCTTCCCTTGGTCACATTACAGTTGCAGTATTATTACTGTTGGCCATTCCTTCTTGAGGACCAGGGTCACAGCCTTCCCTCTCCTGCTTTGTCCTGGCTCTCTCATCATGAGTGATGACAGCTTGCAACCAAACTGTGAATGCTGTCCTGGGAAATCTCTCTGAAGGTTTCTAGATCTCTAAAGCTATAGTGTGAGATTACAGTCAGCTCACCTGGGGTCTACAGAGGTTGGATAGCAGTGACAGGAGATTACTTTGGCAAACTGCGCACTGGGGTCTTCTTCTACACTGTTCCCTCTTTCCCTTTAGGACCTGTCCTCGCTCCAGGTATTAGGTAGCTATTGCTGTGTAAAAATTACCCCAAACATAGCAGTTTGAAACAAACATTATCTCACAGCTTCAGTGGGTTAGGAATCTACACGTTCTGGCTATAACTTCCTGTTCTTCACAAACCTACAGTTAAGGTATTGGCCAGGGCTGGAGTCATCTCAATGTTCAACTGGGGTTGGATCTGCTCCCAAGCTCACTCACATGGTTATTGGTAGGCTCAGGTCCTACTGGCTGGGAACACTGGGCCTCTCTATAGAGCTATTACAATATGGCAGCTTATCTTCTGCAGAATGAGGGGTGGCGGTGGGGGTGGAGGGAGAGAGAGAGAGAGACAGAGAGAGAGACTAAGACAGAAGCCATGATCTTTTTAATTACCTAATCTTGGAAGAGATTTTGCTTCTGCCTATTTCTATTTGCTAGAAGCTAGTCACTAAATCCAGCCCACACTCAAGGGAAATGGGATTACACAGGCAGTAAGTACCAGAAGGCAGGGATCCCTGGAGGCCACCTTAGTGGTTGCCTGAAACATCCCGAGAGGAAGTTAGAGAGAGAGAGAGAATACCATCTACGAGGAGTGAGCAGAGTCCACATGAGTTGAGAGGGTCCATAGGGACCCTGAAGATAAGGTGTGTCATGAGCACAGTTTCCTGGGACCTCAGTTGTGAGCATTGACTCATACCTCCATACATATTGCTCCCTTTCGGCCTGGGTTGCTCTCCGAGCTCTATTTTATTCCTCTGAAGCATGTAATCCCAGCTACTTGGAAGGTGGAGGCAGGAGAATCACTTGAGCCTGGGAGGCAGAGGTTGCAGTGAGCTGAGATTGTGTCATTGCACTCCAGTCTGGGCGACAAGAGTGAGGCTCCATTAAAAAAAAATAATGCATTGAGTTGATGTTTGAAAATATATTACAACAGATGGGAAAGGGATGAAACCACCTGGGAATCACTGCGTCAAAACAACTCATCTGGGCATGCATAAAATGTTATTTCATTTTTTTTTTCCCTGGAGAAGAAAGAACATAGACTACAGAGCTTGATGGATCCAATTTAAATTCCAGTTCTATCACTTATCAGCAGAGTGACCTCATGTTTTGTTTCCTCATTTGTAAAAATCTGGTAACAATACCTAACTCTCTGGGTTGTACTGGGATTGACCAAAACAATATATAAATGCTCCTCAATTCATGATGGGATTACATGCTGATAAACTGATCATAAAAGGAAAATATTGTATGTTGAAAATGTATTTAATATACTAACCTTCTGAATGTTGCACCTTAGCCTGGACTTACCTTAATCTTGCTCAGAACACTTACTTTAGCCTACAGTTGGGAAAAATCATCTAACACAAAGACTACTATAATAAGGTGTTGAATAGCTCATATAATTTATTGAATACTGTACTGAAAGTGAAACAGAATGGTTGCATGGGTACTTGAAGTATGGTTTCTACTAAACGTGCATTGCTTTTGCACCATCATAAAGTAAAAAAAAAAAAAAAAAATCATAAGTTGAACCATCATAAGCCAGGGACCCCCTGCATGTGAAATGCTCATGGTACACTGCATGGTACCCAGGAGGCGTTCTAACTACAGAGCTCTGTACCCTTCCTTTCCCTTCATTATCCAGATACCTGGTACGTGCATAGTGCTGACGTATCTTGGCATTGGCTAGCCAATTATCCAGAGCATCCCAGCATGCATGCAAAGAAAACTGCTCAGTGAGAATGGCTGTCTTTGTAAGGAGAATGTAGGGCTGGCTCTCTGCCTGGGATGCAGGGGTCAGTGGGGCTGCCGCCAGCCGTCTGCAGTGTTAGCCAGGGAAATCAACTCACAGTCCTCCTGGCACCTACTGCTGGACTTGGGTAAACATAATTACAGCCTTTAAAAAGACAAGAGGGAAAGCAACCAAGATCCCCACTCACCATGTAAACAGGATGTCCACTGAATGGCAGCGTGGAGATGTTTATGTTCTGCTCAGGGGACAATTGACAAAAGGTCTCTGGGAGCCTTTATTGCTGCCTGGGGCAGTGGCCTGCCAGCAGTGGTGGGGCTTGGGTTCTTCTGGCCTTTGTGTGATTGTGAATGCTGAGCTTCAGCTGAGAGCTCTGGGGCTGTGTTGTCTGTAGCTGGGATGCTGTCCTTTGAGACTCTGGGTTGGTTGCCTGCCAAAGGCCCTTCATACACATAAGGTCATTCTGGTGTCCAGTGCACAGTTTCCAGCAGGCCTCGGGTGACCTATGAAATAATGATCTTAACAACAGCCACCACTTAGAGCAAGGCAGTGGGCTAAATACTTCACATAGATTATCTGATTTACCTCTCATGATAACACTTTGCATAATTTTATCATCCTCATTTTATAGCTGAGGAGGCTCTGCAAATGTAGGCCACTGGATTTGAAGTCAGATCAGCTGGATCCTCAAACCTGAGCTTAATAGTTAGCGAGGTGAAGGCAGGGACTATCTGTCAGTTCAGCACACTATCTCTAGGGCCCAGCATGTGTCTGAGAAAACATTTATTGACTAAACGACTAAAACAAAAAATCTACCAAAATGCTGTCCTCCACTGACTTTCTGCAGCACATATTTTTTTTTTCCCCAGAGTGAGATTGTGTTGTACTATTTGTTCCACACGTCCCTGCTTCCACCGCAGTGACCCAGGGCACACATTGGTCAATGCTGGCTGCCGTCGAGTCTTGGATACAGACTGAGGCAAAAAGGCTTTGGAGTAATTGGACATGTGTCCAACCAAGGAGCCAAATCTTGCTTCAGTCCAGTTTTCTCTGGAATTTTAGGCAAGGAAAGCATCTTTGGGGCCATTGAACCCAGCCTGTTCCTGAAGGAGCAGAAACAGTGAAAGTGGACACTTGTCTCAGCTGGCCTCTGTCTCTAGCATGAAATTCCTGGAGAGTGGTTTTGCAGCCCCTCTTCCAGGACACGGGTGAGTTTGAATGGAGTTGTGAAGATAGCCTGAGCAGGTTTCTCAGAAATGCCAGGAAGTGGTCCCTCTACCTTTAGAATTCTAAATAGAATTGGCCAAGACTTGAGTGGAAGGGAGGAGGTAAACTTGTTTGTAGAAAGAACTAGGGCACTGACATGCCAGCTCCAGAAAACAGCATGGCTCTTCTCTAAAGTTTGAACTTTTAGATCAGAGGGAGATATAGCCTTCAGCCTTTCCCTTCTCCATTCAGGTCTCCTTGTGGAGAGACAATGAGTGGTGGTAGGAACTCCCCTGAAATGGATCTGCCTGGAGCTGAGGCCATAATTACCTCAGTGTTGCTAGCATGTCACAATCAAGAGCAGGTGGTTGTTTTTAAATGGTCCAAGTTGTAGGAATATCAGTGGAAAATAAAAAGCATTCCAAAGACTGCCCAGGTTGGTGGTTGTTTTTAAATGGTCCAAGTTGTAGGAATATCAGTGGAAAATAAAAAGCATTCCAAAGACTGCCCAGATTGGTGGTGTTTGTGTTGTTTGGGTGATGGTAAGATACTGAAAATGAAGAAGTCGTGTGTGTGTGTGTGTGTGTGTGTGTGTGTGTATCTTTGTTGTTGATGGTGAATTTTTTGTCATAGTAACCATTACTTTCTGAGCTATGGACCTCTGTCCCAAGATTCTGGAGCTGTAAGTTGATGAGGTTTCCTGTTGAGACACACGACACCTGCAGGTAGGCCAGGGATTTCAGGAAGCAGTCTGCGACCAAAGGTATCCTTCAATATCCTTCTCAATGGCCTCTGTTCCTATGTTCATTCATTCCTGCACCCAGCTTGGCCTTCTATCATCTTGCTGCCTCCTGTCCTGAAGCCCATGGCTGCGGGGGCTAAGCTCCCACTCCAGGAGGTTTTCTCACAGGGCCCAACCCCACACAGCACAGTGGCCTTGTCCAGCCCCACTGGCATGCTAGTGTGTGACATTCTCTTTATCTTTCTATATGAAGAGAAGTCCTATACTTGTTCATACCACCGTACATTTGGAACAGACCAGAAGGACGTTTCCTGGGCCTCTAACCACTTATTCTGCCCACATTTCCTATACAACCTGGCTTGGCGTTTCTACTTCCAATCTGCTTGAGTCAGTGCCAGATTTGGGGCGTGATGCTCTGCATGCGTGACCTGCTTCCTAGTCTCAGGGCTGCTTATACAACACACACACACACACACACACACACACACACACTCCCCTACATCCAAACTCTGGCTATGCTTAAAGAATCCTTCATTTGAGGGTATAAAAGTCGAGTATCCTGAGAAAAGGATGGGATGGGTTATTTTCTTTGGGTCAGTTACCTTTTAGTTTAATAAGCAATATCCAAGAGGCATGAAGATAACAGTCCCTGGTTGGAGAATCTCCGTTTTCTCACTCTTAATATTTCCCCTTTGAGTTGCCATTGGATACATACACTCCATCAAGTCTGGAGTCCAACCTCACAGGCATGGGTTTGGAACTAAGCTTCTGGTGACTGTCACATTGGGCAGGCAGTGGGGACCACAAAAGTTCCAGGTGAGCTGATGGGATTTAAAGAATAGTCTTGGAATTAGGGATGTGGAAAGTATCAACATTTATCTTTGGTATGGGTGGCCTTCCTGCTCTGGAACCAAACATTTTCCCTCAAGAAACTCTTTTTTATTCTCAAGTCACATCAGCCATAGTCACACATGGGATCAATCCCCTACTGGTTTTTATTATTGTGACTGGGAATTGTGGTTCAATCCACTCCACCAACCCACTACCCTCTAGCCTTATTGGCCTATTGCAACCTACTCATGTGTGTGGCCAGGGAGGGCTATGCTCCTTCCCTCTGGTTTCTGTTTTCCCAATGGTTTCCATGTGGCTGCTGCTGCTGTTGCTGCTGCTTCCTCTCGGCTCTGCCCCAGCTCCAGCCATCTTCCCTATCACTGGTGGTTGCTGCTTCTGCAGGACTCTGATTCTAGGAGTTTCTCTTACATGACACAGCTTCACAAAGCAGAGTAGCCTTGTCCAGCCTCCCTGGCATGCTAATGGGTGACACTGTCTTTATCTTTCTATATGAAGAGAGGTCCTGTACTTGTTCCTGCCACTGTACATTTGGAATAGGCTGGAAAGAAATTTCCTAGGACTCTATGCACTTCTGCCTACATTTCCTATACAATCTTGGTTGGCATTTATACTTCCAATCTGCTTGAGCCAGTGCTTGAGCTTGCTGCTCCATATATATGTGATCTGCTTCCTAGTCTCATGCCTGCCTATATAGCACAAACACTGGAGGTATACACACCTTCAAACCCCATCTATGCCGCCGTGGTTCCAGAAAGCACCATGATCCTTCCAAGCTTGGCTCAGGGTTCTTTCCAAATCAAAATGGAAGGACATTTTTTGCCTCCTTAAGCGACAGGGCTTTCCACCAACCTTCCAGTGGACACGTTCCTATGATAATTCAGTTTCATAACTAGCTTGCTAGAGTTCTAGAGAAGCACCCCAACTTCTGAATAAGTTCAGGTTCAAGAAATGAGGCAAGATTGTTAAAGTGTCTGAGGCTCTGATCATCAACCCCGAAGTTTTCCTTTTTCCCTCTCTCAGGGAGTCTGGAGCCCTCAGGAGTTGAAGCTTTCCTTCATGGTCTTCTCGAAAACTGTGAGTGCCCACGCATAACACAAAACTCCCATTAGCAGCATTTTCTTTCACAAGGAGACCCTTTGGGGCCCGTACAGATTTTTTTCAGGCTAGCCTCAAAATTATATTTTTTGAAAAAGAAAAAAGACATTATCTGTAGCTTGAGAGGCAGGAATCGTTTCTTTTTAAAATGCTTTTTTTGTACTTTCTAAGTTTTCTGCATTAAAAAAAAATAAGATTCAAAAAAAGCAGCAGATGTTTACTGTTAAACCTGAAAACACTTCTCAGCCTCACTCACTTAAGAATCTATATAGTGGGAATCATGTTTTCTAATGCCCTTAGGTGTCTTAAAAATTATCTGTTAGTTGTCAGTTAAATAAACACCCAGATGTGCTATTTTATAGATGATACAACATATCAAATTTACCCCTTTTTATTCTCTGTATTCTGCATGGCTCCTTGATCCCTAGATTTCAGAGCTGAACTTAAGTTCTTTGTCCAGCCAGGTCGACTATAGCAGACAGAGTTCTCATTCCCTCTCAGCTCAAAGAAATAAGTGACTGTTGTGGTTCATCTACGGGAGACTGTGCTAGCAGAGCTTCACTTTCCTGGACCTGCTACAGAATGAGATAGAAAGGGAAGGAGCTGTAGCCACAGCATCTGGGAAGGCTGTAGTTCCTGCTGATGCTCTTGGCTGAGTCAATAGGAGAACAAACATGAGGATCAAATGGATGCTCATAAGAGTCTTTGTGGAAGCTGTGGAGGTCAAAAAAAGAAGGGGATAGGATCTGAGTAGAAAGAGTCTAAAAATGAATTCAAATTCATTAGCATTGCTGGTGGAGACTGTTAATGATTCAAAGTATTTATTTGGATCAGAGAGTCACGGGACTGTTCAATTGAGTGTTTATTTAGAAAAACAGAGCTAGCAGACTCTTCAGAAAGTATAAATTGGGCTTTGGCAGGAAACCAGATTCTTTTTGCCATCAGAGTGTCATGCGAGTCTCAGGAATGGCAAACATCTGTTTGAAGGATATCCTGACCTTGGATCAGCAGAAAACTCAGAAGAAACTGCATCAGCATTTGATGTGTAGTTGTCATTTAAGATAGCAAGTGCAGTGGGCATCATTGTGGCCAAGTATTAACAATGGACCAACTATTCAATAAATATTTGCTGAATGTCTACTATGTGCCAGTTACTTCTATGTGCTGGGGATACAACAGTTAGTAGGACATACCTATGGCCCAAATAATTTATTGCTTCACAGAGACACTGGGATAAAAGTTCACAGTGTGTTATCATAAATATACTGTACATTTACCATGTTCTTTTCTTGTATAGGTTAGAATTTGGTGGGCAATTACAAGGATATAATATGCATTAGTGGGAGAAGCTAAGCCTAGCCACTATCTTGTACTGCCTAGTTAGCCATTTTTTTTCTCTTGACCATTTACTCATTAAAATATTGGCAGGCCCACTGAGGGTGGTTGTGTTAAATTAAAGCTATGAAAATATCCTGAGATTCATGAGCATAAGTTTGCTTTTGCACACTTTGTGCCAGATATTTTTCAGAACTTGTATTTCTTTTTTTCTTTCTTTTTCTTTTTCTTTTCTTTTCTTTTCTTTTTTTTTGGAGATGGAGTCTCACTCTGTCACCCAGGCTAGAGTGCAGTGGCACGTTCTCGGCTCACTGCAACCTCTGCCTTCCAGATTCAAGCAATTCTCCTGCCTCAGCCTCCTGAGTAGCTGGGATTACATACACTGGCCACCATGCCTGGCTAGTTTTTTTGTATTTTTAGTAGAGATGGGGTTTCGCCATGTCGGTCACACTGGTCAGAATTCGTATTTCTGATTTTATGTAGGTAAAATGGTAGATACATTATATATTATGTAATACCACTGATGAGTGCTACAGCAATATCTTTTAACTAAGATCTTAATATCTGTGCCATTAGGTGGGTATGAAAATTGACACTAATTGTGATAAAGATGATAAATAGCCCCATTATGCAATATGAAAAATAATAGTTTTCAAATTTTTAAAAAAATTTCAGAATTGGCCGGGCGCGGTGGCTCAAGCCTGTAATCCCAGCACTTTGGGAGGCCGAGACGGGCGGATCACAAGGTCAGGAGATCGAGACCATCCTGGCTAACACGGCGAAACCCCGTCTCTACTAAAAACACAAAAAAATTAGCCGGGCGAGGTGGCGGTGCCTGTGGTCCCAGCTACTCAGGAGGCTGAGGCAGGAGAATGGCGTAAACCCGGGAGGCGGAGCTTGCAGTGAGCTGAGATCTGGCCACTGCACTCCAGCCTGGGCGACAGAGCGAGACTCCGTCTCAAAAAAAAAAAAAAAAAAAAAAAAAAAAAAAAAAAAAAAAAATTCAGAATTATAGCCTGTAGTCCTAACAACTTGGAAAGGCTCAGATGGGAGGATTGCTTGAGCCCTAGGAGTTCAAGACCAGCCTGGGCGACATAGTGAGATCTTGTCTCAAAATAATTTTTCCAGAATTGTAGATAAGAAATGATGGACTTAGAGTATTAGTGAAGAGTATACACTATAATTCAAATAATTTATTGCTTCACATAGATACTGGAATAATAGTTCATAAAATGTGTTGCCATGAATGTAATGTACTTTTGCTGTGACTGTATCACCAGGTTTACCTAGAAAACAATAGACTTTTCCTTACAAACAAATTTAACTGGAGGAAAATCACCACCATCTCTTACTGAAGATGCTTTGCCATTCATGTTTGGGTTGTTTCCCATGTTTCAAGGCTGGTATTCCCTTGGGATCGCTATGCTAGTCGACTTCTTGTGAACTGTAATGTGGAATAGGAAACAGAATACCACCAGAGCCACACTAAAGCTTCTAAATTGGAGCCAGGAGGTAATTTATTTGATGCACTAGACAGCATAAAGCCAACATCCTGGCCTATGACCCCAGTGGTATCAGCATCAAATAGCTGGATGAAAGCAGGGGTGGGAGGGATACAAGGATGGGTTGGTGAATACAGCCCACTTGCCTCGAGTCTGCATTTGTGCATCCCAAACTTCTACCCAACTTTTTACTTTCTGTTCCCTCTATCTGGAACACACCTCCTTATGACTTTTGAAGAACCAGTTTCTTCTCATCATTTAAGCATCAGCTTTGATGACACCTCTGAGGGAGGCATTCCTTGACCACCTTATTTATGTATGTATATGTTTGAGACGGAGTCTCACTCTGTCACCCAGGCTGGAGTGCAGTGGCATGATCTCGGCTCACTGCAATGTCTGCCTCCTGGGTTCAAGCAATTCTCCTGCCTCAGCCTCCTGAGTAGCTGGGATTACAGGCACCCACCACCACACCCAGCTAATTTTTGTATTTTTTTTTTTTTTTTTTTTTTTTTTTTAGTAGACAGGGTTTCACCATGTTGCCGAGGCTGGTCTTGAACTCCTGACCTCAAGTGATCTGTCCACCTTGGCCTCCCAAAGTGCTGGGATTATAGGCACGAGCCACCGCACCTGGCCAACCACCCTATTTAATGTTGTCCACCTCCGGTCACTCTTTATAACATTACCTCATTTTATTTTCTTCAAAGCACTTCTATGCAATGATCTTGTCATTTGTTTGCTTATTTACTTGTTTATTATTTTTCTCCTTCACAGAGTAAAGACCCATCTGACTTGTCCATTGGCTCCTTAGTCCCTAGAGCAGTACCTGGCACATTAAGGGGCCAAATAAATATTTGTTGGATACATAAATGACCCTTGTGATATCACTAGTTTCCCTACTTTATAATGGCTGAGCCACTCTCATCCCAACATCTCAGTGATCCTTTTGTGACAAGTGTCCCAGAAGAAAAAATATTGCAAATGAGGAAAACATGATGGGTCACAAAGTGTGGTAGAATATTACATTGGCTTCACAAACTGTGAATCATAAATCATGGTTCCATCTGTTCTGTGACAGGGTGAAAACAGCAAAATTTTCCACAAGATAGAAACTAAAAACAAAGACAAGTCACAAGTTTCAACTCATGGAGTGCCTGTTACTATTATTTTGGATCATTTCCCCTGTCCTCTGTTCTTCAGCAACCATTTCAGTCATGCTGTGCCTTTCTGGAACAGGCTCAGGAATCTATTCATAGTAGATATTGGTTTCCTCCAATCTAAACATTTTTTGCCCTATAACTTCATGCTTGGCACAAATAAGCCACTCAACAAATATTTGTTGACTACTAACTGTAAATTCCACTATTATAAGTTTTTTCTTCTTTGATTTTTTTAAATAAAATAAAAATATCCTTTAGAAAAGGTAACCTGCTTATAAAGAAAGCCCATTTATTCACAATCTAGTATTTATCTCATTGAAAGATTTGATGGAGTATAGAGTACAGAACAGTTTTTTGAACATGGATTATTACTTGGGCAGGAAAACTCTGGGTGTGGCATGAGCTGTCCTGAGGAGTGATGGGATGTTTGGGCATGAAGAAAAATGAAGAAAAGTGTCCAAGACAACTGGTTCACATTGCAATTTTACTGAAGGTCAGCTAAGTGGAGAATGCTGTTCTGGGAGAACTGGATGCCTTCAGATTATGCCAAGTAAAGGCAAGAGGTCACCAGGACATCCTTGGGTCAACCAAACCACTGTCTTAGTATCTAGAAGAAATTAGATTAAAATGAAGAACAGTACACAGATGACATTTCTGAGAAGCTTCTCAAGAAACTCATAGCAGTGATTGCTCCTGGAGAACAAAAATGAAGGATGATAGGGTGGTGGGTGGGTCAGTAGAATTCTATATTCCTCCTCCTACTTTTTTCTAGAGTTTTAATTTTTCCCATGAGAAAGTATTTATTTCACAACTATAAAATTCAAAAATTGGTAAAAATCATTCCTTTTTAGATTTAGCCATATTAAAATTAATAAAATAATAATATCAAATAAATAAAAATAAATATCAAAACAAATATAATAAAATAGCACAGTGCTGTGGTTTGAATATTCTCAAACTCATATTGAAATTGAATTACCATTAGGATGGTATTGAGAGATGGGATCTTTTGAGAGTGGCTGGGTCATGGGGCTCTGCTTTCATAAATGGATTAATACTGTTATTGTGAAAATGGGTTCCTGATAAAAGAATTACTTTCAGCCCTCATTTTTCTCTCTGTCTTGTGTGCTCACCTTTTGATGCTTTCCCCCATGTTATGACACAGTAAGAAGGCCCTCACAAGATGCAGACCCTTAATCTTGGACTTCCCAACCTCCAGAACCATGTCTCTTTTCTTTTTAAATTTCTTAGTTTCTGTAGAACTCTGTTATAGCAGCAAAAAATAGAACAAGATATAGGAGGATGTCACAGCAAGGTTAAAATTATTATATCATGATAGAAGAGAAAACCTTGCATTTGTAAGACACAGTTATTCATGCAGTTTTTAAAATCTCTGTAGAATGTTGTTCAACCTTCTCAAGACATAATAGCAGCACTGAAAGGAGACCCAGTAGTGGTTCTAGAACACAGATCCTTCAGGCTTAAACTTCTCTGACATATGGACCCTACTCTACTCATTCCATTTTTCTTGTGACCTCTTTCCTTTTTTCTCTCTCTCATTACCAGTTTAGACTGTTGCCTCTCTGAGTGATTTGAATTCAAATCCCTCAAGAGAAGAATTGATTTGTCACTACATGGTATTCAGTGTAGGAATAATTTCCTGGCTTTCTTTATTCCCCTTGTATCTTTGCCATAAAATGCAATCAGCTAAGGGCATCTGTAAATGCATCTGATTTTTCAACCTCAAAGTTTCTAACACACACCTCCTGCACTTAAAAAATCCAAATACTAATTCCTTACGTTTAGAGCACACTAAATAGATTTTCAAGCCCTCATATGCACAGCCTTAGTTCATCTCTGGCACAGAGGGGCTCTCCTATTGTGATACTGTGATCTCCTTCTATAATGAAAAGGCTGTTTAAATCATAACTGCATGTAGGGAAAGAAGGTTTGCACACAGGTATGAAGGTATGATCTATAGCTGTTGGGGAGTAAAAGTGTTATCCAACTACTGTCTGCTTTTGGAACAGTGAACCTTGTTTAGTCTAGAAGTCACTGAGCAAGCAGGGCACCATGGTTGTCCCCAGTGAAATGCTTTCAATAATTGTGGTTTGTGTAAGAGAAGAGTTGTGCAGAGTTGGAGTGATATTAGAGTTACATCCAAAAAATTTGAGGGTTTTCTTCATTTTCTGCTCCCACAGTTTAGAAAGGGCAGGAGACTCGTGTGGGACAACTATATTAGATGTGCTTTTATTTGGAACAGAGTGGAACACAACAGAGACTGAGCCATCTTCTGCTCCTGTGCTTTTGTTCAGTGTTTTCACACATTAATGCTTGTCTGACTTCTCCTTAATTGTAGTAAGTTACAGCTGGCACCCAAGCCTTTCAGTAGTTTCAGTTTCTGAAAAACTCCTTGCAGGCAAACTTCTTGTAGGTTAAAAAACACAAGGAATTTACATTGAAATTAACAACACATACTTACTTTAAAAATTAACAGTATATATACATGCATGTAATTGAACCTTGGCAGAGAGACTTATCTGTCCACCAAAAATACATTCTTCCCCCTCTATAGGGGAGGCCTGAGCTCTGACATACAATAAAGAAGGGGAAGTGTCCTTGAGAGTCATTGTGCAGATAAGAGGCTGCATTTTCTACCTCTTTGCTCCAAATGTGAGCATGTGACTGCTTCTTGCCACACAAGTGAGATAATATGTATCACTTCTGGGCTGGGAACATCTGCATTGAACTGAATAACGAAAAAAAAAAAAAAAAAACCCCTTTATTTTGCAAAGGTACTGAGATTTGAGGTTTATTTATTTCTTAAACTGAGGGTCAGGAAACTTTTCTGTAACTAGCCAGATAGTAGATATTTCGGGCTTTGTAGGACACATACAGTCTCTGTCTCACATTGTTTCTTCTTTTTTAAAAACTACTCTTGACTCACAAGTTATACAAAAACAGCTGCAGGTTTAGCTAATTCAAGTTTTTAATACAATAAAAAACAACAAAAAACTCACACGATGAAAACAATGCAAATGGTGCATGAGATGTCACTACTATTAACTAGCAACCTATGAGAACTCAGGGAGAAGACCTTTAGGGCACCTTGGCCCACCATTCCACCGTGAAAATAACTGTACTGTGGCTCTCCCATTGTGGTGCTTAAGTGCTCCCAAGTCAGTACTATTTAAATTGGTTCTCATAAATACAGGAATGCCTCCAAAGTTAAAGTTGAAGTGAGAGGTGACAACGTGCTAGCAGCCCGCGCGCTCGGTGCCTCCTCGGCCTCGGCGTCCACTCTGGCGGCGCTTGAGGAGACCTTCAGCCCGCCACTGCACTGTGGGAGCCCTCTCTGGGCTGGCCGAGGCCGGAGCCAGCTCCCTCTGCTTGCGGGGAGGTGTGGAGGGAGAAGCGCGGGTGGAAACCAGGGCTGCCCAGGGCGCTCACAGCTCGGTGGCCGCGCACTCGGAGCAGCCGGCCCGCGCCGGTAGTGAAGGGCTCAGCGCCTGGGCCAGCAGCTGCAGAGGATGGGCCAGGTCCCCCAGCACTGCCAACCCGCCGGGCCATGCTCAAATTCTCGCTGGGCCTTGGCCGCCTCCCTGCAGGGCAGGGCTCGGGATCTGCAGCACGCCGTGCCCGAGCCCCTCCACCCTCCACCGCCCCGGTGGGCTCCTGTGGGGCCCAAGCCTCCCCAGGGGCGCTGCCCCCTGCTTTGTGGCGCCCCGTCCCATGACTGCCCAAGGGCTGAGGAGTGCTGGCACAATGGCACGGGACTGACAGGCACCTCCGCCTGCAGCCCCCAGGCACCACCCACTAAGTGAGGCCAACTGCGCTCCTGAGTCGGGAGGGGACTTGGAGAACTTTTATGTCTAGCTGGAGGATTGTAAATGCACCAATCAGCACTCTGTGTCTAGCTCAGGGATTGTAATTGCACCAATCAACACTCTGTCAAAACGGACCAATCAGCTCTCTGTGAAATGGACCAATCAGCAGGATGTGGGTGGGGTCAGATAAGGGAATAAAAGCAGGCTGCCCGAGCCACCAATGGCAACCATTGGGGGTGACCTGAGCTGGGGTGGTAGCTTTGTTCTTTTGCTGTTTGCAATAAATTTTGCTGCTGCTTACTTTTTGGGTGCATACCGGCTTTATGAGCTGTAACATTCACCTCCAAGTTCTGCAGTTTGACTCCTGAAGACAGCAAGACCACGAACTCCCCCAAAGGAATGGACAACTCCAGATGCACGACGTTTAAGGGCTGTAACACTCCCCACAAAGGTCTGGTGCTTCATTCCTGAAGTCAGTGAGACCATGAACCCACCCAGAAGGAAGAAACTCCGGGCACATCTGAACATCTGAAGGAGCAAACTCTGGACACACCATCTTTAAGAACTGTAGCACTCACCGCCGGGGTCTGCGGCTTCATTCTTGAAGTCAGTGAGACCAAGAACCCACCAATTCTGGACACAGAATCAGTACATGAAATTAATAGAAAAGTTAAATTCCTACATCCTTAATTGGAGTACCTCAGAGTATGGCTGCTTTACTGCTTTCTCTCCCACTTTCTCAGCTTTGTCATCATACAGTATTTCTTATACTATTGCTATACCTAGTTCAGCGCTAGATCTGACTGGAGTCTTCCAACAATGCCTGGACATCCACCAGCAGATCTTGAAGCTCTGTGTGGTAAGACTCCAAGGTAGCATCTACATTTCCTGGGCTCCAACTCTCACACGACTTCTCATGGTTGCCAGACTCCTTATTGGTATGCGGGTGTTGTCAGGCTTGGCACCTTCCATTCCACCCCGGTCCTTGTCTCAGTTGGCACAGAACCCAAGACCACACAAAACTTCTAGGAAAGTTATTGTCCAACAATAAAGTGAACAAATGGTGGATTATTCTGCAGCAACAACAATGGAAATTTGGAAGAATTGAAAATAGTGTGCGAGAAAGCTCATAACAGTATATTACATAAGAAGATTGCAAATTATATATTCAAAATGAATTTAACTGTGTAAAAACAAAGACTTGAAGGAAGTACACTAAAATGTTAACAGTGGTATTCCTGGGTGGTAGATTATGAGGTTTTTTTTTTTTGTGATAGAGTCTCCATCTGTTGGCGGACTAGAGTGCAGTGGTGCAATCTCGGCCTACTGCAACCTCTGGCTCCCTGGTTCAAGCTATTCTCCTGCCTCAGCCTCCCTAGTGGCTGGGATAACAGGCACGTGCCACCATGCCTTGCTAATTTTTCTATTTTTAGTATAGGGGGTTTTCACCATGTTGGCCAGGATGATCTTGATCTCCTGACCTTGTGATCCACCTGCCTCGGCCTCCCAAAGTGCTGGGATTACAGGCGTGAGTCACTGCGCCTAGGCTTATGAATGATTTTAAAAAAATATTATTTTCTGTGTTTCTTGAAAATATGTACAAATGATTGAGGTTTTTTTTGTTTTTTTTGTTTTTTTTTTTTTAAGACTAAGAAAATAAAAAGTAGTTCTTCCTACAAAATCTTTGGAGAGCTCTGCTGTCCAGAAGGAGTTCCCAGCCCAAGTCCCGCCCTCTGAGGGCTTAGCTGGGAGAGGAACAAAAGTCATCCTCAAATCTATGTTCAGAACAGGAGCAGGACAGGGAAGAGGAGGATGAATGGGAATCCGACTTAACAATAAGGTTTGAACCAGAGGGAATGTGGAGACCCAGAGCAACCTTGGTTTGGTGCGATCCATTTCTTCCTGCCTGCAAGTATTCAACTTGTTTCAGATCCAGTTTCTTATCTCAGCATATGCCCTGCACACTCTGCTTGTTCTCCATGCCCTCTCTTCACTCTTTAAGTCGTGGCACTGGAAACAAAGCAAGAGAGGCTTTCAGACTAAAGCTGTGTGCTCAGCTGTTCTCACCCTTCCACATTGAGGGTCAGGGCAGAAGCCCCTCTGCACTCTGTTCCTGCACCCCCACACCCACGGAACAGCTCTTTCATGATGCCTCTCATCTTTCTTGAGGGACCACTATGGGGCTATTCTGCGTCTATCCCCATAGCTCATTGTTTCACTTGTTTGTGCACATGTACTCACATGTATGCAAGTGCTCCTGAAAACATTTATTGGAACACATGCTTAGGCATAGCCTTCATTTATTCTGCCAGTTAACAAATTTCCCCTCTGCTTTGTGTGATTGCTGCACTTGGGGACAAATATGCAGGCTGAGGGAACAGTAAGTACAAAGGCCCTGAGTCAAAAACAGGTTTGATTCTTGCCCTCCAGTTGTTCCCATTGTAGTGAAAGAGATCAGTAAACAGGTAAATGCAATGCTGCACTATAGACATTTATCACTTAGCATTTATAATTAACATTGACATTTAAAACTGTATTGTTATTTATCGTCTTGGTCCCCGACAGAAAATAGGCTTCATGAGGGCAAAGGTTTTTGCATTATTTTGTTCATTCAGTGTCTCTAGGACCTCAAAGAGCTATAGGCACATAGTAGATGCTCAGTGTTGTTTGAATGGAAGAAAAAACCCCACATTTATCCTTCTGCTCCCATTTTCCCTCCCCAGAGGCAACCAGTGTTATTAAGCCCTGGGAGGAGTGTATTATTTCAACAGACCACCACGCTCTCCACCAGACTTTGACTTTGGGACTGCAGGTGAGTCTCTGAGTATCCCACAATTTGGGGGATTCTACTTGCCAGGAGGTGTAGGGTGCTGTCCACCAGCTGTAATGTTGGCTGCAATTGGCTCTGGTCCTCTGAGTCTCATAAGGACCTGGCTACCCTTTTTGACTGTGGTGCAAAGGAGGAATCAGGCACTGGCTAAACTCTGGAGACTGCATTCAGACTTTGTTGGGGACTTGGCATTTAGGAAAATACATGCCTGCTACCACATATCGTGAGGCCTTCTCCTTCAACTCAAGGCCTAATCTTGATAGGCAAGGGACCTGGCAGGAGATAGTCTCTGTATGTGAATGTGTAAAACCTGAGCTGCATGGAGCCCTCAGTGCCACAAATGTTAGGAGCCTCTGCTCTTGGAGTGGACTTGATGTATGACCCTTGAGCAGGACCCTGACGAAGGACCAAATTACAGGGTCAGGGTCCTGGTTTCTATCTCAGAAGAAATATCTTTTTCAATACTCAAGTATCCACAGAGTGTCTGAAGAGTCAAATTGAATTTTCCATTGTTCCCTTTTTGGATGAGGAAGGCCTGAATTTTATACTTGGAGCAATTTACAATTTATAATTTACAAGTATTAAGGAAATAAATTAATAATTACTAAACATCCATTATCCTTGATGGATTAATTATAAACTATGGTCCAAAAAGTTTAAAAGTGCCCAAGACCACACAGTTATTAAGACCTCAAAGAGCTACAGGCACCTAGTAGTTGCTCAATGTTGTTTGAATGGATGATTAAAAAACCCACATCTATTTATCCCTCTGCTCCCATTTTCCCTCCCCAGAGGCAACCAGTGTTGTTAGGCCCTGGGAGGAGTGTGTTATTTAAAGAGACCACCAAGTTTTCCAACAAGCTTTGACTTTGGGACTGCAGATGAGTCTCTGAGTGTCCCACAATTTGAGAGGTTCTACTTGCCAGGAGGTATGGGCCACTTAATTAGTTTTAGAAAATTAGAGCAGAATTTCTTGCCTCCAAGCAAATCTCCCAAAAACGTTATTTCAATCTGATGCCTCCGAGTCCCCATTTATGTTTCATTTTGTTTCTGTAAATCCATTGGGTTAAATTACTACATTTTTGGATTCTGAGTATCTTTCATAAAGCCTAACACATCATAGACTCAACAAATCTTTGTTAATAAACATAAGAGGCTGGGCACGGTGGCTCACGCCTGTAATTGCAGCCCTTTGGGAGGCTGAGGTGGGCAGATCACCTGAGGTCAGGAGTTCAAGACCAGCTTGGCCAACATGTGAAACCCCGTCTCTACTAAAAAAATACAAAAATTAGTCAGGCATGGTGGTGTGCATCTGTATTCCCAGCAACTTGGGAGGCTGAGGCAGGAGAACCGCTTGAACCTGGGGGAAGGAGGTGGCAATGTCAAGATTGTGCCAGTGTACTCCAGCCCGGATGACAGAGTGAGGCTCCATCTCAAAAAATAGACAAAAATAAAAATAGAAGAAAAAATCTTAGTCACAAAGACTTTTTTTCTTAAATTTCCAACTTTTAAGTTCAGGAGTACATGTAGAGGATGTGCAGGTTTGTTACATAGGCAAACGTGTGCCATGGTGGCTTGCTGCACAGATCATCTCATCACGTAGGTATTTAAGCCCAACATCCACTAGCTATTCTTCCTGATCCTCTCCCTTCTCTCACCCACTGTCCTCCAACAGGCCCCAGTGTGTGTTGTTCCCCCGTGTGTCCATGTGTTCTCATCATTTAGCTCCCACTTATAAGTGAGGACATGTGGTATTTGGTTTTCTGTTCCTGTGTTAGTTTGCTAAGGATAATGGCCTCTAGCTCCATCCATGTCCCTGCAAAGGACATGATCTTGTTCCTTTTTAATGGCTGGATAGTATTCCATGGTGCATATGTACCACATATTCTTTATCCAGTTTATCATTGATGGGCATTTAGGTTGAGAGCATGTCTTTGCTATTGTGAATAGTGCTGCAATGAACATATGTGTGCATGTGACTTTATAATAGAACAATTTCTATTCCTTGGGGTATATATCCAGTAATGGGATTGCTAGGTTGGATGTTTTTGTCTCTGGGTCTTTTTGGAATAGCCACACCGTCTTCCACAATTGTTAACTAATTTACACTCCCACCAACAGCGTAAAAGTGTTCCTGTTCCTCCACAACCTTGCCAGCATCTGTTGTTTTTTGACTTCTTGATAATAGCCATTCTGTGCCAGGAGCGGTGGCTCACACCTGTAATCCCAGCATTTTGGGAGGCTGAGATGAACAGATCACATGAGGTCAGGAGTTGGAGACCAGCCTGGCCAACATGGCAAAATCCTGTCTCTACTAAAAATACAAAAATTAGCTGAGCATGGTGGTGCACATCTGTAATCCCAGCTACTTGGGATGCTGAGGCACGAGAATTGCTTGAATCCGGGAGGTGGAGGTTGCAGTGAGTCAAGATCATGCCACTGCACTCCAGCCTGGGCAACAAAGCAAGACTCTACCTCAATAATAATAATAGTAATAGCCATTCTGACTGTAGTGACATAATATGTCATTGTGGTTTTGATTTGCATTTTTCTAATGATCAATGATGTTTAGCTCTTATGTTTTTTGGCCTCATGTATGTTTTTTGAGAAGTGTCTGTTCATGTCCTTTGCTCACTTTTTTTTTTTTTTTATTATACTTTAAGTTCTAGGGTACATGTGTACAACATGCAGGTTTGTTACATATGTATACTTATGCCATGTTGGTGTACTGCACCCATCAAGTCGTCAGCACCCATCAACTCATCATTTACATCAGGTATAACTCTCAGTGCCATCCCTCCCCACTCTCCCCTCCCAATAATAGGCCCTGGTGTGTGATGTTCCCCTTCCCGAGTTCAAGTGATCTCATTGTTCAATTCCCACCTATGAGTGAGAACACGCGGAGTTTGGTTTTCTGTTCTTGTGATAGTTTGCTGAGAATGATGGTTTCCAGCTGCATCCATGTCCCTACAAAGGACACAAACTCATCCTTTTTTATGGCTGCATAGTATTCCATGGTGTATATGTGCCACATTTTCTTAATCCAGTCTGTCACTGATGGACATTTGGGTTGATTCCAAGTCTTCGCTATTGTGAATAGTGCCGCAATAAACATACGTGTGCATGTGTCTTTATAGCAGCATGATTTTTAATCCTTTGGGTATATACCCAGTAATGGGATGGCTGGGTCATATGGTATTTCTAGTTCTAGATCCTTGAGGAATCGCCATACTGTTTTCCACAATGGTTGAACTAGTTTACAATCCCACCAACAGTGTAAAAGTGTTCCTATTTCTCCACATCATCTCCAGCACCTATTGTTTCCTGACTCTTTAATGATTGCCATACTAACTGGTGTGAGATGGTATCTCGTTGTGGTTTTGATTTGCATTTCTCTGATGGCCAGTGATGATGAGCATTTTTTCATGTGTCTGTTGGCTGTATGCATATCTTCTTTTGAGAAATGTCTGTTCATATCCTTTGCCCACTTTTTGATGGGCTTGTTTGTTTTTTTCTTGTAAATTTGTTTGAGTTCTTTGTAGGTTCTGGATATTAGCCCTTTGTCAGATGAGTAGATTGCAAAAATTTTCTCCCATTCTGTAGGTGCCTGTTCACTCTGATGGTAGTTTTTTTTGCTGTGCAGAGGCTCTTTAGTTTCATTAGATCCCATTTGTCAATCTTGGCTTTTGTTGCCATTGCTTTTGGTGTTTTAGACATGAAGTCTTTGCCCATGCCTATGTCCTGAATGGTATTACCTAGGTTTTCTTCTAGGGTTTTTATGGTATTAGGTCTAACATTTAAGTCTGTAATCCATCTTGAATTAATTTTCGTATAAGGAGTAAGGAAAGGATCCAGTTTCAGCTTTCTACTTATGGCTAGCCAATTTTCCCAGCACCATTTATTAAATAGGGAATCCTTTCCCCATTTCTTGTTTCTCTCAGGTTTGTCAAAAATCAGAAGGCTGTAGATGTGTGGTATTATTTCTGAGGGCTCTGTTCTGTTCCATTGGTCTATATCTCTGTTTTGATACCAGTACCATGCTGTTTTGGTTACAGTAGCCTTGCAGTATACTTTGAAGTCAGGTAGCGTTATTCCTCCAGCTTTATTCTTTTGACTCAGGATTGTCTTGGCAATGTGGGCTCTTTTTTGGTTCCATATGAACTTTAGTTTTTTCCAATTCTGTGAAGAAACTCATTGGTAGCTTGATGGGGATGGCATTGAATCCATAGATTACCTTGGGCAGTCTGACCATTTTCACAATATTGATTCCTCCTATCCATGAGCATGGAATGTTCTTCCATTTGTTTGTGTCCTCTTTTATTTCACTGAGCAGTGGTTTGTAGTTCTCCTTGAAGAGGTCCTTCACGTCCCTTGTAAGTTGGATTCCTAGATATTTTATTCTCTTTGAAGAATTGTGAATGGGAGTTCACTCATGATTTGGCTCTCTGTTTGTCTGTTATTGGTGTATAGGAATGCTTGTGATTTTTGCACATTGATTTTGTATCCTGAGACTTTGGTGAAGTTGCTTATCAGCTTAAGGAGATTTTGTGTTGAGACAATGGGGTTTTCTAAATATAGAATCATGTCATCTGCAAACAGGGACAATTTGACTTCCTCTTTTCCTAATTGAATACCCTTTATTTCTTTCTCCTGCCTGATTACCCTGGCCAGAACTTCCAATATTATGTTGAATAGAAGTGGTGAGAGAGGGCATCCCTGTCTTGTGCCAGTTTTCAAAGGGAATGCTTCCAGTTTTTGCCCATTCAGTATGATATTGGCTGTGGGTTTGTCATAAATAGCTCTTATTATTTTGAGATAGGTTTCATCAGTACCGAATTTATTGAGAGTTTTTAGCATGAAGGGCTGTTGAATTTTGTCACAAGCCTTTTCTGCATCTATTGAGATAATCATGTGGTTTTTGTCTTTGGTTCTGTTTATATGCTGGATTACGTTTATTGATTTGCGAATGTTGAACCAGCCTTGCATCCCAGGGATGAAGCCCACTTGATCATGGTGGATAAGCTTTTTGATGTGCTTCTGGATTCGGTTTGCCAGTATTTAATTGAGGATTTTTGCATCAATGTTTATCAGGGATATTGGTCTAAAATTCTCTTTTTTTGTTGTGTCTCTGCCAGGCTTTGGTATCAGGATGATGTTGGCCTCATAAAATGAATTAGGGAGGATTCCCTCTTTTTCTATTGATTGGAATAGTTTCAGAAGGAATGGTACCAGCTCCTCCTTCACCTCTGGTAGAATTCAGCTGTTAATCCATCTGGTCCTGGACTTTTTTTTGGATGGTAGGCTATTAATTATTTCCTCAATTTCAGAGCCTGCTCTTGGTCTATTCAGGGATTCAACTTCTTCCTGGTTTAGTCTTGGGTGAGTGTAAGTGTCCAGGAAATTATCCATTTCTTGTAGATTTTCTAGTTTATTTGCGTAGAGGTGTTTATAGTATTCTCTGATGGTAGTTTGTATTTCTGTGGGGTTGGTGGTGATATCCCCTTTAACGTTTTTTATTGCATCTATTTGATTCTTCTCTCTTTTTTTTCTTTACTAGCCTTGCTAGTGGTCTATCGATTTTGTTGATCTTTTCAAAAAACCAACTCCTGGATTCATTGATTTTTTGGAGGGTTTTTTGTGTCTCTATCTCCTTCAGTTCTGCTCTTATCTTAGTTATTTCTTGCCTTCTGCTAGCTTTTGAATGTGTTTGCTCTTGCTGCTCTAGTTCTTTTAATTGTGATGTTAGAGTGTCAATTTTAGATCTTTTCAGCTTTCTCTCATGGGCATTTAGTGCTATAAATTTCCCTTTACACACTGCTTTAAATGTGTCCCAGAGATTCTGGTATGTTGTATCTTTGTTCTCATTGGTTTCAAAGAACATCTTTATTTCTGCCTTCATTTTGTTATGTACCCAGTAGTCATTCAGGAGCAGGTTATTCAGTTTCCATGTGGTTGAGCGATTTTGATTGAGTTTCTTAGTCCTGAGTTCTAGTTTGATTGCACTGTGGTCTGAAACAGTTTGTTACAATTTCTGTTCTTGTACATTTGCTGAGGAGTGCTTTACTTCCAATTATGTGGTCAATTTTGGAATAAGTGCGATGCGGTGCTGAGAAGAATGTATATTCTGTTGATGTGGGGTGGAGAGTTATGTAGATGTCTATTAGGTCTGCTTGCTGCAGAGATGAGTTCAATTCCTGGATATCCTTGTTAACTTTCTGTCTCGTTGATCTGTCTAATGTTGACAGTGGAGTGTTGAAGTCTCCCATTATTATTTTATGGGAGTCTAAGTCTCTTTGTAAGTCTCTAAGGACTTGCTTGATGAATTTGGGTGCTCCTGTATTGGGTGCATATATATTTAGGATAGTTAGCTCTTCCTGTTGAATTGATCCCTTTACCAATATGTAATGGCCTTCTTTGTTTCTTTTGATCTTTGATGGTTTAAAGTCTGTTTTATCGGAGACTAGGATTGCAACCCCTGCTTTTTTTTGTTCTCCATTTGCTTGGTAGATCTTCCTCCATCTCTTTATTTTGAGCCTATGTGTGTCTCTGCATGTGAGATGGGTCTCCTGAATGCAGCAGACTGATGGGTCTTGACTCTTTATCCAATTTGCCAGTCTGTGTCTTTTAATTGGATCATTAGTCCATTTACATTTAAGGTTAATATTGTTATGTGTGAACTTGATCCTGTCATTGTGATATTAGCTGGTTATTTTGCTCGTTAGTTGATGCAGTTTCTTCCTAGCACCGATGGTCTTTACATTTTGGCATGTTTTTGCAATGGCTGGTACCGGTTGTTCCTTTCCATGTTTAGTGCTTCCTTCAGGATATCTTGTAGGGCAGGCCTGGTGGTGACAAAATTTCTAAGCATTTGCTTGTCTGTAAAGGATTTTATTTCTCCTTCACTTCTGAAACTTAGTTTGGCTGGATACGAAATTCTGGGTTGAAAATTCTTTTCTTTAAGAATGTTGAATATTGGCCCCCACTCTCTTCTGGCTTGTAGGGTTTCTGCTGAGAGATCTGCTGTTAGTCTGATGGGCTTCCCTTTGTGAGTAACCTCACCTTTTTCTCTGGCTGGCCTTAACATTTTTTCCTTCATTTCAACTTTGGTGAATCTGACAATTATGTGCCTTGGAGTTGCTCTTCTCAAGGAGTATCTTTTTGGCATTCTCTGTATTTCCTGTATTTGAATGTTGGCCTGCCTTACTAGGTTGGGGAAGTTCTCCTGGATGATATCCTGAAGAGTGTTTTCCAACTTGGTTCCATTTTCCCCCTCACTTTCAGGCACCCCAATCAGACATAGATTTGGTCTTTTCACATAATCCCATACTTCTTGAAGCCTTTGTTCATTTCTTTTTCCTCTTTTTTCTTTAGACTTCTCTTCTCGCTTCATTTCATTCATTTGATCCTCAATCGCTGATACTCTTTCTTCCAGTTGATCGAGTTGGTTACTGAAGCTTGTGCATTTGTCACGTATTTCTCCTGTCATGGTTTTTATCTCTGTCAGTTCGTTTATGGCCTTCTCTGCATTGATTATTCTAGTTATCCATTCTTCCATTCTTTTTTTCAAGATTTTTAGTTTCTTTGTGCTGGGTATGTAATTCCTCCTTTAGCTCTGAGAAGTTTGATGGACTGAAGCCTTCTTCTCTCAACTCATCAAAGCCATTCTCCTTCCAACTTTGATCCATTGCTGGTGATGAGCTGCGTTACTTTTGAGGGGGAGATGTGCTCTTATTTTTTGAATTTCCAGCTTTTCTGCCCTGCTTTTTCCCCCATCTTTGTGGTTTTATCTGCCTTTGGTCTTTGATGATGGTGATGTACTGATGGGGTTTTGGTGTGGGTGTCCTTTCTGTTTGTTAGTTTTCCTTCTAACATTCAGGACCCTCAGCTGTAGGTCTATTGGAGATTGCTTGAGGTCCACTCCAGACCTGTTTGCCTGGGTATCAGCAGCAGAGGCTGCAAAAGACAGAATAATGCTGAACAGCGAGTGTTCCTGTCTGATTCTTGCTCTGGAAGCTTCGTCTCAGGGGTGTACACTGCCGTGTGAGGTGTGGAATGTTGGTCTGCACCTAGTGGAGGGTCTCCCAGGTAGGCTACTGAGGGATCAGGGACCCACTTGAGCAGGCAGTCTGTCCCTTCTCAGATCTCAACATCCGTGTTGGGAGATTCACTGCTCTCTTCAAAGCTGTCAGACAGGGTCATTTGCATCTGAAGAGGTTTCTGCTGCTTTTTGTTTAGTTGTGCCCTGTACCCAGAGGTGGAGTCTACAGAGACAGGCAGGCCTCCTTGAGCTGCTGTGGGCTCCACCCAGTTTGAGGTTCCCTGCAGCTTTGTTTACCTACTTAAGCCTCAGCAATGGTGGGCGCCCCTCCCCCAGCCTTGCTGCTGCCTTGCAGTTAGATCGCAGACTGCTGTGCTAGCAATGAGGGAGGCTCTGTGGGCGTGGGACCCTCCCGGCCAGGTGTGGCATATAATCTCCTGGTGTGCTGTTTGCTAAGACCCTTGGTAAAGTGCAGTATTAGGGTGGGAGTTACCCTATTTTCCAGGTGTTGTGTGTCTCAGTTCCCCTGGCTAGGGAAAAGGATTCTCTTCCCCCTTGCACTTCCCAGGTGAGGCGATGCCTCACCCTGCTTCAGTTCTAGCTGGTCGAGCTGTACCAGCTGACCAGCACTGATTGTCTGGCACTCCCCAGTGCGATGAACCCGGTACCTCAGTTGAAAATGCAGAAATCACCCGTCTTCTGTGTCACTCGCGCTAGGAGCCAGAGACTGGAGCTGTTCCTATTCGGCCATCTTGCTCCAGGAGTGTTCTGCTTACTTTTTAATTTTTTTTTTTCTTGTAAATTTGTTCCTTATAGATGCTGGATATTAGACCTCTGTCAGATGCATAGATTGCAAAAATTTTCTCCCATTCTGTAGGATGTCTATTTACCCTGTTGATATAAGCTCTTTAGTTTAATAGATCCCATTTGTCAATTTTTGCTTTTGTTGCAATTTATTTATTTATTTATTTATTTATTTATTTATTTTGAGACAGAGTCTCGCTGTGCCACCCAGGCTGGAGTGCAGTGGCCAGATCTCAGCTCACTGCAAGCTCCGCCTCCCAGGTTTACACCATTCTCCTGCCTCAGCCTCCCGAGTAGCTGGGACTACGGGCGCCCGCCACCTCGCCCAGCTAGTTCTTTTGTACTTTTTAATAGAGATGGGGTTTCACCACGTTCGCCAGGATGGTCTCGATCTCCTGACCTCGTGATCCGCCGGTCTTGGCCTCCCAAAGTGCTGGGATTACAGGCTTTTTTGTTGCAATTTATTTTGGCATCCTTGTCATGAAATTTTTGCTTCTGCCTATATCCTGAATAGTATTGTCTAGATTTTCTCCTCGGGTTTTTATAGTTTTGGGTTTTACATTTAAGTCTTTAATCCATCTTGAGTTAATTTTTGTATATGGTATAAGGAAGGTCTCTAGTTTCAGTTTTCTGCATATAGCCAGCGAGCTCTCCCAGCACCATTTACTAAACAGGAGGTCTTTTTCCCTTTGCTTGTTTTTGTCAGGTTTGTTGAAGATCCAATGGTTGAAGGTGTGCAGTCTTATTTCTGAGTTTTCTTGTTTGTTTGTTTGTTTTGACAGAGTCTCACTCTGTAGCCCAGGCTGGAGTACAGTGGTATGATCTTGGCTCACTGCAACCTCTGCCCACTGGGTTCAAATGATTCTCCTGCCTCAGCCTCCTGAGTAGCTGGGATTATAGGCACCTGCCACCATGCCTGGCTAATTTTTGTATTTTTACTAGAGACAGTGTTTTACAATGTTGGCCAGGCTAGTCTCAAACTCCTGACTTCAAGTGATCTGCCCATCTCGGCCTCCCAAAGTGCTGCAATTATAGGCGTGAGCCACTGCAGCCCCTATTTCTGAGTTTTTTACTCTGTTCTATTGGTCTATATGTCTGTTCTTGTATGAGTACCATGCTGTTTTGTATCCTTGTAGTCTAGTTTGAAGTTGGGTAGCATCATGCCTCCAGTTTTATTATTTTTGCTTAGGATTGTCTTGTCTACTCCAGCTCCTTGTTGTTTCCATATGATTTTTAAAATAGTTTTTCCTAATTCTGTGATGAATGTCAATGGTAGTTTGATGGGAATAACATTGAATCTATAAATTACTTTGGGGAGTATGGACACTTTCACAACATTGATTCTTCCTATCCATGAGGATGGAATGTTTCTCCATTTGTGTGTGTCCTCTCTGATTTCTTTGGGTAGTGGTTTGTGGTGCTTGAAGAAGTCCTTCACTTCCCTTGTTAGCTGTATTCCTAGGTATTTTATTCTTTTTGTAACAATTGTGAATGGGAGTTCATTCATGATTTGACTCTCTGCTTGCTTATTGTTGGTGTATAGGAATGCTAGTGATTTTTGCACATTGATTTTGTATCCTGAGATTTTGCTAAAGTTACTCATCAGATTAAGAAACTTTTGGGCTGAGACAATTGAGTTTTCTAGAATAGGATCATGTCATCAACAAACAGGGATAGTTTGAGTTCCTCTCTTTCTATTTGGATGCCATTTATTTCTTTATCTTGCCTGATTGCTCTGGCCAGAACTTCCAATACTGTGTTGAACAGGAGTAGTGAGAGTTTCCTTGTCTTGTGCCAGATTTCAAGGGGAATGCTTCCAGCTTTCACCCATTCAGTATGATATTAGCTGTGGGTTTGTCATGTATGGCTCTTAACATTTTGAGGTACAGGTATATTCCTTCAATACCTTGTTTATTGAGAATTTTTAACATGAATGGATGTTGAATTTTATTGAAAGATTTTTCTGCATCTATTGAAATAATCATGTGGTTTTTGTCTTTAGTTCTGTTTATGTGATGAATCACATTTATTGATTTGCATGTGTTGAACCAACCTTGTATCCTGGAGATGAAGACAACTTGATTGTGGTGGGTGAGCTTCTTGATGTGCTGCTGGAATTGTTTTGCCAGTATTTTACTGATGATTTTTGCATTGGTGTTCGTCAAGGATATTGGCCTGGAGTTTTGAATTTTTGTTGCATTTCTGCCAGATTTTGGTATCAGGATAATGCTGGCCTTATAGAATGAGTTAAGGAAAAGTCCCTCCTTTTCAATTTTTGGAAATACTTTCAGCAGAAATGGTACCAGCTCTTCCTTGTACCTCTGGCAGAATTCAGCTGTGAATCTATCCGGTCAGGGCTTTTTTTGGTTTGTAGGCTATTTATTACTGCCAAAATTTCAGAACTCATTATTGGTCTATTCAGTGATTCAATTTCTTCCCAGTTCAGTCTTGGGAGGGTATATGTGTCCAAGAATGTGTCCATTTCTTCTACATTTTCTAGTTCATGTGCATAGAGATGTTTCTAGTATTCTCTGATATTTGTTTGTATTTCTGTGGAGTCAGTGGTGATATCCCCCTTATCATTTCTGATTGTGTTTATTTGATTCTTCTCTCTTTTCTTCTTTTTAGTCTAGCTAGCAGTCTATCTATTTTATTAATGTTTTCAAAAAACAAGCTCCTGGATTTGTTGATTTCTTTGAATGGTTTTTTGTGTCTCTGTCTCCTTCAGTTCAGCTGTGATCTTGCTTATTTTTTGTCCTCTGCTAGCTTTGTGGTTTGTTTGCTTTTGGTTCTCTAGTTCTTTTAATTGTGATGTTAGGGTGTCGATTTTAGATCTTTCTACGTTTTGGATGTGGGCATTTAATGCTATAAATTTCCCTCTTAACACTGCTCTAGTTGTGTCCCACAGATTCTGGTATGCTGTCTGTTTGTTCTCATTAGTTTCAAAGAACTTCTTGACTTCTGCCTTAATTTCATTCTTTACCAGGAGTCATTCAGGAGCAGTTTTGTTCAATTTCCATGTAGTTGTGTGATTTTGAGTGAATTTCTTAATCTTTTTTTAATTAATTAATTAATTAATTATTATTATTATACTTTAAGTTCAAGGGTACATGTGCATAACATGCAGGTTTGTTACATATGTATACTTGTGCCATGTTGGTGTGCTGCACCCATCAACTCATCAGCACCCATCAACTCGTCATTTACATCAGGTATAACTCCCAATGCAATCCCTCCCCTCTCCCCCCTCCCCATGATACGCCCCAGTGTGTGATGTTCCCCTTCCTAAGTCCAAGTGATCTCATTGTTCAGTTCCCACCTATGAGTGAGAACATGCGGTGTTTGGTTTTCTGTTCTTGTGATAGTTTGCTAAGAATGATGGTTTCCAGCTGCATCCATGTCCCTACAAAGGACACAAACTCATCCTTTTTTATGGCTGCATAGTATTCCATGGTGTATATGTGCCACATTTTCTTAATCCAGTCTGTCACTGATGGACATTTGGGTTGATTCCAAGTCTTCGCTATTGTGAATAGTGCCGCAATAAACATACGTGTGCATGTGTCTTTATAGCAGCATGATTTTTAATCCTTTGGGTATATACCCAGTAATGGGATGGCTGGGTCATATGGTACGTCTAGTTCTAGATTCTTGAGGAATCGCCATACTGTTTTCCACAGTTTACAATCCCACCAACAGTGTAAAAGTGTTCCTATTTCTCCACATCCTCTCCAGAACCTGTTGTTTCCTGACTCTTTAATGATTGCCATACTAACTGGTGTGAGATGGTATCTCGTTGTGGTTTTGATTTGCATTTCTCTGATGGCCAGTGATGATGAGCATTTTTTCATGTGTCTGTTGGCTGTATGAATGTCTTCTTTTGAGAAATGTCTGTTCATATCCTTTGCCCACTTTTTGATGGGCTTGTTTGGTTTTTTCTTGTAAATTTGTTTGAGTTCTTTGTAGGTTCTGGATATGAGCCCTTTGTCAGATGAGTAGATTGCAAAAATTTTCTCCCATTCTGTAGGTGCCTGTTCACTCTGATGGTAGTTTCCTTTGCTGTGCAGAGCTCTTTAGTTTCATTAGATCCCATTTGTCAATCTTGGCTTTTGTTGCCATTGCTTTTGGTGTTTTAGACATGAAGTCTTTGCCCATGCCTATGTCCTGAATGGTACTGCCTAGGTTTTCTTCTAGGGTTTTTATGGTATTAGGTCTAACATTTAAGTCTCTAATCCATCTTGAATTAATTTTCATATAAGGAGTAAGGAAAGGATCCAGTTTCAGCTTTCTACTTATGGCCAGCCAATTTTCCCAGCACCATTTATTAAATAGGGAATCCTTTCCCCATTTCTTGTTTCTCTCAGGTTTGTCAAAAATCAGAAGGCTGTAGATGTGTGGTATTATTTCTGAGGGCTCTGTTCTGTTCCATTGGTCTATATCTCTGTTTTGGTACCAGTACCATGCTGTTTTGGTTACAGTAGCCTTGTAGTATACTTTGAAGTCAGGTAGCATGATGCTTCCAGCTTTGTTCTTTTGATTAGGATTGTTTTGGCAATGCGGGCTCTTTTTTGGTTCCATATGAACTTTAAAGCCGTTTTTTCCAATTCTGTGAAGAAACTCATTGGTAGCTTGATGGGGATGGCATTGAATCTATAAATTACCTTGGGCAGTATGGCCATTTTCACGATATTGATTCTTCCTATCCATGAGCATGGTATGTTCTTCCATTTGTTTGTGTCCTCTTTTATTTCACTGAGCAGTGGTTTGTAGTTCTCCTTGAAGAGGTCCTTTACATCCCTTGTAAGTTGGATTCCTAGGTATTTTATTCTCTTTGAAGCAATTTTGAATGGAAGTTCATTCATGATTTGGCTCTCTGTTTGTCTGTTACTGGTGTATAAGAATGCTTGTGATTTTTGCACATTAATTTTGTATCCTGAGACTTTGCTGAAGTTGCTTATCAGCTTAAGGAGATTTTGGGCTGAGACAATGGGGTTTTCTAAATATACAATCATGTCATCTGCAAAGAGGGACAATTTGACTTCTTCTTTTCCTAACTGAATACCCTTGATTTCTTTCTCTTGCCTGATTGCCCTAGCCAGAACTTCCAACACTGTGTTGAATAGGAGTGGTGAGAGAGGGCAACCCTGTCTTGTGCCAGTTTTCAAAGGGAATTTTTCCAGTTTTTGCCCATTCAGTATGATATTGGCTGTGGGTTTGTCATAAATAGCTCTTATTATTTTGAGGTAAGTTCCATCAATACCGAATTTATTGAGCGTTTTTAGCATGAAGTGCTGTTGAATTTTGTCACAAGCCTTTTCTGCATCTATTGAGATAATCATGTGGTTCTTCTCTTTGGTTCTGTTTATATGCTGGATTACATTCATTGATTTGCGAATGTTGAACCAGCCTTGCATCCCAGGGATGAAGCCCACTTGATCATGGTGGATAAGCTTTTTGATGTGCTGCTGAATCCAGTTTGCCAGTATTTTATTGAGGATTTTTGCATCAATGTTCATCAAGGATATTGGTCTAAAATTCTCTTTTTTTGTTGTGTCTCTGCCAGGCTTTGGTATCAGGATGATGTTGGCCTCATAAAATGAGTTAGGGAGGATTCCCTCTTTTTCTATTGATTGGAATAGTTTCAGAAGGAATGGTACCAGCTCCTCCTTGTACCTCTGGTAGAATTCAGCTGTGAATCCATCTGGTCCTGGACTTTTTTTGGATGGTAGGCTATTAATTATTTCCTCAATTTCAGAGCCTGCTCTTGGTCTATTCAGGGATTCAACTTCTTCCTGGTTTAGTCTTGGAAGAGTATCAGTGTCCAGGAAATTATCCATTTCTTGTAGATTTTCTAGTTTATTTGCGTAGAGGTGTTTATAGTATTCTCTGATGGTAGTTTGTATTTCTGTGGGGTCAGTGGTGATATCCCCTTTATTATTTTTTATTGCGTCTATTTGATTCTTCTCTGTTTTCTTCTTTATTAGTCTTGCTAGTGGTCTGTCAATTTTGTTGATCTTTTCAAAAAACCAACTCCTGGATTCATTGATTTTTTGGAGGGTTTTTATGTCTCTATCTCCTTCAGTTCTGCTCTTATCTTAGTTATTTCTTGCCTTCTGCTAGCTTTTGAATGTGTTTGCTCTTGCTGCTCTAGTTCTTTTAATTGTGATGTTAGAGTGCCAATTTTAGATTTTTCCAGCTTTCTCTTGTGGACATTTAGTGCTATAAGTTTCCCTCTACACACTGCTTTAAATGTGTCCCAGAGATTCTGGTATGTTGTATGTTTGTTCTCATTGGTTTCAAAGAACATCTTTATTTCTGCCTTCATTTTGTTATGTACCCAGTAGTCATTCAGGAGCAGGTTGTTCAGTTTCCATGTAGTTGAGCGATTTTGATTGAGTTTCTTAGTCCTGAGTTCTAGTTTGATTGCACTGTGGTATGAGAGACAGTTTGTTATAATTTCTGTTCTTGTACATTTGCTGAGGAGTGCTTTACTTCCAATTATGTGGTCAATTTTGGAGTAAGTGCGATGTGGTGCTGAGAAGAATGTATGTTCTGTTGATTTGGAGTGGAGAGTTCTATAGATGTCTATTAGGTCTGCTTGCTGCAGAGATGAGTTCAATTCCTGGATATCCTTGTTAACTTTCTGTCTCGTTGATCTGTCTAATGTTGACAGTGGAGTGTTGAAGTCTCCCATTATTATTTTATGGGAGTCTAAGTCTCTTTGTAAGTCTCTAAGGACTTGCTTGATGAATCTGGGTGCTCCTGTATTGGGTGCATATATATTTAGGATAGTTAGCTCTTCCTGTTGAATTGATCCCTTTACCAATATGTAATGGCCTTCTTTGTCTCTTTTGATCTTTGATGATTTAAAGTCTGTTTTATCGGAGACTAGGATTGCAACCCCTGCTTTTTTTTGTTCTCCATTTGCTTGGTAGATCTTCCTCCATCCCTTTATTTTGAGCCTATGTGTGTCTCTGCATGTGAGATGGGTCTCCTGAATGCAGCAGACTGATGGGTCTTGACTCTTTATCCAGTTTGCCAGTCTGTGTCTTTTAATTGGAGCATTTAGTCCATTTACATTTAAGGTTAATATTGTTATGTGTGAACTTGATCCTGCAAGTATGATATTAGCTGGTTATTTTGCTCGTTAGTTGATGCAGTTTCTTCCTAGCACCGATGGTCTTTACATTTTGGCATGTTTTTGCAATGGCTGGTACCGGTTGTTCCTTTCCATGTTTAGTGCTTCCTTCAGGGTCTCTTGTAAGGCAGGCCTGGTGGTGACAAAATCTCTAAGCATTTGCTTGTCTGTAAAGGATTTTATTTCTCCTTCACTTCTGAAACTTAGTTTGGCTGGATATGAAATTCTGGGTTTAAAATTCTTTTCTTTAAGAATGTTGAATATTGGCCCCCACTCTCTCCTGGCTTGTAGAGTTCCTGCCGAGAGATCTGCTGTTAGTCTGATGGGCTTCCCTTTGTGGGTAACCCGACCTTTCTCTCTGGCTGCCCTTAAGATTTTTTCCTTCATTTCAACTTTGGTGAATCTGGCAATTATGTGTCTTGGAGTTGCTCTTCTCAAGGAGTATCTTTGTGGCGTTCTCTGTATTTCCTGGATTTGAATGTTGGCCTGCCCTACTAGGTTGGGGAAGTTCTCCTGGATGATATCCTGAAGAGTGTTTTCCAACTTGGTTCCATTTTCCCCCTCACTTTCATGCACCCCAGTGAGACGTAGATTTGGTCTGTTTACATAATCCCATACTTCTTGCAGGCTTTGTTCATTTCTTTTTCTTCTTTTTTCTTTTGGTTTCTCTTCTCGCTGCATTTCATTCATTTGTTCCTCAATCGCTGATACTCTTTCTTCCAGTTGATTGAGTCAGTTACTGAAGCTTGTGCATTTGTCATGTATTTCTCGTGTCATGGTTTTCATCTCTGTCATTTCGTTTATGACCTTCTCTGCGTTAATTACTCTAGCTATCAATTCTTCCACTCTTTTTTCAAGATTTTTAGTTTCTTTGAACTGGGTACGTAATTCCTCCTTCAGCTCTGAGAAATTTGATGGACTGAAGCCTTCTTCTCTCATCTCGTCAAATTCATTCTCCATCCAGCTTTGATGCATTGCTGGTGATGAGCTGTGCTCCTTTGCAGGGGTAGATGAGCTCTTATTTTATGAATTTCCAGCTTTTCTGTCCTGCTTTTTCCCCATCTTTGTGGTTTTATCTGCCTCTGGTCTTTGATGATGGTGACGTACTGATGGGGTTTTGGTGTAGGTGTCCTTCCTGTTTGATAGTTTTCCTTCTAACAGTCAGGACCCTCAGCTGTAGGTCTGTTCGAGATTGCTTGAGGTCCACTCCAGACCCTGTTTGCCTGGGTATCAGCAGCAGAGGCTGCAGAAGATAGAATATTGCTGAACAGCGAGTGTACGTGTCTGATTCTTACTTTGGAAGCTTCCTCTCAGGGGTGTACTCCACCCTGTGAGGTGTGGGGTGTCAGACTGCCCCTAGTGGGGGATGTCTCCCAGTCAGGCTACTCAGGGGTCAGGGACCCACTTGAGCAGGCAGTCTGTCCCTTCTTAGATCTCAACCTCCATGTTGGGAGATCCACTGCTCTCTTCAAAGCTGTCAGACAGAGTCGTTTGTGTCTGCAGAGGTTTTCTGCTGCTTTTTGTTGTTGTTGTTGTTTAGCTGTGCCCTGTCCCCAGAGGTGGAGTCTACAGAGACAGGCAGGTTTCCTTGAGCTGCTGTGAGCTCCACCCAGTTCGAGCTTCCCAGTGGCTTTGTTTACCTACTTAAGCCTCAGCAATGGTGGGCACCCCTCCCCCAGCCTCGCTGCTGCCTTGCGGTTAGATCGCAGACTGCTGTGCTTGCAATGAGGGAGGCTCCGTGGGCGTGGGACCCTCCCAGCCAGGTGTGGGATATAATCTCCTGGTGTGCCCGTTTGCTTAAAGCGCAGTATTGGGGTGGGAGTTACCCGATTTTCCAGGTGTTGTGTGTCTCAGTTCCCCTGGCTAGGAAAAGGGATTCCCTTCCCCCTTGTGCTTTCCAGGTGAGGCGATGCCTTGCCCTGCTTCAGCTCTCGCTGGTCAGGCTGCAGCAGCTGACCAGCACGGATTGTCCAGCACTCCCTAGTGAGATGAACCCAGTACCTCAGTTGAAAATGCAGAAATCACTGGTCTTCTGTGTCGCTCGCACTGGTTGTTGGAGACTGGAGAATTTCTTAATCTTGAGTTCTAATTTGATTGTGCTGTCTGGAATTGTTATGACTTCAGTTCTTTTGCATTTGCTGAGTTGTGTTTTACTTCTGATTATGTGATCAATTATAGAGTAAGTGCCATGTGGCGATGAGAAGAATGTATGTTCTGTTGTTTTGAGGTGCAGAGTTCTGTAGATATCTATCAGGTCCACTTGATCCAGAGCTGAGTTTAGGTCCCAAATATCTTTGTTAATTTTCTGTCTTAATGATCTGTCTAATATTGGCAGTGGGGTGTTAAAGTTTTCTACTATTATTGTGTGGGAGTCTAAATAAGTCTCTTTGTAGGTCTCTAAGAACTTGCTTTATGGATCTGGGTGCTCCTGTATTGGGTATATATGTATTTAGGATAGTTATCTCTTCTTGTTGAATTGAACCCTTTACCATTATGTGACGCCTTTCTTTGTCTTTTTTGATCTTTGTTGGTTTAAAGTCTGTTTTGTTAGACACCAGGATTATAACCCTTGCTTTTTTCTGTTTTCCATTTGCTTAGTACATGTTCCTCCATCCTTTTATTTTGAACCTATGTGTGTCTTTGCACATGTGAGGGGTCTCTTAAAGACAGCATGTCAATGGATCTTGACTATCCAGTTTGCCATTCCATGCCTTTTAACTGGGACATTTAGCCCATTTACATTTAAGGTTAGTATCATTATGTGAATTTGATCCTGTAATCATGATGCTAGCTGGTTATTTTTCAGTTATATATGTAGTTGCTTCATAGCATCACTGGTCTGTGCACTTCAGTGTGTTTTCTGCTAATTCAGCCATCTCAGCCTCAGCCCAGTTTAGTGTCTTTGCTGGCAAGGTGTGGCAGTCATTTGGAAGAGAAGAGGCACTCTGGCTTTTTGAGTTTTCATTGTTTTTGTGTTGATTCTTTGTCATCTTTTGTTGCGGGAAGTCAGGGACCCTGAAAGGAGGGACCGGCTGAAACCACAGCAGAATAACATAAATTGTGACGATTTCATGGACATTTATTAGTTCAAATTAATACTTTTATAATTTCTTATGCCTGTCTTTACTGCAATCTCTGAACATAAATTGTGAAGATTTCATGGACACTTATCACTTCCCCAGTCAATAGCCTTGTGATTTCCTATGCCTGTCTTTACTTTAATCTCTTAATCCTATCATCTTCATAAGCTGAGAAGGTTATATGTCACTTCAAGACCCTGTGATGATTGCGATAACTGCACAAATTGTTTGTACAGCATGTATGTTTGAACAATATGAAATCTGGGCACCTTGAAAAAACAACAGGATAACAGCAATGATCAGGGAACAAGAGAGATAATTTTAAATTCTGACTGCCAGTGAGCCGGGCAGAACAGAGCCGTATTTCTCTTCTTTCAAAAGCAAATAGGAGAAATATTGCTGAATTCTTTTTCTCAGCAAGGAACATCCCTGAGAAAGAGAATGTGCCCCTGAGGGTAGGCCTCTAAACGGCCCCCTTGGGGGCAGCTGTCTTTTACGGTCTAAGGTGAAGGGTTGAAATAAGCCCTGTTCTCCTGTGGTGCTCTCAGGCTTACTAGGACAAGGAAATTCCCACCTAACAAATTTTGGTCAGACTGGTTGTCTGCTCTCAAGCCCTGTCTCCTGATAAGATGTTATCAATGACAAAGTGTGCCCGAAACTTCATTAGCAATTTTAATTTCACCCCATCCTGTGGTCCTGTGATCTTGCCCTGCCTCCATTTGCTTTGTGATATTTTATTACCTTGTGAAGCATATGATGTCTGTAACCCACACCCTATTCATACACTCCCTCCCCTTTTGAAAATTGCTAATAAAAACTTGCTGGTTTTATGGCTCAGGGGCATCACGGAACCTACCGACATGTGATGTCTCCCCTGGACACCCAGCTTTGAAATTTCTCTTTTGAACTCTTTCCCTTTATTTCTCAAACCAGCCGACACTTAGGGAAATAGAAAAGAACCCACGCTAACTATTGGGGGTGGGTTCCCCCGATAATCTTTGTTGGCTTATCTACCTTCAATCTTCGAGATTGCTGACCTTTGAATGAGGGTTTTTGGGGTCTTTTTTGTTGATGTTGTTGTTGTTGTTTTCTGTTTGTTTTTCTCTTTTAACAGGCCACTCTACTGCAGGGCTGCTGCAGTTTGCTGGGGGTCTGCTCCAGATCCCAGTTGCCTTGGATTTTCCCATACCTAGAGGTTTTACCAATGAAGGCTGCAGAGCAGCAAATATGGCAGCCAGCTCCTTCCTCTGGAAGCTCTGTCCCAGGGGGGTACTGACCTGTTGCTGGCCTGAATGCACCTGTAGGAGGTGTCTGGACACCTCTCTTGGGAAGTCTCACCCAATTAGGAGGAATAGGATCAGGGACCCACTTAAAGAGTCAGTATTGCTGCTTTTTGGTAGCGCTGGTGTGCTGTGTTGGAGGTGGACCCTTCCTCATCCAGACCATTTGTATTCTCCAAAGCCGGCAGGCTGGAATGTCTGAGTTGACCAAACCAAAGAGATGGTGGCTGCTCCTCCCCTTGGAGCTCCATCCCAGAGAGATCAGAATTCTTTCCATAGACCCTGTCTAGAATGGCTGAAGCCCCTGCAGGGAGGTCCTGCCCAGTGAGGAGAACTGGATTGAGGCCCCACTTAAAGAAGCAGTCTGGCCATGATCTGGCAAAGTGGCTGTGCTATGTTGTGGGGGACACTTCTTTCTCTGGACCATTTGTATTCTCCAGAACCAGCAGGCTGCAATGGCTAAGTCTACTGAACTGCACAGATGGTTGCCACTTATCCCCCTGGGAACTTGGACCTGTCTCAAGGAGATTCTAGCTTGTTGCTGTTGGCTGGCTTTAATTCCAAGCCAGTGGGTCTTAACTTGTGAGGTGCTGTGGAAGTGGTGCCTGCAGAATGGTGCCGCTTGGCTCCCTGGATTCAGCCCCACTTCCTAGGGATATGTATGGATGGATTTCCCACCTTGCTGGGTATCCTGGGGCCAGAGTATGTAAAACTCATGGGTCTCTCTATGTGCCTGAGCAGATGCTCTGCCAAGACTCCACACTACTCTGTGTATTGGACCCAAGACCCTGGTGGTATGGGCTCATGGGAGGATCTCCTTATCTGTGGGTTACAAAGAACCATGGGAGAGTGTGGTTTCCCAGGTGGGGCTGCACAATCACTCACTGCTTCCCTTGGCTGGGGGTGAGGGTTTCTTTTGCTCCATGCCACTCCCAGGTGGGCCATTGCCTGCCCTCCTGACTTTTCTTCATTCTCCATGGGTCAAGTTGTTTGCCTAGTAAGTCCCAATGTAAGAACCTGGATATCAGAGTTGAAGGTGCTGGATTTATTCACTCCCTTTCATTCCTTTCCGTGAGTAAAGATTTATATTAGTTTCAGTTTTATTTTCCTGTTGGATGCTGTTGCTTTGAATTTGCCTAGATCTCATGGAACCCTGAGTCTATAAAGGTTATCCTTCCAATGTGTCATAGCTTTATTTAATTCAGTAGTTCTCAACTCTGATCACACATTAGAATCCCCTGGGGAGCTTTAAAAGTATAGCAGTATCTAGATCTCATCTCTAAAAATCCTGAATTTCATATGGAAACAAAAAGGAGCCTGAATAGCCAAAGCAATCCTAGGCAAAAAGAACAAATCTGGAGGTATCACATTGTCATACTTCAAGCATACTATCAAGCAATAGTTACCAAAATAGCATGGTACTGGTATAAAAGTAGACACATAGACCAGTGGAACAGAGTAGAGAACTCAGAAATAAGGCCAAATACTTACAACCAACCGATATTCAACAGAACATACGAAACATAAATTTGGGAGAGGACACCCAATTTAATAAATGGTGCTGGGAAAACTCAATAATCATATGTAGAAGAATAAAACTTTGGGTTCCTATCTCTCACCTTATACAAAAATCAACTCAAGATGGATCAAAGACTTAGATATAAGACCTGAAACCATAAGAATTCTAGAAGATAACCTAGGAAGAACTCTCCTGGACATTGGCCTAAGCAAAGAATTCGTGACTAAACTCCTATAAGCAAATGCAACTAAAACCAAAATAAATAAATGAGACCTAATTAAACTAAAGAGCTTCTGCACAGTGAAAGAAACAATCATCAGAGTGAACACACAATCAACAGAATGGGAGAAAATATTTGCAAACTATTCATCCAACAAAGGACTAATATCCAGAATCTACAAGGAACTCAAATCAGCAAGAAAAAAACCCAAATAATCCCAACAAAAAGTGGGCAAATGACATGAATAGACATTTCTTAGAAAAATACACACAAAAGGACCAACAAACATATGAAAAAGTGCTTAACATCACTAATCATCAGAGAAATGCAAATTAAAACTACAGTGGGATACTACCTTACCCCTGCAAGAATAGCCATTATTAAAAGGTCAAAAAACAATAGATGTTGGCATGGGGGTGATGAAAAGGGAACATTTAGACACTGCTGGTGGGAATGTAAATTAGTACAGCATTTATGGAAACATTCTGTTATGGGATAAATATTTTTGTCTCCCCAAAATTGTTATTTTGAAGCCCTAACCCTCAGTGAGGCTGAATTTGGAGGTGGAGACTTTAAGGAAGTAATTAAGGTTAAATAAAGTCATAAGGGTGGGTCCTGATCACATAGGATTATTGTCCATTTAAGAAGAGACACCAGACAGTTTGCTCTCTCTCTGTGCACACATACTAAGGAAAGGCCATGTGAGGACACAGTGAGAAGGTGGCTGTCTGCAGGCCAAGAAGAGAGCCCCACGAGAAACCAGATCAGCCAGAACCTTGATCTCAGACTTCTAGCCTCCAGAACTTTGAGGAAATAAATTCGTGTTTAAGCCACTAAGTGTGTGGTGTTTTGTATGGCAGCCCTAGTAAACTGATATACCTTTAGAAGAAGATAGGTGGCTATAAAGATATAAGAATGGTGATTTTCAGCTGGGCACAGTGGCTCACACCTATAATCCCAGCACTTTGGGAGGCTGAGGCAGGCGGATTGCTTGAGCTCAGGAGTTTGAGACCAGCCTGGGTAACATGGCGAAATCCTGTTTCTACAAAAAAGAGAAAAACTAGCCAGGCATGATGGCGTGCACCTGTAGTCCCAGCTACTCAGTGGGCTGAAGTGGGAGGATCGCTGGAGCTCAGGAGGTTGAGGCTGTGTGATCTGTGATTGCACCACTGCACCCTAGCTTGGGCATCAAAGTGAGATCTCATCTCTCTCTTTTTTTTTTTAAAGTGATTTTCATGTAAAAATTGCCAGTCTCTAATTCTATGCCAAAGGCTTTTACTGAAGTTCATTATCAGAATCTTAATTGCAGAAAAATTTAAACCAGTATGAAATTTACAAAAAAACATTTTTCTACATAAAAAGCAGATTAGTGTCATGTACAGGTTAACCTATTTAAATGTGGTTAGAATATTGCAGAAAGATAATGACTCTGCAGAGCCATGGAAGGCTGTGGATGGAATTGCTCTGCATGGCAGAATAGTTACATGTTAGGTAGGCTAAAGGACATTTAGAATTGTTAAAATAAAATAGTAGTTTTTGTTCATGCTTGAAATAATATTACCTATAAAAATATATTATATTCCTTTTACTGTCTAGAGAACATTTGATTTTCCATTTCTATTTTTTTTTTTATGTTTGGGAAACATTTCAAAATAATGGTTAAGAACTCAGGCTTTGTGGGGGTTTCTGCTTTTGGGGAGGATGGAGAAGAACACAAAAGACCTTCTTTCTCATAGAAACAGAAAAAAAAAACCCAAAAACAAAAAACTAAGAATAAAAGTATTTTCTATGGGGCTAGCCAGGGGTGGCATTCACACAAGGAAGCCTTGATTAACTGAATTCCAGAGAGAAAGAGCCCTTTATAAGTGAGCAGAGAGCCAAGGCAGCTTTAAGCCTGGGACAGCTTCCTGGTCTGGTTATGGGTAGGTAGGTCTGATAGAGAAACTTGACAAGGTGAAGGGGAAATAAGCTGGGTTTTGCACCAAGTAGGACTATCAAGATAAATTAAGAGTCTGGAAAAAGCCCCCAAAGCCAGACCAGATTCTTGCGTTCAGCATTTCTTTCCTAAACCCTCCCCAACCATGAATTTTGCTAAGAAAGTTACTGTGGAGCAAGGGCTGGTAAGAAGAGAGATAGTCATATGCATTCCTGTGGTGTTTGAATTCCAGGTCCTTTCCTGGAGATGAATCCAAAGATGAACTAAAAATATACGAGACTATAACCAAGCTTCTCCCAGTTCAGCTACTGAAAACATAAAAGGGCTATGACTTAGGAAGTGGAGAACTGGGCTAATCACATGTAATTTCAATTTAATTAAAACTGAAACACAGACTTGGATCTACTCGACTCTAAAAGAAATATGAATGATCATTCCTCACCCCAATTACCAGATAGAGAAAAAGATTGCAATCTCTGGGAGGAAATAATTAAAACAAATCTAAACGTTATATTTCAGCCACGACTCTTTTTATACACAATATCTGGAATATAATAAAAAATTATGAAGCATGCTAAGAAACAAGAAAATAGGATCTATAATCAAAAGAAAAGGTAGTCAATAGAAACAGACCCATAGAATCCACGGTTATTGAAATTAATAGACAGGACCTTAACACAGCTATTGCATATATGTTTTTAAAAGTTGTGGGGAAATGGATATAATGGGTGCAAAGATTGGGTATTTCAGAAAAGAAGTGACAAACTCCTAAAAAGAACAAAATAGAAATTCTAGAAGTGAAAAATAGAATGTCTGAATCAAACAATTATTAGATGGGCTTAACATAGGTTCAGTATTGCAGAAGTAAGGATTTTGAAGTGAACTTAAAGACAGACAAATGATTTGTCTGTATTAATCAGATAAAATAGATTTTCAAGCAAGAAGTATTACCAAGTAAAAGGACATTTTATAAAGATAGAAGGGAAAGGCATCAAGAAGAAAATAGTTTTAAATGTGTAGGAAATTCAAAATATATCAAGCAAAAAATGGATAGAAATAGGTCACAGTGGCTCACGCCTGTAATCCCAGCTCTTTGGGAGGCCAAGGCAGGCAGATCATCTGAGGTCAGAAATTAAAGACCAGCCTGGCTAACATGGCAAAATGCTATCTCTACTAAAAATACAAAAATTAGCTGGGCATGGTGGCGGGCACCTGTAATCTCAGCTACTTGGGGGGCTTAGGCGGGAGAATTGCTTTAACCTGGGAGGTGGAGGTTGCAGTGTGCCGAGATCACATCATTGCACTCCAGCCTGAGCAACAAGAATGAAATTCTGTCTTTAAAACAAACAAACAAACAACAAACAAACAAACAAACAAAAAAAGGATAGAAATAAAGAAATAGAAAAACCCAGAATTATAGTTGGAGATCTTAATATATTTTTCTCTCAGTAATTGATAGTGTAAATAGAAAACAATTTAGAAAGAATATAGAAAATCTGAATCACTCTATCAATCATCTTAATTTAATTGACATTTATAGACTACTGCCCCAAACAACTGTAGAATACTTATTCTTTTCAAATGCACTAAAATATTTACCAAGATAGAACGTGTGCTGAACCATGAAAAGAAGTCTCGATAGAGTTCAAAATACAGAATTTATACAGAGTATGTTCTTGGAACGTAATAGAAAACAGTAACATAACGATATCTAGAAAAATTCCCAAATATTTGTACATTTAACAACATATTTCAAAGAAGGAATCACAAGGTAAAAGAGAAAATATTTTGAACTCAATTACAGTTAAAATACAACATGTCAGAATTTGCGAGATGTAGTAAAGCAGTGCTTAAAGGGAGATTTATAGCTTTAAATGCTTGTATTAGGGTTAAAAATGGTTTAAAATCAATGCTCTCATCTTCTATCTTAAGGAGCTATTAAAAGAAAAGGCAAATTAAACACAAAATAAGTAGAAGGAAATAAATAATAAAGAGCAGAAATCAATTAAATAGAAAAATGAAGGGAGTCAACAAAACCAAAAGTTGGTTAATTAGAAAAATAAATTTGTTTAAAAATTATAATTGTGAAAAAAGAGAGAAAACATAAAATCTCAACATCAAAAGTGAAAAAGGCCAGGTGTGATGGCTCACATCTGTAATCCCAGCACTTTGGGAGGTCTAGGTGGGCGGATCACTTGAGGTCAGGAGTTTGAGACCAGCCTGGTAACATGGTGAAATCCTGTCTCTATTAAAAATACAAAAATTAGGCTGGCCGTGGTGGCTCACGCCTGTAATCCTAGCATTTGGGGAGACCTAGGAGGGTGGATTGCCTGAACTCAGGAGTTAGAGACCAGCCTGGGCGACATGGTGAAACCCTGTCTCTACTAAAAATACAAAAAATTAGCCATGCGTGGTGGCAGGCTCCTGTAATCCCAGCTACACAGAAGGCTGAGGCAAGAGAATCACTTGAACCCAGGAGGTGGAGGCTGCAGTGAGCCAAGATAGCACCACTGCGCTCCAGACTGGGCGACAGAGCAAGACTCCATCTCAAAAAAAAAAAAAAAAAAAAAAAGTGAAAAAGAGGAATTGCTGGAGATGCTATAGACATTAAAGCAAGAAAAGGGAATATTGCCATCAATGTTACTCCAATAAATTCAATGACTTTGAACAAACTCCTTGAGAAACACAAATGAACAAATCTGACAAGAAATAGAAAGTTTGAATAGCCTTATGTCTTTTGAGGAAATTATATCAGAATTTGTAAAACCCTCCCCCCAAAAAATTCCAGGGTCAAATGGCTTCCCTGGTGAATTCTCGCAAACATTTAAGGAAGAAATAATGCCAACATTACACAAATTTATAAGCATTAGAAATTGTTATTATTATCAGTATTGTTTTCATAAGTCTCCTCCCTCAGTTATCAGCTTCTATCTTAAAGCAGCAGAACTTTTCATAGTCTTCTAGAAAAACTCTGAATTCAATGGAAGATGACCTTGTAAATCCTATCCTACCTTTCCTATCTATATTCCTTTGAATTAGAATGATACATGGTGTTTACAAAACACCCTATATTGCTGTTGCCTCTGACTAATCTTTTCTAATCTTTTTACACAAAATCACTTGTTCCTCTGGGACTTGAGAAGAAGGGTTGCCAAGCCATGTAAAGGTGTCATCAAAAGTTTTTCAGGATCTTATTACACCTGGTTTTCTGGTAATTTTTAAAGAACTAACACTCTGTTTACTTTTTTCTTTAGTATTCTTGTATAAACTCTTTCTGGAGCTGACAAAGAATTGCTCAGATTATGTGTTTCCTGCTTTAATTTGATTTTATATAATAGGCTGACATTAAAATTTGTATTGTAAATGGAAAATCTGTGAGCAATCACAATAATGGCTGTCCTTCCTCAGAAATACTAAGAGCTGGTTAGGCTACATCATTCTGAAACATGCTCTATCACTGTTGTTTGATGTAGTTCCAGCCACATCTAACACAGGAGGCATCCAAACTTCTTTGAGTTGAAATGACTGAGGATGTACTTTTCAGAGACCCCAGAAAACTGGCAGTGTAGACTGAAGAATACTCACAGCAAGAATGAGTGCTAAGCATTTATAACCAAGTCAGTGATGAGGCACCTACTGCTCTGGATACCTCTACCATGGTTTCTTTACTCTCTCCCCAGCAGAATAAATCTGAATGTTTTAGACCTCAAGATGTCTGGCCTCAGTAAAAAATAGTTTTTTGATGGACTATGATATTCTACTCTTTAGAGTAAAGACTAAGCTGCTATAACTGAGAAACTCTAAATTAGAATAGCTTTTTATTAGTTTGTTCTCAAGCTGCTACTAAAGACATACCTGAGACTGGGTAATTTATAAATGAAAGAGGTTTAATGGACTCACAGTTCAGCATAGCTGGGGAGGCCTCACAATTCTGACAGAAGGCAAAATTAGAGCAAAGGCACGTGACAGCAGGCAAGAGAGGGTTTGTGCAGGGGAACTCCCATTTATAAAACCATCTTGTCTCATGAGACGTATTCACTACCACAAGGACAGTATGGGGGTAATCACCCCCATGATTCAATTATCTCCACCTAGCTCCACCTTTGACATGTGGGAATTATTACAATTCAAGGTGAGAGTTGGGTGGGGACACAGCCAAACCATATCAACTTTAATAAGATAAAATTTTTTTTCGTATTTTTGAGTAAACATATATTGAGTATGTACTCTGTTCCAAGAGAAATGCTGGGGACTGGCCACACTCAAATTAATAAGGGTTCTTGTCCTCAAGAAACTCAGGATCACATTTTGTGTGGGTGTGCATGCATGCATGTTTTTAGGGGGCAGGTGTTACAAATAAATAGCCTTTAAGTGTGATAATATTATATTGTTTACTGAGTGCAGATTTTAATATCACTACACACACACACACACACACACACAAATGGTAACTAAGGGATATGTCAGTTAATGTAACTGGTAATTAGTACACAAGGTATATCAAACCATGATGTTCTACAACTTGAATAATATATAATTTTTATTCATCAATGAAATATTTTAAAATAAAAAAGAGAATAAAGGTGTAGTGGAGGTGGAAGGAAATGAAGACCAAGTAAGGAATTAAAGATAGATCTTCAAAGAGATCTCAAAGAGATTAAAGTATTATTTTTATTATAATACATGTAATAATAAGTCATCTGTTCCTGAGAAGTATCTCTGTTTTCACCCTGTTTTGACTTGAAAGCAGGTATCAACAATTCTTTGCAATCATCTTAAAGAATGTTTCTTACTATCCAGACAATAAGGCCAGGCATGGTGGCTCACACCTATGAGCACTTTGGGAGGCCGAGGTGGGTGGATCACGAGGCCAGGAGTTTGAGACCAGCCTGACCAACATGGTGAAGCCCCATCTCTACTAAAAATACAAAAATTAGCTGGGCGTGGTGGAATGCGCCTATAATCCCAGCTACTCAGGAGGCTGAGGCAGTAGAATTGCTTGAATTCGGAAGGCGGAGGTTGCAGTGAGCTGAGATCGTGCCACTGTACTCCAGCCTGGGCAACAGAGTGAGACTCTGCCTCCAAAAACAAAAACAAACAAACAAAAAAAACTATAGTCAGCAATATTCATTTTACTGAGTATTTTGTAAGGGATGAGGGCAATTGGCATTGCATGGCTCATTCCACTATTAGTCCTCTTTTTCAGCTCTCCAATCCTGAAGTCAAAATGGAATGCATCTCTGCTATTCCTCTGGGCATCATCTAATTTGTTTCTTCTAGTTTTTCTTGTACTGGAATCTACAACACCCTCTCCTAGCCCCTTAACCAGCCTTTCTTCTGCAGAGCAACTTAGTCCTACTTAGCAACTGCAAACCTATTCACCTACATCCAAGAGTTCAGCAGTGTCTTTTAAGTATGGAATAGGCCATTCTTTTACATTTTATTGAGATGACTACTTTTAAAAAATTGGTTGCTACCCAGAACTGTTTAGAACATTGCTTGCTTTAGTTAAGTGAGTGAAGCAAGGTGTGATAATGTAGGGCTGGGAGGCTAGGGTTGGGCATTGTGGTAGCACATTATTTTGTTACTTGAGATTGCCTGTAATTGTATACATTAGTGACCAGAGTGATATGAATCTCACAGGGGCTCTTGAAGTTCTGCTTCTTCCCTATTCCTTAATGCAATACAATATTTGGGTTCATCTTTTCAATTTTCCTGGAGAAATTAAATACTGTGCCATAATATAAAAATAAATAATTTGAAAGTAAAGGAAGGGCACGAATGGAGAGGAGGCAGGAAAACATTCTAGGTTAGAAAAAATGGCGGAAGTAATGTTGGGACATTGGAGTGATGGTGGAGGTGGGAATAGAATCTAGGATCTCTTCATCCCATACTATGCATCTATCTTCACGAAATTAGTATGGCCAAATATTATATCAGCTCATTTCTGGTTGGGAAAAGCAGGATGAATGTGCCTTTCTAGCTGTCCTTGAGATATAAATCTCCTGTAACATAGCTTCCCTAGTGGTCACCTCAAAGGCTTTGTTCTCTCCAAGATAGATGCTACAGAGTGGGACAGTACTTGGTGTGTGTATGTGTGTCTCAATTTGTTTTTTTAATATGACAAATTGAACTAGGGACAAGAGACAGATGGACAGAGGAGCCTATGATGGGGTGGCAGGTACTAAATATTTTCCAGGTATAAGGAGCAGAGGAGGAAAAGGGAGAGTGGGTAACCCTTTTTCAGACCATTATTTAGTCCATTTTATGTTGCAAATATTAGCAAACCTACTCTAGTGTTCTTAAACAGTAGGGTTTTCATTACAGCACAGTTAAGAGAGTAGGCTTAGGAGTAAGATTGCTTGATCCTGAGTAAGTTACTTGTCTTGGTGTCTCAGTTTCTTCATTCCAGTTAAGTAAATGTGTTTAAATTAAATTATATTAGTTAGTAAACATAAAGCACATAGAAAAGTGTTTGGCTTCTGGTTAGCTTTCAATAAGTGTTAACTATTATTTGTTATTATCATTTTAGCAAAACCAACCTCCAAAACCTATGAAGTCAGTTTACAGGAAACCACCAGGAAAAGGGAAATAAGAAGATTCTTTACTTTGCTGTCATTTGATACACTTAGCATTTTAAACAACTATATGTACAGTATTAACTATGCCTTTCCACAAAACTATGTGTGTGCATATGAATTACAGGGCTTTCATTTGAAACTGAACTATCTGTGTGTGCAGTTACTTTAATCATTCAACAAACCTACAAAATATTTAAGCATAAATTATCATGATGACTAAATACAGAAAAGCTGCTGTTACCAAAACCCACACCCAAATTGACTGCACAGGATGGGTAATTGGATGGTGGTGTAAAGAATGCTCATGAGGACTAGGCTGCTGTTAATTAGATCTTCTGTGCCATTTAGATGTTCTCCAAGCTTCAGGGAGTTCCCTGAAGGCAGTTGGACATTAGCCTTGTGGTTTTTTAGGGTAACCTACAGTTTGTCAGCACAGGGGTGGAGGTGAGCACCATGGGACTTTTCCCAGGCTGCTCTTTAACATACTGTAGTTTCAATCTTTAAGCCAATAAATGGAGGAGAGAGAAAGAAGGCAGACTGAAATTAGAGGAAAAGAGGGAAAGAAAGGGAAAGTGGAAGTAAGAACAATATTCATTAAATGTCTTCTTTGGGCCAGATATTTTTTAGGAACTTTCACATATTATGCTTGCATCAACTCTGTGGGAAACATATGATTATTGATTATACTATCCTCATTTGTAACAGACATTGTTGGGTGCCTATATAACAGCTATTTTTCTTCATTATTTTTCTTGCTGATAGTGCATTCTTTTTTTTTTTTTTAGTGTTTATTTCCCAAATAGAACTTATGTCTATCCTTCAGCAATAGAGGTAATTTTGAAAATTCATTATTTTGCAATGGCCCTTGAAAGGACATTTTTTGACATAACAACAGATAAGATTCTAGCCAATGAAAGGTGATGAGAAGGTTGCTGAGAAGTTTCTGAGAAAAGTTTCTTTATTCTTTAACAAATACCCTGGAAAGAGACAGGCCTTCCGCTGCTGTTCATGGTTGTAGCTGCACAGGATGCCTGAAAAGGAGTAACCTTGGGTTCAGAAGAGGAGCCAGCGTGAGGACAAAGCAGACACACTGAAGTACCACCTATCATTGAATTTTTGTGCAAGAGCATAAACATTCTCATTGTTTAATCTTTCCGTGGGAGACACTTTACTATGTGTAGCAAAGTAATTCTAACTGATACACCATTTTCCATTTTATGAGAAAACTGATGTACAGAAAGGTTAAGAAACTTGCCTGCATTTGCATGTGTAATGGGAAGTAGAGAGAACAGGTTGTGCCTTCTAATATACAGACAAGATATGTCTCTTTTAAACAGCACATACATACACACTCCAATATGGCAATTTCCATCATTTTTAAAAAATTAAGTGAGACAAAGACTCTAAAACTCTTTTTTTAAATAACACATACATTACTGTCTTGGGATTTGTTTTTATTTTTTTCAGCTGTGTTGAGGTATAGTTGACAAATAAAATGGTATGAATTTAAGGTGTGCATTGTGATGATTTGATGTATCTATATATTGTGAAAAGACCACAATAAAGTCAGTTAACATATCTATTAATTCACCTTGTTATCATTTTTTTGTGGTGAGAACATTTAATGTCTGTTCTCTGAGCAAATTTCACATATACAATACAGTATTGTTAATTATAGTCTGTGTTCCCTTTGACCCAATGTCTCCACATTTCCCCGACTTCCTAGCCCCTGCTAACCACCATTATATTTTGTTTCTGTAAGTTTGACTTTTTCGGGTTCCACATATATGTGAGATTATACAGCATTTGTCTTTCTCTGTTTGACTTTTTTTATTTGTTGGATTTTTATTTATTTATTTATTATACTTTAAGTTCTAGGGTACATGTGCACAACGTGCAGGTTTGTTACATAGGTACACATGCGCCGTGTTGGTTTGCTGCACCCATTAACTCATCGTTTACATTAGGTATTTCTCCTAATGCTATCCCTACCCCAGTCCCCTCCCTGCGAGAGGACTTGGTGTGTGATGTTTCCAGCCCTGTGTCATGTGTGTTCATTGTTTAACTCCCACCTATGAGTGAGAACATGTGGTGTTTGGTTTTCTGTCCTTGTGATAGTTTCCTGAGAATGATGGCTTCCAGCTTCATCCATGTCCCTGCAAAGGACATGAACTCATCCTTTTTTATGGCTGCATAGTATTTCATGGTGTATATGTGCCACATTTTCTTAATCCAGTCTATCATTGATGGACATTTGGGTTAGTTCCAAGTCTTTGCTATTGTGAATAGTGCCACAATAAACATATGTGTGCATGTGTCTTTACAGTAGCATGATTTATAATCCTTCGGGTACATACCCAGTAATAGGATGGCTGAGTCAAATGGTATTTCTAGTTCTAGATCCTTGAGGAATCACCACACTGTCTTCCACAATGGTTGAACTAATTTACACTCCCACCAACAGTGTAAAGCATTCCTATTTCTCCACATCCTCTCCAGTGTCTGTTGTTTCCTGACTTTCTAATGATTGCCATTCTAACTGGTATGAGATGGTATCTCCTTGTGGTTTTGATTTGCATTTCTCTGATGACCAGTGATGATGAGCATTTTTTCATGTGTCTGTTGGCTGCATAAATGTCTTCTTTTGAGAAGTGTCTGTTCATATCCTTTGCCCAGCTTTGATGTTTTTTTTTTTTTCTTGTAAATTTGTTTAAGTTCTTTGTAGATTCTGGATATTAGCCCTTTGTCAGATAGGTAGATTGCAAAATTTTTCTCCCATTCTGTAGGTTGCCTGTTCACTCTGATGGTATTTTCTTTTGCTGTGCAGAAACTCTTTAGTTTAATTAGATCCCATTTGTCTATTTTGGCTTTTGTTGCCATTGCTTTTGGTGTTTTAGTCATGAAGTCTTTGCCCATGCCTATATCCTGAATGGTATTGCCTAGGTTTTTTTCTAGGGTTTTTATGGTTTTAGGTCTTACATTTAAATCTTTAATCCATCTTGAATTAATTTTTCTATAAGGTGTAAGGAAGGATTCCAGTTTCAGCTTTCTATATATGGCTAGCCAGGTTTCCCAGCACCATTTATTAAATAGGGAATCCTTTCCTCATTTCTTGTATCAGGTTTGTCAAATATCAGATGGTTGTAGATGTGTGGTATTATTTCTGAGGGCTCTGTTCTGCTCCATTGGTTTATATCTCTGTTTTGGTACCAGTACCATGCTGTTTTGGTTACTGTAGCCTTGTAGTATAGTTTGAAGTCAGGTAGGGTGATGCCTCCAGCTTTGTTCTTTTTGCTTAGGATGGTCTTGGCAATGCGGGCTCTTTTTTGATTCCATATGAACTTTAAATATAGTTTTTTCCAATTCTGTGAAGAAAGTCATTGGTAGCTTGATGGCAATGGCATTGAATCTATAAATTACCTTGGGCAGTCTGACCATTTTCACGATATTGATTCTTCCTATCAATGAGCATGGAATGTTCTTTCATTTGTTTGTGTCCTCTTTTATGTCATTGAACAGTGGTTTGTAGTTCTTGAAGAGGTCCTTCACATCCCTTGTAAGTTGGATTCCTAGATATTCTATTCTCTTTGTAGCAATTGTGAATGGGAGTTCACTCATGATTTGGCTCTCTGTTTGTCTGTTATTGGTGTATAGGAATGCTTGTGATTTTTGCACATTGATTTTGTATCCTGAGACTTTGCTGAAGTTGCTTATCAGCTTATGGAGATTTTGGGCTGAGTCAATGGGGTTTTCTAAATATAGAATCATGTCATCTGTAAACAGGGATAATTTGACTTCCTCTTTTCCTAATTGAATACTCTTTATTTCTTTCTCTTGCCTGATTGCCCTGGCCAGAACTTCCAACACTGTGTTGAATAGGAGAGGTAAGAGAGGGCATGCTTGTCTTCTGCCAGTTTTCAAAGGGAATGCTTCCAATTTTTGCCCATTCAGTATGATATTGGCTGTGGGTTTGTCATAAATAGCTCTTATTATTTTGAGATATGTTCCATCAATACCTAGTTTATTGAGTGTTTTTAGCATGAAGGGCTGCTGAATTTTGTTGAAGGCCTTACCTGCATCTATTGAGATAATCATGTGGTTTTTGTCATTGGTTCTCTTTATATGATAGATTACATTTATTGATTTGTGCAAGTTGAACCAGCCTTGCATCCCAGGGATGAAGCCCACTTGATCATGGTGGATAAGCTTTTTGATGTGCTGCTGGATTCGGTTTGCCAGTATTTTACTGAGGATTTTCGCATTGATGTTCATCAGGGATATTGGTCTAAAATTCTCTTTTTTTGTTGTGTCTCTGCCAGGCTTTGGTATCAGGATGATGCTGGCCTCACAAAATGAGTTAGGGAGGATTCCCTAGAGGATTTGCCTAGAGGTGTTTATAGTATTCTCTGATGGTAGTTTGTATTTCTGTGGAATTGGTGGTGATATCCCCTTTATCGTTTCTTATTGTGTCTATTTGATTCTTCTCTCTTTTCTTCTTTATTAGTCTTGCTAGCGATCTATCTATTTTGTTGATCTCTTCAAAAAAGTAGCTCCTGGATTCATTGATTTTTTCAAGGGTTTTTTTGTGTCTCTATCTCCTTCAGTTCTGCTCTGATCTTAGATTTCTTGCCTTCTGCTAGCTTTTGAATGTGTTTGCTCTTGCTTCTCTAGTTCTTTTAATTGTGAAGTTAGGGTGTTGATTTTAGATCTTTCCTGCTTTCTCTTGTGGGCATTTAGTGCTATAAATTTTCCTCTATACACTGCTTTAAACGTGTCCCAGAAATTCTGGTACGTTGTGTCTTTGTTCCATTGGTTTCAAAGAACATCTTTATTTCCGCCTTCATTTTGTTATTTACCCAGTACTCATTCAGGAGCAGATTTTTCAGCTTCTATGTCATTGTATGGTTTTGAGTGAGTTTCTTAATCCTGAGTTTCAATTTGATTGCACTGTGGTCTGAGAGACAGTTTTTTGTAATTTCTGTTCTTTGAAATACTGAGGAGTGTTTTACTTCCAATTTTGTGGTCAATTTTAGAATAAGTGTGATGTGTTGCTGAGAAGAATGTATGTTCTGTTGATTTGGGGTGGAGAGTTCTATAGATGTCTATTAGGTCTGCTTGGTGCAGAGATGAGTTCAATTCCTGGATATCCCTGCCAACTTTCTGTCTCGTTGATCTGTCTAATGTTGACAGTGCGGTGTTAAAGTCTCCCATTATTATTGTGTGGGAGTCTAAGTCTCTTTGTAGGTCTCTAAGGAATTGCTTTATGAATCTGGGTGCTCCTGTATTGGGTGCATATATATTTAGGATCGTTAGCTCTTCTTGTTGAATCCCCGTACCATTAAGTAAGGCCTTCTTTGTCTCTTTTGATCTTTGTTGGCTTAAAGTCTGTTTTATCAGAGACTAGGATTGCAACCCCCGCTTTTTTTCATTTTCCATTTGCTTGGTAGATCTTCCTCCATCCCTTTATTTTGAGCCTATGTATGTCTCTGCACATGGGATGGGTCTCCTGAATACAGCACACTGATGGGTCTTGACTCTATCCAATTTGCCAGTCTGTGTCTTTTAACTGGGGCAATTAGCCATTTACATTAAGGTTAATATTGTTATGTGTGAATTAGATCCTGCAAGTATGATACTTGCTGGTTATTTAGACTGTTATTTGATGCAGTTTCTTCATAGCATCGATGGTCTTTACAATTTGGCATGTTTTTGCAGTGGCTGGTACCGGTTGTTCCTTTCCATGTTTAGTGCTTCCTTCAGGAGCTCTTGTAAAGCAGGCCTGGTGGTGACAAAATCTCTCAGCATTTGCTTGTCTGTAAAGGATTTTATTTCTCCTTCACTTATAAAGCTTAGTTTGACTGAATATAAAATTCTGGGTTGAAAATTCTTTTCTTTAAGAATGTTGAATATTGGCCCCCACTCTCTTCTGGCTTGTAGGGTTTCTGCAGAGAGATCCGCTGTTAGTCTGATTGGTTTCCCTTTATGGGTAACCCGACCTTTCTCTCTGGCTGCCGTTAACATTTTTTCCTTCATTTCAACCTTGGTGAATCTGACAATTATGTGTCTTGGGGTTGCTCTTCTCGAGGAATATCTTTGTGGTGTTCTCTGTATTTTCTGAATTTGAATGTTGGCCTGTCTTGCTAGGTTGGGGAAATTCTCCTGGATAATATCCTGAAGAGTGTTTTCTAACTTGGTTCCATTCTCCCTGTCACTTTCAGGTACACCAATCAAATGCAGATTTGGTCTTTTCACATAGTCCCATATTTCTTGGAGGCTTTGTTCGTTTCTTTTTACTGTTTTTTCTCTAATCTTGTGTTCTTGCTTTATTTTATTAATTTGATCTTTAATCACTGATATCCTTTTTTCTACTTGATCGAATTGGCTATTGAAGCTTGTACATGCATCATGAAGTTCTCGTGCTGTGGTTTTCAGCTCCATCAGGTCATTTAAGGTCTTCTCTACACTGTTTATTCTACTTAGCCATTCATCTAACCTTTTTTCAAGGTTTTTAGCTTCCTTTCAACGGGTTAGAACATGCTCCTTTAGCTTGGAGAAGTTTGTTATTACCGACCTTCTGAAACCTACTTCTGTCAACTTGTCAAACTCATTCTCCATCCAGTTTTGTTCTGTTGCTGGAGAGGAACTGCAATCTTTGAGGGAGAAGAAGTGCTCTGGTTTTTGGAATTTTCAGCTTTTCTGCTCTGGTTTCTCCCCATCATTGTGGTTTTATCTACCTTTGGTCTTTGATGTTGGTGACCTACAAATGGGGTTTTGGTGTGGATGTCCTTTTTTGTTGTTGTTGATGTTGATGCTATTCCTTTCTGTTTGTTAGTTCTCCTTCTAACAACAGTCAGGTCCCTCAGCTGCAGGTCTGTTGGAGTTTGCTGGAGGTCTATTCCAGACCCTGTTTGACTGGTTATCACCAGCAGAGGCTGCAGAACAGCAAATATTGCAGAACAGCAAACATTGCTGCCTGATCCTTCCTCTGGAAGCTTAGTCTGAGAAGGGCCTGTGTGAGGTGTCTGTCGGCCCCTACTGGGAAGTATCTCTTAGGCTACACAGGGGTCAGGGACCCACTTGAAGAGGCAGTCTGTCCATTCTCAGAGCTTGAATGCCATGCTGGGATAACCAATGCTCTCTTCAGAGCTGTCAGACAGGGACATTTAAGTCTGCAGAAGTTGTCTGCTGCCCTTTGTTCTGCTATGCCCTGCCCACAGAGGTGGAGTCCAGAGAGGCAGTGGGCCTTGCTGAGCTGTGGTGGGCTCTGCCCAGTTTGAGCTTCCTGAAAGCTTTGTTTACTACTCAAGTCTCAGCAATAGGGGAGGCTTCTCCCCCTGCCAGGCTGCAACCTTGCATGTTGATCTCAGACTGCTGCGCTAGCAGTGAGCTAGGCTCTGCGGGTGTGGGACCCGCTGAGCCAGGCACAGGAGGGAAACCTCTGGTCTACCAGTTGCTGAGACTGTGGGACAAGAGCAGTATTTTGGCGGGAGTGTACCATTCCTCCTGGTACAGTCTGTCATGGCTTCCCTTGGCTAGGAAAGGGAAATCCCCTGACCTCTTGTGCTTCCCTGGTGAGGTGTAATGCCCTGCCCTGCTTCAGCTTGCCCTCTGTGGGCTGCACCCACTGTCCAACGAGTCCCGATGAGATGAACCAGGTACCTCGGTTGGAAATGCAGAAATCATCCATCTTCTGTGTCAATTTTGCTAGGAGCTGCGGACCAGAGCTGTTCTTATTTGGCCATCTTGGAGGCCTCTGACAATTTCCATCTTTGAACTGGAAATTTAATCCATTTATACTTATTGTAATTACTGATATATCTGTTTTTGTTGTTTTGGTCATTATTTCACTTTGTTCCAAATTTTGTGTTTTTTAAAACATGCTTTTTACTTAAGAAAATAGACATCTATATCTTCCCCTAAACAAGGTAAGAATTCTACACACTCTTAGAATCATAAAACTCTCTTCCCGCTTTTCTCCATCTCAATTCTACCATGTCAATATTATCTAGAAATTTAAATATAAGTTATTTGGATAAAAGATATAGTGACAGATTCTTAATGCTCAGGTTTTTGTTTTTGTTTTTAATCTGGATAGCAATAGTCAAAATAATTTTGTATTTTGTTTAATGCTCAGCTCATTTAACTTTTGTATCTAACAAACATTTGAAAACATATACAGTAATTTAAAGAATATTTTGTAACACACTTAAATCTACTAACATATCAGCAACAGAGATTTAATTAGTTTTTGTTGTTGCTGTTATCCTGTTATTTTTGCCTTCTTGGTTTTACAGCTTCTGCAAACAAGCTTCTCTAACTCTACGTCTCCACCAAATGAGGTACTTCTGCATCTACTTCTGCTCAGAGAACTGCCTAGGTGGTCAACCAAGGTGAGAAGATTCCTACTATGTCACCAGAGTATCTCTGGTTTTTGTGTTTAGACAATGGATAATTTAATTTGTTGATGTTATGGAAGACACAGTGGATAAATGGGACAACATTTTAGAAGAGTTGGTCCAGAGCCTGAGCAGTTAAGCAGTGGCTCAACTGTCTATGCTTTAGAAAGGTTTATAAAGTTGAGAGGGAAAATGTTGCGGTAGATTACAAAGGATCTAACTGAAATGTAATATTTCCTTAAGTATAAATATAGTGTATTAGCTGTTGCTGCACAAAAAATAATCAAAAACATCTTAATTGCATACAAAAAAGTCTTTCCTTCCTTCCTTCCTTCCTTGCTTCCTTCCTTCCTTCCTTCTTTGATGGAGCAATCCCAACTCACTGCAACCTCTGCCTTGTGAGTTCAAGTGATTCTCCTGGCTCAGCCTACTGGGTAGCTGGTATTACACGTGCCTCCACACCCATCCTTCTTTCTTATGCATCTATGTATAGGTCAGCTGGAATAGCTCTTCAGATCTCAGGTAGGCTTCCTCATGCATTGAAGAACTGTTTAACCTAGAGAGGGCTCAGCTGGTTGATTCTGTCTTTCACTGCAGTTTTGTAGGTTGGTTAGGCAGCTCTGTGTCAAGTATCTGTCATCCTCCTTAGACCAATGGGCCAGTCTGGACATGCTTTTCCTATGGTAAAGGAAAATACATTAAGAGCCATGAAAAAACATGAGGCCTCTTAAGGCTTAGGCTCAGAACTGGCACGTGACCACTTTTGCCTATATTTATTTGGCCAAATCAAGTCACATGGCTGAGTTCAAAGCCTGGGGTTGGAGGAATACATTCTACATTTGCAGGAGGAACTACCAAGTCACAAAGTAAAAAGTATGGATCCAAAGGCAAAACTATGGAGACAGTAAACGAATCAATGGTTGCCGGTGGAGTGAAGGTGGTGGAGGAAAGATGAACAAGCAGAGCACAAGGGATTTTTAGGGCAGTAAAAATATACTCTGTATGATGCTATAATGGTGGATATATGTTGTTTTACATTAGTTCAAAACCAGAGAACATAAAACAGCAAGGGTGAATCCGAATGTAAACAACGAACTTGGGTGATTATGATGTGTCAATGTAGTTGCTTTGATTGTAACAAAAGTACCTCTCTGGTGGGGGATGTTGATAATGGGGGAAGCTATTCATATGTGGGGCATAGAGTATATGGAATATCTTCCTTTTGAGTTTTTGTGAACCCAAAACTGCTCTAAAAAAATAAAGTTTTCTGGCCCAGCATGGTGGCTCACACCTATAATCCCAGCATTTTGGGAGGCCAAGGAGGGTGAATCGCTTGAGCCCAGGAGTCCAAGACCAGTCTGGGAAACATGGCTAAACCCCATCTCTCCAAAAAAAAAAAAAAATTAGCTGAGCACGGTGGCACACACCTGTGGTCCTAGCTACTCAGGATGTTGAGGTGGGAGGATTGCCTGAGCATGGGAGGCTGAGGCTGCAGTGAACTGTCATCACGCCACTGTACTCCAGCCTGGGCAATAGTGAGACCCTGTCTCAAAAAATATAAATACATAAAATAAGATAAAGTCTTTTCAAAATCCAAAAAGTGTGAATCAAGAAGCAGTGAAAAACGGGATACTAATTGAGTTTGCCACAACAACAAACCATAGAAGTTTAGGCAGTATCAATGGCTTTGCCACCAATAGAAATCAAAGATATTGTGATATCACATTATAGTTGTTTCAGATGTCTCAAAATACTATTTTTGCTAATCACAACATTGATATTGGGATTGTTATTAATCCCAATGTGGTTAGACTTCCAAGAGTCAAGGTCTACCTGTCTGCAGGTACTCAGTGATATAGTTGGTCAACAGTTGGGCAGCTCTCTGCCTAGTGGTTATTTCAGCACCAAACACTGAGGTCAACCTAGACATCTATGTTGCTCTCTAGTATTCTTTTTTTGGTATGTGAAGATTTGTTTATTGCTATATGGAAAGAGGTAAGATAAGGACCATCCCAAAGTTTAAAGTTCCTATTCAAATGAAGACCAACATTTACAGTCTTCATTTACACTGCTGTCTTTAAAAATAAAAATTAACTTTAACTTGCCTATGCCTTTGTAATCTTTTATTTTACACATTTAAAAACATTATTCTGACAAGGCATTTCATAAGCTTCATGCTAGCGCCAAAGGGTCCCATGACACAAAGGGTTGAAAAAGCCTCTACTCTATATGCTTATTATCATCTAGCCCTTCTTAGAGACTCATTCTTTATATAAACCAGCCTGCTACAGCTGTATTATGGGCTATTGAGCCAGAGTATTCAGTGGGCAGGAACATGGCCTGACTCCTTACTGGACACACAGTGTGAGACTAATTCCTAAGGGAAAATAACCTGACAAAAGAGTGAATAGTAGAGGCTGTGTGGTCTTCTGCCCCACCCTCACAGACAGATTCTCTTGCAGAGATAATCTTATAAGTTTCGGGCTTTTAAATTTTTTTCTTTTTTTTTTTGGTTAAATATTTTCATTTAACCAACTGGTGTCAGAAATGGGATCTGAGGTAGAACCTTAGTGACTTCCAGGAGGACTAAGTGACCAAATGAAGGTACCAACCAGGCCCAAGTGTGCCCATTGATCTCTTGTAGCAACTGAGATTGTGATTGAATTCTCTTTCAGATTTCAAGTTCCACAAATCTGTATTTTGAACTTTCTGAGTTTATTTGGACATTTTAAAATTTGGACTGGGCTTGGAAGTCATGACAGAAATAGGACTGGGTTCTGTAGGGAGACCTCAGGTGTCTGACTGGGTCAGATAGAAACTGAACTGGGTTCAGTAGGTAGGTGAGGTTACCAGGAGACAGAGAATCATAGGTTCCTCTGGATCTAAGGAGTCTAGAACTCCTGCATTTGGAACTCCAGCCAATTTAATGTTTAAGCACTCTGGACCCAGGACTGTACTTTTCCAAAAAAAAAAAAAAAAAAAAGATAAACCTTACCAAAGGTAACCTAGAATTACAGTGACCACAGTGGGAAAGTTTTAACCTGATGCGGGAAGTCAGGGACCCCTAACAGAGGGACCAGCTGGAGCTGTGGCAGAGGAACATAAATTGTGAAGATTTCATGGACATTTATCACTTCCCTAATAATACTCTTATAATTTCTTATGCCTGTCTTTACTTTAACCTCTTAATCCCATCATTTTCGTAAGCTGAGAATGTATGTCATCTCAGGACCACTATTGTACAAATTGATTGTAAAACATGTGTGTTTGAACAATATGAAATCAGTGCACCTTGAAAAAGAACAGAGTAACAGCAATTTTCAGGGATAAAGGGAAGATAACCATAAGGTCTGACTGCCTGCGGGGTTGGGCAGAATAGAGCCATATTTTTCTTCTTGCAGAGAGCCTATAAATGGACATGCAAGTAAAAGAGATATTGCTGAGTTCTTTTCCCAGCAAGGAATACCCTGGGGAAGGAATGCATTCCTGAGGGGAGGTCTATAAATGGCTGCTCTGGGAGTGTCTGTCTTATGCGGTTGAGATAAGGACTGAAATACATTCTGGTCTCCTGCAGTACCCTCAGGCTTACTAGGATTGGGAAATTCCAGCCTGGTAAATTTTGGTCAGACCAGTTCTCTGCTCTAGAACCCTGTTTTCTGTTAAGATGTTTATCAAGACAATATATGCACAGCGGGACATAGACACTCATCAGTAATTCTAATTTTGCCTTTGCCTTCTGATCTTTATTCCCTTTTAAAGCATGTGATCTTTGTGACCTACTCCCTGTTTGTACAACCCCTCCCCTTTTAAAATCCCTAATAAAAACTTGCTGGTTTTGCGGCTCAGGGGGCATCATGGACCTACCAACATGTGATGTCACCCCCGGTGACCCAGCTGTAAAATTCCTCTCTTTGTACTCTTTCTCTTTATTTCTCAGACCGGTCAACACTTAGGGAAAACAGAAAGAACCTACGTGGAAATACTGGGGGTGGGTTCCCCCAATATAAACCTAGACAAAATTGTTCACTTGTGAGCTGCATTAGAAAAGAGGATCCAAAATGTTTCAGAAACAAAGGAATCCTTTTTTTTTAAACTGGTACTCAGAGCTTTCCAAAAGATTGAATGAATACAAAATTGTCACTCTAAAAGACTCTTTACAAAAGGTGAACAGGCACATGTCTTTATAGTAGCTACAACAGTTGTAGGGACCAAGAAGATCTTCTTGTATATATTTTAAACCAAAACCAAAGAATCCCAAATGAAAGAACCCTGTGCCCTAAGACATTTGCCTTTATTATAAACAGCCAGGCCGTTGGAAAAAAAAGTATCAATTTTTACACCAGGCATCTGACGGACCCATTCCTTTTGGCTTGGACTGATTCCCGACTAGAGGCATCCTCCAAAGGCTTCACTCCTGAGACAATCATCAACTAATCTCTCAGAAATTTAAAAAAAAAGAATATTTCTTTGGTAGGGATTTAAAATCAAGTCTTAAAGATCCTCATGTCTAATTGACTATTTCCAGAAAAATACTTGTAAGAATTATTGGTCTCTATTTTTTTCTATTTGATCTGATGGAAACCTCTCTCTCTGCTGGGAACTTCTCAGATGATTAAAACCCCTCTTCTCAAACCCCTGCAGACTGTATGATCTGCCAACTATGTCCACCTTTTTCTTGTTGTCATGATCTTTGGTATGCCCCAAAACTCTTGGAAAAACAACAACAACAAGACAACTGATTGGTTTGTCATTCAATCTTGAAAACAAACAAACAAACAACAAACAAGAAAAGAACAAACCAGTCTCTAACAATAAGGCAAGATTAGAAATATCCATGTTGAGTCCAGGTGTACAAAATGCTTGTCTTAGCCTTCCATGGGCTCCACCCACTCAATATTCCAGTGAAAAGACACAAACTTTGTTTTTGGGAAAGAATGGATAGGCCCTTGGAAGAATAGATGGTGGTTTGTGACAAAGTCAGTCTGTGGTGGACTTCTGGCCTCCTCTCCTGTGATTTTGGGATTTTCTACATGGACCCTTTGGATGCTTCCATCTGGAAACTTCTCCTTGCAGAGAGAGAGATATTAAACTAATTGGGCTTATTTTATGTATTAAATTATATGGGAAGCATTGTCAAATAAGTAATGCTAAACCTCCATTGAGTTATATTTGTATGATTATTTTATTAATATGTGCTTCAGAAATTCTATGAAATTCATAGAAATCTAATCATCCTGATATAACACTATCATTCTTAATTCTAGTTATTATCTTAAAATGTTGTATGCAGCAATAACCAAATTTCCTTATCAATTACATAATCATTGTAATTATCTCTCATTAGATCTTTAAAAATGGCCACTTAAATTATATGGTTTTGTCATTCACAGAGGGATAATTGTTTACTCTGGTATCTTCCTAAGAAACTGTACACCTAAATTGTTTTGTCTTCAAGGAGATTCAAAGAAAGGACTCTAATAAGTTTCTGATAACTTTAAGATCATACCATTAAACTAGGTAAGAATTTCCAGAACTCTAATGAAGAATCTGGTTCATAAAACTGCTAATCCAACATCAAGCAGAACAATAATTAATTAAATGCCAAGGAAATTCTTTAGCAGATTTTCATGCTAAATCAGCCAGTACTGAAATTGTTAAGATAGGCAATTTAAATGAACACCATAAGATTGATCCAAGTCAAATTATATCTATGATAATATTTACTTATTTGAGATGGAGTCTTGCTCTGTTTCCCAAGGCTAGAGTACAGTGGTGCCGATCTTCGCTCACTGCGACCTCTGCCTCGTGGGTTCAAGTGATCCTCCTGCCTCAGTCTCCTGAGTAGCTGGGATTATAGGCATATGCCACCACACCTGGCTAATTTTGTAGTTTTAGTAGAGATGGGGTTTCACCATGTTGGCCAGGCTGGTCTTGAACTCCTGGCCTCAAGTGATCTGCCTGCCTCGGCCTCCCAAAGTGCTGGGATTACAGCCCTGAGCCACCACATCCAGCCTGATAATCTGTTTAATAAACAGTGCTGTGTACCTGAATTGGTATTTAAGAGGATGTAAATCCGATATTAAGCATAATCTATTGGAGAGCTTGGATGGCCATCTGGTCCTTTCTGAGTCCTTAAAGCTTTCATTATTAGAAATGCTTGTCACTATTAGAAATGCTCTATAACTCATCATGGAGTAGAAAAAATTATCCAAATTATGGAAAATTATTGGTGTGGTGACTGTTCAAAAATTGCTAAAATGGTTTATAACCAATGTTTGGTCTGTCAAATCCATAATCCCAAGAAGACAATCAAAAATTCAGGTGGTAAATTTCTGCTACCTGATGGGCCATCTGAACATTTATAAAGGGATTTTATCCAGTTGTCACCTTCCATGGGATATGAATATGTTCTTGTAATGGTCTATGTTCTCTGGTCGCATAGAAGCTTTCCATACAGGAAGACCAATATTATAACAATAGCTAAAATATTATCAGAACTGTGTTTCCTTTATATTGCTGGAGAGGTACCCATTTTGCTAGAAAAGTTATAAAGCAAATAAGGTGTAATGAACACAATGGCATTATCATTGTCCCTATTACCCTTGGTCTTCTGGAAAGGTTGAAAGGAAAAATAGCATCTTAAAGCTGAAATTGGGAACATTAACTAACTAGATTGGATCGCCTTAGCTAAAGGTATTACTATTGGCCTTGATGGCAATCAGATCCACCCTCAGTGGAAAACATACATTGATCCCTTATGAAATAGTCAATGGAAGGTCTATGCCCCTGATAATAGGACCTCTCAGTCTCCTAAACTCTGATATGACTAAATTCTTCAAGGTTTTAATTTTTAAAGCAAAGTATATTTTTGGCAGATAAAGGAAGATTTTCATGATTCACTGACTGAGGATAATCAAATCCTTCACAATCTAGAACCTAGACATTGGGTCTTTGGAAAGGACATCAGAGAAAGACTGCCATTAAGCTCCATTGGAAGAGACCATATCAAGTTCTTTTCTGCAGCAAACCATCAGGGTCTCAAGTCTTGGATCTACGTCTCTCAACTCAAAAGTGCTCCTCCAGACTCCTGGAACTGTATACCTATTGGAGACTCTAAGGTAAAGCTGACCAGGGAAGATTTCCCCCAGAAGCAAATGGCATCCTAGACATCGACAGCTTTCCTAAGATTGTGGATCAAGACTTCTCTGCCATCATGAAAGCCTTGTCTTTTCCCTTTCTTCCCAATTTCCTGCTGTCCCAGTCCCTTCCTTTTACTTATAGGAAAATCCATGGGACCATAATCTGTGGATGACTTTAGCTAAGTCTTACGCTCTAGTACAGAAACAGAGCAATTGTTGGGTTTATGAAGATAAGCTAGTTTCCATGAGGAAAGATTCCAGTGGCATTCCTGGGGGCTCACTCTTGGTACTAGTGGGATACTGGTAGTATGGAATTTGAAAGTAATCCATAAATTGAGAAAAATCTTGGGTTTGACCAACCAGTCCCACCAGGGGTTCGGGTGAGTAAAAGTCATCTTCTGAAAACACTTAATAAAACATCATGCAGTTTTAGATCCTGTTTATTTAAACACTGCCACCAAATACATAAAGGAAATTTCTCAGAGCAAAGAAACATATGACATGTTTATAGGAGCAGCAAACCACTGGTTTGCAGGCAAGCTTGGCTTTTCCAAAGTGTTCTAAACTTTATGCTCTTCTAATGGGTCTCCAGATTACTATGTTAACAAGATAATGACAACATTGGATACCTCTTTAAATCAGCTAACTGCAGTTCTTAATCATTATCACATCCTGAACAAAGACTATGACCAATTGTACTCAAATCCTTTTGAGCTGCCTATGCCTGAACTTTGATTTGGATCAAACTGATTTGGTTCAGAGGCTCCTGTTAGGGAGTACACCTCAGGCTTTTGGTATTTTTGGTATTGTCCTCATAATAGGTCCCCTGGTGTACCGTATCCTTTCAAGTCTTAAATATACGTATGCAGCCATCCACTGAGTGTTGAATTGTCTCACTTTGACTAGATCATCAAGAACATAAAGAATTATTCAACTGATGTGATGTCATGACTTGTGAATTTCATGCTGAGACCAAATAAATTTATTTATGATGGTGACAGAGAGTTTTCATCAATGCCCTAGATTTTGAGAGGTGGCATCATTAAACTAAATTTGGGGGGATTGTTAAACTAAATTTGACCTGAGAATGCCTCCATACCTGAGTCCTTACTAATGAAATGCAATGTAACTTAGTACTTACACTAACTGAAAACCTAACTTAGGCATATGCTTTTGTCACAAATCAGTCACAGCCAATCACAGCAGCTGAGCTTCAGTCAATCACAGGCAGCCAACTCATCAGACCATGTTTACATAAGGCAAATGCTGAATAAGGCAAACACCAGGTGTAATCAATGGAGGTCTGTACCTCACTTCCGTTTTCTCTTCATAAATGCTATCTGACCACGTTGCAGGCCGAAGTTTCTCTGAACCTGTTCTAGTTTTGATGTCTGCCCAACTTGTGAATTGTTCTTTGTTCAATTAGACTCTGTTAAATTTAATTTGTCTGAAGTTTTCCTTTTAACAACTGAAGCATGCAGCAGGTCTGACATCATTAGGCAATTGAAATTCTCTTTCCTGCAGAGCTAAGACTCTGCCTCCTGCCTGATTCTCAAAGCAGAGCTCCAGGGAGCAGCAACACTAATTGTATAGGGCTGGCATACTAGAGAAAACCGATTTGCTACCCCAGTGTAGGGCTTTTTCTAACTTCCCTCCAAAAGGAAATATACTAGAGCCCTGCTCACTCCCTGAGGTACTGTCTTCACTAAGGTATGATGCTTGTTCATGGATTAACATGTTTTCCCTCCAGATATATGTTTCTACTTAAAATGCAGAAAGTGTTTTAATGTGGAGGAATGACCCTAATGATAGAAGTTTTAATAAGTCAAATGAGCAGAAAGGCAAGACAATATAACAAAAAGAGCACCAGTTTTGGCATAGCAGGCACTCAATAAATGTAAGTTCCACTTCTTTCCTTATGCTGAGTATCTCCTGATTACCTAGCACTATGGTAAATACCCAAGAAACTCTAAGATATAAACCTTTTGTTTGAGAAGGCTTTATTTGTACTGATGAGATGATATGGGAAAATACTTTCTTTTTCTCTAAATACTATTATCTTGTAGGCAGCAGACTGGCCAATACAAATAATTTAAACTTTAGAGAGAAAAGAAAAAGCCAGTCATCCGCTGTGTAGTCTACGCAGTCTCAAAACAGCAGCTGAGTTTTTTGACGGAACTCTTCTGGGTATTGGAAGGCAGACTAAATACTTTACTTGCTGCCCAGCAACACGAAGATGGAAAACACATCTTCTGATTAATTAAAAGCAAAAGGTTGGAACTACTTACCTTTCCATTCTTTAATTAACAAAGCCCACAGGCCACATGAGGAAGTAATAACACTCATTATGTTGTGATGAAGGACTGTGATGATGAGTTAAGTCAGATGGGACTCCAGGCACGATTCCCTTCAAGGCTTCCCCAAGACGTGCCCCGAATGTAGACAGATCCTTACTTGTTGAAGTACTGTGTCTCACCAGTGCTGGCATATGCTTCTTCAGAGAGTGCATTCCCTTTTGCAAGGGAAAGAAAAGTCCTTAAAACAAAAGGTTATATTTTAATTAAGCCAAGGCATCCTTTCTGCAATTTCCTTTATTGAAATAATACCTCCTTTGATTTGTATCTGTTGGTGTTAGTCTTTGGAACAAAAATCATTGATCCCTTCCAGGCAGAACTGTCCCATCTGAATGATCAAAAGCCTTGCTAGCTGACATACAAACCAACAAATTGTTTTCTTTTTGTCCTTTAAATCTCCCAGGAAGCACCTTTTAAAGATAGTCTTCATTCCCCAGGCTTTGCTCACCATCCTTCATGCCAGTGGGTGGTCTCAAGGAATTTGAGCAAATGGCAAACACTCATTCTACCTGCAGGTGGAAGACTGACCCCCCACCTCTCAAATTCCTCCAGACTCCTTGGAGGGTTTTTTCTTTCTGTGTCACCAAGGTACCGCTGAAATTTGTTAGTCAAATAGCTTTCTACCCATGAGGAAAGTGAGCTTTGATATGTATTTGCTTCTCATTCAACTATAGCAGCACCAGTTAAGATGCTGCCTCCACATGAATGTAAATGAAAAATAAAACAGCAGGCTCAGTTTTCATTCTAAAGTCCACTCTCTGATGGGAGTAAGAAATAACTCAATAGCATTAGTATGGAACACTGGGTGTCAGGATTTTTGCCCTCATTTCCCATTTTTTTTTTTTTTGGAAACTAAATTCAGTACCTCTATTATCTTTAAGAATCAGGGATACTGATGATATTTTCCCCCCAGTAAAGAAAATAAGGGCCTATAAAAATACTCTTTTTAATGCTCTCAAGGGGAAATGCTGAATTGAGAAGCAATTGGGTTTTCTAGAAGTCCAACAAATGTACAAAGTGGCTCTCTGATGGAATACCTAGAGAAAATCCTTGCTTCTTCATGTGAAGGTTTGCATTCACCAAGTCTGATTGTGTAATAGAGGTTACCCTTTTTAAATTAAATGAATTCTAAACAAAATTTTACTTACATTTCCATTTTTGCTTTTTTTTTTTTAAGAATGGAGTGATTGAGTCTTTTTAGGAAATTTTTACACTTTGTGGCTAACTTTGCATGCCACATTGCAGCATGCTGTAAGTTTTATAGCTCTTGTTAGCAGTAGAAATGCTGACGCTTCTATGATTATAGTGGTCCAACTACAGTGCTATAATTTCTGTCACTGAAAAACCTCACGCTGCTAAAACCTTGAAGATGATCTGAATTGTAGATGGTTTTAAAACTGGTTTAGGCAATCCCATTACTGGGCATATGCCCGAAGGAACATAAATCATTCTATTATAGAGATACATGTGCACATACGTTCATTGCGGCACTATTCACAATAGCAAAGACATGGAGTCAACCCAAATGCCCATCAATGATAGACTGGATAAAGAAAATGGGGTACATGTACACCATGGAATACTATGCAGGCAAAAAAGGAATGAGACCATGCCGTTTACAGGAACGTGGATGGAGCTGGAAGCCATTATCCTCAACAAACTCACAAAGGAACAGGAAACCCAATACTGTGTGTTGTCACTTATAAGAACAATGAGAACACGTGGACACATGGGGGGAAACAACACATACTGGGGCCTGCCAGGGGAGGGGCGTGTGGGGAGGGAAAGCATCGGGAAGAATGCTAATACATACTGGGCTTAATACCTGGGTAATGGTAAGGGAGGAGGTCACCCCTCATATTGTCTTATGCCCAATTTCTGCCTCCAAAGAAAGAACAAGTAAAAACTAAAAGGCAGAAGTGGAATCCACAGGCAGCACTGTGCGCTGGGCCTGGTAGTCAAAAATCAGCCCCTGACCTAACTGCTTGTGTTACCTATAGATTCCAGACATTGTATGGAAAAGCATCATGAAAATCCCTGTCCTGTTCTGTTCCTTTCTGATTACCGGTACATGCAGCCCGCAGTCACGTACTCCCTGCTTGCACAATTGATCACGACCCTCTCACGCAGACCCCCTTAGAGTTGTAAGCCCTTAAAAGGGACAGGAATTGCTCACTCAGGGAGATCGGTTTTTGAGACGTGGGTCCACCGATGCTCCCAGCTGAATAAAGCCCTTCCTTCTTTGACTCAGTGTCTGAGGGTTTTTTTCTGTGGCTCGGGGTGACCCGTGCAGTGAACTGCTGTGGCACACATTTACCTATGTAACAAACCTGCACATCCTGCCCATGTACCCTGGAACTGAAAATAAAAGTTGATTAAAAAAAAAAAACAAAAAAAACCTAGCTATAGGAAACCATCCCAAATTCAATGGTGTCAATGCCTACTTTCCCTAACTTGGTTTAGCTGCAGGTATGGGAAACTTCCAGATACACTTTCTGCTTCTTTTAGATCTTGAGACACTCTGGTAGGATGTGAGGAGCACTATCTCAGGCAAGAGGCAAATGGGATCTGAAACTTGAAATCCCTCATTAAATCCAGTATCTTTTGTGCGTAATGTGAGCCTGGGCTGACACACCCCAATACAAGTCACCACTAACTCTTGCCTGGTTTATTGGTATTACCTTCTATTAAATCTTCCCAAATTTACTCCAACACTCCTCCAATTCATTTTCACGCAGCATGCAGAGTGATCTTTCCAAAATGGCAACCTGATTATGTCTTCTTGTGAGAAGCATATGCCAAGGCAGGATTAGATATGCTAGGAATTTGGTGGGGAGGGAGGAGAGGGAGCTGAAGGAGATGAGGAAAGACTTTACTCAGAGATGCTGGTCAGACCCCTGTGAGGGAGAGAGGGAAGGAAGGAAGATTGGATAGGAAGAGTCTCGAGCTGCAGTGTAGTTCTAAAAATGTTTCATGTTCCTAATTCTAGTTTCATCTCAAATCTCTCCATCAGCTTCTGAGCTCCAGCTTTGTTGGTGATCTTTCAATTCTTGGAACTCTCCACACCCCATCTGACCCTAGGGTCTTTGCACATTTTTTTTTTTCTGAGACAGAGTCTCGCTCTGTCACCTAGGCTGGAGTGCAGTGGCACAATCTCGGCTCACTGCAACCTCCACCTCCTGGGTTCGAGCAATTCTCCTGCCTCAGCCTCTGAGTAGCTGGGATTACAGGCATGTGCCACCACACCTGGCTAATTTTTATATTTTTAGTAGAGATAGGGTTTCACTATGTTGGCCAGGCTGGTCTTGAACTCCTGACCTCAGGTGATCTGCCCTCCTCAGCCTCCCAAAGTGCTGGGATTACAGGCATGGGCTATCTTATTTTATTTGATTGGAATACTTTCCTCTTCAGCTCTCAAAGACAAATAACAACTAGTCCCTGCCTTCAGTGAGTTTTCAGTTTATACTGTTGGTTCTCAACCTTGGTTGCCTATTAGAATCACATGGGGAGCTTTAGAAAATTCTGATGTCTAGGCCACTGTCCAAATAAATTAAATCAGATACTCTGGGGATAGCAGGCTTCAGTAGGTTTTAAAGCTCAACAGGAATGTTGCAAGAAGAAATATGATTAGGAGCCAAATGAATCATACCTCTATCATGTGGCTACAGGAATTTGGAGAACAGAGAGATTGGTTGATGCAGATTGTGATTGGAAAGCTTTTCCTGCGGTCTTGAAATCTGAGCTGAGGTAAAAGAATTGACAAGTTTGGAAAAATCTGAGAAAACATGAAAAGTATATGTGGAAAGCATAAAGCATGTTACCAGGCACTAGGTAAACTGTATAGGTGAGAGGGCCAGACTCTTAAGGTTCTTGGAAGGAATGGCTTGGGTTTGTGTAGGGGAGTATTTGGGAGAAAAGGATGGTAAATTGGATTGTAGCTCATTATGGGAAACCTTAAATTCAAAGTGTAGATTTGGGACTCCTGTAAGCTATGGAGAGACCTAGACAAGTTTTGAATTGATGAGGGTTTATTAGCCAAGATTTTTCGGTCATAAGTAACAGAAACCAATTCTTGTTAACCTAAAAAATAAATAAATAAATAAAAAATCAAAAGTTTACAGGGGTGGTGAGCACTAGCTGTTGGAAAGTAGAAGAACCAGGTCTCAAAAGACTAATATGAAGGCCGTACTAGGGAGAGCTACAGGACAGAAGCCAGTGGACAGTCTTGTTAGGGAACCACCACTGAGAAGGTGACCTTTCAGATATTGCAGTAGAGCCAAGGCTCTTTGTAGACCAGGAGCTATAAAAGAAAGCTATAGTTGAAGAAGTAATCTATTAGCTGTGTGTCCTTGGTCAAGTTATTTAACCACTCTGTACCTTAGCTTTCTCTTCTGCAAAATGGGAATAATGTGCCTGCCTCAGAAGAATGCTGTGAAGTTTGGAGGCATTAATATACATAGAGCATTTAGAAAACTATCTGGAAATCAGTGAGTATTATAGAAGTATTAAATATTATCCCATGTGAAATATATCGTACCTTAATGTATTAAGCTTTTGCCAGCATTGTCCAACAGAAAACTATTGAACACTTAAAAAGTGGCCAGTGCAACACAGGAAATAAATATAAATTTTATTTCATTTAAATTCAAATAGCCAGACATGGCTAGTCACTATTATACTGGATGGTATAGATCTAGATAAATCATTTTTATGGTACTGCTTTTTAAATTACCTTTAGTATATAGTATTTTGTTAGCAAATTCCTTGAAGATTCCATGTCTCTCTTGTTTGTTGCTGTATCCTTCATGTGTAGAGTTTGTGTTCAGTAAATAATTGTTTAATAAATGGCTGGATACTTCAATCTTACATTGACTCTGAAATGTAGATCTGCAGTCTCCTTCTCTTTCACAGAAACCTGTTTTATTTCAAAGGAATACGTAAGCATTTCTCTTCTGAGTAGCCAGCCTTACAGAGCGGTAGAAAGAAGTCTTCTTATCAACAGGGACTTTGTTGTTTTGTTCACTGCTATATCTCTAGAAGTTAGACAAGGACCTATCTTATAGAAAGTTTCCAACAAATATTTATTGAATAAGAATGAATGAGCAGCCAATCTCCTATATAGGAAAACCTCTCTCCTTGATTCCTGGTGAATTATTTCTTTAAAGGTGGTGATCAGTAGTTATAGCCAGCATATACTGATTGTTGCTCTACCAGTTGGTTCCTCTGTGCTCTTTCCCAGTCTTCTCTTATTTAAACCTCACATCAACCCTTCAAGGTGAGGAAACTGAGGCACAAAGAGGCGAAGTAACTTGCTCAAGTCATCACAGCAGGTGAGAGCACAGTCAAGGTTTCATTCAGGAAGCCTCACTTTCAAGCCCAGACCGAACTATCTCATGACGATGAATGACAATGCATTACGTTGTGTGACCATGGTAAGCACTAAAGGTGCTTTCTTTCTTTTTTTCTTCTTTTGCTCCTCCCTCTCATCTTTTCTCCTCTTTATCTTCCCAGTCTCATCCTAGGGATCTACTCTGCACATTTCAGAACTGAGTGTCCCAGTGGTGTAGCCCATTTCCTGTACTTCCACTGGGAAAGGCGTGTGATCTGATCCCCTTCCTCCTGTTCTCTCTGGCTGTATTATGAACACATGTTGCAAGGTCTCATGAAAAAGGGTGCATTCCAGAGTCCCCACTTTAGATTAGACAGAGCAAACATTTACTAACCCCATTCTAAGTTGAAACGAAGCATATTGATCTTTCAATGATTCTTCTATCTCCTTTCATTTTCAAGCATTTCCTGTGAATGTTAGAGGATGTCCTGCCACTCAGGAGCCATCATCTTTACCTTGCCAGATCTAAATTTGAGGATGAGGAGTGAAATTGAGGGGTGGAGATAGCATAGAAAAAAAAATAAAAAGCTTAAATAGGTCACAAAATTTTGGCCCAGGAAATTTACAAATCTCAAACAAGTTACGTAAATCAAAAGAAAGGAAACATTGTTTCAGCACATAATGGACTGATTGAGAGAAAAGCCAAACAAATTGAGTGTCAAAGCATTTTATAAAACTTCTCTTCACTAAGGCCCCTTTAAAGGGAAAGCGTGTAGCTCCCTCACTCTCCAGGTAGTGAAGCTCTGCCAACAAGCAGTCGCTCTGTCCAAATCTCTGAGCCCAGTTCAGCTTCCTGCCACCTAACAACGACTGGATTTCACACTCTGTTGGAATGAAATCTAGAAAAGAGAGCCCATAAAATTCTGTATTCTCCAGTGAAATGGCAGTGTTTTGAGTCCACAGCAGTGAAATCATTGCTTTAGGTTATCTGTTAATTCCTTTGGCTAAACATTAAGCCTGGAAAGTCATCAATTACAGAAGAGAAGGGGCTTCAGTAAGACATAAAAATAAATAGTAACAGAGAAGTTGAACAGGCATGAGGCAAAGCTCTCCAGAGCCTAGGATGCTGCTTCTATGTAGTAGCCAACTCTGGCCTGTAAAATCCAGTAATCAATTGTATGAGATGTGGAGGAAATGCCAGGCCAAGGATTCATCAATGCCATATGTATACTGCCACGTAAGAGTCAACAGTTTGGGAAGTGGATGAAGCTGTTTTCTGGCTGGACTGGTTTGTGGACAAAAACTTTTTGTTCAAGTTGGACTATTCAAGGAGGGAAAGATCACCTTTTAGACTTCCCCTTGTGATGATGGGCTCAGAGAGACTGTGAGTTGGTGGATTTGGCACATGAGAGGTTTATCCTTCATGGCTTCCCACTAGCTACCTCCAAGATTAAAACACTCCACAATTTAAACAATAGAACCAAGGAGACACAAACACTTCCTGGCAGGAACTTCTAGGCTTTTTCAAGCTCTCCAGAGATCATGGGAGGAAGGGAACATGAGAGAGTCATACAAGAATGTGTTAAAGGGGCCTCAAAGTTCAGCATGAAAAAATGTTAAGGGTGACAAATTAAGAGGAAAATGAGTTCCAGAATCTATGAACTACTCATTGAATTAAAACTGGTTTGCTCTCTTGGAGCTAATGACTAGAGGATGATCTAGGAAGTCAGAACATATTATGATTCTAAATCTACTGCTGACAGAAATTATTACATAGAATTTGAGTTCAAATTCTTTTATATCATATTGCTTTCTATACAGTTAACTGATGCAGCTGTGTTAGGGAACAATGAGGTAAGGATAAAAATGCAGCTTCTCTAGAAGCTGTTTTGCTTATTGAAGCCACGGAACATGTGCACTGGAAGGGTCATTAGAGATATTCTAGCATTCTGTTCTCATAACTGAGAGCCAAAGAGAACAAATGATTTTCCTGAAGTCACACATTAAAGAGTAATAAAACAGGACTTCTGGATTCTGCTTAGGGAGTAGGAAGCTGGAAAGAGAATCATTCTCACTCTAACAACAACAAAAAATGCCAACTTAAAATTTGTAACTTCTCTTGAACCTGTCAGAGGACAGAGGTCACAGACAATCAACTCACCTTAAATCTGAACAAACACCCAGTGCCTCCCAGGAGAAATGAGTCTCAGGCACTGGCTACAGGGGCAGATCCTATTGATAAGTAGAAGTTGGCTAAAATTTTGAACTAAAGGCTGAATATGGGCTAGCTAGAGTGTATAGAATGCCAGGGGGCCACAGACACAATGGAAATTCATAGCCACTTAGACTCTTCTCCACAGACCCCATCAAGTGCTCACAAAAAGATTGGAGGCAGGATGAGAGTTCTGAGAAACACTTCCTCACAGTACAGATCTGGGGAAGAGGAACAGCTGCCACTGTAGAAAAGGCACAAATCCTTTTCCCTCTGTCTCTCATGTGGAGTAAGTTCTTAAGTAAGGTAAGTTACTACACTGTTGCTTTTAGGGCACTGGAGAAACCCATTGCAACTGTGAAAAAGCGACTGCAAAAAACCTCTCCTTCTGGGGGAGGCGCAAAATGTAATCTGAGAGTTGGGTAGGATTATGTACCAGAAATCCAGGAATATAGTGCCTACATAAGACTAAGAATTAAGCAGAACAACTGAGAGTCCCTCCTTTCCCATTCCACTCCCACCCATCAAACCAGGCTAACAAATACCAATTAACCAATAATAGCACTGAGATGCAGTGAAAAGGGAAGACCTAAAGCTGAGTGTGAAACAGACATTCAGAAAACATTCAGCAAACCAGCAGCCACCCTAAACACCAGAGAATGCTAGAGAAATTTAAAGCTCGTGCCACATTGAGGGTAACTGTAGCAACAAGTCACAAACTCAGCTCAAATCCCAACAGGATTGATTTAGCCCTCTCTCTCTTTTTTTTTTTTCTGAAATGGAGTCTCGCTCTGTCACCCAGGCTGGAGTGCAGTGGCACAATCTCGGCTCACTGCAAGCTCTGCCCCCCGGGTTCACGCCATTCTCCTGCCTCAGCCTCCTGAGTAGCTGGGACTACAGGTGCCCACCACCACGCCTGGCTAATTTTTTGTATTTTCAGTAGAGACAGGGTTTCACCATGTTAACCAGGATGGTCTCGATCTCCTGACCTCATGATCCTCCCGCCTCGGCCTCCCAAAGTGCTGGGATTACAGGTGTGAGCCACCACGCCCAGCGATTTAGCCCTCTCTTGCAGAAGAAAATGCATGCCCCTACACAGGCATAAAACCTGCAGAAGGAAAAGAAGACACAAAAACAGTAGGGGCTAGTAGACTGGTAGCCTTTGTCTCTACTATCCTATATAAGATGTCTAGCTTTCAGCAAAAAATTACAAGGCAAACAAAGAGAAAAAAAAAAATCCAACACTGTTAAGAGAAACAAAGTAATCAACAGCACCAGGCTCAGATATGACACAAATGTTGGAACTATTAGACAGAGATTTTTAAAAGGTGGACAATATGCATGAAAAGATGGCTAAATTCAGCATGGAGATAGAAACAATAAAAAAAAAATCAGTGGAAATACATGAAAAGAAATGAAAAACAGCAAGAGAAGTTAAGTTTTTTGATGAGCTCATCCATAAACTTGAAACAGCTGAGGAAAGAATTAGTGAATTAGGTCAATATAAATGACTCAGATTGAAACACAGAGACAAATAAGGGAATAAATAGAGTATTTAGGAGCTGTGGGGCAATATCAAATGGTCTTACCTAGGTAACAATGACCTGAACGTGGACTTTTGGCAGTATTTGACACAGTTGGTTGCTCCTTTTTCTTGACAAACTTTCTTCACTTGGTTTTGAGCACCCAGCATTCTCTCCATTTTCTTTGTTCTTCACTGGTTGCTTCATTTCAGTGTACTTTACAGATTCCTCCTTTTCTTGTAACCTCAAAAATTGGAGTGATCCAGAACTCAAACCTTGGTTTCTTCTCCCTTCCACAGCCACTCTTTCACTGATCTCATCTAATCCGATGGCTTTAAATGCCTCTTATGTTCTGATGATTCTCATATTTATATCTCCAGCCCAGATCTCCTTCCTGAACTCCACACCCATATCCAGCAGCTTATTGGCATATCCTCTTGAATGTCTAGTAGGCATCTCAAAATTGATAAGCCTCAAATTAACTCTTATGTCTTAACCACAAAGCTTTTCCTCCTATAGCCTTCCCAAAGTCCATTTAGTGGATCCATTCTTCCAGTTGCTCAGGGTAAAATCTTTGGCATTATCCTTGATGCCATTCATCCTCTCATATCCCACATCCTAACTCTCAGGAAATCCCACCGACCTTACTTTCTAAATATATCCTGAATTTGACTCTTACTATCACCTCTAGTGCTCCCATTCTGGACCTAGTCACCATCACTTTCTACCTGGATTATTGAAGCATCCTCCTAACAATTTTCCCTGCTTTTGCTCTCATCCTCATCCCACTTCAGTCTAAGCTCCACATAGCAGACAGAGTGATCATTTAAAACATAAGTCAAAGTTTGCACTTCTCTGTTCAAAAGTATCCAGTGGCTCCTCATATTCAAAGTAAAAGCCTGATATGGGCTGAATTATGCCTTCTCACCTCACATTCATATGTTGAAGTCCTGACCCCCAGCACTTCAGAATCTGTCTGTATTTTAAAGAGGTAATTAAGATGAAATGAGTCCAGATGGGTGGACTGTAATCTAATGTAACTGGTGTTCTTATAAGAAGAGGAGATTAGGATGCAGATAATATATGGACCTAGCAATGATCATGTGAACACACAGCGAGAAGGCAGACATCTGCAAGTCAAGGAGAGAGGCCTCGGTAGAAAGCAAGTCTACTAACACCTTGATCTTGGATTGCTAGTCTCCAGGACTGTGAGAATATAACTTTCTGTGGTTTAAGCCATCCAGTCTGTGATACTTTGTTACAGCACCCTTAGAAAACAAATGCAAGGCCCAGATCCTTTCATTACAAAGGCTACTTGATTTGGCCCCTGGTTTCACCTCTCATCTCATTTTCTCTCCTTTTCCTCTCTTTCATGTGGCTCTAGCCATGCTATTTGATGGGCATGCCAGGCAGGCACACTCTTGCCTTAGGGCTTTTACCTAGGCTGTTTCTGCTGCCTGAACTGCTGTTCCCCCAAATATACAATGGACTTGTATATTTCCCCAAATATACAAGTCACTCTCTTTGAAGTCTTTGCTCAAATGTGACTTTCTTAATAAAACCTATCATGAAAACCCCATTTAAAACTTCAGTCTAGGGCCTGGCATGGTGGCTCACACATATAATCCCAGCATTTTGGGAGGCCGAGGTGGGCAGATCATGAGGTCAAGAGATAGAGACCAGCCTGGCCAACATGGTGAAATCCTGTCTCTACTAAAAACACAAAAATTAGCTGGGCATGGTGGCTCACACCTGAAATCCCAGCTACTCAGGAGGCTGAGGCAGGAGAATTTCTTGAACCTGGGAGGTGGAGGTTGCAGTGAGCAGAGATTGCGCCACTGCATGCTGGCCTGGTGACAGAGAAAGACTCCATCTCAAAAAAACAAAAGACAAAAAAACCCAACAACTTCAATCTCCCCCCATTTCCTTCCCCAGTACTGACAATCCCACTTTCTCTCCTCTGTTACCTTCTAACTTATATATCATTTACTTATTATGTTTATTGTTGTGCTCAAAATTTCTTTCACTTCTTTAGATTCACTCTTCACCCCTATCCACTCTGCCCTGTGCCCTGGGAAGCTGGCATCTGTGGTGTATATCAACAAATCTCCCTTGCTCTCTGGCTTCTAGTTGAGTTCAACTATAGGTGACACTGTCAAAATATTGCATGTGAGGAAGAAAGAGAGTTTGATGTATTTCCCTAAATTGATCTGTCGAAGGAGACTAGACTGCTCAGCACAGTGTCACCAAGCAGAGAAAACTCCTGATCTTACATAGGGCTCAACTTGAGGTAAGGAACTCAAGATTGGCAGATTTTCAGAGGCTCAAATGGTTGACATCATCTGTAGAAACATTGTTAGTAGGCAAGGCTGTTGTTGATGGGTTGACTCTCAGAGGCATATTTATTGGAGTGTGTCTGTCTTGTTTGCCTGACTTTCAAAATGAGGGCCTGAAAGTAGTTGGCTTGCAAAAAGCACATTCGCTGAAGTAAGTTTTTGTTGATCATTTGAACAGTCTTAAAATGGGTTCTGGCGGCTACTTATTACCAGGGCTTCAAAAATCAGTGTTTTCCTAAGTTTGTGGGAACTTTTAAATTCTCATCTCTCTGCCATGCTGTGGTTTGCTCATTTGAGCCTATGTGGTGGTGACTTCCTCTGGTTGCTAGCATGGGCATGCTTTATTACACCGAACAGTCATCGAATTATGTGCATTCATGCCTGTTAAGTGTGTCATCTATTTCCTAGAAGGGATCCTGATATGCCCTTTGTCTTTCTCTCCCTGAGAGAGTGTAAACTCTAGCTTATACTGAGCAGGGATTTTGACCTCCTGTTTTGTTCATTGATGTTTCCAAGTGGCTAGAGTAGTGTCCGGCATGCTCAATAAATATCAATTGTTTGACTGATAAGCTGATTCTAGAATTCTTTTTCTTGCTTTCTTTCTTTAATTCCCTGCAAGTGCTGCACATCCTTTTATTTCTAATTGTTCTTTCTCTTATTCATCTGTTCTGATTCCATTTCTGGCTAATTTTGGTTCAAATTCCTTGTTTTTTTAATAGCTATTATGAATTCCACTATCTCTTTGAGGACCACAAATATACTTATATTAAAGTTGTTTTTGTATAGTTCCATTTTTATTTTGCCTGGATGGATTTTATCTCCTGCTTCTGGTTTTAACTGGTTATGAGTTTTCCTCATGTGTTTTGGAATTTTGGCATGTAAGTTCATTTTGCATTGTTGTTTTCCTCTTTCTTTTTATTCCTTGGTCTTGCTTTCTTTCTGGGCGCACCCTACCCTCAGTAGTCATTTTGTGGTTGCTTAATACAGATGTGATTGCTAATATAGAGCCAGGTCTTATGTTGAGGGCTTTGGCTCCAGCTCTGTGGTGATACTAAAGAGAGAGTAAATCCTACCACCAAGGAAGTAGGGAAGTTGGTCCTGGGTTTGGGACTGCATCTTCATTCTTTCACTGCCATTGGTAAGTGGCTATAAGTAAGGAATAGAAACAGAAAGTGGTTAATGGAAACATTTTTAGTCTTCTTTTCTTTGGCAGAAAATCTTGCTCCAGTCCCTAGGTTTGAGCAGTAAACTCATCTCAGGTCCCATTGGATCGACAGCTTCATCCAACTTTTTGGTTTGTATTTCTGTTTTGTCTATGGCTCACAAAAATGTTTATATGTTTATATTATATTTGAATTTGGATAGGCCTTCTCTATTTTCTCTTTTTATATTTCATCAATCATTGCTTTGTGATGAGAGTAAAAGAAGGTGCCTTAAAGTATAGATTTCTAGTATATCTTGACTGGAAGTCAAATATCCTTCCATGGCATGATTTTTAATTGGAGTATGATATTTCACTGGGACAACTGCAAGTTAAACGTTGTGGACTGAACATGTACATTTACTTCTACTTACTCCCTGAATGTTGCAGCATGACAATTATGATCCATTTATGAATACACACTGCTTATACTCCTACTCTGATTTCTCCATAAAATGTGCTTACGTATTTCCTTTATTTTCTCCTTCCACTAGAATATAAATTCCACGACGGCAGGGATTTTGACAATTTTATTCATGTCTGCATTCTCTGCATTCTCAGCACCTAGCACAGGGCCTGGCATGCTAGTAGGTCCATAAACATTTGTTGTATAGCAGATGAATGAATAAAGATATATAAAAGCATAACCCACAACAATAAAAATGAAGGCATAAACAACCACTGGCAAGAGAATTCAGCATCTTGGGCACTGAAAAATTGACCAATCAGAACTAATTGTGATAGACTGCAACAATAACCATAGTTCTCACTTCCCTTCATCTATGCCCATTGTAATGTGACTTTGCAGATCCTTCCATTAAGAAGTAGAGTATATTTCCTCACTCTTTGAATGTGGACTGTTCTTGTCATTTGCTTTGACCAATAGAAATGGACAGAAGTAAATATTACCAGATCCAGCCTAGACCTCAAAAGGCTTGTTTATTTCTGCTTTGAATCTAGGGAGCCTGGCCTCTGCCATGAATAATCCTGGGCTAATATGATGAAGGATGGGAGAACATATAGCCAGCAATGAATCAACCCAATTGTCACAGTCAAAACTGCAAGAATGTGGGTGAACTCTGCCAAGATGGACACAACTGCCTTCCAGGCTCGTACCTGACTGCAGGTGCCTGAAGGAGCCCAGCTAAAAGCAGAAGAACCATGCAGTTGGACTGCAGAATCCTGAGTAATCAGAAATGATTGTTGTGTTGAGACACGAATTTTCGAAGGTACAACAATTCACTTAGAAAACTAGAAAACGCCGAAGACTAAGCCCATAGTGGGGAAGCCAGTGAAAGTCAGCTAATTCTTTCTGCCAAATTCCCCTGTAGAATCAGAGCTACCAAGTTTCACTGGAGTTAGAGATACGTGGCTCAGGCTTTAACAAGAGTTTAGAATACTAGATCATCTTGCCAGTCCATGCATACAAACAACTGTTTCTTTCCCACCTTGGCATAAGATGGGAAGTTTACTTTCTGGAGAGACCTTTGGGTTCAGGTACACTAGGGGTAAGGGGTGGTGTGGAATCATATTAAAATCGGGAACAATAAAAAGTCACCAAGCTTAACGGCACAATTCTGAGTCCCCACCTTTGCTCCCAGGATAATAGCAGCCAGGATTAAACCTCTAACCAGGATATTGGAGGGAAATCTGACCTGTCCAAGGAAAGGAATTTACACATATGACCAGGTGCCACCCAATGACCCTTCAATAAAATGTACCAATTGGCAAGCTCCATCCCCACACCCAGAGGGCTTCTAATCAGTATTTAAACATATTTAAACAAGAACTTTTAGTCAAGGATTATCAGTTATGTGAGGAAAGTCCTTAGCATAAAATTCAGAAACCAAAACAAACAGAAAAACAGAACACAGACAAAATAGAGATAATGAAGGGAGCAAAAGAAAACTTAAAAAACACCCAAGTTAACATTTAAGAGATAGATAAAATACTGTATCTTTGAAACAAGACAAGGATGCTGTTTATAAAGGAATAACCAGAGAACAAGAACAAGCTTTTGGAAATAAAATATCTCACCTAGAAATAAAAAAAAGGAACAGAGGAATTGAAAGGTAGAGATGAGAAAACCTTCCCAAAAAGTAGAATAAAAAGACAAAGAGATGAGATCATGGAAAAAAGTCAAGAGGCTAAAAATAGCATTCTATAACATCAAAATCTATTTAATTCACATTTTTATGACTTAATATTAAAACTATTTCTGATCTTTTCAATTATCAACATTTCTTTCCGTGAACATCCTTGAAACTAAATTTTGGTCCATGCCATGGTTATTTCTTTGGGACAAAATTCCAGAGTAGAATTACTAGATTAAATATATATAAACATTGTAAAGCCTTTTGATATATATTGCCAACCAGAAAGATTGTCTCAGTTTGTAATGCCAGCATCTGGGAATAATTGTTTGTGAATTTTTCTTAAATTCAATCTTCCTTGTCTCAATCTATCTAGTAATGGGTGCCCATCATATCCATAATAGGAAATTGGCAGTTGTAATTTACCTTTATTTCCCAACAAGATTAAGCAAATTATCATTGTATAACACCTTGAATTGTTTGGGGACATTCCTCTGTGTTCTACAGATTAAAAGCCCTGAGCTGAGTGAGAATTCAGAGAAATATGTATTACTTGGATTAAAAAAACTCTGTGACATCCAGCTTGCTACTGTCATCATTGCTGGTTTGGTATTTATTGACTTTTACATTCCTCCAGAAAGAACATATTGTGGACTTCTCTTCTTATCAGGTTCCTGTCACGAGTATCTCATTTCCCATAAACTGAGTTCTTACTAGCCTAGGTTAGAAAAAAGGAGTCTAGATTAGGCAAAAGAAAAAGGCGATGCAGTGAAGAGAAGCAAACTCCCAGGTATTTGGTTTCCTTGGTAACTTTCATGGAAAACAACAACAACAACAGCAACAACAACAGCTGAATGGATGTTGGTACAACTCACCAACAGAATCTGGTCTCAGTGACATCAAAGCAATCAGAAACTTTTAACCCAATAAATTTAACATAAGATAAACCTGGAAGAACCAATATTAATGGCCTCGTCCAAGTAAGAAAACTGAGGCCCTCAGATAAAGTGACTTTGTTTGTGGTTTTGTAGAATCAGAGAAGAGTTTCTATATAAATTCTATATTAGCTACCATGTTTGAGCTCAAAAACAAATCTCTATGGTATTAGATTAGTAGGTGATATTTTCCAGGACAGAGAAATAGGACACAGATTATATAAAAGGCTCAGTTGTTCAAGGGACAAATTTGAAGATAACTTTTCATCACTATTAGACCAAATGGTGACTTTAGGGCACCCTAAACAAAACAAAGCACAAAATCCCTCAAACCCATACACATAAATAACAAAAAAGAAACAAAAGGTCTTACCAACACAAAGCTTCAACATTGTTAAACGATCCTCCTTGATCTTGAAAATACCACTCGCTTGAAATGTCGTACTTGTAGGCACATACTGTTCCTCATTGCCATTCTTCTTTCAGCTTGCATCTTTCCAGCTTCCATTCTCACCATCTGCCAAAACTGCTCTCATCAAGATCATCACCAACTTCTATGTTGCCAGATCCTACATATTTCTTTCTCAACTTATTTTTGAACACTTAGGCTTATTTTTGTTAATTCTATTCTAATCTACAACCCTTTAAAGATAGTATAGGTTAACTGCATACTAATGAATCTCTTAATTCAAGTTTGTGGGATTTAGTGTTGGTTGTTTATAAGTGATGAAATTTTACCCTCTTAGATGCAATAAATGATATAAAACCTTCTCTTCCCGACTTCCTGCCTGCCTTCTTCTCCATCCTCCCTCCCCTCTTCATTGCTTTCTTCCTTTTCTTCTTTCTCTAAATTTTCATAGAGCAGAACATTTTATTAAATAGACTCCCACTATCACCTTTGTTATCCTTAGCACTGCTAAGGTATAGTCATAGTTGGGCTGGACCAAATGTAGGCTTTAAAATTGGAGCAACTCCATCCTCATTAGATATGATCTCTTTTAGGTTGAGATTGTAGCACATGTATGGAGCTGTAATAGAAAAGAACATTTTCATTTACTGCTGCAGTAAGCACCTTATATTCATATCTGGTTCACTCAGGTTAAAGCAAAACTGCTAAGTCAATTTAAAAAAATTAAAACTGATCTAAGACAGTTACATAATTAAAATTTTTTCCACTGTAGTATTGCAGAAAGTATATTGGATTTGAAATCAAGCCATCTGATTTGAGAAATAGTTCCATCCCATAATGGACATGTAATCTTCAGCAAGTTACTTGACTTCTTTAAAACTTGGATTTCTCTTCTCTAAATTGGGGCCATGTGACTTCAGAAATATGAATAGAACTGAAGCATTTGAGAGCTGGTGCATAATTCTCTAATCTCCTGCCATGTGACTGTTGATGTTCCAGGTGGCAGAGTCTCCATCAGCCTGTGTCCCGAGTGATGGTACTACAATGGATGTGTAAGAGAATCCTGTGCACCATTAGGAAGAAGCTAGCTTTTTAATGTTAGATCACTGAATTTTGGTGGTTATGTGTTACTGTGACATAACATTGCCTATACTAGCTAATATAAAGAGAAGAAAAGAAATAAGGCAGAAATTGGAAGAAAATGTAAGTCTTAAAGAGGATAATTTTTGGATGGAAGAAAGTTGCACCTATTTACAGGCTGAAAAGATGGAGCTAATAGAGAAGGACCCACTGAATCTATGGGAGAGAGGATGGGAGATCACTGAAGGATCAAGACCCAGAGGCAGGCTGGCTTTTAACAGGAGGTGAGAGACTTCACCTCTGAGGCTGGATGAAAAGAAGTAAGGATGAGTGGATGAAGACGCTTGTAGATTGTGGGGTGAGATGTTGAGGAAACTCACCCTGATCACTCACTTTTTTGGTTAAGCATTAAGTAAGCTTATCTGCTAAGAGGTGGGAAGATGTGAGTCGGATAAAAAGAACTAGAGGAAGTTGGGCTGGTAAAGATTTGAAATGTTTGCCAATGAGAATGAGAAAGGTAGCTGACCAAGGACAAATAAAGATCCTGTCCATCTCTTGCCCTCATTTGTGAGTTCCTTGAGGGCATAGGCTGTGTCTCTACCCCTCTGTATTCTCAATATCAAACACAGTATCTGACATACTGGGAATGCTCAAGAAATTCTTGCCAAAATGTGACTGCCGGTCTTTGTTGTTTGATTCATAGTTTTGGCATTGAATGGCTGGGTTTTTTCCCCTTTCTCTTAAAATATCAGCTTGCCCTAGGCCTACCCTTACTTGTTCCCTATAAAAGTTGTTATTAAAAGAAACAAAAACAAAATCCAGTTCCCACTTGGAATACTAAATTCCAAACGCCCAGGAAGCAAATGCACAGACAGAGTAAGCCTCTGATTAGTTATGTTCCTGCCGCGGTATTTGAAACTCTTTCACTGGTGATGCCAACTTTTCAAAAGAAAATTTAACAGAGAAACTTTCATCGTGTTAAGTTCTCATCCGAGGCAGTTAGCATTGGAATGCATTTGCCGTGTGAGTTACAGTTAACATTCTAAAGAGACGTGAATTTTTAGGATGCCTCATGTTGGCAATTAAACTTTGGAGGAGTTAACGTCATGGCCCCATTTTTAATAAAGTGTGTGCACTTAAAAAAAACTTTAAAAAATTGCCAAAATAATGTGTGCCTATTCAATGTAAACACATACAAAGAATAAATTACAAATGTCCACCTTCTTCATGCCTTTCCACTGGAGATGATGAGGACAGCTTGATGTGTATTCTTTTTATGCTTTTCTCTATGCTCATACAAATAGGTGGAGCTGTAAGCAGAACTTTGTGTTATTGTTTTATGTTTTACTAAAACTATATACATTGCTCTACAGCTTCCATATATAATTGTAAAATATATCATGGATACTTCCCCAGATTAATTACTATAGGTCTAATTGTATACTCCAATGTATTAAATTATGTCCCTATTCATGAAGACTCAGATTTACTAGTTTTCGGTTGCTTTAAATAAAGCTACAATAAATGTCCTTGGATGTACCTCTTCAGGTTTATTTATTTCTTTTTCTATAGTATCCCCAGAAATGCACTTTTGAAGGCTTTAATGAGGAAGACCATTCAGGAGAAAAATCTTTCCAACAAAAGAGAAAGTGTGGAATAATGCATCAATTGAGAAACAGAGCGATAGGAGAGCTGACGTGTTCTGGATTTGCTGTATGTTGGGAAAACCTTTCTGATTTTATTCCTTTTCTTTAAATAGAATTTTTTTTTCTCTGTCATCAAAATAGATTCTCATTATTTCTGGATAATGAGAAAGTTCACTGGATAAAGTGCTGCTTATTTATTATATATGCATGCACATGTATTACATGCATAATACAAACGACTTCTGGCTCAATAGGTCCCACTTTCATCTCCCTACAGTTACTTTGTGGAATTTTCAAAGGGATGCTTCTCTTCTGCTCAGAAAATCATTTGGAGAAGCATTATGCCCTCTCATCAATAGTCTTGCCAACAGGCTGACTCAAAATGCTCCATGCTTCCCATCCTCTTGGTCCCCAAGTGGTCCCAAGTTCTGCCGCCTACCACTGGGGACCCCAAATGACTCAGATTATTTACAGCCACGCGAGGTTCTTCTTGAACTGCCCCATCACTTTCTGGTCCTCTTCGCTCTCTAACCACAGGGCTACATGAGGCTGGGTGGGAAGGAGACAATAAACCACCCGTTCCATCATCCACTTCTTTTGGGGGCTGTAATTATTTGGGCAGACTTCTGATTACCTCATCCCAAACTCCTGTTCCAAGATAAGTTTCAGAACAAAAGTTCACATGCATATGAAAGGAAGCAAATGGATATAGTTAGGAGATGTGACAGCCAATCCCAAATGCCCTGTTTCATCTGCCCCTATGAGGTACAGCTATGTTCAATATTCTGAAACACAAGTATTCTGTTAATTACATGTGAGGGCTTTATGCATGAAAGATAACGAAGGAAAGAGAGAATGAAAAGAAAAAACTCAAAAGAAAAGTTATTATGTTACTTCCACTGCACTCACAAAGTGAAGGGGTTGTTCTCATCTTTGTTGGCATTTCATGTGCAAACACACACATAGGAAAATGTAAAGGAAAAAGGACTGGCAAGGGGGAATTTTTTGAAAAAGAAAGTAATTTAAAAGATGAATCAGACTGTAGCAATTATTAATTGAAGGGAAAGGAACCTTATTTTCCAGGTTTGGTCTTAGGCCAAGTGTAAAGCACTTACATAATTAAAATAATTTTTCATGCCCATTTGAGCCCTGGGAAGAAGGGAAAATCCACTTCTATGCAGAGAATGACTTTTCAAAAAGTTTAGCACAATTTTCAGTTGAACTCCTAAAACTTAGATATGTGGGGACATGATTATAAGATTCAAGCTTAAGTTTGAAAAACAAATACATGTGAAAGAAGCTGTCAACATTGCTCTTTGGGGACAGACCTATTTGGGAAGCACTCAACTTGCCAACAGGACAGTTCACCCTAGAAGCCCATCCCGTAGGCATCAGACCCGTCAACACTGACCCTGGGTGTCTGGAGGGGCACTCCTAATACTCTGGATAGATGAGCTCTTCTCAGACTTCTTCCAGAAGTATGTTGTGCTGGCTCAGAAGGAGGTTAAATGAAATCCAGTGTTCCCTTTACTCAACTTCCAACAGACATTTGGAATTGTTCATCAAGAAGGTCCTTGGAGGAACTTTGGGGTCACTGTGCTTCTGGAATTGTAATTTTGTTAAATAATAATGCATGATGTAAATTCTTCTTTATAATGGGCAAGCAACAAGGGCATGGCTTTATTTATATCAAATCGAATTTTAGAAACAATACATCCCCCTCCTCTAAATATGTTCAGTCAGAAGGAAATGTATGCTTAGACAGGTGGGCCCCTTCTCCAGGGTTGTACAAGAAACTTGTGTGGTGTTCGGAAAATGGAAAACGTACCCGCAGTAGCCTGTCATTGCTACTAATATTCTCACCATTACATTTTCACAGTCCCTTGAAGATAGGTAGTTTAGAGTGGGCTAGAGAAAAATATGATGACAATAAAATAGAAATTAGTATCTCAATAAATGACCCAGCCACAAGAGGATGAAGACATGGTCTTGATGATTCCACTGTGCATACTGTTTCTGGCAGAGCAAGGCTTTGACTTCAGGCAGTTTGACTCCAGAGCCCATATGGAATGAATTTATTGATTCATTTATTAAGTCAACCACCTATCCCATCAACCAGTGATATTTATCACCCACCACATTGCAGGCACTGTGTACAGCTATGAACTCCTAGCACAGGGGGCCTTTCTTAATGTGGTTCAAAGCCTAGCTGTAGAGGCAGACATAACCAGATGCAGCAGAGGAGGAGAGTTCACGCCTTACTACTCAGATGTGCTAAAAATTAAGTTTCCTTTATTTCTTATGATAGGTCTCATTCCTGCTGATGGTAAGAAAAACCCTTAAAATTATCAATCAATAAAACTAATTTAATTCTTTTATTCTTTAAAATAGCTACTTTTGGTCTACCTCAATCTCTTTTTGGGTTACTTGCATTTAGTATTTCTCACCCCTTCTCTTTCTCCTTCTTTGGGCATGAGGAAGCCTGAGAAGCATGTGGGTAGGGAGGGTTCTTTGCTCGTGCTGTACCCTCAGGATTGTGCTGGGATTTCCCTGCTAGAACTTCCTGAGGTTTCTACAGTCCCTGGTCCTCTTCTCTTAGGGAGTTTCAGCACTGAGGGAGAACAGGGCCCTTCAGCCTGACCTCTTTGCTTTGCTCACTTTCTTTCCTCTGCAGGAAAGAGGCACCTACCTCTTATGGATGAGAGCTTCTAAGAGATATTCTTCCCTCTTCCATGATTGTCTTCGATGTGGCCTTCTGCTTCCTTGGGGCATTTGATTATGCATTCAACAAACATTTATGGAGACCCTACCAGGTACTAGGGATATATCAGTGATCAAAACAAAGGTTCCTGCCTTTGTGAAGTTTACATCCTAGTGGGGGGGAAATCAAAGATCCAATACCCGTAGTGAAGAAGTAAATTACTTAGTGTGTTAGATCATAAATGTTACCAAAAAAGAGAAAGAAGGGCAAGGTAAGTGCGAAGGAGACTGTGGGGCTAGAGGATAGTTGCCATTTCAAACAGAGTAGTCAGGGTGGGCCTCATTCCGAAGGTGAGCTCCAGGAAAGATCTGTAGGAGGTGGCCAGCTGGACATCTGGGGAAAGAGCGTTCTGGACAGAGTGAACAGCAATAGCTAAGGTGGGGTGTGACAGGCACACAGCAGGGAGTCCAGCACCTCTGGAGTGGAGTGAGTCAGGGATCAGCAGGACTACAGGAAGAACGTTCATAAAAGTGGAGCAGGAGGGTGTAATAGTGTGAAACTTTTATATAGCTCATTTTTCCATCAAAGTTTTAGCTCCTTTAGCCAAGATGCGTGCAATACTTCTTTTTGCTGGCATTGGAGGCACTTAATAATTACTAATTTTTTTTTAAATAAAAGATTTTGAGGGATTACTTGAATATGGTTCTACCTAGTGACACAGTGATGAGCTATACTCTCTTTTGCTGTTTTAAATTCCTGACGATGATTGCACTTAGTCCGGAGTTATGGTGAAACATTTCTCATTTACATTCAGATCTACGCTTGTTCTGTTGGCAGAGCCTCAATCAGTCAGATTGGAGTAGGAAGATACTCCTTTGGGATTGTGCCCTGATTCAGTAAGACACAGGGAGCTCACCACAGCACTTAGCTTGGAAGCACAGGAGCTCATGGGTCACAGATGTTTTTGCCTAGAGGAATGGCATTTTTATTTAACATTTAGTTAAAGGGGGCGGCTGTACATGGTCATCCTGGAAATTCATCGCAGGAATTTGTCTGATATGCCCTGCACAGATATTTCAATTCAGTGATATATATTTTATATCTTTGAAATTGAAGTTTTTATAGCAAATCTATCAGGGAGAAACTGAACAGGTATCATTCTTGCCCAGTCAATTAATTTGATCTCTGGCCCTGAATCCCATCTCTTATAAATGTATTCAAGGAGAGTCACTTGCTTTCTGAAGGGGACCTGGATAAGAAACCAGGAGCTGAGCATCTGATGAGTTACTTTTCTGTGTTTTAACAACTAAAGAAATGTGAGGAGCATGTTGGAAAAAGAGAGATGGCTTTTAAGCTTCTGTAAAGAGTTAGCTGCCTGTCTTTGTACTGCACAAAAGTACATTCTGTAAAATATCACATTCCTAGAAGGTGGATTAATGAAATTCTGAAACCATCTAAATATGATACACCTCTTGGGCGATCTCACTTATGTTAAAATTGTTGCAGATATTTTCCCATCACCACAATTACATATTTTTTATGTGTGGATAGAAAAAGGAAAAGAATTCATGAAATTAAAGTAAGTCTTTCTTGTCATGTGGCAAATCCATCGGATAAATGATAAATATTTTTCAGAGCTGAACTCAATAGGGCAAGAGTGTTTATTCTCTTCCAACTCAGCCTGGGCTCTAGTAACTCATTAGTTGAGCGTATAACTGAACTTTGCATCCAAACAAAGTTCCGGAGGCCCCCAGTGTGCAGTTTGTTTCTTGCTGAGCACATTTTAAGGTTGTATTTTGAGTTGTTTGCCTTTCCCCTCCTTGAATGCCATGAAACAGTTTACTAGAGCAGAATTGCTTTTATGTGTCCTTTCTCCTTTCATGTCCATTTCTGGCTGGCTCTTCAATAGTGTGGCCATTGGCATGAGCTGTAATGCTCCGGTAACTGGACAAGCAATTAGGAGAGCCAGACAAATCTTCCTTCTTACAGCTGGGCTTTCCTGGCTTCTCTAAACACAGTCGGCCAAACAATGAAGATCCTGGGAAGAAACCAAACAGTAAAGCACTTCTTTCTTTAAAAGGAACACACTCAAAACTCTGCTAATAGTTGTCATGTTGTAGCTGAGGACAGGATGCTTCAGGAACCAATGCCATATGGATAGCGTTGGAGGGGGTGGCCGGAGCCATCCTAATCCGGCGTTTCCTGTGATTACCCTTTTGTGTCTCTCTACCTCTCTGGCAGCACATCACTTTAGAAGCAAATACTCAGATTCCAGATCAATGCATGGCTAATAGATGAAGCTTCTGAAAATCCCCACTGACATTCTGAGAGGCCAGCTTGAAGGATAAGAATGGAGTGAGACACCTCTTCAAACATCTTGGAAACAAATGACAGATTAGTTCTGAAACTGTAATTAGCACCTGAGATGGGGTTTCTTCCATTGTAGAAACTAAACAAACTAGAAGAAAGAGAAAATAAAAAACAAACAAACAAACAAACAAAAACATAACCAAATGTAGTTTATAGACACAAAAGGAACAATTAAGTTAGTAAGACTAGGCAAGAACTCAAAGGTAAATATAAGCATGAATTTTGTAGGCATGGGATCAAATAAAATACATTTTTAAGCCTTTCAAATCTCTGAATCCCACTGCTATTGAAATGCAGCTGAAGAAATGGGAAAAAACATGGCTAGAAGCTTTACCGAAGCCAGGGGAGTAGAAATTCTTGGTACTAGTCAGCCAAACTCATCCCAGGGACAGGGAATGAGGAGTCAAAGGAGTCATGCTCCCACATCATCCTAGTTAAGGACACAAGAACTGTAGCCTCACCCTTCCTCTTTGTAGACACCATATGGGATCAATCTTGGTGATGATGATAAGTCCTTGGTGACTGTGATAGTTCCCTTTAAGATTCTTCAGATTTGACATGGAACTGGGACTGGGTGGAGGGGTGGAGTCAGAGGGAGAGAAAGGAATCATAGGGGATGAAAGAGGGTAATGAATATCAAACAAACCACAAGAAGACAAAAAGATGGGACTCCTTCAAGAAGTTTCAACACTTCCCAAATGAGTGAGTTAGAAAAACCTCACTAAATGTACCGCCCTTAATTTAAGGTAGTAAAGAAGAGGTTCTTTTGTATTGTGTTTTCTGAAGGCTAGATTAAGTTCTGATGGATGCTTTTGCAAATAAAACAGTAATTCTTAATTTCTCAACTTGCTGGAGCTTGCCACTTGAGCAGGACACCTAGGATGAAGCTGCTGTGTGTTTTTCCAATTTACAAGGACAATCATGAGGGAAAGAGTGCTGTGTTGGGAGCCTAAAGATGTGACTTCCTGCCACCAACCACTTATGCAAACTTTGGCAATCTGGTGGGATCTCTGGACCTGCTTTCTCATCTGTAAAATGATGCTGGGTCTGATAACCCATTAGAATGCTCTGAGTTCTAGAAACACCCTCAAATTTGATAATCTATAGTTTTAACTTTATCTCATGTCTTCCCAGTTGACATAACTCTCAGTCATCGCTTCTAGAAACTTCCTCAAAATTCACTTTAAAAGGAAAACTGTATGTAAAATGTTTTCTGTAGACAAATATGTGTCTCTAGTTTTTATTTGCTAAAGACATGTGTCATGCATGCCATCTGTAGGAACCCTGTAGGAACTCTCTTCTTTTCCCTGCCTCTTTCTGGGGGTTAAGCTTCCTTTCTTACTGTTCTCCACATGATTGCCAAGGATGAGACCAAAGTAGAACCCTTAACAACAGTAATAGCGTGAGAGGAAAAAGAAAGAAGGGAAGAGAGAAGGCAAGTCCAGGGAAGACCAGGCCAAAATGAGGAGGATGTGAGGAAGAAACTATTACACAGCCGCCGTAAGGAATGAACTTTGCCCCAGGCAGTCCTCAGGATGAGAGGGGTTCAACAGCCCTCTGATGGCTCAAAATTTCTAAAAAGAACAAAGAATGCTTTAGCTGGCCTAGCTGAGAATGTACACCTACTTTTCTTGAGTTCTGTGGAACTTTATGTTACACAAATAAAAGGGTACTGTAGCCGGACAGTCTCTAAGGCAGAAGTGGGATCTGCCAACCTAAATGAGCAGCCCCAGCGGAGCAGCAGCACCTTGGGAAATTGGGGAGGCATCCCTGAAGGCCTCCTGTTAAAAAAAGCAGGGGCCGGGCTCCTTTTGGGACACCTGAGAAACATGCAAGCCCATGAGTTGCCATTGGATCCATGGGTAAAGCCCACTGCGACACTCCACTCATTTTTTTTTTCAACACAAACAGTCCTCATCGTCAGGACTGCCCTCAGCTCCTGTGTGAGATGGACACACAGTGTCCCACCATGTTGCATGCATCTGGCCTGGGAAAAGGGGTGAGGTTGGATTTCAGCAGGGATTCCCCACGGGCAACTGTACTCAGCAACCCTGCTCGAACTCACACAGGACTTATCATCCAGATCTATGACAGGCAAAGCACAAATTCCCACCCACTGATCAACAACTCAGCCCTCCAGAGAAGCAGAATCAGGTTACTGTACAGGGGAATCACGTTGACTCTGTGGGATCCTGGCCCCCAAGAGGAGAAACTTTGTCCTAGAAGAACCAGTACTTAATTATTCTACTTTACATCTCCTTTAAAAGTGAACTGCTTTCAGTAAAACTAAGCTTTGTTAAAAGTCAGAAGAGTGGCTAAACTTGGCTGGAGTCTGGGAGCGTGGAGTGATTGGGAAGAGTGAGGAGGTTCCTGGGCGCTGGCAGCATTCTGTTTCTTGATTTGAGGGCTGGTTACACAGGTGTGTTCTGCTTATGAAAATTCACTGTGCAATACAATCATTGTGTGTGTTTCTGTGTATATGTTATACTTCAATTTAAAGAAACGTTTTCTTTAAAAACTGCCCTGGGCTCTGCTCCCCTTCTGGACAGGGGATGTGTTTTTATTCACTGCTCTATTCCCTGCTTTGAGCACAATGTCTGGCTCATAATAAGTGTCTTAGCTCAAGTGGTGGCAGATTTCACATCTGGTGAGGGCTGGCTGGCTTCCTAATTCCTACATGGCTGTCTTCTCACTGCATCTTGGTTGGTGGAAAGGGTTAAGAAAACTCTCTGGGTTTTTTCTTTTCTTTCTTTCTTTTTTTATTTTTTGAGATGGAGTTTCGCTCTTGTTGCCCAGACTGGAGTGCAATGGCATGATCTTGGCTCACTGCAACCTCCACTTACTGGGTTCAAGCAGTTCTCCTGCCTCAGCCTCCCAAGTAGCTGGGATTACAGGCACCTGCCACCATACCCGGCTAATTTTTTGTATTTTTAGTAGAGATAAGGTTTCACCATGTTGGTCAGGCTGGTCTCAAACTCCTGACCTCAGGTGATCCACCCGCCTTGGCCTCCCAAAGTGCTGGGATTACAGGCGTGAGCCACCACACCCAGCCTAGGATCTCTTTTATAAGGGCACTAATCCCATTCATGAAAGCTCCACCTTCATGATCTAATCACCTCCCAAAGTTTGCACCTCCTAAAACCATCGCATTGGGGGTTTGGATTTTGATGTATGAATTTCCAGGAGACACAAACACTGAGACCATCACAATAATACTTAATAAATACTCGTTGAGTGAAAAAAAGAGAAGGAACTGCTTTCTGCTGGTGTCCTGGCACCAACCATCTGTCATTGTCCTTCAGAAGCGTTGGCTTCTGAACAATGAGTCACCAAACAGACGCAGTTTACAGATGTCAGCAGCTGGCAACATCTCAGCGCCACCCTTTCAAGGAAGCTCAATGAATATGTGCCTGGCCTTTTGTGTTTTCAGTTCTCTTAAGCATAGGATGAATATTCAAGCCTGGAAAAACCATGCTGATAACAAATGTAAATCATCTGGGACTAAGATCCATGGCGGTGAGAAACTTCAAGCTGAAACTTCAAGTGGAAAGATCCAGCTGCTCTTGGAAGGACCAAAGGACCTGCCCCCAGGAGGTTCTTTCTTAATCCACAGTGGATTGAGCTTCCAGACACCCTGACAATTCCAGGAGATCCCTGCTGTCAGGTATTCTGTTGTTATCATAGGATATATTTGTTCTGGTTTTAAAAACATACTTAAAATATTTTTTAATCACAAACTTACAGAAAAGTTGCAACTATGGCATAAGAATCTTTTTTTTTCCCTGAATCTTTTTCCTTACATTTGAGAATAAGTTGTTGACCTGATGGCCATGAATCATTGAATACGTTAGCATGTATTGCCTGAAATAAAGACATTCTGCTACACAGCCACACTACAACCATCAGATTCAGGAAGTTAACAGGAATACGTCACTACCATCGAAACTTCAGGCCTCATTACAGTTTTTCCAACTGTCCCAATAATGCCTTTTATTGCAAAACGGTCCTACTCAGGATCATGCGTTGCATTTAGTTTTCACGCCTCTTCTGCTTCCTTCAGTCTTTCCTTGACTTTCATGACCATAATACTTTAGAAGATTGTATACCAGTTATTTAGCAGAATGGTCTCAGTCTGGGTTTCTCTGTTGTTTTCTCATGATCAGATTTTGGTTATTTATTTCAGATAGGGAGTCAGAGGAGTGAGGCATGTTCCTCTCCTTCCATGCTGTCAGATGGCACAGGAATTTGATTTGTCCTCTGACTGGTAATGCTCATTTGTATCACTTAAGGAAGGGGTGTGCTTGGTTTCTCTGCTCTGTCATTACTTGTAATGGTAAGTATTTTGGGGAAAGGCACTTTGAGACTATGTAAATATCTAATTCATCATCAAATTATTATCTTATTAATTTAATCTGTATGAACTCACGGTTTCCTTGCTATTTATTTAGTCGGTTATAATGTACTACCATCATTCTTTTTAAAAATGTTTAATTTTCCCCAGTTTGGTCATTGTATCCTTTTCAGTTGGCTTCTCTGTCCTTTTGACACATCCTCATCATTCTTCGCATACTTCTTTGTTTTTCTGACATAAGATATTTCAGGCTTATCTTATTTTTTTTCTCATGCCAACCCAGGAATCAGCCATTTCTCCAAGGAGCCACACACATGCATGCGCATGCACACACACACGCAAACAGACACACACACTCCATCTTTATTTTTGTATCTTGCTTTGCATATGGAAACATCAAGTTCACATCCATACCTCTGCTTCTAGTCTAACACCAACACCCGTGCCCTCCATGTGGACTCCAGCACTGTGTGCTGGTCTGCCCCCACCTATGGAGGCCTGCTTGGGCTCTAACATCCTACTCAAGGTCACCTTCATCTGGACAACCTCCTCACCCTGCTTGGGCTCTAATGCCCCTCACTGCTGTCCCCATATGTGGATCTCTTCTCGTCACACTTGGGCTGGAGCTCCCTCCTCCTCCCACTGCCAGTGTGGGAGCCCACCTGGGTCTGCACCACCTAATGGCTTTAGGACCAAATTCTTCAGACATGGAAGGGAAGAATTGAGAAGGAAAAGGAGAATATGGGGAAGGATAACCTTTTCCTTAATTTTGACCCCAGAATACTTTGTTCAGTATAATTATTTCAAGAGCGTATTATGTTCTTTTGAGATGATTCATCCGTGTCTTTTGATTTATAACTGAGAGAGATATCCTTTTAGACCAATAAGAAGAAATTGTAGTTTCCAGAAAAGTGTTTACCATGTAAGTCATACTACTATTTCAAGCAACCCTGGACAACCCTTCTTGGTTGAGGACAATTGAAGGGGTGGGTAACAATTCTAGTGATAGTAGCAGAAGACTGTTCTTTGATTTATAGCTCTCAATCAAAACAGCCACTGAGAATCTGAATTGCCACCCTTTTACTACCAAATGAATCCAGATCATGCCCAAGAACCTGTGCACATTGCTGCTGTGGTGGGTGGTGGAGTGAGGAAGGGGGTAGAATTCTATGTCCATTACCCCCAGAGCTGGATGGAAAGACATTTCAGTGGCAGTGTCTCCCCAACACACCCATATTATCACTCCCTGTGTTTTCCAGTGTTCTTGACCTTTTTCTATCTCAGAAAGGCTCTATTTGCCTGAAGGCATTTCCCAAGGAATATGGGACTAGCTTTTGGGCCCCTCTTTCTATTTGAGATGCTTAATCCAGGGCCCTAATACAAAACATTGGTTTCATGCCATTATCAACATTTCTTCCGGAGAGCATTCATGCCCACAGTTCTCCTGGAGGCTTGTCCTGATAAGCCAGTGGACCCAACTGTTTTCTGTAATCCCCTCTACATTTAAAATAATTGGTGATATAAATCCTGGTTTTAAGAGATTCAGAAATGATGTAATAAGAAATCTAGTAATGAATAAATACAGTCATTTGAAAACACGGGGAGAGTAAGTTAATGGTTAACCTCTTCTATGCTTATTGGTTTCTTTCCCTATAAGCCTAGACTTAATAATGGGATTCCAAACCATTTTTCTGGACTTCACCTACCCCACCCCATGCCCAACCCCAACAAGATTTCACTGGGTCCATCACCCCGGACTATTGTTATACAGAGCTTACTTTGTTTTAGTTATTTAGTTATTCAATTGCTTTTTAAAATGCCTGTATTTCCTACTATACTTGAGATTCCATGTGGGCATACACTTTATAGGCTTATTCATCAATTGTGACTTTAGTGCTTAGCATAGTGCCTTGTGCATAGTCAGAGCTTTAAAAACATTTGTTGAATGAATGAATAAATTAATATTTTCTGAGTGCCTATTATGATGTTATCAACCTCACATTATTTAATCCTAATAGCAGCTGATAGGCTCTGAAAAATTAAAAACTTTGTGCAAATGTGCGTAAGTTTTAAAGGGGAGAACCTGAATCCAAACTCATTTAGAGAAAGAATAACCTGTAGTGGTTAAGAGCACAGGTTGTGAAGTCAGACTGCCTAGATTTGGCAGTTTTAGAGGCTGTCATGAGGAATGAATGTGTTAATGCAGAAAAAGCACTTGGAACAGAGCCTAGCACAGAGCCAGAACTTGGTAGCCATTAGGGATTAATATCATTTATGTCTCTCAACCTGTGTCTTTTCCACTCTACCGTGTTGCTTCCTCTCATTAATCAACAAACTTTCTCATGTTCTTAACTGCCCTCCCATTAGCTAAAAAGCTAATCAAAATTAATATACTGCTTGTGTACTGTGATTTTAGAAATATCAAAATCTAGAGGCAGAACCAGAAGATGGAAGGAGCCTGGGTCCCTGAATCACTATGTGGAGGAAAGCCATTCACGAGGAGTATCTGCTTTAGACTGCAATATAAGTGAGAAACGAACTTATATTGGATTACATCTCTAAATTTGTGGGTGTGTTAGTGATACCTGGACTAATCTTTTTGCAGTAAACATTTGGGTGGGTAAACTAGACAACTGTTACTTTGTGGAATTTACAACCACAGCCTCTGTTTTTCTTTCCCCTTCCCTATCTCCCTCTCTGTCTTTGTCTCAGTTCCTTTCTTCTGGAAATCACACTCAAACAATATTTAAATATTGGAGGGAACAGAGAAAGAAAGCAGGAATTCCTACTTAAGCTTCCAAGTTCGAACAAGCCCTTTACTGGAGTATTAGGGATTTGCATAGATGTGAGTAAAGTGGGATTTTGGTTCCAATTTATCTGTTGTTTCTTATGAGTATGGTTTTCCCAGAAATTTTGTGATGAGGATGTGGTGTCAGGAAAGGATGTTACATTCCTGCATCTCTATTAGTGATATGATCATAAGAGCACCAAAACTCACTTCTCGTCTTTGCCAGAAGAGACTCTACTGTCTTTTCATCAAAAGAGTGAATTTCCCGTATAAAAATTTGTTGCTTTCTGTTTCAATTAACTGCACCTATAAGAATCCTGGTTGTTTGAAAAAATTGTGAGATAATCCTACTTGCAGGGTAAAAACCCTCATTAAAACCTTTGGAGTATAATACCTATTACCTCCAAGCAGTGAAACACAAACATTTTATTATTACCCTGCATTGCATTTATCATTAGAGGAAAAAACTGTTTTCATAAAAACAAAACAAAAGCAATAATAATAATAAAAGCCAGCTTATTTTTGGAATGCTTTTGTTGGACACTATAAAAACCACCCTCAATGCCTTTTTCTCCACCTGTCTAATTTGTTTAGGAATTAACTTGAAGCATTTCCTGTAGAGAAGGCAGGCTTGACCACCCTGCCCACCCTGGCTTAGGTCAGAATCAGATGCTTTTTCGTTGTGCTTCCACAGTACCTTCTGCACGCATGTATTCCACAGAATGCTAGTGAATTACCTGCTTTCCCTCCTATTCACTTGTTAATGCAGAGTCTTACTCATCTTTAAACTTGGAACATGGTAGAAACTCAATAAATATCTGTTACGTGAGTAAATGATCAATAATTTACATCTGCAACCGCCTTTGCTAGGTAGGACACTTTGAATTTGAAGGTACTATTGTACAAGGACATCCCTCAGCTCCTTGGGAAGTAGCGTACACAGAACCTTCCCTTTAGAGAGGGAAAGCACGTTTCTGGGAGCTTTTCAAATGTTTTATTGAAATCCACTTTTGTTTCCCTTACAAACTCTTTTTTTTTTTCATTACTCCATATGCCTCAGTGGACATTTTTCTGGTGGTTCAACATGTTCTTGGCTACAGAAGGCTGAAATACTGCTACAAATTGAGCCTTGTAGGAACTTAAAAGGAGATGTGTCTCATAGGAAACCTGTCCTTCAGCATGCTTTAAGTGAGCCTCAGGCATCTGAAGACATCAGACCTAGACACTAAAATGAAAATAACAAGAAGGAGCTCCTGAGACGGGGATAGGGTGCCTCAGATTTGAATGAGTAGTCAATCGAGTCAAATGAGGGTGCTGACGAGCTGTTTTACGTGGTTCTGGCAAATGTACCCTGCACCCATAATTTTCTCTCAAGGTATCATTAAAATCAAATGATTCCCTTATTTTGGGTATCCATTTACACTGTACTTATTTTGGTCTTTTGTAGTGACTTTTGTGGTTAAATTAAGCAATTCTACTCCAGCCTGTGTAGATAATGTAATGACTTTTTAATCATTTGTTTTCTACTAGCCAAATTGTTTCCATGATCCCATTAGAAATTCTTCTGTAGTGATTCCAATGGATTTATTGAACTACTGGTGACAGCCACACTGATGAACTGCAGGCTGCCTGCTGCTAGATTCAGCCAATAAGTATCAAATACCTTCCATTTTTCCCTGGAACTAAGAAAGAAGCTAATAATTCTGATCGATGGACATAGTTCCTGAGTTTTGCCATAGAAGTCATAAAGAATACCATGTGGGTATGGTAGTTTAAAAACTGCAGTTATTGTTTTGTTCTGATTATAAAGGTAATGCATTATTATAGAAAATTCAGAAATACACAAAATACAAAAAAAAACTATGAAAATTACCTATAATTTCACAACATAAAACCATTTCATATTTGATGGTATTTCCTTATAGTTTTTATCTAGTTATCTTTCTATTGTCTCTGTCTATCTATCTATCTATCTATCTATCTATCTATCTATCTATCCATCCATCTATCTATCTACCTACCTAGCTACCTTCATGTCTGTCTGTCTGTCTGTCTGTCTATCATCTCTACTTACCTACCTCTCTATTCAAAATTTGGGCTGTAACTTACATGTGATTTTTTTCCCTTTAATATGTATGATGAGTATTTTTCCATGTCACTGAATATTCTTTGAGGTTATGAGTCTTAATGGTTGTATAGCAGTCCGTTATATTCATTTGTTCTTTAAATATTTTCCAAACTCCTACTGTGAACAAGCACAGGATTTGCTGTGATTTATTTAGCAATTTTCCTGTTGTTTTAACATTGGGGAGCCCTTATAGGCTTTTGAGAAGTGGAGAGACATGATATGACTTATATTTTTAAAGGATCTCAACAACAGGGAAATTGCTACATAAATCACAGTGAATCCTGTTCTTGGCAACTTGGGGAGCCCTTATAGGCTTTGAAGCAATGGGGAGACATGATGTGACTTTTATTTTTGAAGGATCTCATTTTGCCAAGTGTGAAAAAGCTTTAGTCCTGGTGATGGCCTTTGAGGTTTACTCTCAAACTTTACCTCTCCCGCTTCATCTCCTTCTCCTCCCCTGCTCAAGCCACTCCAACCACATGGGACTCCCCACTTTTCCTTTGGAAAATGCCCCTGGGCCTTTTCACCAGCTGTTCTCGATGCCAGAATGCCCAAGAACTCACTGCTCAGTTAGCTCAATGCCTTCAAACCTTTGCTTGTATCACCTTCTTAATGAAGCAAACTGCTCCTCTCTATCTTACCTCTTGCTATTTCTGACCTCTCTCTCTCTGTCTCTTATTCTATTTTTTTGTTTTTATGTTTTTAGAGATAGAGTTTCACTGTATGACCCAGGCTGGAGTGTAATGGTGTAGTCATGGCTCACTGCAGCCTCAAACTCTTGGGCTCAAGGGATCCTCCACCTCAGTCTTCCAAATAGCTGGTACTACAGGCATGCACCACCACACCCAGCTAATTTTTATTTTTATTTTGTAGAGATGGGATCTAACTATGTTGCCGAGGCTAGTCTTGAACTCCTGGCCTCAAGTGATTCTCCTGCCTGGGCCTCCCAAAGTACTGGGATTACATGCATGAGCCACCGTGCCTAGCTGTCTCTCTTAACCTCATATGCTTATTTTTTTTTTTTTTATGGCGAGAACATTTAAAATTTATTCTTTTAGTGATTTTCGAGGACAACACATTAGCTATAGTCGCCATGTTGTGCAATAGGTTACTTGAACTTATTCTTCTTGTGTAAATGAAATTTTCTTTCTCTGTATTTTTCACATCATCTATTACTTTCTCATGTACTATTTACTTTCTTTTTTCAACTTTTATTTTAGATTTGTGGGTACATGTGTAGGTTTGTTACATGGTACATTGCATGATGCTGAGGTTTACAGTATGATCGCACCATCATCCCAGGTACTGAGCATATTAGTTTTTCAACTTTGAGTATTCTTCAGTGTCTAGTGTTCCCATCTTTATCTCTATGTGTACCCAGTGTTAAGTGAGAACACATGGTATTTGGTTTTCTGTTCTGCATTAGTTCACTTAGGATGATGGCCTCCAGCTGTACTTGTGTTGCTGCAAAGAACATGATTTCATATTTTTTATGGCTGTGTACTACTTCATGGTGTATATGTATCACATTTTCTTTATCCAATCCACCATTGTGGGCACCTAGGTTGATTTCATGTCTTTGCTATTGTAAATAATGCTGCAATGAACATATGTGTACCTGTGTCTTTTTGGTAGAACAATTTCTTTTCCTTTGGGTATATACCCAGTAATGGAATTGCTGGGTCAAATGGTAGTTATATTTTCAGTTCTTTGAGAAATCTCCAAACTGCTTTCCACAGTGGCTGAACTAATTTACATTCCCACAGTGTAACAGCCTTCTCTTTTCTCTGGAGTCCCATCGACATCTGTTATTTTTTGACTTTTTAATAAAAGCCATTCTGTCTGGTGTGAGATGGTATCTCATTGTGGTTTTGATTTGCATTTCTCTGATTATTAGTGATGCTGAGCAACAAACATTTTTCATATGTTTGTTGGCTACTTGTATGTCTTTTTTAAAGAAGCATTTGTTCAAAAGTCCTTTGCCCACTTTTTAATGGGGTTATTTGTTTTTTGTTTGTTGATTTGTTTAAGTTTCTTGTAGATCCTGGATATTGGACCTAAGTTTTCTTCTAGAATTTTTATAGTTTGAGGTCTTACATTTAAGTCTTTCTTCCATTTTGATTGTGTATTGTGATGGGGAAGGATTCAGTTTCATTTCTCTGCATATGGATAGACAGTTATCCCAACATCATTAATTGAATAGGGAGTCCTTTCCCTATTGCTTATTTTTGTTGACTTTGTTGAAGATTAGATGGTTGTAGATGTGTGGCTTCATTTCTAGGTTCTCTATTCTGTTCCATTGGTCTATGTGCTCTTTTTATCCCAGTATCATGCTGTTTTGGTTACTGTAGCCTTATAGTATAGTTTGAGGTTGGGTGGTGTGATGCCTTCAACTTTGTTCCTTTTGCTTAGGATTGCTTTGGCTATTGAGGCTCTTTTCTGAGTCCATATAAATTTTAGAATAGTTTTATATAATTCTGTGAAAAATGACGATAGTTTGAATAGTATTGAATCTGTAGATTGCTTTGGGCAGTCTGGCCATTTTAACAATATTGATTCTTCCAATTCATCAACATGGAATGTTCTCCCATTTGCTTGCATCATCTCTGATTTCTTTTAGCAGTGTTTGGTAGTTCTCCTTGTAGAGATCATTCACCTCCTTGTATTGTTAGATGTATTCCTAAGTATTTGTGTTTTTGTGTGTTTGTGTGTGTGTGTGTGTGTGTGGCTATTGTAAATGGGATTGCATTCTTAATTTGGCTCTCAGCTTGAACATCATTGGTATATAGAAATGTTTCAGATTTTTGTACACTGATTTTGTATCCTGAAACTACTGAAGTTGTTTATAAGTTCTCAGATTATTATGGCAGATTATTATTTTCTAGGTATAGAAAATCATATTGTCAGTGAAGACAGATAGTTTGACTTCTTTTACTATTTGGATGCCTTTTGTTTCTTTCTCTTGCCTGATTGCTCTGGTTAGCACTTGTAGTACTATGTTGAATAGGAGTGGTGAGAGTGGGCATCCTTCATCTTGTCCCAGTTCTCAAGGTGAATGCTTCCAGCTTTTGACCATTCAGTATGATGTTGGCTATGAATTCATCATAGATGGCTCTTATCATTTTGAGGTGTATTCTTTTGATGCCTAGTGTGTTGAGGGTTTTTATCATGAAGGGATGTTGGATTTTATTAAAAGCTTTCTCTGCATCTATTGAGATGATCATACGGTTTTTTGTTTTTAATTCTGTTTATGTGGTGAATCACATTTATTGATTTGTGTATGTTGAGCTAAGCTTATATCCCAGGAAAAACGCCTATTTGATTGTGGTGAATTAACTTTTTGATGTGCTGCTGGATTCAGTTTGCTAGTATTTTGTTGAGGATTTGTTCATCTATATTCATCAGTGATGTTGGCCTGTAGTTTTCTTTTTTGTTGTGTTTGCCAGATTTTGATATCAGGATGATGCTGGCTTCATAGAATGAGTTAGGGAGGAGTCCCTTCTCTTCGATTCTTGGGAGTAGTTTCAGTGGGATAGGTACCAGCTCTTTGTACATCTGGTTGAATTTGGCTGAGTCCATCCATCCAGGGATTTTTTTTTTTGGTTGGTAGATTTTTTTATTACTGATTCAATTTTGGAACTCCTTATTGATCTGTTTAGGGTTTCAATTTCTTCCTAGTTCAATCTTGGGAGGTCGTGAATTTCTAGGATTTTATCCATTTCCTCTAGATTTCCTAGTTTGTGTGCATAGAGGTGTCATAAGGATGTTTTATATTTCTGTGGAATTGGTTGCAATGTCACCTTTGTCATTTCTGATTGTGCTTATTTGGAACTTTTCTTTTTTTCCTTGTTAATGTAGCTAGCAGTCTATCAATGTTGTTTATCTTTTCAAAGAACAAATTATTGGGTTTATTGATCCTTTGTATGCATTTCTGTGTCTCAATTTCATTCAGTTCTGCTCTTCTTTTCTTCTGCTAGCTTTGGGATCAGTTTGTTCTTGTATTTCTAGTTCTTCTAGGTGCAATATTAGATTGTTAATTTGAGATCTTTCTAACTTTTTGATGTAGGCATTTAGTGCTGTAAACTTTCCTTTTAACTCTGCTTTTCTGCATCCCAGAGATTTTGGTATTTGTGTTTGTTTTCATTATTTTCAAATAATTTTTTGATTTTTACTTTTATTTTGTTGTTTACCCAAAAGTCATTCAGGAGCAAGCTGCTTAATTTCCATGTAATTGGGTGGTTTTGAGTATTGATTTGTTATTGATTTCTGTTTTCATTCCACTGTGGTCTGAGAGTACGTTTGGTATGATGTTGATTTTTTAAAAATTGATTAAGACTTACTTTGTGGCTGAGCGTGTAGTCAATCTTAGAGTATGTTCCATGTGTGGATGAGAATAATGTATATTCTCTGGTTGTTGGGTGGAGTATTCTGTAGATATCTTTTAGGTCCAACTGGTCAAGTGTAAATATAAGTCCAGAATTTCTTTGTTAGTTTTCTGCCTTGATGATCTGTCTAACACTGTCAGTGGGGTGTTGCAATTCTCCACTATTATTGTGTGACTGTGTAAGTCTTTTCATAGGTCTAGAAGTACTAGCTTTATGAATCTGGGTGATCCATGCTGGGTGCATATATATTTAGGATAGATCAATGTTCTTGTTGAATTGAACCCCTTATCATTATGCAATGCCCTTCTTTGTCTTTTAAAACTTTTGTTGGGCCGGGCGCGGTGGCTCAAGCCTGTAATCCCAGCACTTTGGGAGGCTGAGACGGGCGGATCACAAGGTCAGGAGATCGAGACCATCCTTGCTAACAACGTGAAACCCCGTCTCTACTAAAAAATACAAAAAACTAGCCGGGCGAGGTGGCGGGCGTCTGTAGTCCCAGCTACTCGGGAGGCTGAGGCAGGAGAATGGTGTAAACCCGGGAGGTGGAGCTTGCAGTGAGCTGAGATCTGGCCACTGCACTCCAGCCTGGGCGACAGAGCGAGACTCCTTCTCAAAAAAAAAAAAAAAAACAAAAACAAAAATAAAAACAAACAAAAAAAACTTTTGTTAGTGTCAAGTCTGTTTTATAAGAATAGTAACCCCTGTTCTTTTCTTTTTATTTTCTGTTTGCATGATAGATCTTTCTCTATCCCTTTACTTTGAGCCTGTGCGTATAGTTACATGTGAGGTGAGTCTCTTGAAGACAGAAGATGGTTGGCTCTCATTTTTTAAATCCAATTAGCCACTCTCTGTCTTTTAAGTGGAGTGTTTAGACCATTTACATCAAGGTTAATACTGATATGTGAGGTTTTGATCCTGTCATCATGTTATTAGCTGGTCGTTTCGTAGACTCAATTGTGTAGTTGCTTTATAGGGTCTGCAGGTTATGAACTTAAGTGTGTTTTTATGGTGCCAGGTATTGTTCTTTTCTTTCCGTGTTTATAACTCCTTTAAGGATCTCTTCTAAGGCTGGTCTGGTGGCCATGAATTCCCTTTGCATTTGCTCATCTGTAAAGATTTTATTTCTCCTTCATTTATGAAGCTTTGTTTGGCAGAATATGAAATTATTGGTTGGAATTTCTTCTCTTAAATTTAAAGATGCTGAAAATAGGTCCCTAATCTTATCTGGCTTGTAAGTTTTCTGCTGAAAAGTCTGCTTTTAGCCTAATGGAGTCCCTTTGTAAGTGACCTGACCTCTTTCTCTAGCAGCCTTTAAGATTTTTTTCTTTCACATTGACCTTGGAAAGTCTGATGACTATGTGTCTTGGGGATGGTCCTCTTGCACAGTATCTCACAGGGATTCTCTGAATTTCTTGAATTTGCATGTCAACTTCTTTAGTGAGGTTGGAGAAATTTGGGGGGACTAGGTCCACAAATACATTTTTCAAAGTTGCTTGCTCTTTTTCCTTCTCTCTTAGGAATGCCAGTGGGTCATAGGTTTTATCTTTTTACATAATCCGATATTTTTCAGAGGTTTTGTTCATTTTTAAAAAATTCTTTTTTCTTTTTTTTTTTTTTTTCTGACTGGGTTGATTTAAAAGACTGGTCTTTGAGCTCTGAGATTTTTTTCTCATCTTGCTGTAGTCTATTGTTAATGCTTCCAACTGTATTTTGAAATTCTTATAGTGACTTTTTCAATTTCAGAAGTTCTGTTTCATTCTTTCGTAAAATAGGTATATCATCTTTCAACTCTTGTGTCATTTACTAGTTTCCTTGGATTGGGTTTCACCTCTTTCCTGAAGTTTGTTGAACTTCCTTGCCATCTAGATTGTGAATTCTATTTCTGTCATTCTAGCCACTTCAATCTTGTTAGGATCCATTGCTGGGGAGCTAGTGCAATCATTTGGAGACAAACACTTTGAATTTTTGAATTCCTAGAGTTCTTGTGTTGCTCTTTCTCATCTGAGAGGGCTGGTGTTTCTTTTTTTTTTTTTTTTTTTTTTTTTTTTTTTTTTTTTTTTTTGAGACGGAGTCTTGCTCTGTGCCCCAGGCTGGAGTGCAGTGGCGCGATCTCGGCTCACTGCAAGCTCCGCGTGCCCCGGGTTCACGCCATTCTCCTGCCTCAGCCTCCCGAGTAGCTGGGACTACAGGCGCCCGCCACCTCGCCCGGCTAATTTTCTTGTATTTTTAGTAGAGACGGGGTTTCACCGTGTTAGCCAGGCTGGTCTCGATCTCCTGACCTCGTGATCCACCCGTCTCGGCCTCCCAAAGTGCTGGGATTACAGGCTTGAGCCACCGCGCCCGGCCAGGGCTGGTGTTTCTTTAGCTTTTGAAGTTGCTGTTGTTTTGGTGGAGTTTTTTGTTTTTATACATATTTTTTCCCTTGAGAATTTGTGGTGTATGTTTTATGTAGCCAACTGGCTTCATTTATGGGTGATTTCAGAGGTCCAGGGCTTGTATGGGTTCTTTTGCTGTTCTATTCTTTTTTTTTTTTTTAATGGAGTCTCACTCTGTCACCTAGGCTGGAGTGCAGTGGCACACTCTCAGCTCACTGCAGCCTCCACTTTCCAGGTTCAAGAGATTCTCCTGCCTTAGCCTCCCGAGTAGCTGGGATTACAGGCTCATGCCACCACGCCCGACTAATTTCTGTATTTTTAGTAGAGATGTGGTTTCACCATGTTGGCCAGGATGGTCTCGAACTCTTGACCTCTGGTGATCTACCCACCTCGGCCTCCCAAAGTGTTGGGATTACAGGCGTGAGCCACCGTGCTCAGCCTAACATGGATTCTTTAGTTGTAGCTAGATTCCTGCATTGGGTTTCACATATGAAGTGTGCTGAAGAAATTTTTGTTTGGTGGTCTAATTCAGACTGAGATCCAGTAAATGGCACTTAAGAGTAAGGGCCAGCAGGTAGGCTCTTCCTCATCTTAGCACCTCTTTTGTATTCTCAGCAATGTTCTGGGGAGCACATTTGGGGAGATAGGAGGTCAAGAGATGACCCTCTTGTCAAGTTCATTCCAACAAGGCCTTGAAGAGCCCCCTCGAATGACTGGTGCCACACCCACATTTCCTTAGCCCCAAGGGTGTGGGGCTCTGGTAGGCTGTGTTGCCTCCTCCATTAGGGGCAACCCAAGCCAAAGGTTAGGTCACTAGCAGACCTGCAGTTCCCCAGGGAGCTGGTCCTCTGTGATTGGCATAGTCAGGGTGGGTAGCAGGGTATGTATGGGGGTTGTCTGTTGATGCAGTGCGTCAAGGGCAGAGGATCCCTAGACAAGGCAGTGTTGTCAGGGATATGCAGCTGGTGTGACACCCAAGGCCCTGGGTTTTGTGCTCAGCAGACAGCTATGGGGACAGTACAGCATGTGCTTCCCCAACCAAGTTTCTTCCTGGTGTCTGCCTCCGTAGCAGGCCTGACCAGTTAGTTTTGTCCTAAGCCTTCTGTGCCCAGATTGCTGGTATTCTGGGATGTGGGACTTCACTGGGCAGATGCTGCAGCTGGCAAACAGGGTACATCCTTCCTGGACTGCACTTGTGGAAGGAGGCATGCCCAGCTCCCATGCCAGCATATGAACCCATACTTTATTCTTTTCAGTGTTGTGAGAGTGGGGGCTCCTCCCTCACTTGATCTCAGATCTCAGCTCAATACCCTTGAGCTGTGTGCTCAAACTCTGGGGGGTTGGGTCTGGGCCCATGACTTTGTCCTCTGGCCCCACGGGGTGGTGTACTGACTCCCAGGCTGCAGGCAAAGCACTCGGGCAAGGCAACGAAGGCTGTGCTGTTTGCACGCTCTTGAAGGGGCAGCCAGGCAGGGGCCTTGGGAAGGGCTAGTGGACAGACACACCCCCGTCTTGTGGGAAAGACAGCCCTTCTCCATCCCAGCCCCAAAGTCAACAGAAGCTAGAGTCACTCAGAGCAAGATGGAGAGCTCTGGGGGATGGGCACCTAGGGTTGCCTTTTGCTACAGCTGCTTTTTGAAAACAGAATCATACTCTTTGGAGTCTTCTGCACTTCAGTACTGTGTTTCTGGAATTCACCCATGTGTGATTTCTACAGCTGTGATTTATTGGTTTTTGCTGTATGTTACTTATCCAGTGTCCTGTTGATTGGATTGTACTTATCTCTGTTATTATAAATAACACTCCTACAAACATTTTGCTCGTGATTCCTAGGGCATTATATGCAAAATCTCTGTAGGGTATATACCTAGGAGTGGAATTGCTGGTTCACAGAGGATGTGTATATTCAGCTTTTCAAGATAATATGTAACTCCTCTTTAAATTGGTTGTATCAGTTTATATTCCTGCCAGCAGTGGATGAGTATTCCCATTGTTTCACATTTTTCTTTTTCTTTTTTTTTTTTTTGAGACAGAGTCTCACTCTGTTGCCCAGGCTGGAGTGCAGTGGCGTGATCTCAGCCCACTGCAACCTCCATCTCAGGTTCAAGCCATTCTTGTGCCTCAGCCTCCCAAATAGCTGGGATTACAGGTGAGTGCCACCGTGCCTGGCTAATTTCTTTTTGTATTTCTAGTGGAGATAGGGTTTTGCCATGTTGGCCAGGCTGGTCTTGAACTCCTGGCCTCAAGTGATCCCCCTGCCTCAGCCTCCCAAAGTGCTGGGATTACAGGCATGAGCCATGGTGCCCTGCCCACATTTGTCTAATATTTGGTACTATGGTAAGGTGGCTGGCAAGTGGTATTTCATAATGGTTTGAATTTGCATTTATCTTATTACTAACTTAGGAGGTTGAATATCCTTTCAAATGATTGTTGCTATTTATCTTTCCACTTTCTTTTTTTGGCGGGGACAGAGTCTCGCTATGTCAGCCAGGCTAGAGTGCAATGGTGTGATCTCAGCTCATTGCTACCTCTGCCTCCTGGGTTCAAGCAATTCTGCCTCAGCCTCCCAAGTAGCTGGGATTACGGGCGCCTGCCACCACACCCAGCTAATTTTTGTATTTTTAGTAGAGACAAGGTTTTGCCATGTTGGCCAGGCTGGTCTCGAACTCCCGACCTCGAGGGGGGTGATCCACCCCTCCTCGGCCTCCTGAAGTGCTGGGATTATAGGCGTGAGCCATCGCGCCCGGCCTTCTCTTTCTTTATAAGGAGTAATAACCAGCATTAACACAATCATTTATTGGGTACTACTTTCTGTGTGCCAGTCTCTGCATATCACATGTTATTCCCTTATCAGTCTTATGAAATAGTTACCATGATATTTTGGGGTCCCAGAAAAATTATTATTAGAGTATATGTTACAAACTGTATTTCTCCAAATCATGGCCTTCACATCTTTATGACATGTGACTTGAGAACCCAAGCCTAGCCTGTAATACTGCAATTTGACTATAGGTATCTAATTTCTAAAGTCTATCCTAAGGCTTTTCAGGGATCCAAAAAAATCCCTAGTGGTTATATGAAAGAAACATTTCTAGACTTCATCTCCAAAGCCTTTTCTTTGTTACCTTAGCAGAAAGGCTAAGACCACTGGCATTTTTGCTTGTTTCCAGAGTGATATAAGAAATCACTTACATGTGAAAACACCAACCTAGAGCAAGGTATAAGCTTCTTTTCAGAAGGACTGTCTCTTAGAAGAACTATACATTTTTTTTTTTTTCTCAATGAATGATTTTTTTTTTTTTCTGTTTGACTTCCAAAAAGGAGTTGGCTGGTGATATGAGTCTGGAATTTTAAAAAAGAGGAATGTACTTATTGGTTCTTTTGAATGAATCAATCCAATAAGCATTTATTTTGAGTCTACTTTCTACAACACCCTGAGATATAGAGAGAGATGACAGAACAAGGGGATGTCATGCCCATCTCCACCATGTTTCCTATTTAGTTGAAAAGTTTCAAACTCTCAAAGATGGGGGGGGGATTCATTCCTTTTTACTTGTTACAAGTAATTTTTTCCTCATTTATGTGTACCCCTGGCATATGGGGGTTACACAAAGTTTAGGATAGGGTTCCTGGTTGATTCCCAAATACACAGAAAGTTATCATTTTTAAGAAACATTTTTGACAATGTTCATAGTCTATCAGAGCAAAACAAACATCCCAGAGCTTCCTTTCAGCCTTCCTGAGAGAATACCCATAGGGAATATTGTGGGATGGCTCCAAAGAGATATGGAAAGGCGATATGATTCTGCTATGGGCAGCTGGAGCCTCCCTCACCCAATGGAGGAGACCCAGCAAGCCTGGCTGAGAGCTGCGTCTTGGGCAGTGGAGAGGTGTAATGTGTTCTGATGCCACTGTTCTGTGTGATGTGTTGTGTTGGGCCAAGTTAGGCTTAGCGAGTCCACTGGGCCACAGGACCCCTAGGTGTCCAGGCTGCAGGTCAAGGGAGGATGAGCAGAAAGTTAATGAAAGGGATGCACAAAAGGATGACTTGTGAGCCACAGAGGTTGGAGCTAAAACTTACCTTTCTTTGTATACCCCTGGGCAGGTCCTCTCCTCAACTGTGCTTGTCTTCCAGCCCAAAACCATACTATGTCTGATGATTTGCTTTATTAGTAGAATTGAAAATATAACAAAATTTTAGATTTGACTAAAACACATATATACACACTGCACACTCGTATCCTCTCTTCAACCTTTGCATCACTCACTTACCCTTAGCATATATGGTCTTAGGCTATCATTCACTTAAAAAAAAAACTTTATTGAGATATAATTTGCATACCATGAAAACCTCCCATGTTAGGTATAGATTTCAATGATTTTTAGTAAGTCTGCTGAATGATGAAATCATCACCAAAATCTAATTCTGAAACATTTCCATTATCCCCAGATAGATCCCTGATGCTCATTTGCAGTCATTCCCTGCTCCCTCTGCCCCTCCAGCCCCGGGCAACCACCAATCTACTTTCTGTCTCTATAGATTTGCCTTTTCCGCACATTTTATAAAAATGGAATCATACAAAATGTGGTCTTTGTGTCTGACTTCTTTCACTTAGCATGAAATTTATCCATGGTGTAGCATGTATCAGCATCTCATTCCTTTTTGTTGCTGAACAGTGTTCCATTCCTTGGATATACCATACTGTGTTCATCCAGTCACCAGCCGATGGATATTTGGGTTGTTTCTACCTTTTGGCTATTATGAATAATGCTGCTATGAACATTCATATGCAAGTCTTTGTGTGTACATATGCCTTGATTTCTCTTGAGTATAAACCTAGGAGTGGAATTGCTGGTTCTTATGGTAAATCTATCTTCTCAAGATCTTATTCACAAACATCCAGTTTCTTAACTTGTTAAGAAGCTGACAAGCTATTTTCCAAAGTGGCTGCATCATTTTGTATTCCTTGTGATTGACTTAATGGTGTGAGTTCTGTCTCCCTCTGTATGTTGTAGGTTTCTTGAGGACAGCAATGCTACTCAAGTCCTAAATCACCGCATAGGTTTTGGGTCATTGATGATGATGACTGTAGTGGGCTGAATGTGGCTCCAAAGATACATTTGTCCTAATTACTAGGATGTGAGAATATTACATAGCAAAGGATGTAAGTGATTAAAGATCTTGAGAAGAGAGGCTCATCCCAGAATATCCAGGTGGGCCCTAAACGCCTATTGTGTATTTCTTGGACACCATGATATAATGTTTCCTTTATATAAACACAATAGATGTAAATAACCTCACGTAACAGTAAAATAATTAGGAAGAAGTTCATTTTCAGTATTTTTATTCTTTTTAAAATAAGTAATATAATTTAATTTTTATTCATTTATTCACAATTTAATTTTTATTCATTTGTAATTTATTGATTTTATAATTTGTATTCACATAATTTAATTTTTAATAATTGCTGAGTTTAACAACTGGCTTATTAGTTTCTTAAAAATTTAACAAGATTCTCTCTCACAAGCTGATAGAAACTAATTCCAGCTCATTTAGATTTATGCATATAAAGAGCATTCAACAAAACCTTGCATACACAAATGGCATGTATTAGCTAATTACTACTGCTACTACTATTAATTATTTTCACTGGTGAGCTCTACAAAGGCTGAAAGTAGACCTATTCTCTTATTATCCTAGCACTAACACTGAGCTAGGGCCATCCTGTTTTGTGCCCAGGGAAGATTAATTACTGTTTGAAGAGACTCAAATTTAAGGGCATGGTCACCCAAGAACAGCACAGATTTGGTAGCAAAATGAAGGCAATGTTAGCTACTCCATCTCTATCAGAGTGCTTGATGTGTTCAGATCATGTTAAGAGCCAATTGTTAGGAATAAAGAGAGGGCCCAGAGAGGGGGCAGGTAAGGCAAATCTTGTTTAAGGTGCATCATTTTGGGGATCTAGAGTAAGAACCATCAGCTTGTGAGAGGAAGTGTTTATGGTTTGTCTCTTTATTCCCATCTGCTGTTCTTACTGGTACCTGTGCTCCCTGTTGTCTTTAGTTGGTGACCTTTTGTTCTCTGATCACCACGTCCATCCCTGATTTAAAAGTTGAGTAATATTTAAGAGGCAACTGGAGATCAGGAATTGACAAAATCGCCATAAAAGCATACCAAAGGCAACTGACTTTTAAAAAGTATTTGCCAGGTAATTCACACATGGGCTCCTTAGATGTTGGATGTTACTTAAATGTCTCAAAAATAAAATCATTATAAGGATCCATTTATCCTTTTGTTTAATTCCATAAATTGTAAACTTATACCTAAGTTTGCAGAAATTGTGGTGTTTTCTAATACTCCTATGTGTAAGTAAAGCAAGAATAAAACAGATCAATTCATTTAGGGGAAAGATAAGCAAATTATGTAAAAACAGCTGATTTACTTTATACCAGAAATTCTTTGTGTTATAAGCGACAAGTTTCACTCATCCTTGAATTAGCTTCAAAGAGACAGTGTAAATTCTGGAGAGAAAAAAAGAGTGCATTAAAGACCCAACTTGAGGGACTTCAAACTACTTATCTAGGAGTGTGCTTCCCAAAGCATGCTGTATGGAATTTTATTTCTGGGAAATGCTTCAGGAATAAAATTTCCTAAATTATTCTTTTTAAAATAATTTATTTATTTGTATTCATATAATTTAATTTTTAATAATTGCTGAGTTTAACAACTGGCTCATTAGTTTCCTGAAAATTTAACAAGATTCTCTCTCATGAGCTGATATAAATGAACTCCAGCTCATTTAAATTCATGCATATAAAGAGCATTCAAATAAATTCAGGGTGAACAGTTTCTTTGATGAAGTAAATTTGAGGGTGCTGCAGACCAGTCCCCTCTGACAGATGATGGCACACAGTCACACAGTAAAGGCTCTAAGAAGTGCTGCTGTAAAGACACCCCTCAACTTAGTGTAATTCCTCATTTTCTAGACATATTTGATCCCAGAATCCTGTTTTCACCTAACTCCTATTAATATTCTGAGCAACTAGTGTTTCCAGGACACAATTTTGGAATCTTCACACGAGGGTTGTTACTGCTTCTAAGTGGTTTTGTGATCTTCAGCAAACCCTAGCCCTCAGTTTCTCTGTAGATTTACTGAATCCTTTCACAGAGATGCTGTGAATCGAAATTTCCACAGAGAGTTTCTCTAAAAAGTTTCAGAAACTGCTTTTGTGCTGGGCTAACATTCCTAGCAGAAAGCCAGCTTATGAGTTCTCCTATTACTCCATTCTGTGGAGACTCTCAATAAGGCACATCTGTGGAATGTTGACCTCAGATTGACACACACTTAAAAGCATTGGTGGACACTTGGCAAAGCCAAGGAAGCTACAACTTGTTTCAGTTTTCACCCTGATGGTCTGTTTCAAAGGTCATTTTCTTTCTCTTCCTCATCCTCTTCTTCTTCTTCTTCTTCTTCTTTTTTTTTTTTTTTTTTTTGAGATGTAGTCTCTCTGTCACCCAGGCTGGAGTGCAATGGTGTGATCTCAGCTCACTGCAACCTCTGCTTCCTGGGTTCAAGCAATTCTCCTGCCTCAGCCTCCTGAGTAGCTGGGGTTACAGGCACATGCCACCACGCCCAGCTAATTTTTGTACTTGTAGTAGAGACAGGGTTTCATCATGTTGGTCAGGTTGGTCTCTAACTCCTGACCTCATAATCTGCCTGCCTTGGCCTCCCAAAGTGCTGGGATTACAGACGTGAGCCACTGCACCCATCCCTTCTTTTTCTTCTAAAGGCACAATTGCTGCAGTAATTTTTTGTAGTACATCCTTAGTTGCATCAATGTAGGTTGTCATGGCATAACCTATGTTCACATCCTCATTTCAAGGTTGGCTTAAATGTGGAGCCAGACGACTGCAACCTTAACGCTCACCTCGGCTCATTAGCCTGAAGCACCTTCTCGGCCTGGTTTTGGATTAGAAACAAGGTAGTACAGAATCCAAATAAACAAGCCTGGGCGGAATATCCAACCGACAGAAAAGCAAAAACTTGTTCTTTACAATTCCAGTAGAATACTTAGGTTTAGCTCGTGTGACACAGCCAAGGATTCATTTTTCGACAAGATGCCCAGTAGACTTGATGCCATGGGTGGCTTTGCTTCTGCAGAGGATGCCTTTGTTCTTTCCTCAAAGCATGTTATGTTGTAGGCTCAAATGCAAACTTTGAGCAAATGGTCATCTTCACAGAGTAAAAAAAACAATCACAGATTTTCTTTTTGGTTTTGGGTGTTTTCTTGAAATGAGGCAAGACTAATTTAGGTCTTTGGGACATTTGTTTTGGGGGTTTTTGGAAAATGTCATATGGCTTCTCATTGAATTAAGCTTCCATGTTTGGGGATGAATTTATTTTTTGTCACAAGGCTTAACATCCCAACTCAGCCAGGTTTCTGTGTGTTTCTTCTAATAAAGAACAGCAACTATGACTTGGAATATCCCCAAATTATCTTTTGGATTAAAATAGCTTGTTCACAGAATTCTGAAAAATATCTTTCCCTTGTGAGCTATAAACTTAAAGCTACTAACTCCTTTCCTAAGCAGGAACTGATGTTCAAACAATTTGGACTAAAACATAAAGCAAATAAATACTTGTCCCCTCAATTTGCCATCTACTCTCTTCCCTAATTTTGTGTTTGCAATATTAATTCAGAAGAAATTCAGTAAATGGTCATTGACATAACTGATTCGTTGGCTAATAATTATTTCTTTCTTAAGGCTTGAGTTCTTACAGTCAGCCATGGGGCCGAAGCCAAGAGAAAGGCAAGGGAGGAGGCCAGTGTCTAAGGAGGGGAGGATGTTTTCTATTTTACCCAAACTACCTCATGCATGGACCTAAGAACTTGCTCCCTGACAGGGCCAGCTTCATGGTGTGGTAACTGTGCAGCTGCACAGATCACTGCTTTGAGAAGGGCCTCATGCTTGTTGCATGCTCTGTCACCATCTTGAAAATTTTAATACTTTTTGAACAAGGAGCTCTACATTTTCATTTTTACTCTGGGTCCCTCAAATTATGTAGCCTGTTCTTCTCCTGAGTTATAGACGGCTTGGGCTCTCTGCTTTCTTCTCACTCTTCTCTCCCAGTCATGCCCCTGATCCAGGCTCAGGACCTGGACTCTCCATTGCCATGTCGTCTGGAGCAGGAAGCTGATTACTCACCCTACGGGGAGTCAACTTTCAGTGATCCTTCTGTGGATTTTGTGGATTATTTGTCATCTCATTAGTTTTTTTTTTTTTTTTTTTTTTTTTTTTTTTTTTGGCCATCCCATGGACCTCTAGCTGGTTTGGACTTTCAAGAAAAGTCAGGTAATTTCAAGTCATGCAAGCTGAACATGAGGAGAGAGGCAAATATGTTTTCCAGGAAAAATCCTGCAATGCCAAAGCTCGATGAAAATTACATTTCATTTGTAATTTTTATACTCATCAATGATAAACCAGTAAACAGGTACGAAATCAATTTACATTTGGAGTTTACATTAGAATTCTAAAAAATCTTGCTGAACACCTGAATACTTTGGTTTATGATGTCTGTTTCCTGTATACAGTTTCTATTTTTTATGTTGAACCATATGGAGGCTCATTTATTCAGTGTGCTTATTAAATTTTATATTTGCACCACTTGTATAAGCTAAGAATTTTTGCCACAAAACTCCTTTCTTTAAATAGTCATGTGTGTCTTTTTTAAAATTTTATTTCTTTATTTTTTATTGCCTTAGGAAATTCTTTTGAAATGGCAATATTTCTTCTTTACCCGATTTAAACATTGCTCACCTTACTATATTCCCTTCTCTTCTGCTACCTTGGTAGAAATGCTTTTGTGAAACCATACTTTATAGTGAAGATTTGTGCCTTCTTGAAGAATATGAAAAGAAATAGTCCTCTCTGTTATTACTCTGTCCATAATACTGAGAGCATTGTGTATTACATGACACTCTGACTTCTTTACGAGAACCATAGAAGACATTTCTCTGCTCTCGGTGAGATCTGGCTTAAGGCCTACGTTATCTGGGGCCATAACGAGCATATAAATCTAAAATTGTGCCAAAGAGAATAAAATGGCAGATGCCAGAGACTGCGAAATGTGGGTGAGGGGAGAGGGGGAGTGAAGAGAGGTTGGTTATGGGTACAAACATACAGTTAGATAGAAGAAATAAATTCCAATGCTTGACAGCAGACTAGGGTGACTGTATTTAGCAACAATATTGTGTATATTTCAAAGCAACTAGAAGAGAAGACTTGAAATGGCACCAACACATAAAAATAATAAATAATCCAATTATCCTGACTTGATCATTACACATTCTTTGCATGTAACAAACACTTACATGTGGCCCATAAATATGTAAATTTTGTGTCTATCAATCTATCTAGCTATATCTCAATATGGCAATAAGAACAGAAAGAATTTTAGGCCTGGAGACGTCTGGAATAGTGGATGAGAAGCTGAACTCTGTCAGCATTTTCTTCCTCACCTCGTTTTCATGCAGTTCCTCTATAAATAAATTTGAAAGAAATATTTTAAAGATTATCAGCCTGAAGAGATGCCAAAAAAGTAGCATTCCCACAGACCTACACCTCTTGATCTAGCCCGAATAGAAGTACCTCATGCAGTCTAACTTCTCCTGACAACTAGTTTGTTTTCATATTTATGGTCTTTGGGCCTCCTAACCAACCATGGTTTCCTCTTTGAGGAATGAGGTTAGGACAAAAAGTGCATATGAGCTTCTGCACACTTGTGAGAGATAAGCATATGGTCCATCGCTCACAAGTGTGCAGGAACTCATGTATGCCTTTTGTCCAATCCTCCTTCTTCCACCAATTTTATTGTCTACACTATTTCCTTTTGCCTCATTTTTCCTACTTCGTTATCTTGCCAATGGTATACGTCTGACTTAACTCCTTACGACCTTAACTTTTAAATTCTTGTTTAGAGGCGTTTTATGCAGATACTATCCTCCTTTTCATTCTTTGTCTTCTTCTTCCTTCCCCTCCACGTTCTGTTGTATGGTAACTTCACAACAGAAATGACAATGATTTCATATACCATAAAGTCACAATTATTGGCCTTTCTATTTTTCTATATTTTTCTATATAATATATATTTCTATATATATTTCTATTTTTCTATATTTCTAATTTTTTCTATTCCCTTTAACATTTCTGGCTTTATAATGCATATATTAGTGCAGTTATCCATGTTAATAAATAGTGGTCATATATAGGACAGTGTGCTCAAAAATGTCTAATGAAATGTGCAATTCAAATGGTTCAGAGATGACCAACCAAGATTACTGCAGTTAGCCCCTTTGTTTCAGACTAACTTCCCTACCATTCTATTATTAATCTGTTAGTTAATATAACTAAAGTGCTTAGAACAAAGTAAGTACTATATACCTTAGCTATGATTATTATCCTCTCGCCAAACTTGACTTTCTGCCACCATCTTAATCTTCATTATCACAGATTTGGATTTTTACTTACTTAAGAGCTTTAGACAAATGACTTGTTCCCATAGTGGGATCCCAATGTTGGTTCCCTGGTTCCTAGCCTGCTTTGCCAAGTCTGTGTGATCACAGGCTGACAGGCCAGGCTCTCCCAGTTAGAGGAGAGGTTGCTGTGGTCCTGCACTGCATCAAAAGATGCATTCCCTCAGCCAAAGCCTTTCCCTTGATCCCTTCTGGTCATCAAGTCACCTCTCTACATCACACAACTGATAATGCCACACCCTAGTGGAAGAGAATCTGTAGACATTAGACTGTCTATGAAGTTAAGTCCACATTCCCTTGGGAGAATCAGAATAACATAGGCTGGAAAGCTGCTCTCTAGGATTTGTGGAGCTTTGTGTTCTATTGTGTCTGCTGAGAAAAAGGAAGGAGGGAGAGCAGCATAGTGTTACACTTTGGAGTCAGATGACACAGATTCAAACCCCGTCCCTGTCACGTGAGATCTTACTGTCTCCAAGCCTCAGTTTCTGATCTGTAAAAGGGCATAATGATAACTTGCCTCATAGAATTGTAAGATAACCCATGTACTATACTTGGGAACTAATAGGGCTGTTTGTTTTTTTGCTAGGTTCTCTCAAATCATGGTGCCAATAGGTTTTTTAATACATGGGAGCACTTTTCATTTATAACATTCTGACCCTTGAGAAAGTCTTCCACTCAAGGGATATTTAACACATTCTACTTAGTGAGAATGTGAAATATTCTTGAAAGAAATAACAAGCTGAGACCTGACATAAATAGCGTTGCAGGTGGTGACAACAGAGAGCAGTATGGCGTGGCTGGAGTACAGTTAGAGAGCTGGGAGGGAGGGCTGACACTGAAGAGCTAAGTCAGGGGTAGACAAAGGAATAGCTTTGTTTCTTTATGATACTGGAAATATTAACTACCACTAAATTGCAACCAACTTTATTTTCATAAGACAGCATGTGCAAAGATCACCTCCGTGCAACACTCAGAAAACTAAAGCAGCACCTTTATTTTATACATACAAACAGTATAAAATGTTTATTATGTAAGAGCTGTGTTTTGTTTACAATATATTATATTGCTTCAAGCCAATGCAAAAAGTTCATACATTATATTCCCTATTTCATTGTGTTTAGAATATATTATATTGTTTAAATGCCACTACCACAGTGTAATGTTTTTTTTTTTTTAATACTCAATCTCTGGAATAATGGTAAGGTCAAAATATACTGTATTGAGAGTTTAAAAGTTAAGAGCGATTTTTAAAAAATGTGACAAACATCTAAATATCTGACAATAAAATCTGAAATGCTGTAACTTCAACATTATTAATGGCTCCATCCAAATTCTTGTGACTTACACATTTTTGCCCAATTTAACCTTTCGAATGTTCCCCTGCCCCCAGACACCATAAATGCATTGTGATTTTGAAAATATCTGCCAACTACACACTGAAAATCTTAACCTGATCAAATGACATAATATAAAATCTGTCCCAAAGCACTGAAACAAGAAAATCTATACCATCATGCTACAGACGTACTTAGAAAACTTAAAAGGAAGAGTAAATATCAGCTCAGTGATTTATAATGAAGCTAATAAAATTCAGGCCAGTATTCTTAAGTGTAATGAACATTATTTGAACATTCAACACATGAAAGGTTAACAAAGGCTATGAACTTGGTGTAACTTAAAACGTTTCAGATGTCGGAGTTCACCAGATGTAATTGGATTCAGGTGGATCCCGCCGCTCCTCGGCCTTTTTAAGTGAAGGCGTGTGCTGCCTGAGCTGGGCGCCTGCTGGCCTCAGGGCATGTATGAGGCTGGCTCCATACCCTGCAAAATTATTCACAGCTTAAAAGGAAAGAAACTACAAAACCAGGCTCTTCAGATTCATTACTAACCATTCAAATGAAATCCATTTTTGCCTTTTCAACCCAGAGTGAAAAACCACAATGACCACAAAAAGCTACCTGACTGAAGAGATCTCTGTTAAGAGCAACCCATTTTACTAACTCCATGAAACCAGGTTTCTGTTGGATTTCTTATTCTCTATATATTCTCGCCATGCAGAAACTCTTGATGCAAGATCTGGGTGAATGTGACCGGAAGGATAGTCTCCATCCAAAGGCTGGTAAGGATCTAGCACTGAAATTTTGAATGCGGCTACAGATTTGGTCATTGATCCTTTTCACTGCACTGCAAACCTAACCTAGCTGATATTGATCCAGTTCAATATGACGACCCTACTCTTCATAAAGATCACATGATTGGGTGTGGCTTATTGCACTTATAAGACAGGAATTTTGTAAAAATTAAGGACTTCCATTATACGTGTTAAGGAAAAGGTTAAGATTTGAACTGACTCTTCCTTATCAATGGAGATTTGTGTTTTGGTCAAGGTGGTCATCTATCTGTTTCCACCTGGGTTGTAAATGGAATGTACTGAGTTACACAACTTCAGACCTCCCTTCTTCCTACTTGGGGTGATGCTCGGGGGTAGTGACTCATTTCTCATTTCCTAAAACTGATCCAAGGCAGCAAATTACATTGTAAAAATCTGCCTCCATCTTCTTGTGCATCAAAGTTAAATCAGCATTTATTTGTTCCTTGTGTTTTTAAATGCAAACGTGCCATTACGCAGCTACCGAGAACAGAATAATTTTTTCCTGAATGTGTTTCTTTGAATTGTCAATATGTAGTCTAGTAGCTCTTGGAGTGGTCAGAACCTGAGCCACCAATGAACTGGAGTAAATCCCTACCATGCTGCTTGGCCTGTGACCCATGAAGCCCAAACTTCCCTGTTGGTGAGGGTGAGCCTATGCAGGGACGTCTGTCTCCAGTATCCTCCTCCTCACCATGATGCCTGGGTCCCTGGACCTCCCAACGTGTCATCCCACTGGAAGTATGTTCTTAGCAGAACTCTATGCCTCAGAGCTTCCTTGACCTCCCTCTAATCAAAATAAACCCCCTTCTTTCAGTTCAATTATTTTAGCTAATGTACAAAATGGCTGGGTGACTTCTCCTGGAAAACACATTTGCATTTGAATCAAGCACCAGGTCATCTTCTTGGCATGCAATGCTTGGATTTGAAGGAGGCACACTGATGGCAGAAGCTTTCAGCAGCATAATCTCCAAGTGGGGGTGCTATTTGGAGGCTGGCAGACCTGTCAGGAGGGCTCATCTACTACACGAGGGCCCCTAACTTGCCTTCCCTTTAGAAGAATGACTGGGTACATCAGAAGTAACAGTGCCCTTGTTCTCCCCTCTTCATCACTTGTGGGGATCACTGGGACCCGGAAGTGAGTCTTAGAAGACCTTTGTAACTAAGTCCTGGGATGTGTGGTCTGATCTAGGTGTGAGGATTTTTGAAAGTTATTTTGATTCTGAGACTAGCCTCAGGGTTTGTCTCCAGTTGAGGGTGGCATAAGGGCTTCGGTTTACTCTTTTCCAAAATGGCGCTAGAAATATTGAGTCTCCTACAGGTCTTTTAGTCCAAAGAAGATCTCCTTATCAGTATGTCCTAGGAGGGATACCATTCAACCATTCCCACTGTGTGAGAAGCGACTTTCCTGAGGAGCTGCACTGCTTATTAAACTGTGTCCACCTGAAGCCAATTTAATCAACCATCCAGTTAATTCAATGGAGAAAAAGCATCAAATCAATGGCTTAGTGTAGTGATATGGTTCAGCTGTGCCCCCACCAAATCTCATCTTGAATTGTAATCCCCATAATCCCCATGTGTCAAGGGAGACACCAGGTGGAGGCAATTGAATCATGGGGATGGTTCCCCTATGCTGTTCTCCTGATAGTGAGTGAGTTTTCACGAGATCTGATAGTTTTATAAGTGTTTGGCAAGTTCCTTCTATGGTCATTCTCTCTCCTTCCACCTTATGAAGAAGGTACCTGTCTCCGTTTGCCTTCTGCCATGATTGTAAGTTTCCTGAGGCCTCCCTAGCCATATGGAAGTGTGAGTCAAACCTCTTTCCTTTATAGGTTACTCAGTGTCTGGAAGTTCTTCATAGCAGTGCAAGAACAGACTAATACATGTAACCTAGACCAGACACCAACCTACCTTAAAGTAAACAGATGTACAACTACATCTGTTATAGATACATTATCTATACATTATATTATAGCTACATTAAACTAATACAATATGAACATTGTAAAATATAAGCAAAACTTAGAAATTAGAAAGATGACCATAAGTATATTAAATGTATATTTATATATATAAATCAAATTTAAAATATAAAAAATATTTAAAAACTAGTATATTCTTTTAGCACCCCAGTGGATAATTTCAACACTCACTGGGTTGCATTCACCAACCTTTGGAGACTACTGGTCTAGGAAAACATCTGACATGTGAGTGATTTGTTCAACTTGTATCCATTACTTTGGTGACATAATATGGTAGACACAACCTGGAATTTTGTGAATTTGCTTTTTTTAATTAATTAATTAATTTATTTATTTAATTTTAGAGACAGGGTCTTGCTATGTTGCCCAGGCTGATCTCAAACTCCTGGATTCAAGAAATCCTTTTGCCTCAGTCTCCCAAGTAGCTGGGACTACAGGCATGCGCCACCACTCCCAGCTAGGAATCATGTTTTTGAAGAGTATGGTGTGTGACTGATGTCTTCCTTTTTTCAAACTAAAGTGGACAGTGGGCCCAAGCTTAGGAGACTGAGTTCTAGCTGCCAGAAATGCTGAAACTGTGTTGTTTTGGTAATTTGCTAATTGACTGTCCCTCCACTCCACAAGGCAGGGCCTTTTCTGTCTGTGTACTGGTGTGTCCCCAGTGCTCGGATTCATGCTTAGCACAGGAGAGACCACAACAATACTGAACGCATTTAGCAAGTTTCATTGTGTGTCTAAAAGAGGCCAGCTGTTTATCTACATAGCTAGCTCATTTTTGGTAGTAAATTTTGAAAAAATGTAACTCCATTATAACATCTCTCCCACAGACAACTTTATAAACCTTTTCTTTCCCTCAAAAGAACTCATTTACTTGCTATTACCAATACGATTTAAATATTTTAAGAAGCAAAATGCTTCATGTTTTATAATGATACTTGACAAATCATGAATTATAAAATCAGAGGCAAGGAGATACTGATTCCACATTTGATTTAAAAATCTTAATTTCATATGTCATTTCTTTCATAGTTAACATACTGTATTACCCCAAATCAATCTGTATTACTAATTTAGCCTAGAAAATATTTATGATATTTTACAGATGTGATATTTTACAAAGATGCATTACTCTTTACACACTAAAGCTTAGACTCTAAAGTTTAAAGAGGTGGAGAAGTGTGGGGGAGAAGAGGCAGAGAAGCTGCTTTTAATGAAATGGAAAGCAGGGCTGAGTTATAGGTTGACTGTTAGCCTTTGAAGTCAAGAAACAGAAGTGAAAAGGCTGGCTCTTCTTCTGGTCTCCCACTCACTTTTATTTTTATTTTTTTCCTTGTTTACAACTTTTTATTTCTCCCACTCACTTTTATTGCAGTGTCTTCCATGCCAACCTTCTTGACACTGGCATTTGTTGGGTTCATGGCAGGTTCCATGTGCACCACAGCCAGGCTCGCAGACAGCTAGAATCAAAGGAAATAAAAAGAGTATTTCCTGAGCTTTCCTTTTTCAACAGAGTTACATAGTTGCTTTCCTTGCAATTCTTTAGAACGTGTTAGTTTTGGCTTCATCCTCTAATTTTTTTTCCTAAGTCAATCTCCAGCCATAAGTTGGTTTTGGACTTTTTGTAAAGTCCTGAGAATGATCTTTAAGCATGATATTTTTCATTTGCAAAAGACGTTCAGTAGGATTTTGAAACTGCTGGATCATGGAAGTTTATTTTCCTTAAGAAAACACCTGGCTGGGTGCTGTGGCTCACGCCTGTAATCCTAACACTTCGGGAGGCCGAGGCAGGTGGATCACGAGGTCAGGAGTTCAGGACCAACCTGGCCAAGATGGTGAAACCCCATCTCTACTGAAAAAATACAAAGATTGGCTGGGTGTGGTGGCAGGCACCTGTAGTCCCAGCTATTCAGGAGGCTGAGGCAGGAGAATCAATTAAATCTGGGAGGCGGAGGTTGCAATGGTCCTAGATTGCGCCACTGCACTCCAGCCTGGGTGACAGAGTGAGACTCCGTCTCAAAAAACAAAACAAAGAAACTACCTTATAGTTAAAACATTCAGTTGCATGTGTGAGTATCCATTTTTTTTACATGCACAGATTTCATACAACGCCTCTGGTCTACATAAGGAAGCATATATGTCAGTGAAGAAAGGTTAACTGTGATGCCCGGGCAACATGCAGTAGGCACAGAAGTATGCAGTGAGAGACTCCTGCTAGTTTAATGACCCCGTAGCCCACACTGGCAATGTGTATGGGGTACTTACGCTTTGAACAGAGGTCTCCCTGGTAACCTTTGGAACACTTACATTTGCTTTTACCAATGCATTTACCTCCATTTCGACAGGGTTGTGGGCATTTGCCTGAAAAAGAGAAGAATGCAACTAAACAAGGTACCTGGTGCTTCATTCAGAGGTAATTACATTTTTCAGAGGAATTACAAGGCTTTGAGAGGATAAATGCTTTTAAATGGCAATTTTCATTTATTTCAGATCTACTCTGGCTTTTATTTTGTTTGAGTTTTGTTTTTGGAACAGATAGGATAATAGTTTTAACTTACACTTTTGGATTATAAATGTGTTGCCAAAATGCTGTATATATATATATTTTTTTTAAGTAAAGACGGGGTTTCATCCTGTTGGTCAGGTTAGTCTCCATCTCCTGACCTCAAGTGATCTGCCCGCCTTGGCCTCCCAAAGTGCTGGGATTATAAGCACAAGCCACCATGCTCAATCCAATTGCTTTTTAATAAACAGAATAATCTTTTAACTGACTCATAAATACTTGCTAAGATATACTTTACTAAAAGTTATGACATAAAGGGCCCTTTTAATAATCTTTTCTCTGGGTATTGGTTTTTGTTTTTTGGTTCTTTTTGAGATGGAATCTTGCTATTTTGCCCAGGCTGGAGTATAGTGGCGGGACCTTGGCTCACTGCATCCTCCGCCTCCTAGGTTCAAGTGATTCTCTGCCTCATCCTCCAGGGTTGCTGGGAACACAGACATGTGGCACCATGCCTGGCTAATTTTTGTATTTTTAATAGAGACGGGGTTTCACCTTGTTGGCCAAGCTGGTCTCGAACTCCTGACCTCAAGTGATCCTCCTACCTCAACCTCCCAAAATGATGGGATTACAGGCATGAGCCACCATGCGTGGCCGAGTTTTGATTTTTGAATGTCACTTTTTTTGAAAGTGACTCTATACCTGTACCTGATGACAGTCTTTGCCTAGGATTCCCCAGAAAGCAGGACCTGCATGCAGCTAGTTTATTTGGGGAAGTGATTGTAGGAAACAGGAATGGGGGAATGGGAGGGGTGAAACGGAAGGAGGGAAAGGCAACACAAAAGTGTGTTTGTGGGTGGAAAGCAGGAGTATGGGGCCGCTAAGTCGAGGTGCAGTGGCAATGGCTGGCGTGCAAGGCTGGCCAAGAGGCTGTGAGATGTGACACAAAAGGTGCCCAATATCACAGCAGTGCATTTTCCTGGAACGTCCTAGGTCCATAATGATACTTCGTAATTTCTTTTTTCTCTTTGCCCAATGAGTATTACGAATGCTTTTCACAGATCTTTGAATCACAGAATTTTAGAGCTGGAGTAAGGCCCTAGGTGTAAAAATCATGTAATAAATTTCTCACTTCTTTCTCCAGAGGCTATTCTCCCTCTGCAATCTATTATTTGCTATCCTAAGTCCTAGCTTTTGAAGAAGTGGAAGATAAGGTACTTTTTACCTAGAGCTGAAACCACATCCTATGCCTGGCATAAGATGTTTTGAAGACAGCAAGTAGCCCATAGATTTTGGTAGTGGAGGAGTTTGGATTGCTTTTGTTGTTCTTTTTCTTTTCTTTTTATTCACTTCAGCAGAACACTCATTACAAAGGCTTCTGGGTACATAAGGAGAACTAATGAAAATTTATCCTAAACCAACCTGCCTTTCACTCTCTAAGCCCTTCTTTTTATTGCCAAAGAAAGCTGTGAAGGAAGTCAACCCCTATATATTTTACTGACAAGTACTATTCGTGACAAGCAAGAAGTAAATTCTTTATGAAAATCATTCTACTAAAAACATTTTATTTTTTTATTTACCTAAAAGGACTTTCTTCATATATGAGTAGACCAAAGCAGTATTTAGTCATTGTAGAGACAATATAGACATAACAATATTGGGATGTTAGGGTCTCTCACAAACCTGGAATGCTGTTAGACATTGAGGTTTTTCTGCATAGAGGTGTTCCAGAAACAGTTATTAAAACAAACTTAATAACAGAATATCACCTCTTCATTGACCAAAAGAGGATCCTCTTTTTTTTTTTTTTTGGCCAGGTTTGAATACAAGAATACCATTTACTGTTTAGTTAAGATCTCAACTCTCACCCAGAAGAAGGAATATCTAACTCCAAATTTCCATTTGCATCAAAGAAATACCTGACTCCAACATATACACAAAATTGGGTCATATCACAGTACTCTGCAATGCACCAGGTTTTTTCAAGCGAGCAAGGTATGGGATGATAATTATATGGCAGAAAACACAGAGTACTCATATGTGAACTACTTGGTGGGCCCGAATTTTCTCCTCCTCTATGAGGGGTGAAGTTGGTAACTGGGATAACACAGAAAATGATTGGTGGAGAGAATCCTTTCATTGACTTCAAGAGGTTTTTTGTTTTCATGGCAACAGGGAAGTGAGGACCCTTAGATTCACCGCAGTCAGGAAGGAGGACATTCTCTCCTGGCTATCACACAACAGAAACGTGACTGCAGGAGATATTAGACATTTGAAAGCCATTACTAGTTCAAAGACTGTAAGAGCCAAAATTCATGAAGATCTGATTGTTTTAAAATTCAGAATACTGGAAACATCTTTAATATGAACTTCTTTTTCCTGAAAATATTTTGCAACCAAATTCTACCCATTAAATAGTGGAAAACTGATTCAGCCTGGGAGATGGCACATTTTTACTTAAGAGACTAAGCCCTAGCTGGGCATGGTGGCTCACGCCTGTAATCCCAGAACTTTGGAAGGCTGAGGTGAGCAGATCACTGGAGGCCAGGAGTTCAAGACCAGCCTGGCCAATATGGTGAAATCCTGTCTCTGCTAAAAACATAAAAAAATTAGTCAGGCGTGGTGGCAGGCACCTGTAATCCCAGCTACTCGGGAGGCTGTGGGAGGAGAATCGCTTGAACCTGGAAGGCGGAGGTTGCAGAGAGCCAAGATGGTGCCACTGCACTCCAGCCTGGGTGACAGAGCTAGACTCCATCGAGAGAGAGAGAGAGAGAGAGAGAGAGAGAGACAGAGACAGAGAGAGAGAGAGAGACAGACTAAGCCCTGCCTGAAGACAAACAGATTTGACTAAGTTTAGGCTGTTGGCATTTTTACTGTAACCAATGGATGAGTCCTTGTAAGAACAATGAAATAAGGTATTGACAAAATAAAGACGTTAGATTTCCTCCACCTATGCAATTGTAGGATAACTTAAATTCATGACAGTTTAATGAAGAAAAAAGATAAAAGGGTTTTTAAGTGCCAACAATTGTTAACTCTGGGTTTTAGGATGGTAGGTGATTTTTAACTGTTTCCTCCAATATTCTAAAAATTTTTAACAGAGAACATTTTATATTGAGAACTTTTATAAGAAGAACCCACTCAGTTATTTTTAAAATCCTTTTCTAATTCTTTTCTAATAATCTTTGCAGTAGAAAAGGATTATAAATAATTTGGGTAGTCTTTTTAACTGAAGGTTCATTAAAGATTCTTGGGAAATCCATGAGTCTTAGATAACAAGATGAATGTACATATCATCCATCCAGATACCTCTAATTATAATTTTGTTAACCTACAAGCACATCTCACAATCAACTCAGAATGAAGTTTGAGATGGTATCATTCTTCTTCTTTTTTTTTTTTTAAGATGGAGTTTTGCTCTTGTCTCCTAGGCTAGAGTGCAGTGGCTCAGCCTTGGCTCACTGCAACCTCTGCCTCCACGGTTCAAGTGATTCTTTTGCCTCAGTCTCCTGAGTAGCTAGTACTACAGGCGCCTGTCACCACACCTGGCTAATTGTTGTGTTTTTAGTAGAGATGGGGTTTTGTCATGTTGGCCAGACTGGTCTCTAACTCCTGACCTCAGGTGATCCGCCTGCCTCAGCCTCTCAAAGTGCTGAGATTATAGGCATGAGCCACTGCGCCAGGTGAGATGGTATCATTCTTGATAGAGGTCAGGAGAAATGAAAATAAATATGACATCAGAATATACATTTCATTAAAAAACAAAACAAACAAACAAATACAGCCAGCAATGAGTGCTGGTGAGGATGTGGAGAAACTGGAACCCTCATATACTGCTGGTGGGAATGTAAAATGACGCAACATTTTGGAAATGTTTGGAAAACAGTCTGGTAGTTCCTCAAAAAAGTTGTTACCATGTGACTCAGCAATTCCACCCCCAGGTAAATATTCTGAAGAAATGGAAACGTCCACACAAACATCTCACACACAGATTTTCATAGCAATATTATTCATAATAGCCCCAAAGTGGAAACAACCCAAATGTCCAACAACTGATAAATAAACAAAATGTAGTAAATCCATAAAATGAAATATTATTTGGCAATAAAAAGGAATAATGCACTGATATATGCTACACCATGAGTGAGCATTGAAAACATTAGAATGAACCCAGGTGAAAGAAGCCATACAAGAAATGCCACATCTTGTATGATTCCATTTATGTGAAATGTTAAGAATAAGCAAGTCTAGAGACAGAAAGTAGCTTATTGGTTGCCAGGGTCTGGTGGGAGAGGGGAAGAGGGAGTGACTGCTAATAGGTACAGACTTTCTTTTGGGGATGATAACATGTTCTGGAATTTGATAGAGGTGATGGCTACATAATCTTGTGAATAACCTGAATGGTACATTTTAAAATGTTGAATTTTATATGATTGTGACTTATATCTTAATTAAAAATAAGAATACAGGGGCTGGGCGCAGTGGCTCAAGCCTGTAATCCCAGCACTTTGGGAGGCCGAGACGGGTGGATCACGAGGTCAGGAGATGGAGACCATCCTGGCTAACAAGGTCAAACCCCGTCTCTACTAAAAAATACAAAAAACTAGCCGGGCAAGGTGGCGGGCGCCTGTAGTACCAGCTACTCAGGAGGCTGAGGCAGGAGAACGGTGTAAACCTGGGGGGCGGAGCTTGCAGTGAGCTGAGATCTGGCCATTGCACTCCAGCCTGGGTGACAGAGCGAGACTCCGTCTCAAAAAAAAAAAAAAAAAAAAAAAAAAAAAAAAAAAAAAAAAAAAGAATACATAATTCAACTATACTTTTTTGTTTCTATACCTTTAGAGGCACTTTTCAACTCAAGACCCATTTCCATATTTTCCTGGTAATGTGGTTGCCATGATAGAAACAGGAAACTTCCGCAGAGGTTTTGGATAAAACTTGCAGTAGGGTGAATCAGGAGCTTTCAAAGACCCACATTTTTTGATGCAGTTAGAAAAAAACAAAACAAAAAACCAAGAATACAGAACATTGTCTCTGCCAACAGAAGATTCATAAACCTAAGGACATGAAAGGGCATATTTACATGAAGGAAAATGAGTTTATGAACAAAGATTCATAACCATGAACCAAGTAAGTGTGCAGAGTCTGAAGTAAGTACAGGGGAAAATTGAGGGGAGTTAATTCAGAGATATCTTTATCTGGGAAGAGTAATTAATAAGAATAGAAACCACACCCAGACAATTAATTGCATGCTCTACGGAAACTTTAGAGGTATTTCATTTGAACCCTATAAAAAATGGTTACTTCATCCACTACTCATTAAAGTACAAAAACCCACAAATAAATTAGAGGTTGAAAGTTCAAACAGGAACTTAGTCTTATTCAACTTTCAATCTACAATACACTACTATATACACTACTGTACACACTGTTTGGCTATACCAAACAGTGGTGTTTTACAGATACAGCTGGAAATGAAACACAGACCAAGTTTCCCTCAACCAACACATCAAGAAAGGCAGGGACACAGGACCCTTAGTGGACAGGCTGACCTTCCTTTTGCTCTTTCTTGAGCATGTGCTTTGGTGCTATCTGTTCTTCTGGATTGTAAGGCAATCTAGGAGGGAGTTACCTCATTTCCGGGTTAAAGAGAAGGCTACATGACTTGCTGAGAGCTACATGGCTGGTCAGTGGCAGAGCCTGGACAAGCAATTGGAATACTGGAATATTGATTCCGAAAACGATGATAAACTACCACATTTCAACACTTATGTTTTTAACTTTTGTGTATTGAAGTCTGACAAATATATAGTAAAGGCATAATGTGCACCAATCTTAAGTTTACAGTTCAGATATTTTTATTTACATAAACAGATGTGTGACACTTCACCAATCAAGATACTTAGCATTCCATAAAGTTCCTTTTGCTCCAGCTGTGATTCTTGTTTCCACCGTCATCCATTAGTTTCACCTATTAGCTTGAACTTCAAAAAGATGGGATCATGCAGGAGGTAATTTTTTGTGTCTGGTTACTTTCACTTAGTATCTGTGTGGTTCATTCATGTTGCCGTGTGTGCTATTATTTCATTCTTTTATTATTGCTATGTGCCTTTTTTTCCTCCTTTTTCTTGAGTCTACCTTTTTCTCTTAGATGGGTTGTTAGGCTCAGTCTAGGACATCTGGCAGTGAGCGGCAGGGGAAACAGGTAGGTAGGTAAACAGATCCCAGCTGTCCCAGAGCTCTGATCTACATTTCCAGTCTGAACCTCTGGGTTCCACATAATGAGGAGAGGACAAAATGACTAGCAGAGAACAATGCAACATGCTGAATAATCCAAATCCAGACATAACCGAGTCAGAGATCATTTCTTCTGAGTCCTGTGAGGTGAGCTGTGTCACTCTGCCCCACCTTCAGCCAAAATGCATGGCAGCTGAATCTAGCAAAAAGAAACCACTGGCCTAAGACCTTAGACAATCTATTCATTCTCTCTGGGCTTCTGACTCCTTCTTGATAAAATGAAGGGGTTATAAGCTCTCCCTAAGTCAAAAGAAGGTAGAAAGTTAATACTCACTTATTTCACATTGCTCTCCCTCTAGTCCTGGAGGGCAAATACATTTTCCAGGGTAGAAACAGGTCCCTCCGTTAAAGCAGGTGGTTGAGCAATTTGCTGTTAGAATGAGCAACAGGGGTGTTGCATTAGACGGTAGGTTAAGTCTAACACAAATTTCACTTAAAGTGAGGTACTATTTTTAGGCATCTGCTGCCTGTCCATTTCCTGACTTAAAGAAATAAGCTGCTTTACAAATATAAAAATTGTAACCAATTGCTTGCCTATGTGCAGACTCCAGAACATAATAGGAGACCACACACATCATATACTACCCACCCGTAGGAGTTTCCATCTCAGTGAAGAAAGGCACAGTAAAAAATTAGCTTTTTAAATTTTTTTATACACATCTATGCCCTTAAAAGAAGAAGAATGGTATAAACCTAAGGATGTTTTTTTTGTAAACATCAGATTGGAGGATAAAGGAAGAGTAAAAAGGAGAAGACTTACTTTGGAATAGATAAAAGAGAAGTCATAAATATCAGGACCTGACAAAGAAAAAAAGCTACTTTCTTTCAGGATAAGATGAACAAAGGTTTATCTTAATGGGATTGTTTAAAAAAATAGACTTTTATGACTTTTGGAGAAAAGAGTAACTGTATTCAGAAAAAGAATGTGGGCCCAGGTGAGATGCCATAGGTAGGAGTGTGGCCACAGCATGGACCAGACGACAATGAAGTTGGCTGTATCATAGTGGGAGCCCAATAACCAGATTATCCAGGTAGTAATCACACTTTGTGATTCATCCTAAACCTTCTCTCACAGTGTCAATTTCTGGAATTTCACTGCTCACTAGCACCTAAAATAGAGAGAGGATGGATAAATGGGGAGAGGAGGAGAGGAAATATCTAAAAATAGACAAGTTGGCTCATTCTATAAAGGAAATTAAAATGAGAGCTTGGATTTTTAGCAATTCCAGTTATATGACCTATTTGTTCTTGTCCCATATAAAATTGGCCAAAATTCGCTATAGATGAACAAAAGCTAAAGTAAGCTTCCAGTAGGAAAATCAGAAAAGAAATCCAAAAGTTCTAAGTGTATGTTTTCTTTGTGGAAAAAAAGTCCACCAAGTAAAATGTTCTATGAATATCATGCTTCTTAGATGATAAATTGTGTTTAAAATCACAAAGATCTCCCAGTTGAAGGCAGTGCTGTACTCACTTTGGAAAATCAAAACTCTTTTTTTTTTTTTGGTTTGTTTGTTTTTTGAAAGAGACAGGGTCTTGCTCTGTCTCCCAGGCTGGAGTACAGTGGCACAATCATAGCTCACTGCAGCCTTAAACCCCTGGGCTTAAGGGATCTTCCTGCCTCAGCCTCCCAGATGACTGGGAGTAAAGGTGTACACTACCATGCCTACTTAAGTTTTGAAATTTTTTTGTACAGATGGAGTCTCGCTACATTGCCCACACAGGTCACAAAAAAATCAAGCCTCTTAACGTGGAAGGGAGTTGTAGTATTTTGGTATGGGATTTAGGATTTAGGAGAACCAGCTCTTGGGGCCTCCTCTTTGCTGCAGTATTGCTAAGGCTGGACAGTTGTTTTTGTAAATGTGCCCTGTCTCCTCACTTCTGTTTCTCTTGGAGATAAAAGGGAACGATGAGATCAGTGCCCTGAAAAACTTTGGGATCAGTGCCCACTTGGCCCGTGTCCCATGGGCACTGCCCAATTACTGATGTGTAGAATGCAATGGTAGAATTCGGCAAAGTTGTTATATAACTTGGCCACACTCTTAGTACTTGTATGCTATTGTATTGTCATGAGCAAGTTTCTCTACATTTCTGTTGTTCAATGATTCTTGATTAGAAAAACAAGCAGCTAGAGACATGAAGTATGTTTCTCTGGGGCTGAGGCCCCACTGGCCAATGCTAAACTCCTTAGGTCCTAAAGGTTGTGATGTCCCAAGGGCCAATGAAAGTTATTCTTTAATATTTGTTCAAATAGATAGTGCTGAGGTCTAGCTCCACAGTAGTAATTAAATCATTTTTCCAGAGCCTCCACACATTCCTTCCTGGAGAATAAAAGCACGTTTTGTTGAGGTAGAAAAAAAATTTTTTTAGTATTCCCAGATCTCCAGTGAGACCAAGTGGAATTTCAACAGACTTTATAAAAGAATAAAGAAGTTACTGGAGTCTGATGAGTAGGAAAATCTTTCATTTGAAAGATAAAATATTATAAAATATAATATATACTGGAATATAGATAGATATATTACTTTAACAGTGACCATGTGGTGTTTGTGACACCACAGCACTAGAAAAACACTGCAATTGACACTCCATTTTGCAAACCACACCAACAATGGCCACACCTACGTAAGAAGGTCTCTTGTGAATATATGAGTTTTTCAACTAAATCTCTGGAGGATTTGTGTTATTTATTAATAGTTTTGAGGTCATAAGAGTTTAATTCTGCTCTAGAATGCCCAGTTTTAAAATAGCAGAGATACTGAATGCTAAATTTAGACAAAAAGATTCACGGTAATGAATTTTACTCACTGGCTGTTAATTCTTATTAGAGTAAATAGTGCTTACTCTTTATGAAAACACATTAAAAAAGGTTTTTTAATCCAATACTGTAGTTTTAAAAGACCACTTTTAAAAAGGCAGAAATGCTTTCACATATTATCTCAATATAGTTATTATATATAGCTCAGGGGTGAGGGACAGGAGGGTCAGTGGCTTAATTCCAAGTCTAGAGATAGAAAAAGCATGGTCCACACAGAGATCAAGTTGCCTGCCCAGGTTCAGAGTCACTTGTGGAAGAATCGAGGGCTGAATTAGGTAGCCTGGGTGGCAACATGGTACAGTGCAGGATATGAATTTGGGTCAACCGACTCAAGTTCCATAAACCTCACTTTGCTTATCTAGGATGAGATGGATAATACTTTACATATCTCAAAAGATGTTCAGAGTAAAATCACATAACTGTATCATCATAAAAGAGTAAACAACCATAAATTATTCTGACTCATACTGAAGGCTCTTTCCTTTAAAAAAAAAAAACAACAACAAAAAACTGCTCATGGCAATCTTATTTGGTACTAACTGAGTGATCACTAAAGAGACACTTTTCAAGAATAAAATTTATTATTCCATCTTAACTTATATGTTTATTGACAAAAAACAATGCTCTATTTATACACTTAGCATTTTTAACACAAAGATAACTTTATTAAATATACAAATTTCACAGCATAGTCTTTATTTTTTTCCACTTAAAAGATGTGAACTGGGCAAAATAAACAAGTATCTTGTAAAGAGTATGAATCATTCAGCAATTTTAGGGCCAAGTTTGAATACACTTACTAAGAGTAAAATCTGGCTGTGTGGCTGCAGTGTTGAGAAGGAAGAACCCGATCTCTCTGGGATGTGATTTGTGAGCAAAGTATTGAATCAGGAGTCAGTAAACTTCTAGGTTAGGCAATATATAGCAGGTTGTTTAATTTTAGCCTTGGAAGTTCACCCACAAAACCGATTTAGGACATACCAAAATTTCATGTGGCATAGACCAGCTAATTGTTCACAAAAATTTGCACTCCGCTCACATAACATGAGATGTCAGTGGGAGACAGCTGTCCAGCCAGGGGCAACATTTCTTCTGCCTGAATCCAGGTAGGGCCATGAGGCTAATTCCTACCTATGGAATAGGTGTGGAAGTTTTGTGGGTAACTTCTGGGCCAGGGCTTTAAATTTTTTAATTAATTTACTTATTTTTAGCAGTGCTTACTTCAATCCTTCTCTGCCTATTGGCTGGATCTAGAGAGTTCCAAAGTTCTAGGCAGGACCACAGATAGAGGGTGCCTGGGCTCCTGAGTCACTTCATGAAGAAGAGCTGCCCTGCCCACTGACCAGGTAAAATGCACTGGAGCATTCTGTGAATGAAAATAAACTTTTGCTATTACGCTACACTAAAATTGGGATTTCAGTTACTGTAGCAGCCATCTTTACCCTAAGCCATACACTCTATTTACAGAGCTGTTATGAAGAGTGAGGACATATAAAGTAACTCATTCTAATCAAACATTTTTAAAGTAAAAATAACTTTGTTCTTACAAAGAAACTGTTACCTTTGTCACAGTTCACTCCATAGAATCCAGGTGGGCAGATGCAGAAACCAGGAGTCACACAAAGTCCACCATTCATACACCGTGGGGTGCAAAGGGCTTATAGGGAGAGAGAACCCTGATTAAGGCCAAATGGTATTTTGGAGCAGGACCATTTTGAAATGTCAATAATACAACAGGTCTACATTTTCAAGCTTTGTGGTTGACTCTAAAATGATTACTCTTCAGAGACACAAGTTTGCTATATTAATATTATTTTTGTGGTATAAATTAGGCTATTTTTCAATTTCTCAGCCAATTTCTTAGAGATGACTTTTGGATTGGTTCCATTTGAATACCTGAATAAATTTTCCCCAGAATCATTTGACTAAGATGTAGTCTTCTTAAAACTGTTAAATATGTTCAGTCTGCCCCATTTCCTTAATCTTCTAATTCCAAGATAAATGCAAAGAAGAAAAATAAGAAAATATTCTTTCTTACTTATTTTAAAATTATTTTTTAACTATCTCTCATAGGATATTCTTATTTCTTGAAGATGAAAAATATTTTGCTTACTCTAGTCAGATAAGCTCTTAGTATTTAAACATCTTATAATTAATATTCATTTCCATGCTTATCTTTTTTCATATATTTTTAAAAATTAATTTCCCTGAAATTGATGTACTTGCTACACAAATTCTTTTCACCCACTTTTTTGCCTTGTAACATCATAAGTCAGATATATTATTCGTTGTGAATCAAGCTACTTTTAATTGGAATAATTTCAGATCAGTGGTGATACTAGCTTTTTAAACCCAACTTAAGTGGAGAAAAAAACCCTCAAAATTATCATAAGATTATGCCAAAGTACGGTGGCTGTATTTGTGAAGTGGTACGAGTTGGGGGAGATGGCCACGAATGGCCACAAAAAGTGGAGGCATTGTGCCAAAGTTTTCTGCCCCTGTGACCAGAAAAATAATTTCAGGTGTTAAAAATCCACATGGGGCTCCTGCATGACATCCATGTTCATTAGGAAGGGAGCAAGGGAAGTCGGCTCTGTGTCTTACCTTTCTCACAGTGAGGTCCGTGGAACCCATCAGGACACTCGCAGATACGTCTTTCATTACAAAAGCCTCCATTTCGGCACCCGCCTGGGCACTCAGCTTCACCAGAGAGAAACAAAGCTTATATGGACACCCTTGAAATCATGTTGGGTGAATCACAGCCAGCATGAGACAGTAGTGTTCATTTCTGTTCTAGCCCACCAATTAATCATAATTGATCAAATACCAGTACTTCCAACTCATTCCCTCGATATCACTTGGATTTCACTAAAGCTGCTGCAGAGTAAGATTTTGCCTCTCTTACTTCCAATAGTAGGGGGCTCATGGAAGAAGGTAAGGCAAATTTTATTCTGCCTTCATCTCCTCCTACGGATCTACTGTACCTTGTTAAATTCACACTGCAATTGAATGAATGGTATTGCCTTTCCCCTTTCAGAGGGTAAGATGACTTATAGGTGCATCTTTAGAGCACTGAAAGGCTCCAGAGCTTAAATTCTGAGCTAGAAAAGCTTGTATGCAGATGCGAGAGGAGCCTGGGCCTTTATGTTTAAATGGGCTTCTGGGGTGTGGTGGGGAGGTACTGAGTGAGGCCTTGACCTGGTAGGAATCACTGGCATGAGGTGGCACCCTGTCCTCCATGGATGTGAGCAGCATCAGGCTTTCGTTAGGGGTTATATTACTGTTGTCTTTGACAAGTGGGAAGTGATGGTAATGACAAGCCACCTTGCCGTGAGCAAACAGAGCAAGAAAGGGGGGGGAAATTCATGACGACAGGTAAGATATACTGGGACTCCCAACAACTGTGTTGGAGGAGTGGAGAGGGAGGAAGAAAAGGTGTTTTGAAAAGGTTCCTATTCCTAATATTAAAAGTGGGGTCAAAGTTAGAGAAAGTCTTTCTTAGTACTGTTGCTAAATCCTGTGCTTATCATCTCCTCCTTCCGTTGCTGTAGTTATACAGCCATCATCCAAAAAACCGTGTGTGTGTGTATGTGTGTATAGATATAAATATTTGGCCCAAGTCACACCTAAAGCCCTTACAACATGTCTTCTCTTGAATCACCATCAGTGCTTACCTTGCTGACATGTTTTAAAGAAGATAGCATTTTGAGGTGTCTGGAGAATGGTGTTGCCTTCAGAATTCATAACAATCACATTCACTTCAAATGCTGCCACCCCATCCTGTTTTCCAAGACATGGGAAACCAACTTGAACAACTAAAAGAAAACAAAGAGAAAGTATGGGGAAACAGTTAATCTAGTTGATTCTAGTTTTACAGAAATCTTGGGAAGACAGTCAAAGGACAAAGCAAAAATGTTCACATGTTGTGGATTTCCTTGTATCTCCACTGGAGTAGGAACTGTATTTTGAGCATTAAGTTGGGCATCATGTGAGGTGAAGAAAGAGTGAATGACTCTCATTAATTTTTACCTCATTAATATGGAATTGGGGATATTCTGTTCATAGTCTAAACTTGTACTATCTTAAATATTTTCCCTGGAAATTAAAGATGGAAACAAGAATCATAAAGTGGCTAATTATACATCAGTGTAGCATGGGAAGAACAAAAAGACAAAAATAAGTAAAAAGTGGTTGATTGGGGGAAGAAACTTTGTGGCATCTTCGTCAACCTCCATATAATCCAAAAAGGGCTAGAAATAAGCATTTCATATCTCCTAAATAAAGCCCGATGAGCAATACCCCACTGGTTTATGTTTACTATGTGTATGTGACGGTGACAAAATATCTTCTTTGAAAATATTTTATGACTCAGACTAGAGGCCAATCATTGGACTGAGTTAATGAAGTTAATATTTTATCAGGCTGTTTGTTAATAAGAAGTGTCCATATCTCAGGCATCTAGAAGAGAGTTTGATGTGATGAAATAATCTCATGAATAGGGTTATATCTAATAGTTTATGTTCCTAAAGAGAAGTTTCTCTTTCTTGTGAGTCTACACTTGGCTTGTGCAAGTGTTGACAATGAAGTCACAAAGCAGGGATTGGGAACTGAAGACATTGCTGTACAAAGAGGGAAGGAGGACACCCATTGTGGGATACCCACAAGTCACTGGGCGAAAATGGGGCAAATCAGACACAACCATTTGCTGAGAAGCTGATTATGTATATTTCCAACATCCACTAGGTTATGATAACATATCCACTGGGTAAGACTGATCTAGGAGATCCACCAGACTTGTTCTTCCTTGTGAATATAAAGAAATATTGCTAATGGGTATATTTTTTGCTTCATTTTATTTCTGCATGGCAGGTTATGGTTTCTGCCAAGCTTGTGCAGAAACCATATCAAGCTAAGACGAATCTTTTCCTTTTAGAGTGTCAATAAACTTTCTCCCTAGGTTTATAGGAATAAATGGGCTGGAAACTGGTCTGCCCTTTTCTGTAAAGCATTGCACACAAGCTGGTCATACAGTTTCCTAGCGTGCTTTTGGCAACCCAAAACTCCTCTTACAGCTCTGGCATTGTCAGTGTTCATTGCTATGCCATACTCAAAATTACATGGACTTCCATTTCCAGCTCCCCTGAAACTTGAGATTTTAACATTGCAAATCGTTACGATGAAAAAGGAACACGGATATTTTAACAGAAATAAAAAGAAAAAACAAAAAATTTGTGTCTAAAGTTCTAAAGTAAAATTGTCCCTATTGAAAACCTTGGCTTAAGAAAATCCCACATATAAAAATGCCAATTTACAAAACATTTATGAATGGAGATTTCTACTTCAGAAAGTAGCAAAGGAATTGACAAGTAAGTTCCTTAAATTGTTTGTACTTATACTTTGTTCAATTATAAAACTTTACTCTTCTTATGACTCTTTTACATGGACAGGTAGGCCAATAATTGCTTTGAGGCATAAAAAGATGGAAAAACCTGAACGGAGACTTAAAGATAGAACTTTTAGAATCTTCCTCACTGCACGCCATCATCCAAACTTTATTCTTTTCCAGGTATATCTTTTATCTGAACCACATTCAGCCTCTCTTTGCAGCCCACCTGATTCTTTTAAAAAGGCCCTTCAGTTGTATTTTGGCTTCCAGAATCTTGGTATGGAAGAGAAGATGCTTACCAGTAAACTCATTTTCATTTCTGCTTGCCAGCATTATCAAATTTCAAAACATACCTTGGATATTAAATATCAAAAACTGTCTTATTAAGTTTGTAGGAAATTTAGTTAAGAACAATTATTAGTTCTTCCACATCTTCAGATGTGCTAAAAGACCGTTTACAAATCTGGTTAAATTATGACTACATGTTCACAAGCTCCCATTGTCAGTTGTCAGGGATGCTTCTAGAGGGTTTGGAGTGCTCATATAAAAGTGTGTGGTTTGCGGCCGGGTGCAGTGGCTCACCCCTGTAATCCCAGCACTTTGGGAGGCCAACGTGGGGTGCATCACTTGAGATCAGGAGTTGGAGACCAGCCTGGCCAACATGGTGAAACCTGTGTCTACTAAAAATAAAAAAATCGCCGGTATGTTGGCATATATCCATAATCCCAGCTATTGGGAGGCTGAGGCATGAGAATCACTTGAACCCAGGAGACAGAGGTTGCAGCGAGCCAAGATAGAGCCACTGCACTCCAGCCTGGGCAACAGAGCAAGACTCCATTAAAAAAAAAAAAAAAAAAGGAAAGAAAGAACAGTGTGTGGTTTGCTAACATAACCTTTAAGTCAATTAAAGTAAGGACATGTTCACAGAGTTCCCAGGCCTGTGGTGATGCTAGAAGATACGGCTTTCCACTATCGCAGGGAACAAAAACGAGGTTGCAAAAGCTAATGAAAGTTTTAAAATAGAAAAACTGCAAGCAATTTTGGCAGATAACTAAAGATGCAGTATCTTCATTTTCTTAGTAAACTAAAAGAAATGATATCCCTAAAAATTATTTTACTAAAGTTATATTCAATTACTGTTATAACTGATATGAAATATTTTCCTTCTTACATTTTTTAAAGACCTAGTATACTCTAGGCTTACAATTTTTGCTAATTTTATTTGTGCATAATAATTCCAGCCCTCAAATTCAGCTTCAAGTTAAAAATGAACACATTAAAAATCCCATCAGCCCAGGTAGATAAGTTTTACCTGCACATTTCTACCTCTTTGGAAATAGAAGGCATGTAAGCACATTTATGATCTGAACCCTATGGCAGAATGATTTGTAAAGAACTAGGAAATAAAGTTTAGAAATTAGGAGGTGCCTAGCTTATAATTTCAATGAATTACTATTTTTTTCACTGAGGATATCTTGTGCCAGATCAACAATTAACTTTTAATGTAAAAGAATAAATTACAGAAAGATGTGATAAATCAAACCATTACACTTGCCCACTCTTCAATTTTAAAATACAAAGTAAAAATTTTATTTCTTCTTGTGCAAACCCATTTGTCTTCCTTTCTGTTTATATAAACTTTACCTATAAGACCATTTAGGTAATAATATTTATAATTGAACACCTTTTTAAAGTTTTCAAAGAATTTTGCTTTAAAAAACCAAATCTGACTGTAGTTAGCTGCATCTCCAGTAATTGCCTTTTGTCAACCCTGTGCTCTGCCCAAACTATTTCTCTCAGTTCCCCAAATGTGTGGTGCACTCCACAATTTCCTGACTGCACACCCAGGTGCTTGGAATGTTCTTGTGTTTTCTGTCCTCCCACTCAACTTTCAAGGCCAAAATTAAATAGTACTTGCTTTCTTTAGCCTTTCCTAACACCCCTTGCCTGTATAATTACATTTATATATTTTACAAACACCTATATATTATTTCATTGTGGTGTAATGATTTAATTACAGTTTGCATTCTTTGCTAAGGATGAGAATTCTCAAAAACAAGAACTATATCTTGTTATTGTAATCTCGGCATCTAGCATATTATCTGTCACAAACTAGGTACCAACAGATGTGATATATGTTATGGTAGACACAACCATATATCTCATGTGCATAGGCACACACTTGCACTTCCACACATGCACATACCTGCACAAATACACAGAAACAGAAATTCCCATATACGGTGGGAGTTGTAGAGAATAAAATACTAGCAACAGCACTCAGAAAAACAGATGCACAGAGAAAAAGAGACATCAAAGGCAGAAAAAGCAGAGACTCTTTGCTTCCAAGGAATAACAGGAACGTGAAAGTCATGTACTTTTGCAACAATAGGCATATGAGTAAAGAGCCACTGTTCCCAAACGCTAGATGAAGTTAGGCTGGTTGTGAATTCCAGTGCAGAATAGGTTGTATAATCTAAACGAGGTGAATTAAAACAACCCAGAAAAACTAAAGCAGATTGAATATAACTCACAGCATTGAAGTACAGACTGATATGCCATTGATTGCACATCAACTAACTCTTCCACAGAAGAAAGCAGCAAATTTGTTCTGATTGCATACTGCTCCCACATACAGATGGGCATGGTGCTCAGATAGCCTCAGCCTCCAGTCAGTTGAGTCCCTGTCCTTACAACAAGGCAAGAGATGAGAAAGGCAGGCAAGAGCCCATCCTCCACACCATATGATCATGAACCGCTACATCACTAGAAATATACAACGTAAATATTCATCAGTCCTTCAAGCTGCCCTGCCAGCCATTCATTCTCTTACCAAATACTTAGCACAAACTCTGGGCTTCACATTCTGCTAAGAACTGGGGTCACCTATAAGAAGATGGTCTCTCCAGCATGGGCATCTATTTAATACAGTGTAGACATTGGATTCCTAAAAGTCCTAGTTGAGAAACACCACTGCTCTGTTGGTTTCATGGTCAGACCAAGAGAGTGTTCAAAGAGGCAAAGTCTTGGCTTCATGAAACTGTTTTTTGTTATACAACTCAGTAATTTTACTGAACCACCCTGCAGTTTGTATTTCCTGTTTTTGTTCTCTTCTGATGCCAGAAGGCAGGCACTTCATAACTGTTAAAGATCAAGAGTTTTCTTTTTTCATGTAGTGTTTAGGCATATAGGAGTCTGTAGGATAAAAGAACAGTTTAGCAGCTTGGGGGTATAAAATAGCCCTGTAGAATAATGAATGCTACCTGGATGCTTAAGAGCAAAGACACACTGATTTGGTTACTTTTTAATAATGCAAGGTACCTTCACTTCTCCTACTAGAGGGACTGAGCTAATGAGGCTAATGAGTAACTGCCCTGCAATGGTCTAAGGTTCCCATAAACTTCTTGCACCTGCATTTCTACAAACAAATCCTACATCTGCTTCTAAAAGACTGTGTGTGTAAGGGGGTGGTGGGGTGAGGGAGTTGTATATGCAGAGGATGTGTGTGTGTGTGCAAGTCCGTTTGCACACATGGACACATGTGTACATATCTCCTGGTTCCCAAAGAAGGCTTGTTGTTTTTAGTTTCAGGTTGACCAAAGTGTTACCCACTTTTCCCTCTACATTTATTATTTATAAAGAACCCAAAGTATTAGAAAATTATGTTCTATCTAAACATGATCTATTAAAATATCCTCACATCATATGTTCAAAATCTTATGTGTCAATTTCCTAAGAAGTAGAATTTCAGTAATTTTTTTTTTTTTTTAACTAGACACAAAAAGTGAAAAAAGCACTTAGGATACGAGCATTAAATTAGAAATTCAAAGACGCAAGATTTACCAGAAGCTGAGCAGGTAGGTATAACTGGGAATTAATGTATTTTTAATGGGCCATGATGAGCTTATATTCCTTTATTAATCAGAAAAAATATATAAAATAGAAATTGAGAGATGTTATGTACTTATTTTATTCTGACTGCTTCTAAAACAAAACAAAAGAGCAAGAAGAATTTTATAGAAAATTATCTTTAGCCAGGTGCTGGCTCATGCCTGTAATCCCAACACTTTGGGAGGCCAAGGCAGGCAGATCACTTGAGGTCAGGAGTTCGAGACAGACCCTGGCAACATGGTGAAACCCAGTCTCTACTAAAAATACAAAAATCAGCCAGGCATGGTGGCGTGTTCCTGTAATCCCAGCTACTCAGGAGGCTGAGGCAGAAAAATCACTTGAACTCAGGAGGTGGAGGTTGCGGTGAGCTGAGACCCACACCACTGCACTCAAGCCTGGGTGACAGAGGGGCACTCTGTCTCAAAAAAAAAAAAAAAGAAAAGAAAATTATTTTCGACTAAAAAGGAACACCATGTGACATGACATGAGATTGAGTGATGACCGTATTCCAAGAATTTGGTGGCTGGAGTGCCTTTGTTTTCTCCACAAAGTAATAAAGCCCTACCAATGCCATCTGAGTGGAATCAGCGTATCCAGATCTCTGGAATAGATACTCATGTCCTTGGGGCTACACATCTCAGGTGAATAAATCTTCACCCAGAACCCAAACACATCTAGGTCAGAAACAGATCCTCTAGGGGGGCTGTTGGTCACACCTGCAGCACTGTGATGATCAAAGAGAAACTGAAGTTATACTCCTCCTGTCTACACCCATGATGGCACTTAGATTGGGAAATTAGAGAAACTCTGTTTATTTAGTCTCCCACTCTTATGGCAGTGGAATGCAACAAGGAAGATCCACTGGAAGTGGCAGATAACTGTAATCTGAAAATGCCCATTGTAAAAGTACCTGATCTTCTGGTTACTTTAGAGACTTAAATTAGTTCTGAAGGGGATTTGTATTAGTCATCTGACAAAATTTATTTTCATGTTCCTCTAGAAGAATAAGACTAAATTTTTTTTAAAAAGAGAGAGTATGCCATTGATGATTTTAAAACACTATAAACTACAACTATCACAATAGTAAAATAAAGAGTAATCTCTAAACATACCCTATGTGTAGAAAAACTTAACGTGAAGTAAACAGTATATCTTGAATCAATTCAACTTCTCATGTCAGAAAAGTTAATGACTCAAAAATAATTCAGTTTAGAGCCTTATTTCATAATCCAAAAATAAATTTTTATAAAATGCTAGATGCATATGTAAGTTATCACTTAACTGCTTTCTGAAATAGGAATTAGTACCAAAACATACATGCAGTGCAAAAAATTGCAAAGGAAAAGATAGGTTTGACCACATAGGATTTTAAAGCCTCTGCATATTCTCCTCCAAAATAACATAAAATATAAATGTTAAATTGAAAAATATGCAATAAGTGGTAAATATACCTAATACACAACAAGCTTTGCAGATCAGTAGGAAGAACACTATTATCTCAATATAAAAATGAGCATGGTACACATTTTTCATGCTTTAATAGATACAAGAAAATTTTTTTTTCCTTAATAGGAATAAAAAATACCAAAAGAAGACTGTGATAAATGACTTTTTACTTTTTCTTTCTTTTATCTTTTTTGAGACTGACTTTTTTTTTTTTTTTTTTTTTTTTTGCTCTGTTGCCCGGGCTGGAATGCCTTGGTATGATCATATCTCACTCCCCAGCTCAAACAACCCTCCTGCCTCAGCCTCTTGAGTGTCTGGGACTATGGGCATGTGCCATCATACCTGGCTAATTTTTAAAATTTTTTGTAGAGACAGAGTCTCACTATGTTGCCCAGGCTGGTCTTGAATTCCTGGGCACAAGCAAGCCTCCTCCCTCAGCCCCCGAAAGTGTTGGGATTATAGGTGTGAGTCACCACACCCGGCCCGACTTTTTACTTTATTAGCCACTGAAGTAGTTAATGTGATCAATAACCTATGTTGATGAGATTACAGTAAGCCAAGCATTCTCCCTATTGCTTAACCAGGGTAAAAACGGGTATGATAACCTTTATGGAAAGTAATTTGGCATTTTGGCAATTTGTTTTAAGAATCTTTAAAAAGCTCATAGTTCCTATCCTTTGACACAATAATTCAACTTTTAGGAATCAATTTTAACAAAATAATGAGATAAGCACCAGGATTTTGGTATGCACATTAACCCAACAATTACTTTCTGAATACCTGCTCTGTGCTGGGCCCTGGGGTGGAGCCACAGTGAACAAAAATTAGGGCTCCTATGTGCATGGAAGTTACCATCCATTAGTTTAAAAAAATTGTGATATTTCTATATTCAAACTCTAAAAACAATGTCATTAACAAGTAATAAGGGAATGGGTATACAAATTATGGTATATCCATAAAATAGAATATTGTAAGATCATTAAAAACAACTTTTGAAAAAATCCATAATGACATAGGAAATGGTTATGTTAAAAGGTTAAAAGCAGAAACAAAAAATCATGATGCAAAACCAAATATGTATTATCGCAAGTATGTAAAAATTCAGAGAAAAAAGATTAGAAGGAACTACATTAGGATGTTAACACAAGGTGACTTGTGATCTCTACATATTTGTAAAAGTCAGAAATTCTGGGCTCTAGTCTCAACTCTACTGCTTATTACTATCCTAATATTTGACTTTGGGCAAGCCAGTCAAATCTCCTAAGTCTTAATTTTTTAATTTAGAAAATGGAGCTGCAATTCTGGATTTGACTCACTGCTAGTATTCAAATTAGATAGCGCAAGAGTGGGTCTCCTGTAAGCTGAAAAGTTTGAAACAAATATCACATACTATTATTTTCTTAGCAAAGAAGGATGATTAGACTAGAAATGTTGAACGCCTTTCTCCCATTTTTCCACGTCTCCTCTCTCCTTCAAATTCTAATTGAGTACAATGCTAACTTTTGGGGAATTTTCTTGACTTACCCCATCTGCCCTCCAATCACTTACTTTGTATCTTTGCCACATTTTTGTGTATCTCATTAATCCATACATTGGCCAAATATATCTCACTAGATGTGTTTATTTCTTCTTTTTTTTTTTCTTTAAAAATGTCTTGAATCATTTATGAACTTAGTGTGGGCTGGGCTGGGGCTATTCTGAATTTTTAGAAAATTATATAACCATAATTTCTTCACTCCCATCTTAATCCTTTGCCCACAGAATAACAACTGAACTGTCCTAAAATCAACAGATCTCTTTAGGAAAACATCTCATAACCTCTCTGATGGTAGGACATTTGCATCTTAAATATTCTCATCATCATTACATTTTAAGTGTAAACCTTGCTTCAGGCAAAGACCACCCACCTGATGCCTTGTGAGGCACTGTTCCCAGCAGAGGGACATTGATGGTTGGATCTGCCATGATGCCTTTATCCAGGGAGCGCAAGGACAGGAATTCATAGAAGTATTCTGCCTACAGAAAAAGGCACTGACAGTTAGTAACATGGAAACCACAGAGAGGGAGAAGGCACCACTGAATTCATTGTCCATATGATGGGGCAGAGATAATTTTCATTACAGGAACTCTGGAGCACACGGCATCCAAGATACTGGGTAGGCACAACGCACCCTTCTGTGTTAGACTCTGGAGAGAAGTGATCTTTAAAAACATTAAAAATAGTCACAATAGTCAGTCTGTTTTTTGGGGTTTTTGTTTGTTTGTTTGTTTTTTGAGACAGAGTCTTGCTCTGTTGCCCAGGCTGGAGTGCAGTGGTGCAGTCTCAGCTCACTGCAACCTCTGCCTCCCAGGTTCAAGCGAGTCTCCTGCCTCAGCCTCCTGAGTAGCTGGGATTACAGGCATACGCCACCACGCCCGGCTAATTTTTGTATTTTTAGTAGAGATTGGGTTTCACCATGTTGCCAGGGTCTGTCTCGAACTCCTGACCTCAAGTGATCTGCCTGCCTTGGCCTCCCAAAGTGCTGGGGTTACAGGTGTTAGCTACCATGTCCGCCCAGTAAACTTTTAACTTAAATGATATTAATTGCTGTCTTTATAAAAGAATGAGAAAACAGATTCTCTTAGGGAAATAAGTGATGTCAAACCAGTTATTGACTAAAGTCCATCTCAGCTATTTTAGCCATTCTTTAATACTCCTAATTCTAAGTTCTAAAGTGAGTCTTTTGATCAGAATTTGGAGAGTTGTAATGAAGTCCCAAATTTCATGATATTGCTGTTAACTTTTATTTTTTACTCTCATTCCCTTTGAAAGATTTGTATTTAATGTCTCAATTTATTATGGAGAGAAAAGCCAAAAAATGCAAAAACCACCATCACAATAAGATAACAGAGCCATAAACCTTTACATTGTAAACATGTTCATTTACCCACTAAGTCTAGTTGAGAAAATGATTCCTGCTACTCAAATGGCCATGAATATTGAAAGTAATGATGCATAATCTCACTATAGAGCTTTAATGCTTAATGGATTCCCAACTGGATTATTAAAAGGGTTTGTGAAGGCCAGGCTTGGCAGCTCATGCCTATAATCCCAGCACTTTGGGAGGCTGAGGCAGGTGGATCACTTGAGGTCAGGAGTTCGAGATCAGCCTGGCCAACATGGTGAAAACCCATCTCTACTAAAAATACAAAAATTAGCTGGGCGTGGTGGTGGGTGCCTGTAGTCCCAGCTACTTGGGAGGCTGAGGCAGGAGAATTGCTTGAACCCAGGAGGTGGAGGCTGCAGTGGGCCAAGATAGCACCACTGCGCTCCAGCCTGGGCAACAGAGCAAGACTCTGTCTCAAAAAAAAAAAAAAAAAAAAAAAAAAGTGAAAGAGAGGCATCACTAGAGATGCTATAGACATTTAAGCAAGAAAACATATTGCTGTCAATGTTACACCAATAAATTCAATGACTTTGATAAAATGAACTCCTTGAGAAACACAAATGAACAAATCTGACACGAAATAGAAAGTTTGAATAGCCTTATGTCTGTTAGGGAAATTATATTCAAAATTGTAAACCCCTCCAACAAGAAAAATTCCAGGGTCAAATGGCTTCCCTGGTAAATTCTCACAAACATTAAGGAAGAAATAATGCCAACATTACACAAATTTATAAGCATTAGAGATTGTTATTATTATTATCAATATTGTTTTCATAAGTCTCCTCCCTCAGTTATCAGCTTCCAGCTTGAACCTGGGAGGCAGAGGTTGTCACGAGCTGAGAACATGCCACTGCACTCCAGCCTGGGTGACAGAGTGAGACTCTGTCTCAAAAAAAAAGAAGGGGGCGGGTTGTGATGGTAACAATATGTTCTTGCTTGGAAATAAAGAACAATCAATAAATAGCACCAATGCTAACATGAGAGTTAGGTAAGTTGAATGGTTCTGCAGTTACTTGTAGAGACATCCAGAATTACATTAATTTAATGTAATGAATTTAATTAATTAATTAATTTTTTGCATTCTATCCATTCAGTTCCACACCCAGGACTACATTAATGTAATTAATTAAATATATTAATTAATTTTTGCATTCTATCCATTAATTAAAGAAATTACATTAACATGAACCAGAAGGAGGTTAAAAAAGAATATGACCCTATAAGCAATATAAAATTTACTTTACAACATGAAGATATTAAGAGATACATGGTAGACATTCAAACAATTTGCTCTTTTAAATCACAGTATCACATGCAGCAGGCATTAAGGACTTCATATGAGGATAATAATGCCAAGGGGTAGTCTCAGATCCTGTGGGAACTTGCCTATACTTGAAGTGAATTGAGAAATACTTCCTGGTTTCACCAGGCCGAAAGGAGCACCTTCATGGACCAAATTCCCACTGCATCCCCTCCTGTGAGTTGTGGTCAAGGTTCCAGAACACCACTGTGAACAGTTCCCTAGGTGGGTAACAACATTGTGTAAATTAATTTATAAAATTGATTCACTAGGATGGCCCTCAGAATAAAGGGTCATAAGGCAGAAAATTCTTCCCCTGTTTAAGGGAAGGCAGAGGTTTATAAGAAGTCTGATGAAGGGAGTGTTGTCACGAAAGGTGATTCAATTTGGAATGAATTCCTTTGAAAGAGAGAACAGTATGCCTCTCCCTGCAGGAAAAACCAATGACTATTAAAAGTGGATTCGTTTTCATGAATCCAGGTGTTTTAAATGACTTCTACCACCTGCACTTCCCTCTACACTTTACTAGATAATAAGTATCATTTAACACATTGTTCTAAAATGTATTTTATTTGGCACTATGAAAGGATTAGTGATAGATGCCTTTATAATGAATAACATTTGAATTATTTATATTACTAAGTACAGTAACAACAATCACACAATAAACATGGGTGTAACGCACACCATGTGCCAAAACATTCTAAACACTTTATTAACAGTACATATAATGTTGGAAAAGAACTGAATAGATAGAATGCAAAAACTTTGAAATGAAAAGGTCAAATACCATATAAGTTATCATTTACTACCCCATAATTATATCTTTGAGCTTTGTCACATTATAAATTAAATAAACCTTCCTATGTGTGATATATTTTAAAATTACATTTGTAAAACTATAATACTTTTAATAAATATAATTTAACTAAAAATAAACTTTTAATAGAAACTAGACACCCAGATTAAAACAATGATTGTGTAGAATTGATGGTGATTTTTTTCCTTTTCTCTCTTTTTCAGATTTTCTATATGTGAATTTATATCTTTTAGTGAAATAAGTGCATTTATTTTAAAAAACAGCATTAATCATGTACCCTCCTTTCAGTTATGTGGCTGATGATTCTTTTTCCATAATTCTCTGATCATAGATAAAATATTCTTCTTGAACATCTATTTAACATGGCTGTGTTTATACAACAATTTTATTTAAATCTCTTGCACGTCTCCTTGAAAGTGTGCTTCAAGGAAACAGCAATTCGCATAAAATAGCTTCTGAATGTCTCCTTCTTTCAAAAAATGTTGATGATGTTCAAAGAATATGGAACTGAAAAAATTTCATTCGGAGGCCAGAAACATAACTTTACAGAACCTTCAGGTATGGCCACAGAAGGTAGGCTGAGAAGCATGGAATCTGTTAAACGTAGCATCAGAGAGTTGATAATGAGCAGTGGCACGACTGCTCCACATGATGCAGCTAGGCTTAATAGATTTCCCTGGACACCCAATACTCTGATCTAATCAATAACAAACTTTACACAAAGGTGTCCCTTTTATTTCTTTGAGAATCAGTAAACATTTGTCTTATTCTAATAAGACTATCATAAGGCAGGAACTGGTTTCTTTCCTGGATCTTATCAGCAAAAGGCAGTTACTAGAGTAAATCGTTTTCTTTCTTGCTGATGATGATAACTAACGGTGCATGAATCTGTGAAACATGTAATTTCCTGGATACTTGGTACATTTCTTAAAAAAGATTTTGTCTGTGGTTTTCATTGCCTCTTTAAAAATTCTAACTTTACACTGGAAAGTTTTAAGATCAAAAAAAGAAAAGAAAAAAGAAAAATTTGAACTTGAAAACCATTTAGAAATTAACCTTTTATCTCTGATGTTGACACTAACTTCTTTCAAAGTTTTACTTTGCCATTGTAAAGAAATCTGAAACCATCAATACTGTAAAAATATTTCTACAAATATAGTATTATGAACTACACAGTAAATATATCCTTCATTTAACCTAAGGGCTTAAATTAAAAGCCACAATAAATGGCTGATGAACAATATATTTATGCCGTACTCTAACTTCTAGACAGGACTTTCTGTTTCTACTTTATTTATAATATAAATATTCTTAGACTCAAATCTCTGCATTGGAAAAACTTGAGAGCAAATAAAATCCAAATTCTATGCCAAAGAGAACAGAGAACTAGCTTTAAAGTTCGGGAACAATTTCCACAAATTGTAGATTTATTATTTAGATAAAAGGAACTCAGAGCATGAACAGTAATAGAGAATTGGTATATTGGAGAGTCTAAAACCTCTATTAGGAAAAAATACATTTTGTTCTATTAAATGACACTAGAGTAAACTCAGGTAAAGGCAAACAGAGTGATTATCTGGGAAACACATGAAAAGGTTGCTTTGTATTCAAACAAAGAATGGGTCTATTCAGGAGAATAATTCACTGGCCTGGTTTGCCATGCAGTAAATTTTCTTTTCATGGAGAAGCATAAAAGACACCCAAATATTATCAAGAGAGGAGTGCTGGAGGTCATTTAACTTGCTTCCAATTGACTTGGCTGAATATTAGGATTGTTCCTTCCAGATGAGATGAAGACATCATTTAAACAGCAAAATGGGACAACTCATAAGGCCTTTTTTCTGGCACTTCTTTTGGGGTAGACATAGAGAAAGGAAGCAGAGAATTGCATTAACCATTGCGAGGAATGAAGAGAATCCAATATTTCTCTTCTACCTTTGAAGTTCTATGTTTATGGCATGCACTTAATCTAATAAGCACAATAATTGTAGGAGCCTCTGAGTTAAGAATCAAAGATCTTTCATAAAACATAGGTCTTCAAACCTCTTTTAACCCATATATCATGATGCTGGCCTAAGTGCTCATGGAAGAACGTTAAAACAATGAAGTTATCATCTTTGTTCTAAAGAAGGCTTCAGGCATTTATAGATACAAAACACACAGAAGCCGTAAGGTTTGAAAATTTTCAAATAATTTTTGTTGAATGTTTATTATACTGCAGTTACTTTATTTAATTATCACAACAGCCTATTATTATTATAGCATACAAGTGAATTCAGATTAGCAGATTCACTGGGTATGAGAGGTACTAAAGAGATACAAAATAGATCCTACACTGTATGTGAAGGGCCAGAAAAAATCTAAAATCAGCATGGAAGGAAAACAGTTCAATGTTAAAGACCCAAACAAAATGAATAAGCATGCCCAATGATTAAAATAATCTGAACATCTAGAGCAAAAATTGCCAGATCTCACATTCTTCCTCAGAATTATTCTTGTTACCTCTGCAAAATTTCATCCTTCAAACTCAAAGTTCACTATCCTTGGACTCTGTGACACTCTTCTGATTCTCAAACCACTACTTGATTTTCCTGCGTTTCCTCATTGACTCTCCTCTCAGCTCATAAGCATATACAATCACTAAGACTCTTTTTATATTGTTATGAAACTCAGGTATTTTCATAGACTGAACCATTTCCCTATAGACAGTGATGCTCAACATGAACCATTCACATCCTCCTTCCAAAGCGCAGACTCTTCTTGCCATCTGCCTCGTGCCCATGCTCACGTTCTTGGAGCCTGCTTCATTATCTTCCAAAATCAGCTTCCCCACTTGATTTCTCTTTTCTTTTTCCTTTTCCCTTTTCCCTTTCCTCTTTTCCCTTTCCCCTTTTGCTTCTCCTCTCCTCTCCTTTTCTTTTCTTTTCTTTTTTTTTTTTTTTTGCATCTCACTCACTCTGTTGCCCAGGCTGGGATGCAGTAGCACAATCATGGCTCACTGTAGCCTCAACCTCCTGGGCTCAAGCCATCCTCCTACCTCACCCTTCCAAGTAGCTGGGATTACAGGCATGAGTCACTGTGCCCAGCCCCACTTGATTTCTTTCTAGCTGCCAACAGTCTTGTTATTGTTTCAATTAACAGATACTGAATCTCAGGGTTATTGCTGTTTCTTACCTCTATCTCATGTCCCCACAGAAATACACCAAAATCTTATCTTTTCTTCTTTTATATCTTATGATTCTGTACCTTCCTTTCATCCCCACCACTTCCACCTGAATCCAGCATTTATTTCCTCATATTGGCATTATTATAACATTCTTTGAAATATTCTTTTTGCCTTTCTATTTAAAAGTGGCCAATACATCAAATTAAACCACCACTTTTGCCATGTTACAATCCTTTCCTGTCCCTGCTTATGGCTGGGATAAAGCCTTCAGCCTGTTACGTGTCTCCACAGCCTGGTTCCTTTGTCTTTTTATCTCTCACTACTCCCCAACAGGGATCATCTTCTGGAGCTCACTGGCCTGAAGTGATACCATAGCCATGCCTATATTCCAGTGATTTAACCTCTACTGACCTTCAACAGGACTTAAACCAGCTTGGCCCTTAAACATCTACCACTATGCATTATTATTAAACTTTTCATATGTTTATATCTTGTATTCTCATCTAAATGCTGGATTCCTTGTGGCTAAGAATGGGACTACATATTTTTTCCAATGGTCTACTGGAGACTCACTCAACATTGTGCACAGCAAGGCATTTGAAAAATATTTGCTGAATAAGTGAATGAATGGCCTACTGAGAAGCATCCAGAAGTGTAACCCCGGTGCGTTCCAGAACACATTGTTGTGGTAAAATGGCATTAGCCTCTGATTCTAGCAACAGGCAGCAGCTTTTCTGTTTTGGCAATTGCTTAGTTACTTTTATGGGCCAAAAACCTCTCTCTTACTTTTCTGTGTGGTCAGCCATTACAGCCCACAATTGAGAATACAGAACACTTTTGAAAAAAGAATAATCAAACACTGACATTTGTTATCTACCTGATCTGTGTATAGTTTATAACTGTTTTATGCTGGTTCTGGCACAAAGCTTTGGCAATGAGGCTCCCAGAAAGAATGTAAGGAGACAATGTAAATGAGGTCCTGTTCTGACACAAGACTTTGCCCAAGGCTCTTCTGGTTTATATTTCTCTCTTGGGTTTCCAGTCATTTTGCCTTCTATAAATTACAGGATGTAATTGCGCTATCACTGGGAAACTGTGAAATACAGATTGAATATCCCTTTTCCAAATTCTTGGGACCGGAAGTGTTTTGGATTTTAGATTTTTTTTCAAATTTTGGAATATTTGAATATATATAATAAGATATCTTGGGGATGAGACCCAAGTCTAAACACAGAATTCATCAACTTTCATATACACCTTACAGGCTGAAGGTAGTTGTATATAATACTTTAAATAATTTTGCGATTAGTCACACAAAGTCAGGTGTGGAATTTTCCACTTGTGGTGTCATCATGGCCATCAAAAAATTTCAGATTTTGGAGAATTTCAGATTTTGGATTAGGAATGCTCAACCTGTATCAACAATGACTATTTTTCCCTGCCTCCTTTTGAAACTAGCGCTTAGAAGAACTTGTTTCAGAAAGGAAAAGGGAAAGCGCCTTCTCATGCAGAGCTGCTATTTATTTTACCGATCGTGGCTTAAACAGGCAATGGAAGAAACATTGCTTAAAGAGAAAATCTCGGTTAGCCAACTTCTTCTGTTCTAGTCATTGTTTTTATATACACTAGACTAGACCCCAGCCAGTGGGCTGGACTGACGGAGTGAAGTTATTGGAATATAATGGTGATATTAAAACTTGAAGTTCAAATAAACATATCCAGGACTATGAGAGTTTTGTAAACTAAAACTGGCAGGAGATCACAGTTTGGCTTCACATGAATCTGAAATTTCTAAGACATTTTCCATTTTTTCCTCCTAGGGTTTGGAATCACCACTGCTCATGCAAACCACAAACAGACCTGGCTATCTGACAAATCGTTGGCTAGTCACTCTCTTTCAAGATGTCTAAAGATAGAGAAGCAACAGAGGGCTATACTGCTATTTTGTATTAAATAAAACCAACAGTTAAGGTTTTTTATTTATATTTTTTGAGGAAGGGATGACAGAAAAGTAGAAAAGCAAAGCATTGGGAAATGGAAAACACTTTTTTCAGCTCATCTAAAAATTGAAAAAAAAAAAAAGGTATTAGTATAAATATGAAGTAGAATTTAAACCAAATTTTGCCCTGTTCAGCACACTGCTTTCACTGGTTTGCCAAAATTTATAATGGAAAGGGTTGTGTAGGCAGCAGTGGGGCTTCTGAAAACTTCTGTTCCCCTGAAACTTCCAGGACAAGTGCCTCCTCCTCACAGTAAGCCTGCTCCAACTCAAGCAGTAGCAAAATCCTGGGTCGATGCCAACCTAAAAATTGGGCATGGGGAGGAAGGAAGCATTAGGCAACTAAGGGGGGCAAGATAAGGGACTGAGGAAAGAAAATGTCATTACAAGTAGTGTGGCTGACACAGTGGAGACCAGGGACAGTCTAAACAGGAGGTGTGGAAAAAGAAACTGTGGAGAAACTTGAGAACAAAACGACACATTTCTGTTAGATGCTAAGGCAAGATGATGATTCCAGGGCATAGAGGTGCCCAGAAAGCAGCAGTGTGTGTGCAGGTACTTGGAAGAAGAAGGGAGAGGGAGACAGTTCTGGAAAGGGAAAAATAATCTCTTTCCTTGTGGTTTTTTTTTTTTTTTTTCCCATCTCATCTCAAGGCTTACATTTGAATATTTCTTTTCTTAAAGCTTCAGAAGCAGTCATTGGGTATTCATCTGTATGAAGGGAAAAGAGAACTGTGCTAAGAGCTATTTCTTTACTAATAATTTTTTAAAATCTGAGCAATTGTCTGGGCGTGGTGGCTCACACCTGTAATCCCAGTGCTTTAGGAGGCCAAGGTGGTGGATCATGAGGTCAAGAGTTCAAGACCAGCCTGCCCAACATAATGAAACCTCATCTCTACTAAAAATAATAATTTAAAAAAATTAGCTGGGCATGGTGGTGCACACCTGTAATCGCAGCTACTCTGGAGGCTGAGGCAGGAGAATTGCTTAAACCTGGGAGGCAGAGGTTTCTGTGAGCCAAAATTGTGCCACTGCACCCCAGCCTGGGTGACAGAGCGAGACTCCATCTTGGGGGGATAAAACAAAACAAAACAAAACAAAAAACCCTGAGCAATTACCTTCACACCTCATGCAGTACATTTGTTCTTCATCAATATCTCATTCCCTTGTTCTCTCCTTCATGCATTTCACATGGTGATATATTTCAGCAAATCAAAATTTTTAGGACAGAATGATATTTACAAAGTGTACATAAAAACTTGAGTAGCACATATAAGTAGCTCAAAGAGGCAAAATTAATGTTCCATTTCTTTCACAGTTCTTTAAAATGCATAGTTACCTCAAGGGGTGTATATTTACTTCATTCTATTGGTAAAAAGTAAAAGTCAAAATTTTAAAACTGAAATATCAGGAGATATATTCAGTGGTGACTTCCAAAATATTTAAAATTAGGTCATATTTTTCTTAGTTTAGCTCTAGGTAGTTTTCTTAAATTCTTTAGTATTTTTTCATTGAATCCACATGGACAGTATTAACTTATTTGATTTTAAAAGGAGGAAAAAAAACCACAGACTTTCCCCCTTAGCTTAATGTTTTGAAAAAATGCATTAGATATTTTCATAAAGGTTATGAGAAGTGCCTTAATTTGAAATTTTTGTTCAAGTAATTGCAATTGCATATTTCAGAATACTATGTTACAAGATATCCTAATGAGTTCCTACCTAAGAGTCAAACAGAAAAAAAAGTCTGTAACCTCTTGGTTACTGATTTTCAAGGTCCAAAACTAGTCTTACGAAAGAAGATTTTAAGAACAGTCATGTATTCGATAAATTTTATTTTACACTTTAGAAAAAGTCATTGCCTAGAAGGTAGAACATACTTGGCTCTTTTAATCTTCTTTTAAGCTCTTCTAGTCATTTGCTATTTAAAAGTTGTTACTCATACATGCATTATTCATTCTGTTTAAGAAAAAGAGAAACTAAGGCAGAATTGAAAATTTCCTGAGGAGTACTGATGATGACAAGCCATAATCCAAGGACTAACTAAATCTATGTGGCCAACTTCAATTGTCCTCCTAATCCCCAAGAAATTCTTGTAAACATCACTAGTCTTTCCCTTCTCGTACACACGACAGTTTCATAGTTTCCCCTCAGGTATGCTGTCCCATTCCTGCTATCTTCTCTCAACTGATGTCAATATCCACAAAGAAAACAGAGATTACTATATACGAATCCTCTCAACATTCCCCCCATCTATCTACAAATAGTCTATCCATATCCAATCCTGGTTCCTTTCCATATCCTCTGGCCCCATTATTTATGCCACTTGTGCTCATGTAGGTGATGAAAAGATTAAAAACCCTGTCTCCACCATCATTATCATGCTTTTAAAAGTCAATAACCACGGCCTCAGTTTTCTTGCCCATCAGTCTTTACTACAGTATGGTTTTTGCCCCAGTCACTATTAAAATTTCTCATAAAAGGTTACTGATGACCTCCAAGCTGTTGTCCAATGAGCCCTTTCCCACCTTTCTCTCTCCTGTCATCTATGAAAATTTTTAATGACAATTAACTTCTCCTTCTCTTCTTTTTTGATGTATACATAACAACTCTCTCTGAGTTTTCCTTCTTCTCCAGTCACTTTCTCTAGTCACCTTCTCATGCTCTTCTCTCTATAATTGCACCTCAAAAAAAAAGAAAGTTCTGAATGTGGGTCTATGCATCCTTAGAGAACCCATAGCTTTGATGTTCATATGCATATGAATATCTTTCTGGGGGGGGGCCGACTGTAGCTTTCATCACATTCTCAAAAGAATCTGACTCAAAAAAGTTAAGAACCATTGTCTTAAATGTTGATGTTCCCAGGAAACAACTACTTGTCTGCTCTTCTGGCTTATGCTCTCTTCTTGGGGGCATCTTATCTACTTCTATGACTTCAAATTACACCTACATTTCATTAGCCTCCAAGTTTTTTATCTCCAGTTTTCACCCTTCTCCTAATCTCTAGATTCATACTGACAACTGTCTACCAGACATCTCCTTTCGGACTTAACATTGGAAAGATAATGGACTAACTCATTATCTTCCCAATGAGGCTGTTCATTAGTATTCCTTAAGAAAGCATAATATACCTATTACCCAAGACATAAACTTGGCGGTTTTTCTAGACTCCAAACTTCTTTCTTACCACCTACCTCCACAAATTTTCATTGATTTCTCAGCTTTATTCCTGTCTTTTCCTTTCCAATGTTACAACCAAAATTCAGACATTTCTCCCTCATGGTCCTGTGCCCTAACCTACCTCCCTGGTACCTCATGCTCTCCAGATTTATTCCCTCAATCCCCTCAATCGGCACCATCATCCAATTTTTCTTCTTAAATGCCAACTGGAATATATCACTGCTCCTACTTAACACCCTTAATGGTTTCTTATTACAATGAAGACTTTGGCTACAACTTTCTCTCCAGCTCTGCCCACCAGCCTCTTCTCCCACATCCTGCCTCACAAGTCTTTGATCTGGCCATAGCAAACTTCAAGTTAACTGAGCCATTAGCCTCTGTCACGAATCTTATTTCATACTCTATGCCTGGAGTGTCCACTCCCTGCACTCGTCCACAAAACAAATTTTGACTTACCTCTCTAAGCTGGAATGAGATGTCATCTCTTTGGTAAAACTTCCCTTGCTACAGATGCTTCTTTCCCTTTTCTTCATCTTTACTATTGTACTTATAGTAAAAATCTGTTTTCTTGTCTCTTCTCCTTGGCCCCTATCCCAATTAAACTCTCCTCATTGGAAGGGAATTTTTCTCTTCCTATTTGAATCCACAGTGACTAATCTATTTTTTGTGGCTCAAAAACTGTTTCTAAAAAATGAATGCGAACATTGGGTTAAGTTAGTATAGTCTAAAAAATAGGTAAGTCACTTTTTACCATGTCCATTCAAGTCACGAAATTTCTGCCAAGGCATTGGGTCCCAGTCAGCAGTCAGCGGGAAATGGGAAAAGGAGTCAACAAGGGAGACTAAGTTGGTCCAGAGCTGAGTCTTGAAGGGAGAAAGTCAACAGTCCAAATAACAATGGCCACGAGCCTGCGGAGAATGTGGGTGAAATCTGGGCTAGAGTGAGACCAGCTTGGCTTGAATTCTAACTCTACTATTTACTAGCTGGCCTTGCATACAGGCTTAGCCTCACATTCATTCAACACATATGTATGGCATGTGCCAGGCGTAAGGCATTATGAGTGCCTGAGATGCCAAGCTGAGTCAAAACAGACCTAGTATTTGTCCTTATGGAGCTTGCAGGCTGGAAGGGAGCTGACCATTAATCAAGTAAGTAAAAAATTAAGACTGTGATAAAGGGCTTCAGAGAAGTACACGGGGTTCTTTGAGAATGTGTACTTTGGCTTAACTTGGGGGTCAGGAACAGCTTGCTTGAGAAAGGATGGCAGAACTGAGATCTGCTCAGTGAGCAGATTTTAAACAGGTGAAGGAGGGGCAGCTTTTTAAGCAGAGGAAAGATCAGTTGCATAAGCTCTGGGAGGACTCTGGCAAGCTTGAGGAACCCAAGGAAGCCAGTGGCTACTTTGCAGTGCTGTTGTGAGGATCAAATAATGCATGTAAAGTAGGTGCAAATGTTGGCACATTGTAAGCAGTCAACAAATGCTAGTTACTATACACAGGATCAATATAAAGTCCCTTATTGGTGCAGTGTGGTAGCAGGAGTCCCTAGACAGTGGCAATACCCATAGGAAAAAGCAGCTTGGAGATTCCTGGGTGATGGGAGCTGGAGGGGTGTGATCAACGGAGGGTCTCTGTAATGCATTGTGGGTATAGGGAGTAAGGTTCAGAATGAAAGAAGGGACGGTAAAAATAGTCCCAAACAACCTTCCTTTTCTAGTTCAAGTTAGCACATACAGGCAAAGTTGGAATTATCTTATTTCTTTAACTTTAAAATAAATTAGAAATGTCTTATCAAATTATTAATTTGCAGGAAATTTAAAGGGTAGAGAAACAAGTTAAACTACACCACAAAGATGTAATCAGTAAAATCCAGACTATGGAAAACTCTATGGGGCAAAAACCTAGTTTCTTTAATACAAATTTGAAGGAATGAAAAAAAGAAATACATGGAGAGGAAATCTCCATATATTTTCCAGAATTATGCAAGACAAGTATTTTATATATTGTGTATATATTCCATATATAATATATATTATACATTACATATATTATTCTCAGTATTATACAAGGAAATCTCCATGTATTTCCCAGTATTATACAAGGCGAAACTACAAAAGAAGTCTTATTCCCTACCTTTGAGAATCTCTGATAATAATGCTATTTGCCTGAACTTAGCTAATAAGAGTATCTGCTTCTGTTTAAATTAAATTCAATATTGTATCCTATATAACCAATTTCCTGTATTACAGTTTGAATAAAGAGAAATCACAGACTAGGTAAAATGGTATTGTGATTAAATTCTACTATGTTTATATTTCCAAAAGTAAGTTTGATTTTCATAAGTCTTGCCTTTTACCCTAGGAATCCATTTCAACCAATAGCTCTGATCAAAGGTTTAAAAGTAAATTAATTCCAATCAATTAAGAACAAAATCTTTTCCAAATTGAGATACACACAGAAGAGAAAATCATTATATCTGGCTGATCTTTCCACGTTCATGCCTTCTTTCATTCATTCACCCAGTAAATATTTACTGAGTTTATACCATGTGCCAGGTTCTGCTCTAGGCACTAGGGATGCAGCAGTCAACAAAAGAAGTAAAAACCCTTGGCCCTCATGGAGCCTACTTCTGATGTGATAAAGAAGAGGAGACACATAATTTTTAAATAAATATTTAAATTAACATATAATATATCAAGTAATGACGGGCACTATGTGGAAGACTTCAGTAGAGAAAGATGATAGAGAATAAAATGTGGCACATATACACCGTGGAATACTATGCAGCTATAAAAAAGAATGAGTTCATGTCCTTTGCAGGGACATGGATGAAGCTGGAAACCATCATTCTCAGCAAACTAACACAGGAACAGGAAACCAAACACCACATGTTCTCACTTATAAGTGGGAGTTGAACAACGAGAACACAGGGAGGGGAACATCACACACTGGGGCTTGTTGTGGGGTGGGGGGCTAGAGGAGGGATAGCATTAGGAGAAACCTAATGTAGACGACGGGTTGATGGGTGCAGCAAATCACCATGGCACGTGTATACCTATGTAACAAACCTGCAAGTTCTGCACATGTATCCCAGAACATATATATATATATGCATGGTAGGGGATTGCTGTTTCAGAGAGGACAGACTCAGAAGACTGCTGGGCTGGGATGTTTTACTAGAGACTGGAATCAAGTGAGAGGGCAAGCTATGCAGATATCTGGGGGAAGAGCAGAGGGAATGCTTAGTGCCAAGTCCTTCAGGTAGCAGCGTACCTGGCACATTCATGAAAATAGCGAAGAGGCCAGTGTGACTGTACCAGAGCAGATGGGTACCATGGTTACGAGCATGCAGCTCAAGGGGAAGCAATGCCTTAACCCACGCAAAGCTGTCTGGAAATCCCAGAGGAGGAACCCAGGAAAGCGCCCATAATAACAAGATCAGTTTTAAACATCCTCTGGGGCCAGAGGAAACTCTGTAGGTGACGTCAACTCCTGTCTGCCTCTTACCTCTGATCTCTCTTGTCCATGATCCCGCTCCTGGAGGAACTAGACCCTACTGAGAAGGGTCTACCATGTTGCAAACAACCACGCTGCAGCTAAGGGAGAGGAGAATCTTAACTTTAAATAAAGGTCAGAATTTTAACTACCACACAGGAGATTTTAATTACTGCCATGAGAATCATCTTAGCACTAAAGTAATCAGAGGACATTTTATTATCTCAGGCTGACTACAGAAATCCCAGGATCTGCCTGAGCATCCATCCAAAGACCCAGAGAGAAAGTAGCCTAGTGATAGGTTTGCAGGAGCCGCTGTGAGAGAGAGTAAAGATCGCTCTGTCTGATTACACATGATGGCATTTTGCTGCTTTGGTGTAATAATTTATGTAAGGATGTTAAGAGTAAAAGAGGGGCAGCAGATCTGCCATTTGTAACGTTAGCCAAACTCACAGTCTGTTTTTTTTTTGTTTGTTTTTTGCCTGCTTAACACATGCCAGAATATTAGGACACACCTGAACCCTCCTTCATTGCTTTTTACCTATATTAAGTTACACCTTAGCTTTTCCACTTCTAAGAGTTGGTTTCTGCAAATTTTGAGTACTTGCAATTCCTGTTCCTAGATGCATACCTATTTAATGGTAATCACTCTCTTCTGAAAGCACAGCATATGACAGTATTTTACAGTCAAAATAAATGATTATATGACAAATGAGAGCAGACACTATAGTTAGTCAAGTTGATTCATTAAAAATATACATACACACACATAGACACATTAAAGTTGAATCAACTGTCATCTTTTAGTGATGACTGTTGATCTGATGTGATGAGAGTTCCCACACGTGGATAGGTGGATTCGGCTCCTGGATGGTCTGGAACATCGTTAACTCATACAGACTGATTCTGGCCCCGGTTCAAACTTCTAAGCCTTTGTTCTTGAGGCTCAGAGGATGGCTTTGAAGTTCAGGATAAAGCTCTTCTAACACACAATTACCAAAGAATAACCTTTTGATTATGATCTCATGAAAGTATAATCAATAACTTACATAAGTTAAAACCATGGCAAACAGTGATGGTTCTGTAATTGGACCTTTATGAATTCCATATGTTACAATCTCTGCATTAGCTAACAGTTCTGCATAATATACATATCTCTTTCCCAAACATAGTCGCTGAACTTTCTTAAAAGACTATGAAACTTTTCACAGCTACTGTCAGCCTTGAACTCTTCAAACCCCTAAGCGTGGGTGTAGTACCTAAAGGGCAGGATTTTTGGAAAGTCTGAAAGGACAAATATTTCTCCCAGATCCAATAAACTGTCATTTGCGGAAAGCAATTTAATCAAAGACAGTAACTTTTTAACCTAATCACATGGCTTGTGTGCTTTGAAAAATATATCGGGGGGAAAAAAAAGACTTCCAACAAATCATTGTTAAAATATGAGTGAAAATATATTCATTTAGCAAAGACATGCTCTCATGTGAAGATCCCAAATGCCTGGGAAGCCATTATGTCATTAACCACATTATCTAGGATTTATATTTGCTTTCTCTTTCTCATTAAGTGAAATTGCATTATTAGCAAATTAGAAAGGTGGGTGTTTAGCGTAGCTTGATTGCCTTCACTTTGGGAGGAAGGGCAGTAAGCATGAAAAAAACAAAACCAACAGAATTTTCTGATCTATCTAAGGGGGCAACAAAGAAGTGTGAATTGAAGGAGCACTTAATGACAGAATAAAAGATATCCAAGGAAAGATTAGTCCCATCTTTTTGTACTAAACATGAGATCTTTAAAGAGAGATGAATATGTAAAGCCAAATGCAATAAATGAAGAGGGCACACATCAAAGGAGTTATTTTTGTGTCTTGGCTTCTTCCTTCTCAATAACTATTACTAACTTCCCTCCCATTCCCCACTCTATCATCACCTTAGTCAATTTTGTTACCTGTTATCATGGATTCTCCTCCTCCTCCTCCTCCTCCTCCTCCTTCTTCTTCTTCTTCTTTTTTTTTTTTTTTTTTTTTTTAACAAGGTCTTTCTCTGTCACCCGGGCTAAAATGCAGTGGTGCAATTTTGACTCACTGCAGCCTCCATCTCCTGGGCTCAATCCATCCTCCCACCTCAACCTCTGCAGTAGCTGGGACTACAGGTGCATGCCACCACATCAGGCTAATTTTTTTTTTTTGTTTGTTTGTTTTTTGGTAGAGGCAGGGTCTTACTATGTTGCCTAGGCTGGTCTTGAACTCCTAGGCTAAAGCAATCCTCCTGCCTCGGGTCTCCCAAACTACTAGGATTACAGGTGTGAGCCATAGTGCCCAGCTTGAATTTTTCTTTATTTTGGAACATATTTGAAAGTTGCCAAAGCCAGGTCTGAGCAAATTTGTAGGTCTCTAGATTCTCTAGTTCAAAATAGCATGCTCAAGCAATCCTTGTGGCTCTATTGCCACTATAGAGAACTTTTCCTCTTGTAACTATGTTAGTAGCTTTCAAATTAGAAATACTGACTCACAATGCATTCATTGTACTCATTTGTATTAAAAATATGATATTTGGCCCCATATCTCCTCTATTTGATTATAATTCCTAGAGGCAGAGATGATAACGATCTATCAGTCTATTTTCAATAGTCCAGTTTATTTTGTAAAGGTAATTTCAAATGTCTTGCACACAAAAAAAGGATGATCAAAGACCAGTAACAGCAAAGGGGAGAGAGATCAGGTTTTTGAATATCTTCAGTATAACTAAAGAAAATATCAGTGAGCTTATTAGGACTCCAGTTGTAATAGAAGGAAATAGGCTACATAAAGAAGAAAAGAAAAGAAACAGATTTTGCTCACTTCGGCAGCACATATACTAAAATTGAAACGATACAGAGAAGGTTAGCATGGCCCCTGTGCCAGGATGACATGCAAATTCGTGAAACATTCCATATTTTTCAAAACTTAATTAAAGATGGATTAAATACTTAAATGTAAAACCCAAAATCATAAAAACCCTGGAAGAAAACCTAAGCATACCATTCAGGACATAGGCATGGGCAAAGACTTCATGACTAAAACACCAAAAGCAATTTCAACAAAAGCCAAAATTGACAAATGGGATCTAAATAAACTAAAGAGCTTCTGCACAGCAAAAGAATCTATCATCAGAATGAACAAGCGACCTACAGAATGGGAGAAAATGTTTGCAATCTACCCAACTGACAAAGGTCTAATATCCAGAATCTACAAGGAACTTAAACAAATTTACAAGAAACAAACAACCCCATCAAAAAGTGGGCAAAGGATATGAACAGACACTTCTCAAAAGAAGACATAAGTGCGGCCAACAAATACATAAAAATAAGCTCATTATCACTGATCATTAGAGAAATGCAAATCAAAACCACAAGGAGATACCATCTCATGCCAGTTAGAATGGCAATCATTAAAAAGTCTAGAAACAACAGATGCTGGTGAGGATGTGGAGAAATAGGAATGCTTTTACACTGTTGGTGGGAGTGTAAATTAGTTCAACCATTGTGGAAGACAGTGCGGCAATTTCTCAAGGATCTAGAACCAGAAATACCATTTGACCCAGCAATCCCATTACTGGGTATATATCCAAAGTATAATAAATCATTCTATTATAAAGACACACACACACACGTGTGTTTATTGCAGCACTGTTTACAATAGCAAAGACTTGTAGCCAACTCAAATGCCCATCAATGATAGACTGGATAAAGAAAATGTGGCATGTATACACCATAGAATGCTATGCAGCCATAAAAAAGAATGAGATCATGTCCTTTGCAGGGACATGGATGAAGCTGGAATCCATCATTCTTAGCAAACTAACACAGGAACAGAAACCCAAACAACACATGTTCTCATTCATAAATGGCAGTTGAACAATGAGAACACATGGACACAGGGAGGAGAACAACAGACACTGGGGCCTGTCAGTGGTGGAGGGCAAGGGGAGGGAGAACATTAGGAGAAACACCTAATGCATGTGGGACTTAAAACCTAGATGACAGGTTGATAGGTGCAGCAAACCAGCGTGGCACACATATACCTATGTAACAAACCTGCACATTCTGCACATGTATCCCAGAACTTAAAAAAAAAAAAAAAAGAAAGAAACAGATCAATAGAAAAAAACTCGAGGTATCCAAATCAGCAAGGCTGATGTAATCTGGTTGATGATTTGTGTGGATGTATGGACACTAAGAGCTCTGAAAACTGGGCCTCTTTTATTCACCTTAGAAAAAAAAAAAAGAACAGCTCTGAGAATTATACACCAGTCAGTATCAATATTTGTTTTCATGGCTTTATTAATGGCTAGATGAACAACCTAGATACCAACATAGAGTCACAAGATGCAAGCCATGCCATATTAAATTGATGTCTTTGCTCAAAAGGGAGGACAGGAAACAACAGAGATATCTACCTCCATAGTTACAAAATGGGAAATCTAGCCTCTACCATTCTAGGGGATGGCTAAACAATAGACTTAAGAGCCACACCCAAAGCAAAAACCTGTATCAGCCTGGTGGACACATTGCGTGGTATTTTATTCAGGTTAGTCTCAGAAACCAATCTATTAGATACTCTTGTTAGTGACTTTGACAAAAGATATGATAGAGACATATCTTTGCCTTTATCAATTCCTGATGTTTTCAAAATGTATAGAAATGTATACAAAATGTATACAAATATGAAGGTGCTCACGTTGCCTACTTCTTTTTCCTACTTTTCCCACTCCCAAGTCTTATCATTGATTCATACTAGTCTATGTTACTTTTCCTGATCCCTCCAAAATCACTTTGTTTCAAAAAATCAAGTCCTTCCTCAACATTTATTTCTAAATTATCTCCTGCCCAGAGAGTAAATCTTTCCACAGAACTCTTTCTGTTGCCATTTTTATAATTACCTTAGCATTGTCTTTTATGTATTTCTGTCTTTGGTGTTTTCCCTTAATTTTCTTTGATTGTATCATATCACTTGTGTGATATGATTAGAGGAAAATAAAATTCAAAATGTTATAGTATCATAGAGGAAAAACATGTTTACTAAATGGAAGAAGTGAGGAAGAGAGGAGTTTTAATTCTAGGATTGGCAGATTCTGGTGAAAAGAACTCATCTCCAAGAAGGAGCCAAAGTTATAAAACAAATTAAGAGAAGGACAACAGCACATCAGGGTTAGTACATGTTGTGCTAGCATAATGTCTTTCCTGCTCCAGAGGCAGTGGATAAAGTAAGTCAATTTATGGACACAGACTTTTAGAAATAGGTTAACATAGGGTCAGGCCAATTTTTCAAAGTCATGTAAAAATAGTACTATTTTTAAACATATATATTATCTGACTGTTAAACACTTTTCAACTCTGTTTGAAAAATCTGTATCTGTAGTTCCTTTTGATGCTGTTGGAATGTCCATAATAAGGAATCTCAGAGAGCTTTGTAAACAGGCCAGTCTTCACAAAGCCCTTCTAAGGGAAAATAGCAGATCACAACACTTATACTACTTTAGAGCTGGAAAAATTCTAAGAGATCATATGGGGAAGTGGAGGACCAGGTAGGTTAATTTACATTTCCAAAGCCCAACCAGTCAGGACTGGCTCAGCATGCTTTCCATGATACCATATGGCCCCCACACAAACTACTTCCATTTTGCTATTGTTCAATACCTACCATGTCCTGGGCACTGTGCTGGGCAAAATGGATCATGGCCAGAACTGAGTCACCAAGTAAGCCTGCAACTAGCCCTCTCAGCTACTGCCTCAGAATTGAACATTAAAGTCTCTGTGTGTGTGTGTGTGTGTGTGTGTGTGTGTGTGTGTGTGTGTGTACTGGACAACACAAAAACAGATCAATGGCCTTCCCCATACTCCATTCCAGAGAAAAACTGTAGGTAACTTTTTCTCTCCACATTTTATAGGAGTGTGATATGGTGATGTTGTATCCTAAGACTGAAGTACAGTGAAAAACTCTGCCCTGGTTGTCAAAAAACATGTGCCCTTTAGCTAGCTCTGTTGCTAACTCCTTCTGAGAAGTCGGTCATCATTTCTAGTCCTTGGTTTCCTCATCTGAAAAGTGAGGTGGTTGAACTAATCTTTAATATTCCCTCCCTTCTAAAAGTTCAGAATTCTAAGGAAGCCCTTAGCAATTTCTTCTAAGATTATATTAATATAGAGTCCTGAGCATTTGGGAAGAGAATATAGCTCATTCTGCGTACATACCTAGGTAGAGAATTGATGAGCTCAAAGTAGACTTAGGTCTTAAAGTCCCAGCATAATTGTTCTGTGCTCTCAGTGACCTAAGATCTAATAAGCAATCTTCTCGGAAACACATGCAAACCTAGAAATTTGGTGCATACATCTCTTTGGAGACATATCTTTGCCTTTATCAATTCCTGATGTTTTCAAAATGTATAGACATCTTTTGATAGCCAATTTATGAGATTACTTAGAGTGAGCCAATGGGAATGGTTCAGAATGATTTCCCTCCATCAGATCTGCCCATTTCCCTCCATCAGATCTGCCCATTTCCCTCCTGTTTGCCGCATGTTCACCGCAGCAGATTTTGCTCAAATAAGCCACGTGATGCTCCTGCCTTTGAAGTGGCTACAGAAGATGCTCTGCAGCAGAGAGGCCAGCAGTCTATAAACAATAATTTGTGTATGACTACCAGGCTCCCGTTCTCCCCTACCCGCCACCTTGAACTGTTTTATTCCATAGAGAGCAAATTTAGCAGAAGTTAACAGACACTTCAAAGCCTGAAACAGAGTATTTACTCAGATATCAAGACGGCTGGTTCAAGTGAAGCCAGCTCTTTGGCTGCCTGGGTACTTTCTCCAAAGACTCTCCTGTATCTACTCTTTCCTCTTCTTCCACTTTGATATACAGCTCTGGGAGCACTGATTAGCAAGTTAATTTGCCTTTTCTTTTACAAGCACCCATAAGAATGTATTTGTTAGCTCAGTTTCCTCATTTTTAAGCAATGTAGTACACACATTCTTTCTCTTTTTTTTTTTTTTTTTTTTGAGACGGAGTCTCGCTCTGTAGCCCAGGCTGGAGTGCAGTGGCCGGATCTCAGCTCACTGCAAGCTCCGCCTCCCGGGTTCACGCCATTCTCCGGCCTCAGCCTCCCGAGTAGCTGGGACTACAGGCACCCGCCACCTCGCCCGGCTAGTTTTTTGTATTTCTTAGTAGAGACGGGGTTTCACCAGGTTAGCCAGGATGGTCTCGATCTCCTGACCTCGTGATCCACCCGTCTCGGCCTCCCAAAGTGCTGGGATTACAGGCTTGAGCCACCGCGCCCAGCCCATTCTTTCTCTTAAAAAGTCCTATTTTCCAGCCAGTAATGACAATAACTCTTTGTTTTGACGTTGATCCACTTGTTAATCCCACTCTATTTTGTCCTTAAGAAAATTGAGGAAATAACACCTCTGAGCATTGGGAGAATAAATTGCTTAATATTAAAAAAATGTTAAAGCATTTCTACAAAAATAAATGTTCCAAACTCTGTCATTTTAAAATATTTATGAATAAACGCATGTGTACATGTATATGAAGCATACAAAGAAACTCATAAAAATATTTTACTCCTTCATTTAAAAGTAGTAGAAAATATGCTTCCTTATTATGTTCAAAAGGAATTACTTGGTTTATTTTTTAGGAATTACCTACTAGTTTTGTATTTGTAGGCTAGAAGTACAATTTATAATGTAGTATCCATCTGATGGGTCCCGTGTTCACAGTTATAGTCATCCCCATGCAAAGCCTCTAAACTTGAGGGACCTTAACAGCCCTGATGAAAAGGGAGGAGGATCACTCACCTACCACTTACTGATCCCCCACTGCCCCCTACAGTATAAAATTCCTACTGAGAAAAACTAGTCCTAACTGAACAAAAATGTAGGCACAAATCAACAATTATCATTACTACTTGGAAAGCTTCATTTGGAGGATTTTTAAAAAGCAACAAAAGCATACTGAAAAAGAGATTCTTGAATAATTCTGCTGGAAGTATGGAGTAGTCATTACGAGCCATTCAGCAATAATGTATGTGCCAAGAGCCCATAGAATAATTGGCAATTTGACTCAGAAATTCCGCTTCTGGAACTCAGTCTTATGGCAGACATCCTAAAACAGAAAAAGCTTTATGCATCAAGTTGTTCTTCACAGTGTTAATTGTAATAGTAAAATATATACACATATATATATATGTAAAATTTAAATAGAATGTTTAAATAAACCACAGAATAGGGCCAGGCATGGTGGCTCACACCTGTAATGCCAGCGCTTTGGGAGGCTGAGGTGGAAGGATCACTTGAGCCCAGGAGTTCAAGACTAGCTTGGGCAACATAGTGAGATCCCATCTCTACAAAAACGAAATAATAAAATACCACAAAATATTGTGTAGCCACTTAAAAAAACCATGTTTACAGAGTATGTAATAACATGGGAAACTACCCTACTGCCCTTAAGCAAAAAACAAACAAAAAGGACACAAATCTTCTTAGGCGAATTAACGATATATGAATGCTCTTTTCCCATTCTTCTTTCTCCTTTTCGGTATTTTCCAAATATTTTTAAGGGTGTGCTAATTTATGATGGAAAAATGTAATGAACTTAAAACTCAGTCAGGATTCATATAAAGAAATAGTTATATCCAGGAAATTAAGTACTACAAACTTTAATGAAGTCCAGTTTATGTTCTTGATGAGTAAAATGTTTTGCAAGTTATAATTACTACAAAGACAACTAGCAATATAAAAACCTCAATTTGTAACAGAGAGACTAAATCTCAGAGTCAATTTCTCAGTTGTTTGTAAAGAGCCAAGCCAGGAATAAATGTCATGAATATCTAGAAAGAAGCTACCATTTGAGGAGGTCTTACAGTATAAGCACTAGTAATACAGTAATAGTAATTAGTAATTAATTCTGTCTACCGGCCTCAGAGTATAACTCCTAAAGTCTGTTTATTAGTCAAATTGAAGACACTGAAATCAAGCTAATAGAGAAACCAGACAAAAACTGCCTAAAATGAATTTAAGAAATTTTATTAACATTAATCTGGCAAACAGTATTTTGAAAAGTTAATTCTCTCAAAATTTGCTCTATTTTTGTTACAAGTAATTGTATTGTCCATGCTATTTTTCTTACTGTGATTTAAATTCAAATGCAAAACTAAGAACAATGCAGAAATGATAGTGACCAATCATAAATCACAGACATTTTAGAACTGGAAAAAAAAAAAACCCTATAATTTACCAATGAGGACAAAAGTGAAATACTTGTCTGAGGACTCAGATAGCTGGTGTGGGAGCTGGTCTGGGACAGGTCTCCTGAGGTCAGCTCAATGTGACACTCTGAGTCCAGAGAGTGGAACACCATTCACTTAGAGGGGCATCTGGGCATCTTGCCAGCATATCCCCCAGCTTGGGATCAGGCGGACCAGCTTTCTTTGACCGAATGACTTTCACCTAGCACTAACAGCTCATTATTACAAAGGGAAGAAAAGACCCTACTTTTTCATTGTCTACCATGTGTCAAGAATTTTGTACACATTATGCAACTGCATTTTGCTGCCATTGTAACGAGTAATTTAATTATTTCCTTTAGTACTTGAAGAAACTGAGGCCCTTAAGAGTTTAGTTGATCAAGATTTAACCTGTGCTGCCTTTTGCTTCTCTTTGATAGTAACTTCTCTCACTGGTGGGCAGTTAAGACAGAATACATGGTATACTGGTCAAAGTTCTCCAGAGAAACAGAACCAATAGGAGTTATTTATATACAGAGATTTCTTATAAGGAAATAGGCTCACATAATTATGGAGGCTGACAAGTCTCATGATCTTCATTTGGCAAGCTGGAGTCCCAGGAAAGCCCATGGTGTAGTTCCAGTCTGATGGTCCTTAAAAGTCAGTGTTTCAGCTGGAAGGCAGTCAAACAGGAGGAGTTCTCTCCCCACAGGAGGGGCAGCCTTTTAGTTCTACTCAGGCCTTCAATTGATTGTTGGAGGCCCACCCACATTAGGGAGGGCAATCTACTTTATTCAGTCTATGGATTCAAATGTTAACCTCATCCAGAAACAGAAACTCCCTCAAAGACACACACAGAATAATGTATGTGACCAAATTGGGCATCCCAAGGCCCAGTCAAGTTGACACATAAAATTAACATCACATGTGATGTTTTGCCAGTATGTTCAGTTCAGGGCCTTGGACTAGGCAGGCAAGGTCCCCAGGTGTGAATTTATGGAGGCACTCATTCCTAGGCTCATACAAGCACCCTGAGTGCCTTGCTTGCTGTGCCCTAGACCTGGCCCTCTGTCCTACCCAAAAGGGTAGTTTCAATCACATCTCTTAGCTTGCAGTGTTTCATATTGGGTGGACAACTATCTACAACCAAGTAAATACCATTTGAGAAAAGCCTTGAATATATAGAGTTTCTGAAAGAATGGATGGCAAAAAATATCTAAAATATCGAGTACAAAAATAGATGATGGGTAAGTATGTCTATGCTTACTATGTAATGAAATGGAAATCCACTTATATTTTCCACTCAAAATGTTTCCTTATAATTCGAATAGTATTTATTGACTGGGCCCTCATATATTTCTATTGAAAGGCAAAAGCCTTTCTCTAAATCACAAACACACAAATCTTTTGTGCATTATAGAAAAATGCACAAATATTAAAGATCAGGTTTCAATTATTTTACTTTTGGCTAAAGGCCACTTACTATAAATTATCAGTTATTCCTCATATTTAGTTATCTAAAGTTTCACTAATGCATGATTTTTCCTGTTTTTAGGAGGACTGAATGAACTTAACGAGATAAAATAAATGAAAGCTTTTTTTTTTTTTTTTGAGACGGAGTCTCGCTCAGTTGCCCAGGCTGGAGTGCAGTGGTGCCATCTCTGCTCACTGCAAGCTCTGCCTCCTGGGTTCACACCATTCTCCTGCCTCGGCCTCCCGAGTAGCTGGGACTACAGGTGCCTGCCACCCCGCCTGGCTAATTTTTTGCATTTTTAGTAGAGACAGGGTTTCACCATGTTAGCCAGGATGGTCTTGATCTCCTGACCTTGTGATCCGCCTGCCTTGGCCTCCCAAAGTGCTGGGATTACAGGCGTGAGCCACCGTGTGTGGCCAAAAGCATGTTTTAAATGATTAAGTACATGAAAGGTATCATTACTGTTAGCAGAATAATAGAACAACGTCTTCAATTCAGGAGAGCTGTACCAATTTACACTTCATCTCTCAGTTTATGAGTGAATGCTTCCTCAAATTCTAGACAATATTGGACATGCAATAAACTCTAAACTCAAGCCTGCAGATAACTGAGAAACCACATAAATGTTCAAACTTTGGGAATCAAAAATATTCAGCCAGTCTGGATTTTGCTCTATTTGGCTTCTGAACTAGATCTTGGATATGATGATTTGATATATATAGGACTCTATAAATGAAACTACGTTTTTAAAAATTGATTTGAGTGGACAGGTAGGCCTACCCCTGTGTAATACAGAGGTAAAATAATATACACGTATGTACATGTATCTTGGCATTTGAGTACTAGAGTTCAAACCCAGGCTCTGCAGGTGACTAAGGTGTGACCTTGGGAAAGTTGCTTAATTTCCTTGTGGCTCTAACTTCTCATGTGTTTAATGGAAATAAAAATAGTAGCTTCAAGCCCGGGTGACTTGGTGGCACCCTGTCTCTACACAAAAGTTTTTAAAAACTGGGCATGGTGGTGCATACCTGTAGTCCCAGCTACCTGGGAGGCTGAGGTGGAAGGATCGCTTGAGCCCAGGAGGTTGAGGCTGCAGTAAGCCATGTTCATGCCACTGTAATCCAGCCTGGGTGACACAGCAAGACTCCACCCCACCACCAAAAAAATGAGTGCCTTTAGTTCATAGAATTGGTCCCAGTGATAAATGAGATAATCCATGTAAATTACCTTAGAAGAGTAGCTGACAGACAGTAAATGTCCAATATATGCCGGTTCTTATTATTAGGTTAAATCACATAAAATTCAAGCATTTTGACCTATTAAAAAAGACAATTTCAAGCAAGTGCAACCAATACTTACTAAAGTCACTCTATTTTAACTTCCTCTAAAAGTATAAACTCTTCTTGGTCAGGGTCTTTATTTAAACTCACCCTCCACAGCACACAGCAGGATACCCTTCATATGTACGCAACAGAATGTCTAAATAATACAGATGAAGATTCAGAAATATTCTGATTTCAAAGAGCTCAAATTGCAATTCATCATGGATTCTGCAGTCAGACTACCTGAGTGTACACCTCGGCTCTACTGCCTACTAGCTGTGTGACCTCAGGCAAGTTATTTAACCTTTTTGTGATCAAGTTGTCATTTTTGTAAAATGAGAATATCAGTAGTGCTTATCTCATAGGGCTGTGAGAATTAAATTAAATAATGATAAAAAGTAATAAGCACAATGACTGGCACATGAGCAATACCTAATAAGCATTAACCATTTTCCTCTATTTTCTTCTGCTACTCCTCCTCCTTCCACCCCACCACCCCTTCTTCTTGTTTGGTTCATAATACAAGGTTTACAGACCAAAATATGATTTTAACATTCTGTAAGTGAGTAAATTTCTCATTCTAGCGATCAACTCTTTTCTCATTAGAGCATAAAGAGTAAAAGACCAGTAAAGTCCATCTGTGACAATTTTATACTTTTGATAAGTATTTAGGAGTCAGGGCGTAAGAAACGCAAAGCTGAATATATGAAGTAGCTGAAGAAATTGGGGGTGTTTATCATAAAGAAAAGATGATTTAAAGGGGATGGGAGTGGTCTGAAATGCCTATGGTCTGATTTCAAATAAGAAAGGGATTAAAACATACTCCAGTGACTCCAGAGGACAAGGAGAGGACCAAGACCAGGAATTACTGATGTGACCAGGATAATAGAAGTAGAGCTCCAATTGGGATTTTGGGTTCAGCTGTGTCTCTGGTAGTCTGTGGCACCCACTGGCATGCATGAGATGCCAAGGACCCACTAATGGGGAGTTCGTTTATGCAGTTGCCTAGGAAATAAGGGGGAAGGAAGTTAGAAGTACACATTTGTACTAAAAGATTCTAAGGCCTGGCCCTAAGGACCAGGCCTGATTTCTACAGGGACATGGGCTGAAGAAAATTAACATTGGTGTATTTCACTGGGATCAGGGTATTAAGCCATGTTGCCTGTATTAGTCTGTTTTGTGTTGCTATAACAGAATAGGCTGGGTAATTTTAAAAGAGTTTATTTAGCTCTTGATTGTGGTAGCTGGAAAGTCCAAGAGCATGGCACTAGCATCTGCTTGACTTCTGGTGAAGGCCTTGTGTTGTGTCACAACATGGCGGAGAAGCAGAAAGCAAGCAGGTGCGTGCCGACTAAGGGAAATGAGGGATTTTGTGGGGGCTTGGACTAGTGCACCAGGGTGTAGCTGAGAACGCTTGACCCACTTTCTAAGAACCCAGTTTCATGGAAACTAATCCAGTCTCACAAGAGCAAGCACTCACCCACTACTGTGACGCCGGTACCAATAGATTCATGAGGGATCTGCCCCCATGACCCAAACACCTCCCACCGGGCCCCACCTCCCAACACCACCACACTGGCAATTAAACTTCAAGAGGGTTTTTTGCAGGGACAAACTACACCTAAACCATTGCACTGCTTTAGGTAACAAGTGACAAAGTTCAATGCCAAATGAAGGAAAGGGGTAGACTCTTCTCCATTTCTGCACAGGACACCAAGCTGTTCTGAGGCCATAAGTCCTATAGAGAATACAGGCCAGCTTGACCCTTGCGTGTTTACAGCTTAAGAAGGATGGACAGATTGCACTCAGATCTGAGAAGCAGACTTCTCACCAGTGGCACCATGGGTCAGGATATCTCCATTCAGGATGGTGTGTGTGGAACTCTTCCAAGGACTCACAGAATTAGCTGGTCTTTGCAAGGGAAAAAGTATGAGTAAATGAAACAGAACCCCTACACGAGCAATAAGGACAGGTCAGCACTTCAGAGTACAAATGCAAGGTAGGAATCTCCAAAAGTAAGCCCACAGACTGGTAGAATCCAGGGATATTCAAGTTATACTGGGAAGACAGATTTGGACTCATTACAAAAACAACTTTCTAAGATTAACAGAATCATATATATACACATATATATGATTATATAACTCATGATTAGTTAACTCATGTGATTTAACATATATATATTTAACTCATGTGATTTAACACACACACACACACACACACACACATATATATATTATTATTATTTTTTTTGAGATGGAGTTTCACTCTTGTTACCCAGGCTGGAATGCAGTGATGTGCCTCGGCTCATTGCAACCTCTGCCCCCTAGTTTCACATGATTATCCTGCCTCAGTCTCCCAAGTAGCTGGGATTACAGGTGCTCGCTACCACACCTGGCTAATTTTTGTATTTTTAGTAGAGATGGGGTTTCACCATGTTGTCCAGGCTGGTCTTGAACTCTTGACCTCAGGTGATCCACCTGTCTCGGCCTCCCAAAGTGTTGGGATTATAGGCATGAGCCATTGCGCCCATCCCAAAAATATTTTTTAAAGCCCACCTTAATGAGCTCCCTGCCACTGGGCATGTTCAACTAGAGGCTGAGAGACCACAGTTCATTGATACTTTGGAGAAAGATTGAGCTCACTGAGTTAGATGAGCTCTGGAATCTCTTCCAATTCTGCTCTTCTATGTCTTCTAAAGATACAGCCAGAGAAGGCAAAGAAGAAATTGGATGAACATGGAGAGATAACTCAAAACTTGATTTCTGCCTAAATTTGAGCAATTACTTAAAAGAAAAAGAATATGTAATCAGTATGTAATGAATCATTCACATTTTTAATGAGGGTAAGTTCTAACTTTTGATGAGTTTTAAGTGTATCAGTGGCAATAAATTTGGGAAACTTTATTTTCCAACCTACTGAATATAGTAATGGTCTATTGAAATGAGTGAGATAAAGATCACAAATGGGCTTCTGTTATACAGAGAGCACCTGCGGGCTTAAAAAAAAATGTTGAGATGAAAAATTCCATAAAGTAACTTTTACATTGCCATCTGCTGGTTACTGCTGTAAGTGACAGCAATATAAATACAACCTCAAATCCTAATTGAGTTCTAACTGCGAATGAAAATATTGATTGCTTCAACGTGCTTCAAACATGCAGGAATCAAAGTAATTCTACATGTCTATTGGGATCCATCTGGTTATTGTCTAAAGTAGGAGATGTCCTGGCCTGGCACAGTGGCTCATGCCTGTAATCCCAGCACTTTGGGAGGCCAAGGTGGACTAATTACTGAGGTCAGGAGTTCAAGACCAGCCTGGTCAACATGCTGAAACCCTGTCTCTACTAAAAATACAAAAATTAGCTGGGCATGGTGGCTCCTGTAAACCCAGCTACTCAGGAGGCTGAAGTGAAAGAATCGCTTGAACCCAGGAGACACAGGTTGCAGTGAGCTGAGACAGCGCCATTGCATCCCAGCTTGGGCAACAGAGCGAGACTCCATCTAAAAAATAAAAAAATAAAAAAAATAAAGTAGGAGATTTCCTACCTGGACTTGGCTTCAGATGTGAATTCTCCCAGTGGTGCATCCATTATTGATACTGAAATAGCCCTTGGAAACAAGCATCCTAATAAGCCCTAAAATATACATTTATTTGGGCCTGTCTTCAGCTCCCACAAACAAGTTTCCTCAAGGGTTGTTCCAGATGTTTCATGTGGAAGAGCTGACTTGCTCTGTCACCTGGTGGTATAGTGACATTTGTCATATTCATCTCCAAAGAATTAATGGCAAGTGGAAGACAGACTATATTAGGCCCAATTATCTCAAATACATAAAAGCCATAAAGTTAAGCAGAGCAAAAGTTGTTCCACTTGTTAGTATCTTAGTTTGACAGTCTCAGGGTATGCTCTGAAGAACACCAGGAAGCCTATGCAGATAATGCACTCCTCCCCCAGCTGAGTTAACGCTCCTTTCTCAGTACTTTCATTGCACCTTGTTCATACTGCAATTATAATACGTTTAATATTGTATTGTTAGATGGGTAATATCTGTTTCTACATTAGATTGTGATCCCTTTGAGGGCAAGCATCATATCCAATTTACATTAGTCTTGTTCGTGTTCAACCTAAGCTTTGGTATTAGATAGGACCTGAATAAATATTTACTGAGTGGAGGTCACAAGAAGGAAGGGTGATAGGGAGGATGAGAAGGAGGAGGAGGATTCACTCTTCAAAATCAATGTTTCTATTCTCCACTTCATGTCTTAGCTTCAGAGTCAATTTTTTTTCAATTGTCTACTACACTTTGCAATCTGAATGTTCAGTAGGAAATATGTATCCAGGAATTTCCAAATGGATCCCCGTGTGTTTGCAGCCCAAACTGTTCTGCCTTTGCTGTAGTAATTGATTTCTTAGTTACGACATCATTATCCATGCAACAGTCTCAGAGCCATCCTCTATTCCCTCATTTCCATTAACACCTATGCTCAATAAGTCCTGTTGATTGCACTTTCCCTCCCTCTCCACTGCCTGCCTTAGTTCAGGTGCTCCTCACCTTTCGTGGTATCTCAGATAATTTCCTAATTGGCTCTTTGTCCTTAGTCAAGCATCCCATCATCTACCTCCATCTGTCACCAATGTTACCACTCATAGACAGAACTGTTGAATATCCCTGGACTTTACCAGTCAATAGGCTTACATTTAGAGAGTCCTACCTTACATTTATACTCTGAAGTGCTAACTTGTCCCTTCTATTGCTCCTGTAGTAACTCTGTTTCATTTACTCTTACTTTTTCCCTTGCAAAGACCAGCTAATTCTGTGAATTCAGATACAACATTATTATCTACTTTTAAGCATTCAATGACTCTGATTATCTATAAGACAAAGTCAACTGTGGCATACCTAAGTTGTCATAATCTTTCCCAAACTTATTTCTTAGACCCATATTCCTCAGTTCTGTTCCATAAAACCTACTGTTCTAAATAATTGTCATTTTCCAATTACAACAATGATTCTCAGTTATATGTACTTCCCTATGGGTTATTCATTATACTTAAAGTGCTCACCTCAACCCCACCTGCCTTGGCCACTCTGCCTACTAAACATCTTTCACGACTCAGGTCTGCTGTTACCTCCTTGGTGATGTCTTCTCCAGCAGGTAAGTAATTGCAAATTTACCTAATCAGGAGCAAAATCCTCAGCTTTATATTCCCATAGCATCTTTCTTAGGGCATTATGACCTATATGAAGTCTCTCTACAAATTAGGTGGAAGTTCCCCCTCTGGACAGAGGCAGCTCTGTATCCAAACTTGAGAAGTGAGGTGTGGGCTGGATTTCAGCTCCCACTTGCCCCTTTGGTTGGGTTCCCATATACATACATAAGTTACTATGATTGCCTTAATGATGCCACAGTCTTCTCTCCAGCTGGTGACTTCCTGAAGCCAGTTAGATCAGTTAAAACTCGTATTCTTAGGACCAAGGACATAGTAAGCACTGAAAAATGTTCTTTGAATTGTTGTTTTTTGGAATGAGAAGATATTCCAAAAGTTGTCAGAGCAGATCTGAGGAAAGTCTCTGAAATATATAAATATGTAGTGTATATAAATAGGTAAGTGTTCTTACCTATGTGATCTTGGGCAAGTAACTTAATTTCCTTCTTCTCTTGTTTCCTGGTCTACAAATTGGGGATAATAAGAAATGCCTGTCTCAGGTTACTATGAAGATTCACTGAGAGGTGATCTGTAAAGCACTCAGAAGAGTGCCTGGCCCAGAGTATATACCATGTAACTAATGACAGTAATAGGATACACAAAGGGTATTCGGAGGTGAATCTTTTAAAATTTGGCAACAAATAATACAATTTTGGAGAAGAGAATCTTTATGCTTCGATTTCTGAAAATCTGAAGACAGATCGTGCATTTGTAGAAATATATTACTATTAATGTTAAATGACTGCAGATGTTTTAGTTCAGAGATAGAATCATAACATTTTAGAATTTGAAAGTTTAGAGATAATCCAAATAGCTTTTCTTATACATAAAAGTGTTGGGGCCCAAATGGGATAAGTGACCTTTCCACAGTGTTTCTCCATCTGGCCCTGACCACATGTCCAGCCTCATGTCATCATCTCTCCCCTACCCCCAGCCCCCAATGTTCTCCTTTCCACACACCAAGTCCCAGCCTCATTAACATTTCCCAGAATGCACTTTCACAACTCTGTTGCCCCTGCTTGTGATAGCCTTTCTCCCTGTGCCTTCCTCCCATCTCAGCTCATTAAACAACTTCACGAACATCCTTTGAGCTCCAGTTCCACTGTTACATGTCTCCTCGGTGAAGCCTTCCTCTACTCCCCCAGCCCAAACTAGGTGCATTAAACCCCCAGCCCAAACTAGGTGCATTAAACCTAAAACTAGGAGCTCTGTGTTCATACATTTATTTCGCACTTGTCAGAGCAAGGGCTCTGGATCCTGGCTGCCCAGGTTTAAATCCCAGCTCTGACACTTACTAGTTGTGTGACCCTGGTCCTCTGTGCCTCAGTTGCCTTATCTGTCCAATGGGAATCATAATGAGACCTACCTCGCTTATTCATTCAGTCAACAAATAATTATCAGCTGCCTACTATGTGCCAGGAGCTGTTCCAGGACCTGGAGATATATGATGAACAGGACCAAGCCCTTGTCCTTACATTGAATGGATGAGTTAATCAATTAAAACCTATTATAATCAAGTATTACCATTATTCTAAGAGCCATGAAGAAATATACAGTAGAGTAGGAGACTCAGAGTGATGGAAGGAATGGTGGCTGTTTTATTAGAGAGGGGAGTCAGGGGAAGCCTCTCAGAGGAGTGACATTTAATCAGAGACATAGGGGAAGCCAGGGAGCAAGCCCTGCAGAAATCTGAAGGGAGTGCATTCTAGGCAGAGAAAGCTTCACGTGCAAAGGCCCTGAGGCAGGAAAGGTGAGCTTGGGGTTGGGAGACAGGATAGCTAACAGGGCTATTGCCAAGTCAGTGAACCAGAGCAGAGGAAATGAGGCACTCCTTATTTCTGGCACCAAGATTTTCAGATTTTTATCTTCTAAATATTTCTCCAACCTGTTTTTTCCTCCTCTTCAACCCTGATCTCCTCTCAATCCCAGATTTCTCTCCTTACAGTTGAGCTACCCTCAAAACTACCCTCCACTCTGTGACGGGATAATCTAAACATGTATCTCCAACCCCATTTTCCACTGCTTTCTAATTTTTCATTATCTGACCTGCCACTGCTTATAGACTAAAGTCCCAGATGCCTTCACATGATGGACAAACACCTCTAGAAGATAGCCCTGATTACCTCTCCACTTCCTACCTTGTACTGGACACTCCAACCACACCAAAGTACCAGTTCCCCCAGAAAACTCTATTTCTGGTCTTTATGCCTTGCCTCAAGCTGTTTCCTTTCCCTAAAAACCATCCCCTCTTCCACATTTTTGCTTGGCTAACTCAATAGTGAGACTCAGCTCTGGAGTTACTTCTCCTCTATGCCCACATCATCCCCTGGGAGTACTTCAGTACTTCTACAACATCACTTTGCAGGAATCGTTAAGAGGATATGCTTATATATCTGTTTCTCCAGTTAGCTTCTAATTTTCTCAAGAGCAGAGAACTAGTTCTTAATCATGTTTTACCCCCAGGGCATGATTTGTGTTCTGGCCCAGGGCAGCTAAGCAAACTACATTCATCTCCTTTCTCATGCTGCCAGCTTTAGGAACTTACCCTCCTGCCACTGTCCCTTTGTCCCAGACCTACAACACACAGCTGCCCTGTGAGATTTTATTCAGGTGAATGGGTTTCAAAAGATGCCTAACAATTTCCAAGATTCTTTCATCACATTCATCTAAAAAATCCAAAAAGAAGAAAAAATGTACAGTTCAGAAGGACAGACATCCATATGTCTAGCTGAGAAAAACAGGGAAGGACAGTAATTGTCCTGTGACTTTAGAGTTTGTGCTAATAGTAAGTTTTAAAAGGAAATCAAATATTTGAAGATGCAGGCTTATTTTAAATAAATCCGTTTCCAGTGTTCAGCTTCTCATTTTGTAAACTTAAGGATCACTTGCCAACTTTAATTTCTATACTTCTCTTGTACTTTTCCTGGTACTTAAAAAGGCAGTGTAGAAGTTGAGAATAGATGCTAAGTCAATTCTTTTTCCAATTAACATATTATTTTCCTTATTTAAGCTCCCTTTTATGTTATGTTCAAAGTTCTAGACTCCATTAAAAAATGAAATTAGTTTTCGTTCTATGTACACACAAAAATAATTTTTTTATAGTTCCAGGCTCTAATCTCACACACACACACACACACACACACACACACACACACACACCCCATCCTGGAGCTGAGAGGTGAGACTAATCATTGCAACTCTTTTGAAAGTTTATTAAGAAAGAAGAGCTAAATGAGGGTTGTGGAAAAACTGTTGCCGACCCAACACATACTCAACAATTTACTCAATACAAATTTGCAAGATGTTGCGTCTACTCTATCCAAAGCCAAGAAGAGAGAAACTTCCCTGAGTTGTTTCTATCTTCTACTTCTCTTCCCCGAGACTCTCTCTCCATTATTTGGCCCTGACCTCCCTTCACTGGGCTTCCATTACTTTTCAGATGAGATACAAAGCCCCTTAAGATCACCTAGAATATGTTTTCCCCTCTAAGACCTCTAAGCATTAGGACAGCCTGAGATCTCCCCTGGGAAGGCATTTTCCTCCCTTGTTGATGGGACTCATCCTTTGGGATTAATTCAAACATCACCTGCTCAGTGAGCTCAGCGAAGTGGCCCCGGCTCCCTTCCTTCCCCTGGCAGGAAGAAGAGTGGCTTCCTTTGGCCCCCCAGCCAATCCTGTACTTCCTAACCTCATTTGGATGAGTGAGATTAATATTTGTTTTCTAGAGTACAAGCTCCTAGAGGGCAGGTACTGGGTTTATTTCTCTTTGTATGCTCTGCACCTAGCTCTGTATTTGTTGATTAAGTGCTTGAGTCGGAGAGAAAGGCTGCACGGGAGAACAACTTGCCATCCACCAAAGTTCTATAGGAATGTAAGCAAGTTACTCACATGTAACTTTACGGAATTGGCTAAATTACTGCAGTAAAAGAATCCCTGAACTGACAAGGCCTCCTCCAGAGGTCCGGCAACAGGATAAGGGATATTTTCGCTGAACTAAGTCCTCAAAGTTTTTCCCTAACCACACCCATCTTATTCATCAGGGACAATTAAGTTAAATCAGTTCGATCCAAAACAAAATGCTTTATTGGATATCATACCTTTCTGCTTCACCACAACAATTTCAAAGATTTTATTTGTGCAAGCCATTTAGAATCAGGAATAAATAGGGAGGGTGCCAGTGGAGGGTTTGTTTACATGCTTTTACACCACCGTGAAAGGAAGACATAGCAGAGTTTACATATATGCCATGTAAATTGCCATCAAACCAGATGTGGCTTACAAGGTACCTTGTAACTCATCTCCTTTAAGCAATAAAGGCCTTTTTTCCTTCTGGCAAAAGTTTGAGAAACTTACTGCTGTTTTCTATCAGCAGATACAACAGATGGCTGGCACATGCCTGCTTTGCTAAATGAAATGGGCTTTCTGCAGAATTACTCTTTGATCCCTAGTGGCATGTCTACAACACCACAATGCAAAATACCACAGCATAGCAGAATCTAAACATTAAAGGTTTAAAGTTGTGCTTTTGATATGAGTACCTCCTGAAAAAAAATCATGCCCACAGTATGTAAACATATTCACATTCCCACTTTGAAACCATGGAACAGGGGTCAGAAAATGAGGCATTTCCTCTATTTGGTGACATAAAACCACTACTAAGGTATGATGGCAAACCCCTGGAGTGCAAAGGTATGAAACCACTTGGGTCGTAACTACCAAAACAATCATAACTCTATTAGGAAAAAATGTAGACAGTACACATTAAGGGAGTTCTGTGATAATAAGTGTTACCATAACTGCAGGGTTGGAAAGAAGTGTTTAAGGGTGTTTGACAGTTCCTTTGAAGTTGGAGGGGGAATTCTTGAATTAAAATTTACCCTATTTTTTATTTTTTTGGTTTATGTCAAAGGGAGAAAGAAAGGGGAAAAAAATACTTTTAATATAAGTCTCTAACTCCAGTCCAATGGGAAACTTGAGATTGCAAACTGTAGCCAATGTAATGGGACCAGTGTTACATCATATCAAACACTATATTACAGAAACAGATCAGTAGGATGATTCTGTTTTTTATAAAATTAGCAATTATGTGAGTCCATTGTCAGATAAATGGCCTGTTTCTGTTTTCCCTTTTTTCCAATGGTGCTTTTCTCACTTTAAAGCTGAATTTGGATGATACTGACTGGAATCATTCACAAAGATACCAGTATCCAGACAAAGTTCTTAAGCCTTTGTTGTATTTGATTTTTAAATTATTATTGTTGTTACTTCTGACAGTTTTCAATAATTCAAGAAGTTTTTTTAAATTGATAGGGAGCTAGGCTAGTGTCACTAACTCATTTGTAACAAACTTTACATGTAGGAAAATGTTTCACTTGATACGCTGTCTCTTCAGCATATCTAATATTTTCTATTTTCGGTGGTTATACATAAAAACAAACACATTCCTGCAGTTTAACTCCATAAAGCCAGTTATTATACAATATACACATGACCTCCCACATCCCCAGGGCAGCAGACAAAATTCTCCTGTTCTTCTCCTGTATCCACAGCAACACTTCAGTTTTGTTTTTAAACATCTGTAGATTCAGAAAAATGAAGCTACCCCACTGACTTTTAGTGGTTATAAGAATTCTGCACACTATACACTAGAAAAAGCTCACTTTAAGATCTGGACCTGTTGGTACAGATGTCTAGAGCTTGCCTAGCAATCCAGGTGGTAGGTTTGAAATTAATATTGGTTGATTATCATCACTCAGAGAATTTCTATTCCATAGACACCAATTTCACTCCAACCCTTGCCATCTATCTTAGAAATCCAGGCCCTTGGTCACAAGGAGGTTGGAAAGCTAGTACAGATGGCTCAGCATAAATCCACTGTCACTGCTAAAACAAAATGAAACAAAATAAAACAAAACAAAAGCAACATCAAAAGAGATGCCCTGTTGTTAACTAAGTACTAGATTCATAGTACCTTAGCATACTTAGGCAGGTGATAGAACATATTATAGTTATCAAGATCAAGTTTATGAGACCCTTGTAAGTAAAGATCTATTTATATAACCTACCTAAATAAAAACATTTTGGTCTTACACCAAATTGGTTCACATGGAAATCAGCAGTGGTATCCTAATGTTTGATTCTGATTTGTCTAACAAAACTTCTCATTAAATTTTTACTTGAAAGTCATTGGGCTTAGAAAGGGTTATTTTCCAAATAAAATGTTTAATTAGTGCCTTATTTAGAAAAACTAAAATTATTGCTCATGGCCCCTGCCTGTCTCAAATTTAGAGAAAAAGAATAAAGCATGCCTCATTGAAAAATATCATCTATTGAAAAGCTTTATACAAGGATAAAGAGTATTTTCCCGTAATTACTAAAAATCCATTAAGGCTAAGCTTTTGCAGTAGAAATTCTTCTCTCATCTAAAAGCCTTGAGAAGAGGCATGTCAGAAAATGAGTATCAGGTTAAATGGAGACAAAGTTGTCCATGAAAAATGGGAATTGCAGGGAGAGGGAGAATTCAGGAAAAATGATTTCAGGCAAGAAAGATTTGGGCAGACCTCAAAAGAAATTGATGAGAATCTGATGAGCATTAATAAATTCTTTGGTCTCCATAGTTACGATGACCCATGACAGTCATTGGTGTTATCATTTTGTTGAGTGATAAGCAGTGTAAAAATGATACCAGATAATAAATTATTTATAATACAAAATATCATACAATTTTAAACTCACACACTTTTTATACACATTTGATGTAAAATATTTTTTAAAATTATAAATGAATTCATTGTAGAAAAACCAAAACATAATAGATGAAGATGTAACTGGTATTTACATCTTGCAAGATCAGATGTTGAGCGAATGATTTTTTCTATGTCTGCCAACTTATTTTGTAATGGAATCAAACAGAATACACTATATTATAGACCAGGGGTCCCCAACCCTTGGGCCACATATCAATGCCGGTCCATGGCCTGTTAGGAACCAGGCCGCAAAGCAGGAGGTGAGCAGTGGGTGACTGTTCCCCATCGCTTGCATTACCTCCTGAGCTCTGCCTCCTGTTAGATCGGCAGTGGCATTAGGTTCCCATAGAACTGTGAACCCTGTTGTGAACTGCACATGTAAGGGATCTAGGTTATGCACCTTTTATGAGAATCTAATGCCTGGTCATCTGTCACTGTTTCTCATCACCCTCAGATGGAACCATCTAGTTGCAGGAAAACAACTCAGGGCTCCCACTGATCCCACATTATGGTGAGTTGTATAATTATTTCATTATATATTACAATGTAGTAATAATAGAAATAAAGTGCACTATCAATGTGATGCACTTGAATCATCCTGAAACCATCACCCTTCCCCGGTTCATAGAAAAATTGTCTTCTGCCAGGCGTGGTGGCTCACGCCTGTAATTCCAGCACTTTTGGGAAGCCGAGGTGGGTGGATCACAAGGTCAGGAGTTCGAGACCAGCCTGGCCAACATGGTGAAACCCCGTTTCTACTAAAAATACAAAAATCAGCTGGGCGTGGTGGCACGTGCCTGTAATCCCAGCTACTCAGGAGGCTGAGGCAGGAGAATCGCTTGAACCTGGGAGGCAGAGGTTGCAGTGAGCCAAGATCACCCCACTGCACTCCAGCCTGGGCGACACAGCGAGACTCTGTCTCAAAAAAAGAAATAAAAAAATAAAAAAATAAAATTGTCTTCCGTGAAACCAGACTTTGGTGCCAAAATGGTTGGGGACCACTTTTATAAACTACTTAATTTGCATGAGAATCTTCCCATGGCCCCAAATGGATGTCTAGAATATCCTTATAACTGCTTCATTTTATTCTTCTGCCACTATTGCTGGACCCTAAGTTGTATCTATTTTTTAATTTTTATAAACATCATGATGAGGAACACTCTTGGACCTAAATTTTTATTTATGTCTGTGCTTATTTCCTTGGCATGAATCTCTGGATGTAAAATTGTCCAGTCAAAAAGTCTATATCCTGCCTTTTGCCATCAGAGTCTAACAGCCCTGCAAAAAAATTAACATGCACATCAGCAGCATATGATAATGCACTGTTCTCCACATACTAAAACCACTTCTAAAAGATCTGACCAAGTTGATGTGGGGAAATGAATTTCACTGTAATTTTTATTTGCATTTGTTGGAAGTGGAACATGAGATGCATTTTTAGTGGCCCAAGAACACTTTGGGTTACTGTAATGGTCCCCCATCTTTTGGGCCCCAGGGGCTGGTTTTGCAGAAGACATTTTTTCCATGGACCAGGAGGTGGAGGAATAATTTCTGGATGCTTCAAGCACATCATATTTATCATGCACTTTATTTCTTTTATTATTACATTGTAATATGTAATAAAATAAGCATACAACTCACCATCATGTATAATCAGTGGGAGCCCTAAGCTTGTTTTCCTGCAACTAGACGGTCCCATCTGGAGGTGATGGGAGACAGTGACAGATCATCAGGCATGAGATTCTTACAAGGAGTGTGCAGCCTAGATCCCTCGCATGTGCAGTTCACAATGGGGTTCACAATCCTTTGAGAATCTTATGCTGCTGCGGATCTGACAGGAGGCGGAGCTTAGTCAGTAAGGCGAGTGATGGGGATCATCTGTCAATACAGACAAAGCTTCAGTCACTCGCCTGCCACTCACCTCCTGCTGTGTAGCCCAGTTCCCAACAGGCCATGGACCAGCACTGGTCTGTGGCCCAGAGGTTGGAGACCCTTCATTACTGGACCAATAATTTATTGGAAGTAAGTAACACCTTACTGCTTCTGTAAGGTCTTCAATCCTGAGGTTATTTTAATGTTGTCCACATGTTGCTAAAACACTTAAATATAAAATTTAAAACTTCATTAATCAGCTATGTGTTTTGTTTATGTATTGCTGAAATGCCTAAACATTTGATATCATTTGGATGAAATAATCAGATAATGAAATGAAATTTTCATTTTCCATGTAAATGTTTTGATGTGGTTTGGCTTTAGCCATAGATGTTTCAAAATACTTAATTGGTATTGAAGTCATTTTTCCCATCTTCAGAATTTCTGTGCATTTCAAAAATGATGGTGCTGGGATCACATAACTTTAGTGAGCAAAATTAGCCATACTTAAATGATATTAAAAATAAAAAAATAATATTTTAAAGCATCTTGCTGCTTGGTATTGTGTAGATTATTCCCCCTTCCCACATTTTCCTCAGAAAGCAGATTTTATGTAGTAAGTTGTGGTAACCTATTCAAAGCCGAATGAGTAGAGAGAGAAAGGTAGCTTAATTGAGGTGCTAACATTGTCTTGCATCATTAGATCATCCACATAGGTGAGCAACACTCAAGCAGGAGAAAAAAATATTACAAACTTCATCTTCATGCCAGTTCCACTCTCCTCCCTAATCCCCTACAGGACATATTCCCAAGATTGTATGACATGTCAGTCCATTTTGTACTCACCAATATGCCAATATTTGCACACAAGCATTATACTATTAAGCAATAGGGGAAGCAACATGGAATTTAAGCCTTTGCTTCCAATTCTATTCTTCAGCAAACATAAGTGAGAAAGAGATAGAGAGAGGAGGGAGGGAGGGAGAGAGGGACGGGGGTAGGGGGAGAGAGAGAGAGAGAGCGAGAGAGAGCTATTGGCACTTTCTGCTTCTCCTACAGTTAACCAGTTACCAAATCCTTTCAGCTGGAGGGGTGCAGTTCAAGCTACCTTTTAGTAGTTCTTATGAACCCATAAAGGTATAGGTTAAAAAATGTCTTTTCAGAAATATAGAATTAATTGGCCATTTAGTTAATGACCATCTGATGAGTGGTCGACCACAAGTAAACAGATTCAGCTGAAAAGGAGATAATGAAAGGCCATTCATTGGTTTATTACTGATTTCACAATATTCCCCACTTAATTGTTTATAAAGTATCTATGAAGAGGGACTTGTAGGGAGGAAAGGAATAATTTCCCTATAGAGCAATAAAAACCTCAATGACCCTATCTGCAAAATGGGGGTATTAACAGCAGATGACTTTCCTGTTATAAACCTCAATGAATCCAAAACCTCAATTTTTTTTTAACCACATAGCAATGGAAGTGTTGAAGGGCCTAGATTTGATCTATTTCAGAAGAAGAAGAAAAAGATAACAGACTTGAGGGGAAAAAGACAGCTAAAATGGTCATGTCTATACCATAACAGGTAATTAGAGGGAAACAAAGTGGTTTCTCAATTCAAAATAGTTATTTTTTTATGAAGTGTTTTCTGTATCACATTCTTCTTGAAAATAATCATTTAAGGAACTTTAGAATAAAAAGACCTCAAAATGTGGTTTTAATTATAATTATAATGATTTTCATAGTAGACACATTTTACCAACTAATAAGCTAAAGAATTTATTACTTACCATTTGTCCTCTAAAGTAAATTCTCCAATTGTACAAAAGAAATTAAATTCACATAAGCATTTTATTCTTTCTTTCTAAAATTAGAAGCCATAAAATGAACAAAAAGTAACATATAAAAGATGCTAATGTGCTAAGGAATAAAAGGAATGCTTCTTCATAAAAAATAGATTGCAGTTTTCTTTTCCATATGAAAGCATTTAAAATGGTAACTTGAAAACATAGGCTGCAATATTTTACAACTTTCTTACATGACACCTTATGGATCTAACTTCTACCAGAAATATGCAACATTCATATTCCAGTGAATAACATTCAACATACTGGCTTTTTAAAAGTGCACAGTGTCAGAAATACTTATAGACTTTAAAATTTGTTGTAAAGTATAAAGAATGTCACAAATGATTAGAAACTACTATGGGAAAAGAGTCTTTTAAGTATGTTAAATTTTAATGTCAATGATTACAGAAACACAGTGATGTTGGTATTGGAGATCTTTATATTTCCAGCAGCCTCAGGACACTGAGTCTTATCAGAATAGTGGGCTTAGGCACATGGCTTACTCTTTTTTTTTGAAAATCATTAATTTATATGGCAACTTGAAATAAATGGAAATTAATTCTTTGTTTGCTTTGGCAATCAGATGAGAAATTTCTCTTAATAACTGTAAAATGTGCCAGGCTACATACTGTACAGTACTATTTCCACCTGCCATAAGGCAGTGGAAATATTAAAGGGTAATTTTCTCAGAACTTACCTGCCCTGCAGCTTGCCAGGTAAAATTCATGGAATGGATATTGACAGGAATAGCTGGCATTCTCTGTTGCGCTTTTCTGAAATCATGTGTAAAAGGTGCCATTTTCCCCTCTGAAACAATCAGGATATCTTCTTCAAATCCTGGTTTTTAAAATAATACAACGATCAAATCAGGTAGACTTGAAATCATCTAAATCAGAAGTTTCAAGCAAAAAGAAAACTAAATAATTAGTATGGGTCATTTTTGTTCACAAGGCATCTGCCTTCGGTACCATCAGCGCTACTAAGATTAATTGTCCTCCGTGGATGATGAGAATGATGTCAACAGACCCATGCTTTCAGGGAAAAGGGATGGACATGGAGTTAACCGATGCAAACAAATGCTGGGTGCATCTAAAAACGCAGGGCTATAAAAATTAACAACAGCACGATCAGAACACTAGATCAGCTTTGGTTTCTTAAAACAGAAGTTTATAAGCTTTCAGATGGAAAATCTCTAATTAAAAGGTGGGAACACTCTTTTATGGAAATTAAGTTTTAAAACACACGAAATGCAGGTATCCCTCCTTCTTGAAGAGTGGAGAGAGGACACAGGCAGGGGAAGGCGCTGGACGCGGGGGCCTTACCTATGAGTACTCTCGCCTGGTGAGCATCGATCCACAGGTACAGGCTCTCCTCCCGCGGCTGCCCGGCCTCCGCCCGCAGTGCCAGCAGGCACAGGAGGATGCTCCAGAGCCAGAGAGCGGCGGCAGCGAAGGCGCTCCTCCGGGCCATGCTGCTCAGGACCTCCTTGCTGCGGGGGAAACTCCTTGTGCCGCACCTACGCAACCTGAGGCCGTCAGATCCTCAGCTGCGCTGCAGCTCCCTCAGCCAGAGCTGTTCCCGCTTAGACGGCTGGGAGCGTCGCTTCCCAGCCTGGGTGCCAAGGAGCCTGCGAGAGCAGGAGGAGGAGGGGGCAGGCAGGACGGGGGAGGCGGGGGGGAACCAGCGGGGCGTGAGCCGTGCAAGAAGATGGGGCGCGGGCGGGAGTGGGGGTGGCAGAGACGTAAGACTGGCAAAGCTGGCGAGGCCGGCAGTCAGCGGGGCAAATAGAGCGAGAACAGAAGAGCGGGAAGGGCTGGCGCAAGCGAGGTGCGAGCGAGTGGTGCCTGCAAAGCCCGGGCGGCCGCCACTTGGGGGCGCTGTGGGGTCCCCCGGGGGCGGGGCCGCGCGGGACCCCCGAGTCAGCGTTCACAGCGCGGTGAGCCCAGTGGAGCGCACGCGGAGTGGGCGTGTAGGGCTGGCGAACCCGGAGAAGGGCACTCAGAGACCCCTGGGACGTCACTTGCCTCGGGCCAAGGGAGGCTTCGGGGGAGGGAAATGGAGAAAGCGGACAATGCTGGGCTTGACTGAGCGCTGATGATGGTGATGGTGAAGAGGGTGATGACTCCTGTTCCTCCTCCCGCGCTGACTGAAGGCGCAAATTGCCCATCGTCTCCCTTTCAGCCGGCAGGATTCCTCTCTCCGCCAACCCTATGCGCTCTGTTCTGCGATTGGCTGACACTTTGCGCGTTCCCAAGCAGCTAAAACTCGAGGCTCCACTGTCCGGTGGTCTGATCGCAGGCGCTGGTCTTGGCTCGAGGGGCAGGGCGTTCAGCTGCTACTTGCCCGACACCCAGCAGTTGGGGAGGCCCGTCTGTCTCCCTGATAACGCGGCAGTGCCCGAAGAGTGCCCTGGGCCCTGGATGATAGCTGTACACGACCCTGCGGGGTAGGGCTCCACTAACGTCGTGGATATCTTCACGTTTGCTGATATTTTTTAGAAGTTGCTGAATTCGGCCCGGCTCACGCCTGTAATCCCAGCACTTTGGGAGGCCAAGGCGGGCGGATCGCCGGAGGTCAGGAGTTCGAGACCAGCCTGGCCAAAGTGGTGAAACCCCGTCTCTACTAAAAATGCAAAAATTAGGTGGGCGTGGTGGCGGTGACCTGTAATCCCAGCTGCTCGGGAGGCTGAGGCAGGAGAATCGCTTGAACCAGGAGGTGGAGGTTGCGGTGAGCCAAGATCGTGCCCTGCACTCCAGCCTGGGCGACAGAGCTAGACTCCGTCTCAAAAAAAATATCAATCAATAAATAAAATAATATATTTTTTAAAAATTGCCGAATTCACAGGTGCATGGGGGCAAAACCAAGGCTCTGGCCTCGTCTGTGAGAAGCATGCTTGGCCGGCAGTGGTCTGCAGCATAACCTATCCACCTGGCCCAACAGAAAGAACTTATTTTTGCCTCCTGCCTAATTCCTTGGATGTGCAAAGAAAACGGAAGCAAAAGGGTTTTTTTTTTTGTTTGTTTGTTTTGTTTTTAATTAAAAAAAAAAACTTAGAAAGTCTTCGGACTCAGAAAAGGTTCATTTACTGGTCTTTGTTCTTTAGTACCCGATGCTGTGACAAATGCCTCAAGGATCAAATGTCTGAGGCTGGGCGTGGTGTTTCAATCAGTCCTTTGTAGAGTAGCAGATGCCTCAAGAGGGAAAAACAAACAGAAACAACAGAAGAGAAGCTGGACATGTGCAGGCATCAAGTTAAATCAGTGTTAGGTTCTAAGAATATAGATTTCCAATAAGGAAATATTTACAGCTATACAACCAACCAATAGAAAAAAAAGGAAAAAAGGAATTAGATAAGAAGTCTATGACCGATTTGAACTTGCAGTGTATTAATTTTTAAAGTACTTTTATTTTAAGTGCTTGCTTACTCCTCACAACTCTTAAGTAGGTACTACTATTATTCTCATTTTACTGATGAGGAAAGAGGGCTCAAAAAGTCCAGTAAGTTGACTGTGGATATCCAGCTGGTAAATGAGAGTAAGGGTTCAAATCCCAGACACTCTGACTTCAAAGCCCATTCTCTTAGTAACTTATACCTCATAATGATAAATAAATCATAATTAAGTCTGTTTGCATTCAAAGCTTTGCAGTCATTCTTCCTTTAAAATAAAAATATTTACCTGTTTTCCAACATTTCATTATTTTTTATTTCTGTGAATATTCATGTATATAATGTATGAACATTAGGCTACTTTTAAAACACTTTAACGTTGTAATGCCAGTGTCACCCAGGTAAAGATAATAATTTCACAGCACAATAGGCATTTTCTTTGACTTGGAGCGTGTGGTTTTAATTTAACATTTTTTTCCTAGTTCTGCGCAAACCTCCATGGCTCTTGGTGCAAGGACGCCCTCTACAGGTTTTCCTAATTAAATACTAATTGAGAAGTACTCATACAATTTATTTTTTGGTGCAAGAAAAAGAGGAACTCAATTCTCTCCTAATTTGGTTTCCTCTAAGTGAAATTCTTCTGCAGCAGTTGAATTTGGTGTTGATAACAATGGCAATCTATCTTGCTATAAGCACATTTTTTTCCTTCCAGAATGGTTATTTTCTGTTTACTTCCCTCCAGCAGAGGACACTTAGAAAAACAATATTCTATTAGAGATAGATAAAGAAAAATGCTATTTAAAAATTTTTTGATATAAGCTCATTTGGTTATTAAAGGAGAGGAAGGAACATATGTTGTGTTATACAACAGCAATTTTTAAGAGTAGCAGCATGGATCTTTTTGTCGGGAGGTCCATCTCTAAGAGATGAAGCAGGCTTGACTCTCCTTTCTGTTGTTAAGGAGCAGTTAATATAGCTATTTCATTAAGAATTAAGTTTTTAAATTTCTTTAAACAAACACGTGACAATATTTACTAGCATATGATAAAAATTTGGAAATAATGTGCTTGGCAAGTCAACTTCATTTCATTTGAAAATTGTGCCATTTATTTTCCAGTTCATTATGCTTCCTTTCCTTGTGCGATTCCCTCTCACCAATTATGTGTGCAGGCAGCTTCATTTATTTGTTCATTAACTCATTTGCTTATTCAACAAAGATTTATTAAACACCTATTATGTGTAAGACATTGACCTGGAAATTATAGTACAAATAAAACATGATCATAGCCTTCAAAGTGCAATAGAGCTACTAAAATAAGTAAGACAAGCACCTAAACAGATGTAATACAAGGCAGAATGTGGTGATTGTTGATAAGGCAGAAAGACTGGAAATTCATAGAAGAAATCTTGTATCTAGAATTCTGTACATTTGTTCATTCATTCATTCATTCAAAATATATTTACCCAGTGTCTGATGTATGCCCTATATAAGCACAGGGGATAGAAAGGTAAGTGAGAAGACAGTCCTGCTCTCAAAGAACTCTCAATCTAACAAGAGAGTGTGTTGAGAATAAACAATAGGGAGGAATGAATGTCATGGTGGGAAAATGCACAGGGTATTTTGGGACTGAGGAAAATCCCTCGAGGCAGACTGGGTTCTGGGAACACTTTCTAGAGTAGAGCATACTTGAGCAGTCTTGAAGGTCAAAGGGTCAAAGGGGAGTTATCATGCAAGGGGGAAAGATAAGGAACACCCATGCATAGACAATGGCAATAGTGAGAGCAAGAGACATGAGAAAGAATGGCACCATGCAGGATCTGCAGGTGCTGACCCTGTAGTATGATGAGCCTGGAATGGGAGGGGGAGGGAGCACCTGGGGATAAAGCCCAAAATGTAGGTAGGACCTGGTTATGGAAGATTGTGCTGAGGACAATTCTAAATAATTTGTTTAGGGTTGCTGTCCTCAAAGAGGCGAGGCGTAACTCCTCACTCCTGAAGTGTGGGATGTGCAGAGTGACTTCCTTTTATAGCGTGCAGTGTGGAAAGCGGGGAAAGTAACAAAGCTGACAAACACTACTTCAACTAGGTGATCAAGAGCATCAACAGTGATGAGTCATGTGGATAGTATGTGCCCTTGATACAATGTGATGAGAATGGTACTTTATCTCTGTGATCTTGCTCCTGAAAACCCATAACCCCAGTCTAGTCACAACAAAAATATCAGAAAAACCCAACTGAGGGACATTCTACAAAATTCTGATCAGTATGCCTCAAAACTGTCAGTGAATAAAAAAGGGAAGTCTGAGAAACTCGTAGCTAAGAGGAACCTAAAGACACATGACTACCAAATGTAATGTGCTATCCTGGACAGGATCCAGGAATAGAAAAAGGACATTAGGTAAAGCTAAGGAAATGTCAGTCAACTACTACTAACACTGTATCGATATTAGCTCATTAATTGTGACAAATGTACCATTCTAATGTAGAATGTTAGTAACAGGGAAAGTTGGGTGTGGGGTATATGGAAACTCTCTGTACTATCTTTGCCATTTTTGCTGTAAATCTAAAACTGTTCTAAAATATAAAGCTTATTTTAAAAATTAAAAATCAAGACTTGAGTATGTTTAAAAAATCTTTGCTGCTGACATTTGAAAAGCAGATTTTTTAATTAAAAATTTGATTTCTGGCTTCTCTTGAAAATGTAGAGATCTGACAATATTCCCTTCTGACAAAGAATCAGATGGTGTGAGTAGTGGCTGCCCTTCAAACAGGGCTAGTGCACCCAGTCCTTACAGTTGCACTACTTTTCCACCTAGCATGCTTTGCTCTTTTACTTTACCATCTAGGCTTCTATAGGCTCTTGAGTTTGCCATGCGTGTCCTGGAGACCTGGAGGAACAGGGAAGACGACGGTATCTGAGGGGGCTGAAGCCAGTGCTCATCTTGGAAGTGCAGTTGTGTGGGAACCAGGGCAAACACTGCTCTAGGGGTAGGTCTTGTCAGTGTCCAGCCATTCACTCACCCAGGCAAGTTGCCAGAACTATCTTGGTGATTGCAGGCATTGGGACTGAGACTGGGGCATATCAGCTGCACCCTGAGCTGTGTCTTGGAGAAGGAAGGAGCAGATACCCCTCTACTACACTGCTGTGGAGAGGAAGACACAAGATAGTAAATGAAAAGGGCAAGTTGGCGAGGATTATGCTTAAAAAACTCTCTTCTTATACAACTATATATAATAGCTATACATAACTATGGATAGACTATAACTGTCTGTCTATTCTATAATATCTGAAAGTTTATATAACAAAATATTTCCAGTGGTTACCTATAGGAAGTAGGAACACGGATAGGGAATGATTTTCCATTTATGCACAAATATTTTTCTGATTCATAATAAAATGAGCCGATGCTTTTGTAATTGAAAACCATTTTTAAGAAGAGAAAAAGGTTGTTTTATGCCTGTTTCAGTCGGTTTCTCCTGAAGTAGGCAACTGTCAACACCTAGGTTAGCACCTCTTGCTATGCGGCTTGCACACTTTACCACTTAAGAACTGCACATCACAACACATGACAGCTCATTACTGAAGCACAGCATGACTGGAGCATTCCTCATCATCCTATGTGACATTCTTGCCCTTCTTTCTTCACATGATGGCATTGCCAAGCAACCTAGTATATCTTGTCTTTCAAAAACCATATCCGTTCTTTTTTGTTCATCCATGCTGTTTTATCCTTATGACATTTAATGAAGGTTTTTTTTTATATATGATAAGGAAGAAAGGGAAAACAATTTCATTGCCCAATAGTGGAGGAATGAGAAAGTAAATTAGAGTATCTTCATAGGAAGAAGTATTATTGAACTATTAAAATTGATGTTCTGACAGATATTCAACCATGAATCTATCACCACAATAAAGATAATAGATACTACCTATCACTCCCAAAAGTTTAACAAAATATACACTTTAAATATGTGCAGTTTATTGGATGTCCACTATATTTAATTAAACCCCTTTCAAAGAAATTTTTTAAAATAGTGTTTCATCAGGAAGAAAAAATGGTAAATTGAACTGTATTAAAATTAAGAACCTGTTATCAAAAGACAGTATTGAGAGTGAAAAGACAAGCCATAGAATGGGAGAAGATATGTGGATGTATGAGACTCTTATCCAGATCATATAAAGAATTTCCACAAACCTACAAGAGAAAAGAGAGTCCAGTAGAAAAATGGTCAAAGGCTTGAACAAAGAACATACCTAAATACCAATTAATACATTAAAAATGGCAACTTCATTAGCCATCAGAGAAATGTGAATTAAAACTACAGTGAGAAACCTCTTCAGACCCATCAGAATGGTTAAAATGAAATAGAAAGAATATATGAGGTTAATGAGGATATGAAGGTTAGTGAGCATATGAAGCAAACAAAACTTATATACTGCTGGTAGTAATGTAAATTGGTACAACCATTTTGGAAAACTGAAAAGAAGTACTAAAGCTGAACCCAGCAATTATACTCTCAGGTATAAGCCCAACAAAAAAAGACGTCTCTCTCTCTCTCTCTCTCTCTCTCTCTATATATATATATATATAGTCATCCAAAGTCATACATAAATATATGTGTGTGTGTGTATATATATACATAGTCATCCAAACACATGTTTATAAAATCCCTGTTTATAATGGCACCAAAATGGACACAATCCAAATATCTATTGACAGTGGAATGGATAAAGAAATTATTACATATTTATAAATGAAATATTACATAGCAATAAGAATAACAAATTGTATTAGTTTTTGTGATTAAAAGCAATGGTAAAAAGTCGCAATTACTTTTGCCCCATCCTAATAATTACAACATTAATGACTCTTGAAAACATCATGTTGAGTTAAAAAAGCCAAAATGTACATACTTTGGTTTTAAATATGATTCCATATTTTAAAAATTCAAAAATATGAGAAACTAACTTATGATATTAGAAATCAAGATAGTAATAACCTTTGAAGAGTGGTAATGATTGGAAAGGACATAAAAGAGGCTTCAGTGGTACTAATAATGTTTTGTTTCTTGATTTGAATCTTGGCTACATCAGAATGTTTCTTTTGTGAAAATTCAGTAAGTTGTCCACTTACGATTGATGTACTTTTCTATATGCATGTTATAGTTTAATAAAACATTTATTAAAATTAGAAAAAATCATGAATGGGCTAGAAGAAAACATGGGCAAATGTACTTGTAAGTTTAGAATGGGGAAGGCCATTCTAAGGAAGACAAAAACTATTTTTTTAAAGATATATAAATTTGGCCAGGCGCAGGGGCTCATGCCTGTAATCCCAGCACTTTAGGAGGCTGAAGTGGGAGTATTGCTTGAGCTCAGGAGTTTGGGACCAGCCTGGGCAACATAGTGAGACCCCCATCTCCACAAAAAAGTTTTAAAAATAGCCAGGTGTGGTGGCATGGGCATGTAGTTCTAGCTCTTGGGAGGCTGGGGTGGGAGGATCTCTTGAGCCCAGAAATTTAAGGCTGCAGTGAGCTATGATCACTTGCTACACTCCAGCCTGGGCAACAGAGCAAGATTATGTCTCAAAAAAAAAAAAAAAAAAAAAAAAAAAAAAAAAAAAAAAGATGTATAAATTTGACCTGAAAAAAGTTTTAAAAAGCTATGTAGGAAAACCCATCACAAACAAAATACTAGGGAAAATATCTGCAAAAACATGACAAAGGGAAAAGTATGCCATCCAGTAGAACAATGGACAAGGATATAGATGATTAACAGAAACAGAAAGACAAAAAGATACTTCATTCATAATGAAAGAGAAATGTTGTTTTGTTTTACTGATTGCCCAAATATAAAATACTGATAAATATAAAATTAAACAAATTAAAAAGTAAATACACATAAATATTATCAAGAATATAGGAATCAGATAATCTAATATATTATTGGTGAGAGTATAAATTGATTCATCTTTTTTGGAGAACAATGCTCTATTTCCCGATATCCATAAAAATTCAACATCCATATATCCTTTGACTCAATAATTCCACCGCTAGGAATATGAATATACTTGAAATATACTGATTTCTTTCTATTCTAAGTTCTAGCTTTCTACCCATTCCTACATTCAGAAAGTTATCACAGACACAGACATCTTAGAACACAGACACTTGAAGCACTAAAAAATTCCATGAGTAATAGAAGTCCTCTATAAAGGAAATTAATTCAGAATAAGCCTCAAGTAATGAAATGAGACAATTCTGACATATTGCTTTGATGAGGCTATTTTGCCTGGAGCGGGAGTGGGCACACCATATTCACCCATCCTTTTGACAGAGTTGTTTTGGTGTCAATAGGAACGTGACTGCCACTGCCACAAAGGAACCCTCATTTCTTCTTTCCCTGAGATTTTCTGTGTCTGATGAGGCTAAGGAATGGCAAAAAGCTGAGGGGTGTGGTGAAAACATCTAGTTCGTATATTATGTGGGAAAAAATATTGAAAATGTGGTCTATAAACCTTCTAGGAACAAATTTAGGTAAGCATTTGGCAATCTTTCTAAACAAAAATATTAAAGCCAGAAGCCACATAAAAGATAGTCTGTCATCTATGTTTGCCTTTTATGTGGTTTCTGTATATGTGCATATCTATATATCTATATCTATTTACCTGGATATAGTACATATCTATATAGATACCTCTATTTACATAGATACAGTTATATAAATATAGTTATTGGTGTAGGCATAGATATACTCAGTGATTCCAGCAGGAAAATGTTAAAGGATTAATTAAACAACATTAAAGAATTAAAGAAACAACATAAATGGATACATGATGTCCTCAGGGGAAAATGTTGGGTTAAAATCCCTAATATAAGGCAATTCTTGCCAAATTTTTTAAAAAGAGAAAATTTTTAAAGAAAATGATTATCTTTAAAAATCTTCAACATATAGGCACTTGCTTTATTTTAAAATTAAGCTTCAAAAGTAATTAACAGTAAGTTATTAGTAGATGAAAAATGCTTTAAACTTTATCATATAATTTAGATAAGGTCTCATCAGATGAGTCTTTTGGTTACAGCTCTCTTGGTCCTGTGGGGACCTCAATGAGAAATGTTGTCTGACACTGGAAATAGGAGACTTGAGAATATTTTATAACAAATTTTGACAAAAGAATTTTTTTTAAAAAGCTTTATTTATGAGACATTATTATCATCAAGAAAGGAGAAATTGTCTTTCTAATTGCCAGGAATTAAGATTTAAACCATCAAAGACTATACCAAGTCCCTTGATTTAGCTCATAATAGAACAAACAACAAATAAACAAATTGCCTACCAAAGAACTCTTATACCCTGAGCAGCATTGGAAAATTAGCCCGATAAGGAAGGAAGGAAGATAGGTAGGATTCTTATCAAGATCTGGGCAGATCTTTCACGAATAAAAGCTAACTGCAAGGCCAAGCTGGATATTTCTTGATTCACTTTAGGAAAGTAGATATTAATATTTTGTAGTTAGCTGATGAATGTTTTGACCAACGTGAGTTACTAAGTTAGACTCCCCTCCCTAATTTTTCTTCCAAATTATCCAGATCCAAGTACAAATTATCTGGGTAATGTAGACAAAATAAGAGGTTTGGTCTTACTTATACAACCAGCAAAATCAGACAGACCTTCCAGGAGGATCTCATCCATCTACTCCTCCATTTTGACTATATCTTACTTCTCTAGTGCCTTTGTTAATAGCACATGTACTTCATGATAAAGAACCATAGTTCTGGATAAAAGCTTGAATACTGCATGTGATGATTTTTTTTTATTTGTATGTTGAGTACTTGAGTATGTAAAAATAAAACTGATCTATATGTGACTTTAAATAAATTTTTAAAATTTGTAAAAGAAACAATGTTCATCAAAATTAAGATATACAATGAAATGCAATATTGCAGGTTAAAATGGTGTTTAATTAAATTTGTTGACACACAGAAAACAATAGATGTTAGTGTGAATGCATGAAAAAGGAATGCTTATAACATTGTTGGTGACAACGTAAATTAGTGCGACCTCTACGGAAAACAGTGTGGAGATTTCTCAAAGAACTAAAAGTAGATCTACCATTTGATCCAGGAATCCCACTATTGGGTATTTACCCAAAGGAAAATAATTTTCTTTTAAAAATAGCTTTATTGAGAAATAATTGATATACAAAAAGCTGTACATATTTAATGTGTACAATTTAAAGTGTTTGGACATATGGAAATACTTGTGATATTATCACCACAATTAAGGCAATGGACATATACAGCATCTCCCAAAGTTTCCTTCTATTCCTTTGTTTTCGTTTCTGTTTTTGTTTTGTGTATGTATATGTGTGGTAAGGACACTTAATATAATTGTTAAGATACACCCTCAACAAATTTAGAAGCGCACAATACTGTACAGGCACTATGTTGTACAGTAGAGCTCTAGAACGTATTCATCTAGCATAACTGGAACTTTATACCCATTGAACAACTCCCCATTTTCTCCATTCCCCTGCCCCGGAAACCACTATTGTATTTTTTGCTTCTGTGAGTTTGACTATCATAGATACCTTCATGTAAGTGGAATCACATGGTATTTGTCCTTCTGTGATTGGGTGATTTTACTTGGCATAATGTCCTCCACGTTTATTCATGTTATCACAAATGATAGGATTTTCTTCCTTTTTAAGGCGGAATAATATTCTACTGTATATATTAAATATATACAACATTTTCTTTATCCATTCATCTGTTAATGGGCACTAGTGTTGTTTCCATATCTTGGCTATTGTGAATAATGCCACAAAGAACAAGGAAGTGCAGGTATCTTTTAAAAACAACAACAGTAGGCCAGGCGCGGTGGCTCATACCTGAAATTCCAGCACTTTGGGAGGCTGAGGTGGGCGGATCACGAGGTCAGGAGATGGAGACCATCCTGGCTAACATGGTGAAACCCCGTCTCTACTAAAAATACAAAAAATCGTCCAGGCATGATGGCGGGTGCCTGTAGTCCCAGCTACTCGGGAGGCAGAGGCAGGAGAATGGCCTGAACCCGGGAGGCGGAGCTTGCAGTGAGCCGGGATCTCGCCACTGCACTCCAGCCTGGGCGACAGAGCGAGACTCCGCCTCAAAAAATTAATAAATAAAATAAAATAAAAACAACAACGGCAACAACAACAATCCCAGAAGTCCTGTTTTCAACTCTTTTAGATATATACTCAGAAGCAGAAGTGCTGAATCACATGGTAGTTCTATTTTTAATTTTTAAAGGAACTTTCGTACTGTTTTCCAGAATGACTGCACCATTTTACATTCCCACCTACAGTGTACATGGTTTCCAATTTCTCCACTTCCCTGACAATACTTGTGTGTTTTTTAAATAACAGTCATTCTAAGAGGTATGAGGTTATATCTCATTGTGGTTTTGATTTGCATTTCCTTGATGATTAATGATGTTGAACATCTTTCATATACCTGCTGACCATTTGTATGTCTTCTTTGGAGAAATGTCTGTTCAAGTCCTTTGCTCATTTTTAAATTGGGTTATTGGTATTTTTGTTACTGAGTTGTATGAGTTCCTTATGTATTTTAGATATTAACCTCTAATCAGATTTATGGTTTTCAAATATTTTCCCTCATTCCATAGGTTTTCTTTTCACTCTGTTGGTTGTTTCCTTCACTGTACAGAAGATTTTTAGTTTGATGAAATCCCACGTGTCTATTTTTAATTTTGTTGTCTGTGCTTTTGGGGTCAGATCCAAGAAATCATTACCAAGACTAATATAAAGAAGGCTTTTTCTTATGTTTTCTTCTAGGAGTTTTACAGTTTCTCATCTTATGTTTAAGTCTATTTTCTATGTTTTACCTTTTTAGGTTTCATATTTAAGTTTTACATATATATTATTTCATTTTATTTTTTATTTTTATTTATTTATTTTTTTGAGATGGAGTCTCGCTCTGTTGCCCGGGCTGGAGAGCAGTGGTGCGACCTCGGCTCACTGCAACCTCCACCTCCCAGGTTCAAGTGATTCTCCTGCCTCAGCCTCCTGAGTAGAAGTTTTATATTTAATCCATTTTGAGTTGATGTTTGTGTATAACATAAAGTAAGAGTCCAATTTCATTTTTTTTATGTGGATATACAGCTTTGCCAGCATTGTTTGTTGAAGAGATTACTCTTTCCCCATAGTGTTTTCTTGACATTTTGTTGAAGATCATTGGCAGTATAGGCATGGGTTTATTTCTGGCCTCTATATTAAGTTCCATTGGTCAGTATGTCTGTCCTTATGACAATACCATACTGTTTTAATTACTGTAGCTTTAGCATATATTTTAAAATAAGAAAGTGTGATAACTCCAGCTTTGTTCTTCTTTCTCAAGATCTCTTTAACTGTTTGGGTTCCTTGTGGATGAGTATGAGTTTTATAATTTAAAACAATTTTTGTAAAAAAATGACAACAAGATTTAGGTAGAAGTAGCATTGAATCTGTAGATCACTTTGGGTAATATGTACATTTTTAACAAGATTATGTCTTTTAATCCATGAACATAGGATGTTCAATTATTTGTGTCTGCTTTAATTTCTTTCATCAATGCTTTGTAGTTTTCAGTGCACAAGTCTTTCATCCCCTTTATTAAGTGTATTCCTAAGTATTTTTTTCCATTTGATGCTATTGTCATTGGGATTGTCTTCTTGATTTCCTTTTAGGGTGGTTTGTGATTAATGTATAGAAATGGACCTGACTTTTGTTTGTTGAATTTGTATCCTGCAATTTTACAGCTTCATTTATTAGCTTCAAGAGTTTTTTTTTGTTTGTTTGTTGTTTTTTATTTTTCCCATGTGTGGTGTCGTTAGGGTTTTTATGTATAAGATTATGTCATCTGTAAACAGGGAAATTTTATTCCTTTTTTTCCAATTTGGATTCTATTTATTTATTTTTGCCTAATTGCTCTGGCTAAGACTTCTATGTTAAATAAAAGTGGCAAGAGTGAGCATCCTTGTCATGTTTCTGATCTTAGAGGAAAAGCTTTCACTTTGTCACCCCTGTGTATGATGTTAGCTGTGGGCTTGTCATATATGGCCTTTACTATGTTGAAGTATATGGCTTCTATTCATAGTTTGTCACTCATCTTTATGAAAGCATGTTGAATTTTATCAAATGCTTTCTCTAAATCAACTGAGTTAATCATGCAACTGTTATCCTTCTTTCTGTGTATGTGGTGTATTACATGTATTGATTTGAATATGTTAAACAATCCTTGCATCCAGGGAAACAACTCATTTGATTATGGTATATGATCCTGTCAGTGTCCTATTACGTTTTATTTGTTAGTATTTTGTTGAGGAGTTTTGCATCTATATTCTTCAGAAACATTGGCATGTCTTTTTTTTTTTTTTTGTATGTCTTTGGCTTTGGAATCAAGAGAACACTGACCCCATAAAATAATTTTGGAAGTGTTTTCTTCAATTTTTTGAAAGGGTTTGAGAAGGATTGGGATTAATGTTTCTTTAAAGGTTTGGGAGAATTCACTAGTGATGCCATCTGATTCCAGGCTTTTCTTCACTGGAAGGTTTTTAATTACCCATTTAATCCTCTTAGTCATTATTGGTCTGTTCAGATTTTCCAATCTTCACGATTACATTTTTATAGGTTGTACGTATCTAGGAATTTATTTATTTCTTCTAGGTTATCTAATTTGTTGACAAACAGTGATTAACTTTGAATAGTTACGTTACTTGAGATTTTCACTTGTTTCTTTATGTTGTTTAATTGTAATATCTAAATCTTTTACATTCAGCATGTATAAAGAAGAGAAAGTAAAACTACTTCACTTTGTTTAAAAAAAATTTAATTTTTTTTCAGAGAGAGGGAATCTAAATTTCATGTTTCCCCACAAATGATGATTGTTTTGGAGTCTGCCAGAGCATTATTAAAGGTCAGCTATCAATAAATTTGATAAAGTCAAGGCTTACAAAGACCTCTCTCATTTTTCCAAGAATACCAAGGAACTGAATCCTCTCTGGAGCCTTGTTTACAACATATTATAGTCTACAGAATTTCACCTTCTCTTTGGGCTCTTAATACCATTTGGGAGTCAATGTAGTGTCATTGAAAGAACACAAACTGTGTAATCAAGACTTCTTCCACTTCCCCTCTCACCTCCTAACCTTCAGTTGAGTATGTATTTGAGGACTCATTATTTGATTATTTACTTCAGCTCAGATTCACTTCTGGCTTCAAAGTACCCTGAAATATAATACACGCTTCATGAGTGTCTGTTAAATATATATTGAGAAAGTTAATTCAGTGTTTGGTTGGTGCCGTCTTGAAAGGTACTAGTTTCTTTCAAATTACTATAGGCAGTCTGTGAAAATTTACTCTATCTCAGGTTGTTCTGATAATATAAATGCCTGTGACATTCATCACTCATTTGTATGGACCCACATAACTTATTCCCAAGAGGTGTTTGTTCTGCCTTTTGGAGATTGCAATAGAAAGTTTTGTATATTGCAAATAGAAAGGCATTTGCTCTGCCTTTGTGATAGACAATGGGGGCACAGGTCTAGGTTCATCAACCTTAGCAGCACCAACTAGAATCTTAAATAAAGCAATGTAACTCTAAAAACCCTTTCCATACGCTAAAAGAAAAATCTTTATAATTAAAAAACTTTTTACCAAAGACCTTATATATTGTGAAAGTTGCCTTATTGATTACTGACAATCCCACTTTATCATGGCATATGAGTCTTTTAATGTGCTGTCAAAATCAGTTTGCTAATATTTTGTCTAAGATTTTTGCATTTATACTATTCAGAGTATTGAACTGTAATTTTATTTTTAAATAAGAGTTGAATTCAGCCAGGTGTGGTGGCTCACTAATCCCAGCACTTTGGGAAACCAAGGCAGGTGGATCACTTGAGGTTGGGAGTTCGAGACCAGCCTGACCAACAAGGAAAACCCCCCTCTCTACTAAAAATACAGAATTAGCCAGGTATGGTGGCGCATGCCTGTAATCTCGGCTACTCGGGAGGCTGAGGCAGAAGAATTGCTTGAACCCGGGAGGCGGAGGTTGCAGTGAACCGAGATCACACCATTGCACTCCAGCCCTGGGCAAGAGTGAAACTCTGTCTCAAGAAAAGAAAAAAAAAAGGTGTTGAATTCTGTGTCTTGCAGTCATTCTTGAGAATACTCAAGTTTGCTGAGGCATTTTGCCCTGGACCATCTGAACATGATACATTTCCTTTCCATGTATGGGAAATCAAACAATAACCAGATTGTGTGACTGGCTTCATTCAGATAAATACTGAAGAGCATTTGTGCCAGTGATAACCTTCTTCTTAGAAAATATGTAATTACAGAATTTTAAAAGGAAATCTTCAACATTTCAAGAGAGATCAGCTAATTATGAAAGGAAGACCTAATGAGGGGACAATACCTTGGCAGAGTTAACACTAAGAAGTTAGTTTTGTGCAGATGAATCTAGTCTTATTAACTTCCAAGTTGATCAGGACGACAGAGATTGTTTCAGGCTAAAAAATACTCAGAACTGGTATAAACAAAAATGATTATTTATTAATCTCTATTTTGTGTCTTTATGTGTGGTCAGTCAGTGGCAGTTACAAGATGAGACACAAGAGAAGCTCAGGAAAACAAAATTTATTGTACTCACAGGACTCAGAAACAGGAGGCTCAGCAAGCCACACAAGGTCACATGTGAGGGAGAGCCTAGGCTATGGCCTTTATTGGAGCTTCCATGGGAGAGGCAAGGCAGGGCAAACAGCCTAGGATTGGCTGTTTGAATAATTTCAGGAGGCTCCAAACTTTAAGGATAGTCCTTAGCTGCCTGGTACCTAGCCCTGCAATGATTAAAGGAAAAGAATATTTCTTCCTAGGATGTAAGGGTAACAAAGACGAGGTGTGGCTCTGAAATGGTTGGTTTGCATATCAAAGGCATGTTCTTTTTGCTATTTCTATGAATTATCTTGGCCCCAGGAGGAGCAGTCTCTCTACAATAAGAAACATTTTTAAGCTGTCAAAACATTATAGTTTAGAGAAAATAAATAAATATAAACAATACAATATGCAATATGGGAAATCTATTTCTAGAGACTAGAACACGAAAGTAGCACTTCAAGATATTCCTTTCCTAGTGTGAACTTACCTGAGAAATTCAACTGGTAATCAGGAGATTGGCGAACATTAATCCAGGATGATTATCCGGCATGAGATTACTAGATGGCAAAAGAGATACTTCATCTTGGCCAGTGGGTCTCAACTGTAGCCCACCAGGAAGAATTTTAGAAATTTTTTGGTTGTTGAGACTGGAGAGTACTTTGGGCTCTTACAGGTATAAGCCAGGGATGGTAGATGTCCTGCTATGCTTGAGATAAGACCATACTGGAATTGTCCCAAGTCTATACATTTTTTGATTGCCCCAGTGGAGATTCGTGTAGATGAAAAACCTATTCATACATAGCCGAACGCTAGAAACCTAACTGCATTTTACATTAAAAAACACACCTTTTTTTTTTTTTTTTTTCTGAGACAGAGTTTCGCTATGATGCCCAAGCTGGAGTGCAATGGTGCCATCTCACTGCAACCTCCGCCTCCTGGATTCAAGCAATTCTCCTGCTTCAGCAAAGAAGCTGGGATTACAGACATGTACACTAAATTTTCCAGAACTACAACTCTTGTGGATAATAAGATTCTCTGAAAAGTAAGAAAGTAAAATCCTACTTGGTTTTGTTCTGATCCTTACCAAGAATTGTTCATATTTCATAAAAATCACATCATCACACCTCTGTTTTTTTCTTTTTATTTTCCTGTATTTTTTAATGCAGAACAGCTTCTGATCTTGTTACGTCCCTTAAAATGAAAACTTTTCCATCAAAGTAGATGTAAGCATTTCATTACTTCACTTGTGCTCAACCATTTTCATTGTGAATACCTGTTATTTTATTAATTGAATTTTTGCTTCTTTTATTTATGTTAGAGTAGTATATTGATTTTTTGTATTTATATTTGTCAAAGTAGATAAATATTATTTACGGATTCTATTTGAAGATTATAAAGAGATAAGAGCAGAATATCTGTTATAAAAAGGCAGCTTTGGCTCATCCTGTAAAGTCTATATACTCTATGATTCCATTTATGTGACATTCTAGAAAATCAACAGAATGGGGAAGACATCAATGGTTATCAGGGACTAAAGGTTTGGGGGAGGGTTTGATTACATAGGAGTAGCATGAAGGAATTTTTTTGGGGGAAGTCAATGTTAACTGCTGTGAATCTTGACTATTGTGGTAATTACATGACTACTTGCAGTTGTCAAACATTATAGACACCAATAAAAAAGTGAGTTTTATTGTATATAAATTTTAAAATAAATTTAAATAATTTTAAAAACTGGAGGATAAACAGAAATAAAATCCAGAAAATAAAAAAACCAAAATGGTGGCATTGAGTCTCATGTTAAAAACCACTGAATTATGCCTTTGAAACCCATGATGACATTCCTGCCTCCAGAAACAGTTCACATCTCTAGTGAATGAACTACTTTATTCCCGTCCGGGCCAATTTCATTCTCCTGTGACTAGTGTCAGCTATGTGGAGAAAAAAATCTTTTTTTATTGAATTCATAGTAATGAATGAACTATATTTCAACCAAAGCCATCAATGTATTGGCAGTTAGAATGAAAAATTCTAGTGATCTTTTTATTATACTATATTGCCATACTAGTTTTGTGCTAAAGTGGAAGAATACTGTGAGTTCTTAAGTTTTTCCATTCATTGCCAGCATTACCCCTCTAACGTAAAATAAAATACCATTACTCATATTATAGTGCCACCTGAGTTTACTAAGAAAGTAGGAAAAAAAAAAGAAAAAGAAAAAGCAATTTTCTTAATAACATTAGCATTCACATTCCTAGAAGAAAAGTGTACTGTAATGTCACTTCTATTGACAGAATATACAAGTCTCTTGTGTTTTTATCAGGTGTTTACAATAGGTCAGTGTTTTGGCTAGGGTGTTTAATGCTTTTTGCCATTTATAGTATATTCTGTAGCCTTCTAAAACTGCTTTGGGAAATTTTAACATGTAGAAATGTTTAGTTCACTTATTGCAGGCAATTAAAATAGTTAAGGGAGGAACATTAGCTAATAAAATGTCTTAATTTGGATAATATCCAAATAATAGGTGTCACAATGATGAATTAATAGCTCTTTAAATTGACTTGCCAAACAGCTATTCAACCAATTAAGCCACATGAGTAACTAGCAAGAATATAACATTTAGATGACTATTAATTGGTACCTATGCTAAGAACCTGTAATTCAAATTCAGTATGTTTGGCTTTCTAAAAGAAGAACCAAATAAATATTCGTTTAATAAATTTGCTTCATAGCAATTGACACTGGAATTGAGTGTGAATTCAAATATTTTAGAAATAATAAACAAAATGTATCTTTATGGATTGTAAACTGAATCATGGATTTGAAGGCAGGATCAGAGTTCTTCATGCCCACATTGCACATTGCAGTATCTGTGGCACATAGCCTTCAAGAGGTATCCTACTTCAGCTACTCATGACTGAGTTTGCAATCATCCTGTCCACCATCAATTTAAAATTGGTAGTTTCCATCTAGCAGGGGGGTGAGTGGGGTAGAAGTATAGATGAAATAAGATTGTCCGTGAATACTCAATAAGATAAATATAAACTGAAACTTCTCCTGCTAGTTATGATGGAATAACTGGTACTGGACTTGTCCTCCTATTGCAAACAACTAGAAAATTGGACTATCTGAGGGGACGGGGAGTGGGGAGGCTGAGGCAATTGTAATTTGTAGAGCAAAGAACTTAGAGAATAGAGCTGTGGAAGGAAGGAATGAAGGAAGGAAGGAAAGAAAGAAAGGGAAATAAAAGAAAGAGAGAGAGAAAGGAAGGAATGGAGAAGAAAGAAAGGAAGGGAGGAAGGGAATAAGGGAAGAAGGAAGGAAGGGAATAAGGAAGGAAGGGAAGAAGGAGAGAAAGAAGAAAAGATAGAAAAATAAAGGAAGGAAGGGAGGAAGGAAGCAAGAAGGGAGAAAGGAAGTAAGAAAGAAAGAGAGGAAGGGAGGTAAGAAGGAAGAGAGGGAGGGAGGGAGGAAGGAAAAGAGGAGGGGAGGAAGGAAGGGAGGAAGGAAGATAGGAAGGGAGGAGAAAGACGGGGGAAGGAAGCGAGAGAGAAAGGGAGGAAGGAAAGGAAGGAAGCGAGGAAGGAAGGAAAGAAGGGCTCAAGGAGTCTGTGTAGGACTCACAGACTTCTGAACATTTTTAAGGGGAAACTTCACAATGCTTTTTAAAGAACCACTGGAAAGCTATAAACTGAAAAATTCCCAGAGCACCCACAGAAGTCGGAGACATTTGGGCCGGGCACGGTGGCTCAAGCCTGTAATCCCAGCACTTTGGGAGGCCAAGGCAAGCGGATTATGAGGTCAGGAGATCGGGACCATCCTGGCTAACACGGCAAAACCCTGTCTCAACTAAAAACACAAAAATTAGCTGGGTGTGGTGGCGGGCACCTGTAGTCCCAGCTACTTGGGAGGCTGAGGCAGGAGAATGGCGTGAACCCGGGGGGCGGAGCTTGCAGTGAGCTGAGATCGCGCCACTGCACTCCAGCCCGGGCAACAGAGCGAGACTCTGCCTCAGGAAAAAAAAAAAAAAAAAAAAAAAAAAAGAACTAGGAGACATTTGAGTTCCAACCAACCAAAGTGAAAAAACCTTATTGAACACCTGGGGCACTTGTTAGAGACTCCAGAAGGATAATCCTTTAATGGTAGGGTTAAACTAGCTCTAGAGTAAAGGGTTCCCTAGACCCACCCTGACGAAGCTTTCCAAAAAGATTTAAAAGAATAAAGATAATCTACAGGTAAACTAACTCCCTTCAAAACAAAATTCAAACACTTTAAAGAAAAATTTTCTTCTGGAGCCATTGGTGCCAAAAACATGCCCAAGGCCAATTCAGAGGTCCATGGGGCCAGCTAGCCTGAGCTTGCTCACCTTTAAAGTCTATGCAGCTCCAAAAAAGGACTTACCTCCCAAAAATCCCATGAAGGCTGATGAGCTTTCATTCTACTTAGTTCCCAAGGGTCAATATAAATATGTGGAGGAGTTAAGAACCCAGCTGGAAGAAAGCATCTCTCAGCTCCGACATTATCGTGAGCCACATACAAGTTGATGTCAGGAAACATACTCCCAGACTAAGCCCAAGATGCAAAGTTTGGTTTTGAGGGGATTAGACAGCTATGAATATCTCCAAAATGTATCCTCTGGGTTTTTTTCCAAGACTTGGTGCTATAATTTTGCTGGCCTTGTTGGACTCCTTTTGGCTACAGACAGGTTCAAACATAAAGAAGCTGGTGTATCCACCTGGTTTCACAGCATTAGCTGCCTCTATCTATCATCCACAACAAGCCATTGTGTTTGCCCAGGTCAGCGGGGAGAGATTATATGATTGGGGTTGACAAAGATACATAGTCATAGAAGATACATGGAAGGAGCACTTTCAAAAGCTAGGAAATGAGAATTCACCTATAAATAAGAAGAAAATGCCATGCTTTGCCCATTTTAATCAGTTACAGGTAAGCATTGGAATCTCCTTACAATAAACCAGGGCTTCTACAGAAAAATGGCAGAGAAGTCAGTATTGAATGTATTAAATTTGCATTCTTCTTCAGGAAAATCTATATTAGGCCTCTGTTATCTTGAGTGATGCTGTCCTACAAGCAAACTAATCTGAAATCCTTTCACCTAGAGATAATGAACAAGCCTTAGAACTCCTCATTCTCATGTTGCTATTTATTTACATAATTAAAATCCAAGTAAAAGAAAAGAAAATTTTAAATGCAGACATTTAAAGCCTAAAATTTGCATACTAAAATCAATATACAAAAAAGTATTAATAGGCATGTGAAGAAGCAGGAAAAAGTACAGGACAAATGAATCAATAGAAAAACACCAAGAAATGACAGCAATAATGAAATTCACAGATAAGGACTTTAAAACACCTATTTAAAATATACTCAAAAATTTAAAGGAGGCCGGGCACGGTGGCTCACACCTGTAATCCCAGCACTTTGGGAGGCTGAGGCAGGCGGATCACCTGAGGTCAGGAGTTCAAGACCAGCCTGGTCAATATGGCGAAACCCCGTCTCCACTAAAAATACAAAAATTATCTGGGCATGGCGGTGCACACCTGTAATCCCAGCTACTTGGGAGGCTGAGAATCGCTTGAACCCAGGAGGCAGAGGTTGTAGTGAGCCGAGATTGCACCACTGCACTCCAGCCTGGGTGACAGAGCAAGACTCCAACTGAAAAAAAGAAAAAAAAATGTAAAGGAAAATATGAATATAATGAGGAGAGAGATGACACATATAAAAATAATACAATTGGAACTTTTACACTGAAAAATGCAATATCTGAAATGAAAAAATTAATCAGACGGGTTTAAGAATAGATTAGATACTATAGAAGAAAAGATCAATAAACTTGAAGGCATAGCATTAGAAATTATCCAAACTGAAGCATATAGAAGGAAAAAAGAAAAAATAGGGCCTCAGCGATATGTGGAATAATATTATGCAGACTTTCACAAATGTATTTGAATTTCTGAGAAAAGGGAGGGCAGGAAGGCAGAAAAAGTATATTTGGAAAGATAATTTCTGAAATATCTCCAAATTAGATGAAAACTATAAACTCATAGATCCAAGAAGCTCAACAAATTGCAAGCAAGATAACTCCCCAAAAAACTATACCAAAGCACATCTTAAACTGCTAAAAACAAGTGATAAAAAGAGAAGAATCTCAAAAGCAGGCAGAGAATAAAAGACACATTACTTACAGGGAAATAAACTTAAAAATATCTGCTAGAAAAGAATGAATTTTACAGTGCCAAAAGAACAAAAAGAAGTCAATCTAGAATTCTACATTCAATGATAATGTCCTTTGATAAATTAATATGAAATAAAAAATTTTCAAACAGACATTGAAAAAAATTATCACCAGAAGAACTTCATTTCAAGAAATACAAAAGGACGTCTCAGGCTGAAGGAAAATTAAAACCAGAGAGAAATCAGAAGTGCTAAATATGTGGATAAATATAAAATAATATTTTCTCTTTTTAAAATTTCCTTGAAAAAGAATTGACTTTTTAAAGCAAAGATAATAACAATGTATTGTGAAATTCATAATACATAAAAATAAAGGCTATGACAACAAGAGCACAAAGAATGAGAGGGTGGAAATAGAAATATCTATTGGAAGGTTATTATATTTGAAGTAGTACAATATTATTTGAAGGTGAATGTGTTAAGTTAAAGTTGAAGATTATAAATTCTAGAAAAGACCAGGCTTGGTGGCTCATACCTGTAATCCCAGTACTTTGGGAGGCCAAGGCAGGTGGATCACCTGAGGTTAGGAGTTCAAGACCAGCCTGGCCAACATGGTGCAAGCCCATCTCCACTAAAAATATAAAAAATTAGCCGGGCATGGGGGCGAGCACCTGTAATCCCAGCTACCCAGGAGGCTGAGGCAGGAGAATCGCTTGTACCCGGGAGGCAGAGATTGCAGTGAGCTGAGATTGCGCCATTGCACTCCAGGCTGGGCAACAGAGTGAGACTCCATTAAAAAAAAAATCCTAGGTAAAGTATCAAAAATAAATAAATAAATAAATAACCAAAGAAGTGTAGCCAATAAGCTACTCTTACAGATTAAATGGAATACTAAAACATAGTCAATTAGTCTAAAACAAGGAAAAAAGGGACATAGAACAGATGTGGCAAACAGAAAACAAATAGCCAAATAGTAGATTTAAAGGTAACCATGTTATTAATTACAGGAACTATAAATGTCCAAACACCCCCATTTAAAAAGCAGAGATTGTCAGGATTTTTAAAAGGAAGACTCAATGATGCTGTCTACAAAAACCAGTATTTTAAATATGAAGACTAACATAGGTTAAAAGTAAAAGGATAGAAAAAAACATATAACAAGAAAACACTATTTATAAGAAAATTGGAGTGGATTTCTTAATATCAGACAAAATCAACTTCAGGACTACAAATATTAGTGGAAAAATTGTTGAAGCTGGGTGACTGATAAAGGACAGTTCATGATACTGTTCTATCTACTTTTGTTTATTGTTGAGATTTTTTATAATATAATAATAAAATTGAGAAGTGAGAAATGTGTTAAGACAATCAAACAAGACTCTTGTGTGTGTGTGTGTGTGTGTGCGTGTGTGTGTGTGTGTATGTCTGTTTGCACTGAATATACTCATCACTTATTTTGGTCACCCATTTTGAGACAAAAATAGCTTTACTATTTGTGCATTAGCAGCCTTATATTATAGACACCAACCTTTTTTTCCTTTATTACTCTAATTTCTCTTATAATGATTAGAATACACACATTTTTGAAATAATGACACTTAGGGGCATTGGGGGGGTTAATAATTCTCCTGGTGAATGTGGGTATTAAGTTCTGGAAAACAGTGGTGGATTTTAGTTTTATAGAGTTCCTAGAATTACTACTTATTGAAACACTGTTTGGAACTCATATTTTATAGCTATTTTTTCAAATAATACAGAACAGAAAAGAATGCTTTTTGTTATTAACATAATGTTTTTCTTTCTTTTTTCACAAAAAAGAAAAGCAATTTGATAAAAAGGCATATAATTTACATGACAATAAAACACATCACAAGTGTTATAAATAACATTTAGCCCAGTATTGAAAGGATTTTATCATTTAACTTCCTTTCTCTCTATTATTTTTTATTCTTACAATAATTTCATACAGTTTATCACAGATAGGTATTATTTTATTTTCAATCTCAGCAAGGTTTTGTAGATAAGCACCTAAGCTATTCTCATATTCAGAAGTCAGAAACAAAATATGTCTATATGTATTTTCTTTTCTAGTTCACTAGTTTTCACTCAAATTTCCATCAGAAACTGAAGGATAATATTAAACACAATTATACCAAATATACTGCCTCAGACACACAGCATTTTTTGTTACACAGTAATTTTAACATTGTATATTTTCATGAAACCATACAAAGCCCTTTGATATGGTAATTCATTAACATTTATTTAGCAAATATCATGTGCCAAGCACTTTCATGAACAGGAACATAGCTTTGTTTTAATTTATTCCCTGATTTGTTTTGACAAGGATTTTTTAAATGTTTTAAAAGATACATTGGATATAACTTGATTGCATACATTTTCCAGCCAGGGATCATCTTAATGTCTAAGTCAGAACACAACATTGCACACCTCTGCTCAAAACTTTCCAAGAGCTTCCTTTCCCTCCCAGGAAAGAGCCTGCCAGTTGCTTACATTACTCACATTCGTGGTTCTCAATCCTGGCTGCATATTAGAATTACCTAGGGCCCTTTTAAAACCTGCCGAAGTTTAGGTCCTATTTCAACCCAGTGAAGTCAGGATTGGTTGCATCAAGTTGGGGGTTCTCCAGGTGGATTCAAATGTGCAGTCAGGGTTCAGAACCTCTATCCTGTACCCATCAAGCTTTATCCAACACATACAATCTTCCCCCATCCCTCCATCTCCCAAAACCTCTTCTCCTACAACTTTCCCCACAACCCATTTCTCTCTAGCCACACTGGCTCCTCAAGGATCTTCCAACATGCTGGGCATACTCCCAGATCAAGGCCTTGGCCTCAACTAATCCCTCTACCTACAATTCTCCCAATCACAAGTCTTGCTCCCTCATTTCTTTCAGGTCTTTGCTCAAATTCATCTTTGCATTGAGGGTTCCCTGTCTCTGCTTTTTAAACCGTACCCTCCTCCCACCATGCTCTGATACTCCCTAATCTCCCTGTCCTGCTTTATTTTGATTGGCAGCACTTGTCACCATCTGATTTATTATACCTTTTATTTATGCATTTGTTTACTATTTCTCTCTGTGTGTCTGTAATTGCCACATCTTCCCACTCCCCAAAACTAAGTGGTCTAAGCGGGGCTTTGTCTGTTCTGTTCACAACTATATTCTCAGGACCTAGGACAATGCCTGCCACTTATTTGGCACACAATTGCCTATTTGTTGAATGAATTTAGAGCAAACAAAAAAAACAACACCCTCTATAGGAAAATAGCATGAGCCATTTCACAGCAATCTTTACCACAACACTAGGAAGTAGATATTTGTAATTTTGTTCTCAGTCTCCGTCCTTCTCCAGTCACCTCACGTTACTATAGAAGAGATACTTTTCTGGACCACCATGCATTTCGCTGCTCATTGCCATCTGCAGTTCCAAATCTATTGTTATTTTCATATGATGCTCTTGGCTCCACACCACCATCAGGAGGAAGTGAATGTGGGGTAGACCACACATTCAAGCTTGGATTCACCACTCACCCCCTTACATATGAGTACAGATGTATCACACTTCGGTGAAGTCTTGGGGAAGAAGAGAAAGATGTTTACATTAAGGGAGTGCAAAAATAGACTTGAATATCAGACTTCTTTTTCCTAAACGTTCTCTATTGGTTCACCTTAATTAAAACTGGCTTTCTTTTCACACAGGCTCCAGGCTTCAGTTGTGGTCATTTGCTTCTCGTTTCTTCTCTTCTCTCTCCCGTGTTCTCCCTCATCCCTAATTTCTGTTTACTTCTTCATTGAGTACAGTTTAGCCTTCTCTTTAGTTAAAATTTTTCCTTCCGATACATACTGTTAGGCACTACTTGCACTTACAACTCTTTGTTAAGATAATTTCCTAAATAAAAAGAGCTCTCCTCCACTTTAAGAAGAATTATGGTAGCCAAACATAGAATTAATTTTTCTCTGTTAAAACTGGTTATGCATAAAGGCTGGGTGCAGTTGATCATGCCTGCAATCCTCACACTTTGGGAGGCCAAGATAGGAGGATCACTTGAGCCTAGGAGTTCAAAACCAGCCTGGACAATATAGCAAGACCCCATGGCTCAAAAACACTGCCTTAAAAAAAATTAGCCAGGCGTAGTGGTGTGTGCCTTAGTCCTAGCTACTCAGGAGGCTGAGGCAGGAAAATCACTTGAACCCAAGCGTTCAAAGTTACAGTGCATGATTGTGCCACTACATTCTAGCCTGGGTAAAAAAGCAAGATCCTGTCTCTATTTTTTATTTTTTTTTAATTTTTATTTATTTATTTATTTTTTGAGACGGAGTCTCACGCTGTTGCCCAGGCTGGAGTGCAGTGGCGTGATCTCGGCTCACTGCAAGCTCCGCCTCCCGGGTTCCCGCCATTCTCCTGCCTCAGCCTCCTGAGTAGCTGGGACTACAGGCGCCCGCCACCGCGCCCAGCTAATTTTTTGTATTTTTAGTAGAGACGGGGTTTCACTGTGGTCTCGATCTCCTGACCTTGTGATCCGCCCGCCTCGGCCTCCCAAAGTGCTGGGATTACAGGCTTGAGCCACCGCGCCCGGCCTCTGTCTCTATTTTTAAAAACTATATACAAAGAAGAGAAAGAAAGAGGTTAAGTGACTTCCTCAAGGTAAAATATCTAGTAATTAGAGTTCAAACCTAGATGGTCTGTGATACCTGTATTTCTTAATTTGCTGATGATAAGAAAAAAAAAAAAGCCCTGGGTTTGGTAGACATTAGTATTGCCATTTCACAGGAAAAGATACCGGCTCATCTTATTCAGCTTTGTTTATAAATAAAAAGACACTGATCTTTTCATTATATCACATTGTAACAGAAGCTGAAATACCTTATGTTGAGAAATTGTAAGTTTGGTTTATATAACAAATATAACTGTAATGCTCTATTTTGAGGAACTATAAATTTAGGGAGATATATAATTATAGCCTACAGTTATATAGCATTTGCCAGGTAAACAGGCACTCTTTTAAGCATTCTACATGTGTTAAGTATATAAGTCATATAACCTATATGACAACCCCATGAGGTGGGAGTTATTATTATCCTCATTTTATAGTCACACAGCTAGTAAATGGTAGAGCTGGGATTTTAAACCAGGTACTTTGATTCCAGAGTATGTGTTCTTTATCACTCTGTAATATGAAGAAACAACTCCTACTTTAAATTCCAACCCTGCCCACACATTTGAGGATTTACTATATGCCAGGCTATTCTAAGTGCTTTACATATTGTGTTAATCCATTTAATCTGCCATTCCAAAATACCTGAGACTGGGTGATTTATAAAGAACAGGAATTTATTTCTCACAGTTCCGGAGGCTGGCAATTCTAAGGTCAAGGTGCCAGCAGATTTGGTGTCTGGTGAGGGCAGCTCCCTGCTTCCAAGTAGGTGCCCTGAACACTGTGTCTTATGGTAGAGAACAAAATGGACAAAAGGGAGCTAGCTAGTTCCTTCGGGCCCTTTCATAAGGGCACTAATCCATTCATGAAGGCAGTGCTATCAGGACCTAATCACCTCCTAAAAGCCCCACCACTTAATGCTATCACACTGGCAATTCAGTTTCAACACATGAATTTTAAGGGGCATTCAGACATATGTTGTGTCATTTAATTCTTACAAAGTCCTGGTGAGGTAGGCATTATCACCCACATTTTACAAATATGGAAACTAAGGCTCAAAGAGCTAAATTACTCATATATGCTAATGGAGCAAATAGATGGTGAGCCAACACTTGAATCCATGTCTTACTATATTATAATATATTCTCTTTTCAGAATACATAGTGCATCTAGAAACGTACACATACAAATACATACAAAATACTTGGAATCCAAGTTCTCAGTGAACTTACATATTAAAAAAGAAATGTGTGAACTTTTGATTTTGTTTTCAATTTTTAAAAATACAATAAAAATGATTGGAACCCTGTTTTTCTCTTGACCTTAAGGGAAAAGATGCTGTCCTGTTTTTTGTATCTCAATACTAAGCACGGTGCTGGTGAATGAAAGAGCAAATATTCATTCCCATGAATAGGGATTTACTTCTTAAATCCTGAATTTTGGATATGATGGACTCCTAAAAATGAGGTTTGTGCTTTAAACGTGATAGATATTGGAAGTTATCATATAAGCAGAAGAGATACCGTAATATTTGGAAGGTATTTAGCTTCACAAATAAATTAGCTGTAGACATTTGGCTAAATGAGATCTAGCCGAATAATATGTCTGAAATAAAATGGGCTATTAATATGGGGAATTTGGTCAAAGAAACTGCTTTTTGGGCTAGGGAGAAAATGATCATAGTCAACAAGAGAGTTTAAGATTGTGTGCGTATTTTTAAAAAGAAAGGGGATGATAAAAGGGTTCTGAACACAGGATGATGTCAACCTGGAAAGAGTGCTTGGAAAATAGGACCTGATGGAGAGTAAGAGTAGTGTTTCTATGTGAGTTTCTACAATGAACTATGCTGGGCAGGAGGCTAGGATGGGGTGGTGGGAACTGTGGTCCCCAAATATGTCAACATCCTAATCTGAAACCTGTGGATGTGTTACTTCATATGGCAAAAGGGTCTGCAGATGTGATTAAGTTAAGTATATAGATGGTGAGATTATCCTTGTGTGCCCAATATCATTACAAGGGTACTTGTAACTGGAAAATGGCAGCAACAGAGTTAGAGAAGGAGATGTGACATCAGAAGCAGAGACTGAGGTGATGAACTTTAAAGATAAAGGAAAGGATCACAAGTCAGGGAATGCAGACAGCCTCTAGAAACTGGAAAGGGCAAGGAAACAGTTTCTTCTCTAGAGCCTCCAGATGGAATGCAGTTCTGCCTACACTTTAATTATGGACCTATTTAATTTAATTTAATTGTGAGACCCATTTTGGACTTCTGAGTTCCAGAACCATAAAACAATAAATGTGTTATTTTAAGACACCAATTGTGTGGCAATTTGTTACAAGAGCAATAGGAAACTAATTCAGAAGCCAAGTTATCAATCATCATCATGGTCAAAGAAGCAGTTTTTAAAGAAGACAAGGCTGAGCAAGCAAAAGAATATATCACTAAGAATAAGATTAATAAGTAGCGCTAGGTAAAATTTCCATATATACAAAATAAAAGACAAATGATGACATACTGTGAAAAATGCCTGCAATAAACATGGCAGAAAAGAAATGCCATTATTATTGATAAAGAGCTTTTCCAAATTAAAAAAAAAAAGGCATCCTTATGGCAAAATAAGCAAAGGACAAAAATACATAATACCCAGGAAGAGTACAAATGGTAATAAGTATATGTTTAAAAAGTAATCTCATTTCTTTTTTTTATTATTATACTTTAAGTTCTAGGGTACATGTGCACAACGTGCAAGTTTGTTACATATGTATACATGTGCCATGTTGGTGTGCTGCACCCATTAACTTGTCATTTACATTAGGTATATCTCCTAATGCTATCCCTCCCCACTCCCCCTTCCCCACAATAGGCCCCGGTGTGTGATGTTCTCCTTCCTGTGTCCAAGTGATATTGTTCAATTCCCACCTATAAGTGAGAACATGCGGTGTTTAGTTTTCTGTTCTTGCAATAGTTTGCTGAGAGTGATGGTTTCCATCTGCATCCATGTCCCTACAAAGGACACGAAATCATCCTTTTTTATGGCTGCATAGTATTCCATGGTGCATATGTGCCACATTTTCTTAATCCAGTCTGTCACTGATGGACATTTGGGTTGATTCCAATTCTTTGCTATTGTGAATAGTGCTGCAATAAACGTATGCTGCATGTGTTTTTATAGCAGCATGATTTATAATCCTTTGGATATATCCCCAGTGATGGGATGGCTGGGTCAAATGGTATTTCTAGTTCTAGATCCTTGAGGAATCACCACACTGTTTTCCACAATGGTTGAACTAGTTTACAGTCCCACCAACAGTGTAAAAGTGTTCCTATTTCTCCACATCCTCTCCAGTACCTATTGCTTCCTGATTTTTTAATGATTGCCATCCTCACTGGTGTGAGATGGTATCTCATTGTGGTTTTGATTTGCATTTCTCTGATGGCAAGTAATGATGAGCATTTTTTCATGTGTCTGTTGGCTGTATGAATGTCTTCTTTTGAGAAGTGTCTGTTCATGTCCTTTGCCCACTTTTTGATGGTGGTGTTTGTTTTTTTCTTGTAAATTTGTTTGAGTTCTTTGTAGGATCTGGATATTAGTCCCTTGTCAGATGAGTAGATTGCAAAAATTTCCTCCCATTCTGTAGGTTGCCTGTTCACTCTGATGGTAGTTTCTTTTGCTGTGCAGAAGCTCTTTAGTTTAATTAGATTCCATTTGTCAATTTTGGCTTTTGTTGCCATTGCTTTTGGTGTTTTAGACATGAAGTCCTTGCCCATGCCTATGTCCTGAATGGTATTACCTAGGTTTTCTTCTAGGGTTTTTATGGTTTTAGGTCTAACATTTAAGTCTCTGATCCATCTTGAATTAATTTTTGTATAAGGAGTAAGGAAAGGATCCAGTTTCAGCTTTATACTTACGGCTAGCCAATTTTCCCAGCACCATTTATTAAATAGGGAATCCTTTCCCCATTTCTTGTTTTTGTCAGGTTTGTCAAAGATCAGATGGCTGTAGATGTGTGGTATTATTTCTGAGGGCTCTGTTCTGTTCCATTGGTCTATATCTCTGTTTTGGTACTAGTACCATGCTGTTTTGGTTACTGTAGCCTTGTAGTATAGTTTGAAGTCAGGTAGCGTGATGCCTCCAGCTTTGTTCTTTTGGCTTAGGATTGTCTTGGCATTGTGGGCTCTTTTTTGGTTCCATGTGAATTTTAAAGCAGTTTTTTCCAATTCTGTGAAGAAAGTCATTGGTAGCTTAATGGGAATGGCATTGAATCTATAAATTACCTTGGGCAGTATGGCCATTTTCACAGTATTGATTCTTCCTATCCGTGAGCATGGTATGTTCTTCCATTTGTTGTGTCCTCTTTTATTTCACTGAGCAGTGGTTTGTAGTTCTTCTTGAAGAGGTCCTTTACATCCCTTGTAAGCTGGATTCCAAGGTATTTTATTCTCTTTGAAGCTATTGTGAATGGGAGTTCATTCATGATTTGACTCTCTGTCTGTTACTGGTGTATAAGAATGCTTGTGATTTTTGCACATTGATTTTATATCCTGAGACTTCGCTGAAGTTGCTTATCAGGTTAAGGAGATTTTGGGCTGAGACGATGGGGTTTTCTAAATATACAATCATGTCATCTGCATACAGGCACAATCTGACTTCTTCTTTTCCTAACTGAATACCCTTTATTTCTTTCTCTTGCCTGACTGCCCTAGCCAGAACTTCCAACACTATGTTGAATAGGAGTGGTGAGAGAGGGCATCCCTGTCTTGTGCAGTTTTCAAAGGGAATGCTTCCAGTTGTTGCCCATTCAGTATGATATTGGCTGTGAGTTTGTCATAAATAGCTCTTATTATTTTGAGATATGTTCCATCAATACCAAATTTGTTGAGAGTTTTTAGCATGAAGGGCTGTTGAATTTCGTAAAAGGCCTTTTCTGCATCTTTTGAGATAATCATGTGGTTTTTGTCTTTGGTTGTGTTTATATGCTAGATTACATTTATTGCTTTGCATATGTTGAACCAGCCTTGCATCCCAGGGATGAAGCCCATTTGATCATGGTGGATGAGCTTTTTGATGTGCTGCTGGATTCGGTTTGCCAGTATTTTATCGAGGATTTTTGCATCGATGTTCATTAGGGATATTGGTCTAAAATTCTCTTTTTTTGTTGTATCTCTGTCAGGCTTTGGTATCAGGATGATGTTGGCCTCATAAAATGAGTTAGGGAGGATTCCCTCTTTTTCTATTGATTGGAATAGTTTCAGAAGGAATGGTACCAGCTCCTCCTTGTACCTCTGGTAGAATTCGGCTGTGAATTCGTGTGGTCCTGGACTTTTTTTTGGTTGGTAGGCTATTAATTATTGCCTCAATTTCAGAGCCTGCTATTGGTCTATTCAGGGATTCAATTTCTTCCTGGTTTAATCTTGGGAGAGTGTAAATGTCCAGGAAATTATCCTTTTCTTCTAGGTTTTCCAGTTTATTTGTGTAGCAGTGTTTATAGTATTCTCTGATGGTAGTTTGTATTTCTGTGGGGTCGGTGGTGATATCCCCTTTATCATTTTTTATTGCATCTATTTGATTCTTCTCTCTTTTCTTCTTCATTAGTGTTGCTAGCAGTCTATCAATTTTGTTGATCTTTTCAAAAAACCAGCTCCTGGATTCATTGATTTTTTGGAGGGTTTTTTTGTGTCTCTATCTCCTTCAATTCTGCTCTGATCTTAGTTATTTCTTGCCTTCTGCTAGCTTTTGAATGTGTTTGCTCTTGCTTCTCTAGTTCTTTTAATTGTGATGTTAGGGTGTCAATTTTAGATCTTTCCTGTTTTCTCTTGTGGGCATTTAGTGCTATAAATTTCCCTCTACACACTGCTTTAAATGTGTCCCAGAGATTCTGGTACGTTGTACCTTTGTTCTCATTGGTTTCAAAGAACATCTTTATTTCTGCCTTCATTTTGTTATGTACCCAGTAGCCATTCAGGAGCAGGTTGTTCAGTTTCCGTGTAGTTGAGTGGTTTTGATTAAGTTTCTTAGTCCTGAGTTCTAGTTTGATTGCACTGTGGTCTGAGAGACAGTTTGTTATAATCTCTGTTCTTTTACATTTGCTGAGGAGTGTTTTACTTCCAATTATGTGGTCAATTTTGGAATAAGTGTGATGTGGTGCTGAGAAGAATGTATATTCTGTTGATGTGGGGTGGAGAGTTTTGTAGATGTCTATTAGGTCCACTTGGTGCAGAGTTGAGTTCAATTCCTGGATATCCTTGCTAACTTTCTGTCTCTTTGATCTGTCAAATGTTGACAGTGGGGTGTTAAAGTCTCCCATTATTATTGTATGGGAGTCTAAGTCTCTTTGTAGGTCTCTAAGGACTTGCTTTATGAATCTGGGTGCTCCTGTATTGGGTGCATACATATTTAGGATAGTTAGCTCTTCCTGATGAATTGATCCCTTTACCATTATGTAATGGACTTCTTTGTCTCTTTTGATCTTTGATGGTTTAAAGTCTGTTTTATCAGAGACTAGGATTGCAATCCCTGCTTTTTTTTTGTTTTCCATTTGCTTGGTAGATCTTCCTCCATTGCTTTATTTTGAGCCTGTGTGTGTCTCTTCATGTGAGATGGGTCTCCTGAATGCAGCAAACTGATGGGTCTTGACTCTTTATCCAGTTTGCCAGTCTGTGTCTTTTAATTGGACCATTTATTCCATTTAAATTTAAGGTTAATATTGTTATATGTGAACTTGATCCTGTCATTATGATATTAGCTGGTTATTTTGCTCATTAGTTGATGCAGTTTCTTCCTAGCATCGATGGACTTTACATTTTGGCATGCTTTTGCAATGGCTGGTACTGGTTATTCCTTTCCATATTTAGTGCTTCCTTCAGGATCTCTTGTAGGGCAGGCCTGGTGGTGACAAAATCTCTAAGCATTTGCCTATCTGTAAAGGATTTTATTTCTCCTTCACTTCTGAAACTTAGTTTGGCTGGATATGAAATTCTGGGTTGAAAATTCTTTTCTTTGAGTATATTGAATATTGGCCCCCACTCTCTTCTGGCTTGGAGAGTTTCTGCCGAGAGATCTGCTGTTAGTCTGATGGGCTTCCCTTTGTGAGTAACCCAACCTTTCTCTCTGGCTGCCCTTAACATTTTTTCCTTCCTTTCAACTTTGGTAAACCTGACAATTATGTGTGTTGGAGTTGCTCTTCTCGAGGAGCCTCTTTGTGGCATTCTCTGTATTTCCTGAATTTGAATGTTGTCCTGCCTTACTTGGTGGGGGAAGTTCTCCTGGACGATATCCTGCAGAGTGTTTTCCATCTTGGTTCTATTTTCCCCGTCACTTTCAGGCACACCAGTCAGACGTAGATTTGGTCTTTTCACATAATCCCATATTTCTTGGGGGCTTTGTTCATTTCTTTTTACTCTTTTTTCTCTACACTTCTCTTCTCACTTCATTTCATTCATTTGATCTTCAATCACTGATAGTCTTTCTTCCAGTTGATCAAGTCAGTTACTGAAGCTTGTGCATTTGTCACGTAGTTCTTGTGTCATGATTTTCATGTCTATCAGTTCTTTTAAGGTCTTCTCTGCATTGATTATTCTAGTTATCCATTCAGCCATTCTTTTTTCAAGGTTTTTAGTTTCTTTACACTGGATCCGTGGTTCCTCCTTTAGCTCTGAGAAGTTTGATTGACTGAAGCCTTCTTCTCTCAACTCATCAAAGTAATTCTCTGTCCAGCTTTGTTCCGTTGCTGGCGATGAGGTGCATTCCTTTGGAGGGGGATATGTGCTCTGATTTTTTGAATTTCCAGCTTTTCTGCACTGCTTTTTCCCCATCTTTGTGGTTTTATCTGCCTTTGGTCTTTGATGATGGCGATGTACTGATAAGGTTTGTTGTGGGTGTCCTTTCTATTTGTTAGTTTTCCTTCTAACAGATAGGACCCTCAGCTGCAGGTCTGTTGGAGTTTGCTTGAGGTCCACTCCAGACCCTGTTTGCCTGGGTATCAGTAGCGGAGGTTGCAGAAGATAGAATATTGCTGAACAGTGAGTGTTGCTGTCTGATTCTTGCTCTGGAAGCTTCGTCTCAGGGGTGTAGCCAGCTGTGTGAGGTGTGAGGTGTTGGTCTGCACCTAGTGGGGATGTCTCCCAGTTAGGCTACTCAGGGGTCAGGCAGTCTGTCCGTTCTCAGATCTCAACCTCCGTGCTGGGAGAACCACTTCTCTCTTCAAAGCTGTCAGACAGGGACTTTTACATCTGCAGAGGTTTCTGCTGGTTTTTGTTTAGCTATGCCCGTCCCCGGAGGTGGAGTCTACAGAGGCAGGCAGGCCTCCTTGAGCTGTGCTGGGCTCCACCCAATTCGAGCTTCCTGGTGGCTTTGTTTACCTACTTAAGCCTCAGCAATGGCGGGCGCCCCTCTCCTAGCTTCGCTGCCACCTTGCAGTTAGATCTCAGACTGCTGTGCTAGCAATGAGGGAGGCTCTGTGGGCATGGGACCCTCTGAGCCAGGTGTGGGATATAATCTCCTGGTGTGCCGTTTGCTAAGACCCTTGGTAAAGAGCAGTATTAGGGTGGGAATTACCCGATTTTCCAGGTGTTGTGTGTCTCAATTTCCCTTGGCTAGGAAAAGGAATTCCCTTCCCCCTTGCGCTTCCCAGGTGAGGCAATGCCTCGCCCTGCTTCCGCTCTAGCTGGTCGGGCTGCACCAGCTGACCAGCACTGATTGTCTGGCACTCCTCAGTGAGATGAACCCGGTACCTCAGTTGAAAATGCAGGAATCACCTGTCTTCTGTGTCACTCACGCTGGGAGCTGGAGGCTGGAGCTATTCCTATTCAGCCATCTTGGGTGCCCCCCCACCAAAAGTAATCTCATTTCAAATGAAGAAATGCAAATTGAAACAAGACTGTGATACCATTTTTAATTTACAAAACTGGAGCAGGCTTTAAAAAAAAATCATATTCAAAGTTAGCAAGAATTCCAATAGACTGGTAGTCTTAGCCACTGCTGATGAAAGCGTTTAGTCATGAGCTCTTTTTGAAAAATGATTTACTAATATTTATTAAAAGGTTTTAAAATGTTTACATTGTTTGATCCAGTAACTCTGCATTTAGGGATTGGGCTGGTAATTGTTTTGCCTCATCCACGTCTCTATTCCACCACCTCTTTGTCCTACTCTATGTCTTGTATAGATTAGCTTCACAAGCTTCCTTGCTCTCTAGCTTCTAGTAGGGTTTAGACAATAAAAACACTTAAAGGAGCTCAGAGGGAACAAAGGAGATTTGGGAGTTATTATTCCCCCCAACTGCTCCCTCCTTGCAGCTGTAGTTTTGTGAGTGGCATCATTCCTCTAAGCCAGTCCTTCTCAAACTTGAGTGCATCGGAATCATCTTGGGGCTTTTTTCCTAACTCAGTAGGATGGAGACAGGGCCCAGGAATTTGCATTTTCAACAGGTTCCAGATATTTCTGATGCTGCTGATCACAACACTACATTTGGAGAAGCACAGCAGTAAAGCCACAGTTCTCCTGGGACAGTCTCTATTCCTCAGCTGAGACTTTCTCTGTGTTCCAGTGACCCTATAGCCTCCCTTTTCTCCTTCAGATCTCGGTGCAGATAAGGACTTCTTTGACAATCCCTGAATGTTTCACCATTCCTTGTTGATTCCCTTATAATCCTGTCCACACCTCTTGTAATCAGTCCCTTCATTTAATTCTCTTGAATTGAACACTTTGAACATTGCCATTAGTTTCCTGCTAAAACCCTGGCTTTCATAGAAATTTGTCCTGGGGAAATAATCAAAGATGAAGACACAGACTCAAGTGTAAGGATTTTTTTTTCAGCATAATTTGCAATAGCAAAAATATTAGAAACAAGGTATACGTTCAACAACAGGGGAAACTTAGAATATTATACACTTATGAGTGACTAATTACATAACCATACTGACTAATGTGTGGAATACTCATGATGAAATGTTTAAATGAGAATAAGATATAAAACTACACTTAGAGAACATTCCCAATTTTGTAATTATGTGTTGATATGCTTGTATAAGGTTTAAATTGAGGTGAAATTGGAAAGAAAGTGTAGTTTACTTGACAATGACTACAGACACAGTTTATTGAAGGAAGATTTGCTTTGCTGGTATATTTGTATTTTTCTGATTGAATATTTTGAACCAAAAGTATAATTCCTACTTAAATTTTTTTCTCTTTTATTTCCAACTGGTATCAGCATGAATACCACATTTTACATAAACTATAAATATGCTTAAATAGAAAAGAGTCAGAATTCTATTCTAGCAATGGAATTAATTCCTTATGTCCAACCATTTTCTATATGACCCTTTTTAACACATGGATTCAGACAAATGTAATCCACAAATATTTACTGTGAGCCTGCCCTCAAAAAATTGACACTCTAGGAAGAAACATAAGACACAAGGATGCAATGTGGAATAGTAGGAAAAATGCAACTTGGAATGAAAACACCAGAGTTGGAGTCTGGGCTATATCATAATAACAATTAAGCAGTTCATAAAATCTTTTGCAGAGGATATAGTAGAATGTAAATTATAAAGCTCAATTATGTAATCAAGGAATCATGAAAAGCTTTTTAATTAGAGTCTAAATCTCTGTGGCATGCATAATGGCACGTATGTGTTTACTAAGTCAGAGTTAACATTAGTCTGTCCTTTTAATTCTTCTCCAATTCAGAACAGATATACACATTGTTCTCACTGCATAGGCATAATTACAAAAGTTTTGGAATATTGGTTACATTGAAAATGAATATTCAAAAACCAGAGCTGATGGTTAAAACAGAGGTGGCATTATTCTTAGAAGGGAAACTCAGAATACCCTGACTCTTAATTATGGTGAGTTTTCATAAAGAAGACTGGAAAGGCTGCTTAGGAATCTAGCTTATGAAAAGAAAATGTGCAGTACAACATTGGTGTGGTCCAGAGATAAAATGATAAAGAAAAATTGTACAGCAGAGAGATGATACAATAGCGGACTAATGGCATCAAGCTGATATTGACTGAAGGGTTCAGATAAAATTTGAATGTAGGAAAAAATGGAATATCAAATTGAGGGATATGAGCAACTAAAATGTGACGATAGTTCCAATTCTGATATTTTCTGTCTTCATTACAGCATCCTGATATTCTAATTATCCCATTCTTTCATGCCCACCAAACCTACTATTTGTACAAATAATAAACTCTAGTTCTTTACTTTTCTCTGTTCTTTCAGAACACCTACCTACCCACTGCAACCCATTTGCCTTCCTACCCAGTATGACCCTATGGCAAGCCTTGTTAGTAGAACACTTGTTTGAACATTGACCTGGACTCTGTGGCATAGCCTGTTTGCCAGTCTTCAAGCATAGGAAATCTCCACTGAATATTTTCTTTGCTCATACTCAAAAGCTGCCAGGCCTGGCTATAGAATCACAGAACTTTTGCCTAAAATGGTGATAAGAACACAATAAAAATTCTCTTCTGAATTCCCACCAAACTAACCAGGAAAATATATGAAATGAGAGAAATTGTTTATGAACATAAGGCAAAATAAAAGATAGAGTCAGATTTGTTAAGAAACAAAATTATCCTTCTTACCTACCTGTGAAGTAGGATTGAAATATGACAACCTTTCTTCCTGAACATTTACTCATGGCCACAGTGACCATGACTCAGTAACTAAAGTTATCAAAGTTCTACTTATTCTTAGTTACCTAGGTCATTTATTATCACACAGGGAAGTAATAGGGTGGCATTTTCAGGTATCCAAGGACTCAGAAACCAGATTGTCTTCCCAAATAAATATCCTGAATGCCTACTGTAGGACCCCAAGATATTAATCAAAATTTAGATTCAAGAAAAAAAAGTGGCGTAAGTGATCAATAAGATTAGTTAAATATACAGAGATAAATTGAATTTATACAAATGGTCTATAAATGTGAAATAAAGCTACTTGGAACATATTATTTATACTATTTAGTACAAAGACAATTATGCAGTTTATGACTACATTTTAAATGAAAGAGAAAAACAAAAACACAGGAGAGAAAGGAGGAACTTCACAAAGGGAGACAAAGCTCTGGGTGAAATGTTTCTCAGAAAACTCAAGTTCTTACCTTGTCCTTGATTTTAATAATTAGATGCTAATGGCCTAAGAATGGTTTAATGGAAAGAGGATGCTTCTTTCTCAATTATTGCAGAGAAAAAGAGCAAATTAATAGTCCATACCTAAGAAGAGGAAAGAGATTAAAACTTAAGAAGTATAAAATAAGACATTTTATTTCTGTAACAATTAAAATGGCCGTTTACTGATTTTTCTGCCCTGCACCTCTGCATTTTTCTGGGAAAAGCACTCCATTCCCCCATTCCCACTGGAATCATAGACTCCAAATGGAGATAATGTGGTTTTTAGATGATCTTATTTCCCCAGTCTAGATAATCTAGAAGTGACCCTCTAACTTAAGCTGAGTCAATCATAGAACCTCATCTTCCTCACCCACTTGCCATCTGGCCCTATAAACTGGTACAGCACAGAGGCATATAGACACCTGGCACAAACTGTGACCATCACGCTCCTTCTTCAGGGTTTGTTCAACTGGGTCTGCGGGGAGGCAAGAGATAAAGCCGAGAGATGTCTGACGTAGTGTATGTGGAGAAAACTAATCAGAGAGAAGCAAAGAAGGGAGGCCGAGTAAGAGAATACTGGTGGTATTAAGTGTCTGGTTCAATGGGTCTCTAGCTGCACTCGTGTAGGAGCCAGTGAATTTCCATTTTGCCTAAGCTAATTTGAGATAAGTGTCTACATCTTGCAACCATATACTACGCAAATGGAAGAATTATGATTGTAAATGTAAATGAGCTTAATTCTTTTAGCAAAAAGTCAAAGACTCAGATTGGAATGGAAAATGAAATCTAGTTATTTAAAGAAAGGCATCTAAAATAAAAGATTACAAAAAGATTAAAATAAAATAATTTGTAAATACAAACCAGACAGATATAGAAGGCAAATATAATTCAAAGCTGAAAGCATTCAATAGAAAAAGTATTGTCCCTTGGTATGAATTAATAGTGCGCTCCATGCAAAAGACATAGTAGGGCTGATGTAGCAGCTTAAGAATGTCTTCAGGGTACTTTTCTATTTCTGTTTTACCATCCTTGGCATGTGGCTCTCATTCTGGTTACAAGATGGATGCTTTAGCTTCAGACATCACTTCTGTGTTCCAGGCAGAAAAAAGAAGGGAGAAACAAAGCAGAAGGGATGGCATCTTAATTAAGAAAGTAAAACTTTCTAGGAATCACTGGCAGGCTTCTGTTTTACATTTCATTGTTAAGAAGTACATCATACAGCCACCCATAGTCGCAGTGGAGGCCAAGCAGAGCACACTGACACCCCCAAGTTATAATTCTGTTACCAAAAAAAAGGAGAGAATGGAAACTGCAAAGGCAACTTGTAGTGGCTGGCACATCTGTCAATGGTAACATAAATTATACACTCTTGCATCTTCTACAGTCCTCTGGTTTTTATGAGAAAGATTTTTCCTAAACACTCCTCAGCCTGTTTGTACAGCTCCTGGCCTCAAACTTCCCCAGGGAAGATGGAGTGACTTCTCTGCTTAGTGAGTTTAGGGTAAGAAACAGAAGAAACAGGCATACACAGTTCAGTTGTCTCTTTTTTTCTTTTTACAGGAAATACATTTTGGTCCGCTGCATTATGACATTGGCATTTTATAGCACTGGGATCGTTGTGAGGAGAACTTGGTTTTCCAGATGTGCCTGGGATGCTGGGGGTGGGTGGGTAAGCACGCCTTGTTCTGAGTCTCAGTTACCGTACACGTAAGCCACTTCCTTCAACCTGGCCTTTATCAATACTTAAAAGGATATTTAGAATTAGCTTGTCAAGTTCTTTTTTATTTTTCTGTTCTTTTCTTTTTTTGAGAAGGAGTCTTGCTTAGTCACCCAGGCTGGAGTACAGTTGTGCGATCTCAGCTCACTGCAACCTCCGCCTCCTGGGTTCAAGCAATTCTCTCACCTCAGCCTCCCGAGTAGCTGGGATTACAGGCGTCCACCACCATGCCCGGCTAATTTTTATGTTTTAATAGAGACGGGGTTTCACCATGTTGGCCAGGCTGGTCTGGAACTCCTGACCTCAAGTGATCCACCCTCCTCAGCCTCCCAAAGTGCTGTGATTAGAGGCATGAGCCCCCACGCCCGACCGGTTTGTCAAGTTCTATAAATAAATGTTGTGATTTTGAGTGATTGCACTGGTATCCTATGTTTAATTTTCTGAAGACTTGCCAAACTATTTTCAAAAATGACTCTACCATTTTCCATTTCCACAAGCAATATGTGTGTGCGTACATACACAGTATGTGCATATATATGTGTATATGTATATATATCATATATATATTCTCATCAGACATATAATTTGCAGATATTTTCTCTCATTCTGTGGGTTTTTTTACTTCCTTGATAGTATCCTTCAAAACACAAAGATTTTAATTTTTATTAAGTCCAATTTATTTCTTTCTCTTATTTGTGTTTTTGATGTAATGTATAAGGACATACTGTCTAAAGTCATGAAGATTTATACTTTTGGTTTTGTACAGGAGTTTTACAGTTTTAGATCTTATGTTTAGGTCTTTGATCCATTTGGAGTTAACTTTTTTTGTATATATTGTGCAACAGGAATTCAACTTCATTCTCTTGCATGTGGATATTCAGTCATCCAAACCCCATTCATTGAAGAGATTATTTTTTCCTCACAGAATGATTTTGGCACTGTGTCGAAGATTAATTGGCCATACAACTTTAGGTTTATTTCTGGGCTCGTGATTCCACTGCATTGGCCTATGTGTCTATCCTTATGCCAGCACTGCAGTCTTGATTACTGTAGCATTGTAGTGAGCTTTGAAATTGGGAAGTGTGAGTCCTCCACTTTTGGCTTTTTCAATGTTGTTTTAGCTATTCTGAGTCCCTTGCATTTCCATAGGGTTAGCTTGTCAATTTTTGCACAAAAGCCACTGGAATTTTCACAAAGATTGCAATAAATCTATAGAGCAATTTGGGCAGTGTTATCTATAATTTCAGCTTAAATTCCCTCTTTAATCAAGAGTTATTTAAAAATTTTGTCTATCCTTTTGTTGCATTCTTTTTATTACATGATTAGAAAATGTGACATTGTGAGTTCTATTGCTTAGATTTTGTTGAAATCATCTTAGTTAGTTCTTCTAATCCAAAATCCATTTATTTGATAATGTCCCATAGACATTTGAAAACAATACTCATCTATAATCATCTATGTGTTTGTGTCTATATATGTTCACACTTTTAAATCATGTTATTTAAATCCTTGTTTATTTTTATTTACTTGATATATAAGTTTATAAGAGGGTTTATTGATAGTTTCCACCGTGATTGTGGATTTGTGATTATTTCTGTATTTCTAACAGTTAAAAAACCTGTTAGACCATAAAGAATGCTACCTATTACATCTTCATGGTCACTTATTTTTTTACTCCATTTTTTTGCAGTGATTAGGGGACAGAGTATATCCCCTCCAAATTTTTGATACATATTGAATTTCTATTTTTATAATCAATAGTTGAAGTGAATGAACATGCTCTAAAGAAGACATTACACTTTAGTGCTCTTTCCATATTCCTTCTATAGCCCCCTCCTCAGTACTTCTCATCTTGAAATCATTTAGGCTTTTGTTTCTACAAAATTTATCTTTTACGTTCTATATTAGTAATGAATTAGTCATAATGATAGCTTCCAATGTATTTATGGCAATAATTAATGCATTTAAACTGTTTGGTATGGTGCCCGGCACATACTAATCACTCAGTAATGTCTGCAATGATGATGAAGAGTATCAATATTACTGTCATTCTGCACAGAGCCATTCTTCTTTCTCGACAAGGTCTCTTAGAGTGACCTAAGCTTCAGCTTTTACTATCACTACTGCCTGGATGAAAAATCTACCTTGACTCTGCTCAGGAGCTCCCTTGTTTTATTTTCCATTTCCACTACAGATTACTACTTAAATGTTCCACCAGAACATCAAGATCAACATATCCAAACTAGACTATCTCCTAACTTCCCAATTTCCATTCACAAAACAAGCATTCTTTCCTTTTACTCATCTGAAATGTTGGAGACATCTTTGCTGCCCCTTTCAACTTGCCCTCAGCATGGCAGTTGAGCCCAGTGTCTATATCAAGCAGTTGCTGATTTAATGTTTGCCTTCTTCCCTCTCCTTCAATATATTGCTAAGCCCTGCAAAAACTTACAAAAATGCCACTTCTATCCATCTTTCCCTTTATGGCTGCCTCCTCTCAATGTATTTTTTTAGTCTAATATCAAGTAAGACTCCCAAATTTCCTCCTTATTTTTCGATTTCTTCTCCCTTTTACTATTTTTGCATGTTAATCCTCCTCAAACATAGTGCTAATCATACATTTGCTATATACTACCAAACTGGCTCCTTGCTTTGAATGTAAGTCCAAACCACTCAGGCCACCACTCCAGGCTTTTTACTGACATGGGTCTAAACTACATCATCCACTTCCTGCTTTATGGACAACATGCATCAGTCAAAATGACACGCTGCTACTTTCCTGAAAACACCAAACACTTTCTTAATGGCATGATATTTATCCTTGATATTCCTTCTGCCCAGAAAGCTTTCTTGAAGCATCTTTGCCTATTAAAATCCTACCCACCCTTCCAGGACCTTCTTAAAAACCACTCTTGTCAAAAAGCCTTGGTTCACACAGCACATATGATTTGCCTCTTCTATGAGTCACTATAGCATTTTGTGTGTCTCTTGTAGTGATGAAAATATTTTTGCTTTAAATTACAGATTTTCAGGATTTTTAAAAATCTTAATCATGTACCTAATTATAAGATTTATAAAGGGCTTTGCCCTACCTATACTTTAAATTTTTGTAGGCCATTCTTAGAGTAGCATATTTCACGAATTAGCACTCAAAAAATATTTGTCGAGTTTAACAGAGACTGTATCATTTAAGGCAAAGCAAAGATAAATGATTGTCTCTCCAATACACGGTGTGGGAAAAACTAGATATCCATATGCAGAAGAATGAAATTGGACCCTTATCTCATACTGTGAACAAAAATCAACTCAAAATGAATTACATATTTAAACATAAGACCTGAAACTACACAACTGCTAAATAAAACATACGGGAAAATCTTCTTGATAATGGTCTGGGCAATTATTTTTTGGATATAACACCAAAAATACAGGCAGCACAAGCAACAATAGACAAGATTGCATCAAACAAAAAGCTTCCGCACTGCAAAAGAAACAATCAAAACAGTAAAAAGACAATCTATGAAATGGGAGAAAATATTTGCAAACCATATATCTGATAAAAGGCCAATATCTAAAATATAGAATGAACTCAAAGAACTTAATAGCAAAAGCAACAAATAACCTGATTTTAAAATGGGCAAAAGACTTGAATAGACATTCCTCACAAGAAGACACAAAAATGGCAAACATGTATATGAAAAAATACTCAACATCATTAATTATCAAAGAAATACAAATCAAAACCACAATGAGATATCACCTTACACCTGTTAGAATGACTATTACCAGAAAGACAAAAGATATGTGTGGGCAAGAATGTGGAGAAAAGGAAACCCTTGTATGCTGTTGGTGGAAAGTAAATTGGTACAACAATTACTGAAAACAGTATGGTGACATTTTTGCTGATATATATATATTCAGCAAAATATATATACATATCAGATTACAGATATATATATATATATCACATAAACACAAAATGGGGGTATTATTTAGCCTTTTAAAAAAGGAAATGCTGCTATTTTAGAAAATGTGAATAAACCTGGAGGAGATTATGCTAAGTGAAATAAGCCAGGTACAGCAAGACTAATAGTTCATGATCTCACTCATGTGAAATCTAGAAAATCTGAACTCATAGAAGCAGAGAGTAGAGTGGTCGTTACCATGGGCTAGAAAATGGGAGAAATGGGGAGATGCCTGTCAAATGGTACAAAGGTTCAATTATGCAAGATGAATAAGTTCTGGAGACCTAATTCACAACAATGTGACTCCAGTTAACAGTACCACATTGTATAATTGAATTTTCTGAGGGTAGATCTTACATGTTCTCAATCCACAGAAAAAAAAGGAAAGAAAATGATAACTATGTGAGGTGATGGATATGTTAATTTGCTTGATTGTGGTAATCATTTCACTGTATATATCTCTTTCAAAACCTCAAGTTTTATATCCTAAATATGTACAATTTTTACTTGTCAAGGATACCTCAATAAATCTGAAAAAAGGAATGATTCCGAAAGCATAAACAAGGTCTCTGAAACAGACTATATAAAATACAGACTTGTTTAAGTAAAGAAAGGCTATTTCTATAAGTGAATCTTTGCTTGGAGAATGAACTAGCTAAATATGTCTCTGAATAATACAAGAGAAGCATACACCATTTTTATGGTGGTAGACCTGAAGGAAACATGTACTTTGCAAGAAAACCAGACCACAGAAACAGCTGTGGCATATGAATAGAAGTCTTTCTGAACATTTGATGAAGTGCCAGAGGTTGCCTGTTGCATACAGTTATTTAGAAATACTTTGCTATTGCATATGGTTACTTAGAAATGTTGCCTTTGGAAAAAAAAAAAAAGAAATGTTGCCTTTGTTAATACAGACACAATAATAACAACTGTCAACTACCATACCGTACAGTCTGAGTAGATATAAGAAAATAATGGAACATAAATCTAGGAAAGCAGATTGCATCTTAATTTTAAAGTACTTTGAATACTGGTATGCTTTCAGTCTCTTTCCTCTCTCTGCATCAAAACTTTCGGAGCTATTTTTGGTATCTCCTTTATTTTGACCATCATAATCGTTTACGGATCCTTTAATAGTTTTTTCATCAGCATCATTTCCCTCCTTTCCATTACTTATGCCATGTTAGTTCATTTGATCTCTTCCTACTCTAAGTAGGCTAGCTAAGTCATTACCACTAGGGTCTCTTTCCAATCTATCCTACTCCCTGCTGCATGGTTAATTTTCTCTATGATGGTGTTCACAGGATCAAAACCAAACAAACAAGAAACAACAACAACATATTACAATGAACTACTTACTAAATAAAATCCCAATACTGTAAGGCTAGAGAGAGAGAGAGAGACAAAGAGAAAAAGACCCAAGAGGAGTTAGAAAGGTTACTCCCTTTACTCCTGTGGGTACCTCTCTTGTTGTTCCTTGTTAGTCTAATGTTAGTTTCTCTTTGTTTGCTTCCTCCTTTAAAAGTTAGTACTTCAGGCAATTCACTGATATTTAGGTAATGTGTCCATTACAGAACTCTTTTTGCATACCAAATGGAAAAAATATCTAAATGATTTATCATCTCCAGGGTTGTTACTCCTTTGGCCCTTCTATGATTTCATTGAACTTTAAAACAACCCTATTCAATAGTAGATGCAAGTTATCAACATTCTTATTTTATACAGGTGATGAAAATGATAAATAGAGTTTAATTTACTCCTGCAACATCACAAAGCTGGTAGATGGGATAGTACTCAGACATTCTGAATCCTATTTATGTTTTCTTTCCACAATTAATTATATTAGGAGAAATATTTAAGTGATCTATCAAATAACCTGGCCAGCCATGGTGGTTCATGCCTGTAAATCCAGCACTTTGGGAGGCCAAGCAATTGTTATCAGTGTAGAAAAAACAAGATATGGTTATATGCTCCTGGGGAAAATATAAAATGGAATTGGTTTCATGATCAGAGGCACATGTACTATGGAGTTTGAGTTTTACAGTTTAAATAAACTTTATTAGAATGTCATTTACATATAAGATACAGCCACTGAAGTGTACTGTTAGGTGATTATTTTTCAAAAGCATGTAAATACTACCCCGATTAAGATAAATTTCATCAACCCAAAGAGTTCACTCACATCCCTTTACTGTCAATTTCTCCACCCTTCACCAAAGGCAACATTCTGCCTTCTTTTGCTATGGATTAATTTTTTCTGTTTCAAAATTTTATGTGAATAGAGTCATATAGTGTGTATTCTTTTGTTTTGAGCTTCTTTACCTAAACAATGCTTCTGAAATGTGTCCAGATTGGTATGTATCAGTACTTTATTCCTTATCATTACTGAGTAGTTCATATGTAGTTCCACTAAAATTTGTTTATATATGCACTTGTTGATATTTTTTCAATTTTTGCTATTATGAATAAAGCTGCTATTAAAATTCATATGTAAGCCTTTGTGTGGACATGTGGTTTCATTTGTCTTGGGCAAATACCCAGGAGTGGAATTGCTAGGTTTATAAGGTAAGTATATGTTTAGCTTTATAAGAAACTTCCAAAATGTTATCCAAAGTGGATGTACCATTTTACAGTCCTACCAGTGATGGATGAAAGTACTGACTTCTCCACATCTTGGCCAACACTGGATATCATCACTTCTTAAAATTTTAGACATTTTTGTAGGTGTGTAGTTTTATTGTGTTTTAATTTGCTTTATTATAATAACTAGTGGTTAAGCATACTACCATATGCTTATTGACCATTTGTATATCTTCTCATGAGAAAAGTCTGTTCAAATACTACAAATTAAAATTTTTAATTTTTTGCCTGCCTATTATTTAGTTATAAGAGTGTAATATATTAGTTCTTTATCAGTTGTGTTACAAATATTTTCTCCATCTGTGGTTTGCTTTTTCATTTTATTAAAGATGGTTTTCCAAGAGCAGAAGTTTTTAGCTTTACATGTAACTTAAAGAGCAGGCATCATCTGAAGCAAAAGAACAGAGGTGATGCCAATTTCGAAGAGCAGAAGTTTTTAGTTTTACATACAAATTACATGCAACTTCTCACTTTTTCTTTGATGACCAAAGTTTTAAGGACTCCAGCCTTAAGAAAATGCAAGCCTCAGCTTTAGCTTTCTACCTATCCATTATTCACTTGGGATGCTAGAAAATTGTAAAATTGGGCTAGAATCCAGGAAAATCTTACCAAAGTCCAAGAATGTGACAGCCATTTTTGTTTATATTAATAGCTATATTTAGTGGGTATATAATATGCAATGAGTAGTGTGCTAAACACTGTACATATAATATTTCATTTAATCTTTACAAAAAGCCTTACTAAAGAAACTGGGTGTGTTAGTCTCTTGTAGCACTGCTATAAAGAAATACCTGGCTGGGCACGGTGGCTCACTCATGTAACCCCAACACTTTGGGAGACCGAGGTGGATGGATCACCTGAAGTCAGGAGTTCGAGACCAGTCTGACCAACATGGCCAAACCTTGTCTCTACTAAAAATACAAAAAAATTAGCCAGTCGTGGTTTCATGTGCCTGTAGTCCCAGATACTCGAGAGGCTGATTCAGGAGAATTGCTTGAACCTGGGAGACGGAGGTTGCAGTGAGCCAAGATCACATCATTGCACTCCAGCTTGGGCAACAGAGTGAGACTCCATCAAAACAAAATCAAAAACAAAACAAACAAACAAAACCTGAGACTGGGTAATTTATAAAGAAAAGTGGTTTAATTGGCTCATGGTTCTGCTGTCTGTACAAGCAGCATGGTGGCTTCTGCTTTTGAGGAGGCCTCAGGAAACTCACAATCATGTGGAAGATGAAGGCAAAGTCAGCACGTTTTACATAGTTGGAGCAGGAGCAAGAGAGTGAGCAGGGAGGTGCCACACACTTTAAAACAACCAGATCTCATGAGAACTCACTCACTAGAGCAGCACCAAGGGGGATGGTGCTAAACTATTCCTGAGAAATCCCCCTCATGATCCAATCACTTCCCACTAGGCCACACCTCTAACAGTGGGGATTACATTTCCACATGAGATTTGGGCAGGAACACAGATCCAAACCGTATCACTGTGATTTAGAGTTAAAAAGTTATTATACTAAAAGCATACACATCATCAGTGGCAGAGATAAAGTCTACCTGACTCCAAAGCCCTTTGAATCTTTGAAAATATGCAGGATCTAAGAAATCTTTTGCTAGGCACAGTGGCTTATGCCTATAATCCCAGCACACTGGGAGGCCAAGGCAGGAGGATCACTTGAGCTCAGACTAACCTGGGTAGCGTAGTGAGACCTCATCCCTGTAAGAGATTAAAAATAAAAATTAGTTGTGTGTGGTGGTGAGCACCTCTGGTCCCAGTCACTTATGAGGTTGAGATGGGAGGATTGCTTGAGGCCGAATCTTCTTTTCTTTTTTCTTTCTTTTCATTCCTATTTTACAAATGACTTGGTATTTATTTTCACTTTCTCTGAGTGTGACTTTCTGTACTGAAGTAGATGGAAAGCAAAATAGCAAATTTCCTTGACTTCCTTGCCACCAGGGTTCCACATTTGGTTAGATTACACCAATTCAATACACCTACACACATTTGGAAAAGTGGTCCTAAACAGGAAGTCTCCTTACTTCTGCTTTTGACTATTTACTAATGGTAAACATGGTTATAGAAATGTGGGGGTTTTATGCAGTGTCTGATCTCCAGTTTCAGAGCTATTAAGAGGAAGTCGCAGTGGCAGTGGCATCAGCTTCTTGAGCTCTGAATTACAGCTACAGTGTTTTGTTTGTTTTGTTTTGTTTCAACTTTAATAGCTCTATGGCAGATTCTCGAATACCAACCTTCCCGAATTATGGCAGAGCAGGTAACTCCTCTAGGAGGTCAGTTTCATGGTGTTCAGTGAATCACTCCTGGAGCTCAGCTTGAAACCCACTCTTTCAGCCCTTCCAGGGATTTTATAATGACTTAACACCCTGTATTAAATCTGTTTTAAATACTTCAGATGGTTTCTCTTTCCAGCATTGAACCCTGCCTGATACACATGGTAGGGACAGACATTCGACAATGGCCTCAGTAGACAGTAATCAGCAGATCAGCAGAGGCAGAGATAAACAGTTAGTTTAGGGAGAAGAAATTAAGCCTTTGGGGAGACAGGTGTGCCAGAGTCTCCATTACAAGAAAAGAAAGCACTATCCTAGTTAGCAGGAACCAGAACAACAGCTTCAGAACAGGCTGTGCTGCAACACAACCTGTGGGTTGAGTTGGCAAACATCGATCTTGGGAAATGGCTCCCAGACTTCCATTCTGGTCATCCTCCTCTATATGAATTTTAGTTTTTGAGTGTCTTTAAAATGTGGCAACAAGATGGGAACATAGTACTTTTATTTTTTTGGTTGGAGGACAGGGTTTTGCTCTGTCACCCAGGCTAGAGTGCAGTGGTGCAATCATGGCTCACTACAACCTCAACCTCCTAGGCTCAATGCGATCCTCCCACTTCAGCCTTCCAAGTAGCTGGGCACAAGGTTTCTGTCACCACACCCAACTAATTATTTTGTTAATTTTTAAAAATTGTTTGTAGAGACAGGGTTTCACCATGTTGCCTAGGGTGGTCTTGAACTCCTGGGCTCAAGAAATCCTCCTGCCTCAGCCTCCCCAAATGCACTTGGGATTACAACTGTGAGCTACCCTGCCTGGCCTCAACTTTTGTATAACCAGCAAAGTTTACTCCAAACATACCTCTATCACTGCAGTCTAGGATTGCATTAGCTTTTTTGGAAGCTGTGTCATAACATTGGATCACATTCTGTTTCTAGTTAATGAAAATTCCTGCATCTTCACTCAGCAACTGATGTTAATTCAAATCTACTTACCCTTGCACTTAGGCAGTTGGTGTTTTGAAATTATGGAAGGACTGACCAAAAAATTATCTTCTTTCATGGAATTCAATTATTTTTGTTCACAGAAATTTGCATCAATGCCTTTAATTGCTCAGTTTTGCTACTATGGCAACACTGTTAGTTGTTACTATTTTTTCAGCCATTACATTTTCTCATCAACTTTTCCTTCCTATCTTCCAACTGTCATGTAACACGAAAGTTTGTTGTTGTTGTTGTTGTTCTTATTTTATAGCCGAGGTTATCTTTTTTTTGAGACGGAGTTTCGCTCTTGTTGCCCAGGCTGGAGTGCAATGGCGCGATCTCTGCTCACTGTAACCTCTGCTTCCCAGGTTCAAGTGATTCTCCTGCCTCAGCCTCCCACGTAGCTGGCATTACAGGCACGTGCCACCACGCCTGGCTAATTTTGTATTTTTGGTAGAGATGGGGTTTCATCATGTTGGTCAGGCTGGTCTCGAACTTCTGACCTCAGGTGATCCACCCGCCTCGGCCTCCCAAAGTGTTGAAAATTGAAAAATATTGTAATTGTAGAAAGAAAAGTTAAATAGGATTCAGAAGGCCTGAGTACTATCCCATCTACTAGCTTTGTGATGTTGCAGAAGGAAATTAAACTCTATTTTTCAATTTCATCACCTGTATAAAATGTGAATGTTGATAACTTGCATCTACTATTGAATAGGGTTATTTTAAAGTTCAGCGACATCATAGAAGTGCCAAAGGAGTATTGATATAAAACAAGAAAAATGACCAGAGACCCTAAATTGAGTTATAATCAGACTAGCTCCTCTTATTCTGCTACTTTTTTTCATTAAAGCATAGTTCAACAGTATAGAGAAACGGTCTGGAATTTAGGATACCTGGGTTCTAACCCCAATTTTCTCACTAACTAGTTGAGTAATGTTGGACAAATAACACAACCTGATAGGCTTTATTTCCTTAACCTAAAAAATAATAGGATTTATCTACATACTTTTTAAGATGCCTCTCAGCTCCCTGAATTTTTAAAAATCTGTCATGCTGGCCCACACTCAAGAATCACATAAATCTTATTTGCCCATTTAACTTTATCAAGGTACATCTCTAGTGATGTTTATGATTATTTTATTTATGATATAATATTTAGGCTGCATTTCAAATAGGAGCAGTGCTGCCATCCTTATATGAGCAAAAGGGTTTTCAAGGAGTCCTAAAATACCAAAATGAAACCAACAAGGTTTAGTTCAAGTAATTCAAACAACCACTTGTGCTAAACTAGAAAGAATTTTTTACTCACTGAATATAAGTTTTATAGCTCAGGTCACCACCTATGGTACTAAAGACTTTAATAACAATAATACATCCTGCTTGAATAAAAACAGCCTTTTAATATGAAATTTAAAAGATGTAGACAGTAGCAATCAATTATTTTTCTTTCCTTTAGAAAAAAATGTACCACTTGAACTTTTATGCAAACAAATCCAAATGCTAAGAAAAGAACCTAAGTTAATATGAGCAATAGAAAAGAATGACAACTTGGGATATTAATTCCAGTTTTATGAAGCATATTTTTATTGAAAACAAGACATGATTAAATATTTGACAATTAAAATAAATATTTATAACCCCACTATGGTAATGCAGCTATTTTTAAAATTTTGTTTATTACTTCTTATAGACATATATTTGTGTTCCTTAACTTGTTGAGAATCACCACCCTTAGGTCTTTGTACAGAGTGTCCATTATCCATAAGGAGAGTATATGATTGAGGAGAGTCTTCGGGAACTTAGCTTAGCAGCTTCTAGGTATCACTCTCTTGCTTTTCCTCCATCTCACTGCCATCTTGTTCTCAGCCTCCTGTGCAGGCTCTTTCTCATCTCCTCCATCTCTAAATGTTGGAGTACTTCTGGGATCAGTTATCAGACTTTTTCTTTTTTCTATCCTGCTAATTTCCATGGCTTTAAATTTCATCTCTCTGCTGCTGACACGCATTTATGACTTTAGCCCAGAGGTTCCCTCTTGAACTCCAAGCTCATGTATACATTTTTCCCAAATTCCTTTTCTTGAAAGCCCCAAAAATCATATTCAAATGAATCCCCTGAGTTCTCTAAAGACTTACTGTACACCAGGCTGCTATATCTCAGTAAATAGCAACTTCGTTCTTCTGGATGCTCAGCCCAAAAGCCTTGGAATCATTCTTGATTCCTTTCTCTCACATTCACAATCTAATTTGTAAGGAAGTCCTTTAAAATACACTCAGAATCCCAATACTTCTCACTTCCTCTCACTACCATCCTGCTGCAAATCATAATATTTTCAACCTAGATTGTTGCAATAGCTTTCTAACTTGTCTCTTTGCTTTTCTCTTTCCTTTTCTAAAGTCTACTTTGGAAACAACAGGTCTACTTTGGAAACAATATGTAAACTATATCACATTGCTCCAGTCCTCAACCCCTACCCACCCCTACAAAGGCTTGCCATCTTATTCAGAGTGAAACTCAAAGTCCTTATCATGGCTTAAAAGGCCCTACAAGATCTACACTTCTCCTCCACCACTGATCTGATCTTATCTCCTATGGCTAGTGCCCCATTTCCCATCCTATACCAGTGATATTGCCCTCCTTTCTGTTCTAAGAATAATCCCATCTTGCATATTCCCACACTGGGGTTTTGCCCCTGCCATTCCCTTCTCCCTTAGATATCCACCTGGCTTACTCCCTCACTCTCTTCAGATGACTGCTCAAATATCACCTGATCAGAAGGGTCTTCCTAATCACCCAAATAAAATAGCATCATTTGCCTGAAGCCTTCACTCTGTATCCTATTTTACCTTCCCTCATTTTTCACCTTAGCACCTATTTCTGACATATTACATATTATTTACTTAATATCTATCTTCTTCAGCTAAAATGTAAGATCTAGGATGTCTATTTTGTTCATTGTTGTATCCCCATCACCTAGAACAATGTTTGGCACAAAGTAAGTACTCAGTAGATATTTGTTGAACAAATGAATAAACGAACCAGATAGTCTTAACCAAATACTTAGACAAAATATACAGGGGAAGGTAAAAGTAAACATGCTATTCATTGATTTAATACAGTGAAAACAACTGAACTAGAGTTATATATGGCTAAATCTCACAAAATATTGAGCGACAATATAAGTTGCAGAAAACTGTATATATAAAATGTGATATCAAAACATTTTATATACATATTGTGTGTGTGTGTGTGTGCACAAGACAGAGAGACAGAGAGAGAGAAAGAAAGAGAGAGAGAGAGAGAGAGACTGAAAGGGGGAAAGAGAGAGAGAGGAAAGAGATGATCCTTATTAATGATAAATACCAAAATCATACTACAAAATGAATGGTTGTTAACTGAGGGGGTGGTAATGGAGACATATAATGATATTACTCTTAATGTTTTGAAAGTCAAAACAAAAAAATTAGTTATATAGACCATACTGTAGACTTCTTAGGGGGTCACAAAAGATAATTTATATCTCACATAATAGAACCAAATAAAATTCCCATTACACACCTTTGTTTTGCTTCAAAAACCTTCTGCACTACCAGGCATCTTGTTTCTACCTTTTTTTTACAGCTTATTTTGGGAAATCTCAAACACGTAAAAAAGTAGGGAGATTAGTACATTAAACCCCCATGTACTGGGATTTCTGCTTCCTGTCAAAATGGAATAAGAGGGACTGGATTTACTCTGTAGCCTGAAACAAGTTTCAAGACAATGAGCAACAAAGGATAGTGACTCCGAGAGAGGGGAAACAAATAAGGTGAGGCTAAGATTGCCCCCATTTATTGTTAGGAGAGAAGTTCCAGGCTGTGTACCAGAAAGGAGGAGCCCAATGACCATTGCCATTTATTGTAAACCTGTTCTTTAGGGTCAAATGAACAAGGAAAGGATATATGACACTCGGAAACATTCCTCTTGTATGGATGGGCAGAAAATTCTCTTATTTAGGGTCAAGCAGCAGAGGTCAGGAGCAGGTTTCAGCCACGGGCAATGGAAAAGGATGCTTTCTAGTCCATCAACAAAAACTAACGTCGGCCCTCTCCCCTTCTGTCCCCTTTCTCCTTTAAGAAGGCTTAAGCTTCTGGGAAGAACAGACAAGAAACATCAAGGGATAAATAAATCAAAGTTTAAAAGTCTTATTAAACCAAAACCTGGTGATTCTTGATGCCTGTTTCATATGAACTTCTCTTATAACAAATAAGATGACATTTAAAGAAAGGTTTCTGTTAACAAGAATGCATACTCATAAACGGAGGTGCTCAGACCTCTTTGTTTACACCACTGCTCATATGATGTGGGACAGGAAAACATTGGTATTAAAATGCTTTCTGCTGCTTAATGAAACCAAACCTCTAGAGAACCCTGGACCATGATCCTCTTTGCAGGTGTATTCCTTAAATTTCACGCTTAATTTGTAGACTCATATCTTTCTCTTATTTTTAGATAATCCTACAGGAGGCCTACTCCAAATGTATTTCTTGGTGTGTAACTCAAAGTCTTCCTAATGCCATTTTGTTACATGTGGTATCTCTTTACTATTCAGGCAACACATTTGTACAGAATACTGTGCATAAGACAATAAGCTAGGAGACGGGAGGGATGCAAATTTCAAAAAGGTATAGACCCTTATCTCAAGGAATGTAGAGTCTAAGGGGCAAGATAAAGCAAGTGTATAACTATAATAAAAAGTACAATAATAAGTACTATAAGAAAGTACTCTCAGAAAGTTTTGGATTTGGAAGGGATCTAAATGGTACAGTAGCTTTACTCATTTTAGACATGAAGAAACTGAAAGCTAAAAGATTAAATGACTCATTTCATGCAGTGTATGGGACAGCATGGTGGGTTAGAAAGAACAGTGGACTTACGGGTCAGAGAACCTAGAGTGATTTTGAATTTCAGTCCGTGCTAGCTTTCACAAAGGACAAATGATAGAGGCTTCTATCCTGGTTAAAGATCAAATGAGACAATAAAAGAATTTTATAGACTATGAGGCAAAATAAAAATGTAAAATATTACTACAATTGTAGAACTGGGAATAGAACCCAAACCTCCAAATTTTCAGACCCTTGTCCATCATGTATTAAAGTGAAATGTTTTTCCATGACTTTTAGTTAGCAATTTAGGCAATTCACTCACTTGCATAGTTAGAGTAGAATATAATTATCAATCATCGCATACATATGTTGTTTACTTGAATCCTATGACAATTCCCCACCTGTCTGAGTTATATATAGAAAAATAAAGCAGATGCTCTCACTACAAAACTTTCTTGGCTAATTCTTACAGTAACATAGGATAAAAATTTTATCCAACATTTCTCAATACCGTGTTGTATTTTCAGCCTGTTTGTTCTGGTTTCTTCCTTATAAGCAGTGTTAGTGTTGAGCAATTAAAAAGAAAAATAAATATCAGGAACTTTGTAGATCAAAACTAGTGAACACATCCTAGAGGCATTTTAACAGAAGTGATAGCATTGGCCGGGCACGGTGGCTCTCGCCTGTAATCCCAGCACTTTGGGAGGCCGGGGTGGATGGATCACAAGGTCAGGAGATCAAGACCATCCTGGCTAATACGGTGAAACCCCGTCTCTACTAAAAATACAAAAAAATTAGCCAGGCGTAGTGATGGGCGTCTATAGTCCCCAGCCACTCAGGAGGCTGAGGCAGGAGAATAGCGTGAACCTGGGAGGCAGAGCTTGCAGTGAGCTGAGATTGTGCCACTGCACTCCAACCTGGGCAACAGAGTGAAGTGATAACATCAATATAATATTGTGTTACTTATTTGATCTGCTAAAATGGTAAGTGATATAATCAGTTTTGTATTTTTAAGTTTTCTTTCCAGTTGTTACATGTAGCAACAAAACAAAGCAACAGATTAATTCTAAAAGCCTTTGTCCTCTCCTTCACCCCATTACAGACACCTTCCTCTTTAGGGTAGATAAGAAAAGAGGGAACTAAGTTTATTTTTACCACCATATAACTGTATGACTCAATTAAGGTATTCAAGGTTGGTATGGTATCGTAGAAAGAACAAGGAATTTGGACTCAGAGGTCCTGGGTTTCAGTTTCTCATTTGTCTATTGAGACTTGAGTCAAGTAACTTTGCCAGCCATCAGTTTTTTCATCTGTAGAAGATAAAGACTAAGAAAACCTACCCATTGGATTGTCAGATGAATTATATAAAATGATATAAATTAAATGATTTCAGGCAGCTAAAAAGGTGCATATTAGGAAGATAACGTAAACATTAAAAACATCTTAAAGTTTTTTTTTGGTTTTCTTTTCTTTCTTTCTTTTATCTCAGAGACAGCTCTTGCTCTCTCGCCCAGGATGGAGTGTAGTGGTGAAACCACAGCTCCCTGCAGCCTTGAATTCCAGGGCTCAAGCGATCCTCCTGCTTCAGCCTCCCAAGTAGCTGGGACTCTGGTGCACACAACCATGCCTGGCTAAGTTTTATTTTATTTAACTTTTTGTGGAGATGGGGTCTTGCTACACTGCCCAGGCTGGTCTTGAACTCCTGAGCTCAAGTGATTAGCCTCCCAAAGGGTTGGGATAACAGGCATCTGCCACCATGCTTGACCAAAATAAAATAAAATAAAAATATTTTAAAATGAGACACACAAAAATAAAGTTAAGAAATTTAGATGGACTCAGCAAGAAGGTTAATGTATAAAATATAGGCTACATAGTCCTATACACTTGCTCTGATTGGATTGCAAATTTGAGTATAAACTTCTTAGCTGTCATCTCAAAGGGGGAAACATGGCAAGTCACCAGACAGTGTCCATCTGTTAAAAGGAAAACTTAAGACAAAATAAATTTGACAGAGTTTAAGGAAAATAATGATTAATGAATTGGGAAGTATCAAAACCAAAAAGAGTTTATGGGCTCCACTCTAGCAGCCAAAGCAGGGAGGTGTTTCTTTCTTCTTTTCTTTTTTTTTTTTGTTTGCCATGACACGGAAACAAAGTACAGAAATTACCCAATTAGCTACAGCTATGCATTGGCCTTATTTGGGTATGGTCTGATAGGAAGTCTCTAGTTATGTATCCAATCAGCTGATTGGCTGTTTGTGATTGGCTAAAGCTGGTGGGTTTTTTTTTTTTAAGTTAATTACAAGAACTGCTTCCACTTCAGTTTCAGTTTGCTTATATAAGAGTTTTAGGTGCAGAGACAACCTTAGGCTAATGGCCTCCTTCTTGTTTTTTCTTTTTTGTTTTGAGACTCAGTCTTGCTCTGTCACCCAGGCTGGAGTGCAGTAGTGCGACCTCAGCTCATGCACCCTCCGCCTTCTGAGTTCAAGTGATTCTCCTGCCTCAGCTCTCCGAGTAGCTGGGATTACAGGCACGAGCCACCACACCCGGCTAATTTTTGAATTTTTAGTAGAGATGGGTTTTACCATGTTGGCCAGGCTGGTCTCAAACTCCTAACCCCAAGTGATCCCTCCTCGGCTTCCCAAAGTGCTTGGATTATAGGTGTGAGGCACCTCACAGGCCTAATGGCTTCCTTATTTGCTTGAACACATTCATAAAGTTAAAAACAAATTAGTAGTCTTGTGATTCCTCAAAAAGTTCAACATAGAATTACCATATAATCTGCAATTCCACTTTGAAGTACATACCTAAAAAAAAATGAAAACAGCTATTCAAACAGATACTTATACACCAATGTTCATAGTAGCATTATTCACAATAACCAAAGGTGGAAACAACCAAAATGTTCATCAATGGATGAATGGATAAATAAAATATGGCATATTCATGCAATGAAATATATTATTCAGTCATAAAAAGAAATGAAGTACTGATACATGCTGCAACACATATGATCCTCGAAAACAAGTGAAAGGAGCTAGAAACAAGAGGTCATGTAATGTATGATCCCATTTACATGAAATAGCCAGACTAGTTAAGTCCCTAAAGACAAGAAGTATATTAGTATTTGTCAGGGGCTGGGGAGAGAGGAAAATAGGAAGTGGCTGCTTAATGAGTTCCGGGTTTACTTTGTGGGTGATGAAAATGTTTTGGGACTAGATAGAGTTGATGGTTGTGCAACATTATGAATGTACTAAATGCCATTAATTGTATACTTTAAAATGATTAATGTTGCCGGGTGCAGTGGCTCACGTCTGTAATCCCAGCACTTTGGAAGGCCGAGGCAGGTGGATCACCTGAGGTCAGGAGTTTGAGACCAGCCTGGCCAACATAGCAAAACCCTGTATCTACTAAAAATACAAAAATTAGCCAGGCATGGTGGTGTGTACCTGCAGTCTCAGCCACTTGGGAGGCTGAGGCAGGAAAATTGCTCGAACCCAGGAAGCAGAGGTTGCAGTGAGCTGAGATAGCACCACTGCACTCCAGCTTGGGAGACACAGCAAGACTTTGTCTCAAAAATAAAATAAAATAAAACAATTAATGTTATATTTTATGAATGTCATTTCAGTAAAAATTAAAACAAGTGAATTGCTCTGGAAATATACAACCATTTCTAATAATGAGACCAGACAGGACATTCTTTAAGGAAATGAACTCTCAGCAATATCTTTATTTGAACGAAATGTTGTGTTCATATCATTCTTCAATATAAACTGATGTCAAGGTTAAATGGGTGACATGGTGAAAGGTATTCTATTGGGAACAGGGTGGGTAGGGAAAGAGAGTAGGAGGAATAGCGTGTTAGTAGTGTGGCCCAAGCTACATTGGTCTTTCATAAGGAGGCTTAATGCAGAAATAAAAACACCTCAAAGAAGAGTTGGACCAGAATCCATCATAAATGTTTTCCTCAGATTTTTGGAAGTTATGGAGCGGGACTGAGTTTGACATTGCACTGCCTGTCAAGTATTCGGGTGTAGTCAAGAATAGAGCCTCATACTTTAAGTGTTAGCCAGTCTGGAAGCAGGAGCAAGATCCACTGGCAAATGAGGAGAATGTTGGAAGTGAGCAGTGACAGTGTTGAGGTAGTGAAGGTTCTCCTGAAAAAGTGTTGGGTCTTCTCAAACACCAAACAAAGGGTAATTATAAACCCATATAGTTCCATGAAATAAATCACGCTCTCAGTATCTTCAGAGTGGAAAGGTTTCTTGTAGATCAAACAAAGTCATGTATAGGAAAATTCTTTGAAAAGTATAAAGTAGCATATCAATCATAGTTGTCATTATTATTAATATCTGATAATAATAACCTGTAAACAACATATTTGAACAACATTTTCACATACAGTGTTCATTCATCATTCTCAACAAATATTGATTGAATTGTCTGCCAGGTAGGGCAGGCAATATCCTCCACATTTAAAAGTTTTTTTTTTTTTTTGTTAGACTGAGTCTTGCTCCATCATGCAGGCTGGAGTGCAGTGGCACGATCTCGGCTCACTGCAACCTCTGCCTCCTGGGTTCAAGCGATTCTCCTGCCTCAGCCTCCTGAGTAGCTGGAATTACAGGCATGCGCCACCACACGTGGCTTTTTTTTTTTTTTTTTTTTTTTTTTGTATTTCTTTTTTTTGAGGGGGGCGGAGTCTCCCTCTGGCGTCCAGGCTGGAGTGCGGCGGTGCTATCTCGGCTCACTGCAAACTCTGCCTCTCGGGTTCAAGACATTCTCCTGCCTCAGCCTCCGGAGTAGCTGGGATTACAGGCGACCGCCATCATGCCATTTTTGTAACTTTTTGGTAGAGATGGGATTTCACCATGTTGCCCAGGTTGGTCTCAAACTCCTGACCTCAGGTGATCCGCCCACCTTGGCGTCCCAAAGTGCTGGGATTACAGGCATGGGCCACCGCACCCGGCCCATCTTCATTAACTCTTCATTGGAATTACTTAATGCCTTGAGGGAAGTTTGACCATTTCCATTTTTGTCTATGGAGTAGCATTTTCTTTAATTGCTATTACATAGCGTTCTTAGGGGCCATGCTACCGAAATGGCTGCACACAATACTTAGCTTTATATATTGACTAACATTTGTTGAGTGCACACTGTGTGTTACGTATGGTGCTAGGCATTATGCAGATATATAGTTTTATTTACTCTTTAAAATAGCCTTCTGAGGAATTTTTATCATCCCTCTTCTGTTTGTACAGAAGCTAAAGCTTGGAAAGATGAATTAACTTGTCCAAAGCCACAGGCAGAAACATAAATGGTTCAACAGTCCTTATAGGAGGTCATTTAAAGGTTCAGGAAAATCAGAGGCTGAACCAACAGAGCTCTATGATTCCTATCAGAGGAGCCAGTATGGCATAAAGCAAATGTTGAACCAAGAATGAAAGTAAGAAAGGGCTGGGTCCATATATAGTTTTGTCTAACTCCAAAGTTCACAGCTTAAGCACTCTGCCACATGGAGACACAAGTCCGCTAAGTTTATAATAATTTTAGTTGCCACCCAGATAATTATGGCAATAAAGCCCAGGTCATCATCATCATAGCCATTATAATTTACCATTCAAAACTCTCTTATAAGTGTGTAACGGTCATAGATTCAGGAACATTTGTAAATCTTAAAGTCTCAATGATAAAGGACAAGGAAGTGAGGAAGTGTCCTCCACAGAAAAGTTTTTTTTGAGAAGATGGCAACCTTTTGCTAGGAAAAGTGAAAAATTGAGGTATTATTCTGTTGTTTGATTCTGGTTATTTAAAAGCTAGTATCTACGCTTTTTTTTTTTTTTTTTTTTTTTTTTTTTTGAGACGGAGTCTGGTTCTTGTTGCCCAGGCTGGAGTGCAGTGGCGCGATCTCGGCTCATTGCAACCTCCACCTTCCCGGGTTCAAGCAATTCTCCTGCCTCAGCCTCCGGAGTAGCTGAGATTACAGGCGCCTGTCACCACGCCCGGCTTTTCTTTTCTTTTTTGTATTTTTAGTAGAGACGGGGTTTCACCATGTTAGCCAGGCTGGTCTCAAACTCCTGACCTCGTGATCCGCACCCCCCCGTCGGTCTCCCAAAGTGCTGGGATTACAGGGGTGAGCCACCGTGCCCGGCGGTATCTATGCTTTTGACTAACATTTTTCTGTACAGGTGTATAATGTAACGTAATAGGTAAAATAGCTCATTCAACAACAAAAAATTATTGTAGTATTTTGTAGCTACTAGGATTGAAGTACTAAAGAATTGTCTGTCTGCCAAGGTTTGGGGAAATGGGAAAATGGGAAAAGATCTTCACCACACTGGGCATATTTCACCTCTCTGGGATTCATTTCCTAGTCTGTAAATGGGAGAGTTGGGTTTCCAGGTCTCGTCCTTGTTTTTTTGACTTTGTGTGAAGGTTTCTCCACCTCACCTGGCACTAGTCTTATTTCAAAATATTCATCTCATACTATCCTTTGTTTGCAATTCTTTAATTAATTCAACAAATATTTATTGAGCTTCTACTAGTATCGTAACAGAAGCAAGGTTCCTCCACACATGGAGCTTATTACAGTCCAAAAGGATAGGACAATAACTAATTTTGAAAATAAATACAAATATTTATTAATAACTAATAAATAAAATTGGTTGGAAAGGTGCTAAGAAGGAAATAAATAGGATCATGTGTTGTCTTTGAGAGTCTTAAAATGAAGCAGATAAGCTTTCACTTTCAAAAGTGCTCACGTAGGGAAGTCATTAGGTTTCAAAAAAGGAAAAAATAAGATAATATCTTACAATTAACTAATGAATATGAACAGCCATTACGCTAGAAGAAAATTGTATTGTGATTGGTGTACTCTGTATCTTCTCAGAATGGGAGAGGTGAGGCTTCTCAAGAGCAGTGAGAGAAAGTCAATTTTTTTTTTTTTTTGGTAAGTCAAGCGAAAGACGAACTGAAAATAGACAACCTGAAGTCAGACGGGAAAGCTGCCAATCTAGTCTGGCCAGCAGAATTTCTTTCAGTAGGTCTAGGCTTCCTTGGCAGTGGGAATCCAGATGTAAAGAAAACTTATGCCATGAACTTAAAGGTAATTTCAATTATTACTGCCCGGTGGCAGGAACCTAGGAAGGAGAGGTCAAGGTGTGGTTTAGTAAGAGACAGCTCCTGGGAACGGCGCTTGGAAGGGCAGGGCGGAGAACAGCTGGAGATGAGACAGAGAAGAGCGGGGAGAATGCGCCGACACCTCAAGGTGAGAGAGTAGAAACAGTCTCCGCCGTGGGAGCCGCGCGCTGCTCAGGTGGCTGTTTCCCGCTCAGGTGAGCTCCTCCCGCGCCTCCCATTGGCCGAGACGCCCGCGGCGCTGGGAGGGCGACGCCGCGCGGTCTAGTTCAGGGTCTAGGGCGGCGCGTCACTTCCGGTAGCGCGGAGCTTGTAAAACACCCTGGAGAGAAAATGGCGGCGGCAGCGGCTTCGGCACCTCAGCAGCTCTCGGATGAGGAGCTTTTCTCTCAGCTCCGCCGTTACGGCCTGTCTCCCGGACCAGTGACGGAGAGCACCCGCCCGGTCTACCTCAAGAAGCTGAAGAAGCTTCGAGAGGAAGAGCAGCAACAGCACCGGTCGGGGGGCCGCGGCAACAAGACGCGGAACAGTAATAACAATAACACGGCAGCCGCCACGGTCGTAGCCGCGGGACCAGCGGCGGCAGCAGCCGCGGGGATGGGGGTCCGGCCAGTCGCGGGCGACCTCTCCTACTTACGGACTCCTGGGGGCCTGTGCCGAATCTCGGCCTCCGGCTCGGAGAACCTCCTGGGAGGGCCCGGGGGCGCCTCCGCCGCCCCCACGGCTGGCAGCAAAGTGCTGCTGGGCTTCAGCTCGGACGAGTCGGACGTGGAGGCCAGTCCCCGGGACCAGGCCGGCGGCGGCGGGAGGAAAGACCGGGCTTCGCTCCAGTACCGCGGGCTCAAAGCGCCGCCGGCGCCCCTGGCCGCCAGCGAGGTGACTAACAGCAACTCTGCCGAGCGAAGGAAGCCCCACTCGTGGTGGGGGGCCAGGAGGCCGGCGGGCCCCGACCTGCAGACCCCGCCGGGGAAAGATGGAGCAGTGGAGGACGAGGAAGGGGAGGGAGAGGACGGTGAGGAGAGGGACCCGGAGGCCGAGGAGCCGCTCTGGGCGAGCCGGACCGTGAATGGCAGCCGGCTTGTCCCCTACAGCTGCCGGGAAAACTATTCGGACTCAGAGGAAGAGGACGACGACGACGTGGCCTCCAGCAGACAGGTATTAAAGGACGACTCCGTTTCCCGGCATCGGCCCAGACGAACCCATAGTAAGCCTCTCTCCCCGCTGACTGCTAAATCGGCCGGCGGCAGGCTGGAGACTTCAGTTCAGGGAGGGGGAGGACACGCGATGAATGACAGGGCGGCGGCTGCCGGGAGTCTAGACAGGAGCCGAAACCTCGAAGAGGCGGCGGAGCAGGGAGGAGGGTGTGATCAAGTGGACTCCAGCCCGGTTCCTAGATACCGTGTTAACGCTAAGAAACTGACCCCACTCCTGCCCCCGCCACTTACTGACATGGACTCAACCTTGGATTCGTCAACAGGCTCCCTTCTGAAAACCAATAATCATATTGGCGGTGGGGCCTTCAATGTGGACTCTCCCAGGATTTATTCTAACAGCCTCCCTCCCAGTGCGGCGGTGGCCGCCGCTAGTTCACTCAGGATCAACCACGCCAATCATACGGGCTCCAATCATACCTACCTGAAAAACACATACAACAAACCGAAGCTTTCCGAACCCGAAGAGGAACTTCTCCAGCAATTTAAACGGGAGGAGATGTCCCCAACAGGGAGTTTCAGTGCCCACTACTTGTCGATGTTTCTCTTAACTGCTGCCTGCTTATTTTTCCTAATACTGGGACTGACATACCTAGGAATGAGAGGGACAGGAGTATCTGAGGATGGAGAACTCAGCAGTAAGTATTAAATCCTGTGGGTAAGGTAACAAAGGGAATGTTGTTAGTGGTCCGCTTTAGCCGCGCTTAGCGTTTTACATGAACTGACTTACCTGCAAGAACATGGTTTGACAGCAAAGACGCAACAGTCAGTGCATGTGTCATCTTTCTTTAAGAAAGAACACCATTATCGAAATGATATCATATGACTGGTGTTAAGTTTTCTGCATGATGTATTGTGAAATTCAAAACAATTTTTAAAAGAATATTATAAGCTTGTTAGTAAAACTCATTTGTATATGTGACAGTTTTCTTTTAGCCCTAAATATTTGCGCAGATGCCAATCACTCAACAAATTTGAAGTATTAGGATAAGGCACATTATAAATGTAGTGTTTTTTCAAATTGAGTTGTGATTCTAGTAGGCAATGTAGTGGCTCTTGAAATTCGAATTATTTGTAGTATTAACTGTATGCATAAATTCGGGTTAAATATTTTGTCGTATTAACTATATGTATAATTTCTTAATAGTGAATGAATATAAAAAAGCAGCAAGGCACACCTCTTAATTTTTTTCCCAGCCCAAAGCACTTTCCCTGTCATCTGTACAAAAAGTAGTGGTAGGGCAGTGCAGGAGCTTGCAGTCAGATTTCCTTGGACTGGTTTCCAGGTCCTGTTATTTACTTGCTAAATGACTGTAGGTAGGTGTGTTCATTGTCATTATCAAAGTATTTCTGCCCTTAAACACAAAAAGAAGATGAATGCAGACCATTTTGTGTTCTGCGAAGGAAATAAAGATGAGTAATTGAAGTACACAACTTTATTTTTTTTTCCTTTTTTAAAAAAAACTTACCACACTACACTGACGTAGGTGTACACTGCTTTAGATTGAACGGAGGAGGTACTGTTTGAGGTGAGACCTGAAGCAGGAGACAGCCTTGTTGAGAAACAGGAGACCATTCTGAGCAGATTGTAAGAGGAAGGACCTTGAGTTGAGCAAGAGAGCCTTCTTGTAGGTTAAAGTGGTTAAGCACCTTGAGCAAAAGGGAGAGAGTAAGAGTTAAAGCTTCTGAACTTTCCTAATCTATAAAATGAGGCCTCTATTGACTAGAATGATGTTTGTGAAGATTAAAAGAGAAAGTAAATTAGTACAAAATGGACTTCTGAATACATAATTTCTCAGTGTTAGGTCTCTCTCTGCATTCCCCCTGAAGCCTTCCTATTTTCACCCAAGATGAATTCACCGTATTTTTATTTGTATTCATAAAGTTGGCTTATTAGTTTTATTTCAGAATAGAGTGAAAGCTGCATTTAGCCAACTCAGATAAAGAATAGGAGTCAAAATAGTGTAAGCTTTGATATAGCCAATTCCAAGACAGTCAAATAATAGATTATTACTCTATTGCTTAATTACAGGGGTTAGAACAAGAATGAAATTCAGCTCTCACTTTAATTTGTTCCCTGGGAGCATGAGTGTATTGTGTCCTGCCCCAAATATTGGGGAGAAAAAAAATAAGGGCACACTAGAAGTTCAACTAGTAAAAGTTCACATAAATTAAATGACATTACCTATCAGCAGTAGCTATCTGCATCTGTGTCTCTAACAGCTATAAGATCTGGCCTTTTTCTTTTTTTTTTTGAGACAGTCTCTCTCTGTCGCCAGGCTGGAGTGCAGTGGCACGATCTCTGGTCACTGCAACCTCCGCCTCCCGGGTTCAAACGATTCTCCTGCCTCGGCCTCCCTAGTAGCTGGGACTATATGCACGTGCCACCAGGCCTGGCTAATTTCTTTTTTGTATTTTTTAGAGACGGAGTTTCACCATGTTAGCAGATCTGGCCATTTTCTAAGAGCTAATTGTTTTACATCTATTGTACCATTTCATCTTCCCAGCATCTCACAGAAGCAGGTGGTATTATCCTCATTTTTTGGATGAGGATGATACTAAGTTAAGAAATGCACTGAGTGTTGAACAGTTAGTAGTAAGGCTAAGATTTGGTTTCAGATTTTATTTCCAACTATAAAGACCATTTTAACAGTTTTGGGTATTGTTTGTAGAGAACTTTCTAAATAAGTGGGTACCTTTATTATGATTAAGAAAGTAATTGACGGCTGTGCACGGTGGCTCACGCTTGTAATCCTAGCACTTTGGGAGGCCGAGGAGGGTGGATCACGAGGTCAGGAGATCGAGACCATCCTGGCTAACATGGTGAAACCCCATCTCTACTAAAAATACAAAAAAAAATTAGTCGGGTGTGGTGGTGGGCGATCGCGCCACTGCACTCCAGCCTGGGCTACTGAGCAAGACTCCATCTCAAAAAAAAAAAAAAAAAAAAGTAATTGACTGTTTGGTAGGATTTCATACAGAATTATTGATAAGCACAATTCTCAGTTAAGGTGACTTTCACATCTTTCTCATCAGTATTAAGATGAATGACTAATGTGATGTACTAAAAGTTCAGGTAGAATAGGATAGGAATGCTAGGATTTTGGTACTCTTCACCTTCACGGATAAGGAAGGAAGGAAATTATATTTACATTTTAGTAAATGGTAAATGTGAAGTAATCTGGGTGTTGGAAAGAACAAAGAAGTAGAGGATCTAGGTTCTAGGACTTGTCTGAATGACTGTGGTCAAGCTCCTTAATCTCTGAGCCTCATTTTATATACTAAATGGAAATAACAATATCTGCTGTCTGTGGGGTTGTGAGGGTCAAGTGAGACAGTGTTTTAAGCATAAGGTGGTATTATTCAGAAGTTTAGACAAAATTTGTTGTATTCCTGGTAAACTAGAGAGAGAAATAGTTAAGACATTTCTATAAATGATATAGTAGTGCATTTCTTACCTGTTTAACATTTGGTTTTTATCCCATTAAATACACATTATAGAAATTAATACAGAAATTTGAATCAAAGTATGATGAATCCTTAATGTATGATATACTTGACATATTGTATGTCTACCCTGTGGAAAGAAGTGCCTAACTTCAGTTAGTCTGCACACCTAACAGTGTTAGGGTATCAAGAGTGAATAATATTTTCACTCCATATATATATGTATACACACACACACACACACACACGTATTCGATATCCTTTGTTATATTATGATGCTTTAACCGTGGAGTTCGTTGGTCAAATAATATGCTTAGGGAAATCCTTGTACTTTGAGCAATAGTTTTCACCAGAAGATTGTAGGTTATATGTGAGAGTAACTTTTAGGAGGCTTTTATTAGTTCTTTAAATTACATATAACATATAATAGATTAGTCTTTTAAATTGTTCTTAATAATATAGTCTTTGAAACTTTTTCATCAATACCCTATTTTTTATTAATTGAATTGCTCTAAGTCTCTTCTTCCTCATCTATAAAACTAGGGGGTTGGATTAGATGATCCCTAAGCTCTTTCCAGCTCCAAGGTTTAAGATTCTAACTTTGAACTGCCATACCAAAACAACTCAAGGATCAACCTGCAGTCAGAGTAGTCACTTGTTCCACAGGCGATTAAATCATTATAGCCCACCAAACGAAAATAGAGAAGCAGAGTAGATCAACTGTCCTAGGCTCATATGATCATTATTAATTTTTTTTTTTCAGTTACAAAAGACATGACTTCTACAGAAAGTTTGAATAGAGATGAAGGAAACAGTGAATGGTTATTGTATGCCTCTCTTCCTAGCCTCATGCTGCCCCCATATAAATAAGTTCAAGTATTAAGATCCTTTCTGACCTTCCTTAATATTTTTCATGTAAATACATCTGTGTGTGTGTGTGTATATGTGTGTGCGTACAGATTTTCATTCAAAAACAGAGTGTCTACTATGTGCCCGGTACTATTTTAAGCAGCAGGGATATGTGGCGAACAATATGTTGCATATGTGGAAGATGAAATCTCTGTTACAGAGCTTACACTTCTAGGAGGGGAATGGACAAGTAAATAAGAATTTCAGATAATGGTAGTTGCTAACACAAGGTATTGCTGGTAACTTTTTGGGGCTGAGGTGAAGAGATATGCAATATTACATAAAGGTAGGCAGACTTCTCTGAGGAAGGATGTTTGAACTGAGATATGAATGACTTGAAGGAACTAGCCTTTGATCAGGAGAAGAGCATTCTGGCAGAAGTAACAGCAAGTGCAGGATTCCTGAGGCGAGAACAGCCTTGTGTGTTGAAGGACCAAAAAGAATGGCCAGTGTTGCTGGGACATAATGAATGAAGGGGAAAATGGCATGCTGTGAAGTTAGAGGTAGGTATGGGCCAGATCGTAAAGACCTAAACACCTTGAGGGGCGTTGAAAGGAGTCAGAATTTTAAGTGACATTATAGCATACATGTTCTGCAACTTGTTTTTTCACTTAACATTGTATTATGGGTAACTTTTCCATATACTAATTTTAAGTACAGAGGTATAACTTTAAAATCTCATTTTCCACTAGTCCCTTTCTCATTGTATAAAAATGCTAAAATCTCTATCATTCTAAAAATGTTGCTCTTCAATGCTCTTTTCTTCTCTAGTTGTTACTCTCTTCTCAAACTTTCTACCTCTATTTTCTTCCCTGCCATTCACTCAACCCTGTCTAGTTTAGCTTTCTTCACCAGCCATTCCTCTGCTACCTCTCTTCTTCAAGTCACCAGTTACTCAATTTTCAAATCCTCATCTCTTTGGTATGTTTAGTGCATTGACAGCTCCCTTCTTCATGAAACTTTCTCCTTTCTAAGCTTCTGTATCACTACTCTCTCTTAGTTTTCATACTCCTGTCTGCCTGTTTTAAATATTGGTGGTCTCCACAGCTTGATCTTTGGCTGTCTCCTATTGTACACATTTCTCTAGGAAGTTTCATTCACTCTCCTGGCCATTATCTTCGTTTTGTATTTTTACCTTGGATTTCTCCTGAGATCTAGGTATACCTATTTGTTTACTAGACATGTTTTGGGTATACTAGAAGTATGTACCAATACCATCTGACATTTTCCTTATATTTATCTTGTTTTTGCTCCTCTTCCCTGTTTTAGTTAATGGTGCTTCCATCCACCCAGACAGAGCTCAAGAGAGAAACCTTGGATTTATCTAGATTCTTTCCTTTCCCTCACCTTCCTCCAAACCCCCAACCTAATTGGTTACCAAGTCCTGTAGTTCTGTTTCCTGTGTATCTTTTGAATCAGTCTTTTTCTGTTCCTCGCCACTGTTCTAGGTTAGTCTCTTGGCTGAACTCTTTTAGTAACCTAAAATGGTGTCCCTGCTTCTAGGCTTTAGCTCTTCCAGTCCGTTTGTCAGTACAGAGCAGTAGTTCTAAAGCACAAATGTGATCATCCCCTCTTGTTTAAAATTACACAATGGCTTTCTGTTAGTTATTGGCCAGAATCTAAACTCCTTGGCTAAACTGTTCAAGATCTGACTATACTTGCCCTTTCTACCAGTCCCCCTTATCACACTTACTTTCTAGAAAACTGAACTACTTGATGTTCTCTAAGTAATGAAATTTGTGCTTTTCTACCTTTGCACAAGTTATCCCCTTTTTTGGGAATGTTGTTTCTTTATTGTGTAACTGTGATTCATTCTTAAATATGTCATCTCCAGACATCTCTGACTCTCTGTCTTTTTACCCTAGGGTTTGGCCCATCATTTTGTGCTCAAATAAGACATTAATGCATCCTTCATAGTATTTAGGGCAAAGTATTATATTTGTGTGTCCATCATGCCAAATAGATTACAGCTCCTCTCTTTAGAGTAATCTTTCTATAGGAGTAGAATACAGTGTTAAAGAGTACAGACTTTTTACTCAGTTCTGATTTTGGCTCTACTTTTAAAGTAGACTATACTAGAGATATAATTGCCTCATACTAAAAATGAGATTGATAATACTGTCTCAGGATGACTTGTATTAAGTGAGATAATGCATCTAAACTAGTGTTGTCTGGCACGTGGAAATCTGTTAGTAGATGGTAGTCACATTAGTATCTTCAGCACAGATTCATTATTTAGCAAATATCTGTTGAATAAATGATCACATATCAGGTACCCAGTATATATGCACTGTTAACTCATAATATCTAACTCAGTAATTGGTTATCTACTTAGTGTCTTGTAAGGATATGTAAAAGAAATCTTATTTCTGTAGAAGCCTCCACACCACTAATAACAGTAATAGGAAATGGCTAAGAAACATACGGGATATTATGTGGTGACACACTTGTATAAAAGGGGAGAATTCACTGTAAATTCTGAAATGATTGGTCTTATATGATCAGAAGCTCTAAATTCAACATTTGGATTTTATTCTGTAGGTTGAGTAATGGAGTTCATAGAGGTTATAAAGCAGAGGACAAGCATGATCGAATTGGTCTTTTAAGAAGGATAAACAGGTGATGGTGTAGATAGTGATAGGATTGGAGGGAAGGAGTAGGGTGATGAAACCTGAAGGAGGTTGATAAGTGGGAATGGAGTTGGGCCTCTGAACGACATAATTCATTTGAAGAAAGACATATGGTTTTGAATATAGAGAATAAAGTAGAGATAGGAGTCAAAGATTATTCTGGCCATGAACCTGGATGACTGTGAGAATGTTAATGTCATTGGAGGAATTAGAGATGTTGAAGAGGGATCTTGTTTGGGGAAAAGTGGTCTAGGGAAAATGAGTTTACTTAGGACTTATTATTTGAGTTGTTCAAGTGAAAAATTCTTGAAGGCTCTTGTAGATACAGAATTGGAGTGAAGATGAGAGACTGGTGCTGAATGTGAGTACTAGTACTGTTTACTAAAGGAATACTTTTAAATGTTTGTTTGTTCTTTTAATGTGTTGTTGTTTTCTTTAAAACCAAGACCGGTTGTTACAAAGAGGTAACATGTTTTATGTCATTGTCGTTTAAAAAATACTTTTACTTTTTAGACTAGCCAAAAGGTCCCAACCGAACTTGGTATCTAAAATGAATATGGGGAATAAGCATTTTGAAAAATAGTTGTTGCTCTCATTCTTTTTTTTTTCCCAACATGAGACAGGGTCTTGCTGTGTCACCCAGGTTGGATTGCAGTGGTGTGATCATGGGTCACTGCAGCCTCAACCTCCCAGGACTCAAGCAATCCTCACAGCTCAGCCTCCTGAGTAGCTGGGACTATAGCTCTGCACCACCACACTTGGTAATTTTTTGTATTTTTTGTTGAGATAGGGTCTCACTTTGTTGTCCTGGCTGGTCTTGAACTCCTGGGCTCAAGCGATCCTCTTACCTTCGCCTCCTAAAGTGCTGGGATTACAGGTGTCAGCCATAGTGGCTGGCCTATTCTCTCATTCTTGAAGAATGAAAGCTCTGTGTTATGTTTGAAGTTTTACGAGTTGACTGCTTTGTAAAAAAAAAAAAAAAAAAAAAAAAATCCTAGATCTATGAGAATATTCCCATGAATGCCAGGGATTTGCGTATACCAGTTTGATGATTTCAGAAATTAAAGTCTACTCTATGAAGATGTTTTTCATTTGAAAATTTTCCCTAGAATGATTTAAAATTAAAAATAATCAGAGGAAAAACTTGTGAATCTCTACAGATATATCCACGGAGACTAGTTTGAGGATACATTGGCATAGCTATCAGAGAACCTAGATGTCAGTATTGGCGCTTCCACTTGCTAGGTTTTTTTTTACTAAGGCAAGTTGCTTAGCTGTTGTAAACTTCAGTATCCTCATCTGGAAAATAGGTTAAATGAGAATTATTGAAGTAACGTGTGTAAAGTAAAACTTATACATGGCACATAGTAATAATAATAACTAACCCTTATGTAGCATTAACTGTGTACCAGGCACTGAGCTAAACAATTATTATTTAATCCTTATGAGGTAGGTACTTATCCCATTTTATAAGTAAATGGAGAAGTAACTGAGAAGTAACTCACCTAGGGTCTTGTAGCTAGTAAGTGAAGCAGCAGTAGTTGAACTCAGATAGTGGCTCTTAACCGTTCTTCTAGATTGCCTTTTAATATGTATAAATAAGGACTTGATATATGTTCTCTACTATTATTGTTATTAGAAAACTGTGAAGAGTATAGATTCATAAAATCCTAGAAGTGCCAGGAATAATCTATGAAACCTAACAACTTTAGGAAAAGTGGTATTCATCCAACAATTATGAATCACATGGAACTTTTTATCCTTAAGGTTTTAGATTAATTAAAGGGGAGGGGGCATCTGCCATAATACAAACTATAATATGTAATACATAGAACAATAATACAATATGAAAACTGTTTCTAATTTTTAAAATATTTGCACAGTCTCAAAACTGGTAGGGAAAGTGATCTTTTGATTTGTATTACCACTTACAACTTGTTCTTTCCATTGTTCATTTTTAGGATATAAAGACCTTTTCGTACATTTGTTCCCCCTTTTTTGCTCCTTTTAAATAAACTTTGTATTTTCCTTTTATACTCATATTCGTTTTAATGGAAAGGATGTGTTTGATAATTTCAGGGACACTTTAAAAAATTATTTTCATGATTCCTAAGAGTTGGGAAGTTCTTAAAGCTTGCTTCTCCTTGCTCATTGGTTATTCAGTATTAACTTTACCTATCTGAAAAATACATTATATAAATAAAAGGAAATTTCTATCCTCAGTGCAAAGATAATTATATAGTTTATAAGTTGTTTAAAAGAGAAAGACACCTTAAACTGTTGGAACTCTCCTCCAAAATATACTTGTTAGTTAATAAGTACTACTAACTTCTTTGTGAAAATTTTATTACTAATGATATAATCTAAATTAGAATAAAGATATATTCTAAGGGTGGGGAGAATATCAGGAAAAATAGCTAATGCATGCTGGGCTTAATACGTAGGTGATGGGTTGATAGGTGCAGCAAACCGCCATGGCACATGTTTACCTGTGTAACAAACCTGCACATCCTGCACATGTGTCCCAGAACTTAAAATAACGTTTTTTTAAAAAATGTATTTTAATCTTGTATTGATTATACACTAAAAATTGCTGCCATTTAATTTGGGAACATAGCTTAATATTAATTGTGGAAATTGTTATGACGGTTATTTGCTTATAACTTTGGATTTTGATTTTCATATTTAGAATTTATTTTTAACATAGATTTTATTTATTTTTTATTTTTTTGGAGACAGGGTCTCGCTCTGTCGCCCAGGCTGGAGTGCAGTGGTGCAGTATCTGCTCACTGCAGCCTCCACCACCCAGGTTCAAGTGATTTTCCTGCTTCCACCTCCCAAGTGTCTGGGATTACAGGCACATGGGACCATGCCCAGCTAATTTTTGTATTTTTTAGTCAAGATGAGGTTTCACCATGTTGGCCAGGCTGGTCTTAAACTCCTGACCTCAAGTAATCCACCCGCCTTGGCCTCTCAAAGTGCTGGGATTGCAGGTGTGCGCCACAGTGCCCGGCCTCAACATAGATTTTAAAGTGAACCAGTAGCAGTATATTTGACCAGTAACCTTTGGATTTCACTGTTTTAATAATCTGTGGTTTAAACTGCATCAGTTTATACATTATATCATATATATATAGTTAATAATATTATTTATTAACAATACTACCAAAATTTTTTTAAACAAGAGTTGATCAGGAAGAAAAGTTAGATCGTAATAATTTATTTTGCACATTTAATGTGATTATTTAAAAAATATATTTCTAAGGAAATTAGCTCTTCAAAAAGGTTATAAAAATTATTGTAACAGGTAATCTCTAAAAATAGAATAATGCATCTATCATATGGAAGCCATCATGAATTACTTTTCATATGTCTTGATTTTCTTTTATTTCGAGGTATAGTTTAAAATTATACCACTTAATTTTTCCTGGGTAGCAGATTTATTGCTTTGTGCTTTTGCACACCTTTTTACTTAAAATGCTTTTGCAAGATGACTTCTGAATTCATCTTTACAGCTATGTTACTATCAAATGACAAGCTAAAGTTTAAAAACAAGGCTTGGTTGTAAAACTATGCAAGAGTTTAGTTCAGCTCTCCTGAACTAATTGGGTAGTAAGTATGCACCAGCAATTGCTGTCCTGCCCTGAATGTGACATGAATAGAAAAAACCCTTTAGTAGCAAATGAGTATTTTAGCACATAGCAGAAAATTAATTTTGTTTTTCAGTTAGCTCATATATATCTGAGTATGTACACACACGCGCGCGCGCACGCACAGACACACACACACACACACACACACACACAAAATTTGCTCACTATGGCTAATTCCTGAAAGCACGCTATACTTACAAAGGATGCTTTTGCTCTGTAGGAGTTCACCAAGGTAAAATTTTCAAAGCATATGAAGAGGATTGTTGAAATTAATTAGGAGGTGAGGGGAATCTTGGAATATCTACTTCTAGCCTCTGAGCTATGACTTGGAACCTTGGTCAGCCTTATTAATGACTTCCTTGGTTTATAAGTGTATCTCCCATGGGATCACAAATGCTTTCTTGTTTGATTTAGTTCATTTGAAGAAACATTAAGTTTCTCCTACTCATTTATTCATTCAATCACCCATTCACTCAGATTATTTATTGAGCACCTATACTATGTACCAGGTAATACCAGAAGATAAGTATATATCATACTTTTTAGAACTATGGGAGTGACACTCTCCCCACACTTTGGCTGGCATTCTCTCCTTTCTCCTAAATATTTCTACACTAGCTAGCCTTCAGATTGGGATTTTGTTACCATGCAACAATATATCAGATTTTTATATATTGTGACTTAGGAAACATACTTTAAAAATTAGTTTCTGTAAATTCGAGTATACCATCTGGTAAAGCTTACCACAGTGGATATGTACACAAAAGAAATAGTTGGATAATTGAAGTAATGTGTGTTGATCATTCCTTTCACCTTTTCTGTATTACCATTTTCTCAATTGGGAATTCTACCTTTAAAACCACACAATTTTAATAAATGTAGGTTTTATTATTTCTTGCAGGTTTTTAGGAGTAATTTTCAAAAAAGGAAGAGACATGAAGAATGAATTTGCCAAAAATGAAAATGTTATAAAATCTGAACATTTATGATTATGGTTCATGATGTTCTAGAAATATTCTTATCCTTTTGACAGCAGTGTTATTTTGGTTTTTTAAAAATTTCATCTCTAAATGTCCCTTCTTTCAGATTTTAAAGCCTTAGGTGATAAGAGCAAACATTTATTGAGAATTTTCAGTGTGTGTGAGCATTTTATTTTAATTTTCATGCGGGTAACTACTCATACTATGTCTGTGAGAAAATGGAAAGATAGAGGGAATAAGGTTACAAGTGATTTGTCCAAGGTCCCACAGCTACTACGTGTTGGAGCCAGCATTTGAACCCAAGATCTAACTTTAGAGTTCACAGTATTAACTACCAGGCAGCAGTAGAATTTTTTTATACTTTATCTTATTGTTAGCTGCAAGCTTTATTTGGGCAAGCAAGATACATATAACCTCTGGGCCTTGTTTTTTGTGTCTGTTAAATGAGGGTATGGTAAAATCAACTTTATTTCCAGCCAGTGATTTTTGTAGGGAACTGCTGTGATAATGTCTGTAGAAATGCTTTGGAGAAATTTGGAGTGATACGTAACTGTAATTTTAATATTATAAGTTAGGACTTAACATCTATAGTAGTTTAAGTAACACATGTTCAGCACTATGACATGTCCAGTCAGTAATGTTAATAAGTAATAGAGTTGGCTAAATTTATAGTCCTTATCAGTATTTTTAAACCTTTCTCTCAAGCCATTTGAGCAGATAAAAGGGAGTATCTTTTCACATTACATAATTAGTGCCTTCCTTATCTCCAGGACTGAAAAATAATGTGTTTTTTTTTTTTTTTTGCAGCTATATTAAACAGGTGATGACACAACTTGAAACTGGATTGTAGCCTTGCTATTCACTAAAAGGTAGATTTGCTGATAGGAAAGTCAGAGATGGGATACATTGCTTTAATCCAAAATGTAGTACTGAATTTGAGACAGAAAAACATTTTTTAAGAATGAGGATGGGTCTTAGAGTAAGATTCTGTTAATATTATGTGAAGAACAGACAATGCATACAGTTGGTACAGAAGGGTGACTTGTCACATGCTGTTCTTCAGCTAGTTTGTAAGATACCATGAGTACTGTTATTATCAAAGTGGGAAGATGACGTGTGTCCCCATGAATGCGCAATAGGTGAATATTAATGCTACTTAAATTAGAAGGTATTTAAAGTACATTAGGATCTTCAGTCTCTTAGATAAGTCATATGAAGCACATAATGAAATTTCCATCCCATTTTGCATTTGAAACTGTTATCGGTGATGGTTTAGACCAGAACCGTCCAGACACAGTAGCCACATTAAAACATAAAAAAGTTGAGATTAATTTTAATAATTTATTTTATTTAATTTTATTTAATCTGGTATACCTAGAATATTATTTTGACATCATTAATTTTCCATCATTAATGAGGAATCTGAGGATTAGGTTAATCACTTTGTCCAAGTTTATAGGGCAGGGAGAGGAGTTATGGAGTTATGTCGTTGGGTAAAAACCTTAGCAACATGACTTGAAAGCTCATCCACTAACCATTGTACATACTGTTTTATAATCAATACAAAAGTTATTGATGAAATATTTTATGCTCTTTTTTGAATTAAGGCTTTAGAATCCGATACGTATTTTGCACTCATGGTGTATCTCGATTCAGACTAGGCAAGTCTGGACCGTTCTGAGTTATGGAGTTACATTATTGGTTTAATGAGACCTGATGACTGTCAGTTTTTGAATGTTTGTAATGTGCCATGCATAGTGTTCTCTATAGTATTTTCAGTAGATCTTTGTAATGACTCTATGATGTCAGTTTTGTTATCATTTTAGACATAGACAGTGAGGTATGGAGATATTAATTTGCCTAAGATTAAACAGGTAGTCTGTAGAGGAGCAGGATTTAAAGCTAAATCTGACCCTAAAACCCCTGTCCTGTTTTCTGTTTCTGTTGCGCTGTTTTAAAGCACTGCCACTTAGGGTTTGGGCAGGTAGGTGAGTGAGCTATAGTTCTGGCACTGCTCAGCCAGTGACTTGTGATTTAATTTCTCCTTATTTTTAGGCACAAAGGACGTCTTAGCTTAGAGTGGAAGTGATGTCTTTTAAGTCCTTACTCATGTTACTTATTGAGAATGTTCCTTTATACTCATTCCCCATTTCCCATTCATTAAACCGCTTTCTACAATTCTTGAAACATGTAGAATGGAGAGATGGCTCTTTGAGTCTATTACAGGACCGTGGCGACAGATAAGGGAAAACTCAGCTTGTATTGGCAAAAGTGAAAACTAATGTCTAGTAAAACTTATGTCTGGATGAAGAAGTTTTCTGAGGGTTTCAGTACTTCATTCTGAGAAAGAATTGAGAAGTTCTTATCATGCTCTTTGAATTGTAAATATTTTTTCAGTTATTTTACAGGATGTTATATAGTGGATTAATACTTAGCACCTTGTTCTATTTAATTTGAATAATTTCTTTGAATTACATTTGGATTCCTAGAGAATATTTTCTCACAAAGACAAGCTTTTTCATTTCAAAAGGAAAAATAGGCAGTCCCTGATTTTTGAATATGTTGTCTTCCAGATTGTGTGTAAAACAATTGTTTGAACTTGGAGCATGTTTTACTACACTGGTTTTAAGTTCCTGGGCTAGCCCACAGAAGCCTATTTAAAACCACATCCTATTTTAGCATTAATATACTATTGGTTTAAGTTTAGGGAATCAGAGCAATGGATTGTGTTCTGTGAGAGTTGGAGGAGAAAGAAAGTTTATTTTTGGCTTTTAATGTTTTCTCTTATACTTTGTTGTTTTCCAACTTATACTGGCCTAAGCTTTCTGCTGTTTTAATATGATCTTGGCTCAATAACTTTAAAAGGTTCAATAACTTCTAAGTACTCAATAACTTCAACATTTTCTGTATGAAATAGGTTTACTTGTTGAGTGCTTGGCAAGTAAACATTTTATGCTCCTTTGTATCTCATTTAGTTTTTAAGAGTTTTATGAGGTAGGGGCTAGTTTTCCATCATTAATGAGGAATCTGAGGATTAGGTTAATCACTTTGTCCAAGTTTATAGGGCAGGGAGAGGAGTTATGGAGTTATGTTGTTGGGTAAAAACCTTAGCAACATGAGTTGAAAGCTCATCCACTAACCATTGTACATACTGTTTTCCTCTTTCACATATCCTCTTCTCCTTTCTCTCTTTATTAAGTCCCAACTTCCCTTATTCCCTCAATTCAGAAACTTTATTTTCTTTTTGAAAGAGACGTGTCTTGCTATGTTGCCCAGGCTGGCCTCAAGTAATTACTTGGGCCTTGGGCTCAAGTAATCCTCCCACCTCAGCTTCCTGAGCAGCTGGGTCTACAGGCACACACCACCAAGCCTGGCAGTCATCTACTTTAAATGTTAGGGTAAGCCGTTTGATTGAATGAATTCATAATATAATATTGCGGAGCCCTGTTCATAAAAATTGTATGATTTTATGATAAAATTTGGTAATGTGATTATCTTTAGTGAGGATTGAGCCAATATGGAATCAAGAGTTTAGCCCTGCCTCTCTAAATTGTTCTTTATCCTTAAATGTGTAGTAGCTGGATTGCCTACAATTCTACATTTTCTGTTAGAATTTATGGCAGTAGTTTTCAACTGTGGACTGAGAACATTTTGGGAACTGTGCCCATTATAAAGTTTGTCTGAAGACCTAATAAATAATTTACATTTCATACTGTGCTATTGTTTTTCAATGGTATTTCAATACTGCTGTGATTAAAATATAAAATATTGTATGCATGGTAGAATTTGGTCATATTTTCTTAATAAGTGGATATCAAAAGTACCGTTATGGGGAATCTGAATATCTTGATATAAATGAAGAGGTCCTTTTGCTTTAAGAGTGGAGAATCATTACTTAAAGAATGTTACAAGGAGATTTTATATAAATTTTATATATAATATATATAGCATTTATTTTCAAGACATTCATATTGAATGTCAGAGAATCAGTTGTGGTGTTGAAATGACTGACTTACCAGCTGGTAACCCGTTAATCTCACAGGTGATTGTACAAGATCTTGATTAACTCAGATTCTATTAATATCCTTGATTGGTAAAACATTTTTGGCAGTAAGTGAAAAATTCAGGCATTATAAAAGACTTGGGGAGCCTTGCCTTGAAGTCTATCTTCCTAAGAACTGTAATTTTATCCCAGTAGCTCTGTGGTAGAGACAGATGAAGGTTGGATTTGCAGAATATTATGTTATTTTATAAACGTGCTATTTTTTATTTCATGCTAGGATTGGGAAAAGATGACTTATTAATCTATCTAAGATACATGAGTCTATCTCTCTCCATGCTGCTGGGCATGGTTACAAAACATCCCATTTTACATTGAGGAACTAAGAGTCCCAGAGAGGGTAACTTGCTTAAGATTGTAAGTCATAAACTTTGGAGCTAGTGTTCCTTGCCTCAGATTTTTTTTTTTTTTTAATTTCGCCCATTGCTTTTTATTATGAAGAGATACTTACTCATCTAAATGATATAACTTATGGAGCAAGCATTACTTAAAAGAAAATTTGTATTTTACTTAAATTCTTTAATTTTTAAAAAATTGTACAAGGTTGAACTTAATACAAAATAGCTATAAATTATATTAATGCCATCTTATCTAAGAAGGAAAAAGGATAAAAATATTACTCAGTGACTTTGAAAATATTCAGTACCTTTTAAAAAATTCTAATATTTGAGTTAGGAAATGAGAGAAACTAGGATGATTTAGGAGGATCTTTTCCTGAATTTTGTTTTGGGAAGAATATCAATCCAAATGCATTTAAAAAAATAGGAATATAATACTCTGCAAGATTGGTTTAGATTGTTTTTTGTTTTTTGTTTTTTTTGCTGACACCTTCTGTTTTCTTTAAAATTCCTTTTGGCTAATAAATTCTTCAAGGGTTAAAATAATAAAAGACACTGGTGTTACATCAGTACGTGTGTAGTGATAAAGAACCATAGTACAAACACAGTAGTTAAGTGAAAATATATAAGCATGGTGTATGGGTTTTGATGTTTAAAAAGCAAGATTAAATAGGCTATAGTAGTATGTTTGGAAATTTGGAAGAAAAAAACAACTTAAAGTGGCAAGTCAAAATTCTGCTAAGACCATATGCTGGCTAGGACAGACATGATATGAATATAAATAAGTTACTTGTGCTTTAATTTGTAAGGCCTTTTATATATGTTCTAACACAATCAGCTTTACCAGTTTATTACAGGGTTGTTGCCATACTTTTCATTTATTTTTGCTAATCCTTGTTCTGCAGGAAGGGAGGATACACTGAATAAATAAAAGCAGATGAAACCAATGGTTTTGCTATATACGATAATCTTAGGGTTTAAAAGGGTTTTAGAAGCCATTAGCTACTTTAAGCCATATTAGCTACTTTAGCTACTTCAGGGGTTTGAGGGAGATAATGTTTTAGTTGGGCTCTTTTGGTTATAAGGACAGTTTTAAGAAAGTGAGTGTTTACTATGAGGATGTATGTAGACTTCAACTGTAGAGACATTAACAATTCAGTTCAAGGGATTCCAGGTCTGTGCTTGTGTGTGTGCCTCTGTCTCTCAGTGCTGTGCTAAGTTTTTCTTGGATTATTTCACTTAATTCTTGAAATTGAGGTCTAGGGAGGTTAAGAAACTCATCCAAAGTCAGTAAGTGGCAGAACTGATTTGAGTACAGATAATCTGACTCCCACTATGGGATCTTTGTCCCTATACTGTACTATCTGCACAATTTTGTATTATTTCATGTATTTGTTTTTTAGATTTCCCTTGGAATTATTCCCACTTCCCCCCTTTAAAAAAAAAAAAAAGTCTCACATTCTACTAGACCAGGAGTTCTTAAAACAGTGGTCCATCAATCTTAAGGAAGAGATAAATGGACTCCAGGTAAGCAGTAACTCCTTGAAATTATATGTACATATTTGAATATGCATGCATTTTTGCAGGGAAAGGGTTCATAAATTTTATTAAATTCTCAAAAGGATCTCTGTCCTCCAAGGTAGTAAGTCACTGTACTACCAGCAGCTCTAGGGAAGATTCTGAGTTCTCATCTTTGTATTCCCTAGCACCTGGTTTTTGGTTACTCAGTAAATATTTGTTGAAGAGACCTTAACAAATAGAAATGGTATGTAGGAAAATCAGTTTGAATTTAGTCCTAATCTGGAATTTGAAGATGCCTTCAGTGTTTATTTAAAATGGTATTAAGGATCAATCTTACTGACTTCGTCCAGAAAGCTGTTTTCTGGCAGATTCAGATTTTATGAATCAAGTTTTTTGAAGTCAGGTTTTTGAAATCAGAGAATAAAGCAAAATTCAACATTTAGAGTCTACAATAGGGTCTCTAAAAAAGGCCAATTTTTTCCCCCCTCCAGTGTAGTATTAAGACTCTGTTAATATTGGATAAAGGATTAGGGACCATTAAACATTTTAAACATTAAAATCATACTCAGGGGTTGAAGTACACTATGTAAGCTACATGGAAACTGAGAGCAGCTGAAGGCGGGGAGAGGTAGCCTAGTGTTAAAAGAAAAACTTTACGCAAAATAAATTAAACAGTTTATTTGAGCAAAGGATGATTTATGAATTGGGCAACACTCAGAACCAGAAGGGGTCCAGAGAACTCCTCTCCAAAGCAGTGATGGTCAGTGAGCTTTTATAGGCTGAATGTGCAAGTAAGACAAAACTTAAGTGGAAAGGCCCTTGTTAGAAGTTAGTTGGTGGTTTCTGATTGGGTATGCTTAAGTTTTGTTTTACTGTTTACACGGGATTGGGTTTTGGTTTGCTTACAGAGGAGTTCTGTTCACAGAGAAAATCTTCAGGCTAATGGCTTCCTCCTTACTTGCTTTAACAATTCTCTCCTTTTGTCAGCCTCTCAATCTTGAGTGCTTGACTAAAACTTTGAGCATTGATGACACTTTCTGTCACCATTATAGCAGACTTACTTGGTCTCAGTATGGAATACATAAGTCATGATGGCAGGCTCATGGAAGCAATATTCCTTTTTTTGGTTCATCTTATTTTTGTTTTTCTAATTGCGGTGAGACCATTTGGCATATTGCTGGTGGCTGCAAACATTCATTTAAGACACTAGAAAGAATACAGTGCATCAGGAAGATGACAATGGGCACTATCAGGAGGATAATAGTAGTTCTTTCTTACCCACAGGAAATATGTTTCAAGACCCCCATTACTCCCACAGTGGATGCCTGAAACTGGATACTACCAAATCCTATATATACTATGTTTTTCCTATAATACATACCTATGATAAAGTTTAATTTATAAATTAGGCACAGTTAAGAGATTAAAAACAATAACCAATGGTAGAAGAATTGTAACAATATACTGATAAAAGTTATGTGAATGTGGTCTCTCTCAGAATATCTTATTTTACTGTACTCATCTGTTTTTGGTCCATGGTTGACCAGGGGTAACTGAAACTGCAGAAAGTGAAACTGCCATAAAGAGGGAGGAGGGACTACTGTCATCAAAGGACTGGTGTATGCTCTTTAGCCAAGGCCTCCATGCACAGAACCAAGTAAAATAAAAAGGTTGATGGCTAGAACAAACCATAAACTCACTCTCTGTGTTCAGAGGGCAGTTGGTCAAGGTTTCTCGATTTGAGCTCAAAGCATATTTTCCTGGTTTGCAGTTTGAATGTTTCTGGTTATGGCATTGGGCATTTTGGTAAACTCCCTGAGTGGCCCATTCATCAGCAGGGATGAGTGTTGCCCAATACCCGCCTGTAGGGCATCAGAAACCAAGAAGTTTATAGGTATGATGTCAAGGACAATGAACAGGACTAGAATCTGATATGCACAAGGGTGCCCTGTAGTTTTCTACTGAAACCTAATTTTTCTCTCTACAGCTGCTCCCATTTCTATCAAAGATAATCACAATAAGGCTAATTTGTTTGCATAATAGGTCTAGTCTCATTAAACTCGGCTTGGTTATTCACATACGTGCAGCAAGAGTAGTGATGGACCATATAGGCTGTCTAAATCTGCTTTGCTGGAAATTTTAAAGGCATCTCAGATTAGACTTTAAAAGCCTCTCTAGGCTATGAAGCCATGCCAAAGACTTACCAGTAGACTTTGCCTGCACTACCTATAGATTTGGATGAATTCCTCTCTTCTCAAGGTCTTCAAAATATTTTTAAAGTTACTGGGCCTGCCTTATGCAACCCTTAAGGCCAGGAAACCCTTAAAGCCTCATGCTGCACCAGTTTTTTTCCAAGGGGCTTTCATGGCTTCATAAAGTAAACCTTAGTTCTTTAAAACTGGCCATATCCAGCTCTACGCACATTTTCAAATAGGACTTTCCAGCTAAAAGCCTTGGTATTATAACCAGTGTTTCCAGTTATAACTTGTTACAAAGAGAACAGATTTTTATTGAACTTTCGCAAGTAATTTACTGCAAACCAAAAATAAAATTTGAAGGTCCCCTGCAACTATCTGAATGGACTTCCTCCTTGGCCAGGGAACCCTAACATTTAACCCAAAAGACTGCTTCAGGCCATGATGGGAAGTGGGGGTTGAACATGCCTCATTTAAGTTGGGGTTGGATGTGCCTCATTTATACCTCTCCAGTATTAACGTCAACACAGACTCTAGGTCTGATAAGAAACATATACAGTCTATTTTCTCTAAAGCCTGCTACTTGGAGGCTTCATCTGCATGATAAAAACCTAGGTCTCTGCAACCGCTTCCTTTCTATATGTCATAACTCTTTCAACCAATTGCCAATCAGAAAATGTTTAAATCTACCTATGACCTGGAAGCCCTGCTTTGAGTTTTCCCCGTCTTCCAGATCCAGCCAGTATAAATCTTATGTTTCAATTGATGTATTATGTCTCTCTAAAATGTATAAAAGCAAGCTGTACCCCAACCACCGTGGGCACATGTTAACAGGACCTCCTGAGTGTGTGTCATGGGCAATCCTTAACCTTGGCAAAATAAACTTTCAAAATTGATTGAGACTTGTCTCAGTTACTTTTTCGTTTACACTGTATTGCCATAAAAATAGAAATAGTTGCTTATAGTTTCTGAATTCTGGAGGGATCAGATAGTTGAGAAAAGGTGTTTCATCTTCATTCACAAAGTTATACTTTACCAAATTATTGAAAGTTGTAGAGATCGCTTAAGAGAAAAGTTTCCTTAAATATGCAAAGCACAACATTGCAGAATCAGCAATGTTTTAAACAAAAAGGCCATAAAAAAACCTATAATTTTTCTTCATTAGTCGTTCAGTCTCATGTAATTCCTGTTCTGCTTGATGTCAGGTTAACAATTTTATGAACCAGTTTCTTCATCAGTGTTGTGGAAACTCTTAGCCAGACCAACGATATAATCTTACAGTTATAAGAAACTTGTACTTATTCAGAGTCTTTTCCATGAATCTCCTTGAAGATGAAACACTTTAGGAGTATAGTTGCTTGCAAAAGCTTTCAGGAAAGCGTCAGAGTAAAAATTAACTCTGTGGATGACGGGAGTTAAAATGGCTATGATAAGAATTTATTATTCAATTGACAAGGAAATTTTATTTTTTGTGACATCAGTATTTTAACATAAAAATCAAAATTATGACTGGTAACATCGTAACAGGACATATCAGATTTGTAGGAATTCCATACCGTTTCTAGAACACTCAGTAACATACCCAGGCAAATATAACTGAAGGAAAGTTAAACATCATTACTTGTTTGACAGTGCTTATCATGTAAATTTAGCATAATTAACCTTTAAACTAAGGCTAATTAGTTTAACATCTCCCTTTTTATGAGGAGAGAGAACAGATTCTTTTGAGATATTCTAGGAATCCCCTGGAAACTATCAAAGTTAGTTTGAGGTAAAAAAGACCTAATGGAGGCCGGGAGTGGTGGCTCACACGTGTAATCCCAGCACTTCGGGAGGCCGAGGCAGACAGATGTTTGCTGAGGCAGGAAGCAGCCTGATCAATGTGGTGAAACCCTGTCTCTACTAAAATTACAAAAATTAGCTGGACATGGTGTTGCACGCCTGTAGTCCAAGTTACTCAGGAGGCTGTGGCAGGAAAATCGCTCAAACCTGGGAGATGGAGGTTGTAGTGAACCGAAATCGCACCATTGCATTCCAGCCTGGGCAACAGAGCCAGACTCCATCTCAAAAAAAAAAAAAAAAGAAAAAGACGGAATAATGGAATAGAATTTTGGGAAAGTTTGTCAAAAATATCAAAGGTTTAAAATACTTGATTAAAATAGATCACAGATCACTTGAAATAATACCTACTGATTTAGTCAGAGTGATAATTAAGAGGCAAATACAGGAAGTTACATAGTTGCTAAAAAAAAAAAAAAAAAAAAGCACCTTAGCTCTTTTAGGAGAATTCAGTTTTCTTAAGCAAAGACCTAATAAAGCAAAAACAGACCAATACTTTAAGAAAACTTTGTTACCACTGTACTTTTGATATTAAGGTTCATCATTTTTAAAATAACTTTTAAATATAAAATTCATTCACCTTCTAGCCACTTTGACCACACATAAAATTCCTTTTTCACGATTGCTTTTCTACATGTCTGCAGTTTTCTCGTATGCATTCAGTTTTGCCCTATACCCTTCTTCCTTCCCATTGCGAACAACCAGTCATTCTTCTTTAGGATGGAAATTACTTTTTCCCTTAACAGAAACACATCTTTTATACCTTAATAGCTTTTTTTTTTTTAACCAAAAACATGTCTTACTTTCCTCCATACAGAGTTGTTTCCCTTATTATTTTTAACTTAGCAAAACTCCAATGGTGTAAGTTACCAGAGATTTTGGAAACTGGTTTTAAGTAGATGTATTATAACATAAAACAAAGCTAGCCATTATCAAGTTATTTCCTTGTTAGCTATTTTTACAGCATGTGCATGTTAGGCAGTCATCATGAAAGCAAGAATCTTAAAAAAGTTAAATACCTGTTTTTTTTGTTTGTTTGTTTTACTGCTGTGCTGTTTTATACATGTTGCTGTTAGCAGCAGAACGTATCAGAGACATGGCACCAAAGTATGTTACTGTCGGCGAATTCATGTGGATCTGCAGCAACCTCCGTTCTTGCCTCCTCAGAAGAAAGAATTCGACTGAGAGGCATAAGGCAGAAGGAGAGATGGAGGCAAGTTTTAGAACAGGAGTTAAAGCTTTGAAGCAGGAATGAAAGGAAGTAAAGTACACTTGGAAGAGGGCCAAGTGGGTGACTTGAGAGATTAAGTGTGCGGTTTGAGCTTTTGACTTGGGGTTTTATATGGTGGCATGCTTCCGGGGTCTTGCATCCCTTTTCCCATGATTCTTCCCTTGGGGTGGGCTGTTTTTATGTGCAGTGGCCTGCTAGCACTTGGAAGGGGCCAGCATATGCAATGTGTTTATTGGAGTTGTATGCATGCTCATTTGAGGTGTTTTTCCGTTATCACTCACATGTCCCTGAAAGGTCATATATCAGTTAAAATCCTCCATGTTGCTTCTTAATGCATATGCTGGAGCCCGCTCGCCCAAGTCCTGAGATCTTATTGGAAAGCTGCTGATCACCAGTTTCAGGTGTTTCTGTTTATTGGTAGACTGCCTATCCCTGGCGCTGGCTGCAACTAATTATTGTTTTAGAGAGACAATTAACAACTGCTTGGCCATCACCTGATGGTCACCTAACATAACTGGCGTGTGTGTGTGTGTTTTGGGGGAGGGGGCCTCTCCTGCCTTGCTCATACTTGACTAGCTACCTACTGTAACAAGGCACTTGGAAACTGGACACTGCACTTTCACTTGCACATTTGTTCTTAGGTTGAACCCATAGTTCTATAATCTTAAACATCTAGTAAAGATAACAAACTTATTTGACGAGTAAAAGCAGGTAAAATAAAATGTTATGCTCGTATTATGCTTAAAGCTGGTAACTGAGAAGACACAGCTGTTTTTATTAAACCAACAATATTGGGTTCGTTTTGCTTGTTGCCCAGATAGAGCTGATTTATCAAGACAGGGGAATTGCAACAGAGACAGAGTTTAATTCATGGAGAGCCAGCTGAATGGGAGACTGGAGTTTTATTACTTTTCAAATCCACCTCCCTAAAAATTTGGAGGCTAGGGTTTTTCAAGGATAGTTTGGTGGACAAGGGAATGAGTGCTGTTAATTGGTTGTGGATGCAGTCATAGCGGTGTGGAAATGGTCCCTGTGTGCTGAGTCTGCTTCTAGGTAGGGGCCACAGGACCTGTTGAATCAAGAGTCATGGGTCTGGATGGAGCTGTTGGTGGTCAGAAACATAAAAGCTTTAAAGGACATCTCAAAAGGGCAGTCTTAGGCTCTACAATACTGATGTAGAAGTAATTGGGGGAGTTGTAAATCTTGTGATCTCCAGGATAATGGCTGGTAATTGATGTCTGTACCTTAGCAGAATTCGGGCTTCTCTCATCCTCCTAATTTGTGGTCTTTCATTAGTTTTACATAGGCAGTTTCGTTTTGGAGAATGGTTATTATTTAAACTATAATCTTAATTATAATTATAAAATAATTATTAAATTATTATAATCTAAATTATTGAATTGTAATCTAAATTTCTCCCAAAATTAGCTTGGCCCAAGCCCCAGGAATGACTAAGGACAGTTTGGAGGTTAAAGGCAAGATGGGAGTTGGTAAGATCAGATCCCTTTCAATGTCATAATTTTCTTACCGTTACAATTTTTGCAAAGGTGGTTTCATTCTTGGGTTCTCCAACCTGCAAACACTGTATTTTTGACCCATGGCTGGTTGAATCTGCAGATGCAGAACCTGTGGATATGGTGGACCAGCTATACTTAATTTACATAAGCACTTGTTTTTCTTTAAGCCGATTAAATAGAGCTCTTTTATAAATTGTCTTTGGCAATACCATCCGGAGGTAGAAAAATATCACACAAATATAACACATGTACATAAATATATAGGCAGAAGTAAACAGATCATATAGCTCTCATTTTAAAATTTTAGTCATGTGCGACGTCTAAATACAGAACTCACTTGTTTATTAAAAAAATAGCTAGTTTCAAATTGTGTCTCTGGCCAGATGGCTACGCTTCTTACTGATGTTTATGAAAAGACTGAAGATTTTTTATTTGCCAATTTCCAAATAGTTGTACCCCCGTTTTCCTCTTCTGATGAGTCATCTTCCCTAAATTTACATGTCTAAAGGGATGGCTCTTAGGTTAGACTAGGTAGAGCATTTATATCTCAAAGGCACAGAGCTAAGGCTTCAGGCTTCAGTACTGTCATTTACTGAAACAAGGAAAGAAGGTTGTAGGTAAAGCCCCAGTTACAACAAGATGACCAGGAAAAGCTTCTTAAATGCTTAGGTAAAGCTAGTTATATAGGTTTAAGTCATTGTCTTCTCCATTGTAAGAATTTCTAGTGATTCAGTCCTACTTCTCTCTCTGGTGTAGAGAGACAAATGGGAGATTTCTTTTATAGATGTAAATTTCCCTTACAAAACGGTCTAAAAATAACTGGTTAAAAATAGTCCTTATGCCAGTAAGGCATATTTTGGAGACTAATTTGGCTAGAAGGATCAAGAAGTCCTGGATCTTGTGCTCCAGTGAGAATTCTGAATTCCTCAGCAAATTTCTGGGGGTTTTCCTTTGGGACAGAGAAACCTTTGCTTGATCTGAGCTCAAGATTTTGACCAAGGCATAAAGGTGGTTAAAGATACAGACCTGGTTGATGTGTAGGCCTAACTTTATAAAACATTTGTCTAGCTTTCTTTTCATCTTTGGGTAGGGAAAATAACTGAGCTAAAAGCTTATTTAGCTTTTTAGCTAAATAAGGATGGGGTGGGGAGGCAGAGGATGGGGTGGGGAGGTGCGATCAGAGTTAAGTCAGTCAACATGTAATTTAAAAAAAAAATCAACTGCTTAAGCTTTTCATTTGCCTTTTGTAGGGGGTCTTTGAGAGAGGCAATTTTTGAGTCTTTTAGAAGCCTCTGCACACCAAAAAAACCCCAAACAGAACTCTGTTGTTTCTGAGGTATTTTGGATCCTTTTTTTCTAATGTGCCTTGCAAATTAAGTTTTATCACTGTGGCCACTGGAACTCTTGAGTTACTTTTGGTAAGGTTCACTCATTTCTCTAAAAAATCACAGGTTCTGAGCCCTTAGTTCTTAAACATAAAATTGGCTGACGTTCCAGATGGCAGAGTTCTAGACTTCTTGCCTGCAGATGAACCCATGATTCGCTGCCTTCTCAAACTTACCTAACTTACCTTATATAAGACTATATTGGGCCTCCTGCTAGACCAATATAGTCTCTGTCATGACTTACAGGCCCAGTCTGGATCAGAAATGCTCATAGTCAAGAGAACTCAAAACAAGTAGTGAAGCTTGTATCCTGAGAGGGACCTACCATGGTGACCTCCAAATGTGCAGCAAAAAGCCATGAACTCAAGGGGCTCAGTGGGGTTACTCATTGCTTCTGTGGGTTATCGTTGGTGGGATCTCCTTCAGACCCTTATTTCTAACACTAGAACTATTAAAAGAAAAACTTTAGACAAAAGAAATTTAATAGAGTTTATTTCAGCGAAGAATGAATTATGAATTGGGCAGCACTCAGAACCAGAAGAGGTTGAGAGAGTTCTACTCTGAAGCATGTGGGCAGTGAACTTTTATAGCCTAAACACAGAAGTAAGATGAAGAAAATTTATTTGGTTAGAGTGGCAAGATCCTAGCTAGAGGTTAGTTGATGGTTTCTGATTGGTTGAGGTTACGTTTCATTATCCTGTTTACATTGAATTGGGTTTTGGTTTGCTTAACGTAGGAGTTCCATTTTACAGAGCTCAATCTAATGGCTTCTTTCTGATTTAATAGTAGTCATATTTCCCATCTCAAGATGTGGCTGAAGCACGTGTAATAGCCAAGTAGAATGGTTGTGGGAAATTGTAGGTATCATTTTTTTAGCATTCACTCACACATATTCGTGTATATTCTCTCACTCCACTACAAGTAGAAGTTGTAGAAGTTAGAGTAGATGTTAAGTGAGAATCTGATATGACTACAGTATATGCTGAACATTCTGTCCATTGTATTCATGGGGAAGCATGGTTTTTACTCTTAAGGTTCCATATATTATAATCAACAAAAAAGTCTTTAGCCTACTTTACCACATATTATAACTGCTTAAATTGTTATTTTACCAAGCAGTTTTGTTTTTGACTTGATGACATACTTAAGTGTCTCTGTTTCCTAAATGACTTTTCATCTGTGTCTGTTTTCTTCCAGAGGTAAAATCCAAACATATATATCATTTTTAAGCACATTTCTTATAAAGTCAATGATGGGAACTTCTTCAAATTTAGTTTGTATGTTCGTTCTGGTCATACTTCCACCTCTATATGTTGTCTGTATGTATAATGCCCTTTTCCTTTTTTATCATACCTCTGCTCTTTATTCCCATTCAGTGAATGGAGGGGAAACTATTATTATTTAAGTCTTACTTACTTTATTCCTCTGTGCATTTGCTGTCTCCAGTTTTCTTATTTGCATATTGTTTTTGTGCCACTCAAAACTACAACTGGAGATAAGCGTTGAAGATGTTAAGTACATGCATTGTAATTTTGAATGTTACAAAGTGGAAGACCTGTTGTATTTAATTGTACGTGAAATTCGTATTACTTTATTGCATTGCACATCTCCAGTGCATCACAAATCCCTTTTGGATCTCCAGACTCTTGTTTAGCACAATTCCTTCAGAATTGACTTTGTTATAATAAAGTTTTACTTGTATCTTTTAATGTAAATTTAGAGGAACTGTTATAGTCTCCAGTGTGTAACAGTTAATATTTAAAATTTCTTCCTACAGTGAGCTGTCACCATGTTTAATAAATTATAGTATTCATTAGCATAAATTACTTTGGGTGCCAAGTTAACTATTGCACTGATGCTTTGTATTATTTATAGATTTGTATCTAACCTTTACAAGTTGACTTGCTTTTGTTTTTCTGTTCACTTGTCACCGTGCAGTAGGCAGTAGCATAATTATTTAAGTGTCATATGTACAAAAGTAGTTTTCAGGAAGAGATCTGTTGAAACTCCTAAGAGGTAGGTCAGTCAAACTTTTCTACCTTGAGCAATATAGTAAGATTAAGCTCCCATAATTTAAGTAGACATATTGCTTTGTCTTTATTTGAATCTGATCCCCTTGTATATTAATCCCTCGGTATCCATGGGGGATTGGTTCCAGAACCCCCACAGATACTAAAATCCACAGATGCTCAAGTCCCTCATATAAAATTGTGTAGAATTTGCATATAACCCATGCACATCTTCCTGTTACTTTAAATCATCTTTAGATTATTTATAAAACCTAATATGATGTAAATGCTATGTAAATGGTTGTTATACTGTGTTGTTTTTAAAATTTGTATTATTTTGTAGTTATATTGTTAGCATTTATTGTTTTGTTTTTTTCCCCCCACATATCTTTGATCTCAAGTTGGTTGAGTCCTTGAATGCAGAACACATGGATACAGAGGGCTATCACCACTACCTTTCTTCCCAACATTGTGGTAAACTACAGGGGTGTCTTTTTTTTTTTTTTTTTTTTTTTTTGAGACGGAGTCTCACGCTGTTGCCCAGGCTGGAGTGCAGTGGCGCGATCTCGGCTCACTGCAAGCTCCGCCTCCCGGGTTTCTGCCATTCTCCTGCCTCAGCCTCCTGAGTAGCTGGGACTACAGGCGCCCGCCACTGCGCCCGGCTAATTTTTTGTATTTTTAGTAGAGACGGGGTTTCACTGTGGTCTCGATCTCCTGACCTTGTGATCCGCCCGCCTCGGCCTCCCAAAGTGCTGGGATTACAGGCTTGAGCCACCGCGCCCGGCCTTACAGGGGTGTCTTTAGCTGACAAATTAGATAGAGGCAGCACCTTAACTGTTTCCCTCTGGAGTTTTGAGCCGGGACTTAGTTTGTGTCTTTGTGGGAGGGGTGAAGCAGGGAATTCATTATTAACTTTGTAGTTTATCTTAGAGTAAATTGTTGATACTTACTTAACATCTAAGAGTCTTCTCTTAGATTAAACTTTCTTTGAATGAGGACTTCAATTTTAGTTGCTAGTCAGATTCAGGAAGAATAATTCTATCAAACAATATTTTTTGAGTTGTGGATGCTCTATAAAGATATCAGAATTCATCTTTGGAAGGAGTAGACTGTCATTAAAGTCTTAAAAATGTCTATTTTGGTATTTTCTGGATTTGTAATGATCTAACTTTCTAATTTAGTAATATTTTATTTAAATAAATGAAACCAGACTTACGAAATCATTGATGGATGAATCACCTCCAATTCAATAGGTTAAGCATTTTAGAAAATAATTTATGAATATTTGCAGCCACATTTTTAAAATTTCTAGACACTAAGATCTTACATTTTAGCTATTTTTCAATATGCTGTTTCTGACATTGTTTTAGTAAAAATAAAATCTTATTTCTAATGTAAATTTTATGAATTTCTAAAAATAAGGCTATATTAAACATCATTCTAAAACCAAAAAAACTGTTACATTACAATGAATCTTCTAGGTATTTGCAAAAGAGAGGGAACTTTTCTTTTTCAGTTTTCAATTTATAAAGAGTTTAGATTGAATTATGAATAAAGCTGCTATAAACATCCATGTGCAAGTTTTTTTTGTGGACATAAAGTTGTCACCTCCTTTGGGTAAATACCAAAGAGCATGATTAATGGATCATGTGGGAAGATTACATTTAGTTTTGTAAGAAACCAACAAATTGTCTTCCGAAGTGGCTATACCATTTTGCATTCCTACCAGTAATGAATGAGAGTTCTCAGGCAGGAGAGTAGCGTCTGGAGGCAGGGAACCTAAGACTGACTCACACTGACTTCCTAGAACTGAATCAAAAGGAAAACCCCAACTTTCCACACCCAAGTAACAAAGGAACAGAGGCTACACCCTTTGAAACCCCTGTACCCCCAGCCCCTCTGCCACCTTCTGCATTGCAGATGAGAAATGGAAAGTACTTTTGATTGTTCCCCTCCAGGAACCAATCAGACTGATCACTGGCCTAGTCTTCATTTGCATAAGGGTGTAACTTTGTGACTTAAGCCTCTGATTGGTCACCTTCCACCATCAATCAGACTGGTAGTGAGCCACTACTTCATTTACATAGGGTGTAACCAAGTGACCAGTGGGAAACCTCTAGTGGGTATTTATACCCCAGAAAATTCTGTAACCAGCACCCTTGAGCCACTTGCTCGAGCCTGCTCCCATTCTGTAGAGTGTACTTTTGTTTCAATAAATCTGTGCTTTCGTTGCTTCATTCTTTTGTTGCTTTGTGTGTTTTGTCCAATTCTTTGTTCAAAACACCAAGAACCAGGATGACTCGTAGTCAAGACCCTCCACCAGTAATAGTTCTACATCCTCACTGCATTTATGATGTCATTGTTCTTGTTTTTGGCCATTCTGATAGGTATGTAGTGATATCTCTTTTTTTTTTTTTTTTTATTTGAGACGGAGTCTCGCTCTGTCACCCAGGCTGGAGTGCGGTGGCGTGAACTCGGCTCACTGCAAGCTCCGCCTCCCGGGTTCGTGCCATTCTCCTGCCTCTGCCTCCCAAGTAGCTGGGACTACAGGCGCCCGCCACCACGCCCGGCTAATATTATTTTGAATTTTTTAGTAGAGATGGGGTTTCACCGTGTTAGCCAGGATGGTCTCGATCTCCTGACCTCGTGATTTGCCCGCCTTGGCCTGGTTTCTCATTATTTTAATTTGTATTTCCCTGATGACATATGATGTAGATCATCTTTTTTGTATACCTTCTTTTGTGAGATGTCTGTTAAGTTCTTTGGCCCATTTTTTAATAGAATTTGTTTTCCTGAATTTTTTTCATATATTTTGGATAGCAGTACTTTATCAAATATGTCTTGCAAATATTTCCTGACAGTCTATGGCTTCTCTTTTTATTCTCTTAACAGTGTCTTTTATAGAGCAGAAATTTTTTAATGTGAATGTCAGCTTATTTCTTTCATGGATTATGTGTTTGGTGTTGTATCTAAAATGTCATTGCTAAACCCTAGGTCATCTAGATTCTCTTTTATCTTTTATCTTCTAGGAGTTTTGTAGTTTTGTGTTTGATATGTAGGTGTGCGATCCATTTTGACTTAATTTTTGGGAAGGGTATAAGATCTGTGTCTAGATTAAATTTTTTGCATGTGAGTATCCAGGTGTTCCAGAATTATTTGTTGAAAAACTATCTTTGCTCCATTGTATTGCCTTTGTTCCTTTATCAAAGATCGGTTGACTGTATTTATGTGGGTCTATTTCTGGGCTCTCTATTCTGTTTCACTGATCTTTTTGTCTGTTCTTTTACCAATACCACACTATCTAGATTATTGTAGCTTTAGAGTAAGTCTTGAAGTCAGACACTGTCAGTCTCCCACCTTTGTTCTTCAATATTTTGTTGTTTATTCTGGGTCTGTTGCCTTACCGTATAAACCTTAGAATCAGTTTAACAGTATCCCCAAAATAATCTGCTGGGATTTTGATTGGTATTGCATTGAGTTTACAGATCAAGTTGAGAAGAACTGACATCTAGAAAATACTGAGCTTTCTTATCCATGGACATGAACTATCTTTCGGTTTAATTAGTTCTTTTTGATGTCTTTGATCAGAGTCTTATAGTTTTGCTCATGTAGATCTTGTACATGTTTTGTTAGATTTACCTATTTCATTTTGGGAGGATGCTAATGTAAACATTATTGTGTTTTAAATTTTAAATTCCACTTGTTCCTTGCAGGCATATAGCAAAGTAGTTGAATTTGTCTATTAACCTTGCATCTTGCAACCTTGCTATGGTTGCTTGTTAGTTCCAGGAGTTTTTTTGGTCAGTTCTTTCAGATTTTCTACATATATTGTCATATTATCTGTGAACAAAGTTTTATTTCTTCTTTCAACCTCTGTACTTTTTCTTTCTCTTCTGATTGCATTAGCTAGGACTTCTAGTATGATGTTGCAGTGCAGTGGTGAGAGAAGACAAAACATCCTTGCTTCATTGCTCATCTTAATGGGAATGCTTTGAGTTTCTCACCATTAAGCATGGTGTAAACTGTAGGTGTTTCTATTTTTGTTTTAATTTTGTTTTAAATTAATATTCTTTATCAAGTTGAGGAAATTCCCTTGTATTCCTAGTTTATTTTACTGAGAGTTTTTTTGTCTTTTTTTTTTGATGCGTGGGTATTGAACTTTTTTTTTTTTTTTTTTTTTTTGTTGAGATGGAGTTTTGCTCTTGTTGCCCAGGCTGGAGTGCAATGGTGCAATCTCAGCTCACTGCAACTTCGGCCTTCCAGGTTCAAGCAATTCTCCTGCTTCAGCCACCCGAGTAGTTGGGATTACAAGCGTGTGCCGCCACACCTGGCTAATTTTGTCTTTTTAGTAGAGATGGGATTTCACCATGTTGGCCAGGCTGGTCTCGAACTCCTGACCTCAGGTGATCCAGCTGCCTTGGCCTCCCAAAGTGCTGGGATTACAGGCGTGAGCCACTATGCCTGGCTGGGTATTGACCTTTTGTCAGATGCTTTTTCTGCATTTGTTGATAAGATCATGTAATTTTTTTTTCTTTAGCCTCTTGATATGGACTGCATTAATTTATTTTCAGATTGCACAGCTGCAATAAATCCCACTTGGTTGTAATATATTGTTATACTGTGGAATTTGCTATTTGTTGAAGACTTTTGCATCTGTGTTCATGAGAGATATTGTTCTGAAATTTTCTTGTAATGTCTTTGTCTAGTTTTGGTATTAGGGTAATGCTGAACTCATATCTGTTTCTGTCTTCTGAAAGATATTGTAGAGAAGTGGAATAAGTTTTTCCTTAAATCTTTGGAAGAATTCTCCATCTGGCCTGGTGCTTTCTATTTTGGAAGGTTATTACTTACTGATTCTGTTTAATAGGTATAGTCCTATTCAGATTGTGTCTTCTGTGAGTTTTGACAGATTGTGTTTTTCGAGGAATTGGTGTGTTTCATCAAGGTTGTCAAATTTGTGGGCATAGAGTTGTTCACAATATTCTTTTGTTATCCTTTTAATATCCGTGGGATCCATAGTAATGTCCTCTTTTATTTCTGATACTAGTAATTGGTTTCCTCTCTCTTTTTCTTAGCTAGCCTGCCTAAACGCTTGTTAATTTCATTAACATTTTCAAGGAACCGGCTTCTGGTTTCATTGATTTTTCTCTGTAGATTTCTTGTTTTTTAATTTCATTGATTTCTGCTCTAATTCTTACTCTTTCTTATGTTTATTTTGGATTTAATTTACTCTCTTCCTGATTTTCCAAGGTGGAAGCTTATAAATGATATTAGGTCTTTCTTTCCTAATTTATGCATTCATTAAGTCATTTATGCCTTAGGTTGCAATTTTTTGAATTTTAGCAATCAGGCCTTGGCGATGATCTTGTGCAGTAGGGTATTAATAACTCCCACATGCTTAGTGTTCCAATAATGGAACACTAGACATTAATAAATTTCCTTCTAAGCACTGCTTTTGCCATGTCCCACAAATTTTGGTATATTTTGTTTTCATTTAGTTCAAAATATTTTAAAGTGTCTCAAGATTTCTTTGTAAACCCATATGTTATTTAGAAATGTGTTGTTTAATCCCCAAGTATTTTAGGATTTTTGCAGCTATCTTTCCGTTGATTTCTTGTTTAATTTAGTTGCAGTGTGAGAGCAGTCATTGTATGACTTCTGTTTTAAATTTGTTATGGCATGTTTTATGGCCCAGAATGTGGTCTGTCTCGGTGAACATTCCATGTAAGCTTGAGAAGACTGTGTATTCTGTTGTTGTTTGATGAAGTAGTCTTTTGTTCATTATATCCAGGTGATTAATGATTTGTTGAGTTCACCTATGCTTACTGACTTTCTGCCTGCTGGATCTGACCATTTCTGGTACAGCAGTGTTGAAGTCTCTATGTTAGTGGATTCCTCTTTTTTTCCTTTCATTTCTGTCAGTTTTTGCCTCACATATTTTGGTACTTTTTTGTTAGGTACATAAACGTTAGGTACTGTTGTATCTTCTTAGAGAATTGACCCCTTTATCATTATGTAATGCTCTTCTTTGTCACTGGTAACTTTCCTTGCCCTGAAGTTTGCAGTATCTGAAATTAATACAGCTACTCTTACTTTATTTTATCAGTGTTAGCATGGTATAACTTTCTCCGTATTTTTACTTTTAATCTACATGTGTCTTTACATTTGAGGTGGATTTCTTACAGACAACTTATACTTGGGTCTTGTTTTGTTATCCACACTCATGTTTTAATTAGTGCATTTGAACTATTGATGTTCAAAGTAAGAGTTAATGTCATCAGTAGCTTCTAAGAAACTGCCACTTTTTTTTCTTCATTTTTATTTTTTTTAATTTCAGGGGTATGTGTGCAGGATGCACAGGTTTGTTACATAAATGTGTGCCATGGTGATCTGCTGCGCCGATCATTCTGTCAACCCAGGTATTAAGGCCAGTATCTATTAGCTATTCTTCCTAATGCTCTCCCTCACCCCACCCAGCCCTCTGACAGGTCCCAGTATGGGTCTTTCCCTTCCACGTGCCTGTGTGTTCTCATCTTTCAGCTCCAACTTATAAGTGAGAACATAGAGTATTTGGTTTTCTGTTCTCGTGTTAGTTTGCTGAGAATAATGGCCTCCAGCTCCATACATGTCCTTGCAAAGGACATGATCTTGTTCCTTTTTATGGCTGATAGTATTGCATGGTGTATATGTACCACATTTTCTTTATCCAGTCTCTCATTGATGGGCATTTAGGTTGATTCCATGTCTTTGCTCTTGCAAATAGTGCTGCAGTGAACATATGTGTGCATGTATCTTTATAATAGAACGATTTCTATTCCTTTGGGTATATTCAGTAATTGATTGGTGGGTCAAATGATATTTCTACCTCTAGATCTTTGAGGAATCGTCACACTGTCTTCCACAGTGGTTGAACTAATTTACACTCCCACTAATAGTGTAAAAGCATTCCTTTTTCTGCACACCTTGCCAGAATATACTTCATAAAGACTTGTTGAAAAGCCTGTGGTTAGAAGTCTTTCTTACAGCTTTTGTTACAGAGATCTCAAACTGAGGGTACAATTATCATGTGGAATTAGTGCTTGAGTAAATATAAGTAATTTCAGTTATAGTCTCTGTATTAGTCCATTCTCACACTGCTATAAAGAAATACCCAAGACTGGGTAATTTATAAAGGAAAGAGGTTTAATTGACTCACAGTTCTGCAAGGCTAGGAAGGCCTCAGGAAATTTGCAATAATGGCAGAAGGAGAAGCAGAAGCAAGTACCTTTTTCAGGAGGTGGCAGGAGAGAGACAATGCAGATGGGGAAGAGCCGCTTATAAAACCATCTGATCTCATGAGAAGTCACTATCACAAGAACAGCATGGGGGAAACTGCCTCCATGATCCAATCACCTCCCACCAGATCCCTCCCTCAACACATGAGGATTACAATTTGAGATTAGATTTAGATGGGGACACAGAGCCTAACCATATCAGTCTGATATCAGTTCCCCCCCCACCCCAAGAATCTTCATTTTTATGTTGAGCAAGTGTGAGACTTTCAGATGATTACAAGATTGAAAGAGACCATAATTTTTTTTATCATATATAAAGACTAAGAACCAGCTAAGTAATAAGGATAATGGAAAATTTGACTCTGAGTTTTGACCTTTTACTTCCTTAGACACATTGTTTTCAGTTTTCTTTATATTCTTAGTACTTTGATAGCAATGTTTAAAGTTTTTTTTTTTTTTTTTTTTTTTTTTTTTTTTTTACAAAATCAGTGTGTACTTTGTTATTTTTAAGCATAGTTTGTTTGAAAACAGCATGGGATTTTTGCCTCTCAAACAAGGACAGGTGAAAATTGGGAGTTCTGTAGGAGAGCAGAAGGCAGAAGTGGAGAAGCTTTTGTGTTCTTGCCCTTTCCCTTCTCTATATCTGATTATCCCCATCTAGGTTTGTATATCGAAATTCAGATCAATAGGTGGGATTACAATTGAAAGGTTATTAATGAATACAAGGGTGGTGGTACAAGAGTTTACCTTAGGCAAGTTTTATGGAAGACAGTAATAGATAATTTTGTCCATAAAACTTTTCCTATTTTGATTACGTAAACTCAATATTCATATGTTAAGTATACATCAAGTGAACTGTTCTTGTCATCTAGAATGACCATCTATTTAATAAAGCCATGAAACAATTAGAGAACTTTCAGAAAACAAATGGGCAAAATGCTGTGTTACAAAAACATGTCCTGTCTTGTTCATCCTGTCCATTTTTAGATTGGTCTGGATAATAGTGAAATGCAGAACTGTTTGCCACACAGGTGCAATGTTTTGCAGCTGTTGGAAATGTTCCCCCTCACCCACAACCCCTTTGCTTTCTTCACATAAAATTATGCGGTGCTGACACCATTAATGCTAGAAGATGGGATTTGAGAATTTGAATGTCTGTTTACATAAAGATGTAATACAGAGAGATAACTGCACATTCAGGCATCTGAATATAACTGCCTAGATGACTTTATTGAAACTGTCCTTAAGGTCACACTAGCCTTAAGGTCATGGAGTTTTAGAGACTGCCTTTAAAACTCCTGTCTGTAGAATTGCTGCCCTCTAGGACTGAATGTCTGAGGACAGGGCTTATATGTATTTATTTTTAAATCTCTTGTAACTAGCATAATACCTGGACATAGTAGGCACTTTATATGTTTGTGAATATTTTATGTTGCAAGATGAAGCCAAATGAAAATATCGTTTAGATGTAGTATGGTACTAAATCAGAAATTATAATTTTTTTAAACTGATGCCATGTGGTACACTCTGTAGTAGTCATATGAACAGAGTGCCATGGCCTCAGAGAGAAGGAGAGTGAATAATTCTGTCCATGGAAGTCACGGAATACTTTATATTTTTATATATCATGGAAAATACTTCCCTAGACTACAATTGGAGAATCTGTTTTGAAGAGAATTTTTTCCTCATCTAAGAGAAAATATATTTTTCAACAGCAGTGTTTTCCTCCCATATCCCCATTTTTGTCATTTTTGATGCATTATATAAATAACCAAATTAATGATTCAAAATTGGAAAGTTTTAGAGCATGCTTTCTTTATATAAAACCAATGTTTTATTTTCTATAGTTATTTCTATGATGAGAGTTAGGTAGGCTTTGGAGTCAGACATAAATAGGTTTGAGTTGCTTATTTTTGAATCCCAACTTATTAAACTGTTTACCTCAAGGAAGCAACTTAACCTCAACATGTCTCAATATTTCTGTCTGCAAAAATGGGGCTAATATCTACTCTGAATGGTAGTGTTACGAGGATGAAATGAGGTACCTCTTGAGTACATGGCAGCAGCATTATTCCTGGTGCGTATTAGGAACTCAATAAACATAATTTCCATTTTATTCAGAGAAGAGGGTTGTAGTGATCAAGGCTAGTACTTTGCTGGCATTGACGAAACTACTCATCTCGGAGACTGTAGTATACCCTCAAGTTTCTATTTGTTCAGCATGTGCATAGTACCCAGCATCTGCAAAGGCATTGAGATACGTGGCGATATTGCAGTCTTGTTGGGGTTGGGGGTGAGGAGTTGAACACCAAATATTGAAATCATGATGAAAGGTAGTAAATTACTGAGATTCTGAGAAGGGGGGTTCTGAGAGGGAGGTCACGATAAACTGCAGTGATTAGGCATCCTTCATGGTTGTAGCATAGCTGCAAACTGAACCTTCAAAGCAGAATGGAGAAAACATTCAGGCTTAAAGAAGACCAGGAAGATCAAATGCTCAGTCTTCTGAGAGAATATTTTTGTGTGCTATAATTGACAGTGGTTCCATGTATACAGAACAAAAAATTGTCATAGCAGACTGAAGCTGGCTGTGTTGACCCGAAGAAAGCGTAGGAAAGCATCCTGGATGTACTGTTGCCTGTTTTCCTGAGTCATAAGTAGCATATCATTTATTCTGCATATGCTTGGGACTCTTAAGCTAGGAAAGCATATACTTTGAAGTTTATAAAAGTATAGATGTGTTCGCAAGTTTTTCCTTTTTATCTGAGAATTCATAACAGATGATAAATTTTATTTCTATGTAAGAGGATGGAAACCTGTTTACATTTGAGAAAAGACCAGTAAAACTAGTAACATTTTTGGAATTGTTGGGGTGTGGAGGGAGGGATTTGGAGGAGAAGCATTGTGTGTCTTATAAGCAATTATCACAAGGTAAGAATTCGTTCCTTGCAACAAAGTGTGATTAGAAACCATTGGAAAATTTTGAGGGTTCTAATGAAACATTTAAGGAATTTGATTTTTACAGTTATTAGGATAGTTTAAAGGGAAAAGAAGTCAAAATATTAAGGACATTTACAAAGAAAAGTTTGGTATATTTGAGGCTTGAAATAATCTGAATTAAAGTATTGAAGAAGAAAGGTCCAAAAAAGCAATAGTGAGAGAGACTGTTGGGAGTGTAGGGTTAAAGGAGGACAACAGATCAAAAATGGCTTCAAGGCTTTGCCTTTAGGGGATGAAAGAGTAAATTTTGAAGTACCATCTCGTCATTATATCATTGCTCTAGGATAAGAGATAAGAGCTGTAATTCACTCTCAGGTCCCTCCCTAGTTTTCTCTCCCTAGTTGACTGAATAATGAATGAAGTGGCAAATTTTTGCTGTGGGATGCTTTTGAAACAAGGTTTCTTCTCTTCAGTTACCTAATTGGGATAGGGTATTACATATTTTCACTAGGGGTAACAGTATGTGTTGTTTCCATTAAAGACTAGGTAATTTGAATGTGATAGAAGATATTGGTATGTTTTTAGAAATACTGAAATGATTTGGGGAAAGGAAAAAAATGTGTAAAGATACTTTGAAAACTTTGAGGGCTTTTAATTTGTTAGAGTTGCTGTTTTGGGGTGGTGTTTTCCTGTAAAAACTTAACCCCAATGACATGTTTTACTTCTGCTGTTGTTAATAGGTCTCTGTTCATTTAATAGGTGGCGATTATCATGAGCATTTTGGGAAAAAAAATTTAACGGAAGTTTTGTTGGGCGGAAAGTATACTCTTGGCTTTTTTAGGTATGTTATACTCCAGGTATTTTAGACTACAAGGCAAGAGGCAGAAATCTAGAAGGATACTAGGAGCAGAGCAATATTTTCAGCAAAATTGTTTTCCTCCTCTTCAGCTTTCTGTGTTATCCTATCCCTCTCCCTTCTTAGTAGCTCAGAACATACCCTCCTCCAGCTTCCTGCAGAATTTAACACTTTTGCTTCAGTGTTAAAGCACAAAGTGAAATAAAGAAGAGTGCCTAGATAGCACTACCAGCATTTTTCAAGCACTAACTGTGTGTCTAGTACTATGCTTGGTTCTGGGCATGCACATGTGTATAACACACTCCCTGTCTTGAGAAGCCCACAGTAGAGCAGTCTGGTGAACATTCATAATTTACAGTTACGCTTTTATGGAGCTACTCAGAGAGCTGATTTTCCATTTGATAGTCTTAACAAAAAGTAATTTTGCATATAATCAAAAAAGCAATACTAGCATGGCTTTTCTTCATAGACATTAAAACTTCTTTTTGGAACTGCACACTTATATTTTTAAGAATTGTTCTTATAAAGAGCAAATACTTCTTACACTTCGTATTGTTTGGCTAATTTATTGTCATTTGGCCAAATGATAAGGCATTTTTTTGGTACTATATTGAGCTAAATATAGCTGTTCAATGTTTACATTGAAAAATTAGTATTATTAAAAAGGGTATCTTTTTAGTCCATGTGTTCTGATCATTAACATTTTGTTTAATCTTGAAGCTATATTATTTCTTCTCCATATTCCCCTTTTGAGTACTTTTGATTTTCTGTAATATCTTTCAAAACTTTTTCTTTCCCAACATTAAAATCCTTTGATGTATAGAGAAACATCGTTTAAAAATCCATTAGCAAGATCCCTTATGATGATAACAGGATACATTTTTTTTTCCTTGCTCTTTTATTGTACCTTGTTAAGCTGGTCTCACATGAACTTTCTTAGAATCAGGCAGTTCCTGGTTCCTATGGGACTTCCTGTTTTCTCAAATAAAAATAGAAAAGCATCTCAGAAAGGAAACCTGGTCAGTGTGAACTACTTTGTGAGATCAGTTAGTCTTAGTCGTAACCTGGAGTATACAGATATATAGTCTATATAAAATATAAAAGTTTACAGGTATCTGAAAGCTTTGAATATTTTTGTATGTGATATTAAAATAAACAAAATGATAAGGAGAAGATTCTGAATAAAAACCCTGAGAGGTGCTACATATTCAGCCATAAACATTTTTGTATCTTAATTTAGAGGTGAAGGAGGGGCATAGGGGTTGGATAGAAAGTGGTAAATCCTTTCCTTATTATGTAATATTTTATTGGGCATTTGGAATTGTTTAATACTGAGACTTAATGCTTAGTTACTTCGATCTGTATTTTTTTTTTCTTGCCACTTTTTCAGATGTTAGCAAGGATTAGGAAGGTGGATTTAAAAAAATCATTAGAAGTCAGAATTCTAAATGAATTATTCAGTTTTAAAGCATCTTATAGATTTCTTTCAGTAGTTAACTGCTTCTTACTCTATATTTTGAAGTGAAATCAAGTTAAGGTGGAAACAAATGATATAGTCATTAACAGTAATAATAATGAATAGTGTGTATTGAGTGCATATTAAGTGCTTGACACTGTGTCAAACATTTTATCTTGTTTATCTCATTTAATTCTGACAACAACTGTATGAGGTAGGTATCATTGTTATCCATACTCCTTTAAAGAAGAAACTACAATTTAGAGTAGCTAATTAGATGTTAGTTCAAGGAGACATTACTAATAAGTGGTAGAGGTGGAGCTGGGACTTGAACTCAGCTTCTGTGACACCAGAGCACCTGATCTCAGTGATTATGAGAAAAACCACTAATTCAGAGTGAGAATGATAAGTGTAAGTCTGAAAAATTACTTCCCCAACCATTATTATCACCAGTTTGTTTACATTTGGTTTGCATATTTATATCCAGTTTTAGCAAAGTACATGCTGGCATTTCAGAGAGTTTGTTTGGGGGATTTTAATTCTTAAGTGATGCTAATACTTCTCTTTTTTTCTTTCCTTGATAGTAGAAAACCCCTTTGGTGAAACATTTGGAAAAATACAAGTAAGTAAATGATCATAGTACTGATAATTTCATGTCATGTTTTATATGATAAAAGCATTAGAATACTATCAACTAAAAAAAGTAATTTTAAAGTTATTTTAGTCTAAAACAATAGGTTTTATCAAGTAAAAAATAGTAATTTTAGGGTTATTTTAGTCTAAAACAATAGGCTTTCTTATTCTGAGTGTTCCTTAACTGTAGTATAATTAAATCAGACACAGATTTTCTCTTAAGAGCTGAACTGTTTATCGCTTTACTGTAAAAGACAACTGCCAAGTAAAATGGGAGTGGCATATCATCAGTGGATCTTATCTTACACTTAAAAGTATACCTATTGCCTGTAGTTGTTGGATACCTTAGCAGTTTTTGTCCGTTTTGCCCTCATTTTATCTCTTTGGATCTTCTGCATATTGGCATGCCTATTCGACCATCAAAAGGACTTAGAAAGACAGCATGTCCTTCAGGCTATTTCTTTAATTTTTTAAAGAGTGCTATAATACTAATTTTAACCTAAATCTTATTTATGTAAAAATATTTTTCACTTACCCATCATTACAGGGACTTCGGAGATTAAGATGTTTAAGCTCGTAATTAGTTGTTAATTTTTAATTATAGGAACTGTTATGTAGACTTGCATAGAAAACATTATTTGTTGTACTGAAGGATGTGTAATAATGTGTAATCACATCCATAGAATATTACTTTCTGTTGTTAAAGTGGAACTCTGAAATGATTAGTAATATTCTATTGTGGTGATAATTGTTTAAAACAAAGTTGGCTTTTTCAGTTGCATTATTAAGTGTAACAGTGCTACAGTGTCATAATTTAAATTTGGTACAGTATACTTACTGAACATTGGAAATAGAAGACTATTTTTTCTGTTTAATTTTCCCCAAGGAGGAAACTGAAGTTCTGAACTTCTGAATAATAGTAATAATTATAATGAAGATAGTGGCTGTTTACTTATATTAAATGCTCATTCTGTACAGGGCCCCTTGCCAAGTTGTATTAGTCTGTTCTCACGCTGCTAATAAAGATTTACCGAGACTGGGTAATTTATAAAGGAAAGAGGTTTAATTGACTCACAGTTCAGCTGGGGAGGCCTCACAATCATGGCAGAAGGTAAAAGTCATATCTTACCTGGTGGCAGGCAACAGAGTATATGCAGGACAACTCCTCTTTATAAAACCATTGGATCTCGTGAGACTTACTCACTATTCATCATGAGAATAGCATGGGGAAAAAAGCCACCCCATGCATGATTCAGTTACCTTTCACCACTACCTCCCAAAACACGTGGGAATTATTAAAATTCAAGGTAAGATTTGGGTGGGGACACAGAGCCAAACCATATCACAAGTGTCAAAATTCATTATTATTTAATCAAAGACATAATGCAAACAGTTAAAAATATCCTTGAAGAGAAAATTGGCTGAGGGTTAAAGAGGGAAATATTTAATGGTGATAATATATGAGAAAATTGGATAGAGTCACCCTATGGATTTTTCTCCCTCTAAAATGAAAAACAATAATCTGGCCCTTACTAAAACAGACAATTATAAAGTAGCTAATTCAAATTATAAAATTGCCTTTATTTAATGAAAGATTATTCGAAAGCTTATTTTATGTATTTACTTGTGGAACTTTAACTAGTTTGCAGAATGATTAGGGAAGCCAGTAGTTAGACATTAAGCTGAAATATTAGGAGACAATCTGAAAAGCAGTCAAAGTGGAAGAAGAGTATAATCAAACTGTAAACCAATAAGTAAGTTTAAAAGTTGATTTGTATACTTTTCAGATTTACTGCTAGTTTAGTGTACTTGTACTAAAGATAATTGAACCAAAACCTTTCTATTTCTTTCTCAAAATGTATTCATTCACTTAACAACATATATCATCATGCCACTGCACTCTACTACAGCCTGAGTGACAAAGCAAGACTGTAAAGATAGATAGATAGATAGATAGATAGATAGATAGATAGTAAATAGTATGTGTGTGTATATATATATATCATAAACACCTATTTAGATTATAATTTAGTTGGCCATTTGGATAGCAGTTAAGGCCCTTCTAGTATATACATGGTCATTTAAACTCTCTGTTTGTTTGTTTATTTATTTATTTTTTGAGACAAGGTCTCATTTTTATCACCCAGGCTGGAGTGCCGTGGCATGATCACGACTCACTGCAGCCTCAACCTTCTGGGCTCAAGTTATCCTCCCACCTCAGTCTCCCAAGGAGCTGGGGCTACAGGTGCACACCACCACACCCAGCTAAATTTTGCATTGTTTTGTAGAGATGGGGTTTTGCCACATTGCCCAGGCTGGTCTCAAATTCCTGAGCTCAAGCAGTCCTCCTGGCTCAACCTCTGAAACTATTGGGATTTCAGGTGTGAGCCACTGCACCCGGCCTTAAATAAATTTTCATTGGAACGATAATTCTTGTAAAAAACTATAGTTGAGCTTTCTGAGTTCTTACGTTATTTGTATGAGAATTTAACAGTGTGTGTGTTATCCAGTATGAGATCAGTTCCATCTGGTTAAGTGTTGTTGCTTGTACTTATCTAGTCCTGTGTAATATCTGTGAATCAAAAGCTAAAGTTTATTCCCAGGTCCCTCTTATGTTTATTAAAGATGTAATCAGAAGACAGATGCCAAATGTTTAAATTTTGTTTTGTTTTTGAAAGGGGAGTGAGGAAGGGTATGATAGGACATATAAAACAAAAAGAAAGAAACTTTCTGTTACTTTAATCCCAAAATTTAACTAGATTCACCTTGGTTTTATGTGTCACAATCCATAAGCTACACTATCATTGGAACACCTACTCATCCTGTTATGTTGAAGTTATTTATTAAAAATGATTTTGTGGTTTAATGTATCAAAATGCTTAGATTTCAGAATCCTGAGTTTCAGCCCCTGCTCTTACTTTTTTTTTTTTTTTTGAGACGGAGTCTCGCTCTGTCACCAGACTGGAGTACGGTGGCCTGATCTCCGCTCACTGCAACCTCCGCCTCCCAGGTTCAAGTGATTCTTCTGTCTCAGCCTCCTGAGTAGCTGGGACTACAGGTGCATGCCACCACGCTCAGCTAGTTTTTTGTATTTTTAGTAGAGACGGGGTTTTACCATCTTGGCCAGGCTGGTCTCGATCTCTTGACCTCATGATCCACCCGCTTCAGCCTCCCAAAGTGCTGGGATTACAGATGTGAGCCACCGCACCTGGCCTACTCTTACTTTTTGATATCTAATTTTTGCAGTTTGAATTTTTGTTCTTATGTGAAGGTAAGGACTGGCTTGATTCAGAATCTGAATAAGATAAAGTTGAGGCTATATATATATATGTGTGTATATGTATGTGTGTGTGTATATATATATAGGAAGGCAAGTAGTAAACTGAATGAATAAGTAACTTATCTCAGTCAACCATCTGACATAAAACCAGCTATTCTGGTGGTAGGATCTTGGCACTTTTGATGAGTTTTCTTCTTAGTATAACTGATTAAATCTGCAGTGACAAAAGCATGCCACCCATAGTGTGCAAACATGTTCTCTTCTGTCCCTGAACATACACCACAAAATAAGTGGATGAGGTTGCATGTTATTAGACATATAAATGTTATTTTTCCAGCCTTTTATATCTTGCTTCAATTTGCTCCATAATCTGTTCATCCAGTAAATCTGTTTTGTTGGAAACTTCAGGAAGACAGAAAATAATAAAGACAGAGCCCCCTGATGAATCATGGATTTATTTTAGATAGTGCAATAAGCTATTACCCCTTCCCCAACCTACCCTCCTCCATCATTTATATGAGTCCCTCTTGATCGTAATTGCTCTTAAATTGGGGGTCTTGTTGCTTTAGACTACTTGGCAGGTGCTTAGGCTGTACCATTGCAATAATTCTCTATCTAGAGTCTTTATACAATTATTTCTGCTTCCAGGCCAGTCTATACATTCTACATTCTGGCCGGATAGTATTCCTGATGTACAAGTCTGTTTTACTCTCCTGCTAAATTTTCAGAATGAAGTCAAACTCTCTGTGTTCCTATCCAAGGCTGTCTGGTAGTTAATACTAAACAACTTTTCTAGTAGTTTGCAGAATCAAACTAGGCTACTGGTTATGTAAGAAATATAACTAATGCTTTCATACCTTCATGCCCTTGCTAAGGGTCTTTCCGATTGCCTAGAATGCTGATCTGTTATTTTTTCCTTTGAAACCAAACTCAAATATTCTGTTCAATAGATTCTCTTCCCTCCCTCCCTTCCTCTGTATTTACAGAAGGAGGAGGGAAGAGAATCTTCTGTTTTACTTTACAGTTTTTAATATGTCTTTTGCCCTTGAGAACAGGAACCATCTTGTTCACTGGGACTCTCGCTTTGCTGAGAGAACAGTTCTTAACTCCTAGTAGATGTTTGTTGAATGTTTGTTTCATTTTAATGGTTCATAAGTTTATACAGGGGCACCTCATTCCCTTAGTTTTATGTGGTTGAGTTAGATTAAAACAAGACATGAAGGGGGGCAGCCTTGATGAAGAAAACAGTCTCATATGAGCAGTTTACATAAGAATACATTGTGTAGAGGGGGTTGGGAACATTGCTTTGGTGATTGATGGAGTTTATTGTCTGTGAGACCTTTTTTAGCACTAACTTTATGCCAATTTTTAAATCATTCTCCAGAAAGTGAAATATTTAGAGCAATAGAGTCTTAGATTAAGGTTTCTTAAAAATATGGTGCCCATTACTTAAATATGAATTTGCCTTTCAGATTGTGTGGCTTCTATGATTTTAAATTTTACTGCTTTTTCTTTTTGAATAAGAATTATTTGGTGTATTTTTTTTCTTGGAATTGGGTATTTCATAATAACTTCTTTTAATTTTAGGAAAATGAAAAAATTCTTATGATGAACACATTGTATAAGCTTCATGATCGATTGGCACAGCTTGCAGGTAATTGTTTTAACTTTTGTAGTTGCTAAAAATGTTTTGAAAAATGTATGTAGCATGTTATTAGTAGAAAATCTTTTTCCAAGTCCAGTGTTATATTTGTGGAATATTTTTCTTTAGAAGTTTTTATTACCTATACAAAGTGATTTTTGATTTTTACATGTGTATTTAATCAAGGCTTTTTTCCTGTCTTCCATCTGTATTAGAGGTTATATATATATATACATATTTATATATATTATATAGTTATAAAGTTGATAAAATTCTTTATTGCATTAATAGTAACAAAAAATCCTGAAAGTTTAAGTATCAGAGGAATTAGGTAAGCAATGAATTAACTAAAATATTGGATTAAATATACAAATGCAGATTTTCTTTTATTTGTTGTATAGGTATCATTCTGTTGGATAAAGTAAATTTATTCTCCTGCAGTTTTCTCTCCTGATTCATTGCATTTTCCTCGTATTCTGCTCGTAGCAATTCTTTGAGAGCTCTAAGGTAGTGAGCTTGTCTGAAATTGGAATAATTTATTATAGATGAATTGGTATCAAGTTTAGCACATATAAACTGCAGTAGCAGCTTATCTATTGCCTTTTTTTAGTTCTTTTTAAATTTTTATTTTACATATAATCTGAAAGAAGAGACTTGGATTCTTGTAAGCAGTCATAAGAAAAGAAAAATACAGTTTTCAAACTTTTCTATGTAGCAGATCTTTTGTGTAAACCAGATTATTGGTAGCAGCCTATAGGTAAATGTGGAACTTTTCTGGTTGAATGGAAGTATTTAGGATCCTGACAGTTTCCCATTCTCTCATCTATCTTTGTTTTGTCCATTAGGTGCTTAATTCTGGTCAATTTTTTAAGCTTTTAATTCTGTATTATTTTGCCAAAAGCTTTCTTTGCTTTGATTGTCATTCACACACTGCAAGCTAATGACATTTATTTGCTATACTGTAGCACTCAGAGATAGGTTAAGTATATGCTAGTTGTGCTAGCCAGGGATATTGCTAACACAGGCTTCTACAGGTATCTCTGTAGCATTGTTTTATCAAGTATGGTTAATGGCCAGCTAAATCAGCATAATCTGGTGTGCTTTTAAAGATAAGATTCCTTCCCCTTGAGTAAGGGTCAGCAAGCTTTTTTTCTGTGAAGGGCCAGATAGTGGATATTTTAGGCTTTGTAGATTAGTTTGCCTCTGTCATAACCACTCAGTTATGTTATACCATGAAAGCAGCCATAAATACTACATAAGTGAATGAGCTTGGCTGTATTCCAATAAAACTTCCTTTATAAAAACCAGCAGTAGGCCAGATTTGACCCATGGGCTGTAATTTGCAGACCTCTGCTCTAAATCTATGGGATCTACATCTCTGAGGATACACTAATAAACTTTCAAGACTTGTTCATTTAACAGGTACTTCTCCCCTTTTTATAGCTACTGATATTAAAATAATTACTTGAACAAAACTGAAATAAGAACATGGCAACTTATATTTTAGAAACATTTGCCAAGGATTTTACTTCAATTATTCTACTTTCATGTTAACAAAACTACTTGAAAGACACAGGGAAGGGAAAACGTGACAATTGGAGTTCAATATGAGGATAATTTATTTCTAATAACCGCTTACAGTCTAAAGAAAAAGCTCTGAATTCTCTTCTTATCAACAATTAAAATAAAAGATAAATGTAGTTTTCCAGTGATTTATATGTAGCACATCCCTTTGTAGAAACCAGATCATAGGTGGAAACTTGTACCTGATTTCCCTGTTGATCTGTTATAACAATTTTTTTTTTAAGATTTTTTTGAGACAAGATCTTTTCTGTCACTCAGGCTGAAGTGAAGTAGGGTGATCACAGCTTACTGCAGCTTCAAATTCCTGGAGTCAAGCTGTCTTCTCGCCTCTGCTTCCTGAGTAATTGGGACTACAGATGCACACCACCACACCTGGCTATGTTATAACAATTTTTAAGGCATGTACACCCCTTGCTAAAGATAGGATTAGTTATACTCTGAAAATGCACATACTTTAATTCATTAATAAATTCAAACTTACTTGAACCTTTAAATGATTAGCTTTAAGAATAGATGCGTAAAATAAGTTAGCACAATGAATTTGCTGAATTTTTTCCCTTTTAGGAATAATACATATTTCTGGAGGGCGTCTTGTGTGCCAAGATCTGTGGATAGGCATCAGTGTGACATAGTTCCTATAACAGCTTACAATTTAGTTGGGACTATAAGAAAAAGATATGTTCCCGTTTGGACTGAAATGCATTTAAAAGTTGTGGTTAATGTAAGGGTAGTTGTTTGTTTATATTCTTACTGGAATTTCTTTGTTTATATTCTTACTGGAATCGCTTCTAGAAAGTATAAATAATATTGTTCATGTTCTTTGTTTACTGATTATAATAATATAACCTATAATTGTATAATATATAAAATATTTGAATTAATTGTTTGTTTTCTTGTGTTTAAGAGAGTACTGATTCAAAATTAATGATATGCTAATCTTTCCAGGAGATCATGAATGTGGCAGTTCTAGTCAAAGAACGCTTTCTGTTCAAGAGGCAGCTGCGTATTTAAAAGTAAGCAGTGAAATTAGAATTTTAATAGCTATATTTTAAAAAATTATATAAATCATTGCTACTTGTAAGAATCATATATTTGATTATTTTAATTGTACTGTTAAAAGCTTGGACCTACTGTTTGGTGTAATATGAGCAGTTATGAGAAGGTGAAATTGTGCAACTTTTTTTTTTTTTTTGTGAGACAGAGTTTCATTCTTGTTCCCCAGGCTGGAGTGCAATGGCTGATGTCGACCCACTGCAACGTTCACAACCTGGGTTCAAGCGATTCTCCTGCCTCAGCCTCCCAAGTTAGCTGGGATTACAGGCACCCACCACCTCACCCAGCTAATGTTTTTTGTATTTTTAGTAGAGATGGGGTTTCACTATGTTGGCCAGTCTGGTCTCAAACTACTGGCCTCAGGTGATCCGCATGCCTCGGCCTCCCAAAGTGCTGGGATTGCAGGCGTGAGCCACCTGTTCAATTTTTTTTAGTTTGTTTTAGAACATTCTCTATGAGAGAATGCATATTAATTTGGAAAGGGTACAAAGAAACATTGGTCAGAGGGAAATTGAGATAGGTGAGTAGTAGCATGTAAGAAAGCAGGTAAACATCTAACCATTTATTTAAAATCTTCTGTCCCAGATCAGTTTCTTCTCAGAATACTAAGAGAACTTGCTGTTCAATTTTCTCAATTACTGTAAATAATTTCTGGAAAATCTTAATGAAAGGAAAGGTACTAGAAGATTAAAGATGGATAAATGTCATTCTGATTTCTCAGAAGTGGAAAGTGGAATTTGAAAACCATATAGGAAAGCTTGTTGTCAGTCCAGTTCCATAAAGATAATTTCATAAAGATATGAGTTCTTGCAAATGGAAATGTTGATCCCTGGAAGGTGGCTGGCATTTGAATGTGGACAAGTCATGCCATACAAATTTCATGCCTCCCATTCTCTTGTTAAAATTGTGGTAAAAAATACATAACATGAAATCTATTAACATATTTTTAAGTATACAGTACAACTATATGTGCATTCTTGTATGGCAAATCTCTAGAACTTCTTCATCTTGTATGACTGAAACTCTATACTCATTGCATGGCAGGTCCCCATTTTCCTCTGCCCCATATCCCTGGCAACCACCATTTTACTTTCTGCCTCCATCAGTGTGATTAACAGATACCTCATATAAGTTGAATCCTGCAATTTTTGTCCTGTAACTGGCTTATTTCTCCTAGCATAATGTCTTCAAATTTCATCCATATTGTAACATGACAGTATTTCCTTCATTTTTTAAGGCTGAGTAGCATTTCATTGTATGTATACACATATTTTCTTTATCCAGTCATGTTGATGGGCTTTTAGATTGTTTCCACCTCTTGGCTATTGTGAATAATTCATCAATGAACATGGCAATGCAAATACTTCTTTGAGACTTTACTTTTAATTCTGTTAGACAAATACCTAGAAGTGGGATTGATAGATAATATGGTAGTTCAACTTTTTATTTTTTGAGGAACCTCCACACTGTTTTCATACTGACTGTACCATTTTACATTCCCTCCAATAGTATAGTAGGATTCCAGTTTCTCCACATCCTTACCATTTATTTGCCTTATAGCGCACTGTATTTTCGATTTATGTTTCCCTGATGATTACTGATGTTGAACATCTTTTCATATACCATTTATATACATATACATCTGTGTGTACATATAGCATATATACAACATATATGTAATACCCTGTCTGTTGACCATTTGTATATCTTCTTTGGAGAAGTGCTGTTCAAGTTCTTTGCTGATTTTTAAATTCGGTTATTTTGTTACTGAATTGTAGGGGTTTCTTATGCATTTTGCATATTAACCGCTTGTCAGATACATGGTTTGCAAATATTTTCTCCCATTCCATAGGTTACTTTTTCACTCTTTCACTGTTTCTTTTACTGCACATTTTTCTATTTTTGCTTTTGGTGTCATGTCCAAGAAATTATTGCCTGTATCAACATCAAGAAGCTTTTCTTCTATGTTTTCTTCAAGGAGTTCTATAGTTTCAGGTATTACATGTAAGTCTTTAATCCATTTGGAGTTGATTTTTGTGTATGGTGTAAGATAAAGGTCCAGTTTGATTCTTTTGCATGTGGAAATCCAGTTTTCCTAGCACCATGTATTGAAGAGATTGTCATTTCTCCATTGCGTAGTCTGGCACCCTTGTAGAAGACTGTTGGATCATACATCAGTGGCTTTATTTCTGGTTCTCTATTTTGTTCCACTGGTCCATTTATGTCTGTTTTTATGCTAGTACTATACTGTTTGGATTACTGCAGTTTTGTCATATGTTTTAAAGTCAGCATGAGGCCTTTGTGGTTCCATATGGATATTAGGAGTCTTCTATTTCTGCAAAAAACGCTTTTGGGATTTTGTATTGCTGTATTGCTTTGGGTAGTATAGTAATTTGAGTAATATTAAGTCTTACAATTCACAAACATGAGATGTCTTTCTATTTATTTGTGTCTTTTATTTCAGTCAGCTTTTTTTTTGTAGTTTTCAGTGTATAAGTCTTTCACCTCCCTGGTAAAGTTTATTCCTAAATATCTAAATCTTTCTGATGCTTTTGTAAATGGGATTATTTTCTTAACTTCCTTTTCAGATTGATTGTTGTTAGTGTATAGAAATGTAACTGATTTTTGTATATTGATTTTATATCTTCCAACTTAGCTGACTTTATTTATTCTAATTATATATATATATATATATATGTATGTATTTTTTTTTTTTTTTTTAGTAGAGACAGGGGTCTTACTGTGTTGCCCAGACTGGTCTCAAACTCCTTGACTCAAGTTATCCTCCTGCCTTGGCCTCCCAAAGTGCTGGGATTACAGGCATGAGCCACTGCACCCAGCCAACTAACAAGATTTTTTTGGTGGAATCTTTAGGGCTTTCTATGTATAAGATTATGTCACCTGTTTAGAGAGATAAATTTACTTCCTTCTAATTTGGATGTCTTTTATTTCTTTTTCTTGTCTAAGTGCTCTGGCTAGGATATCTAGTGCTATGACAGATAGAGATGGGAAAAATAGCCACCCTGGCCTTCTTCCTGATCTTACAGGAAAATCTTTTTTTTTTTTTTGAGACAGAGTCTCACTCTGTCGCCCAGGCTGGAGTGCAGTGGCATGATCTCTGCTCACTACAACCTCCACCTCCTGGGCTCAAGTGATTCATGCGTCTCAGCTTCCTGAGTAGCTGGGATTACAGGTGTGTGCCACCACACCTGGCTAATTTTTTTGTATTTTTAGTAGAGATGGGGTTTCACCATGTTGGCCAAGCTGGTCTTGAACTCCTGACCTCAGGTGATCCACCCACCTCAGCCTCCCAAAGTGCTGAGATTGTAAGCGTTAGCCACGGTGCCTGGCCAGGAAAATCTTTCAGTTTGTCACCATTGAGTATGATATTAGCTAAGGATTTCCATGTATGACCTTTAATGTGTTGAGATAATTTCCTTCTATTCCTCTTTATTAAATGGTTTTATCATGAAAGGATATTGAATTTTATCAAATGCTTTTTCTGAATCTATTGAGATGGTCATGTGATTTTAATCCTTTGTTCTATTAATGTGGCATACTCAATTTTGATTTTTGTATATTGAACTATCTTTGTGTCTGAGGTATATGATCCTGGTGTGTGATCCTTTTCATGTGCTTTTGAATTCAGTTTGCTAGGGTTTTTTGAGGATTTTTGTATCTCAGGGATTTTAGTCTGTAATTTTCTTATAGTATCATTGTCTGGCTTTGGTGTCAGAGTAATGCTGGCCTCATAAAATGAGTTTGGAAGTGTTTCCTCCTTTTCAATTTTTCGGAAGAATTTGAATAGGATTGGCATTAATTCTTCTTTAATAAAATAGATAATAAACTCAGAAATGAATTCTGATTTTTTTCTGAGTCTAGTTAAGGGTTTGTCAATTTTGATCTTTTCGAAAAACCAACTCTCAGTTTTGTTGATTCATTAAATTCTCTATTTATTTTTGCTCCAATCTTTATTACTATTTCCTTCCTTCTGCTAACCTTAGGCTTAGTATGTTCTTTTTTTAGTTCTTTGAGATGTAAAGTTAGATTTCTCATTTGAGTTTTTTTTTTTTTTTAAACATAGTCTTACCACTGTAAACCTCTCTCTTGGTATTGCTTTTACTGCTTCTCATAAATTTTGTTAGGTTGTGTTTTTTATTTTTTTAATCTTAATAAATTTATAATTTTTCTTTTGATTCCTGCTTTTACCCAATGCTTGTTCTAGGAGAATGTTGTTTAATTTACATATATTTGTGAATTTCTCAGTTTTTCTCTGCTCTTGATTTTTAGTTTCATTTCATTGTGGTGTGAAAAGATACTTGGTAGGATTTTGGTCGTCTTTAATATGTTAAAATTTTTGTGGCCTAATATATGATCTAATTTGGAGAATGTTCCATGTGCACTTGATAAGAATGTGTATTCTACTCCTGTTGGATGGAATTTTCTGTATATTTCTGTTAGATCCATTTGATCTATAATCATTGTTCAAGTCTTCTGCTCCCTTATTGATCTTCTATTCATTATTGAAAGAGGGGTATTGAAACATCCTATTGTGTTGCTGTAATTTCTCCCTTCACTTTTGTCATTGTTTGCTTCATATAATCAAGTACTCTAATGTGGGATACATATATGTTTAGAATTGTTAAATCTTTCAGATGAATTGACCCCTTTGTCATTTATATAATGAATGTCCTTCCTTGTCTCATGTGATGATTTTTTTTTTTTTTGAGACAGAGTCTAGGCCTGTCACGCAGCCTTGAGTGCAGTGGTGAGATCATAGCTTACTGCAATCTCAAACTCCTGGGCTCAAGTGATCCTCCTACCTCAGCTTCCCAAGTAGCTGGGGCTACAGACACGTGCCACCACACCCAGCTAATTTTCAAACTTTTTGTAGAGACAGGATCTCACCATGTTGCCTTTAAGTCAACAATTTGTCTAATATAAGTATGACTACCCCTACTCTTTTTTAGTTATTATCTGCATAGAATATCTTTTTTCATCTTTTGGCTGCCAGCCTGTGTGTGTGCTTAAATCTAAGGTGTATACATGATAAAATTGGAGGTTTTTTTTTTTAATTCATTCAGCCACTCAGTGTGTTTTGATTTGGGAGTTTAGTCCATTTACATTTAAAGTAATTAGTAATAGGGAAGGACTTATATTGCCTTTTTTATTAAATATTTTCTCTCTGTATTATAGCTTTTTTTGTCCCCTTTTTCATGTCTTACTCTTTTGTGTGTCTTTTTTTGTTTGTTTGTTTTTGTAGTGACAAGCTGTGGTCTCTTTCTCATTTTCTTTTTTGTGTCTTTTGTAGGCATTTGTGGTTACTATTGGGGCTTATATAAATCATCTTATATTCACAATGATATTTTAACCTGATAACACCTTAACTTTAGTCACATGGAAAGTCTCTACTTATATCTCTCTTCATTCTTTATATTATTGATGTCACAGATTACATCTTTGCATATTGTGTATCATCAACATATTTTTATAAAGTTTTTTACACGTTTGTCTTTTAAATTGTATATCACAATTAAGTGATTTACATACCACCATTACAGTGTTACATATTCTGATTTTGTCTATATATTTACCTTTATCAGCAAGCTTTATATTTTCATATGCTTTTGCATTGCTAGGTAGCATCCTTTCATTTAACTTGGCACTCAGTTTAGCATTTCTTATGAAGCAATTCTAGTGATGATTAACTCCCTTGGCTTTTATTCTGAAAAAGTCTTTATTTCTTCATTTTTGAAGGGTGGTTTTTCTGGATGCGTAGTAGTCCCCTTTATCCATGGTTTTGCTTTTCACAGTTTCAGTAACCCCCAGTCAACTATGGTCTGCAAATATTAAATGGAAAATTCCAGAAATAAACAATTCATAAGTCTCACATTGTATGCCATTTTTAATAGTATGATATACTACTCCCCTGACCCCCTCGCCCACACACACAGTATTCTTGGTTGGCAGTTGTTTTCTTTCATTACTTTGAATATGTTATTTCACTCTCTTCTGCCTTGTAAAGTCTTTTGGGGACTCCCTTGTATGTAATGAGTAGCTTGCATCTTGGCTGCTTTCCTCTCCTTGGGTTTCAACAATCTGAACATAACATGTCTCAATATGGACTTATTTTGGTTTATCCTCATTAGGATTCATTGGCTTCCTTGAGTCTGAATGCCCATTTTCCAGGTTTGGGGAGTTTTGGGCCTCAAATACATGGGTTTTTTTTTGTTTGTTTTTTTTTTTTTTGTTTTTTTTTTTTTTGCCTGTTTCTTTCTTGTCTTTCTGAAAGTTCTATGTTACTTATATTGCTTATATTGGTTGGCTTAATGGTGTCACATTAAGTTCTTTAGACTTTCTTGTCTTTATCCTTTCTTCATTTTGCTTATCTGACAGAATAATTCCAAATTACCTTCTTTGAGTTTGCTGATTCTTTCTTCTGTTTGATACAGTCTGCTCTTGAACCCCTCTAATGAATTCTTAAATTCAGTTATTCTTTAGCTCCAAAATTTCTGGGTTTTAAAAATACTTTCTGTCTCTTTGTTGATATTCTTACTTGGTTCATGCATTGTTTTCCTGATCTTGTTGAGTATCTTTATGATGGCTTTTTTTGAATTATTTGTCATGTAATCCTTAGACTTCTACTTCTTTAGGATATGTTTTGGAAGTGTATTTTGTTTCTTTGACCATGTTTTTGTGGTTCTTCATGTGCCTTGTTACTTTGTGTTGGGATTCATGCATTTAACAACAACAGAAAAAAAAAAAAAAACCCAGCCACCTTTGTAGACTTTGTGCAGGGAAAGTCTTTTACCAATATGTCTGTGTAGAGATTCTGGGTTTCTTACATATCTTTTCTGTGGTTGTGGTTGTGTCCTCTCTGGATTTTTGTGTGTGAATTTCCAATTAGAGAAATTTTGCTGTTTTATTTCCTCATAGCTTGTAATCTTTTGATCCCTGGTATCTGTAGATTATCCCTGGTGTCTGTAGATTATCTGGAGCTGCCATAAGCTATCCAACTCTTTTGTTTGTTTGTTTTGAGACAGAGTCTCGGTCTGTTGCCCAGGCTGGAGTGCAGTGGCATGATCTCAGCTCACTACAACCTCTGCCTCCCTGGTTCAAGCGATTCTCCTGCCTCAGCTTCCCAAGTAGCTGGAACTACAGGTGCCCGCCACCATGCCCGGCTAATTTTTTGTATTTTTAGTGGAGATGGGGTTTCACCATGTTAGCTAGGATGGTCTCGATCTCCTGAACTTGTGATCCACTCTCCCCGGCCTCCCAAAGTGCAGGGATTACAGGCGTGAGCCACTGTGCCTGGCCCAGCTCCTTTTTCTTCTTAGGGGCCCCCAGGTGTCAAGAGTATACTGAGTCCTGTCAGCATTTTGAATCAGGTGAGGCAGAAGACAGCCAGGCAACGCTCCCTGCCCCTGTGAAGTCAGAACTTTGGATGCATGTCTAACTTTTTTCTTCCTCAGGGAGAAGCCAGGAGTTGGGGTTTTTCTCAACTTTCTTATGCCGAGCTGGGGGTAGGGACAATGGTGAGTGAGTGCTGTTGCCTTTGTTCTTAGTAGTCCTTAACTTGGTATCTTTGAACTATTAGATTCAGACACGACAGAAACCAGTTGCCTCCAAAAGTTAGACCATTAGATGTATATTCTAGTCTTCTGTTTTCCTTCTGAGGGGGAAGCCATGAGTTGGCAGTTTCCTCTCTATTGCACTGCCCTGTAGGGTGATGGGAGTGTCTGGGAAGTGAGTGACATGAATTTTCATAACAGCTTTGATACAGGTGGTTTTGTGCTTGCCTAGGTGCAGGAACCTTTTAACTAATTGCTGGATTTTTCTTAAATGGAATTGGTCCATGTATTTTTGTTGAATCAGTGTCTCATTGAGGGAAGGAGGGTCTGGGGCTTCCTATTCTGCCATCTTGCTGATGTCACTCCTCCACTTTTTAAAATTTAAAAATGTAGTATATGTTTTAAGGCTTTCAGCAAAGTTTTGGTAATAATCTCCTGTGATACGCTCGTCAACAAAGAGAAATATTGACTGAGTTTTTAACTTAATGCATGACTTATATGTAGGTACCAAAAAGATCCTAAGACAGTTTAATAATGAGATTATATCTGGAGTCAAATTCTGGCACTGCCAGTAGAAGCTATTGCATTTTGGTAAAGTCTCTTTAACTTTTCTGAACCCGTTTCTTTGTGAGTGTGGGACTGCTGTTAATACCTGTCAAAGTTGTTGGGAGGCTTGAGTATGTAAAATGCCTAGCTCAGTGCCTGATGATTATAGTAGCTTCCCAATAAACTCAGTTTCTGTGTTTTCTAATTAAATCAGTGCCACTCTAGCGAGTAATCTCTAATAACATGCCACAGAAATTTTGCTTAAGGTTGTTTATTGTCTTTATTTTCAATTTTGACCTAGATGAGAGCATTAATGACAGTAAAATTTATGGATAGTGTAATAGCTAATAGACTAGACAGTTAAAGAATCAGAATTCAAAAAGATCTTGACTAAGAAGGAGTTATGATTATAGGGCTCAGTGTTATAGGATGGACGAATGTCAGGGTGCAGGCAAGAAAAGGGATTGGATTGAGGAGGCTAAAGGAGACATAGAATAAAATATTCCGTGAAGAAAGGCATAGTGGGAATCCAAAGCAAGCAAACTGTTCCTTATAAAATAATTGAATGGGTTTTTACTTCTAATAGTAGGACTGTCTTATCCCATTCAGTGTTTCTTTCCTATTTTCTTTTTGTTATGTAGTTAAACCTCTGAGATTTGATCTCTGAGAGGTAATACCACAGATCTGTGTTATGATTGGTCATAAATTCCTGGAGCAAGTTTCATTTGCTTTACAGAAGAATCCTGAGACTCTTAAGGCATATTAAATATAATTAATTCTTCCTTGGTATCTGGGGATTACTTCCAGGACCCCATGGCCACAAAAATTTGTAGATGCTCAAGTCCTTTATATAAAATACTGTAGTATTTATGTATAACCTATGCATATCCTGCTGTACACCTTAAATCTTCTCTAGATTACTGATAATACAATGTAAATGGTATGTAAATAGTTATTATTATACTGTATCATTTAGGGCAAACTTGTTCAACTCGCAGCCCAGGACGGCTTTGAATGCGGCCTAACACAAATTTGTAAACTTTCTTAAAACATGAGAATTTTTGCAATTTTTTTTTTTGGCTCATCAGCTATTGTTAATGTATTTTATATGTGGCCCAAGACAATTCTTCCAATGGGGCCAAGGGAAGCCAAAAGATTGGACACCCTGGTTTAGGGTATAATAAGGAAAAAAAAAAAAAAAAAAAAGGACTGTATAAGTTTAATGTAGACATGATCATCTGTTTTTTTCCCAAATATTTTTGATTCATGATAGACTATATTGACTCTATTCAGTATTTCAATCCATGGATGTGGAACCCATGGATAAAAGGACTGACTGTATTGTGTTAGAAGGACTGAAGAAATGGGATAGAGACTGGGGACAAGATAGGACCTGACTAGTAATTAAGGTAGAACTGAAGAAGAGGAGGGATTAGTGTAGAATTATTAACCTCTTTTTCACTTCTCCCAACCATTTTCTTGTAGCTGTGGATCAGTAATAGTACATGTTAAAAAGAAGGGGCACAGGCGTGGGGTTGGGGTAAGTCAAAGTCTAAGCCAGGCAGCAGTAGAGTATAAGATTAGTTCTACTAGAGACTGGCAGCAAAGAAGTTACTGGAAGCACCCTTTCATGAGTTAAGTTGGAAACTGCTTATATCTACTTAAAAAAAAAAGTTATTAATGAACTGTAACTTTTTTTGTTTTCTTCCTCTTCTTCTTCTTCTTATTTTTTGAAATGGAGTCTCGCTCTGTCGCTCAGGCTGGATTGCAGTGGCGCGATCTCAGCTCACTGCAAGCTCCGCCTTCGGGGTTCACGCCATTTTCCTGCCTCAGCCTCCCGAGTAGCTGGGACTACAGGTGCCCGCCACCACACCTGGCTAATTTTTTTTGTATTTTTAGTGGAGACAGGGTTTCACCGTGTTAGCCAGGATGGTCTCGATCTCCTGACCTCGTGATCCACCCGCCTTGGCATCCCAAAGTGCTGGGATTACAGGTGTGAGCCACTGCACCCAGCCACTTTTATTATTTTTAATTAACATAATTGTACATATTTATGGGGTATAGTGTGATATTTTGATACATGTATACAATGTGTAATGATCCAGTGGGGTAATTAGCATAGCCATCACCTCAAATATTTATAATTTCTTTGTGTTGGGAACATTCAAAAATCGCTCTTTTAGCTATTTGAAAATATGTAATAAGTTGTTGTTAATTATAGTTGCCTTGCAGTGTTGTAGAACACTAGAATTTATTCCTCCTACCTGGTTATAATTTTGTTTAACCAACCTCTGGCTACACCCCCTCCTCCTGCCACTTTGCCACTTTCTAGCCTCTAGTAACCACTATTGTCTTCTCGCTCCCTGAGATCAACTTTTTAGCTTCCCCAAAGGTAAAATAAGCCAAGTTCTTAGTAGTCCTTAACTTGGACTTCTAACTCACTTGTCTTCCGCAAGTGAGAACATACGGTATTTGTCTTTCTGTGATTGGCTTATTTCACTTAACGTAATGTTCTTCAAGTGCATCTGTGTTGCTGTGAATCACATAATTTTGTTCTTTATTATGACTGAATAGTATTCCATTGTATATATACCACATTTTATTTATTCATCTGTTAATGAGCACTTAGGTTGATTCCATATTGTTGTTAATAATGTGGCAATAAATGAGAGTACAGATACCTCTTTCACTTACTGATTTCCTTTCCTTTGGATATATACCCAGTAGTGAGATTGCTGGATCATATGGTAGTTCTATTTTTAATTTTTTGTGGATCCACCATACTATTGTCTACAATGGCTGTACTGTACTTTTCCACCAACAGTGGATAAGAGTTCCCCTTTCTCTGTCCTCGCCAGCATTTGTTATTTTTTGTCTTTTTGATGCTAGCAATTCTAACTGGGGTGAGTGAATATCTCATTGTGGTTTTGATTTGCATTTCCTTGATGATTAGTATGTTGGGCATTTTTTCATATACCTGTTGGTTGTTTGTATGTCTTAAGAGATGTCTGTTAAGCTCATTTGCCCATTGAGTTCCTTGTGTGTTCTGGATATCATTCCCTTGTCAGATGAATAGTTTGCAAACGTCTCCCATTCTACTAGTCGTCTCTTCACTCTGTTGCTGCCTTTGCTGTGCAGAATCTTTTATTTTGCTATAACCCCATTTATTTTTGCATTTGTGTCTTCTCCATAAAAACCTTTGTCCAGACTAATGTCCTGAAGCATTCCTCCTGTATTATCTTTTAGTACTTTCATAATTTTAGGTCTTAAATTATTTAATCCATTTTGAGTTGGTTTTTGTGTATGGTGAGAAATAAGGAGGCTGGTTTCATTCTGCCTGTTTTCACAGCACTGTTTAGTGAAGAGACTGTCCTCTCCCCAGTGAATGGTCTTGGCACCTATGTCAAAAATCAGTTGGCTGTAAATATGTAGATTTATTTCTGGGGTCTTTATTCTGTTCCGATGGTCTATGTGTCTGCTTTTATGCCAGTACCATGCTGTTTTGCTTACTATAGCTTTGTAGTATATTTTGAGGTTTTATAGTGTGATGCATCCAGCTTTGTTCTTTTTGCTCAGGATTGCTTTGACTGTTCATAGTTCCATATGAACTTTAGAATTGTTTTCTTCTACTTATGTGAAGAATGTCAGTGGTATTGTGATAGGAATTGCATTGAATCTATAGATTATTTTTGGTAGTGTAGTTGTTTTCATAATCTTCTAATTGTGAACATGGGATGTCTTTTTTATTGGTGTTTTGTGGTTTTTCTTAGATATCTTTTACCTTCTTGATTAAATTGTAAGTATTTTATTCATTTACTTTTTTTTGTAGCTATTGTGAGTAGAACTGCTCTCTTGATTTCTTTCTCTGCTAGTTTTTTGTTGGTATATGTTACTGATTTTGAGCATTGATTTTCTGCCTGCAAGTTTATTTAATTTGTTTATCAGTTCTAAGAGGTTTTTGGTGGAACTTTTAGGGTTTTCTACATTAACATCATGTCATCTGCACATAGGGACAATTTTTCTCCTTTCCAGTTTGGACGCCCTTTATTTGTTTTTCTTACCTAATTGCTCTGGCTAGGACTTCCAATACTATGTAAATAAGAGTGGTGAGAATGGGCACTGTTGTCTTATTCCATTTCCTATAGGGAAAGCTTTCAGCTTTTTCTCGTTCAGTATGCTGTTGGCTGTGGGTTTGCCATATATGGCCTTTATTGTGTCCTTCAGTACCTAGTTCGTTGAGAGTTATCATGAAGAGATGTTAAATTATATTAAATGCTTTTTCTCCAGTGAACTCTGTAGCCTTTAGAATATTTTTATGTCTTGAGTTATTTTATGTTTCATATTCGATTTTGTCTTATTTATTAGAATTTCTGTTGCATATTTTTACAAGATTGTGGATTAATTTAATTTCATTCTTAAAGAATTATTTTATGTAAAATGTTAATACTCTTTTTATGTAGTTAGGCTTATGTTTGTGTGTTTTTGTTACCTTTTCTTTTTGGAATCTCATTTTTCATGTTTTTCAAATGCTATAAAACCTGCTGTGGTTTGTCATCACCATAGACGCAGTTTGTACTGCCAAAAGCAAAACAGAGAGAGCTTTAAACAGGGTTTTTTCCCCCAAAAAATATAGCTTTAAGGTCTATATAAAAGTCTTAAAGTACTATTTTTAATAATGCTTATTTTTTCAACGTAAAATTAAGTAATACCGGGTAGTCACCGTGGCTCACACCTATAATCTCAGCACTTTGGGAGGCCAAGGCAGGAGGATCATGTGAGCCCAAGTGTTGCACACTAGACTGGGGAACAGAGTGGGATCTTGTTTCTACGAAAAAAAAAAAATTTAATAGCTAGGTGTGGTGGCACATGACTCTGTAGACCGTCTGTTGTCCCAGCTCCTCAGGAGGCTGAGGTGGGAGGATTACCTTGATTGTACCACTGCACTCCAGCCTGGTTGACAGAGTGAGATCCTGTCTCAAAAATAAAGAAATAATTTTTTTTTTCTAAAGCTAATATTACTTTATTATAAATATTTTATACTATAAATATTCATGTGTCTTTCCCTTGAAATTATTGTGTGTATTTCAAAAACCACTGAACGATTTTTGAAAATGTTTTCTATCATTGAATATTTCATTATATGATTTTATTTTATTGGTTTGTGGTTTTTCAATATTATGAAATCACTCTAATCTTTGCATATAGTAATTTTCTAATATTTCTTAGGAAATAATCCTAAAAAGGAAATTACTTGTTCAAACAGCATGAACTTTTAAAAGTGCTTTTGATATATGTTGCTCTATTACTTCCCAATTTGGAATAACTGCTTTAGCACAATCTAGCCTTTATTTTATTTTATTTTGTCCATATTCTGGCATAAATATGGAGGAAACTCTTTACAAAGGTGTAACAAACAAGGATTATAATATCTATGTGGAGGGGCTTCTGCTTATGGAAAAAGAGATCTATTACATATTTTCATATATTTGCACTGTAGTTTCACCAGCAACACATTTAATTTTTAGATTGAGGAATAAATAAAGCAAAGAATGTGTAGAGTCCCTACAGGTATAAGCTAATTTTTTCACAACTTCTAGTACATTTTAAGCACAATAAGTGTAGTAAATGTTTGATGGAGAAAATGAGTGAATAAGCCTCAGTAACATGTTTTTTGTTTTCTTGAATTTATTTATGTTTAATTCTTACTTTATCCAATTTTCTTCTTCAAAGGAAATTTAATAAACTTAATAACTAATTTAAATAATTTAAACACTATTTTTCTAACTACTCCAGTGCTGCTCTTGAGCTTTTTAAAAAACTCATTTTTGATATTGAAAGCTTATTTTAATTTGTGAAAAGTTAAGAGGTCCCTCTGGTGGAACATTTAAGAAATACATAGTTTATATTTCCATGAAAATACATGGTTGGTTTTTAAGTTAAACGGTAGTAACTTTGTATCAAACTTTTTATGGAATGATGTAATGAATGGGGGTTACGTTCCTAGGTTGCTTTCAAAACCTGCTTAACCTTTAACACAATGAATATGTTTAAGATTTGTGAAGAAAATAGGAAAGTAGACAGCTGCAAATGTGTCAAATTATGGGGCTGGATAGACTTTTATGGCCTAGAATGCTAATTACTGTTAATAAAACCTGTGTGGAAAAATGAGTGTTCTGAGAAGTGGAGTGAGGGGGAAATTTTATGATAATAATTAAAGTTTATAAAGTACAATGTGGTACTTTCTATATGTTAATTCTAATTTCAGAATGATCCAACAAGATAGATGGTATTAGACCAATTTCATAAAGAAACTAAACCATAGAGGGGCTAATAACTAGAGTATCCAGCTACTATGTGATGGAACTGGGAATAGAACCAGAGTACTTGCTCTTTTCTATATATTGTTCTGCCTCTTAGATGGATGGAGTGGATTCATAATCCTTAGCTCCAGCTATTGAGTGGGCAGTGAACTGATGCTATTAAGGGTTAGGATTGGAAAAGGTGGTCAAAGTAGATACATCTGAATAGGTGGCATATTTTCACTTGTCCCATTTAAGGTTGTACATATAGCTAATCTATAATGGAGCCAGCATCTGATCCTGGGTCCACTTGGTTCTAAAGACTATGTTTTTTTCTGTTATTCTAGCAGGTGAAAGATCATACAATTCTTACTGAATCAGGAGTGATATCCTATTCAGCATTGTGGATTTTTGTGTGTTATATTTTAATTAAGTTTAAAAGGTGCCATCTGATGTATAGTGTATATCATCTCACAGTTCACTAGAATATTCACCAGCTGGAAAGCTGCATAGCTATTACTATGTAAATTATCAGTTTCATAAATTATCCATAGTAGGTTTTTAGTCTTTGCTTGATTTCTGCCTATACCAGTGCCTTTTTCCCTTCTTACTAACTAAAGTTTTGTTGCCTTATTTAATGAAACAATATTATTTTTGTACTTGGAAACTGTAGTCCAAGTTCAGAGCATCTGATGTGGGTTTACACATTTTTGACCCATTATTTTGAAAATAACATTTGGGAGAGGTCATGGGGGTATGTGTGAGTACACACATGTGTTAGATTTAAGATTTGGGAAAATATACTTCGAATTTAGAAAGATTTACATGAAGCAGTCAGTGGTATACTGACTGAGCTCTTGCCTATAAGTAAATAGTAATAAACAATAGTAATAAAAGTTGTGCCTTAAAAATTAAAAACTTAGTTTCCTCCTGATTTTTGTCATCAGTTATTGGAAAATGTTTGTTTTATGATGCTGGAATGCCTTACCTCAGAGGTTAGCAAGCCATGGCTTATGGGCCAGATCCAGCCTGCCTGTTTTTGTATGGCTTGTGAGCTGTGGTTTTACAACAGTTTTAAAGCTTGGTTTTAAAAAAGAAAGAAATTTATATGGCTGCACAGCTTAAAGCGTTTACTCTCTGGCCCTTCACGGAAAAAAGAAAAAGTTGACCAACCCCTGCCGTACCCACAGCTTACCAGGTGGCTACAAAAAGTGAATAATAAAACAGTTTAAACTGTTAAAATCAGGTATATGCTATGTATGCTACAGTATTAGCATCAACTATTTGGCACAAGCAAATAATTCAATTTTTGCTTTTATAAAAATTCCATTTTCTAATACTGTAGAATGCTATATATATATATTTGTGGAAATAATGGCATATTTTAGACCTCAACAGCCTATTAAATCCTTAATGAGGTTTTAAATAATCAATTGTTTATTGAGAATGTGTACCCATAAAATGAACATTCCGTGGTTTCGTTGTATTCCAGATAGTGAGTGGATGTCAAGTGACATTAACAAGGGAAAGGAAAACAGAAAAAGGGAAAATTAACAACAGATCGTCTTTTCTTACCCTTGTTATTTTGTAACTAAGAGGTTTAAGGCCTTCATTCCTCCTCGTACTTAACTTTTTAGATCTGTGGGTGTCCTTGTTAATTTTTAAGGGATATTTGATGAGAACAGTAATATTTATTATGTCAGCCTCCTAAAATTTTTATATTTAAAATTTGCAACTAATAACCTTGGGAGTTTGTTTTTATGTTATCTGAAACTTATGTTTATAGTCTAGTCTTCGAAGACTAGATTAAACTTGTCCAGTAGTATATGTAGTAATGCAAAGCATGCCATGATACTAGGCAAATCATAGTAATACAAGCTGAACAGCATGTATATAAGTACAAGTAAATACAACATTTATTTCATTCATTTTTAATATATGCATGCATTTCAAGGGTACTATGTGACATCTGTGTCTTTGAAGAACCAAATGAACACAAAATCCTTTTTAAAAATGTATGGTAGTGACAACATTACAAAGAAAACTAAATGCAATAATGCTGTCTTCAGCTGCACTGATAACCTATATTAATCTTGCTTTGTAGATTTTCATTTATACACAAAGTGATTTCTAGTAGTAATTGAAACTAATTGCCTGAAATTCTTTTGTGCAACTTTATTGCATATTTTAATACAATATTAAAGCGAATAAAAATCACTTGTATCCTCATTCTTATGCTACTCATATGAGTACATATATTTTTATAATTATAAATACAATTGGCGCTACGTGTACATGGGTTTTGCACCCACGGATTTAACCAACCGTGGATCAAAAATCTTTTTGGGAATAAAAAGAAAAAAAAATACAATGGAAAAAATACAGATTTAAAAAATACAACTGTCTATATTCATTTACGTTACATTAGGTGTTATAAGTAATCTAGAAATGATTTAAAGTATAAGAATGATGTGCATAGGTTATATGCAAATACTATGCAATTTTATGTCAGGAACTTGAACATCTGTGGATTTTGGTATCCATGGGGCATCCTGGAACCAATCCTCCATGAATACTGAGGTATGACTATATATATATAAATTAAACGTAGTTTTATTTTTTTTAAGCAGATAGCTATTTAGCTCTCATCATGATTATTTCTAAGTTCATAATATCCATTGAAATGATCTCATATATAAACCTTTTTTCAATCATTAAATACATTGTCTGCAATTTTTTTGATATTTGTAAATGCTATAATAAACACCCAAGCTTAAAAAGACAGATGGCCTATAGTTATCTTCATGATCTTAAAAATCCCAATAGTAGTTTCATGTAACGATGCCTAACAAGATTAGTTCTGCTTTATAAAACTTTGTATTACATTTGCAAATTTGATACATTAGAATAACTGATCAGTTTTATATTAGGAAGTAAACTATACTGATCAAATGAAAACCTTACAATTTCCAATGCTGCTGAAGAATTTGTTGATAAAATACAATAGGGCACTTCTTAGAAGAATCTCTTTTTAAGAGAGATTGTAATGACTTTTTATTTCTGTGTTTAGAAATTCATTTTTTCCTCTATGAGCCAGGCACGATGGCTCATGCCTGTAATCTCAGCACTTTGGGAGGCCGAGGCAGGCAGATCACTTGAGGCCAGCAGTTTGAGACCAGCCGGGCCGACAGGGCGAAACCCTGTCTCTGCTACTACTAAAAATACAGTGATTAGCTGGGTGTGGTGGCACATGCCTGTAATAGCCCAGTTACCTGGGAGACTGAGGCACAAGACTCTGCTTGAGCCCTGGAGATAGAGGTTGCAGTGAAGCAAGATCGCACCACTGCACTCCAGCCTGGTTGACAGAGTGAGACTCCGTCTCAGAAAAAAAAAAATAAATAAATTCATTTTTTGGTTAAAAAGGACATAAAGACATACTAATAATACAAACTCCATGAACATAGGGAATTTTCACTGTGTTGTTTATGCTGCACCTCTAGTTTCTAAAATAGTACTTGGCACATGGTAAAGGTGTTTATAGCAGTATTATATTTGATAAATTTTAAAAATTGGATATACTCTAAATGTTCATTAATAAGGGGTTGATTAAAAGTGTAGAATAATCATACAATGGTATACTATTTTGTTGAAAAAATAGGATTTTTTCTATGTATACTGACATTGACACAATATTTTGTTCCATTAAAAAAAGCAAATAGAACAATAGTATGTGTAGTATGATACCACATTTATTTTTACTATTTTAATTTAAAAATACTCTACCCACACAGAGCAGTTCTTAAACTTTCTGGTTCCCTGTAATTACTGAGGACTCTCTGGCTTTTGTTTGTGGGAGATATATTTTTATATGTTTTTGTTTATATTAGAAAGATATATTTACTTTCTAATGGTACATATGTATTACAAATACATGTTTATATTAAAAATTAAAACTGAAAAAAATTTATGTATTTAGAATAAGAAAAATGAATCTATTATATGTTAACATAATGTATTTTTATGAAAAGTGACTTTTCCAGAATGAAAACATTCAATGAGAACAGTGGCATTGTTATATATTTTATAAATCTCTTAAATTTGTAGCTTAATAAAAGGAGACTGGATTCTTATCTGCTTCTGTATTCAACCTGTCATGATGTTTTAGTTAAAGTACGTCATTAAAATCCAGCCTCACATTGATATGTAGTCAAAACATTGGAAAGTATTTTAGTTGCCTTTTCAGATAATTGTAGATAGATACTCTTCTTTGATATGATACCAAACCTCTATAAGTAGTAGTTTCTTAAATGTTAGTTGCAATGTGGAATGTCAAACTGTATCAGTGAACTTTTTGTACTCTCGTCTCATAAAATCCTTTTGTTTATTTTGTACTTTGAATGGATCTTTTACCTATGCATGATGTTATATGCGTGATTGGTTTTTATAAAAATCAGAATTTTTCAAATGCATTGGTCACATTTCATTATTCCATATCAAAAAACTGCATTTGTGAATGTTACACAAATCTCATTGGAAAGGTCTTCAAATATTGTGAAGTTGTCCAGATCACAAAGATGAATGCTAGTTTTTCAAAATTCTACTTTTTACTTGAATGCTCAAATCTTATAATTGGTAACCCAGTCAGTTTTTCTTTAGTTTATAGGCTTACTGCTTTTATGTGTTGAGAATATGTCTGTGAAACATCCGTATCTGGAAGAGTTTGCCATTTCTTTGTTCATTTGTAAATAGTATTGCATTTTAAAAAGTGGTGAATTCACTCTTATGATGGCACTGATAAACTAATGATAATAAAGAACTTCCAAGCCCGGCGCAGTGGCTCATGCTTGTAGTCCCAGCACTTTGGGAGTCCAAGGCTGGCGGATCACTTGAGGTCAGGAGTTTAAGTCCAACCTGGCCAACATGGTGAAACTTCGTCTCTCCAAAAGTACGAAAAGAAAAAAAAAAAATTAGCCCTGCCTGGTAGCTGATGCTTGTAATCCCAACTACTTGGGAGGCTGAGGCAGGAGAATCGCTTGAACCTAGGAGGCAGAGGCTGCAGTGAGCCAAGATTGTTCCACTGCACTCCAGCCTGAGTGAGAGAGACTCAGTTCCCAAATATGTAAAATTAAAAACAAAAAAAGCAAAATATTCACACTGATTATATTGGAGTAGTGGGAAAATGCTTTTTTTTTCTTTTTTCTCATTCTTTTTAAATTTTCAGTAATGAATATTTTATGTTATGTAGTTAAAATAAAATGTTATATAGAGTGTGTTATAAGGGATACCTTACAGAGAGTCGAATGTAGATTAAGAATAGTTATTTTTCTCTATTTTTGTTGTTAGGATTTAGGTCCTGAATATGAAGGTATATTTAACACTTCATTGCAGTGGATCTTAGAAAATGGAAAAGATGTTGGAATAAGGTAAAGGATCTGATTTCCACTTTGACCATTTTGTACTGGGAGAAGTGATTTTGACTTTAAATTCTACCTTACTTATTTTTACATAGGTGTGTTGGTTTTGGCCCTGAGGAAGAATTGACAAATATAACTGATGTGCAGTTTTTACAGTCCACAAGACCACTGATGTCTTTTTGGTGTCGTTTTCGACGTGCTTTTGTTACTGTAACTCACAGATTATTGTTGTTATGCTTAGGTAAGTTGTAAAGGTAAGAAAGGAGATAAATTGCAGTCTGAATTTTTGTGTGTATTTCACTAAATGCCAGAGTTGAGAATTCATTTTTGTGATTATTGCCACATAAGTCACAGCTAGATGTCTTCTCTAAATATAATAAAAATAATGTCAGGATCATTCTAAGGGCTTAGAAAACAGTAATATAAGGAGAGGTAGGAATAAAACTTTGTCATAAGACTGTCACAAAAAAAACAAGTGTGGTCAGTGTATACATAGAAATCTACTTTAGAAAGTAGAATTGAAAAATATAAAAATTGAGCTTATTTTTAAATAATAGTGTTATAAATTAAGTTTATTAAAATTATGTTTAGTTTTTAAAATGTCATTTACCTAAATTAAAATTTTTATCATTTTTAAATTGATAATAGGGATTTAGGTGATAGGTTTTTTTTTTATTATTTCTTTCTTCTTTAAAAATAATTCATTTTGGCCAGCTTTAGTGGCTCACACCTGTAATCGCAGCACTTTGGGAGACTGAGGCAGGAGGATTACTTGCACTCAGGAATTTAAGACCAGCCTGGGTAACATAGTGAGACCCTACCTCTACAAAAAATTTTGAAAATTAGACAGGCATAGTGGCATGTGCCTGTAGTCCCAGCTACTTGGGAAGCTGAGGTAGGAGGATTTCTTGAGCCCAGGAGTTGGAGGCTGCAGTTAGCCATGATTGTACCCCTGCCCTCCAGCCTGGATGACAGAGCAAGACCCTATCTCAAAAACAACAACAACAAAAGAAAAATTCATTTTCTTTTTTAAGATGATTTTTATAAGATTTAGTATGTTTAGTCTTACGAGATTCACTTTTCTAGTCATTTTATGCTGCAAAGGAAAAAAGTTTGTGAAACATAGTTATATTTACTTTTTTTTAAATAGTAGTTAGAATTTAAATGTTCACTTGTCAAGGTAATGGAAGAAATGCTTTTTTCTAGAAGTGAAACTTTGGAAAATGTTCAGTATTAAATTTTTTTATGTAGTTTTAATCGTATAGCTAATTCAGCCATCTGTCTTGAAGATTCATTCCATTGTGGCAGTTAAAATAATCACTGCAATATTATTGAGTGATATTGACCACAATTTTTAAAACACAAAGTATATTAATATTACAGGTGTAGTGATGGTTTGTGTCGTTCTGCGTTACATGAAATATCGATGGACAAAAGAAGAGGAAGAAACAAGGCAGATGTATGATATGGTGGTGAAGATTATAGGTATGGTATTTCTAAGAATCTCAACTATTTCTAAGAATCTCAGGTATTTCTGCAAGAGTCATTGTGTGATTAAACTACAACATTATGTCAAGTTATTGATTCCTTTGTAAATTTTATTTATTTTTAGATGTTTTACGAAGTCATAATGAAGCCTGCCAGGAAAACAAAGATTTACAGCCTTACATGCCTATTCCACATGTACGCGATTCCTTAATACAGCCTCATGACAGGTGTGTTCAAAGCATTATGAGTTCAAGTAAATCAGAAAATATGGGTGCTTTCTGCAGTATTGAAAATCATATTGAGAGCTGTGACCCTTCTCAACTAGACTGACTTACTGCACAGGTTTTGTTTTGTTTGTACTTTATACTCTCTTTCTAAATTCTCTTCTATTATTCTCCTGATTTTGAGTGACACCTGGATTTCTAAGTCATTCTCATTCCTAGGCATTCTTGATTCTTTGTTGTTAGTCTCCATCTTATTTCCTTTAATTTCATATTGATAAAGAAATAGATGATAGCCAGTGGCTGGTGTTTTACTAATGTTTATTAAGTACTAATTTTATTATTAATGAAGATTTTAAAGTAAAAACTAAATACAACTTTTTGAAAATAATAGATAATTCCATATCCTGAAGCAGCATCTTGACCCTAGCAGCACATAATCGCCAGTGGAGCTTTGGGGGAAAAAAAATACAGATGTTGTGCTCTAGCTCTGGAAATTGAAACTCAGTGAATCTGAGATGAGGTATAGGCATCTAAATCTTCTTTGAACAAACTCCATGAGTAGTGGTAAGAACAGCTAGAGTTAACATTACCTCAGATACTAATATTTCAAAAAGATGACATAAGCCAAGATGATAGTAAATTTGCCATTTTGTCCACTTGATAGGAAAAAAATGAAGAAAGTCTGGGATAGAGCTGTTGACTTCCTTGCTGCTAATGAGTCTAGAGTTCGCACGGAAACACGAAGAATAGGTGGTGCAGATTTTCTGGTTTGGCGGTGGATCCAGCCTTCTGCATCCTGTGACAAAATATTAGTTATACCTTCTAAAGTATGGCAAGGTCAAGGTATGTATTTGTAAACATCAAAAAAGTAATATTCTTCCAATTTTTCAAAATGACAAAAATGTGTTAAGTGAAACAGTACAATTCAAAGATGTATGAAGGCAAAGCTGTCTTTCTGGTTCCATTTCATAGAAGGAATCAGTGTTAGCTTCTTAAGTATCCTTCCACACTTTTGTCCTTGCTAATGCAAACATAAATGGTTTATCTTTAATAAAGATGAATATTCCTTGAATCTTGCCTATTTCACTTAAAGCAACTTAGTATTATATATATTAACTGCATTCTTTTCATCTAATTTCTTTATGTAAATAACACATAATTTATGTTATATATACAGTATAATATATATAACTTGTATGTATATAAGTGAAGTTATAACTTTTTAACTGCTCTTTTTTTTTCCAATTTTTGCCTGCCTCCTCTTACTAAGACCTTTCTATTTATATATCCGTCCTGCCAAGTAACTTTTGTGGGTATCTTTCTATATTTTTCTTAATGCCTACATAGTTTCAAAAACATGTATAAATAAGGAAGGGATAAGTTTGTAGGGGGTTTTGAAGATTGGCTGCCATATGTACCCAAACCTTTGCTACACAGAAAAGCAGAAAACAGTGCATCAGAAGATTATGACTTTTTCCTATAAAAGTATGTCAATATTTGCTAAACACAGTATTTGTGGAAAAGGTAAGTAAGTTGTTTTGGACATGCAATACAAAGTCCAGTCATTCCTTTTTTATTCTCCCATTAAATTTCGCTTTGAAAAAGCTTGAAAAAGAGGCTTCTTTAAACATGGCGTAAAAGTGATGCTCTGTCAGGGTATAAAACTAAAGCATCCAGGGCTTAATACCTGGGTGATGGGTTTGAGTTGATGGGTGCAGCAAACCACTATGTCACACGTTTACCTGTGTAACAAATCTACATGTCCTGTACATACATCCCAGAACTTAAATTAAAAAATGATGCTTTGATGTTGCCAACGATTATACTATTTCCTCTAAATGATGCATGCATTTCAGTTTCCCTATAAACTGAAAATAGAGAATTCCTTATTTTACTTGACCTCTTAACAGTGTTTGACAGTTCAGCCCTCCTTGAAACTTTCTTCATTGGGATTTGGGGATGCCACTTTCTTCTTCTTTTTTTTTTTTTTCCTCCTACCTCAGACTTTTCTTCAGTCCTTTTCTAGATTATCCTCTTTTTCTTCACCTCTAGGTGTTAGAGTTTCTCAAGGCCATCTTTTTTTTCCCACTGTGCCATCTCTTCCTAGATGATCATCTTGCTGTGACTTAATTTACCATATTGGGATAACTCCCCAATTTTTTATTTTGAATGAAGTCTGGTTTTCAGATTTTTGTACCCAACTATATATTTCTCTACTAGGAGGTGGGCACCACAGATTCAACATGTACACCAGCCTGATCTCTCCAGTGTTCCTAGTCTAGTTAATGATACCTTTTCCGAGTTGATTCTGCATAAACTTAGGGGTAATTCTTAATCTCTCCTTTATCCCTCTTTGTCCAGTCTTTCAACAGGTCATGTCATGTCTACTTCATAATATGCCCTGATTCTATCCACTTGTCACCTGCACTGTTGGCCTGTCTTACCCACATCATTATCCTCTCCTTCTTAGACAACTATAATATAATAATAACCTTCTAACTGGTCACCTTGCATTCACTTCTGCTTTTACCTGAGTCTCCACATAACAATGTATTTTAAAATTTGTAGTTTTAAAAGACAGATCTCATGCTCTTCTCCTTAAAAACACTTGAGTGGCTGTCTATTACTCTTACGATAATGCCCAAATACTTTTTTGTAGCCTACATCATCTTAAATAATCTGACATCTTCTGTAGATTTATCTTTCTATTCTTACTACTCCAGCCACATTTGCTCCTTCTTGCCCCAGGAGCTGTGTACAAGCAGTCACCTCTGCTTGAAATTTTCCTTTACACACTTCTTTTCACCCTGCTAATTTTTACTCTTCAGTTCCCACATAAATGTCACTTTTTCAGGGAACTTTTATTTTCTCATATGAGGTTAAGTTACTTTTAAAAAGCTGTCTATACTTTCCTTTCTTAGGACTTAATAATCACAGTGGTACTTTCTTGCATGACACTTTATCATCTGTCTCTCCCATTAAACTGTAAACTCTTTGATAGCAATGACTATCTGTCTTATTCACCTTAACATCTAACCAGGGGTCTGGCTCCTAGTAAAAGCATGCAGTGAATATTTTTCGAATGAACTGAATAAGTGAATACCTTTCAACAAATTGGATCAATGACAAATAGTAAATCTAACTTGTTTTTTGTAGCATTTCATTTAGATAGAAGAAATTCACCGCCAAATAGTTTGACACCGTGTCTAAAGATTCGGAATATGTTTGATCCCGTTATGTAAGTATTATGATCAGGGGTACATGTAACTCTTATTCTGAATATTTGGCTGGAAAATGCATGATATTCTTATAATGGTGTGTCTGTAATTGATAATGTTTTTCTTCTGAATCTCTACTACAGAAACGTTATGTTTTTCTCTTTCATTAAATTCCAAGCAAAGATTTGGCCAAAGGACACTAATGTATAAAGATTTGTAACACTTTTATAAATCTTTGTATTCCCTATGAATCCCCATAACAGATAAATAGATAAATGCTTGAGGCAAATTAATGACTCATGTCATTATACATGACTGTCAATATTTTTGCCTCAGTAGAAAATATAGATGAAAAAATCACTGCTTCTTAAAAATTTCAAATCTCAAATTGTAAAACGTTTCCTGTAAAGATGTATACACCTGCTTCTCTACAAAGTCCTGTCTCCACTTGTCAATGTAATATTTGAAGAACTTCTCACTTTATAATTCAAACAACATGCTTCCAGAGAATAGCACAGTCAAAAGTGACTACCTTAGAATTCATAGTATTTCATATATAAGCTGTAATAATTCTTACAGTTAGCTTCCTGAGGGTACTGCTTATCTATGCAGTGATATTACAGATCAAATTCTGTTTAAAAGTCTCGACAGTGGAGTGATATTACAGATCAAATTCTTTTTGTTTTAAAAGTCCCGGCAGTGGTAATTACAGTATGTATAAAATACCCCCAGAGTCTCATCACTCATTGATGAAATTCCAAATAAGTGACAGCTTATTTGGAATTTGTGAGGAATTGGAAATGTGAGGAAGCAGTATGCACACCTGTTTGCACGCGCACGTACACACACACACACACAGAGACACCGCCTCTAATTTTGCAGAGATAGAAACAATTAGCAGTATGATGATACCTCTGTTGGAAATCTCACCTCGTATCTTAGGAACTCACAAGTCCACTATTTTATTACCTAAGGTGAAAATTTGTGATTTAAAGTGAAGTCACTTTCCTCTCTCTCCCACCATCTTTGTCTCACAAGCAAGACAAATGTCCATTACTACAGCAGAAAAACCTTAGAACTGTCGTTATAGTGAGGTGACTGTACAAAATGTTAGTCCTGTATCATTATTTTGGAAAAGAGAAGCTCAAATATAGTATTTACTAAGATTTTTCTTTAGAAATTTGAACATATCATTACAATTAAAGAAAATAACATTCGGCCGGGCACAGTGGCTCCCACCTATAATCCCAGTGCTTTGCAAAGGAGGCCGAGGTGGGTGGATCACTTGAGCTCAGGAGTTTGAGACCAGCCTGGGCAACATGGCAAAACCCTGTCTCTACAAAAAATACAAAAGAAATTAGCCAGGATTGGTGGTATGCGCCTATAGTCCCAGCTATTTGGGAGGCTGAGGTGGGAGGATGGCTTGAGCCTGGGAGGCAGATGTTGCAGTTAGCCAAGATCACGCCACTGTACTCCAGCCTGGGTGACAAAGCAAGACCCTGTCTCAAAATAAATAACATTTAACTTTTACAACTTTAATAAGTTCACAACTCATTTAAAGTACTTATTAACACTAGAAAGAAAACAGAAATAATTGTAAGTACACAGGATTTTTAAACGTAGGAATGACCCAATCCATTTTTTCTGCAGCGGTGGGCTAGTCTTTTATTGCCTCAGCTCTCTGCACTCCTTTTTTTTTTTTTTTTTTGAGACAGAATCTCACTCTGTCGCCCAGGCTGGAGTGCAGTGGCATGATCTAGGCTCACTGCAAGCTCCACCTCCTGGGTTCACGCCATTCTCCTGCCTCAGCCTCCCAAGTAGCTGGGACTACAGGTGCCCACCACCACGCCCGGCTATTTTTTTTTTTTTTTTTTTTTGTATTTTTAGTAGAGACGGAATTTCACCATGTTAGCCAGGATGGTCTCAATCTGAACTCGTGATCTGCCTGCCTCGGCCTCCCAAAGTGCTGGGGTTACGGGCATGAACCACCATACCCGGCCAGTTCTCTGCACTCTTTTACTGGAAAGTGAGAGGAGGGCTGAGACTTCTGAATTATTATTTTTAAATCCACCTCCTGTTAGTCAACAGACATTTACTTAATACCAATTAAAATCATATGTGGTTTTAAAACTATCCCAATTCTAGTAGTATATATATGTTGTAAGAGACAATGAAGAATTTTTACCGAGTAGGAATATGGTTGTTGATTTTTGTTTTCATTAACTTTTAGGGAAATAGGGGATCAGTGGCATTTGGCAATTCAAGAAGCAATTTTAGAAAAATGCAGTGATAATGATGGCATTGTTCACATTGCAGTAGACAAAAATTCACGTGAGGTAAAGTAACTTTTAGTATTGAATTTCATGTTTTGGATTTGTTGCTATTAAACTAAGACTATTTTCTTTCTTTTTTAATATCCCAGGGTTGTGTATATGTTAAATGTCTGTCTCCAGAATATGCTGGAAAGGCTTTTAAAGCATTGCATGGCTCTTGGTTTGATGGTAAGAAATTTGAGTATTATAAACATTTTGAAAAGATAGTTATAGTTTAATTTTAAACTATACCAGATTTCAAGTAAAAGAATTTAGGTTAGCATTTTTTTGAGTAATAATTTTAGATGACTTTAGTTATGTTTTGTGCTCATATGTCTTTTACCACAGTTAATTTTCTACAAATATTAAACAGTTTTACTGATCTAAAATATTATTTTTATCTTACAACAGGGAAATTGGTTACAGTAAAATATTTACGTCTAGATAGATACCACCATCGCTTTCCCCAGGCTCTCACTTCCAACACTCCATTGAAGCCATCAAATAAACATATGAACTCTATGTCTCATCTTCGTCTTCGGACTGGCCTGACCAATTCTCAAGGAAGTTCCTGAAAAGATTTCCTTCCATTTCTAAGACTGTTACTTACAATAGGAAAATTCCTGTTTGGCTTTTTGTCTTCCTTTTTAAGTGCTTTTTGTATGTAATATTTTTATTGATGAATACATCTCTGAACGTTCCAGAAGTCTTAAGGTTCCAAAGGGATTTAGCAGTGAGGCAGCAATGCTGAGTAGGTAGGATAATTATTTCATTCAGTTTTTGGAGCTCAGTTAAGCCAATGCATTTAAAGTTTTGCATGAGGAACATTGACTTTATTAAGCATTTTCAGATGTGGTGGTTGTATTTTTGCACCAAGAAGTGTTTGGATAACCACACAAAAGCATGATGAAAAGGCTTCTTGTAGTCCCATACTTTCTTGTGAACTAATGTTGTGAATTTTTGTATGCAGTCACCTGCATAGTTCCTACAGGCTAATGTGGTAAAACTGTTGATTTCCCAATTTAACCTTAGGTTTCTGTTGCTTATAAGTGATTCATTTGCTACAGCTGGAATATGGGAAAATTAATTTGGGCTTAGTGGTTACAAATATGTGTAAGTGGATGTATATGTACTTAAACTGGCTTTGTATATATGTATAAATGCTGGTGGTGGTGAAAGTAGTCTTGTTTTGTGAAGATGTCTGCATTAAAGCAGTAAAATAAGCTTTCTATTTTATTCATAATCTAATGTGTGTGTATATATGTATGTGTATATGTGTGTGTATATATATAGATGTGTATATATACACACACACAGATATACACATATGGCTGTACTTTTGCATAGATCAAACAGCCAAACACCTGGAAGTATTAGATACAAGTTTAAAATATCTTTTATAGGTTTTATATAAAAATGTCTGAGTATGATTTTGTGTGAAAGTTCTGATACCAGTTGTAATAGATTTAAATTTATGTGAGCAATAAAGAAGAAATTGGCAGATATTGGAAAAATATTTTGTGAAAAGCTGTATTTATTATAGATACCAGGGCTGTGACATAGTACCATTGGGATTAAGTCATTTTCCCAATCTATTTATAATTTAATGATATGTTAGTGCCTCTGTTGTATGTCAAGTTTAAAGCAGGGCACATTGTTGCAGCAGAATGTGTATTTGACAAATTATACTTGCAATTTTGGGTCATGAAAGTTTGCAGTATAGTAAATGCACGATTGACCGTTGCTTTGTGCCTCAGTATTTAGTTTGTTTCAGTAAACTTACTTTATTACTGTTTATGATTTCAGATAAAAATAGTTGCTGAGTAAATTTTACTTGTAATCTACAATTGGCTTTTTTAAAATAACCTGTTGATATATAATTGTCAGTCCAAATGAATATGTGAAGCAGCTGGAATTGTACCAATTTTGGTTTTATTTAAAGCTCAGTTTCCTTTTCGTTTTATTGTATGCGTTGGGTTTGCAGCATGAACTTGCACAGATAATGCACGTTTTCTGGCTAAGTAAACATGATGCACACTATTCTGTAACAGAAAGCCCTATTGTGCCTTACCTATGTGCTTTTGTGGGCACCTTGTTTATGAAGAATAAAAAATGATTTGTTATCTGAAGAGAATAAATTTTAAATTCTCAGTTTATGTCTCAGATGCTAACGTGTGAAAATATAAATATATATAATATATAAAGTAACCAATCTTCCTGTATTTTATGTGCATCTTAGTGATTTATCTGAGTTTAGTGACCCCCATCTTGTAACCTGTTGCAAGAGTGAATGTAAAAAATAGTTGTGGCATTTTAAAAGGTCGCCTTTGATGCAGATGCATCTTTTTCTTGCTTCTAAAACATATTTCATGTAAACATTGTACATTTATTATTGTAATATATACTATTATGCAACTTATTTTACCTGAAACTGTTAAGCCGACCAAGATCCCTCCCTGCAAGACAGATGGGAATGTGTATAATAACTAGGTATTTGAGAAGTTCTGAAGTTTGATGTAATCTGTTACTTGTCCTGTTAAAAAAAAGGAAAAAATTCTAATTAAAAATTTATTAGTTTTTTTTTTATGTGTCTTGGCTTTTTAAAAACTTTTTAAGTGCCCTGTGTCTGTATTTATTTTTTACCCTTGAAAATAGGTGTCTTTAGTTTAAATCAGTTTGACAGTCTATGAATATTTGTGCTTATAAAGATGAATGAAGACCATAAAGTTAATTTTAACTACCCATCCCCTTAGCATTTTAGTTTTTCTCATGAAAATGTCTTCATCCAACTTTCAAGTATTTGAACCAAAATGGGGCAAGAATGTCAATCAGCTGCATCACAAAGCATTAGTTCTGCTAGATACTTTTTCAAGCAAGACTTTCTTTAAAAGGAAGCATTTCTTTTTCTTTTAACATTCTGGCTTGAATTCTATTGCATTATAAACTATTAACAAACAGTTCATAGGCTAGTTAGTTACTTTAGCATTGGTTTAGACTTTTTGATATGTTAAGTAAAAAGAAGACTAGATTAGTCAGTCATGTGGTACACTTATTGATTACTAACAAATACCAAGTACTATTACGCGTTAGGGATACAAAGATGAAAAACACATGACCCAGTCCTCAAGATGGTCACAGTCTAGAGGACGAACACAGAGCAGATAAAAGATAATGTGGACAATACAGTGAGAGCGAAACAGGCAGAGGAATTCTGCGAGTAAAGAAAGGCACCTTATGCATCTTAATATAGAGAGAAGACTTCAGGGCAGGTGAGGCAACAACTGAGCCCTATTTTCATTCAGTTGAACACTCTTAATTAGTATAGATACAATTAATTATAGTTAGTATACAATTACTATAGATACAATGATAAAATTTCCCTTCTGTTACTGTGGTGAGCTCATGAAAAGCAATGTGATCTGTGTAATTATAAAATCAATACTCATGTAGATTCATGAATATCTTGTGAATATTGAAGGCTGATGTTGGATTTTGTTATATTTTCCTTGTATTCACAGTTTGAATGGTAAGTTATGATTTCCAAGTGAACTGTGTTTTGATGTGTCGTGTGCCCAGAACATTTCCTTTAATAAGATTTATCTTGCAGTTCTTCCTCCCTGCTCCTCTTGACATCACATTATTGTAAGTCCCCTCCATGGCATTTTTGCCTTTTTTTTCCCCTAGAGTTACCTTGGCAAGTCACTTTTTCCAGCTGACTCATACAGGGTGCTAAATCAAGCAGAATTTTGGCAATCACTCTTTTGGGAAGGATGCGGAAGAACAGATACTTAAGAACTGAGATGATTAGGAACCAGAGTTGTGCTTTAAATAAACTGAATGTCCAGAATGCTCTTGACCTTTAAGCCCCATTGGTTAAACTTTATGACTAGAAATGCATTCTCATGGTGGTTTTCTATGCCTGAGAACCTCTACTAGGGGTAACAGGATAGACACATTTTATTGATTCTTAGATTTTAAAACCAGCAGAGCCTGTGTAACTCAGATTTACTTTTTCTTTCATGGGTAGACACTGGAGACCTGAGAATGCTCCTGAAACTGGAAAGAGGGCAATATAGGTATAGAGAGCACATGAACAAATATTGATGAGAAACAACCCAGTTTATGCACAAACTAAAAGCAGAACTGGGTGTGTTGGCTCATGTGTGTAATCCCAACTAGTTGAGGGGCTGAGACGGGAGGATCACTTGAGGCCAGGAGTTTAAGACTAGCCTTGGGCAACATTTAGACCCATCTCTAAATGAGAAAAAGAGTTAGCTGGGCGTGGTGGCTCACACTTCCTAGTCCCCATCTACTTGGGAGGCTGAGGTGGGAGGGTTGCTTGAGCCCACAAGTTCGATGCTGCAGTAAGCTATGATCATGCCACTGCGTCCAGCTTGAGTGACAGAATGAGACCCCATATCTAAATAAAATAAATCAGCTGGGCACAGTGGTACAGGCCTATAATCTTAGCACTTTGGGAGGCCGAGGTGGGCGGATAACTTGAGGCCAGGATTTCAAGACCAGCCTGGCCGACATGGTGAAACCCCGTCTCTACTACAAATACAAAAAAAAAAAAAAATTAGCCAGGCATGGTGGCACGCACCTGTAGTCCCAGCTACTCAGGAGGTTCAGGCATGAGAATTGCTTGAATGTGGGAGGTGGAGGTTGCAGTGAGCCAAGATCACACTACTTCACTCCAGCCTTGGTGAGCAAGACTCACTCGAAACCAAAAAACAAAACCGTAAGCAGTTTCTTATGACTGAATCACTAAGCTTAAGGACATAAATAGATAAGAGGGGTAGGCAATGGTTACACCATGGAAGTCTTTGTAGGTCACATGAAGATTGGATGTTGGATATTAAGGGGAGTTTAGGTGAGAAATGGATGATATGGATTTATTGACATGAAAAATAGAGAAAAGATTTGAAGAATAAGAAAATGGGAAAGACTTGATTAATTATTGAGAGAGAAACTGGTATCTAATTATTTAGCATGGGAAATCTAAAATCCCAACATTTTAAGGAACAGATTGGATAGGAAAAATGATAAATTGGGGTTTTGGCTATGTTGAGTTTGACCTGCCTACAAAACATTTAGGTGGTTGTTTCTAGCAAGTGAAGGGGGATCTACATTTCTGAGATATTTTGAGAACTGTCTGAGGGAGGTACAATTTGGGAGTTAGAACCATGACCTTGGGTTAGATGACCTAGCGAGTCCAAATGGTTAATCCCATTTCTGCCATACTTACCTGTGTGGCCCTTAGATGGGGATTGGGAATGGGGTGAAGTAGAAAGGAAAATTTGAACTAAATTAAGAAGGTAGAATTTGAGAAAGTGTTTCAATGATGTGAAGTTAAAGTGTAATCTAATATGACCATCACATTTCTGGTTTGGGTAGCTGGTTGGCTGGTGATGACATTCCCCAAATTATAGATTACAATTGTCCCATGGTATCTGCAGGGGATTGGTTTCAGGACCCCTGTGGACACTAAAATCCACAGATGCTCAAATCCCATATATATAAAATGGCATAATATTTGCATTCAGTCTACTCATACCCTTCCATGTACTTTAAATCATCTCTAGATTATTTTTAATACCTAATACCGTGTTATTGCTATCTAAATAGTTGTTATACTGTATTTTTATTATTTACTTTTTTTTGAATATTTTCTGTCTGCAGTTTGTTTAATCCACAGATTTAGAGCTTGTGGATACACAGGGCTGACTGCACTAGAGGAGGGGAGCAGGAAGCCAGTTATGGTGCTAGATAAGATGTCCTATAATTGACAAAATAAGGCAAAATGATCCCTCTGACTTCTCTTTGTCTACTGCAGAACATTGTTGGAGGAAGGGCAAAAGGGGACTGTCTTTGAGAATCTCTCCTCTCCGCAAAACAGAATTAACTTTTAAAATGTTCTGCCATTGTCTGTGATTGTTTGATATTGATTATAAATTTTCCTAGTTTGTAGAAAAATGAGATTTTGTATAGGTCTAGAAACCTGCGGCTGTCAAAAGAAGGAATACATGCTAAAGTTGACTTTTGTCAACTGTTAAGAACAGTTTTGAACTGTTCTTAAATGGTTTATCTTACACTCAAAACTAGAAATTTGTTTGAGGCTTTATGTTAGACAGCCTGTGTAACTGTAATCAAGTAATTTGGCCTGAAAACCTTTTTCTTTTTCTTCTTTTTTGTTTTTTTGGTGACTTCATTTTGTTGAAGTGATTTAAAAATACAGCTTTTAAAGGGCAGTACTATTTTTATAGTTCCAAATGTTGCCATACTTCTCTTGACAAAAAAAAAAAAAAAAAAACACTAATGTGGAATTTTGAAATCTCAGTGACTATTTCCTACTAAATAATAGTGAAATTCAAGTTGGATTTCAAGGCCTGCCTTTATCTAGACAGGTGCTATTTCAAAGAAATATGTCAGTTGTGTAATTAATAGTTTTCTAATGGCCACACTAAAAAAAGTATAAAATGGGTAAAATTAATTTTAGTATGTTTAACCTTATATATTCAAATTATCTGAACCTGTCTTTAAAAATGTTATTTTACATACTTCAAAAATCTGGAGTATATATTATAGCTAAGGTGACCCTGGGATATATGACTTAAGTGCTAAAACCTATACAGTGGGCAACTTTATTTACAGCCTATCTTAATCCAGATTTGACATTTTAATTGGAAATACTTGATCTATATTGAGATATCATAAAATCTACAGTTGAAACAGTAGATTCACATACCCAAGTTCTTCCCAAATACTTAAAAGTTTTAAAATTTAAATTCAAATTTAAATTAATTTGAATTAATCAAATTAAAACTTGAGTCCTTCAGTTGTACTACCCACATGTAGCCAATAGCCACATGTAGACAGTGGCTACCATGAGTACAAGTCTAAACCAACCTGTACCTTTCTAGCCAAATCCCAGTCCTCATCCATCTACCTGTGCTCCAGTCGAACTAAACTGCTTGCCTGTCTTCTATATACCTAACTTTTACTTGATTCTGCCTTTTCTGATGTTGCTCTCTGGCTTTACTGATAATTATCCTATTATGCCTCCTTCACTTAACTTTCTCCAGCCACACTGGTTTTCTATGTCTCCTGTATACTTCCTATCTACAGGGCCTTCACACTTGCTGATCTCTGCCTGTAACATTATTTCCCTGGGACCAGATCTTTGAATGGCCTGCTCCTCCTTATTCAGGTTTCAGCTCACATCTCTTCATAGAGATCTTCTCTGGCCTTTCTCTTTTAAATTGCTGTTTTATTTTCTTATTAATATCTGAAAGTATCTTATATGTTTGTTACCTATATCCCTTGCTACAATATCAATCCCCATAAGAATAGGGAGTCTTATTTTTGTGGTGTTTGCTTGATTTTTAGGTCCCCAAATAGTGTCTGGCTGAAATTAGGTGCTCAGTATATATTTTTTGAATCAACCCATACACTTTATTCTGTTACTCTGCATCTAAGATTAAGTTTGTGTTTTGATTCTAGGGAGTTCAATATAACTTTCAGGGACCTAATTTCTTCTTAAGTAGTGCTTTAGCAGAATCCCACAGATTTTGATGTGTTGTATTTTCATTTGCATTCAGTCCAGAATACATTCTAATTCCCTTTTGAGTTCTTCTTTGCCCCCTGGGTTATTTAGGAATGTGTTATTTAGTTTCCTGATACTCGAGGATTTTCCAGGTAACTTTACTTACACTTTTGATTTCTAATTTTATTCCTTTAGCATCCATTGAATGATTTGAATCCTTTTAAGGCTGAGACTTACTTTATGGTCCACAACACAAACTTTCCATAAAAATTCTATGTGTACTTGAAAAAGAGTGCTTTCTGCTGTTATTTGGTGGGCTGTTTTATAAATGTAAATTTGATGAAGTTGTTTGATAGTATTATTCAAGTCTTCTGTATTCTTACTAATTTTTCATCTACCTGATAATTATTGAGAAGGATTATTGAAATCTCTAACTATAATTGGGAATTTGCCTGTTTCTTGCAGTTCTGACGGTTTTGCTGCATGTATTGCAAAGCTCTCTTATTATGTATATAAATAATCAGGGTTATTATATTCTCTGTGTTTTGACTCCTTTATGGAAGTGATCTTTATCCCGGATAATATTCTCTGCTCTGAAATCTACTTTGATATTAAGATAGCCACTCTAGCTTTCTTTTGATAAGTGGTAGAAGGGTATATCTTTTTTTCATTTATTTTAAACTTATTCATATCTTTATATTTAAACTATGTTTCTTGTAGGCAGTATTTAATTAGATCCTTTTAAAAGATCTGGTCTGATAATCACTCAATCTCTGCCTTTTAATTGGAGTATATACAGCATTTACATTTAACATTTAATGTGATTATTCATTGGTTAAGTTTCAGTCTGTCATTTTGCTGTTTATTTTTTATTTGTCTCATCTGTAGTTTTCTTTTCCTTTTTTCCTACCTCTTTTGCACTGTAGGTGAAATTAGTCTCTTTCTGAATGCGAAATTAGTCTTCCTCCTAAGAGTTGTGGACTGGCTTCGTACAGTGGCTCATGCTTGTAATCTGAACACTTTGGGAGACTGAGGCAGGAGGATCACTTGAGCTCAGGAGTTCAAGATCAGCTTGGGGAACATAGTGAGACCTTGTCTCTACTTAAAAAAGAAAAAAATTAACCGGGCATGGTGGCGTGTTTCTGTAGTCTCAGCTATCTGGGAGGCTGAAGCAGGAGGATCACTTGAGCCCGGGAGATAGAGGGTGCAGTAAGCTATGATTGTGCAACTGCACTACAGCCTCGGTGACAGAGCAAGACTCTGTCTCAAAAAAAAAAAAAAAAAAAAAGCTGTGGCCATTAGCTTGAAATTTCGACATAGATTTGTGGAAAAGATTCTTGCAGCATTTGGTTTTTGATCACAAGTTTGGATGATAGTTTTTAAAAAAAAACACCTTAGTATGCATATGGGCACAAAGGTTGATTAAAGGGTGATAATGAAATACAGAGAGATGGTTTTGGGGATGCACTGCTCCTACAAGGGGCTCTGTAGAGTTAGTAAGGGGAGTTAGTTGTTAGACTTCCTTACTCCATCATCACTCCATTTTTTTAGTCCCTCTTTCATATTTTCCATCTCTTTGTCTTTCTGTACAACATACTGAGAAACTTCTTCACATCCATTTGTGAGTACACTAATTTTATGTTCAGCTGGGTTTAATCAACTCATAAATAGAATTTTAAAAATTTGTCTTTATGAGATATATTAGGTGTATTTATCTCAACTTTATTGAGATATAAGTCACGTATCATACAGTTCATCCATTTAAAGTGTATAACTTAGTAGTTTTTAGTGTATTCACAGAATTGTGTAACCAGCACCACAATCAGTTTTAGAATATTATCATCACCCCAAGAAACTTTACACCTCTTAACCATCACTCCCAATCCTCTTAACCCTCACATTCCTAGGCAACAACTAATCTTTCTGTGTCCTCATATTTTCCTATTCTGAACATTTCATATAAACGTAATCATACAATATGTGGTCCCTTGTGGCCAACTTCTTTCACTTAGAGTAATGTCAGGGTTCATCCATGTTGTAGCATGTATCAGTACTTTATTGCTTTTTATAGCTGAATAATATGTATAGATACACCATATTTTATTTATGTGTTGTTAGTTGATGAACATTTGGGTTATTGCCACTTTTTGGTTATTATGAAGAATGGTGGTATGACCATTCATATACTAGTTCTCAAATAGATACAGGTTTTCATTTATCTTGGGTATAAGTAGGAGTGGAAGTGAAGGTTGTGGCAACCCACAAGTCATATGGTAACTCTATGATTAACATTTTGAGGAACTGTCAGGCTGTTTTCCAAAGCAGCTGTACCATTTTACATTCTCACCAGCAGTGTATGAAGGTTCCAGTTTCTTCTCACACTCTTCAATACTGATGATCTTTTTTAAAACCATCCTAGTTGGTATGAAATGGTGTCTTAGTGTTGCTTTGATTTGCATTTTCCCTGCTGGCTTGTGATGTTGGGCATGTTTTATGTGCATATTGGCATTTATATATCTTCTTTGGAGAAATACCTATTCAGATCATTTGCCCATTTTTAATTGGGGTATAGCCTTCATTACTGTGTTGTAAGAGTTCTTTAAATGTTGTAGATCACAAGTCCCCTATCAGATTTCGATGTACAAATATTTTCTCTTATTTGTGGGCTCTTTACTCGCTTGATGATGTCTTTTATAGGACAAATGTTTTAAATTTTGATAAAGTCCAATTTATTTTTTGTTGTTGCTTGTGGTTTGAGTATTTAAGAAACCATTGCCTAATCCAAGGTTATAATGATTTACACCTATGTTTTCTTCTAAAAGTTCTATTGCTTTTCCTTTTACATTTAGGACTTTGATCCATTTTGAGTTAATTTTTTAATATTGTGTGAGGTAGTAGTCCAACTTCATTTTTCTGTATGTGGGTATCCATTTGTGACATCCCATGAGATATCCCAGCACTGAGCTATCTGTTGAAAAGACTGTTCCTTACCCAACTGAATTGTCTTGTCACCCTTGTCAAAAATCTACTGATTGTAAATGTGAAGGTTTATTTCTGGAATCTCAATTATATTTTATTGATTTATATGTCCATCCTTATGCTAATACCACACTGTCTTGATTACTGTAGCTTTCTAGCAAGTTTTTAAATCAAGAAGTGTGAGTCCTTCAACTTTGTTTTTCTTTGTCAAGATCGTGTTGACTATTCTGGATCCTTCAATTTCCTAATAATTTTGGTGGGATATGCTTCAATTATTGCAAAAAAGCCAGCTGGCATTTTGACAAATTATTTGAAATCATGAAACGATAATTTTCAGTTTATGTTTGATTTCTGCTCTATAATCAAAGAATCATTTTGCATAATATCCCAGGCTTCATTTTGAAAACGGGCTCTTCCTGTGGTCATTTTTGTTGTTGTTTGTTTGTTTTTGAGACGGTTTTGCTCTGTCGATCAGGCTGTAGTGCAGTGGTGTGATCTTGGCTCACTGCAACCTCTGTCTCCTGGGCTCAAGCAATCCTCTTACCTCAGCCTCCTGAGTAGCTGGGACCACAAATGTGTGCCATCATGCATGGCTAAGTTTTTTTATTTTTTTAGAGACGAGGTCTCTCCACGTTGCCCAGGCTTGTCTCGGATTCCTGGGCTTAAGTGATCCACCCACCACAGCTGCTCAAAGTGCTGGGATTACAGGCCTGAGCCACTGTGTCTGACTTCCTTGTCATTGTTTTTTATCATTTCCAACTTTTTTTTAATTGCTAACTGGACAGACCCTGATACATTTCTGGTAATGCTTGTAATTTGAGCAGTTTTAAGTCATTTTTATTGACTTTGTGAAATCCTCCAAATTTTGAGAAGTTTGCTAGTTCACTTTTTAGTGGAGTTTCATTGAACTTATATTGTGTTTTTAATGACAATCTGCAAGACACTGACATAGACATTAATATAATGGGCAGAAATAGATCATACTGTGAAGCAGACAAGGATATGCAAGGAGGCACTGACTTTTTAAAGGGCACTTTTGTAAGAGAGTATTTTATGTTGTAATTCCACAAATAACCATATAACCTCCATGTGAGGTTATATAGTTGATAAACACTTGAATTATGAAGATACTCTAGTATGTAAGAATTTAGTATATGATAAAGGTGGCTTTTAAAATTAGTGAGAAAAGTGAATCATTCAATAAAAGTAAAAAAAAAAAAAAAAAAAAAAAAAATTAAGAGGAAAGTTAGAGCCCTAATGTTACTATTGCCAGGGCCTATGGCTCCGGCAACTGTTTCCTTAGAAGAGGCACAGGCTCTTTGGCTTGTAATAACTTAGAAGATCTTAATGAATTGATACTTCCACACGGAGAGTCACTCAATTTCCTCATACAAACTTGACTGACAGAGGATATCTTTCACAAAGATTTCCTATGTCCCAATAATACAACAAATATTTAGTTGTATTCTTGAAATTCAGGCTCTTCTCCTTAGCAGGCTTCTCTCCTTACAGGACAAATGGACAAAAGGACAATGGTTTCCTGATGCTTATTTTATTCAGGATTCTCATTTTGTTTGATAATCTCCACTGGGCTCTTCTATACCACTACCAGCATTTGATTAACAGAACCCAGTAACATATCAGTGAAACAGGGATCCTATTAGGAACATGTAAGTAACAGAACTATTCTGGAACACAATGTCCCAACTGGTATGCCATGAATGCGTTACAGATTTGCCCAAATATTAGCTTTAGAGTGGTGGCAGGACTTGGGATAGTGGAGCTCAAGGCCTAGTTGCCTCCAGCAGGTTGTAAGCAGCTTCCTTTATTGAACCAATGCATGGTACAATTATTATCCTTTTCTTTGAGTGCCATTAAAGTTTAAAACAAGGTGGGAAAGCACTGTTCTAAGCAATTAGCTGGGAACAAGGAGAACATGAATAATACCATTAGGCAAACACAGTCATTTGGTTTAGGGAAGAGTATCACAGATTTCAGCAGAGAATGGATGAGGAAGCAAGTTAGATTTTTTTCTGACTCTTAATCACTTCGATTCTATTTTCGTATTAGACTGTATATCATTAATATGATATGTATATTAGTAACAAACTTTTGCAACTTTTATTTGTTAATACTCCTCTACATATACCCAGGTAAGTTCCAGTAGAAATAAAGACTTGAGAAATAGTCATAAAATAAGCAAAAGAAAAATTAGAGGAAAACATTTGATATAGGTCTAAGCACAGAGATCAAGAGATGATAAAGAAAAATGTTACATGTTTGGTTGTACTAAAAGTTGTTTCCCATTCTGTAGGTTGTCTGTTCGTGCTGACTATAGTTTCTTTTGCTGTTCAGAAGCTCTTAGTTTAATTAGATCCCATTTGTCAATTTTCGCTTTTGTTGCAATTGCTTTTGACATTTTCGTCATGAAATCTTTGCTCTTGTTTGTGTCCTGAATGACATTGCCTAGATTTTCTTCTAGGGTTTTTATAGTTTGGAGTTTTACATTTAAGTCTTTAATCCATCTTGACTTAATTTTTATATAAGGCATAAGGAAGAGATCCAGTTTCAATTTTCTGCATATGGCTAGCCAGTTTTCCCAGCACCATTTATTAAATAGAGAATCCTTTATCCATTGCTTGTTTTTGTCAGGTTTGTCTATATTTTTACCTAATGCTGAATAATAATTGAAATTTAATTTAATTTAATTTAATTTAATTTAATTTAATTTTTTGAGACAGAGTCTCGTTCCGTGGCCCAGGCTGGAGTACAGTGGCGTGATCTCCGCTCACTGCAAGCTCCGCCTCCCGGGTTTACGCCATTCTCCTGCCTCAGCCTTCCAAGTAGCTGGGACTACAGGCGCCGGCCACCACCCTAGACTATAATTTTTTGTATTTTTAGTAGCGACGGGGTTTCACCATGTTAGCCAGGATGGTCTCGATCTCCTGACCTCATGATCTGCCCACCTCGGCCTCCCAAAGTGCTAGGATTACAGGCGTGAGCCACCGCGCCCGGCCCATTGCAAAAATATTATGAAAAAATATTCTAACATAGAAAGACCAATATCTCAATGAAAAGTAGTCAAATGACATCAGGAGATGAGCCACAAATGAACAACTGCAAATGGCCAATAAATACATAAAACATTCAGCCACAGAAATAAAGGCAAATTAAAGAACAATTGAGAAGGTGTTTTTTATAGGAAACTGGATAAATTTGACTTCAGTTTAGGGAAAATAGGCCCTTTACATACGGTTGGTTGTTGCGTAACGCGATGAGCATTTCTGAAGGTCAATTTGGCAATATGTAACAAAAAAAATTTTAACGTTCATACCCTTTGACCTTATATTTTAATTTTTAGGAGTCTATTCTGAAGAAATTACCAGAGATAACATGAAGATAGATGAAAATGATTTTCATCACAACTTTCTTTATATTGTGACTAAAAATTAAAAGCAACTAAATCTACAGATATGGTAATAAGTAAATAACAGATTATCATATGGAATTCTGGAAAATCATCAAAATAGTGCCTTTGAAGATTATTTAAGATGTGGAAAATAGTGTCTATCAACTGCTTAAGTTACATATACATTATATCATTCATATATATATAATTTTTTTTTTATATGTAGAGAGATAAGGTCTCATTTGGTCACCCAGGCTGGAGTACAGTGGCTCCAGGATAGCTCACTGTTGCCTCAAATTCCAGAGCTCAAACAGCCTGCCAAGTAGCTAGGACTACAGGCATGTCCACCATGCCAAGCTAATTAAAAATTTATTTTTGTAGAGACAGGATCTTGCCGCATTGCTCAGGCTGGTCTGAATTCCTGGCCTCAAGCTACCCTCCCACCTCAGCCTCCCAAATCATTGGGATTACAGGTATAAGCCACTGCACCTGGCCTCAAATATATTTCATATAAGACACTGTCAGTTGTAAGAGGCACCATTATTTTCTCTGGACCTTAAGAAAGAAAACAACAACAAAAATGACATTCAAGGTGTAGATTGTAGTAGAAGACCCTAGCATAAAGGTAGTGTCAGGGTAAATGAGAAGTAGACTTGTCTCTAGAAGGGAACCGCAAAGAAACCAACCAGTCCTTGTTCAGATTGTGGTTTCAACTGCTACTACCAGCATCATCTGAAAAGCTTAAGCAAAAAGAAAATTTAAAGTGCTCACAGGAGCAAGCTGTGGTTGCATCATCCACTGCACTCCAACCTGGGTGACAGAGAACTTGTCTCAAAAAACAAACAAAAAAAAAAGAGTAGGTTTTGGGTATATTAAGTTTGAGATATCTGTTAGACATCCAAGAGGAGCCGTAGAGCAGAAAGCCGTTGCTCAAAGGATGAGACGAGGATAGAGTTATACACTTGGGAATCACTGTGTACAGATGGAACTTAAAGCCACATAACTGGATGAGATCAACCAAGGAAATGAGGGCAGACAAAGCAGAGGAGAGTATTGAGTATTCCAACATTTCAAGATGGGAGAAGGAGGAAGAGCCAGCAAATGAGGCTAAGCTAGAGGAGCTAGTGAGGTAGAAAGATAAGGAAGTGTTTTCAGAGGGAAATGGTGTTCAATGATGTGGAAAACTTTTGACTCATCAGGAAAGATTGTTTCAGTAGGTAGCTGGTAGGTATGAGCAGGGCAGGAGAGGGTTCTCCCCGCCACATAGGCCAGGAGTGTTGGGTGACCATTAGGTGATGGTCAGGTGGTTGTTAACTATTTCTCAAAGGAATAATTGTTAAAGTAATAAGTAATAACTGCCAGGGAAAGGCAGTTTTCTAATAGATAGAAAACACCTGAGGCCAGGCTCAGTGGCTCACACCTGTAATCCCAGCACTTTGAGAAGCCAAGGTGGGCGGATCATCTGAGGTCAGGAGTTTGAGACCAGCCCGGCCACTATGGTGAAACCCCATCTGCACTAAGAAATAAAAAAAATAGCTGGGCATGATGGCACACGGCTGTAATCTCAGCTACTCGGGAGGCTGAGGCAGAATCACTTGAACCCGGGAGGTGGAGGTTGCAGTGAGCTGAGATACTACCACTGTACTCCAGCCTGGAAAACAGAATGAGACTCTATCTCAAAAAAAAAAAAAAAAAAAAAAAAGCAAAAAGCAAAAGAAAAGCACCTGAAACTGATCAGCAGCTTCCCACCAAGATCTCAGGAGTGGGGAGAAGTAACAAAAGATTCCGGAAGTATGCCAACATTTAAAACCCCAAGTCAAGAGGTCAAGGTGTGTACCTGGCTGGTATCTCAAGTTGCCTGCTTGGCCCTCTTCCAAGTGTACTTCCTTTCCTTCATTTCTTTCCTTTCCTTACTGTTCTAAAACTTTTTAATAAACTTTCACTCCTGCTCTGAAAAAAATTTAAAAACTTAAAAAAAAAAATAAATAAAGTGCTCACAGTTCATAGTTCCCTCCAGGAAGAAGAAAACATCCATCCCCCTGGCAGAAATGAACCTTAATGCAGGTAGGCAGCACTTTTCTTATTTGTAATTTTGACAACAATTTTAAGATATCATTGATTCTGAAATGTATTATTTCTACATTAGAGTTGTTAAAAGGTGAAAAATTATATGTTTAAAATAAATTGAGTGTATTCTCTACACACAATTGGAAAGAAATGCTCAAAAATTTAGCAGTGGAGACCAATCTGTTGGATTACATACGTATTTTACAAAATTTACCATGAATATTTATTACATATTTAAATGTTTACCTTAATTGAGATTCTCATAATTGTCTTTATTCTGTTTGTAAAATTTAATCTCCTCTGCTAATATATTTCGAATTACTGCCAACCTTTGGCAATTAATCTCAGACAATGAGAATTTTTATAACTTCAGCACTTCGGAAAAGGGCTATGTTTATTTTGCCTGCCATGAGTTGTTATTGTTAGCAGACATAGGAAAGGACTTCTGAAACACACCCAATCCTTCCATTGAGAGACAGGGTGGCAGGAGGGGCAGGGAAAAGAGGGATAAGTGCTTAGGAGCATTGTCTCTAGAATCAGAACCATGCTTAGATTTCAGCTTTGACACATACTGATGGTGGTGTGACCTTAGGCAAGTTATGTAAATAGATTGTTTCTTCATTTTTAAAACAGTAATAATGGTGTTATCAAGAGAACTCAGTGAAATAATGCAAAATGACTGCCATGTAATATCACTGTTACTATTTCTAAACTGGTCTGTGAGAGCAACAACTTGATAATATGACTTATTTTTAACATCCCTTTGCTGTTCTTCATTGTGATGCCCCTTAACGATGCTCACACATAAGACTTGTGAAAATGTATTCTCTCTTCAGTGCTTCCTTTTGAAATGACATATTCCCCATTCCAGCAAATAGAAAAAAGGGGTGCACTCCTGACTGGCATAATCTTGATGCAAATACAAGACAAAAAGGGAAAATTCAAAGGCCAATCTCACTGAATAAAGAAAATAGCAAAAATCCCAAACAAACCAAATTAGTCAACAAACCAAATTCAGCAAATAGAGTGAGAATTACACATCATGGCCAAGTTGGATTTATTCCAGGAATGCAGTTTGACATTAGAAAATCTGGCGGGGCATGGCGGCTCACACCTGTAATCCCAGCACTTTGGGAAGCCAAGGCGAGCAGATCACCTGAGGTTAGTAGTCTGAGGCCAGCCTGGCCAACATGGTGAAACCCCATCTCTACTAAAAATACAAAAAAAGTTAGCTTGGTGTGATGGCGAGTGCCTGTAATCCCAGCTACTTGGGAGGCTGAGGCAAGAGAATCTCTTGAACTCAAGAGGTGAAGGTTGCAGTGAGCTGAGATCGCGGGTGACAGAGCAAGACTCCATCTCAAAAAAAAAAAAAAAAAAAAAAAAAAAAAGAAAAAAGAAAAAGAAAAAGAAAAAGAAAAGAAAATCAGTATAATTTGTCACACTAACAAATGAAATAAATAATATGATCGTCTCAAATAGATATAGTAAAAGCATCTGACAACATCCAATATTCGTATATCTTTTTGTAAAAGTAATTCTTAGCAAACTGGTAGTAGAAGGGAACTTCCTAAATCTGATAAAAGATATTTACGAAAAAACCCACAGCAAACATCACATTAGTGGTGAATTTTCTGGTATATCCCTTTTGAGTGCAGTTTTGAATGCCCAGAAGTTTTGATGTTTTCCTTTATTTCTGAAACTTGTTGCTTTTCATTAACTGTTTTTGTTCTTTTGAAACTACTATATCCTTTTCATTTGCTTTGAAATTATATACCTTGTCTTTCATCTTTGCTAAATGATTCATCTTATTGTTTTCCTCAGCTATTGTGTTCATAATGTCTTTCTTTTATGCTTGGTGCTTCTGCTTCAAAAAGGCAAAAATCAAAATGTAACTTGTTTCTCAATGTGAATAACATTGAGATCGGATACCACGTATGGCAGTGTTGAAGAATTATTATCACTGGAACTAGGGTAGTGTCACTCAGTACAGAGGTGTCAATCTGACTGCAATGACCAGTCTGTGCATTCCAATAGAAGATATTAAATCTTGAAATTGACTGTCTACAATTAGTCCTGTGTTATTAAAATGTTCCTTAATGTCCCTCTAAACATATAAGCTAGTATAATCTTTAACCATAGGAGTCTTAAAAATTAATTCATGTGATTACATCTTGTAACAATATGGCTCGATTGTATGGCGGACATCCCTAGAAAATAATAGGGAGCAATATAAACAAGAGAGAAGTAGAGAGCAAGAGCGATTATTTGCATAAGCCACCATGTGGGTTGTTGAATCCCGTTTGCAGACCCAACGAACTAGCCATGAACCTCGTTGATTGGCCACTTACTCTGTTATTTATTTATTATTATGAATTCTACATTATTTCACATTTAATATTAGCCACATTTTAATACATAACGTTGAAATAAAAGCACATTTTCAAAAATTACATGGTATTATATCTAAATAAAACTCTAATTGTATAAAAATTTATCATTTTCACATTCTACTATGCTTTAATAACATCAAAAAATCAAAATTGCTTTTCTTGGTGTTTCCGAAGGACAGCACAATGTACTCAAAACACAACTTAGCTATAAAACAGAACCTTTTCATACATAGATACTGGTTGAAGAAATATTCTCTGTGTAATTAAAAATGTTTAGAGAAGGCATACTATTTTCATTGTGTTCAGAAAAAATTTGTACTATATTTTGGTATAATAAAATATATCATATTCTAGTATTAGATTGATATAGTTAATTCCTATTTTCCTGGAATAATTATTAAAAATGTGTCCTGGTAAATTTAATATTACAGTTATAACTGAATTAAAAGATAATTTCAAAAAATTCACAGCACTAAAAACTATAAGCAGCTTAATTTAATCTTTGATGAGTTAGGAAACAATTCAGAAACTTACAGCGCCTCATTTCATAATGAACCTCACTTATTGTAGAATAAAACTGAAAATTCTACTTATTTGATTTTTCTGATTAGTTGGATTATGAATAAGCCATGTATTTCAGAAAGGTCATGAAAGCTGTGTCATATATACACTCATGTATTTTCCTATTAATCTTTCTTACCCCTGTTATGGGCCTTACAGAAAAGAGAGATTAAAACTTATGCCCTCATCCCCATTGGGAAGCAGACATGAAAATTATTACAGTTACTCTAAACCAGAGTGTTTCAAAGAATGATCTATGGACAACCTGTCTTAGAATTACCTGGAGTATTTGTTAGATATGCAGATTCCTGAACCTTTCACCAGACTTGCTGAATCACTGTGTCTGGGAAAGACCCCAGGATATTAACGAACTCTCGAAGTAATTCTGATTTTTAAGTTTGAGACTCACTGCCATACAGTTTCTGGATATGATTTGAGGTCTCAACCTAGGGAGGATCATCAGAGCAGCTCCAAATAATTCTTCCCATGAATGTTGATATAGGAAAAAGAGTGACAAAGATTGAAATGGGTGTGTTACTTCCCACAGAGTAGAAGAACAGGAAATAATACGTTATGCCATCAGGCCAAAGGAATTTTAGAGGCAAAGTTGGAAATAGTTTAGAACTATTTCATTCATGTTGCTAATATCAATGCTTACTTAATACACGGAGTTTCCAATATATTTTTCCTTATTGATATGAAGTAACATGAAATTAGCTGACTTCCATTTGATTCATTTGGAAGATGTTTTGATTGCTTTAATGCCTTGCTTTTACTTCAGATACTGTAGTAAATGTCTCTTCTGGGTCTCTTTCCATTAAATGTCTTGAATTTTTCAGAGCTTTGGTTGTGATACAGTTACATATTTTCATTAACATGAGCCAATTTTACTTGTTCTTGTAACTGTTATCACTGGGAACAGAGTATAAATGGTTTCTAGAAGGTTTCTTATTTTTATTTCATTTTATGTTATCATGAAAAGATAAGTGGCTGATGGTTTATTTGGTCTATTTGTTTTCTCTATGAGAGTTGAAACATATAAATTACACTTTAATCATTCCCTCTACCACTATAAAGGGTCAGTCACCAGCATGTATTAAGTATCCTTTACCCTTTGAGGAGTCACAAAAGGAGGCAGACTCTCACTTCCTTTACAAATCTCTTTATTACTCTTGAGAATTCAGTCAGTATCAAAGTCCTGCCAAGTTTTCCCCTATATCTCTACTATCCACATGTCCAAAAGTTAGCATGGCTCACTTTTGCTCAGGGCCAGCTCTCATTAGGCCACAAGCCAGTCATGAAGGTTGGCTTTACTTTCTCTTCCACTTGTCTTCTCCAAAATACCCTCAACAGGGCAGGCACAGTGGCTCACAATTGGTATAATCCCAGCACTTTGGGAGGCCGAAGCAGGAGGATCGCTTGAGCCCAGAAGTTTGAGACCAGCCTGGGCAACATGGTAAAACTCCATCTCTACCAAAAAAAAAAAAAAAAATTAGCCGGGCATGGTGGCATGCGCCTGAGGGCCCAGCTACTTGGGAGGCTGAGGTGGGAGGATCCCTTGAGCCTGGGAGATGGAGGTTGCTGTGAGCCATGATCATGCCACTGCACTCCAGCCTGGGTAACAGAGCCAGACCCTGCCAAGAAAAAGAAAAAAACCCAGGAAAGATAAGAAATAATACTCCCCAGGGATGTGGACTGCAGGCCTTTTGTGGCCTCTAGCTTTACTGTGGGCTATTCTTGGTTACTGTCAATCATCAATTGTGAATCACAGTCTTTCCCTGTATCTACAAGTGGTTGGAAACCATACCTCTTCTCCTTGCTGCTTTGACCTTTCAGTCTCCACAAAATTAGATGCCAGGCCCCGCTAAGGCAATTCCAGAATGGAATTACAAAGTAGGAGAGACAAGGGTAAAAGTTTTGCAGTTCTACTTTGAATTTCCCCTTGCATCACCCAAGGGTCTTATGGTTTCACACAGTCACCTTCCTGAATGCTTCTGTTGACCTGCCTCTAGGTTCAAGTTATGACTCCAAATGGATCCCCTTCTTTGAATCTTTCAACTGTCCCTACTCCTCCACTGAAAGGAGCCTTATAGTCTGAGCCCTTCTTCCTTCCCATCCATACCATACACTGTCCAATCACATAAGGCCACAGGTTTGGCCTGTGAGGACCACATTGGGAAAAATATCCCTGCCTGTGTGTGTGTGTGTGTGTGTGTGTGTGTTTGTGTGTGTGTTCGTGTGTGTACACTGGGGGATGATGGGTGAGCTGACTGTGGGTCCTCCAATCCATGTTTCCTATTCAATATTCCCTCCAGCAGGAACTCTGACCCTACAATTCCTTTGCTAATCAACCCATACACTAAACGTGCACATGTGCACACATATACACATTCATATAGATTATACAGCATAGTATCAAACCTGTATTGAGAATAGAGTGTAGCCACAATATTAATAAGGCTCATGCCCTGGCTGGAAAATAAACAGATCTGTAAAGAAAATTGACATCTTTACTGATCTCTTCAAGATTTTCAAGAGAGCTGGACTAACAATGAATTTCTCTCCATTTCACACTGGTCACATTACACAAGTTTTTTGTTTGTTTCAGAATTTGCCTCTGACTGAAATATGGGGACTTGCGGGGTGGGAGTGAGTTTATCAGTTTCTCACTAGGGCTGCCAGGTTTAGCAAATAAAAATATGGAATGCCCAGTTAAACTTGAGTTTCTGGTAAACCATGAATAATGTTTTAGTGTAAGTTTGCCCCATGCAATACTTATACTAAAAAATGTTTTTGATTTTTATCTAAAATTCAAATGTATCTGGGTACTCTGTATTTTATCCGACAACTTTATTCCTACCATATCTCCTTGTTCATCTTGAGTTTCACTGCTACCATTTAGTCTAGGGGTCCTCATCATCTCAAGTCTGGGTATCTGCAATACTAGCCTGGGTGAGCTTCCCAACATTACTCTTCTTCCGATCTTCCCCACAGCCCACTTTTTAGAATTGTTTTCTTTCTTTTCTCTTTCTCTCTCTTTCTCCTTCCTTCCTTCCTTTCCTTCCTTCCTTCCTTTCCTTCCTTCCCTTCCTTCCATTCCTTCCTTCCCTCCTTCCCTCCTGCTCCTCCTCTTCTTTCTTTCTTTCTTTCTTTCTTTCTTTCTTTCTTTCTTTCTTTCTTTCTTTCTTTCTTTCTTTCTTTCTTTCTTTCTTTCCTTCTTTCTTTCTTTCTTTCTCTTTCTTTCTTTTCTTTCTTTCTTTTTTCTTTCTTTCCTTTATTTTCTTTCTTCTCTCTCTTTCTTGTCTCTCTTCTCTCTCTCTTTCTTTTCTTTCTTTCTTTCTTTCTTCCTCTCTCTCTCTCTTTCTTTCTTTTTTTTTCATTTGACAGAGTCTTTCTGTCACCTGGGTTGGAGTTCAGTGGTGCAATCATGGCTCACAGCAGCCTTGACATCCCAAGCTCAAGTGGTCCTCCCACTTTAGCCTCCCTAGTAGCTGGGATTACAGGCACATGCCACCACACCTGGCTAATTAATTTTTTTTTTTTTTTGTAGAGATGGGGTCTCCCTGTGTTGACCAGGCTGGTCTCAAACTACTCAAGTGATCCTCGTGCCTTGGCCTGTCAGGGTGCTGGGATTATAGGCATGAGCCACCACACCTGGCTAGAAGCTACTTTTATTAAGCTCTCTTCCACCCAAGAAATTATGATGACTCCTATTGCTTTCCAAAGTGACTTTCTGTCAGCATGTACTTATATATCACATTTTAAAATTTTTAATTTAAACTTCTAAGTTTTCCTTCTTCTTTCACATTCCACATTGGGTCTGTCAGCAAATCTAATGGGCCTCTCCTTCCAAATATATCTGCAATTTAATCACTTTCCACCACCACCACTGAATATTCTCTACTCCAAATCACCTCCTGTCTCACCTGCGTTATTTCAAGACCTCCTAACAAGGTCTGTACATGCCTTATCAGAATAGCCAGAGTTATTCTTAAAATGTGAGTCAGGTAATGTAACTGCTCCACTGAAAACGCTGTGATAGCCTCCCATCTCACCATAAAAACCTAAGTCTTTATAATGACCCATAAGATCCTACAAGATTGCCTCCCAGACCACAGCTCCTAATGCTCTCCCCATCTCCTCACTACCCTTTTTACCATCTACTTCCTAACCTGGCCTCCAGGATGGGCCTCCTACGGAGCAGGCCTGCTTTCACCTTGGGTGCAGCCTTTTGCTTGCTGTTCCCTCCTCTCCCAGATATTTGAATGGCTTGCTTTCTTCTTTCAGGTCATTATTGTCACTTCCCCAGCACTTTTAGCAATGTTTTCTGCCTTATTTATCTTATCAGTAGTTACTACTCTTTAACTTACTAAATATTTTACTGATTTATCTTGTTTATTGTCTATTTAGCACATAGCAAATATTTGGTTGATATTTGAGTGAATGAATGAATGACTGCAAAGATGATTTCCCTTGTTGAAGATATTTTAAAAATTGCATCATATATTTTGACGGCAATTCTTAAAGTGGTTTTCACAAAATAGTTTGAATAATCATTAAATGTGTGTGTAGTCTTCTAATATTATTGCTTTGAAGGAGTTAAAAAATTTTTAAAATTATAAAAATAATTACTGTTAGTAACTTTAGATGTAAATATAAAAAGAAATTTTGAAGAAAAATATGTTGAAGAGATTACTAAATCTGAACAGATTTCTTTAAGAAGTAATTATGAATACAAATGCAGGATTCTGAGCTGTGAAGAGAAACTGAGTCATGACTCATTTAAGACAGAGGAAAATCATATCAGATAAGGCTTTAAAGGCAAAGAATGACTTTGTAGTGATTGAAAGTCGGGAAGCAATAACAAAAATTAATATTAGTACTATATTGATATGTATTAAGGACTTACCATGCGCTAGCACGGGGTTAAGTGCTAAGCACCGTATGTGGTAGGTACCTTCACTGTTCCATTTTATAGACACAAGTATCAAGGCTTTAGAGAAGTTACTTGCCCATTGTCCCAAAGCTTTCATAGTAGAAGCCACACTTGGATAGATGTATCTGATACCAAAGCCCAAGTCCCTGACTCCTGAGTGGTCCTGACTCTTATGTGGCCGTTGAGCTGTAACAGCAGCTTGCAGGGTGAAAATCCCTTGAGTCATCATTTTGGAAAACAACATGCCATTTCCCAGAAAACCTAACACAACTAGAGTTTCCTCTACCACTGGACCAGATTGTAGCCATTTTGGCTGAACAATAGATAAAAGAACTGATCTGCAGTTAGGGCCAAGTTGTTTGAAAAATACACACCTTTAGAATTGGACATACATACCCATAGGGTGAGATGCTGGCAATACAAGAAGCACTTAGGAACAGAGACTGAGTGAATGCTTCTGTACCACTTAAAAAGTTAATTCTTCCCCTTGCCCTATTCTCTGTGTGTGTAGTTGATTTTTGCCTATTCCGCTTTATGTTATAAAACCTTGCCAAAAGCCAAGCAGCTTTGTTGGTCTACAGACGATTACTTAATTCTCTATAATACGGAAAATCTTGTTAAATATTTATTACTTACTGCAGCATATCCAAAGCAAAATCTGGCAGAGTCAGGCAGCACATCAATCACGGGAGTATAGACTTCAACTTTCTCCAGAATTTATCAACGAAAGGGATAGCTTCGACTGTGTCAAACAGAAAATACCATCATTGGAGATGCAGGCAAATCACTTTACTGTGAAAAGAAGGAAAATGGTCACTTTAATTTGGTCTTCTCTCTCTGCTTTATGAGTCCTACCTGATTTGCTGGTAGTGAGTGCTTATTATTTTAACGCACTTGGTGACTGGGGGCTGGACGGTGTCATGGCAATGGAGATCATTTTTCAGAATCTGAGAGAAAAATTCAGGCGTCTCCCTTAGCCAGTCAGTACTCATGGTGTGTCCCCCACATTGTTGAGAATAGTTCTCAACCCTGTTCCCACTTGCCTTCAGTGCATTGAGGCAGGAGGCATGCTTCTATCAGTATAACACAGTTTTCTCAGGGGTGAGAGTACTTCCCACTTCCCACTATAGGAAAACAGAATTTGGGGAGTTTGTATTGAGTGTAGTTTGAAGAATTACATCCCCCAAGAGGTATTACTGTTACTGTCCAATTGAGCATTAATTGGTTTAGAACAGTGGCACTTGTTTTGCAGTTGTTGGCATCCACCTAAGACGTTTCTTGGGGTATGTGAAGTGGGGGCTGTCCCAAGGCTTTGTGCAGTGTCTGAGGAGATTTTATTAAAGAGCTGAGAATAGCACCTTGGGGAGGTTACAGCTTAGATGCCTGTCATGTTCACCTATTCTTTTTGAAAGAGGCTGCCCCAAGCACAGCCCTATAAAAAGACAGCAACACAGGCCTTTAGGATGGGCGGCCATGTTCTGTTGGCATATGACCTTTCCATCTTAGCCACAACTGAAGAACTAGCACCTGGATCGGGGGCGGCCATTCTATAGGCTGCTCAGTGGCTTATAAGACAGACTCAATATAAGAATGGTGATAGAATCAGATTCTCCCCCGCGGGGCATTTGTTTATGAGATGTATGGAGAGAGTTGGCACCTGGCTGTGGGAACAGAAGTGGAAACACAGGCAGAGAGACAAAGAGCTGTGGTTATGCAACTTGAATTATTCTGTGTTCTGAAGACATTTCATGAGTTGCAGCTGTGGTATGCCAGAGCTGGCTCTATGGCCCCGAAAACTGGTTGTGTGGATCCCTTCCCAACCCTGCCTTCAGAGACATCTGGTTGGTGGGAGTATTTGTACCATGTGAATTGGTTAATGCTGTAGATAAGGGCCCCTACCCCTTTCATCCAGATCTGGTTGTTAAATGTTTACCAGCACACCACTGGGTTGGGGGAGGGATGGTGCAGGAAGCAGCCAGAAGCAGCTACCTCCTCTGGGTCTTTTGCTTAAAATCAATGTTGAACGGAATATGGTAACATGATTGTTATTAAGGCTATAATAAAGAAGACATTTAAAAAGCATTGTAAAATATATGATTAAAGTATCAATGGTTAAACTACAAAACTCATAGGAATGTGGGCAAGGGGGTGGTACCTTTCCTGTTTCCCTAGCTATCAAAGGCACAGGCCCCACCCACCATGCCCACAAAGGATGATCTGACACGCCAGGTAAGCCTCTGGTCTTATTTCCACATGTATTCTTTACCTCGGTTACTTGAGGTAACCTGAGTGCATACCAGTTACTTAAAACCACAAGAGCCCAACGAATACAGTTTTTGAACGTCACTTTTTTTTTTAATGTAGAGAAAATAAGACTGATTAGTATGGTAAAATATATATACACTTAGAATGAGGATTTAATTCTAATACTACTTCACCTCTTCCTGGTAGCATATTACTTATCTATGGCTCAGCCTCCTTAGCTGTAAAATAGGGATAAAAATAATCTCAGATATATTTGTAAGGATTAAATGAGATATCAGGTATAAAAAACATCTAGCACAGTCTAGCTCTTATCACGCACTTAGTAACTTTTGTTCTTTTCTGCCACGCTTAGCATATTTATTCAAGCCTTTAGCAGTTGGCATTGCTGACAGTGATGTCAGCTATGTTGATACAATGAACTCTGTATTTTTACTAACATGAATTAGGTTGTAATGATATTGTATTATTTATAATTATTTATAATTTTATATTTTTGTATGTAAGATTCTTCACTAAAATATTTTAAATATAGCCATAATTATTGCAAGCCTTTGGAATATGTTTTACACTTAGGGAGCTCCTATATTCCTTTCTACAAATGGCTGTGTCCATTTTATTTTTGTTTTTAAACAAACATTTGGACTACGGGCAAAGAACTTTGCAAGGTGTTGTGGGGGAAGTAGAAAAACAGACACTTATGTAACACAAGGCTATAAAAAAAGAGGAAACGGAGGGAATACTGAAGAGTTTCTTCAGTATTTCCAACTACCTAGGTTCTAGCTTCCTAATTAGTCATTTTATGTGTCATTTAAATTCTGTATTCGTTGCATTACAATTTATTCACCATTACTTTATCTGGGTCATCTACCCTTAGTCCCATTATAATTGCCAATGCATTAAGGATGACATTTGCCCACCTGCTATATTTAATTCACAGGATGTGGTTTTTTTCAGTGCCAGATGTTTTGAGGTGAGCCACTTGCAATGGACTGTTTTTTGGTGTATGTGTTTTAATACTTTGCCAGAATTGAGTTTGATTTGAAACAAGGTTTTTGATTTTCAAATATAGCATTTTCAAACAAATAGTGTGATGTACAAATTACCATCACTTTGGTTCATGATGAAATAATCCACACTCTAAATCTGTTTGACATTTACCCCTTAAGTATTTTGGATCAATAAATCATTTCTGTATCATCTAGCATCTTAAAATGTTCGTAACTACTTAACACCCTATATCTCCAGGTCCTGTCCCATTAGTTTCAGGGAAAAAATATAGTAATTAAGACATAATTATGTTGTCTTGAAAAGTTAAGGGCCATTTGGACTTGATTACCCAAGGAGTTATCAGTGCCAAGGAAAACTCAGGCAATTACAGGCTTGGGCCTGTAATTAAACACATAGGACTGAAGTTTTGTTCATCAGAGGTGGCACCTTCTGAATGAATTAGAGCATTGCATTTTAGACAAGTTACGGTAAATACAAAACAAGTGTGTGGAGGGGGTTGGGGGGTGGACATGAATAGAGATTGGAGCCACGTGGATAGAAACACCAGTGTAAACTTAAGCATTTTGTTGTGAAAAACTATTGTTCAGCCAGCCTGCCTGGGCTCCATATATGGTGTTCAAATATAAGTTTGGGACGAGCCCCTTTGCAATTTTGGCCAAGAACACACACACACTCACCCTCCTCTGCTAGAGAGGGCCAGCTCACCTGGAACGCGTATTATAGTGAGTGCTTGTTCGGTATATATAGGATGGCCAAGTAACTAACTGGCAGCGCTGCTCCTACCTCACTCTCCCACAACTTTTTATCCCCTCACCACCAACGCTCTCAACTCCTGACACGTCTTCCCACAAGTCCCTGGCTCGCTGTCCGGTCTCTTCGTGTTGGTTTGTCTGTTTCCCACTCCTTCAGCGGTCTCAGGTGGAACACGCCAGGTGGGCGCTCGGCTGTGCTCTGAGGTCCCGAGTTGGAAAGGGATGCCCCCTTGCAGAGGGCGGCCGGCAACCGTGGGAAGGAGGAAGAGGGGGAGGAGGAGAAGGAGGACGGCGCAGAGGAGGAGGAGGAGGAGGAGGAGGAGGAGGAGGAGGAGGAGGAGGAGGAGGAGGAGAAGGAAGAGGACAGGGCAGAGGAGGAGGGAGTTGGCGGCCGCAGAGCCCCGGGCAGCGGGCCCCGTCCGCGGCCGGCGCGCTCCGTGGTCCTCCCTCGCTCGTCTCCTATGCTCATATTTGGACTCGGCTGCCCGTGCCCAGGAATTTCCCGTCATGCCTCCTGCCGCCCCGTCCGTCGCCCGGAGCCTGGGAGGGAGGGAGCGAGGTTCGGACAGCGGCGGCGGCTGCCTGGCCTTTCCATGAGCCCGCGGCGGACCCTCCCGCGCCCCCTCTCGCTCTGCCTCTGCCTCTGCCTGCCCGCGGCTCTGGGAAGTGCGCAGTCCGGTAAGTTCGGGCTCCCCTCCCCTCTCTTCCCCTCCTTGCCTCACCCCTCCCATCCCGACCCTGCCACGTTAGGGTGTGACCCCGAGCCCGGATTCCATTCCGCGCCTGCTGCGCCCCCTCGGCTGCCTGCGGAGACAGCCCCTGCCTCAGCCGAGAAGGGGAGCAGAAGGGTTGCGCCCCGCGCCAGCGGTGAGGGGCCGAACGGAAGGAGGTCAGGGCTGGCTTCCCCCACACCCGCCGACGGGAGGCGTCTGGCAGCCTCACTGACACCTTATCCTGTCCCGGGAGCGAACCTGAACCCGCGGGAGCCTCTCGCCCCGCGCGGGCCCCCGAGAGAGGGTTCTGGCGGGGCAGCCCGCGGGAGGCAGGGGAGGGGTCCATCCCGGAGCCCTCTGCTCCGTGCGTCGGCCCTGCCAGGGTTGCCGCTCGGATAACGGGCCCGGGGCGTGGGAACCCGCCCGCCAGGCCTGCGCTTTTCGCCGCGCGCCTCGGGGAGGACAGGGGCGCCGGGCAGGCGGCAGGGAGGGGCGCACCCGGGAGCGCACCCGCTGCCCGCCCACCCTCAGTGCGCTGCTACCCCGCTGCTGGGCCAGACTACCGCGGGCTCGGCTGGCATTTCACAGGCCAAAATCGAACAGAACCCCTAGTTTGCCAGGTATCAGTTTTGTTTTGTTTTTAAGCAGAAAATGGCATCCAAGTCTATTTTTGAAGTTTTACACTGGACTATTTCAAGTCAAACTATATGAATGAAAAGTGCTGTTCCTGCCTTATTTGGTTTAGGGCTAATAGCTATCGGAAGTGGCAGTTCTGAAGTCGTTACAGTAAGATTTCATAAGATAATCTTCTTGAATCATGTGGAAAATACTAGGGGGGAATTTAATATCAGATTATTATTTTAAAAAGCAGTTATTTGAAAGTACAAAGGTAGGGATAAAGGTAAATGGGAAATTGCATGGACTTTTACATTTGTGATGAGTAGTCGTCAAAGCTTCTTGCTTCTTAATTTTATCTGGAATGGAAGAACATAAATTATAATTCCTTAGAGCTGAGATTACTTAGGAGATTTCAGCTTGCTTTTGTTTTTGCTACCAATAGACTAAATTGTCAAATAAGATATGGCAAACTAGGACTCATAAATTAGTTGAAACCTGACTCTGTGAAGCATAGATTATTTTCAGTACTCTCTGGTTTATCTCTTCATTTTTTCATTTGCAGCGCTGGTGGCAAAATCGATTTTCAAAGACAATTTTGTCTATAAAAAATCTTCAGGGTTCATATAACTTATAAAATTGTCAGTTCAGATTAATGACAGATATTTACAATATTTAACTTTATTAAATTTGCAATTTGTAAATAGTAACTTGAGCAGTGATATCGGTTTCAAATTTGTTTCTGCATAGTATTGTTTTTCAAAAAACCCCTGCTTTTTATAGATTCGTATTTTAGAAGTAACTTTAATGGCACTTCTTGGGAAATACAACAGGTTCTAATTTCACATTTTATCAATGGATTTCTAAAAAATACTGTGCTGGATAGCGAAGAGTGGATTTTATTGCCAGGAAATACATGTATGCTTTCTTTTTCCTCAGTGATGTGTTGGCTTATCTAATACTTGTGGTGAACTGGCCTTCGAAGACCAAAATCCACTGTACTGGCCCCTTGCCAGTAATTTCGAACACCAAGTTTATATTTGAGCCATTTAAACATATATTCTTTTAATTTTGGTCCCAGCTGACATATCAGTCTAATTTCTGATGACTTATATTAGGGTCGTATACAAATATCTGGAAATTTTTATATTAAGATAAGTAGCTCTTTGCCATCTAGAATTTTGTCACAGTGCCTAAACTGTCTGGCAAGTTTGCAGCATACAATGTAATTGAGATTTTGAATCAACACATTGCTTTTTATTTTTAAAAGTGCTTGTTCCAGTATTTTAACTAAGATGGTAATCCATTAAGTCAGAAATCCTTACTGTTTTGCTCAACTCAAAAGAATATCCAAAGACTATCCCAACAGTAAGATTCATCAGTTTTTCTAATACATATGCCACTTATTAATTAAAAATAGATTTTAAGGCCACGTGTAGTGGCTCATGCCTGTAATCCAGCACTGTGGGAGACCAGTCCAGGAGGATTGCTTGAACCCAGGAGTTGCAGACCAGCCTGGGCAACATAGGGAGACCCTGTCTCTACAAAAATTTAAAAAATATTAGCTGGGCATAGTGGCTCACTCCTGTGGTCTCAGCTACTTGGGAAGCCGAAGTGGGAGGATTGCTTGGGCCGGGGAGATCAAGACTGTAGTGAGCCGTGATCACACCACTGCATTTTTGATTCTGTCATAATCTGGTCACAATCCCTCTAATTTTTCTGTACCTGTGTAATTAATTTATCATAGTTATGGATTTGGTTGATGAATCTGATTCCCATGTTTAGCTTCTTGGTAAAATTATTAAGTTGGACAGTTTCCCTGTCTCTTCTAACTCCAAGATCCTATAATATTGTTTTTGTTTATATAACTCTGCAGAGCCACCTACTACATGTGGTTCAAACTTCTGATTGTCAGCCTGTGACTTGCTATACATGTCAAACTGGTCTACCATAGCCAAATGTGATGGGTGTGGTCCAGCTTTGGATAGTCCAGATCTGTCTCAGGATTGTGTGAACACCTGGAACATGCACAAAGATACATACATACCTGGACAGATTCCCTGTTAAGCGTCTATTACTTTTTCTTCCTCATCTAATAGCGGAAAGTGCTGATTATGTCATAGGGTAAATGCCTAACTGCTTTTCGGGGATAGTTAAGCCCAGGCCTTAAGACAGTTTAATATTCAGTTTTGTTATTTAGGTCTGAGTTAGGGATACTGCCAGAGAGCACCCAGACATTCCCGTGGTTGGGAAGGCTAGTTATCTGTAAGCATTCCAGATGAAATAGCCTATAATGGGTTATCACCTTTGGATCTTACCTCAGAGAAGATTGAGTTGGATCTACCTATCTGATTTAGCAGATTAAATTGAATTTGGATGGGAGGGTAATCAGCTATTTAATTTGCCAGCCGTTAGCATTTCTTATTGCTGTATATCAAGGATTTACTTTGAATATTCTGTATTTTCTCTTTCCTGGCCATGATGGACTTTCCTTTTAAAATGCTCAGCACAGGCTGGGTGTGGCGGCTCATGCCTGTAATCCCAGCACTTTGAGAGGCCGAGGCAGGTGGATCACCTGAGGTCAGGAGTTCGAGACCAGCCTAGCCAACATGGTGAAACCCTGTCTCTATGAAAAATACAAAAATTAGCTGGGCGTGGTGGCGGACACCTGTCATCCCAGCTACTCAGGAAGCTGAGGCAGGAGAATCACTTGAACCGGGGAGGCGGAGGTTGCAGTGAGCCAAGATCATGCCACTGCACTCCATCTTGGGTGACAAGAGCAAAACTCTGTCTCAGAAAGAAAGAAAAAAAAATTGCTCAGCACAGTCCCTCATCCCTGTTCGTATATTTGTCTGTAGAGTATGCTGAAGTCATATTTATGGCTTTAAGGGAAGTACAAAAAAGGAAAGTACAGAAAAGATCAGTAATTCATCAAACAATTGACTTTATGAAAGATTTTGGTTATTGCCTTAGTTAAGCTTCTGTTGCAAGTAACAGAAATGAACTAGTTTTAGCAAAAAGGAAGAAAGGAATTTGTTGGAAAACTATTGGAAGTCAAATGCAGGCAGACCTCATTTAGGGCCTGAGATCAGGGACTGGAAAATCTAGAACGTTCCCTGTCTCTAGTCTTTGTTTGCTTCACTGTTCTTTCTTTGCTCGTGTTTTTTTTTTTTCCTTTTTTTTTCTTCATGGTTAGATGTGGCTGCTCAGCAGCTCCTGAGTATTTATGTGTCCCTTCATAAGGAGGAACTATATTATTGAGCCTTGATCCTAAATTCCTGGGAGGTAGAACCTGATAGACACAGTTTAGGTCACATGGTTGACCTAGATTTTCCCTAAAGTCTCTTCTAATTCTAGAGTTATCTGGTGTACATAGTACAACCATATAGATGGTTTGATTTTGCATTTTTCCATTTTATGTTATGAGGTTATAGTCCTCAAAATGAATTGTGAACATTTTCTTTGATAACAACTAATTCACTCTGCTAATAATCATCTGCATATTTTCAGGAATTCACTGAATAAAATGCTGACCTCCATTGGCTCTTTAGGATAAGTTCATTAAAACTATATAAGTGGTAGAGATATTTGAAATAGTAATAGTTTAGGGACCAAGAATTAATCAGTTGTTTTCCTATTTCTCACACATATATAACATTTTCTGCCTCTTCCTTTCCTTTAGGCTTTTCCTACTGCCTGGACCTCTTCTCTATCAGAACAGGTTGAAGTCCTTCAGGCCTCTCAGATGGTAGTTTGTGACATTTTCCTCTTGCCACAGAATTTGTAATTTCCTTGTGCTTCTAAGGCATTTTGGACCATGGTTGGAGTACAAGTTTTACTATCTTGTGTTGTAGTTAAGTCCATATATATTCATCTTCACTAAACTATAAATTCCATATGTCAGTGAATCACCTAGAATGTTTTCTTTCTTCCTTTTTTTTTTTTTTTTGAGATAGGATCTCACTCTATCACCCAGACTGGAGTGCAGTGGCACACTCATGGCTCACTGCAGCCTCGAACTCCCTGGAATCAGGTGATTCTCCCACCCCAGCCTTCTGAGTAGCTGGGCCTACAGGCACCTGCCACCATGCCCAGTTAATTGTTGTATTTTTTTGTAGAAATGGGGTTTCACCATGTTGGCCGGGCTGGTCTTAAACTCCTGACCTCAAGCGATCTCCAAGCCTCAGCCTCCCAAAGTGCTAGGATTACAGGCATGAGCCACTGCACTCAGCTAGAAGAATTCTGATAGGCTCTCAGCATCCATTGTTCCAGGTATAATAATTCTGACTTTTTCAAATACTCTGATGCTTTTATGGTATCCTGCTTGCTGCTGTCTTCTTCTTTTGAAATTGGAGTTCAGTCACTCTGCTCTTCTTTCTTAATACTTGTCTGTTTCCTAGATTTTACAGGCTTTTCCATGAATACTCTTAATTTCCTGTATGAAGACAGAATATACAAATGATAGGATGCTTTCCTGTAACTGAGATGGCAGGGGGAAGGAGAGGACAGCAACTCATATGGAAAGAAATCAGCTTTTGTGGAGCACCCAAAATTTATCAAATCAGATAGAGAGGACAGGTGTAGAGGAAAATGAGCATGTATAAAGAGGGATAATGGGACAATAAAGTACAAATATGGAAAATTAAGTGGAAGGCTTTTAATGCTGTTAGGGAACTTGGATTGGGTTAGTAAGTTATGAGACTGACATTTTTGATCCTTGAAATGTCATAATCAAAGGTGAATGATGAGTTATATAATCTACTAGTTTAGAGAATGAATTGAATTGGGAAATAAGTCATAGGACCAATAAAGAAGTGTTTTGAGAGTTTCTCTTAAGGAATGAAGACCTAACGAGAGTAGCAGCACTGCAGTAGAAGTGTTGCTAAAGTACATTGGATAGAAATAAGCGGTTGGATATTGGCAAAGAAAGGGATGAATAAAAGGTGACATATAAGCCTGGGTGATGGAGAGAATGTGATCTCAGCAGGTTTGTGGGTGGAGGTAAAAATAAGTTTTGTTCTAGATCTCTTGCTTTTGAGGTGCTGGTAGGATATTCCTGTGGAGATGTGTAGTAGAATCCGAAGTGTGAAACTGGAACTTGGAGGGAGAGATCAAGGCTGGAAATAAAACATGTATGAGTAACGAGAGTTAAAAATAAAGAGAAGAAGAGAGCATTTGTTAGCTGGAGTAAAAGGAAGGGTATAGGAAAAGCATCATAGAGAAGAGAGAATTTGATCTGACTTTAAAAGATGCCGAGTCTGTATATGGCGTTCTGTTCACGAGCTTTCCTTGTTGAGGGGACATCACATTTACTAACTTGAGAGATAATACATGGGAAATGTTGGACAAAGAATACTGCATCCACAATGACTTTTCTGAATTACAAAATCATTTCCCTTCCTTCCTTGCTTAACCCTTCCTCAGTGGCTTCTTATCTTTCTGCAGATAAAGGACTAACTCCTAAATGTCTTCATCATCACCAGTTTGAACACACATTCTGTCTCACACTCCTCCTCGTTCCTCCCTCTTCTTCCCCAAGACTGGACAGAATGTGAAGAAGATATGATTTCCACCAGATGGAATATTCTTTATACTTTTTTGGGGTCCTTTATGGTCACTTTTTGTGGCCGTGGTCAGGTTCTTATCCATAAAATAATTATTGATAACTTCCTAAAGTGAGAAATAATGATAAATCACATACTGCCCTCTTTTTTACAGAATTCTTTGCTTGCCTTATCTCTTCAAGTGTTGACTGCAAGGTTCCTGTACACTTACTTGAGTTGGCCACTCCGGTCACTGTGCCGTGATATCTGACACTTGGCCGTGGTAGCCTGGAGCAGCATTGTTACTGGGCATTGGTATGATTGGCTTACCCAGTTGTGTGCTGATTTGGAAACCTCAGGGCGATTTATTGATACTTTCCTAAAGGAAAGTTGAGAGAATTTATTTTATGAGAGGGCTTTATTCACACAGATTAAAGAGTTTTATAAAATGCGGAGATGCACCTGCAGACCTTTTCCCCATCTGAATGCTTCAGAATACCCACACCCTCCTGACCCAGTTCTCTCTTGCTACATTCCAACACAAGTCTACTGAAATGAAATTTCTGCCTTCTCCAAAAACCAAAGATGGTACCGAATACCACATCTATCAGTGAGAAGGCCTGCCACTGGAAGAATGAAATATTCTAACTAAAACCAGTTTAAGCAACACTCGCAATTACTATCTCACCTAATCAGAAGTCTAGAGGTAAGAAGTGCTGGTGTTGGTGCAGCCATTAAGCATTTTTATCAAAGATCCAGACTTCTCCCATCTTTTCTCTCAGCTATCCTCAGATTGCTGGCAATGAATCCCAGCGTGGCTTCAAGATGGCTGCCACACAAAGCATAAAGAAAGGGCCTGGGCAAAATGGGTTTCTTCTTAAATGGCTCTCTGACAAGGAAAAGAAACCTTTTCCAGATACTCCCATCAGACTCTCCATATATCTAATTTCCCCTCACTCTCGGAACAATCACTAGTAAATATCCTGGGGTTGTGCACCGTATCTCCCAAACAGTTTGGAATTCTGTTATCCAGAAAAGAAGAGATGGTTTTGGCTGTGCAACCAGAAATGCCCACCAATCTGTACTGAGCAGGAATAAAGAAAAACATGGCAGTGTAAAAAAAAAAATGCGGAGATGAATATAGGTGAAATAGAGAAAGAATGCTGGTATAGGAAGTGTTTTCAGCTGGGTTTGGTGGCTCATGCCTTTAATCCCAGCGCTTTGGGAGGCTGAGGCAAGTGAATCACTTGAGTCCAGGAGTTTGAGACCAGCCCGGGCAGCATAGTGAGACCCATCTCTACAAAAACTACAAAAATTAGCTGGGCATTGTGTTGCATGCCTGTAGTCCCAGCTACTCAGGAGACTGAGGTGGGAGGATTGCTTGAGCCCAGGAAGCAGAGGTTGCAGTGAGCCAAGATCGTACCACTGCACTCCAGCCTGGGCAACAGAGTGAGACCCTGTCTCAGAAAACAAACAAAAATCCCCCAAAAGCCAGGAAGTATTTTCTCAGGGTCTAGCTTCCAGGTGAATGGTGTATCCTGATTCTAGGTTTATAAAAATAGTGTATTGTTCATAACATTTGTCTAAAGTGACATATTTACATACAGTATATAGTATTGAGTAATTTCCAAGTCTTTAAAAATAATGGGAACCCTTCCATGTGGTAGTAATTATGTTTTTAGTATCTGTTGACTGAGAAAATACGTAACAACAAAAGCTACTATAAAACTTTGAAATAAGTTCTTGTAAATATAAAAACATTGTCATATATTTGGAAAGTATACATGTGGAAATTATGACTTATAGAGTCTATGGACACTTGATTTCTTGCTTTATGGATATTCTCAGGGAAGTTCTGGTCTCAACTTTGAGTAGCTCATTGTCGTCTTACTTTAGAATGTGGGGTATAGGGGAAACTTCTATTTGAAAATTTGAGTCACAGCGGAAATTTTGGAATGACAGGGAAACTCCTCAGAATCCTCTTACAATAGCATTTGTGTATGTTATGCCAGACAATGTACTTTATACTAAGACTGGACTTTTAAATCGTCTCAGGGATTAGAAGTCAATTACAATAAATAAATACTTTTTAAAAATTATATTTTTAGGTAAATGAGCATTGTTGTTAGGACTACAGTGCTATTTTAAAGTGAAATTTAGTTGATTTGCATGTGAGTATACACCTACCCATCTCCGTTATAGCCATAACATGTCTTCTGTTACTATAAATTACATGACAAATCCTTATGGTTTCTTGGGTCACTTATTTTATTTAAAGACAAAAACATCTTTCAGTACATATGTAAGACTTAAGGCATTATTGAAAATAAGCCCGTGCAACATTGTAGAATCTATTAAAAACAAAAACAAAAAAACAAAACTCAAGGCCAGGCACTGTAGTTCATGCCTGTAATTCCACCACTTTGGGAAGCAAGGAAGGAGGCACTTGAGACCAGGAGTTCGAGACCAGCCTGAGCAACATAGCAAGACCTTGCCTCTACTAAAAATTAAAAAAAGAAATTAGCAAGGTGTGGTGGCACGCACCTGTGGTCCCAGCTCCTCTGGAGGCTGAGGTGGGAGAATTGGTTGAGCCCAGGAGTTCGAGGCTGCAGTGAGCTATGATTGCATCACTGTACTCCATTCTGGGTGACAGAGCAAGACCCCTTCTCAAAAAGAAAAAAAAAAAGCAAAACCAAAAACTGAAAAACAACTCAGGACAGTCCTTGTATAAATTAGATAGCCCTAAATTTTATGTTTGTTCTTTCATTTCTCTCTCTTTTTTTTTGGAGACAGGGTCTCCCACTGCTGCCGTGGCTGGAGTGCCATGATCCCAGGCAGGATCATAGCTCACTGCACACTGCAGCCTTGACCTCCTGGGCTCAAGTGATCCTCCCACCTCAGCCTCCCGAGTAGCTGGGACTACAGACTTGTGTCACCATGCTGGCTAATTAAAAAAAAAATTATGTAGAGATAGGGTCTCCCTATGTTGCCCAGGTAGGTCTTGAAATCCTGGACTTAAGCAGTCCTCCTGCCTTGGTCTCCCAAAGTGCTGGGATTATAAGCATGAGCCTCCACACCCAGTACATTTTTTTTTGTTTTTATTGTGTTTGATTGTCAGAGAACCTGAGTTTGGTTGGGGTTGAGAGAGAACTATAGGGCCTATTATAGGTGAATACTTATTTTATCTTAGATTAGTGGTGTGTAGCTAGGGAAAGATAAGCTCGTATCTTCCTGTAACAGTCCAGATTAGATAGGGCAATGGGTGAGAAGTTGTTTTGCAACTCTGGTCTCAGTAATTGAGAGCAAAAAGGAAAAAGTGCACTGTAGTCCCCCTTGTTTCTGATTTCGTGGGGTGCGAATATGCCTTCTAGTCAGATCGTCTTAGGGGACCAAGAAGAGGAGGGTTGAGGGCAGAGCATGTTTACCTGCATGCAGAGCCACTTGAAAAATTGTAGGCTCGTCTGCATATTTGCATCCTTGTGTACGTGTTCATGTTGCAGGGGAGTCAGTGTGGTATTATGAAAAGAACATTAGACAGTGAATTGGAAAACTAGGTTTTTCTAGCCCTGTTCTTGCCTGAGTCGTTTAAACTTCTTGTGCTTCAGTTTTCATATCTGCAAAATGAATGAATTAGACTGGGTAATACCTGATGTTGCTTTAAGATTCTGTAGGCTGGGCATGGTGGCTCATGCCTGTAATCCCAGTACTTCGGGAGGCCGAGCCGGGCGGATCACCTGAGGTCAAGAGATTGAGACCATCCTGACCAACATGGTGAAACCCTGTCTCTACTAAAAATACAAGAATTAGCTGGGCGTGGTAGTGTGCGCCTGTAGTCCTAGCTACTCAGGAGGCTGAGGCAGGAGAATCACTTGAACCCTGGAGGCATAGGTTGCAGTGAGCCAAGATCATGCCACTGCACTCCAGCCTGGCAACCGAGTGAGACTCCATCCCCCGCCCCCTCCTCCAAAAAAAGATTCTGTAATTTATGGATTATTTTAAAGTCTCCAACTTTTCATAAGTTTTAATGGAAAAATATATTTAATACAGTATACAAAGTTATGTCTTCTTTTTAAATATTTTGTTCAAGTTGACTATCTTGTGCAATTCACTATAAATGTTACACTGCATCTAAGATCTTGTGTCCTAGCCCAGTGTGCCCAGTAATTTGATCTATTGGCAAAGTTACATAACCCTTTTAAAGATTTAGTATTTAAAGAATAGATTACAATGTATCAGAAGCATCATATTAAATATCCCATCTGGAGTAATGGTATTAAGCCCTAGAAATTATGTCTTTCTAAATATGCAGCTGGGAATTGCTTATTTATGCTTGACAATAGATTTCAGATGAGAAAAGTCCTCATTTAGCAGGATATATTACCGTCAGAATTTGTCTCTGATTACCCTATTAAATGTATTTAACTCTTAAGGTTAGTTAATCTGGTCTTATTCTTAAAAAAACTTCACTGTGAGTTTTAAAGAAAAAAACTTGGCTAATTTGATGATTTTAAAAAGTGTCTTCTCTTGCCTGTAAAATTTACTTATAAGATTTGTCTTTTTTATGAGAGAATATTTTATACACAAAAAAGAATATATAGTGTCTATATAAGGTATAACAAATATTTTTTAAAAATCTGTGTACCCTCATCTGGCTTCAGAAATGGAATGTGAAGATGCCTGTGAGACACACATTTCCTCTATTCAGAAGTACCCACAGTCCTATATTTTGTGATTATCGTTGAACACAAATAACTGATAAACTCTTGCTTTCTTTATAATTTTATCATAGATGTATGTCTCTATATCATATTGTTCAGTTTTGCATGTGTTAGAATATTATATAAATGTTATTGGCCAGGTGTGGTGGCTCACACCTGTAATCCCAGCACTTTGGGAGGCCGAGGTGGGGGGGGATCACCTGAGGTCAGGAGTTCGAGGCTAGCCTGGCTAACATGGCAAAACCACGTCTCTACTAAAAATACAAAAGTTAGCCGGCACGGTAGCACATGCCTGTAGTCCCAGCTACTCGGGAGGCTGAGGCAGGAGAATTGCTTGAACTGGGAGGCGGAGGTTGCAGCGAGCCAAGATCGTGCCATTGCACTCCAGCCTGGGTGACAGAATGAGATTCTGTCTCAAAAAAAAAAAAAAAAAAAGTTATCATCTGCTGTGTATCCTCTGTGACCTACATTTTTTTTTCTTTGTAAATTGTATTTTAGGTTCAAGGGATACATGTGCAGGTTTGTTACATGGGTAAAGTGCATGTCGTGGGAGTTTGGTGTGCAGATAATTTTGTCACCCAGGTAATCAGTATGGTATAGGTAATTTTTCAATCCTCACCCCTCCTTCCACCCTCAAATAGGCCCCAGTGTCGATTGTTCCCTTCTTTATATCCATGTGTACTCGATGTTTAGCTCCCACTTAGAACATGTGGCATCTGGTTTTCTTTTCCTGCATTAATTTGTTTAGGATTATGGTCTCCAGTTCCATCTATGTTCAAAAGCCATGATCACATTTTTTATGGCTATGTAGTATTCTGTGATGTATGTGTACCATGTTTTCTTTATCCCCCACAAAATTATGTTTATATTATCTATATTGGTGTATATAACTCATCTTTCTAAAACTTAGCATTTCTTTTATTGTCCATATGTTTTTCTACTTTTTAATTTATTTATGCTCCTTGGTCATTTATCCATTAGGATTCTTGTGTTTTCCTATGGAATCAAATTTGTATTTTCTCGTATTGCTTTCTAGCTTCATTATCTATATATTTAAAAATAATAATAATAGTGATGATAACAGTGATAATAATAGCAACTACTGACATACAGATATGTGCTATGTGTCAGGCACTATTCTAAATATTTATTTATTACAGTTTTATCAAGGAAGTACAATATCATCATGATAAATCATATATTAAGGTTAAGGACTGAGGCAAGAGTGTTCAGTAATTTGTATGACTGTGATTTAATCTGGCAGTCTGGCTTCACAGTCCATGTTTGTAATCATTACATTACTTTGACTCCTATGTAGCCTTTTCTTTTAATTATGCTTTTTCCCATTTAACTTTTTAAGATACTTAAACATTTCTGTGACATTCAAAAGAGAACGGCCCTAGTGTGATGTTCAGATGGGTTCTACTGTACAACACCAGTTGCTCAAAGCCATGACACAATGTAATTTTCCGTGATTTTGTTCTACAGGTCTTTTAAAAATTCTCTGGGATTCACTATTTCTTTTCTTTTTCCTAACTGAGGGGGGGAAAGTATGCCTTATTTATTATCCTTCTAAAATATTTCAGTTTTTCACTTTTGGTCTGTGGTTTGGAATTGATTCCATTGTTTTCCTGTGTGTGTTCGGACTAGTTTCTTCATATTTGGACAATGCCTTCCTCTTTTGAAAAATATTGATATGACCTTAGATGAATCACTTAATCTTCCTGAGCTTTGACTTTTTCAAGTAAGTTGCATTTGTTAAGTAATGAATATTTTAAAATCAGACATATATAATTGCTAATCAGAACTCCTTTTCAGTATGAAGTAACCAAGGGAGATCATGAGGGAAAATACAGAAAGTTTTTGATAGTGATTGGAAACTACTGATTTTACCCAGACCCCTCAGATTACAGAAGAAGAAACACTGGCAGAGATGTACCACAATTTTCTTCTACAGCTTTAATTTTTTCCTAAGGTAGCTAATTTTCTTTTTTCTTATATTCTGTGGCTTTTTTTTTTTTTTTTTTGAGATAGAGTCTCACTCTTGTCACCCAGGCTGGAGTGCAGTGGCACGATCTCGGCTCGCTGCAACCTCTGCCTCCCAGGTTCAAGTGATTCTCCTACCGCAGCCTCCCGAGTAGCTGGGATTACAGGTGCCTGCCACCATGCCTGCCTAATCTTTGTATTTTTAGAAGAGATGAGCTTTCTTCATGTTGGGCAGGGTGGTCTTGAACTCTTGACCTCAGGTGATCCGCCCACCTCGGCCTCCCAAAGTGCTGGCATTACAGGTCTTTTCTCTTGGCTTCCACACCCAGCTTCTGTGGCTTTTTTGATGTCTTAGTTTTTCCAAGCTCTTGGGTAATTTCTTAATATCCCTTATTTAAACATGTTTAAATATCTCTCATCTTAAAAGCAAAAAGGCTGTTCAAACCTGCCCCCACCCCACGATCAATCTGTTTTACAAGTTGCTTACATCCTTGCTGTCTCTGTTTATCTGCTATCCATCCAAAAATATGTATTGAGTCCTGTTACATGTCAGGCACTAACTTGTCTAACCTGAGGTTACAGTATGGACCAGAGAAACACAGGACCTCATTCTCAGGGTCTTTCCTTCACAGTTTGGAACCAGCATGGCATGTTGTAGAAAGAGTAAGTAGACTATTTTGTGGTAGGAGCAGGAGAGAGCATGGTTAGAGTTTAGGGCAAAGAAGAAGACCAGATTATATGGGGCTTTTAGATCATTATGAGGAGTTTAGATAGTATTCTGTGTGATGGAAGCCATTAGAGGATTTTAGGTAGGCAGTGGCAAGATTTGATCTGCATTTTAAAATAATCACTCCAGCTGACTTGTGTTGAATGGATTGTGGGGGCCAAGAGTGGAGGCAATAAACCATTTAGGCCTACTTCAGTGGTTCAGATAGGAATTGATAATGGTTTGGACCACAGTGGTGGTGGCAGAACTGAGACCTTGCTGATTGGATATAAAGTCTAAGGAAAAGAGAAGAATCATCTATACTATTCCATTGAAACAGTTTTGGATGAAGCCACTAATGGTGTTCATATCATTGAGCCCAGTGAGGTCAATTTGGTCCCTGTCTTCCCGACTTCAGGTTATTTGATACACTGACCACCAACTCCTTCTAGAAATTGTCTTTTCTCTTGGTTTCTAACTGTTATTGTTAGATATATGATTTTAGGCAAATTAGTTATCTGTGCCTCAGTTTTGTCACTTATAGAATGGAGATAATATTGTATCTACCACATAGGTTATTGTAGTCATTAAATGGGAGGATATATGTTAATTACTTAGCACAGTAATTCACAGAGTTAATTCCCAGTAAGTGTTAACTAGCATCGTCATTGTCATCATCATCATCATCATCATCATCATTCTGGGACAACACTTTCCTTGACCTCTCCTTTTTCTGGTCTCTGCTCCTTCTTGATCTTCTTCGCTAGTTCTTTCTCCTTCAACTCAATTCTGAATGTTGAAGTTCCTTAGGGCTCTGACATTTACTTTTCTCATTTAGTATACTTTCTTAGACAGTCTTATTTATTCCATGGCTTTAGTTCTGTCTGTATATAATCAGCTCTCCCCATCTACCACTCAGCCCAGTTCTCATTCCTGAGCAGACAGAGGAAAATATGAGCAGTAACCCTGAGGTAAGAGTGTAACTCATTGAAGATTGGGAAAGAAGAGTAGTGTGGTGCTCTTCTAGCTTTCAAAGGATTTGGGAAGCACTGTCATGCTGCCTCTTGAAAAAGACAGCCAACCTGAGAAATACTGGGGGCATTGCCTGGAAATCCTGGATAGCACTCCAATCAGAAAAAAGAAACTTCAATATACAGACAGAACTAAAGCCATGGAATAAATAAGATTGTCTAAGAATGTGTACTAAATGAGAAAAGTAAAAGGTAAAAGCAGAATTCCATGTATTCATTTGCCTCTATATCATCTCCATTTAAATGGCTGTGCCTTAGATACAATAAACACATCACAAGCTGAACTTTTTTTTGCCTGAACTTAAGCCTCCCCACCTTGTTACCTAGCTAAGTAAATGGTACTGCTATTTGCCCAGTTACTTGAGCCAGAATTGGAGTCCTCTTAAATTTTTTTTATTGATCTCATGGCCTGTGTCATATCTTTGCCTAGATTTCTGCAGTGGTCTCCTAAAAGTGTCTCACCACCTTTGTTCTTACACCACTCCCATCCATTTTCCACCTTTCAGTCATGTTTATCTTTTTATTTTGTAGATCTGATTATGTTGTTCTCCTTCACTTACTTCCCTTTCTTTTTAGGATGAAGTTCCAAATTCTTATACTGGCTTCCAAGGTTTGCATCTGTCAGCCTCATGATTTCCTCCCCTGTTCCTCACTGACACCTCCACCACACTGCTCTTCTTTCCCAATCTTCAATGAGCTACACTCTTATCTCAGGGCTACTGCTCGTCTTTTCCTCTGTCTGAAATACTTCTTTCCTTATTCTTAATCTGGGCAACAGTCTTAGCCTTTATTCTTAGTTTAAATGTTACTTCCCAGGAAGGCTTTCTCATGCCCCCCAACTAGAGTACATCCCTCTGTTGTATAGGATCTTCCCCACTCTGCTTCTCTGTGATCCTTACTGCACTGGTTCATGTATTTTGCTTCACTAAGAAATGAGCTTCGTGGTGGCAGGGACCATGGCATCTTGTTTCTCACTTTCTCCCCAGCATCTGTTTGTTAAATAGAGTGAGGAATAAATGCAGCATGGGTGTGCCCAGTTTGGGGAAGGAGAGGCCTTCTAGCTGGGTTGGTGTGTTTGTCTTAATCTTCCAGTGTGACAAAAGAGGAGAACAGAAAAGTTTCAGTTTTCTGTAGGTTTACTTTCAGAGGTCTCCTGCAACCTTCAGGTAGACAGGAGGGAAGCAGCATCAGACTGAAGGCGGCTCTAGTGAGGAGATACTGTTCTGGGGTTGAAGTTTCTTTTTTCTGACTGGAGTGCTATCCAGGATTTCCAGGCAGTGCCCCCAGTATTTCTCAGGTTGTCTTTTTCAAGAGGCAGCATGGCAGTGCTTCCCAAATCCTTTGAAATCTAGGCATGAGCATTACCACAGAACCCTTGTTTCATGTGGCTTCCAATGTCAGAAGTGCTTGTTAGTGTTTTCTGTTGGATCCAGATAGATACTGTGACAGTTTTAAGCTCTCCATACCTCATTGCCTACCTGCCCTCTGCCTTTCCTCCTATTTAGAACCCCACTGGGAATCTGCTGAATCTCACTAACTTGCAGTAACAATATTTGTGCATGAGATGAGTTAGGAATTGGCCTTTTTTTCAATACAGCCTCTCTGCCTGATAGCAGCAGTTTTTCAAAGTGGGTTTATTCTTTTAGTTTCCAGTGCTGATGTAGGTTTTCCCCTGTTTTTATACTTATCATTTTAATGGGAACTGGTGGAAATCTGATTGAGGAAAAACATGGGTGAGCTCTTTTTGAAAGGTATTTATTTTATTGCCACCTTTGTCCTTGTGCGTGTATGCACATGCATGTGTGAGCAATTTCCTTCTCTCTTTGCTTTAAAAAAACTCCTTCTAGGCATTTTGTTTTGTTTTGTTTTGTAACTTTATATGAGAGACATTGTTTTTAATAGGCACATTTAAATCATTTATATTTTATGTTATGGACATATTTGATGACACTCTTTGTACTATAGTTTTATGCTCTTTTTGTGATTTTTTTCCCCCTAGGTTTTCAATCTTTTGCCATGTGGTTTCTGTGGGGATTTTTGTTTTGTTTTGTTTTGAGACAAAGTCTCTGTTGCCCAGGCAGGGATGCAGTGGTGCGATCACGGCTCCCTGTGGCCTTGAACTCCTGGGCTCAAGTGATCCTCCCACCAGTCTCCCAAGTATTAAATAGCTGGGACTATAGGCATGCCTACCACATCTGGTTACCTTTTAAAAAAAATTATATGCAGACGAGATGGCACTATGTTGCCCAGGCTGGTTTTGCACTCCTGGCCTTAAGTGATCCTCCTGCCTCAACTGCCAAAGTGCTGGGATTACAGGCGTGAGCCACTGTGCCTGACCTTCCATGTTTTATTCACTTTTATCTTTCATAGGGATTATTTTAGGTCCTATGACCTTGAAAAAGTGTCTAAAGACATCATTGAGCCTTACCTAATTATTAAATTGAAAAAATAAAAAAATGCGGTAGCATTTGACTCTTTTCTGCAGGAGAACTCAGGATTCTTGTCTTTTTCTCTGCCCTGCCTTTGTTAGCTAGAGTGGGGCCTGTAGATACACATGACTATTGTTGAATAGTTGACATTCTATATGATTTTGTATTATACATTCTCCCTTTTAAGGGTTGTTTTTATCTTTTTCATTAAATCATATGACATTTACTGCATTCAGTGACTACCACCACAACTTTTATATGTTAATTTAACTATCCTTAAGGATATTTGATTCATACATCATTTGGCTAGAGTATATTTTTGAGTTGATGTCTCCCTGTTTTTTGATAGGGAAAGATATATGCCTGCTTATTTCCTGAGCCCTTCTGTTATCTGAGGAAACTAAACACTATTATATAACATGTTAACTCTGCCTTGCAAAACAACATTTAATTGATAAGAGGATTACAAAGAAGCATAATTGGGAGGCTGTAAAATTCCTATATAGAATAACCTAAAAGCAAATATTTTAATTATGGAATATAAAAAGTTGCTAGCATTCTATACAGAAGAACAACCTAGGAAAAAGGAATTTACCATAAATTCAGGTGATAAATTACATCAGTCACAAGGTTATTGCTAGGAATTCAAGACCTGTAATGTCATAGATAATTCTCAGGGTCACAAGGCACAATTAGTTATAAGCCCTAGAACAGATTTGTTTTTGAATGAGAGTGAGCGATATTGGCAGTTTTAGTTGAATTGCAATAAATGTTTTATAATTTCTATTGTGCTATTCACATTGGAGTTGACCAACTGTTTATTTTGTCAAATACTTGTTTTATTAGTGTATTTGTTTCATGCGTACACAGAGTTGGATCACTCTACATGATTCGCTGAAATAGTTGGTCACAAAATTTGAAATTTCTTTTTTGTCAAATATAATGATTTCTCTGACAGTCACTAAAACATAATTGTTGAAATGGAAAAAGTAATCTTAGTTGAGTTGTATGTTAGGCAATCACCTCATTCTTTCCCTGTGCAAAAATAAATTAATTAAACCCTCCAGCACTCACACATGCGTACATGTGCCACAGCCACACATCCATTCTCTTTCTCTCTTTTAAACCTCTTCTTACTTTTCAATCTCCATAAGGGAAGTAAAACTCACTAAGCATGCTTCTAGATGCTTTCAAAAACGTTCTCTCATTTAACTCTTCCAAAACTTAATGAAGTACATGTTATGATCCACATTATACAAGTGAGGAAACAGGATCTATAGAGATCCATAGGAAGCTGACGATCTTAGACAGTAACTAAATTGCTTAAAATATATCAGCTGGTTAAATGATAGAGTCAGGAATTTGAACCAGTTTGGACTCTTTCCTGTATTCTGCACTGCCTAGACAGCAATACAGGATACTCTAGTCCCTGGGAACTAGGACACTATGCGCAAAGATGAAGGAAAACAGGAAGTGCCATTTGTTCAATGATATTGAAACATTTATTGAGCCTTTATTTTACAGAGATGAAAGGCCACTGACTACTCTCAAGGAGTTTAAAAGAGAAGCAGATTTATAAACCTAAACTTCAAACTGCAATAATAGAGACCCTGAAGTAGGGAGTAGCGTAGAGGAAGAGCTGATTAATTTTCCCATGGAAGTGATAGGGAGAAGGAAGTGGGGGACAATTGTGAAATAAATGATTTCTAAGTATATCATAAATATAAATGATTTGTAAATAATATTCTGCCCAGAAGAGATGATACCTAAACTGTGTTTGAAGGTTAAAAAATAATGGAGTACTATGCAGCCATAAAAAGGAACAAGATGATGTCCTTCACAGGGACATGGATGGAGCTGGAAGCCATTATCCTCAGCAAACTAATGCAGGAATGGAAAACCAAACACCACATGTTCTCACTTATAAGTGGGGGCTGAACAATGAAAACACATGGGCACAGGGAGGGAGGCAACACACAATGGGGCCTGTTGGAGGATGGGGTAGGGGGAGGGAGAGCATTAGGAAAAATAGCTAATGCATGCTGGACTTAATACCTAGGTGATGGACTGATAGGTGCAGCAAACCACCATGACACACGTTTACCTGTGTAATAAACCTGTACATCCTGCACATGTACCCCGGAACTTAAAGTAAAAATTTAAAAAAGAGTCCATTCTGCATATGAGATGGAGGATGTGGGTCATATGGTGAGGGTAGACAAGACTATATAGGAAACTATAAATGGTTGGCTATCATCAGAACATTATATTTATTTGACAGATATTTACTGAATGCCTACTAAGGGTTAGGCATCATTGTGTGAAGTCATAGAACTAAAGTAAGGGACAAGAAAGTTCATGAAGCATGTAGTGTACTGGAGAGTGTTGAGGATTGAGGTTCTATACATAGGGAAAGAAACGAACCTGATAGGTCTTTAATATCAGGATACATTGGTTGGATTTATTTCCCCTGTAGGTTCTAATGAGCCATGGAAGCATGTTATGCAGGTTTATGGCATGGTCAGCTCTAGTACACAGCATTTTGCAGTAGTATGGAGGGTGAATGTGAGGGGAATTAGATTGAAGGCAGAAAGACCAATAAGAGGCCATTACTTATTGTAGATGGGAGATGAAAGGGATGTATTTGAGCAGTATCTTGGAAAAAAATTGACAGTACTTAATATTGTTTGGATATGAATGGTTACAGTAGAAAGGAATTGAGGGTGACTCCCAGGTTTGAGGTTTTAGTGCCTGGATAGATGGGTCTACTATTTTTTTTTTTTTCTTTTGAGTCAGGGCCTCACTGTCACACAGGCTGAAGTGCAGTGGCCCAATCTTGGCTCACTGCAGCCTTGATCTCCTGGGTTCAAGCAATCCTCCCACCTCAGCCTTCCGAGTAGCTGGGACCACAGGTGCATGCCACCATGCCTGGCTAATTTTTGTCTTTTTGGTAGAAACAGGGTTTCACCATTTTGCCCAGAGTGGTCTCAAACTCCTGAGCTCAAGCCATCCTCCCGCCTTGGCCTCCCAAAGTGCTGGGATTAAAGGCATGAGCCACCACACCCTGCTGAAGGAACTACTTTCTAACAAGGAAATACAGACAGATTAATTAATGAAGAAAGAAAGTAATACATGATTTGAGTTTGGGATATAATAAGCAGTTTGAAGTACATGTGGAACACTCAGATTCTTTGAAAAACATCTTTTAATCACCTAAAATTCATGAAGAAAAATAGTATAGGACAAAGTGGAAATTTTGCAAAATATTTAATTTCTTCTACTTTATGATCTCATTCAGGACTTTTCCTCCCTCCTAAGCCCAACATGATGTCAAAGGATAGCTGATAGAAGTCATTAAATATACTTTTTAGTGGAATATAAGGAGTCAATTTTCATAAAACTTCTCTTTTATCTGCTACATCAGATGCAAGCCATCATTATAATTTTATTTAATAATTTTCTATTTTCTGCAACAGTATATAAACTTATGGGGAGGGATACAAAAATTCAGATACAAGAACAGATATTTACTTGTAATTTCCAGTGCTAAAACTTTTTATTCCATGAATGGGTGGCAAAGTTCTGACTTAAAATATATGAAATATGATTTAAGGATCTGTATTTTTAAGGCTTATATTTAGCTCACTAAAAATAGTCTTTTAGTGATATAGATACTGTAGTTTATAGTCTCAGGCATAGGATTTAGTTGGCTTGCATTAGCAGGATTTTTCTTTAGATAAAATGGTCTATTGAGACACTGGATCTTTTTTTATGTATAAGCTTTATTTTTATAAAAAACCTGCACATGGCTCTTGGTACAGGGGAACTAAGGTGAAAAAACCTGCCTACAACTCCACCTCTTTCTATTTCTGTCTCACTCCTCTGAAGTCATATTTTAAAATCATTATTCTACTAGTTACTTTCATAATTTTGGTTAATATAGTTATAGTGCTATTTATTGGTGCATCAGTTTCAGATAATAACCAGTTACAGAATATAAGTATTTATCTGCTATCTCTTCACCTTTTTGTGTACCATTGTTAGACTTACAGGCTAAGCTGCTCTGACAAAGAGATTACAAGTGGAGCAACTTACCGAAAGTAGAAGTTTCCCTTTCATATACTAGTCCAAGGTTGGGCTGGTGAATAGCTTTGCCTCATGACCTGTTAGGTTTGTCTTCCTCAAGTGCCTTCCTTCTCAGGGTTCAAGCGTACTGATGCAGTTGTTGCCATTTCTCAGGAGGGAAGAGGAAATCCAAAGCAAGTGACTTTGTCTTTAAAGGAGATGACCTGAAAAATCATACATGATACTGAATTACATTCCGTTTTTCCACAACTTAGTATCATGTTCACATCTACCTGCAAAGGAAGCTGAGAAATGAGGCTGTATGTTCAGTTAAAATTTCAGGGGGTTCTATTGCTAATAAGAAGAAGGAAGCATGGATTCTAGGGGTCAGTTAGCGTTTCCCAGTCTAGTTGGTGTCTTCTAACCCTCTACTTTATAAGAGAGGACACTGATACCCTGAATCTTTCCTCCGCCTTTCTGTCCAGCCTTCTTTACATTTCGTTGCTGTATACTTTTTGTTTCACAATATGAAGCTGCTAATGCTCACAGTCTGTTCTGAAATCACAGTCAAATATTTGTCCATAGGTTGTCTCTAAAAGCTTATATTGTTATGACTATGTACACATTGATTACTTCCCGGTCACAATGTGAGCTATTAATGTGGTTCTTTCTCTTTAGTTCTGGGATCATGATCTCAGCTATTGGAAGAAACAGACATTTTTCTATCATCATGGCAAATGGATTGATTTTCCTTGTATTTGTTGATTGATTTTAAATCAAACATTCTATCTATAAGGTGTGGATTTAGGCATTGACTTGTTAGATCACTAAGAAAACTACAGTGAATGTGCTTAGTGTCCAAGAAACTTTCAGTTGCTTCAGGAAATAAGATTTTCACATTGTCATTTTATTGTGACCAGAAGCTACTCAGTCACTTTTGCAGCTGAGGAAAATCTTTAGTTTTTGGTGTTGAGACAAGTTTGTGAGCTCTGAGTGATCGAAGTAAAGTAGCTGTCTCCTGGCCTTTAATGTTTGAATATGAGAGGGCAGCCGCATCTTCTGACTAAATTAAGTATCTCTTTGAGATATTTAGGATAGAAGGGATGACTAATGAGAGAGAAACTACGGACTTTTGGAAGTGGTCTCACAGTTCTTGGCATTAGACTTCTCATCCTTACAGAGTCTGTTGTTTTCTAAAACAAGGACATCAATCTGGGGGCACAAGGGCCTCTGCCCTTGAGGAGTTTGGAATGTAGTAGAAGAGATTAAAGTTTAGTTAAAATTCTGGCTCCATAATTTACTGACCATATAACCTCAAGCAGGTAATTCTCTAAACTTCAGTTTCTATTGGAACAAATAGCCCCCAAATTCAATGACTTGAAATGCGGAAAGTTTAGTTCTTGTTTGTACTATGTGTTCACTGTGGTCCAGATGGGAGCTCTGCTCCATATCTCCTTATCCCAGGATCACGACTAATGGAGCAGCCACGATCTAATTATAGAACATTGCTGGTCCCTGCTGCAGAGGGAAAGAAAGCTCTGGAGGGTCTCGCACCAACAGTTAAGTGCTCTGGCTTGGAAGCAATACACATAATCATTTCTGCTCACAATTTATTGCCCAGAGCTAGCCAGCTACATGTTCCCACCCAACCACAAGGGGGCCAGAAAGTGCATTCCTACCATATGCCTGGAAGATGGAGAGCCAGAATTACTGTGTACAGAGTAATAATGACTACTACATATAGGAGTGCCTAGCTCAGGGTTGATATGAGGATTAAATGAGGTTACACATATATATATACACACACACATACACATATACACAGTACAGGTGCTCAAAAATGATTATTGTTAATAATCTCATCATAGATGTATACATGCAAATATTCAATAACAATATACAGGGAGACTAAAGCCTTTATTATAAGGTTAAAAGACTTTATCATAATATATATGAAAATGCCTTGTAAATAATAACATACTGTGCAAATGCAAGTTGATATTACCTAGTAGATGTTAGAAGATAAAGCATTAGAGCTTAGTTCAAAGTTGGTGCTAGACCTTTGTATTCATCTATCAAGAAGTGATGGTTGAAGTTGTAAGAATAGATAAAATCTACATGGAAATTTTGGAAAACTTGCATCTCCTACTGTGAGCTTGACAGCTTCTCAATATTTAAAAACTTTTCTGATGAAATCAGTGATGATATTAATGAGTATGGTGTTTTGATATCATGTTATGAAATGTTTCAACATACGAAAGATCTGTGTAACTCGGTGAACCAATATTTTCCAAAGGAGCAGTGCAGGATGTTACAAAATCATGCAAGATTAGAAGGTCCATTCAAAATGCAAGATAGACCAATGGGTTTTAATGTAACAGGATGAGAAGTTCATTGATATGGTTTCAGACTACCATTTGTTGATCTTCGGTGTGATAACAAAGAATAAAATATACAATTATCTGAAAGGGTTATTAAAATACTCCTCCCCTTTCCAGCTACTTATTTGTATGAATCTAGATTTTCTTCACTTATGTACTTCAACCAAAACAACATATCACAACACATCGATTGCAGAAGCAGAGATGAGAATTCAGTTGTTTTCTATTAAGCTAGATAATAAAAAGAAATTTACGAAAATATAGAACTCTTTCCATTATACATATATTTTTATTTTTGGTAATATAGTTGATTTTCATTATAAATGTCATTTTTATAAATGTATTTATTTAAGCTTTCGGGTTAAGCTAAAGTTTTACTATTTTAAGAATAGTCATTTTGTAAGTTATTTTTTATTTGCTTTTAATGGAGTAAGCAAATAGTAAAAAGTTTCTTAGTTGTAATTTTTAATAAGTAAATATTAATATTTATAATCATGTGAACAAAAGGTATTTGGAGTCCTTGATAATTTTGGGGAGTGTAAGGAATCCTGAGATCCAAAAGCTTAAGAATGGGTAACCCTAAAGATATAGAGATGAAAGAATACAAATAGAAAGTCTTCCTTCATACAACTTCTCTTTGGTTCTAAACTCCCGTATGTCCCTGCCACTCACTCCCTCTCCTAAAGCTGGAAGCAATTCTCTTTCCTCTGAAATTCCATAACACTTGATTTCTACCCCTGTTAACTCATTTAGCTTATGTCATATGTTCCCACTTAAGCTAATATGTTTTTTAACAGCACAGACTATGTCTTACATCTTTGCATGTTCATCAGCACCTGATACATTGTTTTCCATGTAGTAGGAATTTATATAGATGAATTGAGTAAGTTAAAAAAATTATCTCTTAAAATCACTTGAAAGATCGACTAAACATTCTGAATAGCTAGGATTCTGTTGTTTCTTAAAACAAATACAATCACAAAAGGATCTCTGTTTAACAAAAGGAATGTCAAATTCTAGCCAATGAGCTATGGATTTCAAGCAGTAGCTAAATGATTGATCAGTTCACTCAACAAACACTAGTTGAGCATAAACTGCTAGGCACTGGGTTGATAAAAACAAAGATGTTTTTATAGAACTATATTATATAGATTAGTGGTTCCCGTGATGAATTTTCTTCTGTTCATAATAACATTAAAAAATAGCAACAATGAAAATTCTCCCCCACAAAACTAAACATATTCTACTTAAAAGGATGTTTTTTATCTTGAGATCGCTTTCTTAGTTCTTGGTGTCAGTATAATCTTTCTTTTCTGATATTATGGTGAGATTAGGGTTTTGAGACTTTTTTTGGTCATTATTTAACAAAACTCCAAACTGTTGGCTCCTACAGTTCTGGGTGTGGTGGAGGGGAGCATTTTACTAGCTTGTGAAAAACCACTGATGTGGACATTCCTTTGGCATTTATTGGGAAGGGATTCGACCTTTAGGTTTGACACTTTAAAACCCCTAGTACCATCAGCTCACTTATTCTGGAACTAATTATCAGCTTTGTGAGTTCTCTAGATTACTTTTTATACCATCTCTTTTTGGAAGATTATTGTTCAACTACAGGGAAAAAAGTAAAAGGGAAAAAAGATAAGCCTAAAACAAAACCCTAGCCAATTAACTTTAATCAAATTTTTGGATGTTAGAATTCACGGGGGAGATGAAGAAGTAGAGATTTTTGACCAAAATAGGGCATTTAAATTATTTTTGGATTTCAAGTCAGGTTACATTTGCAACTTCCCACATCTTCATAGGAACTAATAATTGTATAATATATTTTAATTCAAATTATTACCTTTAAGCATTATTAGCAGTTGAGATGGCAGAGACAGCAGCATTGGAAATGATGATCCTGAACAATATAGTCATATCCTGAACATATAATCAGTCATTTTCGTAGTCTTTCACTCAATAAATGAATGACTGTTATGTGCCAGGTACTGGGATGCAGGGATGAAAGACACTGTCACTGTCGTTAAGGAGTTTATAATCTAGAAGAGGGAGAGATCTAAGCAAATCAGTACCCTGAAAATTGTTATGGGGGTATGATAGCATATTTGGTACTATACTGGGGACTAGAATTGGAGGAGTTAGGAATGGTGGAGGTTGTAAGTGGTGGCAAAGATAGTAAGGATCTGGAATGAAGACATGGAGGTGGAAATAGGAAACAGCTGACCTATCAGGAAAATTACCACCATGTTAGTATGGTAGGAGTGTGGGGTGCAGTGGGTTCTGGAGGTATGGCAAGGGAAAAGGCTGAAGAGTTCAGCAGTAGCTGAATGTAGAACTTTAGATACTTTAGAAACTTTGTTTAGGAATTTGGGCTTTATCAGAAGGATTTACCAGAATGTGTTCTAGGGGTTGGGTGATAGGACAGAAAGGGGTTTTGTATGATCAGAAACATTTCAGAGGCACCAATTGAGACAAAGTTAAGCAGGCATATCTACTGAAGACTTCTCAGACCCTTTATATTGGTTAGCATTTCCACAACTATTTGACTACTAAACTTGTTTGAAGGGCTGTCTTACATTTCTCAGAACATGGTTTGGAGAACCCTGTGATATACAAGGGGGAATCATCAAAATGTTTTAAGCAGGAAATTATAGACAATTACGGAATCTAATTCTGTTCTTAACACATAATGTGATACTGCTCACTAGGCATTGTGCAGTCAGTATTTTTAAATGCCCACTATTTTCAAAATTATCTACCAGATATTTGGGGAGATTAGGAAGATTCATGAGACATCTTGTCTGGCTTTTAAAAATGACATGTTGATTAGGTCGGGTATGGTGGCTCACGCCTGTAATCCCAGCACTTTGGGAGGCCGAAGTGGATGGATTATCTGTAAATGTTGTTCATCCATGTAGGTAATTGAATAAAAGGCAATGCAAAAGTGAGGAAGTTGAGAATAAACTTGGAGAATTATGGATTTTCTGGTGATCCTTGCTCAATCCTGATTCCTACAGGGTGTTTAATGCTAAGCGTTTGCTTCTTTCTGGACTAGGATTGTTTCTGGTAATGGCCTTCACTCAGACAGTTCAGGAAATACAAATGGTTAAAAGCTGCCAAACTGAAACTTCAGTTTGGGGGTCTGAGAGTGGAAGTAGCTGTTAGTTTGTTTGGTCCTCAAAAGTACATTATCAGCATATTGAAGTTTTGGTAGATTAACATAGAGTTAGCTTTACAGATTCTAAAGGTATATCCAAGGAACTTAGAGAAAAAATTGGAAGGTGAAAGCAGTTGAAGTTGCATGTGGTGGAACTAGAAAGATCAAGTCTAGAAATCTGAGAATGTCAAGGGAGAGAATCTTCAAGTAATCTTCTTCTTTTTTCTTTTTCTTCTTCTTTTTCTTTTTTTTTGAGACAGGGTCTTTCTCTGTCACCCAGGCTGGAGTGCAGTGAACAATCTCAGCTCACTGCAATCTCTGCCTCCCAGGTTCAAGCGATTCTCCTGCCTCAGCCTCCTGAGTAGCTGAGATTACAGGCACCCACCACCATGCCTGGTTAATCTTTTGTACTTTTAGTTTCGCCATGTTGGTCAGGTTGGTCTGGAACTCCCTGCCCGCCTCAGCCTCCCAGAATGCTGGGATTACAGGCATAAGCCACCTTGCCTGGCCATCAAGTAATCTTGAATTAAGTTTCCTTATTACATGTTTATCATGCTACCTAGTAGGGGAACATGGAATCAGAGTATCTAGAGTTGGTTGGTGCATTGTAAAGCTTTTCATTGCCAGTTGTGTAGTGGTCAAGAGTACTGGCATTGGAGGTAAATGGCCTGAGTTCACATGTATCAATTAGATTACCCAATTACTTAAAGTCCTTGTCCCTTACTAAGTGTAAGACCTTAGGTCATTTACTTAACCTCCCTATGCCTCAGTCTCTGTGTCTAAAAAAGGGAAAATGATAGTATATACCTCATTAGGTTGTGGGGATTAAAAGGGCTAATAAATGTGAAATGCTTAGAGTAGTACATGGCACATGCTGTGTGCACAGTCAACTGTTATCTTTAGGATTTCTCTGTTCTATTGTTTTCATTAGAGTAATTTACTGTGGAAATCTATCAAGTAGTGATTTTCTGACCTAAATAGGATTCTTTGGAGAATAGCTTGCTACCTCTAAGAAGGGGTGGACATAAATGGACTGTTACAATTTTCTAATTAATGCAGTTAAAACTGTAGTAAATATTTGGCATAAATAATAATAGCTAACATTTCCTGAGCATATACTATGTCCCAGGAGTTGTACCAAGCACTTTTTACCAATTAACTTATTTAATCATTATCTTATAAGTGAGGAAGCTGAGGCCCCGAGAGAGTAAGCAAGTTGTCCAAGGTCACTGAATTGGTTATGGGCATGACCAGCATTCAAACCCAGACAGTCTGTGTCCGTGGATCACACACATCCATTGTGATGTCCCATCTTTCATGCAAACATATGTACTTTAGATCTGTTTGTTAAAGTGTTTTGTTTTATTTACTGCAAACATTAATTAGGTGGAAAACATGAGCTAAAAATAATTTTGTTAAACCATTTCAGCATAAAAATACATGTTAGAGCCATATTAACTATGATTCTTTTGTTCTATGGAAGTATAAGCATATTAGTTTGATATAACCAAGGCATCCAGATGCACACATCCATTCTTTAGAACTGTTTTTCACTTTATGTCTCAGCTACACATTTTCAGAGTGGTTTATGAGTAATACCAATTTGCATGCATTTTACAAAGTTCAATCCTTTTCTACTATCCATGCAGGCGTTAAAATAATTCGGATAATATCAAATCCTAACCTATGAAATGCATTCTTTTAGGTTTAGAAAATAGAGAACAGTGTGACAAATTGTGCTTTTTGCATTCTTCAGTATAGAAAGACTAGAGTGCTCTAAAAGCAGTCATTTTAGTTGCCCCACTTTGTTAGTGCTAATGTTGTACTTTCTGGGTCTTCTATTTTCAAAAAACTGGGCAAAACTAATTTGCCACTAGATGGAGCCCTGGCTATTTGGGTAGAAATACAGGCAACGCAGTCAGAATATTAAATCACACAGTCATATCATGCTGGAGGGCTCCCGGTATTTGTGGCCCTCAGTTTTTAATTGTAGAATGCATCTTTGTTCTTTCCCTGACCTGCAGAGTGACATCACTGCCTCTCTTCCTGTGCGCTGGCTTTGACATAAGCCAGATGGCCACAGTGGTTGGTAGGCGCCCAGGCTGCCTGGTACAGGAGTTGATGAAACAGAATAGGAAGACGTTTTATGGTCAGCTGTGGAAGCACAGTGAGACTGCAGCTTTGCTAAGTAATTACATTTACTGTGTGCACTTTATTCCTCACAGAGAAGGGTCACAAGGAAAAAATACATTTTTATTTATAGTGATGTGAGTTATAGACCTTTGATCTTTTATTAGTCGGTAGTCTGCTCCAAAGGAGTGCTCTCTTTTCCCTGCTCTGCAGTCACTCGTGAAAATGACATGTTTATTTATGTTTAATGGTTCTTTCGGGCTGTGCATTGTGATACTTACCTTCCTTTTCCCTCCCCTTTGTCTCCAGTTAGTAACACAAAAATGTTTTAGTCTTGTAGTGAGTTTAGTTTGGGGAAGTCAGAGTTCAGGCATGTTAATACAAGCAGATTTCTGTCAGATATACTCCAGAGTGATTTAGTAAAATATATTACTGTTTATTATATGTTTGTTCTTCAAGGAGGTCAGAAGAGTCCGGAACAGACTTTTTTTGGGGGTGGGGAGCAGGGGAAGTGGTCAGGAAATGAACAAGACATTAATTTTGTATTAATTTTTGGGCATTTAATGGTTAAAGTCACTTAAAATACTAATTTGAAATAACATATGTGAAGTTTATTGATCTAGTATTTTCCATTTCCATTTAAAGTTAATCTTTACCAATTGAAATATTGTACAAAATTTTTAAGAAAATTCTAAGAATTGAACTTTTCTCTAAAGTTTAATATCTACACAATTTTTAGATTCTTCCACATAATTCATTTCCAAAGACATTAAAAAACAATTTTACACTTTTAAAATGACTAAATCATGAATATTATTCACAGAATTGACCTAGAAATTATAAATCATATAATTAAATGAAAATTCATATTTGCCATGCTTTATTCAAACTTAACGCTGTTTTGAAAGTGTTAATTGTCCATAGGTTTTCTGGGTCTCTATTTCATAAAATGAAATTCTAACAAAATATGTCTCTTAATCTTATTATTTTATAGTCTTCTCCAGGGAGGGAGATTTGCCAGTAATTGCTGGAAGAAGGCAGCATGGTGTAAGGAAGGAACATGGCTTTGCAGTCAGATATAACAGGGTTTTCTAGTCCTTTTTCCACTGATTATTTGCTTTGTGCCCTTGGGCTTTTGAGTCACAGTTTCTTCACATATGTATTGGGGCATAAAACCTACCTCCTCGGTTTATTGTAAGAATTAAATGATACGACGTGTATATTAGGCTCCAGACAGTTCCTGTCACATGGTATGAACTCAGTAAATGCGAATTCCTTTCAACTGTTTTTAAACTTCCTCTCTTTTCTCAACCTCTTGCAAACTGTGTTTACAGATTACACTGCTATCTTGTAGTGTGTATTTTATTTCTAAGATACAAATAAAGCTAGATTGAAAGTAAGCTCACCGGCTGAAAAATAGGCATTTGAAATTTATTAGCAATATGTGCATGTGTTCAGTTCCAGATAAAACTGTAACCATCAGTTGTGCAATTAATGTGTTTAATATTTGTGATGTTTTAATTTGTTTTTTGTTTTTGTTTTTGTTTTTTCTCCTACTCAGCTCTTGCCCCTGTTCTTTGCTTCTCGTTTTGTTGGTGAAGATATCACAGTGATGTCTGCATTCAACCTGCTGCATTTGGTGACAAAGAGCCAGCCAGTAGCCCTTCGAGCCTGTGGGCTTCCCTCAGGTTGCTGCTTGTTGTACTGTACATAGTGAAGGCACAGGGCCAACTGGGTGTTTCTGCTGCAGGAAATGATACACCATCATGCTTTGCTAAATTTCATTTTCTTTTACTTGGGCCCTAATTTGAAGACGGAAATTGGTTATAAATCACCACTCTACTTTGAGTAACATTCATTTCCACAATCCTTACAACCCTTGGAACATTGTCCAGTTTCCTTGCCCAGTGTATAATTGTCACTAATATTTCATGATATCTTCTTGTTCTTTAATGCACACTACACATCTGCAAATCATAACGTTCATAAGAGGCTGGCAGTCTGAGTAAGAAACTGCCCCAAATCACACAAAATAGGACATTCATCTTGTTAAAGGATAATGAAAATGCTTTTCATTCCACATGTGGTCGTTCCTTTAGGAAAAAATGAAAATGAACAACGTTAGCATAATTAAGTTACCAATTTATTGTAGTTAAAAAGAAAAAAAGTTCTACTTAACAATGACCAAATAAACAGAACTAATATAGCATGCATCAGTGGGTTCTTAAATTAGAACCACTGCACTTTCTAACAGTGTGATTTTAAGAATTTAAATAAGTGAGGCATGAAAGTCCAAAATTTTTTATGCGCCTGTATCATAAGCTTAGTATTTTAATTTTATTATGAAAACCGCAATGGCTAAATATTTTACTTCTGTGAGTATGATTATCAATATTATTTACATTTTTCCATTAGTGTAAATATCTATCACTACATTGTATAGAGAATTTCATTCCAACTCATTAAATGTTAACTATATGTGCCAGGCATTGTGTTAAGCAGTGAGGATACAGTGATAAATAAGGTAAAGCTGATGTTTTTCAACAAGTACAAGATGGAAATGGAACTATGTGAGGACTGTTGAATCATATGTTGACCTGACTAGACTAGAGGCATTTATACTTGGTGTGTTAAGGTAATTCAGAGGAGGTTGATCCTAGATCTTGTCTTTAGGAGAAGAAATGTTGGAAGGAAGGGAAGATCTCTGAAGTTTAAGGAGGGCTTTATGGAGGATATGGTGCTTGAGCTGAATCTCATACTGGGAGCACAGTTAGCCTGGTTTCTAAGCAGGGTGGTGGGGAGGCTGTTTCTAACAAAAGGAGTAGCATGGGAAAACATGAAGGCCTGAAAGAGCAAGGCATGTTCAGAGAAATACAGTTATTCATATGGCTGGTTTGGATGTACAAGGGCAAATAGAAGAGGTAAGGAAGGAAAGGCAGCCAAATCATGAAGCACTTTATATGATGTTCTAAGGAATTTAAGTCTTGGAGAGATGAACAGGAATGACATGACTTCATTTGCATTTTACAAAGATTATTGATTTAGTATGGTAGGAGGTCAGAGCTGGTTTTTCAGATGTTTCTGTGAGAGAGGCTGGGTTGGCAACCTGATTAGAAGGAGTAAGGTATTTGTCTTGCAGCCATATTTATATAGCAAATACACTTTTTTAAAAGTAGATTTTAAGTCTGTTTATGGTGACATGAGGGGCTAATGAAGCTTAATGTATAGAGGCCCCAATCACTCTTCTCAGTATGCCTCCTGGGCCCACATCCCCCTGCACTGCCACCGTAAAGAGTACTGGAGGAGTCTGAGGCTGTAAGGAGATGTGAAGTGCTGTGGCCGTTACAATAGAGTTGAAAAGGAAGATTGTAATTGGGAGAGATTCAGGCTGTAGAACTGACAAGGTTTGTCTGTAGAATTGTATATGATCTTGAGGGAGAACCTCAACCACTAGTTACTTGTGCTATGCAGAACCTTTTCAATGCTCTACAGTACGTGTTACAGGTAGACTATGGAGGTTATTTAGATGATACATAATGATGTTTTCCTCTGGAAAAAGCTCCAGTGTGTAAAAGTACCCAGCATAGTTCTTGTAATATGGGTTTGCCAAATATAGAGGAGGCTAAATGTTTATAGAAACCACATTAATTAATAGTATATTCTTCAATAAATGACGGTCATGGATTAAAGGGTTTCATAATGAGATTGTTTAATTGAAATATAAGTATCTTTAAGTTTTGACGACAAAATGATTCAAAGATAAATTCACCAAAGCAAATCGTTTTTAAGAAGTTAACCATTGTGGTGCAGTGCTTAAGCACACTAATTCTGTCTGGGGTCAGACTGAGTTTAAAATCTGACTTTGCCACTAACTAGCTGTGTGCCTTAGCTTTCTTGTTTGTAAAATGGGGATAATAATAGTACCAATCTGAAAGGGTTGCTGTGAGAATTAAATAAATTGGGATGTGAAAAGTGCTTAAACATGTGGCCGGCATTTAGTAAACACCATATATGTCTTCACTATGTTCAATATGGAAATTCATGTATCTGTATTAATACAGGTTTATGTTTTTCCAATACAACAGACTTTTCAAACTTTTAAACATGTCCTATGTTTCATTTAACTATTTTTTTTACTTTCATGGGACTCACAAATACACTTTATGTTGGAGAAATAACCATCTTGATCTGTTGTTCTGATCTGTTTATTTTACTTATACACCCTGCTGAACCAGAATTCAAGTCCTATAAATATACAACAGATTTATTTTATTCTTACTACCCAGTACTGGTAAAAGCCAAAATAAACTCTCATCTTTCTTATCTAGGGCTTGTAAACCCATTTTAATTTGAAAATTGAATTGGCTAGAATAGTATTCCATAATTTCTTGACCATTCAAGCACCCCTAGTTTTTAAAGTGTTATGAAAGTCAGTCTTCCGGTGTCTACATATTTTATAACTTGTATTTAGCAAAATCTTTATCATCATCAATTTCTCTAACAGGATTTTGCTCTTAGATATATAGAAATGTTGAAGAAGTTAACTTCAACAATAATGAAACAAACTGTTTAAATTTTGAAAAATAAAGATGAAATTGAAATGGGAATTCTAGTCCCTATTACTTTGTACAGGTAGGGAAAAGAAGAGGCCAAAACTGGAAATACAGGAAGTGAAGGTGAAAGTTTGAAGTCTTGCTTTAATATACTGTTGCTGGTCAAAACCCATTACAACAGAAATCTCTGTAAATCAAAAAGATGTCTGTTCCCCAGCCAGTACCCTACTAATTTTGAGTATTATTCAATATGAAATAATTCCAGGACTAAAATATAATTGGAGCAGGCTCTTAAAGTTGATTATAACTGGATTGACCTGCATGAAGGCTATATCCCAAAAGAGCGATCTATTATTTTTAGCTTTGACTTTCTTTACTTCTTATTTTTTAATAAAGTATAATTTTAATTTAGATCTTATTAAGTGCATCTGAGTTATGGTTCACTCTTGTTTGTAATTAAAGGTAATTTTTCTCTCTCAGAATTTCTTCTTAATTTCTTACAACAGTTTCTTTTATGTATTAAAAGAACACTGGATTAGGAGTTAGAAAACTCTAACCAAAGCTCCGTCCTTAACTTGCATGACCTTGAACAAATCAATAAACTTCTCCTGATCACAGTCTCTTCATCTTTACGAGGAATTAAAGTTAGATAATATATTTAGTTCTTAAATTCTGTGATTTTATTAACTGTCACTTGTTTTTACTTTTGACTTTAGGTTAATCAGATCTTAAAACTCAATACTAACTAATACTGGGAACTTACAGAGAAGTCTGCTGACTTGTGGTGGTAGGACAGTTTCCATGTTTGAACATTAGAATTCCTTGCCTCTTAATCAAGACTGAAGCATTATCTGAGGAGGAATCAGGAAGCACAATTTTATACATAGTTTTAATGCTAGATAAAAATTAAGTGTAATTGTAGCTTATACTAGATATCATGATAGCTTTCAGCCAAGTGAGGGTGAAATAAATAAAATTTGTCTAAATAGTACTAATTAGAGTGATAAATTATACTTTTTTTCTACCATCATACATATAATTTGTGGTTGTGATTCTTACTTGACGTTAGTGGCATATTTAATAGTTTCCATGAATTGAAGAGTTACATGGCTGTAGCTTATAAATATATCATAGTTTTCTAATGTAGCAATTAGAAGTCTTAGAGATATTTTGCAAATGGTGTTAGAAAGTCATTGACTATCATCTGTATAACTAGAACTCTATGAATCAGCGGCTTATGGCTCCAGAGCTTAACACAGTGCCTGGCACTTAATAAATATTTGTTAAATGAATCAATAAACATTTGGAATGTTTATGTGGAGGTGAAGTCATAGCTGTAAGAGAGTACAAATTTATTTGAAACTCCTTTATATGGGAAGATTAAAAGTAAAGTTCATAGTTTGGTTTACTTTTGAATTTATTGTCTAACAATTTTTTTCTCACTTTATTGCATTAGTACAATATAGGGGATGCCATAAGTATAAATCGCATTGTGGCTAAACAAATAACAAAAGTGGCAACAGATTCAATGCATATTATCCAGAATTGCTTTTACCTTTTCTTGCAAACAGTTTGAGTTTTGGTAGTAAGCTGTTTGAGGCAGTGAATAAGGATGTATTATACTTAGCATAAGACTTAAGAACTCTGGCCCTTTTGATCACTTCTTTGCAGCAGATTATTGTTTATTGTGTTTTAAAGTCTCCATTTCTAAAGAGGAAATACTACAGATGCACATTAAAGCCACATCCATAAGTAGCAAGTACTTATTCAATTTGAGCTGGCAATATTTCATTAATAGAACTGATGTACTTAAAAGATAATCAGAATCGTCAGTGTGCTGTTCACTTACTGAATGCATTGACATTCTATATTAGTTCTTCAGAACCTTTTTTGGGTCATAAAAAATATGGACCACCTACATAATGCTTTGATAAAAGTTACGACCTTCTTTTCCAGAAAAGACATATATGCATCTACACATGTTTTCATATAATTTCAAGAAATTTTTTGTTAGATCTTCTGAAACTCTTCAAGGGGGCTCTTTGACCGCATGTCCAGAACCTCTGTTCTAAAAGATGCACATGAACCCAACATAAAACTCATCAGAACGCAGTGTTTCTGATTTCAGTACTGGTGTCCCTAAAGGAAAGGAATTCTCTCCCTTTTGTTCAGATTAATGCCCTTAGTTCTCCAATTTCACCATTCTTACCCGACATCTGACCTAACTTTATCTTACCTAACTTCTTTGATTGTATTAAAATGCTGTGGAGAGGATTTTTTTTAAAGAAATAAAAAAAAAGGACCTACAAATTTCAACCCGTAATTCACAAAATAATTTGCAATTAATTGATTAAATGGTATCCACTTTTTCCAGTAGATGGCACTAGGTTTACATTCTTTCATAGCATGAATGATTATTGATATTAGCACGTAGGTGCATTGTGAAAACTTAAACAAAAGTGTATAAGGAATAGCCAGTTAAGAACATATGGATTTATAAACCACAAATTTTTCTGCTTATATTATGTTCAAACAATATTTGTAGAGCACAAAACCTTTTTCCATTTTCAATAGGATTCCAACTCCCTTATGCTTGACCATTTCATTGAAATTGTCTTTCATGTGTAGACTTTCTATAAACTGAAACAAGCTTTCATAAATTAACTTATCTTGTATCCAAATAGCTGATTTAACAGTCATTTATGGTTTTATGTGCAGCTAAATTTTCTTCAGCAGACCACCCAAGAATTAAAGAAAATTTCACATTTTGTTTTGCTGTGTTTTGAATTTTTATAGAATCTTGAAACCGTTATTAGTTTAACATGTTGACTGTTAAGCATGAATCAATTTTTGCATGAATGAAAATATTTTAGAAAACTAAGAAAAATTATATTTAAAATGTTGATTAATGAGTACTCTGATGCAGCTGTATTTTTCTAAAACAAACTGTTTTCGTAGCTCTATAATAAATGTTTTAATGTTGAAAAGTTGCTGTGCAGCATCTAATTACCAGACGAATTTTTAATTATCTGTGGACAATGCATATTAGTTAAAGCTAAATTGTTATACAACAATAAGACTGTATGAATAAGATGTTGGGCATATGGTTTGTTAAGTGTGGATTCTCTTGATTTTCTGTTAAATATGGAATACATTCTTTATATACCTTAAGAATTATAAAATACATAACACCTAGTAACGGGAGAGTTTAAATAGGCATGAACAAGAAAATTAAATCTTAGTTTCGTTTGAGAAATTCATTAGTTAACAATGACTGTAAAGTGTGTAAAACATAAATTCTGAAAACAAATGATAATTCTACAGGGTTAGAATATCTAGACAATATGGACTTTGGAGGAATCATATAGGTAATTAGATGCTTATTTGTCTAAACATATTCACAATAATGTTATGTAACAGATTGTAGAAGGATTTATGAGCTCTTGCTCTCAACAGACACAAGTTTAATGAAGGAATGAGCCATGAATAACAGTTCACAGATTCGCTAATATTGTGGATAGATATTTGATGAATTTTTACTATCATCCTTTCCTAGTTTACAATTTCATCCTAAGCATTTCATTTAGAGATTGAATTTCTCATAATTGCGTCTGCTAGGTACACTCTTTAAAAGAAAGAGCTGTAAGAGAATACAAATTTAACATTTTTAAAAATAGATTGTATTAAGATGCAATGATAAATTATCTGAAATTACCTTTTGTGCCTTTGCATTTGAAATCAACTATTTACTTGAAAATTTAAAATCCTCATTCCATTTATTTCAATTTCCTATTTTTTTATTTTTTAAAACATTTAGTATATTTACGCTTGTGTTAGATATTTAAAAATGCATGTTATAAAAAATACACCTTGAGGCCTGGCGCGGTGGTCACGCCTGTAATCCCAGTACTTTGGGAAGCAGAGGTGGGCAGATCACTAGAGGCCAGGAGTTCGAGACCAGCCTGGCCAACATGGTGAAACCCCGTCTCCACTAAAAATACAAAAATTAGCCAGGCGTGGTGGTGGGTGCCTGTAATCCCAGCTACCTAGGAGGCTGAAGCAGGAGAATTGCTTGAGCCCAGGAGGCAGGGTTGCAGTGAGCCGAGATTGCATCATTGTACTCCAGCCTGGGCTACAGGGTGAGACTCTTGTCTCCATCTCAAAAAAAAAAAAAAAAAAAAAAAAAAAAAAAAAAAATACCCCATGAAACGACAAAAGATATCAGTTATTTAGATGGTTAATAAGAGATATACTTTTATAGAGTTTAAATTTATATATTAACTTATATGATAAGCATTTCTTTCAGTAATAGATGTATTTATTATATTGAGCCACATAATTGCAAGGAAGGAACGGAATGTTAATTTGTATCATTAGAGTATTTGAATTTGAGGTAAGCAAAGAAAGTTCAGAATCCTATAACTATAGCTTTCTAAGATTTTGTTTTGTTGCAGAAGTACATGTTGGCGCAGAAAGATAAAACTGTTTATACTATATTCCACTTGATTAATATTTTAATCTTCCTTCTGCAAATTTTAGATAATATCACAGCAAATTTCAGAGCTTCTCATCATATTATTGGTATTGATGAAGAAAGAGATTAGACACTTGATCTGTATTTACTAGTTTGTTTCTACCACCAACTTGCTTTCTGGCCCCAGGAATCTTTGTTTTGTACCTTTTATTCCTATTCTGCATCTGTAAACTGAGGATTTTGTAACATTCTTGTCAAATCTTTTATAATTAGATATGACCTTCAGGTGAGGGTTGTTATATTATATTATATATTAGCTGACATTTTCCAAAAGTTTGTTCTGTGCAGTTTAAATGCCTTGTTGTAAGGGAGAAGAAATTGGGGGAAAAAAGATGGGGGTGTAAGGGAGGACGCCAAAAAGTCCGGGAAATGTGATGGGTTTGATCAGGCAAAATCTATTTCAGTTATGGAAAGTCCTTGGTTCCTGCAAAGTAAGCTCTGGAAAGGCAGAGATTTTTGTCTGTCTAGTTCACTGTTACAATTCAGCAACTACAATTGTTTCTGTCACATAAAAGGTGTTCAGTAAATATTTGTTGAATGAATGAATGCTTGTTAATAAGTAACATCATCTTATATATCAAAATAATGTCACATTACAAGTAATGTGATCTCTGCTCTTCAGGGATCTACATTCTGGTGAGAAAGATGGCCACCTCAGGTTCAAATTTTATTATCTATAGGATGAAAGGAGTTATATACTTGAAGGTTTTACGATTCTGTGTGAACACTTTCTCTTTTGTTTTACCATGGAGGCAGGGAGTAGAAGAAGTGAGAAGCATTGTGCTTCTTTCCTCCCAGAATGGCAGACTGAATTCTCGGAATAGGATTTCAAGCAATGCCAGTTCCTCTGAAGGATATTGAAGGAATGTGTAGATGTAATTAGTGGGAGGTGGTAGGAGTGGAGGATGAGAAGATGGGAGTAGGAGTGGACTGTGGGCACATGGGTTAGCAATAGATAGGTATGGTAAAGTGCAACCAAGCATGAGTTCAAGAGAGAAACAGAATGGACAAATAAACTAGAGGAGGAAAGCTGCAGACAAGAGAACCTGGCTGTCATTAACCAGGTATGCAACTATGAGTAGTAACTCTTTTGGGCTCTATTTCCTTTTGAGGGCTTTGGACTAGAAATTCATCATTTCCCAGATTATAATCCAAGGAACACTAATTCTACTGACTTTCCCTTGTAAAATGGATCTCATCATCAAATTGAGAACCAACCCTGCATACTACCCTATTGCATAAATTCTAAGATGCACTGCTTTTACATTCTACCATCTTGGCAATCTGGACACAGCTTAAAAATCATTGTGACAAGAATGTATTATAGTTTGGCCACTTTCTCCCCCCTTTTCTAGTGGAGCAGAAAATAATGGTGTATCAAATGACCACATATTTAATAGTGCACATCAGCATAAGAAAATCTCTGAGAAGGTCTTCAAGAATCCCATGTCACCTAGATTTACCTAATTTGATTTGACAGTGGAACCTTTCCCTTCTCACTCTGCAAGAGAAATAGCATGTTAGCATTTTTTTTCAGAGCCAGTATTTTAGAGAATGCATTTTGGGGAATGCTGGACCAGGTAATCTTATAATCTTAAATCCAGAGAATTAATAAAATATTAGTTACAATAAGAGATTTGAATATGAAACCCTAGAGAGGTAACATAGGATTCAGAGTAGTAATCTGAATTACTGAATTAATTTTTTTACTGTCGTTATTTATGTTTAAAATTTCACTGATTTATTAAGCAAATGTTATTGTTGCTGTTCTTAAACTAATTTATAAGAAACATAGCCAAAGTCATTATTTAGAAAACATCTGTTAGAAAGAAGATTGAAGCAGCAATAATTAAAGTGAAGAATTGAGTGTTTAAATACAACATATACCCTTTTAGTCCTTCCTTTTTCTCAACCACATTACTAGGTGCTGGGGATGCAAAGATGACTAAAATATGTATGAGCACTGTCTCTCAAGAAGATATTGAATAATGTCTTCCTATGTCAGGGGAAAACATGGCTTTTCTTGATAAATCTGAGTGAAAAAATAAAGTGGATTTTTTTTTTCTCCAGAATTCCTCAGATTTTTCTGGAATGTATAGATTCAGATTTAGCTGTTTGTTGAGTGGCAATTGAAGACTTGTTTTCTAGGCCTTATGCTTAATTAATTTATATTTGAAATTTGATTTGGGTGGTAACGTAATTTTGGAAATTTGCAAAGCTGAGTTTTTGACAATATATATTTTATTTTGTTTCTGGTGAAGTATACTCAATGTTATATTTAAATAAAATTCTGCATGATAATCTAAGAGAAGGCTCCTTTCCTTCCTTTTTGTGGGTGGTTACCGCTCATCTCCCTAGCAGTTGGTGCTCCCCAAGGGGAGAAGGAGGATGAGAGAGCGAGCTATTTTTTGCAAATCTTTTTGATTGCATGTGAAATGTAGAATGGAAATGAGCCTGTCTGTTTTTAATTTTTTTTATGGGCTATGACGTTCTAGTGAAGACCCATACTGGAAAAAAAATTAAAAACAGGGAACTCCAAGTTTGTCAGACATTTCACATGCAATCAGATAGAATTGAAGTTAAGTGACTTTCTCTTCCACTGTTGTCACTTGATGATGGCAGAGACTTTAAAAATTCTCTTCTTATTTATATGCCTTGCAAGCAAGAAAAAGCCCTTTGGATCAAGACATTTAAAAAATATTTCCCTAAACTCTAGGCTTTATGGTCCACATTAACACAAAAAATTGTTGCTCTCAGTATTTGCATTAAATTTTGAAGAGTTGATAAGATACTCTTTAGTTTTTTTATGTGCTTAAATAATGCTAATAAAATACACATGAATTCAACAATTAAAAATTTATAATACAAATGAAAGATAGAAAAGTAAAATGTGGCTTCTGTCATTCATTCGGGTGGATTATTAATGGATGTTTCATCAGGATGAATGTAGTGCTAAACCTCTATTGTTTCCCATCAAGAAAATAATGTAGCTTCATGAATGAGATTTTACTGTTAAGGTTAGAATTTTAATTCACATTAATAATCTTTCAGTACTGTGAAAAATACATTTACTCCCCTTGACTTACAGTAAGAAAGTGTTTGCACGTTTTCCCCCTTAATTTTAAAACTGCGTTACTTCTCAGTTCCCCAATTTCTCCCTTTTCAAATCTGAACCTACATTTTATCCGGATTTTTGTTTGTTTGTTTGTTAAATTAGCTGCTACTCTTACATGAAAGACTGCATACTTTTCATCAGGATAGGGTAATAACCACCTTGACTTGTACACATTTGATCATATTATATCTATTGGGATGTCTAGATGTAGTTTTCTATTTGGATCTTTTCTGGCACCCTGTGAATGCTGTTGCTATTAGTTATTTGAGTTTTCTATATTTCATTTATAAGCAGATATGATTAAATCTAGGTGGGAAAATTTTAAAGTGTTAACATCCTTTTTGTTGACTCTCTTTACACAAAACTTTGCACATACCTTTACTGTAAGACTGCACATTGTATAGATTGTTTGTCTTATCTTTCCTGCTAAAATATGTGTTCTCCTAGAGCAGGAACACCACCTTATTTATTTTTAACTTTCCAGTGCTCATGACAGTTCCTGATTCACTGTAGATGTTTAATAAATAGTTGTAGAAAGTATAAATTAATATTAGGCTCAACAGTTTTTATCTTCAAAGAATTTGCAATGTGTTTGGGAAAATAAAGCAGAAATGAATGAAGATGTTTGAGAATAATTGCATAATACTGTATTTGCCCATTTAAGCAGTACCTTGCAGAGTAAATACACTAATACTAAAAGTGCTAATAGAGGTGAATTTATCAGGATGTGTAGCCTTGGAAGGAAAACTTGCTTGACAACATCTTCTGAGTGTATTTATTCAAACCTTCAGTATGAGAACGATACTGAAGGCCATTTTTATCATTCAAGTATGCACCACTAAAACATATGGTCTTGCTTAATTCAAGAAGTTTACAATGGTATGTTGCATGCTTATAATGTCCATTGATGTTAATTAGAACTCTGTGCATACGTCTATGGAATATAATTGAAACTGATCTTGTGGAATTGTCTTATGTGAAGTAATAGTAAAACAGCAAGAAGGCATTAAATGTGAATATTATTATGACAGATAAAGATATGATTTTTCTTACATATAGGAAAGAATAACTCTTTACCTTAAGAAGAAACAATTTTTTTTTCTGAGTCCTAGAATTCATAGGTTTATTTTTGTGTGTGTTATATTTAGGGCTCGGAGAACAGATGAAATTAAACTGAAACAAAATGTAAAAATTAAGAATGTTTTTAAAAAATAGAACAGGTACTAATTTTATACTTTCTTTGGTTATGGACGTTTCCTGCCAGGGCCAGAAGATTACTCTGAAGGGGAGGGTTATTGGAGTGTTTCAGAAGGGCAACAGCATTGTCTGGTCGAAGAGTTTTTTGCTCTCCAGGCTCATCCAATATTCATCACCAGAAACAGCCATCGAGTATCCTCTTACATATGACTCCAAGTTGAGAATGATGACCTATAGTGTAAAGAGGATGGCTTTAAGTAGACAAAGCAAATTAGCAGAACTTGCACTCTGATCATACATTGAAAGTTCAGCCAGAAAAATACTTTCCAAGAGCTATTTTGAGGGTAGCACTTTGCTAAATGGATATTCACAAAACTTTCTCTTGGAAGTAAAAATGTAATGCTAAACAATGTCTGTATTAAGATATGTAGTTGTAAACTTCCTGGTTTAAAAGCATATTCCTTATATATTTAAATTGTTGCTTATCTATTCATATTCAGGTTTTAGCACTTGCACTGAGGTTACCTGTCTCTGTCTCTGCCACTGGAATATGAACTTGTTAGTGTTTACATCTCTTGCATTGGTCGTTTCTGCCATGTGTTCGGAAAGCTATTCCTTCAGAGATCAGCACAGACACCTTCCTCTCCTTCAGGAGAGGAGAGGCTTTGCTCAAATATCACCTCAGTGAGACTTCCTTGACCACTGTATTTAAGATTATAATCCTTATTCCTTTCACTCCCAGTCCTCTAGTTTTCCTTTTTCCTTCCTGAATACTTACCACCTTCTAAGAGACTATGTAATTTACTTACTTGTTTTCATTGTAGTTTGTCTGTCTTCCCTTGCTCCTGCTGGAATGGGAGCTCCAGGAAAGTAGAACTTTATTTTGTTCTCTGGTATATCCTAAGTACTTAGAATAATGCCAGCAGATAATAGGTTCTCAATAAATAATTAGTGAACTAATGAATATATCTTACTTAGCATAGAGTCTGGCACTGTATAAACACTCAACATTTTTGATGACTTAGGCAAACAATTTAAGAAAAAAATCTTGTATCAGTGGTCCTCAGAGTAAACCCTGCAGCTCTAGTTTTGTGGAAACCAGAGGACTGAAGCAAAAGTGTCCTGACATATGAGTTTGTATGTTAATCTCAGGAATGTTTTTCCTTTATATGTCTACTTTGAGAGAAAAATCAGAATTGGGTATGGTTCTACAAATATAGAGCTTTTCTTCCCCCATGCTTTTTAGTTTTATCTTAAAGCCTTTATTGAATTACTAGAATGCAAACAAAAAATGATAGTTATGGTATATATTTTACATTTTATTCTAAAAATGTACTAGGTTTGGCTTTTCCAAATGGCCAATTATTTAGAAATTCTAACACTATACTATGCCTGAAGTAAAAATTTGCTCAGTTTTCCAGTGACAAACTAATAACCAGCCAAATTTACAGTGAAAAATAAAGTATACCACCTTTAAATAAAGCAGCAAGATATTTCAACATGAACTTTACTGTTTTAACCTACTAAACTCAAAGCAAAACAAGATATTCTTATCTCTTATTCATTTATTATCTTGGGAAAATATTTAATAGTTTCATTTTTTTCTGATCCTAGAACCAAAATTAAAGTTATGGGATCCTTAGGTTTTGTTTTGATTTTTCACATCGAAATGTAAAATTTATGACTTGAAAGTACTCTAAGATTTAGGTAACAGATCTAATTTACTTCTTAACAGGAAGTTAAAAAGCCTTTCAACGTTTTATAGACTTTGTGAAAATCCTGTATGAAACTTGTCACTGACCCTATGTTGAAGGAGTAAATACAGGGAAAAGAGACATTGGCTAATAGAGGAATGTAACTTTTCTAATGTACTGAGGTGATTGTTACTTTTTGCCCCTTATTATTTTGTTAATTTTTAAGCTGAAAGTTATTGTATAGTTAGAGAAGAAAGAAAAAAGTTGTTACATAATTTTTCCTGACAGAAAATATGATGATTGGCTGGGTGCAGTGGCTCACGCCTATAATCCCAGCCCTTTGGGAGGCCGAGGCGGGCAGATCACCTGAGGTCAGGAGTTTGAGACCAACCTGGCCATTATGTTGAAACCCAATCTCTACCAAAAATACAAAAATTAGCCAGGTGTGGTGGTGGGCGTCTGTAATCCCAGCTACTCTGGAGGCTGAGGCTGAGGCAGGAGAATCGCTTGAATCTGAAATGCAGAGGTTGCAGTGAGCTGAGATCACACCACTGGACTCCAGCCTGGGTGACAGAGTGAGACTCCATCTCAAAAAAAAAAAAAAGAAAGAAAGAAAGAAAGAAAATATAGCAACTATGGGTTTTGCAGTTAGACAGCCCTGGGTTTGATATGTCTACTTTCTGTTTGTCCTTAATAAGGTATGTTATAACCTCTCCAAGCCTTAGTTTCTGTATCTGTAAAATGGGCATGACAGTCACTTTCTAGAATTATTGAGAGGATTAAATGTATTTATGTGAAAGTGCCTAGACATGTGCCTGGCATGTAGAAGAACTCCAACTTTATTTTCTTTTTTATTTTCTTTCTTCATTTCCTACTTTAATCATTTAAAAAAAAAGATAAGGTGTGAGGAAAATACTGTTCCCAGGGAATTATTATAGAAAAAGAATTACCAATAAAAAATTGCTGCACACTAAATACTGGACCTGGCCATCTTTTAAAATACAATTTTAACCTCAGAATTCACTGTAATCAAAATGAAGTAAGTGCTAATGGCTGTGATCCTTACAGCAGATCTTTGAGGGTAGCAACCCATAACGAAGGTGACTTGCTTCAGGTCACGTGGCTGGGAAGCAGGTAGAGCCAGAAAGCAAACTCTTGCCGTATGTTTATTTGTACTAATAGCAAGAGCTTCATACTGGGGCCTCGAAACAATACTGGCCTTGAGGCAACAACACAGGACAAGCCTCGATATAAAAAGAGACTTTGGGCATATTTTAATAAATAAAATATCCTTGGACTGGCTTCACGATGGATCTGATCTATCCCAAAGTTACTCTGTAGGGAACAGTATTATGATTAGATACAAAAATGGCAATATTATCTCCTCAAATATGTACTTTTGTTACATGTGTATGCACACACACTCACTTGTGCCTTCAAAAGACACTATTAAACGTTTAAATATAGGGAAAAATATTTCCCAAACATACTTCTAAGCCAATTTAGAGGTCATTGAACAGATGTCATAGAATACTAATGTTAAATTACCCTGTGTAATAAGAAAATTACAGTACCTGAGTGAAGATAGTAAAGGGAAACCATCCAATGAATTACTCTAGAATTTCAAAATGAAATGATTTTTTCAAGATTGACAGTGGCACCATATGACTTTAGAAAAGTGAGTCTGATAGGGAGAAGGGAAATCGGAGACAAAAGTGAAGCTTTTCTGTGTTTATATATGCCAATATTTGATTCTGATGGTAGAAAGGCTAATGTAATGGTATAGCTTTAAGTTGTCCAGGAAGTAAATTATTATTAAATGATGTGGCAAGACACTTATTAAAATCTAACTTCTCATTGAATTGTTTAATGTAAAATCACAATGGTTGTTTCTAGTCTACATATATTTCCTTTCGGTATTAGATATACTTAAAAAACCTAATTATTTTGAGAATATGGTATAACCAAAGAGTGAAAACGTACAAAAGTTGACAACTTTAAATAATCACTAGTATTTCTTAAAGGAAAAACCTCACTTACAGTTAGGAAACAATATTTATACTTAAGGTTGAAAAGCCAGGATGTAGAAAAATTTTGCTAATTTGGAAGGTGACCTTTAAGTGCACCAAAACCAAATAATTTGTAGGCTATGACATAGGGCACATTCCTACAAAATTTGTGTGAATACTGCTTTAGTGGTTCTTGAAAGACAAACAAAGAAAGCTGGAATGAAATCTTTATTCTCCTCCCAAATAAGACGGAGACTAACGAAGGAGTACAGCAGCACTCTTTCAAGGCTTGCCATTAAAACGAGGTCTCTGTAGCACAGTTAATGAGATGTTTCATAGTGGAAAACAATCTGTTTTTAAGAATGTTTAGATCAAAAGTAATTTCTAATCTATGAAATAAAGTCTCTTCAATACCCTTCATTCACTAGTAAAGCTTTTATGTTTGTATTATTTACTTCAATCAGATGTTTTCAATTTTACCTTTTTTTCTTGTACAAATACTTGACATGGTTCATCAATACTGACCAACAGTTTTATTCTCTTTCTTCAGAAAAGAGAGATTCATGAGAGAGGGAGAATGAAAAAGAGAGAAACATCTTTGCCTAAACGATTTGCAAGCATCTGTGTTTTAAGCTACTTTTTATGAACACTCCTTAGTAAATGACTCAAGGTAAAAAAGCAGAAAAGCATCCAATGTTAGGAAATTGCAATCCAATACCATGTAATTTAAACCTGCAGTTGCTTCTCTTGTACTAAATGACATACAGATGGGTAGCTTAGTTCTCTCAACTTTGGGAACACAATTGGTCTTTTTGTATGAATGAACATATATTAACAAAAATATTTTGGATAGAATTGTTTGATTTTAATTGTACATATTTTAATTATTTATGACATTGAAAAGAATAATTTTAACCAAGTCATTTTGTCATGTTAAGTTTGCAGTTAATGATTTTGTGACACTATTAACTAAGATACAACCCTTCCAACAAATAAATGAAAATAAAATCATTTTTAAGAAGTCTGTACTGAATTGAGCAGAAACTCACCTATCGCTGTTGACTGATTATTTAAGAAAGGGCCACTTTGCATTCAAGCTATTGAGAGGCTTGTTCTGATAGGACAGACATTTTTCAGGGAAACATTTCCACCTAACCCGTTGATAACAGTAAAAATACAAGTAGTAGGTATTTGGATAAAGTGTAGGATAAGACAGGGTCCAGTGAGATGAGAGATCAACATGCCAGGAGTGACATGCCTGCTGTGCCTGTGGATCTTTCCAGGCCAGGGAAGGGCCGAAGTACTTGTGGAGGGTCAGCAGAGGTGCTGTCTGACAACCTGCAGGCCCACTCCAAGGTGTATCTTGCTCTTTGGCTCTGTCTTGCTCTTTTGCTGCCTCCATTTTCTCTTGTGGAGAATCAGTCACTCTCTCTTGGTGGCCCTGATTCTGCAAGCTGATATCCTTCTTCAACCCCACAGTCAGGGTAACTGGCTAGATAATGTTTTCCTAGTTTAAGGTCAGTGATCTCATACTATGACATTAGGTACCTTGAAAGTTAAAAAAGCGGGAAGCATTTCCACTCCTAAATCATATTTCTTTATATTTCAAAAGAAGTTGCGTTTACTATTTGGGAAACTAAGCAAGCTTTCTTGTAGTAATTTCAAAACATGGCAAAAACTCTCTACATTTAGGACCATCTGCAGGCTTCTTTCCCACTGTGATGGATGGCAAAGAAAAGCAATTTTATTGCAGTGAGTAATGGCTACCCTGTCCTGGAGTTATATTTCTTTTCAGTCATTTGCTCATGTAAAATAAAATACTACATATAAACAGGTGTTGTCTGAACATTTTACTGCAGGCTGTATAGGTTGAAATAAAAGCTGCCATTGTTATCAGAATCACGTTAGAATTATTTCACCATTCAAATACAGTTAATCAGTGAAGTCTTCCTAGATGTACTTTGCAAAAAGAAAATGTAGGTTTCTAAAAATCATATTCACGTTTCCTTTTTCCTTTGTCTTTCTCCTTTTCTATTTTTCCCACTCTTTCTTTGGAACTTCTTGAATCTGCATTAGTGAAAGTGCCTTCTCCTATAGTTTATCGAAAGTTTCTTGCTGCCCATTTAATATGGTAAGATACAGTCTTTGATGAGATATACAGAATCTTTATACTTTGAAGGAGTATACAGAATCTAGTGAAGTTTCTGATGCAATCATGGAGAACAGTAATTCCTGGTCGTAGAAAAAAATATTTTTAGAGCTCATAAAATAGGATGGTAGTTAAATCATCCACAATGGAAATTGAATTTTGATGGTTTCAGGCTATTCTACTAAGTTGCAAAATTATTGCAGACTTATGGTTTAACTTAATATGCCCATCATTTTATATATACAGTGTAAATGTTTGTAAATTATGTTTTGAATTTATTTGGAACAAAAAGGATTTCAGGATACTGGGAGATATAAAGCATGTATCTTGTGAATGATCAATGAGTTTTTAGTATCACATGCTAGAGACTTTGGCTATAGCATATTGTCACTGCTCCAGTGGAATAATCTGAATCTTAAGAAACATTCTTTTTAAACTTAGAGAAATAATCAGCTGCAGTTCAGGTAAGCATTTCCAGTGCATTAGAGACTGGTCTGGTCATTGACAAGTGACTGCAGAAGCTGCACTGTGGCGGCCAGCCAAAGCAATTATTTAGGATTCAAGCTAAAAAGCCTTCTTCTCCCATATCCTCTCTCTTTTCAGGGTCATGTAGGGATAAAAAGAACTGTAAGGTGGTCTTTTCCCAGCAGGAACTGAGGAAGCGGCTAACACCCCTGCAGTACCATGTCACTCAGGAGAAAGGGACCGAAAGGTAAGGTGAGCTTTAATAAAAAGTCATTAAATAAGAGCTAGATTTCTTCTCCCCCCGACCCCGCAATCCTCTTCCTTGCCAATTAATTTAAAGCATTCTATACTTGCTAAAGTCTACAAATTAGTATCCTTGAAAAGGTTAAAATGGTATTGTTTAGGTTAAGACTAAGTTTTATTTGTTCTTTTCTCCATTTAATGAACACTCCATATCTGATATAAAGTCACAAGGCTTTTGTTAAGGGCCTGTTTTTAGTTTACTACAAAATGTGTGGAAGTAATAGCGATTTAGGTACATTTTTTGGGAAGACATCACAGTAAGCAAAACCATGAGGGACTTGGCACTATGCCAGGATGCTGAAATTTTGAAGGTGGCCATTGTAAGTATAGACATTTTGGCTGCAAAAAGAAGGTAGCATAATTTAGTTCTTTTCTACCCCACTCCAATTTCTTTTTGAAGCACATGTGGAGAAAGTATTTATTGGCTCATTTGTGGTTGGAATGTCAAAAATTTTCAATAACTGCCCTCACATGGCTTTGGTCCTTGGAAGTTCGCCCTAAGTCCTGAAAAAAAGAATTTGTTCACTTCCAAGACTGTTTTTAGTGAATAAAGCCTCTCTCAGCTGATTCCAGCTCAAAGGTAACTTGCCAAGGTCCAACGACTTTGTTGTCTAATTTATACCGTGGAGCTTGGCGTAAGACCGTAGCTTACCTCTGATCCAAATTTATTAATGATGTAACTTCTTGTTTTCATTCATGAACTGAAAGAGCTCTCTACTACACATGGGATCCCTGTTAACAGGCAACACTCTCTTCCTGCCACAGTATCTACTGTTTACTGAATTTACCAAATGTTGAATCTCTGACGGAGTCCACCCTTAGCATACAATGAGCTAGCAGTGGACTTTAGTCTCAGCTTGCGAGGATTTCTATCCATTCTGTTGTGTACATGACTAGCAAAATGATTTAATGCACACAAACAACCAGAGATTAGGTCATTCTTAAAAATTCTGTTTATAAAAAAATTGGACCTCATAAAGAGGGTGAAAGGATAATAAAAACAAGCTGCAGAGCACATAGACTTTTTGTTGGGCTAGCACAGCTGATTTGTATTAGCTGAATGACCTCCTAGCCTTTAAGATTGTTAACTTAGAAAAATATTCCCTTAAAGCTGCAATATTCCTTTTCAAACCAAAAAATAAGACTCCTTCCACTTGAAGTCTTGGACTCTTCTGCATTTTCTGGTATATACTCTTGCACCCTGTAAAGTAGCAAAATCTTATGTAATGTTCCTTCTGTGAATCTAAACTACAGGCTTTTTTTTAATAGAAAAAAAATCTTTTTCTAAGCATTACGTAACTAGATGGCTTTTTTTTTTTTATGTAACCTGCACTAGTTTGTAGTAGTTATATGCACATTTTATTATATAGATTTGAAATGTATTAGTAAAGTTCAGATTTCCATATGTTTTGTTTGTTTTCATTCTAGGACAAAAAGCCCTTGAAAGATTTGTTAGAGAAATATATTTTAAGCAAATACATTCTGTAAGAAATAATGCTAACTTTAATTTTTTCAATGATCTGTTTATTATTTATCAGTGCCTTTGAAGGAGAGTACACACATCACAAAGATCCTGGAATATATAAATGTGTTGTTTGTGGAACTCCATTGTTTAAGTAAGTATGTTGAAAACCTATAGGTATGGCTACATCACAGACGGCAGCAAACTAGTTATTGCTTGTTCGTCTTAGAATCTTTCCATTGCTGAATTTTCTTCTGTTTGTTTTTCTATTACCATTTACCCCCAACGAAATAAAAGTAATTATTGATTTCATGGTAAATTACCAGTGTGACAGACTGGCTGATTTTGTACTACTTGGATCTTTAAAATACCCAACATTAACTTGTTCATATTAATAACCATGGTGCTAAGCAGAGCTATGAAAGATATTTTGGCAAGCATAGAAATGTTTATGCATTTACTGATTTTTCAAACCTTCAAATGATGGCCTTAAATATTTATTGGAACATAATGAAAAGTTCTTCATGTATATCCTTCATATTGAATAATATCCACCAAGTAGATTATACTTTTGCAATGAAGGGAAATACCTGTATTGAATGTAACATGGGAACATACCTTTACATAGGTAAGCAAATTATGTAATATGAGGTTAACAGTTTTTGCATAGTTTCAAAATCTTTATTTTAAAGATCCCAACAGTTTACCATAAAATAGGCAGCACACTGGACTTTCTGACTAAAATAGTTCATTCAGGTAGTATATTCTGGAGATTATGGATGTTATTCAAGAAAGGAAAATCTTTACTGAAAATTTATTTATCTAGGGGGAGAAAATTCTAGAAGCCCTATGCTTCCCATGGGTTGCTGACTTGGGGGAATAAAAAGGCAGAAACCTTAATTGGGAGTAAATGTCATTGGCCAGGTATGGTGGCCCAGGCCTGTAATCCCAGCACTTTGGGAGGCCAAGGTGGGTGCATGACTTGAGGTCAGGAGTTCAAAATTAGCCTGGCCAACATGGTGAAACCTCATCTCTACTAAAAATACAAAAATTAGCCAGGCGTGGTGGTGTGTGCCTGTAGTCCCAGCTACTCAGGAGGCTGAGGCAGGAGAATCACTTGAGCCCGAGAGGCGAAGGTTGCAGTCAGCCAAGACTGCGCCACTGCACTCAAGCCTGGGTGACAGAATAAGATCCCGTCTCAAAAAAAAAAAAAAAAAAAAGTAAATGTCATTTATTTAAAACAGAATTACAGAGTTTCTTAGGGAAATAAATAAACAAAGATCTGATACTTATAGCTAAAACACATTTAATATCTCTCCATAAGTGTTTTTCTTTTAAAAAAGCCGCATTTACCGATTTTCCAGAAATAACAGGAAACAGTGGTTTCCTTGAAATTAAAAAAAAAAAAAAAGATTTAAAACGTTTCTTACATTGCACAAACCTTATTGAACATTAGCATTGGTTGAGAATCTGTTCTGAATTCTTATGTATTCCTCCTGTTAAAAAACCGACCCTTCAAATTGTCACCCATTTCCTCTCAGAAAACACACTCCTTATATAATATTTCAACACCTTTAGCTTGTGTCATAATAGTTGATATAACACTTAAGATAGTTTTTGCTGAGCCACGTTAAACTTGTTAATATCCCAAATGGTAAAAATTGGCCACATCCCCTTTACTTTTTGATTCAGATTCTCCATCCCCTTCCCTATCATGTGATTCACTAAAGTATGGGATCTAAAGAAAACTTACTGTTTTAAATAAGAAACAGAACCACTGTAAATGAACGATTTAACCCATGTGAGATTTTTGAGTCACAAATCCTAAAAGCAAGACTCTTATCCAAACATAGATGCTAGTGAGAGTCAGGTTTCACATTTGATGTGATATTGCCTCTATTTCATCTACTTCTATACTTACAAGGAGAACTTTTATTTTCCACATTTATAAGGAATGTGATTTAATACTTTTATTCTACTTTTTTCTAATTTTAATTGTTTGCTTCTTTTTACTTGTTTTCTTGTCTATTTTGGGAAAAAATTCCTTGCTGTATCCTTCACTGGAGAATGTAGTCGAGTAGCTCATTGGTCTAGTGCCAACTTCTGTATGTGCATTTTCCTGAAACTGATATGTCTGAATGTCTGTGGTTGGCTGGTCTTCCTCCTATTTCCTCTATCATGAACACCCTTCTCCCACTTCACAAAAGATGACATATCTTTCACCCAGCCCAGATCTTACCACGTATTGCCCTGGGGTACAATCTCCAGGGCATCAAACAAAATGACAGTTCGGGAACTTTAAAGAGACTCATTGAAAGCAAGGTTCAAAAGGTGTTGCTAAAAAATAGTGAAATGGGGGCCGGGCGCGGTGGCTCACGCCTGTAATCCCAGCACTTTGGGAGGCCAAGGCGGGCGGATCATGAGGTCAGGAGATCGAGACCCTCCTGGCTAACACGATGAAACCCTGTCTCTACTAAAAAATATAAAAAGTTAGCCGGGCGTGGTGGCGGGCGCCTGTAGTCCCAGCTACTCGGGAGGCTGAGGCAGGAGAATGGCGTGAACCCGGGAGGCGGAGCTTGCAGTGAGCTGAGATGGCGCCACTGCACTCCAGCCTGGGTGACAGAGGGAGACTCCGTGTCAAAAAAAAAAAAAAAGTGAAGTAATATTTCACCTTGGCAAGGCTCCTGGCACAGCACAGTCCACCTCCCTGTCTGCCTGCTTGTCTGTCTCTCCATCTGCTGTCTGTCCATTCATTTTCTACTAGCCTACTTAAGTGAGAAGGCTTCCATGAGTACATGTATTCATTTTTTTTTTTTTTTTTTTTTTTGAGACGGAGTCTCGCTCTGTCGCCCGGGCTGGAGTACAGTGGCTGAATCTCAGCTCACTGCAAGCTCCGCTTCCCGGGTTTACGCCATTCTCCTGCCTCAGCCTCCCGAGTAGCTGGGATTACAGGCGCCCGCCAACTCACCCGGCTAGTTTTTTGTATTTTTTTAGTAGAGACGGGGTTTCACCGTGTTAGCCAGGATGGTCTCGATCTCCTGACCTCGTGATCCACCCGTCTCGGCCTCCCGAAGTGCTGGGATTACAGGCTTGAGCCACCGCGCCCGACCTCATATCTTTTTTCAAACGAACAAAAATGAAATAAATGGAAGTCGTTTTTTCAGACACGGAATACATCTGATTTGGTTGATTCATTTGACAGTGAGGACTGGCTTTGTAGATTATATGGAGGACTTCATCTGCTCAGTGATCTAAATATGTATCTCTAAGGTTTTGACAAATCTACATTTTAAGTATGTATAAAATACACAAAACACCAGAAAATTAATCTTCTGCAATTTAAAGAATTTCTGATAAGACATTTTAACTTAATTTAAAATGTATGAGCTGGGCGTGGTGGCTCACGCCTGTAATCCCAGCACTTTGGGAGGCCGAGGCGGGCGGATCACGAGGTCAGGAGATGGAGACCATCTTGGCTAACACGGTGAAACCCCATCTCTACGAAAAATACAAAAAAATTAGCCGGGCACGGTGGCTGTTGCCTGTAGTCCCAGCTACTCGGGAGGCTGAGGCAGGAGAATGGCATAAACTCGGGAGGTGGAGCTTGCAGTGAGCTGAGATGGTGCCACTGCACTCCAGCCTGGGCGACAGAGCAAGACTCCCTCTCAAAAAAAAAAAAAAAAAAAAAAAAAAAAAAAAAAAAAAAAAAAATGTACGAGGAAGCATGTATCAGTCAGCACCCAGTCAGGACACAGAATACACAGTATTTTGAACAGTAAGGTTTACAGAATTATGAACTGTAAGAGAGGATTGTGGTAATAAGGGGTTGGGTAGTAAGAAATGAAGAGAAATTCTAAAGAATACAGAAATAGCAGATATAAGAAACAATCATGACTCCTAGGACTGAGATAGACAGCCAAAGAAATCCTCTGCACCCCTCCGTACACACAGGGCTGAGGACTAAATCTTGTTGAAGAGGGCATGGCTGTAGCCACTAAACATCAGAGAAGTTGTTATGGTGCCATGATGGTGCAACTTGCTGGAGCTTTCCTGAAATCTGAAATTTGCTGGAAATTTACCCTCTGGGAAGCTGGGGAAAGCAGTTTGCAGGGTGTCTCAGTGGAGACGCTCCACTACCAAACCATCTGAGTGGAGTGCCAGGGGAAGCTGCTGGCCTCTGGCTGCTGCTCATCGCTGTGCACAGAGAGCAGCACTTGGCACTGAAGAAGCCACTCATGTAGCTGGGAAGCAGAGTATGCTACCTAAGCTGGAGGCAGAAGGAGCTGTGTGCTCTGCAGGAGTTGGTTGCAGGAAAAGCTGCATACACGGGAGGAGATGGGTGCAGGAGAATCCAGTCATGTAACAGGAGTCTGGCACTAGAGAAGCTGCCCTCATTGCAAAAGCCTGCAAGCAGAGAAACTGCATGGGCTGTGGGATCTGGATGTGAAAGATGCTGCAAGCACTGGAGAAGCTTATTAAGCAAGCATCCCGAAACCAGAAAGGAAAGGCCTTTTCCTCCTAGAGTCTGCCTCCTGTGCCCTCAGCTGGCAAAGTTAAACATCATGCTGGCTGACAAAGAAAAAGATATTTAAAGGGCCCAGCCCCATTTTAGCAGAGCAGGCAAAGAAGATGGGTTTAGAGGTGAGAGGCTCTAACTTTATTTGATAACTGGCACAAAAAGTCTATTTTTTTATATCAAAAGTATTTTAGGGGTTCATGAGCAAAAGTTTCAAAACCACTCACTAGTGTGGTAAATTAATGTTGTCACTATCAGGGGCCCTGTAGGTAATTGGTTTTATGCTTTGAACAAAAGTGTAGGAAACAATTGAGGGGTATGTGTGTGTGTATGTGTGTGTGTGGAGTTTCTATTTGTTAGAAAGGAGTGAGGGTAGAAAACCAGACAGAACAAATTAACTAGAAGAACCATATGACAAATAATAGTGGGAGGGAAATAGATAAAAGAGAAGAAATAAGAACAGTGCTGAATATGAAGTATCTAATCATTATGAAAAGATAATTTCCCCCACTGCTATTTCTGTTATTTTATTCACACTTAAAGTATATGTGTGTGTCCATGCACATACGAGCATAATCCTCATCATTTACTTGACTGCTGTGTGTATTTTACTTCCTCACAAAAAAGGCTATTCAATTATTCTCATTTCATTTTCAAACTTGTACTCTAAATACATTCCCTCTCTGAACAATATACTGCTTTCTTGCTGCTTACCAAGTACAAGAACCTCATTCACAACCTTCTTATAAACCAAATGTATAATTTATTCCATGGTTCACATTTTCTTCACATTCACAAATTTTACCAAGCTAGTTTATTTCTCATATAGTACTACTGACTTTCAGTTAGTAAATTAACTGACAGAAGTAAGAATGTTTTCTCCTCTGGTTATTTGAACTTTTAAAACTTCATAAAGTGAATTTATTGCACATTAGATAAACCAAAGAAAGCACTGGGAAAATAATTCAGAAAGTATTTTTGACCATTTATATTTTGCTTTGGTTGACACTTTCCTAGGTATTGTAGAATAAATAAAATAAATTTATGAAATTTTTTTTTCCTCAACATACTTACTTTTTTGGCATAGTAAGAAAAACACAACAAACCATTATAAAATATGACAAAATAATGCTAGTGTCTCTCTGAATGTGCCTGTGTGAAGTGCGTTTATATATAATAGGAAGGAATATGACTACATCACAGTCAGGCAAGATTTCATGGAAGAGATGAGAACACACTTTACCAGGCCAAGAGAGGGGTTCAGTTTTTCCCAGGTGGAGGATGCCTAGTAGAGAATGCCATATGAAAAGAGGTATCAGAGACAGGATCAAAAGTGGATTTTCCAAGGACATGGAACACTAGTCCAATAGGAGTGGGCAGGTGGGTTATGTTGGGAGTAATGGGAGATATGGCTGGGGAGTTACAGGGGACCAATTAAGGAAGTCCTTGGATGCCAGAGAAGGCATCTAAATTCCTACTAGAAATCTTTTAAGCCTTGGAATATTTTCCTCCATAAAGCCCTATCTGATCCTTCTAGTGTGAACTTGGGTATCCCTCATCTCTGCTCCATAGCACTTTGAATGCACTTCCATCATTGCAATTTCTACTTTGTTTTATAATTATCTGCCTATGTGCTTGTCTGCCCTCTAGGAGTGAATTTCACAATGGCAAGGCCATACCTCAGTCATATGTGTATTTATAGCCCCTGGCTACATAGTGATCACCAAATACTTAGTTGTTGATCACATGCATATCTGAACTTTGTTAGATAGATAGTGAAGAAATTTTGAATAAGGTAATAGCATGATGAAAATGAGATGTAAGCCATAACAGTGCAGAAGATAGATTCTGGGAGTGAAAAAAGGAGGAAATAGGGATGTTAATTAACAGCGTCAGTGGGAACTCTTCTTTTTCCTTGTTAGCTGATAAACTTCAACACTATGCATGTCCAATCAGCTTCTGATAATTTTGTTTGAGACCTTGAAGAACCACATAGGACATTTTAATATTTTGTATACACTTATTCAGCAGGCCTTGCACTGAATAGCTCATTTTCTATAGATTCACTAATGATAATGATAATAATGCTAAAACAATAGCTAACACTTATACAGCACTTACCATATGCCAGGCGTGGTTCTTAGTGCTTCATGTATATGAACTCATTTAATTTTCACAACAACACATTTTATAGATGAGGAAACTGAGAGAGGATAAGTAACTTGTGAAGATCACACAGCCAGTATACAAATGGATTTGCAATAGTAGCACTCAAACATTTAAAAAAGAAGTAAGTTAAAGAATTATAGTAGAATGAAATTTTAATATTTCATTTTAATCACTCTTGGTTATTTCGCTTAGCATCATTGGAACAAATGGACCACAAACAAACATGCACACACTCACATACATACATCTCTCAATTGTTTGAAAAATCTGTTTGTCATAGTATTTAAGTACTTAAGTTGAAAATTGAAAAGTGTCTCAATGTGGGAAGGGCTAGCACAAATGTAATGAGATCCATCATGGCAGGTCGTCAAGAAGGACTCAGTTTCAGGCAGGTTATTATCTATCCTTAGGGAAGTCCCTTGGAATCCTGACAGGCAAATGGAGCCAATGTTCAGGAAGTCATCAGGCCATTCAACATCTGGGAGCTAGGGCAGCAGCTGGATTTATGGGCAAGATTTTAGTAATTGAAACTGGGAGGTCATTTTATTTTCACTTATTGACTCCCTGTCACATTTTCTCAAATAGCTGCATTCCAAATTTTCACTGTCTTTTTTTTTTTTTTTTTTTTTTTAAATCCTCTCTCTACATTTTTTGAGAAGGTTGATGCCAACTGACACGAACTATTGTAAATGTCTGTCTTACTATTGGAAATTTCTGTGTCCCTTCATCTTCATCAAACAATCAGAACAGGCACTGGCTAACAGCAGCTAGTGGTGCCTGCTGAATATTAGGCCAGATGTGTGATCTCAGATTCATCACCTGTAAAATGGGGTAAATAACACCAAACAGGTGTAAAAACTAAATGCAGAAAAATGCCTCGGATATGCCAGGTATTCAACAAATGTTAAATACGAGTGACCTGTGCAAGTTTGGGGAACATATCATACTATCACAGCAGCCTAAAAAATCCTTACAATGTGAGAAAGTACAGGCTTTATTAGACAGAGTCTGTCTGTTAACAGTGGATATTAGTGTGATGAGTCACAGCTCCAGCTGTGTTGCTACATTTCAAATGGAACTCTGCTGCAAGACTGTTCACACATGCTACATTTCACATGAGCCTCCTGTGCAATTTTATTTTAGGCTACCAGAAAATTTAAGCCATTTTTCAGCCCTTTAAGAACATATGCCCTTTCACTGAGGAAATTCCAGTCCAGTGCCACACACAATTCACTCAACTGTGCTACTCCATGCATCCTATTCCATTCACCACTAAAAGACACTTTCAACATGAACGTTTCCCTCTGTGATGCAATTTTGTGTGTATGTATGTGTGGTGGGGGAGGATGTAAGAGCACAATGAGAAGATAGAGTTTTCCCATTTTCCTCTCCATTCAAATCCTGTCTCCTGAACCCTTTTAAAACTCTGTTTATGATATTTACCAACCATTTCAGTCACTGTGGAATTCTGTTAGGGAGAGTAACATAAATTTAACTTAGGCTTTCTTTTTGTGAAACTCTAGCTGGAAATTGCTCATAATTCCAGAAAATGTTTCTTAACTTCTAACAAAGTACATTTTACTTGAATTTTAAAAGATTTGAATTGCCTCTCACCTTATTCAAAATCCTTTAATAAAGAAAGCTTTCCAGTATAAAGAAACTGTTCTGAAATAAACTAGAGTTCTGAGTGGTGGCTTACTTAAAGTTGTGTTATAGCTGAGTAAGTAATATATTATTTTGAAGAGAATATAAAATTGACTTCTCTCAGCCCACTGACCCTTCCTGGCTTGTCCCCATACAATGATTTTTAGGAAAAGTATTTGTAATAGAGACAGTTACTTTTCCATCTTCAACTCAACTGAAAACTCAGAGAAAGACCACAGCTGGATTGGAAAAAAAGAACTTACTTGAGACAGGGAGTAAAAACATAGCCAAAGCATGACTTTAGAAGAAAGAAAAGAACATTAAAAGCATGGCATAAGAAAAGGAAAGAACAACTCCATTTGAGAAACTAGAAAACTATCGCAAGGCATGATTCAAAGTATAACACTATACAAAGATAATTATAACTGCATTTTTCTTTTTTAAAAGTTATATACACATGGAAAAGAACTGAAGCAATACATACATATAAAATACCTAGGTGTGTGAAGGTGTGTGTGTGTATTATTTGGGGAAAGGAAAGTGAGGGAAGAACAATCTTACCTTGCCTCGTATAACCTAAATAACAATCTTAGTTCTTTAGTTAATTTTCCAAATGGATTATATTTTTCACAGTGAATTAGAATGGATAGTTAGAATAAACTGGGAAACATAATAGAGAAAACTTTTAACTGTAATTCATGTACATTTATCTTGTTTGATAAACATGAGTCAGAAAATTAATATTATTCCAGTTTACAAACTTTGAAATTACTTAAAGGCAGTTTATAAAAAATCATGTACAAGTTTTAGCAAGTACTTCTGAGATAATTCACAAAGCTTTTTTTGTAAATGAATAATTCTTTTATTGAAAAATAGTTATTGAGAATTGCACAAATTTTAATCAGATAGATGTCTTCAGTATGTTTTACACGTGAATAAAGAACCCATCACATGACATTGTCAAACAAAGATAGAAGCCATCCAGCTCACCAGTTGGAAACATGGTGTCTCAAAAGTTTTAGCACAGGCCGGGCGCGGTGGCTCACGCCTATAATCTCAGCACTTTGGGAGGCTGAGGCGGGTGGATCATGAGGTCAAGAGATCAAGACCATCCTGACCAACATGGTGAAACCTCGTCTCTACTAAAATTACAAAAATCAGCTGGGCATGGTGGTGCATGCCTATAGTCCCAGCTACTTGGGAGGCTGAGGCAGGGGAATCACTTGAACCTGGGAGGCAGAGATTGCAGTGAGCTGAGATCACATCACTGCACTCCAGCCTGGTGACAGAGTGAGACTACATCTCAAAAAAAAAAAAAAAAAAAGTTTCAATACAGATTTGTTGCATAACCATAGGCAAGTTATTTTAATGTTCTATCTCATTTTTCTCAACTGTTAAATAATGAGACTAACATCAACTCTTTCTAATTCATAACCCTATCATATCAAAGGAAAGGATCACAGAAACATGCTAGAAAAGATATAAAGATGGAAGTATAAAGTAAGATTTGTAAAAACTGCCCCTTTAAATAAATGTACACAATAAGCCATAAACAGCATGCAAATCTTAAGTTCTCAAAATAAGTCAGTATAATTGGCTTTTGATGTCAACATTATTGCATATTTTATAATATATTATTTGACACAGTGATCCATCTCATCCAAAATGTTTCTGGTTTCTGTTTAATAATTTAAAAACATTTTAGTGTAGATTTTAAATTCTCCAAATTGTGTGACTTACATGAGTAACTGAGAGTTTTAATACATTCATCATTTGCAAATCTCTCTCGCCAACAAAACTATAAACTTTTTGAGATAATAGGTTATGATGTAGGACTTTTGTAGTCCCCACCTCTACTCCATTACATGGGCATTGGATTTTGCAAATCCTAGGTACTTGACTATTTGTTAAATAAATGCAATATAATCCTGATAAGAATAACAGCAGAATAAAATGATTCAAGTTGACACTAAAATGGTGGAAATGTAGATAGATACTTGGTAATGGATTCCCATAATTATTAATCCCCTACCATGTTTTCTGAATAATTTTTTTTTGTATTTTCTGGTTTCTGTGGTACAAATGCTTCTGCTGTGGGCTATTTCAAGTGCAGATATGACGTCACTAAATGTGGGATTGGGAAGTGATGTTTGGTAACACCATTACACAGTATTTCTGTAATACAGATATGACAGTTGTAAATAATGTAGTCTAATGTAGTTAAATAATTGGGAAGTGATGAATTTTGAATATTTATTATCTTTGTTTTTAATATACTACTCCTGGAACTTACTTTCAGTAGCTGCTTATTACAACAATAGCATTGCTTGCATCTGTAGAGTTCTACCTGTCTCACCTAAGGGAGTGATGACGATGTCTATGGCTACAATCTTTAACAACAAAACAGTACATAGACCAAAAAGTCACAAAAAATAGGGTCAACCACCCAAAACTAAATTAAAAGAAAAATTCATAGTCAAGCCTTTTTATTATCAAATATAAGGAAGGTTAAAAATAATGAAACTAAATCTTCATCTCAAAATGCTGGAAAAATAACAACAAAATCAATAAAAGAAAATGGGATAAAATGTCCACCTTTTTCCTCCAGGCGTTTGCCAATTCTAGGCATGAGAAGAGAGGTAAAGATTCCAAGCTGGGCGCGCTGTCTCATGCCTGTAATTCTAGCACTTTGGAAGGCTGAGGTAGGCAGATTGCCTGAGCTCAGGAGTTCGAGACCAGCCTGGACAACATGGTGAAACCCTGTCTCTACTAAAATAGAGAAGAAACTAGCCAGGTGTGGCGGCATGCACCTGCAGTCCCAGCTACTCGGGAGGCTGAAGCAGGAGAATTGCTTGAACCTGGGAGGTGGTTGCAGTGAGTCAAGAGTGTGCCACTTGACTCCAGCCTGGCGACAGAGGAAGACTCTGTCTCAAAAAAAAAAACCCAAAAAAACAAAACAAAAAAAAAACAGCTTCCAGACATTCCAGACAGAGACATACTACTAAGAAGCAGACATATGAATAGACAGGTGTTTCTCAACCTCAGCTCTATTTACATTTTGGGATGGACAATTCTTTGTGGCGGGGAGCTGCCCTATGCATTGTAGGATGTTTAGTAGCATCTCTGACCTTCCACTAGATGCCAGTAGCATTGTCCCCACTTCTTCCGCAGTTGTGACAAACACAAATTCCTCCAGACATTCTCAAATATTCCCTGGGACAAAATTGTCTCTTGTTGAGAGCAACTGAGCTAGACAACCAACAGAATGGTAAATCTAGCTGTAAATCAACAAATAATAAATCAAACACTGACTTTTAGTATTTTCTGATTTCTGTGGTGCAAATACTTCCACTGTGGGCTATTTCAAGTACAAATATGACATCACTAAATGTGGGGTTGGGAAGAGATGTTTGGTAACACCGTTACATAGTATTTCTGTAATACAGATATGACAGTTGTAAATAATGTAGTTAAATAACTGGGAAGTGATGAATTTTGAATATTTATTATCTTTGTTTTTAATATAATTCATTTAATTATAAATGTACATAATTTATTTTTAATAATGGCTATGTTTAGCAACTAGCTCAACAGGTTCTTTAAATGATAACAATAGGTTCTCCCAAGCTTCAGCACACCACTGTAATGGGGGCAAACAAAAGGTAGACCAAACTTAACAAAACCTGCAATCCAACCTCAAGTCAGCTCAGTCCCCAAATAGATTAAGGTGATCTTCCACCTCCTTTCCCCAATCTAGCTGGCTATCAGAGAGCTATCAGAGGATGAACCCTCTCTGCAAGAAGATTAAATTATCTGGAGTGCAATTTTTCATGCACAAAGCCTGGCATTCATAAAAAATTACCAGGCATACCAAAGTACAGGATCAAGGGAAATAAATTGACAAAACCAACAGGTCTATACATGGCCCAGATATACAGATATTTAAGTTAGGCTTTAATATAACTGTGATTAATATATCATAGATGACAAGATGGAGAATTTCACCAGAAAGCTGGACTCTGTTGTAAAAAATTAAGTAGTTTTAAGGCTGAAAAATGCAATAACTGAAAGTATAAACACAATAGATGAATTTAACAGCATATTAAACACACAAGAAAGTAGGACTGGCAGACAGCAACAGCAAAAAACAGGTTAGTAGAAAATATCCAGACTGAAGCTAGGAGAGCAAGAAAAAAATATAGATAAGAAATATGTTTCAGTTATAACATGGATATAATTAGAGCCACAGAAAGGGAGGGAAAAGAAGATGGGAAGGAAGCAATATTTGAAGGGATAATTACCAAGAATTTTCTCAAACTGTCAAGCTTAGAAAGAAACATCAAGTTACAGATTGAGAAAGTGCTTGAAATCTGAAACCGGATGAATAACCATATCTTGTTATCATACTGCTGAAAATCAAAGGCAAGGAGAAAATCTTAAAAACATCCAGATAAATTAACATGAAAAATAAAAAATGTAGAACTGTTAAATAAATTCAAGAGATTGATCTCTGAAAAGACTGATAAAGTTGACCATTTATGTCAAGTTAGACCATTTCTGTTAAGAAAGAAAGGAGGAAGAATATAAAACACTAGAAATGAGAATAAGCTAAAACCAAAGAGATGAAAAAAACTATTTTAATGTAAGAGAATACTATGTATAATCCAAGTATAATAAATTAAAAATCTCAGTGAGATGGGTAATTTTCTAAAAAAAAATAAGATACAAAATTTGACTCGGAAAGAGTTACAAGACCTGAATAGACCAGCAGCCTCAGAAGAAATTGAGTTATCACAAAAATAAATTATTCCTATGCTATTATAAACTGTGTCAATTAAAGAAAACAGAATAACTCTTATCAACTTATTGACAAATGTAAAGTACCCCTAAAACCAACATCTGAATAAAAGGTATTCAATCAAAGAAAAACTACAGAGCAATCTGATTTATGAAAATAAAATGCACTCACATTTTATTGCAGCACTGATCACAACAGCCAAGATTTGGAAGCAACCTAAGTGTCCATCACAGATGAACAGATAAAGAAAATGTGATACATATACACAATGGAGTAGTATTCAGGCATAAAAATGAGATTCAGTTATCTGCAACAACATGGATGGAACTGGAGTTCATTATGTGAAGTAAAATAAGCCCGACACAGAAAGACAAACATCACATGTTCTCACGTATCTGTGGGTGCTAAAAATTAAAACTGTTGAACTCATGGAGAGAGAGAGTAGAAGGATGGTTACCAGAGGCTGAAACAGTTGGGGGAAAGGGAGGATGGTTAAACGGTACAAAAAATAGTTATAAAGAACAAAAAATTGAAAAACTGAGTGAGACCTAGTATTTACTAGCACAGCAGGGAGACTGTAGCAAAAAATAATTGTACATTAAAAAAAAACTAAAAGAGTATAATTGGATTGCTTGAAACAAAGGATAAATGCTTGCAGTAATGACCCCGATGTGGTAATTATGCATTGTATACTGGTATCAAAATATCTTAGGTAACCCATAAGTATATACCTGCTATAGATCCACAAAAATTAAAAATAAAAAAGAAAATAGATGTACGAATCTTAAATAAAATGTTAGTAAAAGGAATATAGCAATATGTTGAGTAAGTAACATGTCATGACAAGGTAAGGTTTATTTCAGGGATGTACAAATGATTCAATACTGGGACATCTTAGGAAAACTATAATCATTTTAATATGTACTCATAAGAGATTTTTATACACATTCAAAATGTATTCTTTAATTAAAAAACCTCTTAGTATAAATTAATACTATGTTTCATCAAATCTAAAAAGCCATTTGTAAGGGTATAGAAGAAAAACCAAAGTGTTTTTTTCTGTTGTCTCTCACCACTCAACACTATGACAAAACAAGTCCTAGGGGAAAATGTAAGTGGGAACTTGTATAACATTGGGGTGATATAGGCCTTTCTAAACAAGATTCCCAAAGCAGAAATAAAAAGGTAAAAGACATTGGATTGGACTACTAAATATTTTACATTTCTAGAGCTCATAAACACCAGAGAGTATATTGTAAACAAACAGACAGACAGACAAAAAAACCCAGCAATGACCAAAAAGCAAACTGGGAAATACATATGCAACCCAACCCATTTGATGGACAAAAGATTCATATCAAAATCAACTGAGAAAGACAAACATCAGAAAAATGGGCAGAAGATATAAACAGATACTTTTCAGAATGAGAAATACATATGATCCACAAACTTAGGAAAAATCTTTCACCTATTAATAATAAAAAATGAGGTAAAAGGATGAATAATTTTTCACCTACCAAATTAGTGAAGATTTCCAAATTGTCAAATTAAGTATTGATCAGAGCATAGGAAATTAACACTTTCTACTGCAGGGTAGAGTGTGAATTGGTAGTGCCTTTCTGGATAGCAGTGTAATAAATTATTTAAAAGTCTTAGAATTCTGCATGCCATAGGTCTAGCAATTACACTTCTAGGAACTTATTCCAAGAATCATTTTTATGCATAAAGATATAGCTACAAGAATGTTCTTAATCATTCTTCTTATGTAGCAAAAAATAATTTCAATGTCCAAAATAGGGGTCTATGTAAATAAGCCATATGGTGAAAATATATCTGACATTTCAAATAATAGTGCAAAAGAAAATTTAATTATCTGGAAAGAGATTTAAAATACATTTATAAGTCTAAAAGAGTATTAACATATGATCCCATATTTATAAAATATGCATACCTATAAATATATGCATATGAAATAGTTTAAAAGGTTTTGTACCAAATGTTAACAGTAGTTGTCTCTGGATGGTGCAATTATAGGTGATTTTCAAAATCTGTACTTTTAAGTTTTTTTAAAATTAGCAAGTATTTATAGGGTATCAGAAAGACACTAATATTTTAATACTACCTTTGTTCAATGTGTTACAAACACTGAACAATTTATTTTAAAAACTGACTTTAAACACATCATCTCTCTATTACAAAATTTATCTTTTCCCAATAATAATTTGAAGGAATGAATTAGAATGTAATTCTACATTTATTTTTAAAGGCCAAAATCCATGTTGCCCATCTACTCACATTCGTGGTAGATACTTTGCCCACTGCCATCTCTTCTAGGTTGTTGCTGCTTCTTTTCTTTTTTATCCCTAAGTGACTGTTAATGGTGATGACATCCTAATGAAAGGTAGCCACCGGAAGCTTAAACTGCTCAAACCTTCTGGTTTCAAATTTTCTCCCTCCTCATGACTATCTTCCATGTTCCTGTAGCACTTAACACTGTCCTATTCTCAGAAGCCTAGAGGCAATCGATGAAGGGCGGGACACCAAAGTTAGATCTGCATTTATTTTCAAACGGATTGATTTTATTAACTGTTTATCATGTTTGAATATTTTAACATTGAGAATATTTTAAAGCCACCATTGGTTGATAACTTACCGTGCATTTTGCTAAGCACTTTAAAGAAAATTGTCTCCTTTATTTTTTATGACTTAAATAGAAAATCAAAGCTCACAAAAGGTATGTAATATGCTCAAGGTAACACGGGTAGTAAGAGATGGAGCTAGGACACAGATTCATGTCTGTCTGGCCCCTAAGGCACCCTTCCCCAGCTCACTATTATGTTATAATGCTTCCCTGTATTCTGGCTGATTCTTCTTTTTGCTGAGTAATTCACCATCTGGTAGCTATCACACTCTGGTGTTAATTGGTGCTAATTTTCTGATGATGGCCAATGACTATACTTGGATTTTAAAGTGGAAAAAGCTATGATTAGGTGCAATACATGTGAAGTTAAAGTCACAACTTTCCCCACTTTACTGTGTGTGACTTTGAATAAGCTACTTAACCTCTATGAGCCTTAATTTCCTCGTTTGTAACATGAGGATAATACCCTTGTCACAAGAACTTTTGAGAGGATTAAGTAAATAATGTTGAAATGTTTTGTAAGTGGAAAAAACACTGTACATGTGAAGCATTGATATTAAACAGTGTAAGGATTGGTATACATAGCAGTTTTCAGAACAAAGGTTCATCAGTGAAAAGGAGGCATGCTGCTTATTGGAATAGAGACTGGAGATCTATTAGGTGAGTATTCCTTTAAAATTCTGGTAAGGTTTGTTTGTTTACTGCATCATATTCTGTTTATGGTCATATTCTGGGTTAGTTCTGGTTATTGCCGATTGGTGTTGATGATAACTAGTAATAATTTGCTGCAGGGATGGGATGGGGAAGAGAGCGATTTTGCTTATTTAGAGTAGAAAGAGATCTAGAGAAACTCAGGAGACAATGGATAATTGATAGTTTTAATAGCTTACCAAGTGGCCAGCCTATATCCAGAGCACTGTGTGGTTCAATATGAGACCCTCGCTTTAAAAGATTTATAGACATAAAGTGGTATGTGTATTATTTTTTTGCCCAGAACGGGGTCTTTTTCTAGATTTTTACCTGTTGGTGCTTAGTTCAGTGCTTCCCACCAAGACAGCTTTGTAACAGTAATGCTTAAAAGCTTTTCGGTGTGGAAGTTTATACAGTGTGAAGGGACTTTTTTTACTTCCCCATTGGGCAAAAAGCTACATTCAGAGAAGAGCAACTGATGCTAAGGAGACTCAAAACCATGTCACTTTGAAATGACAATGGAGAGAACTGAAAAGGCTTAGCTCAAGGGGAAAAGTCGTAGAGCTGTCAGGGTCTACTTCAGTAGTTTGCAAACCTCACTGTCCATTAGAACCATACCTTCCAAGCCTCTCCTCAAAGTTCTGATGTAAAAGATTATGGTGGATTCCAGAATTTTCTTTTTAAACTCTCCCATAGTTCTTATGCTTGGTTCCCATGAGTCCAGGTGAAGGTTAAGGAAGCCCTGCCTTACAGTGATGTCAGAGGTCATGCAACAAACAGTACAAACAACAGGCATGGAGAGCTGAAAAGATTTATCAACTGTCTGAATGTGAGATTGGTGAAAAGCTATTCCTAAAGATTAATTTGATGTTTAAAACCTAGTTTGGAAAGGAAGATGATGAATTCAGTTTTGGAAGCCTGATATATTTGAGATTTGAACATAAAATTTCAGGCATATGAGTCTTCCCCAAAGTGTGTTCCATTGAATATTTGTTTCATCAGACCATTACATCTACATAATGCTAGTTCCAGGACATGTTAATATTGTGTTCTGTGACAAAAATGAGTGCCATGGACTAGGGAAATAAAAGATGGCTCATTGGGAAACACCGAATTAAAATAAATAGTTGCTTTATCATAAAACTCATGGAGCCTACAACACACTAATGTTCATTGTAGAGCTCCAGGAGTAAAATATATGTAGCACTTTCAAAATTTTTTCAACACAGAACATTTTTTTAATTGAGGAAATGTTTTGAAGCTAATGTTCCTGATAACACACGTGGAAATGCTAAAGTAGATAAGGATATTTAAGTTTACTACAAAGGCCAAAGTTAGAGTGTAAGTTTCATGGAAGGGTTGAATAAGGCAGTGAAATGCTGCAGAGACTCACGAGAATAAGAACCAGTCATTTGAGTTGGCAATATTAGAAAATTTAGAAAAGGCAATTTTAGTAGAAGTAGTAGTGAAAGTAAGATTTTGAAGATGTTAGGATGCAATCTCATGTTTTCAAACCACAAGCTGAAATGGAGACAACGTATTAAAATATTTAAAATTGGAATTATCCCGGAAAATGTAGTCATTATAGTTATGCTACTATAGTTAGAGTAGGAGTGGTAAAACTAACTCCTTATAATAGGAGGGAAAGTGGATTCAAGGAAAAATTTTAGTTTTTTGAATAAATTGAAGAAAGGTGTACAGAGAGATGAATTTAAGGTGCTAGAAATGAGGGAAAGAGATTAAAGAACAGGTAGAATAAAGTTTAGAAAAGGAGTTTACTTTTTCTCCTTCTGGGGGATAGGAAATTTTTTAGATGAATAATTGTGTTAGATTTTTTTGATTAATAATTGTCCATCTATGAGATTAGTTTTTAGTATTCCGTTTTTTGGATTAACTAGTTTCTTTGCTTGTGTATTAGTGTCAAGTATGCTTGCCTAGAGTAGGAGTTCAATACATGGCTGTTCTCATTAGTGATGCTGTTATTTTCTCTATTCGAACATGTTGCTGCTGCTTATCACCACCAGTAAGTAGACAAAGGAGACTGAGACTCCATTAAGGTCAAACCAGATAACTAACTCCATTTGGTTTATCAGTACTGTATTTCATAATCATAAGTTGGCTGACCATGATTCCTTCTGCTGTTTATATTTCATCTTCATTATGTTGCATTGCACTTGAAACAACCTACACTTTTGTTCATTCGTGTCTTGATTTGTTTTTCAGTGGTCATTCTAGTTGCAATTTTTTTTTGTTCTAAGGAAGCTTACTTTATGCTGCTGGAGATTTGCACATTTTACTTCTATGTACTCACTTAAGTATATAGTGTTAATGGCAGTTGCATGACTCATAGTCTGCATAAGCATAAATTAACTCCAGTACCTCTGTGGTATGCCCTCTTTGAGATTGCTCTGGAAGACCACCCAGAAGTCTGAATTTACACAGACTGCAAAGACCCATTGAACTTAAGAATATCCAGCAGCACTGACTGACCAAATACACCTGCATCTTTCAGTATGAACGAGCTATCCATTTGCTCTTCATTGAGGTTCAAACTGTTGATCTTACACTATAAAGGGCTTTATGGGCTGAATTATGGATACTTTAAGCAAGACCTCTTCCTTTAAATAGAGTGCTTTGCACATAGTGAGCACTCCATAAATGCTCTTGACTGACTATGACTTAATGAATGTTTAGACCTTCCAGTGAACTTCTTTTCGTGGTTTCCAGATTTGAAGGAAGGGTTCTTGATATTGAATATTTGTCTTTCTTATTAGTTTTGCTTGGGGGCTTACTATAGTATAATTTTACTGACCACAGGAAATTTATCTTTTTAGTGATGAATCATTTTAGGTGGTCTGTTGGCCCTGACTGAGTAATCAATGGAATCTAAGGTTTTATAATTTGATTCGTGTGTGCAGAGACAATAGCTGTAAAATAAAATAATAGTTTTAATAAGTTCACTAAGAAAGTAGCAAATGTATTATTTTTTGCCCTGGGCCTGGGTCTTTTTCTGATGGATTTTCACTTGTTTGGTGCTTAGTTCATTGCTTCTCACAAAGACAACTTTATAACAGTGCTGTTTAAAAACTTTTCAATGTGAAAGTTTATACGATGTGAGGGGACTTTAAAAAAAAAATTTCCATAGTTTATTGGGGAGCTGGTGGTACTTGGTTACATGAGTAAGTTCTTTAGTGGTGATTTGTGGGATTTTGGTGAGGGGACATATTTCACTTCCTCATTAGGCAAAAAGTTACTTTGGAGTAATTAGAAAGATAGAATGCTCTATTTTAAATAGGTGAGATTTTCTTAGCTTTAAAAGAACATCCAGGTTAGTGGTTCTCAGGATTATCTGGAGAACTTAAAAGTATAGATTTCCACATTCTTCAATTGTGCTTTTCAAAAGGTTAATGTAATTCAGATAATCATACGTGTTCTTGAATTATTGATTTGGGCCCAGGGAACAAGTGGTTTAGTACTGATTTTCTGTCCCCAAGTTAGGTCAAGAAACATTTTATTCTATCTCTTTTCAAGGCAATTATATACTATTCTATTATAAAGTGGGCTTTTAGTATCCTTATGATTTTTTAAAAAACAAGAAAATTATATGAATCTAATATCCTGTGTGGGACCATGCAGCTTGAAGTTTTCTTATTGATCCTAGTAGCTCACGAGAATAAACCAGGAATAAGGAACAAATTGAGGTGGCAAATGACTCCAAAGGAACAAAACTTACTCCTCCTTCATTTCTTCCCCATATACTAAATGAAGATACTACTCATTATCCACTGAGTTACTGGAACGAAGAGCCTCTCAGTCATCTTTAACTATTATTTCCCTCACCTCCCATATCTAGTCTACCAATGCATTTTGCTCTATGCACCTTCAAAATATATTCTGAGTCTGACTCCTCTTCATACCCATTGCTACTGCTCTAGTCTAAGCCACCATCATCTTTACCCTCTTTGACCTGAATTATTATGAGCCTATCTTCTTTGGCTTTTTAAAAATAGACTTCATTTTTTAGAACAGTTTTCTATTTACAGAAAAATTGAGATAATTCAGAGAGTTCGCATATATTCTCTCACACTGTTTCTCCTATTGACATCTTATATTAGTGTGGTATATTTGTTATAATTATAAATGAATATTGGTACATAATTATTAATTAAAGCCCATTTTTTTCAGACTTTCTTAGTTTTTACCTAATGTCCTTTTTCTGTTCCAGGATTCTATCCAGGATACCACACATTTAGTCCTTCTGTCTCCTTAGTCTTCTCTTGGCTGTGACAGTTTCTCAGACTTTTCTTATTTTTGATGACCTTGGCAGGTTTGAGGAGTCATGATCAGGTATTTGCAGGATGCTCTTCTGCCGGAATTTGTCTGGTATTTTTCTCATAACTCGACTGGGGTTATGGGGTTTTTGGAGGAAGATCACAGAGGTTAAGTACCATTTTCATCACTTCATATTAAAGGTATATGCGAACAACATGTCATCACTTTTGATATTGACCTTGACCACGTGGCTGAGGTAGTGTTTGTTAGGTTTCTCCACTGTAAACATACTTTTTTCTCCTCCTTTTCCTACTGTATTCTTAGGAAGAAAGTCACTACACATAGCTTATACTTAAAAAAGAGTAGGGATTTATGTTCCCCATCCTTGAGGGCAGAGTATCTCTACATAAATTATTTGGAATTCTTCTGCAAGCGAGAGTTGTCTATTTTTTCTCTTTTACTTTCATTTATTATTATTTTTGTTTTTTAGAGGCAGGATATTACTCTGTCACTCAGACTAGAGTGCAATGGCGTGATCATAGCTCACTGCAACCTCAAACTCATGGACTGTAGTGATCCTCCCACCTTAACCCCCTGAGTACCTGGAACTACAAGTGTGCACCACCATGCCCATGTAGAGAAGGGGGGTCTCATTGTGTTGCCCAGGCTGGTCTTGAACTCCTGGGCTCAAGTCTTTTCTTTATTTAATCAATAATTATTTATATCAGTATAGACTCATGGATATTAATTTTATACTTTTGAGTTATAATCAATACTACTTTATTTATTTTTGTTGCTCATATTGTTCCAGGTTTGGCCATTGAGAGCTCTTTCAGTTGGCTCTTGTGTCCCTTTGATATATTCCCATCAATGTGGGGTATATTTTTTTTATTGTGTTTTTGAGTGCTTCTTACTTTTTGGCACTTCTTGATGATCCAGGCTTATCTTGTATATTTCCTGCCGTAGTCCTAGAATCAGCCATTTCTTCAAGGAGTCCTGGTTTTCTTTATTAGAGAGTAGTGTTGGAAACCAAAATCTGGATGGTAGGTGGCCTCTCTGCTTTGGCTTTTGTCCCACTGTAGTTCATTCTTCACATAGCAGGGTGAAGATTTAAGTACATTTAAATTATATTGCAACTTGTGATGGGTTATCCTTATATCTTTCAAAATCGCAACTCCTTACAATGGCATTTAAAGTTGTGGTCTATCCTTACCTACTTCTATAACTTTATCTCTTACCATTCTCTCTCTCATTCTCCCTTCCTGGATGCATTGGCCTCCCATCACCCTGCCTTTTTCTTTCTTCTTCCCCCTCCCCTGTTCCTAATTTTAACCCCCAAATTATTAACTAATGATTTTTAATGTAGTATTGTCTAAATAGTATTACCTTCCTTACTAAAAAGAATAATGTAATGATTAATTTTATGACTTATAGCTATCATTATATGTAATAAATTGAGTTATATAACAATGTTGCATTTAGGCCCTAATGAGCTACATAGGACTCTCTTTGCCTTCTAAATAACTCTACAGAGTTCTGTAAAGTGAAAAGGATGCTCCTCCTTTATCATCTCATCCACATTTATGTCCTCAGAGGCTATCGAAGTGTCCAAAGTGCTAGTCAACTCGGTATTGCTCTTGTCTGAGATTTTTACAGCTCTAAACTTTTAGAATCTGTCAGTAATTGTGTCTAGAACTAACCCGCTAGCCATAACTTCTATTGTTCTATTCCTGATTACAACCTAAGGCAGAAATGAAAATTTCTGGGGAATATAAGAGAATAAATATTATGTATGAAACTGGTAAATTTTACTAACTCCTAATCTGCTTCATCCCCCAGAGAACACATGGCAAGTGTGTACACACCACCAATCTTGAAAGACAAGACCAAGAAACAAACACACAAACAAATAAATGCATTGGAAATTGTCACAAAGTGATATGAACAGACAAAGATCCCATTGATTAAAATCTTCTGGCATGCTACTGGTGGTCTCCAGTAATTTGCAGAAGCAGCTGCCCAATGGCCAAAATGCAGGTTAAGCACTTTGGCAGAATATGTTTGAAAATAGTGATGAAGAGTAGGGAAGTAAAACACATTTTGTAAAACGAGTTAAAGTATGGAAGAACTGTATATGTTTTGTTTGATTTGGCTAACTTCTAGGTTTTTGGCTTTTATTGGAGGTTTGGGGTTGCTAAGTGGCTCACTGTAGAAGAAGTGAAATGTATGAGTTTGCTAGGACTGCCATAACAAAGTATCACAGACTGGGAGACTTGACAAAATTTTATTGTCTCACAGTTCTGGAGGGGAGAAGTCCAAGATCAAGATGTCACCAGGTCTGATGTCTTCTGAGGTCTCTCTCGTTGGCTTGTAGATGGTTATCTTCTCCCTGTGTCTTCCCTGGCCTTGCCTCCTTGTGTGTCTGTCTTAATTTCCTCTTTTCATAAGGTCACCAGTCACATTGGATTAGGGTCCCCCTGGATGATATTTTAACTTGATTAACTCTTTTAAAATGTTTTTTCCAAATACAGTCACATTCTGAGATATTAGGGGTTAAAATATCAACCCCCAACATATGAATTTTGGGGGAACATAATTCATCCAGTAACATGAAGGTGTACTCTGTTCTCTTTAATGTTATTTTCTTAGCATTTTGAATTTATTCTCAATAGATAAAGGGCCTTGACTTTAAAAAGCCTCATTCTCTGTGGAGATATAAATACACACAAGAAACAATTACATTATTTTAGAGGAAACATAAATCACATAGACAGGAATTCAGAGAAGGTGAATATCAACAAGGCCTAGGGAAGAATTGTAGAAGCTGGGAGCCAAAAATGGCCTTACAAATTATTTATTTTGTCAGCATTCTCTATCTGCAGGCTTGAGTTCTACAGATGCACCTTTTTGTCCCTTCACGCTTACTTTTTCCTCTGTTCGCTTTTCTCTGTTTTCCCCTTTCTTCATTCCTGGGAATGCAGGGGGAAAAAAAATAGGTAATTTACCTTTTTAATGGGATAGCTTGTGTCGGGCAACATTGACTCACTTCAGTAACCTCATTTCACTAATGAGAAGAATGGAGTTCACAAGTTAAATGATTTGTCCAGGTTTCTGACCTAGAATCCAGGTCTTCTGATTCTCGCTGCACTATGCTCTCAAGTGCATTGTGCCACTGTTTTAGTGGGAGAATGTTTTATTTGTGTTTTAAGAACAAATAAGATTGCCTTTCCATATTGCATAATCAGGTCATTTATATTATTTTCCATTAGCCTTCCCTTTTAAACATTTCCAATTTCTTCAGCTATTTTTATAACTATTCTCTTATTGTTTTTCTACATCATTTTGGCATCCATATTGAAGTTTCACCTCACATAAGATCTTAACCAAAGTAATAATTCTTTCTTTTATAATGTAGTGCTTTAAAAAAAAACAACAACAACTTAGCTTTACTGGTATTTGTACCACGAGTATGATATTACTAGTTGTGCTTGTGGCCATAGGTAAACTTCACTTAGTATCATTGTTTCGATGAAAGCTACCTTTTACTCAACTTCTAATATGTGTCAGGACCACCTGGGTACTTTATGGTATCATCTCATTTAATCCACACAAACGTTCTTAAAGGTGAATGTGTTACCTGTTTTATAGATGGTAAGACTTAAAATCGTCATTGACTTCTCTAAAGTTGCATAGGGTGGAAAGTGGGAGAGCTGGGACTTGACTTGTTCTGTTGGTCTCTGTTGGCTCTTTTCCCACAACTGTTACGTGAATATGGACAAGAAATAGACCTGTTTGCTTACCGTGTGTACCTCCGATGCCTACATGGAGCCTGCTTCCTTAAAAGTCAATTTGTGGAAAAAATGAATGTGGCCCACAGCTTCTAAGTGTATTTTTATATACCTTTTGCTCTTTTAGTTTCTTTGAGTCATTTTTATGTCTCAATTTGTTCTCCCAGATATTAATATTTTGTAATGAATTTAGACTTCTTCTTGGAACATGATTTATTCCTTCTTGATACTGGCAAATCTTAAGACTTTGGCATGATTTAATTTAGTGATATATCTTAACCAAGCAACCATAAATCTCATTTTCACATGAAAGTTAAAAGATGTATAATACTATATTTTGTTAAACCACATGATTTGTCATAATAGTTGTAATTGTATCATGTTTTCAAAGTGGCTTGACTGAATTCTTGCTGCTCTTTTACTCATGATTATCCTGATTTCTAAATTTCTGGGTTTTAAAATTCTATTTTTTTCAGTTTTTTAAAAAATTAACCATACAATGAATGGGCACCTTTTATTTAAATCATTATTATGGAAATGTAACATAGATGCCTAAATTTTAAACACAGTAAGGAGGTAACTCATAACCTACAGCTGCTGTAACAATGTCAGTTAATATGTTGGGTTAAAAGGATAGAAATACCCAAGTAAAAGTGGACTGGCAATGCCACACCCTTCTATCTAACTCAGTGAGGACTCTAGAGAAAGGCAGGTTTGGAATAGAAATGATATCAGAGTTGTGAGCTGGGATTTCTGTGATTATCTTGGTGTTCCTCTCAGGGCTGCATGATTGCTATATCAGTTCTAAGTGGCATATCCTTATGTGGTATTTTCAAAGGCAGGAAAGAGGGAAAGAATAGAAAAAGGGCCTTCTCCCTAAGTCATCTTTCTCCTTTTCATGCAGAAAAAAACCTTTCTGAGAAACATCACCAGCAGACTTTACCTTTCCTCTCACTGCTCAGGACTGGACTAAGTGCTTCTCCTTGTACCAGTCACTGACAACAAATAGGGTTGCCATGATTGGCTTAGTCCAATCATGATTCATCCCTGGGGAGTGCACATTTTTTAGCACTCTTCAAAATGGGAATACTGTTATTAAGACAGGTTGTTAGGTAGGCAATTAATAGTGTCGCCACTATTAGTGAACTCCTTTAATATGATCAAATAATTATTATGCACAAATGTACAATTACAACTTTGATGAGTGCAAAGGAATGACTGGTGCTATGAAATGAAAGGGATTTAATCGAGCCTGCCCACTCTTCTTCAAATAATTGATAATTAGACTAAGATGTGGAGAGTTTCAGAAGTTAGGTAGGCAAAGGGGTTAAGGTATAGTAGAGTAGGGGAGGGAGGAGGAAGCATTCCACGCAGATGAAGCATACTGTGTTTATGTAAATTACAAGGGCATATAAATATTCACTGCTGTTCTCACCAGTCGTTGGTCGGTGAAGGCCTTTGAATTACTTCTGGGGGTAGAAGACATTGGTAGACCTTGTAGGTCTACAAGTAGGACGCTGAAATACTGGAATTTTTGAAAAATTTCCTTGTGTTGAGGGGACAACAGGACAGATTATTTGACTTGGATTGTTTTACAAAATCCTTGCTGTGAAGTTGCCATATATAATGTGCTTATAGGCAAAAATCAGGCTGTCACCCATGCTCCTTCCCGCTAACAGTTGCCTGCAGCTAGAATCTTTGGTTGATATCAGTTAAAAACATTAAGAACAACACCCTCACTTCTCTGATACCTTCTGTGATGCTAATTTCTGCACTTGATACTTATATGATTCCCATTTTAAAATTTTTGATACAGTTGAACATTAAATGAAAAGCAATGTTCTCTGAGATTTTTGTGGATTTCCCAAGAGAGACAATAAAATAAAATAAAATATCTTTTGGCTTCAATACACATAGAACTTTTGTGGACACTGGGCTATTCTCTGTAAGGATAAAATGGTAGTTTTATAAATTTGTCCAGGAGTATACAGCTCTGACCAATGACTAAAAGTGACCTCTTTTGAAAATTTGCAACTCTATTATCAAAAGAGTGCATATATTACATAATTTAATTATTTAAGTAGTATACACGATACTTGAATTCTCCTAGTGTCTACCCTTTCTGGCTTACAATTCTTGAAACGTTCATTTTCAGGTTTAAAAATTTGGAAGTTGTTATTTAAATCTTGTAAAATGTGGCAATATTGCTATGGTAGATAGGATACAGACTCAACTGTTCTGACAAGACTCCAAAATAATGGTGGCTTAAAAAAAAAAAAACAGCTTGGGGCCAGGTGTGGTGGCTCACACCTGTAATCCCAGCACTTTGGGAGGCTGAGGCAGGCGGATCACTTGAGGTCAGGAGTTCAAGACCAACCTGGCCAACATGATGAAACCCCATCTCTACTAAAAACAGAAAAATTAGCTGGGTGTGGTGGCACATGTCTGTAATCCCAGCTACTTGGGAGACTGAGGCAGGAGAATTGCTTGAACCCGGGAGGTGGAGGTTGCATTGAGCTGATAGCATGCTCCTGGGCAACAGAGTGAGATTCTGTCTTAAACAAACGAACGAACACACACACACACAAAACAAAATAACAGTTGGAGATTCATATGGCAGTTCTATAGGTGCCTTCTATCTTATTGCTTTACTATTCTAATATCAGTTTTCCCCTCATGATCTAAGAATGGCTACTTCAGCTCCTGGAATTACATTAACATTCCAGCCAGTGGCAAGGAACAGAAAGACAGGAAGGGTACATTCCTTCTGTATAAGGGAATAACTCAGATGTTATCACCTCGCTTTTGCTTGCATCCTTTTGGCAAGAACTTAGTCATGTGGGTACAACTAGCAACAAGACAGTTGGGAAATAATGTGGAAATATTGTCTGTGTGACCACTTAAAACTCAGAGATTTTCTAAAATTAAAAAGGGGAGGATGAATATTGGAAGGCAGTAACATTCTGTGCTGTAATCACCATCTTTTGGCAGTTGCCAAAAGAAGTGGTTGAATAGTTTTGAACTTAGAAATGAGTATATAATTCGGGGTAAAATGGGTGTCTGTGGAGACACAATTATATTTATGCATATTTTATGCAATTTTGTATCCTATTTTATGCAATTTTGTATCCCTACCATCTAGCATAGTATACTACTAAAAATAAACACGTAAAAATATGTTTGGAATGAATGACCATCCTTCTTTTCTTTTCTTGTACAATCTGTATTAGATATGTATTCTTTTTTTACACTTGCCATATATTCGTCCTTATCCATATTTCACTTCCTTTCTCAAAGGGGATTTAAAAGTCGAGATGATCATCATTCATAGGATGATAAAGGAGTACTTTGTATCTCTCTGTGTTTAAGTCTGTATGTAAAATCTAATAGGAATCTGAATTAACTTAGAACAACAAAGGACCAATTTTCCCTATCCCCATACTGACAATTTTAACTTCTATTATCATGTTTTAATTATAAAAAAGAGTAGCTGTATTCTTTTGAATGTTCAGTACTGTGTCTGAGAATTCTGAAGATTTTTTTTAATTGATACCCAAGGCCACTAATTGGTTTGTGAAGATGTTTTCTCTGCACTTTACGTGTATATTTTATGTATTGACCAGCTATGCCTAGAGGAGATAAGACAATCTGAGGAATAAAAGTGTTCGGACATGATTTTTTTTTGTATCTCAAAATTAGGTATTTTATAGACATTTTAATCATTTATCTTGTTTTTGGCCTTCTATTAATATACAGATTCATTTGTTCTTGTGTTAATTTATACTACACATTTTAAATAACTCTTAAGTGTCAGGTGCTGCATTCAGTGTTGGGAGCATGAAGATGCATGAGACCCAGTGTGCACCTCACTCAGCTTAGTGTCAGTGCCACACCATGTGGGGAGTGCTGTGCCAGGCCCCCACTGTGGGGTAACTGAGGGGGAAGCAAGGAGCCTGTGAGGCGATGGGGGCAGGCGGGATGCCAACATGATTCACGTGAGCCTTGATTATTAAGAAATAATATGGCAGTAGTTTCATCTGATGGGAGTGATGCATACAAAGTGTGAGTTAGAGATGGATCAGAGAGCTGGATGGTGGAGGACTCTTTATACACCATGCAGAGGAGTGGGGACTTAATGTCCCCAGGTCAGTGGCTTTCAAACCTTTTTGTCCACAACCCATAGTAATGCCTATGTTTTTACACGATGACTTATTACTAGGCCCTAACATTTGCAAGGCCTGGGCAAAAGGACAAATGGTAGCATAGATACATACAGTATAGCTAAATATTTAAAACTCAAGGCAAAAAAATGTTAGAAAAGGATACACCAACCTACCTTGACACATATATCTTATAATGAAAAATGATACCAAATAACTGAGAGTAGTGCAAATTTAAAATTAATTTTGTCTTCCACCAAAAGACTATGAATTTACCCTAGGAAATGCCAGGGCAGTGGTAACTGGGCCAAGCTGGAGGAGGGGAGGGAAGGCTCACTCAGCTTTCTCTTCCAGTGGCCATGGAATCTGTAGATAAATACCTCCTTTCTCTTGCTCTTTTCGTGGGGAGGGGCTCTTTCATTTCTGCCAGAGGCTCTGGGCCCCCACCCGTTGCTCCTTCTATACCCAAAGGCATTGAGTTCCAAAGTGATCTAGTTCATGCCAATCCAGTCCAAGGGCAACCTCTGGCCCCCAGGTGCTCTCAGCCACTCACCCTCACAGGAGGGTTTGCATTAAGAGTTCTTTGAGCAGGAATGTGAAGGGGTAGTGAGACAGCTAGCACCTGCTTTCTATGGCACACCTTTTTTCCATTCTTTTAGGGCCAAGGGGTCCCTCCAGCCCTCAGGTTCAAGCTCTTTCATTCAGCTGACAACTTTTGGCCACTTCTTGGACTGGAGGTACACACATGCTAGTAGTACTACCTGACCTGAAGAAGGGGCCCATGTAGGTCAGAGAAGCAGCTTACAGCCATTTGGGTAGAGAATGATGGTGACCCTGGTAATCAGAGCTTCAGGTGGAAAAGAGAACTCCTTGGCTGGTGGAAAAGAGCACAGGCAGAGGAAGGCCAGAGAAAAGCTTCTTGCTCACTATTGGTGGATCTGAAGGGAAGGAGGACACTGGTTATGAGGTTATTCAGCCAAGGAAAGGCCTAAAGATGGTGAAAGTGAAGATAGAGAGGAGGGGAAGGATGTAGAATCCACAGGTCTTGATGGCTAATTAGATATTGGGGGTGCAGAAGAAATCTAGAATAATGCCATCATTTCTGATGTGTGCCATTTAAGGCCACAGTGTGACATTCAGGTAGTATTTTGTTTATTATTTGGATATATGGGTCAAGATATGGTCAAGTAAATGTCTTCATTTGGACAGTTTATTAAGATGGGAATTTCTAGGCTCCACCTACTAAATCAGAATCACCAGGAGAAGTCCTGGGAGCCTGCAGGTGAGCAAACTCCTGTGGTGATTTTGAGACACATGTGTACCCTAGAGAGTGGGAACAGTGTTTCAGGTGGCCTGAGGGCTGAACTCTGGTGCTCACTAATACTTAAGGGACAGGAGGAGGAAGGGAAGTGACAGACACACTGGAAGGAAGTGGGCAGTATGTCCGATGAAAGAGAGAGGTTTAGTAAAGGAAGGACGGTGACACGGCTTGTGCATTTAACATTGGGAAGCTTCCGATAAACCTTAGCAAAGGCAGATCACACTGGTTCAAGGATTGAATATGTTGGGAGATTAGGAAAGGGAGATAGATGATACAGGATATAGTCTATACATCTTTTTTACATTTCAATTTGATTGTAAAGCCAGACAAAAGAGGGATAACAAAGCAAGGCACAGATTTGAAGGAGTCCTTTAAAAACAATTCTGGAGCACTTACATGATGAAGGGAAGAGGAACCTGTGGAGAACCAGATATTGCAAATAAGGCAGAGAAAAGGAGTAATTGATACAGCATGGTTTCAAGGGAGATGAGAGATGCATTTTAGGACCCAGAAGGAGGGAAGCTTAAGCAGAAGGAAGAACACCTCTGGCTTCTATACAGTTAAGAAGGAGAAAGGGCATGCATAGATGCAAAATATTATCTTAACAGACATTTGAACACAAACTCTAGTCCCAATTTAGGTGTTGTGGCTACAGAGGTTATATAAGGCATGGCTGTAGTTGAGTGGGGGAGATAGACAAGGAAACCAGCAAGATAACATGTGGCAAGTGTTGTTAGAGTTGTGCTAAGAGATGGTGGAAACACAGAGGAGGCATGAGACAAGGCTTTGCAGAATTGGAGAGAGGGCAAAATATGAAAATGGGTTTGTACCTGAAATAGAAGGCAGGGACATGGAAGAGAAGGGTTGAGATGAGGACTATGGTAGGGCCAGGACTTAGGGAAAATGTGCATCAGGATTACGGCGGTGCTGATTGATAACCATGGATGCAATTTTACATGTACATGTATATGTGTGTATTACATATTACACACGTATGTGTATATATTTTATATATATATACACACACACACAATCATACAATTATGAGTATCAGCTGAAACTTTGTTTGGGAGGACTTCAGAAAATCATTGTTTGTGACCAAGGAAACTTCTTGCTTATCCTTCCCTTTTCCCCTTTGATAACTTTTCTTGAGGCTAATTTAGGTACAGAAAGCCACCGCTTCCAAAAATGCTTGGTACCCTGGCATAATTTCAAAGAGATCTCCTTTCCCACTTAGTTAACTACATTTCTCCAGGAAAAAAAAAATCTTCTCTGTCAATGTAACATCCTTTAACAGGACTCCTGCTGGTCGGTTCTTATATCTTGCTGTGGCAGCTGTGAACATATATACTATTGATTGTTGATGTGTGATATAAATCCGACGGCAGCATGCCCACTAATTGGTTTGAGAGCTAGATATAGACAATGCTGTTTTATAGTAGCTTGTGTAGATAGGCCTAGTCATAGGGTTAATTCTGCTTGACAGCACATCAGCAGCATCTTGAGAGTAATTACCTAACAGAAGTTTTCCCACAGCCAAACTGAGAGCTTCAAAGGCTTCTGAATTTACAACCAGTATTAACCAATATCTGAAACATGATGTTCCCACAAGAGCTCAGAATTTTTTCTTCTTATTATTAAATGTATGGGGTTACTAGGTTCATTTGCTGTGTCCAAAGAATTTAGTGAAAAGTTACTTGGTGTTGAATAATTTCTAAAACCTTGAATAATAAAGAGAATAATTATGAATTTGGTTTTGTATTGCTTTATTAACTTACTGAAACAAGTTAATCTGTAAAGGTCAGGTGCCTTTTAAAAAAACATATTTTATCCTGTTTCACCCAAAAACAAATTTAAAACGTTAGTATCTTTTCCATATTGTGCTATCTGTATTGATATTTGCATATTTAGAGGGCCTAGGGTAATGCATGCATTTAAAATGGTTACAATACATATATATATTTATATTTTAGAAATATACACTGAAAAATGTAACTATGACCTCCCCTCCCAACCACAGCTCCCTTCCCCATGAAATAACTGTTCTTTTACAACAGTTTTTATATTGTAAAAACTTTCTTTCTCTTTGCAGCTCAGAAACCAAATTTGACTCCGGTTCAGGTATGTTTACATTAATAATGCTATTTTGAATATATTTTATTTACATTATTCTCTGGGGAGTAATTAATCAGATCAAGAAACATTTTGATTTTAAACAGACTGGGCAGTGTTTTTTCAAAACGTGAGTCCCACCTCAAAGCAGGGCTATTGACTGCTTCAAATCATAATTTGAGATGTTCACTTTGGAGTCTTCATAGCTCTACAATAAGCATTACATGCCCTATATCTGCAGAGTTTCATTTTAAAAGCAGAGGTGGGGGTTATACATGCTAATTGCTCAAAGTAGATTATTATTTTCTCAGTGGACAAAGCATCCTGAGTAATTTGAAAATTCTCTTTAAGTTGTCACCAAATGTGGGAGATAGATGCATTTAATTCAGCAAACTATAGAGAGTTCAAGCTAATAGAAATAGAAATTTGTCTATGGCTTACTAGCTTATTTTCTCTAAAAAAAATTTCATTGCTAGATGGGTGATAGAAAATGAAGGTCACCTTAAGCCATTATTTTGAATCTATTATGACAAAATTTACATTCTCACAAGCAGTGGCATATCAGCCTCATTAGACATTTTCTTTTCATTAAGCATGAATGTAGCTATATAATTCTCAGGTTTGACTATGTCATTATGTCACTTGCTGAGATTTATGTGCTTCACAGTTTCTGATGGCATTTACAATTAAAGCACAAAAATTGCCTCATGTCTCCTACAAAGGAATTATGTGTGCCCTTTGGTAGACTAACAAAAAAATAAACATTAATTTTTGAATTCCAGGAGAAAATAATTTACAGAAAAATATATAACTTGTTGAATTTAAAAGTAACATTTTTACTCTGGTTTGAGTTTCACTATATTGTAACTTGAAAAATGTTTTTACTTATTATGTTCACAAAGGAACAAGTGCTATATATTCTTTTTGATAGTAGTGTTAAGGGGATAACACACTTTTTCTTCTTTGTAAGCTTTGTCTTTTATTGTATAGTTTTGTGAATTTGGTGAGACTCATTAACTACAAAGTCTGTACATTTGAGTTAACAAATTTACCCAGTTTGAGAACTCCAGAAATCTTTGTATCCTGTGTCTTCTGCACCTCTGAATCAGATGTATGAATGATAGTATAAGATAAACATTTTTGGTTGAAAACATTGACTATATAGAGACTAAAGGTGGGATGGCGTTGTATCAACTGTTTGACTCCTTGATTCACAAATGGCTCAAAATGAGACAAAAAATCTTTTTCATTTTTTAACAGTTAAAATCTTTATAATTAAAAATAAATGAATGAAGTAGATGGAAAGTGCATTTTTACATAAAAATTACATGTCTTTTTTTCCCTGCCAGTCACCAAATATTTATTAAGAACCCACTTGATTATGATCTGATGTAATTCCCTGAATATCAAGTCAGACACTGGTTTTAGGGTACAGGGTCTGGAATATAGCTTTTAAAAATGAATAAGTCCACTAGGTTCATTTCTAAGGTAGAACCTGGAAGTAGTGTACAAAACTGAAATATCAGGCAGCTATTGTCAAAGTCAGACAATTTATGTTAAGTTTTCAAATCCAAATTAAAGTGTGTTGCTAAATTCCTGTAGTGAAAGTAAGTATTTATCATGAAAATAGTTATAACATCTGTACAGGCACACACCTTTCACTCTTGTGACCAAAGATTTTGTGCATGACTTATTTTTTTTTCAAGTTCTTATTTAAAAAAAATATCTATCATGGACAACATCTGCATGTCTTTGAAAACTACAAAGTTCTGTACTCTGAAAAGTCTTATAGGGGAATACTGATTAAAAGTTTATTTATTCTTTTAATTTTAAACTTAAATATGTTGTGGAAAGAATTCAGATGTTTTCAAATTAAGAAACGGAATTTTTTTTTATAAGCTCCTTTTAGCTTATGACTGAAAGAATCATGACAAAGGAAGTTAGAAATATATTCTTTGGCATCCTATAACATAAATTCTAAAATTTTGGTTAGAAATAAGGTAGCACAGGGCCGGGCACAGTGGCTCACGCCTGTAATCCCCAGCACTTTGGGAGGCAGAGGCAGGTGGATTGCAAGGTCAGGAGATTGAGACCATCCTGGCTAACACAGTGAAACCCCGTCTCTACCAAAAATACAAAAATAATTAGCTGGACGTGGTGGCACGTGCCTGTAGTCCCAACTACTCAGGAGGCTGAGGCAGGAGAATCACTTGAGTCCAGGAGGCGGAGCTTGCGGTGAGCCGAGATCTTGCCACTGCACTCCAGCCTGGGCGACAAGAGCGAGACTCCATCTTAAAAAAAAAAAATGAAATAAGGTAGCATATTGGAACAATTAAATGTGTGACTTTCATGGGTTCAGATTCTGTATTGTTCATCAAATACAGAAAGTAAACTATGTCTGTCTAATGTTGTATACAGCTGTGACAAAGTAAGATTTTTAAATGAAGGAATATGCCAATCTTACTAAGAAAAAAAAACCCATAAAAAATAAATACCATGGTCAGTGAGTAGCCATAATGGAAAGGATTTCAAAGTTAAATTATATGTGTGTGTGTGTATACACATACACCCACATACCTCCCCCGCCCCCACACACAAAGTATATCAAGGAGAGTACCCAACTTATGCAGAGCTTACTGCACAACATTTTTAGTTTATGTAAATAAGTTTTATGCTGTGGAGTGAGATTCAGGAGAAAGGAAGGAAAGTTTTCATTGTCAGCACATGGTAAAAAGTTTCATTTGTTGATTGTATACCAAATGATTATTTTCCTAGAAATTGATTTAAATTTTTTCTGATCAGAATCACATCTTTGTTTTTTTTTTACAAATGCAAATCCTCAAACAACCTCTTGTGCTTTTTAAGTTCACAATTTTTTATAATGAAAAAATTTCAACCATGTATAAAAGTAGAAAGTATAGTGTGATTAGCACCTATATAGTCATCATCTAAATGTTACTTTTGTTAATTCTTTGCTGAATTTGTTTTAACTTTTTTTTTTTTTTTGCTTGAAATATTTTAAAGCAAAATATATACATTTCATGTGATTTTTACAATCTGGAAATTATAGATGGTCTTGATTTATTAAAAGGAGTCAAAGTTTTGAGGTTTTCATCTATTTTAGAAATTTGAGTCACATACACATGATTGTGTAAAGGATTGTGGCATTTTCATGTCCATATCCAGTTGAAGACTCTTTGAAAGTCCTATTTATGGTGAATTGTATAGTTAAGAAAACCTTCAACCAGAAGGCAGAGGCCCTGACTTAATTCTGACCTGAGAACTCCAGAAATTTTCTATTCTCAAAATTAATTGAGTTAAAATGTCAGCTGCCATTTAGCTGTGGTCTCTATGTACTGAGTAATATACTGATTAGAAACCTTTTCTGTTGATTTATAACTCAATCACCTAAAGTTTTTGGCTTTGCCAATTGAGAACAGTCAGCTTACTTTTTAAAAGGAGTTTTAAGGTTTCCATTTTATACCTTTTCCTAGTTGATGTACTAATGTTGGCTTGCCTAGGATTATGTGGAGTTGGTGATTTTACTAATAGAGTAAAACAGACTTCCTTTTATGTTCAGAAGTAGCAAGAAGCTATACTCTTCTCCCCACCTCCCAAGAAGGGAAGTTAGTTGATGCTGGAGGAAGCAGAGCATTGAGTTTAATGTAGTGATTAAACATGAAAGCCATATATCAAATCTCAGGAGAAACAAGCTTTTGAAAGAGGCAGAGAACTGTGGAGCATATTGCATGATAGGCTATATAAACAGAGCCCTGGAGGTCACTGTGTGGATGCAAACCAATTAAATAAAAGAACTTACTGGCTTTGCTTTCTGTCATCTGGATAGGGAGGATCACAAGTTAACATGCACAGGATTGAAGTGTAAACTTTGTTTAAATAAGCTAGGCACCTTTGGAAATTTCGTTAACTCTTTCAATCCACTGCTAACGTATACTTTCAAAAACCAAAGTCTCTGGGAAGTTTTTAAAAAATCCAGAATATATGTTCTCTTGGCCCTCTGTACATACCCATTGGCAAAGGGTAATGAACTAGTAATGAGTAGGATAGAAGAAAAAGTGAAGGATGAGGGTGAAAAGACCAAGAGTTGGCTCTGTCGCCAAATTTCAAGAACGTGCTTGTCTTTCAAAATCAACCCATTTGGAAAAGCACAGCTCTTGCAAAATAACTGAAAAAAGATGTTTTTCTCTTCTGAGTTCTGGGTATAAGGATATAGGTGGAATTTACTAGTCACTAATATAACATCAGGATATTGTTATTTCTGTTCCAATAAAGTAGAATAGCTTTCTGACCAAGAATAATCTAACTTATTTATAAGTTAACCTTATCTTATTAACTTATTTATAAGTTAATAACTGGATGTTAAGGACAGCTTGTACTGTAATTCTGTGTTCCTAACCTTATCAGGCAATGTTTGGGTGAGAAAATGAAGTACCAAGTTAAATGGTATAGATTCATGGTCCATAAACATTCAAAACAAAGATTTTTTTTTTTTTTCTATGGAGTCATGTTGGCTGAGAAAGTGAATAAGCTTATGTTTAGTGCTTGTTGATTCTGGGCTGCTTGGAATAGCTATACGAAGGAAATGGGCTCATAGAACACAGCAACTCAAAGGTATAAGATTTCATGAAAGCAAATTATGGAGGATTAAGAAACCTAATGAGCATGGTTTAGTGTGCAGAGTTGAGGAGGGAGCTCACTATTAAATAAAGCCGAGAGTGTAGAAGGTTAGGAGAGCCTAAAAGACATGATTATAAAAGGCACAACAGAATATAATTATGCTGAAGGAGGGGGTGGGGGTGGAATCAAAGGAACAAAAAGCAGCTAGTGTCGCTTTTAGGATCTGTAGTTAAAAAGGAATCTACACCAGGGTAAGGAAATCAAAGAACATAATCACTTAAAACTTGAGGCAAAAACGTAAGTGCGGGGAAAAATAGAGTGGGGCTGTTAAGGTAGTCACTAAGTTGAAGGGAAATGAGGAATTTAAAAGTAGTGGAAATAGAGTTTTGAAAGCTTATTAACAAATGAGAGAATTTGCCTAACATAGTAAACCTTCCTCAAGAGCTATTAATAAGATATTTTCAGTTCTTGTAAGCATGAGAATATGTTGACAATACTTTTTAGCCATACAGTTCAATTTCTTCATTTTAAATTTCTTATTTTAAACTCATAACATTGATGAACAAGGAAATAAAATATAAATATTTATATAAGAATATTGAAATCTGCATTTAGGCATCATTTATCAGCGGAAATAAGAAAAATATTGACTATTCATCTATTCATTCATTCAATATATATTTATTGGGCATACCATATGCCAGATGTTGAGGTTATAGCTGTGAACAGGATGGATACAAGTCCTTCTGTCATGGAATCTTACACTGGTTGGTTGGTCCATGGTCCATTATACAAATTCACATGAACTTACCTGCATACTTAACTGAGGAGGCCTAACAAGACTAAAACTTAAATCTAAATGGTGAGTCAGAGACCTCTTGATATTCAAACATAAGCCAATTTATTTTAGATTTAGACAAATTCACCTTTCGTTACTTTATTCAAGCGATATCATTCTGTTTTCTACAGACTTAAGAGAACAGCCTAATAATGCTAATGGGTAGGGTGTAATTTTTCTAGAGTTTTAAATAAGGAGCGACATTTTCCATTTGATCATCATTTTTTAAAAAATCAACTTAGAAGAGAACACACTGACAAATATTTGTGAATATGGTTCTATTCTTTGTTTTTGTTTATTTCTTTTACAGGATCCTGTTCAAGGTTAGCCTGAAAAATCAGGCAACCTTCCCCATAGCAATCTTTTTGTATTTTTTTTGAGACAGAGTCTTGCTCTGTCACCCAGGCTGGAGTGCAGTGGCATGATCTCAGCTCAATGCAAGCTCCGCCTTCCGGGTTCATGCCATTCTCCTGCCTTAGCTTCTCGAGTAGCTGGGACTACAGGCGCCTGCCACCATGACACGCTAATTTTTTTTTGTATTTTTAGTAGAGATGGGATTTCACTGTGTTAGCCAGGATGGTCTCGATCTTCTGACCTCGTGATCTGCCTGCCTCGGCCTCCCAAAGTGCTGGGATTACAGGCATGAACCACTGCGCCCGGCCTATGGCAATCTTTCTTGATTGAATAGAAGCAAGTAGAGGGGACATGGCTCTTCATCCCCTTTTATAAACTAACTTGACCAGGAAGCAGAGAGGCATAGTGGCTAAGTGCAGAGGTTTGGGTCAGATAGATGTAAGTCTCTCTTTCTAATAATTTCCTATTGATTTTCTCAGATTTCATATGTACCATTATGTCACATACTTACATTTTGTATTTTTTCTTAGAACTAGAGCATTTAAAAACTGAATTTCCTTCATTGGAGCTTTAGCTGAATCCTATAGTTTTAATATTTTACTTATTTTTATTATTTTTTTAGAGGCAGGGTCTCTCTCTGTTGCCCAGGCTGGAGTGCTGTGGCACAATCATAGCTCACCATAACTTTGAACTCCTGGGCTCAAGTGACCTCCTACCTCAGTCTCCCAAGTAGTAGGGAATACAGGTGCACACCACCATACCGGGCCGATTTAAAAAAAAAAATTTGTAGACACTGGATCTTGCCATGTTGTCCAGGCTGGTCTCAAACTCCTGGCTTCAAGCAATCCTCCTGCCTCAGTCTCCCAGAGCACTAGGATTAGGCATGAGCCACTGTGCCCAGCCCAATATTATATTTTAAATAAATGCAGTTTTGATTTTCTTTTGAACATGATAGTTATTTAGGGAAGTGTTTTTTTTTTTTAATTTCCAAATTTTCTACGTTCTACTTTTATTAATGTTTTTCAGTTTTATTGTTTGGTAGTCAAAGAATTTGGCCCTACTATTTAAAAAGTCTATTATTGAGTACTTATTAAAGTTTTAATTTTGGCCTTCCATGTATTTAATTTTTGTGGCTTTTTTGTTGGAAAACTATATTCTCTGCAATGTAAAGGCTTCAATGCACATTTAATTAGATCAACCTGATTCATGATAATTAATCCTTTGTATCATTATTTATTTGGTTTTTATTTTTTCTGAGAAGGACGGTGAAAGGAATGAGTTTGTCATTTTTTTTTAACCTGAATTCTGCTTCTTTAGATATCACCATCCCTGTGTTGTCAGCTCCACATACTCCATAAATCTGGTGGCAGCCAATTTACTTGGGGCGTGTATTACACTTGTCTCCTTGTAGAGAACATTACTGCAGAGCAATGCTCATATAAATGAAGGCTGCTAAACTAACACAGGAACAGAAAACCAACACTGCATGTTCTCACTCATAAGTGGGAGTTGAACAATGAGAACACATGGACACAGGGAGGGGAACATCACACACCCGGGCCCGTCAGGGCATAGAGGGTCTGGGGAGGGATAGCATTAGGAGAAATACCTAATGTAGAAGATGGGTTGATGGGTGCAGCACGTGTATACCTATGTAACAAACCTGCATGTGTCCCAGAACTTAAAGTATTTAAAAAAAAAAAAAAAGAAAAGAAATGAAGGCTGCTGTAAAGAGGAAACATGTTATTCCAAACTCATATGTGAGGCAAGAAGTTGCTGCAATTACCATCTGTAAATACCAGTGCTCTCCTCCTCCCACATATCCCATAGCTTTATAAGGAAGGAGGCTCTGAGACTTTATATGATTCAAATGTTTGTTTTCTCCACTTAAGATCTTCCCCGACTACTCCATCTGTTTGGCAAGGTTCTATTTACCTTTTAATGCTCACCTCAAACATTACTATATCAATTAAATGTAACCTTCCTTGACACCTTCCCAGGAGTCAGCCATCTGTTTCTCTGTGCAAATGCTGGCTCTTGTAGCACTTATCATCTGCAGAAATTATTTGTGTGGATCTTTTCTCTCTTTCCAAGTCTGTGAATTTCTTAAAGGCAAAAGCCATGTCTCATTTACCTTTATAGCCTTGATGTCTTTTTTTTAATTTTTTTTTTTTTTTTTTTGAGACAGAGTCTTGTTCTGTCGCCCAGGCTGGAGTACAGTGGCACGATCTTGGCTCCCTGCCTCCTGGGCTCAAGTGATTCTCCTGCCTCAGCCTCCCCAGTAGCTGGGATTACAGGGGCCCCGCCCCCCACCCCTCTGCAACCATGCCTGACTAATTTTTGTATTTTTAGTAGCGATGAGGTTTCACCATGTTGGCCAGGCTGGTCTCAAACTCCGTATCTCAAGGGATCCATCTGCCTCGGCCTCCCAAAGTGCTGGGATTATAGGCGTAAGCCACTGTGCCTGGTCTACAGTCTTGATGTCTTATATGAGATAATTACTCAATAAATAAAAATTCCATGAGGTTGGAAATTTTTGTTCTTTAATAGTAATAGAGATAACTAACTATGGAAGATTTATTCTCCCCTTTTATAGTGTTGAGTTGTTGCTGGGAAGTGGCTACTGGGCCAGAGTTGACAATTTCCAAGCTCTTTGCATCTATGTGGAGACATGTAACTAATTCTTACAGTGGTATGTATGTCATTTTTAGGTTAAGGGGATTAAGTAGTCAATATGCTTTCCTTATATCACTTTTCCTCTTCTGAGGTTAACTCATAGTTACATGCTGAACATGATGCCATCACAGTGTGGAAAGAGTTTGGATCCATACATCATACTTGGAGGAGATCCACGCAGGAGAGCCATTCATCCTAGATTATCTTCATTGGACTTCATGTATTATGAAATAATTTTTTTATGATAAGCCACTGAGATTTTTCTATCACTTATTATAGCAGCTAATGTTACTTACCTTGACTAGCTCAGTGCTTCGACTAGTACTTGGCAAAAAGTTATTTGCTTATAATTATTATCTAGTGGCAAATATCCCTAGATTTTTTTTTTTGGATAAATGATTGAATGAATGGCTAGGAATTACATTATCTAACCTGAAGGATCCTTTAAACCAAGGATTATAGAAAAATAGAATACTATGTTCTATATAGTCACCAAGCCTAGATAAGCTAGAGAGTATCACAATAATGCAGTATAATAGGTCACCTCAGAAAGTGGTGATTTAAAACAATCATCATTGATTCATGCTTATATGTCTATGGGTTGGTTGGGTGTTGGCTGGCACATGCTAGTTGCAGGTTGGGTCCAGGTCTGTTCTATGCTTGTCAATGATGGTAGAAGATAAGAGGGCAAGCCCAAATATGCAAGCACATAATGATATGATTATAAAACACCTTGAAAATATAAAATGTAGTACAGATTTGTATATGGTTTGCAATGTGGCCATTAGTAGGCCATTAAAAATGTTGCTGGCCACACACAAAAAGTAGCATTAATTGCCTTGGTGAATTTTTTGTGTATAGTATCTGGCTATTAACTTTCAGGCTCAGAAACCTAGATGTTTCACTATCTCTCAGGGGTGGACTCACATGGACAAACCCAGAAGACTGATGGATGAAGCCAGAATGCCACTGTATTTCTTTATAATGAAAAATGTAATTTTCACATGAGTGAGAATACTTACATCTGCATGATCAGTGTTTTCTTTTTTTGTAAGTAATCCAGCTACATGAGACACAAAATCACAATAAAAATTCACTTGATCAGTTTACCAACATAAATCATTAATGTTGGGACTGAAATTTCCTTACTGTAACATATCAGCCTAAAGCTAAATATCTTTGACAAGTTGAATCAAAATGGAGAATTGCTGTTGAGTACAGACTAAGAACAAAGAAAACAAATTGAATGTGTAGTTTTATGGTTTAAGTTAACAATTGTCTGTCTCCAAATAGGGATGGTCCTGGCTAGTGAGACCTTTTATGACATAAATTTAATTGGCCACAACTTCATTCATCCATTCATCCATCCATCCATCTACCCATCCACCATCTACCTATCCACCATCTACCCATCCATCTATATAAAAGATAGCCTTGCTGTTGGACCTGGACAATATACTGCAAATTCGTTGCCTAAGACCTTGTTTCCAAATTCACAGAGCAGACCTTGGAAGCGATTGTAGAGCTGACAATTTACAGTTTAAATGTTTCCTACCTTATTGAAGTAAATATTAAAATTTCAGTGGTTTAATAAACCATGTCAGTATACTTAAATTAACATATAGAACAAGGTCAGTATATAGATCAAAATATAGAACATTTCCACCTGTTATATTCCCTTATATCTTTCTTTCGTCAGTCCCCACTCATCAGAGGTAACCACTCTTCTGACTTCAGTCACCACAGATAAGATTTCCCTGTTCTTGAATTTCATATAAAATAGAATTATATGGTATATACTCTTTTTCATATGGTGGCTTTTGCTCCATATCATGTTTTTAAGATTTATTCATGTTATTTGTACATATCAATAGTTATAGCTGAGTAGTATAAATTGGGAAGTATATTTTGCTCCAAGTTTGGCTACCATTGATGCAGTTGTGTTTACTGAGCAGTCTTGGTTTCTAATATTCTCAGGCCCACAAGACCATTATTAATATATTGAACCAGCATGTAGGCATTTTTACTTTGACTCAGTGGTCAGTCATGATCAGTCGGTCAATTTGCGTGTGCATGTAGAGCACTTACTCCAAGACATGGTGGAGGATGTATGAGTATGAGATAGTCTCTACATTTGTGGAGCTTATAATCTAATTAAAGAGATGAAATGTACACGCATGAAGATATTTGTAGCTTCAGGGTAATTTGAATGGTCTCAGCAATGGAGTCCTAGAATAATTTAGAAGACGTGAATTACTTTAGAGTATGGTGATTGATCGGGGCAGTTGCATGGTGGAGGTAGAACTGAAATAGTCAAGGGTAGAATATGGATAGATATAAATAAAGAGGGAGATAATTTTAAATAGAGGGCCCCTTAAGATCAGGCACAGAGACGTAGTTGCTAAATGTATTTGAGGAACAGTAAGTAATCCAACTTGCCAGAACTGGAATATTTTTGTTGGGGGGTTCTGATATAGTTGGGAGTCTATTAGAGACCACAGGCTTGGCCAAGGCAGGTGGATCACCTGAGCTTCAGGATATTGAAACAGCCTGGCCAACAAGGTGAAAACACATCTCTACTAAAAATTCAAAAATTAGCCGGGTATGGTGGTGCACCCCTGTAATCCCAACTACTTGGGAAGCTGAGGCGTGAGAACTGCTTGAACACAGGAGGCAGAGGCTGCAGTGAGCCAAGATCGCGCCACTGTACTCCAGCTTAGGTGACAGAGCGAGACCCTGTCTCAGTAAGAAAAAGAATTGGTACTTAACTCTGTGGCTAATAATAACAATGACAATGACAACAAAACAATTACAAAATTGATTTTCTGCCTAATATGTAATATGCACACTGTACTAAGTGTTTAATATTAACTCATGTAATTTGTATAGACCATGCATTATTATTCCCCTCTTATAAATGAATAGACCAAAGCAGAGGAAGTTTAGATATTTGCCCAAGGTCACATAGCTAGTAAGTGACAGAACTGGGATTTGATCCTAAGTAGTCCGATTCCAGAGTCTTAACCAATATGCAGTATAAAAACCTAGAATATGAGTTGATGGGATGAAAACAATAGTTTATGCATTTTTAGTCATATACCCTATTCCCACATGACATACTTGCTCACACAGTCACATGTAGTTGTAGAAATTTTCTCCCCCTCCAAATAGTTACTCAGATTCAGTAGTCTGTTGAGAAATGGATTTTGAAGGTACTGTAAGAATTTTAATTAAAATAACATGCATTTAATCCCCTAGCTTTAAATTCTCTGCTGAGAAAGATACTCATGAAGGATTTGTTGCAAAGAAATGATAGAGGAAGAGTTAACTGGTTCTAGAGAATTTATAATAATTTGTTTTAGACTAGGGCTTTATTTTTAACATAGACCAAAATTAACGTAATTCAATTAATACAGTTTACTATGGTTTTGACAGGAGGTGAAAGTACTTACCTTATATTGATAGATATTTATAAATTGGAATGAATTGGTGATCATGGTCACCTTCTTTGGGCAGTAGAACAAGGATTATTTGGCTCTTCATTATAATTGACATATCTTGCTCATTCCTGGGTAGAAATAAGCTACATTCAACTGCAACGTGTAGAAAATTTTGCTATAGCACATTACTTGTTTGCAGGCTTAAGATTTTTAACATCTTGTTCCACTATGAAAATATTTTATTTATTAAGGAACATGTACAAATTTAGTAAAACTATCAGTTATTTGCTTATAGTATCAAAATATTTTAGTAAAAATCCTTTAAAATGATAATGACTTTTCAGTTCTTTTTTTTTATTATTATACTTTAAGTTCTAGGGTACATGTGCACAACATGCAGGTTTGTTACATATGTATACATGTGCCATGTTGGTGTGCTGCACCCATTAACTCGTCATTTATGTTAGGTATATCTCCTAATGCTATCCTTCCCCACTCCCCCAACCTCATGACAGGCCCCGGTGTGTAATGTTCCCCTTCTTGTGTCCAAGTGTTCTCATTGTTCAGTTCCCACCTATGAGTGAGAACATACAGTGTTTGGTTTTCTGTTCTTGCAATAGTTTGCTGAGGATGATGGTTTCCAGCTGCATCCATGTCTCTACAAAGGACAGGGACTCATCCTTTTTTATGGCTGCATAGTATTCCATGGTGTATATGTGCCACATTTTCTTAATCCAGTCTGTCATTGATGGACATTTGGGTTGGTTCCAAGTCTTTGCTATTGTGAATAGTGCCGCAGTAAACATACGTGTGCATGTGTCTTTATAGCAGCATGATTTATAATCCTTTGGGTATATCCCCAGTAATGGGATGGCTGGGTCAAATGGTATTTCTAGTTCTAGATCCTTGAGGAATCGCCACAATGTTTTCCACAATGGTTGAACTAGTTTACAGTCCCACCAACAGTGAAAAAGTGTTCCTATTTCTCCACATCCTCTCCAGCACCTGTTGTTTCCTGACTTTTTAACGATCGCCATTCTAACTGGTGTGAGATGGTATCTCATTGTGGTTTTGATTTGCATTTCTCTGATGGCCAGTGATGATGAGCATTTTTTCATGTGTCTGTTGGCTGCATAAATGTCTTCTTTTGAGAAATGTCTGTTCATATCCTTTGCCCACTTTTTGATGGGGTTGTTTTTTTCTTTAAATTTGTTTGAGTTCTTTGTAAGTTCTGGATATGAGCCCTTTGTCAGATGAGTAGATTGCAAAAGTTTTCTCCCATTCTGTAGGTTGCCTGTTCACTCTGATGGTAGTTTCTTTTGCTGTGCAGAGCTCTTTAATTAGATCCCATTTGTCAATTTTGGCTTTTGTTGCCACTGCTTTTGGTGTTTTAGACATGAAGTTCTTGCCCATGCCTATGTCCTGAATGGTATTGCCTTGGTTTTCTTCTAGGGTTTTTATGGTTTTAGGTCTAACATTTAAGTCTCTAATCCATCTTGAATTAATTTTTGTATAAGGTGTAAGGAAGGAAGGGATCCAGTTTCAGCTTTCTACTTATGGCTAGCCAGTTTTCCCAGCACCATTTATTAAATAGGGAATCCTTTCCCCATTTCTTGTTTGTGTCAGGTTTGTCAAAGATCAGATGGTTGTAGATGTGTGGTATTATTTCTGAGGACTCTGTTCTGTTCCACTGGTCTATGTCTCTGTTTTGGTACCAGTACCATGCTGTTTTGGTTACTGTAGCCTTGTAGTATAGTTTGAAGTCAGGTAGCATGATGCCTCCAACTTTGTTCTTTTGGTTTAGGACTGTCTAGGCAATGTGACTCTTTTTTGGTTTTATATGAACTTTAAAGCAGTTTTTTCCAATTCTGTGAAGAAAGTCATTGGTAGCTTGATGGGGATGGCATTGAATCTATAAATTACCTTGGGCAGTATGGCCATTTTCACGATATTGATTCTTCCTGTCCATGAGCATGGAATGTTCTTCCATTTGTTTGTGTCCTCTTTTATTTCATTGAGCAGTGGTTTGTAGTTCTCCTTGAAGAGGTCCTTCACATCCCTTGTAAGTTGGATTCCAAGGTATTTTATTCTCTTTGAAGCAATTGTGAATGGGAGTTCACTCATGATTTGGCTCTCTGTTATTGGTGTATAAGAATGCTTGTGACTTTTGCACATTGATTTTGTATCCTGAGACTTTGCTGAAGTTGCTTATCAGCTTAAGGAGATTTTGGGCTGAGACAATGGGGTTTTCTAAATATACAATCATGTCATCTGCAACAGGGACAATTTGACTTCCTCTTTTCCTAATTGAGTAGCCTTTATTTCTTTCTCATGCCTGATTGCCCTGGCCAGAACTTCCAACACTATGTTGAATAGGAGTGGTGAGAGAGGGTATCCCTGTCTTGTGCCAGTGTTCAAGGGGGAATGCTTCCAGTTTTTGTCCATTCAGTATGATATTGGCTGCGGGTTTGTCATAAATAGCTCTTATTATTTTGAGATATGTTCCATCAATACTGAATTTATTAAGAGTTTTTATCATGAAGGGCTGTAAAATTTTGTCAAAGGCCTTTTCTGCATCTATTGAGATAATCATGTGGTTTTTGTCTTTGGTTCTGTTTATATGGTGGATTATGTTTATTGATTTGCATATGTTGAACCAGCCTTGCATTCAAGGGGTGAAGCCCACGTGATCATGGTGGGTAAGCTTTTTGATGTGCTGCTGGATTCAGTTTCCCAGTATTTTCTTGAGGATTTTTGCATTGATGTTCATCAGGGATATTGGTCTAAAATTCTCTGTTTTGTTGTGTCTCTGCCAGGCTTTGGTATCAGGATGATGTTGGCCTCATAAAATGAGTTAGGGAGGATTCCCTCTTTTTCTATTGATTGGAATAATTTCAGAAGGAATGGTACCAGTTCCTCTTTGTACCTCTGATAGAATTTGACTGTGAATCCATCTTGTCCTGGACTATTTTGGAATAAGTGTGATGCGGTGCTGAGAAGAATGTATATTCTGTTGATTTGGGGTGGAGAGTTCTGTAGATGTCTATTAGGTCTGCTTGGTGCAGAGTTGAGTTCAATTCCTGGATATCCTTGTTAACTTTCTGTCTTGTTGATCTGTCTAATGTTGAAGTCTCCCATTATTATTGTATGGGAGTCTAAGTCTCTTTGTAAGTCTCTAAAGTCTTGCTTTATGAATCTGGGTGCTTCTGTATTGGGCGTATATATATTTAGGATAGTTAGCTCTTCCTGTTGAATTGATCCCTTTACCATTATGTAATGGCCTGCTTTGTTTCTTTTGATCTTTGATGGTTTAAAGTCTGTTTTATTAGAGACTAGGATTGCAACTCCTGCTTTTTTTTGTTCTCCATTTGCTTGGTAGATCTTCCTCCATCCCTTTATTTTGAGCCTATGTGTGTCTCTGCATGTGAGATGGATCTCCTGAATACAGCAAACTGATGGGTCTTGACTCTTTATCAAATTTGCCAGTCTGTGTCTTTTAATTGGATCGTTTAGTCCATTTACATTTAAGGTTAATATTGTTATGTGTGAACTTGATCCTGTCATTGTGATATTAGCTGGTTATTTTGCTCGTTAGTTGATGCAGTTTCTTCCTAGCATCGATGGTCTTTACATTTTGGCATGTTTTTGCAATGGCTGGTACCGGTTGTTCCTTTCCATGTTTAGTGCTTCCTTCAGGATCTCTTGTAGGGCAGGCCTGGTGGTGACAAAATCTCTAAGCATTTGCTTGTCTGTAAAGGATTTTATTTCTCCTTCACTTCTGAAACTTAGTTTGGCTGGATATGAAATTCTGGGTTGAAAATTCTTTTCTTTAAGAATGTTGAATATTGGCCCCCACTCTCTTCTGGCTTGGAGAGTTTCTGCCAAGAGATCTGCTGTTAGTCTGATGGGCTTCCCTTTGTGGGTAACCTGACCTTTTTCTCTGGCTGGCCTTAACATTTTTTCTGTCATTTCAACTTTGGTGAATCTGACAATTATGTGTCTTGGAGTTGCTCTTCTCCAGGAGTATCTTTGTGGCATTCTCTGTATTTCCTGAATTTGAATGTTGGCCTGCCTTGCTAGGTTGGGGAAGTTCTCCTGGATAATATCCTGCAAAGTGTTTTCCAACTTGGTTCCATTCTCTCTGTCACTTTCAGGTACACCAATCAGATATAGATTTGGTCTTTTCACATAGTCCCATGTTTCTTGGAGGCTTTGTTCATTTCTTTTTACTCTTTTTTCTCTAAACTTCTCTTCTCACTTTGTGTCATTCATTTGATCTTCAATCACTGATACCCTTTCTTCCAGTTGATCGAGTCAGTTACTGAAGCTTGTGCATTTATCACGTAATTCTCGTGTCATGGTTTTCATCTCTATCAGTTTGTTTATGGACTTCTGTGCATTGGTTATTCTAGTTAGCCATTTGTCAAATCTTTTTTCAAGGTTTTTGGTTTCTTTGTGCTGGGTTTGTAATTCCTCCTTTATCTCAGAGAAGTTTGATTGTCTGAAGTCTTCTTCTCTCAACTTGTCAAAGTCATTCTCTGTCCAGCTTTGTTCCATTGCTGGCGAGGAGCTGCGTTCCTTTGGAGGGGGAGAGGCACTCTGATTTTTAGAATTTCCAGCTTTTCTGTACTGCTTTTTCCTCATCTTTGTGGTTTTATCTGCCTTTGGTGTTTGATGATGGTGACATACAGATGGAGTTTTAGTGTGGATGTCTTTTCTGTTTGGTGTTTTTCCTTTTAATAGTCAGGACCCTCAGCTGCAGGTCTGTTGGAGTTTGCCCGAGGTCTACTTCAGATGCTGTTTGCCTGGGTATAAGCAGCGGAGGCTGCAGAAGAGTGAATATTGCTGAACAGCAAATGTTGCTTTCTGATCGTTCCTCTGGAAGCTTTGTCTCAGAAGTGTACCCGGCTGTGTGAGGTGTGAGGTGTCAGTGTGCCCCTAGTGGGGGATGTCTCCCAGTTTGGCTACTCGGGGGTCAGGGACCCACTTGAGCAGACAATCTGTCCATTCTCAGATCTCAAACTCCGTGCTGGGAAAACCACTACTCTCTTCAAAGCTGTCAGACAGGGACATTTACATCTGCAGAGGTTTCTGCTGCCTTTTGGTTTGCTATGTCCTGTCCCCAGAGGTGGAGTCTACAGAGGCAGGCAGGCCTCCTTGAGCTTCGGTGGACTCCACCCAGTCGAGCTTCCTGGCTGCTTTGTTTACCTACTTAAGCCTCAGCAATGGCAGGTGCCCCTCCCCCAGCCTTGCTGCCACCTCACAGTTAGATCTCAGACTGCTGTGCTAACAATGAGGGAGGCTCTGTGGGCGTGGGACCCTCCGAGCCAGGCACAGGATATAATCTTCTGGTGTACTGTTTGCTAAGACCCTTGGTTAAGCATAGCATTAGGGTGGGAGTGACCTGATTTTCCAGGTGTTGTGTGTCACGGTTTCCCTTGACTAGGAAATGGAATTCCTTTCCTCCTGAGCTTCCCAGGTGAGGCGATGCCTCGCCTTGCTTTGGCTCTTGCTCATTGGGCTGCACCCACTGTCCTGCCCCCACTGTCTGACACGCCCCAGTGAGATGAACCTGGTACCTCAGTTGGAAATGCAGAAATCACCCGTCTTCTGTGTCGCTCACGCTGGGAGCTGGAGGCTGGAGCTGTTCCTATTTGGCCATCTTGGCACAGATTCTAGTTCTTCTTATGTCTCAATACATTTTTCATCGAGTCTTTTGTGTTGTAGAACTATGCTAAGAACATTTTATAAGAGGTTCTTTTGATTTTTCATTAATTTCCCAGGATAGGAATGAAAAATTAACAGATTTAAAGTAAATTTTTGCTTAATGATCACTAGTCTTAGTGAATTTTCAATATCTATGTTTTAGATATTCAAACGTTATTCCTTAATTAAGAACTTAAATGGCCATATGGCCTATATTGTATTTGATGTTGTAAATTAGTAACCTTCTATTCTAGTTGTACTTTTGTTTTTGTTAATATTAAAGACATACTTAATTGATACATATTTAAGATGTATAATTGACACTGTATTTTCACACAATAGCATGTAATAATGTTTGTTGAATAAGTGATAAGTGAATGAATGCCATATGGAGTAATGTTGTTTTGCCATTTCCAACCAATGTGGAGTATTTGCTGCTAACAAATATCACCCTGTTTTCATAAAATGTGTCTATATATTACCTTGCATCTAAATCATTCACATTGTGAATGGAAGGCTATATGTAGATGGTGAGAGGTAAAAAAGACAAGAAAATTTAATGACAACAAAAATATTTTGTGGCAGAACGTAGGGACACAAAACAACAATGTAAAGATTCAAGTTGTATGGCCTATCCGTGGTTTTTCTACCAAAAATAGTAACCCTCAGTCTCCCCAGTCAATCAAAAATAGACTTTGGAGTTTTATCCTAGATTTGAATTTATTTCTATGTTAGAATAGTCTATTAAAATTATTTTCCCCATGTTGTTATATACTAATAGTAAAATACATTTTTACAGTGTGAATGAAAGTGACATTAAAATTCATTTAAATTTATACAATAGAATTACATTTTTGGGAATCTGTTTAAGTTTCTTGTATTTTGTTGCTTGTTTCATATCACTTTTTTATTTATTTTGAGATGGAGTCTCGCTCTGTTGCCCAGGCTGGAGTGCAATGACACGATCTTGGCTCACTGCACGCTCCACCTCCCAGGTTCACGCCATTCTCCTGCCTCAGCTTCTTGAGTAGCTGGGACTATAGGCACCCGCCACCGTGCCTGGCTAAGTTTTTGTATTTTTAGTAGAGATGGGGTTTCACCATATTAGGATGGTCTAGATCTCCTGACCTCATGATCTGCCTGCCTCAGCCTCCCAAAGTGCTGGGATTACAAGCATGAGCCACCGCACCTGGCAGATACCACTTTTTATCTACATATTTGCTTTTTCAATCATACTACATAGGAATTTATTCAATTTTTTTTCATCATGACCACCTGTTTAGTTAGCAGTATTCCTTGAAATATTGTGATGATATGTGGCTTTTACTGATTTATTAGAAGATTTGTTGGGGCTTATTTTGTTGTTTTAAGTAATGTACTAATATATTTATTTTTTATAGCTATATGGTTTTATTTTTTCAGGCTTGTAGAAGAATATTACATATCTAGAACTTAGAATTGCCTGTAGTTTCCAGCATATATGTTATACACACACCCCCCCCACACACATGTGTATATATACATGCATATGTGTGTATATATATGGATATGTATATGCCTAAAAATTTCCTCCTAAACGTTTTAAAATCAGGTTAATTTATTTATGATGAAATATAATTTTTTTCCAAAATTTTCTTTGTAAAATTAGTATGCATTTTATGCAATTTAAGAATTTTATAAATAGCAAATATAGTTATGTCAAATATGGAAGCAACTTCATAGAACTATATTTACATTTTTTTGTTAAAATGATATACATTTTTATGACCAAATGTACAAATCAAAAAGGAAATTTTAATGTCAAAATGAATGTGATTTCATCAGTTTGTAATTTTAATTTACCCATGTTTAATTTCACAAATGTTTGTTGATCACACACTCTGAGTTTTGTACATTGCCTTGAACAAGCTAGCTGTAAAGTTTGTAGAATAATTTAGTATCTAGCAGAAATAACTCTTGGCATAGAAATATACTAATGGTAGGATAGTCTTTCATGATTGTGACAAGTATGAAAGAAGATTGCCTCTTTCTGAAGCCTGTTTATTTTGTAGTTAACAAGGCCAGGGGAGACTTGATTATTTTTTGCTTGCGTGCCTACACATACTTAAGGAAAAATTAATCCCAGATCACAGTGTCACTTTAATTATGCCATTAATTTAAGTATTGATTCAACAGCTATTTACTGTTCACAATATTTTAGTATTTGTAAATTTCTTGGTGGTATGGGTAACAATAAAATAATGATAAATTGATATTTTTATCTAAAGTAGGAAATCATATAAATGAACAAAGATGCGTTGTTAGTAAAAAATTTTTTTTTTTTTTTTTTTGAGATGGAGTCTTGTTCTGTTGCTGGGGCTAGAGTGCAGTAGCATGATCTCGGCTCACCCCAACCTCCTGCCTCCCTGGTTCAAGTGATTCTCCTGCCTCAGCTCCCAAGTAGCTGGGATTATAGGCATGTGCCACCACACCTGGCTAGTTTTTGTATTTTTGTAGAGATGGGGTTTCACCATGTTGGCCGGGCTGGTCTAGAACTCCTGATCTCAGGTGATCCACCCGCCTCGGCCTCCCAAAGTGTTGGGATTACAGGCGCAAGCCACCGCCCCTGGCCAAATTATTTTAAATGTAGAGATATGATGCTCGATAACAATCAGCTTTATTATTTACTATACATGACTGTATATTTTGAGGGAAATGTTTAAAGACAGATTATATTCTTAAATGTGATGAAATGTAATCCCTATTTTGTAACCAGTTTAAAAGAAATAATATTTTATGCATTTTCAAAGTACTTTAATTTGCTTTGTAGAAATTCAAAGGACATTATGTTTTTTATAAAAAGATTGGTAGGAACTTCCTTTTCTACTTTATTCTACTTACTGGTAGATTTAATAATTTTCCTCTTTTGGAATGATTTTTTTTGAAAGATATTTCCAAATTCATATGAATTTTGATATCTATTATGTGTCACCATACAAGTAATGTGTCTATGTAACAAAAAGATGAAAGTTTCTATATTTATCTGTTATCTACATTTGTTAATAAGAGTCAACACGATGGCTTTATATAGGATGATCAAAAACAGGAAAGCTGTGGTTTAGAAAACGTTTTAATCTGTTTCAAATAACTTAGCAGGGCAATCTGGTACAAATGACATGATTAATGACTGAAGAAGATTAAAATATTTTCACATTCTGTTTTTAATGACCTCTATCTTAAGTTTCTACCCTAAAATTTACAACTAGTAAAATATTATAGGAAAAATATATCATTCATAATCCTCTTGAAGTTGTGTTTTACCTTATCAAATTGTGCCTTCTTTTTAGCCAAAAATAGCATAAATTTAAAGCAAATTTTAACTGAAATATAGCTTTTGTGTTATTCTTAAATAAATTCATTAAAGTGTTAATATTTACTAGGTTTAACATAAAAGATCTAAGATTATGTTTTCAATTAGACAGGGTAACACTTCAGTCAGTGTGTAATTTTTAAAAATTTATCCTTACAACTAGGCAGATCTTCATCATTTGGAAACAGGCCATTTTAGAAAGTTTAACTATAAATGTTTTCTATGTGCATAAATAGGTGGCAAGTATGAGTATTAATGTTGGAGTTTTGCCCATTGACTCTAGTGGCTCTGTCTTTTTTATCCAAAGATAATGATGTGTATTCAATCTCTGTCATATTTACCTAGAGGAAGTCTTTTTAATCCCTCATTTTTCTCCTTCACTGAGGTTATGTGTAAATACTACATAAAATAGCAAATGGAAGGAAGTCTGTTTTGTCTAAAGATACCATTCATCTTAAACAAATACATCAGCCTGTCTCTGAAAGGATAGTGATATGGGTTTTATTTGGTGGGAGAAGGAGGAAGATGGATAAGACCAAAGCAAAAATATGTGGCATATTATATGAACTGGTATTAAATCCCTTTAAAAATTGGATACATTTTTCTGATTGTTTCTGCTTAGGGGAATCACTTCAATGCCACCCGACATTGTTACAGCACTTCTTAATTTTCATTACTATTTGCATATTTATTCATTCCTATTTTCATAGTTAGGAAAACTTGTATTGATTTCTGACAGAAATCTGAAGCTAATCTTTGCTTATAGCACAATTTTCTGGAAAGCCATATATATGAATTTATAATTCCAGTACGGGAAAGAGAATGTATTACTTTCTCTTAATTATATCTGCTTCTAATTTTCATTATTTCTAAATTTAAACCCCCACAAAATTAAATAAAATAGCTTTCTTTAACCTGCTATGTTGTGAATTCTTTTCGGACAGAGGCCCTGTTAAATTTTTCTATTATATTTATCCCCAGCACTAAAAAAATTAAAATGAATTAATTTTATTTGCTTACATTTGCTTACTTATATTTATTGTGAAAACTAATATATTTGGTGTTACTTCTGCCATCTTGTTTCCTCTTTATTATGCCTCCTTGTGGTCTTTTTCTTTCCTTTAGTTGGATTAAAGTTTTGCCCTTTTAAGAAAACTTCTAGTTGTAAATTAAACATACTGTTTCTGTTTGTTCTGTTTACCATCTAATTCTAACAAACATATTTAACCTGATATTTTTTCTGTTGGTATTGTGAATTAATTAATATCTATAACTTCCTTCCTTTATTTCAGTATGAGAACTTTAGTACACTTTTGTCTCTGATGCCTGCATGTTTCCCATTATGCCTCTAGTTACTTAAGAATCATTTTTTAAGAATGCTATTAAGCGTTACAGCATCATTGTTAACTCCCGTTTAAACTTAACTGTTTAATTTTACCTATTTATTTACTCATTACTGCTTCTTGTGTCCTATCTTTACCTTTTTTAGACTTATTTTTCATTGTGCTTCTGTTCTTCTTTGGCTATTCTTTCAGAAATGGTTCTAGATAGCAAATATCTGGGTTATTTTATATGTAGACTGCTTATTTACACCTCTTATGGTATCAGAAAAGATTAGAGGCAGAAGACACACCATTACACATTTTTTCTTTAAGAGTAGTTGGTAAAGAGAACTTACATGATTCTGGGATCTTTATGTTGCTTCCATTAAGGGTGGAATCTTTTTTCTTTTGAATGATAAACTTTTTCATAAGTATGATTTGAATTTAGTTTATAACTCATTTTCTAAAGTTTTTCTCTTGGAGAAAAGAAGGAATTTGTTAGGCATCATACGGTTAAAAATACACTTAAACAAATACTTCCTAGACATCTTTTCTATGCAATAAATATCCAGTATTGAGAAGAAACATATTAAGTAGATATCTGGTTTAGAATATTAAGATGTGCATCTTTTCATGTTGTAGCTTAAATTTGGGCTTGATAGTTCCTTTTTTTCTTCAAGAGTAGTATTTTTAAATTAAATACATACAAATTGAATTTTAAAGAAATAGTATCATCTTTGATTAAATCAGAATACACATTGCATCAATTTTTGAATAGTATTACTATTTTTGGATACTTAGTTAACAACAATAGAGCGGCCGGGCGCGGTGGCTCAAGCCTGTAATCCCAGCACTTTGGGAGGCCGAGGCGGGCGGATCACAAGGTCAGGAGATCGAGACCACAGTGAAACCCCGTCTCTACTAAAAATACAAAAAAATTAGCCGGGCGCGGTGGCGGGCGCCTGTAGTCCCAGCTACTCAGGAGGCTGAGGCAGGAGAATGGCGGGAACCCAGGAGGCGGAGCTTGCAGTGAGCCGAGATCGCACCACTGCACTCCAGCCTGGGCAACAGCGTGAGACTCCGTCTCAAAAAAAAAAAAAAAACAACAATAGAGCAATTCAAAGGATGACAGGATTTTAGTTTGTTTTTGTAGTTTACAAAGACAAATGTAGCAAAGACCTTTCATGTCAGTTTTGTCATCAGTGAAAGAGTAGAATTATTGGTTACACAGATACATGTACCTTTAATATAGACTATATATCCTGATACTTCTTGGTCTTACCTCATTATTTCAATTCTGAGTTTATTTATGTAAGGCTATTGTAGAGCTAATGGGTGACAGGATTACAGTTCAACAGCAGTATCTCATTTTAAAAGCACTGAGGGAGTAAATTTAACACAACAAAGAATATAGTTTGAGAATGAAAGGCAATGAACAAGGGGAACTAAAAAAATTAGCAACATGAATAAATAAATATAAAATCTATGAAAATAATGGCTAGTCTACACATTTTTATGACTTTTAAGTTTTACTGTGAAATAGCCTTCCAGAAAAATTGTTCCAATTTCTGCTCTCACCACTGTGCGTGGTAATTTTTTTTTCCCCTTGGACACACTGACAGTCTCTGAGTGTTACTATTATCTTTTTTCTTTCCAGCTCTGAATATTTCTATCTGTATTTTCTTTGCCTATGTGATAGGTAAAAAGTAGACTCTCATTAACTTGCATTTTTGATCACTAGGGATGTTGAATATTTTTATTCTTATGTACATCGACTGTTTATACTTCCTTTGTGAATTGCTTATTAACTTTTGTTTCTTTGGTGAGGCTGGAAATAAGAACAGGGCTTGAGTCAGACAGACCATCATTTGGATCCTGACTCTGTCTTTTAAGCACTGTGTAATTTGGGGCAAGTAATATAAACTCTCTGAGCTTCAGTTTCTTCATTTGTCAAACAATATTTATAATTATAATGCCTACCTCAATGTTATGAGAATTAAATAAAATAACATATAGTTAAATACATATGTATATGCACTTTGCTTGGTATACATTAGTGATGCTGCTGCTGATAAAACATAAAGCTGGAAATATTTTCCCAGTTTGTTGCTTGATTTTTTTTCCTACAAAAATAAAACATAATTGTAGTTAGTATATGTCAGTCTTTTCTTTCTTTTATGGTATTTACTTTGGGTTTATACTAAGAAAATTGTTCTTCACACCAAAAAGTGTAAAAATATGATGAAAGTGTTTTTGAATGTGACTGAGTTCTAAATGGAATCATCAATTTTAGTTACACAGACTAAGAAAGAAACTAATAATTCTATAATCTTTCTATTTCTTCAGGAAAATATTAGCATTCACTGTGGTTGAAGAAATCCAGAAACATTAGTTCACATATTTAACAAGTTTTTAAAAAATGTGTTAAGACTGACAGTACATTCCCCAGGATTATTTGTATATTTAGGAAGGGTCTCTGTTATTCTCTACAGTGCTTTTGTATCCACTAGAAAATGATGATGTGCTTGGGCCAATGAATGAGAAAAAGGGTCCTCACCTTCCCATCCCCACACCCCCGCCCACACTGCAGCTAAATGACTCCTGTGGGTCAAGGCAGGTACACAGCCCTGGGAGTGAGGGGAACAGGCGCTGGAGTTCAGCTCCCACTTGTTTCTTCCACCAGGTTCCTTGTGCACTGCCCAGAGTACACCATTTTATCAGATGGGACTGTGTTTCAGTGTTATCTCAAAATGGTTCTTGAAATAGTTTGATAAATTAATGATTATTTTATCTAAATCCACTTGTGTAATTCAACTAAATTGAGCAGCTTTTAATGCAGGCACTTTTATAAAAGAAAAGAAGCCAGGAGCAGTGGCTTATGCCTGTAATCCTAGCACTTTTGGGGGCCTGAGGTGGGCAGATGGCTTGAGCCCAGGAGTTCGAGACCAGCCTAGGCAACATAGTGAGACCCTGTCTCTCCAAGAAAATACAAAAATTAGGCAAGCATGGTGGTGGGTGCCTGTAGTCCCAGTTACTCAGAAGACTGAGGTGGGAGGATCACCTGAGCCCAGGGAGGTCGAGGCTGGAGTGAGCCATGATTGTACGCTGCACTCTAGCCTGGGTGACGGAGTGAGACCCTGTCAAAAGAAAAGAAGAAGAGAAGAAAAGAGAAAAAAAAGCTTTTTAATTTGAGTATTGTGATCAAAAACCAAGTAAGCACTGGTACAAATATGCCCCCCTCTTTTCTTCTACCTTGTTTATTAATCCATGAGCTCTTAAGGGATGGCTTCTTCCTCCTCGTAAATAATGATGTTAATGACATATCTGGAACCATGCCCTTTTGCATGTCTTCATTGTTATGGGTAAATTAATCAGCATTGTGTGGAGTATCCAGCAAAATGTGCTCTGCAGGAGTCTCATCCTCCAACTGTACATAACCATCCTATGGTATTCCTCTCTCCTGCCCTTATATTACCCCATAGCTTCTTATCCATGATTCTTTCTTACTATCCTCACAGTCATTTCTACTGTGCTCTTTGGAGCTGTGATTCCATTGTAAATGCATTCTTTTTTATCCTCAAATCTCTTCACAAAATGTTTTCTTCATTTTTTTAAGTTGAGACTTATTTCTCTCCCAAGGTTCCTCTTGCAGCTGCAAGAATGGAGGCAATAACTCTTCATTACCTCCTTCAGAACCTCACTTTTCCTTTCTCATATAAGAACTCCTTATACAGCCACTTATTAACTTTCATCATTGCTGTGATTTATTAGCTCCCTGGTAATGCCCTTCATTTATTGAGGACTTTAGTTTTCCACTCTAATTCTTGCTATCCTCACATGTGATTTCAGTGACCATGTGGACCGTCCAATCAGCAACTGAGTGTCTTCAACCTCCATGTCCTGACCCCTCCCTTTCTTCCCAGTCTGTTGTATACTTTGTCACTTTACTTCCCTCCCCATCCATCCTAGACTCTATGGTGACCATTTTGTCACTTTTGCCAGTGCCCTGTGGGTCCTGGATTTGTTTTCCTTATGTTAAATTCCCTGGAAAAATCCTCAACCATCTGCTTTCAGTTGTAGCTCCTTCACACAGGCTGCATGGCCCTGCTGGAGGAAAGAGTATAATTATGGGATAATTGCCACTAAAGATTTATGGTCTTCAATTTCAGGTTGCCTCTTGGCACTATTCTGCAATCCTTCAGTGTCTTTATCACTTTTCTCAAATCCCCTTTTCTACCACCATTTTCTTTTTGAACGATCATCTTGCCTCCTATTTCATAGAGAAATTTAACGCTATGAAGCTTGAGCTTTTCTTTCCCGAAACTAACAAACATTTATATCCACACTGAATCTCCTTTCTGTATGCTTGGAGGAAGAGATGTCCTTTTTTCTAGTTCAAAGTAGTCCCCTCAACTCTCTCCTATGGGATGTTACTCCATCAGTCATTTACTCTTAATTCCTGAAGGTCTTTAATTCTGCTTACTTCTTCCCCACAGCCTAAGATAAACTCAAGTCATACTGTCTTAAAAAGAAAATCAAATAAAACCCCGCTTTGTCCTCTTTTAACTCTTATCTCTTCTTTCCACTGGAATTAAGATTCTCAGTACACTATGCTGTTTGTTTTTTATTTTATTCATAGGAATAACCTAATAAAAAAAAAAAAGGAAAACTGAAGAATTACTAAAGACCAGTAAGCATTTGCAAAAGTTTAACCTCACTATTACTCACAGAAATGCAAATTGCATCGACTGTAAGAATATTTACTCAAAAATTAGGGCTTTAAGACTATGGGGAAATGTTTACTCCCAAATATTACTAGTGAGAACATAAATTGATGCAATCTTTCTGAAAAGCAATTTGGTAATTGTTTAACCCAGTAATTCCACTTTGGGAGACTTTATGAAGAAAATATTCAGAGATAAATGTGATAGAATGTTCATAGAACATTATTTATTGTGGCAAAAAAGCCTTTAACAGCCTAAATGTCCAATAACAGAGGCAGGCAAGGTACCATACTCTCTACATGGAAAAAATCCAAATTCCTTTTGGATTTTAATTGTAGTTATTTCATTGTGATAAGATTGCAGCCGATTTGTTATCTTTTTTATAGTTTTCTATGATTTTCTAGTTTAATTTACAAGAACATGTATTGTATTCAGAAATATAAAAGGTATATATATTATTTCCTAATCCTTCTACCCCCACTGTCTTTGCCTTTGGCAAAAGAATAGAGTAGGAGTTTTTGTGAAATGGTGTTTGTATGTCCATAAGCCTTCAGTATGTTCCAGTTGTTTTTAAATTTTCTTTTATGTAGTATTGATGTTCATGATGAAAAGGAAAGGGAATGTGATTTGCATAGGGTTTTCCATCAAGCATTTGAACAATAGGAACATGTTGACCTGCACAAAATGTTAGACGAGGGAAAAGAGGAACTCTTCAGTGAATGATGGGTGGAAGCATTAAAGGAGAAGGAAGAGAACCAACTGGAAACAAAGGAACCGATCGTCTCAAGCTGAGAGGAGGTAGGTTCACATCAATACTGGGTAGATTGTCTCATAATATTTTCACTGAATGTAAGACTAACAGCCAAACAGCCTTTAGTTAAAAATAAAGATGAGTTGGCTCCTTCCCCAGAAAATGTGAGAAAGTGATTAGTGACAGGAGAGTATTTCTCTTCAGAGGCAAGAAGCTGCTGTTGTTGGTTAAATAGAGATATCCAGGATATGTGGTTCTGGTTGTAGACTTTTAATTTCTGACTTTACAGATGTAGGCTGAAATTTACCATGTGGGTCCCTTGGCTCTGTTTTTTGTTCATAATTTATATTCATACAAGTAATACTGTCATATCAAATAATGGCCAGTATGTGATAAGCAGAATATTCTCAAAAAGGTGAATAGCTTGTTTTTCAAAAGTTCATTTGTAAGTTGGTTGTTTTGAACTTAGAATATATTTTACTATGGAAACAACATAACAGAAAAATTAGATTTTAATGCTAGTTCACTAAATATTTTTTAATTTATAATATGCTTAAAGAAGAAGCCCGAGTGCTGGAAGAGTTATCAATATAATTGTTGAAGTTATAGAGGATCATGAAAAGTTGGATTAGAAAGAGAAAATTGGAGCCAAGTGCTAAAAGAAAATGGGAGAGTATCCTAGGGGTCCACAGATGGAGGGGAGAAGAGGATAATTGAAGACTTCCAAAGTAGAGTTCCTTGAATGATAAAACTCTAAAGGGCCTGCCTGATTTTCCTGCTACACTAGTACTATTATGTGCACCTGGAATTGTTAGTATTTACACTCAATTTAAGCCAAACCCTAAATTTGCTTACCAGGTCAAATTGCTTTTAGAACAGTTTTTCTGAATCTTAGCCACACATAAAAATTATGTGAGGAATTTTTTGAAAACAGAGGTGACTGGGCCCATCCTAGATCAATCAACTCAAAGTATCTGCAGTTGGAGCCCAGGCACTGGCATTGTTTTAAAAGCTCCCTAGATTATTCTAAGTTCATGTAGAAGGAGGGGTCAGCCTTAGAAATAGTAATAAATTACACAGGGGTAGAAATAGTGGGTGTCTATTTTTTCTACCATTTTACCTCTGCATCCAGCATACTTCTTGATTATTAATGGAAATTCAGTGAATATTTGCTTGAATAAAAGAGTGAATCAAGGAATGAAGAATGAATGGATTTAACTAGCTCTAATCCCATATATTATAGTTCAGCATTAGGGCACAATTTATGACTAGTCCTTTATTGACTGTGTCTCAATTCATACAGCTGGTCTTTTGTATGATTCCCAAGTAATATCTTTGGTACCCTGATCCATTCCTTCTTGCTTGGTTACTGTTTCTCAGTCATTGTTGTCAGGAACCTGCCAAGAACTGTGATCCTCTCAAGTCAGACTCACTTTCTAAGATCCAGAATGTTGCCCCTGAATCTCAGCCAACTAGCTGCGAGCCTGTAAATTTGGCTGACATTTTGACTTCTTCAGTACTACTTTCTCCAAGATTCCTCAAGAGTGTGTTCTGTTTCTTCCATTTCATGCTCCCTTTTGTTGACTTGTTGCTCTGGAACTAATTGTAGTTGTAAATGCACAAAAAGAGTTCTATTATTCAGTAAGGCTTGTTAATTATATTATTCATATTTTCTTCCTCATTTTTTACCTTTATTTTTTGTATTGAAAGATGTACATTAACAGCTCCCACAATATTTGAGGATTACAAAGTTTCTTAGTATTTCTAATAGTTTTTGTTGTATATAGTTTACTGCTCTATAGTAAATAAAAATTCTTTAGTGTTATATCTTGTGAATTATTACTTTCTATTGAAAATATTCTTTTTTATTTTTGTCACTTTTTTGGAATTGATTTTTTTTGTTTAGTAGTTATTGTATTATCTCTACTTTCCTTATGTTTATTGTCTTATATTTGACCATATTTGTCACTTCATTTATATGTGCCTCTTAGAAATATAGCTGAATTTTTATTTTTATTTTTTACCCATTATGAGAATATTTATTTTCAAATTGAAGAATTTCAACCTTTCATTTTATTATAAGGGAGGTGCTTTAAAAAATGCCAGCTGGCGTGGTGGCTCACACCTGTAATCTCAGCACTTTGGGAGGCCAAGGTGGGTGGATCACGAGGTCAGGAGATCTAGGCCTGGCTAACACAGTGAAACCCTGTCTCTACTAAAAATACAAAAAATTAGCTGGGCATGGTGGCGGGTGCCTGCAGTCCCAGCTACTCCGGAGGCTGAGGCAGGAGAATGGCATGAACCTGGGAGGCAGAGCTTGTGGTGGGCCGAGTTCATGCCATTGCACTCCAGCCTAGGTGACAGAGCGAGACTCTGTCTCAAAAAAAAAAAAAAAAAAAAAAAGCCTACCATCTTCTTTTATGGTTTCTGTTTGCTATTCTTGTTTTGTGTGTGTGTGTGTGTGTGTGTGTGTGTATTTACCTGTTTATAAAGGATATACATACACACATGTATACATATAATAGAAATATTATAAAATACAGAAAATCTCCCATAATCCTATGACTCAGTGTTATTGTTGATGTGTGTGTATGGATGTGTGTACTTCTAGATTCTTTAAAAAGAATTCTTTAAAGAGATTCTTTAGATGGGCGGATCACGAGGTCAGGAGATTGAGACCATCCTGGCTAACACGGTGAAACCCCGTCTCTACTAAAAAAATACAAAAAACTAGCCAGGCGTGGTGGCGGGCGCCTGTAGTCCCAGCTACTCGGGAGGCTGAGGCAGGAAATGGCATAAACCCGGGAGGCGGAGCTTGCAGTGAGCTGAGATCCGGCCACTGCACTCCAGCCTGGTCGACAGAGCGAGACTCTGTCTCAAAAAAAAAAAAATGATTCTTTAAAAATTTTTTTAATAAAAATGAATTTATCTTGAGTATATTGCTTTGTAACCTGCTAAATAGTGATGCCACTAAATATTTATCCATAATATGCCTTCATGGTTTTAAAATACATTTGAATACAAGGCATTTATAAATAAGTAAGGTAAATTACTCTATACTCTGACTAAGTAGGAATATATAGACTGGTGGAAAGATTATCTAGTTACAGAATTATATATGGAATATGAAACCATTTAGATAAAACATATGTTTGTATGTATGCATGTGTATGAATTAGATGCTTCTATATGCTTGTATATAAATATTAAAGACTTCTTTATGCTTGAATTTTAATTTTATTTTACTTAAAACATTTTTTGCTTGAAATTTTAGAATTGAGGATATCATTATGTATTACTTACATAATAAAAAATAAAACTAACACATTCAATTAAAATATTCAAGCAAATGCCAACACATTAGGTGGCTTAGATAAAATGAACAAATTCTTAGAAAGACAGAAACTACTGAAATTGACTTGAGAAATAGGATATACTTGTAACTGAATAGACAAGTAAAGAGATTAAATTGGTGCTCAAAAAACTACCCACAAAAACAAGTCCCAGCCAGGATCAGTTCACTGATAAATTCTATGAAATATTTAAAGAAGAATTAATGCCAATTATTCACAACTCTTCCAAAAAACGGAGGAGGAGGGAAGACATCCCAACTCTTTCTAAAGGGTCACTATGACCCTGATGAAATCCAGACAGTGATCACAAGGAAAGAAAACTATAGATCAATGTCTTTTATGAATACATACACAAAATCCTCAATGAAATACTGGTAAACCAAATACAGCAACATAAAAAACATAACCAAGTGTGATTTATCTTAGGAATGCAAGGTTGGTTTGACATTGAACAGTCTATTAATGTAATATGCTACACCAATGTTGTGGGAAGTCAGGGACCCCAGATGGAGGGACCTGCTGAAGCTGTGACAGAAGAACATACATTGTGAAGATTTCATGGACATTTATTAGTTCCCCAAATTAATACTTTTATAATTTCCTACGCCTGTCTTTACTACAATCTCTGAACATAAATTGTGAAAATTTCATGGACATATATCACTTCCCCAATCAATACTCTTGTGATTTCCTGTGCCTGTCTTTACTTTAATCTCTTAATCCCATCATCTTCATAAGCTGAGGATGTGTGTTGCCTCAGGACCCTGTGATGATTGTGTTAACTGCACAGATTGTTCGTAAAGCATATGTGTTTAAACAATATGAAATCTGGGCACCTTGAAAAAAGAACAGGATAACAGCAATGTTCAGGGAACAAAGGAGATAATCACTGGGCCTGACTGCCTGAGGGGCCAGACAGAACAGAGTCATATTTCTCTTCTTACAAAAGCAAATAGGAGAAATATCACTGTATTCTTTTCTCAGCAAGGAACAGCCCTGAGAAAGAGATTGCATTCCTAGGGGGAAGTCCCTAAAATGGCCGCTCTAGGAATATCTATCTTATATGGTTGTAGATAAGGGATGTAGCACCCCCAGGCCTATTAGGATGAGGAAATTCCTGCCTAGCAAATTTTAGTCAGACTGGTTATCTGCTCTCAAATCCTTTCTCCTGATAAGATGTTATCAATGACAATGCATGCCCAGTGGGACATGAAACTTCATCAGTAATTTTAATTTCACCCTGGTCCTGTGATCTCGCTCTGCCCCCATTTGCCATGTGATATTTTATTGTCTTTTGAAGCATGTGATCTCTGTGACCCACACCCTGTTTGTACACCCCCTCCCTTTTGAAATCCATAATAAAAACTTGCTGGTTTTGTGACTTGGGGGGCATCACGGAATCTGCTGACATGTAATGTCTCCCCGGACACCCAGCTTTAAAATTTTTCTCTTTTGTACTCTTTCCCTATATTTCTCAGACTGGCCGACACTTAGGGACAATACAAAAGAACATACGTTGAAGTATCGGGGGCTGGTTCCCCCGATACACCAAAAGAATAAAGGTGATTGTATCAGTAGACACAGAAAAAGTATTTGACAAAAACCTGACAACCTTTCATAATAAACACACTCAATAAACTAGGAATAGAAGAAAACTTCCTAACTCGATAAAGGACGTATGTGAAAACCCACAGCTAATGCCATATTTAATGGTGAAAAGGCAAAATGCTTTCCCTAAAACAAAGATGTCTATTTTCACCATTTCTATTCAGCATTATGCTGGTGGTTCTAGCCAATTAGGCCAAAAGAGAAAAAAGAAAGAACAGAAAATGGAAAAAATAAAAGAAATAAAAGGCACTCAGATTGGAAAGGAGTGAGTAAAACTGTCTCTATTTGCAGATGATGTGATCTTGTATATAGAAAATCCTGGCTGGGCATGGTGGCTCACACCTGTAATCCCAGTACTTTGGGAGGCTGAGGCATGTGGATCACTCGAGGTCAGGAGTTTGTGACCAGCCTGACCAACATGGTGAAACCCTGTCACTACTAAAAATACAAAATTAGCCAGGCATAGTGGAGAGCAACTGTACTCCCAGTTACTCAGGAGGCTGAGGCAGGAGAATTGCTTGAATCTGGGAGGCAGAGGTTGCAGTGAGCCAAAATCACACCACTGCACTCCAGCCTGGGTGACAGAGTGAGACTCCATCTAAAAAATAAATCCTAAAATATTATGCATTTCTTATAGATTTTCTAGTTTATTTGTGTAGTGGTGTTTATAGTATTCTCTGATGGTAGTTTGTATTTCTGTGGGATCAGTGATGATATTCCCTTTATCATTTTTTATTGTGTCTATTTGATTCTTCTCTATTTTCTTCATATTAATCAGGCTAGTGGTGTATCTATTTTGTTATTCTTTTCCAAAAACCAGCTCCTGGATTCATTGATTTTTTTGATAGGTTTTCTGTGTCTCTATCTCCTTCAGTTCTGCTCTGATTTTAGTTATTTCTTGTCGTCCGCTAGCTTCTGAATTTGTTCGCTCTTGCTTCACTAGTTCCTTTAATTGTGATGTTAGGGTGTCGATTTTAGATCTTTCCTGCTTTCTCCTGTGGGCATTTAGTGCTATAAATTTCCTTCTAAACACTGCTTTAGTTGGGTCCCAGAGATTCTGGTACACTGTGTCTTTGTTGTCTTTGGTTTCAAAGAACTTCTTTATTTCTGCCTGAATTTCATTATTTATCCAGTAGTCATTCAGGAGCAGGTTGTTCAGTTTCCATGTAGTTGTGTGGTTGTGAGTTTATTAATCCTGAGTTCTAATTTGATTACACTGTGGTCTGAGAGACTGTTTGTTATGATTTCTGCTCTTTTGCATTTGCTGAGGAGTGTTTTACTTCCAATTATGTGGTCAATTTCAGAATAAGTGTGATGAGGTGCTGAGAAGATTGTATATTCTGTTGATTTGGGGTGGATAGTTCTGTAGATGTCTAGTAGGTCCACTTGGTCCAGAGCTGAGTTCAAGTCCCGAATATCCTTGTTAATTTTCTGTCTCATGGATCTGTCTAATATTGGCAGTGGGGTGTTAAACTCTCCCACTATTATTGTATGGAGTCTAAGTCTCTTTGTAGGTCTCTAAGAACTTGCTTATGAAGCTGGGTGCTCCTGTATTTGGTACATATATATTTAGGATAGTTAGCTCTTCTTGTTGCATTGATTCCTTTACGATTATGTAATGCCCTTCTATGTGTCTTTTGATCTTTGTTGGTTTAAAGTCTGTTTTATCAGAGAGGAGGATTGCAACCCTGCTTTTTTTTGCCTTCCATTTGCTTGGTGAATATTCCTCCATCCTTTTATTTTGAGCTTATGTGTGTCTTTGAACGTGAGATAGGTCTCCTGAATACAGCACACTGATGAGTCTTAACTCTTTATCCAATTTGCTAGTCTGTGTCTTTTAATTGGGGGCATTTAACCCATTTACATGTAAAGTTAATATTTTTATGTGTGTATTTGATCCTGTCATTATGATGCTAACTGGTTATTTTGCCCATTAGTTGATGCAGTTTCTTCATAGTATTGATGGTCTTTGCAATTTGGTGTGTTTTTGCAGTGACTGGTACCAGTTTTTCCTTTCCGTATTTAGTGCTTCCTTCAGGAGGTCTTGTAAGGCAAGCCTGGTGGTGACAAAATCTCTCCAAATTTGCTTGTCTGTAAAGGATTTTATTTCTCCTTTGCTTATGAAGCTTAGTTTGGCTGGATATGAAATTCTCGGTGTAAAATTCTTTTCTTTAAGAATATTGAATATTGGCCCCCACTCTCTTCTGGCTTGTAGGGTTTCTGCAGAGAGATCTGCTGTTAGTCTGATGGCCTTCCCTTTGTGAGTAACCTGACCTTTCTCTCTGGCTGCCCTTAACATTTTTTCCTTCATTTCAACCTTGGTGAATCTGATGATTATGTGTCTTGGAGTTGCTCTTCTCGAGGAGTATCTTTGTGGTGTTCTCTGTATTTCCTGAATTTGAATGTTGGCCTGGCTTGCTAGGTTGGGGGAGTTCTCCTGGATATTTTCCTGAAGAGTGTTTTCCGACTTAGTTCCATTCTCCCCATCACTTTCGGGTACACCAATCAAACGTAGGTTTGGTCTTTTCATATAGTCCCATATTTCTTGGAGGCTTTGTTTACTCCTTTTCACTCTTTTGTCTCTAATCTTGTCTTCACACTTTCTTTCATTAAGTTGATCTTCAATCACTGATATCTTTTCTTCCACTTGATCGATTTGGCTATTGATACTTGTGGATGCTTCACGAAGTTCTTGTGCTGTGTTTTTCAGCTCCATCAGGTTACTTATGTTCTTCTCTAAACTGGTTATTCTAGTTAGCAGTTCCTGTAACCTTTTTTCAAGGTTCTTAGCTTCCTTGCACTGGGTTAGAACGTCCTCCTTTAGCTCAGAGGAGTTTATTATTACCCACCTTCTGAAGCCTACTTCTGTCAATTCATCAAACTCATTCTCCATCAATTTTGTTTTCTTGCTGGCAAAAAGTTGTGATCCTTTGGAGGAGAAGAGGAATTCTGGCTTTTGGAATTTTTAGCCTTTTTGCACTGGTTTGTCCCCATCTTCATGGATTTATCTACCTTTGGTCTTTGATGTTGGTGAACTTCAGATGGAGTTTTGTGTGGACATCCTTTTTGTTGATGTTGACGCTATTGCTCCCTGTTTGTTAGTTTTTCTTCTAACATTCAGGCTTCTCTGCTGCAAGTCTGCTGGAGTTTTCTGGAGGTCCACTCCAGACTCCAGACCCTGTTTGCCTGGGTATCATCAGCGGAGGCTGCAGAACAGCAAAGATTGCTGCCTGTTCCTTGCTCTGGAAGCTTCATCCCAAAGGGGCACCTGCCAAATGCCAGGTGGAGCTCTCCTGCATGAGGTATCTGTCGACCTCTGCTGAGACGTGTGTCCCAGACAGGAGACAGGGAGTTCAGGGACTCGCTTGAGGAGGCAATCTGTCCCTTGCAGAACTTGAGCACTGTTCTGGGAGATCTGCTGCTCTCTTCAGAGCTGGCAGGCAGGAATGTTTAAGTCTGCTGAAGCTGTGCCCACAGCTGCTCCTTCCCCCAGATGCTTTGTCCCAGGGGGATGGGAGTTTTATCTGTAATCCCCTGACTGGGGCTGCTGCCTTTCTTTCACAGATTCCCTGCCCAGAGAGGAGGAATCTAGACAGGCAGTCTGGCTACAGTGGCTTTGCCAAGTTGCGGTGGGCTCTGCCAAGTTTGAACTTTCTGGAGGCTTTGTTTACACCGTGAGGGGAAGACTGCCTACTCAAGCCTCAGTAATGGTGGACGCCCTTCCCCCCACCAAGTTCAAGCTTCCCAGTTTGACTTCAGACTGCTGTGCTGGCAGTGAGAATTTCGAGCCAGTGGATCTTAGCTTGCTGGACTCCATGGGGGTGGGATCCACTGAGCTAGACCTCTTGACTCCCTGGCTTCAGCCCACTTTCCAGGGGAGAGAACGGTCTGTCTCACTTGTGTTCCAGGTGCCACTGGGGTATGAAAAAAAACTCCTGCAGCAGCTCTGTGTCTACCCAAATGGCCACCCAGTTTTGTTCTTAAAACCCAGGGCCCTGGTGGTATAGGTACCTGAGGGAATCTCCTGGTCTGTGGGTTGCAAAAACCATGGGAAATGCATAGTATCTGGGCCAGAGTGCAGCATTCCTCATGGCACAGTCCCTCACGGCTTCCCTTGCCTAGCGTATGGAGTTCCCTGACCCCTTCTGCTTTCTGGGTGAAGTGACACCCTACCCTGCTTCAGCTCACCCTCTGTGGGCTGCACCCACAGTCTAACTGGTCCCAATGAGATGAGCCAGGTACCTCAGCTGGAAATGCAGAAATCACCTGCCTTCTGCATTGATCTCGCTGGAAGCTGCAAATCGGAGCTGCTCATGTTTGGTCATCTTGCCAGCCACCTCTTTTTCTTTTTTAGAGATGGAGTTTCACCATGTTGCCCAGACTGAGGGCAGGTGCTATTCATAGGTACAATCATAGCGCACTACAATCTCAGATTCCTGTGCTCAAGTTATTTTCTTGCTTCACCTTTTCAAATAGCTGGGACTATAGGTGTGCCACTGTGCCCAACTCTTGTTAACTATTTTAGTGGTTGCCCTGGAGTTTGCAATATACATTTACAACTAATCCAAACCCACTTTCAGATAGCACCATACCACTTTGTGGGTAACAAAATGCCTTATGGCAGAATATTCCCAAATATTTCCTCTCATCCCTTTGGTCATTGCAGTCATTCATTTCACTCATCAGTAAGTTTTAAACACTGAATGCGAGTGATTTACTTGTATTTACTATTACTATTATGAACAAACTGCTATCCATTAGATAGAATAAGAAAAGAAAAAAATTTCTTACCTACATTTATTTCTCCTAATGCTCTTTGTTTACATAGATCTGAGTTTCTGATTTATATCATTTTCCTTTTCTCTGAAGAACTTCTTTTAACATTTCTTGCAAGTCAAGTTAGTGGCAACAAATTCCTTCAATTAAAAATTTTTTTTTCTATGTGCTGTACAGCATGATGTTTTGAAATATGTATACATTGTGGAATGACAAAGTGAAGCTAATTAATATATACATACTAATTATTTGCAGTGAGAACACTTAAAATCTACTCTTTGCAATTTCCTCAAGTATACAATACCTTGTTATTAATTATTGTCTTCATGTTGCACAATAGAGCTCTATAACTTATTTCTGTATAGCTGAAATTTTGTGTACTTTGCCCAACATTTCCCCAATTCCTCCCAAGCCCTGACTACCAGCCCCTGATAACTACCATTCTACTCAACTTTTTGTTTTTTTAGACAGAGTCTCGCTCTGTTGCCCAGGCTGGAGTGCAGTGGTGCAATCTTGGCTCACTGAAAGCCTCCTGGGTTGAAGCAATTCACCTGCTTCAGCCTCTCAAGTTGCTGGGATTACAGGTGTGTGCCACCATGCCTGGCTAATTCTTTTGTATTTTTAGTAGAGACGAGTTTCATCATGTTGACCAGGCTATTCTTGAACTCATGACCTCAAGTGATCCACCTGCCTCAGCCTCCCAAAATACAGGGATTACAGGCATGAGCCACCACACCTGGCCTACTTAACTTCTATAAATTCAACTTTTTAAGATTCCACATATGAGTGAGAGCATGCAGTATTTGTCTTTCTGTTCCTGTTTACATAATGTCCTCTAGCTTTGTCTATGTTGCTGTCTCTATTGACAGTTTCTTTCTTTTTTAAGGCCGAATAGTATTCTATCATATATATATGTATATGCCTAATAGTGTTCTATCATATATATGTATGTATATATGTACATATATATGAATATATGTATAAGTATATGTATACATATATTCTATCATATATACTCTATCATTTATGTACATATATATGATAGAATACTATTTGGCATATATATTCAATCATATATTCTATTATATATGTACATATATATGATAGAATACTATTCAGCATATGTATTATATATTATATATTATATATAGTATATGTATATATACATATATGTATTTATATATAGTATATGTATATATACATATATACACACATATATTATGTATATTATATATAGTATAGGTATATACTGTATATACCTATACTATATATATTCATGCTGTTGATTGCTTTCTTTTCTGTGCAGGAGCTTTTTAGTTTGATGTGATCCCATTTTTAAATTTTTCTTTTGTTGCCTGTGGTTTTGGAGTCATATCCAGCATATACTGTATATACATATACTATATATAATATATGTGTATATATATCATATATTCCTTATCCAGTCATTCATTGAAAGACAGAGATATCCATTCCATATCTTGGCTATTATGAGTAATGCTGTAGTGCACCTAGAGGCGCAGCTATCTCTTCAATATACCGACTTCATGTTTTTTGGATGTGTACCCCGGTAGTGGGATTTCTGGATCATATGGTAGTTGTTTTTTATTTTTAGGGGAACCTCAATACTGTTTTCTGTAAGGTCATTCCCACCAACAGTATACTGTGTTCCCTTCTCTCCACATTCTTACCAACACTTTTTAACTCTCACCTTTTTGATAATAGCCATCCTAGCAGGTATGAGATGATATCTCATTGTGGTTTGGGTTTGCATTTTCCTGTTAATTAGTGATGTTGAGCATTTTTTTCATATATTTGTTGGTCATTTGTATGTCTTCATTTGAGAAATATCTATTCATGTCTTTTGCTCATTTTTAAATTGGGTTATTTATTTTCTTATTATCGAGTTTGAGTTTTTTATGTATACTGGATATTAACTTCTTATCAGATAAAAAGTTCATAAATATTTTCTCTTGTTCTGTAGGTTGTCTCTTCACGCTGTTGATTGCTTTCTTTTCTGTGCAGGAGCTTTTTAGTTTGATGTGATCCCATTTTTAAATTTTTCTTTTGTTGCCTGTGTTTTTGGAGTCATATCCAAAATACACTGTCCAGACAAGTGTCATCGAGCTTTCTCCCTGTGTTTTGTTCAAGTAGTTTTACAGTTTCAAGTTTTACATTTAAGTCTTTAACCTAATCTGAGTTAGTTTTTGCATATGGTGTGAGATGAGTCCAGTTTCATTCTGCCACATAGCTATAATCTAGCAACAAACTATCCAAAAAAGAAATCAAGAAAACTATCCCATTTACCATAGCTACTAAAAAGCCAAAATACTTAGGAATAAATTTAACCAAAGAAGTGAAAGGTCTGTACACTGAAAACTATAAGACGTTCATGAAAGGAATTGAAGAACAATTAGATGGAAAAATATCCTATGTTCAAGGGTTGGAAAAATTAATATTGTTAAAATGTCCACATACCCAAAACTGTCTACAGAGTCAATGCAATCTCTTTCGAAATCCAAATAACATTTTTCACAGAAATAGAAAAAATAACGTTAAAATTTGTATGGAAGTACAAGAGACCCTGAATAACCAAAGCAATCTTGAGCAAAAGGAACAAAGATTGCAGCATCACACCACCTGGTTTCAAAATTTACTACACATCTATGCTATGGTTTGAATGTGTCCTCCCCAATATTTATGTTGAAACTTAATCCCCAATGCCACTATGTTAAGAGTTGGGGTCATTTCGGGAAGCGGAGCTTGCAGTGAGCTGAGATGGGGCCACTGCACTCCAGTCCGGGCGACAGAGCGAGACTCCGTCTCAAAAAAAAAAAAAAAAAAGAGTTGGGGTCATTTAGGAAGCTCTGCCTTCAAGTGTAGGATTAGTGCCTTATACAAGAATTAGAGGGAACTAGCTAGGCCCATTTTGCCTTTTTGTATTCCACTATGTGAGGACCTGGCACCCAAGGCATTATCTTGGAAGCAAAGAGAGCCAGCGTTCATTAGAAATTGAATCTACCAGTGCCTTGATCTCGGATTTTCCAGCCTCCAGAACTGTGAGAAATAAATTTCTGTTCTTTATAAAATTATCTGGTCTAAGATATTTTGTTATAGCAGTGGGAATGGGTTAAGACACTATACTAATCAATACATCATAGTACTAGCATAAAAACGGACACATAGACCAATGGAGCAGTGTAAAGAGTCCAGAACTAAATCTATGCATTTATAGTATATTGACTTTTGTCATAGATGCCAAAAACACACAATGGGGAAAGGACAGTCTTTTCAATAAATGGTTTTGAAAAACCTCATTTTTTTTTTTTTGTCTAAGAAAGTCTTTATTACTTTCTCACTTTTTTTCTCAATTTAAAATATTTCAGGGTACAGTATTCTGTCCTGGTGGTGTTTTTTTTCTTTTAACACTTTAAATATTTCACTGTGCTCTCTTCATTGTATGGTTTTTGAGGAGAAGTCTGACATAATTCTTACCCTTGTTCCTGCTGTAGGTAAAGTGTTTTTTCCCTTCTAACTTTTTTCAAAAATTTATCTGTCTTTGATTTCTGCAATTTGAATATCGTATTGCTAGACATAGATTTTTTTGATATTTATCCTTCTTGGTCTTCTCTGAGCTTCCTGGATATATGGTTTGGTATCTGTCATTAATTTTGGAAAATCATCAGCCATTATTACTTTAAACATTTTCTCTGTTCCTTTTTGTCTTCTCCTTCTGCTATTCCTATTAAACAAATGTGACACCCCTTTAAAATTATCCCATAGTTCTTAGATATTCTGTTCTGTCTTTTTCATTTTTTTCCCTTTGCATTTATTGTTTTGGAGGCTTCTATTGACCTTTCTTTAAACTCCCAGATTCTTTCCTCAGTTGTGTCCAGTCTGTTGATGAGCCCATAAAAAGGACTCTTCATTTTTGCTATAGTACTTTTGATTTCTGGCATTTTTTCTTTGATTCTTTCTTAGAGTTTCCATTGCTCTGCTTACATTATCACCTTTTCTTGCAATGTTGCTTGTTTTTTTTTCCATTAGAGCATGTTAACTATAGTTGTTTTAAATTCCGGGTCTGATTATTAGAAAATCTCTGCCCTATCTGAGTCTGATTCTGAAGCTTGCTCTATCTCTTCAAAATGTGCTTTTGTCTTTTAGTATACCTTTTTTCTTTTTCTTTTTTTTTTGAGATGGTGTCTTACTCTGTCGCCCAGGCTGGAGTGCAGTGGTGCGATCTCAGCTCACTGCAATATCCACCTCCTGGGTTGAAGCAATTCTCCTGACTCAGCCTCCCAAGTAGCTAGGATTACAGGTGCCTGCCACTATGCCCAGCTAATTTTTGTATTTTTAGTCGAGATGAGGTTTCACCATATTGGCCAGGCTGGTCTCGAACTCCTGACCTTGTGATCCACCCACCTCGGCCTCCCAAAGTGCTGGGATTACAGGTGTGAGCCACCGGCCTTATCATTTTTTTGTGAAAGCTGGATGTGATATACTGGATAAAAGGAACTGAGATAGTAGGCCTTTAGTGTGAAGTTTCATGTTTATCTGACTAGGAGGTAGACTGCATTTACTGTATCTGTGGCTAGAGGCTTCTTAAATATGGTTTGAGATGTGTAGTTATTTTGGTTGTAACCTTTTGTTATTATACAGGAGCTCTTCTGATCTTGTGGTAAGATATGGGAAGGGGTAGTGCATTCTATAGACCCATAATTAGGTCTCCGACTTTCAGTGAGCCTGCGCCCTTGGGCTGTGACTTCTGTCTCACCCTTCCCCATTTGATGAGACAACAAAGCTAGAAAGGGCCAAGATTGGTTATTTCCCTTCCCCAACATAGAAGGCTGGAGTGGGCTGGAGTTGGGTATTTTCTTTCTCCCAGTTTGATTAGGCGCTAGTATATGACAAATTGATTCGGCTATGGTAAAATACTTTCCATGAGGGCAGGCCTTGTTAAACATAACACAGTCATCTGGGTGTATTTTAAAATGGCTACTTTCCTCTTCCCCCTGCTGGAATCACAAGGGGACTTTTCTCTGATCTTCACTGTGACAACCTGGTAGGGCTTCTAGAGGTAAAACCGAGGTGGGCGGATCACGAGGTCAGGAGATCGAGACCAACTTGGCTAACACGGTGAAACCCCGTCTCTACTAAAAATACAAAAAATTAGCCGGGCGAGGTGGCAGGCGCCTGTAGTCCCAGCTACTCGGGAGGCTGAGGCAAGAGAATGGCGTGAACCCGGGAGGCGGAGCTTGCAGTGAGCCGAGATTGGGCCACTGCACTCCAGCCTGGGAGACAGAACGAGACTCCGCCTCAAAAAAAAAAAAAAAGAAAAAAAAAGAAAGTGTATCCGCTCCTTCCAAAAGTGGACCTCTCTGGAGTTTTAAACTCTTAAACTTGCTGAACCTCCAGCAATCTGTTAATTACAGTAACATATTTTTTATATATAAAATACCTATATATCTATATATAAAATATATGTACCCATTAATAGTAACTGTAAGGATATACCTGTATGTGTGTGTGTATATATGTGTGTGTGTGTATATATATACACACATAAACATAGATGGTGTAGCCTACTACACACTTAGGCTATATAATATAGTCTATTGCTCCTAGGCTACAAATCTGTATATCATATTACTGTATTGAATACTGTAGGCAGTTGTAGCACAGTGTTAAGTATTTGTGTATCTAAACATATCTCAACATAGAAAAAGTAGAGTCAAAATGTGGCATTATAATCTTAGGGGACCACTGCTGTATATGTGGTTCCAGTTGTTGACTGAAATGTCATTATGTGGCATTATGACTGTATAATTTTACCTTTTCCTCTCTTTTGCCTTTTCAGATGCTTTAGAATAATTGAGAATTTGCTTCCAGATTATTAGTAATTTTTTTCTTAACAAAATACCTCATCCATCTATAAAATCCTTTTTGTGTGTTACATTATACTTCAAAGCCATATTATCAAGAGTTATCTAGATTTAGTATAAAATAACTTTTATTAGTTTTATTTATCATTGCTGTTTCTTAGTAAGTCATCTACTTGAGCTTTATATTCTGATTTTTAAGAAACAGAATGCTTAGAATCAGAACAGGAGTGGTAATGAGAACTTCCATGTCTTGTTATAAACACTTTTGGTAATTATTACCAAATTGCTTTCCAGAAAATTTGTGCTGATTTAACTTCCATCTGAATTTTATGGGTGTTTCAATTTTTCCATTCCCTCTTTTTTCATATTGAATATTTTCATTCTTTATGTTATCTGGCATGTTGTATTTGAAACGTAGTTTGCCATTTATGTTTTAATTGCATTATTTAATTATTGAGTTTAAATTTTATAACGTAATTATGCAACTTTTTTATTTCGTGTATTGCCAGTTTGTGTCATTTGTCTATTTTTGTATTGGAGTATCTATATACTTTATTGCTTTGTAAGATCGCTTTATATATTAAGGCTATTAGATCATCTTATTTTATCTGGTTGATATGTTTTTAGATTTATTTATGTTGCTTTCTGTTTGGCACCAGATCAATGCTTGTTGGCATTTTGTTAGGGAAATCATTAGGTGCATGGACTTTGTATTGAAACTCCAGCACAGGCCAGGTATGGTGGCTCATGCCTGTAATTCCAGCACTTTGGGAGGCCGAGGCAGGCAGATCACTTGAGGCCAGCGAAACACTGTCTCTACAAAAAAATACAAAAATTAGCTGAGTGTGGTGGTGTGCACCTGCAGTCACAACTATTTGGGGGGCTGAGGTGGGAGGATTGCTGGAACCTAGGAGGCTGAGGCTGCAGTGAGCTGAGATCGCACTGCTACACTCCAGCCTGGATGACAGAGTGAGACTCTGTCTCAAAAAAGAAACCCCAGCTCAGCCACTTGCTCATTGTGTAATCTTGGGAAATTGCTTAATAACTTTTAGCTCTTGCTAAAACTGATATAAAACAATAGTGCCAACTTCATGGGGTTGTTGAGAGAGATTACTTAAAAGGTTTAGCATAGTATCTGTCATAATTTAGTAAACAATCATTTCTGGCTGTTACTGTTTGTATTTTTTTTAAACAGTGACCAAAGCAGAAATAAAGGGAATGATGTGAAATTAATGAATATATAAGTTATATTTGTTGCCCTCTCTGGCCTTTTCACATGTACCTTTCCCTCTGTGAAACTCCCCCACCCCCACCCCTTTTATGGGGTAGCATATTTAATACATAATCTTCTTCTCTTTTTGTTTAATGTCTTGGGAATGTGTTGAATACTCTTTGTGTTGGTTTTCATTTAAGTATACTTTTCAAATATGTAAATAAAGCTCAGTAAATAGAGGCCTGTTTTCAGATACAGTGTATAATTTTGCTAAGTTGCTTTTTCCTACTTACATAACAGTGGCAATTATTGAAGTAGGAGATACATCAAGTGAATAAATGGGTGTTTCTAGCTCTGAATATGCCATGAAGATCTCACTTCTTTTTTTGATTAGTGACATTTTTCTCTTCCAAAAGTTAAGAGGAATGGGAATGTGAGCCTTCCATGGGGAAGTCTTACTTGTGTTGTTACTTTTTATATGTTTTACATATCTGTCTATTCTGTGGTTGAATAAAATATGTCCTTCCTATGACCACCAGTGCAACTTTTGTACATATGCTACCCATTATACTCAGATCTCCTTTTTAAAACCTCACATGTAGAAATGAATGTAAAATTTGTACTCTTTTACCTTTGAAAAACTTGCAGTAATCACCATATCTTTATGATCATTAGATTAGCAAATGGTTAAATCCTCATGAAATTCTTTTATAAGCTGTTTGTAGTTTTCAGGCATTCAATCATTCATGCCTTATAGAAGGCAAAAAAAATTGGTCATTGATGAAATAGAAGTATGATAGAATCACTGTTGTATTGCTACTCAGTATATTAATGCAGAAGTAAGCTAGATTTATAATATATATACAGTATATTTATATTTAATATACTAAAATATAATATATGTAATAGGACTATAAATTTATATTATATACTTATGTTTTACATATAAATTTATTTAATATATAGATTTATATGTATATAAAAACATAGGATGTGATTTTTCATTATTTGTTTTTACAGGAACAGAATGCTAGTGCTTGAAAAGGGAACATAAAAGATCATGTAGTCCAACACTCTCATTTTACAAATAATAAACTTAGAAAGGCAGCACATGGCTTACTCAAAGTCTCATGTGGGAGAACCTGTTGAAGAATCCAGGGCTGTGTTCATGAGACCACACTTCCTTTGACTATAGTCATGTTTTCACTCAATTTCAAGCCCTTTTTATTTTAACTTTATTTTTAATTTCACAGTTATTTCTTTACATGGTTAAGCCAGTTCAAGATTTTCCTATTTAATAACTTGGCAGATTTCCTTTAAACAAGAGCCATCTTATTAGACACTGAAGCTACTAAAAACAATTAAGGTTGCTTTCACTGAAAATGTGCAAGAACAACCACACTAGTACTTGCAGTGTTACGTATATTCCCATCTTATGGCCCTAGTAGAGGAATAAGTAGTTACTTTATTTCTCCTTCACCTGTCCCCTTCAGGAAGTGTCATGCCACATGCCTGTTGCAGACTTTCAAATTGTGTGCTGTATTCAAAGGAACTCAAGACCATCATAATTAACTTGGGCTCAATAGTTAAGATTGAAAATGATGTTTCCAATCTCATTATTAAACAACTTTCTTATTAAACAACATATTAAAAATACAGCTAGCTCTGTGTAATTACATGGATCATTGTACCCCCTGGATAATACTGTTAGGTTGGTGCAAAAGTAGTTGTGGTTTTTGCCATTGAAAGAATGGCAAAAATGCGATTACTTTTACACCAACGTAGTAATTTTCTTTCCCACTCTTTGAGAGGTATATGGTTTGCAATCTCTATGGTAAGTTGTTCTATTAGTCCATTCTCATACTGCTATAAAGAACTGTCCAAAACTGGGTAATTTATAAAGGAAAGAGGTTTAATTGACTCACAGTTTATCATGGCTGGGGAGGCCTCAGGAACCTTCAATCATAGAGGAAGGTAAAGGGGAAGCAAGGCACTTTCTTCACAAGGTGGCAGGAAGGAGAAGTGCTGAGTGAGGGGAGAGGAGTACCTTATAAAACCATCAGATCTCTGAGAACTCACTTGCTATCATGAGAACAGCATGGGGGAAATTGCCCCCATGATTCAGTTTCCTCCATCTCATCCCTCCCTTGACACATGGGGATTATGGTGATTACAATTCAGGATGAGATTTGGATGCAGACACAGAGCCAAACCATATCAGTTGTTCTTAAGAGATCCTACACTCACCTCTTGGTAATTAGTGCTTGCCCTATGTCAACAGTGTCTCTTCAAATTGCTAAAAGGTCAGAATGTACATAAGGTATTAAGATGAAACCATCTCCTGACTGAGATAAAAGGCAGGCTTAAGCTACCAGTGTTTAGTGGCATATATCTCTTATGTGGAAAGGCTAAGATATTTACTTCCATCATCTTTATGCTAACTCTATGAATATCTAGCAGATAGTAGGTGCTTTATCACAAATACTCTTGAGGTCAGCATCCTTCTTTGCTTGGTTGCCTGACCTCCTATGATAAAAGCGAATGCCTGGTTAGTTGTTTCCTGATAGCCCTCAGTAAAGGAGGGTATAACTTGGGATAACTTTTTAGTACTGTTCTTTGGCTCTGAGATGTTCTTGTTCCTGTTTTAGCTTATTCTCTTCTTTTGCTCCATGAACTCTAGTCTTTCTTCATAGATTAATTTCATCCCTCGTTCAGTAATCCTGAATATTTTTTCAGTGCTTTACTATGTGACAATCACTGTTATTCGTGCTTAATGTACATTAGTAAACAAAACAGACAAAAACCTCCGCCCTTGTGGATCTTAAATTCTAGTTGGGTGCGGGAGGCAGACAGACAATTAAAGAAATGCGTACTAAATGTCTACACTTTATAATATATTAGGAGGTAACTGCTATTAAAAAAAAATAACCCAGCAGAGTAAGGGGGATTGGAAATGCTAGGGAAGACAGGGGTACAGTCACAGTTTCAATAGGTCAGAGTAGGTCTCAGGGAGAAGACATCTAAGTAAATATATGCAGAAGAAAGGGAAGCTGACAATGCAGATATCCTAGGGGAAAATGGTACAAAGGCCTTATGATAAATGTATACCTGGTTTTTAAGAAGAACAGAGAAGCAGGCCAGTATTGCTGTAGTTGAGTGAGGTGGAGAAGGGTAGCAGGAGGTCAGAGAGGAAATGAAGATCAGGTCCTGTAGGACATTTTAGGCCACTGTGAACACATTGGATTTTACTCTGAGTAAAACAGGAAACCACCAGATGGTTTTGAATAGAGGAGTGACATGGTATGACTTCTATCTTTAAAAGCTCACTTTGGCTGTTATATACAGAATAGGCTGTAGAGAGCCACAGGTGAAAGCAGAGAGAATAATTAGAAGGCTGTTACAGTAATACGGCATGGGGAAAATGGTGGCTCACATCAGATGGTAGCAGCTATAGGAATGAGGTATGGTAGATTTCCAGATACACAGTCATGCATCTCATAATCACATTTCAGTCAATGACTGGACCACATATAACAATGGTGGTCCCATAAGATTATAATACCGTATTTTTGCTTTACTTTTTCTATGTTTAGATATGTTTAGATACACAAATACTTAGGATTGTGCTACAATCACCTACCGTATTCAGTACAGCAACATGCTGTGCAGGTTTGTAGTCTAGGAGCAATGAGTGATAGCATGTAGTCGAGGTGTGTAGCAGGTATACCGTCTATGTTTATGTAAATTTACTGTGTGATGTTTATATGACAACAAAATAGACTAACAGCACATTTCTCAGAACACATCCCCATCACTAAGCAACACGTGACTGTAATTTAAACATGGAGCCAATAGTATTTCCCAATAGGAAATGAGTTGTGTGAGAAAGGAGTCGAGGAAAACCTCAAGGTTTCTGGCCTCAGCAACCAGAAAGATGAAGTTGCAGCAATTAAAATGAGGAAGATTTCAGGTAGAATAAGTTCAGTTGGGGCCTGGGGGAGTGGTGAGGGAAATCAGTAATTCAGTTTTGAACATGTTAAGTTAGACATGCCTATGAGTCATCCCCATGGAAATGCTATGTAAGTGTTGGAGTTTAGAAGAGAAAACTAGAGATAAAAATTTGAGAGTGGTAAGATGTACAGGTGATATACAAAGCCCTGAGAGTGACTAAGATAACCACTGGGGAATGGCTTTCGTTAGAGGGCAGGATCAGAGTCAGCCTGGGAGCACTGCAATATTTAGAAGTTGGGGAAAGAGGAGGAACCAGCAAAGGATACAGGGAGGGAGTAGCTGTGAGATAGGAGGAAATTCAAGACCACAGTATCTTCCAAGCAAAAGTGGTAAGCTCATACTCTTTAGGATGCTTTATAATTTGACCAAACCCCTCTGCTTCTAAGTGAGGTCAATGCAATTTTACTGAATTTCCTGGTTTCTCAAGAGAGGAACTTCTTTCCATGAGCTATGAGAAAACTGATCTACAGTCTGTCCAGCCTGTTCTGACAGCAGCCTCAGATGGCTGTCTGGAGTTTTGAGAGATGTTTGATAGAAGGCCATGGACTTTTGAAGTTTGTAGCTAGCAACCTACAGGAAGGACAGATTCATATATCCCATAGATAGCACCTGGGTCAGGGTCCTGATCAACACTGTTTCAGACTGTGTAGGTCCTGAGGTACAAGATTGAAATTTCTGCTGGTCTTACAAGAGAATTTAGGGAAATTGGAATAAGCATTTGTTGAACTGGTAAAATACAAGGTTGTGTACTCAATATGCTTCTACCATTGTGTCAAGGGAGTGATTCTCTTCTGTTTTCTGGTCCAAAAATTACGCCACAAGAAAGGTAGACTGAATAGTCCCTGGAAGAGTTTACCAACCCCATCCTAGATCAGCTGCCCTGCATGACCTTAAAAGACTGATGGATTTAACCCTCACTTCTGCCCCTGGCAGGCTTATAGTGCCAAGTTGTGGTTTGCAAACTCTAAGACTAACACCTAAGGATTGCGTCCCTGGCCACCAGTTCAAAGTCCAGAGAGCAATGCCAAGTCAAATACTGACACTATTTGTGTGTGTGCTTGGGGAAGATGGGGTCTCTAGGGAGGTGGACAAAGTTCACTATATATAGAAAGTGGGTCAACAGTTACAGAGGATAAGGCATGAAGCAGCCCAGAGGCATCTTACAAATGGTTTGCTTGTTGTCTTAGTCAACTTGGATACATCTTAAAGGAAGCCAGTCCTTTGGTACAACTTTGCCTTTGTTTTTTCCCTTTTCTAAATCAACACCTGGTGAAATATTCCCCATTAATTTCTAGCTCCGTATCATTCTTGCCTGTGTACATACATCTCTTCTCCACCACTCAGAACACAGGAAGACTTACCCTGGTTGTGATTCTATCTCCTCGTTCTAAACAGAGTCCTGGAATTTGAAAAACACCTGTCCATTAGGTATTGCAGGACTCTTTGTGATCCCATGTAACAATGTATAGATGTGTTGCTTAATGATGGGAATACATTTGAAGAAGTCTGTCATTAGGTGATTTTGTCATTGTGTGAACATTGGAGAGTGTATACAAACCTAGGTGGGATAGCCTACTACACACCTAGGCTCTGTGGTATAGCCTGTTGCTTTTAGGCTACAAACCTGCACATGTTACTGTACTGAACACTGTAGGCAGTTGTAACTGGTAAGTATTTATGTATCTGAACATATCTAAACATAGAAAAGGTAATGCATTGCACTAAGATGTTACAATGGCTAAGATGTCACTAGGTGATAGGAATTTTTCAGCTCCATTATAATATTACAGTACCACCATCATATATGCAGTCCATAGTTGACCTGATTGTTGTTACTTAGCATGTAACCATATTATCCTTTGTGACACTTGTGATAGGAACATGTAGTGGTGGGGAAATCTGAAGGCCTACAGTAGCCCCCTTCCATTGCCAACTCTATAGTGTGTAGCCTTGGATTCTCTTTCTATTTTGGCCCTGCTTGGGTTTCAGTACATCTTGGTTTATATTGGTAAAGTCACATATATGATCCATTTTATCCCCTGCTCAGACAACACAAGCACTACAGACACAATGCACCTCTTTCTTTAATAAAATGAAAAGTACTGTATCCTTTTTAATAGATTCTAGTTTACTTTCTGATTCTAGAAGACCCTCTTTACTACTTTCCAAATCAAGACACATTTGTTCAACTATAAGATCATGGTTTATTCATTTTTATTATGAATTGTAATCAGTATTTTACCTCTGCTTCAGATATTTGTCCTATAATATTTAGTCTAATTGGTGTTTGCCCCTCATTAAGGGAATTAATGACATTAGCAGGCAGGAAAATGAGAAATAGTCCTTGAGGACTCTATCTCTAACCTTTACTGTGCTAATAAGAAGATAATAGATTAAAATAGATTATTTTCTTTTGTCAATTTCCTTTTTTAACTGACAAGTAAAAATCGTATATAATTATGGTATACAACTGGTGTCTTGATAAAGATATATGTTGTGGAATGGCTAAATCAAGCTATTTTTAACATATGCATTACCTCACATACTTATTTTTGGTGAAAATACTTAAAATCTACTCTCTTAGCAATTCTCAAACATACAATAGGTTGTTATTTACTGTAGTCACCATGATGTACAATAGGTCTCTTGAACTTATTTCTCCTAACCGAAATTTTATGTCTTTGACCAACATCTCCCCAAACTCCTTTCCCTTACCCTTGGTAACCACCATTCTCCTCTGTTTTTATAAATTCAACTTTATTAGATTCCATATATAAGTCAGATCATGTGGTATTTGTCTTTCTGTGCCTGGCTTGTTTTAATTAACATAACATCCTTCAGGTTCTTCCAAGTTGTTCAAATGACAGGATTTTCTTCTTTATAAAGGATGAATAGCATTTCCTTGTGTGATTATATACTACATTCTCTATCCATTCATCTACTGATGGACATTTAGGTTGATTCTCACATATTAGTTATTGTGAATAATGCTGCAGTAAACATGGGAGTGCAGATATCTCAACAAACTGATTTCATTTCCTTTGGATATATACTCAGTAGTGCGTTGCTGGATCATAGGGTATATCTGTCTTCAATTTTTTATCATAATGGCTGTACTAATTTACATTCTCACTAACATGTACAAGGGTTCCCTTTTCTCCATATCTTCACTGGATCTTGGGATGGAGTTTTGCTCTTGTTGCCCAGGCTGGAGTGCAATGGCACGATCCTGGCTCACTGCAACCTCCACCTCCCAGGTTCAAGTGATTCTCCTCCCTCAGCCTCTGTTACGGGCACAAGTCACCACACCCAGCTAATTTTTGTATTTTTCGTAGAGACAGGGTTTCGGGAAGTTATCTATCAAGTCCTTTGCCCATTTTTAAATTGGGTTATTTGTTTTCTTATTATTGACTTGTTGGAGTTCCTTTTGTTATATTTTGTATATTACACTCTTATCAGATGTGAGGTTTGCAAAGATTTTCTTCTATCCTGTAGGTTGTCTCTTTACTCTGTTGTTTCCTTTGCTGTGCAGAAACTTTTTAGTTGATATAATGCTATTTGTCTATTTTTGCCTTTGTTGCTTGTGTTTTTGGAGTTATATCCAAAAATATTATTGCCCAGACCAATGTCATGGAGCTTTTCCCTGTTTTGTTCTAGTAGTTTTGCAGTTTCAGATCTTATTTTTACATCTTTAATCCATTTTGAGCTGATTTTTTTTTAACCTCTGAACTTTTTATTGGCCTCCTGCTCCCCAAAGAGTACCCTGCTTCTGCTGGCTGAATGTCTCAGAACTTTGGTGTCATTGGTCTCGGACACCACTTTGCCATCCATTATCTGGCAGGTGGTAGTCTTTTGGATGGTTTGCATGGAGTTACTGCTGTCCAAGGCATCATGAAGATTGAAGTCCTTGATGTCTTCCAGCAGGCGGTGGTAGGTGGTAATCTCAGCCTCCAGCTTGACCTCGATGTTCAGCAGGGCCTCCTACTCCTGGGCCTGGCACTGTCCCTCTGCCTGGGTCTGTGTCAGCTCCTACTCCAAGTGCAGCAGGATCCTGTTGAGTTGCTCCATCTGCAGGGTGTACCGGGCCTCCACCTCCCTCAGGCTGTTCTCCAAGCTGGCCTTCAGATTTCTTATGGAGTCCAGGTCAATCTCCAAGGACTGGACTGTATGTTACAGCTCATCCGTTGAGAGTGTCATCTCAACAGCTCCAACCTTGGCCAACTCCAACCTTGGCCAACTGCGTGACCACTGTGGTGCTCTCCTTAATCTGCTGAGACCAGTATTTGTCCAGCCCTTCTCGGTTCTTCCAGCCAGCTCATCATATTGGGTCAAGATGTCTGCCATGATCTTGCACAAGGTCCTGAGATTTGGGGACATCTACCTCCACGATCAACCCAGAGCTGATAATCTGGGCTTGTAGACCTTTTACTTCCTCTTCATGGTTCTTCTTCATTAAGAGCAGCTCCTCCTTGAGAGTCTCCATCTCTGTCTTCAGCTGCAGCCAAGTGACATTGGTGTCATCAGTGACCTTGCAGAACCCATAGATGTCGCTCTCCACAGACTGGCACATGGCCAGCTCTGTGTCATACTTGACTCTAAAGTCATCAGCAACAAGATGGGTATTGTCGATCTGCAGAACGATGTGGACACTATCCACAGTATTTGCGAAGATCTGAGCCCTCAGGTCCTTGATGGTCTTGAAGTAATGAACCCAGTCTCTGACCTGGGGTCCTGTCTTTTCTGGGTGCTCCCAGATTTTACTCTCCACCTTCCAGTTTTCAGTCTCTGGGCTCCTCACTCTGTCCAGGTAGGAGGCCAGATGGTCTTCAGGCTTTGTATGGTCTCCTCATTCTGGATGCCTCCCATTCCTGCCAGACCCCTGGTCATCCCTGTGGCCAGGCCCCTGGACCCCAAGCAGCCTGGGAAACTGCTGGAGCGGGACACAGAGATCCGGAAATCAGAGCCCCCAGTAGCTGCATAGACATTGGTTGTGCTGCTGACCGGCTGGGCGCCATAGCTGTGCACCTGGGTGGAGCCCAGGGATGGGTAGTTGGTGCGCAAGGTGGAGCCCGTGGTGAAGCTCATGTTGTCTGGGGAGGAGAGTGAGAAGAGAGGACTCAGGCTTTGCTGATAACCTTAAGTTTTGTGTGGTGTGAGATGAGGCTCTAATTTTATTTTTCTGAATGTGTATATCTAGTTTTCTCAGCACCATTGAAGAGAATATCCTTTCCTCATTGTGTGTTCTTGGCATCTTTTTCAAAAATAAATTGAGCATAAACTTGTAGCTTTATTTATGAACTCTCTATTTTATTCCATTGGTCTATGTGTCTGTTTTTATGCCAGTACCATGCTGTTTGGTTTACTATAGCTTTATAGCAGATTTTTAAAATCTGGTAATGTGATGCCTTCAGCTTTTTTTTTTTTTTTTTTTTTTTCCTTATGATTGGTCTGGCTATATGGGAGTCATTTGTGGTTTTGTGCAAATTTTAAGATTTTTTTTTTTCTATTTCTGTTTAATATGTCACTGGAATTTTTAAAAATCTTTATTATTGTTTTAAATTTTTAATTTTTTTAAAAAACTTTTAGGTTTGGGGGTGCATGTGAAGGTTTGTTATATAGGTAAACTCATGTTGCAGAGGCTTGTTTTACAGAGTATTTTGTCACCCAGGTACTAAGCCTAGTGCCCAATAGTGATTTTTTTCCTGATCCTTTCCCTCCTCCCACCCTGCTCCCTCAAGTAGGTCCCAGTGTCTGTTGTTTCTTTCTTTGTGTCCTTGTGTTCTCATCATTTAGCTCCCACTTATAAGTGAGAACATGCAGTATTTGGTTTTCTGTTCTTGTGTGCAAAGGATAATGGCCTCCAGCTCCATCCATGTTTCTGCATATGACATGATCTTGTTCTTTTATGACTTCATAGTATTTCATGGTATATATGTGCCACATTTTCTTTATCCAGTCTGCCATTGATGGGCATTTAGGTTGATTCAATGTCCTTGCTATTGTGAATAGTGCTGCAGTGAACATTAGCATGCATGTGTCTTTATGGCAGCATGATTTATATTCCTTTGGGTATATACTCAGTAGTGAAACTGCTGGGTGTAATGGTAGTTCCATTTTTAGCTCTTTAAGGCATTGCCACGCTGCTTTCCATAATGGTTGAACTCTTTTACACTCTCACCAACAGTGTATAAGCATTCCTTTTTTCCTGCAACCTTGCCAGCACCTGTTATATTTTAACTTTTAAGTAGTGGCCTTTCTGACTCATGTGAGGTGGTATCTCATTGTGGTTTTGGTTTGCATTTCTCTAATGATCAGCACTATTGACCTTTTTTTCATGCTTGTTGACCACATGCATGTCTTCTTTTGAAAAGTGTCTGTTCATATCCTTTGCCCACTTTTTAATGTGGTTGGTTGTTTTTTTCTTGTAAATTTGTTTAAGTTTCTCACAGATGCTGGCTATTGGGCCTTTGTCAGATGCATAGTTTGCAGATATTTTCTCCCACTCTGTAGGTTATCTGTTTACTCTGTTGATGGGTTCTTTTGCTGTGCAGAAGCTCTTTAAGTTTAATTAGATCTCTTTTGTCAGTTTTTGCTTTTGTTGTGATTGAATTTGGCATCTTCATCATGAAAGTTTTGACAGTTTCAGTTTCTGTGTATTGCCTAGGTTGTCTTCCAGGTTTTTTATAGTTTTGGGTTTTACGTTTAATTTTATATCCAGCCAAACTAAGCTTCTTCGATGAAGGAGAAATAATATCTTTTTCAGAGAAGCAAATGCCGAGGGAGTTTTTTACCTCCAGATATGCCTTAAAAGAGATCTTGAAAGGAGCACTAAATATGAAAAGGAAAGACCATTACCAGCTGATGCAAAAACACCTTTAAGTACACAGACTAGTGACACTACAGGGCAACCACACAAACAAGTTGGCATAATAAGCAGTTAACAACACAATGACAGGATCAAATCCATACATGTCAACACTAACATTGAATGTAAACAGGCTAAATGCCCCATTTAAAAGGCATAGAATGGCAAGCTGGATAAAGAAACAAGACCCAGTGGTATGCTTTCTTCAAAAGACCCATATCACATGCAATGACATGCATAGGCTCAAAATAAAGGGATGGTGAAAAACCTACCAAGCAAATGGAAATCAGAAAAAAGCAGGGGTTGCAATCCTATTTTTAGACAAAACAAACTTTAAACCAACAAAGATCAGAAAAGACAAAGAAGGGCATTACATAATGGCAAAGGGCTCAATTCAATAAGAAGACCTAACTATTCTAAATATATATGTCCCCAACCCAGGAGGACCCAGATTCATAAAGCAAGTCTTTAGAGACCTATAAAGAGACTTAGACTCCCACACAATAGTAGGGTAAGACTTCAGCACTTCATTGTCAGTATTAGACAGATAATTAAGGTAGAAAATTAACAAAGATATTTAGGACCTGAAAATGTTTAAATTTAAATTTTTGTGAGTACATAGTATATGTATATATTTATGGGGTATATGGGATATTTTGATATAGGCATAAAATGTGTAATAATCACATCAGGGTAAATAGGGTATCCATCACCTCATGCATTTTCCTTTGTGTTATAAAAAACCCAGTTATACTCTTTTAGGTATTTTAAAATGTATAATTAAATTATTACTGGAATTTTGATGATGCTTACATTAAGTCTGTAGATGGCTATGGGTAGTATGAACATTTTAACAATATTAATTCTTTTAATCCATGAACATAGGATATCTTTCTGTTTATTTGTTTCTTCAATTTTTTAAATCAATTTTTTATAGTTTTCAGGGTACAGATCTTTCACCTCCTTGTTAAATTTATTTCTAAGTATTTTATTTTATTTATGTTATTGTAAGTGGGATAGTTCTCTTGTTTTCTTTTTTTGAGTGGTTCATTATTAGTGTATAGAAATGTAACTGAGTTTTGTATGTTGATTTTGTGTCCACCCACTTTACTGAATTTATTAGTTCTAACAGGTTTTTGGTGGCATCTTTAGGGTTTTCTTTTCTTTTTTTCTTTTGAGATGGAGTCTCACTCTTGTTGCCCAGGCTGGAGTACAGTGGTGCAATCTTGGCTCACTGCAACCTCCACCACCTGGGTTCAAGTGATTCTCTTGCCTCAGCCTCCTGAGTAGCTGGGATTACAGGCATGTGCCACCATGCCTAATTTTTTATTTTTAGTAGAGATGGGGTTTCACCGTGTTGACTAGGCTTGTCTCAAACTCCTGACCTCAGGTGATCCACCTGCCTCGGCCTCCCAAAGTGCTGGGATTACAGGCATGAGCCACCATGCCTGGTGGATTTTCTATATAAAGGATTATTTCATCTGCACACAGGGACAGTTTAACTTCTGCCTTTCCAATTCAGGTGTATTTTATTTTTCATCTTTTTGCCTAATTGCTCTGACTGGGACTTCTGGTACAATGTTGAATAGAAGTGGTAAGAGTAGGCACCCTTGTCTTGTTTCAGGTCATAGAGAGAACTTTTCACTTTTGAGTATGATTTTAGCTGTAAGCTTGTCAAATATGGCCTTTATTGTGTTGAGACACATTCCTACTATACCTAATTTGTTGAGAGCTTTTATCATGAAAGGATGTTGAATTTTTTTCAATGCCTTTTCTACTTCTGTTGAGATGATCTTATGGTTCTTGTCCTTCATTCTGTTAATGTGGTGTATCATATTATTGTTTTGGTTATGTTGAACCATCCTTGTGCCTTCAAATCTCACTTGGTCATGATGAATCATTCTTTTAATGTGTTGTTGAATTTAGTTTTCTAATATTTTGTTTAGAATTTTTGTATCTATATTCATCAGGGATATTGGCCTATAATTTCTCTTCTTTAATATCTTGTCTGGCTTTGGTATCAGAGTAATGCTGGCCTCATAAATATGTTTAAAAGTATTCCCACCTCTTCAATTTTTTGGAAGAGTTTGAGAAGGATTGGTATTAGTACTTCTTTAAAAGTTTGGTAGAATTCAGTAGTGAACCAATCAGATCCTGGGATTTCATTTGATGGGAGATATTTTATTACTGATTCAATATCCTTCCTTGTTATTGGTCTCTTCACATTTTCTTTTACTTCATGATTTAGTCTTAGTATGCTGTATGTGTCTCAGAATTTATTCATTTCTTCTAGGTCATCCAATTTTTTGGCATGTAACTGTTCATAGTAGACTCATGATCATTTGTATTTGTGTGATATTTGTGTAATATCTCCTTTTTTGTTTCTGATTTTGTTGTCTTTTTTTCCCCCCCCAATCTACCTAAGGGTTTGTTGATCTTGTTTTATCTTTTTAAAAAACCAACTTGGTTTCATTGAAGTTTTCTTTTTTGTCTATTTTCTATTTTTTTCTGCTCTGATTTTTATTATTCTTTTCTTCCTGCTTTTTGCCTAGTTTGTTCTTTTTCTAGTTCCTTGAGATGTAATGTTAGGCTGTTTATTTGAGATCTTCTTTTTTTGATGGAGGCAGTTATTGCTGTAAACTTTCCTCTTAGAACTGATTTTGCTGCATCCTGTGTCAGGATCTTGTATTTCTATTTTTGTTTATTTTGAGATATTTTTACATTTTCCTTTTAATTTTTTGTTTGACCTTTTGTTTGTTTAAGAGCATGCTGTTTAACTTCCTCACATGTGTGAATTTTCTGAAGTTCCTCCTATTATTGATTTTTGGTTTCATATTATAGTGGTTGGAAAAGATGCCTGATACAATTGCAGTTTTCTTAAATTTGTTATTTTCTTAAATTATCTTAAATTTCTTAAATTTTCTTAAATTTGTTAAGTTATGTTTTGTGGCCTAACATATGATCTGTCCTGGAGAATGTTCCACTGGTGCTCAAAGAGAATATGTATTCTGCTGCTGTTGGATAGAATGTTTTGTACATGTCTGTTAGGTCTGTTTGGTATAAAGTGTAGTTCAAGTCCAGTGTTTCCTTATTGACTTTCTGTCTGGATGATCTGTCCACTATTGAAAGCAGAAATATTGAAACTCTTTGTTATTATTCTATTATATTCTATCTCTCCCTTTATTTGTATCAATATTTGCTCTCTCTCTCTCTCTCTCTATCTATCTATCTATATATATATATTTAAGTTGTCTGGTTTTGGTTTTATACATATATATATTTATGATAGTTATATGCTCTTGAAGTTTGACTGCTTTATCATTATATAATGGCCTTCTTTGTCTCATTTTACAGTTTTTGACTTTTAATCCATTTTATCTGATGTAAGTATAGCTACACATACTCTCTTGGTTTCTATTTACATGGAATATCTTTTTCCATCCTTTTATTCTCAATTTATGTGTGTTTTTGTAGGTGAAATAAGTCTCTTGTAGGCAGAATATAGTTGGGTCTTGAGTTTTTATTCCTTTAGCCAATCTGCCTTTTGATTGGAGAAGTTAGTTCCTTTACATTCAAGGTAATTATTGATAGTTAAGGCCTCATTACTGGCATTAAAAAATTGTTTTCTGGTTGTTTTGAAAATTCACTTTTTCCTTTCTCTTTTATGACTTTCCTTTGTAAGTAGATCATTTTCTCTAGTGGTATTTTTGATTTCTTGCTCTCTACCTTTTGTATATCTACTGTAGTTTTTGTTTTATGACTATTATGAGACATATAAAACATAGTCATAGTGGGCTATTTTAAGCTCATAACAAGTTAACTTTGACTGTATTACAAAATCCTACACTTTTGCTCCACACTTCTCTCACACTTTATACTTTTGCTGTTACAGTTTACATCTTTTTTTTGTATATCCCTCAGCAAATTATTGTAGCTATTATTTTTAATAGTTTTTTTGTTTTAACTTTCATACTAAAAATATAAATGATTTCCATATAAATGATTACAGAATAAAAGTATTCTGAATTTGAGGGTGTACTTACTTTTATCTGTGAGTTTCATACTGTAATTTTTGTTTTTGTTTTTGTTTTTGGAGATGGAGTCTTGCTCTGTTGCCCAGGCTGAAGTGCAGTGGTGTGATCTTGGTTCACTGCAACCTCCACCTCCCAGGTTCAAGCAATTCTCCTGCCTCAGCCTCCTGAGTAGCTGGGACCACAGGCGTGTGCCACCACGCCTGGCTAATTTTTTGTATTTTTAGTAGAGAGGGGATTTCACCATGTTGACCAAGCTGGTCTCGAACTCCTGACCACAAGCAATCTGCCCCCTTCAGCTTCCCAAAGTGTTGGGATTACAGGTGCAAGCCACTGTGCCCAGCCTGTAATGTTTTTATGTTACTATTTTTTGTCTGTTTTTTAAGTTTAAAGTATTTCCTTTAGCATTTCTTTTAAGATGATATGGTGATGTTGAACTCACTTAGCTTTTGCTTATCTAGGAAAGTGTTTATCTCTTCTTTACTTCTGAAGGACAGGTTTCGTGGGCATTCTTGGTTGGCAGTCCCCTCCTCCCCTTGCACTTACATCACCCTCACTCTTTCCTGGCCTGTAAGGTTCCTGCTGAGAAGTATACTGCTAGCCTTATTGGAACTCCCTTAAATGTGATTGCTTCTTTCCTCTGGCTGTTTTCAGAATTCTCTCTGTCTTTAATTTTTGACAGTTTGATTATAGTATGTCTTGCTGTAGTCTTACTTGGATTTCATCTGATTGATGATATTTATTACCTTCCTATACCTGGATATTTGTATCTTTCCCTAGATTTGGAAAGTTTTCTGCTATTATTTCTTTAAATAAAGCTTTCTGGCTCTTTGTCTCTTTATTCTCCCCAAAATCCTGTAACATGAATATTTACTCTTCTGATGCTATCTGATAAATCCCTTAAACTTTTATTCCTTTTCATTCTTTTTCTTTTTTTCTCTCTGACTGTATTTTTGTAAAATAACTTGTCTTCGAGTTCACAGATTCTTTCTTCTGCTTAATCAGTTCTGTTGTTTTTACTTCTCTATTGGGTTTTAAATTTCATTCCTTGTATTTTTCAGCTCCCTAATTTCTTTTTTAAATATAATTTTGATCTTTGTTAAATTTCTTATCTTACAGTGTTTTCCTAATCTTATGGAATTGTTTCTCTATATTATACTAAGTTTGCTGTGCTTCCCTAAAACAATTGTTTTGAATTCTTTGTCAGGCAGTTTGCGTATCTCTGCTTCTTTAGGGTCACCTACTGGGAAATTATTGTGTTCTCTTGGTAGTGGTATGTCTGCCTGGCTTTTTATGTTTCTTGTTGCCTTATGTTAATATTTGCACATTTGGTGGAACAGTCATCTCTTCTAGATTTTATGGGCTAGCTTTGCTGTGGAAAGACCTTCTTTTATCTGGAGCTTCCAGGGAACTTGCTGGGTGGGGTATGTAGCAATTCTAGTACCAGTGAAGGTGCAGCTGTGTATGTCTCTGTAGCTCTGTCAGCTGAGGTCAATGTTGAATAAGACTGCAGTGATACTCAGCAGCTGATGCCACAGTGGCAGTGAGGGTTTCTGGGTTTTCTGTGTCTACAGTGGCAGTGGCAGTGAGGGTTGTCCACAGTGGCAGTGAGGGTTTCTGAGTTTTCTATAATGGCAGCTAAGGGCCTCCTGATCTCTTTTTCTTCCACTGAGGAAGTCGTGGCTGAGGGTATTTCTATTGGCACTGGATTCGGCTTGCAGGCCTACTCACAGTTTGGTGTGGCACTAGTGTCTGATGGGTGGTGCCCATGGAGCAGCCATGGAGCTGAGACCTGAAGCACAGGCACACAGGGAGGGAATATGGCTCTGGAATCTGGGGTGTAATGGCACTGGTGTCCAGTGTACAGGCCCTCTCACTGCCACATTGATAACAGAATGTAAGACTCAGATTCTTGTAAAGTAGCTGGGAAATCAAAAACTAGAGCACAAATGTGTGCAGTTACAGTGGTTTTGGAGTCAGAGCAGGGCCTCACTCTCTGTGGTGGTTGAGCTGGTCCCTGGAGTGCAGCCATGCACAGCAAGAGCTTAACTCTAGGTCCTGGAGTACAAATTAGCTTGCTAATAAGCTCCAGTATCTGAAATGCTCCAGTGTCTGAAATGTGGACAAACCCAATGCAGCCACAGAAACCAGGTCTAGAATGTAAAGATTCAAGAGGTGTCCAGAGTTGAGGCACATATTGGATTTGGAGAGTTGGTAGCTCCTTTCCCAAAGCAGCTCAACAGTGGCCACTTCTTGGGTTGGAGAGGTGTGTATAGCTGTGTCTTCCTCTCTGGGGTTCTCTATGAAGAATAATGGTTTGTTATTTTAGTCGCAAAAGATATTGTTGTCATCTGCAGAGCAGGCTGCTGAGGACCATGGTGGTTTTCACCACATGGCTGATACAGACAGCCTCTGCTATTCTTTGTTCTGGGCAATATCCTGGCATCTCAGGTATACTGATCTTACCAGTTATTTATTTTCTGTGTGTATATATTTTTTTGCTCCACTGTATTGTTGCAAAATCTTTAATAGGATCTTGGGGACTCTCTGGGAGTATTTTGTTTGTAGATAGCTGCCTATGTTTATTTTGGGGGGTGCTAAAGGGAGAAGGCTGATATCTCCTACTCTGCCATTGTGGTTACATCCCTATTATTCATTCATTCTTTTAAATACCAATTCAACACCAGCTCTAATGGACTGGGCACTGAATGTATATGGTACAGTGTAAACTCAGGGCCTTCCCTAATTGAGTGAATTTTTAAAATAAGTTTACAAAGAGGAGTACGACATTATTGGCACTAGCAAATCTGATCATGTAACCCCTCTGCTCAGAGTTTTTCCAAGGCTTCTAATTGACTGTGGGATGAAATATCACTCGCTTTGTATGCAATCAAAGGCTTTCATGACCTGGACCTTTCTCTGTCTATGTTCAATTTCTCTACTCCCTACCCCCATCTTTAGCAATTGGTATTTTAGAAAACGCCAAACTAATTCCCCAGAATGCATTGTGCTGTTGTTGTTTCTGTGCCCCTACATACAGAGCGTCCTCCCTTGGAATATACATTTTTTCCCCATAAGAGAGACATGAGGTTTCTTTCCACTAGAATTATATGCCCCTTGTAAAACAGCTGTCTTAGTGTATTATGATTACTTACCGGTCTCCACTGTCTTTGTAATTTTTTTGAGGGTGGGACTGTATGGTTTCCTGTTGTTTTACCCTTGGCCTCTAGTATAGTTTTAAACACATCCATTTAGTCAATATCTACCACTTTAGGGACAGGAGATACATTGGCAAACAGACAGGACTCCTGCTATTAATGAATTACTAATCAAGGAAACAAATAAATGGGATGATATTTGATAGGAACCATACAGGAAATAGAAAGGATCTATTTTATCCTTTGATATCATTGATCCCAAGATAGGGAATGAAGATGGTGGTTGGAGGGAGACACTCATTTAAATAGGCATTTCAGGGAAAGCCTCATTGAGGAGGTGATGTCTGAGCCAAGGCTGGAAGGATGAGAATACAACCACAGAAAGAGCTTGAGGGAGTGTTCAAAGCAGAAAAGAAAGCAAGTATTTGATATGTGTGGGAACCAAAAGAAGACCAGTGTGGTCAAAGCACAAGGGGAAGAGTGGTTTGAGATGTGTTTGGAAAGGTAGGCAGGAGTTGGATCATGCAGGCTTTTGTCCACCTTCAAATATTTCTTGCACGGAATGTGTCAAGCCTGAAATCAAATTCTGCATATATTGTCCTTATCCTCCAACCTAGCCTTAGGCTTCATTACTCTCCAGCCATGTTCCCACTGGGCCCACTGCAATAAGAGTAAGAGTGTCATACATTTCTCTCTTCAGTATTATTAGTGGAATTTTACCAGATCTGGAAACATTAAAGGAAGCAACTTGTTTTCAGTGTTTGCTCTTACCAGGTGGCCTTTAACAACAGCTATATCATAATGAATTCAGGATGATGTGAATGATGATTGCAGAGGAACTGGATACGCACAGTTCATACAGACGTCTAAGCAAAGCCCTAGATCGATCTCGTTTCATTTGCTTCTGGTTTTTGTCTCAGTATGATCCAGGAACCTAAAATAATGAAAGAAGAGCTCCATTTCCAGTGACCAGTTCAGTCCCTGCACTAGCAGAAAGTTAGTGTAGAATCCAATGCAAAGATCACATGTAAATTCTAGAAATTTTACTACATTTTTTTTTTCAGAGATGACAATTGAATTGCCTGCTTTCCTTCCTTCCTTCTTTCCTTGTTCCTTCCTTCTTTCCTGAGCACTGAAGGATATAAGTCTGGTTTGAAGAATCTAAAAGGCTTCAGGGTAACAGCGAAGTGGATGACACATTCTTCTTCCAGCTGCTGCTGTTCACAACACTTTTGACAGTTAAAATACATCACACATTCTTTTGTCCTTTTAATGTAAACATTTACTGTTTTAAGTGGACTATAGAATCAAACCAAAATAGAAGGATGCAGACTGATATTTCAGAGGTGAAGCTAAGCACTAGACTAAATAAGAGTAATTTGCAATCTAACGCATGGTTATAATACATATTGTACAGCATACCCTGTTTGTCCCTGGGAAAGATTAAACAGAGGGCTTTCATTCCTTGCTCTATTTTTACAGCCTGTTACTAGAAAAGAATTTCATATAGAACAGGCAAAATTTTGAATTGGAATTAAGTTAAAAATAAATGGAAAAAGTAGTAAGGTCAGGGTAGGCTCCTTGGTGTTGATTTTCTCCTATGCTTAAAGCATTATCTGAAAGTCAAGAAAATGATGGTATCTCTAGTTTTTGTTGTTTGTTAATTTCCTCAGGAAAAACTTGACCTCCTTCTTTCTTATTACGTTGGCATCTGTCTTAAGCCTTTACCTTCAACTCTTATAGCTTCTTTCAAATCGTATTAAATTTGAAGACTAAGAACCTTCAAAATGACCCACATTTGAATCCTGGACCTACTCCCAAGCTGACCTGTTCTATTTTTTGAAAATGGATATGGAATTTTGCTTAGAATCCTAGAAGTTAAAAATGTGACATCCTATAGAATGCCATTTCATACAGGAAAGTCTGGTGCCCTTAAAGTTAGTTTTACCCTGAGAGGAAAACTTAAAAATGAATACAAGCTCAAGTTTATTCAGTTTCTTGTTTTGCTTAAAATTTGCCTACATAACACATAAATTCATCAAACTCCTTTCCTAGTGACAATACTTCATTAGATTAGTGAGTATTCAGGAGATTTTCATTTTATGAGTCATAAAATTCTTTTATTCCCCAAAGAATTTCCGGTGTCTGATTGGAATTTCATGTCTTTGTAGTTTTAGCTGGACTCCTTGAAACAGTTACTTCCTAAATAACTGTATTCCTGAGGCCTGCATGTAATACCTGGGGAGCCAGGTCACAGGTTGACTCCTGTTTTTCAAGAAAATTGAAAAATTAATCCCTTTCATTGCTTTAGTCTTAGTAATTTTATTCAGAAATTTTCTTAAACTTTTTAACCTCCTCCTCTCATGACAGAGATGTTTTCACTTGCTGCCTATACAATTTTCAGCATTATTTTTTTTTTTTGCACCTACTTAGGGCCATTTTTGTCTATTTCTGTGAGTACATCCCAGCGATTTAATGTTAGTATGTTGCTTGCCTTTCCCATCAGGTTTTCATCACTCACTTGGTATAAAGGAAAATGGGATAGAATTACAAATATACTGGACCATATAGCTATTGATGAGAAATGTCTTCGGATATCCTTTTACTTTTTTCTTCTTGTTTTTTTTTTAAAGTTCTTTTTGAAGAAGGTGAAAGTCAGGTTATAGTGAAAAGCCAGAACCATCGTGTGTTCCTATTTGAAAAATCCTAGGAAGTGAACATGATACTTTTTGACATGTGAGTTTAAGAAATTCTTAGTGATTATTATGATACACATTCCGCTTACGTACAGAGCTTCGTCTGCATGTGCATGTCTTTGTGTGTTTTAAAAGATAATGCCTAACTCTTCTGTTTATAAATGGCAGTAGCTGAGTATGCACAACGGATGTGCTAAGTCTGGATGTGCTCTTTGGCTACATTCAACCAGCATGGACAAACAAAAGATATAAGGCTAGTAGAATATTGACACTAACAAATTGTTCAGAAGTTGGTTACTGGGAAATCTTTCACTAGACTTCAGTATTTTTGGTTTCTTTAAGAACAAATCTAAAATTTTACCCCAAAAGCGAGGTGGTTATGTATTATTTGTATTATGGCTCCTTCAACACATAACTTTTTAAAACTTTAAAATCAATAAAAGAAGGGGTTCTGTCTATAAACCACAAAGGAATATACCAAGTTAATGTTTTAGTTGGTTGATTAGTGTATTATTTTGAGAGTAGAAAAAATCAATGCAAAATTACTTGCTATTCACATATATGCAGAAAATGTAAGTCCTTGGAATGTAGCACACATTATCATTACATAATCTATATCCATATGCTGTTTATAACAAGCTGAAATGTTAGACCCTTGAGAAAAGAACCAGATTCTGGCACAGGACTGTTTTGTGGTAAGGAAAGATGAATGGATTCCAAAATTTTAAAATGGGGGAAAAGTTTGATGGTTCCACAACAAAATAAGAGAATTGAAATGGGGGTTTAAATATATATATGTTAACACAAGCTGACAAAGCAATTAATTTCCTTCTTTATCTATATCCCCTCCTAGCTCTTCTAATCCTGACTAAGGTAAATGGATTTACTCACCTTTTTAGCAGATGAAGATAGGAACAAAGATATCCGGCATTGCAGCCTGTCTCCCCATCCCCCGCCATCTCCATTTGCAGCATTTTTTTTACAGTTGTTTTTTCCATCAGTTAGAGTAGTTAGTTCTTAAAGCAGTTAGAGACAGATCTGTACCAGTCAGAGATCTGTACCTGTTGGCTTAATTGCTTTGAGTATGTTGCTAATGATGCTGGGGGTCACATGTTAGATAGCCAATGTGAGCATTTTTATACAGTGGAAAAGATCTTTGTCCGACAAATACTATACCCCTAATCCTTTTTTGTATAAATTTGAGATAAAGGGATTTGTGAATTTGACAGTGACTCATTAAAAATATATTCTGAGTCTCTTAGAATAGCTATTATTAAAAAACAAAATAATAAGTGTTGGAGAGGATGTGGAAAAATTGGCATCTTATACGTTACTAGTGGGAATGTAAAATGGTACACTCAATGTGAAAACCATATGTCAGTTCCTCAAAAAATTAAACATAGAATTACCATACAATGCAGCAATTTCACTTGTAGTTATATATCCAAAAGAATTGAAAGCAGAGACTCAAACAAGTATTTTTTCTCCGGTGTTTATAGCAGCATTATTCATAATAACCAAAAGGTAGAAACAACTCAAATATCCATTGATGAATGAATGGATAAACAAAATTGTGTATAATACAATGAAATATTATTCAGTCTTAAAAATGATTTAAATTCTGATACATGCCACCACATTGATAAACAATGAAAACATGATGCCAGGTGAAATAAACCAGAAACAAAAGGATGAATGTTTTATAATTTCACTTAAATAAGGTACCTAGAATAGTCAAATTTATATAGAGAGAAAGTAGAATGGTGGTTACCAGACTGGAGGGAGGGGATCTGGAGAGTTATTATTTAATGGATTCCAATAATCAGTTTGAGAAGATAAAAAAGTTCTGGAGATGGATGGTGATAATACTTGCACAACAGTGTGAATATATATATAGTGCCATTGAACTGTACACCTAAAAATAGCTAAAATGGTGAACTTTTTGTTATGTATATTTTACCATAATAATAATGTTTATACATTTTATATGTTATCTAATGTTATTTACCTTCATTTTTATTTAATAATATGTATTTTTAAGTTCTATATAAGAATTTTCTAAAACCATCATAACTAGAGATTTTTATTTATTTCTGTTGGTTTATTTTTATTTATTTATTTTTTTTTTTGTAGAGCCAGGGTCTCACTGTGTTGCCTAGGCAGGTCTTGAACTCTTGGTCTTGAGGTGAGGATCAAGTGATCCTCCTGTCTCAGCCTCCCAAAGCACTAGGATTGTAGGCGTGAACTACTATGCCCAACCTATACCTAGAGATTTAAAAGAGAGAAATTAGACTTTGAAGCACAATGGCAAAATGAAAAGACATCATTCGTCTCTTCCAATTTTCAATTAAAATAAAGGAATGTAAAACATTTTTCAAATTGAGAATTTCTGCCAGATAAAGTAGACTAGAATGTGATAGAAGATATTAAGGGAAAATTTATCCTTCTTCATGAGAAAGTGGTATAATTGTAAGTTAGAGTGTTCCCATCAGAACACAAATAAATACTTCTCAAGTTAGAGGGTTGACAGCTAGAGGCCCGGTTGGTCCATGGGACACATGAGGAACTTTCTGTTTGGGAAATCCTTTAAACACTGTGGAACAATTACATTGAGAAGCAACTGAATGAAGATGTCTAAAGGCAATTACCATTACACAACATAGGAAGAGGTAAGCATTTGGAACTTTGCCTGCTGGGCCAGACAGTAGCTAGCAATCATATGGACCCTAGACACAGTCTCATCACGAACAAGGCCAGGTCAGAGAGTAAATTGGATGTGGAAAAATGACCCTTGGCATAAACGATTTGCTAAACACACTGAAAGGTATACAGAGACAAATACCCCAATGAGGACAACCTGCAGCACTTGCTTTCAGTTATTTCCCTCAATGTACTAGATCACCAAACTGGTAGTATAAAATTAAATTAGTCAAATTTCTAGCCCTCCATATACCAGTACATAGGTGCACATATAACAGTACGTAGATGTTAGTACTTCTAACAGTATATAGGTGGGCAATAAAGTATACAAGGGAAATACACTCGTATTAATTTGGGGCCAATAGCAGGCCTAAGTATACTTCTTCCCATTGATGTGGGAAAAAAACAAACAAACATGGGACCTACAAAATATTCTGCAGTATAAGCAAGTGAAAATAACAAAGCACGTGGGGGAAAATATGCATGTTAAAAATATTTATTACTGAAAAAATATTTGCACTCTCAAGAAAAGATTTTTAAAATTCTATGAAAGGGATGAAAGATGAAATGTGATCACAGGCTAAGATATAACAGAGCTGATAGAATCAAGAAAATCCTGGAGAGAAACTAACAATCCTATAGCAGAATTGGAAACCTCACTAGAAGCAGTGAAGAACCAAATTGAACCTACTAAATATATAGTTAATGATGTGGAGAACCACTTGAACAACTGTTCTGTAACGCAGAGGAAAAGGAAAATGATTGGGAAATTTTCAGCAATAAGATGATAGATGTGGTCTATAGAAAACAAGGATCTAACTAAGAGGAAAATTGATATCCTTCAAGAAGAAAACAGAAAAACAGAAGAATAAAGGAAACAATAATAAGACATACATGAAGAGAGATAGGAATTTCAAGTTTTAGAGACACATTTACTATGTGTCTGTGAAAATTAGTGAAAAAATAGCAGCACCTAGATATACTCTGCTGAAATTTTTGAATTCCAAGAAGCAAAACTCACAAAAATACATTTTTAAGCTTGTGAACAGAAAAAATAAAAAAAAAAACCTCTGAGGGAACAAAAAATCAGCTATGTTTCAGACATCTTTTCAGCCTTATTCAGCAAAAGACAATGAAACAATTTGGCTTTTGTTTTGAGAAAGAGAAAATTGTAGTGCCTAAATTCTATATCCTGTCAAACTTATTCCTTTATCAAAGAACGGGGCATATTCTTAGATGTAAGCGATTTAGGAAGCACACTGTTTACATACCTTTCTTAAAAAAATTACTTAATGTAATATTCCACACAGCTGAGAAATGAGCCAAAATAAAGAGCTCCATTATGGGGAAATTGTAGGATATAAGCATATTTATGAGCATTGAAACAATAAACATAGAATTAAGTTTAAATGATTGTTTTATATATAGAATCCCCACAAAATACAAAGTCAAATAGGATTTTTCGAAGCATAGATATATCAGGTTAAAATGGATCGTTTCACAAATAATAACTTGGGTCAAAAATTCCAGATTATACCAACCAAAACAGTAGAATTAGGAAAGAATGGTGTGACGGTAGGTAAATGTGTCCTGATTTTCTCTTCTTACACACAAGGTTTTCTATAGATGCTGTTGATAATATATAATTGATACAAGTGAACGTATAATGTATTTGAATTATTGAAGGTAATCCTAAAAATAAAAATAGTATATATGTTTTCCAACTCACCAGAGAAAAAGTCTAGTGTATCTTCAGTTAAGGAAGGAATTTAAGGAAAAGGGAAATCACAATGACATATAAAATCAGAAAATAAGATGACAGAGTTGAGATGAAGTAGGTCCATTTTTATATAAATATTAGGGATAAACTTTCCCTTTAAGAGATAGATAGATACCTGGTTTAAAGAATCAAATTTCTTTAAAGGAGCACCCTATCTGAAAAGGACACTCAAAGCACAATAACACAAAAGTTAAAAATGGAGGGATAGGAACAATATATCAAACTAAATTAAAATAGAACATCAAACTACTTTTTAAAAATAGAACTTCTTGGATGACCCTTGAATGAAATAAGCAAACAGAGTTACAATTATTTTCCTGTGGGCAACTGATTTTTCTGCCTGGATGCTCATAGGAGTTTGTATCTTTAATGCTAAGTAATTTCCTCAATGTAATTCTGTTTTCATGGTACATACTAAAGTTTACCAGAATACCTTGAACCCTTGTGATATACAGATTAAGCTCTTCATTGTAGGAAATATCTCTTTTGTTTTAACTTAGGAAATTTTTTTTGTCTTTTACTTATTTTGTTTTCTGCTTCAAAGTCTTCATCTTTGGTTGTCTGCCCTTCAAAATACATCATCTTTTTATATAGTTGCTTTCATTTGTCTATTTTCTTCTGTATTCTGTTTTCTTGAGCTACTACTTAAAGTACTACTTCAATTTTCTTCTGTGTCAATTCTGCTCTTTGATATTTCCCATGCATTTCTTATTTCTGAAATATTTTTTCCTTGACTCTGCCAACTACTTTTCATTTTAGTTTCTTCTGTTATGCATTTATCTTTCTTTAAAATTTCTTATGGAGTCATATTCTTTTAAATTTTCTTTAGAGTGTGAAGTATTTGTGGTTTGATTTCTTTTTCTGATTTCTGGGATAAAACTTCCAGAAAAGGGGGGGCGGAGCAAGATGGCTGAATAGGAACAGCTCCAGTCTCCAACTCCCAGCGCGAGCGACACAGAAGACCGGTGATTTCTGCATTTTCAACTGAGGTACTGGGTTCATCTCACTGGGGAGTGCCGGACGATCGGTGCTGGTCAGCTGCTGCAGCCCGACCAGCGAGAGCTGAAGCAGGGCGAGGCATTGCCTCACATGGGAAGCACAAGGGGGAAGGGAATCCCTTTTCCTAGCCAGGGGAACTGAGACACACAACACCTGGAAAATCGGGTAACTCCCACCCCAATACTGCGCTTTAAGCAAACAGGCACACCAGGAGATCATATCCCATACCTGGCCAGGAGGGTCCCACACCCACGGAGCCTCCCTCATTGCTAGCACAGCAGTCTGTGATCTACCAGCAAGGCAGCAGTGAGGCTGGGGGAGGGGCGCCAGCCATTGCTGAGGCTTAAGTAGGTAAACAAAGCTGCTGGGAAGTTCGAACTGGGTGGAGCTCACAGCAGCTCAAGGAAACCTGCCTGTCTCTGTAGACTCCACCTCTGGGGACAGGGCAATAACAAACGCAGCCGAAACCTCTGCAGACGCAAACGACTCTGTCTGACAGCTTTGAAGAGAGCAGTGGATCTCCCAACACGGAGGTTGAGATCTGAGAAGGGACAGACTCCCTGCTCAAGTGGGTCCCTGACCCCTGAGTAGCCTAACTGGGAGACATCCCCCACTAGGGGCAGTCTGACACCCCACACCTCACAGGGTGGAGTACACCCCTGAGAGGAAGCTTCCAAAGCAAGAATCAGACAGGTACACTCGCTGTTCAGAAATATTCTATCTTCTGCAGCCTCTGCTGCTGATACCCAGGCAAACAGGGTCTGGAGTGGACCTCAAGCAATCTCCAACAGACCTACAGCTGAGGGTCCTGACTGTTAGAAGGAAAGCTATCAAACAGGAAGGACACCTACACCAAAACCCCATCAGTACATCACCATCATCAAAGACCAGAGGCAGATAAAACCACAAAGATGGGGAAAAAGCAGGGCAGAAAAGCTGGAAATTCAAAAAATAAGAGCGCATCTCCCCCGGCAAAGGAGCACAGCTCATCGCCAGCAACGGATCAAAGCTGGACGGAGAATGACTTTGACGAGATGAGAGAAGAAGGCTTCAGTCCATCAAATTTCTCAGAGCTAAAGGAGGAATTACGTACCCAGTGCAAAGAAACTAAAAATCTTGAAAAAAAAGTGGAAGAATTGATGGCTAGAGTAATTAATGCAGAGAAGGTCATAAACGAAATGAAAGAGATGAAAACCATGACACGAGAAATACGTGACAAATGCACAAGCTTCAGTAACCGACTTGATCAACTGGAAGAAAGAGTATCTGTGATTGAGGATCAAATGAATGAAATGAAGCGAGAAGAGAAACCAAAAGAAAAAAGAAGAAAAAGAAATGAACAAAGCCTGCAAGAAGTATGGGATTATGTAAAAAGACCAAATCTACGTCTGATTGGGGTGCCTGAAAGTGAGGGGGAAAATGGAACCAAGTTGGAAAACACTCTTCAGGATATCATCCAGGAGAACTCCCCCCAACCTAGTAGGGCAGGCCAACATTCAAATCCAGGAAATACAGAGAACGCCACAAAGATACTCCTCGAGAAGAGCAACTCCAAGACACATAATTGCCAGATTCACCAAAGTTGAAATGAAGGAAAAAATCTTAAGGGCAGCCAGAGAGAAAGGTCGGGTTACCCACAAAGGGAAGCCCATCAGACTAACAGCAGATCTCTCGGCAGAAACTCTCCAAGCCAGAAGAGAGTGGGGGCCAATATTCAACATTCTTAAAGAAAAGAATTTTCAACCCAGAATTTCATATCCAGCCAAACTAAGTTTCATAAGTGAAGGAGAAATAAAATCCTTTACAGATAAGCAAATGCTTAGAGATTTTGTCACCACTAGGCCTGCCTTACAAGAGACCCTGAAGGAAGCACTAAACATGGAAAGGAACAACCGGTACCAGCCATTGCAAAAACATGCCAAAATGTAAAGACCATCAAGGCTAGGAAGAAACTGCATCAACTAACGAGCAAAATAACCAGTTAATATCATAATGGCAGGATCAAGTTCACACATAACAATCTTAACCTTAAATGTAAATGGACTAAATGCTCCAATTAAAAGACACAGGCTGGCAAACTGGATAAAGAGTCAAGACCCATCAGTCTGCTGTATTCAGGAAACCCATCTCACATGCAAAGACATACATAGGCTCAAAATAAAGGGATGGAGGAAGACTTACCAAGCAAATGGAGAACAAAAAAAAGCGGGGGTTGCAATACTAGTCTCTGATAAAACAGACTTTAAACCATCAAAGATCAAAAGAGACAAAGAAGGCCATTACATAATGGTAAAGGGATCAATTCAACAGGAAGAGCTAACTATCCTAAATATATATGCACCCAATACAGGAGCACCCAGATTCATAAAGCAAGTCCTTAGAGACTTACAAAGAGACTTAGACTCCCATACAATAATAATGGGAGACTTCAACACTCCACTCTCAACATTAGACAGATCAACGAGACAGAAAGTTAACAAGGATATCCAGGAATTGAACTCAACTCTGCAGCAAGCAGACCTAATAGACATCTATAGAACTCTCCACCCCAAATCAACAGAATATACATTCTTCTCAGCACCACATCGTACTTACTCCAAAATCGACCACGTAATTGGAAGTAAAGCACTCCTCAGCAAATGTACAAGAACAGAAATTGTAACAAACTGTCTCTCAGACCACAGTGCAATCAAACTAGAACTCAGGACTAAGAAACTCAATCAAAACCGCTCAACTACATGGAAACTGAACAACCTGCTCCTGAATGACTACTGGGTACATAACAAAATGAAGGCAGAAATAAAGATGTTCTTTGAAACCAATGAGAACAAAGATACAACATACCAGAATCTCTGGGACACATTTAAAGCAGTGTGTAGAGGGAAATTTATAGCACTAAATGCCCACAAGAGAAAGCAGGAAAGATCTAAAATTGATACTCTAACATCGCAATTAAAAGAACTAGAGAAGCAAGAGCAAACACATTCGAAAGCTAGCAGAAGGCAAGAAATAACTAAGATCAGAGCAGAACTGAAGGAGATAGAGACACAAAAAACTCTCCAAAAAATCAATGAATCCAGGAGTTGGTTTTTTGAAAAGATCAACAAAATTGACAGACCACTAGCAATACTAATAAAGAAGAAAAGAGAGAAGAATCAAATCGATGCAATTAAAAATGATAAAGGGGATATCACCACCAACCCCACAGAAATACAAACTACCATCAGAGAATACTATAAACACCTCTACACAAATAAACTGGAAAATCTAGAAGAAATGGATAATTTCCTGGACACTTACACTCTTCCAAAACTAACCCAGGAAGAAGTTGAATCCCTGAATAGACCAATAGCAGGCTCTGAAATTGAGGCAATAATTAATAGCCTACCAACCAAAAAAAGTCCAGGACCAGATGGATTCACAGCTGAATTCTACCAGAGGTACAAGGAGGAGTTGGTACCATTCCTTCTGAAACTATTCCAATCAATAGAAAAAGAGGGAATCCTCCCTAACTCATTTTATGAGGCCAACATCATCCTGATACCAAAGCCTGGCAGAGACACAACAAAAAAAGAGAATTTTAGACCAATATCCCTGATGAACATCGATGCAAAAATCCTCAATAAAATACTGGCAAACCGGATTCAGCAACAAATCAAAAAGCTTATCCACCATGATCAAGTGGGCTTCATCCCTGGGATGCAAGGCTGGTTCAACATTCGCAAATCAATAAACATAATCCAGCATATAAACAGAACCAAAGACAAGAACCACATGATTATCTCAATAGATGCAGAAAAGGCTTTTGAAAATATTCAACGGCCCTTCATGCTAAAAACGCTCAATAAATTGGGTATTGATGGAACGTACCTCAAAATAATAACAGCTATTTATGACAAACCCACAGCCAATATCATACTGAATGGGCAAAAACTGGAAAAATTCCCTTTGAAAACTGGCACAAGACAGGGATGCCCTCTCTCACCACTCCTATTCAACATAGTGTTGGAAGTTCTGGCTAGGGCAATTAGGCAAGAGAAAGAAATCAAGGGTATTCAGTTAGGAAAAGAAGAAGTCAAATTGTCCCTGTTTGCAGATGACATGATTGTATATTTAGAAAACCCCATTGTCTCAGCCCAAAATCTCCTTAAGCTGATAAGCAACTTCAGCAAAGTCTCAGGATACAAAATTAATGTGCAAAAATCACAAGCATTCTTATACACCAGTAACAGACAAACAGAGAGCCAAATCATGAATGAACTTCCATTCACAATTGCTTCAAAGAGAATAAAATACCTAGGAATCCAACTTACAAGGGATGTAAAGGACCTCTTCAAGAAGAACTACAAACCACTGCTCAGTGAAATCAAAGAGGACACAAACAAATGGAAGAACATACCATGCTCATGGATAGGAAGAATCAATGTCGTGAAAATGGCCATACTGCCCAAGGTAATTTATAGATTCAATGCCATCCCCATCAAGCTACCAATGAGTTTCTTCACAGAATTGGAAAAAACTGCTTTAAAGTTCATATGGAACCAAAAAAGAGCCCGCATCTCCAAGACAATCCTAAGTCAAAAGAACAAAGCTGGAGGCATCACGCTACCTGACTTCAAACTATACTACAAGGCTACAGTAACCAAAACAGCATGGTACTGGTACCAAAACAGAGATATAGACCAATGGAACAGAACAGAGTCCTCAGAAATAATACCACACATCTACAGCCATCTGATCTTTGACAAACCTGAGAGAAACAAGAAATGGGGAAAGGATTCCCTATTTAATAAATGGTGCTGGGAAAATTGGCTGGCCATAAGTAGAAAGCTGAAACTGGATCCTTTCCTTACTCCTTATACGAAAATTAATTCAAGATGGATTAGAGACTTAAATGTTAGACCTAATACCATAAAAATCCTAGAGGAAAACCTAGGCAGTACCATTCAGGACATAGGCATGGGCAAAGACTTCATGTCTAAAACACCAAAAGCAACGGCAGCAAAAGCCAAAATTGACAAATGGGATCTCATTAAACTAAAGAGCTTCTGCACAGCAAAAGAAACTACCATCAGAGTGAACAGGCAACCTACAGAATGGGAGAAAATTTTTGCAATCTACTCATCTGACAAAGGGCTCATATCCAGAACCTACAAAGAACTCAAACAAATTTACAAGAAAAAAACAAACAACCCCATCAAAAAGTGGGCAAAGGATATGAACAGACATTTCTCAAAAGAAGACATTCATACAGCCAACAGACACATGAAAAAATGCTCATCATCACTGGCCATCAGAGATATGCAAATCAAAACCACAATGAGATACCATCTCACACCAGTTAGAATGGCGATCGTTAAAAAGTCAGGAAACAACAGGTGCTGGAGAGGATGTGGAGAAATAGGAACACTTTTACACTGTTGGTGGGATTGTAAACTAGTTCAACCATTATGGAAAACAGTATGGCGATTCCTCAAGGATCTAGAACTAGATGTACCATATGACCCAGCCATCCCATTACTGGGTATATACCCAAAGGATTATAAATCATGCTGCTATAAAGACACATGCACACATATGTTTATTGCAGCACTATTCACAATAGCAAAGACTTGGAATCAACCCAAATGTCCATCAGTGACAGATTGGATTAAGAAAATGTTGCACAAATACACCATGGAATACTATGCAGCCATCAAAAAGGATGAGTTTGTGTCCTTTGTAGGGACATGGATGCAGCTGGAAACCATCATTCTTAGCAAACTATCACAAGAACAGAAAACCAAACACCGCATGTTCTCACTCATAGGTGGGAACTGAACAATGAGATCACTTGGACTCAGGAAGGGGAACATCACACACCGGGGCCTATCATGGGGAGGGGGGAGGGGGGAGGGATTGCATTAGGAGTTATACCTGATGTAAATGACGAGTTGATGGGTGCAGCACACCAACATGGCACAAGTATAGATATGTAACAAACCTGCACGTTATGCACATGTACCCTACAACTTAAAGTATAATAATAATAAATAAATTTAAAAAGAAATAAAAAATAAAACTATTTTCTTAATTAAAAAAAAAAAAAACTTCCAGAAAAAAACTTCATCTTTTTTCTCCAAATTCCTCTTAGAATTAAAAAAAAAAAAAAAAATTGTAATTGTCCATGGTATTCAGTGCAACCAGAATTTTCTAATGTTAAATTTCAGTAGTTCTTCTGATCTCAGTCTTCTGCAGTACCTCACACCATCATGCACAGAATGGTGTGAGGGAGATACTTTACACTGTGGCCCACAGACCTGGAAACTATCACTCTGCCTTTTCTGAATTTCATCACCCTCCTGCTTCACTGTGATGGCCTTTCTCCAAGGTTGTTGTATGATATTGATAGCTTTCCTAGCTTTCAGGACTGAGAAAATATTTGTCTTTTCAAAAGTTCATTTTGTTACATTTAGTTTCCGCTTATGGAAATCTTGAAGTCTCTACACTGCTCCCTACCCCAGGGTTGCTATTTGGGTTTGTATTTTGCATGTCTCCAAGATTCTCTCTTAGCTTCCTATCCTGCAGCCCAACAACAGATGACCCATTCCACTTGTATATCTCTGGTGCCTCAATAGATGTGGCATTTCAGGTTGTCTGGACCACCTGATCTGCAGGGAGTACTTGATCACTTCCTTTATTTTCAAAGATCGTGGCATATTCTTTTGAAATCCTCAGTGGTAGAGAGTCTTTGCACTTTGAGGTGCCTACTTTTCTAAATGAACAAATTACTCTTGCAGCAGTCTTTTATGGAATCTTTTGGCTTAAGGACTCCTTATATAGTGTGTGGGGTCTGTCCTTTCTCCATGTTTTTTTTTTGTTTTGTTTTTTGTTTTTGAAAATTAGACAAGTAGAATCTTACTGTCTGCTTTGTATCCACACCTGGGAGCTAGACCTACACATCTATGTCTACATTTGATTTCAGGCTCTTGATTCTAGCCCCTAATTTCAGTCCAGCTCCTTTGGAATTGGCATTCCTCCTTTGATCATTCTGCCCCAACTCTGGTGTCTGTCTCCTATAGGATTTGGCTGGGATCTACCCTTCTACCTCTGTTCTAGTATATACGTTAGATCATGTTGTCTACCCAGGGTGCAGGCAGTTTAATATCTAGTTGGGAAGATAAGTCCAACATGGTAAGACAACAGAGAATAATATGAACTATCACCAAGTAAGTTTTATTGTATAATAGGTGTTGATAGGTGTCATCGCCATTCAGAAATAGTGTAGAATAGTTACGGAAAGCTTCAGTGGACAGATGGGACTTGAACAAGATATTAATGAACGTTGGGATTTGGAGATGTAAAAATTCCAGTCCAGTGAAGGAACATGAATGAAGGAAGAAGGTGGGAAGGACCTTGGCATATTGATGCAACAATAAAGATCTCCTCAAAATACTCTATTTTCCTTCCATTAATGAGATAGCAAATAGGAGGCTGTTGAAGATCGTTTCCGTCTGGAGGTTACTATCATATAAATTCCTTACATTTGTGTGGTGATTAGCTATTTTAGATGCACTGATATAATTATATCATTTTGTCCTCATAACAGCTTTGTAAAATCACAGATGAGTAAATCACATCCTAAGTATCTTGCCAGAAATTTCATAGTTCATGCATAGTAGAGCCGGGATCGATTTAGGCAGTGAGAACCTTGTGTCTGGGAGACCAGTTAGATGTTATCTAGACAGAAAATGGTGAGGCTCCAAATTTTGATGGTGGCTGTGGAATGGAGAGGAAGGGATGGAAATTAGAGGTAGGCTCCATAGCACTTAATGACTAAGTGGATATAGGAGTACCACAGATATACTTTGAATATCGGTAACTCAAAGAGTTGTGATGCCATAATTAAGAGACAGAAAAATATATGTAAGTCAAGTCCCTGATTTGTAATTTGAAGCCCATTTCTTTTGTTATATAAAAGGCAGTAAATATCTCTTTCTGACTCATTACACCTTGTTTAAAATTTTTTGTGTTGCTTTTCTATCTTTTGGCCAAGATCAAATCTATATTTTAAAATGTTTTTCATATGTTTCAAGACTGTTTTGAGTTTACTCTTTAGTATTTTCTTTGCCAGGCTACATAATCCTAGTTGCTAGTTTATTTAGCCATTTGTACAGGGATGTTTTTAATGCTTTTATTATATATGTGATATTTTTTTCTGAATCTTTGCCAGCGTCTCCACATATTTCTCATGATGTTAAATTCAGATTTGGTCATAATACTTTGTCAGAGTTATAGTCTGAGCAATATTGATTTTGAACAAAGAGTAGTACATCAAGTTTCTTAATACTTGTACACCTGTTTATTCATATTCATACCAGTATAATGTTACACTACACTGAAAAAATGATATATAACCTAGATATATAACCAGTATATAACCCAGATTCAGGTTATATTTTCTATAAAGCACTTTGAAAGATTTGGATAACAGTTTGTGGAGATTTCTAGAGTTGATAGACTTGGAGGCAGCATTTCTTCTACTCTGAAAGGTAAAGGTCTTGACATTCATTTCTCATAAGAAAGGAATTTATCAAAGTAGCAATAAAAGATAAGGCTGGAGTTAGTAAACCAAGGTCTGTGAACCCTGAAGCTTGGTTTATGTATTTATTTTTTTCTAGGGAAAGTCCAGATATTTTGTCTGGTTTTTCAATAATCACCAATAATTCTAGGAAGTATAGTTTTAATTTTAGATTATATAAGAAGAAGATTATATAAGAATAAATTGAGGCTCAGTGAGGTTAAGTTACTTGTCAGAGATTTCACAGACACAGATAGCAAATGGCAGAGCTATGATTTGAACCTAGCTTATGTATGTGTGTTTAAATAAAACTGTATCTTCCATGCTTTTTCCACTTAATACATCCTACTTAGAAAAGTTACATGGTGAAAAATGATTATATTCTAGGAAAAGTCATGATAGTTCAGCCCAGGTAGGAATGAGGTTTCAATATAGTGTCCCTGGAATATTCAGGCATAGGCTTTAGATAAGGAGTTCTTAACCTGGGGTCCTTGAATTAAACTCAGAAGGTCCATGAATTAGGATGGGAAAAAAATCCGTATTTTATTCTCGCTAATCACAATTTCCTTCAATTATGATATATGTTATAGATAACCCACAGAAGTACCTATGACTTTGTCACCATTAGAAATCACAGATATTTTCATATCATAATACAGTCATCACAGATTTCTCAAAATAACGTTTACACTCATTACTACTTCCAACTTACGATAATTAGTAGATCCACCATTAAAGCTTGTTATGTAATGTGTTAATAAAGAAGCACATTTTTACTATATAACACATTTGTTTTTTTCAGTATTTTGATAGCAGTACTTAAAGATCATTTTTTCATTGTAATCCCATGTATTTGTTCTCATACATTTAGAAACATTTTCCTGAAAGCTTTGCCAGACTTCCAAAGGGTCTGGAGCAACAACAAAAATTCAAGAAACGCTGATGTGGATGTTATAGCATCATTTCATCATTTCTAGAGTTTTTTTAATTTACTGAACATTAAGCAACTCAGGATTTCATTATATAATATTGTTTATTGAGAAGAAAATTTACAAAAATCATTAATCATCTGGTAGAATGTGAACTTTTCTAGCTTTCAGAAATGTTTCTAGCTTCTTAATATTTTATTTCTGTTCATCACTAGTTATATTCTGTAATAGACTGTCTCAACTTGTCAACTCTCTGAGCTGCCACAGAAATTGTTTGGTGTAGGATTTAGAAGAAAGAATTTTGGAAATAATCTTGGATTTACATGCCAACTTCACTTAATGGTGCACAGTAAAGTGCCCTTGTGAAAGGTACATAATAATCTCTAAACCCCAGTTTCTTTACTTGTATAATGGGAATAAATAGGATGAGTACACAATATATGCAACAATAAATGTAAAGCACTTAGCATAACATCACAAATAATAACAATAATATTCAATGGAGATGGTCCTGTGTGTGGCCTTATACTTTCTATTCCAGTCTTTCTGAACCTCTTGAGCTAAATAGTGACAGTAATTTTGGTATGGACAACTTGGGTAAAGTTTTTGCCCTGTAGACTAAGGGACCAGAGAGCAGCATCACAAAGCATGATGGCGGGATTTTGAATGTGACAGATCAAGGAGGGAGTTTGACTTAAGAAGATTTATGGACTTCAAGAGTAGAGGTAGGCATAGTCACTTCTAAGTGTACCCAGCTTTCTTATTCCCAGAGACTAAGAAGCGGCTAAACATCTGAGCTGCATCACTCTTCATAACAGGAATTTTGGATACAGGAGGCTTTTTCTTATTCTTTATCCTCTTATTCTCTCAGCAAGATCTGGTAGTTCATCTGTGTCTGGATTTTCACTATCCGTAGGACTACTAGTTTTTGGATTATATTAACAACCAGGCCTGATCCCAAGTGGGACAAAAAAAGAAAAATGAAAACATATCTAAGGGAGTCCTGCAGCGAGACAGGATCAGTCTGAGCAAATACACACATATCCAATAAAACAACACCTACAGTAGACAGACGACAACTAAACCAAGAAAAAAAAAAAAAAAAGCCAGTTGTCATGACACTGTTTGCCTAATCCAATTATACTTATCTCTTTTGCTCAGGACAGAAGTGAATATTCCCCAGATAAATAATAATTGATCTAAGCCAATCATAAAATTCCATTTCCCTTGTCAGTGGTTGATTTCAGTTGGACAGATGCTCCATTCCCGGTCAGTTGGATCTGAGGGAAAATCTTCTGGGAGTTTTTGCTAAAGGTTTTGCTCACTAACAAAAAGAGACACACTGGCTGAAGTGCTCCCTTTTTCACTAGATGTTGTTTTATCTGCCTGTGGTGTCTGGAATTACTGTAGCCATTGTGTGACCATGAGGCGGATATCACTGACATTGTGAGGAGGGCAGACATGGGCCCTGATGAGGTAATTATGCCGCTGACTTGACCAACATGGAACCACTGGAATATAGACTCCTTGTTATGTGAAACAATAATTCCTTTATTGCATAAGGCACTTTTATTTGTGGGTTTTTTGTTTGTTTGTTTGTTTGTTTGTTTGCAGCTGAAAAATTCTTTCTGATACAATTAAGGGAATTCATGTCTAGTCCCCAAAAAGTGTTTTGGAGATTTGAAAAGATCATGATTTCCCACCTTAACAATTTAGTAGGTGAGTTGAAGGAAGCCACTGCTGAGACCAAAATTCGTTGCCTAGAAGATCAATTGGAAGAAATATCTCAAAGCACAGAGCAAAAACACAAAGAGGTATAAATCATGAAAGAAAAATTAAGAGACTTGGAAGATAGATCCAGGAGGCTTAACATGCAAATAATCGAAACTTTTTTGGGAGACCTATAGAGCAACTCAAATCTACAGACTGAATAGGCTCACTAAATTCTACATACGATTAATGAGCAAGGTAAAGCCTAGTAAGATGATATTCCCAAACTTTAAGGATAAACACAAAATCTTATAAGCTTCCAAATTTACAATAGAAGTGTCAGGTTAGCATTAAGTTTCTCATTTGCAATCCTGGAAAATAGAAAGATAGCTGGATAACATCTATAGATAACGTCTACAGGAGAGGAAGGCAGAGTGGAGGAAAATGAGAGTTTTCCAAAGGCTTTATTTTACTTGGGTGGGAGGAAAGGGAAGCAGAAAAGGGAGGATATAGCATCTTGATATGGAAGACAATGGGTCTTTATGGAGGAAATGGTACCTGATTTTCCAATAACAGCAGATAATTCTTTGTTTATAAGCATACACATACAAAAAGGAAAATGATGTAATAATGGACAAGAATGGAATGAATAGGAATCTCATCTGAGTAGCAGAAAAAGGGGGACAAGCACAACATAAAATGGATAAATATAAGGAAAAATGAAAGGAAAATAGGTATGTCTCTTGTTAAGTCAAATATGAATGAACTGAATTCTCCCATTACAAGACAGATTGTCAGAGATTGGGTTAAGTTCTAGTTATTTGCTACTTACAAGAAGCAAACAAAGTATAAAGAAAGCTTTGTGGTTAAAATATACTAGGCCAAGGCAAACAAAACAGAAAGCAGAATGGCAATATTAATATCAGGCAGAGTGAAAATTAAGCTAAAAAGTGCAGAAGGTAAAGGGGAATTATATGACAATAAAAAGGTACTATCCATGAACAGTACAGAGCAATCATAAACCTATAGGAATAAATTAACATAAATAATAAATATATGAATCAGAACCTTAGAAATGAAAGAAAACTTGATTTAAAAATACACAGTTATAGTGGATAACTTTGATCTCTCTGTCAGATTGAGATATATGTGTAGTCAAACTAAATAAGGATAGAGGATAACCAAATAGTACAATCAACTTTTTTTATAGATGAAATATCTTTCAAATAAAAAACATCTTTCAAATAAAAAATATAATTTTATATTCTCATGGAACATTAAAAGATGATATGTCATGTGTGTGACTACAAGGAAAATCTTGAATTTTAGAAACTAGAGATTTTGTATGGGCTGTATTTTTATAATAATCCAATAAAACTAGAGATAAATACCTAACTCTATGGGATACAATGAACATTAAACTTAAAGGAAATGTTGTAATCTTGAATACCTTCATTATGATAGAAAAAAGTGAAAAATAAAGGAACTTTATAAAAAGAACAATAAAATGCTAGGAAGATGGGAATAAAGATAAAAGCTAAAACTAATGAAACAAAACATCAAACAAGAGTAGAAAGAACAAAGAATCCAAAGTTGGTTCTTTGAAAGATCAAAAAAATAGATTAACTCATAATAAACCTGATTAAAGAAAAAAACCTAGAGCAGAAATATTTATGATATTTATGAAAAAGAAATACAGTAGTAGATACTTGCCTTTCCTGATATAAGACCAGTCTATAAAGCCACCATAATAAACTTACATTGGCATAGGGATAGACAAATAGATTAGTAGAGCAGACTTGTAGATAACAGTGTAAACAACAGTTTATAAACATGGTATTTCAACTTAGTCAAAAATGAACAATTTAAAATTTGTTGATAGCCCAACTGGTATTCTGTTTAGAAGAAAATAAAAGTATAATATTATAGCGTATACTTAGTGAAATTCCTGATTAAGATCTGAATGCAAAACAAACATCCTATGTGAAAATATAGGATACCGTGTGTATAGTTCAGGGGCAGGAACTCTTTTTAACCAAGGCTGGTAGCCCAGAAACCGCAAAAGAAAGGGACAGGCATATTTGAATAAAATAATCAAAAGCAAAGTCAAATACAGAAACAATAGATATAGAAGAATAATTATAATGCAGATGTTAGTAATTAATATCTATAATTTATAAAGAACTGTTAATCAGTTAAGAAGAAAACAGCAACTAACCCAATAGAAAATGGACAAAGAATATGAAGATGCAAGTTCCAGAAGAGCAAATTCAAATCGCCAACATTAAGAGCTGTCTACCTTACACATAGTCAATGAAATACAAATTTTGTTTAAATTAGCTACTGGTAATAATTTACTGGAAATTTATAAAAACTACAACACCTATTGTTGCTGAGGGCATGGAGAAAAGAGTATTTAACTGTATTAGTTTTGGAAAGCTATCTAGAAATATCTATTAAATGCAAAATACTCTTTGTCCTAGCATTTACCCTTTGGCCTAAGAATTTGTCCCATGATGATAGAAAATTCCACCGGATGTAAGACCATGTATGCAAGGATGTCATTGCCCTGTGTTTCATAGAGAAAAAACAGTTGGAAACACAGTCATTCAGGAGAGAGTTGCACAGTGGAATATTATGCAGCTACTAGAACATTTACATTTATGTATATGTAGATGTCTATTATTTGTATGGCTATACAAACATGAACAAAAATGTGGTAGAACCCTCTTTAGGTTGTTAACATAGGTTTTCTATAAGATGAGGAAAAGGACCAAGAAAAAAGATAATAAAGTTTGTACTTAAGATGTGTATGATATGTTCACAATTATGCATTTATATGTGGTTAATAAATATGCATATAAGATTTTTAAAAAGCAACAATGCATAATAACATTAAGGTATCTTGGAGGCCAGAAACCAAGGGAAGCATCAGGGACTAAGCAAAAAGTTGAGATTAATTGAGAGGTAAAAATTGTGTGAAACAGCCATTACAAATAACAATGCATAAAAATTTAATAATACCTTCCTGAGACTTTTGTAATTTTTTAAACACTAAAAGGAAGCCAAATATCAAAAGACTATATAATGCTATAATAGTACTACAGTGCTTTATGTTTGTGGATACTGACTAAGGCTTCCAAACTTTCGTGCCACCCAAACTAGATAAGATCAAAGAGATCTCATAGGTGCCCACAGTATACTACCAAGAAATAGTAACCTATGGTTACTCTGGTCTAGTGACATAAGTAGTAATAAATACTTGTGAGGTGATGTTTATTACAAATATCTGAAATATAGAAATTGATTGATTGTAATATCATTTTCACAATTTTTGTTAATATTTTCTTCAGCCCCAGGTTGGCTCACTTATTTAACAAGTTATCTATTTAGGGCCTACTGAGTACTAAGGGGCTATATCTTTTGCCTATTAATAATTTACCATTTAGTGGAGTGAGACTTAAATATTACTGCACAACTGACAAAATAATATGTCAAAGTGTGGGTCATGGATTATATTATGGGTATGCTTGGACCTTTATTGAATTTCATTTTTTTTTTTTTGATAACAGAGGTCCAGTGGACACATTAAAATATGACTACAGTACCATAGTGTCTTTGCCAAATTTATCCATCTGAGATTCAACACTCTTCATGTGATGACATCTAATTTTAACGCACTTTAAGCTTGTCAGTGGTCAGTTGCAAAGCCATTGAAACCGTCAGATTGCAAGGGTGCCTGGTACCTAAAGGTCTTGTTGCAGGACCCTGGCTCTATGAACTTAGTTTAGTTCTCTGAGGTACTCCTAGAGCTGTCAATATGAGGAGTGATAAGTAGGTTACTTTCATTGAGGTTTCCTAGAATGTAGGCAGTTGTTTGGGATTTAGAGAAGACTGTCATCAGGTGCCAAACTCTTCAATAAATATTAATAGATTACCTGGAGACTCTATAACTAATTCTGTTACAAAGACTTGTATCTGTGTATTTTAAAACCAAAGCTAGTATTGTCTTTAAATTCCAGATTTCCAGGGTAACAGGAATGTATATAGAAAATTCATTCAACCAAAATGCATTTGAGGAGTTTGGAATACACTGGGAACAAAACAATTATCTTTCCCTTCCTGGAGCTTACATTCTAGCTGGGAAAATAAAGGAGACAAAAAGCATAATAAACAGTTACGGTATATTGGAAAGTGATACGTATGTGACAAAGTAGAGCATTGGAGGTCGGCAAAGATTTCCCTAAAGGATTTTAAAAAGAAGGGGTGGTAATAGAATATGCTTTGGTTCGATGTAGGTTCCTTCATGCCTTTTCGATGTAATCTATTTTTTAAAATTAATATATTAGGGAACATACAGTATTTTCTAAATTGCTTCAATTTTGCCATGCGTCTGCCTGCCACAAAGGCAAAACACCATTGTCATGTAAACAATTCTAAGTAATTATTTTGTCCTAAAATATTTGTTCTTAATAGCTTTTCTGAGCAATCTCTTCTGTTTCTAAAGATAGTTGAAAACAGTATTTTCAAGAATGGTTTTCAGAATTTAAATTTTAGTAGGTGGACTAAGTTTTGATATATCATAAAAAGGTGTTGTAGATCAGTGAATGATCATAGAAGATTTATGAAAACAAGGAAATTCAGGTTGTAGTATTTAAAATATATATACTAGAATAAAGATCTAAAGCCTATTCAGAAGTTGGAGAGGTTTCAGTTAGAGAAAAATGTCAGGAGAAAGTTTAGATAAGGGAAAGAATGTTGAGACTTAACTGCCCCTCAGAAGTAATCTTACATTTTCATCAGGTACATATATTTATGAGAGGAATTACTCTGACATTTTTGATAAGTACCCAACCAAAAAATGTAAGTAATAGTTTGTCTTAGAGTCCCAAATAATGCTTTGTAGTGAATAGCCCTAATTCAGGACTGCAGTTGAATGGATCATTATTTCATTTTTAGTCTGAATTGCATGTTGCTGAGAGTAGAATCTGTATTTCTTTGAATTTCCCCATCCTATATCTCACTTTGTATTTTTAAGGGCAGTTAAGCACAGTAAATAATCTTTGCTCAGCAAGCAACCCACATCACCATCTTCCTGTCTGATGTAGCTAATAAATTCTAAGCAAACTTCAAACTCCTTGTGAAGCTTCCTAATGGATGCCTCACTGGACTGAAGAGCTTTTGGAAGCAAAATAAAATAATCATCTAAAGTTGAATGTTTTTGGATCAAGGTTACTAGGTCAACACTAAATTTAAAACCATTTTGAGAGACATTTTTTAATGGCATTTAGAAATTATGGCTAAAGATCAGGCTGTTACATGTGATGTGGCTCAGGTCCTTTGATGCTGAAGGTCTACAACTGACTTATGTGTAAGATATATTTTTAAAAACATTAACTGTGATTTAAAGTAGCAAGAGACAGTGTTCAGGCCAGGGAAAATAAAGTCTCCCTCTCCAGGTTTTTGGTTGAAATGGTTTGAGTTCAGTAATTTTATTGAACCTGAAAAAATATTATTAATAGCTGCCTTCACAAAGGGAAATAGGGAAGCTGGCCCCTGTCAATTCCTGCTTAGGAGTTGCTGAGATATTTTGAGATTGCAAGAAAACTGTGGATGAAATCCATACCAATTAGAGATCCTGTGTGTTTGGAACCATTTAAAAATGTTGTGCAGGGCTCAAAGGAATTAGTAAAGCTTACTGCAGTACAGCTACATTATTAATCTCCAAAGAGAATAGATACCAGATGTTCACAGTGCCCAGGGACACCTCAATGTTCTTGACAGTCTTAGTCATATTGTCCTTAAATAGATTCAAATGCCTGAAATGATTATGGGTGATAAGGCTACACGGTTTGTACATCTGAACTAGTTAATCATTTTTTGAAGAAGTGCACTATTTTTGATAGGTAGGAAAAGTAAACATGATAAATTTGATATTTATAAAAAAAATCTAAAGTAAAACAGTAGAAATTGTTTGCCTAGTTAAAAAAATTTATTTTCAGTTGACCCAGTGATAGTCATATTCAGGCTAAGGGATTCTTCTTGTGTGTGCATGCTTAAACAGAATAAATTTATTTCTCTGAGTTCTGGAGGCTGGGAAGTCCAAGATCAAGGAGCTCACTGATTCAGTTCCTGGGGAGAGTTCTCTATCCTGGCTTATAGTTAGTCATCATCATTTTTTTTTCTCTGATTTTTTATTGTGGTGAAATACACATAAGAAAATTAATATGTTAACTGTTTTTCAGTGTACAGTTCAGTGGTATGAAATACATTCACATTGTTGTGCAACCATCGCCACCTTCCAATTTCAGAACTCTTTTCATCCTATAAAACAGAAACTCTGGACCCCTAAATAATAATGCCCCTTTCCATCTTCCCACCATCCCCTGGCAACTATCATTCTACTTTCTGTCTCTGTAATTTTGACTGCTCTAAGTGGGAAGTTATTATCTTTTAATTAAGTCAAATATTGTAAATAGAATGTAAATAATGAAATATGTGATATTTTCTTTATAATTCATTTAAGAAATATTTCCATGAGCTTGGTGTTGACGTTGTAGTAGTTAATGAAGTAATCATGGTCTCATAGTACTTAGTGAAAGAAGCAAACATCAATCAAAAATTACCCATATAAGTAAATAATTGCAAACCATTATACATGGCTTGAAAAAAAAGTACTACTGGGTGCTGCAAACATGTTTGACCTGGGAGCCTGACCTAGAATGAAAGCTCTGGATTAATTTCTCCAGACATATTGACTGAGCACCTACTTTGTGTCAAAAAACAAAACAGATTACAATGGTCATTTAAAGCATTACAGCCATGACTCTCAGTTTGGTGGACCACAAGATATTAGGAACAACAAACAAATTTAAAAAATATAAAAATAAAATATTCTTGTATTCTTCCTTCAAATATGGCTTCTGTTCAGTATCCTTTGGAGCATTTAAGTAATGCTTAAGATTTTTTTAACAGGTCTAAATATTTTTATGTCACTAATTTTATTGCAAAAATTCCATTAGGAAAGTAATATTGTGACATTTGAACACTTCAGAAAACACAGAAACATCAGATGAGTGATAGGGACCTTGATTCCAAATATCTTAAAATAAACCTCATTGTGTTCTTCCTGTAGCCTTCCTTCCCTGCGAGCTGTAAAAGAGTAGTCTCTGTTCACTGTCTCTTCTTCACTATGCTTTCCAATCTAATACTCATTGTTGAAATCTGCAGTGTCTCTCAGGTCTTACTTAACTTGTCCTTTCTGTAGATTATGTGACTGCTGTCTGTCCTCTATCCTTAAGCAATTTTCTCTTTTTTCAGACTCTGTCCTGATTCCCTTGTCCTCTTCCTATTTCTTGAAATGCTCTCTTTTCTTTTCCTCTACTGACTCTTATTCTTTTGCTCAACATTTAAATACCTGTCTGGTTCTCCTCTCCCTTTATATTCATCCCTCCTACATATCTTTATCCAGGACCTTACTGTCTTTTATGTTTTGATGACTTTCCAATCTGCATCTAGAGCTTGGCTCTCATTTCTGAGCCCACATATTCCTTTGTCTCCTAGATCCACAAGAAACTGATTTTGTTATTTTCTCTGTGAAAATGTATCTCTAGCATGATTCAGCTAGTTACACAAGCTGGAAACCTAGTAATAATGTGATCCTGCCCTTCTTCACTGCCCTACATGTACTGCAGTCGCCAAAATCAGTAAATTTTGCTCTCTTGATTGCTCTGTAAACTCTCTCCTACTTCCCAGTCCCGTTAAAGCTTCATTATTTCTGTTCCAGTATAGTCTCTCATCTGATGTACACGTTTCCATGTTCCCTCTTATCCCGAATCCCTCCAGCCTGCTTTCAGAACCATTTTTCTAAAATACAAATTTGATCATGTTACTAGGCTGCTTAAAAGCCTTCAGGTGGACCCCAATCATCATTTTATCCAGAATGCCCCTGGCAACAGTGCCACCACCATTTACAACTACTGAGTTCCTGGACAACTAGATGAGAAAGCAGGGCAACCTGTTAACCAAAATAAAGTTAATTTTTGAATAGTACGTTGCATTTAAATTTTATTTGCATTTTTATCTGCATGAATTTTTAGAGTCTATAGGTTTATGCTAATTTTATGTATATTCTAAATTCCCTACTTTTCAAGATATATAGATATATTTTGGTTTTTGTTTTTTGAAACAGAGTCTCACTCTGTTGCCCAGACTGGAGTGCAGTGACACGATCTCGGCTCACTGCAACCTCCACCCGCCAGGTTCAAGTGATTCTCCCACCTCAGCCTGCAGAGCAGCTGGGACTACAGGCATGTACCACCACGCCCGGCTAATTTCTGTATTTTTAGTAGAGATGGGTTTCACCATGTTGGCCAGGCTGGTCTTGAACTCCTGACCTCAGGTGATCCACCTGCCTCAGCCTCCCAAAGTGCTGGGATTACAGGTGTGAGTCACCGTGCCTGGCCAAGATAAATATTTTAAGTATCATTTTTTATTTCAGATACCTCTTAATAAAGCTGAATGAAGCATGGGAGAATGTTTGCCAAAACCAGTGATTTTCTTTTAGTCATATTTACTCTGTCTGAACTGAACTAGTTTGCTTCTTGACACTACTGTTTGTTTGAAGTAATGAAATCATGTCATCAGCATAAAGGGGGACATGTCTTTATATTTGCAATGGCAGGAGGGAAGAAATACAAGAAATTCTCAAACAATACCAAGCAAATATAAACTTGAAAAGTGGTCTAAGAAATTCCTTTCCACTGAACTAGGCAATGAAGAGACCATCCTAACCTACTGATTCTAACTCAGATGCCATTGCAGTTGTCATAAAAGTTTGTGTTAATCTCATACAGCTAACCCATAATCCATTTTTAGCCACAGAGTGAAATCTGAGCCAGTTAAAGCTGCTAAAACTTACACTGATTTTGGTATTTTTATCATTAAGGCTTTTAAAATGTAATTGTAGTTAGTAGAAAAATTACGATGCCTCAAATTTGTTGCTTCTTCAAATAAAATATTAGATCAAGAGACTAATGTCTGCAGTTTATTTAAAAAAAATCTTACCTTCTTATTCAAGATGATAAACTGAGCATACATGTTTGTTTCCCCTCTCTCACAAGAGACCTCTTTCAAAATGAGAGTAAGAAAAAGAAGAGGAAGAGTAGAAGGAGTAAAAGTAGAAGAAATCCATTGCAAAGAGAATTGGAGTGGGTTAGGGAGCCTTGAGTAGAAAAGGAAGCTCAAAGTTTTCCCAAGAAATAAAAAAATGGGTGGAAATGCATTAATGGGTATGACCGATTAAAGAAAGCTGCAGCCCAAAATATGTACAAGAGTTGTTGCAGATGCCCAGCAGAATTACAAAAAGGCTCGGAACTCAATTCTTCAATTTGCAAGAGCAAAATGGGGGCCTGACAACAAGATGCTTAACTGAAAGTCTAAAGAACAACTAGACTAGTTTTATATTTTCGTTATCTTTGTATTTAGAATGACAGATCATTAGTTACCTACAAGAAAACAAGCCTGGAAGACTGCTCTCTTAAGATATTAAACAGCCTGTCTGGGATAATTGGGGCTGCTATTGAGGTGTTGATATTCCAGAGTAAACCATTCCCCATTGAGGTATTCAGGGAACCCCAGGATGAAACCTTGTCCATCAGCAACTGACGACAGCAGTCCTGGAGTTCCCAGGCAGCTTTTATATTCAGAGGAAAGGCTGGCTAAGGATACAGACCCATACTACATCTAATAGCAGAGAAAACCTCCATCAGATGTGTAGGATAACTGACCTTGCCTCCATGTTTAAATAGGAACTGTTGATCAAAGATCACCAAAGACATATGAAGGAAACCAAGAACTTGAAATTTAAAAATCAAGATAAGGAGAAGAATTGCCCCAGAAGGAGCAGAGATATTTTAGAGAATCATAGAAAAACTAAAATAAAACAACTCTCTAGTTAATATTCTCAGGAATATTTGAAAAGATACTTTGTTTATAAAATAAGATGATATGGTTACCAAGAAAGCCAGAGATCAACAATAATGTGAAAAAATAAGTTGTCAAAAAAATACCTACAATTCAATGCCATTTATATAAAATTCTAAACATTTAAAACAGTATATATTGTTTCTGGATATAGACATATGTAGAAGATGAATCAAAATCAGTGTGGGAATGGTAGGTAAGTAATTGTCTTTGGAGTACCAGGAGGCATAAGAGTAGGGAATAAGGTTAGAGGCAGATCTGCTGTAATTGTTGGAGAAAGAGGGGAAGAAAGAAACCTGAAGCCAATATAGAAAACAAGGTAATATCTGTGAAACCTGGGCAGTGAACATCTGTTAAATTGTGGACACCTAGTCTATTATTTGTATACTTTTGCATATGCTTGAAATGTTTGTAATTAAAAACTCAAAAAGTAAAACTTTGAATACAGAAGTTTGTACAGTTGTGTAATAAAGTCATAATCCAAACAAAAATAAAAAGAAGCATGGCATGCCTTTTAACAAGTGTTGCTGTGAAAAAATGGAAAATTAATTTAATTTTTGGTCTCCTAGGATTGCTTGTTGCAGTAAGGATTTGACAGAATAATACAAATAATGTTGCTTAATTTTCAACTCTTAGAATCTATAGAAAAGCACGGAAGACTTAATTATGGTTGGTCTTTGGAATGGGGCAAAGGATAGGTGGAGGGAAGATGAGGGTGCCAAGGAAGATGAGAGTGGGGAGCCGAATGCTGTTATCTTAAGCTACTAAATATCTACTTAAGCTAGATATTCATGCATTTGGTTGTTCATTTATGAGATAGTTTTTTTGGAACACCTTTTATGTAGCAGGCACTTTTTTAGTTTGTTGCCAATGCAGTGGTAAATGAAACAAACTCTCTGCTTTTATTTTTACTTACATTCTAGTTCAAGAGGCAGACATTACCCAATGAGGTTTTCAAGAAATTAAAAATAACCTAAGTATTAAAAGATTGGAAAGGGGAATGGAGGGGAGATTATGTAGGTAAGAATGCTAAATCTTAATCTTTCATAAGAAGAAATCAATTCATAATGTCTAAAACGTCACTGTGCAATGATGGAAATGTTCTATGTCTGTGGAAATCTTGGTGGGAATATTCTATATGTATATCTGTGCTGTCTAATATGGTCACCATTAGCTACTTGTAGCTGTTGAGAACTTGAAATGTGGCTAGTGTGACTGAGGAAATGTAATTTTATTTAAATTTAATTAATTCAAATTTAAACAATGACATGACTGATAACTACTGTATTGGACAGCACAGGTTTAAAATGAAATAATCAAGAGACAGCAGCATAAGCATATTTTTAAAGAATTAAACAGAAAATCTATTTATCATGGTTTCCTGTGGATATGGCGAAACTGACAGGGAATGTTTCATTATGATCCATCTTGTTTGATTTTCTACCACATGCACATATTTGGTTGATTACCACTTAAATTTTTGGAAGACTATATTGCAACCAAATGGGTCTTTGAAGGGGAATAAAGAATCAGTTTTTAAGTGAGATACAAGTTATACTTGAAGCATCAGTTCAAGTGAATATTAAATAATTTGGCAAGAGTCAGGGCTGTAAGCTTCAAACAATTCTTGTTAGCAGGGGGACTACACAGAGAGTTGGATTATTTATTTTGAGTTAGGTGATAAGGTAAATTGTGATCAGTAAGGTTAGCAGATTCCAGCTACAAATAATCCGAATACTACAAATTTTGAAATATGGCCTGGAATTAGAGAGCTGTGAGGACTGATACACACACAAATAAGGACCTATACCTCCAGCTTGTCTCATCAAAACTGTGCTAAAATATGTATCATCATTATTGAATCATCGCCCAAACCCAGTGGGATTCATTGTGTTCAAACTTACTTTACATTTGAAAATAACAAAACATGTGTAATTACCTTTCAATTCAATAAGTTCTCATTCATGAGTAGTTTCTGCTAGGTTCTACAGATGAGTCATGTAGCTGACTACCAAGGTTTCTAATTTTTATTTTAGGGTGGGGAAGGATTAGGGGAAGTGGAAGCTGAATAGCAGTTCTTGTTAAATTAAGAATAGGACAATGAGGGCCACATTTTCTAGACATGATACAGATAGAATTGGCTTCAACTTGTTTACACTCTGTTGCTAACTTTAACAACATGTTTCACAGATTTGTTTAAAGAAGGTGGGATTGATTGGGATGGAGAGCTAAGAAAGTTTTCCTTATGAGGCAGTTGGCATGAAGCATTTAGAATTTGTCAACAGAATACTACTGGAGAGCTATGCCATTATTCAATTATGGGTTGGAGGGGGAATAATTATTTATACTGCAATCTAAAAAAATCCATTCTAGTGTAGATGATATAGCAAGCACCAACCAAAGAAGCTAAAACAACTAATCTGGATCACTTGCTCTTATATTTGAGACGAAGATGAGCATATTCTGGAGTTGCTTCACATGATATGAGTAGTATGATATTATATCTGCAGATGAGTGTGGCCTGATAGGTGAATAAAATTGAGGCAGAACTGCCATATTTCAACCTGCCTGCTTCAGTTGTACTACATATATTTATTTGCTATCTAGAGATGGGAATTCTTTGAGGGGTGAAACTATTTATTGAAAATAAGGGCTAATAATAAGCTTGATAATAATAGGCTAATATCTAAAATGTACAGTTTATATTATTTGAAATGAAATTATAATAAGCCTAATCCAGTCTCATCAAATAGAAACTAAGGGATGTATTGGGGGTGGGGTGAACTGACACTGCTTATACAGGTTTTCACATGACTTTTCTTTTAAAAAGTGCATGGAATGCATCCAAAACAAATAATGTTTTGTTGGAAGACCAAAAGGAAAATCCTAGAGAAAGGAGGATGGATTATCTTTCTTTAATGTCAAAACTGACATAAACACACTTCCCTTCCCCCACCCTTTTGCTCAAGATAATTTTCTCAACAAGACGCAGATTGCTTCAGTCTTTGCCTATCACCCTTTGAAGCACTTTCCTTATTATTAGGAGTGGGGGCAAGGTTTCCTTTGAGGATTTTTACAGCAGTGAAGAGTTCCTTCTTTAAATACTTTCATATGATGAGGGAATTCCGTTTTCAAAGTGCTGTCATCACTGTGGCTTCCCTGCCATAAGACAATTTATTATTGTGGGAAGGTCCTTCTTAGTTTGATTGTCATTAAGTACTTACCTTTCTGATGTACTCTTTTATAGAATGTCACTTTTTCTGAGAAGTCTAGCAAAGCAACTCAGCATTCTCCTTTGTTAACCTTATTGGCCAAGTTAGTCATGATTCTCTTTTGAAATGTGTGTTCCACCACAGGGAGTTACAGTCTCCAGCGTGGTTTTTCCTGTCCATCTCCACTAATCAAGATTTGGGTTGACATATTGAATATTCCATTTTGAAAACTGCCATCTCTTCTACAGGGCAAAGGGAGATTGTGAGTTTTCGGGAGTTTTGAAATATCTTTATTTATTTTTATTTTTTGAGTGTCTCTTCTAATGTTTAAATAATGCCGTGGTAAACAACAAACTATTCAAGCATCAACAGTTTCCCAGAAACACTGAAATCTTTTGAGACCTGCACTCTGTTTCAACCTCCCTCATCCTGCTCTATTCTTGAATATAGTTTTCTGGAAAATCCTGTGCATATCTAATTCAGGTAGAAAAAATTGAGGAAGAAAGTAGAACATGAGAAGAGAGTCCTAAAGTCAGAGTATTCATATCCTAGTTTTGGTTTTGCTACTTACTGCCTGTGTAACCTTGGCAAATAACTTATCTTTCTCCTCCCTCCCACCTCCAAAACCTTGTAAAATGAGTGAACTATATGAACTTCATGTTTCTCCTCTCCTAAATACACAAGAAGTAAACCTCTCCCCTACATAAAGAGGCTTAATTACAGTGATTGAGCCAAGTTGGGTACTGCAGTGAGAAACTAGCATTGACATTTCCTAATTTAGTCTGTAAGCAGTATGATTTTATTCTTTCTCTTTCTTGTGGAACTCTCTGATGTGCTGTAATTGTTGATCTCATTTGCTTATTTAAGGCTAACTGGAAATCAGTTTAAGAAACATTTGAGTTGTGCCTTTGTACTGGACACTGTGTTAGGCAATAAGAATACTCAGGTCAATGAGGTTAGACTCTGCCTTCAAGGTGTTCACTAACTAGTTAGGGAGGAAGGCATGAAAATAAATTACAAATCCAGGGTGATGTCTAGAACAAGGTAAATAAATATAAGATGCAATGTAGCATAAAGGAAAAATATATGTGTGTATATCTATTTCTCTATACCTATTTTGAATTCTAGGAATAGGACTATGTGGTGCTGGGGTAAGGTAGCTTTATAGTAAATTTAACACAACAACGAAACTCCTAAACCTGTTTGCCTGTTTACTACTAAATCAAGTGTGTCCCTCCCATAATATTAGTTGCCTTAAATTGCAATTAAATGAGTTATGCCCTTGAAGGTTAAAAAGGAAAATACAGAACGTTTTCTTTCTTTTCATAGATAAATGACTTTATTTTTCAATGTCCTCAAATATCACCATTAAACCTGTTTTCACTAGCAATTGGCACTTCTATTATTAACAAAGAAGAACCCCTAAATGTGTCAAGTAACCATTGTGAACCAAATATTATAGCCTGGAATATATTGAAATTCTCTTTAGAATTTAGAAAATGGGAAGATACTCATTTTCTTAAGAATACTAGTATGTCTCAGCATAATTAATTTTTGTGAAAGGGTATAGCCTGGAAAGTTAAGGTTTTCCTGGTGCTTTGTAGCAATTTTGAGCTCAAATCAAGGAATTGGAAAGTGTTAAAACTCTCGGTGTTAAATCTAGCACTGACTATCAATACTATACTCTTGCACTGTGGGAGATGAGGGAGCTTGGGGGATTTGGCCTAATCTGATTTGTTTTGTTTGAAACTGCAAATCATGTTGTTGAAGTTTGCATTCTGTTTTCTTTCAATAGATGTATTACCACAAAGCACCAGGTTCTTAACAAGCTTCTTCCTTTCTGCAGAAGTAAATTTGACTTGTGAAAAAGAAAAAAAAAATGCACCAGCACTTCAGCAATATCGCCCCTCTTTCATCATTTTGGGGATTCAGGCTTCAGCTCAGTAACTCCAGACATATTTTGGGAAAACATAAAAACATGCCATAAAAACGTAAAAACAATAAAACCTGACTGTACACTCAAAACATTTGTACAATCTTATGATCCATTTACCATCAAGTTTCTTAAAGTGTGCATATATTTTTAAAATCACTAGAACAAATAAAAATTGGAACTAGATGCTCTTTGAGACAAGGTGCTACCCAGAGATGTCTGAGGACTGATGCTCTATGAGTCGCCTGTGAAGTGAACAAGCTTCTTGCCCATAAAAGTAGATAGATGCTACGATTTCCAGATAGCCCTTGTTCCAGGAAATTAGATGAGGATGGTGATAACAGGATAGTTGTTTTTTTAAAAAAATATTTTAACTATCTAAACTAAGTACTGAAAAAGCTTGCTTTCTAAGGAGACATGGAGTAGTTGAAAAGTTAACAGCCAGACCAACTAATTGTGTTTTGGAAAACATCATAATGGAAGATTCTTAGTGCTTCAGGGCCATGCCCAGTGACTCTGAAGACAAGAGAAAGAGTGGTGAGAGAGAACCTTCTAAGTTCAAGGATGCTTTAGAAAACTATTGGATGGTCTAAGAATGTCTCATGAAGCACCAGACCCCAATGCAACTGTAATCTGAATGTGAGGAAGGGGTTAAAAAATTACTGTACTCTTGTAAAATATATTTTCCTTCAGCTTTTGACCTTTCTTTTTTTCAGGTTGAAATGTTAAACATACACTAAGGATTTTCATTATTTGCTTAGTATTCTTTAAAATGCATTCTAACCCAAGGCTATGTAACTCTCGTCTCTGCTTTGGTTCTTGTGCCTGCTGTGCCCCAGGTTGGCCTTCATTCCACGATGTGATCGGTTCTGAGGCAATCACATTCACAGATGACTTTTCCTATGGGATGCACAGGGTGGAAACAAGCTGCTCTCAGGTGAGTTCATCCTTTCTGAAAATCCAATACGCTGCTCCCTTTGCATTGCAAACACTTTCAGGACTCCTGGTTATGCTAAATATAGCAACTAAGGCCAAGTGACTGGTCACAAGAAGGACAGACAAGCTTGACGAAGTCTATATGAAGTCCAAGGGATGCCTATGTTCAGGTGTTTAGCAAGTCTAGTGGAATGTTAAGGCCGGCATGATAGCTCATGCCTGTAATCCCACACTTCGAGAGGGACGAGTGGGGAGGATCACTTGAGGCCAGGAGTTCAAGACCAGTCCGGGCAACATAGTGAGACCTCGTCTCTACAGAAAATATTTTAAAACTTAGCAGAGCATGGTAGCATATGCCTGTAGTTCTAGCTACTCAGGGGACTGAGGCAGGAGAATCGCTGGAGCCCAGGAGGCTGCAGTGAGCTGTGATCGTGCACTGTACCCCAACTTGGGCAACAGAGCAAGACCCTGTCAAATAAATAAATAAATAAAACTCCAGCCTGGGGAACAGAGCAAGACCATGTCAAATAAATAAAATAAAATAAAATAAAGTAAAAGCCAGTTACTGGCTTCACCACTATTAAACAAAATCAGTGGTAGGAAAAAATCATCTTCAATTGGCTCGGTAAAGTGAAGAGTGGGCTGTTCCTGGGGCATATGAAGATTCATTATGTGGCTTTGTATAACCTGATATTTTTTATAATCTCCCTCTCCTTGCAGTTCTGTGTACCCACTGTTCAGTCAGAATGCCTCTAATGGCAGTGATCCAAAGACAATCAAGGAAGACTCAGAAATGGCTTTTTTTATGTGGGTGTGAGGAAGGTGGTTGAAGAGAGGCTGTGGGAAGTGAAAGTTCAGTGGTAGGTCAGCTATATGAGATAAGGTAATTCCTTTTTTGCTTCTCCTCATATACAGACATCCTCATTTCCAATAATTTTCTAATTAGTTCTGTCCATCTGCTCTAACCAAATTAATGCTGGCTCTAAGGAAACAAATGAGCATGTCTTGAGGAGGAGGCAAAAATAGTTAATCTGACACCCACAATCGAGATACTTGAACTTGTGGGTATTTTGTGCTTAAACACAGAGACATAGAATCTCCATCTACATGGAATAAGAGCAGCTGCGTATTCTATGGAAGTCAGTCTTGTTCTTTTAATCTGCTTTAAATAAGTGAAATGTAAAGTTTGCAATATTGTGGCATTGAAAGTTATTGACCCCACAGGGTATTTTGTTGGGGAATCTGTTGGACATATCAGAGGTACAGGGGCATGATCAGGCAGCTGTAATAGCAAAGTGATTTCCATATGGGCCTCCCTCAGCATTCTTTACCTGCCCTTTATCCATTTTTCTTTAACCCCCTCCACCAGGCACAAGATTTTTAGGGAGTAGGTGGCATATTTACTACCAAGTAGGGAGGGAGATTGGTTTGAACCTAACCGTCTGATGAATTTTTGTTTTTATTTAAAAAAAAAAAGACTGGCAAGTTTCCTGTCCTCCAAGTGTGAGGACTACTCTCTCCCTTGAAAATTAGACTTCATATTTTATCTGAATCACATTTTCAGCTCACTCTTGTTTCTCGGAATGGAGTCTCTGATGGTGATAGTGGAACTTTCTAGTGCTGGGTTTCACCCACAGAGGGTCTAATGTAATTGGACGGGTTTAGTGTGGGGAGCAGCATTTTTAAAAGCTCCTCTGGTTAATGCTCACAATAACCTTCTGAGGTAGGTACTTTTTTTTCTCTGTTATGTTACAGTTGAGGAAACTGACGCACAAAGAGAACAATTAAACTTGGGTCAGTTTATGTGGATTTAAGTGGCGGAGCTGAGACTTGAATTAGGGTACTCTCCAGAGCTCTTTATGGTGCCCAGATAGATAGACAGCTTGAAAAGAGTCATTAAAATTTAAAAATCCCATGATCTTCCAGCAGTTGGCTTAATGCAATTTAGTTTTGGGGATTTTTTTGTTTGTTTTTTGTTTGTTTTTGAAATGGGGTTTCACTCTGTCGCCCAGGCTGGAGTGCAGTGGCACAATCTTGGCTCACGGCACCCTCCACCTGCTGAGCTCAAGCAATCCTCTCACCTCAACCTCCCAAGTAGCTGGGATCACAGGTACGCACCACCACACCCGGATAACTTTTTGTAATTTTGGTAGAGACGGGGTTTCACCATGTTGCCCAGCTGGTCTTGAACTCCCGAGCTCAAGTGATCCACTCGCCTCAGCCTCCCAAAGTGCTGGGACTACAGGCATGAGCCACCGTGCCCAACCTGCAATTTACTTTAAATTCAATTAAATTTGATCGATGATTTTATAACTGTTACAAAAAGGTAAACTATAAGTAGGATGGCTCACATTAATTTGTAACTTAGGTACACAGTATTTAGTAAACCTCTTTTAAGACTTATCATTGTTTCTTTTCCTTTTCAAGCTACAAATGCTGTTACATGATCGTTTTTTTCTCGTTTTCACTCAGAACCCATTTTCAAACATTGAATCTTATGAAAACTAAATTTAAAAGCCACAGAAAAATGAAGCATAAGATATTAACTTTCCTTATGACCCTACTCTCCAATCTCTTTGTGACAAATTCTTATAATTCACTGTTGGAATAAACTTCTTTCTTTCTCTGTGCCAGTCACAGAGATAACATCAGTAATAGTCTAGGAAAGATCATTATTAAGATATCCTACAGTGACCAAAGAGAAATGAAACCCACAAACAATGCCAAAATTAGGCAACATTCCTAAAAGAAGTCAAGCTAAACCAAGCATAGCTGTTGACCCCGCAGTTAAAGCCCAAGGTGACTGTTCCTGTTCTTTCCTAACAGTTGTATGATGAACCATTACAGACCTGCTCCCTTTTGACTTCTTTTTCCACAACCTTCACTTCTCATATTTAGAAAGTGTTTGACCCTTTCTTAAATAGAACTCTTAAATTTAAAGAAAAGAGGGAGAGGAATTTGTTCTGCTAAGGCATGTATGAAAATACATACTTTGGAGTAAAGTAAGTTCCACGTAGGAGAGAATGAGGTTCCAGCACTAACGAATAGTATGTGTGCCACACACTTGCCCTTGTGGATGGAGGAGGGGGTGTCTGCCACCTAAGCACAAAAACAGCATACTGAATTCAAGTGGACTGGGTATCTTTCATTTCAATTTCTCTGTCTTTTATTTGTGTGTTCCATGCACATTTACTTTCCTTTTGTTTTACAATTTTCTTTTTTTTTTAATTTTCCTTTTTCTAAGCATCTTTTTTTACCTTGACTTGATAAAATAAAAGATTTAATAGTTCCCATGCTAGAACACTCACTTGTATTTTACTTCCTAGTTTCTCATTTTAGCACTATTTTTTCATTATCTCTTTATCTTTTTTAACCTTATAGTTTTTCAGTTCATGTAGTCTCTTCTCTTGCTCAGAACTTCTCCCGTTTATTTTATTTTATTATTTTTTATTATGCTTTAAGTTCTGGGAAACGTGCAGAACGTGCAGATTTGTTACATAGGTATACACGTGCCATGGTGGTTTGCTGCACCCATCAACCCGTCATCTACATGAGGTATTTCTCCTAATGCTATCCCTCCCCTAGCCCCCAATCCCCCGACAGGCCCTGGTGTGTGATGTTCCCCTCACTGTGTCCATGTGTTCTCATTGTTCAACTCCCACTTAGGAGTGAGAACATGTGGTGTTTGGTTTTCCGTTCCTGTGTTAGTTTGCTGAGAATGATGGCTTCCAGCTTCATCCATGTCCCTGCAAAGGACATGAACTCTTCCTTTTTTATGGCTGCATAGTATTCCATGGTGTAATTGACAAATGGGATCTAATTGAGGTAAAGAGCTTTTGCACAGCAAAAGAAACTATGATCAGAGTGAACAGGCAACCAACTGAATGGGAAAAAATTTTTGCAATCTATCCATCTGACAAAGGGCTAATATTCAGAATCTACAAAGAACTTAAACAAATTTACAAGATAAAAAACAAACCCATCAAAAAGTAGGTGAAGGATATGAACAAACACTTCTCAAAAGAAGACATTTATGCAGCCAACTTCTCCCATTTTTTAAGGGTTTTATTTTATTATTTTTTATTATTATTTTTGCTGGTGAGATAATGTGGGAAACTTACCTGGTTTGCTCTCTTTCTAAAATTATTGTTGTATTTTTTATTTATGTGGCTTATCTTTTCTCTGGACTGAATTGCCTCAATATGTTTTGTGTTATAAAAAATCTATTAGATGCTTTTAGTGTGTTGTAGACATTTTCTGTTGGATATGTTATGTGGTGTATTTCTCTCCTTTTGGTAAAGATGGAATATCTAAATACAAAGAACCTTTAACTGCCAACTTCTACAAATGAACTGAGCTTTCATGGACAAAACGTAAATCGACTCAACCTGATCAGCAGTTTGGCAGTATGGCAATATTTCATTGTTCTTTTGGTTCCTACCTAATTCTCACTTTAGTGCTTAGGATTCTTTTTTTAAAAAAAATTGTGGTAGGGATGACACCATGCATGCAGTGAATTAGGCTTCATATTTGCATAGGAATTGTAGACTCATTGGGAGCCAATATCCCTACCACCTCTTTACAGTACATTGTAAAGAGGTTTGTCCGTGTGTCCAGTGGCTTCTCAGATAATGTTTTTAGTAAATTTTTACTGAGAGAGTTAAGATTGGTTCAGTCCTGTCACTAATTTTTCTACAAGTCTTGCAGTGAGGTTCTTCTAAAAGAATTGTTGTGTAGGAAATAGCACACTGCCTAATCTTTGCATTGACAGCACTGAAAACAAGCAAGGGTGGGAGAGATTCTTCACTGTCTTCATTATAATTGCTGCCTATGGGTACCCTGTTATATTCTGATTTTGGTTGCAATTGTATTTGTTCTCTTTTGTTATTCCACCTACTGAATTGAGGAATTACATTTCAGTTATCTCTTCCAAAGAGGATCTTCATCTTAAATTTACTCACTTTGGTGGGCACATGTATTTTCCCTCCAGCTGCAGCCATTTTGTAACAATTTTCAGCCATAAAGAATTTTCCTTAATTTAATTTATATTTTCAACTAGTGATAAAATACATCGCTTCTATTCCAGTTTCACTGACTACTATGAATAATTATTTGACAGCCTCTCCCTAATCCTCCAACCCCAGCCTGTTAAGCAACACTTTGTCAGGAGTTTAAATTCAGTGCAAAGAGGTAAGATTTCCACAGTTTAACCTGTAGTTCAGTGAAGTAAGTTCCTTCTAGAATACTTGGGGAATTCGTCCCTCTTCAGATCAAAATTCTACATCTGGAGCAAATGGGAGACTAATAAATCACTTAACTTTTTGTAATATTCTTTGCAGAAACCATCAGATCTCTGAAAGTGCCCGTGTTGGAGTCTATTTATGAGTTCTGCTATTACTGCTTGAGTCTATGGTGTAGTCCCTTAAGTTTGTTTAAGATCATTATTAATTTGTTTTAAGTCAGCGAAATCAACAGAAAGGTAAATATACACCAATAGAAAGTATTTTTCAAAAGTTAAGTAGTTTTTGGTAAAAACCCCAAACCTTATTAATCTTCTACAGATGACAACTCACATATTGCTGATGATTAAAGATACACATATGTTACAATAGGGCTTCAAACTCACAGCCCAACTCTCTTTTTCTTGATCTTTCAGTAAAATCATAATGCTAAACTGGTGACTTCACAGTCATTTCCTTGGCAAAAGATTAATATCACAAGCACAGAGGAAAAAAGCCCCCACTTACACACAAGTGTCTTCAATAACACTGGGAGAAAATAGAATACTACTGGCAAAGTAAATTGCTTTTCTTAAAACTTCCCATCCTGCCCCATGTGCCCAAGTGTAAAAGCCCTGCTTTGAAAATGCTTCATTTCATAGATCAAACACTTAAGAGAAAATGACAATAATAAAGCCTGAACATCCTAGGAATAGCTAGGAGAAAAACCTCTAAGACAGTGGGAAATACATCAGTGCAGAAAAATGTAACTGTGTTGAATACACTATTTGTGTTTCTTATGTATACAATTGAGAGCTGCAGTCAGATTTTAAGGAATTATGTTAAATTTGATGCTCAAACACTTATTTTAGGGGGGTCCTTTCCCTTGGTTCTCTGCAGATTCTTCAGCTGCCAGCGTTTCTGAGTAGGAGGTTTAGGTGACAAAGGATTCTTGTGAGAATTCAAATTTTTTCTTTTAAACAATCATCTGATGCTCTTCAGAATGAAGACCAGAATATTCAGGTACATTTACCTGAGAAATAAAGAAACACATAACCATTAAAAATAACGTTCAAAATGCACACTAAAGATTCTATCCTGAAATAAATCATTAACAGCAGGTCTCAGCGATTTCTTCATCGGGCAACCAGTTTATTTCAGTTACAACCAATTGTGCTGAGAGACCTTAACACATTGCCAGTTGGCTGGGGCCTGGGAGGCAGAGCTTGCAGGCAGCTAAAAGAAACAATGCATCTCTGGCAACTACCATTTATCCTCCCAGCTTTCCCAGGACTAGAAGCTGCAAAGAATGGGCTCCATGCGCATCCTCTCAGGAAGGAGCCTTTAAGGCTTGTGCACTTTTCAAAGAAACCAGGTAACAGTCCTTTCTGGGAGACTAGGTTTACCTGGGAGGAGGCACGAATGGTACTGCATGGTTAGGCTTCCCTCAGACAAATGGCTTTGTTGGCAGTGGGGTGGGCATGTATGTGGTGCCACAGATACGGATGAACACCTTTCTATGTTTTGAGATGATGCTACTCCCTCAGTAACTTAAGGTTGCTGTGAGTCTTCCAGAGCACCCTGTGGCAAGTATAATGAAGCCATAACTATCATTTTCAGGGGACTCAATCTGTTTCTGAGGATTTTTCTACCTCCATCCTCAACCCATATATTTGTTAGCAAATGGTTTTCATTGTCTTTTTCTAACTATAATTTCTCTTCCTCACTTCTCCTTTTTCTTTTGCCTTGTATTAGGGACACACCTAGAATCAGTGTTTTCCTTTCTATTTAACCAGAATGCTAGTTCCAGATTAGCAAATGAAACTATAGGTTGAAAACCCAATTCAACAGATTCAATTACTATAATTTGGATTTTTAAAATATGATTTGGGAAATTAAGACCGTATAACTTATTCTTAAACACCTTCAAATATATCCTTACTATGCTTTATTTTTGGTGTAGAATAAATAGAAATATTTTCTAAAGATGCTCAAGAGATTATTAGCAAAGGCAATATCACTTATTTTTCCCAGATAGCTGCATTCTCTCATTAAAACACACACACACACACACACACACACACACACACCCCTAAGGCTTGTAGGTATATGAAAACTTCATCTCTTAACTGCCAAGTGTTCCAAGTGCTGGAGCTGCATCTGAGATCAGTAATTGTGCACACACACTGGTCACCGAGAGCACTAGTTCCCGTTGGACGGCACCTTGACTATTTTGGCAGCCAGAAAGGGGTGTTTTCCTGTGTCCATTGGGCAAGCATATGTATTTTTACTGGTTCATCTTAGCTGTGGATGCCTAAAAATTTGGCATCAATTGTTTATAGAAAGGAAAAGCAATCTGAGCTGTCAGCCTTGATATTACCTAAACCTGCATAGAATGTGGTAAAATAATACAAGATTTGTTTTTTAGGCCTGTTTCATATTTTCTAGGCAATAGATCAAATCAGTTCAGGGTTCATTTTTAGCTCTTTAATAAACTGACAGAGTTTGCTGGCAGTGAAATGAGAATGCACTTTTAACATGGAAGTGCCATACAGTCAAAGTTGCTATTTCTGCTATTTATTAATAACTAGGGAACGCTTGAGAATTGAGCTTAGCATGTTCAACAGCGAAACTAAGATTCTAGTGCTTTTCATTGTAATGAGCGCCTTCCCTCATTTTTCTCTCTTCATCTCCATTTGGTATCTCAGCCCCAGTCCCTTGTCAATTCATACTCTTCCCTTGAAACTTGTAAGTGTTTTATACACCAAACCAGCACAGTGAGAATTAACGAATCATTGATATGCTTTTTCTCTCATACTCTTACCTAAATCATGACTCTTCCCTGTCCTCAAAATGCCCTCCCCTAGAGATACACTTCCTCCAGATCCTTATTCCAAAGTCACCCCAGGTAGGCCTCTTCTCACCACCCTAACATTTCATATCACCTTCCTTTTTTCCTCCCTTAGCATTGCTTTCTACCTTCCATGCTTTATAGTTCACTTGTTTTCTTGTGTACTGTTTGTCTCTCCCACTAGAATGTAAGCTCTATGAGGCCAGGTATTGTTGCCTGTACTCCAGAGTGTACAACAGTGCCTGGCATATAGCAGGCACTCCATTAATAAGTGAATGAATGGAAGTCATTTACCCCAGGCTTTGGCTTCTTTGTTCCATGATAAATGATGGATTTTCACAACCTGCTTGAATATGGTGCACCAGTGTCTCCATTTCCTTCACCCTGTCCCTGCTGGAAGAGGGTAGTAGATATCTAAGTGTGACATGTACCTTCATTTCCTGGAGCTGAACCCAGCATCAACGCAGTTAGTGTAGGGGTATTCACTGAGCCAGCCTTTTTGGAGAAACTTTCTCTGGGCTGGATTTCTCTCAAACACCAACATGATGCTCCTTCTGCCTCTGTCTAGACCTTATGTCTCTTCTTCCCCAGCTTTTTGAATAGTCAGTAAACTTGATTTTAGCTAAACAGCTTATTCCTTTTCTTTATATTATAGTTCATTTGGATAAAGAAGCCAACATGACACTCTACTTATTGGAAGCCAGGAAAAAAACAATTGTGTACGCTAGAGATGTTTCCTTTTGCTACATTTGCAGCCCTGGTGACTGTGACATAAATCCATTGAGCCTTGCCATTGCTTCGCTGAGTTCCAAGAACACCCAATGCTTGTCTGATGTTAAGTTTTACTGCCCATGAAAGCAAACATCACCTCTGTCATGGCCAGTTAAACAGTATCTTTTCAGTGGACTTCTGCATATCTGAAACCCACCCATCCAAAGCCAAAAGTAATGCCAGGGGGAAAGATTTCATTCTGCCATGTTTCTTACAAGGGAAGATCAAGGGTCAACTTGATTCATAAAATTACTGCAGTCATTTTTCAGCCGGCTGAGAGACTTCACAGATCAAAAAATACAGTGGCTCTTAAACGATTTCTGATATGCACAATTCTGGTGTTTTTTATTCTCAGCATGTGGCACAAAGCCTGCCAGAAACCATCTTTGCGGCTATTGACAGGCGGATTAGAAATCATCCACGATGGTTTCCTTCATTTCTCTACAGGCTGGTCATCCATTTAAACTGCTTAATGTGAATTCCTCTCAAAGCCTGCTTTGTACATGCTTTTCCCTGATGTTTTGTTCTTCTCTTGCAGTGTGGTGCTCACCTTGGGCACATTTTTGATGATGGGCCTCGTCCAACTGGGAAAAGATACTGCATAAATTCGGCTGCCTTGTCTTTCACACCTGCGGATAGCAGTGACGCCGCCGAGGGAGGCAGTGGGGTCGCCAGCCCAGCCCAGGTGGACAAAGCGGAGCTCTAGAGTAATGAGAGTGATGGAAACAAAGTGTACTTAATGCACAGCTTATTGAAAAAATCAAAATTGTTTATCTTAATAGATATATTTTTTCAAAAACTATAAGGGCAGTTTTGTGCTATTGATATTTTTTCTTCTTTTGCTTAAACAGAAGCCCTGGCCATCCATGTATTTTGCTATTGACTAGATCAATAACAGTTTATAGCTTTAGCAAATGGAGACAGCTTTGTGAAACTTCTTCACAAGCCACTTATACCCTTTGGCATTCTTTTCTTTGAGCACATGGCTTCTTTTGCAGTTTTTCCCCCTTTGATTCAGAAGCAGAGGGTTCATGGTCTTCAAATGTGAAAATAGAGATCTTCTCTGCAGTGTAGAGACCAGAGCTGGGCAGTGCAGGGCATGGAGACCTGCAAGACACATGGCCTTGAGGCTTTTGCACAGACCCACCTAAGATAGGGATGGAGTGATGTCTTAATGAGACTGCTCAGCTTTGTGGAAAGTTTGAGCTAAGGTCATTTTTTTTTTTTCCTCGCTAAAAGGGTGTGAAGGTCTAAAGTTTTTCCTTATGTTAAATTGTTGCCAGATCTGAAGGGGCATACTGAGTGTTGTGGCAGAGAAGTAAACATTACCTCACTGTTAGGCCTTTATTTTATTTTATTTTCCATCGAAAGCATTGGAGGCCCGGTGCAATGGCTCACACCTATAATCCCAGCACTTTGGGAGGCTGAGGCGGGCAGATCACGAGGTCAGGAGATCGAGACCATCCTGACTAACACGGTGAAACCCCGTTTGTACTAAAAATACAAAAAATTAGCCGGGCGAGGTGGCGAGCGCCTGTAGTCCCAGCTACTCGGGAGGCTGAGGCAGGAGAATGGCGTGAACCCAGGAGGTGGAGCTTACAGTGAGCCGAGATTGCACCACTGCACTCCAGCCTGGGCGACAATGTGAGACTCTGTCTCAAAAATAATAGTAATAATAATACAAAAACTAGCTGGGCATGGTGGCACATGTGTGTAGTCCCAGCTACTCTGGAGGCTGAGTCAGGAGAATTGCTTGAACCCAGGAGGCGGAGGTTGCAGTGAGCTGAGATCACACCCCCCCCCCCCCCCCCCCCCCCCCCCCCCCCCCCCCCCCCCCCCCCCCCCCCCCCCCCCCCCCCCCCCCCCCCCCCCCCCCCCCCCCCCCCCCCCCCCCCCCCCCCCCCCCCCCCCCCCCCCCCCCCCCCCCCCCCCCCCCCCCCCCCCCCCCCCCCCCCCCCCCCCCCCCCCCCCCCCCCCCCCCCCCCCCCCCCCCCCCCCCCCCCCCCCCCCCCCCCCCCCCCCCCCCCCCCCCCCCCCCCCCCCCCCCCCCCCCCCCCCCCCCCCCCCCCCCCCCCCCCCCCCCCCCCCCCCCCCCCCCCCCCCCCCCCCCCCCCCCCCCCCCCCCCCCCCCCCCCCCCCCCCCCCCCCCCCCCCCCCCCCCCCCCCCCCCCCCCCCCCCCCCCCCCCCCCCCCCCCCCCCCCCCCCCCCCCCCCCCCCCCCCCCCCCCCCCCCCCCCCCCCCCCCCCCCCCCCCCCCCCCCCCCCCCCCCCCCCCCCCCCCCCCCCCCCCCCCCCCCCCCCCCCCCCCCCCCCCCCCCCCCCCCCCCCCCCCCCCCCCCCCCCCCCCCCCCCCCCCCCCCCCCCCCCCCCCCCCCCCCCCCCCCCCCCCCCCCCCCCCCCCCCCCCCCCCCCCCCCCCCCCCCCCCCCCCCCCCCCCCCCCCCCCCCCCCCCCCCCCCCCCCCCCCCCCCCCCCCCCCCCCCCCCCCCCCCCCCCCCCCCCCCCCCCCCCCCCCCCCCCCCCCCCCCCCCCCCCCCCCCCCCCCCCCCCCCCCCCCCCCCCCCCCCCCCCCCCCCCCCCCCCCCCCCCCCCCCCCCCCCCCCCCCCCCCCCCCCCCCCCCCCCCCCCCCCCCCCCCCCCCCCCCCCCCCCCCCCCCCCCCCCCCCCCCCCCCCCCCCCCCCCCCCCCCCCCCCCCCCCCCCCCCCCCCCCCCCCCCCCCCCCCCCCCCCCCCCCCCCCCCCCCCCCCCCCCCCCCCCCCCCCCCCCCCCCCCCCCCCCCCCCCCCCCCCCCCCCCCCCCCCCCCCCCCCCCCCCCCCCCCCCCCCCCCCCCCCCCCCCCCCCCCCCCCCCCCCCCCCCCCCCCCCCCCCCCCCCCCCCCCCCCCCCCCCCCCCCCCCCCCCCCCCCCCCCCCCCCCCCCCCCCCCCCCCCCCCCCCCCCCCCCCCCCCCCCCCCCCCCCCCCCCCCCCCCCCCCCCCCCCCCCCCCCCCCCCCCCCCCCCCCCCCCCCCCCCCCCCCCCCCCCCCCCCCCCCCCCCCCCCCCCCCCCCCCCCCCCCCCCCCCCCCCCCCCCCCCCCCCCCCCCCCCCCCCCCCCCCCCCCCCCCCCCCCCCCCCCCCCCCCCCCCCCCCCCCCCCCCCCCCCCCCCCCCCCCCCCCCCCCCCCCCCCCCCCCCCCCCCCCCCCCCCCCCCCCCCCCCCCCCCCCCCCCCCCCCCCCCCCCCCCCCCCCCCCCCCCCCCCCCCCCCCCCCCCCCCCCCCCCCCCCCCCCCCCCCCCCCCCCCCCCCCCCCCCCCCCCCCCCCCCCCCCCCCCCCCCCCCCCCCCCCCCCCCCCCCCCCCCCCCCCCCCCCCCCCCCCCCCCCCCCCCCCCCCCCCCCCCCCCCCCCCCCCCCCCCCCCCCCCCCCCCCCCCCCCCCCCCCCCCCCCCCCCCCCCCCCCCCCCCCCCCCCCCCCCCCCCCCCCCCCCCCCCCCCCCCCCCCCCCCCCCCCCCCCCCCCCCCCCCCCCCCCCCCCCCCCCCCCCCCCCCCCCCCCCCCCCCCCCCCCCCCCCCCCCCCCCCCCCCCCCCCCCCCCCCCCCCCCCCCCCCCCCCCCCCCCCCCCCCCCCCCCCCCCCCCCCCCCCCCCCCCCCCCCCCCCCCCCCCCCCCCCCCCCCCCCCCCCCCCCCCCCCCCCCCCCCCCCCCCCCCCCCCCCCCCCCCCCCCCCCCCCCCCCCCCCCCCCCCCCCCCCCCCCCCCCCCCCCCCCCCCCCCCCCCCCCCCCCCCCCCCCCCCCCCCCCCCCCCCCCCCCCCCCCCCCCCCCCCCCCCCCCCCCCCCCCCCCCCCCCCCCCCCCCCCCCCCCCCCCCCCCCCCCCCCCCCCCCCCCCCCCCCCCCCCCCCCCCCCCCCCCCCCCCCCCCCCCCCCCCCCCCCCCCCCCCCCCCCCCCCCCCCCCCCCCCCCCCCCCCCCCCCCCCCCCCCCCCCCCCCCCCCCCCCCCCCCCCCCCCCCCCCCCCCCCCCCCCCCCCCCCCCCCCCCCCCCCCCCCCCCCCCCCCCCCCCCCCCCCCCCCCCCCCCCCCCCCCCCCCCCCCCCCCCCCCCCCCCCCCCCCCCCCCCCCCCCCCCCCCCCCCCCCCCCCCCCCCCCCCCCCCCCCCCCCCCCCCCCCCCCCCCCCCCCCCCCCCCCCCCCCCCCCCCCCCCCCCCCCCCCCCCCCCCCCCCCCCCCCCCCCCCCCCCCCCCCCCCCCCCCCCCCCCCCCCCCCCCCCCCCCCCCCCCCCCCCCCCCCCCCCCCCCCCCCCCCCCCCCCCCCCCCCCCCCCCCCCCCCCCCCCCCCCCCCCCCCCCCCCCCCCCCCCCCCCCCCCCCCCCCCCCCCCCCCCCCCCCCCCCCCCCCCCCCCCCCCCCCCCCCCCCCCCCCCCCCCCCCCCCCCCCCCCCCCCCCCCCCCCCCCCCCCCCCCCCCCCCCCCCCCCCCCCCCCCCCCCCCCCCCCCCCCCCCCCCCCCCCCCCCCCCCCCCCCCCCCCCCCCCCCCCCCCCCCCCCCCCCCCCCCCCCCCCCCCCCCCCCCCCCCCCCCCCCCCCCCCCCCCCCCCCCCCCCCCCCCCCCCCCCCCCCCCCCCCCCCCCCCCCCCCCCCCCCCCCCCCCCCCCCCCCCCCCCCCCCCCCCCCCCCCCCCCCCCCCCCCCCCCCCCCCCCCCCCCCCCCCCCCCCCCCCCCCCCCCCCCCCCCCCCCCCCCCCCCCCCCCCCCCCCCCCCCCCCCCCCCCCCCCCCCCCCCCCCCCCCCCCCCCCCCCCCCCCCCCCCCCCCCCCCCCCCCCCCCCCCCCCCCCCCCCCCCCCCCCCCCCCCCCCCCCCCCCCCCCCCCCCCCCCCCCCCCCCCCCCCCCCCCCCCCCCCCCCCCCCCCCCCCCCCCCCCCCCCCCCCCCCCCCCCCCCCCCCCCCCCCCCCCCCCCCCCCCCCCCCCCCCCCCCCCCCCCCCCCCCCCCCCCCCCCCCCCCCCCCCCCCCCCCACTGCACTCCAGCCTGGGCAACAGAGTGAGATTCTGACAAAAAGAAAAAAAAAAAAAAGAAAAGAAAAGAAAAAGAAAGCAGCATTGGAATGTAAAACAACTGTAAAATATTGGGCCCCACTTGGTGTAAAATTCAAAAAGAAGAACGCCTGTCCATCACCTTTTTATAAGTCCTTCTCTCCACACCTAAAAGCAGCTGCAGCTGGAAGGGCATTTTGGTAAATTCCACTGTGTAAAATAAAATATTAGGGGCAACACACGTCATCAAGGCAGCAGGAATGAGAGAGAGCAGAGAAGATCAAGGATGAAGTCTTGAGTACTGAAAAATTCAGTGCTGGGCAGAAAAACTGACAGGACACTACAAGTAACAAACAGAATCCAAGGGGGGGTTCCTTGTGCACGGAGCTCCAGGTGACCTCTGGAGAGACATGGGGATTCACATGGAAAGCTAAAACGGAAGCTCAAGTTTCATACTCAACATAATCTTCTGTGTGACAAGGGACAAGCCATTTAGCCTCTCTGTGCCTATTTCTTCATGTATAAACTGGGACTCATAGTATTTGTAAAATGTATTGATACTCTCAGGGCAAATTCACTATATTGCTATACAGTTGAGATCAGTGTTGTAAAATTGAACTGATCTGGTTCTAATTGCCTCAAAGGCCAAAGCCCAGGCATTTGAAATGGAAAGAAGCAGAGAGGAGGCTGACTTAGCTGATTGGTATGGAAACAGTTGGGCCAAGAGCCAGAATTTTTCTTTGTAGCAACACAGCTAGTTTTACTTTGAGAAGCTCTGCTCAGTTGCTTTATAACATTAAGTCTGGTGGAATGGATGTCACTGTGCACAATAAAGTTTTCACAAGTATAAACAACGGTGATATAAGTCAACAGTGCTGTAGCCAGGTGTGAAGGTATGGTGTGTGATGATTGTACATCGTGTTTGTAGCTTTGGATGCTAATCTTGAATTGTAGTTTAAAATATGTATGTATTTTTGTAACTCTTTGAAAGCTTATGAAGACTGACAGCTTTCCTTGTAAGCACTAAGACAAAAAAAGAAGAGGGACATTTGACAATTTTAAAGAAACAAGAAGAAATTAGAATGAAAAGCTGTGACAAACAGTGTCACTGTGGCCATGTCCACATTCCTCCATGTCTCTCTCTACAGGCACCTTTCTAAGAAGCCTGACATCCCGGTAGACTCTTTATAGTAATGTACGCTTGATTCCAGATGAGCCCTGATCTTATCTGGATGCTCCGATAAGAGGTTTCCATCTGAGCATCCAGATGCTCCCTCAGATTCCAAGACATTTCACCCGAGGCCCTAGATTCACTCGGGAATTCGTACACTTCACGTCTTTCTAGAAATGAGGTGTAAAATTTAAGACCAGACCTCAGCCATCAGTGTCCAGACCATCCTGGAAGTCTTTCCCAACCTCACAGAGAAAGCCCTAGTATTTCCCAGTGACCCCAGGATTCCATGTTGGGGTGGCCAAAGAAATAGGTCTCTTCGGGCTTTGCCACAGCCTGCAGCCCATCCTTCAGAGGCACACACAGCACCTCTGGGCTGCTCCAGCTCTGTGGGATAGCCTCCCCTGGGGTCCGTGGGATGTGGGCCGCAGTGTTGAGGGAGACAAGGAGGATCAATCAGAGGCCTCTTGCCTCTCCACAGAGACTGGATTGTCATTGTTCCTTCATTTATGTTGCAGGGCTTAACATTTCACTCAAAAAAAGCCCTTCTTTTTCTAATCCTTAGTCTTTGTTTCAAGGAAAGCCAGTTTTTCTTTTACCACATTTTCCAGGATCAACTTTAAGAAAAACGCAACATCTATTGAAAAAAAGTGGGATGTATGCATGTGGTTTAATTCCAGATTGCTTTTGGGTTTAAGTGGTATCAAATTTCAGTATATTTCTGTCTTACGTGAAAGAAATATATTACTAAAACGTCAGTGAGCAATAATGTCAGCTGTCAAGCACTAGATTTATTTTTGCAGGATATGGAGTGCAATGAACTGAGTCAATATGGCGAGGTGTATGTGATCTGTGGGAGTTATGCCATTTAACATAGGAAGTGCATGGGACTTTCCCTCTCTGCACTCCAGCTCTTACTGTACCATTAGAAAATGCAAAAAGTACAGCCCTACGTTCAAACAGAATGGATCTGAAGAAAGCAATATCTGTTGTATTAGAGAACATTCCCATGTGTTTATACTCTTCACTTCTTAGATGCATTTAAATTCTTAATGCAAATGACATAGCAATTTGAAAACTTCTCCGTATTAATTATGTTTAAAAGTCTTGCTTTAAATAAAAAAAAAATGGTAACAGGGATTATCTTTTGTTTTGAAGGTTAAATATTATTTTTGCCTTAGATAGCTTTGTAATAATTTTTCTCCAGACAGTTCAAAACTTTTGAAAAATGACATGAATTTTCATTAAAAACCCTTTTCCTATGTTTATTGTATACAAGAATTATGCAATAAAATTTCTTTATAAAAATCTTTTCTTCTTTGATTCCTAAAGACTCCTTTTATTTTCAGCAGAGATACATGGACTAGAGTTCGTAGCAGACTGTTCTGTTTGCCTCCTTAACCAGCTGACAAGTCTGTAGTCTGTATAGAGAGCCTTTCATCTGATGCAGTTTTTGAAAGTTGGGTTTCTCACAGTAGGGTCAGGTCCAACTCTCCATACCACAAGCCCTGGGAGAGGCCTCCAGGGATCTGAAAGACTGGAGGAAAGGGAAACATTTGCAGAATTACTCAACCTTCACCTCACCTCAGCAAAATCTTCAGTAGCTTGTGTATGTTTCTTTGCTTAAAACATGGATTTGGGAGTTCCACCATGAAAACTCTGCGGGTAAAAATGCAGGAATGATACCACGCTGATGCCTTGGCTTCTGTTAAAAAATTTGACAGGAAACTTATACTATCGTCGAGGATTGGTCTCCAGGGAAGTATATTAGGAGCTTTCCACTGCTTACAGATGATTTCACTGATAAAAGCCATCTCTACAGATGAGTTTTGGTATTATATTATTTGTTGTTGAAATGTTGAGTTGTTTTGTTTTGTTGATTTATTTACTTTAGGAGGCAGAAGTGAGGTGATGAAGACTTTTGTTCTTCAGCCAATTCTTTAAGTCATATTCCTGGGATCTTAAAATTCACAGGCCAGCAACTTTATGTAGTGTGCCTTAGAGCACTGCTTTTCATAGTGTAGTCCTCAGACACTGAGGCATCAGCATCACCTGGGAACTTGCCAGAAATACAAGTTTCCAGGCCTCATCTTGGGCTTCCTTAATCAGAAATTCTGGGCTGGGGCCTTAGCAATCTGCATTTTAGAAAGCCCTCCATGCGATTCTTGTGTTTATTCAAATTTGAGAACCACCGCCTTGGAACTTTTAGGGAGAAAACTTCAATTAGTATTAATTTTAAAGGCATTTATATCTGACCCTCGAAAATGGCTTTTTTTTTTTTTTTTGGCAGTTTTTACATTTATTTAAACAGAAAACATGCACACGAGCTGTCTACTCATTTTCTCACTGTGCAGCCTGGCATTGGGGTTGGTGACTCTGATGGCCAGCTGGGCAGCTCTTTCCACGATGGCTTTGCGGTTCTTGGAGAAAACATTGTGAGTGATCTCAGCACAGTAAGGTTTGTTGCATGTGGGCAGCACTTCCAGCTCCTTGACGTTGTGGACCAGGAACTTCCGGAAGCCACTGGGCAGCATGTGCTTTGTTTTTTTGTTGCTCCCATAACCAATGTTGGGCATCAAGATCTGGCCCTTGAATCGTCTACGAACCCTGTTGTCAATGCCTCTGGGTTTCCACCAGTTACGCTTAATTTTGACATAGCGGTCTGACTGGTGCCGGATAAACTTCTTGGTTCTTTTTTGGACGATCTTGGGCTTCACAAGGGGTCTGAGGGCGGCCATGATGCCGAGGAGGAGATGGCTGCCACCCTTTTCTTTCTATAGGGGTGGTGGATAGTTTTTCCAAAATGTCATACCTTTTAGCTCTTCTCGTTCCTCACTGCCCATTTGTCTTGTCCTGGAGGACTAGCCTGTCTTCATTCACTAGCACCACCTTAATTCCTATGTGCATTTCTGGACTGAGCCTGGCCTGCCCAATGGTGCTTCCCAGTGCCTTTCTAGACCACAGGATATCCATGGCAGGGTTCATCACAGTAATTCCGAGAATTAGAGAGCAGACCTCAGTGTATAAATTTACATATCACCTTTCCCATCTCTTCCATTCTCTTGTGCTTCCTTTCAACATTATCATCACGTTTTTTAACCATTTAAGAGATTTCTTCAAAGGTGCCATGTACTGAAATCTTCAACTCTTTTTTATCAGAAAACTGTTATTGTTACCCAGATCTTAACAACAAAATGACTTTTGGAAGATACTGGCATTCAAAAAAGGTTGAATTTAAAAACTGTGTTTGGGACAAGCTTACTAGCACCCCATACAGGTTTCAAACCAGAGCTCATTGTGCTTTGCACAGCAGATTGAAATTTCACCATATTTTGATGATTTTTTACCTGAAAAAGCCCTCTGCCATAGAAGAATATTCTGGCAAGAATGCTTCCCATCCACTTACTCCCAGAAGTCAGTCTTGTGGGCCAGTCTAGGAGGAATTGGCCTGAAAATGACTGTAAGCTCTTTATGAGGCAGCTCTGACACCCCTTGCCCAAAACACCTGAAAGGCTGTCCTGTGGATGTAAGGAGCTTTTATGGAACCCTCATGAAATAAAACCATGGTGACCTGAAATTTGGGAACCAAATCGGATTCCTAGCCCACATGAGATTTTCCTAAGTTTTAGTTGATTAAAAAGCCATACCAACTTGTCAGATTACAGATGCCAGGAAGTCTCTCTCTCTCTTTCTTTCTTTCTTTTTCTTTCTTTTTCTTTCTTTCTTTTCTTTCTTTTCTTTCTTTCTTTCTTTCTTTCTTTCTTTCTTTCTTTCTTTCTTTCTTTCTTTCTTTCTCTCTTTCTCTCTTTCTCTCTTTCTCTCTTTCTGTCTCTCTCCTTCTTTTTTCTTTTTTGTAGTCTCACTGCTCTGTTGCCCAGGCTGGAGTGCAGTGGCATGATCTTGGCTCACTGCAAACTCTGCCTCCCAGGTTCAAGCGATCCTCCCACCTCAGCCTCCCAAGTAGCTGGCATTACAGGTAGGCAACCATGCCTGGCTAATTTTTGTATTTTTAGTAGAGATGGGGTTTCACCATCTTGTCCAGGCTGATCTTGAACCCCTGACCTCATGTGATCCATTCACCTCAGCCTCCCACAGTGCCAAGATTACAGGTATGAGCCACCATGTCTGGCCAAGGAGCCTCATTCTTATTTCAAGGTTTTCAACTCTCCTCCCTGCAATGTCTACCCTGCTATTCCCAGTAAACATATACTCACTCACCCTAATTATCATGCAGGTGAGACTGGAACCAGACAAATTTTCTGGAATAAGCAGAAGGGCAAGTTGATCAATAATTAATAAGTGCTTAGTTCAGCACAGCCCTGACATGGGCAAGGTATAGAAGTGTAAATAACTAGAAAGCAAAGTAAAAGAGGTTATATATATAAAGACAGCCCAGGAGAGAGTCATAATTGTTAAGTTGCAGTTGCCTGAACTTTATTTCCAAGGCCTTCAATCCCACCACAGGATTTCTTTTTACCTTAATGATACTGTGGATTGAATAACCTCTGTCAATAAGTCAGGCACTTGATCAATTATTTCTACTGTGCGGTAGGTAGTCTTATCCTCATTTTACACATGATGGTGCTAACAGCTCAAAACAGTTAAGACAATTACATAGCTAGTCCATGGCCAAGCTAAAATTGAAATCCAAGTTCCTGTGACTTCAAACACTGAGCCCCTAGCTCCACTCTGGGCTGCCTCCCATGTACGACACTGGCTGCTTGGATAGTGTTCAGTTGTGGTGAGTTTGAACCTGGGGGAAAATGTAGATAGCATTTCTTATTTGTTTCAAGTTAACTGCAATTCACACTTCCAAGATACATTCTGCATTGTAGACTGTGTTATTTCAGAGAGGCCTAATTAAGCCTTTGTACGTCTTGATTTTCTTACACTTTGGTGACAGAGAGTTTCATATTTTTCTTCAAAGGGCTAACTTTAACACTCCTAATAATTGTTTTTTTAAATTAAAACAATTTTTTTACTTCAATAGCTTTTGGGATACAAGTGGTTTTTGGTAACACGGATGAATTCTATAGTGGCAAATTCTCAGATTTTAGTGCATCCATCACCCAAGTAACACTCCTGATAATTTTTTTTTTTTTTTTTGAGACGGAGTCTCACGCTGTTGCCCAGGCTGGAGTGCAGTGGCGCGATCTCGGCTCACTGCAAGCTCCGCCTCCCGGGTCCCCGCCATTCTCCTGCCTCAGCCTCCTGAGTAGCTGGGACTACAGGCGCCCGCCACCGCGCCCGGCTAATTTTTTTTTTTTTTTTTTTGTATTTTTAGTAGAGACAGGGTTTCACTGTGGTCTCGATCTCCTGACCTTGTGATCCGCCCGCCTCGGCCTCCCAAAGACTCCTGATAATTTTAACTACCACAGCAAAAGAAAGTCCTATTCGGGATTCATACGGAAAAAGGAAAGAATAGAGGTGATACTAAAGATGCATTTAACCAAAATATTCAGTTTCTGGCATAGCTGATCCAGCTCATCCTTTCTCATCCAAAAAGATATAAAGCCCAGGTGGTGGGGGTAGGGCACCTTTACCAGTGTCGCTAAGTCAGACTCTACCATGGGAGGGTGAAGGAGGAGGACAGGTTTGTGAGGGCTCTCACCACACTCAGAACCTGTCTGCAGCACACATGATGGACCTATCCCAGGAACTGATGGAATAAAGAGGTTTGTTTCTGTTTGATTACAATTCATGACAGATTGATAACTGCAGAGGCATTCGAACTTGGGGTTTTTCCCCCCTTCTCTTTAACACCAGAGCTTAAAAGGCTACTCAGGCATCTGGTGTTTGTTAGACGGCTGTGTTGCATCATCCTTATGATTGCTGGGGAACATCTCCTAGCATTCGAGCGATTGGAGGAAAGACTATGGGGCACAAAATGGCCTCATCCGGTTTACATCTTCATTACTGCGCTTCTCGCATACCTGCTTACATCTGGAAAAAATCTCCAGGTAAACCTCTTGGGCTCTTTCTCTAAAGAGTAACTGTAATTATTAGGGCTATACCCAAATTCAGCTTAGAATAGGTATTTCGCTGAACTTCAGCCAAAACCCTGTGCCTGTCTAAGAGAGATTTTCTTTTTTTACATCCAATTACATAGGAGGGGCCTTTTCCCCACACATGGCCAGTGGGGTTCCTGATTCTTTATGCCCAACACTTCTATTTATGCCCTTAGGGAAAAGGCCTTTAGGGAAGAAACAGAGATCTCTTCAAATCTCCTCAGTGTTTTTTCCTCACTACCAAATCCCAGAATTCTAATGTGGATTGCAGATCATGTCAAAATTTTACAAATGCTGAATCTTTACCCTGCTAGGTACTATCACAAACTTTACCTTACCAACCAACAGCATCAAAACAAAACAAAGAACAACAACAACCAAAATTGCAAACAAAACCAACTACCGTCTCTGTTTCCAGCCTATCCCTCTAGTATATGGAGTTCATCCATTCAGCATGATTTATTGAGCACGTACTAGGGTACCACGTAGCATGCTTGGCACAGGAAACCCCAAACTGAGTGAGACTCCCTGCATCATGCAATTAGCTGGAAAAACAGACATGCAGCTAATTATGCATAACACTGGCATGTTGCATAGGGTTATGCAGAAGTGTGAATTAAATGTAATGAAAACTAACTGGGAGAAGCATGAATTATCCTCCCCTAGAAAAGGGATGAACTAATTATTTTGATAAGTAGTGGTTGTCTAGGATCGTCTCATAAGATGCTTTTCTGCATTTGCTTCCCCCCTCCTTTTTAAGACATATATATACACATATACATATATATGTATATATGTGTGTGTGTGTATATATCCAGATACACTTCATCTTACTGTGCTTCACTTTATTGTGCTCCTCATGTAGTACTTTTTTTTTTTTTTTTTTTTTTTTTTTTACAAATTAAAGGTTTACTGCAACCCTGCATTAAGCAGGTTTTTGGTGCCATTTTTCCAGCAAAATGTGCTCACTTCATGTCTCTGTGTCACATTTTGGTGATTCTTGCTATATTTCAAACTTTTTAATGATTATTATTACATCTGTTATGGCAATCTGTCATTTAATAATCTTTGATGTTACTCTCATAATTGTTTTGGGGCACCACCAACTGAGCCTATATATATGGCAAACTTAATAAATGTATGTTTTGTGACTGCTCCAATAACCAGTTATTTTTTTTGTCTCCCTCTCCTGGTGCCTCCCTGTTTCTTGAGACACAACAATATTGAAACTAGGCCAGTGAATAACCCTACAATGCCCTCTAGGTGTCCAAGTGAAAGGAAGAGTCACATGTCTCTCACTTTAAATCAAAAGCTAGAAATGATTAAGTTTAGTGTTTAGTGCAGAAGGTAGGTCGAAAGCCAAGACAGGCTTAAAGCTAATTCTCTTGCACCAAACAGTTAACCAAGTTGTGAATGCAAAGAAAAAGCTCTTGTAGGAAATTAAAAGTGCTACTCCAGGGAATGCATGAATGATAAGAAGCAAAACAGCTTTATTGCTGATACAGAGAAAGTTTGAGTCATCTGGAGAGAAGATCAAACCAGCCACAACATTCCCTTAAGCCAAAGCCTAATCCAGAGCAAGGCCCTGACTCTCTTCAATTATATTAAGGCTGAGAGAGGTGAGGAAGCCACAAAAGAAAAGTTCGAAGCTAGCAGAGGCTAGTTCATAAGGTTTGAGTGCCAGGTGTAATATAACAGTGCTATAATGTAAAAGTGCAAGGCGAAGCTTCAAGTGTGATGGGGAAGCTGCAAGTTATCCAGAAGATCCAGCCAAGGGAATTGATGAAAGTGGCTACACCAAAAAAGACTTTCAGTGTAAATGAAGCAGCCTTCTATTGGAAGATGATGCTACCTAGGACTTTCGTCACTAGAGAGAAGTGAATGCCTGGCTTCAAAGCTTCAAAGGACAGGCTGACTTTCTTGTTGGGGTCTACTGTAGCCGGTGGCTTTAAACTGAAGCCAATGCTCATTTATCATTCTGAAAATCCTAGGGCCCTGAAGAATTATGCTGAAACTACTCTGACTGTTTTCCATAAATGAAACAACAAAGCCTGGATAACAGTATATCTCTTTACAGCATGGTTTACAGAGTAGTTTAAGTCTGCAGTTGAGATCTACTACTCAGAAAAATGATTTCTGTCAAAATAGTTCTGCTTACTGACAGTGTACCTGGTTACCCAAGAGCTCTGATGGAGATGTACAGGGAGGTGAATGTTGTTTTCATGCCTGCTAATACAACATCCACTCTGAAGTCTGTGGATCAAGGGGGAAAGTTTTAAGTCTTTTTATTTAAGAAGCTGAGGCAGGAGAATGGCGTGAACCCGGGAGGCGGAGCTTGCAGTGAGCCGAGATCACGCCACTGCACTCCAGCCTGGGAGACACAGCGAGACTCCGTCTCAAAAAAAAAAAAAAAAAAAAAAGAAATACATTATGTAGGGCTGTAGCTGACATAGATGGTGATTCCTCTGGTGGATCTGGGCAAAGTAAATTGAAAATCTTCTGGAAAAGATTCACCATTCAAGATGCCATTAAGAATATTCATGACTCATGAGAGAAGGTTAAAATGTCAACATTAACAAGAATTTGAAAGAAGTTGATTTCAACCTTCATGGATGATTTTAAGGGGTTCAAGACTTCAGTGGAGGAAGTAACTGCAGATTACTGTGGTGGTGGGTGGTGGAAATAGCAATAAAACTAGAATTAGAAGTGAAATCTGAAGATGTGACTGAATTGCTACAATCTCATGATAAAGCTTGAACAGAGGAGGAGTTGCTTCTTAGAAATGAGCAAAGAAAGTTATTATTATTCTTTTTTTGAGACAGGCTCTTGCTATGTTGCCCAGGCTGGTCTCAAACTTCTGGGCTCAAGCTACCCTCCCGCCTTGCCTCCCAAAGGGCTGGGATTACTGGCCTGATCCACTGCATCCAGCGTGAAAAGTGGTTCCTTGAGATGGTATCTACTCCCGGGGATGAGGCTGTGAATGTTGTTGAAATTGCAATATAGGACTTAGAACATTACATGAACTTTTACAAGGAAGTATATAAATGGGAAAAGAGCAAAAATTAAAAATACTAAGACGACACCACCAACAAAAGAATATTACATAAACTTAGTTGGTAAAGCGGCAGTGGGGTTTGAGAGTACTGACTCCAATTTTGAAAGAAGTTGTACTATGAGTAAAATGCTGTCAAACAGCATTGCATGCTACAGAGACATTGTTCATGAAAGGAGGAGTCAATCAGTGCAGCAAACTTCACCACTGTCTTATTTTCAGAAATTGCCATGGCTACTCCCACCTTTAGCTACGACCACCCCAGTCAGTCAGCAGCCATCAACATTGAAGTAAGACCCTCCACCAGCAAAAAAAGGCTCAGATGATCATTAGCATTTTTTAGCAATAAAGTATTTTTAAGTAAGGTTTGTACAATGTTTAGACATAATGCTATTGTAGGCTTACTAGACTACACAATAGTATAAAAATAACTTTTATATGTACTGGGAAACCAAAAAATTTGTGTGACTTGCTTTACTGAAATGTTTACTTTATTGCCATGATCAGTAACTGAACACATAGAATATCTTCAAGGTATGCCTGTATGTATGTATGTGTGTGTATTTATATGTATATGTGTATATATGTATGTGTGTTTGTCTATGGACACATATACTTATATATACACACACACATACATACCTACAGGCATACCTTGTACGTATATATACAGAAAGAGAGAGACAACCAAAGGAAGAGGAGGAGGAGGAAGAGCTTAGGGAGAGGCTTCAGTGCCATTTCTTCCATTTGTGCATCCCACACCTAAGAAGAAAGCAGACTCTGTCAGGTCCTTCCTACCTGCTTACACCTCTGGTCTACTCCCTCTGCTCAGGGCAGAGCTTATCTGGACCTCTGCAGCATTGCCAAACTGGCTTCCTGTCTCCAGGCTCTCTCCCCTCCTCCTAGCCTCCACAATGCAGTCAGTGACCTTTTGAAATTATAAATCTGGGTACCTGGAATCCACTGCAGGATGTAGTGCAGACACACTGTAGCATGTGAAAGCAGGAATTGCTACATTTTTTACCAAAGAAAATAAATACCATCCTAATTTCCAGGACCTGTGACTATGTTACCTTACATGGCAAAATGATAGGATTAGTGCCTTATAAAAGGGTTGGAGGGAACTAGGTAGGCCCCTTTTTGCCCTTCTGCTCTTCTACTATAGAAGAACACAGCATTCAACCCATCTAAAGGACACAGCAACAAGGTGCCATCTTGGAAGCAACGATTGGGTCCTCAATACAAGCGAAACCTGCTGGTGCCTTGATCTTGGACCTCCAGACTCTAGAACGGTGAGAAATAAATTTCTGTTCTTTATAACTTACCCAGTCTCAAGTGTTTTGTTAAAGCAACACAAATAACTAAGACAATGTCAGAAGATAAAAGCTTAACTAGAGAGTCAATGAAAGAAGTAGTTTCATAGTTTACCTATGAAGAGAGAGTGATATGGGAACCAAGACTCAGTAGTTGGGGTAAGGATGTCATCCAACAGACCCTGTGTAAATTCCCACAGTACTTATGTATTTAGGGGCCCTATTAAAATGTAACTTATGTCTTGGAGTTATCATGATTACCTCTGTTGTTTAGCTCTTTAAGTTCATGTTAGAAGCCCAGAATAGCACAAATACACATGACATTGTATTGGGAGGTAGGGAAAACTTTAAAACTAATTATAAAAATGTTTATCTAAAATAAGAAAAATTAAATAAAATAAGCTTTGACAGTATAGGTAGTCATCACTTTGCATGATTCCATTATGCACAAATTTTAGTTACAGCTTCATTAAATAATACTAGTCTACCAGCAACACAGCTCAAATTTCAATTATCACAGTAGATTAACTGTGAAAAACTTCATAAGGTATTAACAAATAAGAAAATGCAGCAAAGAAATGAAAAGCGATAATGCTGGAAGTGAAATAGAATCTAACATAAATGGCGTTATAGAAGAAACAGGGAATCATGGATGTCCACACTGCCATCCTTTGAGACACTCTAGGTTTGCAGCCAGAGAATATAGTGAAGGCAAACTTATTGACATTAATGAGGAAAGTGGAGGTGATGGAAAGGATAAAAATGCCTCAGAAGAAGTGACACTGTCAAAAGAAAATAAAACGTCTCCGTAGAGCACCTCTTGGAGATATTTCACAACATTGAAAGAGCAAAGGGTGAAGTGTTGGAAGTGGATCCAAAAGTAGAAAGGATATGACCATTCACCCAGGCATAGAAAAGATGGTCTCTCTGCAACTGCTTTTCCTGCCCCAGGGACAGTAACTACCATAATCTGGAAAGAAGACAGTGTCAATATCAAATAAAAATGGAGGGATGCATTCCCAAGCAAAAGGTGTTATTTGTGAATATTCAAAGAACAGAATTACAAGTCAGGGCACACTCAACAGACTGGGGTGGTCCCTGGTGTGTCCAAAGAACAAAGGAGAAGTTTGGGCTTTTGTTGGGAGAGAGAAAAACTACATAAATTGTCTTGAAAGAAAGTTTGTTAACACTTGTGGCTATGCCTGAGCTGGGGAGCTCTGGTTGGTCAGTGGTGACAGTTACTACCTCAGTAAAACTAATCTTGGCCTGGTGTGGTGGCTCATGCCTGTAATTCCAGCACTTTGGGAGGCTGAGATAGTAGAATCGTTTGAAGCCAAGAGTTCAAGACCAGCGTGGGCAGCACAGTGAGACACCATGTCTCAAAAAAAAAATTAAAGAATTAAAAAATTAGCTGGGAATGATAGCATGCACCTGAAGTCCCAGCTACAGGTGAGGCTGAGGTGAGAGGATCACTTGAGCCTGGCAGGTTAAGGCTGCATTGAGCAGTGATTGTGCCACTGCACTTCAGCCTGGGCAACAGAGAGAGACCCTGTCAGAAAAAAAAAAGAAAAGAAAGAAAGAAAAAGAAAGAGAGAGAGAGAGAGAAAGAAAGAAAGAGAAAGAAAGAAAGAAAGAAAGAAAGAAAGAAAGAAAGAAAAAGAAAAGAAAGAAAGAAAGAAAAGAAAGAAAGAAAAGAAAGAAAGAGAAAGGAAGAGGAAAAAAGAAAGAAAAAGGTGGGAAGGAAGGAAAGAAAGAAAGAAAAAGAAAGAGAAAGAAAGAGACAAGGAAAAGCAAGAAAGAAAGGAAAAGAAAGAAAGAAACAAACAAACAAGTCTTGAAGTCACAGCAAGTTGTTTCGATTTAAGTGGTCCCCTTGTCACCTGCATGTTTTTTTCAAGGCCTCTTGACTCTATTTTAGTTGGATGTGACAGTGATATCTCCACTTTGTATAATAAATTATCACAATAGTCACAAACTAAAATGTATTTATTGAAAGTAAATGCAATTGGAAGATGCAGACACAGCATGGTGAAGATGTGAAAAAGCAAGTATTCAAACAAATTACATAGTGCAGAGATTTCCTTTGCAGTTGCATTAAGAGTAGATGTTTCTAGCACATCTTGGCTTATGGTATTTGCTGCATTTGTTTCAATAATGCATAACTTTTTTGTGTGAGCCAAAAAAGAAAAGATGGAAATAATCAATTTAATAAACATAATGCTTTATGGCAAACTCTGTTAGGTGTGAACACCAGTGAGGTGGCTGCTTTGGCTGGAGTGTTGGGGAAAAGAATGTTCCATGAGATTCCAGATTCCACAAGATTCCTGATTCCACAGTTTCTAGATTCCACGAGAAGGTTCTGGAAAGAGTGCTGCATGTGAAAGTCACCCAATGCATTATTTACTTGTAGACAAATGCTCAGCTGAGGGACTGAAGCCAGAAGTGCTACTGTGTGTGGTTAATTTTAGAAACATAGGTCATGGAAATACAGTCAAATCTTTATAATACCTTGCAGTGAGATAAATAATATCTATGAAAATATTTTATACTTGCCAGCTATTTCATGGAAGGGTTATCATTCATCAAGATGAGTTCTTTTTAAGAGTTCCAAGAAAATATTTTATACTTACTGGGTCTATTTCATGAAAGGGTTAACAATCATAAAAATGAGTTCCAAGTTAAAATTTAAAATTTAAATTTAAAAAGTTTAAATTTTCCAACATTTTCTGTGATGACAATTGTCTGCCCGTAGTATCCTATTTAAAAATTATCTTTGAAAAATACACTCAATCCATTCTTTCAGGTAAAAATGCCATGTCAACAATGCATAATTGCTGCTGCTCTTTTTTTTATTTTATTTTATTTTTTATTTTATTTTTTTAAGAAAATCAGGTCTGGAGAAAGCATTTTGAAAATGAATGTTTGGAACTGCTTCCATTGTGTGATTTTTATTGAAGAAAAAGATGTTTGTGTCTTACCTTAAAGAATCTCATGTTTGTGTCTTACCTTAAAGAATCTTTCATAACTGCATGCTCAAAAAACTTGAGATCAGAATTTTAAAACCTGTTTTTAACGCTGTTCAATGGCATTTGAAAATTTTTTAAGTATTTTAAAAATATGTGAATATTTTCTTTCTATTTGAATAATTGTTAGTCATACTCATTGACATCTGAGAATATGAAGACCTGCTGGTCAAAATTCCACAGATACCACTGTACACCAGCGTTTGAGATTAAAAAATGAGTATCATGATCTGTAAGCAAGCCTGACATGCACCTTTCCATGTGGGACATTGTTGTAGAATGCAGTTTTCAGCTATGTCAACCACTTCCGCAAATATTAAGATAAATTGAATTTAGATCCAGACCTTTAAACACTGTTTCACAAATTCTTAAACCCAGGTTTTAAAAAATAATGATGTAGTCAAATCACACTGCTGTCATTAAAGATATTATTAACATCTTATTTCAGTAAAGGTAAACATCTTTATGCCATCTTAAATAACATTAAAATTATTTTAAAATTCATGTTTTAAATTTTTTTCTCATCTTTTAAAATTGTTCACTTTGCATGTATTTTAGAATTGAATACTATATTACTATAGCAGTGAACATACATAATTTAAAAGTGAATGTACATATTAGGTAGACATGCTAACATTTTTCATTTATGGAGGTGTAGGATCAAGAAGTTTGGAGACCTCCATTTAAGAGCATAGGCATTATAGTCAAATGTCTTTGCTGGATGCTTTCTAGATATGCTGTGTTCTTCTATAGTAGAAGAGCAGAAGGGCAAAAAGGGGCCTACCTAGTTCCCTCCAACCCTTTTATAAGGCACTAATCCTATCATTTTGCCATGTAAGGTAACATAGTCACAGGTCCTGGAAATTAGGATGGTATTTATTTTCTTTGGTAAAAAATGTAGCAATTCCTGCTTTCACACGCTGATATATATGTATGTATGTATCTGTCTATCTATCTATATCTATCTGTCTATCTAAACTAGCTGTCTCTATCATCTATCATATCTATCTGTCATCTTTCCCCCAACTTTATCAAAGTATAATTTACAAATAAAAATTGTGTATATTTATGATATACAATGTAATATATATATATACACACACATTGTGAAATAATTAAATGAACCTGTTTACCATATCCATCATCTCATATACTTATTTTGTGTGTGTGGTAAGAACATTTAAGATCTCCTCTCAGCAATTTTTAAGTATACAACACATAACTAACTAACTATAGTCATCATCTATACAATAGACCTCTAGAAACTATTCATCCTGTCTAACTGAAACTTTGTATCCTTTGAACAAATCTCCTCATTCCTACCCCTCAGCCCGTGGCAACCACCATTCTAATCTCTGCTTTTATGTTCAGTATTTTTAGATTACAGATATAAGTGAGATAATGCAGTATTTGCCTTTCTGTGCCTGAATTAGTTCACTTAGCATAATGTCCTTTAGGTTCATCCATGTTATTGCAAATGACAGCGTTTTATATACCACATTTTCTTCATTCTTCATTCATCGATGGACATTTAGGTTGGTTCCACACTTTGGCAAATGTGACTAATGCTGCGTTGAACATAGGAGTCCAAGTATCTCTTTGATACACTGATTCTATTTTCTTTGAATATATACTCAGCAGTGGGTTTGCTGGATCATATGGTAGTTCCGGTTTTAATTTTTTTAGGAATTTCTATATTATTTTCTGTAATAGCTGTACTAATTTACATTTCCACTAATAGTATGCAATGGTTCCCTTTTCTTCACGTCCTTGCCAACACTTAGCTTTAATCTTTTTTATAGTAGTCATTCTAATAGGCGTGAGGTAGTATCTTGTTTTAATTTGCATTTCTCTGATAATTAGTGATGTTGAGCATTTCCTCACACACCTGTTGGCCATTTGTATGTCTTCTTTTAAGAAATGTCTATTCAGATTATTCGTCCAATTTTTATCTGGGTTATTTGCTTTCTTACTGTTGAGTTCCTTATATATTTTGGATATTAACCCTTATCAGATGTATGGTTTGCAAATATTTTCTCCCATTCTGTAGGTTGTCTCTTGACTATGTTGACTGTTTCCTTAGCTGTGGAGAAGCCTTTCAGTTTGATGCAATCTCATGTGTCTGTTTTTGCTTTTGTTGCCTATGCTTTTTGGGTCATATCCAAAAAAACAATTGCCCAGACCAATCTCAAGAAGCTTTTTCCTTATGTTTTCTTTGAATAACTTCATATTTTGAGTTTTTGTTTAAGTCTTTAATTCATTTTGACTTTTTTTTTTTTTTTTTGAGACAATCTCACTCTGTTACCCAGGCTGGAGTGCAATGGTATGATCTTGGCTGACTGCAACCTCCACCTCCTGGGTTCAAGCAATTCTCATGCCTCAGCCTCCCAAATAGCTGTGATTACAGGTGTGTGCCACTAGGCCCAGCTAATTTTTTCTATTTTTAGTAAATATGGGGTTTCACTGTGTTGGCTGGGCTGGTCTCCAACTCCTGGCCTCAAGTGATCTACCCACCTCAGCCTCTCAAAATGCTGGGATTAGAGGTAAGAGCCACGGTGCCTGGCCAATTTTGAGTTGATTTTTAAAATATGGTGTCTGATAAGAGTCCAGTTTCCTTCTTGGGCTTGTGGATATCCAGTTTTCCCAACATCATTAACTGAAGAGGCTTTGTGTTCTTGACACCTTTGTGAAAAACCAATTGATAGTAAATGTGTGAATTTATTACTGGGCTCTCTATTCTGTCCCATTGGTCTGTATGTCTGTTTTTATGCAAGTACCATGCTGCTTTTATTACAATAGCTTTGTAGTGTATTTTGAAATCAAGTAATGTGATGCTTCCAGCTTTATTATTCTTTTTACTCAAGATACTGCTTTGGTAATTTTAGATAGATAAAAGTGGCATTGAAAAAATAAGTCATGCTGGTAAGATGGAGAGTAATTGGAGGGGCTACTCCAGGGTGGTAGTTGGGAAAGGCCTTTCTCAGGGGGACGACGTTGGAGCAGAGACCTGAACCTTATTTGAAGAAGTGATCAAGGGTTCCTGGAAAAGGCATATCTGGAAGTAGAGCCTAAGCAAATGGGAGAGATTTGGGTGGGAGGGAGGGTATTTCAGAGGATGGTAAATGGTCTTTACTAGGGGTTGGAGCTGGGTGTAAGTGTGGGTTGTAGGTTGCATTCCCTGGAACTTCAGACTGCAGACCCAAAGGAGCTTCTCCTGTAATCCCATCAGTGAGGTTGTTGGGTTCATCTGCAGAGAAGTTCTGCTGAGTTAGGCCAGTGCGTGTGTGAGCCCAGAGTCCTTTGTGAACTATCGCTGAACACTGGGGCTCAATTGCTACCCAGTGAAGCCAAAGGAAGAGTCAATATGGGGACAGCCTCCAGGATAATTCCAGGGTCTTACAGAAGCTCTTTCCCCAGAATGAAATCTTTACCAACTGGCTGCTGCCTGAAATTCCACCATTCTAGCTTCTGCTTTTCCATGGCAAGGCAGCATGGTACAGTATTGTGCAGATCCTGCTCTAACTTGCTCACCCTCCCGGGGCTGCTGTAGGTGGAGCAGAATTCAGTGTGCTGAAATTTCACAGGACTGTATCCTGCATGGCAAATACACAGATTCTGTGGTTGGGCCCCTGGGTTCCCCTCTTGCCTAGCTGGGAGATCTTAAATATGTTATGTAAGCTCTCTGGGCTTTGGTTTCCTCAACTATAAAATAGAAACATTAATATACCCTATCTTGTATTATTGTTCCAAAAGAAGATGATGATAAATTCTTAACAAATGAGCTACTACTATTAACAGTATTCTGTTTTGATCTCTGTTAAAATAGTAAGCCATTAAGGAGATGGGCTGTCACTCAAGACTAATTATATCTCAGTATAAATTACTTTTTGACATTTGACCAGGAACAGATTTTGATGGTGGGAGAACAGGCATGCTCACCCACACAATTGGTTTGGCTATTCAGGGCCTTTTTGGTTCATACAAATTTTAGAATTTTTCGTATTACTGTGAAATATGCCATTGGAATTTTGATAGGAATTACATTCAATCCATAGATCACTTTGGGTGGTGTATTAGTTCATTCTCACACTGCTATAAAGAACTACCTGAGACTAATTTTTGAAGAAAAGAGGTTTAATTGATTCACAGTTCCACAGGCTATACTGGAGGTATGGCTGGTGATATGGTTTGGCTCTGTGTCCCCAGTGAAATCTCATCTTGAATTGTAATTTGAACTGTAGTCCCCAGGTGTCAAGCAAGGGACCTGGTGGGAAGTGACTGGATCATGGGGGTGGTTCCCCCATGCTGTTCTCATGAAAGTGAGTGAATTTTCATGCAATCTAATGGTTTTATAAATGGTAGTTTCCCCTGCACTCTCTCTCTCGGTGGCATATGAGATGTGCTTGCTTCCCCTTCCCCTTCTGCCATGATTGTAAGTTTCCTGAGGCCTCCTAGCCATGCTTCTGGTTAAGCCTCTGGAACTGTGAGTCAGTTAAACCTCTTTCCTTCATAAACCACCCAGTCTCAGGTATTTCTCTATAGCCATGTGAAAATGGACTAATACAGCCTGGGAGGCCTCAGAAAACTTATAATCATGGCAGAAGGTGAAGAGGAAGCAGGCACAATCTTTACATGGTGGAACAGGAGAGAGAGAGTGAAGGGGAAGTACTACACACTTTTAAACAACTAGATCTCACGGGAACTCACTCACTATCATGATAATAACAAGGGGGAAATCTGCCCCCATGATCCAAACACCTCACAGCAGGCCCCTCCTCCAACACTGAAGATCATAACTCAGTATGAGATTTGGGAGGAGACATAGAGCCAAACCATATCATTGTGTTCTTGGTTCCTCCCAAATCTCATGTCCTTCTCACATTTCAAAACACAATCATGCCTTCCCAAAGTCTTAACTCATTCTGGCATTAACTCAAAAGTCCAAGTCCAAAGTCTCATCTGAGACAAGGCAAGTCCCTTCTGTCTATGAGCCTGTAAAATCAAAAGCAAGTTAGTTACTTCCAAAATACAATGGGGGTACAAGCATTGGGTAAATGTTCTCATTCTAAAAGGGAGGAATTGGCCAAAACAAAGGGGCTACTGGCCCTATGCAAGTCTGAAACCTAGTGGGGACGTCATTAAATCTTAAAGCTCCAAAATAATCTTCTTTGACTCAATGTCTCACATTCAGGAGACACTGATGCAAGGGTGGGCTCCCAAGGCCTTGGGCAGCTCTGACCCTGTGGTTCTACAGGTTACAGTCCTCACAGCTGCTTTCATGGGCTGGCATTGAGTACCTGTGGCTTTTCCAGTTGCATGGTGCAAGCTGTCAGTGGATCTACCGTTCTGGGGTCTCAGGATGCTGGCTCTCTTTTCACAGATCCACTAGGTAGTGCCCCAGTGGAGATTCTGTGTGGTAGCTTCAACCCCGCATTTCCCCTCTGCTGTGCCCTAGTAGAGGTTTACCATGAGGGCTCCAACCCTGCAGTAGACTTCGGCTTGGACATCCAGCCATTTCCATACATTCTCTGAAATCTAGGCAAAGGCTCCCAAACCTCAACTCTTGCCTTCTGCACATTTACAGATCCAAGACCATGTGGAAGCCACAAAGGCTTGGGGCTTGCACTCTCTAAAGCAACAACCTGAGCCATACTTTGGCCCCTTTTAGCCACAGCTGGAGCTGTAGCAGCTGGGACATAGGACACCATGTCCCGAGGCTGCACAGAACAGCAGGGCCTGGAGCCCGGCCCATTAAACCATTTTTCCCTCCTGGGTCTCCAGGCCTGTGATGGCAGGGGCTGCCATGAAGATATTGGAAATACCACAGAGGCATTTCCTTCATTGTCTTGGCTAATAACATTCAGCTCTTCTTTACTCATGCAAATTTCTGCAGCCTTGAATTCCTCCCCAGAAAACTGGTTTTCCTTTTCCACTGCATGGTTGGGTTGCAAATTTTCCAAACTTCTATGCTCTGTTTACCTTTTAAATACAAGTTCTAGTTTCAGGTCATTTTTAATTTTTTGCTTATGCAAATGAGTATAGGCTTTTAGAAGCAGCCAGACCCATCTTGACCACTTTTCTGCTTAGAAATTTCTCCCACCAGATACCATAAATAATCTCTCTCTAGTTCAAAGTTCCAGGGATCTCTAGAGCAGGGGCACAATGCCACCAGTTTCTTTGCTAAAGCATAACAAGAGTGACCTTTACTTTGGTTCCCAATAAGTTCCTCATTTCCACCTGAGACCACCTCAGCCTGGACTTCATTGTCCATCTCACTATCAGTATTTTGGTCAAAACTATTCAATAAGTCTCTAAGAAATTCCTAACTTTCCTACATCTTCCTGTATTCTTCTAAGCCCTCCAAACTATTCTAATCTCTACCTATTACCCAGTTGCAGAGTTGCTTCCACATTTTCAGGTATCTTTATAGCAATACCCTCTTCTGGTACCAATTTTCTGTATTAGTCCATTCTCACACTGTTATAAAGAACTACTTGAGACTGGGTAATTTATGAAGAAAAGAGGTTTAATTGACTCACAGTTCTGCAGGCTGTACAGGAGGCATGGCTGGGATGCCTCAGGGAACTTATAATCATAGCAGAAAGTGAAGGGGAAGTGGGCACAATCTTCACATGGCAGAGTAGGAGAGAGAGAGAGAGTGAAGGGGAGAAGCACTACACATTTAAACAACCAGACCTCATGAGAACTCACTCACTACCATGCAACAGCAAGGGGGATATCCACCCCCATAATCCAATCACCTCCTGCAGGCCCCTCCTCCAACACTGAAGATCATAATTCAATGTGAGATTTGGGTGGGGACACAGAGCCAAACCATATCAGGTGGTATAGACATTTTAACAATATTAATTCTTCCAACCCATAAACAAAGATAGAGGTTGGCATATATTTTTTTAATATACCTTTTACATTAAATCTTGCCATTAGTTTATATTTTGGCGAGTCTCTTTTAAATAGTAGGTAGGGGGACTGTTCTTTTTTAAAATCCATTTTCACAATCTCTTTTGAGTTAATATAGTATAAATATTAGGACCGTTGGTATATTTGAATTTGTTTAAACTATATTACTTTGTGCTTTAGGTTTTTCTGCTTTTGCAATGCTTTTGGAAAAATCGATTTTCTTTACTTTTTCACTTATTTTGTTCTACTAGTTAGAAAGTCATAACCTCTCTTTTTAAAATGTTGCCATTGGAATTTATCATGTGTAGTGAACTTAACAATATCTGGGTTTTTCAATATCTGGATCAACTCAACAAAGTTAGTGTACTTTAGCATTGAGCATCCTCCTCTCAACTTGGATATTTTTGTAATACACTTTTAGTTCTTTTACTTTTTTCCCCTCTCACAAAATAAACACTATTATACTGACTATACATAAAGATAATGACAGCTTGCCTACATGTTTGCTAATTTCTTTGCTCACAATTCTCTTCTGTTTTTTAAATGTCTCTTTTGAGATCATTTTCTTAGTCCTGAAGTTCATTCATTCTTTAGAAGTTTCTTTGGTCAATGTCTTTTGAAGGCAAATCCTCTGTTTGTTTGTTTGTTTATCTGAAAAAGATGTTCCTTTTGCCTTCTGCCATGATTGTGAGGGCTCCCCAGCTGTGTAGAACTGTGAGTCCATTAAACCTCTTTTTCTTTATAAATTACCCATTCTTAGGTATGTCTTTATCAGCAGCATGAAAATGGACTAATACAGGCCACCAGATTAACACAGCATGAAAATGGACTAATACAGTCACCAAAGAGGACTTTCAACTTTAGGAAAGTGGAGAGTGAACCTCCTCCCCTGTCCACTGCCACAAACACACTCTATGGCAAACACTGCACCAGAGGATGTGGGAAGGTTTGTAGGGAGGGCTTTGTGTGTTTTCACATGGCATAGAGAGCCAAAATGGAGAAATGAAAGAAAAGTCACTTATAATTCAACACCAAACCAACAGCACAAGAAGCAAATGTGTAGGGTCCTTTTCTCAGTCAGAATCTTAAAATTAGGTCCTTGAACTTCCCTGTGCTGCTAGTGGGAGTGTAAAGCAGTAGCCACTTTGGAAAACTGTTCAGCAGTATCTGTAATAGTTGAATACATGCATACCCTATAACTCAACTACACTGTTAGGTGTACCCCAAGCATATTCACCGAAAGATGTATACTAAAATGTTTCTAGCCACAAGAGAGGAATGAGATATAGAGATATGTATGTTTCAGTGTGTGAATCTCTCTATTATATATCTCCATGTTATATATTTGTATATTATATATAATTATATAGAGAAATATAATAGAGATATATTCATACACTGAAATACTATACAGTACTAAGCATTAAAAAGCTACAACTGTACACAACAACATGGATAAACCTCACAAACATAGTATTCAGAGAAACAGGCCAAGCACAAAAGAGTGCATACTATACAATTCCCTTATATAAGGTTCAAAAATCAGCTAAGTAATCTTTGAGGTAGAAACCAGATCAGAGGTTACCTTTCACATGGGCTGTTGCAGTGGTTAGTGACTAGGTAGGAGGGGTCTCAAGGGGAGCCTGTGTAAGTACTGAAAATGTTCTATTTTTTTATTAGATGCTGGTTGCATGGGTGTTGCTGCGGTTTAAATGATGCCACAAAAGTGTTCATTAGAAACGTCACCCACAATGCAACAGTGTTGGAAGGTGTAGCTGAATGAGAAGTGATTTAGGCCATGAGGGCTTCACCCTCATGAATGAATTAATCCTGTTGTTTAGGGCATGTTTTGTTATTAAAAAGGAGTGGCTCTGCACCATGGCTCGCGCCTGTAATCCCAGCACTTTGGGAGGCCAAGGTGGGTGGATTGCTTGAGCTCTGGGCAACATAACAAAACCCAATCTCTACAAAAAAATACAAAAATCATCTGGGCATCATGGCATGTACCTGTAGTCCCAGATACTTGGGAGGCTGAGGTAGAAGGAGCCCTTGAGCCCAGGGGCAGAAGTTGCAGTGATCCATCATTGCATCATTTCACTCCAGCCTGGGCAACAGAGTGAGACTGTGTCTCAAATTAAAAAAAAAAAAAAAAAAGAGTGAGTTAAATCCCTTTCTCTCTCCCTACCCTCTTTGTCATCCCATGTTGGCATAGTGTAGCAAGAAAGACCTCACCAGATGCTGCCCCTCGATCTTGGACTTCCTGGCCTCCAGAAATGTGAGCCAATAAATTTCTATTCATTCTAAATTACCCAGTCTGTGGTATTCTCTTAGAGCAGCACAAAATGGACTGAGACAGGTGTGCTCACTCAGTGAAAATGTTTTGAACTGCATGCTTATGAATTGTTAACTTTTCTGTGTTCATGTTACACTTCAATAAAAAATGTTTACTCAGAAACATAGATGCTCCTCCCATAATTTCTAGAGGGATTTTCTCTAAATACAAAATGAAATTCTGCAATCAGCAATTTCTTATTTAGCTCCATGAGTTCCAATCCACTCCCCACCACTCCCACCCCAGATCCCATGCTCTATGTCCTCAATGTTTCCAATAAATGTGTATGTGCAGGCATGCACACATCATGCACACATACATAAACACTTGCACATATTTCTTCTTGCTGTCTCTTCCAAATGTGAGTTTTGCTATACATTGCCGGTGCATACGGCACTCTGCTTGGCACTTAGTACATATTAATTCATTTAGTCCTGAGCACTACCCTCTAAGGCAGTCATAAATTTCTCTATTTTATGAAATCTGAGGTCCAGAAAGACGAGATAACTTGCTGCAAATCACAGAGCTAATGAGGTCTCACTGACTTTACAGTCCCTTGCTATTCCTTCACTAAAAATTCCTTCTTATTAAGCAAGAAGATAGCAACTCAAAAGCTAGTAATTTTAAGAGAGAAATTATATAGTTAGTTCATCTGTCTCCATGTACAGATGAGAAAACAGAGGAAAAAGTGACTGGCCCAAGGTTCCATGCTGAGTGGTCATAATTTCATGTATTAACTATTCACTGTAAGAATTATGTAGGGAAAAATATATAGGTAAAAATGAAGTCTAAAGAACTATAAAAGAATAGATAGAGCATATACAATTTTACAATCTGACTTAAATTTCCTTTGTTTTGCCTTGAACTTGAACCACAACTTGTACCTTCCTTATACCCAGGCAAGATGGTCCTGCTCTGGGCTTTGGAAGCCCCAACATATCACAAATAACTGTGCACTTTGCTCTCTTGGAATCTGATACCAAGTATTTGACAATATGACCTGTCACCCCAAACAAATTCTGTTCTCATGACTTGTTCAGGACCCAGGAAATGGATTCTCCATATTTTTGCCCTTTGTTGTGAACAATGACTGATGGTTCAAATGCTGTGAAGGTCTGTGGTTCCTTCTACTTCTGAGATTGAAGTTGACACTACATCTGAATGAAGGAAGGATTGAGGCAGTGGCACCTAGGTTAGGGAGAACACAGTTTTCACTAACTTGTCAAATCCTTCTTTCTTGGCATGAATGCAATAGATTATGTATTTATAATCTATTGATTATGACTAATGAAAAGTCATTTTCGTAGCCCTGAGGGTCCATTTACTTGCCTCATTTTGTGTCCCAAAAGATGGTTCCACAAGTGCTTGTAAGTTTTTGTGTATTCACAACAATTATGCATGGTGGCTGAGGAATATTTTATGCCATTAAACAATGCATATTTCTGTTGAATTTGTATGTGTTATGTCTTGACTTGAAATGCACAAAACACTAATTCTTTACATTGGCAATTAATTGATACTGTATTAGTTAAAATTGGTTTTAGCTAATAAAATTAATAAAATTAATTTTACTTTTAGAAAAGTGTTGAATAAGGTTAATTAAGATTTTCAAAAAGTTACTCAACATCACTCACCCTCAGATAATTGCCAATCAAAACCACAATGAGAGATCACCCCGCACCTCTCAGCATGGCCATGATCAAACAAGACAAAACAACAGATAACAAGTGTTGATGAGGATGTGGACAAATTGGAACCCTTGTGCCCTGTTGGTGGAACACAAAATGATATAGCCCCTATGGAAAACACTATGGGGGTTTCTAAAAAAATTAAACATAGAACTACCATATGATCCAGCAATCCCAATTCTGGGTATATATCTAAACTAATTGAAACAACCATCTGAACTCCCATGTTTATTGCAGCATTATTCACAGTAGCAAAGACACAGAAGCAGCCTAAATGTCTATCAGTGAATGAATGGATAAACAAAGTATGGTATATACATAAATAGAATATCATTCAAAGGGAAATCCTGCCATGTGCAACAATGTCAATGAACCTGGAGGGCATTATGCTAAGTAAAATAAGCCAGTCACAAAAGGACAAAGACTGCATGATCCCACTGATATGAGGTATCTAAAACAATCAAGTTCATAGAAGCAGACAATAGAATGGTGATTGCCAGGGATAGGGAGTGGAGGTGGGGAATGGGGAGTTGTTTAATGGGTATAAAGTTTCAGTTATACAAGATAAATGAGTTCTAAAGATCTGCTGTAAGCATAGTGCCCACAGTTAACAATACCATACTGTGTACTTAAAATATGTTAAGAATGTAGACCTCACATGAAGTGTTCTTACCACAAAAACAAAAAATAAGCAAAATAAAAAATGAATAAAAGGGCACAAGGAAATTTTTAAAGGTGATGAATATGTTTATTGCCTTGATTATGGTGATGATTTCCTGGGCATGTGCATATGTCTGAGCTCATCCAATTGTATATATTACATATGTGCAGTTTTTGTATGTCATTTATACCTCAATAAAGGGTTTTTAAAAATTTTTTGGATTTTTTAGAGATGGAATCTCACTATGTTGTCCAGGCTGGAGTGCAGTGGCTCTGCACAAGCACAATCATAAGGTACTGCAGTCCTCAAATCCTGGGCTTATGTGATCCTCCTGACTCAGTTTCCCAAGTAGCTGGGATTACAGGTGTGTGCCATTGCACCTGGCTTAAGAAAATTGCTTTTAAAAAGATTTTCAAAAAGTTAGATAAAAACTCAGCTTTTCTCAAATAAGTATGATTTAAAACTTTATTATCAATTATAATTTATATTTTGCTTTTTAAATTTAAGAGATAATGTTGAGTGTTAATGGTGACAACTTTTCAATTTATAAATTAAAAATAATTTGAATTATATTTAACATTTACTTTAATATACATTTTGATGAAAAAGTCCAAATTTTCTATATGTTGAACATGATTTTACTTATATTTTAATCCTTCATATCATTACCATCAACTGAACATAGACTTTACTTAAAGGTAAAGACCATCAATTTTATGAAATTCATACATAATAAATTATGAATTATGTATGTTTTCATTTTATTACGCACCTGAACATCATTGGCCATCAATAGAATACTCATACCTGACCAATAATAAAAAAATTTACTCTTTTGCTATTGTACTGATTTTTCATCATTAAAAAACATATATTTATCCATATTTTAAAATTTTGTTCTTATGAAGCAGTATTTGTCAAACGTTATGGAAATAAATTTGTGAAACAGAAAAAATGTTTTATGTAAAAGTCTGTGAGCTTGATTTAAAACTTTAAAATATTTATTTATAAGGTATAAGTGCCTCTATCTTGCTTCAGGGCCTGCAAAAAGTTAGTGCCAGGTCTGACTACAGCTCTCTTTCACTTAGGGTCCATGTAACCAATGAAGAGCTTTGGGTCTTATCAGATGTCTTATCTTTTGCCACTGTGGCATTGATAGGCTGTCTGGCAGGTATCGAATCAATGTTCCTTCAATTCTCCTTGAATTGTAAATTACTACTCATTTTGTTCTCTCTAAATGATGGGTCTTTCTTTGTGAGAGGCTGTTTTAGTGGCAACAGGAAAAACTTCACAATCGAAGAAAATGGATTAACATAAAGTGCTTTGTGTGGGTACATACCCAAAGGAATTGAAATCAATACGTTGAAGAGATATCTGCACTTCCATGTTCATTTCAACATTATTCAAAATCGCCAAGATATGGAAGCAACCCAAGTGTTCATTAATGGATGATGGATGAATAAAAGAAGAAAATGTGGAATATATACACAATGGAATACTATACTGCCTTTAAAAAGAAGGAAACCCTGCCATTTACAACATGGATGACCCTGGAAGGCATTATGTTAAGTGAAGTAATCTATGCACAAAAAGACAAATACTGTATGATTTCACTTATATGTAGAATCTAAAAGAGTTGATCTCACAGAGACAGACTGTAGAATGGTGGTTCATAGAGGCGCTGGGTTGGGGAGGTATGGGAAAAGGGGAGAGGCTGGTCGGAGGGTACAAAGTTTCAGATAGAAAGAATACATTTTAGAGAGATCTACCGTACAGCATGGTGACCATGTTTATAATAATGATATATTTCAAAATTGTTAATGGAATAGATGTTAAATGTTCTCACCACAAGAAAATGATAAGGTGTCATGGTGATAGATATGTTAAATAGTTATGATTTAGTCTTTCTACAATTTTATATATATCAAAACATCACATTATACCCCATAAATATATACAATTATAATTTGTCAATTCAATTAATTAATTAATTTTTAAAAGGTGCTTTTTGGTTTCATTAGTCTGTTTGAATCCTTGTTTTCTCCTTCCTCATCACCTCTCTTCTTCCTTTGCCCCTCCCATTTCTCTTTTTCTTCTTGTTTTCTGTTTCCTCTTCCTCCTTCTGCCTTTTAGTGAGGAAAGACTCTCTTGGTAGCTGTGTTACTTCTCAATTCCCTCTTCCCTCTTCATTGATGCCTACTTTTCTCAAAGCCGAAGTGTCTAATGTTTTTTGAATCTGACTTTCTGCCAGAATTCTTTGAATAGATCAACCCCCTTTATGCTCTAACATTTTAAAACTCATTCGTGCAAGAGAGAATTGGAGGATCTTAGGTATAGTGGTTTCCTTACAATCAACGAAGAATGTTATTCCAGTTGACAATATTTTAAGTCCAGTCATGATGGCAGTTCTCACTTTCACACAAATATTATAGGGACTTACTAGGCTTAATATCTGGGTGATGAAATAATCTGTACAACAAACCCCCACAAGTAAGTAACAAACCTGCACTTGTACCCCTGAACTTAAAATTAAAGTTAAATAAATAAAAATAAATATCATAGGAATAAGTAAAGAATCTGAAGTACTATCATTGCCATTTTGCCATTTCTACTGGATTTCTAGATAAGAGTCTTATCTCAATATTTTGTCCTTCATTAATTTTCTATCTATTTGGCTTTTTCAGCAAATGGAGAGGAAGTGGGTTTCCCACAGTGTGCTAAGACAAGTGGTCTCTCATTTGTTGCTGTCTTACTGACCCCACATTCAGCAAATTACTCTCTGTTGGGGGAGATGGTTGCCAAGATAGGCAGTCTAGACTATAATTAAAAGTAAGATATTTTTTCACTCCATAAATTTAACAGTCTGCTTCTTGAAACCATCCCGTTTCTCCTTAATTTGGCTCTAGGAAAATAGCCACAAGTGACATGTGGTTCACTGTGGTTTCCTCAGACATTGTGGCTGTCCTCATTTGCTGTGTTATGGTTCGTAACGGTTCCAGACCCAGAGACTGAATGATGGTGGTGGTATCAGAAACGTTTAATGGCTGGAACCCCATGGAAGTAAATTAATAACATGTATTTGACAAGAAGTGAAATGTCTTGGAAGTTGCCAGGGCTAAACTACCAAAGTTTCATGTTATCCTTATTTAGAATTTAATGGAACAATTTAGAATTTCAAAAGCACTGGGTGCTTTCTCAACTATTTAACTCTGCCCTGAGTTCGCAGTAATGTAAAATGGGTTCTGCAATGAAGAATTTCAAGTACCCATAAGCAACTGCAGAGTTGCAAAATCCTTCCAGAGTGTTGATTTATATTTGTGTAGCCTCACAGCAGACATAGAGTTAGCAATGTATCTATGGTATTTATCTCTTCCATTCAATTGCAAACCCCTCTTGTTCATGGCTGTATCATGAAACCAGAGTCCTTAGAAAGTAATTAGGGAACAAGAGGTCTGGGAATGATCCATGGTGTAGTCTTCCTCCCAGTTCCATCTGCATGATTGCTTAGTAATCTTAGGCTATAACGCATTTTTCCCTTGGAAAATGATGACATTTTGTTGTCTTGGGAGGCACAGCAAAGCTCCTGTCACATGCTAATGTAACAGAAGCTGAAAGACCCTGGGCTCTGAGCCTGTGTAATTCCTGATTATGCTGGGCACATCTTGTCACTTTTGCCTTTGAAGGGAGGGAACAAGCCTGGTGTTGCCCACTCTCCTCCTTTGGAATAATGAAAATGGTAATGATGATAACCACAGTGAAAGCTAATGACACTTTTGTATTATATGCCAGACACTGGGGTAAATGTGTCATATAAAGTATCTCACTTTTTCCTCCCAACTACACATGAGCCCTATAATTCTTAGCTCCAACTTACAGATGAAGAAACAGAGGTAGAGAGAGTCTAGTGGCTTAGTTAAGATCTCCTAGCTAAGGAGTGCCTCCAGGACCCATGTTCTTAGTCTTTTCTCTCTTCTGGGGCAAATATGTTAGATCATCTATTATAAAGCAACAGAGGACATCAAGAAATACTCCAAGGCGGAGTTTGTTGCCCTTGGAGTCCTTAATCATTCTTTCAAACCTTCCAGTTGGCATGGCTCTCTGCTTATAAAAAGATGTTTCATTTATTGAAACGTGACTTCAGAAGTCTTATGAGTGCAGCCAGCACACAGTGGGTAACAAAGAGTTAAAGTGCTTACAGTCCTTCCTGTTCGAGTCCAGCCAGCAGCAGTTTATCACAAATACAGGTCTTTGATCCTGACAGCTTTCCTTTTACTCAGGGGGAGCAGGGAGTGCTTGACATGGGGAAGCAGGGAAAACTACAGAGAAAAGGTTCTTGTTTGTTTCCTGGGTGGGTCGCCTCCTTCTTGGCACATCTCCAGGAAGCAAGTCTTTTCCCACCCTAAAACGTCAAGGAAATAAATCTCTCTCCCATACAACAGACCTGGACAAGGCCCCAGGGCAGCCAAGAGTCCAGAGACCTGGGTGTCAGGGAGGCTGGAGTGTGCCTGGAGATGGCAACCCAGTCCTGGGCCAGAGCTGGAGACAGAGGTGTCAAGATGATGCAGGGAAGAGACGGTTGATGTCAGCGAGCTCTCTGACTCTAGGGGGCAGAGCCAGGGTAGGGACCCATAGAGAAATCTGTGCCCTGAGATTGGCCATCTGGAGAAAGAAAGCTAAGAGAAAGAGAAATTTGGGGAGTATTTGAGGAGGGCAACCTGAGAGGCAAGCACGAGGGAGGCTGAGCCCAGGCGCCCAGAGTCCCAACAAGGCTCTCCTGGGCAGACCCCGAGGGAAGAATGGAAGTGTTATGAACACAAGCCAATGAGAAACAGCCCCAGCATTCGGAGAAGGGGAACTGAGGGTTGGGGGCAGGCAGAATGAGGTCTCTACTGTGGACCCTTGTGGTTTCTTGTAGCCCAAGATGCGTTGACTGTCATTCTGGTAACTGTGTTCAGATTCGTCTGTGGAATTTAACCCATGCGATCTGAATGAGGTGATCCACCTCCCCAGCTCTGGTCAGTGCCTGGGGAGTCAGTGCCTGAGTCAGTGCCTGTGATCCTGTTTGTCACAGTGATTGGTGCAGGGAAGGCTGAGGATGCACCAGGGCGAGTGAGGAGCAAGGAGACTCTGGCTGGGGCTTGAGACAGGCATTCATCTCCTCGGACCTGAAGTTGGGAAGAGGTAAATGCTGAGGACGTTGTGTCTTTTGGGACTGAAATGGGAAAAGGACTCTGTTAGGTCTGATGATTGTTTACATATCTTACCTTCTTCCCCCCACCCACTTCCTCTTGACTGCCCTGATGTTGAGCTTGGCCATGTGACTTGCTATCTGAGTAGTCCCTAAATTTGGGCTCGTCCATATAACTTGCCTTGGCCAATGAGATGTCAGCAGATGTAATGCAGCAGAGGCGTGAAATGTGCTGGTGCCGTTGGGCTTGCTCTTTATGCTTCTACAGCGGTTATGAGAAGAGTCTCTCAGGGTAGCTCCTGCCCTCTCAGCCAGACCTTAAGATGAATTCCCAACCAACCTTGAGGAGCCAAGCTTAGCAAGAGCCTCATGTGAAGCAGAGCCACTCAGAGTCTCACTGTGCAGCCCTCCCACAGGGTTGAGTAAGCCCAGTTGACATCAGCTGTCTGGCAGATGTATGGGAAAGATATGTTCATTGTTGAATGCCTCTGATACTTTGTGGTTGCTGGTTAGGCAGCATCATTGTGATAATAGCTAATTGATACAGGCTCTTTCAGAATTCAGCCAACAGGGCAGTGACAGACTAAGAAATAGAGAGACAGAAATAAGTCACAGTGACATCATTTGAATGCCTGATCAAACTGCTGCTAAAGTCAGACTACTTCTTGCACTTTCCCAGTCTGTGAGCCCTTCTGTTAAGCCATCTCAGTCAGATTTTTATCATTGGAAACAGTCCCTGATTGGACTGGATATTGACTAAATGTGAAAGGGATCTATATGCCCCTGCAACTCCTGCAATGCAAACACACACAAAATATATATGTATGTATAGATAGAGATATCTGTTATATGAAGAAGGAGTAACAGACAGGAAATTGGAAACCAAACAACAGGAGGAGGAAGGGGTTTATGCTTAGTTCCCTGAAAAGGGATTCTGAGATGGAAATTTACATGCAGTTGCAGGACCAATATCTGTGAGCAAGTGAAAGAAGCAGAATGGGGCAAAGGGAGAATCTGCATTATAACACATTTTGCACCAGAGGCCTTAGTGGATCTCATGGGGAATTCTGGAACTGAACTGGCCCCTCAGACTTGTCCCCATAGAGGTAAGGAAGCCAGATTTTTGTACCCACCCCATTGGCCAGGCATTGGATATGAGCTGGCCCCAGTGAGACATTGCAGTCTTGGACAAGGCAGCTTCCTTCAGCAGAAGGCAATTCTTAGAAACGCAGCTGTGAGATGTTGCAACCAACGCTCCTGGAAGCAGAGGGACTGAAAGCCTTGGTCCTGAAGCGGGTGGTGATCTAGTTTGGGCACCCTAGCATCCACCACAAGGGCCACAACCTGATGCAGAATTGGGAGGGTTTCTGGTTGAGATTATCTATCAGGTTACAGCAGGATATTAGCCCAGCAGTCATTTGACCTACTTCTACTTTGCATTATCAGCAAGGGAGGAATAATCAGTCAGTCAAAAAGTACTTATTTTATACCCAGAGAGTAAAAAGAGCCCCACATTTATATAATCAGAGAGAGATAAGAATGGTAATAGCAGTTCTTTCCCAAAAGGATCAATGGAAATTTGTCATGGAAATCATTTCATAATCAGTCAGTTTTTGACTTCTCACAAAGGTGATGGTGGACTAGAAGGACTGGCTGGTTGTCCACTGTACAGGTTGATTTGGTGATGGCACAGATGAACAAATCCTTTTCCATGCTACCAGGTATCCCAGAGTCCCAGAAGTTAGGGTGCTGGTTTGCTTGCTAAGGGAATCACATGTACAAAGTTCAAAGAGTTCTCTTGCTGTCAGGGCTGGTTGGTACTCACCATGCTGGGAAATGGCGGGCAGGGAATCTCCTCCCTTAACTGTCTTTGTTGCCCTTGGGATGTCTTTGTTCACTCTATTCCATTTTTCCCCATAGTCTACAAAGCCTCCTGAGTGCCAACCAGAGGGTGAGGAGGAGCCCCTTTACCTACAGCTCTTCTTGCTGAGAAATTCTGCTTCTTGACTTTTCAGCACCCTTCTGTGGAAATGTGTTACTTACAATGCCTACGATATTTGGGGTGGAAGGGGTGGAAACAGGGAAAGTAATAATATTGGTGACACATCGTAAATCCGCAGAGACAGGGATGCTGAAAGTGGCAGAATTAAGGACTTTGGAAAGCACACAAGGTCAGCTGTGAAGAGGGCACTATTGTGAAACACTCAAGGACTGTTTTCTTAATCCTGGTGTGCAATATGGTACAGAGAGCATTCAGGAGTTACACCATTAGAGCCCTGATTTCACATGAGTTTAGTATTTCATGCTAATCGTTTTGACATTTCCAGACATCGGCTAATATTGGTCCCCATTCTACAACAGCCTATTTCCCTCTTCTCCACATGAAAGGCAAAGCTGTTGAGTGTTCCATCCCTGTTGGGTCTGCAGTTTTACCAACTATTTGTTTTAAGTGAAGTATGATTCCTGGGTATGGAGGAGAACTACAATCTTTCTTTCAGGCTGGTCCTTTTTCTGAGACTAGGTCTGAGGAGTTAGGAGTTGGAGAGAGACAAATTATATTGTGAAGGGAAAAAGTATTTTAACACCCAGATTGAGGGGAATTGATTAGCTTTATAGAGGCAGGATTTGAAGTGCCCTTCTCTTCATCAGAGTATGCAATGATATTTATAAGGGTTTTAGTACTCACAATTTTGATATTTTTGTATTATTTTATTGTTATGGATGTCATCTAGAAAAATAAGTGACACTCCTTATTTATCATGCCCCACTAAAAACTCTAAAAATAGAATTCCATCATGACAAGAAAAAGGTCCATTTTTTCCAAGAAGTACATTTATTTACAGATATTTTGATATTTTGCTGTGATATCAGTTATTTTGGAAAGGTTGCAAAAGCATAAAAAACTGTGGTCAAAATGAGCTTTATTCTGAATTACCAAGAGTTGTTGTGAAAGCCCTGTGTTTCATGAGATTTTGCATTTGATAAAATGCAACATCTTTTGTAATAAGAAATCTTAGCAAACTCGGGATTAAAAAGACTTTTCTCTCTCTCTCTCTCTCTCTCTCAAACTCCATAAAGGGTAGCTAAAATAAAACCACAATAAAAAATATGTGTACTGGTGAAATACTAAAGCAGATTGCTAAAGTGAAAATAAGACAATGATATCAGCTATCATGCAACATGGTGAAGGTCCTAACCATTACAACAATATAAGAAATAGAAATGTATGCTTATTTGAAATAGCACACTGTCCATCTGGAAAACACAGGAAGTGCAAGTGAAAAAACCTTTAGAGCCAGGAAAATAGTTCATCAAGGTAGTCATATATATGCTATCTGGGGTATATAGTGATGCTCAATTAGAAAATAAAGGAAAGTAAGGCCCTATTCGCAGAAGGAACAAAAACTCTAAAGTACATAGCAACAAATCTATCAATAAATAGGTAAGGCCTATATGAAGAAAATTATAATACTTTACTAAAGGACATGCTAGAAATCCTGAATAAAGTCAGAAGCTTATGTTCTTTGATGGGAAGACTCAACATGAAAAGATATCAATTCTCCCCAAATTAACCTGTTAATTCAGTGAAAATCCAATCCAAAGAAGAAGCATTTCTGATGGCAGAAGGAAAGGGGTTTTGGCTTATAAAGGAAGAACCTGAGTCCGCAGACCTTTTGCAGGTAGTGTCAAAACCCAGCTCCAGTTCCACTGGAGTTGACAATGCATGTCTGAGGCACTGAGTGCAGCAAAGCTGCTGGCCCGCCAGGGATGTCGCCGGGCCAGAAGATGCCGCTCACAGTACAGGAGCTGAAATCTCCTCTGCTGATTAAACTGAATTCTCTGGGACAGTTAGGATCAGACCTACCATTAGTGCTTGTATTTATCACAAGAGGGGAAAGGATCCCAGGGAGGGAAAAAGAAAATTTGCTCTCTTGATAGCAAGACAGGACATTTTCTTTGAAAAACTGAAAAGTGTACGGCCTTATTTTATTCCCAAAGCTGATGAAGTAGACAAATTCAATTGCATAGTCATAATCATAAGGGTGATTAAGGAATTTGCTAACTTTCTTCTTTCTTTCAGGAATTATCCCCTCTGTGTAGAGACATCGTATGACTCTGTACATGTTCCCTATCCTTAATTAGATCCATGAGATCTTTGACAGTGTGTACTTTGAGTCCTTCTTTTGGAAACATCGATAGATGCTAAATACATTTTAAACTGTAAAATGTCCAAAAGAAGAAAGTCCAAAGGATGGTCCAAGAGTATCAATGGAATCAGTTATTATATTTATTCATCCACTTACAATTGTTTTTGAAAAGTCCAGGAGAGCAGAATAGATGCCAGGAAATTGGAAAAATGCAGCTATGGTGCAAATCTTCAAATGATGTGAGTTGAGCAGTCCTTTCAAATTACTCTCCCTCACTGTCAGTTTGGAAGATTTGGAAATAATTGTATAAAGCTGAAATATAAAAAGAGAGACACACAAAAAGGTTTAACAAAGCAATTTGAACTTGAATACATGTCTACAATAAAGGGATAAAGAGTGGTCCGCAGATGATCACTGTGCTCTGTTCAAGCATATTGCCTGCCAGGACCCCACACAACTTCATTTATCAAATTCCTTAAGCTTGAAAGAGCAGTTGTGATGACTTCACTTTAGCCTAGTTTTGAACACAGTGAAAAAGATCAAGGGGTTGGGGTGTGGGGAGCTGGGCTAGAGCTATCTCCAGAAGCAGCAATGCCAGATCATTTGGTGAGGCTTTATATCATTTTGAGTGATCAGTAGGGAGAAATGCCAGAAGATTCTGCAGTCTGGAAAAAGTTCCTGTAGATTGGGGGTTTGGGAGGCACCAAAGACCCCAACAAAGATCTAAGAAGTGAGACCGACAGGAAGTAAGGAAATGAAACCCCTGCCAACAAAAAATTCAAACTGAGTCATCAGGGAAAATAGTTCTTTACTCTACAGGGTCGAGAGTAATCTGGAAAACCACAGTGACATATGTGATGTCATGAAGATAGTGACAGCAAATTAGATATGTAATCAGTATGTCTCTTCCTCGAGCTGCTTGTCTAATGTAAACCTTGAAGTTCTGTCACCCGGGGGCAATTGGGGGTCATGTTGTTTTGGGCTCACAAAGGGATGGCTCTTCCTTTTTCCTATCCCTACTGCTCTCTCCTGGCAACCAGATGCATACTCAGGTTCATTTAGGCTCAGATTTTAGCCTTTTCCTTCTGGTGAGAAATCTTAGAAGATATGACACTCCCTTGTTCTGCATAGTAGTTTGTGGAATCTGATGGGTATGTTTGCAAGTGTCCAGAGACTTTTCTCCCTCCTCTTTCCTCCTCCTGACCACCAGAAGAGAGGGTTGAAAAAGCAGATGATTTTTTTTCAATAACCTTCTTTTAGAAATCACATTCATGGCTGGGTTTGCCATTCGTTTTTGCACCAAGACCTTTATGAAGTGGAAATGGCTGAACTCATTTGGCAGGACTCTCAAGTGCAGACGGCCAGTTCCCAAATCCCTGAGGTGTGAGGGCTGGGTTCTTTTCAATAAACATTCCTGCACTTGGCCTTCTACTCCAGCCCCCTGTCCCTGCCCTCCCAGCGCCTGGAGCTTTCCACCTTGGCTCTGGCTCCTCTGAGCCTGGGCTCAGCCTTCCAATTCCAGGTTGACCTTGGCTGAGCGCCCCATATGCTCATTCTTCTTGTAAAAGTAGAAAATCTCAGGCACAGATTTCTGCACTTGGCCTCTCTGCAGAACTTTTTAGTACTCAACGCACACGCAGCTCCCAGCTGACACTGAGTGAAAGCAAGAGCACTTGCTTCGCAGAAGTCTGTGTTTACTGAATCTGATTTGGCCTTTGGCAACCCTGCTGCTGAGTCCATGCTGAGAGAAGCTAGAGCTGGGCCAGGTCGCAGGTCTACCCGGGGCTTGTTTAGTACCTGTGGGCATGGAGGATTCTCTCTGACCTTCTCAGTACACACCTCATCTCCCACCCTGCTGGACAAAACCGGGTATTCTCCACCATCATTGTGCTCTTAGGCATTCTGTCTGGGATGGTTGTGAAGATTCAGTGAGATCACTGTTTATCTCAGTGGCTATTAAAAACTTATTAATTGATCATTAATTGATTTAGCCAAATCAGATAACATTGATAAGAAAATATAGTGATGAGAGCAAATTAGAGAAATAGTCAAGCTAAGAATATTTAGATATCTGGTTTCTGCCTTGGATTTTAGACTATGGCAAAATCCTTCCATAATCCAGGGGTAGTGGGCCGTGCCTTATTGTCAGAGAGAAGTGGGTGGGGGCTTAGAAAAAACTCCAGTCATTGTCATCTGACATACCTGTGATTAAGGAGAGCTCTGCAAATTTCTAGCTGTTGACCCTAAAATCTTTGAGCCTTGGTTTCCTCTTGGTAAAATAAGGACCACATTTTCTACCATATGAAGGAATTGAGATTATTAAAAGAGATAAAGTTCGATTGTCCTTGTCTTGACTCCTGCTACCAGCACTCTCCTTGGTCCTGACAAAGATTTCCCCAAATGCTGGCTTTTCATGACTTCCCGACAAACGTGGTGAATGATGTGTTCTATACACCTGTTCTCTGTCTCCAGGCTAACCTATGTGGTCTCCAGCTTTTCTTCCTAATCTAATCAATAATTTGCTCATGTTCAGTGTGACATGTTATATACTTACAATTAAAGATTCTAGACTAGTTTCATGAAGAATCTGGAATCTTCCTTGAGATCTTTCTTGGATAAATTCACCTTTCTTTGATACCTTAGCTGCCATTATCATTAGTGTCAGGGATGGCAAATATACATTGTACCTGTTGCCAGCACACTTTTCTGAGTCCACAGCAGGCATCACTAATTGAACACAGTGCGTTTTCTCATGAACAGGGACAGAGTCTCAGAGTCACTTTGAGCACATCGAGCGAGCAATGATTCTCATTGAATTGGAGCAGTGCATCGGGGAAAATCCATTAGCCATCTCTCTACACCATTTGACTTGTTACCTTTCTTGGACTTGTGAATGTGTTAATGACCTTGTAGTCATCTGTGCTTCTCCTGTCTGCTCCATTAAACAGAATACACATATGTAATTTGCCAAGGATTCTGCCCCTTATCTTGAGTATAACTCAATCTAAAAAGCAAAGACATAGCTAATAGCTCTTGTCTTGTAGTCAAAACCAGGGTCTGTCACTGCAGGTTGTGGGATGAAACAAAACTATTTTTATTATCCTTTTTTCTAGTTAATTCTAATTATTTCCCATGACATTAAATAAGTATTCCTTAAAAACATGGTATTTCACCTCTGTGCAAATAGTCTGTCATATTGATAGACCACTGTTTATTTGATAATTCCCTGGTGTTAAACTCTAGGCTGCTACCAGTGTCTGGCCATAAAAAAAAAATAACATCATGTGGTGAATTTCTTTGTACCTATTTGTGTGACTGCATCTCCAATTATTTTCTTAGGGTAGATTTCTCAAAATTATAAATAATTGTGTCAAATGGTAAGAACAGCTTTAAGATTTTTGATGTATTGTTTTCTGGAAACGTTGAGACAATCTATAAGAGTATGTAAAAGGATAATATTAATAATCACTAACCCTTGTGGACCTCATCTTTGTGCCAGGCACTGTCCTAAGAACTTTACATACATTAACTCATGTCATCCTCACCATGACCTTATTTCACAGCTGAGGAGACTCGAGTCATGCTGGCATGACTTGAACGCAGTCTTTTCAGAGGCAGAAGGATAGCTGGGTGATGTTGTTCAGTCTCTTGAGCCCAGTGAAAACTTATAAAGAACTCAGTGTATTTGGTGCAGAGTAACTGGAAGATCTGTTACAGCCTTACATACATGAGGTGATAAAAATGTCATTATTAACAATAACAAGAACAACAACAATGGTATTTATCAGGAACAGGCCTACCTATTTTCCAAGAAAACTCATCAGTGGTCTGGGATGGCTGTTGTCAGTCCTGTGGCAGAAATACATGTGCAGACTCATTAGCACTTAGCAACACAGGTGAGCAAGAACTGGTTATTCCTAAACCCTAAGCTGGGAAGCAGCTCTGATAAAAGAATAATTAATTCAAAGCAATCCAAAATGTGCCAGCTTGGACCACAACACTATTTAATGTTGTTGTCAAGAGTGGTTCTAACTCTTTTTTTTTTTTCAAAATAATATTAATGATAATTTCAGCTGTTAGAAAGGACCCAATGAGAATTTATTTCTCCCTCTTCTTGAAGTCTACAGTTTTGAATACCTAGTCATGGGAAATCCTGATTAGCAAAGGGCTTTTTATTTCTTCTTTTGTTTCTAAGGCAACTGGTTGGTTTCCTTAAGGGTTTTACTTTTATTCTTGTGATTTCTCAGCATTAGAGAATGACCAGAGTGGCATGGGGGTGGGAGGTTGTCGGGGAGGAAGCTTACCAGGTTGAGCAAATAAAATACAGGACACCAGCTAAACCTGAATTTAAATAATCAGTGAATAAGTTTTAGTATGTCCCAAGCAATGTTTGAGATATACTTACACCAAAAATTTTACTCACTGTTCATCTGAAACTCAAATTTATCTGGAGATCTATATTTTACTGGTACCACATTGGAAGGAGGTAGGTGAGGTGGCCCTAAGGAGGGCCAGGACAAAGAGAGGAGACAGGTATTTAAAAATAATAACAATCTTGGTCCTTTCAGATTGAAAAAAGAAGCACGAACAGTGTCTGCTGTTGTTACCAATGCTGGGGTCCTTCAGGGTTCTGGAACTGCTGGTTTCCTGAAGAGCATGCTGTTTACTGACTGAGGCTGTCCTGCTGCCCAAAGGGAGTTTCTCAAGGTTGTGGAGGTGCTTTTAGCACTTTCCCTGGAAATCACATAACTTCAGATAAATATTAATATTCACATGACCTCAGCAGTCTAAGTACCTGGATGAAGGAGGTTTAGAAATGACCTCAGTGCTAACTCTTTGTAGGGGGTGGAAATCATGGGGTTTTCTCATGACAGCAGAACTCAGATACAGACCTTAAAAGTAATTAAGTTACAAAATTTAAAGCCAATGCTGTTTATTTTTACAGAGGGAGTTCAATGACTTGCCCCTGTTTTCTTGGCAGATTGGTTGTTGAGGGAAGAAATAATGAAGCCCCATTTGGTCATCAAAAAGGGAATTTTCTCTCTTTTAAAAAAAAGTTATCATTATTTAATTAGAAATTAAAACACATTTATAATCAGAAAAATTAAATGTGTTAATCATAGGAAATCTTAAAATGCAGGAACATATAAAGATGAAAAAAAATCAGTCCTAATCTATATGCCCCAGAGAAAATCATTGTGAATGTTTTCCTGTATTTTTTTCTGGTCTTTTATGTGTAAATATTTATGTAATTGAGATCATACTAAACATATAGCTTTGTATCCTACTTTTTATTAATACATTCTAGGCATTTATCTGTGTTATTAAACATTTTTCTGCAGATTGACTGAATAAAGCCTCATTGTTTGAACATACCAAGACTTACTTGATCCTGTGCCATTGATAAACTAGGTCCTTCCAGTTTTTCTCTCTTCAGATAATGGTCTGTGGATCATCTTTTATATCCATTTTTATGCATTTCTGATTATTGACTTACGAGAGATTCTTGGAAGTATAACCGTGGTTATGTCAAACTCTTTTATAAGACGCATTTCTCCCTTGAGTCTTTGTTTTCCCAAAACTCTGTGGATTGGTCCTCCTCTCCATCTGATTAAGTTGCTAGAATCAACAGGATAGAAAACATGGCCTCTCACAGATTTCTGGGTTTTCTTTGATCTCAAGAGCATGGGCTATGTCAAGCAAGACTGGGTTTCCAGGCTGGTGCTCTCAGGATCTGGGCTATGACTCCCAGCATCGCTTTGGTATCAATGGTATCATTACCATGACTCCCAGCATCGCCTTGGCAAATACCTTCCTGAGTTCAGCCTGGGCAGAAGGTGGCACATACTCCCTCCTCCCCAGCCCTACGCTGCCTTCCAGCCTTGGCCCAGACAGCAAGACAAGCACTTCCTCTCTGATTTCGTGATGTTTCTAGTGGCACAGTCAGCCTAGGGGCTCTGTCAGCTCAGGAGCCACAAGCCCGGACTCTGAGGGATTTGGGTAAGAACGCCAATGGGACAAAGCTGATCGGGAGGGGTGAGGAGAACCTCGTTAATGCGAATCCCCTGCTCAGCCCTAGCCTTCGGCTCCCCTTTCCCCTCAGATCCACAAGGAATGAACTGCCTGCTCCTCTTTACACAGCCTCCACATGTTGCTTCGGACAGGCATCCTCGATGTGGCCTCGCCCCACTCTGAGAGTAGTGGAAATAGAAGTTAGTCTCATATTCTCACCTCCCTGAGCACAGGGAGGCTTTCTAAGGGTCTGTATCTCTAACAAAAACGGGAAACAGGCAAGGCATAAGAAGCTGTCCCCTTCACCCCGTTTCCTCCTTTTTCCCTTAGACCACCTAGGCGAGGAGAATTACTCCCCTAGAGATAATAACAGCACTACGGAGACATGAAGGCCTGAAGTCACCTACAAGGCTGGTTGGGGAAAATCCAGACTCTAATGTCTTCCTGGTGTCTCCTCGAAGGAGTGGGTGGGGTATGTCGGAATGAAGGGGCCAGGAGGGAAGCTGAAGCCTGGGCTATAGAGGTGAGAGGCTCTGCCACGAGGGTGGAAAAGGCTGGTGTTGGGGATTATCCTTTTTGGTGCTTTCCCGCTCTTTCTTTCCTTCGCCTTCTCTGCCTGTCCTGGTTGGTGTAGACCTGAGGGGCGGGGTTCCCAGGCAGCTACACAGAACACTGCACGGAGAGAAGGCAAGGTAAGAGTGGGGAGATGGGGTGGCAATTTCACACATTAGCAGTCTGGGAGGAGTTCCTTCTAGAACTCAGCAGAGCAGACACACAGGTACTTAGTCATTATTGCCGTTGTTACATACGGAATAGGTGGAAGACATTGCTTGCCCCCCTTCATGGATGGAAATATCAGTTCCTGCCTGAAACACATATCCATAATGGGCTTGAGGGAGAACTAGGAGGAAGATGGCAATGATGAAGACAAAGATGATGGCAAGTTTTATCTGTGCCAGGCAATGTGCCAACACTCTAAATAAAAGTCTTTACTTATCATCCCCACCACAACTCTGTGCAGTGGACGTGGTTTTTACTTTGCAGATGAGAAAGTTGAAACACAGATTCAAACAGACTTGCCTGAAGCCACTAACTGGTAAGTGCAAAAATAACTTCCAACCCTAGACAAGACCCATGCACAGTGTCCCTCCATGACATTAGATTTAGCAGCTCCTCGCAAAGCAGGAAAGCCAGGCGTGGCAGAGGTATATGAAAATGAGGAAGACACTACCTTTACTTTTCAAAAGCTTGTGGTCCACTGATGTTTCCAGACTTTCTCCTCATTTTCATTGCCTCCCTGCATTGCATCCATCCGTTTGACATCAAAGCCCCTTCTCAGGATTTGAGAGCCTTATCATTTGTTTTTCCCCACTGGGTCACTGTCTTCTCCAAGGAGGCACCGAGTCCCTGGTCACTTGTCCAGTGTGCTCATTGACTTTCCAGAGGGCAGGGTGGAGACAAAGGCAAAAACATAGAGAATTGCCATGTGGCCTTCCACTGTAGGGTCTGGTTTTCTTCAGGTGTAGAGTTTGGCATTCAATCCATGGACATTCATGCTTCTGTGAGAAGTTAGGATTCCTCTGGGCACCTCAGCAAGACTTGCTCTCCTGCTTCCTGCTAGTACCACAGTCAGACATACACCTCTGCAGCTTGGCCTATGATTTTCATTCTTTCATTCTTTGAATATCAACCCTAGGAATTTCACAGCCACATTTTTAACTATTTAACAGTGTCTCCCTGACACAGCACATCTGTCCAATACATAGCTGCTTCCCTCAGCCTCTTCTCCCTTTTCAAGCTTCCCACGTGGGTTATTCTGCAGAGGGAGATAAACTCAGTTCAGTTATTTCTCTGTCTCAACTCTCATGCTGTCTCAACTCTTATGCTGGTCACCTCCTAGTGGCCCCCACAAGAGGAGACGCACTGCTTTCTTCCTTGCCTTCTGCAGCATTTCCAACTGCCTTTGAATTTTTATCACGTATACTTTTGTTTTGTTTTTTTTTTTTTGAGACGGAGTCTCGCTCTGTTGCCCAGGCTGGAGTGCAGTGGCCAGATCTCAGCTCACTGCAAGCTCCGCCTCCTGGGTTTACACCATTCTCCTGCCTCAGCCTCCCGAGTAGCTGGGACTACAGGCACCCGCCACCTCGCCCGGCTAGTTTTTTTGTATTTTTTAGTAGAGACGGGGTTTCACCACGTTAGCCAGGATGGTCTCAATCTCCCGACCTCGTGATCTGCCCGTCTCGGCCTCCCAAATTGCTGGGATTACAGGCTTGAGCCACTGCGCCCGGCCCTCACGTATACTTTTGAACTGCACTTTTTGCCAATCTAACTATTCATGTTGGCATCTGTATTCTGATTTTATCTGGCCTGGGGCTGGGTTGTCCAAGCCTTATTTTTTTCTATTTTGACTGGAGACATCATTTTGTCTACTGTTCAATTCAGTGTATACAGTTGCCTCTCACTATCTGCAGAGGATTGGTTCCAGGACCCCCTGCAGATACCAAACTCTGTAGATGTTCAAGTCCCAGATACAAAATGGTGCACTATTTCCATATCCTTATGCACATCCTCCCATATACGTTAAATCATCTCATGAATACTATGTAAAGTAATTGTTGTGCTATATTGTTTTTATTTGTATTTTTTACTGTTTTGCTTTTTTGTTTCTGAATATTTTCTATCTGCAATTGGTTGAATCTGCAGATAGGGAACACATAAATGTGGAGGGCTGACTGTACCTTGAATGCTGTGGCTTTAACTTTCAAGCACAGTTAAATGTAGCTGGGACACTTTTCCAATGGAGCTCATGGGGCGTTGGATGAGAAAGACATTCAGATGGAGGCATGCTCTGGAAGAAAATGTGGGTGGGAGCCCCAGCCCAGAGATGATCTTGTCATTGGTTATAAATGAGCTCAAGTCTCTGCTTCAGTGCTGGGGATGACATGTTTTAGAAGACCTGGAGAGGAAAGGAGATTCCTGAAGGCACTGTGGATTCCACCCAGATGCAAGGGAAGGTCTCTGGGAATTCCCTGGGATCTGTGCTTTGCCTGAGAGGTTTCCAAGAGACATTATCTCAGTACATTCTGTTTTAATAAAGAACATTGAAGGAGACAGCATCTGGGGAGCATGTGCAGCCTACAGAGTTGCTATAGGTTAAAAAAAAAAATTCTTTCTGTTCATGGTAAATCCACAATTGCTTGGCCAATGTGGATTTATTGCCACTAAATCTTCTCTGCTCATGGTAAGAGGTTCAGGTTGAGTAGTAACAATCCCCCCTCTGTAATGGTTCATGTGAGTAGAACTGGTGTGCTGTTGCCGGCTGTCCTGCTCTGATTCCTGGCTGGGTGGGGTGGTCCCTTGAATGTTATCTACGTTTGTCCAGCGACAAGTTTCCTCCATGTGTGGGAAACACTAACACTGTGTCAGCGGCACACCAACATCTCATTGTATTCTTTACCGATTTTGTCAGATGAGGACTGTCACCATCAAAGTTCTCCTTAGAACTTTGAGACAAACTTTTACCCCTAAAAACAAGAACCCTATCATGAAACCTGTTACCTGTCTATTGTCTCTCTCTTCCTGGAGACAGTATATTATTCCCTGTCATGCCCCCCAATTATATCTAGAGGGATTGTTGACAGTTTCTGCTTATAACCTAGCTACTTACCAAAGGAAAGTAAGGTGATCTGATGAAGCACATTGCATCTTATTCTAGCTTTGGAGAAAACCTTTTTAAAACCAGGAAGCATCTTGGATTGGAAGGTCATAGACATTATTATTATTATTATTATTTTAGCCAAGATGTATACCCTGGCTAAATCTCTTACTTCTGGATTTTGTTTTGTTTTGTTTTTCCTCATTATAAAGTTAAGAGTTTAGACCAGGTGATCTTTTTAAAAGATCCCTTTTCCATTCTAAATGCCAAAGATGCTTCTCTAAATAGTGTCTGCAAAAACACTGCTTGGATTGCAGAGTTCATTTTCCTCTGGAGACATATGAAGTCCAACAATGACAATACTTTAGTGCACATATTGTCCCTCCTTTATGATGCTTCATCCAATTGACAACCAGCTCCTACCATACAGTCAGCCTCTAAAACTATGCAACATAAGCCTAGGGTTTTACTTTTTAAGTGAACTACAACGTCATGATAATGAACATTTATTGAGCACGTACTAAGCCTTTAGATGTAAAATCACTTTAGATTTAATCCTTACAAATATGTTCTGAGGTAGGTTCTATTATATATCCCCATCTTACAGGTAAGCAAACCAAAATATGAAGCTGATAAATAACTTGCTTGAGGTCATATAACAACATGATAGATCTGGGATTCCAGTGCTGGCAGTCTCACATCTGAGTCTGTGTTCTCATCCCCAGGTTCAATCCAGGAAAATGTTTTTGTTTGGTTTTGTTTTTCCACAGCCTCAATTATCTTACGGTCTCTTTTGAAAGTGTTTTCAAGCATGACGCATTTCCCAAATGTTAGAGGCTACAACTTACATATATGTCTTGCAGATATGATTTAACTCAAGTTATATACAAATCTCCTTCTACATATACCAACAATACATAGGAGCCAAGAAGGAATAAGCTTGGCAGTGAGTTTCCTGGAAAGAACCACAGAAAGAGATGATTGCCAGTACTGGTGGATATTGATTCAGACACTGACTCAGGTTGTATGCCCTGATAGGAGGGCCTGGCCTTTCCCCTGGGCCTCTGGCCATAACCTCCTTCAGATCTTAAAAAGACACTAAGCATTGCTTGTCATCATGAATGAGAAATATTGCCTGGTTACCCAGAGGGAGACCAACTGGTGGATCCTTTAGCCGTGACATGAGGATATGGCTCCAGCTGGAGTCTCTCCTCCTGCTTCTGTACTTAGCTCATCCTAGTTTAACCAAAACCCAAAACAACCCTCTCCAAGGGCTCTTCCCTGGCTCAGGGACATCCCATTTTAAGAAATGCTCACCGCGCCTAGTGCTTTGCATGGTACGTTATAAGCACTCAGTAAATATTTGTTACTTCGTGGCAAAATAGATCAATTCAGCAGTGATTTTTCACTTTTCAAAAAGATTCACTGCAGGGTTCCTTTAAATGGCCGGCTCCCCTGGTGCATTTAAAATGTGATTTGATTTATAGGAATTCAATGTACATGGTTCTGCAGGGCCACATCAATCGTGTAAAGTGAGCCGCATGTGCTGCTGGGCTCCCACTGACGAGCGCGTTGGCAGCTCTCCTCCATCGGCTTGGAATGCACACAAGCCCTGGGTCTGCTCTCCCCGCTTTTATCACAAAGGGGCTCATTTTGTGAATGAACAGCCACTGCCAACAGCGTGATGGTATTTTCAGTGACCTTTGCCCGGGGATTGGATTCCCGCCCAGCAGGGAGACAAGGCCTTAGGAAAAGGTTAGTTCATTGACGGCTGGGGCCTGCTGGGCTGAGGTCTGGGGAGGGAAAGGCTCAGAGAACTTTTCCTTTTTTGTGAATCACCGAAAGAAGCCACCCTTCCCGCCTGGCCTAGGCCGCTTTCTCTCTTTGTCCCAGCATATTGGATTCTGTTCAGCAGGACAGTTTTATAGCTCCTGCTGCTTCTGCTCCTGAATTTTTTTTTTTTTTTGTAGCTGTGAATAATAATCCTAGTTTTGCCTTGCTGTTTCCCAATAGCAATTCTGGGGTCCTCATGAGCTTCTGCCCCCTCCTCTCCACCCCCTTTTTCCTCCTCCTCCTCCTTTTCACCATGGCCTTTTCAGTTTGATGTTTTTAGGTATCAAAGGAAGGTCTCCAGGAACCCAGCAACTAAAGACTTTAATGAGGACCATGCCCAAGAAATCCTGGCTGCTAAAGACATGATGATGATTTATGTCGCTCACTCACTCCCTAACAGCAAGAGGACTATTTGTAAAAATAAAAAAGCTGCTCATATGGAATTAAACAAGAGCATAGCTGCTTCCTTCCAGACCCCGGGAGCTTAACAAAGAGCATCCACACTCCTCTCCAGCAGCACATGGCTCAGGGCCGATATTAGTCTTCCTGTCACATAAAGCTCAATCCTGTTAGCGCAGGCAGTAGTGCGCGCTCTCCCTATCGGCAGACCTCAGAAGGCACATTTCAGAGGACCGCACAAAATGTGGACGAGAATGTAGGCACAGGCTCAGGCCTACGCTGAGCCACAGAAGGGTGGTGTGAGTCCAGAGGCTAACAGAGCCACTGAGTTGCTGCTGGCGGCAGGCTGAGGCTGGCAGTAGGCGTTTGCCATCCCCTGTTTGTTCCTGGCATCAGAGAGTTGAATGATATGGATGCCAACTGGGTTCTGGCCAGCTCAGTGGAGAGGGTTCTTGAGGGAAGAACCTTCATGCCTCCATTTCCTTATCTGTCAAATGGGTTACCTCTTAGTGTTGTTGTGAGCAGTGATGAGATCATGCATAGAAAACACATAGCATCATATTGGTAAGTGCTAATTATTATTATTAATTATTGCTATTATTACTATTTTGTACTGTGGCTGCCATGAAATGGTGCCACTCAGACCCCTTGCTTCAGGGAGAGTGATGGAGAGTAGCTGGCTGATGACCCCAGCTGCCAAGCTCTAAGTCCACATCCACATTCTCACCATGTTACTCTGCTTGACCCAAGGCCATGCTTCCTGTGGGCTGCTCCAGGCCATTGACAGAGCATGGTATGGATGCCAACACAAGCTCATTCAATCCCTAAGAGAGCAAGGACTCCTCCAGCAGCGACTTTAGCTCAAAGACTTCCCGTCAGCCTGGCAGCAGTTCCTGGAAATTGTGCTACAGCCTGCAACTTTCTCCTACCTTGTTACCTTTCTGTCCTCCCCTCCCTCTCCCTGTGTTTTCTGCTCATCTTCCCTTCAACCTTTTCTCTCCCACATACACTTCCCTCAGTAAACCTCTTATGTGTCCAAATCCCTGTCTTGGTGTCTGCTTCTTGGAGGACCTGAAGTTACACGCACAGTGACTGGGCTTTCCACCATGGCTGTACTGTATTAGTACTAACATCTTCTTAGATACGTGGACCATTGTTCACTCTTAGTCATTCAACATTGGATAAATGTCATGGTGTCACCCGTGTCATGGGTGCTTGATGCCAGGGACACAGAGATAGTTCTTCTCACAGACAAGGTGTACACTGATAGACAGATACGTAAATCATCATAGTGATATGGTCAGTGTTCAAGTAAACACATGTATAAGGAATGCAAGAATCCAGAGGAGAAAGTGGGTTTTTCAGCCAGGGTGGGAGAGTGGGTGGGAAATAGACAGGGATGGCTTCATTAAGGAAGGGGATTTGAACTCCGGCAAAAGGCACATGCCACATGCTCTCACCCCCTGTCTTCAGTGTAGTCCAATGAGTAAGTAAAAAGGAAAGAATGGCCCAGAAGAGATGTGACACCATGCCCTTTGATGGGCTTTTTCTCTCCTCTTTTACCTCTTCCTCCAATGACTGTGAAGGAGCAGTAATTATCCCAGGGATTTGAGACATAATCCACCTTTCAGAGTTGAAAGAAGCACAAATGTCATGAGCTTTTCCCAGTGGGAAGGCAACTCCTGGACAGGCAAGTGGGTGCAAGAGGTTGCTATGGCAGCAGGAGAGCAGCAGGGCCATGAATTGTAGGCTTCGGAGATGGAGTTGTTTCTCAACCAGGGCTCAGCCTGGCCCCAGATCCAGCCTCGAGAGTCTAATGTGGATCTGTAATGCATGAATTGTGCCCCTTCCCATCCCCTTACAAAAAATTCATCTGCTGAGATCTTAACCCCTAGTATCTCACAATGTAGCTGTATTTGTAATTGCCTTTAAAAAGGTAATTAAGTTAAAGTAAGGGTTTAGGGCCCATTAGGGTGGGCCCTAATCCAGTGTGACTAGTGCCCTTATGAGGAGTAGAAATTTGGACACAGAGGCATAGACAGAGGGAAGACAATGTGAAGAGAGAAGACGGCCATCCACAAGCCAAAAAAAGAGTCCTGAAACAGATCCTTCCTTCACAGCCTTCAGAAGGAACCCACCTTGCCAACATCTTGAACTCAGACTTCCAGCTTCCAGAACTGTGTGAAATAAGTTTCGGTTGTTTAGGTCACCCGGTTGGTTGTACTTTGTTACGGCCATTCTAGCAAACTAATACAGGGTTCCTCCATCTCCCTTTATTGTGGATGGAATCCGGCCCAACTCTGCTCAGAACCTTAACACAGAGTGGTGAGCAGGGAAAGATGGCGTTTTTCTTTTCCAGAGAACTGGAGATTAACCTTTGATTACAGGAGAGGGAGCAAGAGTTGTGAGGCCTGAGGAAAAGCAGAAAGTGGAGCTTACCAGTGAGGACTTGGTCATGCAAGATGCAGGAGAATTCACTAAAGAATGCAGGTCCCTGATGTCTCAAAACAAAAATGGGAAAGATACATTTTTGCCCCCCTGATTTGAATGCTCAGATGCTGTTGGAGAGGAGGACAAGTTGTTCTGCAGAACTGAAAAAAGAGATGGGTTGTCTGATAAGGCTTACAGTAGACGGACTGCACAGCAGTCCAACAGGAAGAAAAATGAGGAGCGGGACATGCTTGGGGACTAGAACCTAAACAGCAACTCATATGAAGCCTTCGCTTTGTCCCCTGAGGAAACTGACATGGGAATTCATGAGAAAGGATGGAACAATCCCTCAAACTCCCATCTGGACATCGCCGAAAAGGAAGGCGTCATTGGCCCTGGGTCAGAACCAAGAAACATGAGCAGTTTTAACTTGTAGGGTGTGATGTGACAGTCCAGTCACTTTCCCAGGGGCAAATCAAGTCATACTGTGACAGATACTACATTATAACAAGTCATGTCTGTTGAGGAGCTAACCCATGTCTGAGGCAGGGGCTGCAATAACTTTATGCCCAGACCATCTCCCTAAAGTAAAATGTTCCATGAATTTGCCTTATTCACTCTAGTGTCTTTTGACACTGAGGGATAGTTTCCTGCTAAAGCATTTTCTTTTTCATTTTTATGTAAATAAGAGAAATGTGTGGGGTTGCTAAGGATAAATCTTCCCCACCCAAACATACACATTTAATGCACATGCCTCATTTTAATGTATCTGGGGAGGGACCAAGGTGCCCAGTGTGCCCAGCATGACATTAGGCCTCTCTCCTTCAACTTAAACTTGTGGAGCCCCGTTCCTGCCCCCACATGCCCAGTGCATAGAGGAGTAGGACAAGTAACAAACCACAAAAGATGAGAGAGAGTTAGAGTCTAAACTAAACAGCTAACATCTTCACCCCCAACCAGGCAGCGGGAAGCAGCTCAGAGAGAATCCATACACCCTGTGAGAAGCAGCAATGATAGAAGGAGAAACCTCCAAGGAGTGCAAAGGGTAATGCTGGGGTCTCCAGGAGTAGCAAGGAGATGCCCAGCTTCAGGAGTGACAATGGTAGAAGCCACAGCAGAACACAGGGGACTCCAGTGTCAGTTGCAGTTGTGGAATGATAGTCACTTCTCACAGAAATGTATTCAGTATTGAGCACCTTCTATGTTCTAAGAGAGAATAAGTGAGTCATGAGTCCCAGGGAGTAGAGAGCCAAAAGGATCAGCCTTGAGAGCTGCCTGTGGTCTACGGAGTTGAGTGACTGGCCCTGCCCACCTGAACTAGCCTGGGGAAGTTCTATTCTTCCTCTCTTCCTCTCTTAACTAAGTCTTTTCCTCTAACCTTCAGGAACATTTTCAGGTAGCAAAAGCCCTAGCTTGTATTTCCAAACCTGTTTTTGGAGTAGCCAAAGTAGGCATTTCCACTTAGGTATCTTGCGGGCATTGTAGACTCCTCATTTTCCCCAGCCGCTTCTCCTCATCCCTTCCCTCCACAGACAAAACCCCAAATCATCTCCCTATCATAACACTGTTCTTCACTTCAAAGCTTTAGTCTTCTTTGATTCTTCCCTCTTCTTTCCAGCTTAGTCAACTTTCATGTTATTTTCAACTGCCTATGTAAGGTGCATGGAATGTATGTTTTCCTTTTCATTCTAGCTGTCCATCACTGTCCCTTCCATTATCAATCCTCAAATCCACTACTGTAACAGTCTCCTAACTGGTCTTCTTACTTCCCTGCAAATTGTTCCTGTGGTCTTTAAACTTTCCTCCATGATTCCCACTGGCAAATTCCCTTTGAAATGGTAGCCCCAATGCCACCACCTCCTCCATGAATCCTTCATAATATGCCCAGTGGGAATATGCACTCTTTCTCTTCTGAAATCATACAACCAAGATTTCTCTTAATTTGTGCACATGAAGATGCACACCAGGCTTAGATTACATCCTCTGTTGTCTATACAGATCTATCTTACATCTTACTTGACTTCACCTGGATAACCTATAGGCACCTCCAATCAACATGTCCAAAAGAGAATTCTTGATTTTCCCCTCTCAAAACTTGATAATCTACCAGTCTTTCCCATTTTGTAAATGGCAGCACCATCCTATTTGTCAAATTAAAAACTGTAGATTTATCATTGATTCTTCTCTGTCGCAACCATCCTCTATGCTCTTTCCACACCCCACTACCCCCCCATTAAGAAGTAAAGTCTGTCTTCCGTCTGCTAAAATCTGGACTGACCTGTGATTGCTTTGACCAACAGAATATAGCAAAAGATACATTGTACCAATTCTGTGCCTTTCCTTTAAGAGGACTGGCAGCTTCTACTTCCTGGATCAATCTTGGGACGCTTCTAGGAACCCAGCATAAAATATGTGCTGATTTTACCACCTTTCCCATCACTTCTGCTGCAGTCCTAGTGCAGACTAACATCTTGTAGAGTTACTGCAATTGCCTCATAAAGGATCTCTCTCTCAAAGAGCGAATGAAAATGTAAATCAGATCATGTTATTTACCTGCTTAACACTCTCAAATGGCTTCTCAATATGCTTAGAATACAATCCAAATTCTTTACTCTGTCCTACAAGTTTCTTTGTTCTGGCCCCTGCCACACCCCTGACTTTGTTTCCTTCTACTTTCTTCCATGCTTAACCTGCTACTTTGCCCATTCCTTGAATACATCATACATGCTCCTGCCTCAGGATCTTGGCTCTTCTTCCTCCTGTCTGGGACACTCTTTCCTGGATCTTTGCAGGACTAACCTTTTCTCTTCATTCATATCCTAATTCATGTCACCTTCCCCGAGAGGCCTTCCCTGACCATCCACTAGAGAACAGTACCCTTGTTCACCTCACCTTACCTGCTTAGTTTTCTTTACAACATTCAACACTGGATGAAATTCTCAACTAATTTGCTTCATTGTTTTTGTCTCCTCTCACCTTGAACATGAGCTCTATAAAAGCAGGAACCTTGTCTGTTCAGCTAACAAACTTTTACCATAAATGGCTCTTGAAAATTATGCCACCTTTGGTGTCTAGCCTCCAAATTAGTCCACAAAGAGTCTTTCCTTGCATAGTCTGTTCCCACACTGAACAGGGATGTCACCAATATGATATCTCAGAAATGATGAAAAAAACTTCCGAGGCTAGGTCATAAAAGACTTTGTGACGCTTGCCTTGTTTTTACACTACTCACTTTGGGAAAAGCCAGCTGCCATGCTGTGAGGACACTCAAGCAGTCTATGGAGGAGTCGATTTGTTGAGGACCTGAGGCCTTCTGCCAGCATTCAGTATCAACTCGGCAGTCATATGAACGTGACATTTTGGAAATGGGTCCTCAATCCCTAGTTGAGCCTTTATGACTGTAGCCCCAGCTTGGCATCAAAGATAAATGCAATATAGTCCCTGACCTCAAGCTGCTCAAAATGTAGGGATAAAGAAGTTGGGGGTGGGGGAAGAGTTAAATGATTTCATAGAAGAGGAAAGGAAGCATGGTGGTGGGAATGATTTGACTCCACCACAGGAAAGAGGGATTAGAGGAAGCATCCAGTGGAAGGGATGCTTGGGTTAGAGCCTGAAGAACAAATGTTAGTTATTAATGAATGTTGGTTGACATTGCCTCCAAGACACTATTGGCTTCGGCTCTGGAATTGTTCTTGATATTGAATTATCTTTTTTCACGGATGGAATGTTCAAATTAATGAGAGAAAAGAATGAATGAAGACTTGAGCACTGACCCCAAGGCTGGGAAGAATTCATTCTTCATATATCCTAGATTACTTCAAAGAAAATGAACAGAAAGGATTATCAATAGTACTTACATCTTGAGTATTTTTCCTTTTTCTTTATAAGTTTGCTAAAGCAATATTCTGTTAAGGCCTCTCAAAGGTATAGGAGACTGTCAGTTGGTTGTTATGACTGAAATGGAAGGGCCAGAAGCATTTTCAGAGGTATCCAAGTGCATAAGGTACAACTATTAGGTAATGAGTTGGAATTTTAACAGTCCTGAGCACATACATCTTAATGAGCATGGTCCCCCAGGGAGGAGTTCAACCCCTTATTCCAATGATTTTGCCATTACTGAAAACATTCCGAGAATGCATGTCTCTCTGGAAATTGTCTTCAAACCTACAGTACATTCTTTTGAATTGCCTTGATGATGGTAAATTGTAGTCCTTTAAGTCTGAATTCTTATGTGCAGCAAGTGATTATCCAGGCTATACCAGCCGGAGGGAATAGTCAAATGATAAGACAATGACATAAGTCCATTACTTCCAGCTCAGCTCCACCAGCTGGTTTGCTGGAATTCTGACCTACCTCATTCTGCCTCCAGGTGTATGTTTGGGGAGTGGGGAGCAACACTGGGAAGGAGAGAGGGCAGAATTGAGATTTTTTTTTTTAAAGGGGTTTATTTAAATTTATGTATTAAATTTTCTTCATAACTATTCCATTTTCCGACAGTCAGTTTCAGTCCATTCAGTGGGACCCTCACTGAATCAAGGTGGTACTTTCTGGAGACAATCCATGTGGTAGTTTGTCTTCAAAGCAGGCTGGCATCAATTTCTTCCCTCCCTCTGTGCTCTATGCTCTTTCCACTGCCCCCTGCCCCACCTCAATTAAGAAGTGAAGTCTATCTTCCATCTGCTAAAATCTGAATTGACCTGTGATTGTTTTGACCAATAGAATATAGCAAAAGGGACATTGTGTAGCAAAAGGGACAATTCTTTGCCTTTCCTTTAAGAGGACTAGCAGCTTCTACTTCCTGTATCTTGGATCACTCAATCTTGATACTTCTCCTAGGAACCCAGCCACCAAATTATGAAAAACTTAAGACTTGGCAAGGGGCCAGAAGGAAGCCCTCCAGTTGACAGCCCCCAGCTGAACTTACAGACAACAGCCTGTATCAGTTGTAGCCATGTGAATGAGCCATCTTGCATGTCCAGTCCGTTGAGCTGTCAGATAACTCCAGCATCAGAGACCCCAAGTAAGAGCCACCCAGTTGAGTCTAGCAGGCCTCTGAAAACATGAGAAGCAACATATGGCTGTTTTAAGTCACTGAGTTTTGGAGTAGCTTGTGATGTAAGGATAGAGAACCAAAACACCCTATGCCCTGTTCTACCAGCCCTGTGCCTGCATGGTTGAGTCACTGGTGCTGCCACCATTGACATGCCTCCAAGCAGCCCCTTTGGTAGGTAACTGTTACTAGGCACTGAAGCTAGGCCTTCGGAACAGCCTGTCCATCTAACCACCGGTCAGAAATGACAATCCTACCATTCTTTCTTTCTTTACTCTCTCTCCGGCTAAACCCCAACCAGCAGGAGGGAGTCAATTAATTTGTTCTTAGCGTTAAGTGAGACTGCATTTTACCACAGGCCCAAGGGGACAGAGAGTTCAGGATGCTTCCTTTTCATCTGTCTGTACCACATTTCCCACTAGCTCTATCTTCTCTCTTCCCTTTCTGGACAGCCAGTTATCCCAGAATTTGTCCAGATGATTCAACTTAATTTGTAAAAGCTAGCGTAGTGCTGCAAAAAAAAAAAAACCCTGTTCGCTTGTTTCATGTATTCACCAGGAATTTGTTTAGATGCCTGTTTTATGCTAGGTACTGTACTAGGTGCTAGGGAGATAAATACCTCAATTTTTTGAAACTTTCAAAAATCTAAAAATATGTATGGATATGCTAAAATGAAAAACAGAGGAGAAAGCTTCTGCAGCAAATGGAAACATTAAAAAGCCAAAAGGAGCTGCGTCTCAGAAGAGAGATGAGTGACAAAACTGTAGAATCCTGTTGAGTCAAAAAAGGCATCATTCAGGGAGGGGGAGCAACACACACTGGGGTCTGTGGGGGGCAGGGTGTGGGGGGTGGGGAAGGGAGAGCATCAAGATAAATAGCTAATGCATATGGGGCTTAATACCTAGGTGATGGGTAGATCCGTGCAACAAACCACCATGGTGCACGTTTACCTATGTAACCAACCTGCATGTCCTACACATGTATCCCGGAACTTCGAATCAAATCAAATTCAATTAAAAATTAAAAAATAAAATGGGGGCAATAATAGGACCTACTTCATTGGGTTGTAAAGAGGTTTAAATGAGTTGATTCATGTAAGACAATTAGAAGAGTGCTTGGTACATAGTAAATGCTCAATAAATGTTGGCTGTTACTTTTGCATTGTCGAAGTATCTTAGGAAAATGAAGGTACTACTAGTTTTTGCCCTAATTTCCCTGACAATATTTTTTATTTTCTTCTAAAAAAATAAAAGGGAAGTGCCTTTTATACAGCAATGTGACTGGTTTCCTTTTGAGGCTTACATGCAAGTCCTGAGGGCAATTTCAAAAGAGGATGCATGGCCAACACGTTTTGAATGATAGTTACATGGTTGGAAGTAATGGAGCCTCCTGGGATGCCGTTGAAAGGAGCTGTCCTCCCTGGCATGTGAACAGTGCTTGACTGGCTATGAATAAAAGTCAATTATGCCAGTATCTCCCTCAAAGATGGTGAGAATCAGGAGTGCTGAAATCATGCATGCATGTATGACTTACTTCTGGTGGACCCACCGCGGGATCAGAAATGTCTACACTGTTGCTGCTTTTCTAATTTTAGGTAAGACTCCAAGGAGGCGGGCACTGCAGAGATGGAGATTCCTCCTTTGGTTTCGCCACACTCAGAGGCAGAGTGGGGGGTCTTATTTTCCAGAGCTTTGTTCCTCAGCTTTTTCCTCATCAAGTCACCATCCCTTCCATCAGCTTCCCAACAGCAATAGCTTCCCAACCTCTCTCCTTCTTTCTGCACTTGCCCAACTCCCACCAGCTTATTCTCCACCCAGCAGCCAGAGGGACTCCCTTAAAATGAAAATCAGTTTATACTGTTTCTCCACTGAGAACCCTCCAGTAGATCCCCACTTCTATCTAAATAAAGCCAAAGTCTACAATGGCCCATAATAAGGGGTTCTAAGACCTGTTCCCAGCCCAACCACTTCTCTGGCCTTCTTTCCCTGTACCTCCCTGAGACGCTTATGACTACAGGCACAGTGCTCCCTTGTCTATCCTCTGCCTGTTCCCTGCATAGGCTTCACAGTGCTGTGCCCTGTGCTCTGCACCCACTTCACTCATGACTCACTCCCAGGCCTCCTTAGTCTCTGCGCAAATGTCATCTTACCTAGGAGGGTTTTGCTCTCCATCCTTTAACAACAGCAAATCCTTACCCCTTCTTAGCACTTTGTGTCCTTCTCCCCTTGCTCTGTGTTTCGCCAGCCAGAGCACTCAAAATCACACACTTACCTGATTTTTTTGTTGTTGTTCATTATCTCCCACATCTAGAATGCTAACTCTAAGAGACAGGTACTTTTTGTTTGCTCACTACTCTGTCTCTAGCATTCACAATAGTGTCTGGCACAGAGGAAGCAATCAACTATTTATTAAATGAATAAATTACATAGCTACTCCCAATGGTAGGGGAGAGGGAAATCATAACCATACAGAGCAGCTTCAGAACCTGAATGGCCAACCTACCAGGTAATTTTTGGCCGTCTCGTGTTTTATCTTAAAGACTTTTATATTCTACTGCATTATAAAATCTGGTAGATAGAAAAAATAATCTTGAAGTAAAATTGATATTCCAAAATGATGTGTCTGTTCTCTCACTGCTATAAAGAAATACCTGAAACTGGGTAATTTATAAAGAAAAGATATTTAATTGGCTCACGGTTCTGCAGGCTGTACAGGAAACATGATGCTGATATCTGTTTGGCTTCTGGGAAGGCCTCAGGAAACTTACAATCATGGCAGAAGGTAAAGGGAGAGCCAGCACTTCACATGGCCAGAGCAGGAGCAAAAGAGAGACTGGGGTGGTACCACACACTTTAAAATAACAAGATCTCATAAGAACTCACTATCGTGACACCACCACCAAGGAGGGATGGTGTTAAACTATGAGAAACCACCCACATGATCCAATCACCTCCTACCAACTTTGGGGATTATATTTCACTATAAGAGTTGGGTGGGGACACAGATACAAACCGTATCAAGATAAACGATGTCTATCACTCATTCATGAAATAATGACATTTTAAATTCATGATCAATGATACCCATTTGTGAAAGAATGGTGTTTTATTGAGCATCTATGGAATGCCAAGCCCAGTGCGGAACCCTGAGATCTTCTGTGGCTTTATAATCCTCCTGACCCCACATGCCCTCAACAAGCTTGTGCCTTGCAGTTAGCAAAGCTGGGAATTTAATGGAGCATTCGTGACATCTTCCACAAATGCTGATAATAATATTTTTATTAAGTAATAATGACCACTTGGTTTACTGTATGTTCCAGCTTTCTATTGTTGCATAACAAACCACTCCAAAACTCAGTGACATGAAACTACACTAAGTGGGTAAGAAATTTGGGCAGGGCACTACAGGGACAGCTTCAGAACTGTTGTCCCTGCTCCACATTGACTGGGGCCTCAGCTGGGTGACTTGAATGTCTGGAGATGGCTGGGATGGCTTCCTTAGGACCATGTGCCTGGGGCCTTGGTTCTGAATGTTTCCTGGGCTCCTTGATTCTTCTGCAAGGTATATCTTCTGGAACTGAAATGAACGTTCTTCCTTGATATGTCCAGTGCTGGGCTGGAAGAGCTGGAAAAGCCAGCCTCCTTTCTTTCTCCACACTGCCTGTCCATGTGGCTAACTGGGGCTTCTCCAGCACAGTGGTCTCTGGGTAGCTGGACTTCTCACGTGGCAGCTGGCTTCCTCAGAATGAGGATTCCAATCGACTGGGCAGAAGCTAGAAGGTTTCTTAGGACCTAACCTTGGCTGTCTCAGAATATCAATTGCACCACATCTACATATCAGGCAAGTCACCAAGATGAGTCCATAATCAAAGGGAGAGAAATTAGACTTTACCCCTCAATGAAAGAGGCAAAAAAGAATTGGTGACTGTCTTTATTCTACCATATTGTGCTGAGCGCTTTTCTTGCAGCATGGCTTTTTATCTTATGACAGCCCTATGAAGTATATGCAATGACTATTTCCATTTTATGGTAAAGAAATTGAGGCCTTGAGAGAAAAGAACTTCTCTCCAAACCCATAGTTAGCAATTGGTGGAGGCAGTAATGAAACAACATTTAATTTCCTTGAATTTTTAAAGCAAAATAGATAGCATTCTGCCTCTTTAGAATGGCTTCAGGGCAGACAGGGAAAAGTGAGTGGAGGTGAGAGGTGGGAATTGGGTTCTTACGGTAAGTCCTTGTAACCGCTCATAAGGAAGGACCTCGTCAAAGCACTGACTACATAATAAGCCCATCTTTGAGCTTGGACCAGAGAGAGGGTTGGGAGCTCTAGAGAAGAATGTCGGCAGCTATAAAATAAAGCAGCTGTGCCTCAGGGTATATGTGAACCACAGCTGGTAACCCCAGACTGGGATATTGATTTCTTCAGGGCAAATGAAAGAGAACATGTATGCCAATTTTTCTTTTTTCCTTTTTTTTTTTTTTTTTTTTTTTTTTACCTAAGAAAAATAGTGGCAAGTCTCTGGAACGACCCTAACAATCCCACATTCATGAAGTGGCTCAAACCAGCAGGACTCGTGTTTGGAATGGAAAGACCGGAGCTGAGGAAAAGGAAAGTGGAATTTCTCTTTGGAGTTTTGAAGTCTCTCCTTAGCTTATGACTTTGAGTTGCTTGAAAAGCTTGAAGGAATTTCCACACTTAGCACACTTCCCGTGGCTGCCGGCCGCCTGGCTCCAAAGCACATTTTGTGAGGTTTCAGTGTGTTCTCATTCCTCAGCATTATAATGGATGCTGTCACTAGAGCTGGATCCTGGCCGTGTAAGGCAGGTCACCCGAAAAGGCTGACCAGGGCCCTGTTTCCTGACTGAATGCTTGGTTGATGGTATCTTGTCTGATTCATATCCTATTGGAAACGGTGTGAAGCAGGGCCTGGAAGTAGATCTGGTTTGAATCAATCTGGCCTACACAGCCTTGCTTGACAGGCAACAGAGGCTGGACTGCTGGTTTTAAAAGAGAAATCCTAGTTTTAGAGAAGTTTTTTTCTTTTCCTTCAAAAGACTGAGAAACTTACCGATTTCTTTTGACTAACACAGTGCTGCACAAACATACAATGCTTTAAAAATTTCCTCTTTTGTTGTTTCACATATGCATTCACCAAATATTCATTTAGATGCCTGTTTTATGCCAGGTACTATACTAGTACCTGTTAGGAAGACAATCATGAGCAAAATAGACTTCATTCCTGCCCTCATGAAGATTACAGTCTAGTGGGGAAGATAGAAATTGAACAAACACCAAAACTAATATAAATAAGTGCTTGTAAATGAAAGATATAGGGTTCCAAGAGGGACAACATACAATAGGGGTTCTCGCTTAGATTGAGGAGCTCAGGATGCAAGGAAGAGACATTGAAACAGACGCCTGGTAGATAGATAGGAAATATGCAAGCAAAGAGCTTGGGGAAATGGTTCTGGACAGAGGGAACAGCAGAGGTGAGGCAAAGTGGGTTCAGGTGGGGCTCAAGAGACAGAGAGAGCCCAGATCATGCAGGACCTGATGGCCAAGAGCAAGATTTTGTGTTTTGAATTCTCCCTCCAATCAGTTTTGTTTAAAGCACTTTCTACTAGTGTCAACTGGATTGGATGCAACACACTATCATTGAGTGAATTATTAGGTTGGTGCAAAAGTAATTGCGGTTTTTGCCAGTAATGGGTTGTGCCAGCCTTATAGATCCTGAAACAGCCAATTCAGAGCAAGGTTGCTGGCATTCTCCACTGAAGAGCTGGATTGGGGGTGGGGCCAATATTAAAGCACTAGCTTGGGAGAAAGATGGAATTTAAATGTCCATATATTACCCTATTTATTATTTTCATTGCCATTCTCCATTTGTATTTCCTTTCAATCAAAAATTACTGAGAACATCTTATATGCAAAATGCCTTGAAAGATTCAAAGAGTTCTGGGACACATCCTTTCTCTCCAGGAATTTATGTCTTAGTGGAAAAGCCAGCTCTGTGAATCACCCTACAAAACCACAGACTTATGCAGCAAAATGGACAGCATCTGAAATATCATCTGGTCCAGGTTCACAGACATATTCTCCAGGGTCACAGAGCTCTAGAGTAATTGTCTTTTAATTTTGTGGTTTTCATTTTGATTATAATCTAAAACGTATTTTACTGGTTATAAAGGAAAAAAAAAGATCCTCTTGTTTGCCCTAATGATTTACAATTGAGAGACATTTCAAGTCATAAGACTTTAGTTCCTTAAGTCACTGTTTGTCCAACTAGGATCCATGGAGTCTTCAGGGCCCACAGATGTATTTTCAGGAGTCTATTAAAGTTATTCTTCCCTTGAAATGTGTCCTTATATCACCAAGTCTGAGAAACTAACCTATTCCAACACGTCATTATCACAGACTTTTTTTTTTTTTTTAAAGACCAAGGCCTAGGAAGAGTAAGAATAAAATTCCTAAAACATTTTAGATTTCTTATATTAATTAGAAATCATCGTTTTCAACGTTTTTTTGAATTCTTTATCTCATTGCTTTCTTATAAATATCCATGACCCACACACCCACACAAAATAGACAGTATTATTATCCTCATCATAGAGATAAAGAAATTGAGATTCGTAGCTGTTAAGTAACTTGCCCAAGTTCAACTAATAATAGTAAATGCAAACAGTGGCGTTGGAATGAAAACAATCTACTTTCCAGGCCAGTAGTCATGCCATTGTCCGAACTTTCTAGCATTTAGGGCAACAGATGTAACACATTAAAATCTGCAACCTCTGTTCCAAGAGTGTGTTTTGGTTTTATTTTACCAATGAGACACAAATTCCTCATTTGGTCATAGTCATTCCATGATATCTTAATGATTTCCTCTGCTTAACTTCGGTGGTTTAAAAATGTCTACAAATTCTTTGATTGCTCCCATGAAGGAGGTCTATATATCCTCCCCTTGAATCTGGCTGACTAATAGCATGTGGTAGGGGTGACTCTATGTGAATGTTGAGTTTGAGTCATAAAAGGTGATCCAGCTTCCACCTGGTCCTCATGAGATGCTCCCTCTTGGAACTCAGCCACTAAGCTCTGAGGAAGCCCTGGCCACATGGACAGGCCATGTGTAGGTGCTCAGCTGACACCCCCAGTTGGGGTCTCAGCCAATAGCCAGCATCAACCCAAGACCTATGAGTGAAAAAGGTTTTGAGATGACTCCAGCTTTAGCAGCCATGGAACTGCATGAGAAAGCCTGTGTGAGAACCATCTAGCTGAGCGTAGAACCTAGAGAGAGAGTGTAACAACTTTTAAACCACCAAGCTTTGGGCTGATTTGTTAGGCAGCAACAATGACTGGAATGCTGGCTGGGCACCTTGCATTGGGTGATTTCATCAGTGTTTCTCCCAAAAGGCATCATGGTCTGCACTGTACTAGGAGCTTTCAGCTTGAAGAGAGATACTTGGTCTCCCTAAAGGGGACCAGAGGCTGAGCACAATTATGGCTTGATTATCCCTAACATTTCTGTTCCTCTGACTTATATGTTCTCTTTTTCATCAGAAAACACTGCAATTGACTGCAGCTCAGTGCTGCTTCTGTAAACAGGGAATCAGTCCACCGTAAGGTAAAAATACCATGCTCCTGAGAGTTCCTTCTGACGAGATATCTCCCTTTGCTAATGCTGAAATAGATTCCCTCCCAGATCTAGGAACTGGTGAGCCAGCTGCCCTGAGGGAATGGAGGGACTAGGCAGCCAGAAGGAAAATCATCGGCAGTGAACATCTTCAGGGCAGGGAGAAGATGTCTTCATCTCTGGCCCAGTCCCCAGCATAGATGTATTTGGGTTTTCTAAATGAATGAATGAAGTCAAAGTAGCAATAGATTCACCTGATCAAACTTAATTCATTTGCGACTCACTAGCGCATGAATGAATAATCAAGGTACATACTCATTTATAAAGGAAAAATTCTCCCTGTACTCACAAAAGGTGGAGAGTGTAGGGGAAAGTTACTTGGAATTGGAATAAGTCAATGAGTGAGCAGAAGACTTTCAAAATGAAATGCTTAACAGAGAAAGAGAATAAACCTAATTTGGCAGAATTAAGCCTATAGTCATTAAAATGTCATGCCACTTAAAAGTGAGAGCTAAAATGTTGTCATGAAAGGGTTGCATGTTGTCTGCAGAGATCTCGCTTACAGAAAGCATGGGTACTGCCTGCATCATTGTAGGTATCAGGAAAGCCTCACCCCATGAGCTACTGCAAATGGCCACACAGGCTGAGTACCATACACCTCCAGTGGGCACCATTCACAAAAGCCGGGAGCTTCTCCAGAATTTAAAAGCTAATTTAAAAGAATTCATCCCTAGCAAGCATCTATTACATTCACAGTTTTTATGGTAGGGATTTGAACACAGCATCAAGAAGTGATCTGATTGGGAAGATGGTCACACAGGTTAATAATAAGTGTTATGGGAGCAAAGCACACATCTAACTCTACCAAACGAAGTGTAGGAAAGTCCACCAAAGATGTGGCTTTTAAGTAGAACTTGCCAGGAAGAGGAGTATGGGAAAAGCCTTCTGGATAAGCAGCACAGCATGCAAAGTGTCGTGAGTGTAGAGGAGCAAGGCATGTCTGTGGGGAGGACTAGTGGGGAATGAACCAGAAGAACTTAAGCAGAGACTTGACTGTAAAGGATCTTGGGATGCTAAGGAGTTTGGCCCTGACCTTCCAGATGTATTCTCTATTAATCAGGGGAGAAATTGCTAAGCCCGGAGAAAGCAGCCATAAACATGCTCCATACAGCATGGAGCCTGAGAGCCATGAGGTAGACCAGTCCTTGCCCTCTGTCTTGTTGAGGCCTAAAAGGTAGGAGATGTCTGTACATGCAGAAGCCTTTAGCCACAGTAATGTGGGATGTCCCACAAAGACAAGTTTCCTAATCCCTTGTATCCCATAGTCAGTAAGATCAGGAGTGGGAATAAACCAAAGGCCTCAGAGACTGAGGTGTGTTTGTGTGTGGCAGTAGTTGTTGGTTTTGTACGCAGGCAGGAGGGAACATCCTGGGCCATTAGAAGCTTAAAGATATTTGACAGTCTGGTCAAGGGTCTCTGATGGCTAATTGAACTTGGTTCAATGCAGGGAGTGCAGAAGCCCTCTTTACCTACTACAGAGTTCTGCAATGGGCTCACCTAACCCAAGATTTTTAAACATATACTTTGGGACATCTTTGAAGACAGGACAAGTACACTTTTGTAAGAATAATACTAATCTCAATAATAAAAATAATATCAGTTATTAAATGTTGTGTCCTTCCAAAATTCATATACTGAAATAAGGTTTAATCTCGAATGTGGCTGTATTTAGAGATGGGAACTTTAAGGAAATAATTACGACAAAATGAAGTCATAAGGGGTGGGACCCTGATCCAATAGGATTAGTGTCCTCATAGGAAGAGCGAGATCACTCTGTCTGGGCACAAACACAACAAGGAACATAGCTGAGATGATGTCTGTCTGCCAGCCAGGAAGCCCTCACCAAGAATTAAATTTGTCAACACCTTTATCTGGGACTTCCAGCCTCCAGAACTGTAAGAAAATAAATATCTGTTGTCTAAGCCACTGAGTCTATGGTATTTTGTTATGGCAACCCAAGCTAATAAAAATAGCAAGAAGAGTTAACATTTATGGAGCACTTATTATGGGCAAGTCATTGTTATAAGTGCTAGTGATAAGTGCTTCATACTTATTAACTGTGTTAATGGTAGGCACCATTATCTCCTTTTTTTTTTTTTTTTTTTTTTTTTTTTTGAGACAGGGTCTTACTCTGTCACCTAAGCTGGAGTGCAGTGGTATGACATCGGCTTACTGTAGCCTCCAGCTCCCGGGTTCAAGTGATTCTCCTTCCTCAGCAACCCCAGTAGCTGGGACTACAGGCGTACACCATGACACCCGGCTAATTTTTGTATTTTTAGTAGAGATGAGGCACCATGTCGCCCAGGCTGGTCACGAACTCTTGAGCTCATGTGATCCACCGTCTTTGGCCTCCCAAAGTGCTGGGATTACAGGCATGAGCAACCGCGTTTGGCTCGTTATCTCCATTTCACATTTGAGTAAACTGAGGTTTAGTAAGTCACCTGAGGCAATGCAGCTAATGTGTGGTAGAGTTGAAATTCAAACCCAGCAAAGCGCCCCAGAGAGCCTTCTCAGCATTTACACTGCTGGCCATTGAGATATTCATTGGAAAGTTCTGTGTGCTGAGTAGAGCTTCTCACTGAGCGGGGACCCAGGACCTTGGCCAGTTCTCTGCCAGTCAACTTATTTAGGCCAGGGTCAAAAGGCCTCATTCTCCCTGCATGTCCCCCTGCTGGGTGGCTTGATTTTTCCTCAGAGGGGCTGGAACCCTTCCACAGATATCACTAGAGTCCCAGGACCATTCCTGCCTTCTTTTTCCCATAAAGAGCAAGCATTATTCAGCCACCCTACCCTTGCCTGCACATTGAGATGGGAACTGAGAGTTGTAAAAAAGCTTTGAAGAACCACAGAAATAATTTTTTTTTTTCCTAATCATTTTGGTTCCATTTGCTCATTACCCATTTGAGAAAAACCTTGCAGAAAAGCAATTTCCTAATATGGCACTTTGGATATACAATGTAAACATTTTTGTCCTGGGACAAATAGGCTTGAGATTTGTTAAACTCTCCAGAGACACATTTTTCTTTCTATTTTCTTTTCTGTGATGTGATATGACATTATAGGGTGTTGGGGATGGAGGGGAGTCTTGTGTACTTACGCATTTTCCCATTGATTCTCATGTTATTTCAATTGTACATTATTTTCCCAGAAAGATTGTCATAAACCATTTGGAATGGCCATGCTTTTAATGGGTGCTAAAGATTTTTCTCTCTAGCTTTGTCATCATTAATAGGCTCTCCAAGAGGTTCATTGTCCCATGGTGAATCAGTGGTGAAACTCCCAACCTCCCACTCCCTCATTGAGCCACATTTACCCGACAGCGAGTCTTTCTTTCTGGCCCTGGCTTGAATTTAAGCTTCAAGATGGAAAGATCTGGCAAAAATCTGACACTAAATAGCTTTGTCTTGTCACTTAGTATTAAGTATTCCTCTGCCCAATGAAGTGCAGGTTGACTTGAAGCCAAAAGCTTATCCTGTGTTCTAGGGGTCACCAAACTCCACACCAGGTCTCAGAGCAAGTTCCAAAGGCAGAGTCCTTCCATTCAGCTTTTACATTCCTCACCAGCTACTCAATACCTAACCCAGGGCCCCCAGGGCCAGTCCTGCAGGACAGTCATGCATATGGTTTCCAAGATCCCAACCCCCTCTAAAGCCACTCTCCACACATTTTTCTAAGTCTTTTCTGCAATTTTCTGCTGCCTTTCTTCTGTTATTTCCATCTCTTTTTCTTGCTACTACTTGGTGGAACCATCGTCAGAAATGCATTCCCCTATGCTAGCTCTGTCACCGTCTACATGAGCAGTCTCTGGCGATGCATTCCTGTAATCTTCTCTGTTGCATTTTGTGCTAAGTGAATGGCAGCAGTCAGCTAGAAACTTAAGTGAATGGCTTAGATTGTAATTCCTACAGGTGGTGCCTGACATAAATCAAGGCCTCCCAAAGTGCTGGGATTACAGGCATGAACCATCACACCTGGCTGCTAAATAAATTTTAAAGAAAAGGATAGTCCTTGGGCACATCTTTGGCACCTTTACACAAATGTGTTATTTTCAGAGGAAACAAAAAAAAGACATAGTACAGTGTTTGTTAAGATTAATTCTAATACTTCTAATAGCAGTTAGGTATTGAGTAGCTATTAAAGATATATATATTAGGCTGGGCGCAGTGGCTCACAATTGTAATCCCAGCACTTTGGGGAGCCGAAGTGGATGGGTCACTTGGGGTCAGGAGTTTGAGACTAGTCTGAACAACATGGCAAAATCCCATCTCCGCCAAAAATACAAAAATTAGCCAGCTGTGGTGACATGCCCTGTAATCCCAGCTACTCGGGAGGCTGAGGCAGGAGAATCAGTTGAACCCAGAAGGCAGAGGTTGCAGTGAGCTGAGATCATACCACTGCACTCCAGCCTGGGTGACAGAGTGAGACTTTTTCTCAAAAAATAGATAAATAAAAATTAAAAAATATATATATGTATATATACATATGTGTATAATTTCATTTCATATTCTTAGTTTAACTCCACAGCAACCCAACAAAGGAAGTTGCGTAATTAGCACCATTTACAAATGCAGAGAAAGGTTAAGGACCTTTCCAAGATCATAGACCTAGGAAGGTTGTATGGAGAAAGGACATTGAATAACCAAAGACATTAAGACTTCTCAATCAAATGATGCCAAGCAAAAATTATGAAGCGAAAAGGGTCTGAATGGCAGAAGAGTTTGAGGGTGAGGCCAGCCAGAAAAGATAGAAGGAATAGGGTAGGAGCTTAGGATGGGGCAGTTGGAAGCATGTGGAGCCCATACTCTTCAACTCCCCCTACCCCATCTACTACCATATTGAGTCATCTTTGAAGATTGGTGACAACTGTGAAGTGGGCCAGAATGAGCTGGTGGGCCACAGTGCCACCTAAGCATTCATGGAGGGTATAGAGGGAAAACCACCATAATTCTCTTGCACTGGGTGACTCCCAGTTCCTACTGGACCTCTGGTTTCTCTTTCCTCTGAAATGCTAGCTCAGCCCCTTACCCTGGGTTAGCCCAGGCTTTCAGTAGCATTGATAAATGGCCCAGTGTGGAGAGAAAGGCTTCTACAAAGCCCCTCCCTGCTGAACCTTCTGGTAGGCCTTACTGATTTGGCCCTCAACTCATCCCAGAGAGCTGGCCAGGAATCACTCTGTTCACCAGCCTATACCAGCTGTTCCCGACCAGCTCTAACCTCTTTTGAATCATCAAGAGGACCATTAGGTGAGCTCTGTGAAAGTATGAGGGAGTAGTGAGAGCTTCCTGTAAAAATTCAGTAAGGAAGACAACCTGGATAAGCAAGAGAGTGTTGCCCTAGGAGTACAAGATGGTGAGAAAGCCCACACAGGCAGCTTCTTGGTTCCCTACAGAGATGATGGGAGGGACTCAGGTCTTCCAACCTAGCCAGTGACATTTCCCCTATCAGCCTCATCTTGAGAAAAGTTCCTCTTATTTTTCATGGGTGCCAAAATAGGAAAGCAAAAACATTTGCATTTCAAAAGTGCAATGTAAGGCAATTCTTAAACCAAAGATACAAATTTCTATCAATAAAATTAAATTTCTGTCTGCCGGTCTGTTATTGCATCATGAGAAAATAGCTGGATGGATTGTCACTATGTGCAGAGACTATGTTTAGGATGATCTGAGTTACAGCTATATGAAGCATGCACCAAATTCTTCAGGGAGAGGTCAGAAGTCATCCTCTAGAGAATTTGCAGGCCTTGATTTGCAATCAAGCTCTTTTCACAGCAGCAGTTCCATGTAGCTGAGTTCCATGGTGGATAGCCAGGGATTCATTTATTTAACTGCACCAATAAATCCTAAGCAGTCCTTAGGGAAGCCAGCCACTCACAAATAGTAGAATGTCAGCCACTGGGTGAGGAGGCTGGTGCTGAGAGGGGCTTCCTAGTAGCCCCCAACCACAGAAAATGAGAAACTTTCCAGCTCATCCACTGCTTCAGACTCCTCTTTACTTCTTCTATGGCCATTGGGCTTCAGTGGGAAAACAGAACAAGAGTTGGATGCTTGCTAGACACCCCAACACATGCCATTTAGGGGTAGGAGGAAGGGAGACTGGGAGAGGAATGCAGGAAGTAGAGGTCACATGAAATTATGGCTGCTCCAAAGGGGACACAGTATTCAAGGCATCACGGGAAGTATAGGAGCACAGACCCTCAGCCAGAGTCCCTCTCCTCCCAGCCTCACGGACTCTGGTTGGGCAGCCTGGGGGCTAACTGGTCTGCAGGGAGTTGGATAGTCAGTGAAAGCACTCTGCTCTCCTCCCACAGCCTGCCTCCAGGTAAATGTGTGTATTTAACTAAACCACTACCACAAAGGCTCATGAAATTTTCCTGGAAGCCAGTTAAAGCAAGGAGAGTCACAGTAGTAGATAGAATTAAGCCATGTACCAATTCTTTTTGGCTTACAAGTGCCGGAATTGCTTGTTTATACATTAAGAGCAAAAAAAAAAAAAAAAAAAAAAAAAAAAAAAAGACTGTAGTCTTTTCTCTTAATTGCTGTAATTATACTTGTGCCACCCACAAGAGAGGCCGTTGATCTCATTTCTAAAGGGCAATTGTTGTAGCCTGGCTCGTCTGAGAGCTTTACAAGGTTTTTCTCATTTTCTGATTACCACTGGCCTATTGAGCTGCCAGTAGAAATTTATTTTCTCCCTGGTGCATTTCTCCCTCCCCACACCACCACACCACCCCCCCACCACGCCTTTCTCTCTCTCTCTCTCTGTCTCTCTCTCTCTCTCTCTCTCATTCTCTCTCTCTTTCCCTCCCCCTCCTCTCTCTGCTGCTGCTGGGTAGTTACCAGGAAGAGCTCACTTCCTCCTTCCTCGGGATCAAAAGGGATTGCAATTTCTGTGATCAATTGTGTGTGGTTAGACATTCTCAGAATATCCTGAATGTGGAAGTACTCAAAAGCCCATAATCTGGATAATAGTGGTCTGTACTGGCCACATCCCTTAGGAAAGGCTCGAGAAACCTGGGTCAAAAAATTTATAAACAGTTTTTGGCTCATGTGCATTCTACGTTGAATTGGGCGAAGCATTTCCTTCGGGCTACCCGATACACAGCAATCTGAAGTATCATTGTGGCCTTCTACGCTTATCCTTGGAAGTCCTGCCTGGGTCCTTTCCCTGTGTAATCGTGAAGGAATGCTGTTCCAAAGACATAGGGTCAGAAGGGCGCAATAAATCAATCCAGATACACCCCTAATGAATGGCAAATTAAACAGCATTTGTTTTAAGTTCATAGGTCCTCTTGGAAGATGCCTTTTTAGTGCAAGTAAAATTCCTGGGTTGCAGGTATGAAAGGCTATGGGAGCGGGATGTGGAGGGCTCATAGTCTCTGGGTCGTTTTAGCCACAGTTTTTAAAAGTGCCAAAAATATCGCCAAAGTTAGTTTGCCCGGGTAACTCTGAATGTGCAGTGCTTTCTGCAGCCCTTACCCTGAAACGGAATTGTCTGATTGCTGTAGATTCTGGAGCGACCCAGACTCTTGCTCATTGGGTTCCCCCCTTGCTCATTCAGTGGTGCTGCTGGGCTGGATAGGGTGTTTTTGAGAATCTGCCATCCTCAAGGCTGCAAAGATGGAGCTAAAACAAATCTTCCAGTCACATACAATTCTAGCAAAATCACGGAGACATGGCCTGTGGCATTGAGAAGATTAAATTACTGAGCCCGCTGTGCCCCCTCCCCCAAGTAACTGGAATAAACTTGTTAGAGCTGCATCAGAAAGAACAGAATAGCCTTTAGTCTTCCACAGCCCCTAAGCATTTTGGTAATAAATAATAAAAGGTATTTATTACATGTTACAGTGACATTGTGGAATTCAAATGCAGTTAGCCATAACATTTTCTTCCTCAAATGTTAAAAAGAAAGAAAAAAGCATTAGGAGTGGAGAGGCAGGACAGCGGGAGCAGTGGCTTTAAAACCTGAGGAATGTGGTAAAGAGAGCCTTGTGTGTTTTTTATAGTCGTAGAATGGGGGTAGAAGGTAGGGGGAAAACATGGGCAGGAAGTCAGGGGATTAGGGCTGCAGGCCTGTCGGTGCCACTGTCTGACTTTGCTACCTTGAACAGGAGGAATACCCTCGCTCCATCACAGCTTCGCAGTTATCATCAGATAAAAGGGTTGAGAGCCTTCCTGTTTTATCAGCTGTTTATTCAGTTCTCTCAAAAGACCTCTGTGTCAGGCTTCCCTGAAGTTCATTCTTCTTCTTCTTTTTTTTTTTTTTTTTTTTTTTTGAGACGGAGTCTCGCTCTGTCACCCAGGCTGGAGTGCAGTGGCCGGATCTCAGCTCACTGCAAGCTCCGCCTCCCGGGTTCACGCCATTCTCCTGCCTCAGGCTCCCGAGTAGCTGGGACTACAGGCGCCCGCCACCTCGCCCGGCTAATATTTTTGCATTTTTAGTAGAGACGGGGTTTCACCGTGTTAGCCAGGATGGTTTTGATCCCTTACCTTGTGATCCGCTCGCCTCGGCCTCTCAAAGTGCTGGGATTACAGGCGTGAGCCACCGCGCCCGGCCGGTACACTCTTCTGAACCATGCTTCCTTTCAACCAAAAGGGGCCAAGCTCAGTCTGAGTAATGGGCAAGGGATGAAGAAACAGGCCCTGTGTTTCCCTTGCCTCAATTTACCGTGCTGTGGACTGGACAGCAAAGTCTTCCCTAGACTGACTCCCCACAACGCTACAGGAAGCATCTGGCCACAGAGGATAGTGGCTAAAAGCATAAGCTTGGAGTCACGTTTTTGGCTTGGGTTCTAGCCCCGGTCACCTGTAACCGTATGTTCCATTACACTGGGACCTTAAGCAACTTGTTTAATGTCTCTGAGCTACAGAGTCCTTATTTGGAAAATGGTATATCTAAAAATGAATGACAGGACCTAGCATAGTCCTTGACACATACACTCTCAATTAATGGTAGCCAAAGAAATGAGCAATAATAAAAATGTTTCCTAGGCCTTAGTCTTATACTAGTAACTAAGGGTAAATGATGAGTGGGAGCAGGGAAGAAGAGTGCCTTATTTGTATGCAGGAGCCTCTGGCAAGCACACATGAGCTGTTCTAGGTGCTGGCTGGGGAGGTACCGCAGCACATCTTAGGAACCATGCCTGCATTTAAGGAAGGACCGCAAAGGCAAGAAGCAGGAATGAGAGACCTCTTGGAAAAAAAGATGTGGATTTTACATTCACTCATTCATTTATCTAGCACTGAGGAGCTATTGCAGTTGTGGCTTTTGGTTACTTGTTCATGTGTTAGACCTTTGCTAGCAGGATAACAGAGATGAATGGCACCATCCTTGCCCTCAGGAAAGTGACAGTCTACAGTGCTAAAAGCAAACTGGCAGATACTAAGTCTGAGGAAGGTAAGCACAGGGAGCACGGGAGGTGGGGTGACTGTTCTGATTTGTCCAGGACTATCTTGATTTTAACACTAAAAGCCCACATTCCAGGAAGTCCCTCTGTCCCAAGCAGACAGACAGTTGGTCACCCTAGTGGGAGGAGCCAGAGGAGTGGCAGCGCCTGAACTAATCTTGCAAAGTCAGAGAGGGCTTCTTGGCAGAAGGGATGGCCTACAAGGAAAGTAGGAATTAGCCAGGCAAGGATGTTGATGAATTGGAGGTGGAGTGGGTCTTAATTAGAAAGAATCCCATATGCAAAAACCTAAAGGCAGGCGAGACAGTGAGGAAGTGGGGAACCCTGGGGAGAGAAGGTGGAAGGCCTTTCTTTGCTCTGGACAGTCATTGCTCTCCAAATGTGTTCCTCTTCTCCTTGATCTCTCCTCTGACTCCTGTTGATTGAGAATGTAGATCTGCAAAACTGTGGGAGATGCTGTCTAGGCAACTCTCACATTAGCAGGGAGAAAAGAAGGCGAATTTTTCCCAAGATCCCTTTCAAGTCTTTGATTCTAAACCAAGAATCCATACCATAAGGCCATCCATCAGAGAGGTGTTCACTCTGTGTATAAGATAAATAGCCTACACCTTCCCTATGTATTTCAGCCACCTTGAAGAGTGACACAAGTCATCACACAGTTGATTTGCCAGCAATGATGTGTCCATCACAAAGTGAACCAGCATGGATGTGTTTGCTGGACCACCACCAGCCAGCTGAGCCACCATGGAGATGCAAGTTTAATTATTTCGTTTTTCTAAGTGAGAAAAAAAAACCCTTTTCTGGTGAGGCATCACACCCTTTCCCATGCTCGTGAAGACCTAGAGAACCAGCTGGAGTCTGTTTTTTTCCCCATTATTCCCTAAATGTTTGCTGTAAAGAATGCTCTCTGATATGACTTGTTTCTGTCCTTTATAGAGCCTATTCTGTAAATAGGAACAGAATTAAATCAAGAGAGTACCTGTTTTGCTTTTCCCAGCACTTCTTTCCCAAACTGAGTCACTTTGGGAAAGGTGATTTCTAGATTGTTAATCCTTTAGCTATGTGTTTCATCCTCTAATATCAGGCTGGTGTAGACACACTGGGAAAAGAAATAAAAACTTAATGTCTTTTCTAAAGCCTCTCCCAGAGAAGAAAAGAACACGGGGAGGAAGGAGTCTTGACATCACTTAATAAAGCTTTATGAGTAACTCCTTTACTACCATAGATAACATTGCTAATGCATATTGCTCAATGAATGAAAATGTCCCAGGCTATACTTTACAGCAGGCAGAAAACTTTGAGCTGTCTTGCCAATGCTTTATACTAAGTGCCAAATCCTTATTTCTTTCTTAGGCATTTATTGTAATAACATGAATCATGATGCATCACTCTGGTATTCGTGTGGCTGCTCAGTGTTAAGTCCCCAGGACCTCCATGGAGTTGACTTTATTTGGTTTTCCACTTCCGTTTCTGAGTGAGAGCTACATGAACTCAGACGTGAAGGCTCACAGGAGCTCAAGTAGGCGGCCCTTTCTGTTGCTGTTTTGGTCTGCCTGTACTCAGTGGTTGTGGTATGTGCAGACCTGAGCACTTCAGGGGACATTCAGCTGGAACTATCCCCATTTCCTCTAGTTTCCATTAAAACAAGAGACTTAGGATGATGTTCAGGAATGCTCAGACAGTTGCAAACCTCTGGGGCACTTGGAAGAAATGTGGCTATTAATAGAATTTTTGAGCATTGACGTATATGTTTTCTAACTTCCCATACATAATCCTGAGAGTGGGGCTGGATGTTAAACCCTGGAAGTAGGGAGTTTCCAGAAAACCATTCAAGGTATCAGTATCAGGTTTCTGACTTGATGAAGAGTTTGGATGAGTGGCTTCTGTATATAAAGGTTAATAGTGCCTATTTCAAAGCCTAAATGGAATGCTGTGCTCATCTCCAACTTTGTGAATGTTCAATTGGCACAGTCAATTTATTCACTTTGAAAGTCTTAACCATGCTGGTGAACCAGCAGGAGTGCTGTTGGGAATATTTAACATAAGCAAAAAGGAAAGGTAATGAACATTGAGAGCAATTGAAAGGATGATCCAGTGAAAAATATGTGGCCTTACCTGAGTGTCTCAGCTGAGCATCAGTCCAGCAGAGCATCAATCACTTGCAGTGGCTGTGGTAAAGACAGTGATGGCTTATTCATTGATTTCTACAATAAATATTGTGCCTTCACTACATGCCACTTACTCTGCTAGGCACTGGAGATACCATTCTGGACAAAACCAGACGTGCTCCTGTCCTTCCAAGTCTAACAATTTGGCCCGAGAGACAGATATTAATCAAGTAGTCACATAAAAATAAATAAAATGTCAACCTTGACAAGGAATTGGACAAGGTACTATGAAAGGCCTTGACCTAGCTGAGGATATAATGATTGGGCTGAGACTTAAAAGATGATAAGTAATTAACTAGGATACCACAGGAGGGAAGAGTGCTTCAGGCAGAGGGAACAGCTTGTGCATATGAAATTGAGTGGTTCACCCAGTCATAAAATTAATAACTGGTAGATTCAGAGATGGCTGAAGAGCTCTAGGGGTTTCAGTTAGGAGTTCTACTAGCCCTATCTAATAGACCTTTTGCATAGTTCTATAGCTGTGCCGTTGGATACAGTAGCCATTAGTTATATGTGGCTATTAGCCGTTAAACTGTGTTTAGTGTGATGAGGAACTGAAATTTTATTTAATTTTAATTCATTTAAATATAAATAGCCAAATATGGCTACCATATTGGAAAGCACAGATCTGTATGAACCAAGTCCTGAGCTAGCCCAAGCTACATAGGGCAGAGGATTATTAAAGAGGAGAGGAAATAAATTTTTTTTTTTTTTTCTGAGATAACAATAAGCACATTGACCCCGGGGCTTCATTCATTCACTCTCACTCAAAAACATAAATTTATTGGGTACTCACCATGTGCCAGGTACTAGGCTAGATCTGGAGCTTCTCTGATTAACAAGACCAATCTCCCACTCTTGAGGTGTTCAGAGTCTAATGAGAGCAGAAACACTCACAGTAGTAATAGCAATACATTGTGGTTGAATTGGCAGGACTTTGCTTTTTTAGGGTTGCCTACAATGGGAAGAACTGAGGGATCATTCTTCTCTAATCCAACACTAGGTATGCTCAACCCTATAGGTAAAGGTCATGGTTTCTAAATCCCAACTGCTCCATACTCCGAGGTCTTCAAATAAAGAGGGAGGGTTTTAATATAACACACTACACACTTAAAAAAAAAATCTCCCAAATTCAGTATACCAGTATAAAAAAAGAGGTGGATTTGCTTTTCATATAGGCCTTGCATGCCTCTTCATATGTAGGGCATCTATTGCTGAGTTTGGGGAAGTTGGGCCCCACCAGTTGAAATTCTTCATAAATAGGTCATGAGACTTTTACTCAAGGATCCGGGAAGTGACATCAAATTTTAGTCAGACCCAAGCTGTATTTTCAAGGCTAAAAAGGGAGCTAATAACTTTTACATGTTTTCTAAAAGCACTTTCTCACAAGCAGTGGCTGTTCAAACACTTCAAACACTTAAACCTTCCTGCTATTACACACAGAATGCCAACAGTTATTACATCATTGTAAAAAACACTTCCTGATACTCAATTATACTCATTATGCCTAAATATTTAATTCCTGCCAATACCCAATTTAAATCGTCACTTCAAAATAATTTGTTTCCGATTATTGGGATCTACTAAATTACCTCCTTAAACCTATCACCTGAAAAAACATTACATGCCAGGGAGAATAAAGAGACCTTCCCCATTTCAAACTCAGGACACTTGCCCAGGGAGCTTCTCCTTATGGCACACTGGTTTCTACAGTGTGTTCTGGCTTACAGCTTGCCCCTCCATCTTGGAGACCCAAGGAGGAAGAACCCAGATGGTGTGCCCCACTGACCTCGTCTGTCAACAATGACTGTTCAGCAAAATTAGTGGGTGTGGGGTGTGGAGTAAAAAATACAGAAGCAGAGGCCTACTCAAAATACACTTAATGAGAACCATCTAGGGGGACTGGAAATCCATATTTTTAAAAAATATCTCAAGGGATTCAGAAATGATTGGTTAACAGACTAGAAAATACTATTGCATTCAATTAGTGTATTTTACCATTACATTTATGACATAATTTTCAGTGTGAAGTTTGTCAGTGAAGTTTTCCTCTGAATTAGACAAGTACCTCAGGACTTCTTAATACCAAAGTGACTCTCCCTCATCTGTATTATTGCCGATAGGGCATTGCATTTCCACCAACAATACTAACCTAAATTTCTCCATATGTTTCTTTTTTCATCAATGCTTCTTGCACTTCGTTTGTTGGTTCTGGGTTAAATTTTGCTCCTGCTAAAGTATATCCTTTGGTATTTCTTTCCATGAAGGCCTTAGTAGTAAACATTTTTAGTTTTTGGAAGTCTGAACGTATCTTTATTTTTGTATCATTTAAGAGTGAAACTTTAACAGGATATAAAAAGCTAAAATAATAATCGTATCCCATAAGCACAGAGAAGATATTATTCCATTGTCTTCTGGAATCCATTGTTGCTTATGAGAAGTCATCTGTTAATAATCTAATTATCTTTGCTTTAAAGGTAATTTGTCTTTTCTTTCTGATAAATTTATCTTTATTTTCATGTAGTGTAGTTTCAATGATATGTGTTTAGGTTCAGATTTGTGCTTAATTATCATTTTTGGATTCCATGTTCTTTTTCAACTTAAGGATTTATAATTTTCTTTAATTTTGAAAATATTTCTACCATTGTCGTCAAATAATACCTCTTGCCCACATGTTGGGTTGTTCATTGTATCTCCATGTCTTTTTATCTTCTCTTTTATATGCTTAATGTCTTTATCTTTTTGAAAATTGTTTCCCTGAGGGAAAATTAGTAAATTAGAGGTAAATGTTAGGAGGTCACTTTGCTGTTTCACTCATATATTCAGGCTCTAAAGTATTTTTAGTGACTACATTTTTCATTACTAGAACCTATATTTGCCATTAAAAAAAAATTCTCACTTTTTTTTCCAAGAACTTTTGCACATTTCTTTCTTTTTCTCATGAATATTTTTTAAATGCATATTAAAAATCTCTTTCAGATTTCTCAACTATTTCTATTCTTGTGCATTTGCTCAGTCTTTCATGGAAGTTTATTATGTACTTGTGAGCTCATCTTCAGGGAGAGTTATTTTTCATAGGGGGCATCTCTTTGAAGAGGTACAAAGTTTGCTTGTGGACCAGTTTTTATGTTAATTTCTCATTCTTGTATTATATAGGTAGCATTAATTTGGAACCTGCCATTGGACAGGGTGGTCTTGGGGTTTCTGTTTCTCATAAGTGACTTTCCCCTCTTCTGCAGTTCCACATACCTGACCTGGTGGATAGAGTTTTCCTAGTGTTTTATCAAGACAGAACTTCCCAGCACCTAGATTTAGGCAGAATTTAGGATCTAGCTTTACAGCACACATAGTGCTTTCAACATAAGTCCTGCATAGCTGATACTTCCCTAAGCCCTAGGAGTATTCCACTTCCAACATGTCTGTAAGAAATTTTATTTTCAACTTCCGTTTTGAGCTCTTTGAGTAATGATTAAAAGCGTAGAATCTAGATTCTGACCACTTGGAATTAAAATAAACAGCTCTGCCACTTACTAGCTGTATAACTTTGGGGAAGTTGCTGAATCTCTCCATGCCTTAGTTTTCTCAGCTATAAAACTGTGACAATAACTTTCTCATGGAGTTGTGGGGATCAAATAAGTTAATATAGGCAAAATACTGAGGATGGTGCCTGACACATAGCAAGCATTAAATATATGTTTGCCATCATAATCTTACTTTCAGCTTGCCTACATATTAAACTTTTTTGTTAATATATTATATATATAGGCATATGTTAACATATATTTTAATAGATATAATTTTGTTAAATATATTTTATTAGGTTATATATGCGTCCTATATATAGGTATATATTAACACATATTTTAATATACATAATTTTGTTAAATGTATTTTATTATGTTATATATGTGTCATATATTTTCTTTCATAATTTGAAAAATATGTTTTATATATGGATAGCATAAGATTTTCATTCTGTTTTAGAAATATGGCCTTTCTAAAGTGAGGGCACAGTGGTAACAAGCAGGATATGGGAAGCTTATATTATATTCAGTTGCTATATGCAGGATTTGGGGCCTCTGACTTCTCAATGGTTGAATTCTTTTTTCCTCATTAAAGGCTTGGCTGGGCTCTGCTATCCTTCTCTCCTTCCCATGGCTGTCACTGCTAATCTTCACAAATTCATTTTTATTTTGAAGGTCATGGAACTCCAGAGATGTTTAGATGTATTTGAGCTGGCAGGAGAATTATTTTACTTCATTCATTCCTGCATACAAAAGGTTTTTTATTTTGTGTTTTACCATTTTATTTGACCACACCAGCAAGTCTGTTTAACTGAATGTGGTATTTTCACAAGGAATAATGATCTGAGGAAAGGGGGCCTGTTCCCGAAAGTGGGATTGTAGATGCTAGTCTTGGCTCAGTTTCTGGGGTTTATTAAAAGAGTGTTTATAAAACCACTCTATTTTTATTTACCAAGAATATTAGTGGAGGAAAGGGGCAAGAAAAAAATGGCCTGGGACTCAAAATTCTCTGAGGATAAATCAATCATTAAGTAGATCATATTTACATGAATAACCAAGACTTGATGAGATGTGTCAGCCTACTCAGCTCCTAGCCACAGGTCAGCAAGGATTTAATGTACAATCAACCTTCTCTCATTCTACAGAAATAAATGAAAAAACTAGTCAACTAAGCAGCAGGCTGCTCTGAGGTTTCTTGAGTAGAAGGGTGACCTGTCTGTTCCCCTATTGATGCAATGAAGAGCACCACTTTTTGTGAATCCGTCTCTCCTTCCTTTCTTTCTTCCTTTTGGAAACCTAGCAATGGCTATGAACATTATGGTGACATATAGTTTATCAGAGGCCCTTACTATGTTTTCTTTTTTTTTTTGAGACAAAGTCTCATTCTGTCATTAAGGCTGGAGAGCTGTGGTGTGATCACAGTTCACTGCAGCCTTGATCTCCTGGGCTCAAGTGATCCTCCTGCCTCAGCCTCCCGAGAAGCTGGGACTGTAGGTGTACATCACCATGCCCAGCTATTTTTTTTTTTTTTTTTTGTAGAGACAGGTCTCACTATGTTGCCCAAGCTGGTCTCAAACTCCTGGGCTCAAGTAATCTTCCCACCTTGGCCTCCCAAAGCACTGGGATTATAGACATAAGCCACTGAACCTGGCCTCTTACTATGCATTAAAACACCACTTTTGGCAATAAAAGCCCCCAAAGACAATCCTGAACTTATGCAGGGAGTCTGACTGTGCACTCCATAAAATGGTGTTGAAAACTGTGTGAGCACACAGGCATATTTTTCGGTTTGGAGTTGAGAGAAGGGATGTATAGAGCCACAAAGGGACATGGAGCCAGAGCACAGTGAGACACCCATGGGCTGGGAATTCCTCTCTGCCTGGCCTTGTTCAATCTACAAATTACTAAATGGGTAGAGTTACTAATACAGGGCATGGATTTGATGTGTATAACACAAAAATGTTTCTAAAAAACAAGACAGAGTTGAATAATTCATTTATTCTGAGTTCTGTAGGTAGACCCACTGTTTTATCAGAGGGAATAAATACATGGTGGATAGAGAGGTTAGAATTAAAAATTTTAATCCCAGATGTGTCAGGCATCATTAATTCATTAATTAATTATCTCAACAAATACTTATCAAATGTCTACTATGTGTCAGACACTGTACCAGACTCTGGAGATATAATGAAGAACAATGCAGACACAGCCTCTACTTTCTTGGAATTTATAAGTTGTATGCCGATAACCAAATAATTTTGTCTCTCTAAGAGTCATTTTTTAATCTGTAAAATGGGGTTGTAGCAAGGACTAAATGAGAAAATGTATGGGAAAGTGCTTTATAACCGCTAATGTTTTCTGTATACTGAAGATCACACATACATACACACGCACAATTGTCTTCCATTTATTGCAAAGTATAATGAAAGATTAATGAAGTTGGATCAAAAAGCACATGACATAAATTAAATCTTTATATTTATCAAAAGGGGAGGTTGTGTGGAGACTTTCTTAGGAGTGAGTTAGGAACCTGAAGATGACTGAGGCTTCCCTCGAGAGTTTTTGAAGGCGCTAGATTATACATTATAAACGACCCTGAGCGTTTTTGATTCCCTTCTGTATGCACTCTTGGGCTTTTGGAGCAGTGCTCGGAGGATAATCTGAAAGGCTTCAAGGTCAAGGATGGAGAGAAGACAATGTAACAGTCCAGTCCAGCTCTGACCACCTGCAGAAATGCCTGGAGCAAGCTGGTCCCAGGAGAATCCTCTATGCCATCTCAGGAAGCAAGAAAAGGTTCTATGGAGGGAATGGCTTTTAATGGATACTTTGTGATTGGAGGAGAAAGACTGACCTCAACTTCTCTTTCTCCATGCTGTTTTTTAAAACCATGCCGAGGTGCACACTCTAGACAGAGTTGGGCATAGAGACAGGCAAAGAAGATCAGAAGCTCCAAGAGCCTTTTGTAATGACAGGCCATTGAGCTGGAGCCTTCACCTCAGCCATCTGTGGCTCCTCCTTCTTTTCTAGACCAAGGACACATGTCAAGTACTTGTTACTGTAGAAGAATAAAGGTAAGTGATGTGTTATTCTCTGAGGGGTTTAAATTATGACATCCAAAAAAGAGAAAGTATTGTGACACCAGAAACAGAACCAGAATGACAAATTAATATCATAAACCCATTCATTTCTTCAATTTCCACTGCTGCTACCTTTGGCGGAGCCACCTGAGGTACAGGCAAAGTCCTCTTTATTGATCTAATTTTTCTCTAGGTTTCCTCAAATGCATTCTCCATACAAAAGCCAGCAGTTTTTTTTTTTTTTTTTCCAGATAAGTTCAGATTATGTCTCTTTCCTGTTTAAAACTATTCCATGTCTTCTTTTTGCACTTGGAAGAAACCCCAGACCCTTTGCCTTGACCTAGAAGTCCCTTCATGATCTGGTCCCTAACATCTCATCAAAGGCATCTCCTATATGTAACCTCTTTCCCTATACCTCCATCCACACTGGCCTTTTCTTATTCCCTCAAATTTTCCAAACTTCTTTCTGCCTCAGGACCATAGCATAGGCTGTTTCTTTAGACTGGAAGGCTCTTCAATGGCTGATTCTTCCCCTCGACTCCAAGAGGCCTCACTAGCATCCTGACTTGGGCAAATCCTCCTCTGTTATCTATTACAGAACTCCGGTTGCCTACTTCAAAGCACCTGTCCTGAGCTGTAATGCATGCACCTGTTTATTTGTTTGTCTGTCTCTTGGAATAAACTGCAAGATCCAGGTAGGATAAATCTATGGTTACTCACCACACCCTTGCACTTGAAACTTAGGATGATGTAAAGAAATATTAAAGGAATATATACAAGTTTGACTTTCTCCTTAATTTTTCTTACAGAGAGCAGGGGTGATTGCATAGGGCATAACTTCCTCACGCCTCCCTACTTTTCCACATGCAGTTGCTTCTATCTGGGCTCCCTTTTACCCTTGGCTGATCTCCAAATTCCTACTCATTCCACTTCCAGAACCAACACCACCCTTTCTCCTTCTGTGAAAGCTTCTCTTATATTCTCTTTTTTGTGTCTTCACACTATCACATAGACCTCTGTTTTGTAATTATGTGTGTATCTTCCTGTACTCCTTCCCTTTCATTGTGAATTCTCTGAGGACAAAAAGCTTATCTTATTCCTCTTTCCATCTTTAGCCCTAGTGCAGAATATGATATTCACATGATATACACATGCATGGGGAGCCTACAGATTTTATATATGTCATAGAGAAGGGCCCAGGGAAAGCTGGCCACTCCTTGGCGGCGATGTCTGCCCTTGGTTCCTCTTGCTGAACAAAGGATGGTCTATGAACAGGAAGGATGGGATGCTCCCTCCCCACTGCCTGCCCCACTCAGAAGTGAAGGCAGCTTGTACCCAGGCCGAAATAGGGTTTCCCAATCCTTTGAAAGGAAAGCATTCTTCGGGCAGATTTTCAAGCTGAAACCATCCGGAACAAAAGCTGCTTCCAGTGGTGGCCGAGCAGACCAGTGCCCCCCTCCCTACGGCCCTAGTGCAATTACTGCCTAATGGGAGAGGGATGTGAAGTCTTCAGGTGAAACATTTCATCAGGGCCACTGTCAGCCAGTGAGACAGAGACCTGTGAGCTCACCAGCTGATCGTATGGGACAGTTAGAGGTGCTCAAGCAGCAGAGAAAGTGAGGAGGAGGAGAAGGAGGAGCAGCAGCGGCATACAGCCTGCCAGGTCCATTTTCACCACGCTTCCTTCCCCCAGTGGCCACCACTGGATTCTGTTTCCCCCATGGTTGGGAACTCGGGCCCTTGAAAATGAGGCACTGTTCCCCGCCAGGCACAGAGTCCAAGAGGAAAGCTCTTCGTCTTTGAAGGCAATATGAGCATCACAACTGAATGTCTTTTAATTAACTTAGGTCCACATTTCTGCCAGACTTCCCAACTTTTTTTTTTTTTTTTTTAACATTATCTCTCTTGACCTGCTTCCCAAGGACCCTCATGTTCTCCTGTCCATTTCATCCCTCTTCCCAAGGAGAGGACTGGGATACCCCAGCAACATTCCAGATCTTTCTATCTCTTTGCACGCTGCTGAAAAGCAACTGTTCGGACAACAGTTTCTGAGGTTCTGTGGAATGGAAGGCAACGCCTACCTATGCTCAGGGATAAATTGAAAAAATAATAAAAACAACTACTTCTCCTGAAGGCCAAGAAAAAATTCAGTGGAACCTGTGGGAACTTCAAATTCTGAGGGAGGCCTTTGGAGCAGTCCTGCATTTAGTAATAATCCTTGAGTCACAGCCGCCCAGATACTGCCTGCGGGTCTGATTTTCCTTTGAGGCCTTGGAGTATATACCCAGATGAACATGAGTTTAGAGTTTTCAAAGGTCCAGGTTGGCTAGTGAGTTGTCTATAAACTGGCTGCTGCCTAACAGAACAGGCATTATCTTAATGGTACTGATAGATCTGGAGTGTCACACATCATTAAAATAGCTGATTGATTAGAAGAAAATAATTAGCTTGCCCTGCATTGCTGGAAAGACTTTTGGCATACCAAGAAGGAGATATGGAAAGGATGTGGGGTCATCCATCTTTTGATCATTTGTTTTCCATCCAACGTGATGAAAAAGGCCCTGATAACCCTTAGGGAAGGGAAGGAATATAAACATGTCTTAGTTCTTCTCTGCCATTTACTCAGAGAGAAGCTATCTGCAGACTTTCTGGAGTGTGGTGTGTTTATTCCAGTTACATAGACACACTCCTTTAAATCAAACACACTGTTAGTGCCTTGGAGTTGTAAATCAGTGGTTCTTTTCAAGTGACTTGATAGAATGTGATATTCTACTTTCCCTTGACAGGATATAAACATCGAAACCTAAATATTATAATCAAGTCCAGCCATTGGCAGGACCGTGAAGAAGGACATGTAGATTCTAGTAGCTTTTCAATGTCCTTCTTGCCTTTCGTGGTATCTGTCTTCCTCTGGATGTTCAATAGTCATTCTCTTTACTACTTGAGAGATAAGTTGACAAACTTATTTATATTCAGGAGTGATGTGGTTTAAGGCATTTTTATGTTCATACACATTTGCACAAAGAACCTTGAGCCAAAGGGTGTCTCTGGGGAGGTATTTTGCTGGCATGATGGGCCTTCTCAGTACCCTGGAAATCAAGTTGTCAAACTTGCAGGCCATCAGTACTCTGATGATACTACACTCTTGGAGAGGCTGGGGGCAGAGTAAGCAGATCTGGATCACCTGGGGGCCTTCGGCTGACCCTTAGATGTACCTCCTGCCTCCCTCCACACCCTTTAGCCTCCATTATTACTTTAAAAAGCCACTGTTACAGATGAAAGCATATTATGCTCAGATTAGAAAATAAAATGGTGAAACACTGTTGGTCTGGAGAACAGAGTCTGAGTTTGGGAGTTGGCTGGAATTGGGCATTCTGACCCTTTTCAGGCAAGTGACCTTGGGCACATTACTTGCTGTCCCCGAAACAATTGAACAAGATTGCCCTGAAACTTGCATAAAATTAATGCAGGAGAAAATGCTTAGTCAGGTTGGGTGGGGTGGCTCACGCCTGTAATTCCAGCACTTTAGGAGGCCAGGTGGTCAGATCACTTGAAGTCACGATTTCGAGACCAGCCTGGCCAGCATAGGGAAACGCTGTCTCTACTAAAAATATTTAATACAAAAAAATTAGCTGATCTTAGTGGTGGGTGCCTGTAATCCCAGTTACTCAGGAGGCTGAGGCAGAAGAATCGCTTGAGCCCAGGAGGTGGAGGTTGCAGTGAGCCAAGATCATGCCCCTGTATTCCAGCCTGGGTGACTAAGTGAGACTGTCTCAAAAAAAAAAAAAAAAAAAAAAAAAAAAAAAAATAAGCTTAGCCAATAAATATTAGTTTTCTTCCCTTTTAAAATATAATCAGAAACTCTGAATTTCACCTGAATATAATTTGTTGACATTAACTCTTAAACAATTTGTGCAACATTTTTTACAAGATAACATGATTAACTATTTTTTCCTAAACACATGAGTAATGCATCTTCACTGCAGAAATTCAGGTAATTTAAAAAAAAAAAAAGAAAATCTATCAACTTTCCTTAGGCAGAATCACTCATTTTTTTAAAAAATTATTTTTCGATACATTTGCCCCTGCACTTCCCCACCCCCTGATCCTGGGCCTTTTTATAATGTCTGCTGTTATACTGCACCTTCTGACTTGTTGACTTCTTTTCTCCTTTAATACGTCATAAGCATTTTTCCATGATATTAAACATGCAGTGTGTGTGTGTGTGTGTGTGTGTGTGTTACAGTTGCTGCCATCACTGGACAGCCCATTCTTGGCAAGAGCTTGAGTTCTTTTTTGAATTTCTGTCATATGGCTGGATATGGGAGTAGGGATGTAGGATAGTGGTGAATTTTATCTTAGTTCTCCTTCCACTGACCAGAAGTTCCTTCTGCCTTCAGTGACAAAAGGCCACATTTCAAATGCAGTTATTGGAAAGGGTCCTTTGATCCCCACAACTGGCCCCAGGGCAATGCAGAGTTGTGGCATAAGTGGTTTTTGAATGAATAAATGTATGCATGAAGGAAGAGGCATACCATTCATTCAGAAATAGGGATGCTGGGTGGTTTTGAATTCTCAGCATGGCATTATCGGTAATTTTTAGCTTTTGTTTTTATGTTACTTCTCTGTGCCTCAGTTTCATTACCTGCAAGATAGAAATAATAATAGTCCCTACCTCATGGGGTTGACACAGTGTTACATGAACGAATACATGTGAAGTGACTTTCAACATTGCCTGGCAAAAAGAGAGTGCTCAATAAACCATAGCTCATCATCATCATCATCATCATTATGTGCTTTACAATATATTCCAACATTTTTTCAGTGAGCCCAGCCACTCAAACACACAATGATTTTTAAACATTTTTTTTTTTTAAAGAAAGTACACATAGGCATGAGAAGACAGCATCTTAGGACAGTAAAGTAAAACAGGATGAGGAGATTGGCTAGATACCAGGAAAAGGAAGTTCTAACAGAGACAGAAAGGTATAGAAAAGGAAACAAGGAAGGGAGAAAGGAAAACAAAGAGAAAGGAGGGAGCAATTATGGGCAGACCAGAATTCAGCAGAGGGAAGGGCCAGGTATGTAAGTTTGAAAAACGCACCATGGGACTTGACTGTGCAGTGAAGACTGAGACCCATTACTCTAGGACGTTAAGGAGGAAGCTTCACAGACCCTCTCCGGCTCCCTGTCCTATTACCCAGTCAGGAAAGGGGAAGGGGCTCGGAGTGGCGAGAAGGGAATAAGGGCAGGAATTAGAAAATGAGAAAATTGAAACATGGAAAGGTAAATTAACTCATGAAAGGTCTCTTGGCTCATTGCTGGCAACACTGGGTCTAGAACTCAGCTTTCAGGGTATCCGAATTAGTTCTCAATACTTCTCCAACCCTGTCTGCCAGTTTCTCTCTGTACTTGGAGACCTAAATACAAAAACTGACTCGAGAATTTGAAATCTATGCCTTAACTTTTAGGATGGCCATATGTTGAGGGAGGAACAAAGATACTGGTCAAAGTTTCCATCAATGACCTGCAGAAAATTGGAAAATATCAGGTACCATCACTTCCTCACTCCCCACAAGTCTTCCAGACCTCTCTCTCTTTGCAAAGAGTGGTCAGGGAAGGTTCCAAGCCAATTGCTTAATAAATTAATAGCTCTTATTCCACTGTACAAAATGTAAGAGAAAGAATCAATTGGTTATTTTGGTTTCACAGCAGCCAATGTGCACGTGTGACTTGACTGAGCAAGACTCAGACATTTTCTCCATTCCAGACTGATGGGCTTGGCTTTTGGAATTCCAGGCCCTTGCATGTAGATTGACTATAGGAGCCATGAAAACATTATTTGTACGTTTTTGGTTTTGTTTTTGCATTTGGTGCTACAACTTGCAAATAGTGGCCAGACTAGTTTAAACGTATTTCTTAATATATAAGGATATTTGTATTATTTTTCTGGCACTCATTTTACTGGATTATTAGATCAAATATGGGTGTGTGCGTTGTGAGATAATCTTTTATTGGTTGGTTGGTTGGTTTATAAACAATTGGGAACAAAGACTGGAAGCCAGGTAAGATAGTTGATGGAATGCAGTCTAGCAACACTTAGGCTGGTATAGAATCTAAGATTCACAACTCCTTAAAGAAGATGCCATGTGCTTTGAGAGTAGGGTCGGTGTCAAAATTAGAGCACTCTGAATTAGTCTAGTTTATGTTTTTAGAAGCGCTATTTTCTTCCCATGTCAAAACTTCAAAACACCTGAGAAAATAAGTAGGAAGGTCTCTGTGGTTATGAACTTTGAGTGAATGATGACAATTTTGAGATACGTGCCAAAATAGGAGAGTCTTCATTTTCCTCATACCTGTTAAGGTAGTGGTCTGGACTTGCTCAGTCCTACACTTGAAGCAAACGGAGGGCCTGTGGGAGCTCCCTTGAAGGAGGCGAGTGCTCTTTGTTCCCTCGTGGCCTCTGAAGTTACTCTAGAGCTATACAGCTCAAGGCCAGCAGATGGCGCGTGGCGTCAGGCTGCGAGATAGCGCCGAGACAGCATGGACGCCGAGAGCCTGGGAAAGCCAACTGTACCACGGGAATATAAACTTTAGTTAGGAATAGAAGTACGCTCATTTTAGCTGTTAGATGATTTGCCTGATACTCTGGCTCTTTATTTCGAGGATGTCTAGCTCACCTGTGAAATAACTCAGACCTCATTTCACTCATTTCTTAAACTAGGACTGGGTAAGGCTTACCATTCTCCTCTGCTTGTTTAGGACACTCTTGAGAACCTCCTAAAATGCTGTGGAATGGAACAGTGGGAACGACCACAAGTACATTTTGGGGAGAAGAGAATAAAAACACCATTCCTTGAGAGTGGAAATGTCAGAGGCGTTCAAACCAGAGCGACTCCATCTTGAGTAGGGGCTGGGTAAAAATGAGAACGAGACCTGCTGGGCTGCATTCCCAGGAGGTTAGACATTCTTAGTCACAGGATGAGATAGGAGGTCAGCAGGATTGGTATCACAAGATACATGTCATAAAGACCCTGGTGATAAAACAGGATGCCATAAAGAAGCCGGCCAAAACCAAGATGGTGACGAAAGTGACCTCTGGTCATCCTCATTGCTCATTATACGTTATTTATGATGCATTAGCAGGCTAATAAACATTCCCACCAGTGCCATGACAGTTTACAAATGCCATAGCAACATCCAAGTTACCCTATATGGTCTAGAAAGGGGAGGAACCCTCAGTTTTGGGAACCTCCCCTTTTCCAGAAAGCATATGAATAATCTACCCCTTGTTTAGCATATGATCAAGAAATAACCATAAAAATGGCCATCCAGCAGCCCTCAGTGCTGCTCTGTCTATGGAATAGCCATCTTTTTGTTTCTTCACTTCTCTAATAAACTTGCTTTCACTTTATGGACTCCTGAATTCTTTCTTGCACAAGATCCAAGAACCCTCTCTTGGGGTCTGGATCGGGACCCCTTTCCAGTAACAGAAGCAGATGATCATACAATCCTCTTTATTGTCCTTCCCCAGCCCACAACCAAGTTTCCTAGAATCATAGTACAGTTTCCTAGAAGGCCTACTGCTGGCATATAGTTAGAGATAACTGAAGACATCTCTTAGGTTTTGAGAATAGATTACTTGTACACTTATCAAGCAGATTTTAACTTAATCTAATTGTTGTCGGTTCAGCACCTTGACCTGGTGTCACTGAGCCTGGAACTTCTCCAGAGAATAAACTTCTAGTTTCCTAAACGAAGAGGGGAGGAAAAGAGAAGGGTGGAGGGATAATTGTCTGGCTGCATGGGGGTGGATGAGGGAACCTAGAGGTTAAACTGCTCCACCTTCTGCAGACCTTCAGCCAAACCAAGTTTCAGCCCCATGCTTCAGCCTCATTTTCTATAGTACTTAGTGCCTCTAAGGCCTGAATCTTTCTGGGGCTCTAAAGGGAAAATTGCTGTGCTTTTTATTATTAAAAAAAAATTTTTTTTCATCAATGTTCTCTTTAGTAGATACCTGTCATTCTGTTAAACCCCTGCTGTACATTTTCTTTGTTTCCCACATTGTGAGTTTTATTTTTCCAGGGCAGAAATTCCCGGCATCCCTTGCAGCTCCCAGGGATTAGGTCTGGGACCTATGTTCTACCAACCAAATACACCCACATGAAGCTCTGATTAGGAAGTCAGCAACATGTGGACACAGACTGGGTTCTGAGCATCTATGGTGCAGATGAAGATGATGGCAGGAACTGTGGAGGCAGTAGAATCCTCATCAATCCTCTTCTGGGTGAGATGCCAGGCTGTGTTCCTATGAGCTTAGCCTTGAGCTTCTTTTTTTGCCAGACCTCCCAATGAATCACCGAGCTCCTAATAACTCTCAGTAATTTCCTTTTATGCTCAAACCAACCCAAATGGTTTCTATAGTTTGCAACTAAAGGGGGAAAAAAGGAAGAAAGAAAAGAGACTAATAAATTTGGTCCATGAAAGTAAGGTCAATCTAAAATCTATAAGAATAAAAAATGCAGAATTGGGCTCAATGCAGGCAGGAAGACAGAAGGCAAAGTGTATTTTGTTATGTACAAAGTACTACATATGGTACAACATTCCAGTGCTGCCTTCCTAAGGCAGGTGCTATTTGACTGTGGCCACAACCCAATATGGAGAGAAGCTCCATGACGTGGAGCATTGAAACACTGACAAAGCCAACTGCTTCTTTATCTGCACCAAAGCAGCAGAAATAATGACTTCAAAGTAGCAACCTTAACCAGAAAGACCTGAAGTCCTTCTCCCATTATTATTGTTATCATTATTGTTATTATTTTGCAAGGCATGCCCACTGGACTTTCTCCCATTATTTAAGGATTCTCTGCAAGAAACCTTGAACCTATTAAAAAAGTTCCGGTTCAGGGGAGTGTTTCCCCATGAGAAGCTACGATTTCAAATTGTCTCAAAGAAGTAGCCGTTGAAGAAGAACTAGAAAAGGATAGATCAGTGATGTTGGAAGTAAAGGGGCAAGAATCTTCAGGTTTAAAGACTGTGGACACAGCATCTTTGACTGTGTCTACACACATACAATTGATAGGAAGCAAATAGAACAGAAGCCAACTAAGATTTTTAGGAAACCACATTGTCAAAGACACCTCAAGCCTGCCTGAAAATAGCCTATAATTTTTATTTTTAAAACAAATTCCAGGCCTCTAGACCCACACTAGCATGAAGAGGTCTGCAGAAGCTGTGTGTCCCTCAAGAAAGCAATTCTTTATTGCCCATCAAAGATGAATCCATAGGGGATCATTAACAAGAAGATCATCCCAGAGAGCAGCTTCTAGAATCACCAACCAAGTAAGTGTCATTGCTATCCCTATTCAGCAAGGTTTGCTATTTGCTACTCATTCAGGAATGCTGAGTCTATGTTTTAAACTGAAAGTTTAAAACAAAATCTTGGTTATCCCATTTTTTTCTTTACGTTTGTATAATTGGGAGTGGGTACTGGGAGACAGCTTGTCTTTGAGCTTTGGGCTTTGAGTAGCAATAGTTTTTTTTTTTTTTTTTTTTTTTTTTTAACAATTAGCATTACCCTTACTATTTAAGACAGAAGATTTTTCAGAACAAAGACCTCAAAATGAGAAGGAGTGTGTTCTGGACGTAAAACATTGCTCAGGTGTGTTAGCAAGGACTGAGACCTTGAAGGTCTCCAAATACCATTAAGAATCATTGTGTTATCCTCTTTCTCACCTGTTGGATTTGTTTGTTTGTTTTTACTTCTGATTGATGAACTGGGCGAAGAGAAGTGGTCTAGAAATGGTGAGAGTGGGTGGGTAGATAGGATACAGGTGGCCTCAAATGGAGAGTGGTCACCTGTGAACAGAAGCCATGTTGATCTCCCTGCACTGCCTCTTCTTCCCTGCTCCTTGCAATGACCTTTACCTGGACTCAGTCAAAACAGCTCTGTCCTTCTCCTTCCCAACCTAAAGCTTATAGTGCAGTTAATCTAGAGGTCAGCTGAAGTGCAGATTCAAGTGGCTCAAACCCCTTTGCAGGTGTAGGGAAGGAGTTTGGAACAGGGAAGGGGTAGGTTGGGGGTGAAGATGGGAGGAGCTCATGGCTTCCCTAATTAGCTCTGATTCAGAGCTCAGACTTCTGTTGTCATTTCCTACCCACAAGTACTGTATCATTCCTTTGGTTTCCTTCATTTCTATTCAGCCTCATGAAATAAAGAAATAAAGTAAACAAACAAGTAAATTAAAACAAGATCTTTATGGATGTGACAGAAAGCTTAGAAAGCCAAGAAAGTCTTCTATCCAGGTGATGCAAATAACTGTAAAACTTCAGACTTCTTGAACTACAAAGATGAATTCTGCCAACCCAAGTTCTAGTACTTCCTCCACTCCCAGCCTAATTCCACTGTTTCTCGGTTTCCTCGCTCCTTCTCTTTCTGTTTGACTGTTGGGAGTAATAAACTCAGTCAAGTCCTACTACTTGAGCCCATATTTAAATGCAGAACAATTTGGACTTCAATTTATTCTTCCCCCTTCTTCCAGAATCTGGTCTGATTTATCTTTTTATACTCTATAGCCTATTAGGGTTTTATAATAAAGGCTGTCCTTCTCTAAGATTTCCAGTGTAGCTATTATCCTTTAACCCTTTTGCAGAGTTAACAAAACCAGTTGTTATTTTTTTTGGTGGGGGTGGAGGGTGGTTGTTTAGCTTTTACTGATTATTAGAATGACTATTATTTCAGCAAAAAGTATTTATGAAAAAAAAAACTCAAAAATTTCAGAAAAGTACAAAGGAGAAAGAGAATAATCTGTAGCATCCCAAACTCAGTATATGTCTAAGGACAGTCTCTGTTCTCCCCTGGTCTTATTCATGCCCTTCTCTCTAATCAAGGAACAATTGGCTTGACTTTTCTAGCTTACTTCACTTAATTTTAGATAAATATATATCCTGTTTGAGATTCAAAGAAGCATTTGTCAGCATTAAGGGTCTCCCTTATCTTCATCCATGCTCACAATATGTGGCAGGTATCCTTCAGAGTTTGTGGTTTGGGATTATAGCTGTTTCCTCATTTCATTCATGATGGGGAGATTTTTTTTCCTTCTATTTTTGTTCCATTTATTGTTTTCATTGGATTTTTGGAAAGGGGAATGGCGTAAGTGGTTTTACTCTGCTGTCTTTAACAGGAAGACTTACTTTTCAAAATAATTACGTGTCTGCTTTTAATTTTCTACTTCAAGAAAATGTTAAGGAAAGAATGTATAGCATTCTAGTTAATTTTCAGTCGTTTAGGTGCCTGATAAAGAGAAGCTTCCCTAAAGAGCAGCCAGTTCTGTTCTGAAGATGGCCTTCCCATGGCACCAGTACCCTGGCTAGAATTTTCCCAGGGAGAGATGGCCTAGCTCCATGGGAGCTATCACCATAGATTGCCCATGCTGAGAGAACAGACCACAAATTACACCAGCTGCAGACACTTACACAGCGCATGTAGGGAGAACAGAGGCTGATATCCAGAGAACGAGAGGGGTTGTACCTCAGCTGCACAGCAGCAGCAACCTGCAGAGAAACACAACCTGCAAGTTTATACAGCCCTCCTCCTGCCTCCATGAGAACATGACAGAGGCATTTGAACCAGAGTAACTCCATCTTGAATAGGGGCTGGGTAAAATAAGGCTGAGACCTACTGGGCTGCATTCACAGGAGGTCAGGCATTCTTAGTCACAGGATGAGATAGGAGGTTGGCATAAGACACTGGTCACAAAGACCCTGCTGATAAAACAGGATGTGGTAAAGAAGCCAGTCAAATCCCACCAAAACCAAAATGGCGATGAAAGTGACCTCTGGTCATCTTCATTATTCATTATACATTAATTATAATGCACTAGCTTGCTAAAAGACACTCTCACCAGCACCAGGACAGTTTACGAATGCCATGGTAACATTCGGAATTTATCCTACATAATCTAAAAAGGGGAGGGACCTTCAGTTTCGGGAAATCTCTGACCCTTTCCTGGAAAACTCATGAATAATCCACCCCTTGTTTACAAATAATCGAGAAATAACTATAAGTATACTCAATTGAGCCGCTTATACCACTGCTCTGGCTATAGAGTAGCCATTCTTTTGTTCCTTCACTTTCTTAATAAACTTGCTTTCACTTTACTGTATGGACTCACCCTGAATTCTCTCTTGCCCAGAGGTCCAAGAACCTTATCTTGGGGTCTGGATTGACACCCCTTTCCAGTAACAGATCCATAACTTTTCCATTATCTAGACATCGTTTTGGGAAGAAGGACGGAAGGGGAGACCTATAGAAAGTAGAGAATAGACTCTGATAGGGAGTTTCAGCATCAAATTGAGTAAAGTAAGCCCTCTTCCCCTTTTTTTCACCCTGGAAGAGACTGTAACTTAGCAAGTTTATTTCCACCATCTGTAGAAATGAGAGCTTCAGAGCAAGATTAAATCAGTTATAGAAAATAAATAAGCTACTGTTTTTGTACATCTGATTTGCAAGGTGTTAATCTTGACCCTGCAACATCTGCGATTTTAGCTTCATCTTTCAGCAAGAGGCAGCCTGCTAGAAGGAAAACTGTTCAGGACTGGGAGTTGACCTTGGGTTACTCCTGGCTCTGCCACTAACTAGTTATGTGATGTTGGTTAAGACACTTAGTCTTCTACTTCGAAATTTCGTCAACTCTAAAATTACAAGGTTGGACCAGATCCATGATTTTCAAATGTTCATGGCTGCAGAGCCCTTTTGTTAAAATCTGACTTAGATGGCCAATATATAAAACAGATACTGTTGGAGTTTCCTCTGGCAAAATGGGAAGTAGGTGTCTGGGACCACATATGCTAGAGGGCCCCTTGGGCTCCCTAGAAAGTCCCTAAATCACCTCCACAGAGCCCTTCCCAGCTATGCACTTCGAAGACCAGTGAAGGCAATGATTCTCTGGTCCTTTTTGATTCTAATCCCCAATGATTCAATGTCTGCCCAAGGCCAAGAGTGACTGACAGCAGCATGAAATAATCTGTTCCATGGTCCATGGGCATCTGAGGAGATTGGCGCTACCTTGTCCTTTTGTAGACAAGGCAATTTACCTTAATGTTAAAACAAAAAAAATCCAGCACTTCATGGTGGTTGGGGGTTCTCTTACAACCGAAGAGGAGGAGGAGGAGGAGGAGGAGGAGGAAGAAGAAGAAGAGGAGGAGGAAGAGGAGGAGGAAGAGGAAGAAGAAGAGGGAGAAGAAGAAGCAGCCTGAAGTAACCACAAACTAGAAATTGGGTCCCCATTATATGACTAACATGGCAGAGTCATGTCCTGGATCCACCATTTAGTATGCCAGGTACAGTGTATGTCACCTCATTAGTCCTGACAACAACCCAAGAGGTATGATCCTCATTTTACAGATAATAATGCTATATAGCAGGTTAAGGAACTTGCTCAAATATCATACTATTACAGAGAATTGTGACTTTTAAAAAAACATTTACTCCTTCCTAAATGAGATGCCCATATTTATAATCAGTTACCAAAGCCATGGAAATTTCTCATCTCACAGAATCTACCATTCAATGACTCTTAGAGCATTTTTGCACATGAAATGGACAAGAAAAATGTTTGTGACAATCTGAATTTTAAATGGAGATCAAAAGTCCTTGCAGCAGTGAAGAAAAAGCAGGCATCTTTCCTTCCCTTTCATGCACTTATATTTTAAGAAGTTCAGTCATTCCAGTCCATGCAGAAAAATACTCTCAAAGGAATATTTACAATGTGGATCTTATATTAAACATTTGGTTTTATGTACTTAAATATTTATAAAAGCATACGTTGAATAAATTTTAGTCTACAAACTGAAGTGTTCAAAACATATCAATTTCCTCATTTCTTTAAATCAATTTAATTTTCTGACTCTCAGCCTCCATCCTTCAAAGATGGTAAAAACATCTACCTCATCCTTTTGGGGGCCCCCTCTCCTTCCCAAAACCATACCACTACCTGGAAAGCTTGCTCGGGATGAGGACAATTGAGGAAGGAGCTCTAACCTCCAATTTTTCAAGGTATCACTGGCATCCCACTGTGAAGCCCACAGTGTGCCCTGAATTTTGGTGGTGCCAGTCTGTGGTTAGAAGGCTTTGAGGAAAGTGCCTCCCTCTAGACGCCCTGAGGACCATCTCCTCTGGGCAGGGCTAGCTTTATGCACAAGTGACATAGGTAGTCTCACAGGGTCCCCTGCTCAGAAAAACCCTGAGCTTGTTTTAGTGCTCTTCTGTTGAAGTCCTGAAATTTGACCAAAAGGTTCCACAGTTTCATTTTGCATTGGGCCTTGCAAATTGTAAAGCTGATCCTAAAACTGATGGGTTTAGTTAGCACCTCTTCTGCTTGCTTTCTTAGAGGGGTCTGCAGCCTTCCTCCTCTACCCTGTTAGGCAGAAGAGCTTCTCTCTCCTCACTTTGCCCTCCAGTGCCTTTGCCTCTCTTCTTTGGAGTAGGGGGCACTTAACATTATCTCTTCAAGGGTCTGAGGCTTTTACAAAAGACAAAAATAGTCACAGAGGACTTCAGGGGTTCCCCCTTCCATCCTGCAAAAAGTCCCTGAGGCAAAGGAGCATACAAGGAACTGGTTCCTACTTGAAATCAGCAAAGAAGGAAAAAGATGTGTGGGGAGAAAAACCATATCTTAATATTTCAATAAATTGTTATACCACATATGTAGTTGTGTTTTAATTAAGTTATTTTATAATCAGTTTTGATGACTTTGTCATATGAAATTGGTCTCTAGAATAGAACCCCAACACATACTGCTGTACCCGTAAAAAGCAAGGACACAGAGACCTCAGCAGGGTGTTGCTATGAGTAGAGTGAGCATATGTATTATAGCTCAAACTGGGACACATGTGAAATAGGAAGGAATTGCTAACAATAATTACACCAGAGCAGTAAGAGTGAGCTGAAACCACCCTGGGCAAACTCAAATATATGGGCACTCCACCTATAAATAATAGAGGCAGAATTTGAACGTGGGTCTGTGTTACTCCCACTGTTGGGATATTAATTAGGATAATCTGTAGCCAGCTCAACAGATTGACCACAAGTGCTGTATTCCACATCCATTCTGTTGTTTTGCTGTTGACATGGCCTGAGAAAGGCTAGGTTCACAACAGGAGAATTTTATTCACGAGAAACCCAGGAACCGCATTCCTTAGTTGTAACCGGCCCGAGCTCCAGGCATGAATGAGGCAAGTTTCATCTTCAATATTTACTGAAAACAGACGCTGAAGTTTGAGAAGCAAATGTAAAGTGCTCATTCCAAAGCCTCTTTATATACATGTTAAATCAGTTTGTGGGAAAGAGACCACAGAGCTTGTTTAAACATTCATACTGATGACACAACTGTTCTGAAATATGCAGTTTCTTGTAGTTATATGTGGAATTAATTGCATATGGAGAAAGTCATCTTTTGAAACTGGCTAAAAGGAAATAGTCCATAACTCAGTGATATCAACATACACACCACTGTGCTGGGGACTCTACTTCACTTTTTTTCTTATCTCAGCCACTGTCTGAAGACGCTGTTTTCTCACTCGAGGCGTCATGACTCAGCTATGTAGCTCTGTCGAGAGACAGAAAAAAAATATCTGGGGCCAGAATGGAAGAGATAGCATTTAAGCACAACTGGAACTGTTGTGACCCCGGATTCTGCAGTGCAGCTCACTTCACCATGTTGCCGTCGGCGGAGAAGTCTAGAAGAGTTGGTTCCTCTCTGCCCTTGAATTCCATCAGAGTCATGTGGCAAGTCATTTGGAAGTAGATTTTCTCCCTTACCACACAGCACATTCCAATAGTCATTTTTAACTGAATTACCCCAAATTCTTAGCAGGGTCTCCTGTTAACCACAAGCAGCTAGATAGCTACGTTTAGACAGCAATGGCTCCTTATCTTCTTCACGCTGAGGGAAATCAGCGGTCCTTTCCTAGTGGCGGCTTGATGTTCAGCTCCTCTGGGATGGAATCAGACCTCCACCACAGCCCTCAACCACAGGGAGTGGGACTCCCCCATATGTCTTATTCACAGCAGTAATCACACTTTTAGTACATCTGTTGTTTTAAATTTTCAGCCCCATTAATTCTTCCCTTTTAAACAAAAAGATATGAGGAGTTGAGAATCTCCATATTCACTTTGAAGTCCCCTCACTTAAAGGGGAGATTTGGGGGAGGAAAATTGAGACATGAGGCAATCCTGAAAATATGAATAAAAGAATATAAATATTTCTCCAGCCTCTCTAGTCTTCATTAAAATACATAAGAGGAAGAAACTGGTTTGCCCTTCTATATTTAATTTGGACTCTAACCTCTTTGAAAATTCAGCAGTATGATTAATTTTAGCTTATCTTACAGAATGACTCTTCACCTATAAATAAGTCTATTCATCTTCAGAAGACCATAAATATGCCTCCTGGTTTAGAGCTATTTTTAAATATCTCTTACATATAATTGTAATGAGATCTGTTTCAAGGACAATAGCTTAGTATCAGTTACATTTCTTTTATGTTCTGTTAGTTTCTTGGTTGGGAAACATGCAAAAATGAGCTTACTTGGATGAATATGAATATTCAATGTTAAACAGAGCAATAAAGACAAAAGAGAACCTGATATTTGATCTAACAAGACTAAAAAGAGCAAAATAAGAGGAGAAGAGAAGAGGAGGAGGAGGTGGAGACAGAGAAGGAGAGGTAAAGAAAAAATGGAAGAGTTGTAGGAAGGAAAGGATAAAAGCTTGGGAATTTCAAATTTCAGGTAAAGGTGTAGAAATTTTTATTTTTAATTTCTTTCTATGTTGTCCCACATAATATTGGAAAATAGGTGGAATATTGAGGAGAGAACAGGACAGGCATTAGAGGTTCTTTCCCTACCCCTTCATCAGCTAAGTGCCTGATTCTCCACTTTTCTATGTCTCAGAGTCCCCAGACTCAAATGAGGTTTGCACACCCACACAGGAACGTGTTCTCTCTATACTCACACACTAAACATGGCATGGCATTATTGGATGTCTTGAGGCCAACGATGTCAGAAGTTATTTTCAGTATAAAGTTATATACAAGTAATTAATAATACTTATAACAATCATATATGCTTCAAATTGGTGATAAAAGCAACCTGGTATATGAAAAATGACATACTTGGCTATTAAAAATTATATTGCTACAGAAAAAAGTTAAGTATCTGGTATTTCTAGGGCCACAATTCATTTCTTATATTAGAACTCAAATCTTTAAAATAAAAACTCACACATGGGGAATTACACTTGGGACTTTACACATGGGAAATGAATGATCAACTTTTCCTTCCTAGGTCATCTCCCATCGGAATAATACACTTTCCACTCTATAGAAGACAAAGGACTTGCTTTTCTCCAGAAAAATATCTCCCCATTGATAAATAATGAGCAAATGCAGAACACTTAAGTAGTGTTCCCATCAGTAGTGTGAACCCTGTCAGCACTAACCAGCTGGTCCTTGTCTGTTCTGCAGTCAAAGAAAACGGGAACTCAGTGTGCATCCGAGTTCCCAAGGAGGGGAGGCTACGATTTGCCAGGTGTGAGCATGGGCAGAATGCCCAGTCCCAGGTCATTTTATAAAAAACTTTGCTCAGGCATGGCCAACAAAGCTGTGGCAGTCCTGAGGAAGCAAGAAAAAGACCGTCATTGCTATTTCTGCAACATGCTTACACCCTCTGCAAAACATCCTTGTATTTTCTTGAATTGGTAAACAAGAGTTCAGAGAGCAAGTTAGAGTCATGAATGACAGTTGGAGTGGTAGGCAATTTAATTGTTATGATTTCTATCATTCATCAAATCAACACAATTATTTCAGTAACCAAATATACATTCAGAGAAACCAAGATTATAGAAGGCAGGTGTGGTGAGTGAAGAATTAGCAGATACCAATTTGCTTCTATTTGCAGAATCCAGGAATCAGGATCATATTTACTAATATACCTTGCAGGCAAAGCTTTTAGGTATTTTCATGTAATTGTTATGCAGCAAATCTTGGGCAATTCATTTTATGTTTGTCTAACCCAGAAAGGTAAACTGGAATGATAGTGTTTTTCTGAATAATTTGATCCAATGAAATAATGACCTGGAGTCGCATGGTGATGTCAGGGTTCTTGCAGCTCACGCCTTAGAACCGAGTTACATGGGAGACCATGTTTGAACAATGTCCTTTAAGGAATTCAGTAACTAAACCCCACTGGACGGGAGCCAAAACAAGCCTGCTTAATGCCAAATTCCACTATAGTGGGTCATGTTATTGGATGGCTCAAATGAATCTGGGCCATGAAAAAGGACCTCGCTCCCTCTATAGTGAGTTTTTTGTCTGAACTATCCAGATAATTTCTTCATTTTTCAACTTTCATTTTTCTGCGTGGAGTAGAAAGTCAGCTCTACTTACTTAGTTTTGTCTTTTGTTATAATCAAATCATTACCTGTAATTCTCAGAAATCATCCCCATAAAAATAAGTAACTTTTGTATATTTCAAAAAGAACCACCTAGTTCCACATGGTTACTTATTCTTTTATGCATTTATTCATTTGTTCATTGTGATTCATTCAGCAAATATTTACTGGACAAACACAATATACATTATCCTTATGTATCATGCCACTTATTTGGGAATCTCTAATTAGCAGAAAAATATTTCAAATATTAAGAAGCATCAGGAAAAAGTAAACAGTTTTTGGAAAAGTTCTCCTGAAATGCTATGTTTCTTTAAAAACAAAAAGTTTAACCTGCAAAACAAGTGTATTATTTGAAGTTTACACAGCACATTTTACCGGAAAATGTTCCAAGCATTAACATTTAATCTTACCAACATTAGTCCCAGAAAAAAACCAACCTTTTCTTTCTTTGAAAACTGGAGAAGCAGAGCTGCAGTTTGCAAATTTTCCTCTGTTGTATGAACTTTTAGATCTAGACCACTTGTCCCTTACTAAATTCAAGTCATTCTGGAGAGCTCTAAAATATCATGAAAGGAGGATACACAAAAAGTAGGGTATTCTTTCACCCCACCCCTCATTTCTATTTTCCCAATACCTTTCCCTAAACCTTATCAGCCCATTTGAAAAAGAAAGTGATTTATATTTGAAGATAACCCATGTGTTTTGGATCTCTTTTTCTGCTATGATATTAATCATTTCTTACTTGCATCTTGTAAGAAACAACAAAAAATAACAAATAGATATCCTCCTGCCAAATGAAAAAAAGTTCTATAACCTAAGGTTCAGGATGAGAGAAGTTATATTCTTAGGGTACTAAGGTTTAATAATAGATTTGTGATCATTTTGAGTTCTTTAAATACCGTCTGCAGTGACCTGACAGCAGGGGGTTGAAGGAAGAAGAGAGTGGACAGTCATAGTTACATGAAAACAAAGCTACAGGGCTCAGTTGTGGTTTGTCTGGTTGTGTTCCTGCTCTCATGAGTGACATTTACCCAACTCCAACTCTTCAGAAGGGGCCCAACAGAGGACAGACAATCATCCATGCAAAGGCTGTAGGAAGAGTCAAACACCTGGTGAGTAGATGAACCAGATGATCATAAATTATTTTTTAATTCCAAAGTTGTATGAATCCAAATTAAAATTTTTAGGTTTTGTTGTAGTTTTTAATCTTTTGTGTGTGTGACAGAGAATGTAAAACAGAAATCACATACAGAAAAGTACATAAACCAAGCTACTGTGAAATGACCATTTAGGTCAAGAATAGAACATAGTCATCTCTGAAGTCTTTCCACGACCCTTACCAATCTCATGCCCCATATCCTGACTTTTATGGCTGCATTAGTCCATTCTCACATTGTTATAAAGATACTACCTGAGACTGGGTAATTTATAAAGGAAAGAGGTTTAATGGACTCACAGTTCAATGGCACAGTTCATGGCTGGGAAGGTCTCAGGAAACTTAAAATCATGGTGGAAGGGGAAGCAAGCATGTCATTCTTCACAAGGCAGCAGGAGAGAGAAGAATGGGCAAAGGAGGAACTTGCCAAACACATAAAACCATCAGATCCCCTGAGGACTCATTCACTATTACAAGAACACATGGGGGAAACCACCCCCATGATTCAATTACCTCCACCTGGTCTCTCCCTTGACATGTGGGGATTATGGGGATTAAAATTCAAGATGAGATTGTGGGTAGGGAACACAGCCAAACCATATCAATGTTAAACTTTTCTTTTTAGATCTATCACTATGCAATCAATATAGTTTAATTTGCATGTTTTAGAAAAAACCTTATATAAACAGAACCATATACTGTGTGTTTTGCTATTTTTGTTCTACCTTATGGTTCTAAGATTGACCCATGCTGTTAGACATAGTTGTCCTTCCTTCATTTTTGTGGCTAGACCCAGATAAGTTCTGATAAATAAAGGCTTAGGCAAGTCCTGAGCCCCCTCGGCTGTTACTTCATTGGTAATTCAGCAGGACTGGTTATTCTGTATGTAGGGTTCTGTTGCAGAGAACAGAATACTCTCTAGCTCATTTAGGCAGGTAGCAATTTACTACCTGCTTTTAAGTGATTTTAAGATTTTAAGATTTTAAGTGGCATAAAGAATTCTTGGAAGAAGAGACAACACAGCCTATAGAGTGACCTTTTGCTTACCTTCCTTTGCCCTGCCCAGCTACACACAGTACTGGACACCAAGGGTGCTGCTGCCACTCTAGGATCAGGGCTCCTCAGGCTCCAGCACCATATTGCCACTGCCTTGATCACAAAGCCACTGCAATCAGAGACCCTCTTGATTAAAAGGTACCAGGATTATGAAGCCACTAATGCTACATACTCCAGAACCATTCTATTCCTGACACAAACTGCACTAGCAAAAATGGATGTCCATTGCCTTTCTCTTGAATGCCCATGCAAGGTACCTATGCTAGCAATCAAATCTCTGCTGACATTGCCAAGAAGACCAAACACCCTTATAACACACCTGCCAGCAAAAATGGCAAAAGCAATATGAGGATATTTGGTTTGCAAAGTCTAAAAACATATGGGACTTTAGATGAAGTGTGTGAGAAAAAGTAGTCTTCATTGTATATCACAGCAATGGCTTTCAAATTTGAGATCAGAACCCATCATTAGCAGATCATGAGAACATTAAAAGAAACAAAATAGAACAGAATAGAAAATATCAGAAGTCATCAACTCAGTAAGCACAAGTATTATTTTGTAGTACACATATGTGTATACTGGATTGCAATATCAGATGTTTTTCTTACAGTGGGTTGAGTTCTTTAAAAAGTTTAAAAGCCACTGCACTAAAAGGAGGGTAGAATAGGTATTGAGTGCCCATCAACCATATTCACCACAATTCCTCTTATTGAACATAGACTTCAACTGTTGAACATGTTCAACAATGAGACTCTTGGCAGATCTTGATGGCTAGTGTCTTCTAACAATCTACTTTGGAGCATCTTAGTGGTCTGGATCATCCTTACAGCCTGAGCAATTCAGAAACACAAGACACAGTGCTGGTGGCTTGGATCAAATCCTCTCCACAAATGTCTTAAATTCAGCTAAGATCACTTAAGCTCCAGAAAAGATAGGATTTGGAAGTCTGTGTGTTGCCAGTAACTGGTAGAGTACTCGGACTGAGGACACAGATGGTTGTGTCTACCTGCCTCCCTTTTGAAGTCATCCTCCACAAGTCCCTTTGTGAGCTTTTAAAAACACAAACCTGATTATTTCACTTTTGTTTTAAAGCATTTGAAATATTCTTTGGCTTATGGCAGTGATTCATAAACTTGAGATGCTTGTTAAAATACAGATTCCCAGATCCTCCTTAGGGATTCTAACTCAATAACTTCAGGATGAGTCCCAGGAATCTGTACTTTTAGTGAGAACCTCTAGTGAATAAAAACTGGACTACTAAGCATGATCAAAACAATTTGTTCCACACCAAACTGGCCCACCTACATTTTTCCATTCTGTTTCTCCCTCCCCACCACCAGTCTCTCTTCTCTTACCTTCTTGTTGCCCTCCCTCTTGCTCCCATGTCAAACATCCTTACCCTCCCCTCACTTCCACCCAAAGACAAAGAACTTACCTTAAAGAACCTAGCTCCAATATTACCTCTTTAGGAAACCTTTTATATGCTAATAAAGCTTTTTTTGATACTCCATATATTTTATAATGCATTATAATATTGTGGTAATCACATTAAATTGTAATTATTTGTTGACATGCCATTTTTCCTTACTAAAACTAGGACCGCATTAGGTACAATCAGTGTATCTTAAGGTTGTTTTTTTTTTTTTTTTTTTTTTTTGTCTTGCTTTTTTCCCCAGGCTGGAGTGAAGAGTACCATCTTGGCTCACTACAACCTCCACCCCCCGAGTTCAAGTGATTCTCCTGCCTCAGACTCCTGAGTAGTTGGAATTATAGGTGCCTGCCACCATGCCTGGCTAATTTTTGTATTTTTAGTAGAGACAGGGTTTCACCATGTTGGCCAGGCTGGTCTCGAACTCCTGACCTCAGGTAATCTGCCAGCCTCGGCCTCCCAAAGTTCTGGGATTATAGGTGTGAGCTACCACACCCAGACATCTTATTTTTTTTATATTTCCAGTGCCCGGCACATGGCAGATGTATCAACAATTTTTATTTAATGAATGAATGAGTGAACAAATTATATATGGATGAATGGTTGGATTGATGGATGGTTAGATGGATATAACTGCTTCTCTAAAATATGGAATTAAAAAAATATTGGTCTACAATGGAGATTAGGACTGTTACAGCTGGAACAGCTGATCATAGTTGCTGAAGCCTTTGGAAAACTAAGTGCATATGGGTTAAAACCAGGTTCCATGAAATTCAATGTTAGCCATCAATAATGTTGAGTGTGGAAGGTGGAGGTTTGATTGGGAACTGAATATTGGCATAGTATCAAAGTATTTCCCTGCCAAATACTTATCAAGAGGAAAAACATCGAGTTTATGATGGAGAAACTTATTAGACGTCAATTTGATCCAGTGAACTGCTGTTCACTGGTGGAGGGAGAGCTTGACCTCATGTGTCTTTTGATGTGATAGCCCAAGTAAAGTACAGCATCAGAGCATTCCTGCAAAGTAATAATGGCCTGATTCTGGACATGAGGAATCATCAGATATACTTAGGTAGAGGAATATCTACAGAATGAAGAGATAGAAAGATTGAAGAACTGTTCCAGAATGAAGAAGATTTAAAAATCTATGACAATTAAATGCAATGCATGATCCTGGGTAGACTCCTGCACAAGAAAATAAAGAGATATTATTGGGACTGTTGGAAAAATTTGAGAGTGTTCTGTTAATTAGATAGTAGTGTTGTATCAATGTTGACTTCTTAATTTGGAGGGTTGTAAGGTGGTTATGTAGGAGAATGTATTTGTTTTGGAGAAATACACACTGGAGGAACGGGGAGTGATTAATCATCAGGTCTGCAATTACTGCTTAAGTGGTTTATAACAGAATAATGTAAATGTTGCGAGAGAGAGAGAAATGGAGGAAAGGGGTAAAATGTTAATAATTGGGAACTTTGGGTAAGGAGATATGGGAGTTTTTGTACATATCTTGCCAATTTTCTGTAAATTTCATTTAATAATAATTGATTGACTTCTACTTGTGACCAAGATGGAATAACAGGGATCAGATTTAGCTCTCTGACTCAAACAACTGCCAAGGTAGCTAGAGTGTGTAGGATGGAGTAGTTGGGATACAGAAGAGAATAATTCTGGAGATCCTTAGAGGATTCCCTTTGAGTATTCAGCAGAGTGCTGATTAAAGCACGTATGTGAGAAGATGATCCAAAGCTGGAGAAACTATTAGATAAAAAGTATTCTGCAGTCACAAAGGGCTGGGAATGGGGTCTGTTCTCAATAGCCAGACTGAAAAATCTCGTAATTTATGGAACGCTGGACAGAGTAGTTAGAAAGGTCCCGTCTCAGTACTAAGGAATAAGTTACCAAGACTAAGTGCTGCCGTGGTCCAGCCTAACAAATCTTAAAAAGACTCAAAAGGATCAAAATGTTTCCAGGGAACTTAACTATATCCCAGAACAAAGCTCATGAATATTTATAGCTACACAAAAATATCCAGGACCCAACAAGGTGAAATTCACAGTGTCTGGCATCCAATAAAAGAGTGCCAGACATTCTAAGAAGCAGAAAAAATGAGACCCATAATGAAGAGAATAATCAATCAATTGAAACCTACCCAGAACTGACACAGACGTTAGCATTATTAGACACAGACATTTGAAAAGTTAATTTAACAGTATTCCAAAAGCTAAAAAAAGATATAGAATATGTTATAAAAATACAAAACAAATCAAACAATGAGAGCTAAAAACTATAATGTCTGAGATGAAAAATTCACTAGATGGCATTTATAGCAGTTAAAATGTTACAGAAGAAAAGATTAGTAAACTTGAAAACATCAGCAGAAGCTACTCAAGACAAAACACAGAGAGAAAAAAAAGTATTTTAAGATAATTATAAGAGCTTCAGTAGTTGTGAGACAAATTTCATCAGGCTAATATAATGTAATAAGAGACTCATTAATGTACATGTAGCATACATTACACTACATCATACATTATATTACATCATTAATATACACGTAATAATATACATGTAAAACAGTAGGGGGGAAGGCAAAAAAATATTGACATTATATAGCTGGAAATTTCCAAATTTGCTGAAATCTATAAACCCACAGATCCAACAACTCCAAAGAACTCTAATTACAAGAAATATAAAGAAAACCACACCAAGGAATATAATAATCAAATTTCTCCAAATCAGTGATAAATAGAAAATCTTAAAAGTAACCAGAGAAAGAACATGTGTTACATAAGAGGAACAAAGATATGAAAGCCAGAAAATTTCTCATCTGAAACTATGCAAGCGAAAGAGAGTGGATCAACATATTTAGAAGGAAAAATAACAACTATCATCTATAGTCAGTGAAATAAAAACTCTTTCAGTCATACAAAAGCTGAAATAATTGATCACCAATAGCACCTCAATACAAGAAATGTTAAAAGAAGTCCTTCAAGTAGAAGAAAAATGGTACCAGATGAAAATCTGAATCTACTTATAAAAACAAGGAGAACCATAAATGGGAACTATGGAAAACTATACTAGATTTGTGTTCTTAAATTTAAATTCTTAAAATATATTTGACTATTTAAACAAAATTATAGCAATGTGCTATGAAGTATATGACATAAAAAAGATACAAACTGTCAAAGTGCACAAAAGAAGAACTGGATAGCTTGATTAGCTTTATACTTATTAAAAATTGAACTTATATTTCCTTAATATAAAACATTTCAGGCTTAGATGGCATCACTAATGAATTCTACCAAATATTTAGGGAACAAATAATACTAATCTTACACAAACTCTTACAGAAAATTGAAGAGAATGAAATCCTTCCCATCTTATTTTGTGAGGTTACTATTATCCTGATACCAAAACCAAACAAAAACATTATATGATTAGAAAATAACAGAACTGTATTCCTCATGAACATAGACACAGAAATTCAATATTTTAGAAAATTGAATCCAAGAGTATATGAAAAGGATAATACATCCTGACCAAGTGAGGTTTATTTTGGGAATGAAAGTTTGGCTTACTATTAAAAATCATTGAAAGTAGTATATCCTATTAACACATGAAAAAATAAAAACTATATCATTATCTGAATAGATGCTGCTGCGATGTGAATGTACCCCCCCAAAAGTTCATGTGTTGAAAAGTTAACACCCAAACTTATATATCAATGCTATTCAGAGGTGGAGTCTTTGTGAGGTAATTAGGATTAGATGAGGTCATGAGGGTGGGATGCCCATGGAATAATTAGTGGCTTTATAAGAAAGGGAAGAGAGATCTAAGCCAGTACTTTCTCACACCATGTGATCTTTTTGCCATATTATTATGGAGCAAGAAGGCTGTCACCAGATGCAGCCCCTTAATCTTGGAATTCTCACTCTCCAGAACTTTAAGAAATACATTTTTTTCTATGCAAAATATCTCGTCTGTGGTATTCTCTTACAGCAGCAGAAAAACAGACTAAGACAGATGCAGAAAGAGCATTTGACAAAATCAAACATGTGTTCTTAATTAAAAAAAAAAAAACTCTCAGCGAACCAGAAATAGAACTTCCACTCAATCTGATAAAGGGTATCTAAGAAAAACCTAGAGGAAACATAATACTTAACAGTGAAAAATACAAAGATTTTCTCCTAAATTAGGGAAGAAAAAGATGTACTACTATTCAACACTGTGCTAGAGGTTTAATTAGAGCAATAAGGCAAAAAACTGCACTTAAGTTAGGAAAGATAAAGCAAAATTGTTTCTATTTGCAGAGTGCATGATTGTTTATGTAGGAAATTTGATGGAATCTACAATAACCCCTAGAACCAATAAGTGAATTTAGCAAGTTTGAAGAGTACAGGATCAATGCCAAAATCAATTGTATTTCTACATATTAGAACTTGGAAATGGAAATGTAAAAAATACTATTAAATACATTAAAAGTAATGGTAAAAGCCACAATTACTTTTGGACCAACCCAATATTGGAGACAGCATTAAAATATAAAATAATTAGGAATAAATCTGAAAAAAGATGGACAAGACTTGTACATGAAAATTATAAAATATTGCTGAGGAAAATGAACTATGACCTAAACGATGGAGAGATATACCCTGTTCATGGGCCTTAAGGTTTAATATTATTAAGATGCCAATTCTACCCAAATTTATCTGTAGCTTCAGTGCAATACTAAATAAAATCTTAGGCTTTGTTTTTGGTACTGATACTAAAATTCATATCAAAATGCAAAGAAATTAGAATAGCCAAATCATCTTGAATAAAGAAAAACGAGATCAGAGGACTTATACTATTTTATTATAAAGAGTTGTTATAAAGTGTTTATATAGACTTATTATGAAGGTAATCAGGACACTTTGGCATTAGTGTAAATATGGACAAATAAATCATTGGAACAGAATAGGCAGTGCAGAAACAGATCCACACATATGACAACCAATGGATATATGGGTACCACACATATGGACAAGTAATATTCAACAAAGGTACAAAGACAATTCAAGGGAGAAAGAATAATCTTTTAATAAATGATGCTGAAAAACTTTTGCAAAATAATAGAGAACTTGGATCAATACCTATAGTTGTATAAAGAAATTGACTCAAAATGGATCATAGACCTAAATGTAAACCTCATACTATAAAGATATAAGACATAAAGGTATTTTAGATACAACATAAAATGCATGATACACAAAAGAAAAACATGAAATGATGAGCCATTAAAAATATCAACATTAAAACCTATGCTCTTTGAAAGACATTAATTAAGGCAGAAACCACCAAATGGGAGAAAATATTTGTAAAGCATTTATCTCATAATGGATTTATATTCCAGAATGTATTTTTTAAACTCTCAAAACTCAATCATAAAAACCAAACAACCCAATTAAAAATTCACTTTAAAAAAATGGGAGACATATTTGAGCAGATTCTTCCCCAAAGAAGATCCAGGTTAAGCATCCCTAACCTGAAAGTCTGAAATTTGAAATGCTCCTAAATTTGAAACTTTTTGAGTACAACTATTCCACACCTGACCTCATGTGATGCATGCATGAAATTATTTAAAATATTATATAAAATTACCTTTGGGCTATGTGTATAAAGTGTATATGAAACATAAATAAATTTCATGTTTAGACTTGTGTTCCATCCCCAAAGTATCTTATTATGTATATGCAAATATTCTAGAATTTTTAAAAAAATCTGAAATACAAAACACTTCTGATCCCAAGCATTTTGGATAAGGTATATTCAACCTGTATATGAATGGCGAGTAGACACATTTTGTTAAGAAAATGAACATTAAAACCACAGTGAGATGCCACTGTTGACCAGTTAGAAAAACTAAAATTTAAAAAGACTAACCACATCAAGTAATGAAGATATGGAGGAACTGGAACCCTCATATATTATTGTTATTACCAATTTGGAAAATAGTTTGGCAATGTCTTTAAAAGTTCAATATAAACCTCCTATATTATCCAAACATTGTACTCCTAGATATTTACTCAAGAGAAAAGAAAGCATACGTGCATACAAGGACCCATATATGAATGTTCATAGCTGCTTTATTTGAGACAATCAAATGTCCATAAATAAGCAAATGTACAAACATATTGTGCTATATCTATTGTATGAAATGATAGTAATTTAAAGGAATGAATTATTTTTACCCACAATGATTTTGAGATAAATCTCAAAATAATTATTCAGAGTGAAAGAAGCTAAACCAAAAAAAGTACTAAGTAAATACATCTATTGTAATAGAAAGTGGGTTAGTGATTGCCTGGGAGGAGTGGGTAGGAAGAATAGGAAGGAGGGATTACAAAAAGGCAGGGGGGAAATATTGATCATTCATCCTTCAATTGATGTTCACTATCATGGTTGTGGCAATGGTTTCATGGACTTACACATTTGTCAAATTGTACAAATTCTACCAGTTTACCATTCATATTTATATCTCAATAAAGCTGTTTTTAAAAAACAATAAAATAAATTATTAAAAAGTATTAAGGAGCCCTATATAGACAGATAATGCTTGTTGGTTGCTTGCAAATTGGATTGAGACAGATTAAAAATAGAAAAACCAAAGGTTTTTTTTTTTTCAGTTGTTACAAAAGGGGTTGAGTTATTGATTTGATTCTCAGCTTGGTCGCTCTTAGTGTATAGCAGGGTTACTGATTTGCGTACATTAATTTTGCATCTTGATACTTTGCTGAATTCATTTACCAGTTCTAGGAGCTTTTTGGATGAGTCTTTAGGGTTTTCTGGGTATATGATCATGTCATCACCAAACAGTGACAATTTGACTTCCTCTTTACCAATTTGAATGCCCTTTATTTCTTTCTCTTGTCTTATTGCTCTGGCTAGGACTTCCAGTAGTATGATGAACTGAAGTGGTGAAAGTGGTCATCCTTGTCTTGTTCCAGTTCTCAGGGGGAATACTTTTAACTTTTCTCCATCAGTATTAATGTTGGCTGTGAGTTTGTCATAGATGGCTTTTATTACTTTAAGGTAAACTTAAGCAAGGAGGTGAAAGACCTCTGCAAAGAAAACTACAAACACTGCTGAAAGAAATCATAGACAAAACAAACAAATGGAAACACATCTCATGCTCATGGATGGGTAGAATCAATATTGTGAAAATGACCATACTGCCAAAAGCAATCTACAAATTTAATGCAATTTCCATCAAAATACTTCTTCACAGAACTAGATAAAACAATCCTAAAATTCATATGAAACTGAAAAGGAGCCCACATAGCCAAAGCAAGACTAAGCAGAAAGAACAAATCTGGAAGCATTACATTACCCAACTTCAAACTATACTATAAGGCCAGAATCACCAAAACAGCATGGCACCAATATAAAAACAGACATATACCATCCTGGCTAACATGGTGAAACTCCGTCTCTATTAAAAATACAAAAAATTAGCCAGGTGCAGTGGTGGGAGCCTGTAGTCCCAGCTACTCAGGGAGCTGAGGCAGGAGAATGGCTGGAACCCGGGAGGCAGAGGTTGCAGTGAGCCGAGATTGCGCCACTGCACTCCAGCCTGGGCGACAGACAGAGCTAGACTCCGTCTCAAAAAAAAAAAAAAAAAAAAAAAAAAAAAAAAAAAAAAAAAAACAGAAATATGGACCAATGGAGCAGAATAGAGAACCCAGAAATAAAGCCAAATACTTAAGTCAACTGATCTTTGACAAAGCAAAAAAGTAAATAAATAAATAAAGTGGGGAAAGGACACCCTGCTCAATATTAAGAGCTTACCCCCACAGATTCAAGCTGCAATCTCCTAAATCACCTTCGTCATGAAACAGGGAGGAACTTTTGCCTTCATTTGCTATTTTGTCTTATTTCTCAATTGCTTCAAAACTTAGCAAGGAATAGGGTTATTATATATTAAGCTTTCTCAAAGGCTCCAGTAAATCTGGACTTCCAAGAGCCAAGCAGAGCTAATAGGTTCTCCCATTGGCCTTTACCATGTGGAAGAAGTGCATTAACTAGGCAGGAAGACATCCCAGAAAGGAGTTCCCAGCTGCAAATAAATATGGTTGTAGATTTTTAAAATCTATAATTTAAAAAATCTACAATCCTCTTGTGAACCTAAAATTCTGGTCTTTATTTTATGGTTTAACAGAAATTGAAGTCGAGGACTTGTTTTCATGTTTGGTCTATGCGAACGTTCATTGAAAATAAAGTTCTCTCCCAGCCTTCAGTTTACATCAAGTGTGGGGCTGATTGGCCATTATTAAAAAAACAACCACCAACAAAAACTTCTATTATTTGATCTGCTATCTTCAGGGAGCATCTTCCTTTTCAGTTTTACAAGCAAGTATTAAAGAGTTGGACCAAAAAAAAAAAAAAATTATTCAACCGGGTATAGTGGCTCACACCTGAAATCCCAGCACTTTGGGAGACGGGGTGGGTGGATCGCTTGAGCCTAGGAGTTGGAGACTAGCTTAGGCAACTTGGCAAAACCCTGCCTCTACAAAAAAAAAAAAAAAAAAAACAATTAGCCTGGTGTGGTGGCACACGCCTGTAGTCCCAGCTACTTAGGAGACTGAGGTGGGTGAATCGCTTGAGCCTGGGAGGTCGAGGCTGCAGAGCTGTGTTTGCACCACTGCACTCCAGCCTGGGCCGCAAAGTGAGACCCTGTCTCAAAAGAAAAACGTATATTCTATTGAAGATCTTCTGACCATATGCACCATTTGTTCCTGCTGTGTAGGCCTCTGAAGACTTCCTGGTTCATATCCTCTGAGTACTGGTTTAAATCTTTCCTGAATTCATTCAGCTTCCCCATGTCTTTCCATTAAATCCCTTCCTCTGCTTAGGTTAACCAGAATCTCTTTCTGCTCATTGCAACCAAAAATGTAACTGATTCCTTTTGCTTAAATAGATATGCAAATCTTTCCATTTACCTCAGGAGAAGAAAAGGTGTATTTCTAGATTTCTGGTGAGTGACTACAATGACTAAATCTAAATAGAATGACCATTGTTTCCTCTTGTGAACCTTAAATTTTTTGGAGACTAGGAGGGAGGATGTATTGTAGTTCTCGAAATCCAGGCTGTTTAAATGGGAATCAATTTTTGGACATTCACTCCATGAAGTTTTTTGTATCTCAGGTGTTGACCAGGGTGCCTACCGCATTCTAGGCATAAAACCAAAGAACACATTCACCACATCCTTCCAGCAGCATTCACTGTTATGGTGGTGTTTTATCTTGAAGGCTAAGTTCTTTGATAGAAAAGACGTGAAGTGTTACTTTGCCTACTAAGACACCACGCATGGAGTTGGCATCCCTTATTGTCATCCACAGATGATCTTGCCTCACCTTGCATGCATGTTAAGTGAATTCAAGTTCTACTGTGTATACTGCTGACCATCTTGCAGTGGGCTGTATTTTTATGACCCACCTCTTGGTTCTACTTTCACATGAAAAAAGATAACTGAAATTCCCAAATGCCAGATAATTTGAAATTCTACAGTAGTTTTGGAGATTTCCTTAAAAGAAGTATAAACAACATATGCCTTCAAGATCCAAAGCATCTGCTAAAAGCCTTTACACTTTACATCCTTAATCTGTGAGCGGATTATAGAGTAATTCTCTGCCACTGGAGGATGGCTGGTACAGCTGGGTAGGCTAGAGATATTACAGTCTGCAATTCCTACCCTGGGGATTAGTAAGGGCTCTCTACGTGCATGTGGTTGAGAGCATTTTGTAAGAAGCTGTCTCTTTAATTTCTAATATGTGTCATAAGCTAGTTCCACTGTCTTTTATGAGACATTAGAAATCCCAAATCCCATTCAATCAATGGGCACATTTTGCTTGAGACCATTCTGCAACTTGCCATCTGAGAAGTTCCTAAACTGTCAAGATGGCAGCAAGATTTCTACAATGCAATTCTAACTAGACTTTTCATTCCTTCCATGAGGTTATAGCTCTGAACAATGACTGCTTTCAGTTAGTCAGCATATGGCCAATAATCTCATGAGTTCATTAATATTCTAGTATTATGTAAAGCAGAATTCTTCTTTTTTTTTTTTTTTTTTGAGACAGAGTGTCTCTGTTGCCCAGGCTGGAGTGCAGTGGCACAATCTCAGCTCATTGCAACCTCCGCCTCCTGGGTTCAAGCAATTCTCCTGCCTCAGTCTCCTGAGTAGCTGGGATTACAAGCACCACCACACCCAGTTAAATTTTGTATTTTTAGTAAAGACAGGGTCTCAGCATGTTGGCCAGGCTGGTCTCAAACTCCTGACCTCAGGTGATCTGACTGCCTCAGCCTACCAAAGTGCTGGGATTACAGACATGAGCCACCATGCCCAACCTGAAACAGAATACTTCTTCTCATGGTGAATGTTTGAGTCCTCTAAATGATCAAAAGCAAACTATACATCTATCAAAGATACCCTAGTTTGCTTGCTTCAAGATAATTTGAAGGCCTCATCTGAGTATAGAAATCTCATAAAATGGGACAAATGATTTCAATCTAGTCTGTATACCTCCAAACTGTCATTAAAAAAAATACAGGTTCCAGTATTTTTAAAGTATTCATTGAAGTATACCAGTAGTTTTCGAGGATGGATTTGCATTGTCTGTCTTCTAGTTGTATTTGTTTGATTAAGAGACACTTTGGTCTCCAGAAAGATTAAATGTGTGAGCATTATAGATAGAACTTGACTGCTTCAAAACTCCTCTAGCTCCCCTCATCTACATTGCACCCTAAATTTACTGCATCCTGTGAGGTCAGCAAGGCAACCGGACCAAGTTTTCCCTCCTTTCCTCCAACTCCACTCTCATTAGCTACTATCCTCCCTGGAATACATAACACTAATAGTTCTTTATTGGCCTAGTCTATTTTAAGCCATCAACAAATGGACGCCACTCTTCTGAACCTCCTATTGCAGCAATTCCTCAGAATTGAAAAAAAAAAAAAAAAAAGCCATCTGTTGTCTCAACTATCTGTGGAGCTAAAGTAAAGGCTTTAACTTAATGCTCTTCAGCAGAGCAATAGGAAAACATCCATCACCCAGTGACAGGTTAGGTCAACTGTCCCAACAGATCGATGTCTGCCATCGCACACATTAAGGAAACAGAGTTGATCACTCCAAGGATACAATAAAATCTCAGAACTTCAAGAAACTAAGAACTACTGCAAAGGGGACAGATTCCAGAATACAAAAGCTATTTCCTAATTGTGCATCTGGTGCATTCCAAATTCACATTAAACTTTCAGGCCTTGATGTTGCAGACTAGGTTATTGCTCTGAGGTACTAGATGCATTAGGCTTTTGACCTTTCAACTCCTGAGAATTAGCAAAACTTCTCTGATTGCTCACCCTGTGTGGGGGCAAGCTGGCTTTGAGAGCCTAAATTGAAGGCCTGGAAAAGTGGCGAGAGGCAGTTCCATGACAGAACTGACATATTCAGGATTTCTGTGCGGCAGCCTCAATTGAATCACTCTCTTCTCTCTGACACTCAAACTTTCTGTCAATCTTGTTCCTATTTGGCCAGAAGAAAGAAGTCTCTATCTTTCCCACCACTGAACCTATAAACCTGCCTTTAACCTCGCTCATTTTCTCCACCTAGTTATGAAAAGTAATCACTGTTAATATTTAGTAAACATCTATTACATGACAGGCAATGTTCTAAGTACTTTACATATATAAGCTCATTTGGTTCTCAAATAACTCTGTGTGGTAAGTAATTATATTATCACCATTTTATTGGATGAGGCCACTGAATACAGAGAGTTTAGGCAACTTGCTTAGTCACACAGCCAGGAGGTCTCAGAGCCAGGATTCAAACTCAGGTATTCTGAATACAGAACCCATCTTACCTGCTGCACTGCACTGACTGAGGAGAGCCACCTACTGTGGATGAGTGCCTCCTCCTATGCTCTCATGCCATCCGTCAGCAAAGATTGACTGAGAACCCACTCTGTGTCTGGGCTAGGTTCTGGGATATAATGATACGCAAAAACAGATACTAAAGAGGTAGTCAGCCAAGCGCAGTGGCTCATGCCTGTAATCCCAGCAATTTGGGAAGCTAAGGCAGGCAGATCACTTAGGCCCAGGAATTCAAGACCAGCCTGGGCAACATGCCAAAACCCTGTCTCTACAAAAATTAATTTTTTAAAAAAGTAGCTGGACGTGGTGGTACATGTCTGCAGTGCCTGGGAAGCTGAGATGGGAGAATCACCTGAGCCCAGGAAGTAGATGCAACAGCGAACCATGATGGTGCCACTGCACTCCAGCCTGGGCAACAGAGTAAAACCTTGTTTCAAAAAAGAGATAGTTATACTAACTCATATGCAATGAATGAAAAAGTGAGAAAGGAATACACTATTAAGAGCACATATAATGAAAGGACCTTGCCCTAAACAGGGGAATCAGAGGAGGCTTCCCAGGAGGAGATATGTTTAAGCTGAACAATGGAGAATGAACGGGGATACCTTGGGCAAGAGGAGCAAGGACGGTCATTATGGAGGGAAGCGGGAGATGTCAAAGATGAGCCCAGGCTTGCAATTGGCTCATCTAAAGGCCACTAGTTACTCACTCTTTTCTGAAGATGAACACATAAGCAATTTCTTGATCTTTACCTTTGACTGACAGTCCTTCATCATATAGTATTTTATATATTTTGTACATTTATATATTTTAGCAAAATATTAAAATGTATAATATAAATATGTATTTATACAAATATAAATACACACACACACACACACACACTCTCACACACAGCTCCATCCAAAAGAAGGAAACAAGAAAACCACCCTGAAACATGGAGAAATGGCATGGTGAAGGGGGAAAAGCAATGAATTAGGACCCAGAAATGCATAGGTTTAGTCCTGGCTGAGCCATTAGCTTACTGTTGACCTTGGCCTTGGTTTCTCCATCTTTAAGGTGGAGGTAGTAGTGCCTGCCTTAGTTCGCCCTCCAGAGTCACTGTGAAGATTAAATGCTATAATCTATAAGGGGGCAAACTTTGAAAACATTCTCATGTTTTGGCTAAGAGCTTTGGAAAGCACTTAGTTACGTGGAGATTCCAGGGAAGTTTCCTTCAGTTTTCTCTGCATTATTAGACTTCTTGTTGCAGAAAAGCATGTGTGCTTTGTGAACAAGGTTTTCAGAGCCTCCAGATTTCCTTAACAAGTACAGCACATGTTCCTGAGGGTATACGGTACACACTTCCCTTTTAACAACTGCACATTTCACTTAATGTTTAGTGTTTCTGCTTCAAAATGAATGCTACCCCATGGCTGGTGTGGGTGAATAGCCTGTGCTGGTCTTAGTTCACTTTGTGTCAGTGATTAGCTCAGCTGAAATTGGTTGGGAAAGGAGGAGAACGCTGTTCAGCTTGGTAAAAATAAAGTACATTCTTTCAATAAAGAGGGAGTGAACAGAAAGCAATTGACTATGGAGAAGGCGGGTGGCCTAATAACCACAGAAGAGAATTTAAAGTTTGGCATTGGAGGCCACTGGCTTCCAATTCTAATGTGACATATTGAATTGTGTGACTTGGACATGCACACACACATACACGTGTGTACATGTTTATGTTTCTATACATATTTCTGCATGAATATGTAAATATATGTGTATTTATAATCATAATGCACTCTTTATAAAGTTCGAAGACTGAGCCATATTAGTGTACAGTTTTAGAATTGAAGATGATTTTGTTATTTAAAAAATTGGAACTTCTACCTATTTAAAACTTATTTCTACTATTTTAAGTGAAGATTTTTAGTTGTAAACAGCAGTCATTCTAAAGAAAAAAATTATTAAAAGGCCTCCACTTTTTTTTGAGACACAGTCTCATTCCATCACCCAGGCTGGAATGCAGTAGTGCAATCATAGCTCACTGCAGCCTCAAACTCCTGGGCTCAAGTGATCCCCCTTCCTCAGCCTCCCAAGTAGCTGGAACTACAAGCACACACCCCCACACCTCACTAATTTTTAAATTTACTGTAGAGTTGGATCTCACTATGCTGCTTAGGCTGGTCTTGAACCCTTGGGCTCGAGCAATCCTCCTGCCTCAGCCTCCCAAAGTGCTAGGATTACAGGCATGAGCCACTACATCCAGCTCTTAAAAGGCTTTTGAGTAGCTTGTGGAATTGCCAGGTGCCTTAGAGAAGATTCTGAACTCTATAGCCAGGAACAATGCTCAGAATCAAATCACAGAACTGTTCTGATGAGGACATCACAGCTGCTTATGATCCCTAGATTCTATGGGCAGCTGCCGCCACTACCAGAGTCTTCCTTGCAATGCGAGCTTCTTGCAACATGACTTCTAGATTCCAAGTCTGCAATGGATACATATTACTGGGGGACCTGGGTCACATGCTCGTGCCTAGCTCTAGAGAAATTTGGGAAACAACAAGTATGTATGCAGCATTTTTAGCTTCTGTACTAGTTGATAACATGAGCTTCCACCAAGGATCCTAAAGCATGGAAGTCTTCAAATATGGGTAAGAAGTTCTGATGTCTATTGGACAACCAAAGAGAGTGACATTTGTGTACCGTGACAGAGTAGTGCTAATAGATGCTAATTCCAAAGATAAGGGGCTGAGCCTGGCTTCAGTCTTTAAAAAAAGTATTTGAAAAAGAGAATCCACACAATGAATTCCTGGTTTTAGGAAAAGTTGCACAGTCTCCCAGGAATACCCTGACAGACCAGAGAAGTAAGAAAGAAATACAGCTCAGGCCTAAGGAGCAGATACTTCTAGAAAAGTTTCAACAACAGAAACCTGATTTAAAAAGAACAAAACAAAACAAAACATAGCCATTGATATAAAACATATGACACATATCTTAGTTGGACTCTCAAAACATTTCTCACTTCTCTACAACAAACAGTGCTTCCAAAAATGGCCCATCCCCTGTCTCTAGGAGATGAATTGGATTCAATTCATCCCATTTGAGAGCACGTTTGGATTCTTAGAGTTCATGTACCAAGCCCTTCCTGTGGACTGAGGAACTTCCCACTTTCCACTGTTCCATAATGGGGACGAATTTATTTGGTAAGCTGTAAAAAACTCCTAGTCATTAAATGAAGTTTGTTCTGCCTTGGGTCAAAAATAAAAAGGCCTATTGCCTCTTAAATTACCATGTCTGAGGTCATTTGTAGTAGCTCCTTGCTATTCTTGAGGGGGAAAAAAGTCAAGATCCTCTGCAAAAGTGGTAGTTGTGCTCTTTTAGGAGCCACCTCCTTGACGCTGGTGGGGAGGCTTAGTTGGGTGACGGCCCCAGCTAAGCAAACCTCTGGGAAAGCCCAGCATAGCCAGTGTGTCCTCATGCCAAGATCTTCCCAGAATGAGTCTTGGGAGGATTTAGGTCTCCGAGTGTGGAAAGCTGGGCAGGAGCCAGCACACCTTCTCCAGAGGCACAGAAACTTGGGAGCACAGTAAAAAACAGTCATTCTTTCTTTACCTAGTCTCTAGTCACCCTTTGGAAAAAAGATTTTAGTATCCATTTAACATCCCACAATTGCAGAGTGACCACCTGTCACCTCTCACCACAGATCCACAACCACAGTCCCCCCAGAGTCTCTGACAGAAGGTCCTGCTTGCAGAGGAAGCAATTCAGCAGGCCTTTGGAAGGCAGCCGAGCAGCAGCAGGAGGCCTATTAAATCCACAATTTTTGAATCTCAGGGTGGGCATTTTCTTGTGGCGTATTAAGTAACACACCTACTCAAGTTACTGTGTGAACTCAGTGGACAGCTGCCCTTTCAGTGAGAAGTGTATGCTTGCACTGTGCTGTCCCCACCCCCACCACTCCCAAGTTCAATCACAGACCCTTCAGAGATGTCTGGCCTGAGAAGAGCAGTGAAAATGGAGTAAAGCTTGGATGAAGATGTCGAAGGCCAGGAGTCACCCTGTAATGAGGAGCTCCAAATGCCTGGGGGTTCACCCAAGGGCCAGAATGAGAGAACAGTTGCATTTACCCAAATCTGCGATAGACACAGGTAGAAGAATCTGCTCAAAGTCGAAATGGCCTTTCTCATATTCGCCCTTGAAAAAATATGGGAGAAAGAACGAGAAATGGTGGTTCCGAGAATAGATTCTTGAGTCAAAATCATGTGCACTCAAATCACTTAAAGAATTGGCATGAACTTGGACAAATATTGTTTCATCTCTCTAAGTTTTGTTTTTCTCTATCATGATAAAAGTACTATGGCCGTGAGAAATAAATGAGATATTAAATGAAAAAACAGGCCGGGTGCAGTGGCTCACACCCGTGATCCCAACACTTTGGGAGACAGAGGTGGGCAGATCACCTGAGGTCAGGAGTTCGAGATCAGCCTGGCCAACATGGTGAAACCCTGTCTCTACTAAAAATACAAAAAAGTAGCTGGGCATGGTGGCACACTCCCGTATCCCAGCTACTCAGGAGGCTGAGGCATGAGAATTGCTTGAACCAGGGAGGCAGAGTTTGCAGTGAACTGAGATCATGCCACTGCACTCTAGACTGGGCAACAGAGTGAGACTCTGTCTCAATAAATAAATAAATAAATAAAATAAAATAAATGTAAAATAGGTGATACCTATAAAGCACATACTTTATGTATCAGTTATTTTAATGTTTTCATGGATAGTGGTTAGACTGGTGTAGTTACTATGTCCCTCTTTCCTCCACTTGGTAAATAAGATATATTTTCCTTTAAGGTAGGGTCATGTGCTGTTCATATTTAACATTTTTATTCTATAGTGTGTTTCTATTTAATGAAAAACTTAAAGGAAAACTTCACTGTGTGCCTCTTGCTTTGTGCATTGTAAAATGGATGCTGTCTTCATAGACAATCCCTTTCATCTGAAAGGGATTCTGATGGAACTAAACAAGAAGAATTCTATGTGAGAGGGAAAATTCAGAACCCGAAAAGGAAACCCAAAAAGAAGGTAAGTAAAGAGAGGGAGGTGTGTGGAAATACCATTTACTGATACACTCCTTTCCCTCCTCTATAAACCGAGTAACACTGACCAATATACAAGTGTCATGGAAACATGCATGCGTAATGGAAGTGATTGTCAGACTTGAACAGATCTTACCTTTTCTTTCATTGGGCATCCCCTTCACGGCGTTGAGGCCAGCTTTCTGCAGTGAAGGAGAAGGGCATGAAATATAGATTGCCAGGCCTTTGGGGACTCTGAGGAATGAGAGGTACTTAATAAGGATGAAATTCATCCTGGTCTTATTACACTGCCTCTTCCATCTCTCATATCATGAAGTAAGTCTGGCAAGAGAGTAGAAGAAAGAGAGAATCAACTTAAATAATGGGGCAGGAAATCTGTTCCTGGGCAATGTTTTGGCAAGTTTGACAATAAATAAAGAGTGAGATAATGAGACTAGTTCAGTAATTCTCTGACTTTCTTGCCCTTTATCCCTTCAGAGAGCCTGTTTGGTCTCTCCCAGTAAGGGGAGAGCTGTAGGAATAGCTTTCCTTTGTTTTACTTCAGAAGGAGAATACGGTAAGGGAGACAAGAACAGACCTAGGAGGCATAGAAAGTGAACATGAAGAAAGGCTGGTGTCAAAGAAAAAGGGGCCTTTGGCAGATCTGTGATCTGGAAAAATGGGAATCGGAGGTGATCCTGTGGAAGGAAAAGCATCTACTAATGCATCAAATTTCTGTTCAGATTCTGAGAGCTCTTATTTCTTCAAACCTTTTGCAATTTCCCCACAACCTTTCGACATACTGTGACTCCCAACCTTAAAACATTTGACAACACGGGTTATATGAATAAGCAACAGAAAAACCCTGTGCTCCAAACTCGAGACTTTCAAAAGCTTTTGCTTCTGATATTTCCTACTTTAAAAAATAAATGCCTTTCTTCTTAAGGAACACTAGACAATAAGAACGGATTTCTAAATTTTAATTTGTTTTTAATGAAAATCCTATTCAGATGCACACTGATTCACAGGAGATCTGAAATGTCTCCAATTACTAACTTGGAATTTTAAGCAGATCTTAGACTCATAGACATCTAGACATGGGTGGTATCATAGAGGCCAGCTCATTCAGAGTCCACCTGTTGCAAGAATCCCGTGCATGTGTAACAATTGGATGGTAATTGACCTAGGCATGGAGAACTCAGTAATTTTCAATGCAGATCGTTCCTTTGTTGAGAAGCTATCATGTCAGAAGGTTCTTTATTATAGAGTCAAGTCTACCTCTGTTCCTTCACCCCAATGTTTACCCGTTGGCCCTAGTTCTGTCCTTTATAAGTTCACATCATAACTCTATAATTAATAACTCTTCTATGTAATTTCCCTTAAAATATGTGAAGACAGTTCTCATTTCCCTCATTAGTTTTCTCTTTTCCAGGTAAAGAGATGGATCCCATCTCTGTACTCATTCCTCAATTGATATAATTTCCAGACAATTCCCCATCCCCATAACTCTGTAGAAGTTTCTTTCTTCCTTCACTTTTTTTATTTTACAAGGCAAACTTTCCTAGAGGAGCAAAGAAAACATTCTTTTCCAAGATCTGATTGGGCTTAGCCATTTCGTACACATTATGGCATGTGATAGTGGACTATAAAAATTTTTATTGCTGTGCATTTGAATAAAGGATGACTGCATTTGTTAGGCAAGCTCTTTCCAAACAAGTCATAATAAAAACTTTACAGCATCCCACTTCATCACATAACATTTTAATGCTGCTCCTTTTGTTTGGTTTTGGTTCTGGTTTTCAGTCCTTCTTCACTTTTTTCCCCCTTGAAGTATCAGAGTTATTCTGGAAATTCCCATGGAGAGTTTCAAGTTGGAAGCCTGGTCCTAAGAGGTCTTTTTCTTGAGACCCTCTCCTGGATTTGGACCATGAAACAGACAGAAACAATGATGCCATCTGCGTGGTAGGGCCCAGTGCAGTGCATGTGTGCAGTATAAAGTCAGTTTATATATGGTTTGAAATTGTATCCCAGGGTTTGGAAAATGCAGAAGTTTATGTGATGGATATCATGACCACACATGAGGCGTTGTGAAGATACATATGTATCTTAAAATATACTTATCTATAAGAATATACATATCTGCATATATGTATATTGGAAAGCTTTAAACTATCAAAGCCTTCAGGCAAATATTTTATGGCTATCTAATGGTGGGTATTTATAACTCAGCCTCTAGACTTCAGAAGTTGAGATTTGGCACTGCAAACACCAAGTAAATACCAGGCATGATTAGTGTAGGAACTTCATGCCATTGGCATTAAAAACAATTAAGATGGTCTTACTTTAAACATTTGTTCAAATGTATAGAAGAAGTACTAACATTTTTTAAAGCACCAGGGCTCATTTTAAGATGCCTTTCTCTGGGATTCTGATTTTAAACATTTACCTTTGGGCTTAAAAAATCTCTGTCTATGAAGAGAATAGGATAAGTTAAAAGACTTAAAGAAGTCTTTCCCTCTTCATTACCCACAGCCTCTCTTCAAAATATTATCAATATTTGTGGGTATGCTGGGAGTAACAGGATAAGCTGGTCAGTGTAGCTTTAGTTAGAGGGAAAAACTCTGTAACTACTTTAAGGTATCAAATGGGGAACAGTTGGAAAAGCAAGCTTGATTAAAGACAGCTAACATCATTTCAGGAAGGGGAGTCGTGCCTAACTAATTTGTTGGAATTCTTTGAGGAAATCACTGCCCCAGTGAGCTGGATGGGGGAAGGGAGGAGATTATAGACTGAGTTTTTCAGAAAGTGCCCTACAGAATTCTCCACTGTTGGTTGAAATGTTTAAGGTCTGAAGTCATGGAAGTGTAGGACAATCGGCATATTGGACTAAAAACTGGCAAAAGGGGAGGAAAGAAAGGGTAACTATGGACAGAAAACAGGCTGTGTCAGCCTCGAAAACAGGATCATAAAAGGGATTTTAAAAAAGTGAGAGGATATTTTTAAAAAGAGAGAGAGGGAAGCTGTACTTGGCATTTGAACTGGAGCTTTCAGAGAACACTAAAGGTGTCCCTCTGGGAAGCTTATCTGGAAGGGGAGTGGGGAGTGGGGCGGGGGGGTGGGGTAAGGAGAACAAAAGAGAGAATTCATCCATAAGCAGACAGATTCTTCTTGTGGGGACTTCCACTTGGAAGGGCACTGTATCATCACGTCCTGGTTGTCAGCCTGAGCTACATAGTACATTGCTTTTTTCTTGAGAGTCTCCAAAATAAATCCACCAAGCAATTCGATCTATTTAAACCCTAACGTAGCATGAACTCAGAGTGATCGGAATATGTTCCAATAGGAAACTACCTTTTTCCCTTTCTGAAGCTGTTTACAGATAAGAAAGAACATTAATAAAGCAGTATTTCATAGGTCACTGTCAATGATTTGATGCCCTGTTGCCTAGAGATGGACAATTCTGACCAGGAATTATATGGCCCTTGCTGCAGTGCCCCCCTACAACCCACTTCCCGCCCACCCCCCACTTCCCCCCTTTCCCCCCACTCCCTACTTCTCCCCCATCCCCCGCACTTCCCTCCCTTCAGCTTCCCCGGGATTTGAGTGTTCCTCTGCTTGTTAGTGTCTCCAGCAGGTCCCAGGGAAGGAGAGCAAAGATTGGTCAAAGTTAGGTATTTGTTTTCAGGCCTTGTATACTTTCTACAAGACAAGGTGAAACTCTAAGAGTAACCAGTTAACCTTCCTTTGAGAGTTTTGTTTTGTAGGGTTATAGAAAAACAAATTACCTGCCCACATGTACCTCTAATAATCCCCCTCACAGATCTGGATAAAACATGAGTTTTCTCTAAAAAAGACAGCCAATTTAACCTTTGTTTAGAATCAGATTAACACATTTGGGGAAGGAGACCATCAGGAAAGTAAATTCTGATGAAAAACCGGGGGCAAAGAGGGAAAGGTTTTTAAAGAACCAGTGCTCAGGGTCCAGACAGGTAGCACTGATGAGCAAAGGGGTGAGTGCAAGAAAGGGGGGATGGGATGCCTGCGGTGCCTGCAGAGCCCACACCACCCAGGGAGAGGTGATCATCTCCAGAGACACCTGCAGTCTTGGGCTGGCTAAACCAACCCTTCTGCAGGCTGGATTAGGCCCTTAGACTGTATCTATGGGACTTCTGTGTTACAGCAATAGTTTCCAAACCTTTGAGGATGGGGACCACTTTTCAAAGTAAAAAATCTGAGATTTCCCAATATAGTCATTTCATATCCATTGATTAAGAAAATTTGCTGGGCATGGTGGCTCACAGCTGTAATCCCAGCACTTTGGAAGGCCAAGGTGGGTGGATCACTTAACGCCAGGAGTTCAAGACCAGCCAGGCCAACATGGTGAAACCTCGTCTCCACTAAATAAACAAAAATTAGACAGACGTGGTGGTGTCTGTAATCCCAGTTACTCTTGAGGCTGAGGCATGAGAATCACTTGAACCTGGGAAGTGGAGGTTGCAGTGAGCCGAGATTGTGCCACTGCACTCCAGCCTGGGCAACAGAGCGAGACTCCATAAAAAAACAAAAAAAAAAGAAAAGAAAATTCATAAGAACAAAAAGTTTCGATGCATTATTGTAATGTGTGAAAATGAATTTCATGATACCCACTGAGCCAGGTGCTGCAAACATGAGATTAAAGATAGAATAGCCCCTCCCCTGGTCTAACAGGTGAAGTAACCAAGCAAAGAGGTGATCAACAAAGATTCTTGGTTGATATAAAAAAAGTGAGACATGGTGCTGTGTGGTCACATAGGAAGGGCGTCTAGCTAAATCTTGGCAGAGTTCAGCAACAACTTCTCCAAAGATGTGGCAACTTAGCACATCTTTGTGACTAGGTATAAGTGGCATTTGGCCAGAACTTGGCATATGTGGGGGTATTTTAAGGAAGAGAGAACAGCATATGCAAAGGTTCTGTGGTGAGAGGACAGGTTTCCTTCCAGAAAATGAGCAGATCTGTACTCAGTACAGCTAGAATAGAGTGAGGAGAAAGAGAGAGAGAGAGAAAGAGAGAGAGAGAGGAGGAGGAGAGAGAGAGAGTTAAATCTAGAAAGCAATGCAAAGGACAATCATTAAGCAATCTATATGTGTTATTCTCATGGCATATTTACATGGCTCTAAATTAAGGATTACATGACTATATAAATCTTAGCGAGCTGGCAAGAATTCCAAGGCTCCCTTAAGTTGGAACTTCACACTTTGGAAACAAGATGCACAGCAAAAAGAGCCATGTAGCTCAGTACTATAATAGTTGGTCAGGGTTGCCATAACAAAGGACCACCAACTGAGTGGCTTACACAATAGAAATTTAGTGTTTCACGGTTCTAGAGGTTAGAAGTCTGAGTCAAGGTATTAGCAGAGTTGGTTCCTTCTGAGTGTAGTGAAGGAAATATCTGTTCCAAGGTTCTCTTCTTGACTTGTTGATAGCTGTCTTCGTGTTTACATTGGTGTTCTGAACCCTGTATATGTTTCTGCTTCTAATTTTTATAAGGACACAAGTCATATTGGATTAGGGCCAATCCTAATGATTTCATTTTAACTTGATGACCTCTACAAAAACCCTATATCCAAAATAAGGTGACATGCTGAGGTACTGGGGGTTAAGACTTCAACATGGGAATTTTGCGAGAATCAATTCAACTCATAAGACCCAGGTTAAGTTGCTCAAAGAGGGCTGGGGGACCCAGAGCATTTGGTAAGCTGTCAGAGGTTCTTGGGTATCTGGAGGGCAGCAGGATGAGGACACACAGCAAAGGAGGAGGAGAGGAGCAAAGGGGCTACAGAGTCCAGACTTGGCTCTTTTCCTACTCTTGCCTTGATTTGGCCCAACTCCACGGTCCTTGAAAGGCAGGCTGTACCCAACCACAGGGAGTAATCATTGCTTTTTACAGATAAGGAAGAGGTTGAAGTCACTTCCTTTCTCTGCCTTTGTGCTGTCTAACAAACATCTTGCTAACAAAGCAGATCTCCAAATAAATTCCTCCCTCTTGTCATGGGAAAGCCTAGTCCAGACTCAATTTTGACTTTGGATCTTTGACGAGATTCACCTAATTAGAGTATTTCTCACAAGGGATGTGGTCTTCACTTCCTTGCCTCCCCAAACAAATAGTCTCCTTCCTTGGGGCTCAGCCTAACTTAGGCTGTCATAAGTTTGTACTGTCAAAAAGATCTCTTAGAAATAGCCACCTATCCATTCAATGTGGGCAAAAACAAATCAAATGAAACAAACACAAAGAAGGCAGATTCCAGTTCTGTATGTGGAGCTCCTCAAGAGAGGACAGTTCATAAAAATCAAACTACTTGAGGTGGATTTTGATATTTATTTTTTAGGGCTTGCTTAGGCACAACAGAATCAACATTTCTCTGTGCCTCTGTGGGCAGCATCTTATTAATTGTCCTGAGGAGTTCTCTGGAAAATGTCTGTTGATTTGAACCCTCCTATTATTTTTATTTAATTTCCAGATGTGCTCTGATGTTCTTTGGAAAATAAGCCCTCATGATTAATATCCCCAGTAATGTTCAATCAGTAAAGATTCTGGGACTATATGTGATATTTCTCCTTGTTCTGAGGGTCTACTTAATCTCCTCTCCTCACCTCCAACAAGAAATGGTAGTTCATTGTACAAGGTAAGAGAGGAGAATGCAAGGTTTTAAAAAATGATAGAATGGTAACTTTCTGAAAAGCAAGTGAGGTGGGATGGGTTTTCCTTTCCTTTCCTGGTGACTACTCATGATGGAGGTAAGACGAGATAAGAGGTGCTTTGCAAATAGAACTCAAGGCTGGGGAGGAGTCATCATTCTTTTAGAATAACGAGGTAAAGGGCAAATGCTAACTGGAGGTGAATTTTCCCAGTGATAAAAGCATGATTAAATTTTAGAGATTTCCCTTTGAGGCCAAAATTGCCTGGGAGTAGCTTGAAACCATAAGCAGGAAACTTGAAAATTGGTTTTCCAGCTTCCTGTCTGGCTCTCAACATACAATTCTATGTAAGAACGACTCTGTGAGCCCACTGCAAGGGAAGAATACTGTCAACCAAAAGTCATTCTCATCCTTATAATATCATGAGCCATTGAGGTGGAGATTGTACTACTTGAAAGATAAAGTAGAACAATCAGTGGCAACACTAGCAAGGACTTACTACATGCTAGGCATTATACACATCGTTCTATTTAATTATCTTAATAACCTTGAAATGTAGCCTTAGAAAGGTAAAGAGATTTGTATAAAGTCTCTCAGTTAGTGACTAGATGATCTGAGATTCAACTCCAAATCTGTTTGACATCAAAACTGAAGGCGCTGGCACTACATTACATTAGTGTGGAATGTTTGCCAAATGCTTAGTCCTGATCATGGGAAATGAATTGTGGAACTTTTTAATTCATATGCAGGCAACTTTTTGCTATTCACAGAAGCTGTGTTCTATAAAGTTATCATGAACGCTGAATTAGTGAATACTGAACCACTGCTCCTACAGAAAAGACAGGGTTAAGTTCCTGCAAGATGCTGATCACATTTTTTTCTGCCAATCAGTGCATAACTTTGCTTTGTGTGTGTTTCTGTTTAAAGACACCTTATTTAATACATACTGTTGATTCATTAACATTGAACTCATGGCCAACACACCACCATAACTCATGCCTGAACATAGCTTATCTAATGCACATATTTTCTTCATAAAGTGCATCACAGCCTTCTTGCACTTAGGAATACCAGACATTTGGGGGCCATTTAGAACAGTAAAATCATCAATAAAAAACACAAAAATGCAAAAATTTTAGAATTACAAATACATTTTTGTGAGTAGGTAAATTTGTAATTACAGAATCTATAATATAAATAATGAGGTTTGATGGCTTACTGACATAGTTATTAAGCTAGTCTAGGAAAAAAAAATCCCACATTTTAGAGGAAAAAGGAAACATTGCTCTTTCAGCCTGAATGATTGAATGCAAAAACCAGATAATTGGTAAATACATGTTTTTTTAGGTTTTGCTCATTTAAATTATCTGGATTCAAAGATGCAGTTTTGGTTTATGGCATTGCTCCACACAGAAGAGGGTTTTTACCAAAAGCATTTACTTTTGAAGTTTTAAAATTTCCTTTTTATTTAAGTTCTTACTGAAATTTTCACCTCCTTTGAGAACAGTTCATTAAACAAACAATTCTATTAGCCCATTATTTAATTTTATTTTTAATTATTTTATCACTTCTCCCAAATGACCTAGACACTTGCTCTGCCCATTTCTGTCAAGAGCAGAATCACCAGCCCTGTCAACTCTCTCCGCACCTTGGGTGGAACACAGATCTCTGAAATCTCATGGAGACCAGCAGACCCAATCTTTTGAAATAATGGAGACCAGAGAAATTAAGTGCAGAATATTTGGTTAACTACTTACCTAACACACACAGTCACTTTCAGAAAACTCTATGAAACATGGAAATCAAGATGCTGAAAACTCAGAGAAGGTATTTACTAAATTTTTCCTTCTCCATATTTTGTCTTTATAACTGGTGACTGGTACTTGACCATAATGGTGAAGTAACTATGGAGAAGGATGTTTTTTGGAAAGGCTTGCCTTTCTTCGACTGACATGGATGGAGGAACACAATCTTATTTCTGCCTTAAGGCTAATGACAATCTTTTGATCCAGCATTCAAGGTTTTCCACGATTTAGACCCAGTTTTTCTTCCACTCTTATCTTCCACCACTGCCTCATTCAGAATCTCTTTGCCAGCCAAGTGGGTATTTGAAATAGATGAAGAATAAGGCAAGAACCATAACCTTTAGGAGTTTAGGGTTTAGTTAAGAAAATAAGACTAACATCCTTAAAAATGAATGATGTAAGAGGGTTATGTAATGAAGGTTCATTAATGTGGCATAGACTGTAGAGTTTATACAAATTTGAGAGAGAGAATGGATTAGTCAGAGAAAGCATTTTGAGCTCAAGATGGTTCTTGAAGAATGGGGAGAATTTCCATATATCTGGGGGAAGGAAGGAGGAGAAGAGGAGAGAAGGAAGCAGCTAGGTGAGGGAAATCAAAACAGTGAATTGTTGCAAATAGGAATGCACATAGTGTTGGTGGGACCATAAACAAACCAACATGAATGGCAAAGGCAGGTCATGTTGAAGATCAGGAGGAAACACATTTGGAGGCACAGAAAGGAATTGGATTGAGGTAAGCAACTTAAAAACAGGCAGACGCACTGAAATTTGGTGGAGTATAAAATAACCATTGAAGACTTTTCAGAAAACATGTGGATAAACCATCTGTCACTAAACTACAGATGACTGAAATCTACATCTACTGATTTGTTTTTTTACTATGCATATTGGGGTTTCTGTTCAGCATTTGTCCAGCTTTCAACAAATCTTTATTGAATACCTATTTTATGCTGGACAATATGGAAAGTGATAGCTCTACAGGGCAGGCAAGATCAAAATGGTTTCAATACTCCTGGATCTTATATTCCAGAAGTATTCATTTTCATTATGTTCCTGTCTTTTGGCCCAGATAACTATATCTCAGATGGAAAAGTTTTCAGTAGAAGTGATGTCTTCACCCTTTGGGGTTTGTAAGTTTCTTTTGTTTAACTTAGCCTTCTGGGAAGTTGATACCTGAAGACACAGCACTGTAATCCAGGAGAAGCCTTCTCCGACTGCTCTAAATTGGTCAGGAGCCTCTCAGCAGTGCTCTTGACACCTTGTGCTACTCCTTATTTCTAGACAGCATTTAGAAATAGCATAGTCTTGTCATGTCCACTTTTTTGGCATCTGCTATCTACTCCAACTAGATCATGAAGCAGGATGTCCTAATATCTCTATAGTACCAGTGGAGATGATTGATAAATGTCGGTTAAATGAAATTAATGAATGGAGGGGATGGATATGACTTTTCTTTACCTGAATATGTTTTTCTCTGGGGCAAGTTTTTGGTAGAGAAAGATAAGTCTAATGTAAGAGAGAAAGATAAGTTCCTTCTGTATCTTTACATATGCAGTAACATTTTTGAAATGTAACTGTGCTTGGCTTTTCTTGTAAGACTAATTGGAATGTGGTAACAGAGCTGGATATCTTATTTTAAGGTGATTTAAAAATGACGGATCCCATACATTTTTTCATTTCCTTAACAGCTGCAATGTTAGCCTACTCCATAAATCACAACAGTTGGTTCTATCTTAATGCCATAGGTATTTCAGTAATATAGACTGTTCAATAAATTATTGGGTAGTTATTAGAACGAGGTAAATTTGACTTAACATCTTAATTTGACTTAGGCATCTTCCTGGAACCTTCCTGCTCTGAGGTTTGGATGAAAAACACTTTGGATATCACCGTGAGACTTGCTACTTCCGATTCATTGTCTAGTATTCTCCTTGGCAGCTTTGCAAAACAAATCTTGGAAAGCGCCTAGAGAAAGCCATTCTTTTTAGAAAACTTGGAGTCTTTTGAATGCGCTCTGGATGCCAATGACAGTGAATGTAAGTGTTTGTCCTGTTTGTATATTTGCCTGCTGCTTTGCTCATTCACTCGTTATTCATTTTTTTTCCAATGGATTATTTATTTATTCAATTTTCAAAACTTAGCAAATATCCTAGATTTCAAAGTATCCTTGTACCCTACGGTTAAGGGAATGTGTCAGCCAAACTCTAGGTGGCGCTCCACATCGAACTTGGGAGGCAGGGGAAGAAGCGTGGCAGTGGAGCTCTCAGGATGGCGTCAGAACCACAGAACACCCAGGCTGATCCCGAGACGAGGGAGGGAGCTTCCCGTGTGGGGGTGGAGGGTGGGGCAGAGCAGGATGTGTGCTTGGGTTTCACTTGGAAAAAACATACATCATATTGCCATATAATTTACTTTGAGATTTCAATTTGGAAAATGGCATGGAAATAATCCAGCTTGAACATCGTCCTCCTCACCTCCTGGACTAGGTCGAGGGCCCCTTATATTTCTTCATGGCAATTGTGTCACAGTGTACTGTTAAAGTATTCGTTTAATTATTTGTTTAATATCCGCCCTCCTGGCTGCGTGGCTCATAGCTATTTGCCTGCTGCCTATCACAACACCTAGCAAGTGATAGACGGTCAATAAATACTTGTTTTGTGTGCTTATTTGGCTGCTGCTCCATTCATTTGCTTCACTGGGTTATTCATTTTTTCATTCCTTCCTCTCCACCCTTCCCTTCCTGCTCCACCCTACCCTTATCTTCCATCCCCTACTCCATCTCTCCCAATCCTCCCAGCCCTCCCATATACCCCATTCCCCACCTAGTCCCACCCTCATTTATCATAAGTTTTAAAAGTTAAGAAACCTAAAGTGGCCGTGGTGGGGTGGGGCAGAAACTAAATGTATGAAAGCAATCTTTAAATAGTCAGATTCTCAGAATCCGGAGAAAGGGTATTAAAAGGTTAGAAAGCAACAGTTTTGCCAATGCAAAAGGGAAAGCTTGGCCCCCTCAGCGGTCATTTCCCCATGCACTATGGGTTTCCTAAGCAGGTGTCGCACCTCCTGGGTTTTGGCAACTGGATGCGGAAGACCGGCAGGACTCTTTCCTCTGAATGGTCTGGACTGGGGACAATTGGCTGGAATCACAAGTGGCTTCTTTGCTCACTCCAGCGGTACTTCAGTTTTCATAAATGGCCGGTTCCTGGAGCTGTAAGGTTCCAGCACATCGGGGATTTCCCTTCATTAGATCCTGACCCACAGAGCTGTGTTCCAGGCCAAAACTGTTGTGTTCACCTCTTAAAAGGCTTTCAAAGAAGGGAAGGAGGGAGGGAAGGGAAGGGAGGGAGGAAGGAAGGAAGGAAGGAAGGAAGGAAGGAAGGTAGGAAGGAAGGAAGGAAAAACTTTGGAAAATATCAGTTGTTATTCACAGACACCAAACTTGCCATTTTTAAAAACACATTTTCAAGTTGCTGTGAATCGAAAAAAAAAAGTTATTGTGATATTGGCAGTCAGCTCTCTACCGAAATGATGTGAGTGGAAAGACAAGAGTTTGGAAGAATGCGTCCCCCAAAATTCTTACATTGTTACCAACCACAGAAACAAAACATAGTGCTGGAAAGGAATTTCAAGTCATAGATGCCAAACCCCTGATTGTGTAGATAAAAATAATGAGGCTCTGAGGTGAGTGACTTGCTCAAAGCCCCTCAATTGAGGAGTTAGAGCCAAAACTCATGACTTCTGGCCAATTCTGGGCCCTTGCCACTCCACAAGCTGCAGTTTTTCTGTTTTAGCTAAAATGAGTTTCAAACAGCCCATCCACCATAAACGTATTTCCTCAACTCTCAGTCTCTTGCGTAAGGCCTTGCAGGGGACCCAGCTTCTAATGTTGAAGGAAAAATACTGCATCTTTTTAAAAATGGTCAAAAGGAAAGGAAACTTGTAGGCATGTAAATGTCACATCACCCTGTAAGTAGGAACCCATCATTATTGTGTGGGTAAGAAAGAAATAATTAAAGAAACCAATTCCAGTTAATTCCACATGTAGTGTAGGCCTTTGAAAAGAGTCCAAAATATTTTTCAAACATTCTCACATACACTGAACACATCTGTCCTATGTAACCTGAAAATGATTTACCCTTGTGAAATCATTTGCGTAAACCTGCCAACCTTATGAATGATTTTGTTTGTCTACTGTCTCAAAATAATTGATCTTACATACATTAAGCTAATTAAAATAGCCAGGTCCTTTCTTTGCAGAAAATCCACAAGCCCTCTTTCAATTATGCTTCTGAGGTCAGGAAAGCAATTCTTATGGAAAAGTAGTCTAGAATTTGCTTCAATCTATTAAGATAAAACATAAGAATGTATTTTTGATGCATTGATAAAAAATTCACCAAAATATTTGGTATTTTTAGCAGTCTCCAACTTACTAAAGGGTCATATTCCAAAAGTTAGTGGATAAATGAGTTGTCTGGAATTCGGAGTGTATTTTCCCATAAAAACAATGCTACGCATAGGAGTTAGTTCCCAGGCCTCCATTTAAGTGCTATTTAACCCATAGTGTAGCAGCCTATTGTGGACTTCAAAATTATTATTTTAATTTTGTTATTATTAGTTAACTGGCTCAAAAGTAACTGATTGATTTAGAGACTGTTTTAGATGCTGACATCAGGAAAACCCTTCAATTATAGATACTTGAGATAGCAGTTGGAGACTTTTATGTCATTTCTGTAGAAGGTTTTGAGGTACTTTGGAAACTCTAAAAATAGATACTTAATTTCATCTGCTTACTTATGACTAAAGGGGGAAACAGAGAGAAAAGCCTTGGCCCATGTTCAACTTCCACCACTATGAGGAAAATAAGGCAAGAAATGGGAAAAAAGGAAAAGAGAAAAGAAGTTAAAATTGTGTGCATGTATGTGCATGCAGAAATTAACTTAGCAGTGAACAATGAGGAAATGAGGAAACTGAGGCACACACAAGAAAGGAGATAGGAAGAGATATTGCTCTGAGACTTATTTGTGTTGTTCACAAAGTGGTAGTGATGACCTCTAGAAAGTTCAGAAGAGAAAAGGAAAGTTTTAGCAGGTACTCTGTGAACTTATGTTTAGGATATGTAATAAACATAGGTTGTTACTTAGGGACATGAGTTACCTGATTTAAGAATTAGACTCTCAGTTTGAATCCATACACATCTATGGAAGACCTACAGTGTTTCGAGAGCTGGGATATAGGACTAACTGCAAAAATTATCTGGCAATTACCCTTTACCCTGCAGAGATAATAATAGCTAGCATTTATGACTCATTGTAACTCATTTAATCTTCACAATGACTCTATAAATTAGGCATTAGTATTATTATTATTATCCCATTGTGTAGATGAGGAAACTAAGACACAGAAAGGATATGTAATTTGTCCGAAGTCACATGGCTACTAAGTGTTGGCGCCACCATGTGAACCCAGGTAGTGTGGGGATAGAACTTGGGCTCATAACAGCCATGCTATACTCTGCCCTAACATTCTCTGGTCAACATTCTTATCTCTTGTCAGCAATCGCTCATACCCTGACTCCATCTGGGATTTGGAATGCACTTGGGGAAGTGGCTGCGCATGGAGACTAGAAATGGAAGAGGCATCCAAGGTCATGCCCTTCAGGCTCTCTTCAAATTCTACAGCTACTGTAAAGAGAGTTGCATTCCCACAGAGAACATGTCAGGCTGGAGGAAAATTATGACAAAAGGTCTCCCCAAAGGCCTCTGAAACTTGGATCTTATCTCGTTCCACAAGGTAAAGGCCAGTTTCCTAAATCAAAGAATGAAACAAAGTACATCTTTTTCAAGCGTTGTTTTGACATCACTCCCTTTTATACAACTGGACAGGCACTCCCATTGTCTCTTTAAATAATTTTTAAACACTCCTGAACTTTGGCTTGGAGACCCTCATTTGAAATGATTTTACCACTCTAGACATACTAGCTCATATTTTTTAACTTCAACCTGGCAAAAGTTAATATCCCTCATAAAACTCTACCCACTCTCTTCTCTAAGTATCACATAAACCATTCTTCCTGATTATACATGCCCCATCTTGAGCCATATCCATTACTCTGTCAACTTTCCCTGGAGGTTAATCTGCTAGTGAGAATTTAAGTGGGCTCCTGCGGTGGAGTATTCTACAGTGGATGGAACTTGGATTCTGAAGTCAGTCAGTTCTGGTTCAAATCCCACTTATTCCATTTACTAGCTGTATCATGTTGGGCAAGCTATGTAACCTCCCTAAATCACTGTTTCCTCACCTAGAATGTGAATACAATATTAATAGTACTGGTATAACAGTTGTTCTGAGAACTAAATAAGATATTGCATATGAAGAACTTAGTTCAGAGTAAACACATTATAATATTCAACAAATGTTAGTCTCCATGATTACAATACTTTTGGAGCACAGAAAATCAGAGATATGTACAAAGATGGTTGTGAAGAGATGTTTATATACCATTTTCATAAAAGTAAAAAGAAACAATTTATGCCCAACCATGGTTGACTATGCCACCAATTAAAAGTCATGTTCTGAATGTTGGGAAATATCAAGATTGTATTAGTGAGTATTAAAAAAAAATAAAACCTGCAGAGCAGCATATTTGGGGGGGAATGTATATGCATAGAAAAGAGATTTGAAGAACCTATATCAAAAAGTAGATTATAATTATCTCAACAGAGGAAAGGTATATGGAGTTTAGATGGGTACTGGGATTATGAAGATTTTAAAAATGTTTTGTATTTTTCTGTGCATCCTAAATTTTGTACCTTTTATAATTAGGAAAATTACATGCTGTTGAAAAATACTGGATAAAGTTTAGCCTTCTCAGATGATCTCCTTCTGGCTCCAATTAATTCAGACCTCCAGCTTATCCACTTCCTTTATTTCCTTTTTCACTCTCTACAGATTTATGTTTCCTCTGCACAGCTGCAGTTGGTTTCAAATATTTGGCAGAGACTGTAGTTGGTGTTTAGATATATTTATGTGGGTTCTCTCTCCCTCATCAGACTGCATTTCCACGGGAGTATCTTCCCTATATTTTCTCTGTAATTGTGCATAGTGGCTTGGAAGCTCTTCCTCCCAAAAGTTAACTGATTGAGGTCATTGTAAACAATGCAAAAAGAAAAACTTGCTTAACTTGTTTCATTATTAACATTAATTGGGAGCTAAGGTTCTCATGTTAGGAATGGAGGGGCTTATAGACTGGTTGGGAATTAGGCCCTGTGCCTGAGGCGATGCTTTGTGTTTACGCAGCTATTTCATTTCCTCCTGGAACATAGGAATACCAAGGCCTCTTGCCCTGAGGAAGGGTTACATGACTGGTTCTGACAAGCAAAATGGAAGCAGATGTGTGCACCACTTCCAGGCCCCAAATTGTTTTACATATTCCTCTATCAATTCTTGCTTCCCCTGCTGTCTGCTGGCTGGATAGTGCCAGGTTGAACTTGAAGCCACAATATGGTAGAGCCACAAGATGGAAAGAACCTGGGTCCCTGAGTTTCTGTTTAGAGAGGAACCACTCAAGAGAATTATCTGAAGAGAAACATCTGAAATGAACAGGGTCAGTGAGAAAGATAAGACTCTTATTACATAAAGGCATTGAGATTTGAGATCTATTTATTCTTACAGTAACCCTATCCCAACTAACAACAGAAAATTATACAAATGGTAAAAGAATTCAAAATAACATATTTTAAGTGTCAAACAAATAGAATATAATTTTTTAAATTTGCCTAATATTTTACTGTTCTCCCAAACCATTTGCTTCCCTACCTTATTCAGTTCTCTAAGAAACCTTGATGAGTCTATCTTTGTGTCACAATTTAAGAAACTGGCCTTAGAGTTGTTACATTGTTTGACCTAAGCTAGAACTAAGATTTTCTGACTCCAAATACTATACTCTTTGCCTTTAGGCATAAATACTATAAGAGTGACTAATGACTAAATTATTTATAGAAAAGATGTTTTGCCTAAATTGTCCAGGGAGTATTTTTTTGAACATTGGTTTCACCAGCAGCTAATAAATGTCCCAAGAAATAGAGTTCCAAGGCCAAATGACTTTGGGAACCACTGGGTTAAACAAATGTGACCAGGAGTTTTCTACTTACTGCCAAGTTCTCAGAGCCTTTAACTTAAAATTTGGAGGCTCATAGGGAGCCTACGCAGCATATCCCATACATCTGACCACAGAATGCTTTGATGATGGAGCCATTGTCAGGAGCAGTATGCTGAAACATGCCAGAGAAAGGTTTTCTAGATAACAGCTCTCGTTCTCCATTGCACCCTGGTTCCACTTTAGTTTATTCACTTCTTAGAGTCCATTTCTCAGCTAATGTTGGGAACAACAAAATTCTCTAATAAGCTCATGTAACCAAGATCAAATGAGACTTCCAGGAGATTTTTTTTTTTTTTTTTTTTTTGAGACAGAGTCTCTGCCCTGTCACCCAGGCTGCAGTGCAGTGGCATGATCTTGGCTCACTGCAACCTCTGCCTCCTGAGTTCACACCATTCTCCCACCTCAGCCTCCCGAGTAGCTGGGATTACAAGCACATGCCACCATAGTCAGCTAATTTTTTGTATTTTTAGTAGAGACAGGGTTTCACCATGTTGGCCATGATGGTCTCGATCTCTTGACCTCATGATCTGCCCACCTCAGCCTCCCAAAGTGCTAGGATTACAGGCATGTGTTAGCCACCATGCCCGGCCCCAGGAGCTTTTTTTTTTAGTTGCATTTATTTTTGAACTTATCCTAAATAAGAACAGGACACGTTCATTGCACCTGGAAGGTAGAAAACATAAATAGAAGAAAGAGAGGTGCAAATCAACCCACTTCTATTCAACCCACCGGCAATGTCAACCTGTGACATTTACTACCACAAGGAGCTGCTGAGGCAGGGTAGAGTTGGATTTGAGGAAAGATTAGATAATTTTATGAGCGTGACTAAAATTTAAAGATATGTGAGCTAGAACAAAAAAGATACAAGGAAATGAAGTCTCATGTTCCAGGACGTAAATTGATCACATGTGGAAGGAGGGGCAAAAAGGAATTCCCACCTCGCAATCCAGCGTGGGATATTACACAATGGGCCAGGTGCAATAGGCTTGACTTTCCCTCTTTATTTTCCTTTTCCTTTTCTCTGGTACATCTGATTCTGGCTAAACAGGAGGTGGGGATATTAGCCCTGACGAATAGCGATTTGATTCCACAGGTCAACTCCTATTGAAAACCAAGATAACACAAATATTTTCAATTCTTCAAGTTGAACCTAGACTAAGTATTTTGTTTTGTGGGTGATCCCTCTGTTCTTTTATTAAGAGAATATCATTTTATGAGAGCTAAGAATATTTGCATTCCTAGCATTTAAAATTCTCAACAAACACATTGTTCAAGCAAATAAAAAGAATAGAACAAGTAAAGTAAGATCATCTTAATTAGTTGAGACTCTTGAACAAGGATGAATCCAGTCTTGAAGTCCTGGCTATTTCAAAATACTCTTTTTACCTTAAACATACAAATAAACTGTGCTTCTGAGCTGCAGTATTCTGAGCTTGGTGATGATTGAAGGCCCTGGAAGAAGGGATGGCAGATTTTATTGGGCTGGGTGGGTTCTCAACCGCCATCTCTCCATGGGAAATTTCATAAAAATATTCATCTCTAATGGTTCAGTGAAAAGCATTCGGGCCCCAGGGAATCAACGGGAGCTAAGTTTTATAGAGTGAATCCCATCTGGGACTAGAAGAATTAAGAAACAGAACTATGGGAGACAGGCAACAAGAGGAATAGCAATACCAGCCCCATGGTACAAAAAGTTAATCTTTCATTGTATAACCAGTGCTATGATTTCCTGCATTAAGATTACAAAAGCAATCAGATCAGAGATTGTGGACTTTTTTCATTATAGGATTTTAGCTGACCCTTTCTTCAACTATGAATGCTTCGGTTGGGGGACAGTCCTAAATTCCAATATGAACACTAAATATCATTTGCTTCAGGAAGGATTTTTCCTGTTGGTACTCAGCAGTCTTTCTGAACTTGTGGCAGTGGTTGTCTATACAACATTGACTACTCCATTCTCTTATCCCTTCCTCCCTAGCATAGCCCACTTCTCATGATAAAACTTTTGAGATGAGCTCTTGATCTGTTGCCCAGGCTGGAGTGCAGTAGCACAATCTTGGCTCACTGCAACCTCTGCCTCCCAGCTTCAAGTGATTCTCCCACCTCAGCCTCCCAAGTAACTGTGATTACAGGTGTGTGCCCCCCATGCCCAGATAATTTTTGTATTTTTAGTAGACACGGGTTTCACCATGTTGGCCAGGCTGGTCTTGAACTCCTGACCTCAAATCATTCTCCCGCCTCAGCCTCCCAAAGTGCTGGAATTACAGGCATGAACCACTGCACCTGGCCTATAAAACTTAAAATTCCAAATAGGCATCTAGTTTTCCAGCCTTATCTTGCACCTAGAATTGGCTACGTGACTCAGTTCTGGCCATTTCTGGCTTGGAGGATGCTAGGAAATATTTTCCTTTTAGGATAAAAGGAGAGAAATGTGGGAGGAGAGTTGTGTTTTCTGTTTGTTTGTTTGTTTCCTTGCTTGCTTGTTTGTTTTTCTGGCTATCCTTTCTCTCTCTTTGACACACTGGGGAAAGTGTGATATTTCATACTGTGGCAATTATTTTGTGATCATGAGATGACAAACTTGAGGATCAAAGGCACCATGGTAGCATTGACAAGATGGAAGGGGAGAAAAATCTTGAGTTTGTAATGACATCACTGAGCCACTACAACAACCCTGGGACCATGAGCCTGTTGATTTGTTTAAGTCACCTTTAGATGGATATTCTGTTACAACCCAAAGCCTTCTAACTGTTAAATACACCCAGTGAAAATGTGACTTATGTGTTCCAATAGAGCACAGAACCCCAAAGAAACACACGGCCTGTGACTTCTGGTCATATAGAATCACTGATATTCCCTGATGTAGACTGACATATTTCTCTTGGAAAAAATAGCGAACCAGGACTTCCTTGATGGTTGTCGGAGAATTCATTGGCTAATGTTGGCAGAGCCTAAGGCCATGAACATGCTCATCATTACTAAGGAGGCGGCAATCCTAAAAGTTGCAATTCAACATGAGAAAGAAAAGGAGGATTTTGCTCCAAATTCCACACAAGGTTTCTTTCCCTCTTGTTCTCATTTCCCACAATCTTACCCTTTTCTTTGTGTCTTACTTTGGCTTTGGAAAACCTCCTTCACATTTTCATTTTGCCAATTCTGATGTTACTTAATTCTTCAATATGGTAAAGCAATAAAAAGAAAGCTGGCTGATAATCTTAGAGCAGTGCCAAAAATGTATGTTTGGAATGTTAGGACTTTATTGAAAAATGCTTTATTGAATAAGCAGAAATTTTGTTAAGCTCCAAAGGAATCTAACTATCTCCCCTCCCCCACCACCACTGCCTAAATTTCACATCCTCTGATAACTAAGTACCTTCCCAGACTGGCATATCTTCTAGTCTGTACATCCTAAACTGCAAATTCAATCCTATCGAGTGACTGGAAATGGTACAACTCAAAAGTCTAGGAAAAATTCTGCCCTATGGAAACACGTTCATTTTTAAAATTTCTTTATTTCAAAAGTTTCCATCCTAATTTCCCTTCTTGAAGAGTTTTCATTATACGTGAGCAGGGAATTACAATGTGTGTCATATTTTATAACTTAGCTAATTTGAAGATACTTTTTTCTTTTACATCTGTTGGATTTTTAAAAAAATTATTATACTTTAAGTTCTGGGATACATGTGCGGAATGTGCAAGTTTGTTACACAGCTACGCGTATGCCATGGTGGTTTGCTGTGCCCTTCAACCCGACCATCCTGAGCTCAAAGCCCAGGATCAGAGCTGATGAGTAACCAAGGAATTCAGAGTTTAGTACTGAAAATAATGTTTAGGAAATTCTGTTGTTCTGGAGGACAAGAATTTAGCATTCATAGCTGAAATGCATAAGAGGAAAACAAGTCTGCCAGAAAAATGCTGTTTGCAATGCTGTGAGGGTCTGCTCTAAATGGTGTTTCTTGTGGGAGGGACTTGGTGTGATGTGTGTTGTGTGTTTTGGTTTTTGGTTTTCGTCTGGAGGCTTTTTTGCTTTCGTTTCTCAGATCAGGGAAACGAGATTTGCCTGAAAATGAGCCAGAGTGGTTCTGCCCAGACTGATGTGCTTCTGGCAACCGGTGTGTACTGCTTGGTGACTTTCGGTTCAGGTGGTAATTTACCAAATGCCGCTTTTTTTCTGTATGACACAGGCATAGCCAAACATAGTCACCACTCAGAATGTTGGGAAAGTTTCTTGTCCCCATCAAACAGAGGGAGCAACCCTTGGTAGTTCAACAATGAAGCCTCCATTAGCTGAGAAGTCTAATTGTGATTTATCATTCCCTACCTATAAAGGTTGTAAACAAATCAGGAAGCTTTCTGAGTCTCTTAGTCCTCTACTTCCAAGTAGAAGTGGTAAGAATGCCAACCTTCCCTCACAACATTGTAAGAAGGAATGATTATTTGAATTGATCTGCAGTATTCATCATTAGGGAATTGCAAATTAAAACAACAAGGAGATATGGCTACATACCTATTAGGATGGTTAATATCCAAAACACGGATAGTACCAAATGGTAGAGCAACAGGAACCCTCCTTCGTTGCTGGTGAAAACGTAAAATGGTTCGGCCACTTTGGAAAACAGTTTGGCAGTTTCTTACAAAACTAAACACACTTTTATCATATTGTTCTGCAATCATTCTTGATATTTTCCCAAATGAATTGAAAACTTAGGTCCACACAAAAACCTGTGCACAAAAGTTTATAGCAGCTTTATTCATCATTGCCAAAACTTAGAAGCCACCAGGGTGTCCTTCAATAGGTGAATGGATAAATAAACTGTAGTATATTCATACAGTGGAATAGTATTGAGCACTTGAAAAAGAAAAAGAGCTATTAAGCCACAAAAAAGACATGGAGGAAGCATAAAGGCATATTACTAAGTGCAAGAAGCTAATTTGAAAAGGCTACAGACTGTGTGATTCCAATTATAAGACATTCTGGAAGAGGTAAAATTATGCAGACAGTAAAAAGATCAGTGTTTGCCAGGGTTTTGGGAAGACGGAAGGAGGGATTAATAGATGGAACACAGGATTTTTAAGCCAATGAAACTATATTGAATGACACTGTAAGGGTAGCTACATGTCATTATAGATCTGTCAAAGCCCACAGACTATACAACACAAAGAGTGAACCATATGTAAACTGTGAGCTTTGGTCACAAAGAGCGAACTGTAATGTAAACTATGGACTTTGGTTGAAGATGAGGCATCAATATTACTTCATCAGTTGTAACAAAACATAGTGTGACATATTGGTGGTGGAAAGGGCTGGATGTGTGTTGGGGGATGGGTTATGTGGAAACTGTACTTTCTGCTCAATTTTACTGTGTGCCTAAAACATGTAGAAAATGAAATGTATTAATTAAACGTAGATTTTAAAATCTAAATAAAAGTTATGAAGCAGAAAGTGAATATAATCATATAATTATGTAAATCAATACAAATAATTGTTGAATGCATGCTTTGGGATTAAATTCAGTTGTCCACAACATGAAAAACAACAACAAATGTTGTTTAGACAAGAAAGGAGAATATGTTTCTCATGTATGCAAAATAAGCCTAGAAGTAGGCAGTCTGGAGCTGGAACGGTGACTCCACAGAGACTTTGTGGACTAAGGCTTCTGGCTTTGCTGAGACTCCCATCTCAGCATCTGACTCCCATCTCTTGGTCTGGTATAATTGCCAGAACTACAGCCATTACATCTGCATTCTAAACAGCAGAGAACAAGGAAGGAGGAAATACCGGCATGCCTCCTCCCTTAAATGCAGACTTACAGGAAGTTTCATATTATATTTCTGCTTTTATCTTATTGGTCTGGAACTTAGACAACTTGTCACATCTACCTGTGAAGGAGTCTAACAATTTTTTACCTATTGAATTTACACAAAATTTAAAAAATCTGCAGAGAGGTCCAGCTACAAATCAGGGCTCGGTTTCTAAATAAAAAGAAGGAAAGGGATGTTAGAGTAGGCAGCTAGCCATTTGGGACTTTGAGCAACTGTTGCTATGTTAAAAATACAGTGCTAGAGACAGAGGATGCAAAAAGACATTAGATCAATAGGAGAAATAAACATGCAAGCACGCGGCTATTATATATGCTGGCAATTTGTTAATGACACAAGGATTTCAAAAGAGGATGTGAGTATGCCCAGTTGGGGATGAGCAGAGAAACCCTCCTAGAGGGAAGGATATTTTACAAAGACCTAGAAGGATGAAGAGAATTTGAAAAGTAGGAAGTGGTGGAAAAGAAGCCAAACTTGGCAGAGGAAATGGCATGAAAGAAAGCAAGTTGTTGTTTGATAAAGAGGGCTATGCCTGTTATTGGTGCATTTTATAGTCTGCACAGATACAGAAAGTGCCTAGGCAGGAAGAAGTTTATGTCTGTAGTTTGGACATGTACCCTAATGACATCAGTTTCTCTCTTCACAATCTGTCCATCATTCCCATGGGTGGGAGGTGAGGAAGAATTCCATTCAACAACACACACTTAGAGTATCTCAGGCAAAGAGACTTTTTTCTTTTGTATTTATGATAAAACACCCAAATATGTATCCAAGTGGGATTACCAGCCTGGGTAGGATCCAAGAGACTTTGGTTACTAGAACTATTTCTCATCATAAATCCCCAAACAAGTTGAGTTTTTCACTTCCTCTCCTAATCTGCCATGGAGCACAGCCGAGTTGCTTGAAGTCATCTACTTCTTGGCAGTGGCTACAATTCCAAGATGATGGAACGATTCTTTTCCATATACATCATTATTATTTCTAGTATAAATATTTATCAAGCACTCACTGTGCAATAGAGAAGAGCTCCTGCTTGGTGGTCTTTCCAGCTGAACAAAACAAACATGAGGAGAGGTCGAGGGAAGAGGTGGGAAGAGAACTTCAGCTGGTGGGAAACAATAGGAATTGCTTCCCCGCCCCACCTCCTTTTATTCATGTTGGATGTTATTTGGACTTGACTGCCATATTTCAGTTACGTAAAATGTGTTTTTATTTGTTTAACATATGCTTTATAGGGCTTACCATGTGCTGTGCACTGTTTCTAAGCTCTTTACAAATACTAACACATTCAATCCTCATAGAATCCTGTGAAATAAGTTGTTTTATTATCTCCATTTGCAGATGAGGAAATCGAGGCACACAGTAATTTGCCCAAGGTCACTCACTGGGCACAATGACTCTAGAGCAACACTGTCCAGTAGAACTTTCTCTGATGTCAGAAGTGTTCCATATTTGCGCTGCCCAATAGGGTAACCACTGGACATGTGTAGTTGTTGAGCACTAGAAATGTGGCTTACATGACTGAGAAACTGAACTTCTGAAAGTTCAGAAGGCCGCCCACCTAGGCTTCCCAAAGTGCTGACATTACAGGCATGAGCCTGGGCTCATACAAACCTGGGCATACAAACCCAGGCTGCCTTTCTCTCCTTTCCTCTCCCTTCCTCTCTCCCTCCCTTTTCTTCCCCTCCCTCCCTCCCTCCCTCCCCCTCCCTCCCTTCCTTCCTTCCTTCCTTCCTTCCTTCCTTCCTTTTCTTTCTTTCTCTCTCTTTCCCTCCCTCCCTCCTCTCTCTTTCTTTCTCTCTCTTTCTTTCTTTCTTTCCTTCTTTCTTTCTCTTTCTTTCTTTCTTTCTTTCTCTTTCTTTCTTTCTTTCTCTTTCTTTCTTTCTCCTCTCTTTCTTTTCTTTCTTTTCTTTTTCCTTCCTTCCTTCCATTTTATCCTTCCTTCCTTCCTTCCTTCCTTCCTTCCTTCCTTCCTTCCTTCCTTCCTTCCTTCCTTCCTTCCTTCTTCTCTTCTCTTCTTTTCTCTTCTCTTCTCTTTTCTTTCTTTATTTTTTGAAGGAGCAAGGGCCAAGAATGTAGAAACTCTTTTATAAAACAGTGATCCTTCCTGGCGCATTTGCTGTTTAATTATGATAAACAACGTGAGATATAAGTTTATAGAAAAATATGAGCAAATCACTTAGGTGGTGCCATTCTTTATTCCCTGGCCGTTAAATGGGACTACAATACAGCTCCATCTCCAATGCAAGTTTTCTCACAATTAGTAGCAGATGAGGAGGCCAAAGGGTAGAAATCAAGGGCTGGTTAGGTCATGCATATTTGGTAGCACAGACCATTGTTAAAAGCGAAAAGCAACGTTATAGTATCTGGTACCTGCTTGGCAAAATGAAGAGCAAGACAAGGTCACGTGTGTTATCCTGCTGTCATCAAGACTGGCACTCCTTCTTTTCTCTCTTTGCCGCCCATCTTAACGCATCTCTACCTTATTCAGCTTTCGTGGTTAAACTCAAATTCCACTACTTCCTTGAAAACTGCCCTCCTGTCTCCATGTGAAAGCATCCTCCCTACAATATGACTGTATCTTTCTTCTGGTACTTAATGGGTTCTATACTATGTAATAGCTAAGTAAGTACAAGTCCTAACTCTCCTACTTACTCTCAACTCTTAAAGGTCTGATTTCTGTTTGTATTAATTTTCTGTAAAACTTCACACAAACCTGGGCAACATAGTGAAAGAGATCCTGTCTCTACAAAAATAACAATAATAATAATTAGCCAGGCGTGGTGGCACACACCTGTGGTCCCAGCTACTCAGGAGGCTGAGGCAAAAGGATCACTTGAGCCAAAGAGGTCAAGACGGCAGTGGGTCATGTTCACACCACTGCACTTCACCCTCTGCGACTAAGTGAGATGTGCTCACATTCCATAGATTGTTTCAACTTTCATCTCTGTTTCCCTGTTTCTAGCAGGCACTTCTATGATAGCATTAACTATATTGTATTATTGTATTGTAAAATTCGATGATCATATCTCTCCCCAAGACTGTAAGCCCTTTTAGAGTAGCACCTACCTTAAAATAGATGCTCTATAAATGGCAAACAACTATTTTCTGAATGAACAGTCATTCTCAGAAATTTGTAGTATATGTAGTATGTTTGTCTTTTGTCTAAAACAAAATGGAACCCTCCTCCAATGAAACTCTTCTATATTCGTATTAGATTAAGCATTAGGTAATATCAAACTAACTCCACCATTTTATAATAGCCCTGCTGCAGGGAAAGACAATGCATAATTGTCCTAGAGAATGAGGCCATTTTCAGCCAGCTGCGGTGGCTCACACCTGTAATCCCAACACTTTGGGAAGCTGAGGCAGGCAGATCACTTGAATTGGGAGTTCAAGATCAGCCTGGCCAATATGCCAAAATTCTGTCTCTTCTGAAAATACAAAAATTAGCCAGGCATGGTGGTGCATGCCTATAATTTCCAGCTACTAAGGAGTCTGAGGCACGAGAATCGCTTTAACCCAGGGGGCAGAGGTTGCAGTTAGCAGAGATCACACCACTGCATTCCAGCCCGGGTGACAGTGAGACTCTGTCTCAAAACAAACAAACAAACAAACAAAAAGAGAGAGAGAATGAGAACATTTCTTGCTTAACCTTGCCCAAAGGACATAGGTCATCCAAAGAGGGTTGAATTTTAGGGTACTGCACAGAGCCCAGAATAGAAAAGAAGTGTGAAAACTGGCAAGACATCGCAATTTTCTACAGGTATGTAAAGCTCAAACTGAAAAAGAACATTTTTGAGAATTTTAAGAAGTACATGTGAAGGATGCTCTGACATTAGGTTTAGTGAAGGAAGGGTCAGAGATAGACCAAGATCACTTTAGCAACCTATAATTTGGTTTAATTGATCGAGCAGGGAGAAAAAAAAAGGAGAAACAGAATGAGGAGATGGTGACATTGACAAATATAAAATACTGTAACATAAATTACTGTAGCTTTGCTTTGAGTAGTACTGGAAAAGTTTGTTATACTAGGAAATAGTCATATAAATGGAAAGATGGCTTTTCATGTCTTTTATGACTTGTTGTAAATGATTAATTAAATACTCTGAGTGTTTCATTAAATATATGCATTCCTTCCAAATTAAAGTGTGCAGAGACTCGTTATAAATAAATTCATTGGGTGAATGAAAGGAGCATTTACTTCTAAAGGAATATTACTGGCAAATTTCATTCTTGACATTGATTAAATAGACTAAATTTATTTTAATGGCAATATGAACAAATTACAAGTCTAATTAGTTTTCTACTTTAGTATTTTTGCATTATTTAGTGTATTTATAAGTGATCCAACAATTTTAAGAATTTTACTACATAAAAAGCATTTTGTAATAAAATGTGAAAATAAAAGAATGAATAAAACATGGTTCTCACTTCACTCATTCTCTACTTTCACGCTTCATGGAACAATTTTAAGTGCCTACTCTGAGCAAACCCTTTTCCTGAATGTTGCAGGTAATAGAAAGGAAAAATAAGACTTGTTTCTTCCCTCTAAAAGCTTGAAATGTCATGGGAAAAACATATGCACAAAATAACTTTAATATAAGACAGACTTTGGTAAGTAAGTGCTAAAATAATAGAGGTACAAAGTGCTTGGGGAGTATAAGAAATGGAGGGATTAAGACTGATGGGGAGGGGATCAAGAAAGGCTTCTCGGAGGAGGAAGGGTTTGAGCTTGACCTTGAGAGATGGCTGGAAATTTAACAGGAGGTTCTGGGTGGGGGAGGAGAAGAGAAAGGGGTTGTGTGGTCTCTGGGTTGCTGGGTTGTTCTATGGAGGGGTTTTGGTGTGTCTCTGGACAATTTTGAACTGTCACATGGAAGAGATGTGTCACACAGAAAATACACAGAGCAACTAGTAACTGGTCTGAAAATACAGCCATGTGACTTCAGAGAAGAAACCGTATCAGGCCTGAAGTGTGGGCAACAACAGTGACAGGTATAATTAGACATTGAGCAGATCAGTGTTTTTTGATTAATAAGCTTGTTCTTCCCATACATTAACTCATGGGCCTGAAAGGAACCTCAGGAAGTTACTTAGGTCACCCCTGACTACGTTTTTTAAAAAATTATTATTATTGTTCCCTTAGCCTCAGCCCTATAATATGAGCTCTTCAAATGCTCAGACCCTTGGGCTCTACATGAGGACCAATACAACTAGTAAAATATAGTAGTGGCAGCAGTTAAAGCCACCTTGTGATACCACGATTTTGTAGCCGTATTAACAACATTGTGTGGGAACTGAGACAAGGGTTTTGTGAGTCTTTCAGGGCTGCCCTTCTTTTAGGCAGCCCCCAACAAGTTACAGCTTCTGCTTGGGGTAAAAGCTGACCACAGAACTTATTCACAATGGCTTCCACCGCCTTGCCTTAACAAAGTTGATCCCTATCTAGCTACCAATTAGAAGTCTAAAGTTACAGAATGCTGGCACTGGAGTAGTTGTTAGGATTAATCTAACCCAACCCCTTTGTTCTTCATTTTACAGTGGAGGGAAGAGAATCTTAGGGGAAGTGATATGCCCAAAGTCACACAGTTAATGATTGGCTTACCTGAACCAGAACTAGAATGTAAATCTCTAAGTTTCCTAACTTTCAAATTAGTTTCTCTCTCCTGCAGCGTACTGCCTTCTTTATTTGCATCAATAGATGTAGGTGTGTCTGTGCATTAATATTTCTAAGAGTTTGACTTAAAGCATTCAGTAGGTGCCCAGAGAATAACGTATGTTAAGCCAGAGAAGTAAAATGCATTGGATCAAAACATTCTCACTTGGAAAAAACATTAGAATCCTGGGAATTTCTTGAAATGCAAGAAAGCTCAGCCTCCAGGACTTGCAGTGTAAACACTGTGGCTAATTTGTTGAAGTGAGATGCCATTGATGATTCTCCCTGCCTTGAGAGATGACAGGGCTCCTTTGCAGAACAAAGCCGATTGCTGTAGCAGATTGCTAGGGGAAGGCAGATTGCAAAAAGTGATCAGGAAAAGATAAGACATGTTACCGAGACAGATCATTTTTCTTGAAGAGGAGTTAAAAAAAGACACTAAAAAGGAATTCCTCCCATAAAGTTTGTCTTTCAGAGGGCAACCATTTCCACAACTCTGTTCCTGCCTAAAGAAGCAGGCTATAACCTGGAGCAAAGCTTGGAGAGGCTAGTACATCATTTTTACAGAAGCAGTTCGGAGAATAGTGAATATGGATAATACAGATAGCAACCCAGACACTTGATCCATGAGTTTGCTACATCAAAATTGGACAAGAATAACTTTCAATAAAGTTACTTTCCAGTGACCTGTTATTTTTAAAAGTGTATCCTTACTAATAAAAATGATACTTTGATACTGGGTATATAACCAAAGGAAAATAAATCAATCTACCAAAAAGACACATACCCTTGTATGTTTATCACTGCACTACTCACAATAACAAAGACATGGAATCCACCAAGATGCCCATCACTGGTAGATTGGATTAAGAAAATGTGGCACATATACATCATGAAATGCTACAAAGCCATAAAAAAGAATGAAATCATGTCCTTTGCAGCAACGTGGATGCAGTTGGAGACCGTAGTACTAAGTGAATTCACGAAGGAATAGAAAGCCAAATACCACATGTTCTCACTTACATGTAGGAGCTAAACATTGAGAACATATGGACATAAAATGGGAGCGATAGACACTGGGGACTACTGGGAGGAGGGCGTGGGTTGAAAAACTACCTATCAGGCACTATGTTCACTACCTTGGTGATGGGAGCTGTACTCCAAACCTCAGCATGATGCAATATTCACATGTAACAAACCTGCATGTGTATCCCCGTATGTAAAATAAAAATTGAAATGAAAAGAAAAGAAAAGAAACCAACACCATGAGGTTTTCAGCTCCCCCATAATCTCCATGACCCTCTTTAGTCCTAAATAAACATAAATGTAAGTAAAAATAAATAAGTAAAAAATAAAGATGACACTGTTTCTCCACTTATTTTCTTATCAAAGAAAAATGGCCACAAGCCATTCTGTAGAATAAGCTGCCTTATAAGAGTTTTATCCTTTTGACATGATTTGATTTGAGGCTGTCCTTCTTTTCATTTGCTTTTAAATTCTATGTACAATAGAATAATTCAATTCCATGGGGTATTGTAAAACTTCTTTTTAAAATTCTTGTTTCCATCCATCAGTATAGTACTTTTCTTCTATTGCTACGAAATAATTTTTATTCTGATTCTACACAAAAATGGCAAATCAGATGTTAGGGCAGAAAGCTACCTTAGCAACCATTTGCTGCGACGTCCTCACATTCTAGATGTAGTAATGTCCAGGGATTTCTTGATTTTTGGTGGCTCGTCCAGGGGAAGAAGGGGCATAACTCTAGCTAGGACACACCTTCTGCTCCTACTCCTATGCGCTTTCACTGCCAGAACATTCCACCTTCATTAGAACAGCGCCTTAAATTATGTTTGTCTTAGGAAATATGCCTCACTTTTCATATTTTAATGCGCTCACTTTCAAGGAAGTTTTAGAAAAAACATGAAATGCCTTTTAATTTTAATTTTAATGAAAGGTGAAAATTTCTTTCTATATTAAATTCTAGTTAGGAGAGCTACTATTCATAAGTTAGTTATGTTTATTTGTGGCTACATTAGTCAGATTTAGAATATACTAATTCTGGGTAGTAAACAACTATGAAATCTTAGTGGGTTCAACAATAAAGTTTCACTTTTTGGCTGAGGATCTGTACACTGGCAGGCTCTAGGTGAGTTCAGGTTTGCTCCACCTAATTTCTCACTCTGGTAGCTGACTGGGACTTGCTTTTTTCATGGCAGATGGCAAATGCCCAAGAGCGCAAACGAGACCACGCAAGCGCAATGAAGCCTCTGCGCAGAACACATCTGCTCACATCCCATTGGCCAGAAAAAGTCACATGGCAAAGCCTAACCGCAGGGATGAATGCCTTGTCTGCTCTACAGAAGCACTGCAAAGTTATATGACAAGGGGGTGCATGCAAACGCTTTTGTAGGGTGAGCATGGAGAATTGAGCCTAATATTCCAACCTACTACTTGTGAAAATTAAAATGGAAATTGTTACTTTTTTCTAGAATTGGAAATTAAACTATTGAATTATCCAAGATGCCTAGATTAAGACAAAACTTTATTTAAAATTTAATTTTCTGAATGCCTTTGGTTTTCTTGTATAATCTAGTAAAGTTTAGGTTATTTAGATACTCAGTAAATATTTGAGGGATACATAAATGCTGTGTCCACTAAGAAACTGCCCCTTTTGTAACATTAGTTCATTCATCCATTAAGGACTATGTATTGAGTGCCACTATGTGCCAGGCACTACAGTATTTATAAATGAGTGAAACACATCAATGTACAGAAAATAAAAATGCTTCCTGTGTGAAGCTTATGTTCTGACAACATATTTTTCTTTAAAAAGAAAAAAATAATAAGCAAAACATATTGTATGTTAGTATCTGATATACACTTTATACAAAATCAGGCTAAAAGAATGAAGAGGACTAAGGTGGGGTTAGCGACAGGCTGCAATTTTTCTGTAGTGTGAAAAGAGGGTACAGGGTAGATCTTACCAAAACTTGACATTTGAGCAGAGACTTGAAGGAGGTGAGGGATTTTTCCCTCTGTTCCCCATGTAGCCATAGAGATTCATGAAGGGTCTTCAGTCAGAGAGCATTTCAAGTATAACTCTTGGAAAGGGGGTGGTGGAGGGGGCCCTAACAGGGCAGGGCTTGGGAACAGCCTCCACTCCCTGACACCACAACCAGAGTACTTCCAATTTCAGCTGTTAGATTTAGCCCTAAGATTTCTATTGAGGAATATCCTACCTTTAAAAAATAAATGAATAAATGCCTTAGAATACTATGCTAGATTATGAACTCATCCAAAGTCAAAGATCTGGCTTAAGATCTTGATTAAGAACATTGAAAAGTACATTAATAAAATTTATTTATTTATTAGTGATGGCTCAATTTCTCAATAGTCAACTGCCCCAGGGCTTGGTCTATAGCCCTGTCTCCTGCTTACAGTTTTTCCTTAGATATTTTATTCAAGCCTTAAACACCATCTATATGCTAATGACTCCTAACTTTACATCAGTCCTGACTCTTCAACATGACTCCAGACAGTTCCCCTTGGATATCTGATGAACAATCTCAAACTTAACATGATCAAAATAAAACTCAGGATTCTGCCTCCTCCATCACACCACTACCTTTTTAATTGTCCTTATCTCAGCAAATGGGGCCATCACTCCTCCTATTCCAGCACATGCATCTCCAAATCCAAAATATGTTTTATGTCATCTCACTTCTCTCCATCTCCACTCTTGCTTAAGCCCCATTATCTCCTGTGACAACTACTGTTATGACCTCCTATCTGGTTTCTCTGTTTGACAATTGATTATTTATGCTGCAATCGGTAATCTTTTAAAAATATATATCATGTCACTCCCCTCTAATGCTTTCCATGACAATAAGGATAAAATCCAAACTTCTTGCCGTGGTCTACAAAACCCAGCGTGATCTGGCCCCTGAATATGCCCTGCTTATATGTCCCTGATCTCTTTCTCTTTTATTTGCCTACAGAGCTTTCCTCTCCCACCGGTCATATTTTGAGATGGTTGGTCTCCACAAATGGTCTATGTCTCAACTTAAATGTCCACTTTTCAAAGAAGTCTTCCCTGACCCTCCAGTCATCTGTATCACCTCACCCTTCATACTACTTATCACTGTCCCCAGTTATTTCATTAATTTATTTATTTACTTGATTATTGTCTATCTTTGACCATCAGAATATAAGCCCCACTGCAACAGAGGTTTTGCTGACATATTCCAAGCACCTAGAACAATAACTGACATATAATAGGTGCTCAAAAAGGATCGACCAAATAAATGATGACTAGGATCGATGCTTTTTCAGAGACTAGATGTTACTAGGAAAAAGGAGAGGGCGCCATGGCATTGAGTGTGATGATAGGTATGGTGACAGGAATTTTTGGTTTCAAAGCAAGGCAAAAATGAAAAAGAAATGGAAAGTTAGAGAAACAAGTTTTCCCTGCTGTGCAGTTGTAACTGAGTCTGGTCCCAGATTTTGGTCTTCTTCACAACTCAGGCCCATTTAATATATTACTGCATCTGCTAGGTTCTTTGATTGCAGACAAGAGAAACTCACCTCTAGACACTTAGGAAAAAAGAAAAGAAAAGAAAGGTTTAGAACTAACACATAGAACAGAAATGAAAACACAAGTACCAGGTCTTAGTATAGGAACTTGAGTAGTTTCAAGGAAGTTGGGCCAGGAACAAATGGGACATTTTCTTCAGGCCACTGAGGTCGGGATAAAAGAAGTGCACCAATATTCACTTTTTCACACTTTACCCAAGTTTTATTTGTGGGGCAAAAATGTCTGACATGGCTTGAGTCCTGAGCCTACCCCAGGATCCAGGCATGGAGTGAACCCCCACCACCATAAACTCAGTGGACTGTTATCAGAATAACAAGTAATGGATACTAGACAGGCAAATACAACAGCTGTCCACTCCATTCCAGGAAATAGCATGGGGTGAGGTGTTTCATTTTAGAGGGTTATAATCTAGTTTGCAAGGAAATAAAACTAGAGGTCACTTATCTCAATGAAGCAAATGTATTATTACTGGGAAAATAAGGCATCCTTCCTGTTAACCAATGAGAAAACTAACAGAGATTTATTCCTAGACATGCATTTTCTCTTCTGAGGCCCATTTTAAGGATAGTGTTTCTCATCTTCTGCAAACTGTCAGCCGGAACAGGACCTCTCCTACCTTCACAAGGGCATTGCTTATCCCTAACTGCAGAATTTCCTCTGTTCTCACCAAACTGCCAGATTTCACCTGGCCAGCCACTTGGCCAACAAAATTAAGTGGTAAATTAAATAACTCTAACCATAAGCCTCCAGCAATTCACAACCAATTTCGTGTGTATGTGTGTGTGTGACTGTGTGTGTGTGACTGTGTGTGTATGACTGTGTGTGTATGTGTGTGAGAGACTGTGTGTGTGTGTGTGTGTGTGTGTGTTAGGTGGGAGTGGGAGGCTAGAGCAAAAGGTAGGGGAAAAAAAGAGAAGAAAACTTAAGGATAAGTCTCAACAATGTAAAAGCAAAGAAGACATCCCTATGGTGAAAATATATTCTTTCACCTGAAGTTCATGAATTAGGGGGCAATCTGCCTAGTCAGAGCTAGATTTTGAACTGTAAGTTATGATTGATCACATAAAATTCATCTTTATGGCAATAGATATTAATTTATATACCTATTTGTTTCTTTAACAAGCATTCATTGTGTGCCAGCAGTGTTCTAAGCATGACTGAGGGAGATGGATGTGTTTCTTGCTCTCTTGGGGCTGGTAGGGTAATGGTGGTCATGAGGCAGGTGAAATAAACAGCGGCTTGGAAGGATCCTCCTTGTCAGGGGATGAGTTGGGGTTGCCATTGGCTTCTATCAGAGAAAAAGAACATGAAGCCTTCAAAAATAAACTGAGCTTCAAGGAGAGAGAATGCTATACTTGCTAACCGAATGGAAGCATGCATCCAGAAGAGAAAAGATTCAGAACTAAAAGGAGTCAGAATGTCCTATGAGACTGGCTGGGAATAAGGGCTGTGTGAGTGGCGAGAGGAGAGCAGCTTAGCGCAAATCCAAAGCCAGAGTCGGGGAGCATAGAAAAGAAGGAATTCTTCTTACAGAGATCTAGAACTAAATGGGACACAGCAGGAACAGGGCCAGGTTTGATGGGCAAAATCCCATTCTCATGACCAAATTATAAATACAAAATCAGGTTTGAAAGTGTGTGTTACTGTAGAAAGAGAAATCACAATACATTACACATTTTTAAAAGCTGACAAATACCCCAAATATGAAAAAACCTGGAAAAAAATATACTAGCTGCTTTAATTAACTGCCTAGCATACCCCTATTACTGCTTGATGTGCTTTTATACTTATTTTGCTAAATTTTTTTTTGGTTGTGAATTTATTGGCCATTCACTTCTTTGCAGGAAAATGACTTTGCAATGTAGTTATCTATACAGTGAACAGAACAATAATTCATTCTTTATTCTGGCATGAATGATTACAATTTGGATTTTTTTTTTTTATTTTTGGTGATGTTGACTAGGTATAGATCTAGTCACTCTATATATCTGAAGATTGGAAGAACTTTCACAGAATAGCTTCTGGCTTTGTGTTTTCAAACCTTGTTTCTCCTCCCCAGTCCCTATACTCCTGGTGCCAGGCTGATGTGGTGCAAGATATATACTGACTATAGGACTTCTGTTTATGCACCTTTGTGTCAGCAAAGTAGGTAGTAGGAAAGTTGCTGGAAACCATTCCAACACCGAGAAGGATAGAAATAACTTAAATCTACACACAAAAAAGTGCCTGTGAACCACAAAAATACATCCCACTAAGCCTAAATTAAAGTAAACTTCCCCTTAGCTGAATGCTAAACATGCCCATGGCCACTCCAGTACCACTGAATGTTAGGGAGAGTAAGACACAGTGGAAGTTGAAGTAGAGAGACAGTGATCTTAACTGATTATAGTTAACTACTGTTTTTTCACAAATTTTATTATCCATGTGATCATGTGAACACATTGCATGAGCCCCTCTCAGGGCCTTGGAAAATCGCTGGTCAAGGAAAAGGCCTTGAAACTTATCAGATTCTGGAGCAGGCTTTGGTATTCAAGAAACCTCAGAATAAGGCTTGAAAAGAAAAAAACAGCAACAATTCAGAATAACCAATGGGAACTGTCATGCAGTGTTATGATCTGAGAAAGAGGCCTGCTACCTAAAAAGGAGGAGAAATGAGTGAGATTTTGGAAAGGTTCATAGGGTTTCCACCAGTGCCAAGGTTAGCTGGAAGGCCTGAACTTGGACTCAGCTGTGCAAAACATATTACAAGGGAACCCTGTATCAGTTATCTGATGCTGCGTAACAAATCACTCTAAAACATAAAGGATTAAAACAACAATAAGCATGTATTATCACACACAGATGATACACATATTATAATTATGAGGCTTAGGTTCTGGGAGTGGCTTAGCTGGGTGGCCCAGGCTCACTCTCACATCTGGCAAGTTAGTGCTGGTTGTTGACCAGGTTCCTTGCTACATGGACCACTCCACAGGGCTGCTTGAGTGTCCTTATGACATGGCAGCTGGCTTCCTCAAGAGTGAGGGATCCAAGAAGTAAGGTGGAGGCCTCAATGTCTTTCACCACCTAGTCTCAGATATTTCACTGTCATTTCTGAAAAATTGTATTCGTTACACTATTCACCTCCATTCATTGTGTGAGGGGACAACACAAGGTTGTGAATACAAGGAGATGGGGATCGACAAAGGCCATCTTGGAGACTGGCTTGCACTGACCCTTTGCACTGTAATGTAGTTTAACTTTGTACAGCAGCAGACAAAAAATATGGAAATATTGATCTAGCAAAATGTGGAAAAGACCTAACATCCCAGGAGCTTGTGTGTGTGGTTGGGTGTTGCTGGGGGTGGTCAGGCAGAGGTCTCCAAAGATAGCCCTTGGCAGAATTCTGACTTACGAGCAGCATATAAATATAAAGAGCAACTTTATTTCATAGATGAGTATCTTGGACATAGGAAAGGAAAGTGAATATTCCAAGGCCACATTGCCAGTCAGATTCAGAGATGGCAGAACCTTGGCTACTCCTAATAATGATAATTTAAATACTAGAGTGTTTTCCTCTGTACCAGGTACTAGCCTACGTTTTCTGTGTATATCATCTCATGTAATTACTATAGCTAAGGAAGTGGAGGCACTAAGAGGTCTAGCAAATTGCTCATGGTCATGTAGCTAGTCATGGTAGAAATGGCATTTCAACCAAAGTCTGTCTGGTGTCCGAATTCCCTTTCTCCACCTCCACATCCCACTCCTTCCAAACCTTCCATTCTTTTAAGTCTGTCAAGTTATCTCCTTTCTATAATCTTTCACCCTGTCTTCCCTGACATACCTCATTCCCAAGGAGAAGTCTTCTGTTTGGGGATGCCCTAAGGGGCCCTGCTTTACCAGAACTCCCAAACACCTTACAAATTACTCAACATAAGTATGAACACAGTGAGAACATAAGTAGAACCCAGAAGTAAAATTGGGTTCTAAACATTTCAGACAAACAATGCCAACATGTGTGTAATATACGGAAGTTTAGCTTTAAGTTTTCAGAGCAAAACTTGGAAGAAGGCTCCTCACCAAACCAAGGCCCCCACCCCAAGCCAAGTATTCTAACACCTAATAGCCAAAACTGATGGAGCACTATATGCTTGCCATTGTTCTATGTGTGCTACCTCTACTGACTAATTCTAACTTTTTTAATAGCCTCATAAGGTAGGTATACCATTATTATCTCCATTCTCCATTTTTTAATGCAATTTATCCACAAGGTTACACACTAGGCAAGTGGTAGTTATGGGATTTGGACAAAGTCTGGGTGAAGAATCCACGCTTCTGTGCAATTTGCTCATCTTTGTCTTTTTTCTTTCAAGTCTGCTGTTGCCCTGGAGGTGCTGTCAGTGGAGTCTAAGATTTGGTCCCCTTGTTCGTCAGCGTTCATCAGTCAGAATTCTTGAGCATCTGTCACGGTGAGATACTGTGCTAAGCACTCAGCTGAAGAAAACAGACACAGTCCCTGTCTTCCTTGAGTGTGCATTCTAGTGGGAGCAACAGACCTTAAACGAGGTAATAAATATATTTATTTAAAGTTAACAACTCAACAAATAAGGATAGCTTAAAATTATAAGAAATGCTATGAAAGTAAAAAACAGGGTGCTCTCATAGATGATCCCAGGAGGATCTATTTAGACATGGTTTGGTCAGTGAAGTCTGATAGCGAATTTAAGCTGATAGCAGATTTAAGCTGACACCAAAAGAATGAAAAGCTTTAAAATGAGTAAAGGAAGAGGCATTTCAGTTAAACATGGAAGACACAAGACATTCTTCCTTACCTTTCCACAGACCCTTCTAAAATTGCATATAAAAGGAACTAATGAGATAGAAACTCAGAAGGACAAAGAAAACAGGTGATGAGAGAGAGAATTGTGATTGCAAAGAGTAAACATATTTTTGGAAGATAAAAAGTGGAAGGAGGAGTGAGCAAAAGTAAGAATGCCGTATACCAAGTGCGAGCAAGCTGGATGCCAATGTCAAAGGAGCCAAATCACAGCATCAACCCCTCCTAGTAAGTATCAGCCATTGATGGTGCCTAGTCTGTGGCAGATAAGGGTGGAGTTCCGGGGAGAAATCAGGAGAATGGTTTAAAAGTCAGTATAAAGCACATTGAAACCCCTGGACCCTCTCCTCCCTCTCCTCTACCCAGGTCCAGGCAAGTGTTCCTCCTCACCCTGCCAGGATGCCAGAATCTTACTATTCTGTAGAGAAGTTGAACTGGAGTGGCTCCATACCCAGGATGCTGGCCCCAGAAGAAGTGGAGGTGCAAAGGAATAGGGTCTAAGCACAAGTGTAGACATTGAAACATATGATTTCTATTCCTTCCAGCTGCACCAACCCTATGGGTTTGGGTTATAATCCTGTGGTAGTATCGTTTGACTTTTTAAAACCGTATTTTTATTCCTTTTATAAAAATTTTACTCACACATACACATGCACACACGTGCACACATACACGTATTTTTTTTTTAAGAAAAGTGGAAAAGCGTTTCTTGCGGAGGAAACAGCCTGTGTGAAGGTCCTCACCGTTGCATTCAGGGGAGTGACAAGGAGGACCTGGCAGTGCAAGGGCAGCGGTAGGAGGAGGACATGGGGAGGATGAGGGTGGAGAGAGCGGGGTAGGAGGAGGACATGGGAAGATGAGGTTGGAGAACGTGAGGTCAGACGCTGCGGGACCTTGTGGACCATCTGAAAAGTCTGAGTTTTCTTTGAAATGTAGCCATGAAAGGTTTTTAAGCCATGGGTAACATGATCTTATTTAGATTTAAAGAGTTACTCTAGTTGTATAAAGAATAGTTTGTCATATATTTAGCTGGGTCTTCGCATGAAAAATTATGTATCCCAGTACTTTAGAGCGGAAAGGACCTTCAAGATCATTTAGTTCAACCCTTTCTTTTAAAAGATAAGCAAACTAAGACACAGAAAATTTATGATATGCCCAAGGTCACAGAGCTAATAACTATGTGAAGCTTTTAAACTAGGAGTTGCAGGGTAATAGATTTTACTTTTAAGAAATCTTTCTACTCTATATTTCCTTTGGCCAGAAGTGATGTCTCCCTTTTCTGAACTTTCATCTCACTTTATTTTTCTCTCCTATGGTGCTTATTCATTTATTACCTTGATCATAGTTCTTTGTGTTCTTGTCTTGTCTTATCTTCTTTATGAGACTATAAAAGCAATCCCTGGAGAGCAGGAAGTATGTTCTCTACCTTATGCATCTCCATAGAACATTGCCTATGGTAGCTGTTCAGTCAATGCTTGTTAAGCAAATGGATCAATGGACAGGTGATGCATGAATGAATGAATGAATGAATGAATGAGTTCTCCATATGCTATAAATACTGAGTGTTTACTGACTGAATATGCACATGTAGATTATACTCTCCCTGATTTATCATTCTAGGCTACCTCCTAGATATGTTTTCATTCATTTTTCTCTTATATGAACATAATGGAAAGTGGTTATTTTTGATCAGAAGAAATGAGGTGGCCTAGAAAAATATCACATTTCTAAGTCAGGTAATTCTTTCTTCCAAGATTATCAGCAGAGAGAGTCTCTCCACACTCCCCACTCCCTTCCTCCCAACCCCACTGGCTGGGTTTACATTTTCTTTCTCAACACATGATCCTTTGGGAGCTTATTTCTGACCAGAATTTTTTTTTTTCAAGAGATGACTGAGACTGCCCATAAGAAACTAACCAAGTGTCCAGGGTAAAACAGTGATATCACAAAGGAGAAAGATATTTTACTTAAGGTTAAAAAAAAGAAAAAAAAAAAAAAAGCAGGGCTCTAACTATGCCCTCTCCAGCAGAGCAATATACACACATCCAATGAAAACTAATGCTGCCAATAGTGGAGAAAGCCCTGAAGGAGATTTGGGAGCCATGGGTGATGTCCCTGCCTTCGGTATTGACTTGTTCAATGGCTCTCTCTCTCTCTCTCTCCCCCTTGATTTGCTCATCCATAAAATAGACATAAAATTTGCAACAATTGGTCATAGGTCCAGTTTCTCCTACCACAAAATGCCCCATTAATTCTGTCCATGAAATCAGTCAGACTGGTTTCAGGGATAATTATTACATTTTTGGACTCACCAATTTGGCATCTTGCACATACATAGTCAGGCGCATGTTGAGAATCTTTGCCGGAGATGAGGTTATACAATGTATTTTGGCTCCCTGCATGAAGAAACAAGCTTCAGGGCATGGGATGTGATCATCTAAGGTCTCCACTAAGGCAATCGGCACTCAGAAGACAAACGTGACTCATTGTGTATGGGACCTCAATCCACTGTTCACAAACTTCGGTTTGAGGGTTGGGAAGGTCTGGAAAAGATTCTAGTGTAAAGCCTAATTCAGAAGGGTACAGATTGTTTTCTTTGTAAAGTGACACATGTCAGTGTTGTGAAACAGTGGAAACTGGAAGGAAAAGAAAATCTTGTGTCAACTCTCACGGAGTCATCCTGCTGCCCCGGCTACAGACATCACTTGCTTTCTGCTGCTGTGCTCCCCTATTACAATGAAGCCACTGTCCTCAGATAGTTCCAGCTGCCTCACCGTATTAGTTATCTATTGCTAGGAAAGAAGCCACCCCAAAAGTCAGTGGTTTAAAGCCACACCATTTTATTATTTGTTCATGAAATCTGTAATCTGGGTGGGGCTCAGCGGCAATTCTGCTGGTCTTGCCTGGAATCACTCATGCAGGTGGTATTATCTGGAGTCTCAACTGGGCTAACTCTCAAATAATACAGAATGACTTCATGGCTTCATTCACATGCATGTCACCACAGCTGGGATGGCTGAAACAGCTGGGGCTGGTCCGGCATCTCTCCCTCCCTCTCTCTCACTCTCTCTCAGTGGTTTCTCCAGCAGTGCAGCCTACTACCATTACATGGGGACTCCGGGCTCCCAAGAGCACAAAAGCAGAAACTGCCAGGTTTTCTTAAGGTTCATGTCTCAAACAGCCACAGTGTCACTTCTGCAGCATTCTATTGGTTACAGCAAGCCACAGGTCAACCCAGATTCAAGGAGAGGGGAACAGATCCCATATCATTACGTAAAGAGTGGCAAAGAATGTCCAGACACCTTTTATCTACCACAACCACAATTACATGGTCAGGTCTTGCAGGGTAAAGGAGCATCTAGTGACTTGCCCAACCTTCTCCCCAGCCACACACTTCCCCGGGTTCCTCCTTGGATGCTCCGCTCTTACAATGCAGCCTTCACTCCAGGGCTCCGGGCCTGTTGCTTTTACTTTTCTGTCACTACCAGCCAACTTCTCTCTACTGATTTTCTCTCCACCTCATAGTTTTTGATTATTCATGGGCTCTGCTGCTCCATGGCATTATTGCCATATGGCTTCTACTGCTATAAAAATTAGTAGTGTGCAGAAAAGCTTTAACAAAGCAGGCCAGAGACTGCTAGCCTTAGGAAGACCTGCTTGCAAGGCTGATCCTTGGCTGGCATCTAGGAACTTGGATTTTGAGGGGTGTGTTAGGGTTCCCCAGAGAAATAAAACCAATAGGATATGTGTATGTGTATATACATATACAAATATATGTGCATATTTGTATATACATATACACATATATGTATATACATATACTCACATATGTACATATATGTGTATACAAATATTTGTATACATTTGTATATTAGTATACATTTGTAAATATATGTGTATATTTGTGTACATATATAATATGCATGTATATGTGTATATTTGTATGTTTGAGATCCAGGAGAGTAGATAGTGCATTTCCAGTGTAATGGCTGGGGGTGGTCAGATGCAGTGGCTCGTGTCTATAATCCCAGCACTTTGGGAGGCCGAGGCGGACAGATCGCTTCAGGCCAGGAGTTCAAGGTCAGCCTGGCCAACAAGGTGAAATTAGCTGGGCATGGTGGTTCACGCCTATAGTCCCAGCTACTCGGGAAGCTGAGGCGTGAGAATCGCTTGAACCTGGGAGGCAGAGGTTGCAGTGAGCCGGGAACACACACTGTACTCCAGGCTGGGCGACAGAGTGAGATTCTGTGTCAAGAAATAAATAAATGAATAAAATAGAAATAAAACATAAAAATAAAGACTGGCAGGTGGAGACCCAGGAGAGCCAATTCAGTCCAAACGTGGCCTGCTAAGAATCCCCTTCTGCTCAGGGAGGCCAGTATTTTTGTTCTATTCAGGCCTTCAACTGATTGAATGAGGCCCATCCACATATTGGAGGGCAGCCTCCTTATTCAAAATTCACTGATTTAAATGTTAATCTCATCCCAAACCCCACTCCAAGTGAATACATAAAATTAACCATCACAGGAGGGTTTCCATTATTCCCAGAAGTGATAAGAAGGCTCACTGCGCTTAAACTGTTTGTACAAGCAATGTGGTTTGTGCTGGACACCTGCTTTCATGATTCCCATAAGGAATAAGGAAAGGAATCCCCAGTCTGGAATTTTATTACATGCTAGGCAGAGAGTGCCTATGTAATCGGCCCCCAGTAAAAGCCCTGGGCACTGAGTCTCTAATGAGCTTCCCTGATGGACAACATTTCATAACTGTTGTCACAACTTGATGCTGCAGGAATTAATCACATCCTGTGTGACTCCGATGGGAGAGGATTCTTCGAAGCTTATGTCTCGTTTCCTCCAGATTTTGCCCCATGCACCTTTTCCTTTTGCTGATTTTGCTCTGTATCCTTTTGCTGTAATAACTCTTAGCCCTGACTAGGACTCTGTGCTGAGTCCTGTAAGTCTTCCTAGCAAATCATTGACCCTGGCGATAGTCTTGGCAGTCCCCAATACAAGTAGGAAAAGGGAAAATTATATCACTAGCACAGGTCTGTTCTCAATTGTTAATACAATTGAAACAAAGATGGAGATTATTTCATAATAATTAGAAGTCTTATCTGAAGGTAAGGGACTATCTATATGAGTGTGGCACTCTGCTACACACCACAGACTAGTCAAAGGGTATTTTAGGAACACAAATGAGTGACCAAAGCTTTGTAGAGTGGGAAGGTTATTTGAGTGAGTTGGAAAAAGGAGAAAAAGGAGGTGGTGGAGCCCAGTGTTTGAGAGTTTGGACTCTGGAGACATGGCTGAGTCCTGAATAGCTGCACTGGCTACTTCCAAGTTGTTAATCAACATGAACTTAAAGGTCCAAAAGTATAACGTGGCTTAATAAAAATAATGACTAATACTTGTCAAATGTTTATCACATCCTAGGAACTTTGTGTATTTACTCACTTAACCCTCATAACAATCTTATTAGGTGAGTGTTATTTTAATCTCTATTTTGCAAATTCAGAAACTGAGGTCAGGAAAAAAAGGTCTTGCAAATACTCACAACAGAAGGGTTTTGAGACACTTAGCTGAGTTAACACATGTAACGCCCTTGGGAAGTGTCTAGAGCATTAGAAGCATTCAATAAATATTAACTATGATCTTTTAAAACAGGGGCAAAAGAGAGAAAAAAAGGAGAGGAAAGAGAGAAGTTGGGACCAAGGGTCACTATAAGAGCAAAGCAGAGGAATGGACTGTAGCAAAGTACGCTTCATGAGTAATGAGTGGAACAATGGGCAACAAGCAGTGAGTGAATCCTCCTGGGTGCCAGCTATTGGGCTGGGAACTTCAGCCCTGGGCAGCCAAGGAAGCATGCTGGATTGAAGAGTAGTAGGAAACAGGGAAAGATTTAGAGGCACCTGACTGTCATTTTAGCCCTTATCATCTAGGGCTGTGATTCTCAAATTGACACAACAGTGTCTTAGAAGCCGTAGTACTATTTGCAGGCAATATGAAATAAACACATATACTCACATTGGCTTGTGGTCAGGATAAGTAGTTTAAGAAAAAAAGGGAGAGGTGTTTAAAATAGAGCATAATTTAAAGAACTAAACTTTTTTATGTAAATGAGTGACACATCACTATTATTTGATTTTTAGTAGCTTGAGAACTACTGTATTAGGTAGTGGAGAAAGATGAATGATTGGGAAAACAAACCTGGCTTAAGGCATAGAGTTAGGATGGAAGTTGGGGCAAGAAAAATGGCTAGCAAGCTGTAGCACTCATTTGAGCTTTTAAAAAATGCAAGTCAGTCTCAAGGTGAGTTCATGAGTAATGAAAGGAAATAGATGAGTAGAAGATCAATGATATAGGAAAAATGAATAATATTTTATTGTATACAAAGACCCAGGTTCAAATCACTTCACTAATTATCAGCTTCTGACTTCTCTGAGGTTGTCCCTTCATCTACCAATGGAATTGATAATAAATACTTTAGTGCGGCTGCTATGAAGATTGGATCAAATAAAAACGTGAATGTAAACTGACACTTGATATATGGAGGCCATTCTCATGTAATCCTCCCATCTCAGCCTCCTGAGTTTGTGGGACCACAGGCATGCATGACCACACCTGGCTAATTTTTGTATTTTTTTTGGTAGAGGTAGAGATGGGGTTTCACCATATTGTTCAGGCTGGCATTCTCATTCTTAATGATACTTGCCTGAATGTAGGAGAATGAGGAGAGAGGAGTCAAAGATGGCTACAAAGGTTTGACCCCAGGTGCTTGGGGAAACGGATGACCCCATGGAAAGCAATAGGAAAGGCAAGACTAATCCAGTCCCGAAAGAAGATGGATTAGTTCCACTTTAGGCACATTGAATGAGGTCCAATTTGGCAAGTTTACTTTGCTGAAAAGAGAGCTTTTAATAAGTAAAGTTTTTTTATAACCTTAGAAAAAGTGAACATATATTATTTTTTCCTGTTTGTGACATGTTGAATGCCCTTCATTGTCCTGTTATCTTTAACTGTAGTATATGGAAATAATTTTAAAAACAGATTTAAGGGTTCTAAGAAGGAAATCTTAGAGCCCAGGATAAATTGCACATAACTTGTGACATACAGACTACAATGGAGTTTTTATGTGCTAAACTGTGATTATTATATGACTATTTAGATTTGCAGTGATTAGATTATTTATTTATTTATTTAACTTATTTATTTTGAGACAGGGTCTCACCTTGTTGCCCAGACTGGAGTGTAGTGGTGTAATCATGGCCCACTGCAGCCTTGACTTCCTGGGCTCAAGTGATCCTCCTGCCTCAGCCTCCCCAGTAACTGGGACCACAGGCACGCACCACGATGCCTAATTTTTGTATTTTTTGTAGAGACAGGGGTTTTGCCATATTATCTAAGCCTGTCTCATGATTATATAAATTAAAATGTACCATGCATGCATGGAAATATACTTCTTTGCCCTTCTGCAAATAGATCATTCATGCCCAATTGGGAGTACCATTTCGCATGGTACTACCATTTGGAATCAGGTAGTCTCAGCTTTGAATATGAGCCCTGTGTGCAAAATTGAATAAATTTTTTCAAATTCTCTGGGCCTTAATTTTCTAATATGTAAGAAGAGATAAAAATAAGACCTATTTTACAGGGCTCCTGTGAGAATTAAATGAGATTACATTTGGCACTCACACATAATTGGCTATCAATAAACATAGAGTTCTCCATCCGTTTGACCCCTGTATAATGGCATTGATGCTATTGGCTGCAGAAAAAATTACAGATATAATTTGAGAAGTTTTAGAAACACATTTGTATTCTGGCTTTTGTCTTAGTTAATGGAAGATGATGTACAAAGAAATAATCTAGTTAAGTCTGGACTTGGTGACTAAGTTCAGAATAGAAGTTTTAATAAAAAGCATGCTTTGTTAAGTTTTGGTAAAGCACATACCAGGCTGTACCTGTGAACTTATTCTTTTAAGTTTTGATACTTTATATGTCTTTTTATCAATAAGCATAATATTAAAATCTTCTAATTTAGAGACATTTTGCCACTTAAAATACAGAGTTGGAAAATTATGGATTTGATTTATATCTCCTTAGAAAATGCCCGCCACGCCTAGCAGCAACATAATAAAAAATGTTGTTGACCTAATGGCAGCCAAGTAACTTACCTTTTTGAAAATTAGCTTCATAAATAGAAATTCATAACACACTGGTCTCCCTGACCCTGCAGGTCTCCATGATCCATGAGCACTACCTGTAGCACCTAGAATTTATCCCTGGTTCTAAGTAAACCTGGGTTTACTTGTGTAATACCTGTCTTTCTCCCTGGGACATAAGCTCTGTGATGGAAGGAAACATATTTGTCTATTTCACCACTAGTTCCTAGAATCCAATGCGATGCCTGGTGCCTCATAGGCACACAATAAGTGTTTGTGGAAGGATGAAGGGAGGTGGAGGGAGGGACCTAATACAGTACTTGGAAATGCAGTCAGTGCTTTAAAAAAGCTTGTTTAATGGATGGAGTAAGTCACATTTCCTGTTTTTCTCTTAGTCATGTACTTTGTAGGACAGAACGAATATATCTTAGGCCACAAAGAACAGTCTTAAAGTAAATGCATGAGTATTAATGAAAGCTATATTTATATTATAATACTAACATTTCATTGAGTGCTTACTATGTACCAAGTACTATGCTAAGCCCTTTGTATGCATTAATTCATTTAACTATCATAATAACACTATGGGAGAATTTCCACTGGACACATGAAGAAACTGAGGCTCAGTGTAGTTTTATAAGTTTTTATAATATAGCTAATAGTGGGAATGGGATTCAAATCCAAGCCTGTCAGTCTCCACCTCCATAAGGATTTGAGAGTACCTTACAGTGGTATCTAAGTTGTCACTCACAGCATGAGAACCAGATTGGTAGGGCCTCCTGGGTACCCATATCTGCTAAGGGAGGCCACACCTGCTTAAGCACATGGGGACAGCCCTCCTGGGCCCACACAGCCCACACATGACAGGTGTCCTTCCAAGTGTCTAACCACAGTATAGTACAGAACTGATATGGGTTAGGCTTGGTGTCCTCACCCAAATCTCATCTTAAATTTTAATCCCCATAATCCCCATGTGTCAAGGGAGAGACCAGGTGGAGGTAATTGGGTTACGGGGGTGGTTTCCCGTATGCTGTTCTCGTGATAGTGAGTTCTCATGAGATCTGATGGTTTTATAAAGGGTTCTTCTTCCTTCACTTGGCACTTCTCCTTCCTGCTACCTTGTGAACAAGGTGCCTTGCTTCCCCTGCACCTGCTACCATGATTGTACATTTCCTGAGACCTCCCCAGCCATGTAGAACTGTGAGTCAATTAAACCTCTTTCATTTATAAATTACCCATTATCAGGCAGTTCTTTACAGCAGTGTGAAAACAGACTAATACAAGAACCAAAGAGGTATGTGGCAGAAATGAATAGTTAGGCACAATAAAGAAAGTTTGCTCTCAAAGAAGACCAAAACAAACACAAATCTGGAAAAACAAGCTGGATCCCAAGGGTCAGGGAAGTGCTGGGGGCAAGTGCGTTGCTATAAAAAGGGGCCATGGGAACTCACTACTGTGGTCTCAGAAAGCTAAGGGAAGGCATCTTGGGTCAGAAGATGATTGAGAAAACACACCAAGAAAGGACCTTCTACATAAGGCATGACTATTTCTTCTTCGCCCCCATCCTAATCCTATCCCTATACCAACATATGCTTTATCTCCTCCTCTCTTTCTTGCTGTCTCTCTCTCTCTCTCTCACACACACAAACACACACACACGCACACACACACACACACCACTGCTGTTAACATGTTCTTACATGCCTGAGGTTGCTGGCTTTTGCTCTTCATACAAACATCTTTAGAAAACAAGGTTAAAGTTGTCTAGATCTAAGACTGAACAAACAGTGCTTATGTTTCTGTCTCCATCTTGAGAGTAAGAACATGTACTCCATGTCTTTTCTCTCTCCCTCACTGCACCTATTACTAGATACCATATGCTCTGCACGTACTTGGCACTCCATAAATGCTTGCTGAATGGCTAACTTTTCCCATCTCCCCCACCCTTTCCTTCCCACCCCAACAGCATGACTTTAAAGATCTGCTGCAGAGCTGTGGGGAGAGGTTTAAGATCCGTTTTGACAAATAACCCTTATGGGTGTTTAAAGCCAAAAGATCGAATATTTAAAGCAGAAATATGAGCTGTGACTTCATGGGTGTTCTGTGAAGAGATGCATAAAGCTGTACAAATAGATAGCCTTTCAGACAGGACATAACAGACCCAGCTTTGTGCGTTTGCAAATATACAGAAGAGAAGAGCCCAAACTTAACTTTCAACCCTGTATTTCCTTCTGAATCAGTTTAAATAGGAGAATGAAGGTAGTTAAATCTTCTATCATTTTAAAAGATCTTACAAATACTTTTGGCTTTAAAGCTTATGTCACTGATTCATAATGTAAGAAGTTACATTAAAATTATCCTCCACCCTCTCACCACCATCACCACCCCCAGACAGGAAAATACAGGCAAAAATGAGACTGGATTCCCTGGGAGTGGTGGGAGCAAATTGATTGCTGTTAAAAAAAAAAAAAAAAAAAAAAAGGGTTGGGGGAGGGTGGTGCTTTTAGACTCTCAGGCGTGAGATCTTGGTGCCGGGAAGTGTTAAAGGACTAAAGCAAGGATCTAGAGTCAGCAGATGGTTGCAGGAACACAGAGGGACACAAGCACATGATGGCTCTAGTGGATGACTTCATGAGGGTGTAGAGCATAGAACGGAAGAGAGAATTAGTCCCAAGAGAGAAGTCAGCATGCTCTGAGCAGGCCTATTGCTCCATTGGTCGCACTTTCTCCAAAGGATGTCCAGAGTTCCCTGGCTGTTTAGGTTAAAACAGCAGAAACAAGAGCACACCCTGCCCCTGCTCCAGCTCCAGCTCTGACCATCCTGTGTTCTCTTAAAGCAGTTGACTTGAAGAAAAAGTGAATGTCTTGAGTCCTTGGCTCTTACACCTATTCTACGATCCAGAAGTGATTTCAGCAAGTGGAATCAGCTTGATATATACCACTTTTGTTTTAAGTACAACTATATTAAATGGAGCTATGTTTGTCCAGTGGCCGAAGAGGTTACCTGGAGCTAAGGGTTTGTAGGATAGTTGTACTCAAATATATTCAAGTACCTAGCAACAGAAATTAAATTGACCTTAAGAACCCTTGGTTATATTACTAATTTTTACATGGCTAATATCAGAAGTGTGTCCTATTTTCAATTCATCCTTTGTTTCCATTTCATGTAGATATAAAATAGATCAGTAACTCTGAATTCTATAGAAAACATATTTGTCTAAGGTTATTGACCAGATAAGAGAAATCTGGATAAACACACAATGCCTTGGTTTTCTTGATAATGCGTTATGTTTACAGAGAACCTTCTCATTTTCTTCTCATGTGACTCTCAAAAATCTCTAGAATGGGAATTATTATGACTCCCATTTTACAGAGGAGGAAATAATAGAAACTCAGAGAATTTTATTCAATTGTTCATTTGTGCAACCCTATTCTTTGGGTCACAATTTTATGCTAGGCAATAGAAATATAGAGATGAAAAAAAAAAAAAAAGCATGACCTGTAGGAGCTCACCATCTATTATGTAGAACACATAAGTAAACAAAATATAAGCACGTGATCAGTACTAGGTTAGGCAGATGGACTAGATACAATGATGGAAAATGGAAAGAATCACCAAATTTGCCTGGCTGTGAGTAAGTAGTCTTCACCAAGCTGGAAGCCCTAGAGGTAGATTTTTTTTTTTTTTTGAAATGGAGTCTCATTCTGTCGCCCAGACTGGAGTGCAGTGGCATGATCAAGGTAGATCTTAATGAGAAAGAATTTGCTAGAAAGACAAAGCATAAGGTGGAGGAGCAGCAAGAGGCGAGGCACAGAAGCACAGAACTATGTGATCAGTTCAAGGAATAACAAGCAGTTCAGCATGGTTGTAAAGTAGAGAAGGAAGGAAAATGAGAGCGTTTGCTTTAGGAATAAGTCTGCCTGTGATGAACAAGGAGGTTCTAGGTTGGTGAAATGAAGTCTTCAGGAACTTGGAGTTGTTCAGTCTTTGTTTCAATACACATGGCCTCTATTTCCAGGATCTCTTCATACCTCCAAACGGCTGCTCTAGATTCACTCACCATATCCATATTCGGCGCAGCAGGAAGGAGAAAGGGAAAAAAAAAGGAAAAAAAGACATGCACCAGCTGTCTTTTAAGATTTACAGGAGCTGCTGCAAGACACTTCTGCCTACAGCTCCTTGGCCAGAGCTGGTCACATCGTCACACCAACTGCTGAGGACTTTCAATAGACTCCGTTATGATGACCAATGAGCTCAGTTAAAAATGTGTGGCTATATTAATAAAGAAAAATGAGAGTATGAAATTTGGAGGACGACTGCAAGTATCTGCCACTGAGTGGAAAGAGGAAGTTGATCATAAAGGATTACGAAGATCATTGAATTAACTATGAATCATTGCTTTGAAGCTCAAACTTTGCCCTCTGGCCAATGGGGGGTCATTGAAGGGTTTTGATGGAGGACTTTGGATGACCACATTTCCATTTATCATTAGGATGGATGATAGACTGGAGAGGGTAAGATTGCAGACAGAGAGACCAGTTAGGAGATTGTTATGTTGATCTTGGTGAAAGATAATGGAGGTCTCAACTAAATAGTAGTAGAGAGATGGGGTAAAGGAAAGAAAGGGCGAAACACCAAGATTATTACTTATCATGCTAGGTAAGTAGTAAGGGGCAGAATTCGAACCCCAATCTTTAATGCAAGTCCATGTACCATGAGATTCATCTGTTTTTTTAAAAATGTTTTAATTGACAAATAAAAATTGTATTGTGGTGTACAGCATGATGTCTTAAAATATGTATGCATTGTATAATGTCTAAATCAAGCTAATTAACATATGCGTGACCTCACAAACTTATTTTTTTATGGTGAGAACATTTTACTACTACATTTACATCTACTCTTAGCAATTTTCAAGTATACAATACGTTGTTATTAACTATTATTACCATGTTGTACAATAGGTCTCTTGAACTTATTCCTCTTGTCTAACTGAAATTGTATATCCTTTGACAAATATCTCCCCAGTTCCCACTGCCCTCATCCAGCCTCTGGTAATGAGATCAACTTTTTTAGATGCCACATATAAGTGAAATCATGTAGTATTTGTCTTTCTGTTCCTGGCCTATTTCACTTAACATAATGTCCACCAGGTTTATTCATGTTGTGCAAATAACAAAATTTTATTCTTTTTAAAGGCTGAAGAGTGTCCCATTGTGTATATATTCCACACTTTCTTCATCCATTTTTCCATTGAAGGGCGGTTAGGTGGATTCCATGTCTTGGCTATAGTGAATAATGCTGCAATGGACATGGGAGTGCAGATATCTCTTTGACATACTAATTTTATTTTATTTGGATTCACACCCAGTAGAGAGATTGCTGGATCATATGGTAATGCTATTTTCAGTTTTTTGAGGAAACTTCATACTGTTTTTAATAACGGCCATAGTAATTAATAGTCTTACCACAAGCGTGCAAGAGTTCCCCTTCTCTACCTCTTGCTAATACTTATTATCATTCATCTTTTTTATAACAGTCATTCTAACAGGTGTGTGGAGATGAGACTCATGTTTCTTAATCAACATTATAGTAAGCAGGATTTCAAACTCCCATAACCCCTTTGTATCTATGTCATGTTGTGGAAATCAGATTTATCATGGTCCAGACCCAGGAACTAGAGTCCAAAAGCAAAACAACATTTGTGACATAACATTTTGAGACATTTTCTGTTTTCTCTTCCTGCATTCAAGCAGATAGAAGACTCTGGGCTTCCTTGTCTGAGACAGGACTTCCTGAGTTTTATTCCTAAAAGCCTAAGCACATGCAAGAGGACAGAGTTTGAAGAGAGAAAGATTTTAGCTAGGCTAGGAAGACAGTTTTTCTTTTTCTTTGCAAGACAATTTTATTACTTGTAACAAGTATGGAGAACACAGGAGATAGTTCCCAAAGCAGTATCTCTCTGAGCAATGGACTGGGTCAGGTTTTATAAGTGTAGGGTAATGAGGCATGATCTGATTGGATCTTTCAATGAGGTGATGCCAGAAGCATGATCTGACTGAATCCTGCCATGGGGTGATGCCAGAGCTCAAACTGATTGGATCCTGGATCCTGCCATGTGAATCCACCCTTTTTTCCTTTTTTTTTTTTTTGTTTGAGTTTGACAAATTTATTGGTATTTTAGCAAAGACATTCATCTTAGTCATTTCTCTCTCCCTGCTTGACCTTAGGTTAATATTTCATTTGGGTCAAGAAAAGAATATGTAGGAGAGCTATGTTGCTTTAACAACAAAATGGAGAAAAATGGATAGTTTGCCTCATTAAAGTAAGTTAAATTCATATATCTTGATATAATTAAATCATGTAAGAACTAAGAATTCTATATACATTTCCATTGCTTCACTTGGGCCTATTATAAACTTCAATGCTAGTGAACAAAGTGTTAGGAATATACACAGGCTGCTTCTCTAGAGTTATTACCGATTACAAGAGCTCAGCAAGCGGTTACCACCAATAAAACAGTCTGAAGCTGCCTCCAAACATAATATTGTAGGAGTTTTCAAGGAAATTTTATACTGTATGTTTCTTTTGTCTGTGACTATGCTTTTAAAGATGTGTTTAACTGTTACGTTTTTTTAAAAGTTCATATACAATACAAAAATCCAAAACCAAACATCCTACAATACACAAATCTAACAAGGTATATGTGGTGAGATTCCAAAAAATGTTCGAAGATGCATTTCCTTTCCTTCTATTTCAGTACCTGAAATGTGCTTTTTTGAAAGGCCATTGGTCAATATGTATACATTTCAAATAAACCATATAATTTTACTAGTAAGAAAGCCAGTAGTTAAGTTCAATTCAAATTGGATTTCACAAGTTAGTAATTTAAATCCTTAAACAAAGTTACAGAAAGTGCATCTTCTTGTTTTCCATCTTCATACAATGTTAATTTTTTTGGTGCTTATACCTTTTAAAAAATGAAAACAGCCAAATACTTAAGCAATATGTACATTTAAATTTTTGGTGGTGGTTTGTATTTTAAAAGAAACCGCTTCCTTATGATTTGTGTCAAGTTCTGGTGGAAATGCTTACAGGAACTAGCTAATAAACAAAAACAAGAGCAGCACATTGAAAATACTGATTTACTTTTGTAGCAAATGGTTTTTCTTTGAAGACTAACAAAGACAGACAAGACTCATTAAGGTAAAGTGGGCTATTTCAAATATTCAACAGTTTACATTTTTAAAAAATTCTTTTAAGAGCTAAGCGTCTGTATCCACTGATAGCAATGTAATACCTAATTTACGATGACTTGAAACAAAACAAACGCCCATAAGGAAAAAAAGCTATATTTTAATTTTATCTAAATTTACTTTCAGTCAATAGTTCAGTAGCATTTTCCTCCCAATACAATACTCCCTCTCTCTATAAGGCTGTTCCTGGCAGCCAGGCAAGTTTAGGTAATAAGGGAGTTAAGAGAGTTAAGTGCTTGCAGTTTTAAACAAACAATAACTTTTTGTGCTTCCCTCTTAATGTGCTAATAGTTGTGTAAAAAAAAAAATGCAGTTCTCAAAAAGATAACATTTCTGATTTATTTATTATCTGTAACCTTTGAAAACTAATCATATGAAACTACAAACTAGCAAATGTCTTGAAATCTGTAGATAAAACATAAATTACCTCTAATTTCAAACTCTCATTTATTAGTGTACCACTCGATCTTTTAAAAAAAAGAAAAAGGAAAAAAAAAAAAAAAAAAAAAAAAAAGCGGCTCCAAAGATAGTCTTATACTATTCTTTAAAAAAAAAAAAGAAACTGTTCCTTTTAACTTTCCACCCATCCCACACCCCAATTTCAAAACATCATTTAATTGTCCTGGTCATGGACATTTCCAAGATGAGATTTTATATTTCGCTCCCATAGTTTCTGGTTATCAGAAAACCCATGCTTTCCTTTATTGAAGGAGTTTGGTCCAGCTGATGTGTATCCATCTTAATCTTCATTAAAAACTGCTGCTACTGAAAGTTTTTGGAGCACGAGTTGGAACAGTTTCTTTAGGCTTACTTGATCCAAGTTTGATGGATATGGCTGACGCTTTCTTTGTCGTCTGACTACCTATGGCAAATCCAAAGTTGGGGATCTTTGTAGGCTTTGTTGGGAGGTCGGCAGCTTCTTCAGCTGATCGCTTCTCAGCGCTGCGACTGGAACTTTCCCCTCCATTACTGGAAGAAACAGTCTTAGCTTTCACAGGTTTTTCTGCTTCTTCCTCAGGTCCTCCGGCAGCTCCAGCTTGCTGCGACTTTTCAGGCTTCTTACCTCCCGCCTTTTCGGCCGCCATTTTTACCGCTGCGGCCTCCCAGGTATCCACTTCTTAATTCAGTCCACTAGCCTCACTCTCTGTACTTAGGTTTTACCTGTGGTTGCATACCTGGTTCATCTGGGCCACACTCAGGTCATGTGAGCTTTAACCTGGCCAGGCTCATCTCTTCAGCAGCCGCACAGAATAGTGAGCTAACCAACTGCGGTCAGCGTTTAATTGGGCATGAAGCTTGATCTTACAGAGGTGCTCTGCGTTTAGAACACCTCTAAGGCGCCTTTTCCCGTTTTCCTTTAAGGAACACGCATGCTCGCGGAAGCCATTACAATCCCGTCATGGAGCAGCCTATGCTATTGGCCAGCCTGGAAGTCATTTTTCGACTCAAGGGGAGAAGGGTGGGTTTCTGCTCTCTCCTTCCCATCTGAAGGATACAGCAGAAGTTGAGGGAAAATGACCATGAGATGCTCCAGGGGAGCTGGGTCCAAGGCCTGGTGCTCACCAAAGATGGCACTACTCTCAGCATGGTACAGGAGGACAGTTGATGGGACAAGGCGAGCTGGGATAATCTCCAACCCAAAGGGTATCTCAGAAAACAGCACTACAGGAGACCAGGGCACAACTCCAGTCAACCTTTAAATCAGAAAAGGAGCTGGAGGATGCAATTCACTGATATATAGAAAGTTTTAAAAAGTAAAAACAAAAATACAGAAAACAAAGTTTGCAATGTATGAGAAATAAAGGACTGAAATTTGTACCTATAACTCAGCCCAGTAGTGGAACCCTGTTTGACAACGAGGTTTTCTTTGCCTCAGAGAAGCATAGAGAAGCTATGGGGGAAGCAAGAGAAGCTCTAGAACGTGTTTTGTGACTGTCCCCTTTCCTTAATTTTGGTTCTGTACAGAAACAAATGCAGACTGAGTCTATGTATAGCCATATCCGTTATTCACTTGTTCCAAATAATTCAGGTAGCCTCTCAGAAGACACTCCAGCATCACTTAGCTGGATATTTCAGGATTAACTCATGTCATGTTTGGAAATATCCAGATAATATTCTAGTTGTCATCTAGTTTTTTCCTTCAGTAAAAAAACGCTCAGCTGGACGCGGTGGCTCACGCCTGCAATCCCAGCACTTTGAGAAGCCGAGGTGGGAGGATTGTTTGAGCCCATAAGTTCAAGACCAACCTGGGCAATATAGTGAGACTTCATCTCTACAAAAAATTTAATAATTATCTCAGCATGGTGGTGCTTGCTTGTCGTCCCAGATACTTGGGAGGCTGAGGCGGGAACATGGCTTGAGCCCAGGAAGTCAAGGCTGCAGTGAGCTGTAAAGGTACCACTACACTCCAGCCTGGGCAACAGAGTGAGGCCCTGTCTCAAAAAAAAAAAAAAAAAGAGAGAGAGAGAGAGAAAAGAAAAGAAGTGCTCAAATTAGAATCTCTGTATATAAAGTATTTATCTAAACATTCTCATATTTGTAAAATTCCAGGGATGTTGACATCATATAGAACAAGCGTAATTTGCAAAACCAGCATGTTTCTTCTATTTAAAGCAATATCCCCTGGGTGTGACCTGAGCTTGTAAAACAAGTTCATTATATTTCCTTTCTGGAGACAACATGTCAAACCTTAAATATGGCTACTAATCAGAAGGGTAATTAAAAAACTTCAGCTGTGCAAAGAAGGAATTTGTATTCAGCAGGGTTGAGAATAAAGGGTAATGTTTTCAAAATTTGAGAAAAACCTATGTTATTTACCTTACTCATCTACTTTGCTTACTACAAGCCCCTTTTATCTTATTTTCATATTATTTAATTTTCTCCCTGCCTGAAAGTAGCTTTAGTCTATCTGACAAAAATATTATAATCCAAAAAATGGCAAGGAGAATTCAACAACAACAACAAAAATAATCAAAGCCATTCAAGGTTCATGTGCCCAGACTAAGCTGTATTTATGGAACAGTTTTTTTTCTAGAAGTCCAATGTGTAAATTAAATTGCACCGAGGCAAGTCAAATTATTCCCTGACCGTTTGTAGTATGCAATGTTTTATGTGACTTTTTACCCTCTTTTTCAATAAAACAATACGTACTTGTATAGCAGCCAGACGAAGCGGTGAGTCACAGTCTTCTAAGAGATGCCAAGTACTGCACCTCCTTGAGGAAACACACTCACCATGTGTAATGAGGACTCTCTGGATTTCCTGAAGTGATTCAACATAGGTTGAATTCAATATTCAACTGAATAACCGTAGATGTTGACAATCACAAGATCGGATGTACTAGAGTACCACTTGTCTTTGTGTAACTCCCACTCATTTATTACCAGTTAAGAGATGCACCCCTGTTAGATTGGAGTGGAACACTGTCACTCAAGCAAAGAGATTATAGAATGTGGCCAGTTCCTTGTGGATATAAAATAATCAAGACTTTTTGAGGAAATGGTTGCCAGCTTTGGTTTTGTGCTAGAGACCTCCCATTAATCTCTCAAATTATTCAACTTTTAGCTCAAGAGGGATGCTAAGCCAGGCTGGCCACCCAGGTATTTGATAATATAGGTCCTGGTGTCTATAGGAAAAGGAGCTTATAAAAATCCACAGCATGCTAGATGTCATACCAACATAAATTATTGCTTTTAAACTCAGGCACAATAGGATAGATTTGATATGGTTGGCATTAGGGAGCCAATGTGGGGTTTTGAATGAGGAAGTAAGGATTTGATTGAAAATTCATTTTCACTCCTAAATTGCATAAACACTAATGCTTAGGGAAATTCAGCATCTTTGTCAACTTTGGAGATAGTAACCAAAAACAGAGATTTGGGGGTACAGGAGTAAAATGATAAGAACAGGAGTGGGGGTCAGGGAGAAAGGTACAGTTGCCAGAGCTGTAGTGGGCACAACCACTGGAGGGCAAAAAGGGCTTTATATACAGCTTGAACCAAGTTCATTAAAGAATAAGGCCATTTGGACTTAGCAAAAGTCGAATAATCACCAGAGGACTTGGCTATATTACCCAAAACATCTAGGTCCTTTAATCACAAAGTGTTTGGAAGGTTGGAATTTCAATCTAAATTATAAAAGCATCACAGCAAGCTTCCACCTGAACTAAAAGTTGAAGAATCAACTAACTCCCGAAGAAGAAAGACTAGAATGTGCCTCTTGAGGAGACACAAGGTGACTACAGTGCAAGAAAGTGGCAGGCCACTTCCAAACTGCCCATTTGATAGGTTCAAATGGAAAGCCTCTCTCAAAACTCCAGTTCCAAGATGACACCTAATTTACTTTTTAACTTTTATTCTTTGCCTAAAATAAATAAGAAATATGAGTGTTCTTTCATTGTAATGATGAATATGATGCCTTGTATTTACAAGATTCCTGTTCTGTAATAATTTTAATGATGTGCATATAAGAATCACCATGAATGCTCCACCACAGTGATTCTCCAAGTGTGGTCCCTAGACCATCAGCAAGGTCTTTGGGAACTTGTTAGAATGCAGTCTCAAGCCCCACCCCAGACTTACTGAATCAGAAACTTTGAGAGAAGAGTTCAACAGGCTGTATATACTTTAACAAGCCCTCCAGGTAGGCTCAAGTTTGGTACCTTCTGAGGTAGGCTCAAGTTTGAGAGCCTCTGCTTTTAAGTCACAGCAGGAACTATTCAAAATAATTAAGGTCATTAGCTTGACTTGAGCTACAAGGTATAGAAAAAAAATCAATCCAATGGGAAATTGTTCAATAACTTTCAAAATTATCAAACATAGGTGTCAAAGCCCTATCTCGTACGTTTCTTTTAGTGAATTGATTTATGTTGTTTATCTAGAGGGGGGTAAATTGGTATTTTTATTACTACTGGCCCCCTTATAAAGCTACTGATAGGCCATATAAGTTTTTTAATATTATAATTTTTGTTAACGTTATAGACCTTTTAATTTTGAATCCCTACCTTCCTTTTGAAGGCCTCTGAAATGGCCCTTCTCTAAATCGGTAGTTGTGGGAAGGGGAATGGAATAGTTTGGCCAATGTGAGAATTCATTCCAACCTCCCCAGGTGAGAGGATAAAATTGCACCCCAGTTCCCCATCATATGAATTAGAAGAGGTATGAGTCTTCTTCCCAAAGTTTGTTTAGCAACCAACACATGTCCCTTATAAGGAAGGTGATTCCTCTAAGATCATCATCTGTGAGAGCAATGTAAACCTGAAATCGAGAACAACCATCTTACCCACTATGTTGAGAGATCTTGACTAAAAGTGAAACAGACACCCAGAAAAAAAAGGAGGCCAGGCATGGTGGCTCACACCTATAATCCCAGCACTTTAGGAAGCTGTGGCAGGCAGACAACTTGAGCCCAAGAGTTCGAGACCAGCCTGGGCAACATGGCAAAACCTCATCTCTACAAAAAAACACAAAAATTAACCAGACGTAGTGGCATATGCCTATAGTCCTAGCTACTTGGGAGGCTGAGGTGGGAGGCTCTCTTGAGCCCAGGAGGTTGAGGCTGCAGTGAGTCATGACTGTGCCACTGCATTCCAGTGTAGGCAAAAGAGCAAGACTCTGTCTCAAAAAAATAAGTAAATAAATAAAAAATAAGAGAGAGAGAGAGAGAGAGAGAAAGGGAGACCTGCAAGTGTTGTTTGAACTCCCAGAACCAACCATCTGTGAAGCCAAATTAATCCTAGGACCTCCCAGCATGTCTACCAATAAATTCTCTTTTGACTTGAGTTAGTTTCAGTTGGATTTCTGTGCCTTAAGACCAAAGAACCCTGAATAATACAATCTCTAAAATAATTTACAGCTTTGTGTGAATTGCAGATGTTCTAATAAACACCTTCAAGGGGAGGCATACATAAAAGATCGTGCCTGACTGGTAGTCAAGAAATCAGAAACAGGGTTTTGGTACTATCTATTGAAGAACTTGGGCAAGTTTTAAGTCTCTGAGCTTCTCCTTACTTACATGTAACAGAAGAGATTGGTCTAGATCTATTCAAGAAACAACTATTCTAGAACTGATAGAGGCCTCAGAGATCAGTCTGTTCAAACCTTTATTTTAGAAATGAGAAAACCTGGCCAGGCGTGGTGGCTCACACCTGTAATCCTAGTGCTTTGGGAGGCCGAGGCAGGTGGATCACTTGAGTTCAGGAGTTCAAGACTAGCCTAGGCAACATGGCAAAGCCCTATTTCTACAAAAAATACAAAAATTAGCTGGGCGTGGTGGCACATGACTGTGGCCCCAGCTACTCAGGAGGCTGAGGTGGGAGGATCACTTGAGCCTGGGGAGGGTAAGCCTGCAGTGAGCTGTGATAGTACAACTACACTCCAGCCTGGGCCATAGAGTGAGACCCCTGCTCGCCCCCCCAAAAAAAAAAAAAGAGAGAGAGAGGAGGAAAAAGAAGAAAAAAATTGCAGAGAGTCATTTAGTCAATGTCATGGAGCCTGTAGGTAGTTGTAGTTGTGCAGGCTCAAACACACCTGCCCTGACTCCCAATCCAGTGCCCTTTTCACAATGGTACCTAACTGTACTTTCTGAAGATGCATTTAGTTAATCATTGTTATCTTTATATACTAACATACTAGGATGGCCTTGGTTTTTAGATAGAAGTATTTCTTGTTTCACTGGAGTTAGATACTCATTGAATCTGCAACAATCAATGGAAATTGAGCTATTATCAAAATGCTATTTCATTGTACGCTGCAATCACTTGTAGAGTATAACTGCTAATGCTATAAATGGTAATTGCATGCTACACCTTCCTCCACTCAAAGTCATATGCACATGAACTGCAAATATTCTTGTTGTTGCACTACAGAGCCTCGCAGATAAAAGATGAATTGTACGCAGCCAAGTTACTGGCTCAGCCAGTCGCAACACAACACAAAAGAGGTGACTATAAAAACCATTTTTAAAAATCATAAATTCTGTATAACTTCTGAGGAGCATAAATTCTATAGAAAAGTAGTACAGCTGGAAACGTTGAAGCCTAAGAAATAAATCAATGAAAACAACCTGAACAGAGCAGATCATAAGGAAGAATTGAACTTGACACAGGTACATTCAACACAGAAAGGTACTCATTCAAATGGCACCTGGAGCTTACGGATGGAATCCTGAGAACCAAGGAAGAATGAAATGCCTGGTTCAAGACTAAATTGTCACTGATACAGTCTTAAAGAATTCTTTGCTAGCAGTATACGCTGTTTAATTGAGTGACTATGTTCTGGGAGATCCTAGCATCCCCAAAAAGCACACTGGTGTTTTGTAGTTGGTCTGTGGGGTTAATCTGATAGGTAGAAGCAGGAATGTGACTTGTCATGGATGAGCAGGACATTTTGTGTCCAACATTTATCATTTGCTCTTGCAATAGCAAAGACAGTTAGTGAACACAGGTTTATCAAAAAATGAGAAGATAAACATAGCAGTGCAATTCCAGACTGTTCAAGAGAACTTCTCTCAGTCTTGCTGGTTGATTATAAAATGGATATCTATCTTTTATTCTATTTTAATGAATATTATTAAAAGAAATACCACAAATTAAAATCAACAACAGCTAAAGTGATACTCCATAAGACTTACAGTTATAAAATTTGTCCCTGGGATATTGAATTTGTTGAAGTAATTGTTTCCACTTTCCCCTCACACACACTCATACTAGCAAAAACTGGAGTCTGTAAATCATTAGGATCAGAAAACTGATTGACGAATCAAATTTCATAAATATTTACCCAGAGAAGAAGGAATTGATCCCAATGAAAATTTAAATAAAATTTTAAAAGGAAAAACTGGAAATTGTTAAACTGTTCAAGAAACCAATCAAGATTTAAGAAAAATTGCTTCAGAAAACTTGTTTTTACAAAAATGCATTAATTTTGTTACTGTTCCCATTTGAAGGTTTGCTTTCATAACCTCAGCCTCAAAACATCTTCAAAGAATGTCCAGTCAAAAGAAGTTAGTATCAGATATTTTCTGAAACCCCTGAATCTGGTATGTGGAATTCAATTTATGCCATGTTATCTCCCAACTTTTGTATATATTGTTCTCTCTGCCTCAAATTCCTTTCTCTGTTTTATATTCTAAGAGAACTCAGGATTTATGCTGCAAGACTCAACTTACAAAAATTGCCTACAGATTGGACCCTCCTAACCTTTGGGCGGAGTTAGATACTTTTACCCTCTATGTTTTTGTAAGGTTCCTGTATGAATATCAAATCACTATAATTTCTTGATTATACGGCCATCTCAAGTAGACTAGATACAAGATTTCTCTAGGGCATGGCTCATGTTCTAATCCATTTGCTATGAAATCTCTGGCACATAATAGACATGTAATTAATTATTGCTGAATAACCTAGTGGACATATAAGTGAGGTCTCCATGCTACTCACTCATTCATTCCTCTTGTCCTTTATGAACAAAATCATCAAATCTGCACTGTAACTTTAAAGATGTATTTAAGAAAAAGTTCTCTCCTATATATAGTACATACAGTACTAAACATGTATTTTGTGATGTATCTTTATTAGTACACCCCTTCCTTTTCACCTTCTCCCTATCTATCATCAAGAAAAGCAGTGCATTAATAGGAATCCACTTGAGACTGGGATGGCCGGTTCAGGACCTCTTCTCTCTGGGTGTTGGTGGGGGCATCCCTAGAGTGTGGAGCACTTTCTGGGAGGTCCAGAGGTTAGGTCAACCAAGGGCTTTTTCTTTCCATCCCTTCTCAATTTGACTCTGGATTCAGCTGAATATAGTTAAAGGATTAATTGCCATCATTTTGTTCCCTAAATTAAGAGTCATTGTGGTAAGAACCAAGCATAGCAATATGGGCCAACCACAAAGAAATAAATTACTTTGTAAGTTTCAAAAGATTTTCACCAAATTACTGCCCTGTGCAAATGATGTTGGGGGGAAAATTTTGTTTGAAAAACATTTTCTTTTGTGACTATAATAAGGTATGTGCACCCCTGCTGAGATATGAGTCACATCCCCTGTGTTAGGAAACTGTGGCTAGTTTTTGTGGGTTTGGGGTTTTGTATTAAATTTTCAGTGCCTCATGTTTCCTATGACTGATGAATGGATCATCACCTGACTCATAGGCTCTTTTGCTATGGATCACCGAAGTGTAGCTTTTAAAATTCAGTAATGTGGCACCCAGCTGCTCAGAGTTTTAATATGGAGTGAGAAACACCGGAAACATGTAACCAGTGCTTTGAAATGTACATTTCTGAAGTCACCTCTTCCCAGCTTTTTGCAGAATTATAATTAAACTGGTCTAGACTAGTTTGCAACTCTTTTTTTAGAGACCTACAGTGCCCCTTTTTTGGTCTAAGTAGGGATACAATAAACATTTGGGGTTTTTGTTTTTTTTTTTCCAGATTAAAGACATGCCACTGACCTCAATTTCGGCATTCCTGAAAGTGAATATTTATTTATTTATTCAACAAATACTTACAGGATGTCTACCTTGTGTTCCACTTATGGAGATAGTGGTACTTATTTAGATAGTCCAGGGTGACTGAAGCTCAGATTATGGGAATTTGTAGGGAGAGTATAAGGGATAAGATTGGAAAGAGCAGTCAAGAGCTAGATCTTAAAGAACCTGCATGTCAAGCTACAGAGTTTGGGCTTTATCCTGAGATCCAGGAGGAGCCCTGAATGGTTTCCACAGAGGGGTGAAATGAGACCTTTTGCACCAGAGTTAAGAAGAAATTAGATGAGGGCAAAGTAAGATGTGAATGGCATACCAGTTAAGAGCCTGTCATCATCATCCAAGAGGCAGATGGGGTAGAGCTGGAATGAAAGCAAGATCAGTGGGCATAGAGCTAGAACTAATAGGACCTGGCAATGAAATCCTGGACTGTGGTTTAGAGTCCTAGCAATCAGACTCTTAATGTTGGAGCCCAACCCCCATCACCACCCCAAAGGTACAATCCTTGGTTCTCCTCTTTTCTCTGGAAACACACACTTCCTTGCAATCACAACCAATTTCGAGATGACACTCAAATTTATATGTCCAGCCCAGACATCTCTGAACTCTAGACTTGAATATTCAACAGTCTATACAACACCTGTATTTGGATGTTTAGCAGAGCTATTCAACATAATATACCCCAATCTAAATGGGAGACCTTCCCTGAAATTTGGCTTACCCGCAGTCTTCTCCATTTCTGTTAGTAGCAATTCCACTTTCAGTTGCTTACATCTGAAACTTTGATGTAATGATGACTCCTATATATATATTTATATGTGTATATGTGTGTATATATGTATACATATACATATATATGCATACATTTATATATATATGTTTCACATTCAGTCCATCAGCACATGTCCTTGGCTTTAACTTTAAAATTTACAAAGAATCAGATTCCTTCTTCCCACCTCCACCACTACCACTCAAATCAAAGCCACCACCATCTTACTCCTGGATTATTATAATAGGCTCCTAACCTGTCTACCTGCTGCTCCCTGGCCCTTGCAGTCTATTCTCTACATAGCAGCCACAATGATGCAACACCCCCACCAACCTTTTATTTGAAGCTTTTCGAGCATACAGAAAACTTGAAAGAACAGTACATATAAAATGTCTTTTGCAGCTTATTTTTCTGATCCAAGATCCAATCAAATGCAATTTGATCACATTTGATTGTTATATATTTTTAGTCTTTCTTAATCTAGAATAATCTTTCTCCTTTTTAAATGACATGGACTTTTTCATATAGAATATCCCACACTTTCTAAATTTGTCAGTTTCCTCATAGATTATGTTGTATAATTCATGTTGCATCAGATCAAGAGGCACATAATGTCAGGTTGTTCTAATGCTTGTGATGCTGTTTGATCACTTGGCTAATGAATCAACTCATCAGAGTTCTCCATTGGGAAGATAAATGTTCCTCAACAAATACTTATAGGATGTCTACCTTGTGTTCCACTTACAGAGATAGTGGTACTTATTTAGATAGCCCAGTGTGACTGAAGCTCAGATTATGGGAATTTGTAGGGAGAGTATAAGGGATAAGATTTGAAAGAGCAGTCAGGAGCTAGATCTTAAAGAACCTGTGTGCCAAGCTACAGAGTTTGGGCTTTAGTAATTAGTAAGAAATTAGTAATTAGTAATAAGAAATTCATAGGGTGATACTTTGGCACCTTTCAAATATCCATGATCTTTTACCCAATGGTTTTGGTATCTACTAATAACCTTTTCTAGATTATTTATTGTACTAGAAGTTGCAAAATCGTGACTCACTCCTATTTTGTAACAGGCATTTTAGTAAAAAATCGCCTTCTTTATTTTTCCCTTTCTTCTCTTCTACCCTTTCCTGCTGCCCTCCTTCTCCTCCTCCTTCTTCTCCTGCCTCTCACAGTGGACTCAATGTTCACTCAATTTTAATCCAATGGATTATCATTAACTACCACAGAATGATTTATTTAAAATGTATATCAGATCCTGTTCTGTTCCTCTACCGAAGCCTCATCAATGACTTCCTCCTTCACTTGAAGTAAATGCCTAAGTCCTACGGTGGCCTGCGAGGTCCTGCGTGATCCAGTCTCCAGTTCCTCTCCCGCCTCACTTTTTGCTCACAACTCCAGCCATCTGCTCTCCTGACTGTTCCTCAACCACTCCACAGTTGGTCCTGCCTTGGGGTCTTTGGCCCCACCACATCCCCTCTCAGTAATGCTTCTCCTCTAGATATTCCCGTAATTTTGTTCCTTATCATTTTCTATTTTTCTCTTAAACCCACCTGACTAGTTATTTTTACATTTTTTAAGTCAATACTCCCCATCCTTCTTACTATACTACTTTATTTTCTCCACCAATTTTATCAATTTCTTACATTATTTCCTGTGTTTATTGTCTGCCTCCAACTAGAATTAAGCTCCGTGAGTGTAGGGAATTCCAACTGTTTTGTGCACTGCTGCATCCCAGGGGCTAGAATAATACCTCCTCAGGAAATGTTTACTAAGTGAATGGATGCATGGATTGATAAGGGGTTGAAGGAGAAGGAGATGCTCATTTTTCAGGCTTGGTTGTCTGCAGTGACAGTGTTCTACTTTCTGAGATAAGGAATACAGAACAAGCAGTGTGTGTGGAAGCAAACTTTGGACATGTTGAGTTTTAGGTGAGATACACTGTGAGGTAGCCATGTGGAAAAGCCCAATAGGAAGTTGGCTAGACCTAGATTTAGTGGATAGACTGGGTATGAAGTAGTTTCCAAACACCTAAAGCAAAGTCGTGTCTTGATTCATTTTAAATGAATTGAAAATTATTGAATTGAATTAACATGAATGCAAAGGCTAAGAGTCTTTTGCCTCCCAAGCTGGCATGCCAGCCAAGCGTGGGAAGAGAGCTATTAACACTTTCCTGCATCTGCTAGGTTTTGAACTGCTCAAGACAAAGACAGCACTAAACACCTGGTAATAGTTCTAACGGTTTGTCAACAAAGCCGGACCTGTTAGTCTTCTAGAGTGATAACTGTTTCTAGTAGTCCAAAGACTTGGTTAAAGACACCTGCATCCTGTATAGAGCAATTAGTACTTTAAAAATGTGGTTTTGCTGTTGATCTACTAAGTGTGGTAACCTTTGCAATTCCTTTGATCAAAAGAAAAGAAAGGCAACATCAAAAATTCTTTCATTCATTAGGCTCTAATCTTTTCTCTTCCTTCCTACACCTTCCTAATTCTTCCAAGTCTTGGGAAAGTGTTCAATAGATGACGAGCTGTAAGAAGCAAGAAGAGTTCGTCTTGTGTGGTGTCACCAGTGTTTAGCACAGTGTCTTTCCTCAAATAGGTGCTCAGTATATTTCATTCTGTTATGTATCAATGTCTCTCTTTTTTATTTTAGAAACACCATCCATATCTCTGCTCTTCCTCAAAACCTGAATCCCCCTTCTCTCAACAACATCTGGAGCCACTGAGTTACTTCTTATAGTTAAAAATAAAGGTAGTTATGAGAGAGGGAGAAGTCGATGGTATTTCAAACCAGCATGAAAATTGTCGATTGCAACTTTGGATAGAAACAAAATTTAAACTCATTTCGGTATCATAAGACTAGACACACACCAATGAATAGGAATATGAGTCTTTCTGAATGCTCATGGGGAATTTCCATATTAGCTTATAAATCCTACCCACATGATGGGTTATTCCATTACTGCATTAGCTCCTTGAAGTCTTTTAGTTTCCTTTAGAATGACGGTGAATAAAGTAGATGTGGTCATTCATATCTTTAACAAAAGAGAGATCAATAATGAAATTATGGGCATATATTCAGCAATTTCAGATTTTGTCATTATTTATGACCATGACAATACCGATAGTACACTGATCTATGGTGTCTCGAGATTGCAGTGTTAGTAAGCTAAGGACAGCATAAATCAGAGAAGCTTCCCCTTTCCCTGTAGATATAGAAAAATAATTAGAGTCTCCACAGGTCAACGTTAAGGTCTCAAACATAAATTTTATATTAAACTTGCCTATTGTTTTATGGCTTTCCTTATTTATTTTATTTTATTTTATTTTTTCTGGAATAGAAAGTGAGGATATAGGCCGGGCACAGTGGCTCACACCTGTAATCCCAGCACTTTGGGAGGCCAAGGTAGGCAGATCACGAGGTCAAGAATTCAAGACCAGGCTGGCCAACATAGTGAAACCCTGTCTCTACTAAAAATACAAAAAATTAGCCAGCTGTAGTGATGGATGCCTATAATCCCAGCTACTTGGGAGGCTGAAGCAGGAGAATCACTTGAACCCAGGAGGCAGAGGTTGCAGCAGGCTGAGATTGTGCCACTGCACACCAGCCGGGTGACAGTGCAAGACTCCATCTAGGAAGGAAGGAAGGAAGAAGGAAGGAAGGAAGGAAGGAAGGAAGGAAGGAAGGAAGGAAGGAGGGAGGGAGGGAGGGACGGAAGGAAGGAAGGAAAGAGAAAGAAAGAGAGGATATAGTTAAGATAGGAAGGCAACTGACATTTAAAAGCACTTTCTAGTCAGCTGGGCGTGGTAACTGACTAGCACTTTCTAGTCAGCTGGGCATGGTAACTTACACCTGTAATCCCAGCACTTTGGGAGGCTGAGGCGGGCGGATCACGAGGTCAGGGGATCGAGAGCATCCTGGCTAACATGGTGAAACCTCGTCTCTACTAAAAACACAAAAAATTAGCCAGGCATGGTAGTGGACGCCTGTAGTCCCAGCTACTTGGGAGGCTGAGGCAGGAGAATGGCTCGAACCCAGGAGGCAGAGGTTGCAGTGAGTCGAGACCATGCCATTGCACTCCAGCCTGGGTGACAGAGCAACACTCCATCTAAAAAAAAAAAAAAAAAACACACACACACACACACACACACTTTCTAAAGTGACTATAACAAGGCGACCCAATCAGGATAGTGTCAACAACAAAAGTGTAGAGTCACTGAGAAATCCACTTCCGTGAAACCATGGATTAACAGTTATTTAAACCCCTGTACTGGAACAGTTCTCTTTGCTATTTTGATCTTTCTCATGGATTCAATTTTAAGAGTTATCTATGCTTTAAAAAAAATTCCATAACAAAAGATATGTAGGAACCTGAATGCCATGCTCTCAACAGAAGGCACACACCTTATTAATTTGAGTGTGAAATTTAACAATAATAATAATAAATGTATGTAATGGATTATCATGAAGTCATAAAGCAGTAAAGAATTCAGAAATATGATAAAATATAATAAAATCAAATATTTCTAAAACAATAAATATCAAAGATCAAACAACAATATAGAGAGAAGATATATAGCTAGGATTTTTTTCTTTAGATAAGCCAGATTAGAAGAATTAAAAATAGCTAAAAGATTCCTCTAAAGCTGAGTGGTTACTATTATATGTATGCTATTTTAATTACCTTTCATTCATTAGCCCTTCATCCATTTTAGAATTTTCACAGATGCCCCAGTCTCTTAAATCTTAAGTCACTGACATAGAAGTGGCAATTCCTGAAAGCATCCCATCTGCTTCCAATAAGAAACTTGATATTCTTTAGGATTTATGGATGGTGGGAGAAGGTTGCCTAAAGTGAGGTTTCAGAAATGGCCTGAAAATCCTCATAGGTGAAACCCATATTTCTTTGACTGTCTGTAGTTCTACATTTATATCTAGAATTTCAACAGTAAGCATAGAGCAGTTTCTTTGCCCAAAGATAACCACATTGCAGGTTTCCGACTAATCCAGTTTGCATACTTATATATAAATCTTTCGGGGAGGAGGGATTGTGAAGGAAGGAAAACAGCTGATGAAGGATTAAAAACACTTTTAGTTTCCTACTCATTTGAACTCATTCAATGATTCCAGGGAAAGTTTTCCTTATTTTAACTAGGAGTGGGTCAGGAACCCAATAATGAGTTATAGACCTTGCTGACCGCCCGAGTTGATTCTTCTTTTCTCCCATCCTCTTCCCAGAGTCTGAAATGATTCCACCTGGTCTTAGCAGAAAGCTGGTCCAGAAGTTGTAATACATGAAGATCCAACAGCCACCATGTGACCAAGAGAAAAAAGTCAAAAGAATCGTAGACTTCGCCTTCACATTGTAGAGGTTCTTAGCCAGGGCCAATAGTTGCTTCTCTCTGAACTTCTTATCATATGAGAAAAATAATCATTTATTTGTTCAAGCCACTGTTGGTTGAGTTTTCTGTTATTGGCAGCAAAATGTATTCCTAACTGAATGCACCCAGTATCACCTTAATCTGACACTTTCAGACCCATGTTAGATTTGGATTAACCTCTTTGGGTTTTGGAAAGTAGGCATAAATTTGACCAGTTGGATTTGACTCAAAATCAGGCAGCACAAGGTGTGTGAAGAGATTAAAAAAGAGGGGATGGTCTGCCTCTTTCTCTCTACAGTACTTTCATTCTGCTTGTCGGCTCCACTTCAGTCCTTAACACACATCCATTAACCCAACATGCCTCTTCCAAAATCTTGAGTTCAAAACTCATTCCCTGAATCCCACCTCTTAAACTTGTACCTCACTTATTGGGATGCCTCCCATTACAGCAATTTTCTCCGTCAGTGCCCCACCTCTGATTCACTGTTCATTTATCCTACAACCATCACATTCTTCATGGCCTCTTGTGTCTGTACTTCCCTTATTTACTCAGCTCAGACTCCACTGTGCGTCATCGTAAACAACCCCCGCAGCTCCCTTCTTTCTCACTTCCTCGTCATACTCTTCTGGTTAAAGCAAAACAAAACAAAAAAGAACAAAAAACCAACCTCAATTAAGCCCAAGTCTCTTCCATCTCTGTGCATGGACCCATGTTGCTGTGCTGCTAGATGAGAAATCACAACAGGGTCTGTTTCAGAATCATGACCCCAAATGCCAAAAGTGTGTTATTACTGCCCAAAGTTCCAACTAATTCCCTCAGTAATTTGCTTTCTCACTCTTTAGGTTACCAAATAATACTTACTCCTGCTGCCTCAAACTTTCCATTTCCACCACCCTGCCTGAGGCATTGGTCAGGTCTCATCTTTACTGAGAAAAAGGAAATCCCAGAAACCTTTCTGGTCCCCAACCTTTTTGGCACCAGGAACCAGTTTCGTGGAAGATAATTTTTCCACAGATGTGAGGGTGGGAGGGGATGGTTATGGGACGAAACTGTTGCACCTCAGATCATCAAGCATTAGATTCTCATAAGGGGTGCACAACCTAGATCCCTCACATGTGCGGTTCACAATAGAGGTCGTGCTTCTATAAGAATCAAATGGTGCTGCTGATCTGACAGGAGGCGGAGCTCAGTCAGGAACACTTTCCTGCCTGCCGCTCACCTCCTGTTGTGTGGCCCGCTTCCTAACACACCACAAACTGATACCTGTCCAAGGCCCGGGGATTGGGGATCCCTGCCCTACATTCCAACCTACACATTTACCAATTTATCTGACCTTGTATGCATATTCCCTACTTTTACAGTAGAAGGATCATCTCTATATCAAAAAGGTTAACAAGTCCCTTCATTTATGCTTATGTGCCCTCCCAGGGACATTTCTTTGCCAGCTATTCTGGCTTCCATGCATCAGCGATCTCTTATTCTCTACTGAGTCATTCCCACAGGGCTATGTTAGCATCATCCTTTCATGATCCTCTATTCAACTGTTCCACCATGGCCCATTTCTCTGATCCTTTCAGAGCAAAATTTCTCCAGACATCACACCTCATTCTGTCAGCACCCGAGTCACCTCTCATTCACTTGCTCTTCAATGTGTTCCTTTCTGGCTTTGGTCACCACCACCCTACTGAAACTGCTCTGGTCACAGTTGCAATGGCTTCCATGTTGCTAAATCCCACTTCTGGAATGTTCGGAAGCACTGAACACAGTTGGCTACTCCCTCCTTTATGAAACACTCCCCACCCTTGGCATCAATCATACCATACTCTCTTGGGGTTTTTTTCTCCCTCACTGGCCTTGATTCCCAGTCTTCCTGGCTGGAATCGTATTTGCTGCTTGGACTCTAATGCTGGAGAGCCTCAGGTTTTGGTCTTCAGCCCTCCTCTGTATTTATTTTCCCTCTCTAATGAATTACATCTATTTTCATGCCTTTGAATACTATCTTGGTGCTGTTGATTCGCAAATATTTACCTCTGGCCATGTCCCCTTCCTTGAGCTCCAGATATTCATACTCAACTTCTTATGTAGTATCTCCACACCACTTGGAGATCTAATAAGGACATCAAACTTTTAATATAGATGAAATGAATATCTTCTTACCCTCTCCCATCACTATGTACAACACACCTCTTGCTCCCCTGACTCCTCTACTTTAATAAAGGGTACAATCTCCACCCACATGGTTAAACCAAATATTTAAGGATCATCTTACTTTCCTCTCTTTCCTCTAATCCAATGCTACCAAGTCCTCTTGGCACTAGTTTCAAAATCATGTCAAATGCACCTACAGTCATGCACCATATAATGACATTTTGGTCAATGATTCACTGCACATATGATGCTGGTTACAAAAGATTATGATATTATAATTTTACTGTACCTTTTCTGTGTTTAGATACACAAATACTTACCATTGTGGTGCAATTGCCTGCCATATTCAGTTCAGTAACATGTTGTACAGGTTGGTAGCCTAGGAGCAATAGGCCATATCATGTAACCTACATGTGTAGTAGGTTCTACCATCTATATATGTTTGTGTAAGTAAAGTCTATGATGTTTGCATAATGAAAAAATTGCACAATGACAAAAGTTCCTACAATATATTTCTCAGAATGTAGCATGCCATTAATCAATACATGGCTGCATCACCCTGCATCCTGCACTGACACCTTTTTAGTCTAAGCCACAGTCTTCTCTTACCTAGACTATTGCTATAACTCTACATAGTCTTGCTCCCTTCCCATGGCATTCTAAACCTCACAGACCATCTAGAGAGCCTCTCTTAATGTATACCTTGAATCTTTTAGAATAAAATTTAGCCAGGTGCAGTGGCTTACACCTGTAATCCCAGCACTTCAGGGAGCTGAGGCGAGCAGATTGCTTGAGTCAAAAAGTTTGAGACCAACCTGGGCAACATGGCAAAACTCCACCTCTACAAAAAAATACAAAAATGAGTTGGGCGTGGTGGCATGCTCCTGTAGTCCCAGCTACTTGGGAGGCTGAAGTGGGAAGATAGCTTTAGCCCAGGCGGTCAAGGCTGCAGTGAGCCAAGATCACACCACTGCACTTCAGCCTGGGCAACTGAGTGAGATCCTGTCTCAAAAACAAACAAGCAAACAAAGAGAACAAAATTTAAATTACCTTCTGATATGGTTTGGCTGTGTCCCCACTCAAATCTCATCTTAAATTGTAATCCTCATAATCTCCACCTGATGAGGAAGGGACCCAGTGTTAGGTGATTGGATCATGGAGATGGTTTCCCCCATGCTGTTCTCATGATAATGAGTGAGTTCTCACAAGATCTGACAGTTTTATAAGCATCTGGCATTTCCCATGCTGGCACTTTTCTCTCTCCCACCACCCTGTGAAGAAGGGGTGCCTGCTTCTCCTTCTTCCATGGTTGTAAGTTTCCTGAGGCCTCCCCAGCCAACTGTGAGTCAATTAAACCTCTTTCCTTTATAAATTACCAGTCTCGGGTATGTCTTTATGGCAGCGTGAAAATGGACCAACACACTTTCCTTGGCCCACATGATCCTGCAAGCTCTTGGTCTCCCTCCTTTGGCAGCCTCTTTTCTACCATCCCCTCCACTCCTCACTGTTTGGAATCTAGCCCCTTTCTTAACACCAGGCCTGAGCAACTGTTGTTCTCTCTGCTTAGAATGAGTTTCCCCTGCCCTTCATGATGTGGCTGACTCATTCTTATCCTTTAATTTCCATCCCAATTCACCTCCACAGAGAGAGGCTTCCTGGGCCATGCTAACAGACCTGATCATCCCCACTGATTCTCTATTTCAACTTGTTTGCTGTTTCCTAAGCATTTCTCATGGTCTATAATTATTTCATTACTAGATTACAACCTCTGTACCCCAAGTTCACTTATGTATCCCAATGACCAGTGCAATAGGAACTCAATAAATTATGTTTACAAATGAATACAACTCTATGAAGACAGTTTTTTTTAAACCTAGATTTCCAGAGCACTGTAAATAACAGGACCTTAGAGTCATCTAATCCTAGAAACTGAGGCTCAAAAAATTAAGGGACCCCTCTGAGTTCATAGACTGGTTTAGGACAGGGTCTAGCCTGGGATCCAGGTGTCTTGACTTTTTTCCTGTGATGACTTCCTCAGGCTCTTCGGTTGTCAGCTAAGGAAACTGACTCTGGCTAATTTAATCAACAAAGGGATTCTTAGAAGGGTTTTAAGTTGTTCCCAGAATTAAGGAGAAATTTGCCACCCAAGGCTTTAGAAAGGACAGACTCTGGATATTTAGGTAACAAGTGCTAATGAGCCATTGTAAGGACACCAAAGTCAGGGTGAATTCACTCTGGTCCTTTTTCTTCATTGTGTCTCTCCACTAACAGTCACATTCCCAGGAGAAAAAAAAATGACAGTCTCAGTTTGGGTCTCATTCTCACACTTTAGATAGTCAAGTATTGGTCCTTCCAATACTGTTGTACGATATTGACTGAGTGATTTCCCAAATGGAAATGGATATGCTGTTACCATAGGAAGAGAAGCTGGATGTCGGGCAGACAAAAACAACAGATGTCCAGACTACATCATAACACATAGCCGGCAGGAGCTTTGCTTGATGTCAAAACATTGTCCTCCCAACAAGCCCAGTCCCCAGGTTGGTATTCTACATTTCATGAAGCTATTAGGCGATGGCTTCCTTTCCGGTTGGTTATGCAAATGTTCCCATGTAAGAATTGTCCCACAAAGGCCCAGGAGGCAGAGCGGAGGGTGTTCTGTGGTGTGAATGCTGCCAGTCGGTGCTGGAACTCCAGCTTACTGCACATTATGTTGTGCTTGTTCCTGTTTGCCCAGGGGTCAGGTTGCTATGAATGTGGAATTTTGTTTCCTCTCTCTCCAAATGAAATAGTCTGAAAAATTTATTCTCAGCTGTTGAGAAGAAAGTCTACACATTATTCACATTTTCTTCTTGTTACTGATGCTCCACTGTGAAGCAAAAGAGACTGCAATAAATATAAGCCTTAACTCACCAAATATGTATTAAGTTCTAACCAAGGATTAAGATTACATTGAAAGAAAATATAAATGGAACAATTGCCACCATTATGTTTTCCTTATTCCTGACTCCACTACTGTTCCCTTTCTATCTTTTCCTGCTCCCTGTCACTAACAACTACCAACCTAATACCTGTGTCACTCCATATCCAGGCCTGCTTCTTAAGGGTTTTTGTATGGAGGAAAGAGAAAGAGACGAAGACCCCAAAATGCTGAGGATTTTCCAAGTGGAAACAAAAAGTTCAAAAGAACTGAAGTGCCTCTCCTTCCTTCACTGAACAAATCATTATCAACACCAGGATGTGAAACGGAATCGCAGAGACTGAAGCTCTCAGACATTGCACCTTCCTCCACGACAAAGACATTAGCCATCTTCCTACTTGTCTTTTGAGAAGCTTGTTTCACTCTAGGCTATAAGGTGAGGTTAAGGCTGCTGTAAACCCTGGTGTTGAGGGGATAGTAATGAAATCCAGTAGAAAGATTAATGAAAATTCAAAGTTTGTGAGACTCCACCCAGAGACCAAAAGAAGACAAAAGCTTGTATGACCATGTAATATCCTGGGATGCAATATGAAAAATCAAAGTTGTTTAATTGGAAATGATTCTGCATAACACAGGGTATAATTTCACTTACCTAGGGAGTATCTGGCACTTGGCAAAATACAACCTCAGAAAAGTCTGACTAATATGTAAAGATATTTCCATTCTGCTCGCTATAGGAGAAGAAGACACATGCTACGTAAGTGTAATATGTCCTGCTGTCCTCCAGCACATCCTGTGGGACTAGAGAAGAGCAGTACGTATTTGCATAACTAAGACTATGTGAAAAGGAAAAATGGTACATGAGACTGGAAAGCTGTAGCCAGGCGGATTCCCAAGGGCCTTGAGAATCCATTAAAAACTTTTGAACAATAGAACGACATGACATGACTCAAAATATGTTTTAGGAAAAACCTATCTGTAATGAGATGGATTGGAAGGGAGGAGAGAGTAGAGACAGGCAAAGTAGATTACTGTTTGCTGAAGTCATAACTGTGAGGAATCATGAGCATTTGAACTGGAAAAGTGGCCCCAGTGGAAATATAAGTAAAAGAGAAAATCAAGAGAAATTACAGTGGCTCAAACCACAGCACCAATCAGCTGACTAGTTGTGGGGACTAAGGAAACAAACAAAATTAAGAATTACTTTGAGAAAAGAACTTAGGACAGAACTACCATTTGACCCAGCAACCCCACTACTGGATACATACCCACAGGAAAAGAATTCATTCCATCAAAAAGACACATATACTCACATGTTCAGTGCAGCACTATTCACAACAGCAAAGACACGGAATCAACCTAGGTACCCTTCAACAGTGGACTGGATAATGAAAATGTGGTACATATGTACCATAGAATACTACACAGCCAAACAAAAGAACAAAATTATGTTCTTTGCAGCAACATGGATGGAGCTGGAAGCCATTATCTTAAGTAAATTAATGCAAGAGCAGAAAACCAAATACTGCATATTTTCAATGGAATACACATAGACATAAAGATGGGAACAGGAGACACTGGAAACTAATAGATGGGGTAGGGAGGGTGGGGACATGGACTGAAAAACCACCTATTATGTACTACAGGGAATGGGATCACTGGTACTCCAAACCTCAGCATCATTCAATATACCCGTATTACAAACTTGCACATGTACCCCTTAATCTATAATAAAAGTCAACATTATTTTTAAAAAGAATTACTTTGAGATAGTCTGTCTTCATTTAAAATTTTGTTATATTGTTTATTATGGATTTTTTGCGTTAATTTTGACTTTTAAAAATAAACATTGTACATTATCCTTAGCAAACTAATGCAGGAACAGAAAACCAAATACCACATGTTCCAACGTATAAGTGAAAGATAAATGATGAGAACACATGCATTCATAGAGAGGAACAACACACACTGGGGCCTATCAGAGGGTGCCTCAAATTGAGGGTGGAGGGCGGGAGGAGGGAGAGGATCAGGAAACATAATAGCTATTAGGCTTAATACCTGGGTGATGAAATAATCCGTATAACAAACCCCCATGGCACATGTTTACCTATGTACCAACTCTGCACGTCCTGCACATGTGTCCCTGAACTTACAATAAAAGTTACAAAAATATATAATAAAAAAATTGCATTAAAATATTTATCTCGATTACTGAGTGTATTCATTTCCTGTGACTGCGTCAACAAAGTGTTACAAATTTAGTGGCTTAAAACAGCGGCAATGGATTCTGTGTCACAATTCTGGATGCCAGAAGTCTGAAATCAAGGTGTTGGCAGGGCCACGCTCCCTTGGCAGGCTCTAGGGGAGGGTGCTTTCCTTGCCTCTCCCAGCTTCTAGTGGCTGCCAGCATTCCTTTATCACTTCGATCTCTGTCGCTGTGGTCACATTACTTTCTCCTCTTCTGTCTGTGTCAAATTTCTCTCTGACTCACTTTTTTTTTTTTTTTTTTAAATGAATCGAGGTAGCCTCCATTCTACACAATAGAATGAAAGCTTTCCTGACTCACTCTCATCATGACACTTGTGATTGCATGTAGGGGCCTGCCCTCTTCCTCCAAGATAATCTCCCCATCTCAAGACGTTCAATTTAATCATATCTGCAAATGCCTTGTCATAGAAGGTAACATTCACAGGTTCCAGGAATTAGGATGTGGCTATCTGGTGGGAGAATGTGCTGATTTTTAGCTGACCACACTGAGTTCACTTGAAATTTTGCATCTTAGGCAAGTGCCTCACCTCATTCTTCACCACAGTCCTGGCCTTGGATCATTTAAGCCTAGGAAGTTAGGAGAGTGGTGTTTTTATTTACAGAATTGGGAATTCAAGAGAAGGAATTGATTTGCAACAGCAAATGTTGCTTAAACATTTAAAATACACCTAGATATTAAAGCATGCAACTGAAGTGTAAGACCTGATTTTTATATTCTTTGAACATGGCCTCATTTTCCCAGTGTCAAATGTAAGCTCACCTTGAGAGCAGGTTGCAATGCTTTGTGTCTTTACCTCCCTTTATTTGGAAACAGTGCCAGAACTTGCTTTGGGGGACCATGTTTCGTCATCTCTCAGACTGCGTGATTAGATGGCCTCTCTTCTCAACTCCAGGATTGGAGCTTATGATCCAGGAATGGCCAGTCAACAGAACTGTTGCTCCCTGGATTATAGTCATTGATTCACAAATATGCACTTGCCTCAAACTGATCCATTAAGAATGAATTCTGGGACTCTGGTGAGAACCACCAGGAAGAAGCATTGAGTTTTCCTCCCAACTTGCATCTGGGAATATGTGTCCCTGGAGTCTGAAGTTAAAAGAAGGAAAGGCAAAACTAGGCATCATAGATTTCAATAACAACACTCAAGCCCCTAAATCAAGTCACACTTGAAGTTAACCTATTCCTAAGCTTTTCAATTGCCTGAACAAATAAATTTCTCTTGTTGCTTAAGCAAGATTGAATTAGATTTTTTTTCCTGTCATTTAAAGCCATGGCCAACATGGCAAAACCCTGCCTCTACTAAAAATACAAAAAATAGCTGGGTGTGGTGGCAGGCACCTGTAATCCCAGCTACTCAGGGAAGTTGAGGGACGAGAATCGCTTGAACACTTGAACTCGAGAGGCAGGGGTTGCAGTGAGCCAAGATCGCGCCACTGCACTCCAGCCTGGGCAACGGAGCAAGACTCCATCTCAAAAACAAAAAAAATTATCATTTGGCTGCCCAGTGGAGATGATGTGGTGGATGGGGCAGGTAAACATTGTGAGCTGAGGTTGTATGCCAGGGACATTTGGATTTTACTTCACGAAAGTGTAAATTATTTCATCCTTTGGCCAGAAAGCCATCACTACCATGGAACTTGCACTGTGCCACAAAGTTCCATGGTGGGTAGGAGAGGGCAGGAATCCAATGTTTTTCTTCAGGAAGATAGGACAACCCGACCAATCTCCAGAAAATACATTGATTGCGGGGAGTGGAGGATGAAAAGAATTGGCAGAAGGAATAAGAAGGTCACTAGGTGATGTTGGGCAGAGCTACTGGAGGCAGCTAACCTGCCTAAGTGAAAGGACCATGGGGGCATTTAGGGCAGAGACTGGGGCAAGAGAGAGCTGGTCAGGAATGCAGGGAAGTGGCAGGGGAAAGAATACTTTCCAGATTGCCTTCCCTAGAGGTTCTCCTTCCTTGAGTTATCCTGGACTTGCTTCATAAAAATGGGAATTAGTATCTGGTGGAAGTGATTATACTTGCCTAAGGTTGTGCTATGCTAAAATAATGTAGGGTGAAGATTTCATAATATTCCCACTTCAATCATCACCTCACAACTTTACATTTCAATGTCTGACCTCGGGACAGCCCCTTCCAGTATCACATTAAGAATGTATAAAGAAACATGGAAGCCCACCAGTAAGTTAGTGTCTCCAAAGGAATAGTAGCCCAGGAGGTTCTACATTTTCAGCAGCAATTTAACACCTTGTCTAAAATTTTCAAGCACTTGAAAAATTCTTGTTTTACTCTTTACCAAGGTTTCACTGATTCTTTCCCCTTAACAGATTTTTTAAAAAAGGCTTGTAGGTTGGAAGATTCCTTTTGCATTATGTTAATAAAATAACACTTGACAATATGTTTAATACTAATTATATCAATGAGTTGAAGTAATAAGTGAAATAAAACCCCCAGTAAAACTTACTTTTAAAAACATAAATAAGTAAATGAGGAGCCTACATAGATATTAACGGTTTCCTTGATCTTAAATTTTCAAGTGTTATTCAAAGCTCTTTGGGGACTGTAACCACGGAAGCCTATAGAGTTACTGTTACTTGCATTTGGCAAGATTCTCCATGTCAATTGTACAGTATAAGGCTGAATAAGAAAGAGAAGTCCAAGGGAAAAAAAACTGGCAGAAACAGAAGCAAATTATCCTGGTTTCACTTATAAAGGCTTTACTTACATGACTCAGAGAGGTATGAGGGACAGCCATCGCAGTGAATAAATATAAGAGGTGAGTTTTTGGAAGAAATTCAGATTATTTTTTATTTAAGGGAGTTTGCTCAATTCAGCTTGCAAGAGTATTTATGTACATTAAAAGATCAGATATGTGATCATGTTTTAGGAAAAATTTAAAGATTCTAAATATGGCATTACTTATAAGTATACAGTATGTGTGTTAGTACCTACAAACATGTTCTGAAATTCTGATGAAGAAAAATGTGGTTTATACTTTTAACATCAGTTCTAAAATTAACTTAGGAAAATTCTTAGAAACTCTTAGAGATGAAAACATTAATAAATAAAGCCTAATTTTTATGAATGCCTATACTCAATGGCTATTCAACCTGAATTACAACACATTTTGAGCTTTGTAACTCTTAGAGTGCATATAATTTTTAATTGACTTTTCCTTGGCAATATCAGTATGTTTGTATTATATTCATGGGACTCCCTCTGGTGTATAACTTAACACATGAAAATTCTTGTTTTACTCTTTACCAAGGTTTTCTTGCAGTCTGATGGATAAGGTGTCTAATTATGAAGTACTGTGGAAAGCTTTGGATCAAATCATATGTTTTTATTGAAAATGAGGTCATGTTGGGTTGTGTGATATAACTAAATAATCAGTTAACCATTTATCCAAGCCAAACACAGAGTAATTAGGTTTGGTAAGATGGCTTCCTCCCTAAGATCCATAACTCAGGCCTGGTGGTTTGGGAACAATATGGATAGAAATTGTGTATGTTTTTCTTGGACATTTCAGTGATGGCATTTTCTAACTAAACTGTTTTTTAGATGGAATTTAATTTTACATTCATTTTTACTTTATGTGGCATTTCCTAAAAGAACATTTGCTAAATAATTAGATAAAATTGTGTGGTCCCAAAGTTTATTACTCAAGTAATAGAAGTCACAAATAAGCAATGAATTGGGAATTTCTGGATAATAATTTAAACAGTGATACCTTTAATCATCCATTATAATATTTTTGATAGTAGATTTTTAGATTGATCATGGAAGTATACATTTCAAATATATTGTTGTATTTCCCCCGAAAAATCATTGAAATGCTCTAGTCCCAATACTCTGCTAGTTCCAAATACTTGTGATTCTTGTGTACCTAGGTCTAGTGCTTGCATTTTATGCTCACGCAAAATGACACAGATTCTATATTCAAGTTCATTTGTTTGAATTTTGTCAAAACAACAAATTTAGATGAGTCAAAAGCTTTACATCCAAATAATGTGTAATTTTTAAATTTTTAAGTGGGTACTTTGGCATAAATTCTTAAAATATAAGATTATTACACTAATTCTTTAGTATTAGTATTCTCTTGTTTCTCTTCCTGGTATTATAACTGTGCCTTCTATGAAGGTACTGAAATTTGCTGTGTATTTCATAGCAAATATGGTGGGTGACCATGAAAAATAGTTTTATAATTTAGCTTAGGCCTACTAGATACTTTTTATATTTAACATTTATGCCTCAAAGAGGTATTGTAGTGTACCATTGTATAATTTCCATATTCATTCTAGGTTTACTACTGATATGACTTCAAAAATGTGATATCGTCAAAACTGTGCCAGCTGTGAAATTAAAATGTCTTACTGGGCATCCATGAACAGCTGTATTGAATAGCTTGACATCTGTGAAATCAAAAGTGTATTTCGAATTCAACTTTCAAACCACAGAATTCAAGTAAGCAAAAACTGACCATGTGTTAAAAACACTTGAAACTCTTCCTCTTGTAACTGTTTATCTACATTTTAAAAACTCTGTTTACGTTGTAGTAACAGCTGTGTTTAAAAGGGACATGACAGAGCAGACTAATTTATAATGCAAAACTCTATTCTAAAAAAAAACTTCTGTTTGAAAAAACACTTCAAAAGAGGGCAAAAATGATTAAAATAGACACAACCATTTGTTTAAACTATGACTTTCTCAAGAAAAAACAGCCTAATGTAAACTGGCCTATGCATGTTCCAAGCAGCTGTTCTGTGTAACGCCTCTACAAAACCTTTTCCTTTGGGGGATGGGCAGAAAGAAAATGAGAAACTGACCATAGCAAAAGGTCTTTGCCATTTGAGAAACTGAGCAAATCTAAGGATGAAATATTAAATGTTTTTGAACTGTGCCAAGTTCATTAAATTAAAAACTGAGGAACAGAACCAGTGGCCAGTGATCTTACAATGGAAAAGTGGAAAGTTCATTCCTGACTATTCATTGGGTTTCTATAGAAAAACTGCAAAACTATTCAACAACAAAAAATGTACAAATAAATAAGTCAGTTTGTCTATGCTGTACCATATCTTTTTACTTTTTTTTTTTTAAAAAGTAAAAATCTTTCTTTTTACTTTTTTTTTTTTTTTAAAAAGCTATCATTGTTTAGGCATCTGTAGACATGACACTAATGCCTCTTTTACTCCATTCCAGTCGGTTTCTGTTGGTGTTTGATGTTGTTGACATATCTCTCTTTTATAGAATCCTTTCTTCCTTTGGTTCCCATGATACCATTCTGTCATGCTACCTCTGGACCACCTCTAGGGCTCTAGATACAGCACATTTTCCTGTATGTTTTCTAAATATTCCCTTAAGTCCTGTCTCTAAGCTATCTTTTCTACTCAGATCCTGCAAAATGATCTCATGGGTCTCAAAGAGGAAAGAAAGCAGAGTTACTGATGTTTCAGCCTGGCCTTTGAGGTAGTCAGCCATTGCTCAGATTCTCAGGAATTAGTTGAGAGAGCCACACTGAAGAAAGCTGTGTGGACCAATGACCAAGGACCAGAGAGGGACAAGGATGCTACAGCAGATGCCAGCATGACCTGGCAGCACCAGAACCCTTCCTTCCCACTCGCATACACCAAGCTTGAAAATGTAGGCACAACCTTAAAGAGAGTGGAATGGAATCTCAAACAGATTAAGATCGAGTTTTCACTGCCCAGCAGAATAAGGACGGAACATAGAAATTAAACTCTGTTCAAGAAATATGACGATAGGTCCATTTCACATGTTACTGTATGAAATAATTTTCCAGCCATTCCTAGCACAATGCCCACAACATACTTGGACTTCAAAAATGTATTTTTCTTATTTCTATGGAGGGTCACAAGACCTTCATGCAGCATTATCTGATAAGTTAAATTGAATGGATTTCATTCATTCATTCATTCATTCACTCATGTAACAAAGATATTTTGAACACTTATTCTATGCCAGGCAATATTCTAGGCACTAAAAATACAATAACAAGCAACAGAAGTTCCAGTCCTTTAGAGACAGAGACTGCTGAAAAAATAAAGGAAGGAAGGAAGGAAGGAAGGAAGGAAGGAAGGAAGGAAGGAAGGAAGGAAGGAAGGGAGGGAGGAAGGAGGGGAGGGAGGGAAGGGAAAGAGGGAGAAATAAAAGAAGGATGGGAGGGAGGGAAGAAAAAGAAAGAATGGAAAGAGAAAGAAAGAAAAAATCAGGAATGACAAAATATAAGGAATAAAACCAAGCAGAATATTAGCAAATGATGAGGAGAAGGGCTGGGAGCGGGTCTGCTCTTTCTGCCAGAGTGGTCAGGAAGCCTTCTCTGAGTAGATGAAATTAATGCAGAGCTTGGCATGATATTAGTGAATGCACCTTAGAGCTCTGTGAAAAGAACTCTCCAGACTGGGAAGCCAGTAGGGTGCAAACCCTTGAGAAGTCTTCCAAATCAGTTATTCTCTAAATGCATAACTCAAGTTAGCATATATGGGAAGAAGTCTGTAATCTTAATGTAAATCCTAACCTTTCCTTGGAGTTTCATTTATATAACAGCAAAAATATATTTTGGAAGAGGAAAATATATTTGGAATCGTTCAAAGATGAAAGTAATGATTTCCTATTGTTAAGGTGTCCTAAATGCATGTGTTAAAATAGAAAAGAAACATCTACACAATGTTGAAATGTGTCCGTGTCTATATTTGCATCATCTACCTTTACATCTGAATATGCTATATACTCTAGATATATCTGTACCTACCTCCATCTGTCTTGTCTATCTGTCACTATACAGCTGGATATGCAATACAATTGTTTTACTACTAAGGCCTCAAATCTGATTAGCTTATTCCTGAATGATGAGAACTGCCCTCCTGGGCAACTCCTGATAAGTAGAATAGGTAACTATGTTCATACAACATGCATATCTATATCTGTATTTCACTATGCTTATAATTGTATTATGTACACATGAGGCTTAAGCTTAAGCACTTTTAGGTTATACCTTTGGAAAACTACTGAATAAAGCATCTTCAGCAAGATGATTCCACACATAAAGCACAATTGGGGGCAAACTATTTTTGTTACTATCATGTAAAGAGATGTTAAAAAGAGCTCCCCTGAAAGATATACTACTTATTTAAAATAGCATACAATCTAACTTCATTATTTGGAAAAAATGTAAAAATGTTTCCACTGCTGCGCAAAGTTTTCTTAAGATATCCCCCTTGGGACATGAACAGACACTTCTCTAAAGAAGACATTTGTGCAGCTAATGAACATGGAAATAAGCTCAACATCACTGATCATTAGAGAAATGCAAATCAAAACCACAAGATGCCATCTCACACCAGTCAGAAAGGCAGTTATTAAAAAGTCAAGAAACAACAAATGCTGGTGAGGTTGTGTAGAAAAAGGAATGCTTTTGCACTGTTGGTGGGAATGTAAATTAGTTCAACCATTGTGGAAGACAGTGTGGTGATTCCTCAAAGACCTAAAACCAGAAATACCATTTAAGCTACCGATGCCATTACTCGGTATATACCCAAAGAAATCTCAAACATTCTGTTTTAAAGATACACGCACGCATATGTTCATTGCAGCACTACTCACAATAGCAAAGATATGGAATCAACCCAAATGCTCATTAATGACAGACTGGATAAAGAAAATGTGGTATGTATACACTATGGAATACTATGTAGCCTTGAAAAGGAATAAGATCTTGTCCTTGGCAGAAACATAGATGGAGCTGGAAGCCGTTATCCTCAGCAAACTAACGCAGGAACAGAAAACCAAGCACCACAAGTTTTCACTTATAAGTGGAAGCTGAACGATGAGAACACATGGACACACTGGAAGGGAACAACACACACTGGGGCTTGTTGAGGGCTAGAGGGAGGGAGAGCATCAGAAAGAAAAGCTAATGGATGCTGGACTTAATACCTAGGTGATGGGTTGATCTGTGCAGCAAACCACCATGGCACATGATTACCTATGTAATAAACCTTCACATCCTCCTGCACACGTACTCTGGAACTTAAAATAAAAGTTGACAAAAAAAAAAAAAAATTCACCCTTGGAAAGGGTCACCCCATCCCTTAAGCAGAAATTAAAGATGGGTTACCCAATGTCAATGTTAGGGTAGCTGACACGTTCTGGTGGAATCAAAGGGCAAGAAAAGAGAGCCAAATCATAGGGATGGCTTGACTGCCATGTCAGCACCAGTGTAATAACATAGACACACAAAGATAAGGTCATGTCTACAAGTTTGTACTCTTTCAGGAATAAAACAAAGAAAACTGATAATTATAAATACACTTATTTTACTCCCATGAACTAATAGAAATTTGGAAGTTAGCAGCAACAAATCATTTCTACTTTATTTAATGATAGCAGGAGGCCAGGCATGGTGGCTCACACCTGTAATCCCAGCACTTTGGGAGGCTGAGGTGGGAGGATCTCTTGAGCCCAGGAGTTCAAGATCAGCCTGAGCAACATAGAGAGATCTCCATCTCTACAAAAAATTTAAAAATTCGCCAGTTGTGGTGGTGCACACCGTGGTCCCAGCTACTCAGGAGGCTGAGGTGGAAGGATGGCTTGAGCAGGGAGTTCAGGGCTGCAGTGAGATGTGATAATGCCACTGAATTCCAGCCTGGGCAACAGAATGAGAAATTATCTCAAAATAATAATAATAATAATAATACTAGCAGGAAAAAAATCATTAAAGATGAACATTTCTCAAAGGATGTGTCAGTCCATGAATTAATCTTTTCTGTGGCATATACATTACCCCAGGAAATGTTAAATTGCATGGGAGAAGATATTTAAATTATTTTACATTTTCTAATATTTTTCAAGTATATGCTTTCCCAGATACAGTAGAATTTGTTCTTTAGAACAGCATTTGTACTTGGTATAAAAGCAGGATTGTTATTTTTTTCAAAAGGTAGGAGGATCACATAATTTTTGGAAAAAATTGATCTAGTTTTCTGATTACAAGACTTCTCAGAACCTTTAATATTCTAATGTACATGGTAACTCTAAGAGAGGAGTATTGGATGAGGCATTTGACAAACATGATTGCCCACTGAGCTTTTTTTCCCCACAGCAACCTGCTAATCTACTATCTGTGTAACGTACTCTGGGAAATGCTTCCTTAGCATAATGTCTTATTTTTCATAAATCTACATGAAATAATGTATAGCTTTTCTGATAATGGTTTTAAACTACTTAAAGTACAGTTATTTAAAAATACAAGAAAATGCACCTACATTTATTCATTCATTTATTCTACAAAAACCTATTAAGTACTTACTATGTGCCAGGCACTTGTAAATATCAACATTGTAGATTGAACAAAACAGGCAAAGTCCCTATTCTCAGGAAGGTTACTTTCTAGTGGGAAATAAATAATAAATACACATATGCACATATATGTATACATATATGTGCATGTTTGAATTTTCTCCAATGTGGTGATATTACATCTATACATTATATACAATTATAATCAACATCCAACAGGATTTTTTCTGAAACTTAACAAACCGATCCTAAATTTTACCTAGAAGAAAAACAGCCAGAAGTACAGTGATTTTTCAAGAGCAAGGAACTTTTTGGAAAATAATAAGAAGTTACACAGTTACAAGTACAGGGATAAATAACTAAATTAACGAGACAAAGTGAGGAGTCCAGAAACAAACATATGCCTACATGGAGACTTGGTGAAATGGCACTGAAGATCAATGCCAAGTGATGAATTATTTAATAAGTAGTACTGAGACAACTGGTATTTCAAATGAAAAAATAAATTATATCCCTGCTGCACTTTATGTTTATTAAAAAATTGAGGTGGAATGAAAAAGTAAACATGAGGCCCACGCAGTGGCTCATACCTATAATCCCAGCCACTTGGGAGGCTGAGGCAGGAGAATCGTTTGAACCCAGGAGGTGGAGGTTACAGTGAGCTGAGATCACGCCATTGCACTCTGCACTCCATCCAGCCTGGGTGACAGAGTGAGACTCCATCTCAAAAAAAAAAAAAAAAAAAAACCAGCACCAAAACTTTTGGGTAAAAGTATTTACCTAATACACTATGACCTCATCCTTGTGATCTCACTTTGGAAGAATATATTAAGATATCTTGAGATATAAACTGAAATCAAAATCATAAAGAAAACAAGATTATGACTGACTATATTAAAATTTAAAACTGTGATCAAAATAAATCATTGAAATAAAAGGCATAGTTTGGAAGAAGACATTAGCAATGCATATAACTGACAAAATACTCATATCCACAGTCTATGGAGAACTTCTCAAATCAATAAGAAAAACTCAAGCAAACCAGTGAAAAATGAACAAGGACTGTAAACAAATTATTCAAAGAAGATAAAATGGGAATGCTTGATAAACATATGAAAAGATGCTCAATATTATTAGTAATTAGAAAAATGCAGATTTAAACTACAAGACGGTACCATTTCATACCTATCATTCTGGAAACATTTTTGAATGATGATAACATAAAATGTTAGTGAGGAAACTATGGAAACTCTTATCTTGGTCTTATCTTGGTTCAAGATACTTGTGCCTAATGACCCAACTATTTCACTCCAAGATATAGATGCTAGAGAAATTCTAGCATTTGTGCATGGGAGACATATATAAGCTTATCTAGAGCAGTAGTGTTTATCATTGTGGAAGACTGGAAGTGACCTAAATGTCCACTAACAGACATTTATTTAGTAGAGAGGATAAATTTGGAATTAGTCACACAAAGGAATATTCCACAGCAGTCGAATGAATAAATGAAAGCTACATGTACCAACACACATAAACATCAAAAACATAGCATTCATGGAAAACAGCAAGTTTCAGAGAAATACAAAAAATATGTTAACTCACTCAGATGCAGTAACTCAGCCTGTAATCCCAGCACTTTTGGAGGCCAAGGTGGGAGTATCACTTGAGCCCAGCCTGGCCAACAGGGAGAAACCTTGTCTCTACAAAAAATAAAAAAATTAGCCAGGTGTAGTGGCGCACACCTATAGTCCCAGCCACTCTGGAGGCTGAGGTGGGAGGATCGCTTGAGCCCAGGAGGTCTAGACTGCAGTGAGCCATGACTGCAGGAAGCCACTGCACTCCAGCCTGGTAGACAGAATGAGACCCTGTCTCAAACAAACAAACAAACAAACAAACAAAAGTTAACTAATATAGAGATTAAGATTACAAAACAATACTAAATATAATTTAGAAAAACATGCATACATACTCAAAGAGTAAATCTGGAAATAATCTGATAGGGAAAAAGGAAATTAAGATGGTTAAGGGTGCATAGGGGGCTTCAACTCTACCTGGAATTTTTTTTTTTTTAGTTGGGTGATGGGTTCCAAGATGTTGGTTTTATTATTTTTATACTTTTATGTATGACTGAAATATTTCACTAAAAATGTTTGTTATGAAAGTAAATGAATAAAAAATATTAATATCCCTCAAAATATCATGTTAGGCAAAGCTATATTCTTCTTTGGAATATCTAATAGTCTCCCAGAGTGCTAATATTTCTTTTTGGAGTTCATCTAATTAACAAAGTAACAAACATTCAGAAACAATACCTAAAATTACAATACCTAAAAGAAAGAGAAAAACAGCTGGGTTAACTAGTTTTCTCTCCCAAGCATTAGCAAGTCAAAGGAGATTAAAATTTTATTTCATTCAGCATATTACATCATATTGAGTATATAAATATTTCATATGTCTAAAACTACGTGTTTCAGTCAACAATGTAAATGGAAAATGGAGTTCACTTCAGTCTCTTCCTACAATACTGATGTGCTTAAAGCTCTTACATAAACCTTTAAAACATTTGAATTTTCAGACTGGATTCTACCCTATACAACACAACAATCATTAACATACCTACCACACTTATAAACAGAATTAACCTGCAAAGTAACTGTAGGTCCACTGAGCAACCTATTAGGAAGAGGCTGACTATATAGTGAAAATTGCCAAGGATTTAGAATCCTGGAGTGCTGAGTTGGATGTTAGTCCCATATTCTCTGAGGGTGTGATACTAGGCAAATAATTTGACCTGTGTGAGCCTATTTCCTGGTCTGTAAAATTAGGGTAATGATAGTATCATCCTCACTGAATTATCATGAGGATTAAATGAGGATATATGGGAAAGTGTTTTGTGAATTGTAAAGTCATTTTGCCAAAAATAGTAACTCATTTCTGTACCAGTTGAATGCAAAAGATGCTTACCACATGAAGTTTGCCTTAAGGGAATATTTGCACTGGTGGAGGAGGCAAGATTAATACTGGAAACAATAGCAAGACAGAAAAAAAAAAACCTCACACGCAAAGAAATGCATGTTGAATTATGCAGTTGAGACTATCAGGACTGTAGGAGGCAATCGGTGAGATTCAGGGACTGGGATGATAAATGACTTACACTGGGCCTTGAGGTATGGTGTTTAGATCAGTGGACAGTGTTTAGAGGGGGTTCTAGGTAAGGGAAAGAGAAACAGTCTATTTGCAAAATAGTAATGACGGTCTTAATTTATCCAACCTGGTTAAGATCTTTACTGATTTTTCAGTCATGGTTCTTATTAAGTGTGGAAGGCTTTCTTGGTACTATAGGTTAACCTGACTGTAAACCTACGTAAAAAAGCGGGGAGGGGGGCCTGGGAAACAGTGAGAAGTGATACTCACAGAGTGACAGCAATGTTTCACTAGTGCATCCAAGTGCACAGTTCTGGCCCTTAACAGCTATTGTATTAGGTTCACAGCATTTTGTCATAGATCCTTGTCCACAGATATTTGATTACCATGAAGTATCACTGTGGGAAATCTCATCCTTGCTTTGTAGACACCCCCAGAATCTAAATTTACTGCTTCTTAATCTAATCCACACTTGAACCAACAAAATTGCTATGATATTCTTGAGCAAGTATTGTCTTCCTAGACCTTGAGACAGGTATCTTGACTTAAATTTCATCTACTTGCTTTACTGTCTAGTCTTTTAACAATTTTCTTTGATTCTTTGTTTCAATCTATAAAAAATGTTAGACTGAAATAGCGACTTTTGCCTGATTTTGTAGACAATTTGTAGTCCCCAGTGGGCCCTACTCAGGAGTAATACGTACCAAGAATTTGGAGACTTCCACAACATCAAAAATGTTATGCTGAGATTTTAGTTTGTAGTGAAGTGCCCTGTCATCAAACCCTGGCATTAAGCAGTGATGTGATATTTGTTTCTACATAAGCAGTCATTACTTTTTTGAGGATATGGCAATATTGAAATTTAAGATAACTGATGTTCAAATACAGTCAATCCTATTGATAGGTTTAGAAACAAAAGAGCCTCACATTTATACCATTGCCTTCTTTTTGTTATGGGAGGGGAGGTGAGAGGAGCTAGTATGCATGAGGAATTGTTTTTTGTGGAGACAAGCCTAGTATTTCAGGGAAATAAGAAAGTAATAACAGATGTAAAGTCAAGGTGAGAAACGGCACACACTTCTCCCTACTTCCTGCTTCCCACTTCAAGTTACATTCCATCTGGAACATTTTAGACCATTCCCCAACATTTTAGTTACTGGAAATAAACCTGAAATTTTGGTCTGCTTGCCCTCTGGTTGGGACACTAAGAAACAGGCCTTTCTTAGTGAGTTCCTGTGATTTACTTATATAGTAAAAATTAATCATAATTCAAGCACCTCATCGTACATTATAGGTCAAAATATATCACCCAAGCCAACTTTATACTTAATAAATGATGTTGTCTACCCCACCTCACTGCTACCACCCACCTGGCTTACTTCCCTTCCTTCTGCTTTATCCAGTCCTTCAAAACTGAGCCCAGCCTGACCCTACTTTCCAGATCAACTCTAGATTTCTTAAACAGCCTCAGGTTCTCTTTCATTGGAATTCATCCTTTCTTCCCACTCAAGGGGCCCAAATGGTAGACTCTGTACCACGACATTACCCTTGAAATCCCACTTGCTGTCAGACATATCTGAGACTTGAAACTATGGCCCTTGGTTTGTCCTATCATCCCCCAGCACAACTCATTCCATACCTACTCCCTGTATCCCCATTCAGGTCATAGCACTGGGATACTTCCTTCGGTTCTGTTCTGCAGTTTCCAGCCTGGGGTCCTGCTTCCTTCCTCAGATCTCCTTGAGATCTAAAGCATTTTCTTAAACTCCAATGTGATGCCAGTATCACTGCACTGTACTTTACTCTTGAAGGGCCTCCTCAGTAGTCCTGTACTTAGGTCTCAAACTAGCTATGGAGGCTTGAATCAGTAGAGCAGTTTCCCTGCTCTCCTACATTGCTTCCCAAGACTTCTGGTTACTATGCTCCCCCAGCCTTGAGAACGCCATCTCTTCCTAACTCCCTTCTCTTTCAACCTACCTCACACACCTTCTGAGCTAACAGCCTCCTCCAGGATTGTGATTGAGCCTGGTGTGCCCCTCAGTCACCAGTTTCTACAAATGGCCATCCTCCCTAAAGGGTGAATATAGTGCTAACCTCTGACTCCATCCCTTTTTCCTCTACCCTGCATCACGACCTGTGTGTCAGCATGCCTCTTTCAACATTTACCCAACAGAAATGAACAGCAGCAGCAAATATGTACCAGGCACTGCCCTAGAAAATGGAAACACGGGCCGGGTGCGGTGGCTCACACGTGTAATCCCAACACTTTGGGAGCTGAGGCGGGCAGATCATGAGGTCAGGAGTTTGAGACCAGCCTGACCAACACGGTGAAACCCCGTCTCTACTAAAAATACCAAAAATTAGTCAGACACAGTGGCATGTGCCTGTAGCTCCAGCTACTTGGGAGGCTGAGGCAGGAGAATAGCTTGAACCTGGGAGGTGGAGGTTACAGTGAGCCAAGATTGTGCCACTGAACTCCAGCCTGGGTGACAGAGTGAGACTCTGTCAAAAAAAAAAAAAAAAAAAGGAAAGAAAGAAAGAAAAAGAAAAGAAAGAAAGAAAGAAAAAAGAAGGAAAGAAAGAAAGAAAAAGAAAGAAAAGAAAGAAAGAAAGAAAGAAAGAAAGAAAGAAAGAAAGAAAGAAAGAAAGAAAGAAAGAAAGAAAGAAAGAAAGAAAGAAAGAAAGAAAGAAAGAAAAGAGAGGAAAATGGAGACATGGAAGAGGCAAGTCCCCAACCTCAACAGGCTATTGCCCTCATATCTCTCCGGTGTGCCCATGCCCAGACATACAACATGGAAAACTCTCTCCCTGGGTTACAACCGTTGTGTTATAAGTACAGAATAACAACAGGAACTGGGCACAGTGGTCATGCCTATAATCTCAGCCCTTTGGGAGGCTGAGGTGGGAAGATCACTTGAGCCAGGAGTTCAAGACCAGCCTGGGCAACATAGTAAGACCTTGTCTCTACAAAAAATAAAAAAATTAGTTGGCCATGGTGGTGCGCATCTATGGTTCTCAGCTACTCAGAAGACTGAGGCGGGAGGATCCCTTGAGCCCAGGAATTTGAAGCAGCAGTGAGCTATGATCGTGCCACTACACTCCAGCCTGGGTAACAAAGCAAGATCCCATCATACATACACACACACACACACACACATATATACACACACATACATATATATACACACACACATTTATACATATATATACACACATACAAATATACATGCATATACGTATAATAACAACAAGGTCTTAACAAATTAGACTTCTAGTCAAGAGTTACCTTACGAAATATTTTAGTTTTTCTATAGTTCTTTTGCCATTAAAACTGGAATGATCACCTGTAAAATTGCCTGTCCAATGCAACATAGAAACAATGGAGAAAGTTTGTGTTCAGAGGCTAGATGAGAATGGTCTTCATTGCTAGTGCAAGGTCATGGATCTGGATCATTGTTTCTCAGCAGAGATAGTACCTCCCCCTAGAGGCCTTTTCGGAAATTTGTGGGAGTATTTTTTGTTTTCACAATTATTGGGGATACTTCTAGCGTTCGATGAAGCAAGAATACCAGATGTCCTACGGTGCGGAGGAGAAGCACTCAGTGAAGAAGTCTCAGACCGCTTGGACAGCTTTTAAATACCCTAGAAAATAGTCACATAAGTGAGAAATTTGTTTATAATTATCTCCACCTGAAACCAAATGCGATTTTATATACAGACACAAAGTGGGTTTTTTTAGTAGTTTTAATAGACACATAATTTTCAGGAAGACAACTGACCAAAAATCACTTTGTTTTCTTGAGAACATTCGTAAGAGTTGCTTGCCATTTTGAAAAATTGGGCCACCAATTGCCACACTGCTCAAAGTCTTGAATTGCTGGACAACAAAATTGTTTCAGTCTGCATCTAGAGATGTCACAGAAAATCACAATAAACAAGATCTGAGACTTGAGACCATCCTGGCTAACACGGTGAAACCCCATCTCTACTAAAAATACAAAAAATTAGCCGGGCATGGTGGCGAGCGCCTGTAGTCCCAGCTACTTGGGAGGCTAAGGCAGGAAAATGGCGTGAACCTGGGAGGCGGAGCGTGCAATGAGCTGAGATCACGCCACTGCACTCCAGCTTGGGCGACAGAGCAAGACTCTGTCTCAAAAAAAAAAAAAGGTCTGAGACTTCTTTTAATGGACTTAGCATGAAATATTATCATACTAGCAAACACATATAAAACACAGAAATCAAATGGAAATTTATTAATAATGCTGATTATAATATTTTATAATCAAAAATTTTGAGGCAGAATAATAAGAAATATGTGATGCGATTGTGAAAATTACATTTTGAAAGTATTTGCCAATTTTGAGGGTTGCTCTGCTATTCTTAATCTTATGGTATACCACACAACTTTTCTACAAACTCTTTAACAACAATTTCTTTTCCCAAACTACCTTCTATTTCTCATTGCCTGTCAAAAGATACAGTGTCCAAGGACTTTTAAAATAACAGAGAATGAATTGTAAGGAATTCTGTCTTCTTACCATATACAGCTTACCATCTAACAGCTTACCATATAGAAGATAGAATTTTCTTTGATATTTAGTCCTTATCCTAATCCCTGTCGTAACATTGGGAATTGTTTTGACATTACACTTATAAGCAGGGCCCAGCAAACTCAAATAATTCAATAGCAAAAAAAAAAAAAGAAAAGAAAAGAAAAAAAGAGAGAGAGAACCCCAAAAAACCTGATAAAAAATGGGCAAAATATCTGAATAGTCATTTCTGAAAAGAAAGCATACAAATGGCCAATGGGTATACGAAGAAATGCTCAACATCACTATTTATCATGGAAATGCAAATCAAACCTACAGGGAGATATCACCTCACTCTAGTTAGAATGACTATTGTCAAAGACAAAAGATAACAAGTGTTGACAAGGATGTGAAGAAAAGGGAATTCTTATACCCTGTTGGTAGGAATGTAAATTAATATAACCATTATAGAAAACAGTACACAGGTTCCTCAAAAAACTAAAAATAGACCTATATGATCCGGAAATCCCACTACTGGATATATATCCAAAGGAAAGGAAATCAATATGTTGAAGAGATATCTGTACTTCCATGTTAATTGCAGCACTATTAACAGTAGCCAAGTTATGGAATCCTTTTTAGTGTCCATCAATGGATGAATGAATAAAGAAAATGTGGTATGTATACACACTGGAATACTATTCAGCCATAAAAAAGAATGAAATCCTGTCGTTTGTGACAACATGGATGAATCTGGAGGACATCATGTTAAGTGAAAAAAACCAGACACAGAAAGACAAATACTGCATAATCTCACTCATATGTGGAATCTTAAAAAGTTGATCTCATAGAAATAGAGAACAGAATAGCAGTTCTTAGAGTTTGGGAAGGGTAGGAACAGAAGGAAGACAGAGAGGTTTATCAATAAGTACAAAGCTACAATTAAATAGGAGGAATAAGTTCTGGTGTTCTATTGCACAGTAGGGTGACTATAGCTAGCAATAATGTCTTATTGTGCATTTCAAAATAGCTAGAAGCAAGGATTCTGAATGTTCTCACCACAGAGAAATAGTAAGTGTTTGAGGTAATGGATTTGCTAATTACCATAATTTTGATCATTACACAATGTATACATGTATTAAAACATCCATTTTACCTCATAAATATGTACAACCATTATGTAATTAAAAATAAGATAAAACTTTAAGAAAACAGTTCATTTACAAGAATATTGGACTTCATTTTCTACACTTTGACTCGATTTCTTCTTGACATTTTCTTTTTTTTTTTTTTTTTTTTTTGAGACAGAGTCTCGTTCTGTCACCCAGGCTGGAGTGCAGTGGCGTGATCTCAGCTCACTGCAACCTCCACCTCTCAGGTTCAAGCAATTCTCTGCTACAGCCTTCCAAGTAGCTGGGATTACAAATGCCCACTACCACACCTGGCTAATTTTTGTGTTTTTAGTAGAGACAGGGTTTCACCATCTTGGCCAGGCTGATCTTGAACTCCTGACCTCGTGATCCACCCGCCTCAGTCTCTCAAAGTGCTGGGATTACAGGCATGAGCCACCGCGCCCAGCCGACATTTTCATATACTTAAAATGAGTTTCCTCTTATATTATTATATACAAAAATGTATAGCCTGTCATTACTTATCCCCACGCTAGTTTTTATTCTAATACCAGTTTGTACTTCTCCTCTTGAATTTTCCCAACATCTTTTGCAGAATGACTGCGGACCTTAACTCCCATTTATTCATTATAAATAAGTGCAAGCTTATAATCACTTTATTATGTCTTTCAGTGTCTTGACGCCCATGTATTTACATATTGAGGCATGTATGATTTTTATTATAAATTACTTTTCCTTAGTTGGCCTTTATATAACAGTTAGGTGTTATATGTAAGTAGGTTGCATTATCTATGAATTATATTTAAGGATAATCAAAGGTATTGTTGTAAAAGGGAAGCATTGGATGTTTTTGTTTTTGTTTTGTTTTGTTTTTGAGAGAGAGTCTTGCTCTGTCACCCAGGCTGGCGTGCAATGATGCAATCTCCACCTCCTGGGTTCAAGAGATTCTCCTGCCTCAACCTCCCGAGTAGCTAGGATTACAGCCGCACACCACCACAGGCCCATCTAATTTTTTTTTTTTTTTTTTTTTTTTTGCATTTTTAGTAGAAACGGGTTTTCACCATGTTGGTCAGGCTGGTCTCGAACTCCTGACCTCATTATTCACCCGCTTGAGCCTCCTAATATGCTGGGATTACAAGCGTGAGCCACTGCACCCAGCAGAAGCATTGGATTACATAGGGTTGTTTCAACTGCCCTAGATGTAACACACTAACAACTTTTACCCTGAAAAGAGTTTCCTGCAAGGCAAGAGTGAAATTCAAAATATTTTTACCATTGGTCTAGTGTAAGCACCAGTTAATCAAAATGATCCCAGTCATAAAAACCAATCACAGCCCTATCAGTGTCCACAAACTCAAATATCAACTCTCTCTAAAGAATCTCAGTCTATGGTGGTGACCTAATTCCAAAAGAGCACTATTATGTTCTGCCTAGGGCAATGGTGCCCAGGTTTAGGTCAAGATGCTTCTCATGTGTTATTCTATTTGATCCTTTTTTAAAAAGCACTATGAAGAGATATACTTATGTCCATTTTTACAGATGAAGATAGTAAGAAATTTTAAAATGTGCATAAAGTTACACAGCTAGGAAGTAGCAGAGCTGAGATTATAACATAGATCCTCTGACCCCTAAAACCAATCCTTTTCCCTCCATATCATGTTCATTTATTCAATTACTACCAATGAACATAGCAGAAAAGCACAGATGATCATCGGTCCTGAGCAGCACTTATCACCAAGAGAAGAAACAACAAATGACGTAGCAATAAGCTGGATAACCAGCTGCCAAAATTTGGACCTTGCCAATGTGGGCCTTCTTGCAATCTACCAAACATAAAAAAAAAAAATTGCTTACAGTTTCACACGTGCATGTGATATAATTTATCATCCACTTGAATTATGCTAATTAAGAGGAACGAAATCATATTATCTGGCAAGGACTGGTTAAATTCATGGTCTCTGAGCTTCTTGTGGACATGAAGTCTACGTCTCCTGAAATCCTGTGTTCAGCACGGTATCTGCTGCAAAGGAGGTGTTCAATAAATGTCCATTGTTACGCTGACTTGATGACATAGCATTCTGTAGCAAACCAAATAAGGAAAATTATGCAGTTCTCTCATTTCCTATCTTGCTCGTCTTGAAATCTCATAGACCCATCCTCATAAACTCCTGACCAAGTCGGACACAGCAGGAGAGTACCCATGCATAAAACACTCCCAAGAGTTTTATCCTTGGGCTTTGAAATGCACTTAGCTGAAGGATTATTTGGGAGGTAACTATAAGGATGAACTAGTAGCAAGGTGACTATAGGATAGAGAGGCTAAGAATAATTATACATTTAATAAGGAAGAAAAAGACATAATGCTCTCTGTATATGAGATTCCAAGCTCAACAAACTCAGCAACTCTTTGTATGTAGAGAACATGAATTATTTTACCAGTTTATTTAGAAGCTGGTGTGTCTTTGGATAGAAAGAAAATCTACATTCATAACACTGGATATTTGCTAACTAGTGGTGATAAGGAAGTTAAATTTTATAAGAAGAAAAGATGGTAAGCTCCATGAGGGCAAGAGCCATGTCTGCTTCATTTAACACTGTCTCTCTGGTTGCTGGCACACTGTCTGGCATTGTGGGTACAATTAATGTGTGTTGGATGAGGTAATAAGATCATATGAGATGAAAATCTGATAAGCAGTGAAGGCATAATTTAGGACTTCAGATGGTTTTCAGTCTCGAAGAGAGAGAGAGAGCTTCACAGAGAAATAATTCAGAGAGCGTAGCCATGAGGTAATTGCATTAGCCTTTCCAAGCCACTGTGCACAGAGGCCCATAGATAGCTGGAGGGCTCTTGGGAAATTGATGTTAAAAGTTCCAAACAACTAATGCACGTACAGTTCCCACGAATTATAGGAAAACTGTATTGTATCTCTACCCCTGAATCCCTGGTGAAGAACCCTCTGGTGTATTCAAGATCTTATTTCTTCTCAGAGGGAAGAGACTCCTAGAAGAATGAGCAATCCCTACTTCACTACTCTCCGAACAGGATGGGGGCCAGGGGAATTAGACTGTCCTGTTAGGAGGGCAGAAGAGCCTGACAGAAGATTATAGAGCAAGAGGCTCAATTTAAGGCATTGAAGTTTGCCTCGGATCATTGGAAGAGAGAGGAATGAGGAAAAGAAATGAACCTGAGAGGTTATCACATGTAGGAAAATGAGAGACAGAGACGTGTCATCCAAGCTCGTTGCCGCCATTGGTGACCTGTGTGAAGCTGAGCAACTTTCCTGGCTCAGGAAACTGGGAAACTTCAGTAGATTGTCTCTAAGTTTCTTTTTTAAAAGCCTGTGGTTCTAAAAGATACTTACAATCTAATTTCCCCTCTGAAGTAAAATAAGCTCTGTTGAAGATTAGGAAGGGGGAAAATACCCATTAACGAGTGGGAAAGGTGCTGGAATGGGTGTCAGGAGACTTGGGTTTTGGTCTGTCTTCTGCTACTAAGACCAGACAACAAACATATCATGCATTTGGAGCATCGAATCCTTTTCCCTGAAATTGGTGTGTGAGTAGGATGTGCTCTTTTTCCTTCAACAATCTCCACTTCTGTGTTTTGCAATTTGGGAAGTGAGTATAGTAGAGGGGAGGGAAAGTATTTTCATAAAGGCATCATACCTAAATATTAGTGTGTCAGGGAGAGGGTCTATACTCCAAAACAGGCTTGGTAATTAGACGTGTACATCAATGATCTCATCTTTCTACAATGCTTCTGTCAAGGATCACTTCCTCACCAGTTATATCCCTAAAGGTCCTATGCAATTTCAGATGTTTACAATGCAACCATCTCAAAGGAATTTTTTTTAAGAGATAGGGTCTCTCTTTGTCACCCAGACTGGGTGCAGTGGTACAATCATAACACACTGCAGCCTCAAACTCCTGTTGGGCTCAAGCAATCCTTCTGCCTCTGCCTCCCAACTATAAGTGTGCACCACCACACCCGGCTAATTTTTAAAATTATTTTGTAGAGATGGGGTTATGCTATGTTGCCCAGGCTGGCCTTGGACTCCTGGTCTCAAGGAATCCTCCACCTCAACCTCCCAAAGGGCTAGGATAACAGGTGTGAACCACCATGTCCGGCCTCTAGAGACTTTTGAAAACGGCTTAAAGGACAAACATTTTTTTAAATATATATTGCCACCACTACTTCATTTAATTTCTTGGGTGGAAGTGGGGAAAAGTATTCTAGAAAGACCAACTTGTTTTAAAAGAACAATCAGTTTAAGCTGGAAATTAGTATGTATGTATGCATGTACTTATTTATATGAGACACAGTCTCACTCTGTTACCCAGGCTGGAGTCAATAGCGCCATCTCAGCTCACTGCAACCTCCACCTCCCAGGCTCAAGTGATCCTCCCACCTCAGCCTGCCCAGTAGCTGGGACTACAGGCTCATGCCACTGCTCCTGGCTAAATTTTGTATCTTTTGTAGACCCAGACTTTCCCCACGTTGCTTAGGCTGGCCTTGAACTTCTGGGCCTAAGTGATCTGGCTACCCTAGCTTCGCAAAGTGCTGGGATTACAGGTGTGAGCCACTGTGCCCAGCCTCCAAACTGGCACATTTAAAATATTGAGTAACAAAAATTATGTCAAAAATATACTAATCTTTTAAATATATTGCATTAGTCCATTCTCACATTGCTATAAGGAAATACCTGAGACTGGGTAATTATAAAGAAAAAAGGTTTAATTGGCTCATGGTTCTGCAGGTTGTATTGGAAGCATAGTGGCATCTGCTTCTGGAGAGGCCTCAGAAGCTTCCAATCATGGTGGAAAGCAAAGGGAGAGCAGATGGAGGCAGGAGCAAGAGCAAGAGCAAGACCAAGGAGGTGCTACACACTTCTAAACAACCAGATCTCACAGAACTCACTCACTAGACAAAGGGTACCAAGGGAGATGGTGTTAAACCATTCATGAGGGATCTCCCTTATGACCACATCACCTCCCACCATGTCCCACCTCCAACATTGGAAATTACATTTCATTATGAAATTTGGGTGGGGACACACATCCAAACTATATCATATATCCTTTTTGATTTATGTGATACAAACTACAAATTGCCAGCCAAAAAATAGTTGAGCCATATCCTTCCAAATATGGCTGATTTAAAAGGAACAGAGTGTCTCAATTTAATGTGCTGTGTTATGACATAACTTCTTATGAGGTCCAGATTTCTCATATATACATATCTCTAAGAAAAAAAGAAAACTTAGTTTTATGAGTGATGCCAAGCCAGTCAAAAGAAAGCGAATTATATTAGTTTCCTGTGGCTGCTGTAACAAATTCTCACAAATTGGGTCACTTAAAACATCAGAAATTTATTTTTGTACAGTTCTGGAGGCCAGAAGTCCAAAATGCTTTGACCAGGTTTAAGCCAAGATGTCAGCGGGACTGCACGCCTTCTGGAGGCGGGAGGGAGGAACCGTCTGCCGGCCTGTTCCAGCTGCGGGAGTTGCTCTCCTTGCTTTCCTTGGCTCATGACCTTTTCCTCCATCTTCAGAGCCAGCAACATAGCATCTTGTTTCATTGCGTTTTCTTCTGTCTCTTGTTAAATCTCCCTCCGCCTTTCTTTTTTTTTTTTCTTTTTTTTAATGGAGTCTTGCTCTGTCACACAGGCTGGGGTGTAGTGGCACAATCTTAGATCACTGCAACCTTGGCCTCCCAGGTTCAATCAATTCTTCTGCCTCAGCCTCGCTAGTAGCTGGAATTACAGGCATGCACCACCATGCCTGGCTATTTTTTTTTTGTTTTTTTGTTTTGGTTTTTTTTTTTGTATTTTTAGTAGGGACAGGGTTTTATCATGTTGGCCAGGCTGGTCTAAAACTCCTGACCTCAGGTGATCCACCCACCTCGCCTCCCAAAGGACTGGGATTACAGGTGTGAGCCACTGTGCCCGGCCAAATCTCCCTTTTAAAAGAATATCTATGATTGCATTTAGGGCCCATCAGGATAATCCAGGATAACCTCCCCATATCAAGAAACTAAACTTAATCCCATCTGCAAAGTCCTTTTTATCATATAAGGTAACTTTCACAGGTTCCAGGAATCAAGACCCAGGTCATTTGTTGGGGGTTATTATTCAACCTACCACAGTGATAAACACATGACTTAAATAGCAGGCTGGTGGCTTGAAGTTCTAGTTCTAAACTGGGAATGAGATAGAGGTAATTACAATAATAATTGCCAACTTTCTAGAATCTGAATGCCTGAGAAATGCAGATAAGTAAAGCAAAAAGCAGCTATGACTACCTTTTTGATAACTTTAAGTCATCACATATCCACTTCCTCATCTTGAAAATAGAAAAACAGACACCAGGTATCTCTTCTATTATTCCTAATGTCAAAATAGAAATATTTGCAACAGGCTTGCCGTCACCAGTTGTATTCACTAATATAATTGAGGATGCAACCATTTCTTCCTCTTTTTTGTTCTCCAAGATCAGAAATCTCTGTAACATTACTATTTGGGCTTTCACAATCCACTATTTATATCTTTCTCAGTAATAGATGGGGAGGATGAAAGGACAGGCAGGTCCAATTTCTCTTCCTCTTTAATTTGACTATATGATAGTTTTACTTATTTGTCACTCACTCCCATTTTAAAACCTTTTTATTAAATACGAGTGATAGACTGTAGTTAAAACTTTGCTTTTCATTTCAGCCTCTGCTATGTAAATCAAATAAATGATGGACCCAGTTAGCTGAATAGTTAGAAGAAAACAGATTTTGTGGAACATTCAAAAATTTCTTGCTTTTTGCAAACAGTGCAGAAGAATGATTAAAATAAACACAGTTGCATACTCCATAAACTCAGTATGTACTTGATTTGGTAACTCGGCCCTACCAACTATTCTCGATTCATACTCATGAATGCTGAGAGATTCAACTTTCCTCAGTCTGGTTTATAAATCTTCAGGGAAAAAACTTAGATGGTTATTGCTATATGTTGAAAACTATGATTGAAGCCTTCATTATCTGACTCCCACCCCCAACTACAACTTAATAATATGTAAAAGAGATGGCTCTTCGAGCAAAAGATTTCTAAGACCTTTCTATACTGTAAGTATTATAATCATCTGTTTTCATGTTTGTTGACAAAAACAAAACAAGAGAAGAGAAACAATGACGAGCACACATTTCTCCTTTGTGTGTGAACCACTTGTCTTTGTTTCTGCTTGGAATGGTAACTCTTGATGACAGATCCAGCCTCATGTGTCACATTCTTGCCACCGTCTCTACACTTTCCGTTGAGATTGTCATTGACAGAGTGACATACCTGGGAACCACACCAGTTCCCAGAACCATAATTCTAAATTCTGCCAGACCATCCTGCAGTCTCCAAATTCCAATGGACCTTTTGTAAGGTGAGAAACCCTCTCTCCTGGAGATTTGTTTACTTTGCAGTTAGTGAAGGTAAGGGAGTCCTTTGCAAACCATTTGCTTGGAATTTAAATGTATAGTATTGCTGACAGAGTGCTGAAAATTCATCACATGGTGTACTTAGCATTTTCTTTCTCTAAGGGTATGGCATAGGGGTGTCCCTTCCCTGCTGTCCCTCCCAGTTATTCTGGCTATGAGCAGAGTATCCCTATGATGACTCAGCCCAAGCCCTGCCACCCTCTGCTGCCATCCAGAAACTGGCTCACAAGGGCTCCCTCACCACGGGTTTGTTTGGAGGGCTCACTTCCAAAACAAAGATTAAAATGCCTTTTCTCTTTAATAGTCTCACTGAACACTATTGCTTGTTAATGTTCAGACACTAATAGCACTGGAAAGAGTCGTTGCTTGTGTCAACTCATCAAGTAGTCTAAACAAGCCTGTTGGAGGCTGGCCAGTTCTGGCCAGTCATTGACCACAGACATGATCTAGAAGGCTATTACAACTTGTGGAAGTGAGAGGTAGCTCTGCTTCCTGTCTAGCCCACTTCCCAGGGATTCTCCCCAGAACCACTGGACTTTGAGGCCAGTGGGGGTTGATACTCAGCTATAGACTTCAGATATACCTTATTTTTTAGCACCAAAATTGAGATGTGTGTAAAAACTTCAGAAAGGCCAGAAATAAGAGGATTATCTGAAATGATGCTTGCCAGCTGGAAGTTTATTATTTAGTTCTGCGGTTAGAAGGTGCTGATAGTTTTTGTCTTACTTGTGTTTTTGATGAGTGGGTGGATTTGTGAGAGTTCTCTTTTTTTGGATGATCACGGTGCTTGTTCAGGGATATATCTCTGGTCTTCTTTGAGTTTGCCGTGTTTATCCCAGCCACATATTTCCTCTACAAAAAGAGCTTTATGATTATTTCACATCAATAAGATGTGTGAAGATAGGTGAAGGAAAATCTTCAAATATGCCCTTCTTGCAATAGCAAAGAACAAACAAAAAGAAAGTAAAAGATAATATTGGGAAATGTTTGCAGAGTTGTGTTTGCTTTCTAACCCTGAAGTATTCCTCAGGGCAGGGAAAAATGTGGTTATACATGTTACATTGCATCTGAGATCTAATTCTTGCCTCATTATTTATTTATAAACCTTTTATTAATCACTGACTCTGTTCCAGGAACCATACTAGATGTCAGAGATTCAAAGATGAAACAACCTGGTCCTTCCCTCTCTGGAGCACACACACGAAATGAAACAATTGCTATGTATGATGGAGAGAGGTAGACAGTTCGAAAGATAGCACTTAGGAGAGCCTGGGATGACTTGATTAAGAAGATTTTATTTTACCTGAAACTTAAAGGACTATGGGGATTTGTTGGACAAAAAAAAAAAATCAAGAGAATGGAAAAAGGGGGAGTAAGGCTGCAGCTAGAGCTGCAGAAGCACTAGAGCAGGGGTGGGCATGGAGAACCAGGCAAATCCAGGTCCACTCCTCTCCTGCCCTTACAGAAAGGTCAGGGGCTTGGAGGAAGACAAGACTAGATATACAAGCAGGGTCCAAGTCATTCAGTGCTTTGTAAACCACATTTAGATTTTACTCTTCATGTAATGGTAGACGACTGAAAAGTTCCAAACGGCAGTGACATGATCAGATTTGCAGGTGAATAAAAAATCACAATGAATGCATATAAAATGGGATCTACTTTTTTTCTGGCATCTGGTGGTTATAGCTGATCAGGACATAGAGAAAAAACTATCTGCTTCTCCATCTGTCTGTCTTTCTCTATCATGATCCGTAATGGATTTAAGAAGGTTTTCAAATCTTACATCTAGGTTTATGTAAGCCATGGAGAAGTTTATCCAGGCTTCCCAACATTTTATCTTTGTGTTGGTCTCATTAATTCTTTCTTCTCTTAATGTTTTCTCCCCAGAATCCTATGATGCCTTGCTATTTTTGAGCGCTCGGTGACTTAAGGCTTTTTTTTTTTTTTTTTTTTTTTTAAATGAGACAGAGTCTCTCTCTGTCGCCCAGGCTGCAGTGCAGTGGCACGATCTCCACTCACTGCAAGCTCCGCCTCCCGGGTTCACGCCATTCTCCTGCCTCAGCCTCCTGAGTGCTGGGACTACAGGCGCCCGCCACCACGCCCGACTAATGTTTTTGTATTTTTAGTAGAGACGAGGTTTTGCCGTGTTAGCCAATATGATCTAGATCTCCTGATCTTGTGATCTGCCCGCCTTGGCCTCGCAAAGTGCTGGGATTACAGGCGTGAGCCACTGCGCCCGGCCGACTTAAGGCTTTTTAAACCATATTCAAACATAAAGCTGTGATAATTAAAATAATATGACGTTAATACAAGATTAGAAATGGATCAATGGAAGATGTAGTTGATTCAGAATCAGTGTAAAAACTTAGTAAGTTTTACACTTAATATGTGTAAAAACTTAATAAGAAAAAATACCAAAAATTAATATTTTATGAAAAATCATAATTAATACAAATTATTAAGGAATAATAAAGGTCAATTTCATTAGTAATCAAAAAGGACTAATTAAAGCAAAATTGAGATAAAAGGTACTGACTATCAAGCAAGCAAAATCAAACGTAATGCCCATGAGGCATAGATGAGAAAGATATTCTCTTACTCAATGAAAGGATGCAACCTTTCTGGAAAGGCTTTAATGTATTAAAATTTGTATTAAAAAAAAGTTTATATCCAGGCCAGGAGTGGTGGCTCACACCTGTAATCCCAGCACTTTGAAAGGCCAAGGCAGGCGGATGGCTTAAGGTCAGGAGCTTGAGACAAGCCTGGCCAACATGGTGAAACCCCTTCTCTACTAAATAAAAAAAATAGCCAGATGTGGTGGCACATGCCTGTAATCCTAGCTACTTGGGAGGCTGAGGCAGGGAGAATTGTTTGAACCCAGGAACTTGCAGTGAGCCTAGATCACGCCACTACACTCCAGCCTGGGCGACAGAGCAGACTCTGTCTAAACAAAATAAAACAAAAAAGAGTGTTTATATCCTTGACCTTGTGATTTCATAGAAAAGTTTCAAGAACAAATTCTAAGAAAAAAAGTGAAGAATTTGACAAAAATTTGTGCACAAAGATGTTCATTACAGCATTATTTATAATATCACACATTTTAAGGACAGGTAATTTATAAAATTAATGATACCAATAGTCATTCTCTTTCAAAGAGATGAATATTTACAGAGCTTCTACTATGAGCCAGTAATTAATTATCTCATGTAATCTTCCCATGCAACAAACAGATTAGGTAACTGAGACTCTGAGGGTTTAGGTAAGTTGCCCAAGACCACGCAATTTTGGTGCTGACCCAGGTCTGGCATCAAAGCCTTGTCCTGTTCAGTACACCTCAGTACCTCTATTTATAACTGTGTGTCAACTGTTTGCTTATGTGTCAATTGTTTGCTTAAAAAAATATCTATAAGTGGCAGGGCATGGTGGCTCACGCCTATATTCCCAGTATTTTGGGAGGCCGAGGTGGGTGGATCACAAGGTCAGGAGTTCAAGACCAGCCTGGTCAACATGGTAAAACCACATCTCTACTAAAAATACAAAAATTAGCCAGGCTTGGTGGCACACACCTGTAGTCCCAGCCACTCGGGAAGCTGAGGCAGGAGAACTGCTTGAACCTGGGAGGCAGAGGTTGCAGTGAGTGGAGATTGTGCCAATGTACTCCAGCCTGGGCAACAGAGCCAGATTCCATCTCAAAAGAAAAACAAAAACAAAAACAAAAAACCAAAAAAACAAAAAACGAAAAGCTCCATCTCTGTTTTGTTTTTCCATCCTCCCAGGAAACAAGAGTTCTGCTTTCAGATTTCTGTGGTGTGAGTGGGAGAGCTAATGCCTACAGTTTAAACAGTCAATGAATCCATTCAATTTAGATCATTCATTTCCCAAGAAAAAATAGTTTGCCATAGAATGCAGTGTTCCTCCTGGGAATCTCCTCTCTCTTGCTCTTGGAGCAAATCCAGGGGAGACAAGCACTTAAAACACTGACAACAACACAGATAGGATCTGTAGTAAATATTAGCTAGTCCATTTATGTATAGTGTTTACAGTTATTTAAAGGGCTACCTCTTCTAATGGATAGTCACTTTCTCTGATTTAAGGAAGTACAGTATTGTCAGTGCATTCAACATAGAGAGAGAACACTGTCTAGTGGCAGAAGCAGAGGACTACAGTTATTTCCCAACATTGAGTAGCTTGACTCAAGTCTTTAAAGAGGCACTGGTTGGCTTAGGTTTTCCTAAGAATGGAAAGCATAAATGGAAAAAACAACCATCAGCATCACAGTTTCAAATGTTCATTAGCCCACACTTGCAAATTGCCAAGAAACACATTGCAGGAACACCAAATGGTAGCAGTCAACTAACTAAAAGGTCATAAAATAAATATCATTCGTTTGCCTCTTATTTTCTTACTTTGAAGATGTTTGGCACATTGGTTTTAATTATTATACCATGTAATGTGCTGTTCTGCTATTTTTAGATACAACCATTGGCTAGTTTCAGCTGTGAACTTCTAAATAGTGGCAAGCAGAAAAGTCATAGAAAAATCTCTCTTTTCTTGCTCTCTCAATCTTTACCCCCTCTCTTTTTTTCTGCAAAGAATGCAACTGTGATTGTATTTTATCAAACCCAAGATAATGCTGCTTATAAGACTCATCAATAGATATAATAAAAAAAGAAAAGGAAGCCAATTAAATGACACAAGGCTTTTTTTAACTTAGAATTTTTATTTTGTACTTAGTGAAAGAATTCCTTTAAGCTTACTGAGATATAGATTTTTTTAATCATAGATCACTCTTGTACATAGGTAAAAAGGGAAATACAAACAAAATAAATAGATTAAGCTATTCCTGAAGCTATTTATTCATAATTTAACTCTTCCTAGTCATTTTTATTCAGATTTTTTAATTGACACATAATAATTGTGCATATATGTGAAGTACAAGTGATATTTTAATACATGAATACGATGATAATGATCAGTTTGGGGTAATCAGCATATCCATCACCCCAAACATTTGTCATTACTTTGTGTCAGGAAAAATTAAACATCCTCTATTTTAGCTATTTTAAAATATACCTTATTGTTAACTATAGTCACCCTGCTGTGCTACAGTACATTAGAACTTATTCTTCCTACCTAACTACCTAAGGTATAACTTCCTTCCTAACTACAATATTAGTACCTGTTAACTAATCTCTTTCTCAATCCTCCCACCTACCCTTCCCAGCCTTTGGTAACCACGATTGTACTCTCTACTCTCTACATTTTTTTTTTCTTTTCTTTTTGAGACACAGTCTCACTTTGTCACCCAGGCTGGAGTGCAGTGGTGTGATCTCGGCTCACTGCAATCTCTGCCTCCTGGGTTCCAGCGATTCTCCTGCCTCAGCCTCCCAAGTAGCTGGGATTACAGGTATGCGCCACCACGCCTGGCTAATTTTTGTATTTTTTAGTAGAGACAGGGTTTCTCCATATTGGCCAGGCTGGTCTCGAACTCCTGACGTCGTGATCCGCCCACCTCAGCCTCCCAAAGTGCTGGGATTACAGGAATGGGCCACTGTGCCCGGCCTTGTACTCTCTAATTTTATGAGATCAACTTTTTAATCTCCCATATATTAGTGACAACATGTGGTATTTGTCTTTCTGATCTTGGCTTCTTTCACTTGATATAACGTCTTCTAGTCTCATCCACATTGCCACAAATGACAGGATTTCATTCTTTTTATGGTTGAATAATATTCCATTGTGTATATATACCGTGTTTTCTTTATCTATTCATCCATTGATGGACCTGTAGGTTGATTCCATATCTTGGCTATTGTGAATAGTACTGCAGTTAGCATGGGAGTGGAGATATCTCTTCAATATACTAATTTCCTTTCCTTTGGATAAACACTCAGTAGTGGGATTGCTGGATCATATGGTAGTTCCATTTTTAGTTTATTGAGGAAACTTCATACTGTTTTCCATAATGGCTGTACCAATTTACATTCCCACCAACAGTGTATAAGAATTCCTCTTTCTTCGAATCCTTACCAACACTGGTCATTTATTGTCTTTGGATATGTCTTTTGGATATTGTCTTTTGTCTATGGTCTTTTTTTGAGAAATATCTATTCAGATCATTTCTCCATTTTAAAATAGGCTTTTTATTAGGAAGTTTCCTCAAAAAACTAAAAATACAACTACCATATTATTTTCAAATGGGTAAATGATCTGAATATATATATATATATCTTTGCTATTGAGTTAAGTTCCTTATATATTCTGGATATGAATCCCTTGTTGGATGGATAGTTTGCAAATAGTTTATCCAATTCTGTAGGTTATCTCTTCACTCTGTTGATTGTTTCCTTTGCTGTGCAGAAGATTTTTAGTTTGTATAATCCCATTTGTCTATTTTGGGGGGGTTTTGTGCCTCTGCTTTTGAGGTCTAATCCAGAAAAATCTTTGCTTAGACCAATATCCTGAATCATTTTACTCTATATTTTCTTCTAGTAGTTTTATAGTTTCAAGCCTTACATTGAAGTCTTTAATACATTTTGAGTTGATTTTTATATATGGTAAAAGATAGGGGTCTAGTTTCCTTCTTGTGCGTAAGAAGATTCAGTTTTCCCAGCATCGTTTATTGAAGAGATTGTTTTTACCACATTGTGTGTTCTTGGCACCTTTGTCAAAAATCACTTGGCTGTAAACACATAGATTTATTTCTGGGTTCTCTATTTTGTTCCTTTTGTCTATGTGTCTGTTTTGGTTACTGCAGTTTTGTGGTATATTTTGAAGTCAGACCGTTTGATGCCTCCAGTTTTGTTCTTTTTGCTCAGGACTGCTTTGGCTATTCAGAGTCTTTATGGTTCTGCATAAATTTTAAGTTTGCTTTTTCTATTTCAGTGAAGAATGTCATTGGTATTTTGATATGAATGCATTAAATCTGTAGATCACTTTGAGCAGTGTCAACATTTTAACGATATTAATTCTTTAAATCCATGAACATGGATATCTTTCCATTGTATGTATGTATGTGTGTGTGTGTGTGTGTGTGTGTGTGTGTATGCATTCTCTTCAATTTATTTACTAATGTTTTGTAGTTTTCATTGTAGAGATCTTTCATCTCCTTGGTTAAAATTATTCTGAGGTACTGTTTTTTTGTAGCTACTGTAAATGGGATTGTTTTCTTGATTTCTTTTTCAGATTATTTACTATTGGTGTATAGAAACACTACTGCATTCAGGCCGGGCACAGTGGCTCATGCCTGTCATCCCAACACTTTGGGAGGCCAAGGTGAGCGGATCACCCAAGGTCAGGAGTTCGAGACCTGCCTGACCAACATGGCGAAACCCTGTCTCTACTAAAAATACAAAATTAGCCGGGTGTGGTGGCACGTGCCTGTAATCCCAGCTATTCGGGAGGCTGAGGCAGAATAGCTTGAACCTGGGAGGCAGAGGTTGTGTTGAGCTGAGATGGCGCCATTGCACTCCAGCCTGGGCAACAAGAGCAAAACTCTGTCTCACCCACACACACACACACACACACGCAGAAAAAAAAAAAAAAAAAAACTACTGTGTTTGTATGTTGATTTTGTAGATTTTGTATCCTGCAACTTTTCTGAATGTATCAGTTCTAACAGTTTTTGGTGAAGTCTTTAAGTTTTTCTAAATATAAGATCTTGCTGTCTGCAAACAGAGACAATCTGGCTTCCTCCTTTCCAATTTGGATGCTTTAATTTCTTTCTCTTGCTTAATTGCTCTGGCTAGGACTTTCAGTATTATGTTGAATAAAAGTGGTGAAAGTGGGCATCTTAATCGTCTTCCATATCTTAGAATAAATTCTTTCAACTTTCCCCTATTCAGTATGATGTTAATGTGAGTTTGTCATATGTGGCATCATTATTATATTTCTTCTATACCTAATTTGTTGAAATATTTTTATGAAAGAATGTTGAATTTTATCAAATGCTTTTTTCTTAGTTTGTTCTTGCTTTTCTAGTTCCCTGAGGTGCATCGTTAGGGTGTTTTTTGAAATCTCTGTGTGTGTGTGTGTGTGTGTGTGTATGTGTGTGTAGGCAGTTTTTGGTATAAACTTCCATCTTAATACTGCTTTTGCTGTATCCCATAGATTTTGGTATATTGTGTATCCATTTTCACTTGTTTAAAAAAAAATTTAACCCTTTTCCCATTTAGGAAAAAAAAAGTGCAACTCACTGCCAACATTCATTTAATTTTACATAAAAATGCTCTTAGAGGACGAAGCAAATTTGACTGATTTTTCAAAGTAAAAATAAAATGTAAAAACTGTTCTTAGAGTTATTTCTAAACAGAACTAACATCAGAATCATCAGAATCATCTATTTTCAAAAACTTGGATTCATCAAATGAATCTTTGGCCAACAACTGTTCAAGAACTATGTTAGCATCACATAGGAATGCTACGTTTTCTAGGACTTGACATTTTCAGTGATTGAGAACTACTATATTTTGTAAATGGAAAGCCACTGCTAAAAACAGAATGCTAGAAATAGAATGATGACTTTGTTTCCAAAGTTGATATATGCGAAAATAATAATAAAAGTGAGATATATGGTGGCAAAGTTATCTTGGGGTAAACACTACAGCCGCGAGCACCATGGGCAAGAATTCTCGGCACAAATGGGAAATGGGTTAATTTTCTTCTAAATGTCTTCATTGACCCATTGATCGTTTAGGAGTATGTTGTTACATTTCCATGTATTTGCACAGCTTCCAAAGTTCCTCTTGTTATTGATCTCTAGTTTTATTCCATTGTAGTGAAAAAAAAGATACTTTATATTATTTTTGTTTTTTAAAAATGTATCGAAAGCCAGATGTGGTGGCATGTACCTGTCATCCCAGCTACTTGGGAGACTGCAGCAGGAGGATAGATTGAGCCCAGGAGTTTGAGGCCAGCCTCAGCAACATAGCAAGACCTCACCTCTAAAAAAATAATAAAACAAAGTTATTGAGACTTATTTTGTAGCCTAACAGATGGTTTATTTTAGAAAATGGTCCATTTACTGATGAGAAGAAAGTATAATCTGCAACTGTTGAATGAAATTTTCTATAAATGTTAGTTAGGTCCATTTAGTGCAGAGTTTAGTTTAACTCTGAGGTTTCTGTGTTGATTTTCTGATTGAATAATCTGTCCATTGCTGAATGTAGAGTGTTGAAGTCCCCTACTATTAATATATGGCAGTATATCTTTCTCTTTTGATCTACTAATCGTTGCTTTATAAATTCAGACACTCTAGTTTTGGTTGCATATATATTTCTAATCATTATATCCTCTTGCTGAATAGACTTCTTTACCATTATAGAATTATCTTGTCTCATTTTACAGTTTTTGACTTAAAGTCTGTTTTATCTGATGTAAGTATAGCTACTCCTGCTCTCTTTCGATTTCCATTTTTGTGAAATATTTTCTTCCATCCTTTCATTTTCAGTCTATGTGTGTCCTTACAGTAAGGTAAGTCTTTTGTAGGCAGCATATAGTTGGGTCTTGTTTTTTTTTTTTATTAATTCAGCCACTCTATATCTTTTCATTAGAAAATTTAATCTATTTATATTCAAGGCAATTACTGATAGGTATAGACTCAATCCTACCATTTTGTTAGTTGTCTCTCTCTGTTTTGTTGATTCTTTGTTCCTTTCTCCCTCTCTTTGCTTTCTTTATTTAGGGTTCGATATCTTTGTTAGTGGTATGCTTTGGTTCTTTTCTTTATATCTTTCATGTAACAATTTTAGGCTTGTTTTTGGTTTGTAGTTACCCTGAGGCTCACGTAAAATATCTTATAACAGGTTAATTTAAGCTGGTAATAGCTTAATTTTGACTGCATACACACTCTACTTTTACTTTCCCTCCTCCCATGTTTTATGTTTTTAATGTCGTACTTTCTATATTTTTAAAATATTGTTGTAGCTTTAGATATTTTTTAACAGTTTTGCCTTTTGACCTTTATACTAGAGATATTATTGATTTAGCCACCATTGTTACAGTATAAGAGTGTTTTGAATTTGAGTGAGTTGTATAATTTCACATATTTTTGTGTGACTCATTAGTATCCTCTTCCGCTTGGAGAACTTCCTTTAGAATGTTCTGTAATACAGGTCCTTTGGTAAATTCTCTCAGCTATTGTTTGTCTGAGAAAGTCTTTTTCACCCCTGTATTTTTGAAAGACAGCATTGCTAGGGTATAGCATTCTTGGTTGAAGGCTTTTTCTTTCAGGATTTTGAATATGTACTCCTACTCCCTTCTACATTGCAAGCCTTCTGCTGAGAAGGATGTGGATAGTCTTATGAGAATTCCCCTATGTGTGACAATTTACTTTTCTCTTTCTGCTTTCAATATTCCCTTTTTGTCTTTAACTTTTGACAATTTGACTATGATGTATAGTGGTGTGAGTCTCTTTGGGATCTTACTTGGTGTGCTTTCAGCTTCCTAAATGTGGTTTCCTAATTCTTTCTCCAGACTTGGGAAGTTTTCTGCCATTATTTCTTTGATTATATTTTCTGTCCTTTCCTCTCTTTCTGTTCCTCCTGGCAAGTCAATACCATGTAAGTTGTTCCATATGATGGTGTCACATAAGTCTCTTAAGTTATATTCATGTTTATTCCATTCTTTTTTCTCCTCAGAAAGGGTGATTTCTAGAATTATGTCTTAAAATAAAGGATCCTTTCTTCTGCTTGATCTAGACTATTGTTGGACTCCTCTGCCAACTTTTGTAGTTTAGTTACAGCATTCTTCAGATCTATTGTTTTATTTTGGTCTATTTTATACCTTGTTTTTGTTGAAGTTCTCAGCTTATTCTTGCATTGCTGTCTTGACCTCCATTACTATCTTTATGACTCTTATCTTTAATTTCCTGTTAATCACAAAATTTCATTTAATTTGAGTCAGTTTCTGGAGGTTTATTTTATTCTGTTGTTTGGAATATATTCCCCCATTTCTTCATTTTTCTTGACTCTTTGTGCTAGTTTCTGTACATTAAATAAGATGACTACCTTTCTCCATCTTGTTAGACTGCCCTTGTGCAGAAGGTTTTCACCAATCTATGCAGCCAAATATCTTTTTTTTTCTTTTTTGAGATGGAGTCTTGCTCTGTCACCAGGCTGGAGTGCAGTGGTGCAATCTCGGCTCACTGCAACCTCAGCCTCCTGGATTCTCCTGCCTCAGCCTCCCGATAGCTGGGACTACAGGTGCATGCCACCACACCTAGCTAATTAGCTAATTTTTGTACTTTTTTTTAGTAGAAACAGGGTTTCACCATGTTGGCCAGGGTGGTCTCGATCTCTTGACCTCATGATCTGCCCACCTCAGCCTCCCAAAGTGCTGGGATTATAGGCATGAGCCACCATACCCAGCTACAGCCAAATATTTTTAAGGTGCCTCTCAGATCTGTGTTTGTCCAGGATGCTATCTCTGTTTTTGGTGGCTTCTAGAGCTCAGGATATGCCAAGTCTTCAGTACCCTGAGACTGGTATGATAGAAGTCAGGCTTTTTAGATGTAGCTGAAAAGGTTGGGGTGTTGGGTGTGTCTTCCAGTTCTTTCTATCTTCATGGTGGGGCTGGGTGAAGGTGTTTATCTCTCTGCATTAAGCTGGGAAGAGGATCTGTGGTAAATGCTGTACTCACAATTCAGGCTGCACCTTATGATCCTGGAGGGGTTGCTGCTAGGAGTGTGCCTGTTATACATCTATGTGTTTGATTTCTATAATCTCGAGTCACTCAAAATTACAAAGCACTCTCAACTTCCATGGCTAGGTTGTTAAGCAGATAGTCTCTGAGATGGGAGCTATGGGAGTTGTGAGATTTGGGGCATGGTTGAACTCTTTCTAAGAAGAAAATACAGGCACAGATTTATCTCTGGGGTGAGCCAGGGGAGGTCTTGTGAAATATCAAGCTCTGACTCTGGCTACTAAAGGGTTGTTGTTTGTTTGATCCATTAGCTCCCTGATGCATGTTCACTGGAGACCTGTTGGCCAAGTAGCCACTTTGAATGTGTGTTACACATTTCTTCCAGAGAGAAAGTTGGAGCTGCATATTCCAGACCTTTTGCTGCACTGTTCCAAAGGGATATAACCCCTAAAATGGTTGGACACCTGTTTAAAACCATTTGTTTGTTCTGTGATCAACGGAGACTTGCATATGCTTAATCCCTTCTGTTCCCATATTGGATTTAAGAAGGAATCTTTCAGGAGGTAGCATTAACAATTGGGGCTTTTGATGTGTGTCTTAAATCTCTTCTGGAGAGAAACAAGGGGTTGCATTTTATTTATTTGTTTTTGTTTTTGTTTTTTTTTAATTTTTATTTTTTTGAGATGGAGTCTTGCTCTGTTGCCTAGGCTGGAGGGCAGTGGCGCAATCTAGGCTCACTGCAACCTCTGCCTCCCTGGTTCAAGCAATTCTCCTGCCTCAGCCTCCCGAGTAGCTGGGATTACAGGCATGTGCCACCACGCCTGGCTAGATTTTGTAATTTTAGTAGAGACGGGATTTCACCATGTTGGTCAGGCTCGTCTCAAACTCCTGACCTCAGGTGATCCGCCCACTTCAGCCTTCCAAAGTGCTGGGACAACAGACATGAGACACTGCATGGGACAGAGTTTTATTCATTTTTTAAATTTTTATTTATTACTTATTATTTATTTTTTGAGACAGGGTGTCACTCTCACCCAGGCTGGAGTGCAGTGGTATGATCTCAACTCACTGGAACCTCTGCCTCCCAGATTCAAGCAATTCTCCTGCCTTAGCCTCCAGAGCAGCTGGCACTACAGGCATGCACCACCATGCCTGGCTAATTTTTATATTTTTGGTAGAGACGAAGTTTCACTATGTTGGCCAGGATGGTCTCAAACTCCTGACCTCAAGTGATCCACCCGCTTCGGCCTCCCAAAGTGCTGGGATTACAGCCATGAGCCACTGCACCTGACCCGGGTTGAGTTTTTAAAGCCCTTTCTCTGTACCACTCTAGGGGGATGAAGACCCTGGAAGTGACTGTACTCCCATTTTAAAATGTGACTTTTTTCCTGCAGTCTGGAGAGATGCGTATGCCAGTCTCTTCTTTGAGTTATGAGATTTAGGATGCCATTTCTTAGGTGGATATTATAAAAGTTAGGGATCTCAGTGTGAGTGCAAATGTTTTCCCAGGCTGACAGCAGGTTAATAACTGACTATCCATTTAACTCCCCAGTACAAGTTAGAAGTCAGACCACCAAGCAGCCTCTGGAGGGGTGTTTCATAAACCCCTTCCGGAGGGAAATGACTGTGTTTTTAAGTCCCTTAATGGCATTATTCCCAGGGGCGTGGAATCCTTTAAAGAGCTTGCTTGCCCATATAAAACGAACTTTTATTTTCCCCCCTGTGGTTTAGGAAAACACGTGTATGCCAGTCCTTCAGCTCCCTGAACTAAGAGATTTAGAATGCAGTCCCTTAAGTGGATATTGTAAGAGTTAGGGTGCTTGGGGTGAGTGCAAACTCCTCCCAGACTGGTGGTGGGTTAAAAATTGACTGTCTAAGGCTGGAATTGGTGGCTCACGCCTGTAATCCCAGCACTTTGAGAGGCCAAGGCTGGAGGATTGCTTGAGCCCAAGAGTTCAAGGCCAGCCTGGGCAACATAGCAAGACCTCCTCGTCTCTACTGAAAATTAAAAAAAATTAGCAGTGTGGTAGTGTCTGCCTATGGTCCCAGCTACTTGAGAAGCCAAAGCAGGGGAATTGGGTGAGCCCAGAAAGTTGAGGCTGCAGTGGGCGCACACTGTACCACTGAACTCCAGCTTGGGCAACAGAGAAAGAACCTGTCTCAAAAAAAAGAAAAAAAATTGACTGTCTGTTTAACTCCCTGATGCAAGTTAGTTAGAAGCCAGGTCACCATATAACCACTAAAGAAATGTTTTTTATACCCTTCTAGGCTGAAACAGAGGGCTATGGTTTGTTTTTTTGTTTTGAGATGGAGTCTCGCTCTGTTGCCCAGGCTGGAGGGCAGTGGTGTTATCTCGGCTCACAGCAACCTCCGCCTCCCGGGTTCAAGAGTTTCTTCTGCCTCAGCCTCCTGAGTAGCTGGGACTATAGGCTCACACCACCACGCCCGGCCAACTTTTATATTTTTAGTAGAGACAGGGTTTCACCATGTTGGTCAGGCAGGTCTCAAACTCTTGACCTCAAGTGATCCACCCGCCTCAGCCTCCCAAAGTACTGGGATTACAGGCGTGAGCCACTGTGCCTGGTGAGGGCTATGGTTTTTTAAGCTCCTACTCTGCACTGCTCCCAGAGGGATGTAGTCCTTGGAAGAGCACTACACTTATAAAACCACCACTTTTTTCATGTAGTCTAGAGGGAACTAGCATGTGTCTAACCCTCTCCACTCCCATAGTTGGTGAATTGAGTGAAACTGTGGGTAAACAGTGTTACAGCCCTACCTGTGAGGTCCAGATCCTCCTTTCCTCAGAGGGAAACTGGTTGTTTGAGATTTCTTTCTCAATTTATGGAGCAGAGCCCGGCTGGTGTAGGGTTCATGCCTAAGTGTGCCTCAGCTTTTCCTACCCCTTCAGTGTGGATGTGTCCTTAGTTGTGTGGTGGGTGGGAGTCTCCCAGTTGGTCTCTGATTTTCTCTCAGAGGGAATTTATCTGCGAATGGATGTTTATTTGATGCATCTAAGGAGAGTCAGGAGCTTCTATTGCACCATGTTGGTGGCGTCACTCCTGATTCAGGATTTTCAGCCCACACAATATTGTTCTCTGTGCTATCAAAAATGTTGTATTTGCAGCACAACAGTGCTCTACTGTTATCTGTGGGAATTTCTTTCAACTCCCAGCCACCCGTTTCTGCAAATGCTGTCATTCCTTGATCCCACCAGACCTCAAAGAAGGTTTTCAGACAAAAGCCAGAATTTATATTTCTTCCTTAAATTATCTTTTAACCATTTTCTGACTAAAATGTTGAAGGGTTGCAGTGATCCACTCATGCTTACAGAGCGTCAACATAATTCAGGGTTATGTGAACAAAAGCAATGAAAATTGTGTCAGGACTTCCACCTGCCCAACAGCGATTGGAAGATGTCATTGATTATACAATTTCAGAGACGTTAAAATGGGAAGGAGGAAGCACATCCTAGAATTGATGATATAGCCTTTATTCAATTTCCACTGTATGCAGAGATGATATAGTTTAAGTGTGTGTTTCTTCCCAAATCTCATTGAAACCTAATCCCCAATGTTGGAGGTAGGGCCTAGTGGGAGGTTACAGGATCATGGGGCAGATCCCTCATGAATGGTTCAGCACCATCCCTCTTGGTGCTATCCTCGTGATAGTAAGTGAGTTCCTGTGAGATCTAGCCATTTAAAAGTGTATGGCACCTCCCCCTCTCTCCCTTGCTCCTGCTCTGGCCATGTGATGTTCTTGTTCCCCCTTTACCTTCCACCATGATTGTAAGTTTCCTAAGGCCTCACCAGAAGCCAAGCAGATGCTAGCAAGATGCTTCCTGTACAGCCTATAAAACCGTGAGCCAATTACACCTCTTTTCTTCATGAATTATCCAGTCTCAGGTATTTCTTTATGGCAATATGAGAATGGCCCAATACAAGAAAATAGTGGGAATGAGGTAGAGGGCTAGGGATTAAGGTTGGGGTTATTCCAAGCCTGAGTGTTAGTGTCTTCTCAAGATTACCCACACAGTGCTCTGCAAAGACTCAGGCAGTGTTTGTAGGCAGATCTCAATGTTTTTAAGGGATGTGCTGGACCATTTAAAGGTCTTCAGCAGCTGTGTCATGCAACACGAGCCTGTGTTTAAATTAGCATCCAGTTTTCATTTTATTTCAATCCATTTCTAATTTATAATAATTCATTCTTACTGAAATTAACCTACCTTAAGATAAATCAGGTTCCTTTGTTTGTCTCCCAACTCCAGAGTTTGAACACATTAGATAGTATTAGGAGTCTTCTGCTAACGCGAAAGGGAATCTAAGCCACTTACCTGAAAATAGATATGTGAGAACCTGCCTCTACCTTTATATTGAAGCAAGACCAATTTGTTGATTTCATTGACATTCTTATACATTGCAGACATGATTTAGTTAATTATTTATACAGGAATGCAAAATGAAACCCAAAGTCAGCAACGGCAGTATGTTTTACGGATTAAAACAAGGAAAAAAAAAAAAACTTCCCAAATTGGACAACTTCATTTAGGGCAGAGGAAAGGGAAGGGCATAAGAAAAGAAGGGAGGAGAAAGACTGTGAAGTGAGGAGTCATCTCCAAATAGGTAAAATATTTCCATGTTTTCCAAGCACACATTCTATTTAGAGTTGGCAAGACAGTTTTGTTCAAAAACAGACCCTTAAGACATCTGCAAATAGGAAAGAATTTAATAAAAGTATCAAATATTTGTCTGTATTTTTGCGATACTTAACACTTCCTTCACATGTAAACATTTTATCTACAGTCTTATTATACAGTAATTCTTAAATCATACAAGCTAGTCTCTAGCCCTGCCCATGTTCAAATTCTCACAAATCTTGTCTTAATGAAACATAAAGTAGTGGGTAGGGGGGAGAGAGGGGTGCATATTGCAAACAGGCTCTGGGTGTTGGCCAAGCCACTTAGCCCGAGGGGGTAAAAAGCTAAGGACACATGTGACATGAGGGCGATGAAATAAGGATCTCTGATTGATTGCAGGGACCAGCAGTTGTGCCACTGCTTGAAACCCCAATTTCCTCCAACTCCCTTTCCATCCACAACAAGATCTCAAGTGACTCCTGAACTGTACTGAGGGCAGTTGTTGCAGCTGCTGTAATTCGCTCTCTCCCTATCTCTGTCTCAGCAATGTGGGAGCTTTCCTGTCTTTAAACTTGCTATGCACACACGGACGCATGCATGCTTGTGTACACGCACATGCAACACACACAGTGGCTGATGTTCACTGAGCTCTTCTGGGTTTCCTCTGCTCCAGGGTGGCGTTCCCCTTCTCTGCCTATCTCCCGCTTCTGTGCCAGGGTTAAGGCTTCCCTTGCCTCTCCAGGGGAAATTATCTCTCCAACAGCCAGACACTTCCCCAAATTCAGTCCTTCCTTCTCTGGGGGGCTCAATACATTGTTAATGGTTATAAAATCATGTCATCTTAATTTTTTTAAAGAGACAGTATAGGCAGGACCGACAAGGTGAGGGCCAAGGAATAGGCAGCCGTTACTCCTTTACCATGCTTAAATTCCCTGTGTAGGTATGTGACCCTAGGCCTTATAATCAGTAACACATAATGTTGACCCCGTTGATTTCTCTATCCATGCAATGACAGTCTGTGCATCCTGCCAGCCAGAGGGTTATAAAGAGTAACTACCCAGCATGCTTAGCTTTGTTCCAATCTGTCAGCAATCGTTTCAGGATAGGATGAGGTACTATGCCAGATACCCATAGGTTCAGAATCCGGAAGCCTACATTTCAGTGAAGCAATGTAGCTGCCGGTTTACATGTTTGTATACATTGAAAGCATGCCTGTTAAAAAAAACCTCATTAGCTTGAGCTGCTGTTCATTGTCTTTAGTGTTTTCTGTTTGTGTGAGGTACATGAGAAGCTGGGAGAGGGCACACATTTCTGGTTTATGTGGATTCCCATTCTAAATTTAAACTGAAACACAGATAAAACTGGATTTCACTTGATTTCCACCTTAAGCCGTAATTCATCCCAGGTTTATTTGAAATTTTCCCTTATCTAGTGTAGGACTTGGGGCAGGTTCATGGAGAGGTTCATGAGCCTCAGCAAAAACTTCTCAGCAAACTTGAACTGAATTTGAGGTTTTGATTCAGAAGTCTGAAGTTTTCATTCAGAGCTTTGGACAATCTTCTGCTATCTCTGGTCACAATCTGAAATCCCATCAGACTCACTTCAGACCATATGGAATAAGGATAGAGACCTCTATGACTCTTATTCATTTGCCACACATTCATTCCAATGTTTCTATATCCTCAGCAGGCCTCGCTAGGCTTCTACAGAGAACATTTTCTTTTCCTTTTTCTTAAAAAAAAAAAAAAAAAAAAAAAAAGACAGGTATTAGTCTCCGTGGGTGCTAGAAAATGAACCGGTCAAAAATACTATCAATTTCTTGACACTCCATTACATGTGTGGAGGGATTGTTTCCAATGTGTTTGCTTTTCCTAACCTCAACAGATGCTCATTGCTTTTGAATCTAATAATCACTCCCAATTGTATAATGTATTAAGATTTTGAATTATTATTTATAATTATCTTGGTAACTTTTCAAGAAGGTTCAGTGATATAATTTTAACTTTAAAGGTTGCAACAAAAATCTAAGTCCTTTGAAATACTTCTCTTAAACTGTGTGCAAATTTGTAATAAATAAGACAATATAAAATTGTATATTTTTTAAGTCTGGGATTTATACCAATGAGTTTCCCGATGCTAGTTATTGTCCCTATGTGAGAATCTATTTCCATTACAAGTTCTCATTTATACTTAAATTACTTTTTTTACAGTGAACTATATTTTGTTACTGCTTTCAGTATAGGTAATAGTAGATCATAAGATGAAATGGAGCAAACCCACATAAAGAAGTTTTTATTAGTTTTGACAATTGGGAGAAATTCTTATTTCCTTTGATGAGTAATGCCAGTGAAGGCTTTTTCTCAGTTATAGGGCCTTGACGGACATCTGGCTGCAAAGTATTGGATTTTTCCTGAGAATAGTGCTTTATAGTTGATTTCCAAGTTATTTCTCAAATCCTCAGGAAACAGATTAGCTTTGCAGCACAGCCTTATTTATTCAAACATATTAGAAATCAAAGTGAGTTTGAACTGGTTAAATGAATTGAAGACTATTTGTAAAGAAACACATCTGGATCCCTTTTCAAGCTATATGGTCATTGAAACATGGCTAACAAAGTTTCTAAGCCAAATCCTTTGAAGGAAACTCATGAATTGAAAAGGAATTTGAGAATAAATTATAATTAACAAGTCTGTTGTTTCCAATGAAAACTGTTCCCTTAAGAGTTCACACCTGTAATCCCAGCACTTTGGGAGGCCGAGGTGGGCAGATCACGAGGTCATGAGATCGAGACCATCCTGGCTAACACAGTGAAACCCCATCTCTACTAAAAATACAGAAAATTAGCTGGGCCTTGTGGCAAGCGCCTGAGTCCTAGTCTAGTTTTTACTATTAATTTTCTGGGTGCACTTTGTGTTCCTAGGGAATGTCGCAGTCCAGCTTTGGAATCAGTGAGGTTTGTGAGCAACCGAAGGCACTGCCCCACCCCTAGACTGCTGCCTCACTGGCTAGTTCAGGTATCACTGCTGGCTACATTTTCTATTTTCTCTTCCATTACCACCACATCCCAGGCAAATAAATAACCCCACACACACATCACCCTCATGTTCTCTGGTCCTCAATAGGCTAATTTCCTCCAACCCAAGATCGCCATCAAGCTTAAAACCTCTTCGATTTGTCTTTATTCCTCTTCCCCAGGGTTCAATCACAGACCACACACACAGAAAAAATCCAGCCAATGATTTCACAACAATCTCACTAACTTATCTTTGTGCCTCTCTGTTTCCTTGGTCAGAATGTGTCCTCAGCAACTGATCTTTTGACACCTGCCCTAGCCACAGCCTCCCAGGCACCTCTTCACCTCTAACCATCCTCCTGTCAATCCATCCCTCAGAAGACTGAGAAATTATTTCTCTGCTCAAAAACCTCCCATGACCCCTATTGCCTGAGTGCAGACCTCCTGGCCCAGCCTTTGAGAGCCTTCACATTTGATTCTAGTTCTTTCCAAGGTGAGCTCCAGATTTTTCTCTGGGTATACCTTGCACTTGAGCAAAGCAGACGATTTGCTGTTCCCCAAATACACTGTAGCCTTAAAACCTTTTAACATATTCTCATGCCATTCCGTGAGACTGGAATGCCTTTCCCCCATTTTCTTCTCAAATTCCTTTCAGCCCTCAGAGTCCAAAACAAATATCCCACTCCAAGTTGGGTGGGGGTGTATAATGACTTACAGGCATATTTTACAGGAAAGCACTAGCCATATTTATAAATAGGTGATTACTGAGTGCCTTTATAAAGGTGTATATCACATGTGCATATGCTCACAAGACACTTTACAGTTAACAAAGAACTTTCACCCGTATTATCTCATTTAATTTTATGCCAAACCCATGATATGGACAATATCAACGGTTGACAAATGAAGAAGCTAAATATGGGAAAGTTACAAGGATTGCCCAAGGTCACTTAGCTAAAAAGTGACAGAAGCAGAATTCACACCCAGGTCTGGTAATAACAACTCCAGGACACTTTCAACCATGTCACGATTCTAATGGGACAGTGTCACAGATGAAATAACACGGATGAAATACCTTCCATAGCAGATGGGAAAAGACGCCAGGCCACAGAGGGTCATGGGAGTTTTCTGAGTAGAGCAGTGATATGATCAAAGTGCTGGTGTAGGAAGATTGATCTGGTGGTGCTGCAGGGCAGGGGCAGGGAAGCCCTGCTGGAAACCAGCTCCAGTGCCTCTAAACTCCTGTGACTCTTTGCTTACACTCCCCAGGAAACATTTATCTGGTGCTGCAAATTGGTTATTTATTTGTTTATTTACTCCTTTCTTACTAACACTCTTTCTGATTTACAGCAGAAAGAATTTAAGGTGGCTTTAAACTGCCTTACATTTCACAACTATATTAATATAATTAAATCTTTTCTCCTTTATTTGATTTTAAGCCTTGAGCATAAAGTATACGTAACTCACATCTTCATAATCAGATGTTTGACATGGGGCCATGTTAATAGTGATGTCCAAAATCCAATGAATGAATGAATGGCCTCTGAGAGGTTTCTGCTAAAGATAGGATGCGAAGGCAGACACGGTTACATAAATTACAGTATTTGATACTGCAAAATAATGTGCAGCCGTTAGTTAAATGAAGCAGATCTAGTATGATTCCTTATTGAAAAGGTGAGGAGACGGCGATATACTGTTGTGAGTCATAAGATACACACATGGATCTGAAAATATCGTGTGCATATGTGTATGTGTGTGGTGCACAATTTCATAAATTCACCAATCACATAAAATTATTAACACTGGTTGCCTCTGGGAAAAGTACTTGGATTATGGGAAGAGTCATGTAGACTTTTAGGTTACAGATTGTATCCAGAGGTTATATAATTCTGTATAGTTTTGTGCACACTAGAAAACACATTTTACAATGAGTTTGTATGACTTTTGTGTGCACAGAGAATTTGGTAATGTAAACCATATATAACCAAGGGCTAAAACTACAGTTTCATGTTGTCTTGTTGCCCCCAGTCAAGGTTTAAAAGTGCCTTGTAGTATAATGTCTCTCATGTGTCACATATCTTTGAAATCACCTTTGCGAAATTATGACAGTAAGAGAAATCTGACATGGCTGACTCCATCTTGCTTCTAGCCTCACCTCCTGGTTGTCTTCCGTCATTCCTGAGTGTGGGCCAAGCTAACTTTGGGAGAAATTCAGTTTATAGTTTAAATGATAATAGTCCTTCCCCCAAAGTACACTGCCCTTATAAAACTAATGAAAGGCCACCAAGATAAGAGGATAAGAAGGGCCTGAATTCTACTAATATGTAGGTGTAGTTAAATAATTACCAGCCATTATTCCAGAGGCCACAAGATTTGCAACTTCTCCAATTACTCCTGTGGATAACATCACTATTTGTAGAACCTACGATTGGCCTTTTGAGACGTCTTTTCAGGTTTTTGCATTTCTGATGGCAGATGGCTCCACTCAAACTTGACAGCCGGCCTCGTGACCCCCACCCAGGAACCGATTCAGTTCAAGAGGACAGCTTCCCTATGATTTCATCTCCAACCCAATCAGCATTTCCCCACTCCCAGGTCCCCTACCTTCCAAATTATCCTTGAAAAACTCTAGTCTCCAAATTTTCAAGGAGTCTGATTTGAGTAATAATAAAACTCCAGTCTCTTTTTAGCTGACTCTGAGTGAATCACTCTTTCTCTGTTGCAACTCCCTTGTCTTAATAGATGGATTCTGTCTGGGCAGCAAACAAAATGAACCACTGGGTGGTTACATCTTCATTAGCTTAGTCCTGGAGATTCTTTTCAGCTTGTAACCAAGATCTACCTTTCAGTCTAACGTCCTTCTTCATGTTACCTGCTCTACAGATAGCCACAAAAGATACCCCATACATGGGCTCCTGGCTCCTTTCTGTCTTTTTTTTTTTTCCCCCAGGAATTTTGATTGTACACACTGGGCCCCTCCTGATTTGATCTCCTTCTGCTTGGGACTAGCTACTTGGATCCAGCTCAGCTGCCAGAAATTGCCTCCTCTGGTAAAGTTCTGCAATGTTTATTGACATTTTGGGCACAGGTCCTTCAGACTTTAGTTACATGTGTTAAACCACCTTAGATCTGTCCTTTTTCTTTCAGTAGAAAAAAATATGCCATCACATCTAATTCATTCCACTCTCCACCTCTCTACCATTGCCACTCCCAGAACAACAGCCACTGTTTTTCAGAAAGAAATTATTTTTTGTGTATTTATTTTGTGAGGGGGTTGGTGCTCACCATGTTGCCCAGGCTGGTCTTGAACTCCTGACCTCCAGTAATCCTCCTGCCTCAGCCTCTCAAGTAGCTGGGATTACAGGCACGAGCCATCATGCCCAGTGGAGGGAAATTATTTTTCTTATAAATTTAATTGTGCTTTCTAACAATGAGAAAGTATAAGATCAGGTGGTAACAACTTAATTTTAACAGTAAAAATCAAAATGGTAGTTAAAACTAGGATTTCCTTCATTAGTCATTGATCTTTCTTTTCCTTGCATTTGAGTGTTTTTGTTTTGAAAAGTATAGTTTTTCTCTTAAACCATTCCTACTTATTCACCCACCACAGAATACCTTCCTTAAATTTCATTAAATCTCACTGATGTTCAATTCTTGTAACATGCTAATGATGATCAAAATAGTCTGGCCTTATCTGAGAACTGTGTGTAATTTTGTCCTGTATGACCAGGTGAACCGCATCATAAACACTGAGGCTATTGAATACATCTTTAGAGATCTGAGGAAGCTGTAGCTCACAGACACCCTCTACCATTACTGTTACCATTTTTTCTACTTTCCTCAACTTCTTACTGAGCAGGATGGAAGCTCAGGGGCACTGTAGTTCTCCCAGTCAAGTCTGAAATTAAGATCGCTTTTCCAAAGAAATATCAAAAAATACCCCTACGTGCTCTACCATCCCCACTCCTCACATACCTGCCCCAGGTTGTATCATACCTGCCATGCTCCTGATCATACCTGAGATGTGTAGAGCTAAACTGTGGGCACTAGGCAAAGCTTTTACAACAGATCCTCTAGGAAAATTCAGAACAGATTTGTGGAGTTTACAGTGAATTGTACTCGTGCTACTTTGATTTCACCAAGAATCCACTTTCCAGGCAAATTTATTCTCTCTTACCTCTCTGCCCTGAAAATTGAATCAAGTCACGGGTTTAGTATTTTGCAGTAGCAGATTCCTTGAGAACCTGATGAAAACCATGGGAACTCCTCTTCCTGAAAAATGCACTTCTGTTCATGCACATGAAAATGAACAACTTCAAGGCATTTATTTGTCTCTCCCAAGGCTCCTCCCCTAAAGATTCTTTCTTAGGTCCTAGGTTAAGAACCCTTAAATAAAGGAAAGAAATTGATCTTCTAGAGAAAAGTGTAAGGTAAAAAGATTCGGAATGGAGTCCATAGATGATTCTCACAGGATAGAGGATGAGGCAAGAGATGGTAGCATTTAGGGAAACAGTAAAAGAGGTGGTAAAATAGAGAATCATAAGCATATGAGTGAGGCTGGGATCTATCCTATATCAACCTTGGACAAGTTACTTAACCTCCCCTAAACATTATTGTCCCTAGTTACATAATGGGGATAGTTAGAGTTAATTGGGGATGGTTAGTGAGTGAGGTAATTATGAAGTGCTTCTTACAATGCCTGCACAAATTCTACCTATTAACGTTTCAGGCACTGAAAGGATTATTTATACTGTAGTGTGAATTAAAATACTAAGCCTGAGCAACAGGGTGGAGACCCCATCTCTGCAAAGAAAAAAAATTTCTTTTGAAACTGGGTCTCATTCTGTCCCCTAGTCTGGAATGCAGTGGCACAATCTTGGCTCACTGCAACCTCTGTTTCTCAGGCTCAAGAGATCCTTCCACCTCAGCCTCCCGAGTAGCTGGGACCACATTCACACACCACCAAGCCTGGTGAACTTTTTGTATTTTTGACAGAGACAGGGTTTCACCACGTTGCTAATGCTAGTCTCGAACTCCTGAGCTCAAGAGATCCACCCACCTCTGCATCCCAAAGTGCTGGGATTACAGGCATGAGCCAACACATCCGGCCTCTGCAAAGAAACCTTTTAAATATTAGCCAGGCATGGTGGCGCATGCCTGTAGTCATGCCTCAGCTACTTGGGAAGCTGAGGCAGGAGGATCTCTTGAGCCCAGGAGGTCGAAGCTACAGTGAGCTGCATTTGCAGTGTACACTCCAGCCTGGGCGACAGAGTGAGACCCTGTCAAAAGAAAAAAAAAGGAAGGAAGGAAGAAGGAAGGAAGGAAGGAAGGAAGGAAGGAAGGAAGGAAGGAAGGAAGAAAGGAAAAGAAAGAAAGAAAGAAAAGAAAGAAAGAAAGAAAGAAAGAAAGAAAGAAAGAAAGAAAGAAAGAAAGAAAGAAAGAAAGAAAGAAAGAAAGAAAGAAAGAAAGAAAGAAAAGGAAGGAAGGAAGGAAGGAAGGAAGGAAGAAGGAAAGGAAAGAAAGAAAGAAAAAAGAAAGAAAGAGAAAGAGAAGAAAGAAAGAGAAGAAAGAGAGAAAGAGAAGAAAGAAAGAAAGAGAAGAAAGAAAGAAAGAAAGAAATGCTAGCTCACTGAAAGCAATTTGCACTTTGAACTCCCTTTCACTGTAGGAAGTCGTCTCTGTCGGTCCTTGGTGAAAAGGTGGATGGGCACAAGGTAAAAGAAAAAGACACCTTTGTACTCTTAAACTTGCATCTCTGAAACAGCTAAGTTAGACTGCATGAAGATTAATATTGAAGGTCAAGGGAGAAGGACTGCAGCAGAGATTTCAGAGTAAGGAAGCACATCTGGTCCTGGGTCTCAAGCCGTCTGTATTCTCCCAGCTTTTTTTGAACTCAATGATTAAAATACATATGTGGCCAGCCACAGGTATGGTGTTCGGTCATCCGGAAGAAAGGTCCTGTGGCTCAGCCCACAAACCTAAACTGAGCAAAGATGTCAACTTCATGAGTTAAAAAATATTGCTCTAATGACAAGCATGCTGACAGTACATCTAGAGCAAAGGAGCATCGCTATGCTGTAAACATTGTTGCTGTAGTGCAGAGGCATTAATAACCAAGTAGGACAAACGTTAAGCTGATCTGTGAGGTGACCAGAATCGTGAGGTCTTTGGGTACTGATGGTAAGGATGCTTCATGATTTGGCCATGTAATACATCGTCCTGACCACTGCTTTTGATAGAATTTCATTATTGTGATAAATAATGTGGTTAAAAGAGCCAAGCATGGCTTTCTCACTCACCTTGCTCTATTTTCATTCTACTGCAACTTCCATGGTCTAAGGTAGGCTTCTTGTCTACCATATTAACTCTCCATGGAAAGTATGTAGCACCTTTAAAATGATGACTTACTGATGTTTGAGGAGATTTAAGCTTTTATTTATTAATTTCTATACCAGTATTCCCAAATGCTTGAAGTATATATAAAGATTTTATTTCATATTCTATTAAAACAGACGTGTTACACTTCTTCTAGTTTAATCATTCAGGTGCACATAATCTTAAAACATTGAAAGTAAGACATCTGTATATGTGCTTGTTGTTTGTTAGTGTATATATATGTTACAAACATATCAAGCTGTCTGATGAAAATTTATGTTTCTGGATTTCATTTTATTTCTAGGAATGAAATCTGAAACAGCTCTGAGATTATTTAAGTAGATTACTTAAAGCATAACATTGATTGTGCAACTTGTTTTGTTTTTTAAATATTTAAAGGCCCGTGAGTTGTTCGACCCTGCAAACGAGATGTTGGTTTTGGTCTGATCTTCATTAACAACTATTCCTTTCTTATAAACAGAAGGGATAGAGAGGCAAAGCAGTCTGACTTCTTCCAAATCGTATGCTTCTCACTCCAATTTTTCTCTCTCTCTCTCTCTTTGGTATGGTAGCCAGTTAACGTTTTAATGGGATTTGTTAACTGTCGGTTAAGAGGGCAATTACATTTTGGAATGTTCACTTTATGAAGAATTCCAGGGATTTGTAGGACAGTCTGTGATAAGCGACAATGTTTATTCTAAGGGAATGCTAAAGGAGCCTCAGCTCCTTGGTGCGTATTTCACATTTTGTTTTGTTGTTTTGATTAATTGAAAACTCTTACAGGTCAAGCAGGCTTTTCAAAAAATGAAAGGTCTCATTCCAGGGAGAGGCCCATTGTATTTGTGAATGAATGAAAAGTTTATTGAAGAAAAGGGTAGAGTGTATTTCAATCACTGTTAATTTAAGTGGAGCTAATAAGCTAAGAAGTAAAACATTATTAAATTCCCAGGTGTGTTTTACAGGATATGCCAATATCTTGAATATCTTTTTCTTGGTAATTCCAAAGGTTGGAGGTTTTGTTTATTTGTTTGTTTTTATTAAATATTTTACTATATAAACTTTTTCCTAGAAAAGCTTTCATAGTCATAGAGTTTCAAAATATTAATCAATTTAGTAAAAGATCTGCTCAAACTTTGAACATCCACATTTAGTTCAGTAAAATAGTCACATTTTATGCAATTCTTTCTCAGATGAATAATTTTACTTTTACTAGATATATAATTTAGGTAAAATCATAAAGTTCAGGGGAGTGAAATTGCAAAAATTAAGAACTGATTTGCTGTAGTGTGTGATAAACCTCTTCTTTGTTTCCATTATTTTTAGTTTGGTTTGGTTTTCCAAGAATTTGCACCCTTAATTTTGGAATTCATTATTTCAAACTTCAATAATCCTGAAAAGGAAAACTCAAACTATGGAATCTTTTATGGTTTTAGTGTGATCATTCCCTTTTACTTAAAAAAGGGCAAGAATTTGCCCCTAACTCAGCTAAGTTTATGAAAAAGCTTGAAAAAATGGCAAATGTTTTATATAGTCAGAGATATCCACGGTGGCATGACATTTCCTGCATTCAAGTTTTATTATTTGAAATGTTCATGCCACTCCTCTGGAAATGCTAACCTTACTTGTCTAACACTCTTTTCATTTATTTTTTTTAGGCAAAAGGAGGGAAGTAATTTGCAAGGAGTTTAGCGTTGTGATAATGTACAGGGGTTCATGCTTTAGTGAGAGTTCAGAAATGAATTACAAATAAAGGAAGTTTAGTTTTCTCATCTGTAGAAATGGAGAGGAAGTTCATGGTTTATGAAAGAGAGAAGCAATAATGTGTTTACCTTGTAAGACAGTGAACTGCAGCAGGGAATGAAAATATATACGTATGAAAAGGTTAAGACAGTTGTAGTAGAACAACTTAAACAACAAATTTCATAAAGATGAAATGTAAGAGAACATTGAACATTCTCCCTCTTGGTATTTGGTTCTTAAGTAAATTCTAAGACATTGTTCTCATAGGCTTTGTGTTTCATTCTTGTCTCTGTTGCTGATACTAAATGATCAAAAATAAATGTTTGGATGGATTTTGCCTATTCACAATCTCTTGGTTGCTCTCAGGATTTAGGAAAGATAAAGTGTGTGGTGTGACAAACACACACCACAAGTCCTTATATTTTCAAAAATAACACTGAGATTCAAATGTTGTTCCTCTGCTTTTTTATCTGAAACTATGGATTATACCTATTTCCAAAAGATGTTTTAAACTAGATAAGAGTTTTCAACCATCACTTTCCTTTCCTGCCAGCCATATTTATCTCTTCATCTTTCAATATGGTCCTCATACGTTAATTTTGGCCTTCCTCTAGTCAAACTTCCTGTCATGGCATCCAGATAGAAAGAATAATGTGGAAAAGAGGACAGTAAAGAGATGGAAAGTTCAACAGATAGGAAGGACTGGAAACAAGAGGTTAAGGCAATGCTATACTACAAAGGCATGGAAAAAGTGGAAGAATCTGGGAAGATTAATTATATCAGGCCTGTAAAACAGTTGAGATTTTTCAGAGGAGTGTTGAGAAAGGAGAAAAGTAGTCAACAAAGCAAAAAATAGAAGCTGCGGTTCACCATCAAACCAGAGGGGCTCTGTGCTTTGGGGCTATATCCAAAAGCCAGCTGTGAATTTAAAACAGGTGTGATGGACACCCCATTTACCCTGATGTGATTATTAAGCATTATATGCCTGTATCAAAATATCTCACATACTCTATAAATATATACACCTATTATATACCCACAAAAATTCAAAAATTAAAAAAAAAATAAAAAGCTCAGGTGCCCCAGGGCACACTTTGCCTTATGACACTTTTTGCTTGTTTGAAAATGTGGGGCTTAACAGGATGGTGAAAGGGGGTTCCTCAGGGAAGATACTTTTCTTCTTCCTAGGACTAGCAGTCTGAATTTTGGGACCACTCTGGATCCTCCTTCCAAATCATCCTAAGGCCTCTTTTTCAACTATGAGTCAAAATCTGGGGGGCCCAAGGAGATTGAGTATATCTCCTCAGTTATGGAGGTTTTGTTAAGATCTTTCTGATGCTTCCAGAATGATTCCAGAAAGCATGTTCTAAATTCAGCAGGCTGACCATATCTCCTTCTTTGTTCCAAGCAGACATAATTTGCACCCATTATCCCAGCACAATTCTTATTCTAGCATAATTAGCACATCTATCAATCAGAAATAGATGATAAATTCCAAGGTCATCCTAAAGTTTAGGCTCTGCAATCTCTAGAAGACCCAAAAATCTATCAGCGCTTTTGAGTTTGGAGGTGTAGCTAGCTCACAAGTTGGCAAAGGACATTAACTTCCTGAAGTCTCCCTGAAAGCTGGGGAGTGAAGATGACAATTGATATGCCTGGCTCTCTGTCCCCAATCAAATTTCATGTTGAATTTTAATCCCCAATGTTGGGGGAGGGACTTGGTGGGAGGTGATTGGGTCATGGAGGCGGATTTCCCCCTTGCTGTTCTCGTGATAATAAGTTCTCACGAGACTTGGTTGCTTAAAAGTGTGTAGCACTTCCCTCTTCACTCTCTCTCTCCCACTGACCATGTGAAGATATGCTTGCTTCCCATTTGCCTTCTGCCATGATTGTAAGTTTCCTGAGGCCTCCCCAGCCATGCTTCCTATACAGCCTGTGCAACAGTGAGCCAATTAAATTTCTTTTCTTTATAAATTACCCAGTCTCAGGTATTTCTTTATAGCAATGTGAGAACGGGATAATACAACAATCATTAGCTAAAATCATCCTGAGGTCTAAATATGCAGACATGACTGGCAAATCTGGCCACAGAAGGAAGGCAATAAATGTAACTCTTGGGTCAGGAATTCTCACATTTGGGGACATGCATTTTGTTTGTGGAGCTTTTAAAAACTACAATTCCTGGATTCCACCCTTAGAATTTATGACTCACTGAGTTCGGGCTGGGTCCCTGAAACCCTCCAGTATGAATACTTATGTTCACTTCTAATGGTGAATTAGTTCCTTAAGGCATGCTAAATAATGTTAAGTTTCACTAGTGTATTCATTCAACTTATCAAAAGAAAAAATAATTTAAATTACAGTTGTCTTTTTGACAACTCAGGGGGTTAGGGGTACCAACCCTGCACAAGTGAAAATTTAAATATAACTTGTGATTTCCCAAATCTTAACTAATAATAGCCTACTAATGACACCTTACCAATAACAAATAGTTGATTAACACATATTTTGCATATTATATGTGTTATATACTGTATTCTTACAAGGAAGTAACCTAGAGAAAAATAGAATGTTATTAAGAAAATCATAAGGAAGAGAAAATATATTCACTTGTTCATTGAGTGGAAGTGGATCATCAAAAAGTCTTCATCCTCACTGTCCTCACATTGAGTAGGTTGAATGGGAAGAAGAAAAGGAGAGATTGGTCTTGCTGTCACAGGGGTGGCAGAAGGAGAAAAGGTAAAGGAGGTGGAAGGGAAGGCAGGAGAGGCAGGCATATGTGGTATAACTTTCACTGCAAAAAGTATGTGTATAAGTGGACATGAGCAGTTCAAACCTGGGTTGTTCAAGAGTCGATGGTACAAGTAAAAAAAACTAACAATAAAAAGCAAGCATGCTCTTCATCTTTTAGCCACTTTGGGAAAAGGCAACTCAATACAGCAATAAGACTATAGAAATCCATAATATAATATAAACTTGTAGGGGGCTTATTTTAATAGCAATTATCTCTTTCAAAACATTACTTTCATTATCATATTTGATCATCAAGCCAACTTATGATGCAGAAATTATTATAACCATTGAAAAAAATGAGGTTCAGAGAGTTTATGTCATCAGTCCAAGCTAGTAGATGGCTATTTTTTTAAACCTCAGATAAATTGTAAAAATACAGAAGAAAAACAAACAAACCAAAAAAGAATCTACTACTAAAAATAATATCTTAATGGAATACAACTGCATATTTTTTATTTCCATGTAGAACTCCATGATAAACACCCAGAAGGACCTCAGATCCAGTTTTCTTGGCTAGTTGGTATAGAATATTCTAAACATTAAGGTAAATTAAGCAAGTACTTGAGGTACAGTTTTGTAAGAATGCTTTGTTTAGTGACTTGTTACAATTCAATAACTTTATAATCAAGAAAGTCTTCAGGTTCTAATGTCAGTTTCTCCCAATGCTATTAAAGTCTTCTTTCTTCTTATTAAATCTTTTAGCATGTCCCAACTCCAGGGCTCTAAGGATAACCCTTAAATAACTGAATATGATTGCTAGTAACTTGAATCTTTTCTTTACGGGTCATAATCTTAAATCCTTTCATATTTTCAATTGATGTAACTTAAATTTCAAATCCTGGTGATGCTCTTCTCTGAAATACCTCAAATTCTCATATTGAGGCCGGGCACAGTGGCTCATGCCTGTAATTCCAGCACTTTCAGAGGCCGAGGCGGCCAGATCACAAGGTCAGGAGTTCCAGACCAGCTTGACCCACATAGTGAAACCCTGTCTCTACTGAAAATACAAAAACTTAGCCAGGCATGGTGGCAGGCACCTGTAATCCCAGCTACCCGGGAGGTGGAGGCAGGAGAATCGCTTGAACCCGGGAGGCGGAGGTTGCTGTGAGCCGAGATCGAGCCATTGCACTCCATTTCAGGCAACAGTGTGAGACTCCGTCTTAAAAAAAAAAAGAAAGAAAAAAGAAAAAAAAAATCTGTGCCGTAGTTAGTATCTTCAGTGCTATTAATACTACACGTGCCCTCCCGCAAAACACCACTTATTTGGTGATCTTTCTGAATTTTCTTACTTCTCTTACTAGAAGACATAATTTTAGTTAAATTGGCACTCAGAAAGAGAATGGTATGGTGGTATAGATAGTACTGCTTAAAGACTTCCTCTGCGTTGTAGGAAATTTTAATGAGTTTTACTATTGTACTTTATTTTTTATAGGAAAATATATCTGATTTATCAATGTACTTATGTTGTTCTTTATAAACTGAAATTCTTTCAGTTTCTTCCTTTTTCTTTCCCAATTCTCCACCTGTCCTCCCAGTGCACCTCACCCTATAGATAAGATTCCAGTTTCCGGGAGAAGGGATAAAACCAGCTAAATTAAATTAAATTAAATCACCTTTCACCTATTTCTGCTGTGATCTATAATGCCCCACTTAAGGTATTCAAGATTTTTCATTAGCTAAAATATTTTCTTGTCTAGGAAGCTTTAGTGGAAATATAAAAGATTGAGTTTCTGTTTTTCCTTTTATCAACAAAATACCTGTTAATCATTTTGATTGTGTATGCACATGGCTCTATTAAAATTAGAAAGCTTAATTACATAAAATTAAGAAAAATGTACCATACCTTTTTGATAAAATAAAAAATAAATTACAATAAATTATATTTATCTTTTCTTTGCTAAATAAAATGTATTTTTGTAAATTTTGACTACATTTGGCAACACTTAAATTAGTAAGTTTTGGCTAATTATTATATCCCTTGTATTTTCTCTTTAATAATAATAATTTAAATTGTTTTTAATTAGTTGGGGCACGTGCAGTTTAAATTTTCTAATAGTCTAGGGATAGAACAACTCTTAACATATTTTTAAACATCAATAGTATCAGTTTTCAAATCTGGATGTTATTCAAGTCCACTTTATGTTAACATATTTTTCTCTGTGGGTAACAATTGCAACAGAAAAACTTTGCCCTTGTAAATAGCCAATGGAATTATCAATAATCATGTGAATAATGTTAATGAAAAGGTACAGTTAAATAAGGGAGACAATTAGTTCACACCATTTTGGTTTATTTATTTAGCAGTGAGCATTGTATAACATGTCAGTCCCGGGAAAAAGAAACAGCCATAAAGGGGCTTAACATTACTAATAAAACAATCAGTATCAAAATATTTTATGTAACAATTTGTCCGTGTTCATATAATAATCTGTCAACTCTGTGATTTGCTTATTATGTGAATTAACTCCATAATCGCTCTGAGATTGAATTCAGTGACACCGTTTAACTGCTCCTGGTTTGGGGGCTTTTACTCGATATTTTTAGGTGAGGAGCTGTCAGGCTAATCTGAGGACATTTGGAGAAAGCCAACAAACTGCCACGAATTTAAAACTAGTGAGGTTTCTCGTGGTTTGGTGGAAATTTTAACACTTCTCCTCTCCTACCCTTCACCTCTTCTCCTCAAAACACTTTTTTTTTTCTTTTACAAAAACTGTAAATACCAGCTCTAGATTTCCCTCCAATCTGGGAAAGTCCAATCTCCCTGCCTCGAGAGGTGTCTGGGCGCAATACGTTCCGACCGAGGCAAGGGGACGTTTGCCAGGAGGGAGAAATTTAAACCCCCTTCGCTCCGCCCCACCTGGGAGCACTTGGGCGCCGCAGACTCAGGAGCCGACGCCATCTCCGGGACCGTCTTGGTGGCCTCGGCATGAGGCACCTTAGTGGAGCGGTCCAGCACTCCCCCTCTCTCAGTCCCCGGTCGTCTGCACCCGTCCCCCTGCTGCCCGAGGACCTGTCCGCGCGCTCGCTGCGCCGCCCTGGGGACGGAACCGTTTGTTTCTCCAAGGGGCAACTTTCGCGCCCCAGGCGGCGGGGACCCCGAGCCGGAGTTTTGGCCCCAAAATCCCAGAGTCCTACACCTCCTGCGCGCCCAGGCCTCGGGGGCGAAGGGCGGCTCCCCCGGCGCGCCCCGATCCCTGCCGCAACGAGGACGTAGTGGAGGGGAGGTGCACCCCGCGGGCAGCCCCTGGCGCCCCGCTCTGCGCCCGCCGGTGTGAGGACTCGTGCGTGGCGTTTCTTGTACCTCCGCCTGAACTGAGACCGGGTGGGGAAAGGGGCAGATTGCTGTCTGTGACTCTGCGCGAGTTGGAGCACGAAACCCAAAAGCTGAAGCACAAACGCCAGGCTGGACACCCAACGAATATTAATGCCCTGCAGCCTCCACCCATCCGCAAACATAATATTATGTGTATGTGCTTACTGGTTAGCTTAACAGACTTGCCATCATAAATTCCTTTTTCTCTCCAGCGCCACCAGGTTTGTTATGATTAGGAGGTAGCCACTAAATTTGTTGTGATCTCCTGTTTGTGAATGGAAGTTGACTTACATCTTTTGTAGCAGGTTGCTACTTAGGATTTTTTTTTTTAATTATCCCAGATTTTTCAAATCAGAAAATTCCCAAGTGACATAATCATACAAATTGGTATTTAAACCGACTCTTTTTTGAGGAATGCATTCCAAAATCTTTCAGTTCCCATCATGCAACACAAATAAGCATAGTAATTTGGAAAGTGAAATTAATGATCAAGATAATTTTGGAAAGGAATAGAAAGGACCAACTGAGACTAATATCTATTTACTTATCAGAAACTTTATGGCTGATCCTAATTAGAAAACAAAGCAATGCCAGGAAAGTCGCATGCTTTTTAGATCTTGGTATCTTGTCTGGGCAAACATCCAGTGTTTGACACTACAGAGAACGGGACAATATTGTGCAGCAGATTTCCAGGAGTAAATAACACATCACAGGAATCTTTGAAAGAACATCACTTATTTAGTGAGTGAGTGAATATTTAAACAACTGCGTCTATTGGAAAGGGTAAGAAGGAATTGAGGGATAGACTATAAATGATACAGCTCCCCTGCCCTCATAGATCATCCAGTCTAGTGATAGGAGAGAAGAAGAAATTTTACAAATAAAAGATAGCCGGGGACGGTGGCTCACGCCTGTAATCCCAGCACTTTGGGAGGCCGAGGCAGGTGGATCACGAGGTCAGGAGATCAAGACCATCCTGGCTAACACGGTGAAAACCCGTCTCTACTAAAAATACAAAAAAATTAGCCAGGTGTGGTGGTGGGCGCCTGTAATCCCAGCTACTCGGGAGGCTGAGGCAGGAGAATGGCTTGAATCCAGGAGACGGAGGTTGTAGTGAGCCAGATAGCGCCACTGCACTCCAGCCTGGGCGACAGAGTGAGACTGTCTAAAAAAAAAGATACCAAAGGGTAGAAAATGGTAAATCTCTCAAGGTAGGATCTCAATAAGCTCAAAGGGAATTCCATGGAGGGGAGATTACTGTCAGCTGAAGGATTGTCCAATTGTAAGCTGAGTCTGGCCAAACTTCACCCTGTCTTGGGCTCCATGTAGGTGAAAGAGCTCACTGAAGGGTGTTTCTCTATTAGGTGTGTCTTTGATAAGAATTTAGTGTACTACCTCTTCTAGAGCCTTCAGTATGTTTCCTTCTACCAACTTTAAGTTGTCACTTTCTTCCTTAAGTTTGTTATGCAGTCATTTTGGGGGCCAATTTCTGTAAATTGAGGCTGAGCTGAGATGACACAATCAAAGGGAGTCAAAAGTTATGAGTTAAGTATGTTTTACGTATTACTTCTTTCCAGAAAGAATCTGGGTGGTCTATGATGGAAAACACCCCATTTAAAATGAATTGGTAAAATCAAAATAGAAAACCAGGAGAGAAAAAAAGGAAAAGGAAACTTGAAATAAGCCAACCCTAAGAGTTAACATGATTACTGAGATTGTGCTTCAGATTTGGGTCGGAGCTTCTTAGCAGCCAAGGTAAAGAGAGAAAAAAACATAAGTGACATCAATCTTGCTGTTGAAAAAAAGCAAAGAACGCCTGTTTTCAAATGAAATGAAATTACAGAAGGACTTTACTATATGGAGTGCCACAGAGGGCTCTGAGGGATGTAACAGGCAATGTCTTAGCAGTACTTTTATGGAAAAGCAAAAGGGGATATTACAGCCCTGTTTCTTGTAATAACCTCCCATGAAAACCAAGACTTGAGTTAAGGTGAGTCCTGTCAGACTAAGCTAGTATAATTCTGTATTTGGGGATTCACTTTGAATACTAAATAACATATCCACTCTGCAGTCTTCCCCACATATTACTTCTCTCAGCTGGGATCTTGATAAGAATCAAATAATTGAAAAGTTAAGATTATTCTCTCTGGCAAGAGCCCAGAGTGTTAGTATTTCTTTTGGATCATAGAAGACAGCTTCATAGGGTCTGGAAAACAACTGAGCAAATACTAAATTTGCCATCCTACAAAAACTGCAGAAGCAAATCAGTGTTTTCTCACTGATGAAGACCACCCCAGTCTTCCTCCAAGGTAAGTTGCAGGGGCACCTCAAGATTGAGCCAAAATTTTCCTTAGGAAGTCGCTTTGAATGTGCTCTAGTGCTTGAACAAATGTTTAATTGAGTCCCTAGAGTTACACACTGTTTGGGCATAGAAAATTTTCAAAAATGGTGTTTCCTAGTCACCCACAGTGGCTGGTGGAAAACATCAGGATTCCCACGGCACCTCTGACCGAACGACATGGCTTTCCGATGGGACTCCAGGATGAGTATATTGCAAAATGTCATTGAATGAGTTGACAATAGCTCCCACAAACGATGAGTTTTAATTTCATTATCATTGTTTAGCCATTATTTTTAGCAGGCATTAGATACTGCAGCTACCTTTTTTGAGGCAATTTCTGGTTCATGATAATAAGACACTGTGATCAGACCAGAAGAGGATGTTTATCTTCCTATTTGTTATGGTAGGGGGAATTTGAAAAGAGAAGGGAGATCATTCTATTTCATACTTCTCAAAGGATTATCTGATCTGTTCCTTCTTTTCTTGATTGTAATAAAGGGTGTTGGAGTAGAAACTTCTTTTTGAATTTTTTTGTTGTAAAAAATATTTGGCCGGGTGCAGTGGCTCACACCTGTAATCCCAGCATTTTGGGAGGCCAAGGCAGGTGGGTCATGAGGTCAGGAGTTCGAGGACAGCCTGACGAACATGGTGAAACCCCATCTCTACTAAAAATACAAAAATCAGCTGAGCGTGGTGGTGTGCTCCTGTAATCCCACCTGCTCAGGAGGCTGAGGCAGGAGAATCGCTTGAACATGAGAGGCGGAGCTTGTAGCGAGCCAAGATCACACCATTGCACTCCAGCCTGGGGAACAAGAGCGAGACTTCGTCTCAAAAAAAAAAAAAAAAAAAAAAGCATAACATAAACTTGATCATTTTAATAATTTTTAAGTGTACAGTTTTGTGGCATTAAGCACATTCACAATGTTGTGCAACCATCACCACCATCCATTTCTAGAACTTTTTCATCTTTCCCAGTTGAAATTCTGCATACATTAAACATGAATTCCCCCATTTCTCCCTTCTTCAGCCCCTGTCAACTACTATTCCACTTTCTGTCTATATTCTAGGTACCTCCTATATTCTGGGTACCTATATTCTAGGTACTTCCTGTAACTGCAGTCACACATTATTTGTCCTTTTGTGACTGGCTTATTTTACTTAGCATAATATCTTCAAAAAGAATTTTTTATAAGAACATTATTAACTGGTAATCTAATTTAAACCATGCAATGTGACTTATAACCAATTTCTATTCACAAAATTTACAGTCAGTGAAACTTGTAGACCATCTTACATTATTCTTGGCAAGTATCTCCACAAGGTGATAGGGGACGTATCATCACTGAACATTAAGAGGGAGCAGGCCAGTCGTGGTGACTCAAGCCTGTAATCCCAGCATGTTGGGAGGTAGAGGCAGGTGAATTCTTTGAGTTAAGGAGTTCGAGACCAGCCTGGGCCACCTGGTGAAATCCCATTTCTACCTAAAAATACAAAAATACAAAAAAGTAGCTGGGTATGGTAGTGTGTGGTATGGTAGTCCCAGCTACTCAGGAGACGGAGATGGGAGGAGCTCTTGAGCCCAAGAGGCTGAGGCTGCAGTGAGTCATGATCATACCACTGCACTCCAGCCTGGACAATGAAGTGAGACCCTGTCAAAAAAAAAAAAAAGAGTAGCTACATCTCTAACCTACTTGCTCCTTGTGCAAATGTCAGGCCAAGAGCCTCAGACATACAGAATACTGGAAAAAGTCTTGGATTAATTATGAGAAAATAATTATCGGGGCCAGGCATGATGCTCAAGCCTGTAATCCCAGCACTTTGAGGGGCTGAGACAGGAGGAATGTTTAAGCCCAGGAGTTTGAGACCAGCCTGGGCAACACATTGAGACCCTGTCTCTACAAAAAAAAAAAAAAAAAAAAAAAAAAAAAAAAAAAAAAAAGCTGGGTGTGGTGGTGCATTCCTGTAGTCCCAGCTAACTCAGGAGACTGAGATGGGAGGATCTCTTGAGTCTGAGAGGTCAAGGCTGTAGTGAGTCACTGCATTTCAGCCTGGGCAACAGAGTGAGACCCTATCTCTAAATTTTTATTTTTTAAATTGTTGGGCTTATAATTTGTGAGATGAAGAGAGTTGCTGGTAGATCACTTTGAGTGTAAACACACAAGGTCCTAGCAGAGGTGGTTTGAAATAAATAATTTGGTAAAACTAGCACATATCAATCAGAATATACCATAAGTCATCTCTGGTAGTGTTATAATTATCCATTGGTATGAGCAGATATCCCCCAAATCCAACACCTAAAAAAAGCCATTTTACTTTGCTCACAATTTTGTGGGTCAGAAATTTGGGGATAGCTCAGCTGAGCAGTTCTCTTCTGGGGATGCTTGTGTGGTTGTACTAAGATATTTGCTGAAGTTGCCATCATCCGAAGCCATTACATGGCTGGGTAGATGATGCTGGCTATTGGTTGGGAGCTCGGATGGGGCTGTCAATAGAGTGACTACACATGGCCTCTCGAGCATAGCGGTCTCAAGATACTGACTTCTTACATAGCAGCTGGCTTCCCCTAGCGTGAGCATCCCAAGAGGGTCAGGGAGAGGGGCAAGGGGGGATGGTGTCCACGGCCTTTCACGATCTAGCTTGGGAAGTCATACAGCATCACCTCTGCCATACTCTATGGGTTGAAACAAAGTTGCCCAGATTTGCATGGAGCAGCCATCTTCTCTCAGCAGGAAGAATATCCAAGGACTTGTATCAATTTTTAAAATAACCATTACAAGTAGCAATATGCTTTAATGCAGAATTATAATATGTAAATCAATTGTTCTGTGGCAGAGGAGCTTGTAGGACCTAGCTCAAGAAGTGTCAAAGATCTAAAAAATTTCATATAGTTATTCTGTGACTCTAATGTCCCTTTCTCCTCCTTCTTTTCTTTCAAAGAGATGTGATGGCTGCAGTCCAGCATCCGTCACGGACCATGAGGCAATCTTAAGAATGGAAACCATACAATACAATGGTCAAAGGGGAAAGGTAAAAGGAGTAATTGATGACTGTGAAGCCACCATACCAGTCATGGATTACCTCTGCGAGGGAGAAAAAAAGGTCTGTCTTGTTTAAGCCACATTTATTTCAGATCTCTGTTATTAGCATCTGAAAGCAACTCCTAAATGCTATCCCTCCCAAATTCTCTAACTAGGCAATTAAGTTATGAGGACAGAGAGATGGGAGCAGCTAAGCTCAAGATTAGGATGGTAAAGAAACAGTCATTTTCAGGCCAGGGGCAGTGGCTCACGCCTGTAATCCCAACACTTTGGGAGGCCAAGGCGGGCAGATCACTTGAGGTCTGGAGTTCAAGACCAGCCTGACCAACATGGAGAAACCCCGTCTCTACTAAAAATACAAAAATTACCCAGGCATGGTGGCAGGTGCCTATAGTCCCAGCTACTCCAGAGGCTGAGGCAGGAGAATCACTTGAACCTAAGAGGCGGAGGTTGCAGCGAGCTGAGATTGTGCCACTGCATTCCAGCCTGGGCAACACATCGAGACTCGGTCTCAAAAAAAAAAAAAAAAAAAAAAAAACACCACACACACACAAAGAGAAATGAACATTTTCAGTGTAATATTCATCTATCTCAAGTGTAGCGTTAAGCAAAAATAGACTCAAGTATCTAAAGTATCATTCAATAGTCATTGATTGATTGAGTACTCACTATGTGGATGAAAGACAAGTTAAAAAATAATAGTAATATTACATGATAATGCAAAATAGAATATGTGATGTGTAAAGTACCATGGTTGAACAGCTAATGAAATGATTCATTTAGGTTGGATTGATGGGTGAAGTTTCACAGAAATTGTGACATTTGGGTTGGATCTTGAAAGATAATGGGAGCTTTGAAGGTGAATGAAAAAAGAAGTGGAAGAACATTCCTGGTAGATGGAACAGCATATGCCAAAGCACAGAAGTATGAATAGTCCAGTGTATTGTAAGTCCTAAGAGTCTGTTTTTTTCTGAGTTAAAGATGCAGGGAAATGTAGTTTTGAAGAGTTTAAGTTAAACCAGATTTGAATCCCAGCTCTGCTCCTTGGTAGCTGGGTGGCCTTGGTCAATAGCTTTTTAACATATGCTGAGGAGACTGGACCTTATGATGTAAGTTGAGGCTGTTCCTAAAAGGAAAACAAGCATATTTGGGTTTTTGAAAATCACTATGACTGCAGCTTAGAGGATAAATGAAAGAGGGTACAGTGAGGTCAGAGGACAAATTAGAAGACTCTTCATTCAACAAACATATATTGGGTGCCCTCTATGTGCACACAGTGAGGCACTGAGAATTCAGCAATGAACAAACAGAAAAACCCTCACCTTTGTGGAGTTTATTTTATTGGGGAAAACAGACATTAAACAAACAAGGACATACACAGATAATGTAAGCACTAAGAAAAATATTAAGATAATGAAGGATTAGAGGTTGCTATTTTATGTAAGTCAATCAAGAAAACTTCATGGACACAGAATATGAAATAATAGGCAGTGAAGACTTGGAAGAGCGGGGGTGTGGGAGAGGGATGAGGGATGAGAAATAACTTAGTGGGTACCATATACATTATTCAGGTGATGGTTACACTAAAAGCCCAGATTTTACCACTAGGCAATACATCCATGTAAGAAAACAGCACTTTTACACCTTAAATGTGTACAAATGAAAAAGAAAAAGTGTCTTTGAAATGAGATGTTTGAGTAAAGAACTGAAAGAAATAAAGAAGTGAGCTGTGCAGATACCTAGTGGAGAAGATTCCAGGAAGAAACAACAAGTGTACCATCCTAAGGGAAGAGCATGCTTAACTTTTTCAGGAGCAGGGAGATCAGTTTGCCCACAGTACAGTAGTATAAGACCAGTGTGGTGATTCTCAGGGGAAATTGGGAGGCTCTGACCTACTGGAGAGGAGTGGGAAACAGAGGAAAATAAGGAGCTTGCCATTTTTAAAGGCAGACAGACAGGGCTTGATGGCCAGTTGAATATGAGGAGCTGAATATGGGGAGTGAGGAAAGGAAAGGAATCTTGCATGACTGCCAGATTTCTGGATTGAGCAAATGCACAAGTGGTGTCACTGATAGAGAGAGAATGCAGGAAAAGCAGCACACCATGAAGTCAGTTTGGGACCTGTTCAGTCTGTTGTGCTGATCACAATTCCAGTGGAGATGCCTTGTTGGCCTTTGGATATACAGATACGGAGTTCAGAAAGGAGATGTGGCCCAGGTATACAGGTTGTTAGCACTTTATTGAGATATTCATTTTCATTGTTGGGTCATTCATTCATTCATTCATTCAACTAATATTTACTGAAAGCCAAATATGTTATGCTAGACCCTGGCTATATAAAACAGACACGGCCCCTGTCCACATGAAGCTTACAGTCAGGTGGACAAGACAGACAAAAAACAAGTAAACAACAAAATAGGCCAGGCGCGGTGGGTCATACATCTATAATCCCAGCACTTTGGGAGGCTGAGGAGGGCAGATCATGAGGTCAGGAGATCGAGACCATCCTGGCTAATGCGGTGAAACACTGTCTCTACTAAAAATACAAAAAAAATTAGCTGGGTGTGGCGGCTCGTGCCTGTAGTCAGCTACTCAGGAGGCTGGGGCAGGAGAATCGCTTGAACCCAGGAGGCAGAGGTTGCAGTGAGCAGAGATGGCGCCGCTGCACTCCAGCCTGGAGACTTTGAGACTCCGTCTCAAAAAGAAGAAAAAAAAAATAGCATGTAATTACAAATTGAAAAATGGCACAAAGGAAACAAACACAGTGCTAAAAGAGTATAGAATGTCTTAAAGGAAGGCTTTTCTGAGGTCACATTTAAGCTGAAAACTAAAAGATAAGATGAAGCCATCCACACAGAGTGTGGGAAGGGAAAGCCAAAGAAGGCATGCTGAGCCAAGCGGGAGGGGCCCAAGGTGAACGTGGAGAAGTACGCAGAGACAGGATCATGAAGGTCTAGCAGGACATGGCACAAAAAAGTTTGAAAATCGTAAAGAATGGCATTGACAGAATCCAATTTGTGGTTTTAAAAAATCAGGCGGGGCACAGTGGCTCATGCCTGTAATCCTAGCACTTTGGTAAGCCATGATGGGTGGATCCCTTGAAGTCAGGGGTTTGGCGCTAGCCTGGTCAACATGGTGAAACCTCGTCTCTACTAAAAATACAAACAAATTAGCCAGGTGTGGCGTCTGTAATCCCAGCTACTTGGGAGGCTGAGGTACGAGAATCACTTGAATCCAGGAGGCAGAGGATGCAGTGAGCAGAGATCGTGCCACTGCACTCCAGCCTGGGCGACAGCAATACTCCATCAAAAAAAAAAAAATTAAATTAAAATATTAAAAATGTTAAAATCAGCTTGCAGGGTGGAGGGGTGGTGATGGATGGAGAAGATGTTGGGGGGTGTGGGAAGGAGAGATTAGAAGGAGGCAATAGAAGCTAAGAAAACCAGTAAACAAGCCTATCGCAGCCATCCTCGTGAGAGATAGGGCTTGGGATACAGGAGGACAGTGAAAATAGAACTAGAACATTCCTAGATAGGCTTTGGATGTAGAATAAATACAATTTGGTGATGGACTGGGTGTGGAGAGTAATGAAGACAGAATAAAAAAAGTGACTCTGAGGTTTCTGCCTTGATCAGTTGGGTGTTTGGTAGGATTCTTTCTTTCCTTTTTTAAGAGATGGAGTCTCGCTCTGTCGCCCAGGCTGGCTGGAGTGCAGTAGCACGACCTTGGCTCACTGCAACCTCTGCCTCCCAGGTTCAAGCAATTCTGCCTCAGCCTCCTGAGCAGCTGGTACTATAGGTGCACGACACCACACCTGGTTAACTTTTTCTTTTTTTTGTATTTTAGTAGAGACGGGGTTTCACCACGTTGCCCAGGCTGGTCTTGAACTCCTGAGTTCAGGTGATCCGCCCGCCTCAGCCTCCCAAAGTGCTAGGATTATAGGTGGGAGCCACCGTGCCCGGCTGGATTATTTCTTTTGATTGAAAAGACTGGGGGAGAAATACTTTGGAGATGTGAAATCAGGAGTTCAATTTTGAACCTGTCAGGTTTGAAATGCTTGGGGAGCCTTTTAAGAGAGTGGCACTGAGCTCAGGGGAGGTATCTGCCCTGGCGGTAAAAGTTTTGGAACCATCAACATATAAATAAAATTAAAATCCATAAGAATGTATAAGATCACCTTGGGGCAGATGAAACAGGATAGAAAGCCCTAGTAAATTTCAGCACTAATGCTGAGAAAAAAAGAGGATGTCAACCACATTGTTTGGTGTGTTTGTTTACTAACAGTTTAACAGTATGGATTTTTGAGACAGCTTTGTTAAGGTATATATTTTGTTTTATATATATATGTTTTATATATATATGGCATATATTTTGACACCATGGTAGAATTTCTCTGTATAACCTTTCAACATACTTCTGCTTTGCACTGATATATTTTTACTGAGTCTCATGCCTCATATAGGCTATAGGAATGTTTGTTATTAACCCAATTGTTTGTTGAATAAGAGACAACACCCCGTCCCCCTTGTGTGTCTCTAAATTTACCAAATGCAAAAAGAAAATCTCAAAGAACAAAGAAAGAAAGTGGAAAGCTTCTGACTGATTTTTAAGAGTACGTAATTTCAAGTAGTCAAGAATGATGATATCGTAAACATTGTTTACATGGTTTCTTTTTAGTTTTAATATCAGTTTGCTACAATACAATGCATTTATAATGACAATTTTATTAAGATATACTTGCTGCAAGTCAATCATTTTTCATTAAATAAAGATGTTCTGAAAGAAACTCCAGGATGAGCAACTGCCTTCAGGTGCAGAGGTTTTAAGTTGCCAATAAAATAAAACAGTGACAAGTATACACTGCGCCTCATCAAGAGGAGCAAGGCAGCTTCTGTTGTGTAGCCGATGTTCCCATTTTTAGAACGTAGAGGTAGGTGGGTGAGAAGAAAGAGGATATTTAAACCGTCTTTAAGCTCAAATTTGAAATTAAAAGAAAAAAAGACCTAAAAGAGGGGGCCTGCCCCTCCACCATCAAGGCAGCAAACCTTGCAGCCTGTGGGGCCTCACCATAGCACAAACCAAGCACCTTTACTTGCAGCTCTCTGAGGGCCCAGATTTGAGTTTTGACTCAGGGAAGAGAAAGCAGAGGTCTCTAGAAATGCCTGTTGGGTTTGAAGAATGCTGATGACATTTTTGCAACTATCCTTTATCATCTATTTTCTGTACTTCCTCCACTCGCTCCACCTTTTCCTTTCTGCAGTTCAAAATCATTCTGTGAAATATCTCCTCTATTTCAAATCTTGGCTCTTCACCACTCAATTTAAGAGTGGCAAACGACCTTGCAGCCTGAGGTTCCACCTTGAACATGGAGAACATTCAAACATAATATGGGAGAGCGGGCGACCTGCCTGACTTTTAACATCCCTTCCATATCCTCCCACTGGGCGCATTTTGAGCGCCAGCGCTCATCACACTCGGCTGCCCCACCGCCCGCGCCCCGAGCCCCAACATTCCCAGTCCCCTCCCTTCTCTCACTTATAGGTCAACAAATATTTTAATAGGTCCTTTTGAACAGATGTGGCCTGTAGATGTATGCAATGACCCCATCGGAAATAATTTGGGGTGACTGGGGAAGGCGGCCTTCCTCTCTAGGAGAGCCTTTATTGTGTAATCTCTAGATAATGAGCTTCTCTCTGGGCCTCAAACTGGGCGAGTTATCCGTGTCTGCAAGTCTGGAGAAGAGGCTAAGAAGCAAACCTCCTGGGTGTCCGGGATCACCGGCCTTAACCTTCTCCAAGCCCAGGGCAAGGCGAGAAGAACATGGCCCTGTTCCCCTCGGGGTCCCTGGCCGGGCTGCGGCGGGGGAAAGGTGATCGATCTTGCTGGGGACCACCGCTCGCCCATCGCTTCCTGCGGCGACCTGCCGCCGCGGCCGGAGCCTGGGAGCTTCCCATTGGCTCAAGGGCGGACGCCGTGCAGTCTGCGGGGGAGTGGCCGGGCTGTAGGGCGTGGCCGGGCTGTAGGGCGTGGCCGGACGGCGCGGGGCGGGGCGGGACCGGGCGACGGGAGCGCACAACAATCTGCCGAGCGCCGTGGGGGTGGCGGCTGCTCCCAGCGCACTCCTGCTTTGGGGGTCTCTGGTCTCATGACTGTTTTTTTTTTTTTAATAAAGAATGAGCGGATGCCCATGACAAGTTAATAGGTCTCGCCACGCTCTAAGGTTAAATTGCATCTCCTTCCCGCCGCGAGTCTCCTTCCACAGACCCGCCCGAGGCTGCTGGGACGCGAGCTGCGCGGGACCAGGCGCTAGGTGCTCCCGGCTGGTTCCGGCAAGCAGCCCCCACCCCTCGCCCACGCTCGGGGTTGGAGACCTTCTAACTCCAGCACCCCAGGCGGACCCAGGCCTGGACCTCTCCACGTCGCGGTGGTGCGCGCCCCGCCAGCACCCCCACCCCACGCGCAGCCCGTGTCTTCTTTATCCCCGCGCACTTAACGCAGGGCGCACGCAGGCATCCCGGCCCCGTCACACTCACACTGCGTCTTCTGTCACACCCCCTGTCTCACACACAGTTCTCTGACTCGCACCATCTCCTGTGTCACACCCACTCTAGTTTCGTATCGAGCGCCCGCCAGTTCTCCCTCAGTCGCGCCGGCGCAAGCTTGTCCCCTTCTGCCCCGGAGCCCGCCCGCGCCGCACGGTAGCCCCTCGCGCTGGCCGGATCGTGGGAACCAGGCGGGGCCCCAGCGTCCCTGCCCCTGCCCGGTCATCCATCTCCCTCGCCGTCGGTCAGCCGAGACTTCAAAGGCGCCCCCGCCGGCCGTGCCCGCCAAACCCCAACGCAGCCTGGGTGTGGGCCGGGGGCGCTCCCGAGCGGGGGAGGCCGGGCCGGGGCGCGTCCGGGCCCAGCTAGGTCCTTAGTGCGGCGGCGGCGGACTCCAGAGCTGACTGCGGGGCCACCCCCGCCGCGGCCGGGCCACGCGCGGGCCACCCGGGAGCGTCTACCAGCTCAGCGAGCACGCGCCGGCGGGAGGGGCGCCTGATTTTCATGGCAAGGGAAATCCGGATAAGGACCGACTCCTTTCCGAAAAGAATGGGAACGCGCTAGTCCTGGTGCCTGACCCTCTCTCCTAAAGAAAATGAGTCTCCCCTGGAGCTTAAGCCATATTTCCTTCTCCTCCTTTCCTCCTTCCCATTCGGACACCCCTAATTGACAGGCTCTAATCCTCGGATCGGAACTACTTTTGCCTGGAAGATTTGGCCGGCTTTTCCTTTTCTCTCAGCGTTCCTGCAAAGCCAATTCGTTCTGAGCTGCATTGATGGCGGGCTGAGGGAGGAGGGCTACATCCAATTTCTGGCACCACCTGGGTGGTCGCCGTAACCGAGTGATTCCTTTACAGCTATTTATTCTCCTTAACTTTATAAGGGTTCTTTTGCTTGGAAGAGTTAAAGAAGTTTTAAGTATTCTATTTTGGCATTGATGTGGGGCATAGTCACTGAATGACATTTATCTGTATTCAACTAGACTATGAATTTTTTGAGCATAGGGATTTGTTATATCGCAGGCCGTAGATTCTAGCACAGGGCATGGCAAATAAATTGTAGCTGTGCAATCAATTATGTTGAATTCAAATGAACCAGCTTTTTGCATGGGGCTTTCCAAACACTTTATCATACTTAAAAATGTTATGTAAAACTTTCCAAGAAGGAAGGAAAACAGAAGGAGAAAAAGAAAAGGAGGATGGAAGAAGGAATCCAGGAATGATTTCAGATCCTTTGAAAGAAAGAGGTTAGATTTAGATCTTCAAAGTTAAACCAGACAGATCTGCATATCTGAGAACACAGAAGCTCTAAAACCAACCTTAAACATCATCCCAAGTTCATAGTGTTTTCCCCGCTAACAATGCCAGCTTCTCTTAATGTAAGTCTCTAACTTGGAATTGTCCTTATTACTTTTTCTGTCGTGTCTTGAGCTATGAACACAAGGCTAGACTGGACACAGATTGTTCAAATCTAGAAAATGGCAACTTAGATTTTTTTCTGTTAGCGAGTTTTATCCCATTTAAAGGAAAGGAAGGGGTTAGCATAACCATATTAACTGTTCAGAAAAATTGGTGGCAGTATGGAGGATTCAGTAAAGTGTCTCCAGAGTAACCCATGGTGGGACATTAATGAGCATAGTATCCTTCTGTAGATCATCTACAATCAAATGTTTTCATCCAACAATACAATTTTGAGACACATCCATTTTGAGATATGTAGGTCTTTATTTGAATTGCTGTATGATATACCATTGAATGAATATACCAGAATGTATTTATTCATTCTCCCATAGGGAAATTTAGTAGGCCTTTTTATTTTCTACTAAAAATAATGTAGTGACATCTTTGTGACGGTGGTCCCCTTGTTTGCAGATGAGAGTGTTTCTCTTACTTTTGTCCCTAAAAATGAAATTGCTGGGTTGCAGGGTTACATACTTTCATCTTTGCTAGATATCAATCACCAAACTATTCTTCCAAGTGGTTGTAACAGTTTACTCTCTTAGCAGTATGTCAGCCACCTGCTTTCTCGTCATCCCCAGCAACACTTGGTATTAACAGACTTTTCCATTTTTCCCCCAGTTTCATGGATATGAAGTGGATGGTACATCACTGTAATTTACTTTTTCCTTGAATTTTACTTTTTCCCTGAATTTTACCTATTCAAGGCTTTTAAAATTCTCTAAACCAGTATTGTTCAATAGAACTTTCTTGTTACGGTGGAAATGTTCTCCTTTAATGGGTTTCTTTCCACTTTAGTGAGTCCTCTAAACTGCCATCAATTTTCCTACAAAGGAAATCTGATCATGTCAACTAAAACACTTTAAAATGTGACAAAACCTGAAAAAGTTTATTTATTTATTGCCTACAGGCTGCACCAAATTATAAAGCTTGGACCACAAGGGTTTTATATCCAGCTCTGCTCTGTATTCTCACCTTTATCTCAAACCTCTCAATCCCACATGCTCTGTGCTGAACTTCTTATTCAGAAAACACCACCATATCCCAGCTCTCTGAACCTTGTGCTTGCAGGCCTCTCTCCTTGGTTTGCATTTTTTCTTCCCTCACCTGCTACTCATGCTTCTTTCCTAGCATGCCTCCTCTACCAGAATGAGCTTCACGAGGATGAAATAATTTTCTTATTCATTTTTGTATCCCTAGTATACACCCTAGTGCAAGCAAAATAGCTGGGGTGCAACATTTGTTGAACGCGTGCATGAATGAATGAGTGAGCGAAGTGTACTACCAAAAAAATGCTGAGGAAGAAAAATATAGAATACAGTAAATAACTCTAAAGCAACAACAGCCTTCTGTCAACCATAGGCTATAGGTAAATCAAAACAGGTAATTCTTATATTAAACTGTATTCTCTTCCACTGACCTTTTAGTTTATTATGGGTCAGTATTATTCCTACTAGTTAACAAAGAAAAACTTTCCCAAAACCTATCACTGAAGAATGCTTCAGCTACAAGAAGCAGAGAAACGAAAGAGAACAAGCACATAAAACCTGATGACCAGTAGCTTAAACTTTTTTTTTTTTTTTTTTTTTTTTTTTTTTTCCAATTCGTAAGAAACCTGAGGAGACTGCAACTGGGACAGACTCTGTGGATTCTTCGCTAAGCTCTGACCTTTTCCTTCCTGTGACAGAGTTGCTGCTGCTCCTGACACATCCATATTGAATGAAGGGGAGAAGGAAGGAACAATGCCAGCATGACTATCCCTTATGAAAGCAAAAATGTTCCCACAACACCCTATCACAGCAGACTTCTTATAATGTTATTGGCCAGAATTGGGTAAATGGCCACTCCTAGCATCCAAGGAGGTGCAGATGACCTTCACAGTTAGGAGCCAGTGAATGGGACGCATTGCCAGCACAAGGCAAAGAGGGTTCTGTTACTGAGGAAGAAAGGCTAATAGTGGGTAGTTAACAAAGCATCTTCCATAAAACATGACCCAGTATTTAAAACGTTAAAACCAAATATCTGGTCTAATCTCATGTTTTAGCCACTCCCATTCCACCTCCCAGAAGGCACAGAGGCCTGAAGACTTAAAAGAGCCCAAGATGTGGGGGGCGCGGTGGCTCACGCTTGTAATCCCAGCACTTTGGGAGGCGGAGGCGGGCAGATCACAAGGTCAGGAGATCGAGACCATCCTGGTTAACACGGTGAAAACTCGTCTATACTAAAAAATACAAAAAGAATTAGCTGGCATGGTGGTTAGCCCCTGTAGTACCAGATACTTGGGAGGCTGAGCCAGGCGAATGGCGTGAACCCGGGAGGCGGAGCTTGCAGTGAGCCGAGATCGCGCCACTGCACTCCAGCCTGGGCAGGCGACAGAGCGAGACTCCGTCTCAAAAAAAAAAAAAAAAAAAAACAAAAAAAAAAAGTCCTAAGATGTACTATAGGACTTTCGGGCTTTTGACTTGCAGGCCTTGTTTCCCTTTAATAATAAGAAAAAAAAAAAAAATGGAGGTGGAAGAACTAAAAATAGGCATAGTGAAAAGGAGGAATTATAAAATTGGACTCAAGAAGTTGCCTCTATACCAGGGCTGCTACTTCAGATTACTTGAATTGAGTCCTTCTTGCTGTGACCCACTGCTCACAGAACTGGACGTTCAGCGTTTACTTTTCTAAGACATCACAGTGCACACAAATCAAGCAGACAGACAACGATGCTGCAGCAGGGCAGGAGGAACATGGAATTAGGCTGAAGGGTAAACATCAGGGTTCACCATCTATCTATCTATTTATTTCAAGTGCCATGACTGGATCCCTGAATGCAAAATATTTAGGTCAGATCCTGGAGTAAGTAAGGCATTAATTGGCAGCAGTTTAGATGACTAAAATGGAGAGAAATGTATGAAAGGTAGATTATAAATATACTATATCCTTTTTGTATGTAGCTAACAGTGCTGGCAAGGTAATACAAATTTAGGATAATGAAAAGGGATAAAATAAGAGAATTTCCAAGAAGATATGAACCACTTGTTGTATATATGTCCCATATACCTGACATGAACTTCCCACCTTTTCAGTTTCCCCAAATTTTATCTCCTTTTTAAGTCTCTGCAATTTATTATTACAACTCATTTGTTCATCTTTTAACAAGTAACTTAAGTTCCACTTTGAGCAAGTTCCTAGCAACATAAAAGAAACTCTGGAGAGTGAATTTAGAAGAATGGAGGACACAGCTGGATGAATAGTGTTATGGACTGCATGTTTGTAATCTCCCAAAATTCATATGTTGAAACTTTAACCCCCAGTGGAATGGTAGTAAGACATGGTGTCTTTGGCAGGTAATTAAGTTTAATTAAGATCACGAAGATGGAATCCTCATAATAGGATTAGTATACTTATAAGAAGAGAAAAGACTAGCACGTGCAATCTCTGCCATGTGAGGACACAGCAAAAATACAGCTGTCTGCAAACCAGGAAGAAGGGACTCACCAAGAACCCAATCATGAAGCACCCTGATCTTGAACTTCCAGCCTCTAGAACTGTGAGAGGTAAGTATTTGTTGTTTAAGCCACCCAGCCTATGGTATTTTTGTTATAGCAGTCCAGATTGACTAAAATAAATAGGGATTTAAAAAAATGGCTACATTTGCTTATGAATGAATTGATAATTACTTTCCCTCCACGTTTTTGATTGTACTTTATTTATTTATTATTATTTTGAGTTAGATATTTTTCCTCCCTTTGTTGCCCAGGCAGGTCTCAAACTCCTGGGCTTAAAAGATCCTCCCACCTCTCAAATGTACTTTAAAATAAGCATATAGTCAACTTTAAAAGAAGACAACCTACTCCAGTCTCCCTACAACTGATCATGCAAATTGTCTGCCATGTAAAGGAGTTCAAAACAAGCCTGGCCAACATGGTGAAACCCTGTCTCTACTAAAAAAAAAATACAAAAAATTAGCTGGGCAGGGTGGCAGGTGCCTGTAATCCAGCTACTTGGGAGGCTGAGGCAGGAGAATTGCTTGAACCCAGGAGGTGGATGTTGCAGTGAGCCGAGATCATGCCACTGCACTCCAGCCTGGGCAACAAGAGTGAAACTCCATCTCAAAAAAAAAAAAAAAAAATTACTAAGCATTCAAAGTACACAAAGAAGTAGGAAAATGTGACCCAAAATCAAAGAAAAAAAAGTAGTCAATAGAAGTAAATACTGAGATGACACAGATGTTAGAATTAGATGACAGAGACTTTGTAGCAGCTGCTAAAAATACATTCAAGGACTTCAGGAAATGATAGACATAATGAGTGAATAGATGGGAATTTTCAACAGAGAATTGGTAATAAAGAAACAAATGGAAATTCTAGAACTGAAAACTGTAATATCTGAAATGAAACATTCATTGGATGGGCTTAACAGCAAATTGGAGGCTACAGAACAAAGGTCCAGATGAATAGAAGCTATTTATTCTGTAATATGAAGAGAAACAACAATTTTTAAAAAAATGAACAGGGCTTCTGTGAGTACTCACAAAATGCCAAGCAGCCTAACATATATGTTGGAGTGTCAGAAAGAGAAAAGAAAAAGAATGGAGCAGAAAAAAAATTTTGAGAAAAATTATAACCCGGATTTTCCCAAATTTGGTTAAAAAACATGAAAGCAAACCCCTAAAATTGACTAAAAAATCAAAAAAGGTCTGCACACCACAAACAGGATAAATACCAGCAAAACCACATTTTAGCACATCATAGTCAAACTGCTAAAAACAAAAGACAAAGAGAAACATCTATGAACAGTCAAAGGAAAAAAGAAAAACTATACACAGGGGAATGATGATGTAAACCACGGCTGATCTCTCCTCAGATACAATGGAGGCTGAAAATGAGTAGAGATTACTTTTATAAAATGGAGAAAAGAGGAAATGAGTGAGGAAAAGGAAGAAAATAAGAACAATTGTGGGCAGCAAAATAGTAAGCAAACTTCTAAGATCCTGGAAGTGGATTTGAGGGTGTCTTATAGAAGCAACTTGGTGGCTCTGTCTAACCTAGAGAATATAAATGAAGAATCATGTATGAAACCCTACCTCAAGGATCTTACAGTGTCACTGTAGTGTTTGATTAGGTGTAATAAGGTCAAAGAAAGAAGGGACAGAGATAAGCTGGAGCCTTCCACAGGGAAAGCTGAAAGGGAGATAGGTTGGAGGAGAGATGAAAGTATGCTTGAAGAGGAGTCAGATCTGCATAGAGGTGACACATCAGAACAGGGGACCAGCACTAGCAAAGGTGGCAGAATGGGCGTAATATCATTAGGAACCTGACCCATGTGGAAGTGGGCAGGAAGGAGGAAGCGAAAAGGGTAGGGATGATCATGCCTTTTCTTTCTTTTTTTTTTTTCTTTAATTGAGATGGAGTCTCATTCCATCACCCAGGTTGGAGTGCAGTGGCATGATCTTGGCCCACTGCAACCTTCCCCTCACTAGTTCAAGGGATCCCCTCACTTCAGCCTCCTGAGTAGCTGGGACTACAGGGATGCGCCACCGTGCCCAGCTAATTTTTGTATTTTTAGTAGAGATGGGATTCGCCATGTTGGCCAGACTGGTCTTGAACCCCTGACCTCAAGTGATCCTCCTGCCTTGACCTCCCAAAGTGGTGGGATTACAGGCATGGGCCACTGCGCCTGGCCCCTTATTTTCTTCTGTATTTTTATGGATTATCTGTGTGGGGCTGTAGGTAATATGGATCGGGATTAAATGTTGCTGCTCTGAAAGCACACTGCCTGGGTTCAAAGCCTCTGTTGGCCGTTTACTAGCAAGCTACTGGGGGAAGTTACTTAACCTCTTGGATTTTTCAGTTTCTTTACTTGTAAATAGATAACAAAGCTATGTCACAGAGGTGCAGTGAGAATTGGATATTAAAAATGTATGTAACACTCTTAGAACCATGTCTGGAATACAGTAAATGTTCAGTATACTGAACATTCGCTGTTATTTTTAACTTGGGTTCTCAATAAATATTTGTTGACTTATTATTGGAGGGATTGGTGGTATCAGCTGAAGCAAAGTGGTTGTTCCAAAGAAGGGCAAAAATACATTTAAGTCACCTGGGATATAGGAAAGTCAACTCACAAAAAAGGAAGCTACTTCTGAAGTAGTCTTGTCTACCTGTCATCAGTTGTCTTTGGATGGTGTAAATGAGACATGCAAGGCAACAACATTTCATTGGAGGAGAAGGTTGAATGTGTTGATTTCAGGAGAGAAAATCTTTAAAGAAGGGAGGCCTTAACCTTGTCTGCAACCAGGTCATGTGATTTTTTAACATCATCTGAAATATACCTATATAAGCCTGGATTTATTGCTTAGCAGAGTCACCTCTAAGGAAAAAAATAAACTCTCACAGCCTGTGCAAATGAAGAAATTAATTTATTTAGGAGATGGGGTCTTGCTCTGTCAACCAGACTGGATTGCAATGGCACCATCACAGCTCACTGTGGCCTGGGCCTCCTGAGCTCAAGGGATCCTCCTGCTTCAGCCTCTGGAGTAGCTGGGACCACAGTTACATGCCACCAAGCCCAGCTAATTTTTAAAATGTTTTGTAGAGACAATATTTCCTTGTATTGCTGGTCTCAAACTCCTGGGCTCAAGCAATCCTCCCATCTTGGCCTCACAAAGTGTTGGGATTATAGGTGTGAGCCATTGTGCACAGTCTCAAATGAAGACTTGAAAAGTAAAATCAGGCGGGGCGCGGGTGGCTCACATCTGTAATCCCAGCACCTTGGGAGGTCGAGGCAGGTGGATCACCTGAGGTCAGGAGTTCGAGACCAGCCTGGCCAATGTGGCAAAACCCTGTCCTTACTAAAAGTACAAAAAAATTAGCTAGGTGTGGTGGTGCGCACTTGTAGTCCCAGCTACTTGTGAGGCTGAGACAGGAGAATCGCTTGCACCCGGGAGGTGGAGGTTGCAGTGAGCGGAGATTGCCCCATTGCACTCCAGCCTGGGCAACAGAGGGAAACTCCGCCAAAAAAAAAAAAAAAAAAAAAAAAAAAAAAAAAAAAAAGAAAAAGTAAAAAAAAAGAAAACGAAAATCAACGGTGCCTGTTGATCTACCTACCAACTGCTATAAGAAATTGCTGTTTTCCTCACAGAACCATAGTCAGTACAGAAAGAGAAAAGTGGCTCAAGTTTCATACCTTTTTTTTTTTTTTTTTTTTTTTTTTTTGAGACAGAGTCTGTCTCTGTCACCCAGGCTGGAGTGCAGTGACGTGATCTCAGCTCACTGCAACCTCCGCCTCCTGGGTTCAAGCCATTCTTCTGCCTCAGCCTCCCGAGTAGCTGGGACTACAGGCGTATGCCACCACATCCAGCTAATTTTTGTATTTTTAGTAGAGATGGGGTTTCACCATGTTGCCCAGGCTGGTCTCGAATTCCTAACCTCGTGATCCACCCACCTCAACCTCCCGTAGTGCTGGGATTGCTGGTGTGAGCCAATGCGCCCAGTTGTTTTTACCTCTTTTCCACATATTTATCCTTCTACATAGAAATTCTTGGTCAGGAAATACCAGAATTTTTGGTACATTCTGGAAGTGTCACAACTGACCTAAGATGAAAGGTAAATTAAAATGTCTACATATTTGGGAAAGGTGAGATTCTGGGATTTCATGGAGTCTGGAGTGAATAGAAAATTTGGGGACCTAAAAATTGAACTTACTCCCCCTCTCATTCTATCAGCTGAATGGGCATTTAAGTCATTCCAAGGTTTTAAGAACTGATCCTATTCCTGAGACCATGTAAATAAATACTAAATTTTATACTTATTTGGTGTAATGGTTGGAGACAAAGGAAATAAAGGAAACCAACATCAAATCATCAGTTTCCACAAGACTTTGAAGATAGACAAGGTGCATTTTATAAATAAATACACTCACCACTCAGAGTTCAGTCTAGGGGAAATCTTTTACCAATATTTTTCAAGCCTCCTCTAGCAGAACCGTTAGCTCTGAAATTTTTGTCAGATACAGGAGAAAAGAAGTGGCTAAGAAGCAAATACTTTCAATAGACATAATGACCAAGTTGGGGCTGCTGTTTTTCTTAGTCTTGAAACTAAATAGATTGAAAACTTTTGACTAAAATACATCCACATCATGTAGAAAAAAGAAAAAGCCAATCCAACAAAGTTATGGTGAAACATACTACCTGAAAAAAATTCTGGATTATCAAGAGTTGAATGTATTATCTGGGTTATCAAGAATTGAATTGAGTACAATTCTCAGATTGTAGACTGAAATTTTCTGACATCTGGTCACAGGACTTTGGTTTGTTGATGCCTTGGTAAAATTAGTTCTCCTCTCATTCTCAAGGCATCACCTGGGATTAGTTGGACCCAGACGTCTAAATGATGCTATTTGGATCATATCATCATGGGGGAGCACCACTGAGATGAGCCAGACTGGTCTCTGAACCGCATTCATTTCCTAATTCTCTTCTCTTTTTTCTCTTTGCGCTTAGGAGATCTGGCCTTCTTACCTTCTCTATGGTGTTTGAATAGAAACATCTCTCGGTAGTGCTGTCCCAGGAATTCTGTCCTCACCCTTTCAGCATCAAGTGCAGATGAACCCAACATGTGTGTGAGAGAGAGATAGTGGCAGAGTTACTGAGAAACAAAAACACCTTCCGCAGAGCCCCCTACGTCTGAAATGGCAACGCCATGCTTCCCCTTGAAAGCTGGTTCACATGGAACTTTTATTTTGCTGTGAAACATCTAAACTGCCCCTCCTTTTGGGTGTGTCACAGCCCCTGTGATTTTGATTTGGAGGATTTGATTTGTTTGTGAACTCTTCGTGCTTTCTGTAATGGCTTGACTTTAACAGCTGGATTTTCAGAGACAAGCTGTGGCAATGTCCCTCTTCTCCCTAATACATACACAACCTTTGCTTTACTGAAGATCTTAATCATCACTTTCTTACACAGACAAACTTCTAACTTTCAGGGCTTATGTAAAACACAGAGTGTTCGTCTTTATGTAAAATGATGTCAAGCATCCGAGGCTTTAATAGATTTCTGCAATGCTTTGGTGGTGGGTGTGTGTGTGTGCTGTGCAACCAGGTTTTAAATCCTTAAGGTAAGATTTTAATGAGAACCAACTGTCAAAGGAGCTAATTTTCTGAATTTGTGCCACAACTTTATTTTGAAAACACAAGTTTTGCTAGAACCAGCTAGTTTTGACCGGGCTTAGGAAAAGGGGGCTGTTTTGAGTGTCTGAACAGAATTGAAAAATAAGAGAACCCTCTAAAAGAGAAAGGACATGCTCTTTCTAGGGAAGAAACAGGAGAACTTTCAGCCATCCTGCTAGGCCAGTGTTTTCCCAGCTCTGCAGTACTCTTGTAAATTTGTAAATTTGCCACAGCTCACTTGTAAATTTGCCAGGGTGGCAGGGACACATGACTCTTAGCTGGGAGGAATGCCAGCTATCAGAAGCCCCCAACTCTCAGGAGGGAGAAGGGGGCGGGTGCCCAGAGACCACCCTGGGTTATGTTTATTTTGGGGGATACTTGCTGGTACTGATAGCAAATCTCGCTAGACGGATGCAGCTCACATTGGAATGTCCTGTTGAGAATTCCTCAACTCCCTGGTATCAGACCTAGCACCTTATAAAGTAAATCCTTACATTATAACAAAGGTAAGTACAGCCTTTCCTATCTGGCCTTATATGTCACCTGATCTTTTAGGTTCTTCTGTGCTTGACTCTGTCTCACCAGAAACCCCTTGTTTATTCTGAGCAGACAGAAACCCATAATTCTTATTCATTTTATCGGTTCTCCCCCTCTGTTCTCAAATCCCCTTCATTCCTCTTCGTTCCTGGTTACCTCATTGTCCCTTGGCCTCCAAAGAATCATCTCACAACCATAAGCCAGACAGATTAAAGTCCCTGTTTCCCAAGGTGTGTTTGGTCTGGCTCCAGCTGACCACTGGGATTTTGAGCTGTGATACTATCGTTGAGAGGAAACTCCCTTCCTTTTTATACTAAATGTATGCATTCTCCTGACCCTTAATCTAGCGTGGAAAAAAAAAAAAAAAAAAAAAAAAAAAAACCTATCTATCTTCCCAAACATTTCTGACAGGAAACTTAATGCTCTCTTATCATCCACAAACTTCTCTTGAACCTTTGAGCTCCAAAAGAGAGTATAGATGCCATCTTAGGGATTAGGAATGTTTTGCAGTGTGTTTTTAGGGAATTTTAAATCAATAAATCTCAACCTGGGTGATTCAACCAGTGGATTTACTAAACTCAAGCATGGATGAGTTCAGTAAATCCTGTCTCATTGCCAAGCCCATTGAACTCACCACCTGAGTTCCACAGCAGGTACTCAGAAGAGCAAATTATTCGGCAGTGGTGAAGAAAGATGGGCTTGGGGATTAAGGGAGGTCAAGGAGTGTTTTGTTCTCTTGTGGTAAGGAACGAAGAGAAGAAGAGGAAAAACAGTTCTAGAATAGCCTACTAGCATAACCTTTGCTTTAGAGATGCTGTTTCAGCTGTCATCATTTCATTGGACTTATTTCTCCACCATTTTTGAAGAATAAGCAGGAGTTATGTGCTTCTTGCTTATAAGAAAAATTACTGTTGCTCACTGTAGTTTGTAAGATTCAGGATGGCTTCCAAAGAAAAAGTCGTATGAACATATTATGAGTTAGTTTTTTTGGGCTTTGTGATGCTACAGAATCACATGCATGTCATGACATTCACCACATTTATGACTTTTATTTGGAGAAACACTGGAAATGAACAGTAGCAATGTATCTACGTAGGGGGACTGCAATGTCAAAATCCCGGGGGAATGCTTCCCCCTGTGTCCTCTTATTCATTCCTCCCTCTTTCCCTTCCTCCTTCTTCTCTTTCCTTCCTTTCTTTTGCTTGAGTGAACCAAAGGAAACCATTCATCTGGAAGCCTCCAAATGTAGACTTTTAAAAAATTTAGTCCTTGGCAGATCCTTGCAAAGTTTCAGAACAATCAGCCATTTACATGCATACATACACGCATGTGCACAATGCAACGAGCCCACTCATCACTTAAAACTATACTGGGATTTAAAACAATGTTTAGATGCTTTAATTAAATAGTAAATTTTTGGTTTGTGTTGGATCTCTTATTTTATTGGCTAGGTAGTTTGGGGTGCAGCGGTGACAGAAGTTTAAGAAACGGAGTAGAAAGGTGAGGGCAGACTAGCCAGAATTGTCCTTTCTCTAGTCCCCTGTGCTAATTCTTGCATTTTGTGATTGTGGCATGTCTGCTGTGCTCTGAGTACAGAACTCCAGCATATGTCCAACTGTCTGCACAAGTGGAAGAAAGGAGGTCTTTTACAAGACTAGTGTTGACAGCAATGCTGTCAATTAATATAGCCATAGCAAACTATTCATCAAATTTATGTCTGCACATGGCTTTCTTTACCTTAAATTCAGGCACTTGTTTTACCTTCCTTACATCTATTTTAATCAAGTAGCCAAGTCACCTGAAAAAATCTATAGACTTTTGAAACCATACATTCAAGATTAATGTCAAAACAAAGGAGATGAAACACATGCAATTTTTTTCTAAACACAGAATGCAAATAATCAAACTGAGAAGGTTCCCAGTCTTCTTGTTTCCAAATGAATCATCCATTTCATGGTTGATTGTACTTCGCAAGGTGGCTGCAGTAGATATCCCATCATACATACTCTTCTTAAACTTGATGTTGACACTCTTCTCATAAACCTGACAGGGCCTTTGACTATGGTGGAAGTGACACTATGTGACTTCTAAGGCTAGGCCACAAAGAAAGATCTAGTTTCTACCTGGCTCTCTTAAGACAGCTGCTCTTAGGACCCTGTCACCATGCTGTGAGGAAGCCAAGCAGCCAAGAGAGAGACCACATGTCGGTGTTCCAGCTGATGACCTCAGCTGTGGTCCCTCTGGTCAGCCTGGAGCTTAGAGTCATCTGAAGGTTACTGTGTGGGAGTAACCATCCGATGATTCCAGGTTCCAGAAGTCATTCTCAGCATCTGAGCTGAGATGTCCCTGCTACGCCTTGCCCAAATTGCAGATCTGTGAGATGGAGAAAAAGATTTATTGTAAGCCACTAAGTTTTGGATTTTTCTTATTCACCAATAGGTAATTCTACCTCTGAGCTCTCCCCTTCTACTGGGAGTTTGCTGTTGGCCCTAATAATTTCATACGTTTAAACATACACTTTTAAAGAAGCCATCTAAACTGGGATCTTGAGTTCCTAAGATTTAGCCACAGGAAAAAGTAAAAGTTCCCTGCAAAATGAGTGCTGTGAACGAAGAAAAAAGAAGTTAAAATCTAATGGAGCTATCATTAATAATGCAGCAACAGTCACCATTCCTGGGTACCTACAGTACTCCACCATCTATCACATTAGAACAGAGATAAATTGGAAAATGCTTCTTGACAGAGCAAGTTGTTTTCAAAAGATCAGAAAATGAGAAATCTAAAGAAAGAAGGATGGAAAGAGCAACAATGTGATATGAGCTATGCCATCGACTTAGGATGACTCTGGTCTTTGCATCACAGAATTTTATTCTTTATTTTTTAGAAACTGATGTTTATTTTCTGTCAACCTTATTTTCATGTTGCTTAAGAGTCCATGCAAGAACAGCTTAAGACCATTCAGTGGTTGCTCCTACCCATTCAGTGGCCTGAGCAGTGGGAGCTGTGGACCAGTCTTCCGTGGCAGGCTGAGCGCTCCAGTCTTCAGTAAGAACTGCTGAATAGGCACAGAGGGTACCTGCATGTCTTCAGACCAGTCTGCAACTTCAGACTGAGTAGCAGTAAACTCAGGAGCTGGAACAGTCCATTTGCCCTGAAATTCCTTCTTGGTCACAGCCTTTTCAGCAGCAGCCTGCTCTTCTTTTTCAATCTCTTCAGGATCTCTGTAGAAGTAGAGATTAGACATGACCTCCCATGGGTGTTGCAGGAAATGGTGCCGCCCATGGGGAGAACTTCCCAGGCCAGCATCCACCACATCTGACCCACTGAGGGAGCTCCCTTGTTGTTGCATGTGATGGCAATGTCCACATGGTGTAGAGGAGAATCTGTGTTGCACAAAGCAGTGGCAGGTAGGTTAACACAAGATGCCCCTCTGAGAGACTGGTGGTCAGTCCTGGGGTCAGAAATCACAAGAAGCTGTGGCTCCCAGTAGTCTGCCTGTATCTGGTTAGGAAGGTTCAAGGAGTGAAGCAGTCAGCAATTGGAGTGGCTCCAGTGGCAGCAGCAAACTACAGCATGGCTTTCTGGCCAGTATTCCTGGGGGATATGACACTGACATCAGCAGGGTTTTCAATAACAACAATGGCATGAGTTGCCAGCCGAAGCTTCTCCCAAGTCCTCTTCAGATTTATGCTGTAGATGCCATCTCTTTTCCTTTTATAGATGTACTGTTCCATTTGGAAGTCAAAGTTGGTGCCACCTAAGTGGGTTCCTACTGCGAGGAAATTAAGGACATCCTCCTTCTTCATTTGCAGGATATCAAGGGCTCCAGACATTGTGAAAGTTTCTCTTTAAATTATGACAGGAACCTGAAATTAAGAACAACGTCGTATGGACCCCTCTGTAGGTAGCGCGGAAACGCTGCCTCACAGAATTTTAGAACCTCAAGATTATAAGAGATCAACTAGTTTGGGTCTGATTAACCTCTCTTGTCAAATCCCTGAGTCCCATCTGCAAAGAAAAAATATCATCTAGTTTCTGTTTAAATATCTTTGATATCAGAGAAAATCCTCTTAATTTCTCAAAGAAGTTAGGTGTTAAAGGATTCTTCCTTGGGTTAAGCTAAAACCATTCTCCCTGCAATTTTAACATTTGGTTTTATTGTGAAGTTGTATCTTTTGCAGGAGGTTTGGTTCTATAGCCACATGAGGCAGCAATTGAATATGGCCAAACATGGTCTTGAAAGTTCCTCAGGAAAGCAACCCAGCCATTATTAGCCTATGATTTGTTAGCCAGCATTCCTGTCATGTTGGAACTGATGACTGTTTCTTTGGTTGAAAAGCAGAAAATGTAGTTGGTTTGCATAATGGAGATGGAGGCATTTAAAAAAATATGAATTTTACAAAGCTAGAATTACACTCAGACTGGGGAGATACTTATGTTCTGAGAGGCAAAATGGACCTGAGATGGGAGAGCTCATGCTTCCTGGCTCCTGCCCATTCTGGAGCACATATACACTCATTAAGCAGAATGACTGAAGGAGCCACCCACACTACTTACTTGTATTTTTCTCTAAAAATAGGATTATTTTTGCAGAGCTCATCCAATTGAATGAGTGTCCATTAAACACACTTATGACATACACCACTGTAGGCCTGTCCTCTAGAGCTCCATACAGCAAGTCTCATGTTATCTCCAGGAGAGCATTTTGAAGACAGTGATTAGAATTCTCAAGTCAGCTCCACACGAAGCACTATCATTCCTTCAAATGTTTCTCATAGAACATATTTTTGAGCCCCTACTCACTTGTATTTCTTCTCGGAACACAGCTGAACATGTGTCCATAAGTATAAATTCCTGGACTGTTCAGACTGTGCACATGGGATCGGGTCAGCATGGAATAGAGGAGACGGACACATCTTTCCTTCTGAATTCTGACTTCCCTTACGCCAGCCAAAAAATGCATTTGAATTTTGGCAACAAAATCCTACTGTGGTATTATAGTTATCAAAATCCCAAGTGCTTTGAACTATTGAAACGTGCAGAAAATGAAATAGCAGACATTCATGAACTCATCACCAAGATTAACATGTTAACAGCTTTGCCTTATTTACCTCAGATTACTAAATCTTTCTTTACATGGGTTTTTATTTGCCCGATTCTCCCGTATACCGTATTTCTGCACCCATCTAATCACCCTGTCAAGAGTTACAGATTCAACAATTATTTCTTAAATTCCTACTGTGTCCTCTTTGGGGTCTTAATTTTGTTGTTTAAATGCGTTATGTATTATCTCAGACTCATATTCACAATTTTCATTAGGGACCCTGTACACACAACTTTTTTTACAAAAATAAATGGGACAGGTTGATGACAGAGCTCTGGGATCCACCACCAATGACATCCTGTAGACTGGCTGAAGCATTATTTCATCTCTATGACCCTCTTGTGCCTTTGTTTATGTCGTTTCTTTCTCCTGGAATGGCTTCTTGTTTCCTTCTTCCATCTGACCAACTTATGTTACTTAACCCCTTGAGGTTCAGTGTTGGCTCTTCCAGGAACCCTTCTCTGATCATTACCTGCTAGGTGAGGTGCTCTATCTTTGTGCATCTCTTTAGGGTAGTATCTCTGCTCTACAGTCTTCATTGGCTATCCTGTCTATCTTCCTACTCATATTTAAGTCCTTTAAGGGCAAAAATATCATTATGTTTTCCTTTATATTCTTAACCCTTATCAATGTGCCAGAACTTCAAAAGTACCAGATCACATCAGATGCTCAAAAATGCTTGTTAAATAAATATATAACAATAAAACAATTTAGGCAAATCTTTCTTCCTTCCTTCCATTACAGAGATACTTTCCACAATACCTCTGATAGATCATCATTTCCATCATGGAGAATTTGCTACCTAACAGGAGAGCCGATTCCCTATTTGAATGGCTCTGGATTTTGAAAGTCTCCAATTAAGCTCCGAATCGGTTTCCTGTAACAACACTGTAAGTTCTCATTATAAATAAGTCAAGTCTCTTTTCTGAATGTCAAAGATTCTTATATGGTATTCCTTGGGGAACTAAGTAGTTTTTAGTGAGTATATTTTACGCACAGCAGCCAGAGCTGGATAAATGATTTTTCGGTGTTCAGAACTGAGGCACTTTCTGGGGCATCCCATTAAGAATTTCTACCCTGAATTCTTTCCAGAAGCTAATTGGGTCTGTGAAGACCACAGAGTACAGGTGTTCCATGTTCTATGCAGCTCACATTCCTACATAAACATGCTGTTACTTTCTCGAGCGTCATAAGCTCCTGGGTGGTCTTAGGGCTGCCTTCAAAGGAAAACAAGTAAGACTTTCCTCTCATTGCTGATCACTTGAAGACCTGGGTAGCATACAACATTCTGGAATCTCTATTTACTGAGTCATGAGTTCTCACCTGAAAGGAAACTTAAATGGCTAACTCTGGCTAATTCCAAACCTCATTGAATAGCCAAAGAGTTGTAGGAAAAGTAAAAGTGAGAGAAACAGGTAACTTCTGTGCTAAGTTCAATGCCTTTCTCTAAGCTCTTGATGTAACTGCAATTGACATTTTCCTCAGGAAATATAGAAGCAAGCCATTTTAAAAAGGATAAAAGTTAGTTTTGGTGTTTTTTTTTTTTGGTCCCAGGCTGCAGATTTTTCCAAATAGTGGTGAGTTGGCTAAGTTTTATAACAGAGCAGTCATTATTCTTTCTGTATAGAATGTCAGTGTTTCTTATGTGCCAGGCACTGTGCTAGGTACTTTGCAGGACTTACCTAATGTGGCCCTCCTAACAATCCTGAGAAATAAATATTATTATCTCCATTTTATATATGACGTTCTGTAGGCTCAGGAAAATTAAGAAATATGTCCAGTGTTTCAGAATTACTAAATTGCAGAAACAATCCAAATCCAGATGGTTCTGATGCCACAGCTCATGGGCTTTGTAATAGGCCGTGCTGTCCCTCATTTCAACATCAGCTTCCGCATGTGATCTTCCATATGGATATGAGCACTGCCTTTACTTCCAGATCCAGTGTTCTCAGATCACCTCTATTATCTGCATGTGATTGGGTGCACTTAGGACAAAGTTATAACATTCTTTTCTTATCAACCAGAGTGTATTTAATTTTGTTTTAAAATAACATCACACTTAAGAATATCCAGAATGCATGTAAATGATTGCTTGGATGTTTTAGCTTCTCGGCTCACTGAGACCTGTGCCTCCGGTTTCAATGATTCTCATGCCTCAGCCTCCTGAGTAGCATGCAGCACCATGCTTGGCTAATTTTTGTATTTTTAGTGGAAATGGGGTTTCACCATGTTGACCAGGCTGATCTTGAGCTCCTGACCTCAAGTGATCCACCCGCCTTGGCCTTCTAAAGTGTGGGAATGACAGGTATGAGCCAACACGCCTGGCAGCTTCTCTCTTTTATCTCGACTTTGGGTTGGCTAGAGGGATGGAGTAGAGGAAGGTGAACCTTACTTAATAGGGCCCAACAAAAGTATTTAGTAAGAAGCTCACTTTATTTAAAAAATCTGAGTCCTTTGGACTGAAAAGTCAGAGATAGTTTTTGCTGATATTCATCATGAGTATTTTATTTGCATTATTTAGGCTATTTTTTCCACCCATCTTGATGCTCCATGCCATGCTTGACAGCAAATTCTTTAGACCAGAGGTTGGCTGAATTTTGTCCACTGTCTGTTTTTGTAAATAGAGTTTTAATGGAACACAGCCATGCTCACTTGTTTACATGTTGTTTATGGTTGTTTTTATACTACAAAGGCAGAGAGAAGTAGTTGCAACTAAGACTGTATGGTCCACACAGTCTAAAATATTTACTTTCTGACCCTTTACAGGAACAGCTTGCCAACCCTTGCTTTAGGCAGACCAAAAATGTATGGATGCTGCAGGCCAGCTATGAATCTCTGTGTCTAGACTTCAATGAGGAGGAATTTGGACTTGGATGGCAGGACTAGGACATCTTTAAAGGCTCTTCCAAGTCTGCATTTCAAGGATTTAAAAATTCAGCATTATATATATTTTTTCTCATAAATAAAGTGTATGAGGTAGGACCCGGATAGCAGATGTGGACTTGTAACAAATCTTGGAGTGCAATGGCTATGTTAAAAACAGACATTTCTGTTTTGTTAATTCTTACTATGCTGATGCTCAAATATAGCAAACTATGAATCCAGTGCATTAGTTAAATTTTGAACAGTCTCTAAAGGCAGCTAAGGCTGAATACGTGGAAGTGGGCCATGTCTGGTTATATTGACATCAACAAGTATTTGAAAGGAATCAAACTACATAATTGTACCATTTTGCTTGTCGGTATTTGTAACATATTATTTGTGTCTTCTATGAAAACTCCCTCCAGTCATGAATGTTTTATTAATTTATTTGTTGCCCATCAACCTTATGCACCCCGCTATATGAAACAATAGAGGAAATGTGGTCACTACCCTGGAGAACTGTGCTGCTCAGTTTTTGGACTTTCTTCCTATGCCTCAGGACCTGTTGTAATGTTTTGGTTATTTTTTAAAGTATTTCCTAGTAATTAAGATGCATGTCTGAAAAATTATGTATAATGTCAGAGGCCCAAAACCTTGGGATCTGACACTGGCTGGGTTTCTTTTTGCATCCTTGGGAACTTTGGCTGCATTTAAATTAGAAAACTCATCTTTTGTAACTACAGGCTTGTTTTTTTTTTTTTTTTTTTTTTTTTTTTAAGCCTCCTGTATTCTCTGTAGATCTTATTTGGCTCACTGGTTAGTCACCTGGTCTTTTAACTTGGGCCAAGCTTTCTCTGAATACCAGAAGGATTTCAAAAGTAGATGTTTAAAGACATCTGATCCCTGATGTATTGCTTAAAATCATCATCTACACATGTACGTACATAAATATATTTTTAAAATATTAACTTGGTATATTTTTAAGTATTTTCTGTGTTATGAAGTATTCTACATTCAGATTTTTTTCCTATTGAATTTAAAATCAAAACAGATATATGTGAGTCAAACAACAAAAACTGTAAAAATACCTGTAAGGTTTAAAATGATTTGCCTGGGGAGAAGAATATCTTATGATATTGAAAATGGGAAAAAAGTTTTACCTTGGAAGGAAAAAAAGATATCATGCTCGAGGAAAAAAGATGAATTTCCTGCATAGACATTGGGAATGGATTATGGGCATGATCCAGTAGGAGGTCAGAGCTGTCGGCACATCACACTGTGGCACCATTGTGAACTTGTTGATAAGATGTTCTGTAATTGTTCTCAAGTCAGCCAGTTTATGAATATTTTGTCTTCTGCGTCAGCAAAGAGAAGAATTTTCATCACCTATTTCATTAGTATTTCCTTTCTTTTCTTCACCTATAAGTGTCTAACAAAATATTTTATCTTAGGTACCTAATAAGTATATATTGATGAATGACTTCACTGTTTAAATCAGCTCATTGGCATGCTTACTGATGGTAAAAAAAAAAATGAATGAACTTAAAAATTCCGGAGAGAAAATGCATACATTCCAGAATTGTTTAAAAGAGAACTTTTATGATGGTTCTAGATGAATTCATCAAAGTTGATTTCAGATAATAGCAATTTGTCAATAGATGAATTGGCTCTATGACTCATTTGCCCATTTAATGATTCATAATTTTGTTCTGACAAGTAATAAAGTAACAGGAATGTCTGTTTCAGTGAGGCCGCTCAATATACAACTTACTTTGGAGAAAGACAATTTCTTGGGTTTAAAAAAATTCAGATACCAGGTATATCATCCATCTCAATGAATTTTTAAATAGTATAGTGAATTTTAAATAGTATAGTGAAGTGAAACCAATCTCTTGCTTTTCCTGCCTCCTATGATTTACAGATTTTCTTTCTTGACAGGGAGAGAGAGGAGTTGCAGTACAAGTATGGACTAGGAATATTTTTATACATGGATAAGGAGAGGCTTGTATGCCTGTGACTGTGAGTCATGAACTGATATAATGGGAGTGTGAAGATATTCAATGGTTTTAAGCTTGGAATTTTTCAAATGGTTGTGCCAAGAACTACAAAGCAACAAGTTCTTGGTGAATCAATAATGTTGAAAATTGTTTTCTTGGCAAATTGGTTTTTTAATGAATCGTTAGTCAATCACTTACTATTTGACTAATTTTCTTCACACTGGTCTATCTCGTATGAAATAATCTTCCCTCTCCCATGAGAGACCCACTTATCCGGATGCCAAAACCAGTCTTATCTGGAAGCAGGTAAATGAAGCTGCTGCCATATTTCCCAGACCCCATAGCTTTATAATGATAAATTGTTTTATTACATGCAAAGAAAAACAATCTTTTAAAGTGTCTTTTTGGAGAATTAGTTATTGAACATTTCAATGTGGTAACATTTAAAACAAGATTTCATTTTAACCACTAAAATGGCTTAGCCATAACTCCTAATAGAGGTATGGCCTAGAATGTAAAAGAAAGAACTTGGTTGTGTATAAAAGAAAGGGAGAGAAAAGAAGAGTAAATGTAGAAAAATGAGTAAAAATACTGCAGGCTGTAAGAAACAGAAGAAAGATGCCTGAAGACATAAAATTGCATAGGGCTATTAGTCTGGTAGGTGCTTAGGTACATGGGTGTGTATCCTGGTATAAGACAATGAAGGTTAAATGTATCTGCATCTTAAAGATAGAAGGTCCACTCTCCCAAAATATTCAACCTTTTCAAAATATTCAGCATCGTATAGTGGCTAATAGATATAAGTAATTTCCAGGCTTGCTCTGTTGATGTCACCCTGTCCCTGTGTCTTAGCAATTGGAATGGGGATTCAAGGACTGGAAAGCAGGGTATTGGTTCTGACATTCTAATGGCATTGGACAAACTCCTCTCCACTTGTGTTTTCAGTAGTGACAGCCAGATACTAATGGCAAGAGGGTTCTAGAATTGACTGTGTGAATAATGAAAGGTACTAGGGGTCACTGCCAAAATACCAATCTACATTCTTTTCTGTTATCAGGACACTGGCATCCACGGAAAAAAAAAAAAAAGTCTTTGTAGAAAAAACTCAAGTATTATTCTACCAAGTTTCTCTTTGCAACATGTGCAGTGTGCCCAGAGTTTTAAATTGGTCTTTCTATTCTTCAAATAAGAAACTGTTCTTATTTAAAGAACAGTTCTTAGTGTTCTTATTTCAAGTATCAGTGCAGAGCCCAGATTTTTCTCCAACGTGTTTTCCCAACACAACGAAACTAAACTTGAGGTCCTTGGAAATTCTGCTTGGTTTGAGTCTTTATCTTTCCATTTGGTTTTTCTTTTTCCTCCTCTTGTTTTCACTAGATTGAATTCCATTTCTTTCTTCTTTGAAAAAAAAGAGCTACATCAGGCATGGGGATCAGGAAAAGGTTTTTTCACCTCCATGATTTTGGTAGCAATACAGACATCTGGCAGCAAGGAGTATAAAAAACTTCTTTACCTTTTTTACTTTTTTTAAGGAAGCCATTATTTCAGGTAGAGGATATCAACTAACATATTCTTGCAGGCCTTGGGCTCTTTCTTTCAAGACCTCCACTGGTGATCAAACTAAATATTTAAAAGGACATTCCTATAAACAAAAGCATGGTCTGCATTCACAAACCATTTTCAACAAGATCTCTTTCCAGTCAAGACTCTGACCATCTGCTTGCCATCTTATATTTTTTAATATTATTCTGTCAAATACATGCTCTGTCAATGCAGGTAAAGGAATACTCGAAAAATCTGAACATACACAAATCAGTGGGTCCAGATGACATGAATCCAAAAGTCTGGAGGGAATTAGCTAATGCAGACTTGCAAATAAGTGCCCCAAACAGAGCACCTTCACAATAATATTTTATCAAACTGCCCTTCTTTCAGGAAGTACACGGATAGTAAAATAAATACAATCAACATTCCCTTTAACTCTCCTGGCAGAAACTGTTACCTTGGACAAGTTACCATTTACAAGGCTGCACATATGAACTTACTCTAAAAGCAAAGCCAAAAAAAAAAAAAAAAGTATTATATCACCAAGAAAGAGCAAAACAAAACAAAAACAAACAAACAAAAAAGAATTAGTACTTTCTAAAGATTATAGAGCTAGTCTGTAATTTGTTATTGACTAAGAGTACCTTTGAGATCTAAAAAAGGGTTACCAGGCCAGATGTGGTGGCTCACGCCTGTACTCCCAGCACTTTGGGAGGCCATGGTGGCGGACCACTTGAGGTCAGAAGTTTGAGATTAGCCTGGCCAACAGGGTGAAACCCTGTGTCTACCAAAAATACAAAAATTAGTCGGGTGTGTTGGTGGATACCTGTAATACCAGCTACCCGGTGGGCAGAGGCAGGAGAATCGTTGAACCTGGGAGGCGGAGGTTGCAGTGAGCTAAGATCGCACCACAGCACTCAAGCCTGGGTGACAGAGCCAGACTTTGTCTAAAAATAATAAATAAATAAATAAATAAATAAATAAATAAATAAATGGATAGCCACATAGGAGATGTGGCTGAGAGGTTCAAGGGGGACAGTTCAGGACTGTGAGCCAGAATGACCCTGAGTCTGGTCTTATTTCTGCCTGTGCAACCACAGCTGTGGACCTTGCATGGGCAAAAGCTGGGCTGAGCAAGAGAGTATGACAGAAGTAATGCTCCAGGCCTATTCTTCAGAGGACCAGTAACTTTCACCCTGGCCACTTGAAAGCCATCCACCATGTAACAAGTTGAACCACCCTAAGATTGCCATGTTGTGTGGACGTCCAAGCTAGTCATTTCGAGAGAGTGAAGTGGGCGGCGGTGGGGGTGGGGAGGAGAGATAGGGGGAGAGTAGGGAGAAAGCTCTTCTAGCCACCCTGGCATCCTAGTATGGATTCCAGACAAGTAAATAAAGAAGACATCTTGAACATTCCAGCCCCAGAAGATGCCATATGAAGGGGAACAAAAGAACCCAGCCAATATCCAGAACAGAGAGCCCTGCTATATGGCCCCAGTTGAGCTGGCCCCGTTATTCCCAACCGTCCAAATCGCCTCAACTGAGGTCTCAGGTATTGTGAAGCAGAAACAAGCCATCTGTACTGTGCCCTCCTTGAACTCCTGATTCGTAGAACCATGAGCTTAACAAAATGGTTGTTGCCAATGCCAGGGGTATGGGGGAGCAGCGGTTTATGCAGCAAAAGGTAGAACTAACAACTTTTCTTTTACTTTAGGAAACTTTATTCCTTTTATTCCTTGTGTTTCTCTACTTTGTTGTTCCTATTTTCCTTTTTGTTCCTTTATTTATTGCTATTTTTCTCTACTCATTATGCTAAGATAATTAAGCATATTTAAAAATTTATTTTGTTTGCAAATGAGGTGAGTTTTGGTATGCTCTCCTGCCCACCTCCCTGCTTGTATATTATCTTATTTTGTTATTTATTTAAAGACAGGTTCCCTCTCTGTTGCTTGGGCCGGAGTACAGTGAGTGGTGTGATCCTAGCTCACTGAAGTCTCATCATTCATTATTTTAAAATGAAGTGAGTTGTACTTAAAATTTCCTCTCAGAAAACTAGATTAATCAATTCTTATTTTCATGTAGGCACCAATGACCCAAACCTTTAAAAGTGTATATAAATATGAAAAACTGGAAAGCAATAGAATGTCCAACAAAATAACTAAATACAATGCAACTGATTAAAAAATGCTCCACTGACTATATCTGGAGCAGCCATTGCTATCTCTTTGCCTCCCCTCTGAACACTCTCACCTGCTAACCCTGATCCAGTTACAAAAGCCCTACTACTGTTCCTCTAGTGTACCATGTGCACTCTCTTTGCCTGTGCTGTTTCCCTTGCCTGGTAAATTTCAAGAAATGCACACAAGGTACCCTCTTTCTTCTTCGGGTCTCAGGTTATCAATGTAGCCTTTCTTGGCCACTGCACGTATGACATGAGACTCCTCCCCTTCCTAACACACCCTATCTCCCTTGCCCTGCTTGATTTTTCTCTTTAATGCCTCTCACCATCTGCTGTATCATGTATTCACTTATTTATTTATTGTCTTCTCCCACTAGAATATCAGCTCCATGAGGGCTGAGACTATGTGGTCTTGTTCAGGGCCTGTCCCCAGCATCTCTAGTACTGTTTGGCATATGGTAAATATGATCAAGGAAGCATGCTTGACTCCTTGACTCCATGCAGCTGAGATGCAACGGATTTTAACTTCTGTCAAAGCCACTAACAATACGTCATTAAGAGAAAATAACAGGTTACAGAATAGTATGGAGAGTTTATACATATGCTTTGAAAAAACTGTAATAGTCTTGACTGGATGTATAACTAGAAATGAGAAAGGTCCTCATTTTGTCAGCCGGGTATAAAATTGGAGGAAGCATTGGTGCTCTCTCCTGTGTGACAGAACAGTACAGTGTTACTAAGAGAATGGAACAGCCTGGGGTGATGCAGGAAAGGGAAGGGGAGGCAGAACACGGGCTGAGCCAGAAACAGAGGCAGCACTAACTTTCCTACCCATCAGCCGTTTCCTCCTTGCCCTTACCAACAAAATCCTGATGTCATTGAGAGGAACGAGGGACCCAGCCAAAAATACTCACTTTCCTGAACTCCTTGCAGCTAGGAGACCATACGAAAAGCGCTGGCTAATGAGAAGTAAAGCAAAAGTTTCTAAAAAAGCTTTTACTTTTCTGATAAAGGCACTACCGTTTCCTCAGAAAGTTCCTTTGAAACTTTTTGTTCCATTCTCTTAGTAACCCGTGTGCTGTTCCGTTGCCCAGGTTAAAGTATCAAGACTTCCTCCAATTTTATATCCAGATGACAAAATGAGAACCTTCTCTTTTCTAGTTATGCACCCAGTTGAGACTATTACATTTTTTTCAAAGCATGTGTATCAACTCTCCATGCCATTCTGTGACCTGTGCTTCTCTCTCAATTACTGAGGTGGGCACTGCTTCTCTCCTTCCTGCCACAGAAGGATATGAGGCCTGGAGCTGCAGCAGCCATCTTGTGACAAAGAGGCACCAGCTGTGAGGCAGAGGCTTTCATGATAAGAATGGTGAAATGGAACAATAGAAAGAGGCTGGGTCCTGGCCGGGCATGGTGGCTCACACCTGTAATCCCAGCACTTTGGGAGGCCAAGGTGGGCGAATCACGAGGTCAGGAGTTCGAGACCAGCCTGGCCAACATGGTGAAACCCCGTCCTTACTAAAAATACAGAAAATTAGCTGGGCGTGGCGGGTGCCTGTAATCCCAGCTACTCGGGAGACTCAGGCAGGAAAATCGCTTGAACCTGGGAGGCAGAGGTTGCAGTGAACCGAGATCGCACCACTGCACTTCAGCCCGGGAGACAGTGAGGCTCTGTCTCAAAAAAAAAAAAAAAAAAAAAAAAGAAAGAAAGAAAGAAAGAGCCTGCATCCTATGGCTGGGCACAGTAGCTCATGCCTGTAGTCCCAGTACTTTGGGAGGCTGAGGCAGGCCAATCACTTAAGGTCAGGAGTTTGAGACCAGCCTGGTCAACAGGGTGAAACCCCGTCTCTACAAAAATACACACACACACACACACACACACACACAGACAAATTAGCTGGGCATTATGGTGGAAGCCTGTAATCTCAGCTATTTGGGAGGCTGAGGCAGGAGAATTGCTTGAACCCAGGAGGTTGAGGTTGCAGTGAACTGAGATCACGCCATTGCACTCCAGCCTGGGCAACAGAGCAAGACGAAGGAAGGAAGGAAGGAAGGAAGGAAGGAAGGAAGGAAGGAAGGAAGGAAGGAAGGAAGGAAGGGAGGGAGTGAGGGAGGGAGGGAGGGAGGGAGGGAAGTGGGGAAGGAGGGAGGGAGGGAAGGAAGGAAGGAAGGAAGGGAGGGAGGGAGGGAGGGAAGCGGGGAGGGAGGGAGGGAGGGTCCTGAAGCCATCATGGAGCTGCTGCACCATCTTCATGTTATTTCCTCTGGACTTCTCATCGTAGCAGCCAAACGGGATCCTAATAGATACTTTTGGGTTTTTCTCCTTCTTCTGTCAACTTACCATTTTTCTACAAGGACATATGTTATTTATATAGCTAAAACAATCGTGTGTGTGTGTAGGCACGCGTACACATGTATTTGAGGATGGTCGTGAAAAAAACGTTTGGTTAGTCTGAAGCTAAGGCAGGAATTTTTTCTTCCCTTTCCCTCTTATCCCAGAGGAGAGAACTAGATCCCGAATTGTTGGACCAGCCACCGCCTCTTATGATGCTTTGTTTTGTCCAAATACTAGACCCTCTGTGATCTCAAATCCCTTTTAATGAACTGCCCCGGTGAATTGGCCCCTGTGTGAGCCAAAGAGATTTAAGTTTTGTAGCTAATAACCTAGGATAGAAATGAATTGAATTGTCTCCTTCTACTTGGACTTCTGATGGCAAACAGCAGATTAAAATGAATTTGAAGAGAAAACAACATATCTCTTAGGCTTGGAGCAAAACTGCGTTAATCTGAAATTCTCTGCTCCCATTTTTGCCTAGGCTGAGCCTAATTTCTGCTTCTTGCCTGTCTTAGGGGAGATCCTTCATGCAGAATCAACCTCTCCGTAAGAGAAGAGTTGCAGATGATGCAGCCTGTATATCTCTCAGCTCCTCCTATTGCAATGTCTCTTCTCCGCATCACAGCCCAGTATTGGATCCAAATTCTTCCTGCCTGTGGCACCTAATCCACTATATCTCCTGGACCCTGCCTCTTCCTCCTGTTCACATTATTGAAATTTGAGGGGGCCCACACTGCTTTCTCCCACTTAAATTCTGGACCTAGTAAGAAATAAGACAGAAGAGTAAGGCAGAGAGGAATACAAAATACATTTGTACTGATGATGCTGATGTTGGCCAATGTTTCCCCTATCAGCAAGTTGGCTTGCAGAATGAGACAGACTGACCAACCCAGTCGGAGGCTGCATTTGGCAACCATAAATCCTCCCTGGAGAGGAGGTCTGTCCTTGCAAAATTTGTAACATGAAAAAGTAAGGCAATATGCTGTATTCTCGTAAATCAGCAGCTCCCAGAAATAAAATGAAGAGGAAGGGCTGGTCAATGCATGCCCAGTTTTTTTCCAAACCCATCAGTCAGACCGAGTCACTCTTTTTCCTGGCTCAGGCCTCTGCTTAGTTCACTCCTTGCCTTACCCAGTCCATCCAGGCCAAAGCTTTCCTGCCCTCCCCTTGCTTCACCCCCAGACAACATCCTCCACATGTCCATCTCCTGCTCCCTGCATGAAGCCACCCCAGTGCAAGGTGGCAGATGCTCCAACTCTCCTTTCTACTCTTCCATAAACAACGGTTTAATCTCTTCTATCTGTCTCAGTTACCTGTATGCCCTTTGTATCACTTGGGTCTCAGTCTGACGCTCTTACTCTAGAGAAATACTCTGGATTGGGAACATGTGAAAAGACATATAGAGTCCCCTCACTCAGCTCTGACTTCTAGAACTATGGAGAAGAAAGTAGTCTTTTTCTATAGTGTTAGAAAAAGAAAGTCCACTTTCAGCTTCAGGAAAAGGGCACAGGCTTTGGCACAAAACATACTTTAGTTCCCAATCTGGTTCTTCCATCTTCTTGCTCTCACATGTAGTACACTTGGTTTAACTTAAGATTTGGTATCTTTGAGAATGGAGTATATTCATATCATGGCTACCATGCAGAACATCTTTTATAAATATTCCTGGGACAATACCCAACACACAGGAGATAATCAAGAAATACTGGTTTCCGTCTTCCATATCCAACCTAATGGTAGAAAAGTTTCTCTTCTCAAGTTTTATGTGCTCATTTTCTAGTCTTCAGGTCAGCCTAGTCTTTGGATTAGTCTATCCTCTCCCATCTTAGGATGATACATCTAAGTTTTAAAAAGATATTTCCTATTTCTTTCCAGATTCTCTGCTGAAGCCAAGCATGATCCAAAGGCAAAAACTTTCTCATAGTCCACAGTTAACGTGGCTGCTACAGGATACAATGAAAACCCTTAGGGACAGTGATTGTTCTTCCAAGGCCCATCTGCTGACCCTGATGTGAAGAGGCATTTCGTATACCTAACCTAATGAACATCAAACAACATAACTTAGCCTAGCTTATTTTAAACAAGCTCAGAATACTTACATTAGCCTACAATTCGATAAAATCCTCTAACTTAGAGCCTATTTTATGGTAAGTGTTAAATATCTCATGCAATTTACGGAATGTTGTACTGAAAGTGAAAAACAGAATGGTTGCATGGGTAGCGTCTTAAAGTAGAAAAATCGTACATCAAACCATCTGCAACCACCTGTAGTCTCGAGCACTCATCATAGGACTGTCTGCACTCCATGACACTCATCCCAAGCTAGTATGATTACTTGTCTGTGAATGGACTTTTCAAAAGTATCCCCATAAGTTATTCTTTGAATGCCCAGCACACCAACCTAGGCTCAGGGACACTGGGCTTTAAGTAATGTTTACCAATGAATGAATGAATGAACAAAGGCCATATAACTGATTCAAAAGACTCTTTATATAAAAGCATCATGAAAAAGTATTGTTACCATGATTGTTTTCTATAAGTCAATTTTATGTAAAATAATAATTTCCTCCAATATAACACAGGGAGGATTCCCTTTAGACAATAGCCATGCATGTCATAGATTTTTCTTTCTTGTCAGGCTCTAAAGACATCTAGTCACTTCTATTGGCACTGTTTGGTCTGTGAAGGATGTCTCAAGTGAATTTGTGTCCTTAAAGTAGTGTTTTCCTCTCAGCTACTTGGGAGGCTGAGTTGGGAGGATCACCTGAGCCCAGGGAGGTTGAGGCTGCAGTGAACTGTGATCGTGCCACTGCACTCCAGCCTGGGTGACAGAATGAGATCTTGTCTCAAATAAATAAATAAATAATGTTTTTTCATTGATTTATGTCATAATTTCTGAGATATTTTGATTTTATTCTAATAAAATGACTTTAGTTTCAAAGTTTGCCTATCTCCTGAGGAGTTACCATTCAGAATCTTTTTGTAATGTAAATTCTCACCCCCTAATTTATATGTTGTCAAGTTTGGGTTTCAGTATACTGTATTTGGCTCTCTTAAAGCAGGGCACACCTGAATTAGCTTTTGCGATAAAAGGAAGGCAAAGAAAATTGATTGTGAGCAAAACATCTGATATAGTTTTACTTGCAAAGTTCAAATTTTCTGAATGGGATCAAGATGGCATAGTTTGAAATGTGGCTGAAATGTCTACCTGAAAGCAATGGTGGTGAAGTTCTTATACAATATTTGCTGGCGTGTTTCTCCTTAGGTATTTCCACATATGTACACATACACTGGGGAAAGCAAATGAACTTCCCTTTCTCTTTCCTAGAATCATTACCATCCCATACTTGTTATACGAAAATGGCCTCTCATTCTTGGATCCATTTATTTATGTAGATTTTGCTTTGACTTTACCAAACAAGAAAAAGAGCTGAATTTAAGTAGCAATGAAATTCTGCTTGCTGCTACGAGAGGGACTGTCCTCAAAGATCTCTTCTCTTGCCACCCCACCTTCCAGTTATGCTTTGTCCTTTAACCCACATAACAAAACTTTATCTAGCACTGGCTAAGGGTTAGGCACTATGGTAAGTGAAGGGGATGCTGTCCCTCCCCTCACCGAGCTTATTATCCAAGGGATGTTTTGATGAAAATAACCAGTCATATCAGGGAATAAAGCCAATTACAGCATCCAGATCAGAAACTGGCCTCAATTAAAAGTGATACTGATGGCCGGGCGTGGTGGCTCATGCCTGTAATCCCAGCACTTTGGGAGGCTGAGGTGGGCGGATCATGAGGTCAGGAGATCGAGACCATCCTGGCTAACACAGTGAAACCCTGTCTCTACTAAAAATACAAAAAAAATTAGCCGGGCGTGGTGGCGGGTGCCTGTAGCCCCAGTTGCTGGGGAGGCTGAGGCAGGAGAATGGTGTGAACCTGGGAGGCGGAGCTTGCAGTGAGCCGAGATCACGCTACTGCACTCCAGCCTGGGCAACACAGCAAGACTCCGTCTCAAAAAAAAAAAAAAAAGTGATACTGATAAGAATATCAAAAATGTATCAAAACTGATATTCATCCTATATTTTGCCCACATTTATCTTCCTAGAATGTTTTTTCCACGGTGCTGGATTTACCCCTTGGAGCCACACACAATAACGCTTATCTGTGTTCTGCAAGATGTTTCAGGTTTTAAAAAACAGCCACTATCTCCCCCTGAGTGATCTCTCCTTTAAGGCCAAGTAGATCCTGCTCCTTCAACACTGTGATATAACTGAATTTTTTTTGGAGACAGAGTCTTTCTCACTTTGTCACTCAGGCTGGAGTGCAGTGGTGAGATCATAGCTCATTGCAGCCTCTACCTCCAAGGCTTGAGTGATCTTTCTTCCTCAGCCTCCTGAGTAGCCGGGGACACAGGTATGCACCAGCATGCCTGGCTAAATGTTTTATTTTGTTATTTTGTAGAACCAAGGCATCTCACTTTGTTGCCCAAGCTGATCTGAACTCCTGGGCTCAAGAGATCCTCCCACCTCAGTCTCCCAAAGTCCTGGGATTACAAATGTGAGCCACCATACCTGGCCTGACAACTGTGAATTCCCTCAAACTTCTGTACTTAGGTAACTAACCTCTGTAGCTAGATTTTGCAACAAGTGACCAAAAACCTAACATCAAGTGGTTTAAACAGTATAGGAGTATATTTCTCTGCATAAAATTTCAGGTAGGTGATTTACCTCCAGTGTGGTGTTCCATAATATGACAGACCCAGGCTCTGGCCAGCTTGTTGCTCTCCCATACCTGACTTGCATCTTAGGATCCAAGTGGTAGCACCCACGTTCTAAGCAGCAGGGTAGAGGAAGGGGAAAAAAGAAGGGCAAAACAGTGGATGGATGCACGCTGTCCCTTAGGAAATATGTCCAGAAGCGGCCACTCTGCTTCTGTTTCGTTGATCTTAGCCACATGCCTGCACCCACATGGAAGGGAAATTGGGAAATGAACTGTGTTCTAGGGAGCCATATGCCTTCCTAAAACTTGGAGGAACTGCTGCTTTAGAAGAAAGGGACATGCATATTGAAGGCAATCTGCTTTACTTACCACACTCTCTCCTTGTGCTCTTTGGTCTCTCATGAAGGGCTGTGGCCAATATGTCACTGCTTTTTTTTCCTAAATGAAAGATATCACACTGTAAAAATAGCAATTTTATTTCATCATATACAGATGCAGGGAAATCCTTGTACTTTTCTAAATCAAATTAAATCTAATCTTGTGCCTTGTCTCACCATGCTAATGAAAAATTCAATGTCCTTTATTCAGTATTGCTTCTTTAAGGTCACGTGAAAGTAGGATTGAGGTTGAGAAGGTACTATGTGGGTCCTGGAAATTGAGGAATGTGCCTCTTATCTTCAGGCCATCATAATCCCCTAAGAGAGGTTCATTGTCCAAGTCCTGTGTGGTCCATGTGAAAACAGGAGACCCTGCTCTTTTCACTCCAGGCTTGGGCTTTAGAGTCTTTGTCAAAGCTAAAATGCAACCCTTGATGCTGGGTGCACAGCTTTCCTCAGTGCACTGTGCAGTCATTTCTTTCCAGGATCCTGTGACTTCCCTAGGGTGCTGTAAAGCAAAGATCCCTCCATTCCCTTCTCAGGTTTGCAGAATCTCTTTCTTCCCGGGACCAGCCTTTTCTGACTTTACCCTCCAAGCATATTCTTTGATTTTTCCAAGTCTGGATCAGCCCAACATCATTTCCCCTCAGAAGACTTAAAGAAAATAATTTTTGCCTTTTTTTGAAGTACTGTGGTAGAAGGAGATTCTGGCATCTGTCAGTTTTTGTGGTTGCTGTTTCACGTTTGTGTCTTGTTTTGTTTACTCTAACCCTGGTATAATTCATTTATTAATGTAGTCTCAAATCAGTTGGATCATTTTCATAATCATGTTATATTGCTGACCAGTATCAGGAACTGAGCTCCTCTGCTAGTAACAGATATTCAACTAGAGGAATAACTAGTTAAGAGCTTATTTTTCATATAAAGAAATTCCAGAGTTGGAACAGAAGCTCCAGAATGTCATCAGGGACTCACTGCTCCCTTGCCTTCCTCCTCTGTCACCCTTATTCATGTCCATCATCAGTGACACAATGTGGCTGCTAGAGCTCCAGCCATTACATCTGTGTTCCAGGCAGGAAGAACGAGAGGGGCAAGAACAAAAGAGACACACCTCCCCGATGAGTAAATACCCTTTAAATAGCTATCTTTAAGCTTATGTGCAAATAATTCCATTTAAATCTCATGGCCAAACCTTTCTTCACAGGATGCTGGAAAATACAGTTCTAGCACATTGCTGCTCCAAATAAAATCTAGATTTTATCATCAAGGGAGCAGGGAAAATGAAAATCTATAAGCAACACAATTTCTATATACTGCATATTATTGCTTACTCATGTGTCTATCTCTTGGTTCATACAGTTAGCTATTAATATTTGCACCCAAGCAAAGAACTCAATTTTGTCTTATTACTATTGAATTCCCATTGCAGCCTATGAACATATTTTAAAATCCAACATATTCATTATTCTTTGCAGCTAAGTCACCTATACATGTGATTTAAGTGAGCCAGCTGCTAAAAAGCTGTTTCTGACTTTATACCAGTTGGTGAAGTGATGAAGAGATGGTAATAATCCCATTTCCAAACATTTTCCTCTGATGCCTTCAGCTTCAAAGATTTCCATCTCTTATTTCATAACTTTGAGATCTGTTTGAACAATCTTTGCTTTTTATTTTTGCAGGGACATCTATTGCTGGAGAGATGCAGGGTTTTTGTTGTTGTTGTTGTTGTTGTTGTTGTTGTCGTCGTCTTTTTTTTTTTTTAGAGATGAGGTCTGGCTCTGTCACCCAGGCTGGAATGCAGTGGTGCTATCATAGCTCACTGCAGCCTAGACCTCTGCGGTCAAGTGGAGATGCAGTTTTTATTTCAGAAAAACGAAGAAAAACAAAACAAAACAAACAAACAAACAAAAACAAATTTCCAGTTCATCCTCCCTTTCTTTCATTTTATTAAGTATAGTTATGTTATTAAAGTGTTACCTACATTCATTTTCTCCTTCAGAAAATCTTTTACCTAAATTAAGAAATCATTCCATGATGTATACCTATAACAAAACATCACACTCTACTCCATAAATAAAATTAAATATGTATATAAAAGATAAAATTATTATAGAATTTTGACCAAAAAAATAGTTCTAAACATCATGTAACAAGCATAATACCAATTCTTTACATCAGAAAATTGGCATAAGATACAAAATTGTGACTAGTTTTCTTTGACTAATACTTTAATAATGTTTAATCAAAATTTTGAAAAAAAAAAGAAAACCCTTTTAACTTTTCTTCTTGCCAAACGTTTTGTATCAGCCTGATTGCCTCTCTGACTCATTACACATAATTGAGTGATTCTTAAAAGACAAATAAAACCACAACAAAAGAAACTTTAAAAATAACAGAAGAATTATTTCTGCAGTATTAACTTTGCCTTGTCAATTATCAAGTCCTCTCCCCTTTTTGAGAGCTGTGGAGTAATCTTTCTAAATAAATATACCTTTTCTTTCCATTAGAAATTTTAGTCAGACATATAATCCTCTGGGTAGGAAGATTTGTTCAGAATTTTTTTTAATTGAAAGTTGAGTCATTGTGCCATTGACCTTGTTTCTGATTTCAAGCTGTTGTTGTTGTTGTTGTTGTTGTTTTACTTTTATTTTAAGCTCAGGGGTACAAGTGCAGGTTTGTTACACAGGTAAATTTGTGTCATGAGGGTTTGTTGGTGCAGATTACTTCGTCACCCAGGCATCAAGCCTAGTACCCATTAGTTACTTCTCCTGATCCTCTCCCTCCTCTCTCACTCCACCCTCTGATAGGCCCCAGTGTGTGTTCTTCCCTTCTGCTAGCTTTTTTAAAAATGTGGAAATAATGACATTGCAACAACAACAACAAAGGATTATTTTTTAACTTAAAACTAACATCAAATAGTGAGAGAAATAGATCATCATCACTAATTCCAGCTCCCGCTTTCTTGAATCCTTATTCACAAAATATTCTTTCAGCTCCTTTTCTCTCTCAATGGAAATTGATGGTCCTTTGCAACATTTTAAAATCTGTGCACTCTCGTTGAAGGTAAAGGGGCCCAGCCTTCTCCCCGAGGGGAAAGGAAATTCTTTGCATTCCTTCCTGATGAATCAGACATGCACAGACACACACACACACACACACACACACAGAGTCCTTGATTTATCGGAGGCTCTTTGGTGGGATGTTATGTTACAAGCTGAGATTCCCAGTCATGAGCTCGACCACTTATTCACTGCGTGCATTTGGGTACGTTGGAAACCTTTGTGAGTCTCAGTTTCCTCACCTGTTAAATGGGGATAATAATATCATCCATGCAGGATTTTTAGGGTTAAGGGGATAACATGAGACGCATCTGACACAGATTTTGAAATCCTCACTAAGGATGGAATAAGTAAGATGAGTTCATCATCCTTTTTAACTTTCTGCATTTCATTGTTATTGCACAAAGTTGAATATCACAGTTTGTAACATGCTGCTCTGAAACTTATAAGAAACATTGAACTGACCAGGAGTACCTGCATGCTGTGAGGCATACATTCGGTGGCAAGAACTAGAGAAAGCATTTATTGAATGAATTTCATGTGCCAAATACTGTCCAGATGTTAGTACTTTTATTTTTTCAGAGCGTCTCTGAGGGAGCAGTATTGTCCTAATCTGGAGGAACATGAGGCACAGAGAGGTTTAAGTCACAAAGCTAATCCATGGCCAGCTGAGAGTTGATTCTCTGTGTGCAGGAGGCTTGTGCCCTGTGGAAGCGGAATTCTAAGACAGATCCCAAGATTCCCACTCCTCGGTGTCTGTGTCCTGTGTGATCCCATTCCTTTGAGTGTGGGTGGGACTTTTTAATATGATGGGATAACCACTCCTGTCATTACATTCTGGCAGAAGTTAGGAAGATTCTCCTGCTGGCTTTGAAGAAAACAGCTGCCTTGAGAGGACCAGGTGGCTAGGGCCTGAGGGCGATCTCTGGGAGCTGACAGTGACCCCTGCCAACAGCTGGCACAAACCTGGGACCTCAGTCCTACAACCACAGGTTACTGAATTCTACCAACATTGTGAATGAACTTGGAAGAGGACCCTGAGCTCCAGCCGAGAGCCACAGCATGGCTAACATCTTGATTTCAGTCTTGTGAGATCCTGAGCAGAGAACCTGGGATTGCCATGCCAGAAAGTGTGAAATAATAAATGGGTATTGTTGTAAGCTGCTGAAATTGTGGGAATTTGTTACACTGCAAAAGAAAACTAATACGTCCCCTTTCTACCAGGCTCTTCTTGATACACACTCAGGTGATAGCAAATTCAGCTTCTATATGGTCTTCCATCAGATACTGGCCCAGAATGCTGGGGCAATACCTTTTTTTTTTTTTTTTTTTTTTTTTTTTTGAGATGGAGTCTCACTGTGTCGCCCAGGCTGGAGTGCAGTGGCCAGATCTCAGCTCACTGCAAGCTCCGCCTCCCGGGTTTACGCCATTCTCCTGCCTCAGCCTCCCAAGTAGCTGGGACTACAGGTGCCCACCACCTCGCCCGGCTAATTTTTTGTATTTTTTAGTACAGACGGGGTTTCACCGTGTTAGCCAGGATGGTCTCGATCTCCTGACCTCGTGATCCACCCGTCTCGGCCTCCCAAAGTGCTGGGGCAATACCTTTTTAAAGAGGAACTAATAATGCTTGTCTTTCCTACCTGAAAGAGTAGCTGGGAAGTATATCTGAAATGGTGAACACAAACGTTCCTATGGAATACAAAGTGCTATACAGCAGTGATTCTATTAGTCCATTCTCACACTGCTATAAAGAACTACCTGAGACTGGGAACTTCATGGAGAAAAGAGGGTTGATTGACTCACAGTTCTGCAGGCTGTACAGGAAGGATGGCTGGGGACGCCTCAGGAAACTTACAATCATGGCCAAAGGTGAAGGGGAAGCAGACACATCTTACCATGGTGGAGAAGGAAAGAGAGAAAGAACGAGGGGGGAGGTGCCACACACTTTTAAACCTTCAGATCTTGTGAGGACTCACTCACTATCAGGAGAACAGCATGAGGAAATCCATCCCCAGGATCCAATCACCTCCCACCAGGTTCCTCCCCCAACATTGGGAATTACAATTCAACATGAGATTTATGTGGGGACACAGAGCCAAGCATAGCAGTGATATTCAAAATGTTAAATAACCAGTTCAGTGCAAGGGGCAACTGATCAAAAAGGATATGGTCACATCGATTACCTGGAACTATTTCTTATAGGGCAGATGTAAAAGATATTTCCAGGTTCAAATATTGATGTATGAAAGTCTGGGGCATGGTCAGGCCAGGGGGAGGTCAAGTTCATAAAGGAAGCTCCTCCATCAACATTCTCCTCTATATGTCTCGAAGTTTTGCCTTCACACCTATTTTCTTTAAATTCTCTCATATTTTCAACAAACTTCACATCAACATATCGTTCTAAAATTTGTGAAAAATACTCCACTTTTAGAGAATGTGTTCTAAATGTTTGTGCTCTCCCCAGTTCTGAGAAACAATGGTACCACTAGCTCTTCCCTGAGTCTGCTCAAGAAAAACAAAATAGAGAGATTATTTAGTGCTGAAATGTATACTATTGAATGAGAAATGAGAGGTTGTTTCTTTTGAAGTGTCATTTACATTGATTCGATTTGACTGTATAGATGCAAATTTTGACCTTCAACATCTACCTTTTTCCTGCAGATATTTTGCTTTTTTTCCCTGCAGGTATTTTTGTATTGTTTCCTAGGCTCAAGCTGCCCAAAGTGTCTCAGTTGCTTTAGTAGCCTAATTGTGCAGTGGCATATTTAAAAGTCATTATTTTCATCATCTATTAAATGTAGCCCAGAACAGTTTAAAAAATTGGGTGAGGCATTTTTGCAAAAGCATTTATGATGTGGGCTGCCAAGGAATGTGCAGCTGCAGGAGCTTCTTTCTCTAATCTCGGATTTTTACTTGAAAATGTATTAAGGGTGGATACCTGTGAAGAGGAACCAATTTGATCTCCCAAGAATTGCATGCATTGGAGAGTGAGACACACCTTGTTAGAACATGCTGACTCTATTGATCCCAGGAAGTGTTAGTTGTTACAAAATAGCCCTTTTATATTGAAACAACTGCTTTACCTTGGATAGCATCTGTTATCTTGCTAGTTCTTAACATCTTTGAAGAGTGGATCCTGAGCAGCGGTGAACTGGTAAGTGTTTAATAACAGGCCTAGAGGTAGGGAGAACCTGATTTGTTGCACTTGCCAATTTCCTTGGTGTAAATACTCCTACTATAACCAATTTCAAGCTATCAAAGTTAGGTCACTGAATGCAGAGTTGGGAAAAAATGTGCAGTGGTACACCATCACATAATTTTTTTTTTTTTTTTATCATACAGATACAATAGAAGTAAATAATCCCAAGAGTAAAGGTAACAGTAAAATGGAGTGAAATAATTAGGAAATGATGATCTTTGACAATTTGTTACCTTTCTTTGTAATACAATTTATTTAATTGGAATTTTGTGTCATTTAAACTTCAATAATGGCCATGGTTAACAACCAGCTCCAGTACACCACTGAGCCTGAGTCAAGAGTATTAACTAATGTTGCTGGATGATAATAACACTGAAGTCATTCTGCTTTATTTTTGATGGAGGCACCAAAAATCCAAGAATAAGGCAAGACATTCCAAGTACCCCATATTAAAGGAGTGCTAGGCCACTTGTGTGGGACTTGCAAAGGCGATGACCAAGTTGGTCAGCATCATCTTCCAGTTGAGTTGGAAGAGGTCGGGAGAGAATTTCCATGGGAAAAAATTATTGGATTGTACTTCAATACAAGTAACAGGAACTTCAAGAGGACCGCTCAGAAAACTTACATGTGCCACTTGGAGTGCAGGAACATAAGGACTCGGTCTGAGACCCAATAAGAACAGTAAGGGTAAAGTCTATGGCTGTGACCACAGCACTATGTCTGGTCACAGAATAAGGAAGCCAGCAGTGGGAGCAAACTTCACCTTCATTGATTGCGAGCAAAGGAAGATCAGGTCAAAGGGAGCCAGCATGGGGCTGCCTTAAAAGGGATCCTACCCCATAGGCTAAGTGATCTAGCAGAACAATGGGACCCTAACAATGGAGTAAGCACCCAAAAGTCCTCCAAAGGGACAATGTTAATCAGACAGCTATGTCAAGATGGTGGCAGTCAGAGACCTCTGGTCAAGGATCACTAAGGAGGCAGCAATAGCCTTGCCTGAGAGAAAGAACCACCTTTAGAGCATCTGCCTTCCTAGGGGCACCAACACCATGTTGCAGCTCCTCCTTTCATCTCCTCTGTACCTTGAGGTACCCTCCAAGGGTCAGAAACACCAGCTAGAGGGAAGAGGTGGGGAGAAAGGAAGTGAAGAAGGGGAGTAAAATAGCAATGCCCATGACCCACTAAAGTTTACATGGAAAGCTCTAAATTGAATAAAGTTTGGTTACAGTGTGCTGGACTTTGTGATGATTACACTGGATCATTTTAAATGCTCAAATGAAGGAATTATTTGTTTATTACCCAAGAACAATGGGAAAAACTAGAGAAATTGCCCAATATTCCATCTGGGGGAGGGGAGGGAAGCAATCCAGAAATCAAATTTGCAGAGCAGTGTACAAACAAAGGTAGAAGTTTGGATTCTCCTTATAACCTATTGATGCAAAATCAGTCAATAAACCAAATACAACTGTATTTTTGGAAGATTTTCTTAATGCACTAAGTACTTTAAAACCCTTACCTGGCCAGGTGCGGTGGCTCATGCCTGTAATCCCAACACTTTGGGAAACTGAGGCTGGAAGATAGCTTGAGGCCAGGAGGTCAAGACCAGCCTGGGCAACATAGCAAGACCCTGTGTCTTAAAGAAAAAAAAAAAAGAGAAAAGAAACAAAAGAGAAAAAAAACAACCCTAACCAATTGCTACTTAAATGAAAGATGAAGATAAGTATAGGGCCTTTTCAAGTGAAAACTGCAATAAGAACTTAGAAACATTTTTTGGAATTAAATATAAATATTCCACAAGGAATCTTGTGATTGAGTGCCAAACTTGTCCTCCTCAATTCCAACTCATAAATCTTCCCAAAAAGATAATAGAAAAGATAAGCTGCCTTATGAAAGTTAGAGTGAACATCACTTCCAATAGGCTGTCTAAATACTAACATAGTAAGGAGCTAAAAATTATTTTGATAATTATTTACATAATATTTTTCAACTACAGAACACCAAACAACTGCTTTCTTCTAAATTACCAAACTTACTTTTTGTTTGGAACTGTAGAAAGTACACAGCCACCAAATTCTTGTTAAAAGGTATTTCAACTTTTACCTACTCAATTTCATGAATGTAAAAGTAATTGCAGAGTGGTGGGTTATTTTGGGGGATGGGCTGGGAGTAAGTGTAAAAACTCTCAAGTTCCATGAAACAGCCTTATGTCTGTTCCAATTCACTACTAGAAATTATATGTGCAACAATGACTGAGCCCAGAAAAGTCAATGAGGTTACTAGGCAAGGAGGCCACACACTCTCTTTCCAAGAGGGGTAGGTTACCAGGCGGCAGCCTCTACTCAGACCGTATTGTCTAAAGAAAGAAGCAGTTTTCTTTTAACAGTCATGCAGCAAAAGAAGCAAAAAAGAGGACAGAGGAAAAATGATACAACACCGTTAGGTCCCTTTCAATTTGCAAATCCTGTGTTCTGTGATGGACATGCAGACTTAAATGCTCATGGGGACTGGGAAAATTGAAAAAAGGAAAAGGAAAGCAGGCAGTTATGAGAAAAGACTACAACACAAACACTGCAGTAAACAGCTTTTGGCACTCCGTCAGTGTCAGGGAGCAACAGGGAGCGAGGAGGAGTGCGGTGAACTAGATGATGCCGCAGTCAGTGCTTGCTGACTGTGCCAAGTGACAAAGCGAATCCAGCAGCTACGGTCATCCAAGTTTTGTAACGCCCTGGTTTTTTAAATGTTGCCAACTAATTTTAAAAATTGAAAACACTGTGTTGACTAAATCAAACATGGGGGCTCCATGAGCTGTGGTATGTTACCAAAGTACTTTTCATCCAATATTAATAATAATAAAAATAATTCAATACTGTTCAGATTCTTTTATAGTGCTTACTAGTGCCTGGAACTAAGTTCTTTACATGTACTAACTCTTTTAATTCAGACAAATACATAACATCATATTAAGCAAGAGTCCAATGTAAATTTCATGACCAAGTATATCGATTTCAGTTGTATATTTGGGGGCCAGAGAAAGGACCACTGGAGGAGGGGTGGTCTGCTGTCCCAGTGGACCCAAACCAGGACCCCATTTCACACTTGGCCCCCATATGACCACATGCTAACCAGGAGACAAGGCAATGCTTTGGGTCCCTGCACTTCAGTGTCCCCGTTCTCTAGTAAATGGCCATAAGCTTCTTCAGGGAAGGAAAGGGGAGTCATTACTGTGTTCATTTGCTAAGCTACTGAAGGGTCTTCCCTCCTGGGGACTTTGCTTCTTCAGTCACTGAGTACCAGGTTGAAAAACTGGCTTAGGTTCAGAAACATTTTGCTGGGGTGACTGCCCTCAGCCTCCTGACCATTCATCCTTCAGTTCTTTTGATTTTATGGATTGAGCAGCACCCTTGCTAGCTGCTCATCTATTTTGCCATCAGGGACACTATATTCCACTAACAATTCTGTAAGATTCTTGTTAGAGACCCCTCCCTCTGCCTTTATGATGTTACCCTGATTGGATCATCATGTCCACCTCATGGTCTTATCACCCCCATTGCTATCAGGAATGGCATCTCCTACCATCAACCCTAACCTACAGGGCACAGCCACCACTGAACTTCCTAGGGATGCTGTTGCCCCTCTTAATGGCATAACTCTTGTTGCTTGGCAAATGGTGCTTCACTTCCTCCCAAGCCTCCTGCGGATCAAGGGACTCTGGTGGTTGTCTGACCTTACACAGTATACTCACTCCAATATGTCAATTTCTTTGGCTTTGAAACCCCTTCTCATGCCATCTGTCATGGCAATTCTGGCAGGTATACACATGTCTGCTTAGTGCTCTGTTACTTTTTCTAGGAATCATCTTAGTAGTATATTTGTGTCATTCCCAGGGTCCTTGCCAAGGTTTTTAATTCTATATCCTGGGTAAATTCTCATTTCACCACTGTTGATCAAGCATTCACAGAATCCAGACCTGTGGACCCTCATCTGGCTCCTGCCAGTTTGCCAGCTCTTTGGAGTCTAGTCCCTTTCCTCTTATGTCAGGTTCAACACATCATCGGCTGGGTTATACTGTGAGGGAATCCTAGCTATGGGCCCAGCAAAGAACAAGGAAATGTGCTAGTCCTTAACTGGGAAGAGTATGCCCCTTGTTCAGGCTCAGTAGGCTCAGGGAGGTCTGTGAATTCCCTTCCTTCCTTCCTTCCTTCCTTCCTTCCTTCCTTCCTTCCTTCCTTCCTTCCTTCCTACCCTTCGTTTTTCTTTCATTCTTTCTTTTGTTCTTTCTTTCTTTCTTTTTTTTTTTTTTGGATACAGAATTTTGCTGGGTTACCTAGGCTGACGTGCAGAAATGCGATCACAGCTCACTGCAGCCTCAACCTCACGGGCTTAAGTGATCTTCCCACTTCAGCCTCTCAGTAGCTGGGACCACAGGTGCGTGCCACCATGCCTGCCTAAGTTTGTTTATTTTTTGTAGGGATGAGGTCTCATTATGTTGTCCAGCCTGGTCTTGAACACCTGGGTTCAAGTGATTCTCCCATCTTGGCCTCCCAAAGTTCTAGGATTTACAGGCATGAGCCACCGCGCCTAGCCGTCTGTGAATTCGTGTTTCTCATGCACACTAATCCAGATGTCCCATCCATGTGCCAGAGTCACTCCCCTGCTCCCACCCAGTCAGGGCCCTGACCTTGGCATAAGGGATCTGCCGTGCTTGAGAGCTTAACCTTTTGAGCTCTGCTACTATAGGGACAAAGTTCTGCATGTGAACCTCAGCTTTCTCTGCCTTCACTCCACAAGGTGAGAGCCTCTCTGTGCTACCAAAGACACTCTTTTTGGCTTTCACATTTAGCTTTTAGTCAATTTTAACTTTTTTGTCAGCTAGTCATTTTTGTTTTTTTGTCATAATTTTTTTTTTTCCAGAGCTTTAATCATGCTTAGGAATGGCAAACCAATTCCATCAGCCTCTAGTTACTTTTTCCCACACCTTTCTCAAACTCCACACCAGGTAATACTTTCACTTCCATGGGTCACCAGTAAGTACCTCATCCCAGTTCACCGCTGGCAGAAGTATTAACCATTGCATTGCTACTTTGTACCAGAGATTGCCTGGCCACCACCTACCCCAGTGATAGGATTTGAATTGCCAGTCAAGAGCTCCAAATTCACCCCAGGATCTGTCTTCTTAACCATTCCTGATGCCAGTTGTCACTGGTTGAGTTCCCCAGGAGGCAGCCTATGAAATGGAAATTAGAAGTCAAGTGTATTATGAAGCCTCTAAGGATCTCTACCTGCAGAAGAGAAGAGGCAAAAGCAGGATTGCACAGAGGGAGAATCAAGCTGTGATGCAGTCTTAGCCAACACTGCAGCTGACTCCATAGGGATCTCTAAGGCTGGGATGACCTCTGTAGCTGTGTTGTCCTGAGCTGGGGTGAGAGGTCGGCCTTTCTACCCCAAACGGATCAGTCATCGGATGCAAGCATCTTGGAAAAGGGGCATGACCTTGGGTGAGGCAGCTGTCTTCAGCCAACACAATCCCCATAGAGAGCTGACAGCTGAGGGCTCTGTGCTGGCAGTGCTCCCAGCAGCTGGGAGAGTATGTCCTTCATCCCTGAAAGGGGTTCTGGGTGGTGCATCCTAGTGTCCACCACACCCGGTATTCAAGGCTCTCTTAGCCAGATATTCCTGGCTTGGTGAATCACTTTCTGCAAAGGTGAATATTAACATTAAACATTTGCAGATAATAGCTAAATAATACTGTGGTCCTGGATTTTACTCCCCAGGTAATTAACTTTAGAGCCTCATCTCCCAGGACCCTCTGTCGTTCTTGGTATTCCCTATTCACACCAATGTTCTCTAAACCCACAACTCAGGGACGGGACTCTGTGCCTTTGGGAACACCGGGTCCTAAGGCTGAAATTGCCTTTCTTCCTTGTCCCTCTGGCTAACTTCTGGTTACCTTTTAATGCCTGCCTCAAATGTTACCTCCACTGTGACACTTTCATCTAGTTCCCAATTATAGCTATTTGCAACTTTCCTTTTGCTCCTACAAGCATGTGATAGTATAGGACTTAGCGGGGCATATTCTTAACACTATGAGCTAAACTTCGCAGCTAGACTTCACCTTGACTGAAATCTTATTTCTGACATTTAGTAGTTGTGGAACTTCGAGTAAGTTATTTACCTTATCCCAGCCTCAGTTTTCTTATCTGTAAAAGAGGGATGTATCTCATTAGTGTTATTGTGGGGATTTAATGAGTGAAAATGAGAAAATCACTTTAAACTGTGTAATGCACATAATGTATGCTGCACACCTTTGCCATTGCCTCACTGTAACTGTTATACCTTGGACCTCATTAGTTGGCTGGTCAGGAGCAAAGACAATGTCTTATTTGGCCTTAAACAGCCAACTATTAGCACAGTGACTGGCACACAGAAGATAACAATAAACACTCACTGAGTAAAGTCGATATTTATTTGAGATCTACAAATCTATATCTAGCAGCAGGATAATGAGCTAATAATGTGATACGCTGTAGCCTTGAAGAAATATATATGTTTTTCTTTGTGATGGCAGTGTCAAACCAGTGTTTCTCAAAGTGGCTTCAATGGAACACTGATTCTGCAAAATTATCCACAAAAATGAATTCAGTGGTCAAATATACTTGGGAAATGGTACACATACTACTGGATTCACATTAGCATATTAAGGTCTCTACAAAGTTCTCAAGATATGTGGTGGTTATAATATATACTCACAAATTCTATGACACTTCTCCCTCCAATAATTGGAGTTTATTTCCCTTCCCATTGCATATTAGTTTTCCAGTTCAGTGAATAGATTGTGAATTCTAGTGAACAGATTGTGATAGAAATGACAGTGTGTGACTCCCAAGACTAGGTAAGAAAAGGCGTAGCAGCCCCCTCCTTGCTCTCTCTTGGTCCCTCACTCTGGGAGAAGCCATTTGCTATGTCTCAAAGAGAAACCCACATGGCAAAGAATGAATGCCTCTGCCAACAGCCACAAGAGTGCACTATCCTGGAAGTGGGTCGTCCTTACCAATTGTAAAGTGAAGTAAATATGGCCTGAGAAGGACTCTTTACGTCTATATTTGAGTCCTTGTGAATGAACCATAACCTAACTTAATAGGAAAAGACAAGATTGAAAACCTAACTTAGGAGTATGTGCCTGTAACAATAGCTGAGTCTTGGTCAATCCCAGCAGCCGCACTACAACCACTCATGCACCACTGAGTGTTCAAACTGTGTTCAAACAAGGCAAATGCTGAGCTATAACCAATCCAGCTGTTTCTGCACCTCACTTCCGATTTCCGTACGTTACTTGACTTTTTTTGTCTCTAAATTTATTCTGACCATGAGGCATCCCTGGAGCTTCTCTGAATCTGCTGTGATTCTGGGGGCTGCCCGATTCCCAAATCATTCATTACTCAATTAAACTCCTTTAAATTTAATTCAGTTGAAGTTTTTCTTTTAACACTACTCAAGCCTTCAGATGACTGTGGTCTCGGAAGGCATCTTGACTACAACCTCATGAGAGTCCTGCAGCCAGAACCATCCAGTTAAGATGCTAAATTTGAGGGGAATTTGTTATGTAGCAATAGATAACGAATGTATAATGAAACATGTTTAACTTTATGCAATTCAATGTTTGACCCCGGACACTGATCCCACATTATACCTATTAATATTGTAGCCCATTCTTTTGTTAGAATGTTGAAAATCACTACACAATTAAATGTTATCAAGTTTCTCTGAAGCTCTGTTTTAAATCTTTTAGAAATAACCATTTTAAAAATCATTCTATACTTGATATCTTAAAATATGAAAACACTGTCATACTATAACCTCTATGCTTTCTAAATATCAGATTTAACATCTTTGTTCCACTTAAATATTACCTTCTCCTTTAAGAATAATTTCACTTTTGTTAACCAGAGATTCATGTGTGGTTTTAAAATATGTAGCAGGTTTTATTGTTTAGGTGCATTTTAATGTGCCTCATTAAAGTAATTTCTATGACATTCAAATTAAGCATTAAATATTTTATCTAAAATGAAGGAATTTGAGAATTTCCTGAAAATGATTATTTTTCCTCAAAAGAAAAATCTTTCCGGTTTAATGTTATTGCTACATCAGCTCTTTAGAAACTCACTTAAAAATAAGTTTATGTCTCTAAATAAATAATAAAATCAGTGGTATAGGCTTTGTTTTGGTATATTCAGATCTATGTCTCATAAATATTCAAAGTACACTGCTGTTAATCAGTATTTTCCTTGAGTGGTTTATCAGAATTTGAGGTTATACCGTAACAAGCTGGCTTTCAAGTTCAATGCAGTTAGTATTGTATTTGTTTAATTACAGCATTTTAGACATTTCAATTTCCTCTACTGAGTTTGGATGCAGAGCAGTCCTTTGAAGCTCAAATACTTAGCCACTTCCTTACTCTAAGGAAGTTTGGAGAGTGCACAGATTTTTCATCAGTTAAGGGAAAGCAGACATTTTTGTTGTTTGTTTGTTTGTTTTACCATTGCGTGGGCTAAGGGAAGAGCTGGACAGAGAAGCAGGATGGGAGGAACTGGGCATCCTTCTCTGTGCCTGAGCCACGGCTTCTCAATCCATCTTCATCATTTTCTTTGAAGTGAATATCAGACCCCCAGACCCACCGATTTTCAAATATAAGAATCAAACACATTCCAAAGTCAAATGTAAAGAAATTTAAGTTTCACGGCTGTTTTACATTAACCTAATCTGTGATCTTCCCAAATAGTTTGAATAATTAAGAAGACCTAAGTAACAGATGAAGCCTGTGATTTCCTTATAGTTGGTTAACTTTACTCAGTTACTCTTCTTCAGTTTCACAACCAAAATAAGGAAAATTGGTATAATAAAATTTATGACTCTGGGCTTCAGAATTGCACGAATTCTAAAATAACACTAATAGAAGTTAGTTAAGCACAGTGTTAGACTCCTTACATACATCACCTCTCTTTATGCTCAAATCGGTCCTTAAAGATGGGAAGTATTTCTAGCTCCATTTTACGGAAAGGAAACTGAGTCTCTGAGGAGTAATTTGTATCAGAGATTGTAACTAATGATTATTATTGGAAATAGATTTGTCTTGATATCAAAATCACAAGTAACTAGAGGAATCATTATTTTAACCCTATCACCATGTTTGCCCATTTAAACTAAAAAGTTCTGTTTAAAGGCCATCCTTTAATTGACAGAAGTACTATATATAACAACAGATTTCAGTATGAAGACAGAAGTTGCCATTTGCTTAAAAGATCTTATCTGCTTTCCTGTTGTACCTTGAAGTATATCAGGTATATCAATTCTACAATCAACTATGATAATTAGGGGGACAACAAATGCCCCAGAGGGAGCATTTTCTAGTGATTATATCATACATACATAATAATATCTTTATAAGCTAAGCAGGAAAACATTCTCAGAAGCATATTGTTCAGGTCAGTGATTTTAAAAGAATTCCATAGGATGAATAGCCCCTCTGTCAGAATAAAAGTTGTGGCACAAATTCCATTATAATTCTCTTTTCTCAGTCATTTGGAACTTTCTCAAAAAATTTCTTTCCAAGTGAAACTGTCCCTGGTGACTGCTTTCCAAATGTGATTTTTTTTTTTTTTTTTTTTTTTTTTTTTTTTTTTTTTAGTAAAAGGAAAATTTGTTTCTTCATCCAAGAAGGAAATAGTTATTCAGTTACTTTTTTCAAAGGCTTTTAAGTGTAAATACCTCAAAATGCAAATTGTTAAACACTTAAAATTTTGTGTAAAATTAGGTGGCATTTATTTATTGTTCTTCTTGTTATAGCATATGAGAAATTAGGAAAATCATCTAGAATTTTCCAGAGTTCAATAAATTGCTTACCATATTGAAAAATTGGAGTAAAAGCAAGACTGGCTTTATAGAGCTATAGTCGGATAGAACTTGACTAAACACTTGATTAAGGTTTAATTCACAGTGATTTATCCACATAACCAGTCATGGAGTCAAGATAAAACATCACCGGCCTTTCTGTTCAAACAACATTAAGGCCTGTAGCAAAGCTGACAAAGCTGTCTTATTGGGATTTGTCTCTACGCCTTTAATGATTTGCCTTTGTTAAAGGAAATCTTCCTTAAGTTGAACTTAGGAGCTCCCTAGGATCTACAGATGCCAAGGTCTTCTTCAGTCGTAAGGTTGAACAACTGAATATCTCCACCCCCTCACCCTTCCTAACCTGAGAATATAGAACACTTGACTTTTTGCTTGTGAATTTATCCTCATGTTGTTCACACAAGTACAGTGCCAGAAAACGTTATAAGGTAGGCACACAATAGACTTCACTATTTCAAGGAGTATTTCACCTGCAAAATCTGTTGAACTACACATTGCCGGGTATTATTCAGAAAGAAGAAAAGTCATTTTGTACCATGTAAAATATAAAAAGTATTAATCAGCAAATAAAATCATAAGTGATCAAAACTCAGCAATGTTCTGATCATCTGAGCATATGTTTATGCCTGACACCAGAACTCTAACACTAACTTGTGCTGGACACTGTTGAGACACTTTATAAGCAATAAAGATCAAATGTGATAGTAAATTGTATATTGTTTTGGAGAAAGTGATTTGATCGCAAGTCACAAAAAATAAAAAGCAGATTAAATAAGCTGCAAATGTCTGTCTTAAGTTTAAGAAGTCTGAAGGCAGTTGATCCTGGGTGGAATGGTTTTCCCAAATGGCAAAAGTTCACCTCCTTCCAGGTGGTTGTCTTGCTGGCTGTGTGAAGCCCGCTTTTCAAGATCACTTCATGTTTGAAGATGGCTGCTGAGGCTCCAGACATCACATCACCATTTCAGTCTACATGAGGAAGATGCTAAAAAAGGGCATGCATTGTATCATGATTTCCATTGCCATTCCATTTGCTCAGATTACTCAGATGGCTTCACCTGGCTATAAGGAAAGCTAAAAAATGTCATATTTATTTATTTATTTATTTATTTATTTTACTTTGAGGGAGTCTTGCTTGCTCTGTCACCCAGGCTGGGATGCAGTGGTGCAATCTTGGCTTACTGCAACCTCCACCTCCTGGGTTCAAGCACTTGTCCTGCTTCAGCCTCCCAAGTAGCTGGGATTACAGGTGGCTGCCACCACAATCAGCTGATTTTTTTTTTTTTTTTTTGTATTTTTAGTAGAGATAGGGTATTTCCATGTTGGTCAACCTGGTCTCAACCTTCTGACCTCGAGTAATCCACCTGCCTTGGTCTCCCAAAGTGCTGGGAGTACAGGCATGAGCCACCACAACTGGCCAGAAATGTCTTTATTCTTGAAGGCCATATGTGCAGCTAAAACTCAGGGGTTTACCTTTTTGAGGAAGAATGGGTATTTGAGGCAAAACTGAATTTCAGCCTTGCATATGATTAATGAATACAATAAAATTGTATAAAGTTACAGCAATTACAAAATAGGAGGAGCAGGAGAAAACCTGGTAAAGATCGAGATATTTGAATTAGATTGAACAAGAACATAAAAATCAATTATTGTGGAACATTTCCTTTTGTGCATTACTGTCACAAGATCTTCTCAAGGTCTTTAAGCTTAAACATCTTAAAAGTTAAGATCTGGCTTAAAAGTTGTATCTGCACATTCTAAACCAAAGTTGATACTTGGCAATTAATGAGTAAATTCAGATTGTGTAGTTAGCAGTCTAAAGGTTGAAAAAAATTCCACGTTGAATCAAGAATTGCCCTGGTTGCCACTGTATGGTATGTTTATGCTTAAATATTTATGATCTCCTAGAAAGATCTTATTCCTAAGAAAATATGTGTAATGTCATCCTTGCTATTTAGTACTTGGCTCTAGTGTACATTGCTCAAATATTTTAACAACCTAAAGTTCTCATTTTTTTTCCCTACATTTTTTTCCATTTGAACAAGAGAGAAAATTATTTTGTTCATTTCAATATAAAAATAGAATGTAGAGGCCAGGTGCGGTGGCTCACGCCTGTGATCCCAGCACTTTGGGAGGCCAAGGCAGGTGGACCACTCGAGGTCAGGAGTTCCAGGTGAGCCTGACCAACATGGCAAAACCCTGTCTCTAATAAAAATACAAAACTAGCTGGGCGTGGTGGCATATGCCTGTAATCCCAGCTACTTGGGAGGCTGAGGCAGGAGAATCACTTGAACCCAGGAGGCGGATGTTACAGTGAGCCGAAATCATGCCATTGCACTCAAGCCTGGGCAACAAGAGCTTAACTCTGTCTCAAAAAAAATAAAAAATAAAAAAATAGAATACTTAAAAATGCAGGTGATACCAATGAAATACATAATGAGTGCAAGATACCTACTTCAAAAGCTTGTCAAGAAGATTAATGAATTTATGTAAGTATGCTTAGTTTTAAACTAATATTAGGTTAATTTTTAAAATATTCATAAGATGTTATATATAATTATGCATAAAAACATAATTTAATGTGTTTTCATGACAAAGTAAATAGATGGAGGTTAGAGATTTGTGATTTTGCTGAGTAAGATCTATAATTCACAGAACCACTAAAATATCAAAAGTCAAAATCAACTTTCCTTTTTCTTGTGAAGTTCATTTAATTTTGTTGTTATTGTTGTTTTCTTTTTTGAGATAAGGTCTTGCTCTGTCACCCAGACTGGAGTGCAGTGGTGTGATCATGGCTCATTGCAGCCTCCAACCTCCTGGGCCCAAGTGATCCTCCCATCTCAGTCTTCCAAGTAACTAGGATTACAGGCATGTAGCACCATATCTGGCTAATTTTTTTTTTTTCATTTTTGTAGAAACAGGGTCTCTCTATGTTGCCCAGGCTGGTCTCAAACTCCTGGGCTTCAGTGATCCTCCTGCCATGGCCTCTCAAAGTGCTGGGATCACAGATGCGAACTGCCATGCCTGGCCCATTTAATTTTTTAGAATTACAGGTTTAATATCTTCTCTTTGCTGCCAAGGATGTTCCCTTTAAAGATATTTTAATAGTGCCCTGAAATATATCCATATCTATGTCTATACCTACACCTATACTGTATATTTAAACAGTTTTGCCACATGCTTGGAAATTATGCCTTGTAATAACTTATCAGTGGTCCAAGACCTACCAAAAGAGCCTTGTTCAAGACATAATGAACACATGTACAAAGATTGCTTTTTAGTTTCCAATTCCTAAGCCCAAGTCATACTGCATTTGCTGTAATGGAGCAATATATTATCTTGAAAAGTACTGTGTAAGCATTTTTTTGGTAGTTGAGCTAACATAAAATTTTAAAGAATGAATATATCACAGTAAAAAACTGTAAAATATGGAACATTGCATCATTTGTTTGCATTTCATATAAATATCAATATTGCTATTTCCAAAGAAAATATGGTAGAATATTAATTCTGATTAGAAAAATAAGTATTGTTAATGAGCCAAGCACATTAGATATTTGTCTTACAGCTTTGTTATAGTTTTGTTAAATAAAAAACTCTACTAAAAGAAGAAAATTGTGTTACCTTTGGGCCCTATTTTGCAATTTTTAACATAGGCAGAAACCTCCTCTACTTTCCCGGGAGCATGCTTCAATTAAACATGATGAGCATATTTCAATTAAGGTTTATATTTCATATGTATTTTCCCAGGTGTTAGTGCCAAGGTCCATAAATACAACCAAGAGAATTACATGGCTCTGTAAGAGGGTCCCACTCTGTGCTGCTGATAGTGCCTATGTGTGACTCCAAATGTCTGTGCAGCCAGTAGTAACAACGCTAAGCTTTTCTTATTGAAATCATATCAACATGCCAAACTACCATATCTTCTTGTGAAGTTATTGTCAAAATCTGAGCATTGCCTTAAGTCACCTTAACATCAGAATTACCATTACAGTATCAATTTTAACCATTTTCTGGCTAATGGTTATAGGTTGGAATATCCCGCAAGAGAAGTGCAAAGACAGAAAGTCCATTCTTGATGGTTCACAGTGTTGGAGGGACCCAGAGATACAGGTCATCTGGAATAGCAGTATGCAAAGAATGTTAGTGGCATGCATTGTAGCTGTCATTTTTTAATATGGGCACTAAGAATTGAATTCCAGGTTAAGGTCTTATTAATATTACTTGACCCAGGAACTTGAGGTAGTTACCCAATGTCTCCAGCTTTCAGACTAATAACAAGGTGTGCTCACTGAATTATCTTCCTTACGTATCAGCTTTTCAAAGGACTTCCCTGCATACAAAATCAGCAGTTGAGGTGTCAAAAAATATATAGGTAAATAAATGCAAGTTCTCACTTCAGAAAACACCAAATGCGTTCCATCGAGCGAATGTATAGAGATATCAACAAAACAGCGAAGTGTATAAAAAGGAGTTGTCAGCAATCATAAAATTGCACTGGCTGGTCTGCTCACAGAAAACACTAATCTATTAGAGCAACTCACTCATTTTTTTCCCACCCTGAGGCAGGGGAATAGCATGATTATAATAGTAGAAGCATGAAAAAGTTATGGTCCATCAAAGACTTTCTGATGGTTAAATGAAACTTGCCATTTGATTTCAGTTTAGAATTAAAACAATGAGGTTGACAGGTTTCTTTTTTCCAAACTGACCATTTGACTTTAGTGTATTAAAACTGCTAAACTGGTTTAACCAAAACTACCCTTAACTTTCCTCTGGATTCTGTCTCCTGAGAGATCAAGCTTCAGCTAATAGATCATGCTTCTTAACCCCAAGATAATCTTTAGTGAAGCCATCCGCATGTTTTTTTTTTTTTTTCCTTGCAGTCATTTTTAATTTTTTAGCAAAACATTGTGGAAGCAACTTAGCAATCTTGTTTTTCCTCTGTTGGGTTTCTGAAATGACTGGAAATGTGACATCAGTGTTTAAGGAGAGCTTCCTTTACAAACCTCAAAAGAAATCATTCTAGACAAAAAGATTATGAGCAAATGGAGCCTGTGTTCTGTTTGTTTGATGATAAGTCTCAGATTAATCCTGGAGCTCAATGATCCTTTCCCATTGGCTTAAATGCTGATTTCGTTTTATAAAAGCTTTACAGATTGATTGACTGATTTTTTGTGACAAGGTCTTGCTCTGTCGCCCAGGCTGGAGTGCAGTGGCACGATTCAGCTCACTGCAGCCTCGATCCCCTGGGCTCAGGTGATCCTCCTGCCTCAGCCTCCTGAGTAATTGGGACTACAGGAGCATGCCACCCCTCCTGGTTAAGGTTTTTTTTTTTTTTTTTTTTTTTTTTTTTTTGTAGAGACAGGGTCTCACCTGGTTGCCAAGGCTGGTCTCAAACTCCTGGACTCAAGCGATCTGCCCACCTTGACCTCCCAGAGTGCTGGGATCACAGGTGTGAGCCACCACGCCTGCCCAAAGCTTTACAGATTTTTGTCTCCGACTTTTCTGTTTTAAGGCAGCAGTGTGTGGTGGGTTGCACTGTATCCCACAAAAATGTATGTACAAGTTCTAACCCCTGATTCTGTGAATGTGACCTTTTCTGGAAGTAGGGTCATTGAAGATGTAATTAAGTTGAGGATCTCAAGATGAGATAATCCTGGGTGCAGGATGGGCCCTAACAATAATGGCTGGTGTCTTTATAAGAGAAAGGAGAGAGAGATTTGAGACACAGACATGCAGAGAGGAAAGCGACATGAAGATGGAAGCAAAGACTAGAGTGGTAAACCAGAAGCTGGAAGAGAGGCATAGAAGATTCTCCCTTAGAGTCTCCGGAAGAAACCAACTGGTGTCTTGATTGTAGACTTCTGGCTTTTAGAACTAGACTTCTGGCTTTTAGAATAGATTTCTGTTACACACAGTTGGTAGTAGTTTTTTATGTCAGCCCTAGGAAACTGATACATAGTGTAAGTCTCCTGTGTAGCTCTAGGGATAATTCTTTTGTTCTTAGAGGCCGTCAGAATGTTACAGGTACAGCCACAGAAGGCAGAACAACTGATACTTCACCATCAGCTGCTTCCATCACAGAGATCAGTACTCACACAACCACTTGTTGGCCTTAGTTGGTGGAAGTGTGTGGCCAGGATAAAAGCCCATGGTGTGCTTGCAAATATCAGTGTTGTGGATAAACAGTCTGATTACTCCTACGCAAAGTGCAGATTTCCTTGACCAGAAATGCCCACACCAACTACCCATAGTTACAAACCTAACTGAAGACAAACCCATGTTTTCTGTGACAATGTAAGTCAGATGACAACACCTCCCATTTCCTGAAGGCAGCATTTTTTCTCCTGAGCATAGTAGAAATCCTCTTTTAATTTCTCTGAACTTGCATAATATGAAAGTTACTTACTGCTCTCCCAAAAGAAGAACAAAGGAAGAAAGGAAGGAAAGAGGGAGAGAAAGGGGCAGGAAGGAGCAGAGGAAAGGAAAGAAGAATGGGGTGATGAGGAAAGACAGGAAAGCAGAGAGAGAGAAACGGAAGAAGGAAAAGTCCTATTCACATCTGAAATGTGGAACGTATCACATTAGCATTAAAATCAAACTGCTCGCTGGGCAATGCTCATGGAATATTTGAATGTATTGTTTAGTCAAACCTTGTCTATCTTCTTCATTGACCACAGAAAGGTAAATTCATTGGCACAATTGACCAGAGCAAGATGGAAGGGCCTGGAGGAGATCTAGGATGAGGGAGGCCAGCAGCCACCTCTTAAGGGCAGCTGAAGTCCTCACATACTCAGACCCCATCTGCATAGCAAGTCAGGTGGGCCCCTTCTGTCTGCACATTAGCCTGAGATTCTGTGCCATCACAGCCCATTTCAGCACGCTGTTGAAATTCATGCTGTCTCCATTTCTCATTGGACAGCGTAAGTAAACCAGCACCAGCAACAACACTGAAACTCGTGGCTAATCAGAAATTTTCTGTGTGCTAACATATTTTTCTTTTATTTGGGGTTAGGTCTTTAGTGAAACAGAACTTCCTCTGCCTTTTTCCTTTCCTCCCTCCATGCCCCTCTTCCCTCTTAATTTCACAAAGTAGAGGGGAATTCACAGGACAGGATATCTGGCTTTATGCCACTCTGTCCTGCAATTGAACAGTCAGCAGATGAGAGGAATGATGGTATTTAAGAACAAACAAAAGGAAAATATAAATCCTTTGGGCAGCAGATATGTGTAATTTACTCTAGTTTTCGGTTTCAACTTTTAAAAGAATGCAAGATCTTAGACAATAGAGAGTCAGAAATAGGCCAGTATAGCACTCAGTCTCCCTCAATTAGGGTCATCACAAAAACACTATTTATGAACATATGGTGCAACTTCATGGAATTAAAAGAATAGTGGATCCAATTTGCCATCTCCATCCACAATGTCCCAGGAGTCGTGAAAACCTGTTCCTTGTGGAGTCATTTTAAGCATTCTCAGCAAATCTTTCAGACTCTCTGGATTCCACAGCATGACTCTATTTTCAGTTACGGACTTGGGCTCCAGGTCTCATCTCTTTATTCTCCATCAGCCCCAATATTTATGGAAAAGTGTCATTTAATGGCACACCAATGTTGGCAAAAGCTGTATATGTCTAAGGAAAATGAAATATTTGGCAGAACATCAACCACAACATCTCTAGTTTGTATCCATTTGCATTCTATTCTGTACAGTTCTGACAGATCAACATTCCTGAAGGCCAGATTTAATCCTTTGAGTTCCTACAAGTAACCTTGAGCTTCTGCCGACCATGAAATGCTTAGACTGGCCTCATGGCCCTCCATGGTCTGGCCTATGCTAGCTGTCTGCTCTTACCTTTTGCGGCTCCCTTTCATACACTCTTCCAGATGGAATAATTTAAGGCGCACATATGTATCAGGCTTTACTTCTTCCCCTTTGATTAACCATTTGCTTGCCTGACCGTATTTTTTCTTCTCTCTCCCTGCCTCATATGTCATGTCTTTACATTATTTTGAGTGTTATTTGTATGTTGGGTCTTGCTCCTACTCAACTACAAGCTCTTAGGTGAAGAGACTTATTCACCTTTAGCCCCTCTCCCTCTTTATTGGCACCTAGCACAGTGCTTTGTGTACAGCAGGCATTCCAGTTACTTGTTGACTGCAAATAGGAACAAATAAATGATAAGTAGATTAAAAGCTGAAAGATGAACATTAAATAATTTAAATCATGGCTTGGAAAGACATAACTGGGGAAAATAAATCTAAATCACATGTCATTCGTAATTCATGAGAAAAATACTATACTTTGAATCATTTTATATTGCTACCCTGTGTTACAATTATTAAGCTGGAGTGCTCCCACTTAAAATGTCTGTATACGGGTCAGACTTGGTGGCTCCCCCCCCCCCCCCCCCCCCCCCCCCCCCCCCCCCCCCCCCCCCCCCCCCCCCCCCCCCCCCCCCCCCCCCCCCCCCCCCCTACATCAATAATCCCAGCAGTTTGAAAGCCTAAAATGGGAAGATTGCTTTGAGGCCAGGAGTTTGAGACCAGTCTACACAACACAGAGATTCTATCTCTACAAAAAAAAAATAAATAAATAATTAGTCAGGTGCGCTACTCAGGAGCTACTGTGTGCTACTCCCAGCTACTTGGGAGGCTGAAGTAGGAGGATTGCTTGAGCCCAGGAGTTTGAGGCTGCAGTGAGCTATGATCATGCCACTCACTGCAATTCAGCCTGGGTGACAGAGTTAGACCATGTCTCTAAAAAGATAATAAAATACTGTGTATATTATATGTTACAAGAGAAGTCAGGCTGGTAAGTTATTATGTCAGTATTAATGTTATTTTTATCATATTTCCTATAAATGAATTTGGAGAAATGTACATTTTAAGACTGTATTGCAAAAGAAATTCTATCTTGAGGTTCTGTTGCTGAGCCACTAAAAATTCAGTTGTTCATACTATGAAGTCATCCAGACACCTCAAGGAATTTTTTCCTTGTACTGCATGATTGCTCATCTGAACACAAAAGGAAAATTTATATGTTAAAATATTTGATGGGCATTTTTATCAGAAAAGGAAAATACTAAAAAAGTGCAAAATAGTACAGAATCCTTGTTAAAAGATTTAATCAAAAGGAAGAGCAATCTCCTTTTCTATGAGATGCATATTCAGTGAATAACCGAGGACCTATATGCTTTCATAGAAACTGTGGAAAGACATGATTTCAACTTTTGATAATTATTTCCTTGTTAATAAAAAAGGCTTTGAAGTATCATGGCTCTAAGCATCAAAAAGCAAGAGAGAGATACCAGACTGAATACAAGACAATAAAAGATCTAGCCCATTAAAAAAAAAAAAAAAAAAAAGACACAAAAGCATTATCATCTCCTTCCAGAGTTTCTCTCCCTGATCCTAAACGCTGCATCCTCACACTACTTCAAGCTTCATGGGTAGAGAAGATGAGAAAAATGAAGTGATGGGGGAGAGGACAGGAAAATGGGAAGAAAGTGGGATAAGGGAGCTGGAGGGAGGATGCTCAGGAGTGGTTAGAATCACAAAGAAATGGGGAAGGGAATAAAACCTGCTATAAGCACCACAGACAAACAAGGTGAATTGAAGATGTTTGTGTCCCGTGTGATGTTCTACACTTGCTACTCCTGCTACTACAATCTAGTGGATGCCATGTGCCAGGTATGGTTCTAAGTATTTTACATATAGTAAATCACTGAAGCTCATGACTCATCTACTGAGCGAAAGTCACAGAAAGCCTGACCCAAACAGTGTCAAACCAAACAAAAAAGGAAAGAGGATGGGTCTAGAACAGAGGCATCCTTCAGGCTGGGATTTATTCAAGGCTTAAATAGTGTATCCCTTTTTCCATTCCTTTTCCTCAACTGGTGCTATATTGACTCCAGACCTAGCAAGCTCCCCACTCCTAGTCCCAAAATGGTTGCCTACAGCTATGAGCTAGGCACATATTTCCTATTCAATGAAAATGGGAATTTCTACTGTGCTTGGAAAATATAAGCAAAATTTTCATGATCGTCCAGAAGAAAGAAACTTGCCTATCTCTTCAACTTCTCAGGCCCATCGTACCACTCCTACTCGACGCTTCCATCACACGGGCCTCTTTAAGGTCTCAAATCCATCAGGCTCTTTGGTGGGAGTGGAGGTGATTAGAAATAAAGGTTAAATAAAGGTCCTGGAATTTGTTGCCCTGATTGGGCAGATTTGCTCTTGTGATCAATCCCATGAACTAATCCTGCTTTGAGGAATGTGGGAATTGATGGTTGTTTTAAGCCAATTATATAGATCACCCCTGAAGCCAAGTGGAACCAATTCTATCCAAAGTAGACTGATGAAAAATTCAAGGAAACCTTAGAAAGGAGGCAAGAAGACAATCCTCATAATGATAGACTGGTGAAAATGAACATAAAAGTAAACGGCTAAATGTAAAAAAAGCAAAGAATAAAAATCTAAAATATTTTTTTATTTTGTAATACTGTTAATAATATGTCTATATTTTCATATATGTATGTATATACATGCATGTATCTATACTGAGTTGCAACATACGCTAATTTAGACAGAAAGGGAGAGTTTTTAAAAAGGGATTTTGACTGGTACAGAATCTCCTGAAAGTTGAGTGTCTTAGGTAGATTGCCAAGAAGCAGACCCTGGAGAATTTATGTCTTGGTGATTTATTAAATGATGCCAGGAGAAGCCAACAAGAGAGTGGGGAAGTAAGGCAGGGGATGGGAGAAAGCCCACACCCATCAAGGGTGCTAGCCTATGCAAAGGTAGTTTCAACCTGATCCCACAGGGGAACTTTATAGCAGAAGTTATGGCTGTCTTGCCCCAACTGAAGGCACAGAAGCTGGGCTTCCTTATTCCACATCTCTGAATCACTGGTTAAGAGCGCTCCTTGGAAGGCAAATTCCTAGGATTTCCAGCCCTCTATGCATTCTGGCAAAAGCTAGCTCCAGAAGCCAGAGGACAGCCCTTGAGAGAAAGATTTAGGCACCAGCTTTTGAAATAGAAAGCACCTCAGATGCTGGGGAAAAGGAACACAGAAAAATAGCAAAAAAGGATCCAGTGAGACCTGGGCAAAGCACGAATGCAATGCGCCACTTTGAGACAATCAGCTTTCAAGTTACACAGGCAGTAACAATACTCCAAACCACACCGTGCAGCTGCCCCATGCACCATCAGGGAAATCTCTGATGCTGCTGGTGCCTTGCCAGCACTGCTACCCACTGCTGCATCTAATTGCTGACTGCAGTCTTTGCCCCATCCTCACTCCCATGGCTTCTGCCTGTCACCTGTTCTTGGAATCTCTAACTTCTAAAGTCTAGTGTTTATGGAATACTACACAGTCACAAAAAATAATGAAATAATGTCTTTTGCAGCAACATGGATGCATGTGAAGGCCATTATCCTTAGTGAATTAATACGAGAACAGAAAACCAAATACCATATGTTCTCACTTATAAGTGGCAGCTAAACACTGGTTACTCATGGACATAAAAATAGGAGCAATAGATACTGGGGAATACTGGCGGAAGGAAGGGAACAACAGTTGAAAAATTAACTGTTGGTTGCTATGCTCAGGACATGGGTGACAGTATCATTCATACCCCGAGCTTCAGTATCATGTAATGTACTCATGTAACAAACCTGCACATGTACCCCCGAATCTAAAATAAGTTGAAATTATAAAAAACAAAGAATAAAATAAAACAAAGTTTAGGGTGCTAAGTGATGGTGGCCAGGGTGTGTTTATACATCTGCTACAAGAAATGCCAGAAAAGGGAATATCTGGCAATTTTAGCTGCCATATCAAGAGGCAAGATCCACCTCATTAAATATTAGGTGGGAATGCCCAAAACACAGGGAGAAGATGATGATGTTGTGTAGAAAAAAAAAAAAAAAGTAAGAGGTATTCACTCCACTCACAAAAGCATAAAACATTTAGAATTGGGCCGAGCGTGGTGGCTCACACCTGTAATCCCAGCACTTGAGGAGGCCGAGATGGACGGATCATGAAGTCAGGAGATCAAGACCATCCTGGCTAACACAGTGAAATCCCGTCTCTACTAAAAATACAAAAAAAAAAAAAAAAAAGCCAGACATGGTGGCAGGTGCCTGTCGTCAGAGCTGCTGGGGAGGCTGAGGCAGGAGAATGGCATAAACCCAGGAGGCAGAGCTTGCAGTGAGTCGAGATTGCACCACTGCACTTCAGCCTGGGTGACAGAGCGAGACTCGGCCTCAAAAAAAAAAAAAAAAAAAAAAAAAAAAAAAAAAAAGAAAAAGAAAAAAGAAAAAAAAGAAAAAAAAAACCATTTAGAATTAATAAGAAATTGCCATCAGAAATTACCCTGGGGAGCGGCGGAACCAGAGCTATAGTTTGAGGAGTGGGTGAGAGAAGATTCTTACTTCTCATTTTATATGTTTCAGTAGTGTTTAAGAATTTTATAAGTGACATGTTTCTTTTTTTGATTTCAAAGAACTGGTTTACTTTTTAAGAAGACCTGTCTCTTTATTTAGAACTGCTTTTAAAAAAAGGCTGGAGCCGGGCGCGGTGGCTCAAGCCTGTAATCCCAGCACTTTGGGAGGCCGAGACGGGCGGATCACAAGGTCAGGAGATCGAGACCATCCTGGCTAACACGGTGAAACCCCGTCTCTCCTAAAAAAATACAAAAAACTAGCCGGGCGAGGTGGCGGGCGCCTGTAGTCCCAGCTACTTGGGAGGCTGAGGCAGGCGAATGGCGTGAACCCGGGAGGAGGAGCTTACAGTGAGCTGAGATCCGGCCACTGCACTCCAGCCTGGGTGACAGAGCGAGACTCCGTCTCAAAAAAAAAAAAAAAAAAAGAGGCTGGAATGTTTTAATTAAATTATGTACCCTTCGCTTTCAGGAAGGGAGGCCATTCAGATTTGGTGGCAGTGGTTACCATTCATTTTTTCCTTCATTTATCAAAGATTTATTGATTGTATGCAAGGCCCAGGGGATAGAAATATGAAAGACAGAGCCTCTGTTCTCAAGGAGGGAATTAATGGTTATGATGAGAAATGTCTTTGAATGTCTTGGGTTTTGTTTTATTTTCTTACATATTGGTGAACCTTTTACTTCAGATGTAAGTACCTTCTACTATACAGCTTTAACTAGATTTACTTACGTTTTTTCCTATTAAATGGAACTAGGAAATATAAGTTGTACATCTTCACAATGATTTCCAAGCTAAATGATGTTGGTGAGGTCTTTGAAATGAGTTACTGTGGAAGTATTTTATGCTCTTGAACTTCTGTGGAAGTATTTTATGCTCTTGAACTTCATTCAAGAATTCAATTTAACTTCATTTAAAGATTTCATTAGAATTAGGTGACATCACCTTATGTTTTGTGTTGGATTGCAAAAGACTTATTGCTAGCCAGATGTGTTCCTTTTGCTGATAGTAATATAAGCATTCTAAAAGTTCTCATTTCTAAGCCTTGGATTTAATACAAAACCATAGGTAATAAAGATGTATAAAAATCTAGCACTGAGGCCGGACATGGTGGCTCATGCCTGTAATCCCAGCACTTTGGGAGGTCGAAGCGGGAGGATCACCTGAGGTCAGGAGTTCAAGATCAGCCTGGCCAACACAGTAAAACCCCCATCTCTACTAAAAATACAAAAACTAGCCGGGCATGGTGGTGGGTGCCTGTAATCTCAGCTACCCAGGAGGCTGAGGCAGGAAAATCGCTAGAACCTGGGAGGCAGTGGCTGCAGTGAGCCCAGATCGTGCCACTGCACTCCAGCCTGGGCTGCAGAGCAAGACTTCATCTTAAAAAATAAATTAAAAAAAATTAAAAAACAAATAAATCTAGCACTGAATTATTCTGTCTTCCTGACATCTAGTATTGATTTATGGAACATTCATGGTATGGTCAAGCTAAGTTGTAGCTTGAAGGAGGATGCTTTATCCCACCCTCAACAATCACTCTCAGTCCCCCCAAAGCCACGTAGGCAAGAAGCTGGCTGTGCGAATGCAGCAGCGGGATGAATCCAGCCTCTTCTAGCAATCAGCTTACCTCCTCTGATGCCTCCTCTCTAGACACTCTGGAGCTACCACTGCTTTAAAACTGACTGGCCTAAAATAATGCACTAGTCTTTTTTTTTTTTTTTTCTTGACAGGGTCTTGCTCTGTCACCCAGATCAGAGTGCACTAGCATGATCATGACTCACTGCAGCCTTGAACTCCTGGGTTCAAGCAATCCTGCAACCTCAGCCTCCCAAGTAGCTGGAACCACACGTGTGCACTATCATGCCCAGCAAATGTTTTTTTTACTAATGCTTGGTACAGAGAGAATCTCTCATGTTGCCCAGACTGGTCTTGAACTGCTGGGCCCAAGTTATCCCTCCACCTTGGCCTCCCAAAGTGCCGGGCTTCATGAGCCACCATGCCTGGCCTACTACTCTTAAGGTAGTTAAAACTCTTTCATTTGTAATTAATTTGTTATGTAAATCATGTTTTAAATCCACCTTTACATTCTGAAATAAACCATGTCAATTCAGTTGGTTAAAGCAATGTTTTCAATCTGTATTCCAGGGAACCCCAGGGCTCTGCAGAGGCCTCTTAGGACAGTGAGAGGCAGAGGTTAAGAGAGAGGGTAAGGGGTTGAAGCTTTAGAGCTCTGCTTCCCTGCCCTAGCTCAATGTTTTTCCTCTCAACTTTCTATGCATTGGGCTTCCATGTAAAATTTTGTTTGGAAAAGGTTTCTGCTGATAAAAATAGTAAATAACTTTAAATTTAAGATGTGCACTCTCTTCCACTCAGAAATGTAACTTTTAGAAACTGCAGAAATATTTGCACACATGCTCAGAAATGTATATATCAAGAGCTCCTTTATCATTGTTTTGTAATAACAGTAAACTGGAAGCAATCTAATATTCTTCAATAGGGGCACAGTTAAGCAAGCTATACTATGAAATACTATACAGTTGATAAAAATGCATGGAAAGATCTTTTGGACATGTTAAGTTTTTTAGAGAATTTTCAATACAATGTGAAGAGTATGGTCCCATTTATGTAAAACAAAGCTGTATATCTGCCTATTATATACATGTAAGTGCTTGGAATAAAGAACTAGAAGGGTGTACATGAAATGTTTCCAGTCATTACCTCTGGGGAGGATAATATGAAGACGTGGGAGGCTGATAAAGAGATACTTTTACATTTTACTCCAACTATTTCTCAGTTTTTGAATGTTCTACTATGAGAATTCATTCAAGTATAACTTGTGTACATTATTAAAGAAATAACTCAGCTTGGAAACCACTGAGTTAAAGCCTGGTGCTAATGAGGCCATGAATATGTGCCTTTTCCCTACATAGGCAGGTTGGTACCTCATAGAGAAAATCTCTTTGTATGACAAAGACTGCACCCCATGTAACCCCAGCAAGCTCTTGCAACCACACATAGCACTTGTCACAATCAAGATCAAGTGAGAGGGTTTGACTGGTTAATTGCCAGCCCCCCCCGGTCACAGCATGTGTCATGTTGGCAGGTCTGGCTTCATCCTTTATTCTTCATTTTAAATAGCTTTATTGAGATATACTGTGCATATCATATGCTTAACCCATCTACAGTATACAATTCACTGGTTTTTAGTATACTCACAGCTGTGAAACCATTACCAAAATCAATTTAGAACATTTTCATCACTCCGAAGAGAAATCCTTCACTTATTAACAATCACTCCTCATCCCTCCCTCCATTCTCCCCAAGCCACAAATTTACTTTCTGTCTCAATAGATTTACCTATTTTGGACATTGCATATAAATGGAATAATATAGTATGTGGCCTTTTGGGCCTAGCTTATATCAGTTAGCATAATGTAGCATAATGTCATCCATGTTTTAGCATGTGTCAGTACTTCATTCCTTTTTTATTGCTGGGTAATATTCCATTGTATGGAAACATCGCATTGCGTTTATTCATTCGTCAATTGGTGGACACTTGTGCTATTTCCATTTTTTGGCTATTACGAACAGTACCACTATAAGCATTCATGCATAAGCTTTTGTGTGGATGTATGTTTTAATTTCTCTTGGTGGTGTGTCCAGGAGTGGAATTGCTGAGTCATATGGTGATTCCACTTTTAACATTTTGAGGAACTGCTGGACTGTTTTCCAAAGTGGCAACATCATTTTACATTCCCACCAGCAATTTATGGATGTTCCAATTCCTCCATATCTTCACCAGCACTTATTTCATCTGCCTTTTTAATCATAGTCATTCTAGTTGGTGGGGAGCTGTTGTATACATTATTGTGTTCTTGAGAATGACCACTTGTATGAATTAGGCTTCTGCTCCAATACTACTGCCTATAAACAATCTCAAAATTCACTGGCTTGAACCGTAAGCATATATTCCTTCCTTATGGGTTTGCAAGTTAACTGTGGTTCTACTGGGCTTGGCTTGGCAGTAGTTCTGATCTGTTTCATGTGTCTTCATCCTAGGACTAGGCATGCTCTTCTCACAGGGGATCTCAGAACCTCAAGCAGCAAGCAGAAATATTCTGTGGCCTTGGACTGGCACTTGTTACTTCTGCTCTCAAACCTTTGTCCAAAAAGTTCATGTTGCCAAACCCAACTTCAATGAAGCCAGTAAGTAAACAGTGGCTCACAGTGGCTAAGGGCAAGAGTGTATAATTGTATTAAGTAAAGAAGAGTTGGAAACAGTAATCTGGTCTGCTTTATCACTCAATTCTCTGTCCCCAGTTCCATCCTCTTTCTCAGTTTCTAGCACTGCTTAGCCATTATGTTATTATTATAAATTGCTGTCTTTCAAAATTCCATGTCTCTCAAATCTCAGAAACTCTCTTAATTCCCCAAAGAACTCATTTCCCAACTTCTCCATTTGAGGCAACAACACCCAAATTTAGAATTATTAAAAGCCCAAATGATTAAGAATTAGAGTGTCTTTCTCCCATCAAACCTACTCCTCTTTTGTATCAAATGCTGCTAGCTGCTATGCAATAATACTTTTTTTCTTTCAAAACAAAACCAAAACCAAAATAACAACAACAACAACAACAACAACAACAAAAACGTGATTTTTTTCTGGCAATGTTCTTTCTCCCCGCCTCCCTTACTTGCAGCTGGGGTTGACCCTGTGGTGAAACTCTGTTTTAGACTTCTGGAAAAGTTTGGTTTCCTTTTCATTGTCCTTGACATTGAAGAAAATTCAATGTCATTGTCATTTTCTTCGTATTGTTTTCTGTAGGTCATGGATATGAAACTAGAGGTGGAGTGACCATACTTTAACCATAAGGTGATCATAGCAAGGAAAACCAGATGCAAAGAATTGGGACGTAGAATGGAAGAAGGCACGTGAACACTGATAACACATGGAACTCTGACTCAGCTGGCCTATTCACTTCTGGAGTTTTTGTTGTGTCACTATCTTGTTGATAAAGCATCAGTGCCTTTGCATCAACTATCAAGTAATTTACAAACTCCTTAGTGTGGTAATTAAGATGTTCCAAAGTCGTCTCTAAACTTCCAACCTTTCATCTCATGATTATTCTTTGATTTGCCACTAACTGCCCACTCAAGATCTATTCTTCATCCTTCTCTGTCCTGCTCTGTGCGCTACCTAGAGGTTGATGCTGGTAGCCCAAGTCACCCAGGACCCCTTGCTTGTTAGTAGTTGTTGAGTTTGGCCAATGGGATGTACTGGCATAAGGAAGCAAAAATGGGAAGAGAAAAATTTCAGGATACTTCTTCCCACTGCCCTGCTTTGGTGCTTCCCTTCTGGCAATGGTCACTTGCTTCCTGACCTCAGCTACTACCAGGTAGCTTCTCCTCCAGGGCTCCAAATCTCACTGGGTCTTCAACATGATTTCCTCCCCTTACCCATTAAGCCCTAGAATGATAATGGCTCTCGATTGCTGCCAATATCTAGGTGCCTTAACATCTCTGTTTTGTTCTTATAACCCTGTCCAATCTCTATACAAGGTCCTTGCATTCCAGTGCCTTCACAAGAACCATCTGCAGTGAATTGTTTCCAGCTGGCATCTGACTAATACAGTAAAACCTCTCCTGGTACATGCATCTGGGCTTGTATTTCAGCAACTTTTCTCATAATCCTCCCTTTGCTTGAAATCCCTGTCCTGTCTTCTCTGTGTCTAGCTGTCCTTCAAGGCCTTCTCAGACACACTCCTCCCAAGTAGCCTTCCTTAATCCCCACAACATGGGAAATCTCTTCTTTCCTTGAACTCACTCAGCACATACTTGACAGTAATTATCTTTTTCTGGTTTAAATTATAGTGACTTATGTATATGCAACTCTGGCCAGTTGGTAAACACTTTGAAGTCTGAACCCACATCCAGGTCTGATTTGTTTTTGTTTTTCTTTTTCTCCTCTTTGCTTCTTCCCAACCTTTGCTTCTCTCTCCCAAAAGCTTGGCACCAAATGGATACTGTCTCATTCATTTGTATTACTACTTATTACTACTTACTACTTATTACTGTTTATTATTAGTACTACAAGAGATACCAGTTACAATCAACATTGTATCAAAAAATAGAAAATTATGGAACAGACTAAAATTTTCCTTTTGGTGATAATGCATTTGTTGCACTTAAAATATACAATAATTATTCATCTATGATACCCATATGATAAGTGATTTTATTTTTATTTTAATATTTTAAGGTGATAAATCTGGTTTTCTCCCAGCACTTTTATTGGGTATCATAGAATAAAATAACATATAAGCCAATATTCATCTGTAACTGAGGGTTATCTACCATTATGAGTTAGAATCAGAGGTAGAGAGTTATTTCCTAACCCAGTGTTTTTCACCTCTGCTCTAGGAAGTTCTAGGGATTATTTCCAAGAGTGGGAACAGGGGGATAATGGGAACCAGTGCCAGGGTAGGAAAACATGAACTGTAATTGATGAACTGCTAGAGGCTCAGAGTAGGCAAGCCTGAGAGTTAACAAACTCCATGGGGTTCCAGCCATGGGGTTGTCCACACTTCTGTGAGTTTTATCTACAGGATCTCTACCAGGTCTTCACAGTGAATATTGGAGAAAAATCTTCTCATGCTTCTGGCAAGGGAAAAGGTAAATAACCCATTTTGAAATTTTCAGCAGCATTCTGTCCTTAACAAGGCCTGCTCTCAGGAAAACTATTAACTGGAATCCAATCTACTGGGGTTTTATTAGAGCCTAACCTACTTGAAGGAAGGACAATATCCAACCCCAGCCTCCTATAGCCATCCTGTTCCACATAACAGGCAGGGAAAAGAATTGAGAAAGCACTCAGTTCAGGGACACAGGCTCACCAAAAAGTGCAACCTGATCATAGGACTATAGAAGACTCTCTCCCCTTCACTTCTTAGGATTACATTAGTGAAGGTCTAGTCTCCTCAGTTCCTTACACCCGGTACAGCATGTCCACCTTTCAACAAAAATGGCAATGCACACTAAAAGACAAACACACACACACACACACACACACACACACACACAGTTTGAGTGACTGAACAAGCACCAGAGCCAGAGTCAGAAATGGGAGGAATGTTGGAATTATCAAACGAAAAATTCTTGAAAACTATGATAAGTGTGTAGAGGTCTTTAATGAAAAACGTAGAGAGTATACAAGAACAGATTATAATGTAAGCAGAAAGATGGAAATTCTAAAAAAGAATAAAAAGGAAATGCTAGAGATCAAAACACTGTAACAGAAATTAAAAAAGCTTTTGGTGAGCTCATTAGTAGACTAGACATGATTGAGGAAACAATCTCAGAACTTAAGGATATGACATTAGAAACTTCCAAAACAGAAAAGCAAAGAGAAAAAAGATGCAAAAAACCCAGAACAGAATATCCAAGAATTGTGGGACAACCATAAAAGGTGTAACATACAAAAAAAGAAAGAAACAGAAGTAATATTTGAAGCAATAGTGACTGGAAATTTCCCCCCAAGTATTGTCAGACACCAAACCACAAATCCAGGAAGAGCTCAGTGAACACCAAGAAGGACAAACACAACAAACCACACCCGAACTCAAAACAAACAAACAAGAAAAACTACACCTGGCTATAATACATTCAAACATCAGAAAATTAGAGATAAAGAAAAAGTCTTGAAAGAAGACAGAGGAAACATTTTACCCATAGAAGAGGGAAGATAATAATTACATCAGACTTCTCAGAAACCATGCAAGCAAGAAGAAAGTGTAATGAAATACTTAGAGCACTGAAAGAAAAAAAAAACCCATCAACCTAGAATTCTATACCTTGTAAAATTATTCTTCAAAAGTGAAAGAGAAATAAAAACTCATAGACAGACTAAAATTGAGGGAATTTGTTGCCAGTAGAACTGCCTTGCAAGAAATGTTAAAGATCTCTTCAGGGAGAAAGAAAATGATATAGCTCAGTATCTCAGATCTACATAAAGAAGGAAGCACATCAGAGAAGGAATAAGTGAAGGTAAAATAAAAACGTTTATTTTTCTTATTTTTAGTTGAGCTAACACATAACAGTTTCTTCAAAATAACAAGCAACAGTGTATTTGCATATATATATATTTACACACATACTTATATATTCTTATGTGTAAACAAAGCAAATGACAGTAGGAGACAATAAAAGGGAGAGAGGAAGGAATTAGGGATGTTTTGTTATTGTAAGGTACTTGCACTACCCATAAAGTGGTATAGTGTTATTTGAAAGTGGACTTGGATTTATTGTAAATGTATATTGCAAGTAAAAAAAAGTTTAAAAAGTACAATTTATGTGCTATGAAAAGAGACAAAATCGATTCATATAAAATACTCAATTAAAACCATGAAAGGCAGAAAAAGAGTGGAAGACTAAATAGGAACAAAGAAAGGCAACAAATAAAAAGCAGTAACAAATATCATAGATATTATTCCAACTATATCATCAGTAATCACTTTGAACATCAATAGTCTAAATGCACTAATTAAAAGTTCAAAGTGGATCAAAAAATAAGACAGACCCAAGTATATGTTATCTATAAGAAACCCACTTTACATATAAAAACATATCTTAAAAGTAAAGGGATGGAGAAAGATGCACCATACTAACACTAATCACAAGAAAGAAGGAGTAACTATATTAATTTCAGACACAGAAGACTTCAGAGCAAGGAAAGTTATCTTTTAAAAGAGAGCATTATATAACAACAAATAGGTCAGTTCTCCAAGAAGGCACAACAATTCTTAATGTATATGTGCCTAACAACAGAGCATCAAAATACATGAGGCAAAAACAGATAGAATTGCTTTGTTTGTTTTCTGAAGAACTTCTATACTGTTTTCCATAATGGCTGTACTAATTTACTTTCCCACCAACCATGTGCAAGAGTTACCCTTTCTCTTCATCCTCACAAGCATCTGTTATTTTTTGTCTTTTTGATAACAGGCATTTTAAGTGGGGTGAGATGATATCTCATTGTGGTTTTGATTTGCATTTCCCTGATGATTAGTGGAGTATTATTTCATACATCTGTTGGCCATTTGTATATCTTCTTCTGAGAAATGTATATTCAGATCATTTGCCCATTTTAAAATTGGATAATTTGTTTTATTGTGATACATTGTTTGAATTCCTTATATATTCTGGTCATTAATCCCTTCAGACAGAGAGTTTGCAAATATTTTCCCCCATTCTGTAGGTTGTCTTTTCACTCTTGTTTCCTTTGCTCTGCAGAAGCATTTTAGTTTGATATAATCCTATTTTATATAAATCTACAGTAATCAAAGCAGTGTAATATTGGTTAAAGAATAGACAGGCGGGGCGTGGTGGCTCACGCCTGTAATCCCAGCACTTTGGGAGGCCGAGGCAGGCAGATCATGAGGTCAGGAGATCAAGACCATCCTGGCTAACACGGTGAAACCCCATCTCTACTAAAAAATACAAACAAATTAGCGAGGTGTGGTGGTGGGCGCCTGTAGTCCCAGCCACTAGGGAGGCTGAGGCAGGGGAATGGCATGAACCCAGGAGGTGGAGCTTGCAGTGAGCCAAGATCGTGTCACTGCACTGCAGCCTGGGCGACAGAGCAAGACTCTGTCTCAAAAAAAAAAAAAAAAAAAAAAAAGAATAGGCAGAAAATGGAACAGAAGAGAGTCAAGAAATAAACCTACATAAATATAGTCAACTGGTCTTTGACAAAGAAGCAAAGGCAGTACAATGAAGCAAAGATAATCTTTCCAACAAATGGTGCAGGAAAAACTGGATGTACAAATGCAAAAAAGAAAAAAAGAAAGGAAAAAAAAAAAAAAGATCCAGTGGGACTGCTCTGAAAAGGGAATACTTTTACTGCTGGTGGGAATGTAAATTAGTACAACCACTATGGAAAACAGTATGGTGATTTCTTAAAGAACTAAAAGTAGAACTACCATTTGATCCAACAATCCCACTGCCATGTATTTATCCAGAGGAAAAGAAATCATTATATGTAAAAAACATGTGCACACACGTTTATAGCAGCACAATTTGCAATTGCAAAAATACAGAAGCAGTCTAAATGCCCATCAACCAACGAGTGGATAAAGAAAATGTGATATATATATATATATATATATATATATATAGACATACACACACCATAGAATACTATTCAGTCACGATAAAGAATGAAATAATGGCATAGGCTGCAACCTGGATGCAGTTGGAGACCATTATTCTAAGTGAAGTAAATCAGGAATGGAAAACCATTATAGGTTCTCACTTATAAGTGGGAGCTGCCGTCGCGGTGGCTCACGCCTGTAATCCCAGCACTTTGCTAGGCCGAGGTGGGCGGATCACGAGGTCAGGAGATAGAGACCATCCTGGCTGACACTGCGAAACCCTGTCTCTACTAAAAATACAAAAAATTAGCCAGGCGTGGTGGCGGGCGCTTGTATTCCCAGCTACTCGGGAGGCTGAGGCAGGAGAATGGCGTGAACCCTGGAGGCGGAGCTTGCAGTGAGCCGAGATGGTGCCACTGCACTCCAGCCTGGGCGGCAGAGCGAGACTCCGTCTCAAAAAAACAAAACAAATGGGAGCTAAGCTATGAGGATGCAAAGGCATAAGAATAATATAGTGCACTTTGGGGAACAGGCAGGAAGGAGGGAAGGGTTAAAGGATAAAAGAAAATACATTGGGTGCAGTGTACACTGCTCAGGTGAGGGGTGCAACGAAATCTCAGAAATCACCACTAGAGAACTTTTCCATGCAACCAAACACCACCTGTTCCCCAAAAACTATTGAAATTACACACACACACACACACACACAATAAATCTAGATACAGACATTATATTCTTCACAAAAATTAACTAAAATAAATCTATGATTTCCTAATAAATGTAAAATGCAAAATTATAAAACTCCTAGAAGACAGCATAAGAGAAAACCTAGATGACTTTGAGTATGGCAATGTTTTTTTTAGATACAATGCCACACGCATGATCCATGAAAGAAATAATGAATACTCTGGGCTTTACAAAAATTAAAAACTTTCGCGCTGCAAAAGACAATGTCAAGAAAATGAGAAAACAAGTCACACACTGGGAGAAAATACTTGCAAAAGTCACTTCTGATAAAGAACTCCTATTGAAAATATACAAAGAACTCTTCAAACTCAAACATAAGAAAATTTTAAAAATCCTATTTTAAAAATAGGCAAAAGACCTGACCACAAAAGAAGATATACAGATGGCAAGTAAGCATATGCAAAGATGTTCAACATCATGTGTCATTAGGGAATTGTAAATTGAAACCACAGTCAGATACCACTACACACCTATCAGAATGGCCAAAATCCAAAACTCGTAACACCAAAAGCTGGCAAAGATGTGGAGCAACAGGGACTCTCATTTCTTGCTTGCGGGAATGCAAAATGGTAATGGTATAGCTACTTTGGAAGACAGTTTGGCAGTTTTTTACAGAGCTAAACATACTCTCACCAATCCAGCAATTGTGCTCCATGTTTTTTTTTTTTTTTTTTTTTTTTTTGAGACGGAGTCTCACTCTGCTGCCCAGGCTGGGGTGCAGTGGCCGGATCTCAGCTCACTGCAAGCTCCGCCTCCCGGGTTTACGTCATTCTCCTGCCTCAGCCTCCCGAGTAGCTGGGACTACAGGCGCCTGCCACCTCGCCCGGCTAGTTTTTTGTAATTTTTAGTAGAGACGGGGTTTCACCGTGTTAGCCAGGATGGTCTCGATCTCCTGACCTCGTGATCCGCCCGTCTCGGCCTCCCAAAGTGCTGGGATTATAGGCTTGAGCCACCGCGCCCGGCCATGTGCTCCATGTTCTTTACCCAAAGAATTGAAAACTTATGTTCACACACACACAAAAACCTGGCACAGGGATGTTTATAGCAGATTTATTCATAATTGTCAAAATTTGCAAACCACCAAGATATTCTTCACTTTGTGAGTGGATAAACTGTAGTACATCCAAACAATAAAATGCTATTCGGTGCTAAAAAGAAATTAGCTATCAAGCCATGACAAGACATGGAGAAAACTTAAATGCATATTACTAAGTAAAAGAAGCATATCTGAAAAGGATACATATGGTGTAAATCCAACTTTATGAAATTCTAGAAAAGGCAAAACTATTAAAACAGTAAAAATATCAGTGGCTGCCAGGGATTAGGTGGGAGGGGAGATGACAGGCAATGCATAGGGATTTTTAGGGCAGTAAAACTATTATTCTGTATGTGACTACGATGGTGGATACGTGTCATTCTACATTTGTCAAAACTCGTAGGATGTACATCAACAAGAGTGAACCCTACTGTAAACTATGGACCTTGGGCAATAATGATATGTCAATGTAGGTTCATTGATTGTAATAAATGGTGTCAATGTATATATAGCTCGGGAGGTTGTATATATGTGGAGACACAATATATGGAAACTCTCTGCACTTGCCACTTTATTTTGCTGTGAATCTAAAAGTGCTGTAAAAATGAAGTTCATTGATTTTTCTAAAAAGCCAGTCACATTATAACTTTTGCCAGTCATGCGTGGATTGAATATTTTATCAATTAAGAATTACATTTTACTGTTCATGACAGAGAATGGCTTGAACCTGGGAGGTGGAGGTTGCAGTGAGCCAAGATCACGCCATTGCACTCCAGCCTGGGCAACAACAGTGAAACCCCGTCTCAAAACAAAACAAAACAACAACAACAAAAATAGGTTATAAATTGTAATGTACAGTATGAACCTATATTTATTCACTTAAAGTCCAGAAGGATTAAAATAGTTTTAGAGTTTTCTCTCAGTGGTGTGATAATTGGGGCATTTTTTTCTTTACTTTTCTGTCGCTTACATTTTCAACAATGCATTTTCTATTACAGTTGTGATAAGAGAAAAAGAATAATAACAATAACTGATCAGAAAAAGAAAGAGATCCTTCTAAAAGCAGTGAAGAATGGATTCTTACAATGTAAGACTGAAAGCTAGGAGACCATGGAGAAAGATAGTGAAGAAATCCAAGTGAGAAGGGGAGGGAGCCCTAACTAAGGCAGTGGGGGTGGGAAGTAGAGTCAAGAAATATTTAGAAGGTAGAATTAGAGGGACTTGGTGATCATTTGATGTGGAAAGAGAAGGATCTAGACTGATTCCTAGCTAAGTGCAATTCCTAGTTAAGAGTGATTAAGAGTGATTGGTAAGAAAAGAAAATCGTTTTGGGGAAAAAATTATGGGCAGTTTCTATGGCTATGTAACAATTCACCCAAAAACTTAGTGAATGAAGAACAAACACAACATGTGTTTTACCCCTAAATCTGCACTTGGGTCAGAGCTCAGCAGGGGTCTCTGCTCTCTGTTCTGCTTCACATCTGCTTGGGGTGGCTTAAAGGCAGTTGGGGGTGGGGGCCTGGAATTATCTGAATGTTCATGCACTCACTTATCAGGCAGCTGATGGGAAGATAAATGTTTGAGACCTGGCACAGCAAGGGCTCCTTGGCATTTCTATCTCTGTGTGGCCTCTACCCAAGGTCTCTACAGCATGGTGGCTTCAAGGTAGCTAAGCTTCTCACATGTCGATTCAGGAATTCTAAGGTGGCAGGAGGAGGCACAGGGAGAGAGAGATTGGGATCAAGGCAGTAATTGTATTATTCGTGTTTGCAGCCTTGTGTTATGTAGTCTCCAAAATGATGCAGCATGATTTCTACTGCCTTTTATTTATTACAAGCATGTTACTAAAATTGACCCACGTTTAAGAAGACTGGAAATTAGATTTCACCCTTTGTGGGAAGAATGTTGAAGAATTTACAAACATGTTCTCAAACCACCACACATGACCAATTCAGTTTCAGAGACACTGAGTTTGAATTTCTGGGTGCCTTAGTCTGCTTCCTGAGCAAACAAGAGTCTTGGGTAAGGATCAATCCTTACACTTTATTTAGAAATACACACTCAAGGCAGTGAAAGTAAGGAAAAATGAAGATAAGGCAGGGAAGGATGGAAAGCAATTGAAGACGATGCATTTTTATGCTGGTCACTACTACCCAATTACCACAAAGAGACAAGGCAGGTGGCTTGGTAGGAGTGGTGCAACCACGCGGGGCTTTTCCAGATAAATTCCAGATAAAGTCATTGTGCTTTGGAGCTTGGTGGCATTTCACGGATGGTGAAAGGAGAGGAAGTTTATTTAACTAGATCCCTCCTGTATTAGTTTTCAATGGCTGCATAACAAATTACCACAAACTTAATGACTTAAAATATGGTTAAAATACCCATTTACTAGCTCACAGTTTTGTGAGTCAGAGCCAGGTATGGTGTGACTGGGATTCTTACTCAGGGTATCATAAGGCTGAAATCAAGGTGTCGGCCTGGCTGTGCTATTGTCTGAAGGCTCTGGGGAAGACTCCACTTTCAAGCTTGTTCTTGTTGTTGGCAGAATTCTGTTCCTTGTCATTGGAGAACGGAGGTCCTTATTTCCTTGTTAGATGTTGGTCTGGGCTGACCTCAGCTCCTAGAAACCACTCATATTCCTTGCCACCCATGTCCTCCATCTTCAAAAACCTTCTTCAAATCCTTCTTGAGCCAGAGGAAACTCTCTGCTTTAAACATACATTTAGTATGGCTCCTCTGCATAATTTCCCTGTCTTAAGGTCAGTATGTCAGGTAATGCAACCTAGTCACAGGAGTGAAGTCCAGCCAGTGATTATGCACTCATGTACACCTCGAGGCAGAAAATCTTGGGTGCCATTCTGCCTACTACACCTCCTATCCCTAAATCTGATTTCAAAGCCCATGTTCTTCCTGCTACCCAAAGCTGCTTGATAATATATGGAGACCGAGATCGCTTGGGGCTGACAATACAATGTCAATAGATGAAAGACAGACATGAAACTCTATCACTTCTGTTCTGTTTCCATGACTTTTGTTGAAAAGAACGTTCTGTGAATCCCAGCATGTATTAGGTGCTCAATAAAGAGGGTTGAATGAATGATGGATTGGACAGAGGAGACTGCTGGAAGACTTAATGTGATAAGTAAATAGATTTTAAATGAAGACCTAATTGTGTTAATTGAGATTCTCTGTAGTTCTAGATGAATTATATTTCTGAGTCCTGAGAGAATAACAGTGAGATTTCTGCAAAATCAACTCAACTCAATATATGTTCCTTGAATGAATGAGTGAACCAATTTATTTTGTTTGGTGATTCTCTGACTACAGGACTAGGAAGCCTATCAGAAAAAATTTAAAACCTCAAAACTAATTTGGCAGCATATATTTGTTCTTGATGATACTATAGGGAAACTCTTAGAGATAATCTCTCCGACATTTCATTAACTATTAACCATTAAAGACTTATTATTATTATTTTCTTTTTGAGACGGAGTCTCACTCTGTCGCCCAGGCTAGAGTGCAGTGATGTGATCTCAGCTCAATGCAACCTCTGCCTCCCTGGTTCATGCCATTCTCCTGCCTCAGCCTCCCGAGTAGCTGCGACTACAGGTGCCCACCACCACGCCTGGCTAATTTTTTGTATTTTTAGTAGAGACGGGGTTTCACCGTGTTAGCCAGGATGGTCTCAATCTCCTGACCTCGTGATCCGCCCGCCTTGGCCTCCCAAAGTGCTGGGATTACAGGCATGAGCCACCATGCCCAGCCCACAAGTATTATTAAATAATACATTATTAAAGATATAATTTCTAAATTGTGGGTTTGAGCAGTGCAAATGACCTTATATTAAAACACATGAAACATTTTTCAGCCAAAGTAGAATGCAAAGCTCTTAAGGCAAGATTATGTGTTTATTTTGCTTTGTGTGTGTATGTGTGTGTGTTTTGGCACAGGGTCTCACTCTGTCACCCAGGCTGAAGTACAGTGGTGCCATCATTGCTCACTGTAGTCATGACCTCCTCGGCTCAAGTGATCCTCTCACCTTAGCCTCTTGAGTAGCTGAGTGAGACTATAGTTGCACATCACCATGCCTGGCTAATTTTTTTATTTTTTGAAGAGACAGGGTCCCACTATGCTGCCCAGGCTGGTCTCGAACTCCTGGCCTCAAGTGATCCTCCCACCTCGGCCTTCCAGAGTGCTAGGATTACAGGCATGAGCCGCTTCGCCCAGCCTATGTGTTTACACTGTACTTTACTAAACTTCTATTTACATACACACACACAAGTGCTATGCATTCTGTTCAATCAAAATTAGTTATAATTTTTTTCTGTGACCTTACATAGATTCAATTCCAAAATACCTGATTATAATAAATCTCCATTTAATTACACATGAAATATATTCATCATTAATCAGTAATAATCTGAGTAAATCCTTAAATAATTCTTTTTAATTTGTGAATGTATTAAGGTGTCAATATATCACGAAAAAGTGCAATATGAGTACTTAAATCTCCTTGTCATAGATGTATCTTCCTTTAGTTAAAAGAATATGAAAGGTATTTTAGTATATCTAAAGCTTTTCTCATCCTGTATGGTATGTTCTTTAAAATAGTAAATTTATTATAGGTGCTTTCGTCGTTGCAATAAATTAATAACTATCAGAAGTCTATCATGAACAGAACACTACTTAGACTAGTGCAACAAAAACAAACAAAAAACCGAGGTACTTGAAATGCTACCTGTCTTCTGGGAATATACATAAAATTTACATATAAGCATGTGTATTAGTCCATTCTCACACTGCTATGAAGAAATACCCGAGATTGGGTAATTTAGAAAGGAAAGAGGTTTAATAGTTCTGCATGGCTGTGAAGGCCTCAGGAAACTTACAATCATGGCAGAAGGCAAAGATGAAGCAAGACACCTTCTTCACAAAGAAGTAGGAAGGAGAAGTATGAGAGCTGGGCAAAGCAGGGAGCCCATTAAAAAAACCATCAGATCTTGTGAACACCTACTATCACGATAACAGCATGGGAGAATCACCCCCATGACTCAATGACCTCCCACCGGGTCCCTCCCACCATAGGTAGGGACTATGGGAACTACAATTCAAGATGAGTTTTGGGTGGAGACACAGCCAAACCATAGCAGCATGTATACTACCAAAATAGAAAAGACACTACCTAGTATGTGATAACATAGTACTAAGACACCTTGAATTCTAAGATACATCCCAAATTCTGAGACGTTAACGATGAAAATACAACCCATCTTAACAGTTTTCATACATATGTACTATATATCTGAGGCAGAAATTGTACATGTGATATTCTCGATCTTAGTCTACCTATTTTTTAAATGATGTTATGGGTTCGCTAAATTAATTTTACCACCCACTAATGGGCTGACCTGATCTAAACACTAATCTACATCATGTATCACAGATAATTAAAAACCTTGTTAACATATACAACCAAGGTGCTAATTGCTCAATTCTATAGTGGGTACAGAAGAAGAAAAGACAGTTGAATATGGACAGAAACTACCTGGAAAGTTTTCAAATTAGAAAGAAGAATTGAGCCTTGAATATATAGGTAAAATATGGTGTGATAAAAAAGTAAATGGTTGAGAAGTTTAAACTGGGGGAAAAACCCTCAGATGTAAATGTAAAAAAATTCCTTTTTCTTTAAAAATAAAATCTAACCTTTTAGCATTATTTTTAAAATATATAAGAACACCATTTTGTATAATAAAAGTCTCAATAATTTCAAAGATTAGAACAAATTTTAATGTTTTGCCTACAGAAAATATACAGAATTCTGAAAAATTAAATACAGCTTCCAAAGAATGAAAATATGCAAAATTGATTTGAACAGAACTTGATACAATATTTGTTTTATACCCTTGTTATAAATTCAAAAGGGGTCAAATAGTCTAAGAGCAAAATGATAGCAGCCTGAAAACAAGTGGCTGTATATTCCCCCACCCCCAGTTTTTCTGTGCTTCTCTTATATTCAAAGATTAATGCAAAAACAAAATTTTGGAATCCCCTCCTTGCTGACCTCTGTACACATTACAAAAAAAAAAAAAATCCTAGGATATAATGAGGTATACAGCACAAAACTGGCTGGCTGAACTCCTCAGTGGCTCTCCTGCATTCACCCTCAGAATTTCTCTCTCCTCCTGGCAAAAAGTAAGCAAACACACACAAATCCAGAAATCTATTTTGTACGTGTATGTAAAATGTGCACACCACAGTGCAAATATGTGATCATAGTTTTTAAATGTGAACGCTTGTCAGTTAGGACATGTCACTGTAATCGTTAGGTGAAACTTCAATCCCTTTGATGAAGATACCATCTTTGAGCCAAGCCCTGACAGAAAACCTTTGGTTCCTGTTAGACCCCTCCCTTCCCAGTCAGCTGCTGGGCTCCATCCGGAGGGATGGAGGCTCTCTCTCTCCATCACAGCTAAGCGTTCCCAGACCCAGGAGAAACCCTGGATTCCTGCAGAGCACTCGACGTGCAGCAAAGTGTCCCAGCTCTGCAAAGGGCAGCTGGAAATGGATTTAAAATGGCAACGCGGACCAATCAGCGCTGCCGCGCCAAAGCAGACATTTACACGCGCCTCCTCCACATGCACAGGGGAACCTGGCGGTGCCTAACTTCTGCTTAGGGCTGCAGAGTAGGCGTTTTTATTCCACGGTGGTCTGTATCTTTGAAAAAAATAAATTCTTCCCCAGGTGAAAGTTTTTATTTTGGAATTAGTCCAAAATAATTTTGGGTGTGATGTGTGAAAATCTGAACCTAATTTTTTCAGAGTTTTGTGTTATTCAAGGATGAAAAGAGGTACATTTAAAAATGTACTCCACCTTTTAAAAACGGACTGTGGCCATTATGGTGTTCACATAACTCAGAAACAGCCCAGGCTATAAAATTAGGACTTGGCAGAAAGAGTTCTCAGGCAGAAGGTTAAATCGAGGTAAACTGAAGGGAGAGTTGGGCAGTGAGTGCAATTGTGGTGTTAGGAATCTACAAGGTGCCCTTTACTCTGCGAATGTCGGATCCCCGGGGAGGTGGATGGGGAGGGAACTTTGATTGCCTCTACTCTTTCCTGGAGAAAAAAGTTCAATGAAGAAGCTGGCGCGCTCTGTGTGTGCACATTGCTTGCACGTGTCTGCGAATGTGCACGTCTATCTGCGTGCCTGTGTGTATGTGTGTGTGCGTAAATGCGTGTGTTTACGAGCGCATGAGTGCCCCGTTTCCACGTGTATCTGCGTGCAAGTGTGCATGTGCTTACACGCGTGTTCGTGTGTATCTGCATGCATGTCTCCGTGTATGTGCGCGCTCGCCCGCCCGCAGTCTCTGTGGTGAGGGCATTCTGCGGCGGAGTAGGGCTGTCAGGGCCCCTCTCCCACTCCTCTGCAGTCCCTTCCCGCTCACAGTGAACCGGAGCGCTGCCTGGGGTGCAGCCTAGACGCTTCCTGCAAAGTGTTGGCTCGGGACCGTAGAGGCGCAGGTAAAGGCCGAGCCCCGAAACGTGGCTCGGGGACAGTCACGTTCCCGCGCCTTCCCAGGACAACCGCCCAGGGGTGACCTCGAGAGGCGGGTGGGGCAGTCCGGGATCCCCGGCCTGTCCCTTTAACCCCGCCGCCGGGCGGGAGCACGTGAGCGGGGCTCCGGGTGGCACCCGGGCGCCGCCGCCGCCGAGGCAGTTGTATTTCGAACGCTGCCTCTGGCTAGCAGCCAGGCGCCTTGGCTCGGCGGTCCGCCTGGCCTCCCTCCTCCTCATACTTTTCTTCCTGCGCAACCCCCTCCCCTTTATCCGCCCACGATTAGAGGTGGGCACTCCCCCCCTTCCACCACCCCCTCCCCAAGCGCAAGCGCGCGCACGCACACACAGCACACACACTCACACTCACACACACTCACACACACTCATCCCACTTGAATCTTGGGGCAGGAATTCAGAAAACTTCCAGCCCGGGCAGCGCGCGCTTGGTGCAAGACTCAGGAGCGAGCAGCCCGTCCCCCTCCGACTCTCCGGTGCCGCCGCCGCCTGCTCCCGCCACCCGAGGAGGCGCGGTGCCACCCACTGCTCTGTCCTCTGCTTGTGCTCCGTGCCCGACCCTATCCCGGCGGAATCTCCCCATCCTCCTTTGCTTTCCGACTGCCCAAGGCACTTTCAATCTCAATCTCTTTCTCTCTCTCTCTCACTTTCTCTCTCTCTCTCTCGAGCGGGGTGGGGGGAAGAGGAGGAGGAATTCTTTCCCCGCCTAACATTTCAAGGGACACAATTCACTCCAAGTCTCTTCCCTTTCCAAGCCGCTTCCGAAGTGCTCCCGGTGCCCGCAACTCCTGATCCCAACCCGCGAGAGGAGCCTCTGCGACCTCAAAACCTCTCTTCCTTCTCCTTCGCTTCCCTCCTCCTCTCGCTACCTCCACCTCCACCGCCACCTCCACCTCCGGCACCCACCCACCGCCGCCGCCGCCGCCGCCGCCGCCGCCGCCGCCGCCGCCGCCGCCGCAGCCACCGGCAGCGCCTCCTCCTCTCCTCCTCCTCCTCCCCTCTTCTCTTTTTGGCAGCCGCTGGACGTCCGGTGTTGATGGTGGCAGCGGCGGCAGCCTAAGCAACAGCAGCCCTTGCAGCCCGCCAGCTAGCGCTCGCCCCGCCGGCGTCCCCAGCTCTATCACCTCATCTCCCGAAAGGTGCTGGGCAGCTCCGGGGCAGTCGAGGCGAAGCGGCTGCAGCGGCGGTAGCGGCGGCGGGAGGCAGGATGAGCGCACGCGGTGAGGGCGCGGGGCAGCCGTCCACTTCAGCCCAGGGACAACCTGCCGCCCCGGCGCCTCAGAAGAGAGGACGCGGCCGCCCCAGGAAGCAGCAGCAAGTCAGTACGCTGGCGCGGTGGGGGCACCAGCCCACCCCGTCCCCACTGCAGGGGCCCAGACACGCGCGGGGCGGCCGGAGCGCGGGAGCCCAGTCGCCGCGGCCGTCGCACGCTGCCCGCCCGCCGGCTGGGGGAAGCGGCGCAGACCCCACGAGTGTGCCGAGCGGCCCCGGGGCGCCAGCAACCCTCTGGGCGGGGAGGTGGGGAGCTGCGGCGGGCGGCCCGGGGAAGGCTGGAGGTGGGGTCGGGCGAAGCGCGTCCTCGGACTTTCGCTATTGTGCACCGCCCCGAGTGGCGCGGTGTCGCCGGGTGACTGGAAGCGACCGGGATCCGACAAACCCGGGCTCGCAGGCGCTCTCCGAGCTGCTTTTGCAACTGCCCGGGAGGAAGGAGGTGCCGGGGACCCGGGCGCTCCGGCCGATCTGGGCTGAAGGGGTTAGAGTCCTGGGGGCCGGAGGCTCTTTCTCCCGCCTCCCGGGGCTGCTCGCGGGTCGGGGGCTGGCGCGCCGCAGCCGCCCCCTTGGCGCCCTCCTCCAAGCTCTCGATGGCCCAAGACTCGCGCCCTCCCGACAAAGAACGCATGGAGAGCCGGCTGCCTGGTCCTCTTCGGGCTCTTTAAATGTGCGGCGGCCGCCGGAGGGAGCCTGGGGCAGGGGCTACGGGGAGCCTGGCTCCCCGCGGGACGGGGTTAACTCGCCCAGCCAAGGGCGCGTTGAAAGGAGTGTCCGAGAGAGTGCAGGGTAGCCAGGGTCGCTTCCTCGTCAGGCGCCCGGTCCCCCTTTTGCCCCTGGATCCCGCGCCTCAGAGCTGCAGCCATTAAATGCTCTTCTCCAAGGCCAGTGGCCGGGGGTTGAGTAGGGGAAGATCGAGGGGCGCCCGGGACCCAGCGGAGTGGAGGGTTTTGTCTGCGGATGCAACCAATTAAGCGTGCAGCCGGCGCTTGCAGAGCTGCGCTCAGCGCGCAGGGCTGGGGGTTTTGTTCGCTGTAATTTCCAAGCCGCGGCGGGCAGGGTCGGAGCGGGATAAGTCTATTGAGAACATTTAAACTCCACTTTCTCGGGCTTTAAAACTTGCTCGCTCCTTAGTCTTAAATCGCTTCCTTCATGGCAAACACGCCGATTAGAAAATAATCCTAGAGTCCCAAAGTTGCCTGAGAGCAAGGTGGGGAAATTGAACAATGTTTGCTTGCCAGAGAATTTTAGAAAAATTGAGGGTTTACCTTTTCAAAATCATCAAAGGAAACAAGCCTATGTAGAGGCCCCTGAGTTTTCCCGCTCTGCCCAAGCGACACTTTACATCGCAATTGAATCCTGTTTTACACCTCCCAGGAAGTCTCTGCCCTCCCCCACTTGTTTCCCACCCGCCACCCAGCTCCAACTGACTAATTGCACCCCCCTCCAAAAAAAAAAAATCCAAAAGAAATTACAATGGGGTCTGGAGGTGATTGGATACTTTACCTTTGAGTTAAGGCAGAGTTCACAAAGAAAGAAAAATGTGTCTCCGATGTGTTTGCTCTCGATGTGCCCACTGGCGCTAGTGGTCCCACAGAAGCTTGCAGGGAACCTTCCCCGAATTCTCTAAACGGGATGCGAATTTTCATTGAGGACGTTCATGGGTTTTAAGTTAATTAGTCTCACTTAATCACCGAATCTGAATGAAATGTGAATAGATGATTCACTGGATAAATATTTGGGATCTGGAATATTAATCATCGCATTCTCTTAACCACTTGAGTATTTACTACTTGGCATAGGAGCCATTTAAAGTTTTGCTAAACCTAGTGATTGCTTCCATTTCTCATTCCCAGACACTCCATTCCTCCTCGCTTTTACCCCCTTTTAGTTTTCTCCACTCCATCCCCTTAAGAGTTTTCTTAAAAGAAAGTTTTGAAGAAAATATGTTTATTTTTATCAAAAGATATTTAAATGTAGACTGGAGACCATGCCTGCATCTCCAAAAGGAAGTGGAGAATTGAAGCAATTAACTAGATAATTCAAGCAAAACCTCCCACAATAGATTACTATAATTATTTGGAAATTTTAGGGGGAATGGAGTTATTTTGAACTGAAGAACTTGAATAATTCCTCCAGTATTTCACTCAGAATGTGTCAGTTGAATCATAATCCACCTAGAAGGCAGGTATACAAAGATTATTAAAAGCCACCTTTTCAATATGGAAGATTGTTGAAATATCTATGATGTTAGCTTCATATTTCTATTGTTTGAAATGCTAGTATAATGGACAGTGGTGTTCGTTTAAAATGCTTATTATTCCTATGAGTCGCCAAATGCATAGCCCTGTAAACTTTACATCTTAAAAGTATATGACTTTCTTTCTAGAACATGCCTCTTCAGTCTTTGTTACCATTTTAGGTTTGAAGTAGAATCTAGTTTTCATATACAAAATAGGGTTTCCTCTTTGAACCCTTGGATTAAAAGTATAGTTATTTCCCCTTTCTGTAAACTCTGTACCATCATCATCCATTTATGCTTGAACTGAAAGTGTTCCAACAGCTCTTTTGAGCAGCACATGCAGAAAATATAGCTAAAGAGTCAGGGTCAATTTCTTTCAGACATTCTTGCCACAACAGCATTTTTTTTTCTTCCCCTCACAATTAGGAGCCAACCGGTGAGCCCTCTCCTAAGAGACCCAGGGGAAGACCTAAAGGCAGCAAAAACAAGAGTCCCTCTAAAGCAGCTCAAAAGGTGAGATTTCTCGAGTCAAGCTCTCCTAACTTCATCAATGACTACAGGAGCCTCCCTGTAATTTTCCTATTCTAACTCCGCACCTAGGAATTTGTCCCAACTGGGTAACACAGACTCAATTCTTACATTTAACATTAATTAGATGTGAGTTAACCTTTTTTCTAAGCAGATGCTCAGCATAAAAAGTTTATGAAGATACTTAACAGTGTTGTTTTTAAACAGCCACCAAATAATTTGAACCTTAAAACGGGTAGAAGTGAGGAAGGAAGGCAGGGGGGAGGGGAAGGTGGAAAATGACACAACTAATATTTGCACTAGTTGTAAGTAGTTAAAAACAAATCAAAACTATAGATTTTGCCTGGTGGTAAAGTTTTTGCAATTTCTTCTGAAAAATGATAGAGATTGATTTACTTTGTGCTTATTACATGGCTACTGCAAACCAAATCCCCCTATTAAAGTACTTTGCCAAATAGATGATAATTAGAAGTCAATCTAGTTGTGGGATAGTGGAAAAATTTCATGAATTTTACAGCTTTAATTGTGATAATAAAGTATACTGCTTGTTTTACAATAAACCTGCAGTATAGTATATCATAATCTCAAAAAGCCTTTTCATCAAGTGACATAGAAATGTCTGAATTGGACAATGAGACTTTTTAAAACAAATGTTTGGCTCATTTAATATCTCTTTTTGGGCAAAATAGAACCCAGTTAAGTGTAACATTCAGTGTTTTTCTTAATAAATTTAAAGTTGCAGTTTAAGATAACTTCAGGTTGGCTATATTTAAGATTGCAAAGAGGAACTATGTCAGGGTTAATGCATGTATAGAGAAGTACCAGTCGCTTTTTTGACTTTATAAATAAATTGGAAAAAAAAGTTTCTGCATTTTATTTGTAGGTTTGTATAGTAATTGAGAACAAAGTTTCAAAAATCAGAACTAAATTTGGATATACCTTTTCAACGGGTTTAAATACATGTACAGTATTTGTTAGAAAGGGCTATATGCTCATCGTTTGGGGATTAATGTTTTGTGTGGTTTTCTTTGTGACTGTGGGTACTAACTGTAATATATGTGCTAGTTTTCAGTGTTGTAAACTGCCATAGCAACTAATGGTACATATAAAGTTATTTAGGAAGTAACTATGAGTTCTTGTCTGTTTTAACAGTTTTGAACAGAGTTGAGGAGCATATTTTTAATATATTTAAATTTAATTGCTTCTTAGAGTTTAGATTTGATTGTGTTTCTTATTTAATCAATAAACTTTAAAATAGCTCTAAGTAACCTTGTTATTTAAAAATGGCAATATGTACTCTGGTATTTTTAATATGAGTACTTTATATTTGTTTTATTTTACCTCATTTATAAATTAACTAAAAAGGACTGATTTTACCAAGGAGTTTTTCTATGTTGCGTAAGTGTGGAGTTTACCTAATTTACTTTTATTCTAAGGAGATGCACAAATAAATACTTGTTAGATAGCTAACACGCATTTAAGCTATGGTGTAGTTCTTCTGAAAAATGCAGCATGATAATATCTCCGAGGAAGAAATCTTTAAATTTCACCATAAATAAGTAATTTGAAATTTAATACTAAAAAGGAAAATGAATTGTCTCCCATATTTTACTATATTCCATGTTTTTTGGATGAATAGATAGAAATGCTCCCATCGCCTCCTCTTCAGTTTAAAAAGCTTACCACTGACTAACAAAATTTGTATTGAGAAAAGGGAAGCTGAAACTAGTGCCTAGTTTACCATCTAAAGCAAAATTTTTGAAGTTGATCTATTCCTAAGTAAGGGTTGATTTATTTTTAGTGACTCTAGTGACAGGCGTTTGTAAATGAGCCCCCTAAGCCACTCATCTTTCTGAAAATTCTTCATATGTATGCATACATTATTCCAATTTCCAAAACAGAAGTAGGCTTTCTTTTTTCTAAAGATTCCTTCTCCAGAATCTTTCATTCTTTCAGACACAATTATTTCCAACAATGCTGTTATAAAAATCCCTCTTGTAATAAAAATGAATAAATACATTTGCCCATAACCTGACTTATTTTTCTTCAGTTTTATAAATTACGCTTCATCTGGAGAAGAGAATACCTTGCAAAATAATGAATGACATTGATGAATCATTCATGGCATGTGTAAACTTAAGGTGTTTTCACTTTCAAATCAGAATTTGTTGAGTATGTTACTATTCTATATAAACATGATTTTCAAACATATTTGTTTATTAAGCATATATTGTGTTCTAACAAAACATATATGTTCATCAGGATTTTGAAATGCAAATCTTTTTAGAAAAAATTATATTGTTCATAACATGTAAGATAAACATACCCTGTGAGACTGACCAGAGTAGATATGAGAAGTCTTCTATGAGTAACAAAGTGGGTGTTTTCCTGTAAACTGAGACCCATCACAGTGCAACATACATTGCAAAGACTGGTAAGTATATGAGAAGAAAGAAGCCTAAAATTAGAGGAGTTGCAGTGCACACTGAAATCCTGATGGTTATATGCTTAAAATGTCTTGCTGCTTGGAGTTTCTTGACTTACAAAGTTTATATTTGGATTCAGTAACTGGCCTTGGGACATTTGAAAACAAAGCTGTTTGTTAGGAAATTAACAGTGTGAAACTGGACAATGCATGCAGAATGTTGCAAGACCAAGTGAATGACTACTAAATTAGCCATCACTTTAATTTCAAACCATATTCAGTAGAAAATTGATTTATATAATATGTAAAACAAAGACATTTATAAAAACACAATTTGCTATCCTTGGAACTTTTGGAAGAGAATTATTCTTCAATCTACTTAATATTCCATTAAAATGAACTACTATGCATGATCATTGTGTGATGATTCTAGTCATTCCTCAGAACTCCAATCTGAGTGCTCAAAATTTGTCCCTGAATCGGTTTCATATAGTTACCTGAATAAAAGAAAAGAAATCAGAAGTTAAAGTTTTCCTGAATAATTAATTTGTCCATGTGTGTATATGTCTGTGTGAGCATATCTTTACCCTTTTATTTTTAGTCTGAGATATACCTAAGACCAGTTATGTTTTAACCTCCTTTTTTGTTTTGTTTTGCTTTGCTTTCCTTTCCTAGGTTGTGCTGGATGGAACTCTTTGCATTTTTACAGTTCCCAAATGGTTAGAGAGAAAAGTTATAATCTCCTTTAGTTTAGGGTTTTGTTGTACTTTTTTAATCATGACAGAATACTGGAGGGGTTGTCACTAATTCTTCAGTGTTGAAGGTCTCAAGTCAAATTCATCCTTAAGTTTTAAGCCAATTCTCATTCACATATTTGAGGAAGTTTTTTTTCTGAGGTTGAATTAAATTTTATTGGAAGGTAAATGAAATTTTTAAAAAAAAGATCTCAGGTGTGAGATAACCCTACTTCATCATGTCATATATTTGCTTCACCACCCTTGTGACTTTAGGTGTAATGGGCAGATCTAGGGAGCAAAGTGCAGAATGAAAATATCTAGATAGAGCAGCTATAGTTAAAATAACATGTTCAGAGTAAATATGTAGTCTCTATGTTCAATTTGCTATAAAAAGAAGGCCTGAATTAATTAGATACTGTAAAGACTACTTCATGCTCCTTCTAATCATTTGCATTCCTAGAAATGTGGTTTGCTTTTCATAATCATTACCAACACCAATCACAGGTATTTTAAGAAGAGAGAAGATAGGTTTTAGTCAACATTCAGATAAATCATTCAGCATAAATGCTGAATGAGGACAGAATTTTCTTCAGAATATAGTAGGCCTAGTTGAAAGGAGAAACCAAAGGCATTATTATAGGTGAGTTAAGGAAAGGTAACATTGGCAGTTATCATATAATTCTGGCCTATGGTTTCTAAATTAAACTACTGTGATTTAGTTTAATTCCTCTGTATTTCAATGGGCAGGTAAGTTTTATTGGTGGATTCAGGGCCCTATCTGAGGATACAAATGAATTCAGGCAGATTCAGGGCCCTATCTGAGGATACAAATGAACTCAGCAGGTGAAATTAAGTAAAGCCCAACTGTTATTCCATTATCTTGATATTTCAGGCTGACTTACCTAAACAATTGACTCATTTTTTTCTTTCACTTTGCCAGGGAAGATAAAGCCTTACTTAATGCACCACCACATTCTATCTAGCAATGCTTTGAATCATCACAGATTATGATCCAAATATGGGAGATTGAAATACATTTGAATTATCTTACGAAGTAATTTTATTTCAAGGGACCCATAGTTCTACTTCTCTAGAAGCTCTCATCCTTCTGAACTCTTCTGAACTTGAAGGCTCCTCACTTCTCTGGCTGACCTACATTCCTGGCTCATTTTTATCTCAAGTTCTCAACAGATCACTTTGCTAAGGAGATAGAATATACCAGATTGGTATTCTATTGCATTTCAGTTCTTTCTCGAGAATAGATGGATGAAGAGCATTTTATGTCAGTTAAATCATTCAAAACTGTCTTGTCTTGTTAACTTTCTGCAGTTTCCAGAGCAGAAGGCACAAAGTAGAAACTGAATTTAATTTCACTGTCCTAGATTCTGAAGGTTTTAGTTAGGAATCTTTGTTCTGCCAACCAGGAGAAAAGGGGAAATGAGAACTGACTATCTGTTAGGGCATTGCATTATCTCATATTGTTTTAATATGCTGAGCAATTTTGAATGGCATAGTCTATTTAAATTAGGGAAGAGTAGTGCAGGCATTATCTTTTGTCTAGGATAATGTTTGCTCAGAAGGTAACTCCTATGATCAATAGCAATGGTCTCTTGTATCATTGCTATTGATTTTTCTCATTACAAAGAAGTAGAGAGAAGATTTGGAGGAGGAGAATCTTAAACTTTGAAAATTATAACTTTGCCTGTCATTTGGCTTTGGTTTTAATTTAGAGTTTGTATACATGAAGATAAGCATTTGCAAAATAAGGACACTAGAGTTGACAGTAAGGGCTAACTTGGGTAATAAGCAGGAACTACAATGGATGATGGAAGTTACTTATATTTCCTATTGGTAAATATATTATGATAGCAAATTGTAATGTCTCTTCAAGGCTAAAAGTGTTTCTTGTAAAATTAGGAAACTCACAGAACTGGATTATCAAAAAGGTAAAATGAAAATTTCCTCAGTGCTTAGTGGGATTGATTTGTATAGTTGATTTTGATAGCAGTGTACATTGATTTATACTGTTTATGTTTTTAAAAATAGCAACTGAAGGAAATAAAATGTGTTTTCTAGGCTTTGGATAGTGGGCTTCATGTAAATCAAGATACATGCAAACAAAACAGGGCACCATCACACCCAAATATTTTTCTAGTTTTTTTTTTGGTACAGATGCACTGATGGATTTGCAGTGGGGGAGTTCTGGCTATATCATAGTACATAAAAAATATGATGAGATAACTTGTAATAGCAAAAAATTAATAGCCATCTAAATCTGACCCTGAAGTCAGAATTGAATTATTCTTAGTTTCCAACCTCTGCTCTTGTCCTGTGTTTATAGGAAACCTGGAAATACATTACTTTTAACTAATTTGATTTTCACCCTAGAAGGTTATCTTTTATTTTTTAAATTTTCCCATGGCAGTTTTGTTTTATATGAGAATAGCTCTCCAAAGAACAGACACTTTACTGCCTTGAAATCCGATTGGGTCTCAGTTCTACTACCTGTGAACATGGGCAGGATGCTTAATCTCCCATTTGTAAAACAGGGGAATTAACAGTTGCCCTGCCCTACTTAAGTAACATAATGCTTGGAAAGTCACTTTGGAAACTTACAGAATTGGTAAGTATTATATTTGTGGGTAGCATTTTAAAGTAAGGGGAGGGAGAAGAAATTACATTTGCCTAACTGCTAAATACCATAGCTTTTGTCAGGCACTTTATATGTCTATTAGCTCCTTTAATCCTCTGATTTAAGCATTGTGGTCTTCATTCCACAAATGAGAAAACTGTGATTCAAAGATGTAAACCAGGACATATCTGATACTCAACTCTGGTACATGGTAGCACGTGGGTTTGAATTCACTTTAATTCTAAAGCTTATACTCTTTCCACTACCATGTGCTCCTGAATGTTCTGTAAAACACTTGTTAAAAGGTAGATTTCTGTTATCTCCAGTGACCTGAAATGCAGGTTGGAAATTACGCTTTGGGAAACCTTTGAAGGGCCACTCCAAAGGTTATAAACAGATTGGAAATGTGTGCCTTCTGGTACTGATACCCACAAGACTTCTAGCTCCCAAATATATCATGGGGCTATGTCTTTGGGAATGGTAGTGCATCCAGAAGCTTTCTGCTTTGCTAAATGAGAGGGCTAGGTGAAATTATTTTTGCTAAAGTTTTACTGAACTCTAAATTCGGATGAGAAGAGGGAAATAAGACACACATATAATATAATCACTTTTCCTTCCTTTCTTTTTTCCTTCCTTTCCTCTTGCCCTCCCTTCCTCACCTCTTCCTCCTTCCTTCCCTCCCTCCCTCACTTACTCCCTTCCTCTCTCTTTGCCTCCCTCCCTCCCTCCACTCCTTCAACAAGTATACAGTGAACACCTCCTGCACACCAGGCACTAGTGCTAAGCACTGTTTTCAAGCTCAAGAGATGTGTTTGCTAGATGAATTTCTTTCCTAATTAGTTTTTAAAATCTGCAGTACATTGAAGAGTCTGCAGTACCAGAACTTGTTAGAGAAAGAAATAGTTATATTTCCCATTTAACATTTCTCCCAATCCTCGTGGACTTGCTTCTAAATATATCATAAAATTAAGTATACAGTTTTGAATCTAAAGTTTAAAACATAAAAATATTAATGAGGGCAAACAAGGGAGAAATGACACTTTTAATGAGAAATGATTGTTGTAAATATTCACATAATAGTACTGGTAATAGTCTGAAATTTCAGTTCTTACAAATGAGAATTCCGACCATATCTCCCTTTTCTCTCTCAATGAGAGCAATAAATAGTTAGAATTAGTTATGTCTCTGTTATACATGGGTTTGTAGTATAAAGCCAAATTCTATTCTGGCAAAGGAAAACCAAATATACACTTCTACAGTATTGCATATGTTAAAACAAAACAAGCCTCCTGAATGTTTTGTTTGTCTTTTTTGAAAAATAATATCCTGAAAAGCATTAAACACAGGAAAACAATATTAAAGCTGGTGTTTTCCAATATGTAAAAATTCTGGATCTAAGCTGGTTTACAAACTAAAACCCTAACTTGTTTTGCAGCCTTTGAGGAGTTTGATTAGAATGATTAAATAATGTGGGTTTTAAAGAAAAATGAAAACCTCCCAGATCGATGCCACACAGCACAGCTAATGTGTTTCTTCTAGATGTAGTCTCAGAAGAGGGTTTCAGTTTACATGTAACACAGGCCTGAACGACCAAGGAGCGAATTTGCTTTTAACAAGTCCAAGTGATAATCGTGATATTTTGCCCTTTAGTTAATGGTGCAAAGTTTATTTCTCAGTAGGCTTTTTGTAAATGAGATGCTTGTTTAAAAGTCATCTTATTTGCAGGGCTTTTTCTGTTTTTGAGAGATTTGTTTTCTCTGACTTTGAAATGCAGTGAAATCCTTTTAGAAAAAACAAAAAACAAAAAACTCTCTCTTCAATAGACTTTAAATACGCCCGGATCACATCATGGCCCCTGAAACATAACAACCATGCGGAGAAAGCATGGTGTAGCACTGTTAGCTTCTAAGGTCAATAGCCTCCTTCTCCCACCCCCACTTCACACCCCCATTTCCATTAAAAAGGATTTATATTTTCCATGTTTATGTAATTTACTACTGGGTTAAGTGTCAATCTTAGAGTTGCTTCCAAAGATTAAGTTAGATGCTGCTTCTGTGCTAGAGAACTCCATACCCATATATAACTCACTATGCAGTAGCAAAAGGGATCCTTAAAAGCCTTATTCTAAAGGTGACAGATGGGTGTGATGGAATACTTGCATTGACCAAGCCTTCTGAGAGAGGGCTTGGTCAACTTGAAGAAAAACTCCCTTTTTGGGAGGCCGAGGCAGGCGCATCACGAGGTCAGGAGATCAAGACCATCCTGGCTAACACAGTGAAACCCCGTCTCTGCTAAAAATACAAAAAATTAGCCAGGCGTGGTGGCGGGCACCTGTAGTCCCAGCTACTCGGGAGGCTGAGGCAGGAAAATGGCGGGAACCCGGGAGGCGGAGCTTGCAGTGAGTCGAGATCGTGCCACTGCACTGCACTCCAGCCTGGGTGACCGAGTGAAAAAAAAAAGAAAAAAGAAAAAGAAAAGAAAAACTCCCTTTAAGAGTTCCATCTAGTTAGGAGTGAAAGAACACTTATGGAGCACCTCATGGGAGGCAGGAACCTCTAGGTACTTGGAGGAATGACCTTTCATAGGAGGCGTCATCTCCATTTCACAGATGAAACCAAATTGAGGTCTTCAAGGCCCTGCGCAAAGTCATAAAACTAAAATGGCAGAGCAGGAATTGGAATCTAAGCGTTCCAAGGTAGAGTCTGTGATCTTCTCAGGACATCTCCCTCTCTCCATGAGGCAATGCTCTGAAGAGTGTGTGATTTACTTGACACTCTGGGCTTTCACTGAATTCATGCCCTTGGGACTGAAGGTAAGACAGTGCCACTAACCTCTGACAATATATGATTCCTTTGTGGAGCCATTCAAAAGTAATAAACAATGATTCAGAATGTCCAACTCTGATGGTCAGATAGAATTCCTAAAGGCTACCAGGTTTCCTTTTGTTCTGGGAAATTAACTGAATCAGTGACAATTATAGTTTCCTCAAGTATTTTTTTATGGTAACAAATGCTTGTATACTAAGGGGTAGTAGCATTGTTAAGAGGCTAGGAGCACAGTTTTTAGAGTTAGACAAAACTGGGTTCAAATCCCAGGTCTGCCACTTACCTGCTTTGTTTGTGACCTTCAGACAGTTGTATACCTAACCTATCTAAGACTTAGTTGTTCATCTACAAAATAAGAGAAATAATAATACCCACTTTATAAGGCTGCTGTAAGGATGAACATAACACCTGTGACTGACAGTCGAGTGCCTGGGATATTTTAAATGCTCAATATGTGTGAGTTAACATTACAATCATATAGAGTCTGGGTTAATTCATGGGACCTGTTGGATAGTAATGACAGATCAGGGAGATACTATTTTGGTAAGAAATGTTGTGGCTTATTTTATCTGTTTTCTACCTGTCTGTCTATCTGTCTATCCATCTATTTGTCAACTATCATGTAAATCTATCTGTTTTTACCAGGCAGACTGAAGAGAAAAAGAGGAAAGTTTCATTTGGCAATGTAGATAGTCAGTATCACTACCAAGTACCCCCACTGGCTGCTAACTCAGATAACAAAAGTAAAATGTGGAACAAGGTATCCTGGTTCAAGTTACCTATATTTGTGTGTTAATATAGCCATGGATGATTCTTATACATGAAACAATATGTACTAAGTTTTCTTTATCCTAAGAAGTATGAACGCATGTTTTTATAGATGTATGTGATATGTGTGTGTATTGGTGTGTTGTTGTGTCTGAAGATTGGACTAGGGCTGACAAAAACAGGGAAAAATAATTGTTTTATAAATCATGTTAACAACTGTGATATCAGAAAAATCTTCTGTGAAGTAAAGCAATGAAACAAACTCTCAAGATAGAAATGTATTCTTGTTAAGTGTGGGATTATTGTTAATAAAGTACATTTTTAATTAATCATTATTTCTAGGCACATATAGTTTTCGTCACTGGGACAAACTGATGATTTCTGCCGCTTTTTTTTCCTCTGCTTTAGGTGAACTGATTGACAGGTAATTGTTTCAGGCAAGGAACATGAAATTAAACATGTAGAAGTGTACAAATGTTTGTTATTTTGAATTAGAATGCTTGTGTATTCTTTTTTATACATTTATACTTGCTTTTGACAATCTAGGTAGAAGAGCTTTGTAAATTGTAAAGCAATGTATCAATATTAAGTTTTGCAACTTTAGTTGTGACATGGAAAGAATCTTGATCATCTTAAGAAACATTAATTTTCTAAAATACTAACATATGTAGTTACAGAATGTGGGGATAATGTTTTTAATATGGACAGAAATAAAAGCAAAATAGCTTTTTAAGAAGCATTTTCATGCATTTCAGAAGAGATCACTACACGGGGAGTATTTTAGGGTGAGGGGTTGCATAGATACCTCTTTACATCATGCAATGAAGAAGAATCTACTCAAAAATGTGGAAAAAGATTAACCTTAGAGGAGATGGAGTTTGCTAAAAAAAAAAACCAAAAAACCGATACTTCATCTGCAAAGCAGAACATTCTTACTTCAAATGTGTCCCTTGGTGCAGTACTTATAAACAATGTCAGGTAGAAAACTATAATGACTTCCTTTGTCATTTGCAGAAAGCAGAAGCCACTGGAGAAAAACGGCCAAGAGGCAGACCTAGGAAATGGGTGAGTAATAAGATATAATTTTTCTTCTTTTTTTTGGAAATAAAAATTTCTGTTGTATTAAATGACAAAAGTTTTATTTCGTCGATTACATGAATTTCCAACTTCTGGTTTGATGAATCTTTGAAAGGGTTAAGGCAAGAGACAAATGATCATCACTTCCTACCACTAGGCTCCAGGTGTTTACGCAGAACACTTTTCTTTCCTGAAGGTGGACTCATTTTTCTATCTCTTATCAACATCAAAAGAGGCTCCACTCTTCCTTCAAATGGGGTAACAATGAGATGATTTGTTCAGTAGATTGAGTAACTAAAGTTAAAGGGTATTATGAAACCTTGGAAGTTGATTACAAATGGTGATAAAATTCATACACAATGTGTATGTGATAACTTTTTAATGTTTTTCTTTTTCTTTCTATTTTTTTTTTTTTTTGGTTTTCTCCATGGCTTTTTTTTTTTTTTTTTTTTTTTTTTTTTTTTTTTTTTTTTTTTGACACATCTCATTTTCTAGGTGGTTTGTGTTTTCTTTTTCACATGGCTTTGTTAGGAAGCAAGGGTTTATTTCGAGTTCTTCTTGCTTCCCTTAGTAGTCATTCTCCACATGCAAACATTAGAGATAGCTGTATCCATACAAGTGCACTTAATCCCATAGGCACACAGATCCTGTATCTTTTGAGGCCAGAGATTCAGTCGCCACTGAAGAGCTTTGCTAATTTTATTGCTTGAACCTTGTTCCCTTGGTTGCTGTGTTACCCATGTTCTTCTGGTCTGTCTTTCCCACTGACAGAGAAGTCCTAAAAAATGAATGAACTCGTTTCTCAAGAAGGATGAGGGCATCCTTTATACCCAATGTTGTATATGATGGGTTCTTTGGCTTTCCTTTTTCCTCTTCCCCAGTTCATTCTTCACGCTCCAAATTTTAAAAAGTTTTTTTTTTTTCTGTTATGCTGGATTATATGTTCCTGTTTGCCATTCCTTTCTCCTCTAGAGTTCTACATCACTTTCTATTTATACTTTGGTATTGCCTTTCATTTAATTTATTCATCTTGTATTTTTCCTCTGCTCAACATGTGTTGGGATTAGATTTCTTAGCACAAGGAAATGGGATGATCTTTAGATGAAAAACATCTCAGTGTTAAAGTGTAACCTTAAAGTAAGGATATTTCATTCAACCTTCTGTTCATTAACTTAGTTCTCTCCAAACCTGCTTATCAAGTGGTGATCATCTAGCCTGTGCTTGATTACCTTTAAAGTTAGGGAACTTGCTACCTCTCAAGGCTGCCTCTTTCTTCTAGGAAAGCTCTGAACATTAGAAAATTATTCCATCTGACTCCCTGTAACTTCTGTCCACTGTCTCTAGGTCATCCTCCTGGAACATACAGAGTAACTGTTTTCACTTTCACTCATGATAGCCCTGCAAACAGTTGAGGAAAATAAACACATATTCTTTGTATGTATCTGTGTTTGTATGTAACACATACTCCAGTTTTCTCATTTTTTCCCCATAAAGGAACGTTCTTGTTGTTCTTTTCTGAGCATGTTTGTTCTTCAATCTTTTGAAAGATGTCACCTAGAACTAAATATCATATTTCAGGTGTGGGTTCCATAACCAGTGGGTTTATCACCTTCTTTATTGGACATATGATTCCAGTTATTGATTGCTGCTTAGTTAACCACTCTGAAACTTCATAGTATAAAAAAAGATTTTATTATGCACATGGATTCTTTGGGTCAAGGATACAGGCAGGGTAGATAGAGCAGAAAGTCTTGTCTCTGCTCCATGATGTCTGGGGCCTCCACTGGGAAGACTCAAGCATCAGTGGATGACTCTAACACTTGGGATCCAGAATCTGGAGCTGTTTCACTTACAAGTCTGGTGCTTTATCAAGATTGACTGGAAATCTGGGTGGGTCTGGGAGTGTGTGCACTGGATCACCCATACGTGGCCTCCCCAGGATAATCAGCCTTTTTAACATGCACTCAGAGTTCCCTCTGGGAGTGTTCTGGTAACTGAGGAGGAAGCTGCAAGGCCTTTTTTGCCTTAGTCTCAGAAGTCAAAAACTGCTGCCTTCATTATACTCTAATGAGCACATTGTTGACTAACTTGATATTGACATACATATCAAATAGAGATCTGCTGTTTTCTAAGCATCAGAACTCTGAAAGGACATCACATACCATTGAACATTAATAAGAAAGACGTGTATAATCTTTCTAATAGGTAGCATAATAGAAAATAGATGAGTTATTTGAAGTCATGGGATTAATGTGGCTAAAATGAAATAAAATAAATTGTAAGCAAATACAGTGGCAGTTAACCAGCAAACTAACCTCCATCAAATGGGGCCTCTTAACTCTCTTAGCCTTTCATCTCTTGCCTTTGGACTGTCCTATAATGGTCACCAATTCACCTCCATAGGTTAGAGTCCTGTCGTCTCAGAACCTTCCTATGGCTCCACATCTGACCAGCTAATTAATTAGAACCCACCCTAGTACTTCGAAGTCACCCGGTTTACATCTACCTTTCTTTACAGTTTTCTTTTTCACCACACATCCTTAAACAGTTGATTAATCAGCCAAGCCGGAGTAAACTATAGAGCAATTATATGTTTTTTTCTTAACGGGTTCTTGCTAATTTAGGGGGGGATCTGGATTGCAGGCATTCGATCTTCCTGCTGGGTAAGAAGCGCATGTGAGGCGCCCATCACAGAAATCCTTGCCTTTCTGAGAATAGCTGGGCCATTTTCTCTGACTCTCCTGGTTTCTAATTTTTACTGGCTGTGAGAATGGAAAATATTATGCGGTGAATTGTTACAAGTCCCTGATTTGGTCCCCAAAGAAGAGTTGTTCTACTGAGAAGAGGAAATAAAAGGAAATTGTATATTTTTTCTAGACAGCGTGTTTCCTCTTTGCTTGTATATCTTCTGTTGGGTAGAGTATGCAGCCAGTCACAGCAAGGCATTCCGTTCAATGGCATTCTTTGCTGGAAAGCTTGTACTGAAGAAATAAATTATTGCATTTTCCATAGGAAATGGGCTTATACTTTATAGCAAGTTCAATTCTTTCCAACAGTGTCATTCACCAATTTCCTTGAGTTAGAGATATATTTTTGAACCAACTGGATTCATTAGGTATATGGGTTAGAAGCCAAATTGTTCCCCTTTTATTCTTGTGGGGTATTTTGCTTTGTTTTAAAGCTCTTGTGCTTTTAAAACTTGTTCCAGTAGATATTATAGATTCATGTAAGAGGCCTGGGAAAAGATACTTAGCGAGGAATCCTCTGATCTGATGTAATTGGGATCGGTATGGGTAGGTGTAGGAGAGAAACTTGAGTCAGTCTTGCTTTCAGAGGGCATGAAGCATTGACCAATCCAGTGATCTAATGAGTGTGTTAAGTAGATTTGCTTAAGAACACGTCTATTGTTTACTTTAATTCCCTTCATCTTTTTTTTTTTTTTATCCCCCTAGTTTGAACTGGATTTCAGATCTATTATTTTTATGAGGTGGTCTGATTTTCAAGGGGTGTGTGTGTGTGTAGAAGAGGCTAGAGGTAAACGGGTCTTTTTTTTTTCTGGCTTTTTATAGTTAAGAGCTTAGGCTCTGGATTCAGATGGCTTGAGTTCAGATTCTGGCCCGCCATTTAGCTAACTGGAGTCTTGAGAAAACCACATGACCTTTAACAGTCCAGTTTCCTCATCTGCAAAAGTTATATTTCTAATAGAGTTGTAAGGATTAAATGAGATAATGCATGCAAAGGGCTTAATAAAGAGCATGGCACACAGGAAGTGCTCAATAAATGTTGGAAATTATGATTAATTTCACTGTACATTTTCATTTTGACATTAGCTATAGGCTAAACCTTAATTACTTAAAGCCACCAGTAGTTACACAAAGAATGAATGACAGAGTTACATGTCAGACTAACCAAGTACCCTTGATAGTATCATTATGTCCTCAATATATTTATGCTGAATATTAATCAAGTTTAAGAACTGCTTATAAATAATACTAAAATGCATTTTTAATTCTCTTTGCTGTTAAGGGGGAGTTTTACATTGCAGCTTAGAAGCCTTTCTTCTAATAGTAGAGATTTGGTGTCATGTGGTGTTCATCAATTTGAAAAGAAGTATTTCTGCTGTTTGCCTCAAGATGTACATACAGAGATGGCTGATTCTCAGAACTTCTATAGAATTCCATTAGCCAGTCCTGCCAATTGAAATTTGGCATTTAATATTTGCATTTTTCTATTCTTGCATAGGAAAGGAGCTTGTCACATACCTAATTTAGTGATGGAAAGCATTTGGAGAAAGTTGTAGAGAGTGGGGCTCAGGCTCAAGAATACAATGAAGTAATAAAGTTGTTAACCTCCTGTATAAAATCCTCCGTGCAGATGTTGCTTAGTGATGCAGCTAGTGCTTCTGGAGGAAAAGAAGCAAGAACCAAATAATGAAGACTACATCAATGGGAACAAGTGATACTTTTAGGTGTTTTGTTCTCAGAATATTTTAAAAGAAAGGAAATTAACAACAGAAGAAAAATATTTCCCAATATGAATTAATGGTTTTTAAAAGAAAAAAAAAATCTTTCTGGAGATACTAAGATTGACCTAGAAGTTGATCCAAGGACCAGATGCTGAAACTGCACTTCAGTTGGTCACTAGAAAGATCCCAGCAATCCCCAGCTGGTTTCTCAGGCTGCTGATTCCCTTTATTTGGTAATGGGGTGTGTGCAGTACGTCGATTAAAAAATATGTATTTCCATTCCATTGCTTGTGAAGGGGAGCAGTTGTCTTTCTCTTATTAAAGAGCTTGTGATACACAGGAAAGTGATGTAATTTTATTTATTAGTCAAACATGTGAGGATTCTAGATAAGACAACAAGGGTTTTTTCCCCTAGTTTGTAGAAATCTAGAAATTTAAGTGATGATTTGAGTGTCAAGAAGGGAGAACTGAATCAAAATAAAATTTACTACACCTATTCTTTGGTTTTGGAATTCTTTGGCTTTCTTCTAAAGATCCCAAGCATTAATGTATTGAAGAACCTGGAAATCTGATTTTGAAGCTAAAGCATTAGGTTTTCATGTCCATTACTTTTCCCCTCCAGAGGTTTGCTACTTAAACACACACACACACACACACACACACACACCCCAAAAACTTTTAGCTGTTTGTATTTTAAGACTTTCCTTGTTGAAAGTGGCTGGGAGTGGTGGCTCACGCCTGTAATCCCAGCACTTTGGGAGGCCGAGGTGGGCAGATCACTTGAGGTCAGGAGTTCGAGACCAGCCTGGCCAACATGGTGAAACCCCGTGTCTACCAATAATACAAAAACTCCTGAGTGTGGTGGCCCGTGCCTATAGTCCCAGCTGCTCAGGAGGCTGAGGTAGGAGAATTGCTTGATCCTGGGAGGCAGAGGTTGCAGTGAGCTTAGTGATCATGCCACTGCACTACAGCCTGGGCAACAGAGCAAGACTCCATCTCACAAAAAAAAAAAAAGAAAGAAAGAAAAGAAAAAGAAAAAAGAAGGAAAAGAAACTGAAGTATATAACTGCAGCGTTTAGAAAGGAATATCCAATAATGCAGATTGTAGATAATTGCAACTTTGTACTGGAGTCGGTGGGGAAGAAAATGACTTTGATATAACATCAAAAACTCTCTGCTAATGGAATATGTGAAGGTGAAATCATTTTCCCTTAGACCCTTGAAACAGGAGATGCTCTTTTTAAAGCAACTGGATTTTAAAAATATATGCTTAGTAATTAAATATAAATTTGCTGATGCATATAATGCATTCAAAGTTGGTAAGTAATATTTTCTGAAACTAGCTTCTCCTTTGCAATTATGATAAAAATAGAGTACTTTCCAATTTTTTCCCTATGGAGAAAAGTAGCTTAATATTGTTTTGTTTTAATAGTTTACTGCAAAATTCACTAAAATGATTATTTAAAATTAAAAGATGAAATATAAAAACACAAATAAGTCATGTCTAAAAGGCAAGAATTGAATTTGATCATTCATGTTTTGATTCAATACTAATGTCTTTTTCATTTGTTTTAATATGCAAGTGCTATTCTTAATTATTCTGTTAAATGAAGACTTTCCAAAAAAGAGATTGATAATCTGCCCTACTTGGTCATCCAGTTCATCCAGTTTAGCACGGCCAATCTCTACCAGACACTAACCATTTAGGATTATAAAAGCATTGACTGCAGAGTCTGAAGCTCCAGCGACTCTGCTGCTGTGCCAAAATAGCATTGACTATTTTTCTCACTTGTGTGGAGTGGCAAATTTTAGACAGGAGGTAGTTTATAAAAATGTCTTGTTTCTCCATATGTTATCATCAGATCAGCAGAGTCCTGGCCAAGACCGTATTCTCAATTTTTAATTCTAATAAAATGACAAATGTAGAATCAGTGACCATTTTGTATGACAACAAATGTATATAAGATTTTCCTTACACAGTGTACTATCCCTACTGCCATACACGTTTACCTACATTCACCTTACTGTAAGTATTTATGGATGGTAGTAAATATTTCTAAAAGGTTGGAAATCCTCATACTGTATATTAATATGCCACTTTTTTTACTAGGTAAACAAGTAAAATGATTATATTCCAGGAGAATATTTTTGTTGAGTTTTTAAGGGTGGAGGCTGCTTTTATAAGAGTTTTTGTTTTTGTTTTGTTTTGTTTTGTTTTTGAGACAGAGTTTCGCTCTGTCACCCAGGCTGGAGTGCAGTGGCACAATCTCGGCTCACTGCAGTTTCTGCCTCCCAGGTTGAAGTGATCCTCCTATCTCAGCCTCCTGAGTAGCTGGGACTATAGGCCCATGCCACTATGCCTGGCTAATTTTTGTTTTGTTTAGTAGAGACGCGGGTTCATCATGTTGGGCAGGCTGGTCTTCAGCCTGACTTCAGGTGATCCTTCCACCTCAGCCTCCAAAAGTGTTGGGATTACAGGCATCAGCCACCACTCACGGCCTTTAAGATTTTTTTAAAAATCAAGGAATTCCTGATTCTAAACTCTTCAATACTTGACACAAACATTTAAACATTTTTGACAAAAGATGGGATGAAATCAAGCCTACTCCTTGTACTCCAGATTGAAAAAAGGACCTCTGTATTTTGATGGGCTGAATACCTTTGGGCAGGTTGCTTAATTTATCCATGCTTTTTCTCATGTTTAAGTGCCTGACAGGAACATTCTGTCCATAACTAATGGCTGTCAAACATTTACGGTTGTAAAACACAAAAACCTGTATTGCTCCAGCCAGGGACTGATTATTGAGTTTGTGATGATGCAGCCTCTTGTCTCCTTCTTTGCTTTGTTTTCTCGGTTCCCGCCTGCTGCCTGCCCTTTGGCCATTTCACTGCTCATTAGCGCCTCCACCAGATGGGGGGCAGGGGCAGGAACAGGGGGTCAGCTCTGGTAAAAGGCTTGGTGAGAAGGAGGCTGAGAGTAACAGCCAACATCAGGTTTTCAGATTATCTACATCCAGGCTCGCCCCCAACCCTGTCCTCAGGAATCACTGAATGCAACCATGACACTGAAATTTGTTTTTCATTCATTATTTTTTCATTCTTATAATAAACGTGGTTTTATAAGTTAGTTAAAAAGTTAAAAAGTATTTTTCAAGATGTCATAGTAAATAAGAGTCCCTTTTGAGCATTTCGTTAGTAAACGATGAATGGCTGCCGGTCAAGCTTGTTCTGGCAAGTCTTTCGCCTCTGTTCAGATTCAGAAGAATGGCACCAAATCTATGCTTACATTAGGCTCAGGTTGTGGAATGTAGTTCTTTCAATTCAGGTTTAGGGAATTTGCCTTATGATGGTGAAAGAGTCCTGTTTGGGTGTTAAGAGGCCACAGAGCTAACCCTAACTATATGATCAAGGAAAGCCCGTGTTATCACATTGTACTGTAGTTTCAGTGTGTTAACTCAGAAAATGCACCTGAAGTGCCTCTTTAAATGTGACATTGTGCAGAAGGCACAGCACGTACAGGACAGAGATACAGACAGAGGCTACTGAAACACTTTTGTTCGTTCACCTATTTGGTTGCTTGTCTCTTTCTTGGCTGGATCATGTAAACCCTAGAGCTCCAGTTCTGAGACCCTTTGATTTTGTGATTTTCCCATTTGTCTAAACATTTTGCCAAAGCCATCTGACATTATTATGAATCAAGCCTGTGCTGGGTCCTAGGGATGTCAAGGTTAACAAGATAGGTGGGACTGCCTTTGGGGAATTTATAGTCTGGGGAGTTCTAAAGAGATAACCTGATGCCTGCCAGGTAGATTATTATTCTGTGCTTCAGATGTTAGGAGGTTAAATTAAATGACAGTTTTCAAGTATTTTGAGCTCTTTAGAATTTAAATCCTTCCATAGAAGTAATTATACTGCTTTCCAAATCCTAACAACACACTATCGGAATTTACTTATATTAACACCATAATTTGAATGTACATGTACATGTATACATATATATATACACATACACACACACTTATATATGATATACGAATTGGTTGTACTATGTACTGTGCGCCTGGGGTCACATTCTCTCATTATCATCACAGCAAATATTAAAGCTAATACAAAATGTGTACAGATTTGATTTATCAAAGTAGTCAGATTTCATCTAGTTAGTATAGGTTCAAAAAGATGAGTGTTAAGTCGTCAGGTCCCAGCTCCAAAAAGAGGGAGAAAAAGGGAATCAGAAAAACCAGGAAAATTCTGGTGAGCCATTCAACATATGGTGATCTTATTTTTCCTCTTTGTGCATACTCAGTATAATTTATGTTTATCAAATAATTTTTAAATCACCAGGTCTTATAGCAACTTAATTATATACTTTAATATTTCTGAAAAGTGCAGCCCTTTGTGTTTTAAAATGAGCTCTTTGAGGGTAGGGTGCATATCTCATATTTATCTTTTCACCCTCAGCACCTAGGACATAGGAGGAGATTCAGCAAAGCGATTAAGAGCTCAGACTGCCTGGGTTCAGGTATCAGCTTAATCAAGGCAAGTTGCTGATGGTCCCAGCCCCTGTTTCCCTGTGTGTAAAACAAAGGGTAATCATAGTTTTTGTCTTGTAGGATTGTTTCGTAAGAATTAAATGAGAAGCCATCAAAAAAACTTTATTCAGCATGTGGCAAGCTCTCAATAGGTCATAATTGTTGATGTTAGTACAGTCCCAGGCCCATAATGGTGCTTACTAAATGTTCGGTGAGTAGGATGACAGTTTTTCTTTAGTGTGTATAAAGCATGGCTTTTGAATTTTTGTTTTCCAGTAATGAGTGTGGATTTGAATTACATTCTTTGACTTAAAAAAAGAAAAAAACCAAACATGATTTGTATTTCCAAAGAGGCTACACTGGTTGTTTTTTTTTTTTTTTTTTTTTTTTTTTTTTTTTTTTTTTTTTAAAGCACAACCTATAGGCATCAAAGCAGATTTGTAATAATTTTGAATTCCATCTTATGCCTTTCCGCTAAAGAAGTAAGCTGCTAGCCACTATCAACCAGGCCCAATAGAAACTTTGAATGTCTTGCCCTATATTAATATTTCCATTCCCTCGCTCCTGGAAATAGCATTCTGCTTTCCAAAATAGACTCTTATGCTGTACCTTAGAAGGATTTTTGTCACAATTTTGGATCATCAGAAAAACAGAAGACAGTTTTATTGGCCAAACCTCATGAACTAATTTTCTAAGGTAGTTTCTCTCTCTGTTTTACAAAAACTCATTTTAATGGCCTATTTGTGTCCCATTTTCTTTCTGTTAATTTTTAGTACTAACATGAGAATAAAGAAAAGTAAAAGTAACTCTATTTGTTTCTTTTGAGGGCATCTGAAAGCACTTAAAGTGACACATTAAGGCAGTAGGGTGTACAACTAAAGATTTACTGGGGACAAAAATCTGAAACGCTAGGCTTACATCAACATGGGAGTAAGTACTTCACAGTGAGAATAATAGATAGCAATGTTACATAACTTAAAAGTTTAAGCATTACCAATAACGGAGGTTCAGGTTTACCAAGTTCCCAGAAAACCCAAGTATCTTCACTATTAAGGCAGTGCCCCAGTGCGGGAAGCTCTAGATCCCAAGGAGGTGAGATAATAACTCTACGCGCATGGAGGAACATGGACTCATACGATTATGGTTGGTAATGTTCTAGAAAGCACCATTTGTTTTGCAGTGTCTTATTATTTCCTGTTCAGAATGATTGTGATGTCAGAGAAGTACATCCTATGCAGTTTGTGTCAGAAGCTGATCCTCGAGTGTAATTTCCTTATTACAGGGCCTCTGTCCCTACATTTTCTTTCCTGCCATTATTCTCTCAGGTAGTCCGACTTCAGTATTCCTTACATTCTCTAGTGGAAACTTGATGAGGCATTTGCATGCCTGGGCCCACTCTCAGTTGATAGAACTGGAGGTGGGGTTAGCATGCATGAACATGGCCATCTCTGTGGCCCCTCATTCTCTTGAGAGATGGACGTTCTTGGCACTATGCACACTTTATGAGTGTTAAGGAAAGGATGAAAAGGCAATGAGTGATCTTATAACATGTTCATTCTGTGCTATTGCTAAATCTAAAATTTCTCTTTTAAAAGAAAGTATAGTTTGATTTACAAATCAATAAATAAATCCCTTATTCCCCTTTCATATGTTTGGACTATATATTTTCCATATATATTTGGTGAAAATTATCTCATTCCCAATCCTAATTCTCCTTATTATAATTTCTTTCATAGCTATGTTGTAGAGTTTAATGACATTGTTTGGATTGCTATTGAGATTTTCCTAAATGAGATTGCTTATTTCCAGACTGCCAAACCAAGACAATGGTCAGCTCTGAATTTTTTTTTTTTTTTTTTTTTTTTTTTTTTGAGGCTGGAGTGCAGTGGCGCAATCCTGGCTCCCTGCAACCTCCGCCTCCTGGGTTCAAGTGATTCTTGAGGTACAGCCTCCCGAGTAGCTGGGATTACAGGTGCCTGCCACCACGCCTGGCTAATTTTTGTATTTTTAGTAGAGACAGGGTTTCACCATGTTGGCCAGGCTGGTCTCAGACTTCTGACCTCAAATGGTCCGCCTGCTTCAGCCTCCCAAAGTGCTGGGATTACAAGCGTGAGCCCCTACGCCCAGCCTGTATTTTTTATTTAGTATTGCCCTTCCTCTATTGGTAGTTGACTTTTTTGTGGATATTAAAACTTTTCATCAAATCAGCCAGGCTTAAAGTTTTGTGCCTTCCATCCTGTTTAAACAATTGATGAGCTACATAAAACCATTTAAAATTCATAATTTTATAAGCAGTAAATTGGTAACTTTTTCTAACATATAGTCCTCCTTGCTATTAAATTGCTTATCTTAGTGGAGATCAGTTGGGATCCTTTTCAACTGTTAAGACCTATAGAAACAAAACTGTTACAGCTGTGATCCTATTTACACTGTTGGAAGTTCTTAGGGAGCCATAGTATTTATAGGAAACTAATTCACGCTCAACTCACTTGTACTGCATTGTTTCCTGCTATGATAAAGCAAATGGGTTATGTATATTATTGCTTTAATAGAATAATGAATGCACTTAGATTGTATAGTGTGAGAGAGTTTGGCCTTACATAGTCATAGTATGAAGAGAGACCGATTTTTTTTTTTTTAACTAAAAAAAGACTTTTCTGCTGGGATTGTAATAATGTGGTAAGTATTCAGACTTACTATTTGCTATCTTTGAAGCAAATATATCACAATAAACATTTAGAGAAGCTGATATTTTATATCCATAAGGCAAACACAGAATTTCCTGATTTGTGTGAAAATTTGGGTGTTTTATCCTGTGGTTTTATTTTATTTTTGAGTCTGAGATACTTTTGTGTCCAAGAAAATGTTTAGATTAATTTACTTGTAGTCTTGAAGTTATCTTTTGTAGAAAACCATCCTTATGTGTATGAAAAAAGCCATTTAGAAAGGAGATTTCGTGAGTATCCTTGACAGTGGTGTACAAGTTTAATCATCTTTCCTGTGGCAGGAGAGTCTTCATGTATTCAACCTAGAATTTCTCCTTTTACGGTTCTTAGTCCATTTCCTCTTGTCTTATTCTTAATGGTGATAGAGAACATCTGCTATGTTCCTCTTCAAAACATATCTTCCTACTTGGGGTACTGTAAAGTGTACATACTTTGGGTCCTAACATATCTGCATTTGAGTCTAAACCTTATCACTTACTAACCTTAGGCCTTTGTTACCTCTCTGAGACTAAATTTCTTCTTTTGTGAAATGAGGCTGGTAATATCTCCATTGTAGTTTTAGCTAAAGTATCCAGTACCTAGCAAATGCTCAAAATGCCATTATTTTGGCCTGGCACGGTGGCTCACGCCTGTAATCCCAGCACTTTGGGAGGCTGAGGCAGGTGAATCACTTGAGGTCAGGAGTTCGAGACCAGCCTGGCCAACATGGTGAAACCCCATCTGTACTAAAAATACAAAAAATTAGCCGGGTGTGGTGGCACATGCCTGTAATCCTAGCTACTTGGGAGGCTGAAGCAGGAGAATCACTTGAACCCAGGAGGCAGAGGTTGCAGTGAGCCGAGATCACGCCATGGTACTCCAGCCTGGGTGACGAGAGTGAAACTCCGTCTCAAAAACAAAAACCAAGAAATTAGATGGCCTTGGTGGTGGGCACCTGTAATTCCAGCTGCTCGGGAGGCTGAGGCAGGAGAATCGCTTGAACTCAGGAGGCGGAGTTTGGAGTGAGTCAAGATCATGCCACTGCCTGGTCAACAAAGGGAGACTGTCTCAAAACAACAACAGCAACAACAACAAAAATCATTAGTTTTAAACCCTGTAAAAATATGTTGTCAGCTTTCCATTTTCCACAATAAGATTCCCAAATCTTCCTTACTATGTCCTGTTTTTCTAACTCACTAATCATGGTTCTGAATGAGACTTCAAATGATATGGTAGATGGAACACTACGTTTGTGATGAAAGGCCTTTCTGACTTGCTTTCTGACTTAATGAATTTCTAGCTTTATGACCTTGGACAGGTGACTTATCCTTGAACCTGCTTGCTCTTATGTAAAAGGGGGATAATAATTGTCATATATTCTTTGTCTTCCTCTCTGGGTTGTGGTCAGAATAATATAAGAAAGTAATTTGTAATGTACAAATAAAGCACCTTACAATCATAAGGTAACAGCAGTAAGTATCAGCAATTAAAATTTCATACACTAGCTGGATGCAGGGGCTTACGCCTATAATCCCAGCCCTTGGGGAGGCCAAGGCAGGTGGATCACCTGAGGTCAGGAGTTCGAGGCCAGCCTGGCCAACATGGCAAAACCCCATCTCTACCAAAGAAAAAAATACAAAAATTAGCTGAGCATGGTGGCGCGCCAGTGTAATCCCAGCTACTTGAGAGGCTGAGACAGAAGAATCGCTTGAACCCGGGAGGTGCAGCTTGCAGTGAGCTGAGATTGCACCACTGCACTCTGGCCTGTGTGACAGAGCAAGACTCTGCCTAAAAAAATAATAATAATTAAAATTTCCTGCACTACAATAGGGTGAATGAAATTGTTCCTGTTATTTATGTAACTTCTAACACTTAGCTTGCTATCTTCAGCTTTTCCCTTGTCCTATCTGGTGGTTTATGAGGCATTTACTCTTTTACCATTTCCATCTGCTCTTGTGATTGAAAGGCTAAAACTGACAACTTTCAGATGCATCACAGAGACATGTCAAAAGAATTTCAACATGAAAGGTACTGGGTTCGTGTGCAGAAGTAGTGAATAAATAAGCAGGGTTGGGTGAGGTTAAGAGAGAGCCAGATGATCTAAGTGGTAATAAACAGGTGAAGTGTCCAGGAGAGAGAGATGAGCAGAAGAGATCTCTCCAGTAGTAGACTTTGAAGAGGAGGATTTTAGAATTCCTCTCCTAAGACATTCATTGCCAAGTTCCAACCGAACATCGTGGACAAAACATGTCTAAATGAGAAGGAAACTTTGGGACATTGAGGATTGCTTGGCGTGGAAGTGACCTGGAAGGTTACAGTGATCCCAGGCAGGAGAGGACAATGGCCATGTCTGCAGTGGCTGTGTCTAAGGGGGAAGGTTGCGGACTGACGTGTTGGGAACTGGGAGTGTGGCACTGGAGGAGACCAGTTGGATAATTGATTGCCCTGGGTGTGAAAGGTGAACCATGAGGACGGTCTAAGAGCACTGAAACTGGGGAGAAAAGAAAGTAGTGTGAACATGGTAATGCTTAAATGAATATTTACATGTGATACTGGCTTAATATTTTAAATCTACTGAATATACTGTTCAAGTTTATAGAAGCAAGAAACTTCCCCGCATATTTGTACTGTATTAATCTTTTGGTTTCCTTGCCTCAATTCAGTTTTGTTTCATGTTTAATTATGGGGCTGAAAGTACATAAGTTTGAGTAGTCTAGAGTGGAATGTGGTTAAATATCCCTGCAGATTACTTTACGTGTTTCAGTATTCCAATAAAATCAGCCGCAGTGATCCATATGGGATTTGTAGCTGCTGTTTTCCCGAGGCCCTTTTCTCCATGGCTGTCTGTGACCTTAGCCATTGAATGGCTTAATCGTTTTTGGCCTCCTCAGTCAGTGATTCTGAGCGGGCAGAGTGGTAATGTGATGTCATGTCTGGGGCATGAGCCTGCATCCTCGCCGTACATGGGTCCCACCCTTCCTGGTCTAGGCAGCTCAATGCACAGTGCTTGGCGCATCGTGAGTGCTCAATAAATTCAGTTGCTTTTCCCGTCTCTCTCTGGATCTCAAATAGGAATATCCAAATTTGAGAATGCCACCAAAGCATTAGGTTCCCTAATTAAAGTCCATAGTAAAACCTGAGGCAGATGTGTGGGAACGCAGTTCCAGACACTGTAGTTAATGTAGGAGAGATGATCGCACTGTATTTACAGCAAGGCTTCCCATGCTCATGAATCATAATAAGAACTCTTACAGGATTAATGAGTTTTAACTTATTGCAGAATTTTTGAACTATGTGTAATACTGGGACATTTCAAAGTGTTCGTCATGAAAAGTGGCTGATGGAGGTACACATTTTGAGATATCCTGTGTTCTGACTACGTTGTTTGTTATCTTATTGACATCTTCTGTTCCTTTTACAAAAAGGTCAGCAGGAAGGCCCTCCACATTTTCTGTAGATTTCTAGATAAGAGAAACATCAAGATAGAAGGGAACATTTTGATAGCCTTACACATTTATGTTTTTAAAAATAAAAAAATTCTTTACATAAAACTTTCTTTCGTGCCCTTTCTCTGGTAGAGAGAAAAATCAGCCCCCTTTTCTTTCAGAGAAAGGCCTTGTGCACTTTGCCCAGTTTTCCCCAAACGCTGGCATTTTGTAAAACTGTAGAACAAGATCTCAGTTAGGATGTTGACATTCATACAATCCATTCATTGCAATTAGATTTCCCCAGTTTCTCATGTACTTATTTGTGTGTGTGTATGTGTGAGCATCAGGTTATATACAACTTTATCACATGTAGGTTCATGTATTCACTACCAGAGGTGTTATTATTTTTTAAGTTCCGGGGCACATGTGCAGGATGTGCAGGTTTGTTACATAGGTAAATGTGTGCCATGGTGGTTTGCTGCACCTATCAACCCATCACCTAGGTATTAAGCCCAGCATGCACTAGCAATTCTGCCTGATGCTCTCCCTCCCCACTCCAGTATTATCTTTTTTTTTTTTTTTTTTTTTGAGATAGAGTCTCACTCTGTCGCTCAGGCTGGAATGCAGTGGCTGGATCTCAGCTCACTGCAAGCCCCGCCTCCCAGGTTTACACCATTCTCCTGCCTCAGCCTCCCGAGTAACTGGGACTACAGGTGCCCGCCACCTCGCCCAGGTAGTTTTTTTTTGTATTTTTTAGTAGAGACGGGGTTTCACCGTGTTAGTCAGGGTGGTCTCGATCTCCTGACCTCGTGATCCGCCCGTCTTGGCCTCCCAAAGTGTCCAGTATTATCTTTTAAGACGGTCAGTTGCTCAGGAGTTTGTGGCACATCCCATGGTGACATACACTAAATGTGTCTTCTCTAAATACACAAGAACTTTGCATGACTGTAGGAATATGGGGAGAGGAATTCTGGTCCATGATTCCTGTCTTTGGCTGTGCAGTTACTCTTTCACATTCCCTCATTATAAAGGTCTGGCTGGCCCTGGCAAAATCATAGGTGGGCTTGGCACACAGCTAACTGCTTGCCTGAAGTAACTTATGCTTTTGTACTGCATTCAGAGTTCTGCCAATTTCAGAGGCCAGGAAAGAAAGAAAGGATTGGCCTGGGAGTGTAACACACCTGCTTTTCCTGAGGGCACATACAACAGGCCTGTTTGAGTACCTGCTTGCCCTTTGGTATATATTGAAACACATGCCTGTATCGTCCTGAAGTTGTGGATGAATACATTTATCCCCTGGAAATTCCTTGTTTCACATAGATTTTAAATGTCCATGCGGGCAGACAGTCACTGAGGAAACTGTCCTGTTAATTGTACTTTGGCTATTTGCCCAAGTCTCTAGAACAATTATAGTAGAACCATGTCATCTTGACACATTTAGGAAGAGCCATATTTGAGAATGCCACTGTAACATTTAGGTTCCCCAAATAAAAATTTCATATTACAACCATGTCTCTCTCTCTCTCTTTCTCTCTCTCTCTCTCTCTCTCTCTCTCTCACACACACACACACACACACACACACACACACACACAGAGCAAAGCTGTGCTAAGATGCAAACACTAGGCAGATGGTCAAGTTGCCCCTTCAGGCTAAATGTCTCAGGCCTGCACTCTAGTCTGAGAAAAAAATGGATTTGCAAACAGCTCAAGCTGTGAATATTAACATTTGAGAATGGCCAAGGTCTATTGCATTCCACTAGTCACTCCTAGAATCTGAGGTAACCAGAACACAGATGATGATGATGATGATGATGATACCGATTGATCATAATAACTGAAGAGTAAAACACCATCAATGTGATCATTATGGGATTCTTTTAAAGAATACATTTAGCATATTTGGACCCAAAGGCCTATGGGATCCTAAATCCCAGCTATGCTGTGGCATACAAATAACTATTTTTTCTTTTTCTTTTTTTTTTTTTTTGGACTAATGCTTTTTGAATATTGGCACTTCAAATTTCTACGAATTACAAGTGATACTCTTTATTTTTGGTGGTAACGATTACCTTATTTAAACAAAATCATGCTTTTGAATCAGCTGTAAACGTTTTTGACAATCTTGGAAGTGCAGAAAAAGTTATATTTGAAAGAAAATAATTACAGAATATCAGCACATGCTGCTGTTGCTTCCATAGCAAACTCCTTTGGGCCTTACTCAACCAAAATAAATGTGACCACACTACTGCGGTAGGCATGGCTCGAGGCAAATGGAAGACTGCAGTTCTGTTTCCTGTGTCCTGCTTTCTGTCCCTGAGGTCCAATCAATGCCAGAACAGTGACTCTGGAAGTATTAAATTGTTGGTCTGTGTGGTCCTTGGTCTTCCCAACTATAAACCTAGACTTGGTCTAGAGGTTATATAGTTAAATCCTCTTATATTCTACAGGTAACAAAATGAAAACCCAGAGCAATTGTGTCCAGCTCAAGGCCATGCAACCTTGTTAGCTCTGGCAAGAGCCAGGTTTCCTGACTTCTAGTCTGCTTTTCCCTGTAGCGAGCCGCTTCCTCTTGCCTCACCTGATCTTCCTTGGATTTCCATTGGGAATGTTGACCACAGTTCTGATGAATCTCTTCCTTCAGATCCTGTGCTAGTTTCTTCAGTGCTGCCATAACAAAGTGCCATAAACTTGGGTGCTTTACCACAACAGAAATTTGCTCTTTCACAGTCTGGAAACTGGAAGTCTGACATCATGGTGTTGGCAGGGCCGTGCTCTCCCTGAAGGCTCTAGGGAAGAATCTGTTCCATCTCTTTCCCTTCACTTCTGGTGCTGTTGGTAATCTTTGATACTCCTTGGCTTTTAGATGCATTGCTCCATTCTCTGCCTCCGTTGCCACATGGTGGTAACAGCAGTTCCCGTGTGTCTGTGTCTCTTTTCCTCTTATAAGGACACCAGCCATATTTGATTAGGACCCACCCCGCTGACTTCATCTTACCTTGATTATACCTGCCAAGACCTTATTTCCAAATAAGGTCACATTCATAGAGACAAGGTGGGTTAGGGCTTCACTATATCTTCTTAGGGGACACAATTCAACCTATAGGAGTTCTTTTTAACTTTAAACCTATTAGGCTGGTATGTGTAATGCATAACGAGAAACTGCAGTGAATTTCATTAAGTGTAAAGCATCATATCCAACATTTGTAGTTTGTTACAATAACACATTGAAAAGATTTATAGACTGTTTTTGGTGTGATTTTTGGATTAATTCCCTCTTTTGAAGACATTTGTTGGGTTTAGTTTATTTTAAGGAAGGAATGAATAGACCTGAAAGCACCTAATTTTTATTTTCAATTTAGGCTGGAAGCTAGCAAAAGCTTTTGCAGAGAACTTAAACTGTTTCACAGAGCACCAGCACTGTATTTGTTATCATTTTGGCCTTCAGTTTTATTAATGCTTGTTTGATGTGCTAAGCCTCTAGCTAAGACAAAAAGACAGAACTTTAGGGGTTTTGTTTGTTTTAGCAGTAATAAGGTCTAGAATAAAATGTTTGCTCTATAATATTTAATGGTGTGTATTCAACTTTTAAACCAAAATTTAAAAGAAAGAAATCCCATTCTCATTCAGCACTGTCAAATGTATTCATTCCCCCAAACTTCACTGGTTGAATATAATAATTTGTGTGTATAAATAGTCTTCCTGACTGCATTCTCTTTAATATTAGTTTATCAATTTGGGAGAAAATTTCCAAATAACCTTTATTTGTACCTTAAAAATATAGTTTTAAACGAAGTCATGGGAATGGATTGCTGTATCTTTTATTGACTTTTGTATATGTGATTCCAAATCTCCCTTTAAATTAATGTCTTCTAGTTTCAAATATACCTCTTCCCATAAGGCTAGTCCCCATTTCCTATAATCTTACAGACCTAGGAGAACAATATTTTCCCTTCTTCCCTTCTGTCGTTTTGATAATTACGTCCTCTGTGCTCAGTGGTGGCCTATTAACTCACATGAATATCATGGGCTTGCAAAATAGCCTCAAATTTCCATATATTGGAACTGTGAGAATTTTCTATAATGGTGCTTTAGCAATAATGATGGAGGTGCAGGCATTTCCTGAGGATTAATGACCAGCTGGGAGGAACCAGTGGCCCTTGGCTCTGCCTCCCAGCCAGCCATTAATTCTAAGGAAATGTCTTTTGCTGAGGTCGTTATTGCTATTATAAGCTTAAAATGGAAAAACATAATAGGCGTATGAGTTATTTTTATGGGTTGATGCAGTTTCCAATGGTATGTACTAATTTGAGAAAATGAATGTGTATACATACAAGAGTAAGATTGTTTGAATCATCCCTCAGTATTCCATATGTTTTGTGACTGATTTTACAGTTCTCTCTACCTACCTTTCTCATTTACAAAAGAAAAGAAGAAAGAAAGAAAGAAAGAAAGAAAGAAAGAAAGAAAGAAAGAAAGAAAGAAAGAAAAGAAAGAAAGAAAAAGAAAGAGAGAGAGAAAGAAAGAGAGAAAGGGAAAATTTGATTTAGCAATTCCTAAAAGTATTGTATTCAGTGACATCTTTGGAAACACCAATTTCTGTTATCAGCTTTAAATAATAGTCAGGTTTTATGTATGATCTAAAGGGAAAAAAAGTTTGTTTTTCAATCGTGTGATAATTTTTCTTTTAGAATGAAACATTGCAAGAAATGAAAAATAAAAAAAAAAAACCACTCTAACAATTGTGCTGTGCTTCTTTGATTTTTCTCTGTCATTTGTTTAACAGGCACCTTATATTTATACCTTTACATATTGAATTCATGAGAGAGTTATGCACAGCCTAGTTATTTGACATTCCAAGGGTTTTTAAAAATGTATATTAAATATTGCAATAATGGTGAATACTTTAACATAAAACCACAAAAAACCTCCTAAAAGTAAAGCCAAAGAGTCAAAGTCTTGCTCACTGTGCTTTCTGATTCTTTTTAAAAGCCAGCACTTCTTGTACAGTGTTTCTACTTTTTATTCTAATCAACTGGCCTGTTGCGTTATTTTTATGTAGATTGCTAACAAGGTTTTTGAAGAAACATTCTTAAAAGTCATAAAAGGGAAAATCTTGACAGTTCTGGGATATTGCCACCCTTGACCTTTTGGAGAAACGTAGACAGCATCTCCCAGGCATGACGCCTGGGGATCGTGTTTATCTGTCATCAGTTGGTGACTCCATGTTTATCGAGCACTGGCTATAAGCCAGACTTGGTGAGGGACTGAAACAATTACAAGACACAGTTCTGCGCTGGAAGAAATAGGAATCAACCTAAGATGTCCTGTCCTGCTAGGTCATCAGGCTCCTGTCCCACTACTTTCCTTTCGCTACCAAATTCACTTATAGCCTCCAAGTAGTGTAACTATCAATAGCACCCCTTTCACTCCCCAAAGTGGCCTAATTTGGAGAGTAAGTTGTATGATCACTCTACCTACAGTCTGCCTGTTTTCAAATGCACACTTTGTCCCTCTCCTGCTCTTGTTACACATGTGTTCTGAGGCCACTTCCAGATTGTTCTTCCTCTGTCATTACTCCAGCGTGTCGTTGCTCTGCTCAGAAACTGCTAACTGGGTCTTGGTTTGTGATTAAATAATTTATAAATATTTCAGGTCCCATAAATACAATTATGTGGCTCTCAGTTTACCATTTTTCTTATATACATGTAGCAGAAAGCTCTATTTCCAATATGGAAATAGCTCAGAGTAAACATTCTATTCCATGAACAGGACAAACACTTTCTAACCTTCACTTTTACCTGCAATTTCCTTCTCCCATTTTCAACTGCTTAAAATCTTCTTTAACCTTCAAAGTCCAGTTTAGACGGCACCCTTTTATGAATTAGCTCCTTACTGCCCTAGTCAGAATTGGGCTGTCTCATCCGTGGAGGAGGGTGAACAGACATTGCAGATGCTTCTCAACTTGCCATGGGGTTATGGCCCGATATACTCATTGGAAGTCGAAAATATCGTCAGTCAAAAATGCATTTAGGCCGTATGCAGTGGCTTACTCTTGTAGCCCCGGCATTTTGGGAGGTTGAGCTGGGAGGATTGCTTGAGCCCAGGAGTTTGAGACCAGCCTGGGCAATATACTAACACCCCATCTCAAAAAAAAAAAAAAAAAAAAAAAAAAAAAAAAAATATATATATATATATATATATATAAAATTAGCCAGGTGTGTGGTGGCACGCACCTATAGTCCCAGCTACTCGGGAGGCTAAGGTGGGAAAATTGCTTGAGCCTGGCATGTCTAGGCTTCAGTGAGCCATGACTGTGCCACTGCACTCCAGCCTGGGCAACAGAGCAAGACTCTGTCAGGAAAGAAAAGAAGAGAAGAGAAAAGAGAAGAGAATGCATTTAAGACATCTCACCTACTGAACATCCTAGCCTGGGCAACAGAGCAAGACTCTGTCAGGAAAGAAAAGAAAAGAGAAGAGAGAAGAGAAGAGAAGAGAAGAGAAGAGAAGAGAAGAGAAGAGAAGAGAAGAGAATGCATTTAAGACATCTCACCTACTGAACATCCTAGCTTTGCCTAGGCTACCTTAAATATGCTCAGAACACTTACACTGCCTACAGTCTGAGCGTATTTACATTAAATATGCTTGGAACACTTACATTGGCCTACAGTCATCTTACACAAAGCTTGTTTTATAAGAAAGTATGGAATATCTCATGTAACTTACTGAATACTGTACTGAAAGTGAAAACCAGAATGGTTGTTATGGGTATTTGAAGTACAATTTCTACTGAACGTCTATCACTTTCACACCATCGTAAAGCCAAAAAATTCCAGTCAGGCCATCATAGGTCGGGGACTATCTGTATGAATGCCTTGCTTTTATTATAGCATTCTCTATTTTCTCTTGTACTGGTAATTTTTGAACAGTTATTTTTACCAGTTTTGTAAATTCCTTGAGAACAGTTTTGTATTTTCTTCAAAACCTAGGACTGTAGTATACAGTAACTGCTTAATACAATATTTGTTAAATGAAGAACAAAAAATACATGGCTAGGCTACTCAGGTCATTACCACAAAATGATTTCTTTAAACTGCATAATTGGAAGTTACTGTTTTTTCAAAAAAGTATGTCCACAGTATTATGTCATTAATTACTGTACCCTGAGGAATTACTGCTGCTGCTAATCTTTTGGATTCAGTACTTAGAGACATAAATATAAGTGACATTAGCACTGCTACTGTTCAACAAGATTACAAAATAGAAAGTAGATGTACAAGCAGATGTTGGAAAATATCCTCAAAGATAACAAAATGTAGAATATCTTACTAGGCCTGGTTCAGGGACATAGTCTAAGCTGAAGCTGCCACACATGGTGTTTGATTTCATGGCAGACTCTTCTGCAGAACTGGAAAGAGATGTGTCTACTTTAGGGCATTTTCTTGGAAATTTTTTAAAAAATGTGTCTATGATTGATTTTTAAAAAGATAATTTAGGCCAGGCACGGTGGCTTACACCTGTAATCCCAGCACTTTGGGAGGCCGAGGCGGGCGGATCATGAGGTCTGGAGTTCAAGACCATCCTGGCCAACATGGGGAAACTCTGTCTCTACTAAAAATACAAAAAACGAGCTGGGCATGGTGGCACACACCTGTGGTCCCAGCTACTTGGGAGGCTGAGGCAGGAGAATCGTTTGAACCCGGGAGGCGGAGGTTGCAGTGAGCCCAGATCATTACACTGCACTCCAGCCTGGTGACAGAGCGAGACTCGGTCTCAAAAAAAAAAAAAAAAAAAAAAAAAGATAATTAAAAGAAACAATACATGCTATTGTATTGGATAGATAAAACAGAGTTTCATGTGACAAAACCTGTACATAAAAGTATTTCTTATTGTTTAATCATCGTTTTATGTATGTGGATCACTATGGAATACTGAGCTCAGAAAATAAATTACTTTTCTTTTTCAAAACATTGGATTGGTAGTTTCATCTCGTTTTAGGTAATATTGATTTATCCTAAATTGGTAAAAACAACCTAGATACTATATATATTTAATTTAAGTACCTTGTAGTTCCATGGAAAACAAACTGATAAAATTTTAAGAGTAAATTGACTAAATAAATATAGATTATACTTAAATTTTTTTCTCTATGAACTGGCTTTACAGACGTACTTTAACATTTAATATACCAACATATTTTTGAAAAAAGAATCCATTTTTGTGCAACATGTTTCTAAGTGAACAGTATGACTTCAGATTTTTAAGAGAGTTAACAAAATAATAAGCATTGGATATATTTACCTTTTTTCAAATGTTGTAACAAATTTACCAAAACGCACCACACACACACACACACACACACACACTACACAACATCAAACAACAGAAAATGGGATTCTCTCTGTGTCTGTGTTCCACAGTCAGTACCACTACCACTACTACAGTTTGCTTTTATTATAGCATTATCAATTTTATGCAAATAAGCCTAAATGTCTTATAATTCTACATGTTTATATTACACAGTAATTGAGGAAAAACTAAATATTTTTGAAAGTACATTTAAAATACTACTTTAGAACAATTAATCTGCTTGGGTATACAAAATGAAAGCCAGTTGTTAGAAATCTCTTATACTCCAAAAATTAAAAGAGTGTTAAATGTCAAGGGTTAGACCTGGACTAGAAGCATGGGTCACTTGGTGGATGACCATGCAACTCAAGAAGAGGAAGAGTGGATTTAGAATTCAAGATAGAGATGAAACACTCATGTACTTAGTATGTGTGAAGTTTAGGAGAGGGAGCTGAGCTTGATGGAGCCATGAGTTGCAGTAGCTGAAGCCATGGCTGTGGATAAAGATCCCAAGAGAATGTGAAAAATGAAACGTGATATAGAAAGTGGAGAAGAAAGGGAATATGGGGACCACTGCACACAAAGGAAATAATATATGTTGTCAACTGTCAACAGCGATGTGTGGAACAGTGGTCTTTACTACATCCTTCTCCAGCTGACCCACCGTCCACACGAACTTATGCATGCTTTCCTTGCTCTGCTCCACCCATGCTCGGTTCATGGTAATTGACATGGCTGTTTCATATCTATTAGCTCACTAGACTGAGCTTACCATTGGGATAGCCAACAACAGCAGTGAACCCTAAATCCTGACGACCCTATCAGCACTTAAGGAGAGCTGGGGAATGAAACTGGAATTCTTTTGGGGCCAGATCATTAACTCATATCTAGTGACACCCCATTTTCCCTCTGGAAAAGTTAATTGTTATGCAATTAGCCTTACAGAATGGAGCATTTCTGTTGGTTTACTAAAACTGTTAAGCCAAAATAGGGCACAAGTGCAAGTCCTGGCTTCAGAAGTTGGCTGTACCTTCCCTTCTGCAGTACAAGGTGAACATCTGTAAAGAAGAGTGCAATGTCCCGGGTGTGTTTAAACTGACTGCCTTGGCCTCAAACTAAAACTGTTAAGCCAAAACAGGGCACAAGTGCAAGTCCTGGTTCCAGAATTGGCTGCACCTTCTTTTCTGCAGTATGAGGTGAACATCTGTAAAGAAGAGTACAGTATCCCTGGTGTGTTTACACTGACTGCCTTGTCTTCAGGGATCATTAGATTTCAAAGAAAAAAAGTCACAATATCCTTTGCATGGACCAGATGATGAGAAACTAAATTGTAATTTGGGATTCATTCACAAGAAAAGGCCTGAATGGTTTTCCCATGGACAGGATCTTGGAGGTTAGGAATACTAAATCCTGTGCCCAGCTCAGTCTCTCTGACTGACTAGGGAACATTGTCTTCAGACTACAGAAGTCGCAACCCTAACCCCAAAGCATGAGATATTCAAACCTTTTGAAGGGTGTGATGTTTCCAGGTAATTTGGCTTGGCGCAGGGATTGCATTTATGCCCAACTTTGGCTAAGCGATTTTAGTAGTCCAACAAAAATGCTCTGTTCTGTAAAGCTAATTGCAAAACAATGTCTTCACTTCTCCAGATGGAAAACGGGATATGAAAATCCACCAAAGGAAAGAAATATCATTTCCCACACTATGGCTCTGCAATCTTAGAATGGTTTCATGAATATTATGTATGTGCAGTAAACATTTATGACTGTATTTAGGTCCAAGCAGCATGAGGGATTTTGTGCTAGTAGTTGTTGATGAGCACTACAAATAGGAATCCTTTATATCTGAGGTATCCATAGTAACTACGTAGGGCCCATTTCCATCGTGCTTATTTGCTTCCAACCTGCCAACCATGCTTAGACTCTGAGGGCTCCAGGATTCCTAATTCATAAAAAAACACCCCAGAGAGGTGGGTTAGTGCTTTTCAGCAAAAGCAAACTTAAGCAAGTGATTTTAAGAGATTTGAAGAGTGCTACATGGCAGCCAAGATGATAATTTTTGGCCCAAACATAAATTTAATCGAGTAGTGTTATAAAGACAAAATTACATAGCCAGAAACAGAATTATGAGCATTAGGAAAATAATAGTGTTGTCTTGCATCTCCTTGAAATCCCCTGTTATGTTACTCACTCCACTGTTGACTATTTTGTAGGTAGCACACGTTCACCTTGCATTTGGCAGAGAACACCAGCTTTGCTATGAATGCTCACAGTTTTTGTAATACAGGGAAATATTTAACATACTAGGGAAAAAAGGTTTAAATTCATTAACATTAATATTGTAATGTTCACATAATCCTCTTAGGACACACTCACTAAAGTGATTTTATAGTGTTTCCATTTAACACACATAGTAGCTTTTCTTATGGATTGTATGTGCAGTGCCGTTGAACAGAAGCATAAAATTGTCAGTGGCCTATATTTTTTAGATTATTTAACTATGATTAGAAATATTTTGATCCATTTTTTTCACTTCATCTCTTTTTCATATTAGTGCACACTTGACCCTTGAACAATACAGGTTTGAGCTGGACGGGTCCACTTATATGCAGATTTCTTTCAATAAAAGTTACACCGAGTGCTCCTGCCTCTCCTGCCTCTTCCACTTCTTCTCCCTTTTCTGCCTCTGTTACCCCTGAAACAGCAAGACCAACCCCTCCTCATCCTCAGCCTACTCAACATGAAGAAGATAAAGATGATCCATTTCCACTTAATGAATAGTGAACAAATTTTCTCTCTTCTTATTTTCTTCTTTGTAGTTTACATGTAGTTTGTAAGAATGCAGTATATAATAATATAACATACAAAATATTTGCTAATCGACTGTGTTATCAGTAAGGCTTGCAGTCAACAGTAGGCTATTAGTAGTTAAGTTTTGTGGAGTCAAAAGTTTTGCGTGGATTTTTGTTGGATTTCTGACTTCACAGGGAGTCAGTGCACCAACCCCTGCATTGTTCCAGGGTCAATTGTATTTTTGTCTGATTTCATGAGGGTGAACTTTTTATACTATACTTTTACAGATAGAAATGAAAGTACTTAGTAATAATTGAATGTATGTACAGTAAAAATATTATAACTGTTGTTCTAAAATAATTATATTAAATTGAAACCTAAGTTAGTCTTCAGGCTTTTTAAGGTTTTGAAATTTGAACTGGAATGTGAAGCAGAATGCACTAGAATAACATTTCTCCTTTCTCCAGTGTCAAGATGGGAAGGCACACATTCTAAGAGTCTGTATCCCCATCTATTTTTCACTAATATTCAAGCTATAGTTACTGGCTAAAATGATGAAGCATCAAAATTTGTGAACTCTGGGAATCATAGCAAGTGTATAACTATAATTCCTTTGTGTCTAAGGAGGGTGGACCTCTATATTAGAGAGAAAATTTACAAACGTTGGGGATAAATGGAAATTGAGATTGACTCCTAAGGAAACATCTGTTCACTCACTCAGCAAACATTTATCCCACTCTGCTAATGCTAGGCACTGTGCTAGATATTTGGAGAGACACTGGGGAAAAGCCTAAGGTCTCTAGTCTTGTGGCTCTTACATTCTAGAGAGGGATTACAAATGGTGGCATAGTTATTAAAAAAATAAAGATGATGATTTCAAGACATGATAAGAGCGAAGAAGAAAAGTGAACCAAGTTAATGTAATGGAGAGTATTGGAGTGGGCAAGGCTGCTTTAGATCAGAGAGTCTGGGTGGACTTGACGGAGGAGGTCATGGATAGCCTTGCAGCTGGTAGTCCTGTGGGCAACATTAACAGCAGATAGAATGAGAGGGTTAGGGGCTAACTGAGCATTCACCTTTGTCTTCTTTTTCCCCTCGGTTATGAGTGTGACTAGGCGGAACATTCAAGAGAGATGTTGCAGGTGTCGTAACAGTCATGTAAAAGGCAAGATGATTCATTGTATCTGTTCTTTTTGTGATACTCGTGTGACTACCTATAAGCTTCAAAGTGAAATAAACATTACCTCTTCTACCTTAGCCCGCTTCTCATCATTACAAATTTAAGAAGGCAATTATTAATGTGAACAGTCATTCTTCTTTTCAGCAGTGCTAACTTAAAAAAAATCACTAGCACTTAGCTGAGATGCAGCTGACATGTACCAAGATTGCTTGCCATTGCCCTCTCAACCCATCTGAGTCTAGTTTTTCTTTCTGCTGCTGTTTTCCTTCTGCTGCCGTTTTTCTTTCTGCTGCTATCAAGATGGGAACATGTGCCTTCCCATCTTGACACTAGTAGAGAGAGAGATTGAGAGAGTGAGGGGGCAGAAATCACTTCTGATTTTCTAGTTTCTAAACACTGCAGAAGAACAAAGTAGAGAAGAAAGAGGAGAGTGTGTGAGGAAAGAAGTGGCAAGAGATGCATGAGATAACTTAGCAAGGAGTTAAATCACTAGCTCACATAATGACAAAGAAATTGACACTCTAAATTGAGAGCCTGCCATTTTTGTTAACTGGTATCCCTGAATGTAGCTAATGGCACAAGCTACATAGAAACAGCGCTTGTCCTGTTTTTGTAATGAGCAGAAATCTAGCCCACTGAGACATTGAGTTCTTTTCTAACTTTTTGCTCTGTTGAGAACATCTTTGCTTTTGGATACAAAGGCAGCATGAAAATCCGGAGGCCTTCTCAGGAAGGGGAACTTCTAGGAACTTAATCTGTTAGTGGGAGAGCCAGGAACCAGCACACTTGGAGTGTTTTCTGAGCAGGAGGAGTCAGAATTGGCTGGCCAGTTTTCCCTTAATGAGTGTTTATTATGTTTAAGCTACAGAACTAATTACTGTGAAAAGACATAAAGGAACAAGAAGACCAAAATCGTATCCTCATGATACTGACAAATCAGTTGGACTGAGCACACATGAATCAACTGAAGAACACTTCTGCCAAGTTCAAGTTGTGTAAAAGTGGAGGATATGAGTCTTGTGGGGACACAGAGTTGAGGCATGAGCTATTAGTCAGAGCCGTAAGGCTGCCTGCAGGAGAAGAACTTTGGATGGAGTTTTGAAGGAAGTGAGGAAAAGATCTGAATTAACGTATTAATACATAAAGCTTGTCATCTGAACAGGACTAGAAGCATCTCGAGGGTAAGAACGTGCCTTCTCTTTCTTACACATTCCCTGAAGACCCACGTTCCTTTTTGGGCACTCTGTAACAGTATTTACTAAGCACTTGAATACCTGGACATGGGCACCATGTTGCTAAGTTGATTAAAGGTTTATCTTCCGCTCTGCCACTGCCCGTAGCACAAAGTGGAAACATGTCACAAGCACCTTGTAGATCTGTCCCTTTTTTCTTCTGATGTTCACTCTCCTTTTGAGCTCTTTTTCTCTCCAACATTGCTTACGAAATAATCTTTCTGCATCTGAGAGGGAGCAAATATTCAGTAACTTTCTGCCGTTGGCCTCCCTAAAGAGGAGAATCTGCTGAATGCCACCGGAAATGTAAGGATCTCTTGTGACAGTAACGTCTCAGGGGAAAACTAGTGGTTAAATTGTTAATTCTTTGCGTCTGAAACTTTTTTCATTTGCAGTGCAGATAAGTGCCTGATCTTAGAGTATCATGTTTCTGACTTCTTTGGTCTGGCTTCATTTTTTTTTTTTTTTCCAAAATGCCATTTTCATTTGTTCTTAGAGTTCAGAACATGTCAGAGAGCTTCTCTGAGCAGTAGGTGATTTTACAGAGCCCACAGAGAAGGAAAACTAAATGTCATCCCAGATGTAGTCCACTATGATCAGGGAGGAGTCAGATTACTCTCCAGGCTTTGCTGTGTCTGCTTGTGAAACAGGAAAGGGAGAACTGAGGCAATGAGTCACCTTATTTGGGCCCAAAGCACCACCTACGTTGAATATGGAGGAAATTTGAAGCAAGAGTTTCTTTTTATAGGTACTGTGTACATAATCACCATTTTCTCCATGGTTCTTATCCAATTCAGTGCATCTTTAGGGATGGCTTATGGAATCATGATATAGCAGAAAAATACAGGTGATATCAGTCTTGCCTGTTTCTACCTAACTCTTTCATTTAAACTCTCACTAGAATCTATAGGAACTGTTAGCATAAATTTTAATAAGTTGTCGACTAGGTGATTAGTGGTATTTATTGGTTATTTTTGACAAAATAATGGAATCATCAAATTTTGGGTTGAGAAGTAAAGTAATAATTTATGCCAAACCCCAAATGTAGACAAGGTCACATTATAAACATTAATGCTGTCCCAAACTGCCAATGCATTGCATACAAGTGAGTCTAGTAGGTTACCGTTGAGTTCCTCTACTTATGCTTTAAGAGGTTGGCATTGGTAAGCCACTACATTTTCTTGATCAATGAGGCAGAAACCCCTTTGCAAAACACTCAGCTGATGAAAAGATTAGCTAGAATGACTCTAGGAACTGTCTTCTAAGGATCTGACTCATTCATTCCCTTTTTTTTTTTTTTTTTTTTTTGGTAGGGTTCTCTGGGCCAAGTTAGTTCGAGTATGTATCATTTAAAATAGGATATTACCATCACCATCATCATGTACATTCGTAAATCAAAGCAAGATTAGAGAAGGAATATGGTGGATCACAGAGCAACTCAGAAAGATGACAGCAACAACTAGGAAATGAAACACCATGGTTGTATTTCAGGAACCCTACCCAGCAGATAGGAATTACCATAGCTCCTAAAATTCCATCTGGGTGGTTGATGGAGCCTCAAGTAATCTGACACCATAGCCCACACTCCCCTCTTGCTACCTGCTGAAGTTAGCAGGGAAAAGTCAAAGAGGGTGCTGTCAGTGGAGTCAGTTCTGAGGGATCATAGTGAACCACCCTCCATTGCACTGACTCTTTCCCACAAAATGGGCTAGAGACAACAGCTCTCCTTATGTATTTAAGAAAGAATGGTCAAAAAATACAATTCACATTTTTTTCTGATGTACACCATTTTGACAATGTTTCACCATGTAGGTAATATGAATGGGGGCATTTAAACACAGTCCTGTTTAATATCCTTAGCCAGTACTTATTAAATGCCTACCAAGCCCAGCACTGTTCTAGAAACCTCAAAATACACCTTTAAAAACACATTTTATTGACAGTTGTGTAAATGAAGAAAACAAGTCTCCGAAAATTAAAGTAACTTGCACAGATACACGAGCTAGAAAGTAATAAAACTGAATTTTGAACCCAGGTCTGTCAGACTCCAAAGTCCATGATTTTCTGCTCCATATGGCCAACCCAGTTAGAAAGGTTATAAAAAATCTTAACAGTTTTTCAGCCCTTCTCACACTTAGCTTTAAGATTAAAGTATTGGTCACGATTTGAAAAAAACAAAAAACAAAAAAAAAGTGGTGTACAATATTCCAGCTATATTCAATAAACATTTGTTGAACACAACACATGTATATACAGGTCACTGTTACAGGTGTGTGTATAAGTAAATATAATATGGTCCTTAGCTTTAAGACCTTATAGTCTAGGGGTAGATATGCATATCCATACAACTTCTATTTATTTTTGAACTTCGACTATGTGTCAGGTGTTACGCTGAGCATGTTGTCTTGATTTATTATTTAATCCTTACAAGAGCCATGTAAGGTAGTGGTTTCAGAAATATTTTTGCCAAAATGTAAATAGTAAAAAACAATATGCGAAGCCTTTATTCCAACTAGGTAAAATAAGGAAGGCTTTACAAAGGAGTTGAATGACACTTCAGCTGAGCCCTAAAGAATGAATAGGATTCTAATAGAACAGCTGGGGGCAGGCGTGGTGGCTCACATCTGTAATCCCAGCACTTTGGGAGGTGGGCAGATCACATTAGGTCAGGCGTTTGAGACCAGCCTGGCCACCATGGCAAAAGCCCATCTCTGCTAAAAATACAAAAATTAGCCGGGTGTGGTGGCACATTCCTGTAATCCCAGCCACTCGGAGGCTGAGGCAGGAAAATTGCTTGAACCCACGAGGTGGAGGTTTCAGTGAGCCGAGATGGTGCCACTGCACTCCAGCCTGGGCAGGGGGAGACTCCATCTAAAAACAAAACAAACAAAACAGCTGGAAGAGGACTTTCCTGTGACAGGGCCTTTCGTGTCATGTGAAAAGTAGGAGTAAATCAATGGAGGCAGGGAAATGTAGGGTGTATTTAGTAAGGGCAGCTAGTTTGGATTGGATAGTGTACATTAGAGACATACCATGAGTGAGGGAGTGAATGTGGACAGTGAACCTAAACGCTTAGTGGTAGCAGGTCACGAGGGCCGTGCATACATGCGTAAAGAGATTGGACGTTGCAGGAAATGGGAAGCTATTAAAGATTTCTAAGCAAGAGAATGACAGGTCAAATCCGACATGATTTGGAAAAAACATAGGCTCAGTCAGAAGCCATAGTCTAATGACCAACGCATCATAATTATTTGCTACTTTAATTTTCTTCTTTAGAAGTCAGCTTTTAAAATATGTGTTTATAATACAGGTTTATACATTTTTACATGGTTGAAACAAAGAATAATAATATCTATTATGTAAGATTCAAATTTCAGTATCAACAAATAAAGTTTTCCTGGGCACAGTCGCACCTATTGGTTCACGTGTTGTCTACACCTGCCTTCCTACTACAGTGACAGAATTGAGTACCTGCCACAGAGCCCATCTGCCCAACAAAGCCTGAATTATTTACCATCTGACCCTTAAGAGAAGAAGTCTGCTGACTCCTGCTCTATTGCGTCTTTCTGGCCCTCTTAATCCATTTATATAGGTTTCTTCCCTTTGTGTGTGAATGGAAAATGAATTTAAGTTCATTAGTAGAAGCAAGAAACCTTTAGCTTGGCCTCCAGGTATTATTTGTTTTCCTTCTCATGAGAATTTTGAATGTCCTGTATCTACATTCTCAAGGCTAAAGAATAATGAGGCAGAATATGTTTTCTCCATTACTATATCCCCTTCCTACGGGGATTCTGAAGGTGTGGTTTTCCCTCTAGGTGAGAGAACTATATTCCTTTTCTAGGCAGATTCCATTTTAGTTCACACTCAGGCTGTCAGATACACAGAACAATGTCACACAAGCTTCTTAAGACCTCTTAAAAATCACTTCCAGTTTGACTTCTGCCCATACCTTATTTTGTTAGTTTTCCTCAGAAAGGCTCGGGAATAGCAGAATAACCTTTGATTACCAACAATAGATTTAATTTTCCTATTTGATATGATGATGTCACAGAAAATAACCAATTGCTTTATGTGCTCTGTAGCTTTGTGCTTCACTGCATCATCACTTTCTTGGGTTTAGGGGTCTGTGGGCATAGCAAAAGAAGGTGTGACAGCCTGTCCTTGTTAGACTGAAGCCAGTCTGAAGTGGTAAGGAGGCAACAGGATGCCAGCCAAATGAAACATATTCTCACCTCTCCAGATCTTTAATCCAGTCCGGAGCCTAGTGTGACTTGGCTTCTGCCCCCTTCATCCTTCCTAGGGTCCCCCTACACAAAGTCCTCTAAATAAGGTCGCCAGTAACCTCTTAACTGCCAAACCCAGCAGACACTTCTCAGTCCTTGTCCTGATGTCTCTACTGAAATATCTGACACATCAGCAGCGCCTCCTTATTTCAAACCTGCCCTCCTTGGATGCCTGAAGGTAAACCTGTCCTGTGTTTCTTCTCTTGTCAAGAAGTTCCTTGCACCTGGGAGGCTCTTCTCTCTCTACCTGCCCTCTGCACGTCGCTCGTCTCCAGGGTTATATCTGAGGTTTTCTATTTTTCATTCCATGGTGTTTATTCTGAGTTAGCTCCATGATATCTGTGTTTCAGTCACTGCCTGCATTGACTGACTGTATTCGTAGCTTATCTGAGTGCCATCATATACCCGGTCATCCTTGACTTGTCAGTCTCCTATTTCAACATTTGCAAAGTTCTGCTATTTATTACTCCTAAAGGTGCCTGGAGCTGTATGTTTTGAGTTTTCTTTTCCTCCATTCCCACTTCCCCACTGCCACATTCTTTGTACAAGTCTTTATCTTCTCTCACTTAAACTATTTGCACCAGCCTCCTACTAGTTTTCCTGCTGTGTCTACTCTTCTTCGTCCAGCTTGCCTCCATTATTGCTGGAAGTGTTTTCTTCAGAACAGACACTCAATCACTCTCCTGCCAAAAATTGTCACTGGCTACCATTCACCCAACGGATAAAGTCTGAACTTCTTATGTTGATTATAGCATTGGGCCTAGTTTCTAATCTTGCCTCCTACCACCCACCAGTTGAAATCTTCACTTCCCTAGGACAGAAAGACCCGTTTTTCTGAAACTTACATTAGGTGTTTCACACTTGTGCTCTGATTGGTGAAGTCTTTATCTTTACTTCCATTTGGACCGATCTCAACACACCTCCCAAGACCCAGTTCAAATATGGTGCCCCCCCCAACCCCTCCTGCAATTATTTCCTTCCTCTTTGCCTCATGGAAATTTGCACACACCTGAGGTAAAGGATATTTCCAAGTCTACTATAATTATTTGTTTACATGTTTTTCATGCATGAGACTGTGTCTCATCTATCTTTGTATTTTCAATGCAGAGCATAGTGTGTGTCTTATAAAAAATATCCAAGGAATGAATGTGTCCAAGCCATGTGTCTGCACCTATACCATGAGCCCTCTAGATTCTGTTGTCTGGTGTGTTCGAAATAAATAGTGCTTTGAGCACCAAATAGGGAAGCCATCAGCAGAAAAGGTTTATTTCCTTTTCTCAATATTTTTTTCGTATTGAATCTGGGCTAAGTGTAGATGGCTATAAATAGTCACTCATGAAGTCAAATGCACTTGTGGGATTGGAGGATAATATTTATTTTAGAAAAAAAGAAAGAAGGAAAAGAGGAGAGATGTCCAATGTCACTATTAGTGAATCACATATATTATACTTTAATTTCCCATGTAAATGTGAAAAGAGCTTAGTAGAAAGTAAGATATATAAAGCATGTCTACGTGTGTTTTATTACATGTATACATGTATATATGTAGATGCATACATATATTTAAATGTGACCATTATCACATTACTCTATGTTTTATTTTATTATATTCATCCTCACGAAATCATTGTTTTACCTCCAGTAATAAAGACAGGGAACTGAGGATTTATCTTCAAGTCTTGCTTGTGGTATTTGCCCGTGCTTGCACAACAGTAACAATAATGGCAGACCCATTTATTAGATGATTGAAAAGAGCAGGACACCCATGGAGGTTTAACATATGGTCGCTGACCTTACAGAATTCAAAAATCACACACCAAAAAAGGTAGGTAACAATATAGGGTGGTTTGAGGTATGCCAACTAATGGCACACAGTTAGTGAGATTTTGTTTTTTTTAATCTCTCGATAACCTACTATAGCACTTTGCAGACACTGGATAAATATTTGCTGAATGAGTGGACAGTAAAACAGAAGCAAATTTGTACTAATTTTTCAATTACACTTTCTTCCTTGTATGCATTAAACTAGAGTTGGGTTTTGGGCTGTGTGTTGACACCAGCTTGTTGGGAATAAGAGTAAGAATTTATCCTTTACAGTTTCATAGATCTCATTTATCATCTACAAGAAAAGAAAACTTATTTTTGTTTTGTAAACTTCAAATGTAAATTAATAAATATATAATATAAATAATAAAGCTATATAAATAATAGGTATATATAATGTATAACATTTAAAGCTATATAAAGTCTACTACTTAGTTGAAGACTTTGTCAGTCTTGCTGAGACACATTAAGTGAAAATATATATAAAAGGCTTTAATGATGTGAGGTGAATACTCAAGAAATTTTAATCATCTTCTTTTCAGTGGTAACGAATTGCGCTCAGACAACAAAGCCTAGGTTTCCAGCAGGAAGCAAACCATTTGAAGATGTGGTGCCCTTTAGAAATTGTTTAGAATCTTTTTCAGAAGGAGGTGTAGTGTGACTCCAGGTGCCTCTCCAACCTTGTTGAAATGAGTGCAGGTGACCTCTATGTACTTGTTCTTCAAGCTGCTTTATAATAAACAGCTCACTACCCCGATTTACCCACAGAACCACCTTAAGACTTGGCAAGATAGCTTTTAAAAAAAAAACAAAGTAATGGATAATCATAGTTCAAACTCATTTGTTTTTCTGTATACATACATACAGGTAAACATTTTCACAAGTACGCTTAAAAATAGTAGAAGAGTTTAAAGATTTGCCCCAATGGGCTCGTCTCCCTTTTCCAGTTTGGTGCTCCATCTCAGAAAAAGAGAGTCACACTTTGAGACAGATGTAGCTCTTTCTACAGATTTTTCCAGAGCAAGAAAATTGGGATCTCACACACCTGCAGTACTTATTTTATCTTCTCATTTCCCTTTATTCAACCAGAAAGGTTTCCCCCCACCAGTAATACTCTTTTAGAATTATCATGTAGCTTGATGCTATGGCCATAATGGGTTTTGTCTTGTTTTGTTTAATCACAGATGTAAAAATAAAAAGAAATGCTTATATTTAAATAGAGTTAATACAAGTAATTGTCTCAAAGTAGTCCCAAATTAATTTTTACTCCCTCATGCTCATACGAGAAAATATACTGACAGTGGCTTAGTACTTGCTTGCTTTGCTTATCTTGCTGGCAATAATACCAGATGTATTTTATTTAATTGAATAGCTGTGTTCCTGAGTGAGTAAATGATATTATTCTAAGTTGATCTATTTACATACACTGGAACTTGCAGTTTATAGCAACTGTTAGTTTATTATTTCAAAGATTATACTGTGTTGCAAAGAAATATTTTATTCAGATTTTCATATATTCAGTTTTGTCTGTTTGTTTGTTTTGAGACAGAGTCACTCTCTGTTGCCCAGGTTGGAGTGCAGTGGTGTGATCTCGGCTCACTGCAACCTCCACCTTATGGGTTCAAGCCATTCTCCTGCCTCAGCCTCCTGAGTAGTTGGGATTGTGGGCATGTGCCACCATGCCTGGCTATTTTTTTGTTTTTGGTTTTTTTGTGTGTGTGTGAGACGGAGTCTCGCTCTGTTGCCCAGGCTGGAGTGCAGTGGCCGGATCTCAGCTCACTGCAAGCTCCGCCTCCCGGGTTCACGCCATTCTCCTGCCTCAGCCTCCCGAGTAGCTGGGAGTACAGGCGCCCGCCACATCGCTCGGCTAGTTTTTTGTATTTTTTAGCAGAGACGGGGTTTCACCAAGTTGGCCAGGCTGGCCTCGACCTCCTGACTTCAGGTGATCTGCCTGACTCGCCTCCAAGGTGCTGGGATTATAGGCGTGAGCCACTGTGTCCGGCCTTGTCTGGTTTTTTAATACCGATGGCCTACGTAAACCATCAGTCAACTTTCTATGAGTTTGAACTACCAACTTGGTAGATGTTTTTCTTTTTTATTTGCTTGTTTTCTTTGAATTATTTTTACTATCATTAGAGAATGGGCAAAGTTATTTAGTAGAGAATGAGCTCATCTCTGCTACTTCAGCTATTTTTAGAATCTGATTTTTTTTTTTAAAGTGGTTGGAGGAAAGAAATGAAACTGTATTCAACTAGGCTGACCTTGGTTGCCATTATCATGGGGATTGGTGAGTTTTTCTCTTTGTTGATGTCTTCAGTTTTCAACAAAATTGCTTCTTTGGAAGTTTCTGCTTTTTCTCCCAAACTGGTTATATAGGAATGTAGTAGGTACAGGTAATTCCATTATATAAATGCGTATTTATAAATGATTTACTTAGCTGTTCCAGCTTGTTAGTTAAATATGTATTTAAGGCCCATTTAAAATATATATATATATATATAAAATAGAAACTCACAGAATGGATACTGAGTTGCTGAAAATTAGCCAATCATTTGAATTTAAATCTTTTCAGGAGTTTTTGCATTAGGAATTTACACCATATACTCACTCTGAAACCACGGCATGAGAAGTATGATTAGTCACATCTATTAAAATGGTAAAAGAAAATATTTGGTAATTTTGTATTAGCCAATAAGTTACTTTGCATAAGGCAATTGTGAATACTCTTTCTGTTCCTAATCTTAATATGTACACAACTATACATTCAATATTTCTTTCAGGAAAACCAAATCCTACAACACCAAAAAGAGATTCTAATTTGGTTGCTTTCTATTTCTCTTTGTATCATTTATAAAGCAGGCAAAGCAATTTCTGGCCTCTGATTTTTGAAAACCATACAATCATTTCACCACTTAAGCCCAAACTTTCTAAATCAAATTTTTACCCTAAGAACAAATACTTTCACCATTTATAAACCTTTCAAATTAAGGTTTTGAGTAGAACTTTCCAGACAGCCTCTGGAAACCATAGCAACACATGTCCCTAAAGCACATTATATTATATGGTGCTCTACCATAGATGCCCAGTATTTGCCACAGAAGGAAGAGAACTTGTATTACCCCATGAGTAGGCCAATTGGTCAGTGGAGGGGTGACAGGTGAGCAGTCAGCGAGGGTGCTGGAGGAGGGTGGCTGTGGGGGTGTGAAGGTTTAGTAGTAGAAAAAACTCTCACTCTGGGTTGCTGGGTGCTTGCTTTGCAGCCCTGGTTTGTGAAGTGATTTATGGGCCATACATCACCTTCCTGGTTGGCTTTGTTGACACCTTGTCACATTCTTGCTTAGGCTTGAGGAATTCATTGTTCTTGTTTGAACTGATAAGAACAAAAAAAAAAAATGAAGAAAGAAAAAAGAAAGGTTTTCTCACTGAGACCTTGGGAAAAGCTAAGGGGGTGGAATGTTGACGTGGAGCGTCAGGCTGCACTTTCCCAAGCAATGCAGCCCTGTGTCTGCTGGCTGCTGCAGCGGCAGGGAATGCCATTAGGAGTGCTGGCGGAAGCTTTATTTGCCCTGTGGAAGTAGTTTCCTGGCTTGGAGCTGTTCCTTTTTGCTAGAATGGTACTGTGGAGAGAGGCCTTAGGAGGGGTCAAGGAGAGAGGTTTTCCTTTGAGAGCTGGGATACATAATGGCTGAGAGGAGATTCCAGTGGGAGGTAAAATGACCCCGGCCACTGGGAGAATGTAAAACACACGGTGACTTGATGTGAGTTGGTCTCTCCAAAGTTCATCCTGCTGTACAGCATGCATTTTGGGCATGGTGCCATGCTGACCTTTCTCCTTTAATGTGTAGTGCCCCATGCTTCACTTAGTATTTTGGCAGCCTGCACACAGAGGCTGGCATTTGAGCCCAGTGCTTTGAAGAGAGCAAAAAAGTTTCCAAATGGGAACTCTTCAAGTCATTGGTTATACATAGGGTATTATCTCCCACGTCAATGGAGCAATGGATGACCTGCCTGTTTTTTTTTTTTTTTTTTTTTTTTTTAGACCTCTTCCCTTTTGTCTTTGCTTCAAAAAAAGTTAATACATTAAACTATTTTTCATCCAAGAGAAGTAAACAGGTCAGATCCTATGTTCCATATCATGGGATTGTAAATGCTCATATTTCCTTTTGTGAAAATATGTTTTGTTTAAGAGCAGCCAACTGTGAACATACTGCATTCACTAATATTCTCTGTCATCATGCTACTGTTGATTGGAAGGAGAAGAACCTACTTGCACCCCAGCCAAGGGTGAGGTGTCCTGGGGAGTGTTCGCACTTTTGTGTTATACTGTTAACAAGTTCATGTGTAATGTAATAAATCACTTTACCTGGAAGCGCCATTCACACATCCCCCCTATGAACCCCATTTTGAACCTGAGCCATAGAAAACTGTTTCTAAGCTTCTTAAAATGGTTCTCTGCAACAATGTTTCTTACAGAATGAGGATGTATAAACTTGTTATAATGTACTTGACTTTCCAAGTGGTCCCTGTAAACAAGGGATGCTTGAAGAACTGCCAAGGTAGGTAGCCAGAGATTGGGATTGAAGAGCTGACATTGTTCTAACACTGAATGCAAATGGAAATGACCTAATACATGTGTAATAGTAAAGCTTATAAACGTGTAACAGTATAGCAATTGCAGGATTAAAATAAGAAGCAAATTTTGGAAAGTGCACACTTTTTCTTTTGGGTCATCTACCTTGGTATGAAGTGATATTTCGAATAACATTTAAATATCTAAATATATGTATTGCCATAATATTGACACCAAACTTTTAACACATATCTGTTTTTAAAAATCTGTAAGCCCGGTTTCCTCAGTTTCTTTATAACTCTGATGAGCCTGCCAGTTCTGCCTTTGCTTTTTTTCCCAACTTGGAATCTACTCTGGTTTCCAGAATTAGGTTTATTGACAGTGTTTCACTGCTCTCTGCTGGAGAAGCCCAAAGCCAAGCCAGGCATCTAAGGCTCTAATGACTTGCAAGGAATGCAGGTGAGATGGTTCAGCTGATAAACTCCCGGCCTTGGAAATTAAACTCAACACAAGACTTATTCATACTAGTCGAAGATCACAGTTTGCAAGCTGTGCTGTACGGGCTAGAAATGGGTTTCTCAGAGAGTAGTATAGGTAAGATAGAAAGTATAATACTGCCTAAGCTCCAATTTCTTACTTCGAATGTCCTTTGTAAAGATATCCTATATAATGTTGCACAGAAACTGTGCAGTTTCTCAAGTCAATTTTCATCCTTCCATTTTTGACACATAGATATAAACTTAATTGTGGTATGTACATCTGAGACAGTAATCAACCATTCCCCCTGAAAGAAAAAAAAAAGAATTTTATTTTTATTTTTGAGACAGTGTCTAGCTCTGTCGCCCAGGCAGAAGTGCAGTGGCATGATCATGGCTCACTGCAGCCTTGACTTCCCAGGCTCTGATGATCCTCCCTTCTCAGCCTCCCAAGTAGCTGGGACTACAGGCATGTGCCACCATACCCAGCAAATTTTTTGTATTTTTTTTTTGGTAGTGATAGGGCTTCACCATGTTGCCCAGGCTGGTCTCGAATTCCGGGGCTCAAGCAATTCACCCACCTTGGCCCCGCAAAGTGCTGGGATTACAGGTGTGAGACACCATGCCTGGCAATAAAGTGCTTTTAACCAAAATATATCAAATTCGAAACAAACTATATATAAAGATTTTTTTCTTCTAAACTTCGTATTTAGTATGTCCATGACCAGAAAAAAGAGAACAAGAGTATTTACCAAGTAAGCAAAAGTGAGTTACGACATTTTTTTCATGAAACTTTTCTAGGTAGGAATAAACATTACTTTACATCTTGATTTGCATGAACACAAAACTCTACCATAATCTAGATGCCATACTTCTCAAATTTAAAACAAAAGAACAAAAACAAAAACAGTAAACACTTTAGGTGACTGTTGTTTAAAATGTCTATATTAAGCATATATGTACACATATATTTATGCATGTGTGGATGTGTGTTTATACATATATTCTATGTATATATCCTTGGGTGGGAACAGGGAGCAAAGATCTAAGCATATCTCCACAGGGCTTTATGTTCTTTTCAGTCTGGTATCTTTTAACTTAAAAACAACTCGATGAATAGAAATCATAAAAGCCATCCTTACAACAGCATTAAAGTACTATTCTATTCTGTAGCATTCCAAGTGAATTATTGCTGTGCTGTCAAAGAAAACAAAAACATTTGGGAAGGACTGTTTATTTTACAGTGGTTGACCAAAAGTATGCAAGTGGTTATAAAAAAATGTAGACAGCTAACGATGGGAGGTGCCACTTGCACATTCTGAAATCCATTCACAAACCTTTGACACTAACTGTTGATCACTGGAGATAATATTAGAAGCAAAGCATTTTCCACAGGGAAAATCCTAGCACTATGAAAGCATTTCAGGTCAAAGTAAATAAATAAAACCTCTATCCCTCATCCTGTATCACTGGCATCTCCTCACTCACAGAACCTAATGGCATGATTGTTTCTTCCCAAGAAGAGCAAGAAAACTTTGCAAAAATATTTCTGTCAGAGGTTATGGCAATGAGGGATTTTTGTGCCATGAAACATGTGTTGCCCTTTGTATTTAAAGATTAAAAACTGCTGTTGACAATGTTAATAGATTCTTTCATTAAACAAATATTTCATTTTGAGCTATATGGGAAATTAGAGACATCAAACGCAGTCCCTGTATATTAAAGATAACAAAATGTATACTTAGGGAAGATAAATGACTTAAGGTTACACAGCAGGTAGCATGGAAGGATGAATTAGAAGTACTAGTTCAATGTTTGTATTTGTATGTTTTGCCTCAGAATCAGACAATATACAGTTAAGACCTCATTGATATCTCCCGGTAAATGCTTATTTAATGTTTAAGAATTTTCATTGGTGGAGAGATTCTTATTCCAGGAGTCTAGGTCTTGGAGTTTAGGTTTCTTTTACTTAAAAAAACAAAAAGATTCCTCTGATAAGTGAAGATTCATTTAACTTTCTGGTGGATCATTCGGTAACTTTCGAGAAATGAGAATAATCATAACTGGCTCTATTTATCCTTAGCATGGGGTGAAAGATATGAAAAGTTCCTTGATATGACTGGCATGATTCTATCCCATAAAACCACTCGTAAATATCAGTTGAAATAATGCCTGTAGTGAAAAATTTCAAATGTCCTTTCTGTCAATGCAGAAATGCCAGTGCAGCTTGTTTTCTGGGTGGTATGTAAGTTGTAGACAGGCACCACATTGTAGACATATTATGGTGGTGCGGTGAATTGACAGGCAGTTTACCACCATTTCCATGTATTAGATTATGTATACCTCTGGCTATCCAGAGCCTTTGCCCCCGGAGTAGAGATAGTGAAAGAGAAGGAGAGAGGGACAAGAACTCCTCGCATCCGTGCCCCTACCTCAGCAGCTCCTCCTCCTTGTCTCTGAGGGTCTCCAGAGTTTGAGTTTGGTGTCATGTTGGCCCAAGAGACTGTTGTCCTTTTGACAGCTCGGCTGTTTGTGTCTCCAGAATGAAACAGAATCAAAATTTTTTCAGATGTAGCATCTGCCTTCCCTCCAACATCCTTGGGTTAATCACGTGATTGCTGGCCAGGATATGTAAATAAGACTTGGCTAAAAACCCCTTAAAGGATTATGAAGCAATCTTGCTTAATAGTAGCAGAACAAAACAAAACAAAAAACCACTCCAACAAATCCTCCTGTGTGCTACCAAGTAATGGAAAGATCCAGTTATGACTGGAACTGTCCTGGCCTGAGTATTGTCCTAGACCCAGAGGGAGCGAAAGAGGGAGGGAGGAAGGGAGAAAGAGAGAGAGGGGGGAGAGAGAGAGAGAGAGAGAGAGAGAGAGAGAGAGAGAGATAAGTATGAGAGGAGGAGAGAAATTGCTGAAGGAGAGCTTCACTCACTGACTCCGCACACATTCCCTCCCAGTGGTTGCTAATGAAGAGCCCGTGCTGGTGAAGGAAGCCTGCTGATCCTGGAACTGGCCTTGCGCGCATGTGGTGGGATGACAGACACATTCCCTTCCTTGAACTGCACTCTTTTCCTTTGCACTCAGAGGTGGCCAGAGAGAGCCCCGGGTAGGTCCCGGAGTATGTTCCATGCTGCATAAGACATGGAGAGAGTCCAATTGCGGGGGTTCCTCCGTAGCCTTTGCAGCTGAACGTCTCCATCTCCTGTCCCTAGGCGGTCAGTCGCTGGCATGGCTCTGTGGAGTTTTACCTCCCAGTTGTCTATCACCAAAGCTGTCCACCCTGTCTGGAGGGGAATGAGCGTGGAAACCCCTGGCGGCTGTACTGACAAAAGCAACCTTAGTCAATGACAGAGTTGGGCAGGCGGCGAGGTCCTGCGGGCTGGCCTTTCTGCTGCTCGTAGGAGGATCATGTGCTGCTATTTCGGAGGTTCCTGCCAGTTGGCCCCTGCCCACCTTTTCTGTTCATACTGAAGCAGCCAGGAACTGAGAGAAAGAGGAAGCCTCGGCTGTGCTCCGGGCTGCGCTGCCAGGGTTGCGTCTGTAGTAGGTCCAGCAGCAAAAACAAAACAGGGCAGAGCCCAGGGAGGCCCCAGCCAGAGCAGCTGAGTGTGGAAACAAAGCAGCCCGCCCGCCCTGGGAAGCTGTCGCAGGCTGTGGAAGGCGACTTCTGGAGAGGCTGCATCCTCTTCAAGCCGGGAAACTGAGACCCAGAGGACATGTGACATATCTGAGCAGTGACCAAGCCAGGAGTAGAAATGTCTTCTGAGGGCCTGTCCCCACTGCTGTTTGGTTTTAATTGCTCAGCTTTTAACAATGTAACCCTGGACAAGTGACTTACTGTCCCCGGCCTCCATCTCATCTGTAAAATGGGGATGAGAAAATACCGCTAAGAGTTGTTGTGACAATTACATGAGAAAGTATAAACAAAGCATGTGGCACAGTGCCCGGCCACTTAATGGGCCCTCAGTAAGTGTTGTCTAATTATGTGAACCAGAACTTGAGATGGAAGTGAAGCAGAAAAGATAGGGAGTTGTTCATAAATGCCTGATCTGCTAGGGAAATATTTTTTAAAGCAAGGCTACTTTTCACAAGGAGGAGTAGGCACACTTGAATTAAGATCAGATTGATTATATGTTTTTGTTCAGCTTTGATGTTGAAATGTCTAATCAAATGGCAGACTGTGCACCACTTCCAGGAAGAGCTCAACTCCAACTAGGAGGAAGCAGGTAACGTGGGCCGTGGCATCTTCGCCGTTTAGATTTCCCGAATCTTTGTTTATCTTCTTTGTCTGAACCTTCCCAACAGAGTTTAAAATATTCAACTTCAAAGTTACATTCTGATGGAAAACACTTCCTAAGAGGCTGAAGGCTTGCTCTAGGAGGTGAAAGAAGAGGAGAGGCGATGGATCACACCACATTTGTGGAAAACGTTAATGCTATGTGATCTTGCCTCCTTAGACCCAGATAGATGCAAAGGATAAGGAACTCCGTTTATAAGCTAATAACAGATACTCCAGAAGTGCTTTGCATCCTGTTCTGACACTAACTGGTTGTGATTCACTTGTTAAAGACAAGGATAACAACAGCAATACCATTTCTTGAGCCCTTACTGGGTGTCTGGTATTGTGCAAAGTACTCTCTCTATTACCTCAGTTTCCACAACAACTTTTATGAAATATTTCTTCCTTTTGTGATGAGGAAAGTGAGACTTAGACAGAAGTTAAATAACTTGTTCAAGATCACTGAATTAATAAATGCTCCTATGCACTTAATCACTGTGCTATGTCCTGCTTACCCCTTAATGTTAACCTTAATCCTAACTTGAATTTAGGTTAATGTCTATGCACTGCTGTTTTGTTCACCTGCAAATCAAGGGCTGTACTTACAGTTTTGCTAAGGCCACTTCTTTGAAAATTGTAAATATTTCCAGAAAGAGGCACAGTTTACAACAAACTTACTGCTTTCCAAATAAATTCTTCCCTATTAAAATCAATGTACCAGTTGTAATTTTCATACCTTTGTATTGTTTAAGATAGAGAGTTCAGGACAGAATTGAAAACTGGGAAAAATAATCTCGTGGTTTTGTTTGTTTGTTAGAGACATAGTCTCGCTCTGTCGCCCAGGCTGGAGTTCGGTAGCCCAATCTCAGCTCACCACAACCTCCAACCTCCCAGGTTCAAGCAATTCTCCCGCCTCAGCCTCCCAGCTAACTGGGATTACAAGTGTGCACCGCCACGCCCAGCTAATTTTTCTGTTTTTAGTAGAGATGAGGTTTTGCCATGTTGGCCAGGTTGATCTCGAACTCCTGACCTCAAGTGCTCTAGCCACCTCGGCCAAAGTGCTGGGATTACAGGTGTGAGCCACCAGACCCAGCTCTCGTATTTTTGATTTACAGATTGAATATCCCTAATTTGATAACCTGAAATCTGAAATGTTCCAACATCCAAAACTTTTTGAGCAGTTACATGATATTTGAATGAATTGCTCATAGGAACATTTTGGATTTCAGATTTCCAGATTAGAGATGTTGAAATCTGTAAGTGCAAGACAAATATTCCAAAATCCGAAGAAAATCAGAAATGCAAAACAGTTCTGGTCTCAAGCATTTCAGACACTCAGCCTGTATTTGCATGCTCATGGCTGTTGGGAAAAGTTAACACATTCACCAAATTGTGCTTGGCCAACTGATAATGACTAATCAATATTAATGCACGAGTATATGTACTTTTGCTGTCAAGGGCAAAATTTAAACTTTACTTGCACTAGTCTTTATCTCTAAGGAAACTTGTACATTTATGCGTGTAATTTGGTATCCTCAAGGTAAAAACTCCAAATAGTCAGCATTATTTACTGAGTGAAATTTCTCTATGAAGACTTTTCATATCCTAATGGAATTATGCTTCTAAATTCAATATTTATTAGTATCATTGAAATTTTGTGAATTAGACTCATCTAGATTAATATGTACTAGAATCGTTACCTGTATGAACTTGGACAAGTTTCTTAATCTATCTGGGCCTTAGTTGCCTCAGCTGCAAATTGGGAATGAAAATGGTATCATCATATTATAATGGCTGTTGAGACTGTTCAATGAGTTAATTATGTAAAGTGCTTCAAATTGCAGCTGGCACATAGCAAGTGCTATATGTGTTAATTGTACTAATCACTTGTGACTTTCAATTGATTCTATTTTAATTGATATATTCTATAATATAATTTGCTTCCTTCGTCTCCATTTCATGTATACAAATTAAATTTGCATAGAAAGTCTTCTAAGAAATTTTCATTCTTCTACTTCACCCTCTCTTTAGCTCTGTAGTAAGTAATTTCTAACTATTTATCCCTTAGAACTTTATCTAGAGAAGCTTTTGATATTAAGCTGTGACATATAATGGATGAAATTACAGTCATTGAATTTATTTTCTCTGAATTACTGATTATTTTAGGTAGAATTTATCTTCCTTTTTTTTTTCTGGTGCCCAAGTCTTAGAGAAACATGTTTTCAGCCCTGATCATGATAAATAGTGGGTTTTTAAAATGACATCACAAGATACATATTTCTCAGATACAAAGGATTGTTGTTATGTTCTTTTGGCCAGAAGACACTCATCTTCCTGGGAAATGTAGCCACAAAATGCTGGGTTTGAGTTTTATTAATATCCTTGTAGATGAAAAACAAAATGTTTCCCCTCTAAGTTTTTGTTCTTTTCCATTTGGCAAACCCGGTGATTTGCCACATGAGCCAATGTGTGTCTCATTTGCTTATTTTCTTGCGCACTAGCAGCCCTGGTGATAGCATCTGGAATGTGTGCAGTTCCTGGGAACAAATAGCATGTTGGAAAATGGTTGACTTGGTGGCAGCAGGATTGCTCATGCACCTGACAGCACATGCCACGTATCTCAAGCCATTTGCCTTTTGTAAAAGTGATTTTAAGATAGGCTGCCTCTCCCCAAATTTTTGTCCAAATAATAATAATAACAACAATGATAAGAAAAGATTTTTATGACCAGTGACTTTAATTTGAGAGTGAGATTTTCAAAATTATTTTGATATTTGAGCTGATGATATCAACTATGCCATGAAATTTTGTTTTGTTTTGAGGCAAATTACTCGGTTAAATGGGGAGGAGCCCTCAGTTCTGGGAATTGCCCACTGCTTTCCTGGAAAACACATGAATAATCCACCCTCTTGTTTAGCATATAATCAAGAAATAACTTTAAGTATCCTTAGTCCAGCAGCCCAAGCTGCTGCTCTGCCTATGGAGTAGCCATTCTTTTATTCCTTTACTTTCCTAATAAACTTGCTTTCACTTACAAAAAAATTACTAGGTTAAACTGAATCAAGAAAAAGATCAGACTTTGAAAACTTGGTTTACATATATATTATATATGTTGCTTTATTTTCACCATTCTTAAAAACTGTTCATTGACTAAATGATACACAGATTTAAGAGGTTAGGAGACTGAATGGAATTTAGACCGGACTGTTCTTAAACTGCTTTCAAGCTCACATTTCACTTAAGAGTAGGGACTCCCTGTCACCCTTAGTCCCTGTTTCCTCCTTTTCTTTTGATTCATCATTCTTGCAGGGAATTACTGAGAAGGACGTGAGCTAAAAGACAACACAGAGGTATTCGAGGAAGGAGGTGTGAATCAAACCAGGCCAGACCATTGAGTTCCAGAGAAATTTCCAGACAAAGCTTCTCAACCCACCAGCCAAGACCCAACCCACAGCGGTCACTTTCACTCGGTCTTATCTTGAACATACTCTTGCTTTTTGAAGGCACAGTCTGTAGAATTCCACATTTTCTGTTTCATTCATTGCTTTCCTCAGTTTCCCTTAATAAGTAAGCAAGACTTGAACTACAGGTTATGAAATTCTTGGGATTAATGACTGAGCTAATTTAGAAAGAAATGCCTGTTCTTCATGGCCCAAAAATGTAGAAAGCCAATCACCTAACTCTACTTGGCAATTTAAATGATGCCTTTTCTATAAAGAGTTCATTACACAAACGCTGACCTCCCCTCCTCATAAAATGGATGATATTTTAGTGAGGCATTTCAAAGACGAAAGAGTCTGATGACTTGGCCTAAGGCTAGTTCAATGAAGGCAATGAAAACTTACCTTGGCTATTCTTTTTCGAGTTGGCATTCCAATGAGTCACCATATGGAAGAGGATTAAGAAAAATATTTTATACTTAGGCCAGGCACAGTGCTTCACACCTGTAATCCCAGCACTTTAGGAGGCCGAGGTGGGTGGATCACCTGAGGTCAGGAGTTCGAAACCAGCCTGGCAACATGGCAAAATCTCATCTCTACCAAAAATACAAAAATTAGCCTGGTGTGGTGGCGTGTACCTGTAATCCCAGTACTTTGGGAGGCTGAGGCCAGTGGATCACTTGAGGTCAGGAGTTTGAGACCAGCCTGGCCAACATAGTGAAACTCCATCTCTACTAAAAATATACAAAAATTAGCCGGGCATGGTGGTGCTAGTCTGTAGTCTCAGCAACTCGGGAGGCTGAGGCAGGAAAATCACTTGAACCCAGGAGGCAGAGGTTGCAATGAGCCGAGATCGCGCCATTGCACTGCATCTCAAAAAAAAAAAAAAAAAAAAAAAAAATTGCACTTAGGATTTGTAAAATCCTAAAAATGTTGAAGAACAATAGTTAAATCTTACCTTCTATAATTACAATAATTAAATATTAAGGATTCTTTGGAGTTGCGTCATTAGGAGCTTTACAGTAAGATACCTTACTAACCAATATTAGCCTGCCACAGGTAAATTAAAAAAAAAAAAAAAAAAAGCAATGACAACAACATTTGAGTTTGTTAATCTAATTGCCCCTTCCTTGCCATCACTCCAAGGCATTAATGTGTCTTTAGATGACCCCATTAAGTTTTCTATTAGAATTTCCTCTCCATCTCTCTCATACACACACACACACACACACACACACACACACACACACACACATATATCCTAGCCATTGGTGTTTCCGAGATTATGAATCCTCTTTCCATGGTGGTTTGGGAACATAGGATATAGTTTATGAGTTGGGGAGACACAAATATGTTCTGAAAAAGAAACCTTCAAACCTACTGGGCGTGGTGGCTCACGCCTGTAATCCCAGCACTTTCGGAGGCCAAGGCAGGTGGATCACTTGAGGTCAGGAGTTTGAGACCAGCCTGGCCAACATGGTGAAACCCTGCCTCTACTAAAAATACAAAAGTTAGCTGGACACGGTGGTGTGCGCCTGTAATCCCAGCTACTCGGGAGGCTGAGGTACGATAATTGCTTGAAACCAGGAGGTGGAGGTGGCAACTAGCCAAGACGTTGCCACCGCACTCCAGCCTGGGAGGCAGAGTGAGAATCAGTCTCAAAAAAAAAAAGAAAAGAAAAGAAAAGAAAAGAAAGAAAGAAAGAAAAGAAAAGAAACTTTCAAATAAAACTATCTTTGACTAATAGACTCATTCATCCAATAGGAATAGAGTGCCCATGGTGTGCTAACTCTTATGACAATGATGACATAGGGACCCAGGGACCACCCTCCCATTAGAGATGCACCATGCTCAGCCCGTCTAACTTCGAGCCTGCACTTTCCACCAATAATCAGCTGCCTTCTGTGCCCACACTAGGAGGAAGGATATATGCTTGATACTTTGTTTTATTATACTGTTGAATTTCATCATCACCCTACTCTTATCCACAAAAATTATCCAAAGTATTAAATGTTTCTTAAAAGAAATATTAGTTGTGCCCATTTTAATCTCCTAAACTTTATGACCTTTGTCCAATGTTCAACTAGATATTTAAGATTGCTTTCATTTGGCTTTTGGTAAGACTCATTTTTGGAATTAATACAGGATCACTATTTGTTCTCCTCAAGTCCCAGAAAAGAAAAAGGCTTTTTCCTACAAATCAAACTTCAGCATACCACGAGCTGCCAGTGTTATTTGCCATTTGTTCCTTATCTTTTCCAACAAAGTGACCTTAGCACTGAACCAGGAATGCTTAGATGTAGATGTGCACAGAGGACCCTTTTAGTTAATATATAGTAAATACATACCTAATAGGTAAATATGCCTATATATATATACCCACAGATTTTTAATAAGTGAATATTCTAGAAAGTTGCCATTCCAAGAATGCTCACCGAAAACACAGTACACAAGGCCAACAAGGAATAAGATAGAATATTCCAGCTTGGCAGAATGGTGAGTGAATTGGGCTTTGACTTTAAAGAGGTAGGTAGGTGAGGAGCTGTTGACAAACCTTAGTTTGAAAGTGGTTTATGTCATGGGAAAGTATGTATCAGGGCTGTTGTGAGGACTATCTTATTTCTTTCTCACAGTAACTCAGTGAGGTAGACACTGTTATCATCCTTATTTCACTGATTAACAAACCAAGGCACAATAAGGTAAAGTCATCTGCTGCAGGACTCAACCGCTGATGAATGAAAGAGCCAGGCAGGGCAGGCTGGCTTCAGAATTGTACTGTTCCGCTTCCTATTTCTCCCTACATCCTAGCCCCACTCACATGGAAATCAGTCTGAAAAGTTCTTCTGTCTTATTCTGTAAAGACAATCCAGGCTGGGCGCGGCGGCTCACGCCTGTAATCCCAGCACTTTGGGAGGCCGAGACGGACGGATCACGAGGTCAGGAGATCGAGATCATCCTGGTTAACACGGTGAAACTCCGTCTCTACTAAAAATACAAAAAAAAAAAAAAAAAAAAAAAATTAGCCGGGCTTGGTGGCAGGCGCCTGTAGTCCCAGCTACACGGGAGGCTGAGGCAGGAGAATGGCGTGAACCCGGGAGGCGGAGCTTGCAGTGAGCCTAGATCACTCCACTGCACTCCAGCCTGGGTGACAGAGGGAGACTCCGTCTCAAAAAAAAAAAAAAAAAAGACAATCCAGGCCGTCTTCCTCCTAATTCTTACCCACTTGTATTTCTTCTATAATTGCTACAAAAATGGTCCTACACAACAACAACATTGTCAACTCACAGAGTACCAAAATAGCAAAGAACCTTACAAATTCCTCTGGGCTAATTTTATCAGCAAAACACTAAGCAAAATGAGAGTTGCCCAAGTCCTGAAAATCATTATGCCACAAAGTTAGTGGTTACCAAGTTCAGCCCACTATGTAAGTATAGCCATTTAAATAGGCCACTATTTAAAACATTGTGTTATCCCCATATACTCAACTCAACAGGACAGAGACCATGTTTTATGTCTCTTTGCATGTCCAGCCCTTACCACAGCACCTGAGACATATTCCTCAACAATTTATGCTTGTTGGATGAATGATGGACTGAATAAATTAACAGGTCTTAGCTTTTAGTTTTTTAAAAATTAAAAATTGTGCTTAATCTTTCATTAATATATTCTTGTGATTTGATCAATGTAAAGAAGAGCAAGATCATCATCTAATATTATCCTGAATACTATTTAATATATTTCTATAATGTTGCCTAAGGTATATATCTTTTGTTTTGTTGTTTTGGAAGCTGTATTACACAGTTGACTCAAGCAAGCTGTATATGCCATGAAAATCAGCATTGTTCTCCCTCACAACCCCCCCCCACACATACCCAGCTTTCAGATAGATCTGAACTCCATGAAATGGAAGTCCTTCTTGGGTTAAGCTGAGATTGAGAGGACTATTTTACTGCTTCTTCAGTATATTCTTTTTTTTTTTTGAGATGGAGTCTCGCTCTGTCACCCAGGCTGAAGTGCAGTGGCACAGTCTCGGCTCACTGCAACCTCCGCCTCCTGGTTCCAGCGATTCTCCTGCCTTAGCCTCCTGAGTAGCTGGGGTCCCAGGCACACATCACCATACCCGGCTGTTTTTGTATTTTTTGTAGAGACAGGGTTTCACTGTGTCACCTTGTCGGCCAGGCTAATCTCGGTCTCCTGACCTCAAGTGATCTGCCTGCCTCGGCCTCCCAAAGTGCTGGGATTATAGACGTGAGCAATAGCTCCCAGCCCACTTCTTCAATATATTCTTATATGTGAATTGAGCCTTCCATTTCTTCCCTTACCTCCTCTTCCATCGATTGGAACCAGTTGACTTTTTAATGTAAAGTATAGAAACTCAGCCGCTCTAACCCTGTTTTGATTCCAAACCCTTGTACCTACCAGGCCATTTAGGAAGACTGGGATAAATAAGCATTGTAGCTCCAGGGAGCTTTCTGGTTTCATGATCCATTTCTGCTTCTTAGGGGCCAGACAGCGCTAGGCTTACAGGAGGCTCAGCCAGAAAACTGGCAAGTCGATTAATCTGTAGTTAACCACAGCAATAAATGAACACAAAGGAAATGCAGATGTAAGTAGGGGATAAACTTTGAGTGGTTCCATCAGTAGTGATTCATGATGTTGAACTACAATAATATTTTCCTCCACACACTCTCCCAGTTCCCATTGTGACCCTGGAGCAGCATTTGGGGAAGACAGTTGGGCTTGGGGGTGGGTTCTGTGGTCATGGCTGTGTAAGATTGGTCCTACGGCTGTTAATCTGGCTGACAAATGGTTCATCAACATGTATTGTTGAAAGTGACATGATGCACAGTGCTAGTTAAGAGAGTTGCGTAAATATTAAAATGCCCAAGATGGGAGAAGAGCAGTTTTCCTGGCTTCTCCAAGTTTGAGCTGCAGAATCAGAAGTGGCAGAATAGAGAGAGAAGAGACAGGACACTAGCTTGGGTTCCAGCCCCAACTCTGCTGCCCTGTGCTGCAAGGCTGCAGCAAGTGACTTATCTAATAACTGTGGGTCTCAGTTTCCTCACTCATAGTACTAGTGATCATTTCTCAGGAGTATTAAATAAAAGCATGAGTTTAAAGAGCCTAGCCCCGTGCCCAGCACAACGGAGGCTACCCTCCAAAGGTCAATCCCTTTTTCTATGTGTTTCATCCTCTCTTGGCAGCCTGTTTGCTGCATCTCTTAGCTGACTTTTGTCCCTTCCTGCTCACTTAGTCAATTCAGAGATTACAGTTTGTACAATAATGCGCTGCCTTGTCTTCTCGCTGGTGAATCTGGACCGGAATGCTCTGCCTCTGCGCCGACGCTCACTCTGATGGTCTTGGCTGGAGGACAGAGGCTGCTGGCAAAAACCTAAGAGGGAACATACCGTGGTAGCAGCATGAAAGAATTTGGCAAGGAGGTGCTCGTCACATGATTGTGATTCATACTGTACTCTCAAAATGTGGCAGGAGGGCTAGGAGAGACTTTTAATGCCAGCACACAGAGCAGAGACACTCATTTTCAAACATCACATTCTTTTTATAGTACAGGCATGCCTCACAGGGAAAATATTGAACTTGGCCTGCCAGCACCACGAGAGTCGTCCCAACTGTGATTTTATTGCTTGAGTCACTCCCTGAATCAGATACTGGCTGCATGGAGGAAGTCTTCTATTAGGAATGCTTTGAAATTGTGTTTTTAATTAATTAACACCAACTCTGGGCAGGTTTTTCATTTACTCCTAGCAGACTCTTTTTTTTTTTTTCTTTTCTTTTCTTGCCTGAAACTTGTTAGACATTTTTGTAAGGTCTCAGTTGGATCGCTTTTAAGTATCTTGGTGAAAGAGTCATCTGTGTTGGGTGAAAGCAAAGGGACCCTTCAAAGTAGAGTTTGTCATCTCCGAGCAAATCTGATCCATGGGAACTGGGTCGTCAGGAAGAGTCCCTAAAAGTCTGGCATAACACTTTCTGATGCCTTCAGCCGTCCTCAATCCATTCATCCTGTTGTTAAAACTTAAAACTAGAGCTGGCCAGCTGTGGAGAAAAGTCCTCAGTTTTATTTCAACCAAATGGTGCTGCCTCCTGGGGCTGGAAGGGGGCTGACTTCAAGCACAATTAGAAATGTGTAGCTCTTTCAAGCGGCGGAAACCTACAAAATGGCCTTGATTCACAGAGCCCCTCTGGCTCAAAGACTCTCTGCTTCCCGTGTGTCATAAATCTGTATCTGCATCAAAAAGTGTAAAGATGGCAGTGTATGGAAGTCCCTCTTCCTCTGTGAGTGTGTCTATGACAGATTTATACTGATGGCTACACTGCACCCCGGTCACAGGCTCCTATTATAGTCATGCCCCACTGACTCAGCCCCCATTTCCTGTGGAAGGGGAGACAAGGTCCTGCATGAAGGAGGGTGAAATTACAGCTCAACTCTCTAATTGCTGTTAGTACAGGAGGACCTTTAAGGGTTGCAGCAAGACCCATTTTGTTCATAGCAACATCTAATGTCTCCTCACCCCTGTGTGGTCACAGCTAAAACCTAAGGCATTTAGTTTAATGACAAGATCTGCCATGACAGGGTACTCCAGAATTCAACAAGACCAAATGGATACATGGGAAAAGAACAAACCACCTCATCTGTTTAGTTTCTGTTTCTTCAAAGCCGTTTTCTTTTTCTTCCTGAGGGTCCAAGTTTCAAATGTGAAAATTTTTTAAGGCAGCATTGAATCTACCTCTCTATTAGTATTTGCAAATGGATGCAGACCAGGACTGGTTTTTGAAACCACCTCCTTGTTGGAGATTTTTCATCCTTGGCGAACATTGTAGGGTTTCAGAGGTAGCGGCTGATGAGAACCCTCTTGTGTTCGACTGCCACCTTCAAGGTTTAGAGCTGTCCTGCATTTCAGGGGGTGAATCGCTACTGGTAAAGAGGTCAAAATGAGCTTTATTCCAAGAGTTAAGCAACTAAGTTGCAAAGTTTAATTCGTCTAATTTTGGGAGATAAGGATGGAAACTGAAGGATGTTAGGATAGTTTGAATCCTCTAAGAGGAGAAAAGGCAAAACTGATGTTTCACTTTCCCATTGTATTTAGAGTAGAGCCTTCACGTGGGTAGCTGTTCCTTCTCCTGTTTGGTATGGCGCAGAGCACTTGAAAATGTCACTGGCTGAAGAAGAGTGTTTGTGATGATATTTTTTAATTCAATTTTTTTTTGTAGATTGTAGTACTATAAAGAAATGATACATAGAGGGGAGTAAAAACTTGTCTAGCTAACAATTGGTATTATGCTTTTGAGTGCACAGTTCTGATTAAATTATATACATTTCTTCCGTTGGCCAACTTATCGTGAGCCTGGTTGTGTGCCTCTGGTGTTTGTATTATATCCACCACATTTTTTTTCTAACATATTAAGGATTCTGTTTTAAATAGAAAATCAGATTGCAATTTGAAAAACTTAGTTTTAAAACTCTACCATCTGCTAGATTTGTGAAAGAGGATCTAGTAAATGAAAATTGTGTGTGTATGTGTGTGGTTTATTTTATAGGCACTGCATATTTCTTTGATGATCTATTTTCCAAGCTCATTCTTATCTTTTAGAAGATGTTTCAAGGATTTATGCATCTGGCAGGATTTCAGAGAACTCTATAGTGGTGGAGAAGTACACTCCATTTATAGGGAATCCTGAATCAGGGTCATTCAGAGCATTTATTTTGTTTTGTGCTTAAATTTATTTCTGCTCTGGACATTTCTTTCAAATGGATCATTTTTACATTGGCAAATCTAAGCATTTTATTCATAAGAACTGTAATAATAAAGCTTTTCCAGTCCAGACATAGGAGGAAATTTGCAAAATGCATCAAGAAAGTATGGCAATTGTTTTTCAAGCCATCGTGTATTTGAGAAAGTATTGCATTCATTAGTGTTTGCAAAACTGTACATTTAATGGTGCAAAAGTAAAGTTGACCTCTCCCTTTTGGTGCACAGATGTATAAACTTTATGGAAGTACACCCCAAGGTAGAGACTTATTGGAGTAACTCTTAGAAAGGGCAAAGTTGGCCATAAACAGTGATGCAATAACCCCACAATTATGTATGCTCAATTATTTGGAAGGGAAGTCTGGGAGAAGTGTTTTATATGATTACATGGGCAAATAAGAAGTGAGTGAGGAGAAGCACGGTCCAAAGGTTTGCATTTGTTGTGTATACCCCAAATAGCATCCTAATACAGCTTTATAATGTAAATCCACCGGTACCAGTAAAATGGCATTTAAAACAAATTGTAAAATGAACAACATTTGCAAAGCAATAAAGACACCGCCTTTGCAACCACTTTACTACAGTTTTGAAAAATGTTAGTGAATAGCTCTCCAAAGATGCAAATAAATAATATTTTATTAGATTTCAGACTAGGAGAAAGGGGAGGAAAACCTTCAACTAGAATTACATGATTATTGCTTCGCTCCTCCCTCAACCCAGCAAACATTAAAATGGAACATAAAGCAAGTCTATAACAAGATTTATGAGGAAAGGTATTACACTTAGGGGCACATTGTGCAGAAAAGTCATTAAAATTGTTTGGGCCTTAAGAAGGGGAAAAAAACCCTTTTGAGAAAAATGAGAAACTCAGATGTATCGAAATGCCTTCCTTATGATTACCTAAGGCTTTAGGTTTTTAAAAGCCATTGTACCTAAAGGTTCTGATTCATTCTCTATTGTGGCAGCTTTTTCCTACCAGACAAAACTGAAAGATTTTGTTTCTCTGGGAAACATACTTAAAGAGGTATAGTAGACCTGGCATTCCTTTTGCATGCTCTGGTAGACCCCGGCTCTTGTATAATAAAAACAATATAGGCATGTTATATTTGCCATATGTTAGTTAGGGGATTTCAGCACACAAATACCTCCTTGTGCACAGAAGTAGATGAAAGCAAAGCTTACTGATGTCTAGGGTCCCTGTGCCTTAACTTACCTTCTTTCGCCTACTTAGTCTGCCTAGCAGACTTCTTTTTAGTTGGTTGTATGCATATTTGGATAATGGTGATAGCTCAGCTTATTCTTTATGCTTTGTTCCGCTCTAAGGACGGCTAGTACACTCGATTCAGTAGTATATGCTTTCTGATTTCCTTGCCTAATGCTTCTGTGTTATGCTAAATCTCAGTTTATTCTGTCAGTAAAGTTGAAGAGAGTAAGTGAGGAGTGCGTGTGCATGTGTGTGTTTTCTTATCTGTAAAGTTTTAACTTTGGCTTACTGTTTAACCAGGAAACTCAGCAGGACAAAGGAGAGCTAAATAAAACTATATTCCTGTTGAGAATCTCCAAGGTTATGCAATACTATAAAATGGTGGTTTGAGTAGAAGTTCTGTAGTTCATCCTTATCAGAGTAATGGTTTTGGGGGTTTTTGAAAAGGAATGTTTCAAGGAGGTCTTTGAAAACCATTTTCTTCAAATGTTCATTGCATCTGAGATCCCATTTTTGTCCCTTTATTTGCTCCAGAATACCGCCCAACTGCCAACAAAGAAGGGCCTGTGCTCCCAGGAATTTTCTGCATTCCTCTCTGGAGTAGGCATTTTTCTCAGCTACAAAGGCCCTTTGGCGAATTCCCTCTAATCATTGGATTTGCCCTGGGCTCTGATAGGTGCCATTCATGGACTTGGTCTGCTGTTTGATGGGCTGAGGCATTAATGGGATCTTTTCATGATAAACAAAACCGGGTAACATTACCAGAGGGATCACAAAGCTGCTGTTGTGGGGGGAGTGTGGTGCTTTCTCTCTCTTTCTCTCTCTCTCTCTGCTTTTTCCTTCTTCCTGCTCTTCTCCCTGTTCTTTTTATAAATGCACATTTGTGTGCGTGTGCAGCATGGCCATTTCTAGAAGCAGATCTTCTGACCTTTGCTGCTACTCATAAGTCAATGGCCAATGGCAAAGCCTTTGTTGAACATAAGATGATTCTATAAACTGATCTGATCTACAGTAGCTTCACAGCCTGCGGGGAGGTCTGTGTTTTCTTAATTGATTAAACATTGGAAGAACACTGCATGAAGAATCTGATTTTGAGATCTTTCTTACATGCTGGCATTTAATTACTGAAAGTATCTGGTAGTTGAGATGAATGAGTCTGTGGGAATAAACACTTAACACAATAATTTGACTTCATGTGGCTGCTGTGGTGGTATATCCCTGACTGTGTTATCAATGCCAGACTGATTGGGGTAACTCCAGTCACTGTTGTTGTATCCTACTTGCTTCTAAAAAGAATGCAAAAATTAGTTGAAACCTGATTCCTGCAATAGTGGAGAAGTGAAATTAGAATTAATTATTAGAAGTGACGAGCACTATTTTTTTAAAATTTTTATTTTTGTGGGTATGTAGATGTACATATTTGTGGTGTGTGTGAGAGATTTTGATGCAGGCATACAATGCTTAATAATCACATCGGAGTAAATGAGGTATTCATCACCTCAAGCATTTATCCTTTGTGTTGCAAACAATTCAGTTATACTCTTAGTTATTTTTTAATATACACTTAAATTATGATTGACAATAGTCACCCTGTTGCATAAGACTGTTTTTTGATGAAAAGAAACTGACAGTACAAACTAGAGAACTTGCAATCATATTAACGACATTATTTTTAAGTTTCTGAAAAAATTAAGGAAAAAGTTTCTTATTTTAAATGGAAATCTCTGTGAAGTAATTTGGGAATAGGTGGAACATTAGGCATCCTGATAGAGGTAATTCTACTTACTTACCATGTATTTTCTTATGTTCCATCTGAATACTGGGGCTCAGGCAAAAGGACAAAAAGGAGTGGTCAGGGATAGCACAGAGTGAGCAAGTGTGCAGAGCAGTGATTTAAAAGTCAAAAGGAATGTTAGGTTAAGGGAGGGTGGGTGAAAAGCAGTGCTTATTATTTCTCCTAAAGCAATAAGAAAGGCCCGGCGCTGTGGCTCTCGCCTGTAATCCCAGCACTTTGGGAGGCCAAGGCGGGCAGATCACCTGAGGTCAGGAGTTTGAGACCACACTGGCCAAAGTGGTAAAACCCTGTCTCTACTAAAATTACAAAAATTAGCCGGGCATGGTGGCACGCCCCTGTTGTAATCCCAACTACTTGAGAGGCTGAGGCAAGAGAAATCACTTGAACCCAGAATGTGGAGGTTGAGATCGCGCCATTGCACCACCAGCCTGGGTGACAAGAGCAAAACTCTATCTCAAAAAAAAAAAAAAAAAGCCGGGCGCCGTGGCTCACGCCTGTAATCCCAGCACTTTGGGAGGCCGAGGCGGGCGGATCACAAGGTCAGGAGATCGAGACCACGGTGAAACCCCGTCTCTACTAAAAATACAAAAAATTAGCCGGGCGCGGTTGTGGGCGCCTGTAGTCCCAGCTACTCGGGAAGCTGAGGCAGGAGAATGGCGTGAACCCGGGAGGCGGAGCTTGCAATGAGCCGAGATCGCGCCACTGCACTCCAGCCTGGGCTGGGCGACAGAGCAAGACTCCGTCTCAAAAAAAAAAAAAAAAAAAAAAAAAAAGTTAAATGATTCATCCATCGGAAGGGATAGCACAGTGCCCTCGTATTTCCGCCAGCCACTGATGCCAATTCTTCATTTTAATTTTGACATGACTTCTGGGCTAAGTGTAGGTATTTTAATATGAGTTTCGGCCTCCAGCTAAATAACAAACAGGACACCAGGCTTCTGTCTAGCCAAGGTTTCGTGATGCTATTTAACGGTCCCCAAATCCCTACCTCAGTACATTTTAAAATATCCACGTGCTGTAAGTCGGATGGGAAAAAGTTTGACAGCTAGTCAAAGAGGAGAGAAAATCATTCCCTTTGGTAGAGCAGCACTTTATTCATTTTTTTTTTCAGGTTTTGATTTTTGATTAATGCTTTTTGTTATCATCTGTTCAGTATAACATATTGTAAATCATAAACTCAGGGTTCAGATCTTTCAACGACTTTTGCAACTTGAAAGGTGGAGCTTCCCAGCCTCAATGGAAATCTGCAGTGGCTAGTGTTCCCTGCGGGGCCCCATTACCCAGTCCTGGAAAGGTGCTAACGGGGCATCGTTTTTTTTCCCCATGAAGAAAATATCATGCATTTTAAAATATCGGTGTTATCTGATATTCACATGTTTCATATATATGGTTATAGTACATATTCAACAGCCCTTAAGGGCTTAAATATCCTTTATATCTGCTAAAATCTTGGTGGTAGCCACTATACAATGAACTCTGCTATGTCCAGCACTTGATTCACATTATCCTTAATCCTCCTAGCCTCCCTGCCAAATCATGTTACGATTATTCCCATTTCCCATTTTAAAGATGAGGAAACTGGGGCTCAGGGAGATTCTAGTGTTGTAAGACAATGGAGTCAGTTTCCAATGATGCCTGGCAAGTGGCATTGGCTGTGTTCATCCTATTTTACCTTCTCATCGGTTTATAACTCGTGTTTCTGAACAGATGAAAACTGAAAAGTTTAGTTGAATATCCAAATGTTACCAAATATCCTTATATTTCGTAGCTTGTGGTTTATGACACATTTGGGAGCAAGTTCTTTCCAATGTTTATTTATTCTCTATAGTACCTACATTTAACTTTTTTCCCCATAATGACTTCTGATCCTACTTCTCCCTGATTCAGTATTCACTCCATTACTTCACTGGCTCTCTTACTTACTATCTGTCACAGGACGCACACACTTTGGAAAAATCTGCCTTGTGATATGATAATTGCAGGATGTTTTCTGAATTGCAGAAGGCTGGAGTAGAGGGGGATGAGGGTTTGAATCAAGTTTATCTCTGGATGAGAAGAATTCTGGCCTGGGAAAGGAACTGGAAACATTCTGGCCAGCTTTCTGAATGTCGGTTAAGGAAAAGCCTCACTCACTCTAGACTGCTCTGCATTCTAGACATTTTACCATGGTCTGTACCCTTTAGGATCTTATATTCTGAGGAAGAAAGTGATTATTTCCCAGGTCATGTTATTTTTATGAAGAGAATTGAAGCTCTTTTAACTCTGGATAGTTTTCATTTTAATTTACAGATATCCCACTGCATCTTAGGAAAGCTGATATTTTTAGTTCCAAACTACTGGATCACATTTTACCTGCCAGCACTTTTGCCACCTAAGTAGTTTCCTGACACCTGGGGTTTTTCTACTACTCAAGTTAGACACTGAGACAACTATGCGGGGAATTTAAGCGAATAATAAAATCAAAAGAGGAAGGAAACCTTTCATCTCAATCATCTGAATATTTTGTGGTTTTAAAATCTTTATAGGATAGGGTAATATTTTAATACTTATAATGACTTCATTATTTTAGATTATCTTGTATATGTAATTTGCATTGCTTTTCTAACTGCTGTAAGCAAATTAGGTCATGTTTACTCTGTAGTCAGTGAAAACGATTTGTTCAAATTGAGGTCTCCTTGGATTATTTCAGTCATAACTACCTCTCCATTAGAGAGAAACGCCACTAATGATCAGCTTCTCTGCATTCTCTAGGAGGGCCTTAATGCACTCTAAATTTGTACATGAAGATTTAGTTATGAAAATACTACATCTTACAGGACTAAATGGCATGCTACTATTCCAAGAAGCTTGTTTTTAGTTTTACTTCTCCCCTGGACTCCTTTTCAGGGTGTTTTCAAGCAAGGTAGAATCTGTTCCTAGGTCACGGCATAGCTGAATGCCAGAGGGCAGAACTTAACCAGACCCAAATCTTGAACCTGGTTCAGTTAGAAACCAGACAAGTGTCATTAACTTTCCCTCTTAGTAGCCACAGCAAGCTCACAGCAGCCTCTAGCCAAGGACCAAGTGTATCAAAGGGGACTGACCAGCACTGTGGACTGCAGTGAATACATAGAGCGGGGTATGGAGACCACAGGGACAATTTTATTTTTTCCTGTTCTCTAAAAGACCACTTAAGAACAAAATGAGCCCAATCTTTGTAGTAGAAGCCCTGGTAACTACTGAACACTCACTCAATTCAGTTAATAAAGCCAGACTGGCTTTAATACACCCATAGGCCAGTTTAATATACCCAAACTGGCCATTGTTTTTAAGGGAGATTTTGTTTGTGTGCTGGAGGCAGGTTGGAGCCAACTGTTACATTTTTAGGAAATTTGGGAGCTGGTTGTTAAACACAGCCATTACTGAAAATTAACATATATACATGTATAATTAAATAAATTATGTTTGAAAACAGTCAATGTGTAAAACTCATCATTTCCAAGTTATTCTTCTGGACTTTACTATTATTTATGCTCTTGATGGTATTTATGTTTATTGTATCTATGTGGAGAAATACTACATAATGGTGTGCCACCTCCCATTTCTTTCCAGCTCTGTGTTTAGTGATGACACATTAGCAGCTGAAATTGACCATGGTAGGAACATTTACACCACAGAAATTGGCAAATGCTACGAATAGGACTTGACGCATTGTTTTGATGATTGTCTAGACTTTAAAAAATTATTGAGGACATTTTAATAATGCAGGTTAAACTTAATAAAGTGTTATATCTGCAGCCTTTACATTATAAATAGCATAAAACATTTAAGGAAATATTCCTTGGGTATTCAAAAACTATCATCCAGTTTAGCAAAGAAGTCACTCACATTATTGATGAATGAGTAAAGCTCTGACTTCACTGTTTCACTTTGGTTTTACTTACTGATGTAAAGAAAAATATCAACCAATGTTCATGTTGAAACTGCACTTATTTGTTAATGACATGAGCTGTTTCTTTGCTGAAATGAATAGTCACCAAGCATTTGTTTGTTGTCTGATTTTGTGACACTGTTGTTGGTAATCGAATTACAAAAACTGATACTGAATTTTGCAAGAAATAGCAAGTGAAACAAGTTACAGGTGTATGGAATTTTAAAACAGTATTACATGTTTTATTATCAATTGTCAATTGTTTACTAAACATTCCTTAAATCACAAATTTTATAATAAACTTATGAATATGTATATATGCACACATTGTTTTTTCTCCCAAAGATCCTGACATTAAACATTTACTAGGTAATGGAAGACAATGGATGCCTTATGACGTAAATTCAGAAATGCCCCACAATTTTCTGTTGAGTCCTATTTTTAGATCCTTGTTATTCGAAGGACACAAGCAGAACTTTTCAAACAAAATAAAACACACACACACACAAGCCTAAGAAACATGATCTCCACCAACATAATATTCTGAAGTATGTGAAAATGAAGTCTTTTATGTGAGAACCATAGAAATGTTTTTCAAATATAGTAAAAATGAATGGTGTTGATTAACTTACTTTATAAAAACTTTCCTGAGTTTATTCTCTGAGAAACAACTATGTAGAAAACTTTGTCCTGGGCTCTGCACAGATTTAAGGAGGACTTGGTGCCTGTTCCCCAGGTTGAGCTTAAATATTTGCTCTAATATGGATCATCCTACTTTTAAGAGTTTTTTTTCTTTCCAAATAAATAGGTAAAGAGCCATTCTAAGTTTCTTAAGAGAATCGACATGAATTTGTGAAGACCGTTGATCATCTTAATTTGTCTTCCATAGATAGTAATAAACAAACAATATCGAACACCTGTTATATGCCACATTCTATACCAGGCACATTCCTCAAAACTAATCTTTTGAAAATCTCTGTGAGCTCAGTTATAATGTCTTCATTTTACACAAAAATGAGACATTATACTGGTAATCAATGATGAATATGAGATTTCAGTTCAGGTTTTTCTGACTCAAAAATTCTGTGTCTTTTCTGAAAAAACCTTTTACCCCAAGAGCCCTTGAAAAAGAAAACAATCAAAAATTATATTCCTTTAAATTACTGAACAGACACTGAGCTTGGGGAAATGCTTTCATCAAGTGTGAGAATAAAACTAAGTGACAGCTGGATGGCCAGATCCATTTTCTGCAGTAGATAGCAGAGTCTGAGAAAACAGCTGCCCAGAAATGAGGAAATGGAACAGACAGTATGTTTTGGTATCTTTTTACATTCAGAAGAAAGTAAAGAACCATATTCTGATGTCATTAGTCATCTCTGATACAAGCAAATTTTTGACCTGCTGATACTACAGGGTTTAACTGTGAAACTCACGCTGTGGCCTAAGATAATTCCAACTTCCTCACTCTCCTCTTGTCCCATACAAAATATCAGTGTGCTACTTACCAGTACTAATTCAAAATTTTATTTCTAAATTTTGTAGAGTGAGATAGTTATATAAACCAAGTAGTAGTATTAGAAAGAAAATAAAGCAAGCTGAAGTAGGATCTAAAAGAAGAAAGAGAATACATTATTTGTATATATTGGTCGAAATGTTGCCTAGTTTTGTTTGTTTGTTTGTTTGTTTGTTTAAAGAAACAAGCACCAGGATATGAGATGTCACTGGGAATACCATTTCCCTTCAGCTGCTTTATATTTCATTGTGTCCTGGTCTAGAATGTGTTTATATACATATAAATATATTCTCCACCAAATACACAATTTGAAACTAATGGCTTTGCTGATTGAAAAGACTGAAACTTGTGTCACTTCACGAAAGCAGTTCCTAAAAACAAATGCCATAAAGTTAAATGTATATATGGCCAATGTATGCTAGAAAATAAAGGGACATGTAGGATTTTAAATCAGTTGATTGATTTTTCAGCCATCAGTTTGAGTAACATAAATTGCAGACTATTAGGAAACTTTGGAGAAATGCATAGGTTCACAGTAAAAGGATCTGAGTGGGGAAAAATTACCTTTTAGGGACAGCCAAAAAGACTGTAGTCACAAGAGCAGAATGAACATACTGAGACATTGCTGGGGAGGTGGGGGCAGAGCAAGGGTCTCCAGTAAACAGGAGCCACTGTAAGAAGGATCCAAGTTAAAGGTTGGAGACATCACAGTGAGTATTTTTTTTAGGTTAAATGTTAGCAAAATGTTTCTGACAGGCCTGTCAAACACTGTATCCATGGACCTACAGAGGCTGTTTGTGTTCCAAGAGTAGTGCTTCTTCATTCTGAGGAAGAATAGAGATTCCATCACAGGATTTCTGAACTCAGAGTTATGTTAGGTCTTTCGGCTTTTTGATTGGTGAGAAATAGGCTTCTGTGGATAACTAGCAGATAAGAGATAACATCCATTTTTGTTGCTGGAATGAAATAAGACCCAACACTGGCAAATTTACATTCATGATAACGGCCTAGAGCCGCTTGATTTCCTAGTGGAGATAAAGAGGAAATGTTTTATTTGGGGGAGGTGGGGATTTGCCAGTATGTAGTAGTAAATAACAAAATCAAACGCATCACATAGTGATCCATGAACAGTAATGATAATATCTTGAATTTGTACAGTAATTTGTAAAGCACCAGTTAATTAGAGAGAACTTTAAATCATTAGCTTCATATTCCAGAGGCCCTGGGTCAGGGACTTCTGAGAGATCTGTTCAACGTCATAGAATTAACTCATGGATTTCGAGGCTGGGCCTAGAATCTGGACATACTGTTTCCACCCAGTGTGTCCCTTGGCTCACTGAGTGACCAAAGCACTGCAGTCTCATCTACCTCTAGATTATAGACTCATCTCACAATTGAAGCTGCAGAGCAATTCATTTTTTAAATGACTTCTAATATCAAGCACTACACAAATATCAGGTATACTCTTTCCACATAGAATTGTGACCTATCTTGTTTTTCCACAGTAGAAAGCATCCAGAATCAAGACAGTGCAAGCCACCTCCTCCAGTTTCTTAGCAATTGTTCTTTAACTGATTTTTTTTGCTATAACTTTACAACTAAAGTATTACTGTTTTATAAATGAATAAAACAAGGTGCAAGAGAATGGTTCTGATATGCCCAACTGGTTGATTTGATGATTCTGAATGACGCTGTTTATTAATTGATTCCAATGATTTTTTTGACATTTTGAAGATTAAATTTCTGGCTAGTTTGATGATATTAATTACTTATTTTAAAACTCCTAAACATCTTACATATATATAACTCTACAGCCAAGTCAGCTTTTGGTTACGTAAATTAGAATGAAACCGTAGAGAGTGAAAATTTTTTTCACTTTGGGAGGCCAAGGCGGGCAGATCCTGAGGTCAGGAGTTCGAAAGCAGCCTAGCCAACATGGTGAAACCCCATCTCTACTAAAAATACAAAATTTAGCTGGGCATGGTGGCGAGCGCCTGTAATCCCAGCTACTCGGGAGGCTGAGGCATGAGAATTGCTTGAACTCGGGAGGCGGAGGTTGCAATGAGTCGAGATTGCACCACTGCACTCCAGCCTAGGCAACAGAGCAAGACTCCATAAAAAAAAAAAAATATATATATATATATATATATATATTTATTTTAATTGCAGATAAATAGAAAGTCATTTATATCAGTCTTTGAAATGCATGTCCTAATTTTTATTTCTTGGAGGCGTGGCTTTCTGATTATTTTGGGAGTAGGTTATAATAAATTGACTTTATCACAAACACATACACATATATAACAGGAAATGAGGATGAATACTAAAGTGGGCATTTTTCTCTATAATTAACAATATTGATATAGTCAGTGAAACCAAATGAAATTGCTGTTTTTGTAAGTAAAAAAAATTGTTGAATATTGTCTGTTTCTCATGCTTTAGTCTGCTTAATTTTGTTTACGTGTTTATCAAGCTTCTTCAATGGGATTCCATTGTATTTTGAAACCAAGCTGTCTTCCAGAAGAAAAACAAAATGGAAAAAAAATTACCAATATTTAAATATTTTCATTGTTCATTATTACAGTTTTATAGGTTGAGGAATAGAAAGAAAAAGCAGAAGACAAATAAAATACCTCATGTCCAAACCTGTGTGTGGACACTAACTCCACGGCACAGACATGTCGTCACTCGACTCCACTTCTTCTGAGGATAGCCACACAGTGTGCATGACAGTGCCTGCCCTGTATATGCACAGTACTCTTTGCATGCTTCTACTTACATAAGGAATATTTTTCTTTAAAAAATACTTTCCTTGAAAATACATATATTCTTAAACTAATACATTGTCTTTGGAAATTTTGGATAATTCATAAAAGCTGAAGGAATAAAATAAAATTGTTGAATCTTACTACTCAGAAGAAATATTTATATTTACTTCTTATACACTAAAATATTAATATATTCTTATTTAGAATATTAATATATTCTAAATAAATATATCTTATACACTAAAATATTAATATTTTAGTGTAAATTTTTATCTATGAAGTAAACAATTTTAAAAGCTAAATATAGAGTCTCATTCAGCATATATGGATTATACCTTATGTGTAATTTTGTATTCAGCTCTTTACACTTCACATTATATTGTGTTTCCCAAGGCATTAAATATTCTTCTAAGTAACCAGAATAGATCAGCAATAGTCACTTAAAACAGTGAACAAACTGCATTAAAAACCAGCCAGAGCCTTACCAAAGAGCTGATGCTATGAATACCAGTCATAGCTTAGTTGCTGTTCCATATGTTAATTTAATTTGACAGAGTAAGAGTCTTTGAAGTCCTAATTCTCTTTTGCATCCAATAAACCAGTTTTTATAGTGCGTGAACTTTTAGACATCAGCCTGCAGCTAAACTCATGTCGGGAAGTTGCCGTGAGGTCACACATAACAATGGCTGGAGGGGTGTTCCTTTGGAAGTCTTGTGGGAGAGGTGAGGGGACTGTCAGGGGTCACTTGGGGGGTCAGTGCCTCTGATGATAGCATCTTACGGGCATACAGATTAGTTGCCATTTTATGTGAGCTCTTGAAGGTTGATTTCTACAGAAATGGGTCCACAGTAGCCCAGCAACATTCATTAATAAGTGTTTAGGTACATCTTTGTGTTTATTCATGTTCTCTGTAGCTTTACAAGGAAAAAGCTAAGCACAAATGTCTTGCTAGTATGTTGTTTCACTTCCCATACTTCAGCGAGAAGGTGACTCTCTAGTCTTCCCTACCATCAGCATTTAGAATCCGGGTGGTGAGTTAGTTCAACTCATAGAATACTCTTGGGGATATTTTTGTTTGATGCTGATTAGGGCTAGTGGTACCCACTAGAAGGGTAGAAGGGAAAAGAAACAGGGTCTTAGAGAAGAAGATCGTAAAGAAAGAGGTTAAAAATAACAAATTATGCTGAACATTAAGTTCTGTAGAGTAAGGATTTTAAGGTTTTTTTATTGTTCTTTGTTTAGATTGTATGTTCTTTGAGGGCAGAAATCATGCTTATAAGATATTACAAGTTTAGCAGCTGATGTTTTTGTCTAATAGTTATTCTGGAGGTTCAGCATCAAATATAGTGCCATAATAGCTACAAACATTAAAGATCAAGACCCTGCGGAAATGGGTTTCTTTTCCAATTACTGATCACCTCCAGTGTGCCAGGACCTGTGCGAGGCTAGCATTTGACTGCAAAGGTGTATGGGCATTCCCTGTAGCTGAAAACGAGTGGGAGCCAAGCATGTGAACTGTTAACTTCAATAAAAAGGGGTTACCAGGTGCGGTGGCTCACGCCTGCAATCCCAGCACTTTGGGAGGCCGAGGCAGGCAGATCACGAGGTCAGGAGTTCGAGACCAGCCTGGCCAACATGGTGAAACCCCGTCTCTACCAAAAAAAAAAAAAAAAAAAAATACAAAAATGGGTCAGGTGTGGTGATGCGTGCCTGTAATCCCAGCTACAGAGGAGGCTGAGGCAGGAGAATTGCTTGAACCAGGGAGGTGGAGGTTGCAGGGAACCGAGATCACACCACTCTATTACAGCCTGGGCAACAGACCGAGAGACTCCGTCTCAGGAAAAAAAGTGGGTGTGGGGAGGTAAAGTGCTCTGATGGAGTCATACGCTGAGAGTTCTGGGCCTCTCAGTGTTTGTCCAAAGTTAGGGGATCACTCAATGATCAATTAACTAGCATGAAAGAGCAATTCAGAGAGGAGTCTGTGCCCCTCTTTGGAAGGACCTGGGAGGCCTGTTCTTTGGGGAGTTCTTCATCAATGACAGCGATTTGAGAATAGAGAACTGAAAGATAGAGTGGCCACTTACAAGGCACACAAGCCAACATTTAGGGAAATTGGTGATTAACAGGAAATTATTGGACAAGTGCTTAATATTTCCAGTAAGGATGTTTCTAGGTAACAATCCTGTTGTGGCCGCGTGGTTCTGGGAAGTGGTAGACATGGGATTAAGCAGCTGCACTGGATAGTAATGATGTAATTAGGTTTCCAACATAATTTCCAGTCCTTCTACTGCTTCTGGGTGGTTTCAACAACTGTGTGACCTGAGTTTCATTTTGGCAGTCCATTTCAGCTGTACCGTTGCTTTTCAGCCATTACAAAGGTAGCTTGACTGCCTCTTTACACTTAATTACTCAAATCTGTGTCCTTTAAATAAAATTGAGATATCCATAGAGTCTGCCAATTAAGCATTTAGGGGAAACCACACACTGTGGAGAAAAGAAGGTCAAATTAGACAATCAAGTGGACCAAGAATTTGCCTAAGTTTGGTATAATTTTGTTGAAGATTAGCTTATTTTCATGGTGAGTTATGGTATTGCATGGAAAGCACACTTTACATTACTCGTACCTGACTGTCAAACAGCCATTACATGTGAAGGGCAGCCTGTATACAGGCTAGGTTTCCCCTTGCCGCTTGGGAACAGGCACGGGGAACTGTTGGCATGAGTCGTTCTCCTTAGCTCGGCATATCTCACACACGTATTGCAGTTCTATTCTCCAGTCTGTCTGTTCTACTCGGTGTGATTTCTTATTCATACATTCCAGCATCTCTAGATTTTTCCTCATCTCTTCAAAGTCTCATTCACTTGTCTTCTAGATATTTCCCTTCACATCCTTTCCTTTTTTTCCTTTGCCTTTCTCTTTATTATTAACCTTTTTACAATTTCAAAATGAGCTACATATGTCTGCAGTTGTTGCTGGGAAGTGTTGGTACTTTCTTCGTTTATCCACAGCTATTTTAGTGCACCGTGTTAAAATTATTTGTTTATGCATCTATTTCTTCCTTGAAGGAAGTTTCATCTTTAACATCTTCCTTGGCATCTAATGGGGACTTCATAGATGCCTATGTTTTTAACCATTGTAATTTTAGTAAGTTTATTCTGCTTTCCCGATAGTCAATTCACAAGCAGACTTTTGCAACCCAACTCCCATATAGATTGAGGAGTTTCTGCAATGTGGTCAACTACGGCAAAAGGCTTTTTTTTTGTTACAAAACTCTAATCTTGATCTACTTTGACCCCACCTGAATTCCACTATAATTACCTTTACAACATATATCCTACCATCATCTTAAAAAGGCTTACTTCTGAACACATCCGCTGGCAGAAGATTTGTTTTGCTTTCTTTTCTAGGAAATTGTAGCTTAGCCAACTATGAGACTGTCTGACTTTAATTTTTCTTACTTTCTAACTGTTGATCTAACTTTTAAAAAGTAAATAGATTACCTTTAATTTGCTCATTATGCTCAATAATCACACATTAGCAATGTAATAATTTTAATAACAGAAAGTACATCTAAATCTCTACTGTTTGTATGTAAGTCCCATACCTGGGAGCCGCAATACTTTCAAAAGTGCACATCAAAGTAATTGTTTTGTCTGGCGCCAGCACAAATTTCTGCTGGGACCTGCCCCATTTAATATAAATTATATTACCTGTGGAATTTAAAAGGATGTAAGGTGTAGTGTGCCCTGCAGGCAGGAAATTTAAACTACGGATTGCCTTCTTTTTTTTTTTTTTTTATCTCCGATTTATTCCTGTAATGTGGAATATTTAGCATCCCTAATTTTAATCATTTTACAGGCATATTTAGCATCCCTAATTTTAATCATTTTACAGGCATATTTTGAATTTTTCAGTCATAGGGAAGACAAAGTTAGAAATCCTATTATTCTCTCAGGCTAACTTGAGAATGAAAAATATCTAAAGCTAGGGGCGAAGTGGGAAATAGATGTCATTATCCTAAGGAGTCTATTTAGAAACCAACTAACCAACAAACAAAAAAAGGGATGATGAAGAAAAATAGGGAGTTTTGACCTAATTTAACCAAAAACCATCAAGCTTCAAACCTGATATCTTTGCCTCTTTTTTGCCTGTATAGATGTGAATGTAGGAACAGCACATCCACGGGCATGAATATGGAGATATAACCTCATCTCTGTAAATCCATTGAACACAGTTTTATCCCCTGCTTAGAGGACCAAGATGTTATATTTTAAGCCTGTGGAGGAAAACACATGCAAACCCAGCTGTTCAGGTGGAGAACTCTGGCTTCCACATTTACACCCTCAGTGACCAATTGGGCTCACGTCGTCCTCTCTTAGGAGATGGCTGCATGCATATCATCTTGGATGTTGAATGTACAGAACACTTTCACTAGGACCAGTAAAAAGGGCAAATAAAGCTAACAGCACAAAAGAGGATATATTGAAAAGAGGTAGAGAGGAAGGAAGGAGTGAGAGCGTATACTAGAGAAAAAAAAACTAGAGGCGCTAAAGACCAAAGCAATGAAGACGAGGCTCCTGTCCGCCTCCCCTCTTTGTGTTCCAGGTGGTTCTTACACTCATTTTTACTCAGCCACAGCTGAAAACATGCTTCTTTCTCTGCCCTTAGTCAAGGGAAGGGGCTTCTGCTCAGTCTCTTAATTCAGTCATTGCCTAGCCATTCTCATGAAACAGGTCCCCATCACCAAGAGGAGATACCTTCTCCAGGTCTTTTTCTTTTTTGTTCTATAATCCGAGTATTCTCTCAGACTAACATTGCAGTCATGAACGATACTCACTGTTGACCAAGGTACTGCATTAAATCTTTTATGTCTTACTTAAAAATCTTTACATCGTACTCACTCCTCATGCCTACAACATACGCTCTATTGTCCCAATTTTATAGATTATTGAGTAAGATGTTCTGTATCTTTAGCCATGAATATAAACACATGTAGTTCATAATTCTGTTTTTGCTGTTTTTCCTTTGCTCCTGCATGCATTTCTCTCTGTTCAGTGTCTGTGGTCCCTGAGTGTTCATGACATCATCTGGTAGGAACTTGGGGTACTAGATCCTTCGACACTTTTCACAGTTTTCTCCTTTTTTTATTTTTAAAACATCTTATTAGTTCTTGGAGTCCTGTCCAACTTTAACTGAAATGTGCATCTCCGTGGTTTTCTTTTGGTTTCTTATATGTTTCCTTTTCCCTTATTTAAAAAAAAAAAAAAAAAAAAAAGGGGCTAAATACCCTTTGTTCCAAGGGTTGACTGAATTCAAAGGCTCAAATTCAAGTTTTTGAACTGTATAGACAGGTTAGTAGCAATTAGTAGTTGTTGAATGCCAGCGGTAGAGAGAGCTGGTATTTAGCTTCCTTCCACTCCATTCTCCTATTCACCTTTGTCCTTTCAGCATTAGAGCCCCCACAGATTCTGCAGCAACGGACAAGATCTTCGAGAGGAACAATATTAAGAAATAAGGCTTCAGATACTCAGAGGACATTTTCTAATCTTAAAAGCTGATATCGAACAATAGAACTATTTATTTCAAAACGACACTCCGTGTATCCAACTCAGTTGGTATACTTTGATGACTTACATTAGCATTTAAGGAACAAGCAAATTTTAGAAGATGCCTCTAGATTCAAGTGTTGGAGGCAGGGAGCAGCTGGTCTTTGTTGTTAGAAAAATAGATATTCAAAGATTGGGATAACAGATGAACCAACTCTACCACTTGACTTTAAAGTTAATTTTTAGATAAGAAGATAGCTTAATAATGGGCTGGTTGTTGAGAGGATCATCCTTCTAAAAACCTTAATATGCTTTCAGTCTTCCCCGGAAACAGGTGATAGGGTAGTTAGCATCCACATCCTCTGCTCAACAGAGCAGCTTCTCTGCTGGCACATTGCTTGGCAGGATTCCAAGGAAAGCTGTGTGATGACAGCAAGATTAAGATCCAGGAAGCAAGGCCCGGTCATATGCTCCAAGTTGTCCATTTCTTCTACTCCCTTAGCATGTTCAATTCCACGAACACGGCTTATTCCGAAAGCCAATCTTCCTAATGAGCACTCGGTCATTAGAATTTTCATCAATACCAAACGGCATTACATTTGGGATCCCTTTTGGTCTTTCTTGTCATACCCGAGATGATGAGACCCTTTATACTCTAAGTGCCCGTTATGCACACACAGAGCCAGGGCATCCGTGTAGAAATAAGAACTTACCATGGTAAATGGTCAGTACTGTTGAATCTCCAGGATGTGGGGTTCACCACATTTAACCGTATGTTTATTAACAATTCCATTCTAAAAATTACATTACAAGCATGGCCAAACAGAAATGAAACTATGACAGTGGCATCTCTGTACTAAAAGTCTACTCTCTATGGATCTGGCTATATCTACACTTATAGATAATACATTGTATGGAAGTTCTAGTGTCAGAACTTCAGGCTGGTGATCCCTGATTTAGATACTATATTAACTATATCTTTCCACTAGTCTTTCTGTTTATGTTCTCTTTACAATCCCCAAACACCCAATAGTTTGCAACCCTTACCACACTTCACAGAATGATTCTTCAGGTAGATAATAAATATGAAAGTTTTAAATTTATGCATATTATTTTGGTAAGCTAATCAAATTTTTTATGTTAAAGTGAACTTGATATATTTTTATATTCTGTCATTTATTTCTTCATTAAGTGCACAGCTTTAAAAATGTTCAGTGCTGCAAAAATAGGCCAAAAAGTGTGACCTCATGTATTTTAAATTTAAAGAGATGAATGAATGAATATGCAAATGAAAGAAATAATGTCCCCTGGGAGCATTCTTCAAAGTGGGCCGCAGCAAAATAAAGAACAAAAGCTTCTAGACCTTGCTTTCTGCTCTGTCTAGAACCCTTCTGAAACTCATTTCCTCCAATCTGTAGAGTGGCGGGGGAGTCCTGGATACTTGGGTCCTTCGCATTGTCCTGTTCATGCTGAATTATCAGTTTTATTTAGCAGTTGTAAGTGATTCACATTGAAGTTAAAGGAACAACCTGAGGAGGTGTTGTTCACAGACAGCCAACTCTCAGAATGTGTTTGAAAACATAGGTTATGATTCTGGAAAGAATCCTGGATTTGGAATCTCTTCCTGGATTCAATGTCAAGCCATAGCTCCATCAGCTATTTACTGGATGAGTCCCTCTTCGTCTCTGGCCCACAGTTTTCACAAGTCTAAACTGTGGATTGTCATAGGATGATCATGCCGAATGGGGCATTTTAGTTTCCAAAATGAGAACATTATTCATCTATATAAATATAAAGTTAAAAAAGAAGCTGTTTTAGGGATGGCAAAAACTCTCAAAGCAGTCCTTTAGCACTTCTATGTCCTGCTCTGAGGCAGGACCACTCTTAAATTCTTCCATTCAGATAAAAAATCTATATTGTTTGAAAATACCTTCAGAGGAGATGTGGTAGGAATTTACTCCACAAGCACAGTTACACTAGACATTATTTATTAATTACTTATAATCATGAGTCTCTTGTTTTCTGTATAGTTCTCCATCCAACAGTTCTTCAGTTCCACCATTCCTTCTGCCGTTTTGTGCTATTTTTTCCTTCTGCCATTTTGTACCATTCTGTGGCCGTTTGCCTCTCCTTCCTTTTTTCTGGTCAACTCCTTCAGTGGTCTTCCCCATTTTAAACAAACTTCACTGCCCCGCTCTTCTCCGGGGTCAGTCATCTTGACTTCTGCACAGGAAGAAGATTCCACAGTCTTCCTCAGCCACTGAGTCAAATAAGTGCAATCTTTCTGGTAAGGAAACTTGCTGTCTTGTTGCAGTTGAAGCCCATTTCCTATTCTTACTTCTTCAGAGCCCGTTTCAAAACAGCTGGTTACCATCCTTTAGGTTAGTCCTTCCTAGACAGTACTTCAAAAACATTATATCACTTTTCAGTCTTTTTTGTCAAGCATGAGTTATAGAACTTCCTTTAACTTTTTCTCATAAGGCGTATTATTCAGCCTTTTAATAAGCAGCAGGGTGTAATTGAAAGAATATGGGCTTTGTAGTTAGACCTAGGTTTGAATCTGGGCTGTGTTACTCACTAGCTGTTTGACCTCACTCAGAGCTCATGACTTCTGAACATAAGTTCCCTCATCTGTCAGGTGGGGTTCATGGGACCTGTCTCACAGGGTCCTCATCACAGCTGATGTGTGTGGTGTTCCTGATGTGTCATCAGTGCTCTAAAAAGTGTTGGTTACCCTTTCTCTTCCCTTTTGTTGTACTCTCCTCTACATCAGGTCACTATTTCCTGGCACTTATGGAGCCTAGGATTGAACACAATGTTGAGAATTTGAAATAATTATCTTTATTCATCCCCCCGCAACATGCTTTTTAAAAAATGTCTTGGTTTGTTTGTTGTTGTTATTGTTGTTTTTTGAGACGGAGTCTTGTTTTCCTTGCCCAGGCTGGAGTGCAGTGGCGCAGTCTCAGCTCATTGCAACCTCTGCCTCCCAGGTTCAAGCAATTCTCCTGCCTCAGGCTCCTGAATAGCTGGGATTACAGGCACCCGCCACCACACCCTGCTAATTTTTGTATTTTTAGTAGAGATGGGGTTTCACCTTGTTGGCCAGGGTGGTCTCGAACTCCTGACCTCAGGTGAGCCACCCACCTTGGCCTCCTGTATGCTGGGAATACAGACGTGAGCCATCGCGCCTGGTCTAAAAAATGTCTATTAGTGTTTCATCACTAGATCTGTTCTGAGGTATTCATGCCATATGCCCCACCCTGATGTCGTATCCACGGGACAATCTACTACCAAGAACCAGCTCCAAGAAGAAAACATCTCTGGGAAACAGTATCAAAAGGAGTCATTTAATTGTCATTGGAGGAGTCCAGGATAGCTCTTGATCTTATTTTCACCTTGAGGAACTGTCTGTTACATCTATGAACCTTGTGTGTGTGGCTTTCTTCATATAGAAGCTGATCGGGTGTCCTTCAGATCATTTCAAAACACTGGATTATTCTTTCTTAGGTTTCCAACTGAAGTCCGCATCCCAAGATGCAGTTTCACTGCCATGCCATACGGCACCCTTGTGCAAATTTGAAAAAGGTACTCACTCTAGGCACATGCAGAGCCGTGCCTCGGGGGACAGCTTAGAGAGTAGAGGGTGGGCTGAACTCCAGTCACTCTTGTACAGGGATCCACCTTTTTGCAGAAATCACAGTGTGGCTCTGGTGTGGTTTGATTTCACAAAACAGATACTTAAAAAGTATTCACTGTCTCTGTCTCTTCAGTGCCATGTAATATCACATGACCTTCCTTTCTCATTCCATTGGTCTTTCCTGTACCTTTTATCTTCTGTGCAGTTTGTCAGTAACATTTCATTCCCAGCTTCAGATGGGCTGCCATGACTCCTACCAGTTCCAGCTATTTCTATGGATGCACCTTTGAATGCCTGTCTTGACTTATACTTTTGTGTGTGTGTGTGTGGAATTACTCTTTGGGTTTAAATTTTGGGCATTTGGGTATTAACCCAAATAGATTTTGCTAAAAATTTCATTCTATTAACAGATTCTTAGTAATAGCAAATTGGCAAAATCTAGATAGTTAATTCATATTAACTTTACTTCCCCGTCTTCTCTACCACACCTCTAGAGATGACTTAACTGAGCATCTAAATGACCTAACCCAGGGTGTTGGAGGGAAAGGGGGAATGGGTGACCATCAGTCTTAGATAATCTACACACTAATAACCTTCAAAGGAGGTGAGAGTCCAGTCGTTCTAAGAGGAATACTGTGCTGTCATCCTTGCCAGAAAAGAAGATCCTTTTATAGTAGGCCCACAACTTTGGACAAGTCCCCCATAGAACAGGAAGGGAGTACAGTGGACCATTACATTTTCCAGGGCTCGGCCAAATTGATTCTGGTGGTCAATGAAGCTGCAAGTCTCAGGAAGCTGGTCCCATGTTCAGTAACTGATAGGTATTCTTACATTCATCTCAAGGAGGTAGAAGAATACTTTAATATAAAAAAAATGTGTAAAAAGGGATGAAGATTAAGAAGTGGAAAACTTGAAGTTAAGCCAGAGGCAAAATTTCCTGACAGCATGATGTACTGGACTGCAGATAGGTCTTCTGATGGATATGCTTGCAATTCCATTGTTAAATTAATCTTGTCTGCATTTTTCCGCATTTATTTCTAATGTGTCTGCTAGGCCGGTACCTCCCTGGGAACATAATATAAAAACAACTATTAAGTAAATAGAAAAGCTTAAACAATACGCATATAACTCCAGCTTGAAGCATTTTTTTAATGCTCTATAAATCACTAGAAAACACGTTACAGGAGCTATTCCTGATCGGTCTTAGGATGTGCAGGATACCCTAAGAAGGTTTTCCTGTTTATTACTTTTTTGAGTGTATGAATTTATGATTTTTGTCTTTGAGATAGTTAATATCCAGAAGAGTTCTTTGGCTATGGAAATAGCCTTGAAGGCTTGGGTCTGGGAAAATAATAGAGAGAAAGAGTTAGTAGGGCTTAGTAGAAGAATTGAGGGAAGGATGCAGGGAAAAGGGGACAACAGATAGAAAGAGGAAGCTGGTGAAGGCAGACCTTGGCAGCTGGGGCAGCGGCACTTGGGCCGCTCACGGTGAGGTAGCCCGCAGAGGTGCCTTTGGGCGGAGAGAGAATAAAATCTGGTTTTGACATGTTTATTTTAGATGGCAATGAAATGTCTAGCCTATATGTTTTGTAGACATTGAGAAATAAGGGACTGAAAAGAGGAAGAGGGGTCAGGGCTGGAGATGGGAATCTGGGGCTCATCTGAGTATAGGTGGTAATTGAATCCTTATGGCTGCACTAAGGGAATAAGTAGAGAAGGAAAAGATGAGCTAGGAACCCCTGGCTGAGCCCTGGGGGCACTAAGTGGTAACGCATGGAGGGAGGGGGAGAAGTTAAAAGAAGGAAGAAAAAGCAGACAGAAATATCTGAGGAGTCCCAGGGCCTAAGGTCCCTGCCACTGAGGCCGTGAGAATGTTGAGAAGGCAACACAGATCCCTGGAACGGGGGAGTCGCTAAGAAGTTCAGTAAGAAGCCATGGTGTTTGACAGCTTCCATAAAAGCAAATGACAAAAGCTAGGACTGCAGAGAGGTGAAACCAAGGCCGAATCTGGGTCTGGTCTGGATAGTTTCCTCCATGCTCTCTAGTACAGAGCTTTATAAGATAGTGTTGGTTTAACGAATGAGGGAGGGAATGAGTGAATGAATGAATCAAGCAAGTAAGCAGATATAGAAACATGGGCATTTTCATAAAGCAGAGTACTCAGCAGTGCCTGTGAGCATCACTGACAGGCCAAACACATAAAACAGGCAGAAGGGAGAAAAGGAATTGAGAAAAAGAAGGACAAGGAAGAGACGGAAGGGGGAAGGAAAGAGCAGTAAGGACTGAAGAAGGCCGGGGTTTCCTGGAGTGTGCAATTATGGAGCCCTAGATCTGTGGGTTTGGCCCTTACTTTGTTCATATCTCTAGTTGTTTCTTTGACATTCATCTTGTCTCTGTGATGAAACTTTAAGTTTCTTAGCAAAGACAAGAACTACTATTGTGTATCTCTTTAGTAACTAATACAATTCTACAAGCATTTACTTTATACTTGATAACAGGTAGAGAGAAAGAAAGCACGTTTTCAGTAATTTCTAAAAAATGAAGAATTATCTAGAAATTTAGTCAGTTAAAACATCCAGTTTTGATAAGTCAAACTAAAACATCCATTCTTCACTCAGAAGAGGCTTTTAAACTTGGATTTTCTAAGTAATTTACTCAAACCCCTGTCTCGTCTCTCAAAGACCCTCTTGTGAAATGCCCTTGTGAAGTGCTTGTGAAATGGCCTTCTGACTTAGCTCCACAAAATGTCCTTCCTAATCTTAGCAAAATGAAGAAATGGGTCGAAATGATTTGAAATATGCTTCTCTGTCTCTTCCTTCACCTCTTTTTGGTTCCATTTTCGTAAGAGTACCTGTCAGCATTTGCAGATGAATTAAAGGCAGTGTCGTTCTGGAGGGAAATCACATGTTCCTTTGATTTTGTGATGGAAGGACTTATAAAGAGAAGTGGAGCTTGGTTAGAAAGGAGAAATGTGCACATGGGAAACGGAAGCAGGGCTGGTGAGAAAACTTGGTGGTGGCGTTTAATTAATTTTGATACTGGAAAATAGTTCTGTAGTTAATTTGTAAGATTTTTTATGCTGAATGCTTGGAAAATTTCGACTTTTTTATTTTCAACCACTTTGTATGCAGTGATGACATAAATAAGAAAAATGGCACTTGAAAACATCAAAAATGTAATTTTCACCTTCTTATGCTTTAAAAACACCTAAATGCACTTCTCTCAAACTTTTAAGAGAAGAAACAAAACTCAGATTTTGGTAAAGATCAAGATGAATGGTGTTGACAAATTTCAGGAGGCTGGAGACTCTGAAAATAGTCTTATGGATGACATCTGTATATAACTTTAAAATGCTCTACCACAGATGCTCCTATAAGGGCAACAGAGAAATAGCTGGAAAAGGTAACAATGTTACTTATTTTATTAAATATGTAAGAATTGTTTGCATCCATTTCCTGGCAGTATTTCCTGTTTTTAGGAGTGAGATCAATGATGTTGTAGAGCTGGAGATACCACTGGGCTGACTGCAATTTTCAAAGCACCTTGAGATGTAAAAAAAATGTTTCTGCAGGAGGGAAGGGGTACAGTTCTGATAAATCTCTCAGCAGGATGAAAAAGAAAAGGGTCTAGACAGTCTTGTTTCATCTGATAGAATTTTCCCACAGAAGATGGGCAAACCTCAGATAAGAACATTTATCAGACCTCACACATTTTACAGCCACATCCCTTTGGGAACATTACACAGCATAGACTTGCTAAGTCCTGAAAATGGAAGACAGAAAGCACTATAAAAAATATGGACTGGCGCCCTGAGAAACCAGTCTTTATTACTCAACCTAACATATACATTAGGCATTTTGGAGTACTTGTTAAATGATACATAAGACCATATCACTAATGAAAATACAGCAGTAGTCCATGAGCTCTTGGCTCAAAAGAAAGCAAAAGTAAATTAAGCAAAATATCTAATTTTTAAAAAAATGGTAGTGGTCCCATTGGAAAACCAAATATATGCTGACCCACTTTTCCTATTCTGCTCTTGTCTGATTTTCATAACAATGGGTGAATGCAGAGGAGCCTTGAGCAGGATTGCAGAAAGCAGGTACCTATAGTCCATTAATCCCAAACTTCGGAAGCAAGAGCAAGTAAGCTGGCAACCTAGGAGATGCTTTAGTAGTAAGGGCAGGTGTTTCCAGGGCAGATTTTTGCCAATGAAATAAGAATTTAAGCAAAATGTTAAATTCATTTAATGTTATTTCAAAGGCTAATCTAATAATTCTTAAACATCTATGTAAATCTTCCATTTTCTCAACTCTGGAAGACAGATAAAGAGAACCACGTGGGAAGATATAGCATGTTCTATTACTCGCCATTAAATTGATAAGAATTACAATGTCTGTGAATTCATCAATACCACTGAAAGACATGCAGTGGAATCAAATAGGTGGCAGAATAGGTATATGAATAGCATAATAGAACAAATCTTTCACCAGACAGTGTTCAGATTTGCTGTTTATTTGTGGCTTATTTAATATTATCCTGCTTTTCCTCAATCCACAAAGGATTCAAAGCGTCTTACAAAGAGCACCATGGGCCTCAGGCAACCAGCTTTTAATGACCAAAAATGAACTCTTAAGTCCATGACATTTAGTAATTTGTCACTTTTCTTGGGCACAAAGTTGAATTCTGGCTCCAGGAAGCTGATGTTTGGGAGAAAATCATTTAGTTGTGGATGAAGTGAGCCAACACATAGCCAGTAGTACCAATGTGACTTGTTTGTTTGTTTCCTAATTTGAGTTTACATAATAACTCTCTTAAAGAAACAAAACCATTTTTTAGTGATGGGGGAGTTCTTTGTGAAAATAGCCATGAAGTGAGAGATGAGTCCCGGGTAGAAGCTGGAAAGGGAGTTAACTTGCGGTATGAGGATGTGCATAGGAAACGCTTGCCTCTAGATAGTAATACAGTTTCAGGAGAAACTCCAAACCTGAGTGAACTGTTTCCTGGATTCTCAAGTTTAGAGACTGTGAATCTGGGGACTTGCCAAGTCCTCAAAAACATCAAGGGCCTACTAAAATATAATAGAAAATCTAGAAAAAAGATAAAAAGACAAGGAACATGTAGATTTGTTTAGAATATGCACTTTAAATGCAATTCTCCTATTACCAATTGATATGGTTTGCCTGTGTCCCCACCCAAATGTCAACTCGAATTGTATCTCCCAGAATTCCCATGTGTTGTGAGAGGGACTCGAGGGGAGGTAATTGAATCATGGGGGCCAGTCTTTCCTGTGCTATTCTCATGATAGTGAATAAGTCTCACAAGAGCTGATGGGTTTATCAGGGGTTTCCACTTTCGCTTCTTCCTCATTTTCTCTTGCTACTGCCATGTAAGAAGTGCCTTTCGCCTCCCGCCATGATTCTGAGGCCTCCCCAGCCATGTGGAACTGAAAGTCTAATTAAACCTCTTTTTCTTCCCAGTCTCGGGTATGTCCTTATCAGCAGCATGAAAAGAGACTAATACAGTAAATTGGTACCAGCAGAGTGGGGCATTCTTGAAAAGATACTTGAAAATGTGGAAGCGACTTTGGAACTGGGCAACAGGCAGAAACTGGAACAGTTTGAAGGGCTCACAAGAAGACAGAAAATGTGGGAATGTTTGGAACTTCCTAGAGACTTGTTGAATAGCTTTGCCCAAAGTGCTGATAGTGATATGGACAATAAAATCCAGGTTGAGGTGGTCTTAGATGGAGATGAGGACCTTGTTGGGAACTGGAGCAAAGGTGACTTTTGTTATATTTAAGCAAAGAGACTGGTGGCATTTTGCTACTGCCCTAGAGAATTGTGGAACTTTGAACTTGAGAGGGATGATTTAGAGTATCTGGCAGAAGAAATTTCTAAGCAGCAAAGCATTCAAGAGTTGACTGGGGTACTGTTAAAGGCATTCAGCTTTATAAGGGAAGCAGAGCATAAAAGTTTGGAAGATTTGCAACCTGACTATGCGATAGAAAAGAAAAATCTCTGGCCGGGCGCGGTGGCTCAAGCCTGTAATCCCAGCACTTTGGGAGGCCGAGGCGGGTGGATCATGAGGTCAGGAGATCGAGACTATCCTGGCTAACATGGTGAAACCCCGTCTCTACTAAAAATACAAAAAAAAAAAAACTAGCCGGGCGTGGTGGCGGGTGCCTGTAGTCTCAGCTACTTGGGAGGCTGAGGCGGGAGAATGGCGTGAACCCGGGAGGCGGAGCTTGCAGTGAGCCGAGATCACGCCACTGCACTCCAGCCTGGGAGACACAGCGAGACTCCGTCTCAAAAAAAAAAAAAAAAAAAAAAAAAAGAAAAGAAAAATCTCATTTTCTGAGGAGAAATTCAAGCCAGCTGCAGAAATTTGCATAAGTAGCAAGGAGCCTAATGTAAATCCCCAAGACCATGGGGAAAATGTCTCCAGGCCATGTCAAAGACCTTCACAGCAGCCCCTCCCTCCCATCACAGGCCTGGAGGTCCAGGAGGAAAAAGTGGTTTTGTGGGCCAGGCCCAGGGTCCCCATGCTATGTGCAGCCTAGGGACTTGGTGCCCTGTGTCCCAGCAGCTCTAGCTGTGGCTGCAAGGAACCAATGTACAGCTTAGGCTGTGGCTTTGGAGAGTGGAAGCCCCAAGCCTTGGCAGCTTCCATGTGGTGTTGAACCTGTGGGTGCACAGAAGTCAAGAATTGAGGTTTGCCAACCTCCACCTAAATTTCAGAAGATGTATGAAAATGCCTGGATGCCCAGGCAGAAGTTTGCTGCAGGGAAGGGCTCTCATGAAGAACCTCTGGTAGGGCCATGGGGAAGGGAAATGTGGGGTCAGAGCCCCCACACAGAGTCCCTACTGGGCCACTGCCTAGTGAAGCTGTGCAAAGAGGGCCACCATCCCCCAGACCCCAGAATGGTAGATCCACTGACAGCTTCCACCACGTGTCTGGAAAAGCCACAGACACTCAACACCAGCCCATAAAAGCAGCCGGGAGGGAGGCTGTACCCAGCAAAGCCACAGGGGTGGAGCTGCCTAAGACCATGGGAACCAATCTCTTACATCAGTATGACCTGGATGTGAGACCTGGAGTCAAAGGAGATCATTTTGGAGCTTTAAAGTGTGACTGCCCCACTGGATTTCGGACTTCCATGGGCCCTGTAACTCCTTTATTTTGGCCAATTTCTCCCATTTGGAATGGCTGTATTTACCCAATACCTGTACCCCCATTGTATCTAGGAAGTAACTAGCTCACTTTTGATTTTACAGGCTCATACATGGAAGGGACTTGCCTTGTCTCAGATTAGACTTTGGACTGTGAACTTTTGGGTTAATGCTGAAATGAGTTAAGACTTTGGGGGACTGTTGGGAAAGCATGATTGGTTCTGAAATGTGTGGATATGAGATTTAGAAGGGCCAGGGGAGGAATGATATGGTTTGGCTGTGTCCCCATCCAATGTCAGCTCGAATTGTAGCTCCTAGAATTCCCATGTGTTGTGGAGGGACCCAGGGGAGATAATTGAATCACAGGGGCTGGTCTTTCCTGTGCTATTCTCGTGATAGTGAATAAGTCTCATGAGATCCCATAGGTTTATCAGGAGTTCTCACTTTTGCCTCTTCCTCATTTTCTCTTGCTGCCACCATGTAAGAAGTGCCTTTCGCCTACCACCATGATTCTGAGGCCTCCCCAGCCATGTGGAACTATAAATCCAACTAAACCTTTTTCTTCCCAGTCTTGGGTATGTCTTTATCAGCAGCATGAAAATGGAATAATACGCCAACCTTAGGAAACTTCATTGCATGACCATTTCCCTAGTTTCTTCAATTGGAAACGAGGGGAAGCTGCTCATCCCCATCAATTGTTGTGCCCAAAGAAGGGCAGCATGGGCCTTCTGCTAATTTAGTTGGTAAACTTGGGTCCAATCAAGTAAAAAAAGAAGAAAAATAAATCCCTATGGCCATTCTTAAAGAAGACCCCTCAGGAAATAAAAGAACAAGGTTCTGGGTCCTTTCCCACTCCCAAAGCAGAGCAGCTCCATTTTTATGATTTATATAAAGTGATGTTCTAAAGACTGGAGGTTAGGGGAGAGAATGAGGAAGAGGAATGTTTCTTTGATGAAGGAACACTCAACACCCACTAGGGGCTTCCCTGTGTTACATTCAGACCACTGTCAGTTCCTGGACTTTCAGGGAATAAGTGATACAGTAGTGGGCTCCCCTTGCCAGCTACAGCACTGGACCAGTCCAACAAAATATATTCTGAGGCTGAAGATTAAAAAACTTAGTGAATAACTGAAACTCCTGTAGGCTCCTGTACCCTGTGGGAACCTAGAAGAGTATGGTAGGACAGCAACATAAGGGCTATGTTCTGGCTTCAAATGGGAGCTCTAGAGCTCTGATGGGAGATGCCAGACTTTATCACCCTTAAGAAAGTCATCCTCACTGGGTGCAGTGGCTCACGCCTGTAATCCCAGCACTTTGGGAGGCAGAGGCAAGTGGATCACCTGAGGTCAGGAGTTCGAGACCAGCCTGACTGACATGGAGAAACCCCATCTCCACTAAAAAATACAAAATTAGCCTGGTGTGGTGGCACCTGCCTGTAATCCCTGCTACTCAGGAGGCTGAGGCAGGAGAATTGCTTGAACCTGGGGGGCGGAGGTTGCAGTGAGCCAAGATTGTGCCATTGCACTCCAGCCTGGGCAATAAGAACAAAACTCCATCTCAAACAAACAAACAAAAAAACAGGAAAGTCATTCTCTGACCCCACCCCCAGCCCACCTTAGGAAGGATACCGTTTAATAGTAACTTAAATTCCTCTTAGGGTAGGGAAGGTCCATCTTGTCTTGGCTTATTCAGGGCAGTGGAAGCCTTACCCACTTCCCACTCTTCTTCATGTTATTGAAGCCCAGTTAAAATGAACCAACGTAAATTAGAATATAAAATTATTTTAATATTTCTTCATCTGACTTGCTTCTAATCCCATTGTTCTTTTTGCTGTATCTGAAGATAGTCCCAACTTCTCAAATATGTTATAAATTTCTGGGCTGTAAAATGAGTATGGATGAGGGACTCAAATTTTGTAAATGCTATGGGGTAACAAATCACCAACTGTCTTCTGCCTCTGTGTTGCCTCAGCTTACCACAAAACCCCCCTACGCACATACACACACACACACACACACACACACACACACACACACACATCCCTGAAGTCACTCTAAATATCAGTAATTATGAAGTTGACCAGGCGCGGTGGCTCACACCTGTAATCCCAGCACTTTGGGAGACTGAGGCGGGCAGATAGCTTGAGGTCAAGAGATCGAGACCATCCTGGCCAACATGGTGAAACCCGTCTCTACTAAAAATACAAAAATTAGCCGGGCGTTGTGGCACATGCCTGTAGTCCCAGCTACTCAGGAGGCTGAGGCAGGAGAATCACTTGAACGCAGAAGGCGGAGGTTGCAGTGAGCTGAGATCCTGCCACTGCACTCCAGCCTGGCGACAGAGCAAGACTCTGTCTACAAAAAAACGAAAAAAAATTTAATTTTGAAGTCTCTGGCAACTTCCTGAGGCCTTCCAACTCTCTCCCAGCCTTTCAGAACAGGCCTTCCTATATTCTTCCATCCCTCTGCTGCCATTCTGTCATATTTCTAGAGTGGGGCTGGCAATAAAGCTATCAGAGAAGAGAGAAACCATATGTTCTGAGGTAAAATTTAACAGAATAAAGAAAGAATGCCATTAATTTCCAGCCCTTGAAAATGCCCAGAAGCTTCCAAACAGACCTTCCTTAAAAGTTTCCATCTACTGTCTTTTATTAAACCCTGGTATTCCTCAAATGTGAAATTCCAATCTGAATTGTTAAAATATTTTTACAAATAAAAAAAACTCTATTAATTTTGAGTAGCTCAAAAGTATCTTTTCTACAATTTCTAAAGTAAATATGCTACATTTTAGATTATAAGCTTTTGCCACCAGGTGTGAGTCTAACTACTCTTTATATCTTTTGTTCGCTCAAGGTAAAACATGTCCCAAATTTGAAAAAAATTGACTTTGAACAATTTCTAATAAGCATTTCGGTGGTCCTGAGCAGGAGGACCTATTCTTCTAGTGTGTGAAGTAGCTAAGGAAAACATCTTAGGCATAGAACATTCATTTATATTTCCAAGACCTTAGCCTGACCAATTAACCTGACTTGCAACTTGGGCGTTTAATTAGGAGCAGTTTGGACACCAGAGTTCCAGTTCTGCTGTTGGTGCCATCTTTATCTTTGGGGAAGTGTTCTGCTTGCAGCCTATATTTTGTGGACATCGTTTCCTGTATATCTTTGTGTCTAAACTTCAAACATAGTAGGCATTCGGAAATTGCTCCCGGAACTGAATGAAATGCAAGGTTAATTCATGGTTGTACATGACCAGAGTTGGAGTAAAAAATGAAATAACGTGAAAAGCATTATCAATTACTCAGGTGAAGTCATGTCAGGCAATCATTAAGTTTTCGATGATCTTGCAGATGTTTGAATGAGAATCCGGATCTTGGGGCATTTTCAGTTGTGTGCACTGACATGTGAATGTGTGTGTGCCCTCACATAAGTTCTTACATAGCAGAAGGAAGGAAGTTGTGAAAGGGGAGAAAATAGAGCTATTGACTGCAGAGCCATAAAGCTGTTTTTAGAATGACTGCTTCTGTTGTATTGGGGAACACTTCCTTTGAGAAGGGGTATATTATGCATCCTTTTTCCATTAAGTCTATTTTTGGAAGAAATTACAGAAGATAATATATCACCAGCTTCCAGGGATCTCTTATCAACATAGCCTCTGTTCTCATTACACACCTGCTTAGAGCAAAATAAATTATTCTGTCCTCAGGAATGCCAACCCCAGACAATCAAAATCTTCACTAAATCACTGTATTTATTAGGGAAGCTCTGATTTTTGAAAAGTGTTAACTCCGCCCCTAAAAGGAGTAAGTGAGATCTAACAACACTGGAGTCTTGTGGTTGAGCATTCAATCAGCTTCAACAGGGACAAAGTCTAGGAATTGTTTTCAAAACAGTGTGGGGCTTCGCTTCCTACTCAGGAGGAAGATTTATCTGCATTTGGCAATTACTCCAGTTACCTTGGAACAAGAAATTTACTTTTCAGTAGTTTTACAAATTAAGTGTCTAACTTGTCTCTATAGAATTAATGCCTTAGGAGGTGGGGAGACGGAGGCAGAGCAGAGGCTTTCCAGGCCAGTTCACAAGTTTGACATTTAAAGTGATAGTAGCAATTCTTTCTCTAACTCCAACAGTGTGAAGCTCTGCTTCCACCTAATTGCAGTTTGCATCCTGCAAGTATGTTGATTTAGACATTAAAACAACTTAAATGTTTAGCAGTAAAAAGTTGTTTAATCATTAAACCACTACCATTTTATTTTGCCCTTTAAACCTGCTTTCAATCAGCAGATGCTGATTTGGATACTGGTTTACAGTCTCATTAACCATGAAGATCACAAAGGAAAGGTTGTGGCAGCAGCGGGAAGCTCTGAAACACCCTCATTGTCACAGGAAACATTCAGTGAGACATTCAGCTGTCTCACAACACACGCGGCTCTGAGAGAGGTTTGGGTGACAGAAATGCCGCCTCTAATTCCAGAAGCAGCACCCTGTTCATTCCAGGAAAGGAAAGGAAAAGTGTTTTTCTGCGTGACCATGTTGATCACTGTTACCATGCAGTAATCAGGGGTCTTTTTGAGGCTTAAGTGTAATGGGAGGAGGATATATCATTGCAGACTCCTAGGTGAATGGCGTGGATGTTACTTTTTTGCAAAGCGAGGAGGAGTTGCAGTGTTTCATGGCCTTCTTTCAACACATGGGAGTTTTATCACTCATTTTAAAAGCCCAACTTAACACCATTTTCAAACTGAGTTCCAGTCCTGGATTGTTTTTCTACAAAATGGCCCCTTTCCCCTCAGAGTGGGATGGCCATGGGTGCCCATTAATTGCTACACTTGTAGGAACTGAATTTATTCCCTTCATAGTAGAAAAACCAAGCTTATTTTCTGAAACTTAATCCTGTGAGCTACCATCCACGGCCACACCAGGCTCCAGGAAGGGATCACGACTTTCCGAAGAGATGAATTGCTGCTTTAACAAAGGCTACATGTGCCTTTTGATTCCATATTCTGCCTCTGCTAGATGTTTGGTTTTGCTGCCAAATATAAAAACCACACTGGAAAAGACAGTTCTTCACTTTTAAGTGGCTGTGTGATAGAAAATTGGTAATTAGTTCAGTTTTGAGGAAGATAGGGACAAACTGTTCTTTACGTTTTATAAAATCGCAAATTGTGACAGTGATCTCCCATTTGAGATGGAGAAATGGAAACCTAACGAGTTCCAGAGACTTGCCCAAGATCTTGTAGCTAATTATTAGAAGCAGGAAATGGGTTAGAAGCCAGAACCTTGACTTACAGCTAATTGTATTTTCAGCTATCCAAACGTCTTTACTGGATTAATACAAACTTCTCTTGTCCTCAGATAATACAAATATCCGTCCTCATGGAAAATAAAGGCTTATTGGTCTGTCTCTTTCTCTCTCTCTCTCTCTCTCTCTGTATCTGTGTGTGTGTGTATGTATTATATATGTGTATGTATATATAAAATATGTATGTATGTATATGCATATGTATTTCTGTCACCAAAAATGTGTGTGTGTATATATATGAATGTATGTGTATATGTGTATGTATATGTTATATATTTTATAAAGATACATATTCAGTCAAACATTGCTTAACGATAGGGGTTCATTCTGAGAAATGCATCTTTAGGCAATTTCATTGTTGTGTTAACATCAAAGAGAGTACTTACACAAACCTAGATAGTACAGCCTACTGCACGTCTAGGCTAAACAGTGTATCCCATTGCTCCTCGGTACAAACCTGTACAGCATGTCACTGTACTGAAACTGTACGCAATTGTAACACAATAGTAAGTATTTGTGTATCGAAACATATCTAAACATAGAAAAGGTATAGTATACAGCATAAAATATTTTAAAATGGTACACCTGTATAGGGCATTTACCATGGATGGAAGTTGCCGGACTGGAAGTTGTGGTTGCTCTGGGTGAGTCAGTGAGTGAGTGGTGAGTGAATATAGCAGCCTAGAACATTACTGTACACTATATAGACTTTATAAACACCGTACACTTGGGCTACACTAAATTTATAAAAATATATATTTCTTTCTTCAATAATAAATTAACCTTAGCTTACTGTAACTTTTTTACTTTATAAACTTTAAATTTTTTTAACTTTTTGACTCTGTAATAAAACTTCACTTAAAACACAAACACATTATGTAGCTGTACAAAAATACTTGTATTTATATCCTTATAAGCTTTTTTCTATTTTGAAAATTTTAATTTTTTTTAAATTTTCAAACTTTTTGGTCAACAACGAAGATATAGCACACACCGTGCCTAGGCACACATAGGGTGTGGATCATCAGAATGTCAGTAGGCAATAGGAATTAACTCCATTATGATCTTCTGGGACTATATGCAGTTCATCATTGAGTGAAACGTCATTATGTGGTGCATGGCCGTATTTATATCTGTATAAAGATTACACATATATAAAGGATACAAAGACAAAGAATGCATATATATTTATATATAGTATACTGTATATATGCATGTATGTATGTATGTATCTTACTTTGGGATTTCCATTTTTCTAATCTTCTTACCATTTTAAGAATTGGTCTATGCACAGCAAACTTTTAGAATCGCAATTAAAATATTCAGAGAAGTGGCCAAGTTTTTGTTTTTGTTTTTGTGTTTTGAGACAGAGTCTCGCTCTGTCACCCAGGCTGGAGTGCAGTGGCGCGATCTCGGCTCACGCAAGCTCTGTCTCCCGGGTTCACGCCATTCTCCTGCCTCAGCCTCCTGAGTAGCTGGGACTACAGGCGCCCACCACCACGCCTGGCTAATTTTTTGTGTTTTTTAGTAGAGACGGTGTTTCACCGTGTTAGCCAGGATGGTCTCGATCTCCTGACCTTGTGATTCACCCGTCTCGGTCTCCCAAAGTGCTGGGATTACAGGCGTGAGCCACTGCACCTGGCCCTGGCCAAGTTTTTGTATAGGTGTTTGGATACTGTGCACACAAGTTCTACATTTCTCTGTTCTCAAAACTCCTTCCTACATAAATACTGAGGACTGTTCTCTGGCCAAAGTCTGTCAAACCATCTCCCTGAGTAACAAGACTCTTGTGTTTTCCATGCTCTATAGTTCAGTGTTGCAGCCTTCCCATACTTGATTTTTAAAGCAGAGTTTTGTTTTGTTTGTTCATGGTGTGTTATGACTATAAAATTTAAATACCTTTCCTCTTTGAAGATAATCCTTATTTTAAACACTTGCTCTTGTTTTAAAATATTGAAAAAAAATTTATCGACTTGATATTTCTAGAGACCTATGTATATATGTATTAGATATTTATATACATACATATGTATATATGTAATATATATTATATATATTTTTTAGAAATCTGCAAATTTAATAAGGGAGTGTTCAGATTGCAGAAGACCTATCCTTAAATCCCGAATCCCAGAATTCTTAAGCTAGAAGGGCTCTTGAGAGGTGATCTCATCTATACAGAGATGTATATTTAAGGAGCTAATTTACACAAGTAGGTAGCAAAACCTTACACCAATTCTTCAAGCACATGAAGCACCTTACACCAAGCACTTTGGTGAATACCCATTTCTACTCAATTTTAAACTAAATTCAACTGAAAATATCTCATTTTAAAGAGGATATTCAGTTGACTCACTGGGGAAAAACAATTGGATAAACTGACTGTTTGCCCTTACCTGGATAAAATCACTGATGAGTTGAATGCATTTTTGTAATGTGTCAAGACACAGGTGGCTTTAACCGTCACACATATTAAGTATGGGATATGTGGCGAGGAATGGAGGTTTTTATATACAGCAGTAAGAACTGTAGAGGGGGAAAACCGTGAAAGATGGAAGACAATGAGAAGAAAGAGGACAGAGATGATACACTCAAGAAAAGCTGCCTATTTCAGAGTAGAATATATTGTAAGCCCCAGTATAGTTGAATGCTTACAAGAGGAGAAGCTTTCAGCAACTCCTTTGTTTCTTAATGTATATATTATATCTGAACAGAATGCTTCTTTCCTGTGAGCTGGACAGTAGGAAGTAATCTATCTTCAACCTTGTTTGGTGTGTAAATAAAACTTCAGAAAGGGTCTGTTGAACTTTGGACAGGCAAGCTCCATGAGCTCTCCCTCACTCTTTGAGGCAGGTTAAAGGGTAGGGCCATGACCACCACCTTCATCCTTCAGGGACTATTTACAAAAGATTGAAAAATGTGCCCAGGGCCTGTACCTGGCCCTCTGTGAAACTAGCCCAACTCAAGTGGGCTGGCAGGCAAGCCTGGCTTTCATGGGGACAGAAGAGAGAGTTTAGGGTGAGCTTGGCATCTTTCAACACATGTTTTTTGGCTTCTCCTACTGAATTTGTAATTTCCATGATATTTGGTGGGAAAATGGACACTGGCCTCTTTTTCCTTTTGTCTGCTGCTTTGCAGCTATTGGGATTCTGAGCCTTGGGATAATGAAGCAGGCTGTCATTTCCTACCCCCAAATAATGCAGTACAAAGTGGAAATGCAAATTTCCTGTGCAAGCTCTAAGTAGCAGGTGGTATTTCCTTAATATATTGTTTTTGACCTTTGGGGAAATTGGTATTATGAGCTTACTTTGGAAAATTAAAATAGCATCAAGGTCCTACATTTTCAATAAAACAATCAATATCTTAAATTTTAAAAATCAGACTAGATTACAATACCAGGAAAAGACATACATATTTTGCTTTTATGTGTTAAAGTTTTGTAATTCAGGGAGGACAAGAAAAGGGATATGGTGCAGCTGAACTTTCTAATTCACTAAGACAGAAATAAAAGGAAAGAAAAAATGTATATTTTTAAGTTTCAATTTAAACCATTGCTGTTAACTAAATGCTTTGATACGATCAGTCATACAAAGAGTTAAATTAAGCATGGAGCTGTTCCGATGGCAAATCTGAGTTGAGCTGAAGGTAAAAGACATCTGTATTTTTCATTCATTTGCTCAGCAGCACTAAATTTCAAGCTTGTTTTTTGTTCAGCATCAAAGAAAAGGTTGTTTTATGGTTATTGGATTTTTTTTAACCCACATATTTCATGAAAGAGACTCAAGTCACTGGGTCTTTATATTCTTTTAAGTTATTTTTCTGCCCACAGCCCTTCTGCAAGCCATCTTGTTGAAGAAGGAAAACATAATTTCATTCTTTTTCTCTTCCTTTGAAGAAAAAAATTTAAGAGATTTAAATACCGTTCACATTTTGGAACTTCCTTCTTTACCCCCTCCCGAAACCATCATCTCACAACTATGTAAAGCAATCAAATGTTGAAAGACTTAAGAGATTTTCACTCCCATAAATATCCTTTATATACTTATAACTGCTCTACTTATCAAGGGCAACAAGAATGGAACCCAGGAGCCAACTAAGTTTATAGATGTGTGTTTGTGTGTGTGTGTATCAATATATCCAGATGTGTCCAAATGTACACGGTATTTTTAGCATACAAATTGCTGATTAGGCATCTATATCATTTTTTCCTCTAAAATGTCTAAGTGCATGGATCTATTAGTGGATGGGCGCCAGAACGACACAGTCAATGGAGGACTGAAATATTTACCAAACCCAAGAAATGAAGGTTTGTTTGAATAGTTTAAACTTGACGGGAGGCTGAGACAAGAGGATCACTTGAGCGTAGGAGTTCGAGGCTACAGTGAGCTCTACAATCATGCCTCTGCACTCCAGCCTCGGCGATAGAGCAAGACCCTGTCTCTCAAAAAAAGTAAAATAAATTTGAGTAGAGTAAACTATGTAAACTTGGATAGTCTGGTAACCTTCATTCTTTAATTGTTCCATAGCTTATATTTGGCTTCAACGTCCAGGTTTTCGAGCACAAGAAATCTGCATTTTCATTCTAAGAAGTATAAAGCAAGATAGTTATATTTCATGTGAGGTTCACATTAATTGTCATTGCACTTCTTCTTCCCAGAAGAATGAGAGCTGGAGTCAAAACTGGGTACTGTAAATGCTCATCTAATCTTGAAATCTCAGAGGTTATTAATTTTCCAGATAGTTGAGTTATTGCCTTCAAATTTTAACTTCAAATTTTATTAATGTGGTGGTATATGAAAATGCAGCCAATGTGCATGATATGTGTGTCTCAAACTATACTTATGAATTCACTAAATGTAATTTTATGTGTCTCTTGATAATGTTTGATTGTTAACATAAGCATCACTAGACTTGTCAAGTGGCAAAGATCATATTCTTTCATTCTTTCTTCCTTTCTCATTTCTTGAGTGCTGGCCATATGCCAGGAACTATGCATCCACTCTGGTGCTTGGTGTATAGAAGGCACTCAATGAATATTTATTGAATAAATGAAAAAAAAATAAATGAATAAACAAGTTCAATGGATGGTTAAAAGGATAGTTTCAGTTCCGTAAACCTTGATTTGGGTATAGGACCAGTCACAGTGACATGACAGAGCTATTTGGTGATAAATAGTGTGGAGTGTATTTACCACCATGCAGTAATGCCCTGTCCCTCCTTGAATAGTAGTACAGATATGAGAGTGCTTTTTAAAATTTTTAATCATTGGCCACTTTCTCGTGAAATTAGAGGGAAACTGTGCAGCAACAGGACTCTCTGGGCATTGTGACAAGTCTACTGTCTACAAAATTTGTGTTCAAGACAAAATCTAAAGCAACCATCTTTCAAAAGGATGTCCTCACTTTCTAAAAGACAATTATTGCAATGACTATAGCCAATGAGGTTTTTCTTGCCACTGCCATTCAAAACATCAGTGATTTTGGCATCTTGGGCACCGTACCAACTTGTTTTTTCTTTCCCACACCTCTGTCCCACATATGATAAGTTTATTCTTGGGTTGTGACAGAGGAGCATTCCTTATCACTTTGAGAAGTTCAGCTAGGATATTTAGGGGATGAATTGAATTCTTTATCATGATTACACTCCTATCTAGTATAATGTGAAGGTAAAGTAGGGCCTTTAGAGGTAGACTAGCATAGGTTTGAAATGTTTGCTTCATTCTTTACCAGCTTCCAAAAGTAACCTGCGGACATGTCCATGCTTCGTAAACATGGTGTCTTCATATACATGCTGATATACAGGAAAGATCTTTGCAGAACTCCATGAAAGTTTGTTTTTATTATGGTACCAAAGATTACATATACCTGACCAGACACAAAACTAAGCTGTAAGTTTTCTTCAAGCCTCCTTAATATTTTGTCCTTTAAGCATAAGTGATGTTGCAAAGCACCCCTTTAATTTATCGTGTGTAAACAATCACTAGAGTCTGCAAAATAGATTGCATTTCTTATGAAATCCATTTTGTAATAACATTTTGTATACTGAATGATGCATTCAGTGAATGAGGTAATTAATGCTAAAGGATAAAAAGATTATTTAAAAATTTACCAAACTATACCTTGCTTCCTTAGTAGCTATGCATAGGTAAGTATGTTGTTCTGAAATTATTGTTGACTGAAAGAATAAATATGAAAGATAGTGGGAGCTATCCATCAAAAACGTCTTTATTTTTTTAAACACTGGCATGCACTCTATAAGCAGTAAGCAAAAGTGACAATTTTTTCCTAATCACTAAATGTTTACTTACCATTTGTAAGAAGAGTTAACCTGTCCTTAATTTGTTTGAACCCATGGGGCCATGAACAAACACCATAATAGAATGAAGAAAGCAATGCCAACATAGACCAATTTTGTCAGTAATATAGAACTGTACTGGGACAGAGTATGCCCAGATATGAGTTCTCAGAAAAAGCCACAGAACTCTTCTGTAAACTTCTATATCAACCATATCCTACCTCCTCTTCTGCCTCAGCTTGCAGTAGCAGAAAAAGTTTACATGTGTTTGTATATTCACTGAACAGTAGTCCTCAAAGAATAGGGAATTCTCACATCTTTTTAAAAAGAGCCACTTAAAGAAAATATATTCTAAGTGCTTTAATTCAGATTTAAATGGCTACATTGCGAGATATTATTCCATATAATTGGAGTAATTGCGAATTTATACAGATTTTCAACAGTGGCACTTTGTAACCATTGATAAAATACAGCGGGGTGGGGGGATAAAACCAGTATTGCTTGTATCCAATGACATTTTCCCATGCTCACTTTTTCCAGTTGTGTAGCAATGACCATATTCTCTAATAACATTAGCATACTTTTATGCTTCGGTCTTTTTGCTTTTCATTAGGAGAATACTGGAATTCATGCTATAGAATGGTTCCTTTTATACTCCAGCCCACTTGTGCAACGACATTCCTGTGATTTTACTATCTAATATGTTGTGGCTATAACCAGAGAATGCAAAATTTGTCTTCCTGAGAGCCTTGGCCTCTATGTTTTCTACCAAATCATGCCTCCATTTTCTCTATAAAAGCTGTTGGTACACCCACAAATGTCATCTGTCTGTGACAAGCAGAACTGAGGCACTTTTGTTCTGATGCTTACATTTGTTCACATGAATAGAAGTTCCTCAGTTGAAAATGATTTGCACATAGGTTGAGGAACTGTGAATGAAATCACTCAACCTAGAGGCTGGCATTCTTCATGCTGCTGGCTGTTGATTTCTTCATCTTCTCCCTGAAGACCCTGCATGAGTGGTGAGTATCCGTAAAGGCACCAGGAGACCCAGACACCTCTGTGGCAGCCAAGCAGGTGTTACCCTGCAGGACTTAGAGGGATCTTAAGAGCAAGAGAAGGAAGGAGTGACTTCTCTCACCAGTGGTCAGAGCAGAAAGTGCAGAGCAGCAAGTTGCAGGTGCTGGCAGTGATGGCTTCTGAACTGAAGAGCAACCAAACCCTCTTATGTAACCCTGTCACCACAGCTCAAAGGGAGGCTTTCTTGCCTCCCAGTAGAAGGGAACTGACAGAGCCTGTGTGGCTTTGCATCCTGAAGATACTATAGTTGTTGTGTCTGTTGAGAAAGCGTCAAGAAAATTGGATTGTTCCAACATTCAAGCTCTTCCATATTAGCTTTGTGTTCCATTTGAAAACAATAGGTTGAAAAAATAGCTTAATTCTAAGCTTATATGGGGAATTTTATCAATTATTAGCACCATTATAACTTGTTAAACAGTGAACTTATAGTTGAATGTGATCTATCAGATGGCTGCTTAACATTTGCTCAAGGATAATCTATGAATCATCTAAGCACAAAGTAGCTATTTGAAAATTTGTTGAGTAAATGACATCTCTTTGACAGAAATATCTGCATAATTACAGTGTGTTATACATGCTCGTTATAGCCTAAGGACGTCTGTTTGAATTTGGGTTTTCCTTTTTTTTTTCTGTCTGCATAACACACATGCAGACATCATAGTTTGAATACTTACGGTTATGATCTTGGAGAAAAGTGTATCTCTTTTCTCTTTAACAGCTTAAGCATACTAAAGGTAGTTTGTAAGCAACACATAACTTTGAACACAGAAAATTAAGTTTGCTTTTCATGAAATTCTAATTTTGTAACTTGTTGAGAGTTATTTTTAGAGAGTGGTAGCTTTTGAAGAAAAAGAAGTTTTTGTTTTTTTTTTTCCTGAAATGTAATTGGTAGTCATTAATTACATTTTATAAAATATATGTTCCTTTCAAAAGCAATCTCAGACAATGGTACATTTTAAAGTCTAGATCACTTTCCCAGCAGCCCAGGGTGTTTTGAAGATAGGAGAACAAGGGAAGTACTTTAAGCCGTAAAGTCTTGCAGGGTAGCAGTTAAGTGCTTAAGGCAGTGCATTCTTGTTGCAGCGTCCTGTTACAGTAATATTATGAAAAAAAGCTACAGGGAATTCTCATACATGTCTAATACATATAGCTTTAATGTTCACTGGCTGGACCCATTCACAAATGGAATCTGTGGGTCAGATGTAGTTTGCAAGCCACTATTATTAAGCTGTTTTCCTTTTACTATTAAGTAATGGTTCCTTGTTAATATTGTGAATGCATGTGTTCTTTGGTCTCTCTGTAAATCTTTTGTTCCATTCATTTTTTTTTTTTTTTTTGGCCTTACAAGAATGTGGGGGGAGGATATCCCTATCCACAAATCACGTACTTTAAATAGCCAGGCTAGAGCTGAATGAAGGAAATCAGTCTAGATAACATCTTTGTGAAATGTATGCCTATGAACTCTGCGTCACACAATACAAAGGAAATTGCCATTGTCCTGTACAAATTAGGTGAACAAAGCACATTAAAAAACCCTCTTCTGGTTGCCATATATATTCCTGTGCAGCTGAAACTAGAATTCCAAAGGCCACAGAAACGTCAAGGCTTAAGTGACAAATTTGCAAATCAGACAGTGTAGGTTTTGCATTGATAATACAGAGAGATCTGTAATCATTTATCACAATGGTACCACATTTTTTGATACTGAACACTGCAGACCATAAACAATAAGGATTACATGACCACTGCTGCTACTGTGACTACTACTGCCATCACCGCCACCCTCCCTAGTGCTATTAAATCATGCTTATTAAGTTCTTACAGCCAGCAATTGTGCTATGTACTTTAGTGGCATTCATCATATTTAATCACCCCAGCAACCCACTGAGGAATCCACTTCATACAATTAAGGAAATTGAAGTTTAAATTGCTGCCAGGTCACACAGCTTATGCATACCTGGTCTCATACTTGATCTCGGAGGTCTTTCTGGCACCAAAGCCCTGTTCTTCCCCACTGTCTTGAACTTCCTTTCCCTGTATGTGAAGGGAATGGAACTCACCAGGTACCAAGATGTCACCTCCTAACCCTTACAAAGCCCAGTGAGTTATTTGGAGGAGAATTTTTCCCAAGGCCAAAAAGCTGCCCCTGTAATACTCCAAAGTAACTTCGATATTCTGGAAAGAGCAACTACAATCAAAGATAGCACCTTACAAACATCCTTCCTTTATTTAAAAAAAAAAAAATTTTTTTAAAGCTACTACCACCAACAGTTCTTCCCAAGATCAGAGATACCTGCACATCTGGCAATAAGCCCAGACATACCAAACTGTGTATTATCTAGAGCCAAGGAGTTGAATACCACTGCATCTGCAGAGAGACAAGCATCTCATTTCAATAGACAACTTGTTCCTAGAGTGGGATACTCCCCTGCTGAACTGACAGGGAGCCGGAAGAGAGGCATGGAACAAAGAGAATAGTTATGACTGGGCAGCAGACGGCCCCAAGCACAACCCCAGGTTCTGCTCTTCTTCAGCTTAACCAAGCAGAACTGCAGTTAACTCCCATTAAAAGTCAGTAGACATTTAGTCGGCTTCCAGAATGTGGGCAGAAGCTCATGTTAGTTATTTACTACCCATCTCTGGAATTCCTTTTGGACATGACCAATGAGTTACAGCTGGTCTTTAGGCAGTATGGCACACTCATTAACTAGCTGTCAGGAACAGCTACACCATTTGGTCCACAAATCTGGATTTACCAGAGGAAAATTCCAAACAGACCAGGAAAGCAAAAACCACTGACACCATCTCCATAATAACTGTAAAACTGAAACATGTACGTTCTACAAAGAGGGCTGTTCTTCTGCCTCCTCAGAAACAATTTGACAAAGGCAAAAACTTTATGCACTACCCCTGGACAAACAATGCAAAGAAAAATGTTGTGCAGCTGATTTCAGAGTCAAGAGGGTGCTTCTTACCAACCCTCAAAGACAAACCAGCACAGAGAATAGTAAAATGTGCAAAGCCAAACTGGTTGCTACTCTCTATCCATTCCCCAGCTTCCTTTGTTCACAGAGAGTGACCCTCTCCATGGCCCTGGGGTAAATCTGATCTGTCCATGGTTGTCGTGCTGGTCCCATTCCCCTCGCAGGGCAGTTCTGGCCTGTTAAAAAGGGCGGTGAAATCTGCAGGGACTGTCGGAAGAGACTCTCTCCTTCTGCTGGACATTGACATTTCTGGAAGTGCCACTATGAATGGCCACTGCAAATGACTGTACCCATTTTGTGATTCTGAAGGAAATAGACTGAGATAAATGTCAACTGGCAGAGCGGAAAGAAAGAATCTGAAGCTCCGACATTTCTTGATCCACTGAAATTACCAACTTTAAACGTGCATCATCTCCAGGCTTTTTGTTATGTTAAGTAAATAATATCCTTATTATTAAATCAGTTTGAATTGGGGTTCACTGTTATACCCAAAAGCATACAGTAGGAATTTTCTTTGGTGGGCTATTTGAGACTTGTCAGAATTCATTATCTACAGTCTTACAAATTGGTTGGATTTCCATTACCTTCTTACATACACTGATCTGCTGGAAATATAGGGAGATCAAATCATATTTAATATGTCTTTTAAAATGTACTCATTTTCTTCTAGCCACTTTTGGAACTCCAAAAAAAGTAACTTTGTCATGCTAACAACTCCCTTGTTAGAGAAAAGAATTGTGGGTGTGTAAGCATTGTTTTCCCATGATAATGTTTCTTTTTAATTATTTATTTATTTAGAGACAGGGTTTCACTCTGTCACCCAGGCTAGAGTGCCAGTGGCATGATCACAGCTCATGGCAGCCTTGACCTTCCCAGGCTCAGGTGATCCTACCGCCTCAGCCTCCCGAGTAGTTGAGACTACTGCTATCAAATGGGTGGCATGTACCATCACACCCAGCTAATTTTTGTACTTTTTTGTAGAGATAGAGTTTTGCCATGTTGCCCATGCAGGCCTTGAACTCCTAGGTTCAAGCCATCCTCCCACCTCATCCTCCCAAGCAGGTCACTGGGCCCTCCAAATCTAAGAGTCATGTCCAGGAATCAGCATTTCTAACAAGCACTCTTTTACGAGATATATGGAAGGTATGACTTAGCGCTTGAGGAAGAAGAGCTAGAAGAGGAGGAGGACTTCTTCCAGGCAATGAGAGGCCTTAGAAATTAGTTGGAAACCTTTTTTTAATATTTACTTCTTCCAGAAGACTAGAAACATGGTAGGGACTGAGTGAGTGAGGTGGATGGCCAATTTCCCTGCTTTAGGAAGATTCTCCCTGAAATTTTCCATTGATGTTATGGTCTGCTCAATGTTTGTAAACACAGCTTCTCTGAGACTGGAGCATGAAATGGTGTGTTGGTAGCTTTGACTGGTAATGTGCCTTAATATAAATATGTATAAACATTATATGTGTGCACACACATGCAAACATACAAGTTTTTAAAATTTTTTATTTTTATTTTTATATATATATATTTTTTTGAGACCGAGTCTCACTGGATCACCCAGGCTGGAACACAGTGGCGTGATCTCGGCTCACTGCAACCTCCGCTTCCCAGGGTCAAGCTATTCTTTTGCCTCAGCCTCCTGAGCAGCTGTGAATACAGGCACCTGCCACCACGCCTGGCTACTTTTTATACTTTTAGTAGAGATGGGGTTTCACCATGTTGGCCAGGCTCATCTCAAACGCCTGACCACCTGCCTTGACCTCCCAAAGTGCTGGGATTATAGGCATGAGCCACCACACCCAGCCACATACAAGCTTTAAATGAAGTGTTTTAAATGACTTCCTCTGTATTTATAGATCATGAGTAAAAAAGAATGTCATGGATGGTAACATTCTAAAGAAATGAACACAGGCACAGGAGCACCAGCCAGTGAACACAGAGACCATATTGGACAAGGGACTAAAGGCAAGAGACGTGGAGATTTATTGATTAGAAAGCCATGTGGTTGGGAAGGGGAGAGGTGTGATGATGTAGATGGGCCTACATCATTATGGGAAGGACTCGTATGGCATCTGTATGGGGAACAAGCATTTTTATTCTTCTTCATATTTTGGTCACAGACATTAACATATAATATATGAGACTGTAAAGTCCAGAGATACAGGAACTGTGCCTGTATATTTTCTATATCATAGATACCACAGAATTTATAGCTAACATTTGTAACATAATCAAATGTTATAGCAGGTAATAAACAAGAGAGGAAAAAAACAAAAATAAGTCATTAACATTTATCATGGATATTTTAGCCTTCTTAGCCTTACCCGAATTTATTTTCTACAGTTTTCAAAAGGAATAATAGAAATAAAAGGGTTAAAGAAAGTATAGATAGATAGATATAGCTATACATAAGAATAACAGGATAGGATTTCTACTTTTATAGAAATCTAGTGAGAAACAAGATGCTCTCTATATTTCTAAAACATCTTGAACTTTTTGATGAGAAAACTTTTTTCAGAGCAAAGCTGTTATTATAAAAATAGTATTCTACTGCTGATTTGTCCTTTAAATATATTAGAAGCATTCTTTTGAACTAAGATCTTTTAAATTGTTACATTAAAATGCAGTTTTTCTCCTTATTTGGTCATTTTTCTTCTTAGTGAAATCATAGTCCTAGAAAGCTAGATTTTTATTATGTTTTCAAAAACAGATGCTGTTTTTATAGATAAAAGAGGATGGTTGCATATAACACTGATTTTCTTCATAAAAAAAAAAAAAAAGCACGGAATATGCTGAATAATTGCCCAAAATTCTTTTCTGGGGCAGTGTAGAATAGTGGAAAGGGAAAAAGATGTGGAGCTATACAACCTGGGCGGGTGTTATAGCTTCATTATATGCTGGCCTTGGAATGTTTTGCAAGTCAGTTACTGTCTTTTGGATTCAGCTTCTGCATGCATGAATCTGAATGGCAATACATCTGTACATGGTTGTTGTAAGGGTTAAAATCAGTCAGTGCACTTTTAAATCACGTTACAAACTGTGTCACTATTATTATATGACACATACAAACTATGTGTCATTATCATCATATGATCGATATCAACAAAATGAAAACTCATGTCAGCTCATCTTGAAATGAAAGAATGTTTGATTCCATGGGTGTGATCGTGAAGCCGAGTTCAGAGAGATATTTCTGGAATATTCTATACAATGCTAAACAAAGATAAGCAGTTTTTAAGTTAACAGAATGCTGACCCCAGAATCATCCATTTTAGAGAAGTTGAGCTGAGTTGGGTAGTTCAAAACAGTTGCCTGAAGCTCCACTTAGGTTTGAGATGGAGTAGATTTGGAAGACAAGACGAATGAAGTATTTGATTGTCTAAAAAAGGGAATGGAGACACTTTAATTTACAGCTTCTGAGGAATGGTCATCAATCCAGAGAAGACAGTGAAGGAAGGTCCAGGAAGAAGGTATCCTCTGGAAAGGCCAGGGTGTCAGGGCCACTGTGGAAGTGTGAGCATGTAGCAGAAAGAACTCACTTCACAACTGTTTAGAAACGTTAAGGATATAAGCTAATGTTCGGGAATAGTTAACGTTTCTCGGATTGAATATTAAGCTTCCTCCAAGGAAAACAACTCAACTGCTAAAGTCAGCCCTAAACTAGTGCCAAGAAAATAGTGCTAAATTAGGATTCTAGGAGAGATATGACTCAGTTAAGTATCATAGAGCACTCAACCCATAAACTATCCCTTTGTAGTCCTTGAGAACATAAGAGATTACAAATAAATGTACTGACTCTTTCCTTAAGGAAAAGAAATGCCTAAAATCATGATTCAGCTTTTTAAATTCAGTTTCCATGTGTAACTGCTATAGGTGCTGGGAAATACTTGATAGTCAAATCATTTTGTAAAACCATTTCAAATGTTTAGTCTAAGACCGGGCAAATGTTCTTGGAACCAAATACATTTTCTGGGTATTGATTCTAAATCTCTTTAGTCAGAATGAAAGTAATAAGAACTGTTTTAAAAATCATATTATTTCTATAAGCTTATGGGCAAGCATACAATAAAAGATATACATGTTCCATGTCAAATTGTGTGTATCTAGTTCAAGTCCTGATCTGATGTAATATAATGACTATCTGAATAATTGGCCAAATGTCAAGAAGATGGATATCTTAAAGAGACTTTCAAGTATATTGCCAACACGATTGGAATATTAACAACAAGTTTGGATATTAATTCTTGGTAATCTCCAATAGCATCTAATTTCATTTCCATTATTTCATAGATGCCTCCTTTTCATCTAATATTGAGCACTAATTAGTCTTCATTTGGCTGGAGTTGACATTAGCTAAAGTTTGAACTTAGGCTATAGCATCTATGCATACTTGTTTGATTTGTGAAAACCCAGCAGCATGGCAGTTCAAATATTTATTCATTTTCCTGTGCTGGCTCTTAAGCACATGTGCATATGCAAAGTGACCTAGCTTTGTGAATAGTCATACACAGAGAAAAAGAAATACATATAGAATAAATAATTTGAGCCTTAAAAATATATATATGTATATATGTGTGTGTGTGTGTATATGTGTATATGTATGTATAGCGCTCCTGTTTTGAAAACTTGTAGCAATAGGAAATAGGACTGAAACATTCATTATTTTCTATGAAGTAACATTAATCTCACAATTTTCACTTCACTTTTTGACTAAGGGTGGATTTTTCCCCTAAAATCTTAGAGAATCATAAAAATTGAGATGCAAAGTCGACTCCTGAGACTGTGTATTCCTTTACCCCACCTGTGTGTGACTGTTTACTTCAGACTGCTTTATGTTCCTCAAAGCACAACCATCTCCCGTAAAACGAAAATCCCTATTAAACTAATATAACTCGGGAGCACACCAGAGTATCCCCTTGACACTAACCATGGTTTGACAACACTATCCCCAAACCACATCTTTTGCTTTTTAATTTGTTAAGCTTAATTGTAATCTTTAACTTTCCAAAGTGAAGGCAAAGAAATTTTCTTACTGTATTTCTTTGTGATAGGGAAAAAGTGATACTTTTCTTCTACTTCATCTTCAAATTTCTTCTGGAATTTTTTTTCAGTGACCTTATCTCTACTTTCTTATTTTCCCTATTATAAAGAAAATAGTCATCTCTTCTTTCCTACATTTATCTTTTCCATATTTGATCAGCACGCCTCCCCACACTTAAGAAAACATTGTAGGAAAAAATATTAATCTAAAATTGTACATTGTACTCTAATATCTGTGTTTCATTTGTCTCCCCCATTAGACTCTAGGCTTCTTGAAAGATTTCTTCTTTGTTTTCTACACCCAGTTCCTGCCTGTCATATAGTTCAAATATCAATTAGTATTTGATGAGCCAATGAACCACTTCATCAGGTCAGAATCCAGAAGGATGCATTTTGAAACTAATCATGACACTGTGATTTTTAAAGGGCTTCCCATTGATCTTTTCACTCCATTCCAAAGGTGTCTCAAAGGCACCCGAGGGAAGGCAAAAACTCCGAAGTATCAGCCCCCCAATCTGTTCTCATGAGAGCTGCTATGGCTCATTGCCACACATACGCAGTCTGATGTTAATCAACACTAACTAGAGCAGCTTGTGGCTATTCTCATCCTTGAGCAGATGAAACGAGGCCAGCAGCAGTGAGGGCACTTTGCTATAATAATCCAATAAATACTTTTGAAATGATGCTTACTTTTGTCTTTTGCATTAAAGTCTAAATGCAAAGCCAAGAGAATAGAAAATAAAGAACACTTCCCCTTTTCCACAATACCAAGCAGAAATTCCAGAGATTTTGCCAAAACTCCCCCATAGATTTATCACTTCTTGGGAGACTTTGTACAGAGAACTACAAAATCTCCTTTGCACCATAAGGGCCAGATGTTACTGTTGAATTGTAACCACCCGTAGCTACATGTGTACACACATTGCACAGTCATCTCTAAATGCACACAGGAGGCACAAGGAATGGAAGTTAAGGCCTAACTTAGGCTTTTTCTAGGTTCAGAAAAAACTCTCACTAGCTACTTCTGGTAGATGGTTTCTCCTCTTTACCAAAGCCTCCCATCACTAGAAGGCAGGTTTATTTCCAACTCAGGAAGCACTAAGACAGAAAAGCTTTCAACCCCAGAAGGGTGGTGCCTAGAGGTGTGATTTGTATAGCTAACTATAGCTGAATCTCATCCTCACAATGTTGCATCAACATTTGATCTGAAATAAATCCTTCAAACTTCAGATATACCATATTCCTATCTAATTATCAAAATACATTCCTTAGGTCCATTAAAACTTTTTGATCACTTACTATTGTAGAATACCTCAAACTGAACTCCCCTATATCTGATCAATACCTGAGTTGACCATTAATTTTAAATTTAATTCAAAGTGACAGTTTTCATTCTAGACCTTCCCTGGATAGCCACAGAGAAGTGTTATGCACAAATTATTTCAGCCATTCAGTTTCAGTGAAGAGGTAGAGTTCAGGTAGATTTGGAGTGGGTATGAGAATCTAGCCAGATGGCCACAGACAGTCCTGGTGCTCTGAAAGAAGAACCACAGCATAAGCAAGAAACTGGAACACCATGCCTGGTATAGGCCAATCCCTCCTTTCACTGCAATCTGGCAGCTTTTGGTAAAGTAAGTGTAAGGGGAAGGATCCAGGTTGGAGAGGAGTGGGCAGGAAAATTGAGTACAGGATCTCAGAAGGTACAAAAAGGTATGCAGAAGGTACAAAAATCTCTTGGCTAATACAGCTTAATGACATGTCACAAAAATTACTCTTACTGAATTAGAAAGACCTTACCTTGATTGTATGGGATTAAACCATATGAAATTGCTGATAATTGATTGGTTTTGACCTACAAAAATGCCAGTTCATGTGGCTCAACCTGATAGTACGAGTCACACGGTGAATGCTGTGAAGACGCTCTGCCTCCACGTATCCTGGCGATACAGTTCTGCAGGAGGATTTGCATCTAAAAATCAGAGATTTTTGTTTTTTAAGAGTCAGAGTCTTGCTGACTCCATTCCAGTGGCAGTGGAATGCAGTGACTACTCACAGGTGCGATCATAGTACGCTGCAGCCTCGAACTTCTGGACTCAAGGGTCCTTTTTCCTCAGTCTCCCAAGTAGCTGGGACTAAAAGCATGTGCCAACATGCCTAGTCCTAAGATTTGTTTTTAGTTGACCTCCCCTGGAGCTCTGGTTTTCCATTGAGGGGCCTCAGGGGCATCCTGGGAGGGCAGAGATGGGTTGGAGTAGAGGCCACGTGAATGAGTCTCAGAAATACCATTTTGTTTGCTTTCTGTTGTAGGGTCCCCACATAAGATCTAACATAAAAGGTGTGGGGGAGATTCTTATGCTTTAAAAAAAAAAAAAAAAGTGGTTCAAAGCCTCCAAAGCCTGAAGTTCATTGTTTGAAAAGTGACCCAAACACAAATCTTGACATTCTGGAATATTGAAGTTTTAAAACTGTAAATCCGGAGGGCCATGAACAAACATGTCAATCACGTAATTTCATGAAAGACAAATTCTTGATAATGGTCATCCTCCTTCAGCCAGGTAAATATCAGATTCAAAGAAAATATATTCAGGACAGCAGTGTGAAATTTCTGAGGATAAGAGCATATTTCGCAACACATAAATGAAAGTGGATCTCGGTGAATGTTCTATACAGAAAGAAAGGTTGTGTTATGAACCTTTAAATAACTTTGGACAAAGGGTGAAGAAGGATATTGTTCACACCACAAGTCAAAAGCTACTCCCATCAATGTGCCCCAACCACACAAGTCAAGGCTGCTGCTGGCCTTGATGGTTCATGGCCATTTGGAGTGTTTGCAGAGAGATTTGATGACTACTTGTCTAGAATTTGAGCTGTGTCTACTTATTCAATATTTTGGGACATTTTTCCTATAAATAACCAATCAATTTGGTCTAGAAAGCAGTGAAGTGATAAGTAATAGGTCTATGTATTTATTGAAATGTTGTCTGTATGGTAGGGATATATTCATCTGTCAGTTCAGGCAGATAAAACTGGCTACACTTGTGTGGATACAAACATGATCATAAACCTCACTAGTTCAATGAGCTGGCTTACATCTAAAGGACTCTTTTGGAAGTTTAAAAACAAGTATCTTTTGCATAAACATTTTTAATATGACACCATATTTAACTTAAAATTTTAAATAACAGATGATCCTGTGAGATGTTGTTTTATGAGGTGTGAAGGGCCCCCAAAATGTCACTCTCATTGAGGAATTTTTATAGAAATTAGGGTTTTTACATCCTTTTTTAGTAAATAGCTAGAAGATCTGTCTTACACTGTATTGCTATGAGACTGGAAAACAATCTACATGAAAAAAGATTATGCTAGGGCACAGAAGTACCTATTGGTTGAACAATGGTCATATGATTTTTAAAACAAAATCATACGATTTCAAAACAAAGTGGGCAAAATCACCTACTACTGGCTGGCAAGAAGCAAAGGATCTAATTATATTAAAATTCTGCTGCTTACATTAAAGCCAGAGACTCATCTGCACAGAGAGCCATGTGAAGGGCTTCTTTCTTTCTAAGGTCACCTTAAGACCCTTTGCATAATAATCATGTTTGCTTTACCATACACTGTGCCTAATTTTTTTTAAAAAATTAAGTTGGTAAGCTCCATTCAAGCCTCTTTTTATTTAATGTTTAGATTAGTACTAAAATGAACTACTAATGTCTGGGTCCTTTGTTAGCAAGGATTTTCTTTCAATGCCTACCAGAAGGAGTGGCTTAGCTGTCTGAGTATCAGCTTTAAAATACCTAGACTTCCTGGAACCATAGATTGTATTCTTAGGAGGGCCGAGGAACTTCTTAATTATTCTGAAATAGGTGGAATGGCAGACCATTTCCTTCACAAGTGTCTTTCTACAAAATCTTAAAAATCCAGATACTCTGTGGATTTTAAAAATTCAGTAACTTTTTTTCTTTCATTTGGAGAACTGCTCGTCTGCTGTATGACCTCAGAAATCCAAAACTATGTCCTTTCCTTTTGCTTATCCTCTACAGTTTCTTAGCATGTTGTACCCTAAGCTATTTGTATATACTTTAACAATGATATTTATTTATTTGCAAGCATTATACTTTCAATTGTGGCTGAGCTAGTCCATTCTAAGGGCTAGACTACAGAGCACTACTCACTGAAATCCATGTGGTTAGAAAGAGCTCTTCTTAATCTTCACATGATATGTTCAACTGATGGGGTCTTTGAGTTCTCACCATTTTTTTTCTTTAGAGGCAGGGTCTTGCTCTGTCACCCAGGCAGGAGTGCAATGGTGTGATCATAGCTCACTGCAGCCTCAACCTCCTAGGCTCAAGCAATCCTCCCACCTCAGCCTCCTGAGTAGCTGGGAGTACAGGCATGCACCACTACACCTGGCTAATTATTTTTAATAGAGGTGAAGTCTTGCCAGGTTACCCAGGCTGGTCTCAAACTCGTGAGCTCAAACAATCCTCCCAAAGTGCCGAGATTACCGGCATGAGCCACCGCATCCGACCACAGTTTTATTTTAACATCTATTAATCCAAAACATTTCTTCAAAGTCCTTTGGTGATTTTGTCAATGCTGCTATTGATGTTTTGTTCTGGGAGGAAGCTCTGTTTCACCCCATTGTATTTTAGAAGTTTAAATGCAACCATGGAATGATGATTTTCATTACAAGCTTTTTGAAAGGTGCAATAGTCTCAACATCATGAATGCAAAATCTCAGTGTACTGAAGGGTTTGCATGCCAAGTTGACAAAGTGCCTAAATTATATAAACTCCCTATATGCACACTTAGAATTGGATCATCAGATTTGTCTAAACAACTTGAAAGGCTTTGCTATGTGTTCACTAGAACGGTCATTATGATGTCCACACCTTTAAGAGGAACTTATCCCCTCCACAGTTGATAATGAAGGAAGAATCTCCAAGTGAGGTGAGGCTGCTGGACTTTGCAGGGCTGACTCTTGTCCCCTGGGATTCACTTTTCATCAGCAACCTGGAGGAATCAGAACTAGGCCTTGCTGAACAATCTGGAGTTGAAAATCAAAGCCGGGGAAGTACAGCTTCTCCTGGATTGGATATTGATTTGACTTTTTTCTTTTTTCTTTTTTTTCAAGGAACAGACTGGGTTTCTTCAGAGCATTATATCAGGGATTAAGAGAATCAGTAGACTCAAGTTGTTTTAGTTTTAGAAAATGATCTCAGAAGATTATTTAAATTCCCTAGGCCTTGGTTTCCCTGTGAGAAAATGAAAACAGTAAGGCCTGGACCCTCCCAGTAACAAAGGGGCAGATGTTAAAAATATAAAGGATTTTAGCTTTTATATAGGAAATGCATGTGCAAAATATTACTCATTTTTTTAAGGTGCATGGACATTTACTGTTAACGGCACAGAAGACTAATATGTATCGTTGATATTATTCAGGTCTTATAAAAAATCCTGTGGCCAGTCATGTTTTTAATGCCAAGAACCCTGAGGAGCAACTGGTTTCTAAGTATCAACACTTAGTTCTGAGCCGAGAGATGCCTCAAGGAAGATAAGAGACTTACAGTTTGTTTGGCGTCCAAAAAGCTTTCCAGACAGCAGTTTGTTTCCTTCCCCTTTTTATGAATGGTGGTAGTATTATGCTTCAGTCTGCGTTTTCTACCAAAGCCATTCATAAAAATAAAAACAAAACAAAATAACAACAACAAAAACTTTCCCGGCACAGTCTGGAGCCATTGGGTGCCAGAGGCTGGGAAAACATCCTGGCAGCCATAACCCCAACCAACATTGAAAGTATTCAAGGGTCTGTTTGTTTGGTGGTCTGAAAAGTATGAAGTGCTGTGTCTGAGGGTAGCTGGTAGAAGTTCCGTGACACGGACTAGGCCGGGAGCCAGGGCTGGCAGAGATTCAGACATTGTCTTTCCCCTCATTGAAGTGTCAGGACCTAATTCATGGAAAATTGGGTGAGCTGGCAGCCCTTTCAGAGGATTTCATTGAGCTGCAGTGTGCAGGAGTCACATGAATGCGGGAGCCTCGGCCAAAAAAGGAGGGGGATTTCTGAGCAGTAGGAACCAGTCAGCCTGCAAGAATGTGTGTAGATTTGAAACGGTTTGGGAGTAAACATGTGTACAGGTGTAATCGACAGGGAAAAGGGGGAGGAAGAAGAGTGCTGTCTTCTTCCAAATGTCCCTTTGGAAATGAATCCTCTAATAGCCCACGCTTTTGTGTCCTAAGAGACAAAAAGTTCTCATTGTTCTTAGTTCGATTTCCCCTGGAGAAAATATCATCTCAAAACTTGGGCTTTTGTGATGACCTCATCTCTACTGTGGTTTAAAGTCAAAGGGAAGAACGTCTTTTCCTTTGAGCAAAAGTACCTTGCCATTTATTTTATTTTTATGCTGTCCATCTAAAAACAAGAAAAGTTCTGATGATTTTTATATGGAATTTTTAATGTACCAGCAATAAACCACCGTACCACTGAGAGGAACTCTGAGAGGAAGGGGCTCTCAGAATGAATGAACAGGGGCTAGTGAATAGTGAAGGTGTTCTAACTGCTGTTATTTGGGAGAACTGTGACAATTTTATTTTTCACTGGCGCAAGAACGCATGTCACTATCCACATCAGAGTACCTCAGGTGTACTCACAAATCTCAGTGATGTGTAGATAGAATAATGCATGCCTGTATTCAGACATGAGAGTGAGGACTGGAAGTAAATAATCCATCGAAAAGCTCAGGCTTCAAATCCACCTTTTATAACGCCAAAGTAATAACAAGTACTTTCTAATACTCTATTGGAAAGTTAGGCAGGCAGAAAAACATTCCCTCGGATGTTTCACTCAAAAGAGAGAGTTTTGCTCTACATATACAATAGATAGAGATATAACACAATATTCTTCCTAGGATACCATCAAGAAACTGAACAAACTCACAGAATGGGAGAAAATATTTGCAAATCATAAGGGACTTGGATGTAAAACATTAAAATAACTCTTACAACTTCGTTATGAAGAGATAGCAATTTTTTTTTAAATGGGCAAGGGGTTTAAATAAACATTTCTCCCCAGGAGACATATAAATGGCCAATAAGCACATGAAAAAATGCTCAACATCATTAGTTGTGAGAGAAATTCAAATCAAAACAGCAATGATGTTTAACTTCACACCCATTTGGATGTCTATAAGCAAAAAGACAGGCAATAACAAGCATTGGCATGTATACAGAGCAATTGGAACTCCAGATTCATTGCTGGTGAGACTGTAAAATGGTGCAGCTGCTTTGGAAAGGTGTCTGGCAGCTCCTCAAAAAGTGAAACAAAGAATTACAGTATGACGCAGTGATTCCACTCCCAGGTATATACCCAAGAATGAAAACATGTTCGCACGAAAATGTGTATATAAATGTTCATAGTAGCATTGTTCATAATAGCCAAAAGGTGGAAACACCCCACATGTCCACCAGCTAATGAATGGATAGGTAAAATGTGGTATATCCATACAAGGGAATATTATTTAGCATAAAAAGGAATGAACTGCTGATGCTACCACATGAATGACCTAGAAACCCCTAGGCCAGTGAAAGAAGTCACACACAAAATACTCTACATATATTGTATGATTCCACTTACGTGAAATGTCAAGATAGGTAAATTCGTAGAGACAGAAAGTAGATTCATGGTCACTTAGGCGTGGGAGGTGGCTAGGGACGTGGAGGTTAGGGAAGAGTAACCGCTAATGGGTACAATATTTCTTTTAGAGGCGATGAAAGTGTTCTAAATCAGATTGTGGTGATGGTTGCACAGCCCTGTGAATATACTAAAATATACTTTAAATGAGTGAATTGTGTGGTATCTAAATTATGTCTCAATGAAGGTTTTTTTTAAAAATGAAATATTAACAAATTAGGTACCTTCACTCCTCAGTTTTGTGACATATAGGCTAAAAACAAAGTGAATCAAACAGTTAAGTTTCTTTCAAGCTACTTGGCGTGTATGCCAGACTTTAATTGGGAATTACTTTCACTGAGATAACCTATGTTGTGTTTCCTTAATATAGAGAGATCAGGAATAAACGATTTTCTTTTCTTTTCTTTTCTTTTGAGATAGGGTGTTGCTCTGTCACCCAGGCTGGAGTGCAGTGGCATGATCACAGCTCACTGCAGCCTTGACCTTTCTTGGCTCACATGATCATTCCATTTAGGCCTCTGAGTAGCTGGGACTACAGTTGCATGCCACCACACACTGTTAATTTTTGTACTGCTTGTAGAGACAGGGTGTCACCATGTTGCCCAACCTGGTCTAGAACTCCTGGGTTCAAGCCATCCATCCACCTCTGCCTCCCAAAGTGCTGGGATTATAAGCGTGAGCCACCACGCCTGGCCATGTATAAACACTTTTAACTTCGGATATACCAGTTGAACTTTATACTTTCCTGTTTTCTTTGAAGACAAGTATCTATATTTAAAATATGTGCACCTAATTTTTTCCATAATGTATATTTTCTTTTAAAATATATCTTTTTCTTTTCCTCCTCAGCCACAACAAGTTGTTCAGAAGAAGCCTGCTCAGGTAAGACATAGTCATTAATTATATTCTCCCCATTAATATAAAAAGTGAAATATGTTCTGAAAAATGTCCCCAAACTAAACCTTATTTCGCATTTTCTTCATTTTGATTATCGTCTTGCAGTGTTCTTGAAAATGTGTTGTAGACTTCAAAGTCAGGAATATATAGTTGACAATCGTACCATTAAAAACCCCCCAAAATGTAAGGTCTTAAGTGTACAAAGCAAATATAAATTATTTTAAAAATAAAACTATTTTATTTCATTGCCTCATATGTGAAACAAATATTTAATCTTACTCTATCTTTTACCAATTCTTAAACATCAAATTTTGCCCTTTCCAACTGACTGTCTATGTTCTGTTGACTTGACACCAGACTTCTATTTAATGATTCATGACTGGAAACATATTTCTTCATTGAACCATTTCATAATATTTGATGATCCCAAAACACTCCAAAGAATGCTGGAATACTTGAAAATTAAGTTATACTAACTTGCAGACTGATGCATTCTTAGATCTTATTTAAATAACTGAATCCCAGTCTCTGAAGTTTTTGGCAACATCAAAATTGGGAAATAGCTCTACGTCTCTTGCCCCATATTCCTGGAGCACCTTGTCCTCACTATAATCTATACATAGAAACATTAAAAAAACATGTTTATTGAGGAAGCATACCTTGAAGAAAACAAAACTGAAGTATAAATTAACCATGATTGCTAATAATGTGAGCCATTATTAAAGTATAAGAATGTCCTGCTGTTCTCTTCCCTTCTGGATGTACATAGTTATTGGAGATCTAGGTGGTATGCTGAACCTGCTAAAATAAGTTATTAAGCAGTGTCATGAGCTATCAAATTAAGTAGAACTCTTTCGTGTAATTTTAAGTATCCATGAAATCTTTTTCCCTAGAGGTCTTTACAAATCTACCTTGCATCCTGTTTTCTTAGGTCAATGTTGCCTTGCCTGGGAAGGACCACCCGGGCAATCTTATATATCTACTATTCTCTAAAAATGCCACTTAGAAGAGAACTGAAACTTCCAAACACATGAAAGGATCCAGGGAAAGTGTCTTCAAACAATTACACATGAGCTTTAAGTGGAATAAAAACAGAGTTACCACGAAAAAAGTCATTCTCATTGCTGCTCCCATACATAAAAGCTAAGAGTGGGAGAGGGGTGCTAAAAATATATATTTTTTATATATATACACATATGTATATAAACAAAAACTTGACATTTTAAGTAGGAGAACCCAAATATATTTAGCCTCTCATCCTTTATCTGTACAAAAATCAAGAGAAAATAAATTGATATCTGTGCATTTGAGTCAAAGGATGAGGCAGAGTTCACATTTGCATCACAGGCTGTGAACTACAGATTAATCACCTTATGTGATTTGTTAATATTGATTCAGTCCCTGTGTTTAGTGTCATAGGGAAGATGAGTCAAACAAAGAAAAACAGTCACTGCACCTGAGAAATGTATTTATATGTATATGCCTGTGTCCTATCCAGTGGTATGCTGGAACCAGCCCTTATGAGCAAATAGTGAACATCTCTTCTGAATTCTGTGCAGTGATGTCGAGTAGGTAGCTTGAAATCCACTATGGTGGGAGTATTTACACCATGGAAAATGACAAATACTAAAATTCAGGACTTCTTTTTTTTTTTTTCCTGAAGAGCAAGTTGTTAAACATTTCCTCCCCAGCACGGCCCCACCCTTCAGCGATTCTGCTTATTTGGTCTGGAGATCCATCAGTATTTTTTATGAACTCCCTGAGTATAATGTGCAACCAGAGATGAAGACACTCCATGAAAACACATGGGAAGATGTTTGAACATTTGTTGAGCAAATGACCACAGAATGTCAATGTGCATGGGACACACGGGGGATACGGATGAATGAGTGGAATGCCTCAGGTTATCAAGGGGATGATACCCCAAAGACTGGAATTTTCTTGTTTTGTTTGATTTTGTTGTTGTTGAGTTGCAGAAGGGAAAACTGAAACATAAATTAAGGGAAAGAAATTACAGATAAGATGAATGGCATATACAAAGGTAGAGAGGCAAGAACAAATACATCACAGGTGGAGATTATTAATGTGGCTAGAACTGATTGCAAGTTGGGCATTAATACACCAAGAAATAATATAAGTGAAATCACAGTTTTTCCCAAGAGAATCCAGAATCTCAAAGAATCCATAGTGGATTGAGTTGATCTTCAAGGATGAATATGACTACCTTACAGACCCTGTTCCAGATTTGCCCCATATAGGAGAGTTCAGACTCAGAACTATAAAAAAGAACATGAGCTCATTGGGCTACCTAATTTATATTGTCTGATGACACAGTAATGAATTATGTAAACATGAAAACTATGTGAAAGTTCGTGGACGATAATGTAAATTTTACACTACATTCAAAAGCATATCTTCCTTTTCCATCTGTTTCTTTCAAAATACCCTCCCAGATGGCTTTCCCATGTGGCAATCTGGATTAACTCAGCCTCATATCCTTCCTTCAACAGCACTTTGAGGGGTTACATTCAGAATCACTTTTGAGATAAAAATTTTAGCACAGCTAAATATTTGATATGTAAAGAAAAGGGCTCAGAAGTGTGTAAAGAGACCTAGGTTTTTCTTTCTGACCCCATCACTAGGCTAATTAATTTCTCTTTGCTCTATTTATCCATCTAGGAAATGGAATAATAATGCCTTTTCCCTTCCTCCCAAGAACATTACAAGAGATTCATAATTATATAAATTCCAGGTAGCATTATTACGTTCTGACTTATTTTTGACTGTTTTTCGTTTCCAGAGATTTATAGTCTCAAAAATTCTAGAATCCTGATTTATTCCAAAGTACTTCCTCTTTGATGTCAAGTGTTTTCCTTGAATGTTTTTTAAAGCAGGATTTTTTAGCTGGAGGACATTTTCTAGTAATTGCTCCATCCTATCATTAGGGCTAAAGCATTCAGAGTCATCTTCCTAGTATTTCTGTCACATGTATACAGAATTACAAAGGCTCTGTTGTAAAGTATCCTTATACCGCCCAATGCTGAAGTCTCCTCAGATCTTCAATAATGGCCCTTCTTGAACCTGGGGTACAAAGCAGCAGAGTTTATTCTGAGGAGACGAATTCAGAATTATGACAAATCTCAGCACCTACATATGCACTTGTGTTTGTGCGTACAAGTACGTGCATCTAGAGAGAAATAAAAAGTGAAGGACCACCCTGTTGCAGGGGTTCGTGTTTGGGAAATCCACCAGGTGTCATCAGCTGCAAACATCAACTGTGTCTCATAATCCTAATGGGAGAGTTAATAGCCTCTTTAAAATCTAAAGGGGAAAATCTGTAATATGCACGTTAACTTTTTTCTAAAATTCCAAAACCAATGAAAACGGCTTACAAAATAGCTCTACTATATTTCCACTTCAAGTGATAAACAATAAATTGAAATTAGCTAATTGGAAATAAATAGAAATGAGGCTGGGTGCGGTGTCATGCGTGTAATCCCAACACTTAGGGATGTCAGGAGTTCGAGACCAGCCTGGCCAACATGGAGAAGCCCCATCTCTACTAAATACACAAAAATTAGCCAGGCATGGCGGCAGGCACCTATAATTCCAGCTACTTGGGAGGCTGAGGCAGGAGAATCGCTTGAACCTGGTTGGCGGGGGAGGGTTGCCGTGAGCAGAGATGGTGCCACTGCACTCCAGCCTGGGTGACAGCAAGACTCCATCTCAAAAGAAAGAAATAGAAATCAGCTCATTTTTTAGCAATTTGAGCAGTTGAATTCTCAGTCATATGAATTACATTCTTAACCCTAGTAGGAAATGGTGGTAGGTTTTTCTTTTTCTTTTTTTAAAAAAAGAAACACTATAAAAGTACCAGATTATTATTATTATTATTATTATTAGAGGGTGCTTTGTTACTCAGGTTTTTACTTTGATGAAAATAAGTCTCTTTCCATCTGAGATGTCTAAAAATGTTTCTCTAGTTTATCAGGTATTTGATCGTTTATTGCTATTTCCCTTTTAAGGCTTTCACCTGAGACTTGAAGGGACTCCCTAAATGTAATTCAGACATTTTTCTCTCACCTTTCTTCTACCCAAAGGGAAAACATGTTTTTAAAATCCAAAAGTTCTCAACCCTTTCAATCTACTTTCCCCATTGTTGTACAGCCCTGGCAAACAATGCCTCTGGCAATTAGGACAGGTACAAACCTGCTCCTTTTCAATTTCCCAGTGAGAGGATTGCAAAGTTTTCGGTTTCTAAAAGACTGGAAACAAAGCTTTCTGTTTCAAAAAAGAGTTTTTACTTGCGAGTAACATCTTCTGTGGGTGGTGTGCACCCGGGCAAAGAAATCTCAGTAAGCCTTGATTATCACGGGATTTCTTCCCCCTCAAAATAAAATGTTGAATGTTTTTACAGAGACTTCAAGGGCAGTTTTAAGGATGTTTATATTTCAGACAACCTAAACATTGTTTGGAGCAAAATGAGAGATTTCATTTTGGGACAAGCAAGTTGATGAATTGCAGTCAGCATCTCGTTCTCAAAGAAGGCATTTTTACTGGGGGCTTTTAGTCTAGACATACAAAGAGGGAAGGAGGAAAGGGGAAAGCATTCTCACTCTAACACTCATCTTTTACATGGTACCTTGGCCAGTGCAGTAAATAGTTCATAATAAATCAGACTTACAAATACTCACTCGTCTACTCACTCAAGGAACATAATGATTTATACTGCCTAAGTCATAAAGATTACTGATGTATTTATTTTTTTACTTATGCACTTTCAAGCTGGTAAAACATCTTGTGGGCCAGTATATGTTTAGTACCAATTGGCAAAACATGAAGAATCATATCAAAGGCTGCCCTGAGTTGCACTGTTTTGTTGTATAGGAAATACTTTTTGACTTAACCGCTGACCTCTGACATCACACAGGTCAAGGGAAAAGGAGAGAGCAAAGTAGAAACCAAGGTTTAACCCTTAATAAAGTAGCTCAAGGACATAGCAGCACAGGGAAATTGGAGGGCAGAGGAAGCGTATCAAAATGATTATTAACTGTAAACAGATGAAGTAATTAGCTTAGCTAACAGTTGTAATACAGGAATATTGGCAGGATGAAGTCAGCGGTTCTTGGCAGGAAATGTTTTATAGAGATGACAACTTCTAACAGAAGTGAAAGAACATCACTCAATTTAGGGCAACTTATAAAACTCCAAAAGGCAAAATTTAGTGTTTCTGGACTTGACACATTTGCCGAGAGTTTTTTTTTTTTTTTTTTTTTTTTAAGTATGACTGTTTCTGTGTGGGGAAGTCTGTGGATTAGGCTCAAAACAAAATGGCAGTGGCTGCCTGCATTTTCCCTTCACATTGCAGAATTTTCCTCTACATTTTGATGTGTACTGGATAAAAACCAATTATTTACTCAATATATATCTTTCTTCTTACTCTCCAAACTTACTCACCCAAATTAATGTGGAACAAATAGCAATTGGCTTTAAAACCTGGTCTTTCTAAGAAAATCCTTAATCGTTGCATAGAAATATATTGCATTGTCTCAGACACTCACATTCAGGAAATGTTTGCTAGACACTCAAATGTCTACTGAGAAATTATTTGTTAACTTACTGTTATTGATATTTTTATAATCTTACTCAAAAGTCATAACTCAGGATAATGAAAAACATTTGGTGCAATAATGATTAAAATCCACAAATGTTCTGTTCCCTGGCTGCAAATACAACACCTATGCAAAATTTTACACATCTACAAAACAAAAGGAAAAGGTTTTTCCTAGTCTATGCCATTAATAAGCACATCTGGAATATAACCCTTAAGCAGTCTTTAATCATAATTTAAAGCTACTTTGCATAAAAATAAGAACATTCCACAACAGTTGTGGAAACACTGAAATAAATTTTCTTCTTCTGGGCTGGACATGATGGCTCATGTCTGTGATCCCAGTACTTTGAGAGGCTGAGGCAGAAGTATCCCTTGAGCCCAGGAGTTTGAGACCAGCCTGAGTAACATAGTGAGACCCCATCTCTATTTAAAAAAAAAAAAAAAAAATCCCTTCTTTTGAATACTTTGTTTATGCAAAAATCCTTTTGCTGTCTTTAGCTATTTTTTAAAATGCAGTGTTCCTGTGATAAGAATTGAACCTGGCATGGAAAACTGATCAAACCAGTAATCCTCAGAAATCGTGACTCCTGAAACTTATGATTAGTTTATACCTAAAATGATTTCCCTGTTTGAAAAATGTGCCTACCATCTCCAGATTTTTTAAAAATAGCCCTTTATCCCAGGAAGGAGAAATTCATTGTATCCCAGAGACCAGCATTACTTCTGTTGCGATATTTTCAGTAATGGAACTCTATTGAGATTACAGACAAGACAAGCCAGAGAGCATTTTAGGAAGCTAATACTTTTTATTTTACTTTCCTCTGGGGACCCTATTGAATAGTTTTTTTCTTTCTTAAGGACCTATCCTTGAATCATAGGTAAAGAAATAATCACAGAATTAGTAACTGACATTAATAATCACAGCTTCACACTATAGTCTTACTGGATTTTTACTCTTTTTCAAGGTTTCCCCAAATGGTTGTCACATTTCTCACACAATCCTGCAGTGTAGATAGACATGTATAGTCATTACTGGTCTGACACAGTGGGACTGAGACCTGCTAGTGCAGTGGTTGGCATCTATGATTAGTGAGGTCCAAGCTCAACCTTCTTTACATTAAACATGCCCTAGCAAGACCTTCAAACCAACTTTATTAAGCTGATGCTAACACACACAAAGTAGTCCTAACAATTCTATGTTATATATACGTAATGCAAAAATAAAGACAAGATCAGGTACAAATGCTGTCAATATCTCAACTTCTTGTCTCCTTTTGAAAAACGTAATTCCTGCCTAGCATTTCCACCAGAATCCCTTGCTCTTGCCAGATTATATGGTTTATATGTGTTCCATTTAACATGTTTTTTAAAAATTTGCTGTAGAGTTTTCCTAGTTGGAGGAAATAATCAGTTTCCATTAAGTTAAACAGTCTTGATACATTTTAAACGAAAATATCTGACAGAGAATAGAAAAACTCAGCTTTGTGGTCTTGTCAGTCACTTAGCTACAGATGGAACTTGAAAAACTAGTTCCTGGTCATTGCTGCTGAGGAGAGCCCTTTATTTCTGCTGTAACAGGACTGACTCAAGATACTCATGAACGTGGAAAACTCCTAAGTGTGTCGTTCTGAGTTCCTGAGAAATTGAACCTACACAGATAACAAGAAAAAGAATGCCACTTAGCCATAACTACCCTTTCTAGATTACCAAGTATTTGTAGGTTTATTGGCAAGATAGCTTAAATTACACATGTATTTCTGGCCTGCAACATCATGTAATAGAAGAGTTGCAGAATTATTTGCAGTTAAGAAAAAAAAAAGATAAGGACTTATTAAAGCTGACATGGACTTCTGTGATTTTTGCACTCCTTACCACACACAAAGGAGGGCATCGTGGTAACACCACCTCTGAGTTTGTATTTCCCGGTTCCATTTAGAATCCACTGGCCTCTTCTACTGCAGACCTGCTGTTTAGTCTGCATCTGAAAATTAAACCCAGAGCTTCAGCTCTTAGCATTAAATACTGAACTTTCTTCCAGCACACACCCTCATCCATGCCTGTATGGTAAGTCTTATTAAACTCAAGACATTTTAAAATTCCATCAGCCTTAGGAGTTAAGTTTGGATATTGGGCTGTCTTCCTCCTCCTTTTTAATCAATTAGCAGAAGTGTACCCAAAGGTGTATATATCACATGCATCATATTGAACCAAATTAAGAGAACAGTGATACGTGCAAACTATATTTCTGGGTTTTAGTGGAGTTTTTTTCAAGCTTAGCTAAAACAATGAAAGAGTTACATTTACCAAATTCCTTTTTTCATGAACAAAAGAAAAACTAAGGCAAAGTAAGTGCACTTTTCCAGTAGTTATAATAAAAATATAGTTTTCCAACTCTGCCCATCCCTTGCCCCGCTCATCAATTTTCTGCCAAGAAAGCTCACATGTTTCAGCCCGGTACCACGCAACCTCACTTGTCTTTGTAAAGTAGCTGCATGATGGCTGGGAGCTGTTCGGTGTTTAGAGGCCTTAGTGGCTGGTGCTCATAAAAATGTCACTGTGCACTTGCACTTTGAAAAGTCCTTTCATATGAACATTCCTGAAGCCCCTTGACCAAAGAGCGGCTGTTTAGCCTTCCCACCCTGCCACTAGACCCTAATGAGATGTGTGCAACTCTTGGCTACAGTTTTCTTCTTATTATTACTTCAAGGCTTCTCTTGGGAGCTACACAAGCTCAAAGGTCCTTTGACCATTAGGTGACAAATGTGACGCAATTTTTTTAAAACATGTCAAGGTACAAGCTATTGTCTATAACACACAGCCTTTTTTTTTTTTTTTTTTTTTTTTTTTTTTTTTTTTTTTTTTTGAGGTCGTCCAGGCTGGAGTGCAGTGGCACCATCTCTGCTCACTGCAAGCTCCGCTTCCCAGGTTCACGCCCTTCTCCTGCCTCAGCCTCCCAAGTAGCTGGGACTACAGGTGCCCGCCACTACACCTGGCTAATTTTTTTGTATTTTTAGTAGAGATGGGGTTTCACTGTGTTAGCCAGGATGGTCTTGATCTCCTGACCTTGTGATCCGCCCACTTCGGCCTCCCAGAGTGCTGGGATTACAGGTGTGAGCCACCGTGCCTGGCCCCAGCCATGTCTTTTAAGTTACTAAAGGTGATTGAAGCTCAGGGGTCCCTACCAACTCCTCAGTTACAGAAACAGGACTCTTTGGGGATGTCAGAGCCAGCTGCTTATTCTCCATGTCACCTGTTTCTGTTCTCTCTTTGCACCACAGAAGCACCCTGTGTTAACTCTGGCCAGACCATGACACTTAGGGGAGCTAAGAATGGGTTTTCCAACCTCATTCCTGACAGGGAAGGTTTTTCTTCTCTTCATTGAATGCACACTTGTGGTACAGAATCCACACATGTAGCCAAAGACCAAGTCACTGGGAAGGTGAGAGCTGAGGTTTGCAGAAGCGGGAAGAGCCACCTGCCCCGCCACATCACCCCTTTGGGAACCATTCCTTCCTTTGAAGGGTGGCCAGCCAGGGCTATGCCAAGAAGAGAGAGCTCTCCACTAACTAGACATTTGAGAAAACCATCATTCTGAGCATGTGAGAGCCACATTGCCTGCAAACCTTTAACAGAGTGAGACTCCCACCCTCTGACATCCTAGTCATGTTCCCAGTACTAACTGATAGTCACTAGTAGAAGAATTCCAAGGTCAGCAGAAAGATGCATTAATAAAACAACTATCCACATTGTGTTAAGAACAGTTAAGGAAACATTATGATCTACCACCATTTTCATTTGAATTGTGTCTAAGGGGTTGGAAGTCAGGAGTTTCAGGAGCTCACCTCAAGCAAAATTTCTGGGAATGTTTTGAAAAGCTGATCACATTCCATCTAGTACAAGGTCTTTGTTAAGTTCACGGCCTGAAAATTCTGTTTCCTTTCGGATTTGAAAGTACCTTGGTTTCCGGATAGTATAGAAAAATCAAACGGTTAGAAATGGAATAATTACAGCTCAATCCAGGAGGTTTGCCAGCTTGACTGTGCTCTATTAATTTGTTAACCGTAAGAAGGAATAAAATATACCTGCTGGCTTTTATGCCATGGTCTGTTTCAGAGTAATCACCTAAGTCCACACCTCATGTCATAATGGGAAGTGAGTCATCTGGGGACAGACGAGGTGTGTATCTGCCTAACGGTTCAGTGACTTTCTGGAATTTAAATATTAAATGAAAGGACAGGGTCACAGGGCAGCTGATCTTTGGCTTGCCTCTCTTTCGTCTGCCCATGGCTTTGATCATGCTACATCCTCCTTTGTGGCCAGGGCTCCACAGAGAATCTCAGGGTCATGGCCTGTTGCCTAGTCAAGAGGTATAAACCTGCTGCTTATATATGTGAAGCCCACAGTTTGGGGGTTGGGAGTTAAAGGGGAGGTAGCCTCATACGTTCCACTTTTCCCACAAAACCCAAAGCAGACTAAACAAAACCGGTGTGAAATCTCATGACTTGATGCTGCCATGGTTATATTTTTCAAGCTGTAATCCATTCATTTGTATGTGTGTTTATTCCCAGGATTTACAGCTCTCTCAGTCTTCAGGGGGAAGGAGAATATTTGAAACCTTTTGCAAAGGGTTTGAAGTATGCAGTGGCCTGTGATTAAAGCCCAGGATAGAGGGAGTGTGTGTGTGCGTGTGTGTGTATGTGCATTCATGTGAGTGGGTGAGTGCCCGTTCATGTGGGGTTTTTTCTCCCATTTGCTGCTTTTACGCAAAAGCGTCACACATGGTAGCATTTAGGAGCCCCTTCACAGCTGAAGTGTTTCAAACACTAATGAATGGAAGTTTGGTCATATAATGCAGACAAGCTTTAAGGCATGCTTTACTGAATGGTGTACTGTGGTGACCTGGGAAAGGAAGAGAGGTATAAATTGTGTCGGTTAGCCACCCAGACAAAATGAAGCCATGTGGAAAATCAAATCTATTAAAGTATGAAGACTGTTATAAGCTGTTTTAAGCTGGCCATTCTTAAAGGGGCTCGGTCTGCTGCAGGAGTAAATGTTTACCTCTTCTCCCAGATCTTTTTCACATGCCGTCTTATGAGACAATGTGCAGCATTTGATAAAAATCATCCTCTCACTTACGACGCTTTTATCGGAAATGTTTATTGTCTCCGCTTTACCACCCATGTCCTGAAAGGTACTGCACATTTGTTAAATAAGCAAAAGGAAAGAGAACTTTGCGGCTCAAGCCGGCTCGCAGAAACCCCAACAAATTCCAGAGCCATAAGGAATCAAAAAAAGGAAAAGGGAAGGAGGAGTTAGATTTATATGAAGAGGGGGCCTTGCAAAAACATATATATTAGATTTTCTCTGCTTGGCTAGCCCACCATCAAATGTTTGGTCCATGCGGATTAGTATTGAGATTGAGCAGTTACGCTGAACTTGGGTCACTGTCTCAAAATGTGCTTTAATAAATACAAGGGGGAGGAAATGGATTTGGGAAGGCTCGTTGTCCGATCTGCCCCTGCTCTCACACTGCCTCTGCACAGTGGTGTAGCGGTCACACGCTGGTGTTGGCACCAAAACCGACCCGACCCAAATCCTGGTCCCACACACCCTGTAATTTTGGGCACATTCCTTGTCTGTGCCTTGGTTTTCTCATCTGTAAAATAGGAATATTAACAGAAGGTGCCTAAGCATCTGGTAAGCACTCTAGAAATACCAGCTATTATTACCAGTATCGGGAGGGTGGGTTCGTTTATGCCTTAAGAACTGATCCCCCTAACTCTATTTTCCTTGTGTGCCGGTGTTTAAAACTGATGAATGGCATGCTGTCGGGAAAAATTTATTCCATTCCTATTTTTTTTCTAATTGGTGAGTAACGGTGCATTGCCCTGACCGTCTCTGGACAGCAAACAATTGAATTTGCTGACCAGTCGCCATGATGTCAAGCCTTAAGTCAACAGTGGCTAATGACCACTCTGGGAAAAAACAACACCTTGATTCCTCAATTACGGTTTAAGAAGCCCTGGCAATGAGGGCTCGCCAGTCATCGTCATCCTCTTTTGAGGCAAGCATAATGTGCTGTGGAAACAGGTTACCTCTGCACTGTTGGCAAGAGCAGCCCACACAGTATAACGATTGAGCGTCATGGCTGTGCCCTTTGTGTGTTCCAGGAGGAAACTGAAGAGACATCCTCACAAGAGTCTGCCGAAGAGGACTAGGGGGCGCCAACGTTCGATTTCTACCTCAGCAGCAGTTGGATCTTTTGAAGGGAGAAGACACTGCAGTGACCACTTATTCTGTATTGCCATGGTCTTTCCACTTTCATCTGGGGTGGGGTGGGGTGGGGCGGGGGAGGGTGGGGGTGGGGTGGGGAGAAATCACATAACCTTAAAAAGGACTATATTAATCACCTTCTTTGTAATCCCTTCACAGTCCCAGGTTTAGTGAAAAACTGCTGTAAACACAGGGGACACAGCTTAACAATGCAACTTTTAATTACTGTTTTCTTTTTTCTTAACCTACTAATAGTTTGTTGATCTGATAAGCAAGAGTGGGCGGGTGAGAAAAACTGAATTGGGTTTAGTCAATCACTGCACTGCATGCAAACAAGAAACGTGTCACACTTGTGATGTCGGGCATTCATATAGGAAGAACGCGGTGTGTAACACTGTGTACGCCTCAAATACCACCCCAACCCACTCCCTGTAGTGAATCCTCTGTTTAGAACACCAAAGATAAGGACTAGATACTACTTTCTCTTTTTCGTATAATCTTGTAGACACTTACTTGATGATTTTTAACTTTTTATTTCTAAATGAGACGAAATGCTGATGTATCCTTTCATTCAGCTTACAAACCAGAAAAGGTTATGTTCATTTTTCAAAAAGGGAAGTAAGCAAACGAATATTGCCAACTTTTCTATTTATGGATATCACACATATCAGCAGGAGTAATAAATTTACTCACAGCACTTGTTTTCAGGACACTTCATTTTTAGGAAATCTACTTCCTACAGAGCCAAATGCCATTTAGCAATCAATAACACTTGTCAGCCTCAGAGCATTTAAGGAACCTAGACAAGTAAAATTATCCTCTTTGTAATTTAATGAAAAGGTACAACAGAATAATGCATGATTAACTCACCTAATTATGAGGTGAGAGGAGCGAAATCTAAATTTCTTTTGCTATAATTATACGTCAATTTAAAAAGCAAAAAAAAAAAAAAAGGGGGGCAGTCTGTCTCTCTCTGTCTCTCTCCCTCTTCCTCTCCCTCTCTCTTTTCATTGTGTATCAGTTTCCATGAAAGACCTAAATACCACTTACCTCAAATTAAGCATATGTGTTACTTCAAGTAATACGTTTTGACATAAGATGGTTGACCGAGGTGCTTTTCTTCGGCTTGAGTTCACCATCTCTTCATTCAAACTGCACTTTTAGCCAGAGATGCAATATATCCCCACTACTCAATACTACCTCTGAATGTTACAATGAATTTACAGTCTAGTACTTATTACATGCTGCTATACACAAGCAATGCAAGAAAAAAACTTACTGGGTAGGTGATTCTAATCATCTGCAGTTCTTTTTGTACACTTAATTACAGTTAAAGAAGCAATCTCCTTACTGTGTTTCAGCATGACTATGTATTTTTCTATGTTTTTTTAATTAAAAATTTTTACAAATACTTGTTTCAGCTTCTCTGCTAGATTTCTACATTAACTTGAAAATGTTTTAACCAAGTCGCTCCTAGGTTCTTAAGGATAATTTTCCTCAATCACACTACACATCACACAAGATTTGACTGTAATGTTTAAATATTACCCTCCAAGTCTGTACCTCAAATGAATTGTTTAAGGAAATGGACTAATTGACTTGCAAAGACCTACCTCCAGACTTCAAAAGAAATGAACTTGTTACTTGCAGCATTCATTTGTTTTTTCAATGTTTGAAATAGTTCAAACTGCAGCTATCCCTAGTCAAAACTATTTTTATAAAAGACGTTTGATAGAAAGGAACACATTTTTACATATTTTTGCAAAATAAGTAAATAATAAATAAAATAAAAGCCAACCTTCAAAGAAACTTGAAGCTTTGTAGGTGAGATGCAACAAGCCCTGCTTTTGCATAATGCAATCAAAAATATGTGTTTTTAAGATTAGTTGAATATAAGAAAATGCTTGACAGATATTTTCATGTATTTTACACAAATGTGATTTTTGTAATATGTCTCAACCAGATTTATTTTAAACGCTTCTTGTGTAGAGTTTTTATGCCTTTCTCTCCTAGTGAGTGTGCTGACTTTTTAACATGGTATTATCAACTGGGCCAGGAGGTAGTTTCTCATGACGGCTTTTGTCAGTATGGCTTTTAGTACTGAAGCCAAATGAAACTCAAAACCGTCTCTCTTCCAGCCGCTTCAGGGAGGTAGTTTCAAAAGCCACATACCTCTCTGAGACTGGCAGATCGCTCACTGTTGTGAATCACCAAAGGAGCTATGGAGAGAATTAAAACTCAACATTACTGTTAACTGTGCATTAAATAAGCAAATAAACAGTGGCTCATAAAAATAAAAGTCGCATTCCATATCTTTGGATGGGCCTTTTAGAAACCTCATTGGCCAGCTCATAAAATTGAAGCAATTGCTCGTGTTGGCCAAACATGGTACACTGAGTGATTTCCATCTCTGGTGAAGTTACACTTTTATTTCCCGTACGTTGTACAATCAAAACACACTACTACCTCTTAAGTCCCAGTATACCTCATTTTTCATACTGAAAAAAAAAAAAAAAAAAAGCTTGTGGCCAATGGAACAGTAAGAACATCATAAAATTTTTATATATATAGTTTATTTTTGTGGGAGATAAATTTTATAGGACTGTTCTTTGCTGTTGTTGGTCACAGCTAAATAAGACTGGACATTTAACTTTTCTACCATTTCTGCAAGTTAGGTATGTTTGCAGGAGAAAAGTATCAAGACGTTTAACTGCAGTTGACTTTCTCCCTGTTCCTTTGAGTGTCTTCTAACTTTATTCCTTGTTCTTCATGTAGAATTGCTGTCTATGATTGTACTTTGAATCGCTTGCTTGTTGAAAATATTTCTCTAGTGGATTATAACTGTCTGTTCTGCACAATAAACATAACAGCCTCTGTGATCCCCATGTGTTTTGATTCCTGCTCTTTGTTACAGTTCCATTAAATGAGTAATAAAGTTTGGTCAAAACAGATCAAGGAGGGAGACACTCACAAGTCATTTTGTTGCACCCCTTGCACACACCTTGGTACACACATACATAAAGTGTGTTTTACATATCATACTCCTTCAATCAACTGCCCTGAGCTCACCTTTCAGATTCTGACATTTAATTCTACAGAGACAATCTTAGAAGAAACATGAAGAATAAGCTGTAGTTCCAAACTATAGAATTTTTACTTCAGGCTAGCATCTACAAAGTTTGTAAGGGAAGTAACTAATGCAACAGTTGTCTTTGAAGTAACATTGAAGAGAGATCTAGAAGTTTGATCAAAAGAATAAGAAATGAAAGCCACGAAGTGTCTCCTAGATAGGAGCCTTTTAACTCTAAAAAGTACTAGCAAAGTCAGAATGATTCTACCAAGTTCAAGGTCAACTTGACACTTAGGTTGCTAATTATGAATATATCCAGGATTTTTAAAAAGCTAAAACTTCTGGTTTGTACTGTCACCATTGTTACTCAAATTTTCTTCATTTAGCTTCTTAAGAGAAATTTGTTTCTAGAAAGAGTTTGCCAATTTTAAGACATCTGCTGTCAGGAAATTTGTTAAATGTATTACTTCATTCCTGAATTCATTCACTTATTCTCACAGTCAGTATTCTGTGAATACCTTACTGAGTTATCCTGAAAAGTGGTTGCATCCCGAAACCCCTGCCAATACCAAGGACAAATCACAGGCCCTCTCACAGAAAGCCTTTATGGTCACCATCAGAGAGGGAGAATGGGTTTCAGCCAATGTAGCATTTCATATGGGAGCGTGGGGAGGGTATGTATCTTTTAATGGGCTGAGGATGCTCAACTCTTTAGTGAATTCAGGAATAGTAAGTGGTGTAGTACTCTAGGCAGAAATAAAAACAGAATTTAGGAATGAATACCCTCCAGCCAGGGGGCATATGATGCAAACTCCAGCTGTAACAAAACTTCAGAGAAGTGAAACATAAGGAGCCCAAGACCAGCACCGTGGCGCACTCCTATAGTTTCAGCTACTCAGAAGGCTAAAGCAGGAGGATCACTTGAGTCTAGGAGTTGGAGGTTGCAGTACACTATGATCACACCTCTGAATAGCCACTGCACTTCAGTCTGAGCAACACAGCAAAACTCAATCTCTCAAGTTAAAAAAAAAAAAAAAAAAAAAAAAAAAAAGCCCAAGAGCAGAGAGAAGACGGCAGATTTGATGCTCTTCTTTTCAAGTTAGTTTTATTTCTGTGAGATGACTTTTTATTGAGCAAGACTAATTTCTAGAGTTAGGTAAGGTCATTCTTGAGAAATTACTCTTCATATCTAGGAATTCTGGCCTAAAAGTGGAAGAAAAATTGAAAAAATCAAAATTATTTTTGAAATACATAATTCAGATAGATAACAACCAGGGGGTCAAAAGGCAACAACAGGGGTCTACACCCCTAATCCGAGTTCGGCCATCTGTAAGACTTGGCAATCCGGTTTCTTCTGAAGTAGGAGGGGAATGGCTGCAGATATGACCCTCTCTCCTCCATCCTCAGCCTATGTATTTGGGACTCCACCTAAGCTGAGCCAGTCATGCCTTGGTTCCTCTGTCATACCAAGACCCAGTTACGGCCCATGGGAAAATGCCTCATGTCAGTGAGCAATACTCCACTTTGTACCTAGTTTGTAGTAGTTAGGCTCTTGTTTTTGCTTTTGAGCCTGAATCAACACCTTGATGATCTGCCTCCACTCCATGAGTAAGTCTATCTCAGCCTTCCCAGGGCCCTAAATTCTTCCCCTGTACTGCCACCAACCCTAAGATTGATCCTTTGTGACCTGTTAGTCCCATCTCCCTTCTATTCAATTACCTATTTTCTCACTTTTGGGTTTTGCTTGTCCTGTGGCTTCCTTAGTCCTAGTTTAAGCATACATTCTTGAGGATGTGAAATAGCAACATTTGAGAATGCTGTGCTGCCAGAACCCAGACTGGGGGGTATCTACCTTGAAAGAAACTTGCTTTGTGAGGAAAATGGTAGACACAGATCTAGCTCTAGTAGTGTGCTGCTGCTGAGAATCTAGAGAGTTCAGAGAAAAGAGGAGACCTTTAACACACTGCCATGTGTGTTTTGAGATCTCCCCAAATCCTGGAGATCTCAAAAGCGTCAATGTCCTCCCAAGTCAGATCACTGACTAATGTCTGCTGTTCCACTGGGCATATTGGTCAGGTTTTAGAGGAATCTAAGGAAGAAGAGCTGCCTTCTAAGTAGTAATGCTCCAAGAGATGCAATGAAACAAAGACAAAGTTAATATTGAAATGCAGATAGTTTAGTCTAGCACAGGCTAGCAGCTCCTGCCCTAGAAATGAATGGCTGTGTTAGCCAGGATCCCTTCAGTTGCACTGGACATAAACCCAATACAGAATGACTTAAGCCAAACAAAACAAAACAAAACAAAATGTGTAGTAGCTGATAAACTAGGAAGTCCAGGATGTGGATCTTTAGGTACGGCTTGATCCAGGGACCCAAGGATGCGGCCAGACCTATAGTCTGTATATAACCTATAGTTCAGCTTTTCTCTATCTTGGCTTCATTCTTGGATAGGTTATGTTCTAGCGATGACAGGGTAGCTGCTGTAAGCCCCACACCCACATCATCTCGATCTAGCAAACTCTGAAGAAAGATCCTTATTTTTTTTTCAATATTTCTAACAAAATCTTGGGGTTGAATACTGTTGGGCCAATTTGGATCTCACGCCAATCACTATAAAATCATTCTGGCCAGAAGTGGGTGGGAGTGGGGAGAAAACAGTGATTGGTCAGATCAGATGTGGGTCACATGTCTGTCCCCGGAGCCGGTCCATAAAGGCGGACCTCAGTAAGTGAGGGGGAAGGAAGAGAGCAGGCCCAGCCCCACGTGAAACACGAAATCAGAGATGCCCCAAAGACAAACCCAAGCCCACAGCCAGGAGAAGGGAAAATAGATACAGGAGAGAGGAAGGATAGCAGCTGCCTGTTACAATGGCACAGCCAACAACTCTCACTTAACACCCAGAAACTGAGGTGAGATAAATGTGAGCAAGGCTGAAAAATGTCACAGACTTTACCATGAATGTGAGTGGAAATCAAATACCCTGAGAATTGTTGGTCTGGCAGTGGACTTTGCAGGAGGATAAAGACACCTCGTTTAGAGGCACTGAGACTTTACTGTTTCTTACCATGAAACAATTTAGCCTATCTTGATTGGGACAAGTAGTGACAACTCTTTTTGCATCATCAGTTTTTTGCTTACAAACCACCTTCACAAATTTTCTTTCTTTTCATCTTCATTACCATGGTGAGTAATAGAGCAGGTATTATTATTATTATATTTATTTTACAGATGGGTTAACTGAGGCTCAGAGAGCCTAAGTGACTGACTTGGGAAGACAGTCAATGGTAAATGGCAAAGCCATAATGTAATCTCAGGTTCCACACTCTCCTCTAGGCTGGTGCATACCCACAGAGTATTGCATGCAATTCCTGTTCAGGATGAACTTTCTTTTGGGTGCACATCCCTAACATAGTTAATCCTAGCTTCCCAAGCTTCAGTCAGATTTTCCAAAGTTATATTTTCAAAGGGAGCACTGAAATAGCAGCACACTCAGTCTCCAAGTCTTCAGTACCCTTCAGTTGGAAAGATTCTGTTGCATTGTGGAACACCTAAACCTAGCTATTCATCTCATTTAGCAGTCTAAGAATATATATCAAGAGACTATGAGCTATATCAGGTTTAGGGGATTCTCTAAATTGCAGCAAGTAAGCTGGCCATAAGACTCAGAACATTCTGCAAGACCAGTAACGTTTAAGGCCCCATTCCTCTACCTTTCGTCTAGTCCCCAAATCTATAGGCTTGTCGAAGTTCCCTGTGGCCTCATCTCTGAAATCAGGCATTAGGTGGGCTGATATATGGTAATTATTTATTACAACAGGATACATTTAGCCATAAAACAATTATGTTTAGCCTAATCCCAGCCAACTTAATCACATCATGAAAAATAAAACCTATATTTCAACCAGCTAATGAAAATGTGAAACTTACCTAAATCCGTAAGATACATCATGCTGTCCATCCAACAATTACAGAAGTCATCTTTACAAGACAAAGGTCTTCAAATATCTCTTGAATGTGTCTGCTTTCTCTTCATCACCGTTGCCACTACTACAGTTCAAGCACCACTACATTTTTATGCTCCGTATGCTCTCACCCCACTTCAATTTTTTCTTTACCCACAGCCAGTGTCATCTTTTGAACAACAGAAATCCAATCACAAATTTTATGGTCTTAGTAAAATTCAAAATCTTTCCTATGGCCCAAATGGCCTGGACAGTCTGACTCCTTCTTCCTTTTTGAGCCCAAGCTGTCTCAGTCTTCCTTACTTTGTGCTCACTTGCCTTAGGGTGGCTTGGAATGCACCTTTCTCCTTCCTATAACCTTGAGCACTTTTTCCTAGGCTCTAGTACCCCCTGTTTGGAATTCTTTTCCTCCTCAGCCTCTCTTTCACTCTGGCAAACCTCCTCCTCAGTCTTCAGATCTCAGTTGAAATGTTTCTCCCTCTAGGGTAGCCTCTCTGCCTTCTCACTCCCAACTCTGACATACAATCAGGTCCTCTAATGCAAGGGTCACCAGACCCCATTACCAAACCATTACCAGTTTTTGGTTTGTAGCCTGTTAAGAACTGGTCTGCACAGCAGGAGGTGAGCGGCAGGCAAGTGAGCATTTCCACCCATGCTTCGCCTTCTGTCAGATCAGCGGTGGCATTAGATTCTCACAGGAGCACAAACCCTATCATGAACTACGCATGCAAGAGATCTAGGCTGTGCGTTCCTTATGAGAATCTAAGATGGAAGAGTTTCATCCAGAAACCATCCTTCACTGCCAACACCCCGATCCATGGAAAAGTTGTCTTCCATGAAACCGGTTGCTAGTGCCGAAAAGGTTGATGACCCTGCCCCGGTGTATATTCTCTCTTTTCATTTGTATAATTTAAGGGATACAAGTGCAATTTTGTCACATGGATATATTGCATAGTGGTGAAGTCTGAACTTTTAGTGTAGCCATCACCTGAATAATGTACATTTTACCCATTAATTTATCATCATCCACTCCCCACCCTTTACAGTCTCCTATGCCTATCATTCCACACTCTATGTTCATGTGTACACTTTAGCTCCCACTTATAAGTGAGAATATGTGGTATTTGACTTCCTGTTTCTGAGTTGTTTCACTTAAAATAATGGCCTCAAGCTCCGTTCATGTTACTGCAAAAGACATGATTTCATTCTTTTTTATGTTTGTATATGTACACTGCATTTTCTTTAATCATCTGTTGATAGACACTTCAGTTGATCCCCTGTTTTTGTGATTGTTGAATACTGAATATATTCAAAAATATATTGAATATATTCTCGTGTAACACCCTAGACTTCTCCCTGGTAACAATTACTGCAGTTGTCATTAACCAATTGTGTGATGTGCCCCTGTGGAGCACGAGAGCAAGTCTGTCTTGCCATCTCTGTCTTTCTAGCACCTGGCACAGTGGTGGAACACAGTTGCTCTTCCAAAACTGCTTGAATGAAATGAACCATACAAAGTTTCCTCTGCACTGAGCAGACAGACTTTTTCTAGCATCCTCTCATCTGGCCTTTTCCTAGAGCCCTCCTGTCCTTTAGCACCCTACTAACCTTCTCTCAGAACTTACTTTCCCTCGCCTGTGCAAGGCTCTGCACTCCAAGCCTCTCTCTGTTGCCACCCCATCACTTCCTCAACACAGCCAATGTAATCTCTCCTCTGCCCCATTTGTATGAGTTCAACTTTCTACCAGCATGTTCATCCTGAAAAAGTATCTGCTAAACAAATGAATTGACAACGGATGCTCCATAGACAAACACCTAACGCAGTGTCTCAGATATAGTGTGCCCTGGGAACAGACTGGTTGCTCTGAATTACTCGGCATCTATTTTACCTCTGCTAACAGAACTTTTTTTTCTTCAGGAGATTTCTCTCCTTACTCTCAGCCTATGAGATTCAGCTGGAGCTGACATCCAATCCCTGGTGGCAGAGGAGGGTATGCGACTTAGTTCAGGCCAGTGGATATACTTTGACCCTCTGATTGGTTCAAGCAGAGGCACACAACTCAGGGTAAACCCATGATGTTTAATGTCAGTACTTTTCTGGGACTGGTAGGAAAGTCAGCCCTTCTCACTCTGGTAGACTTGAAGCTGGTAGACTGCATGCCTGTGGCTTCTGAAGGAAGGGTGGTGAGGAGGAAGACATTTGGCCACAGCATGGGATGGGCTTGTTGGACAATGAATCCAGCACAGAGAAAAGCAGAGACAAGATTTGGAGACAGACAAAGTGTTGAAGACATAATTTGAGCCACCGGATTTCTTTGTGCCTGGAGGTTTTCAGTTACATGAGCTAACAAAGTTCCTTCTTTTCTTGAAGTTTGTCGGATTTGGGGTTCTCTCACTTTCACCCAGAAGAATCCTGATGTTGCTGTAAACTAAATAATCAATAACTACAGGAATGCAGTGAAAGTCGACAAAAATCACCTTCAGAAGACCCCATTCTAGCCATGGTTCTACAACTCTCAGAGGCTGAGACCTTGGACAAAGCTCTGAGTTCCCATTTCCTTATCTTTAGACTGAGCATCGTGGTTGACCTTTATCTCTTTATCTATAGACTGACCTTTAATATTGTTTCTAGGTTTAAAATTCTTTAATTCTGTGATACTAAGATGTCCACAAAGCTTAAACACAACAGAACTAGTTCATAGAGGTGAGAATTTAGATTAAGAGCCTATAGAGGAAATAGTACTGAATCAGGGGACACCTTTCATGCATCTGCCATATCTCACGTGTTCACAGCTTCCTAGTGTATTTCCAAGTTAGAGAAATGAGGAAACTCCTGGGGTGATAACAGAACCTACTGAAATTTGAAACCCACAAATAACAAAATAGCAACCCCACAGGCAGCAGTGGAGTTTCATGAGAGAGCTTGTTTATTTCTTTATGTGTGTGTGTATACATATATATACACATATACACACACACACACGTATATGTGTATGCATGTATCATATATATGCATATATATATCACTTTAAGTTACATAGATGCAAGATATGTCTTTTCTTAAATTAAGATAATATAAAGTCATTCATAATTAACCATATATAGTAATAATAATAATAACAGTGGTAACAATTAAAAATCGTAGCCAGAGGCTAGTAAAGAAAGCAGAGCTAGTGAAGAAAGTAAATGAAACATCATCTATCATGGCACATGGGATCAACGTAAGAAAATGTGCTATTATTCTGGTCATAATGGAAAACATGACATAGATTTGTAACTGACATGGTTTCAGCTTTTAACCAAATATTTCTCTGGAACTCCATTTGAATCAAAAAGACATTCTGCATAGAAGTATTCTTCCTATAGAAGGAACAACTGCCATATGGAAATGGACATTAAGCCAGAGTCTAATCTTACATCAGTCAATGAAAATCCTCCTACAATCATTATTAATAGCATCCTGATTTATGCATTTTCCTTTAGAGTTATGTTAACTGAAAATCTAGCTTCACACGTAAAACCATCAAACTAGAATCATTCTCTATTTCTTCTTACTATTCATTTGTATATCCTTGAGGTCATTCCAATGAATTCTTTTCTATTTAACTTGTTATTCCTGAGCCTGTCACATAACCTGAAATAAAAAAATGAAATCTTGACCAATTTCCCAATGGTCACAGACAACCATACCTCCTTAAACAATTATCTTTCAACTAGCCTCAGATTAAAATTTTAGAACCACTTTTAAAATTTCTTTTCGTGCCTGTGTCCTAAATGGTATTACCTAGGTTTTCTTTTAGGGTTTTTATGGTCTTAGGTCTTATGTTTAAGTCTTTAATTCATCTTGAGTTAATTTTTGTATAAGGTATAAGGAAAGGGTCCAGTTTCAGTTTTCTGCATATGGCTAACCAGTTTTCCCAACACCATTTGTTAAAAAGGGAATCCTTCCTTTCCCCATTGCTTGTTTTTCTCATGTTTATCACAGATCAGATGATTGTAGATGTATGGCGTTATATCTGAGTCCTCTGTTCTGTTCCATTGTTCTATATATCTGTTTTGGTACCAGTGCTGTGCTGTTTTGGTTACTGTAGCCTTGCAGTATAGTTTGAAGCCAGGTAGCATGATGCCTCCAGCTTTGTTCTTTTTGCTTAGGATTGTCTTGGCTATATGGGCTCTTTTTTTTAGTTCCATATGAAATTTAAAGTAGCTTTTTCTAATTCTGTGAAGAAAGTCAATGGTAGTTTGATGGGGATAGCATGGAATCTATAAATTACTTTGGGCATTATGGCCATTTTCATAATATTGATTCTTCCTATCTATGAGCATGGAATGTTTTTCCATTAGTTTGTTTCTTCTCTTATTTCCTTGAGCAGTAGTTTGCAGTTCTCCTTGGAGAGGTCCTTCACATCCCTTGTAAGTTGTATTCCTAAGTATTTTATTCTCTTTTTAGCAATTGTGAATGGGAGTTCACTCATGATTTGGCTCTCTGTCTATTATTGGCATATAGAAATGCTTGTGATTTTTGCACATTGATTTTATATCCTGAGACTTTGCTGAAGTTGCTTATCAGCTTAAGGAGATTTTGGGCTGAGACGTTGGTGTTTTCTAAATATGCAATCATGTCATTAAACACCAAAAGCAATGGCAACCAAAGCCAAAACTGACAAATGTGATCTACTTAAACTAAAGAACTTATGTACAGCAAAAGAAACTATCATCAGAGTGAACAGGCAACCTACAGAATGGGAGAAAATTTTTGTAATCTATCCATCTGACAAAGGGCTAATATCCAGAATCTACAAGGAACTAAAACAAATTTACAAGAAACAAACAACCCCATCAAAAAGTGGGCAAAGGTAGGAACAGACACTTCTCAAAAGAAGACACTTATGCAGCCAACAAACAAATGAAGAAAAGCTCATCATCACTGGTCATTAGAGAAATGCAAATCAAAACCACAATGAGATACCATCTCATGCCAGTTAGAATGGCTATCATTAAAAAGTCAGGAAACAACAGATGCTGGAGAGAATGTGGAGAAATAGGAACACTTTTACACTGTTGGTGGGAGTGTAAATTAGTTCAACAATTATGGAAGACAGCACGGCAATTCCTCAAGGATCTGGAACCAGAAATACCATCTGACTCAGCAATACCATTACTGGGTATATACCCAAAGGATTATAAATCATTCTACTATAAAGACACATGCACATGTATGTTTATTGCAGCACTGTTCACAATAGCAAAGACTTGGAACCAACCCAAATGCCCATCAATGATAGACTCGATAAAGAAAACGTGGCACATATATACCACAGAATACTATGCAGCCACAAAAAAGGGTGAGTTCATGTCCTTTGCAGGGACATGGATGAAGCTGGAAACCATCATTCTCAGCAAACTTACACGGGAACAGAAAACCAAACACCACATGTTCTCATTCATAAGTGGGAGTTGAACAATGAGAACACGTGGATGCAGGGAGGGGAACATCACACACTGGGGCCTGTCAGTGGGTGGGAGGCTGAAGAAGGGATAGCATTAGGAGGAATATCTAATGTAGATGATGGGTTGATGGGTGCAGCAAACCACCATGGCACGTATATACCTATGTAACAAACCTCCATGTTCTGCAAATGTATCCCAGAACTTAAAATTATTTCTTTTAAAAAAAAATTATTTCTTTTAAAGTTTTTCGTATCATTTGTGAGGGCAGTCAGTGCATATTAGCTATGGTCCAATGAAGAGAGATAGGAAAAGCATGGAGGAGGTCGAGCATGGTGGCTCATGCCTGTAATCCTAGCAATTTGGGAGGCTGAGGCAGGCGGATCACCTGAGGTCAGGAGTTCGAGACCAGGCTGGCCAACATGGTGAAACCCCATCTCTATTAAAAATACAAAAATTAACCAGGCCTAGTGGTGCATATCTGTAATCCCAGCTGCTCAGGAGGCTGAGGCAGGAGAATCAATTGAACCTGGGAGGTGGAGGTTGCAGTGAGCCGAGGTCATCATTGCACTCCAGCCTGGGCTACAGAATGAGACTCTGTTCAAAAAAAAAAAAAAAAAAAAAAAAAGGCATGGAGAAGCTGTGATGCTTCCTATGGCCTCTCCTGCCCCATTGGAGAGGGTAGTGGATGGGAGGGGAATGGAACTGTATTGAAAACATTTTTCAATGTGGTCTTTGTTAACTATTATTCAAAGGCTCTGAAGAAATAAGAAAATGTAACAACTTTCCCTCACCTATTTGTCAAGCCATAAATAAGAGGCTAGGTTATAGCATGTGGCACCAACCGTTCTGAAATCATTTTACTTTCTTCTTTCATAAGGGTGTAAAAGTATATGGTGCATTCTCAATTTACTTAGGAAATGGCTGGAGGAAAAGAGCTTAGGAAATATTCATTTCCTATGGAACACAGGAAATCTGCATAACCTTCTCTCTATCTCTTTCCTTTTAACATTTGGGTTTAAGCCAATATTTTTTAACTCATTAGCCTTTAACTGAGCAGTTATTTAACACATCTGAGCGTTGTTTAGATTCTTACTTTTCACATAATCAGTGTATGCAAACTAAAGTGCAACTGTACACAGTGACAGTGGCTTTCATTAATTCATTCCACATGTTTACTGAGCACCTACTATGTTCCAGGCACTATGCCATGTATTGGAACTACCAAGACAAATAGTCCAATCTCTGCACTCATGGAGAATAAAGTCCAGCAGGAGAAACTGAAAACAAATGTCATACTTGAAGGGATAGATACTCCATCTCCATAAAGTGATTCTTTCATGTTGCATGCCTATAACAAAGCATCTCATGTACCCTGTAAATATATACACCTACTATGTACCCACAATAATTCAAAATAAAAAAATTTAAAGGAAGCAAACAGCAGTGATAATAGAGTATATGAAGGGAAATACCAGAGGGATGCACCCGGAGCTGTGGGAGGTACAGCATCCCCATTTAGGGGGCGCCATTGTTGAGAATGGCATCTCTAAGGAGGGCACAGCTAAACTGAACCTGAAAGATGAGAAGGAGTTTAGCCAAGCAAAAAGGAAAAGGGAAGTGGAGGATGCTCCCAATAGATCCATAATATAGTCTACACACCAGCACCATGCAAACAAAATAATTGTGCTAAAAAGATTTTTTAAAACAACTATCCATGTTTAAATTACATCACTGTAATGACTGAAGAATGAGTTGCCGTGGTATCTGATTCTGTGTGCTCTTGAACAACTAATTGGTGGATGACAATGTGCCAGCACAACTCCGGGCACAGACAGAGTGGAGTGGATCAGAGCTGAGGCTCAGAAATGACTCTGTCAGAAGCCATTTCATGTTGTGAAAATCTCATGAATTTCCTGAAACGAAGGTCATTTATACTCCAGATGAACAGACAGGAAGATAAATGTAGGGAGAAGGGTGGAGGGAAAGCAAGCAGAGGACACCAACAGATGTTTCCAAAAAAGTGTATACATAACTTTTCCTTCACTTTCTATAGCTCCTGTTGCAACAAATCCTGTTGACAAGCACTGTTGCAGTTCTACAAGAATGCCCTAATAAATATAAATGATAGTCTTAAAAGTATTGTATGATGCTTTTTCCTTGCATTTTAAGGACATGAATAGGCATATCAAATTCATATCTGTTAGGATTGATAAGTAGAATTTATCCAATTGAGTTTATGTTACTAAATATTTATATTTTTGGATTGAGTTTTTCTCTTTTTTTAGGCTAAATCCAGATGTTTTCAATTCATGCAAGATGACAACAGAGATGTAATACATTCTTCAATAATCCATATAAAGCTTAGCACAATGCCTGGCATGTAATAAGTGTTCGATGCTTAATAAATGTTAGCTATTATTATTGTTGATATGACCTCTTTACAGAAAATAAATAGAAAATGTTTTCTGAGACATGTACACTCTTTTAAAATCAAGCACATGATGAAGAAAGCAAGTAGTTCACAAAATCTTATAACGAAAAACAACAGTGACTTGCTTCCTCCTGCCCATAGCCTCTCTTCTTATTCCTCAGATACAATTAATTGCCTTTCATTTTCTCAGCTGTTCTTTCAGGTATTTGCTTTCCTATTTTTAAATTATAGACATATATCTTTTTATTGATTAACTCATTCCAGGTGTTATCAATTGACATCTTTTCATGGCAGATGAGGATTTAGGTCTCTTGCATCATTTCCTTTAGTCACTCACTCAGGAAATAACAATAACTACTGTTATTATTTTGAGGCAGGGTCTCTCTCTGCGGCTGCAGCGCAGTGGCATGATCAGTCTTGGCTCACTGCAACCTCCACCTCCTGGGCTCAAGCCAACCTCCCACGTCAGCCTCCCAAGTAGCTGGAACTATACAGGAACATGCAACTATACCAGGCTAATTTTTTGTATTTTTTGTAGAGACAAGGTCTCCCTATGTTGCCCAGGCTGGTCTCAAACACCTGAGCTCAAAAGATCTGCCCACCTCAGCCTCCCAAAGTGCTAGGATTACAGGCCTGATCCACTATGCCTGGCCAACTCAACAAATAATTATTGAACACCTAGAGTGCCAAGAATTACATAGGCACTGAGGATACCACAGTGAACAAAACTGACAAAAACTCCTTGCCTGCAAGAAGTTTACATTCTAATGGGGAAAAGAGACATTAAATATGTCAGCGGGTTACATGTTCAATGGAGAAAAATTTAGTTGGCGACCAGAATATGGAACACTGGCTAGAGAGGACTACAGTTTTAATACTTTGGTCATGAAATGCCTCTCTGAGAGGTTGATATTTGACCAGACTCTAACTTTGGGAATTTTCTATTGTTGTTTCTTTGATAGTTTCTTTGCCTTCATTTTCTCTGTTCTACCTTTTTGGATACCCTATTAATCAAATGTTGAACTTCCTGGTTTAATCCTCTACAATGCTTGGATTTTCTTTTCTACCTTTCTCTGTCTTTGACTTTTTGTTCTATTCTCTGGGAGATTTTCTTGATTTTTCTCTTTTTAACTATTCATACAACAAGTATGTGGAGGTCTTTTTTCTTGAGACTCTTCAGTTGTCCTGGAAAGTCACCTCTGAATTCCAGGCTTGGGACAGAAACCACGACGTTGACGTTTTATGTACAAATAAATAGATGGGCGGCGGGCGCGGTGGCTCACGCCTGTAATCCCAGCACTTTGGGAGGCCGAGGCAGGTGGATCATAAGGATCGAGACCACGGTGAAACCCCGTCTCTATTAAAAATACAAAACATTAGCCGGGCGAGGTGGTGGCACCTGTAGTCCCAGCTACTCGGGAGGCTGAGGCAGGAGAACAGCGTGAACCCGGGAGGCGGAGCTTGCAGTGAGCGGAGATCTGGCCACTGCGCTCCAACCTGGGCGACAGACAGAGCGAGACTCCATCTCAAAAAAAAAAAAAAAGAAAAGAAATAGATGAAAGTCAAGAGATCCATGTAATCCCTCTGTTTTTAGACCTACACCCAAATCCCATCCACTACTGTACCTGGAATTCCAGAATCCTAAATCTTCCTGGTATTCCTCTGGACACATCTGATTGATTTACTTTTTTCTTTATCTTCATCTGTGGGCAAAGAGGCAGCCTCCTCTGGTCTGCTAACTTTGTGCTTCAGAAATGTGTGGAAAATTCTTATTTGCTACGGACTCCTATCCTATTCTCTTCTTTTTCTATAAATATATGGAGTACAAGCGTGATATGGTTTGGCTGTGTCCCCACCCAAATCTCACCTTGAATTGTAATAATCCCTACATGTCAAGGACAGGGCCAGGTGGAGATAGTGGCATCATGGGGGCGTTCCCCCAAACTGTTCTTGTGGTAGTGAATAAGTCTCATGAGATCTCACGGTTTTGTAAATTAAAGCTCCCCTGCACAAGCTCTCTTGTCTGCCTCCATGCAAGATGTGACTTTGCTCCTCCTTTGCCTTCTGCCATGATTGTGAGGCTTCCCCAGCCACGTGGAACTGTGAGTCAATTAAACCTGTTTTCTTTATAAACGGCCAGTCTCTGGTATGTCTGGTATGTCTTTATTAGCAGCGTGAGAACAGACTAATACAAAGTGTAATTGTGTTACATGTGTAGATTGAGTACTGGTGTACTCAAGGCTTTTAGGGTATCTCCCATCTGAATAACGTACATTTACCCATTAGGTAATTTGTTTTTGTTTTTGTTTTTGTTTTTTGTTTGTTTTTTTTTTTTTTGAGACAGAGTCTTGCTCAGTCGCCCAGGCTGGAGTGCAGTGGCACGGTCTCGACTCACTGCAACCTCTGTCTCCTGGGTTCACACAATTCTCCCACCTCAGCCTCCCAACTAGCTGGGATTATAGGCACATGCCACCATTCCTGGCTAATTTTTGTATTTTCAGTAGAGACAGGGTTTCGCCATGTTGGCCAGGCTGGTCTCGAAATCCTGGCCTTAAATGATCCGCCCACTTCAGCTTCCCGAAGTGCTGGGATTACAGGCATGAGCCACCGTGCCCAGCCATCATTGGGTAATTTCTTATCATCCACCTCCCTCCCAGCCCTTCATCTTTCTGAGTCTCCAATGTCTATCATTCCACATTCTATGTCCATGTGTACACATTATTTAGCTTCCACTTACAAGTGAGAACATGCAGTATTTGTCTTTCTGTGACTGTGTTGTTTCACTTACAATAATGGCCTCAAGTTCCATTCATGTTGCTGCAGAAGACGTGATTTCATTCTTTTGATGACTGAATAGTATTCCATTGTGTATGTACACCACATTTTCTTATCCGATCATCTGTTGATGGGAAATTAGGTTGATTCCATATCTTCGCTATTGTGAATAGTGCTGTGATAAACATATGGATACAGGTATCTTTTTGATATAATGGTTTCTTGTAATCAATATAATGAGATTATATTGATATTGAAATATAATGAGTAGATACCCAGTAGTGGGATTGCTGGATCAAATGGTTGTTTTTTCTAGCAATTTGAGAAATCTCCAAACTGCTTTTCACAGAGGTTGTATTAATTTACATTCTTACCTACAGTGTATGTGAGTTTCCATTTCTCTGCACCCACACCAAAATGTTAATTTTTGTCATTTTAATAATAGTCATTCTGACTGGTATAGGATGATATTTCATTGTGGTTTCAATTTGCATTTCTCTGATGATTAGTGATGTTAAATATTGTTTCATATGCCTGTTGGCCATTTGTATGTCTTCCCTTGAAAAAATAAAAAGACTATGTCCTTTGCCCACTGTTTTCTTTTTTTAAAATTGTTATATTTTTAGTAGAGAAGGGGAGTTTTGCCACTTTGTCCAGGTTGGTCTCAAACTCCTGACCTCAAGTTATCCACCCACCTCGGCCTCTCAAAGTGTTGGGATTACAGGAGTGAGCCACTACGCCCACCCGTTGCCCACATTTTAATGGGATTATTTTTGTTCTCATGAATCTGTATCATTTGTATGCCTTTGCTATAATTGTAATGAGGTTTAGGGAAAAAGGGAAAATTAATGTATTGGTTCATCTGCTCTCTATTATTGGATATCCATGTACAATTTTAAAAAGCATTTGTTGATTGCTATAATTCCCATCATATACACAGGTATATGTACATTTCCCCATATATTTATCTAATATACATATTACATATGTTATATGTGTGTGTGTGTATTATGTGTGTGTGTGCAAGTATGTCTGTATAATCTTTTTTCCATCATTCCACTCTTTTGGAGGTAAGATATGTAAACTCAAGAAATATCATTAATCTCAAATACACAAAGTTCTATAACTATGTTTCAAAGTGAAAGTTCATGGTACATGTTAGGACCTGCAAAATGGCTGGAGTAGAGATTTGTTTTAGGGAGAAGAAACTAATTACAGAAGATGCTGGAGAGAAATTTTTTTTTTAATGGAGACTGACCCTGAAAGTAAAGTTAAGCAGTTTGAAATTTATTCTACGATCTGTTGAGAACCACTGAATGAGTTGAACAGAGAATACTATAATCAGATTTATATTTTAGAAAATTCACTGGCTACAGCAGAAAGAATTTAGTAGGGGGCAAAACTGAGATGGATCAATTAGCAGGTGATTGCAATGACAGTAGAGACAGAGAGCACTGGGTCAATTTGAGAGATATTTGGGAAATAGAGTTGATGAGTCTTGATGTTTGTTAGAAGTGGGAGTGGGAGTGGAAAGAGGACTCCAGGATGGTTCCTGGTTCTGACCTAAGCAGGCAAGTTCTGGTGCCATTCACTAGGATAGGAAGGATAGAAAAAGTGGGTTAAGAAGAAGCTAATGTGGGGAGAGGGCAGAGATCAGAAGCCAACTACACATGCTAAGGCCACAGCCAACTACAGACCTCACTGTGAAGGGAAGAGCAATCTCCTCTGAATGTAGATTGAAGCACTGATTCATATCTCCTGAAGAACACTGACTAGAGAGAGTGATTTGAGGACCAAAGTGGGAATGTGACTGTCTATTACTTAAGAGTCCACAGAAAAAATACCACATTTGCCAGAATTTGCATCCAGTGACAGAGAAAGTTTACTTCCATTGAATAAATTCAAAATTGTATTTTTGTTACATCCCATGCATAATGGATTGAAGATACTAATTATGGCAATATAAAATTCTGTACTCTTCCAATTGAAAATACACATTCTCTCCAAGCACACATAAAACATTTATCAAAACTGACCACATAACCAGGTCACAAAGGACAGCTCAAAATTTTTCAAAAATGTAATCTCATAGAGATTACATTTGTAAAGCAAATTATCCCTAAATTAGACACCAACAATAACAATATGGAAAAGAAGATATATTTTGATTAAATGCACCTCCAAATAATTTATGGGTTAAAGAGGAAATGATAATGGAAATTACAAAATTTTTAGACCTAAACAAGCACAAAAGCCCTACATATTAAAATGTATGGGGTATAGCTAAAGTGGTCTTTAGATATTATTTTACAACCTCAAATGTTTCTTTAAAGGGATACTGAAAACAAGCATTTGCTTTAAGAAAATACATTAAGTCATTGAAGGAAACTAGATACCAATGTTAAGAACTTGTCATTTTTCATATATACAAAACGTTATTGGGTAAACAAATAAACTCTTGTTTGCCCCAAGTAAAATTTATTTCAGCCAAGTAATAAAAATGCTAATTTCATCTACTCTGTCCTTTTTGTCTTTTTGTTTCCGTTTATTTATTTATTTATTTATTTATTTTAAGACAGGGTCTCACTCTCTCATCCATGCTGGAATGTAGTGGTGCAACCATGGCTCAATTTAGCCTCGACCTCCTGGGTTCAAGTGATCCTCCTGCCTCAGCCTCCCTAGTAGCAGGGGCTACAGACATGCACCACCATCCTTGGCTAATTTTTAAATTTTTTGTACAGATAGGGTCTCACCAAGTTGCCCAGGCTGGTCTCGAACTTTTTGGCTCAAGCAATTTTCCCACTATGGTGGAATGGTAGATATTTGGCTTTCTCATATATATTATGTATATATAATATCTGTATGTAATGCAATAGGATTCCGTGTGTGTGTGTGTGTCTGCACATAATAAAGTTCTACTTGTTCAAGTTTTCTCTAAATAGAAAACAGCTCTGAGAGAAGCAAGAGTTGAAGGATGAATAAGAACAGGGGCCCGAGGTTCAGACAGAACTGAATTCTATCTCCACTTTACCTTGTATTAGTTGGGCAACTTGCGCACATCTTTGTAACCTCTGAACACTTCACTTTCTTTCTCTGTAAATTGTAGATGCTGGAGCCCGGGTACCAGCCGTAGATGAGCATTGTGATGAATACCAGTCACTGTATATGGAGTGCTCACCTTGCTGCCTAGCAGTGGCAACAATCACTACACAGTAGGTACTGGAACTAGAAAAGGAATAATACTTTATGGTAGAAGGGAACTTTTAATTTTGACAAGCATTTCAGGGTACATTTTTCACTTGGCTTTTGATATTCATAGCTGGTAGGTTTGATTAGGCCTTATTCTCATTTTACAGTAGGGCAGCTAAGTCCCAGAGAGCTTAAGTGCTTTGTCTAAAATTGCAAAGCTAGTTAGTGACTGTCTGGTTTTGGAACCTGATTTCCCGACTCCCCGAGCGTAGTTCTTCCTATGATATGTTTCAGTAGAAGTGCTACTTAGAGATCTCCTGTAAGGGACCTCCATTCTAAGCAGCTTAAGTAGGACCCAGATTCACTTATTTATCTTTTAAGGCAGTAGAAGAATCAATACTCTATAAAAATGTGGACTAAAAGCTGTCTTAGAACAAAAAGACCTGTAAAATTTGTGCACACTTGAAAAAAAAAATTAATTTATAATTTACATAAAAATTGACCCTTTCTAGTGTACAATTTTGTAAGTGTTAACAGACAACTGCAGTCATGAGAGCATCACGACAATCAAAACAGAGCAGCTCCGTCACCCCACAAATGCCTCTGTATCACTCTGTACTTAGCTTCTTCTCTTAATCCCAGTTACTGGCAATCACTGGTCTGTTTTCTGTCCCTATAATTTGTTCTTCTCCAGAAAGTCATAAAATGGCATACAGTATGTAGCCTTTTGATTTTGAGTCTGGCTTATCATTATACACTGGAAATTCATCCATGTTGTTGAATTCACTTATGGGCTGTCGGTTTTGATTCCTGAGTAGTATTCCATCAGATGAATGTACCACTATTTGCTTTTTTAAAAATTTATTTTAATTTATTTTTATTATACTTTAAGTTCTAGGATACATGTGCACAACGTGCAGGTTTGTTACATATGTATACATGTGCCATGTTGGTGTGCTGCACCCATTAACTCGTCATTTACATTAGGTATATCTCCTAATGCCATCCCTCCCCACTTCCCCCACCCCACGACAGGCCCCGGTGTGTGATGTTCCCCTTCCTGTGTCCAAGTGTTCTCATTGTTCAATTCCCACCTATGAGTGAGAACATGCGGTGTTTGGTTTTCTGTCCTTGTGACAGTTTGCTCAGAATGATGGTTTCCAGCTTCATCCATGTCCCTGCAAAGGACAAGAACTCATCCGTTTTATAGCTGCATAGTATTCCATGGTGTGTATGTGCCACATTTTCTTTATCCAGTCTATCACTGATGGACATTTGGGTTGGTTCCAATTCTTTGCTATTGTGAATAGTGCCACAATAAACATACATGTGCATGTATCTTTATAGCAGCATGATTTATAATCTTTTGGGTATATACCCAGTAATGGGATGGTTGAGTCAAATGGTATTTCTAGTTCTAGATTCTTGAGGAATTGCTACATTGTCTTCCACAATGGTTGAACTAGTTTACAGTCCCCCCAACAGTGTAAGAGTGTTCCTATTTCTCCACATACATTCCCCCCTTAAGAGATATTCGGATTGTTTCCAGATTTTGGTGATTACAAATAAAGCCACTGTAAACATGTGCACATAAGTTTTCCCATGAACATAAATTTTCATGTCTCTTGGGTAAATACCTAGAAGTAGAATTGCTTGCTCTATGATACACCTTTCAAAGAACCATCAGACTGTTTTCCAAAGTAGCAAGACATTTGCATTCCCACCAGCGATGTGTGAGAGTTCTGGTTCCTCTAATTCTTGCAAGCACTCGGTATTATCATGATTTTTTTTTTGTTTTTAATTTTTGGGGTTTTTTTTAGCCATTCTAATTGATGTTAAGTAATATTGTGTTTCACTAGAGATATTTTGTAATGATAATAACCTAAGGATCCCTGTTCAAACAAATAGCCATTCTAATTGATAGGGGAAATGTAAACAGTCCCTAATCAATAATTTTGCTAGTTGTTTTTCTTTCTTACCCAGTTGGGCATGTAACTTAAATATACATATGAGGGCACAAACACACAAAAATCTAAATCTCACTATTTTGGCAAATGTTATTCTTTTGCACCATCAGAAATGACTTTTTTTTTTTTCTAGGGATTGAGGAATAGTATGTGTTCATCTACACTTTTCCAACAAGGAATATATAAATACTTGTATGGCATGGTAAGCAGAATAATGGCCACCAAAGATGTCCACATCCTAATGTATAGAGCCTGTGAATATGTGACAATAGGTAGCAAGAGGGAATTAATACTGCAGATGGAACTATGTTTGCTACTCAGCAGACCTTGGGATGGGAAGAGTGTCATGGATTATCCAGGTGGGGCAATGCAATCACAAGAGGTCTTCTGAAAATGAAACAGGGAGGCAGGAGAGTCAGTGTCAGAGTGATGCAGCACGAGAAAGACCCAATGCTTCTAGAAGCCACAGGATGAAAGGAAACAGATTCTCCCCTAAAGCCTTCAGAAGGAACACAGTTCCACTGATACCACGATTTTAGCTCGGTGAGACCTGTTAATATTTTTGACTTCTGACTTCCATAAACTCAAGAGAATAAATTTGTGTTATTTGAAGCCACTGAGTTTATGGTAATTTGTTACAGCAGCAATTGGACACTCATACTGTTCATACTTACTTTACCTTACAAGGAAAAAGGCTAGGTGGGCACCAACTGGACTAATTTCTGAAAGGTCTTCCTTCCCATAAGCCCACAGAAGCAATATTAACTGCTTTTATTATTAACACAAACAATATTAAATGTTTGTGATACCTGCCTTTGTTGTGGCTCCTCAGCATACAGCCCTGGGACATCTTCTTATCCCTTTCCCCTTCTTTCTCTCCCTGGAGCTTCACCCACACTCATGGCTTTAGATACTATCTGTGTATGTTTAGATACTTTATGTGTATGGATGATTCACACGTTTGTGTCTCTCACTTAGCCCTCCTTTCAGAGCTCCATTCCAGAATATCTCCATGTGGATATTCACTGAGATCTCAAGCATAACGTGTCCAAAGTGGAACTCTTGATTTTCTATCTCCAACCTCCATCCTCACATCCCTAGGCTGCCTTTCCCTGGATGTCCCCAATTTCTTAAGAAAGAAACTAGTCAAAAACAATTGACACCTTTCCTCTACATCCAATTACCAAGTCTTGTCAAGTCTGTCTTCAAATACATCTCTAATCTATCCAGTTCTCTCCATTTGTCATCGTCACCTTAGTCCGAGCTAGCCTCATCTCCTCCCTGACTGACTGAGACAGCCTCCTAATACCCTGTTACCCCTGGTGCTCCTTTCCACTTCATTCTCCACACTGCAGCCAGAGTGATCTGAGCATTCCAACCTCCTTCTGACCTCAGGGCCTTCATACAAACTATTCCTTCTGCTTTGAACATGTTTCTCCCAACTTTTCATGTGACTCTTCATCCTTCAGGCTTCATTTGTTAGATAGATCTCCCCTGACAAGTAATTCTTATATCCTGTTATTTTTTTTCATAGTTCTTATCAAAATCTATAACAATATTTGCACTTGTTTAATTTCTGTAACACTTAGTAGTGTGTAAGCTCCTTGGGCAGACACCACATCAAGTATATCTGTCTCTGTATTGTGAGTCCCAGGCCCATTACCCGACACATAGTAGATGCTCAATAATGTTTGAGGAAGGAAGATGAATTTCAGTAAAGGAAATAGTATTTATTAAGATCTCCTATTCTATCCCCTCCTGGAGATTATTTCTTTCTCTGTCTTCCACCTGGCTATCTTTGCCATTTATGCCTTTTCCCTAGGCAGTGTCATATGCTCTGAAATCTTCCTGCAGCATCAAAACACCTGTCCTATGTCACATTCCCACTGGGACTCTGCCCTCTTCTGGTCAATATGGGAACTGATTTTTTTTTTTTTATTTTTTTCCCCTGATGCTATTTTAATGGATGATTAAGGGCTACTCTATTTTCCTTCTTAGTCAGTATTTCTATCTTAATTGGCAGTTTCTGGAAAAACAAGAACTAGCCCCAAAGTAAAGACTTCAATCTATTTCTGTTTAGTGATATGTATATAAATCAAGTCCATTACTAAATTCATGAGGGATGAATCCATGTATACAACCATGGCAGTCTTCATTCATGAATTCAACACCTATTTTTTGACTACCTATCGTTAAAAGAAAAACTTCAGCTGAATTAAATTTAAAGGAGTCTAATTGGGCAATGAACAGTTCATAAATCGGGCAGCCCCCAAAATCACAGCAGATTCAGAGATACTCCAGGAATGCCTGTGGTCAGAACAAATTTATAGACAAAAAAAAGGAAGTGATGTACAGAAATTGGAGGTGAGGTACAGAAACTGCTGGATTGGTTACAGATTGCTGTTTGCCTTATTTGAATACAGTTTGAACACTCAGCAGTGTACAAGTGGTTGAAGTATGGCTGCTGGGATTGGCCAAGTCTCAGCTATTGTTTCAGGGCATACTCCTAAGTTAGGTTTTCAGTCTTGTTGGCCTATTAAGTTAGGTTGCAGTTCACCCACAAGGACTCAAATAAAGAAGTACAGAGTCCTTCTCAGGCAATATTTAGTTTTCTTTAACAAATCCCCACTTTTGGTCATTTTTTCTCAATTTTGAGACATTGACCAAAACATTAGTCATTGATGTCACTATCACCATTGTAAATGTACTTATTTGGTTTTAAAACCCACTGTGAAACAGTAGAACAGTGAGTTTTGCAAAGGTAGGAACACAGACTTGAGTAGAAGGTACCTCCTGATGCTGGAACATTCTGTTTACAGGAGAAAAACGAAATCTGGTCTATTCTAAGATATATGTGTTTGCCTAAAGTCTTAGTTTGATTATATCACATGTAGCACGAGCGACTCCATTTTTGTTTGCTTTGGTCTGCTGGGGCCTAGTGCATGAACTCAGTCCAAAACAATCGCCTCCCATAATTTTGTTTTTTAAAAATCTCCTTTTTGGGTCAGGTTCTCACTTAGGTGAGAGTGTGACCAAAACTTACGGCCTTAGCGCCACACTTAATTACTGTCATTTTGAGTTTCCGGTCTCAGCATGTCATTCATAGGTTACGGTGTCCTCACGGTTGCATACTTCTTTCAGCTCTTGTCATTGCAGTGAAGAGAGACCATCTGACATTCTAGAGATGGCTGCATGGAAACATTTAAAACCTTTGAGAGAATACAGTGCACCAGGGAGACTGTGATTATGACTTTGGGGAGGATAATACCAAGAATTTGGAGTATGCTCTTTACTAGGGTCCCCACAAACCAAACCACCTAAAATCAAATAGGTTAGAGAATGAGCTAGACGAAGAGTCTATTCACTTAACTAAGCAGTTTCTTCGTTAATCCCCTACAAGAAAATCTCTATAATCTACATTTGATATATTTCTCCATAGGCCACGAGGGCCAGCAGCTGCACAGATACTTTTCTGTTTAGCCACTAAATAATCTAGATCTATTCTATTATTTAGCATCACTTTCACAAGAGAATTTAAGTGTCGTGTAACCATAGCTTTTACGGTAGAATCTGCTATAGAGACTATCATGAGGGATACATTTCTAATCATTGCCTCTTTTACTCCAAGCCATGAAAAAAGAACCTAACAAATGATGCCTTTCTTGAAGAGTGAAGGCCTCCTGGCAATGTTCTCTTTAACCACGATGTGGTTTAAGAAGAGTGAACCAATGTTCTGTTTTTGACTGATTATGAGGCAACACATGTACCACTAAAGTTTCTTATCCATATTAGGCCTTTTTTTTTGAGATAGAGTCTTACTCTGTTGCCCAGGCTGGAATGCACTGGTGTGATCTAGGCTCACTGTAGCCTCCGCCTCCTGGGTTCAAGCGATTCTCCTGCCTCAGCCTCCCGAGTAGCTGGGACTACAGGTACACCACCATGCCCAGATAATTTTTGTGTTTTTAGTAGAGACGGGGTTTCACCATGTTGGCCAGGATGGTCTCAATCTCCTGACCTCGTGATTTACCTGCCTCGGCCCCCAAAGTGCTGGGATTACAGGCGTGAGCCATTGCACTCAGCCAGGCCTTCATTTTTTATCTATCAAAGTATAAGGTTATCCATGCATAAGGCTGGTTGCAAAATCCTTCACAAATAAAAGTATAACCCATAAGTGCACACAACAGACCCCCTTTTCATTTCTGTTGTTCATAGAGACATAAACAAGGAAAAATTTTCAAAGAGAAGTCTCATGAGAGTGGAGAAGTCTTGATCCCTGATCTTGGGAAAAGCTGCTCACATCAAGGATGCCGTCTTTTGGGGAGAAACTTTCCTGGTTAGCTTTACCTTAAGGATTCCAGTGGGTCTACAGTTTCAAGAATGTGGAGGGACCCTTCTCAGTTGTGACATTATGAACCCAAAGTTCAAGTGTCCAAAGTCTTGTTGCAGTGTAAATGGCAAGGACAGTCTTTCCCTGATGTTTTCAGAAGATCCAATTTTCAGGTTCTAGTTTGTGAAGGAGTTGACTGTCCTCAGTAAAACATAAAAAGCTTTCTTTAGCTGATGAAATTACACTGTAGCATAATAATGTACTGTTATAACATCAGTCCTCTTGCATGAGATAACTTTTCTATAACCGAAAAACATGCATTGAAAATGACAATTGAATGAAATCCCTTTATAAAATGTTTAAATGGCCCATCAAGTAACCAAATGTACCTGAAGCTTTGATTGTTTTCCCAGGAATATGGGTTTGACAACCAAACATTGGTTATACACTATTTAGCAATTTATAAGTTACCACACCAATATATTTAATTTTGATTATTTTATCTTTTCCACAATGAGTTATGGAATGCAGAACTTTTAATAACAAAAGCTTTAAGGGCTCAGGAAGGACAAGGCAGCTGTCCTCATCCTCCAAGAATCCATCTTTAACATGGGACTTATGTTCTCTTGAATACAAGCTGGTTTTCCAATTTAGGTGCATAGCACTGATAACTCGTAGGTTACCATAGGTAATTTGACTTAGACCATGGAGCAGAGCTCATTCAAATTGCATGTATAAACAATTTCAGTATTGGCTGATTTAGCATGAAAATCTGGCAAATTATTTTCTTGGTATTTAATTAAGTTTTGTTCTACTTGGGTTAGTAGTTTTATAACCCAGTCAGTCTTTTCATTAATTTTTACCCAGTCCAAATGATATGATTCTAAAGTTATCAGAAACCCGTATTCAGGAGTGCTTTTCAGGGTTCTTTCCATCCTTTCATGAACCTCCTAAAAAACATCAGCATATTCTAGGATTTTGTGTGCTTATGAAGTTTTCAGAAACTGCACCAGCATTAACCAATTAACTGGAAATAACTTTAAATAGTCATAGTTAAAAATACAATTGACCAGGAAATTTGCTTCTTTCTGTGGTCTACAATAAAAACATAATAACCATAATTATAATTGATAGCATATAGACATATTAGAATTTTAGAAATCACATATAATTTTGGAACATATTGATGATATACACTAGAGTATAACCTAAAGACGTATAACCTAAAACCTATAAACGTTATTTCTTATTTTAACAATACTTCCCATGTAACTTAACATGTTAAATAATCCTGTTTACCTCTCTTTCAGTTGCTTCAGGGACCTTATGTAGCATCCCAAAGTTAGAGGTCAGAAAAGACAATTTTGAAGTTGAAATTTGATTTTGGGAAGCTTTTCAAATATGTTAAAGCATTAAAACACTTAATATTATGAGATAGAATTCCAGGTCACCATAAGCCATTCATTTAGCCAAAATAATGAGTTTAAAAAAAAAATTTTAAGGCAAAAACATTTACATATTGATAGAAGGAAGATTTAGCTTTCCAAATAATCTGTTTCTTGTCTTTCTCTTCTTTTTTCAGTTGTTTATTCAAAAGGCAAACAAAAGTCTTTCATTATTCTTTGATACTACATGAAAATCTTGTTTGAGAGGGAACCAAACTTCATGCTTGCATTAATCTACCATTAATATCAACCCCAATTTTTAATAACACTTCTGGACAAATTTATCAATTTAATCAGTTTGACCAAAAGGTGAGATTCTCACAAACCTTTATAACCCTTTACAATTTTTACTAAAGACCAGATCAGTGCTCTAAGAAAAACTTGTTATGCTTTTATTTTAATGTTCAATTTACAGAAAAACTGAATAATACCCCCTTTAACTTTAGCCAATATGGCTACACACAGAACATTTTACAATTAATTTTACACACCTTCCACAACTTGCTCAAAGCTTTAACATTTTTTTTTTTTTTGAGACAGAGGTTCACTCTGTCACCCAGGCTGGAGTGCAATGGCACGATTTTGGCTCACTGCAACCTCTGCCTCCCAGGTTCCAGCAATTCTCCCAACTCAGCCTCCACAATAGCAGGTGTGTGCCACCATGCTCAGCTAATTTTTTTGTATTTTTAGTAGAGATGGGGTTTCACCATGTTGGCCAGGCTGGTCTTGAACTCCTGACCTCAAGTGATCTGCATGCCTTGGCTTCTTAAAGTCCTAGGATTACAGGCATGAGCCACCGCACCTGGCCCAAACCTTTAGCTTTGTCTTATTTAATTTAAAACAATCCTTTAACCTTCTAAACTAGGTAAAAATTTACATTCCTATGCCTTCTTATAATTTGTTTTTTGACCAAAAGCATACTTCACTTTTCTTACACACCTTGAATATAAAACTGTTTTTTCAATATCTCAATTACATGTGATAATGGCAAATCTTAGCAACTTTTATTTTTGGTGCATAAATTTCCTTTCACAGGTCTTTTCATGACTTGCACAGATCATCTACAACATGCTTGGACTTTCTGACTTGTCCTAAACATCCCTCTTTTTAAACTAGTTATTTTACTTTAGGACAAGAATTTACCATACAAGATCCTTTCTTTCACAAAAGTTATTTTCTTTATTACCTTCTTTGCATAGCTAAGGGGAATGGCCAATTCCACATGTTCCCAGACCTTATCTAGAGTCTAATGTCTCCAAGGTAGGTAAATTGAAAAATTTTCAAAAGTCAAAGCAGTTTATGACGTTTAAGCACTTAGCAAACCTAATATCTGACCTGCCTAATTTAGAACAAATGTCTTTATTTTACTAATAATCTTTTAAACTTTGTATTTCCCCAAGATTACTAAGGTTACAAGAACTAAAAAGCCTTACAATTTTTATTTTTCTTTCAAAATATTTTCTTTAAATGCTTATTTTTCTTTAAGCCAATTAATTAGAGCTTTTTTATATAAACATCACACATACAACATATATATAACTATACAGATAGACAGATGGAAAAAGATTCAGTAGTTGTAAGATTTTTCCTTTGCCAGTTTTTAAGTTTTTTAATTGGATTACTGGCTTTAGGGTAGAGTCCTTGGAGAAACAGGGCCAGGAAAGCATGCAGTTTCTACAGCTGAATATAATAAACAGGCACAGCTGGAAGGCAAAACAGATTTCCAGAAAGTAAGGATCCCATTCCCATTTTTATACGAGATCCTGGATCCCAAAAAGAGGGGATCAGTTCATCTCCCAGTGTGGGGTGGGGACATTTCCATAACTTCTAGGTGGCCAAAAGCATGCTTCTCTTATCCAAACACGTAGAGCTAAGTATCTCCCCATAACTGCCATTTGCTATCCCCAAAAGTATATTTCCAACCTAGTTATTACATACCAAATCTCTCTCATAATGCAAAGTAATTTCTGATACCCCCCAAAGTCAAAAACGTCAGATAATGCAATGCAAAAGAGAACAGAGCCTTAGATTTTGAGAGGGAGCTGTCAGGTGGCTAGAATACCGTAAGCCAGGAGTAAACTGTGAGAGATGACAAAAGAGAGGTAGCCAGGAGACTGGTCAGAGACAGCCTTGTGACCACTGCAAAGACCATGGATTTTATTCTAAATGTGACATAAAGGTATTGAAAAGATTTGAGCACAGGACTGACATGATACTACTTATATTTTAAGAGGGTGACTGCCAACTATTACAGACTTTAGGAGGAAGCAGGGATTTGCAGAAGACAGGAAACAGATGAATCAGGAGGCACAGTGCAGCAACAAGAGATGAAAGGTAACAGTGGCTTGGACTACAGTGGTAGTGGGAGAGGGTGAGTACATGATCAGATTTAAGAATTAGTTTTGAAGTTAATGCCAATAGGATTAGGAGATGGGTTTGATACAGGCTGTGGTAGAAAGAAAGGAGTCCAAGATAATGTCAAGGTTTTTTGTCAGAGGAAGAAGGAGACGGTTCCACTTAGGAAATAATATGTAAAAAATAATATCAGCATGTTGCAACCCACACACATTTTACTAAAGAGCTCATGAATTCTGTTAACTTAGGATCTGAATGTCAGATCCTTCTGCTCTAAAGGCTAACATCATTCTTCAAGCTCCCAGGGAAACACTTCTCTATATCACTTGCCCCATATCCTTGTACATTTCTGACTGTGGTGTCCAATCTGCAGCCCATGGGCCACATGTAGCCCAGGATGGTTTTGAATGCAGCCCAACACAAATTCATAAACTTTCCTAATATGTTATGAATTTTTGTGTGATTTTTTTTACCTTATCAGTTATTATTAGTGTTTCATGTTTTCTGTGTGTGTGTGTGTGTGTGTGTGTGTATGTGTGTGTGTGCTTTATTTTTTGTTTTGTTTTTTTTGAGACAGAGTCTCGCTCTGTACCCAGGCTGGAGCGCAGTGGTGCGATCTCGGCTCACTGCAAGCTCCACCTCCCGGGTTCCTGCCATTCTCCTGCCTCAGCCTCCCGAGTAGCTGGGACTACAGGCGCCAGCCACCACGCCTGGCTAATTTTTTATGTTTTTAGTAGAGATGGGGTTCCACCTGTATTAGCCAGGATGATCTCGATCTCCTGACTTCATGATCCACCTGCCTCGTCCTCCCAAAGTGCTGGGATTACTGGCGTGAGCCACGTGCCCGGCTGTGTTTCATGTATTTTATATGTGACCCAAGATAATTTGTCTTCCAATGTGGCCCAGGGAAGACAAAAGATTGGACACCCCTTGTATAGGTTGCACCATTGCCAGCACTGGAGATTAACACTGCTTTGAGTAAGCAGAGGATTTGAGCAGTAGAAATACTTAAGTGAGAGAGAAAAACAAATGAGCGTGTCGCACCTTTTTTCTCACATAAATGACATCATTTCCCAGTAGTACTGAGCATTAAGTTTCTTGCTTCTCATAATGTTCCAATTTGTGAACTTGGAGATGCTTACCAATGAGCTAATTATTCGAGATAATGATATAACTATTCAACTGAATAATTCAATGAGATAATTCAAAAAGCATATGGCTTCTGAAGAAAACAATTTGTAACTTAAAACAACATCACATTACTTTTAAATTTATATATGTAAGTCTCGGTCTAACTAATGTGTGAAATGTAATATTAATTCTTAACACTGGTAATAAGATGAACAATGAACATTCGATTTGCAAAAAAGCTTTAATTCTATAAAATATGTAATAAATGTAATTAACTTTTCAAAACACTAAAGTTAAATACATGAAAATTAGGAGATGAAGGCAGAGTCATGCACAATGAAGTTTTGAACATGAGCTCTGTTAAGGGATCAGTTGGGTTTTCTTACTGGTAGGGAATCAGCCTTCCTCAGACACCTGGGCATCAATTGATTGGTGTGAATGCTTTCGGAGAGAGACTGGTTTTATTTAAATAGTTTTAAATTTTTATGCATTAATAATCACATGTATTTATATTTTGCCTTTTAATTTTGTAGGTTATTTTAAATAGAAGAAATAACTTTTTTGAAAGCACACAAAAATAATTTTAATTTTATAATTTTGACATTTATGCTAATATATTTTTATAAGATATATTCAATTTTATATCCATAAAATATATTTTATTGTTTAATTCTTTAGATCACTAATGGCAAAGTAACACACATTCGATGAAAAGCTCATTATAACACAACAAATGATTTTGCAAAGTCAAGAAAAATCTGTTTTATAGAATAACTATATAAAAATGTACATACTAACATGTAACAATGTATGAATTATATATATCTATATTATTTTCTACCTATAAATTAAATAATGTTTAATAATACTTGTTCAATTCCATTTAATCATCTTTATTATTTTGCCAATGAAAGCAATGCATTTACTCATATTTTTATTCTGTCTGCTATTATAATAGTATAATTATTATTATCTATTATTATTTATTATAATAGTATAATTATTATTATCTCCTACTTGACAAGAAAGTAGGAGAGAACATCTTTTATTTGACCGTGGTTAGCTTGATTTATAACTTCTTAAACAAGCACCAAGGGTATTGGTGCTCTTGCCTAGGTCCTATAAATATTCCAGGCAGCTTTGTTGTTCACAGGGAAGACTGTGATTAACTCCGTCGGGAGGGTCAGAGAAAGCTTCACTGAGGAGGTGGTGTCAGTCTGGAGGTTCAGAGAAAGCTTCACTGAGGATAGGGTCATGAAGGGCAGTTAGGAGCTCATCAGTGGATGAGCTTTCCATCGACAATGGAAGAAGGGCATTCAGAGCATTCAGAACATCACATACAAAGCTGGGTGGCCATGTTCTGTGAAATGCAATAGGTTTGACCTAGTTGGATATAAAGTTATACGGGGCTAGGGGAATGATTGTGCATGGAGCTAGAAATATGACTCAGAGAAAGACATCTAGAACTGATATTTATCTCTCTTGTTGACACCCATCATTTACTGCTTTTATTCATTCATAAATCTCTTTCTGAGCACACATTGTGTGCTGAGCACTAGGTTAGATGCTGGAGGTTCAACTACAAACCAGGCGTTGCTGCCCAGGAGTTTGACAGGAGTCTGGTGGTAGTCATGGTGCATGTCTTAAGAAATACTTTGAGTGAGAGATCCTGATACAAATGTCTTTGCAATTCTATCCAGCCCAGGATCTTTTGTTTTGTGGTCTTTTGAGACAGGGTCTTGCTGTGTTGCCCAGGCTGGAGTGCAGTGGCGTGATTTCTGCTCACTGCAACCTCTGTTTTCCACAGCCCAGGATCTTAAACCAAGTAAATTCTTGGAATATTTGCTGAATTGAAGTGAAAAAAATTACATATTTGAATTTATTCTTTTTTTTTTTTTTTTTTTTTTTTTTTTTTGAGACAGAGTCTTACTCTTGTTGCCCAGGTTGGAGTGCAATGGCACTATCTTGGCTGACTGCAACCTCTGCCTCCTGGGTTCAAGCAATTCTTCTGCTTCAGCCTCCCAAGTAGCTGGGATTACAGGCATGCACCACCACACCTGGCTAATTTTGTATTTTTAGTAGAGACAGGGTTTCTCCATATTGGTCAGGCTGGTCTCGAACTCCCGACCTCAGGTGATCCGCCCACCTCGGCTTCCCAAAGTGCTGGGATTATAGGCATGAGCCACCACACCCAGCCAAATTTATTCTTAAGGCTACTTGTTAGAAATACTATGAGAGAGTTGAAGCCTTGCAAACAATAAAATATTAATTAAAATTAACATAATGAATTATGATTATCACCCATAATATTAATAACTGCCTTCTATCAATAAACTAGTATGTGATGATCAGTATGTTACATGCTCTAGATGAATTATCTTTCTTTTTTTCCCAGCTAATAAAATGATCACAAATACATGAAATGTCTCTTAATTCTCACATGAACGCTATGATATAGATGGGCTATCAAGGGACAGTGAGATGAATTCACCTGCCCTGATACAGCTAATAAGTGACAGACCAGAAGTCTAAACTCAGGTCGGCTTGGATCTAGAAAGACTTGGAAGGTGTCCCCCCTCCTCCCACCCCCTCCCTACAAGGAACAGGCAGTGCTTTTAAAACAGTTCAAAGGATTGTAATCGCCCTCCAAATGCACCACTTTGTGGGTTTTGTGTATGTGTGTGTTTTTTTTTCTCCTGGCAAATTTACAAGGTTTGCACAATGGCCACATCTATATGATAAACAGATGGAGCACGCACTGTTTCCATGGGTGAAACACACAATGGATTGGCGCTGGGGTTTCTGTGGGAGGTGCAGGGACTCGCCAGCCAATAAGAGAACATAGCTATTCAACTGACAGAGCTAGGGAACAAGGGTTTCCTTTTGCAGGATTCCTAAGTGCCGTCAGTAAGAATCTATTTGCCCCAGCAAGGAATCAGTCGAGAGACACCTTCTCCCCCCGAATTGGAAGTACTGGAATCCATTAGAAATGTTTAGAAGAATATAACTATTAAGAGAAGGGAAAGAATTACTTCACGGTATACAAAAACTTGGTGAAGAGATTTCCTTACAGGTGAATCTCAGTTACTTGGAGCCAGATGATGGGAGAGTTTGCTGAAGAAAGATGAGGGAGCTGGGCCACCAGGTATGGTTTGGCAGGTTGTTCACTGCACAAGGGTACCTGGCTGGAATAGCAAGTGAGACCAAAATCCAGCGAGCACTCTGCTTACCAAGTCATCCACGCTGGTGCAGGGTTGCATCTACCCAGGAGAAGGGAAACTTTTCTTGATATGTATATATTCAACAAATGTACTAGTGACAGCCCTGCCCTAGAGCGCCTCCTCTTTAAGGGTGCCAGTGGTGACATTACACATTCCTCCTCAGTCTTCCAAATCTCCATCACGACTTGGAGCATTTGAGAGACTATATAGAGTAGTAGCCTCTAGCAGTGCACTACCAAGTTCAGTAGCCACTAGCCATGTGTGGTTCTTGAATAGTTGGAATGTGGCTGTTGCAAATTGAGATGTAAAATACACACCATGTATGTAAAATGTAAAATACACACCAGATTTTAAAAAGACTTGATATGAAAAAAGAATAAAAACTATTCATTAAAAATGTGTATATTGATTACATGTTAAAATGAAATATTTGTATATATTAGATAAAACATATTATTAAAATTAATTTCACATCTTTTTACTTTTTAAATGCAGCTATTAGAAATTTTGAAATTCCCTAAGGGAAAATTTGAAATTCCCTAATTGGCTTACATTATACAGTTGACCTTTGAACAACACAAGTTTGAATTACCCAGGCTCACTCAGACATAGGTATTCTTCCGCCTCTGCCATCCCTCAGATGGAAAGACCAATCCCTCCTCCTCCTCCCCCTCCTCCTCCCCCTCCCCCTCCTCCTCCTCCTCCCTCCCCCTCCTCCTCCCCTCCCCCTCCTCCTCCTCAGGTTACTCAGTGTGAAGACAATGAGGATGAAGAGCTATAAAGGTCTTCAGAAGGTGATCCACTTCCACTTAGTGAATAGTAAATACATTTTCTCTTCCTTATGATTTTCTTAATAACATTTTCTTTTCTCTAGCTTACTTTAAGAATATAGTATATAATACATATAACATACAAAATATGTGTCAATCAACTGTTTTTATTATTATAAGGCTTCTGGTCAACAGTAGGCGATTAGTAATTAGGTTTTGGGGGGTCAGAAGTTACAGACAGTTTTCAACTCTGCAAGGTGGGGGTAGCTTAGTGCACCAATCCCCACGTTGTTTGAGGTCAACTGCATTTCACTTGGACAACATCACACCAGAGTCAGACAGAGGTGGTTTAAACCCCCACCCATCCACTTATCAGGGCTGCTTCTTCAGGCAAGTTTCTTTTTTTGTTTGTTGGTTGGTTTTTCAAAACAGAGTCTCACTCTGTTATCCAGGCTGGAGTGCAGTGGCGCGATCTCAGCTCACTGCAGCCTCTGCTTCCCGGGTTGAAGCGATTCTCCTGCTTCAGCCTCTCAGGTAGCTCGGGCTACAGGCACCCACCACCATGCCTATCTAATTCTTGTATTTTCAGTAGAGATGGGGTTTCGCCATGTTGGCCAGGCTGGTTTCAAACTCCTGACCTCTAGTGATCCGCCCTCCTTGGCCTCCCAAAGTGCTGGGATTACAGGCATGAGCCACTGCGCTCAGCCTTCACACAAGTTTCTTCAGTGTTTTTTCTGTAAACGTGACTTCATAAACTTACAGAGTTGTTCTGAAGATTAAATGAGGTAATGCATGCATCCTGACACTGCTCTAGCACGTAAACATTATTATTACAGTGTTCCGGACACAGTTGCCCCAAAGAGAGGGGCAGGAGACACAAGTGGATTCTCCCAGCATTCCAATGCACAGGTACAAATTGAGGGCCAGAATCAAGCCATAGCCTTTATACAAGGAAGGAGATCATGCAAAGGGCTTTACCTTTGAGCATTGTTTTTTGTTGTTGTTTTGTTTTGTTTTGTTTTGTTTTGTTTGAGATGGAGTCTTGCTCTGTTGCCCAGTGCAGTGGCACAGTCTCAGCTCACTGCAACCTCTGCCTCCAGGGTTCAAGTGATTCTCCTGTCTCAGCCTCCCAAGTAGCTGGAACTACAGGCACATGCCACCACGCCCGGCTAACTTTTTGTATTTTTAGTAGAGAAGGGGTTTCACCATGTTGGCCAGGCTTGTCTTGAATTCCTGACCTCAAGTGATCCACCCGCCTTGGCCTCCCAAAGTTCTGAGATTATAGGCCTGTTTTTCTCTTTTCAGAAATCCTGCCTTTGTTCCCTAGAAGCCTGCTCTCTGAGGACTCTCAAGGAAGCATTCTTGCTGGAGTCATCTGGAGTCACCTACCTACGCCACTGTGTCTCACGGGGCTCTAGATGGCAAGATGCTCAGGGCAGAGATGTAGCTCTGTTCTCTTCACTAGGCTCTACACTGGGGCTCACTTCTAGGTAATGTGTTTTCAGGAGCACTATTTTTTGTTTGTAAACATAGTGCCCTTTCCCTCCTAGGAGGCTGAAAAGAAAACAAACAAACAAAACCCAACAAGCTGCTCTGCAACCACGATATCACTACGTGTGTATCCAGCTTTTTCTGGAACAGGTAAAGGTAGGAGGGAATGTTCATAGTTTTCATTTTTGAAAAAGTCTCAAAGATCTGTATAAATCCTTGGTCCAGACATGTTTCTTTGTGGGCACATTTACAACGTTTTGATTTATAAATGAGGAAGTGAGGACAGATGTGTTCATCTGAATGCTCAACTTCTGAACAAGACTGAATGTTCGTTCATCTACTCATTCTACATTTCAGAGGGGTTCACACTAGATTTCCAGGAGTGCACAAGTTGCAACCTGAGTCAATTGCCTCGATCACAACTGTCATTTTTCTCTCAGCCCCAACCTCAGGTGGCTCAGTCATTGGTTCATTCACTTTCCCGCTAAGGCTTGTCCCTGGAATGCCACAGCTGCAGAGTTCCCCACAAAAACGAGGCTTCTGACTGATACACTCAAAACTTACTGATAAAGAAAGCAGCAATATCCTATGCTTGAAGACGATGAAAAGAAAAAAGAAAAGTGAGGAAAAGAAACAGCAATGAAAACAAGAGGAGCGTGATGTCACTGCTTGCTGATTGGATCTGTACTCAGAAAGCTGTGCACTTTTCTGAGTTTTAAAATTTTCCAACCAAAATCAGCACAAACTGTTAAGCTTTGTGCTGAAGATTTTTGGGACAGGAGGTTATAATAAAAGGCAAGTGATGAATATCATTTATTGAAGAAATCTGGACTCAATTGACTATCATGATCTTTGTCAATTTTGCACCATAAAAATATTTAGTCAAAAGGTTTCTGCCCTGTTCCTGTTTCTCTTTTTGCCCCTTCAAGATTCCGTTCTGTTTCCAGTATTTCATTAGCTGGGAAATTTTGTTTTGGAGTTCTGAAAACAGAGAGCCATGATCTTCAAGCCACAGGTTGATTTTCATTGGGAAAATGTTGAATGAATGTTTGGTAGGCTCAAGACATGAAATGAAAGGAGATGCAAACATAAATGAACATTGCATGTGCCTTCACGGCATTTCAGTCTAGAGGAAGAGCTTAGATATATATTTAATCATCCCACAGACATTTATTAAATGCTTACTTGGCTTACTACATGCCAAACATGTTCTCAGTATCAGGAATAAAGCAAAGACATTGCTATCATGTGGCTCATATTCTGGAAAACGGAGACAAACAGTAGAGAAATAACTATAATGTGCCTGACAGTGTAGTTCCAAGTTAGTGCTGTTCACTAAATAATTCTGACTCTCCCCCTTGTTGGGCACATGGTGACATCACTCTTCCCTTCCCTTTTTGAAGTTAGGTGTGACTTGTTATGACCAATGACATAGGAGCAGAGATCACATGTATCACTTGCAGGCAGAGGCTTTAAGAGTCAGTGCACAACCCGCCACATATTCCATCACCACTGCTGTGGTAATTGCAGAAACACGTGTTAAATGATGCCTCATCACTCTTCAACCCTGGGCAATTACCATGAGCAGAGGCTCCTGCTGACCTGCAGTAGATATGTAGCGTGAGCAAGACAAATGTTTTCTTTTTTAGCCACTCACATTCGAGGATTATCAGTTACCCACAACATAGACCTTTTCTAAGAGGATGGGTTGGCTAAGTACTCTGTAGAAAAACTAAGCAGGGTTAAGGATATAAAGGAACGGTGTGACAGGAAGTGGTTCCTATATCAGATAGGGTGGTTAGGGAGGTCCTCTCTGATAAATTAATATTTGGGCAGAGATCTGAAAGAAATCAGAGTGCCAGCCATGAGGATTTCTGGGTGAAGAACATCTCAGGCAGATAAATAGGCAAGCACAAATGTCCTGAGACAGGAGCGTGGTTGGAATGTGTGACGAGACCAGTGTGACCAAAGCACAACGTGCATGGAGGAGAGTAGTAGGAAATGAATTTGGAAAGGTTGGTGGGCATAATAGAGGAGGGCTTTATGGTCTTCATGTAGTATATGTCAAGATCAAGTGTGATGCAGTCAGAGGCGTGTGAGATGACAGTGGATGAACAGCATTTGAGCTGGTCATCTTTGACGCTTATCACTACCTCATTGTTTATGTCTAACTCATCATCAAATCCTATTGATATCTTGGATCTCTTCCCTCTGCCCTGCCCTTGTCAGCTCCACAGCCACCGCTTTGGTTCCAGCCTCATTAGCCTTTACCTGAACCATTGCAGTAGCTCTCTAACTGACCAAGTCCTTTCATTCTTATAGCCCTCAAATGAATCTCATCTATTACAGCCACTGCCTCCAGGAATGAGTCCTTTAACAACTCAAAACTGATCAAGTTACACAGCCCTGGTTATAACACATCCATGGCTCCACACTCCCTAATGAAAAACAAAACAAACCCAACTACTTAGCATGGAATGCGAGACTGTCTTCCTATGAAAACCTACAGGTCCCCCTCTCCAGTCTTAAGCTCACCATCACTCTTTCTTCCTCATCTCCAAAATTCTCTCACTCTTTCAGCTTCCTACACATCACTTTGTTTCATACCTTCGTGTCTTTGCACTCATTCGCTTGGCCTCTCCACATCCTTATCTGCCAGCATCACTCAAAACCCTGTTTCATCATGGCCTCCTTTGCAAAACTTCCCATAGCACTGATCCAGTGAGGTTCCCCTCTCCTTTACCTTAGAATTGAAAGACTACATCCATGGCTAATATACATTACCTGTTTATGTGGCTGCTCCTCTTCCAGCGTGTACATTCTTTGAGAATGGAAACGTGTGACTCACTTCTGTTATCAGGGGCAGGGCCTGTACAGTTCTTCCTCCACCATGGGGTGATTGTGATGTCTCCTTCAAAAGCACCCTCTGAGAGATTTTTCCAGACCTTGCCTCCAAACCTGTTGTCTCCCTAACCTTTTGCCCATGCTTTGCTTCTAACTTTTGGTTTTACTCTCTGTTAAATGCTTTGGACTTATTATTTTCAACCCTTCCATATTTCTAGCCTCAGGCTTTGCATAGAACACCCAAAACATATCACCTGGGGCCTGCTTGGATCAATCCTGGTACCTGGACCACTTCCAGAGCCAAGGTCCTATTCTTCGTCCAGTAGTTGGGCACTGCACATTGCTGTGTATAACAGCTGCTTCACACAGGACTGCAGAACTGAACTGATCTCACGTTGCTTCACCTTCCCTCTTCTTCACTGTGCACTGGCTTAGAAAAATAGCAGAGCTTTCTCCAATTCTCCCCCAAGCTGACTCAACATAAAGCAAAGTTTCAAAACGTTTGAAAGGTGAGTGGCAGTGGCTTCCTATAGCAGTTTGGGTGGTCCCACCAGAGGCCATCAAACTTATCTTACCCACCTTTCCTTATCTCCACTCACCCTGGTGCCTTTCTACCTTCAGTTGCTAGAAATGCCTTCAGAGCCCCCACATAGCAATAGAGTTAGTAGAATTTGTCCAAACCTGTCTGAAATGGGGTATGGAAACCACAAGAATGAAGTTGTGACTTAAAAAAAAAAAAAATACTTGGCAATTCTTCCCAAATATGCATTCTGATACAGGTGAGGAGTCAGAATGAGATCCTTGTCAGACTCTGTTATGTCAGCATGAATCTCCTCCTAGGGCCATTTTGCCTCAAAGAGTATGTTTTGAATCTTTTTGTCCTGCAAAACCCACAGGAGCTGTGAGTAAGGATGGTGGCATGCAGGGACCCAGGTGTGGGCTGGAACAGCTCTTGCTGCCAGCTCCAAAATTCCTGGGAAAGCAGTGTAATTGTGGTAGGAAGAATTTCTAGGCAATACTGCTTTCAGGGAATAAAGGTGAAAGTGAAGGGAAAATTAGGCTCACAAATGAAAATGAAAGATAAAGTAGCCTTTCTTTTCTCTGGCCTGATTAAGCTTATTACTCTTTGGTTGATGAAAAGAGGATCCAACATGAGGATCTGAAGCTTGTGCTGTCCATGGTGGCTTCATATCTAGAAGGTATTTTTAATAAAAGGAGTGCTCAGATCACTGGCTAGAAGAAAGAGCACCCAAACATGTCAGAGATGTCATGGTTAGTCCCAGATCTCACAAAGGGAACCAAAGAACTGACCAACCCCACACAGGTCAGGTCTCTTATGTTTGAAGCCTTCATAGTGACCTAAAAACATCTGCATGAAGCCTCCAAATGGTAGACAACTAGATGCTTGATATCGACTCTATTTTTTTATTTTGGCATAAATTAATGGCTTATGATACTGCATCACAGTGGTTTATTAAAACCAGAACTCACTTCACTTTAATTTTAGTTATGAGTGAGGTTTATTCAGAGACCATTGCGAATGGGTAGGAATCAACTAGAAAGGTGTAAAGCCTTGTTTTCAGATAGAGCCCCCTTGCTCCCAATGTTGGAAATAAGGTCCTAATCCCAAAGTTAGGTAATTTTCAGGTCACCCCAATGAGCACTGGAGAGACAAGAGAAGCCAGGCAGAGAGTTCCTCTGAGAATCAGTCGGAAGTCTAGGCCTGTGTCTCTCAACCTTGATTGTATAGTAAGAGCACCTGGGAGTTGGTTTTTTTTTTTCATTTTGTGTGTGTGTGTGTGTCTGTGTGGGTGTGGGTGTGGGTGTATGTGTTTAATTCCCAGAGAAGGCAGACAAGCTCAAGAAGTCTTCAGGTGGAAAACTAGAGCCATTACCTGAGTAGCTGTAATGCAGCTGCTGCCTCAATTCTGTGGTAAAAGGGAGATATTAAAGGTGTTGGATCAGATATTTCACCCCCTGCAAACAAGTCTTCATGCTGCCTATGAAATCTTCTCTTGTTTAAAGGTGCTTCCTCCTTCCCCAAAATATGAAGTCCAATGCATAGCATCTCTGAGAATCAGGCCCCTTTCTCCTGTTCCCAGCTTCCCAAGAATCCCACCATCCCAGTTTTTTTCTATGTATCTTACCTTATCTACAGAGCCATGTATCTGAGTGATGGCTGACTCCATCCCTACATCAAGGTAAGTGTCTAAGTCAGATGTCGACAAACTATGACTCTTGGGCCAAATCCAGTGGGACACTTGTTTTTGAAAATAAAGTTTTATTGGAACATAGCCATGCTCTTTCATGTACATATTGCCTATGGCAGTTTTTGCACTACATGGGTGGAGTTGAGTAGTTGCAACATATGATATGGTCCACAAAACATAAAATATTTATTGTTTGGCTTTTTACAGAAAGTGCTTGTGAATCCTGGTCTAAGTGTTTTTGCTCAGCAACAGATTTAGAAGTGACAACATGAGCTATTTCAGGCCAACCAAGTATGATGAGGTACCTGCTACAGTTTCCTAAAAAGATGGAACAGGAAGAGAGACCCCTGTCCATCCTCTGACCATTGCTATATCTGGATATAAGAGTCAACCCCTTGAAGACTCCTTGAACAGGAGGTATGGAAAGAACTTATGTCCCTGATGGTACTGTGGAGTCTCTCAGTCATCCAACTTGCAGAATTCCCCACTCTAGACTTCTTAATATCTGATGTACTAACTACCTGTATTGTTTAAATCAGTTTCTGATGGGGTGCTATATTATTTGCATGTTAAATATCCTGAGTCAACTATAAATTACTCAACTTGACTCCAAAGGAAATATTAAGCTAAAAAATACTAATACACATTTAAAACAAGGAACCGGTTCATAGAGTATACCAAGCCCTCAAAGAACAGATAACTTATTTTATACAACAGTTACAGAAACTACAAAAGGGAGATGCTCTCCAAGTCCTTTTTATGAAGCTAGAAAAACTTTGATATTAAAAGTACACAAGCGCAGTATAGTATGAGAAAAAATTTATAATAGACATAGCTATGAACATAGATATGCAAACTTTTCATAACACCTAATATTTGTTACTTTTTAACCAAAGAAAGTAAGGAAGCAAAAGAGGGAGAATAAGAGAGAAAAAGAGAGAGAAAGAAAGATAAAAAGAAAAAGAAAGAAGACAGGAAAAAAGCAAGTAAGAAAAAAAGTTTAATAAATATGCAATAAAATAAATTTTCTTAATCTGATATAAGTACCTGTCAACAACCTAAAGCAGATATCATACTAAATGTGAAAATCAAAAGCATTACCTTTAAAGTCAGGAACATGGTAGAGAAACTCACTATTACTGCTTCTATTCAGGACAAAAATACAGAAACAGAAAAAAATAAGAGAGTGATAAGAACTGAAAAAGTGAAACAATATGTTTAATATTAGCTGGTGATATTGTTGTCTACATAAAAAATTGAAGATATTCCACAATTGTGTTAATAAAAGTAATGATGGCTCCTCAAAGTTCCTGGATAGAAAAACAATATACAAAAACAATAGCTATGCTATACCTAATAAACAATCATTTAGAAAATGAAACTAAAGAAAAGCTCCCATTCACAATGACGGCAAAAAAATGAACATATAAATTTTTAAAAAGATGTACAACATTGTAATAAAAATATAAATATGTATTAAAATACTTAAACAACAAATAAATGAAAAATTATAGAATGCTAATAGTTAGAAAGACTCAATGCCATAAACATGATAATTTTTCCCAAATTAACCTATAAATCTAATTAAAGTTCAATAGGATTTTTGTTGAACTTGACAAACTAATCCTAAAATTCACATAGAAGAATAAAAGATCAAGAGTCATCAAGAAAATTTTGAAAAATAAAAAAAAAGAAGGGAGACACCTTGCCCTCCCAAATATCAGGATTTGTTATAGAGTTTTAGTGTTTAAAACAATGTGATACTACCTTGAGGATAAATAGATGGACTCATGCAAAACAGAAACAAACATTCACATTTAGAGAATGTGGTAAAATATGTAAAAGTTCTGGAAAAATAAAAAAAGAAGGGGGCCCTTCCCAAATATCAGGATTTGTTATAAGTTTTAGTGTTTAAAACAATGTGATACTACCTTGAGGATAAATAGATGGACTCATGCAAAACAGAAACAAACATTTACATTTAGAGAATGTGGTATATGTAGTTCTGGTGGGGGCCCTTGAAAGAGGCAAAAGAAATAGTGGGAAAAGAATGAGCTATCTAATAAATGAGGCTGAGAACATTGGCTATACTTATGGTTTAAAAAGAAATCCTACGAAACCTTTATATGAAAAAGAATTCCAGGTTAATTAAGGCCCTAAGTATGAAATGTAAATTTTTCATATCATGAGATAGCAATATGGAGGATATAAACAAAGGAAAATCTTTATGGTCTTGAAGTAGGGAAGAATTTCCTAAATAAAACAAAATTTACCTTATTAAAGTAATTAAAAATTTTTGGATGGCAAAACCTGTCTGAACAAAATTTAAAGGCACACTGTTGGAAGAAGATGTAAAAGAAATAACCAAGAAAATATTACTATACAAGATATACATTTTAAAAATCTGTAAGTAAATACGAAAAAACAATCAGATAGAAAAATGGGTAAATGACATGAATGGGCAGTTTACAACAAAAGGAAGATGAATGGCCAATGACCACATGGAAAAGTTTTCAACTTCTCTAGTGATTAGGAAAATATAAATTAGACAAAAATGAGATAACACTTTATACCAAGCAATTTGTCAAAAACTAAGAAATCTCACAACCTTTGTGTTAATGAGGATGTGAAACAACAGAAAGCAGTGTTCACTGATGGTGGCAGTGTACATTTGTACAACCATTTGGGAAATAATTTCTGCTAAAGGTGAAAATGCTTGTACTCAGCACTTCTCTTCCTGAATGCTAGAGGTGTTTGCACACGTGTATAAGAATATTCACTGTAGCATTTTGTAATAGTAATAGAACAATTGGGAGAAAAAAAATTTATGTCTATTAGTAAAAATATTATAAAGTAGGCCGGGTGCAGTGGCTCACCCCTATAATCCCAGCACATTGGGAGGCCAAGGAGGGTGGATCACCTGAAGTCAGGAGTTTGAGACCAGCCTGGCCAACATGGCGAAACCTGGTGTCTACTAAAAATATAAAAATTAGCCAGGCATGGTAGCATGCACCTGTAATCCCAGCTACCCAGGAGGCTGAGGCAGGAGAATCACTGGAACCCGGGAGGCAGAGGCTGCAGCGAGCCAAGATCCCACCACTGAACTCCAGCCTGGGCAACAGAGCAAGACTCTGTCTCAAAAAAAAAAAAAAAAAATATATATATATACACACACACACACACACACACACACACACACACACAAAAAATGTAATTTATAAAATGAACCAGATCAACATATGCAATATGGATAAATCCCATAAACACAATATTGACTTTTTAAAGAAATTGAAAAAGATATATATAACAGATTTAACAGTGAAAAAGTTTATTATATAAAATAACATGTTATTTGTGGGTATATACATATGTAGTAAAAATATAGAAACATGGTTAGAATACTTTTGAATGAGGGAGGAAAGAAAATTGGAAGGGAGTACCTCCAACTCTATCTATAACATTTTATTCCTAAAGCAATAAATCTGAGGCAAATATGGTGACTCTGACCTGGCTACCTAGACTCTAAACAGTGGAGGCAAGACTGAAACCAAAATCTTGACACATCCCATGTATAGCAGCTGGCACCTGAGCCCTGAGGCAGTTATCCTGCAGGCTTAGCTTGCCACCTCTAGCCAAGCCAGATTCTCCTGTCTCCAGCCCATTAGCCACACCCAGAGATATGCCTTTCCTAATATGGAACACAAACAGTCCCCAGTTGTGATGGTTAATTTTATGTGTCAAATTGACTGGGTTGCAAGATGCTCACATAGTTGATCAAACATTATTTTGGGTGTCTCTGTGAGGTGTTTTTGGATGAGGTTCACATTGAAATCAGTGGACTTTGAGAAAAGCAGGGTGCCCTTTATAGAGTGTGGGCCTCATCTAATCAATCAAATGCTTGGATAGAACAAGAAGGCTGACCCTCCCCCAAGTAGAAGTCTTTTTTACAGCCTTTGAACAGGGCCATCACCTTTTTCCTGCCTTTGCACTTGAACTGAAACACCAGTTCTTTCTGAGTTTCACCCTGATGCCCTTTAAACTGAAATGACATCATTGGCTCTGCTGGGTCTCCAGCTTGCTAACCGGTTCTGCAGATTTGGGGACTTGTCAGCCTTCATAATCATATGAGCCATTTTCCTGTACTAAATCTCTTTTCATATTTATACCCTATTGGCTCTGCTTCTCTGGAGAACTCTCACTAATACATCAAATTTTTTGGCATTAAAAGACCTACCCCACTTCTCTTCCTCTGAAACTCATCCCCCAAAGCTTAGACTCATTGCTGGATTGGGCTTCCTGTTGGGTAGCAAAACTTTTCCTCTCCACACTCTTTATTCTCTTAGTCTGTATTTTTTAATAATGGCAAGTTGTTATATTTAACATATATTTAATATATATTTAATAACTATTTAACAGTCAATCTTTATTATTTGGAGATTCCAAAAATCTCCAAATTTGGAGATTTGCAAATTTGCCTACTTGTTAAGATTTATTTGTAGCCTCCAAATCAGTACAAGCAGCAGTTTCACGGTTCTTTGTGGACAAGCATTGAGTGGAGAAGAATTTCAATCACCTAATGCACACTTTCCCAGCTGAAGTGAAGTGAGGCCACACTCCACCTTTTTTTTAAAATCTATCATACTCTAAACATATGTTCTTTTTGTGGTCTATCCAGTGCCTGTTTTTTTGTTTTGTTTTGTTTTGTTTTGCATTTTTGTGCTTTTTCTTGGTGATTTTAATGTTTAAAATAGCCCCCAAATGTTTTGCTGAAGTACTAGGGTCTAGTGTTCCTAAGTGCAAGAACGCTGTGCTTTCCCTTTTGGAGAAAATAAGTGTACATTTAAGCTTCATTCAGTCAAGTTATAGTGCTGTTGCTGTGAGTTCAATGTTAATGAATTAACCATATATATGAAATACAGTGTTTTAAACAGAAACACACACAAAACAAAGTTAGGTGTCGACAGGTTGATGAAAATGTGACTGATCTGAGGCTCACAGGAACCTAACCCTATGTTTCTCCTAAGAGCAGTGGTTCAGTATTCAGTAACTCAGTGTTCACAGTGACTTTGCAGGACATTGCAACTGCAAATAATGAAAATAAACTGCCAGGTGCAGTGGCTGACACCTATAATCCCAGCATGTTGGGAGGCCAAAGTAGGAGGATTGCTTGATCCCAGGAGTTTGAGACCAGCCTGGAAAACATAGAGGGACCCCGTCTCTACAAAAATAATAAAAGAGATTAGCTGAGTATGATGGTACATGCCTGTGGTCCCAGCTACTTGGGAGGCTGAAGTGGGAGGATAGCCTGAGCCCAGGAGGTCAAGGCTAAAATAAGCCATTTTCATGCCACTACACTCCAGCCTGGTTGACAGAGTGAGATTTTGTCAGGAAGGAAGGAAGGAAGGAAGGAAGGAAGGAAGGAAGGAAGGAAGGAAGGAAGGAAGGAGAAAGGGAAAGGGAAAGAAAAGGAAAAGAAGAAAGGAAAAGAGAAAAGAAAGGAAAAGAAAAAAGAAGGAAATAAAGAAAGTAAACTGTATGTTTAAAAATCTAATTTGTGGGTGGGTATCTGAATGTATTTTTTTAAATGGTTTATAAAAAACACAAGACTTCTTTTGTATGTGTAAAATATATCATAATTTTAAAGCATTTTTAAAAATAAAAGGGCATTCATTGATGCCAAAGGTTAGTGTATGACAGAGAGACTGAGGGTGCAGGCAGACAAGCAGGTGTCTGATCGTGAAGAGGCAGTAGGCAAAAGGAATACATTTGAATTTTATTCAGAACCGAAATAAGTAACTCATAATGGCAAAAGATTTTGTAAGATTACTCATTCCCTTCTCTCTCCCCTCTTCATCCTGCTTTCTTTAACTTTCTCACCCAACTATCAAAGGACCCAAATATTTGGAGCATCCTTATTCAAGGATGTACATTTCTAGATCTTATTTTCACAATGAGTCTGACTCCATTTCTGATGTTTGACTGCTGACAGCTTTTAGGCCTCACTCCTTCCTCTTTCCCCGTCTCACAACGCGGTAAGCTGATAGGAAATTCTGGGTGCTCTCTCCTTTGGCGCTAGTGAGAAGTTCAAACTACGTAAGTCCTTTGCCTGCGCAGAAACCCTCAGCCCAGACCCACCACCTAAACACTGTAAAAGCCCCAAACCCATCTCTTTTCCTTGTCTTTTAAGCCATTTTCAGATTCCATGGGTGTTCCTTTTCTGCTCCTTCCAGAAATGCCTCAATCATGTAAGTATCAAAACTTTTCATGCCCTCTTGGTGTATGTGTGGCATCATCAGTCTCTACATCCAAACCAAATTATGGGTGGGGGTTCCATTGTATTTTTGCAGAAGGACTATTACACTTTCAATATAGAAAGACTATTCTAGGGTTAAGAAAGAACTGACATGATCTAAGGTCTTGGGGGAAATAAACATTGAGAGATTAATAAAACTAAGCTTACACTTTTGAAAAACCAAAGCAAAATAACATATTTGGTGACTGATCTGCAAAAAAGGACTCATTTATCCCGGTGTGGTGGCTCATGCCTGTATTCCCAGCACTTTGGGAGGCTGAGGCCGGCAGATCACTTGAGGTCAGGAGGTCAAAACCAGCCTGACCGTCATGATGAAACCCCGTTTCCATTAAAAATATGAAAATTAGTGGGTATGGGGGTGCATGCCTGTAATCCCAGCTATTGGGGAGACTGAGGCATGAAAATCGCTTGAACCTGGGAGGCAGAGGTTGTAGCGAGTCAAAATCATGCTACTGCACTCCAGCCTGGGCAACAGAGTGAGGCTCTGGCTCAAATAAATAAATAAATAAATAAATAAATAAATAAATAAGACTCATTTGGTTTTGAGTCTTGTTGTAAATGCTATGCACTTTAACCTGACCACCATCTTATTCTTATGATATGATGAGAGATAAATAGGAGTCTTTTTAGATTTATCTAAACTGCTTATTACTTGACTGGTGCTATTATTTTTCCTATTCATTGTATAGTCCCATCACTGTGAATGAAGAGATAAACCTGAGTCCCTGAAGAGCTCTCTTACTTTTGTTGCACTTCTTTAGACCACCCTGCTCCATAGCTATGTCTCACCTGGAACACAGAGGAATATAGAATCCTCCTCATTAACGGCAGAGCCATAAATTGCTGTAACTGCCACATGTCCCTGACCCTTGCTATTGCATAAAACGTGGTCCACTAAAGGCCTGCCACTCTGCACTTCAGCTAGGAAATTCTTCCCCATCTTTACACAGAATGGAAAGTGCAGTCATAACAAAGTACCTGTAATTAGAATAAGCCATCAGCTAAATGTGTTATTACAATTTATTGGCAGATAACAATAGCTGCTATGTTCTGTGCACCTACCATAACCAAAATCATTTCTTCTGCTTTCCTGAGGTAGCTTTCCCCTTTCTGGGCTATAATAACAAGGTATTTCCCCTTCCTGGGCTATAACAGCAAAATAAACACCAAGAAACACAATTTAATGAGGAAGAAAGACAGATACCAAATATTTAGTATTTACAAAATATTATCCCTTTTGTACTTGCCAGAGTTCAAAGGGCCAGAATTTGAACCAAGATACATCTGACTCCAAAGTTTGTCATCTTTATGCCTATGGACTTTACCAGACACCATGAATCACTGAACAGTCATTACCCACATTCTTTTTTGCTAAAAATAGAACCCTGATTTTGTTCAGCTGTCAGGTGGCCGGGTGCTTCACAGAAATTTATTCTCTTCCCAGCCCAGAAGTGACTCTTGATGAGGTTAAATCAAATGTGGTAATTCCATCCCTTTTCTAGCTATTGATTGAGCAGTGGACATGTGACCCAACGCTGTCAAATAAGACATGTAGAAAGTTTGCTGAGAGACTTCTTGGTACAGTTTTCTTTTCTTAAAATATAATGATAGAAGTCTATTGATTTTCTTACATTTTTATTTTATCAATTTATTTGTATTTATTTTTGCTTTCTTGTTGTGTCTGGATATGTTTGTAGGGATGTGATGCATAGAACGTTGGTAGTCATCTTGGGACATTGGGGGAAATTACACTAAGGGAACACAACAATATCCTGAGAATACCAGAATAGAAAAATATAAAGAACCTAGATCCCTAACAAAATTGCTGAAAAGTTTAACTGAACCTTGTACCTCCACTATTCTCTTCAAATGAGATAATTTAGAACTCTTGGTTTGGGTATTTTGATTGGGTTTTCTGTTACTTGAGGTCCAAAATGACCTTACTGACACTTGGTCTATAAAATAAGATTTATTACCTGTAGATGTTTTAAAAACCTAGAAATAAATTTTCCTGTAAATCAAGAAACAGTATTTCTGGATCTTTATCGGATGTAGAAAGCAGGAAAGAATATCATCCCACACTTATAACCAATAAGAAAAAAAAGATAATTTACAGAATTACAAGTTCTCTTGAATCTATCACAGGGCTATGGTCACAGGGCAGACACAACTAACTTAATAAATTCAAAGAAAAACAGGTGCCTTCAAGGAGAGTACCTGCTTGCCTGCAGCAAACACCAGATACCATGCAAGCTGGTAAGAAAAAATCAACCAAAATTGTTAACAGACTGTTAAAGGTCAAGTGGGAAAGTATAGGGTATGGAGTTTAGAGTGACAGTATAGAACTACTGAGAGCCACAAACATAAGGAGAATTCACATCCACTTGCAGGCACTTCTCCACAGATGCTGAGTGCTCACGAGAAAAATTAAAGACAGGATGAGATTCCAGAGAAAACATCACTGTAGTATAGACTTGCACAGAAGAAGAGCAGCCACTGAGGCAAAGGCTTGAAGATATAGCCATTTCTTTCTCTCCTCAGGGGAAGAAAAAAAAAAGCCTTATCCCGCTGAGGGAAAAACAACAATAAAAACTATGTCGCCATCAGGGCACTGGTAAAGACCCATTGTAGCTGGGGAAAGGAACAGAAAAACTTTCTGGGGAAGGGCAGGAATATATCCTAAGCTTGACCATTGGGGATCATTAGAGATTTCCTACTGCTGAGCAAATAAAAATATCACAGAGAAAGCATCACCTCTAAGACCCAAGGACAGAGCACCTATCTGAGACTGAGATTGAACCAGAATAGCAAAGAAAACCTCCACTCCACTCCCAACACCAGGCTAGCAAGGTCAATAAACAAGTAATAGCAGTCTTCAAGAGCATTGAGAGACAACTTAACAAGGCATAGGCGCAAAGGGAAGACCTAAATCTGAGGATGAAGCAGACATTGAGAAAAAACCTCTGACAAACTACTCTCCACCTAAGCACAAGGTAACACTAGAAGTTGAAGCCTGTGACACATTGAGAGTAACCATAACAGGAAGATAGCATACACGCAGTCTAATTCCTGGCTTGATTGAATCAATTCCATATACCAGAAGCCTAGCAAAAAGCCATAAATATTTGCTTCAGTCTTTGCTCTCTACATAAAAGTGTCCAGTTTTCAATAAAAAATTGCAAGACACACAAAGCAGCACATAAAAAGAATATACCATTAAGAGACAAAGTAATTAACACAACCACATTCAATTATGAGAGATATTTTGGAACTACCAAACTTTAAAATAACTATCATTAATATGTTAAAAGATCTAGTGAAAAACATCACTAATTTGCATGATCACAAGGAAACGGTCAGCAAAAAGGTGGAAACTATGAGAAAATGCTAGAATGAAAAGCATGATAAAAGAGACGAAGAATACTGGAGAATGATGAAAGTATGATGATGAATAGGCATTGTCTGGCTTCATTCCCTCTCACCCTCAAGAAACCTAACTAGCAATTATCCACAGGTAAAAATGCCATCCTGAATACTGGGAGTAAGTGTGACACCCCCTTGGACTGAAGAACCTAGCAAAGCTGCAATCAAATGATAAAAGGAGTAATTCTTTTGAACTACACTGCACCTTCCTCAAGCCAGCATATTGCCACACAGAGATAATTTCTCTGGACCCACAATTTCTGTAGTAGAAAAAAATGAGTTGGAGATGGATAGTCAGCTTCCTCACCATTCTGGCACCCTTTGCAGGAGGATTGTTTCTCTTATCACATAGAGAACATTGGGAGTACTGACAGGGCTAGAACATCTGGGGTCAGTTAGAAACAAAAAACAGGAGTCTCACAGTGACCAGTGCACAAATCTTGGTGGTTGCTCTGCATTCCAGACAATTTCTAAATGACTCATAGATCAAAAAGGAAGTTATAAGGAGATTTGGAAAATACTCTGAATTGAATAAAAAGTAAAAACACAAGACAACAAAATTTGCAAGATGTGGTCAAAGCAATGCTTTTGGGAAAATTTATAGAACTGAAATGCTTATATTAGAAGAGAAGAAATATTTCAAATCAATGATATAAGCTTTTGCCTTAAGAAACTTGATAAAGAGAGCAAAGTGAACCCAAAGGAAGAAAATCTTAAAGATCAGAGCAGAAGTCAATGAAACTGATAGCAGAAAAATTATGGAAAATATTACTAATTAATATAATTAATAAACTGACAAAAAAGAGAGAGAAGACACAAGTTACAAATATCAGAAATGGAAGAATACATATCACTATATAACCTACAACTATTTAGAGGGTAACAAAAAACTACTGTGTATCCATAGATTTGACAACTTCGATGAAATGGACACATTTCTTAAGACACAAGCTTCCAAATTTCCTTCAAGAAGAAATAGATTAGCCTTATATCTTTTTTAAAAATTCATTTTTAATTAAAAACCTTCCAACAAAGAAAATTCCAGGCCCAGATGGCTGTGAAGCCCTATCATTTTCTGCATTTGCTTCGGTTTTGATTCTCCACTCTGGGCTTCATAATTATTAGATTTTTGTTTTTTCAAAACAGGATCTCACTCCATCACCCAGCCTGGAGTGCAGTGGTATGACTGTGGCTAACTGCAGTCTCAACCTCCTGGGCTCAAGCAATTCTCCCACTTCAGCCACCTGAGTAGCTGGGACAACAGCCACACAGAACCATGGCCAGCTAATTTTTCATTATTTTTGCAGAGATAAGGTTTCACTCTGTCGCCCAGGCTGGTCTTGAACTCCTAAGCTCAAACAATCCTCCTTACTCAGCTTCCCAAAGCACTGAGATTACAGGCGTAAGCCACTGCGACTGGCTAATTATTTGACCTTTGTGTGTGAATATTGTTTGTGTTATACCTACATAATTATTTTTTAGATATTAAGTTCATAGAAATTTAGTTTAAAAGTTATTAGTATACTATCTTAGATTCATGATCATTTTTCAATTAATGACTTTATAAGCACCATTAAAGCTATCCCCACAACTCCATGAAAAGGGGAGGCAAATGGAATCATGGGGAACAGAAGTTAAACAACTTTTCCAGCCTCTTATTAAATTGATCAGTTCAAATGAGTCCAACTATAAGTCAAGGGCCTTGAGTCTTGTCTGCTGCACTCCTGTGACTGGACTAACTGGGTCTGGCTACTGTGCAAGGTCAAAAATACACAACCCAGAACTGCCAAGCTAAGGGAGAAATCAAGAGTTGGAGTAAGATTACCATGCCAGAGCTAGACATACAAAAATGAAGATCTGAGACAAAGCAGACACAGTCAGCAGGAAGCAAGGACGACTGAGAGTTTTGCAAGTCTGAATTAGGCTTTCAAGCCGTGGTAGGACAAACCAGAGGTCAAAGGGGAGGCCCAGAGGAAATTCAACCCTTCAGACTTTCTGCTGAAATAGACTGGGGTCAGGGAGGCCAATTGGCAGCTTAGAGAAGACAGCCTGAGGCTGAATATCTGGTTCTACCTGAGGTGTGTGTCTTATGCCCTTTCTGATCTGGTTCACAGATTAACTTTTGCATGCTCAATTCACTCACCCTGCTCCCCCGCAAGGTCCAGAACTGATCAGTAAACTCAGCCGAACAGTGGATTTTGTGAAATAGAAAAAAGCCAAGACAGTTGATTGAATGAACAATGTCAGCAACGCGTTAGATGTTTTGGTGTCTTTTGACAGAGCTTATTCATAATCACTTTTGCTTAATGTTTTAAAGTATGATCTTATATTTAAAAGAAAATGTGGAGTGGCAACAGAAAGAACAAGTTTTGAAGTAAAAATGACTTGAATAAAAATCACTGCTGTTTTTGGGCACAAGACTTAAGACAATCAGAAATCTCTAAATCTCAACGTCCCCATATATAACATGGGATCAACAATGTCTACCTCTTGTGAGAAATAAATGATATTTGCAAAGCACCTAATACATAGAAGGCACTCGATAAAAAGTAATAATATTTTATACATCTTGTTTAAACTGAAACTTGGACATTCCATAAATAATCCATCTAGTTTATTCAACAAATATTTATTGAGCCCCTACTATGTGCAACAAATACTCTTTTAGGTACATGGGATTCAACAAGAAACCCCAGTCTCTGTCCTCCTGGAACCGGCCTTCTATTGAGGGTTTGTATACCATATGCCAGCACAGCAAAAGATGCTGCTTCCACTGGGCCCAGAATAGAATCCTTCACCTCACTTCACTCCACCGGTAACAACTAAGGTTACCGAATTACAACTACTGGAAAGATATTCTGTAGCTTTCCCTGATACTTTCTGCCTCATGATAATAATATCCTGCTAAGGAAAAAGGTCCAGTTCTGCAGAATGGATAACATCTATTCAGAATAGGAATGTAAACTTTGCGGGCCCCCCCATACATCAGTACTGGTATTGGTATTTCAAAGTAATCATATGCTACAGGGGCCAAAGACTCAAATGCCAACTGGGGGGCCATGGGTAAATGAGTCAAGAAGCCCAGTGCCATGGTTAAAGAGTGAGGAAAATTATAAAAATTAAACTATCTCTATAAAATGCATAGCCACTACTACTTTCAGTCGATATTGCCAGAGAAAATGCTAGTGTGGTCAGATCTGACTTTTTAAGAGAAGCCGAAATCTGAATTTTTACATAAAATTAAGTGATTTTCCAAATAAAATCTCTCAATAGTACTTATTCAGCCCAGGAGACATAAATTTACAAGCCCAATAGAGGTTTAGAGGACTACGTTTTTAAAAATCAGTAGTGTAAACAGTCTGTAATCCTTTTTCACTTGCTACATGGAAAGACATTCTCAGAATTGCAAAATGCCAAATGGCAATGGTTTATAATTTTGTTCATTTGTTTTTATCTGAAACCACAGTTGTTATCCAACATCTAAGAATGTAGAGCTCAATGGGCCAATCCCATAATTTGTGGAGAAGCTGCAATAAGGCTGGAATAATGATGGATTAAAGGGAATAGGTTGCCCTCACCCTAACGTCTCGGGGTCTACCATTACCCTGGGATTAAGACATGCAGAGACTTGTTTGTAGTCACAGATTTTGTATCCTCTCTTGACATGGCTACAAGAAGAACGCACATCTGTGAAGTGTTTGCCAGCATGTCAGGAGTAACAGGACTCTTGAAGCCATTTCAAATGTCAATCCTTGTGCATAACATCTTTAAGAAGATTGTTGCTAGAGATCTTAATATTAAAAAAAGAAACCTGAAACACAATACTTTTAGCCACTTAAAAGTGGAGTTCTTTTTCACTAAGCAAAGTTGAACTTTTTAAATTTCTTTTTACCAAACAAGCCTCTTTTTGGTGGTGAGCAAATAAATTAGCATGTGGGTCCTAAGTGCTCTTAAAATCGTTTTGCTATAGATCTGTCCACTGTTTATAATTCTTGAATAAAGCTAAAAGTAAAGAAAGCCTTTCTCTGAAGGTTTATGAGCATTTTTCCATGAAGCAGAAGTCAAACAGAAGATCAAAGTGATCTAACAAAATGCTCCAGACTTGGGTTGGGGTGGGCTGAAAGGCGGTGAAAACAAATCAGCCCCTCCAGATAGTTTGAGAGATATGTCTTTTTACTTAAAATGAAACAAAACGGAAAGCATGAGAGTTTGAGCATATCAAACTAATGAGAGTTTGAGTGAATCAAGCTAAGGTTTCTGAACAATGTTGTTCAAGTATCCGCCTTTGATATTTTACCCATAGTATCAAAAACATCTTAAAGGAAGTTAGTCAACTGTTGTACCAAGTAGCAAATATGAACAAAATCAGGTGAATTTCATATCCCTCTGTTCCTAACAGCCATTCATCTCTAGGCTTCTCTGAGTCTCTGCCAAGGGTGGACATTTCCAAGCTCACAAAGGATTAATGTACAGTCTTGAACTGTTTTTGAAGAGTCTAATGTATTCTGTATATTTTGAATACTACTTAATTGGCATTTAGTTTTTCATACACTACCAGTTTAAATGCCCACTAACCATTTACTTTACATAGAAAAATAAAACAAAGGAAACAAAATAAATTTATCACTGAAAAGGCATGAATCTATTCTTCCATGATTAAATCCTCAATAAATCTGCTTCTAATCACACATTGGTATTTAAAGATCTAGTAACTACTCTATTAAATTTAATTCTCTCTATTTAATGACAGTTATTCTCAATATAATGACAGTTATTTGAAATATATACCCACAGATTATTAACAACATTTTAACAAGAGTTTTAAACCATGGAATGTGAGTATGAATCTATCAAATGTCAATAAATCAATTCCGATTTAATGCAGAATGCCTGAATTGTTAAATCAAAACATATCCCAAGTGAGAATGTTTTTAAAACATTTTAATGGAAAAAAAAATTTGCCAGGGGGAGAATAACCATTTGTGAACTGCTAGTATTATTTCAGAATAAAATTAAGGATATATAACTTTATAATATATTTATTTTATATAAAACTATGCATTTGAAGGAGCACATTAAATTTTCTTGATTGGGCTGGGCACAGTGGCTCATGTCCGTAATCTCAGCACTTTGGGAGGCTGAGGCGGGCAGATCACAAGGTCAAGAGTTCAAGACCATCCTGGCCAATGTGGTGAAATCCCTTCTGTACTAAAAATACAAAAATTAGCTGGGCATGGTGGTGCGTGCCTGCAATCCCAGCAACTTGGGAGGCTGAGGCAGGAGAATCGCTTGAACTAGGGAATCGGAGGTTGCAGTGAGTCGAGATTGTGCCATTGCACTCCAGCCTGGCAACAGAGCAAGACACCATCTTAAAAAAAAAAAAAAAAAAAAAAAAAAATTGACTGGGAGTTGCTTTTATCCAGAAAACAATTATAACCTTATGAGTCAAGTTGTTTTACTTTTTCTATTGCCAATTAAATATGTGCTAAAATATTACAAACTATTTTATTCCAGAGATTCACAGCCAGGTTTTTTACAAAACATTCCTTTATATTGAACATAAGAAAAATTGTTTTCAAGTTACAGTGCTCACCAATTCACCATCTCTTAAACAAAACAAAGTCCTTAATCCAAATAATTCTGTTTCAGGCTACTGGCACAGTTTGCTGCCTATCAGATACACTCTGGCTGCCATATCTTTCTGGTCAGCATAAATGGTCCATGCCATTCTTGCTTGAACTTTCCCTTCCACGTATCCTCTTCTACATCACTGGAGCATTTACTGGACCAGGAATGTAGACTGGCAAGTCAGTGTGACGTAAGAATCCTAACCTATAAAGTACATCAGTAGACACTTTGTAGCATGTGCCATTTATTAGGGTTTCCATTAAAAGCATTACATTTCCATACTTTACAACCATAAAAGAGTAAATAATTTCAAAGGATTCCTTGATAGGAGACTTCTGTTTTAAATGGAACTTGGAAATATCTGGGAAATCACTGGAATAAATGTGCTTAATAGACCCAATGCTGTGAAGTTCTTTTTAACTGTTTTCTTAAGCACATAAAAAGATACAACATTTCCTCCAACATTTTTTGAAATACATTTTGGTTTGGGGTTTTTTTCTGTAACATTTGCTGTATAAATATTTCTTACAATGCTTTCATTGTTCTTTCTTTCTTTCCTTCATTCTTTCCTTCTTTCTCTTAGTGCTGAGGCTGACTTCTTAACACCAATAGATTCTGATCCCTTTCATTGCTTTAATCTGCAAGATAAATTAGAGCTTAAAGTCAGAAAGTACCATTACATGCCACTGAAGAAAACCTGCCGCACTACATGATAAGTTGGCAAACATATACTAAATGTCCCTGTTGAGATATTTCCTTTTTTAGAGGAAATTCCATCCATGGGACTAAGCAAATATTTCATCAATCTGGGCTGTATGAGAAGCCAATACAGCATTCTTTTCATGGAAAAGATTAGATCAGGCCAGTTTCAGAATGAAATAATTTTTAAATATATTCCTAATACCAAACATTTAAGGAAAATTTAAGTAGTCCATAATATATTCTCACATTATAATCCAATTGGAATTGTCCAGATCAGCTGCCTTTATGATCCTCATTCTCCAGGAAATTACATCAATTTATCTCCGATTTTGTCTGTGTAGGCACGACATTAGATAGCACACTTTCTTTTTTCAGGATTGCATTTCTAAGCATCAGCCAAAGTACCTCAACAACACTAGCTGTCAAAGGCAAGATGATGAGTAGATAATATACTTAAGGTGAAACTGTTTGATTATCTAACTGTACCAACTAGAGGTCACAGGATGGTGGAGATTAATTTCTTTAAACCAAAATGTTAAACCCTCAATAACAACCCCTGGCACCAAGAAAAGTAAGCATGGAATGTTATCGGGTGGGTTTTCCCAACTTAACGAAGAAGGCACGAGTAATTGATTATAGCAACTACCAGACTTGCATGCCAGGCTCTGTACCAAATTGTTGGCCCATATCATATCATTTAATTCTTACAACCCCTCCTGATCTCTGTTTTACAGATGAGGAAATTGAGACTCAGAGAGTTGAGGAACTTTCCCAAGGTTACAGAGTTAGTAGTGTACCTAGGATTTTAACCCAAGTCTGGCTGAGTCCAAAGCATATGTCCTTAACTGTCATGCCCAATATCCCTCTAGATTCAGAGTCAGGCAGGGTTAGAGGACAGAGCCCAGAGCCAAAGCTAAAAAGAAGGTTGACTTTTAGGAGGTGAAAATGCAGTCAAGTCAAGAAGGAAGTTATCCAACATCTGTTCACAGGGCCAAGGCCTCCTCCTGGCAGAGTAGATCTGGTTGGCAGGGAAGGAAAATTGAAGGTACATGAGCAGCATCTTGGATCTGGGAAAAAGACCTAAAGTCTGAGCACTATCAAGTGGGAGAGGAGGAAAAGCTATATGCCTCCCTCTAGTACTGACATAGGCCTAAGCATCTGCGTGGTGGAAAGCTGGTGGATTCATCTAGCTCAGATGGCAAGTAAAGAGGAATGAAGGCAAAGAATGACAATCCAAGGCATGTCTCAAGGTGATCACTGCATGTGGACACTACTTGGGAGAGGCTGGGAAAGGGAGCAGGCGAAGAAGAATCTAGGGGAATTAATCACTTGCCTGCCAAGGAGATGCAGTTCAGAAACCAAAGGGAAAAGCAGGGCTCGCTCCCACAAAGCACTCAATCTCCTGAAAGAAAAAGCATAAATAGAGTCATATTTGCCAATGAAGGTTTCTAAATGTTTAAACTAGCTGGTAACACCGCACAGATGGAGAAACTAATGCTTGCGGAAGTTAATGATTTGTACCGTAGTCACTCGGTGAGTCGGAGATAGAGCAGATGTAAACCCCCAATCTCAGGACTCCCAGATCTGCACATAAACTATCAAAAATACAAACCTTCTAGCCCTGAAATCTGCCCAGCCCTTTGTCTACTGTGTGGTCCCTGTCAACCTTCAACATTGTACTACACAGAAGGAATTTCTTTCCCCTTACACGGTTTCTAAGTCTTGGTTAGCTACATGACTGGGTCTCTGTGTTTTTTCTTTTATTCTTTCATTCATTCTACAAATATTTGTTGAATTTTTACTATGCACAAGGCACTGTTCTAGATGCTGGGAACACAGCAGTGAACAAGACAGAGATCTTGCTTTCCTCTAATGCTGGTTCTGGAAGGGGCAGACAGACAATGAACACACAAGAAAATATCAGAATAAAAGTGTTATAAAAGAAAATAGAGCAGAGTGATGGGATGGAAAGTAATAGCAGGAGATAACTTAGACTGAATGGTCAAGGATGGACCCTTAGGTGAGGAGATTTTGAGCGGAGACCTGAATGCCACCAAAAAACCAGCCAAATAAAGATGGAAGGAAAGCAGATTTTTCAATCCAAATATGCACGTATAGATTTCCCAGTTACGCATTCTATAACCTGTTTTTCCAGCTACTCAAGATAACTTATTAGATTGCCAGCGAATGAAAGTGTCATCCTATGTGGAATAAAGTAACATATTTTATTCTAAATTTTAAAGTTTCATTAGCAAGCTTTGATATTTTGATGATTAATTTTTATGAATCTGAAATTCCCTACTCATTTCACAACATATTAAGACACAGCAGTCTTATCAGAGATTAGTACACAAACGAAGTAAGAGATTCACTGAAGAGCTCAAGGGCATGACAAATGTTTCATCCAGATTATGCTCAAATTCATCTGCATGATAGATACTACACACTCTGTGGTCCACCACCGTCACTACCTTGCCCCATTTTATTCTAACCGGCCTCCCAGCTCTCCAGCAACCAAGGTGATCCTTTCAAAAAGAAACTGCAATCATGTCTCTCCACCACTGATCTCACTCTAAATTACAACATTCTGCAACTGTGGATTGTTATGGGCTGAATTACATCCCCCTAAAATTCAAACATTGAGGCCTGTATTAGTCTGTTCTCACACTGCTAATATGGACATACCTGAGACTGGGTAATTTATGAAGGAAAGAGGTTTAATTGATTCACAGTTCCAAGTGACTGGGGAGGCCTCACAATCATGACAGAAGGCAAGTGAGGAGTCAAGTTACATCTTAACATGGCGGCCCGCAAGAGAGCTTGTACAGGGGAACTCCCATTTATAAAATCATCAGATCTCGTGAGACTTATTCACTACCACAAGAATAGGAGGGGGGAAACTGCCCACATGATTCAATTATCTCCACCTGGTCCCCACCTTGACACGTGGGGATTATTACAATTCAAGGTGAGATTTTTGGTGGGGACACAGCCGGACCATATCAAGGCCCTAATGTGACAATATTGGGAGATTAGGGCCTTTACGGAGATAATTAAGGCTAAATGAGGTCAAAAGGGAGGGTTCCTATCCAATAGGACAGGTGTCTTTATGAAAAGAAGAGACACCAGAGATCTCTCTCTACATGCTCATAGAGAAAAGGTCGTGGGAAAACACAGCGAGAGAGTGGCCATCTGAAAGTTGGAAAGAACTGCCTCACCGGACATCAACTCTGACAGCACCTTATCTAGCACTTCTAGCCCCTAGAATTGTGGGAAAATAAATGTCTGTTGTTTAAGCCGCCCAGTCTGTGGCATTGTTATGGTCCCCTGGCAGACACATGTGTGGTTGTTGACCATCTACTCACCTCACTTTCCTCTGCCTCTCTCCTGCTTTGCTCCCCTCACCCACTCATTCCAGACAGGCTAATGGCCCTGTTCCCTGTGCCTGAAGGATTCCTCCCAGAATATCCACGGGGATCTCCCTTTCTCCCTCTTCAGGGCTTTGCTCAAATGTTCCTTCCCAGCGAGACTTTCTCTGACCACCTGTATTTAAAATCATGAAACCTCCCCTCCTCCACAGCTCATTTCATTTCCCTCCTCTATTACTTTCCATGGCACTTATCCCCTGTCGATAAATAATAGCCACGTAACTTATTTATTTGGGTGCATTGTTTGCCTCCTCCAACTATGATACAAGCTCCATGAGGGCAGAGAGTGTTGCAGTCCTATATCCTGTCAGATGAGGACAGAATAGAGGAGTGTACAAGTGTGTGTGGGGAAGAGAGAGAAACTGAGAGAGAGGGAAAGAGAGAGGGAAAAGATCACCAGTCAGATCAAGATTTTGCCCACTGGAAGCAGTTCTTTTGAGCGCTTTGACCCAAATTTACTAGATATGGACTTATAAACGCTAATAAAATAACAAAGAAAATACTGTAAAGAGTTCACAGTGCAATGAGGAGGTACTACTACCCAGCACCTGGCAGAGGCCTGTTACAAAGGAGAAGTTCAGTGATTATTTTTTCAACCGAATGGTTATTGTCACTATGACCAGCATCTCCATAATCTAGTGACCTGCCCCCATTACTAACAATCTGATTATGAGGAAGGGTTTTATCATTTGGAAACGTCACAGGTCATTGGGAGCAGGGTCTTATGGTCTGACAGTGACTAGCGTAGTGCCTGACTTGTAGTAGACTCCCGGTAAATATTTGTGGAATTAACTGAATTTTTTTTTTCACATTTATTGCTTTAACATAAAAGAGATTACAAAGAATCAGATGAAGAGATACATAGGGAAAGGAATGTGGAAAGGGACACAGAGCTCCCAAGCCTTGTCTGGGTGTGCCCTCTTCCAGGAACCTCCACATGCTGTTATCCAGAAGCGCATCCGATCTCCATCCTTTGGGGTTTTCACAGAGGCTTCATTACATAGGCATGATTGATTAAACCATTGGCCATTGGTGATTAACTTGACCTTTAGTCCCTCTCCTTCCCAGAGATTGAAGGGCAGGGCTGAAGTCCCAACCCTCTATTCCTGCCTTGGTCTTTCCTGTGACCAGCCCTCATCCTGAAGCCACCTAAAGGTTGGCAGTCACCAGTCATCTCATTAGCATTCAAAAACATACATTACTTTGGAGATTCCAAGGATTTTAGAAGCTGAACGCCAGGAAACAAAGACCAAATATATATCCCATAAAATAACAGTTCACTCCACTCCCTATCCTCCAACACAGATCCCTTATATTAAAAAAATGTACAACTCAAATGGTACTGGCAAATTATTGGAATCCCATTTAATCTTTAATAATTAGTTCAATCCACTCTTACGTCATGCGAATGTGTCTCTCAGGGCAAGGCCACTCAGGTTTGCAGGCTTCCCATTCAATCTTGTCAGGGTCCGAGAGCAAGAGTAGTCTCAGCAAACATAGAGCTTTACCCTTCCTGGCATCTGGCATAATTGAGCTGAAAGACAACGTCATCTTTTGCTCTGAGCCTCTTTGGAAGTGTTGATATAATATTGGATTTCTCTTATTACATGCCCATTTATTCATTTCTTTTCTTATATGATCTTATTTGAAGATATTATTCATTTCTTCAACCTCATCTACTATTTCTCCTTCTCTTCATTTATACCTAAACTTTTCCACCTTTGCTAACATAGCAGAAAATCTGGCAGGACAAAAATACTTAGACAGTCCTCCTTTAGATGTTAATTTTAAGTAATTTTCAATACCGCCCATTATCCTAATATTCCTTTCAGTAAATAAGCTTTTCTTATTCTGCTTGGCTCTGAGCATAATGTTCAAATTGGTTCAAATTTTAAAAAGCCACCATATTTTTATCTTTGGGAATAAGAAAACAGAATTTCTTACATGGTAGAAAGGAAAAATGTCACTACAAAATGTAATAACAGCATTTTACAATATGCATCTCACAAGCTGTATAAAACACACAAAGTACATCTACTAAAACTTTGTTCTAAAACAATTTTTAATGAGCTAGTTTTTAATGCAATCAAAATTACTGAGTTAAAAAAAAAAAAGATTGAGAAGGAGCTTTGCATAAACAAAAACTCTATCTGAAAATAATTATTCCTTAATCCTAAGAGTTGGGGTAGCTTTCCTTTGTTTATTAGCTTTTTAATTTTTTTTAATGTAAGTGATTTTCTTAGAGTAGAAAGTTTAGTATCAGAATTGGCTGTGTTGTATACATAGTGGTCACTTTTCAGATATTTTCCTGTCTGTTGGATTAGGACTCTTATTTTCTCCACACCCACCCTCAATACTCCCCCGTATCTCCACTGGTCTCTGAATATCTCCACCAAAGAGCAAATCAGTTGACTGAAGATAAGTAAAAAATACATGGGGTTGATAGTTAAAACTATTGACCAGGCCGGGCACGGTGGCTCGTGCCTGTAATCCCAGCATTTCAGGAGGCCAAAGCGGGCGGATCACCTGAGGTCAGGAGTTTGAGACCAGCCTGGCTAATGTGGTGAAACCCCTTATCTACTAAAAATACAAAAAAAAAAAAAAAAAATAGCTGGGCATGGTGGTGGGAGCCTGTAGTCCCAGCTACTCAGGAGGCTGAAGCAGGAGAATCACTTGAACCTGGGAGGCGGAGGTTGCAGTGAGCCGAGATCGCACCACTGCACTCCAGCCTGCCCTACAGAGTGAGACTCCGTCTAATAATAGTAATAAAAAAGCTACTGACCAAAATTTTTATGCTTTGAGATTTCTCTGTGAATTTGCATGAACATGGGAGCCTAGCCCATTAAACTGGCTAACTGAATTATATGACTATCTACGTGTTTTCAGAGGGTAGAATGATTTTTTTCCACAATCTAATAAAATTTATATTATTATATCCTTAACCCATAAGTGGGTATGTTGAGTATAACCTTTTAAAAATTTTTTTACTTTGAGAGATTGCATGTTTAGGTTTTAATGTGTTTCCTGTTTTGTTTATTGTTTAGGAAAAATCAAAAAACTAACCTTATCAATCTGGCATTTGTTTAAATTTTTATTTGCACAGCAAACATTATTCAGTGCTGTGTTAGTATTAAAATATGAGAAACACCAGGACAAAAATACGTAGACACTCCTCCTTTAGATGCTAATTTTAAGTAGCAGAAAAAGCCAAATTCTGCATTCAGAATGCAAAGAAATAAGGAAAAGAAGTAACAGAAAGAGGTTAGTGTGGGCTGAGACCACTTGAGGGCATTTGAGCACCTTTGCATTCCATGCTAGTAAAGTGACAGAAGTTAGAAAGTTGGCCTATCTTTAAAGATCAATAGATAGATAGATAGATAGATAGATAGATAGATAGATAGATAGATAGATAGATAGAGATAGATAGATAGGTAGATAGATAGATAGATTTATATATATATATGAATAGAAGAGATACATTTTATATCTGCCCCAGAACTCATTTTGGATTTTTTTCAACATCCTTCTGACAATAAGTTAGAAAGAGATCAAAGTTGAAACTATTAGCAAGTAATAAAATTAAATCAATAAGTTATTAAATACCACATCCAAGTTATCAAAAATTACAATAAAGAGTTAAAAAAGAAAAAGTATACTATATACAGTGAGATTATATGAATCTCCAGACCCCCATTTCTGAAAAAAGCTCATCAAATATTCATAAATCTAAGTAACTTCCCAGTAGGACATCTCCCAAACAAAGTGTGGCTGAATCCAGAAAGCTGAAATACATAAAAACAGAATTTGGGTGTCGACTTTGACTGTCTGGAATTTATTAGGAAGCAGAAATGCCACCAAAATGGAAATTGCACACAGGGAAAAAATCCCACTGTGCTTTTATCCAGCTAGGTTGGAAATGATGTAATAAATGTACCATAATTTATGTATATAAATGTGTGAGTAACTCATCCAGGGACTGGCAAGTGCAGAATTTTAGTGGAAAAAAATAGTGTACATCAAAGAAATTTGACCAGTGGCCAACAACCATTAATCTCTTCATGACCTCTTAAATATATAGATGCCAAATAAAACTTGTCATTTTATTCCATCTCTCAAAGCAATACATTCTTATTTATGAAGTTATGAGAGAACATAACATTATACCTTATTTGACATACAACACACACAGAGCATACAGCAACCTTGAGAAGATTTCCTTCATAAAAATGAGGACATTGATAAATCAACAGCCATACACCTCAAGGATAATGGTTTAAGTCTGACCATAGTCCCCAAACTTAATGTGATTGTGATCTTCATTCATCTTTCCATAGTCAGCAGCCCACATCACAGAAACCACTGTATGTGATACATCACCACCAGCCAGCTTGCTAACCAGGAGAGACTTCAAATAAAGATAGCGTTGAATTATTTCAGATGTGGAGGCATGAGAGAAAATTTCAGAATTAAAAGTCAAATACTTTAAGTATCACAGTAAAAGAAAACATTTGTGTAGTTGTCCGGAAAACCTATGAGTCGTTGGCTGTAGTTCCCACAGAATTATGACATTCCATGTGCAGACGTTGTTAAGTGATAAACCTTTCCACTGATGTGGCTTTAGCAGAAGCCACTTAGCATGCTTCAGATTCATGGCTTGATAGGTTTCCATGGAGAGCTTCCCTTAAAGGTATTTCCTTCTTTGGATTTCTACAGTTCTGTATCTTACACACCTCACCAATATAATAACATAATGTGTTATTTATTACTACTTTTGAAATGAATAACCAACATTTCCCACCTTGAAATATACTTCAACAAAGTCTCGATCAAAATATTTCTGTTTATCTGGACACGAATTCAAGAAGTCTTGCAGATAATAATTTAAAGTATACTCAAGTAACAGTAGAGTTATGTGATTGCCTTTCCCACTGCAACCTCAATAAATACTTGTAATGGAGTGTGTGTGGGGTGGGGTGTAGAGGGAGAGAGGGAGAAAAAAACAAAGAGAGTCAGTCAGATCAATATTTTGCGATTTGAAAACATACAAATAGCCAGTAGGCTTATGAAAAATGCTCAACATTAGTAATTATTAGGGAAATGAAAATTAAAATGACAATGAGTTATCATCTCATCCCTGTTAGAACAGCAATTATCAAAAAGACAAAAGATAAAAAATGTTGGCAAGGATGTAGAGAAAAGGGAACACTTCCACACTATTGGTAGAAACGTAAGTTAGTATAGCCATTGTGGAAAACAGTGTGGAGGCACCTCAAAAAAACAAAAATAGAATTTACATATCATCCAGCAATCTCACTTCTGGGTGTATATCCAAAGGAGGTGAAATCAGCACCTCACAGAGATATCTGCGCCCTCATGTTCATTGCAGCAGTATTCACAATAGCCAAGATATGGAATCAACATAAACGTCCATCAACAGATGAATGGATTTTAAAAATGTAGTGGAATACTATTCAACCTTTAAAAAGAAGAAAATTCTGTAATTTTCAATAACATGGATGAATCTGGAGGACATTGTGCTAAGTGAAATCGGCCAGGCACAAAAAGACAAATACCATAAGATCTCACTTACATGTGGAATCTGAAAAAATCAAACTCGTGGACATAGAGGGTAGAATGGTGATTACCAGAGGCTGAGGGGCACGGTGGGGAGAATAGAATGGGGAGATGTTGGTGAAAGGAGACAAAGTTTCAGTTATATAGGAGGAATACGTTTCGAGATCTATTACACAGCACCATAACCAGTTAACAATAATGTATCATATGTTTCAAAATTGCTTTAAAAATAGATTGTAAATGTTCTCACTACATAAAAATGGTAACTATGTAAGGTGATAAAATGTTAATTTGCTTGATATAATCATGCTACAATGTATTTATATATCAAAACATCACATTGTACCCCATAAATATATACAATTATTATTTCTCAATTCAAAAGAAAAACTTGAGTTAAGAAAAGATTTTACTCCAACTGGACTTACAAATGTGAAGGAAATAAAATAATAAAGAAAGAGTTCAAAGTGCAATGAAGAGGTACTACTGCCCAATACCTGGAAGAAGACCTCTCACAAAGTAGAAGTTCGACAAATACTTTTTAACAAAATAGTCGTTGTTAACATAAACCATCATATACATAATCTAGTGACACCCTGCCAGCTATCATCATCTGATTATGAAAAAGATTTTCATCACATATAGAAACTTCCCAGGTCAGCAAGGTCAGGTCTCATGTGCTGACAAAGGCCTGCTCATAGCAACCACCCCTGCTGGCCTTGAAAAATGAATTTGCTCATCTTCTCCAAAATGGTCCAAAAGTTAATACCTTGTAAGAAATGTTATGAGATAAACAATTCTCACCTGGTGTTTCCATTTGCCCAGAGTCAGAGTACATAACCTAATCCCAAGACTCCTAAAACACATGAAAATTGGACCTGTAGTGAGACCACAAGGCATCAGAATGCATGATCATCCTTCCAAGTTCAGACGATGCTGTAGCATCAACCCACATGCAATATTTGCTCTGTATTTTCCAGGAAGCAAAAGAAACAGGAAACCAACAAAATCAGCATCGTTGATCAATTATTCAGGGCTAGTCCTTCTCTCTTTCTCTTGATTAGTGGCTATTTCCAGCAGCTCCTAAAACTGAGGCAGCCAATGTCATCACTGTGGAAATATGGATTGTGAGTGGCACTTAGAGAGAAACCAGCTGGGGGCTGTATATTAACAAGTGCAAGAATGGGAGCAGAAACAGTGTACAGAGACCCAGAATGTGCCAAAAGATGGCAAATCACCCCCTGGGGTCCAAAACGGATCCAACTGAGAGACAGAGAGAATGATTGTCTTCTCCACAAAACTGCCTCTCACAGAACACAGAACCCTTTAGATTTATGTATGTGTTTTGACAAAACTGGATGGTTCCTATCATCTAGGGACACTGGAAGGGTCCCGTAGGGAGGCAAACAATATAAATAGGTCAACTTTTAAGAAGTTTCAGCATCCCGAGGTGTCCGAAGTCACACACCAACACCAAACCTTTGTGCACCTGGATGCTACATGCCACCCACAAAGGCCCCCTATCCAGATCTCACATTCTGTCCCAGCCTGTAATTCAGCCATCGTATAGCCAGCTCCTCTTGCTGGCCACAATAAAGCCAATTCATGTCAGTTTATTGCTGTTCAATGGATGTTAGTTCCATCTTTAAATTACATGCTTATGTGAATGCTTTTCATATTCACTACCCAAAATTTACTTACTCAGTAATTTCTTAAGATTCCAAGCTTATAGACCATTGAACTCACATGGTTTGATTACTGAGTAATTCTTAAAATATCTTTACTGGAGTGTGACATTTATCTGAAGTCAAATCTAGAAAGAAAAAAAATATGTGATGGTAATAAACTACTATTGAAACAGAATCCTAACATGAGATGTTAAACAATAGGGCATTGTAAATAATACCCTACCCAAAAGGTTCTCTGTGATAGCTGCAGCTAAGGAAAACATATGATAACAATAATATGATTTCCATAACCCAACAGTCCTTTCACCACTTGTTCCATGTGGGGATGATATGCAATAGCTCTGCTCTACATTTTTTGTGTGTGTGTGAAAAAATAAATTCTTTCTCACAAATAATAAATTTATAGCCAGGGAATTTCTTTATGACTCAAGCTTCCATTTCTTTAACTTACTGCTTTTAGAGACATAAATTCTATTAGCCTCTGTGTGGAAAGTTCGTTAGGGCAACTTGAGATCAGTGGGAATTGGTAAATGTCTTATAGTTTAAGATGAAAACATGCAATTCACTTAGAGTCTTTTCAGTGCTCTACAATATTCCTGGCCATTTCAACCCAATATGTGAATTCCGACTACTTCAGTCAACACTAAATTAGGCAATGGTCTACATTAATTCATTACATTTGAGTAAAGAAAGATGATAGCCTTATTTACATTTTAGAAACTGTTTCATTCTTAAAACTATTTGGGTTAAAATCAATTCATTCTTCCAGTGCTTGAATACAAATAGGGCCCATAGGATAACAGAGATACCCCATGTATATAGTTTATTTTACTTAAGCAAACACTTAATTTTTTTTTTAATCAACGCTGTCCAGGCAATTAAATGTTTTCTTTAAAAGAAATTATTTGAAAACTACTGGAATTTATCTTGTTGTCTATACTTCAATAGCAAGTTAATAACTTTGAACTTAAAAAATATAAACTGCTATCCCTTTCCTTTTGTTTAGAGACCTTTTCTTTATAGAACATCTATACTAGTCCTCTGCAAGGGGGGTTCCCTGGACAGTGCTGGCCCTGGGCGGATTGGTACCACAGTGCAATGAGTTCAGTGAAACTGAGAGTGAGCACTTAGAAACTTTTCTAGTCATCTGACGTGAAATTTTTTTGTCTTGTTTTTACGGAGCGGGAGGAGACGGAGTCTCGCTCTGTCACCCAGGCTAGAGTACGGTGGCGTGATCTCTGCTCACTGCAACCTCGGCCTCCCGGGTTCAAGCAATTCTCCTGGCTCAGCCTCCTGAGTAGCTGGGACTACAAGCGGACACCCCCACGCCTGGCTACTTTTTGTATTTTTAGTAGAGATGGGGTTTCACCATATTGGTGAGGCTGGTCTTGAACTCCTGACCTCGGGTGATCCACCTGCCTCGGCCTCTCAAAGTGCTGCGATTACAGGCGGGAGCCACCGCGACTGGCCTGTCTTTTGAATCTGATATTAAATATGAGAGGCTTGCATTTTGTATGATTTGGGGTGTTTTTAAATTTAATTTTTCTAGAAATACATTTTTGTTACATTTGATTAAAACACCAGTTTATGACTGATTGAACATTTAAAAACTGATCCTTTGCCACAAATAGTTTGAGAAGCTTGGGTCTAAGCTATAAAGTGATCTGGATGGCCCGGTAACTGTTTTGTGAATTAACTGTACATTACACACATACACACACACACACACACACAAACACACACACCTTATCTATATAACAGAACAGCCAACTCAACAGAAACAAAGCTCAAAGCTCTGTGAACTCATTTCCTCAGTATCTCCAGATGTGCCACAGCTGAGGAGAGTGTTCAGAAATAGGAATGGTTTGATTACATGATTGAAGCAAATGGATTTGTTATGCCTTGATCCTTTTTCTTCCTGCCTTCCCCTCTCCCTTCCTTCTTCCTTCCTTCCTCCGCTTCCCTTCCCTCCCTCCTCCCTTTCTTTCTTCCCTTCTTTCCTCCCTTCCTCTTTTCCTTCCTTTCCTCCCTTCCTTTGTTCTTTTTCCTTTCCTATATCATCTTATTTATCTGTCTCTAAAGAGTTAAACAAAGAGCCCACAATCACACACATCAGCAAACTACATCGGTCAAATTCACTGAGGCAGAGGAAAGAGAAAAAGAGTTTAGGGATATATGGAGAAGCAAAACTATGGCTCAGAAATGCAGGTACATTAGGATCTAGAGACAAGTATCTATATCAAACAAAAGAAACGTTCCTTTATGAATTCCCAGAGAATATATATTTTTCTGAATTAAACCTACCTTTTATTAATCTATTTTAATTCTCTAGAAAAGGAATTTTTAAATCTGAATTTCTGAAGAACTCTTCTTGGTTGCTCCCCCATGAAAATCCAAAGGAATTTCTTCTAAAAGTCATTAATGAACATTCCTTTAGATGCTTTGGGGAAGAGAACCAGTGAAGCCATTTCCCCTTCTTCTCCCTCACCCCAGCTGAAGTGTTGCAGACCACAAGACTTTGCTTGGGCCCAAATCATTTCTCCCAGACTCTGAAATATGGGTGGTTAAAAACAGGATGCCAAAACAACCATATTTCCTCCCCTCATGCTGCCCTTTTACATGTACTCAAGACAATGCAGATTTATTCTGCCTCACCTGTGTCTAATGTCAGACACATGCCCCAGAATGTCTGACAACTGTTGTGTTTCATTTTACAATAAAAGAAATGCATTACCCAAACTTTCAAGAAAACACAAAGAAATGAATCTGTATCCCTTATGCTTTGCAATTCATTTTTCTTCTTTGTCGGTTCTTGAAACTGAATTCCCCGGGTTGGGGCTTTATAGTACAATTTTGTCTTCTGCCCTTTTCTTTGCTTCCCCCTTCACTCTACCCCCCTGCGCCCCACCCCCTAGGGGCTTTGGCTTCAAATCAAAACAGCTTTCAAGTGGCCAGGACCAAGTTCCAAAGCTTCTACGTTTCCTACAGATTTTCCTTCTTTCCCAGATTTTTCTAAGCCCCACTCTTTGTAGGAAGGCATGCACCTCCAGATAGGGCCCTGACTGTAGGCATTGTGCTCGGGCCCCCATCCCAACTGCAGAAGTTTATTTGAAGTATGTTACTCTTCGCCTGCTTCTTAACTTGAGGCCCAATAGTCTTACAATGTCATTTTTTTCCTCTACTGTAAATCAAGGGACAGCTGTCTTTGGACTAAATTCCAAATAGTTGGTCTGGAAATGAACTTCTCAGTGGTTCCCTCCTCCATTCTGGCTGACATTTCCCCATTAATTTCTTTTTCTCTTTCATCCATTCATTGGCTGATGAGTCTATAAATACACCTCATCTGCTTTTACTTTGCTTTTTAAGAATAAACTGATACCAAACACACTGTCTTAATTACATCCACAGGCAAAGCATAACGAGTATAAATGTTGTCACAATATAGTTTAAAAATTTGACATGGTTCATTATGCCAGCTGTGATAAAACTGTGAAATGAAAATCTTAGTTTGAACGTGTAAATGAGCAATTGATCTGAAAAGGTATTTTTAACATTAATAAATGAGAATACCTAGAAACCTACTAAGCAAAGGAAGGGAGTTGAACAGGAAACCGATAAGCAGATTGGTAAAGAAGCAAGGAAACCCGGCCTCCATTCCTCTTGGGCACAACACCTGTAAAATTAGGCAAGTCAGCCCTCCCAAATTCAGACCAGACCTGGAGAACGTTGTTCCTCATTCTGTTCTTGAGCATTCACATTATGAGGTGGCTGCTGATTCATGAGGATCTGAATTCTAGGGGCACATCAGGAAGGAAGGCTCAGGAAAATTCTGATTTATTCCCAGAAGACAGTAGGTTTTGGAAAACTCTGCTTTTAAGATGAAAACAAGATTAAAGGAAAGGATAAGGTAACACTCATATGTTCTTGATATAAAATTACTTCTTTTAAAACCTTTGGTTGTGATGATATGGCTGATAACTTTCCAATAACAGTAGCCCACTGGGATAAATTAACATTCTGAATTTTGTGAAGCCATCTTTGTTTTCCTGAGGTATTTTCACACAAACACATTCTTAACTGACGGAGAGCAATGGAGAAATAAATATTCATTTTTAAATGGAAAATAAAAGTCAATGGCAAGTTTCTCAGGTAGGTGACTACTATAATCTCCCAGTTTTCACACATAAAGAGCTTCAAGAAAATAGCAGTTAATGTACATTGAGTCGTATGTGAAAACTGATAGACATATCAAAAAAGTTTTAAATGAGCCAAAAGAAGAAAAGACTTACAGATGGCCAGATGGCTTTGACATTGATGGAGTAGTATAAGAAGAGTGATGATCAGATGTTTAACTATTTCTATGAGAATCATTCAAAGTAAATATGATTAAACTGTAGAGAAATCAATTTTGGCAATGTATAAGAAGCTGCAGACTCTAGCTGGAACCCATTCATCACTAGACGAGTTTATTAAAGGAGACTGTGGAAGAATCCTTTTTGGGTTTTTTTTTTTTTTTTTTTTTTTTTTTTTGACAAAGTCTTTCTCTGTCACCTATGCTAGAGTACAATTGTGCACTCTTAGCTCACGGCAGCCTTGAACTTCTGGGCTCAAGTGATCCTCCTGCCTCGGCCTCCCAAAGTCCAGCCAAGAATCTTGTTTTTTTAAAAAAGCTCAGGGAACAACAACATGTTAATAGTAACTCTGTGCTAGGCATTTTCACATAAATATCTTACGGACTCTTTGCAGCAACTCTGCAATAGGCATTAACTCTGCACACAATAAGATGTAGAGATAGTCTCCAATTGTCATGCATTCAATTTCCATATATCATGTGTGGACAGCTATACACACTTACTACGTACTAAAATCACCCTTTTATACATCAGTTTTGATGAATAAACTTTTCGAGGGCCCTGGTGGCTGCTTGCTGGCTAATAATTCAGTTTGACAGCCCTGTTGCCAGGCAGACAATGCTGTGGATTCACCAAACCATTTAGTTTCTTTCCTGGGCACTTGGAAAAACTACATATCCCAATCTTTTTCCATCTAGATGGCATATTGTGACAACTGATGGCCAATGAAGTGTAAGCAAGTGTCAAGTGTGTACTTCTAGCCCTGGTCCTTAAAAAGGCCCATAAGAGGCTGGCATGGTGGTTCACACCTGTAATCCCAGCCCTTTGGGAGACTGAGGTGAGCGGATCCCTTGAGCCCAGGAGTTCAAGACCAGCCTGGACAATCTGGCAAAACGCCATCTTTACAAAAAAACGCAAAAATTAGCCAGGCATGGTGGCATGCACCTGTAGTCCCAGCTACTGGGGAGGCTGAGGTGGGAGGATTGTTTGAGTACAGGAGGTGGAGGCTACAGTGAGTCCTGATTTTGCCATTGCATTCTAACCTGGGTGACAGAGCCAGACCCTGTCGGAGGAAGAAGAAGAAGAAGAGGAGGAAGAAGAAGAAGAAGAAGAAGAAGAAGAAGAAGAAGAAGAAGAAGAAGAAGAAGAAGAAGAAGAAGAAGAAGAAGAAGAAGAAGAAGAAGAAGAAGAAGAAGAAGAAGAGAAGAGGAGGAGGAGGAGGAGGAGGAGGAGGAGGAGGAGGAGGAGGAGGGAGGAGGAGGAGGAGGAGGAGGAGGAGAAAGAGACAGAGGAGGCGGAGGAGGAGGAGGAGATGATGTGAGAATCCCTCTCTTTGCTCATCAGCTGCTGAATAAAGCAGACCCAGCACAGGCGTCCAGGGGAGACCCTGATGGATAACAGAGTCTCTGAAGAGAGATGCCAGGACACCTGAGTCTGGCAATTTAAGAAGAGCTGCCCAAGCAAGATCAGCTCCAGTGGACTCTCTCTCTCTCATAGATAGATAGATAGATAGACAGACAGACAGACAGACAGACAGACAGATAGATAGATAGATAGATAGATAGACAGACAGACAGACAGACAGATAGATAGATTGATTGATTGATTTTTTTTGAGATAGAGTCTTCCTCTGCTGCCCAGGCTGGAGTACAGTGGCATGGTCATGGTTCACTGCAGCCTCCACCTCCTGGCCTCAGGCGATCCTACCACCTCAGCCTCAAGTAGCAGGGACTACAGGTGTGTGCCACCATGCCTGGGAAATGTTTTAATTTTTTGTAGAGACAGGGTCTTGCTATGTTGTCCAGGCTGGCCTTGAACTCCTGGGCTCAAGTTATCCTCCTGCCTCAGCCTCCCAAAGTCCACTGGACTGGACTTTTTATGACAAAAAATTTAAACTAAATCAGTGAGGTTTGGAATTTGTTTGTAACAGCAGTAATTGAAAATAATTACCCCTAAGAAATAACTTCTGTGAATTCAATGATCCAAACAAAGATTAATATTTATGTAATTATTTGAATATTTTACTGTAATTTGTCGTAATGTTTCTATTAAAAATGGTGAAAAAGAGAATAATAAAGGTTTAAATACTAGTAACAGGAGTATCATGGACTTAATATAATACAGAAAAGAATAATAATTATTAGACATGTTAAAAGTGATGTCTCTAACCTCAGCCAGGGGCTCACTTAAGCATGTTGACTACACATTCGGTTGCAAAGAAAAATAGAATTAGAGAATGTGTGTGAGATGCTAGAATTCTAATCATTGAACTATTGTGTCTAAAAAGCAAAACTTATATCCAAACAGGATCCCTTGCCCCTTTTATATTAAATCCATTGTTTCACTATCCTACAATCAACTTGCAGGCATGTTTTCAGGATCGAAAGACAAAAGTGTCTATTTTCTTATTTTTAAATATAAGAATATTAAAAATCAGAAAAGTTGAACAATTTCCCCAAACTCTTGTTGATAAATAATAGAATTAAGATGCATTTCAAGATTGGCATCAGCCTAAAGCCTTATTCTTTTCATTATACCTCACTGGCTCTCATCTCTGTAAAAAATTAGGATATCTGCCTATCTTTGAAGAATAAAATATATAAAATGATCTTACAGCGCCCCCTTTGAGCATTTTGATTCTGTGATAAAGATATTTCCATCATTTCCTGATCTTGTGAATGCAGGAGCCTTATGAAAAATGTCCCTTTACTACAAAGGTTGGCAAATGCTCAAAGATATGGCTTTAGTCAGCTATGCCATGCTGTCTCTACTAAACAGCATTATTTCTAGGAAGAATTTCTATTACTTTAAAGTGGAAAATAAAGTTACAACAACATTAAAGAGTATGTTACAGTTCCACGCTGTATTCTGTTGGCAGAAAACTTGGCCTCTGCACCAGCATTCTACACCAACTGGCCATGTCTCAGGAGAAAAGAATTCCTCTCATCTCTCTACAGCAGTCTTTTCTGCTTAACTCAGACCCCCACCGAAGTCGGGTGACAAATACAAAAGGTTTCCGAGAGAGAAATGGCAAGGAGAAAGCTTGGAGACATCCTACCTCTTGAAAAGAATAAAAAAATAAATAAATAGTCTATCATCATGGGCCTTGGAATGACATCATAAGACCAGCAGTTGGCCGGGCGCGGTGGCTCACGCCTGTAATCCCAGCGCTTTGGGAGGCCGAGGCGGGCGGATCACAAGGTCAGGAGATCGAGACCACGGTGAAACCCCGTCTCTACTAAAAATACAAAACATTAGCCGGGCGCGGTTGTGGGCGCCTGTAGTCCCAGCTACTCGGGAGGCTGAGGCAGGAGAATGGCGTGAACCCGGGAGGCGGAGCTTGCAGTGAGCCGAGATCGCGCCACTGCACTCCAGCCTGGGCGACAGAGCGAGACTCCGTCTCAAAAAAAAAAAAAAAAAAAAAAAAAAAGACCAGCAGTTGTCACCTCTGCCATTTCAAAGTCAATGTGTATGAGCTATTTTAACTGAAAAAACTATTTTTCATTGACCATCCAACAACTTTGACTTCATACAGTATTTTGAGAACCAATTTTTATAATAGCTCAGCTCCACAGTCTTTTGGACTCAATAGAAAGTGCATGTAGTGGTCAGACTTTTGCTTGCGAGTGATATCAATGTGAAAATAAGCTTTAATAAAGTTGCCAGCATCCGTGGACATCTGTACCCATAACAACTTCCATGGCTTCAGGTCTGCCAAAGGTTTTGCTTGATGGGTGATTCCTGTGAAGCTTCTCCTGCTTTCCCACCCATAGCACTGTTCTCTGGCCCACGCAGGGCCAGAAGAAGCCACTAGGAGAAATTATTGGTCAGGCAACCCTCCAGTGCCACAAGCCCAGCCCTCCCTCTTCATGTCCCTGAGCTGTGTCCAAAAATAGAAAATGAGACATGATGATGGATTGAGAGTAGGAAGAAGGGAGGGATCTCGGGGTGAGTGTTTAAGTCAACACAATGGAATTCCACCAGCAAAGGCTTGCTGCATAAATCACTCTTGAGAGAAAGTTGGGCACACTGGGAAGTGTGTGGGGGCTTCCAGGCAAGTGGTGGATGGGCACTATCAGGAGGCACACCCAGAAGGAGGTGGTGCAGTGTAGAACAGGACTTCTCAAACTTGAATGTGCCTATGAATAACCTGGAGATCTTGCTAAAATGTAGGTTCTGACTCAGTTGTCTGGGGTGAGGCCTGAGACACTACCTTTCTAGTAAACTTTCAGTTGACAATCCTTGAGGAGCAAGGATGCAGAAAGTAAGAACACAAAGTCCGATTTCAGAACCTATGAGCTGCGAAATCTTGAGCTTTGCTTTTTTTAACCTGTGAAATGGAGAGCGTTTTAAGTATTCTTGTATCAGATTATTGTGAGCATTAAGTGACATGATGTCATTTACCTGGGATATAATAGAGATTCAATATGTTGATCACCATCAATATTTCATTTTTACTCATTTGAGCATTGGGGCAGCTTCCAAAACATTAATTTGTCGATTTGATTTTTTAATGGTGAGACGAGGTGCGCAGAATGAAGTGAAGTCCAGGGTGGAAGGATAGGAGCAGGTGGAGGAAGTGGGAAGAAAAGCAATCCTAGGAAGGAATAAAAAGAAAGATCCCCCTTTCGGCCAGAACCACCATCTTCCAGTAATTCACCAAAATGATGAATACAAAGGGAAAGAGGAGGGCACCAAATATATGTTCTCTAGGCCTTTTAGAAAACATGGAATTGTTCCTTTGGCCACGTATATGCGAATCTATAAGAAAGGTGATGTTGTAGACATAAGGGAATGGGCGCTGTCCAAAAAGGAATGCCCCACAAGTGTTACCATGGCAAAACTGGAAGAGTCTACAGTGTTCCCCAGCATGCTGTTGGCATTGTTGTAAACAAACAAGTTAAGGGCAAGATTCTTGCCAAGAGAATTAATGTGCATATTAAGCATATTAAGCACTCTAAAAGCTGAGATAGTTGAAACATGTGAAGGAAAATGATCAGAATAAGAAAGAAACCAAAGAGAAAGGTACTTGGGTTCAACTGAAGCGCCAGCCTGCTCCACCCAGAGAAACACACTTTGTGAGAACCAATGGGAAGGAAGCTGAGCTGCTGGAAACTATTCCCTATGAATTCATGGCATAATAGGTGTTTTAAAAAATAAAAGACTTCTGGACAGTAAAAAGAAAGAAAAAAAGAAAGAAAGAAAGAAAGAAAGAAAGAAAGAAAGAAAGAAAGAAAGAAAGAAAGAAAGAAAGAAAGAAAGAAAGAAAGAAAGAAAGAAAGAGCGCGCGAGGGAGGGAGGGAGGGAGGGAGGGAGAGAGAGAAAGCAAGCAAGCAAGAAAGCAAGCAAGCAAGAAAGATCCCTACCTATACCTTTATCATTCATGTTCAGACAGAAAGTTTCCCAGTGACAGATGCATCGCTGTGAAATTACGTTAAGAGAGGTACTTCCTAGGGAAACTGCAGAACGTGCTTTGTGGTTTCTTCATCTATTACAAAAATAAAGGCATTGAAGTAAGACTATAGCTACCACAGTACCACATTGCTTTAACCCACATGTGACTCTCACAGAACTTTTTTACATTAGGGATAGCATAAACTTAACTGAATCAAACAAAGTAAACCAAATTATTTTTGATGCAAACAAAGAGTACTCCACCAAAATTTTGGTCAAAGTGCTTAACTCTTAAACCTTTCTCCAGTTATCTGAGATTATGAGGGCACAAGTGAAGAATACCTAAAATAGTAATTGCATCCTGGTGGCCCAACAGCTGACTATAGTCCATGGAGTTTTGGGTTTTGGTTGATTTAAATTAATTGCTACATTTAAATAAAGGAAGAGTTTGGCTCAATTCCCTCCCAGCAACTAGAAACTGAAGTTGAGTAATGGATACTCCTTTTAAATGAGACATGTACTCTACAGTTTACTACTGTTCCCACTATTTCTTATAAGCATACACAGACTTATTTACCTTATCAATCTAAGCCTGTGTAGAGAGTTGAGTTTGTCACTCCTAACCTAAGGAGAGGTGGTAAAGAAGCACAGGATTTCTTCCTAGAAGGATGAATAGACGCAAAAGAGATGAAAAATGAGGGGAAACCCCATTTTTAAAATATTTACTCCATACTTACTATTTAAGTGCTCTTTATCTCTCTCTGCAGGTCCAAATTCCCATCTAGTATCATTTTCTTTCTGCTAAAAGAACAACATTTAACATTTCTTATAGTAAAGATCACATGCCTTTTACTGACCTGAAAAAAAAATTTTATTTTGCCTTTATCTTTAAAAAAATATTTTCAGTAGGTATAGAATTCCAGGCTGGCAGATTTTTGTTTGTTTTTCTCCAGCACTTAAAAGATGACCTTCCATTGTCTTTAGGCCTGCATGGTTTATGACGAGAAGTCTGCTATCACCCTCAAGTTTATATCTCTGTACACAATGTATCTTTTTCTCCCTGCTGTGATTTAGATTTTCTTTTTGGCGTAAATTTCAGAAATTTAACTATGATGTGCCTTAGTGTGATTTTCTTTATATTACTGCTGTTTGGAGTTTGTTGAGTCTTTTGAATCTATGAGTTTACATTTTTTATAAAATTTGTATAATTTTCAGCCACTATTTCTTTAAATAGTGTTTCTGTTTCCCCCGTATCACATTTGTAAGACTCCAATTGCACTTACGTTGCACGGCTTAATAAGATCCCAGAGTTCACTGGGGCTCTCTGTATGTGTGTGTTTGTTTTGTTTTTGTTTTTGAAATGGAGTCTCACTCTGTCACCCAGGCTGGAGTGCAGTGGCACAATCTTGGCTCACTACAACCTCCACCTCCCATATTTAAGCAATTCTCCTGCCTCAGCCTCCCAAATAGCTGAAATTACAGACACCAACCACCATGCCTGAAAATTTTTTGTATTTTTAGTACAGATGGGGTTTCACCATGTTGACCAGGTTAGTCTTGAACTCCTGACCTCAAGTGATCCACCCTCCTCAGCCTCCCAAAGTGCTGGGATTACAGGCGTAAGCCTGGACTTTTTTTTTTTCTCTAACCTGTGTTTCATTTTGGATAGTTACTACTGCTATGTCTTCAGGTACAGGGACTTTTTCTTCTGCATCACATAAGGTGCTGGTAATCCTATCCAGATTATTTTTTAGTTCACATTCCCATCTCTGTAAGTTTCATTTGGGTCTTTTTAATGTCTTTTATTCCCTATTCGTCGTGTTTATGTTCTCTTTTACATCCTTAAGCATAGGATAAACTTTGTTAAGGTCCTTGCCTATTAATTCCATTATCTCTGTCATTTTTTTTTTTTTTTTTTTTTTTTTTTTGAGACAGAGTCTCGCTCTGTCGCCCAGGCTGGAGTGCAGTGGCGTGATCTCGGCTCACTGCAAGCTCCGCCTCCCCGGTTCCCGCCATTCTCCTGCCTCAGCCTCCCGAGTAGCTGAGACTACAGGCGCCCGCTGCCACGCCCGGCTTTTTTTTGTACTTTTAGTAGAGACGGGGTTTCACCGTGTTAGCCAGGATGGTCTCGATCTCCCGACCTCGTGAAATGCCCACCTCGGCTTCCCAAAGTGCTGGGATTACAGGCGTGAGCCACCGTGCCTGGCCATCTCTGTCATTTCTTGATCTATTTCTACTGATTAATTTCTCTCTTGTTATAAATCACATTTTTACACTTTCTGGTATATCTAAAAATTACTATTTGAATTACAGATATTGTTAATTTTATTTTGTTGGGTGCTGGATTGTATTCTCTTCCTTTAAAGAACATTGGATTTTGTGGCAGATCAGTTTGATTCATGAAAGGCTCATTTTTACATTTCGTATGGTGGTTCCAGAGCAGCTTTTATTATAGGACTAATTTACTCCACTACTAAAGCATGGCACTTCTGAGGACTTCAGCCAACACCCTATGTATTTAGGGGTTTCTTTGCTCAAGCTGGTAGAAACATGAAGTGTTCCCAGTCCTCTGTAAGCTCTAAATATTGTTCAGCCTGTGCTTTCAGGGAGTTCTTTCCCGCAGTCTTCATAGTGTCTTCACGCGCAGGTGCAGATCAATAAAACTCATCCAAAGATATGGGGTAAGTGCTCTGCAGATCTCCAGAGCTTCCTTTCTATCTGGTTTCCCCTTTCTGGTAATCTACCCTGCAAATTCTAGCCTCCTCAGTCTCCTCAGACTTTAAACTCTGTCTCTTCAACTTAGCAAGACCGCTGGGCTGTTTTGGTTATTCCACCATGGGTAGTAATCCTGGAAACTGCCTCCGGGGATAAGCTGTGGCAATTACAGGGCTCATCCCATTTATTTTCCTACTCACAGGGATTAAAATACTGTTGTCTGATGTCTGACATTTTGTCTCATTTCTAACTGTTTACAATGGAAAAACATTTGCTGTAGCACTTAATCATTGATGGTCAGCAGCAGAAGTGATTGTAGTTGCTAGAAAACAAAGGCAAGGAGAGCATTTCAGGCAGGGCAGGGATGATCACACAAGCCAAGGCAAACAGGTGAGAAACAGTAATTATGAGTATCAGAAAACAACAATTTGGTGTTGCTGCACCATAAAGCTAAGGCTGGAAGGGACTGGAAAAATACGAGGCTGACGCTGGTATCCAGGGCTAGAATTTGAGGCTTCCAGGGATATGTGATTAAGAACTATGGAATAGGAAGAAAAACAATAGACAAAGAATTAGGAGACCTGGGTTCAGGTTCTAGTTTATTATTAGCCGTATAACTTTGAATAACTTTTTTGTGCTTTAGTTTTGTCATTTGTAAAATAAGAAACCTTCGTTAGTTTTTGCCCAAAACTATATTTCAAGGTAAAATTTTCATAACTGAGTTCAGTGGAGGTAGGGGACCCTTTCGGCTGGGGTCTTCAGAGAAAATAGGTTTCTAATAACAAGTATTTACTGGATACCTGCTACATGCAAAGACGTGGCCCCAGAGCTTTAAATACATGGTTTAGTCCCTACAACGAACCCCCCCAACTCGCTCCACCCATCTCATAGATTCGGCAACAGAGAGGTTAATAGTTGGTCGAAGGTCACATGGCTAAAAAATGAGGGAAACAGGATCTGAACTCAAGTCTGAGTAATTATATTTTGCTGCTCCTATCTCGGGCCAGATATCACTATGTCTTTTAAGCTCCTTGGGTAATTATAATGTGCATCCAGGGTTAACAGTCACTGATTAGAAAGGTTAAAAGCAGGTTTGAGACAACAACCTTAATAATAACAAGTAACACCTTGAATAATGCCTCCCCTCCCTAATTAAGTCAATTTGCACACACAGTGATTGTACCTACACTCTAGCCCAACCCCTGTAAAGAGCTGGAGAATGGGTGGGTGACCCTCTGACTTTCCAGAACAGGATATCTTCAAGAGGTGACCTCCTCATAGAGCGAGTGGTCAGTTGTACTATCTAATCTTCTTTGTGCTTTTTGCAACAGTACAGATTGACTAAGAATATATTAACATTTATTAATGTTGGGGCAAATTGATGCCACATTTTATGCAATTTAATTTACGGAGCATATTGATGCTATTAGAGTAATATTTTACTGTAACAATAGCAATTGAAACCCTGCTAGGGTCCATGTACTGTGCTGAGCACCTGTATTATCTCAGTTAATTCTCACAACCACCTCAGGAAGTAGGTGCAGTTATTGTTCCTGTTTTACAGAAAACTGAGACTCTAAGTTACACAGTGAGGAGTGCAGAAGTGAGTCCAGGCAGTATGGCCCCCGAGCCAAAGTTCCGAGCCCTTCACTGTGTCGCTGCACTTCTTATAGTGGCTACCGGAGGGAGGAAGAAGGCTTTTCTTTTTCTTTTTCAGTTGCAAATAGTGAAACAAGAACAATCAAAGGGGCTAAATAATGTCCTATCATCCTTTTAAAACATAGACTAGAACAAATAAGGAAACTCTTGATTCCCTGAGACTAAAACCCTTACATTCTTCTGGTCTCTTGTAGGTGAAACCTCATTTTTGGCACACGGGTCATTGCTCAAAAGCAATGCGTGCCTTTATCTTTTTGATCTGTGTGTGGTCTCAGTAATGTACGTGTGTTATGGGCCGTGCCACAAATCTGGCACCCCCTTCACTAGTAACAATTTTACTACACAGACCACATTAACGTGAAAAACCTGGAACAAAGAGAAACTCTGACTAGCAGCATTGTTTTCACGGGGAAATGGACTACATGGTATATCACCTATTGATAGAAAAAACAGTTTTAAAACATTTTCTCTTTAGAGTGAGAATTGCCAATGTCTAAATCAAAGATGAGTACTTAAAAGATCTAGGGACATGATAAGCCAATGATAGTTTGGATGATAACACAGAAGCCTCCATTCAAATCTCCTGGAAACTTGCACCCAGTTTTAAGCAAATGAGCACAAGTGTGTCTCTGATTGAGACCAAATGTTTTGGAAAGCAATTTTACCTTAGACAAGTCTTGATTATTCAACAAGTAATAGGTTTTGGCAAACTTCTCTATGGGACAAATAGACATTTTTCCAACAGCATGTGAAGTGACTTTTTCACACTTATAGGAGAAAAAGGTACTCGAAGAAGTGGCTTGCTGATTAGGAAACCTTAGTAGCCTCCAGTCATAAATTTTTCCCACCAGCAAGGTTGGCAGTGACAACAGCGTGTATAAGAAAAATGCATAGATGACTCCATTGTTTCATTTAGGTTGTTAGTTTCAACTTCTCTCAAGCAAAACACAAACAACTCTTTGATTGAGCTTACTACGAAGTATGAAAATTAACATAAATATCATTCCACACATACTTCCAGCTCTAAAGAGGCGTTTACAAAGACAGCAGAAAATCAAGCCAGATCAAACATAATAGCAAATTGGATAGTAGCCTGGAATTAACAGTGGATCAATGAATCAACCTCACATTTTTATCATTTTTCACTTAAGAAGCTTTGACCCAGTGTAAAGAGTATTTATTCTCTCAAACTCTGTGCATAGTGAGTGCTGCCCTGGGGCATATTCAGTATCAGAATTATTGTGGAAGAGATTTCCCCACTGGGCAGGAGTTTGGACTAAATGATTCTAGATGTTGGGTAGAACATGCTGAATTTGTGGATAACAAGTCTGTTCAAGGTCTGAGGAAATAGTGCAGCCAACCTCGAGCCATTGAAACACTTCCAACAAAGTTTCTGAAGTAAAAACATTGAGTAGCTCCCGAGTTTGTTCCAGTAAACACTGGCCATGTTGGGGGCAGGTGGGTAATGGAGTCTAAATATCCCTGGACACTGTGCTGCAGATTCTGTCAGTGTTCTCTGTGGTCTGCCAGTGAAGGCTAAGTTCCTGGACTCCATGCATAAAATGTGGGGTCAGTTTGCTCCAATATTAATGCAGCAGGGTCATTTGTATGGGGTAAATACTCAAGATTCATTTTCTGATGGCCACAGAAAACTAGGATGCGTACACACAAAGAGCGAGGTTCAGAGTGGAAGCTTAATACGCAAAAGAAAGAGAAGAGCTCTCTCTCCTGCAGAAAGAGAGGTCCCGGACAAACTGGCTGCCACTTCCGTAGTGAAATGCAGAAGGTTTTATCCATGAGCTTGAGGAGGCCGTGTCTGATTTACATAGGGCACGAAAGATTGGTCAGACCAGGTGCGCCATTTGCATAGTGCACAAAGAAGTGGGCCGCCCCACCCTAATCTTTTATTATGCGGATGGGTTATCTACCTGGTCGGTGCCATGTTGCCTGGTTCTTTACTGCACAGGTGGTGACAAAGAAAAGGGAAGATGAAGCCTCCATGTTGAACATACCTGGCTTGCAGGTAGCCCTATTCTGTTGGCACAGCTGCTGGCATTTACCTGTGCAAGCTTCCAGCTTACTTATCTGTGTCCGCAGCTCAATTTTTCAGGCTGCTCTTTTTTAGAAAAGAAATGATTTGGGGGTTGCTTTGTGTTAAAAGGGAAGCCTTGCCAAGGACTCTCTTACTCTCACTATCTGCCTAAAAAATTTCTATCTCATGTGTCATTAACACATATTAATTTATATCCAGTCAATATATACTTTTGCAAAAAGCACAAAGAAGACTAGATAGTACAACCGACCATTGCCTGAACTAAGACGGTCCTTGAGGAGCTCACTTTTTAAATGTATCCTCTTCCAGAAAATTAAAGCATTACCCACCCGTTCTGGAGGCTGGGCTGTAATATAGAAATAATCACAGCGTGTCCAAATTGGTGTTCCTTCGGCAACTCAGACCTGTAAGTCCAGGTTTCCTACCCAACAGGTAGGAGGTCTTTACTGGGTCTTTAGCCTGTGGGGGCTGAGGCAAAGTGGTGACCATCTGCAGCAGAACAAGATGCTTCTGGCCCCAGGAAAGACATTCCAACAACTGCTCCAACAACAGGCTCCTGCCTGTATCATTTTAACAGTCAGACTCCCATAAGGGTGTTTCTCAGCCCATACTGAAGAATCAAAGAGGATGTGATCTCAGCTGAAGCCTGACAGCAGGACTGAATCCATTGAATTTCCTGCATTAAAACTGGAAAACCTTCTAAATACATTCATGTGAACATTTTCTTATGGTCCTGAGTTTAAAAAAATTAAATCATTATTAAAATAAAAATCTTAATAACTGCCTTAGTCCTCTAAACTGGTAGTGTGAGTTTCACAACTCCCTCCATAACAGATGTGGGACTTCCAACTTACTTGGAGTCTTACAGACAGCCTTGGACTTTGCTGCCCCCAGAGTACCGCTGGTAGCTGCAAGCATAAGAGGATGTGATTCATCGTCCACTCCCTGTGCAGACAATTCGGCAGGGCTGTGAGGGAACTGCTGTCTGTCCAAGCCACTGATGAGAGCTTTCTTGTGTGTTTCATCAAAACTGAAGCCAAGTCCAAAGGGTTATGTCAAGAAAATTGCATTAGACAGTGCTCTTTCAACATCTAAATGCCCATGCCTTTAAAACCCTGAATAGAATTGATGATATTTCCCCCTGAAGCTATTTGCTCATGAGAAACATCAGGAAAACCATCTTTCTTTCCTCTTTTTGGCAAAAGAAGCATTGGATGCAAAGGACAGGCGAGAATTGGTAGGGAGGATACACCGCTAACAGACAGCATTAACAAGACGGCACAAAAGTAAGGCTGTACTGTTGTGTTACTCTTATTTTTGGCTCTCAGTGATGGCAATTGGAAATAATAAAAATAAAATAAATACAAGCAGTGAGGGTGAGAATGGGCCAGGGGTGGAGTGTGGAAGAAATTCCCTTTCTGGTGCTCTCCTATTGCTGAGCAGCTAGAAATTGCTTCAGAACATTGCTTCTGCCTTTCCTGGCCACATTCTCTCTTTTTTCCTTCTATAGGCAGTAGAGTGAAAGGGTGAGGGAAAAGTCGCTGGCTTCAGAGAGACCTGAGTTCTAGGCCCAGGTCTGCCACTACACTATTTTTAATTGTGTTTATAATCTTGATTGGTATTCATTGAGTAATTTATCAAGTACTTACTGTGTGCTGGGTAGTCTTCTCAAGTCTTTGAGTCTATTAATTTAGTTAATTATCACAATGATGATAAGTACTTATTTTTACACCATTTTATACATGAGACAGCAATTAAGTCACTTGCACAATGTCACACAGCTCAGAATTGGAGGACCTGGGATTCAAACCCACCAAGTCTGGCCACAGAGCACAAGCTCTTAGTGACTGCACTATCTTTAGAGTTATCTAAGCCCATTTTCTCATCTTAAAATATATAGCTTATAAGCCTCATGGAATTATTATGTTGGTTAAATGAGATAATGCATATAGGCCGGGCGTGGTGGCTGACACCTATAATCCCAGCTACTCGGGAGGCTGAGGCACAAGAATCACGTGAATCCAGGAGGCGGAGGTTGCAGTAAGCCGAGATCATGCCACTGCACTCCAGTCTGGGCGGCAGAGCGAAACACTGTCTCAGAACAAAACAAAACAATAAAAAAGAGATCAATACATATAAATTTAGCACAGGGCCTGGGGTCTAGTAAGCACTAAAAAGATGTCAGGTATTATTTTTTGCCTTTCCCTGTCCTTTCAGCCCAGACCCCCAGAGGTGGAACCAGCAGGGAAAACTTGAAGAAATCATGCCAGTTTCTTTTCTTCCCCACCCAGGGAGTCCTGTGTTCATATATTGTTGTGCTACATAACTAATACTCGAAGGAATAATAAGGAGGTCACTGAGTGCCGAGAATATGTTAGGCATTATACAAAAATCGTCATTCTACAAAACCTGTTTGCTTCCCAAGCCTATTCGGTCTCTGCTGAGTGGGTTTAAGATTACTGGCAATATATCCATTGCAAACCCTTTTAGCCAGGAGAGTCTGCTGCTTTGTCTTTAAGACTTTGTCTCTGCAAGAATACTGGACTCTTTGATTTCAGCGGCAAGGGTGTTTGGGTAGCAGCCAGAGTCTGTAACATTTTTTGTCCTTTAAAGCCTTCATGCATCTGTTGTTTCGCCATCACAACTGACTGCCTTGACTTGGTTGGAATTACAACTCAATTTACACCCTATATTTTTCCTTTATTTCTTCAGCATCATACAGGACTCAAGATTTAACAGCATTTCTTTGACTTTCTGGCCTCCTCTCGAGACTTTGATTTATTTCTACAAGCCATATAACAGTGTTCTTGGCAGCCAATAAGAAGTCTTCAATTGGACACTCTAATCAGGCTCTTTTCCTTGGCAACAAGTTCTAGTCACCTCCTCTTCTTTGCTGAGAGAAAACTCAAGAAGAGAAAAAAAAAAAGTGCTCCAGATTTAGAAGGAAGCAAAAGCTATCTCAACAGGTGAAAGAAAGCCGACTCTTGTGAAAGTAGGAAGGGAAAACTTTGCCTCTATAGGTATTGTTTCTTTAGGAAGCCATAAGGCAAAAATAACTGGTTATAATCCAGAGTATTGAGTGTTTTTCCTGATACTCACTTGCCACATGATTTAAGTCAAGCCTGTGAGCTTCTCTGGGACTCAGTTTTCCCATCTGTAGAATATTACTCTCTGGCATCTTCACCACAGAGTTTAAAGCATTCGCCATATGTTAACCTCTTTACTTTTCACAATCCTGTAAGAGTCGGGCACAGATACTTTGCTTTCAGACCTGAAAGGAAAAAGAGAAGCAAATAAATTGTGCGGCCTGCCTACAGTTGCAGTATAGCTGGGATAAGAATTTACATTGTTTATCTTAATGCCAAATGCTATTGTTTCCCAGAAACTTCTCTGTCAGAAAAATGGAATTATTAACGTAGAAATATGGCATCTTGCTTGCAAGTCAATTGACTTGGGTGTTTAAATAAAGTTAGGGGATTTAAAAACCCAATCTAATAGAAAAACATTGGCCAGAGTTTGACATTATACAAATATTTCATACTTGGGGCCTACCACCTTGAAACACTGACTACTTTAATCCTCACTGTTACCTTGCGAAATACATTATTAGTCATTATTAGTTCCATTTTACAGCTGGAGGAACTAAAGAAGAAAGTTCAAATGGCTTCTCTGGGGCCACAGAGGAAGTCAGTACTACACAAGAGAAATTCTTGTATTTTCTCTCTTTTCCTCACCCAGATAGAGAAAGCAGGTTTTCTGGAGAAGTTCTCACATCTGAAATCATTCATAAAACTAGAGGCAAATTCACATGGCATTAGTTTTTGGGAACAGTCACAGCTACAGCATTTCTAAAAATGTAAACATAAAAGCAAATGTAAGATCCATATTGGAAAACACCCTTGAGGTTGTGTTTCTCTAATTGTAGTCACTGGGCTTCCAGGAATTTGTGAGCACAGACCCCAAATCATTCACAGACCATGACACTTCTCTTCCTCATGAATTAACTATATATTGGTGGTATTCAATGAAAAACTGATGTCTTTTCATGCGTGCCCCAGCCAAAAATAATGCTAGGCTTCCTGATGATTCTCAAGATGTGCGATGAAGTGTGTGTGTGTGTGTGTGTGTGTGTGTGTGTGTGTGATGTCAAGTAGACATTTACTGAACATTAACTGTGTATCAAGCACTGTGCCTACTTGTTGGAAAACAGAAGTAAAAATCTCCTTCCCCTCAAAGAATTTAGGATTTAGGTAAGAAAACAAAATACACATATATACTAGGCTTTGGTAAAACCTAGAGTTTAAATGTTACTTTTAATTTTGCTTAATCCCATATTTCTTTAACTTTTGGAATTCAGAACTTTTCTTCAAGAAGAACCTAATAATAATGCCACTATAATTAGTACTGCTCACTTTAAAATTAATTTTTTAATCTCTCCATCAATATTCAGGTTTAGAATTTCCTAAAAGGCCATGTACTTAAGCTTTCTTGTAAAACAATCACATCATCAAGATGCAAATAAAGACTTCTTAATTTCCATTTATATTCAATTATTTGATGTTAAATTTGGGCTTCCTGTCTGCCAAGTTATATGCTGTATGGTGAACATATAAACAGGAATCCAGTATGAGCCCTGCCCAGTAGTGTAGTGGAAGAATGACATGGAAACCTCTGATTGCAATACAATGAGGCGAATGCTGGTTGACACACCTACAATATATGACCAGCACCTGGAAACCAGCCATGCCAGCATATGGAGGTGCATGGAGGTATGCCGAGCAAAGGAAGGCTTTGTGGAGGAAGTGATGTTTGAGCGGCTCTGAAAAAAACAGAAGGTCCCCAAGGTGAGAAGAGGATGAGAACTTTTCCAGGCAAAAGGAGAAACAAAATGGCATGATTTGGGAGTCTCCTGGGGATCTACCCATCAAGAGAAAACCTCCTGAGAATGTCTAAAAGTGCAGCAGCGTCTACAGGGGGCTTCGCACAGCAAGCTGAATCAAACACCACACTGCTTCAGCTAATGACATCTGCTGCCAGCATCTTCTGCTCTAACCTGCAAACACTGAGATACCTCTAACTTCTCGCCTTTCTTACCTTCTTCCTCTGCCAAAAAAAATGGTAGTGTCTGCTTCCAACTTCTCAAGCACGTGAAAAAAGACCTTGAGCTCCATCAGTGAGTAAGACCAGATAAACAGCAATACAGTATTGGTGTCATCTTTGTCAGACTCATGAAAGCGCCTCCTTAAACAATAAATTATCGTCAACATTCCAGGGTATAGCTGCTTAATATGTGTGCTAGCCACGTCTCTGATACCTCTTCTTTCTGGGGTTTACCCTTTGGCTATTTCATTGCTTGTTAGCATTTATGTACACAAGTGGTTGTGCAATTCTACTCTTTCAGCTGCTGTTAGTTCTTGTGGTGATGAAAGGTAAAACAGAGGGTGCAACAAGGTTCAGGAATAATAATCTGTGGACTTTTATTTTTTAGTGTGATATATCTCACAGAAAATTGACATGTTTGTTGTAGTTTATGGAAAATTAACATTACTCTCAAAATGTTCCTTTACAGTGTTTTTTGGTGAAAAACATTTTTAAATAGTCTCCACAACTGTTGAATGGCTACGGTTCTGATGAATTTCTTGAGCAGTAAGAGAAGTCCCTACAGCAAGCAGTCTGCTGTTTTGAAATTATTTGCAAGGGAAAGTATTGTATAAAGATAATTATGTTGTGGCTAAAGAACTATCTTAGGCTAAAGTCCTTGAACAAAGAACAGTTATAAGCATGTCTTTGTTTGAAGTTTTGTGGTGAAATAATCATTGGCAGCTTATGTAGATATGCCTTGATTGATAACTATCCTATGCTTTTTTTTTTTTTTTGAGACAGGGTCTCTCTCTCTCTGTCACCCAGGCTGGAGTGCAGTGGCACGATTACAGCTCACTGCATCCTCGACCTCCTGGGCTCAAGCAATCCTCCCATCTCAGCCTCCTGAGTATGTGGAACTACAGGCATGCACGACCATGCCCGGTTAACTTTCAAAACATTTTTTGTAGAGACAAGGCCTCCCTGTGTTACCCAGGCTTGTGTCAAACTCCTGGCCTCAAGCAAGCCTCCTGTCCCAGCCTTCCAAAGTGCTGCTATGAAAATATTTTTTAAAATGTGGAGCATTTGCTGGGTGACAAAGTACATTTTTTAAAAAATCCACATTAAAGAAAGTCATGTATTCACTCAGCAAATATTTACTGAGTTGCTTCATCTGCATAAACACAGATATAAATTCTTGATACATCATTTTTAAAACAAGTAATGATTATAATTACTCAAGGGGAACTTAAGACTGTTTACTGTTGGCAAAGACAAAAATCTGTTACCATATATTGAGCAATTACTAAATATCAGGCACATACTAAGTGCCCAATGTATATATTATCTCACTTAACCCTCTTGGTAACCCTTTGAGGTATTTTTATTAACCCCTTTTTACAGGTGAGGAATATGAGAGTCAGAGAGATAAAGAAACTTGTCAAAGTTTGTTAGAGCTAATACACAGAACCAGGTTTTGAACTCTGGAATCTTTAGTTCCAAAGGCTTATCACTTAACCGCTATCTCCCCATTGCCTTATGTAATATAGTTGCTAATAGAAGAGCTATTTATTGAGATACTTATTCCTGGTTGGTAACATGGTAACACATCACTTTACAGTATACAACATGTGTAGCCACTAACCACAACTCTTGAGGCAGGTATTTATTAACTCTTCTATTCTAGAGCTGAGTAAATTGAGACTTAAGGAAATCAAGGGACTTACCAAAAGTCATATAGCTAGTATGAGGCAGGATGAAGACCAGAAGTCAGGAACAACTCCTCTGCTGTTGCAACTGTACCACTCTGTACTACAAAGAGATAGAAAGAGAAGTGATGGGAGGTTTGTCTTTCAAAACATGTGCACATGCACTCCACAAGTAAGGAGGTACTAGCACTTCTCTTTGTGTTAATAAAATAACAATTTGAATTAAAATGCTTCTCAATTTTAATTTTACAAAAATTTAGCAGCAATTAACACAATTCATTAGCCTAACAATAAATACCAAAAGAATCACATATTTATAGCCCTCATAAAATATTCAGGTATTACTGATTATAAAAAGTATATTTTTCTTCGTTTCTATTTTTAATAGCCTTTCAAGGGCTGGAGATTGTTTAGAATTATAGATAATGATTTTAAATCTTTTTCACTGTAGGAAAACAAAGCAAGATAAAACGAGGAACTCATTATCTACCTGTTTTAATCTGAAAACGGGTAAATTTTCCAAAATGAATTGTTACTGAAAACTCTGAAAAGATAATGAACCGTGAAGAGACCTTTCAATCTTGTTAATTTTTGAAGTTGAAATTTTTAAATTTAAAATGGAGAGGAAAGAGTAAAAAACTCTATCCCTCTGAAGGATGTTTAGAGGATATCATTCAAAAATTTGGTGCCAACAACAATTTATACACAGCATGAAGAGCAACGAATTCCACTTCTGTGGTTTGTATCTGGAGAATAAAAGAAGTCAAAAGGAAAAATTCCAAAGAAGGTTTAAATTTATTCTCCAACCTCAGAGCCTAGTTCAAGTTCGCCTGTGTGGTTTTATTGCTTAGTTCACACACAGGAATTAGCACTGGGGATCCTAAAATCCTGTTTTAAAAAAATAAAATAAAATCTTTTGCTGCTGGTGTTGATACAAGAAAACACTCTTTCTTAAATTCAGCATGTGATTATTTGCTTCCTCACAAGTTCAAAATGCGTGAAAAGGGGGAGGGGAGTGTCTTTAAAGAAGAACATCCTTCCACCACATTTTAAAATGTTGCTCTTTTGTCAATGACAGGCAATTGGGGGCTTCTAAAAACAAAGAAACATAGTGGTATCTTTCAAATTAGTCAGCAGGGAATTTAGTGTCAAGTTATGATCATAACCAGATTATCCACGGAGTTGCTTTCTGTAGTTACTTCTTTATAGGGAATATATATAATTTAAATTTTAAATCACCAAGATTTAACATTGATCTTTACTACAGTAAAATCCCCCCTGGGGGTGGGTTGGGGGGGAAGTGTGGGGAAACTCTTACCATGGCATTCCTTCAGGAATAATGTTTTATAGTTGCAACCAGATAAAATATGATTTGCCTATAAGGTGAAAGCTACTACTATATTTTACCATCTGTGTTACATATTACTGTGAAATTATATTAAAGTTATATTGAAATAAGTGCTAGAAGAAGACCAATTGTCTAACCAAAGAAAACATTCAGAAATCTAATAGTTTCAGAGAGGAGAAATGTAAGGTACAAAATGTATACTTTGCCAAAGTCATATAACACAATGATCAGGGAAGGAGCATCTAAATTACCTAGGAGTCTAGCTGTTCACAGTCATGTGTTAAACTCCAAGATAGGTGGAATCTCACCATCCTGACATAACCACATGAACCCCTTGTAAATATACCATTTACATTAGCATTTGAACTTGATCTGATACTTTTCCACACTTCGGAGGCCACTGCCAATCAAACTAGTTTTTTAAAATGCATTAGCTCTTTTTGTCTTGGTCAAGCTAATCAAAGTTTTTGTAATTTTGCATTTGGTAGCATCCACAGTATAGCACAAGTTTGAGATAAGAAAAATCTTAGAATTCTTTCATTTGCTTCTTAAACAGACACCAAATCCCTAATCTGTGTTTTCATTCAAGTTTGCTCATTTCCAGTTATTTTATCTAAATATCTTTTTCTATTTTGTAGATGCAAATTTTCTTCTTGATTTAACATTGTCAAAAAAATGTACCATATATATGAGGATTTCAAAACTATCTTCTAAACTGCAAAGTACTATTTACATTACCTGAAATTTAACATCCCAAAAGTTTTTTAATTAAAAAGTTTTAAAAAACAAGATGCACCAATTTTCCCACTTTAAATATTTTCAGTGACTCTAATTTTTAAATAATTTTTTAAAAACCAAACCAGGTCCCTTGTGGGTAACCTTCATATCACCACCTACTCTGGGGTAGATGTAATGAAGCTGAGATATTGGGGTACAACATCTGGCAAGGACTTGTGAATTACAATTTTCTTTTACAACTAAAAACCGTATCCTGGTCAGGTCTCAGTGGGGTTTAATGCTGTCAGAGCACACAAGGTTTGTTTTGATCTGTTATGGAGGAACACACATAGCTTTCAGTTCACACTAATAACATCCCTGTGTCTGGTATACACCAATCCAGAGGCTACTAATTAAAGATTGGAATTAACCAAACACAGTTTCACTACAAAACATGTGAAACTTATTAAAACTTAAAAGTAACTGCTGATTCTCAATACAGGCGAAACTAAAGAATGTAGGAGTCTTGTGGGTTACTTAAGCAAAAAATTTTAAAGCACACTCTAGATGCCTCAGGTCTGCAAACTCAGTACACAATGTGTTAACATAATAGAAAAATGTGCAAAACTTTTAAGATTACTGAAACCAAGAGATGAAAAGAATTTAACAAGGAGGCAGCCCATTTCCTTCACCAGGGTTAACTTCCACTCTGAATCTTTGGTCTAACAAGTAGTTTTATTTGCAGTTGTTGGAACAATTACCTTACCATTTTCTCACCAGAAAACTGTTTGTTGATTTGGTAATAAAAGGGGCAGTTTGGACTAGTGGAACATGGCCAGAGGTGGTGAGTTCAGCAGCTAAATTACATAATTCAAAATAAGACTATGAATTTTGTTTATTTTAAAAATTTTTATCTATGTGTAATATACAATCAGAATAGCGCATATTTCAAAAGTATACACCTTACTGAATTTTCACGAACTGAATCTATCCATGTAAGCAGCACCTAGACCGTGACACAGAACATTATCAGTACTCTTACAATTTTTTTTGACTTAGCACTCTCGCTACTCACACTCAGCATTAGCATCTTGTCCTATATCATGATTAGAAAGAATAGTGAAGCCCCAAATCCGGAAAGCAATGGGAGATGACAACAGCCAGTGTTGAGTTCTCTCTGCTTGTGGTTTTGACAGGGCTACTAGGTCCCAAAATGTTGTGTGTGACACCGACTGCTCATGGTAGATTATTCAAGAAAGGCAGAGAAGAGGGGAACAAAACAGTTCAATTAAAGCTCTTTCCCTAGGAGGTGCACCCAAAGCTGTGGTTTATAAAAGTCGTGAATGCACTGTGCTTTGGGGGCTAAGATCCCAGGTTCTAGAATCAAAGAGATTCCATCCCTACAATTTACTAGCAGGGAGAGCTGGTCCAAATTATTTAATCTCTCTGAACCTCACTGGCCTCATCGTCTTTATTTAGATGCATCAGCCTCACTGAGTTATTGAGAAGATCAAGTAAGATCCCCTACAATTGTACGTGGAAAGGGCTGAACACAAAGTAGTAATCAAAAAATGGCATTGATCATTATTATTGCAATGATCAAAAAGCAGAATCATTCATTGGAGAAGTAAACCTCCTAGTTTTCTCCTCTGTTGAATATCAGTTCACCCTCTGCTTGTGGGTTTTTTAAATCTGTCTCTTAGTGTGTTCAAACTAATTTTAAGACTAAAGGGTAAGTGATTCCCTTTGGTGAAAGAACCAGTGTACTCCATTCCTTCTCTCTTTTGGATTTACATAATTTAGGAACTTTCAACAAATATCTCCTAGCATTTATTATACACCAGCTTTCAAATTTTGGTGTGCATAAACATCACCCAGATTTCTGGTACCTCATACCTAAATATTCTCCTCTAGTTGATTTGTGGTGGGCCCCAGCAATCTCCATGCTGTCAAGCGGAATGTGCATGAAGTCAGTACCCAGGTGATTCTGACATAGGTGGTCCCTGGGTCACCCATTCAGAAATGTAGACCCTCTGAGTCTGGGGACCTCAGAGATGATAAAGAGCACCTGCTGAACCAGAAGAATTTTCACTGATTTGATTTTCTCTGCTAAGTAGACAGTACCCACAGCTAATACTTTCCAAACATTAAAGGAATTTCCCAAGGAATGAAAAAAACAATTATCCAAATATGTGGGTGGCTGGCCTTCATTTCAGATAAGTCATTTGCATGTCATTAATAGTCCTAAGGAGAAATTAGATGTTAATGAAATTAGTTGAGTCAAATCAATGCAAATTTAAAATTCATGAAAGCAAAAATAAGATTCCTGCTGATGTATAAATGTAACATTTTTCTCATTACGGTTTTCTGTTCCTTGAGCATATTTCCTGGCATTTGACGTTCTCTATATTTTGGCATTTTCAGTTCTTACTTTTTCTCTAAAAATAAGCTTATCAGCACCAAGCCCAAGACATTTTTGTAAAATATTTTATTTACAGGTATACAGGTGCAGACGCGTATGTACTGAGATAAGCATAACACTTTGCTGAATGAATAATTCTTTCTGGCCTTCACATTTTCCTCCATTTTCTCCTTTTCCATTGTCATCGTCAGCACCTCACTCAGCGCATATCAAATTATGTCCACATGTGTTTAAAAGATCTATCCTTTCACTAAGTTCAATTATAGGTCTTCCTTTTTTTCTTTTTTTTTTTTTTTGAGACAGAGTCTCGCTCTGTCACCCAGGCTGGAGTGCAGTGGTGCGATCTCGGCTCACTGCAACCTCCACCTCCTGGATTCAAGCAATTCTCCTGCCTCAGCCTCCTGAATAGCTGGGATTACAGTCGCATGCCACCACACTGGGCTACTTTTTTGTATTTTTATTAGAGACAGGATTTCACCATATTGGACAGGCTGGTCTCAAACTCCTGATCTTGTGATCCACCCACCTCGGCCTCCCAAAGTGCTGGGATTACAGGCGTGAGCCACCGCACCTGGCCCCAATTATAGGTCTTTCTACAAAACAATTGGATATTCTTAAATACAAGACTGCCATCCAGATTCTAAGTTTAATTTTCTTCAGTTGAGCTCAATACACATTTATATAGGACCTACTGTGTGCCTGGTTCAATTAGGATGGGTTGATTATTTTCACAAAAGCTGACTGGGAAATAAAAACTACATTGTGGTGAAGCACAAGCTGGAATGAGGACAAGATGACACTTATCTCAATCAAAGAAGCACCAGGAGCAAAAACGAGCTGTGAATCGATAGATCAGTCAGCTCCCATCATATTTGAATTTGCTTTCATGTCACAGATCATTTTCAGTTCTCTTCCTAGACACTCCCCCAACAATCCTGCCCAGACAGCACAGTTGTTAGAAACTGTTTCCTAACACAATGCTAGTCTGCCAAACACTGGCCCAGGATCTGACATTGCCAAATCTGCCTGCCTTTCTAAGAGGACCTGAGCAACCTATTTCTGAGAAAGCACCTGCTGAAGTAAGAAAGAAAAGCTTTAGGGCTAGATAAAAATAGATCAATATTAGTGCTTGTCCTGAGAAGAAGTAAGGATGATTGTGTGACATTTTTCCCATGCTCTTCGAATTTTCCATAGTTAAAATGTAACTTTCATAACTGGAAAAGGTAACTTTTAAAAAGCAAATAAGGAAAAGTGTATCTCAAATTGGAGTGTCCTACCATTAGAAATTATAGTATAGAGTCATTGCAATTGTTGCTTTCATCAGATATTCTTATTTGTATTTTAAGTTCAAACGCGTATTAAATTCAATAATGTAGTCACTTTGAAAAAGGACCCTCAACAGAATACACACAGTTGCTTTTTTCTTGGATAACAGATTTCAAGCATGACAGAGATCGAAAATGGTTCTGTTTTCCTCCTTTTCCCTCCAAGTTTTCTAAAATAAGCATGAATAACTTTTATAAATTAGAAACATACCAATCAATGTTATTATGTGGAAAGAAGATTTTAGACTCTCTGAAGCCCACAGATATTTGGACTTTGGCCTAATTTATTTCTACTCGCCAACATTTTGCAGGCTTTTCGAGTGGTGGACAATTTCTTAAAATAACATTCAATAAATTCATTTGCTTTTATGATTTTATAATTGGATACCTTGTAAATATTCTTGATTTAAGTCTTTTTGGTGTTGGGATGAATTGAATTCGGGAAACTGTACAGTTAACACAATTCAATCTCGTTTGGATATGGCCTTTTAAATGAGCAGGCATCAGATTGATAATGTAGGGCTTGTGAAAGTGTCTCATTACCTAGGATTATCATAATCCTGGAAATGACACATTTTTAAATTTGTAGATTCATTTTAAGACCACAGAGAAAGCTGAAAGAAGGAGCCTATATTTATTGTGACCAGGTGTTCCTGGCCCACTATCTTTAATAGCCAAGACCACATTGCTCTATCCCCAGAGCTCTGTTCAGGAAGGCATAAAAGGTATGAACATTTAAGAGGGCCTGGTAAAATCTTCACCTTAACCACTCAAAGTGTACCTCATTCTAGGGGTAAAACTTAGCAGCTTCAAACTAAAAGTGAGAAGCACTCTCATTTCTTAAAACAGATGTTGAAGTCAGTAAACTCAGTCTTTGTCTGACATATCATCCTACTGGACCAAATAAGAGTTTAGGAATTTGAATTCATTAAAACAAACAAGCATGAAAAGGCAAATGATATAACTGGCCAGTTCCAATTCTAATGGCCTAAGTGCACTCATTCTATAATTTTTTTTTTTTTTTTTTTTTTTGAGACAGAGTCTCACTCTGTCACCCAGACTGGATACAATGACACAATCTTGGCTCACTGCAATCTCCGCCCCCCGGGTTCAAACAATTCTCCTGCCTCAGCCTCCCAAGTAGCTGGGATTACAGGTGCCCACCACAAAGTCCAGCAAATTTTTGTATTTTTAGTAGAGACAAGGGTTTCACCATGTTGTCCAGGCTGGTCTCAAACTCCTGACCTCGTGATCCGCCCTCCTCGGCCTCCCAAAGTGTTGGGATTACAGACATGAGCCACCGCGCCCGTCACATTATAGAATTTCTGTTTTTCCACTTAAAGACACTCTTTAACATTGAAAAACACAATTTAAGACATACAGTACTTTAAAATAATACTACTCAGAAAGAAGAGAAAGATGCACACATCAGTCTGTTGTAAGTTACAGGATCTGTATTTATAAGCCTGAAAGAAATTATACATTTTAAATACAACTATGCATAATTGCCTTCTTCAATGGGTGCATCACTGAGAAGAAAGATCTCTTAATACTTTATTCCATTAACAGCTTTTTTCCCACAAAGACTGGGTGGATCTTTAAAAATGTATTACTTTAAGCAGCAAAGTTCAGCTCAGTGAATGGCCTACTGAAGGGCACACAAACAAAGTGTTCAACACTTAGACCCAGAGTCCACTGGTTGCTCTGCAAGGTTCTGTAATTACTGGTGAAGTCCTTGGGCCTGAGCTAGGCTCTTTCTGTGGTTTGCTTTGCATATACTGGGACATGAATGGTAATGAAGCATAGTGGTTAAGGGCTGGCACTATTCTGCAGCCAGACTGCTTGTGTTCAAATACCCAGGTACCCTACTTACTAGCTTGTGATCTTAAGTGGCCTATTTTAGTTATTTCTGTCTCTATTGCCTTGCCTATAGATAAGGATAATATTAATAATATCACTATGTCATAAGGTTGTTGTAAGGTGTCAGTGAAGTTAATTCATGTAAAATTCTTCAGGCAATGCCTGATACATAAAAAATTGTAATGTAAGTATTAACTGTATTTATAAATGCAGTCAGTGTGAAGATACAAGTGAGAGAAAAATCAAGAAGGAAGTAAGAGCACTACCAAAAATTGTCTTAGAAAAAATTACAAAGGATATGAAAATTGTCTTTAAAAAATTATAAATGATACACATGGTTCTAAGTTATGAAATCTCAGAGGGTTTGTTGCTTTTTTTTTTCCTCTTCCATCTGGGTGAAAGTCTCCAAAAAATTTGAATAGAAATTCTATATCATCATCCAAACTTTCCCATAAACAAAAAATAATCTCCCACAAGGCTGAGATAGCATTTTTAAAGAAACAGCAGACACTTGTGAAACACATTCCCCCATGAAAGTAATGATCAAAACTTGTTCTCAACTTCACGTAGAACCTATTATGTTAAGAAGTGAATCTCTGGGGGACTGAACATCAATTGCTTGCCCATGTTCAAAATATTTTTTAATCACAGGAAATGGCACAGAAGAATAAGGAGGCTATCTAACGAATGGGAAGCACAATGACAAGAGTCTAATTCAGCAGATTTCTCAAAGGCCTTTCCAACGCTATTATGCAGTCAAATGAAGGGGAAGGTAACAGCGGATTATTACCTTTCACTCAACACTTTTTCCTCTGCCAAGAATTTTTTAAATGTCACAGGAATATAATTCACATGCTTCACAGATTGTGAACAATTTTCTCTAAACCTTCAACCATGTATCCAGCAGCACCTAAGCTCAATATAATCTGAGCACAACAGCAAATGGCCAACACACCATCTGTCCTGCCACTCCAACTCCCCAGGGTATGAACGAGAGGACTCCATGCGGCACTTGACCACGGAGGCAGAAAAACAAATGCTGCTGGGAGTGGTGTGATGTGAACATGCTGTAGCTCTGCCAAAACACGTGAAAAGCTGGGAGCCATAGCACAGAACGAGTGCAGTGAGAAACTCTTCTTGATGGTCATTTTGTCAACTTAGTTGACTGTAGAAAGGGAAAGATCCTCCTGAACATTGCAGTGCCAGTCATTCACGAGCTGTGAAATCTTGCTGTATGCCAGGCACTGTGCTAAAAGTTTTACTGCAAGTATTATCTCATTTAATCCTATGAGCCCTATTTTACACTTAAGAAATGAGGCACATGCAGGTTAAGTGTTTTATCCAATATCTCCCATTGGCAATTGTGATACTGCAAAATCAATACACAATATGCACTTGAATGAGTAAGTAAATAAATGAGTGAATGCATTTCAGAGTAGGAATCTAGTTTCTCAACACACAAATTCACTAGGTATTCACATATTGCTAGATCTGAAGGGAAAGGACACCATAAAAGGGTGAGGGTCTTTGAAAATGACTCAGATTGCTTAACAGAATGGCAAAGAATCATTAATTGCATACTGCAGAGAAACATAGTGACCATTACATACCCTCCTCCTCCTCCTTATCTTTTCTTCTGCTGTTGAATTTCCCATGAATGTTTAAACTGGCTTTTAACGGTTCTGGGTAACCATTATGATTATGGTTTTGTTTGGAGCTAGCAGTTTATTGGTCTCCCATAAACAGTGGCAATTCTCTCACAGTAGCAGTCATCTGGTAGGAAGCCAGGCACTCAATTGTTCGTTCATTTATTCTACAAGAACTCATGGAGTATCTATCAAATGTCAGGCCCTAAAGATATGGTGGTGAACAAGCTGCAGTCCTGCTTTCAGAGTCTTACAATTTAGCAGGAAATCCAGTGGTAAACAAATAATTAATTGCCCAAGAGTTAATAAATTACAGTTGAGATACATGTTATCACGAAGAGGTACATCACACAGAGAGATGTAACAGTGGTGTCAGCCCAGCCTGGAGGAGTCAAGGAAGTCTTCATTGACGTGATGTTTAAGCTGAGACCCACGGAAAATGAATGCATGTTTGTTGGGAGGCGAGGGGGCCAGGTAGCGCTAGGTAAAAATATTCTAAACAGAGCATTTGCAAAGACCTTGAAACAGGAAGGAGCTGGATGCATTATGGGTGTTCATTTTAATTATCAAATAATTAACAAGTGGCTCACGCCTGTAATCCCAGCAGGGGAGGCTGAGGCAGGAGGATCACTTGAACCCTGAAGTTCAAAACCAGTCTAGGTAACATAGGAAGACCTCTTCTCTACAAAAAATTTTTAAAATTAACCAGGCACGGTGGCACTCCCCTGTGGTCCTAGCTACTCAGGAGGCGGAGGTGGGAGGCTTGCTTTAGCCCCAGAGGTCACATTCCAGCCTGGATGATGGAGCAAGACCCCGTCTCAAAAAAAAAAAAAAAAAAATTAACTATTGATTGGCAATAGAGTAACATCTTCTGGAAACTGCCAAATAAGCTGAGCACTAAAAAATAAGATACTACGAAACAGACCCCAAAAAATTATTCAAACTCTAAACAATCACCATTGGCTGTGGTATAGAAAATCTTTTGGAATTATTTGCTGTAGAAGCAACCTCTGAAGTACTCATGAGTCTACCATGAAGACCCCATGTCCTCTCTCAGCATCTGCCTGCCCCAATCCAGCATAAGAAGGCAGAGGGAAAGGGGGAGAAATAGAAAGAATCCTACAGTCTCTGTCATTTATAAAAACATTATTTCCAAAACATTCATTTGATGATGATTCTGCTCTTCCAGCAAAGCAAAGCAGGGAGGCAGCTGGCCCACTGCACTTCCCTGGCCCCGCCACCCCACACACATTTCCTTCCCTGAATTCCTCCACCCACCTTTAACTTAGACTTATGCATTTGCCAAAGTAAACAGAGATGCCTTAAAAAAAAAAAAAAAAAAAAGCAGGAGGGAAATGAGGAGAAAGGGGAACATAAATCCCTCCAGGACTTCTTGCACTTCGTGATTCACACAGCAAAATCATCTGAATGCCAACCTGACTCCTGTAGCTTTTCAAAACACGTGAACAACCCGGTTCCTCAGCTTAGGTGACCTAAAAAGCAGGCCCTCCAACTGATCGCGTTCAAGGTGTGTGGTCCAGAAAATCAATCCATTTGGAGGACAAAGCCCACACCTCTTCTTTGCAAGTTCATTTGGTTTCCTCACTCATTGTTTTCTCCAGGTAATGCCTGCAACCTAAGTAGGATCAGTAAAGTAAGTAGCCCTTGATAAAGGGAACACAGGAAACATAGGAAGGAGGGAGGGAGGGAGGGAGGGAGCGGATGGAGGGAGGTGCCTAAGAGAGAGTCGGGAGGCCTCCCTCATACTGGGAACTTAGGAAGAGTCTGATCAAAGCTGTCTGATGTTTCAGGTTCTGGGTAATGCAGCAAATAGCTAAAATTACTCAATTTTTACTTAGAAATGATTATGAAGCTGAATCACGGGTCACTCAGCATTTTCCTAATTTGGAACCCCTGGAGGCTACTCTGACTAAAACAGTCCCAATTTGGCATGGAAATGAATTAAGAGCCTCCCAGCGAACATGGGCTTTTCAACAATCTCAAACCTTTTCCAAGAGGCCAGGCAGGGATTTAACTTTGCCCACCTCTCTACACAAAATCACTCACAGTTTATGACTGACTTTTAGAAGTGAATTCTGAAGAAATTATGTACTGATTCAGCTTATTCTGAGTTCTGTTTTGAGTTTTAAAGCAATCCCATTGTTTTAACCAAACAAAAAGTTTTTACTTCAGCATAATAAATAAGAAAAAATATATATATATAAGCTATAGGCTGAATTCTCTTTTCTTCAGAAGATTTCCTCTCTGTCAATAGTTCTTAAAGCAGGAAAAGTCACGGCCTGAAGGGTAATGTTCTCATTTTCATTTTGTCCTCACTCAGTTTCCACAAGCACAACCACTACGTTGCCCAATTGCAGGAACCATGGTTTTTGTTTTGTTTTTTTGTTTGTTTTATTTATTTATTGATTGATTTTTTGTAAGCCATAGTGTGAATGGTACAATGTGGAATAACTGTTCCAAAAGGATATCAAGGATGGGGGTTGTAGAATATTCTAGAACATTGGCCTTATGTACATCAGCTTGTACATTTCCACTGTGCTTCTCCCAACCACTCTCTCTCCAAAATAATTCTTTTTGTCACAAAAGCCCGGTGCAAACGAGAAAAAGAGGACTAGGGGAAGCAGGGCCGAGTGAGAAACAGGTTTATTAGAAACACACATTCAAACATCCTTCTGAGCCACTGTTGCCCTGAAGAAGCCTAAAGTCGACTTCCTTTTTGCATCTTCTGAAATTGAAGTATTTTCCACAGAGTGCCATTTCAGCCCCCCTCACTGTGAATATCACACAAAGATTGACACAACTTTTGGAACCTATAGCTATAGTTCATTTCACGCTTGTAACCTTGAGCTTCTTGCATCAACTTAGTTTCCTGTTGTTTCCCCAAAGCTTTTGCTCTTCACGGAGGGACATCTCTGGGCAGCAGCACAATTTTTGCTGATAAAGTTAAATTGACCCTAGTGGTATAGGACAATTTGAACTGACAAAGAATTCAAACTAGGTAGGATAAGGAAAGGTGCTTGGAAACTAATGGCTTAGCTTTTGAATGCTCTGTTCCCAGGCTGTACTCCCGGGAGTATCAAACTTCTAGGACACTTAATATGTTGCTGAGGGTGCGCTACTTCAGCAATGAACTGTTTACTATATAGAGAACAAGAGAAAAAACAAATTTCCCCCAAAAGTGTTAGAGAATGCAAAGATGTATTTAATAACATTTGATGGGGTGGAGAAAGCTTTTTTTTCAAGGAGAATTTTTTTGGCACCACAAAATTAAAGGATTTTCTAACCCTGTCTTCTTTTCGTCTTTCCCAGAGAAGGAAATTGTAAAGGCCAGCCCTTGAAAAATAATATAGCAAAATCTAACTTTATTCCCCTAATCTCTTAATAATGCTGCAGCTGGCCATGATCTATTTAGCATAACACAAAAATAATGCATTTGTACCAAGCAGATTTGAAATGCTTTAAAATAATGAAAGCTATTTACTTGATTGATTAAGTTAAAGTGTTTATATAAAAGTGTCATATTTTGACATCAGTCATACAACACCACATCTGGTACTTCTAATTAAATTGTGTGAAAAAGACTACATTTTTTATTCGGTTGCAACAATATGGCTAATGGGAAGTACAAACGTATTCGTCATGCCCAGAGCCTGGGATCTGCAGTTATGGCATGTGGCTGCTAAAATCCCCAGATTTGGATTTTGCAAAGCTTTTCATAGCCTCTAACACATGTTTTGCCTGAACAAAGATTGAAAAACTGAGCTCCACCTCTGTGAGTCAACGGTTACTATTTTTCCTATTTTGATTTAAACCTCTCCAAGCGCCATCAGAGAACTAAAATGTAATGAGAATTAGAATAAAGTTGTCTTAAGGAATTGGTGCTCAGAGCCCAGGTAAGGCACTTTGTTTTGTTAAGCTTTAGTCCTGCAGATTAGGAAACAAACTCAAGAAACTTTAATGGGGGAACAGGGGAGTGAAATCCTATTATTCATTCAGAGCAGGAGCTCATTTATATCTTTGGTGAAGTGTAGAACTCATACATACCTTAAAAATGGCCTGCTCCTTACTGAAGCACTTGATTTAAACCACGGAGATTTTTTTTCTCCCAAAGTTAGGATGAAATATTTTACATATAGCAAATAAAGGACAAAATGGCTTGGCTAGTTAAGGCATGCTTACTTCACTTTTAATATAGACAAATAATACTTCAAAATCCTCTTTTTATTTTTTTAAGTAAAATTATGTCCATCCCATGTGCAGATTCAATTTACGGACTAAGTACACAACCAAATCTAGCCTCCCTGGGAACCATCCATTTGCTTAAGAAGGTGGAGGAGACACTGCCGTATTTTCTTAAAGAGATTCCTGGCATTTTTTTCCTCCTCCATTTCGCCTTAAAGACTACCTTGAGAAATACTGCCCAGCAGTAAAAGGAAAATGAGTTCAAGCTTCAAAATCAGGAAATTTGGGTAGTAAAATGTACGTTATAAAGTCAATGTTGATCGAAAAACAAATCGAGCCCTTTTAAAGAGGTTGTCAGCCATGAGAAGTGAAGACCATCTGATTTCCTATAGAATTATTCAGCCTTCCTCAGGCAAAGGCTGCCTCCAAAAGGCTCAGAAGCTGCAAAAGGCGACGTTGGCCCAAGATGGTAAAGCATTTGAACACACATTTGGGATATGCACTTATTTACCATGTACTAGTTCAATTTAAAGAAAATAAATGCAAAGGCAGGAACCATGAACAAATAGAGGGTACGATTTTCCATAATTGCAAGAAGGCTTAGGTAATGCTCTATGCGGTGTTTGATTTAAAATGTTAAAATATTAACAGAAGTTTTCTACAGCAGAGTGTTCCTATCACAGTGAAATGACTCATAAGAATGCTAAATTCAAACCAGATGGGCACAAACATTAACTGAAAAAAAAAATCAGATATTTAGGGGTCAGCATGGGTCTTCATAAAAATGAAGACCTTGTCTGAGTTATTGAAAAATGAACTTTCAGTGATAAAAAAAAAAAAAAGAGAAAATAGTAGTGACTTTATTTTAATTATACAAGCCACTGTCAATTAGAAGAGCTAACATTTACAAAACTTTATATTGCCATTTTAATTTGAAAAAGATGACTATGGTGATCTTGAGACTTCAGATAAACAGGGATGTCAGTATCTCCTTTATAGCCAGAGTCAGGGACTCATTAGTTCAGCTGTGTGCCACGCTAATAGTCTACCAGAATCTTGCTTCTCACCGAGAGGAACCCTCATTGAAGATTTGTGTGGTAGAGAAACCTCCAACCGTCAATCCGCGGCATAATGCCAGCCTTTGCTCTTCCTTCAACAGACCACAGAGGAAAATTCTCATTGCTGGGTCAGACATCCCACCAAATCTCCTCTGCTCTCTTGTTAAAAATATGTTTCCTTGCATTTCTCCTTTTTTGTTTGTTCCTCCAGAGCTTTTTACCATTTGCAGATTGTCTGCAACATGTGCTGGGTTTAAATGTGTACATACCCTACAGGAAGAAAAATATGCGGGCTCAGAATTAATATTGTTTTTGACTTATAGGGAAATTCCAGTTGTGTTTAACTTGGACTGTGGGATCCAGGAACTTTACAGAGAGGAGAAACGAATGTGTTTTGAGCAAAAATGTGTATGGGGAGTTCCCTACTGTTTTGTTGCTGGAATCTTGGACAACACAGGGAAAAATGACAAGCACATAATTTAGTCTGGCAGCCATACCACTCTGTGCTGTGAGCCTGTCAGTTCTTACTAGCTAAGTAAGGGCTGGCCTGCTTTGGTGCGAGGATGAGAGACCTCCCAGGAACAAGTAGGTACTTCAGGAAATGGTGTTTCGCATTCAGTAGGTGGCCTCTCCTCTCCGGGTCCATGTGAATCGATGCCCCGCGTGGTGTTAGGAGGCACTGTCTGCACTGAGCTGTTTACCTTTTGTATGAAACTTAAAACCACAGACCTAACCATTTGTGGTCACCAGAGATCTTATGGCAGACTTTCTAAGAGCAGTTGTGTTAACTCCAGAATCCTGGCCCGAGTCCAACTAAAGTAATTACATTCTGCCTCCCTAAAATCCCCCCTGCAGTTTCAATTGAATACAATAGTCTCAGCCCTCTGTCTCAAAGCTGGGCATAATGTTAGCATTCCATGCAGGAACAGCCTGTGATTCCATGCTAAAAGAAGTGATTCCCCAATCCTCACCAAGGTGTAGTGATGCTTAATTAATTAGTGCTCATAAAAGCCTGTGGAGAACCACAGTTTCAACGTGCTCACAGTACGCAAAGTGGCAGGAATGTTCACACGTTCATCTGTCTGTAAGAGCCAGCAGTCAGTGTGGTCTCAGACTGCCTTCATAGAAGCAGAAATTCAGGACAAGGGAGGTAGGGTTGCGTCCCACTGCCCTCTGGCCTGGAAATATATCTGGAGCAGTGTACTCAACTCTGGAGATGCACTTAAAAAGGGTACCTCATCTAGGTAGAGCAAGTCCTCAGAGGCCACCAGAATGAGGAAGGATCTAGAAATGATGTCATATGAGGGATGGTTAAAGGAACTTGGGGCATTTAGCTAAAAAGAAAAGAAGGAAGGAAGGAAGGCATCCATTCACCAAGACCAAATTCAAGTCTATCAGATGAAATGCATTCCTCCAAGAACTAATTTAGTCCTTACTGTCTGTAGCACTAATCTGGCCCTTTTCACAGGCTCTTATTGGCTATCTAATTAATTCTGAATGTCTTTTCTCGTTCAACATGTTTCTAAGACTTCCCAGAACAGGCACCATGCTTGATACGTCTCTGTTATCTGTAGTAGTCGTAAGCAAAGTAAATTCAACTCAGCCCTTTGCAAGACCTGTTTATTAAGAACCTGTGTTGGGAGGCCGAGACGGGCGGATCACGAGGTCAGGAGATCGAGACCATCCTGGCTAACACGGTAAAACCCGTCTCTACTAAAAAATACAAAAAAACTAGCCAGGCGAGGTGGCGAGCGCCTGTAGTCCCAGCTACTGGGGAGCCTGAGGCAGGAGAATGGCGTGAACCCGGGAGGGGGAGCTTGCAGTGAGCTGAGATCCGGCCACTGCACTCCAGCCCGGGCAAGAGAGCGAGACTCCGTTTCAAAAAAAAAAAAAAAAAAGAACCTGTGACATCTGTGCCGGGTGTACAAAGATGAATAAGATAAACCTGCCATCAAATGTGACCTCTAACAGTATGGCTTAAATTATAAAATAACAGATAAATAAAAGAAAAAAATCCTACCAAGTTGGAAGGTTCAGGAAATATTTTTATGAAAGAAGAATACATTTTTTTAATAAGTCAACGTGTCAGGGGAAAACATTTTACAGGGAAAGAGCCTTAACCCTTTCTCCACTTAGAAAAAATGAAAAAAAGTGCAGCTTTCTGCCAGCGCTCATTTAATTTTACATAAACACGCTCCTTGAGGATGAAGCAAATCTGACTGATTTTCAATGTGAAAATAAAATATCAAAACTGTTCTTGGAGTTATTTCTAAACAGAACTAATATCAGAATTGTCTGATTCATCGAAATTGTCTATTTCAGGAAAAATCAGATTTATCAAATTAATCTTCAGCTAACAAGCTAACAACTGTTTGAGAACAATGTTACCACATGTAGGAATGTCACATTTTCTAGGATTTGACATTTTCAGCAATCAAGAATTACTATATATATATATTTTTTTTTTTTTTTAATTTTTTTTTGAGATGGAGTTTCACTCTTGTTGCCCAGGCTAGAATGCAATGGCATGATCTCAGCTCACCACAACCTCCACCTCCCGGGTTCAAGTGATTCTCCTGCCTCAGCCTCCCCAGTAGCTGGGATTACAGTCATGAGCCACCATGCCTGGCTAATTTTGTATTTTTAGTAGAGACGGTGTTTCTCCATGTTGGTCAGGCTGGTCTCAAACTCCCGACCTCAGGTGGTCCGCCCGCCTCAGCCTCCCAAAGTGCTGGGATTACAGGTGTGAGCCACCGCTCCTGGCCAAGAATTATTATATTTTTTAAATGAAAATACGATTACTAAAAACAGAATGCTATAAACAGAATGACGTCTTTTGTTTCCAAGGTCACTATACAAGAGCAATGCAAAAATAATAACAATGAAAATGAGATATTTTGTGGCAAAGTTATCTAAGGGCAAAGGCTGTGGTGGCAAGCACTGCCGGCAAGTATTCAAGGGGCAAACAGGCAGAGGGTGTACGTGCAAGGGCCTGAAAGTGGGAAAACACGGAGTAATTTCTGGGAATTATATAAAGATGTTTCTTGAACTAGAGGATATAGTTAGGGGAGGAAAAGAAAACAGAAGGAAAGGTCAATTAGGAATATATTTTGGAGGGCTCTGAGAAATTAGTATTGGCTGTGGTTTTAATGCATCCCCCAAATTTTATATGTCGGAAACAGAATCCCAGAATTCATATGTCGATGGTATTTGGAGGTGGGGTTTTTGGGAGGGAATTGGAATTAGATAAAGTCCTCAGGGTGGGGCCCCCATGATGGGACTGGAGGCTTTCTAAAAAGAGAGGCCCAGGCTGACACGTGTACTCCTACCGTCTTGCCCTGTGGTGCCTCTGCCGTGCTATGACCTCGCAATGAGGCCCTTGCCAGAAGCGGACCACATGCAGCTTCTCAGCCTTGGACTGCTCAGCTTTTAGAACTGTAAGGAACAAATTTCTTTTCTTTGTAAATTACCCAGCCCCAGGTATTCTGTTATAGGAACAGAAAACAGACTGAGATAGTGCATTACCGCTCAGCAAAGTGCAGTTGGGTATTGAAGGGGGAGCTACTGAGATGAGCCCTCCGCCTCAGGATGCTGCTGTAACAGGGCTGTGCCAGGTGGATGAGAGAGCCAAAGGCTGGAGTCTGGGTCATTTCTAGGCTAACCAGGGGCTTAGATGCAAAAGATGTGGGAGTGGGGGCCCCTTTCTCCATATCACAGGTAACCCCATACTCGTTACCATCTTGACTTTCTGTGAATGTCATAGCTCACCCTCACTACTTTCCCTGCTGCCCACCACCCCCACCCTGGCAGGCTAAGTGCGTGGTACACACTGGGGGGAATAGGCTGAGAATTCTGAGCCTCAACCCCACCCAGTCTTGGAAATTCTAGCCCTTTATCTCTTTGACCCTATAACCTGTACCAGAAGCTTAGATTAATCGCTGAGGGACTGCACCCAGGGAGGGATGGGGTGTTACTGGGGAAACTGGATTTACTCTTTAGTTGCTAAGTCTGGCTCCAAGTTCTGGGTTTCCTCGTTCCAAGTTCCAGGACCCTTGATACGAGCCATTCCTCTGGACCCTTTCCTCAGGGAGTTTGGTGAAGAAAGAGCATGTTAGCATATCCCTAGAGACTGCTGTGGCCTAAGAATAGAAAAAGAGGAAATCACTGCATTGTGGGGGATTCCAGTCCCTCCACTTCACGCTTCTCTTGGGCCCAGAGAGAAGCTGTTTTCCTTTACAAACTGTGCAGTACATACATCCAGGGCATAAGAATTTTGTTCTTTCCTACGCTTTGAGGAGACTACAGTGCATTTTGCCTTAAATAGATGCCCTGACATTTTACCAGCTTCATAGTCTGCATATTTCACTTCCAACACTGAGGTTAAAACAGAAACAAATACAGTAAATTTTAGACCTGAATGAAATCTACAAGTTTTGTTTTGTTTGTTAACCTTTTGCCATAAATTGTGACTATTTCCAATGATTTCACAAATTGCTGTCTGTAAATTCTAGGAATGTGTGTTTGAGGCTCCCCTATTTTGAAATCATAGACAGTCCAAAGATACAATCTGACCAAATTTTTTATCAAGATAAGGAATGGGGGCTGGTGACATAGAATAAGGGTGTTTCCAAGAGGGTTCAGGACTGGGAGGGGAAATAATCCAAAGTCGTGACCTGTCTTGTACCAACAGTGAAACACAAACAAACAGCATAAGCTTCCTCTTAGAGAGTTTTGGGAACCTAGAAGATCCTCTTATGTGGACACCTTCACTTAGCAAGTGAGAAACATTAAAACTGAAAGAGAAATTTTCTTAAGCCCTGTTATAAGAAATAAATGTGTAGGAACAGATTACAAGGCAATATCTATAGTTTTAAGGGTTGGCTCATCAAGCCTGTTTTGTTGATCTACTAACTACAAATTCAAATGTGAGAGGGACCAATATATAAAAATCCATTCCTTGTCTGGGTTCTTGAACCTGCAAACACACTCAATGATAATAACAAGAATATTAGTGTGTGTCTATTGCAAGCTGTTTGTCTTATTTCAGCCTCTTAGCATCCCTGGGAGGATGGCATTATCACCTCATTGTAAAGATGAGGAAACTTGTTGGGCTAAAGTGACTCAACTTGCAAGATATCAAAGTGTGATACGTCTGGCTTCCAAGACTGATGTTTTCAGTTACAACGAAACTTTTCTATGTTGATTTCCCATTAGTCCAAGGTCTACATGTGAAAATTTCAGTTCTAATTTCCATTTTAGGAATCATTCACACTCTGAATCACGTGAGGGTTGTTACGTGGCTTGCGACAAACTGACCATTACAGTTAATCCCTCACATCTCTTCCTCACACCAAATCATTCTCCAAATAAAATTATTCAAAAATCAAATCCAAGGATAAGAAAAAAGTGAGCAGAGGGGAGTCCGTTCAGTTTCATCTTCCTCTAACTAGTTCAACACTCCACTTATTTGGCTATTCCAAAGATATTTTGTCCTGCTTAAAAATGGAGGCGCAACAACGTACCATTCAAAAAACAGCTAGCATATCTTCTGGCGTTTAAAAAAAAGAAGTTTAACCGAGAAATCCTGTAAGATTCTTTTTTTTTTTTTTTTTTTTTTTTTTGAGACACAGTCTCCCTCTGTCATTCAGGCTGGAGTGTAGTGGCACTATTTCAGCTCACTGCAACCTCCACCTCCCCGGTTCAAGTGAATCTCTTGCCTCTGCCTCCTGAGTAGCTGGGACTACAGGTGCATGCCACTACATCTGACTTTTTTTTTTTAATTTTTTATTTTCAGAAGAGACAGGGTTTTGCCATGTTGACTAGACTAGTCTCGAACTCCTAGCCTCAAGTGATCGTCCCACCTCAGCCTCCCAAAGTGCTGGGTTTATGGGCAAGCCACTTGCCCGGCCAATTCTGTAAGATTCTATAAGTTCTCCTGCACTTGCCAGGTGTGGCAACTCATGCCTATAATCCCAGCACTTGGGGAAGCTGAGGCAGAGGCCAGGAGTTCTAGGTTACAGAGAGCTATGATCGTGTCACTGCACTCCAGCCTAGGCAACAGAATGAGACCCTATATCTATTTTTTAAGAAGCAGGGGTACTGGTTGAGGTGGCTTACCCCTGTAATCTCAACACTTTGGGAGGCCAAGGTGGGAGGATTGCTTGAGGCCAGGAGTTTGACACCAGCCTGGGCAACCTAGCAAGACCTCATCTCCGCTTTTATTTATATATATATATATATATATATGTATGTGTGTATATATATGTACGTGTATATATATATGTGTGTGTATATATGTATGTATATATGTATGTGTGTGTGTATATATGTGTATATATGTATGTGTGTATATATGTATATGTGTGTATATATAGTATGTGGTATATATGTGTGTGTGTATATATATACATTTTTTTTTATTAAATGAGCATGGTGATGTGTGCCAGCTGAGCTTAAGTCCAGGAGTTCAAAACAGTGAAGTATGATTATGCCACTGCACACTTCAGCCTGGGCAACAGAACAAGACCCTGTCTCAAAAAAACCAAAACAAAACAAAAAACAAAAACAATAAAAAAGTTTTCTGCAGTTGATCATGAGAGGCAAGCTTTCTTTTAATTGAGAACAGAAGAGCAATGGCGAGGAATATGGAAACCTTTTCTGATATCTTCAAGGTGGTAGAAAGTTTTTAATGGAAAAATACACTGCAATGCACTCTGTAGTTAATTCAACCATTTGTTCTTTTAACAAATACTTATTGAATACTTGTTATGGATTAGATACTATCAAACTTGTAATATAGCTTCATAATTGAGATCTGAAATAAACAAAGATTTTGGAACTCTTACCTCACTAACTTGGAAATATGATCTTAGCAGTGAGGTGTATATTTCCATCCAGTGATGCAAATCTTTAGGTAGCTTTTTTATGAAAAAGAAAAAGGGACAAATTTTGTTGTGGAAGCTGTATGTGTTGATACTAGTTGCAAGGAAGAACAGCACAAAACTTCTTATGGACTTGAAATAATGCTTCAAGCATTTCTTGCTTTCCACACAAATATATATCTGGTCACAAATGTAAGCACTGTCCTCCCACATAGTCTTGGCACTGCACAAAGAAAGAAGCATGAAACAAGGAGAGCTCACCTCATGGCCTCTGTATCCCAGCTCACACATGGTAACGGGACCTTTGCTGATACATTTTAGTGAAAGTTCAATCAGCTATCCTTGAGTGATATACATACTTTTAAATACAAAAAAAATGGAAAATACTTTTATAATATTTTAAATCTGGTCCTCTAGAAAGAAAATAAATTTCAGTGATTGTACTGTCACTATTACTATTACTACCTTAGATATAAATAACATTTTTCTTAGAAAAAGTCAAAGGGTTTCTGACAGAGAAAGTGAAACACAGATTATTATTATTTTTTATTTTTTTGAGAGAGAATCTTGCTCTGTCACCCAGGCTAGACTGCAGTGGTATGATCTTGGCTCACTGCAGCCTCGAACTCCTGGGTTCAAGTGATTCTCGTGCCTCAGTCTCCTAAGTAGCTGTGATTACAGGCATTCGGCACCACACCCAGCTAATTTTTGTATTTTTAGTAGAGATGGGGTCTCACCATGTTGGCCAAGCTGGTCTCGAACTCCTGTCCTCAGATGATCTACCTGCCTCAGCCTCCCAAAGTGCTGGGATCACAGGCACGAGCCACCATGCCCGGCCCAGATTAATTAATTTACCTAATCACACAGGTGGTTTCTAAAGGACAGCAGTAAAAACCATATACTATTGTTGGAATTGATACTACTATTTGGGGACACAGCATTCACTTTCAGAAATTTATTCTACAGATATGCTCACATGAGCATGCAAAGTGTACGCGGATGTTCATTGGTGTTAAAACAGAGAAAAATCAGAAATGAGAAACCAAGTGTCCTTCAACAGAGGACTGGTTAAATGAATTATGTTGCTTCCATAAATGGAAAATGAAAATTTGCTTTAAAAAATGATTTAGGTCAATATGGGATGATATGGAATGACCATAATATATAAGGTCTTTTGACTCTAAGTTTAGTGTTCAATACACTATGTTGTCCATTTCAGTTAAAGTTGGGTCAGGAAAACAGAAGTCACTCTGTGGAGGAAGGGCTTTAATGGAGGGAAGTAGAGACGTACACAAACATTGGTAGAGTTGGGGAACAAAGGTCAGGGAAGCCATCACCCATTATCACAGTCTGCAAGACTATGTGGGTGGTTCTCAAGAGCTCTTCCAGAGGCTATCAGCCTGCACTAAAGCAAATGACTCTCAAAAAACCATTATCAACTACAGCAGCCACTTGCAGGACCAAAGCAAGTAATCAGCAAGAGCTCACCCAGTAGCAACCATAGACCATTCATGTATGATCAGCCCACACGCCGGCCTGAAACTGCCTGTGGAGAGTAATAGTCCCTACTCTTCTCCCTTCCAGATCTCACCATGGGTCTCACACTGGCCCACTCAGGCCCAGAAACAAGTGAAGAGGGACATTCTTGGAAATGTGTTGCAGAGGAGACTGGGGAAGCTGGGGTGGCAAAGATGGGATTTGACCCCAGATAGCACATCACTCTGCCATTTACAGTAGAGGTTAGCATTAGGATCATTTGACTGGTGGCCAAGGCATATATGAAATATAATTTTACAACAAAAATTTTTATTTATACCCAATTTCTCTAAAACAGCATCTTTAGGACGTGTGCTCAATTCTCTCTTGAAGGTAGAAGTCATCTCTTATTTTCAGAACTGAGAAATCACAAAGAACTTCTGAGCTTCAAAAAATATGCTGCCTTTTTTTCAAGTCCTTGCAGTGAAGGGGAGAATCTACAGAAAAGTTTGGCCTTTTGATTTACATAATAATAGCATCGGTTAACCCTTCAACTAGTGTAGTGCTTATTTGCACAAGTGCTGTTGCACACAAAATGTTTTGTGTAATCCTCCAGCAATCCCTGGAGTAAGTAGTAGCAGCATTTTACAGATGAAAAAAATCAAGAGTGAGAAATTTCCACATGATCACGCTGTAGCTGTTTTGTGGAACCTAGACCTGAAGTCCAACTCACTCTAAAACCCATGTTCCAATCAACTCAAGGATCCATATCTTCGTGAATTGAAAACTCTAAGAATTATGTCCTTTATGAAATATGATTTGTGAGGCTGAGGCAGAGGGAAGAAAATGCCTTATCATGAGTTGAGGCAAGTATTTAGTAAACCTTGAGTTTGAATAAAAATGTTGGATGCTTTAAAATCCCCTCTAAAATATTTGCACTATTGTTATTTAAATGCCTGTATTGCCAGTTGTATCAAGTCACTATTCTTCAGTAGTACCGTTTGCTTCAAAGAGGCAAAATTCACAGTGCAGAAGGATGAAACTAATTTTTTTCCTTAGAGAAAAAGAAATGGAATTTCTCTAAATGTCTTAAATACATGGTATAAGAGAATGCAGTCTGGATGGGAAAAGAATTTTCACTTTCAAGAGGAACTTGATTTTACCCATGGGCGAATAGGTGATTTTATCTGTGCCCTGAGGCGTTCTCTTCCACTTCTGCTTTTGCAATATCTCTGCTTTGTTTTTGATGAGGTTAGTTTCCAATGGGTTACAGTTCTTGTACTATCTGTGCAGAAATGTACTGTCTGCACTAAGCTATAGGATTTTTATGAGGATGGCCTTCAATGCGTCAGATTAGTGGCTACTTGATTGACAATTTGATTCAAGTATAAGGCAAGTTCAAAGAGGATCAAAACTATTGGTAACCTGGTAAAATCTGGTTCTAAGAGAACTCAAAGAGAGTTCCAAGAAGCTTTCTTGAGTTAACAGCTGTTCTAATAGACCTGGGTCATTGGTTTCCCCTGGTTAGTATGCATACAATGGACCTGATTGAAAGGCTAAGCCTCAGAGATGTCACTTTGTCGCTTTGATTCTTGATAGCCTATGCCACAGTTTGACCTTCAAAACACTCTAGAATCCCCCCAATATACCTTTCTACCTTCAGATGACAGCCTAAGCTCAACCTCTGTTCTGCCCCTCTCTTCTTGCACTTTGTCCTATGTTTCCTTTCTTCCTAAAAGGAAATGTGATGAATAATATAGTATATAAATCTCTTAGATGCAAAAGACGGAAACTTAATTTAGCACAGGAAAAAGAAAAGATATTTAATTGGCTCAAAAAGTGATGTCAGTTGCGTCAACTAGTCTATCAGACACAGTTGCATCCAGGGACTCTGATAATATCAATTACATTTGTTTTCTCTACCTTTTGACTCTGGTTTTCCCAGCATTATCTCCATTCTCCCAATCTCTACCCTTATGTTGGCAAGAGAGCTTCCAGAACTGCATGCTTACAGCACGTCTTCTCAGCAACTTCAGTAGAAAGGGAGATTTTATTTTCCTTAAAGCTGCTTTGTCAAAAATTATGAAATTGGGTTTACAGATCTGATTGGTTCCATGTCCACACCTAAAGCCAAGAGTGGCCCATCCCCAAAGCCAGAAGTGGAGTCAGCTCCCCACAAACTGCATGGGGTAAGAATGGAGACAAGAAATTCAGCAGCTGTCATCAGAAAAAGGGGGAACGAACGTTGAGTGATAAAAGAAAAACGATATGCACTACAAAGATAGGGTCCTCCTCACTCCAGAAGTCAAGTCTTGTGAGGGAGATATATACATACATAGTTAATTACATCTTGTGCCATCCTGCAGATCTTCATATTTCCCAAAGAAGTGTATCTGTACAATAAGTATTGCCAAGAGTTTATTTTACTGCACTGCTATTTTTATGAATTGCTGCTGTTTTGAGGCAGAAATACTAAAACTGATTTCTTTATATCCAATCCCATAAGAAATTCTTTTAATTTTGAAAAATAAAAGAAATCTCATGCCTGACAACTATTTTATTTTTCCGACTTTAGGTCTTTGTTTTCATGCATACATATATTTTTTATAGTTGAAATCTTGGTGGTAAACAACATTTTGCATTCGATTTTTTAAAAGTTATATAATTATAAACATCTTTCCCTATTGTTATAAAAACAATCTAATGATCTGGTCCAGTGATTGCATAATATTCCCTTGAGCAAATCTCCTATGGTTTCCTTAACCATTCTTCTATAGTGAGAAACGTAGGTGGTTTCCAAATATTTACAATTATACAATCCATTGCAGTAAACATCTGTGTATATGCAGAGATTTTTTCTGAAAAAATTACTTCCTTAGATTACATTTCCTAGAGTAGGATTACTGGGACAAAGAGTTAAAGTATACAAAAAGGGTTACAAACAAGGGATTTGAAATCAGATATCCCTGAGTTCAAATCCCAGCTAGGTCATCTATGTGACCTGAGACATGTCACCAATCCTGCTTTTCTGAATTTCCATATCTTATCTGTAAAATGGGCATGAAGATATCTATTTCTTAAGGTTGTTGACAGACTCATATGGAATCATTCATATAGAGTATTTAGCACAGTGTATGACACACAGTAAGTACCTCCACAATTAAAGTTAATATTGGAGCTGTTGTCCTATGACTCTTGATGATATATTATCACATTGCTTTCTTAGAAAATTTTACTAATATACACAGAAATATACCCAGTTTTATTACATTTGTAATGAATGTTTTATTATACTTGTCATTCTTACAATTTACAACTTCAAATGGTACTACAAGGCATTTTAACTGGAAGTTTTCTAATCACTAAATAAATTAAACTTTCTGCATGTATTTTAAAACCTATTGTTCTGAACTAAAAGGACACTATCCTTTCAAACCTCAAGCAGAGGGTCACTTAGGATTGCTTATTCTCAAGATTTTCCTAATCAAAAAATACCCAAATGATAGAATGTGTCTCATCCACAACAGTGACATTTCATGGCAGAGGTTTTTTTTTTGCCTGAGGACCATATTCCTTGGACGTCATACTAGAATTGGAAAATACATGGTTTGAATAAGTCTCTCAGTTGACTTACCTCATTCAGTTAAGAATCACTCATCTAAATAAACATATACATTCAACTGTATCAATGGTTTAACATAGAAATATCCACACCTTTTCATCATCCCAGTTTTTCTATCTGTGAATGTGAGATTGGACAGTCCATAAGATTCGAGGATTTGAGAAACAGGCAATACAGAGTGGGTGTGTGTGGAGGTCCCCCTCAAATGTGAGCTCAGTCATACATGTGCTCTACTTCTTATCAATATAGAGACTCAATTCTACCCTTACCCCTGTAGCTGCAGCAAAAGCCAGCAAGTACTGGGGTGATAGGAGAGTGACGTGGTGCAGTGAGAGACAGAAGGCTCATGAACACTTGCTGACACAATGATTGGTTTCCCCACCCCTCCCCTGACCCAGAATAGAAAGGAAATACAACCCTGAAGGACCATGGATGGCCCCACTCTCAAAAGGCCTCTCTTCACACAGGGTCAGTGTTTTGGGCCCAGGTAGGACAGAGGAAATCATTGAGTCAATAAAAACAAGCAAAAAAAAGCAATGAAAGAAGGGAGAAGTGGGAAGAGAGGCTCCACAGGAAAGGAGAGGCAGAGAGCTAATTCATAAGGGAAAAAATGTAGTGTTGCTATCTTCTTTGCCATCTTCAGCCCAGAAAGAGAAATCAATACTGGATTTCTAAACCCGTAAGTTGGCCTTATAATATGGACTTCCCAATACTACTCCCAATACTCACTGAGGGTGGGGAATATGTAGCAGTTTCTGTAGTTCATGCACACCAAAGATCAAACTGAGCAACCCTTGGTATGATAGTGATGGAGTTATTGCTTTAAACCATAATTCCTGTCTGATAACATAGCATGAAACAAGCCTCCTAAATGACTGAGAAGAAATTTACATCCAGTCAAACAGGTTACAGACTGAAGTAGAGTAAAATTCACCTGGGAAAGTCAGATAGGCTTCTGGCTGAAGATGGCATTAGCTTCTGCACTCTCCCCAAGACTTAACTAAAGCAACAATAAAGAAAAAATTTCAAAGCGTATACCCACAAGTATAAAGAGAAAGAGAAAACAATAATAATGAAATTTTGGAAGGGAGAAAGCTGTTGGACAAACGGAAAGGCATTTGGCAGACTTGAGAGCTAAAACTTAAGCCAACAACTAGGAATGCTGACGAGCAACTTGAATTACACTGGGGACCCACAAAAGCCTTAAATATTGGTGGCACAACATCTTTGGTAGCAGGGATGAGGGTGAGATCGAAAACAGAACTGTTGGAAGTATGTTTAAGAAGTAATTAATCCCTCAACAGATCCTTCTATTCCACTCCATGCAGTTAATCAATTGCTCTTTTTCCACCCCAGCAGAAGACAGGAGGCTCAATCTCCAGGAGTAAAACAGAGGGTCCCTAGACTGGAGGACACCAGGCTCAGTCAAGTGCAATGATGTTATGTTGAAGACATAAGGAGTAAGAGAGAAGTGACATTCTTTATGTTGAGATTACCCAGACGACTTCTCCCATTGAGCCTCCAGAACCCTGAAATGTAGGCAAGAGTTTGGAAAAGTCTTCTCCAGTTCATGTGATTAGCCTTTGAGAAAAATCCTCAACAAAATGGCGCAGCCAGCGACTAGTCCACACACTCCAAACCACTCCCACGTGCACAGAGCTTCCAATCAGCAGGATGAAGTTCTAATATTAATATAAGCAGAAAATAAGGATCACTAGACCTTTGAAGAAATCCTCTAATGCGAAAAAACAGGGGCCCAAGCAAACAAGGAGAATAAAACAATGCAGGAGAAACAAACTATACAGTAGAAAAAAAGTCAAAAACTGCCCTGGAGAGCCTAAGAAAGATCAAACAGTTGTGACACAAGAATAGTAATCTGTTAAAAAAGGATGTTCAGAGAACAAAACAGGGATCTTGTATATTAAAACATAGAATAGCAGACATAAAAACTGAATCGAAGGAATTCTCCTTCCTTCCTTCCTTCCTTCCTTCCTTCCTTCCTTCCTTCCTTCCTTCCTTCCTTCCTCCCTCCCTCCCTCCCTCCCTCCCTCCCTCCCTCCCTCCCTCTCTCTCTCTCTCTCTCTCTCTTTCTTTCTTTCTTTCTTTCTTTCTTTCTTTCTTTCTTTCTTTCTTTCTTTCTTTGAGACAGAGTCTCACTCTGTCGTCCAGACTGGAGTGCAGTGGTGTCATCTCGGCTCACTGCAAGCTCTACCTCCCAGGTTCACGCCATTCTCCCGTCTCAGCCTCCCAAGTAGCTGGAGCTCACTACCATGCCTGGCTAATTTTTTTTTTTTTTTTTTTTTTTTGTGTTTTTAGTAGAGACAGGGTTTCACCATGTTAGCCAGGTTGGTCTCGATCTCCTGACCTCATGATCCAGCCGTCTCGGCCTCCCAAAGTGCTGGGATTGCAGGCGTAAGCCACCGTGCCCGGCCTCAATTACATTTTTTTAAAGGTCAACATTAAGAACTTATTTACTATTTGTCATGTCTATTTGGGTAGGGAATACCTTAAAAGATGTCATTTTCAGATATGTATTAGCAAGTAAGAGTTCATGTGGAAATTCTCTAGATGTGTCCAATTACCATTAATGTGTGGAGCTTTAGAAAAACTTATAGAGACCAGGTGCAGTGACTCACACCTGTAATCCCAGCACTTTGGGAGGCCGAGGCCAGTGGATCATCTGAAATCAGGAGTTCAAGACCAGCCTGGCCAACATGGTAAAATCTCGTCTCTACTAAAAAAAAAAAAAAAAAAAAAAAAATACAAAAATTAGCCCCAGGTGTGGTGGTACACGCCTGTTATCCCAGCTACTCAGGAGGCTGAGGCAGGAAAATCACTCGATCCCACAAGGCAGACGTTGCAGTGAGCCGAGATCACACCATTGCACTCCAGCCTGGGCAACAGAGTGAGACCCTGTCTCAAAAAAAGAAAAAAAAAGAAAGAAAGAAAGAAAAAGAAAAAGAAAGCTTATAGAAACAGTTTATCAAATTTTAGCATTTGAAAGCATGGTTTCATATCACCAGATCTGTACCATACTTGGTACTTTACAGTCACCACCACCTCATGTCAATTTTTTGGAAGACCTACTTGGTAGATTCGATTACTTTTTGGATTTCCTCTCCATTCCACTGATGTTAGGCACAAACATGTGATTTGTTTTGGTCAATGGAATGTGGGCTGAAGTACTAGGGCACCAGTTCCTAGCTTAGGCTTTAAAAACCATCAGTTGTTCCACTCACTCCTCTGGGAGCTTTTGGCTTCTGCCATGGGAAAAAATGCCCCAATTCACTGTTGTTGCTCCTGCTTGGACACTAGAACCAGGCATGATAAGCAGAACTGAATTCCATTTGCACCCTAGCCAACCCACAGACACATGCGAAAAAACTACATGCTTACTGCATGTATTGCATGTATTGCAGATGGTTATCACACAGCAAAAGTAACTAATAAACTTACAAATTTTTCAAGGGTGCTTCCAAATTCTATTTGAAGAAAAGCCCCCCAAATTTCACACTGTGTAGAAGCTATATACAGAAAAATATTCAGGCTTTATTCTCCCTTCTATGTGACTTTCATATTACTCCTCACTTGTATTTAGTTTTGTTTTTATTTTATAGGTACCATTTTCTGAATTGAGCATGTGTTCATACCCATTTTTAGAATCCCATTACTTACCCCAGAGCATCAGCAATCTTCCAAACATGGCAGAACTAAGTCACTTAAACCACTGATGCAAATTAGAAGAGTGAAAGTGTCATCTTAAAAAGCATCAAGAAGCTAGCAAAATAGGGTAGTATTATTGGCCCAAAATCTAGGTGATGACAAGACCCTAGAGAGGTAAGCCCAGCATTCAAAGCTGCTTTGCCCTGAGGGCATTTGTTGATCCATAAGAAACAAGTTTTGAAACTCAACTGTACTTTGAGTGGGCTTCAAAGTTTGACAGGATGAAAGTAAAAGCCTGGAGCCTACCAAAGGCAAAGACTCTGATAAACTCTCTCTTACTTTAAGATCAGAGTAAGGATGATGTGGGAGTAACCCAGCCTTCACATGGATATATACAGCTAGCATCATCTGGGTTGTTCATGAAATTTCAAGCCTTGAAGGTGTATTATGGTGGTTCCAGATTGTTCTTGTTCCCAGGCTCATGGTTGAAACAAAATAACGTGCTGTAGAGGAAAATTGATTTGTAGGCATCAAAGAGAGATTCAAACTAAAGTCTGTATATCTAATACATTTTTCTAAATACGATGTCCAACACACAGCCAAAAATAACCAGGCACACAAGAAAACAGGGCACTTCAAATGACCACTAGAAGAAATAACAGATAACAGACCCACAAATACCAAAGACATAGAAAGTATCAAATGAGGACCACAAAAGAATTATGCTTATTTTTTGCAAGGAAATAAAAACCAAGTCAAAATATGTCATTGGAGAACTGGAAACTATGAAAAGTGGCAGAGTATATTTGGAAAAAAAAAAAAGAAATTCTACACATTCAAAAATATAAAAATCAAGATATTAGACAAATATAAGGAACTACCTATATCAGATGCAGCAGGACAGACTATGATATTACCCTTCTTCCAGGTTGACAAATATCTGCAGCAATAATTCTGGCTGTTAGAAGAGAATTCATACAATTATTTTAATTTTTCTAGCTATTTCTAATAGTTGGTGTACAAGTAAGGCCGCGTGAAGGAAAAGCTGTCTATGTGCCAACATGGAATGCACTCTATTAAGCAGCAATATCTTATCTGTCTTTAGTTTGAATCTCTCTCTTTGTCTCTCAAAGAATGAATTATTTCTGTTGACTGGAGTAGAAAGCCAAGTCAAAAAAATACAACAGACATTGATCTGTTCTGTGATTTAAGGCAGCAACTGGCAAAGATTGAGCCATCAAATACAGTCATTTTAAGGAGCAGTTCCCTTATAGGATGCTGGACTACAGTCCGTACTAGCTATTTGTGTCTATAAGGCAATTTATTTCAGAATGTAGCAGGAATGGATCCAGAAGAAAATTTAGAAAATAACAAAAAGCATATAAGGAAAGTCCAACAATATGTCTCTCTCTTTCTTATTCTTTAAAATAATAGTAATAATCATCCAGGCTGGGTGCAGTGGCTCACACCTGGAATCCCCACACTTTAGGAAGCTTGGGTGAGAGGATCGCCTGAGGCCAGGAGTTTGAGACCAGCATGAGCAATATCGCAAGACCCCATCTCTACAATAAAACAATTAGCCTGCCACATGGTGGTGCACACCTGTAATCCTAGCTACTCAGGAAGCTGAGGTGGGAAGATCACTTGAGTCCAGGAGTTCCAGATTGCAGTGAGCTATGATCACACCACTGTACTCCAGCCAAGGCAATGCATCAATACCCTGTCTCAAAAAACAAACGAAAAGCCCTTTGCTTTTAAATGTTTTTACTAAAAGAAGAATGTCCTGTCATTAGAGGACCCTACAAATTAACTCTTGCACACTGGCTTTCTCAGCCATTGAGGAAAATAACTTCCCCATGACACAAAGCCCTGAATCAGCATATAGGATGTAAATAATTATGGATTTTTTAAAAAATGAGTTGTGTTTAGAATATAGTAGGTATTCAATAAATATTTAGTAATATTAATAATATTTCTATGTTCATTACTACCATGCCTTAATCTTTGAGGTAGATACAATTGTCAAACTAAGGCTCAGAGAGCCGAAGCAACTTGCTTAAAGTCACACAGGATGTATGGGAGCAACAACTCAAAACCAGCTTGTATACGAGATAGCACTAGACAATAATATTCCTTGTTGAATGAACTGAGGAAACTCCCAGGCTTTCCAATACCTTTAACTCCCCTGTGAGGTGAGGAGAATCAGACTTAGCTCGTTTTTGCCATTTAGCAGCCATTAGGCATATTTTTCTCCCGTGCTTTCTCCTTTTAAAAGTGTTAAACATTCCTGGGGATACTACAGCAATATATTGGTCTCATGATTAACTGTTTGCTGAACAATGGCCTGGGCCCTTTTTGTGTATTTCAGGCAATTCCTCAATAGTGTTCATACTTACTTTTTATGGTTTGCCATTTGAAAGATCTATTTGGAAGACTGAAAATAAAACTGCTTTTCCCACAGACTAGTTTCTGTTTCCATTTGGCAAACTCTAACACTTCTTTCTCCTCATCTTTGGAATTCAGCTGAGGTCAATATGGCTTTGTTCTTGGCCTCCTTTTTACTATTTTCATCCTTGTGCGCCAGGAAGGCCAATGAGCTCATGAAAACATGGCTGTCCCAGGAAAGGATGATACAAAGACTCCTAAAGCTGAGGACGTTTGAATCTGTGTCCCAATGCCACATACAAGGACACTTTCCCCCTATAGGTCAGCGCTCCTACTGACACTAGACACTCCATCGCTGCTAACACCAGGACTTGGGTGAAATTTGTTGACCAGGATTTCACCAGCCTGTCCTTACCTGCCACTCAACTTCCTGAAGGAGTTTCCAAACCAACTTGCAACTCAAATAATTGAAATTCCCACAGACACTCAACACCAGCTCACCCTCTCTGGACACTCTGAGGACTTCTACTTCCCTTTAATATCCAGTTACCTCAAAGAATGAGTATTTATTTCACTGTCTGCAAGATACAACTCCTTGTCAAGTGTCAAAGCTAACAATGAAATAAACTCTGAATAAATGATGGGAGTCAACATTTGTGATTACAAAGAGATCAGTAAGTCTGTCGGTTGCTGCATACAGAAAGAAGACTGCCATTGAGAAGGGCAAAGAGGCATCCCTGAGGCAGTCCTTCCGTCTTCAAAGGGAACAAAATTACAAGCAAAACGCGTTCATCCCAGGAAACTCATCTTGTTCTGCCCACAAGTTGTGTGTGCCTTTAGTTTTGAGTCTTGAGTGCTCCCAGTTCCTCCTCTTATGTGTACCTCTGGAACTTTGCTCTCTCATTAATATTCTTCTGATTATTGGTTCCCAATTTTGCTTCAGTCTCAAATAGTCTTGTCATTCAACTTGAGTCTCTGATCCTCCAATCTGTCCTTTAGTTTTTGTTTGTACTCCACCACATCTTGTTTGACCACTTATCCAGTAAGACAATATCCACACAGAGACAGTGGAAGGTTTGTTCGGACTTTCCACCCAAGGCAATGGTTTGTTTGGTTAAAGGATAGCTTCTCTTCCAAATACTACATCTATCACTAAATTCTGAGTTATTCCCTACCCTAAAACCTTCAGGTTTGAGTGTGGGCTGGAATCTGAGATAAAGCGGCATTTCTATACTAAACTACATCCATATATCTGCTCATCTTGATCTTGCTGTACGTGTTTGTGTACATAATTCCATATGGATGCATACAGCAAAATAAAAACATTTATTTCAGTTGTTCTTTAAAAACACACAATGTATCTCACTGCATTTCTCTTTCTTCCTATGAGTGCGTTTCTTTCACAGGGGTATTTAGATAACCAAAAGTATTCTCCTGAGTTTTCCTGAGCAATGGTATGACACATAACCACTAAATCTCATATTAAGAAAAGGCTGGCTTAAATAAGAAATTGAAAAATCTGCCTGCAAATAATACTGTAAAAGTTTACAGTCCATCCTAACCATCAAGGATATTTTCCATAACTTTAGGGTTTGATAGTAAAATATATACACACACACATGTATGTTTCTAATAACACAGCACTAAAGTAAAATAAACCTGCTTGTCCAAATACGGTTGCGTTTCAGTCAAAGTTTTGCTTAATATTTTGAGAAGCGCTTTGGTGAAGATAAATATTCTCAGCCTTAGATTTTATGTCAGATGCTCAGGGTGCCATCTACTGGCGACTCTGGATTGGGACAGTTTTGTTTTCGGTAGGAACCAAACTCCATGTTGCCATTGATCCACAACTTCAATGGTGGCCCAATTTTAAGATAATGCCATCTGTGTTGATTTCCTTTTTCACAGAAAGACATCCAGATTGTTGAGTTTTATTAGAATGAGAAGGCAACTCATTCTTGAACAGCAATGTTTCTTTCTTTCTTTACTTTTTTTTTTTTTCCCGGGACAGAATCTTGCTCTGTTCCCCAGGCTGGAGTGCAATGATGTGATCTCTGCCCATGTCAACCTCCGCCTCCTGGGTTCAAGCGGGTCTCCCGCCTCAGCCTCCTGAGTATTTGGGATTATAGGTATGCACCATCATGCCTGGCTGATTTTTGTATTTTTAGTAGAGACCGGGTTTCACCATGTTGGCCAGACTGGTCTTGAACTCCTGACCTCAGGTGATCCACTCACCTCAGCCTCCCAAAGTGCTGGGATTACAGGCTTGAACTATCGAGCCTGGCTGAACAGCGATGTTTCTAATGACACGAGGCCTGAGCTGCGTGCTGCCCTGGTCACATGAGATTGCTGTGTAACTGCAGCCCGATGCCTTGCTCTGTCTGGGACTGTGTGAGTATCAGGTTGAGGATAGGGAGCAGGACTGGCCAACTATGTCTTCATGGAAATACCATCCTGGGAGCATAGAGCATTCCCAGTCAAGTGATGCCAATGAGAAACAAGAAACAAGGGAAGGTGTTGTGTGTTGGTGCCAACATGACCATCTCTCTGAAAAAAGAGACCTCCTTTCTGCCCTGCAGGAGCCGGGAGGTTACTGCAGGCTGCAGGAGATGTACACCTTCCCAAGAGATTTTTTGGCAAGTTCTCTCTTGAGGTCCCTTCCTGAAGAGCAGGTCCAATGCCTTCTTCCTTCATCATCTGCCCAATGATTGCATGCGCTTTTTATGGTATTTTGTCTTTCGGAAACCAAGCTTGTGCCCCCCGGCCCCTTTAATGTTTTCTGCGTCTCAGGTGCAAAAGGGCTCTTGTGGACATTCCACACGACACTAACGCATCCATTTATCATCCTCTCCAGCCCACTGTGGAGCTGCTCTGAGTTCAGAGCTCCCACCGGCCCTGACACTTTTGAAGGTGAGCCCACCTTGGCCACAGTCGGAGGGTTTCAGAGCTTCCCCAGCTGTTGTTGAAGCTGGGGACTGAGTAATCATGGCCCTTTTACCCAAGGGGGTCATCCACAAATCAGGAAGTGTCGTGTACATCTCTGTGTGGAGACCACCTGATCATACTTCTAAAATCTCTTTTTTATTAAAAAAAATTTATGAAGAAACCATTTTCCAAGAATTAAATTAAATTCCAAACCTGATGTGTATGTTGAGGCTAGAATCCAAAATTCAGAGGAGGATAGAGTCCCTCTTCGACCAAGTATCAAGCTAGCCCCTTTGAAATGCTGTGATTACCTGAGGTGGCTAATAAAAGATTACGTAAAAAAAAAAGGTAGAAATTGGGAATCAAAATAATGTCTTCACCCTTTACATCAAACCAAGTTTATTTGTACGTCCTTAAAAATATTCATATGAGCCCAGCACAGTGGCATGTGCCTGTATTCCCAGATACTTGGGAGGCTGAGGCTGGAGGATCACTTGAGTCCAGGATTTCAAGGGCAGATTGGGCAACATAGCAGGGTACCTATTCACATGACTTATGCAACAATATCAGAAGCATACTGATCATTTTAACAGTTAGTCTCTCTCCCTGGGAAATAAGAATAGAAACTTGGAAAAGACCTTGGTGTTTCCAAGAGCATAGAGCATAAAGTCCCGGACCCCAAAGGGAATTTTAAACAACACATTCTACAAGCATAAGTGATTTAAAAAATAAAGGTTGTTCACTAACATTGTTTTGTCTTAAAGAGCCAGTCTCACTTCAATTGGCACAGAAAAGAGACCTACAAAAAAATGGATGTGTCCCAAATGGTTTGATGATGATGAAGACACTGCTACAAACCAACTAATGCCTCACGTGTCAGTAGGTAGATGGAGGATTCATTATCCAAAACAAAATGGTGGTTTTTCTATCTAAAAAATCTGGACTAAGAAGACTTTCAGAAAATGATATGTCTTCAATAATGTAACCAAAAATGAAGGGATACAAAACAGATTTGTGAAGCTCAGAGAAAGAATACAGGATAAGATATTGACATCTTATGTTGTGTGCATTCAGGATCCAAATCCAGCTCATATCATTTGCAACTCTTCATTGAGGAAAGAAGTAACATAATAGAGGTGCGAGTTTTAGCCTGAGGCTTTTAAAGATTGTCTTTAAAGTTTTCCAAATAAAGCTAATAACTTGAAAGTACTGTTTTTACTACAAGAAAGAGCCCAGATGATTCTAGAAGAACACGAAAAACATGGCACATCCAGGAAAAGTTTTCCAAATAAAGCTAATAACTTGAAAGTACTGTTTTTACTACAAGAAACATAAGGGAAAAAAAATCAAGAGAGGAAAGATAGAGAAAGAGGGAAAGGGATGCAATTTCAAGAGGGAAAAAAATGAAAATGCCAAAGGGCAGGTTGGGAGAGGAAGATTCCTGGAGAGGATGAAGAACCAAAATAATAAAATCGTCATCCAGTCATTTAGAAACTCATCAGGTCAGAGCTGGAAAGAATATTATAAGACATCTTGTGCAACCCTTCTGAGTATAGATTCATAAATAGAGGCCCAGGGAGGTTAAATAACAAAATGGAAGCCACATAGATGAATACTGTTTTTGAAATATATTCATAATAACAAAAGAAATACGTGTCTTAAAGGCAGCTTTTTTGAAAATTGAATACCTGACCTGCACCTCCACACCTTGCACTGATGTTGCATGTTAGTCTGAGAGCTGGGAATGGACACAGGGCATCAGGAAGTGGTCCATATCCAAAAAGAATTCAGAAGCAATTGTTATTCAGCATTGTCTGTGTCATTACTTGGCTCGAAGTCAATTCTCAGTGCAACCGACAGCTCCATAATCAAATAGAAGTACAAGCACAAAAGAACAGTAATAACAAAAATCGAACCCATCTGGTATTTAGAAGAGAGTAAGAGCTTGAACTCCAGGATCAGGCTGCCTCGGTGTGAAACCTCCCTGAATCACTATCTGGGTGATCTTGCAAAAGCATTTTCTTTACCTCAGTTTCCTAGTCCATAAATTGAGAATTTCTGGCCTCTTTACTGTATAATAATAGGTTGGTGCAAAAGCAATTGAGGTTTTAATATTAGGCTGGTGCAAAAGCAATTGCGGTTTTACATTACTTTTAATGGCAAAAACCGCAATTACTTTTGCACCAACGTAGTGGTATTTGGCACCCAATATTGTTGTGAGAATTAAATAAAATCGTGTCACAGGGGTTTGTCAGTGTGTTCATCACCCAGGTATTTTTTTATAGTTTTTATTTTACATTTGGGGGTACTCACCTCTGTGACTCTAGGTTTGTTACATAAATGTGTTCAGGGGTTCTTTTTTTCATTTTTTTTTTTTTTTTTTTTTTTTTGAGATCGCCAGGCCAAGTTCTTATCATTTGGCTCCCATGTAGTGTGTTAAGCACAGTGCCTGGCTCTCCAAACACAAATAGTTCCTGATTCTTGTGGCTGGGCATGGTGGCTCACACCTATAATCAAAGCACTTTGGGAGGCCAAGGCAAGAGGACCAGTTGAGGCCAGGAGTTCGTGACCAGCCTGGACAACATAGTAAGACCTCATCTGTACAAAAAAAAAAAGAAAAAAAATTAGGCAGAACGACTGCTTGACCCCAGGAGGTAGAGTGCCACTGCACTCCAGCCTTGGTGACAGAGTGAGACCCTGTCAAAAAAAAAAAAGAAATTAAAAAACCAAAACAAAACAAGGCTAGGGTGGTGGCTCATGCCTGTCATCCAGCATTTTGGGAGGCCAAGGCGGGCAGATCATTTGAGGTCAGGAGTTCAAGACCAGCCTGGCCAACATGGTCTCTACTAAAAATACAAAAATTAGCCAGGCATGGTGGCACATGCCTGTAGTCCCAGCTACTCAGGAGGCTGAGGCATGAGAATCGCTTGAAACCAGGAGATGGAAGTTGCAGTGAGCCAAGGTCATACCAGTGCAGTCTAGCCTGAATGACAGAAGGAGACTTTGTCTCAAAAATAAATAAATAAATAAATATTTAGAAAGATGAGAAAAAATTAAAAAACAAAACACAGAAGGAGAAATAATAGTCAACATGTGCCATGTCGTCAGGAAAAAAAAAAAAAGTTTCTGATTCCTTGTTGAGTTCTTTGAGCCTCAGCACCTCCCAGGATGTGTTTAAAGCATTGAATTTACTATGTCATTTTTGTAAAATGTTTGGTTATGAAATGTCTTTGACACTTGCTATGAATGAGTAAGATGGGGTAGTTACCAGTCTGGCATCAAGTCATTTGAACCTCTCTCTGAGACAACCAGTTAGTGGGGTTTTCCCAGGACTATTTCCCTATTTTTGAGACCAGTTACCAGCCCTAGTTATGAAGGAGAAAGTTATTTTGGTGTTGGACCTGCTTGGCTCCAGACCCACTGAATGCTATTTGTTTGAAATGAAAACAGAAAGTTTAAACAAATGTAGGACTTATTAACTTACAAACATTCATGTTGATCTGTTGCTTTTACTAATAAAATAGCCTTCTATCCATTTCAGCTGAGGTGCTGATCCCTCGGTGACTGCTCCCCTGGCTTTCATGTCACTTCTGAGTGCTCTTTTATTACAGGAAGTGAAGTAAATCAGTGGGGAGGCTGATTAGAATCCCCGTTAGAGGCAAGTGGATAAAAATGAGATTAGGGAATGTGAGTGCATCTCTAAATCACTGCACTTGACCAAACAAATGACTTTTAAGTGTGCCTTCTCTTCAAGCCAGAGCAGCATGTAGTGATACAGGAAAAAAAGAGATTCAAACTCAGAGAGATAAGCAATAGGCACCGGCTTTTCATATGCATGCACACGTGTACACACACATGTAAGTGCAAGAGTGATTTTCTTTAGTTGAAGCGCTATTTTGCCTCTGTAAAACTTCTCCAGATGTCTTAAGTCTGCTTTTCAATAACATTAATTCCTATTTATGGTGTACTTTCTAAAGGCCAGGGACTGGGCTGGGAACATTACACGTGTAATTTCATTTAATCTTCACAACAAGTCAGTGACATGCATATTGTTGCCCTTTTATAGATGATGAAACCAAAGCTACTTCATTCAATCTTTTTAACAATTCTGTGTGGTAGATTTGTGTCCCTATTTTAGAGATGAGGAAAGTGTGGCTCATAATTATTAAGAGCTTGCAATAGCTACCATTTATTGCATATTAATTGTGTGCCAGGCACTGTGTCATGTCTTTTAAACGTAGCACATAATCTTTTGTAATTCTTACAACCTACTAGGATAAATCTTATCCTCTTCACTTTACAAATAAGTAATGAGAGCAGAACAAGCCAGAAAACTTGCCCAGTATCATTCAACTAAGACAAGACAGAGCCAGGATTTGAATTAAGAACTGGTAATTTCAAAGCCTGAGCAACCTATGCCAGACACTATACTTACTTCATTGCTTTTCTAATTTTGCATTTATTTTTTCTTTATTTATAAGAATCTAAATGGTATAATGAAAGAATATCCAGCTCTAGAAGACACTGATTCAAAACCGATTTAGAGGGGATCCTGCTGTCCAAATATGGGACAATTTGAACATCAAAATAAGTAATGATAGTAGTAAATTACAACCTATTTGGTAAACAGGAATTCATGAAGCCACACTGATATGAATGAATAGGTGGATGAACAAATGAGTGAATAAAGCAAAAGAGAAAGCTCTTCCTTAAAGTAGAAACCATGCCAAAAAAAAATACAGAAAGAATGATTAAATTAGAAAGCTACCATTTGGCAACCACTAAGTTATAATCAATTGTGGCAGAAAACATCCATGAATGCAAAACTAGTTGGTGAATGAAAACTGAAGAATTAGATTTTGTATAACCTTAAAGCATCTCCCTACAAAATATTTATTAATAACAAGGGGGAAAGTAACTTTACAGTAGAGAGGCCAGAAAGACACCCCAATCTTAATTAAGAGGTAAAAGTTACCACCACCAGCAAGAGCAAAAAAATCACATGCCTGTCAGTAAGATACATTGAAAACACAGCATTCATGATATCTTGTCCAAAAATGTGTACCAGGGTCTCATCATGAGAAAACATCAGAAAAGTTCAAATCGAGAGACATTCTACAAAATGACAGATGTATAATCTTCAAAAATGTCAAAGTCATTAAAAGATTGAGGATCTGTTTCAGTATAAAGGATGTGGAGACCCAATTGAGTGCAACTTGTGTCCCTACGATAAAAGTTTGAATGAGTTATCTGAGCAAATATATATATATATAGTTATTTGTACCATTCTTGCAACTTCTTGTTAAATTTAGAACTTACAAAATTGTTTAAATTTTTTTCTTTTTCTTTTTCTTTTTTTGTAAATCCAACCACTTTCTTTGTGACCTTTGGCAAGTCATTGAACTTCTTTGAGTTTGTTTTGTTTTGTGAGAATAGGAAAATAATTCAGTAGTTTTGTTGAAATGATGAAAATGAGACGGTATGTATAAAAACACTTAGCATTTATTAGATGATTAATAAATACTAGTTTCCTTTTTCTTTTCAACCTGCTTATCTAATACTCTGAACTTGATCTGTGGGTGTCAGGAGGAATAGCATGACATGTTTTATTTCACAAAGTGAACAAGTGTCAGTGTTAGAAACATTCCAGAAATTTCACGCTCAGGGCTTTATCTTGGGTGAACTTTTAATCTGCTTAGGAATTATTTCATAGGGCAGTGTTTTCCAAAATCAGGGTCCATAGATGTATTCTTGGAGGTCCAGAGAGCTCTTTGGAGTTATCTTTGTGTGTTTTCATTTAAACTATAATAAAATTAATATACTCTTATTAGCATGATCAGATTTAATTGAGTGATTTCACTGTCCATATGTGTAAAGTTTCTGAAATGTTCAGCGCCCACATTTACAATTGCCTAAAAACCAAATAGTTCTACTTTTATTATCATGGGTGAATGAGAAAAAGAAGTAGACTCTATAAGTAATTGTGCATTTGCACCAAGTGAAGGCCACTGCTAACAAATACGGAATCTTTGCATGACTACAAAAAAGATATGCCTTACCTCTGCCTTTCAAACAAACTGTCTTGCTATAAACAATAAACATAATAAAGTAGTAAGTTATATGTTGCTTAAAGGTGATAAGTGTTATGAAAAGAGAGAAGGCAGAATAGTTAAGGAGAATAAGGAGTACTAGATCAGGATTGGGGAGGGACATCAGATTGCAATATTAAATATATTGGCCAGAGTTGGTCCCATTAGGAAGGCAACATTTGAGCAAAGACTATTAGCAGGCGAGAGAGATATCTGGGGCAAATATCTGAGAGCAGCAGATACCTAGAGGACAAGCACTTGAGAAAGAGAAAGCTATGTCACTAAAGCAAGAGTATGGCTGATGTGTTCAAGGAACAGCAAGGAGTCCAGAATGGCTGGAGCAGAGTAAGTGAAGAAGAGAAAGCAGGAGATGGTTACCAGAGAAATAAAGTGTAGAAAAATGCTAGGCATTGAAAGGATTTGAGCTTTTAGTTTAGGTGGAATGAGGTTTTGAGCAGAAGAATAACTGGATGTGAATTACATTCCAAAAGGATCACTCTGAGTAGACTATAGGTCGGCAAAGTAAGAGCAAGGAGACCTATTTGGAGGCTATCTTAGTGGTCCAGATGAGAGATAACCATGGCATAGACAAAGCTCGTAATTAGTGAGGATGCTAAGAAGTGGTAATATGCTGATTCAATTCTGAAAGTAGAACCAATCACATTTGTCTAGAAATTGAATAAAGAGAAAGACAAGATTCAATGATGACTCCAAGGATGTTGGCCTAAATGATTGGAAGATGGATTTTCCACTTTAACTGAGAGAAGGCTGTAGGTAGAGCAGTTTTGGAAGGGACACACTTGAGTTTGAGACATCTGTTAGACATTCAAGAGGACTGTGCATCTGGAGCTCAGGAGAGCTGGCCGGAGATGGAACCGTGGGTGTCCTCACTATTTACAGCTATGAGAGTAGTCAATGGAGAGGAATGCAAAGGAATGAGCCCTGGGACTCTTCAATGGTGAGTGCTTATGGAGAGAAGAAGGAGCCACAAAGGAAATTGAGAGGGAAGCTCCAGTGAGGCAGGCAGAAAACCATGAGTGAAGTGTCTTGGAATCCAGATGAAGAGTGGCATTATAAGTCCAACTCTCCACTGGCATAGTTTAAATGTGTCCCTTCCAGTGGGATTAGGTGCCCTTATAAAGAGGCCTGACAGAGGGAGTTCATTCCTTCTTGCACTTCCACCTTCTGCAGTGTGAGGACACAGCACTCTTCCCCTCTAGATAATGCAGCCCTCGCCAGATACCAGATGCCAGTGCCTTGATTTTGGCTTCCCAGCCTCCAGAAGTGTAAGAAATAAATTTCTAGGATTTATAAATCACCCAGTCTCTATAAATCACCTAGGTATTTTGTTACAGCAGCACAAATGGGCTAAGACATTCATTAACCTGTAAGAATGCTATACATCAATGCCACTTGTCATTCAGCTTCACAGCGCCCTCCCATTGTGGGTGAAGGTACTTTCCCACCCCACACTGGGCTTGGGCATGTGGCTTGCGTTGGAAGATGGGAATGAAACAGAGGCTTGAAGTGGACTTGCCTAGTTTCTTTTATCTCTTGCATTCCTGGCATTTTCCTTGAAAAGGATGTGTCCTGGATAGCCAATGACTGAGGGAGAATGAAAGACTCATGGGGCACACCTGAAACCTATCTATCTGCCCTCCTCTAACCAGCAGACCTGTGAGCATAAGAAAGCAATGCTTATTTTTACAAGCCACTGAGTTTGAGCTGATTGCTATAACAATAATAAGCTTGCTGGCTTATTATTATAAGCCACTGAGCTCCTCATGCAACATCATTTCAGTAATAGCTAACTGTCCCCAGTTACACAAGTCCCCAGAAACACTTATACCACCCTAAGAAAAGGAGAGTCTCCCTACCTTGATCAGAACTGACTTCATTTGATTTAAATAGATGTACCATTTCTTGCACCTGCATGATATGTGGCAAAAATTTGTTCCTGCTGATGTATACGTGTGTGTGTGTGTGTGTGTGTGAGTGTGTGAGTGAATATTTCTCAGTCCATGCTCATGGTCATGCTTTAGAACCACTAGATTAGATGACCTCTAAGGTTTCTCCCAAATGTAAAATTTCACGATTCTGTATCATCCAGCTCATGCCATTTGTTCACTGCTTCACCTGTATCTCCTCCATTCTGGCAGTTTCTGTTTCAAGATAAGTGGAGAGCATTGTCTGCTCCCCCTGCTTTAGTGTCATTATTTCTGAGATCCTTTGCAACCAGAAAATGCAAGAGGCCTCCACCCACCCAGAGGTTTGTATCACAGCCTTAAGATAAGAAGGCAAGGGATGAGTACACAGATGGAGTTCATGTGGTGTGGGTAACCCCACGGTATCGGGAGGAGCGGTAGGAACAGTTGTTCCTGGAGGATACCAACCTTGATCCTAGCCTTCCAAATCAAATTGCTGCTTGCAACAGATTAAGTCAGCTCCTGGAAATAGGGCAAATAAATTTGCCATTTGAAGAGAGAGTATACAACAAAGGAAGAAACGTAACTACGTGAAATATTGCAAAGTCTCATCATCATGGATATCCCACTGACATCTTGGAAATTCCTAGATAGGGCCTGTCCTTAAATACAGGTGGATATTGGGAGAATAATTGCTGTGTGCTCTCTCTTTCTGTCTCTGTCTCTGTCTCTCTCTCTCTCTCTCTCACTGTTTCTCACACACACGTGCACGCACACACACACAGACACACACACAAGCTTCCCATAACTTCTGGGTAGCATACAAAGTTAATAGAATATAAATTCCATCTTTTAAGGAACTCCTGAGTCCTTTTAAGAAAAAATTTAGGGAGAGTCTCTCTCTGTCTCCCAGGCTGGAGTGCAGTGATATGATCATAGCTCACTGCAACCTCGAACTCCTTGATTCAAGTGATCCTCCAATCTCAGCCTCTTGAGTAGCTAGTAGTAAAGGTGTGCACAACCATACCTGGCTAATTTTTTAAAAAATTTTGTAGAGAAACTCATCCCTGAGCACTTTTAGAATTACAATTCATAAGGTGTCAACATAGAAAGCAGACTTGCATTCACATTAGCCATGAAAAAACTCTTTCTATCTAAAGAGCTTAAAGTTTACTGGATTAAAAAGGAATTTCTTTATCTATAGAGATTATAGAATTGCTTCTTTTGTGATTTCCTTCTCTGTCTCTCCTGGAAGGCTGATCTACTCCTACTTTACTCTTACTGATCCAAATCATCCTACTCCAAAGAAGCTGAATTGAGGTTTAGACAGACCACAGACTCTGTTTTATTGTCTCACTACTATAAAAGAGTGATAAAGATCCCATAAGCACTGCTCACTTTTCTAGAACATATTGAGACTCTAGTCTCTTTCACTGGTAACCTTTAATTCTTGTTCAGGTGGTGAGAATGTATGTGTGTGCACATGCAAATGCATATGTTAGAAATGAGAATACATTTTAAAGCACAAAACAAACTTTTCAAAAGTATACCCGATAATAAGTCACTCTGGAAAGCCATATGCTTATTGCAATTTTGAGGCATTCATTCATCAGCAAGGTTTTGAAGGCTGGCTACACTGAGTGGAATATGGTCATTTAACAATGTAATCTTTGTAAGGTTCATCAATCTCATTTAAATAAATATATCAGTTAAATAGATCAATTTCAGTTAAATAAAATTATGGTACATACAGACGATGGAAAGTATTTCCAACTCTGAAGCTCTTAAAAAGAATTATTTAGCCCACCTCCAAGATATGCTGTTAAGTGAAAAAAGACAGACACAACAATGTGTTTCATGAGCTACCATTTATGTAAGGAGAAAAAGGATATATATGTATATGCTTATATTATAAAAGCCCAAAACGTTTCTGAAAGACTACACAGGAAACTATACTGCGGTTGCCTGTGGGAGGGTGGCCCCAAACAAGGCATGAAACCAGAGAAATGTATTTGCGACTGTGTATTTGAATTTGTTGTACATGTATATATTTTGCCTATTCAACAACAAAAAACTCAAAATAATAAAAAAGAAGTCACCTTTAGTCCCATCTTTAGTAGTTATGTGTTAGAGCACTCTACTAACATGAGGCTGGGCTTTGGGATCAGACAGGTGAAGATTTGGACCCAGGATGGGCTCGGTGGCTCACGCCTGTAATCCTAGCACTTTGGGAGGTAAGAGGGGAGGATCCCTTGAGCTCAGGAGTTTAAGACCAGCCTGGGCAACAGAGTGGGATATCCATCTCTATTTCTATTTTAAAAAATGAAATAAAATAAATAAAAATAAATAAATAAAAGATTTGAATCCACATGTTAACTGGGAGACTTCCTGGAGGTGCCTTACCTTCTCTGACTACCCATTTACTTCTTTGTAAAATGAGGAAAATGATAACCACCTAAAAGGATTGCCTCCAGGATTAAGAAAAATAATTGAAAGGAAAGACCCAGTAGGCACTCAGAAAACTTTAGTACTGTTTCCTCCCTGCATGTAGGAAGGGTCCTGGTTTGGTTATGTGATGTCCTTAGTAATTTTTTTTTCTTGGAGACGGAATTTCACTCTTGTTGCCCAGACTGGAGTGCAATGGCGCCATCTCGGCTCACTGCAACCTCTGCCCCCCAGGTTCAAGCGATTCTCCTGTCTCAGCCTCTTAGACAGTAGCTGGGATTACAGGCGCATGCCACCGTGCCTGGCTAATTTTTTGTATTTTTAGTAAAGATGGTATTTCTTCATATTGGTCAGCCTGGCCTCGAACTCCTGACCTCAGGTGATTCGCCCACCTTGGCCTCTCAAAGTGCTGGGCGCCCAGCCTGTCTTTAGTAATTTTTAAAGAGTTAATTGATTGTAGCCTGTTTACATTCAAAGTTGATAAGCAAATCTTTGATAAGAAGTGCCTCCTTGTACTACAGGGACAGATCCTGGGAGCCGACCTCGGTGCCTCAAAACCAAGATCCCGGCTGAGGCATTGCCTTGGAAGGAAGGTGGGTGTGAAGAAAAAAAGGAAAGAAAGGAAAAAGCAAATTTTTCTCTTTGTCTCAGTGCATGAAATTTCACCATTAAAGTTCTCTCTTTTATATCTTGGTGGCTAGTAAATCCCTAGCAGCCCTAATATAGATGATATTTAAACCTCATCTGCTAACACTTTGCAGGGAATTAGTTTAAGCAATTAAAATCTTCCCTTTCCTCAAACACCGCCACCCATAAAACAGAGAACCATGAAAGGGAAGGCCAACCAGCCTCTAGTCTAGTCCAAACTGTAACCTGATGAGATTTTAGAAGTCACTCCTTCCTGAAGACCCTTTACTGCCATCTGCTGGAAAACTTTGGTATTAACACATAGATTGCCTGTGACTACAAGACAATGGACCCTCTGGGATTGTGCAACAAACAGAGCCTGCAGAACTGTGAGCAATGCCCCAAAACAAGCTTAACAGTTTTGCCAAGGGCTGGCACTACTGCAGCACAGCCGCGCTTGATCTGTTGCTGTCCCTTCAGGCATGCGTCCCATGTGAATTCTTTCCTGCCAGGACTTTCCTTGATAACTCTTGCCCATCCATGGTACTAGATGACTATTGCTCCCTTTCCCCAGGGCCCCTTCAGACCATTTCAAAGACCTCTTTAGGTGTCCATGACCTCCAAGGTGAAAAAGTTTTTAAGGAGTGTGAATTCATTTTTCCATCATTACTTGAGGCAGCACCATAAATTGTGACAGTCAGTGGAGGCCCAATGGCATGCAGCATCGCACGCGAGCCCCATGGATGGGAAACAGACCTGATTAGGAGCCATCAAAACAACACAACTGGCCATTGGAAAGTCTGCTGAGGTCTTAGGTGCTGAGGAGCAAGAGAGAAGAGGAGAAAGAAGTCCTGTGGGGCTCACACAGCCGGCCAGCCCCTCATCTCAAAGACAGAAATGAGGTTTGGCTTCATTCTTTTCTGCCCACTGATTGCTTTATTTCAAATTACCCTAACTGCTTAGCATGGCAAATTAAGTTGAAACCCCCAAAAGTTTGCAGAGAATGTCATCTAATCTGATTAAAAGGAATAGTCCCGTCACAAGCTTGGGAGGAAATGGAAATTACTCTGCGTGCACTGCTATTAAATAATTTGCATAGACTTGCATATGGTATACATCAGAAAAGCATATGCTCTTTAGATTTAATGAAATAATTTTCCCTCTCTAAAGACTCTTACAGTCTCTGTCCTTCCCTATCTGTCTTTTCCTCTTCCCAGCTGTCTCTTTTTGAATGTTAAAATTATTTCATGGGAAGGGTACATAGCAATGCACAAATTACATGAAATATGTTAATAATCTTCCCGCTGGCAGGGCTGGGAGGCCCTCAAACTGCATTGCCAAACTTCCCAAATGTCTCCCTTGTCAATCTCACATAATTAAAGGCTCCCTTTACAGCCTTCAAAGGTTCAGTTTGATTCATTTGGGGCTTCCATTGATGGGGGAAGGGTGGTTAAAACCAATACTTTGGCTCTACTTTCCCAAATAATGTTTTCCTAACTCTATGGAATAGCATCTAAATGAAAGTGAAAATGAAAGGAAAAATTGCCATCAAGCCCATGTCATCTACATCAGTTGAGTCTATGACACTGCCATTGTGGTTGCACATGTGCAGTAATCGTCCTTGAAAGATGATGCTTTTCAGGATTCAAAACCCTTGACAAATGTTAGCTGCTGTTAAAGCATCACCCCGATTCTATCAATGGAAACAAGGAAGCCCCGATAGGTGAGTATGATGGGCTAGTGGCTAGTGGCCGGGGAAGGGAAGGGGAGGGGAGACGAAATCTATCTATTTTTGTATTCTCTATGGATATTCACTAGTTTTTTAGTAATATTTTAGCAGATCTCATGTTCAGTTGTAATGTAGCCAACAGAGGAATTCTAGTGAATTCCCCAACAAAATTACATTAGGATCAAATGTGATCGTTATAAACACTATCCAGATGTTGGGGATGGACTGGATATAACTCTTTAAGCCCCAAATTACAGTATAATAAATGCAAGCATGGGGATCTGCCAATACATCTGAACTTCGTGTCGGAAACCAGGTCTGACCTTAATTTAACTCTGTAAGGACCTAAGAATTTCCCCACTTGTATAGTTAGGATGCATTCAAACATCTCCAAGTGCTACATTGTCACGAGTTTTATCACTTACTTGAAGCATGACCATATCAGATTCTGGAGTCAGGCCAATCTTAATGCAAGCATTTTATTAACACATTTAGAAAGGAAACAGAATCACAACTAGAAATAACTATTGAGGTTATGAAACAAACCTGTGAAATGAAATACAATATAATATTAAAATCACATTTGTCCTTGGTAAATCTCAGGGAGTTAAGATACTATAATAAGCACACACTAAAATATTGTACTATGTAAACCAGCAATGCAAATTACCACAGGCTACAGAGAAAGATAAAATTTGGCAGGAAAAAATTTCATCTTCTGCCCCTGAAATCTTTTCATAATGCAGGGTAGTTAGAAATTGATAACTTTGTGTGATAGCTCAAGATCAGGACCGAATATATCATAATTAGAATGTCAGTGGTTATAGGGAAGATAAATATTTCAAATATTCTAGTGTCAAATATTTTAAAAGAATAGGCCCTTTGGAAAGCTGGAATCAATAGACTAACCAATTTGTTAAGTAGTAAACTATGGGATGACTGCTATCTGCATGATGTTGTGTTGGGTAATGCTGGAAGAAACAGAAAGTAAAAGGAAAGATTTTAAGGACTTCCAAATATGTATCAGGTCCTTTAAGAAATGTATGTTCTTTATCTGATTTTAATGTAGGACGTATCAAACCACAGAATGGTCTCCTCCCTGGAGAAACTTAAAATATAGTGCCAAAGTTATGAAATATACAACCCCCCAAAATTCAGAAGTTAAATCATCAAACAAAATAATAGATGTCATGACTGGGCGCGGTGGCTTACGCCTGTAATCCCAGCACTTTGGAAGGCCGAGGTGGGCAGATCACCTTAAGTCAGGAGTTTGAGATCAGCCTGAGCAACAGAGGAAAACCCCATCTCTACTAAAAATACAAAAAAAAAAAAAAATAGCCGGGCTTTGTGCCACATGCCAGTGGTCCCAGCTACTCAGGAGGCTGAGGCAGGAGAATTGCTTGAACCCAGGATCCGGAGGTTGCAGCGAACCAAGATCGCACCACTGCACCCCAGCTTGGGCGACAGAGCAAGACTCCATCTCAAAATAATAGTAATAATAGTAGTAATAATAATAGATGTCACAAGTCAGCATAAGTAAAGCTTTGAGGGTCTCTGCGCATCTCCCACCACCAACTCTCCAAATGAAAAATGCTATTTGTGTCAGTTGAAAAGTATTGAAAACACCTGAAATCTGCTACCAAAAATGTGAATGCTATGTCATGATTATAATTGTTTACCAAGAGCATTTTTTTAATCATTCTTTTTTTTTACAAAAGAAGTAAAAATTTATCATTATCACATTCATATAGCCTGTGAATCTCCCTTTGCTCCTTCCTGCTTCCAGCCCTTTATATTTTTGTGACTTGCTATATGACATTGAGGTAGACCAACAGAAAAAGAGTTCTCAGAATGGGAAATCTGAGTGAGCTGGCACTGTGGGTCTCAATATCATCTCAGAGGAATAATCCAAGTGCCCGTTGACAGACAATCTGATACACAAAATGTGATATATACATACAATGAGATATTCCTTGACCTTAAAAAGGAATGAAGTACTGATGCATGCTACAACATAGATAATAGAGAACCTTGAAAACATGATGCTGAGTGAAAGAAGTCAGACACACAAGGACAAATATTCCATGATTCCCTTTATGTGAGGTATTTAGAGTAGTCAAATTCAGAGACAGCAAGCAGAATAATGGAGACTAGGGGTGGAGGGAGGGGAGAATGGGGGGTTATTGTTTAATGGGCACAGTTTCTGTTTGAAATGATAAAAAATTCTGAAAACAGTAGTGACAGTGGTGATGACTGCACCACGCTGTGAAAGTACTTAATGCCACTGAATTGCACACTTAGAAATCATTAAAAAGATAAATTTTTATGTTTGTATATTTTACCACAATAAAATATCTACTGTTTTCTCTCAGGAAAAAGCAGTAGAAGCCAAGATGCCCTGGCAGTGACAGCCATGAAGTGTGTGAGGAAAAGAGATTACACAGAGCATGGGTGGCACAGGTTTACCTAAGGCCGTTTCCTCCCAGGGCCAGTCAGTATGTGTCAAACAAAAGGGATTGAAGATTACTGAGAATTTAGAAGTGTCTGACTCATCTAAAGGCAATAATCTAATCAAAAAATCAAAGCAGAACACTGTACAAAGTCTCTCCAGGGCAACGGTACCAATTTGTCACTCCTGATATTAGACATCAATATAACGTTAGACCTACAGCAGATATTTATTATGGGCTTTCTATTTCTAAGCCTGTCTTACCAGAAGATGGAGGTAGAATGTGGGGAGAGAAGGAAGGAGATAAAAAGAAACCAATAGCACAACCACTACCATTATTTACAGTAAGATTACTGTGTGCAAGGCCCTGGAAGTATTCTATGTGCGTTTTCTTGTTTTTTGTTTGTTTGCTTGTTTTTGTTGTTTTGTTGTTGTTGTTGTTTTGAGACAGAGTCTCGCACTGTTGCCCAAGCTGGAGTGCAGTGGCATGATCTCGGCTTACTGCAACCTCCACCTCCTGGGTTCACGCCCTTCTCCTGCCTCAGCCTCCCAAGTAGCTGGGACTACAGGTGCCCACCACCACGCCCAGATAATTTGTTTATATTTTTAGTAGAGACAGGGTTTCACCGTGTTAGCCAGGATGGTCTCGATCTCCTGACCTCGTGATCCACCCGCCTCGGCCTCCCAAAGTGTTGGGATTACAGGTGTGAGCCACTGTGCCCGGCCGCATTTTCTTATTTATTCCTTACAACCACTACCCATTCATTATCCCATGTTACAGATGCAGAAACAGAGGCAAAGTGCACAAGTCTCTCACAGCTGGGTAAGTGAAGAAGCCAGCCCACTGTCTAGCTAGAGATCACTCTAGACTTGAGTCTAGAGTCCCTGTCCTCAAGGCATAAAAGAAGGGTGGACCAGTGATCCTCAAACGAGACACTTTTTTCAAACATACAGGGTTAAAGAAACATGATATTTAAAGCTGTGAGAGTAAACCAAGTTGGCAAAGTTAAGCGTGTAGCAAAAGGAGATGATGAGGCCAGAAGCTCGTCTCACATCCATATGGAAGTGGAAAATGAAGGAAGAGAGCACAATGGAGACAGAGGAGTCATTAGGGATGGAGGAGAACACCAAGAGTGCTGATGACACCAAGTCAAAGGAAAAGAGGGTTTCAAGAATTTCAGTAATATCAAATGCTACAGAGAAAAAAGAACGGAGGCGAGGCTCCTACTACTAGGTTAGAATGCAATAAGAAACAACTCCGTAATTTGGGCTTTACATAAACAAGCTCTAACTCTTGCTCGAGATACATTTCCATCACTGGTTGACTGGGGGGTTCCCCTGTACCCTGATGCTCCTCCTGGACCCAGGCTCATGGAGCAATGACCATCTGCAGCATTGTTCTCCCTTACGGGAGACAGGACAAAAGAGCAGCTAAGGAAGGCTCAGCACCCATAAGCTTCGACATCTTAAGTGCACACGCCACTACCACTCATAGTGCATGAAGCCAAAGTCTGTCACTTAGCCACACTCAAATGAAGGGGTCGGGGAAGTGGAATTCTACCATGGGCCTAAAAGGAATCAGAAATAACCTGTAATCCCAGCACTTTCGGAGACCAAGAGAGGCAGATCTCTTGAGCCAGGAGTTCGAGACGAGTCTGGGCAATAAAGCAAGACTGCATCTCTACAAAAAACAAATAAATTAGCTGGGCACAGTGGCATGTGCTTGTGGTCCCAACTACTCAGGAGACTGAGGTGGGAGGAGCGCTCGAGCTCAGGAGGTTGAGGCTGCAGTGGGCCATGATCACACCACTGCACTCCAGCCTGGGTGATGGAATGAGACCCTGACTCAAAAAAGAAAGAAATACTTGTTGGACAACACTAATAACTATCATATAACCCCCAAGAGGAGTCTCAATAACAACATCCCCCCATAACCTTTCTAAAGTGCTCCACAGATTAAACACATTTCTTATCTATATTGTCTCACAGGAGCCTCACAAATGAAGATCTGATTATTTCCATTGTAAAGCTGAGGATACAAGCTCAAAGAAATTAAGTTACTTGCCCAAGGTCACATACTAGTAAGTGGTAGGGCTGGGATTTGAACCCTCATTTCCTGACACTTTGTCCAGTCTGGGGCTGTTTGCTTGATGCCTCCAGGCAGACAGTTGGGGACAGATGCCAGGTTGCAGTGGTTGTGAAATCAACTGGAAGTGAAGAAATGGAAGAGAATATGCTAAGCAGCTTCGATTTGGTCTTGCAGCCATGGGAAGTTTCCTAGCAGGAGAATGACCTACTGAAAGGGAAGTTTTAAAAGGCTTATTTTTCACAACCCTTCAAGGGTGCCCCAGACAAGCACTCACACAGACCTGGAAGGATTACGAATTGTTTCAGCCTTTCAGGAGAGCAGTTTGGCAACACAGATAAGGAGTCTTTTAAAGGAAAGTTCATACTCTTCTAGAACCCTTCCTCAAGAATATAATCAGATAAGGATTAGACTTACACGTAAGGTCATTAATATTACAGAGAAGTATTTTAATAGCAAAAAAAAAAAGTTTTTTCAGAAAAAAATTAAATGTCCAAAAGTAGACAAATAAAATAATGTATAGTTTATTGCAAGACAGAATGAGGGAACTTTTCAAACAACATTCTTAAAAAATTTCCAGTGGCATGGGAAAAAATCTCCATGATATAAAGTTAAGAAATCAGAATATAAAATTATACAGGGTTAAGACAATTATGAAAATATACACACAGCTACACGTTCTCTGGGTGGTTGGATTATGAATGATTTATTCATACTTTCTTGGGTTTTAAAATTTTCTACAACATACATGTGTTACTTTTATGAGAAAAAAATAATAAAAGTTATGGAAAGAAAAAGAAGTTGACAACCACACAAGATGAATTAGAAGGGAAAGAGTAGAGGCAAAAACAAAAAAAAATCTGGCCTTTGATGGAGGGCATAGGGGGAGAGGGGAAGTTTGTTATTGTTGTTTTGTTTTGTTTCAATTAAAAGATGTTATACTACTTGTGGAAAAAAGAGGCACAGTCACCAATGGGAAAAGATTGGTTATTAGCTACAGCAGAAATAGACCTACAGAAAAGATCACTAGTCACACACCATAGCTTTATTTAGCAGCCCCTCTTTTTATAGAAAAGAATACAATTAATTTTGACATTCGTCCAAATGTTATTATTTGTGTGGTTAGTTGTCACCTATTTATGGTTCTGAAAAACATTGGTCTGTGAATACAAAGACTCCTGGGCTCCTGGTCTCTGCCATGAACTACTAACCTCTTGGGGAAATTGGCCTCAGTTTCCTCATCAGTTAAGAAGCACAAGTTAAAATAGATGATCTCTAAAACGTTTTCCAGCCTTAAATGCTATGACTATTTTAGTCCATATTAATTTCATATTAATGAAACCAACCTGTAAGTGTATTTGTGTAAAATATTTTCAGCTAGACCACCCACCAAATCAAACTATTGGAATGCCTTCACACGTGCCAGTATTCTAGGTGCCATATTAAATTAAAGCAGAGTTCTTTCTCCGGCATTTAACATTTTCAAAAATTGTTTGTAGACTTAAAGGAAAAGTGAGTTATGAGATTTGTGAAAAAAAGCTCTACAATGGGACATCTTTTTTTTTTTTTTTTTTTTTTTTTTTTTTTTTGTCCAAAGACTAAAAGAAGCCCAGTTGAGGTGGCAGATGGGCAACACACCTAAACACACAGACAACCTTTTGGTACCACCTGCCTTGCTTTCATACAGAGTGAGGGTAAGCTTGACTTTTTTTTTTTTTTTTTTTTTTAAATACAACTGCCTTCCAATAAGAAATTTGGAAGGATCCTCCAAATATAAAATGCAACAGGGTGGAAACATAAAACCAGATCCAACTCACCTGAATTTTCAAATAGAGAACAAAAGCCTTCATTTAATAAACAGAAAATATTTTATTTTTTTACTTTTTATTTTTCTTTTCAGTAGTGGTACTTCTTGCTATAGAAAATATTTTAAAGCAGGAGTCTACAAACTTTTTCTTAAAAGAACAAACTTTAATTTAGGCTTTGCTGATTATAGAAGAATCTCTGTCCCAACTATTCAGTTCTGCCTTTGTAGCACAAATTATTCATAGACAATTCATGAACAAGTGGACATGGCTTTGTGCCAATAAAACTTTTTTACAAAAACAAAGGGCCAGTTCATTTGCGTACTATCTTAGTCTATTTTCTGTTGCTATAACAGAATACCTGAGACTAGATAATTTATAAAGGAAAGGGGTTTACTTAGTTCACAGTTCTGGAGACTGCAAAGTCCAAGATCAGGTTAATGCATCTGGTGAGGGCCTCATGCTGCTCCATAGCATGGCAGAAAAGAGGATGGGCAAGCAAGCCTATGTACACAGAGGCGGGCTAGCTTTATAACAACCTGCTTTTGCAGTAACTAATCCAGTCTCAGGAGGAGAACTCACTCACTCGAGAATTAACTCAGCCCCTTGAGAACAGCATTAATCCCACTAATGACCTAATCACCTTTTCAATGCCCTACATCCCAACACTTGCACAATGGGGACAAAATTTCCAACACATGAATTCTAAGGGACTCACTCAAACCATAGCACCTACTCCTGTTGTAAAGTATTTTTTCTATTCACATTGCATCCAGTTATTAGGAGATAAGGGTGAAAAGGAAGAGTAAGAAAAACATAATGAGTGGAAAGACTGAGGTAGATGGGAGGAATGAGTGGGAGGGAGATAGAGAGAAAATGCAAGAAGGGTAGTGACTTGAGCCCAAGGAGGAAATTAAAGTTAATACTCACACGGAAGAGGCCAATGCAGAAAGAAAAAAAAAAGAGGGAAATGAAGAAGAGAAAAAGTGATAAAGAGAAACAGCACACAAGCATGAAACCTGTTTTTATTATTGTCATTGGGTCACAAAGAAAAATGCTAGGAGTCATTTATAAACAAAAAGCACTTATAACTAAATTTGGGGGGGTTTATGTTTGACTTGCAGCCTTAAATCTTTTATTTTGCAGTGGCTTCTGTCTGTAATTCCAGTGCTTTGGGAGGCCATAGCAGGAGGATCACTTGAGCCCAAGCACCTTGGGCAACATAGCAAGAATCTGTCTCTTGCTATGAGAAATGAAAAAAATTAGCCAGGTATGATGTCATGCCCCTGTGGTCCCAGCTACTCAGGAGGCTGAGGCGAGAGGATCACTTGAGCCTGGGAGGTCAAGACTGTAGAGGGTTGTGATTGTGCCACTGTACTCCAGTCTGGGTGATGGAGTGAGCCCCTGTCTCAAAAAAATCAATCAATCTTTATTTTTTAAAAAAGTTTCAAAAACCCGTAAGAAAAACAGAGTAAAGAAGAAAGGCTAAAAGGGATCCAAAGAAAAGAATTTATGACAATTCCTGAAAGGAGAGCACCAAATGGGAGAAGGGCAGGACACAGTGACAGGTAGGAGAAAAGGAAAAGCAAAGGGTCTATTTTTCCTGTCCTCTCAGTCTCTACTTCCTGGAATTCCAAGTGCCAAGTCTGATCTTCAACCTCTAGAAATTTCCTGTTCAAAATGGCCAGTTGACACACGTCCAGCAATGGCTTGGCAGCCATCCCTCCTCAGCCCTTCGCTCATCCCAAGCCCAAGTGGTCTCAGCCTACCAGCCACTTTCCTTTCCAGAAATGGCTGAATGTCAAATCCCTCCCTGGCACTGTGAGTGTGTACACTGACAAGGGTGGAAAATTAAGCATAGATCCATTTCCTCATCCATTGGCCACACCTCAGCATTTCAAGTAAGAATTACATGGAAAGGAACTCCAGACCCAGGGGTCCTGTAGCACTTTGGTTCTAATGACTAAAGCAGACTCTTCAGTTCTGACCTTGCAAACATCATATGAGGTGTGGGTATGAGAAAGAATAAAGGCCTCGGAGCCATTGGGCAGAATTACATTTAAGCCATCTCAATTAAATGGGCATTAATCTCTCTCCCTGCCCCTTTCATTTCTTTCTCTTGTGCTCCATTTGTCCTCCAGAGACAACTCAAATGACCTCTTTTCAATTCATACCTGGCTTTAAATAACACTCACATTCAGAAGTTCTTCTTTACATTTAACCCAAATCCTTTCTGCTAAGTTAAAACCCGTTTCCTCAGTGGAGATTTGGAACAGCTGGTTCCCATTCTCTGTATGGCAACTCTTCTTAAAGATTCATAGGCTTATAAAGGATGTTCATACCAACCCCACCTAAGGCATACAGCTCCCTTAAGCATTTTCCAGTAATACTTTCCTATGCATTAATCAATAATCAATTGCCTAGTCTGTGGAGATCTGACTCATTGAGCAAATTTCTACAGCTCAAGGAAGACAACATCCAGTAACTCAAGGGGCAAAGGGGCGTAAAGGCAATCACTTTTTACTTGAATTATTAAATACCTGCTTTTGTGAAGACACTGCTAACTTGAAGTTTGGGACAGAACAAAGACTGAAACTGAAGCAGAGTGTGTATGTCTGAGGAAGGAAGCATGTGGGAATGACCAATCCTTGGCCAACTGCCTACAACTCTGCTCAAGAACATCTCTTTGTGTGAGCTAGGAGAGGCATCTTAGAATTTTAACAAATAGCACCCAATGTTGGTCTCTCAATAAAGTTTGTAACTGTCTTCTCCCGATTACATATCTCAAACCGTTTCTTCTCTAAAGCATTAAAAATATATATCCGGAATAATACAAAAGATCTTCAGCTGACTTTTAGGAGCAAACAACATATGTTCTTGAACATCTGTGCTTTTCCCATGCAATTTTTTTTCCATTATTGTCAAGAGAAAACTAGTTTAGTGGAATGTTTCTCCACAGAGGCACAAGTCTGTAATACTCCCTGTTGATTACATATAAAAGACACAAAATACTAGTTTATTAAAAGCAGCTTCAACCATTGCTATACAAAGCAGTTCTCTGATGGAACAGATTTATGAAGTAACAGCTGAAAGGTATGCAGATCACAAGATACATGACAAATGTACTTTATTACATGGATCAGAAATACCATATGTACTAGCAGTTACTGTACAATGATACACAACACCCAACTAAGACTATTTAAAGGTTTTGCTGATATTGAAAACTATAAAGACACAATGTGAGAGTAAGAAAGTGTTTCATAAGATAGCATAATGCCAAGACAATTCATCATTTTAGGATATTAAATACATTCTGCATATTAAAAACTCAATGTATTATAAAGCTATGCCATTCTTTAAATGAAAATTCGAAGGACTTTACTCCATTCATTTTTTTTACAGGACTATTGCAGTACCATTCATTGTTTAAAGCAGATGTTTATAACATTTTTCCATACTTTAAAGTGGAACTTAATGGAATGAATACCAGACCTAACATTAACAAAATTAAAGAGATTTCATATTTTATTTCCACCAAAAGATACTTAAGTCTATAGTTATGTAGTGCCAAAAAACTATGTAGAGCAAAACAAGCATGGTACATTTCAAAGATGACAATTTATTACGAGGCATTTTTTTTTTGGCTGAAAAGAACTTTAACAGCTTTCAACCCAAATTCCAAGAATAGTTGGCCCTCTGTATCTGTGAATTCTGCATTTGTGGCTTTGTCCTGAGATAAAAAATATTCAAAAGAAAACTACAGCTGCATCTATACTGAACATGTACAGATTTTTTTCTTATCATTATTCCCTAAATAATACAGTATAACAACTATTTACATAGCATTTTCATTGTATTACTATAAGTAATCTAGAGATGATTTAAAGTAGTCATGCATTGCATGATGACATTTCAGTCAATATAGACAGTGGCCCCATTAAGATTACAGTGTAGCTGAAAAATTCCTATGGCCCAGTGACACTGTAGCCATCTTAACATCACAGTGCAACGCATTACTCACATGTCTGTGGTGATGCTGGTGTAAACAAACCTACTGTGCTGTCAGTCATATAAAGGTATAGCACATACAATTATGTATAGTTCATAATACTTGATAATAATGACTATGGTTTATGGCTTTACTATACTTTTTATTTTAGAGTGTACTCCTTCTACTTAAAGAAAAAGTTGACTGTAAACAGCCTCAGGCAGGTCCTTCAGGAGGTATTGCACAAGAAGGTGTTGATCTCATAGGAGATGGCAGCTCCATGCCTGTTATTGCCCGTGAAGACCTTGCAGTGGGACAAGCTGTGGAGGTGGGAGACAGTGTAGATGGAGGCTAATGTGTTTGTGTCTTAGTTTTTAACAAAAAAGCTTAAAAACAAAGAAAAGAAGTTTAAAAACTTAAAAACTGTGGAAATAGAAAAAAGCTTATAAAAATATAAAATATTTGTGTGCAGCTGTACAATGTATTTATGCTTTAAGCTAAGTGTTATGACAAAAGGGTTATACAGTTTAAAAAATTAAAACGTTTATAAAGTAAAAAAGTTACAGGAAGCTAATTTATTATTGAAGAAAATTTTTTGTAAGTTTAGTGTAGCCTAAGCGCACAGTGTGTATAAAGTCTACAGCAGGCCAAGTGCAGTGGCTCACACTGTAATCCCAGCACTTTGGGAGGCTGAGGCAGGTGGATCACCTGAGGTCAGGAGTTCGAGTCTAGCCTGATCAACATGGAGAAACCTCATCTCTACTAAAAATACAAAATTAGCTGGGCGTGGTGGTACATGCCTGTAATTCCAGCTACTCGGGAGGTTGAGGCAGGAGAATCACTTGAATCCAGGAGGTGGAGGTTGAGGTGAGCTGAGATCGCACCATTGTACTCCAGCCTAGGCAACAAGAGCGAAACTCCGTCTCAAAAAAAAAAAAAGTCTACAGCAGTATACAGTCATGTCTGAGGCCTTCACATTCACTCATGGCTCACTCACTGACTCATCCCAAGCACCAGTCCTGCAAGCACTATTCCTAAGTGCCCTATATAGGTGTACCATTTTTTATCTTTTACACTGTACTTTACTGTACCTTTTCTATGTTTAGATATATAAATACTTCCCATTGTGATACAACTGCCAACAGTACTCATTGTAGTAACTGACAGATTTGTAGCCTAGGAGCAATAGGCAATATCACATAGCCTAAGTGTAGTAGGCTATACCATTTAGATTTGTGTAAGTACAGTCTATGATGTTCACACAATGATTAACGATATTACCTAATGACACACTTCTCAGAACACATCCCAGTCATTAAGTGACGTATGACTGTATATGGGAGGATGGGCATGGGTTATATGCAAATATTTCACCAGATTATGTAAGCGATTCAAGCATCTGTGGATTTTGGTATCTGCAAAGGTCCTGGCACCAATCCCCAATAGATTCTGAGGGATAACTGAACGATGTTTGAATCCATCTTGCTACATTCCAACCAAATGCCTGTCCACCTTAGCCTGACACCCCAAGGCTCCCAAGGTGCCCATTTCAGTTCCCAAAATCTTGGTTAGAAGGTGCTTCCTTAAATCAAATAAAAGTCTGTCTCTCTGTAGCTTCCCATCATAGGTATTCATTCTATACTCTGGGACAAGCGGCCTTGCTCACTACTTAACAGTTGCATGACTTTTGGTAAATTTGTTAACCTTTCAAACTGTTTTCTTATCTGAAAATAGGGGTAATTAGAGTATTGATCCCACAGTGTTTTAAGGATTAAATAATATACGTAAAGCATTTAAGAGAGTACGCATTCTCTAAATGTTGGCTGTTGGGTTATTTTTACTGCTTGCCTACCAAATTAACCTTATTTGGCAACACATTATATTTTTTCCCCTGCTCTAAAATAACTGCAAAAGAACCTTGGCATTCAACTGTGGAAAATTTAGGGTTCTTTTTGTAAGCAGGCCCAAGAGTGGCCCTGGGCCTCCTGGCTACCTGACAGTCCTCCAGGGACAGCAGAGTGACCTTTGACCTGATGTAAGTACTTAACAGTCCCACCTCACCCCTAAACATTTCCTTGTAAAATTGTTATGTGTCTACTGCAGCAGTGTTTCTATTAATATATGCAGGCAAATAGAGGGAAAAAGACATATATTTTGTGTCTAGCACAAACTTGAATCACTCGGCCAGATGGCATCAGAAGTTAGTCACTTAACTAGTAAGGTTAGCCAACAGCTTAGCATCTGCATTTCTATTGTAGTATTTATAAATGTGGCAATACCTTAGATTCCTCCCAATTTTATGTTGTGGTCAGCACTTCCCTAAACTACACATTGCTGCCCTCACCATCACCACCAGTCCATTTCAGATACTTGATTCAAGTCATTTATAGCTATTTTTCTTCTCCAGCTCTTAAGCCATATCCCAGAAACATGGATCCAAATTTTGAAAATATCCAAATTTCCTAATAAGCAAATATATACTGCAGAATCCTTATTTGATGTAGCATATGAATTACATAGTGGGAAGAGATATCTACACTAATGTGACGTAGAAGACAGGATGTGGTCAAAACCATTACTTGATTCTACCTTAGAGGTTCAGCTGCAGTTTGCGTTTCTTCTCTGATTAGTACCTTAGGCAACTAATGATCATGGCCTACACCTTCCCCTTTTGGACTGGTCAGCCCATTCCTAATGAAGCGTCACCTGGGGATATCCAGTCTGCCTTAGGTCTAGAGACTTGAGGAGGTTCTGTACATCATTATTCTACTTAAACGTGCTCTTTATCTGATCCTGAGCCCACATGAACCCAGTCTATCATAGGTTGACCCAAAAATAGGTATTCTATCCTAAAATCACCTTTCTCTCTTAGCAAGAATTTGCACATCCTTGAGAGGCAGAATGGCATTGTAAGAGTATAGGCTCTAGAGCCACACTGCCTAAATTTGAATCCCAGATTTCAGTTTTAGTTATATGGCCTGTGTGCCTCAGTTTCCCCATGTGTAAACAGAGATTACATTAGTACCAAACTCATGAGATTGCTGGGCAGATTAAATGAGTTAATACTTGAAGCAGGTTTGATCATCTTTAAATAATATTTTGATTTCAGACTTAATTTCTTAAAACACAAAAAGTGTTACATTCAATTCCTAATGTGATTTAGCTCACTCAATCTAATTCCAAAATGATTTGGTGCTTACCTTGAGCTCCATCTTGTGGCTTTACAGCAATTCTCTGGAAAATGTCAGGCAAAAAGATGACAAATTTCAAAAAGATAAGCTAATTATTTAAAAGATAAAAGGACTATGCTATACTTCTCGATTTGTAATCTTTAAAAATAAAGTGACAAAGATGTGACCATACCCCTGCACTAATTTTGAAATGCTAGTCTAAATTTCCTGCCAATATTTGGAGGTGGGGAGAATCTTGCTGGCAATCTTCAGGAACTCAGTGCCTTAAGAGGCTACTCACAACACTGTGTCAGTAAACTTCTCTTCAGCAGTCACCTTTCCAGAGGCCATATGACACTTGAGAACATGATTCCCAAGCATGTTTTTTGGTAATGGTACTTTGATTTTTCATTTTGTTAACTTTTAAGTTAAATTCTGAATGGACAAACTTCATGACTGGACACACTGAAGTGAAAATCCTAACATCAGAGAGGCTCTGAATGAAAGCTCAAAGCTACTATCAGTAGAATCAAGTTAGAGATTATCAGTCACAGAAACCATGAACATAACCCTAGCACTGGTCTCTGACAATGCTGCCAAAATGTAAATAAGTGCCAAGTGTGTAATATCACTGATGTAGACTTTATTTTTGAGATGGAGTTTCGCTCTCTTGCCCAGGCTGGAGAGCAATGGTGTGGTCTTGACTCACTGCAACCCCCGCCTCCCAGATTCAAGTGATTCTCCTGCCTCAGCCTCCCAAGTAGCTGGGATTATAGGCACCTGCCACCATGCCCAGCTAACTTTGTATTTTTAGTAGAGACAGGGTTTCACCTCTGGTCTCAAACTCCTGACCTCAGGTGATCCACCTGCCTCGGCCTCCCAAAGTGCTGGAATTTGGTGCCGGCCCCCTTTTTTAAAAATCATAAAAAATGTCTACATTAGGCTGGGTGTGGTGGCTCATGCGTGTAATTCCAGCACTTTGGGAGGCTGGGTCCGGTGGATTACTTGAGTCCAAGAGTTTGAGACCAGCCTGGGCGACATGGTGAAACCCTGTGTCTACAAAAATACAAAAATTAGCTGGGCGTGGTGGCACCCACCTGTAGTCCCAGCTACTGGTGAGGCTGAGGTGGGAAAATCACTTCAGCCTGGGAGGTGGAGGTTGCAGCGGAGCCACGCTTGTGCCAATCACTCCAGCCTGGGTGACAGAGTGAGACCCCAACTCAAAAAAAAAAAAAAAACGTAAATAATTCAGCTAGTGTATTTATAGGCTGATATTGTCAGTGGCTTAACTGGATGTTTGCAATTTTTTTATTTTATGAATAAAAATGTACATATCCACTTTTCCCTCACAAATGCTATTGTAATTCATACCTACACCAAAAGGCAACAAAAGTCATGAATGACATCTGTCTTTCAATTCATATCTTAGCTGTTAAGAAATTTTAAGCATTTAAAGTTATCTACCAACTTTTCAGTCAACTATTGAGAAAAATGAGAAAAGCCTACTATATTTAAATAATTCCAAGAGTTTACTGGCATCAAATTTTAGAAGTTTAAATTTTCTGAAATATTTGGGTCATGTCCTCTTTATCTCTGTATTGTGCCCAATTTAGCAGTGTGCCTGACACAAAAGTTTGTGAACTCATGACCAAGTGGCCTTATTCTAATATATTGCACATTTTACTTGAGTTCTCCTGGGAAGTTAACATCCTCTTCTAAACAGATACACAGCTCCCAGCCCTATGAGAGCAGAAATCTTATCTTATTCAATCTGTCCCAAGCATCTGGAAAGTCCCTGGCACATACTAGGCACTCAGTATTTGGTTGTTCCAGTTAACATATGAGATGGTTAATCTGATTATAGTGAAATTCAGAGGGAATGCTAAGTTTAGATTGCTTAACTAAAAGTAAATTTAAATAAAAGTGAATTTAGCAAACTTAGACAGATTTAACTAAAAATCATTTCTCAGAAAACTAGTTTCAAACAGTAGAAGTTAAACAGGTTTCTTTACCGCTGGAACCCTGTAGGATTATTCTAATCCTAAATTAAAATCTTTTGTAAATCATCAAGTATGTAGCATTTCCCAAATTGATATGAACACAATTTATTTTTTAACCAAGCATCCAGAGAAACTGATTCCGAAGAACACACTCTGGGAAATGCTGCATGATACTATATTAGGCTACACATGAACACTAAAGAACATTAAATCAGTTTCCATGAAAAACCTGAAATGTTCTAATTTCCTAAAAATCATACTGACTTGTATATGTTAATATTCTACCTAAAATTAAGACAAGAAAACATTTAATTGAAGAATCTGGTCTTCTCTAGGGCTAAAAAACCTTAAGCATATATGAAAGAAAAAAAAATCAAACTTGAAGATCTACACACAAAATATCTTTTATTCTGTGGAATCAAAGCTCCACACAAGTACTTTATAAGATCCATTAATGTATTTTTTTTTTTTTTTTGAGACAGAGTCCTGCTCCGTTGCCCAGGGTGGAGTGCAGTGGGGCAATCTCGGCTCACTGCAACCTCCACCTCCTGGGTTCAAGCGATTCTCCTGCCTCAGCCTCCTGAGTAGCTGGGACTACAGGTGCGCGCCACCATGCTCAACTGATTTTGTATTTTTAGTAGAGATGGGGGTTTCACCATATTAGCCAGGCTGGTCTTGAACTGACCTGGTGATCCACCTGCCTCGGCCTCCCAAAGTGCTGGGATTACAGGTGTGAGCCACCGTGCCCGGGCCTAATGTTGTATTTTTAAATGGTATGATTATACAACAGCTTTCTTTAAATCTAAGTTCACAAAAATTTGTCAGTACATCATCTGTTTTATCTCTACTGACTATAATTACCACTTGTAAGAACGTCTAACCACATTAATACCTGACAGAACTTTGAGGCCTGATTGTAACTGGATATTGGGTAGCATCCAATTAAAGTATCAGTAGAGCTTGGATGTATCAAAGAAAATATTTTATTTAAGTTCCCAAAACAAACTTGAGGAGTTATGCTGGGTTTGAACTGCAGAAAAAAGGCCAAGTTAAAATAGGAAAACAAATAGTTTTCATTTGGTGGCAGCTGAAATCAAAGTATACATGTGTATACATTCTAATCCATCATCTATCCCGTGTGGCATTTTCCAAGGTTTTAAGAGTCTACCAGGCCAAACCCTTTGCCACTTTCACTGCTTTTGCTTTGCTTTTCCCCTTTCCTTTCTCTCGCTTTGCCTTCAGCCTTTTTCTTTGCCTTTGGTTCATCCATATTGGGTACTGTCCATGCTGGTCTAGAAGAGTCTTTTTGTTTCTCTTAATATCAGTCTCCATTTTCATGTCATCTGCATAAAAAGATGGAAAAACTGTTAACATCATGTATGAAAAAAAACCACCCTGTGTATTAGCATACATATTAATGCACTGAGCATATTAATGCACTGAGAACATCAGAACACTAGAACTGAAGGTAGACCGAAAATAGAGAAGAAAAAACTTTCTAAAGAATGTTGGCATGATCTTCCTTAGAGTAATAATGTTAAATAGGAAACATTTAGGATGCATGCTTCTGAGTTAGTACATTAGTAGATATATGGTTCTGAGCACATGTGAGTTACAAGAACATTTCTCATATTAAGTGATTCCTTGAGTTAAGCCAGTAAGCCCACCTACACTTCTAAGGGATAGACCTTAGATGTAATGAACTGATTAGGAATGTCTGGCCATTTCTTATGAACCTGAACTAAATTAAAATGAACTGAGAACGAACTTCTAATGAACTCGATGGAGTAGTCAGCAGCAGGGTTGTAATGGGAGAGACAGGCACTCAACAGAGAAGAAAGACCTGGACACATCCTGGGGCTGGCATACTTTTCCTAGCTAGGTAACACTCAGAGATCCAGCTCTACTGATAGGAGACTTGGCGGGAAGCTCAGTGCAAGCATGCTGTGGTACACCTAGAACCTTCTCCACTGTGAAGGACACGTCCAGAGTCCTTCACTGGTACCTCTTTACCAGGATACACAAGGTCTTCTATTATCTTGACTACCTGGCATTGTATTAGATATTCATCATTGTTTCCACAGTATCTAGAATAGTGTCTGGTATATAACAGCCAATCAATAACTAGGTGTTGAATGATTATTTTAGGTGCTGTTCTAGTTTATGGGGATATAGTGGTCCATATGAGCTCCTAGCTCTGACAGAGTTTACGATGTTCTGTTGAGGGGAGAATAAGAAAACAGAAAGAAAACCTCAGCCAGGTATAGTATCTATAGGCATCTGTAGTCTCAGCTATTCAGGAGACTGGGGTGGGAGGATCATTTGAGGCCAGGAGTTCAAGGCTGTTGTGGGCTTGGTCACGCCTGTGAACAGCCACTATACTCCAACCTGGGCAACAAAATGAGATCCTGTCTCCCAAAAAAAAAAAAAAGAACTGGTAGGCGCTGGTACGAACACATTAAGATAATGAGGTTTTTAGGCATGACAGTGATATAATCTGATTTACCTTCTGAAAAGATCACACTGGTGGATATGTAGAAGATAAATGAGAAGGGAACAAGAGCGGAAGTGAGAAGTAAAAAGGCTCCAATAATAGTACAGGCAAGAGATGACAGCCATCTGAATCAAGGTGAAAGCAGGAGAAAAATGGATACGGATTTCTAACGTATTTTTAGGATAATCAGTAAGACTTGCTAATGGTTTAGATGTGGGGAATAAAGGAAAGAGGAATCAAGGATGACTACTAGGTTTATGGCTTAAGAAATTAGGCAGGCAGGCCGGGCGCGGTGGCTCAAGCCTGTAATCCCAGAACTCTGGGAGGCCGAGGCGGGCGGATCACGAGGTCAGGAGATCGAGACCATCCTGGCTAACACGGTGAAACCCCGTCTCTACTAAAAAAAATACAAAAAACTAGCCGGGCGAGGTGGCGGGCACCTGTAGTCCCAGCTATTCGGGAGGCTGAGGCAGGAGAATGGCGTAAACCCGGGAGGCGGAGCTTGCAGTGAGCTGAGATCCGGCCACTGCACTCCAGCCCGGGCGACAGAGCGAGACTCCGTCTCAAAAAAAAAAAAAAAAAAGAAATTAGGCAGGCAGTTGAAAGAGTAGAAATAAGGAAAAACATGAACTTGAGGGTAGAGATGAGAACCAAATTGATAACACATAGATTACTAAATGTGGAGACTCCCTCAGTCTCAGTCCCACCAACCTTTAGCTCCTAAAATATCTAAGAATAGGGGCATCCAGACATTCCCCAGGCAGGACATAAAAGATTTTCTCTCTGGGGATGATGATAAAAAAAAAAAAAAAAAAAGACTTAACAGATTCTGATATAAGAGGTCTCCGAATAAAACCTCCTGGAGCCGTTCCAATTCTTCTATACATCTAGTAGTTGATATAACCTCTCCCACACCTTGTCTCCCTCCAGCTTCCAATTATCATTGTAGTGCCGCACTTTTAAATACAAACAACGACCACTGATCACCAGACATTTGAGAAAAGCTTCTAATATGAAAGAAAGAGACAAAAGTAAAGGAATGGAATGGCTTGGGAGGGAATTCCAAGAGGAAAGACACACAATACATACCATAGATAAAAATTTCAAAAGCAAACTGTAATTAATACCCTTAGGAAAATCAGAGAAGATATAAGCCCATTTAGAACACAGAATTCATGACTCAAGGGGCATTTACAAAACACAAAGAACACAAAGCTATGAAAAAGGAACAGTAGGCCAGGCGTGGTGGCTCATGCCTATAATCCCAGCACTTTGGGAGGTCAAGGTGGGCGGATCATGAGGTCAGGAGATCGAGACCATCCTGGCTAACACGGTGAAACCCTGCCTCTACTAAAAATACAAAAAGTTAGCCAGGCGAGGTGGCGGGCGCTTGTAGTCCCAGCTACTTGGGAAGCTGAGGCAGAAGAATGGTGTGAACCCGGGAGGTGGAGCTTGCAGTGAGCTGAGATTGCGCTGCTGCACTCCAGCCTGGGAGACAGAGCGAGACTCTGTCTCAAAAAAAAAAAAAAAAAAAAAAAAAGAAAAAAAGGAAAAAAAAGAAAAAGGAACAGTAAAAAAAAAAAAAAAGAAAAACTTATAGAAATTAAAAATATAAGAGTAAACCAAATAATAAGAACCAGAATACAAGGTCAAGGAAATTAGAGGGTATAACAAAAGAAACAGAAAATAGGAGAACAGGAGAGAAAAGAAAACAGGATCAATCCAAAAGAATCAAGAGTGGATGGGCATCTGGTATCTAGAACATATGAAGAACTCTTAACAACCCGATAAAAAAAGACAAACAACGTAACTGAAAAACGAGGCAAAAGACTTGAGTAGACCTTTCTTCAAAAAGATACACAAATGGTCAAAAAGCATATGAAAAAATGTTCAGCCGGACACAGTAGCTCACACCTGTAATCCCAGCACTTTGGGAGGCTGAGGCAGGTGGATCACTTGAGGTCAGGAGTTCAAGACCAGCCTGGCCAATACGGTGAAATCCCATCTCTACTAAAAATGCAAAATTCAGCTGGGCATGGTGGCACATGCCTATAATCCCAGCTACTTGGGAGTCTGAGGCAGGAGAATTGCTTGAACCCGGGAGGCAGAGGTTGTGGTGAGCTGAGATCATGCCACTGCACTCCAGCCTAGGCAACAGTGAGACTCCATCTCAAAAAACAAAACAAAACAAAACAAAACAAAAACAAAACAAAACAAAACAACAACAAAAAAACCAGTTCATTCAACGTCATTAGTCATTAGGGAACTTCAAATCAAAATCACAATGAGAATCTATTTCATACCCACTAAGATGACTATAATCCAAAAATGGAAAACAAGTTATTAGTGAGGATGTGAAGAAACTCAAATACTCAAACACTGCAGGTGGGAATGTAATATAGTGTGGCTGATGTGGAAAATATCAAAAAGAATTACCATTTGACCCAGCAATTCCACTTATCAAACAAAACCTTGTGCACCTGAATGTTCACAGCAGCATATTCACAACACCCATAAAGGGAAATAAATCTAAATATCCAGCAACTGCTGAACAGATATGAAACATGGTACATGCAATAGACTATTATCTAGCCTTAAAAAGAAAGGAAGTAGTGATATATGCTACAATGTGGGTGACCTTCAAAAGCACCACACTCAGGAAAATAAGCCAGGCACAAAGGTATTATATGATTCCATTTGTAAGAAATATTCAAAACAGGTAAATCCACACACGAAAAGAGCACATTAGTGGTTGCCAGAGGCTGGGGGTAGAATGAGGAGAGACAGACTCCTTAATGGGTGTTAAGTTTTATTTTGGGGTGAGGAACGTGTTTTGGAACTAGAGGTGATGGCTGCACAACCACATGAATGTACTAAATACCACTGAACTGTACACTTTAAAATGCATAATTTTATGTTATGTGGATTTTGTCTTAACAACCAAAAAGAACCAATAGGGAGGGGTGACGTGTGTGTGAGGAAATGAAAACAGCAAGTTATGGCAAGTGTTTCAAAAAGTTTCAAGGACAGATGAAATAAAGCAGCAGATTGAGAGAACTTGAGGTCAAGGGAGAAATTTTTCTTTCTTTCTTTTGACATTGAACATCCCAGAACACATCTATCCTGTTGGCAATGACCCAGTGGAGGAGACTGATAAGGCAGATGCCATGAGTACAACCCCTGAGAATGTAATGGGGGAGAGGATTCAGAACACAAGTGGAGAAACTGGCTTTGGAGAGAACATTAATAAAAAAGGGAAAACAGCCTATACATCTGAATTCTTATAGACTTGGGTAGTGGAAAGATGAGGATATTTCTGTTGGTTGGCCCCTTTTTCTCACAGAAGTTGAAGTTAAATGCTTTTTGTAATTTTTATTCATATGGAGTGGGAGAAGGATGAAATGGGAAGAAGAAAAAGTTAAAAACAGTGATTTTTAAAGGGAAAAAAAATCCCTAAGTTTGCGAGATTGAGAATACTGCTCTCTTCCTTGGGCATAAGACATCAAATAAATGTATTTCTATTTTAAAGTCTAGGTATTGCAAATGCTTAATTTAGTTTGCTGCCAAATTGGTGCATTAAATGTGCAAAAAGCAGCATTAAGTCTTAATCACTTCATGATTAAGACACAAAGTTTCCTAAAATCTGTCAAAATGAAATACTGAAACCCAGTGATTTTCAGGAAAATAGTATAAGGGCATAGGACTCATAGAATGGGAATTAGATCTTACAAAGAATAAAATGAAGACCTATGCTGCCTAGGCCCTGAGTGAACTGTGTACCCTTCCAACCAGAGTGTGTCTAGATTTGTCTACTCCTGTAGAACTATTTATTCCTGAGACATGGAGGCTACTGTATAAGCACCAAAGACCCACTCTAAATAATCCAAAACATACCTATATACACGAACGGACTTGATAGATTTTTTTTTTTTTTTTTAAATGAAGCAGAGGGGCTGGGCACTGTGGCTCATGCCTGTAACCCAGTGCTTTGGAAGGCTGAGGTGGGAAGAATCTGCTTCAGCTCAGGAATTCAAGGCTGCAGGAAGCTATAATCACACCACTGCACTCTAGCCTAGGTGACAGAGGGAGGAGACCCTGCCTCAAAAAAAAAAAAAAAAAAAAAAAATAGAGAAAGAAAGAAAAAGAAGCAGCACACTCACCTTTTTCATCTTTTACCTCACATTGCATTTTCTCTTGGCAATGTTTGCGTTTGGGTACCACCACAGTTGCTATCTCTTGAACATCTTTCATTAAAACATCACCTTCTAGTTTGAGAATACTTTTAAGCCTGCTGAGCTCCTTTGGGGCATTCTTTTTTCTCTTTTCAGCACGCATCTTTCTTTTCCACTTACTCCGTAAGCTTTTAGCCATGTTTTACCTGAAGTTAACAAAAATATACATTCAAAAGCAAATCTTTAATATAAAAAAGAAAAAAGGCAAATCCTTAGAAAACCAGGCCAACAGGTATCTTTACAAAACAAGTGAAAAGTAAAACTCTTCAATCTGTTCACTTTTTATGACAACATGCAACTTATATGAAGATCAACATGGTACATACAGTTACTAAATAACAATTAAGATATCAAACTTGTAGTCATAAGCAAACTACAAATCAAACCAATTCTGAAAGCACCTTGAATTTCTTTACAAAATACAGAAATTTAATTTCCCCAGAATGCAAGAGCGTCATCACCTTACATTTACGCAACAGCTTACAAACTACAAAACGATTTTTTTAACACTTCACCTCATCTTCATTATCCATCCTCTCAAGCCAACTTAACGACTCTAAACTTACCTATTCCTACTCTTGTTTTCTTTCCACTCAGTTGGGCCCTAAATCCTCCACAAGGTGCTCAGTGTGATCTTTTAAAAGAGCATTCACTGCCTTTCTTCGAGTTCTTTAAAGACCTCCCTCATATATATTCAAGATCTACAAGGTTATTTGTTATCTGTCCCCTGCCTCCTTCAACTCTATTTCATTTCATTCTCCATCCCCATCCCCGCAGGCTCCAACTACGTCTGAAAAGAGTCCAAACTATCTCTAAGTCAGTGCCTTCACGTTTGCTGTCCCTATGTCTGGCAACTGCTCTTCTCAAGGCTTGCTCCTTCATTCGATACCTCAGAAAGGACTCCTCTGACCTCCGTAAGCTCCCTTCCCTGCTTAATAGGTGTTACAACCTGAAACTACTGTTTTCTGTCACACCCCCCGCCCTCTCCCCAGACTGCAGACTCCAGGAAGGTAGAGGGAAAGGTCTTTTTCCCAGTGCACAGAATTTTGCATACTTGTTGAACGAATGACTAACATTTTTTGAACGCCGGCAATCACCAACTCATTCCGCTCCCTTGTCTACATAACTCAACCCTTGCGAGGGGCTAGGAAAGGGGGCGGTAAACAACCTTGAGGGCCGAAGTTAACTTGAGCGGTAGCAAACAACAGGGGAGAGGGCTCCACTTTACCCAGTGCACTCGGAAGCCGGAGGGCCCCCACCAAGAAGAGCACGGGGAACCTTCGCCCTCAACCAAGGCCTGCATCGCCGGACCGGAGCTGAAGTATAGCCCACGAAGTATCAAGAAACGAAATTCTCCAGGGGTGGCGGAATCAAGTCCCAAGTCCCCTGTCTCACTGGACCGGTGACGCACCGAACTCACCTGAAAAACCAACACACACGCCTCAAGATCACGCCGACCGGAAGTCTTTGCACTTCCGTCTTCCGGGCAGAGGACACCCGGGCCGGACGCAGTGCATGCCGGGAGACAAAATATCTCAGGAAGCCTTGAGAGGCGGGATTTTGGAATCCTGGCGCTGACGAGCTTCCTTCTTTGGTGTGATCGCGGACCTAGAAACTCGGTCCGTCCCATACAGGTGTATGTAGAAGTCGGATTTGGAGAATGCGGAAGCGTGTGCCAGTCAAGGTTAGGCTCCAGGTAGGTCCGCTTTCCGGACGTGGGCAGGGGAGCCCCGAAACTAACCCATGAAGTGAACCTGACCAGGGGACCCTGCTGGTCAGATAGCGAGCTCCGAGCCGACCTTTAGATCTGACCTCACCGTTTACAGGATACTCATATATTTCCTTAGATCAACTCAGCCTAGAGCAGGTGTTCTTCCAGAGGCCGTATTGAGATCATTTTTATTTGCAGCCTGTGAATTTTCTCATCTCGGGTGATGGCCTCACAGATGTACACATATGTCAAACCGTATCAAACTGCACACTTTAAATATGTGCAACTTATTGCATGTCAGTCATACTCAAAGCTGTTACCAAAAACAGAAAACAACCTTTTCCCACCCCAGAGAAGAATTTAAAGGGTAAAATGATCAAAGGATTTCAGTTCTACCAATGTTTACCTGTCTGATCACTTACGTATCAAGACAGAATGCTAAACCTAGGACGATTGTCTTAGCTCACGAAGAACACTTACTTTACAACTATTTCTAATGGCATAGGCTTTGGAACTATATAGGTCTGTGTTGTATTCTTGCTTCCAATACTTGTGAACGATATGGGTGAGTAACTAATGTCATAAGGGCCTGAATTTCCTTGTCCCTAAAGTGAACATAATACAACCTAATTGATACTGTAAGAGTTCAACAGATGGTACCCTTTTTACATTACAGTTTCAAACGTATAGCAGCACAGTACTATTTGTAAGCAATGTTTCTAGAGATTTACGACATATACCCAAAAAACATGTCTTTGATGATGGCCTGGTAAATTCCTATTGGTTGCTAGAAAAAAGGGTTCTGAGGCAATCTATGGGTACCTTTTTTCTTTAATTTTGTGTCCTTTGTGAAACCATGCATAGTATGGAAATTACTGAATTCAGAATATAGCAAGGTTAAAGAGGCTGAAAAAAACTTAGAACATTTGATACAAAAAAAAGGAAGCATGCCTAAGAAACCTGGTTTCTTTAAATGAGATTTCGTTCTTATAAAGCAAGTGAATTTCTGTTTTACAAGTTAACCATATACTGTACCTCATCTTTCAAATGAGAAGTTAGCTACCTCACCCAAAAATATATGTGCACATTGCATTTTAAAGAAAGCTCACATTCTGATAGTCCATATTTACTGTATCTTGTTTAACATACCAGGACAAGACTTTTGAATAGGCACTTGGCACCAGAAAAAATAATTTACCTATTATGAAAATGTCATGTTGTTAAAATACCATGCCATGATTTAGCATTACAAGTGCTTTAAACAGCTAAGTAAAACACCCTTTTACTCCTTTTTACTTATGTCCCCTCACCAGTTATATAAAACCATTCTAGAAGAGTTTTAAGTGGCCTTAGTATATTTAAAAGTCTAATTCATTCCTTCATTCCTGCCTTTGAATATGCACTCGACAGGCACTATGCTGAATTTGCAAAGATGAAGGAAACTACTGTTTTTAGGAAACTTTATCCCTTAATGGACAAATAAGGCTTAAGGGTCCAACTAAACGTTACAATGGCTCATCACAGAGCTAGAAGAAGCCTATATATAGAACTAGAGGCACGGTGGGTGGCCCTGAATACCTTACAGGAAGCAGACTGATTTTCTCATCCAACAGGCATGCTACATGATGCAGAACAGTCAGTGGGGCCCCTGCAGTCAGGCCTCTCCCATGGAATCTCTGATCTGCACAATCACTTAGTAAGGAACAGGAAGACTTCTGGGATTCAGAGAGTGACCCCATGTTGCCCATTCCCTAGATGATGGGGATTTCAAGACAAAGCTCTAGAAAGATGAAAGGAAAAAGGAAAAAGTATCTAAGTTCCTAGCTGCTCCAAAAAAAAGGCCTGCAGCTGGCTGTTGACCACTAATCCCTAGAAACACATCAAGTAGACTGAAGCTAGGTCTGAGAAGAAATCAAGGCAGGTGTATACGGCCTACTGCATCTCTTTTCCCAAATTACATTCAAGAAATACAAAAGTTCTCAGATACTGCTGTTTCCTCATTTTTCTCCTCTTATCTGTTCTTCCTTTGGCCCTTGCACACTTGAGTTACCTGTTGCTCTGTCCAAGTCCTGCTAATTCCACTTCATTTCTTTTTATTTTTTTATTTTTTTTGAGACAGAGTCTCACTCTGTCACCAGGCTGGAGTGCAGTGGTGCAATCTCGGCTCACTGCAACCTCTGCCTCCCGGGTTCAAGCGATTCTTCTGGCTCAGCCTCCTGAGTAGCTGGGATTACAGGCGTGCGCCACTAGGCCCAGCTAATTTTGTATATTTAGTAGAGATGGGGTTTCACCATGTTAGCCAGGCTGATCTTGAACTCCCAACCTCAGGTGATCTGCCCGCCTCGGTCTCCCAAAGTGCTGGGATTACAAGTGTAAGCCACCATGCCCAGCCCTAATTCCACTTTCTTACTATTAATATTTCTGGAGTCTGCGTATTTTCACCTTTACTTAATGCAATGCTTTAAAATGGTCTAGGTATATTCCCTACCTAGAAGAACTCATACCTATACACAGTGGGACATATACACAGACTTACATACCACATAAAATTCATTGACAGAACACAGGAATAAACCAATGGTTCATTTATACAATGTAGTATTTTTATACCAAAGGATTTTAAACTTCTTGGTCTTGAGATTCCTTTACACGCTTATTATATTGATCATATCAGAAATTAAAACAATTTTTTTTGAAAATTTAAGTAATTTAGAAAGATAAATTTATTATGTTAACATTTTTATGGAAACAATATTTTCTAAATAAAAATAATTTAGTGAAAATAATGGCATTGTTTTACATTTTTAAAATATCACATCTACTTTTGCTTATACAGAATCTTTAGTCACAAATCAGTCCATTCCACCTTTGAACTGAAAATAGTATTAATACGATCAGCTGACATTAAGCACTTAGTTTAGTTTATATATCTATCTCATTTAATCCTTGTAATAGCCCAATAAGCTAGCCATTATTATTATTCCCATTATGAAGATGAGGCAAAAGACCTAAGGAAGGATAAATAATTTGCCAAGTGTCACTTAAGCATCTGGTTGGATTGCAAAGATTCTAATGTAGATGCTTTTACCCACCACGCTATGTTAAACTTGATTGCACTGCATCATGCACTTGATAATTCAACAATTAATGATAATAAAGTCAAATTTACATCTACAAATCATGCAAGGTTAAATTGATACTCCAAGTTTATTTCAACCTTAATAGCTGGGAAATACTTAGGGGGTGTTATGGGCTGAGTTGTAGTCCCCCCAAAATTCACATGAAGAAATCCTAATCCCAGCACTTCAGAATGTGACTGTATTTGGAGATAGGTTTTTAAAGAGATAATTAAGGAAAAATGTGGTCCTCAGTGTGGGTCCTAATCCAGTATGACTGGTATCCTCCTAAGAAGGAGAAATTTGGGCACAGACAAGTACAGAGGGAAGGCCATTTAAAGACAGGGAGAAGATGGCCATCTACAAATCAAAGAGAAAGGCCTCAAAGGAAACCAAGCCTTCTAACACCTTGATCTTGGACTTTTAGCCTCCAGAACTGTGGGAAAATAAATTTCTTGTTGAAGCCATCCAAGCTGTAGTACTTTGTTATGGCAGCCTAACAAAATAGTACAGTGACGGAATTTGACAAAGTTTCATTGGTTACTGGTACACGGACCTGACACACTGTGTGGACCAACACAAATGAAACCATGAGACAGTATTTCCCAAGTATTTTTATTTTGAAATAGATATACTTAATGGCTGATGACCCAGTAACTTTGGTGTCCTCTAACCACATTAGCATTGTATAATTTCAAATGAAATCTATACTTTAAAAAACAATTAATGTCAAATTTTGTCATAATATCTGACTTTCAGGCAGACTTTTAATTTTAGTACAATTTAAAATAAAAAGTCATTAACATTTTAATACAATTTTAATATAATACTGAATAATTCTCTGTGGAATTTATCTTTTATTTTTTTTTCCTTTTAAATTAGATGAAAATTGCCAAGCAAAGAGAGATTTACAGTTTATAATGGTAAAGACTCTACTACTCTAGAATCAGACAAATCAATATTACTTAATAATTCAGGGAAAATTTAGATAAAAGCACTAGACAAAGGTAAACTGATATTCTTATATACTCATAAAATTACTTTTGAATTGCAAACAAACAGCTATGCATGGCTAATTTAGGAAGAAAAACTTTTTTTTTTTTTGAGACTGAGTCTCACTTTGTCGCCAGGCTGGAGTGCAGTGGCGTGATCTTGGCTCAACGCAACCTCCATCTCCATCTCCGAGGTTCAAGCGATTCTCTGGCCTCAGCGTCTTGAGTAGCTGGGACTACAGGCACGTGCCACCACACCCAGCTAATTTTTGTATTTTTAGTAGAGATGGGGTTTCACCATGTTGGCCAGGATGGTCTCAACCTCTTGACCTCGTGATCCACCTGCCTTCGTCTCACAAAGTGGTGGGATTAAAGGCGTGAACCACTGTGCACAGCCAGAAAAGCATTTTTAATAGAATTTTTGATAGCTCTTAACTGAGATCCTAAATCAAGGATTTAGAAATGAGGTATCATAAAGAACAGTAAGATTTTAAAACTCTCAAAATTACATATGATACAAATAAAGATTGTAACAGTATTTAAACATTGTTTCAAACTTTATTACTTAATGAAACAGTTTCTATATACTGCTTCCGATTACTTTTTTAATCCTTTTTTTCTCATTAATTTTTTTTTTGTTGTTGTTCTTCAGTTGAGCTGAGATACTTTTAATTACTTTTTATTAACTGCTTCCAGAAACCGTAACAGGTGCAGGAATAGATTGATGATATCCAAGTAGAGGCTGATGGCAGCTAATACGTACTCTTCAGGTGACAGTTTATGCATCAGTGAGTGTGTGTCATAGATGATGAATCCACAGAAAAGAAGGGCTCCTGCAGCAGCTAAGACCAACTCCATTGTCTCACTATAAAAAAATAACTATAGGGAAGAGATTAAAGAAATATGTTGATATTTGAGAACAGTATTAACAGGACTTAACTTACTTCCTCTAATGATTTACTGCTACCTTACACATTTGACAAAGGTGTACAACTTTGAATACAAATGTTAAAAGCAGAAAAAGGCAAGGCAGGTCCAAAGTTGCCTCTGTTGGATGGAAGGATGAATGAGGGGATATATTCCATTAAACTAAATTACCCACTTTGAAAAATAGCATTCCAAATATAAATTATTTAAAAATATATTTCTTTTTTCACAATTAAATGTGCCACTGGAACTTGGCAGTTGTAAGCAAGGGCCTCTTTCTATGTAATTTAATTCATTTATTCATTCATCTTTCTTTCTGTCAATAATAAGGACCAACACAAGACCCTGATTTTCTAAAGGGATAATTCTATAATCATTCTCTATACAAATGTTCTGGATAATTATAACTAAGTGTCCTATCATAAGAGTATCTCTTATAGCTTTTTGAGGTTATTTATATTGACATAGCCAGAATTATATTTCAAGTTAACCATTATAACATAACTTACCTTCAAGAATCCTGACAGGCACAATATCCACAAAAGAGCAAAGAGCCTATAAAAATACAATTTTAGTAATTTACAATATTGTTCCTTACAAAAAAACTTTGTAAACCCATTCAACACTTTCTGAAAAAAAAAGTATCTATCTGGATTTTTTGCCGAAGAATAACTAAAATGTAAGAATTTGTAAACATACAATGAATATAATGCCCATTTTGGATCTTTTTTTAAAAGAAATTGAAAGAACAGCTACTTACTCAACATTTGTCTTTATGGTATACAAACCTAGTTAACAGTATACTTTGTGAAGTTTTGGAACATAAAATATAGATAAAAGCAGAAATATTACAAGTATTTTAATTCAGAGATCTACAAAAAGTTTTAGAAAATATATAAACAAATAAAATATGATTGCACTTTTAAACCAAGTAATAACTTATTCTGTGAACATGTCTATCTATTGAAGTTCACAATGTACTTTCCATTTTATTCTTATGTATTATAGAACTTAATTGATGGACACATCTGACACTGCTATAATTTTATGAGTTACAATTCAATTGTTATATATAGAGAGTATAAAATATATGAGAAAGGACATCTAAAAAGTCAGTCATTTGTTATAAAATATGGGACATATCAGCTGCTTCAGGTCACAGGGAATTACAGAGGCCAAATTTATCCTCGTTCCTTAAATAAAACCAGACAAAATATATGAAACAACAGTTCCTGGACACTGGACAGCAAACAGCACAGGACAGGGATTCCTGAGATAAAGGATACAAAGAAAGTGAAGTCTATATTTGCCCCAGCTACAGAGGGTTTCGAGGCCACCGTGTAGGGATAAGAACCCATACAGACACTTGTGGTCTCCTTGAGTTGAGTAGACAAGAATTCAGAGGTCAGGGAATCCAAGGTAGCTAGAATTTGCAGGGCAGAATACCAGAAAGAAGAGAACTATCCACCAAAAGTGAGCACTCTGGTGTATGCACAGGGTTTCCCTAGAGTCTGTAGCTACGTTCTGATTAATACATGCATGTGAGTAACCAAGGCTGGAGAAAAAACCACCATAGAGAAGCAGGGAGAACAATCCTCATAGTTCACACAGGACTGGGAACAGTTTGCATTCACACCAGCTGGAGTAGAAAGACCTCTTAAGACATGCACTGAGTAGTATGCTGAAGGATACTGTCTCGGCAGTACCCTTAGGGCCAAATGAGCCCCTAAGCTAAAAGCTGTTCTGGAGCTCCCTAACAGAGCCTCAAAAGGTTTACTTTCCAAGGAACTTAACGGCATCCTAGTCCTAGGAAAACAAAGCCAAATATATTTAAAGTTAATACAACAAAATTCAGCACCCAACCATGTAAAATTTACAGTGACCAACATCCAATAAAAAATTATAAAGGCATGTAAAAGAGTGAAGGAAATATGACCCATAACATGGAGAAGAAACAATCAATAGAAACAAATCCAGAAATGACACAATGATAGAATGAGTAGACAATGAATGATATTAAAAATATACTTGCTCGTTCAAGGAGATCGAGGAAAGAATGATCATGAGGAGGAGAGAAATGGAAGATACTATATTTTTCAAAAGACATAAATTGAACTGAACTTTAACTGATTAAAAATACAATATATGAAATAAAAATACTCTGATTGGAATTCATGGATTAGACACTGAAGAAGATTACTAAATTTGAAAACAGCAATAGAAACTAACCAAAATGAATCACAGAGAGAAAAAGAAAACAAAAAAAAAAAAACCAGGAAAACAGTGAATTAGGGGACAACATCAAGAAGTCTAACATAGATGTAACTGGAATCTCAAGCAAAGGAGAAGGAAGGGGAGACAGATAAATGTTTGAAGAAATAACTGCCAAAAATTTCCCAGATTTGAGCTGGGCACAGTGGTGTGTGCCTGTAATCCCAGCTACTCAGGAGGTGGAGGGATCACTTGAGCCCAGGAGTTCAAGTCCAGCCTAGGCAACAGCAAGACCCCATCTCTTAAACAATTTTGTTTTTCCAAATTTAATGAAAACTTTACATTGTCAGATCCAAGAAACAGAATAAAAGTGGAGGGGGAGGGAACCACACCAAGGAATATTGTAATCAAATTACTGCAAACCAGTGATAAAGAAAAAATGATAAAAGTAGCTATGTATGTGTGGGGGAAACATATACAGAGGAATAAATATAAGAAAGATGGTAGACTTCTTGTCAGAAACTACATAAGTCAGAGGACAGTGGAATGACATCTTTAAAATACTGAAAGGAAGAAAAACAAAAAACCCAAAACCTAGAATCTTATACCCAGCAAAAATAACTTTCAAAAATAAAGACAAAGGTTTCTTTCAGACACAAAAGATGACCAACAGATGCTAAGAAATTTTAAAAAGAAGTCCCTCAGTCAAATGATATTAGGTGAAAATTTAGATACATGAAGAGATGAAGAAGAGTAGAAATGGCAAATACATTGGTGAACATAAAAGGACTTCTATTTTTAAAATCCCTTTAAAAGATAATATAATTTTTAGTGCAAAAATAATATATTATGGAGTTTATAACATGTAGAACTAAAAGTTATGGCAACAACGGCACAAAGGTAGGGAAAAGGAGATACAAGTATACATGAAATGGTATATTATTTGAGGATAGACTAGTAATTTAAGGTCATATATTATAAAACCTAGAGCAACCTCTAATTAAAAGAACTATAGCTAATAAGCCAATAAACAAGATAAACACAACCACCTTAATAATCACAATAAATGTATATGGACTAAATACACTAACTAAAAGTAGAGATGGTCAGATTGGATTTTTAAAAACCAAGATCCAACTATGACTTCTAAAAAAAAACCTTTTAAATATAAAGACACAAATACATTAAAAATAACAGGATAGAAAAAGATATATGATGCTAACATGCTAACACAAATTAAGAAGAAAGCTGGGGTTGCTATATTAATAACAAAGTAGACTTTAGGGCAATGATATTACTAGAGCTAAAGAATGTCACTTCATAATGATAAAGGGGTCAGTTCACCTACAGTATGTAACAATCCTAAATGTAAATAATATGATGCAAAATTATAGAATTTACGTGAGAAAAAGACCAATCCTTACTTGTCACTGGAAATTTCAGTATCCCTCTCATTAATTGATAAAACAAGTAGGCAGAAAATTAGTAAGCAAATAGAAGACAACATTATTAACCAACTTTACCTAATTGACATTTATCAAGTCATCCAACAGCAGCAGCAGCAAAATACACATTCTTGTCTAGTGCACAAAGAACATTTACCAAGATACCATTAAAAAATAATAATAATAATAAATGCAAAAGGACTGAACTCATACAAAATAAGTTCTCTCACAATAACAGTTATTTATTGTAATGCTATTTGGTGAACTGAAGGCATGATGAGAATCTAGTCCTCAGCTGTCTCTCTGAAATGGCCCTAAAATTTCTCAAGATACATGTGGCATACCTAAGTGAGAATGAGGTATCATGCTACCTCACAATATAGATCCTTCAGGACTGAAAGGGACTTAGGATTTGCTTTTTCATTCTTAAACCCTAGGGAAACTCCAAAGCTCCTGTACCATGGGGCATGGAGAAGGTGATATTAAGAACTTGAAGCATCCAAGGTATTACCCTACTTGCAGGCTAACAAGTTAGCCTGGCACAGTTTCATGGATGTATCAAGCTCCTAGGTCTGAGATAAAGAACAGTTTACAGTAATAACAGTAGTATCATCATTTTTATGACAGGGCCCAGGTGATACTAAGAGGGCCACGTGACACCTACACACACAGTGGGTTGTGTTACAAGACAGGAGCCTTGAATTTAGGGAAGCAAGTCTTTTTTATAATGGAAAGTAAACATGCTTGCCCTCTGCTCTAGCGAGCACCATCTTCCTAGGCTGTTCACTATTGGAACAAAAAAACCCTTGTCTGGAACAAAGGGCAGTCAGCACATCATTCCCAAGACATTCAGAAACACAAGAGACCCATGAAAAATCCTCTCCCATTCTTGTAGGCTTCTAATAAGACATTAGGATAGGGCTGCCAGAGGTCTTTGGACATTAATTTACTCTTATTCACTAGCTGGACAAGATCCTGCATTTAAGCCTGATCAGACACTACTGACAATGCATATTAAAACAGATATATTTTCTCCACTGCAACATTCAAGTTGAAATCTGACACACTTAGGCTCCCTGGTTAAGCAGCATGCCCCACCCAGCGACCTAAATGTACACACACTAAAAGGGTTATTTAGGGTCACAGGCTCTATTAAGTTTCTGGTAAGAGATTCAGCCTAAGACTTGTCAGTTTATGACAGCATTCTCTGTAGATACTGTAACAGGTAAAGATTTGAAAGTCATATCCTACAAATATTCTGCCTAAGTTGTTACTTCACTCTACTTTTGACTCACATCTCATTAAATATTTAAACATCAGAGAGAACAAATTTTCTGAGAATATAGATAAGATATGCCATGGATATAGTACTGATGTTGCTATTCTAACAACTCCATCTAGAGGACTGACGAATCCTACCCTCTTCTCTCTCAACAAGAAGCACAGAATAAAAAATAACTTACAAACAGTGATGTGCCAGTAAACTTACTTTCTAAGAAAGAAAATGGGCCCTGATTTGTAGTGCTTCTTAATTTCTGTGGTGTACATACATCCTTCATGGCCTATTTTAAGCTTCCAGCAGTTTAACAACTGACTTGCAAGATGCCTCTTACAAGCTGGCACAAGGCAAGTCTAGCACACCAATAACCAGTTGCCGTAGTTATCACGTATAGTTCTGAGATTTAATTCCTTTTGTGGCAGAATTACCACAGGAAAATGATGGTGTAAAAACATCACTGCTTTAAGTCAATCTATGAAGTACTGCCACCATTGCCTGATACTACCATACCTCCATACATTTAACACATTTCTTCAGTTCCTACAGTGTCCCATAAACAAGTCAGAAGGAACAGCCTATGAACTTTTTGAAGAACATATTTTCTCAGAAAATCTTTTCCCTAAGTCTTTATGGCCATTTTGGCACTTAACTTCCACAACCACTTTGGCTTTGAGGCGTCACAGTAAGTAGTGCCATTAAGTTTTATTTAAAATGCAATAAAGTGCTACTCTTAAGTAGCTGAACCTATGGTATACTGACCAAAGTATAATTATTATTAGGATTTTGCTAGAGAGTCATTACATGGCAGTATCCAGTAACTGATAGCAGTAGATGTGATTCAATGGAGAACAGGGCTGTATACCAAGAGCAGTAGTGAAGTGTTAAAGTTTTAAATAGGTATACTGTGATCAAGTTTCCATTTTCCTACCACCCAGCTGCTTGGTGGAAAAGAGGCTGGAAACTGGTAAGACTAGAGAATAGAGAAGCTGGTTGTAGTAATATAGGTAGGAGGCAATTTTGAAAGGGTTCTGTTTCCAATATTACAGCAAACAAGAACTATTTCAGACTAATTACTGCCCCTGTCCCACCCCAAAAAACTACTGAAATGATGCATAAAAGAGAAAACAAAGAATACCTTCTTAAAAACATCAAATAACTGTCAAGGTAGAATGGAATTATCAAGTCAAAATCTAGGTAAAAGTGGAAACCCAAAGAAGTAATCATAGTACTGTAGCTGAATTTACCCAACGACAAGAAAAGTCATCAATGCACTAAGCAGGAGTAAATTGGGGGGTGGGGGCAGAGGAACCATCCCTGGAAAATTGTCACCACAAGCTATCCCTTTGCTGATTTTTAGTCTAACTGAATAACACCTGTGTGGTTGGGAAAACATCGTAAGCCATGAATTTAGTTTCAAGTGGACCCAATCCAATAGTTTTCCCAGATGCCAGGGGAAAACCCAAATACTGTATGGAAAAATGCACCTTCAACCAAGGCTTCAAAGAAATTCAACAAACAATTTTTCAAGGACAATTACATAGTCAAAAATAACTGAACACACAAAGAAAGAAAATATAAGAATTATCAGAAACAGCAGACACAGACAGATGCACTTCAGAAATATCTGGTCTCAGATCTATATATGATCATTGTAATATCATTTTTATCAATCAATGTAAATTTATTATGAAGAGGCTGAAATATAAGGCAGGTTTACCAGAAAAGGATTTAGAGAGATGATACTGGAATGAATGAAAGGGAGGGAACCGTTAGAGACTGGGTTGGGAAGAGGAAGTAGAACAAGTCTTTCATGATATATGCCACACAAATACATATGAAACATCCTTTCAAAGAAGGAAAAGAAAATAAAAAATGTTACCTCTCCCTAAATCAAACTCCATTCCAATAAAACTATTTAAGCAGTTTGCGCAATTGTCAGTGTTGGCTGACCAACTATATTTTATCTCAATAGAGACTTCTGGTGTTCTGGATTACCAGAATAAAAGGGGTGGGGGAGGAAAGAAAGTTTAGCAAGAGCAGACTTTTGTAAATAGTGTTGTAACAGGAAAAAGAAAATGGTTGGGTGACTATGTGCCAACAGGAAGCCACTGTGAGCTTAGAAAAGAGTATGCATTCCTACCAGGTGAGGGCAATGCAGTACCATAATCCTCATATAAAAAGGATCATTCCGTATATTTGTTTGAGGAAGGATACAGGTTAATCTAGATGGATCAAAAGGTTTTAAAGTTCATGCAGACCCTTTCAATACCTGTACTAATTACAGTGCTTTTTCCACAAAGACGTGGATGGTGGTAACATTTATGCTAAGACAAAGACCGAAATAATTTCAGTAAATTCCATAATGTTAATAAAGCAAACAAGCTTAAACTCTCTGGAAAGCTGATTTTTTTTTTTTTAATTCACTTCCCTTTCACTATAGGAGAGAAACAAATAAGTCAAAGCAACTTTCCATTTCTTTGTATGTTCTGGGAGTAGGGCCTGGCCCTAGTACTCAAAGAGATGATCTCTTATTACCCTCCATTTTAAAAGACAGTACCCAAAGATAACAGTGTAGCACATTCCTCAAAACCACCTATAATAATTAAAGACATTTATCTATTATATCCAAGAATATATACAACTTACCCAGCGCCAAATTTGCTGAAATCCCTCTTAGATTGTAGAGTATACACAGTCAAACCAAAAAATACTGTAGTAGTCAGTATGAAAGCTTGCAGAATAATATATACATCATAGAAAGTAACTGTAAAATTAAAACACTGATTAACATGCATATAAAAATGCTCAATACAAAACAGCTTTTTCTAGCATTTTACAGAAATGCTTCGTTTTCTCCTGTACTTTATGCCAATAAAAACAATTAGAAAAGATTTCTTATCCATCCTTGACTACAAGGTACAGTGAAACCACACCCATAATGCAATTAACAGTCTCTAAAAAATTCATTCACACAAAATTGGAAGTCACACTGTTATCAAGTTAATGAAATTACTGGAGAGCTATTACGCCTGTAGCCAGTTTGGAGTTTTAGGGGTATGGCAGAGTGATTCTCACCCATCTCTGTCTCAGTCACAGTTTACCACCATCTGTGGTAATTGTCCATTATAGTTTAAATATCAATAGGGATGATTCTGGGTCTCCTGCCTGGCTGGGAATTCCTGGACAGTAGCAGCAGTTCCAGCAATCATCTGGTTAGTTATACTTGGTTTATCAGCCCAAATCAAGGAAACTGGGAAAGAAAAATACTAGGGCTGGCTGGGGTTGCCTACCATTCACTTACCCTGTAGAGGACAGAAACCAACCACTAACTGCATATCCAAATGTGTATTATCTTGGAGTATGTTATTTTGGGGTTTACTGAATATATGCCAAATTCCTTTCTGTAATTTTAGAATAACCATCCAGTCGATTATGGCTATTGTAATAAAGCTCCTTAACATTTTAATAAATTGCAGTTATAACCTATTGGAGGTTAACTGCTTTGAACCCAAAGCCATTTAAGTAATTTTTAATTTTCGGAGAGTGATTATTCATGTTCTTTCCATCTTTAAATGCTACACAATTGGAATTTCTCTGTTTATGCCGTTACAGGATTAGGAAGGTGAACATGGAAAAGATAAGACATGAAATCCATTTTGCTTCTTGTCAGTAACTTAAGTATACGATTAGGTTGAAAAGACATTGCAATTACTGAGGAAAATAATGTTCTCAGATTACCTCATCTATGTTTTTCTACCCCCAGTTCCAATAATCCTGAAATGAATCTCTCTCCTACATTCTTTATACATAATAGGGCCTGGAGAAGGGAGAGATGGATTTGAATACTTACTTTCTATGTTAAGAAGCTCAATCCTATTTATTATTTATTACTATTTATATAGATTCTTTTAACAAGAGATTACAGAAACATATAGCTTAAACAAAACTGGCATAGAAAGGTTAAAAAACTAATGACAAAATAGGAAGAGTTAAATACATTAACTATAAGGATAAACAACTTGCTGTTATGGAGAGTAATAATTAACTCTGACCTTTTTGGTACTCAAGGTTAACCATTTTGAGACACTGAGAATTTCTATTCTTAATTTACTGAAATTTTTTCCTTGAGGCATTATATAGGGTACATCAAGTAATTATAACAGACACGGCCTTCAAACACATATTTAAAATGAAATACAGAGCAGAAATTACCACTGTTTCTTGTAGTGCCACTTGATAAAATATGAGGATATAATATTAAAGCACAGTTCGGCACAGGCCAGTTAAAGGAGTTAAGCTCATACATATGATGAAAGTATGTGGCTCAAAACACATGTTCTCAGTTACTTGAGGATACGTTTAAATTATGGAAAAAATTAGCTATAGTTGTCTTATTTTTCTAAATGGGTAAACAAATGAAATACTGCTCTCCATTCCTTTTATTTTTCTTTTCCACTTCTTCTAAGCTCAGCTGAAATATGTAAAGGATAAATATCTGACTTTTGCTTATACTTTAGGAATTCTTCATCCTATGCTATATTTCTGAAATATGATATTCCATGTTAAACTTTAGCCCCAAATAACTTTTTACCTGAAAGATTTATCTACACTGAAAAGTTATTATAACATATAGAAATGCAATTACAGCTTACCAACAACTGCCACAGTCAGAGCTTCCAACAGCGTCTAATGAAAAGAAACTTAAATTAATGACAGTAAAAGGTATACTATCTCATGTACATTTTCTAATTTCTAGCAGCTTAATGTGTTCCCTTATGAATGATCTCATTTTAGCTTCAAAGCAGCCCTGTGAAGTATATGGGACAGTTAGTAAACCCACCATAATGAAAATGAGACCTCAATATATTGAATGAGAACATTTACATTCTAATTGTGATACTATGACTCTTTAAGTTCTAATCGCATATTTGTAACAGGAAGACTGTAAATATAGAACATTCTATTTTTCTTACTGTGTAATATAAATAAAAATACAATTGCAAATTATGTGCACATTTATAAAACCTCAATACCTCACACAAACATAGGAAGAATAAAATATTTAGGTAGTACTTTGGTGTGGGAGTCTTGAAAGTGTGTCCCAATATTCATTCTTTCTTCCCTAATAACAGAATTTTTACCTGGACACATGGCAGTTCAGATTAAACTGCATTTTTCCAGTCTCCTTTGCAGTTAGGTCTGACTACATAAGGATACTCTAGCCAATTTAATGTGACTAAGATAGGTATACAACTTCTGGATTGTGCTCTAAAAATAAAGAAAGACTTGCTCTCCCCTTCCTCTTCTCATTTGCTTGTATTAATAACTGGATGCTTTGTGGCTATAGGAGTGATCTATCTTATACCATGTGATCTGTCTTATACCACTCTAGGAATGCCTGGACCGTAGCAGAAGCGTGGGCCCTTGTCACCTTCACTAAATTGTCATTCAAATTTTTACATGAAGAGAAATAAACTATCTTGTTTAAGCCATTGTTATTTTGTCACTGTTTAAGCCATGTCAGAAGTAGCTGAACTAATATCCTAAATATAAGACCTGGGGATTCCAAGCCTTGTCCTCTAGCCTCTGTTTTCCCTTAATTACAGTATCTTTATTTTGTCTTATATCCTTACTCTAGATAGATCTTATCAACCATCTGATAGACCATATTACAAAGGCAAAGCTAGAAATAAAGGCAGTGGCTGGCTATATAATCATACTCCTGGTAGAAGCATCCACCCTACCTGATATCAAGAAACCATCAGCACCCGAGCAAAAATGGTATTAGAAATTGTACATAGACGTGGAGGCAATGGAACTGCTGTTACATTTTAATGCTTTTAGTAGTGCCAGCAAAATGGTATCAAGATGATAGAAATTTTTTTCTGGGCTGGGCGTGCTGGCTCACACCTGTAATCCCAGTACTGTGGGAGGCCGAGGCAGGTGGATTGCTTGAGTCCAGGAGTTTGAGACCAGCCTAGGTGACACAGCAAAACCCCGTCTCTACTAAAAGTACAAAAAAAATTAGCCAAGGATGGTGACATGTGCCTGTAGTCCCAGCTACTTAGGAGGCTGGGAGGTGGGAGGATCGCTTAACCCCAGGAAGCTGAGGTTGCAGTGAGCCAAGTTTGCGTCACTGCACTCCAGCCTGGGTGACAGAGAGAGACCTTGTCTCAAAAAAAAAGAAAAGAAAAGAAAAGAAATTTTGGGGGGGGGGGCAACATGATTATACTATATTCTTACTATTTGTGACAAGATTTTAGGAAAGAAATCATCCCATACACATTCAAGTATCTGAAGGAAACAGGATGGTATAAATAGGAGTAAAGATAAGACCTAGGAAAACATGATAATGCCCCTTTAAAACATATACACACGTGCTCCTCAAGTTACAATGGGGTTACATGCCAATACACCCCACTGTGAGTTGAAAATATCGTTAAGTCAAAAATGTAGCTCAGAGTGTTTTTGGTTAAAGAATCACAAATGCTTAAAGTCTGAAACCTCGTGGTTGCATATTGCTTTGACACCATCATAAAACTGAAAAATCTTAAGTTGAATGATTCTAAGTCAAGGACTATCTATCTGTCTGCCTGTCTATCTATCTATGTGCATGCATACACACACACGCACTCCTACTAGGGCAAGATAAGCTTCACCTCCTTTCTTACCTCGGTGGATCAGGACCAAAAAAACCCCTAATGTTAAAGGTCCCTGAGTAATTTGAGGAAATGTATTTTACACACTTATTTGTTAAACCATTTTTAGCTATGGGCATGATGAACAGATTTAATAATCAGTGACTATCTTGCCTATAAGCATTTGGTTGATGCTTTTCTAGTGGGACCTCTCCCTGCTGGGCAAAAGTTGACCCATACCATCTTCCCACATAGAAATCAGTCTTTCTGAGAGGAGGCTACATGTAGATGTGAAGAGGAATTCTACATGGCCTTTTTTTTTTTTTTATACTTCCTCTCTCTTGAGACATAGCTGACTAGGCCAGGAGTTGGCTCTGACCCAAGGCCTGGCAACCCATATACTGACTAACAGCCTACAATGTGACCTGTGCCAACAACCAAGTGTACCAGTCAGATTCTTTCTCTCTCCTTTCTTCCTTTTCCTTTCTTCCTCCCTCCCTCCTGCCCCCCTTCTTTCTTTTTAAGACAGGGTCTCACTCTGTCACTGAGGTTGGAGGGCAGTGGTGCAATCTCAACACGCTGCAACCTCCACCTCCTGGTTTAAGTGATCCTCCTGCCTCAGCCTCCAGAGTAGTGGGACTACAAGCATGTGCCATAACATCTGGCTTATTTTTCTATTTTTTGCAGAGACAAGGTCTCACTATGTTGCCTGGGCTGGTCTCGAACTACTGGACTCAAGCAATACGCCCGCCCCGGCCTCCCAAAGTGTGGGGATCACACAGGCGTGAGCCACCACGCCTGGACCAGATTCTTTCTGACCCAGGAATCTGAACTCAGAGATTAAAGCAATGGCAGTGGGAGCTAAAGTTAAATGACTCTATGGGGGCAAACGATGGGTCATATAAAAATTAAAGACAGAAAAAGGGAAAACAATGTATAAGGACAACTGAGGTAGAGAAGAGATGTAATAAAACGAGGGAGAGGAGAACACAAACTCTTGTCACTGAATTTCCTATGATATCATCATTTCTGGAACCTTCCTCCAGTTCTCCAGTTAATCTTCTTGAAGAGGATTTGGGTTGGTGGGTTCTCAAGTTCTTACATCCTTAAACTCCTTGTTACTTGCGATAACTTGAGTTAGGACTGACAATCTTGCAAACAAAAGAGCTTAAGATTTAAAAGAATAATCTTTCCTATTACTGAAACTTTCAAAGTCATCAGCTTTTCTTTATCATTTTAACACAAACTCACCAGAATTCACAAACGTTTTAGTTTAAAGCATTTTAATCTAATCAATAGCTTTTCCCACTCCTATCTGACTACAAGTATTCTTTGTTTGTTTGAGATGGGGTCTCACTCTGTCACCCAGGCTGGAGTTCAGTCACATGATCTCAGCTCACTGCAGCCTCCACCTCCCCCACCCCGTTCAAGTGATCCTCCCACCTCAGCCTCCTGAGTAGCTGGGACTACAGGTGTACACCATCATGCCCAGCTAATTTTTGTATTTTTTTGTAGACATGGGGTCTCACTACATTGTCCAGGCTGGTCTCAGACTCCTGGACTCCAGCAATCTGCCCACCTCAGCCTTCCAGAGTGCTGGGATTACAGGCATGAGCCACTGCGCCCACCCAAGTATTCTTAGTATTAGTTTGGAATGCTTTGAAGTAAATTTTTAAGGTTAGAATCTAGTCATACTGGATGAGAAGAGGCAAAATAATTTTTTAAACACATAACTTGAGGCTTAGCCCCTTATTCTGGTCATATTCTAAACTGAATTTTCATAAGTGGTAGTTTGGGTTTTAATTTTCACAAATATCTCAACACACATGACTTAAAGTTGGGTTCTCCCAACTATAATTTTGAAAGAAGTTACTAAAGCACATCATTTGAGCAAAATGGTTCCTTAAAAGACCAGAGTGGTAAGATAATAACACAGAAGAGTTAATAATAAAGAACTTAAATTTTATTAAATTAAAACCACAACATAATTTTTTTCCAAGAAAATAACAGAATATTAGCGGTAGAAGGTATCACAGGGATTTATCTACTTTAATATTCTCATTTTACATATGAAAAAAGTTAGGCACAGAAAGGCTAAATGCCTTGCCAAGTGTCACATAATCAGATAGCAGCAAAGCCAGGTCATCTGATTCCAATTCAGCATTTTTTCCACTACATAGTAATATTAATAGAAAAACTTTTGAAACTAATAAACTGTTAAAGGTTTTAAAAGACTATACAATTACAAGTAATTTCCTAAAGTACTCTAAAAAAACTCATTAATTTTGTTCTGCCATTGTTATATATGTATTATAAATGCATTTATTTAAAACTCAGGAATAATTGTTAAGGGAATAGAGAAAGTCAAAGTACTCACAAATCCAAAAAGTAGGTACAGGTTAAGGGGATACTTATGTCTGTTTAAAGTCAATGCAAAAATCAAACCCAGAGATCCGAGGGCAAACAGCAAAATTAAGGCAGGACTGAAAGACATAATATTAAGTGTTTCAACTTAAAAAAAATAGCATGAGCAGTATTATCCAATTTAATAAAATTTATCTATTGTATATGTTTATGAAAGTACAGGTAAAAAAAATCTGGAATGATCCACACCAAACTATCAAATTATTTTATATCTGGAAAATTTGAGGAGTACAAGGTAGAAAGGAGCCTCAGGACAAAGAAAAGAGCCCAAAATGAATGAGGGAAACTTTTCCTTTTTACCGTATAAACTTCTATAATATTTGAATAATGTTTGCAATTAGTACACTAATATTATACAATAAAGAAATTAAATAATAACTACTTTTTTAGGGTATTTGCCATATGGCTGTAATTTAAATTTAAGAATTATACCTCAAATAGTAAACTAATAGTTCAAGATCCCCCTTTGGTGGGGAGAAGGGACGACAGAAATTCTCTACTTCTATGAAAATATTCATTAGTTCCCCTTTCCTTTAATATAACGAAACTGTATCATGGAAATAATTATGATTCATCCCTGATTAAAGATTAGGGATGAATCATGCGGAGCTCTTTTGAAAACTTCTTGGTGAAATTATCCTAGTCTTGAGCCAAAAGCAAAATGAATGCACATTTATTTTTCAAATACTGTCTTAGGCTTTGAGCACAGGGAATATAGTCTAATAAAGTTTTTTAAAATTAAGATTTTTAAAAATGGCATGCAGAAAAAATTCTTAATACTATTCCAGGGGATGAGGGTTTAACCCTAAGAAACTGAAGCTAAAAAGTTCAGAGGTAAATACCATGTTGTGGAATATTTTTCTTCATCAAAAAAAAACTAATCAGGCTTATAAGAGTTAATGAACCTTTTTTACATTTTAACCTCAAAAGTTAATACAAAAAAAAGTGGATTTTGTTTATAATATGCCTTTTTGATCATATGCAATGTCTGAAAATGATTCATTATCATCTCATTACATTACCTCTCATGTACAAATGTCCGTATAGACTCAAAGTATAAAAAAACTGTTGAAGTCACTGTAGTTAAGAGAACTTGCAGAGAAAGAATGCTGTAGACTTTTCTTAGAAAGGCTAAAAGAGAAAACAAAATACATTACTATTTTCTTAAGCATTTATCATAGAACGGTAAAATCAAATTTCCTCTTTAAAAAATTGTTTCTTACATGTATTCTTTCCTAATTTTCATCCTAATAATGTAATATATAACTAAAACTAGACAAGAATACAAAGCTTCCAAAATAATTTTAAAATTGTATGAGATATCTAAAGCTCCCTACAAAAAGCATGAGCCTAAAAAAATTAGTGGGCCAGAATGTAAATGATTTCATCAAAATGAAAAATGTATTAAATGCCTAGTTGTACACAGCAGGATACAACATAGCAAAAGACTAAAAGCAGAACATTTTAAAAGAATGATTATATTTTGAATCTAAAAAGGAGAAATAGAAAGCATATAAACCTAAGTTATTTTATGTCTTAATTTCAAAAATAGTAAAAATGTTTCCCCCAAATGAAACTTATCCTGAAAAGGCAAGTAATATATAAACTTACTTTCACTCATCTATTATTATTTCTCATTTATAGCACCCCTGCCTCTAATTTCTATACAATAGAAAATCCTTACTTTCATAATATTTTGTTATCAATACCCAGAAATCACCTCTAAGGCTTAATGATTAAATGCTTATTATTAAAGTCTTCTGATACACAGTGAAACAAATAATACAATGAACTTCCAAGAACTCACTAGTATCTTCAGAAATAAAACATTAATAACAGTTCCCACCTTCTCTCTTCACACTTCCGGCTAACTACAAATCGTCTTTCAAGATCCAGCCTTTCTCAGTTCCCCATTCTGAATTAGATGTTTCTCCTTCATGTTCCTGGGGAACCCTAAACATACCACTAATCACTTTATAATTGATAAATCTACTTGTCCTTCACCCCCCTTACACTGTAAAGACCGAAAGCTCCCTAATAACCGGGAACAAGCCTAATTCATTTCCTTACTCCCACCACTCAGCCTAGTGGATGGCACTGAATAAACAGTCATTACATTTTATTTGCTTTTAAATAAATTTTTACTAAATTAATGAAGGGTGAATTTTACTAGTCAGAGAAGAGAAAAAGTATTATTCTGAAATGAAACAGAATAATGGTACCACTACTTAGAGAACTATGATTAGGCAGGCAATAAAAATCATGTTGAATGACTTTTACCCAACAAAAGAAAATGTGATGTTGTCTCTTGCCTATCATGGCAATGCTGGGTAGATGAGCATTAGATGGTGGATGTTCCTTTTGAAATACATTCCTACTAAAGACCTGGCTTTCCAAGGAAGGGTGAAGTCCTTTGATGGCATGTCAGCCAAATATCAAGTTAAAAAAAAATAAATAAAAATGGATCTTTCACAAGAATAAGGGAATTTTCATGAATACTAAGTATTTAATCATCAAAATGCCCAAATATTAAATCTTAATTTTTCCCTCTGGCACTCTTTCCAAAATCTAGAATGAGTTTTCCTAACGTCTTAAAACAAATTTTACTGGGCATATAATTTAACCAATGATTCATAAGAACACTGAGTGTCCATTGTATTTTGGCTTAGAGATAAACAGTTCTCAACTCCACAACAGATCTACGACTTACTTTCTTAAAAAGGCCCTCATGTCTGAATGCTTTGGGAAGTCATTTCTATCTTTTTCATAAAAGCAGGGTAAAGAATATTCTACTGGCATGGACAATATTATTTGGGCTATCTTTCTTCAAATTTAATTATTAAACCAAAGGTCAAGCCATTACACCTGCAAGGGATTTTTCTGGACTATGAGAAAAAAAAAAAATTGTATTCTTTACACTATAGCCTCCATGTCCTGGACTCAAACCATCCTCTAGCCTCAGCCTCCCAAGTAGCTGGGAATACAGGCCCACACCACCACACCAGGATGGGGTGTGTGTGTGTGTGTGTGTGTGTGTGAGAGAGAGAGAGAGAGAGAGAGAGAGACAGGGTCTCACTGTAGAGAGAGAGAGAGAGACAGGGTCTCACTCTGTCGCCTAGGCTTAAGTGCAGTGGTGTGATGATTCGCTGCAGCTCCAGTCTCCAGGGCTCAAGCAATTCTCCTAAACTCAGCCTGCCCAGTAGCTAGTACTACAGGCGCATGCCACTACGCCCAGCTAATTTTTTTGTATTTTTTGTAGAGATGGGGTTTCACCACGTTCCCAGGGTGGTCTTGAACCCCTGGGCTCAAGTGATCCACCCACTTTGGCCTCCCAAAGTGTTGGGATTATAGGCATGAGCCACCATGACTGGCCCTGGAATGTATTCTTTACTTCTCATACCCTATTAGGTACCTCATGTAACTCAAAGCCAATCCATATGATATGTATTCTCAAGCACTGAAAATCAGTGTTATTTCTTACCATTTTGTAAAACTGTTTTACAGTTCAAAACAATGTGCACATTAAGATCTAATGTTTATTTGTATATCTGTGTATGTACTCAAGTGCATACATAATAAAAGACTAGAATAATATACATCCAAGTGCTCGTATACCCTGCGCAGTATTACTAAGGATAATTTGCATATTCAGTTCTTTACTAATCTGTGTTTTTTAGATACTAGCAATATGTATTACTATTGCAATTCAAAACATTTTAAAGAAACTTGTGCTAAGCCTTTAAGTTCATACTAAAAAATTATCCTTAAGCAGATATTGCAGACCACAACTTTTTCTATACTCTAGTATCATAAGCCAAATCCCAGGCAAAAGCAGTATTGACACCCATTGTGAATAATATAAGTAGCAGCAAAGGACATGCATATACAGCTTTCAGGAAAATATAAAAGATTCAACATGAAAAGAATATTACTCAAATTTTCCAATTTTTGTTGAGTCCTCATTTCTTCCCTTCTATTTGACATCTCAAACTTAACATGGCCAAAATTGGAGCTCTTCATTTATCCATATTTGCTGTTCACCCAGTCTTCTCATCAACAACCAGCACCAACATCCTCAAAGCCAAAAACATAGAAGTCATCTTTGATTACCCCCTCCCTGTTCCCAATCTATCATCAACTACCGCAGTTCTACCTTTGAAAGTGCCATGTATCTGCCTCTTTTGGTCTCCTCTGTTACCTCCCTAGTCAAAGTGTGCCTAATCTCTCACCTGGACCACTGGAGGAACCTTCTAATTGGTCCCCATGCTTTCACTCTTGTCCCCCTATTTCTCCACATACTCTGTCAAACTGATATCTTCGTAAAGTAAACCATATCATGTGACTCTGCTTAAATACTTAAATAATCGTTTCACTTAAAATAAAATACAAAAGATTTTATAGGACCTACAAGATCCTACATGATGTAGAACCTTTCCAATCTCATCTCAGCACTCTCCCTCTTCCTCACCATGCTTTACCCACATTAGTTACCTTCCTGCTTTGGGGCCTTTGCACTTGCTGTTTCCTCTACTCAGAATGCCCTTATCCTTCTTTACATGAAGTGGTGGTTTAAGATAAGTCACAGTTCTCTGACACTCCCTTCAAGTGAGTCCTAACAAAAAGAATGATGCGAAAGTGGCAGGGTGCTACTTCTAAGACCGAGTCATAAAAGGCATTACGGCTTCCTCCTGCTGTTTCTTAGATCATTACCTCTGGGACAGTGTTTCTCAACCTTGTTTTCATTATTCCCCACGTAAGTAGCCTTCCAGGTATTTTTTCCTAATAGCCCCCTCAATAAAATTTTAATGCCACAAATTTATTATATATCTGTTGTACCATCACCCTTTGGAAGGATATATGCCATTATAAAATCTTAAGTTTTTTTAGATCTTCAGATCCCTCTAAAGAACCAACTCTCACCTAATGGGGTCAATAGCACCCCATTAAGAATCCATACTCAGGGAAGGCCAGCTATGTTGTGAGCAAACTCATGGAGCCCTATGGAAAAACACATGTGAGAGGAAAGTAAGGTCTCCTGCCAACAGCCAGTGAGAAATCAGGGACTCCTATAAATAGCCCTGTGAGTAGCCTGTCTGGAAGCACATCCTTCATCCCCAGTCAAGCCTCCAGACGACCAGCACTAGCCAGTATCTTGACCACAACCTAGGACAAACTCTAAACTAAAACCACCCAGATTATTAACTCTCAGAAACTAAGATGATGTTTATTATTTTAAAGCACTAAGGTTTAGGGTAATTTGTGACACAAACAGAATTAATATATATCTTGGTACTTGGAAGTGGGGTGCTGCCATACCAAACACCTAAAATATGGGAGACAGCCTTTGGAATCAGGTAATAGATGGAAGCTGGCAGATCGGTGAGATGAAGGCTAAAAGAGCCTTGAAGAAACTGTTTGTAGAAAGTTAATGCGTTTGAGGCTGCTGCAGGTGACGGCTTAAAGGCAAGTGGGTAAAATTTTGTGCAAACTGGAGGAAAGAGAATGCTTATTATATATTCAGGAAAAGTTGAGCAACAGTGTTAGCTATGTTAACATCAAAAGTAGAAAATGTGCTTAATCAAGTGGGTGATCAAACTAAGGAGACTTCTAGAGTGTTGAAGGTACCTGCTGGCTTCTTGTTGCTTATACTAAAATGTAAGAGAAGAGATACACGGCTAAAGGAAGAACTGTTAAAACAAAAAGATGGGCCAGGCGCCGTGGCTCACGCCTCTAATCCCAGCACTTTGGGAGGCCGAGGCAGGCGCAACATGAGGTCAGGAGATCAAGACCATCCTGGCTAACACAGTGAAACCCCATCTCTACTAAAAATACAAAAATTAGCCGAGCGTGGTGGCGGGCGCCTGTAGTCCCAGCTACTCAGGAGGCTGAGGCAGGAAAATGGCATCAACCTGGGAGGCGGAGCTTGCAGTGAGCCAAAGAGATTGCACCACTGCACTCTGCACTCCAGCCTGGGCAACAGAGCAAGACTCCGTCTCAAAAAAAAGATGAAAGCCTTCTGACTCAGGGACATCAAAAAAATACATAAAGAGCATAATTGTAAAATCCTTAGTTAAGACCTCACAAATATCCAAAACTGTGCCTCAAAAAAAAAAAAAAAAAAAAAACAACAACAACAAAAAAAAACATTCAGGCCAGGTGCGGTGGCTCACACCTGTAATCCCAGCACTTTGGGAGGCCAAGGCAGGTGGATCACAAGGTCAGGAGTACAAGACCATCCTGGTCAACATGGTGGAACCCTGTCTCTACTAAAAATACAAAAATTAGCTGGGCGTGGTGGCATGTGCCTGTAATCCCAGCTACTCAGGAGGCTAAGGCAGGAGAATCGCTTGAACCAGGGAGACGGAAGGAGTCGGAGGTTGCAGTGAGCCGAGATCACACCACTGCACTGCAGCCTGGTGACACAGCAAGACTGTCTCAAAAAAACAAAACAAAACAAAACAAAACAAAAACACCTTCAAACAATAGGACAATAGGGCTTTTGAGAAACTTAAGGAAGTTTTCACTGAGCAGTCTCAGCCAAAGTTCATGCTAAGACATTTTTGGGTGTGGCTTTTATTATTGAATGGAATGAAACCCAGTTAAGAATCACAAGACACCTACAAAGTTTTCTGAAGAATTACATTGGCAAAAATACCACCTCATATTATCCACCACTGGATGTTGAGTATGGCAGTACAGATCATTTGTCTTTTTAGTTTAAAAATATTTGAGGGGAGCTGTACTTAAGGAACTACACCTAGGGAGCTACACCTAGTGAGCTTCATCAACAACTGGGGTTAATTTAGATGATGAGATTCTGGACTTTGAGATGATGCTATACTGGGGTATTATGCAGGATCTTAATTTGCATATGGAAGACAGATAAGTAATTTGTGACCAGAGGGAAGACTGTGGTAGTTTAAAATATGGCTACAGATTATTTGGCACTAGCTTCAAAAGGTGGAACCTAAATCCCCTCCCCTTGAGAATGGACTGGACTTAGTGACTTGCTTCTGATTAATAGAATAAGGAAGATGTAATGATTTGTATGATTCCATGACTAGGTCATAAAAGTCACTGAGGCTTCCTCCTTGCTCTCCCCTGGATTGCTTGCTCCGGAGGAAGTCAGCTGCCATGTCATGAGAACACTCAAGCAGCCCTGTAGGAGAGGTTCATGTGGCAAGGAACTGACGCCTCCAGTCAATAGCTATGGGAATGAAATTTCCCAAAAGCAGATCCTCTAGCCCAGTCAAGCCTTCATGTGACTGCAGTCCTGGCCAATCATCTTGACTGGAGCCTCATGAGAGACCCTTAGTCAGAACTACCTGGGTAAGACCCTCCCAAATTCTTGACACTCAGAAATTGTGTAATAAATACTTGCTATGTTAAGCTACTAAATTTGGGGGCAATTTGTTACAAAGCAATAGATAGCTAATCTGCCTGGCTAGCTCCTTCTCATATAATCCACCTGCCATCTCCCTTAAGAGTTCTTCCTCTGGCCATTCCTTAACTAAAATAGCTGCCACCCTAAACGCTAGTTTCTACTCACACCTGTTTCTTTTCTTCAGCGCTAGGGGGTTATTTGCTTACCTCTTTAGGGTCTGTCTTTCCTACTGCCTCATCCAAATGACAACTCTGGAGGTCTGAGACACTGTCTGTCTGGTCACCACTAGATCCCTAACATCTAAGACAAAGCCTAGTCAAGTTTTGTAAATAAAGGAAAATGCTCACCTTCACTCACATAGCTAAAAGAAATGGAAATTAACACATGATTACATTTTTACCTACCAGAAGAGTCAGCAAAGTACGGCCCATGGGCCAAAGCCAGCCCATTACCTGGGTTTGTAACTGAAGTTTTACTGGGACACAATCGCACTCACTCACTTATGTATCCTCTACAACTGCTTTTGCACAATGGCAGAGTTGAGCTGGAACAGAGATCTTATGGCCCAGAAAGCTGAATATATTTCTTATTTGGCCCTTTGTAGACAATGTTCACCATCCTTGATCTACGAGATTGCCAGAGATGAAAAAGTCTGATGATATTCAGTGTGGGTGAGGGTGCAGAAGGTATCCCCATATATTGTTTGCTGAAGGTACAATCTCTCTAGAGAACTGATCAATCAAATTTAAAATGCACATACTCTTTTGCCTCATTTCACTTCCAAAAATTTATAGTAAAGTCATAATGGAGAAATTTACAAAGATATAGAAGGATGTTCCCTGAGGCACTATTTGAAGGAATAAAAAAAAGGGTAACAACCATCAAGTGGGGATGGTTACATAAATTATGGTATATACATACTATGAAACTATGAAAGACTACTGCAGAATAAACTAGCTTAACAGACTATATCATATATATATTACAATACACTATATATACTAGTTTAATCAGCACTGTAAAAGTGCTCGAGACTATACTCAGAAATTCATTCTCACATCATTTTTTTTTTAATTAAAAAGTAAACTTTAATGTCGAAAATGCAAACTTGGGGAGGCAGAAAGATCACACACAAGGCTGTCACCTCACACTTGGGTTGCACAGCAGCCGGGCAGAGGTGCTCATCACTTCCCAGACAGGGTGACAGCCGGGCAGAGGCCCACCTCACATCCCAGTCAATTGGGTGGCCAGGCAGAGGAACTCCTCACTTCCCAGACGGGCGGTGGCCGGGCAGAGGCGCTCATCACTTGCCAGACGGGGCGGCAGCCAAGCAGAGGCAGCACCTCACTTCCCAGACGGGCGGTGGCCCGGCAGAGGCGCTCATCACTTCCCAGACAAGGCGGTGGCCGGGCAGAGGCACTCATCACTTTCCAGACGGGGCGGTGGCTGGGGCAGAGGCGCTCATCACTTCCCAGACCGGTGGCAGCCGGGTAGAGGCGCTCATCACTTCCCAGACCGGTGGCAGCCGGGCAGAGGCGCTCATCACTTCCCAGACGGGGCAGTGGCTGGGGCAGAGGCGCTCCTCACTTCCCAGACAAGGCGGTGGCCGGGCAGAGGCACTCATCACTTTCCAGACGGGGCGGTGGCTGGGGCAGAGGCGCTCATCACTTCCCAGACCGGTGGCAGCCGGGTAGAGGCGCTCATCACTTCCCAGACCGGTGGCAGCCGGGCAGAGGCGCTCATCACTTCCCAGACGGGGCAGTGGCCGGGCAGAGGCGCTCATCACTTCCCATACCGGTGGCAGCCGGGTAGAGGCGCTCCTCGCTTCCCAGACAGGGCGGTGGCCGGGCAGAGGCGCTCATCACTTCCCAGATGATGCCGGGGCTGGGCAAAGGCGCTCACTTCCCAGACAGGCCGGCGACCGGGCAGAGGCGCTCCTCACATCCCAGTCAGCTGGGCGGCCAGGCAGAGGAACTCCTCACTTCCCAGACAGGGCCGCCGCCGGAGGGAGGGACTCCTCACTTCCCAGACAAGGCGGCGGCCGGGCAGAGGCGCTCATCACTTCCCAGATGATGCCGGGGCTGGGCAAAGGCGCTCACTTCCCAGACAGGCCGGCGACCGGGCAGAGGCGCTCCTCACATCCCAGTCAGTTGGGCGGCCAGGCAGAGGAACTCTTCACTTCCCAGACAGGGCAGCAGCCAGGCAGATGGGCGCCGCACTTCCCAGAGAGGTCGGCGGCCAGGCAGAGGCCTCCTCACTTCCCAGAGGGGTCTTCTCACAAAATTTTTTTGTAGCCTCATAATTTGTTGTTTTCCACCAGTGAACCTTGACATTTTAGATGTATATTATTCAAAAAGTATCTTTCAGAAAATATACACATTATTATGGGTGCAGCACAGCAACATGGCACAAGTATACATATGTAACAAACCTGCACGTTATGCACATGTACCCTACAACTTAAAGTATAATAATAATAAATAAATTAAAAAAAAAAAAAAAAGAAAATATACACATTACAAGCAGCTAGTTTTTGTTTGTTTCTTTTTTGTTTTTTTGAGTCAGGGACTCGCTCTGTCGCCCAGGGTGGAGTGCAGTGGTGTGATCTGGGCTCACTGCAACCTCCGCCTCCCAGGTTCAAGTGATTCTCCTGTCTCAGCCTTCTGAGTAGCTGGGATGACAGGCACACGCCACCACACTTGGCTAATTTTTTGTATTTTAGTAGAGACAGGGTTTCACTGTGTTGCGTAGGCTAGTCTCGAACTCCTGAGCTCAGGCAATCTGCTAGCCTTAGCCTCCCAAAGTGCTAGAATTATAGGCGTGAGCCACTGCACCGAGCCACTTTATTTATTTATTTATTTTGGCAGAGCATTTTTAACCTTTTAAGTAGTAACGCACCAAAGACAAATGAGAACCACTTATTTAGTACCGGTGTAGTCAGCTTAAGTTACCAACCTAGTGATAAGAACTCCTAAATAAAATGCTCCTGCATAATTTAAATATTTATGGTGAACAAATGCTGAGTATCTGGTATTGCAATCAGCTCTGTTATAGTGACGTGAGGGATGTAGAAGCAAATCAAGAATAAAATTAATTCTTTCCTTAAAACAGTCTATAGGCCAAGTGCATTAGCTCATGCCTGTAATCACAGCACTTTGGGAGGCCAACACTGGAGGAGTATTTAAAATGAAATAATTGCCTGACCCTTAAAACCACTTGGTATAGTTGGAAGAGCAGCAATTATGCCTCTTTTACAGATAAGGAATCTAAGAATCAGAAAGGCAAAGTAACCTGCCTCTCTACATTGCTGTCAACCAGGACTGTGTTTAATTTTCAGACCCTTAAATCCAGGGCTCTTTCTACCACACTGTACTATTCCCCAACATCACTAAAAAAAGGCCATTCTTCTCACTATACCGTATGGCATGTCATTCTCACCTTTCCATGCCTCATCACAAATTCTGTCTCCCCCATCTCCACCCCGTGAATTCCCTTCACAAACAGTAGATCTCTCTCATCTGCAGTTCTGCTTTTCAAGGTTTCAGTTACCCATGGTCAACTACAGTCTGGAAATATCACCTACAATAAGATATCTTGAGAGAGAGAGAGACACCACTTCATATAACTTTTATTATAGTATATTGTTATATTTGTTCTATCTTATTAATAGCTATTGTATTAACACAATATGGAATGTATCTGCCACACATAAAGAGGGACTACTGTATGCAAACTCAGTCCTCCACTGGGATTTCACTTCCTCTTATAGCTCTCCTAGATTATTCCAGTTCACACTGTAAAAGTGATTATATGTCATACCCAACTAAATCAGAGCTGAGGAGCTGAGGGAAAACTCATTCAGGGTGAATAGCACAGTTTTACCTAGCAGCTGCTGAAACAACCTGCTGTGACTATCAAAATAGTTGTTTGCCAGTTCCCAAATGCTTCTCTAGTGCCAATGAAGGTTCTTGCAAAGCAATACGTAATATTGTTCTTTCTAATAAAATCCCCAACCTTCTCTTTGTTCCTCAGACCACCCCGATCTGTATGTATACCCCAAGTGGCAATTTTGTTATTCCCAAACAAAGTGTTTAATTTATCTCTTTATTTTATTTTGTCTTCAACAACACACTCTTGATTCCTTCCCCAAACACCCTCCAAACTTGGTACTTTAGAATTTAATTAAGCTGCTAGCATAGATTAGTTTGGCTAGTGGCCAACCTAACTAATGCCTTAAGAACAGTAACTGTGACTTCCAAAACTTTTATTTACCTCACTGTCTTTACATACATTAGAAAGGAGTTGTCCAAAAAATATTTTTATGTATTAAATGTTATGTTAATGGTTCAAATGTTTCCTTAATGGCAGTCCCTTGAGTCACCAAGGCCTCTCTAATGAATGCCTTCTATTCACACACCTGATACCACCTCTAGTCATTTAATTTGCTGCAGTGGCTGCCATATTCTATCCCTGTCCTACCCTGAAGTAACCTACTTTGGGTAGATTTAATGCAATCCTTATCAAAATCCCAATGGCATCTTTCACAGAAATAGAAAGTCCATTCTAAAATTTATATGGAATGTCCCAAATTGCCAAAACAATATTTAAAAAGAACAACAAAGCTGGAGATCTCACATTCCTGATTTCAAAACTTATTATTACATAAGCCACAGTAATCAAAACAGTGTGGTAATAGCATAAAGACAGAGACATATAGACCAATGGAATACAACACAGCTCCAAGAATAAATCCTGGTATATATGATCCTTTTTTTTTTTTTTTTTTTTTTTGGAGACACGGTCTCACTCTGTTGCCTAGGCTGGAGTGCAGTGGCACAATCACAGCTTGCTGCAGCCTCAACCTCCCACGCTCAGGTGATTCTCCCATCTTGGCCTCCCAAGGTGTTAGGATTACAGGTGTGAGCCACTGCACCCAACCTTGTGAATCTTCTTTAGTAGGGTATGTGTTCAAGTCTTTTGCCTGTATTTTAATCAGGCTATTTGTCTTCTTATTGTTGAGTTTTAAGAGTTATTTTGTATATTTTGGGTAACAGTCCTTTATTAGATATTTCTTTTGCAAATATTTTCTCCCAGTATGTAGTCTATCTTATTCTCTTGACTTTCTTCACTTTAAAATCAGGTTGTTTTTTGTTATTGAATGGTAGGATTTCCTTATGTATTCTGGATATTGGCCCCTTATAGGATATATGATTTGCAAATATTTTCACCCATTTTATAGGCCTTTTCACTCTGTTGTGTTCTTTGATAAACAGAAGTCTTAAATTTCAAACGTACCACTCTGGTACAGAATGTTATTAGTGCAGGAGGCTTGGGGAAAAGCAGAAAGGGTACATAAGAACTCTGTTCCTTCTGCTAAATTTTGCTATGAACCTAAAATTGCTTTAAAAAAATTTATTGGGCAAAGGACTTGAATAACATTTCTCTAAGGAAAATGCATAAATGCCCCACAAGCATATTTTTAAAATGTGCAACATCATTAAATCATTAGAGAAATGCAAATCAAAACCAAAGGGACATATCACCTCACACTCATCTGATGGCTACTTTCATTTTAAAAAAGAAAGAAAAGAACAGAATGTGTTGGCAAAGATGTAGAAAAAGGTGAACCCTTGTGCACTGTTGCTGAGAATGTAAAATGATGTAGCCCCCATCAAAAACAGTATGGCAGTTCCTTAAATAATTAAAAATAGAACTACCACACAATCCAGCGATTCCACTTCTGGGTATATATTCCAAAGAATTAAAGCAGAGTCTTGAAGAGGTATGTGCACACCTATATTCACGACAACACTATTCAAAACAGTCAAGAGGTAGAAGCAACACAAATATCCATCAATGGATGAATAAACAAACTTTGGTATATACATACAAAGTAATATTATTGTCTTAAAAAGAAAATTGTGCAGCCAGGTGCAGTGGCTCATGCCTGTAATCCCAGCACTTTGTGAGGCTGAGGTGGGAGGATCGCTTGAGTCCAGGAATTCAAGATTGGCCTGGGCAACATGGAGAAACCCGCCTCTACCAAAAATACAAAACAATTAGCCAGGCATGGTGACCTGCGTTAGTAATGCCAACTACTTAAGAGACTGAAGTGGGAGGATCACCTGAGCCCAGAAGGTAGAGGCTGCAGTGAGCAGTGATCTCGCCACTGCACTCCAGCCTGGGTGGCAAAGTGAGACCCTGTCTCAAAAAAAAAAAAGGAAATTCTAACATATGCCACAACATGGATGTATTTGAAGACATTATGATAATTGAAATAAGCCAATCACAAAAAAACAAATACTGATCGTATCAGAGAAGCCAAATTTACAAAGGGAGAAAGTGAAATGGTGGTTCCAGGGACTAGGGGAAGGAAGCAATGGAGAGTTAATAGGTACAGAGTTTCAGTTTTGCAAGATTAAAAAGTTCTGGATATTCGATGGTGTATAAGTTTAGTCTAAAGTTATCCCTTTAAGTTCGGCCTAGGGGTTCTCGGTATATAGTGAACTATAACCTAACTGAATGTGTAAACAAGCTGTAACCTACGCTTGAACCAATCACTGAGTTTCAGCCAACCAAAGACGGCCAAGTGTTCAAACCATGTTCAAATAGGGCAAAAGCCAGGCTGTAACCAATCAACTGTTTCTGTACCTCACTTCCATTTTCTGTACATCACTTTACTTTCTCTCTCCATAAATTTTCTCCCACCAAGGGGCAGCACTGGTCACTCTGAACCTATTCTGGTTCCGGGACCTGCCCAATTCACAAATCATTCTGTGCTTAAACTCCGTTAGATTTAATGTGTCTAAAGCTTTTAACAGTGCACAACCATGTGAATAACTTAACACTACTGAACTGTACACTTAAAAATAGTTAAGATGGTAAATTTTATGTTACCTGTATTTTACCACAATTTTTTTTAAAAAAGCTGAATTCACTTGCAAAAATAATTTCAAAATTCAATTCCAAAAATATAAATGCTAGGCACCAAGATTCTTGGTGCATCAGAACTATCTTCATCCTTCCTTTTCCAGAACAAGTTCTAGGCACCAAGATTCTTAGCACATCAGAACTATCTTCATCTTTCCTTTTCCAGAACAAGTTCCAGCTGCCTAGACAGGCTGAAAGTCTGGGGCAGTTTCGGTGATCAAATGGCCAAACTAGAGCAGACAATGGCTTCCACGTAGATGAAGCTAAGGATTTTAAATTCAAAAATTTCTGCCCATTGGCTACTACGTAATAACTTAAAACATTGATACTGACTTAGGAAGCTTCTGTGTTCAGCAACTTCCTCAATAATACTCAGAAAGACCTGTTGCATTCTGGGCCCTGCGGACAGGAAATAGTGCCGTCAGGGAGCTTACAGCCTAGCATAGGACGGTAAATATAAACATGTAACGCGGCACCCCACAGAACAAAAGCATTAGGCCGCTGATTCCACTCGTGTGTACGTCACAGTGATCAACTGACTCATTTCCATCACGTTTCTTTTCACTTCAAGATGCCAAATTAAGGCTGCGGCGGTTTCCATCCGTCCCTTCCTACACCGCGGCGCCCGCTGGGGATCCGAGGCGCACAGAGGGGAGCTGCAAGTCTTCTGGGCCTGGGCCCTCCTACACCCGCTAGGAGGGGAGGGAGGGCCTCTCCCGACTCCCGGAGGAGGGCGCCAGTCCTCCGGTTCCCGGAGAAAGAGGGCAGGGAGCTCAGCCCTCTTTCTCCTGAGTCCCAGGAGACGGCCGCTGTCCCTCTGAAGCCGGAAGTCGGCTTCTAAAGACCGAGCATTGCGGACAAGCGGCTGGGAGGCACTGGAGAGGGGACAACGTACCCATTCGGATGTGCACGCTGGCGGAGGCCACGCTGCTGCCATAGTTGAAGTCGTCCTCGATCGAGGAGCAAGGGTACCGGGAGTCGGGGTCAGCCATGACGGCAACAGCACCCCTACCCGCCCTGGCCGAGCAACCGCAACCGCCTCCTATCCTCTTCCGCGAAGAAGAGCCCAGCCCCAACAAGTCGAGCGGCGTCGGCGGGCGAATCCCGAGCGAGTCGATTTTCTCGCCTCAAAAATTCCAGCTGGGCGGAGAAAGCGGGGATGGCTCCGAGTTAGGATGGAAGAGAAAATGGTTTACATTCCCGGCGTCATCTGAAGTGAAACTTTTCTCAGATTGTTCTCAACAAACTTTTTAAGTCCTCTCACCTGGAGAGTTGCTAGTGATAGAACCCATGTCCCAGTCACCCATCCACTCAACAAATACCCATCTCATTCATCCACTCTTTCAATAATCACACCGAGGATGCGTTTTTACCATTATTTTAAAATAATAATATATATTTATTGGGCACTTTCTATAAACTAGGCTTTCTGAATGAAGTAATATTTAATCCTGAAAGGCAAGTAGGGGCCAACCAGAGAAAGAGCAGTAATGTAGGCTGGTCCTCAAGCGACCAACCTCTGCAAAGAGGGAGATGGTGAAGCTCAGCTGGTGTAGGGGACAAGTGGCAAAGAATGAGGCTGGAGAGATAGAGATAAGCAAAGGCCAGATCATCCTATGCCAGAAGTAGAATACATTGAAGAGGGCCGTGACCAAAGGCAGAGAAAAGGGGATAAAGTTTTATTACTCTTAAGAGAGAGATGATGGTGGCAAATACAATGAATTAGAGTGAGTATTCATGATATTGTTGTCATTCCAATATAAATAGGTGTAGACATACCCAGAGTAGTGTCATCCTAGGGTCCCTTGGAATTGTTTTGGTGAGTTTACTTTGAGCTACCCAAATTGCCCAGTCCTCACCTTAACCACAACACCCGAACACTTAGCAAGTGGAATTCAGAACAGTTGTGGAACAGTGTATTCTGAAACTAAATCCTTAAACTTGAAGTCCTCAGAAGGCTTTGCCAAAATAACTAACCTCACTTCCATAATGACAAGAAAAACAAAACAAAAATAAAACTTTATCTTTTATGATTTTACATTTTACAAGCACATCATTTTAATTTGTTTTTGTTGGTTTGTTTTGAGATAGAGTCTCAGTCTGTCACCCAGGCTGGAGTGCAGTGGCGCTATCTAGGCTCACAGCAGCCTGGACCTCCTGAGGTCAGGTGACCACACCCGAGTAATTTTTTGTGTTTTTTGTAGTGACGGAATTTCGCCATGTTGCCCATACTGGTCTCGAACTTGGGCTCAGGTGATCCCCCCACCTCGGCCTCCCAAAGTGCTGAGATTATAGATATGAGCCACTGTGTCCAGCCCCTCATTTTAGTTTATTGAATGGATAGGTGAGTGGGATATGGCCTCTATCACTTTAGTCACTCTCCAGGTGAGAGGACTTAAAACGCTTGTTGAGAAAAATCTGAGATAAGTTTCACTTCAGATGACACTGGGAATGTAATCCGTTTTCTCTCCCATCCTAACCTGAAGCCATCCCCTCTTTCTCTGCCCTGCCATAATAATGGAATTTTTTTATAGAAGACAAACTGGAGCTACATTGGGAACTCACCTTTGTATTGACTAAAAACAGCATCAGCAAAGTTTGATCCTCTACCTCTTACCAATTACAAAAAAAATAAATTCCAGATAGATTGTGGATCTAAATGTGAAAGGCAAAACAATAAAACTTAAAGAAAATGATACAGGAGAATATGATTTGGAGGAAGGCAAAGGTTTCTGAAACCAGATACAAAATAGCACTTAACTTCAAAGGAAAAGATTGACAAATTAAATTATATTAAAATTAGGAATTTCTAGTAATCAAAATATACCATAAGAGAGTGAAAAGGAAGCCATAGAGTAGTAGAAGATATCTGCTATACATATAACCTACATAAGGCTTCTTTTCAGAATATGAAAACAATTGTTACAAATCCAGACCAAAAAAAGAGTCAATAGAAAAATAGACAAAAGATTGGAACAGGAACCTAACACACACACACACGCACACACACACATAGCCAAGTGGCTAATAAATATATGAAAGGTTGATCAGAGAAATGTAAATAAATGCCAAAATGAGATATCTCTAAGCACCCACCAAATGATTAAAATTAAGAGGTTGATAATATCAAGCGTTGGCAAGACTGGATTATCTAGAACTCAAATAAGAGCTGACTTAAAAGGTGTGCAACCTATGCTATTGCACAGAGCCCTGGACTCAGAAGGACCCTGCACTTGGTTTAATGCTCAGCTGTCACCATTTTGAAATACTTAATAATTTTGCCTTCGAACATGTGTTTTGTAAGTGAAGTCTGAAAGTACAATGGAATATGAACATGAATAGAAGAGGTATGCACAATGTGGATGTCCACTGTTTCCTGCCAATCATTTGCATTTAATCATTTATCATGCCCCATGAGCACAGAATTCTGTTAGACCTGCAATGCATGGGAGTTAAGCTAGACTCAAAGCTAGTAAAAGATAAGCATGTCACACCTGCAACTTAGTAAAGGGAAGAGAAGAGAAGGCACTGACAGCCCCAAGAGGCCTAGCTTTCCTTACTGACAAGAACTTACTTTGAATGCAGAAGGAAAGCAATGCCTTTTTTTTTTTTTTTTTTTTTTTTTTTTTTTTTTGAGACGGAGTCCTGCTCTGTCACCAAGGCCGGAGTGCAGTGGCCAGATCTCAGCTCACTGCAAGCTCCGCCTCCCGGGTTGCCATTCTCCTGCCTCAGCCTCCCCAGTAGCTGGGACTACAGGAGCCCACCACCTCCCCTGGCTAGTTTTTTGTATTTTGTTAGTAGAGATGGGGTTTCACCGCGTTAGCCAGGATGGTCTCGATCTCCTGGCCTCGTGATCCACCCATCTCGGCCTCCCAAAGTGCTGGGATTATAGGCTTGAGCCACCGCGCCCGGCCAGCAATGACGTTTTAAGAAACATGAATGACCAAGGAATCTTTGCACATCTTTTTTTTTCTTTTTCTTTTTTTTTCTGTAATACGGTCTTGTTCTGTCACCCAAGTTGGAGGGCAGTGGTGCAATCATAGCTCACTGCAGCCTCAAACTCCTGGGCTCAATGGCTCCCCCCATCTTAGCCTCCTACTACAGATGCATGCCACCATGCCCAACTCATTTTTTTTTTTTTTTTTTTTGAAACGGAGTTTCCCTCTTGTTGCCCAGACTGGAGTGGAATGGCGCAGGTCTCAGCTCACTGCGACCTCTGCCTCCTGGGTTCAAGTGATTCTACTGCCTCTGCCTCCCAAGTAGCTGGGATTACAGGCATCAACCACTACGCCCAGCTAACTTTTTTGTATTTTTTGTAGAGATGGGGTTTCACCATGTTGGCCAGGCGGTCTCAAGTTCCTGACCACAGGTGATCCGCCCACCTCGGCCTCCCAAATGCTGGGATTATAGACGTGAGCGACCGTGCCCTAATTTTTTAAATTTTTTGAGACAGTGTCTTTCTGTGTTTCCCAGGCTGGTCTTGAGCTCCTGGCCTCAAGCAATCCTCCAGCCTTGGCCTCCCAAAGCGCTGGGATTACAGGCTGTCACATTCTTTTTTTATCTTTTTTTTTTTTTTTTTGAGACAGAATCTTACTCTGTTGCCAGGCTGGAGTGCAGTGGCGCGATCTCAGCTCACTGCAACCTCCGCCTCCTGGGTTCAAGCGATTCCTCTGCCTCAGCCTCCCGAATAGCTGGGACTACAGGCACCCGCTACCATGCCCGGCTAATTTTTTTGTATTTTAGTAGAGACGGGGTTTCACCATATTGGCCAGGATGGTCTCGATCTCCTGACCTCGTTATCCACCCGCCTCGGCTCCCAAAGTGCTGGGATTACAGGCGTGAGCCACCGCACCCGGCCCACATCACTTTTTACTTGTGTGCTTTCCCTGTAAATGTCAACCGCTTACACTCAAAATGAAGACACAGAAGGAAAAGGAAAAATATGGCAATCATAGTTCCTTTTCTTTTCAGGCTATCCTTTGCAATAAGCTAAAGTTAGAGAGTGTTGCTATAGTTTGCATGTATCAGGAAGTGAAATAAAAATAATTGATTTAGTTTTGTGTGACTTTTCCACAGTTCTTATAAGAATGAAATAAATACGTACAAGCCATGAAACACAAATTGTGTCATTTTGGTGATTCCACATATGCATTAACCCCCCTTTTAAATTTGTATTTAAAACTAGCATTGCAAAATATAAAGATCAATGGCAAAATTTGTGCTAATAATTTTAAATGATTTTTTATTTACTACATTAAATAGAAAGTAAAAAGCATCATGGCAAGTCAAGAGATTGCAAAAGAAATGAAAAAGCTTTATATTTAAGTATCTTTAATAGGGCTTTTTCCTGCTTTTTAAACAAGAGGTCCAACATTTTTACTTCTTGCTGAGCCCGACAAATTATGCAGATGAAGCAATTCCTTTGGAAAATTGGCAGTATCTACCAAAGTTGAACATACACTGCAAGTTCTATGACTTGGCAGTTCTACTCCTAAATAAAGTATATGTTCAACAGAAATGCATGCACATGTTTACAAAAGACATAACCAAGAATATACATAGCCAAGTTATTCTTAATAGCCAAAAACTAGAAACAACTCAAATTGTCCACTATTGGAAAAAATGAATAAATTATAGTATATTCATATAATCACATACCCTATATAATTAAAATGAACAAATTGACATGTTCATGGGATGTAGCTTACAAACATAGTGCTAAGCAAAAGAAATCAAATGTAAAGAATATATAGAATAACATAAAGAATAATGTAAAGCTGAAAAGCAAACAAAAGTAATCTGTGGTCTTACACATCAGGAAATTGTTTATCTTTGGGGAGGAGGAAGGGATAATCATAGGGAGAAGGAACTTAGAAGGAATTCCAGGATTCCAGTAATGTTCTGTTTCCTGGCTGATTACATATGTTCACTTATTGATAATGAGGCAAGCTATTTATACTTAGGATTTGTGTGTATTTTATACTTAAATTTGTATATTATACTTAAATTTTAAAAATTGTCATAGAAAAGTGAAAAATTATTTGCTCCCTCTCAGTTTAGATAAGAAAGCTATCTTATGACAATAAAGCATTTACTTATAGACATGAAATCCAATAACTCAGTAATCTAATGCTTCTCTATTTATTTTAAAGCTACAATTTCAAGGAAAGTGCTTTGTAAATAAAATCACTAATCTAAAGGAAATTTTATTGATTTTTAAAGACCTATCTGCATGCTTCCTCTTCCCTCTAACCATCTCTTCATCATTCTCACCTCCTTTTCACCTGTGTTTGCTCTACAAACCCCAAGCTAAAACATCTTCTGGACTATTCTCAAACTACAATTCTGTCCTTATTTCTGGATTGCCTAGAAAACACAAAACATTTTTGTTTTTGGCTTTTGGATAATAACCTACATTCAACATTAAAGGTCGTGGAGATATAAGTTGCAATTATCTTTAAAATTGTTTTATCTTTAAAATTGTATTTACAGCTCAACTTTAGTGGCCAGAATAGTGGAGATTTATAAGGCTCATAGGTTACTTAAAAAGAGCAAGGGCTTTTACAGCCAAATAAACTAGAATCTGAATCTTAGCTCACTCACCCATTTTCGGGCATCTAAGTAATATCTCTAGGCCTAGGTTTTCTCTACTATAAACTTAAAATTGGAATACCTAAACTGCAGGGTTGTTGGAATATTAAATGAGTCAGTATGTAAAGCACATACTGATAGTAAGTGCTCAATAAAGTTTACTTTTCTCTTTCACTGAACCTTAAAGGATAGGCAAGATTTGACAGCTATTAAGGAATGAGGAATGATTTAGTTTTGCGTGACTTTTCCCTTTTTCTTTTCTTTTTTTTTCTTTCTTTTCTTTTCTTTTTTTTTTTTTTTTTTTTTTTTTTGAGATAGGATCTGTCTATATTGCCCAGGCTGGTCTCAAACTCCTGGGCTCAGGCAATCCTCCTGTCTCAGCCTCCCAGAGTGTGCTGGGATTACAGGCATGAGCCACCATGCCCAGCCTCCCACAGTGCTTATAAGAATGAAATAAATATGTTCCGCCCTTAGAAGGGAGGAAAATAATGGAATGGGAATGGCCAGAGGTAGGAATGAACACAACCACCTTGACCTGGACTTTAGAGAGCCTTCAATGATAGGACTCGATTGTGTAATGGAGAGCCACCAAAGATTTTTTTGAGGAAGTAGTATGTTGAAAACTCTGTTTAATGTAGACGAATTTGAAGATAAAATGAATTGAGAGAAAGCTGGGCTAGTGAGATAGCATTATTTTGTGGTTAGGTAGGCCTCAGTTTTCTTATCTGTAAAATGCAGATAGCATTGATACCTACTTCCAGCTGGGGTGTGTGTGGTGTGTGGGTGGTATAATAAAAAATCTATCTGGCCATTGTTCAGGCACAAAGACCAAATACATTTCCTGGCACAGAACTTCAAAAACCTTTGGAATTTCTAGAGCCACAAGAATGTCTTCTATTATTCATAATGAGCCCCTTTCATATTTGAATCTATGCTAACTCAGGAGGTGACCCATGGTGGGCCCTTACATAATTTCAAGGAAGGGGATGGCCATATCAGAAAGACCAAGCACATGACCAGGGGACTGGAGTAACAGCCACCCCATCCTGGAGATTGAGTTTAATCACAATGGTCAATAATTTATTCAATCATGCTTATGTAATGAAACCCCAGATAAAAACTGAAATAATGAGGCTCTGGGAGCTTCGTGGTTGTTGAACACATTGATATTCTGGGAGGGTGGAGCATCTGGAGAGGGAATGGAAGCTGTGTCCTGGGTGCCCTTTCAGACCTTGCCGCCCTATGTATCTCTTTACCTTGCTGTTCATTGGTGTCCTTTATAATAAAATGGTAATAATAAGCATAGCACTTTCCGGAATCCCGTGAGTTGTTCTGGTGAGTTATCCAACTTGGAGGGAATCATGGGGACTCTCAAATTTGTATTTAGCTAGGCAGAGATGCAGATAGCTTGGAGGTACCTGAGTCTGGCAGCTGGCGTCTGAAGTGGGGGCTGTTTCATGGGACTGAGACCTTGTGGGGACTGCATTAACTCTGGGTAGTTAGTGTTAGAAATTATGGACCTTGTCCTTAACTTGTGGAATCTGTACTAAGTCAGTAGTTAGTGTTAGAATTGGGATGAATTGCAGGACACTCAGTTGGTGTTGGAGAATTGTTGTCAGAACATAGCATGTAAAGTAATAACACTGTGCCTAGCAAACGGTGAGTGCTCGCTAAATGGTAGTTGTAATTATTATTGTCTGAAGGCAAGGTCATCACTTCTTTCATTGATTAGACATTTATTGGGAAGTTACTCTCTGCCAAGCAGCATACCAGGTACACAAAGATGACTGACTCCTTTGCTACACACCAATCCTTCACAAGCCCACGGGAAAACAATACCCAAAAATGAGTTCCGATGGAAAGGAGTACTGAATGTTACAGAACCTAGAAAGAAATGGTTAACTCTGGGGAGATTATAAATGGTTTCATGGAGATTATAAAGTGTTTCAGTTTCCTAGGGTTGCTGTAACCAGTTACCACAAAGAGTGACTTGAAACAACAGACGTTTCTTCTCTCACAGTTCTGGAAGCCAGATTTTGAAATCAAGATGTCTGTGTATAGTTTGTTCCTTCTAAAGGCTCTGAGGAAGAATCTATTCCACACCTCTCCCAGCTTCTGGTGGTTGCCAGCAATCTTTGGAGTTCCTTGGCTGTGGCTGCATCATTGCCATCTCTGCCTCAGTTGTTACATGGCCTTTTCCTCCTCTGTGTCTCCAAGTCCAAATTTCTCTCTTCTTATAAAGTCACTAGTCATTGAATTAGGGGCTACCCTAATCCAATATGAGCTTGTCTTAACTTGATTGCATTTGCAACATCCCTATTTCCAATTAAGGTTACAGTCAGAGGTAGTCAGGGTTAGGACTTAAAGATACATTTTGGGGGTACACAATTCAACCTGCAACACAGAAATGGTGACTTTTCAATTGAGTATTAAAGAATAAGTAGGGGTTCACCAAGTAAGAGATATTGCAAAATCTCAAACATGAAGTAATAGACAAATTAGAAAAGACCCAGACACATATCAAAAATACTATTTGAAGAACAAGATTTGTTGACTTATTAGATATAGGTATCTAGCACAAGGTGCCCAGTAAATCTTTCTGAATATAGTGTAAATCAGTCAGTCAAAATTACTCAGAGTTACCTTGGCCCATGTGATCAGAAACAAGGAAGTTTATTTTCTAGGAAATAATCAGTTTGGGACATGCTGATTTGATGGAGGCAAGAAATCCAAATGGAATTGTTCAATAAATACAGGAGGTGAGACGAGAATCTTCAGGGCAGGTTAGGGCTGATGACACAAATATCAAAGTAGTCGACTTACAGATTGATAGATGAAGAATGAGAGAGATTATATGAAACCTGTAAGACCCCGAATAAGAGGATCAATAAATTCAGCCTGTGGGTACATTATACAGGTCAGAAGAAGAGCTAGTTAAGGAAACAGAAGAAACAGTGTGTAGGAAAAAAATATATTGAGTGTAATCATGGAGGACAAAAAAGGCAAAATTTCAAGAAAGATGGTATGTAATGAGAGGGTAAATGCTATGGAATTGTCAAAATGAGTCTTGAGGACATTTGATCTGAACAATTACTAAGATTTTTAAACCTAAATATGCCGAGTATTTGCACATACAGACCTTTGTTACTGTCTTCTTTATAAAGGCACCAGATTACATCCAAGCTTTACTCTGCTATAAAATTTCAGAACAATGTAATAAATTCTGTACAAGAACAGAAAGAGGAACCATAACTTCTGTGAAAGACCAGAAGATGTGGATAATGTATGACCAAGTGTTGTTAGGATGTATACTCTGAAACTTGATGATGTAACATTATTTCTTGAAATTACGTACAGTTTGTTACCAGCTGAATGTTTCTGACACCCTGCAAGCCCTATCACCTAACCCAAATTCTTATGTGGAAGCCCAAACCCCTGGAGTGGCTGTGTTTGGAGATGGGACACCTATGGAAGTAATTAAGGTTAAATAAGGTCATAAGGATAGGGCCCTGATCCTATAGGATTAGTGTCTTTATATGAAATGTCTTCATAAGAAGAGACATCAGAGTTAGTTCACACTTGCCACATGCATGCATCAAGGAAAGACCTTGTGAGGGTGTAGCAAGAAGGGGGCCATCTACAAGTCAGAAGGAGAGCCCTCCCCAGAAATTGGACCCTGCCAACACCTTGATTTTAGACTTTCAGTCTCCAGAACCATGAGAAAATAAATTTGTATTTTTTAGGCCATGCAGTCTGTGGGATTTTGTTATGGCAGCCTGAGACTAAGATAGGGTTTATTTGGCGGATTTATTCAGTGACAAGGAAAAGAAAGTCAAATACTGTTTTTTTTTTGTTGTTGTTGTTGTTGCTGTTGTTTGTTTGTTTTTGTTTTTGTTTTTTCAGAGGGACTCTGGCTCTGTTCCCCAGGCTGGAGTGCAGTGGCACAAACTTGGCTCACTGCAACCTCCACCTCCCGGGTTCAAGTGATTCTCCTGTCTCAGCCTCCCAAGTAGCTGGGATTACAGGTGCACGCCATCATGCCTGGCCAATGTTTGTATTTTTAGTAGAGACAGGGTTTCACCATATTGGTCAGGCGGGTCTCAAACTCCTGACCTCAGGTGATCCACCTGCCTCAACCTCCCAAAGTGCTGGGATTACAGGTGTGAGCCACCATGCCTGGACAGAAAGTTGGATCCTTCAGAGGAAAAATACACAAGATTTATGTTCATTATATGCCAAAGAAATTTTGGATATCTTAAACAATATTTTTATTGTGTAAACATTTTTGTAAGTCTTTTTCCAATAAATATTGCACCCAGAGTTCTTATGGCCAGCAGCAGTTGTGTCATTTGTAAACTGTAGGAGTTGGACAAGGACCTCTAAGCCCTTTTCCAGTCTCAAATTGTAAGCAATCCGAGTAAATATCTTAATGAAAGAGAAAATGTTTAGCCATAATCTCAGATTTTTTTTTTCCCACATGTCTGGGGTTCTTCTAGGGGTAAATAAATGTTTGCTTCAAAAACAAAACTTTAGCTGATATTGAAATTATCATAAAAAGCCCTTGGCTGAAAGTTATTCAAACATGAAAATCAGACTTTTAAAAGTCAGTGGTGACTAGGCAAAAGTTATCACAGCAACATACCTAAACTGAAAAATGCCATGAAAATGGTTTAGAAAGAAAACAGTCAAATGGGATTAATCACAAAGTGTTGGAAGAAATTATTTTTTATAGTTGAGGATTTTCTAATCACAGAGATGATACATAATAATTGTAGAAAGTTTTGAAAACACAAAAATCTCAAGTAAGAAAATGAAGTACTGAATACTCCTTTCCACCATCAATCCTAAGAGGATAATTGTTAAAATCTTGGTATATATCATGTTGTGACATAATTGATTTTTAGAAAAAATGTTTTTTACTTATTAAATGGGAAAAAATTGAGTTATAAGCGAACACAAACCTAATGTTATTTTAAAATATTATATATTTTCTGTGATATACTATGTAAATACATATATACACACACGCATATAGAACTGGAGGAATAACAAGCACATGTTCTTTTCTTTTCTTCCTTTTTTTTTAAACAAGGTCTCTCTCTGTTACCCAAGCTGGAGTGCAGTGGCTTGATCACGGCTCACTGCAGCCTCAAAGTCCTGGGCTCAAGCAATCCTCCCACCTTAACCTCTGAGGTAGTTGGGACTGCAGGCACACATCATCATGCCTGGCCAATTTTTGTATTTTTTTTGGAGAGGCGGAGTTTTGCCATGTGGCCCAGGCTGGTCACGAACTCCTGTGTTCAAGCGATCCTCCCACCTCAGCCTCCCAAATTGCTGGGATTAGAGATGTGAGCCATGGCTCCTGGCTACATGTTATTTTCATGAGGTCATTTTGATGAAAGCCTAAGAAACATTCAATCTTCATTTTTTTTTAATTACTAAGTAGCCAGGTGCAGTGGTTTATGCCTATAATCCCAGCACTTTGTGAGGCTAAGGTAGAAGGATCGCTTGAGCCCAGGAGTTTGAGACCAGCTTGAGCAACATAGCAAGACTCCCATCTCTACCAAAACAATTTTTTAAATAAAATAAAATAACCAAGCAATGTACCACAAATGTCTTCACCCCGTTCCTGATCTTTACTCTATCCCTGAACCCCAACGTATATATAACTCTCTAGGGTAAGGTCGTAGGTTATAGGTAAGGGATGAAGCTCAAATATGGGATAGGTTCTTGATCTTTGTTTTGAAATTACTTCCCAAACCACAAAATATCATCGGTCCCACAAACTTGAGAGTCTTTTGAACATCCATCTCTAGGGGTGGCTGTATAAATAGCTACTACCAAGATACTTGTCTCATATATATTAAGAGCTGTTGTCTGCCTCACCTCTTTTCTCCCTCACCTGTTTCTAGATTTCTGAGGATTTGTGCCTGTGCTTAGCTGGGGCTTGGTCACTGATATTACTCTGTATCTGTGCCATGGTCACCATGGCCTTCAGGGTTTCCTTGGCATCTCCATTTGTTCGTCTTTGCAGTTCACTGTTATCTTCTTTCCAGCTGGGATAAAAATACTTTATTCTTCTGGTATCCAAAACTTGGGGGCAGGGGGATGTTGGAGAGGATCCCACAGCAAAGAGCTATGTCACACAGTTTTGTGACTTAACCGTAGTCCTCTTTTTTCCAGATAATACGTATACTGGCAGTGGGAAGGTAGGATGGGGTTGAAGTGTCTGGGTCTACATGGGTTCTAGTCCAGTTTCATGCACTTCTAGAACTTCAGACTGCTTCTGCCCATGCTGCCAGAATCATTCTTTCCCAACGTTTATTTTGTCTCAGGGTCTCAGCTGCCTCTCTCTGCAATCTGGTTTTCATACACATCTCACATCCCACCAAATACAGTGTACACATTTGAACTCCAGGTTTAGACAGGGATTAGTTTTCTTCCCATAGGTTTTATAGGTGCTCAACAAACCAGAGAGTATTACCAAGTGCCTGCTTAGTGCGTCAGCTAGGATGCGTTTGGCTTCAAATAACAAGATTCCTGGCTTAAAAAGGAAATTTATCTCATATAGTTATAAGACCACAAGTAGGACACGCTCCAGGCCTAGAATGAATGAACTGTTCAATGACATTAGCAAGGACTTGGTTTTTCCTCTCACTAGGTTTTTCCTCTCATTATTCCCAGGACTTGTTTCATTCTAATATTGATGTCTATGTGGTTGCAAGATGGTTCCCATCCATGACCAGAGTTGCTACATGTTCTTATTCTGATCCAGAAGAGATATAGCTGAATGAAATATGATTCCCCAAGTCATACATTATTGGACCAATTTCAGTCATATCTCAGCCCCAATCTGAGTGCACGAACCATGGCAATTTTAATTATGGGGGTCTGAGTAGACCTTAGCCATGTGGGAAGAGCATACCAGGCAAGGGAGTGGCAAGTGCAAAGCCTCCAATGTGGGGCTCTCCCTTTTGTGTTCAAAGACCAGCAACGAGATATTGTGGCTAAAGCAGAATGAACAATGAACAAGGAAACAAAATCAGAGGGCAAAGCAGCAGAATGGGAAGGGGAGAAAGAATGCAGATTATATAAAGAGTTTGACTTTTATTGACTGAAATTAGGAGCCATTGCTGGCTTCTGAACAAAGGGGAGACACAGTTAGATAGGATTTAAAAGAATCAATCTCACTGCAGTGTTGGAAGCAAGAGTGGAAGCTATCCTTAGTTCAGAGGCTACTATAACAATCCAGACAATATGTGATGGTGGCTCAAACCAGAATGGCAGCAGTGGAGGTGAGGAAAATTGATTAGATTCTAGATTTTGAATAGCCTTGACAGGATTTGCTGGTAGATTGAACATGGGATTACACTGGTAGCTGGGAACTGGTAGAGGAGTCAAGGATGACTCTATAGATTTTAGTTTAAGCAACTGTAAGGATGGAGTTGCCGGGGGAGCGTTGTTTGGGGTGTGTGTGTGTGTGTGTGTGTGTGTGTGTGTGTGTGTGTGTGTGTGTGTGTTTTGAGACAGGGTCTTACTCTGTCACTTAGGCTGGAGTGCAGCAGCATAATCATGGTTCACTGCAGCTTTGGCTTCCTGGGATCAAGTGATCCTCCCACCTCAGCTTCTCAGGTAGCTGGGACTACGGGTGTGCACCACCACACCCAACTACTAATAATTTTTTATTATTATTATTATTTTGTAGAGACAGGGTTTTGCCATGTTACCCAGGCTGGTCTTGAGCCCCTGGGCTCAAGCAGCTTGCCTGCCTCAGTCTCCCAAAGTGCTGGTATTACAGGCCTGAGCCATTGTGCCCAGCTGGTGGAGTTGCTGTTAATCTAAACATGGAGGAATGCAGGAAGAGTAGGTTTAAGAGGCATGATCAAGAATTCAATTTTGGACATGACTCTAGAATTTAAGAGAGAGGTCTGGACTAAAAATAAATTTGGTAGTCTGTGGTATATAGATGGTACCTAAAGCCTTGAAACTGATTAAGATCAGCAAGGCAGTGGGTGTAGATAGAGAAGAGCCATGGATTGAGTCATGGGTTGCTCCAACATTTAGAATTTAGGGAGAAGAGGAGGAACAGCAAAGGAAGCTGAGGGGTGACCAATGAGGTAAGTGAAAAATATAAGAGAATGTGGTATCCTAAAAATCAAATGAAGAAAGTGTCCAAGAAGGAGGGGGTGATCAACTGTATCAAAAATACCGATGGGTCAAGTAAGTGAGGACTGAAAATTAATTATTTTACTTAGCAATGATGTGGACATGTGTGACCCTGAAGGCAGTAGTTTTAGTGGAGTAAGGTGGGAGGGGTGCCTCTAATTAGAGTTGGTTTAAGAGAAGATAGGAAGAGGACATCGGACACAATGAGAATATTCGGCTCTACACTGCAAAGGGGAGCAAAGAATTGGGACCAAAGACAGAAGGGGGAAGTGGCATCAAAAATTTTGGTTTAAGTTGATAGAAACAACATCATATTTGTATGCTGATGGAATTGAGGTGGTAAAGAGTGAAAAACTCACAATGTAACAGGGACCAGGGAAAGCAGGTGCCCTTGATGCCTTTGAATTGGTACTAGAGATAAGATCCAGTGCACAAATGAAGTCTAATGATTTACATAGGCGCCTAGATAATTCATCCATGGAAAACAAGAAGAAAGAGTATGTTGGCACAGATGCTAGTAGATAGTTCGATGTTGTGGTGAGATTCCATGGAAGTTTTTTTTCCTGATGCATCGGTATTCTCAATAAATATTCTCAAGATCATTTGTGGAGGACAGGATGATGGGAGTTGAGAAAAAAGAAAGCATAGCATAGCTTTCAAGGAGACCAGAAGACTGCATTGGCTAAAGGTGCATAGTATGCTTGCCCAGTGACATAAAGGACCCACTTGAGAGTCTTGGCCTTGATTTTAAATTGAGTTCAATTAACAGGATTTTGGTTTTCCACCCTGTTCCCCAGCTACACTCAGGTGCATGGGTGCAGAGCCAACTTAGAAAATTGGATTTAATCAGGATTTTAGACTTGCCAAGAGAGCTCAACAAAGTGGGAGAGGAACAAGGGAATGTAGAGCATATGCAAAGGAGTGAATATATTAATTGACCACAGACCTAATGGAGAAGCAGAAAAGTGAGGACGTCAAGAGGGTGGAGCCAGAAAAGAGGCAGCAAGATTTTGGATTGGATATCTGGTGAAGGGAAAGGATTGTTGGGGTCAGAGTACTAGAGGGAATGCGCTAGAAGGACAGGAGGTATGATCAGAGAGTGGATTCATGAAAGAAAGTATAGATGGGATGCAGCTATTGATAATGACAAATTCTAGGGTAGCTCATGGGATTGAGTGGCTGAAATGGAGCATTGGGTGGAGTACAATGTCACTGGAGGAGAGGAGTCAAGGAAATGAGAGGCCAGGCATTGGAAAGATCACCATCTATTCTACATATATATCTGTGTGTGTGTGTGTGTGTGTGTGTGTGTGCATAATTTTGTTTCATCAGCTTTTAAGTTCCGGGGTACATGTGCAGGATGTACAGTTTGTTACATAGGTAAACATGTGCCATTGTGGTTTGCTCCACAGATGATCCCACCACCTAGGTATTAAGCCCAGCATCTATCAGCTATTCCTTCTGATTCACTGCCTCCCCTACCCCTTCGCCTGACAGGCCCCAGTGTGCATTGTTCCCCCTCCATGTGTCCATGTGTTCTCATGGTTCAGCTCCCACTTATAAGTGAGAACATGCAGTGTTTGATTTTCTGTTCCTGTGTTAGTTTGCTGAGGATAATGGCCTCCAGCTCCATTCATGTCCCTGGAAAGGACATGATCTCATTCCTTTTTATGATTGCATAGTATTCCACGGTGTATATGTACCACGTTTTCTTTATCCAGTCTGTCGTTGATGGGCATTTGGCTTGATTCCATATCTTTGCTATTGTGAATAGTTATTCTACATATATTTTAAATCACTGAGAACTAAGACAGGATTAGTACTGGAGAGAGCAACAATGGGCCAGGAGCTAGAGAGTCTAAAAATGAGGAGAAGGAATTGGAGTCGGGGAGATCAGCAGTTGACAGCAACCATGATGATATAACCTGATGATATAAAAATCAAAACTCAAAGACAGTTTTAGGAATAGGGAGGGAACATGGTCTGAGAACAACTGCCAACCCTGAAAATACAGGAAATTTCACATACTTTAGCTTTCACATAGGATCCTTGCTTCTTGGTAAATTACAAGATCTGGCAAAGCAGGCTGTTCTGATTGCTTCCCTCATCTGCAGTGATTTCCTGGTTCCTCTGAGTGAGTTTGCCTCCCCTGTAGTAGCAACTCAAGAGCTACCAAATAATTAATGACCTCTTGCCTCTGTTGCTCAGAGTGTTCAGGTAGTCCCTTTAAGAGGTGTAGAGTGGGCTGGGTGCGGTGGCTCATGCCTGTAATCCCAGCACCTTGGGAGGCCGAGGTGGGTGGAACACTTGAGCCCAGGAGTTTGAGACCAGATTGAGCAACATGACAAAACCCCATCTCTACAAAAAATACAAAGGTTAGCTGGGCATAGTGGCATGCACCTGTAGTCCCAGCTGTGCTGGAGGATGAAGTGGCAGGATCACTTGAGCCCAGGGGTTGGAGGTTGCAGTGAGCCAAGATCACACCACTGCATCCCAACCTGGGCGACAGAGCGACTAAAACAAAATAGAAAGAAAGAGAGAGAGAGAGAGAGAGAGAGAAAGAAAGAAAGAAAGAAAGAAAGAAAGAAAGAAAGAAAGAAAGAAAGAAAGAAAGAAAGAAAGAAAGAAAGAAAGGAAGGAAGGAAGGAAGGAAGGAAGGAAGGAAGGAAGGAAGGAAGGAAGGAAGGAAGGAAGGAAGAAGAAAGAAAGAAAGAAAGGAAGGAAGGAAGGGGTGTACAGCGTGTACAGATTGACAATAAAACCTTGAACAACGGCATATCGAAATTCCTGCCCACACAGTATGGGCTTTGCCAGTTTTTAGGTATATTGTTATGGAGTATTTTCGCTGACAAGGACCATTCAGGTAGGGCCATGAAATGCTAGTGTTTCATAACTCCTGATCTCTAGGGGAAGATATTTCTAAGACTACAATCTGAGAGGTTTAAAAACACCTCTGGTGTTTTCACTTGATGGTCACTGCCCACTCTTCCAGTCATTAAGGCTAAGCTTTTTCTCACCACTTTGAAAACAACTTTTTGTCACTGGTAACATGCCTTGTGTGACCTAGAGGATTTCGAAACAACAATTTTACTTAAACTCCGTGAAGATTTCAAAACAATAATTTTACTTAAACTCCATGTTGAAGGCAAAAAGGAAGATTATGTGAAGCACTTTGAGGAAGGAAAAAATGATGGAACGATATTTCATCAGGGAAGCCCATGAGGAAGAGAATTTCTTAAAACCAAGTAGGTGTATGGAGGAGGGGCCGCCTCGTGAAGAAAACGAGCATAATTTTACTCTCATTTGGTGTGTCTTCTGTTTTTCTGTTGTTGATATCTACATTCATCTTTTCCAGTAATAATCCCATATATGCACATTTTTATCTGTTTAAATTCAGTAAAAGTTGGGAGGAAAATGTGTCAAAACTTTTAGAGGGTAAATGGGCTGAGTGGGGTTGTGATTATCTTCTTTTTTCAGTTTTTTTTTTTTTTTGTGGGTTTTCCAAGTGTTCCTCGATGAACATGGATAGCTATTCTGACAGGATAAAAAATAAATAGTCCGGGGACAGTGGCTAATACCCCCAGTCCCAGCACTTTGGAAAGTCGGAAGTGGGAGGATCGCTTGAGGCCAGGAGTTTGAAGCCAGTCTGGGCAACATAGCGAGACTCCCTCTCTACGAAGAAAGAAAAAATAATAATTAACTGGGGGTGGTGGCGCGCGCCTGTGGTTCCAGCTACTCAGGAGGCTGAGGTGGGAGGATCCCTTAAGCCCAGGAGGTGGAGGCTCCGGCGAGCTGAGATACAGCCACTGCCCTCCAGCCTGGGCGACACAGCGAGAACCTGACTCAAAACAAAGAAAAAAAGGAAGAAAAGAAAGGAAGGAAAGAAGGAAGGGAGAAACTTTCAGAAACAAACTTTTTAAAGAAGTAATGACATCTCTAGCTATCCACACCAGGAGACCGCCTAGCCATGGGGCACGGTGGGCCCCTGGTAGCTCTGAGCTCTGGGCTTTCTCCAGTTCTCACTCTGCTTGTTTCAGCAGCTCCATCCCCACCGCAGAGGTGTGAAGGGGCGCAAAGCCAGCGAAGGGAGAACCCGGGTTGGGTAACCCCCCAGGCCAGGCCAAGCGGCCGCACGGGCATCTCGGGCTAGGCGCGCCTTGCGTCACGTGGGCACCGCCCCTGCCGGGGCCGGGGAACTGCGTGTTCCTAGGGCTCTGCCGCCGTCGTGGAAGCAGGATTTCCGCGGTTGTGTAACGGCCTGTCGCGGGCCTGCAGGGGCCTGGGCTCCGCCTCGTTCCCGGGGCTCGGGCCACCGAGCCATGGCGGGGAACTGCGGGGCCCGCGGCGCGCTGTCGGCGCACACCCTGCTGTTCGACCTGCCGCCCGCGCTGCTGGGGGAGCTGTGCGCGGTGCTGGACAGCTGCGACGGCGCGCTGGGCTGGCGCGGCCTGGGTGAGTCGGCCAGGACCGGCCGGGGGCGGCGGGGGAGCGGAGCGCGCCGCGGGGCCAGCTCGGCGTAGGCTCCGCGTCGCCCTGCACGGCTGGGGTCGCTCGCGGGGCTGGCGCGGCCTCCGGGAAGTTCCCGCCGGGGAACCGGCCCCTTCCTTTCCCGGGGAGGACGCAGAGACTCCTTGGGACCCAGAAGCCAGCCCTGCCTTCTCTGTTTCAAAGAATTTTGGGTATCGCAGCAATGTCAAGGGAGCCGAGGCCTGGGAAAGACGGATAACCCGCGTGAAAGCATCTTCTGTTCGTCCGCAATGCCACCCTCACTGGGTTCGCAATGTGTGATGTCTTCTGGCCCTTGTGAAATCATCCCAGAATATCATTTTCGTATTAGGACATTTTTAGAACTTTGAGATATTTATCCTTTGGTGTTTTCAATGCATGCCTAAGCCCCTAACTTAATTCCAAGTGAAATGCTAAAGTAAAATACGATTTGCAATGAACGTGGCTCCTAGTTTTCTTAATTAAATCTTATTTAACCAATTTCGTTGAATGAAGGTTTATGCTCGAGTGGCTTTTTATTTTAGTCTAAAAAAATTGGCTTCAGAACTGTATTTTATGCAGACATTGGAAAGTTGAGCAACTGCCTGTTGGAAGTGTTGAGTGTAGCCAGAGATAATTCAGACAAAAATCTTTGTTTTGTTAAGTATAGGCATTTTTGGTTAGATTTGATATTCCACAATGTCATGTTTAATGTTTATTGAAAAGAATCATGATTATGTCAAAATAACTTAGCTTTAATGGTCTGAAGTAGGATTTTTCTTACCAGGACTAGCAGAAGACCTAAATGGAGAGTTTTCTTTGTTACTGATGAACAGTATGGTCACAGTCTTTGAATTGTAGCAATGGGCTTCTAGTTATACAAAAAATGTTTATATATTTTAAGCTCTGTAATTTTAAGTTATGCCCCCCCCCCACAAAAAAAAGTCTGATTTCTAGAAAACAGAGACTACCAGTGTGCATATGAGGGATTTTGAGGAATAAGGTCACTTCCCCATCAGATCTTTTTGAGATGGATTTTGGCGTCGGCAGTATTTATACCCCTGGATTTCCTAGAGTTACTGACTGTGAAAGAAAAGTGTTTTTAGTCCAGTTTAATGTTGGTGAATGGGGCCAGGTGGGTATCATAAATTAGTGAGGCAGATTATTCTCTCTGTTGATAGCACTGAAATCCAGATATTCATGCTTTACATGGCTTGTCTCATATAACCCCTCCAGTTACTCTGTGAGCCATTATCATTGCCAGTGTTTTTTAACAGGTCAGGAAACTGTGGTACAAATTGGTTAAGTAACTTGTTCAGGTTCACCAGCTGGTAGTGGAAGAGCCAGGATCTGAACCATGGCAGTCTGGATCCAAGGCTTATGTCCTTAACCCCAGCCACTCTACACTTCTTCCCTTACTGCTGTGCTCTTTTTGGCCACATCTAACAGCCTCCCTAAAGTACAGACATTTCTGGCATCAAAGAACAATTCAGTGATCCATTTCAAGCATGCAGCCCCATTTCCCTAGTGGTGAAAATAAATGAGGACCACCCAAATGAGAACAAACAAAAGCTAATTTTTCAAAGCAAGGGAGCCAGCCACCATTACTTGTGTTTGGCAGAAACTCAAAAGCAGGCAGAGGACAGAGGAGGGTGGGAGAAGGCTGCAGTTATGTCCTGATTGGAGGCTATTGATACAGGGAAGCTGTAGCTGAGCTACCTAAAAGGGGGGTATGCTGTGTGTTTGTTTAGGGGTATATAATTGACTTTCTCTGATTGGCCCTAAGTTGGAAGTAGGAGCAAAAATTGAGGAAGCTGTCAGTAATTATTCAAGTCCTGGCCATTTGGGGCAGGTTGCTACAGGGTTTCTTGTTTGGCTGCCTGGGCTGGTTGCTACAGTTTAACCCAGTTGCTGATAGTTTAACTTGTTAGATACTGTAGATGGTAGGTTGGTTTCTTGGACTGGTTGATGCACATTGTCTGCAGAATTCTGTTTTTATATATAAGCTGGCCATTGTCCGTTTGTGTATTCATTCTCTCATAGGGCAAGGGTCTAAAATGTTTACTCCATGATACTTCAGCCGTAATTCATTGTGCAGGTGGTCATGCCTACTGACTGCCTGGACTACTGAGCTGGCCCTGACCAGGTGCTGCACAAGCTGTTGGCTCAGCAAGAAGGCAAGGCCAGCTCAGTTCAGGGTGTTGAGGCAACTGCCTGTACTAAACATGCTGGGTTGTCCTGTGGGCACAGTGAAGGGAGAAAGAGGGGAAGAGGTGCAGGGAGGGAAAACTTAACCTTCGAGAGGGGAAGGAGAGTGATGGAGGACTGAATCAAAGAGGCAGTCCCTTGTATGCTCAGGACAGCTGACAGCCCAAGCTTAAATATAGAAAACAACCGTAATATACTAAGTAAAGCTCTCTCAAGCTGATCATGATTCTTGATGACGGTGAGTATCAGTCTATGTTTACCAAGGCAGCTCATATAGCAGCCTATATGATATGATCAATGTGTGCAGGATAAGGTAAGCCAATCATTCACAAACCAAAATCATCTATGCAGTCTTTTAAATACACAGATGCAGGTCTCACTCCTAGAGCTGCTGATTCAGTAAGTCTGGGTTGAGGGTCCAGCTTCTTTCATTTTTTGTCAAACCCCAAGAGTGAGTCTGATGCACAACCTGATTGGGAAGCCATTGCTTAGGCCAAATTCTCTTCTTTAATAGTGTCTTCATATAACAGATATTTTACTACATTCTTTCATTACTTCATTTAATTACTTTTATTTTTAAACATTCTACATATTACTCTTCAAATCACTTTTGTCAAGTATTATTATTACAAATAATGTAATAACAAGATAATATATTCTCTGGTTATCATTGATGACTTTATGGCTTTTAGTGAAAGCAAGAGCCCAAAAGCCCAAATGAAAAATGTTGTTTACATTACAGACATGATAACGTAGTACATATAGAACCTCTGGAGACAACTCATCTGATTACATTACCATAGATTGGTATTTAAATTAAATTGTTTGCAGCAGCTGACACCATAAGACCTCTCAACAATTATGATGCACTGAGAAATGCTTTTTGCAGATGATTTATAATAGGCTGTATTCAATTTTTTTCCTCTCAAGAAAGGAAAGGGAAATTATTATATAAATTATTAATAATTACTTTAAAAATTAAATGTAAAATCACACTAAGTGTGTGTTTGTATATTCAATAAAGATTCAAAATAATAGTAGTAATAATAATAAAGCTACCTCCTATCAAGGCTTACTATTGGCCAGTGTGATAAGCATTTTACATGGATTATCTCATTTGCTTATCACAACAATTCTATGAGGTAGATACTCTTCCTATTTCCATTTTATAGATAGGGGAACTGATTCTCAGAGAATTTAAGTAACTTGCCTTGAGTCACAGTCTTCTAAATGGCACACTAAGATTCTAACCAGATGATCAGACATCATAGTCTATGTTTTTTTTTTCCTTTTCTTTCGAAATTTTAAATAGATGTGGTTTTTTAATGCTATTATTATTATTTTTTGAGATGGAGTTTCGCTCTTGTTGCCCAGGCTGGAGTACAATGGCGCAGTCTCAGCTTACCACAACCTCCACCTCCCGGGTTCAAATGATTCTCCTATCTCAGCCTCCCGAGTAGCTGGGATTAAAGACATGCACCATCATGCCTGGCTTAATTTAAAAAAAATTTTTTTTGTATTTTTAGTAGAGACAGGGTTTCTTCATGTTGGTCAGGCTGGTCTAGAACTCCCGACCTTAGATGATCCGCCTGCCTCGGCCTCCTAAAGTGCTGGGATTACAGGCGTGAGCCACTGCGCCTGGCCTAGATGTGTTTTTTTATGAACAGTTTTAAATTTATGGAAAAGTTTAGAAGATAGTAGGAAGAGTTCCCGGATACTCTGCATCCTTCGCATACTCCGCACCCAATTTCCCGTTATTAACATCTTGCATGAGTGTGCTGCATTCATTACAATACAATATTGACACATTATTATTAACTAAAGTCCATGCTTTATTCAGACTTCCTTCGCTTTTACTTGATGTCCTTTCTCTGTTCCAGGATCCCATTCAGGATACCATATTACATTTAGTTGTATCTTCTGGCTCCTCTTGGCTGTGATGGTTTCTCAGACTTTCCTTGTTTTTGATGACTTTGACAGTTTTGAGGAATATTGGTTGGAACTTATCCACTATTTTGTAGACTGTTTGTCAATTGCGATTTGTCTGATGTTTTTCTCATGATCAGACTGAGGTTTTGGATTTGGGGGAGGAAAACCATAGAGTACCAACCTGTATCCAGGGTCAGTACTATTTACAGGAGTTATCACTGCTTATGTTAACCATGGCTGAGGTGGCGTCTGTCAGATATCTGCCCTGTAAAATTACTTCACTTCCTTCTCTTTCTGTTTCTTACTTTTTGGAAGGAAGTCACCATATGCAGTAGAGCCTGCTTTTTTTGTGTTGCTGTTGTTGTTTTGGAAACGGGATCTCACTCTGTCATCCAGGGTGAAGTGCAGTGGCACAGTCACAACTCACTGCAGCCTCGACCTCCCAGGCTCAAGTGATCCTTCCCACCTCAGACTCCCAAATAGCTGGGACTGCAGGCATGTGCCACCACACCTGGCAAATCTTTTTGTACAGATGGGGTCAGGCTGGTCTCAAACTCCTAGGCTCTAGCAATCCTCCTGCTTCAGCCTCCCAGAGTGCTGGGATTACCGATGTGAGCCACCGCTCCCGGGTAAGCCTGGTCTTTTGACCACTGTGTTATTTCTCTCACATGTTAGCTAGACAATGCTATGTCTAGCTCTCACTTCTCCTCTAAGCTAACACCTCACTGCTCTGTTCCTCTTTATGGTAAAATTCCTCAAAAGGGCTATTTATACTCCAGGTCCTCCATTCTTCCTTGAACTCCTCCAATCAGGGCTTCACCTCCCACTGCTCCATTGAAATTCCTCTCATCCCAAGTCACCATAGCTAAATTCAATGGTTGGTTCAAAGTTTTGATCTCATTTGATATAGTTGGTCACTCCTTTCTCCTTTCTTCTTGAAGCACTTTTTTCCTTTTCTTTCTAAATTTTAAATAGATGTGTTTTTTTATGTTATTATTTTTTGAGATGGAGTTTTGCTCTTGTTGCCCAGGCTGAGTGTGGTGGTTCACGCCTGTAATCATGCCCCTGCTGGGTGCAGTGGTTCACACCTGTAATCCCAGCACTTTGGGAGGCCAAGGCGGGAGGATTGCTTGAGGTCAGGAGTTCAAGACCAGCCTGGACAGCATGGTGAAACCCTGTCTCTACTAAAAATTCAAAAAATTAGCCAGGCATGGTGGCAGGCGCCTGTAATCCCAGCTACTTGGGAGGCTGAGGCAGGAGAATCCTTGAACCTGGGAGGCCAAGGTTTCAGTGAGCCGGGATCACACCACCATACTCCAGCCTAGGTGACAGAGCGAGACTCCTGTCAGAAAAAAAAATAATAATAATAAAAATTTTATGCTCCTTAATTTCTTCTCTTCTTATAGATTTATCTTGATGTCTTAGAGTGCCCCTGGGCTTAGTCCATGGACCTCGTCTCTTCTGTTTATCTGCTAAATTTACATAAATTCCATCTATATATTAACTCCCAAATTTCTAGCTGGCCCAAGTCTCCCTGTAGAATGTCATCTTCACTTATCTATTTACCTATTTGACAGACATCTCCAACTTAACAGCTCAGAAATGCTCCCCCTAGCCCTCCCAAAGTTTTCCCATTTCAGTAATGGCTGCTCCATTCTTCATTTGTTCAGGCCAGAAATATTAGGCTTTTGTGACTTGTCACTTTCTCTCACAAACCACATCCTATCTCTCAGTAAATGATGCTGCTGACTGTGCCTTCAGGATCTATCTAATAATCTGACCGCTTCTTACCACTGCCACCACAGCCATCTTGGCACCAACCACCATCAGTTCCCACCTCTACTATTTTCGCAGTTGGCTGACTGGGCTCGGACTCCCTGCTACTGCCCTTGACTTCCTCGAGTGTCTTTGCAGCCCAGCAGTCAGCGAGCCTGTGATGCATGTAAAGCATATGCTATCATTGGCCTATTCAGAACCCTCCAGTGGCTTCCCAGGCCACTCAGAGCAAACCCCGAAGTTCTGCATGGCTTTTCTCACTTTCTTCTCCCTCTTGTTTGCTTGACTCCAACCACATTAGCTTTCTTGTTCCTTGAACACGCAATGAACATTCTTCCTGCCAGTAACCTTGTAGGCTTGCTTCTTCACTTCCTTCATGTTTTTGTTTAACTATTACCTACTCTGACCACTTTTTTGTTTTGTTTTGTTTTTTGAGATGGAGTTTTGCTTTTGTTGCACAGCCTGGAGTGCAATGGTGCAATCTTGGCTCACTGCAACCTCCACCTCCCGGGTTCAAGCGATTCTCCTGCCTCAGCCTCTCAAGCGGGATTACAGGTGCCTACCACCACACCTGGCTAATTTTTTGTATTTTTAGCAGAGACAGGTTTAACCATATGGGCCAGGCTGGTCTCAAACTTCTGGCCTTAGGTGGTGCTGGGATTACAGGTGTGAGTCACCATGCCTGGCCGTGACCACTTTTTTAAAATTGATTACCCCCTCTAACACTCCCTTATGCCTCTTCTCCAGTTTATTTTTCTCTATATTATTTATCACCTCTTACATACGTCATGTATGTATCTCTATGTATATATAAAATAAACTATATACATATGTAAACATATATATGTTTATTTGTTTATTCTTCATCTAGAAATAAGCTTCAAGGGGGCAGGGATATTTCCTTCCTTTGTTTCCTGCTGACTCTCTTAGCATTGAAAATTGTACTTGGCACAGAGCAGGCACTCACTAAATATATGTGTTTTGAATAAATTAATGAATCAACAAATGTCTATTAAACATCCAAAACCTTGTTGAGCAGAATCTTTGGCAAAGCACTGTAAATACAATGTCCTAGTCCCTGCTTGTAAGAATTTTCCAATTTAGTGTAGGCAACAGACCTATAAAAGTTTAACAATGGAAGAATGTGTGGGGAAATAGTATTGATATTCACCTGGGAATGAAATTACATAGCTTCTGACTGAAACCTTGGTGTTGAGGGTGAATTCTCTCCCAGAGGTAGTTAATGTTAGGTTCCTACCTGTGTCTAGGATTAAGAGAGCAGGACAGACAGAGGGGCATCTGAGAAATCGCACACAGCCCTCCCCAGTTATGAGCCCTACTCAGGCATGGGGTAAAACATACACATGAGCTTAAGTATGAATAAGAACTATTTCTTCTAAAATATATTAACTAGTGAGTGTTAATGCTCACAGTCTGGTATGAAGAACAGATCTAACTTATAATTTTGACTTTTGTTTTACTTTTTTGGAATTAAAATATCTTTAACCTTAATAGTTCTTTTAAAAAATTGTCTAATTTTTTGCATGCTTTGTAGAAAGAAAGAAACATCTTTCCTTTTTCCATTACAGTATCTAAAAACAAGCTCTGTGAGAATGGAGTCTTAATTTTACAGGGGTTTTGGCATGTGGTTGTATGCAAATACAAAGATTCCAAATACGGATGTGTTGCGTTATTTGAAAAAACCCCTTCAGAGACATATTTGCATATGGAGACGTGATTTCTGCAACTGAAAACCCCAAAGGTTAACACTACTTAGACAGTCCTGCACTCTTAAAACAGCCTTCAAGGACCTTTGAGCATGTGATTTCTGAACTTCTTAGGTTGACTCTTTGGCTTATGTGACTCCAATATGACTTTCAACAAAAGATTTGTGTTCCGAAAAATGGTTTTCAACAATGCTTAACTAACAGCATGTTTTTCTTAATTTGTATTTTCAGTTTAGAATGCTTTTAACTTTATCAACACAATTAATCATTGAGAACTTTTCTCTATATTTTTATTTGATATGTACTGTGAGTAAACAAAGTCCTATATTCTGAAAGGGGACAAGTAAGGGAGAGTTGGAGAAAATGATGAATATTGAAGAATGTAATTAACATGTTGATAGTTTGCATTCCTGTTGTATCAGATTGAAACTATTTTATAGAATTGGATCTAAATGAAGTATGCATTTTATGGATGCTAATAATACTCTTTAGCGATGTTTCTATTCAGAATGCATCATCGTTAGAGAAAAGCTATTAAGGTTGCAGTGTGAATCACCAGTTGGAAAAAGAGAAAACATATTTCACTTCCAGTCCAGAAGCAATCCATACATGCAGGCAGTCTGGATCAGTTTTTCACCATGAACTTCTGCTATTAGAAAAAAATGCCTTTGACTAATCTAGCTTTCCTTAGATTTGGTGCAAACTCAGAACTATAAGCCCCTGGTCAATTTAGAGAACTTAAAACCCCAGCTCATTTGACATCTGTTCATTCATATTCCAGCTGAATCTCAGAAATGTGCTTAAGGGAGAGCATCTGATATTAGCAGTTTCTCAGCCAAGTCACAGGACAGGACAGCACAGAGTCATGGCCTGCTGCACTTTTAAAAGGGTAATCAAGGAATTAAAAACAAAACAAAACAAAACAAAAAACAAAGAATGGAATTTATGGAAAGTATGGAATGAAAAGCTGACATTCCCTGGGACTTGAAATGTTAACTGTGGATTTCCTTTACAGCTATCAACTGTGCCTTTCCTTCTGTAGCAATTGTTGTGAGCAATTGAAGGTAGCTTCAACCTCCTGGGCTCAAGCTATCCTCCCACCTCAGCCACCTGAGTAGTTAGGATTACAGATGCATGCACACCACCAAGCCTGGCTAATTTTTAAATTTTTTGTAGAGATGGGGTTTTGCCATGTTGCCCAGTCCTGTCTTAAACTCCTGGGCTCAAGCGATTCTCTTGCCTTGGCCTCCCAAAGTGCTGGGTTTACAGGCGTGAGCCACTGCACCCAGCCTTGATTAATTTTCTAATAGAAAACATAGAAACCTAAACTTTCCCTTTGCTGAAATTTGATATTTAGAGTTCTCTTGTTGGAATGTTCATTTTGAGAGTGGGAAGTGTTTTACAGATTAGAGGTGCTATAATTAATTAACAGGCCAGGGAAGAGCAAGAAGATTTATTATATGTTTTAGGTGGGACTACAAGGACATTTGTGAAGAAGTTTGAGATTGTTCAGTGAGGCTATGTTTTGCCTGGAGTTGTGTCATAGGTCGATGGCAGTGCCACCACTAAATACATACGTTCCTGTACTCTCCCAGAGGCCCACGGGAATGCTTTGTTTTGACTAAGAACCTTTTTTCTTGGAAAGCAGGATAGTCTGTGGGGCTCAGACTCATTCATTTGTCTTGTTTTCAATCTGAAACTCTAGTGATTATTTTTTTCCTCCCCAGGATAGTGTACCCTATCCAATACTTCAAGAATTGGCCTCTCTTTAGAAGTACTCAGTTTTAGACATGGCATGGCTCAGGCTTCAGAAACCACCCCTCCAGAAAGGCTTCCCTGCTGTTCTCATCTTTAGGTAGAGGCCTGTCTTCATAGTCAACCCACGCTTGGTGCATGCAATTACTGTATTGCTGACACATAACAGATACTCAACAAGTGTTTGAACTACACTGATTTGCAGTATTTCTCTTAAGAGCTTTTAGAAATAGCTAAATAAAGTGTTTATTAAAAATGTGCCTCAATGAAATAGGCAGATTACCTCATCAGAAAGAAATACATTAAAATAACATTACAACATTTGGCTAATATTTTTGCTTTTTAAGGCTTCCTTTTAAAAATGATAAGCTATCTAAAACATATATTGGCATGTGGATAGTCTTTGCCTCTTTGTGAAACGTCATCTCTTCAAGGAGATGAGGAATGAATATATTCTTCCCAGAACTTGAAATATGGAGGAAGGGCAAAGACATTCTAACTCAATTATGTCAGACATTTTATTCTAGCTATTTTTCTTTCCTTACAGCCTAAACATGCATTCAAATAGAATGTCTCAACTTTATCTTCCCTTGTTTAATATGTAATTTGCAAAGGCTGCCACTCTGTTTAACTCTGTTCTGGTACAGGTTGTAACAGAGTAACAAAATTCAAGATATGACCTTGTGTATATCAGTCAGGATAGGCCAAGTTATGCTGCAGTAACAAGCAGCACCAAAATCTCAGTGGTTTAACATAGCAGAGGTTTACTTTTTGCTCCCAGGAAGAGCTCTGAGAGTCCAGCAAACTCTCCTCCATGTGGTGGCTCAGCATTTCAGGCTGCTTTGGTCTTGAGGCAGCCCCCTGTCAACACGTGGTGAATTGTACCGTGGTTCTTCAGTGTTTCTGGCTGGAAGAGACATAAAGGCGTGCCTAATCTGAAAGGGCAGGGAAATGGAATCCTCTATGATGGGATAGAGGGTTGGAAGTTATTAGCGGCACTAGTAATGTCTACCATGTCAATTTTTAGCTCATAAAAAGAGGGCCAGTAATGGTTTCATATTGTGGAAACTTTCAACTTTCAGGATTTACTCATCGCCTCAGTGGGAGCATAAAGTTGAGGTAAATTGAATATTCCAGCAAAGGCTTGTAGAACCAAAAATTGGGCAGGGGGGGAATGCGATATAAAGGCAGAAGATATCTGCCTTTCTGCTGGCTTGATTTCAAATATAACTGGTGTAGCAACTCCCTAAGAAATGAATGACCTTTGGACTCTAAAACAGACTTTTGTGTGTGTGTGTGTGTGTGTGTGTGTGTGTGTGTAAATGGAGTCTCACTCTGTTGCCTAGGCTGGAGTGCAATGGTCTCAGCTCAGCTCACTGCAACCTCCACCTCCTGGATTCAAGTGATTCTCCCACCTCACCCTCCTGTGTAGCTGGGACTACAGGTGCACACCATCACACCTGGCTAATTTTTGTATTTTTTTAGTCAAGATGGGGTTTCACCATGTTGGCCAGGCTGGTCTCAAACTCCTGACCTCAAGTGATCCTCCTGCCTCAGCCTCCCAAAGTGCTGGAATTACAGGTGTGAGCCACCACGCCTGGTCCCAAAACAGACTTTTAACAGAAGAAAGTTTCACAAGACTTATCATTCTTCTGATATCTGAACAACCATTGCCTTTTAAAAGCACATCTGCCTTTGAAGTATCTCCTTGGTGGAAAGGGGAGTCCTGTCTCCTATGAGATCACATTGGTTCCTGCTGGAGGGCAGCTTCCACATATTGGTATGTGGCAGGATGAAAGGGTGCTGAGCTCCTAAAGCCAGTTATGGTGGCATGTCAGGGGTCCCCCATGACCACCCTCAGATAACAGTAGGATTTGATCCACAGACTTGCATCCAGGATCCTAAATTTTTTAGCTTCTCTGGAAGGTAAAGTTATGAAAGGATGCTGCCATCACCACCAATAACCCAAAAACACTGTTAATTTTAGTGCTCAATATTCCAGGTTGTAAATATTATCATAGGAACGAGACCACCTTTTCTGTCATTTGCTTTCTTTCTCTCCACTTTGCCTCAAAGTACACTTTAAAATTTGGAAGTTGTGCAGAAAGGCAACATAAATTTTCACTTGAAGAAACCTGTTAAATCAGGGCACCACAAAAACTCATATGCTTTCTGCACAGTTTTAAGATGTTTATGCCAAACTTTAATTGAATTATTTAAAGCCTAGTATCCTAGTAAAACATTTCCCTGATTTTACCCAGATACTAGCTTTTAAAATTGCTCAAAAGTGTTCAAGGGGAAGACAGGGGGAACAAAACACCATTTCTCAAACCTTCAACAATTGAATCTAACTGTATTACAAATGAATAATAACCACACTGAAGGGGTGAGGAAGAAAAGAATTAATCTAAGTAAGTTTGGAACACAACATCTTAACTGGATGTGCTTATGCTAAGGACAGAAAGAATTATGTATTCTGATTTTGCTAATGTGTTTCTCACAAGGTTATAGGTTGGCAATTCTGAAAGTACTTTATGTGCATTGTAGAATTAAACAAACAAGTAAATATATTATCAATAATATTATTGTTCAAGAATAAAGTTACAAATGAGGAAGGACTGAAATATACCCTGTGATGCTGGATTAAAATCCGAAGCATCAGAATAAATTCTTGGTATTTAATATATGCGCATACAGGTAGAGGAATAGAGATCCACAGATGAGTGTTCATACCTATATTTCCTTGCTCTGTGTTCTTAGAGGGCCTAGAAGCAATGGAACCTTGGCCACAATGAACAATTCTAGCACCGGGATTGAGCTTCTATACACCATTGTCCAATAAAGAGACCAGAGATCATTAGACAAATAATTGCAGTCCAGGAAAGGGGGAAATACAAAATAAGCCTGGATCATCTTGTAGAGCCATAAAATAAGGAGATACTCACAAAAAGATAGGACTTGTCAAAAGAACATAGGAGGCCTGCTGTGGTAGTTCATACATGTAATCCCAGCACTTTGGAAGGCCAAGGCGGGCAGATTGCTTGAGCTTGATCCTAGGAGTTTGAGACCACCTGGGGCAATGTGTCAAAACCCCATCTCTACCAAAAAGGAAAAAACAACCCACCCAAATACAAAAATTTGCTGGGCATGGTGGTGCGGTGCACACCTGAAGTTGCAGCTACTTGAGAGGTTGAGGTGGGAGGATGGCTTGAGCCTGGGAGATGGAGGCTGCAGTGAGCTGAGATTGCCCCACTGCACTCCAACCTGGGTGACAGAGTGAGATCTTGTCTCAAAAATAATAATAATAATAATAAAATTTTAAAAACCAGAAAAAAAAGAACACAAGAGTCAACCTACATGGACAAAGCTAGAATAATTTTAGCAACAAAATTATTAATGATAGTACTGGATTTTAACCCGTGGGATAAAATAAATATCCATGAGCCCATAGATATAAATAAACAACTGGATAAATAAATAAATAAACATAGGAGAAAGGACAGCTGTTTCTTACCAAAGAGTTCATGAAGGAAAAAGGGAAAATAGAAAAATCACCATTAAGCGAATACTGTAGTAATAATTGTGATAAATAAGATCCACTGGTGGATGCAAAATATTAGTGGCCCAAATCTGAGGAGAAGCAGAGTATTTTCATAATCTCAAAGTATCTCCCCCTAAATATTTATTAATTACAAAGGGAAAGATAATTTTATAGTAGAGAAACTCTGCAGACACTCCCTTCACTAAGTGATCAGAATAAACATTATTATTGATAAGACATCACTATCTTAAACCTCTTGATATGATGCACTGAGAAGGACAATATCATTTCACTGTCCTGAAAGACAGGAAAGATTGAGGGACCATCATAGATTGGAGGAGATTAAGGAGAAGGAACAATTAAACATAATATGGAAAACTGGATAGGATCTTAGAACAGATAATGGGCATTAGTGGAAAAGCTAGTGAAATTAGAATAAGGTTTGCAGTTATCACTGATTCTGATCTTTGTATTGTGGTTAGTAAGATGTCAACATTAGCAGAAGGCAGGTGAGTATATGCCAAATTAGTTCAAAATAAAAGTTATAAATAAGAGGAAAGTTAAAGTTATAAATAAGAGGAAATAAACATAAGGTACACAAAAACAAGTATTTCAATGAAAGTACAGTAAACAATTCTTTGTTTATATTGCAATTTCCACAGCAGAGAGACTTTCAAGCAGCTGGCTGGATGTTCGTCATATTGAAAAGTATGTAGACCAAGGTAAAAGTGGAACAAGAGAATTACTTTGGTCCTGGGCACAGAAAAACAAGACCATCGGTGACCTTTTACAGGTCCTCCAGGAGATGGGGCATCGTCGAGCTATTCATTTAATTACAAACCATGGTAAATGCTGATTCTTATAATGTGGCTCTTAATCTGTAATAGGAACTGTAGTTTGTAAATTCGAATATTGCATTTTATCCAAGACATTGACTCATGCTGTGTGTCAGTGTTTCCTTACCTGTGGCTTTTATCTGGAAGGGACTTTCCAGCTTCACATTTTCTTGTGACACTTTCTTCCCTTATCACCTAACTTATACAACATATTTCTTTCTACCACTTTATAGTTTTGTTTTGTTTTTTTAATTTACTTTTACTTACAAACTACACTTTTTAAAATGTTTCATTTTTCGCAGTTAATAGAATGATCTTGCTATCAAAAACTCCGAAACTCTTTGAGTCATAAACGTAATTGGAATCATAGTATTTGAGAAACAGATCATGCTATTCTTTGTTTTACTATATATTACAAGTTGAAAACATAATTGTATTTTCCCCCTATATTTAGTATTTTATATTGCACCTACCTCCAGAATAATCTTGGGATGTTTCTTTTATCTTCACTGCTATTTTTACGCCACAGCGTTTAACCCTGCCTTACTTGTTACTACCCATTCCACAGTAGCCTAATTCTTCCCTTTGTTTATCTTCTCTATTTCTGATGCTGTGTCATGCCTTATATTTAGAACAACCTGATCAATAAAGCTCGTGAAGTTTTCTCCATGTATTCTTTGTCAGTGAAATAATCTAACGTTACCTGTTCTGTTTGTTCCACTCAGATGTATTCATTTCAACAATAATGATCTTGGGGCTTATGTTATAGACCCAAGGCTCTTAGATTGGAAACTCTTTTGAATCAACATCTTTGTTCTTTGGCTCTTTTCATAGATCACATTTTTAGTTTTGTGTATTTGCACACATGTTCTTTGGTAATATATTTAGTGCACATGAGCCCTTCCACACACACACACAAGGAATCCTGAGAGGTTTGTACAAGAAAACTGTAGCTTCACATTGACTTTTATCTTGATCTTTCCTATTAATGGGGTATTAGTTCCTAATAGACTTCCACCATGGTATTATTCATATAACTTGGCCAATTCCCTTTGTCTTTTGCACATTGTTTCTTCACTTAGTTTAGTGCAGCAGAATATTTCACTGTCAAGTTGACTGAGCAAGTGAAATTCAGTGAGTCCCTGGGAACTGTAAATGCAATGCCTTTTCCATTATCTGAGCCTTTCTCAGCCACTGAAACCACCCACATGGCTTGCTGTTCATAATACAAACTTATGCCACTTTTATAGGACACCCAGGTATGTTTTATACGGCAGCGTTCAGTGTTCTGGAATAAATTTTAGAGTATATTTTCACTCTCTATGTTGTTTATTTATGCAACAGAGAATAAGTTGGACTGTAAGTAGACAAAAATTCCACATTCTTGGTTGACTCTTAGTCTGTTGCACATACAACATTTATTTTTCTTTTTTGGATGTGAGATTAGCTGATTGGTAAAAAGACTTTACTACCCTAGTACAAAGAGATAGGCAAATCTGAAGTGAAGAGGAGGATAGCACCTTACTTCTTTACTAAAGAAAACAGCATTATTTAATTGTAATTGATTGAGTTGGTGTTTCAAATTAAGTAACAATTTTGAAAAAGTTAATTATGTAGTTGTTATAAGTGAGATGTGATGATTTGTTGGAAGCATAAGTGTATCTTGCTCAACAGGGGTTTCCTATCATGGCTACTCACTAAATTAGGAGTTGGAGCTCCTAACTGAAGATGGATAAAACGATTTAGTCTTTCTGTGTTGCTACCATGGACAGATTTATCAGTTATCTAAATAGTCAGCTATTGCCCACCTTTCCTTGCAATTTTCTTCTGTTTTGTGGAACTGATTTTATTTTAGAGGAATTTGGGCCTTTTATATTCCAACTTCCAGGCATCACTTTGTAGATTTGGATTTTCCCAGTCTTATAAAAATGGGCCTTTGATTTCCTCCCAGGTACTGTGCCTACAATTCAAGTTGCTGCTGCTCGGTGGTTTCTTCACATCAGTAAAGCATTCTGTCAGATCTCAGGACATACCAAAATTGCTCAAGAAACTAGAATCTCTATTTTTTGTTATTATATTTCTGACATGCATGTCCTTATATATCACTTTTTGCATTTATATTTCAATGATCAGCAGTTGTTTTCCAGTTTTGACACAAAATTCACAGCTTTCTACTGGCTTCTTAAGAGAGCCATTTTCAATTTTCCATTTTATATGCCAATGAAGTATTATCTCTCTTTTCACAAACAGCAAAAGAATAATGACTTTTAGTGCCCCTACAGCCCCCAGATTTCACATTTTTTTTCTACACAAATTCAGTATGTTTGTTATTTTTTCTTCTTGCCTAGTTGCCCTGGCTAGAACCTTTAGCATGTTGAGTAGAAGCGGCAAGACCGGACATCCTTACCTTGTTCCTGATCTTAAGGGGAAAACATTCAGTCTTTCACGGTTAGTGATGATAACTGTCAGTTTTTTATAGATGGCCCTTACCATATTGAGGACATTTTCTTCTGTTGGTAGGGCTTTTATCATGATAGGGTGTTGGATTTTGTCAGCTGCTTTTTTGTCATCTATTGAAATGAACATGTGTTTTTTGTCCTTCATTCTGCTAATGTGGTGTATTACATTGATTGATTTTCAGACATTAAACAAATATTGGATTCCTGGGATACATCCCATTTGGTCATTGTATCTAATCCTTACATGCTTCTGGATTCAGTTTGCCAGTATTTTGTTGAGGATTTTTGCATCTATGTTTGTAATAGGTATTGGTCTGTTGTTTTCTTGTAATGTCTTTATTTGGCATTGGTATCAGAATAATACTGATCTCATAGAATTATTTGAGAATTGTTCTATCCTTTTCTATTCTGGAAGAATTTGTGAAGGACTGGTGTTAATCTTCTTTAAATGTTTGGTAGAATTCACCTGCGAAGCTATCTAAGCCTCGGCTTTTCTTTGTGGGAAGTTTTAAAGTACCAGCTCAAACTCTTGTTATGAGTCCATGTATATTGTTTATTTTTACTTGAGTTAGTTTCAATAGTTGTGTCTTCCTAGAAATCTGTCCATGTGATCTAAGTTATCTAATTTTTGGCATATCATTGTTCATAATATTCCTTTATAATTCTATTTATTTCTGTGAGGTCAGTGTTGACGTCCCCTCTTTTTTTTCTTGATTTTAGTAATTTGAGTGTCTTTCTTGGTCAGTTAAGCTAAAAGATTGTCAATTTTATTGATCTTTTCGAAGAAATGATTTTGGTTCTATTGATTTTTCTTTTTAAAAAATCCTCTATTTTGGCCAGGCGAGGTAGCTCCCGCCTGTAATCCTAGCACTTTGGGAGGCTGAGGCAGGCAGATTGCCTGAGCTGAGGAGTTCGAGACCAGCTTGGGCAAAACAATGAAACCCCGTCTCTACTAAAATATAAAAAAATTAGCCGGCATGGCAGCGTGCACCTGTAGTCCCAGCTATTCAGGAGGCTGAGGCAGGAGAATTGCTTGAACCCGGGAGGTGGAGATTGCAGTGAGCCAAGATCGCGCCACTTCACTCCTCACTCCAGCCTGGTTGACAGAGTGAGACTCCATCTCAAACAAACAAACAAACAAACAAATCATCTGTTTCATGTATTTCTAATCTAAAGTATTTCCTTTCTTTTGCTTGCTTCAGTTTAGGTTGTGCTTCTTTTTCTAGTTCCTTAATGTGAAAGTTTAGTTTACTGATTTGATGCATTTCTTCTTTTTTTAAGGTAGGCACTTGCAGCTATAAATTTCCCTCTAAGCATGGCTTTTGCTGCATCTCATAACTTTTGATATGTTGTGTTTTCATTTTCATTTATCTCAAGGTATTTTCTAATTTCTGTCATGACTTCTTTTGTAACTCATTGGTTATTTACGATTTTGTTGTTTAATTTCCAGATACTTGTGAATTTCCCAAATTTCCTTCTGCTGCTGATTTCTGCTTGCATTTCAATGTGATCAGAAAATAGACTTTGTATGATTTTAATCCTTACACATGTATTTGAAGTTCATTTAATTGCCTAAGGTCAGGTCTGTTCTGGAAAATGTTCAATGTACACTTGAGAAATATGTGTATATTTTGGTTTTGGATGGAATGTTCTATAGATGTCTCTTAAGTCTGGTTTATAGTGTTATCAAGGAAATTTGTTATTAATTGGTTATGCTTTCTTGCTAGTTTTCTAAGCAAAATAATTTAAGAAACACTAGAAGATAATCTAGAAAGAAGAAAGCTAGAATATAAAATGAAAGTTTTCTAGTCTGAGACAAGATGTTAGAAATGACAGCAAAATATGGCAGGGTTTTAATCTGTTGTAGGAAGCTACATAAATTACCTCAGTCCAGACAGCACTCTACCAAAGAGAAGTTATAGTCGACATTTGGGGTGGTAAGTATTTGTGATTGATACACACACACACACACGCACACACGCACACGCCACTTCCAATACTTTATGGCACAAGATGATATAAAAAAAATAAACGAACCCAGGAAGATATAATATCATAATTGTAACATTTAAAAATATATGTGCAAAAATGCTGATGACACAGCTGGGCACTGTGGCTCATGCCTGTAATCCCAGCTACTCAGGATGCTGAGGCAGGAGAATCACTTGAACCCAGGAGGCGGAGGTTGCAGTGAGCCAAGATTGTACCACTGCACTCCAGCCTGGGTGACAGAGCAAGACTCTGTCTCAAAAAAAAAGGCCCGGTGTGGTGGTTGGCTCATACCTGTAATCCCAGCATTTTGGGAGGTCGAGGCAGGTGGATCTCTTGAGGCCAGGAGTTCGAGACTAGCCTGGCCAACATGGTGAAGCCCCATCTCTATTAAAAATACAAAAAAAAAATTAGCCAGGCATGCTGACGGGTGCCTGTAATCCCGGCTATTTGGGAGGCTGAGGCAGAAGAATCGCTTGAACCTAGGAGGCAGAGATTGCAATGAGCCGAGATCATGCCACTGCCCACCAGCCTGGGCAAGAGTGAGACTCCATCTCAAAAAAACAAAAACAAAAACAAAACCTGATAACAATTTTTTAAAAAAATTTTCTTCTGTGTACTTTAATATTTTTAATGTCTAACAATAATTTATCTTATTACTTATTTATTATTTAATTATTTAAATTATTTAAAGTTATATTAATAATAGATTAAGGCAGCTACTTATGTTTTAAGTGAACAAAAGTATGTTTGTATAACATTTGTTAATTAGAAAACTGTTTCACAACTTCACAAATAATACTTCCACAAATTTATTGTAAGTGTTCGATGGGAATGAAACTTTAGAAATCAACAATGACTAGCAAGACATTTATTTTCAGAGTCTCAGAAAGAAAAAAATCATTAGGGACATAGAATTGTTTTGTATCTACCTTCCCGTATTTCTCTTTCAGGAGCAGTCTTGAGTCCTTCAGAGAAGAGTTATCAGGAAGGTGGATTTCCAAACATATTACTCAAGGTAGAGTATGTGTGCATGGAAAATGAGCCTTGAACTTTGTTGTATGTATAATTGAGCAGAAGGAATGAAATTAGCAGGCAGAAAAATGCTGGATTTGCCAGCACTTTTAAAAAATCAGAAATGCTCTGGTTCTCTCATTATTCTCTATTTAGTTGAGGATTCAGGAAAGTAGAGATTTATAAATATTTGAGAAATTAAGAGCTTTCTCTTCTCAGTGATCTGTCAGAGATGAGACTGAGAACTACTAAGGATGCTGTGATTTATATATTTGTCTTAACTCAGCTTTTAATTTTCCTTTTTTAGTTGGTGCTTTGCATATCACTGTTAGTTTTTATTACAGCAAACTAGCAGTGATCATTTTTATAGCATTAGAAGTAATTTAAAATTGACTTTAACTGACTGTGGCATTGAAACTTGAGTTTTTACCGTTGGTATGAAAGCCTTAAATATGGCAATGAATGCTATTAAATAAAGTGAAATAACTTTGATTTCTGCTAACTTTATTTTAAATTAGGTTGCACTCTGTTGCACTGCAGAGTCCCCAGGGAGCTTTAGATTTCTGTTGAAGTTCTGTTCTTTCTAGACTTATGAAATGGAATTACTTTAGTATGTATTTTCTTCTCTTAGGAAACAGCCAGTGTCACAGTGGATAATGTTCTTATTCCTGAACATAATGGAAAAGGTAAGAAAAAACAACTTTTTCCAACAATTTTTTTAAAATCATACTTTCATTTAAGTGAATTAAGAAGGAGAAATACCCAATAAACACAATAACCATATAAATTCAGATTCAGTATAAAATGTCATAGATACTAAAATAATTTCAATTTGATTGACACTTATAGTTCTAATAGATGACACATTATTATGTTAAGGCTCCATTGGCAAATGAAGAATGCAATTGTGGTCTCTTCACACAGGGGTATGTTTTCGTTTTTTGTTAGTAAAATTTGCTATGTTTGTGTGTCATGGGAAAACATTTTTAAAATTATGTTGAGATTATATAGTTTTAGAAATGCTCACAGCAATTACAGAAATCTTTCAAGATGATTGTAGAGCAATGCTGAAGGTCAGTATGAAAATCTGGTTATTTTCCATATCAACTTTCCTAGTTCATTAGTAGGAAGAATAATTTAGTTCCGCCTGGAGTCATTCTGATAAATTTTAAAGACTATTTAAGGCTGTGTTGACTAGTCTTTGCCACTAGATCTGATACTTCTTTCATTGAAAAAAGAATTAGAAAAGTTAGATAAGGCTTTGGTTCTTTAGCAATAAGGTCTAAATCAAACATTAAGTGTCTTCAGAGAGGATTTTGTATTAGCTATGGAAATATAGCCAAAATTGGGTTCTGAAGGACATAGCCAAACTTTTCCTTTTCAATTTGTATTTGATTACTCTTTGCATGTTTTCTCCCAATCTCCACTTTGGGTGAGTTTTTAAAAGGCTGAATCATCTTTCTAATTTACTCTGAGGAAGTAAATTAGGCAGTTAGAGGGTTTGGCACATGAAAAGTGTTTCTATCAGTCATGCTTGGAGAATATTGCTTACTCATGTCAATATTTCCACTTCCATAATTTTTTAGTAGTTTTAGGTTCACAGTGGGTCAACAGCAACACATTGGCCTAATGACCAGGAAATTGAATCTTGGAAGAATTTCTTCCGCTAAGCTCTTTGGCTGATCTCTTTTGAGAGGAGGTAAAATCACAATGCTGCTGTTCTAACCCTTTGCTCTGTGGAATGGTGGGAACTAGATCCAAGTCAATGTGCAGAGAGCACATGATGGGCTTTGGCTTTGGTTCCTGGACCTTTCTCTACTGACCTTCCACTGGACTCTGAATTGTTTCTAATATAGAAGTTTTGGTTATAATGGTGATGTTCATTCTTAGATAACTTATCTTCCCCCTACTTTCCTTCCTAAGGAATACTGCCTAAATCTTCAATCAGCTTTCAAAACATCATAGAAGGAACTAGAAATTTCCACAAAGACTTCCTAATTGGAGAAGGAGAGATTTTTGAGGTATACAGAGTGGAGATTCAAAACCTAACATATGCTGTCAAATTATTTAAACAGGTATGGAAAGAATTATTGTCACAGGACATCAATTCCATTTATTTGCTCATCTTTCATATTTAAAAAAGTCATTTTTCATCGATGGTGAAAGGGGTATTTGAACATAAAATTTTATAAGTGGAAATAAGAGATATGATTTCAGGTGCCTGAAGAAATAAAGACCTGTCTTGCAAGAATGTGGAAGTTAAATGCTTTCCATCCCCAGATGTATAGCATGAAAGACTTTTCCGGGCTGGGCGTGGTGGTTCACGCCTGTAACCCCAGCACTTTGGGAGCCCAAGGTGGGTGGATCACTTGAGGTCAGGAGTTTGAGACCAGCCTGATCAACAGGGTGAAACCCCATCTCTACTAAAAACACACAACTTAGCTGGACATGGTTGTATGCTCCTGTAGTCCCAGCTACTCGGGAGGCTGAGGCAGGAGAATTCCTTGAGCCCAAAAAGAAGAGGCTGCAGTGAGCCAAGATCACGCCACTGCGCTCCTGCCTGAGTGATAAAATGAGACACCACCTCAAAAAAAAAAAAAAAGGAATTCTGAAAAGTGTCCTGGGACTTTACTAAAGAGGATCAGATTGTGCTAGCCTGCCACGATTTTCCTGAATTTTTTGGATGAGCTGGGTCCTCTCCAGGCAGCTTCACAGGCTAAGCCACAGTTTGGCATTTGGTACTGCTTTATAAGTTGTCTTCTATCACAACTCAGAAGGGTGGAAGGAGGAGGCTTTCAAGTAGGAGCAACAAACCAACATAACAGGATAGGAGGTCAGAAGACAATTGAGTGACTGCAGCCAGTGAAGCAGAAAGAGAATTCCAGGATCAAGCTCAGGAGTCAGTCAGAGACAGGTCCACACACAAACACAGAAGAGCTGCTCTTCATTTTCTTCATAGTTGGTCAACAATAAGTAAACATTTACTAAACTCTTATATGGACTGGGTGCTGAGCTTGTAGAGATGAATAAGGCATAGTTCTGTCCTCAAGGAGCTCACAGTCTCTCTGGGGAAATAGCCAGGTAAACAAAACATTAAACTGTTGTGAAAGAAGTACTTTAGCAGAGAATTGTACAAAAGATCACAGGAACACATAAAAGATAGCAACTCTTGCTGCCATAAAAAAAAAAAAAAATGAGTTCATGTCCTTTGCAGGGACACAGATGAAGCTGGAAACCATCATCCTTAGCAAACTAACACAAGAACAGAAAACCAAACGCTGCATGTTCTCACTTATAAGTGGGAGTTGAACAATAAGAACACATGAACACAGAGGGGAGAGGAACATCACACACCCGGGGGGTTGGGGAAAATGGGAGAAAGAGCATTAGGACAGATACCTAATGCATGCAGGGCTTAAAACTGAGATGATGGGTTGATGGGTGCAGCAAACCACCATGGCACATGTATACGTATGTCACAAACCTGCATGTTCAGCACATGTATCCAGAACTTAAAGTAAAATTAAAAAAGAAAAAAAAAAAGGAGAAGAGGTTTAATGGACTCATAGTTTCACATGGCTGGGGAGGCCTCAGTATCATGGCAGAAGGTGAAAGTCATGTCTTACGATGGCAGACAAGAGAGAACTTGTGCAGGGAAGCTCCTGTTTTAAAAACCATCAGATCTCGTGAGACTTATTCACTGTCACGAGAACAGCACTGGGAAGGCCCACCCCCATGATTCATTTAACTCCCACTGAGCCCCTCCCACAACATGTGAGAATTGTGGGAGCTACAATTCAAGATGAATTTGGGTGGGGACACAGCAAAACCATATCAGAAGTCTATCTGAAAAAGTTACATACCATATGATTCCAAATATATGACACTTTGGAAAAGTAAGAACAATTGAGACAGTACAAAAATGATTTCTGGGTGTTTGGTAAGGGGTAGATGAATAGGCAGAGCACAGATGATTTTTAGGGCAGTGAAACTGATACTATACTCTGATTTTAGGGCAGTGAAACTGATACTATACTCTGATACTATAATGGTGGATACATATTATCATGTATTTGTCAAAACCCATAGAATATACCACACTAAGAGTGAACCCTAGTGTAAACTATGGTGATAATATGTCAACATAGGTTCATTAATTTTAACAAATGTACCTCACTGGTGTGAGATGTTAATAATTGGGAAGCTGTGTGCGTGTGTGTAGGAACGCCTTACTTTCCTCTCAATTTTTTCTAAATCTAAATCTGCTCTAAAAAATAAAGTCTACTAATTAAAAAAAAAAAAAAAAAGATAGCAACAACTCTTTCTACCCAGAGAGGGGATGTATCTGGCACCCAGAAGAGTATCTGGCCAAAGTAACCACTCAATAAACAGTTCTCAAAAACAAATGGAAAAACCTTCCAGCTAGATTTTGAAGGATGAGTAGAATTTTGGCAGGCAGTGAAGGAGGGGAAGTACATTCTGAGTGGAACAAATAGCAGTTGCAGAGGCCTGGAGACGTATGTATGAAAACGTAGGTCTTACTCATGAATTCATTCAGCGCAGTGGACTGGCCGTAGGGAAGATAATGAGAAGAGGATGCTGGAAAGATATTAAGTCTGTGGGGTCTGTGTCCCCACCCAAATTCATCTTGAATTGTAGCTCCCACAATTCCCACATATTGTGGGAGGGGCTCAGTGGGAGGTAATTGAATCTTGGGGGTGGGTCTTTCCAGTGCTGTTCTTGTGACAGTGAATAAGTCTCACAAGATCTGATTTTTAAGTAGGAGAGTGAAAGACTTAGATTTGTGTTGTTAAAATATGACTTTGTTTCTAGGTTAGATAGTAGATTGGAAGTTGTCAGAAGAATTGGGGGAAAGATGGCAAGAGCTAGACTGGAGGCAGGCCGGGCATGGTGACTCACGCCTGTAATCCCAGCACTTTGGGAGGCTGAGGTGGGTAGATCACTTGAGGTCAGGAGTTCGAGACCAGACTGGCCAACATGGTGAAACCCTGTCTCTACCAAGAAATAAAAAAAAAAAAAAAAAAAAAAAATAGCTGGGTGTGGTGGTGCCTGCCTGTAGTTCCAGCTACTTGGAAGGCTGAGGTAAGAGGATTGCTTGAACGCAGAAGACGGAGGTTGCAGTGAGCCGAGATCACACCACTGCATTTCAGTCTGGGCAACAGAATAAGACTTTGTCAAAAAGAAAACAAAACAAAAAACAAAACAAAACCCACAGACTGGAGGCAGAAAGACCTGGTGGAGGGATATTTCAGATGTGCAAACCAAGAAATGGACAGGGTGTAAACCAGTGTTCCCAACCCTGACTATATATTAGAAATATCTAGGGAGCTTTTTTTAAAAATGAGCCTTTAAAAAAATGGGCTTTTAAGAAAATGAGCCTTTAAAAAATGAGCTTTTAAAAAAATGGTAGGCACCAGTGTTTTTTAAAAGATCCCAAGGTGGTTCACATGTGTTGCCACTGTTGAGAGCTAATGCTGTTAGTCTGGGCAAAGTCAGTGAGGATGCAGAGGAGAAAGTATGTCTAAGAGATGAGGTGAAGTGGACCACATCTGATTATCTGTTATAGGACTGGGGAAGTGGGAAGAAGGAGGGTTCCACAGTGATTCCTAGTTTGCAACGTGCATTACAGAACCTTTTAAAAAATTATTTCCCTAATTTCTCCATTTCTCCAAATTGCAGTTAGTACTACTTAATTGTACATAGACATCTCAGAATTCCTGAGAAGATGCTAAAGAAACAACCAACTGGCACAACCATTCAACAAATAGAATGTGGTCGCTCTAGAGGTGGCCAAGCTAAAGCCTGTTTCTTAGTGCCAATGTGTCCCTGGCCCCAATTCATACACTCTCTTATAGTTGAGCCTCAGGACCCTATCCCCAAAGGGTCTGTCCAGTCTACTTTCCTGTTCTTTCTGCAGCTGCCACCAAATCACACTCCCTTTTGGGAGTTTTCTTTCCATGAGTCTGAATGGGACATCATTGCCTCTAGAACCCCTTCCCTTTCTTTCTTAAAGACAGGTGTTATTTCCTGGATTGTCTCTGACCCCTCCAGTGTGGTTCGGGTGACACTCCTATGTTTAGCAACAGCATCAAAGCATTACATTATTCACCCACCTCTCTCAAAGGACTAGGCAGTTTTCTTTGAAGAGCTCTTATTTGTCTTTGTATCTTAGTGCCTTATTACAGGGCCTGGCCCGTAGCAGTTGCTCAGTAAATGTTTGCTGGATAAATTGAATGAAGCATACATACCTTTTCCAAGAATTTAGCTGCTAGTTGTTAGGAGTAAAAATACCTGAGATTACCAAGGTGTATACAAAGTCTTACTGTCTCTACATACATTTTAACTTTCTCTTAAGGTGGTACGTGGAAGTATGGCCAGACTTCACCCTTCTGCTTTTATCTCTGCCCCCTATTTTAATCCAACACACGCACGCGCGCGCACACACACACACACACACACACACACACACTTATCAGGAAAAAATAAGAACATTTAATGAAGCCTTAGCCACAGAACTTTGTTAAAGAAATGCAGTTTTGTAACATTGTTTATTACCAATTACTTTTCTTAGAGGGACTGAGGTGGGAAATTGTGCTAGGTGTGTTAGATCTGTGCTTCTCTAACTTTAATTACCTGGGAATCATCTTACAATGCAGATTCTGATTCAGCAGATCTGACAGGAGCCCTGGATTTGCCATTTCTCAGCAGCTCCTAGTGAAGCTGAGGTTTTTTTGGTCATAGACCACATTTCAAGCAACAGGGTGTTAGAGTGCTACATTAGCATAAACAAAAAAACCAACTTCTTCATTTTCAAACTAGAAAACTATGACCTTAGGGAGGTTGAGTGACTGACAAAGAGTCACAAATAGCAAGTGTTAGAGATAGGCGGAAAATCCAACCCATCTGGCTCCCAGGACAATGGTCTCGTAAAATGTAAATTCTGATAAAATGGTCCTTGAAAATGATTTTTTAGTCTGATTTATTGTTTCTGACTTCCTAGTTCAACTTGGAAAATAGTTTCCAAAATTCCTGTTGAATTTCTCTCCCTTTATTCCTGAAGGCAGAGCTCCAAAACTCCACCTTCTCTAGCAATTTGCAAATGATAGAACGTTACAACTGGTGAGACCTAGGAGCAGACTTAATTTAACTCTTTTTTTGGTAGAAGTTGGAAACCTGAGATCCAGAGACATGCAATGACCTAAGATGTATGAAGCATCAAGAACAGTGCCAGGGACAGAGTAGGTGCTCAGTACATTATTAAACTCATTAAAATATTCATGTGTCAGCCTCTGTGCTATCTTCTAAAGCTTCTTGGAAGTAAAGAGTTATATTTTTATTTGCTTGGTAAGCCCATCTTTTCAAAATGCAAAGGTAAACTTAAACTGACATATCCAAATAACCCAAGTCATAAATACCAAATTAGTGAAATTTTGCAGCAGAATGGAAATAACACAAACTGGATTCTTTGTAAGATCAAGTGGGGGAGGTTCTAGCTGTCATGGGATTGTCTTTGAATACATAGAATGTTTTTGAATTTATGTAAATGTGTACAAAATATGATGAAAGAGTTTATCAAGGCAATACATTGCATGAAAAACTTTTCATTTAAGAACACTCATTCCAGATCTCTTTTGGGGCTAATGGATTTTTGAAAATCTGGTAAAAGCTAAAGATTATTTCCCCAGAAAAGTGTTCATATGCATTTACACCAAAAAGTTCATCTAATTTAAGGAGACTATAGACCCTGGGTTAAGAATCCTAGAAACAAATTCTTTTCTTAATTTTGTTCTTGTCTTTCTGTATATGTAGGAGAAAAAAATGCAATGTAAGAAGCATTGGAAGAGTTTTTTATCTGAGCTTGAAGTCTTACTACTGTGAGTATGTTTTCTCTGGAATTTCCTCCTCTTTGTGCCTGGGTTTCATCTCTGTTCATTTTTTATTTTACAGCACAGAGCTTGGCGTGATATGTAATACATTTGATTTGGATGTTAGAACTTTGGATAAATTTTGACATGTGCTTTAGTATATTCCTTAAAGTACATTTTAAAATAGATCATTTACATAATTCCCTTGAACATGTTTTAACAGGAAACTGTCACAAGGAAGTGGGTTAAATCATATGTGACTAACATGGCTGAATAGTAACTCTTAGAACATTAGGTCTATATTTCACCATTTCCTCTCTTCCTTAGAGACATTCCAGTCTATAAGCTGTTTCATCAGTATAACTCTATTCAGGAAGAGAGTTTTAGACAAAGAAATCAAGCGATTTTGATGTACATATTATTTTTCGGGAATTCACTCCTGAGTCTGAGAGTCCTTGGAGACAAATTGAAATGACTTCATTTTCATATATATATTCATATCTGCAGCTGTGCAGCCCTCCTCACTGAAAGCCTCTAACCCTGTAGAGTTCACTTGTCACTCTTTACAAATAGGAAACTTTCTTTTCGATATTTTTTTAACCAAGATGTGAAGTCGGGAGGCAGAGAGGAAGGTGAAGAGAGAAGGCATTATACTGAATCCATTTTCTTTTAGACTGAAGACCAGAAATCAGAATAGTAGAGGCTAATCATCAAAGCTTACATATCACTTAGTCAATAAAAAATGAAATCCAAAATTGTAATAGTAAAAAGTTTTTACATGTGATTGTTTTATTTATTTGCTTATGAAAGTAAGGTTCAAACATTGCAAAATTTCAAAAGTGCAAAAGGATAGACCAAGAAAAGATTTTCTCCCACCATTATCATCCAGTCACCCAGCTGATCTTTCCAAGGCAACAGTATTACCAGTTCCTTGTATATCTTTCCAGAGATATTTTGTGTGTAGGCAAATATGTATTTTGTTTTCTTATTTTTCTCCTTTAACACAAGCGGTGACATGAACACATTGTTCACATTGCTTATTTTCATATTCTATTATATTCTGTACTGTAGTTTACGTAACCATTCCCCTGTTGATGGTTTCTTAGATTTGTTCTAATATTTTATTATAGGAAAATAATGCTGCAACAAGAAAACCTTGTATTTATGTTATTTCATACTTATTTGAGTATATCTGTAAAATAAATTCTCATCAAATGGTGGTATTAAATGGTTATGTGCATTTTATCATAACAAATTGTCCTCCAATATAAGTTATAACAATTTACTTTCAAAGAAGTCATATATGAGTGCCTGGTTTTCCATTGTTGCCAACCTGGTATTTATTCTTACCTCTTAATTTTTGCCAATCTGTTAGGTGAAAATAGTTTATCAGTGTAGCTTTTGAAAAAATATTTATTGACAAATAAAAATTGTATATATTAATGTGTACAGTGTGATGATTTTATATACAGTATGTACACACTGTCTAATGATTACCACAATCAAATTAATTAATACATCTATCACCACCCATGCTGTACTTTAGATCCCCAGAATGTATTCATTGTACAATGGAAAGGTTGTCTGCTTTGACCAACATCTCTCTATTTTTCCCAACCCCCAGCCCTTGGTAACTATTTTTCTGCTCTGTGCTTCTCTATGTTTGACTTTTTTAGCTTCCACATGTAAGTGAGATCATGCAGTATTTGTCTTCTGTGTCTGGCTTATTTCACTTAGCATAATGTCTTCCAGGTTCATCTATGTTGTTGAAAATGGCAGGATTTTCTTCTTTTTATGGCTGAATAATATTCCATTTTTGTGTGTGTGTATGTGTGTTGTGTGTTTCACACTTTCTTTATTGTTTATCCATTCATCTGTCAATGGACATTTAAGTTGTGTCTATGTCTTGGTTACTGTAAATAATGCTGCATTAAACATGAGAGCACAGATATCTCTTTGAGATACTGATTTTATTTCTTTTACATACATACCATGATATGGTTTGGCTCTGTGTCACCACCCAAATCTCATCGTGAATATTCTCCCATAATTCCCATGTGTTGTGGGAGGGACCTAGTGGGAGATAATTGAGTCAGGGGGGCAGTTTCTCCCATACTGTTTTTGTGATAGTGAATAAGTCTCACAAGACCTGATGGTCTTAAAAAGGGGAGTTTCCCTGCACATGCTCTGTTCTTTTGTCTGCCGCCGTGTGAGATGTGCTTTTTACCTTCCACCATGATTGTGGGGCATCCTCAACCATATGGAACTGTAAGCCCATTCAGCCTCTTTCTTTTGTAAATTGCCAGGTCTCGGGTATGTCTTTATCAGCAGCATGAAAACGGACTAATACATACGCAGAAGTGAGATTGTTGGATCTCATGGCAGTTGTATTTTTAGTTTTTTAAGGAACCTCCATTATGGCTGTACCACTTTATATTCCAACCAACAGCATACAAGGACTTCTTTTTCTCCATACCCTCAGCAACTCTTGTATCTTTTTCTCCATACCCTTGGCAACTTTTTGATAATAGCCATCCTAACAAGTGTGAGGTGATATCTCATTGTGGTTTTGATTTGCATTTTTCTGATGATTAGTGATGTTGAGCATCTTTTCATATACCTGTTAGTCATTGGTATGTCTTCTTTGAAAAACCATCTCTTTGGGTCATTTACCCATTTTTATCAGGTTATTTGTTTTTTTGCTATTGAGTTGTATGAATTCCTCACTATTTTGTATCTTAACACCTTATTAGATATATGGTTTGCAAATATTTGCTGCCATTCCATAGGTTTCCTTTTCATTTTGTTGATTGTTTCCTTTGCTGTGCAGAAGTTTTTTAGTTTGATATAGTTCTACTTGCTTATTTTTGCTTTTGTCACCTACGCTTTTGGTGTCATAGCCAAAAAATCATTGCCAAGACCAATCTTAAGGAAAATTTTCTCTATGTTTTCTTCCAGATTTGTATGGTTTCAGATCTTACATTTAAATATTTAATCCATTTTGAGATAATTTTTGTATATGGTGTATAAGACAAAGTTCTAGTTTTATTATTTTGTATGTGGGTATTCAGTTTTCCCAACACCATTTATTGAAGATAATTTTCTTGTTCTGTTGTATATACTTGGTGCCCTTTTCAAAGATTAGTTGATGATGTATATGTAGGTTTATTTCTGTTTTGTTTTTTTTTAAATTCTATTCCATTGGTCAATGAGTCTGTTTTTATGCCAGTGCTATATTGTTTTTATTACTATAGCTCTGTAATATAGTTTAAAATCAGGAAGTGAATGCCTCTGGCTTTGTTCTTCTTTCTTAAACTCACTTATACTGTTTGGGGTCTTTTGTGGTTCTATATAAATTTTAGCATTCTTCTATTTTTTGAAAAATGTCATTGGAATTTTGATAGAAATTGCATTGAATGTGTAGCTTACTTTTATGGACATTTTAACAATATTAATTATTTCAATTCATGTATGTAATGCATCTTTCCATTTATTTGTGTCTTCTTCAGTTTCTTTCATCAGTGTCTTATAGTTGTTAATGCACAGAATTTTCACCTCCTTGGTTAAATTTATTCCTAAGAGTTTTATTCTTTTTAATGCTGTTGTAAATAGGATCAATTTCTTTAATTTCCTTTTCAGATTGTTCATTGTTAGCATATACACACATAGTTAGTTTTTATACATTGATTTTGTATTCTGCAACTTTTCTGAATTTGTTTATTAGTTTTAACAGTTTTTTTGGTGGAGTCTTTTGGGTTTTCATCATGTCATCTGCAGACAGAGCCCATTAACTTCCACCTTTCCAATTAGGATGCCTTTTATTTCTTTTTCTTACCTAATTGCTCTGGCTAGGACTTCCAGCTTTATGTTGAATAGAAATGGAAAGTATGAGCACCCTTATCTTTTTCCTGAACTTAGAGGAAAAGCATTCAGCTTTTCACTGTTAGGTATGATGTTAACTGTGGGTTTGTCATATATGGCATTTATTATGTTGAGATACATTCCTTCTACACCTAATTTGTTGAGAGGTTCCATCATGAAAGGATGTTGAATTTTATCAAATGCCTTTGCATTTGTTGAGATGGTTTTGTGATTTTTGCAGTGTGTTAATATGGTGTATAATTTATAGATCTGCACATGTTAAACCATTCTTGCTTCTCGGGGATAAGTCCTGTTTGACTATGGTATTTCATCCTATTAATGTTCTGTTGAAGACTGGGAACAATGGTTCACACCTGTAATCTCAGCACTTTGGGAGGCCAGGGAAGGTGGGTCACCTGAGGTCAGGAGTTCAAGACTAGCCTGGCCAACATGATGAAACCCCATCTGTACTAAAAATATAAAAATTAGCCAGGTGTAGTGGCGCACGCTTGCAATCCCAGCTACACAGGAGGCTGAGGCACAAGATTCGCTTGAACCTGGGAGGCAGAGGTTGCAGTGAGCTGAGATCATGCCACTACACTCTAGCCTGGGCAACAAAGCAAGACTCGATATCCAAAAACAAACAAACAAACAAACAAACAAACAAACAATGTTCTGTTGAATTTAGCTTGCTAGTATTTTGTTGAAGATTTTTGTATCTATGGCCATCAGGGATATTGGCCTACAACTTTTTCTCATTTTGTTCTTATCTGGCTTTGATATGAGGGTAATGCTGTCCTAATAAAATAAGATTTACAGTGTTCCCTCCTCTTTAATTTTTTAAAAGAGTTTGACAGGGATTAGTATTAATTCTTTTTTAAATGCTTGTTAAAATTTTGCCAGAAGCTCTATGGTCCTGGACTTTTCTTTGTTGGAGGTTTTTGATTATTGAATCAATCTCCTTAGTTGTTATTGGTCTGTTTAGGTTTTCTATTTCTTCATGATACAGTCTTGGTGGATGGTATGTTTCTAGGAATCCATCTATTTCTTTTACGTTTTCCAGATTGTTGGCATACGATAGTTCATAATAGTCTCTTACGATCCTTTGTGTTTCTGTGGCATCAGTTGTAATGTCTCCTCTTTCATTTATATTTTATTTATTTGAGGCCTCTCAGAAAAAGAAGTCTCATAGTATAAATTTTTCTGAGTGATATTAATAATCCTTTTTTATTAAGAGATATATTTTATTTTCTATGAAGTAGCTTATAATATTCCTTACCTATTATTATAGATTAGACTGTTGGTCTTTTCTTAATGATTTGAAGGAATATTTTATAATTCCTATTAGAAAATCAGCCTATTTTTATGTTATGAGATGCAAATAATTTTTTACTGTACTGTCATTTCATCTTTGCTTATTATAGTGTTGACATGTAGAAATAGTTTTAATACAGTTAAATTTATCAAGGTTTTCTTTTAGGGATTCTAGATTTTATGTTATAGTTTAAAAGGCCTTTTCCATTAAGAAGTTATATTTAGGTTGGTGTAAAAGTTATTGCAGTTTTGCCATTAAAAGTTATCACGTTTTTTTGCCATTAAAAGTAAACATTACTTTTTTTTTTTTTTTTTTTTTTTGAGACGGAGTCTTGCTCTGTCACCCAGGCTGGAGTGCAGTGGTTCCATTTCAGCTCACTGCAAGCTCTGCCTCCTGGGTTCACACCATTCTTCTGCCTCAGCCTCCCTAGTAGCTGGGCAAAAACCGCAATAATTTTTGCACCAACCTAATAAAATAGTTCTCCTATTTTTTCCAGTACTTTCATGGCTTCATTTTTTACATTTATTTACCTGATCCATTTGGTTATCTGGTGAGATATTTTCTGTGAACTACAACAACAGCTTGTCTAGGCTTCAAAAATTCTGTTGGCATTTTTAATGGAATTTTAATAACTTTATAGATTAATCTGGAGACATTTACAATTTTATAAGGTTGACTATTCCTGGGGTACCATTTTTATTTTGCTAATATTTATTTTGTGTTAGGCCCTATTTCAAGTGCTTTACGTGTGTTAATTCATTAATCCTCATGACCATCCAATGAGATAAATTCTCCTGTTATCCCCATTTTGCAGATGAGGAAACTGAGGTACATCCTACCTTTTCTATAAGATCCAAGTTATTTCCTAAATCATCTTCTCAGATGTGACTAAGGCAGATGCAGCTTTCTCCTCTTAGAATGTACTATCAAAAATGGGATTGGGAGAGAAATTCCTAAGTAAACAGACAATTTCAATAAACTAAGTGGTAAGATGAGGAAATACGAGCACAGAGGAGGGAATGATAACTTGGGGGATGAGCAGCAGAATGGGTTTCTTGATAGAAATAATATCTAAGCTGAGACCTGAAGGATGAGGTTTCTTTAGTTTAATATTAAGGGAATTACCTTAAACAGAATTGTAAACGCCATAGAATGTGACTTCTGATTCCTTTTTTCCCTCCTTTCTCAAGGGAAGGGGAAAAAGCTAATAATTTTTGAGGACCTGGCTTTTGGCTTAACCTTTTATTTAATTTTCATAAGAACCTTGGAAATAGATGTTTTAATTACTGATTACAGTTAAAGGAACAGGCTCAGAGCAATTAAATAACTTGCCCAAGTTAACACAGTCGTTAAAAAGACCGGAGATTCAATCCCAGGTTAGTCGTTCAAGTCTGTTTACCACACCATGGGGCTTGCATAATTTTGTCTGAACAAGGCACTCAGAATGTTTGCTGAAGTGATTTTAGAAGGTATCAGATCTGCTAACCTTCTGATGTATATAATCTAAAACCCTACTGATTTAAAAATTTGTAGCAAAAAGTTGGGTGGCATGGGTCCACAGGTACAAAACCAGCAAACTTTCTCCAAGGTATCTCCACGTTCCATACCTTGGTAACCTCTAAAATATCCGTTTTTCTGTTTGATCAGTAATACTTAAAAATAAGGACATGGTCTTTTCTCCTCTCTGAGCAAGAGAGTAGAGCACCAGGCCATGGCCGTGTCTATCTGATGTCCACTATCTACTGCCTTCCAGAAGATTCGTCTCTCTGAATTATTTTAAGTTGCAGAAGAACCAACCAGGTATACACGGACTGTTAAATACACTACCTCAATTTCCTTTCAATCCATTGCTTTTCATTTTATAGGTATAGTTGGAATCATAATAGGTGTGGGGATCTTGTATCACAGAAGACTTTGATATATTTAAAAATAAAAACTTCTCTGTGTGTGTATATGTATACACACACATACACACACACACACACACACATACACACACACGCTTCCTTCCTTGAAGTAAGAAGAAGAAAAGGAATCAGAACCCCCCTCCCCCACCACATATGCACAATATATATAGGAATGTGTGTGTTTATAGGAAAATTTTGCTACTGCAGAAATGAATAATAGGCTTTTATAAATAGAATATTTTTTACAGATTTATTTTAATATCCCCAAGCCTGCCCAGAACATAGTAGGTATCCCATAAGTAATTTTTGAATTAAACTGAGCTCACAGTATGTGTGAATTTCACATTTTATGTTTCATAGTTGTTACCTGGGCTCATAGTGATAGCACACACTATTGAGGAATATAGTTTTTGTTAATAAGCTAATAAATGATTATTAGGGGAAGAAAAGCCTGAGAAATGTATGCTACACTGACATAGAAATCTGTGATTTAAAATCAGTGATATACTCTCAACATCAAACATTACTAGTCATATGGATTAGACAATAATGCAAGCTTTGTGAAGACACTGACATCTCTTTTCAGCTGTGTAACTGGTATCTAGCACAGTCCCTGACATAGTAGTGCTCAATAAGTGGATGAATGAAAATGGTATTTATTCTTACGTTTTGGTGGCTTAAACTTACATACTTAAATAAATCAAACTAACAATTTTAGTTGTACTGTTTTTACGTAATAAGTCATGTTGTCTTTCATATTGATAAAAATAAGTTAATATTGAATAGTGCTATCTTTTGTAAAGTTTCCAATATTACAAATCTTTAAAACTCTTTATTTTTTGAAAATTTGTGCCTTATATTTGGATGTTTTATTTATATTTACATGATTACAGTCAATCAAAAACAGTAACTAGTATTTGCTAGAATTTTTTTTTTTTTTTTTTTTTTTTTTTGAGGTGGAGTCTCACTCTTGTCACCCAGGCTGGAGTGCAGTGACATGATCTAGGTTCACTGCAACCTCTGCCTCCCAGTTCAAGCAATTCTCCTGCCTCAGCCTTCTGAGTAGCTGGAATAACCAGGTGCTCACCACCAGGCCCGGCTAATTTTTGTGTTTTTAGTAGAAATAGGATTTCACCATGTTGGCCAGGCAGGTCTCAAACTCCTGACCTCAAGTGATCTGCCCACCTCGGCCTCCCAAATTGCTGGGATTACAGGTGTGAGCCACCGCGCCCTGCCGTTAGAACTCTTTAGAGCAGTTTGGAAAGCAAATCTGTGTCCTGTGCCCAATGTGTCCAGCCAAATTTATATTCTGCTTTAAGCCTATTCTCCATCCCACCTTACTACTCCCACACCGGAGTGTTGTTCATTTCCTGTCTGAATACGCAATTTGATGGCTTTAAAACATCTTTTGTTTCAAGGTTTCACCATCCAAACATACTCGAGTTGACTGCATATTTTACAGAGACTGAGAAGTTCTGTCTGGTTTATCCATACATGAGAAATGGAACACTTTTTGACAGATTGCAGTGTGTAGTAAGTTCTTTCTATTATTCTGTCTGATCCTCTGACCCCCTGAAGTCCTGGGAGAGCTGCTGAAACCATCTGGGAGAGCTGGGAGGCAAGATGTGTTTGCATGAGGGGAAAGCGAAGGATGGGTTTCCCAAGGAAGCAGTACTTCTTGGATTAATTTCTTACTTTTAGGAGGCTGAGCAAATACCTGAGTTAATGTGTTTTGTGCAACATTTTGGCAACCATATTGGGTTCTTACTCATTATATAGTAAGAACCCAGCAAATCTTTTGGCAACCATGTTATATTATATTTGATTCTGTACCTCCAGTGAGTTGCCATCAACTACTCTTATTCCTTAGATAATTTTAATTTGTATAACTTTATATAAAGTATCCTTCAATACAAAGGATTGCCATAACAGTGACACAGACTCTAAAGAGAAAGAGGCAGCCTGGACAACAACATAGCCAGATCTCGCCTCTACTAAAAAAATGAATAGGCTGGGCACGGTGGCTCATGCCTGTAATACCAGCACTTTGGGAGGGCAAGGTGGGTGGATCATGAGGTCAGGAATTCGGGACTAGCCTGACCAACATGGTGAAACCCCATCTCCATTAAAAATACAGAAATTAGCTGGGCGTGGTAGTGCGCACCTGTAATCCCAGCTACTCAGGAGGCTGAGGCAGGAGAATCACTTGAACCCAGGAGGCAGAGGTTGCAGCGAGCCGAGATTGTGCCATTGCACTCCAGCCTGGAGATTGTACCATAGCACTCCAGCCTGGGCGACAAAGCAAGACTCTGCCTCAAATAAGTAAGTAAATAAATTGCTGGCCATGGTGGCACATGCCTGTCCCATCTACTTGAGAGGCAGAGGCAGGACAATTGCTTGAGCCCAGGGACATGGAGACTGTAGTGAGCTATGATTGTGCCACTGTACTCCAGCCTGGGTGACATGGAGTGAGACCTTGTCTCAAAAAAAAAAGAAAGAAAAGAGAGAGAGAGACAGAGAGAGAAGGAGGTTGAATAAATGCCATGATCCCTCATTAGATGTTTTTGGAGGTTAAGTTTAAGAATTGATTCCAAATAGGTTAAGTTTCAGTGAGGATGAAAATAAAAGCAGATTGTCTCAATTACTCATACTATTATACCACAAGTAACTTAAAAATCTTATTTAATGAACTTTTAAGTAGTGTTACCTTACTAGCTATGTTTTGATTAAGCTAATATTAAGAAGTATGGAGTATTTTCACTGTCTATAAAGAGGCCTAGAACTGTCATCAGTAGCAGAAGGAAACCCATCTGGAATTAAAAATAAGTTCTGGAAAACCAAAACGTTGATTCACCCACCTCACCCCACCTTGCTATCTGCTTCTATTCTGGTGTATGTCTGCATAAGGAATACATAGGTAGTTTTTACTCAGAAAGTGCAACCAAACCAATTGCTGTTGTCGTTTTAGGGTGACACGGCCCCACTCCCTTGGCACGTTCGAATCAGTATATTAATAGGAATATCTAAAGCCATTCACTACCTGCACAACGTTCAACCATGCTCGGTCATCTGTGGCAGTATATCAAGGTAAATGATTCCAGAGCTTTTGGTTATTCCTGAAAGCTTCTTTTATCCTCACACGTGAGTCATACTTCACACTATTCTCTGCTGTAGTTCTCCTGGTATGTGTGTGTGTGTGTGTGTGTGTGTGTGTGTGTGTGTGTGTGTGTGAAGAACTGTCATCTAGGTATTTAAAAATCCTATATTTTTATTAATGAAAATGTGTCTACCAAATTTAAAAAGCTATATGTATGTTGCCAAAAAGAGGGTTTGCATTATCTTTGGGAATTATTAATGAACAATGTAGGATAGACAATTCTGTGTACAGATGGTCCCAATTTATGATGATTCAATGAAATGATTTTTTTGGACTTTACAATGGCACAAAAGTGATACGTGTTAAGTAGAAATCATACTTTGAGTATCCCCATACAGTCATTCTGTTTTTCAGTTTCAGTACAGTATTCAATTTATTCTATGAGGTAGTTAACACTTTATTATAAACTAGCCTTTGCACTAGATGATTTTGCCCAACTGTAGGCTAATATAATTGTTCTGAGCACATTTAACATAGACTAGGCTAAGCTAGGATGTTCGGTAGGTTAGGTGTATTAAATGCATTTTCGACGTACCATGAGTTTGTCAGGATGTAACCTCATAAGTTGAGAAGCATCTGTATTTTAGTAATTATTAATGGCACTTTATGAAATGAACCTGTCTTTATCTACTTTTTTTAAAAACTGAAGCTTAAAGAAAAATTAAGCAACTTAAATGGGGATTCCTAGCAAGCTGGCAGTAGTAAATAGCGATAAAAATTGTTTGTCCTTGAGTCTCCAGTGTCTTGCTCATCCTACTGAGCCTGCTGTCTCGTAACTTTATGTATTAACCTACGACAAGCTGAGCAGCAACCCCAGTGTTCATTTTTTGAGACATGAGAAAATTAGAAGCAACATCTCCCACATTTCTTCTTCTAGGCATAAAGAATCATTCGCACAGACTAGATAATCCCTGCCTGTGAATTTTTTTCTATTTGCCCTTTATCTTGAACCTGTCCAAAAGTACATGAATACACCTTTGTGTATTCACCTTTGTGTATCAAGGAAGACTGAATTTAAAAGACTGCTGCTGCTTCTGAACCATTTCCCAGTATCTTGAAAAAAAATTTGTAGGATGCTTTTGACTTGGGCAGAAGAGGAGCTGATTACTTACTTGTTTTTTGGATGAAATGAACTCCATAGGAAAAGACTCTAGGTTTTACTTAGTTCTAGAGGGGTGGGATGACCTACTGATAGATGTCTGTGCTTGTTGCAGTGTGGCAATCCAGCAAATGCTAGTGGCTTTGTAGAAACCGCATAAAATTCATGCACACTCAAGGGACCTGAATATAGAGGGACCGTGAGGGTCTTGAGTCAGTGGAGTTATCTATTGAATTGCTTTCAAAGGGCTGAGGTGGCCGCCCACAACCTAAAACAATCCCTTCTCCAGTCAGCTTGCAACCAACACTGAGCACACTAAGTGCTCAAGTATATGTTTCACTGAGTAAATACATATCTGGAATGTTGCTAAACATATTCTTCCTTTGGTCTAAACTTAAAGTAAGTATTAGCTTATTTTAAATCCCCAAGAAGTAATAGATTAATTTTATTAAGTTTCCTTTTGTGTGGCTGAGTTCATCAAATCCTTTCCTGAATGCAGAGTTTGAAGGAGAAAGAAAAGAGAAGGTGTTGGGGTTTTGGCTCTTGATGGGAGACGGGGACAGAGAGTCACTAACTGAAGCAAAGGGAGCATCAGGGCAGGGAGGGAGGCAGAGGCAAGCTCTGCCCATGTCCAGTTATTTTTCACAGCTGAAATTGGGCAAGGTGATTTGGATGTGACAGCGTCTCTCTCCTGGTATTTGGTGAGAGCACAGGCTTTGGGCCCTCATTTCCACTTTCTCGCTGTTGGTCCGTGTCTTCAGGCAGGTTCCCAGGAAGTGGGCTCAGAAGCACAGATTTACCTGCAGGAGATTTTTAAGAGAGGGCTCTCAGGCACAGCAAATGAAGTGAGGAAAGGAAAAAGGCAGGATTGGGCAGCTGGAGAGGTTGAGTTGGGATATTGTTGTCCTAGAGGCCTCAGTCCATGCTATGGGGAAGCACTGAAGCTGGGATGGTCCTTCAAAGACATCCCAGAGGCAGGTAGGACACTCTGGACTTTGCAGCCCTGCATCTGACCAGCCCTCTTGTGGAGCAGTAATGTGGCTGCGTGAGGCAACTCGCTTCTACCAAGACAGTTCCCAGACTGTGGCTCAGCTGTGAGCCATCTTTAGCCAATTCTTCCTGCTGGGGAACCAGAGCCTCCCTGGGACCCAAGGAGGGAGCCAAGTGGGGTGGTAAAGGACGGGGTGGGAAAGGGTGGGGCTGGGGGTGCGTGGAGTCATGTTGGGAGATGGCAGCCACCATAGTTATAAAGGAAGATTTGACAGGACAGAGTTCTGAAAAATGTGACCCAAAGATTTTTGTTTTTCACGTACTTTGCTCCCCACCCTCCTCCCATCCTTTTCTCTTAGCTCATTGTCCCCATAATGTTTAAATCAGAGAGACTTTCCACTTAAAATGCGATTCTGAGCAAATTGCTTAATGTCTGCAAGCCTCAATCTTCCCCTCTGCAAAATGCTAGTGGTAGAATAATAGCTTCTATCTCCTAGGGTTAAATGACATAAGGTCCTTGGCACAGAGCATACACATCTTCAGTGGTAACTCCTGTCCTAACTGGTCTAGAAGTGGTGGGAGTGGCACAATGGCAGAGACCAAGTACTGTGGTGGCCAATCAGTCTTTTTACTTAACACTCTTCCCTCTATCGTCAGTTTATAGTGTTTGAAAAGTGGACCCACCGACTAAGCTCTAGTTTAAGAAAAATTACTTCTCTGTTAATATGTTTACTGACCAGGTGTGGTGGCTTACGCTCGTAGTCCCAGCACTTTGGGAGGCCAAAGTGGGTCAATTACGTGAGGCCAGGAGTTTGAGACCAGCCTGGCCAACATGGTAAAACCCCATTCTCCACTTAAAAAAAAAGTATTTATTAAATATCTTGAGAATCCCATTCATCTTATTTCACAAATGTTTATAGAACATCTGTTGTGTACAGATCATTGTGTTAGACCACAGTGGGAGAGACATTGCTGATGATAGTCTTGTCCTTGAAGGTTCAACCTGGTAATCAGAAAGATAACATAAACACAAAATGTGTAGTGCAACGGTAACTATGCCCGCTGAGTGGCTGGTCTGACAAGGCTTCCTCTCGTTAGAGAGTTCCAAGCCAGGTCTTGGAAAAAGTGGGATTGGTTGAAAGAAGGGGAGAGAATATTCCTGGTGGAGGCAATAATTTGTTCAAAGGAACAGAGTAAAGAATTGTCACGTACATGGTAAAAGCAAGAGAAATCAGTTGGTTGGAAAAGAAAGGACAAGGTTGGAGAATAAGGTAAAGTGAGACTAGAGAAGGATAAGGACTGTGGTGAGCAGGGGATGGAATGAGGCTTTAGATGCTGACTAGGCTGAGGAACTAGGTTTGACAAGCTGGGCTCTAGTGAGAGTCTGCAGCTCGTCTAGGATATAGGTGAAAACCAAAAGGTTCTCACAACTTAAAAGGAGGCCAGTTCTTCCAGGTCACTATCCCAGGAACTCGTCTGGATGTACAGAACTCTAAAAATCATTTAAGCAACACTGCTAGACAGAATGCCCAACAGGTAACAAAGATACAGAGTACCCAGAGAGATCTGATCAGAAACAAGAATATTATGGAAGAGACAGGGCTTGAAATGCATCTAGCAATGTATTTTATATTTTGCTTGGTGGTGGGGCTGCTGACAATTGTTGCCTTTCTGAGTGTTCCAAAGAGTTCAAGGATTTCAATGTAACCCATTCATAAAATGGGCACACCCAGGCACGTGTCAGGGTATGGAGATCCATGGCTGTGGGCATTTGTTAGAGAACTGTGGTTTCACAAGGGCTCATCAGTGTATCCCTGCCTGTTCCAAAGCAAATCAGTCCCTTCCACAGTCATTGAACTCTTGGCCTTTCTGCTGAGCCTGCCAGCAAAGATGTTAATTAGTGCCAACTGTAACAGTGGATTTTCCCCTAGTGTTTGGTGGTGTGCACACCTGTTCTCTAGAAGCTGGAATGAGACCAACTCAGTTCATTTGGGACACTGAACACCTGTCAGATGGTAATGACAGTCAGACCCCAGCAGCCTCGGCCAGATGTGATTGGCTGACCTAGATTACCCTCCTGAATCTCTTTTAAATGAATCCTCTGCTGTGCTCTAAACCTGGGCCTCTCTGAGTCTTGATCCCTCTGTGTGTAGGTCAGTGCTTTTAGGACTGAGCTGTCTGAAATCCCTGCCTCTTCTGCCTTTGTCGTATTAATTTTCTAAATCTGTGTAAGGGAAACAGCTTCTAGGAGGGATGCAGTTTTATTGTACAGCTCCAATGATTGGCTCAGAAAAGGACATCTCAAAATCTGTGTTAAACAGTGGCCTTTTCCCTGAGTAATTCGGGGCTCTGTTTTTATTGGAGGAGTGAACAATGGAAGATGCTGTTACCTTTATTTTCTTTTCTGTCTTTGGGCTTCAGAGTGATGAGTCACAGAACACTTTATCCTAAATCTTTGATATCATTACGTTTTTAACGGTATGAAATAACATGGAACAATGTATATATGGTGCAATTAAGTGGAAAAGACCAAATTTAAGTAACATATAGTATATAATTATAACTTCATATAACTACAAATTCATGCATTAAAAAAAATATTAAAAGTAAAACATACCAAAATATCAACAACATTTTATTTGGTTGGAGAAACTATAGCTTATTTTTCAATAGTTTATTTTTTTACTTCTTTATGTTCTTTAGATTGTATTTAAAGAAGTATGTTCTAGTCTAACAATAACATAAAATTTATTAGACAAAAATAACTTGGCATCAGACCTTACTATCTCAAGCCAAATAATTGGAAAAAGTTCCAAAAGACAGTCTCAAGTTACTAAATGAAATCCTTAAGTTATCAGTTCAATCATTCTGTGTAATTAATTTTATCAGTAAAGAAGCTGGATAATCTGTCATTTTTATGGTTTTAAAATAGTTTTTAAAATGAAAGCTGGAAAGTCATTATTCAGCAGCCTGGTGCCCAAAGTGTGAATAACATCTTTTGTCTAAAGCAAAGTGAAATGGTACTCATGTCTTCAGCAGGGAGGAGGGAGGATGAAGATGTGGATGTGGGAAGATCACCAGAAATCTGTGTTCAGGCCAGGTGCGGTGGCTCACACCTATAATCCCAGCACTTTGGGAGACTGAGGTAGGCAGATCACTTGAGGTCAGGAGTTTGAGACCAGCCTGGCCAACATGCTAAAACTCCATCTCTACTAAAAATACACACACACACACACAAATAAATAAATAAAAATTAACCAGGCATGGTGGCGTGCGCTTGTAGTCCCAGCTACTCTGGAGGCTGAGGCAGGAGAATTGCTTGAACCCAGGAGGTGGAGGTTGCAGTGAGCTGAAATTGCATCACTGCACTACAGCCTGGGTGACAGAGCGAGACTCCGTCTAAAACAAACAAACAAACAAACAAAATCAAAAACAAAAAGAAGAAAAAGAAATCAGAGTTCAGACCCAGGGCTTGTCTGTCTTTCTGTGCCAGAGAGCGGCCAAAAGTTTTCACACTTGCACATTCGGAGCCAACCAAGACAGTCTTAAGGTGACCTCTTGTTGCTGTCAATTCTTTGACATTACACCTGCCTATTTTTGTCCTGGGCTTTATACTCACGAGTCTAGGACTGTTACAGGAGAATGTGACCCTGTTATAGACTCAACATTATGCTTAAGTAAACAACATCAGGTGGTCTCCCTGTAAGTGTCAAATGATGTCGTTGGGGCTGTACAGTAGGAATTTTGGAGAAAGGAGGAGCACTGGAATTCAGAGCGGTCAAGTGAAAAGTTCATGGAGGAAGTGAATCTTATGACTGTGGAGAGGATTCGGATAAAAATAAAGCAGGGGAGAGTGTTTTCAAGATGAGGGGAACAGAATGGAGAGAGGCCAAGACAGCAGAAAGCACAATTTGTCCTGACTGCATAGTAAGTACTAATACCTTACGGGTAGCGGATAGACTGCCATCAGATGAGGGAGCTCAATGAGACCAGAGACTTTTCACCTGACATCAGCACCTGCTGAATAACTTGTTAGCAATCCTCCCAGCAAGCCTGAGTTCAAGTGTTATAGTTATTATCTCCATTTGATAGAGGAGAAAGCTGAGGCTTACAGAGATTAGTGACTGGCCTCTGTCTCATGGCTGTGGAAGGAAAAAGGGAGGTTGCATTCCATGTTTGTGTGAGTCCAATCATCATACACTTTTTAAGGAATTAAAGGTCTGGGATTACTGGAAACATGCTGGTGTCATCGGCAGAGACAGGGCAATTGGGAAGGAGAGGAGAGCATAATTAGTGTGCAGAAATTTGGAAATGCTGACATTGGACTCCTGGGGAAATTGGCAGTAGCAACAGGCATTGAAGGGGACATCGGGCCTGGAAAGCAGTGAGAGTAGATAGCTTTCTAAGGAAGAAGCTGTCAAAGACACAGCTCAGAAACACCCACAGGAGAAGCAATGCCCATGTTTCCAAGGTGCTTTCAACAAGTCTGGGGTTTTATTTAGCTAAAAAATGTCTCAGTAATTTGAACTCTTCAAAGAGAATGTTATAAAAACAAAATCTGCTTCCAGGTGGTAGAATTTGAGAAGGAAAGGATTTAAAGAAAAGAATCTTGAAAAGTTGCAGCCTGTATTCTTGGCAAAGACCCTCACATTTTTATTGGAGAAACGAAGATGTTTTTGACTTACAGGATCACTTAAAAGCATCTGAAAGCAGTAAACTTCCTTGTTATTTCCCTCCTATCCCTTAGTGAGCTTAATTGTTTTCACATTTATGAACTATTTTAAATGGAAATGCATTTTGTCCTCAGCATTTTCCATCCCAGACATTTCATTCCTGCTAATGTTTCCAAAGCAAAGAGATAATATTGGTGAACATTTCTAATGTTTCCTATAAAATCATGTTCTTTAATCAGTATTGCCATTTGTCTCTTGCCAAGTGAAACAGTCTTTCATACAAGGGAAGTGGTCTAGGAAAGAAAGGAAGGAAGAAGCTATTTGCCTCTAAATGGACTTTTTTTTTTTTTTAATGGAAATTGATCAGAGATGTAAGGTCAGAGTGAGTGAGTGCATGGATAATTTCCTTTCAGAAAGACTAGAAAAACTGAGTGGTTGGGAAGAGGGCATAGGGGGCCACAGGTTGGCCCTTCCCTGCGACCAGGACACCCTTTCCTGAAGACCCAGGCTCCTCCTGCCTTTATCCCCAGACGGGAAAGTTGGAGCCTAGCTCATTGTTTAACAGGCATGTCAAAGCCTACAGGGAATCCAAAGTCTCTTTCTTTGTTTGACTGATAGATTCTTTAATCAGTCTCCTCCCTCTCCCTCTTAACCCCCTCAAAAAGCCTATTTTTATCTTCAGAAAAATTTTAGATATATACAATTCTTTTTCCTCAGATTTTCCTATTTTCCCCTAGTGCCTCCCTTCTTCTAAAATATCCAAATTTGATTTTTTCTAAGGGATGGCAAAACAATTAAGTATGACATAAATTAAAATTTCCCCTATTAATTCTATTTGCCACCACTCTAAGCCCCAACATTCATTTACTTATACACATAGATACATACACGTATGCACAGTACTTGCCAGTTTTTTCTGTCTCTCCATTGTCTTAAAATGTCTGGAAATATGACTTTAGTTATGTTGGCCCAGAACTTCTCTGGAACTATTTGAAACTCAGCCAGTTTATTGACATTAACTGAAGGGTCCTCAGATCTCCAGGGACATCCTACAACCCCCTGTATTTTTGTTCCTTGAGTTGCTGTCTTTGGACTTCTTCTAGAGACATGCAACCAAGCCTTTTGAGATTTTAAGGTAAGGTAATGGACGTAGGATGGACAATGGCCAGCCTATATCCTTTAAAGCATACTTTGAGCCCTCTGTGAGTGTCACTGTCCTTACGTTTTCTCATTTAATACTGGTAAGAACCCCGTGAAGTAAGATCTTTATACCAACAAGGAAACAGGCTGAGGGGGGTTGTTCTAGTTGTGGGTAGAGTCAGAATTTCACAATTAAAGGAGGAACACCCCTTCCTGGGCCTTTGCACCGAGTACCTAGACTCAGAAGGCACCAACAAAGCAAAAACAAGCTTGAATACTGTGTCTCTCAGACCTGCCTAGGTTCAATGGGGATGAAAGAGAAAGCTCCGCAGTCCCACAGGAATAAAGGGTTTCAGATTGTAGCATTCCAGGCAAGATGCAGTGTACACTTAAGTTGGGGTGGGGTGCACAACTTTTTAGTAGCCTGCAGGTTCTAGGAGAAACTGAGTCTTGCCTCATCTAGTTAGGGGAGGCAGGGCATTTGGTGAGGGGTGTCTCGGTGTTGCAACAGCCATAATACAGACAGCACATGTGTGCTATTGCCTCAGGCTGTCCCAGAGGGGCCGTTGGGTCCTCTTTATATCTGGAGCCAATCTGTGGCTCCCTGCCCCCTCTTCCCTAGATCCTTCTTTGGAGTCCTGGTCTTTCCTGAGAGTTTCCAGGCACCCAGGAGCTGGACTGCTGGGCCCATACATATATATACACACACACACTATATACTCTGTATATGTATATATATTATATCGGTATATATATTATATATATGTGGGTGTGTGTGTATATATATATATATATATCTTTAAAAACCAATCATGCTCTTTCATGCCAAATATGATATTTGCACTTGAATTCAAATCCTGCCTTATAATTTAGGTGGAGCATCTTGTCTTATGTTTAAGGTCCAAGGGATTGAACTTAATTAGGAGATAAACTAGTGAGCAAAGAAAGCAATTCCCATTACAAAGTAGCATTTGTTTGGGGAATTCAGGTCCCCCAAAACTTGTCCTAGAGACCCCTACTAATAGAGAAATTAAGTAACATCCTAGAGTCAGGTTACAAACTCATCATCTGTATAGGATTCTCCATACTTCCTCAGTGTACAACCAATGATCATTCTGCTAAAGGAATTATCTGGAGATGGGATGGCATCTCTGTTAAGGTAAACAGCCTTGTGATAAAGAGTAGAAAAAATAAGATTGTAGAAACATGAAATTGAGCATATGGACCATGGATATGGGTCAAAGGTATCTTTTATCTATCTCTTTCGTGGCCACAGTTGCTTGCAGGCTGCCCTTTTGCATGATATTGCCATGATTCTAGTTATTTTAGGTTCTTAATTTTGTTAGTTTATTTTCACCCACAGGATAAACTTATTCAGCTGATCTGCATGGAAGCCGAAGGCACTTTGTGTTTGAACATTCTATTTAAGGTTGAAGCAGGGGAAAAGAATTAAGGTAGAAATTGATTGTTGAAGGGCCTTTTGCAATTTCCGCTTTCCTAAAACAGAACATCCTTCTTCCTCAGCTACTGCTAACCTTTATTTAGAACAGAATAAATCACTGGACTAAAAATTTATGTTATACACTAAAGTCAGCTGGAAAACGACTTATCTTTTCACGGATTGTCATTATTCAAACTGTAAATTCAGTACACTAGAATAATTTCACATCTTGTTGATGGCCTTTCACTGACCCAAAGTCCTCTCTGGGTTTTATGATGTAAGCATTGTTTGTGGTTACTCAACTCCCTTCTGCCCAACTTTCATAGAAGCTGACTTACCATTTGCTGAAAGCATCCCACCAGCTTTGCTATTGGTCAAATAAGTGAATTAGATTGAAGGTTTTGTTGTTATTATTGTGTCTTTTTTCTCCCTTTTTGTACTTAAAAAAAGATTCAGGGTTTTTTTGTTTGTTTTTTTTTTTTTTTTTGGTGTTTCAAAAATTCAGCTTTTGCATTCTCATGATTCTGGCATTGCCAATTATAATTCTATGCCTTTTTTAGAACTGTGGTAGAGGAAGATGTTTAGGTGTTTGACACTGCATATCTGCCATTCAGAACATTCCTGCCCTCCCCCTGTGCTGAAATGAAATGGAGCATGCAGAAGTGACTCCAAAGTTGAAGGGCAGAAGGAGGGGTCCTGGCAATGAAGGCTGGAGAACCTTTTATTCCCACCTTGCCTCCTGGCCCACCGGCAAACTCCTGCATTCAAATGTCCCCAGCACTCTGAAACCCTCAGGGCATCTCCAGGAGCCTCAGACTTGATCTGATCCGTTGAAGAGTCAACCTAGGGAAGAAGTGATTATGAACTGACAGTCTCCTTATCTAGAGCTGGACAGAAGTCAGATCTGATTGTAGTCTGTTCCTCATCTGAGGTATGTCAGGCTAGTCAACAGTTCTCCAAGTGAGAAAGTAAAAGAGTGGGTGAGGAGTGACAGATGGGGGTGTGTGAGGCCCAGGCTGGCTTTAGCAGCTACTGGGTTCTCTAGGGAGAAGGGAGAAGGCAAGGAGAGAAATGACAACTGTGCTCATTGATATGAGCCTTGGGAACCAGGCCTCTCTGACTTTCCTTCCATAACTGCTGAGAGCACACAGCTGATAAGAGGCCCTAGAGCTCAGAAGGTGAGCGCTTTGGATTTTACAATTCCCTTGCCACCCTTAGCAGAAGGAGGAGTGAAATAAAGTTTAAAATGTGTCTCTTTATCCTTAAAAGACCACGGGGTCTGGGCGCGGTGGCTCACGCCTGTAATCCGAGCACTTTGGGAGGCCGAGGCGGGTGGATCACCTGAAGTCAGAAATTCAAGACCAGCCTGGTCAACATGGTGAAATTCCGTCTCTACTAAATTACCCGGGTATAGTGGCAGGCGCCTCTAATCCCAGCTACTCGGGAGGCTGAGGCAGGAGAATCACTTGAACCTGGGAGGCAGAGATTGCAGTGAGCTGTGATCGCACCAATGCGCTCCAGCCTGGGGGACAAGAGCCAAACTTTGTCTCAAAAAAAAAAAAAAGACCACTGGAAGTCCCTTTGTTTTTTCTATTGTCAACTCAGCCCTAAACAAAGTCTGGACTAGAATCTTTGAGGCCTTAGCTTCATACATTGAACTGTTTCCCCCAAACTGTCTAAATAGAAGTAGGACTCTCAGTCATCTGAACAGTAAGAACACCTGCAGTTCAGACCTATGGAACTGGGGTCTGCCCATTAACCTACCTGTATAAGGATACCAAAGACTTCTGGAGCTTTTGTAAGATTCAAAATTTGTTCAGAATTAAGAACTTCTTGATATCCCATGGCTGTTGCTATAGCACCTTTAGTAACAGCCTGTCGTACTACAAATATACCTCTGGGCATTTTGGATGGGCAGGTCTACTATTAGATGCTTTGGTTTCAGGGGATAAAGAGCAAGCTCTGAAGAGCCCTAAGTAAAGCCGGGAAGTGCATGACTTTCTGTTGGCTGCCCCACCTCCTTCTCAATATCCATCTGTTCTCTTAGAATTGATTGCTAATCTTCCTCCTAGCTGCCATTTTTTGAGCATTACCAAGTGCTGCGGAGGACGCTATGCATTTCGTTTTCCCCCTGCCAGAGTTCTGTTCTCCTCATTTCATATGAGAGGAGAGAGGGCACTGAGGCTTACATGGTGAAGGAAACTGTGGGTGGTCACGGAGCCAGGGAAAGGCAGAACTCCTGGCTGTATGCAGTGGGAAATGGATCTGTCTCTTGGCTTTGCTTTCCCGTTCCTGCTTTGACAGCCCTTTGAAGGTAAAAGTAAGCCAATGCCTACCCTCAGCCAAAATGTCAGATGATTCTTAAGGTTTTAATGTGACAACTGCTTAACTTGACTATAAGCACTTTGCCTTTGTCTCTGTAAACATTTGTAGTTTAAATAAAACTCGAAGACCGTAAAACCACAGAGATGAAACCATGGGATAGGGCTGCCATGAGGGCAGGGACTACCAAAGAGTCCTCAAATCATTCCAAGTTAGTGGCTCTGTGCTCGTAAGCCAAGCATTTCACAGCACAGCTCTTGCACATAACAGACACATAACCAGCTGATTAAAACTCAGTTCACATTCTCTGTAAGTGTAAGAGAAGCACAAGGAAAGCTGTTTTGGTTAACTTCAGTTTCTCTGAGAAAGCATCAGCTTTATACAGCAACTTTACATATGTATCTTTAAGTTTGAAATGCCCACTGTTCCTCGGTCAGCTTTTTGTTCTAGGTTGCAGATAACACTTGGATTTACACATTAAGAAAAATGAAAGAATGTTCTCTAGTTCATGAAAATTTGTTTGGCTTTATTTTACAGTGTTGTGAATTAACCAGATGTGAAGAAGGTGAGTTTAGTATGTTTGTTTACACTGAAGTGCCCTTATGATATTTTGTCTTGTTTGTCCCTGATTGCAATTTTAGTGCAAACATCCTTTTGGATGATCAGTTTCAACCCAAACTAACTGATTTTGCCATGGCACACTTCCGGTCCCACGTAGAACATCAGAGTTGTACCATAAATATGACCAGCAGCAGCAGTAAACATCTGTGGTACATGCCAGAAGAGTACATCAGACAGGGGAAACTTTCCATTAAAACAGACATCTACAGCTTTGGAATTGTGAGTACCAACTGCCAGTTAACAAAGGAGGAGAGTTTATTGCCAAGAATGTTCTAGATTCTAAGAATTTTTCAAAGAGTTTTAACGTTTGACTCATTGATTTTCTGTTAGCCCGTCTTATATATTAATTTTTTGTAATCAAGCAATTAATAAAATATAAAGTCATTAATTAGAATGAACTGTATTCATAGTCATGGTTAATAGTTGCAACAAATGTATATGTTTAAGATAGCTGACTTTCTATATATCCCTTGTAGGTCATAATGGAAGTTCTGACAGGATGTACAGTAGTGTTAGATGATCCAAAACATATCCAGCTGGTAAGAATTGTTTTCATCCTGGCACCTATCTCTTGGTCATTTTCCGATCAAGTTCTCTGTGATAAAATTGTCTCCCTCTCTTCCAAGCGGGATCTCCTTATAGAATTGATGGAGAAGAGAGGCCTGGATTCATGTCTCTCATTTCTAGATAAGAAGGTGCCTCCCTGCCCTCGGAATTTCTCCATCAAGCTCTTCTGTTTGGCAGGCCAGTGTGCTGCAACGCGGGCAAAGTTAAGACCATCAATGGATGAAGTGAGTATATACATGGTTTTATTCAAAACTGAGTCCACAGAACCATGGAAAATCTAAACTAGATAAATTGTGTATCTAAGTGAATTATTTGTTAATGAGACAAATCGAGCCTCCAACAGAGAATTCCAGCATAGTAGTTAGTGTTTCCAGGTCAAAAAGCCACATCATTTGGTACTCTGGTAGAGGTCATTTCTAGGTGGAACCAAGACCCCACAAAAAATTTAATGTAAAGACATAAATGAGCAGTTTTCAGGGAATATTTTATTCAATTTTTTTTTTTTTTTTTTTTTTTGAGACAGAGTCTCACTCTGTTGCCCAGGCTGGAGTGCAGTGGCACTGTCTCGGCCCACTGCAACCTCCACCTCCATGATTCTACTGCCTCAGCCTCTCAACTAGCTGGGATTATAGGCACAAGCCACCACGCCTGGCTAATTTTTGTATTTTTAGTAGAGCCAGGGTTTCACATGTTGGCCAGGCTGGTCTCGAACTCCTGATCTCAAGTGATCCACCCTCCTCGGCCTCCTAAAGTGTTTAATCTTCATTAAGAGATCTGGCTCATTATAAATGCAGCATATATTTTCCTTATCCATTTTTAAAAAGTTATTAATCTATCCATAGGCTTAATCACCCATTCACTTATTTATTTGCACAAATAAACAAATAATTGTTTATTTGTTTCACCAACATGGGGAAACCACCATCTCTACTAAAAACACAAAAATTAGCTGGGCATGGTGGCACGTGCCTGTAATACCAGCTACTTGGGAGGCTAAGGCAGGAGGATTGCCTGAACCTGGGAGGTCGGGGTTGCAGTGAGCCGAGATTATGCCACTGCACTGCAGCCTGGGCAACAGAGTGAGACTCCGTCTCAAACAAAACAAAACAAAACAAAAACCCAACAACAACAACAAAACAAACTGGCATTTAAGAATTACAGGTTTATTTCCTCCTTCCCTTCCAATCCTCCACATATTATGGTTGAAGTAAAAAATGTAGAGACTTGCCCAAGTTCACAAATCTAGTTGGTGGCAAATCTGAGGCTTAAGTCAGGTCTCTTGGTATTTACTTTAGTGTGGTTTCTTTTATACCTTGTTTTAAGTCACTTAATTTACTCCACAAAATAAAGGGGTTTAGCTAATTTTTAAGATCCCTTCTAATTCAAAACTCTATAGTTGAACTAATTTCATGAAAATGAAACAATATTCTTTATAGGTAGAGAGATAAAGGGTAAAAGGAAAGATTATTCAAACTTAGTTTAATGTCTATTTGCTTCTTTGTTAATTAGGTTCTAAATACTCTTGAAAGTACTCAAGCCAGCTTGTATTTTGCTGAAGATCCTCCCACGTCACTAAAGTCCTTCAGGTGTCCTTCTCCTCTATTCCTGGAGAATGTACCAAGTATTCCAGTGGAAGATGATGAAAGCCAGAATAACCATTTACTGCCTTCTGATGAAGGCTTGAGGATAGACAGAATGACTCAGAAAACTCCTTTTGAATGCAGCCAGTCTGAGGTTATGTTTCTGAGCTTGGACAAAAAGCCAGAGAGCAAGAGAAATGAGGAAGCTTGCAACATGCCCAGTTCTTCTCGTGAAGAAAGTTGGTTCCCAAAGTATATAGTTCCATCCCAGGACTTAAGGCCCTTTAAGGTAAATATGGATCCTTCTTCAGAAGCTCCAGGCCATTCTTGCAGGAGCAGGCCAGTGGAGAGCAGCTGTTCCTCCAAATTTTCCTGGGACGAATATGAACAACACAAAAAAGAATAAATTCCTCCAGAAGATAAAGAAAAGAGCAAGTATTGCCTAGGCACCTGAGTATAGGTATGACCTTGGGAAGACATTGGCTCCATAAGCAATGCCAAGATAATGATCAATAGTGAGTTTGGGTGATGCAGATAAACAATCTGGACAATTCCATTCCTTTTTTCCCAAACCCTCAGAGTGACTTAAAAAATCGTTTTATCAGGATAATTGTCTCATGACCAAATCCACGCTCAATTAGAGCCATTCAAGATTCCTTAAGATCATGGGTTCTGACTTCAGACAAACAAAACAATAAAAACTTACCAAAAAGGGACTGGATTCTCTATTATCCTCAGTGTGAGTCCCCAGAGCCTCCATCTGCCGAGAACATTCAGTTGGATTCCATCGTTTGGTTTAGCTTGCTTGCAAGGGTTGTAGGAAATGTCTGATTTGTAAATGTTAATAGATACCTTTGGAAAGAATCACCTGGTTATTCTGATTGACCCCTCTTGTTTTGCGGTTAATCCCTGACTAGCCTGCTTGTCTGAAAATGAGCCAGGTTCACCCTTGGCTATGGCATGCTCTGTGTTGAAAGGGGATTTCTTCCCAAGATCTATCCTAAACTCTTAGGACAATTTATCCTGTATTGACTAATATTACAGCTTTTTAAAAACATACTTAGTGACCTATTGTATCCTAAGGAGACTATATGAAATGTCCATCAGGTAATTTTTATTCCTGAGAAAATGGCTGATCAAGGGCCTAGGTCAGCTTTTGGTTTAATCTACACCTTCCAACTCTGGGCCTTCACTCCTGCTGTTTCTTGGATCTCCCTCTTTTGAAATCCTACCAATCATCAGAGCTCTACAAAACTGCCATCCTCCTGAAAGCTTCCCTAATCTCTACAACCAGAAGTACTCCCTTTATCAGTATTGCCATAGCAATTTCTTTGTATTTCTATTTTATACTTATCACTTTTTGAATTATATCAAAGCTGCTTGTCTCATCTCTTTTACTAGGTTGTAAACTCCCTATATTAGTTTTCTATTGTTTTTGTAACACATTACCACAAATTTAGTGATCTAAAGTAACATAAATTAATTATTTTGCAGTTCTGGAGGTCAGAATTCCTTAGCATTCCTTCTGGAGGCTGTCGGAGAGAACTCACTGCCTTTCCTTTTCCAGCTTCTAGAGGCCACCTGCCTTCTTTGGCTCATGGTCTTTTCCTCCATCTTCAAAGCCAGCAATGTAACATTTCAGATCTCCCTCTCTCTCTGTCTCACTGCATCTTCACTAACCTCTTCCTCTCATTCTGGCCCTTCTGCCTGTCTTTTGTAAAGACCTTTGTGATTTCACTGGGCCCACTCATAAGCCAGGAAAATCTCTGTGTCTCAGATCCTTAATTTAATTACACCTGCAAAGTCCGTTTTCTCATGTAAAGTAACATATTCACAGGTTTCTGGAATTGGGACATGGACAGCTTTGGGGGACCATTACTCTGTCTGTCATACTCCCTGAGTATGTAAGGGCCATCTCTTCAGAACCTAACGTGTCATCCTACACAGAGCAGGTGTTTCCTTATAAATTAAGTTGAATTAAATTACCCCGATGAACCCACATAGTCGATAATTCAGCTATAAGAAACATTGCTGAGTAAATAATGACTCTTTATGATGATGGGTAGACACACTGAAGAAAACCATTTTCAGAGGATTTACTGAATCTTCCTCTCCAAGAAGCTTGTAACAGAAGGGTAAACCTCTAGTTTCTTGTCCAGCAGAGGAATAGGCGCATGTCTTTTGTTTTATTTTATTTAATTTTTTTGGTGAGTCAGTATAGTTGGGTTAATCGTACTCACATTAGATTCCATGTTGAAGAACAACTAATCAAAGAAGAAAATCATCAGGAATCAGGGTGAGATTAACAGACCAAGGTCAGAAACATGGAGTTACAATTCTCCAAAAAGGCACAAAGTGAGATTAAAAACACAGTGAGTCTTAGTCTGATTGACAGGCTTTATGCAGGCCCTGGGTAAGCAGTTGGAAGAGCCCATGCCCACCACTGCTCTGTGGGGTACCTGGCTGCCCAGAGCTCTCTGCTCCATCTGATCACCACACATATGAAAGGGTTGGACTAAACTTCATATGACTTTTATTCCTGTGACCTGTCCTAGTTTGGCAACTCTTGATTACACATGTTAATGAAAGGAAGCAGCAAAAGTCTTTGACATTTGGTTTACATATTGCAAACCATTCTGAGGCCCATTTAGCTTATTTTAGAGATGTAATCTGAGATTATATTGGCTGAATTGGGAAAATTAGCCTGGAATCATTTGAAGTTGCCACTAATAATTCACAAAAAAAGATCATCAAGAATTGACTCTGTGTTAAACTGTTTTTCACTTAGAATATAGACTCCCACCAGTACATTCAATGAAGGGTCGTTAAGGAAGGTCTGATTAACACCAGGCCCATACAATTACTCAGCACATATAATCTGTTGGTATTATGTTGATTTGAACTTGCTTAGCCGACTTAAAGCAGGGTTTCTCAAACTGTAGTATGCATCAGAATGACTTAGAAAGTTGGTTAAAAACACGGATTGCTGGGTCTACCCAGCTTCTGATGCAATAGTTCTGAGGTTAGAAATTTTGCTTTCTAATAAGTTCCCAGGTGATACAGATGCCAATGATGTGAAGCCCACTCTTCGCATCAGTGAAAACCACTGCCTTAAAGTGCTCTTAAATTGTTATAGATTGGTAGATCTTACCTTTCCATCACTGGTATCTTTTTTGAGAAAAGGATCCTTTCTTTTCATTCCATTACATTCATCCTATTACCTAGAATGTTGGTTAGCACAGAGTGGGAGCTCTAGAAAGATTGTTGACCAATGATCTTATTGACTAGATCATCTTTCTAGAGTATGACTATTTTGGACACCTCAAAGATGAAGTCAGATAAGCTGGAAGTGACCTGATTAATGTTGTGGTAAGCAGATGCCACTGTGGCTGGGAAGTGCCAAATCTTCTGTTGAGTGATTCAGTCTTCCTGACTAGATTTGCCTTCTAGTGGGCTTACTAATAAGCGTTAGTTGATATGAATTAAATGTTGCACCTTTCTATGGGTAGTAAGAGGATACCTTTATGGTTTCATGGTGTGGAGACCAAGATACATAAGAAAGCAAGAGTGAGCCTCCAGGTGTTCCCTCTGATCAGTAAACATGAATTCATAATTTCACTTACTCTCATTTTTGTAATGCACTGTGAGCAATCCTCCAGGCAGATCCTATTTACTAAGCTTCTTCAGGCTTTTGTCCCATTTTATAATGCCCAAACACATGGAGAAAACATTCTGTTGTTTTTGAAAATAGGTATGGGATTTCTGACATAATCAATTTTATTGACTTCTTGAGAGTTATAATGATCTGTGACTCTCTGCATAATATTGTAGTTTTATAGGGTGGCACATCACCCTGTGTAAAACAACTTTTATGACCTGAGGACTGATGAGTACAGGAAGTGAGGTTTATCATGAGTAGCATTTATTAAGCATCTGCTAGAATCAAAGCACTGCATTTGCTACTAGGGTACCAAATAAGACACAAACAGTTTAGTAAGGAAGATAGGGCATCTACCCAAGTCAACAGTTCAGTGACATCTGTTATTTGAACCACACATCAATGGAACTGAAAGTAATTGCTGAAAGGGTGAGAAGAAGGAATAGATTACTATGCATTTTTGAGAAGGTGAAGAAGGCTTCTTGGGGAAGGTGTCTAAAAAGAGATAAGGAATTAAGAGAAATAGAAAAGAGCACTGATGAAGCATTCAGGATGGTTATTCAGGGAATTGGGGGTCCACAGCAGCTGTGCACAACCATCCCTGACACCATAAAAATGGGGTAAGGATAAAAGGAACTGGGTCTAGAGCTTTGCATGTTTTTTTCTGGTTAACCCTCAGAGTCACCATGAAGATGTGAATCCCATCTTATAGGTGAGGACACTGAGTCAGGAAACTAACTTGCTGAAATCAAGTCCTCCCAGTCCTCCCATCAGGTCCTCCCAGATCTGGAGGAGCCAGGGTTTGAATTCACATTTGTCTGACTTCAAAATCCATGCTTTTTCTTGTGTTCCACATTGCACAATGGAGCCACTGCCAGTTCAAGCTCCTACGAAGAGGGATGGATGTGAAAAGTCATTTGCTGATTCCACAGACTTTTAGTAGGTACCATGTCTCCTGCCTTTTTCACTATCCTACTCCTCTGCTACAACTTCTCTGCTACAGGCACCCACTCTGCAGTTACTTGATATAAGTTAAATGAATCCATCCATCCAAATGTCCTTTCACTGAATAAGTACTTATCAATGGCTTCCTTTGTATCAGGCACTATTCTAGGAGCTGGGGCTACAGTGCAGATGGAAACCAGCAAATCTCGCTGCCCTCATGGAGCTTACATGTGAGTGAATAAATCTCACAGAGTTCTCCTGTCATAAGTTCTGGCTCCTCTGCCAGCTCTTCCAAATAGGTTCAGAGAGGTTTTCTCCTTGTCCTGTTGTGTGACTGATAATCCCATGGTGGCCCTCACTTTGCTATTCATATGCACTAAGTAGTTTATAGTGTGCTTTGTGATTGGCAACTGTGACAGATTCTATTCTTCTATTGGTATGTGGTTTCTTTGGGGCATTTGTTTGGATATTGATGGCATCTTCTAGGGAGTCTGAGGCACCTACACAAACCTCAGGTCACTATCACGTGATACTGGAGTTGCCTGTTAAATTATATTTCTTCTTCCACAAAACTGCAGCAAGGTCTACATCCTGCTCATTTTTGGATCCCTAATAGTTGGCACAGTACCTGGTGCATAATATGGTTCAACAAATATTTGTAAAATGAATGAATCAAATAGTCCTTCAAAGCATCTTCAAAAGCATTAATAAATCTGGATTGCACCTGAAGTTTATCTTTCTAGTATTCAGAATATAAGCAAATCCTTGCTTAAATTATTCCATTTTACCATTCTTGAATAAAAGCTATTAATTTTAAATACTAATATCTGAGATATCTTTGAAAAGAAGATTAGTCATTGTATATGTTGCTTGTAAATTTTCTCTATTGTGGAAAATATTCCAAAACCATGTCTAAGCAATGATAAACCAGTGTTCTGGCAGGGAAAAAACTGATGTTTGTTGTGTTTTGTATCTGTCTTCCTGTTCCAAATCATTTATATATACTTGATGGTCTATGGAATTGACTTGCAAGTATTTTCCTGGGAGGCATTTTTATTCCAAAGACCTGTATTGCCTGCAAAACCTTCATTTAAGAAACTCATTATGGATGTCATCTGCATCATTGCAAACTGTTTCTGGTCATCTCTTTAAATAGCAAGATAATATTTACAGAGGTTTACATTGGCTCTTGAATATTACAATATTCTCATAGACAAACATTAATTGGAATGGAGGTAAGGTGGTAGGAATTGCTTACTTGCGGAAATGCAGGCTCATTGTTGTGTCTAGCAGGTGCTAGGTGCATTCACACATCTCTTAAGCTTTAAACAACCTATTGAGCCGGTTCCCACTTCCTTGATCTATTAGATCAAAGAAAATGAGGCTTAAAGGAGTTGGCTCTTGCCATAAGTCACACTACTGATGGAATGAGAATACAAACCAAAAACACTTTATTCAAGTCCAGGAAATATCTGCCTTGAAAAAGGGTAACTTAAAAATTCAAAGTATCCCCAATTTGAATATGAAAACAGTTAATAAAGATACGTGTGTTTTTATTTTATTATTATTTATCTTGTCCTCCCATATTGGCAAAGATTGAAGCAATTGAAAGAAATGACATTGTTGTTCACTACTGGCAGGAGTGAAAATTGGTAGAACCTTTGTAGAAGGCAATTTGGCAACATATATCAAAAACCTAAATGTTGATACACTTTTACCAAGCAGTTTGTTTAGGAATTTATCCTAACAAATAAAAGTTGTCCAAGTCTTTAAACATGAGCCTGAACATATACTTCATGATGTTTATGATATTAAAACATTGGAAACAACTGAAATATCCTTCAGTAGAAGATGGATTAAATAAATTCCATGCAGTTGTCATTTAAAAATATTTAGATGTATGTTTATTGCTATGGATATATGTTCCCAAAATATTATTGAATCAAAAAGCAGAGTACAGAATATACATTTAATATGAGCTCATTTATAACATTGAATGTTTTAAGATAATACATGTTTCATAGAGAAATCTTTCACCAAATGTTAACGATGGTTTTTTTCCGGGTGGTGGTATTTGGGTGATCTTTACGTTCTTCAGACTCTTATGTATTTGAAACTTTTATAATGAACATATATCATTTTTATTAGAAAAGAATAAAGTTTTTGTTAAAAAAACAGTCATTTTCTACATTTCTACATTTACTTGGCTCTTTGCTTGGTTGTGCCCTTGGTGGCCACTAGCAACTAGTAATAATGCTTCTATTCCACTGCTCTTTATTATTTTTATCTTCCTACCTTAGTAACCGAAGCTACGAAATAGATTTATCTGGTATCCTTTGAGTAACGAGTTTTGAGAGGGCATGTGACAAAGCAATGCAAGAAGCAAAAACCAGATAAGCTGAAATACAGAAAAGCAGAGTACAGATCACAGGACACAACTGAGAGTCTTTTGTAATTACATATTAGTTGATTTTGCTAAAATCTTTTAAAAATTACCCGTAAGATTTATACTTACAAATTCCTACTTCAAGGAGTTATCTACAGTTAAATGAGAAGATCTTCGTGGAGATAAATTTTCCACCACGAAGTATGCGTTCTCTAGACTTGTACTCCACTGTCCATTTTTAGTTTACATAAAATTTTTACCTTGCTGTAGTTTTAGTTGGAAATAAAACTTGCAGCACTGCAGAGGAAATGTGACTGAATACGGTGTTTTTCTATAGCAGGTAGAGATGGAACCTATATAACGATGCTAATGGGATTCACAATGCATTAATTATAAAGGGAAATAGCAAAGGATACTCCAGGGTAAAATAGCAACTCTAATGAGTTCTAGCTGGGAGGACTGTTTTGTGCACATAACTAAGTTACAAAAGTGTGTAAGTATGATTTAAAAACATACTTCCTAGGCAGATCCATCTAAAAGATAAATGAGTGCTGGTTTTTAAGAGCATAAAAGAGGCACAATTTTTTTTATGATACCAAATTAATGTTTCCATGCTACTTTGTGTTTTCTAGAAGGAAAATGCCAACTGATACAACTGTACCCTCACTGCAAAGAGTTCAGCAAAAGAGAATTTAGGAAATCTAATACACATAGTATAAAATGGGATCATTTCTAAATAGCACATTAGAGTGAGGTTACTCTAGTGATCTTCTTAATGTTCTTAATAACATTATTCACTAATTATAATTTCATGTCGTTCTAAATGTGTATAGGCTAATTACAGTGCAGTTGCTGGACCATTAAACACTCGGTCTTATGATATTACTTTTTCTTTTGATTATAACCCAGGATTTTATAAAAGACCTACAATGACTTCAGCCAAGAGTAAATATGAATATATGACTTTTTATTGTTTTTATTTTGTATGTCTTAGAGGAAAATTTAAGATTCTAGCATGCTTACATAGTCAAAAATGCATGTTTATATTAACTCACTGCTGGCAGCTCTAAGGCTATTACTTGAGACAGCAGGCAGAGCAATCTCTGACATTTTCATTATGCATTTGTCTAGCAGCTTGAAGAGGGGAAATAATTCATGTGATTATGAATAGCCTATCTTGGTCATTAAAATGTATTTCCCTAATAAAAAAATGATCACTGTATTTTACAAGAAATATTCTGACATGTCCCCATCTTTCTTTCTATCTCATATCCTAGCATTATCATTCCTAATTTCAAAAGCAGCTGAACAAACCAAGTAGCATCACCGCCTCCTGTTTAAAAGGTCTCATCAATTACAGTGAAACTACACCTTCATTTCACTTTAGTCTCTATTTCCAAGGACACACTCTAGACCCTATCACCACCTGCAACTGCTACATATCAGGAATCATAATATTTTTCCATAAACAAAAATGTTATGTTTTGTGACCTCATGAAGATCCTATTATCTGATCTGTCAGTGTTCTCCAAAGAAACAGAGTCAATAGGATATATGTAGATGGGTAAGAGGAGACTTATTATGGGAATTGGCTCCCATGATTATAGAGGCTAAGAAGTTTCATAATCTGCCATCTGCACACTGAAGAGCCAGGAAAGTCAGTGGGGTAATTCTGTCCAAGTCCAAAGGTCTGAGAAGGGGGTATTGGGGCACTGGTTTCAGAGTCCAGAGGCCTGAGATCAAGATCTCTGATGTCCAAGGGCAGGAGAAGATGGATGCTCCAGCTTAAGATAGAAAGTGAATTATCCCTTCCTCTGTCTTTTTGTTCTATCTGGGCCCTCAAGAGCTGGGGTGACGGCCACCTGCATGATGAGGGCTTCTTTACTCAGTGCACCAATTCAAATGCTAATCTCTTCCAGGGGTGCCCTCATGGAAACACCCAGAAATGATGGTTTACCTACTACCCAAGTCAAGTTGATATATAAAATTAACCATCACAGTTGTTTAGGCTTCCTTCCCTGATGGCAGGCACCACACCTCCATTCCTGAAGGGTCTAAGTCCTTAGTGATCCTGCCTTTTTTGGAGTATTATGATTTTACATCAACATTCACTCCTGGATGCGGAACCATTAGCACCCAGAAGTCCCTGGATTCCAGACTTAAGCCTCCCTGCTCTCATTGTGTTCATGAATCTGATTTCCTCTTGATAACTGCAATCAATACCCAGGGCCATAGAATGACGTCTTTCTTTCTTGGTTCAGTGGCATGAAGAACACAAAATGACAGTGTCTCCACTCCCTGGTGCGTAAGCCCTGTTGTGTCCACATGGAATCATTTCTCACTTGAGCTCCAAGACCTTTCAATTAGCAGAACTCAGAGTTGAAGAGATAGAAAGCCAAAAACAGAAAACAAAAACAAAACATGAGTGGGTACCTAGAAGTAAAAGTGAGAAGAGCCATTTCGACTTCACCCTTTGGTTGCCAGACCTCTGTATTCTGGCTGTGAATGAAATAGCACCATGGATCAGTCTTTGATTTAAAGCCTGTGGTCATCCAGCCTCACAGAGTGTTGTCCTCCAGCTGACAGCATAGCTGAGCTCTCAGTAGGCCATTTCAAAGTTCTATAAAGCCAACTGCTTTATGAAGTACACAGTAAGACCAGCAGAATTCCACGAGTGCAAGCCCCATTGCCTTATTATTTTACTTTATAATTTAATTTTTTATTTTTTTCTGAGACAGGGTCTCACTCTGTCACCCAGGCTAGAGTGCAGTGATGTGATCTCAGCTCACTGCAACCTCTGCCTCCTTGGTTCACGTGATCCTCCCACCTTAGCCTCCTGGGTAGCTGGGACTACAGGCACATGCCACCATGCCCAGCTAATTTTTCATTTTTTCATTTTTTACTTTTTTGCAGAGACAGGAGTCTCACTCTTGCCCAGGCTGGTCTCAAACTCCTGGGCTCAAGCAATTCACCTGCTTTGGCCTCTCAAAATGCTGGGATTACAAGGGTGAGCCACCAAGCCCAGCTGCCTCACTTATTTTACTATAAAATGAGTTCTGCATCAGAGCTGTGTTTAAAGAGATACTATAAACCTACCAACCAAGGTCCTGACAGAGGCCCTGTGGGCAGGAAAGGCAAATCCATATCCAGACTAAGCATCAAATCTGGTGAGGACAAATCACTGCTCCTTCCATGCTAGAAGGGCCCACTGCAGTCAACCTGTCACCAGATAACTAGTAGGCCAGTTCCCCTAAGGAATGATGCCAAGTTAAAGCTCAGCATTGACTTCTGCTGTTGGCAGTTCAGGCACTTGGCTGCAGTGATAACCACATCAGCTTCAATGCAGAGAAACCCACACATAACTTTCATTCCTGTTGCCATGGCCACATAATACCCCCTACACCAGACTTAATGCTTCTGGCACTGAATCTGGAACCAAGTTGTTTTGAAAAATATTGTCTTGTACGCCTTCGTATTTCTTACGGCTCTTGGGAGGGGTCTATGAACACAAAGCAATCAATAGGTATTACATTGCTGGCATAAAGGATGGAAAGAAAGGCAAGGGAAATTCCAAGTAGACTGTGGCAGAATGGAACAGCATAGAAACCACAGACGAGCATGTAAATGAGCCTGAACTGATGGAGAGCAGTTAGAAAATAGTACAGAATAATTTGAAGAAGTAAAATCTGGTATTTCACAGAGCCCTTTGAATAACAGGTTGAATAATTTGCACTTTATCTGAGAGGAAGGCCTTAAGCATTTTAATCAATTAAATAAAATATTAGGAATTGATAGGCACATAAAAGTAACCTTGCACACCTTTTGATGAAAGCAGATATCCTCTCTAGAAGGCCTTTTGATGAATTCTCATCCAGGGTGTGCTGTAAAAAATCCCAGGGAGAGCATTATTTTGAGAAGAGAGGAAGAAATCATTTTTCCGCTTTCCTGCAGTTTCTTTCCTACTTTTATAAGGAGGGGTGGCGTGACCTCATGGTGAGAAGGTGAAGACCTGCCATTTCAGGGACTGGGTTAGTACCAGGATACTGATGAGGCAGGGCCAGGGCACAGGTAGGCTCTGAGACTCTCTCCAGGGGATCACTTGCCCCTCACTTCCTGCTGCCTCCTTGCCTGCGTAGAAAGCGTAGAAAGCGCAGCCTGGACAGGAGGGGAGGTTGTTGGAAGCTCCCCTCCTGTCTAGGTATGGGTCCCTGCTGAGCTCATTGCTCTCCTTTATCAGCAGTGTGGTAGACTTTCTTCCTGGCTCTCCCAATTATCTTTTGCTTTGAAATCTAAGCAGGTGGATGAGATGTGATTACCTTTCCCAGTCAGCCCACTGCATTAACAGCTATTTCTACCTGGCTGAGAGTTCTCTCAGACTGGACTTAATCTGCTTCCACTCCTAGGCATTCAGAATAAGCCTAATTTTACTCCTGTGTGTATTCCTACAATGATTTTAAAAGGTTGTTATTTCTATTTTTCTCTATCCTGAGAAAATAGCGGGAAAATTTTTAATTTTAATTCATCAGTAACCCTCTTAACATTTGTCATCCTAAATCCAATGTAAAACCTTAAATATGCCAGATGAAAAAAATCCTCATTTATTATGTTATTTAATTTGGGTAGGGCTCTGTTAATTTAGTCTAAGGTTGTGTAAGTGTAGATGCATGCACGCATGCACATGTGTGTATATGTGTGTTGAAGTCATCATTCCATACTAGTTCTGACCTTGTGGATCTACCAAGGCCTTGGGGTCCTTTTCACATAAACTGCGAGTTTATGTGAAAACATCTCCTTCAACCATTCCTTGTGCAATTGATTTTTATACACTAAAACAGAGCTCGTAAGTTTTTATTGTTTTAATACTACTCAATTATTTTTAAGCGATTTTATCTGCATCATAGTTCAGTTCTATCTTGTTTGTTTTCACTCATTGATCCAACTCGAGTTGGATAACTCTCCATTTCCTACCACTTTCCTCTTGACCAGTCAGCTCCATCCACACTCACCTTCTCGCAGGCCAAGCTTGTTCCCATCTCAGGACGTTTGTGCTTGCTGGTCCCCTGCCTGGAATTCTCTTCCCACAGAATGTCTCCCTCTGCTATTACTCTCTATTGTCTTTTTCATTATGGCGATTTCCTTCACTTCTTTTGTCACGACATGACATTATATTAGATATTTATTTGCTTATTTTTCATCAGCCTTCTTCCTTAGAATATAAAACCTGTGAAGTCAAGGACTTTAACTTTTCACCACTGGATCTCCAGAACTTGGAAAGTTTCCTGAAACATAATAGATGCTTAATAATCATTGTTTGAGTACATGAATTAAATAGTCATTTAAATTCTTAATTTGATCAGCCAAACTTTTTTTTGGCTCCTTCTTCCAGATTGTATCATTGACCACTTGGGAAAAGCTGCTTTCACCATCCACAAAATTGCTGATTAAAAAGTGTTGTACAGGATAAAGGTAATTTCAGAACCACATGGTCCTCTACCAAATAGTCTCTATTAGGTTTACATCTTTTCAATTATTAGAAAATCTTTGGAAATAAATTCAAGCAACTCTGATTTCATCTCATTTTCCAACATATATTTCTCTATCCTTAATATAAAACATGATCAAAATTCCTTTAAATCACATAAAGACCTTCAAAAACTGGTCCCAAACAATCTTTCCAACATTTATATTTCATCACTACCTCCTTTCTACTTCCTTCCCACAGACTTCGTGTCTTTTGTTCTAGTCTCACTAAATGTGTTATGATTCTTAAAGCATGCCATGGTCCTCATCTCCATGCCTTATATAGGAGCCGCCAGCAGCACCTGGGCTGTGGACCAGTACCAGTCCATGGCCTGTAGGAACTGGGCTGTATTTATTACCCAGTCTGTGTCATTTTGTTACAGCAGGAAGTAAGCAGCTAGTGAGCGAGCATGACCGCCTAAGCTCTGCCTCCTATCAGATCAGTTGCTTCATTAGATTCTCATAGGAGTGCAAACCCTATTGTGAGCTGCACACACGAGGAACCTAGGCTGTGTGCTCATGAGAATCTAATGCCTGATGACCTGAGGTGGAACAGTTTCATCCCGAAACCATACCACTCACTTCTTGGTCTGTGGAAGGATTGTCTTCCACGAAACTGTTTCCTGGTGTGAAAAAGTTTGGGGACCACTGCCTTAGCATACCTGTTCCAGTTACCTAGAATGCCTCCTCTCCCCACCCTCACCTCCAGACAGATGGATCTATCCTTGATGTAGCAAAAATGCCACTTCCGCCATGAATCCTTCCCAAACTTCCCCAAGTGATTAATCATGCCCTCTCTTGTTCTCGCTCAGTAATTTTGATGATTCTTCAGTATTTAGCCTGTAGTTTCATTATTGCTACCATATTATTTATGGGTCTCTTTCCAGGGATAAAAGTTTTATCTCTTCCAGGCTATGGACTTAGATACCCATTAATATCCATTGAATAAAGTGGAAAACATGATGAAATATTTTGTTCATTGTTTGCTATAGTTTCATGAAAGCAGGCCACACCCAATGGTACTGACTGACATCCCAGACTGGCTTCTATCAAGGTGGCATTCACCTAGATGAGTTTCGTGGGGTCCATCTTACACTTGCTATCTCAGAAGCCAGAATTCCTGTTTCACTGGAATGAGATCACCTCTCAATGGTAGATTTGCATTGACCAGATTCACGTAAATGGGTAAAAACCAGAATACCTGTTGTCTACTGCTATGGTTTGAATGTTTGTGTCGCCCCTAAAATTCACATTGAAACCCTACTACAATAGTATTAAGAGGTGGGGTCTTTAGGATGTGATTAAGTATGATGGCTCCAACCTCATGAATGGGATGAGGTGCCCTTATCAAAGGGCTCCAGGAAGCTAGCTAGCCTTTTCGCTCTTCCACCTTTCACCATGTGAGGACAGAGCAACAAGATGCCATCTTGGAAGCAGAGAGTAGTCTGCACCAGACACTGAATCTGCTGGTGCCTTGGCTGTGGACTTTGCAGGCTCTAGAACTGTGAGAAATTAATTTTTATTATTTATATATTACCCAGTCTGTGGTATTTTGTTATAGCAGCACAAATGGACTAACACTTCTGCTTTCCAATGATAAATATAACTATTCAGACAACTGAAATTCTCAAGTCAATCTACTAGTGCATTATTTCCCTGTAGGCAAGCTATTATATCAAGTGATATGCTATGAGACAGAAGAATTACTTGATCTTAAGTATTTCTCAATAAAGGGAGCATGAGACCACCTCCTGCATTAGAGAAATAAGCCCTCCAAGGAAACCATAATGTTTGAGGTTGCTTAGCCAAGACTACCATTCCGTGGACAGGTCCTAGAGGATCACCTTCAACTTGGTTGCTCACACTCCATTTCCTGTGCAGTTGTGGTCAACCAACATCTCTCTGCCCAACCAGGATCCAAAGAAATGTCACTAAATATCTAGTGATTGTTATATTCATATTTAAATTCCCATTATTCCCATTCATATATTCATGGACACTCTCCTGGTTTGTTTCTAGTCACATTTATTGTGTAAGAATTTGACTAATTTAACTCCAAGAACAATTACATTTACACCTCATTGTCAACCTTAATTAATGACAAGGCTGAAAGGGGCTGAGTGACTAATCAACTTGTCCTGGTCTTATGTCCATTACACTGTTCTACATGGAAATGCTTAATAATTATTCAAACTAGTTCTTCACTTTTTCTATCTGTTTAAAATTATTTTTTTCAAAAGGCTTAAAAACTTTGATACCCTAATGACATTTCTATGAATCTATCCTGTGAAAGTTATCATAGAGGTATAAAAGTTTATAGCTAGATAGATGTCCATTGCTGCATTATGATAGTAAATAGTTTTTTTTTTTTTAAACCTAAAGGTCTAACAACAGGAAACTTGTTAAATAAATTATAACTAAAATCAGTCACTGACATGATGTTACACAACATTGTTTATCATACATTGTTAAGTGGTAAAAGGCAGATTAATCAACACTGTAAAATAGGATTCTACTTTTTGCAGACAGAAAGTTTATGGGTACATAATCACAGAAAAAAGACTAGAAAAAAATAAAAATATCTAAAAGAAAGTGGTGTTAGGATTATAGAGATGTCTTCCTTTTTTTTCTTTTTCTTCTTTCTTTCTCTTTCTTTCTTTTCTTTCTTTCTTTCCTTCCTTCCTTCCTTTCTTCCTTCCTTCCTTCCTTTTTTCTTCTTTCTTTCTTCCTTCCTTCCTTTCTTTCTTTCTTTCTTTCTTTCTTTCTTTCTTTCTTTCTTTCTTTCTTTCTTTCTTTCTTTCTTTCTTTCTTTCTTTCTTTCTTTCTCTCTCTCTCTCTCTCTCTCTCTTTCTCTCTTTCTCTCTTTCTTTCTTTCTTTCTTGAGACTAGGTCTTTCTCTGTCACCCAGGCTGGAGTGCAGTAATGTGATCATGGCTCACTGCAGCCACGACATGCTGGACTAAAGGGATCCTCTCACCTCAGCCTCTCAAGTAGCTGGGACTACAGGCATGCACCGCCATGCCAGGCTATTTTTTTTTTTTTCTGAAGTTTCTGCAATGAACATGTATTTATTTAATCGTTTAATGGTTACTATTATTAGTATGATGAAAAATTAAGTTTGTAATCTTATTTAATGGTATTTTAATAGGAAACAAAAACTATATGCAACAATATATCAGTATTTTCATTATGTAGCTCTGTATAAGAAAGTTGTTTTATCTCTACTTTACATGTTATCAATTTCCTGTAGTAATATTCTACTGCAGGAGTTCTTTAAACTTATAAATCACCTGTATTTCTATTCATATAAAGGCAGACAAGCCTTTTGTTGTTGTTTTTTGGGAGAGATGATTACAAGATATTGAAGATAATGACCGCCATGCAAATATTCAAGGGACCAAGCTTAATTTGTACTACTGTAATGTGATATCAATTATAATTTTGTTTCCCATGTGGAAGAACAGGCAGTGTGCTAAAGCTACAGAAGCTACCTCTTCATAGTCCATCCTCTCCTAATGTTGCATTGATTGGAACAGAGACCACAGGAGAACAAGGGTAGATTAACATGAAATGTCCTTCTCCTGGTCAATCAGTAACCCTGTGCTTGTATGTGAAGTGCAGGAACAGTTAGATCAAGGAATGTTAACATTTAATTAAAGTTCAATTAATTGTTAATTTAATTTCTAAGTTCAAGGAATTTAAAGCCACTGTGATTAAAAGTAATGAAATATAAAGTTCACTGGTTCTGTGTATGATCTCCTATTCTTATCCTCATGTACATCTCTTCCCTTTGGAGTTCATTCATTCACTGCTGACCTCCCTCCCAGACCCTTTTACTCTGTTCAGTGGAATGTTCTCTTGCTTGTAAAGAAACTCCACATCATTCTCAAGCTGTTTAAAGGCAATTTTATGGCCGAGCACAATGACTCATGCCTGTAATCCCAGCACTTTGGGAGGCCGAGGCAGGCAGATCACCTGAGGTCAGGAGTTCGAGACCAGCCTGGCCAACATGGCTAAACTCCATCTCTAGTAAAAATATAAAAATTGACCAGTTCATGTTGGTGCCTGCCTGTAATCCCAGCTACTTGGGAGAATGAGGCAGGAGAATCACTTGAACCTGAGAGGCCGAGGTTGCAGTAAGCAGAGATCACACCACTGTACTCCACCCTTGGCAATAGAGCCAGACTCCATTTCAAAACAAACAAACAAACAAACAAAAAGAACAACAGCATTTACACTTTCTGTTGTCTTAACAAAACCTGACTTTCATCCAAGGATACCGCCTGGCTTCCTTTACCACCCTGACCAGCAAAGGGTGCTCATTCTTCCATGAGCCCAACACCTCTAGGTCTGGGAGGAGTGGGCCAGATCCTCCTAGTTCCACACTGTTTCTCCTGCATCACTGATCTCACAGTGCCGGCCTCATGGGCATGCGTCCAGTGCAGTTACACAGGGCCTCATGCACAGATGCCCCATGCTTGGGGTTTCATACTTTGCAGTTGCCATCTTGAAACTCTTAACAATTGTTATAGGCTGATTCATGTCTCCTTCAAAATTCTTATAAGGTCCTAACCCTCAGTACCTCAGAATACAGTGACTTAACTTGAAGAGTGGGCCTTTAGAGAGGCAATTAAGGTTAAATAAGGTCATTGGGGTGGGTCCTGATCCAATAGGATTGATATCCTTATAAGAAAAGATTAAGACACAGACAAACACAGTTAAGACCATGTAAAGACAGATGGTGATGGCCATTTACAAACCAAGGATAGAGGCCTCAGGAGAAACAAAACCTTGATCTCGGACGTCTAGCTTCCGGAAATAGATTTCTGCTGTTTAAGTCACCCAGCCTGTGGTACTTTGTTATGATGGCCCTAGAATATGAATACAACAATTTTACCTTTTATTTTGTGTTTTATCAGTGAAGTCTGATGGGACTCTGGAGCATTCACCAGGGGCTCGAAGCCTTGGCTCATGTGGCATTCTGCCCCTTGCTGCCTCCCCACCTCTCCAGGTCAGGTTCTTGGCCTCCTGTTCCCTGTCCCCTGGGTCCTGTCCAGCCTGCCTCTTTCTGTCAGATCCTCAGGCAGTGACCAGGTCATGTCGGTGTTCCACCATTGCCCTCTGTGTTCCACCATTGCCCTCTGTGTTCCACCATTGCCCTCTGCTCCTGGTGGAGCAGAGGTTAAGTGAGCATCTTTGGTGGTATCTTCGGGTGGGGCATGGCAGCACCATCTCCCCTCCAGGATGGCAGTACCACAGTGCGTTTGTGGGCTACTTGTCAGGGCTAAGTGTAGTGAGTGCTTGTAACTTTATGTTGCCTCAGCATCCATTATTAAATACAAGTTTAACTTTTTCATTCCAGAAGTAGGGCTCAGTCATGCTTGACACAGTTTCCAATACTATTTCTCACCCAAATGGCTCCAGCTGGTGGCCAGAGATAAGAACTTGGAAGAATCTCTCACCCAGCAAGCTAGGCTCCTAGCTTTCCCACTGCTTTCTTTAAACAAAACATTCATTCTGTTTTTTGTTGATACATAATATTTTACATTTTATGGAATACATGTAATATTTTAATACATGTATACAATGTGTGATGATTCATTGTATATATATAGTTCAAATATTCACACATTGTATACATGTATTTCAAATATTCTCTATTGAATATTTCAAATATTCCACATTCTCTATTTTCTTGCTATTTTGAAATATACAATATATTGTTGTTACCCTACTGTGATATTGAACACCAGAACTCATTCCTTCCATCTAACTCTATGTTTGTACCCATTAACCAATTTTTCTTTATTCCTCTACTCTGTTCCCCACATGCACCCCCTTCCCAGACTCTGGGAACCATCATTCTACTCTCTACCTCCATGAGATCAACTATTTTAGCTCCCACATATAAGTGAGAACATGCAATATTTGTCATTCTGTGCCTGGCTTATTTCGCTTAACGTAATGATTTCCAGTTCTATTCATGTTCCTGCAAATGACAGACCATTCAGACATTGGCCCTCAAACTCAAAGTGATCACCTTTCAATCACAGTGTGACTTCCTGGAACTGGTACCTGCTTGCTTTAAACCCACCAATTAAAACTCCCTGCAGGAAATCTGTTTGGATAACACCCTGGACCCAGTAAAGGTGTTGGCCCCTGGGTCCCTTCTCTCTCTGCCTGAGCTTGCTGACCGCGTGTGTGTGTGTGTGTGTGTGTGTGTGTGTGTGTGTGTGTTTGTGTCTGTGTGCGTCCTCCAGGCATGCTGTGTACGCCCCAGGGTCTGTATGCACTAAAAACTCTTAACCTTTCATGTGGTGGTTGTGTCATTGAAACTTGCCTGCAACCCTTGATGGTGAGCCCGAGGAGATACATGCAGGTGGATCCCCTACTGATGTGCTGCTGTCTGGTCCGCTGATGGCTGCTAAAAACAGTATCTACCAACCAAGTTGCTAGAAAAACTCAAAAACACTTCATTCAAAACAGACAGACTCTTGCCATCCCTGATCCAGGTCCTAAGGGCATCCTGATGTGGAGGTTGCCATTCCTTGGTTCTTCCCCTTCTGCTGTGGTGGACTGTGGGAATGGGGAGGTGGATCTCCCTGTCTCCAGCCACGGTGCAGCCCTTCAGGGGAAGTAGAACTCAGAAGCCAGTGGGCCATGCACTGAGTTGGGGGACAGAGCCCCCACTGGGTGTCTCTAGGGGGTCTGCACTCCCTCTGCAAGTATCCCCATGTCTGAGCGAACAAGAAATGAAATATCAAATAAAAACACCATGACAGGTCAAGAGAGAGAAAGACTGCAGAAACATTTTCATATTTCAGTACCTTTAATGACACTATATTTAGACCCCCCATTTTCGTTTTGCACTGTGCCCATCAAATGACATAGGCAGTCCTGCCCAGCCCCATACAAAACGGTCACCACTTTTAGGGCTCATACAATTTGGCGATTTCACCCTCTGTATCTCTGCTCAGTACCCTTGCTTCTGGACATACAATCTACTCTCTTGGCTAGTGTCTTTATACCCACTCACAGCTGCCATAGTTTACTCATCCATTATCAGCGTGCCAGCACATGTACAAAACTAGTTCTCTAAAAACAAAACAAAGCAAAACAAGCAAAAAAAAACACCAAAAAACAACAAACAAACAAACAAAAAACAAGCAAACAAACAAACAAACTAGCTCTCTGTTTCACTGACCTTGAAATCTACTCTGGAAGAACAATTCTCTCTCGTAAGCCACCCTTATCCTTTTCATTACCCAACAGCTCCACCTCTCACCCTTAGCGCTGGAAGGAAATGTGAAGGTTTTGGGAAAATCAACCAGCTGTGTGATACCACACAAGTTAGCTGCTGTATTGGAGCTTCAGTTTCTTCATCTGTAAAGTAAGGAGAATAATACTAACTTCATAGGTTTTCTGTAAGGATTAAATAAAATTCTATGGATGATGTGCTTAGCATGTGCCAGGCACATAAGATGTTCTCAACAGATGGCTAGTGCTTTCCTCTTCAATCACAAACTCCTGTCTCTGGGCTCTCAGTCTCTTGCCCTCATCGGAAGTGACCTCCAACACCAAGACCCCCAGCCCTTTCATGTCTCCATTTTCTGTTAGTTTATCATTACACCATCCTCACCTCCACCCTCAGGCTTTATGTCCCTAAATTTTTAGTTTATTTTTTAATTTTAGCAGCATCGTATTTCTTTTCTGCCTTATCTGATCTGCAAAATGCTGGCCCTGGGATCTGCTTTTTGTGTTTCTGTGCCTGAGCGCTGTTAAAGTCACTGCAGCACTCAGCAGATGCATGCCACTACATATTCATGGGTTCCCCTTGGGTTAGTTTCTTTCTGCTGCTTAGGGGTCTTTTTGCTTGTCCCAGGCCATCCATCACCCCTTACTCCACAGCAGTTGTTAGAAGGCTTCTCTTCAATCCTCCTTGCCTTTTCTATCCCTCTGGCTCTCAGACACTGCCTCTGCTTTCAACTGCAGAGAAACAAAATAGCAAGTATTGGGCTTAACTCTTCACTCCTGCTTTTGCTTATAGACAGATCAACAGAACATGCATTCCTCCCTCCTGCCTCCCGTCCTTATCTTCTTGCCTAATCCAAATGTTTTCTTCTATGCTCTTGATCCCTTTTCTGTCCTTTATTCAATCAATCATCTTTCCTACTTAATTTTCAGCCACTTATTTTTCATGTCTGCTTCTCCTGAACACATAAACATAGCTTTTTCAATATTTAGGAGGAAACCCCCTTCTTTCATCATACATCTTCATCTAACTTCTGCTTCTTCTTAGCCAGGCTCTTTGATAAAGCAAGCGCTGGCTTGCTCCTTCTTTCACTTCCTGTTTGTTCCTCAGTTCCTACATAAAGGGTTTGCCCTCCACCCCATTACCATTTCTCTCTCTCAGAAAATCCATGGCCTCCTGGCTGCCAATCATAATGATCAAAATTTAGGCTTCGCCTCACCTGATTTCTCTGTGGCATCTGATATTGTTGAATACTTTCTGGAAAGTCTCTCTCTCTCTCCCTCTCCTTCCAGGAGGTGGCTCTCCCTTGGTTCTATTTCTACCACTTTGTCCCTTCCCCCTCTACCTTCTTCATTTCTTCCTCCTCTGTTTTGTCAGAGGCTGCCGTTCTCTGGGCTTCTATTAGGTTGTTGCAGAAGTAATTGTGATTTTTTGCCGTTAAGGTAATGGGTTTTACCACATTACCTAAAAGATAAGGTGATAACAAAAACCGCAATTACTTTTACACCAACCGAATAGCTCCGCTCCCTCCTCTTCTCATCTTCACAGCCTATCTTGATGAACTCACTCACTCTGGTGCCTTTAACCACCCTCTGTTTTCTTATGACTCCCAAAAGGCTGGGCTCCTGGCCCACTGAACTGGAGTCACAGGGTGGGTTCAGCGTGGATCAGCCACACCACCTGCCAACAGAGTGAACTTTGGAAACTCAGTGAAACCTCGTAAGTCTCAGTTTCCTCTCCTGTCTAGTGGGACTAATATTGATGGGCTTTGGGGGAAGATGAAAATAGTACAGAGAAAGCACACTCCTGGCACATACAGATGACTCAATAAATGGCAGGGATGCTGCCGCTGCTGCCAACAGAGGTGCTATTTAAAGGTAACTGCCACTCCAGCCCTGCTGGGTATTCGTAAGATCTCACCACACATGCTGCGTCCCATCAGCTGGGAGTATTTGCTGTAAAGATGTTTGGGCCCACTGGCTCTTCTTTCTATCCATAATCACAACATTTTAAACTGTTGCTTATTCTCTAGTTCCTCTCATGTCTAAGCCACTTCCCAGTTCTATCTTTGTTCCCTGACTTAAAAAATCTTCTAGTCTATCTGACGTGGTCTTTCAGAGGACTGCAAATAGTTAAAGAAGTCCATTTTTAAACAGTCTTTTGGATCTATGTGAGGCCTGGTTCATACTAGCATTCTGAATGTGGTTTGGGCAGTATTTGTTACCTCCATTAATATCCAAGGAACAGTGTTTGGGGGACAATATCCAATAGATTAAAGGCCAGACCCTGTCGCGTGTCATGGCTTGGTCCTTGCCTACTTTTCTAACCCTATCCATTCTCCTGGAAGTGCTCATTCCTCACCAAATGAAACCACTGGCAGTTTCCAGGAGGCACCAAGCTGCTCGAGTTCTCTGTGTGAATGGCCTTTCTCACTTCTAGCCTCCTCTGTCCAGCTGCCCTAACTACCTCTCCTTCAGCCCATTGCCAAGTTAACTACTTCCACTCTCTAACTCGCAGCTCTGATCAATCTTTTCTACAAATGCTTGCTTCTCAACTACCACCCTAAACTTCACTTTCAATCATATCTTTGTCCCCAGAGCCCAGTCAGGCAGCATCTCTCGATTGGCTAAATAAGTGAACAATGCTGGAGAAATGCTTCATCAGAATTCCACTAGGGGTCACTTTCTCTACATTCCAGGAAGAAATAGCACAGGCACTTAGCAAATCAACGCTCTGAAAAATTCAGCTTTGTTTAATTTTTAAAGTAATTTGTTGTTTATTTAATGGAAACTGAAATTCTCCATGTTGTACAAGCCTCGAAGCACCATATGATTGCAAGGTCTTTCTGGTTTTATGGATAATGTCAATATTCATGTTGGTGTAAAAAACTGAAATTGAACATGGCATTTAATTTTGCATATTAATAATTCAGATCACTGAATTTATATGAAAGGTACTTTTCTATTTTTAGCTTAATAGCTTTAGATAAGGTTAATATTTAATTAGTTCATTTCAAACATGGTTCTAAATTATCCCAAATATCTGTTCTAAACTTTTATTTCTTCTCTACTTATTCTCATTTAATTTCAGTTGCAAAATTAATGATGTATTCTTACTGATCATCTTGATCTGCCTTTTATCACAGAGATTTTAATAAGGGGAGCTGAAGAGAGGGAAAGTGATTTTACTGGTAATTAATAGCCAGTAAAATGCAATACAAAGACATTTAGCACAGACATAATGCTCTGATATTTTGGTTACTTCCTTAAATGCAAGATTCTTCTTGACTGGCCTCCAAAGCAGCCAAGGTATTAAGTTTCTGTTTTTAAGGAAAAACATTGTTCTTAGCAACATTGAACATAGTAAATGGTTAAACACTAAGCTATATTTCCTGTCAAACTTTTAAGACACACAGAGATATCAACAAATGATGAACTACCATGAGATAAGTGTATGGACAGAACATGCAACAGGTGCCGTTGGAGCACAGGGAGGAATTACGTAAGGATGGTTTCCTGGCAGAATGGGCTGCAAGGGATATTTCCTATAAACTTTGGGAAACATAACAGAAGCCTCCGTTTCTAATGACTGTGTATAGGCATGGGCCATTTCTCCAGAGTATGTCAGGGAAACTCCATCTACATTAAGTGAACCCAATGTGTGTGAGCATACTGCATAGAGATTCTGGTATTAGAGATACTCTTACTACTTTGGCACAACCTCAACATTCACTAAACTGGAGGAGGGCCTTCCTTCTTAACCTTGGTTTTATTTTATTTTATTATTTTTCCTGAGATGGAGTTTCACTCTGTCACCCAGGCTGGAATGCAGTGGCTTGATCTCCACTCACTGCAACCTCCGCCTCCCAAGTTCAAGCGATTCTCCTGCCTCAGCCTCTCAAGTAGCTGGGATTACAGGCGCCTACCACCACACCCAGCTAAGTTTTGCATTTTTAGCAGAGAGGAGGTTTCACCATGTTGGCCAGGCTGGTCTCGAACTCCTGACCTCAGGTGATCTGCCCACCTTGGCCTCCCGGAGTGCTGGGATTACAGGTGTGAGCCACCACGCTCAGCCTTTACCTTGGTTTTCTGCCCATATCTGTGCCAATTCTGGAAAGAATTCTTGGAACAATCATGGTCTGCATGAGTTGTATGATGAATCCCTAAAGCATGGATTTTCTCACGTAGTTGGAAGCCATTTCTGTGTCCTCTATCTGGAATGCTCTACCTGCCCACAATGCACCGAACTCTTCCTCTTTTCTGGACATTAACAGAAGGGTGACTACAGGTTTGGGCTCTAGCCTTTCCTCCGAGAAAACTTTCTTTGACCTCCCAGATTAGGTTAAAGCTCTGTTTTAGGTGCTCTTTTAGCTCTAGACACTTCCCCTTTGTAGCGTTTATCACTGTTGGACTTTGCATTGCGTTTCTGGTTATCATTGAATAAAAAGCTCCAAGAGAGCTCCAGGTGTGTCTCTACTCACCTGTACCTAGCAGAGTGTCAGGCATGAAATAAGCATTCAATAAAGATTTGTTGAATAAATAAATGCAGATATGATATGAATGTCCTAAAGGATGAATAAATAATTATTTGAGCTGCCACACCAATGGGTTGTTATGGCAAAAGAGAGAACAAACGTATGCCAGCCTTTCTTCCCAATGAGACTTATGGCGAAGGTGAGCAGAGCTCCGCTGACTTTGAGTTCTGCTTTGAGAAAAAACTCTATCTTCAGTTTCTATTAAATCTTTTTTTTTTTTTTTTGAAGTGGAGTTTTGCTCTTATTGCCCAGGCTAGAGTGCAATGACATGATCTCAGCTCACTGCAACCTCTGCCTCCTGGGTTCAAGCGATTCTCCTGCCTCAGCCTCCTGAGTAGCTGGGATTACATGTGTGCATCACCAGACCCAGCTAATTTTTTGTGTATTTTTAGTAGAGGAAGGGTTTCACCATGTTGGCCAGGCTGGTCTTGAACTCCTGAACTCAGATGATCCGCCTGCCTTGGCCTCCCAAAGTGCTGGGATTACAGGCACGAGCCACTGTGCTCAGCCAGTTTCTATTAAATCTTTCAAGGCAGAGCTCTAGGGTCTAGAGTCTAGGGTTTTTTGTTTGTTTTTTTAGACAGAGTCTCACTCCTATTGCAAAGGCTGGAGTGCAGTGGCATGATTTTGGCTCACTGCAGCCTTGACCTCCCAGGCTCAGGTGATCCTCCTACCTCAGCCTCCCAAGTAGGTGGGATTACAGGTACATGCCACCATGCCTGGCTAATTTTCTGTATTTTTAGTAGAGACAGGGTTTTTCCATGTTGCCCAGGCTGGTCTGGAACTCCTGAGCTCAAGTGATCCACCTGCCTTGGACTCCCAAGGTTCTGGGATTACAGGTGTGAGTCACTGTGCTTGGCCCAGGGTTCTGTATTTAGGAAAGTTTTGAACGGTAAGAGAAGGTCCTGGATTATGCTGGATTGATGGGATTGAGCAAAGGGTAGCCAAAATGTTCTGCATAATAAAGAAACAGGAATGTTAGCTATTTTCCTTTGCAGGCCAAGAAACTTGTGATTTGGAATTCTAGATGCAGGGAAGAGAATAGATGAGAAAATGGACTCCGTGGGAAGGAATGGGCCTCTAGAATATATCACCAAGTGAGAGATCTAATGCTATTACTCATTTTCCTTCTTCTACTACTACTGGCATCATTTACTACATCAACAGGCATTCTGTGTTCAAATACACTATTTATGTGATCCTCAGAGGAAACCCAGGAAGCACATTTAGGATTATCACCATTTTACAGAAGAGGAAACCAAGACTAATCAGTCAAGTAACTCACTCAAGGAGGCACATCCAGTAAGGGGCTACTCATATGCTATCCTGCATTGAGGAAGGAAAAGGCATTTTAATGGTAGTGTTCCCTGATGGTAATTTAAATAGTTTCTTGTTTTGAGCTTCTTTGACCCATTATCCCCAAGTCTTTGATAAAGCCTTAGGTACCACCAGATGGAGCAGGTTTACATTATCAGTGCTTTGAGAAAGAGGGTGAGCTGTGCCTTAGCTTACGGTCAAGAGAAAGGACAGTAGCAGACAAGAAGCAAGACAGCTGCGGGGATGGAGAATTGAGCACAGTAGGAGGTGATGAGCACTAAAGACAAAGCTTCCCCCTCTCCCTGTACCCTGATAAACATTGTAGAGATACTGGACTTTCTGCAATTGTACGAGAGGGAGGACTGAGTTATTTTATTTGGATCTTACCAGATAGGTCAATCCCCGAAGGCCCAAGGATTTGGGAACACCTATTTCTCCTGTTGTCTCAGAGGTAGATGCATGCCCATTGGTGCTTGACTGCCGGCCCTAATCTGGTCTCTCTTTGGTCTCAGCTGAAAAGGCTCTACACCTATACCCACCAGAGACAGTTCTTCCTTGTCCCCATTTTGCTGCCTTCCTGACAGTGTCCAAGCTTACCTGAACTTGATTTTTCTAACATTCCTCCATGTTACTGAGCCTTTCTTTGTGCCACCCTGACCGGGGAGGTTCACCTCGTGCCCAGAAAATGGACATTTTCTGAGATAACTTTTTACATTTTTAGATCATGTCAAAAGCCTATAATGTTCTGGGCAAAAAGGAAGTTGGTTTCTAACAATTATAGGTTCAGCCTATTACACAGACATAATAGGGTCCCTGTTTAATGGGAGAAGAAACTGAGGCTTTCAGAGGTTGGTTGCCTTGCCCAGTTCACGCCACCGGTAAATGGCAGACACGTAATGACAAAATAAAATCATTAACCCATTCCTTTAGATTTGTTTTAAATTTAAATTTTTTTAAAGTCAGTATTTTTGGTATACTTTTATAAATTTTTTCTTGTGAAATAAACATATATACAGAAGCTGCATTAAGCATGAAGGTACAGCTTAAATTATCACATACAAAAAACCACCCATGTAACTACCATTCAGATCCCAAAATAACATGTTGTTAACATCTGAGAAGTCCCACAAGTCCCTTTCTAATCAAAATCTCCAGATTCACCCCAAAGGAAAACATTACATGACTCTTATTATAACCAATTTCTTTTTTAAAAAAGAAAAAACTCAATTTTTAGCAGCTTTATTGAGATACAATTCATACACTAGACAATTCACTAAAGTTTACAATTCAATGCTTTCTAGTATAAATATTAAGCTCTTTTAAAAAGAGCTTAAATAATATTCATCTGTGCTAGGTGTTGTGGCTATGAGGGTGCGCAAGACAGAGAGTCCCTGTCTTCTCTACACTATAATAATGGCATTAGATAATCAAGAGAGCAATTTAAATGAAATGTTATGAGAACTTTGATAGAAAAACTATATAGGAGCATTTATCTGTTATTACATGTGAAGAGCTCAGAGTAGTGCCTGGCTTGCAGTGGGCACTATAATTTTTATCATCATTATTCTTATTAAGAGAAGTTTCTCTACAGAATGTAAAACTTTTCCTCTCAAAGGATTAGGGAAGGGTCCTTAGAGAAATTTGTACCTGTAAAAGACCCGAAGGCAAGAAGGAACCCAACATATGAGGTAAACCACACCAGGTCAGTAGAGCTGGAGCTTAGCATGATGTGAAAGAGGGCAGTGGCCAGAGAGAAGAAAAACTCAGGAGTTAGGCACAAGCCAGCTCAGAAAGGACCTTTTCATAATGTTTTCTGCTACGGGCCATGAGAAACCATTGATGGGATTAATTTTTAGGATGACTCTTGGCTGCACTGTGAAGAATGGGTCGGAAAAGCACAAGAAGGGAATCGGCAAGACCTTTTAGGAGGCTGTTCGGGAAGTAGCCATGGCAGCCTAAACTGGGATAGTCCAGGAGATGGAGGGAAGTGCACACAACAAGCATATTTTTCATACGTAGAATTTGTAGAAGTATAAATCCTGTAAAGGAATCGAAGGGGCAGGTGGGGAAGAGAGAGGTAGGAATTGAGGTTGCCTCTAAGTTTCTAGCCTGAGCAATCAGGTGGAGGAGAGTATGATTCAAGGGGCTAATGAACTCTGTTGGAGGGACTGGTGCCACACATAGGTCATAAGGTTTCTTCATGACTCCAGCAGTTGACATGGATCATGCCTTTCTCTGGTCTCAATTAGTATGTCATTTATATTTCTGTCATAATACATAGTAGGGCCGTGGACTGTTGGAGTTGCATGGGATCTCAAAGATTAGCAACAACTTCACTTCATAGGATCTTCAAGAGTCATGAAATTCTCCAGCCTTCTGTGGTCCCCCTAAACAAAATATCTCAGGAACATACAGTGTGTAATTACAGGAAATACAATCAAGTCCCAGCTATTTTTGAGTGTTGCAAGGAGGATGTTTTCACAGCCAGTTGTCACCTATAAACCACCAGCACTCCTGTTACTTAACCCTCTGCCCATTACCTCCTTGCTTCTCCATGACTTTGGGAATACTTTCATAACTTCGGGAGCTCTCTCTGGGCTATTTCACTCTTCCCAAAAGCTACCTCTCCAAGATAAATTCTGCTGCATTTTTCCAATAGTATTTTTTTCTTCCTGACATCTATCCTTTATTTTGATGAGAGGCTAGAAATCCCCAAAACTTAAGTGACTTCAACGTTGCATAGCTTGTTTGTGAAAGATTTTAGACCAGAATGTTTTTTCTGGGACTTCTGACTTCTAGTCCAGTATACGTTCTGTACAAGTCTCTCTTGTCTTCTAGCCTGGGAGCTTCTTGAGAACATGGAATGTTCGCTAGCTCATCACATAACCCGGAATATGGACTATGCCCCATGAATGTTTGCTGGATGGGCATACTTTATCCGTATTCCCTCAACATTATTTTAAGCCCAAGCTGTTGGGCTTTTCTCTCCAGCGCCAGTGACCAACCATGACCAGCAGAGGACAGCAGAGGTGCAAAAGCACTGGCTCTGGAGGGGCTAGATGAAGTGTTGGAACCAAGCCAAAGAAGGAAACATCAAAAATAGAGACATAGAATACAAAACATAGGGTACTAGATTTAGCAAATAAAAATGCAGGATGCTCTGGGACAGACTTATATTAAAAATTATTCATTGTTATTTGAAATTCAAATCATCTGAGTGTCTTATATTTTACCTGCAACTCTGACAAGTACTACTGCGCCTGAACCTGATACTCAAGAAGTGGCAATGGTCCTTATCAGAAACATATTGGAAGGAAATTGATAAGGAAGGTGCGTGGCAAGCTTACAAAAATCAAATGTGAGTGTTTATCACACAGGAAACTGGCTGACTTAAGTTCAGCCAATATCAAAGGCTGCCCTGGGGAAAAAGACTTTGCAGTGGAACCTGGAGTGATCAGGATGACATCTCCTTCCTCTCTTATTTCCTATATAAGATGTGGTCCTTCATGCAAACAATGCAACAGATGAAAACAGATGAAAGAGGCTGGGCAAAATCTCAACACGTGATCATAGATTGAGTAATAATTGTTTAACTCCACACCCTGACTGTTATAACTTCAGTGATAACTTGGATCAATCTTTCTTCCTTTTTTTAAAACAAAACAAAACAAAACAAAACAAAACAACAACAACAACAAAACAGGATCTCACTCTGTCCCCCAGGCTGGAGTGCAGTGGTGCAACCAGCTGGGACTATAGGCACATGCTACCATGCCTGGCTTATTTTTTAAATTTATTTTTGTTGAGATAGGTTTCCCTATGTTGCCCAGCATGGTCCTGTACTCCTAACTTCAAGTGATCCTCCCTTCTCAACCTCCCAAAAAGCTGGGATCACAGACATGAGCCACTTTGCCCAACCCAACTTCCTTTCCTTGATCTTGGGGTCTTTCAACTTACATAACAATTCTCTTCCATTCCAGAATCTACCATTTCCACATAATTTTCAATAACATTTTCTCTCCCTTAAGGTTCTTGTTAACAGACCTTCTGCAATTCTACATCTTAAATTGACTTTAATTAATTGGAGGCCTCCATTCTTAATCCAATGGATAAACATGAACATTGAATAATGTGAGACATAAATTTATTTGAATGCCCATTTACTGAGTACCTACTGTGTCAAAGAAAGGCTTCACCATTAAGTAACTCATAATCTGGTTAATAAATTATTAGAAACCAGAGGGAAGATCCTCTGTCTTAGAAGCACATTAATCCAGGTTGCCAGAAAACAACTGGTCCCTTCATAAATCATGGGAATTCCTATGAATTCCTTCAGAAGTCACCTCAGGGTGAGAAAAGTCATGAATGTGTTGCAATTGGTCTATGAAATTGGGAAAGTTACCTCTGGGGCATTTTTAAAATTCCTTCCTCTTTCAGAGCACACTTGGCTGCTTCCTTTTTGGATGCAAACTGAGCTGACTCAGTCTAGCCTCAGTCACATGCTGTGTGTAGAAGCCACAGAAACACAAACAGAAGCCAGGCATGGTGGATTTCACCTGTAATTCCAGCACTTGGGAGGCCAAGGTGGGTGGATCACTTGAGGTCAGGAGTTCGAGACCATCCTGGGCAACATGGTGAAAAACATATATAAAAAATTACAAAAAATTAGCTGGGCAGGGCCGTGCACACCTGTAGTCCCAGCTAGTTGGGAGGCTGACATAGAGGAGCCTGGAAAGTCAAGGCTGCAGTGAGCTGTAATCATGCCACTGCAGTCCTGCACTCCAGCCTGGGCAACAGGATGAGACCTTGTCAGAAAAAAAAAAAAAAAAAAAGAAGAAAGAAAGAAAGAAAGAAAAAAGAAACACACAGACCCACTTGCAGCAGCATGGCTGCAGGAAGAATGAATGGTCATAACTGGTGAGGAGGGCAGGTTTCTAAGAATCCTAAAATGTTAACACTTGAAAGACCTTAGTTTACCAATCACCTGGTCCAACCTCCTCATTTATGGATGTGGTGTATGAGCCGAGAATTAAAAGGACTTGCGTAAAGTCTCACACTAAGCTTGTGATAGGACTGGGATGTGAATCTGAGACTTTTTAATATATGTCTCAGATTAGATTCTGAAGGACTAAATATAATCCTCTGTGACATTTGGCTAGTGTATTAGTCAATTTTCATACTGCTATGAAGAAATATCTGAGACTGGGTGATTTATAAAGAAAAAGAGGTTCAATGGACTCACAGTACCAAATAGTTGGGAAGGCCTCACAATCATGGTGGAAAATGAAGAAGGAGCAAAGGCATGTCTTACATGGCAGCAGGCAAGAGAGCATGTGCAGAGGAACTGCCCTTTATAAAACCATCAGATCTCATGAGACTTATTCACTATCATGAGAACAGCATGGGAAAAACTCACCCCCATTATTCAGTTACCTCCCACGGGGTTCCTCCCATGACACATGGGGATTATGGAAGTTACAATTCAAGATGAGATTTGGGTGGGGACACAGACAAACCATATCAGCTAGTGACCATTTTGTCCTGGAAAACTCTTTAGGTCCTTGACTTCTATGACCTTTTCCCCTCCAGCTATACCCTGCTCCTCCTGAATGTTCCTTCTGTCTTCTTTGCTAGTGTCTTCCCCTATTCTACCCTTAAAAAGGAATGTTCCTTAAAGTTCACACTCTTTCTCACTCTCCCTGCACAATCTCATTAATTATTATTGTTTTAGTTACCATAAAAACTACATCTTTGACTTCAAAATCTTTGTCTTTAGTTCTGATCATTTTTCTAAGATCTACATATTCAACTGTTATCTAGATGTCTCTTTCCAGATGTTCCACAGCTACCTTAAGCTGTCTGCACCTGAGCTATGATCTTGCCCATCTTTCCTCCAAACTAGTTTCCCTGCTTGTATTTTATGTATTAGTAGTGACATCATGATCCATTCAAATTACCTTGACCCTATCCCCATTATGCAGTTGGCCATCAAACCCTCTCAACTCTGTCCTTCAACATTCCTTGAACCCATCACCTCCTCACCATGCCACAACCTCTGCTTTAGTTTAGGCCTGTAGTCATAGATTCATGGAAAACAAGTAAGACAGGACATGTGTCATTAACAGGGAGCAGTTATGACTAGGACCAATTAAAAGACAATAGACCTTATTTAAAGGGAGCACAGAGTACTTAGTTTAAACAGACTCTCTCCTGAGAGAATAAAGGCCAAGTATTGCCAGATATTTTAAATTTAAAAGAATCCTATGTTTTTAATGTGAAATCTTCTGATTTGTAGATGGGGTAAGTAGTTCAAATTTTTAAATAACTTATATATAGAACAGGAAACAAACATACCCTGTCCCTACCTCCAACACACATACATAATGAGTGTGGGCTAGGTTCTGTCCTTGGGCTGCCAGTTTGCAGTTTCTGTGTAGGTTCTCATTTTCTCTTGCATGGACTATTGCAAGTGTTTCCTAAGTAGTCTTCCTCACTCCACTCTATTGGCAGAGTAATCATCCTACAGACGTAATGACATAATGATGTTGATCATTATAATCATGGTTTGAGAACTCACTATGTGTCAGTTACCATGACATATTTATCTCATTTAATCCTTCAAAGAGCCCCATGAGATACTATCATGATCGCCATTTTGCAGGGTAGGAAATTGGTTAAGCCCTGCTGATATTCCAACTCCAGAGCCTATGCTCTTAATGACTGTTTTCGACTCTGTTCCTTTCCTATGACCTCCCATTTTCTAATCCAGTGGTTTTTAATCTTTTGTAGAGCCTCTATCCCCTAATAAATACTGCAGACCTCAGAAAAATCCATACCTAATTCTTGTAAATTTTATATGCAGTTTCTGGGGGAATCATAAACCCACATGAAGCTCTTCCATGGTCTCAAAGGTCCATGGATCCTGAGTTTAAAATCCACTGGTCTATAGTACAAAGTTAATACCCCTTAATATGACATTTGAGAGCCTCCATAATCCAGGTGCTACCTGACTCTCCAACTTCCTCTTCCCAACTACTTGTAGCTGCTAAAATCATACTTGCTTCTTCTTTCTCTGTATCTGCTATTCCCTCTATTTGGAAAGCTCTTTCCTCTACCTTGTCAGCTGACTTAGTTTCTACAGATTCAGCTAATAGAAAGCATTGTGTATCTGTAACCTAACCTAGTGCCTCTAACACTTCCTTGCACTAGTTTACAAGGCTGTTCCCCCATTAGACTATGAGCTCCTTCTTGAGGGCAAGGACCATGCTTTATCCATCTGTAGCTCTACATCTAGCACAGTGCCTGAGACATAGCATGTGATCAACAAATACTCAAATGAATAAAAGTGGACTGATAAAGTCATAGGAAGCAAGCTAGATGCCAAGGTCAGAAAGGCTAAATGAGTATAGACATAGGGCATGATAATATGGGAAGTTTTAACCAGTGAACTTTCTGTGCTTTCCAATTCTTTGACTTTCTTCACTCAGTCAGTGCCCTGAGACCTACTCCCCTTCGACAGACCAGGCAGCTGATGTTAAATATCAAATTCTTAGCTTTTGTTTGAAAAAAAAAAAATCAGTGTAGAAAGATATGAGAAAGCCTGCTGACCAAGCTCCCCCACCACTCTGCAGTGCCCCTTACACAATGTTCCAACACTAGAAAATAGTCTTTTTAGTGGGAGAGAGGGGTAGAAGACGAGAAAGAAAGCAAGCAATTGAGTTAGGCATTGGCGGAACTTCCTAGAAGGAAGGCAGGGCTCACCCCCATGATCTTAGCTCTAAGACAGGGTGGGAGGGTGGCCCTCAGAAAAGTCTGAGGATTTGAGAAGGGAGGACTTGTAGCCTGTTTTCTGTCTGGGATGCTGGAAGGCAACAGCCTCAGGAGAGTTCTCTGTAGCACCGTGGTGCAAGAGAACTCAGGCTGTGGATGGCTGGATGATGTGCCAATGGCAAGATGCCTTGAGGTAGCCCTATCACTTTTCCTGCAGCCTTGAGAATGTGCAAATTTCCCTGAGTACCCAAGAAAAGACACAATGTTTGTTCGAGACAAGGACATGGGCCCTGAAATTGGCATGCTGTTGTGACATGGAAGCACCATAGTGAAAAATGGTGGGGACCCTGCAGCCCTGGACCAGATAGGGCCATGGAGCCCTCAGTGGGTAACAGAGGAGAGGCAACCATGCTCAGGGTTGGATAAGACTTGTACACCTCAGCAAATGCTGGCACAGGGAAAAGGACAATTGCAGATATTTCCTACAGGGCCATGAATCCCTAGAACATGGATGCTACCCCAGAATGAACGAGCAGGAATAAGAAAATCCTGATAGATATTAAACCTGACATGGAAAAAAAACCCCACTTTAAACTTACTGAGTTATTTGAATTGTCTAGATTTGTTCTTTTAATCAGGAAGAATAGGAGCTTGATACAAAACTCAAGTTCAGCCTTACAAAGTAAAGAAAATCATATTTTTGCACACTGAGTGTGTGCAAGCCTATAAAATATTACCTTTACAACAGAAACAGTTCTGGCTAGAGCTGAGGAATGGGGGTGAGGGGTAAAGGATGGAGACAGCAGGGATAAGGAAGGAAGATTAGATGATTATCTTCAATATAAGCTGAAGAGGAATGTTTCCTTGAATTTCCGAGAGAGTTGATTCCTATAGTAGGTGAGCACCAAGGTACAAAAATCTGTAGATACAACCAGAGTTTAGTGTAAAATAAAGGCAAATAGAAGAGTAGCCTGACTCTCATTTATCAGGTAGGATTCTTCTCAGCAACCACTGGTGAGAAGACAAAAAAAAAAAGGTCTGATATATTATTAAAATATGTTAAAATCATTATTTAAACTAAATAATTAATTATAATTACTGAATTATGTGCACGTTAATGAAGAAAACAATAAAATTATTTTACGAAAAAGTTAATTATTTCCTACTTTATTCTATTCTATTCTCATATCGTGTTGGTGACTGATATTGACAGCTTAGTGTGTATCCAGTTATACTTCTTCCATGGTCTTAAAAGAGTTATGCAGACTTTTGTTTTGCCGTTGTTTTCCAAAAAGCTAATAATACTTTACACGTTACTCTGCAATGTGCCATTTTACTTAATTAGACAGCACTGACATCCTTAAGCTTCTAACTTAATTCCTTTTAATTGCTATATAATGTGTTTAAATATGATTTGCCACAATAAATTCAATAATTTTTCTTTTTTTTTTTTTTTTAAATTTATTTATTATTATTATTATACTTTAAGTTGTAGGGTACATGTGCATAACGTGCAGGTTTGTTACATATGTATACTTGTGCCATGTTGCTGTGCTGCACCCATCAACTCGTCATTTACATCAGGTATAACTCCCAATGCAATCCCCCTCCCCCCTCCCCCCTCCCCATGATAGGCCCCGGTGTGTGATGTTCCCCTTCCTGAGTCCGAGTGATCTCATTGTTCAGTTCCCACCTATGAGTGAGAACATGCGGTGTTTGGTTTTCTGTTCTTGTGATAGTTTGCTAAGAATGATGGATTCCAGCTGCATCCAAGTCCCTACAAAGGACTCAAACTCATCCTTTTTTATGGCTGCATAGTATTCCATGGTGTATATGTGCCACATTTTCTTAATCCAATCTGTCACTGATGGACATTTGGGTTGATTCCAAGTCTTTGCTATTGTGAATAGTGCTGCAATAAACATACGTGTGCATGTGTCTTTATAGCAGCATAATTTATAATCCTTTGGGTATATACCCAGTAATGGGATGGCTGGGTCATACGGTACATCTAGTTCTAGATCCTTGAGGAATCGCCATACTGTTTTCCATAATGGTTGAACTAGTTTACAATCCCACCAACAGTGTAAAAGTGTTCCTATTTCTCCACATCCTCTCCAGCACCTGTTGTTTCCTGACTTTTTAATGATTGCCATTCTAACTGGTGTGAGATGGTATCTCATTGTGGTTTTGATTTGCATTTCTCTGATGGCCAGTGATGATGAGCATTTTTTCATGTGTCTGTTGGCTGTATGAATGTCTTCTTTTGAGAAATGTCTGTTCATGTCCTTTGCCCACTTTTTGATGGGGTTGTTTGTTTTTTTCTTGTAGATTTGTTTGAGTTCTTTGTAGGTTCTGGATATTAGCCCTTTGTCAGATGAGTAGATTGCAAAAATTTTCTCCCATTCTGTAGGTTGCCTGTTCACTCTGATGGTAGTGTCTTTTGCTGTGCAGAAGCTCTTTAGTTTAATGAGATCCCATTTGTCAATTTTGGCTTTTGCTGCTGTTGCTTTTGGTGTTTTAGACATGAAATCTTTGCCCATGCCTATGTCCTGAATGGTACTACCTAGGTTTTCCTCTAGGATTTTTATGGTATTAGGTCTAACATTTAAGTCTCTAATCCATCTTGAATTAATTTTCGTATAAGGAGTAAGGAAAGGATCCAGTTTCAGCTTTCTACTTATGGCTAGCCAATTTTCCCAGCACCATTTATTAAATAGGGAATCCTTTCCCCATTTCTTGTTTCTCTCAGGTTTGTCAAAGATCAGATGGCTGTAGATGTGTGGTATTATTTCTGAGGACTCTGTTCTGTTCCATTGGTCTATATCTCTGTTTTGGTACCAGTACCATGCTGTTTTGGTTACTGTAGCCTTGTAGTATAGTTTGAAGTCAGGTAGCGTGATGCCTCCAGCTTTGTTCTTTTGACTTAGGATTGTCTTGGAGATGCGGGCTCTTTTTTGGTTCCATATGAACTTTAAAGCAGTTTTTTTTTTCCAATTCTGTGAAGAAACTCATTGGTAGCTTGATGGGGATGGCATTGAATCTATAAATTACCTTGGGCAGTATGGCCATTTTCACAATATTGATTCTTCCTATCCATGAGCATGGTATGTTCTTCCATTTGTTTGTGTCCTCTTTGATTTCACTGAGCAGTGGTTTGTAGTTCTCCTTGAAGAGGTCCTTTACATCCCTTGTAAGTTGGATTCCTAGGTATTTTATTCTCTTTGAAGCAATTGTGAATGGAAGTTTATTCCTGATTTGGCTCTCTGTTTGTCTATTACTGGTGTATAAGAATGCTTGTGATTTTTGCACATTAATTTTGTATCCTGAGACTTTGCTGAAGTTGCTTATCAGCTTAAGGAGATTTTGGGCTGAGACAATGGGGTTTTCTAAATATACAATCATGTCATCTGCAAACAGGGACAATTTGACTTCTTCTTTTCCTAACTGAATACCCTTGATTTCTTTCTCTTGCCTGATTGCCCTAGCCAGAACTTCCAACACTATGTTGAATAGGAGTGGTGAGAGAGGGCATCCCTGTCTTGTACCAGTTTTCAAAGGGAATTTTTCCAGTTTTTGCCCATTCAGTATGATATTGGCTGTGGGTTTGTCATAAATAGCTCTTATGATTTTGAGGTACGTTCCATCAATACCGAATTTATTGAGCGTTTTTAGCATGAAGGGCTGTTGAATTTTGTCAAAAGCCTTTTCTGCATCAATTGAGATAATCATGTGGTTCTTGTCTTTGGTTCTGTTTATATGCTGGATTATGTTTATTGATTTGCGAATGTTGAACCAGCCTTGCATCCCAGGGATGAAGCCCACTTGATCATGGTGGATAAGCTTTTTGATGTGTTGCTGAATCCGGTTTGCCAGTATTTTATTGAGGATTTTTGCATCGATGTTCATCAGGGATATTGGTCTAAAATTCTCTTTTTTTGTTGTGTCTCTGCCAGGCTTTGGTATCAGGATGATGTTGGCCTCATAAAATGAGTTAGGGAGGATTCCCTCTTTTTCTATTGATTGGAATAGTTTCAGAAGGAATGGTACCAACTCCTCTTTGTACCTCTGGTAGAATTCAGCTGTGAATCCATCTGGTCCTGGACTTTTTTTTGGTTGGTAGGCTATTAATTGTTGCCTCAATTTCAGAGCCTGCTATTGGTCTATTCAGGGATTCAACTTCTTCCTGGTTTAGTCTTGGAAGAGTGTAAGTGTCTAGGAAATTATCCATTTCTTCTAGATTTTCCAGTTTATTTGTGTAGAGGTGTTTATAGTATTCTCTGATGGTAGTTTGTATTTCTGTGGGGTCGGTGGTGATATCCCCTTGATCATTTTTAATTGCGTCGATTTGATTCTTCTCTCTTTTCTTCTTTATTAGTCTGGCTAGTGGTCTGTCAATTTTGTTGATCTTTTCAAAAAACCAACTCCTGGATTCATTGATTTTTTGGAGGGTTTTTTGTGTCTCTATCTCCTTCAGTTCTGCTCTGATCTTAGTTATTTCTTGCCTTCTGCTAGCTTTCGAGTGTGTTTGCTCTTGCTTCTCTAGTTCTTTTAATTGCGATGTTAGAGTGTCAATTTTACATCTTTCCTGCTTTCTCTTGTGGGCATTTAGTGCTATAAATTTCCCTCTACACACTGCTTTAAATGTGTCCCAGAGATTCTGGTATGTTGTATCTTTGTTCTCATTGGTTTCAAAGAACATCTTTATTTCTGCCTTCATTTCGTTATGTACCCAGTAGTCATTCAGGAGCAGGTTGTTCAGTTTCCATGTAGTTGAGCGGTTTTGAGTGAGTTTCTTAGTCCTGAGTTCTAGTTTGATTGCACTGTGGTCTGAGAGACAGTTTGTTATAATTTCTGTTCTTGTACATTTGCTGAGGAGTGCTTTACTTCCAATTACGTGGTCAATTTTGGAGTAAGTATGATGTGGTGCTGAGAAGAATGTATATTCTGTTGATTTGGGGTGGAGAGTTCTATAGATGTCTATTAGGTCTGCTTGTTGCAGAGATGAGTTCAATTCCTGGATATCCTTGTTAACTTTCTGTCTCGTTGATCTGTCTAATGTTGACAGTGGAGTGTTGAAGTCTCCCATTATTATTGTATGGGAGTCTAAGTCTCTTTGTAAGTCTCTAAGGACTTGCTTTATGAATCTGGGTGCTCCTGTATTGGGTGCATATATATTTAGGATAGTTAGCTCTTCCTGTTGAATTGATCCCTTTACCATTATGTAATGGCCTTCTTTGTCTCTTTTGATCTTTGATGGTTTAAAGTCTGTTTTATCAGAGACTAGTATTGCAACCCCTGCTTTTTTTTGTTCTCCATTTGCTTGGTAAATCTTCCTCCATCCCTTTATTTTGAGCCTATGTATGTCTCTGCGTGTGAGATGGGTCTCCTGAATACAGCAGACTGATGGGTCTTGACTCTTTATCCAGTTTGCCAGTCTGTGTCTTTTAATTGGAGCATTTAGTCCATTTACATTTAAGGTTAAGATTGTTATGTGTGAACTTGATCCTGCCATTATGATATTAACTGGTTATTTTGCTCATTAGTTGATGCAGTTTCTTCCTAGCCTCAATGGTCTTTACATTTTGGCATGTTTTTGCAATGGCTGGTACCGGTTGTTCCTTTCCATGTTTAGTGCTTCCTTCAGGATCTCTTGTAAGGCAGGCCTAGTGGTGACAAAATCTCTAAGCATTTGCTTATCTGTAAAGGATTTTATTTCTCCTTCACTTATGAAACTTAGTTTGGCTGGATATGAAATTCTGGGTTTAAAATTCTTTTCTTTAAGAATGTTGAATATTGGCCCCCACTCTCTTCTGGCTTGTAGAGTTTCTGCGGAGAGATCTGCTGTTAGTCTGATGGGCTTCCCTTTGTGGGTAACCCGACCTTTCTCTCTGGCTGCCCTTAAGATTTTTTCCTTCATTTCAACTTTGGTGAATCTGGCAATTATGTGTCTTGGAGTTGCTCTTCTCGAGGAGTATCTTTGTGGCGTTCTCTGTATTTCCTGGATTTGAATGTTGGCCTGCCCTACTAGGTTGGGGAAGTTCTCCTGGATGATATCCTGAAGAGTGTTTTCCAACTTGGTTCCATTTTCCCCCTCACTTTCAGGCACCCCAATCAGACGTAGATTTGGTCTTTTTACATAATCCCATACTTCTTGCAGGCTTTGTTCGTTTCTTTGTCTTCTTTTTTCTTTTGGTTTCTCTTCTCGCTTCATTTCATTCATTTGATCCTCAATCGCTGATACTCTTTCTTCCAGTTGATCGAGTCGGTTACTGAAGCTTGTGCATTTGTCACGTATTTCTCGTGTCATGGTTTTCATCTCTTTCATTTCGTTTAGGACCTTCTCTGCATTAATTACTCTAGCCATCAATTCTTCCACTTTTTTTTCAAGATTTTTAGTTTCTTTGCGCTGGGTACGTAATTCCTCCTTTAGCTCTGAGAAATTTGATGGACTGAAGCCTTCTTCTCTCATCTCGTCAAAGTCATTCTCTGTCCAGCTTTGATCCGTTGCTGGCGACGAGCTGCGCTCCTTTGCCGGGGGAGATGCGCTCTTATTTTTTGAATTTCCAGCTTTTCTGCCCTGCTTTTTCCCCATCTTTGTGGTTTTATCTGCCTCTGGTCTTTGATGATGGTGATGTACTGATGGGGTTTTGGTGTAGGTGTCCTTCCTGTTTGATAGTTTTCCTTCTAACAGTCAGGACCCTCAGCTGTAGGTCTGTTGGAGATTGCTTGAGGTCCACTCCAGACCCTGTTTGCCTGGGTATCAGCAGCAGAGGCTGCAGAAGATAGAATATTTCTGAACAGCAAGTGTACCTGTCTGATTCTTGCTTTGGAAGCTTCCTCTCAGGGGTATACTCCTCCCTGTGAGGTGTGGGGTGTCAGACTACCCCTAGTGGGGGATGTCTCCCAGTTAGGCTACTCAGGGGTCAGGGACCCGCTTGAGCAGGGAGTCTGTCCCTTCTCAGATCTCAGCCTCCGTGTTGGGAGATCCACTGCTCTCTTCAAAGCTGTCAGACAGAGTCGTTTGCGTCTGTGCAGAGGTGTCTGTGTGTCTTAGTTTACTGTGCCGTGTCCCCAGAGGTGGAGTCTACAGAGACAGGCAGGTTTCCTTGAGCTGCTGTGAGCTCCACCCAGTTCGAGCTTCCCAGCAGCTTTGTTTACCTACTTAAGCCTCAGCAATGGCGGGCGCCCCTCCCCCAGCCTCGCTGCTGCCTTGCCGGTAGATCACAGACTGCTGCGCTAGCAACGAGGGAGGCTCCGTGGGTGTGGGACCCTCCCGGCCAGGTGTGGGATATGATCTCCTGGTGTGCCTGTTTCCTAAAGCGCAGTATTGGGGTGGGAGTTACCCGATTTTCCAGGTGTTGTGTGTCTCAGTTCCCCTGGCTAGGAAAAGGGACTCCCTTCCCCCTTGCGCTTCCCAGGTGAGGCAATGCCTCGCCCTGCTTCAGCTCTCGCTGGTCGGGCTGCAGCAGCTGACCAGCTCCGATCGTCCGGCACTCCCCAGTGAGATGAACCCAGTACCTCAGTTGAAAATGCAGAAATCACCGGTCTTCTGTGTCGCTCGCGCTGGGAGTTGGAGACTGGAGCTGCTCCTATTCGGCCATCTTGCTCCGCCCCCAATAATTTTTCTATTGATGAGCAATCAGATTGTTTCTAGTTAGTTTTGGCCTATGAGAAATGGTATAATGAATATTCTTGCACAGTGGTGCTCTCATTTCTGTAGGAGAGATTCTCCAACATGGAAGTGCTATATTAAAGGATGTGTTGATAGATTTTAAAAGACATTATACAATTGGCTGGGCACGGTGGCTCACGCCTGTAATCCCAGCACTTTGGGAGGCCGAGGTGGATGGATCACAAGGTCAGGAAATCGAGACTATCCTTGGCTAACACGGTGAAACCCCGTCTCTAATAAAAAAAATACAAAAAATTAGCTGGGCGTGGTGCACGTGCCTGTAGTCCCAGCTACGTGGGAGGCCATGGCAGGAGAATCACTTGAACCTGAGAGGCAGAGGTTGCAATGAGCCGAGATTGCATCACTGCACTCCAGCCTGGCCAACAGCGAGAGTCTGTCTCAAAGAAACAAAAAGACATTATACAATTAATTTCAAAAGTTTCTAGCAATTCACATTGCCACAAAGGGCCTTTGGTCTGTGGACAGAGTAAGCCCCATTGAGACGATGATAATCTTTTATCTTTTTTTTTTTTTTTTTTTTTTTTTTTTAAATATTTATTATTATTATACTTTAAGTTGTAGGGTACATGTGCATAACGTGCAGTTTTGTTACATATGTATACTTGTGCCATGTTGCTGTGCTGCACCCATCAACCCCTCATTTACATCAGGTATAACTCCCAATGCAATCCCTCCCCCCCCCCCCCTCCCCCCTCCCCCCTCCCCATGATAGGCCCCGGTGTGTGATGTTCCCCTTCCTGAGTCCGAGTGATCTCATTGTTCAGTTCCCACCTATGAGTGAGAACATGCGGTGTTTGGTTTTCTGTTCTTGTGATAGTTTGCTAAGAATGATTGATAGACCACTAGCCAGACTAATAAAGAAGAAAAGAGAGAAGAATCAAATCGACGCAATTAAAAATGATAAAGGGGATATCACCACTGACCCCACAGAAATACAAACTACCATCAGAGAATACTATAAACACCTCTACGCAAATAAACTGGAAAATCTAGAAGAAATGGATAATTTCCTGGACACTTACACTCTTCCAAGACTAAACCAGGAAGAAGTTGAATCCCTGAATAGACCAATAGCAGGCTCTGAAATTGAGGCAACAATTAATAGCCTACCAACCAAAAAAAGTCCAGGACCAGATGGATTCACAGCTGAATTCTACCAGAGGTACAAGGAGGAGTTGGTACCATTCCTTCTGATAATCTTTTATCTTAAGCAAAGATACAAAGATGGTGAGGGAGTTAGCCACCCACTTCCCTGGGAAAACTATTCTAGACAAAGAGAACAGACAGTGCAAAAGGACTCTCTGGCAGAAGCACATCTGATGTGTTCAAGGAACAACAAGGGGGCTGGGCCCGTGTAGCTGAAGCAAAATGGGCAAAGGGAGAGCAGGAAGTGAAGAAGGCCAGAGAGACTGATGGAAGGGCAGAGCATGTAGGGCCTAACAGGGTTCGCTTTCAGCGCGAGTGTGATATGGAGCTCTTGCAGGGTTTTGGGCAAAGGAGTTAATATAATCTGACCTGTTTCAAAAGAATCATTATAGCAGCTCCACTGGAAAAAAAATTGTTGTAGGAAGCAAAATTGGAAGCAGGAGATCAGTTAGGAGATTATTGGAATAAGCCAGCACAGAGAGGGAGGCAGCTGAGACCAGGGTGGGAGCAGCGGAGGTGGTGAGAAGTGGTTGGATTCTGGGTATGTTTCGAAGGTAGAGCCAATGGGATTTGGTGATGGATTGTGCATGGGATGTGGGAAACAGAGAAGAGTCAGGATTAACTCCAAAGAGTTTGGCTGGAGCAACCAAAGGATGAAGTTATCATTAACTGAGATGGGAAAGACTGTAGGTAGAACAGATATGGGGAGGGAGAATGGTCAGGAATTTCTGTTTGGCCATGTCAGGTTTTAAAAGAGATCTAACTGGTGATGTTAAGCGGGCAGTTGGAAGTACACGTCTGTAGTTTAAAAGTGATGTATAAGGCCGGGTGCAGTGGCTCACGCCTGTAATCCCAGCACTTTGGGAGGCCAAGGCAGGTGGATCACTTGACGTCAGAAGTTCAGGACCAGCCTGGACAACACAGTGGAACCCTGTCTCTACTAAAAATACAAAAATTAGCTGGGCACAGTGGCACGCGCCTGTAATCCCAGCTACTCGGGAGGCTGAGGCAGGCGAATCGCTTGAACCCTTGAGGCAGAGGTTGGGGTGAGCTGGGATGGTGCCATTGCACTCCAGCCTGAGTGACAAAGTGGGACTCTGTCTAAAAATAAATAAATAAATAGAGGAAGGAAAAAAGTGATGTATAGACAGTGATACAAATTTAAGAACCACAGCATATAGGTGATACTCAAGGCCATAAGGATGAATGGAGTCTGGACAGAGAAGAGAAGACCAAGGACCGAGTGGTCACAGAAAGTAAGGAAGGCCAAGGAGGCTACTCAGATAGAGAAGCCACGAGGGAGGGAGACAACCAAAAGATCGGGGCATGCCAGAAACCAAGAGATGAAAATGTGTTCAGGCAGAAGGACAGATCAGGGACATCAAATAATGCTGACAGGTCAATAAGAGAACAACTGTGAACTAACTGTGGTAGGCTGAGTAATGTCCTCCCACCCCCACAAGGATATCCACATCCTGATACCCAGAACCTGTGACTATATTGTCTTACACGGCAAGAAGAACTTTGGAGATGTGGTTAATGTTAAGGATCTGGAGATGGGGAGATTATCCTGGATTGTCCATATGGGCCGGATGTAATCACAAAGGTCCTTATAAGAGGGAGGCAAAAGATTCAGAGCCGAAGTCAGAGAAGGCAATGTGACCGTGGACACAGAGGTCTGAGGGATGTGGCAATGAATGATTGTCCCCTGGAGCCTCCAGAAGGAAAGCAGCCCTGCTGCCCCATTTTAAACTTCTGATCCTAAGAACTGTGTGATAATAAATTTGTGTTGTTTTAAACCACTGGGTTTGGGGTAATTTGTTATAGCAGCAATAGGAAACTAATGTATTAACCATTGCATTTAGCCATGTGGAAGTCACTGGTGACCTTGCACCAGAGGAATTTCAGGGATGTGGTGGGTTGGAAACCTCACTGAAGTGGGCTAACAAAGAGCAGGAGAACAAGTCTATCCTAAACACATGCAGGACCTTTTCTAGAATTAGAAGAGGGGCCTGCTTCAGCCTGGCCAATTGCAAAAGGTGGTGCTACTGGATAGACCAATTTCCAAATGTTTCTTCTCCAACTATGACAAAGTCCTATGTCAAGCTTTCTGCCTGGCAAGCAGAGAATGGAGTAGATATTAGTCTCCATCTGTTCCCTCCTTCTCTACCAAATACCTCTGTGCAGAGTACAACCAGAACTCAAGCTGAGTCAGTGCTGAAGGAGAGGAGAGCAGACAATATGTACAGATAGCCCTTTCAAGTGGTTTTGCTACAGGAGCAAGGAAATGAGAAGGTAGCTGATGGGGAGGGGAGGACAAAGAAAACTTTTTTTCTATGTCTTTTTTTGAAATAGAATCTCGCTTTGTCACTCAGGCTGGAGAGCAGTGGCACGATCTCAGCTCACTGCAACCTCCACTCCTGAGTTCAAGTGATTTTCCAGCCTTAGCCTCCCAAGTAGCTGGGACTACAGGTGTGCACCACCATGCCTGGCTAATTTTTGTGTATTTTTGTATTTATTCATTTATTTATATTGATTGATTTTTTTGAGAGAGTCTCACCCTATCACCCAGGCTGGAGTGCAGTGGTGCAATCTCAGTTCACTGCAACCTCTCTTTCCTGGGTTCAAGCGATTCTCCTGCCTCAGCCTCCAGAGTAGCTGGGACTATAGGCCCACGCCACCATGCCTGGCTAATTTTTTGTATTTTTGGTAGAGATGGGGTTTCATCATGTTGGCCAGGCTGATCTCAAACTCCTGACCTCAGGTGATCGGCCTGCCTCGGCCTCTCAAAGTGCTGGGATTACAGGCATGAGCCACTGCACCTGGCCTAATTTTTGTGTTTTTAGTAGAAATGGGGTTTTACCATGTTGACCAGCTGGTCTTGAACTCCTGACTTCAAGTGATCCGCCTGTCTTGGCCTCCCAAAGCAAGGATTTTTTGAGATGGTGAAGGCAACTGTATTTTTGTATGCTGATGGAAATAATTCAAAAAAGAGAAAAGTAAATGATATAAGAAAGAAGGGAGAATTGCTGAAGTGATGTCCTTGAGTAGATGAGAGGGGACAGGGTCTAGACCATATCTAATTGAGGACTACAACAGAGGAGGTTATGTTTGATAAAATCAATAAGAAGGAACATGGTGCAATGTAAGATAGTAACATATTAATAATATTAATAATACATTTATACTATGAGGTGGATTGATACAAAAAGAAAGAATGTAGAAGTTGTGCAGCCAATCAGGAGAAAATCATAATAAGTTAGGGGAGAAAGGTATAGAGTCGGGTGTTGGTATGACTCTTACACTGGAGTAAGCAGGGTTCTTAACCTGGCCTCAGGGGACTCGATTCTTTGAAGTGCTTTCCTCAAATCTTCTAAGACTTCTTGTGGTACTTGCGACTGGCTGAGATTGGCAGCACCATCTGGATGGGGTGTTGCAAACTTGGATTGGAACCCCGTGTGGGCCCCCATCCCTGTTCTTCTGTTTTGGATGCTCTCTAACTCTGTCCCATGGATGAGGTCAACCAGATACCCTGAGGAGTTCCATGACTCCTGCCTATACTGTCATTCTGGTATTCTCTGGCCAGGCCCAGGTTTTGGGACCTGGCAAGCCAGTCACTCTCACCAGGTAATACAGTATGTATGTATGTATGTTTGTATTTATTTATTTATTTTAAGGCTTCTGTGCAATTGAGCTACTGAAATGGTATCGACAGATAGATTTGCAGTGGCTTAAGCTGTTTATATGGCAGAGCACCTGCAAAATATCTCCAGGGATGGCCCTCAATGTGACATGGTAATGAAGGGCACTCAAAGAGAGATATGAGATATTTCTTTTACTTTTTCTTTTTTTTTTTTTTTTGAGACAGAGCCTTGCTCTGTCACCTGGGTTATAGTGCTGGGGTGTGATCTCAGCTCACTGCAACCTCTACCTCCTGGGTTTAAGCAATTCTTCTGCCTCAGCCTCCTGAGTAGCTGGGATTACAGGCACCTGCCACCATCCATGCCTGCCTGATGTTTGTATGTTTTGTATTTTTAGTAGAGATGGGGTTTCACCATGTTGGCAAGTCTGGTCTCGAACTCTTGACCTCAAGTGATCCACCCGCCTTTGCCTCACAAAGTGCTGGGATTACAGGCGTGAGCAAGCACGCCCGGCCCTCAAATAGATATTTCAGATAAAACAGGAAAAATAAACACAATTCAGGGAGCAGTGCTTCAATCAGAAATGCTTAAATCCTGTGCTTACTGCCATACTTCAACAATGATATCATTTAGCACAAAGACCATAGGTGGAGCTTTTTGAAGAGTTGCACAAAAATAGTTTCTCTCAAAATAAAAACTTATGGCTAAATATTATGGGAAAGATGTCAGCCAACAATAATCTCTCCAAAACAGAGCCACCCAGGAAAGAGGTAAAGAACATTTATTTATCCTGTATGTAGCATATATTAGTCTGTTCTCATGCCATGAATAAAGACATACCTGAGACCAGGTAATTTAAAAGGAAAGAGGTTTAACGGACTCACAGTTCCACGTTGCTAGCGAGGCCTCACAATCATGGCAGAAGACAAAGGAAGAGCAAAGGATGTCTTACGTGGCGGCAGGCAAGAGAGCTTGTGTAGGGGAACTCCCCTTTGTAAAACCATCAGATCTCACGAGACTTATTCACTATCACGAGAGTGGTGCGGAAAGACCCACCCCCGTGATATAGTTGCCTCCCACTGGGTTCCTCCCAATACATGTGGGAATTACAGGTGCTACAATTCAAGATGAGATTTGGGTGGGGACACAGTCAAACCATATCAATGTACGATTTATCTTAGACCCCTGTGTACAGAGTTCTTACAGGTTCATCCAGCAGAGGTGTAAAAAACAAGTAACCTTCTTGCAATTAGAGTTATTTGTCACTTAGAGATGACAAGAGGTTGTGGTATCTTTGCAACTGTTGTGGATTTGCCCTAAGGTCTCAGAGAAGTGTTTATCTGTTTTACAAATCTCAAACAAAAGAGAGGCAACAAATCAAGGAGACTGATACTATGCTACAGTGTATGCCTCCTCACAGCTCCAGGTTGGTTCCTGGGTGCATGTAGAGATATTTAGAACACAGAGCTGTGCCTGAACATGTAGCAGCAAAGAGCATGGTCACTGGAGCCTGACTTCTCAGGTTCAAATCATGGTTCAGCCACTCCTAACTTTAAGCAAGTTATCTAATGTCTCAGTAGAAGTTTCCTCATAAGTAAGATAGATGCTTTAATGTTAACTACTTCATGAGGCTTTTGTGAAGAGTAAATGAGTTAATTGAAGGAGAGGACTTCGTGATGTGTGGAAAGCGCAATGTAAACACTCAGTCTTAACCATTATAATTTTTGTTTATAATTAAGGGAGGAAGTTAAATATATAAAATTGTTCTGCTTTCTGAGTGTGAAAGCATTGTCTTTGTACTCTCCAAATTCTCTGTGTTTTCTTTAAAAAAACAAAAACAAAAACAGAAACAAAAACAGAGTCTTGCTCTGTCACCTAGGCTGGAGTGCAGTGGCACCTTCTCTGCTAACTGCAACCTCAGCCTCCCAGGTTCAAACGATTCTCCTGCCTCAGCCTCCCGAGCAGCTGGGATTACAGGTGCCTGCCACCACGCCCGGCTAATTTTTTGTAATTTTGTTAGAGACGGGGTTTCACCATGCTGGCCAGGCTGGTCTCAAGCTCCTAATCTCAGGTGATCCGCCCGCCTCGGCCTCCCAAATTGCTGGGATTACAGGCATGAGCCACCATGCTCGGCCTATGTTTTCTTTCATCAAAAATAAAATTTCAGATATTTTGTATTCTTCAATGAATTCTGCATTGTGTAAAATGAGTTATAACTGCATTATGACTTTGTTTTTTAAAGGAGAATTTTCCAACTCTTTTGTAACTCCCTTGCATCTGCTTTCCATATCTTCATCACACTATCTTTCCACATTCTCCTTCCTGTCTCTGTTTCAGTCATTCTTTCCCTTTTTGCTCATCATTATTCCAACCTGGTTCTTCATATCTCACTTTTCTCCAATGCCAGAGGATTTTCTCCCTTCTTGGCCAGAAGTGGATGTTGTATATGAAATCTTGTCACAAGTGGAGGAAATTTTCAGCCATTTAAAATAAATCCAGGAAAACAGACCTGCTGATCTGAATGTAGTTTATCTTTTGCAACAAGAGTGATTCTGTGGAATGCTCAAATATATTTCTATTCCAGAAAGTCAGTCTTCATCTATTGATGATTATAGATTGCACAAGCATAGCGCTTTTCACATGTTCCCTGATTTGCATTCCTTCTATTCAATAATTCATTCCATAGCCAATACAACACAATATCTCATTGTCAATTTTTAATATCTCTGCCTTGGTTTCCATCCATCATTCTATCTGAAATTGGCAAAACCTCACTACAGTCATGCTCTGTGTTAGTTCATTTTCTGCTGCTTGTAGCAGAATACTTAAAACTGGAGAATTTATAAAGAAAAGGAATTTGTTTATAATTTAGAGTTATGGAGGCTGGAAAGTCTGAGGTGGAGAGACCACATCTGGTGAAATCCTCCTTGCTAGTGGAGCAAGAGGGGGCATCACACGGTGAGGGGACTGAACATGTTAGTTCAGATCTCTCCTCCTCTTCTTATAAAGCTACCAGTCCTGGATGTGAGGGTGATCTGTCTGTGACATCTGTCACCCCATTGGTTGCCCGAGTTGATTCGGCTAATCTGGCTGGCTAGGCGGGTGTTCTCTTCCTCCCTCACAATTCCATGTGTGTCCCTCCCAAAGCTGTGCTCGATGGAAGAGGATTACCATCCCCGAGAGAGGAGGACTGGTCTTCGGTCAAGGGTATACGGGTAGCTGCGCTCCCCTGCTAGAACCTCCAAACAAGCTCTCAAGGTCCACCAGTCCCACTCCCATGACAACCCATTAATCCATTGATCCATTAATCCATGAATGGATTAACCTATTCGCCAGGGAAGATACCTCATGACCCAATCACCTCTTCAATGATATGAAATGAATATACCTCATGACCCTCCTCACCTCTCAATGCTGCCACATTGGGGATTAAATTTCAACAAGAATTTTTTTTTTTTTCTCCTTGAGATAGAGTCTCACTCTGTCACCCATGCTAGAGTTCAGTGGCACCATCTCAGCTCACTGCAACCTCCGCCTCCTGGGTTCAAGCAATTCTCGTGCTTCAGCCTCTCCATAGCTGGGATTATAGGTGCGTGCCACCACACCTGGCTAACTTTTTGTATTTTTAGTAGAGATGGGGTTTCATCATGCTGGGCAGGCTGATTTGGAACTCCTGACCTCAAGTGATCTGCCCGTCTCAGCCTCTCAAAGTGCTGGGATTACTAGCGTGAGCCACACCACCTCGCCCTCGACATGAATTTTGCAGAAAAGGAGACAAATATTCAAACCATAGCACTCTCTATTCCCTTTCTCTCTTTGATCTTTGCTTCTAGTCCTCATCATCACTTGATATTACTTTTACTTGCTCCCTGGCTCCTTCTTAGGATGGAGCCTTGCTCCTTCTTAGGATGTACAAGGACTTCGTCTGTTTTGTTTACTGTTATTCTCCAGTACCCAGAACAGTAACTATCCCAAAATATGTATTGACTGAATAAATGAATTGTAGTCATCTACTTCTTAGTAATACTTTGCAAGTGTTTGCTTTTTAAAAAGTTATGCTTATCATATAGGATGAAAGAGTTTTCATAACATGCCTAACAAAGACCAACATGATCAACCAGAAATTGATCCCCAGTTCCATCTCTCTATGGTAGCAGAGTTGATGCATTTTTGTCTTAGTGCTCACTTCAACCATGGCATGTTTGCACGAAAGGAGCTTCCAGAAAATGTATTTAGGAAGGCAGTTCTTTTTCTTTTTCTTTTCTTTTCTTTGCTTTCTTTCTTTCATTTATTTTTTGAGTTAGGCTCTCACTATGTCACCCAGGCTGGAGTGCAATGGCACAATCATAGGTCACTGAAGCCTTGAACTTCTGGCCTCAAGCGATCCTGCTGCCTCAGCCTCCAAAGTAGCTGGGACTATAGGTTTGCACCACCGTGCCCAGCTTATTATTAATTGTGTGTGTGTGTGTGGGGGGGGGGTGTGTGTTTGTGTGTGTGTGTGTGTGTGTGTGTGGTGATGGGGTCTCACTTTGTTGCTCAGGCTGGTCTCAAACTCCTGGCCTCAAGCAATCCACCTTGGCCTCCCACAGCTCTGGAATTTCTAGTGTGAGCCACCATGCTCATTGGGAGGCATTAATTTTATTTTTATTTTTATTTTTTGAGATGGAGTGTCACTCTGTCGCCCAGACTGAAATGCAGTGGCACGATCTCAGTTCACTGCAACCTCTACCTCCAAGCGATTCTCCTGCCATAGCCTCCCTAGTAGCTGGGATTACAGGCATGAACCACTGCACCTGGCCAAGGTAGTAATTTTTAATGAACATACTTTCCTACAACTTACAAACTCATATGCTCAAACAGAAATATAAAGACATGCATTTAGCCCTACAAATGTTTTAGCATGGATAAAAACACGCATAATAATGTAAAGTAAATTGAATTGTAATTGAGGTGATTGGGGTCATTACTTTGTAACATTTAAAGTCAAAGGCTTAACACAGTGTCAATTAATTATATCAACATTTCCACTGAAACACACATATGTCCAAGAAGAAGGCATGAATGCCCTATGGAATCTTGAAGTATTGCCCAATCAACCTGTCCCCTCAAAGGTGGACTTACTTTTAAGTTTTATTCTTTACCTTATTCATGTCAATTTTTCATTTTACATAATATATCCTTACTTGTTTTAATATAAAAATAGTGTAGTGGCTGGGTGCTGTGGCTCACACCTGTAATCCCAGCACACTGGGAGGCCAAGGTGGGTGGATCACCTGAGGTCAAGAGTTCTTCAAGACCAGCCTGGCCAACATGGGGAAACCCCATCTCTACTAAAATAAAATAAAATAAAATAATTAGCCGGGTGTGGTGGTGGGCACCTGCAATCCCAGCTACTCAGGAGGCTTAGGGCAGAGAATTGCTTGAACCTGGGAGATGGAGGTTGCAGTGAGCCGAGATTGCACCATTGCACTCCAGTCTGGGTGACAAGAGCGAAACTCCATCTCATAAAAAACCAACAATGTGTTGAGTAATATAATATGAGTCAACTGGACACCAGAATGCGTTTATCTTGAGTCTTTTGTTCCTTCTGGTATATCACCACTTACTGCTAGGAATCTGTATTCCTGGTAAGAGAATTATGGAACAGTTATTCACCAGATATAACAATGTTTTGGTCAATGATGGACTGCATTAATAGTGGTGGTCTCATAAGATTATAACAACATATTTTTACATAGCTTTCTCATATCTGGATACACAAATACAATTGACCTACAGTTGCCTACAGGATTCAGTACAGTAACATGCAGTACAGGTTTATAGCCCAGGAATGATAGGCTATACCATATGACCTAGGTATGCAGTAGGTTATAGAGCTAGGTTTGTACACTGTATGGTGTTTGCACAATGATGAAATCACCTAAGGATACATTTCTGAGAATGTACCCCTATCGTTAAGTGACATATGACTGTATTGTTTTGTTTTGTTGAGACAGGTTCTCATTCTGGCACCCAGGCTGGAGTGCAGTCGTGTGATCTTGGCTTACTGCAATCTCTGCCTCCTGGGCTCAAGCAATCCTTTGACTTCCCACCTCTTACCTCCCAGTAACTGGGACCATAGGTGTGCACCACCATGCCTGGCTAATTTTTGTAGAGACAGGTTTTGCTATGCTGCCCAGGCTGGTCTCGAACTCCTGGGCTCAAGCAATCCTTCCTCTTCAGCCTCCCGAAGTGCTGGGATTATAGATATGAGCCACCACACCCAGCCACACATGACTCTGTAGTATCAGCTTTTTGTGGCTAGGGCTTTCTGCCTTCTTACATCCCTTTGAGTACTGTACAATGCTATCACAGTGTGTTAGCATTCAAAGTTCCTCTGAATCAATGCAGTTATCCAGTCCCTAGTTTCATTAACTTTCAATATACATATCTTCTCAATTAAATTATAGAAACGTTTTGGCAAGGGCCATTACTATTTCCTATGTCTTTCAACTGTATCCACCAAACGTAACTGTTACGTGATCACTATTGTGTCAGGAAGGATAGGCTAGGTTCTGATGATATAAGAAACAATTCTGATGACATAAAAAACAACCTCAGTGCATTAATACAACAAAGATTTATTCTCATTTGTTTGAAATCTACTGTGGTTCACATAACTCTCCAGGGCAGTTGTTCGTTATATAATGACTCACTGTTGAACCTCACAAAGCAGGAAATAATCAAGGGTGGAGAATTGGGCACCCTCAATTAAATGCTCCCATCCTGAAGTGACATGTTACTCTCATTTCATTGGCCAAAGCAAGTCAGATGGTCATGATGAATTTCAAATAGATGGGGAAGTACAATCATACTGTGTGTCTAGAAAGAGGGGGAATTCAGTATCAGTGGATACTAGCACTACATGCTGTTTGTATGTAGGTCTGTTGACTGAATGAAATCTAACATATCTTTATTATAATTTCTACTCCGTATATAATTGTGTCTCTAAGGTACTGTATTATTGACTCATTTGTTGTCTTAACTCTATCATACCACTTCGGATCCCACTTTTACAAACAAAACAGACAAAATACTAGTTTAAACATTTACCAGGATAAATTAATATGTAGCACTTTCAATATAACTGTGAAACTGTCATTATCACGACTGCACCTTAATTACATCCTTTGCCTCATCACAGTAATTAAACAGATTACTAAATCTTTTTCCCTCCCCATTCCCCCAGTACGATGTTTAGGTTTTACTAATGATCACTTCACAGTGTGTTACTTGCCTTGATGCCAGTCAGGCACATTAAAACAAATGTATTTCGGACATGACTAGAAAACACATGGAACACAGGAGAAAAATATTCCAAATGAGAAGCATTATGTATGAGATACTGAAAGGTATTGCTTCATGATTCAGATTAATTGATTCATTTAATAACCATTTCCTAGGATAACTTTCAAGGGGACATTGCAATGAAAGTTTATGGGAGATGAATAGTCATGTTTTCAGAAGAGAATGGTTAAGCTTCTGTTTAAAACCTCTAGTGGCATCTTGCTGACCTTGCCATGGCCTCCTGAAACACTGCAAGTTCTGGCTGCCACCCACTTCCTACCAGCCTCCTCTCATACCCATTCCTTATACCTTCAACTTCACTGACTGGCCAGCAGCAATCCCAGAATCTCTCTAATTCTTTTTCCCAACTTTTTTCTCTATGACATTGACTTTTTGGAATATCCGAGTCAGTTGTCTTGTAGAATGTCCCATATTCTAGATCAGGTGTGGGCAAACTACAGCCTGTTTTTGTACAGCTGTAGAGCTAAGAATAGTCTTTACATATTTGAAGGGTTATAGAAAAAGAAGAGGAATAAGAGAAGGAAGGAGGAGATGGAGGAGTATTATGTGATGGAGACCATATATAGCGTGCAAAGCCTGAAATATTTACTATCTGTCCCTTTGCAAAAGAAAGTTTTCTCACCTCTGTTCTAGATCTTTCTGTTTCCTTATGATGTCATTTAGTTGGTACCTTACTTCCTTGGATTTGGGGCACATTGGAAATTAGGTCTACAACTGTGCTGTCTAATATGGTAGTAGTCACTAGACACATGGATTTCAAGCCCTTGAAATGTGACTAGTTCAAATCGAAGTGTGTGGTAAGGGTAAAATACAGACCAGATTTTAAAGACTTAGGATAAAAAAAAAAGTAAAATATTTTGTTAATAATTTTTATATTGATTACCATGTTGAAATAATATTTTGGATATGTTAAATAAAATGTATCATTAAAATGTCACCTGTTTCTTTTTTCAATGTGGCCTTTAGAAACTTTTAAATTACATATGTGGTTCATATGATATTTCTATTGAACAGTACTGGTCTAGAGCCTTGATTAAAATCAGGTTAAATACTTTTAGTAAGAATACCTAATAGCTAACTTTATGTATATCTTATTGCATCATAGCATGAAATACATATCAGTTGTGTCCCATAATTGACACTGTGTTTGATAACTTGATTAAAGGGTGAGTGATAAGTATCTTCACAGTTTAGGTACATTTCTCCCTTTACAATTCGTAATCTATTGCTGCCAGGAGACTATCAGTTCCCTAATGATGTTCATATCCTTTGGTGATACTTGCTTGAATCAGTTATCATATTGCGGGGGTTGCAAAATGCTGGTTTCTATTTTTATAATTTCTTCTCAAAAAATTCTTATTAACCGGCATTTCTCTTCCTCTTTTTTAAACGATCACAATTAACATGTGAATTTTTATTTACTCAGTATGTTATAATCAAGTGCAATCATTATTCCTTTTGATACTATAATTTTCCTTTTTTTTTTTTTTTTGCTGCAGCAGCACCACCTTGCCTCACTGCAACCTCCACATCGCCGGTTCAAGCAATTCTCCTGCCTTAGCCTCCCAAGTAGCTGGGATTACAGGTGCACAATACCATGCCCAATTAATTTTTATATTTTTAGTACAGATGGGGTTTCACCATGTTAGCCACACTCGTTTCGAACTCCTGACCTCAAATGATCTGCCCACCTCGGCCTCCCAAAGTGCTGGGATTACAGGCGTGAGCCACCACGCCCAGCTGGTCCTTGCTTTCAAAAACAAAAAGTCACCCAGATTAAAAAACCAAGATTAGGCTGGGTGCCGTGGCCTGTGTCCCAGCACTTTGGGCAGGGGGAGGCAGAAAGATCACTTGAGGCCAGGAGTTCAAGGTCACAGTGAGCTATGATTGTGAGACTGAATTCTAGTACAACCCTGTCTAACAAACAAACAAAATTGAGATGGTGGGTGTGATCAGAGTTACCGGGGTTACATTGCTTTCAGGTCCTTTCAGTACACAGAACTAGATAATACATTTTAAGAAATCACAAGCCCATATTGATATTTTCAATTCCAGTTTAATGTTGTAGGACCTTTTTTTTCAACCTATTTTATTTTACATTTGTATTTCTTTCCACGTACATTTAAAACTTTTAATAAAATATGAATACATTTACTTATTTTCTTTATCCTACAATATATAATTTCAAAATTACACTAACAATATTACAACAAACATTAACCATAATGAGTGAAGTTTAAGATCATTTTGTAGATCTTTTGTCTGCAGAGTATAACCTACTAGGGTTGTACAGTCAGAGTAACTTAAAATATTTATCCAAAGTATTGAAACATAACTTGAAATAATTATTTTCTCGTAGTGATTATGCAATTCACTTGATAGATTTGTTTGTTTCTGTTTGTGTTCAATTTTCTGTTTTACTTTTGTTTCTTTTATTTATTTTTTGAATGTGTAAAACATTTACATGATTCAGAAGTCAAACTATATAATAAATTAATCTCAGAGATTTTGTCCCTATCCCCTTTCTGTCCTATCATGTTTCCATCCCCTCTGTGGGTAACTATTTTTCCCCCCTCTTCTCCCCCTTCTCCTCCTCCTCCTCCTTCTCCTTCACCTTCTGGCTTACTACAGCGTCAACCTCCTGGGCTCATGCAATCCTCTCACATCAGCCTCCAGGGTAGCTGGACTACAGGCACACACCACTGTGCCTGGCTAATTTATTTATTTATTTATTTTGAGACAAGGTCTTGCTATGTTGCCCAACCTGGTCTGAAACTCCTGAGCTCAAGCAATCCTCCTACTCTGGCCTCTCAAAGTGCTGGAATTAGAGGCACGAGCCACCATTCCTGGCTATTTTCATTTTTCATTCATTAACTTCTGGTTTAACTTTCGTGTGCTTTTTTTTTTTCCCAACACTGACACATACAAATAAAATGATATGCATTGTTTTACATCTTGCTTTCTCTTATTTAAAACAGTATTTTGGGAAACTACTCCCTACCAATTTGTGGCAATTTTTCTTTCTTTTTATAAAAAAATAGCTGAAGAATATGCCATTGTATGGATGTACTACAGTTTATTTCATTAGTCTCTTGCTGTTGAACATTTCTGCTATTTCCAATAATTTGCTATTACAAAAATCACACAATAGATAACCTACCTCTATGTTGTTTTGTGTTTTGGGAAGTGTAGGTTCAGGGTAGATCCAGGGATCTCAATTTTAGAAGACATCCCAAGTGATTTTGATGCACAGTCAGATTTGAGTACCACTGCTTACTATGTATGATAAAAATGGTATCCAGAAAGCCAGAATTGTTAACTTTTTAAAAAAATAATGAGAAAACAATAGGTAAAGAAGATTCTTATCATTCTAAATTCCTATCTACGCTATCCAATAAAATGCAATTGAACTATATGAATAGAAACTGAACATATAGTGGCTGGGTGCAATGGCTCACGCCTATAATCCCAGCACTTTGGGAGGCCAAGGCCAGCAGATCACTTGAGTTCAGGAGTTCGAGACCAGCCTGGACACCATGGCAAAACCCCGTCTCTACAAAAAATTACAAAAAATTAGCCGGGCTTAGTGGTGTGAGCCTGTGGTCCCAGCTACTTGAGAGGCTGATATGGGAACATCACTTAAGCCTGCTGGGAGGTTGAGGCCTCAGCGAACTGAGACGGTGCCAATATAGACCTGTCTCGGAAAAAAAAAAAAAAAAAGGGGAGGGGGAGTTGAACACCTGTGCTATGTGTAGTGTCTCACATCTGTAATTCTAGCACTTTGGTAGGCCGAGGCAAGAGGATCACTTGACTTTAGGAGTTCAAGACCAGTTTGAGCAACACAGTGAGACCTCATCTCCAAAAAAAAAACAAAAAGAGAGAAAAAAGAAGTTTAACATCTAGAGATCTAGAGTCGATTCTTGTGCCCAAGGCATCATGTTGGTAACAACAATATCCCATGTATATACACATAAGTGACCCAGATTTGGGAAGCCAATGATAAGTTGCAGTTTAGATATGCTGAGTCTGAAGTAGCCAAGGGGCATCCAGTAGTGACTGACAGTGTTTAGGCAGTTGTTTGTATGGTTTGGAGATCAGATTAGGCTGAGTTATTAGCATGTAGGTGAAGGATGATTGAGGAAAGGATTATAGAGCAAGAAGATGCTTAGGATGGAGCCTTGGGGGAATACCAGTACTTACAAGGCAAGAAGAGGGGTCCAAGACTGTAAATAGCCAGAGAGGAAGAAGAAAAATCTGAGATGGCAAGCTGCAAAAACCCAGGCAGCAGAATGCTACAAGAAGAAAATACTCATCAGTATCAAATACTGCTGAGAGGTCAGGTAAAACAAAGGCTGAAAAGTATCCACTGGTTTTTGAAACGAAGAGGACAGTAAGTGTGACATTTGTCAGAGGAGATTCAATGTGGTGGAAACAGTAGTCATGTGAACGTCAAAGGAATTCAACCTCATATAGCCAATCCTTGGAAACACTGGTGTTTTGTCAGCTGCAACAGTATTTCTTTTAAAAGCAACAAAAGTGGGCATTTTTCAATTGGTACACAAAGGGAAAAAAATCATTTTTTGTATTTTCTCCTATTCATTTTTCTTAAATATTTGGTGCTGGTTGTCGTTTATGTATATTTAAATATAGCATAAGATGCTTTTGGATTTAGTAAATAGTGTATGTTTAGTTATTTCAGGATTATTATTAAGAGAATAATCCCAAAATAAACAGTATCAATACAGTAATGTAGTAATATATTTATGGTATTTCTTAAAGAGTATCAAGACTTTCAAGTACTATCCCCATCAAGTAAGAGAATCATAGCCCCAGAATAGTTTTTAAAACCACGTTCCTTTCTCTTCTGTTTCCCTTCCCCTTTTCCTGTCTATACTCTGGGCTGCAAAGAGATGCTTTTGCCCCACTGTCAACAGGTAGCCCAGCTTAAATTTAAGCCTAACTTAAACAAGTATGGGAGACCAGGGCGTACTCACAGAGGAAAGGATGAAAAGAACTTTGAATGTCATCTAATCCAGTGGTGTCCAAATCTAGCTGAACGTCAAAATGGACAGCCCGGAATGTACATTAAAAAGACAATTCTGGGTTCTTGCCCTAGATCCGATTCCAGAAGGGCATCTGCTATACTTTCGTTTTGGGGAGGTTGGGGTGGGGTTTGCTTTTCCGGGTTCTTCAGGCTCAGAAGCGGACTTTCTCCGCGTTCTTTCTCCGCAGGAGATGCCGTGCACTGGCGGTTCTGCAGGTGCGACGCCTGTCACTCCCCAGTGCTGATCTCGTCCCGGCATCTTCCTGATCTTCACCTCCCTGCACAGTGCTCCGAAACGAGCAGAAGCCCGGTCCATCTACCCGCCCCGCGCTCTCCCTTCCCCGCCCCTAATCCTCCTGGCCCCGCCCCTTTCACACGCCCTCCTCACGGCAATTCCTGGAAACTTGGGGCGGAGCTTCGCTACCGCCCGGTTTTTGCGTAGGGGGCGGCCGCCAGGCCGTTCCCGGAAGTTGATGGCCTTACAGTCGTGGAACTGATTGGCTGATCATGACCGTGCAGTTAGCCAAGGTTTTTCCGAGTTGTTTGGGTTGAGTTCAGGAGAAGCATGGCCAGGTCGAGTCGGTACCTACGCCAACTTCAGGGACCTCTGCTTCCACCCAAGGATCTGGTGGAGGAGGACGAAGACTACCTAAACGACGACGTGCAGGAGGATGAAGACTCCGTGTTCGTCGACGCCGAAGAGCTCTGCAGTGGGGGCGTAAAGGCTGGCAGCCTCCCCGGGTGCATCCGCGGTGAGGAAGCCCCCTGCCCCGGGGATGGGGTTGGAGGGTCCAACGTAGCGCGTCCCATTCTGGCTTTGCCCTGAGCAAGGCACCTAGTCGCTGCTAACAGATTTAGCTTCTCAATGGTCTAGCTGCTTCATCCTACTTAGGGTAAAGTTTTAACTATAATAGTAGCAGTGACTTTAACTGAGCACATGCTATGTGTTAAGCTTGCTGTATTAATTATTCTCATTCTCTTATTCGTCCTTTGAGGTAGTTTTACACTACCTCGAGGAAACAGTGTATGTTGAGTCTCTATTTCCACCCAGAATCTGAACTTTTATTTTTCTTTCTGACCGCTTATCCTCAAGTTCTATAGAATGAGAACTTGTAACTATTAATCCTATATTGCCTGGAGTCAAATACGTGGTTCTTCCGCAGCTTCTTGGAAAAACAAAACAGGCGGGGTGCAGTGGCTCACGCACTTTGGAAGGCCGAGGCAGATGGATCACTTGAGGTCAGGAGTTCGAGACCAGCCTGACCAAAATGATGAAACCTGTCTCTAGTAAAAAAGAAAAACAACAACAACAACAAAACTACAAAATTAGCCGGGCGTGATGTCGCACACCTGTAATCCCAGCTACTTCGGAGGCTGAGGCAGGAAAATTGCCTGAACCCAGCAGGTGGAGGTTGCAGTGAGCTGAGATTGCGCCTTTGCACTTCAGCCTGTGCAACAAGAACGAAACTCCATCTCAAAAAAATAATAATAGTAATAATAAAGAAAGAAAAGAAAAACAAAACAAAACACAAGGAACACCTCAGTGCACAGATGATTATTAACTAGTGTTAGTAACCTTGTGGTTCGGGTAAACCTTGTGTAAGTAGTTTCCTGTGCTATAAGATAGTTTTCTGTGCTGTAAGTTATACCCGTTATGTGTACTTTGTGACTGAGACTTAAAATATCTTAATGTGCAGATCAGTGCTGTTCAGTAGCACTTTCCATGATGATGGCAATGTTTTATATCTGCACTGTTTGGTATAATAGCCACTAGCCATATGTAACTGTTGAGAACTTGAAATACAGCTAGTGTAACTGAGGAGACAAATTTTTAGTTTTATTACATTTTAATTTAAATAGCCACATGTAGGTGGACAGTACAGATTTAGGCAGAAAAGTTTCAAGTATTTGTGGAGGGCTTAGTCATTCATTCTAAAGTATCATCGACTGGCTAGCATGTTTGGTGCTGGGAAAACCTAGAAAAATATAATAACAAGGTTGCAGTCTTAATGAAGCTTACCTTCTAGTGTATTAAACAAACATTCTTCAATCACAGAAGTAACTATAATGTTACTAAATGCTTAGAAGGAATGCTAAATAGTGCTTTGACAGGTTTTATACATGAGATTCAGGGAAGACTTTTCTGAGTCAGTGACAATTAAGCTGAGGTCTGTAGTAAATGTATTCAACAGTAAGGGGGAGATCAGTTAAGGCAGATGGAATAACTTGAGTGAAGGGCCATGGCATTTTCAAGAAACTGCATGAAGGCCAGTATTGGCTGAAGTCAGAGTAGCAGAGAGGGGACTGGTTTTAGAAGAGGAACAGCAGACACGTGCTGTGTACTGTGCTTGCCTTTTGGAATACAAAGACAAACGAAACAGTGTCCTGTTTTAGTATTTACAGTGTAGTAGAGGGAGACAGAAAAAGAGGTAGGCAGAATGCAGTGTTACAGGCACCCTAACAGACATCTTTAGAGAGTGCTGTAGGGAGATAAAAGATAGTGGTAAGTTTGGTAAAACTTTGAGGAAATGGTTTCTAAATAATCTCCAGAGTTAACTTTTGTGGGTTTTTGTTTGTTTTTTTTTTAGTTTTAATTCCTGATGAAAACACACAAGAGACATGTAAAGTGTTGGGACGTTTTCCGATAACAGGTGCTTGGTGGAGAGTGAAGGTACAAGTAAAGCCTGTGGTGGGATCAAGGAGCTATCAATATCAAGTTCAAGGATTTCCGTCTTACTTTTTGCAGTCTGATATGTCACCACCAAATCAAAAACATATCTGTGCTCTCTTTCTTAAAGAGTGTGAGGTCTCCAGTGATGTTATTAATAAATTTTTAGCATGGGTAAATGAGGTATCAAACTACAAAAACCTAAACTTTGAAAATCTTAGGGAAACACTAATAACTTTCCACAAGGAAACTGGAAGGAAAGATCAAAAGCAGCCTGCACAGAATGGTCAGGAAGAGTTGTTCCCAGACAATGAGATGAGCCTTCCTCTGGAAAACAAAAGTAAGTGTGATTGTTATCATCAAGTTTCAGTGAAATTGACATACTTAATGACTACAGTGTTTAAAATATTACCACTAGCATAGTATTCCTTTTAAAAATCCATTTGTTGAAAAATGTGTTTATGTTGCTTTTGGAGTATGCCATTGATATTTCAGGTTTCTCATCTGTAACATGAAGGGATTATATGAGCTGATCTTTAAAATCCTTCCAGTTCCTTGCCACCTCTAAAATTGTGATTTTATCGCTTTCTCTAACTTTTGTACTCATAGAGATTACCTTGAATCATTAATAAAAAAAAAAACAAAATCAGTTGCTGGCCAGATGTGGTGGCTGCTCATGCCTGTAATCCCAGCACTTTGGGAGACTGAGGCAGGAGGATCACTTGAGCGCAGGAGATCGAGACTAGCCTGAGCAATATAGTAAGACCTTGTCTCTACAAAAAAATTTTTTAAAATTAGCCAGGTGTGGTGACACATACTTGTAGTCCCAGCTACTTGGGAGGCTGAGGCAGGAGGATCACTTGAGCCCAGAAAATGGAGGCTGCAGTTAGCCATGATTGTACCACTATACTCCAGCCTTAGGTGACAGTGAGACACTGTCTTAGTTAAAAAAAAAAAAAAAATCAGTTGTAAATTATTCTGTTTAAAGAGATAGAGAAGAACAACAAGGATATGAATAATATATTTAGGAAATACTTCAGTCCAAAATGGTTTCAAATAATTTTTAATATGATTTGTTATATGGGCATTCATATATATGGAATATTTCATTTCCTAATTGTATCAAATAAATTTGATGGTACATCAATGAATGACTTCAGTGACAAAAGATTATGATTATAGAAAATGATTATAAAGGTTACTACGTAAATTACTTATTTTATATCCTTAGCTTTAAATTTATATAATTGAGTCAGAATTTTTGTTCTGTTGTAGTGCAGACAGTAGGAAACAAAAGGCTAAGAAATCATTATTTAAGCATTTAAAGAACATAAATTTTGGTGTTAAACACAATGAAAACCATCTCAGTACAAAAGCAATTGTCATAATATGATCAAAATTGTCTTACTGGTTAAGGCAAATGTACTAATCTGTCTTTGACTTGGATTTCTTGAATTGGTTGTGCAAAATGAGAAAGTACTTCAAATCAGTCATTCTTTGGATTCATTTATGTTTTACTTTGTTCTTTTCTGATATTTTGTAGTTCCATATAGAAATGTAATGACAGCTTTGCAGTTTCCGAAAATAATGGAATTCCTTCCAGTTCTTCTGCCTCGACACTTTAAATGGCTCATAGAGTCAGGTTCTAAAGAGATGTTGAAAGAGATAGAAGAGATTTTAGGTACACATCCGTGGAAACTTGGATTTAGTAAAGTAAGTGAAACGTTTGCTCAGCATATAGTAATCTTGTGTAAGGCCTGGTTTCAAAGTTGGCAGTTTTTCCTTTCTCTTTCAAAGGAAAAAAATTTGTGTGGACCCCAGTACTGATTTATTTTTATTCAAATGTTGCAACTGTACATAAACTTCTTATGGCTATAGCATAAGAACATTTTATAAGTAGTTATGCAACTTATAGAGTTGCATACATTTGTAATTGAAAAAAAATTGATGACATTCAAATTATCGGTGTTAATTTAGTTGTATAATTGAATGTGACCAATGTCCTGTAATTAAATTGTCATTTGCAACTTGAGTATAGATCTCATTGAGGTCAAAAGCTCTTACAAATTTGGCAAGTCCATTCTGCTGTGCAACTCAATGTCCCACTTCCAGTTTGAACTGTTGACAATTTTCATTATTCATGTGATATATCATGATGCCATTTGATTTTTATTTTGTACAATAACATCATTTATAAATGAATCCACTTCTGTTCTTATTATTAGAGACTATGAGTAGTAAAGGGACACACTGAGGCTCCAGTGGTCTTGGAAACCAAATGTGATACTTAATCTTGGTAGTTCTTGGTTATAAGGTGGTTTTCCAAAGAAAAATACAATTGAGAAACTCTGAGAAAATTCTTGGAACCTCAAGAATGTTTGCAGATGCTGAGTTTGAGAAATACTGGAATAAGGAATTTTTCCCTTACATAAAATTTCTATAAATTCAGTATGCTTTTAAAGATGAGATTCTGGAACATGAGATTATTATATGTATTTATTCAGTGGAGAAGAATGGAAGAGCAATGATATGAAAAAGGCAGATAATAATAGTTTACCTTTTTGTTTAAAAAGACCCTGTAAAATCCAATGTTCTTTATAGAGATATTAAGAAGGGAAAATCGTTTTTTAGCTCTTTAGAGGTCTTTGGAGCCTGTTCGCATTTCAATAATAAATTATATAACATTTTGTTAACAATACACTTTGTGTTAGGCTAATATAATAGAGTAAACATTTATTGAGACCTTACCAGTGTAGAATGGAGATGCCATCAGGCCCTTACTCTCACTCTTGCTAGGCTCACTGCCTTCCTGGTGAAGCACAGACTTTACGTTTTTCTTTGTGGTCAAATGAGTTTGAGGCTATATCTATCAAGATCCTAAGGCCAGCCTTCTTCCCTCCCTGCCACTATCCCTTTCTCTCTACCTCTTCTTTTTGTTTTTTTTTTTCCCACCCAGGCTGGAGTGCCATGGTGTGATCTCTGCTCACTTGAGTCTCCGCCTGGTTCAAGTGATTCTCCTGCCTCAGCTCCTGAATAGCTGGGATTACAGGCGTGTGCCACCACACCCTGTATTTGTAAAAACACAAATAATTTTTGTATTTTTAGTAGGCACAGGGTTTCGCCATGTTGGCCAGGCTGGTCTTGAACTCCTGTCCTCAAGTGATCTGCCCACCTTGGCCTCCCAAAGTGCTGGATTACAGGCGTGAGCTACCGCACCTGGCCTTCTACCTCCTCTTAAAAAAAAAAAAAAAAAAAAAAAAAAATTAAAGCATTACATATCAGCTACTGTATTTTCTGCCTTCTGGATTAAGTGAACACCTGTTTAAGGAGCTGTTGAAGTCCCAGATTCTCTCCCCATTGTGGGCGTTAAGTGATTACTGCTTCCCACCCTAGCAAGAGGATAAAGATTTCTCTTGCCTGATGCCATTCAGCTGAGAGCATCCAGGCTTGGACATACCAGGTGAGGATAAGGCAGAGATTATCTGGTGGTGACTCAGGTTTTTCATTAGGGAACAGTCCCTTCCCTCTCCCCATGTCAGGATCTGGAAGTGTTTTCTCCTGTCCAGTCACTCTTCTCAGAGAAGAATTGTACATGGAGAGTTTAAGCCTAGTTGCAGCATTCTGGGACTCATGAGAAAAAAAGGAGGCCTGAGGTCCCACCATTCAGCATGTAAACCACTATCCAAGTATTGTGTTAGTTTGCTGGGGCTGCCAGAACAAGTACTGCTGACTGGATGGCTTAAACAACAGAAACTTTTTGTCTTACAGTTCTGGAGGCTACAAGTCTGGGTTGATTTCTTCCAAGGCTTCTCTCCTTGGCTTGTAGATGGTTATTATCTCTCATTATGTCTTCACATGGCCTTCCTTTGTTGCTAGTCTATGTCCTAATCTCTTCTTCTTATAAGAATACCAGTCATATTAGAGTAGGGCCCATTCAGAGGACCTCATCAATGAGGTGAATGGTCCCCTTTAACCTTAATTACCTCTTTAAAACCCTGTCTCCAAATATAGTCACATTCTGAGGATATTGGGGGTTAGGACAGGACATCAACATATGAATTTTGCAGGGGACACAGTTCAGCCCATAAAAGGTATGGAGGGCTCAGGAGTGATGTCTCCATCAAGGAAAAATGGAGCCGATAGATGATATGCTCAGTAGATTATAGTGAAGGGAGTTCTGTCTCTTCTGTAGAGTTTAGGCAGAATTGTTGATAGACATGTAGAAAACTAAACAAGCCAAGAAAATGAGGCAGATGTTAACTTCATGATACACACTGAGTTCAACACAAAACTTAATGTAGCAGAGTACATCCTGTCACTCAGCTGTGAATCCTATTTGCATAAGCATAATAAATACCTATTTAACCAAAATTGAACAAAATGCATACTACGACATTTTTCAAATATAGGAACCAAAGAAACACCTGTGGAGGTAATGGTATAAAATAGAATGACCTTCCATAGAGATAGACTTTCCATATTAAGGAGTTAATAATACATATCTAAAAATCTTTTAAAAATCAAGGAAAAATATCTACAGTACTTAGAAATATGGAGGTAAATTCTGGAAGAAGTAACTAAAGTGTTGGAGATGTTGCCTTTAGAAGGCATGTGAAGAGATAAGGAAAGGATTCATATTTTTTGTGATAAGCCTTATAGTATTATTTCACTTTTAAAACTGTGTGTTAGTGTGATAAAATATAAGTTTTATTTAAAAATTTTATAGATCTCTAATTACAGTGCAGCCAGTTAAAAAATAGTGATCTATGGTATTTTCTGCAAATTTCATTGAAGTTCATGTCTTCTGGGATTTAAAAAATTATTAATAAAGAATGTATTCATAAACACTTATGATGTTTATAAACCAACCTGAACTTTATTTCTTAAAGATAACCTACAGAAAGTGGAAACTGTTGCGATGTGAGGCAAGTTGGATAGCATTTTATCAGTGCGAGTCTCTTCTCCAGCTGATGACTGATTTGGAGAAGAATGCATTAATAATGTATTCCAAACTGAAGCAGATATGTAGAGAACATGGACACACATATGTTGAAGTGAATGACTTAACTTTGACATTGTCAGATCATATGTCATTTCATGCTGCTTCGGAGTCTCTGAAGTTTTTGAAGGATATTGGTGTGGTGACGTATGAGAAGGCCTGTGTCTTCCCTTACGACCTTTACCAGGCTGAAAGAGCCATCGCCTTTTCAATTTGTGACCTGATGCAGAGGCCTCCTTGGCGTTTATGTGTCGATGTCAAAAAGGTGCTTGCTTCTATTCACACCACAAAACCTGAGAATTCAAGTGATGATGCATTGAATGAGAGCAAACCTGATGAAGCAAGATTAGAAAATCCTGTGGATGTTGTGGACACACAGGACAGTGGTGACCATATTTGGACTAATGGTGAAAATGAAATTAATGCAGAAATAAGTGAAGCTCAGCTGGATCAGGATCAGGTTGAAGTTCCACTGGATCGGGATCAGGTGGCTGCTTTGGAGATGATTTGCTCCAATCCTGTGACAGTCATAAGTGGGAAAGGTGGATGTGGGAAGACCACAATCGTTAGCCGTCTTTTTAAGCATATAGAGCAGTTGGAAGAAAGAGAAGTAAAAAATGCCTGTGAAGATTTCGAACAAGACCAGAATGCTTCAGAAGAATGGAATACTTTTACTGAGCAAAGTCAACTAGAAGCGGGCAAGGCTATAGAAGTTTTGCTCACAGCACCTACAGGGAAAGCAGCTGGCTTACTAAGACAGAAAACTGGTCTTCATGCCTACACACTGTGTCAGGTAAAACCTTTGACATTTCATCTGTAGATAAAACATTTGTTGGCTGGGCACAGTGGCTCACGCCTGTAATCCCAGCACTTTGGGAGGCTGAGGCGGGCAGATCACAAGGTCAGGAGATGGAGACCATCCTGGCTAACACGGTGGAACCCCATCTCTACTAAAAATACAAAAAATTAGCCAGGCATGGTGGCACGCACCTGTAGTCCCAGCAATTTGGGAGGCTGAGTCAGGAGAATTGTTTGAACCCAGCAGGTGGAGGTTGCAGTGAGCCGAGATTGCGCCACTGCACTCCAGCCTGGACAACAGAGCGAGACTCCGTCTCAAAAAACAAACAAACAAAATTTACCTTAAAGACAAACTTATTTCTTAAATCAATCGGTAGGTATTTATTGAATGTCTCCTGGGTCCCTGTCTTGCGGTAACTAATCATTTAGATCAATGCTTTTCAAAACAGCCAGTCTGTAAATTGTTACCAGTTTACACGAGAAAGGAGCTAATGGTAGAAGTAAATCAGTGCACTGCTTCCTTCCTTGAGAAAGTCTTATGGAAAAAAAAAACAAACCAAAAAAACCTATCGGGTCCAGTGCTGCGGTTCCTGCCTGTAATCCCAGCACTTTGGGAGGCCAAGCTGGGAGGATCACTTGAGCTCAGGAGTTTGAGACTTGCTTGGGCAACATAGTGAGATCCCCATCTCTACAAAAAATTAAAAAATTAGGTGGGCATGGTGGCATGCACCTGTAGTTCCAGCTACTCAGGAGGCTGAAGTGAGAGGATTGTTTGAGGCTGTGAGGTCAAGGCTACAGTGAGCCGTGTTTACACCACTGCAGTCCAGCCTGGGTGACAAGGTAAGACCTTGTCTAAAAACAACAACAAAAAAATCAGTCCCACTAGAGGGTAGGCGTAATGATATAGTTAGTTTAGATCCTGGTACAATATCTGTTTCTCATGGGGGCTGGTTACAAACATGTCACAGTCCATAGACCACATTTTGAGTAGCACTGGAAATGGAAGTAAAAGGCTTATATTTTGTAGGATGAAAGTGAGGACTTTGCTCATCTGGTATGAATCTTTATCTCTTCCACCTAGAACAGTGCCTGACAAATAGTAGTCACACAATAAAAATTTCAAATAAATTAACATTCTTGAGAAAAAAAATAGTATTGGCTATAATTAAGCATCATGGAGTTTAAGCTTGTAAAGAGTTGGAGAGGTTCCTCTAGCCCTAGCCCTGACCTGCCATTTTATAAAGAAACTTGGTAGTTCGAAGATTTCTAAAGAAGGTAATCATTGAATTGGACTCCAAGGACCATGGAGACTCAGGTGAGGGGAAGGACATTGGACTTACAGGAAAGGCCTTTGCAAAGGCATCGAGGAATATGATCATAGTGTGCATAGAGGGTTTTGGGGTGACTTCATTGACTGGAATGAAGCCCGTGTCTGACAGAATAGTGGAAATTAAACTTGGATTAGACAGTTAATTCGAGCTTTAAAGTTTGTAAAGTATTTTGACTTATCTCATTACATGCTTGATAAAGTGATGTTATCTCCACATTTACAGAAGAGCCAGTTGAAGTTTGGGGATGTTAAACATCTTGCCCAGGATCTCAGTTAGGTGTAGAACTAGGACTTGAAATGGCCTTCCAGCTTGTTGTTCTTTCCATGGCATCATTATTTCCTCATTTATTACAGATGCTGCACAATAACAATGAAACTTGAACTTGGTCTCCTAGGGAGCCATTTAGGTTCCTAAGCAAGAAAGTGAAATGAGGAAGATCTTACAGAGTCGTAGAGCCATGAGCCACTTACATATCTTGCCTATTACCTCCATTTATCACATGAATGAATGGAGACCTAGAGATGTTCAGTGTAGCTTATCGGTAGGAGAGTTTTCTGATCAGTTTATGATTTTTTTTTTTTTTTTTGTACTATGCCTTCATGTCTGATTAGTCTGAAGGATTGAATTAGAAGGGGACACCCGAAAGGGATTATTACCAAGTTTGATCCGATGTGTCAATTCTGATTAGTTGGTAGTATCTTAGTATCTGCTTGGGGTGCTGAGAGAATATTTCTGAAGCTATGTTTAGGCTCAGGAGAGAGTGTAAGAGCACAGAAAGAGCACTGGAGTGCCATTTATCATCCTTGGACTAGGGTTGCCAGATTTAGCAGATAAAAATATGAATAATTTTTTAGTATAAGTATGTATTAAATAATTCATTGACTTGCTTATACTAAAAAGTCATTTATTGTGTATTTGAAGTTCAAATTTAACTGAATGCCTTGTATTTTATGGGGCAATCCCATCCTGGGATTGTGTGTGGGGGAACCTGGCTGCAAAGCTATTGGAGTCATCAAGGTGCTGATAGATGGAGCCTGTATTGAGCTGATAACACTGGAAATACAGTGAAAAGTGTCAGCATTTTTAAGATAATAAATTGAATATGTTATATAACAGAAAAGAAATGGCTAATTCCAAATGTTGTGAGACATGGCTACTGCAAGCACAGGGGGTTTTGGTGAAGGGAATTGATGCACTTGGATAGGAAATGTGAAGGCTTTACTTAATAGACATGTTGAATCTAGTTTTAGTGGAAAAATTAGATGAAGATGTGATATGATACCATTTAGAAAATCTGTACTTAATACAGATTGAAAATTTGAAATGCTCCAGTGAGCGTTTTCTTTGAGTGTTACGTCAGTGCTCAAACAGTTAAGGATTTTGAATTTTGAGTTTGTAGATTAGGGATACTCAACCTATAAATGTTCATACTGATGACATAGAAACATTTTTGGAATGACATACACTAAAATATTGAATGTCCTCTGGTTGTAATTTTACAACCATTTTTTTCCTCATCTATATTTAAAAAATAATAAATAGTATTACATTTGTAGTGAAGAATGTTGTTTTTTATTTGTTGTTGGGGATGGTGTGGTGGTAGTTTTTAAAAAGTTGAGGTGTGGAAATTTGGAATACTTAAAAGAAAAAGTAGTATTTTCATAATTAGATTGAGAAAGCGCTGCTTTTATTTCAGAATGGAGTACTATGGTTGGGAGAAGGGGAGGGCTTCAGTGGCGTGTCTCAGATGGCCACAAGGTTTATTTGGGAATGGAAAAGAATAGGGAGCTTTCTGTGTTTAAGAACGATGAGAGAAGTGTTGAGATTTTGGAACAATCTGACCTTTTTTTCGTTTTTAGGTTTATTTGGTCTGTCTGTTCTGCATATTCAACCCTATAACTTTTGTGTTTCTCTACTTCCCACCCACCCCTGCCAATTTAAGAGTTTTGCCTTAAAATAACTTGCTATTAATTATTGGTTTTGTAGATTTTATAACCTGACTTTAGGAATGCCATACTTTGCTTGTAGGTCAATTATAGCTTCTATTCATGGAATCAAACAATGATGACCACAAACAAACCATGGAAATTTTCTTCGGTTAGAGTTCTGGTTGTGGATGAAGGGAGTTTGGTGTCTGTAGGAATCTTCAAATCGGTCTTAAATTTATTGTGTGAGCACTCCAAACTTTCTAAGCTTATTATCCTTGGTAAGTTAAAATATTGTTGGAATTCTGATGTCTATTTCAAAGTATTGTGGTTAGTTGGTTGTGTACACCACTTAGTTGGTTGTTTACACCAGAACTGATACTAAAGCTACACTGAGTTAAATCTGACCACTTTCCTAATCAGCTTGGGTTGTTCTGTTTTGGCCAGGATATTAGCAGGCTGGGATGTGAATGAAATAGGGTTGTGAAGGGTTACTGCTAATCACATAAATGATGGCTATTAATATAGTAGAAGTGCCACAGATTCAGAGTAAATCAGAATGTGGATCATTTGGAAATAATAAAAAGTTTGAATTATAGACCACTTAAAAGTAATTTTATGATTCTAAGCTAATAAATTAGACCTCACCAGCCTCTTAAGTTCTTCCAGTTCTGATAAGATTCAGTTAGATTCTCTTGGGTTGTCATGCTTTGTAGAACATATGATTTAATGGAGAAAAAAATAAAATCACAATTGGAGAATCAAGTTGTATATAAAAACTATTTTTTTTTTTAGGTACTTGAGGATGTATTTTAAGCAGTTGATTCTATTAATGGCTTAAGCCTTCTCTCTGCTTCCCCCAGTACATGTTTTTCTTATATTTACGGCTTATTTGTTGCAAGCAAAAAATATTTTTGATAGAGCAGAACATCACTATAAGATTACTGGAATGTATCTGTTATCAAATGCATGTATTTGTTGTATATTTTGTACACTTATTTTATCTATTTGAGGCTATAGATTCTTCCACATTCAGTAAGACATTGAACATGATTGAAAAAGGGACTAACTACAATGTCTAAGGCTCGTTTTTTTTTTCCCCCTAATATGTTGACTAAAACATATGCCTCTACCCAGTTTCCCTGTGGTTATAGGTATGAAAGATGTTCAATTTAGATTTTGTCACCTTATTGTGTTATTACTATTTTTATATATTATACTGTTTAAATGTTGTTTTTTGTAAAATATTTAACTTTAAACTCTTAAATAATTTTAAACAATCTTGGGGGTATTTTTTCTCAGAGTAAGTCTTCCTACTATATCTTTTTTTTTTTCTTTTAGGTGACATTAGACAGTTACCCAGTATTGAACCTGGTAACTTGCTGAAAGATCTTTTTGAGACTCTAAAATCAAGAAATTGTGCTATTGAGCTAAAGACAAACCATAGAGCAGAATCTCAGCTAATTGTGGACAATGCTACAAGGTATAATATTACTAAGAGTTTGCATTTTCTGTCTGTTGTATTAGAAATAAAAAAAAATGGCATTTGAATTTGAATGATTTAGTACAATACATTTACTATACCTTTTAGCAAAACTCTTCCATCCTTCAACTCTAAACCTTTTGCCCTACAGTTAGAAAAGCAAAGTTAATGTTTTTCATTACTGGTCCAGCATAAGTTATTATTGAAATTTAAAAATGGATGAGGTTTCCTGATTTTAAAAGTATGTATATGAATTAAAATTGTATTAAGCTTAAGGACTAGAATAAGCCCAAGAGGAATGGAGATTTGGAAATACATGCAAGGGAGAATTGGGGAAGAAATATCCCCTAATTTTTGTGGGAGAAAGCTGAAAGCAAAAGAATTGAATGTGGTATTTCACTCCTAGATGAATCCTAGAGGCACCCATGGCATCTTACTTCCCTTAAATAGAAAAGAACCCTTCTCTTCCTTTCATCTTTGCATAAGCCTTTGGAGTTATCCTCTGTCAGCTCAGACATTTGGTTTCTCCATAATCCATACATAGGAAAATCACAGTCATTATTATTTCATGACATTTATTTTAATACAGTCATGCGCCACATAGTGTTCGATCAACAACAGATTGTATCTATGACAGTGGTGCCATAAGATTATGAAACTATACTCTTACTGTACCTTTTCTGTGTTTAAATATGTTTACATACACGAATACTTACCACTGTGTTACAATTGGGTACAACATTCAGTATAGTAACATGCTGTGCAGGTTTGTACCCTAGGAGCAATAGGCTGTACCATATAGCCTAGATGTGTAGCCTAGGCTATACCATCTAGGTTTGTGTAAGTACACTCTATGCTATTCACACAACGATGAACATTGCCAAATGATGCATTTCTCAAAACATATCCCTATCATTAATCGGTGTGACTGTATTAAAATCTCTAGATACAATGGGACCTTTGAATACTGAGTCTATGTTAGTCATTGTGCCAAAATGTATCTCTGGTTTTTACTCTTTTTTACAAAATGTTTTGTTGCTTGAACATTTCCTAAGTAGGATGTAGCAGAAACTAGAAGAAGGGTGTCCAGTCTTTTGGCTTCCCTGGGCCACACTGGGAGAAGAATTGTCTTAGGCTCCACGTAAAATACACTAACACTAATGATAGCTAATAAGCTAAAAAAAAAAAAAAAAAAAAAAAAAAAATCCTAAGCCGGGCACAGTGGCTTATGCCTGTAATCCCAGCACTTTGGGAGGATGAGGCAGGCGGATCCCTTGAGGTCAGGAGTTTGAGACCAGCCTGGCCAACCCAGTGAAACCCCATCTCTATTAAAAATACAAAAAGTTAAATTAGCTGGGTGTGGTGGCCGGCACCTGTAGTCCCAGCTACTTGGGAGGTTGAGGCAGGAGAATGGTGTGAACCTGGGAGGCAGAGCTTGCAGAGAGCTGAGATCGTGCCACTGCACTCCAGCCTGGGCAACAGAGCGAGACTCCGTCTCAACGACAACAACAACAACAACAAAAATTAGCTGGGCATGGTGGTGGGCGCCTGTGATCCCAGCTACTCAGGAGGTTGAGGCAGGAGAATGACTTGAACCCTGGAGGCAGAAGTTGCAGTGAGCCGAGATCGCGCCATTGCACTCCAGCCTGGGTGATAGAGCGTGACTCCGTCTCAAAAAACCGTAAAAAAAATCTCATAATGTTTTAAGAAAGTTTATGAATTTGTGTTGGGCTGCATTTAAAGCCATACTTGGCCTCATGTGGCTCCTGGGCCAGACAAGCTTGAACTAAAATATTCAAAACCTACTTTCTCTAAGCCTCTGTCTACCTTGGTGGATAAAACTGTGGGAGTAGAGGAGGAATTGACAGGAATAGGGTAGACAGTGTGGGTTCATATTAAGACATTAAGAAAACTAATGGAGTTGGATGTAGAATATTCTTTTCCTGTAATCTTTCTGCTTCTACCTAAAGGCCACCCCATTTTTGGTAGATGATGAGTCATTTTAAAGTCCAAGAAACTTGGAGGAATCTAAAGCATATTAGATGTCTCAGAACTCAATTTTATCTGAAACTCAGGAGTTCTTTTTAGTAACTCTTTCAATATCATTTGGTTCTAGCTGTGCTCCTTTCATCATTTTGTCTTAATCATAATGCTCAAATATTTATTGACTGTGAAGGATCCCTGCTATATACCAGGGGAAAGCTCCTGGAGATAGAAGGTGCTACATGCCTTGGGTCAGAAGTAAAACAGGAAATCTGTGATGATTCTTAAGGTCCCAATTAAATCTGGGCTATCGCCAGCAAGAATAGCCTCATTCCCTCTCTGTTCCTTTCCACTTTTGTTTGGGAAAGGGTGAAGAAGGCACAGTAGAGTACCACCACCTCTGATGACCAGGCTGCTGTTAGGTCTGGTCAAGGAGTCAGTCTTCTTCGAAATAACCATACCTTACTCTGGTTTCTGATATGATTTGCTAGTCTTGGAAAATATAAGAATGAAAGAAGGATGAGGAAGGAATAGAAGCAACTAGATGTGGATACTTGGTTCAGTTGGGAAACTGGGATTATATGTGGAATATACAGAGAAGAGAGGAGAATATAGTGTAAACATGTGGAAAAGGCCTGAACCAGTTCAAATTAATTTAAATAGGAAGGGATATGGAGTAAAATGGACCTATTTGCCTCCCAATTCTCCTGTTTTCTATTTTTGTGGCCTTGGGCAACCCACTATACTTGACTAAACCTCACATTGTTTACCTGTGAAATAAGGATAATACCTTCCTTGCATGGTTCTTTTGTGGTCTGGAGATAAATAGACCAGGTTTTCAGAATGGTGCCTAGTAAACCCTCTGATAATTTTTTTTTTCCTGATCCTATTAGTTTGCTAAGGACTGATTGCTAACATGTAGTACTATAACTTTATTGTCTTCTATTATACAACTCATGTACTGTTTACAATGCATACCTGGATGACCCTTTCTCTCTGTTATCTATTAATAGATACTAATTATTATAGGACATTAGCTCTGATCATATATGAAGACATTTTTGGATGATAATGTTCTTTGTGCGTGTGTGTTATCTTTATTCAAGAATCTCAAGACGCCAGTTTCCAAAATTTGATGCAGAACTAAATATCTCTGATAATCCAACATTACCCATCTCAATTCAAGATAAGACATTTATTTTTGTCAGACTCCCAGAGGAGGATGCCAGTTCTCAGTCATCTAAAACTAATCATCACTCTTGTAAGTATAAACTTCTATGAGATGTAGGGTTAAGTATAAGTATTTAAGTTTTGTAACATAGTTATTAAATGACTAGTTATAATTTTCTTTGATGGTAAAGAGAAATATTGCTAGCAAAAAAATGAGACATTGAAAATAAATGAACTAACTTAGTAATCATCAAAAGCAGAATACTTTAGAGTTTTATAAAGAAGTAAGCTCTTGACACATAAATGCTCTGTAAATTTTGTTGAGTGAATAAATGGATGTAGGTGATTTCGTTTAAAATAAAGCAAAGCCCCAATAATTCAGGTTCATTTAGGAGAAAGTAAGTCTTAATTAATGAAGTTTTTCCTTCCTTGCAATTTGAAAAGGAAATACATTCATTTTGAATACAAATACTCAATGCTAATAAAAGCAAGCACTTTTATTTTGTTTCTGAAACAAAAATTGTGACTCAAACTGTTGTCAAGTTTAATTCCTAATAGTTCTGTTTTATAAAATGAGTAGAAGCATGGCTTCTAATTATGGATGTTAGGACGACAGCAGGACAGGGTTGAGAACGAATGTGGGACAGGAAGTCTTCTCCTTTATGTATATGACCTGTGTCATGTTACTTAACCATTTGTAAAATGGGAACCATAGTGGAACTCCCTGTGGAGCTATTATGAGGGTTGAGGGCATTCATCAGTTATGAGACACTCTATAAATATCAGTTTGATGTGACTAACAGATGTTATTAAATTAGCTATTGCAAGTGAATTTATTTAAATAGATTGAACCTATCTATTGATCTTTATTTTCATTATAAACTCACCTAGCAAACCTTTTAAAAATGGTGTAATGGTTTTCTCAAAATTGACTTAGTAAAGGTTTAAATGATTATTATTGAGGACTTTTTGTAGTTGCCACTGTTCTCAAAGGTATATCCTTCCCACTTAACCACTTTCACTGTGTATGTGAAAGTGATGACATACAACTTTATCTGTTAGCCTTTTCCCCTTAGTGTGTGCGTGTCCCCAGTCTCATTTCCCTTGGGTTAATGATCATTCACATGTTACAACAATGTATTTAAATAAATGGGATCATACATAGTGTTCTATAATGTGCTTTTTAAAAATTTATTGTAGAAACTATTTTTTTCTTTCTATTTTTCATTCAGCAAATACTTATTGAGCTCCTGTTATATACTAGATAGAATAGATAAAGCAGAGGAAAAGATTTTAAAAATTGTCCCTGAGGTTATTGTGCTTTCATTCTAGTGTGGGAAACAGATAATTAAAAAGTAAACAAGTATAAATATATTTTCAAACATCAGAGTACAAAGAATCAAGTAGACCTAACTGAATACTTACTAGTGACTGATGAAATTTGTTGCAAGATTGCTTTAAATTGTGGGGGCCAATGGTTTGAGAAACAATACTCCTTAAAAAAAAAGTCAATGATACAGGAATGTTTGAAGTAAGAATTAATGTTCCCTGGTAATTTTCCTTTCTCTTCTTCCCCCAGGACAATCCCATTAAGATCACACACACAGTAAAAGCTTGGTGTTTATCCTTTTAACCTTATTATATCCATATACAAACATATTTATTTCAGTTTTACATAAATTGGTTTGTAAGCTGCATATTGTTTTGTGACTTATAAATGTATGTTAAATAATTAATAGCTAATGTTTATTCTCACAGCTTACTTAATAGTAGGTCCTATTTACAGATGAGGAAAATGAGACTTAGTTAAACAGATCTCTTTCTTTGCCACTTCACTTAATTCTACCTAAAATATTGTTGGTTTTATTTCTGCTACCCATTCTTTGCATTAATGAGAATATACTTTTTTAAAAAGTCCATTTAGACTGGTAGCAGAGCTTAACTGATGCTGCTTTTCTAAATTAAAAACTTCTGCTGGAAAATTAGTCTCTTCTTCAAGGAAATTGAGTAAATATTCCTCAGAGAAGCATATAGTACTTTTTCACTAATAATTAAGTTATTAAGTAGATTATGCCCATGATTACAAAGTACTAAGACCTAAGACAGGATTCATATTTGGGCTAGAATTTCAGAGATGCTAAAATGTGAGAAAAATGTATATCTCAGAATTAATAAAATACATTGTACATATCGATCTGTAAGATTTGGAGAAAGTGAAAAAAGCAAGGTATGGAACAGCACCATCCTGTACATGTAAAAAATAACAGTATGCTGGGTGACCTTTTGAAATTCCTGCTCCAGAAGCCAGGGGTTGGCTGAGGGTGAGCTGAGTCTTGGCCGTTTTCTAGCGGTAATCCTTCCTTCATCTGAACAATGAAGGGCTCAGCAGGCAGCTAAATTTGTCTTCCCAGAGCAGGGCATCACAAGGCCTGGGCTTTTTTATTCCCTTGTGATTCTTCTGCTACTCGGGAAACACACATGGGAAAATGCTTGTATTTCCACGAGCCTGAGTTTTCACATTCACAATATGGATGTCATCAGAAGTGAGACTCCCCAACGGCTGTAGGGCATGAGCATCATTGGAATGGATGCGCCCACTATGCCAGGGTTAACCTTTTAGTTGCTAGATCATGGGGAGGTCTGGGGAGAAGGAAAGAGATGGTTGGGGTGGGGAGTAGAGCATTGTGTTTTAGGGGAGTGGCTGTTTTCCAGCTAATACGAAAGTATTGCTATGTTTTAGACAAGTACGTGCCAGTTGAATATCAGCTCTGAATATAATAGCACCTACCACATGTGGGTGTCCTGCATATTAAATGATATAACATATAAGGCCTGTATATTGTCAAGTTGTAACTCATTACTAATATGATCACAAGGACTTAAAACAGGATGTTTTACATTAGTCATGCTGTTACACACTTTGTACTCCTGTTTATTTTTTAAATTCAGTGTTCATAAACCATCAGCAAATACACAGTGAGTCTATTACAAATGGGGAACTGTCCTGGCCAGGGGTTGACCTCTCTGTTGAGGGTGGGTTGTCTCAGAACCCTTCTTTTCATTCTCTTTCCTACTGCCCTGGCTGATGTGGGGAATGAGGTTGACATTCCCATGATGAACTTGTATTCCATTTGGTGAGATATTTTCCCAGGGCCCCTTACCAGGAATTCCAAATTAGTTTCTTCATAGAAATTGTATTATAATTTGGTGATTTTCTGTGTTAACTTTTTTCTCTTGAATTATTAGGTTTATATTCTACAGTTAAAACTTTACTGCAAGAAAATGACTTACAAAATGCAAAAACATCACAATTTATTGCATTTAGAAGGTAAAGCATTTAAAATATTTTAATATTTTTAATCTAGCTTTTAAATCTTATAACTTATTAATATAGATCCTATTTGGATGGGAGATTCCAATATTTCATCACTGTTAATTCTCTTTCTTATTTTGGGGTATGTCTTTGTTAGACATGGCAGAGGGCACTTTCTAAACAGAGCTCTTTCCACCAAGTATTATATTTAGAAGTTCATAGGGACTTTGAATGGAACAAAAGCTTATATTTAGATAAAAACTACAGGCTGGCCTTGGTGGCTCACACCTGTAATCCCAGCACTTTGAGAGGCCAAGGTGGGCGGATCACTTGAGGTCAGGAGTTTGAGACCAGCCTGGCCAACATGGTGAGCAACCTCTGCCTACTAAACATACAAAAATTAGCTAGACGTCGTGGTGCACACCTGTAATCCCAGCTACTTGAGAGGGTGAGGCAGGAGAATCACTTGAACCTGTGAGTTGGAGGTTGCAGTGAGCCGAGATGGTGCCACTGCACTGCAGCCTGGGTGACAGTGCAAGACTGTGTCTCAAAACAAAAACAAAAACAAAAACCAAAACACAAAACTACAAAAATACTATTTCCTGGAGAAAGTCTTGGAAACTTTTTGTACAATCTAGTATGTCATAATTGCTGATAACAAAAGTAAACCTGTAGCAGGTACCATTAAGGTGACCCCTGCATTTTTGTGTGTTTCAGGCAAGACTGTGATCTAATTAACGACTGCTGCTGCAAACACTACACAGGCCACCTCAACAAGTGAGTGTCTTTGAGAACTAAAACTTTTAAGGAGAGTCCTTTGATTTGCTGTTTTTTTCTTCGCTTTGATGTTTGTCACCTATTTCCATATATTTAAAAATAGCTTTTTTCCCATTTGTGAAATATAATGATCTCTTCAATTAAATACAATATATGAATACATCCTTGGGAATTGATATTTTAGTAATGAGTGGAATAAAAAGAAAAATTAGGAGTGAAATTTTTTTGGTTTCAACGTTAGCAGCCTTAAGCTTCTCCAAGATAAGCATGGGGAGCTCAGGGGAATTTTAAAAATTATGTGTGTAGTGTTTCTGAGAACCTTAGCAACAGGGTGCCTGCAGAGAGCAACTTAGTGAATGTCTGTCTATCAGAGAAACATGAGTGTAGACAAGCCACTGTGGTCATACATAGGAAAAATTAATTCATTTCTCTTGAATTGACAAATACCTGCTTTGCACTAAGTATAGACATTCTAGATATGTATAAGATGCAGGTGGAGTGCCTGTCTTCTGAGGGAAGATACACAAAAAATCTGTCAGGTAGCCCAACAAGAGGCCAGAAAGCATGGACTTGAGGCCATATACCCAGGGTCCCAGGAACTGCGATGATGGGCCAGGTCGTTTCCCTCTCCCACGTCTATAAAAGCGGGTATGGACACAGAATTTCCCTTACAGAGTTGTAGTAAGAATGAAATGAAATAATGTACCTAAAGCAGTTAGTGCAATAGCTGGCCTATCACCACCACTTCCTCAATTTGCTGCTGTTGTACTGATATAGTGTCATAATTATTATAATAATATGTATAAGTGCTGTAAGACCTCAAAAAGACCTCAAATAGCGTAATGATAAGAGAGATTGGAGAGCAGAGGATTAATTTTAAAGGAAAAAAATCAAGATTTGTGGTAACCTTTAGAATATAAGGGGGAGGAGAGGCATCAGCATTTAAGCCAAAATTTCTAATTTGAAAAAATTTGACTGGGAGAAGTCGTTGAGTTTGAGGCACTGCAGAGAGTATGTATAAATAATCAGACGACAGCTATGGGAGCCTGATTTCTTGTTGCCCATTGGAGAATGAAAGTGTTGTAAAGAAAATATGGGAATTATTCTGATAATTGAATCGAGTCTGAGTAGGAGTTAATGCTTGAACAAATGAAATGGAGACTTTCTAAACTTTGATTATATATTATCATTTTCTATCCCAGAGACCATCAGAACAGACTTGTGTTTGGAGTTGGTGATAAAATTTGTTGTACTAGGAATGCATACCTCTCAGACTTACTCCCTGAAAATATCTCTGGAAGTCAGCAAAATAATGATCTAGACACCAGTGGTGAAGACTTTTCTGGTACTCTTCATGATTTTGCTAAAAATAAGCATGACTTTGAAAGTAATGTTCGACTGTGCAATGGAGAAATATTTTTCATAACTAATGTAAGTGAAAACAGAAGATAATGTCTTTTAACTAATTAGAGATATATTTGGTTATTTTATTGTCCTAGGATTGATTCAGAATCTAATGATATCAGAGTTGACATTCTTGTTTCATGATTTTTTGTTAAGGATTTTGGGCATCCATTTTTATGAAGGATATGGGTAGTTATCTAGTAATGTCCCGTCTGGCTTTAGTATCAGAATAATGCTGGCCTCATAAAGTGAGTTGGGAAGTGCTGCTTCTTATATTTTCTAGAAGATTTTATGAAGAAACATTTTTAATAAAGTTAAAGTACTTGAGTAACAAAAAACAAGGCATAAACGAGACATATATTTTAAAAAGCATCATTTCCTTTGTTGCTGCTTAAATGTACAAACTATAGAAGTGGTTGCCTTGTATTTATTTTCACAGTGTAGATACCCTCCTTGAAAGCTGTGAGGAAAAGTAAACTTTGCAAAGAATCTACTCAGACTTATGTAGTCAATATAAGAAATGAAATGTATAGATTTCAAAATAAGAAATAACAGACTGTTCTTCAGAGTCAAATTGAAGATAAGTTTCAAAGACTGAAAACTTATATTTGTGTTTATTAAAATATTTGGGTATAGATATATTCAGTTTGTGCTGAAATGCAAATTTTAAGCCTTTTGAAATTCTTAATTGTAATTGTAATTCTTACATTTTATGTTTGACCCAAAGATAGAATATCTTTGAACATATTTGAACGTAGAACATATTTGAAGGTATGAAAAATAGTTCTTTGTCTTGGTGACAGGATGTAACTGATGTAACTTTTGGAATGAGAAGATCTTTGACCATTAATAATATGGCTGGCCTGGAAGTAACTGTGGATTTTAAGAAGCTGATGAAATATTGTCGCATAAAACATGCATGGGCAAGAACTATTCACACTTTTCAGGTAAGAGGGGACTTTTATAAAACCCTTTAAATAATTTATCAACCTTACGGCACCTTGCATTGTTTTCGTAATTTTTTGTTGCACTTATTAGCAAACAAAAATTAGGAAACAAAATACACGAAAGTACAGAACATAATATAGAGACACCAGGCTTTTGCTCTTTTTTGCTCCAGAGCTCTCTTTATTTTTAGAAATGAAGGCATTATAGGTAAAGTCTCCTCCTGCAGGTCTTCCCCTCCTTGCCTGAGTCTCCAGTATGGCTTGGCATGGCACTGTATTCATCTTATCTTTGGTTAAGTTCTGATATTTTGTTCATCATGAATCCTTTTGTGCCTTAATTTTGATTTACAAAACTGTTACATTAAAATATCTTGATTTATCTTGATTGCCGAGTTTCTTGGCAACCCCTTAAATTTTGTACTGGAGGTGAGTTCCTCACTTGCCTTGCCCTAGTCCTGGGCCTGCCTCCCGCCTTCCTCCGAAGTGACTTCTGCCCTGAATTTGGTATATATCACTCCTATTCATATAGGAGTAATATATATGATTGTTTTCTGTGTTACTGAGGTTTATGTAAATGGTATCATCTTGTTTCTATACTTTTGCAACTAGCTTTTATTTTTTATTTTTGGCCTTATCAGCTTTGTGGGGTATAATTTACATACGGTTTTATTATAAAGTTGGATGAGTTTTGACAAATGTATCCTCTCCCTCCATCTTTGTGAGGCAATCTTTCTTCTTTTTTTTCCCCCTAACTTACGTGGGAATATTGTTAGGTTTACAGAAGAGTTGAATGATACGGCAGAGAGTTTTCATACACCCTTCACCCAGCTTTCCCTGGTGTTTAACATTTTATGACTATGGCATATTCATCAAAACTAAGAAATTACTATTGCTGTAAGACTGCTGACTAAACTATGCATATTCAAATTGCACCAGTTTTTCCATTAATGTCCTTTTGCTGTTCTAGGACGGCATATTGAGTTCAGTGCAACTTGCCTTTATGCTTTATTTTAAAACGCTTGAATTCTCGTCTGTTATTAGTGACTCTGTTGTGTATCTCTGTTTTGAGCTTCCTTCTCTGCTGTTGGTATGTTGCTTTAATGTAAAGGTTGCATCAACCCTCATTTTTCTTTTTTTTGAGACAGTCTAGCTGTGTCGCCCAGGCTGGAGAACTGTGGTGTGATCTTGGCTCACTGTAAGTTCCACTTCCCAGGTTCAAGTGATTCTCCTGCCTCAGCTTCCCGAGTAGCTGGAATTATAGGCGCATGCCACCACGACTGGCTAATTTCTGTATTCTTAGTAGAGACAAGGTTTCACCATGTTGGTCAGGCTGGTCTCAAACTCCTGACCTTGTGATCCGCCCGTCTCGGTCTCCCAAAGTGCTGGGATTACAGGCATGAGGCACTGCACCTGGCCCAACCCTCATTTTTGTGCAGAAAAATTTAGGTCAGCCCAAATTTTCTACTAGTAAACAAACATTAATTAGCATAGAGTTTTTTTTTTAAGTGGGTGGGGCTTTATTTATTAACTTATCCCATCTGGGTTCCAAAAAGAATTTGAAATGGCTTATTAAAAATGCCCACAATTCACCTGATTTTTTTTTTTAAAGGTAAAAAAGGGTGGGGTATGGTGGCTCATGCTTGTAATCCCAGCACTTTGGGAGGCCAAAGTGGGTGGATCATCTGTGGTCGGGAGTTCAAGACCAACCCTGGCCAACATGGCAAAACCCCATCTCTACTAAAAAATACAAAAAAAGTAACTGGGCATGGTGGTGGGCACCTCTAAACCCAGCTACTCGAGAGGCTGAGGCATGAGAATCACTTGAACCTGGGAGGCAGAGGTTGCAGCAAGCTAATATTGTGCCACTGCACTCCAGCCTGGGCAACAGAGGGAGACTCCATCTCAAAAAAAAAAAAAAAAAATATATATATATATATACACACACACACACACACACACACACGTATATATATGTATGTATAGAAAGGATGTCAAGTGAAAAATAAAGTTAAGGATGATAAAACAGTTCTTGCCAGGGGTGGTTGGAATGCAGCCATGCCCGCTTCCCTGTTTGCTAATGTCGATTGCAGATTTGGCTTTAAGTTTCCTTAAGACCAAAGTTCCCCAGGTAAAGACAGAGTAATATTCCTGGCTCGGGTCCTGAAGAAATTTCTTCCATGGATTCTATGATGCCATCCTTCACCTTTAGGAAATTTTCTTGTTCTCAGTTTCTTCCATTCTGTCTCTCTAGAATTCCTAATATGTGCATATTAGACTTCCAGAATTTGTTACCTAAATTTCTTATCAAACTGTCCTATTTTCCTTCTCATTAACTTTGCTCTATTTTCTGAGAGATTTCCTTAAATTTACAATCCAGTTTTTCTGTAAGAACGAATGAAGAGTAAAGGTGTCTTTATTATTACTGGGTTGAGGTTGGAGTAGATATTCTGGTTCTTATTTCATGGTTGAAGTAGCATCTCTTAGCTCTAAGAGCATTCATGATTCATGATTGTTATCTTTCTTTTTTTTTTTTTTGAGACGGAGTCTCGCTCTGTCGCCCAGGCTGGAGTGCAGTGGCAATCTCCGCTCACTGCAAGCTCCGCCTCCCGGGTTCACACCATTCTCCTGCCTCAGCCTCCCGAGTAGCTGGGACTACAGGTGCCCACCACCACGCCTGGCTAATTTTTTATATTTTTAGTAGAGACGGGGTTTCACCATGTCAGCCAGGATGGTCTCGATCTCCTGACCTCGTGATCCACCCGCCTTGGCCTCCCAAAGTGCTGGGATTACAGGGGTGAGCCACCGTGCCTGGCCCATGATTGTTATCTTATATCAACACACTGTTTCTTCCAAGTTCAATTCAGTTCAACAAACCCTTACTGAGTCAGGCTCTGTTCTTGGTGTTTAGTATAGGTCAGTGAATACAACAGACAAAGATTCTTGCCATTGTGAAGCTTAAATTTGGTGGGGAAGGAGATAGAGACAGACACGATCATAAAAATACAGAAAATAAAAACAAAAACAAGAACAAAAACTCTTTGTTATGTTAGAAGGTAGCAAATCCTGTGGAAAAGAGGTGGGAGTGTGTGCAATTGTGATTTTAAATAGAATGTCGGTGTAAGCCTCATTGAGAAGATAGCATTTTATCCAAAGACTTAAAGAAGGAAAAGAAGTTAGCCATGTGAGTATCTGGGACAGGAGCATTCTAGGTTGAGGAATAGCCAAGGGCAGGGTTCTAAGGTGAGAGTCTGTCTGGTATAGTTGAGGAGCAGGAATAGCAAGGCAGCCACTGTAGGAGACTGACACGAAATGAGACAGGAAAATTAATATGAGGTAAAGAGGGTAGGAGGATGGTGGGGCCAGGTCACCTCCTAGAGCATTTGAAGGCCTGCACTATCTAGTATGTTAGCCACTAGCCGCGCATAGCTATTGAGCACTGGAAATGTGGCTAGAGTGACTGAAAAACTGAATTTTAATTTAAAAACTGGATACTAGGCTGGGCACAGTGGCTCACACCTGTAATCCCAGTATTTTGGGGTGCTGAGGGGGCGAGTCATTTGAGCCCAGGAGTTCAAGACCAGCCCGGGCAACATAGTGAAACCCCATCTCTACAAAAAATACAAAACATTAGCCAGACATGGTGGCATGAACCCATAGTCCTAGCTACTCAGGGAGCTGAGGTGGGAGGATCACTAGAGCCTGGGAGCTGGAGGCTGCAATAAGCCGAGATTGCGCCACTGCATTGCAGCCCAGGTGACAGAGTGAGACCCTGTCTCAAAAACAAAAACAAATAAACAAAACAAAAATTACTAGATACAGTCATTGGAAAACTTCTGTATGTTGGAAAAACTATGTTTGGAACAACTTGGGTATGTGAATCTTCTTTTTCAACTACAAATTTTATGAACTCTAGAAATAGATTAAGTATTTCTGATGAAAATTTAGTATCCAAATTGTACTGTTCTGGGTATATAAAATATAGAATTTCAAAGATGTAGTCTTTTATTAATAATTTAATATTGATTATATTTTAAAATGATAATATTTTGGATATGTTAGCTTAAGTAAAATACAGGTATATTATTAACATTAATTCTATCCATTTCTTTTTTAATGAGACTACTAGAAAATTTTAAGCTACATATATGACTTGTTTATATTTGTATTAGACAGTGCTATTCTAGACTATTTTAAGGACTTTGGCTTTTACTCTGAGTGAAATGGGGAGCTGTTGAAGGTTTTGTGGCTCTTCATACAAGTTGTTGAGTTGTAGAACCAATTTATAGAATAGACATATACATAATTAAAAGTAAATATAGGAAACTTACCTCCTTAAGAAGTTTGACAGTTCTGATGATTCAAGGAGATTTAAAGCAATGGGTAAATTATTTATAGCAGGTTATCAAGGTGAAGTTAGGTGTCTATGTCTTTCTGAGGTAGACTTAAGTACCATCCTAGAGTACAGAATTTCAGGGATGGCAGTCCTTCGGCTCCTGTAGCATGACGTTTTAATTTTTTTTTTTTTTGAGATGCAGTCTCGCTCCGTCACCCAGGCTGGAGTGCAGTGGCGCGATCTCGGCTCACTGCAAGCTCCGCCTCCCGGGTTCACACCATTCTCCTGCCTCAGTCTCCCGAGTGGCTGGGACTACAGGCGCCCGCCACCACGCCCAGCTAACTTTTTGTATTTTTAGTAGAGACGGGGTTTCACCGTGTTAGCCAGGATGGTCTCGATCTCCTGACCTCGTGATCTACCCTCCTCGGCCTCCCAAAGTATTGGGATTACAGGCGTGAGCCACTGTGCCAGGCCGACATTTTAATTTTTAATCATCGTCCACTCAGTGAGGTACTGGAGAAAGAACAGTGAGTGGGGTAAAGGTGAAGCTCTGCCTTCACAGAGCTTAGGAGCTTAGGGTCGGTACAGCCTGTGATAGAGGAAGTACAGGTGCTGGAGAGTAATAGATGGGGCGGCTACTCCAGACACGGGCCAGATCAAGGCCATGGACTGAGGAATGCTGACAGGACCACCTGGAAGTCCCTTGTGCTGGGTGGAGCATGGTTCATGGAAAAGAAAGGGAAAAAAGGAGGGAGAGGAGCAGGGCCAAGCTGGCTCTCGAAGGGCTTTACAAACACATTAAGGGGTTAGGACTTTATTTGGAGTCCCTGCGAGCCATTAGAGGTTTTAAGCAGCATCTAATATGATTGGATTTGCATTTTACAAATATCGCTGTGCCTGCCATGAGGATGATGGATTGGGCAAGAGAAGGTACAGGGAGACTGATAATGAGAGCATTAAGTATTAATAATAGTATATCTACTATTATAACTATATTTTTCTCAGTGTCGCTTGATAATTAAGAACTAGGTTAGTTGAGTTTAGGTAGACATTTTCATATTTGAGAATACACAATATAAGTCTAAGGTGAAGAGTGGTGCCATATATCTGTGGAAATGTATGTAATCAAGTACCATTTATGTCAATTTCTGAGACCCAGCAACATTGGAAAGATGTGGTTATCAAACTTTTACAATCTAAGAAGCTACTTCAAACTCTCTGTCTACGGAGGTAGAAGAGCTTGCTGAGCAAGAGTTTATTTGCAGTGGATGTGTATTTTTTACTTGCCCCATCTTGTCAGTTGTCTTCCCACAATTTTTCCTTTGGCAGGAGCAATGTCGGAGCAATGGGGGAGATAATGCTACAAACCATTTCTTTGTCTCTGTTGGCACTGGATCCACTGATCTCAGAATATAGGACTAAGAATAGCCCTCAAACTTGAAATTGTTTTCTTACAGTTACAGGATGACATTGAGTATTTTTCTTGCCTATCCAATTTTTTGTTAAAAGACAAAGGTTCATTGTTTTCTTTTTTGTTTATCTTGATAAAAGAAATAAGTTGCCCAACAATGGAAAAATACAGACAAGTAGGAGGAAAAAAAATCACCCATAGGCCCTCCGTTTGGAGACATTAATAAAAAATTTGGTAGAATTTATCTCCGTTTTTGTGATTTGTTTTGTTTCATTGTATATAGCTATGTTCTTTTTTTTATATACTTGTTTTGGATCAGAGTAACTATATTGCTATACAGTTGTGACCATTCTATATGTGTGTGTGTCTATATATCTATGTATATATAGAGAGATATATATATACGGTTTTCAAAATGTTGTTTTAAAGTATCTTTGATATTCACAAAATAGTATGCCACTGTGTATATATTTTATAAGTATATAATATATATTCACCTATTACTTGCTACTTAAAATTTCCATATTTTATCATTATATGTAACATTTTATATACATATATTTATATATATATATCTATAGTTTTACTATTACTGAAGTTTTTATATTTTTCCATTATATGTAGTAATGGGTCAACACATTTACACATGAAGCCTGTACCATCATTTCAGTCTTTTATTAGGAAAGATTTAGTACTGCATGCAGTCTTTAAAGTTTGCTGCTGGGTTTCTACAAGCCAGCTGTGGACCTGTGAGACCTGAACTTAGCAGCACGTTTAGCAGTGTGTTTAGAGTTCCTGGAGGATGAATAAAAATGGAACCCGTAAGATGGACACATAATAATAGTCTGGCCAGGTAGAAGTGCTTGAGAGCATTGAGGAGTTGTCTCCTTTCCTTGTCTGTAAACTGTCTGAACCTGTTTTATAGCATTTAGTCTTCACACCATATTTTTCCTCCCAGGGGTCCGAGGAGCAAACGGTTGTCTATGTGGTGGGGAAGGCGGGCCGCCAGCACTGGCAGCATGTCTACACCGCCGTGACCAGGGGCCGCTGCCGAGTGTACGTGATTGCAGAGGAGTCTCAGCTCCGGAATGCCATTATGAAAAACAGTTTTCCTAGAAAAACTCGTTTGAAACATTTCTTGCAAAGTAAGCTGTCCTCTAGCGGTGCACCTCCAGCAGATTTTCAGACCCCACGGAAGAGCTCTGGAGACAGTGGAGGACCCAGCACACCGTCAGCATCTCCACTCCCTGTAGTCACAGACCACGCCATGACAAATGATGTCACCTGGAGCGAGGCCTCTTCGCCTGATGAGAGGACACTCACCTTTGCTGAAAGATGGCAATTATCTTCACCTGATGGAGTGGATACAGATGATGATTTACCAAAATCGCGAGCATCCAAAAGAACCTGTGGTGTGAATGATGATGAAAGTCCAAGCAAAATTCTTATGGTAGGAGTGATGTTTGCATGTTCCCAAGTTTTATTTAAATATTGCTGACTTCAGTGTGCTTATAAATGACTGTGCTTTTATTAGTGTTGCATTGTGCTGTTGGACTTAAAAACACTTGTTTTTCTCATTTCTGTCAAATTTCCTTTACCTCACTGTCTGATCTCCACTTCGTTTCCTCACTCCTTTTCTGCTTCACAGCCTCTAACTGAAGACAGCTCCCCAAAGCTCAGTTTTTTTTTCCTTTGAGAACTGCCTCATTCTCACAGTTTCAGCCCTCTCCTTAGCACCAGTGATTTGGCCAACAAAGTTTTGACTATAGTAACATTTCAGGCACCAGGAATTAGAGATAAGTGACAGTTTGCACTCTCACACTGATGTCATGGTGGAGACAGCCGGCTATGTCGGTAATGTGGTGATTTGCTGAGTGCTCTGGCACTGAAGAGGGGTTAATGAACCAGCTGCCTAATCTGTGTCTTTGTTCCCAGAGATTGACTTTCTGGAACCACAGCCCAGAATCTTACTCTCTCTTCCAGTTTCTCTGTTTCAATCACCATCTTCCTAGTTACATGGCTTAAAATCTTAGAATCACCATGGACTCGCCTTCCTTTCACTCTCTACCATCTTCTTGGATGGTTGGTGACCTGGCTGCCCTCCCCTTTCTTGTTCCCATTCTCATAATGTAGCATTCCCCTTTTTCCATGATTTTGCTTTCCATGGTTTCAGTTACCTATGGTCAACCGTGGTCCAAAAATATTAAATGGAAAATTCCAGAAATAAACAATTCGTCAGTTTTAAGTTGTATGCCATTCTGGGCAGTGTGATGAAATCTCACACCATCTCATTATGTGAATTCTCCCTTTGTCCAGTGTGTCCACACTGTGGACACTCCCCGCCCGTTAGTCACTTGCCACCATCTTAGTTATCGGAGTAAGTCTCAGTATTGTAGTGCCTGTGTCAAGTGATCCTTATTTTACTGAATTGCTTTATTTTTTATGTTATTGTTGCTAATCTTTTACTGTTCCTGATTTATACATTAACCTTTTTTATAGGTATGTATGTATAGGAAAAACCAATACATTTGGGTCTGGTAGTGTTCAAGGCTTCAGGTGTCCATTAAGATTCACTTCTTTGTTCAAAAGCTTCAGTGTCTCCCAGGTGCCTACAACATAAATTATAGACTATTTAGCTTTGGAATTTGAGACGTTTCTCAGTTTGATTCCAGGTATCTCCACATCGTTTCATTTCCCACTATGCTTTTTCTGCTTTTGTCAAGCTAGTGTCTTCAGCTCACTAAAATGAATCAAACTTTTTCATCCTCCTTTTGACTCTTGCGGTGTCCCTCATCTTGAATGCCTTTTTCTGTCTCCTCTCATTTAGCATTTGGAAAAATACATTTAGGAAAAAATTGAAAAAATAAAAATAAAAACCTGCCAGTCACTGATCTAAACATTAAGGGAGGAAAGCACACCAATACTGGCTTCGTGGATATTACATTCCAGCATAGGCAAGAAATACAAGAGAAAGTCACATTTCAGATTAAGAGTCTATGAAAATGAAAACCAAGGCAAGGACATAGGGAATGGCAGGGGGTGTGGTGGGCAGGAGGTGCTATTTTGACCAGGTCATGCCTCCCTAAAAAGGTGACATGTGAGCTGAGCACTGAATGTTACCAAGGAGCCAGCATGGGGGCCTCTGAGGATGTAAATAATGCAAAGCCTGGAAAGGGAATGATTTTATTCAAAGAGGAAGGCTGGTTGGCCTAGTGCAGTGGCTCACACCTGTAATCCCAGCACTTTGGGAGGCCGAGGAGGGTGGATCACCTGAGATCAGGAGTTCGAGACCAGCCTGGCCAACATGGGGAAACCTTTTCTCCACTAAAAATACAAAAAATTAGCCAGACATGGTAGCTGGCACCTGTAATCCCAGCTACTCGAGAGGCTGAGGGAGGAGAGTCATTTGAACCCGGGAGGCAGAGGTTGCAGTGAGCCGAGATCACACCACTGCACTCCAGCCTGGACAACAAGAGCAAAACTCCGTCTCAAAAACAAAACAAAACAAAACAAAAGACAAAGAGGAAGGCAGGCTAAGGTGGCTAGTGAGTGAAGAAGAGGGTGCAGGTGCTAGTGTTGGAGAGTGGGCAGGGCCACGGGAATGAGTTGGGATTTTATTCTGCTTGCAGTGGGAATTCATTGGATGGCTGGAAGCATTGGTGTGATATCATCTGATACCTGCTTAAACATAGTCCCAGCATGGTGGCTCATACCTATAATCCCAGCACTTTGGCAGGCGGAGGTGAGAGAATTGCCTGAGCCCAGGAGTTTGAGACCAGCCTGGGTAATATGATGAACCCCCATCTCTACTAAAAATACAAAAATTAACTGGGCATGGTGGCATGCACCTACAGTCCCAGCTACTCAGGAGGCTGAGGCAGGAGGATCACTTGAGACTGAGAGGTTGAGGCTGCATTGAGCTGTGATTGCATCGTGGTACTCCAGCCTGGGTGACAGAGCAAAAGCCTGTCTCAAAAACAAAACCGCAATCCCTGCTGGGTGTGGTGGCTCACACTTGTAATTCAAACAGTTTCAGGAGCCAGGCAGGAGGATCGCTTGAGCCCAGGAGTTTGAGACCAGCCTGGGCAACATAACGAGACTCCATCTCTACAAAAATAGTAAAAAATTAGCTGAACGTGGTAGTGCATATCTGTAGTCCCAGCTACCCAGGAAGCTAAGGTAGGAGGATTGCTTCATCCCAGGAGTTCCAGGCTGTGGTGAACTGTGATTGTGACATCCCATTCCAGCAGCCTGGGTGACAGACCAAGACCCTGTCTCAAAAAAAAAAAAAAAAAAAAAGCTGGGCATGGTGGCTCACACCTGTAATCTTAGCACTTTGGGAGGCTGAGGTGGGCAGATCATTTGAGCCCAGAAGTTTAAGACCAGCCTGGGCAACATGGCGAAACCCATCTCAACCAAAAATGCAAACAAAAATTAGCTGGGGGTGGTGCTGGGTGCCTGTTGTCTTAGCTGCCTAGGAGACTGAGGTGGGAGGATCACCTGACCCCAGGAGGTTGAGGCTGTGGTGAGCTGTGATGGTGCCACTGCATTCCAGCCTGGATGACAGAATGAGACCCTGTCTCAAAAATACATACATACATACATAAAAAATAAACAATCCCTCTGGCTTCTGTGGAGAGGGAACTGTGGAAAGTGAAGGGGGAGTGAGGAGACCAGTAGGAGAGCATCGTGGGGAGAGCCTAATGAAAGAGCGGGGCTGGTAATTTGTGGTTGGAGTCTGGATGCATTTTGGAGATGGAGTCTGTATGACTTTCTGATTAGATTTGATGGGGTAAAAGAGAAAGTAATCCAGGATGATTCCTGGATTTTTGGCTAAAGCAATTTGGGGAATAGCAGTGCCATTTCCTGAGATGAGAAAGATGTGAGGAGAACTCATTTGGGGAAATGAAGCGTTCTCTTGTGGCGTGCTGTTGTTTAAGGTACTAATCGGAAATGTACATGGACTTGTTGAGTAAGTCAGTGGTTGGTAGAGGAGTTTAGAGCCTCAGCAGGGAGTAGGGTAGGAAAGGTCCACTTGGGAATCATTGGCATGTAGTGATATTGAAAGGACTAGGTGGGTTAATTTCAGAAGAGACTACAGATAGAGGAGGGGGCCTGACGACAGAATTCTGGGGTATTCCCAGCTTTTAGAGATCTAGCAGAGGAGGAGGAACTAAAAAGGAGTGGAAGTGAGATAGAAGGAAAACCAGGGTTGTGGGGAGGGAAAAAAAGCCTGGACTGAGGGGGCTGATGAGAGAATGGGAGCCGAAAGGGTGGAGGAAGCAGTGGAGACAGGTTTTGAAGAGGGCTGCTGAAAAAAGCAAAGGTGGTTGTATCTGAATAGAGGACTTGTGGTCAAGGAAAACCTTATTGGTTTGTTTACTTTGGATGAGTACATTAAGGCATCTTAGTGTGCTGCGAGAATGGTCCAATGGAGAACCAGAAATTCATGATTCAGAGAGAGAGGATAATTGCAGAATTGGAGTCCTGATGTGGGTAAGATGGGAAAAATCAAGAGAATAAGTAGAGGGGTTGCCCTGAGACAGGATTAGGGACAGAGGACCCTTCTTCCATGGCAACCAGAAGGAGTGGGTGTAGTACGTTGGGTATATATAGCAGAAGAAAGATAAAGTAGTTCGAAGATGATCACCTCACACCATCCTCTCTCTCTCATTGTTGTCATCCAGCTCAGTTTCTGTGTTGTTCCTGAAGGCTTCTCTTTCTCTGAATTCCCGTAGGAGGGCACACACCCCCCCTTCTGTACTGCACTTGCAATAACCTTGACTCTGTAAATGAAGCTTCTTGAGGACAGTATATCATTTTTGATCTGCTAGAACATTTGGTACAATTGCTGATCACATGGTAATACCTCGGAAATACTTAGTGATCAAAATATGAGTCATGAATATATGGCAATGAAACTTTAAAAAAAAAAATCAGACCTTCAGAATATTGTTCTTTCAGGTTATACTGAAAGTCATACTTTTATTCTTGTAGTGCCCCCCTTTACTTTGACAATTCCTTTTGGAATCACTTTTGAGGCAGTAAAAGATCCTTTTGAATGTTTATAAGGGGAGCAAACTTCTACTGAGACCTATTCTGAGTTTAGGAAATAATCCAAAGGCATTTGTTTTCTGGTTTTATGAGTTAGAGGATCCAATTTGGGTAATGGATTTTGTGTTTTTTTTTAAAAAAAGGTGAGATTATAAGTAATTTCCAAATGTAGTTCCAATAGAAGCATAAGAATTGCTTTAAGTGCTGGCAGTAGACTTGTTCAGGTGAGTCTTTAAGCTTCCAAGGCCTTAATAAAGGTAAGAAGGGGGAACCCAGTGGAAAAAGTGCTGATGTAACCTGCCAGAACCGGGCTGAGCTGTAAATGGGAAATACTTATATCCTTTGTCCCCAAATGGATATGGCACAGGGAAAAGGTTCTCTAAGAGTCAGTCTGACACAGGGCACAGCATGTGAAGTCCTGGCACATTAGGAGACTACAGGTGTAAAACAGTGTGGCTGGAGCACAGGGCACGGTGAGAGGATGGGCCGCAGACACAGGAACTGGCAGGGAGGATGGACACAGGGTCTTCTGAAGAGGTCGTACATTCTTCTGATTGCAATGGAGAACAGTAGAAGCATTTTAAGTGCTCTGTGAATTGAAATTTATGAAGGTGATGTTGACTGAGGTTTAGTGGATGATGATGGTTAGGGAGAGAGTAGGGAATGAGTTCCCAGCCGAAAGATTATTTCAGTAACCTGAGTAAAATGAGGAGACTCTAACATTAGGACGTAGCAATGGGGATGGAGAAGAGATGCTAAGGATATAGCTGATGGGACGTAATGATCAGTTGGATTCAGGTGGGGTTGGGTCTAAGGATAACTCCAAGGCTTCTGGCTCAGGCATACAGGTAGATCCAGCACCATTAACCAGATTGGGAAAAGAGGGTCAGATCTTTTGGGAAAAGTGATTCAAATGGACATAGTTGAGGGTGGAGGGGGAAGTTTCTTCTTTTTCCCCTCTTGGACAGTAGAATCCCTGCTAAGTTCCATTCTGTATCCCAGATCAACTCTTTGATGGAATTTCCATCTCAGGAAAACATCTTTTTTCTGAAATTAAACTTGTCTTCTCTTACAGAAGTCCTGAAATAAGGCTTTTGACATGAGCAGAAAAGAGAGGCAATTCCAAAGAAAGACCCTTTTCCTAAAATTGAATTGTGCTTACTCTTTTCATTTCTTTATGGTGGTGAAACTTCATGACGATACTGGCCCACTTTGGAATCATCAGTAGCACAAAGAATATGACTGTAGCATTGCAATGTTTTATCTTACATATCCAGAACTGACTTCATGGGCAGGCAACATGGGCAGTCCTCCAGGACTCAGGCCCCACACTTAAAAAAATTTAAAATGTTCTGTAATCACCATCTTGAAATTCTTAATTTTGAACAAGGGGCCATCATTTTAATTTTGGACTGGGCTGCCAAATTATGTAGTGAGCCCTGTCTACACCTTTAGAAGTTAGACACATGTACTAATTCAGTACATAGTTACTTCTAAATGCCAGCCCCAGAGCTGGGTCCTGGAGATACCACAGTGAGCAAAGCAGATGTGATCCTACAAGGAGCTGATAGCCAATTGCTTTGGTTGCTCAAGCCTTTCAAGGGTTGGGGAAGGTGCATTATTTCTTTTTCTGAAGCAGAGGGAATACAAGTACATAGGGTAGTCTAACTACATTTTTACAAAGTTAACTTTGTTCTTTTAATTGTTCTAACAGGTGGGAGAATCTCCACAAGTGTCTTCCAGACTTCAGAATTTGAGACTGAATAATTTAATTCCCAGGCAACTTTTCAAGCCCACAGATAATCAAGAAACTTAGTTTTATTTCAAATTGCTCAGAGTAACTATTTTTTCTTTTGGAGACAAAATGAACATCGTAACATCAAAGTACCAAGATAAAAAAAGTTGCCCATAACTGGAGTTTTAAGGTATTTGTGTGTTAGCAAATGTTTTAAATCCATTTAATCAAAGAAAATATTAATGATTTCAACATATGTCATTGTGAGAACTGGTAGCACTGGACATAAGTGAAGAGATTAGATATTTTATATACATATATATTTTTATACAATTGTGTACATCAAGCCGGGTGCAGTGGCTCACGCCTGTAATCCCAGCACTTTGGGAGGCTGAGGCAGGCAGATCACCAGCGGCCAAGAGTTTGAGACCAGCCTGACCAACATGGTGAAACCCCATCACTACTAAAAATGCAAAAATTATCTGGGTATGGTAGCACACGCCTGTAGTCCCAGCTACTCGGGAGGTTGAGGCAGGATAATCGCTTGAACCTGGGAGGCGGAGGTTGTAGTGAGCTGAGATCGCACCACTGCACTCCAGCCTGGATGACAGAGCGAGACTTCATCTCAAAAAAAAAAAAAAAAAAAATTATGTGCATTAAAACATGTCGTATTTTTAGGATAATGCCTTCGTAACTTTGATGATCGTCATGTGTTATCTTTGCCAATGGGTTGAAGCAGTGGCAAAGAAAAGCTGTAACTGCATCTGTAGATATTATTGACATGCCTCTTAGGATGTTGGATTGTGGTCATTTTACAAGACTGCTGCTCACTCCATCACTGCCGCCTGGGGCCCAGCCTACCTGGGACTTTTCCTTGGAAATGCTTTCTGAGTTGGGAGCACATTATTTTGAATATGTTCCACTTAGGAATTTTTTTCTCTCTCAGAATGATTTGATTTTTAAATTTTTACCTATGTTAAATGGTAAAAGAAAAAGTCAAGAGGAAAAATGTATCTGTTAACCCATTTATGCGTAGTGTCCATTATTGGGACACTAAACATGTGAGAGCTATTTATATCCCACTGCTCAAGGTCATCGCCAATGTCCGATCGCAAAAATTCAGAAAGTTGCAACCTCAGGCATAAATGGTTAATAGTTTTATTGAGATATAATTCATATACATTTCCCCAGTTTAAGTATACAATTCAATGACTTTTAGTATATTCATCAAATTGGACAATTACCATTGTAATCAATTTTAGAACTTTTTTTTTTTTTTTAAATAATAGAGACGAGGTCTCACTATGTTTCCCAGGTTGGTCTCGAACTCCTGAGCTCAAATGATCCTCCCACCTTGGCCTCCCAAAGTGTTAGGATTACAAGTGTGAGCCAGCGTGCCCAACCTGGAACATTTTCATACCCCACAAAGAACCTCACACTCTGGCTGGGCGTGGTGGTTCATGCCTGTAATCCCAGCACTTTGGGAGGCCAAGGCGAGCAGATCACCTGAGGTCAGGAGTTTGAGACTGACCTGACCAACATGGAGAAACTCTGTCTCTACTAAAAATACAAAATTAGCCAGGCATGGTGGCACATGCCTGTAATCCCAGCTACTTGGGAGGCTGAGGCGGGAGAATCGCTTGAACCCAGGAGACGGAGGTTGCAGTGAGCTGAGATCATGCCTTTGCACTCCAGCCTGGACAATAAGAGCAAAACTCTGTCTCAAAAAAAAAAAAAAAAAAAAAAAAAAAAGAAACCTCACACTCCTTAGCAATAATTCCCCTGACTTCCCCCATCCCTAGGTAACCTGGTTTTCTTAGTCCCAATAGACTTGCCTATTGCGGACATGTGGTTCTTTGTTCCTGACTTATTTGACTAGCATGATGTTTTCAGACTCCATCCGTGTTGTACCAGTAATATGTCAGTGCTTCGTCTCTTTTATTGCCAAATAATATCCCAGTATATGGATAAAGGACATTGAATTTGTACATTCATCGGTTGATGGACATTTATTTGGGTTATTTCCTACTTTTTGGCTATTATGAAATGCTGCTATGAACATCTGTATGTAAATTTTTATGTGGACATCTGCTTTCACTTTTGGGTATATAACTGGGAGTAGAATTGATGGGTCATATGTTAATTCTATGTTTAACATTTTGAGGTGCTGCCAGACTTTTTCCAAACCAGCTGCACCAAATTATCTTCTCACCAGCAGTGTATGAGAGTTCCAGTTTCTCCCTATTCTCTCCAATGTTTATTATCATCTGACTTCTTGATTATAGCCATCCTAGTGGATATGAAGTAGTATTTCATTGTGGTTTTGATTTGCATTTTTCTTATGGCTAATGATGTTGAACAGCTTTCATGTGAGTATTGACCATTTGTATGTCCCCTAGAGAAACGTATATTCAGATCTTTTGCACACTTTTAAATTGGATATTTTTTCTTTTTATCACTGAAATTGTATTAGTGAGGGTTCTCCAGAGTTATGGAACCAATAGGATATATGTGGATATAAAAGGGACTTTATTAGTGTATTAGGTAGGGTACCCTAGAGGGCCACAACTAATAGGATATATATATATGTGTGTGTGGAGGCAGGGGGGTTTATTAAGTATTAACTTACATGATCACAAGGTCCCACAATAGGTTGTCTGCAAGCCTGAGGAGCAAGGAGAGCCAGTTGGAGTCTCAAAACTGAAGAACTTGGAGTTTGATATTTGAGGGCAGGAAGCATCCAGAACAGGAGAAAGATGTAGGTTGGGAGGCTAGGCCAGTCTCACCTTTTCATGTTTTTCTGTCTGCTTTATATTTGCTGGCAGCTGGTTAAATTGTGCCCACCAGATTAAGGGTGGGTCTGCCTTCCCCAGCCCACTGACTCAAATGTTAATCTCCTTTGGCAGCACCCTCACAGACACACCCAGGATCAACACTTTGCATCCTTCAATCCAATCAAGTTGACACTCAGTATTAACCATCACAATTAGAGAGAACTGGCTCACACGATTATAAAGCAAAGTCCCACGATAGGCCATCTGCAAGCTGGGGAAGGAGAGAAGCTAATAGCATGGCTCAGCCCAAGTCTGAAAGCCTCAAAACCAGGGACACTGACAGTGCAGCCTGCAGTCTGAGACCAAAGGCCCAGGAGACTCTGGGAAGCAATTGGTGCAAGTCCCAAAGTCCAAAGGTGGAAAAACCTGGAGTCTGGTGTCCAAGGGCAGGAGGAGAGGAAGTCAAGCATTCTGCACAGCACAGGAAGAGAGGGAGCAGACTCAGCAAGCACGCTGCTTATCTCCCTTCATCCACCTGCTGTGTTCTGGCATCACTGGCAGCCAACTGGATAGTGTCCAGCCACACTGAGGGTGGGTCTTCCTCTCCCAGTCCATTGACTCCAGTGTCAGTCTCCCTCAGCAACACCGTCACAGACACACCCGGGAACAATGCTTCATCAGCCATCCAGGTGTCTCTCAATCTAGTTGACGCCTAATATTAACCATCACAAAATGTAAGAATTCTTTATATTTTCAACATTTAAGTCCATTATCAGAAACATAATTAGCAAAAATTTCCTCCCATTCTGTGAATTTTATTTTAATTATCTGGATGGTATCTGATATGGTTTGGCTCTCTGTCGCCACCCAAATCTCATCTCAAATTGTAATCCCCATGTGTCGAGGAAGGGTCCTGGTGGGAGGTGATTGGATCATGGGGGTTTCTCCCATGCTGTTCTGGTGATGGTGAGTGAGTTCTCATGATAGCTGATGGTTTTAAAGTATGGCACTCCCCGCCCCCCACCCCTCTTCTCCTGCCACCTTGTAAAGAAGGTGCTTGCTTCTTCTTTACCTTTTGCCATGATTGTGGTTTCTGAGGCCTCCCCAGCCATGTGGAACTGTGAGTCAATTAAACCTCTTTTCTTTATAAATTACTCAGTCTCAGGTAGTTCTTTATAGCAGTGTAAAAACGGACTAATAAGTGTCCTTTGAGGTGCAAGTTTTAAATTCTGATGATGACCAGTGTATCTATTTTTGTTGTTGCTGCTGCTTGTGCTTTTGGTGTTATATCCAAGAAACTATTGCCTATCCAAAGTCATGATGATTTACTACAATTTTTTCTTCTAATAACTTACAAGTTTTGGCTCTTACACTTAGATCTTCGATTCACTTTTAGTTAATTTTTGTATATGGTGTGAGGTAGGGATCCCACTTTATTCTTTTGCATGTGACAATTCAATTGTTCAGCTCCATTTATTGAAGAGATTATTCTTTTTTTTTTTTTTTTTTTGAGACGGAGTCTCACTCTGTCGCCCAGGCTGGAGTGCAGTGGCGCGATCTCGGCTCACTGCAAGCTCCACGCCATTCTCCTGCCTCAGCCTCTCGAGTAGCTGGGACTACAGGCGCACACCACCATGCCCGACTAATTTTTTTTATTTTTAGTAGAGATGGGGTTTCACCGTGTTAGCCAGGATGGTCTTGATCTCCTGACCTCATGATCCACTTGCCTCAGATTCCCAAAGTGCTGGGATTACAGGCGTGAGCCACCATGCCAGACCCAATTTATGCATCTTTTTTCTTTTTCTTTTCTTTTTTTTTTGAGATGGAGTCTCACTGTGTCACCCAGGCTGGAGTGCAATGGTGCCATCTCAGCTCATTGCAACCTCCACCTCCTGGTTTCAAGCAATTCTCATGCCTCAGCCTCCCGAGTAGCAGGGATTACAGGCACCTTCCACCACACCAGGCTAATTGTTTGTATTTTTAGTAGAGATGGGGTTTCACCACGTTGGCCAGGCTGGTCTCAAACTCCTGACCTCAGATGATCCACCTACCTTGGCCTGCCAAAGTGCTGGGATTACAGGCGGGAGCCACTGCGCCTGGCCCATGTGTCTGTTCTAATGCCAGCACCATATTGTCTTTATTACTGTAGCTTTGTAGAAAGTTTTGAAATTAAGAAGTGTGAGTCCTTCAACTTTGTTTTCTTTTTCAAGTTTGTTTTGGCTGTTATGGGTCCCTACATTTCTGTAGGAATTTTAGGGTCTGCTTGTCAGTTTCTGCAAAGAAGCAAACTGGAATTTTGTTGAGGAGTGTGTTAAACCTACAGATTCGGGAACTATTGCCATTTTAACAGTATTAAGTCTTGTGATTCATGAACACAGATGTCTTTCCATTTGCTTGGGAAAGACAGGCTGGATTGGAGTGCAGTGGTGCAATCATTGCTCACTGCAGCCTCTACCTCTTAGGCTCAAGCAGTCCAACCTCCTCAACCACCCCACCTCAGTCACTCTTGTAGCTGGGACTACAGGCTTGCACCACTGCACTTGGCTAATTTTTGTATTTTTTGCAGAGATAGGGGTTCACCATGGTGCCCAGGCTGGTCTTGAACTGGACTCAGGCAATCTGCCCACCTCGACCTCCCAAAGTGCTGGGATTACAGGTGTGAGCCACCATGCTTGGTTCTTCTTTAATTCTTTGTAGTTTTCAGAGTATAAGTTTTGTATTTTTTTATTAAATTTACAATGCTTTTTGTTAAATTTATTTCAAAATATTTAATTTTTTTTTCCTGTTGTAAATGGAACTATTTTTTTAATTTATTTTGGTTCATTACGGCTACTACATAGAAATGCAATTGATTTTTATATATTGATCTTGTATCTTCCAACCTTGCTGAACTATTAGTTACAGTAGGTTTTTAGTGGATTCCTTAGGATTTTCTGTATAAGAGATCATATCATCTGCAAATAGAGATGCTTTTAGTTCTTCCTTTTTAATCTGTAGGCCTTTAATTTCATTTTTTTGCTAAATACCCTGGTTAGAGCCCCTAGTATATTGTTGAATAGAAGTGGCAAGAATGAATATCCTTGTCTTGTTCATCATATTAGGGAGAAAGCATTAAATCTTCCACCATTAACTGTGTTTGCTGTGGATCTTTCTTTTAAGTCCTTTATTGAGATGAAGAAATTCTCCTTTATTCCTAGGTTGTTGTTGTGAAGGGACATTGAATTTCCTCAAGTCCTTTCTCTATGTATTGAGACAATCATGTAGTTTTGTCCTTTATTGATGCAGTGTGGTAATTTTTGGATGTTAAATCAATCACGCATCCCTGGAGTAAATCTCACTTGGTCATAGTGTACAATCCTTTTATGTGCTGCTGGATTTGGCTTGCTGGTTTTTTGTTGGGGACTTTTGCATCGAAATTCATGACAGATATTAGTCTACAGTTTATTTTTCTTGTGATGACTTTGTTTGGTTTTGGTATCAGAGTAATAGTGACCACATAGAATGAGTTGTGAAGTGTCCCCTTGTCTTCTATTTTGGAAGAGTTTGTGAAGAATTGGTATTAACTCTTCTTTAAATTAATCTGGCCCTGGACTTTTCTTTGTGCGAAGTTTTTGTTTTGTTTTGTTTTGTTTTTGTTTTTTGAGACAGAGTTTCGCTCTTGTTGTCCAGGCTGGAGTGCAATGGCACGATCTCGGCTCACCACAACCTCCACCTCCCAGGTTCAAGCGATTCTTCTGCCTCAGTATCCCAAGTAGCTGGGATTACATGCATGCACTACCACGCCCAGCTAATTTTAATAGAGACAGGGTTTCTTCGTGTTGGTCAGGCTGGTCTCGAATCCCAGCCTCAGGTGATCCAGCTGCTTCGGCCTCCCAAAATGCTGGGATTACAGGCGTGAGCCACTGAGCCTGGTATGTGAAGTTTTAAAGCTACTGATTGAATCTCTTTACTTGTTATAGGTGTATTTAGCTTTTCTGTTTCTTCTTGAGTCAGTTTTGACAGTTTTTCTCTAGAAATTTGCTCATTTAATCTATGTTTTTTAATTTTCTGACATACAGTTTATCATAGTATTCCTTTATGGTTTTTTAAATTTCTGTAAGGCTGATAGTAAAGCCTCTGTTTCACTCCTGATTTTAGTCATTTGAGTCTCTTTTTCTCTTGGTTAACTAAAAGTTTATGAATTTTAATCTTGTTAAAGGACCAACTTTTGGTTTCATTGATTTTCTTTACTGTCTTTCTAGTCTCTATTTCATTAATTTTTTTTTTTTTTTGAGATGGAATCTCGCTCTGTCGCCCAGGCTGGAGTGCAGTGGCCGGATCTCAGCTCACTGCAAGCTCCGCCTCCCGGGTTTACGCCATTCTCCTGGCTCAGCCTCTTGAGTAGCTGGGACTACAGGCGCCCGCCACCTCGCCCGGTAGTTTTTTGTATTTTTTTAGTAGAGACGGGGTTTCACCGCGTTAGCCAGGATGGTCTCGATCTCCTGACCTCGTGATCCGCCTGTCTCGACCTCCCAAAGTGCTGGGATTACAGGCTTGAGCCACCGCGCCCTGCCTATTTCATTAATTTTAACTCTTGTCCTATTACTTTTAGGAGGGCCTCTTAAGGAGGTGTTGTATGCTGGCCTAAATTGAGGGTTGGTCAAAGTTCAAAAGCCTGGGGGAAGGAAGCTTAGTATCTTCTCCAGATCAGTGAGTACAAGCAATTCAGCTAATCATTTAAGAAGCAAAGAATGGTAATTTTCAGGGCAGTCTGTGTCTGATTTTGTTATAAGTAAACGGGGGAAGGGAGATGAACACCTGTGAGTCTTATCTAAGTCACCTGGGGAAGGATGGTTCTTTATAATAAGCCAGTTCCTGGAACATGCAGGCGATGGGCAGGGGCGTTACTACAACCTTATAGAAATAAAATTTCTTTAACTCTGGCTATATTTCAGGGTATAGGACTCAGGTAAAGCTTCACATTGTCAAGAAGAACTTGAAAATACCTTTTTTCCATAAAAACACAATGAAACTAATACTATGTAACTGAATATTCCAAAGCAGTAGTTCTTATATTATAAATGTACTATTGGCTAAAATACAAATAACTGACCTGATTCAAAATTCTCTCAGATTTCATTAAGATCCTTTTGTAGTTCCTAAGCCTGATGCATTGGTGTTCACACACACGTGTGAGATGTGCCTCCCTCAAACCTTGTTATGGTGCCGGCACATTACCGGTCATGAAAAAAAAATATTTGAGTGAAAGAGGATACTTCTAGTATCCTTTTTAAAATGTAAATTGGAAGCAAATAATGTTTCATCCCAGCATGTTAAAATTGCAAGGGTCATCTACCCCAGCTTACTATTTGCTGAACACCCATCAGTCACCAGTAGAACACACATTTCCAATGCTAAAGGTCTTTACTGCTTGGTGAAAACCACTTTGCAACACTAGTGTTGGAAATTACTTCCTTATATTAAGCTGAAATCTACCTCATTGGAACCTCTGCTCGTAAGTCCTGAGTCTCATATATTTCAGACCTTGTCTCTTCTGCCCCATCTGGCTACTTATCTCCAGTTTCTTCTGCCAGTCTTCCGGTGGCATAGCCCCAAACCCTTTCATTTCATAGTTTGTCACTGCCCTTTTTAAGAGGACTCAGGGTGCTCAGAACTTACTGGCTGACCCTAGCTCTTCCTTTGGCCTGGTCACTATATTTGAAAAGTGCTACCTGAAATCATGAGAGCTTTTTTGTTTTTAACAGCTATTTTCTATTGTTGATTCATTTTAGTTTTGGTTACAACTGAAATATCTTTCACATGAAATATAGCTTCTCATTTGCATTTATTCACAAAGCCTCTTCTAACTACACATTTCATTGGCTTCAGCATCACGCTTGATGCAGAAGTGAGGCGAGTGCAATAAAAATTTGAACAGTTGCTTAGATTTTTGCAATCATAGATTGTCAGTTGGGTCATAAGACTCTCGTGCTAGAAAATACTCTGCCTTTCAGAATGTAACCTGGGCACACTGAATGCAACTGTATAAAAATGAATGTGAATTTTTAAAGGTAGCATAATTAAAGTTTGTACATTTTAACAGTTTATGTAAATATATCTCATAGAATACATGTAATTTTCTCTGAGGTGGATGTTGTGATACTTGATCAATACTTGTCACCTACAGTAAATGTACCATTGGTTTTGGAGGTATTTCTGTGTGTGTTTTTAGCCCATTCTCATATATTTCACTCCTCATCTTCCGAATGATCCTGTGGTACAGACATGACCTTCAGTTTCAGGTAGAGACACTGATTCATGGTGAGTAAATGTCATACAAGAGCCTGGAGCCTGAAATGAAACCTGGACTGAATTTCAATGCCCAGGTTCCTACTCTTTAGTGGTGCTTCTCGGGTTGATAGGAAAACCTTTCACCTTTAGAAAATTATACAAAAATAAACATTGTGGCCAGATGCGGTGGCTCACGCCTGTAATCCCAACACTTTGGGAGGCCAAGGCAGGTGGATCACTTGAGGTCAGGAGTTTGAGACCATCCTGGCCAATGTGGTGAAACCCCATGTCTACTAAAAATACAAAAACTAGCCAGGTGTGGTGGTGGGCACCTGTAATCCCAGCTACTTGGGAAGCTGAGGTAGGAGAATCACTTGAGCCCAGGAGGCAGGGGTTGCAGTGAGCTGAGATTGTGCCACTGCACTCCAGCCTGGGCAACAGAGTGAAAATCCATCTCAAAACAAACAAAACAAATTGTGTAGGACTCAGGCTAGAACACTGAAATATATTCAAAACACCAATAATGCATGTCCTCTTTATTTGGCTTTTTAAAATCACGGTTTATTCCATTTGGTAGAGGGTTTTATTTTTTCCATACAAATATTTGAACAATTTTGAATTCCCCAAAACCATACATAGACGATAAATACCATGCTATTAAAGTATTAAATTTGTACAAAAATACTTTACAGTTTAATACTTGTTTGTTACAAATAAAAATACATATTTAAGTGACTCATGATCTTTTTTTCTTTTTTCTTAACATGATTCTGCTTTATACTTTCTTGCCCTGGCGGTTCTGAAATGTGATTGAAATAATATTTTTTTTTGCACAAAAAGAAAGGTGATTTTTATTTCCTTAAACAAAGGACACAGTGTTCGAATGCTTTGCCTAAGTGGTAGTTTGAATTATTGACCAAAATGAAAACGTTTGGAAAATAATTATTTCAATATGGAGAGTCTACCATCAATATACAGATCTAGTTTTTTATATTCACCAAATAACAGTTATTAGCGTAGCTATTCAAAATATCTGAACAAATGAAAACAGTTGCTGACAAACATTTAAAGCAACTGTCACAATTTATTGCTTTGAGGGATGGTAATAATTGGCAATGCATTTGTGAAAAATGTATTTACAATTTCGGTAAGTGGCATGGCTCAGAACAAAAGATAGCCCAGTGTCATTTTTAAGTACATGTGCTGTACACCCTCAATATTACCAGTTTTCAAAACATGTCAAGCAGTATGAGTTTGGTTTGCCTATCATTAAGATGAACCTCATTTTAATAGACTCTTCATTCTTTCTTAAGTTCTTAGTCTTGAATTTTAAAAATAAGATTATATAACTAATTCTCGTGTTTACTACACCCTCTAATTCATTATCAGAGATTTTCAGCTATTAAAAATGTGTCCTTAAAAAAAAAAACAGGTCACAAGACATATCCTGTTTGATAATTTGTTGCATAGGGAATAGCATACATCTTAGTTAAAATCATTCCTATACTTGGGCAAAACATTTACCACCACCTATTATGGTCTCCTACGTGCATCATTGCTGAAACATTTTAAGATAACTTAATTTTATACCTGTACCCCTCCCATTGTGGCAGTCCCAGCAGTTTACCAAACACTAGTTCCCCTAGTAGAGCCAGCCTATGAGAAGAAAAGCCTTGTTGGTCAAGTTCTTACATTAATGACTTCATAGTAAGAAACTGATTTCAAAGTGAATTAAGGAAATCATCATAGAGAATATTTTCAAACAGATGTTTCTCTTTTTAAAAAGTGATAGTAAGATGAACTTGTAAAAAATTTCCTCTGATGTTAATTGTAGAGTTGGGGGGACGGCCTATTTTTCTCTACCATTGGGCCTGGCAGGGCATTGCCCACCATGTACCATAGTGGTCACCAAAAAAGAAACCTCTTCAACTTGAAAAGGGAAGTGAACATGAGCCATGAGAGAGATTTAAAAGACCCCTGTGCTTGCAGTTAATGCCACGTGATTATCTGTGCTTCAAATGTCACAGAAATCTTAAAGGGATTTTTAGCACCATGTAGATATTGTCTTTTGTCCTGCTTTATAAAAAGCGTTGCTATAATGTATTAGTGGGTTCTCGTGTCTCCAAATTACCACCGTGGCTAGGCTGCTGGAAAAAAGCACTGTTCTGTTCACTCCAATCTCCTGGTAGACTCTGTTGTTCTACAGACTTCTGTGAAGCCAGTGGGTTTCTACTAATAACCAGGTCCAGCTTATTCCCGGATTCTGCTATGAGGGGCACAACAAGGCAGCAGTCAAAGTCTCTGGTTCGGACATGGTTCACCTGAAAGGTCAAGAAGAGCCATTTTGAATTATCATTGTAACCATAATTCCCAAAACCCAGAGGAACATTTCAGGTGCAACAAGTTGTTTGAAGTCATGAAGGTGCTAAAATGAGCACCATGAGGTCTATCCTTGCTCTGACTATGCTGTGACATGGCTACTGGCTCACTTGTCATTGTCTACCAGTAAATCGTAAGACTCTCAAGGGCAAGGAAGACATACACATCCTACCTATCCTCATGCCAAGCAGGTGGCCCCACCCACAGTGGGGGTGCTCCAAGTCCTGAATATTATCCCTAATTTACAGATGAGAAAAGCAAGGCACAGAGAGGTTAAGAGCTTTGCTTTAGATCAGTAGTTGTTAAGGGTTATAGGATGTAATCCCAGGCCAACTGGCTGATCTCAAAGCCTGTGCTCTGAATCACGATGCTGAACTACCTCTCTTACAAGTGAGCTCCACTAGGTGCAGTGGCTCACACCTGTCATCGCAGCACTTGAGGAGACCAAGATGGGAGGATCGCTTGATGCCAGGAGTTTGAGACCAGCCTGGGCAACATAGTGAGACCCTGTCTCTACTAAGAATAAGAATTTTTTTTTTAAAAAAATGAGCTTATTCCCTCTTCAGCTTATACATGCACCCATCTTCCATTTCTCCTTCTTCACCAACAAAAGTTTTTACAATCACCCACATGCCGGTTCTACTCCTTGACCTCCCATTCTCTCCTCAGTTTTTTCAGGTCCCCCCTGACACATGGTCATTCTGGCAAATGACCCCACTTGTCAAATCCAGGAATGTTCTGGAGTTCGCATCCTCCTTGGTGTTTAGCATTTGCCACTCCTGACAGCTCCTCACCCTTAAAACTCTCCTTCCTTGATTCTACAACCCCACTTTGTTTTGATCCTTTTACCATTTTAACTGCTTGCTTTCAGTCCTTTCCTGCCTTTATTTCTTCCTGTCCTTTACATTTGGTTATTGTGGCCAGGCACGGTGGCTCACGCCTATAATCCCAGTACTTTGGGAGGCTGAGGCGGGCAGATCCCCTGAGGTCAGGAGTTTGAGACCAGCCTGCCCAAAATGGTGAAACTCCATCTCTACTAAAAATACAAAATTAGCCAGGCATTGTGGTGGGTGCCTGTAATCCCAGCTACTCGGGAGCTGGCTGAGGAAGGAGAATTGCTTGAACCTGGAAGGCACAGGTTGCAGTGAGCCAAGATCACGCCATTGCACTCCAGCCTAGGTGACGAGAGAGAATCTCTGTCTCAAATAAATACATACATACATACATTTTGTTATTGTTAGAATACATCCTGGGTTCTCTTCTCTTCTTTGTTATAAAGCCACCAAGGGCAACTTGTCCTAAACCCCACACTTCAGTATCCTAAATCTTTAACTCTGGCTCTATCATCTCTCCTCACCAACAGATCCAAACCACCAAATGCTTCCCAGACTGCTCTATCACGATGTGCTGAAAATATTAAAGACTCATTAGTTCTGAAACAGGTGTGTTATCTTACCTACCCCTACCTGGTCTCCTTGCCTGTGATCTTCCCTTCCCTAACCCATCCCCGATACACCCACAATAATATTGTCTTGCCTTTCTATGTTACCAATTATATCATTATCCTGCTTAAGAAATTAATATGCCTTCAGCATAAAGTTCAAGAGCTTTAGCATCACATTCAAGGTCCTTTATAATCTGAATGTAGTCTACTTTTACTCAGCTTCCATGAGAGTACGCCTAGCTCTAATTTATGGATTAGGAAGACACTCATATAGAGGGTAAGTAACTTATCCATAGTTATTCATTCAGCAAATATTAGCATGTCTATGGAAAACAAAGTGTCCCCAAACTCCTAGGATAAGACTAATTGTTCTGTTGCCATAGTAAAAATCATCACCAGAATTGTCCAGAACTATCAAATTGATCAGTGACAACATGCTTCAGTGAACACATCTCTGAAAGCTAACCAATCCGTGGCAGCCTCCTGCTTTGAAAGTTAGCTGTTTGGTGACAGACTGTTTCCAGGTGAGTACACTGCTAAGACTGACTTCAAGCTGCTCCATTTTCCTGCAAAATGCCCTTCCCAAAAACTGCACATAAGCTCAGAAATCTGCTTTCCTAAATAAAACTCTACCTGACCACAATGTTACTATATTAAGTAAGCAAGGTTCAGCTTTTTGGTTTCAGATATTGTGAGAGATACTGAGATATCAAACACTATATAACGGTAAATGAGAGAATAAGGTATTATCCCTGTTCTCAAAAAGTTTACAATCTGCTGGGGAGTATATGCAAGGAAACAGGAAGGTGTTTTCATTTGTTTGTTTGTTTTTGTTTTTTTTTTGAGACTCGCTCTGCGCCCAGGCTGGAGTGCAGTGGCATGATCTCAGCTCACTGCAACCTCCAAACAGGCAGTTTTAATAATGTAAATTCTACCAAAAGAAAAAGCTGCTATTCTGTATAGGAGGGGCCCCTAGTCCAGACGTGAGGTAAAGGAGGTTGGGTGGTGTCTGGTGAAGTTGGGCTTTGAAGGGAAGTCCTCTAAACGAGTGATTGTCAATTTGGCTGCTCGTTGGAATCACTGGGGGAGGTGTAAAAACACACCGATGCTGTATCTCTCTCCTAGAGTCACTGGTTTAATTGGTCTGCCATTTGATCTGAACATTGGGATACATTCTCTAGGTGATTCCATTTTTTCAATCAAGGATGGGAATCACTGATCTATGTGAGACCAAAAAGTTGAGTCAGAGTGAGGTAGGTAAGGCCTAGGGATTAGAAGAGCATTCAGAGAAAGGGAAGCATATATAAGGCTCAGAGCCAATGCACTTCTATTCTGCTGCACAGTACTGAGCACTTTTATGTGACAGCATTGTTCTTGGAACTAAGAATAGAGTGGAGAGTAAAATCGCCACCTTCATGGAGTTACATTCTAGTGGGCAACACAGAATAAGCAAATAACTAGCATCATCTCTGGCTGTACTGCGAACCAATGAAGCACTGTGAAGAATGGAGAGGCAGGAAGGGCCCTTTTAAACAGAGAGGTTTAAGTGGCAGCATGTGAGCAGGGACCTGAAGTCAAGGAAGGAGCAGGGAAAGAACCTGTGCATGTTTAGCAGAGAAGTGCCACAAGCTCAGGGCACAGCAGGTGCAAAGGCCAGGAGGTGGCAGCATATACCATTCCTGAAACAAATCCAGCTGAAGCTAGAGAGTAAATGAAGAGGTTGGGCACAGTGGCTCACATCTATAATCCCAGCACTTTGGGAGGCCGAGGGGGGTGGATCACTTGAGGTCAGGAGTGCGAGACCAGCCTGGCCAACCTAGTGAAACACGGTCTCTACTAAAAATACAAAAATTAGCCATACATGGTGGCATGCACCTGTAATCCTAGCTACTTGGGAGGCTGAGGCAGGAGAATCACTTGAATGCAGGAGGTGGAGGTTGCAGTGAGTTGAGATCGTGCCACTGCACTCCAGCCTGAGAGACAGAGTGAGACTCTGTGTCTCAAAAAAAAAAAGGAAAAAAGATTGTAACTTTCCATCAACTTCGAAAGGTCTGTCATCAACCCTCCAATTAGTTAGCAAATTGCATTCTTGCTGGGTGTGGTGGAAGGCACCTGTAATCCCAGCTACTTGCGAGGCTGAGGCAGGAGGATGTCTTGAACCTGGGAGGTGGCGGTTGCAGTGAACTGAGATCACGCCACTCCACTCCAGTGACAGAGCGAGACTCTGTCTCATAAATGAATGAATGAATGAATGAATGAATGAATGAATGAATGAAGAGGTAAGACAAGATGCTGGCAAGGTAAGGAGAGGCCAAATCCCTGAGGCCTTGTAGGTCACGTAGAAGACGAGTGGTAGGAAGGACTAGACTGGGTGCCTGGAGTCGGATAACTATGTCATATTTATGGGACTACTGTGCGATGGTGGGAGGTGACCAGTGGTTGGGTGGAGTCTGAGAAATGAGCGTGAGACTGGGAAAGATGGCTCTGAGCTCAGTGCTGAAAAACCTGATAAGAAACCACAGAACTTTGGGGGCTGGGTTAGAATTTACCAGTGCTGAAAATTCTTTATTCAGCTGTTTGCTTCTACTGATTCCATAATCTTGATGACAAAGGCTGAAAGGGAAAAGAGCAAAGGGCCCCAAATATGCAGGAGGATGTAGAGGAAGCTCCTAGTGACAAATTACTTGCAAGGAATTAAAATTCCACGTGAGGTCTTACCTGTAAGAGCCTGTCATATGGCTTTAAGCCACCAAGATCTCCTGGCCCAGCTGGGCGAATATTTTTGACATACACTCCTTTCTCCAGCAAGCCATCTGCTACACTGAACCCAAAGTCCTCCATGTCAGAGTCCTTGTACAAGGTCACCTGAAGAGAGAGAAAGTGGGATGGGAATATTTAGCTGGGCTGGAGACTTTTCCTTCTGCAACTTCTTGATGATCGATCTTTTCACACGACTTTTAGTCACATCATGGATTTGTAATATCAGCATCAGTCAGCTCCCCGCACCAATCCTGCAGCTCTTTTTCCCACTCCAGGAATATCCTTGGACTTTATGAAGTCCCAACCAGAACTGAAAAACGAGGAGAAATGGAATGTCGGGGTCCTCCCTCCCTCCTTTGCAGTCGTCATCAGGCGGATACAGGAGAGAACTTCCCCAGGGCATGTTGACTTCTACTATTTTCCTGGGGCAAACCCTGGTCAGAGGAGCTGCCCGCAGCAGCCCTTTACAACTGCTGAGATGTCAGGGAATAAGCCAAAGGCCTTTCCTTCCTCCCCACTCCTGCCTAGTGCTCTGCTAAGCACAGTGCTCGGCGTATCCTCTCTTTGGGCAAGTACCATGAAGTTCATCCTTTTATTTGCTCTGGAACCCCCAATGAGCACCATCACAGAACACTATGTAAAAGACCTGAATGTGTTTCTATGACAACACCCTTGCTCTGTGCCTTGGCTTAACTCACTCCCTCAGCATTTGTCTAGGGTTTGATTTGGTAACTGAAGGCATCTACTCTGAGTGCTGCGGGCCCCCCGCCGCCCTGGGTCTCTCTGCTCCTGAGGCTAACTACAGCTGGTCAAAGCCTCACTCCTCCACCAGCCCTCACTCCTCCACCTGACCACCTGTGAGTGTTCGTCTGAGGCTAAAATAACTAATCATTTGTATATTCATCAAATATTTATTAAGCTCCTACCATATTGTAAGCACAGCATGGGGTGCCAGAAACAGCAGTGAACAAGAGGAAGAGGCACACACATGAATATGCAGCAGTCCCCAAGCTCTCACTGTGCTGGGCATTGCGCCCAGCAGCACACTCAGCACTTGATGCTCAGTTAACGCTTTGAGGGGGCCACGGGCTTTATCGAGTTGTGCCAGATGCCCTCCACAAAGACTTCAAGCAATGGTCAGGCTTAATTTTCTACTGTAATTATATATATATATACACACACACACATATATATATATTATATATATACACATATATATAATATATATATTTCTTTTTATCCAACTAAAGCATGAAAACATTATTGTAAAATAGTAAAAAACAAAAAAACAAAATCAGAGCTATACAGGGCAAATGTGAAGGTTAAAACTCTTAAAGCAAGGATCTTTGTTTCTATCCAGTGATTTTACTTCAGAGGGCTATGGCATTCTGAAGGCAATACAAAAGTGGCCAGTGTGTGGGTTTTTATTTTACTGGACAGAGAGCTAAAATATCAAGCTGATTGGGTCAATACTATTCACCAGGCAGTCCTAGTGGTTATTACCATATTAGAGGTGAGGAAATTAAGTTTCACTGGGGTTATGTAACCCACCCAAGGCCACAAAGGTAAGAATGGTGGGGACGTATCTGACAGACTCCAGACACCAAGTGCCTAATGGTTCCACTCTCCTGCCACTCAACATGCACCTCTCAGCCTCATCACTTTCAGCATCCTCCTGGACAGGAGCCACCCTCAGGAGCCAGTGAAAATGCAGTCTCAGACCCGCCCTAGACCGACTGAGAATCTGCAGAGCTGATGTTTCCTGAGACGACCCTCTTCGCAGGCTCATTCCATCACTGTGTGTGCATGTGAGTGTGTGTGTGTGTGCGCGCGCGCACATACTGGACACTATGCCTCAGGGACTGTTTTAGGGACTGAGAATATATTTCACAGGATAGAGTGAAAAAAAAAAGTAGAGCAGTGAGCAAAACACAACCTTTATGAGCACAGCCCAGTGAAGAAATCTGATTTAATCCTCATAATGATTCTGTAAGATGGGTAAGAGTCTTCATTTTAAGAGGTGACAGATATAAAGGTTTCTCAGTCTGCACTAAGTTATACAAGGATAGAGTAGTAAGCCCTATTTTACTACATAAAGGGTGTGTGGGGTTGTGTGTGTGTGTGTAGCCTAGTAACACCCAGCACCCCCGCACTGGCCCCACCACCCATCGCTCATCTAACATGCTCACTGGTGATGCTTGGGGAGAAGTAGGTTAGGTTCACACCATGTGGTTGAGAGCACCCCTACCTTCCAAAGCAATACTCACCAAGGGGAGAGGGGAAGACTTTGCTGGTGGCCTGGGCTCGGGTTTGGGGCAGATCCCCACTCCCCAGCTCCTTGAGGGGAGTAGGGGTCCTTTTTGCCCATGGATGTATCTCAAGCCCCTAAGGCAGCACCTGCCACATAATGGGGTTAGTATTTTGTCGGATAGAAAGGGCTTGTCCTGCAATTTATGAGGCTGAGGATCAGTCATGATGTCCTGTCCCTTTATGAGTCATTGCAGAGAAAGAGAGTGTGAACTAAGAGAGATTTAATTCTGGGGTTCCAGCCATCCCCTCACCCCTCACCCAAGGCCATGCTGGGAATCAGCAAAGCTGTCCCGTGACAGAGTAGCTAGGCAGGACAAAGCTCCAAAGTTGACACTGTGTGGCCATGAGAGGGAGGGCACTTCTGGTACCACGGCCAGGCCTGCCTACCTGTGGGCTGAGGAGACCCAGATTCCCAGACAGTGAAGAAGATAGGGGGAAGGTCCTCCAACAGGGGATGCTAGACTTCTTGCTAGTAAGGCCTGTGGGAGTTGAGTAAGCAGTTTAGAAAGCGAAGAGATATTACTGTCTCCACCAGTTTGTGGAGCAGATCATACACAGACAGGGAAATGAAAGTTCAAAGAGAAATAGCAACTTGCCCAGGATCAAACTGATGGCAACAGTGAATTGGCTCAAATCAAGGCTTCTGACGGCAAAGCTTAGATCTTGCCATGGCACAGTCTCTCCTTGCCTAGCACACAGTTGCTTAATAAATACTCATTGCAGAGAGGAATATTTAGGCTGCTCCACAATTATGTTTTTGCCTTAGGCCAGATAGGAGATTTCTGAAAATATTCTTGGTGAAAATTTCATACATATTCTAGAGTAGAGAGGTTGGAACACCCATCTATTCACCACTCAGATCCAACAACCATCAAGAGTTTGCCATGTTTCCTTCAGCTATCCTTCTCTTCTTCGGGGGAGTGTTTTCAAGCAAACACCAGTCTGCATGTCATTTCACTCCTACATACTTCAGTATACACCTCCAAAAAATATGATCACTTTCTTTCATAACCTCCACATCATCAATTTACTGGCAGCAGCAACTCTTCTTACCTGATAGCCACTATAATTTCCCCAATTGTCTCAAAAATGATTTTTTCATTTTATTTTATTTTTACTTTTTTGAGACAGGGTCTCACTTTGTCACCCAGGCGGGAGTGCAGTGGCGTGACCTCGGCTTACTGCAACTTGGCTCACTGCCTCCCGGGTTCAAGCACTTCTCCTGTCTCAGCCTCCTGAGTATCTGGGGTTACAGGCATGCGCCACCACACCTAGCTAATTTTTCTGTTTTTAGTAGAGACAGGGTTTCGCCATGTTGACCAGGCTAGTCTTGAACTCCTGAGCTCAAGTGATCTGCCTGCTTTGGCCTCCCAAAGTGCTAGGGTTACAGGTGTGAGCCACTGTGCCTGGCCTCAAAAAAATTTTTTTAAGTTGGCTTGCTTAAGTCAGAATCCCAACAAAGTTCATACACTACATCTGTGTTAAGTCTGTTAAATCTCCTCTTACCTGTGGCGGGTTCTTGTCCTTCCCCTTGTGCTGCTGATCTATTGCTGACACTGTGTCATTTGCTCTGTAGCATGTTCCTCTGTCTCCCTACATTTCTCTGAATGGAAGTTAATGCTAGATGCTTGATTTCAGTCAAGATTAGCTTTGTAGTAGGGGTGGGGGCAGGAACAATTCACAGGTGGCACAGTGCTTCCTATCACATCATGTCTAGTTGTCCTACTTTGGGTGGGTTCAGGTGATGACAGCCTCATTCCGCTATTGTAAGGGTTCTCATCAATCTTTAATCTAATGATTTTATTTATTGATCACTATCTGAATCAAAATTCTATTAGGGGTTGTAAAGCGATAATCTTTTTCTAATCCTATTAGTATCTTCTCTGTTTATTAGCTAAAATGATTTTGTAAAGGAGAATTCTCTTTCATCAATTAGTGCTGCCTTGTTACTCTGAAATACATCTTTTACAAGAAGGGCAGAATGAATGAATGCTAATTCTTTTCTTTCAATTTCAGAACAGGGAATTTGTTCACTAAATACTTTGAATGGTGGCCCAACGAGAATTTGTGTGTGGGGAAGCGGGGGATGGGATCAATATGAACCTATAAATTTTGATATATTCAATGCATTTTTTGTTTGTTTTTGTTTTGATACTGAGTCTCACTCTGTCGGCCAGGCTGGAGTGCAGTGGCATGATCTTGGTTCACTGAAACCTCCATCTCCCAGGTTCAAGCAATTCTCGTGCCTCGGCCTCCTGAGTAGCTGGGATTACAGGCGCCTGCCCCGACGCCCGGCTAATTTTTATATTTTTAGTAGAGATGGGGTTTCGCCATGTTGGCCAGACTGGTCTTGAACTCCTGATCTCAAGTGATCTGCACACCTTGGCCTTCCAAAAGTGCTGGAATTATAGGTGTGAGCCACTGTGCCTGGCCTATTCAATGCATTTCAATGAGTTGCATCATTATTCTTTTGGATGCTCAAATGTTCTCATCTTTGGCCACAGGAAGTCTTTCATGTTGACTCCTGTGTCCTTTTGATAGGATCCATTGGTTTTGGTCACTTCTTTACTTTCCGGCACAAAATATGACTCACCATGAATAGTTCCTATCTCCGATCTGGAATCAGCCATTCCTCCAAGGAGCCTTCACTGGAGGAAATATTGTTGATTTATATTCTATTCTAGTCCTTTTTTTTTTCTTTTTCTTTTTTTGAGACAGGGTCTTACTCTGTCACCCAGACTGGAATGCAGTGGCGCGATCTCGGCTCACTACAACCTCCACCTCCCAGGCTCAAGCGATGTCTCCTGATTCAGTCTCCCGAGTAGCTGGGATTACAGGCGCATGCCACTCCTGCCTGGCTAATTTTTATAGTTTTAGCAGAGACAGGGTTTTGCCATGTTAGCCAGGCTGGTCTTGAACTCCTGTCCTCAAATGACCTCCTGACCTCCTGCCAGGACCTCCTAAATTGCTGGGAGTACAGGCGTGAGCCACCGCACCTGGCCTATTCTAGTCCTTTTCCTTCTATCTCCACGCTGCTTTCTCAAAGGGATGAAGAGGAGGAATAGTGGGGGAAGGGAAAACATGAGAAGGAGGCTAGTAGTTATTAGGATTGGTAATAGACTGACATTCTTCGGACCCTGTTTACTACTGGGTGAAATCTCTTTGCCCGAGGTTCCTGCTTATGTCCCACTCTGACTTTATCTGCGGGATCTCTTGCCCTTTTGCCCCTTTTCTGTCTTTGTTCTTAGCCATGTTTTCTCCACATGGCAAGCAACACACCTGGGGCAGGGACCGTCACCACCATTCCTAGAGGGTGGGGCATCCTCCTTGCTATCTCCATTCCACTTGCAACTAGGTTCAGGGGTGCAGTCCTGCAGACTCTGTGCCTATGGCTGGTTGGTAAAGTGCATCAGCTTCTGTTCTGCAGGCCTAGCCATATCCTTGAGATGCACCCACATGTGAGGGTGCTAAATCTTAAGCTTTAAATGGGAGCGAGGAAACTCACTGTGGTCTTAGATCTGAGGCATGTTTTCCAACATAGTAAACCAGAATCCTTGCATTTGAGGAAACACTTGGTGTGAGACTGGAATAATAGTGAAGTTCGTCATGACTCTATTGGCCTGTGATTCTGGGTGTTTGCACCACAGGCCAGAACCCACAAGGGGCACGAGGAAGAGTGGCACCCAAAACTACCAACACCAACCAATGGTAGTACACTAACCAAAGCATTAGAGATGAGTGCCAACCACAGTTAGCAGAGTAGCTCATTAACTTCAAGGTCACAGTTATTGGCAAAGAGCCTTGGTTTTTCTGAGCCTCAGAGTTGAAGAGTTGATGGAAAACTCTTCAGGATAAGAGGCTAATAAATAGTTTAAATCTAAAAGTAATCTGTTTCTCCAGGGATATCTCCCAAGGTTAAAGGATACTGAATTTTAATAGCCAGCTCTATGGTTCTCCTGGAAATAGCCTAGTAATGGCAAATTAACAAAAATAAAATTATTTTAAAACTACATAAAAGATTCTAGAAATCAATAATTAACAAAAATAGGGAGCACGGGGGGCTGTTCTGACACCAGTAACAATGAATTGTGCCATACAGCCCTGTTTACCTGGAGTTTGATAGTGGTTACCTTGGATTTATTTCCTGTGCAAAAATAATTCTAAGGATTCTGAGGTGTAAGTTCATACTTCTCCCTACCCCTGAAAATGAATCTCTTATCCAGTTACTTTGTTACATATGATTGCTTTTGATCTTCCAACACCTCTGTGCAGCAAAATCATTGCCTTTCCACGAATGAGGATACTGAACCTTGAAAAAGTTGATGGACTGACTTGTCCAGCTAGAATGCAGAAGCACCAGGATTCAAGACTAGAATATCTGACCTCAATTGCTGTGTTCTTTCCACCAAATCATGATTTTTTTTTTTTTTTTGGACATGTAATCTCCTAGCTAGTCAGGCCCAACCAACTAAAGATGAATAATTAATCATATCCGCTGGGTTTCTTCTCATCAGAGCTCTTTGTGGCTTTCCAACAACATCTGCATAAAGTCCTGCTCCATGCTCCTACGGCTCACCATCCTGTCAGTTGGCTTTGCATTCTACCCTAGCTCATGTGAAGCAAAATTTTTCTCGTAGGGTCTGTCTTTTGTGCTGACTATAGGATGCCTCTGGGGAACCTGGACTATGAACACAGTTGCAAGGTTTTTCTGTTCTAAAAGAGCCAATGAGTTTCTTAGAACATAACACTCAGGGCTAGGATATAGTTCTACAAAGCTCAGTTCAATTTTAACTATTTGTCAGCATGTGCTGCAATTGCTTCGAACCCTCCTGAGAACAGAAGCTTTCACAGGAGGCCGGGTGGGTTCACCGTGATTCATATTCAGCCTTGTTTTATATTTCTAAGCAAGTCTACCGACATGTTTGAACAACATCCTGAAGGCCAAGATCAGAAACCCGATACTTACGTTTTCGATTTTGACACATGTGAAAGGCTTTAGCTGCAGAGCCAACTCGCCCCACTTGGCTTTGAAGGGCAATTGCATCTGCTCTCTGGAGCAAGTCATGGCAAGTGACAGCCATCCCAGAAGGAGTCCTCAAGCTCTGACAGCTCCCTATGGCTCACTCCCTTGTCCCAATGGCCTTAAGGACCAAACTGACACCTACTTCTCAGAGATAGTTTTCCTGTAAATCACCAGGCATTTTGGTTTACTTGTGACAGATACCACTGGGGTAGCCCCATTCCTTTAACTCTGACAATTTAAGTAATGTCAGTTTTGAGGACAATCCTACACTATCTATGGCGCTGGAAGAAAACGAAATAGAATACAGTCTTCCAAACTGGAAGCTTGCAGCCCAAGAAGAACAATCTCAGTTTATACCATTAGAAACTCAGGGGTTTGGAGAGGAATTGGGTCAGAAAGCAGCTGCTGCCCTCCTGTCTGGGGAGTCTCCTTAGCTGAGGAGAGAAAGGAACAGCTGCTCCAAATGCCACCTCCTGCTGCATTCTGGCAACAATGTGGCACCAAGAGCTGGAAAAAATGAGGGCTCAACAAGGAGAGAATCAGTAGCTGGGATTTTGGCTGTAAGTGTAAGCAAGCCAGGGGCTACCCTGGCCCTTGAGGAGCTGAGTCCCAACCAAAAAAGTCGCACAGTTTTTAAGATCTGTGGCAGATTTAGGTGCTGCCTTTCTCATTCATCCCAGAGCACCTTCACACATCTATTGGTTCACATAGTAACAAAAACAAAAGACCTAGATCATTCTCCAAATTCTCCAGGAGATAAACCAAGCCGCAAGTAAGCAGCTGGTCCCCTAGTTATTGCCAGCTCCACTGCTGGTCCTTTGCACTTGCCCCAGCCACCATCAAGCTGGCCGGCTGCGGCGGAGTCTGTGTTGTGGGTGTGTTTGCTCAGGCCTGCCTGCTGCCTGCTAACAGCACCCCTCTTGACTCAGCCTCTGTGTTCTAGCTCCCAGCTTGGCTCTGGCTTGGCCCGTCTCCAGCTTTTACCCTTTTTCCAATTCCCTCTGCAACAGATTGACCTCCGTTCCTCTCAGGCCCATGTGGGCCTCCTCGGCTCAGGACCCTCCTGCAGCTCTGGGTGGGTGGCACACCCTCCACCCGCCCTTGGGGCCTGTGGGGCTGAGGGCCAGGCACACTGTCATTCAGGAAGGATGACAAGTTGCAACTAACCAAACTCCCACTGCACTGAATGCTAACTGTCTTGATTTTCTTTCCCCACTGTAGAGACTGCTGATGCCTGACATTATGAAGAGCCTGGGACAAGGAAGTACCCCATCTGAGAGAGACAAAGATACATGCCCTGGGCTAGAGTGTTACCAATTTAATCTTTTTGCCCAGACTGGAGTCCAGTGGTGTGATCTCAGCTTACCACAACCTCCGCCTCCCGGGTTCAAGCAATTCTCCTGCCTCCGCTTCCTGACTGCCTCTGCTTCCTGAGTAGCTGGGATTATGGGCCTGCACCACCATGCCTGGCTAATTTTGTATTTTTAGTAGAGACGGGGTTTCTCCATGTTGGTCAGGTTGGTCTCCAACTCCTGACCTCAAGTGATCCACCCGCCTCAGCCTACCAAAATGCTGGGATTACAGGCGTGAGTCACCGCACCCAGCCTTCAATTTAATCTTTACTATATAGCCCTGCCTGACAAGTCATAGGGCAGAACAACAGTGCAGGAGGAGGACGATAGGACTGTTCTCCAAGAATCTGGGCATGAGGGAAATGGAGTGACCTTCAGAAAGTACACCGTCTATAAGTGAACATCCTACAGATTATACACAAACTTACAAGCTAGAAATAAACATGTTTGATCACAACAGAGATGGATAAGGATATCAGGGTGGGATGAATGGTCCCAGGCCAGAATCAGACTGAAGAGAAGCTATTAAGATTTCTGAAGAGAGGTGGTGTGGGTCCAGGACAGAAGCAATAAGATGTATGATCAAGCCCTGAGAAATAGGGCACACTAGACACTAGTGAGCCTGCCACAGGGGTGTCTGAGTCTAGGGGATGGCAATTCTCATTGTTTCTCTTGCTCAGAACTCAGACTCTGCAAAAGTGGATGGCAACTTGTAGAAAAGTGATAAGATACAAATTGAGTTCTGTCTGGTAGAGATGCAAAACATTTCTCCCCTCAGAAAAGATAACCTCAAAGGCTTTGATTTTATTTCCCGACAAGTTATTGGGCAGCTTTGATTCCAACTTAGAAACCTTATTCCAACATTTCTTTTCCCCACTGACTGATACACCATATATCATATATACATATGTCCCACTAACTTATATATATATACACACACATATATACATATATATGTACATAATATATATACATATATAATGTACATAATATATATACATATATGTACATAATATATATACATATATGTACATAATATATATACATATATGTACATAATATATATACATATATATGTATATAATATATATACATATATATATGTATATAATATATATACATAAAGTTTCTTTATCCCTCTTTTTTTTTTTTTTTGAGACAGGGTCTTGCTGTGTCGCCCAGGCTGGAGTGCAGTGGTGAGGTCGTGGCTCACTGCAGGCTTGACCTTTCAGGCTCAAGTGATCCTCCCACCTCAGCCTCCTTAGCTGGGACCACAGGTGCGTGCCACCACACCTGGCTTTTTCTTTTTTTAATTATTTTTTGTAGACAGAGGGTCTCACTATATTGCCCATGCTGGTGTTTAACTTGTGGGCTCAAGTGATCCTCCTGCCTCAGCCTCCCAAAGTACTGAGATTACAGGTGTGAGCCACTGTACCTGGCCTTCCTTATGCCTCTTTAAACAAGCTTTGCCATCCTGTTACCATTCCTCGCTAATGAGTTAAATAAACATTTTTTGATATGAGCCAGTTATTTACATAAGAATTGTGTTTTTTGGGAAATTCTGTCATTTGTGACAATGTAGATGAACCTAGAGGACATTATGTTAAATGAAAATGTTAAATGTTAAATGAAATAAGCCAGGCACAGAAAGACAAATACTGTATGATCTCGCCTATGTGTGGAATCTGAAAAAGTTGAACTCACAGAAGCAGAAAGTAGAATGGTGGTTACCAGAGGCTGGGGTAAAGAGGAGACATTGGTCAATGGGTACAAAGTTGGTTAGTTGGCAGGAATAAGTTCCAGTGATCCACTAAACTGCAAGTTGACTACAGTTAATAATAATGTATATTTCAAAATCACTAAAAGAGAAAATTTTAAATGTGATGGGCGTGGTGGCTCACCCCTATAATCCCAGCACTTTGGGAAGCCAAGGCAGGTGGATCATGAGGTCAGGAATTTGAGACCAACCAGTCTGAGACCAGGCTGGCCAACATGGTGGAACCTCATCTCCACTAAAAATACAAAAATTAGCTGGGCATGGTGGCACGCACCTGTAATCCTAGCTGCTTGGGAGGCTGAGGCAGGAGAATCGCTTGAACCCAGGAGGTGGAGGTTGCTGTGAGCCAAGATCGCACCACTGCACTCCAGCCTGGGTGACACAGCAAGACTCTGTCTTTAAAAAAAAAAAAAAGAAAAAAAAAAAAAGAAATGATAAATAGTTGAGGTGTGAAAGGAAAATAAAATTCAAATCTTAGGACCTCAAACTCACTAAGCCAAAGGAAACAGTGAAGCTGGGCACTGCGTCCCACAAACCTCCTTCCCATCTTGTTCCTACATAGATAGCTACATACCTTTCTCATATTTTGCCCACAAGGAAATTCCTGGTGGGCCCTGAGATCTTTAAAGCAGTTCAGTTGAATTTCACCCCGACAAAGTAAATTGACAGCTTATCTTCACAAATATGGGACAAAAGATGGAACTCAAAGTCATCCCTCTGCTCACCTGAGAAAAATGCATATCTGACTCCTCCCTACCTATACTCTATAATTATTTTATTTATGTAAAAATGCAGATTCGCTGAGCTCCAGATAAATGCATAATGAACCACTCCTTTCACATGAAAAATGAAATGAGGATGATCAGGGTTGGATGGCATTATTTATTCAGTGAAGCTAATCAAAAGGCTCAACAGAATGTAACTGCTTCCCTCTTTTATCTACCCTCTCCCTCTCTTTTTTTCTTTACTCTTTTTCCATTAAGTATTGAAGCCCACAGACCCTCTCTGGAAAAAGCACACATCGCAGATTTGTCCTGTGGTATGTGTCGCTTTTTCCCCAGGGTGTGTCCTTAACTTTGGCAAAGGAAATTAAAAATGACTGAGACTTGCCTCAGTCATTTTGTCTGACTTCCAGAGGTCATGAATATGCCAATAACTCATGTATAGATTCTACAGTGTACACATGTATCAAGATATCCCTTTGTACTCCATAAATGTATATAATTCTTATGCGTCTATTTAAAATAAAATAAAACTTCAATGATTATGGTTTTTGGGAGGGCATGGTGGCTCATGCCTGTAATCCCAGCACTTTGGGAGGCCAAGGCAGGCAGATCATCTGAGGTTGGGAGTTCGAGGCCAGTCTGGCCAACATGATGAAACCCCGTCTCTACTAAAAATACAAAAAATTAGCTGGGCATGGTGGTGCCTACCTGTAATCCCAGCTACTCAGGAGGCTGAGGCAGGAGAATTGCTTGAACCTGGGAGGCAGAGGTTGCAGTGAGCCAAGATTGTGCCACTGCACTCCAGCCTGGGCAACAGAGCCAGACTCCATCCCTCACCTTCCTCCCAAAAAAGATTACATTTTATACATTTAAAATGTGTGTCTTAACAGAATCATAGAGAAGGGAAGCTAATGGAAATGATACATTTTGAGGAAGGTCAGGACTGGATGCCATTATTTATTTAAAGCATACAAGCCCAACTCCAATCCTTGTCCCACAGTTCTGTGTTCCCCTGATAATGTTCTGTTTGCTGTCCCTGGTTCTACAGGGAGAGAATTTGCTGGTCAAACTGATAAGTGACTGGTTACTAGACACATATCCACTTCTTCTGGTATACAGAATGAGGATACAGAATGTCTAGGATGGCTTTATGGCAGTCATCTAGATCTTGCTGAAGTCTGGGATGCTGAAGAAATCTCATCGTCTGAGTTTCTGACCCTGTAAGGTTGAAGCAAGATGGAATGATGGTGACTTGGCCAGAAAAGAATGCTATATTGTGAAGTCTCCCTCTTCTGATAACAAGTGACCCTGCTCCCTCTTTGGTAAGTGAGGAAACTGTGGCTCATGGAAGTGGCATGGCTAATGCATGGCAAGCGAGGTCTGCCTGACTAGGAAGCCTATGTTCTCTCTAATTTATCATTCCTTGCCTGAAGAAAGAGAAGCAGATCTAGCAAAGTGTGGTAGACAAAAAAAAAAAAAAAAAAAAAAAAAAAAAAAGTTCATATATTCAGTGTGTTGCTTTTAGCTTCTAGTGATTTCCACAGTACACAATTCTACTCTAGCTATTTGGAGAAAGTTGAAGCCTGGCATGAGAATTCCTTTGATTTTGAGAGCTGACTCCAAATATTTTGTGAAGAAGCATGTGCAAGAATAAGATACATATTTCCATCCATATTTCCTCCAAGGGCTGAGCCTATTCCTGACTCAGAGAGATATTGCAAAAGAAGCTGGTATTATACACATTGGAAATGACACTCCTTCTAAGGAGCAAAACAACTTTATCATATCAATCAGAGCAAAGCTCCCCTCTTGGAAAACTAAAAAATGATCAAAATGCAAACTGGATTTGGAGGGGGGAAAAGGTGATGGTAGCAAAAGCAGCTGTCAAAAATAAAGAGGTTACTTGTGAATGACTGAAATGTCGAAGTGTCATGCCACCAGCAGCCACAAATAAAAGCAGATGCTGCAACCTTTTTAAAAAGCGTTTCTATAAAAAGAGTAAAATGGCTGCATACAATTAAGAAGTATAATTTTATTGAAAAGCATGAATGGCAAAGCAAAAGGAAATGTCAATATGATAGGGAGTATTGCTCTGTTACCCAGGCTTGAGTGCACTGGCTCAATCACAGCTCAATGAAGCCTCGACCTTCCAGGCTCAAGTGATTCTCTCGCCTCAGCGTCTCGAGTAGTTTAGATTACAGGTGCAAGCCACCATGCCCGGCTAATTTTTTCATTTTTTGTAGACATAGGGTCTTGCTACGTTGCCCAGGCTGGCCTCTAACTTGTGGGCTCAAGCGATCCTCTTGCATTGACCTTCCAAAGTATGGGGATTATAGGTGTGAGCCACTATGCCCAGCCTCAATATGAATTTTATAAAAGTCCAAATGCTCTGCATGTGGAGAACTTTCCATCTACAAAAAATCGTTCTGCCTTAAGGTGTGCAAAGAAGTGAGGCTAGAACTCATTTCAGAAACAGATTAAGTGGACACCAAAGAATATTTAAGCTTCAGAAGGGAAAGAAAGGTTATCAATGAACAGTAGCTGAGATCACAGGCCCCTTACCTGCGAAGAGAGAGAATCTGTGGTAAGCTGCAGTACAAACCAGAATTCATTTGAAAGATAAAATGCAGAAGCTCCAGGGCCTTAGATGCAGCCTCATTTCCTTTGTACCCTGCCACCCAGCTGTTGCCTATGATTTCACTGAAACAGTTATCACCTCCAGTTAGCAAAATCTAAGGGAGTGATTCTCAATTTCTATTCTGCAAAAGAATCCACTGAAAAGGTTGCTAAAATATAGATTCTTGGCCCACACTCCCCGAAAATGCTGATGCGTTAAGTCTGTGCTGGGCTTAGGAACCCTTATTTTAACAGGCATCCCATGGAAAAGGTCATCGGGGTTCACACTCCAAACTACTGTCTAAGGCTTTAATCCTCAGACTATTGGTTAAGACCTACTAATAAGTCTTGAAGTCAGCTTAGTGAGATTAGCATTTGAAAAGAAACAGAAGAAAAAACAGAAAAATGTCAGTGTATACTGTGCAATTTTTAGATTCATTCACATATATGAATGTGGGTATACATGTGCAGTGAATTGTGAGGTACAATATATTTCAGACTGTGCATCCCAGCTGAGAAAGTTGGAGAAACAGTGGCCTAAAAGGACATGAAGATCACTTCCCTGTGACCCATTTATCATTTTCTCTATCCCCACACTGAGTTCCAAATCACTCCAGCTCCACTTCCCTCCCATGTCTACAAAAAGGACATAAGACTGTGTTTCTTTGTTCTCCAGTGTCAGGCATGACAACCGGCTTTTCGGCTTCAGGAATGAATATGGACAACTTGAAGGAAGGCTTGCCAAGACCCCAGTGGAGCCTCAGATGTAGCAGATGATGAGAAGTGAGTGAAAACCATTTAGATTCCGACCTGGGGATCTTCCAAAAGTCTGGAGGAAGAGAAGTGGCAGGAAGGAAAGGGTAGAAAATGAGGGGCAAACTCTGGAGAGTAGCTTGAGACCTCAGAAGCTGGAAGGTGAGCCAATGCATTATTCTTTCCGTATGGAGATGATGTTAGTAACCCACCTGCAGGAGCTGGAGTGTTTTTAGCTATTTTTCCTCCCAGCAATGGCACAGATCCTTTTCCATTCATTCATATTATCTTGATCCAACTTATAGTGAAAATAATAAGGTTTCACAGGTGCTGGTCTAGATATGAACAGGCTCACCACTTGTTCTCCTGCATACAGCCTAACCATGTGAGAAAGAGCCACCAGAAAGACAGCACCAGGAAAATAATGCCAAGCATGTTTAGCCCGGTGTGCTATTCATCTCTCCCAGCTTCTCCACTCTGGTCTTTCCAGCCCCTTGGGAATTCCTCCACTAGGTCCATTTGGAAAAGAGTACCAAGGACGCTCAGGGGACTGAAAACCAGCTGTGCACTGTGGCTTGGGTTATCTTCAATTTGAGGAAGCTGTTTTTCTCATTCCCTAGCTCCCTTCTCCATGCCACCACCACAAAAGAGTACCTTTTCCTAATGTTCACAAAGGTTTAATATAGGCTAGCAGTACCCCAGGGGAAGAGAGCTCCATTCCTTTAACAAGTCACTGTGCCTTTTCATGACATCAGGTAGTCTTTCGGTGTTCAAAAGACACCCACATTCAACACACATGCAATCACCACTCTTTGCTCTAAGTAGCTTTTGTAATGACCATATCTCCGCTCCAGCCCTTCAAAACTGGAGGGTGTGCCTACTAACAAACATCCTGGATGGCCTATCAGAGTAAGTGAAGTCCTTAAAAAAGAATAGAAACCCAAGATGTGAGCATAAATCACTCCAATAATTCCATAGTATCTGGCCACAGGCATCTCAGCTACATCTTCACTTAACTAGGTCATTTTAGGGGGCTTGCAGTGTCTAGGACACCACTTATTTTTTAGAGTCTTATTTTGTTGGGGATCAATTCAGAAAAAAAAGTGAAGCTTCATGGGATATGTACACATTGTCACCATTTAGAGAAAATGACAGAAGTGAAGGAAAAAAGAAGCATCCTACTTATAAGGTCAATTTGGCTCATGCGTGTCTGTGATCTCAGGGTCTCACAGTTCACACACTGCCACACAAATGTTCCAACCAGTCCATCCACAGCCACTCATTATGCCAGTAAGTGGATGATACTTTTTTTTATTTTTTATATATTTTTTAGCAGAGCCATTTTAAACCTCGGCTATAACAACACTTGCACATCCAATTCATTGTCATTATCTTTGCTAAATGCTTTCAGTGAAGGAGGGATGAGAAAACAGGTCTTTTGTATTCCTGGGCTATCAATAATCTTCTTCCTTGGAGGTGAATGTTTCACTCCAAAGGAAAAAAATGACTCTATTTTATACTTGCTATTTGTCTATCCTGTATAAGTGAGGACTGAAAATGTGAAGTATATAGCACTTGCTAGGCACTCAGTACATGTTGATATGGATTCTCTTTGGGGTGAAGGAAGGTGGGTTATCAAGCAGGCTCCTGTTTCTCTGGGGAACAGAACTGTACAGAAGAGGGGAAGGCAGTGTTCACAGGTACCTGAGGGAACCCGCAGGTACCAGCCCTCTTCTTGGTACAGCAGACTTAGGACTGAATATGTGGCTTCTGCAATTTAATCACCATTGGACTTCCTACAGCCTAATGGTGTATGTCAATTAGTATATTAGGATATGTAACTTACCAATCAGACACATCAATTTAGGGTAACTGGATAAACAAGCTAACTTGTGGCTGAGGCCTAAACCTGGGTCATCATCCTAACATGTCAGAAATGTCTTTGTTTTTTCTCTTAGTCTGTAATTCCTCCTAACACACAAGCTTCCAATTCTAGGCTCTGGTCGTGTTAGACTATTTGCATCCCCTCTCTCAATGAACCACAGTCTTTGACACCCCTTTGCACCTGCTTTTCTCTGTACTTGGAATGCCCACCCATCCTTTACCTTCCTCTGCATAGTCAACACCTACTTCTAGGAAGTCTTTTCTGTCCATTGATAGTGGGTTAGGGCCCACCCTCAAGGCTGCCCAGGCTTGCCTCTGTCATTGGACTGATGCCATTATCATCCCTCTGTTTCCCAAGCAGTCTCCTCACTAGACTCTGTACTCCCTGGGGATTTGTAATACATTCTTTGAGTGAATGAATGCACAGGATGGGTATTAAATGAATGGAAGAGTGAGTGGTGAAAGAATGAACCCAGGATTGGAACACAAAGTTCAGAACCCAACTTCCCATACTACCCGTTCTCTCACAATATCCTTGTCAATTGCAAAACAAATAGCTAGGTTTAATAAGGTGGCTAGGGAAATTGAGGTCTTTAGAGGAAAAAAGCGAGTAGCTAGCCTATTGCCTCCTCTGAATCACATTTATTTGCTCTTCTGGATAAGATAACGAATATCTAGCTAATAGATTATTAACCACAAAATATGTCTTGGTTCTCAAGAAAGATGGCATGAGATTGTTACCATTTTATACATCCTTATATATTAACAAAAAATAAAGCACTCACTCTAGAAAAGAACACTAGATCTCCACTGCTCTCCTTGGCCCAGGGTTCCACAAACACTGTTACTTACATATACCTTGGTTAACCTTGCCAGCAAATCTTGAATTCAACTTTGTGTGCAAGAGTGGGTTTTCTTCCATGTAGCAAAGTGAGGCAACTATCACAGTCAGAGACAGAACATAACTAGGGCTTGCCTTATCCTGGACCAAGACCATCTAACACATCTTGGAGAGATCTCCATGTCTCCTGAACAATATAACTATCTACTGTAAGTCTGTAATGAAAGATTAAACCTCCTTACATTGAACCTGAACCCCCTTTTCTGTGAAGCTATGAGTGTATGACATTTAGAAAATTCTCTCCCCTTCCAATGAGACTGGAACAATAGACTAATTATGCAAGCTCCGTGTGACACTGGAGCCTCAAATTTTTGTAAGAAGATTCTGGCCATAAATAATTTTTTTTTGGGGGGGGGGGGGGAACAGAGTGTTGCTCTGTCACCGAGGCTGCAGTGCAGTGGCACAATCTTGGCTCCCTGCAACCTCCGCCTCCCGGGTTCAAGTGATTCTCCTGCCTCAGCCTTCCAAGTAGCTGGGATTACAGGTGCCTGCCATCACGCCTGGCTAATTTTTGTATTTTTAGTAGAGACGGGGTTTCACCATGTTGGCCAAGCTGGTGTTGAACTCCTGACCTCAAGTGATCTGCCTGCCTCGGCCTCCCAAAGTGCTGGGATTATAGGTGTGTGCCACCACACCCAGACATCATAAATACATTTTTGATAAATACATTTTTTGAAAGCCAATTTTCCCTGCTTTTCAGGATAACCTCCCAGGGATTGTATTTTGAGAACAAAGTCTCTGAATATCTGTCATTAAGCTTCTTTGCTTGGCTGAGCCGACAGGAGGATACCATTGCCATGCTTACATCCAGGCATACATGCTATGGAGAATGGCTGCCAAATATGACCCTAAGGGAAAGAAGAGAAAGCTTACTGACCTTGTGCAGCTCCACAGGAGTTGGAGACATGATCTCCTTTATTTCTTGTTTCATTTTTCTCAGGGTTACTGACTTCCTACCCACATCTGAAGGCAGGGTGTTGCTCCGAGTTGTTTGGCTGTAGTGTGGCCGCGAGCTGCTGCGCTCCTGGAAGCTGGCCTGTCGCCCCAGCTGACTGCGAGGTGTTGGAGCCTCATGATTCAAACTCATCGTGCTCCCCGACATGATTGTTGCCTGTGGCATTGACAATTTTTAGAAACAGTTAAGCCATGGACTAAGGAAAGGGTTTGGTGCCCAACAGTAAGCACATTTATCCTTCTGCGAGGTAAAAATACAGTCTCTTCAGGGCAAAACCAAAGGCTGGAGAATGGATGTACTAATGGAACTATGAAAGTCTGGAAAATGCTTTGCAAGTGACATTTATAATGCACGTCTCAAATCCAATTTAAGTACTTAAGCCGTTGAGTTTATTTAATCAAATACCACCCCTGGCAGTTTTGAGGCAAATTGAAATGCTCTAACATTTGCTTACTGTAAACTACATTTTAAGCATTAACTTTCCACTGAGTGGGTTCTAACAGATGGGATTCATGAGGCCACCTTGAATATATCTTACAGAAATGAACCAAGAACTTCTCAATGGACACCAGGCTGCCTGTACTTGCAATGCTGCCTCTATCTCCAACGGCAGCTAACAATGGGTTGGAATGGGATGACTGATATAAAGGCAAGGGGTTCTTCCCAGGCGTCTGTCTAGCACTGAATATTGTCTTTCCTGTGGCCAAGTGGCCTGTCCCCAAAGTTTGTAGACCAGCTAAGTCTCCATATTATTTGGTACAGATTAAATGTTTCTTAGAAATACCCTTTGTATAAGATCCTCAGAGAATCTTTTCATTTTTTATCATTTATTATGTTCTTATATTCAACTTTTTGCTCACAAGCAGTAGGACTTGAATTGGATGTTACCAGTGAATTGGGAAGTTTGTTTGGTTTCAAATATGTTCTTCCCTGAATACTTCACAAGCAATGACAAGATTAGATACCAAAGATGAACAAGGCTCAGAACTGGGGGAAAAAAAAAAAAAAAAGGATTTGAAACCAATATCAAGTAGTGGATATTCATTTCTCATGGTCGGAGAATGCTAAAATTCTGAAAACATGCCCGTAGCCAGCTCTGTACTCCTGGGTGTAATGGTATAAAGGTAAACTAGCATTGATAAATCTGCCTGAAACCACGCGGACAGAAAACAAGTTCCATTTGCCACGTGATTTAGTTGTTTATGTTAATACTGATGCTAAAAGTAACAGAAGCTTAACTCGTTGAGTCTTTTGAATGTAGTCACTCATTTAAGCCTCACAACAACTCTATGGGGTAGGTACTATTACTTCTCTCAATTTATTTATTTATTTATTTTCTTTTTTGAGACAGACTCTCACTCTGTCACCCAGGCTGGGGTGCAGTGGTGTGATCCTGGCTCACTGTAGCCTCTGCCTTCTTTGTTCAAGCAATTCTTGTGCCACAGCCTCCCAAGTAGCTGGTACTACAGGCAAGGACCACCATGCTCGGCTAATTTTTGTATTTTTAGTAGAGATGGATTTCACCATGTTGGCCAGGCTGGTCTGGAACTGCTGGTCTCAAGTGACCTACCCAACTTAGCCTCCCAAAGTGCTGGGATTACAGGTGTGAGTCACCACACCTGGCCATTCCTCCCAACTTATAGGTAAGCAACTGAGGCACAAAGAGGCTGACTCACCCAAGCTCACATTGGTAGTAAATGAGCCGAGGGCACTTTATAAAACTATTGATCATAAGGGAATACTGCAAAGTGAGTCGAGTTTTCATCTGTCACGTCTCTAAGATTTCATGATTCTCAAATTCACCTGGTGTTCAGCTATACACACACTATTAACAAGATCTTTGAACAACAGCCAAGTGTTGGCACACATGTGCATATATCTAACAACTTTGTTGAAAAAGAAATGAAACAAGTAGACCATTCACATCTTGGCTAGATCAGTTATCATACTGATAATTTTGAAAAAGAAAATTATAACTGTAAAAACACTTGCTGATCACTGAACATTAACATGTGCTAAGTCCCATACAGATTGTATGTAGAATATCATGTAATACATAAGTAACCCTACACAATAGATATTAAAATTACCATACATCCTCATTTCAGTAAAGGAAAGAGATGCATGGACAAGTTAAGCAACTTGCCCAAGAGCCAGGGCATGGAGCTCTAGCATTCTGACTCCAGAACTCTCGTTCTTGACTGTTCGGTGCTTCTCGGTGAAATGTTAGGTTGAACCATATAAAACTTCCTTTTTAGTAAGTAGAAAGATGCCTAGCATTTAAAAACAAGTGTGGGCTGTTTATATAACAGTTTATTTCAGACAAATACCCTTTTTAAGTTGATTGAAACCTTTCTTTACTGGCTTCATTGGTGTCATGGGATATTCTTTATTTTATGGCACTTACTCATGTATATTTTATTTTATTTTATTATTTATTTATTTATTTATTTTTAAACAGAGTCTCACTCTGTCGCCAGGCTGAAGTTCAGTGGTGCGATCCCAGCTCACTGCAACCTCTGCCTCCCGGGTTCAAGCGATTCTCTTGCCTCAGCCTCCCAAGTAGCTGGGATCACATGTACTTGTCACCAAGCCTGGCTAATTTTTGTATTTTTAGTAGATATGAGGTTTCTCCACATTGGCCAGGCTGATCTCAAACTCCTGACCTCAGGTGATCCGCCTGCCTCAACCTCCCAAAGTGCTGGGATTACCGGCCTGAGGCACCGTGCCCGCCCCATTTCTGTGTTTAATCTAGTATATCTGACAGTGCTCAGTGGTTATTTTCTTGCCATGCTGACCCTCCATTTATTATTTTTACCTACTTAGACTAGTTGTTTGCTTTGTTAACATCTGTTTTTAAATATTCATTTTTCATGAGAATGACAGGACATGTGTTGGAAGTAAAACACTTAATCACTACATCTGGGAGACCACAGTTTTGCTTTGATGAATCTTAGCTGCCATAGAAGAAATTACAAATTGATTTAGAAAAGGTTCTGATGGAAGAAATAAGATACTATCACTAATTCTTTGGTTCGCATTTCCAAGTAAGTATGTGAGTCTGTATAGTAATCAAAATTTGATTACTTTGTTTAAAATGAATGTTAGGTAGCATCTAAGAAGGAACATAAAAGGTAAAACAAATATAAAAACTAAAATAAAAAGCTAAAAAAACAATTATTTTTAATTACCTAGGATTTGCTTTGGTCTCAAGAGTATGTATTACCTGTTTTCATTTGCCGTAATTCATAATTGCATATTATCCCTAAGGCAACCTAGAGTTCTCTATCTGACATTTAGTTAAATCTTCTTCCTATATTATGCTAAACACAAAATAGTTAAAGCAGTGTTCATTAATCAAGAAAGGGCAAAAATACTAATAGTTAATTTTTACTGAATACTTTGTTGAATACTTGTTTAGTGCCACATAATTATTAGCTCATTATAATTTCCATCTTTTATAGAAGAAATATCTGATAAGAGAGGTTAAAAACTTGTCCAAAGACTCATTCAAATTTCTCTCCTTTGTTAAAGCTATACATTTTTCAATGCTAAAGTTGAACCTAAATTATTGCTAGCTATAGGGAAAATGATTAGTAAACTAATTTTCATTTCCATTTCAATTGTAATCATCTTTCATCTTAGCTAACCTTCTACATTTATTAGTATTATAGTGTGCTTTAACTTTTAATGCTGGATGTGAATTTAATATGCAAGAATCTAGCTCTAATATTTTTTGCATTTCCAATCAAGGGAATGGGGTTCATTTAAACCAATAAATAAATATGCTTTGTGATAATAGTCTAAATATAACTAATTTATGACTTTGCCAATCATTCATCCTAGTTGAGGATTTAATTTCCCTTTGGCTTATAAATTCAACTCATTTGCTTTCTGCATTAATAATGTCAAGGGCCACACCTGTCTGGAGCTATGTTACAGCAAAGTCATAGGCTGTGGCAACATAAAGTCTACTCTTGCTGATGGATGTTGTTTTCATCAGATAACTCAATTTCTGGGTGAAAACAGAACCTCATTGTATTACTTTTTACATCATTTTATTTTTGCCTAATGTAAAACAAGCTGTTAGAAAAACAACTTTTTTCTTCAAAAGGGAAGTATCAAAATGCACAAGGAAAAAGCAGCATGAGCCAAAACGTGCTTTCAAAAGCAGGGCTATGTTCAAGAATTGTGAATTGTGCTCATTATTCAGTTTGGACTACTTTTCTTCATCATTCTACATGCAGAAGGTGGTACAGGTTTAAATAAGCCGGCCAATACTTAAGCATTCTGTTCTTTTTGAAAGTTGTGTAAAAAGGAATCACTGCTAACATCTTACTTCATTTAGACTTTACAGGATTATCCATGTCCAGAACCTTTAACTGTGCTCTGAAGCTGCAGTTCATGCCAGGTAATACCATGACGTTTACAAGTTCAAACTAGTATTTTTCTTCATAATTCTCTTTGCAGATTCACAGACATTAGAATCACATAAAATATCCACACATGCAATTGAGAAGCAAAATAATATAAAGATGAGTAATCATTTTAGAATTGCAAGAGTTTCACCCCATTATGCCATTCACATTCCTTATGGTGACTTGGGGACCTCATAAGACATCAAAATAAAAATGAGACTTTTGCCACTTTATTTTTTACAGCTCAGAAAATTTAAAAGAACATAAAAGGAAACAGTCCAGGACTTCCCAGACTAAAGTGTGAATACCATCAGCGAATTCATGGCTTTGATTAAAGAACTCACCAGGAGTTCAGCCATTACATTCCATCTCATTCTTCCTTGAATTCACACTAAGTTAATACAGATGGAATCAGGATTTGCAATTAACAGCAACGTACTATGTAATATTTTTGCTGCTTATCAAATAGACTGGCCTTTTTCACCAGCTGCATTGTCATCTACTTTAAGGACAAAACAAAGTAAAATAAAATTTCCTCTTATGTTCCTCTTAGCAATCAAATTAATTTCTATACCAGGTACAAATGAAAACATGCCAAAGAAACCTTTCTAAAGCAACTAAGAGAATGGGATGCGCCGCTGCTGGGAGACTTAGCTCGCTTTTTAGCGATTTGGTGGGAAACAGATACAGTCAGGGTTAGCAGGGAGCAATGGCAGAAGCCACAAGTCAGTAAGCTTGAGGGGTGGAGATGGGGAAATAAATACTTTTGACTGCATTGTATAAAATCAAATTGCTGTCCAGAGGGCAAGGGGGTAGGGAAGGCAGCTTCACAAGCAAAAATATAAACATAAAGGGTAGCTACCAAGAGAGTCATGTTTCTCAAAGACACACGCCTGTCAGCTTTCTCCTGTGGAAAGGGTTAAAGCTTTTAAATGAACTGGTGTGAGAAATGCAAACTTAAAAGGACCAAAAAAAATGAATGTAGAAACAATAAAAGTAAGTAGCAGGACTGAGGCTACCTCCAGTTCTCTCAGAATTCCTGACTGTCCGCAGGTCTCCAAATCCTCCAGCGCTTGAGACCAGAAGTTCTCCTCTTGTTCTGTCTCTGCACTATCGGCAGCCCCTGCAAAACTGTTGTCAAGAAACACAGGCTGGGTTAGGACCTTGCCAGACATTTTTTTTTTTTTTTTTTTTTTTTTTTGAGACAGAGTCTTGCTCTATAGCCCAGGCTGGAGTGCAGTGGCACAATCTCAGCTCACTAAAAGCTCCACCTCCCGGGTTCACACCATTCTCCTGCCTCAGCCTCCCGAGTAGCTGGGACTACAGGTGCCTGCCACCACGCCCAGCCTTTTTTTTTTTTTATTTTTTATTTTTAGTAGAGATGGGGTTTCACCATTTTAGACAGGATGGTCTTGATCTCCTGACCTCGTGATCCGCCTGTCTCGGCCTCCCAAAGTGCTAGGATTACAGGCATGAGCCACCGCACCCGGCTTTTTTTTTTTGTATCCAAAATATCTCTCCTTCATCTCACACAAAATACAGACAGACAGACATTTTGGATGAGGCTTTCTTTCACCTGTGCCTTCCAAGTATATGAGCTTCAGCAGAGGAACGCTTTAGGAAATGCAGTGTTGTGAAGATGGAAAGTATGGTCCATGGTCTTACTATCAGATTTCAGACTATTTGTGGCTGCTGCTAAATGGGCTGCAGCCACATGATGACCCTATTGGAATGGGATGGAATGCTGGAAATGTATTTCAGCTGCTTATCTACAAGGAAAGAGAAATCAAAATTTTCTCTAAGAGAGAAACATGTGTTTTTCCCACTTATTTAAAGATCACTATAAGTAAACCAAATGCTATCACTTTTTATAAATTTCCTTAAAATGTTTTGGTAAGGAACAAAATGGTAAAATATACTTTGCTGAAAAGATGGATCCATGAGGTATCTTAAAAAAAAATGTAACTTAATGTGAAACTAACTTTTAAAAGAAAGGAGAGGGGCACAGTGCAGTGGCTCACGCCTGTAATCCCAGCACTTTGGGAAGCCTAGGTGGGCAGATTACTTGAGGTCAGGAGACCAGCCTGGCCAACATGGGGAAACCTCGTCTCTACTAAAAATAACTAAAAACATAAAAATTATCTGGCGTGGTGGCAGGCGCCTGTAGTCCCAGCTAATTGGGGGCCTAAGGCAGGAGAATTGCTTGACCCTGGGAGGTAGAGGTTGCAGTGAGCTGAGATCATGCCACTGCACTCCAGCCTGGGTGACAGAGTGAGACCTTGTCTCAAAAATAAAAAATAGGCTGGGAATGGTGGCTCACACGTGTAATCCCAGCACTTTGGGAGGCTGAGGCAGGCGGATCATGAGGGTCAGGAGTTCGATGCCAGCCTGGTCAACACGATGAAACCCTGTCTCTAGTAAAAATACAAAAATTAGCCAGGCGTGGTGGTGCATGCCAATAATCCCAGCTATTTGGGAGGCTGAGACAGGAGAATCACTTGAACCCAGGAGGTGGAGGTTGCAGTGAGCCGAGATGGCGCCACTGCACTCCAGCCTAGGCAATAGAGTGATACTCCATCTCAAAAAATAAAATAAAATAAAAAATAAAAATAATACAAGACAAAATTAAAAAACAAAAATTAGGCAGATGTGGTGGCACATGCCTATAATCCCAGTTACTCAGGAGGCTGAGGCATGGGAATCACTAGAACCTGGAAGGTAGAGGTTGCATTGAGCCGAGATCTTGCCATTGCACTGCAACCTGGGCAGCAAAGTGAGACTCTGTCTCAAAAAAATAATAAAATAAAATAAAGGAGAGGAACCTACTTGTCATAAGGAAGGGGGTGCAAAGTTTACAGAAGTAGCTTCTCCCCAGGTGCTACTACTGTTTTCATTAGGGGAAACCCAGCTCTTGCCCTGTTGTGTGGTGCTCAGGCTGCCACTGGTCAGGCAGCTTTTAGAATCCTGCCATGTGGCCAGCATGGATGATTATGGTGGCTTTAAGAAGCCCATACTAACAATATGTGCCACTGGCAGTACAGAAGTTCAAATCTTGCCCACATGACCATGCAGTCATCTTGGATGAGGCAGCATTGGTTGAAAACCTTACCCACTGGCTGTGGACCGGTCCCAGTCTTCATTACTCAGCCCCACATCTGGGTAAGTCTGGCTTCGAGGCTTAGTGACTGGGGACAAGCTGCCTCTCTGTTTTGGACTCCTCCAGTCATAGGTGTTGAAATTGTATCCTGAGGCCTGAAAACTGGTGCCTAAAATATAAACAAGGTGTTAGCACTGGGCCCAAGGATTACTTAATACATTGAGAAATTACATTGTTAACCAGTAGAGGAGTTGAATAATAACAGCAATGACAATGACAATAGTGAACACATTGTGTGTGCTTATTGTGCACCAAGGACTTCAAGTACTTCATTTTGAGCCATCTTTTTTCTTTAGAGCCATCTTTGGAGGTAGATACTCATTATTTGCATTTTACAGATGAGGACACTGACGGCTTAGAACAGTGGTTTCAAGTACCCAAGGCTACTTGCAAACTTTCTTGGGAGTTCAAGTCACAATTAGGAGAATCAGTTTTCAGATCCTCAAGTTCTAGATGCACTTCTCCCCAAAACTGGCTTAGCTGAGATCTGCCAGTTAGTTCTCCCTTCTCATTTCCTCCTTCACAACTGTACTCCTGCCACTTTACAAACAAAAGACATATTTCTCATCCATTTCAAATCTTTTTTTTTTTTTTTTGAGATGGAGTCTTGCTCTGTCGTCCAGGATGGAGTACAGTGGTGCGATCTTGCCTCACTGCAACCTCCTCCTCCCGTGTTCAAACAATTCTCCTTCCTCAGCCTCCCAAGTAGCTAGGATTACAGAAGTGCACCACCACACCCAGTTAATCTTTTTTATTTTTAGTAGAGACAGGGTTTTACCATGTTGGCCAGGATGGTCTCGAACTCCTGACCTCAGGTGATCCACCCACCTCGGCCTCTGAGAGTGCTGTGATTAGAGGCGTGAGCCATCGTGCTGGCCACATTTCAAGTATTTGAAAGCGCCTGGGCCCGGGGATATAGACTCCCAGCTGCCAAATCAAGGGATAATTTGGGAAAGCCTTGTTCCTGTGATGAAGTCTGTTGGGAACAAGGCCTTATTTCAACCAGGCACAAACTCACGGCAAGGCTTTCACCCCTCTCTCTCGTCCATCTCTCATGCTGCCTCAGAGAATTCAGAAGGGCAACGGATGTCAGGGATAAGGAGCCTGCTGCATTTATTGTTTATTTGAATTGCAAAATGCTGACTTTTTTCCACCAAGGAGTTATATCTGATTAGCTTGATGGGTGAGACAGTGAGGAATGGCTTTGGCTATTAGGTTACATAATGGACACTTTCCACAAATTTGAGCTGAAGCTGTAGTTCCAAGATTTTGATAGAAATATTTTTAAAGCATTTTTACAACAAACTGGAAATTACAGTCTTTGCAAGTATTTACATTTTGTGAGGAAAACATTTAGACAACAACTTTAAGTAGGTGATGGGGTATATAGTTCTTCAAAATTATTTTGGGGGTTTAAGTGGGGCTCGATTGTAGGTCTGACTCCATAGGTTGTGCTGTAATCATCACATACTCCTTCATCCACTACCTCAGGTTGTGACGTGTGTGTGCATGTGTATTTACATGGATGCATTGGCTTGGAATATGATATGTGTTTTTTACTGTGCTTAAATCATTTAATACAGCAAACAGACCTGGACCCGCATTTTCAGGTACAGTTAAATGGTCTGATCGCGTAAGATGATTCTATCTCCATGATATCTTGTTTCCTCTTCCCCGTTCACTTTCTCTCTACCTGTTGTCGAAGCCTCTAGTGCCGTTTTTGCTACTAGTTTAAAGCCCAAGGACAGCAGGGTATCTGAAGGATAATACTCTCTGATCAAAAGGATTTGATCTCAAGAACCCAGGGCAATGCCTACCACCACATGATGGAAATACTCTAAGAACCTTATATTTTAGGACACCAAGGATTAGAAGACCTTGGAGCAGAGGAAATATTTACAGTTCAATATCTCATTCTCTCTCTTTTTCCTAGATAACTGCAGAAGCATGGTTAGCCATCTGGGAAGAAGTCTTGTGTGATGAATGCAGTTTTCTGTCAAAAGTGTTGACTTAAGGAAATACAGATGTGTCTTCTCTTGAAGGGGAACTAAGTAGCTGTGAATTTCATCCTGGCTCCCTCTGATGGACTAACCATTTTCTCCTTCTGAACCAACCGAACCAACCCCAAATACCTGAAGTCTCAGCTTTTATAATACGAAGAGTTTGGGGAAGCCTGTACCTCACTTTCTTTAACTGGTTTCAACCCTCAACGTTTCAAAGAGCCAATGCTAATTGGTGGTGTCTTCCTGGAGTATCCTTTTCTGACAAGCATTAACCCGAATGACCACTGAGTTCCCTGGTGAAATTTCAACATTAGACTGATTTTCTTTCCAACTGTTGTTTGTATAATAAGTAGTTCTTGGAGACTTAGGCAAGAGTGCAAGAATGGGCTTGAGCAGATGTGCACCACCATCAGTAGGAAACTGCTAATCTTGAAAGGCATATGTATCTCTAATAAGGATGCCTTGTCTTAATAAGCACTATTAAATGATTATTGCATTACAACAAAGCAGAGAAAGAAAAGGGGATAAGATTCAAATCTCTTTGGGTGAAATGTAAAGTCAGAAAACCTGATCCCAGCTCTTCCCTAGTCCGTGCTATGCTGACCCAGAGATTAAAGTAAGAGAAGTTGACCAGGTGCGGTGGCTCACGTCTAGCACTTTGGGAGGCCAAGACAGGCAGATGGCTTGAGCTTAGGAGTTCAAGACCAGCCTGGGCAATCAGCCATCTCTACAAAGAAAACAAACAAACAAAAACCCAAACCTCCAAAATTAGCTAGGCATGGTGGCACATGCCAGTTACTTGGGGCGCTGAGGCAGGAAGATCGCTTAAGTCTGGTCGTTGAGGCTGCAGTGAGCCAAGTTTGCACCACTGCACTCTAGCCTGGGTGACAAAGCGAGACCCTATTTCAAAAATAGAAAAGTAACTGGGCATGGTTATGCATACCTGTAATACCAGCTACTTGAGAGGCTGAGATAAGAGGATCCCTTGAGCCCAGGAGTTCACAACCAGTCTGAGCAACATAGCAAGACCCTGTCTCAAAAATAAATAAATAAATAAAACTTAATAAAAGCAAAGTCAGAAAAGACCAAGGTTGAAATCCTAGCTCAGCCACTTCCTCACATCACAGCCTGGCCAACTAACCTCAGGGTACAATGGGGATAACAATAGGTACTTTACTAGGTTGGTAAGAGAATGAAGAAGAATGAAAACACACCTTATGAAAGTGCCTAGAACACAAGGAGGTTTTAATGAACACAGATGCCCATTGTTACTATATACTAAGCCCTTCAACCTCTCAAGATCTCGGTTTCTTTATCTTTAAGGTAGGGAGACAAGGAAAAGAGATAAGTCTCAGCATTATTAATGCAGTAAACATTCGGGTGTCTCTTAAGTATCAGATACTATATATCAGGAACTAAAATGCAAAGGGAAATAAAACTGATTCCTGTCCTCAAAAACTGCATTGTTTGGTATATGTATAGGAGAAGGAGAAGAAAGAAGCATAGAAAGTGAGTTCTAGTAGCATGTGAAAGTGTCATACTTTTAGTCTTAATACACTAATATGGAAGGACAGAGACCAGTTTGGGGATTGGTAGGTGGATCACGAAGGGTGCCAAAGGAAAAATGACATATAAGCTTAGAGTTAGATAGCAGGTCAGCATTTACTAGTTGGAACTGTTGAGTAAGACAGTGCATGGTGGGCACGGTGGCTCATGCCTGTAATCCCAGCATTTTGGGAACCTGAGGCAAGTGGTCCACCTGAGGCCAGGAGTTCGAGACCAGCCTGGCCAACATGGCGAAAACCCGTCTCTACTAAAAATACAAAAATTAGCTGGGTGTTGTGATGCATGCCTGTTGTCCCAGCTACTCTGGAGGCTGAGGCAAGAGAATCTCTTGAACCCAAGAGGCGGAGGTTGCAGCGAGCCGAGGGCACACCATTATACTCCAGCCTGGGCAACAGAGTGAGACTCTGTCTCAAAAACAACAATAACAACAACAACAACAACAACAACAACAACAACAACAGACAGTGTTGGCCAAGTAGAAGAGAGCCGGGTAAAGGTGCAGTCAGGGTAAACAGGGCCTCGATTCTATCAGTGGATCTCTGTTCTACTCCTAAGAAGGGAAAAGTATTCCAGGAATATTCTGGGCCCTCTTACCATGTGTACTTATTCCTCCCCATAGAAGGAATGTGATTTACCCAACTGTTGAGTTTTGGAAAAGAACACTGGGCATGTCACTCAGCCCATTCCTGGCTTTCTCTGGACCCTTTCTCTCCCACTGCTGCTGTGCTGTGTGGTAAGCAAGCCTGGGTCACAATCTTGGGGCTCTCTGAGCTTGACAGAGGCAAGAAAAGGCATGACTGGGCAGTTAGATAACCGTGGCAGACTACCAGTTGCTCAACAGAACATTCATTCTCTTCTTTATCCTTAGTACCAGAGTACCCGTTTTGGGGTGAGCAAATTATTGCTCAGACTAAAACTATACTTCTTAGCTTCTCTCAAAGCTAAGTGCAACTTAGTGAAATGTTCTGGTCCATGATATAGCTAAGGGGACTTCTGAGAAGGCTCCTTACACCTTTGCTACTGCTGTCTGGAATGCAAATGAAATTGCTGGAGCCCCAGTAACTGTCTTGGACTATGAGGTGACCCCAAGGATGAAAGTCAGGTGCTAAGCATAACACAGTGGAAATATTTAGAAGCATGGGCCTCTGATGACACTGTGGAGTTACATACCAGCTTGAAGTGCCTGCTTCTTTATAATGTAAGTCAATGTATTGTTAGAGTTTGCAGTTCTCTTCAGCTGAACCTAATCTCATTGACTGGTAATCGGTTCACTTATGGTTTGCTGTGTAGATCTGACTTGCGTCTCATTCAAATTTCAATGTCTAGACTTGGGTTGAGGGTAGGAAAATAATTATCCTGATTCTGGCTGCAGGACCAATCCAGCTTTTTCTACCAAAAAATAAAATAAAATGAAATGCTGATATTTTAATCCATAGCTGACTCTCATTTCTATTTCTCAATGGATTTGAAACCGATTAAGAGGTTAATTAACATATCAAAATACTTAGTGTTATCAAGGTACCACAATGCAAAACTTGCTTAGAGAATAGTGAGATATTCTGGGTATGTGTACTAAAAGGTACTGCAAAGAAGTGTCAGAAGGTGGACTGATAAAGTATTCAGGGACTAGATTACAAACAACCCTGTGTTTTAAATTGAAGACATTTGAGTTTATCCTATAACAACAGATAACCAACAAAAGAGGGTTTTTTTGGTTTAAAGGAGTGGCATGACTAGATTTGGTTTTTCTAAAGATTATTGATACAAATGTGGGATAAGATGCTCAAAGTAAGAAGATAAATGAGGAAGGAGTTACCGTATTTCGTCAGGCCTGAAACAAAGGCAGTGGCAATGGAGGGACATCAGAGATGCTGAGTAGAGGGAGTGAGATACCTGGGTCCTGATGACACCATGGGAAAAATAAATCCTGATGTTGCTTAAATGCCATCATTTAAATTTTGTTTTGTATGTAGAAGAAAATCTTTAAGTCAACTAAACTTGACCTTTAACTGATACAGCTGGCTGGTGATACCATGATTTAAAAGAGGGAATATCTGAGGAAAATTATGTTTAGGTAAAAGGCAAACCTGTTGCCCATTACTGAGAAGAAGTTAACAGGCCCTGAGGGTTATTCCTTTATACCAGGAGTCAAGCTTAAAAGCCAGAGAATAAATGAGGCAGCCCAGGTATAAGAAAAAATCAACTGCCAGATAGATAATGAAACTTTTTGTTGTTGTTGAATGATGGTGTAAGCACATGAAATATACATATGATATTGGAAACTACATTTTAAATTAAAAATTGATAAAATAAATAAGTTGAAAAAAGAAATAATTTTTTTAAATGTACTGGCGGGGCACAGTGGCTCATGCCTGCAATCCCAGCACTTTGGGAGGCCGAGGCAGGCAGATCACCTGAGGTTAGGAATTCAAGACCAGCCTGGACAACATGGTGAAACACCATCTCTACCAAAAACACAAAAATTAGCTGGGTGCGGTGGCGGGCACCTGTAGTCCCAGCTACTTGGGAGGCTGAGGCAGGAGAGCCTCTTGAACCTGGGAGGCAGAGGTTGCAGTGAGCCGAGATCACACCATTGCACTCCAGCCTGGGCGATAAAAGCAACACTTGGTCTCAAAAAATAAAATAATAAAAAAATAAATAAAATGTATGGTCCTAAGTCATTTCTCCTTTGGATTATTTATTTCTTTATTTAGAGACAGAATCTTACTCTATCACCCAGGCTGGAGTGCACCAGCACGACCTTGGCTCAGTGTAACCTCCGCCTAGTGGGTTCAAGCGATTCTCCTGCCTCAGCTTCCCGAGTAGTTGGGATTACAGGCACCCGCCACCACGCCCAGCTAATTTTTGAATTTTTAGTAGAGACAGGGTTTCACAATGTTGGCCAGGCAGGTTTCAAACTCCTGACTTCAAGTGATTGCCTGCCTTGGCCTCCCAAAATGCTGGGATTACAGATGTGGGCCTGTGTTCCAGGCCTCCTTTGGTTTAGAATTGGCACGTTTTTCTTTTTCTTCTTTCTCTCTTTAATTATTTTACATCTGGGTTTCCATATCTGATCTAACACTTTGTATCCTAATGTGAGGTATAAAATTTAGTCCAGATTCCTTTCACTGATATTAATGTTTAGTTTTATTTATTTGCATAATGGAAAACAGGTCTTTACAAAAAATAGGCCTTTATTTGCACAAGTGGAAAATAGGAAAGTAGGTATTTCTGAAAGTAGATGGAATCTTGATAGGATGATTTTTATTTTTAGGTAACTATGCCTTAGATATTTGTAAAATTCTGACATTCCAACCTTGTAATATTTGGTTTTCTGTACTAATGCAGATTAATATTTGTAGCTTTTAATTCATACCCAGCATTAATTTAGAAAAGTGAACTAATCAGTGTTGGTTCTTAATCATAAAGTTTAGAATTCAATTTTCGGGCCGGGCACTGTGGCTCATGCCTGTAATCCCAGCACTTTAGGAGACCGAGGCGGACGGATCACAAGGTCAGGAGATCGAGACCATTCTGGCTTACACGGTGAAACTCCGTATCTACTAGAAATACAAAAAATTAGCTAGGTGTGGTGGTAGGCGCCTGTAGTTCCAGCTACTCGGGAGGCTGAGGCAGGAGAATGGCGTGAACCCAGGAGGCAGAGCTTGCAGTGAGCCGAGATTGCACCACTGCACTCCAGCGTGGGTGACAGAGTGAGCCTCTGTCTCAAAAAAAAAAAAAAAAAAAAAAAAAAAAAAAAAAAAGAAAAAAATAGAATTCTACAATTTTGGGACTATAGCTCTTGCCATTACTTTCATTCTTGGAAATCAAGTTTAGTACAGGAAAGTGAGCCAGTTAATTTCCTGCCAAATTTGTTTCCTAAAGACCCAGTGTTGTGAAGGATGAGAAAATCAAATCATATGTTTGTATAACTGTTTGTAATTGATCTTGCCAAGAAATACTCTATATATTCAGATGAGGCTATGGTCTTAAAATGTCAATGCAAAGATAGTTCTCTCTTCTCTCAGAAATCACCTCAAGACAAAAAGTAATGATAAATAACAGAAGCAACTCCATCTTAATCAAAACTAGAGTGTTTGTATAATCTCAAACCATAATACATAAGAAAAATACATAAATTCAGTGGAAGTCAAATGGGAAGGGGGTGGTGGTGGTAAGAAGTGGTGAGAAGGCACCTATGGCCAGGACTACCAAACTACTCTTTGGTAGACAACTCAGTCTACCAAAGCAGGGGCAGTGGCGTGAGGCAAAACTCCAATGCTTTGTTTGGAACACCAGTATGCACTGCATGGCTGGCGGCAGAAAGTACCTGTGGTCCCATCTGGCATCAAGGTAAGTCAAGGAAAGAGAACACATGTCACAGACTGAAGGGAGCAATTGCTCAGTGAAGCAGGGTAGCAGAGAGGAATTCTGTCTTGTGAGCAGCCTGCTGTTGCTGCTCTCTGGTAGCTGGGGAAGAGTTTACTCACATATACCATGCTGGAACTAGGGTACGTTTGGTAGCCTGGAAACAACCTGGGCTCTTCTCAGAACCTCTAGCAGCTTGCAGTTCAGGAAGAACTCATCTCATTCAGTGGTGAGCAGTAATTAAAAAGGAATTGGCATAACATGTATACCAAGTACATATCAAACAAATGAGAGCAAAGGCATAAAAAACAAAGTGATAGCAGATGAAGAATACTCATGAGAAGAAGCCTGGTTCAGAGCAAATGATAAACATGACCAGTCAGAAATAATCACAAAATTCAAAAAATACACAGCAAAGTCATCACCTCTATAAAACAAGGGATCAAAGCAGAAATATAAGAACTCAAGAGAAATTGGGCAAGACAAGATGATGATGAAACATGAGCTTGTAGAGATCAGAAAAGAAAGAGAAAAATAAAACCCTGCCAATGAGTAGAGGAGGATACCATTGGGTTTCTACTCTGTGCTATCCTCTGTATGGAGTATTTGTATTCTTTAATGACATTAAATAAAGTTGGACTCTGACTGCACATGTTGGTGTCCTTGATCAGTTATCATCCTTATGAAAACACAAAGAAGGAATATATCCTTATAAAACAATGAAAATAAATTGTGCATCCAACTTAAGTCATAAAAGGAATAAAATTCAAAAGGAACTGAATGAAAGAGTTAATCAAATTAAAAGTAAAATTTTATGTAAAAAAAAAAACTAGAGTAGAACTAATAAATAAATGCAAGAGTCAGTTCTCTGGGAAAAAATAAAAACCCAACAAAGAAATCAAATAAACTGTTACTAATCAAATCATGGGGAAAATAATAAAACCACAAATATACCAATTAAGAAACAATATTGTGGATATAATTATAGAAACTGAGAAAATAAAAAAATTTAAAAAGAGATTATATAAAAATACATTTGACATCTGGATGAAATAATTTCATTTTCTGAGAGAATACAAATGATCAAAATGACTTCAAAAGAGAGAAAAATAAGATAGAAATGTAACTATCTGAGTTGAGAGTCAAAAGTTACAGAGAGCACAAGAGCTATTCAGCACATGAGAATGGCAGTCTATGTACCACCACCAATTTGCCAGTCCCTCTTGTACTGACCTTTGCTAAATCCAAGTAAAGCAGTCATAGGGTTTTCTCAGAGTTAGAAGGAAGAATTAAGAAGATGCAAGGAGGCCAAATGCCTAAGATTTTGATAAGGCAGAAGGGCATGAGGCATCTAATGGGCAAGACAATGGGGAGTGAAAGAAGCTGACCCGGAGGCCGACTGGAAGAAGTCAGCCACACAGTGGAACTGAGGATCAGCCCCTTGTGGGACTTCCTTAAACACATCCCTTCTTTCCCCACAAGTTTTCATCATTCCATTCTATTTCCCTTTCCACTAACGAAGTGATAGGGCCACTATTTATTTATTTGTTAACTGACTGTCCCTTCAGCTGCGCAACCTCTTCCACGGGAGCAGAGATCATGTTTCCTTTGTCCAACAGTGTATCCACATGGTCTATGGGCCTGATATTGAGCCAGTCATTACATACTGGTTGAAAGAATGAATGGAGCAAGCTTGATATTTTAGAGAAGCAGCAGAGAACAGTAAGGAATGTTGCTGCAAAGACATCGATTTCCAGCCCCAGGAGGAAGATGTGCATTATGGAGGTGCAACAGCCTCCTGGGAATGAGGCAACTATTCCAGCCTTAAAGGGAACAGAGAGAATGTGCAGGGGCTTCCTGGGACAAGGCAGAGAGCCTGCTGAGGGGCTGGAGGGACAGGTTGGAGAGATAAGCTGTATCTCACAACATAATATTGAATAGGAAAAGTAAAAGTGCGGTTCTCTGTCTTGCTTTTATTTTTGTTTTAATTTTTTTTTGAGATGTAGTCTTGTTCTATTGCCCAGACTGGAGTGCAGTGGCATGATCTCGGTTCACTGCAATCTCTGCCTCCTGGTTCAAGGGATTCTCCTGCCTCAGCCTCCCGAGTAGCTGGGATTTTAGGTGTGTGCCACCATGCCTGGCTAATTTTTGGATTTTTAGTAGAGACGGGGTTTTGCCATGCTGCTCAGGCTGGTCTTGAACTCCTAACCTCAGGTGATTTGCCCACCTCAGCCTCCCAAAGTACTGGGAATACAGGCCTGAGTCACTGTACCCAGCTGTGCCTTGCTTTTAAAAAGTCAATCTCACAAGCACAATCTGGAGAGATGCAGTTTAACTGAATATCACAGGTAAAGGAAAAAAAAAAAAAAAAAACTAAACAACAACAAAAAAAACATTCACAAGACTTTGAGATCTTGGTAAACTGTAAGCTCAAAATGAGTGACAGATGTGCCATGACCACTAAAATTCTTATGTTGTGGTAGGCGTCATTGATCAGTTCTCCTGTCTTCAGTGATGCCAATGACAAGCTTGCTTTGCTCCAGGCTGTCGGGCTGTTGTGTGATTTTCCTTTTGAATGCTACATTTAACAGGTATACAGGTAAACTGAAGCGCATTCAGAACAGAGGCCCACAGGACGATACAGATACTTGCCAGTAAATTATAGAAGGCACAGTTAAAGGAACTGGGGCTATTTGGCTTGGAGAAGGAAAGCCTCAACAGAGACCCAATAGCTGTCTCTGAGTATCTAAGGGGCTGTCAAGAGAAGAGGCTTTAGTCTAGTTCAGAATGACCTTGAGGGTATAGCTAGGACTAATAGGCATACTGCAGCTCAATACAAGTGAGAGCTTTAGAGTCATCAGAGCTATGTGGAGATGGGGGGATGCCTCAGCACAAGGAACAACCTGTCAACTTGGGCGCTCAAGTCCATGCAGCGTGTCTTGGCGTGCAGTGAGGCAGGACCTGGCACCAAGGGCTGCACCGGACACCAGACTAGCTGACTCCTAAACCCTTTCTAAAGCTGAAATCCTGCCTTCAGCTTCCATATTCATTACGAGAATTAATGGGGATTAGTTATACGAAAGTGCTTTGTAAACTCTAGAGTGTTCTACATATATAAAGGGTTATTACTACTTTTTCATTACCTTGGAGTACTTCGATTCTATCCTGATTGCCATTGTCTCTACTTATCCCTTAGTTCCCTTCAACCTCATAAAATGTCTAAATTATAGATGCAAAATGTAATATTATGACTATGATTCAAAATTTCAAAATGTTTCACAAATAACAAATGGTTTTTCATCTTTTACTAATGAGGGGCAGGTCCTATATTCAGTTTGCTTCTCATGGTCCTTTTTCTATAGTTTCAAGGAATGGAGTAGCTAAGGTCTTCCGGATCACCTTATGGGGAAGAAGTCATTAATATCAATAGCACCCTCACAAAAATCTGTGTAACAAAAATATCTCTACATTAATAAGCAACACACAAATAATACATGAATAAATAACCAATACACAATACATTGATAAATAAACCTGAGTCTACTCTGATAGAATGTGACTTCTGTCCTTTACTCAGTGTCTTCTGGTGGCCAATCAATTCTCAGGCAATCAGAAGGTCTGTTATTTGGTGGCATAGGCAAACTTGTCACAAGGTATTATGACTTGCAAAAATTAATTGCCAGATAAATAAAAGCCCCAATTCCATTTAGGTGTTCAAAGTATTTTCCGCACCCAACTCCAGTATCATCTCTAATGAAAGTAACAACTTGACAACTTTGAAATATCATCTCCTTTCATTTTTTTTCCAGTTTTTTCTCCCTTCCATATTTTTTTTTGTTCACCAGAGGACTTAACAGAGAGTGACACAACATAGGCAGGCTGAGAGAAGGAAACTAGGAAAACCAGGAGAGAGCAAACTGGATACAGACTCTCCTAAAAGTACAGTTAACTCCGTGACAAAGCAGCCCTCATGCCAATGTGTGCTCTAAACTGTTTATGTGTTTTATTATTTGACTGACTGAAACCCAGAGCAAACAAGGGATTCAGAGGCTGGAATTTACATAGAACACGGGAGAAGGTAAGGCTCAGATGAGGAGAAATACCAAGAAGTTTTGACATACTTTTCTTTTTGATGCCATGGATCACTGGGAAGAAAATATTTTTTAAAAGAAGCTATTAGTTTCTGCTCTGTTTTCAGTCTGACACCTTTTATGTGTTTATATTCCATGAGTGAGGCTTTTTAATGTAGATAGTATTTCTTCACATGACAATGACCCCTATGAAGAAAAATCTACTCTATACTTTCCTATATTGTGATTATAACGCTCTAATTATAAACATTCAGGGAAAGGACATGGTGGCTCATGCCTGTAATTGCAGCACTTTGGGAGGCCAAGATAGGAGGATTGCTGGAGGCCAGAAGTTTGATATCAGCCTGGATAACATGGCAAGACCCCATATCTACAAAAATTTAAAAATCAGCTGGGTGTGGTGGTGTCTGCATATAGTCTCAGCTACTGAGCAGATGAGACTGAGGCAGCAAGATCTCTTGAGTCCAGGAGTTTGAGGCTGTAATAAACTGTGATGGTGCCAGGGTATTCTACCTGGGGTGACAGAGTGAGACCCAGTCTCTAAAAGAAAAAAAAAAAGTCAGGAGTGGGCAGGAATAAATAGAGTCACAAATCATTGGCTAATCTCTTATGTAACTCTTCTGAACTCCCCAATCCATCTTTGTGGAAAGCTTGCTGAAAAATAAGACAATGGGGCCTGTATTGAACAAGCCACTTTATTGTATGGTTTGCCTCACATTAATCTAAGCTTGAAGGATAAGCTCTGGATGGGATACTTGGCCATCAGTAGACCTAATGGAGGCCTGTTAGTGTTTGGTAAAGGTTCATGCCTTATAAGCACTAGAAGGAAATGCATGGCCAGCTCAGTGTAAGCATTCAGTGTGTTCGGCTACACCAAAGCAGATACAAGTTAAATAAAGATATTCTCCTCATGGAGCAGAGGATGAATCTTGAAGAAGCATGGGCTTCAACAATGAGAAGTCCTCTGGGGACAAAGTAAAGACGTACCTTGATTTCCATAGCTGGTGTCTATTGCAGACCCATCCCATGAATCCACAGCACTGTCCACACTGGGCACTGTGGAAGGGTACATGTCGGACAGCTTGCCTGGCTTCTGTGCTGGCGAGGAGTCCTCCTCCACATCCCCCAGGTCACTCAAATGGCTAGAAATGGGGAACTTCTTGGGGCTCGATGCTGACTGGGCTTTATAGACAGGAAAGGAGTTTAAGTATCAGAGTAAATTTAAATAAAAATATACCAAAATACTCTTGCTGGAGATTCGTTTCCCTAGAATCACACAGACACTAGCACATTCTTTCAAGGAAGAAAATGCACTGGAAATCCTTAATTGTGGCTTTCAACTCACTACTCACCATCTGTCTGTTTCTTAATTTTCAAGGTGACAGTCTCTCCTGCCATCTGTAACAAATGGATGGCTTCACTCAGAGGCTTCCCTTTCAAGCTGCTGCTATTGATGGCTAGGATTCGGTCTCCTATGTGGATTGCGCCAGTTCTGAAACACCAAATAGTAATAGGAGAGGTAGAAATAATCCCTGTGTGGTAGTGAATATAAATTCCCTGACATACCTTATACATTCATCATAATAAAGACTTGGCAAGGATCTCCAGAAGTCCCTCTTGCTTTCTTCTGGGAAATGTTGTAAGATCACTGCATATGTTGTGGATTACTTTTTAGTTTCCAAAAACATTTTAAAAATTGTTTTAATTAGTTATTAAAATGAACTTGTGTGCTTTTTCAATTCCAAGAAACCTGAGTCATGGGGTAAGTCCCCTAAAAATCCAAATACAAATGTAGTGGATAGCATGCAGCATCCTTTCTTTCTGCAGATTTTTTTTTTTTTTTTTTTTTTTTTGAGATGGAGTCTCGCTCTGTCACTCAGGCTGGAGTCCAGTGGCGCGATCTTGTCTCACTGCAACCTCCGCCTCCTGGGTTCAAGCAATTCTCCAGCCTCAGCCTCCCAAGTAGCTGGGATTACAGGCATGCACCACCATGCCCAGCTAATTTTTGTATTTTTAGTAGAGGTGAGGTTTCACCATGATGGCCAGGCTGGTCTTGAACTCCTGACCTCGTGATCCGTCTGCCTTGGCCTCCCAAAGTGCTGGGATTACAGGTGTGAGCCACCACACCCAGCCTGTCTGAGCTAATTTCTAAGGTACACTGCAGCTCCAACATTCTGCAATGCTGTGTCTCTATTTTGCTAACCACTGTTTCCAGTTGTTAGCAGGAACAATGCATTTGTGTATTCCTGAGCTAGGTTGGAAGGACAGATCTGGAGGACAGACTTGCCTGTAGGGTTTGTCATATGTCTGACAACACATCTCAGAAAGAAATGCAGTTTAGCAGAGGGTGGGGAGTGGGTGTGTGTGTATACATCATTGCCAAAGTAAAAAATGGACATTCCAGATTTTAAGACATTATTAAAATGGGTCACTACACTTTGTTCCCATAAGATGATGCCTGTATCACCCGCTTCTGAACACACAGCAGCTAAGTGCAGCACCTGTCAGGTAACAGAGGCTCAGCAAGTGTTTGCTGAATGAAATTGGACAAGCCATTCAACCTCCCTGAACTTTAGTTTCCTCCTCTCAAAATGGACACAATACAAATCCATCTTCAGTCAATTGTGGTCATTTTATACATTTCAGAGAGTCATATCAATGCTAAGCCCATGATATCTTTTACCGCCTGTAAGATGCCCCTCAGAGTCAAGTCGGAGCTCTGCCTGAGAGTTCTCAAGCTCTAAGATCAATCCTTTGTGCAGATTTTTAAAAGCCAACAGATAACCACAGAGAGAGGAGCATGTTTTTATGTGGTTGTGAGGAAGGAAGCCCATCTCAGACACAGGTAATTATAACAGTTACTTCAAATTTTACCTTTCAGCTAATCCCCCTTTAGTGAGGCTTGAAATGATTATAGGATCAAACGGCTCTTCAGTTCCTGAAATTGTGATGCCAAGGGGCCCCCCATAGCGTTTCAGCTCCACGGTGTAAATAATTGCTCCGGAACTTTCTTGCTCATCTGCAATAAATGCCAAGGAATCATAATTGATTTCTTTGGAAAAGGCAAAGGAGTAAGACACATAGATTCACACATAAAGTAGGAATTCAAAACATCCTCGTCGAAGTATCATGTCTCAGAAAATAATGATTTTTGGGAACAGCATTTCCTTAGTAGGATCTTACATTCAAATACAGAGATATAGTCATTGTCAGTGCCAGGGGAGAGGAACACTGCCTAATGACTTATGTTTTAAATGTGTGAGATCTGCCCAACTGGGGCTGCAGGACCTTTCAACTGTGTCCATGTCTAGGACAGTGCTTATCTAGCATTTGGTAAGTGTGCAGTAAATACCTGTGAAATAAACATATGGCTGAGGAGGTATTATAATTTGAGAGGAGAGAGTCACCCAGTAACAAAGAAGACATCGGGTCATGCTGTTTCCATTTTAAGCTTTACATGCAAGCTAACTTTTGATATAGAAACGTGGATTTTGCTAAGGGTTGGAACAAATGATAACATATATATGGTTAAGTGGAACTTAGATAAGTAAACTTGAAGACAACAGCAAGAAATCTAGAATCTCTTACATATCATTCCACTTACTATCTTCTAATGTGAGTCCTATCAGTGAATTACAGATATTAAAGTGGAAGTTTGAATGATCATCTCTCCTCTTTCAATGGAGTAAAAGCTGTTGTAAACTATGTTTCAACAGCATAGACCAGGCTGCCACGCTGTCATAAACTAATTTTGGCTATTCAACATTATTATAGTGGAAGACACTTGTGAATGTGCTCTGCCTAAAGCACTGGCCAGAAAGATATCATGGGCTGCCTTCAACATGGTGGATATTGTGATGGTGTCAGGGTTGCAAATAAGAAGTCTCAGAATTCAAAGGTTTTATTTGCTTCTGACATGCTTAAAGTTCTTGGGCGTTTCTTGTTTTATTCCTTGGGCCTGGGAGCTGTGAATGGTTAAGGAACTGTTTCATTTCTGCACCTGAGGATACAATGAAATGGTTCAGTGGCTACTTTAACAAAACAGTCAGCTTTTACAATCAGACTACATCCTAGTGAAGTATTAACATGGCCACATTTTTGCAGTGAGCAGCTGTTCATTTACTATATGAAACCCTAAAATAAGGAGGAAAAGCAAGGCTTGAGTTAACAATTCAATTAATTGTGTTTTCAGTGAAGAATTAGGATGAATATAAAATGAAGGGTCTATCGAGTCATGTGGGAAGCAATGTGTCCTCTCTTGCCAGCACTTACTTCACTTCTGGCCATAGATTGGGAGTTTTGAATGCAGCCACCATCTCCACTTTCTGAGCACTCTACTCAACGTATTTGCTCCACATATTCAGAACTAAAGACCATCCACCACACACTGCAATGCTTAAGTCAACATTTTAGGGCACAAAATCTTCAACATTGGGATCAAATTTACATTAGCAGCTGAGAAGTTCCCATATCAAACCTAAAACAGCTCTGTTTGCTGGTTCACAAGTTTCTTCTGGGCTGATGCTGAAGTTGTGGCCAGTAAGTTGGTGATTATCTGCTAAGGGCTCTGGAGAGAAGCATCAAGATAGAGGGTAACTGAATAACGGGCAGAAGTCAAAAGTCTAAATTTTCCTACAGTACGATGTTTTGTCACATTTCAGAGCTGGCTTTGACCTAAATGAACAGAGCACTATTGGATAGATTGCATGTATTTTGCAGCCCTCATCGTCAACTATATTCTGGATGAAATTCTGAATGAGTCATTTGATTAGTAATCCCTGGCAAAGTTAAACATTAGTTACTGCTGGACACTCTGTGTGGGCCATTCAGTGGAGGTGTGTATGCCATAGCAAAGACCTTGACCCCTTATTGCTCTCTGTATAAGGCAAGCATGAGCACAAACTTGTCAATGGGTGCCAAGCATTTTGGGTTGGAGCATCCGCTCTTTATGGGTTTTGGGGAGAAGGATGCTTGCCCAGGACCTGGAGACCCAATAACTAGTGGGAGTATCCATGGAAACCATACTTCAGATGAAAACAAAAAGTGGTCCATGGGAAGGGGATTTGGGGGTAGTGCCATTCATTGGGAGAAGGGGGGTACCTGGTTCCATTCAGCTCATTCTGCAGGCAACCCAGAGTGAGTATTCCATGTTATTTTTCGACAGTGTAACTTGTGACACAAAGATGACAAAATAATACCAGAGATGAAGTAAATGGCTTTAAGATAGTCTGTTTCAGGTTGCCTTATTTGGGGACATTTTTTTATTGGCATCTGAGTCCTCACTGACTAGAAGGCAATTATTAGGGCACCCAATGAGTTTAGATAGTGATGGAGATGCGAATCTAGGAAATGGTACATCTTAACAAGAAGGACACATTCCTGTGATTACATTGGGGTGGAAACAGGATGACGTGATGCTCTATTTAAATTATGACAGAAATGGAAGCTGATTTATGTTTTCTTTAACAAATATTGCGAGAAACACAAAAGAGAAAGGAGATTTAGTTGGGCTTCGTGGCTCACACCTGTGATCCCAGCGCTTTGGGAGGCCAAGGCGGTGGACCACCTGAGGTCAGGAGTTCAAGACCAGCCTGGCCAACATGATGAATCCCCGTCTTTACTGAAAGTACAAAAATTAGCCAGTCGTGGTGCCTTGCGCCTGTAGTCCCAGCTACTTGGGAGGCTGAAGCAGGAGAATTGCTTGACCCAGGAAGTGGAAGTTGCAGTGAGCTGAGATCATGTCACTGCTCTCCAGCCTGGGTGATGAAGCGAGACTCTGTCTCAAAAAAAGAAAGAAAAGAAAATTAAAGAAAGAGAAAGAAAGAAAGAAAAGGGAGATTTAAGAGATATTACAACCAAAAGCAATGAGTAGATCATTTGGAATTCTAATTAAAACCAACTGTTATAAAAAGGTATCTATTGGCCGGGCACAGTGGCTCATGGCTGTAATCCCAGCACTTTGGGAGGCCAAAGTAGGCGGATGACCTTAGGTCAGGAGTTTGAGACCAGCCTGTCCAACATGTCAAAACCCCGTCTCTACTAAAAATACAAAAATTAGCTGGGTGTGGTGGCACGTGCTGTAGTCCCACCTACTCAGGAGGCTGAGGCAGGAGAATCGCTTAAGCCTGGGAAGTGGAGGTTGCAGTGAGCTGAGACTGTGCCACTGCACTCCAGGCTGAGCGACACAGCAAGGCTCCCTTTAAAAAAAAAAAAAAAAAAAAAAAAAAGCTGTCTATTTGTCTATTTTTTCCTCGGATAGATTGCTTTAAAAAAAACAGTTGGTTTTAATTAGGATTTTATATATATCAGGGAAATGTGAACATTGAGCGACTATTTTATATTAAAAATATTGCTAATGATGTTATTTAGTTATATGTTTTAAAAAAGTATTTTTTAGGCATATGTTAGTAATAGTAAAAAGATGAGATGATGCCGGGAATTTCTTCATAACTCCACTGGTGAGGTGGGGAAACCAGACTAAGAGGGGAGATGAAGCAAGGCTGGTTGTAAGCAAATCACCATTAACACTGGGTGATGCATGGTGATTCATTATGCTATTTTTATTTTTGTATGTATTTTGAATTTAATAACAAGCTTTTGAAAAATAAAATAATATCATTTCCCTTAGAAAGCCCTATGTGGATGCCTTGTGTAAACAGGTATTTAATTACTCTGGCTTTCCTTTCATAGAGGGTGGTGATGGCTGCCCGCACAGAGTCTTTTCCAGACCATATGGCCTGTCTGCCCACAAGGCAAGCTCTCCAGCTCTTGAGAAGGACCCCATCTTGGCTCTGCCCAGTTTTTCATAGCAATGGCTTCCTCCTAAACAGTTTTCCTGCTTGGGATCCAGCCTTTGCCCCTCCTCCCCACTTCTATTTTCACCACTGCTGCCAACATAAATTTCTTCTTTTTCCTCCCCCGAATATTTTCAAAACATAAATCTGAAATGTTACTCTCTTACTTAAAGCTTTTTATTGGTTCCTCAGTTCTTTAAGAATAAAATATAACCCCTTTGCAAGAGCTGAGCTGGCCCCCAGAGGGTCACACCATCCTCCCCCACCCCAATCCAATCTGCTAAATTCTCTCTTCATAGAACCACTGCAATTCCTTAAATAGCACTTTTCTAACATCTTTAGCCCATGCACCTGTTACTCCCTATGCACAAACACCTTTCTCTCATTTGTTATCCTGTAGAATTTCTACTTTTACTTTAAAGCTTGGCTCAGAGTCTCATCCTTCAGAAAGGCTTCCTGGTGGCTTAGCTGGAGGGGCTAGAGGCTTTCCTATGAGACCCACAGCTCCTGTGCATTCTTCTGATGTTTCTAAACTTTTATTTTCACTCTTGCTCTCAAATAACGAGAAGAGTGAAATTATTTTTAAATTATCCTTAATGAGAGAAATTAAATATTAAGAACTGGAATTCAATCAGGTATGATTGAGATTTGGAGGGCCACAAACTTTCATAATGTAATATCCAAGATACCACAAGAACCAATTTTAAGAACCAATTTTTGCCCCCCTTGGAAATGTATGTTCTAGCGTATACCTTTCACTCTATGTTTTAAGGATCTCACTACTTGGCTCTTCATTAGAATAAGATTACCTTGAAAACAGAGATTTTTATCTTCATATCCCCATAGCCTAGAACTATGTCTGGTACCAAAGGGAACTCAGTAAATGCTTGAACAAGTGAGCAGAAGGATGAATGCATATTAGCATGTAGTCATTGGTTCCCAGGCTGAGATCTCCAGGAGAGTTTTACGAGTCAGCTTCCCTGCTATGCCAAGGTCTAGTTTCCTTTTCCAAGACATGTGATGCAAACCTAATCTCATTCAAAGTTTGAGAATACAACCTCAGCTGCCATTATGGGGATGAGCAAACCTAGAACTTCCTCCCTCCACTGTGCCAGGAGTGTTGAGTCAGCTTCAGGTTCAACTGCCAATTCCACCTGCCTTCTCGGGCTTTAACTCAATTGGCATCTGCGAGGCCCAGCAGCTTAGGAGGAGGATAATAACTGCCATTTAGGAAGGAATACTCAGACTATTTTGGAGATTGAAGCGTTCCTAAATATACTCTCCTTGAGGTTGCTTCAGGTAGAAGTCTTAGAAAGGAGCAACTACGGTGTTTAACTAGAAGAGAAACTTCTGAGAAAGAAAAAAGTAGAATCACCAGTAAGTTTCAAAGTGAGCCTAAGCAGATGTTAATGATATTATAAACAGCTTTTATATCACAACAGAAGGTTTACAACGATTAGTGAAAGACAGGAAACGGGGCAAGCCTACTTGTTTGTTCTGCTCAGCTCTAGTTAAGAAAATTAATGGAAGCACAGAACAGATGCAAAATTGCTGCATTACTTATGTGCAATGTTATTTTCGGGCTTCTTGAGTGCCGCTTGTTTAACAAAATGAACACTATCTGGCTTGAATCCATAATGGTAGCTGCTTCTGTGGCCAAATAGGAGGCTTGGATTTGGGAGAGAGCCTTTGGAAGGCATACATGTGCAGGTCAATCAAAGTTCACTTCAACTAAAAGTGATGGAATTAATTTTAGAGTACAGCTAAATTTCTTGGAGTTGGACAGGCCTGAGAAAGTAAACCATTTGAACAACACTGTCTACAGCTCCCTTATTGCTACACAGTCATTTTATATAGGCATGTCACAATGATATATCAGGAGACGTCCAAGCAATTGCTAAGTGTTTTCAGAGTAGAATTCAAATTTCTTTGTGTAAGTGATAATTTTAAGTCTCAAAACTAGGTTTGTTTGTGACAGCATTTCTCAAAGTGTAGTTCTAGGACCAGCAGTTTTGGCATCATCTGTGAACTTGTTACAAATACAAATTCTCAAGTTTGCATTTGACTGAGAATCCCTACCCCACAGACCAATAGGAATGGGAACTCTGGGAGAGGGGCCTAGTCATCTGTGGATTAACATCTTCTCGGTGATTCTGATGCACACTCAAGCTGGAGAGCCATCCCTTTATGAAATCAAGCCTGAAGAAAAGAGAAAAGTACTTTTTATCATAGGTCCTTCTTGCAGCCAGCTTCTTTTCAACACACCTCCTTCCAGTGCTCCAAGCACAGCCGAGATCATTCTTGGGAGCTTGGAAAGGGGCATCTCTGCTACTCCAATACTCCAATCTGGGTTTAGGGGGAAAAGCTACCACAAATTACTTAGCTTGGCTTAACACTGGTGAACTATATATATTTGAAGCCCAAAATATGAATCTGTCTTCAAAGGACTAATTTAATCACTAATAAGGCTGGATAAAGGTAATTTGCTTTGAATAGGACAAGCTGCAGCCTGAAAATGATTTTTTTACACAGATTAGAGCCCAGGAAGGTCAAGTATTGATTTATGGTCTCCAAAAATATGCTATATATTAGAATAAGATTCCCCAAACCAAGTGAGAAATCATTAATAGCTGTATATTTGATTGACAAAAGGGTGGTAATACAAAGCCGAGTTTTGAAAACTATATGTGATAGATTTGCAAACCTCTATCTCTTCCTGCAAATCCCCAAAAGTCTCTGTTGCTTTGTTTCAGGGTTTCCTCTCAGGCCTTAGCCAGGTCTTCCAACTCTCTTCATTCACTTTGGACTCAGAAGCAATCAAGACAAACAATAGATTTTTTTCAAGGGGATTATTTGCATTGCTGAGGACCTGGGGATTGGGTCACAGCCTCAGGAATCCCAGAGCCTTGGACCCACACAAGAACCACTGGACACTACCTGAGTTACATTCCTGCAGTAATGGAAGACGACAAACGCAGAAGCTCCTGAAGGCAGGATGGTCCAGGCTGAATCCAGAATGAGAGAGAAAAACACCTACAACTCCAAGTGTTCCAAAAGATTTGGCCATTGTTAAATAGAGCTTAAATTCACTTTTAAAATATCCAAATACAGTAATGACTACTGATAGTCAGCATTCATTAGGCCTTACTAAGTGCAAACTTATTGGTGAGTTCTTAAATATATTACCTCCTTTAGGCCAGGCGCGGTGGCTCACGCCTATAATCTTAGCACTTTGGGAGGCCAAGGTGGGCGGATCACCTGAGGTCAGGAGTTCGAGACTAGCCTGCCCAACATGGCAAAACTCCATCTCTACTAAAAATACAAAAAATTAGCTGGGCATGGTTGTGGCAGGCACCTGTAATCCCAGCTACTTGGGAGGCTGAGGCAGGAGAATCGGTTGAACCTGGAAGGTGGAGGTTGCAGTGAGCCGAGATCCTGCCATTACACTCCAGCCTGGGTGACAGGAGCAAAACTCCATCTCAAAAACAAAACAAAACAAAACAAAACAAAACAAAAACATATATATATATACACACACACACACACATATCTCCTCCTTTAATTTAAATATATATATGTGTGTGTGTATATATATATGTATGTATCTCCTCCTTTAATCCTTAAAACAGCCAATTAAAGGAAGCATTAAATGGACATTTACAGATGAGGAAACTCATGCTCAGAGAAGTTAATTTGCCTAAGTTTCCCACTTGTCAGTTATGAAGCCAGTCTGGCGTTCTTCGTCTTTCATTCCACTGTTTCCCCCAGCTTGGGCTAGAAGCAGAGTTAATTCAGACTCTCTTGAATGGCTCATTCAGCGCTTTCGTAAAGTGATTAAAACCAGTGGTCACTAACCAAGTCCAGTGGGCCTCATTCCTGTTTTAATTCCTTTAATGGCTCCCCACTGGTTTCTGGGATAAAATTCAAATTTACTAACATGATTTACAAGGCCCATAATGACTTGGCTCCAGTATACCTTTCTAGCTTACCTACTACCAAGTCCTTGCACATATGTTCTGCTTGAGCCATATCTGCCTACTGGAGTGTGCCACGCTGTCCCTAACTTTCTGCACCACTTCACAAACCTCTTCAGGACCCAGGTGGTTAGAATCTTTTCCTTGAGGTCCTCAGGCTCAAATGGATGCCTTCACATTCTCTTACCATTGTGGAATATTTTGTGCATATCCTTACGACATTCACTATATTGTTAATTATTGATTTTCTTTTGTTTCTCCTATTTGGTGGTAACTGATTTAAGGGCAGGATTGTGTCCTTTTTATCTAAGAACCGGTAGTCATTGCCTGATACTTCATAGACAATAAATGAATGCTGATGGCATGACTGAAAATCGAGGGCTTCAGCAGCATTTGGGAATAGTTCTACCATCTCCTTGGGTAAGGTACACAGCAGGGTAGTGAGACGTGCGAAGCTGGAAGAAATGCTTACATTTTGAAGCAGTATCTGTTAAATCCCATTTGCAGTACAAGCTAGCTTAGGAAACCAAGTTACATCAAGTATAGTTATAAACTTCCTGTGACCGGAGAGAGAATCATCATTGAAGGAAGGAGAGCAGCCAGCCGTTAAAGGACTGGAAAACTCCTGAAGTGCAGAGGGCCTACATTAGTATGAGCAACATTTCTGGGGGTGGAGAATATACACTGAATATTACCATTCAAAAATATTGAGACAAAGCATGGCAACTATTTAATGGGATCGTTCTGATCACCAGCATAATTTCAGATTAAGCATAATATCAAACTTTCAAAATCAGTGACTGTCCGAAGGATCAATGCTTATTTTCCACTCAGTCATATCTTGATAAAGGATCAGAACGAATGCAGAGAAAGGGATTTCAGGAGGTAATTAGAATACAAATAGTCCCCACTTACTGAGTGGAGTATGGACTGTGCCAGTATTTCTTTCAGTAAGTTACAACAGCTCCCTGAGATGGGTATCATTATGTAGATGGTACTGAAAATGGGACCAAATCTCAGACAAGTTTAGCAAGTTGCCCAAACTCTCACAGCTCAAATGTGGTAGAGCTGAACTTTAAACTGAGGTCTGATATTTTTAAAAGAATTTATTTCAATAGCTTTAAGGGTACAAGTGGTTTTTCATTACCTGGATGAATTGTGTAGTGGTGAAGCCTGAGATTGTGGTGCACCCATCACCCAAGTGCTGCACATTGTACTCAATAAGTAGTTTTTTTTGGTCCCTCATCCCCCTCCTACCGTCTCTTCTTCTGAGTTTCCATTCTTCATATCATGTCTGATTTTAAAACATTTGCTCTTTGTGAAGATTTAGTTTGCCTTTAAATAATCTGTGGTCAGGCTTTACATTTTGAATAATGTTTTTTTTTCCTCCCTTACTTTGCTCTGAATAAAAATGAATTCAGGTATTCAAATTATAATGTTGTAAGGGAAGAGAATACTAGGATCACATAAATTCTTCAAAATCAATAGCTGAATAATTTGCAAATAGTGATCTTTTGTAAAACCATGTCTGAATGAGTATATATTTCTGTATATCAGTATGAGAAAATCTGGTTTGGGTAAGTATGTCTCTCATGCCAATATCTATAGTCTTATTTTGGGTGGTTGTATGTTTTTCTATGGAAGGTTTAGGATTTTAAAACCAGAACCTCTTAAAATTAAAAAATAGGGATTGTAGGGGAAGCGTATAAAGGGGGAAAATGAGGCAAAGGAAATCAGTAACTGAAAGTAAGGTCTAGCTCTCCAAGTGCTCAGTTGTTTGGGAAACTCCTGCCAACCGGCAGACACAGCCTGGCTTTGAAATTGGATGCATTGCCAACTGTGCCCACTACACACATTCATCTCTGGCTTGGCTTTTTCACTTTGCAAGGAAGGTAGCTGACATCTGCTGAGCAGGGCAAATCATGCAAAACAGGTTTCTCCACAGGGCTTTGCCTCTTGACTAGGACAGAACCCAGGCTGATGCTAAAGGCTTACTCCCTGTTTTGAAATAAATCCCCAAAAGAAAGTGCAACTGAAGCAGGCTTGTAAGGAGAGAAATGCAAATGTTGGCACAGAAAATCAGTTGCTTAGGAAATAATTAGTGCAAACCTGTGCATATTTTTAAACATTGGTTATAAAATATATTTGGATATCATCATCATCAATTGTACTGATGGATGCAACTATAGTTTTTTTTTTTTTTTTTTTTTTTTTTTTTTTTTACTTTGAATAGGAATCATAAACACATAGCCTGACATAACCATGAACTCTAGTTCTAGATGACCTGATTAAGGAAATCCCAGAACATTGCCACAACTTCATTACTGGTTGCAATGAAATTATATACAGTAGATGCTCTCTCAACCAATCTCCACTTAACCAATTTACTGAATTAATTGTGGCTGTTCATCCTCTATCATAAAATGTACAGATCAATGCCATGGCATGCTCCAGAGCAATATGTTTCTTTATCTAGCCCCTCTGCACTTCTGCTCCTGCTCCTGCTTGAGTTGTAAACTTCAAAATTTAGAGGCAATTATGTTTATTCCTAAACCTGTTTATGCCAGCTGTACTTGTTATTTTAACTATGTAATTTAATTAATCTTATATAACCTATGAAATATGAATGTACTTGTTCTATGAAAATAAAATCCAACGGTTGGGAAAGATTCAATAAGGGTTCGTTAGGCAAAAATCTATGGCCAGGCGCAGTGGCTCACACGTGAAATCCCAGCACTTTGGGAGGCCGAGGTGGGCAGATCAATTGAGGTCAGGAGTTTGAGACCAGCCTGGTCAACATGGCAAAACTCCATCTCTACTAAAAATATAACAATTAGCCAGGAAAGATGATGCATGCCAGTAATTCCAGCTACTCAGGAGGCTGAGGCACAAGGATTGCTTGAACCTGGGAGGTGGAGGTTGCAGTGAGCAGAGTTGGCACCACTGCACTCCATGGCACACTCCAGCCTGGGTGTGCCACACAAAACAAACACAAAACAGACAAACAAACAAACATAAAATCTACTGTTAATTACCTAGCAGAAAAACTCTAAAACACTGGGGAAGACCAAAATCTAGGTGGAGGAGGCATTCAGATTGCTATAAATTCTTTAAAGTCTCACTGCATTAAAAACCAAACCAAACCAAAATAAAACTGGAAGTCATAAAATATATATTGTGGATATGGTTTAGGCAAACAAACAAAAAGACTTGTGACTATAATCAGCAGAACCATGTTCATAGGAAAGGCCTTGACTTTACCCATATTGTGGATATGGTTTAGGCAAACATTTAGACTTGTGACTATAATCAGCAGAACCATGTTCATAGGAAAGGCCTTGACTTTACCCACAAGATTGGCAAAATTGTAAATGAAATGTTTACTTTATGGATCCATATCACATTCTGTAATTCCCCACATTATCTGACTCTTTTGATGAATGGCCACTTTTCAATTGGCTCTATATTCTTATCATAATCAGATAGGATGTCTCGTATTTCAGGGCAACCCGAAGTGTGCTCCTTGCACCACAGCTGTGGCAGCATCTGGATGTTTATTAGGAATCCAGAATCTCAGGTCCCACCTGGGGTGGTGCCCAGGATCTGTGTTTTAACAAACGCTTCAGATGATTCTATGCCCTCCTAAGTTTCATTGGAGGGCCTAAAAAATGTATATAGCCCTTTTGAAAAGCAACATAAGGCATGACTGGCTCCTCAGGAATCATAGACATTTCCTTTGTATTCTTACTCAGCCATCCTGCTTCTAGGAATATTTTCTCAGGAACTAATTCAAAAGAAAAAAAAAGTTGAAAAGCTGAATAAAGATATCTATGTATAAAGATGTCTATAAGAGTACTATTTACAATAATGAAACAGTTGGAAGCAATATAGTGATTTAAGAAGAGAAGAAAGGTAAATCACAGGCAGTCAATAAAAATGATAGATATTCAGAGTTTATAAAATGATCAAATGTTTATAATGTAAAATTAGGTAAAAAATGCAACATCCACTTGTTTATAGTTATGCCATAGGAATATCAACAAAAACTAGAAAACCACCAGTTTCACTGTATTAGTGTGGGATTAGACGATGATTTAGATATCATCTTTAAAAATTATTTCATGCAATTATAATGTTTTGTATAATGAAATTATCTTAATGATATCATTTACAAGCATCATTATTTAAAATTCGTACTACACTCTCAACACAAAATTTAAAGACTCTTCTAGCTGTGAAACACTGCTGCCACATCACTAGCCAGCTGTTGTATGTAAAATATCAAGATCTAATATCTTTGGTGACAGATGGGCATTTCGAAAAATCAGTTTTAACTAAGGATGCTCTCAATACCTGAATTATCTTCATCTTTGCGGATTTTGAGCTTCACCAGGTCTTCACATTGCTGGAGGATCTGAACTGCATCTTCCATGGAACAGTTGTCCAGCCGGATATTATCTATTGCGAGCAATTTATCCCCAAGTTCCAGGGTCCCAGTTCTGTTAGTGAATGCATAGTAACACACGACTAATGATGAGCACTTAACTAGGCCATTTAAAGAGGCATTAAGCATAATGTAGCACTGTGGTAGTCTTTAGAGGAAAAGAGGTTCAACTGTTTTTAAATTGTACTTTATTGACAACTCCCTCCCTTCTTCTAGTCTTATTTGGGTTGCCTGCCATGACATTAAATTGCAGAGTATTAAAACCATTTTTTCTTATACTTTTTTCAATTAAACAAGAACATATATAAGTGTCACTCAGGAAGCATACAATTCCTAGGAAGGGAGGTAATGGGCGAGGGTCTGCATAGACCCGGGTATCCTTGTGTTTCTCCATATTGTTGTATTACTTTTGATCCTTGGTAGTCCAGTTATTAGGAGAGCGCTGAGAGAATGAGAGAAGGCAAGGTGTAATAGAGTTAGTGGAAGCCTAAGGCTTGAACCTCTGCTATTTCCACTTGCATCTGGAAACTTACTATGGCCGAAGTAGCAAGAAAATTTACAGATGAATCCATAGCTTATTTGGAAAGTGGCCACTGGGACTCTAAAACTGGCTGTGGACCAGGGTAGGTCTGTTGAAAATTTTTAAGGTCCATAATGAAACGAAAAAAATAATGTGAATGTAGTATGTACATGTTTCTACGTGCATATATGTATATATACACAGATTTGTAAGAATAGCCTTTTATGCATTATGTCTGTGCCAGAGACTGCTGATTGTTTCCCAGCACCCATTCTCTTTTCCCTTCTTTTAAGTTACCCTCTAAAAATGCATGCCCCAGACTCTCTGGGGACTCTCCCCACCTCCTGCCTATAGCTAGAAAATGGTAGCAGGAGGGAGGTGGAGCAAGGTGGCTGAATAGAAGCCTCCACTGACTGTCCTCCTTGCAGGAACACCAAATTTAACAACTATCCATATCGAAAAGCACCTTTATAAGAACCAAAAATCAGGTGAGCAATCACAGTACCTGGTTTTAACTTCATATCATTGAAAGAGGCACTGAAGAGGGTAGGAAAGAAGGTCTTGAATTGATGATGCCAGCCCCTTCCCCACCCCTTCTGCAGCAGCCACATGGCATAGAGAGAAAAACTGTGCACTTGTGGGAGGGAGAACACAGTGAGGGAGAGACTGCATTGAAACTCAGTGCTACCCTGTCACAGCGGAAAGCAACACTGGGCAGAAGTCAGCTGATATCCACAGAGGGAACATTTAGATCAGCCCTAGGCACAGGGGAATCACCTATTCCAGTGGTCAGAACTTGAGTTCCAGCACGCCTCACTGCTGCACGCTAAAGTGTTCTCGGGTACTAAATAAACTCAAAAGACAGTTTAAAGCCACAAGGACTGCAATTCCTGGACAAGTCCTGATGCTGTGCTGAGCTCAGAGCCAGTAGACTTGGGGGGCATGTGACCTAATGAGAAACTAGCTGGGGTGGCTAAGTGAGTGCTTGCAACACCCCTCCCCTAGCCCTACACAGTATAGCTCACAACTCCTGGAGAAATCTTCACTCTACCTGAGTAGAGGAGAGGAGAGACTAAAGAAGACTTTGTCTTGCAACTTTGATATCAGCTCAGCCATAGTATGACAGGGCACCGGGCAGAGTCCTAAGGCCCCTTTTCCAGGCCTTAGCTCCCAGACAACATTTCTAGACACACCCAGGGCCAGAAGGGAACCTGCTGCCTTGAAGGGAAGGACCCAGTCCTGGCAACATTTATCACCTCCTGACTAAATATCCCTTGGGCCCTGAATAATCAGCAGCATGGCTGGGTGCAGTGGCTCATGCCTGCAATCCCAGCACTTTGGGAGGCCAAGGTGGGTGGATCACTTGACACCAGAAGTTCAAGACCAGCCTGGCCAACATGGTGAAACCCCATCTCTACAAAAAATACAAAAATTAGCCAGGCGTGGTGGCACACACCTGTAACCCCAGCTATTCGGGAGGCTGAGGTAGGGGAATCACTTGAGCCTGGGAGGTGGAGGTTGCAGTGAGCTGAGATCACACCACTGCACTCCAGCCTAGGCAACAGAATGAAACTCTGTCTCAAAAAATAAATAAAATCAAATATTATAAAAAAATAAAATCAGCAGCAGTAGCCAGGTAGTACTTGCTGTGGGCCTTAGGTGAGACTGAGTTGTGCTGGCTTTAGGTGTGACCCAGCACATTCCCAGCTGTGGTGGCTATGGGGAGGCTGTTTCTGCTTGAGAAAAGCAAAGGAAACAGTAAAAAGGACTTGCAGCTTAGGTACCAGCTCTGCAACAGTGGGGTAGAGTACCAAGTGGGCTCTTGGGGTCCCTGATTCTAGGCCTTAGCTCTTGGATGTTTGTGGACCTACTCTGGGATAGAAGGGAGCCCACTGCCTTGAAAGAAGAGTCCCAGCCCTGGCAGCATTTGCCACAAGCTGACTAAAGAGCCTTTGGGCCTTGAGTGAACATCGGCAATAGTCAGGCAGTACTTGCCATGGGCCTGGAGCAGTGGTGGCCATGGGGAGGGACTTCTTTCCTCGTAGAAAGGATGGGAAAGACTTCGTCTTGTGGCTTGGGTGCCAGCTCAGCTATAGTAGAATAGAGCACCAGGTAGATTCCTAAGGTTTTGGTCTCCAGGACCAGGCTCCTGGATGGCATCTCTAGACCTGCAAGGGGCCAGGGGGGAGCTCACTGCCCTGAAAAGAAGGATACTATCCTGCCTGGCTTTGCCACCTGCTGGTTATAGAGCCTTTGGTCCTTGAGTGAACATGGACTAGCAGTAGCCAGATAAGGGTTTACTGGCAGCCTTATTTGAGACCCAGTATCATATTGGCTTCAGGTCTGAACCAGCATTGTCCCAGTGGTGGTGACCACAGGGGTGCTTGTGTCACCCCCTCACCCCTCAGCTTCAGGTAGCTCAGCACAGAGAGAGAGAGACTGTATCTGTTTGGAAGAAAGGGAAGAGAACAAGAGTCTCTGCCTAGTAATCCAGATTCTTCTGGATCTTACCCAAGACCACCAATGCAGTATTTTTGAGTCTGCAAGAGCCATAGTGTTACTGGACCTGGGGCGCCCCCTAATGGAGATACAGGTGAAGTGACCAAAAACTTAGATCACAACACGCAAGTCCCTTCAAATACTTGGAAAGCCTTCCCAAGAAGGACAGGTACAAACAAGCCCAGACTGCAAAGACTATAATAAATACTTAACTCTTCAGTTCTCAGACACCAATGAACATTCAGGAGCATCAAGACCATCCAGGAAAACATGACCTCACCAAGTGAACTAAATAAGGCACAAAAAACCAATCACAGAGAAATAGAGATATGTGGTCTTTCATACAGAGAATTCAAAATTACTGTTTTGAGGAAACAATGAAGTTTTGAGTCTGTGATAATACAGATAACAAATTCAGAATCCTATTAGATAAATTCAACAAAAAGATTGAAATAATTAAAAAAAAATCCAGCAGAAATTCTGGAGTTGAAAAATGCAATTGACACATTAAAAAATTGCATCAGAGTCTCTTAACAACATAATTGATCAAGCAGAAGAAAGAATTAGTAAGCTTGAAGACAGGATATTTAAAAATACATAGCCAGAGAAGACAAAAGAAAAAAGAAAAAACAACAACAACAAAAAAACACAAAAAACTGGGTCAGGCATGGTGGCTCACACCCATAATCCCAGCACTTTGGGAGGCCGAGGTAGGCAGATAACTTGAGGTCAGTAGTTTGAGACAAGCCTGGGCAACATGGCGAAACCCCGTCTCTACTAAAAGTACAAACACACACACACACACACACAAAGCTGGTCATGGTGGTGTGTGGCTGTAATCCCAGCTACTTGGGAGGCTGAGGCAGGAGAATTGCTTGAACCCAGGAGGCAGAGGTTGCAGTGGGCCAAGATTGCGCCACTGCACTCCAGCCTGGGCATCAAAGTGAGACTCCGTCTCAAAACAAACAAACAAACAAACAAACAATGGCGCACACCTACAGGATCTAAAAAATAGCCTCAAAAGGCCAAATCTAAGAATTACAGGCCTTAAAGATGAAGTAGAGAGACAGATAGGGGTAGAAACTTTATTCAAAGGGATAATAACAGAGAACTTCCCAAACATAGAGAAAGGTATCTATATTCAAGTACAAGAACCTTATAGACCACCTATGGGAATTTCAGCAACTACAGATGCAAAATAACTGAAATCATAACAGTCTCTCAGACCACAGCACAATCAAATTAAACTCAAGGTTAAGAAATTCACTCTAAGCCAAGGTTTTATGGACAGAATTATGATCTTCTTGGGATGGAGCCCCTTGCAGGAGGGGGAGCCATGGTCTCTCTGGTTCAGTTGACTTAACCTTTCCTGCCTGCTGGCTCTGAAGAGTCTGGGCGGTCTGGATGAGGGTGGTTCCCCAAAGGACAGAGCACCTGCTCTGTCAAGGAGCAGGCAGACTGCTTCTTTAAGCAGGTTCCTGATACCGTTCCTCCTGACTGGGTGCGACCTCCCAACAGGGGTCTCCAGGTCACCAGATAGGCATCAGGTCAGTGCCCCTCTGGAACAGAGCTCTCAGAGGAAGGAGCAGGCTCCCGTCTTTGCTGTTTTGTAGCCTTCACTGGTGATACATCCAGGTGCAGGAGGGACCCAGGCTTGGGGTCTGGAATGGACCCCCAGCAAACCACAACAGCACTACAGAAGGGGGGCCTGACTGTTAAAAGAAAAACAAATGAACAGAAAGCAACAACAGTAACATCATCAATAAAAAGACCCCACAAAAACTCCATTCACAGGTCAGCAACCTCAAAGATTGAAGGCAGATAAGCCCACAAAGATGAGAAAGAATCAACATAAAATTGCAGAAAACTCAAAATGCCAGGGTGCCTCTTCTCTTCCAAATAACTGCAATACTTCTTCAGCAAGGGCACAGAACTGGGCTGAAGCGGAGATGGCTGAATTGGCAGAAGTAGGCTTCAAAAGGTGGGTAATAATGAACTTCACTGAACTAAAGGAGCATACTCTAACACAATGCAAATAAGCTAAGAATCATAATAAAACATTACAGAAGCTGATGACTAGAATAGCCAGTTTAGTGAGAAACATAAATGACCTTACGGAGCTGAAAAACACAACATGATAACTTCACAATGCAATCACAAGTGTCCATAGCCAAACAGACTAAGTGGAACAAAGAATCTCAGAGTTGAAGACTATCTTTCTGAAATAAGACAGGCAGACAAGAATAGAGAAAAAATAATAAAAAGGAATAAACAAAACCTCCAAGAAGTATGGGATTATGTAAAAAGACCAAATCTATGACTGATTGGGGTACCTGAAAGAGATGGGGAGAACAGAACCAAGTTGGAAAACATACTTCAGGATATAATCCAGGAGAACTTCCCAAGCCTAGCAAGATAGGCCAACATTCAAATATAGGAAATCCAGAGAACCTCAGTAAGATACTACATGAGAAGATCAACCCCAAGACACAAACTCATTGGATTCTCCAAGGTCAAAATGAACGAAAAAAATGTTAAGGGGAGCCAGAAAGAAAAGCTAGGATGCCTACAAAGGGAAGCCCATCAGACCAACATCAGACCTCTACAGAAACCTACAAGCCAGAAGAGTTTGGGGGCCAATATTCAACATTCTAAAAGAAAATAATTTCCAATCCAGAATTTCATATCTGGCCAAACTAAACTTCATAAGTAAAGGAGAAATAAGATCCTTTTCTGACAACTAAATGCTGAGGGAATTCATCACCACCAGGCCTACCTTGCCAGAGCTCTTGAAGGAAGTGCTAAATATGGAAAGGAAAAACCATTACTAGCCACTACAAAAACACACTGAAATACACAGACCAGTGACACTAAGAAGCAACCACATAAACAAGTTTACAAAATAACCAGCTAGCATCATGACGACAGGATCAAATTAACACATATCAACACTAAACTTAAATGTAAACAGGCTAAATGCCCCAGTTAAAAGACACAGAATGGCAAACTGGATAAAGAGAGCGCCAAGACCTATTGGTATGCTGTCTTCAAGAGACCTTTCTCATATGCAGTGACACACATAGGCTCAAAATAAAGTGATGGAGGAAAATTTACCAAGCAATGAAAAACTGAAAAAAGAAGAGCCTGCACTCCTAGTTTGTGAGAAAAGAGATTTTAAACCAACAAAGACAGAAGAAAAGGTTCAATTCAACAAGAAGAGCTAAGTATCCTAAATGCATATGTACCCAATACAGGAGCACCCAGATTCATAAAGAGAGTTCTTAGAGACCTACAGAGAAACTTATACTCCTACACAGTGATAGTGGGAGATTGTAACACCCCACTGACAATATTAGACAGATCATTGAGACAGAAAATTAACAAAGATATTCAGGACTTGAACTCAGCTCTGGATCAAGTGGACCTGATAGATAGCTACAGAACTTTCCACTCCAAAACAACAGAATATATATTCTTCTCATTGACACATGACACTTACTCTAAAATCGATCACATAATTGGAAGTAAAACATTCCTCAGCACATGCAAAATAACTGAAATCATAACAGTCTCTCAAATCACAGCACAATCAAATTAAACTCAAGATTAAGAAATTTGCTCTAAACCACACTACTACTTTGGAAATTGAACAGCCTGTCCCCAGGTGACCCTCGGGTGAATAATAAAATTAAGGCAGAAATCAAGAAATTATTTGAAACTAATGAGAACAAACAGACCAATAATGAGTTCTGAAATTGAGACAGTAATAAATAGTGTCTACCAACCAAAAAAATCACAGGACCACATGGATTTACAGCTGAATTCTAACGGAGGTACAAAGATGAGCTGGTATTATTTCTTCTGAAACTATTCCAAACAATTGAAAATAAGGAATTTGTCCCTAACTCCATTTTATGAGGCCAGTATCATGCTGATACCAAAACCTGGGAGAGATATTCAACAATGAGAAAAAACTTTGGGCTAATGCCCTTGATAAACATGGATGCAAAAATCCTCAATAAAATGCTGGCAAACTGAATCCAGCAGCACGTTAAAAAGTTTATCCACCATGATCAAGTTGACTTCATCCCTGGGATGCAAGGTTGGTTCAACATACACAAAACAATAAATGTGATTCAACATATAAACAGAACTAAAGACAAAAACCACATAATTATCTCAATAGACGCAGAAATGGCCTTCAATAATATTCAACATCCCTTCATTTAAAAACTCTCAATAATCTAGGTATTGAAGGAGCATACTTCAAAATAGTAAAAGCCATATAGGACAAACCCACAGCCAATATCATACTGAATGGGCAAAATCTGGAAGCATTCACCTTGAAAACCAGCACAAGACAAGGATGCCCTCTCACCACTCCTATTCAACATAGTATATTGGAAGTTCTGACCAGGGCAATCAGGCAAGAGAAAAAAATAAAGGGTATTCAAATCAGAAGAGAGGAAGTCAAATTGTCTTTGCAGATGACATGATCTTATATCTAAAAAACCCCATCATCTCAGCCCAAAAGCTTCCCAAGCTGTGATAAGCAACTTCAGTAAAGTCTCAACATACAAAATCACCATGCAAAAATCACTAGCATTCTTATACACCAACAACAGGCAAGCAGAGAGCCAAATAATCAAAGAACTCCCATTCACAATTGCTACAAAGAGAATAAAATACCTAGGAATACAGCTAATAAGGGAAGTGAAGGACCTCTTCAGGGAGAACTACAAACCACTGTTCAAAGAAATCAGAGAGGACACAGACAAATAGAAACACATTCCATGTTCATGGACAGAAAAAATCAACATCGTGAAAATGACCACACTGCCCAAAGTAATTTATAGATTTAATGCCATGCTTGTTAAACTACCTTTGACATTCTTGACAGAATTAGAAAAAAAACTGTTTTAAAATTCATGTGGAATCAATAAAGAGCTCGTATAGCCAAACCAATCCTAAGCTAAAAGAACAAAGCTGGAGGCATCATACTACCCAACTTCAAACTATAGTACAAGGCTACAGTAACCAAAACAGCATGGTACTGGCACAAAAATAGACATATAGACCGAAGGAACAGAATACAGAACTCACAAATAAGACCAAACACCCATAACTATCTGATCATCAACAAATCTGACAGAAACAAGCAATGGGAAAAGGATTCCCTATTTAATAAATGGCACTGTGAGAACTGGCTAACCATACAAAGAAAACTGAAACTGGACCCCTTCCTTACACTTTATACAAAATAAAATAAAATAAATAAAATAAAATAAAATAAGATGGATTAAAGACTTAAATCTAAATCCCAAAACTATAAAAACCCTAGAAGAAAATCTAGACAATACCATTTAGGACATAGGCACAGGCAAAGATTTCATGACAAAAATGCCAAAGGCAATGGCACAAAAGCAAACATTGATAAATGGGATCTAATTAAACTAAAGAGCTTCTGCACAGCAAAAGAAACTATCATCAGAGTGAACAGACAACCTACAGAATGGGAGGAAATTTTCCCAATCTATCCATCTGACAAAGGGCTAATATCCAGAGTCTATAAAGAACTTCGCTTCTCAAAAGAAGATATTCATGCAGTCAGCAAATATATGAGAAAAAGCTCATCATCACTGATCATTAGAGAAACACAAATTGAAATCACAATGAGATATCATCTGATGCCAGTCAGAATGGCAATTATGAAGAAGTAAAGAAACAACAGATGTCGGTGAGACTGCAGAGAAAAAGGAATGCTTTTACACGGTTGGTGGGAACGTAAATTAGTTCAACTATTGTGAAAGACAGTGTGGCAATTCCTCAAAAATCTAGAAGCAGAAATACCATTTGACCCAGCAATCCCATTACTGGGTATATATCCAAAGGAATGTAAATTATTCTATTATAAAGATACATGCATGTGTATGTCCATTGCAGCACTATTCACAATAGCAAATACATGGAATCAACCCAAATGCCCATTAATGATAGAGTGGATAAAGCAAATGTGATACATATACACTATGGAATACTATGCAGCCATAAAAAGGAATGAGATCATGTCCTTTGCAGGTACATGGATAGAGCTGGAAGCTTTTATTCTCAGCAAACTAACACAGAAACAGAAAACCAAACACTGCTTGTTGTCACTTATAAGTGGGAGCTGAACAACGGGAACACATGGACACACTGGAAGCAACAACACACAGTGGGGCCTCTCATGGGTGAGATGATGGGAGGGAGACCATCGGGAAGAATAGTTAATGGGTACTGGGCTTAATACCTAGAAGATAGGTTGATCTGTGCAGCAAACCATGGCACATGTTTACCAATGTAACAAACCTGCACATCCTGCACATGTACCCTGGAACTTAAAATAAAATTTGAAGAAAACAAAAAACCACGAGGAATTTTTTAAACTATACAAACACATGGAAATGAAACAACATGCTTCTGAGTGACCTGTGGGCCAATGAAGAAATTAGTAAGAAAGTTAAAAAATGTATTGAAACAAATGATAATGGAAACACAACATACTAAAGCCAATGGGATACAGCAAAAGCAGCACTAAGCAGGAAATGTTTAACTGTAAGTGCCTACATCAAAAAAGAACAAAGACATCAAATAAATAAACTAACAATGCATCTTAAAGAATCAGAAAAACAAGAGCAAACTGCACCCAAAATTAGTGGTAGAAAATAAATAACAAAGATCAGAGCAAAAATAAATGAATTTGAAAAGAAGAAAACAATGCCAAGATCAATGAAACAAAATGTTTTTAAAAAGGTGAACAAAATGGACAAAGCTTTAGCCAGACTAATAACAAAAATAAAAAAAAGGAGAAAACCCAACTAAATAAAGTCAGAGATGAAAAAGGAGACATTAGAACTGATATCACAGAAATTCAAAGAATCATTAGTGGCTACTATGAGCAACTATATGCCAATAAATTAGAAAAGCTAGAGGAAATGAATAAATTTCTAGACTCATACAATGTACCAAGATTGAACTATGATGCAATTCAAAACCTGAACAGACCAGTAATAAGTAACAAGATTGAAGTCATAATAAAAAGCTTCCAAGTAAGGAAAACCTGGGACCCAATGGCTTCACTGCCTAATTCTATCAAACATTTAAAGAACTAATATCAATCCTGCTGAAACTATTCTGAAAAACAGAGGAGGAGGAAATCCTTCCAAACTCATTCTATGAGGCCAGTATTACCATGATAACAAAATCAGACAAAGATACACACACACACACACACACACACACACACACACACACACACACACACACACACAAAAGAAAGAAAAACAAAATGAAAACTATGGGCCAAAAACCTCTAATGAACATTAATGCAAAAACCTTAACAAAATACTAGCAAAGTGAAGTCACAAATACATTAAAAAGATGATTCACAACCAAGTTGGATCACAACCCCGAGATTCAAAGATGGTGCAAGCTATGCAAATCAATCAGTGAGACACATCATGTCAATAGAATAAAGGACAGAAATCACATGATCATTTCTATTGATGCTGAAAAAGCATTTGAAAAAAATTTAACATCCCTCAGGATAAAAATCCTCAAAAAACTGGGGTATAGAAGAAATATACCTCGACATAATAAAAGCCATATACAACACAGCTGCTGCTAGTATCATACTGAATGAGGAAAAGCTGAAAGCCATTCCATTCCTCTAAGATCTGGTACACATCAAGGATGCTCACTGTCACCACTGTTATTCAACATGGTACTGGAAGTCCTAGCTAGAGCAATCCCACAAGGGAAAGAAAAAAGCATATCAACATTGGAAAGGAAGAAGTCAAATTATCCTTGTTTGCAGATGACATGATCTTACATTTGGAAAAACCTGAAGACTCCATGAAAAAAAACTATTAGAGCTGATTAAAAAAATTCAGTAAAGTTGCAGGCTTCAAAATCAATAATACAAAAATCAGTAGCATTTCTATATGCCAACAGTGAACAACCTGAAAGAGAAATTAAAGACACAATCCCATTTACAAGAGCCACAAATAAAATCAAATACGTAGAAATTAACTTAATGAAAGAAGTGAAAGAGCTCTACAATGAAAACTGTAAAACGCTGATGAAAGAAATTGAAGAGCACGCAAAGGAATAGAAAAAAAAAAATACATGTTTATAAACCAGAAGACTCAATATTGTTAAAATGTCCATACTACCCAGAGCAATCTACATATTCAATGCTATCTGTATCAAAATACCAATGACAGTCTTCACAGAAATAGATAAAAGTATCCTAAAATTTATACTGAGCCACAAAAGACCTAGAATACCCAATGCCATCCTGAGCAAAAAGAACAAAATTGGAAGAATCCCATTATCTGACTTCAAATTATACTACAGACATATAGTAACCCAAACACCATGGTACTGACATAAAAATATACACATAGACCAATGGAACAGAACAGAGAACCCAGAAACAAATCCACATACCTACAGTGAACTCATTTTTGACAAAGGTGCCTAGAACATACACTGGGGAAAAGATAATCTCTTCAATAAATGGTGCTGGGAAAACGGAATATTAACATGCAGAAGAATAAAACTAGACAGCTATTTCTTGTCATATACAAAAGTCAAATCAAAGTGGATTAACAACTTAAATCTAAGACTTCAAACTATGACACTACCACAAGAAAACATTGGGGAAACTCTCCAGGACATTGGTCTGGGCAAATATGTCTTAATACCTCACAAGCGTGGGCAACCTAAGCAAAATGGACAAATGGGATCACAACAAGTGAAAAAGCTTTTTCATAGCAAAGAAAAAAAATCAACAAAGTGAAGAGACAGCTCACATAACAGGATAAAATATTTGCAAACTATCCATCTGACAAGGGATTAATCACCAGAATATACATGGAGCTCAAACAAGTCTATAGGAAAAAAAATCTAGTAATCCTATTAAAAAATGACCAAAATATTTGAATAGTCATTTCTAAAAAGAAGACATACACATGGCTAACAGGCATATGAAAAGATGCTCAACATCAGTGGTCATCAGAGAAATGCAAATCAAAACTACAATGAGATATCATCTGACCCCAGTTAAAGTGGTTTTTATCCAAAAGACAGGCAATAACAAATGCTGGAGAGAATGTGGAGGAAAGGGAACCCTGTATACTCTGTTGATGGGAATGTAAATTAGTACAACCACCATAAAAATAGCTGGAGGTTCCTCAAAAAACTAAAAAGAGAGCTACCATATGATGCAGCAATCCCACTGCTGGGTATATACCCAAAAGAAAGGAAATCAGAATATTGAAGAGATATCTGAACTCCTATGTTTGCTGCAGCACTGTTCACAACAGCCAAGATTTGGAAGCAACATAAGTGTCCATTGAGAGAGAAATGGATAAAAGAAATGTGATACATATATACAACAGAGTTCCATTCAGGCATAAAAAAGAACAAGATCCTGTCACTTGCAACGCATTAGATGGAACTGGTGGTCATTATGTTCAGTGGAATAAACTAGGCACAGAAATACAAACATCACATGTTCTCACTTATTTATGGTATTTAAAAATCAAAATAATTGAACTCATGGAGATAGAGAGTAGAAGGATTGTTACCAGAGGCTAGGAAGGGTACTGGGGGGGTCAGGGTGGGGAAAGTAGGGATGGTTAATGGGTACAAAAAAAATAGAATGAATAAGACCTAGTATTTGATGGCACAACAGGGTGACTATGGTCAGTAGTAATTTAACTGCACACTTAAAAATAACTAAAAGAGTATAATTGGATTGCTTGTAACACAAAGGATAAAAGCTTGAGGGGATGGGTACCCTATTCTCCATGATGTAATTACTATGCATTGCATGCCTTATCAAAATATCTCTTGTATCCCATAAATATATATACCAACTATATACCCACAAAAATTAAAAATTAAAAAAAATTGTAATAACTGACAAGCTGCTGGGATGGCTCCCTCAGCCCTGGATTGCCTGCCTATCTCCCAACTGTTTTAAGAGAGAAACTTCTGTCTTGTTTGATCCACTGTCTTTAGATGTCTCTTTGTCATAGCAGTGGAGCCTGTACATACATTTCTAAACTCATACAATGTCCTTCCTACTTTTCTAATGTTAAAGTATTTCTTGGGCTGGATGTGGTGGCTCACACTTGTAATCCCAGCACTTTGGGAGGCTGAGGTGGGTGGATCACCTGAGGTCAGGAGTTTGAGACCAGCCTGGCCAACATGGCGAAAACCCGTCTCTAGTAAAAAAATACAAACATTAGCCAGGCATGGTGGTGCACACCTGTAATCCCAGCTACTTGGGAGGCTGAGGCAGGAGAATCACATGAACCCAGGAGGCAGAGGTTTCAGTAAGCCGAGATCATACTGCTGCACTCCAGCATGGGTGACAGAGGAGACACTCTGTCTCAAAAATAAAATAAAGTATTTATTTAATAAAATAATTGTGATAATAGGTTGAAATTTTTTTAAGTCCTGAATTGGAAAACAAAAAGAAAGTTAATGGTCTTATATGAGTATCCTCAATCATTTAAAAATATTTTTATTTATGAAATTAAAAATTTGAGACGTCCTGATTTTGATGGTATATGGGCCAAATAGGTGACATGAACATTTTAACGCTCAAGAATCTTGCTTGCCCAGTGGGGATATTCTGGTAACAGCAAAACTCTTGCACAAGTTATCACCTCTGTTTGGGTACCTCTAATAAGTGCGGCTACTTTCAGGTTTTTGTTTTTGGTCAGAAAATGAACGGAAGATGATCAGTGAAGGAGAGCCTATGCTAGACTCATGAGAGACCCTAAGAAACGTTTTCAGCTGTGTATAAATAAATTGATAACCAGGAGAAGATCTATGGAGCCACTGCAACTAGGGATGTCAAATATGATCAATTAACAGTGGCTGCTTGGAAGTTTTTGAAAATACAGTGACCCATTAGAAAGGTTTGCTTTGGGTGTGGAAGGTATCATGTATACTTAAATTAAGAGAGGGCTTAAAATGAATCAGAAAACCTATTTTGCTTACCTGTGTGCCACACTTCCTTTCTTGATATCCGAAATGACGAGGGGGTCTCCTGGTTTTCTACTAGATGGTGCTGTAATAATGGAGATAGAATAATCACATCTTCATATCCATTATTCACCCTTTACTGTACATTTCCCCTGTTTTATAATAACTTAATGCAAGTAATGTTTGTATACAAAACAAAGATAGTCAGCAAATGAATTAGCAAGTATGCACATTATATCTATACAAATGTTTGGGTTGAAATATTTACAAACAAAAACTAAAGCAATGCCACTTTAAATTTGTAATTAGAGAAAGCAATTGGATAAGTACCCATTAGATTTAAATCTATTTTAATAAGCAATTCCCAAGAGAGGACCTGAAGGGTGGGTACCTCAGTTGGAGAGTATTAAAATCAATTGGGGGCTCCCCTTAGTTACCCCTTCTTCTATTCCTTTCCAGTGAGGAGACACCACTGTTGATGGGAATATGCCATATTACTCCAGTGTAGAGTGGGAAAGTGGATAAGAATCACTGATTTAAAGTTCCTTTTTTTTTTTGGCTAGGCACAGTGGCTCATGCCTGTAATCCTAGCACTTTGAGAGGTTGAGGCAGGAGGATCACCTGGGGTCAGAAGTTCGACATCAGCCTGACCAACATGGTGAAACCCCATCTCTACTAAAAACACAAAAATTAGAAAGGCGTGGTGGTGCATGCCTATAGTCCCAGCTACATGGGAGGCTGAGGCAGGAGAATTGCTTTTACCCAGGAGGCAGAGGTTGCAGTGAGCCGAGATCACACCACTCACTCTAGCCTGGGCAACAGAGCAAGACTCTGTCTCAATAAATAAATAAAGTTCTTTTTTTTTCTCCACAAGGAAATCTTTTGCTAGATGGACTCTAAATCTTTAAATTCTGCTCACAAATTCATACTTAGAAAGCTCCTGGAATGTGACTCTCTCTCTTTTTTTTTTAGTAAATATTTTGTTACTAGTTAACTAAATTTTTATATATGCTGATATTCTAAACATGTACATGTAACTTTTATTACATTTATAGATAAAACTATTATACTGCACAATGATCAGTTTTGGGCTTTACTAATTTTCTTAGGAATATTTCCATTTATGGGAACAAAAAAAAATTAGAAATGAGCCTACTTAGAATTAACCCTAGAAACTAATTATAGTCCATATAAATACAAAAAATCATCTTGACTTAGAGGTTTACATTTAATGCAGGAATCTGATCCTTAAAATTAGCCATACCAACATTTGTGAAAAACCATTTGCCTCTGAAAGGAGACATTTTGCCAACCTGAAGGCTGGAGAGGTTTCCTTCTAGAGATCATTAACAGGCCCCTAAAGTAAGATTTTATTATAAACAGTCTGATCACCCCATAATAATCATAGAGCCATATCATATCCCATAATCCCATCTGAATCCCAGGAAAATGTTTATGCACAAGAACAGATGGCTTAATACCTTAACACAACATTTCAAGAAAAAGAAAACACATATACCGATACCTTACCCACTGTCTAAATTAGTCCAGAGTAAATGCTAATGGGGCTTCATTCAATCATTATTCTTAGCTGTTAGCAAAGAATGCAAAACATTCTCTTCACTTTAATTAAGTCATAATTTAAAACTCCATTCAATGATTTGATAGAATGCCTCTAGAGGCATATAAGCATCTAGGATTTCTAGTTACATCATATTTCAAAACTGCAAATTGTTCTGGTCATAGGGCACAGAAATAAAAACTTTGTTAGTACCAGCAAGAATAGCTTTTCTAGCATCTGCCAATGAATTGACACAATATTTTGCCAAGCTGTAGTAACCATCACATAGCACTCAATGTTTCCTTTGGCTTTTTAAAAAATCCATGTTCCACTGAAATGGTCTGTAAAACCAAACAATAGTAGAGGCAACAAAATACATCAGACCTATCTGTCATCCTTGAAAGAGGAATATAGCACTATGAGCTCTTGGTCAAACCTACACGGTTTTGCAGAGGAGTCTGAAACTTCTCATGGTCTACAGACATGTATGGTGGCCATTTTCACATTTACTAGATTCTTCTCTTTCTCCTTTAATGGAGTCAATAGGGTGGATGCCCATTGGGATAATGAGGTTGAACCCAGAAGTATGTCATCCAGATCTGTATGAGAACCTGCCCATCACCACCATGCATGTTAAATGTGGCTATGCATGGTTTGGGGGACCAGTCATGGTTTGTGTATCCTAGCCCCATGTTTTAATTTTTTACTACCTAAGAAGGAGTCACAAACCAAGCATGCTTTGCTTGGCTAGTAGTGCTTTAAAAATATTTAGTTGCCAACACTTACAAATTAGTAGATTTTATATAGATACATGGCTTCTTTTTAAAAAAATAGATGGGCAATATGGTGTCATGATTAAGAGACAGGACTTGGTAGCCAGAATGGTCGGATCTAAAATCCTGGCTCTACCACTTATTAGCTATATGTGCTTGAGCACACAGTCCTTAAGTGCCTTAGTTTCCTCATCTGCAAAATGGTGTTGATGAATAACAGTGCTTACCGTAGTTTCTGTTGGGACGATTATGTGAGCTATTATATGTAAAGAGACTGGACGAGTGCACACATAATGAATTACATAAATGTTTATTGCTGCTATTATTGTTTAACAACAGTGGACTAAGTTTTCCACTACCTCCTTTAGACGGAGCCTTAGATTTCCCATTTGCCTCTATCCTCATTGGGCTGAGCTCACTCCCTGAGTTGCCTCACCCATGAAGGCTTCTGAGTTTGTGATCCTTTGAATGAGAATATACTAGCATTCACTCAGTTCCTGGAATTTGATTGGAGTTCTCCACAGAACCATTCATTTATTTAGTACATATTTATTGAACACCAACTACGAGACAAGCACCTCTGCTCTGGGCACTGGTTATGAAACCCCAGAGAAGTTGAATAAAAAGGAGAGGCAGAGCTGGTTAAATCTCCTGAGCTTACTGGGCATGAAATAGTTTTCTCTCTTCTGTGAAGTGATTCCAAGTGGGAAATCCATACAAATGCATCATATGGGGATGGGGAAGGACATTGAATACTTCCAAGAGTGTGATTAAGAAGAAAAGGGCAACAAAAGCTTATTAAGTTCTGAAACAGAAAAAACAATCACATCTCTTTGAAATTTCAAACTCCTTGAAATTTCTACTTAACTGGTCAAACACACAACTAAAAATCTGACAAAAAAGAGCAATGATGCTAAATCCTTTGTTATACAATATATATTAGTACTGCCTCTTTCTCATTCCTATTTTATGAAATGATTTTAATTCAAATTCGTCACTTGTATCTCCAATGCAGGTGTTTCTGTTGTTACTAGATTTGCGTTGAGTCATTTACAAGCTTGTTCAGAAATCATCATTGTCATCTGTGTCTACAGCTCTTCTGCAATCCAGCAAGACAATGTCATTGGAAATTTTATCCCAGATCACAAGAATTCATTTTAGTAACATTGCAATATTGAGATTTTTCATTCTGCCTAAGATATACATTCTTGATACTCACAAGGAAACAACTTACTATATTACTTTTTAAAATTTATTTTCTTTGTACCAAAAATATACACACATACAATTTAAAGAGTCAAGAATTCTGAAAGAGCCATTCTCAATTTCTTGCTTCTCCAGGTGCAACCGCTTTCAATTCTTTTGGCTGTTTCCGTATTGCTATATAACATATGACTATTACTACCAAATTATTTTTTGGTGTTAGTCATTTCTACTTACTTTATATTATGAAAGATGAAGAGTTAGTTTCTCCAACCTCTAGACCACTAACATACTCATATACCCTTCTTGTCCTTCCATTTTCCCAATACCATTTTGTCATAATTTTTGGTATTTATTAATCAACATTTGATATTTATTTTAGCATGACTATGTCAACAGCATCCAGAGATAAGTCATATAGCATTCCATGATTTATTTCCTTTTCTGCAGAATATGTATTTCCTTTAATTATTTGTTGTCTTGATGTTTTTATTTGCTTTGTTTTCTCGTGTTTATTATTAATTCAACTCCTTATATTTCCCAGGATATATAAATCTTCTCTCAATGTGTTAAATCTTATTAGGAATTCTATCAGAGTTTGCTAACCTGTCTAGACTGGTTGCTTTCTAGGTTTGCCACACAGATCTTGGGGACTTCCTTCCCACAAACCCTGGGAACCCAGAGATTCTCTTCTCTCTTGCATCCTTAGAGCCCTTGTATCCTAAACCCAACTCTCCCTGTTTCTGGCTTTACTTTCTCTCACTCTTGGTGGTGCACATTCTCCAGTAGCTTCCCGAGGAAGACTGCAAGGGAGAAGAGTTTACTGAGACCTTGTATAGCTTAAAATGTCATTTTCTACCTTCATATTTGATTGACTACTTCGCTGAGTAAAGAATTCTAGGCTGGCAATCCTTCCTTTAGAAATTTGAAGGCACTTTTCCATTGCTTTCTAGCTTCCAGAGTAGTGGTTAAAAAGCCTGAGGCTATTCTGATTATTTGATTATTGTTTGTATTATTCTAACACATTGTATGACACCCCACCATGCCCTGCTGCCCCAGCACTGCAACCCTCTAAGATTACTTCTTTGTCCAGTGTTCTCAGATCTCTTGATGGCAAGCTTTTCTGTGGCTATTTCCATCCATAGGTATGGACCTATCATTCTGAAAATAAATCCATAATTTCTAAGACATTTATACAATTATTTCTTTGATGTGTTTCTTTCCTCTGTCCTTCTGTAACACCTATTACTTGGATGTTGTGTCATTCGGACTCAACCTGTATAATTTTCTCGTCTATTCCAGATTCTTCATTTATTTGTTGCTTGTTCTAATTTCTGGACATTTTCCTTAACTTTATTTTCCAATATTTGTATTTTTTCAAGGTCTCTTTTTTCCCTTCTGAATGTCATTTTGTAAAAGCATCCACTTCCTGCTCACCTCATGAATGCAATATATTTGTTGCTAATGATGTCAATGACAGGTTTCTCTTTGTTTGGTTTGCTTTCTTCTTCCCGCATTAGCTATTACTCTGATTTCCCTCTTTGTTTCTGGTGACAGCCTCACATATTAGATTCTTCCTTAAGTGTCCATTTTTCTCTTAGCTGTCTGTTTATATTAAAGAGTGTGGCCCTAAACAGCTGTTCAAAAGCTTGGTGTACCCAAGTGGGGCTTGTGGACTATGGTCTTAACTGTAAGTTCAGGCTGGGCTTTTTCTTTGGGTCAGATGGTCCTGATTTTTCTTCCCACTTGAAGGCTATTAAGCCTGGCTACCTGGTTTCTTTAAGCTTCCTGAGGGAAGAAGGCTCTCAGTCTCAACATGCAGTATGTAAACCTTCACCTAATTTCCATTTTTAAAGCAGTACTGCTGCATTCAGCTGTGTGCTCTCAGGCCAAAGAACTCTCTATTGCATGCTTTCCAGAGAATAAAACTCTAGGGGAAGGGTAGGGGAAGGGTACTTGGGAGCTGGGGAAGGCATCTAAAGACTAAGGTCATTCTTAGCAGTCTTTCAACCAATCCTCTGCCTTAGAATTTTCCATCAAATGTACTTCCTGAAGTTTCTGGTCCCTAAGCCTCTTTGGAGTATAGGATAGAAATCAGGCTCATTATCAGCTTCCCCTCTGCTTCTTTAGTTAAATTCACCTTTCTTTATCTTCTTTGCCAAATTTGGTTGCTGTTGTCTAGTTTCCTTTTCTTTTTGTCCTTATGGGGTTTTGCCTTTTGAAAAATCTTATATTGTCATTTAAAGTGGAGTGTAGGTTGGGAGAAGAAGTAAAGGCTTGTGTTTAAGCTACTGTCTTTTTGAAACAGAGCAGGGACCCCTTTTAGGGTCCTGCTGGGCACCCTCCTCCCAAACATAGAAATAAAAAAAAACAGTCCTTTCAAGGGAAATTCCAGGCACCTAGGTAGGCTTGAAAAGTAAATGAACAACCCTATAAGCAAGAAGATACAATACTGAGAACTTAAACAATAGCTTCCCAAACAAGTCAGAATCACACAGCATTTTGGTTCCCCATAGAAACTAAAAGATAATATCTTAACATATGTTCTTAAGTTGGTTTTCAGAAACCTGGACCCACACCAGATGGAAAATGTTGACCACCATTACATAGACCTCAGAGATCTCATGGAGATAAGGGAGAAGTGAGAATTGAACTCTACCGTTTTTTGTTCTAAATTTCTTCCTGAGGGGCCTGGAGAGAGTCACGCCTAAAGGCCACACCTTAACCTTCCTTTTTGCTGACCCTAAGGTTTTACACAAAGCCCTGCTTCTTTAACCAACTGCAAAAAAAAAAAAAAGAAAAAAATCTCTCTGAATCCACCTATGACCTGTAACCCCCACTTTAAGATACCCGCCTTTTGGGGCCAAACCAATGTAAAGTCTCCATGTATTGATTTATAACTTTGCCTATAACCTCCACCTTCTACCTTTAAAAACCATCTAGGCCATCAGGGAGTTCAAGTCTTAAGGATTAGCTGCCTAATTCTCCTTGCTTGGTGCCTTGCAACAAATGCTTCACTTTCTCTTGCTGAAAATCCTAGTGTCAGTGTTTGGCATTTTCTATATGCTGGGCAAGTGGACCCAAGTTTGGTTTGATGACATTTTGACCTCAGAAATTTAAAAACCACTCATCATCACACACACACACACACACATATACATACACACACACATACAAACTCTTAATCATTCAGCTGTACTTTAATTGCAACCGTATACATCATATATGGTAAGTAAAACAAGTTATTTGATTTGAAATGGAGCAGTGAGTAGAGGTTTTTACTGCAAAGTTGGCAAAATAACAGGAACCAATCTCTTCTAAATACACTTTAAGACTTAGGGGAAAAATGACAGATTTGCTGTGCTTGTCATCACAAAGGCTGCTTTATGATTTTATAAGAAAATAAAGCAAGGCTTCGTTCCTACAAACATTTCAGTCAGAACTAAAAAGGAAAGCCAATGAATTCACTGTACTCGCAAAATACTGCCTTTTGCTTTTCTGATATAGGATATAGGGAGTTTCATCAATCAGATGGTGATAGGGATGAGTGGTGTGGTGAAAATAAAGCCAGTGCTAAGTCAGAGACAATGGGTTTGGATCCCTGCTTCACTTTTTATTAGCCCCTGGTCTTTGGGCAGGTTACCCAGCTGAATTGTTGTTTCCTCTTTGTAAAATGGAGATAGATGTCACAGAGCTACTTTGAGGATTAAGAAAACACATACAATTGCAGAGTGCCATGCCTGGTACAAAGTAGACACAAACCCCTGTACTAAAACCTCAAGGGAAAACACCCATGTAAAAAGGACTTTACTGATAATGGGACGTGACAGAGACAATCAGGACTCGCTGACTTGAAAGAGAGGTGGGCTGTGCAGGAAGGTATGAGCTCTGAGGTTTCTGACTGGCTAAGGTGTTGAGGCATCAGGATGTGACTTCCAGTCCCGAACTGCATCCTTCTGCTAGGCTGTTCCACTTTATTTGCTACAATAAATCACTCTATATTATAGCAATAATATCAATAAAGGAAATGCCTAGTGCTAATATGCTGCAAATGTGTCATCAGAACTTAAGAAAATTAGTCTGAAAATGCTCACTCACTGTGTCTAAAATCAGACAGACTCATTTCTCAGTCAATTAGGTATGAATTGTGAGCCGTAAAGGCTCTGCTGGTATGCTTCCAGAGATGAGGGGCTGTTTCTTAATACTCAGAGCTTGCACGAGGTGAAGACGACAGAAAGGGGACTTGGTATAGAGATAGCGAGAAGAATCAAGTCTTTGCAGCACCTTGGTTTCACTAACAGTACCTGTGTGTGTCTGAGAAGAGGCTTCCCAGATTTCCTCCTTATATTGGCACTAGATTTTGTGGGCTGGAGCTGTGTTTAAAATATTTTAACAGGCGTGGTGGCTCACACCTGTAATCCCAACACTTTAAGAGGCTGAGGCAGGAAAATTGCTTGAGTTTAGAAGTTCAAGACCAGCCTGGGCAACATAGTGAGACTTCATCTTTACAAAAATTTAAAAGTGAGCCAGGCATGGTGGCTAATGCCTGTAGTCCCAGATACTTGGGAGGTTAAAGTGGGAGGATCGCTTGAGCCTAGGAGGTTGAGGCTGCAGTGAGCCATAATAGTGCTGCTGCACTCCAGCCTGGGAGACAGAGTGAGATCCTGTCTCAAAAAATAAAACATAAATAAATAATAAAATATTTCAAAAGGCTCTGTGTGTAAAGCAAATAATGATGAAGATCATCATCACTAATATTTGCTAGGGTTCGCAATGTGTTTAAGGCATTTTACATGTAGTAATTCATTTAATCTTGTCAACAATGCTATAAAGAAGGTAATATGTACACCATTTTCTAGATGAAGAAACTTGGCACAGAGAGGTTGAGGGAATGAGGGCATGAGACAGTCTAGGCTCTGAGTCTTTGCTCTTAATCATTTTCCAAGTCAATCTTTCTTCCGTCCATGCATCAGCCTTTGCACAAACATTTATATTCATTCATCATCTCCCTTGGAGGCTCATTTCTTGGAGAACATAGTGCTTAGTAAAACATTTGCAGGTAAAGCCCCTTATTTATTCACTCAGCAAACAGAAGTATTATATAAGCACCTTGTATGTCAGGAACTGTGCTAGGCCTCAGGATTTTACTAACTCATAACAATGAAAATGGATTCTGAGATTTATTTTTCTTTTTTTAAAGAGCAAAGTCTGCTTTCTCATCTGGCAAAATACGAGTATTTTCCATGAGGAGACACAAAAGTCAGCATGGTGGTGATGATTACTTGTGTAAATGGAGCTGAAGCTCTAGAATAACTGACAGGCATGTTTGACAAGCTCATGTATCATTTCTCTGTTCCGGAACAGCATAACACTTTCAGCTTCCATGAATGCATTTGCTTGTGGCTAGCTAAAATTCAAGCCATCTTTATGGAGGTTTTTACATTGTTGCCATTATTGCTACTAAAACCCATTTTAGAAGTAAAACACTCATGCAAAACAAAACACCATCATAAAGCATAATATTAAATGATTCTTCATGTGAATAAAACAAATATTTTGTAGTTTGTGTATAAGACTACATCTCAAACAAATTAGCATACAAATGTCTACTTTTTAATAAGAAATACACCATAGGCTATTTTTAGATGGATACTTTCTGACTAAATTATATTTTTTATTTATATCAATTTGTAATTAAGAATATATCTACTGTATAAAACAAATTTAAAGACAATATTCCTACTTAAAATTTGAGAGTAAAATAACTGTGTGGCAGTGGCGAAAGAAGCTTCTGAGGAATAGATGACTTCACAATACCAACCAGCAGGAAGCATCTAGAAGGACAGGGTTTATATTCTTAAAACTTAGCATAGGGCTTAGAGCATGGTGGACACTCAGAATGCAGTTGTTGAGGGAACGCAGAAGAATGAAAGAATGGAAGCGGGGGCAGGGTTTCTGTGTACAGAGGCAGGTTATATACTGCACAACTCCAAGATGCACCATTCCCACAGCTAGTTCTGTCAGAATAAATGAATAGATTGGAATAAACGAAATAAAAGACTAACCTTAAAGTTTCATGAGGGTTTGCATGCAGAAGCCATCTTGAGCCCTAAATATGTTTGGAACAGTAAATTCTGATATGCTTTCTTAATTTCAGTAGCCCTATTTGTTGACACTATAGTGACATACCATTTTTGCTGCATAGTGAACAAACTGAGAGGCTAAGTGACCCAATTAAGGGAAAAAACAACTTTAGGAGCACTTAGGATAGTGCTGGAGTCCCTAAAATTCCATTCCATCTTTCTACTTTTCTCCCACTAGGTCACATTAGGGTTTGGGGGGATCTAGGCTCTCTTCCATACATGTGGCTTCTTGCTCTTAATATTTATTCTGAATTGCAGTACCATTCTTTTTACTGTTGCAGTAGATATGTGTGGATTATTGGTTATAAATAAAATTTCATTTTTCAGTATTAAATTTATATCGTTCATGTTGAATCAGACAGCACCATTTCATACTGCCCAATTGAGAACTTTTATTTATTTTTGGCCTGAACCACTGACAGAAATGCTATCTGACAGAGTGCAGTGAGGCACTTTTATGTGGCTCATCAGTCTTTCTTGAAGAAACCAGCTCTTGGTCACAGTCATTACCTCTATGTCTCCTTTGGTCTTTAAGCATTTAACATTTGCTTCATTTTCTTGGTACATTTATGGATGCATTTAGTCTATGGATATTAAAAGCCCCCCAAAACCCTCAATTTCCATTCTATAAAAGTCCATTGGAGCTAACATTTTCAAAGTTGTTTTTACCAAGGCAGTTATAAAACTAAAGCCCGAGGAAAGGAGGGAATTGAGTACATTTATATGCTCCACTTTTCTTTCTGATTCAGTTTTCCAGACACTGTGCACCATGGACGAATTCAAAGATTTACTTAAAGTAAGAGACATTGTTTTAGTCTTGTGAAAAGGATTATAGATGCATAGTGGACAGATGGGAAGATAGCCTTAAAAGTAAATAAATGTAATTTTTGTTAAATAGATTATTATAAAAACTTAATTCACAATATACTATGTGAATTAATATATAATATACTAATAATATGTATTATATAATACACTAATAATCCACAATATAAAATATAATCTATATGCATCTATCTCTCATCTAACTATTTATATAGTTGTGTGAGATACACGTTTTGCACTGACTCATCACTTGCCAGGCACTTTACTAGGCATATAAATACGTAATTTTATTCAATAATTAAAACAATCCTATATTTTCTAGCTATCTTTATTTTCATTTTGCAGATGAAGAAACACAAGATTGGAGAGAGTTTGAGTAACCTGACCCATTCATACAGCCAGTAAGTGCTGGAGGTGTAACCAACTCCACATTTTTGTACCATGACACAAAAACTTGGCAAAGACATATAAAACATTTGTCACACCTGCAAACCATTTGACAACACAGTTTTCTAATGTCTTTAAAAATTATTTAGAAGAAATAACTTCTACTTACAACTTATGGTTATTCCAAGTTCCACATTGTGCTTCTTAGGGAGCTTTACATGAAACGTTCCACTACTTGGGATCACAGACTCTAATATCAAAACGAAAAAAACTGTGTTAATAGAACACTGAGGACTGGAGCACCCATCAATAAAAATGCTTTAGGAATACTTGCATCATAATCAACTGTAGCTAAAACTATACGAACTGAAGTAAGATGAATGCCTTTAAAATCCTGGTAAATTAAGCTCCTGGTGATTAATACACTTCTTATTCATAGGCAACTGTGCATAATTCACAGCAACAGTTGAGTTCAGTATTTCTCAAGTGTGATGCACGCACCATCTACATCAAATTTACCTGGAATGGGAGTTACACATAATGATTCCTGAATACTTCCAATCTACGAATCAGAATCTCTAAAGATGAGGCCCAGAGATCTCTAGGTGATTCTCAGGTGTAGTAAAGGGTTAAGAACCTTAGGTCCTATTATATTCCTTCCACCCCCAACCATATTTTCCAAGAGTGTGCTATTCAGTAATTCCTCCCCCAACCCCGTTCCACCCCTATTTATTGTTTGAAGATATCTAGGAAAATAGATTTCAGGAGAGATGTCAGTTTGGTATGATGGTTGTTGATTGGGTATTAAGAGTGAGTGGAGAGGTGCCTTAATTTCTAATGTAAAAAGTGAAAGTACAATTAAAGAGGTAGAATCAGGAGTGACATTCAAAATATTTTACAACCAGAACAGTACTGGTTATCAATCAAAAAGACAAAAATAACCAATCAGACTAGACGCTGACCACAGAGTTGGAACACAGGGACCCAGGAGATTCCAACTATATTAAACGATCCTTCAGTTCTGTATAATGGGGAGCTTTTAGAGATTCCAGAGAGGATCACAGGGCACTGGAAGAGAGTGAAAGTGGGCTCAGATACTGACCAGTTGGTACAGAAGTAAGCTAATATCAAAGCAACAGAGAGAGAACCAGTGTGCACTGGCTGAATCTCAACTCAGGACAGAGCTAAGCTGATTTTATCCAGACCTAATTAATGTCTGAGAAAGCAGGAAACTGCTACAGGTTCTTAAATATACTCTTCTTAAAATTCCTTTAACAGTCAGAAAGACCTTTAATTAATGATAAGCTTAAAATGGAAATATCCATTGAAGAGATAGCATCTACTCATGCTAAGTTGCTAATGACTATAATCCTTTCTGATGGTTTTGGAAAGAAGTGGGGAGAGGCTTCAGGAACAGTGGAAACTTCAGCATAAGGAGAGGACTGTGGGACGGGTGAGCTATCCACTCGGCCCGCTTGATCAGCTTGACTCAAGACAGGTGCCCATCTGGCACACAAGCAATTAACCACAGCAGAACTATTAGGCCCTCAGGCCCTTAGCTCAATTTACTAATCACATATTTAACACATTTGAGTCAGTGCAAAGTGGGGTGATGGTTAGTATTGGATTCATGGAAACAGAGAGGACTCCCTTCTTTGTTCGGCCTTGAATTGCTCTTCTTGACCTCTCATCCTTCCCTAGGAGAAATTCAGGTATTAAACGTCTCATAAGAGCAGAATCTGATTTTTCAACTCAGAAGGTTCGCTATACAGTGTTAAACTGGAGCACACAACAGAAATTTGATTTCCCTGGGCCCGCTTGGCTTTTAGAAAGCCACCTATAAAAAAGGATCCCCAGGCCGGGCGCGGTGGCTCAAGCCTGTAATCCCAGCACTTTGGGAGGCCGAGACGGGCGGATCACGAGGTCAGGAGATCGAGACAATCCTGGCTGACACGGTGAAACCCCGTCTCTACTAAAAAATACAAAAAAACTAGCCGGGCGAGGTGGCGGGCGCCTGTAGTCCCAGCTACTCGGGAGGCTGAGGCAGGAGAATGGCGTGAACCCGGGAGGCGGAGCTTGCAGTGAGCCTAGATCACGCCACTGCACTCCAGCCTGGGCGGCAGAGCGAGACTCTGTCTCAAAAAAAAAAAAAAAAAAGGATCCCCAAACTGGCCCTCTCAGCATCAGTGGTGCTATGGGGTCTTCCTTCTCTGGCCTCCCTCCTTCGCTCTGGTTTTTATTTACTTCAGAGGGGAGCGAAGGCATCAACTGCCTTTCCCACTTCCTCCCTCGACCAAGTGAGTGTCACGGACTGAGTTAACATCTTCGACTTCGGGGTTGTCTTCAGCTAACACTCTCTTGGGCCAGGAAATGAATCCACATATATTTATTTGTTTATTCGTTCACTAAGAATTTGTACCCTTTCAATTTCTCAACAGGACTTGAGATAGAGAAAATTATTTCCCACAGGACATTTGAAAAAGACTGGCTAATCTGAAAAAGAGAATGAAATAGGTAAAAAACACTTAGGTGTGCTTTACTTCCTGACTTCAGGAGCTGCAAATATCATAAAAGTTTTCTTACAGAATATTTTTTCAACCCATGCCTTTCCTGAGTCCTCCCCATACCATGCTTTAACAACAAAAGGCTAATTGCCACCTTCCTTCCACTCTCAAAGTGACAGTTTAAGAATTTGGAATTAGCATGCAGACTGGGGGCAGAGCGGGTCTTTGGAAGTGACCAGGTTTTGCCCATATGCACCAGCAGCCAGTCAGCAGAGAGAAGGAAGAAAGAAGCAAGTGTATATGAGGAGAGAGCCTGTGCCTGGCCTTGACAGCCATTGAAGTCAGGTTCCAGCCCTTCCTGGCTGTGAAACACAGATTGCACTTCCAGTGAATGCCTCTTCTTTGATTAAACTAGATGGAGTGCATGTTTCTTGCTGGCAACTGAAAGATCCCTGATGAACACATTGATTCGGTAGAGGAAATGGGATGAGGGCATGCAGAAAGCCTCCACACAAGTGTTTACGGGCATAGCAGAAATAAATGATTTGATTACTTGGATAAAGCACACAAATGGCCCATAAGTAAATGCACATGAAGCATCACTATTTGTAGAACTCATTTCACAAACGTGTGATCATTTAATATTTTCCTTCTTCTCTTTCCTTGTTTTTTTTTTTTTAGGAGACAGGGTCTCACTCTGACACCCAGGCCGGCGTACTGTGGCACAATCACAGTTCACTGCAGCCTTGACCTCTGCAGGCTCAGGTGATCCTCCTGCCTCAGCCTCCCAAGTAGCTAGGACTACAAGTGCCCACCACCATGCCCAGATAATTTTTGTATTTTTTGTAGAGACGGGGTTTCCGCCATGTTGCCGAGGCTGGTCTCAAACTCCTGGGCTCAAGTATCTGTCCACCTCAGCCTCCTAAAAGGCTGTGATTACAGGTGGAGCCACTGCACCTGTCCTACCCATTTAATATTTTCTGTTTTAAGAAACAGTTCTCTGTGAAAGGCGAGGGGAGCATACACATATTTGTACATGTATGTCTGTATATCTGTATATGTATACAGCATCTTGCCCATGATGCTAAGCTTGTGTAAGTGAGTTCTTGGAAACACAAGGGCCAGAAAATGCTGTTCTAGAATAGTTACTATAGCAACATTTTGCTTTTATAAATTTTTAATCCAGGGAACCTTGACCAAGATTAACATTGTTAATGACACTGCAGGAGATATTATCACTTCCTGGAAAACAGTAATGAATCACTTCTGACTACATGAGATTTGAAATATTCATAATGATGAGCAAATATCAACTAATGAATCTCTTTGATCAAGCTGCAGCTTCATTTTAATCTTTAAATGCCAACATGATTTATTTTATATTTGTTATTTTTTCTTTATATAATTATTTGGCTGCTAAAGCAAAGGCATATTTAATTTGGGGTTTCTTAAAGAAACACTAGTAAAGAGGGAAAGATCCAATGTTTGGAAAAACAGCAGGTTTAGAGGAAGTACATAGAATCTAAGAACAAATGATATTTATTTTGTTAGACTCACATGTAATTATTTTGTACTTCCCTGATTTTGCTTTATCTTTGTTAATACTATAATTAAAAACACATTTGGGTAAACAAAGGTCTCCTTCTTTCCAAGTGGTCGGCTCTTCTGCCTGAAGCATTCATTGTTGGCACAGTAAGATAACAACTACATCATTATTTATCAATGCAGACACCCTTTGTGAGGAACGTGAATGTTTAACTCCCACCAATGCAGAGAAAGGCACTGGGGGCTCCATAATAATGGCAAACATTCTTTGATAGGATTCTCACTGAGACTTTTTTCCAGAACAAAGATATATATATATTTTCCAACAAAATAACTTCAGACTTAAAGTAGAAACTTCAGGTATTATTCATGACATTAGTTGGAGATTGGTATTTAAAAGACAGTAACAAAAAAGGCAAAATGTAAATTGTGCATGTATTATGATTACAGCTTTATAAAATTATATGTATGGTAAGGATTTTGGTAAGAAATATAAAAAATTTAAACATATTTATTAGCATGATGGGGTTATAAGCACCTTTAACTTAAAACCATGTCATCAAAGTTACTATTGCTGTTTGTGCAGTACAGTACCTATATTTAAAGAGACAGATTTGGGGCCAGGCGCAGTGGCTCACACCTGTAACTCTAGCACTTTGGGAGGCTGAGGTAGGTGGATTGCCTGAACTCAGGAGTTTGAGACCAGCCTGGCCAACATGGTGAAACCCTGTCTCTACCAAAAATACAAAAATACTTAGCCAGGCTTGGTGGCACATGCCTATAATCCCAGCTACTTGGGACACTGAGGCACAAGAATCGCTTGAACCCAGGAGACGGAGGTTGCAGTGAACTAAGATAGCACCACTGCACTTCAGCCTGGGTAAGAGAGCAAGACTCTGTCTCAAAAAAAAAAAAAAAAAAAAAGGGGGGGAAAAGGGAGACAGATTTGGGCAAAAATGAGTCAAGCTTTTTTAACCACTCTATGTCACTTAAAATATTTATAAAATAGAGATAATTTGTCTCTGAGGTCCAAAGGTTTGGGAATTAATATCTGGTTGTAAAATATTTCTGAGGCAGAATTTTAGAAATGGATGGCTTATATCCAGACAACTGGGAGTGGATTCAGAAGTACTGAGCAGTCTTGAAACAACTCACATAAAGATTCCCCACCAATGTCCCAAGTTCTTGAATGGTTAGAAAGGATTCTTCCGAATCCAATAGTTTCCAGTAGATACTAGTAGGTTAGTAATGACTAACTAGAGTGTTCTATTGAGGACCATGATGCTGTATCTGGGCTCAGCGGGAGAATACTAGTGTCAACTAGTGATGTCTGTCATGAGGAAGGAACAACAAGATGGGAACATAGCTTTTCTTGCCCTATTCTATATTATTTCCATCTATAAGTGGGTTACTTTCCGGAACAATTAAGGGCAGTGGGAGATGAACTTACATTTCCTTTTCCTGTCCCTTATCAAGTAAGCTGGGTACTGAACAAACTGGGTTTAATAGACAGAGTTCCTAATTTTTTAGGAGCTTAAATTTAAGACATTAAAGTATTCAATCAACAAATATTAAAATATACACATATATATTCATAAGTAAATACTTAGATACTGCTTATGAAGAAGAGTAAATTGTGCTGGTAATTTCACAACTGGAATGTAGTGAGTGGGTGCCGCTGAACGTACTACAGTGCACACAATATTCAACAAACCACCTCCCTGCAACAAAGAATGTCAGTGGGGCAGAGGTTTAGAACTCCTGCTCTAATTGCTTCATCCTGGTAACATCTCTTGGAAGAGTCAGTGCAATGTGATATGGGGAAGAGAGACTACAAGTCAACAGACCTAGGTCTACCATTCACCCCGCTGTATGACCTTGGGTTTCCCCAACTGAGCCTCAGTTTCCCCATTTATAATGAATAAAGGTATTGGATTATAAGAGGCATTTCACTACTAATGTTCTGTTATTGTAGTCAACAATAATTAACAATTAATGTTGTATTATTGTAGTTATTGTACATTCTGGGGTTGCTGGACAGCCTTCTTTGAAAACCGTATCATTACCACCATCTGACCCATCCTTAAAAAGTCCTACCTGATTCTTGCTTGGTCACAGCTGACTAGAAGGGTAGGATACCAAACCTAAGCTGGGCCAATTAGATTCTTTCTCCTGGGAATGAGAAATTAGAACTGGCTGGGCACTTTAGCCAAGATGGGACAATTACATACAATAAAAAGTCAGAGAAAACTTGTCTACAGGGACAAATGGAGGAGATATGCAGAAACAAGCAGCACTGAGAACAGGAATCCCAGAGAAACAGTGGGGATGATCTCAGCTCCTGATGCAATCTGAAGTTCCTGATCCCAGTTCCTCAGGAAAGCCAACTGCTTGCCATCCATTCATTCACTGAGTATTTTTTTTTTTTTTTTTTGAGATGGAGTCTTGCTCTGTTGCCCAGGCTGGAGTACAGTGGCATGATCTTGGCTCACTGCAACCTCTGCCTCCCAGGTTCAAGCGATTCTCCTGCCTCAGCCTCCCCAGTAGCTAGGATCACAGGCGCACACCACCACGCCAAGCTAAATTTTATATTTTTAGTAGAGACAGGGTTTCACTATGTTGGGCAGGCTGGTTAGGAACTCCTGACCTCAAATAATTCACCCACCTCAGCCTCCCAAAGTGGTGGGATTACAGACGTGAGCTACCACATCTGGCCTCATTCACCAAGTATTGACTAAATGAGAGCTTCTTGTATTCCAAGCAATACATTGGGTGCTAGGTGTACATTCATAAACAAAACCCACAAAGTCCCTGATTTCATAGGTTTTTCCACTGGAGGAGAGTGAAAATAAACAAATATACAATATAACGTCAGAGTGTGAGAAGGGCTAAGCAGAACCATAAATCTGGGCAAGAGAATAGAGAGTGATAGATGGTCAGGAAGGCTTCTCTGAGCAAGTGACATTTGAGCAAAGCCCTGAATGAAGTGAGTCAAACCACCCAAACATGACAGAAAGCAGCTACTGCAAAGCTCCTTCTGTGGTATTGTGCTTGGCATGTGCAATGCAGCTACTTCATATTCCCCTCGTAATTCTAAGTCCTGCCATCCTTCCGTGAGATTTCACTGCATGACTGGTCCTTCCATTACACTGTTCCCAGTTCTCAGATCTCTCCTGGTTGAGGATCTTTACCTCCACTCTGCTTTTGCAAATCACCACCATAAGTCTTGCTTGACTGTCTCTGAAATCCTAAACTGTAATACAGCACTTGGGCCTCAATCTCCTAGACATCAGCTCTCTCATTCCTTTCTCTCACTATCCCGTTTTCTTCCTGAAGATCTCTAGTTCCTTAAGTCTTCCCTTTTCTCTCAGTCTATCGGGCTGATCTATTACTGATTCCCATCTCTCCCACTTAGATTCTTTCAAACACAGTAGTGTAGTGTAGTGCTGCCAGTGTGGCCTTTGAAGCCAGACTGCCTGGGTTAAAATTCCAGCCTACCATCAACTATGTGTGCCTCAATTTTCTGAGGATGTAATCATAGTAATCTCTTCCATTGCTGTTATAAGAATTAAGCAATTTGATGCACACATCACGTTTAGAAAGTGACAGGCCACAGAACAAGCATTTGATAAATATTACCATAATAATTATGATGTTACTATCATAATTATTCATCTGCTCTCCCAGAAACATATTAAACCTCCCTGACTAGTTCTTCTGTTGAACCTTCTCTTGAAACCTCAATCTCTGGCTCAATCTAATCATTCATTTTCTCTGCTCTTATTACTTGGCAGCTGAGGTCTCCTGAAAATAAACAACAACAACAACATACTCCACTGTGTAGGTTGATGCTGCTATAAACTTCAAGCTTCCAGACTCTGCTTGAATATCCTTTTACAGGCTTCTGGATGGTTTCTTCATGCATTCCTCCCATTTGCTATTCTAAATCTTCATTCTTTTCAACCCTCCAAGCTGCTGATCTTTTCACCCTTGCTTGACAGTTCTTACATGAACCATCTAAAAGCCAGCTAAAAATGTACTTACATTCTCACATCCTTTTCTTTTCTTTTTAAAAGTTATTTTAATTTTTGTGGGTACATATTAGGCATATATATGTATGGGTTACATGGGATACTTTGATATAAGCATGCAATGCACAATAACCACATCAGGGCAAATGGGGTATCCATCCCCTCTAGTACCCATAGTTTGAGTTTCAAACAATCCAATTATACTCTTCTGGCTATTTTTAAATGTATGATTAAATTATTTTTTTACTGCAGTCACCATGTGGTGCTAGCAAACACCAGGTCTTATTCATTCTTTCCAAATTTTTTTTGGACCCATTAACCATCCCCACTCCCCACTATCATCACTACTCTTCCCAGCCTCTGGTAACCATCCTTCTACTCTCTATCTCCGGGAGTTCAATTGTTTTAATTTTTAGCTCCCACAGTTAAGTGAGAACAGGTAATGTTTGTCTTTCTGTGTCTCCCAACCTTTTCTACAAACTCATAAGAAGAGGTCTTCTACCTTCTGTCCTGGACTGCTCTTTCTCATTCCTTTGTGGATCTGATTCCATTATTATCTCTTCTCTCCCTCATTCATGTCAGTCCCCAAACATGCTCAATCTCTCCAATCTTAACAAAACAAAGTCGCAATACAAAATAACACCCCTCTGAACTTTGAGTCTCCCACTATCTGTTGTCTCTTCTTTCTCTACAGCTAAATTTCTTGACCTCACCAAATGTCCCCTGGGGCAAAATTGACCCCAGTTGAGAACTACCGAATAAAGGTTATAATACAACATAAAATAGAGCAACAAGTGTATAAGTAAATGCAGAAGTTCTCAAAAGAGGAGCCCAGAGTGGTCTCCAGTCTCTTTCATCCATTCAGTGCATTTTTTCAGCCAAACTCTCTTCCAAAATCCAGTTCCTAAAGCAGACAGCAAGCAGAGCATCTCTGTACTTATCACTCTCCACTCATTCCTTAGCTCACTGCAATGTGACTTCTGCCCCTACTTCTCAGATCTTTTTATACTATGGCAATGTCTTTCTTCTTAATGGCCAAATCCAAAGGACATTTCCTACCTTATGTTACTTGAATTCTCCATAGTACCTTTAAGCTATCAATAGTGACTTCTGCTTTGAAATTCTTTCTTTGGCTTCCAAAATGCCACCTTCTTTTAGTTCTCCTTCCATTTCTCAAGGTGCACCTTCATCACCTTTACTCACATTTTTTTTCCCTTTAAATCTCAGTATTCCTCAGGCAGAGTCCCCTCCTCAGTCCCTTTCTTACTGCCACTCTTTCCTTAGTGGTCTCCTTTTTTCCGATGACTTTAACAATCACTGCCATGTTGGTTACTCCTCAGTCTTGCTATCCAGCCCAGACCCCGAATCCTAGGCTCCAAAAGGTAATGCCTGCGTGACTCTCTCCTGGGCCCTTCTTTCTGCATTCCAGTGGCAACACAAATTTGGCAAGTCTATTCTTACCATTCAGCAGCTCTTTCTCTCCTATTTAGCTTTGAACTCTTTGAGGATATGGATCCTTTCTATTTTCTCTTTCAATGATCTGAAAACAGCACAGTGCTTAGCACCTAGTAACGGGTGCTCAATAACTGTCATTTGAATTAAGGAACAGACATGCTTGTCTTTTTTCTCTAGTATTGGCAGTGGATTTGCCAACTCATCTCTAAAATAGAATTATTTTTCCTATTTCCAAATTTCCTCTCTTCCAGTCTTCTCAGCTAAAGACATCACTGTCTACCCGACTGCTCACCCTCACACCTCAAGAGCCATCCATGCTCTTCCTTCTCTCTCACCTTCCATATCTAACCCATAAGCAAGTGCTATTAGCTCTGTGTCAAGCCATGTCCTAAATTCCACTATTTGTTACCACTTCCAGCACTACCACTGTGTCAGGCCACTATCATGTCTTACCTGTCCAACTGCCACAATCTCCAAACTGGTTTTGCCTGCTTCTGCTATTTTCCCCTCCCATGTCAGAAGGCTCTTTCTAAAACATTCCTCAGATTAGCTCGTCCACATAAAATACTCCATGGCTTCATTACACTTGGAATGTGATCTAAATTCCTTACCAGGCACTGCATTACTCGGTCTCTCTAACCTCTCCAACTCCATCACCAAATCCAAACCCAATCCAAACCCAACTCCCTTAATTGTTCCAGGAACAGCTCTTTTTGTTGTTTCTCCAGCAAGCTAATTGTTCTGGCTTAGGGTCTTTATACTGCCTACTCCCTCTCCCTAGAATGCCTCTTCTGAGAAAAACAAGGCTTACCCTTCTCAGCCTTCTTATCCCTGCCCAAATGTCACTTCCTTAGAGCATCAGCCTACAAAATTAGCTCCCCTAAAGTCATTCTCTAACCCTCTATCCTGTGGTATTTTCCTTAGAGCACTTATTCTCTAAATTTGTATTTGTTAATTTTGATTACTTAATTTTTTTTGAGACAGGGTCTCACTCTGTCACCCAGGCTGGAGTTCAATGGTACAATCACTGCTCACTGCAGCCTTGACCTCCAGGGCTCAAGTTATCCTTTCAACTCAGCCTCCTGAGCAGCTGGGATTACAGGCATGCACCACTATGCCAGGCTAACTTAAACAACTTTTTTTTCTTTTCTTTTTTTAAGAGATGAGGTCTTACTATATTTCCCAGGCTGGTTTTGAACTTCTGGGCTCAAGTGATCCTCCCACCTTGGCCTCGAAAGTGCTGGGGTTATAGGTGTAAGCCACCACACTGGCAATATTTGTTAATTTTTAAATTAACTTTCTATATGCTGCTATAATATAAGCTTCATATAAGTTTTTTAAAAATATATAAGCTTTTTTTTACTTTCCTGTCTACTATTACATCTACATTGTGTAGGGGCATAACTGGCCCATGGTAAATAGTAAATATTTGTTGGAATAATGTGATCCCTGTGTCCACAAGCATATCTTTACTAACTGGTAAGGGTTATTGGGTCTGTGAGGTAGTCTTTCACTGTGTGAAGACAATTTTCTTAAATGGGAACTAGCACCAATCTCTAAAATCCACACACCTGTCAGGACTGACTATAACCAAACTTTAGTTTGGTTCCCTGGAGCCCTCTTCTTGACTATGCCTTGTTTTGGGGCTGGGAGCCCAATTTTAGCAAGAATCTGCTGAGTCAGTTTAGGGAGAATCCCCTTGGCCCTCCACCTTTGATATTTAATCAAGTTCCTTTTAGTAATTTTCCATTCAATGACTCCCCCATCTTCACTTTGTCTACTGGCTATAAACTCCCAACTGCCCTGGCTATATTTGGAGTTGGGTTCCATCTCTCTCCCCTACCACAATATTCTTTTTTTTTTTTTTTTTTGAGATGGAGTTTTGCTTTCATTGCCCAGATTGCCCAGGCTGGAGTGCAGTGGCGCGATCTTGGCTCACTGCAACCTCTGCCTCCCGGGTTCACGCAATTCTCCGGCCTCAGCCTCCCAAGTAGCTGGGACTACAGGTGTCTGCCATCATGCCTGGCTAATTTTTTGTATTTTTAGTACAGACAGGGTTTCATCAAGTTGGCCAGGCTGGTCTCAAACTCCTGACCTCAGGTGACCCACTTGCCTCGGCCTCCCAAAGTGCTAGGATTAAAGGTGTGAGCCACCATTCCTGGCCTACTGCAATATTCTAGACCCCTACTGCAGTAGTCTCCAATAAAGTCTTCCTTGTCATTTTTAACAAGTATCTGCTGTCATTTCTCTTTAACATTAAAAACTATTTGCCAACTGGGCTTGTTTAAAAACACTTAGGGAATTTTCATTGCTCTCAAAAGAAGTTTCATGTGTTCTTTGCAGTGTGAAGGGTCAAAGAGAGGCTTTACTTGTCTCTGACTAAAGAATATGGTTTCTCTAGTATACAGAAGAATGAAAGAATGAAGGCCACATGATTTGTTTTTGTCGCCTCTGTAGTTGTGGCTATTATTCAATTTGTCACATTTATTTTCAGTTGTTCATGCGGTGACATTTTAAGGAATAATCGAAAACAATGCTCAATTCAAAACGACACGACACCCCAAACCTCCTAAACAAAAGCATGTTCAGCATATAAAACAATAGTTTCCTCTCTGCCACATAACCAATATAATTCACATGCAGTCCACTCCTGACTCTGTCACTGACTTGCGATGATATGATTATACCTGCAACATCAAACTCGATTTCCAGTGTGACCTTGCTCGTGATTGAAGAGTCTCGGAGGAGCTGATTGGCTTCTTCGAAGGTGCTGTCTTCTGTTGGAATTCCATTGATGGCCATCACTCTGTCTCCAATCTGTAGCACCCCACATCTAATTTAGAACCACATGTGAGAGGTTGTAGATGGAGTAAATAATTACCAAGTTGAGCTTGTCAAATCTACCTTGCTTGATCCTTGCAAAATAGCATCATAATTTGGTCTTGCTTATTCAATGCTGTGGGCATCATATAGGTCAACTTCAACATCTTATGTTGTTGCATTTCATGGTTATAATTGTGAGCAGGGGAATCCTGAAGTATCCCAGAGAAGTAATTAATAATTCATAACCATAGTATTGTTAGAATCTGATCCAAACCAATATTTAGTAATGATGAATGTATATTCCCCAATGGCAGAAACTACTGAAGTTGAACTTCAGGATATGTTTTATTTATGAATTTTTCTCCTTTTTAATTAATATAGCTTCTAGTCCCTTGATGGACAAAATCTACTAGTTAAAGGCATCCATGCTCATTACTCTTTTCAAACCTGATCAAGAACATAGAATTTTATTGTCAGAAGAGGGTTCATCACATCTTGCATTTCCTACATTGAGCAATGTTTCATAATTCACTAGCCATTCAAAGATAGCAGGTACCAGAAATGCAGAGCAGAAAATGATGCTGTAAAAGAGTCTCACCTCTCTGCTGGGCTGTCAGCTTCGATATAGGAAATCAGAGGTGGAGAAGAGAGAGTTTCTGTGGCAAACACACTGCCCTGCAGTTGGATCCCAAATCCTGTGACAGGATCTGCCGTCAGCACAACCTCTGTGGTTTCTGTGTGAACAACCTGCCCAGCCAATCCCACTGTGCTAGAGGCTAAGGACACTAGAGGAACAAACAGAAAATACTGACTTTAGGTTGGAGCAAGCACCAGGAATACCAGCATTTCCAAAATAGATCGTGTCTCTGCATAAAAACTTAATGGCAATGGTGGGAGGTTCAATTATGGCCTCTGGTTTAGCAAAAGTTGAAAAAGATAAGTGAATCTCTCAATATTCATCACATTTCAATAATAATATCAGTGTATCCCTGTACCCTGGCTCCCCACTCCTCAAACCAGGGATCATTGTGGGGGCTTTAAGAGGATGGCCTTAGGGTCAGGGTACGTGGGTTTTAGTACTGGCTCTATCACTGAACACCAGCTGGGGAACATTGGGGTAGGCCATTTTGTGTCTCTGTGTGTCTACATCCTAAGAAAAAGGGAGTTGAGCTAGCTGGTCTCATGTTTTTTTCCACTTTAGCCATTTGCATCTGGGCTTTGTGACTTTTAAACAATCCTACCTTCAGCTTTGAAGAAATAATTAATCTAAATTTGACCCTTGGAGTGGTGAGGCTGTACTTTTCCTTAATCTAGTGTTGAATTGGCACGATGATGTTGTTTAAACTCTGTACATTCCTCCTGTCCCCTCAGAGTTTGTTCTCTTCAGCCTTGCTCTTTCCTACTGGGTCTCTAGTCTACGTTGTTGTATTTCATTTATTTCCTATTATTTATCCTATTTCATTTATCTCTCTGATATTCATCTACACCTTCCAGCAGATGTCTCCATCTTGTTTCCATTCCCAACTCATGAAAGGGCTGCTCCACTCCTCCATGCCTTTCTCTCAGCCCTGCCCACTGGAGCTGGGCCACCTGTGCTCTCTGTGAGCAGTCTCTGCCTGCAGGTCCTATGCTGCACTGCCTCTTCCTCCAGAAAGAGTCTGGCCCCCTTTAATTAAAACCTGATGACACCATATACCTCATAACCCTCTCCAAAAGCCATTTTTTTTTACTCTCTCTACAAATGGCAGGAAGACAGGTTCATAATTCTTGCTCTCCACATATGGTACATTGATTCAACTACTCCTATTTAAAATTCCATATTCTGTACTTATTTCTGCTCTGTCTCATTTTCAAGCCCATAATCTACTTTTTCAAAATTCTCCCCCTTTTCTTCATAACTTCAGGACTTACCTCTTAGTCTGCCTCTAACCTGTAGCTTTTCCTTGTCCTCTGCCTCTTTGACATTATGGTGATAACCTTCTAGCAAGCTGGCTTTATGCTTCTTCAACTCTCTCCCTGTCAGTTCTAGTAATGCCACCCTACTTCCACTCTCTGCCAGTAGAACCCTATGGTGGTCCCCATCTTCCTTCAAAATGAATAGATCTTCAAGATCCTGATATCCAAATCCCCCTTGTTGATCACATAGCCTTTATTAGCCATCTTTCCCACTTCCTGCAATCTGTCTCCTCTTTATGACTTCCAGTCCCATTCCCTCTCACTTGTCTCCTGAGTCTACTGGTTTTCCAACAATATTTTAGCAACAGATTTTTCCCCCTTAAAATGAAAACATATAAGGGCCGCCTTTGTATTCCAGATAAAAACAGCTACTGTAGTTGATGTGGGAATGGGAGACCCCTGAGGCTTTTCCCTGGCCTCATGTGGGGATCTGGCAAGTGCAGGTGGAAAGCCATTGTCTTTGCCCACTGGCTTTGCTGGCATCATTTTCGCCACACTCCACATGGACTTCTAGTGAGCATTTTAATAATGCATCTCCTAGGCTCAAAGATTCTTTAACCTCTTGGGATTTTTTCTATACTCTAATATTTTATACTCTTCGGTAATGCCCAGTCAACTCCACTGCTGTTACTAAGGAAAAGTCACTACAAATTCACAATCCTATTAGGCCCTTAAATTAGTTGTTGTGTGATATTTTGACACCTTATTTCATTCCACAAAGGATCTGTCTCATATGTTTCTACCCTAAATCATGGTCAAACGTTACTCCTCATTTCCTATAAGACTGAAAAGATGCAACCCTTTGACCAGAGTTCCTTAAACAACATTCTGTTTAGCCTCAATTTCTCTTTATCATTATTTGTTCCCTCTTCCTTTTTTCCCCACTACAGGAGGTTGTATTCTTCCTTCCATTTCAAGGCTAATTCCCCCTGTTAGTGTTTTTAATACTATCCCTTTCCACCCCCCATGATTTTGTGCCATGAAAAAATTTCTCTCTTGCTTCTTTTCCGAACTTTTCTACTCACTCCCCCAGCTTTCTGACCTCTGTCTATAGATGTGTACTGATTCTGAAGCTGCTAAAAACTTTGTTTCTGCCTTCACCATTTACCGAAACTGCTCTCACCGATGACTTCCTGACTGCTAAAATCAGTGGCCTCATCTGCTCTACCTGGTGACTGGCTTTAGGACCATCCGTTGCGTTCTAAAATTGTTTGCTTGGTTTTGATGAAGATTTGTTTCGAGTGTCTTACTTTTTCAGTCCCAGCCAGTTGCTTTGCCGCCCTCTGCATTCCAGTGCACAGTTCCATCCTCCAAGTCTTTTCTACCCTCATTCTTTCCCTCATTCATTCCCAGCATGCCTATATGTCTTCCTCATGTATCTTCTCAACTCTTTCTCTTGTTTTTGTCAAGCTCCAGTAATGGATCTCCCTCCTTGATGGGTATCCCATCCACACACTCTCTCATTGGCTCCTCAAACTCAATGTTTTCAAAATTGAGCGAATCCTCTTCCCTCTCTCATTGCCACTACTATTTCTGTGAACAGGCTCTCTAGGCTTGAAATCTCAAAGTAGCCTTAACTCACAACTCCCCATTGTCTCAAATTCTATCCACTGCTAAATCCTTTCGGGATGGCCACTGAAATATATCTTACAAAAATCCTCTTTTCCCTTATTAATTTCAGTACCTCAATTTGGGCTTTCATTATTTTTCATTTGAATTATTCTAATGTACTTATTTCTGGGTCCTTACATGCACAATATTCCCTACATATTATTTCCAGCTGAACCTCCCGTCAGATAAACTTTGCTGATACAATGAGGCCCCAACTTATCTACTCTGCATGTATCTTCTCAACTTTCCCCTTAGTTTCTGTCAAGCACCAGTGATGGATTTCCCTATTCAATGGGTATCCCATCTACAAACTGTCTCGTTGGCTCCTCAATGTTTTCAAAACTGAGTGAATCTTCTTCCCTTTCTTATTGTCACTACTACAGAGCAAGGCCTCATCATCACCAGTGTACATTACTGGATAGACTTCTAACTAGTGACCCTGCCTCTTGTTTTATGATAACAGCCTCCAACTGCTGCTAGAGTAGCCTTCCTAACATGCAAAGGTAATCCCTGCCCCGTTTTGAATTTTCAATAGTTCCCTGTTTCCTATAGAACACACTTTTCAATTCTAGCAGAGTACACAGGACCCTTCATCAGTTCCTTTCTCCTGCCAACCCACTCTCCTGTTTCTCTTGGTCCCTTCATGTGCCATGTGCCTCAGCTCTCTTGACACACTTTTGTGTCTTCATATATACTGTGCCCTCTGCCACTCAGCTCTTGCTCTGGGTCCCTTTCTCTGTTTTATCCAGGCAGAATTAGGTACTTACTTTTCTATATTTCCACATTTCTAATACATGGTCCTGTTTCAGCATTTATCAGGTCTCTATTTGCCTGTTTCTCTCCACCTGACCCTGAGTCCTTGAAAGGTTGGAACCAGCTCTTTTAATCTCTGAAATCTTAGTGCCTGGAACATTCAATCAATGCTGAATAAATGGGGAATGAATCAAGTTTTGGGATGTCATCTGCACATTCCTTTTAGGAAACAATACTTCTCATAGATGATGCTGAGTTACCGTAAGGAACTACAAGTCATTCTTCAGGACCCAGGTAATTGCAGCTGATGGGGCAAGGGAGGGTGAAGTAGATCATTTGTCTAGCAGGAGTAAGAAAAAAAAATTGACTTTTCCTTAAGAAGCACCATCCTTATTCTGTTGCAGCTGGATTAAGGTTAACATAGCCTGCAGTGGGGGGTGAAGGTAGCCTCCAACCCTATGCTTCTTACAGGTGGAAGCTTGCAATTGCCAGGTCTGACACATGGACTGCCATGTACTAATTTAGATCACATGTTCTGGTGTGGTTTTACTGATGTAGAGTGTACCGTGATTACTCTCCAGATCATAATTTTTGCTATCAGTGGCACCAAATCACTGGGAGACACCATTTCCTGTCAATAAGGATCTGGAGAGTACGTTGCATTCCAGTTATTTCTCATAGAAAATGGGAGTATCATGTTACAGCATCACATGTTTGGCAGGTAACTTCTACTTATCTTCTAGGTGAAGCTTTTTGGACTTAATCAGGAATCCTTTACTTTCTGTGACTCTTTTGTAAGTTCACATTAATTTTTTTTTCATTTGAGATCACAATTTGATATAGATTATCAGACTACTTAATTGGTGTTAAAAGCTATTTAAGAAACTTTAAGGCAGCTGTTTACCATCTTCACTAAGAAAGAGCCAAGAAAAAAAGAGGTCAGTTTAATAGTAACAGGTGAGATTATATTAGATATAGTGAAGCCTTCTCAAAAGAAAGACTTGCTATATTTTTTGAAGCAGTGAAGATAGTTGAATAATTTTATTCTCTAGAAGGTTTTGAAAATAAGTACTAATTTAATATGAATATTATTAAATTTATAAGCTCTATCTGGAGGCAATTTGAGATGATACAAATTATTAGAAAATTGAATTTAGGATTTAAAATAAATTTACATATTATGTATTGGTTTTATAATTATATAGTTACAATTTATATTATACATATAGCATTATAGCAAATAATTTATGATTTTATAATTAACTCTGAAAGTCCTCTGACATATTGGAATCTTTTATTTGACAGAGCAAAATTTCATTTGAAATTATATGTATTGATTAGTTACATATATAAAAGTTTTGAAAATTATTACCAGATATGAAAAAGATATATTGTAGATTTAAAGATAAGGAACCAAAAGGAAAAAAAATCAATATTAACTTAGAGGAGAAAAAAATGAGCTTGATTATCCTGCTTCATTAATGTGGTCAACCAGCAAAAGAAGATGAAGGTGAATATTCCCCTGTCATTTGAAAATGTGGATGGTGAATTCTCTCTCCAGGAGCAGATGCTTCTGCAAGGTATTCAGTCATCATTGCTACTAGCTACCAGCTTTGGCCGAGGCTTGTCTACTCCTCAAGGTGAAGATGGAAATGACTAAATTGCTGACATCCTATGTTTGAATCCTGCTAACGGGTGTATGCTGAGGCTGTGTTCAAGATTCGTGCCTGCTCTGTCCTATTCCCATTCTCACATGGAGGGTTCTGTTCACAACTCTTCAGATTTGCAGGGAATGACTGTATTTTTGTCAATTCTTATTCTTCCTAGTAAAGGGAAGGGGCAGCCAATAACACCTCCAAAAGTTTAAAAATTTACCCAATGTTTATTTAATTTAGAAGGCTGCAAGATTTTCTATCAGCTATGAGAAGCATTTAAAAAATATAGAGAACTAAGGACCCCAAACATTTATTACTATAATCTGTTTTTTTCTTCTTTTTTTCTTTTTTTGAGATAGGCTCTCACTCTGTTGTCCAGGCTGGAGTGTAGTGGCAGAATCTTGGCTCACGACAACCTCCATCTCCTGGGCTCAAGCAATCCTCCCGCCTCAGCCCCCCAGGTACCTGGGACTATAGGTGTATGCCACCACACCTGGTTGATTTTTGTATTTTTTTCTTTTTCTGTAGAGACAGGGTTTCAACATGTTGTCCAGACTGGTCTCAAACTCCTGGGCTCAAGTGATCCACCTGCCTCAGCCTCCCAAAGAATAATGTGTTTTTATTAGTGATCCTGTAATCTAAGACTTCTGTCTCACTAAAGTGTTCCACACTATAGTCAACCTGCCATAGACCCAACACATGTGTATCATGTGATCCAGTTCAGGAACGCAGTAGAGGTGGCCAACAGCTCCTTTGTCCAAATGAGGGTGTAAGGACAGTTCTTAGGGTGTCCCCTTCCAGGGCTCCCTGAATGGTCACTTATAAAAGCTTACCAGTAGCTGCCTTTATCTTCCATTCTTTGTTCCCAGGTCGATGGAAGGGACCAGAAAAGTTGTTAGGTTTTTTCATTTTCTTTCCTTCAGCTCTTTTCAATGGCACTCTCTCTAGTTACTGCTGATGACAAAAGCAGCAAAGACCATTCTGGAAATGTGTTCTAACTTCTACTCTTTGCTGAAATTCAGGCAGACTGGGAAGAGACAGTCTCTACGCTGGCCCAGGGTACAGTGGCGGGGAACAGAAAGCACGGCAAACTAGCTAGATCTGTTGCTCAGCCACGCTGTTGTTACAGGGAGATGATGAGGTTCTGGAAGGAGACTTGGCCTCTTTGGCAGAAAAAGAGGCAGCACAGGCAGCCAGGGAAAGGGCAGTAAGATTCCAGCAGAGGAGATGAGAGGGCTCCCTCTATGACTTGGCTTGGCCATGCCTCCAGGGCTTTGTGACACTCGTCAAAGCCTAATGTGTGCTGTATTCATTATTTTCCCTATGAAACAAACATGACACCTTCCTGTTTTAATACTTATAACACATTGCTATATACAGACTTCGTGTATTTCCTCTTTGATCAGTGATATAGAATGTTTTAATTTTCACGTGAGAAGGTTTCATTTTTTTTCTGGGCATCTCCTTCCTTGGCATTGGAAACACATATTAGAATTTTCTGTTTTGCAAGCTCTGGCCTCAAGTCATCACCAATACAGCAAAGGGACTTTTTATTGTATTTGTGACTTTTGCCATGATTCACCATCTACACAATTGGCCTGGTTGCTATAGAAACATAAGTATTACAAAGGGGGCAGCAAATGGTGGCAAAGGATAAAGACATAAATAAAGTGGTGGAAATAAACCATGGTATAGTAAGAGTGGCAATAAAACTTTTATTATCAGTTATTTGGGAAGACCTTTACATCTAATGTGACCATACCAAACCTGTGCAATAAAAGAAAAAAATCCTCATTAAAAAACAAAAAACAAAACAAAACAAAAAAAACCAAAAACCTTTGCAATGCTATCATTTTTTCAGATCTTTTTGAAGTGTGAATAAAAGTTGATAGCATTTGGAATTTATTGTTTGAATAAAATGTAAAATGTATGATCTCCTGAGACACATTTATAAACATTCTGGTATGTATATTGTGAGTGGTGCTCTAGTGGCTAATGTCTACAGCAAACACAAACAACTAGTAATGTATTGAAACACGTTTCTGTTTATATTTCTAACATGTTGAAGAATAATGTCCTGATTCAAGTAAGAATTTATGAGTTGGTTATGCATATCAGTGACAGCGCTGCCTCAGCTTTGTTTCCTACTACAAAATTTAAGATATGTAAATATTAACCTGAGATAGCCAAACATTATTCGTTTGTATTCGGTAATGTCCCTAATCAACATAGCAAGTCTTCCCTAACACAAATACTAGTCTTTGAAGCAGAAGTAGGAACACTAATGAATTCATTTTAATTGCTCTTCCCTGCTGAGGGCTGTTAGCCTATTTTTGTCACTGAGGAGTACTACACACAAAGTCATTATCTGTAAAAAAAAATTCATATACTAATAACCACCATGAACCCTGAAGGCATTATATGGAAGACTCAAGACCTATGTATTAGGCCAAAATGTACCTCTCGTGAAAAACACTAAACTCTGAGAGCAATGTCAAGAGATGTTCTTACGTGATAATTCAGATTTAGGCAGATGATAGTTAACACAAACTATTCAAAATAGCTAACAATTAAATTGTGCTTACTATTTACCAGGTGTTGTTCTAAAACACATATACATATGCAATCTCATGTAATCTCAATTGCCCAATGAAGTAATTCTTCATATTTTCAGTCAAGGCATACCTCATGCAATCTTCACAATTACCCAATGAAGTGATTTTCCCTATTTTCAGTTGAGGCATAGAGTTTATAGAACTTGCTCAGGGTCCTACAGCTAGAAGGTAATGATGCTGGGATGGAACCCAGGTAGCCTGGTTCCAGAGTCTAGGCTTATAACCAGTTCACTATATTGCATTCAACTAGTTTCTTCCAAGAGTAAATAATTTACTCTAGTGTCAAGTAAAAAACATATGGGACTCTAAGAGCACTTTGTTCTCATTTTGACTAAATTCAATCTTCCATTTTCCATTTCAATTTTACTATCATTTTCATATACCAAAGTTGACAAATGTCCTTATATGTAAAGTATATATGCAAGTCTAAATCATGTACAAACCACAGTGGTGACCCTGTCTTTTGGAATGGAGTTCACTGTAGGGAAACCTTCAGGTTCCTGTGTCATGAAGAAACGAGTTCCCAGTGTGGGTGATGGCTGGTCTTGGGCACTTAGGGTGGCCCTGGTGAGACTGGAGAGAGATCCTCCTGGGGAGATGAATCTCTTGCAAACAAGCTGAAAAGCCAGTTAAGTCCATACCAGCTGTGAAGTAACTGGCTTTGGTTTTATTTAGGTAACTTAAGGATGTTCCTTATTTTTATTCCCATGGTGAGCACAGGAAGAGATCCCATCTTCTTTAAATTTCTTTGTAGGAATCATAATCATGGCCATCAAAAGGGATACAGGACAAGAAACAGACTCTCTAGACTATGGTTAGGTCTAGTTAGAAAGGTTAGTGTTTTCTTCTTCCACAAGTTATGTGATCATGATGAGAGAGAATGATCTTCTCTAACAGAAATGATAAATGTAGGAGTGATTTGTATTTCTTTTTAAGGCATTCAATCACCTTTTTCCCCCTCTGTTCAGACAACCACTATCGAAAGCAAGTAGCCAACCACATCTTCCTAGTCTTGCTTAGTGTATATCGTGTTTGGCTGTCCAGATCATTTTTACAAGACTCATGGTTGAAATTCCATGACTTTAGGATGCTTATTGTAAAACTGAGCATCCTTCCAAACTTCCTCAGACTGGAGTGGGCAATAAGAAATATATGTTAGGCCGGGCGTGGTGGCTCACGCCTGTAATCCTAGCACTTTAAAAGGCTGAGGCGGGTGGATCACGAGGTCAGGAGATCAAGACCATCCTGGCTAACACAGTGAAACCCTGTCTCTACTAAAAATACAAAAAATTAGCTGGGCGTGGTGGCAGGCGCCTGTAGTCCCAGCTACTCGGGAGGCTGAGGCAGGAGAATGGTGTGAACCCGGGAGGCGGATCTTGCAGTGAGCCGAGATCGAGCAACTGCACTCCAGCCTGGGAGACACAGCGAGACACCGTCTCAAAAAAAAAAAAAAAGGAAATATATGTTAGATCAGTGACAACCAGTGGGGTAGGTTTCTGGAAAATGTATTGGAGTCTTGGGGAATGAGATACAGTTTAAAAAGGGATGTTCATATTTATCATTGTTTTGGGGAGGAGGGTAACAAAATATAATTTAGTATGACATTTATGATAACATTAAATGAATGCATGAGAATCTTATATTTATCAAAAGGGGAGCATCATTTTCACAAAATTTATTTAGAGTGAGTAAGAAACTAAGAACAAAGGTTTCATGTCCAAAGTTACCCAGAATATAACACAAGGAGTCTTAAAGGAAAAATCATACCTTTGGGTATGTTATGACATCAAAAGAGCAAGAAAAATCTCAAATCTCAAATAAAAAGTTGTGGGCAAAGGTAGTATGAATGAATTCAGTCTGAAGTTATAATGGGGTGCAGTCATTGCCAAACAGATACTGGGTATCATGCCAATGGTCTTTGGCACAGAGCTGTTAGCTGCTCAGCATCTACCTGATCACTTAGGCAACTGTGAAACACTCTTCCCACAATTTCAATATTTCCAAGGTTCCAATGCCCACAGGTTTTTTCCAGGTCAAATGCCATTGGCTGTTATTTCACTTACATGAGCTTTTGAAGTCTTTCTTTTTCAGTCTCCTCCTCATCATGGTTCCACGTGGGCTGGTGGAGTAGAGGCTTCGAGGTAGAGTCCCCATGTTCAGGGAACTCAGGCTGTATGCACTCATGGAGGTAGGAGAGAAGGATGAAGACACCAAAGCTGCTGCAAGAGAGCGAAGATGTTGCACAGAGCACTCTCAGGTGGAGTGTGAGCTCGCCACACTTGCCAACCAGTAACGATCCAGAAAGACACATATGATGCATGGCAATGGCTAGAAAGGACTCTAGCCAGACAGAGGACAGCCCTCAGGAGCATGAGACAATGCTTTAGAAGAGCCTACAAATGCTAAGGGGCAGCACGATCTTTATAAGCTCATGGGAACACAAAGAGACTCTATGAGAATTGCTTTAAACAAAAGAACAACTTTGTCTGTGAACAACTCAATGCATCAAATACATAATCTCATTTTCATGGATATTTTCTGACATGAATTTCATAAGTGATTCCACATACACAAAGAAGACCTGAGAACATTGTCTCTGTATAATATTCTGAATTGTTACTTCCTCAGCCACATATAAAGCATTCTGAACATTTATATCCTTTGCTAACAACAAATGCTTTCTGATGGAAAAGAAAAAAACCTAGGAGATGTCAGAAATGATACATTGCTGCTATAAGAAACAGAAAAAAACAACACCCATGAAGCCAAAAGGAAAGAGTGAGAAAAACATAATTGAAATAAAAGACCAGGAGGAGAAAGCAGGGAACATTACGAGGGCTGTTTGGAGGAGGTGCTTTCGGGAGTGTCAGGGCTGGTGCTCTGCAATGGTCAGGGTGGTGCGTGTTATAGTGATGGTTGGTGTGGAGGCTGCTGTGGTTGCTGGCCCAGGAATCCCAGGTAAGTTGCCTGTCGCTCCTCTGAATTTTCACTGCCCATATGAAGTGATGATGAGAAATAAAAACAAACAAACAAAAACAAAGAACCAAAAAAGAGGAAAAGTAACTGAATTGCCCAAATTAAAAGTATAACAAAAAACAAAGCTGCTTGCAAATAAAAACAAATCTATTTGGCTTTGCCCTTTTCTCAGTGGTCAGCAAAATAGATGATTAACATAAAGGATGTAAACTTTTCATCTTCCCAAGAATAATGCATATCTTTCCTCAGCTCGTTTCTTCTTCTTTTAAGATGACTACTGAATCAATTTCTAATCTCCCCCGCTGCTTTGCAGCAGAGATTAAAAACTTTTTTTTTTTAACTTAAAAGTCAGCCCCTCAAAGATCTATGGCACACAATTAGTAATTAAAGATTTGCAAATCTTGGTCAGTTAGTAGCACTTGTTTTGAGAAAAAGAAAAGAAGGAGCAATAAATCACATCAGTGCATGATTCAAGTGGTTTACTAGTCACACATCAGAATTTACTGCTCTGACATTTTAATCGCACTACAATCCATCACTTGGACTTCATTTTCCTCAACAATAAACCACTCTAATCATCTATCAGTATCAGAATCTTATCTGCATCCCATCTAATAAGGAGAAGATGAAAGTCTCTATATTTTATGATTTTTTGAAAAAGCATATTTATATTAGAAATAATTATTAAAATATTTCACATGTTTTTATATTTCCTTGATGTCACAAAATTTTAATAAAGTTTATTTCAAACTTTATTAAATAAGTTTGAAATAAACTTTATTAAAATTTCAAATTGGCATCCCTTTTATGTTTTAGAAAATCTTTATCACGTTTCCATTCCAGTTTCAACGTTAAGATTTGATATTCCACCCAGTGTTCTGAAATATGAGCAACATAATGTTTGTTTTTATGTCGGATATGAAGTTTTTCATTTAATAATCTTAAAGAACTCAAAATAACATATGAACTTATTTTATTTTTCTAGAGGTGGGGTCTTCCTGTGTCACCCAGGCTGGAGTGCCGTGGTGTGATCATAGCCCACTGTAATCTTGAACTCCTGGGTTCAGGCAATCCTCCCGCCTCAGCCTCCTGAGTAGCTGGCACTACAGGCCCATGCCACCATGCCCAGCTAATTTATTATCATTTTTTATTTGTGTAGAAATGGGGGTCTGCCTATGTTGCCCAAGCTGGTCTCAAGTGATCCTCTCGCCTCAGCTCTGAGTTGTTGGGATTACAGGCATGAGCCACCAGGCCTGGCTTAACATATGCATTTATATCTCCTTCTACTTTGATGATTCTGGTGTTAGGTGTCTTACACGTGAATATGTAGAGAGGTGAAATACTCTATGCATTGAAAAGAGGGGTCATTTAGAAAAGAACTTAAGTTATATCAACTGTGATGCCAGTTGAATTGGTCAATTCGCATCCTTTCTAGAATGAAACAGTACATGAAAAAAAAGCACTAGCATGGACAGATCACTGTGGGGTGAAGCAGACCTGGGTTTCAGCTCTGCCTCCAGCCCTTCCTCTCTGTATGACTTTGGCCAGCTACTCAGCCACTCGAAACCTGGATCTCCTCAAACGTCAAATGGAGATCATGGAATCATCTACCTCACAGGGATACTGAGAATTAGGCAAATACGGTGCTTAGCATGGTGCTGGTACACAGAAGAAAAACAAATGAATTCAGAGTATATTGATTTGTCTACTTTTCCATCTATGTGCTAACAATAAAGTATCTTTTAAAGGAAATAAATTTATCTTTCACTCAACAAATTTCACTCACTGGACATTTAAGTTTAGAGAATTTCTCAGAAATCTGCAGCAGAAACTTTCATAGCCACTATAATTTTGTTGCCCTAAACCATCTGGCCTGCTCCTTCTACTCAACTGCTTTGTTTGTGGTTTGGATTCCCCCGTCTCTCCACTTTCCTAATTCAAGCTGCCACCTCCTTCATCTAGACCACTGTAACACCTTCAGACGTGGCTCCGCAACTCATCTCCTGCATACCCACCTTTCACAACACAGTTAGGGTGGCCTTCTAAATACGTACGTCAGATCATGCTACTCCTGTTTGAATAGCTTACTTTTTTTTTTTTTTTTTTTTTTTTTTTTGAGACAGAATTTCACTCTAGGCTGGAATGCAATGGTGCAATCTCAGCTCACTGCAAACTCTGCCTCTCAGATTCAAGCGATTCTCCCATCTCACCCTCCCCAGTAGCTGGGATTATAGGTACCCACCACCACACCCAGCTAATTTTTGTATTTTTTAGTAGAGATGGGGTTTTGCCATGTTAACCAGGTTGGTCTCGAACTCCTGACCTCCGGTGATCTGCCCGCCTTGGCCTCCCAAAGTGCTGGGATTACAGGCGTGAGCCACTGCGCCCAGCCTGAATAGCTAACTATTACAAAGAGAATCAAATGCAGCCCCTGCCTATCTTGCTAGTTTCATCCATATCACTCTCCCCAACATTTGTATATTTTAGCCATACTGATCTTATATCTACTCTTAGAACAAGTCAGGTTCCTTCCTGCCTCAAGGCCTTCGCACTTGCTATTCTTTTCCCAGTTGTTTGTATGACTGCCTCCTTCTCATCATTCAGGTCTCACCCAAGGTGCCACCTCCTCGGAGAAGTTGTTGCTGATCTCCCTGGCTGAAGGAGCTGCCCTCCCCGTGCTATCTCATTATTGTTTTACATTCTTCATGGTACTTATTGCTGTCTCAAACAGCTTTATTTATTTAATATATTTTTAATGTTTGTCTGTCTATACTAGAATGTGAATTCTATAAGAGTAGGGATATACTTTGTCTGTCTTGCTCATTAAATATATTCTAGCAACTAGAACAGTGCCTAGTATATAATGATTAATATATGAATGAATGAACAAATGCATAAATGAACAGGAATATCAGCCAGAGTGTCCATGTGAACACTGCAGCAGCATTTTCCTTGAGATAAAAGAGTATTTATTGCAGAGGATGTCCCTAACGGATTTTGTCTCACCATCCTCATTCTACTTTGGGTATACAGGAAGACATTTTAGCAAGATGCAGTTATTACTGGGTCTGGCCAATTTACAACCACAGACACTTTAGCGTACTTTTCACAAAGTACCATCTGTTTCAAATGAAGCCAGGGTACAGTGAATGCACTTTGGGATTCTACACCCACCTTTTGACCCACTTCTTCACTGAGAGCTTTGAAAATTACTGGGCATTTGTTAAGACTGCCAAGCACAATTAGTAAGTCAATAAGGAAGATATTATTTACCACCTATTGCTTCCCCAGACTGTGCCAATTGCTGCAGGCAGGTTAAAGGTCATACCCTTTACCTTGATCTTGAATTATTACTGGGGATTAAATTTTCACACGTATAAAATAATTAAGAGACAAAAATAAGATAGTGCACAAAACTATATGCTATGGATGATGAATGCAAAAGGTGTTGAACAAATAATGTAGGACAGAGAAGACAGCTGCTGCCTATTTTGAATGTACACTCCAAATGTTTTCTGTTTTGCAGTGGTATACTTGATAGGCAAGTATTTCCAGAGTTTAATAATAAGATGTTACATTTTTAGCATGTCCTATCATCTTGCAAAAAGCACTTATAGACACGCTCTCATTTAATACTGCCGATAATCATAGCCTACTTTCACTGAGTACTTATATACTGGGTACTGTGCTAGGTGCTATTTGATCGATTAGCTCAGATAATGTTCAGAATATTCCTTTGAGGCAGGTATTATTATGACCCCCATTTTACAGATGAAGCAACTGAGGTATAGAAAAGTTGGGTAACTTGCTTAAGGCCCCACGTGGTGGAGTCAGAGGTGAAGCTCTGGACATGTGATCCTGAAGTCCCCACTTCAGCCACCAGACATACCACCTCTTCCTATGGGTATGTCTAAGTCCCTTTTTATGGATAAGAAAACAACACATTTAAAATATTACGGTTTGTGTATCATTTCATGGTGACATCACTACTGTAGTCTCAAGAGATATATGACCACAGAAGTTACTTTTCTTTCTTCTCTAATTGCAGCCTCTTGCTCTGTTCAGGATGTCCCAGAGAGCAGACCACAGCGGCTCCAGTGGTAGCCCTAGAGCTCTCAAATGGAAGGTCCTCCTGGTACTAAATGTGTTGAGTCTAGTGACTCTGGTCACATTTTCCTTTCCAAAATGTCAGTTTCCTTCAATCCAATTATGTCTCCTGAAAACCCTCAGTGGGAACAATTTCTAATGTCACTGAAAACTCATTTTTTTGTCAGCTTCTTTAATGCTGCTATATATTAGTGAAAGGCATAGCTAATCTCTTATTCCAAGTTGAGATATTCATTTCTACATTGCCCTGAAAACTCTTTGGTGTATGCTTTGCTGCTAACAAAATCTGGAAATTTGGGAAGTGTGTTGAGAGACACACTGTTCAGGCATCAGAGATCTTGAAAAAAACAATCAGAACTTTCTTGTGGAGAAAGGGTAAAACTATGTAAAACTCCATTAGTCAAAAATGTAAGTTTGAGAATTGTAAACATAATAATAATTTTGTGTTTGTTTTTCTTCTTTACTATGATTTAATTATGTTTAGGAGCCAAAATGTATTTCCTCTTGGAAATGCAAGTCTGATTTTAATGTGTAATACAGAGGAAATGCCTGCTTGATAAGAAAGACAGGGAACAACTTTCAGTAAATGTAGATGATGGAGTCAGAAGTGGAAGCTGGAATTACTTAAACTTCTATCAGCTTCCTATCCCTGCAACACAAACAACATCAGGTCTTCCACAATAAAGGCAAAATTCATTCTTAGTCCATATATTTTAGTACATAAATTAATCTTAAGTTGCCTTGGCAGGTTAAAAAGTTTAATATTCCATGAGTTGAAAACATTTGAATTATTTATGAATTATATATAGGGCCAACTAAAGAAAAATAAAAGAAGTTGTTAAAGACGCTAACATTTTAAAAGGGTGTGGTATGCATTTCCGATTCGCTGATACCAGAATTTAGCAAGCAAAACCCCATGCTGAGAGAGCACTACAGTGTGCATTCTTATGGCTACTGTGCTTCAAATCCAGTGATGACTGCCAGTTAATTTAAAGAAACTTAAACAGCTTCAGAAATCTCTCCTCTCTGCCAGAGTGCAGGAAGGGCCCACGGGGCCTCCTGATAGGAATGGTGTGCATCCTTGTGAACAACACCTTCCCACAGCTGTTTGCATTTCTATTCCAATACTGTGATGCTGATTTTCTTTTCATAACCTGCCTATGCTGCATCATTTCTCTACTCCAATGTGTAAAATTAAAATCTGATAAGGGTAATGTTGTACTAGAGATTTTCATTAGCTTCAGGGCCGTCTAAGTGCCATTTAATTAAAAAGGTTACATCCAGCTGACTGATTTAGTATGAAAATTATCTGGTCCCTCTTTCCCCCCACTCCAGACTGTGGAGAAGTACAGTGCATTTTAGAAGGTGGGAGACACAATACAAATGACCCCCTTATAAGCAAAATTTCAATTTCAGAGAAAACTGCACGGTGTCTAAACATACAGAAATGCATTATCCTCCTTCAGGCCACCCTGACAATACTAGTGAGGCCTCTAATTTCAAGGAGTACAAAGGATTGCTGTTTGGTTTAAGGAACAGGGCAGGAGAAGGAGTAGGAACAAAGATCCTACTGGAGAACTTGACTTCATTTGATTTGGGGCTCAAAGACCCCTTTCTCGTACCAGGTTTTGCCTAAAGATGCCTAGGTAGATGGTGTAAACACTCGGCAAATGTATCTGTGAATTTCAAGGGAGTGAAAATGCAGATACCTTCAGCTGACACTTTTTATTGAATAAATGGAGTCAAATATTCTGATTCTCCCAGACAAGATTTTTGGTCACGCAGGTTGTTCTCTATCCTAAGAAAAAAACTACACTGGCAAAAGACAAAATATATTGAAAACTAATGCTTCACATAACTGGTTCCCTCTGATTCCTGCCAAATATTTGAAGGTTCTGCCATCAAAATCCACTTTGCTTATTTATTTTTAAGTGAGAGTTTTACTATTTGCCTTCGTTGGCCTTCATCTAGACTGGAAATTCAAAATGAATACCAGGAAGTCAAATTATTTGCCTTCTCTGCACATTCAATTTGCACCAAAGACTTTGTAAAGAAAAAAATACTAAATAGCACTAGCCTGAAAATTTTTTCCTTGATGTTATGGTTTCAAGTAAATTATGTGTGGCTTGGAAAAAAGACTTTGGAAGATGAATTTGAGTAAACAAACACAACCTTGTTTTAAAAAGAAATGATGAGTCTGATCAACATGGTGAAACCCTGTCTCTACTGAAAATACAAAAATTAGCTGGGCATGGTGGTGGATGCCTGTAATCCCAGCTACTCGGAAGGCTGAGGTAGGAGAATGGCTTGAACCCAGGAGGCGGAGGTTGGAGTGAGCTGAGCTCATGCTACTGCACTCCAGCCTGGGGGACAGAGTGAGAATCCGTCTCAAAAAAAAAAAAAGGCAGAATGAGACCCAGTCTAACTCTGCTAGAGGGAGCAACACTGTGAGGGCCAGACAAAGAGCTTGATCCAGGTAGATATCTCACCATGGTCGGGCCCCTTTAGGGCCAGCCGTGTCTGATGATGGGGAAGGATCTCAAGCTTGACCTGGTCAGTGGTGTTGGCCAGGAACTGGGTTGCTTCTGCAAGTGTACAGTACTCCATGCTGGTCCCGTCGATGGAGAGGATGTGATCTCCCACGTGCAATGCGCCACATCTACGGAAAGGAGAAATACTCGGTAAGAGGTGGTGCCTACCTCTTTGGAATCTGACTTTCATGTATCTCATAGTTAAACTTTCACACAGTTTTCAATTACTTAAAAAAAAAAAAGAAAGAAAAGTTTGAGTGTTATAGGAAACACCATCTGTCAAATTTTAAGTACCTTGAATATGAATAAGGAGGTAAAACCTTGTGGAAAATACAGAAAAATTCAAGGAAATGTTTTCTCTTGTCCTTCTCTGAAAAAAAAAAAAATCATATTTTGGAGTGCTTGTGTGGAAAATTGAGGGAAAGTGAGCAAGAGGAAAGGGAAAAACAGGAAAATGTTTCTCCTGGACTTTTGTCTGTGTTTGTTTGTTCTAGGCATTTCTATCTGTAAACATGAGTTGGTAAATCTTCGGAATCTCAAACATGACTCTCAGAATTGGAATAGGGTCTCTTTTATGTGTGAAGAAGAATAACTTGGGGAGATTTCAGTAATACTTCCTTGGAATCCTCACACAAGCTCCAAGATCACCAGTTCTTTATTATTACATTATTCTGGAGTTGAACATGTATTAGTGTAAAAGCTCTTGATAATGGTAGAAATTATGCAGGAGTCAAGTGAGTAATAAAACCAGGCCTGCATGGTGAGTCAAGGGGAAAGATGGGGGCAGGGAAGGGGCTGGCTGCTACATCTTGCTGAGCTCAAGAGCTGGCTACTGGATGAGTTGAGAAAAGTTGGCACAGCCATCAGCATCTCCACATACCAGTCAAGTGAACAGCTCCTTAAACTGGTTACCCCCTGCAGAATGCGAAAAAACAGAGGGAGAAAATTAAAGCACCCTGCGCCACTGAACTGGAGAACACCCCTGGATCAATGGCTGTCACTGATAAGGACTGAATGTCAGGTAAGACCACAGTGGAGCTATAGACTGACCACACTACTGGGGGTTGCTGCAGTTCACTGCACCATGGCTGGAGGTTTTCCAGGCAGGTTGAGGGGCACATAGAGAAGAGGGCTGGAAACATACAGGGGAGACTGGTCATTCAGGTGCAGTATATCTATAAATTCCCAGTGTGAATAGTCTATTTCTCAAGACAAAAGCATTTCAAGTCATCTCTTCCAACTAAAAACGTAATTCCACATTTTTTGCACTTGGAGTGCTTTAGCTATGGGAGATGAGGTTTTTCTTACCAGGAGCTGTAAAATAATTTATTAGATGGAAAGGTAGTCTTTTTTTCCTTCCCCTTTTACCTTGCAAGTATAAAACATTAATTAGAAACATGAAGTTTCATTTTTATTGTGACATTGAAGCGAATAATATTTTAAGAGACCCTCGAAGGTTGTAAAATCCTAAGATTTACATGCTATGAGAGTATAGGACTTTTTTCAAGTATTGTAAAAAATATTTTAAAAAGTATTGTTTTATTTATTTAAGAAACAAAGAAATCAGATTTTATGGTAGCAGGATTTAATTGTCAACAATTCAGGAAAACCCATCACTGCTCTGCACGGGGTTTAATAAAGATCTACTCCGTTACCCTACATCAAGAACAGGCTAGTGCCCTACGACACAGCAAGAAAACTTGCTTAGTTGCTTGTTTTTTTTTTTTTTTTGGTGGCTAAAGGCCACACCAAACCACCAAACATCTGGATGAGGTGAAGTGACATTATGGGGTGGCTGACACATAGGTGAATTTTTAAGCCCTACAACAGTAACTTGCTTCTCTGTGTGAAACCTGTATAAACTGGCAAGAGAACTGTGTGTGTGTTTGTGTATATGTGTCTATGCATGTGTATATGTGTATCACAAGTGTGTGTACATATGTGTTTATATATACTTAAAATTGCACACATGCACTTTTGAAAAAGAGGCACTTTTTTTTTGTTTGTTTGTTTTTGAGATGGAGTTTCGCTCTTGTTGCCCAGGCTGGAGTGCAATGGTTCAGCTCACTGCAACCTCTGCCTCTTGAGTTTAAGTGATTCTCGTGCCTCAGCCTCCTGAGCAGCTGGGATTACAGATGTCTGCCACCACGACTGGCTAATTTCTTGTATTTTCAGTAGATGGGGTTTCACTTTGTTGGCCAAGCTGGTCTCGAACTCCTGACCTCAGGTGATCCGCCCGCCTCAGCCTCCCAATGTGTTGGGATTACAGGCATGAGCCACCACGCCTGGCGGAAAAGTAGGCACTTTCTACAATACTTACCTGTCTGCAATACTTGCAGATTTGATTTTGTCTATGACAATGACTTGTTTGTTACAGCACATCGAGGTAGTTAGGGCAACCCCAAGGCTGGCACCAGGAGTTTTGGCAACTTCGACTAGTAGTGGCCCGGATGCTGTTGCCACAGAATCTGTCAAAGAACAAATTTCAGAAAGCAAAACAAAATAAAACAAATAAGCAAAGACATAAAAGAAAAAGATGAAGAATATTCAGTTTGATGTTAGCTTGTTAGTTTTATCACTGATACTTAGATTTCCCTCCATATAATATCCCCACAGCCAATGATAAATTCATAGGGCACCTCTTAACACACCTGTTCCATTCAGCTTGTACTGTATTAATGTATGTGTAATGTTCATCCCTTCAATGAGATTTTAAGGTTCATGTCACTTGGTATAATATCTCTTGTATCTTTATCCCCTCCACAGTGCTTGGCACAATGCCTAGCATATACTAGGTTTTTCAGTAAAAGTTTTTTAAATTAATTACTTAATTCAATCAATATCTTAGCACCTACCAGGAATAAATAGATGGATAGATGAATGAATGGATGAAAGGATGGATATAAAAAAGAAAGGAAGGAAAGAAGAAAGAAAGGGAGGGAGGAAAGGAGGGAGAAAGGAAAGAAGGATGAGTGGGTGGATAAATAAAAGAATGACAAGATGGATGGAAGGATGAATGGATGGGTAGATAGATGATTGGAAGAATGGATGGATGGATGATGTCTCTAGCCAAGTAGTAGGAATGGTCCACTAAGTTGAATTTGTAAAGGTTTTGGGTCTTTCCCTCCTCTGGAACTCACTTAGGATCACCTCCCTCTCAAGCATAACTTCATATATGCTTTATTTTTGACTTGGAACATTATTTGTTCCTTCATCTCCTTCTAACATTCGTGGACTCAATGCCAACATCAATTCCTTGGGAAGCCTAAGTCGTAATTTGGTGAGATGACTTTCACATGTGCTTCTACAGTCTGCTGTATTCCTGCTGTTGTAGCATACATTTCACCGGTTCATAGTGGCCAGTATGGATGATGTGCCTGTGTTCCTTGCCAGATTGTAAGCATGCTTGAAGGCAGATACTATGTCTTGTCAATCACACCATTCTCAGTGCCTGGTATAATGATTAGCACATCGGAGGTATGCCACTAATAGTTGTAGAATGAATGCATGAACAAATGAGAAAGTTCATGATGTTGCTTAAAGCTCAGAAGAGCCACACGACACAAGGGAAAGAGTCTGGGACATAGAATTAAAACATCTGGATTCAATTCCCATTTTCACAATATTTGTGTCATGGTATCTAAGACAAGACCAGTTACTAAAACTGTCTTTTTATTGTATTTTGACAAAATTGACAATTAACAATACTAAAACTTTCTAAGCCTGCTTGCTTACCTATAAAATGATATCTTTTCCACAATGTTTATTAAAACCAAACCAATGAACAAAGCACTTTGTTACACATATAGGACATTTTCATTATTGCTATATTATGACCTTAAGCCTTTGAGTCATCTCATTTTTCAAGACTGCATATTGGGTCTGTAATCCATTTCTAATTTTCGACTGTTCTGATGTTTGACACTCCATTAATACAATTTTGCCTTTCTGTAAGAACATCTTTATCATCAAGGCCCCACTCAGATATAGTGAAATAGGAAATCTGTATTCCGATTGCTGAAGCTCAGGTAATATGCATTGAGTCATGAAGCTGAAAGGTCCATGGGAGAGAGCCATCTTCAGTTTGAGATAAATTATTTCTTAAAGTAAAGATGACAATATCCAGGTCAACAACATGCATATCCAGTGCTAAGGATTCTTGCATGTATTAACACCATGTTTCCTGACTCGTAAGATTGAAATGTTAGTCCTTAAAAAGGTTAAGAGATCATTAGGGCCTATACCTCTTCCTGTCAATTCCAGAGCAAGCAGTTTCATTAATAATATCTGCAAGAAGCCAAAGGTCTTAATCTACTAAGAGTTTTTGGCTCTGGGGTATTACAACTACCCCAGATCCTACGGTTGATTTGCCCATGAACCTAACTATGGTGGATGCTACTCTCTGCTCTCACTCACCTTGCTGTATTAATTTCCCTGATCTCCTGACATCAGACTAGGACCAATGACAATGTCCTGGCTTCTCTCTCTCCTTCTCCCTCATTTGCTGCTTTGTTTCTCTCCAGAGTCTCACCTGGTCATCGTGCGTCCTGCCTTACTCTCACCTGGGAGTTTTCAGTGAGTGGGCCCCGTGCCTATGTGCAATGGTAGTTTGCACCTCATGCGTCTCAGTCAGGAGACCCTAGTAAAGAATACTTGTCAGTCCCTGCAGCCTCTGTTTTAGTTGTCCTTCTGTCACTAAGGTGGTTAATTTGCCCACCTCTCAATTTTAAAGAAGATCTGTGGTTGAGCTCAGTGCACACAATGTGATGCCTCTGGCTCCACCCCCAGCAGTTGGCCTTCCTCCTTCTGTTCCTTAAGCATGCTGCAAAGCAACCTTTTTCTGCTCAGCCAAACCCCACATGAGCTCTGGCCTACCAGGGCCTTTTCTCACATTACCTTTCTAGAACTTTAGAATGACTAATTTTGATTTCTCAAACCCACTCTCCATGGTCTTGTTGGATTTTAACAGGTATGTTTGTGGGGTGACAATCACTTATTTTCTTCCTCATGGTTTTGTCATGTCTAAAGATAAATTTATTTTGCTTAACAGGTGAAAATGATAAAGTTTCTAGATTACTTACTACTTAATCTCTTTTAGAAATGACAGAAACTGCTAGGTGTTCCCTGATATCTCATCTTCTCTTCTTTTGTCAGTAATAGGGTTTCTAAGTTTTAGCTGAGCAAATGGCTGCCCAGTTAAGAACCACATTTCCCAGCCTCCCTTGCAGCAAGGTGTAGCCATAGGACCAGGTTCCAGCCAATGGGAAGTGAGATGTGACATGTTTCAGGATGTGCTCTTAAAAAGAATGGCTGTGCCCCCCTCTCCCTCATTTCCCCCTTGCTGGTGAAATGTGGGCTCAGAACTGGTAAGCCATCTTCAATCATGCAGACAAGAGCATCAAGCCATGAGATAGATGAAGCCTAGGTTCCTAAAATCTTCAGATTTCTCAAGAGATTGAGAAAGAAACTTCTATCATCTTTATGTGAGCATTGTGAGTTTGAGTCTTTGATACAATGACTGAATTGGTATTCTAATAGGCCTTTTCATTTGAGAGGACTGCACCAATGTATCTGTCTTGGACTATTATTATAAGAAGTGGCTATTTAAAGTAGGTATTTGCACGTGTAAATTTTATAAAACTACAACCAATCATTACTCAATACTCACACAAAGTATTCACTTTTCTAAAAAGTACTAAATCATGATTAAACATGAGAGTTTTTAAAGAGGTCATCAGGATATTCAAAAGGTATTTAAATATAAACCCTTCAGTTTTTTTTTTTTTTTTTTTCCTGCTGGCCTGTATATTTGTCAAAGTATTAAAACTTATATTTTTTTGTGGTTTTAATGTTCCAATGATCATGAAGAATTAACATGAAATTGTTCTGGTAGAAAGAAATGACAGGAGTAGGAATATTAAGAAGCTTAGGAAAAGGATGCCAGATCCTCTGCCATCATTAAATTAGAGGGCGAGAGAGAGAGAGCATCCACAGCTTCTACAGTAGCTTCTGTGACTGGAAACTAGAATAAGTCTCTCTTCAAGTACAACTTGCCCCATTAAGGCTTGAAAAAACAACAAGTGCAATATTTCCATTTGGGAGATGCAAATATGCAATTAATGAATCTCTTTTAAAACTTAAAGTAGAAAGCTTTACAGTTCTGAGATAAGACTAATTCAAAGTCATGGTTAAGGGAAGAGGCAGTGTGTATTATACGGTACTCAAGGCTGGAGCTGAGGACCAGCTAGAGGGTGGTTCTTGCTATATCATCAACTCAGCATGTGGCCCGAGCCATCATCTCCCTTACACCTAATTTTCTTCACTTGTAAAATGAAGAGATTTGAATAAAACTTCCCTAGTCATGACAATCTGTGAATCTACAGAGAAATAATGATGCCAGTTAAGTAGCTCTCCAGAGAAAGTTAAGGCAGGTTAACCAACTTTATGAAAATATACACTAGCTAGAATCTAAATCCCAATATACTACAAATCAACAGAAGAGGTGAGCTGCTAGATAGAAAAGTGATTCCTGATAACTGATGTTTATAAAGGTGGGATGAAAATCCTCAGATCTTTAAATATTTGGATGACAATAATAACATCCTTTAAAGACTGAGTTTAGAGGGATATCTTCCACCTTCAAAGAGACATCACATAATATGAAGCTTCCACATTAAGAAGTTTCCAGGGCACAACTACAACTTTCTAGCAAGATTCTATCATAGTAAGGTCCTAATCTAACCAGAAAAAAATGATGAAGAAAAAAGCGTGCTTATCTCATGAAAGACAATCAGGGCTTATTGATAATAGTTAACAGAAGCTCAGTCTTATATTATCTCACCTCAGTAGCCCACAGTTTCACTTACCTCAGTCACTCTTAAATCCAGCACACATCATTCCCCCAAGCTCATATTTGTCACTGAGAACAATTTTTGGACGTCTCCTAGGAACATCGACACATGTCCCAAACTGAAGAGTGAGACCACCCTACTCCATTGCTTCTGCATGTTTCCTTCTCCAGTGGTGGGTTCATGCTGCACTCCATCACACAAACCAGAAACCCAGGAGCCATCCCTGGTCCCATCTTCTCCCAGATCCTTATAAATTTCTCTTGATTTTACCCCCTAAATAGCTCTCAATTTCATCCTTTCTTTCCATCTTCACGATCACCATTTTAGCCCAAGTTACCACCATCTGATTTCCCCACATCCTCTCATGCCCTTCACCTTCCCCAATCCAGAGTGATCCTTTAAATTGAATATCTCATTGCATTAATCCCAAGCTTAAAACCTTAAAACAGCTGTTCTGGTAACGGAGTACAGGTTCTTAACATGGTCTACAAGGACCTGTACGATCTGGCTTCTGCTTCCTTCACCAGTTTTATCTTCCACCATTCTGCCCTGCTTCTCTCTGTTCCAGTTCTGAACTCCTATTTTAGTTATTCAAAATGCTGTCAATCCCTGCTACAGTGCCTTCATTTAGGTTGTTCTCTCTACCCAGAATGCCCCACCTCTTCCTGTCCCTTCCTTCAGCTCCTTTTTTTTTTTTTTAAAAAAAAAAAAAAACTGCTCTGCTCAAATGTCACATCCTCAGGGATTATGGCCCTGACCTGCAAACCATGTCAACCTGCCTGTTATACACCTTAATAGAACCCTATGTGAATGCAGTGGACATGAGGAAGAGGACACTGTTTGGCTCTAGGAGAATCTACCAGACCTGCTCATCTGCAGAGGACTCTGAGCAAATTATGTTGACTGACAGCTGAACAGAACCATGGGGTAGAGTATGCTGTTTAAGTCAGGTCCCAGCAAGAAACACATGACACACTCAAATTAGGATAACTTGAGAAGAGTTTAATAAAGGAACAACTTAGAAAAGTGGGAGAAGCTTATAGGGAAACTACAAGGGATGATACAGTACTCTGGGGCCAGAAATAATAGGGATCGTACCCTACTAAGCCTGAAAAGGCAAAGAATAGAATTGCTAGTAGAACCAGGATTCGGAAGGACCTAAGTGATGAGGGCTCCTTGACATGAGCTGGGACCTTCAGTCAAGGGACCAATTTCAGTGAACCCACAAGGAAGAAGTTGAGAGAGTAATACTTTTCATCATTGTCCTCCCTTCCCCTGATCGACTGCCATCATTCCCTATTAGCCAAACTCAACTGGAAGCCAGAGGGCTTGAGAGCCCATAGTGTAGACCATATAGGTCATGGCAGAGCAGCAAGAAGGGTGGCAAGTGGCTCTGGAGGTAAAAAGGAGGATATTCTTATTTGTGTATATTTCTACTCATCTTTACACAAAAATCTTGAGGCTGTTTGCTTGAAACAAAATAAGTAATATAAGGAAACAACCAGGAAGAAAGAGTCTACAAATGCCATACCACAAGGGTTAATAGAGTTTGACTGCACTGCAAGCATGACACTGAACTATAAGTAAATCCATAGGTACAGAAAGTAGAAGTACAATTAGTAGTTGCCAGGGTTGCTGGGGAGGGAAAAATGACTGCTTAATGGATATAAGGTTTCCTTTTGGGATGATAAAAATGTGCTGGAGTTAGACAGAGGGGATATTTGCACAACTCTGTAAATGTACTAAGTGCCACTGAATTGTATCTTTAAAATGATTATTTGTATGTTATGTGACTTTTGCTCCAATAAAAAGAATGACTCAATTTCCCAGAAACCTGAATAATAAAGAAAACATAATCAATTATGCAGTTCTCACTATTGGAAAGGAGGAAGTCTACTAGTCCCTGTGGTGGAAATAAAGATGATTCTAGCAGGAAGCGCTTAAGATATCTCTCTCATGGGCTTTTATATATAGATGGTGGCAAATGATATAATGGATAACGCCCTCAACACATTTTATGATAGGATGCAGAGGTAGTTTCCAACAGCTGTTCCTTGATCAAGGTTGAGATATAAGATTAAAAAGCAAATCAATGATGGTGTCTCTAGAATGGGACGAGATAATGTATTGGTCAACATGATGTAAAGGTGGATCCCAGGGTAAACAGACTGAATGTCTCTTGGGATCTTTGTTAGATGTCAATCTTTTCTCTCACTTAGGTTTTGAAAAGAAGCTGGATACTAGACAATTCAAGGAAGTCCCCTGTGATGAGGCACTTGTATGGTGGCATTTTACGTAGGTGACTAGGACCAGATCCATATGCTTTGGGCATCAGATGAATCAGCAGCAGCATTAATGTACTCTCAGGAGGCTGGGGAAGCCTAATTATATTCTTGCTAGGATAGAAGGCTGTCCACCTCATAGTTCCACGGAAGTGGACTTTCTAAGTCATCATCCATCCAACAACATGAATTTAAAAACTATATTTACTGACTGCCAACTATATGCCATGTACATTGAAAAGTAGTGGGGATGCAAAGATGAACATTCACTATTCCTTCTTTCCTTCAAGTAACCCCTTGGGATCCCATGCCAAGAAGGTGGGGAGTAATGTTGAACTGCTGGATTCCACTACAGAAATATATTCTGTTGAATCTCATTAAGTTTCTAGTTACTTTTTTTCTTTTTAACGTACTGTTTGCAATTCCTCTCTTCCTGCCCAATGAAATCTTTAATATAATATGGCCAAAATGCTTACGAAAATATTGAGTTATCTGGTGGCTGGCAAGATGGTCAAACAGGAACAGCTCTGGTCTGCAGCTCCCAGCAAGATCAACACAGAAGGCAGGTGATTTCTGCATTTCTAACTGAGATACATGGCTCATCTCATTGGGACTGATTAGACAGTGGGTGCAGCCCATGAAGGGCAAGCTGAAGCAGGGTGGGGCATTGCCTCACCTGGGAAGCACAAGGGGTTGGGGAACTCCCTCCCTAGCCAAGGGAAGCTGTGAGGGACTGTGCTGTGAGGAATGGTGCACACTGGCCCAGATACTGCGCTTTTCCCGTGGCCTTCACAACCAGCAGACAAGGAGATGCTCTCCAGTGCCTAGGCCACCAGGGCTGTGGGTTTCAAGCACAAAACTGGGCGGCCACTTGGGCAGACACTGAGCTAGCTGCAGGAGTGTTTTTTTCATACCCCAGTGGTGCCTGGAATGCCAGTGAGAGAGAATCATTTACTCCCCTGGAAAGGGGGCTGAAGCCAGGGAGCTCAGCAAACCCCACCCCCATGGAGCCCAGCAAGCTAATGTCCACTGGCTTGACATTCTCGCTGCCAGCATAGCAGTCTGGAGTCTACCTGGGATGCTTGAGCTGGTTGGGGGAGGGGCGTCCCCCAATACTGGGGCTTGAGTAGGTGGTTTTCCCCTCAAAGCCTAAACAAAGCGACTGGGAAGTTCGAACTCGGTGGAGGCCACTGCAGCTCGGCAAAGCTGCTGTGGCCAGACTGCCTCTCTATATTCCTCCTCTCTGGGCAGGGCATCTCTTAAAGAAAGGCAGCAGCCCCAGTCAGGAGCTGAGAGATAAAACTCCCATCTCCCTAGGACAGAGCACCTGGGGGAAGGGTCAGCTATGGGTGCAGCTTCAGCAGACTTAAACATTCTTGCCTGCTGGCTCTGAAGAGAGCAGCAGATCTCCCAGCACAGCACTTGAGCTCTGCTAAGGGTCAGACTGTCTCCTCAAGTGGGCTCTTGAAGGGACAGTGCCTCCTGACTGGGAGACAACTCGCAGCAGGGGTTGACAGACACCTCTTACAGGAGAGCTCCAGCTGGCATCTGGTGGATGCCCCTCTGGGATGAAGCTTCCAGAGGAAGGAACAGGCAGCAATCTTTGCTGTTCTGCAACTTCTACTGGTGATATCCAGGCAAACAGGGTCTGGAGTGGACCTCCAGGAAACTCCAGCAGAACTGCAGCAGAGGGGCCTGACTGTTAGAATGAAAACTAACAAACAGAAAGGAATAGCATCAACATCAACAAAAGGACGTCCACAAAGAAACCCCACCCGTAGGTCACCAACATCAAAGATCAAAGGTAGATAAATCCATGAAAATTAAGAAAAACCAGTGCAAAAAGGCTAAAAATTCAAAAAACCAGAATGTCTCTTCCAAAGGATCACAATTCCTTGCCAGCAAGGGAACAAAACTGGATGGAGAATGAGTTTGATGAATTGACAGAAGGAGGCTTCAGAAGATGGGTAATAACAAACTCCTCCGAGCTAAAGGAGCATGTTCTAACCCAATGCAAGGAAGCTAAGAACATTAAAAAAAGGTTAGACGAATTACTAACTAGAATAACCAGTTTAGAGAAGAATACAAATGACCTGATGCAGCTGAAAAACAGCTTGAGAACTTTGAGAAGCATATACAAGTATCAATAGCTGAATTGATCAAGTAGAAGAAAGGATATCAGAGATTGAAGATCAACTTACTGAAATAAAGTGTGAAGACAAGATTAGAGGAAAAATAATAAAAAGGAATGAACAAAGCTTCCAAGAAATATGGGACGACGTGAAAAGACCAAATCTACATTTGATTGGTGTACCTGAAAGTGACAGAGAGAACGGAACTGAGCTGGAAAACACTCTTCAGGATATTATCCAGTAGAACTTCCCCAGCCTAGCAAGGCAGGCCAACATTCAAATTCAGGAAACACAGAGAACACCGTAAAGATACTCCTCGAGAAGAGCAACCCCAAGACACATAATTGTCAGATTCACCAAGGTTGAAATGAAGGAAAAAATGTTAAGGCCAGCCAGAGAGAAAGGTCGGGTTACCCACAAAGGGAAGCCCATCAGACTAACAGCAGATCTCTCTGCAGAAACCCTACAAGCCAGAAGAGAGTGGGGGCCAATATTCAATATTCTTAAAGAAAAGAATTTTCAACCCAGAATTTCATATCCAGCCAAAATAACTTCATAAGCGAAAAAGAAATAAAATCTGTACAGACAAGCAAATGCTGAGAGATTTTTTGTCATCACCAGGACTGCCAGCTCCTGAAGGAAGCACTAAATATGGAAAGGAAAAACCAGTACAAATCACTGCAAAAACATACCAAATTGTAAAGACCATTGACACTATGAAGAAAATGCACCAACTAACAGACAAAATATTGAGCTAGCATCATAATGACAGGATCAAATTCACACATAAGAATATTAACCTTAAATGTAAATGGGCTAAATGCCCCAGTTAAAAGACACAGACTGGCAAATTGGATAAAGAGTTAAGACCCATTGGTGTGCTGTATTCAGCAGACCCATCTCATGTGCAAAGACACACATAGGCTCCAAATAAAGGAATGAAGGAAGATTTACCAAGCAAATGGAAAACAAAAAAGCAGGGGTTGCAATCCTAGTCTCTGATAAAACAGTCTTTAAACCAACAAAGATCAAAAAAGACAAGAAGGGCATTACATAATAGTAAAAAGATCAACATAACAAGAAGAGCTAACCATCTTAAATATATATGCACCCAATACAAGATTCATAAAGCAAGTTCTTAGAGACCTACAAAGAGATTTAGACTCCCACACAATAAGTGTAGGAGACTTTAACATCCCACTGTCAATATTAGACAGATCAATGAGACAGAAAATTAACAAGGATATTCAGGACTTGAACTCAGCTCTGGACCAAGTAGACCTAATAGATATCTACAGAACTCTCCACCCCAAATCAACAGAATATACATTCTTCTCTGCACCACATCGCACTTATTCTAAAATTGACCACATAATTGGAAGCAAAGCACTCCTCAATAAATGCAAAAGAATGGAAATCATAACAAACAGTCTCTCAGACAACAGTGCAATCAAATTAGAACTCAGGATTAAGAAACTTACTCAAAACCACCACAACTACATGGAAACTGAACAACCTGCTCCTGAATAACTAGTGGATAAATAATGAAATTAAGGCAGAAATAAATAAGTTATTTGAAACCAATAAGAACAAAGACACAACATACCAGAATCTCTGGGACACAGCTAAAGCAGTGTTTAGAGGGAGATTTACAGCACTAAATGCCCACAGGAGAAAACAGGCAAGATCTAAAATTGACACCCTAACATCACAATTAAAAGAACTAGAAAAGCAAGAGCAAACAAATTCAAAAGCTAGCAGAAGACAAGAAATAACTAAGATCAGAGCAGAACTGAAGGAGATAGAGATACAAAAAACCCTTTGAAAAATCAATGAATCCAGGAGCTGATTTTTTGAAAAGATTAACAAAATAGATAGACCACTAGCCAGACTAATAAAGAAGAAAAGAGAGAAGAATCAAATAGACACAATAAAAAATGATAAAGGGGATATCACCACTGATCCCATAGAAACACAAAATACCATCAGAGAATACTATAAACACCTCTACACAAATAAACTAGAAAATCTAGAAGGTATGGATAATTTCCTGGACATATATATCCTCTCAAGACTAAACCAGGAAGAAGTCGAGTCCCTGAACAGACCAATAACAAGTTCTGAAATTGAGGCAATAATTAATAGCCCTACCAACCCAAAAAAGCCCAGGACCAGATGGATTCACAGCCGAATTCTATTAGAGGTACAAAGAGGAGTTGGTACCACTCCTTCTGAAACTATTCCAAACAGTAGAAAAAGAGGGAATCCTCCCTAACTCATTTTATGAGGCCAGCATCATCCTGATACCAAAACCTGGCAGAGATACAACAAAAAAAGAAAATTTCAGGCCAATATCCCTGATGAACATTGAGACAAAAATCCTCAATAAAATTCTGGCAAACTGAATACAGCAGCACATCAAAAAGCTTATCCACCATGATCAAGTCGGCTTCATCCCTGGAATGCAAGTCTGGTTCAACATATGCAAATCAATAAATGTAATCCATCACATAAACAGAACCAATGATGAAAACTACGTGATTATCTCAAAAGATGCAGAAAAGGCCTTCAAAAAAATTAAACATCCCTTCATGCTAAAAACTCTCAATAAACTAGGTATTGATGGAACGTATCTCAAAATAATAAGAGCTATTTATTTCAAACCCACAGTCAATATTATACTCAATGGGCAAAAACTGGAAGCATTACCTCTGAAAACCAGCACAAGACAAGGATGCCCTTTCTCACCACTCCTGTTCAACATAGTATTGGAAGTTCTTGCCAGGGCAATCAGGCAAGAGAAAGAAATAACAGGTATTCAAATAGGAAGTGAGGAAGTCAAATTGTCTCTGTTTGCAGATGACATGATTGTATATTTAGAAAACCCCATTGACTCAGCCCCAAATCTTTTTAAGCTGATAAGCAGCTTCAGCAAAGTCTTAGGATACAAAATCAATGTGTAAAAATCACAAGCATTCCTATACACTAATAATAGACAGAGAGCCAAATCATGAGTGAACTCTCATTCACAATTGCTACAAAGTGAATAAAATACCTAGGAATGCAACTTACAACGGATGAGAAGGACCTCTTTAAGAGGAACTACAAACCACTGCTCAAGAAAACAAGAGAGTACACAAACAAGTGGAAAAACATTCCATTCTCATGGATAGGAAGATTCAATATTTGAAAATGGCCATACTGCCCAAAGTTATTTATAGGTTCAGTGCTATCCTCATCAAGCTACCATTGACTTTCTTCACAGAATTAGAAAAAAACTAGTTCAAATTTCATATGGAACCAAAAAAAGAGCCCATATAGCCAAGACAATCCTAAGCAAAAAGAACAAAGCTGGAGGCATCACACTACCTGACTTCAAACTGTACTACAAGGCTACAGTAACCAAAACAGCATGGTACTAGTACCAAAACAGATATATAGAACAATGGAACAGAACAGAGGCCTCAGAAATAATACCACACATCTACAACCATCTGATCTTTAACAAACCTGACAAAAACAAGCAATGGAGGAAGGATTCCCTATTTAATAAACAGTATTGGGAAAACTGGCTAGCCATACACAGAAAACTGAAACTGGACCCCTTTCTTACACCTTACACAAAAATTAACTCAAGATGGATTAAAGACTTAAATGTAAGACCTAAAATTATAAAAAACCTAGAAGAAAACATAGGCAATATTATTCAGGACACAGATATGGGCAAAGACTTCATGACTAAAACACCAAAAGCAGTGGCAACAAAAGCCAAAATTAACAAATGGGATGTAGTTAAACTAAAGAGCTTCTGCACAGCAAAAGAAACGATCATCAGAGTGAAGAGGCAACCTACAGAATGGGAGAAAATTTTTGCAATCTATCCATCTGACAAAGGGCTAATATCCAGAATCTACAAAGAACTTAAATTCACAAGAAAAAAAAAGCAACCCCATCAAAAAGTGGGCTAAGGATATGAACAGACACTTCTCAAAAGAAGACATTTATTTGGCCAAAAAACATATGAAAAAAAGCTCATCATAACTGGCCATTAGAGAAATGCAAATCAAAACCACAATGAGATACCATTTCACGCCAATTAGAATGGCTATCATTAAAAGGTTAGGAAACAACAGATGTTGGAGAGTATGTGGAGAAATAGGGATGCTTTTACACTGTTGGTGGGAGTGTAAATTAGTTCAACCATTATGGAAGACAGTGTGGCAATTCCTCAAGGATCTTGAACCAGAAATACCATTTTACCCAGCAATCCCATTACTGTGCACATACCCAAAGGATTATAAATAATTCTACTATAGAGACACATGCACACGTATGTTTACTGCAGCACTGTTCACAACAGCAAAGACTTGAAACCAACCCAAATATCTATCAGTGATAGACTGGATAAAGAAAATGTGGTGAATATATACCATGGAATACTATGTAGCCATAAAAAAGGATGAGTTCATGTACTTTGCAGGAACATGGATGAAGCCGGAAACCTTAACTCTCATCAAACTAACACAGGAACAGAAAACCAAACACCGCATGTTCTCACGCATAGGTGGGAATTGAACAATGAGAACACATGGACACAGGGAGGGGAACATCACACACCTGGGCCTGTCGGTGGGTGGGAGGCTAGGGGAGGGATAGCATTAGGAGAAATACCTAATGTAGATGACAGGTTGATAGGTGCAGCAAACCACCATGGTATGTGCATACCTATGTAACAAACCTGTATGTTCTGTACATGTATCCCAGAACTTAAAGTATAATAATAATAACAAATATTGATTTATCTGATATGATTTCCAGGTTTCTAGAAAAATTACTCAAGCATGTGAAAAGATCCACAGAAGGTGACTGATGCTCCCTGTCCATAAGGGCTATAGAAAACAATTATTATTACCAAATAACTACAGCAGTAAGTGTCAAGGGAATGGCAGTGTCAGTGAGACTTCTGGGCATCTGAGGAGGCTGAGCCTGATGAGCTGACACGGCTGGGATGAGCTTAATAGATGAGATAGAATTTGATTGGAATGTTTCTCCTCTGACTTTATTTTAGTGGGCTCTAGGAGAACAACAAAACTATTTTAGCAAGTACTGTTTTCCAGCATTACCCATGTGGCAGTTACTTTCTGCATCACAGAAGGGGATCTACAAATGTTAACGTTTAATTGATCATTAGCCTTTTCTGGCAATTGCTTTCCATAATAAATGTTTCCCCACAACAACATTAAAGCAGCTCATACTGCCTTGTGGTATTAAGCCTGTTTCCCTAGCTGCCACCCAATTCCATTCACAGAGGGATTTATGAAAAGTAGGATTCCAAAAGCCCTGGCTTTATTCCAAGATGTCTAACAAGATGCATAGGAAAAGTAAAGGCAGGCAGACAGGCTGGACAAATGGGGCACTCTTATTTAAGAAAGTGCAAGAGAAAAATTGGAGTATGCCAAAATGAGAAAAATAGAGGAAAAATCAGGAAGAAATAATCAAGAGCCCATCCCTAGACAGAAGATTAGTTTATCCTGCTGAAATGAAGCATGGTTGAGAAAAATGGATGATACAGATGTAAATTATTCATGGTTAAAGACATCTCAGTCATTAAGATATTTACACCATGAGTGAAGCAGCCAGTGCATGCTGGGTTGATTTATGGGTTACATAATTACAGAAGATATGCTGATGACTGTTTGCATGGGAAACACTCTGGATTTTTATTTTGTTAATCAGTTTTCCCACTTCTGAGTTCTGCATTTCAATCACAGTGCAAGGCTTGATTAGAACCTCCGGGGCGAGGGGAGGGGGGAGAGGGGTGGTAAGAAAGGCTGTGAATGGTAATATCAGCTTTGCCTGCCTTACATCCCTTCAGATAAGAAAGTACCTTTTGGGAGCCTTTCAACTTACTCATTAGTTAATGGTATTTTTATTAATGGTACCTATTCATATAATGCTACTAATAATTTCAACCCTTTACAGATAAACTAAACCCCAATAAATTTTTTAAAGTATTTTTTAAATTGCTGATTTATTTTTTTCTATTGAAATAGAGTGCTTGGGAGAGACTCGCCCAAAAGTGCACCTTCCAATGTTCAAATAAGCTTCATCTTAAATCCTAACTTTTCCCCAGGGAGTTAAAGGAGACACAGCATGAATATTTATTGCATTGCAAGAAGAGTACAAAGCAAGTGAAACTCAATAATACACCCCATGCTAACTTGAGTTTGGATAAAGCATGTTTGATTATTGGCTCTCACTCTCTGCAGCAGGCTCACCCTGGTAATTGTATTAATTTTGGAATAACTTGATCCCTTATTTTACATGACAGATATTTTTGGTACCCTGCTTATTAGGTTATAGTATTTTAACAACTTTTTATGGAAGTGTATCAACATGCAGATAATGCATAAATCACAAGTTTACAACTTGATACATTTTCATAAACTGAATGTATCTGTGTAGCCACACCAAGACCCAGAAATAGAACATAACCAGCATCAAATAATCCCCCTACTCCTTTACATTGCTCTCCATCCAAAAGGTAACTGCTATCCATTTTCCACTGTAGCCATTCAGTTGAGGGTTTTATCAGGGGTTTCCACTTTTGTGTCTTACTCATTCTCTTTGCCTGTTGCCATTCATGTAAGACTGGACTTGTTCCTTCTTGCCTTCCACCAGAAAGACAAATATTGGATGTTCTCATTTATATGTGGGAGCTAAAAAAGTTGATCTTGTGAAGGGAGAAAGAAGAATGGTGGTTGCCAGAGACTGGAGAGGAGAAGGGGAGGGGGTGTGAAAAGAGGTTGCTTAGTGGGTACGAAGTACATTTAGATAAAGGGAATAAGTTCTAGTGTTTGATAGCACAATAGGGTGACTATAGTTATCAACACTTTATTGTCTATTTCAAAACAGCCAGAAGAGAAGATTTAGAATGTTCTCAACACAAATAAATTATAAATGTTTGAGGTGATGGATAGATATACCTATTACCCTGAGTTGATCATTATACACTCTATGCATGTATCAAAATATCACATGTACCCTATAACTATGTACAATTATTATCAGTAAAAATATTGCTGCTTTGAACATTCTAGTTGTCTTTGGTGAGCATGGATATGCATTTCTGTGGGAACCATAACTAAGATTGGAATTGTTGGGTCACAGGGTGTGCATATGCTCAGCTTCAGCAGATACTGTCAAAGAGGTTTTCTAAAGAGTTGTATGAATTTGCTGTCCCACCAGAAGGGAATGAGAGTTCCAGTTGCTCTATATGTTTACCACCTCTTATTGTGGTCAGTCTTTTCCACTGTAGCCATTCAGTTGAGTGTGTAGTGGTATCACATTGTGTTTTCAATTTGCATTTCCCTGATGACTAATGTAGTAGGGCAATTTTTCATACACTTGTTGGCCATTTGAATAATCTCTTTCATGAAGGGTCTGTTCAGATCTTTTCCCTGATTTTTTATTAGGTTGTTTGGCTTATTGCTTTTTGAAAATTTATATATATATATATATATATAAAATTTTAAAAATAATTAAAATAGTTTTAAAGATTAAAACAAAATTTAAAAATATATATTCTGGTATGAGTCACTATTGGATATGTGATTTGCAAATATACTTTCCTCCCTCTATGACTTACCATTTCAATGCTTGAAGGTGTTTTTTGATGAAGAGAGGTTCTACATTATTTATATTATAGTTAAACTTTATATGTTTTGTTTAAGAAATCTTTGCTTACTATAAAGTCATGGTGATGTTCTCCTATGCTTTTTCTACAGGTTTCATTATTAATTTTATATTTAGATCAGTAACCCTCTGAAATTGATTCCTGTGTGTTGTGTCAGGTAAAGTCAAAATATATTTTCTCCACATGGATATAACTGATCCATCATCATTTTTTGAAAGGACTACTTTTTTTCTCATTGCATTACAATGTCACCTGTGTCACAAATCAGGTGAATATAAATCTGCACACAGATTAATATATATATTCATATGTATCACTCATATATTTATGAATAGATACATATGTATATATGTGTGTGTGTTTTCTGGACATTGTGTCCTGTTTGTCTTTTCTTCGTGTGTCAGTACCATAATGTCTTAATTACTTCAGCTTTTTAATAGATCTTAATATCTAGCAGTATAGGTTCTCCAGTTTTTTGTTGTTCTTTAAGACTGCCCTGACCTTCTTGACCCCTCGTAGTGTGGTTTTACTGTGTATTCAATTCAGGGAAAAGTAAAGCTCAGTAACTAATAAGTGAGAGAGTTTATGCCCTTGCCACGGGGATAATAATATATGAAACAATCATGTTAGAATTCATGTGACAGGTTTCAGTATATAAACATGGTTTATATATATATATTTAAATATACTCTGTAGAATACTAATAAGAGTCTTCCAACTTAAATTTCTAGGGTCTCAATGCTGTTCCATGTAGCCAAAGAGTTTTCAAATTTTTAAAGCAGGTGATATGGTTTGGGTCTGTGTCCCCACCCAAATCTCATCTTGAATTGTACTCCCATAATTCCCACATGTTGTGGGAGGAACCTGGTGGGAGATAATTGAATCATGGGGGCAGTTTCCCCCATACTATTCTCGGGGTTGTGAATAAGTGTCATGAGATCTGAGGGTTTTATCATGGGTTTCCACTTTTGTGTCTTACTCATTCTCTCTTTGCCTGTTGCCATCCATGTAAGACTGGACTTGCTCCTTCTTGCCTTCCACCATGATTGTGAGGCTTACCCAGCCACATGGAACTATAAGTCCAGTTAAACCTCTTTCTTTTGTAAATTGCCCAGTCTTGGGTATGTCTTCATCAGCAGTGTGAAAACAAACTAATTCAGCAGACAATAAGAAAAAGCAGGTCTCAATTTTTTCTTTTTTTGAGTGAGAGTTTCATTCTGTCACCCAGGCTATAGTGCAGTAGTGCGATCCTAGCTCACTGCATCCTTGAACTCCTGGGCTCAGGTGATCCTCCCACCTCAGCCTACCAAGTAGCTGGCAGCACAGGTGTGCGCCACGACACCCAACTAATTTTTAATTGTTTTATAGAAACACGGTCTCACTATGTTGCCCAGGCTGGTCTCAAACTCCAGATCTCAAGTGATCCTCCCACTTCAGCCTCCCAAAGTGCTGGGATTACAGGTGTGAGTCACTGTGCCTGGCACAAAATTTCGCAAAGGTCTTTCTGAGCTCAGACATAGTGACTGGGGGCACACTTTGTACATACCTTCATGGCTCTCATTGCACAAGCTCTGGAAGCCTCTCCCTCCATTGTCAGTACTAATGTGAAGACTTTTTAAAAAGGGATATACAGGTCATCTGCAAAGAAACGCCCATCAGCGAAACTCTCAGCAGAAACCCTACAAGCCAGAAGAGATTGGGGGCCAATATTTAATATTCTTAAAGAAAATAATTTCCAACCCAGAATTTCATATCTGGTCAAACTAGGCTTCACAAGTAAAGGAGAAATAAGGTCTTTTTCAGACAAGCAAATGCTGAGGGAATTCATCACCACCAGGCCTGCCTTGCAAGAGCTCCTAAATATGGAAGCACTAAATATGGAAAGGAGAAACTATTACCAGCCACTACAAAAACACACTGAAATACACAGACTAGTGATACTATGAAGCAACCACATAAACAAGTTTGAAAAACTTTAGGACCAGCTAGCATGATGATGACAGGATCAGATTAACAAATAATAATACTAACTTTAAATGTAAACAGGATAATGCCCCAGTTAAAAGACACAGAATGGCAAGCTGAATAAAGAGCCAAAATCCATTGGTATGCTCTCTTCAAGAGACCCATCTCATGTGCAAAGACACATATAGACTCAAAGGGATGGAGGAAAATTTACCAAGCAAATAGAAAACAGAAAAAAGCAGGGTTTGCAACCCTAGCTTTTGACAAAACAGACTTTAAACCAACAAAGATAAAAAAAGACAAGGGGATGACATAATGGTAAAGGGTTCAATTCAACAAGAAGAGCTAACTATCTTAAATATATATGCACCTAATACAGGAGCACCCAGATTCATAAAGCAAGTTCTTAGAGACCTACAGAGAGACTTACACTCCCACATAGTAATAGTGGGAGATTTTAAAACCGGACAGGCAATATTAGACAGATCATTGAGACAGAAAATTAGTGCATATATTCAGGATTTGAACTCAGCTCTGGATCAAGAGGACCTGATAGATATCTACAGAACTCTCCACACAAAAACAACAGAATATACATTCTTCTCATTGCCACACAATACTTACTCTAAAACTGATCACATAATTGGAAGTAAAACACTCCTCAGCAAATGGAAAATAACTGAAATCATAACAGTCTCTCAGACCATAGCACAATCAAATTAGAACTCAATATTAAGATATTCACTCAAAATCACACAACTACCTGAAAATTTAACAACCTACTCCTGAGTGACCCTTGAGTATATAATGAAATTGAGGCAGAAACAAAGAAGTTCTTTGAAACTAGTGAGAACAAAGAGACAATGTACCAAAATTTTTGGGATGCAGCTAATGTTAAGAAGAAAGTTTATAGCACTAAATACTCACATCTAAAACCTAGCAAGATCTCAAGTTAACAACCTAACATCATAACTAAAGAACTAGAGAACTAAGAACAAACAAACCCCAAAGCTAGCAGAGGACAAGAAATAACCAAGATCAGAGCTGAACCGAAGGAGATAGAGATGTGAAAAGCCCTTCAAAAAAATCAACGAATCCAGGAGCTGCTTTTTGAAAAAAAATTAATAAAATAGATAGACCACTAGCTAGATTAGTAAAGAAGAAAAGAGAGAAGAATCAAGTAAACACAATCAGAAGTGATAAGGGTGATATCAACACTGATCCCCACAAAAATACAAATAACTATCAGAGAATACAATAAACACCTCTATGCACACAATCTAGAAAATCTAGAAGAAATATATAAATTCCTGGATGCATACACCCTACTAAGACTGAACAAGGAAGAAATTAATTCCCTGAATAGACCAATAACAAGTTTGGAAATTCGGGCTGTAATAAATAGCCTACCAACCAAAAAATACCCAGGACCAGACAAATTTACAGCTGAATTCCACCAGAGGTACAAAGAAGAGCTGGTACCATTTTTACTGAAAGTATTCCAAAAAATTGAAAAGGAAGGTCTCCTTCCTAACTCATTCTATGAGACCAGCATCATTCTGATGCCAAAACCTGGCAGGGATACAAGAAGAAAAGAAAATTTCAGGCCAATATCCTTGATGAACATCAATGTAAAAATCCTCAATAAAATAAGTCCTGGCAAACCAAATCCAGGAGCACACCAAAAGGCTTATCCACCATGATCATGTTGGCTTCATCCCTGGGATGCAAGGTTGGTTTAACATATGAAAATCAATAAATGTGATTCATCACATAAATAGCACTAAAGACAAAAACCACATAATTTTCTCAACAGATGCAGAAAAGGCCTTCAACATCTCTTCATGCTAAAAATTCTCAATAAACTAGGTATTGAAAGAACATACATCAAAATAATAAGAGCCATATATGACAAACCCATGGCCAATATCATACTGAATGGGCAAAAGTTGGAAGCATTCACCTTAAAAACTGGCACAAGACAAGGATGCCCTCTCTCACCACTCCTAATCAACATAGTATTGGAAGTTCTGGCCACGGCAATCAGAAAAGAGAAAGAAATAAAGGGTATTCAAATAGGAAGAGAGAAGTCAAATTATCTTTGTTTGCAGATGATATGATGCTGCATTGAGAATACTCCATTGCCTCAGCCCAAAAGCTTCTTAAGCCTGATAAGCAACTTCAGCAAAGTCTCAGGATACAAAATCAATGTGCAAAAATTACTAACAATCCTATACAACAACAACAAATCTCTCTGATTTGGCAAGTAGAGAGCCAAATCATAAATGAACTCCCATTCACAATTGCTACAAAGAAAATAAAATACCTAGGAATATAGCTAATAAGGGAAGTGAAGGATCTCTTTAAGGAGTGTTACAAACCACTGTACAAGCAAATCAGAGAGGACATAAACAAATGAAAAAACATTCCATGTCCATGGATAGGAAGAATCAACATTGTGAAAATGGCCATACTGCCCACGGTATGGTATATATTCAATGTTATTCCCATTAAACTACCATTGACATTCTTCACAGAATTAGAAAAAAATGTTTTAAATCCATATGGGACCCAAGAAGAGCCTGTATTGCCAAAACAATCCTAAGCTGAAAGAACAAAGCTGGAGGCATCATACCACTCAACTTCAAACTATACTACAAGGCTACAGTAACCAAAACAGCATGGTACTGGTACAAAAACAGACACATAGACCAATGGAACATAGTAGAGAACTTAGAAATAACACTGCACACATATAACTATCTGATTTTCAACAAACCTGACAAAAATAAGCAATGGGGAAAGGATTCCTTATTTAATAAATGGTGCTTGGAGAACTGGCTAGCCATAGGCAGAAAATTGAAACTGGACTCCTTCCTTACACCTTATACAAAAATTAACTTAAGATGGATTAAAGACTTAAATGTAAGACCCAAAACTATAAAAACCCTAGGAGAACATCTAGGCAATATCATTCAGGACATAGGCATGGGCAAAGATTTCATGATGAAAATGTCAAAAGCAATGGCAACAAAAGCAAAAATTGACAGATGTGATCTAATTAAACTAAAGACCTTCTCCACAGCAAAAGAAGCTATCATCAGAGTGAACAGACAACCTACAAAATGGGAGAGAAATTTTGCAATTTATACATCTGACAAATGTCTAATATCCAAAATCTACAAGGAGCTAAAACAAATACACAAGAAAAAAAAAGCCCCATTAAAGAGTGGGCAAAGGACATGAACAGACATTTATAAAAGAAGACATTCATGCAGCTAACAAACATATGAAAAAAAGCTCCGCATCACTGATCATTAGAGAAATGCAAATCAAAACAACAATGAGATACCATCTCACACCAGTCAGAATGGCGATTATTAAAAAGTCAAGAAACAACAGATGCTGGCAAGGTTGCGAAGAAAAAGGAATGCTTTTACACTGTTGGTGGGAGTGTAAATTAGTTCAACTATTGTGGAAGACAGTGTGGCAATTCCTCAAAGACCTAGAGGCAGAATTACCATTTGACCCAGCAATCCCGTTACTGTGTATATACCCAAAGGAATATGAATTATTCTATTTTAAAATACATGCATGTGTATGTTCATTGCAGCACTATTCACAATAGCAGAGACATGGAATCAACCCAAATGCTCATCAATGATAGAATGGATAAAGAAAATGTGGTCCACACACACCATAGAATACTATGCAACCACATAAAAAACAAGATCATGTCCTTTGCAGGGACATGGTTGGAGTTGGAAGCCATTATCCTCAGCACAACAACACAGGAACAGAAAACCAAATACTGCATGTCCTCATTTATAAGTGGGAACTGAATGATGATTACACATGGACATATAAGGAGGAACAACACATACTGGGGCCTGTCAGACTGGTGGGACTTGGGGAAAAGGGAGAGCATCAGAAAGAATAGCTTATGGATGCTGGGCTTAATACCTAGGTGATGGGTTGACCTGTGCAGCAAACCACCATGGCACACATTTACCTATGAAACAAAACTACACATCCTGTACATGCACCCCTGAACTTAAGAGCTGAAGAAAAAAATAAAAACAAAAACAAAGAAAAAAGGGGGCATAATTCTTTGAGGACCAATCTTTCAGGAAACTCAAAGTTTACGTTCCTCATTTACTTTAAAAGGTGTAAATAGTCAAACCAATCCAGCATTTAAAGTGACAATTACCAATGGAAAGATGAAAATACTTGCCACCAAGGCAAAAAATTCTTTGCCCTACCTGTTAAAATGATTCAGTATATTACACGTGGTGGCTGCACAATCATCACATTCTCTTTTTTTTTTTTTTTTTTTTTGAGACGGAGTCTTGCTCTGTCACCCAGGCTGGAGTGCAGTGGCCGGATCTCAGCTCACTGCAAGCTCCGCCTCCCGGGTTCACGCCATTCTCCTGCCTCAGCCTCCCGAGTAGCTGGGACTACAGGCGCCTGCCACCTCGCCCGGCTAAGTTTTTGTATTTTTAGTAGAGACGGGGTTTCACTGTGTTACCCAGGATGGTCTCGATCTCCTGACCTCGTGATCCGCCCGTCTCGGCCTCCCAAAGTGCTGGGATTACAGGCTTGAGCCACCGCGCCCGGCCAATCATCACATTCTCTATCATCATTCTATAGAAAGTCAGATTGCTCCTCAATCTAAAAATAGTCACTGTCAGGTTTTTCTGGGCTGGATAAGTGATTCACAGGAAAAATGGAATGAATCTCCATCAGGCTCTCTGAGGCGGAGAAACTGTTAAAGTAGCAGCAAGTGTGTGCCAGCCTGAAAAAGAATTCCTACTACCCAGATTCTTAACTTCCCAAGACTGGGAAGGAACAGTCAATAAGGAAGAGTTAATGGCTCAACAGCAAGATGCAAATGCTCTGGCATCTTGTGCTACAGTTGGCTTTACGTAAAAAAAAAAAAAAAAAAAAAAAGTATCCTAGTTCTTTCAGAACCAGATCAGATCTGAAATGAGACAAATGAATACCAACCACTCAGATTTCCTAAAAGCCAATTTACTTGGAAGTTGCCAAAAATATACTTTGAAATATTTAAGGCATCTATATTTCTAACCAACCTCCTTGGTTTTTATAGGAGGTAAACATAAAATTAAAAACCAAACACTACTAGACAAAAATACCGGCCTTAAGACAGAACTAGATTTTTTTTTTTTAAAAAATGAATAACAATTTGATGATTACGTATGAAAATAACCAATGTCCTGTCAACCGGGAAGCCTGACCAGGGAATCAAGAGAGCCAAGGCACTGAGAGGCACCAGCTGGGACCAGTGTGACCGCTGTGTAGAAGTAATAAGTACACAGTCCAGGATCTTGAATTGAGTCCTCAATAAATGCACATTTATTAATCATAAAATACATAAAATTTCCAATTAGAAGAATTTGACATAGCTAGAATTTGACATAGCTAGAAGGGATAGCAAATAAGTTGGATGTCAGAATCAAAGAATTTAGACTGGCTAGGCCAGGCATGGTGGCTCACGCTTGTAATCCCAGCACTTTGGGAGGCCAGCGCGAATGGATCACTTGAGGTCAGGAGTTCAAGACCAGCCTGGCCAATATGGTGAAATCCCATCTCTACTAAAAATACAAAAATTAGCCGGGTATGGTGGCAGGCGCCTGTAATCCTAGCTACTCAGGAGAGTGAGGCAGGAGAATCGCCTGAACTCAGAAGGCAGAGGTTGCAGTGAGCCAAGACTGTGCCACAGCCTGGGTGACAGAGACTGTCTCAAAAAAAAAAAAAAAAAAAAAAAAAAGAAAACAAAAAAATTAGATGGGCTGGAATGATGGGTGAATACTTACTTTCAAATTACTATTTAATATGCCTTACATTTTCATAGTGAGTTTACAAAGTGCTTACACATACATCATTCCATTCTCTTGCTCACAAAACCCCTCTGGGATGGACCTGGGCATTTTAAGTGTTCTGTAGGTGATTCTGATGTTCAGTAAGAGGTGAGAATTATTACTTTAGGCTGCAGGATTGCTCGGCAGTGAGTCATCTGTTATTAGGGGTCTCAAATCGAGTTTGGTAAGGAGATCCTGAAAGCCTCCTAGCATTATAGAGTGGTCCAAGTAAATGGTGCTAATATTCAATTATCGTGGTATGCTAACAACTTTGCAGATCACCATGTCCATGGAACTGTATATGTCTTCAGAAGCATGTTTTGAACATCATATTTTCAACTGTGCAGTGAGATAGGTCTTCTATAGACATCTGTTTTTTTGACTACGTTTTGGACAGCAAGGGTATTTGAAAGTGATAAGTGGCACTTTATGCCCTGGAAGATATACTACCACTAACAGAAATTGAGGGAACTCCTAAAATGCTTTAAAAGACCAAGGTAGAAAACTTTCCTAAAGTGGTACACAGAAAGAAGAGCCAAGTAGTTCCCTGGAGAACTTGATCTATGGAATCCAATTACATGTAGAGCACATTTTGCCCATGTCCATGGAATTAAGGAAGGTGAGAGACTTAGCTAAAGGGCAAGAGTTAACAGATCGTTTCATTTTAAAACTTTAATTATGGAAACTTGATTTTAATGATGGCACTGCAGGATCACTTGTGATACCTTTATTATGTTAAGAAGTGAACACATACTCCAAATTGGGAGTAAACCTGTGCTCCTTTTCCTCGGCTGCTTATTCCTCTCCCCTCTTCTGAGGAAAGCTGAATTCTAACACTTCATTATGAAAATCTGGGCTGCAGGTGTAGTGCCCGGGAATCTGTGAAGATGCCTCTGGGTATATGTAAAAAAAGAGGTAGGAGGATTCCAGGAAAAGTATGCCTCACTCCCTTAGGCTGAGTAGCTTTACCATAACTTGAATCAATAAAAATACCTGAATGATTAAACAACAGTAGATAATTAATTCATTGTCTCACTTTCTTCCTTCTTACTCAGAACTCTCTTAGGTGCTTAATGTTAAATATTTGATGTTCTGGGATTTTCCTTTGGGTAAGGCTCAAAAATGTACTTAAATGTACTTAAACCTAAAACTATTATATTTTAAATAATAAGGTTCTACTTTTATTTTTAAACACTCTGTTAATACTTTTGTTTTTGTAAGAATATTAACTGAGTCTTACACTTTGAACTCAAATCTTAAATTTAGAATACATAAAGTCACATTCCAGTATTTGTTCTGCCTTCAAAACTTTTACCTATACTTAAAACATTGTTTCGTATATCTGCTATAGTTTCTTTCAATCTTCTGTGAGTATAATGTCAGATTTGTGAGGTTCATCTGGGTTTAATCCTAGGTTTAACGCTACATGGTCTGTGTGAATTTGAATAAATTAACTTCTTGAAGACACGGTTTACTTCATCTGTTAAAAATAAGGATATTAGGTCAAGCGCAGTGGCTCATGCCTATAATCCCAGCACTTTGGGAGGCTGACGTGGGAGGGTTGCTTGAAGCCAGGAGTTTGAGACCAGCCTGGGTAACAAAGTGAGAGTCTTTCTCTAAAAAAACAAATTAAAAAAAGGTAGCCTGGTGTGGTGGCACACGCCTGTATTCCCAGCTACTTGGGAGGTTGAAATAGGAGGATGGCTTGAGCCCAAGAGTTTGAGGCTGCAATGAGCTATGATTGCACCACTGCACTCCAGTCAGGGTGACAGAGCAAGCAAGAAAGAAGCATCTCAGAAAGAAAGAAAGAGTAAGAAAGAGAGAAGCTCTTTTGAGACAGAGCATCTCAAAAAAAAAAAAAAAAAAACAAATAAAAAGAATTTTAATATATGTGTCCTAGGGTTGCTATAACTATTAGAGTTAATACAATGTGTAAAGTCCCTGTACGATGCTTCTTGAGATGAACTGTATACATTAATGTTAGTTTTCTTCTCTACTTCTTTCTGGGTTAATCCTAGGGAATAAATAACGATGCCATCTATGATGCTTAATTAGTTTTCCAGTTGATGTGAAAAATCACTTTCTTTACTTGGCCAGAGAAAGCTGGAGAAAAGGCTCTTAAGCCAAAAAATTAAATTACTTATTTATATGTCCCCAGAACTTTTAAGTTAGTGTTGCTGCCATGTACGATGCAGTGAAGTTGTTCCTAAAAGAAAGTTATGAGAGAAGCAGAAGGGAGAGCAGGAGCGAGCCAGACAGCTTCCGGTGTGTCATCAGTTACATCTGCATGTGCCGTTCCACTTACTTAGCTTTAAGTGTTGTGAATTATTTCACTATTACCCTATCTGCAATTTTAGATTATCTACACTGTTATGGATTGAGTTTTATAATCTATAACTAATGAATTCCTATCTTGGGCAAGGTATTAAAAAAACATCTACATGTGGAGCATGTGGACTGTACAAATTACAAAAATGAAATTTTTATTTTTTTTCACAGCTGGCATAGTGAATATTCCTGCCAAATAGTACCTTCAGCGTGACTGACCAAACTAAAATCTACTTGAGGCCTCACCCCTCCATCCCCTCCCAAGTGTGAGAATTCTGCAGGAAAGGCTGCCAAGCTCCTGCTCTAATTTTGTTTGGAGAGTTAAATGTAAGGGAAGCAGATTCCACAAGGCGAATGTACCACTCAGCACAAAATCGACTTTTAAGGAACTAAACAGATGAGTTGAAGTTAAGGAAATCCCCTCTGTGAAGTCATAGGTCCGAGAGTCACACAAAGCAGTTCCAGGCAGCTGAAACATCTCAGATGCCGTGCAGTGAAACCGAAGGAGTCCTCGGCGGCGGGCAAGCAATGGTGATGAACCGAAGCGCGCCAGCCGAAGGCCGGCGGGATTTCACATGAATGTAGCTGAAATATGACTTCAGTACTTGAACCAATTCTTGTGAGTTAATGATAACCACTCCTTTCCACTCTCTGAAAGAGTGTGTGTGGCTCAGTACGTTTCTTTTTCTAACCTCTTGAGAGCCACAAACGTAAATGTGCCAGAAGGAAAGTCTCCAGTGAGCTGGAAATGTAGTCTCGATACTTAGCTTGTTCAAATATATGATGTTTATCTGAAGCCACATCTGAAGGTAGTCTAAAAGCATCTCCTTTTACCAGTACCTACAAGGCTCAGGCTCTGTGGAAGATAGGGGATATGGCAGGGGCTGGACCACGAATATGGATACCAAGATTTCCGTTCCTTAAAAGACCTACAGAAAACCCAGCTTTCAATCAGCCAAAATACCACTGCGGGGCACCTTTCAAAAGCTATATAACTAGGGACTTCTATCATGAAGACTCATATTTGCTATTTTGCTCCAACAAGGGTTATCTAAAATAGGAGGGATGAACACAAGGTGATAAAGGCCACTGTAGACTGACCCCAGTGCTTCCCAAAATTTGAAAAATTGGAGAGAAATGATTGTTCACTATGTACTACTGTACCTTCTCTGGGGGGATGTCTCTTATAGCCCTTCAAAGTCTAAATCTCCAGACTAAGATTTACTGTTAGATTCTGGAGCAACAGTTCTCCTGAATCACTGGAAATTGCTAATGAAAATTCAGGTAGGAAGTCAACTCTTGGTGTGGGCCAATGAATGGCCTGAAACCCTTCCATGTGGTGCTCTGAGATTCAGGCATCCTGATGCTTTTATCTACAGCTGCAGGAAATGCTTCTGTAAGGAAAGGGAAGAAAAGGGACAGAAGGGCAATAAGGGGAGGGAGGAGAAGGGAAAAGAAAAGAAGGAGAGAGAATAGGAGAGGAAGAGAGGAAAGGAGAAGGAACAAAAGAAAAAAGGAAGAAAAGAGAGGATGAATAAGAATACAAATTGCTTACTTAAGCTGTTACTGCATCTTTTACTACTACCTTTGGAGTTCTTCAGGGAAGACTAAACGTGCACTGTCAATTTAGATGAAACACTGCTTTTAAGCTGTCTGCATTTCATTCAGATAACAAATATTTAACACTTTTTTGGTGTGTCTGGTACATACTATGCATATAGTGGTAAAAATGCATATATAATGTCCTTGTCCCCCCGTCCCTGCCCTTCTGGTGCTTACTGTCTAATGAAAGAGACCAACAGCTTAGCTTAGCAACAAATTACTATTATAACTGTGATAATTACTATGAAGGAAAAGTAAGGGCTCCCTGCGGGAGTAAAACAGGGAGACCTAATCTAGATAGGATGCTATGGAAGTTTGTTTTCTCTGGGTAAGAGACATTTAGGCTGAGTCTTTAAGGAACATTGCAAAATAGCTGGTAAAGAATGTGTGGAGGGATTGGAGAATCACTTCTTAGGCAGAGGAAACAGAACTTGGAAAGTCCCTGAGGACATGAAGCTGGCATCGGGGAGGAACTTAAAACAAGAGCTTAAAACAAGAGCATTGGGAATCAAAAGGAAGAAAGCAATTGGGAAAGTTCAACACTGAGATAGGAGTGGCAGTTCTGGGTAAAGGGCATGTAGGATTCAGAGGCATGACACAGATTTAGTGGAATGGCATTGAATGGAAGTAATGTGAAGAGCAGAGGTAGACATGAGCTGGGAGGTGACTGCAGTTCCTTGGGAGAGAGATGGCAGCATCTGTGAGTGAGAGGTATGGACAAGTGTGTGGACAGCAACAATGGAGAGGAGCAGGCTGACTGGAGAGAGTCAGGGAGCTGTGTAAGGGTTGGTGTCAGTGGGGCGGGACAAATAAGAGATGGTTCAGGAGAATTGCTCAAGCGGAGGCACTAGTCCCTGAGATGGGGAAGATGGGAGAGGAACAGGCTAAGGGGGAGAAGTTCTAAACAGTTAATTTTAAGAATTATCATATAAACGTTGTGTTAAAGCTTCTCTGGTTAAACTGCTTTTAAGCAAGGGTTCTGAAATCAGGCATAACAGTTTGAATTCTGGCTCTGTTATTTTCTACCCAGGCAACTTATTTTATTTCCTCTGATTTCTCAAATAGGGATTCTTAAGTCTATCTCTTACGGTTAAAATGCACTATGATAATGTTTACAAAATGCCTTAAACATCATAGGAACTTAGTAAATAAAAATTACTATTACTATAATCTGCTAATGGCAACGTATTATGTTAGAGAAAAGACTCAGTTTTGACTTTGACATTTAGAAACTGTGTCATACAGGCAAAAAAAGAAAAATGTAGTTGAGATTTCTTATCTTTAAAACCAGCCAAATTACCCTCTTTTCCTACATCATGAAGAATATAAAAATGATAGTTACAACTCCAACATTTTTTATTTAGTCTTGAACCTATACCATTGGTAAGTGATAAGGGGCCTTGAAGTGAAATAGTCTTTGTGCTACAAGGAAGAGAAGATTATAAATATTTATAGCCTGTGACCACAGGAGCTCTGGGAAAAACAGCGTTGTAAAGAGAATAGTGCACTGGGGGAAAGGTATTATTTAAGATCAGTCTCATGATCACTGAGAAGGAGCAAAAAGTTCCCTGGGACATCCAAATGTCAACTACAAAGTTCCTACATAATATTTTTGAAATGTAGCCTTCAACATTAAGTGTATGGTGACCATGAAGCCTATTAAGCTCTGTATCTTTTGTTTAGAAAATGGGATTTGTTGTTCATTTAAGTTGCAAATGAATTCACTAGCCTTGTGTGAACTGACCTATTACTGTAGAAGTCATGTGGATTCTTCCATTAATCAAAAAGTGACAGACTCCCATGTCAACACAGCCCTTTCAGTCTTTTTCTCAAAAAACAAGAGGTAGCCTGTTTTCCTTAAATAGGTTATTATGAGGATAAAATATGATGAAGATTGTAAAAAGTGCTCTAAATATAAGAAATTATTCTGGATATTATTACGTTTGGCAGAAAGGCTCAAAATCAAATATTCTTCATTTATTTGTTCATTTGTTTGTTTCATCGACCAATAAACAAATAATATATTTTATGTACAGGGCACAAGAAAGGATACGATATGGGTAGAAATAGCTCCTGTCGTCAAGGAGTTTATAATGTTAGGGAAGAGAGACAGTCACACACACAGATAACTATAGAACTACACTGAATGGGGCAGAGATATAGGAAGCATCTAAAAAAAGATAAGATGGTATGAGAGTTAATAGAATAGAGGTATTTTCTTTAGGTGGGTTTACCAGGATAACTCTAAGAACAGGCCGGGTACAGTGGCTCATGCCTGCAATACCAGCACTTTTGGGAGGTCAAGGCGGGAAGATCTCCTGAGCCCAGGAGTTCAAGACCAGCCTGGGCAACACAAGGAGACCCTGTTTCTACAAAAAAATAAAAATACAAAATTATCCAGGCATGGTTGTGCACGCCTGTAGTCCCAGCTACTCAGGAGGCTGACGTGGGAGGATGGCTTGAGCCCAGGGGGTCGGGACTGCTGTGATCCTGCCACTTCACTACAGCCTGGGCGACAGAGCCAAGATCTTATCTCAAAAACAAAACAAAACAAAACAAACAAACAAACAAAAACCAAGAAATAGGAACAAATTTGAAAGACTGTAATAGCAGAGTAAGAAAATTCATCTAATAACAACAATAATAATAAAACAACAATAAAGCAGATTTAAAAATTTTCTATATGTGCCAAAAATGTGTCAAGTGCTCTAAATGTATTAACAACTTTGATCATCACAATAACCACAGGAAGGAGCTGCTATGACCAATCCCCATTGTAAAGACTTAGAAAGGTCACACATCCAGTAAGTTACAGAGCCAGGAAACAAATCTGGGTCCTTTTAATCACAATACTCTATTGTCTCCAGATAGGATGAAAGTCATGAAGAAACAGAAAAACATAGTAAATCCTTGGTGACAAATCATGAGGTGTTCAGTGTGGCTGAAGCACAACAAAAAACAAATCTAGGAGAGGTAGGTCAGGGAAAGGCTGGGTAGAGTCTTAGTGTTAGACTAAAAATTGTGGCCTTTATTTTATAACTAACCAGGAGATGTCTAAATAGAGACAATGGGAATGGTGAGAACAGATGTTGATGTTACGAGAGAGAGTCTTCAGAGACAGGAAAGGTAAAGAGGTTCCGGGAAAAATTTCACAGTGAGTCTCTTGCATTCTACTTGTTTTTAAGTAAAATAATTCAGTAGGAGAGGTGATCTGTGTAACAGTCAATCATTCAATATTCCATATGAATGAGTCCATTAGATGCTACAGTGATTTTCAGTGAGGACAAGTCTAATCTGTGATGCCCCCATAGAGATCAGGTGAAAGCTTGCTGGCTCTTCCATTTCCTGTTTTACTGCTACCAATACAATTTCTTCAGGTGGTAAGAACTTCAGGTGATACAGAAAGAAGACATTGTATATTGGTGTGCTCTCAAAGAAATTCACATTAAAAGTATGATCTCAACCTGCTTCTGAGAATTCACAGTAGAGAAACTCTTCTTTAATCTTAAAAGTAAACCAGAGGGTCCTTACCAAAATTCTCTGAGCTCCTGACCTCAAGACAGATTCAGGGCAGTTTCTGTCATGGTTGTGAAGCCTGTGTCATACAGAAGAGCCAGGAGGCAGGGGACTCAGTGGGTATTACTGTATTGAGCAACTGTACCCTCCTAGGTGATCTGACAGGGGCATCTAGGAGTCATTTTCAGTGTCAAAGTCATAGAAACAAGTAGTAAAATAGTTTATCCCCTTAACAGTATGACTGTCAGAGTTAACCTGGTATTTTAACACCCATTGGTATACCAGAAATAATTCTTAAAAAATTTTTTTTATTACATACCAAGCACTGTAGTTAATGCTGTTGGACAAAGATAGCTAAAATATGGAGAAAATTACATCATGCCTGACGAGAAATATTGTAGTCTTCTGTTTCTTTTGAAGCTATATACTATTATATAATGGCTAATGGAAGGTAAAAAAGAAGAGTAATTTTTTTCCCCAGTGAATAACTGGAGCTCATTTTATTAAGAGGAATATAAAATTAGTATACAATCACAGAGAAAAGTAATCTTAATTAGTACTTAATAGCACTCTATAAAAGATGGCCTCAGACTGACCTTGTGATCAATAGAAGTGCTTTCCTGCTACTCTTCTCAAAAGGAAAAGCCATTCTTGTCTAACTAATACATGTACATGACCTCAGAGAAACTCATCACACAAAGGGAGATCACCTCCCCTGACAGAGTTTGGTCAGTTTTCCCTATTTTTAAAATATGCTAAAATTAAAGGGATAATTTTCTCCCTAAAGGACATGCTTCATTTTAGAAGTATCATATAGAATCCGAAAAGGAGGGAATTTTAACCAACTTCCCATTAATTTAGTAAATATCCCAGAATGCTAAGATCAAAATCTTCACAGATAATGGCTTCACAGCAGCATGCTGGCTTTATGCCTACTATGAGAATACTGGGGAGTAATCTTTGGAAAATTTGTAATTGTCAACGGGACTACTGGGTTTGATGTGATTAACAACGGAAATGATCAACTTTCCTTTTCAGATAGTGATTTTAGCTGTAACCACTTTAAATTGGTTAAACTATTTTTATTTATATCATTTTTGTTTTGTATTTATGGTTACATAGATGAAAAAAGCAGTGATGATAAATTCTGAAATCTTTTAAGAGAATTTGCCAGGTCCAGGGATAGAATAGTAGAGCTGGAAGAACCTCTAAGATGATATAGTCTGTTCTCCTCATGCTACGAATTAGGAGTAGTGGCCCAAAGATGTTTTAAAAAACCCTTCTGATTCTATCACAATGTATATTACCTAAAATATCATCAATTTGGCCCTTAAAGAAAATGTATATATTAAATTATTTGTCCATGTTACTCCTACTTGGAATCAACTGCTCATCACCATGGTACCTAATACAACACTAAGCTTCTAGAAGGAGCTCCTGAATTACATTTTACAGTATTTTGTATTCTTACATTTGTGTTATTCGGGAATTTGAAAGTGGTTATGAATACCTCTAATATAGTTTGGATGTCACTTCCAAATCTCATGTTGAAATGTAATTCCCAGTGCTGGAGGTGGGGCCTGGTGGGAGGTGTTTGGGTCATGGGGGCAGATTCCTCATGGCTTGGTGCTGTCCTCACTATAGTGTGTTCTCATAAGATTTGGCTGTTTAAAATTATGTGGTATCCTCTCCTTCTCTCTCTCTCGCTTATGCTCTTGTCCTGTGATGTGCCTGCTTCCACTTCACCTTCTGCCATGAGTAAAAGTTCACTGCGGCCTTCCAAGAAGCCAAGTATATGCTGACACCATGCTTGTACAGCCTGCAGAACTGTGGGGCAATTAAACCTCTCTTCTTTATAAATTACCCAGTCTCAGGTATTTCTTTATAGCAATGCAAGAATGGCCTAACATATTCTACACTAAAATCAGACTATCCAAATTACTTCAGAGGCCCAGAAATGAACAATTAACATATTAGGAATTGCTACATGAAGTTAGACAGGCATGAGCGGAGCAGGAGACGACTCTGCTCCCCACCCACCAGGAATGTCAGGTGATTATCAGGTGATGGTTTGGCAGTTATCACACTGCTGCTCTAAAAACAATAATTCAGCAGCCAGTGCACCAGGGAGAGACAATCTCCTGACGGTCCACAGCTGTCACAATGAAGTGTTAACTGAATGCAGACACCAGCGAGAGGCAACTTCCCAAACAGATAAAAATACTTGAAATTGGTAATTGGCTTTCAACAGGGTCTCAGGAATTGGGCGAGTGAACCGGGCATGTGTATTAAGAGACAAAATGGTGGAGTATGACTTTTGGGGGCATTCCACCAGAAAAGGGAAGAAACCTTCAGATGGGCATGAGTACAACTTCCTAAACACACTGCACATGCTCACTTCCCAAGCATAAGGAGGGCACATGCAGGCAGCCCACCGTAAGGGAGAAATCGTGGGAAAGGGGTGCAAGATGCTGGAGGTGGACCAGCATATCAAGCCCCAGGGTCAAGGTTAAATGCCTGCTTGGGTCTCTTCCAAGTGTACTTTCCTTTCTTTCCTGTTCTAAAGCTTTTTAAAATAAACTTCCACTCCTGCTCTGAAAGCTTGCCTTGGTCTCTTTTTCTGCCTTATGCCCCTCAGTTGAATTCTTTCTTCTGAGGAGGCAAGAATCAAGGTTGCTGCAGACCCATACGGATTCGCCACTGGTAACTCGGATACCTTCTACCCCTAACAGAATGAGTTGTCAGGATACACATGTGCCCCCTGAGCTGAAAGAAACAATCAGAGTGTGGTGAACAGGAGGCTGCAGGCCCAGGAGAGAAAAGCCTGGGGGAGCCTACAGTGGCTGTGAAGAGAGAGACTGGGACTCTGCCAGAAACTTCCCATTCCTCCCAAATACCTGTTCCGGGAAATGTGAGGTTAGAAAGAGAAGACTGTTGACCACTTGGGACAGGAACTTCTCATAGGGATCTTCTTTTTGAGAGTCTATACAAGTTAGGCTGTCTTGGAGCTAGGTTGGCTGAAACAAAAAGGTCATTGTGTAGAGCGGGAATCACAAACCCAAGTGCCTGAGGGACAGGCATGATGGTGACTTGCTATAAGGCTGTACTGTCAGGGACATGATTTGGACAAACTGGCAAGAACATCCCCATCAAGAGGGGCAGTCTGAGAGTCAACTCAAGCTAAGGGTTACATGTAGGAATGTTGACCCGGTGATGTCAAATTACTAAGAGTAACCCAATATTTAGATTTATTCTAAATACAAAGTCTCTCTTTTTAGGTGTTGAAAACAAATTCCAACTTCCCAAAAACATTGTGAAGGTTGAAAAATACATGTTCCACAGCCATGCCCTCCAGTTTGTTGCCTCTTGTAGAGGGTGTAAAAAATGGGGATTAATGTGTGTGGAAGTTGTAGGAAGAAGCATAAGCTTCCAGTTGTAGGAAGAAGCAAAAGATGACAACAAACTGTTCTATTATTCAGATTTATCAGATAGAAAGCCTCTAAAGCTGAATTAGATATGGACTCGTTCTTTGGTCTAGTGGCTTGAATCTCACTTAGGTCTCTAAGTGGGTGTGGGATGGTAATAAGATGCATTTGTAATCACATGTACCTGTAGTGCTCAGGTAGATGGTGTAGGTAATCACAGTGCTCTTTTCCTTTAAACTTCAAAATCCTTCAAGCCTCAACAATCTTCAAACTGCAAAATCCTTCTCAATGCAGTGTTTCAGATGGCCACCATCAGTTAATCAGAGATGACATAAAAAATAGAAGATTATTGGCTCCCCCTGGCCTAGATGAGCCTCATATATAATGTATATAGTTTTGCGATACTTTATCATTTATTTGTTCAAGAATATCCAGAGAAAGATGATAAAACATGCTGTAGTCAAATATGGAGATTAGAAAAAATCTCAAAAGCTAATTATTCATTTGTTTGAAAAATATTATTGAGAGTGTCCTTTATGCCAGGCACATTGCTAGGCACTGGAGTTGCTCTAGCTGATAACCTCTAAACAATTGGTTAGACTTCCAACTACTGGCATTTCTTTTCTAGTCTGTTCCTGCCTCTTCATCTTGATTTTGGTGTACAGTCCCATGATAGGCAGAATTTCTGGATTTATCCCCCAAAGATTCCATGCCCTAAGCCCCAGATTCTGTTAGTATCATGATACAATATATAACTTCAATTACTGTGTTATGTCATTTGACATAGTGAACCTTAAAAGGGGAGATTATCTGGGTGGTCCCAAGGTCATCAAATGAGTCCTTAAAAGTAGAGGACTTTCTCCAACTAGTAGTATGAGAGGAAGGCACTGGAGAAAGTCAGAGATATATGAAATATGAGGACTCAATGCACCATTGCTGGCTTGAAGATGGAGGGGCCATGTGAGAAGAAATGTGGGTGGTTTCTAGGAACAGCAAATGGTTCCAGAGAGCAGCTGGCAAGGAAATGAGGACCTTGGACTGACTCCGAGGAATTGACTCTGCCAACAACCTGTGTTAGCTTGGAAGGGATTATTTCCCAGACCTTACAGATAAGACCTTAGCCTGCTGACATCTTGACCTAGGCCTTGTGAGATCCTAAGCAAAAAACTCATCCACGCCTGCCTGGATTTCTAACTTATAAAACTGTAAATCACTACCTTTGTGGCATTTTGCTACAATGTAATAGAAAAATAATACAGTAATGGTGGGAGGGGTTGGTGTAGGGAACCCAAGAGCAACATCTATCTAAATATTAGAGAATGATTTTTTATCTTCTTTCAAGCTTCTGTGTCTAATTCTTTAAAAAAATTCCAAAAAGTAACCCAAAATTTTGTTGGAATGTATAGCTTGTATCTACTAATTTTGGCATTTATTTTGCATTCAGTAGCCAGAATTAGTTTGTAACACATAACTGAAAAAGGGCTTGTATACACAATATATAAGGAAATCATATAAACCAATAAGAAGAACAGAATTATCCAATAGAAAGAAAATGGATCAAAACACTTGAGCAGACATTTCACAAAAATATCCATATGGCCAATATTGAAAGGTACTCAACATTCTTATTCATCTGGGATATAGACATTAAAACCACAATGATATATTATTATATTCTTTTCAGAATGGTTAAAATGAAAAAGACTGACAATACTAAGTACTGGTGAGGATGTGAAGGATGTGAAACTGTTAGTGGGAGTGTAATTGGTGCAGCCACTTAGGAAACACTCGTTGGCAGTATCTACCAAAGCATGTAACTGACATGTAACTTAAGGCCTAGCAATTCCACTACTAGGTATAATCTGATGGAAATGCATACATATGTTCGAAAAGACAAATATTAGAATGTTCACAATGGTATTATTTACAGGAGTGGCAAGCTGAAAAATACCCAAATGATAATCAATAAGGAAGTATTCAAATTGTGATCTATTCACACAATGGAATACTATACAACAATTAAAAAGAACTAACTATTGCTATAGGCAACAATATGATGCAATCTCACAAACATAATTTGGGCAAAAGAACTCGGCTACCAAATAAATACACTGTATGATTTCATTTATATAAAGTTTAAAGTCCAGCAAAATGAATTTCTGGTCTAGGAAATCAAGACAGGGGTTACATATGGAGAAGGGATGAGAGAAAGCACAATGGGGCTTTTGGTGATGATAATTATGTTTCATTTCTTGACCTCAATGGAAAACACATAAATGAAAATTTAATAAGTTGTACAACTAAGATTTCAGTGCTTTCCTCTTTGTGTGTTGTACTAACACAAAAGTAAATTTTAAAGCATACTCTATTCTAATTTAGTAATATAAAAGTAACTAAAAATTCATACCCTTTCCTAAACTAGGGTAACTCTTTTCTCACCCACTAGTTTTATCTCCAGAAACATAGTAAGTAGCTCTGAGTTTGAATATGTAAAAGGGAATGAGGAAGGTGGGAGCCAGAATATTCTGCAAAAATTAACCTTTTTCTCTCTAGAAAACAGAGAACATATAAGAAAATCCAATTTTTATCTTAAAATACCACTGTCATTTAAAACTTATAGACTTCTTTTATGTAGGAAACCCTATGAATGTCCCTTTAATGACATTTTCCATGAAAAGAAAGTTAAGCTGGTAACCCACAAGGAAGCTTGTGTTCGTGTTACAAATACTTTAGCAGCCCTTGGAAAACTGTTTCCAGTTCACTGAGATCACCTGTAAGAAACTGATAAAGTATGGGCCGGCGCAGTGGCTCATGCCTGTAATCCCAGCTCTTTGGGAGGCCAAGGCAGGCCGATCACAAGGTCAGGAGATGGAGACCATCCTGGCCAACACGGTGAAACCCCGTCTCTACTAAAAATACAAAAAATTAGCTGGGCGTGGTGGCGGGCGCCTGTGGTCCCAGCTACTCAGGAGGCTGAGGCAGGAGAATGGCGTGAACCCAGGAGGTGGAGCTTGCAGTGAGCCAAGATCACGCCACTGCACTCCAGGCTGGGCTACAGAGCGAGACTCTGTCTCAAAAAAAGAAAACAAAAGAAACAAACAAAAGAAATCTATAAAGTATGAATAGTGACTAACTTACTCTTGCGACTGTTGTAAGTTTTATATCTTGATATCTCCCCAAAATAAAATACAAAATATAGCCAAGATACAGTTGTGATAATGCCAATAAACCTGTAGTTTTTTACTGCAAGGGAGTTAATAATCTCTTCTGAAGACTCATAGCAGTCTTGATAAAAAGGAATTTTTTAAAAATTGCTATTTTATGTTTGCTCGAGATTAAATGCATATAAGTAAGGACTGCCCATGTAGCTGCTGGGCAAAGATATAATACCATAGGGCATTCCTTCCTTTCTTATCTTTTTTTTTTTTAAAAGAGGGATCTTGCTCTCTCACCCATTCTGGAGTGCAGTGGTGTGATCATAACTCATGGCAGCCTCAAACTCCTGAGCTGAAGCAATCCTCCAGCCTCTGCATCCTCAGTGTCTAAGACTACAGGTGGTGCTACCATGCCTAGCTAACACTGTTGGGCATTTCTAAGGAAATGATAAAACTTTTCTCAGTATCCTTGGTTTTGCATGCTAGCATAATCTAGGTGATCAAAAAGAAAGGTTTGAAGCTGACCAAAGACAGTTACAGCTAAAGGGAAAGACAGAGATTTACAGGAATTCAGAAAAATATCATAGGTAGATTAGGAGGTGTTGTGATTGAAAGATCCATGATGTCATTGTGCAATGTAAGATAAAATCATGTAGTAACTTCATTTTAAACCTACAGCATAAACACTGATGTTCTGCTACATTCTACACATACCACTTAATGATGATGATTCATAAGAACAGCTAATCTATGGGTGAACACATTGTTCAATTCACAGTTGTCTTTAAGTGCCTTCTATGTATGTGTGAGGGCTCCACATTAGATGTTATGGAAATACTCAGATAAAGATGATTGGTTAGTGTCCCCACAGAGTCTGTAGAAACTAGTGGCACAATAGAAAAATACATAGATTATTAAGGTAAATTAAAATGTAAATACTTTCAAGAGTCACCAGGAAAGTATTACAGAGAGTGCTCCTTCCTCTCTCAAAAGGAAAAATAAGAGATTGAATAATCCAAATAAGAACAGGATGAATGAGGGAGACGGATTTGACCTGGGCCAGTACTATAGTTTTGCAAAGTTTGTGCATAGGAATACTAGATATTGGGCACAACAGTGGGAAAGCTCAGGGCATTTGGGAAAAATATTTTAGTTATTGTTCCATCTTTATTATCAACTGCAATAGTTTGTTGGTTACATTGGAAAGCTACTAAGATCACTGTAGACATTAACTGTCTCTCGTTATAATTACACTACAGTGAGCCTTGTTTTATTCAGCCAGCAAGAATTTCATGTTCACTGACTGTCATCTGTAGTTCTTTCCAGGGAAGGAAGTTATAAAATAGACAAATATTAGAGAATCATGTAATTTTAAAAATCCAGAGCAAGTTACAAGTCAGTACAGATTTGGCACAATCTTCTACACCTCTTGACTCTATAACACCTGCCCAAGGATTGGTGTTCAGAACGATGTTCTTGGGATAGTTGTGTGCTCCTCTACCAAAGACTCAAGTACCTAACTTAATATATATTCTCAGGAACATATTTTAGAAATATTTTAGCAAAGGTCTAAGCAAAATAAGTATTCTGATGAACTTTTAGAACATAAAATGATCCAGAACATGTCATTTCCAAATATGCTTTCTAACAACAATTCAATGTTGTCACAGAGTGAACCATCAGTTTCATCTTAATCCAGTGTAATGGGAGACTTGAGGTTCATTTTAGAGAAGTGGAGCATGAAAACAGCCAATTTAATTTCTTGGTATTCACTAACAGTTTGGTTAAGGCGAGCACTTTACATGTATTCACTCCCTTCATCTTTTCATCAGCCCTATGAAGAAATACTACCATCATCCCTACTTTAGAGATGGAAAAGTTAGAGCTTGGAGAGGTTAAATATTGCCCAAGGTCAACAGAGAGCCAAAATCCAAAACCAAGTTTGTCTTACTTTAAAAGGCACTGTATTTTACTACAGTCATTACTTTCAGAACTTATTTCCTTAAAAGTTCATGCTTTCCAAAGACATGGAATCAACCCAACTGCCCATCAATGACAGACTGGATAAAGAAAATGTGATACATATACACTATGGAATACTATGCAGCCATAAAAAGGAATGAGATCATGTCCTTTGACGGAACATGGATGGAGCTGGAAGCCATTCTCCTCAGCAAACTAATGCAGGAACAGAAAATCAAACACTGCATGTTCTCACTTATAAGGGAGAACTGAATGATGAGAACATGTGGACACATGGAGGGGAACAACACACACCGGGACCTGTCGGGGGAGCAGGGGAAGGGCGAGCATCAGGAAGAATAGCTAATGGATGCTGGGCTTAATATCTAGGTGATGGGTTGATCCGTGCAGCAAACCACCATGGCACACGTTTACCTATGTAACAAACCTGCACATCCTGCACATTTACCCCTGAACTTAAAAGTTGAAGAAGAAAAAAAAAAGATGCTCATGCTTTCCTTATACTTATACTTTTATGTTACTTTTCCAACCACAGGGCTCTCAGACCCAATCATTTGGTAATATAGTTCAACAATATTGAAGTGTAGGTTTTCCCCATATGCATTTTAAATAATTTGTTCACAATTTATTGAGCATATATGATGTGCCAAGCACCACATATGCATTAATCCTTTTGCTCCTCATAGCAACTTGTGAGTGTGGTAGTGTAATTGCCACCATTTTACACAGGAAAAATCTGGCCTCCATGACTCCACGCTTGGCCTTGGATCACTGTCTCCATCAGTGCATTGGCCTCCTCAATTTATTTTACAGGGTCCTCTATACATTCCTGATGTAACTACGGGATGGTCTCAGAGCTCATTCTCTGGGCCTCTCTCTTCTCTGCCTAAACTCTCTCCCCTACGTGTCTCATCCAGCCTTGCAATATAAGTGATGATGACTTAAAAATTTATATCTTCTGCTCTGACCTGTTACTGAACTCCACCTAAAATACTCAACTTTCAACTCATACCTCCACTTACATGATGGACAGACATCTCAAACTTAGCATATCTAAAATTGAACTCTTAATTTTTCTTCAAACTTATTTTTCTGTCTTCCTTATTTCAAAAAATTGTCCTTAAAATGTCACAGACTAAATTGACACAGACTAAATTAAACTTTAGTTAATAAAATTGACAGTTTCAATAGCTTTCCTAAACAGAGCACTGAATTTACTAATATTTATCATTTGAGATTTACTGAAAAAATATATCTGATTCCAGGGTTGAGGTATTGATATCTATATTGTACACACACCACACACACACACTTTCTAAGAAATAATGTGTGTACTTGTAGTAGTATGTAAATAAATCAAAGTATTATTCATGAAAGTAAAACCAAAGCCATAAGCATGTCTTCCTGGCAATGAAAGGTGCTCCACATTGTTATTCATCCAGGAAATGTATATCAAACTTAAAATGAGATACCACCACACGCTGATCAGAACGGTTAGAATGAAACAGGCAGAGACTACTGATATGGTTTGGCTGTACCCCCATCCAAATCTCATCTTGAATTGTAGCTCTCATAATTCCCATGTGTTGTGGGAGGGGCATGGTAGGAGGTAATTGAATCATGGTGGCAGGTCTTTCCCATGCTATTCTCATGATAGCGAATAAGTCTCATGAGATCTGATGGTTTTATAAAGGGGAGTTTCCCTGCACAGTTCTCTTCTCCTGTCTGCCACCATGTGAAACGTTCCTTTCACCTTCTGCCATGATTGTGAGGCCTCCCCAGCCATGTGGAACTGTGAGTCCGTTAAACCTCTTTCTTTTGTAAATTGCCTAGTCTTGAGTATGTCTTTATCAGCAGCATGAAAATGGACTAATACAAATACCAAGCACTAGTCAGGATGTGAAGCAAAGGAAACTCTCATATACTATTAGTGGGAATATAATATTTAACATTTAATTGCATCTTAAAATGGCACCTATTATTTTCTTTGTCAATCCCACATCATCTACTTTGGGGAATTGCCATTTCTCTGGCTCATTCTGTTTGGGCCATTCAACATATGTTCTTGCCTTCCATACCACAGTTGTAGAGTGCACTATATCCCTAGACACAGTGCTTAGTGTAGTGATCAGCATTTGCCCCAAGCTAAGTCATTAAGAATCTTTTAGAGGAGATCAGTCTTGTTTCTTTTTCTGGCATCACAAACTCTCAAAATAATGTAGACTTTTGGGTGGTAGGGCCATCTTGCTGTGACAGAGGAGAGCCCTTCTCAGGCAAGGAGAACTGAGAGACAAAACTCCTATGACATTATTAAACTTGTTTCTAAAGCCAGGATATATCTTGGGCTTTTTACTTTTGTAGGCTAATAAATTCCCTCCTTAGGCTAGTTGATATAGTTTGGCTCTGTGTTCCCACCCAAATCTCATCTTGAATTGTAATCCCACATGTTGATGGCGGGACCTGGTGGGAGGTGATTGGATCATGGGGACAGTTTTCCCCCATGCTGTTCTCATGATAGTGAGTTCTCACAAGATCTGATGGTTTAAAAGTGTGTGGTGGTTCATCTCTCTCTCGCCACCATGTAAGATGTGCCTTGCTTCTCCATGATTGCAAGTTTCCTGAGGCCTCCCCAGCCATGCAGAACTGTGGGTCAATTAAACCTTTTTTTCTTTATAAATTACCCAGTCTCAGGTAGTTCTTTAGAGCAGAGTGAAAACAGACTAATATAGAAAATTGGTATTGAGGGAAATAGGGCACTGCTATAAAGATACTTGAAAATATGGAAGTGACTTTGGAACTGGATAATGGGCAGAGATTGGAACAGTTTGGAGGGCTCAGAAGAAGATAGAAGATGTGGGAAAGTTTGGAACTTCCTAGAGACTTGTTGAATGGTTTTGAACAAAATGCTGATATTGATATGTACATATACTACTGAACTATTGTTCCTTATCTAAGTTTGTAACTGAAATTGTTGTATCTATTTAGCTTTATCTAAGAGTGACAGAAAGCTATCACAATAGAAGTCCATAAATAACTTTGAAGGGAAATAAGCTACTGAGAAAAGTTTTTATGAAAAACAGATGACTAATGCCTTTAATATATAAATAGTACAAGCCAATAAACAAAAAACTAAAAGCATCTCCAATAGAAAAATGAATAAAGGACATAAATGACAATAGAAAATGAAGATGACCATATGAAAAAATACTTACCTGCACTAGAAATTTTTTGAGTTGAATTAAAATGTAATGCAATGTTTACCTAACAAATAAGATATATTAAAAATAATATTCAATATTGACAAACTCTGATGAGATGTACACTTAAGGCATTGCTGGTAGTAATATAAAATAGTGCAACTTTTCTGGAAGACAATTGGAATTATGTTTCAAATATATTTAACACATTGTCTCAATGAAATGAGAAATACAGACAAACATTTAGGTAGAAAGATATTATTTTTAGTTATTTATAATAGCAGTCTACTGGGAAATGGTTAAGTAAATATAAAATTTATTTTTGGGTATAATATGAAGTAGGAATTTAATTTTCCCCAAGTGGCTAATTGTTCCAGCATCACTTACTGATCAGTTGAACATTTCTTCACTGATGTTTGACTACACCTCTGGTTCCATATGGACAGTGGTCTGTTTCAGGCATTTTATCCTCTTCTACTGGTCTCTTTATCATCGCATGTTAATATTAGACAGACTTAAGGCCACAGTTTTAGAATGAGTCTTGATATTGGGTAGAACAATCTTCTCTGTGTTCAGATTGTTTCAAAAATATTTTGACAATTTTTCCTTGCTCCCTTTTCTAACTTCATGTACATTTAAAAAACAGCTTATTCAGGTAACCTCAAAGATGCTTTTTTTGAGATTTTAAATAGAATCAAATTTGTGGATACATTTGAGAGAAATGACATCTTTTAGCTATTAAAGTTTCCCCTCCAAGATCATAATATAGGTCTTTATGTATTTAAGTATTCTTTTATGCATCTGTATATGCATATGCATATCTATATCTATAATGGGTTCATACAACTTTTATAAGGTTAATTCCTTACAGGAACCTTGTAATTGTTTTGCTATTATAAAGGACACCTTAAAATTTTAACTTTCTGTTTTGGCTGATATACAGAAAGGCAACTGATTTTTGTATAATCAGCTTATATTCAGCAACCTTGAGGAACTCTTAAAATGAGTTTCCTTCCTGATAGTCCACTTTCTCCTACATTAAGGAGCTGACTGGGAATTCTAGGTGTGAAAACTATCAGGTTTCATTCAGAATGTGAGAGTGAGTTGGAAAGAAGGCAAACAGCTAGGGTCACCCCATTCCCTCCTGACCCTGGCAATGGTGAAACTTGGAGGGCTTTTCCCTTAAATAGTATCTATCCCAGTGGAGGAGACCTTGTCTCTCTGATGTGGAATGCTGCAGCCTTACAGGGACTATTGTCTTCAGTCTGGGAGCTGGTTCCTTCTAAGCCTTTGGGTTTTAATTCTTAACTCTTCACTGACTGCCCTATTTAAATCACCTGCCAACCCTCACCTGTGCCTGCCCTTATTCCCTATTACAGAAGACTGTTCTTGTCCTTTACAGCAATGATCACATTTTATGAGTTTATTTGTTTGGTAATATCCTTTTTTACTGTCTGTTCTTCTTATCCATTGCAAGTTTCATAAGGTCAGGGACCAGGTCGATTTTGTTCATCTTTTTCCTGGTCCCTGCCATTTAGTTCAATAAATGTTTGTAGACTGAACAAAGGAGTTAGATGTCAAATATCTGCTTCAACTTTTAATGTTAACAATCCACTTGTCTCATAATTTAAAATATACCTTACTTATGCAATCTGATTTTATCTTCATAATTGCCTTTAAAATAGGTATGCTAGTCCCCATTTGACAAATAAGGCACAGGGAAATCAAATCATATGCTCCAAAAAAAATTAGTAGAGTTGAAAATGGAACCCAAATCATCTAACTCAACACCTGATTTAAAAAACTATAACAAAAATAAGACAGAAAGAAAGGAGGGAATGAAGGATGGAAAGAAAAAAGGAGAGAGGGAAAAAGGAAGGTGGAAAGTAAGGGAGGGAATATTCATTTATGAACTTTCCACATCAAGGGTATACCACATCATTTATCCTTCTAAAAACTCCTTAAGTTTCATACTTTCCCATTAGGAAACCTCATACTCTGCAGACATTTCAGGCCAGCAAACAGATTAAGAATACTCTCATACAACATTGTTATAGAGGAGTCATACAGAGTGAGAAATAAAGGAGTATGCAGTTATAGAATAAGTCTCTTTTTCTCAGCTACATTTCACAACATAAAACTAGATGGTAAAGCCAGGTCACCTAATGGAGTCTGATAATTGTAAGGTTTACTCACAGCATGATTTAAGTTTCAATTTCAAGTTCCAATTCATTCTCTCATATTTTTTCTGCCTTAGTCAACATTACACAAGATGTTGGCTCTCTTACCATTTAAAAGCCACATGAGAATATCTTGCCAGTTTTACTATAGGTATGAGTGTAAAAATAGTTTCTTTCTAGTAGAATCATAATTTAAAAAAAGAAAACTGCACTCAAGTTTTTATTTTAATCAATGATCCTACATCTCCTTTATTTTTCTTATCCCTAAATCTGATGGTGAAATAAATGGTCATTTCTATTATTTTGATTAGCTGACTTCACATTGCGAAGTTACAAGAAGGAAAGGAATCACCTACTGCTGTCAGTCTCTATGTAATAAAAAAAAAAGAGTACTAGTCCTTACGTTAATAATACTATTTTTGTGATTTGGAGGGGAAAAAACACTTTGCTGCCAAAGGGCAATCCACATAGAAGAGCTGATTGCTGGGTGACACACTGACAGAATGAGACTTTATTATGGAACCTATTGACATGAGAACTCTACATCACTACAAAGTACAGCCACTCACATCTTCCTGAACTCAAACAGAGTAACATTATATAGTATTTATGAATTCTGTCTATTCCAGGAGGGCATAACAACACGTACTTAATCCAAAATCAGGGACAGATAGTGACGTTCTGGTGCTTAGAGATCACACCCTCAGGACTCCAACATACCCATTACTGAGACATCATATTCTATCAGCAGTGTTGCTTCTTGTCCACATTGTTTAAGAATACTCATGGCTTCAGCATGCGTGGTTCCAAGAAGCCGAATTCCATCCACACTGAGCAACCTGTCACCAGGTTTGATCGTGCCCTCTCTGAAGGGAGAATAAAGGAATAGTCTTTATTAATTTACCACAAAGGGGCTTGGTATTAATAGTCACTTAGCCAAATTCATTTTGTTACACATATTCTGCCATCCATCCCATCTGCAATCTTTTAAAGCATCAAGTGTGACAGTAAGAGTATAAAGAAGTAACTCTGAACAGAAAATTGCTGTAATATGAAAATCAGTAATGAGAAAATAACTACACATTAGCAAAAAACCTAGTTACCCACAGGTAATTCTTGAAGTACAAAAGTAAGAAGGGCATATTTTCCCTTTTCTGCGTTTTTGCCTGAATGTCTAAAATGGATTCATTGGAGGCCAGAAAATACTATTCACCTATTTTCCCAAAGTCAGGTAAACAGAAAAGCCAGGGAATTTCATTCAAATTATTACCAGTGAATCCAAGCAGGATAGGAATTGCTGGTGAGAAATTTCCCTTGTCTATAAATTTCCCTACTGATTTATAAGGCCATTTGGCAATCATGAAATTGATTCAACCTCACATTCCCTGGAAGAGGAAGGCAAATGCTATTCTCCCTGCTGTGACCACAGACACTCAAGGCATTGAGAGATGACTCAGTGACACCACGAAAGTACAGCCAGGGTGGCCCCCAGATAACCCTGCCTCAGAGAGGGGCACAAAAATGAGAAAATCAAATGGTGGGATTATATGTTGAGGATTTGGAAAGAATAATAATGACCTTTGAAATAAACATCTTTCACCTAGTTCACTTTCTAAGTCCTTTGGCTCCATTTTTTTTTCTTAAATTCTCAGATTTTTTTGAGTTCTAAATTAATTTGGTAATACAAGTACACCACTCACAAGCTCGTAGCCTATGTTTTGACATTTCTGTCAACTCCAACTCTAAATGTTAATAAGAAATGAAAATATTCTAATTCGCTTCAGGAAGAGTGATTCACTAGAGACACATGGAAAGGGAAAAGGGGAAACTCTTGGACATTTTGTTACCTGCTGCAAATGCAAATACACGTCAGCACAAGTAAGACACCAGTGTTTTCCTATTTTCTAATTTTATATGAAATATCATCTTTCTTAAAAGTGAGCTAATCATATGAGCTTCAAAGGAAAAGAAACCTGAATTCCTCCCACAGTTCTTTCACTTACTTACTGCCATACTGGGCAGTTTTGTCATCTGTGAATGTGGATACAAAGACCTCATTTAGAGGGTGGGTTGTAAGGATAAAATAAGATAATGTCCACCAAGCCCTCAAAACAGTCCCTAGCACATAGACAGTGCTTAATAAATGGTTATAAATGGTTAATTAATTAATGGTTATTAATGGTTAATATTTATTAATAATAAATAATATTGTTATCTTTATCTCTTAACAAAGGTTTTTAAGTTTATCCTGCTCTCAAACAGAGAGACAGGAGGAATCAGTACATTTTCCTCCTCCCCTTCAACAGTCTCTAATGGCAGCAGTTGTGTTCCCCCATCATTATAGAGTCAACTTTTACTGTGGGAAACTAATACAGAGGTGAGTATCTCCAGAGACACTTAAGTTGTGAGCCTATTTGGGGCCCTACAAGGCTTACAATAGGAAAGTTGAAGGCATTTGCCCTTCACATGTTCAAATTAGCAAGGAAGAGAAATGCAAAGAAAACTCTAGAGACCAATGAAATGTCTTCCATTTTACTAAAAGTCACTTCCATTCTGACCTACAGAGTCACTATCAAAAGATAACATTAATAGTAAGAATGTTGAGAATGGTAAGAATCTCACCACCACCACCTATCTGTCCAGCCTGGGAGATTAGCAAGAGGAGAAGATGCATTTCCAGCACCTGCCTAAAAGAGCCAGCTGAGTCTGTAAGTGCCTCCCCTGTGCCAGTCCCCTGCAAGGCATTATATATCTCCAACCTTTGATAAAACTGAACAGCTCTGAAAGGTAGATATTAGTATCCACATTTCCAACGGTGGTGGAAATTGACCTCAGTATTAAGTCACTTGATAAACCTATAGTATAGTAAGTATAGACTCTAGAGGCAAACCTTATTTTTTCTGATTCCATAGCTCAGACTCTCAGTTTTCACATTGTAACATGTTTGCTTAATATCTACATTTTACTGTAAAATTTCTAATACATCAACTTCTATGTCAAAGTCCCCAGCTTTATTTATTTTGTTTTGGATAGTGACACAGAAAGATAAAGTTTACCTGTCAGCAGGTCCTCCAGGACGAACACATGTTATCACAACTGGACGAGATTTATTTCTATCATCATGTGCTCCCCCTAGCAAAGAAAAGGAATAGAGCTTAAAAATGCTTTCATTGTTGACATTTAAAAAAATCACCTGCAAGATTTCAGCTGAGAAATGTCCTACTTCATGTACGGAGGAAAATATGTAAAATTATCCTTGAGGCATACAAAAGGCTTAAAGGTCTTGCTCATTTTATAAAGAATGTATTTTTGAAGTCACCATTTCATCATCTTTCAATAAATACATGGCTGTAACCGGGTAATATATAAAGTATTTAACAACTGGTATGGCAAGAGGATCAACTGATTATATCAAGTACTGGCCCAATTTGAACAGCTGTCAGTTATACAGTACAGATGTGTATATCTGTGCCAATCAAACTGATCTAAAATACTGGTCAGTAGGTCTACAACCTAACATAAAGGAAACAAAAATCAAAGTAAAATAAAAATCCTAGTATTAAAAAAGAAAGCACAAAAAAAAAAATTCAAGTGACCAAATGACTTTCATTAAAAGTGAGGTGTTCAAAAATTTGGGGCAAATTTTTCAGACTGTGTCAAACCAGCTGCAATCCTTGAATGGGAATTTTAATTTTCTGTTAGAAAAAATTCTCCACAAGAATTCATGGAAACATAGATGTTTCAAGATGGAAGGTAATTTATTGTAAATTCTCTTTTTAATCCATAATCCTTTTGTACAATTTCCTTAATCTGTGCTCCCCCAGCATCTGCATGAAATGCACGGGTGCTGGCCTACTTACTAGATGTGAGGCTGCTCACTCCACATTTGGACACCAAGGAGTGTTACAAAGTTCTTCCTAATATTTAACTGACATCTCTCCTCCTTCAACTTTCATTCACTGGTCTTTGTTCTATGATCCTGAGCAGTAAAATAAAAATGTATGCTCTCTTCTACAAAAATGTTTCTGAAAGTTGAAAACAGAGATTATATGCCAGCTAAATCCCACCTTCTTAATGTTGAACAATGCCAGTTTCCTTATCTATTCTTTATGTGACCTGGTTTCTTTGCATATCACCATCCTGTCTGTCCATCTGTGAGTTTTCTAGTTTGCCAATATCTGATAAATATGAAGCTATTGTCAACTATTTCTCCCTTAATGTTTGCGTGCTAGAACAGATGGACATTTCCCAAACCTGGTATAGGCCAAAAGGTCGCCTTACAGAAAATAGCCTAAGAGAAAAATTAAAAGGCATTTGCAGTTCCTTAGGAAGGCAAATGCTTCTTTTGTGCTCACTTCTATGACAAGTGATTTGTTTAGTGTGATTGATTGGTAAAAGCTCTCGTTCAGCATTTTATCAGTATTTTATTCTTTCATTGTGTTTAGCTTCTTTAGAAATTCCTCTTTGAAATAAGAAATTCACCACTTTCTCAGAAAAAAATTTTAAAATGAAAATTTTAAATGTTACTACAAATGCTTACCCATATTTATGTAAATACTGTTACATAATTTCTCTTTTGCAAGGTGACCATAAAGAATAGGTTTGCTTTTCCCTAAAGGAAAATCGATTGAGAAAAGGATGAGGGCCAAAGATAGCAAGAAATCATTCCATAATTTTGGCTTGTATTTACAAATTTCAAAATGTAACATTGAATGCCTGTTAAAGTGTGAGATAGTTGTATATTTCTTGATATGTGGCATTTTACTGTGATTTGTAATGAACGAAGTTTCCTGTGTGACTCACTTAGGTTCTAGAAGTTTGCAGCAGCAAGGCAAAACAGGAACCACTCAGAGACCAGTGATATTCTCAATCCTGGTGTACATTAGTATCAACTGGGATGCTTTTTGAAAATATCAATGCCAGAGACACAGTGCAGACCAAATCTGAATATCAAGCAGCACATGTTAAATGACTAGGCCCACCTACAATTTTACATTTGACAATGACTAGAGAAGGTTTCCTTGTCTAAAGTGTAAAGCAACTTCATGGCAGAGTGCCTTTCCTATCAGCCCAACTCATCTCCTCTGGCTTGCTTGCATTAACTGAAATTTAACACTCCAAAGTTTAGGCCAGAACATCATTTTTACTCTATGGATGCAAGGTTCTATTGTTTAGGGAATAAAGGTTTTAGAACTTGTGACTTAGAGCATTAGAAATATAATTCCGTTCATCAGCTAAAACCTTAATGTTGCAAGTTCCATTCTAATAGGTTAAGAAGAACTTCACCCATACTAAATAGATATGCTCTACCTGCAGTAACTTCTCTTTCCTGGCTGTCCTGGTATTTTCTACTGATCTAAGTTTAGCTCAACTCCCATCTATGCCAAAACATCTTATCTGCCATACTAATATTTACTCACAGCACTTACTCATTCTGATTAACCAGTGATTCTTAAGTGATGGGTAGTGACCACCTTTTGAACAGGGAAAATCCTCCAGATGGACCTCAAACTAATCTAAAAATAGAAATTCTTTATTTGATTCTCATTGAGAAATTATGCAAAACTCCAAAAACGTTTATGTTCAACCAACATATTAAGGGAGTTATTAAGGCCTATCAAAATGTGGTACTCATAAACCAATACTGGCTTATTGTAACTAAGTTTTTAAAAATCAGTATAATACTACGAAGTCTGATGTCCACACAAATCTAGGCAACATTCAATCATTCACTTATTAAGTGCCTCCACATACCAGGCAGTGTTCTAAGCTCATATTATAAAACTCCTGGGCATACACACAGATAGTTGAAATTCCTGCAAACTGTGGGAAGGGTGTTTTACTAACATCATATCATCAGTTGTCTTGAGGTGGTTGCACATTTCAAGTGCTTCTATTCTGTTTATTTCTTAATAATACATTACTCTTGGTTTAGCTCCTTTATTAGTAATTTGATTCATTATTGACTAACCATACAGTCACTATCAATGAATATCTGCAACAGCAGTATTTTTTGGCATAGTGTTTCAATAATTAGGCTTGTATGCATGTGATTGAAGAACCTTCTCATTCATATCTGTATTGCAAAACAGATTTGTATATATCACCCTTTAGCCAAAAATTACTTGTACAGTGACTTTTCACTATATTCATCTGGTTATTTTAAACAGAAATTTAGGAATGGTTAGGGTAAATGATCTTGGGCTCTGTTCCTCCACCTGAAAATAGTCCTTGGTCAGAAAAATGTGATAACTACAAGTCTAAACCTCTCAATGAGTTCCTAGTTCCTCATTCTCTCTACTACTCACTTGAGCACTCTATCAACTTATGTCTTAAATTCACTGGACTGTAATTCCCTGTAGAGTGGGGTCTTGTCTTATGACTCTATAGTACTTCCCTCCATGCTGACATGTTGACATGTGCTTAATAAACATTTGACTGATTGATTTGCTGAGTGACTGGGATAAAATGAAAGCTACTATTTAAAACTCAATCACTTAAGACAAATCTGTACAAGTATCCACATCTCTTTTATTCTTTCATGCATATTTATTAATATGTTTAATTTTAATTAATGTTTTAACAATTTTGATAGAATTTTTACTCTGTTGAAGTACAAAATGTTATAGGTGAAGACAAAAACAATCAAGAAATGTGAACTGTTAAAATATTCCTGATAGTGGAAAACCAAATACTGCATGTTCTTGCTTATAAAGTGGGTGCTAAGCATTGAGTACACGTGGACACAAAGAAGGGAACAACAGACACTGGGGCCTATTTGAGGGTGGCAGGTGGGAGGAGGATGAGGATTGAAAAACTACTGATTGAGTATGATGATGATTACTTGCATGACAAAATTATCTGTACCCCAAGCCCCCATGACATGCAATTCCCCCATGTAACAAATCTGCACATGTACCCCTTGAACCCAAGATAAAAGTTGGAAAGAAAAAAAACCCCTGATGTTTATATAGCTCCCTATTGAACCTCATTGTCACACTACAGATTGAGAGTTGTTAATGTAGGCATAGTCTTTATGCAATAAAATTACTAATAAGAAAACATAATGCAAGATAGAATTATACTTTAGAATTAGTAGTTTAATGACAAGTTGGAGTCACCTGAAATTGTTATGATCAATGCCATATTATAATATGATGACTTGAGCTGAAGCACATAGATACCCAAGAGATTAGAATCTTTGAACCATTTTTAGAAAGCTACAATAACCAAATGTGTTTCTGGAGAAATTTATTTAAATAAAGTCCCTTAATTCTGGTGTATTAAATCAAATCAAGGCATACTAATCAACATTTTTGATTCAGTGATACAGAAAAATATAAAAGGAAAGACAAAAGATATGTTGAAAAGTATAGGATGACTGAATTGACAAGGTTTATAAACAGTGGCTTCTTGCTCTGTATTAATGAACCAAAAATAGAGCTACATTTGGTTTCCATTTTTATGGCCATTCATTGTTGTGTTTATTTAAAGAAGAGAAGATCTTTCTAACCCACAGAGTGAGAGAAAATCTTTACAACTTACACATCCAACAAAGGACTAATATCCAGAATCTACAGGGAACTCAAAGAAATTAGCAAGAAAAAAACCAAACAATTCCATCAAAAAGTGCACTAAGGACATGAATAGACAATTCTCAAAAGAAGATATACAAATGGCCAACAAACATATGAAAAAAATGCTCAGCATCACTAATGATCAGGGAAATGCAAATCAAAACCACAATGTGGTGCCATCTTATTCCCACAAGAGTGGCCATAATTAAACAAACAAACAAACAAACAAACAAAAACACATAAGAAAATAGATGTTGACATGGATGCAGTGAAACGGGAACACTTCTATACTGCTGGAGGGAATGTAAACTAGTATGACCACTATGGAAAACAGTGTGGGGATCCTTAAAGAACAAAAAGTAGAACTATCATTTGATCCAGCAATTCTACGACTGGATATTTACCCAGAGGAAAAGAAGTCATTACATAAAAGAGATACTTGCACATGCATATTTATTGCAGCACGATTTGCAATTGCAAAAATATAGAACCAGCCCAAATACCCATCAATCAACTAGTGGATAAAGAAACTGTGGTATACATATACAATAGAATACTATTCAGCCATAAAAAGGAATGAATTGATGGAATTTGCAGCAACCTGGATGGAACTGGAGACCATTATTTCAAGTGAAGTAACTCAGGAATGGAAAACCAAACATTGTATGTTCTCATTCATAAGTAGGAGTTAAGCTATGAGGATGCAAAGGCATAAGAATGATACAAGGGACTTTTAGGACTTGGGGAAAAGTGGGAAGGAGGTGAGGAATAAAAGACTACAAATTGGGTTCAATGTATGCTGCTCGAGTGGTGGGTGCACCAAAATCTCACAAATCACCACTAAAGAACTTACGCATGTAACCAAATACCCAAATACCACCTGTTCCCTGAAAACCTATGGAAATAATTTTTTAAGTAGATTTTTCTAACCAACACCTACCTCGTATTACAAAACCAAAGGTATTGCCTTCTTTATGTAATGTGACCTCCACGGTTCGGAAAATAACACTTGATCCTTGCACAGCTGAATAAAGGAAAGAGAGAAGGAAATATAACTTGTAAGTCATCATAACATTTCTAAATCATTCAATGTGGCATAAAATATTACAGATCCCTGTTGCAAATAAGTTTTGAGTAATAAGCAACAGTCCCTTTTCAAAGAAAATGTTTTACAAACTGTAATGATGTAAAAATATCATAAAACAGTCTTTTGTATAAGTGACTCATAGATACAAGTGTAACCAAAATCATAGCTAGTTCATTTCCTTCTATATAGTTAGTTTCTAGATAACAGGGTGATATTTACATTGTTTAAACTCTACCTAACAAGAGAGACAGTATTTATACAAGTAGAATTGTTTTCCTTTTGTAAAATGCAAAAACAATATTTTGTAACACCTGTAAAATAACTTCTGTATTTATTTAAATTTTGCAGCTGGCAGAGGAAGAAAAATTACCATTCTCAGATTGCTATCAATAATTAGGCTGATGCTAATAGATGTTCTGACACATACATAGCTATTAAACTAAGACACAGCAACCCAGATGAAACTTGGAGGGCAAAAGAAATTCTAAATACATTCAGAATACTACTACTACTATCTAAGAAACTACAGATTGACTTAATTTTACTTGATACACTATGCTTATGTTGTGTTTGCGTGATTATCGCTTTCATTTAACAAAATGGAATTGTATTGTCAAGCTGCAATCTCTAGTCACATTACATACATGTATGACAGTATAAGGTATATGAAGGTATAGTTACGAAAATATTCTGTAAGATTGCTTTTGAGAACCTGTTGAGTCATGCTGATTGTACTATACACTATTTCTGCATTAAAAAAACCCATAAAACTTCTACAAATTGGTATTTTATCATTATGACAGAGGGATGTTTTTATTCATAGAGACTTGTAATGTGTAGGAGAATTTTAGATCTTTATTTTGAATTTGTATCTAGTTAATGCCATGTTCATTATCAAGTAACACATTGTTTTTACATTCCTACTAGATCCTGAAGGGTTTATTAGATAAAACTATCAGCAAGAAATATACAGGCAGGCCAGGCACGGTGGCTCACGCCTGTAATCACAGCACTTTGGGAGGCCAAGGCGGGGAGGTCACAAGGTCAGGAATTCAAGGCCAGCCTGACTAAGATGGTGAAACCGCGTCTCTACTAAAAATACAAAAATCAGCCGGGCGTGGTGGCAGACACCTGTAATCCCAGCTACTTTGGAGGCCGAGGCAGGAGAATCACTTGAACCTGCGGAGGCGGAGACTGCGGTGAGCCGAGATCGCGCCACTGCACTCCAGCCTGGGTGACAGAGTGAGACTGTCTCAAAAAAAAAAAAAAAAATATATATATATATATATACACACACACACACACACACACACACATATATATACACACACACAGGCAGAATCCAAAGGCATTGTTTAAAACAACTTTTCCTACAGAAATAGCAAGTAGTTTTAGGCTTTAATTACAATTATTTTTAATTATCAGAAATTCTGAACCCTCAAGGGAACAAACATGATTAAGAAAAGTACACATTTAAATTCATAAAACTGTCCATTATCTGGCTGGGACATAAAGTACAATAAAAATTTGGATCGGCTGAAAAACAACATAAACCTACAGTTGAAAAATGTTTTGGTATACTGCTGATTTAATTAAATGTCATATTCTTGCTATCAGGGGAATTTCAGCTTAGACTAATCAACTAGGAACAGTACTCACAAACAGATGAAAGTGTTGAGGTACAGTTTTAATTAAACAAAAAAAATTGAGTTCATTCCAAATGTTTTCTTATTTCCATGGCTCAACAAGCCACTTGAAGAAATTGGTTAAGAACATAATTTTTTTTTGTTCTCTAGGTAAGTGAGGAAAGGAAAGGATATGGAAAGAAATAATTAATAAGAATTTACTGTGTGCTCAGAACTCTGCAAAAATGGTTTACACATATTATTTCATTTACTCAGTAAATCAGCTTTCAATGATATACAACTGAATTCTAATTCTGGGCCACCTGTCCTTGTTGGCTGCATATCTGTTATGGGAATGCAAAGTACTGCAATTTTGATATTGCTTTAGCTAAATCTTGCTGACTACAAAATCTTACAATCAAATTTAAAGTCAGTATAAAGGCTCTGTATTTTCTACAGGTTTAGATTATCTACACTATTGTTCTCCATCATTTACAAAGATAAATTTGAATGTTGACTGCATTTTAATACAATTAATGAAATAGATTTGGTCTTTATCATTTTTATTTGCATGGCTGGCTCTTCGTGATTGGGTTTTCATGTGCAGTACCAGACATCCTGCATTGCCATGTAAATTTTACTAATGACTCATACATATGTATGTGTACACAAAGTTCCAATTAAGGGGCTTACCCAGTGGATCAAAGTGTAGGTAGAAACCAAGTTCACAATGTAAACATTCACCTCGGCCTGTCAGTTGTGCTGTTGTCCCTTCTTTCTATATGTGGATATACATCTACTTCTATACAGTTATTTTCCTATGGTAGATGAGGTTTTTGAAATTACAAACTCCTTCCCTGCCTCCCTATTCCCTGTCTCAATAGGAGAATAGGAGTTGTGAACGTTCCTACCTCATTATGCTGCACTTGCCCATGTGACTTACTTTTGCCACTAGGCTGTTAAGAGACACAAGCAGAGGCTGGAATTGCACTTACATGGCTGCGCTTGCCCTGTTTTCCCTCTGCTATTGCCCCAGGAAGAGCTTCCTCCAGGTAGTTGCTGTTCCCTCAGACTGAATCCCAGAGTAAATCACATGGAGAAGACCTGAGATTATCTTTCTCCCTCTCTCCTCCTCCTCCTCACCACCACCACCACCACCACCACCACCATCTGTCTATTTCAGAACTGAGAAGTCAGAGGACTGTCACAGGGGCATGGTTTTACACATTTATTTGAGTTTAAAATGACTCCTTATGATAGAAAGCTCATCTGAGTTAGCTAATGAATTAACAGTGAAGACTGCCTTTGCCAATCAGATTATAAGGCAGACTGTTTTCCATTAAATGCCCATGAGGTAAATCTGTAGCTCCAAGGTTTACATGAAAACAGAATTTAAAGACATATAAAACAAGTAATATGCTAGGAATTGCATCCTTTCTAACTATTTATGCTTATGATAATTTTAGGTGTTAACTAAAAATGGATGAGAATTATGTAACATTTCAAAATTCTTTAAGAGTTAAGTGACCAAAAAATTTGAAGGCACCGCTCTAGACCAACTTTTTATTTTTATTATTTATTTATTTTTAATTGAGACAGGGTCTTTCTGTGTTGCCCAGGGTGGTCTTGAACTCCTAGGCTCAAGGGATCCTCCTGCATCCGCCTCCCAAAGTGCTAGGTAGGATTACAGGTGTAAGCCACCACACCCAGCCTAGACCAACTTTTAATACATATATATCTAAGATACAGGTTGGTAATAGTCTCTCTACAGTCTCGAAGGATCACATAATTTTAAAGTCAGAAAGAGCTTTAGAGCTTATGTAAACCAATCATTTTATTTTCATAAAGAAACTGAATCTCAGAAAGGGCCAAGGTCAAACCAGTTTTCTTCTATCAGATTACACACACACACACACACACACACACACACACACACACACACACACACACACACTCTTTCTCTCTCTCTCACACACACTCTCTCTCTCTCTCTGTCTCTCCTGGTTCTTTCTGAACTCTGTGATTGGCTGAGCCTCAAACTGCTGTGATCCTGACAGAGCTACCAGTCTTGGCCTTGGGTGGCTTGTCTTTTAGCAGTCAGTTCTCCTTACGGACTTTCAGCTGTGGATGGCCTGTTTCTGCTCTAGCAGTCCCAGCTAAGTGAAAGGGGAACTAATTAATCCCTTCAACCACTCTGAACTCAAGTATCTTATTACTTTCTTCAAACATAATAGAAAGAGACAGATTAATCTGGGAGAGTAGACCCCTTTTGATTTCCATCAAAACAATGCACACTTTTGTGTTTAAACATATTTCCCCCCTTTTCCATCAACTTTATTGTGTCAGGGAGAAAAAGATGGTACTGCGTAATCACCAAGTCACGACAGGTTTTAACTCCTAAACATTTCTGATATCCATCTTCTTCTCTAACTCTACTAATGCTATGTTTATTTAGGATCTCACTTCTCTTTTGGAAAATTGTAACAGCCTTTGGGCTTGTAGCCTCTGGTCTTTTCTCTATTTGGCCTCCTACAATGATAAATCTAAACACTCAGATCTTATGATGCCATTCCTCTTTAAGAGCTCCTCATGGCCCACTGGATGCCAAACTCCATCAATATGGCTTATAAGGCCCTCGTTTGGTCCTTGTGTGCCTCATTGGCCTCATCTATCTCCAAGCCCTCTCTTTCTTTCTTTCCTTCTTTTATTTTTTTTTTTTTGAGATGGAGTCTTGCTCTGTTGCCCAGGCTAGAGTACAGTGGCACAATCTTGGCTCACCGCAACCTCCACCTCCCAGATTCAAGCAATTCTCCTACCTCAGCCTCTCAAATAGCTGGGATTACTGGCAGCCACCACCATGCCTGGCTAATTTTTGTATTTTTAGTAGAGATGGGGTTTCTCCATGTTGGCCAAGCTGGTCTCGAACTCCTGACCTCAAGTGATCCACCCGCCTTGGCCTCCCAAAATGCTAGGATTACAGGTGTCAGCGACCACATCCAGCCCCCTGTCTGTCTTTCCCTATCTGTAGTTTAACCTGTGCACTGGGCTGTCATCTTCCCTTCTTGCTGCACCCTTTGTCTGAAATATTCCTCTCTCCACCTGGCTGGCACGACCTTCTTCAAGTCTTCCTAGAAACTCCTAGTTCTGAATCACCCATAACACTGGACAAATCTTCTATTGGCCTTTGCCTAAAAACTACACTTAGAGTTTGTTTTAGGAAGGGGTTGCCTTTTATTGATAGGCCCAGAGGAATATAAACGTATAATCAAAGAGCATTAGAGCTAGACATCTGGTTTCTCTTATGTCTTTGGCAACGGTTTGAGAGAGAGATTTCAAAGCAAACTGACTCATGTAAAGTTCAAAAAAACACAGTATAATAATGGTATAATTATATACCATTTCAGTATAATAATGGTAATAATGGCTAATATTATTAGTTACTTACAAAGTGTTTGAAATGGTCTCAACAATGATTATGTGATTATAACATTGAATCATTACAAAAATCCTGCAACTACTATAGCTATTTTATAGATTAGAAACCGAAGGCTGACAGAATTTAAATAACATGCCCAAGGTCACAAAGACAGAAATGAGCAAAGCTGCCATTTAACTACTGACACAGTCCAAGCCTTTACACTCTATTTTATTGCCTAGCCTTGCTGGAAATGAAAAAATGTTGTAGCAAGGTTTGTGAACATAGTCTTAAATTGATTTTGTTGCAAAATGACTACTAAATCTTTGGTGTTAGATTTTATGTGAAGAATACGAACTTGTGACTGATTATGCACATGCTTCCTGAGTCCTCTAATCTGGTCCCCAAGCTTCGAACACCGTCTATATTCTCATTACTCTCAAATGTATATTTACAGTCCAGATCTTTCTCTCAAACTCCAAATCATATCTTCGGGTCTCGACATTTCCTCTTGCATGTCAAATAGGCACCTCGAATGTAGTATTTCAAGCAATGAACTGCTGATCCTTCCCTCACAAATCAGCTCTACCCACATTCTTATCCACTCCTGTTAATGGATACTCCGTCCTTCCAGCTGCTCATGCTCAAAACCTTGGGGTTAACTTTGACTTCCCTTTTTCTGCACAACTCACATCAAATCCATTAGGCAATCCTGTAGGCTCTCCCTCCAAAATAGATCTGGAATCTGACTGCTTTTCACTGTCTCCATCGCCACCTCTTACATGGATCACTGTAACTGCCCTCTAGCTCATCTCCCAGCTTCTACCCTGGTCTCTTATAGTCTATTGTCAACACAGTATCCAGAGAGCCTCTGAAAACATAAATCACATCATGTCACTCCTCTGCCCCAAACCATATAGTGACTTCCTGTATCATTCAGAGAAAAACTTAACGTCCTCCCAATGACCTACAAGGATGCCCCAGCCCCTTACATTTCTGACCTCACTTCCTAATTCTCTTACTGCTCATTCTGCTATAGCCACACTGTCCTCCTTAATGTTTCTATAACAACCCTAAGTATATTCCCACCTTTTGGTCTTAGCAATGACTCTTCATTCTTCCTGGAACTCTCTCCCCCAGAAATCCGTACAACTAACTCCCTCACCTCCTTCACAAGTCATTGACTAATCTCACATTCTCAATGATGCTGTCCTAACCACCCTATTTGCAATTGCATTCCCACCCTGATCCCAGCGCTCCCAATCCCTCTCCTTGCACTGCTTTTTCCCATAGGATTCATAGTATTCATACTATATAATTTATTTATTTATTATGGTTTTATTTTGTTACCTGTCTTTTGCTATAATATAAACTCTACTCATGTCCCCCAGGCTCCTAGTACGTAGTGGTGGCTGGAACATAGTAAATGCTCAGTAAGTCATTGCTGAACAAATGAATTCTACCAACTCTTCATAATCAACCTGAGTTCTCATTAGTATGGAAGAGCAAAAAGCTATCTCAGGGTAGCATCCATGTTCATAGCTAATAATAGGAAAGGTGGTGCTAGAACAGCATAAACGCAGGGCAGCAATCATACATCAGTATACCTCACAATTAATATGCATATGGACTTTGGAGTCAGGCAGCCCGGATTCAGATATTGAAGCCAGGCTTTGTAAAATGAGAAAAAATGCCTATCTTGTAGTGTTGATTGCCTTTTTATTGAAAACTTTGATAGTGCCAGGCACTATTCTAAATGTTTTCCAAACACTAACTCAGTTAATCCTCATAACAAATCTATGAGTAGGAACTAATAATATTCCCATTTTACAGATGTGGAAACTAAGACATAGAAAGCATAAGTAACTTTCTCAAAGGCATGTAGCTAGTAAAATGTGTTGTCTATTTGATAGTAAAGTTCATCTCTGCTATGCAGACACTCCTTGTGGAAAGCATTAAATAATTCAATGTAAGTCAAGTTCTTTATAATGCCAGACATTTGGTACAATCAAAATCTGTTGGCTATTGCTGTTATAATTACTATTATTACTACTTGACAATATGTGTTCTGAAGCTATTTTCATGCTTCAGAAATGGATATATCATATATATATATATACCTACTGTGTACCCACAAAAATTAAAAATTAAAAAAGAAATGAATGTATCCATAAAGAACCAATATAAAACATACTAAATATACTTTTCCTAAACCTAGTCACTAAGTACAAAGCCTGGATGGTACTTATTGCACAGAACTTACACACATGTTGAATTAAAATGGCTTAAGTGGCAAACAGAACACGGGCCCTTCATAATTTCATTGCTAGTGAAGACTTTGTTAATTCTTCCTGGGTAGGTTGTAAGTTTTCCAATTCAAATAATTTTTAAATATTAAGAAAGTTGGCTTTGCCATTCCTGTAATGAGATATTGATGGCAAAGGGAAAAAATTAAGAAGCTGATTTTGCCTAGCAAAAACTGTGGTGCAGCTGTTCTTCCTCTGGGTTATGATTATAGCAATTCCTCCTTATCTGCAGTTTTATTTTCTGTGGTTTCAGTTACCCCCAATTAACTGCAGTCTGAAAATATTAAGTAGACAATTCCAGAAATAAATCATTCCTAAGTTTTAAATTGTGTGCTGTTAGGAGTAGCGTGATGATAATCTCACACTGTCTGCTCTATCCATCTGGATGTGTCTGGCACATTCACGCTGTTTACACTACCTGCCTTAGTCACTTTGCAGCCACAGCCGTCTTTGGTATCAGATTGGCTGTTGTGTTCTTGTTGTACTTTTTTTTTTTTTTTTTTTTTTCCGAGACAGGGTCTTGCTCTGTCACCTAGGCTGGAGTACCATGACACAATCATAGCTCACTGCAGTCTCGACCTTCTGGGCTCAAGGGATCCTTCTGCCTCAGCCTCTCAAGTAGCTGGGACTACAGGCATATGCCACCATGCCCGACTAATCTTTTTTTTTTGGTAGAAACAAGGTCTCATTTTGTTGCCCAGGCTGGTCTTGAACTCCTGACTTCAAGTGATCCTCCTGCCTCAGCTTTCCAAAGTGCTGGGATTACAGGCATATGCCACTGCACTTAGCCTTTGCAGTATGTGTGTTCAAGGAACCCTTATTTTACTTAATAATGGCTGAAAGCACAAGAGTAGTGAGATTGGCATATTGATATAATTGTTTCACTTTATTAATGTTGTGTGTGTGTGTGTTTTTTGAGACAAGGCCTTGCTATGTCCCCCAGGCTGGATGGCAGTGGCGTGATCATGTCTCACTGTAGCCTCAACATCTTGGGCTCAAGTGATGCTCCGCCTAATGCTCAAGTAGCCTTGAGTAACTGGTACTGCAGGTGTGTAGTAGTAGTAGTAATTAGCCCAGCTAATTTTTCTATTTTTTGTAGAGGTGGGGCTTTGCCATGTTGCCTAGGCTGGTCTTGAACTGCCGGACTCAAGCAATCCTCCTGCCTCGGCCTCCCAAAGTGCTGGAATTATAGACGTGAGCCACTGCTCCCAGCCAGTTGTTATTGTTGTTAATGTCTTAGTGTGCCTAATTTATCAATTAAACTTTATCTTAAGTATGTATGTATAGAAAAAAAAAAACACCCCGATGTATATAGGGTTTGGTATTATGAGAAGTTTTAGGCACCCACTGGGGGTCTTGGAATGTATCCCCTGTGGATAAGGGGGGCTACTGTACTTACAGACCGGCGGAAGCTCATACTCTACTTCAAGAACCACTCTTTCTCCCACATTCTTCAGCAAGCTGATGATCTCGTCATGGCGGAATTTGGCCAGGTTGATTCCATTCACTGCTTTGATGTAGTCACCCACATCCAGCTGGTCACTTCTGCAAAATAGACAATGTTGTTTCAGCAGACTCACCCTCTCCGCAGGCCAGTCTGACTATATTTCCACTTTCCCTTCATGAGTAAGCATGCAGTGTAGAAGCAAGCCTAGAAGGCTGACAGCAGAAGTCCCTGCCTCCTAGGAGATGGTGGGCTGAAGTCGGAGGAGAACCAGGGATCGCTTTTACTCATGCAGCCTGTGATACCTTGGAAGTCCTGCTCTGAGTCTGCCACTATCTCTGATTTTTTCCTTTTCGCCTCTTTTATTTTTAAAAGCACCATAAAACAAAATCAAGAGAAGCCTTTTTTTTTTTTTTAAGTTCTTTGCCCTAAACCAGTTGGTTCTCTGGGATGGGATCCAGATCCTAGATACAACACACATCTTTTTATTCTCAATCCCGCTCATTTTTGCTGCCTGCCTTTTATACATTTCACAGCTTTCAATAACTTCACTGGGAGTTTGTCCAGGACTAAGGAAAGGGTCAGCTTATTTTGTTATTTATTGCTTAGAGCAGGATTGATAAGAGTATTGGTGAAGGAGAAATCACAATGCAAATATTGGCTTTCAGTAACATTCTTGTCTCTCTGTACCACCATAACAGAATATTGGCTGCTCTTGGACTTTAGTCAAACTCTGTTTCTAAACCAAGAGAAGGTAGCAAGATCAATAATAGGAGTTAAAATTCATGTCACTGATAAGGACCTTCAATAACATTTTTCTCCCAAAATAGAAATAGCTAACGCATTTATTTTATATATAAATCCAGCTCCAATCATTCCTCCTTCAAAGAGCCTCCTAATCTGCCCCGATCTGCAGTCTGTGCATGGCCCTTACCTCACTTTCCTGACACTTATGTCAACTGAACCGCCTAGTGCTCTGTAATAACTTCTGTGCTGTTGCTTTTTGCTATCATGCAATGCCATTTTTGCTCCCAAATGTTTCATGATTTTTATGTCTTATCTGCACTGATAGATTGTGAACCCCTTTAGGGCAGGGATCTCATCTTTAATTATTTTGATTTACTACCTACAAAATGGTAGTGCCTTAAATAGTGACTATTTGGTGATTTTTAATACTCAATATAACTGGCACAGTAACACTTTTAATTACAGCATTAATACAACTGAAAATGCTACCCCTCTCCCCCATCACACTTGCCTTAAAGGAGAGATATAAAGAAGCTCTGGAGACTTATGAACCCCTAGCATCATGAACTGGCCATGATTGTTATAAAATAAAGGAGGTTTTGGGTGTGGAAGGATGCTTCTTAAAAGCCTAAAGAAAGCAGATTGAGGTGCTTGTGTCCACACCAGTCTCCCTTACAAACAATACCTTCTGATCATGGAGCAATCCACTGGATTAAGTTTGTAAATTGTACAAACAGGTTGATCATTAAAAGTAATCACAGAAATCACCACTTCAGATGACATTTTATGAGGCAAGAACTCTAAGATTTAACCTGGAATTATGTGGATATGAATATTGGTGGCCCGAATTTAAGGTACTTTAGCTTCACTTTTATTTTATGTATGTATGTATGTATATATGTATGTATGTATGTATGTATGTATTTATTTAAGACGGAGTTTCGCTCCTGTTGTCCAGGCTGGAGTGCAATGGCACAGTCTTCTTTCACTGTAACCTCCGCCTCCTGGGTTCAAGTGATTCTTCTTCTTCAGCCTCCCAAGTAGCTGGGATTACAGGCATGTGCCACTACGGCTGGCTATTTTTTTATTTTTATTTTTACTAGAGATGGGTTTCGCCATGTTGGTCAAGCTGGTCTCGAACTCCTGACCTCACGTGATCCACCTGCCTTGGCCTCCCAAAGTGCTGGGATTACAGGCATGAGCCACTGCCCAGCTTGGCCTCACTTTTAATGAAACCTGATTCCACCCCCTTTTTCTGAGGCAGATTTAGAATGTGTCTCAAGGAAGTCCACCCCTATCCAGTATCCAGGACATTCTGCCTTTGGCAATAACGAGTGGAATTTGCAGTTATGGAAAGAAAGACAGGTGAGACCTCCTCCTCTAAGCCTTCTGTCCTTTCAGAAACCAACTCTTGAAAATCACACAGGTAGAAAAGGAGAGAGGATGTGGGATAAATAAAATTTTCACTGAAAACTCAGAGTTGGGTCTCCCACTCTTTCAAGGGTAGCCATGTCCCTCTCTGGCACTTTCCCCATACACATTATATGGGTCATCTGTTTCACATTTAGATGACTGGAGCATCTCCTTCCTACTGCAGCCTGTCTGCTGTTCAGTGGCACATTTGCAGACTAGCTGCACATGGTCATTTTGAAATTAAAATCTTATGAGGGCCTGGCAGCTCCTGAGATGACACAAGAACCTCCCTGGTGACTGTAGCCTAGGCTAGAACAGCCACGCGGGCAGACCTGGGGAGCAGCTTCTGAAACGTGCCCCACTGTGCTTCTGCTGGCCTGTGCTGCCTGGCAGATGGCAGCTGTCATTTATTTATTAGTGACCACTTTTGATGGAGCTTTAATTTTTGAATTAATTACACCCTGTGTTCCTTTCAGTAGATTTCCCCAAGAGGCAGTTACCTAGCAGCAATTCCTCCTTGCCGCAGATTAGATACTCTTGGCTTGCCATCCTTATCAATTCCTCCCGATACCGTCAGACCCAGGGTAGTGCCTTCCTTCTTCATCAACTCGACGACTGTGGAGCCCTTGAATTCCTCTGTTAAAAGAAAAGCATTTGCCGTATTAAAATGAGAGTAGAATTGCCAATGTCATTCTGTGTATGTTTAAGTGACTCCTCCCCAGAAGTTCTTTCCACTTTTTCTTTTATGAGAAAAGATATGTATGGCCTCCTTCCATTGTAATTTACAGAATATTTCATAAAGATGCACATGCAGATAATGCTGAGGCAGATATCCTATTAGAGGCTATGAAAATGGGCACTGGTGGGGTATTCACTCCAGGCTGACAATAAATAGTACAAATTGTCTTATGTACAAATAATATTCACCCTTTGATTTCTGCCATTCTCGGGTGACTTTCTCTGGTTTCTCTCCTTGTAACTCCAGTGGGAACAATTAAAAGTTGTAAAGTAAGGAATTAGAACAGAATTTTCGATGATAATATGAACATATATAGCACAGTGGCAGACTCAAAGTTCATGGTATGTTTCAGGTTAGGAAGTCAACTGAAAGGAGAAGAGAGCTTTCTACAGGTTCTAGAAAAATATTGACTTTAGCTTCTTTGTCTTTCAAAAACGAAGTATGATGGCTTATGTAACACTCATATCATTCTTGCAGAATATGTCACAGTATGGCAAGGCAGGATTGATCCTCAGAATTTCCAGGTAACTGCCATAAATCTTTCATTCTCTACTTACAAAATTTTAAAATTTCATAGATCTTGTGGAGATAATGTATATACAGCAAGACAGAACTCAAATCTTTTGATTTTAGTCAGAACAGAAGGTAAGAAAACTGTAAGAATATCCTCCCTTTCAAAAATAAAAATAAGTAGAGTCAATATTTACCTTCCAGAGGCTAATTAGGATAAATGCTGTTTTAAAATTCCCTGTGATGTTATTCCCCTATCTGCAAATATATTTTCTTGGTAGGGATGGGGAAATTGTCCAATTTTCCAATTTCTCCTAAATTAAGTTACACATTTCAGGGGTAATGAACTTCTAGAACATCAAAGATGCATATTAAAATGCAAAAACAAACTCGCTCTTTCAAAGTGAAATTAAAAAAAAATTATTTGCACATCTTAACCCTTTCCCTAATAACAGTTAATTATAACATTGAAAATATCTATGAATGTGTATCATAAAGGTTTTTAAATTGCTGCTGCTAGTATATTATCCCACTAGGCAATGAAAAAATGAAATTACATTAGGTAAAGAAACAGTATCTCATCTGATCTAGTGAGGAGAACAGAGTACTTTGGGGAAGAAGGCTGCAGACAGCAGGCTACTTATTTCCTCAGCAGCCTAGAGAATGTCCTTCAAGGCAGGGCTTTCAAGTTTGCCAGCTCCTGTGACTTTAACATCCCAGCATACCATCATTGGAATTCTGCCTTTTCATGGCAGTCTCATGACACTGTATACATAAGTCATTATTGTCTTTTAAAGTAGAAGACAAGGAGGAGTCTGAGTGTGTATGATGTCAGCTTCATCTACTACATTTGGTATGAAAGACCAAATAAAATTTGAAATTCAAGAATGAAAATTCTTGTCAAGTGCATGAAAGTACAGGATCTTTTACATCATTTACCAGAAGCATCTGTAACAAAATTCTACCACTATGTGCATTTCCCCTGCACTCCTTAAAACAAAACAAAGAAATCCCCAGAAATCTCATGGAAACATACATAGGTTCAACTGATATTGAAGACATCACCTTAATAAACAATCCCTCTAAACCCTTGTTGGCAGAAGGCTAGTTACAAATTTTTTAAATAAAGTTAATAATTAAAGTAAACAAAATGACATAGTAGATGATGACCATTCATATTATAGAGATATAATGTGCCCAACAATTTTGCCACCAGAAAGATTCTTTGCATCTTCTTTAAATATGCAGTGATCCTATATATTTAAACATTTGATTATAGAACTTTACATGTAGAGTTGGAAGCATAGTTTTTTTAAGTGCCTATCTTAAAGGTCTATCCAATTTTCATGAAGAAGCAACTCTAAAATACTAACACCAGGCATGTGAGAAGTAAGTTTCTATTCATAAAAATTTTCTTTCTACTCCAAGTTTTCAAGGACATGCTTCCTGCATAAAATAGGATGCACGGGTACAGCCTTATGGGAGGTGGACAATGTCATTTTCTCCAGAAGGAACCCAGGTGCTTCCCAGGCTTCTGGCTGAATCCTGAAAATCTAGAAAAGCTCAACTATTTTAGTTTAATTTCATCATTATTAAAATATAAATGCATCGATCTGGCTACTTTTAAAACTGATACTAGTCAATTACCTTGTCATTTAAAAACATTTCAAATGTCTTCCTAAGAGCTTATTTTAATAATGTGAAATTGAGAAAATATTCCTGTACCAGTTAATTGAGTAATTTGTGCATTCATTGATTCAAGCACATATTGAATGCCTACCCTGAGCCAGACAATAAAACTCGAAGATGGAAAAAGCAAAGGCCATTATCCTCAAGATGGCCACAGCCTAGTCAAAGAGGCAACATCACAGACCACTGTGCCATACAATGTGAGTTGTAGGGAAGCAGCCACAGAGAAGATGGTCCAGGCAACAATATACAGCGAAGGGCCTGAGGTTCAAAATGCACCATCTATTTTACAATTTTGTCTTCTATCCAATCTGCTGTACTTATTGACCAGGATTAGCTGAGCAGAGCAGACCAAATAAGGAATATAAATTAGGCAAAACTCAGGAGTAAAGATAGAACATTCTTGCAAGAAAATTTGCTGAATTGCAAGAATGGTAACTGCCAATAAGTATCTGTGGTCCCAGAATAATTGACTAAATCCTTTATGGATGTTTCTGTAGGGGGTGGGAGAGAAGAAGTGGTCTGGAGAGAAAGGTACTTGCTTTTGGAGTTTGCTTTTGGCTCACCTGAAGTCTCCAGTTGGCTAATTAATCATTTAATACCCCTTTTGGTGTTTAATGTCTGCATAATGATCTAATGAAGACAGAAGAAATGAAGACAGATGCATTCATTTGCATGAGTTCACTTATGTATCAAGGTTTACTGAACAAACACTGCTGTAAAACAGTGGAACTTGGGCAAGTCAATATGTACAGATGATTTCTTTCTTTTGTGATTTAAATTGCAAATATCACTCCCCCAATTAAGAGGACCTTGTAGTGAGCACTGTAATCTCTTTCAATTAGCAAGCAGCACAGGCAACAGATGATGTCTAACTAGTGAGGAAAGAAATGGTTCTCAATTTGACTTTTTCCTTACTCACCATATCTAATTATCTTAGAAAATAAAAGGTATAGGTTTACATCTATACCATTACTTACTCAACATAACTGAACAGAATCCCACTGATAGAATGAAATTTAGTTGTTTGCTGTTTTTCTTTGTGTTTGTAATTCAATCATTTTCATTACTGAACTCCAGAAATTTTTAAGAAAAGTAACAGTGATGCTTGGCAAACATAAGAGAATTATGAAAAGTTCTTACAAACAAATAAGGTTATTTAAAAACATAGATGGTTATACAATTAATATGCAGAAAACTATATCATTTATGTAGACGAACAGCAGCCAGTAAAAGGTTATTATAGAAGAGAAGGCCCCATTTACAATAGCCAAAAGGTAAAATCCCTAGGAAAAAACTTAACAAAACTGCACAAAAACTATATGAAGACAACTTTAAAGTGCTTCTGAAGGATGTAAGATTAGAATAAATGAAAAGGCATCCCATTCACTCATTCAATAAGAACTGAGCACTTACTATGTGCCAGATAGTGTTTGAGGCATTGGAGATACAACACTGAACAAAATGGATACTATTCCTGCCATCTAAGAACTAATATTCCAGTGGATAGAATAAGTCAACATAAAAAGTGTTGATTTTCTTTAATCAATTTTATATCTATATAGTAGCAATGAACATATGTACATTAAAATTAATATCATATATAATTGTTCCAAAAATGAAATTCTTAGGTGTACAAGTAACAAAACATATACAGTACTTACATGGTGAAAACTAAAAAATGCCAATGAAAGAAATTAAAGAAGGCCTAAATAATTGGAGAGACAAACATGCGCATAGACTGGGAGACTCAGCATAACAAAGACATTAATTCTTTCCAAACTGATATATAGGTTTAATGCAAACCTTATCAAAATCCCAGCAAAATATTTTGTAATTGTAGACAAGATTATTCTAAAATTTATCTGAAAGGGAAAGGAACAATTTTTAAAAAGAAGAAAATGGGAGAATTTAGTGTATCAATTTCAAAACTTTCATAGCTAGAGTAATAAAGGCTGTGTGGTAGGCCAGGTGCAGTGGCTCATGCCTATAATCCCAGTACTTTGAGAGGCTGGGAGGGGAGAGTCATTTGAGACCAGGAATTCAAGAGCAGCAACAGAGTGAGACCTCATCTCTACATATATTTTTTTTTAAATAGCTGGGCATGGTAGTGTGCCCCTGTAGTCCCAGCTACTCAGGAGGCTGAGGCCGTAGGATCACTTGAACCTGGGAGGTCAAGGCTGCAGTAAGCCATGATCATGCCATTGCACTCCAGTCTGGGCGATAGAGTGAGACTCTGTATCAAAAAACATAAGCAAAACCACTGTGTGGTACTGATGGAGAGATAGACATATAGATCACTGGAACAAAACAGAGGACCCAGGAATAGACTCACACAAATATGACATACTGGTTTTTGACAAGATGCAAATGCAATTCAATAGAGGAAAGGTAGCCTATTCAACAAATGATGCTGCAGTAATTTGACATCCACAGGCAAAATAAATAAATAAATAAATGCCACAACTTGCCCACAGTTTCACACCTTGTATAAAATTTAACTCAAAATGAATCACCGTCAAAAAAACCCCATAATATTATAGAAATTGTATGACATACTTATAAACTGTAGGAAAACATAGGATAAAATTTTAAGATCTAGGTTTAGCGAAGGGTTTCTAGATTTGACATAAGCATGATCCATAAAAGGAAAAAAATCCAGCAAATTGGACTTCATCAAGATTAAAAATGAATGTTCTCTGCGAGACCTGCTTAAGATGAAAAGAACATCTACAGACCAGGAAAAAATATCTGCAAACCACATATCCGACAAAGACAAAAGAATAGTATTTCAAATGTATAAGCAACTTTCAAAACTCAACAGTAAAAAAGCAAATACTTAGAAAACAGGAAAAAGACATGAAATATTTTATTAAAGAGGATATACAGATGGCAGGTAAGTACACACGAAAAAATACTCAACATTTTCCATTAGGGAAATGGCTCAAATTACTTACAAATCAAAACTACAATTGATATCATTACATACTTATCAGAAAAGCTAAAATAAAAATTAGTGACAACACCAAATGCTGGTGAGGATGCACAGAAATTAGATTACTCTGATGCTACTGATGGGAATGTAAAGTAGGACAACTACTCTGGAAAACAGTTTACCAGTTTATTAGAAAACTAAATATGCAACCACCCTATGAGCCAGAAATTATACTCCTGGGCATTAATCCTAGAGAAATGAATGCCTTCATTCACACCAAAACCTGTAAATGAATACTTATCACAGCTTTATTCATAATAGCAGGAAACAGAAACAACCAAGATGTCCTGCAACAGGTAAATGGTTAAACAAATGTGGTATGTCTATACCATGGAATACTTCTCAGCAATCAAAAGGGTCAAACTAGTGCTACAAGTAACAACCCAGATCAATTACCAGAGAATTATGCTAAGGCAAAAAGTCAACCCCAAAGATTTCACATTGTATGATTCCATTTATTTAACATTCTTGAAATGACAAAATTATAGCACTAGAGGATGGGTTAGAGGTTGCCAGGGTTAAGGGCAGGAGGGAAGTGAATGCAGCCATAAAAGAGTAAATGATTGATCCTTGTAGTAATGGACATGTTCCGTATTTTGACTCCATCCATGTCAATATCCTGGTTGTGATATTACATTATAGTTCTGCAGATGTTTCTATTGGGGAAAACAAGGTAAAGGATATAAGGAATCTCTATATTATTTTCTATAACTGCATATGAATCTACAATTATCTCAAAATTAGCAGTTTAATTTTTTAAAATGTCCCATCAGTGGGTATATGATTCAATTGGTCTGGGGTGTGCTCAGTATTTGAAAATTTCCTCCAGGGGATTCTAACATGCAGCTAGAATTGAGGAAAACTGCAAACTGAACTACAGGACATGCTCTCCCCAGACCTCATGTAATCTCCTACCATTTGTTATTTCTCTGCCTTTAACACCTCCCCTTCATCCATGTCCCTAGCTGAGGATGTCTTCAAGGCAGCTCTGGGATGACTCCTCTGAGGAACCATTGAGAACATCGTTTGCCCACATGGATTAGGGGCCCTCCCACGCTGTGCCATGATCACCCTTTATTTACTCTTGTCAGAGCCTGTACCACTTGTTGTTTAATCATCACATATGGCTTTCTTTCCTCTTTCAGCAACTCTTGTGACAATTGTCCATGTTGTAATTTCCTGTTCATATAGCTCCTGAATTTTAGGGACTTGCCAAAATTTACCGGTAACTCCTTTTTTCTGTGTAAGCCTATTTTATTTTTTAAATAAGCAATGAGACAAGAATTTCCAGAAACAAGAGTGTCACAGAACAAAAGATTATTATGCTGGATTTCCATCCTGTACAAAACAGTTTACAAAACAATGAGATGGTTGGATACAGGTTCTGAATGCCTTATACCCATGATACTTTTCTGTTTTGTTTTGTTTTGTTTTGTTTTTGTATGTTCAAGCAGATCCCGACTGACCAATTTTGAGAGACTGACACTGAGGGCTTTACCAGCCTCCTCACCTATCCCCCTGCTTTTGGGTGTCTGTTGTTTGTACAATCTCTTTCAAAGGAGATGTGATTGGTGGTATGACATACCTCATTCAGGAAGGCTTCATGGGCAGGGTCTCTGATCTTTCACAGAAAAGTTAAACAACAAGCCAGCATACCTTTGAAACATAATTTCTCACAGAATCTTTACAAGTATACATGTTCTAGTTTTGCAATAATATAAAATACATCTTGTGCCAAAAATAATCCTATTGGCATTTTAAATATTGTTAAGTTTATATTTTAGAATAATCTTGTCTATAGTTGCAAAATATTTTGCTGAGATTTTGATAGGATTTATATTAAGCCTGTATGTCAATTTAGAAAGAATTAACACCTTTACTAAGCTGAGTCTCCCAATCCACGCACATAGTTTGACTCTCCAATTATTTAGACTTTTAATTTCTTTCATCAGCACTTTCCAGTTTTCAGCATGTAAGTACTGTATGTTTTGTACTAAGAATTTGTTTTAAAACAATTATAAATTGTTCCTAAGAATTTCATTTTTTGGAACAATCATAAATATTTTTAAATTTTTTTTATAGAGGGGAATCTCACTGTGTTATTCAGGCTGATCTCAAACTCCTGGGCTCAAGGAATTCTCCTGACTTGGCCCCCCAAGGTGCTGGGATTACAGGCGTGAGCCACCATGCCTGGCCTAAATTATATTTTATTATTATTTTTAATGTACATATGTTCATTGCTAGCATATAGTTATACAATTGATTGTAGTATATTTAGCCTGTATCCTGTGGCCTTGCTGAACTTATTAGTTCTGGAAGTTTTGTGGGTTTTTATGTAAATTCCTTAGCGTTTTCTATATAGACAATTGTCATCTGCAAATAGGGACAATTTTACTTCTTCATTTCTAATCTATACATATTTATTACCCTTTCTTGCCTCAAGCACTGGCTGAACTTCCAGCACTACGTTAATTTAGAGTGGTGAGACCTTACTGTAATGGTCTTAGAGGAAAACCATTCAGTCTTTCATCACTCAGTACTATGTGAGCTGTGGGTTTCCTTTATAGATACTTTTTACCAAGTTGAGAAAGTTCCTCTCTATTCCCACTGTTCTGAGAGTTTTAATAATGAATAGGTTTGAATTTTGTCAATTTATTTTGCATTGACTGACATGATCATGCGATTTTTTCTTCTTTAGCTTGATAATATGGTAGATTACCCTGTTTGATTTTGTAATATTGAACCAACCTTGCACCTCTGAAATACACCCCATTTGGTCATGGTATATAATTTAAAAACTATCTTGCTGAATTCTACTTACTAATATTTTATTAATAATTTTTTCATCTACATTCATGAGTGATACTAATCTGTTGTGTTCTTTTTTGTATTGTCTTTGGTTTGGTAACAGGATAATAATACTAGCTTCATAAAATCAGTTGGAAAATACATTTCTTCCTCTTCTGTTTTCTGGAAGAGGTTGTTCAGAGTTGTTCTTAATTCCCTTTAAGCATTTGGAGAAATTTTCCAGTGAAGCCATTTGGGTCTAGAGATTTTGGCTTTGGAAGTTTTTAAATTACAAATTCAATTTTATTAATAGTTGTAGGGCTATTCAAATTTTCTATTTCATATTGGGTGAGTTGATTCAGTTTGTGTTTTTCAAAGAATTGGTCCATGTCAGTGAGATCAGAATCTTTGCAAGTGGGGAACTAGGCATAGTTTTTAAAGCTCCTCAGGGTGTTCTAACATATAGCTAAGATTGAGAGACAGACTTAGGGTTTGGTGCATGAGGAGAGATTGGTAGAAGAGACTGGGATACCAACAGACATTATACCATGAAGGATCCTAAGAAAGTGCTCAGATTTGGGTTTTAGAAAAGGTTAGCAATGGTTTTGGTAATGGTAGTGTAAAGTCTTGAGGAGAAAGACCTTAATCTTTGGTCAAGGAGAACCATTAGAAGGCCACTGCTGTCATATAATGTATGGATTAAGTTAGGCTATGTTGTGTCAACAAATAAAAAAATGAATTCAAATACAACAGGAGTTTATTCTGCTCACATACAAGTTTATGGTGGGTGTTCCTGATCATTAGTCAGCTCCCTCTCACACAGAGATTTAGGGAGCTATGCTCTTTTCCGTTTTGTGACTTTGTCATCCCTTAATGCTCTGGTTGCCAAACTGTGCATTGAGGCACATGAATCCATGGTGAATTCACAGGACTACCATTGGATGTTTTAAATTTTCAAGAAAACACACAGCCACATTTGATATCTGCTGGACACAACATCACCTGCTAGCTTTAGGAAGTTTAGTTAAACATTAGCTTACACTATAGTGCTTTGTTTATGTCACAGCTTTCCAAAGCTGAGTTTTTTTTTTTTTTTTCCAGTTACTGTGGTAAAAAGCAATTCCCATGTGAAAACCAGTGTGAAACAGGAATTGAGATTATCAACATTAATTTAAGGATTTGAGAAACTGTACAATGTTCAACAGGTACACACATACCATTCATTATTAACTACTTGTGGTTACTTAAGAGTGAAATGAACATGTGTTGTTCTTTTAGTTTATAAATATCTTTTTTTCACATGGCTAATAAGTTGTTAGGATAAAATATGAACTGTGTTGTTTGAACCTGACTACTTAGTAAATTGAACTAGTGGTATTTTATTTGGCCTGGAGGTGCTGTAAAAAATTACTGAGACACTAAGGGCTCTGTGGACTGAGAAAGTTTAGAAACTTCTGCCCTAGGACTTAATCTTGTTTTCATTCAGCTGGTGGAAGGGGAAAGACAGCTCTCTTAAAAGCCATTACCGGCCTGTTTATGTTCACATCCCAAGGGCAAGAACTTATTCCATCCATGTACACACATAAATTCAAAGGAGGCAGAGAACTAGAGTCTAAATAGAGACCCACGCAATGAGGGTAAGGTGGATATGGAGAGACAGGTACTGACTATGCCATACAGAGGCAACACATGATAGACTAAAATACATCCGTGGCTATGTGGATGGCATGGACATCAGACATATTAATGAAGAGGAGTTTTCCTGAGTTAGAGACCAATGAGGATGTGGGAAGCATGGAAGCATGGAAGTGAGGGAGGATCAAAAAGGCCCCAAGGTTTCCAACTTGTCTGACTGGTGGATGTTGACATCTGTTGCTGAGAAGGGGAATCCAGAAAACAGGAAGTTTGTGTTGCTGCGAGTGATTGGAGCGGGGCAGGCACACTATATAATGTCATATAAAAGAAATTTAACATTGAAATACCACACAAAAATTTGGTCTTAAAATAGTTTTCGTCACACCTCAAAATGATCTATAAAACCCTCACCCCATGGCTGTAGCATAAAAAGAGAAAGTACAATTTAAAAGCAACCACTAGAGGCATATTCAGCAAAACAGGTTAAGTTCTTTACTTCTTGAAGTTCTATTAACTGCAGAGATTTTAAAAAATACCATCAACAGTTCAATAGAAATACTATTGGCGAAAACTCTGTAAAGTAAGTCACAAATTTTGAAATGCTAGTGTCAACAACAGCGTTTTGTTCCCTGCTGTATCTCCAGCATATAGAATAGTACCTGGAACATTCACAGGTCCTCCCTGATAACTACTGGAGGAACGAGCACATCAGTCCCAAATCCGGGAATTATAATGGGGTGGTGAGCATCAGCTTGTGGTAAACAGAAATATTGCTGGACGGTGCAGAAGCAAAATGATAAAGGAGCAGAATCTGAATGGAGCAGACAGAGTTATTTCCCCACGCTTACTTGGTTGATTAATTGTACCAATGCCTAGGTAAGGGGAATTGGGTCACACACCAGAATACTATAGCTATATCCGTGTACTACTATTGAAAAAAACATTATTGCTCATACTACAGTTTTATCTGTATATTACTTTTAGTGGTGCCACTAGGAAGTTTATTCCCCTCAGGAAATAAACAGACGCTTTTTCCAATACTCATTTCAAGCTCTTCCTAACATCCCCTGGTTCAGCAAAGCTGTGGGGATCAAAGCTAGGTTTCTGTGATGAACTGCTGCATTTTCAGTCTCAGTTCTTGCCACCCAGACTAGCAGAGAAAGGTTATTGGGCATTTTCCACCTCTGTGTAGTGACATGAGGGATATACTAGAATTTTTCTCATCCCTTGGGAGTCTGAACATAAATTTGATCAGTGGCAGGGATGTACAGCACATAAATATTACCTGGCACAAATATTCATGTGAAACAAAATTATGATTGGGATTTATCTCATGCAGTGATGAGAGGGCTGGATTAATATCTGTATGCTTCCTGGAGCACCTCCAAAGAAAGGTTATATACAAATATGCATTGTCAAATACAAAAATATGTGACCCCTGAAGATATGTGATACATAGGTCAGGATTCCTTTAAAAATAGACTGAACAGAGACGTTGACTGTTTTTCTGGTATAACTGATTCAGGTATCAAATGTCTTCTAGAGCATTAAGTTAAAAAAAATTCCTGCTTTTAAAATATGGCAATACTAGAATTGTTCCAATTTCTATTTCTCCCAAAATCAGTTCTATTTAATTGTCAAAATTTGCCCTTAAGCTTTCCAATGTCAAACTTATTAACAAGTTATTTAGCTTTCATGGGTCTTAGTTTCCTCACATCTAATTTAGGGATAACAATGGTATCTACTCACAGAATTTGGTGAAATTAAGTAATACAATTCTTACAAGGAACTTATGGTAATAACTGCCACACAGTAAGTGTTCAATATATGTTAGCCATAGTCTTATTGTTGTCTTGTTGTCATTATTATTGTTATTTGGATATTGGAAATTTCCAGATATGCAAACTTCCAGTTTTCTACTATATTTTGATTGTTATGAATATAAGACAAAACAATTAATAGTGGTATTTAACTGCTGGTGAAATCACAGACTACTTTGAGAATCTAATGAAAGCAGTGAACCCTTGTCCCAGAAAAATTGTGTGCATGATTTCAGGGGAATTCATTAATTCCCCACTGGGGTTTATCCATGTATCCTACTTTAGAAACTCTGACCTAGAAGATCAGGTTTGAGCAATGTGACAATCAAAGAACAATTTACGTGGGAGTGACATTTTATAATTTGTGTGTTTGTTGGGTAGGGGATTGTAGAATAGCAAACAGCACCCACATCTATCAGTCATGTATTCCTACACAGTCATCTGATAGTCTAAATAAAACCATGATGCAAGATATCAGAAACAGGAAATGGCTTACTTCAGTGAAACCGCCTTTCTTCCTAAGCATGATGGCCTGAGTGGTAGACATTTAAAAGTAAGAGGTGATAAGGACCAGCAAAAAGCACTGGGCAGGATATCTCGCAATTGCACTTGCCTCAAAAGCCTCAGGCAACTTTCCTTTGGGAAAACTCTCCATCTGTAATTTTCACTTCTAAGCTGTTATAATCACATTGTTGACATGATTGAAAACTGGCGTTTACAAGTAAAACTGAAGCAATTGGCATGGCTATCTTTGAATTTAATTACTCTGATTTTCAATGTTCTCTTAGATAAGTTAACTACATTCTTACAACTACTTATGGACTGTTTTGTTCTAAAAATATTTTTAAGCATTTATAATTGCCAGACTATGTGGTAGAGGCTAGTATTTTGAAGACCAATAATCACTGCCTCTACCTTTCTGCAATTCACATTCTAAATGTCTAAGAGACAAACATCTAATAATTTCAATGAAATGTCATCAGTCCATAGCATGGGCTGGGAGCCTGAAAGGGAATAACAGCTCAACTTGTGCTGCTAAGAAAGTCCTCTGTAGGCTATAGATGGCTAGTTAGAGGTTTAAGTTCTTCTTTAGATGAAAGTAGGATATTTACTTGCAGTATTGTTTCCACTTAATAGAGAAGTGAAGATACCAAGTATTGCTTAGCAAATTAATGAGCTATTTTTGGGAGGAAGTATTTTATTTTTGCATGTATTTTTGGGTATCCTTTTGGCTAGAATCCTTGTTTTCTGAGACAAGGTCTCACTCTATTGCCCAGGCTGTACTTCAGTGGTGCAATTTTTTACTTACTATAGTCTTAACTTCTTGGGCTCAAGTGATCCTCCTGCCTCAGCCCCCTGAGTAGTGTGTGTCACTCAATGCCCAGCTAATTTTTTGAAACAGTTTTTGTTGTTGTTGTTGTTGTTGTTGTTGTAGAGATGGGGGTCTCACTATGTTGCCTCGGCTGGTCTTGAACTTCTGGGCTCAAGTGATGGTCCTGCCTCAGCCTCCCAAAGTGCTAGGACTACAGGCATGAGCCATGGTGCCAGGCAGGGCAGTATCTTATGTTGAATAACTATTTAAATATGAAAATCCAGAATTACTGTACTAGGATTAGAATGATCAGATGTTCTGATCTGGGAGTCCAGCTGAACAACAAGGGATGGGGCAGCTGGGTGGGCAAAAGGAAAGAACACTATGGAAGTGAAAGACGACCCTGAGAAAGATACCAGGTAAGGCTGCACTACAGCTAGTGAGAACTAGTCATCGCTGAGTTAGGTCGCTTAGTGTTCAACATAAGGGGCCAAATGTTGCATCTTCAAAGACAGCTAAGAGGACAAGGCTTGAGTTCCATTGTGCCTGAAAGGGAAGTGAAGAAAGGATAAACTTCCACAAGAAATCAGACTTCTTAAATAATCAGGGAAAAGTAGAACTAAGAGCTACACTCACTTGGCCTCTTTCTTCCACGAATGTCTAAGTACCCATGAATCTAACATGACCTAGGAACCTGCCTGAATAGAGAGATTAAAATGAAGAAATTCATGATACTTTTTTTGTTTGTTTGTTTTTTGTTTTTTGGTTTTTTTGAGGCGGAGTCTCGCTCTGTCGCCCAGGCTGGAATGCAGTGGCTGGATCTCAGCTCACTGCAAGCTCCGCCTCCGGGTTTACGCCATTCTCCTGCCTCAGCCTCCCGAGTAGCTGGGACTACAGGCGCCCGCCACCTCGCCTGGCTAGTTTTTTTGTATTTGTAGTAGAGACGGGGTTTTACCGTGTTAGCCAGGATGTTCTCCATCTCCTGACCTCGTGATCCGCCCGTCTGGGCCTCCCAAAGTGCTGGGATTACTGGCTTGAGCCACCGCGCCCAGCCCGATACTTTTAAAGATTATCCATTCTTTTAAAGCAGTTTATACTTTTCCAAGTCTTCTTACATCCATTCACTAACTTAGCCTTCAGAAAAACTCTGTAAAGAAGGGCATACTACCATTTTATAGATGAGGGACACTGAGACTTAAAAATTAGGGTCCTTTCATTAGGCCAAACTTCATGTCTGTTTTATGTACATGAAATTTCCCCCTCGTGTAACTAAATGCTACAAAGTTTCAGACTCATCATATAGTAATTGTTAAACAATGGACCAAAAGAATGTATAGATGAAATACTTTTGAGAAAAGGGAAGAAAAATAAAGCTAGCCTCAAGCAGACTCCAAGCCACAAGGGCACTAGTAAATCAATCCTTCTCGTTTTGTTATGGATGCCTGTATGTCAGGGGCACTTATTTGACTTTCCCTTGTTTCATGGGACTTGATCCATTTCAAATAAAGGAACAGATGGAAAACTAATAGTGCAGTCACTGCAGATCACCAAGAGGCAAAGCATCTGGGGATCCCTGTGGACTTTCCACGGAGAAGCCATGGTCCTGCTGCAGTGAGTCAGAACTTCATGAGAGCCCCATGCAGACCTACTGGAATTCAGAACTGGAGGAGGCTGTGCTGCCTACCTGTATTTGGCTTCCTCTGTCCTAACAGGGAGGGTACCATTCTCTCCTGGCCCCTCCCCTGGTCCCTTTTGTTTCTTCTGTTCTGCATGGGAAACCATTTTCTTGTCACGGAAATGTTCCCCTTTGGAGTAAGCAGAAAGAGAATGAGTAGATAAAAGCAGTCGCTACTGTTTCCTCTTTGATGCCATCCATCCTTTGTATTAGTACCTCAATCACCTTATGTAACACTATCTTACCCAAGTATAACTATCTTCTAGCCTCACCCTGAGTTTGAAATGCTTTAGTCCTTCCCTCTCTTCCTCATTTCCTCCCTCCTTCCCTCATTCCTTCCCTTCCCCTCCCTTGCTTCCCTCCCTACCTTCCATTGAATATCTATTGATAATTGCCTAAATTCTAGGCACTTTGCTATCTAGTGGTAAATGATGTAGACTTAGTCCCTGATCTCAAGGAATTTATATTCTATTAAAAAATACAGACCTTGGGAGGCAGAGCAAGATGGCTGAATAGAAACCTCCACAGATCATCCTCCCTGCAGGAACACCAAATTTAACAACTATCTACACAGGAAAAGCACCTTCGTAGGAACCAAAAGTCAGGCGAGTGATCACAGTACCTGGTTTTCACTTCATATCACTGAAAGAGCCACTGACAAGGGTAGGAAAAACAGTCTTGCCACCCATTCCCCATCCCGCATATCTCATGGCATGAAGAATCTGTGAGCTTGGGGGAGGAAAAGTGCTGTGACTTTGGGACTTTGCATTGGAACTTGGTGCTTCCCTATCACAGTGGAAAACAATACCAGGCAGCAGTCAGCCAACACCCAGGGAGGAAGCACTTGGACCAGCCCTAGCTAGATGGGAATCATCTATCCCAGCAGTTGGCATGTGAGCTCCGACAAGCCCCACCACGGTGGACTAAAGTGGTTTGGGGCCTTCAATCAACTTAGCAGTCTAAGCTGCAAGAACTGCAACTCCTAGGCAAGTCCTAGTGCTGTGCTGGGCTAAGAGCCCATTCACTTGGTGGGCATGTGACCTAGTAAGATACCAGCTGGGGTGGCTAAGGGAGTGCTTGCACCATTCCTCCCCCAAGCCCAGGCAGCACAGTTTGCAGTTCCAAAAGTGACCCCTTCCATCTGCTTGAGGAGAGAAGATGGAAGAGTAAAGAGGACTTTGTCTTGCAACTTGGATACCAACTCAGCTACAGTCAGATAGGGCACCACACAAAGTTGGAAGGACCCCATTGCAGGCTGTGGCTCTTGAACAAGATTTCTAGATAAAACCTGGGCCAAAACTCGCTGCCTTGAAGGGAAGAACCCAATTCTGGCAGGATTCATCAGCTGCTGGCTTAAGAGCTCTTGGCCCTGAATAATCAGCAGTGGCAGCCAGGTGGTACATGCTATGGGCCTTGGGTGAGAATCTGAGACATGCTGGCTCCAAGTGTGACCTAGCATATTCCCAACTGTGGTGGTCATGAAGAAAGATTCTTTCTGCTTGAGAAAAACAGAGGAAGAGTAAAGGGGACTTTGTCTTGCATCTTAGGTACCAGTTTGGCCACAGGGGCTAGAGCACCAAGTGGGCCCTTGGGGTTCCCATTCCAGGTCTTGGCTCATGAATGGCATTTATGGACCTGATCTGGGCTAGAGGGGGGCCCACTGCTCTGAAGGGAGAATCCTGGGGCTGGAAGCATTCATTACAAGCTGACTGAAGAGTCCATGGACCTTAAGTGAGCACTGGTGGTACTTTGGCAGTATTCCCCATGGCCCCTTGGAGGTGGTAGCCATGAGGAGAGGCTACTCTGCCTGTGGAAAGCAGAGGGTAGAGCGGGAAGGACTTTTTATTGTGCTTTGGGTACCAGCTCAGATGCAGCAGAATAGAGTACCAGGTAGCTTTCTAAGGTTCCTGACTCCAGAACCTGGCTCCTGAATGCCATCTCTGAACCCATCCAGGGCCCAGAGGAACTCTCCACCCTGAAGGGAACTCTTTACCCTGAAGGGTGGCTGGTTCTGCCACTTGCTGATTATAGAGTTCTAGGGCCTTGAGAAAACATAGGTAGTAGCCAAGTAGTGGTTATAGCAGGCCTTGGGTGAGACCTAGTGCTGTGCTGGCTTCAGGTCTGACCCAGTGCAGTTCCGGTGGTAGTGACCACAGGGGTGCATGTGTCACTCCTTCCCCATCTCCAGGTGGCTCAGCACAGAGAGACTGTGTGTGGGAGAAAGTACGGCAAGAGAGTAAGAGTCTCTACCTAGTAATCCAGATAATTGTTCTGGGTCTTATCCAAAATCACCAAGGTGGTGCCTCTATGAGTCTATAAGAGCCATAGCATTACTGGGCTTGGGGTGCCCCCTAATGCAGATATGGCTGCAGTGACCAAAAAATTAGATCCCAACATCCAAGTCCCTTCAAATACCTGCAGAGCTCTCCCAAGAAGGATGGGTACAAACAAACCCAGACTGCAATGACTACAATAAATACTTAACTCATCAATGCTCTGCAGACACTGATGAACATCTATAAACATCAAGACCATCTAAAAACATGACCTCATCAAATGAATAACATAAGGAACCAGGGACCAAACCCAGAGAAATAGAGTTATATAACCTTTCAGAGAGAAAATGCAAAATAGGTGATTGGGGGAAACTCGAAATTCAAGATAATACAGTGAAGAAATTCAGAATCCTGTCGGATAAATTTAATAAAGAGATTCAAATAATTAAAAAGAATTAAGCAGAAATCCTGGAGATGAAAACATGCAATTGACATACTAAAGAATGCACCACAGTCTCTTAATAGGAGAAGTGATCAAGCAGAATGAAGAATTAATGAACTTGAAGACAGTGTATTTGAAAATAGAGGAGACACGGCCGGGCGCGGTGGCTCAAGCCTGTAATCCCAGCACTTTGGGAGGCCGAGACGGGCGGATCACAAGGTCAGGAGATCGAGACCATCCTGGTTAACACGGTGAAACCCCGTCTCTACTAAAAAATTCAAAAAACTAGCCGGGCGAGGTGGCAGGCGCCTGTAGTCCCAGCTACTCGGGAGGCTGAGCCAGGAGAATGGCGTAAACCCTGGGAGGCGGAGCTTGCAGTGAGCTGAGATCTGGCCACTGCACTCCAGCCTGGGCAACAGAGCTAGACTCTGTCTCCAAAAAAAAAAAAAAAAAAAAAAAAAGAAAATAGAGGAGACAAAAGAAAAAAGAATGAAAAAGGAATAAAGCATGCCTGTAAGATCCAGAAAATAGCCTCAAAGGGGCAAACCTAAGAGTTATTAGCCTTAATGAGGATGTAGAGACAGATAGGGATGGAAAGTTTATTCAAAGTGGTAATAACAGAGAACTTCCCTAACCTAGACAAATATATCCATATTTAAGTACCACAAGGTTATAGAACACCAAACAGACTGAATCCAAAGAAGACTGCCTCAAGACATTTAACAATCAAACTCTCAAAGGTAAAGGAAAAAGAAAGAATCCTAAAGGCAGCAAGAGAAAATAAACAAATAACATAGAATGGAGCTCCAGTAAATCTAGCAGCTGACTTTTCAATGGAAATCTTATAGGCCAGGAGAGAGTGGCATTACATATTTAAAGTACTGAAAGAAAAAAAACTTTTATCCTTGAATAGTATATCTGGCAAAAATTGCTTTAAGCACAAAGGAGAAATAAAGACCTTCCCAGACAAACAAAAGCTGAGGGATTCCTTTAACACCAGACCTGTCCTACAAGAAATGCTAAGGGGAATTCTTCAATCTGAAAGAAAAGGATGTTAGTGAGCAATAAGAAATCATCTGAAGTTTCAAAAATTACTGGTAATAGTAAGCGCCGAGAAAAACACAGTATAACACTGTCATGGTGGTATGCAAACTTAAGTAGAAAGACTAAATGATGAACCAATCAAAAATAATAACTATGACAACTTTTCAAGAAATAGCCAGTATGATAAAACATTAAAAAAACAACAAAAAGTTAAAAAGCAGGGGGCAAGTTGAAGTGTAGAGTTTTTGTTAGTTTTCTTTTTGCATATTTGTTTATGCAATCAGTGTTAGGTTGTCATCAGTTTAAAATAATGGGGTATAAGACAGTATTTGCAAGCCTTATGGTAACCTCAAATTGAAAACATACAACAGATACATAAAGTATAAAAAGGAAGAGATTAAAACATACCACCAGAGAAAAATTATCACTAAAAGGAAGACAGGAAGGAATGACAGAAAAAAAAAGAAGACCACAAAACAACCACAAAACTAATAACAAAATGGCAGGAGTAAATCCTTACTTATCAATAATAACATTGAATGCAAATGGTCTAAATTCTCCAATCAAGAGACACAGAGCGGCTGAATGGATAAACAATAAGACTCAACTATCTCTTGTCTACAAGAAACACACTTCACCTATAATGACTCATATAGACTGAAAACAAGGGATGGAAAAAGACATTCTATGCTAATGGAAACCAAAAAAGGGCAGGAGTAGCTATATTTCTACCAGACAAAATAAATTTCAAGACAAAAACTGTAAGAAGAGACAAAGAGGGCTCATTATATAATTATAAAAGGGTAAATTCAGCAAGAGGATATAACCTTTGTAAATATATGTACACCCAACACCGGCGCATGCAGAGATACAAAGAAAATATTATTAGAGCTTAAGAGAGAGATAGAACTCAATACAGTAATAGCTGGTGACCCTACTTTCAGGATTGGACAAATCATCCAGACATAAAATCAACAAAGAAACAATGGACTTAATCTGGACTACAGGCCAAATGGACCTAATTGATATCTACAGAACATTTTATTCAACAGTTGCAGCATATACATTCTCCTTAGCACGTGGATCATCCTTGAGAATAGATCATATGTTAGCACAAAACAAATTTTTAAAAATTCCAAAAAATTGAAATGGTATCAAGTAATTCTCTGACCAGAATGGAATAAAACTAGAAATCAGTAACAAGAGGAATTTTGGAAATTCAACAAACACATGGAAATTAAACAGTATGCTCCTGAATGACCAATGGGTCAATGAAGAAATTAAGAAAATTAAAAAATTTCTTGAAACAAATCATATCAGAAACAAAACATACCAAATCCTATGGGATATAGCAAAAGCAGCACTAAGAGGGAATTTATAGCTATAAACACTACGTCAAAAAAAAAAAAAATAAAAAAGACAACCTTCAAATAAATAACCTAAGAATGCATCTTAAAGAACTAGAAAAGTGAGAGCAAACCAAACCCAAAATTAGTAGCATGAAAGAGCAGAAATAAATGAAACTGAAATGAAGACAATACAAATGATCAATTAAAAGTTGTTTCTTTTCTTTAAAGTTAGTTTTTTGAATAAACAAAATTGACAAACCTTTAGCCAGACTATGGAAAAAGAGAGAAGACCTAAATAAATAAAATCAAAGATGAAAATGAAGACATTACAGCTGATACTACAGAAACTCAAAGGATCTGTATTTGTCTGTTTTCATGCTGCTGATAAAGACATAACAAGACTGGGTAATTTATAAAGGAAAAGAGGTTTAATGCACTCACAGTTACACGTGGCTGGAGAGACTCACAATCATGGCAGAAGGCGATAGGCATCTCTTACATGGTAGCAGGCAAGGGAGAATGAGACAGCCAAGCAAAAAGGGAAACCTCTTATAAAATCATCAGATCTTGTAAGACTTACTCATTACCACGAGAAAAGTATGGGGAAAACACCCCTGTGATTTAATTATCTCCTACTGGGTCCCTCACACAACATGTGTGAATTATGGGAGCTACAATTCAAGATGAGATTTGGGTGGGAAAACATCCAAAACATATGATGATCACTAGAGACTACTATGGGCAAGTATATGCCAGTAAATTGGAAAACCTAGAAGAAACGTATAAATTCCTATATAAATAAAATGTACCAAGATTGAACCATGCGGAAATCCAAAACCTGAACTCACCAATAACAGCTAATGAGATTAAAGCTGTAATAAAATCTCCCAGCAAAGAAAAGTCCAAGACCTGATGCCTTCACTGCTGATTTTTACCAAACATTTAAAGAAGAACTAATGCCAATCCTGCTCAAACTATTCCAAAAAACAAAGAAGGAGGGAATACTTCAGAACTCACTCCACAAGGCCAGTATTACCGTGATACCAAAACCAGACAAAGACACAGGAAAAAAGAAGACTACAAGCCAATATTCCTAAATCCTCAACAAAATACCAGCAAACCAAATTCAAGACCACATTAAAAACATCATTCATCATGACCAAGTGAAACTTATCCCAGGGGTGCAAGGATGGTTTAACCTACACAGATCAATCAATGTGATATATTATATCCACAGAATGAAGGACAAAAACCACATGATCCTTTCAATGGATGCTGAAAAAGCATTTGATAAAATTCAATATCCCTTCATAAAAAATCCCTCAAGAAACAGATTATAGCAAGAATATACCTCAACATAACAAAAGCCATATGTGGCAGACCCACAGTTAGTATCATGCTGAATGGGGAAAAACTGAAAGTGGTTTCTCTAAGATCTGTAACATTACAAAGATTCTCAGTGTCACTCTGTTATTTAACGTAGTACTGGAAGTCCTAGCTAGAGCAATCGGATAAAAGAAAGAAGCAAAGGGCATCCAAATTGGAAAGGAAGAAGTCAAATTATCCTTGTTTACAAATGACATGATCTTATATTTGGAAAACCCTTAAGACTCCACCAAAAACGTATTAGAACTGACAAATTCAGTGAAGTTGCAGAATACAAAATCGATATAAAAAATCAGTGGCATATCTATATGCCAACAGTGAACAATCTGAAAAAGAAATTTAAAAAGTAATCCCATTTACAACAGCTAAAAAGAAAATTAAATAGCTAGGAATTAAAAGAAGTAAATGGTCTTTACAATGAAAACTTTAAAACCTTGATGAAAGAAATTGAAGAGGACACACAAAAAATAGAAATATTCCATGTTCATAAATTGGAAGAATCAATATTGTTACAATGTCCATACTACTGAAAGTAATCTACCAATTCAACGCAATCTCCATTGAAATATCAATGACATTCTTCACCGAAATAGAAAAAACAATTCTAAAATTTATATGGACCCACAAAAGACCCAAAATAGCCAAAAGTATCCTGAGGAAAAATAAAACTGGAGGGATCACATTACCTGACTTCAAAATATACTACAGTGCTACAGTAGCCAAAACAGCATGGTACTGGCATAAAAACAGACACACAGACCAACGGAACAACAGAGAACCCAGAAACAAATCCATACACCTACAAAGAACTCATTTTCAACAAAGGTGCCAAGAACATACACTGGGGAAAAGACAGTTTCTTCAATAATAACTCATGCTGGGAAAACTAGATATCCATGTGCAGAAGAATGAAACTAGACTCCATCACTTGTCATATACAAAAATCAAAGTGGATTAAATAATTAAATCCCAGACCTCAAATTATGAAACTACTACAAGGAAACATCAAGGGCACTCTCCAGGACATTGATTTGGGCAAAAATTTCTTGAGTAATACTCCACAAGCACAGGCAACCAAAGTAAAAACGGATAAATGGGATCACATCAAGTTAAAAAGTTCTGCACAGCAAAGGAAACAATCAACAAAGTGAAGACACAACCCACAGAATGGGAGAAAATATTTGTAAACTATACATCTGACAAGGGATTAGTAAGCCGAATATATAAGGAGCTCAAACAACTCTATAGTAAAAATTTTAATATAATAATTCAATTTAAAAATGGGCAAAATATTTGAATAGACATTTCTCAAAAAAAGACAGACAAATGGCAAACAGGTATATGAAATGGTGCTTGACATCATTGATCAGCAGAGAAATCCAAATCAAAACTACAATGAAATATAATAACATCTCACCCCAGTTAAAAGAAAGGGAATAACAAATGCTGGTGAGGACATGGAGAAAAGGGAAGTCTTGTACACCATTGGTGGGAATATAAATTAGTACAATCACAATGCAGAGCAGTTTGGTGGTTCCTCACAAAACTAAAAAGAGAGCTACCATATGATCCAGCACTCCCTAGCAGCATATACCCATATACTGCTAGGTATATGCCCTAAAGAAAGGAAATTGATATATCAAAAAATATCTGTACTCCCATATTTATTGCAGCACTATGTACAACAACCAGGATTTGTAAGCAACCTGTGTTCATCAACAGATGAATGGATAAAGAAAATGTGATACATATACACAATGAAGTACTATTCAGCCATAAAAAAGAATGAGATCCTGTCTTTTGCAACAACACGGATAGAAATGAAGATCATTATGTTAAGTGAAATAAGTCAGGCACAGAAAGACAAACACATGTTGTCACTTGACTGTGGGAGCTAAAAATTAAAACAATTGAACTCATGGAGCTAGAGAGTAAAATAATGGTTACCAGAAGCTCAGAAGGTAGCGGGGGAGTGGAAGGAAAGTGGGGATGGCTAATGGGTACAAAAACATTAGAAAGAATGAATAAGATGCGGTATTTGATAACACAGCAAGTGACTACAGTCAATAATAACTTAATTGTACATCTTAAAATAACTAAAAGAGTATAATTGGATTGTTTGTAGTAACAAAGGATAAGTGCTTAAGGTGATGGATACCCCATTTACCATGATGTGATTATTATGCATTGCATGGCTGTATCAAAACATCTCACATACCCCATAAATATATATACCTACTATATACCCACAAAAATTAAAAACTAAAAAAAAGAAATACCAACTTAAAGAAATAGAAAATTATAACAATATGGTTAGTTATGATTATTTAGAAAAACAAAGGGTTAATCTGGGGCTAAGTTGGGACAGTCACTTGAAAAATATTTGCAAATGGTTCATTATGCCCTAACAAACCAGCCCTATTTGCCTCGCCTCTGGCAAGTCACTAAATCCTTGTGTGACCTAATCTCTGAACTGCAAAATGAGAGAACTGAGTATTTGGCTTAAAAAAATTACCATATTTTATTGATTTTAAGGTGCCAGCAATTGTAAGGCACACTGTTACTTTATTTGCTGCTAAGAAAGAATATGGCTGGGTGTGTGGCTCACGCCTATAATCCTAGTACTTTGGGAGGCTGAGGTAGGAGGACTGCTTGAGCTCAGAGTTTGAGACCACTCTGGGCAACTTGGCGAAACTCTGTCTCTACAAAAACATTTAAAAATTACCCAGGCATGGTGGTGTGCTCCTGTAGTCCCAGTTACCTGGTGGGAGATGGCGGGGAGCTGAGGTGAGAGGATTGCTTGAGCCTGGGAGGTTGAGGCTGCAGTGAGCCATGATTGCACTACAGCATTCCAGCCTGGGTCAGAGCAAAACCCTGTCTCAAACAAAACAAAACAAAACAAAACAAAACTGCAAAACAAAATGCTGTCAAGCAAACTACAACATAATGCTTATCACTAAGATTGTTAAGTATTATACTTATTAAATAATGCAAAGGGCATGCATGAAAAGAAAAATATCAGTGAAATAAATCAGTCAAGGTACTCCTACAACTTTTCCACATTCACCCTCTGAACCAGTGTCATTGATGTCCATATTTTCTATATGATATTGTCCTCATCACTAGTCCTTTGGGCCACCAAGAGCACTGTGATGCTGCATTTTTTACAGTGCTCTGTTACTGTCCCTTGGATTTTCTTTCAAGCTGCTGAGGCTTATTTGGCAAGTTTCAATTTTTTTGAAAAATTACTTTATGAAGCCTGAAGAAATATTGAGTATAATTAAACCATAATCTAGGGTTAGATACAACTTAATAATAGTTCAATTCCAAAAGAAAAGTTATTGCAGGTGAGACCATAACATTTCCCAACACGATTTTAAGACACTGTGCTGATTTCTCAAAATAACTCTGAGGAACCCATATTTACAGTAGAAGGAGTTTTTATGAAAAATCTGGCATTAGGTATCTTTGTTGCATGATTGTATATATATGTACGTATAATACAACGTTAGATGCACCATCGCCCCCCACCCCCTGGTGTATAGTTGAAAAATCCACATGTAACTTTTCACTACCCCAAAACTTAACTATTAATAGCCTACTGTTGACTGGAAGCTTTACTGACAACATAAACACATATCGTGTATGTTATATGTATGATATACTATATTCTTATAACAAAAAGAATGTTAAGAAGATCACAAGGAAGAAAACATATTTACTATTTATTAAGTGGAAGAGGATCATCATAAAGGTCTTCATTCTTGTCTTCCTCACGTTAGGTAGGCTGAGAAGGAGGAAGAGGGGGTTGGACTTGCTATCTCAGGGGTGGCACAGGTGGTAGAAAATGTGTTTATGTAGACCTGTGCAGTTCAAACCTGTGTTGTTCAAGGGTCAACTGCATATACTGTGTGTATGTGTTTGTGTATATATATATATATATATATACACACACACACACATATAATCCAACATATGAGCTGTATACATACACACACACACACACACATAATCCAACATCATAAGAACTAGAAAACAGAAATTGTGTTCCTTAACATCAGTATTAGAGTGTAGAGTTTGAGGCTTGGATTTAGAAATGCTTTTCAATATGTAGGGTTTGGAAAAGGAGCAAACATCTTGTTTTCAAAACCTGAAGTTTTTCTCAGGACTTATGGCCATAACTGCCACAGAGGAAAAAAGGGAAGCTTTTCCCACTGTAATTGTTCATCTGTGTCAGAAAGTCCCATATTCTGTGTAGATCTTGTAAATATTTTGCTAGATTTATGGCAAAGAGAGACATTGATGCTGCAACTGAAGCAAAACAGAAACTTGAAAAAGAAACCGAAGAAAGGATGGAGAAGGAAATCCAATGGGAGACAAGTTTATTTCATGAAGATGGAAGATGTTGCATTTATGATGAACCATTACTGAATTATCTTGGTGCTGCCAAGCATTGGTTTAGGAATTTCTATTTATTTGATTTTTTTATGTTACTGCAAATGGTACTGCTTTTTAAATTTCTAATTCTTCATTGTATAGAATTAAATACTATTGATTTTTAATTGTAAAAAAAAAAAAAAGTCTCATATCCCTGAGACAGGAACCATTGCAATAAGAAGGGAATGAACAGGTTCTCCCAAAGGGAGAATGTTTGTTGCTTATTATGCTTACTGCCCTGGCTATCAGGTGTAAACTTCGCATTTCCTAGCCCAATGCTTGGCAGCACCAACATAATTCAGTAATGGTTCATCATAAACCCAACATCTTCCATCTTCATGAAATAAGCTTGTCTCCAATTGAATTTCCTTATCCTTCCTTTCTTGGGTTTCTTCTCTTTGTCTTTTCCAAGTTTGTGTTTTTGCTTCAGTTGCCGCATCAATGTCTCTGATTTTTTTTTTTTTTTAAATACTTCAAGTTCTAGGGTACACGTGCACAACGTGCAGTTTTGTTACATATGTGTACATGTGCCATGTTTGTGCGCTGCACCCATTAACTCATCATTTACATTAGGCATTTCTCCTAACGATATTCCTCCCCCCTCCACCCCACAACAGGCCCTGGTGTGTGATGTTCCCCACCCTGTGTCCAAGTGTTCTTATTCTTCAATTCCCACCTATGAGTGAGAACATGCAGTGTTTGGTTTTCAGTCCTTGCGATAGTTTGCTCAGAATGATGGTTTCCAGCTTCATCCATGTCCCTACAAAGGACATGTACTCATCCTTTTTTATGGTTGCATAGTATTCCATGGTGTATATGTGCCACATTTTCTTAATCCAGTCTATTATTGATGGATATTTGGGTTGGTTCCAAGTCTTTGCTATTGTGAATAGTGGTGCCATAAACATACGTGTGCATGTGTCTTTATAGCAGCATGATTTATAACCCTTTGGGTACATACCCAGTAATGGGATGGCTGGGTCAAATGGTATTTCTAGTTCTAGATCCTTGAGAAATCGCCACACTGTCTTCCACAATGGTTAAACTAGTTTACAGTCCCATCAACAGTGTAAAAGTGTTCCTATTTCTCCACATCCTCTCCAGCACCTGTTGTTTCCTGACTTTTTAATGATCGCCATTCTAACTGGTGTGAGATGGTATCTCATTGTGGTTTTGATTTGCATTTCTCTGATTACCAGTGATGATGAGAATTTTTTCATGTGCCTGTTGGTTGCATAAATGTCTTCTTTTGAGAAGTGTCTGTTCATATCCTTCACCCACTTTTTGATGGGATTGTTTGATTTTTTCTTGTAAATTTGTTTAAGTTCTTTGTAGATTCTGGATATTCGCCCTTTGTCAGATGGGTAGATTGCAAAAATTTTCTCCCATTCTGTAGGTTGCCTGTTCACTCTAATGGTAGTTTCTTTTGCTGTGCAGAAGCTTTTTAGTTTAATTAGATCCTATTTGTCTATTTTGGTTTTTATTGTCGTTGCTTTTGGTGTTTTAGTCATGAAGTCCTTGCCCATGCCTATGTCCTGAATGGTATTGCCTAGGTTTTCTTCTAGGGTTTTTATGGTTTTAGGTCTAACATTTAAGTCTTTAATCCATCTTGAATTAATTTTTGTACAAGGTGTAAGGAAGGGATCCAGTTTCAGCTTTCTACTTATGGCTAGCCAGTTTTCCCAGCACCATTTATTAAATAGGAATCCTTTCCCCATTTCTTGTTTTTGTCAGGTTTGTCAAAGATCAGATGGTTGTAGATGTGTGGTATTATTTCTGAGGGCTCTGTTCTGTTCCATTGGTCTATATCTCTGTTTTGGTACCAGTACCATGCTGTTTTGGTTACTGTAGCCTTGTAGTATAGTTTCAAGTCAGGTAGCATGATGCCTCCAGCTTTGTTCTTTTGGCTTAGGATTGTCTTGGCAAATAATGTGGACTCTTTTTTGGTTCCATATGAACTTTAAAGTAGTTTTTTCCAATTCTGTGAAGAAAGTCATTGGTAGCTTGATGGGGATGGCATTGAATATAAATTACCTTGGGCAGTATGGCCATTTTCATGATATTGATTCTTCCTATCCATGAGCATGGAATGTTCTTCCATTTGTTTGTATCCTCTTTTAGTTCGTTGAGCAGTGGCTTGTAGTTATCCTTGAAGAGGTCCTTCACATCCCTTGTAAGTTGGATTCCTAGGTATTTTATTCTCTTTGAAGAATTGTGAATGGGAGTTCACTCATGATTTGGCTCTCTGTCTGTTATTGGTGTAGAGGAATGCTTGTAACTTTTGCACATTGATTTTGTATGCTGAGACTTTGCTGAAGTTGCTTATCAGCTTAAGGAGATTTTGGGCTGAGACAGTGGGGTTTTCTAAATATACAGTTATATCATCTGCATACAGGGACAATCTGACTTCCTCTTTTCCTAACTGATACCCTTTATTTCTTTCTCCTGCCTGATTGCCCTGACCAGAACTTCCAACACTATGTTGAATAGGAGTGGTGAGAGAGGGCATCCCTCTCTTGTGCCAGTTTTCAAAGGGAATGCTTCCAGTTTTTGCTCATTCAGTATGATACTGGCCATGGGTTTGTCATAAATAGCTCTTATTATTTTGAGATATGTCCCATCAATATCTAGTTTCTTGAGAGTTTTTAGCATGAAGGGCTGTTGAATTTGTCAAAGGCCTTTTCTGCATCTATTGAGAGAATCATGTGTTTTTGTCTTTAGTTCTGTTTATATGATGGACTGTGTTTATTGATTTGCATATGTTGAACCAGCCTTGCATCCCAGGGATGAAACCGACTTGATTATGGTGGATAAGCTTTTTGATGTGCTGCTGGATTCGGTTTGCCAGTATTTTATTGAGGATCTTTGCATCGATGTTCATCAGGGATATTGGTCTAAAATTCTCTTTGTTTGTTGTGTTCTCTGCCAGGCTTTGGTATCAGGATGATGCTGACCTCATAAAATGAGTTAGGGAGGATTTCCTCTTTTTCTATTGATGGAATAGTTTCAGAAGGAATGGTACTAGCTCCTTTTTGTACCTCTGGTAGAATTTGGCTGGGAATCCATCTGGTCCTTGACTTTTTTTGGTTGGTAGGCTATTAATTATTGCCTCAGTTTCAGAGCCTGTTATTGGTTTATTCAGGGATTCAACTTCCTCCTAGTTTAGTGTTGGGAGGGTGTATGTGTCCAGGAATTTATTCATTTCTTCTAGATTTTCTAGTTTATTTGTGTAGAGATGCTTATAGTATTCTCTGATGGTAGTTTGTATTTCTGTGGGATCGGTGGTGATATCCCCTTTATCATTTTTTATTGCATCTATTTGATTCTTCTTTCTTTTCTTTATTAGTCTTGCTAGCTGTCTATCAATTAAAACCAGCTCCTGGATTCATTGATTTTTTGAAGGGTTTTTTTGTGTCTCTATCTCCTTCATTTCTGCTCTGATCTTGGTTATTTCTTGCCGTTTGCTAGCTTTTGAATGTGCTTGCTCTTGCCTCTCTGGTTCTTTTAATTGTGATGTTAGGGTGTCAATTTTAGATATTTCCTGCTTTCTCTTGTGGGCATTTAATGCGATAAATTTCCCTCTACACACTGCTTTAAATGTGTCCCAGAGATTCTGGTATGTTGTGTCTTTGTTCTCACTGATTTCAAAGAACATCTTTATTTCTGCCTTCATTATTTACCCCATAGTCATCCAAAATTGACCACATAGTTGAAAGTAAAGCACTCTTCAGCAAATATAAAAGAACAGAAATTATAACAAACTGTCTCTCAGACCACAGTCCAATCAAATTAGAACCCAGGATTAAGAAACTCACTCAAAACTGCACAACTACATGGCAACTGAATGTCTCTGATTCTTAAGTTGAAAGTGACATCCTTCTAAAGGCAGTGGGATTCATATTTTTTCTGATCTTTCAACTTCCTATCTTCTTGATTATAGACATCTTCTTGGTATCTAAAAAGACTGCATTTTCCCCTGTTGCATATTTTGCATACATTACACCATTCCATTCCCCTTGAATTGAGCAAAAGGCTTCTCATCATTTGGAGAAAAAAAATCACAGTGGTAATTCTGTGCTTCCTGTCCCCAGAGAAAGGTTCAGTGTGGAAGATGATATTTGCATTATCACCACTTTTGGAATAATTAATATTGCTTCTCCTCCTAGTTCCATTCAGAGCACTGTGAGGATAGACCATCCTTAAACACTGGGGAATGTGAGGATGTAATGTTTCTCACAATTTAAACACAAGACACAGGGCTTGTGGCCCCACCCTATGTTGTTTATCCCAATTGACATCCTAAGGAATTTTGATTAGGTCCAGATATCAGCAATGAATTGAATCTTTTTGATAAACACTCAGCATAAAAGGCTGAAGTAGGTAGATGATGGGAAATCTGTTCAGCCACAAATTTTACATTGTTTTTGGAAACCCAGGGAACTGGTCCTTCTAAAACTAGCCCTTTGTTCTCTTTGGTATCATTTGGTAATGTCCAGTGACACTGAAAGATCTTGCTAAAATGGCTTTTTGGTAATCGATTCTTTCCTCCTTGCATGAAAGGCTGAGAGGTACCATTTCATGTTCTGAACCATTCAATCCCTGGTCACCAATGCTCGCAAAAAGGTTGGATATGCAAAAAACGTCTACATATGCTTCTAAAAGAGATCCTCTTTCAAGAAAAAAAAATGTTGGAAGAACTACTTTAGAAAGATCCATACTAACCCTAACCTATGACTAGAGGTATGTGATAATGCTCTTATGCTCCTCCACGGACCCTGCCTCCTCCTCGTCAGCTCTCTCATGAGGTGAATCAAATGAGTCAGTATCACTTGTTCCATTGGATGTGAAAGAATTAAGTGATTCTGTGCTATCTGGGCACTTTAGTCTGTTTTCTGCACTGCCATGTGTCAAGACTGAGGCAGATTCAGAAGAATCTATTAAGTGCTTTGGAATTGAGCCATGTTGATGACATTCATCAGCATTGTAGAATTCGTCTTCACTGCTGGAATAAGAGAACTCTGGGACTGTATTTAGAGAAGCCATTGACATGGCTTGGAGAAGTTGACTGCTACTAGGTGGTGAATGGTCACTGCCTCTACTATTTGGTGTTGGACTCTAATGGTGTCCCAAGGTAACTAGTACAGGTCCAACTGGTCAGGAAGATGAACTCTGCTCTGTCTTATGCAGCTGAGTAGGTTCCGGAGGTGAGACAGTCTGAGAAGGCATTGTGCTGATCATGGGTTCCAAGGGACTAGGTTGATACATTGCATCTACAAGATTAATAGTACTTATAATTCTACCTGTGTGCTTCTCAGCATTATTCTGGTCTTTAGCAATCTGCATCAACACAGTGCAGTGTTTAAGTGATTCTACCATGCTATTTGCTTCTCTTTAAGAGTTTCAATTTTCTTTCTCTGTTTATTATCTTTGCAGTTTTGAAGCTTGTGATCAAAAAACTTTAATTGTTCTATCAAGATTTGTAGGTAAGCATCAGCCTCTGGCGCGGTGGTTCATGCCTGTAATCCCAGCACTTTGGGAGTCCGAGGTGGTTGGATCACGAGGTCAGGAGTTCAAGACCAGCCTGGCCAAGGTGGTGAAACCCTGTCTCTACTAAAAATACAAAAATTAGCTGGATGTGGTGGCAGGCACCTGTAATCCCAGCTACTGGGGAGGCTGAGGCAGGAGAATTGCTTGAACCCAGGGGATGGAGGTTGCAGTGAGCTGAGATTGCACCACTGCACTCCAGCCTGGGTAACAAAGTGAGACTCCATATGAAAAAAAAAAAAAAAAGTAAGTTTCCTGTCAAAGTTTTGGACACTAGGAACAAATCCTGAATCCAAATCTCTGGAGGTGACAGGAAGGAGGCAAGGAAAGCGTGACATCTGAGCCCATAACCTGGCCTTGGGCGGGCACCAGGGACTGTGAGACTCAGGGGCGGAGGTTGGCCCTCTCCCAGACCCTCAGGTTATACTCACCCCACAAATGTCGAGCAAGAAAGTCATTTGCAAGACCCCCACACTCTGTGCCTCCAGGAGAGGGGTGCTTCTGAGCACCCCTTTTCCTTCCCCACTTGATTGAATCCTCATTTGGCAAGTTTTGATACTTTTGCTTCTTGAACTTATGGAAAAGTGTCAAGAGAACATTTTAGACAACAGTATATATTCCCTCCTCAGGTTTATTTCAGGTTTTATTCGTTTTCAGGTTTTATTCGTTTTCAGGTTTATTTCCTGAAACTTCAAGGAGTTATATTTATCCAATGATATCACCAGGAACTGCAACCAAGTAAGTGCATGCACAAGCAATAATAATAATATTATGATTATCACTTGTCTAAGAGCAACTATAAAATGCATCCCAGTTTCACGGTTGTTAAAATGTGTATGTTGGGGGGTAGTTTGTAGGCAATGTATGCATGTATGCATGTATGTATGTATGTATGTATGTATGTATGTATGTATTAGAGACAGGGTCTTACTCTGTCACCCAGCCTGGAGTGCACTGGTATGATCTAGCTCACTGCAACCTTGAATTCCTGGACTCAAGTGATCCTCCAACCTCAGCCTCCTGAGTAGCTGGGATTGCAGGTGCATGCCACTACCCCTGGCTAATTTTTAAATTTTTTGTACAGATAGAGTCTTGTTATTTGCTCAGGCCAGTCTCAAACTCCTGGCCTCAAGTGATCCTCCTGACTCAGCCTCTGAAAGTGCTAGGATTAGAGGCATGAGCCACCACACCGGGCCTCAACTGAAATTCTTCCAGGGAAGATAAAAGACCAAACGGGCATATCTCTAAGTCCTAGGTCCCATCTTCAGCTACACTAGTCAGTTTTTCCCTCTTATTCCTCCACATAAGATTTTGAAAAGAGGTTTCTACTGCTAAAAAAACAAGTGTGAACCCCTGTCAGGTGGGAGGTATGGCCATTTCCAGCTTTAGCATTCTGTACATCTCTAATAATGCTGCACAGGCTAAGTGACTGAGTCTTTAATTTCTGGGACCTTAACTGGCACAGGTTTATTCCAAAGTCTTGGGAGGCATCCTAGCAATGTATTCACAGCATCATACGGTTTTGTCAAATTCGAAAAATTATATTTTTGTATTTTTTTTCTTAAAGAACCCCCTCCCCTCAAATTGTATAAACTTGAGGTGGCACAAAACCTAGATCTTTCTTTGATCATACAATTGTATATCCAGAGAGCACTTAAGTTGGCCAGAAGAGTCACATACATTTGATTCTCACAGAAACCCAGGATCCTACAAATGAAAAATCTGAAGCTTTCAAGGTTAGACAACTTGCCTGAGGACAGGTATCAAACAAATCCTTTTGTGAGGACTTAAAACTCTAACTTCAGTTCTCACTCCACATTCAGTCTTCTTTCTACACTATCACTTTAGTTAACATGGGTTGTGTTGGCTTGACCAGGTTGCCAAAGTGACTCTTATCAAAAAAGAGTTCTGAATTCTAATTAAAAGTTCTAAGACTATTTTTCTTTTATTTTGAATGCAAACATGAAACTGTAAAATCAATTGTAGCTCAAGTAGCCTGTGAAAGTCACTTTCACACAATGTGTAAAAGAATATTTACTGATTTGTATTGAGTAAACGACCTGCCAAACCCTCACTTGGGAGGCCACACCAGTTCCAGAGAATAACAACTTTGTGTTAAAATTCCAGAGAAATATGCCTGCTGAGTATCTTTTTATTGTGTTTAATCTTTGTTAAGCTCAGTGATACATGCACATATAAGAACATATTTTTCTCATATCTGAAATCTGGATACATATTTCCTGAAAATGTATTACTACTCCTTTATTTTTTTTCATTGCATATTTTCCTTTCACAGATTCATCATGTAGTCTGAATATAATACCCACTCTTGTTATCAAGCACAAACAGAAAAGAGGACAGTTTCCCTTTAAAAGCACAATGCCCTATTGATGCCTTTAAAAGTCATTAAAGAATATCTCACAAAGCCCATGAGAGCATTACAATAATTGCTTTCCTTACCTAGGTGAAAAAGGACATATCTGTCAAATAGAAAAGTGCAGAAGCAATTAACACCTTAATACTCTACTGGGAAATTGCCTGAATTAAAGAAATAACAGAGATGCTGCATGGTTATTGTATTTCTAATGTTTAGTTACTAACATAACTGTCCTCAGTCATTTCCATTTACTTTCCCCAGCACAACAGGGCTCGGAGTTAGGCATGGGCATGGCGGAGGGTGTATTTGGGTGTTTGCATATTAGGCACATATGGTTCTTCAGTCACATGTTTCAGAGGCTGAATGCAGAAGCAGGGCTGGCGTATGCACTTATGAAATCAATATGTAAGGATACATATGTTTTAAATCAACTTTTCAGGCATAAAAAACCCCACACTTCTGGATTCTGTGCTGCCTCCCATGGAACTGCCTTATCAGTCCTCTTTCAGGGCTGGGGTACTCAACAGAGAGTTTATATTTACCAGGCCTTCCACAGAGACAGCGGAGGCACATGAACAAACTGGGGAGTGAATCAAACAGGTAAAAACCCTCATATATCAGCAGCAAGATCTAGAAAGAGCCCAGCAGTCCAATTCATTATCTCTCCCTTTTCCAGGAGATGTTAGATGGTGTTTATTGAGTACAGTCTAGGCACACCTATCTGGTTAGAATTTTGAGAGACACTGTAAAAGTAAACAGGGCCTGGGTCCCTTTTCCTTAGGAAGAAACAAACCCATAGATTGTAGTAAAGGTAAAGCGTATTTCCTTCCTCCCACCCCACCCCCAAGCATGACTGTTCTATGAGGGAACAGGGCAACTCTCAGGAATTCTCAGAGAAAATCATATCATGGGATGTTCTAGTTTCCATTTTTACACAGGTGAAATCAGACAAAAGTGAAAAAAGACAGCATGCAAAAAGAAAGTAGCAATGAACTCAGGACAGTGCTGAAGGAGGAGGGGGCAGTTGGTTCACCTTGTCTGGTGACAGAATAATCTCAGGTGACCTTCAGGAGCTATCTGGCTCAACGCCTATTTCCATTTGGTTTTCTTTGCTATGTGTCTACAGTCTCCACCCAGTAACGGTCTGGATACCCCCAGTGTGAGAAACTAATCCTCTCAGAAAGTCACCTATGCCTTCTTCAGATAGCTTCCATGAATAATACCTCACATTTATTAAGAACTTTATATGTAGTAGGCCTGACTTGGTATGCATGGAGGACGGTGTCTATGGCAGTTCTCTATGATCCCTAACTCCTGATGTTCACCACCTTTAGATGTCCTCTTCCTTTGAGTGTGAGCATGACCTGTGGCTTACCTCTAACCAGCAGATATGGCGAAGCTTCCAGATGCATGTTGTTACATATATGCTGAATATGCACATAAGACGGTAGCACCCATCATGCTCACAGTCTTGTCTCCCTTGTGGGCTCTGAGGCTGGGGCTGAAGGTGGCCTCTGGGGCTGACAGCCAGCAAGAAACCAAAGCCCTGAACTGAATTCTGCCAACAACCTGGGCGAGCCTGGGAGTAGATCCTCCCTGAGTCAAGACTCAGTGGAGACTGCTATTCTATTTGACATCTTGATTGTAGCTTTGTGGGACCCTAAAAAGGACCAGATAAGCCGTGCCTAGAATCCTGACCCACAGAAACCATCAGATAATAAATGTGTATTGTTTTAAGCTGCTAAATTTGTATTAATATTGTTACATGGTGAGAGATAACTAATGTTAATGCTTTATGTGTATTAACTCGTATAATTCTCATTACACTCTCATTTCACACAATGGGAAAACTGAAGCATGAAACTGAAGCAACCAGCTTAATTCCACACAGTAGTAGGCGGCAGGGCCAGCATTCAAATGAGGCAGGCTAGCTCCAGAGCCTGCGTTCCTAACTAGGCAGGTGTGCTGCCTTCCTGTGCTTAGAAAGTTCTACCTTAAGCTGCTTCCAAATCTGATTCCCTATAGCTTGCCCTCATAGCACGAGTCAAACATCCAAACACAGGTGCTAGTCAGAGAAACTGAAAGAAGCAAGCTGTGCAGGACACACATGTACAGGCTACGGATGCGAAATAGGGTGAAGAGCAACAAGTGTTGCCTCCCAGTATTCACCAGCCAGACGAGATGCATCTGTGTTTAGATGGTGACTGCTGAGAGGGTGTCATGCTGTTTGGTGCCCTCTGGCCTATGAGTTCTAGTTCTGCCTCTAAGATCATGAAAGACGTGATAATCCTTTTTCCATATGAGTTGAAATATTCCAAACTATTGATCTTCCCCCCCCCCCAAATGCTCTATTTTCTCTTACTCACATAAATAGTGAGTTGTTTTTGGTGTTCTCTTTTGCAAATGGCCTTCTTGACACATGCAGAAATATTTATATGGTTGTTGGCTCTGTGTGCTTTCAGCTGGCAGAGATGCCTCATCTTCTTCCTCATCAGCAGGGCAAGGTCAGGGATGCCCTCCACCCACCCAAGATATGGTTCTGATAGGCAGCTTCAATTCACCGATATTCTTTCCTGTCATAGCAGTTTAAAAAAATTATCCAGGTAATAAACAAATGTGTTTTAGTATAAGATTCCAATGAGGCAGAAGGATTTGGGCAAAGCCTGAGGGCACTCCTCTGCACTCTCCTTCTACTCCTCCCATCTCAGAGGAAGCCACTGTCAAAATTTGTGCCAACCTTTCACTCTCTCTTTTAAAACACTAACATTTCACCTAAATTGGATTGAACAACATGAAATGACTTGCTGTTATATTTTATACCAATATGTCTTGGAGATCTTTTCATGACATGGCCTATAGGTCTACCTCATACTTTTAACAGTCTTGTAAACATTCCTAGAATAATGACATCCTAATTTGTTTGACCATTCCTCTATTGATAGATATTTTCAGTTGCTTACAATATTTTATTAACATACTTCAACATCTCTGTACAGACTGACTTGCTGTTATATTTTATACCCAGTCCTGCCCACTTTCATGGTCAGCTCCACTCTACTTGTCCTCTTGCAGCTGACTGAAGGAACTCTCTGTTCCCACTTTTCTTTTCCTTTTTTTTCTTTCCTTTTTTTATTTTTTTTAGATGGAATCTCGCTCTGTCGCCACCCAGGCTGGAGTGCAGTGGTGTGATTTTGGCTCACAGCAATCTCCGCCTTCTGGATTCAAGCGATTCTTGTGCCTCATCCTCCTGAATAGCTGGGATTACAGGCACCAGCCACCATGCCCAGCTATTTTCTTTTTCTGTTTTTAGTAGAGATGGGATTTCACCATGTTGGCCAGGATCATCCCGAACTTCTGACCTCAGGTGATCTGCCCGCCTTAGCCTCCAAAAGTGTTGGGATTACAGGCATTAGCCACTGTGCCCGGCCTCCATTCCCACTTTTCAACAGTGAATCAGAGTTGGGAGAGGTCCCTTCCTATTCCTGGTGCCACCCTCTTCCAAACTAACTGACATTCTCCCTCAGAGGCAGTGACTGATGATAACAGTGGTTGTCAAGTCTACTTATATATTTTTTTGAAGCACTCCTTTATCAGATTGGGATGATTCTAAAAATCATCAGATTTTATGAGTAGCAAGTACAGTTACATCTTCATGCACAGGTGTGAGTATTATTATAGGATATATTCCCAGAAATGTTCAGAAAAACATACATTTTTAAACATTTTTATTGATGATACCACTGTGTCTTCCAAAAAGTTTATATTCCTATGAACAATCAGAAGTGTTTATTTTTTGGTATCCTAGATAACACTTGAAATAATCAGCATTTTAAAGATTTGCCACTTTATTTATTATAAACTCTCTTTCCTTCATTCCTTGTGTCTGAAGAGGAGAAGAAGAGTTCTTGCCACCAAAATGACAACCACCTTCATTTGGCCTCCTAGAAAGAAAAGATCCTGGATAGGCTTTATTGGTTTATAGGCAATGTTATCCTGCAAGAATGGTAGCTAAAAGGTATTCAGGACAACTAGAAAATTTTTCCAAGTTCTATAGTCTCAAACGAGAAGAACATAGGCAAGAAGTCTCTGCTTGTAGAAGTTGGTATAAAGTTACTTTTAGCATTTAGCTGAAATACTGAGCTACTCAACTCCAAAGTTGTATCTCCAGTAGCTTCAAAGGAGAAAAATCTTAAAGTAAAAAGAATTGACTTTAAGGTTAAAAGAAAATGTATGCCAAAGGTAGGCAAAATGTATTAAAAGAATGCCCTAGATGTTTAGAATATATTCAACTTTCTAGAGTCAGATAAAGTTAAGCCAGAAAATTAAAATAACGTATAAACATGACTATGAAATGAAGATAAAAAATCAAAGATAGCTGAAAGGCTGGAATGAGCAAGCATCTCAATTTCTATATTGAAGGATGCTAGAAATCTTAGACCTCTGAGATATGTCCTGGTAACATTTTAGAAAGGATTATTATACCACTGAAGAATAAGGGAGGTAAACCACCACCATATAGAAAGATAATATATACTAGGTATGATATTTTAGTATTTCAGTGGGACTTTTAGAAAGATCTCTCATAATAACCTGCAGATGGATGGACTATCATGAACTGAGTGAAAATGATACCCAAAGCCCGTAAATCAGCATGCATGGGTAAAAGGCAAGATCTCTGCCAGGGATGCTGCAGAGCTCTGTCCTTGGCATTGCTATGCTCAATATTCTTAACACTATTTGATACTTATCAAATTTGCAGCTAATTCATTGCTAAGAAGAGTAGTAGATATATGTGATGATCAGGAATAGAGACTATTTCACCAAGTTGGAAAGAGAGGCTGACTCACTCGAGAGCTGTGTACATAGCTGAAAGAAGACAGCCTTCGAATTAAGGTGATTCTAAACTCAAATATCAGCGCCGTTGTTGGGTAGACTTGGACAAGTTACCTTAGCCTCTGTGAGCCTTAACTTCTTCATCCACAAAAGAGGGATAACACCTCTGTTTTTTAAATATATAAGACCAACATGACTTTTGGTACATAACAGATGCTCACTAGTAAGCACTCTTCCTCCTCTCCTCTTCTCAAACATTACTGGCTGAATAGAAGAGAAATAAATGTGCAGACAACTGAATGAAGGGTACAGAGTTGCACAGAATTACACAGAGTCCTACCCCTCAAGGGAGGAAACCTAGCTCTTAAGGGCAATTCATAAGAATAAGACCTATATATTTTAGTTGATGGCAAGTTCAATATAAACAAACATCATTATTTCATTTAAAAATACAATAATAATCTGCATTGAGTATTACATCCAGATCAGGGGAGCTAATGGTTTTCTTGAACTGTTCTTTTCAGACCAACAGCGTGGCGAAGTGTCTAGTTTTGACTGCTCCATGCTAAAGACCATTGACAAACTAAAGAAAGACTAGCAGGATATGGAAAACATGTCACATAGGACAGAACCAAGGAAGGAGCATATTTTATCTGGTTTAAACAACAACAGCAACTCAAGGAAGAGATGATAGATATATTCAAGTATCTGAATGACTGACTTTGGGGAAGTTCAGAAAGATTAGAAGAGCCAGTGGGTTCACGATAAGAAACTTCAGTCCATCAGGATAAGGAATGTTTAAGAGAGATGTAAAAAAGCAGGGGTTACTTTGTAAGATAGTAAGTTTCCTATGCCTAAAAATGTTGAAGCAGAAGAAAGTAGATGTGGAGTTTCCAATAGTGAAAGTAGAACACAAAGGGGAAAATATGTGTATGTGATGCATGCACATATTTTTTTAGGTGTTTATTAGAGAAAGATCAGTAAGAGCACTGCGAGTTCCACTCTATCATTCTATTTCATCATTGTGTAAAGGTTGATTTATAATATTGATGAGATCCTAAGGCAGGTGATGAAAGGAGACTCTTTAATTTGATAAACATGGGCTGCACCCTGCTATGAACCCTACTGGGCAAAACTTTGTGGGAGAATTTTTAATAAGGATACATTTTCAGCTGGGTGCAGTGGCTCACGCCTGTAATTCCAGTACTTTGGGACACTGAGATGGGAGGATTGCTTGAGCCCAGGAATTCAAGACCATCCTGGGCAACATGGCAAGACCCTGTATCTACAAAACATTTTTAAAAAATTAGCTGGGCATAGTGGCATGTGCCTGTGGTATCTGCTACTCAGGTGCTGAAGTGAGAGGATGACTCGAGCCCAGGAGGTCAAGACTGTAGTGAGCCATGATCGTGCCTCTGCACTCCAACCTGGCTGACAGAGCAAGACCCTGCTTCAAAACCAATCAACCAATCAACAAAATAAACAAACATTTTCTTGAATTTAAGGGACTATAACCTTAAATTAAATGTAAGTCTACAATCCAGGAAAACAATTGCAGAGCAACTTGAAACAGGATGAGTGAAACTGCTGAAAGCTTCAATAAAAATATAAAATATTCTGGGCCGGGCACAGTGGCTCATGCCTGTAATCCCAGCATTTTGGGAAGCCGAGGTAGGTGGATCAACTGAAGTCAGGATTTCAAGACCAGACTCACCAATAAGGTGAAATCCCGTTTTTCTTTTCTTTCTTAAACACATTTTGTAAAAATACAAAATTAGCCAGGCATGGTGGCACATCTCTGTAATCCCAGCCACTAGGGAGGCTGGGGCAGGAGAATCATTTGAACCCAGGAGGCAGAGGTTGCAATGAGCCGAGGTCACGCCATTGCACTCCAGCTGGGGAAACAAATAAAATAAAATACTCTGGGTGTTACAAAAAATGATTATGGAAGGGAGAAGTAAGAGGAGAGAACCCAGAGGAATGGAATACGCTATATGGGAATGTCACAGGCATCAGCATTAGAAGGGTTAGGGTTTTTTTTTTTTTTTTTTTTTTTTTTTTTGGAGACGGAGTCTCGCTCTGTCGCCCAGGCTGGAGTGCAGTGGCCGGATCTCAGCTCACTGCAAGCTCCGCCTCCCGGGTTCACGCCATTCTCCTGCCTCAGCCTCCCGAGTAGCTGGGACTACAGGCGCCCACCACCTCGCCCGGCTAGTTTTTTGTATTTTTTAGTAGAGACGGGATTTCACCGTGTTAGCCAGCATGGTCTGGATCTCCTGACCTCGTGATCCGCCCGTCTGGGCCTCCCAAAGTGCTGGGATTACAGGCTTGAGCCACCGCGCCCGGCAGAAGGGTTAGTTTAATTTGTCCTTTTTTAATTTGAGGAGGCAGGGTTTTTAAGAAGGAAGAGGGGTCTATTAGTTAGGGCTATACTGCACTGCAGGGTAATCCTCGGACAGTGTCCTAGGTAATCCACTGTCCCAGTCTTTGAAATGATACCTCCTCTCTCTCTCTAAGCCTTGAACATCTCCTTCCCCTCCATACCCTCTGTGGATGACCTCACCTCTTATGTCACTAAGGAAATAGAGCAATCAGAAGATGACTCACAGATCTTCTCAGCAGGGACTGTAGCACCCTCCTGCCTCTGTGCCCCTGCACGCTGCCTTTCCTCCCGCTGAACCGGTGGTGCACACTGGAGGCACCCCTGCCTCTTCAAAGACTGGTTTTGCTTTTATCCCCTCTCCCTCCTGCACGATTTTCTCTCATTCCACTAGATCAGTCACATCAGCACACAAACACGCTGCATCCTCTCTTACGTATATATTTTAAAGTCCTCCGTAGACCACATGCTCCCTGTGGCCACTCTCCCATTTCTCTGCTCACTTTGATAGAGAAACTCTGATTAGAGTTGTCCACATTCTCTGCCTGTTACTCAAGTCCTATTCTCACCTCAAGCCATTCAAATCAGGCTTTTACTCCTGCCTTTTCACTGAATCTATTTTTGTCAGGGTCACCAAACCTCCCTTCTTATAGAATCTTATGGCCAATTCTCATTCATCTCATCATCAATCTTTGACCTAGTTTTTCTCTCACTCTTTAGTCACATGGCTCATAACTTGGATTCCAGGGTACTACATTCTCCTGATCCTCATGACCACTGCTTTTGTTTCTTCATATCTTCTGCTGAATCTTCCTCTGTCTGTGCTACCTAGAAGACCTGTCACCCACCCCCATGGGTATAAATACCGCTGACAAACTGAGAGCTTCAAAATTTCTATCTCCACCTAAGCTCTTCTCTGAGTTCCCCACTCTCCTGTTCCACTGATCCATTTCTTCCTGGGTTATTTTCTGTTTCAGTAAATGGCATCAGTATTTACCCAATTGTTAAGAGCAAAAACCCTGAAATTATCCCAGACTTCTCTCTTCCTCTCTCATCCCACATCCAATTTGTCAGTAGGTCCTTTAGGTTCTTTCTTCAAAATTTGACCATTTTTTACTACCCCCACCTCCACCTCCTAGTCCAAGCCACCATCATTTCTTGCCTGAAATACCATAGCAGCCTGCTAACTGGTCTTCTTTTTCCACTTTTGCCTCCTTAAAAGCCTATTTTCCATATAGCAGCTAGAGAAATTAAAATAAACAAAAAAGAAATTACATCAATACCTTAACCCCTACAATGGCTTCCTGTACTGCTCAGAATAATATCCAAACTCTTACCATGGCCTAAAAGCTCTACAGGACACAGTCTTGTCTCTTCTCCAGACTCATCCCTTACACCCCCAGCCTTGCTTCCCCCTTTCTGGCCATGCTTAGCCATTCAATTTGGCGTAGTATTGTTCAACCACCTCTTTCTCTTTCCTTGTTTCTTTTTAGTTGTTAGCAGAAGTTTCTTTCTCTCAGTTTCTTTAAAAGCCAAGCTTGTTCTGACTTCGGAACTTTGCATTTGCTCTTCTTTTGGCCTAGAATCCTCTTCCTCCAGATCATTACATGGTTCACCACTCATTTCAGGCTACTCCAAAGTCACCAGCTCATGGGGGCCAACCTTGGCCTTTGGAGGCCATGGAGGCCTCAGATTTTCTGTCTGAGCATGGACCCCATAACTTTCTGCCCCCACTACTCTACTACTTACACTAGTTCATTTCCCTTTTTTGTACACAGCATAGCCTGACCTTAGACCAGGTATTCAATGTTTGCTGAATGCCTGTTTCCCCTGCTAGCCTGTCAGCTCCATGAGGACAGAGGCTAATAGGCTGGGTTCACATCTATATTCCTAGCACCTGGAACAGTACCTGGCACACAGTGACTGCTCAACGAGTTACTGTTGGATAATTATGTGTTGAATGAATGTATAAGGGTCAGTTTAGAGGAACACTCAGAATCAAAAAGTGAGAGATCATTTTAGTTATAATGGATGTAGCGAGGAAGTAAAGGATGGGCCAGAGGAAAAAAGGAGAATGAAGTGAGTGTGCACAGGTGAAGGGCAAGGGATCAATGTGTCAGTGGTTTACATTCCATGCAGAAGGCAGGGGGGTTCCAGAGGTGCAGTCAAACTCCTGAAGAGATCAAAGAGCTTTGCCAGGTGCTGTAAAGTATTTCCACCCACATTTTGAAGGGGAAATGTTCATAACATCTGTTTAATGTGTAGCCCAGTCATAGGTTTTAGAAATGTATAAGAATATTTGATTTTAAAAGAATTTGTGTATCTCTTATATATTTTATATATTTATATATAGATATGATCAGAGTCAGTGAGTCAAGACTGACTATGATGCTACAGAACACAGTGACTCGTTTCATTTTCTCAGTGTTATCTTACCGCTTTCTATTCTTCCGTGGTTTTAAAGGGGAAACATAAAGCATAGTTATGATGTTACCAGTTTCAGAGTAAGTAGTTAAAAGCCTGCTTGACCAATTTTAATTTTTTTCCTTGACTGGAAAGCTCTGAAAGGTATAAGTGCATGGAATAACACGACCCGAAGCCCTAGTAGTTCGCCTCCTCAGTTTCTCCTAGTACTCCGTTACTTAAGAGAGATAATGGCATGAGCCCTATGACCCCAAGCCATTACTCATTAACCCCCTCTAATTTAGGGCTCTAGTCAATGAGGACTGAGATGGAGTCTGTGACTTGGATGGACAGAGATCACCCATATTCAGAGGCTTCTGCTCAACTCACACCTTCTGGATACTTCCGACCAGAGGCTCAACTGGCTCGAGAAGTCAGTCTTCACATTTTGTTCTAAGTGAGGATTCTCTCCACCACCTTCTCCCTTCCCTCACTACTCAGGAATCTGGTCAAAATTTATATTTAACTAGGGTTTATCCAAGGTCCACTGTTTTCTAGCCCTGTGATTTTAGACAAGCGACTTCAGCTCTCAGAACTTCAGTTTGCTGGCGGGGTGCAGTGGCTCACACTTGTAATCCCAGCACGTTGGCAGGCTGAGGCAGGCAGATCATGAGGTCAGGAGTTCAAGACCAGCCTGGCCAACATAATGAAACCCCCATCTCTACTAAAAATACAAAAATTAGCTGGGCATAGTGGTGCACGTCATGGTGGCGCTACTCAGGAAGCTGAGGCAGGAGAATCGCTTGAACCTGGGAGGTGGAGGTTGCAGTGAGCTGAGATCATGCCACTGTATTCCAGCCTGGGTGACAGAGCAAGACTGTGTCCCCCACCACCACCAATAAATAATAATAATAATAATAATAATAATAATAATAAAATAAATAAATAAATAAATAAAAGAACTTCAGTTTGCTCATGTGTAAGAGGGGAATAAAACTTATTTTCCCCCTGGTGATGTTTCTGAGGAAGAAATGAGATGATATTCATGAAGATGACCAGTCCAATACTTGGCACTGGCATGAAATAAATGGTAACTAGTACTTGTATAATCATTCCCCTTTCCCCACCTTCTCTCTCTCTCTCTCTCTCTGTCTCTCTCTTACTCTCGCTCTGGGTTAGGTTACTCCAATGATCATTTCATTCTCGTTATTCCCCAAGCTTTGGCGTAATATTGTTCAACCTCCTCTTTCTCTTTTCTTGTTTCTTTTCATTTGTTAACAGAAGCCCCCAAAGCCTTTCACTGTCATTCAAATGATGTTTCTGCACTACAAATCAACAACTACTTACTGACTACCAACAAAGTGAAGTTTTGTGGTTGTCAAAGTCATGTCTTCTGAGAAGAATCTCATTCCAAGTCAGTGTTTCCCAAAGTAGGTGTGTATAGATATTGCTGGATGCGAGATGATTTAAGATGACACAGAAACCTTTGTTTTTAATTTTCAGAGTTAGAAAAAATTTATATTAGAAAAATATTATTAGCATATAAAATTACAGATAGTAAAGCCTATGATAAACCTAAGTAAAAAAGTATACCAATTTAAACTTACTTAAAATCATATTAATTATAGTAGAGGTGGAACACAAATATATAACAAAAGTAATGAAGATGACATATGAGTAACTGAAATTTGGGAAGCTGTTCTGAGTCATATAAGGTCAATAGATAAGAAAATATTAATAGGCCCAACTACTCTATTCAAAAGTAAACTATGTAAGATGTTTCTTCACTTTCTTCAATGCCAATCAAGCCATACAACTTCTACCTAGCCTAATTTTCTAAAGTCACCTAAAACCCTAGGGTCAATGGTCTACCAAACCCAGGAATGGGAGAATTAATTTTTTTCAGGGCAAAAGTAATAGAGGGAAAAGACTTTTTCCTTATAGCTCTTATGGCTATATCCTCAGTCAGCCTGTAAAATTTTTCTGACACTGGAGGCTGTTGCTAGCTGACATCAGAGTCACTCCTACATGTACCTGGAGCACAACATTGACCAAGTGCCATCTCTCCTATAACACAGGAATTCCCAAACAGGGGGTTCAGGAAATACCAAAGCACAGTTACCACAAAAAAAATTTCCCCTAAATTGCATGCTGGAAGAATTATTGTTTCAAAATCACTTGCTGCATATGCACCACTTTATTGTATTTCAGCCAATGTTTACTAAGGCATGAGAGAAGTTCAAACATAATAGACTGTCGTTTCTCCAAATCACTAATGAAAGCTATGGTTCTGAACACACAAATCAAGGTGCTGGTTTTGCCTTGTGCTACTTGAGGAGCACTCAGTATGTACTCACAGCCACATAGCAAACTGGATCAGTTCTCTGGAGGAGATACTTAATGTGTACCTGCCATAATAAGTAATATGTTTGGCTCTGCATTGCTCTATTTATAGACCAGCGTTTCTTCCTCATATTTTTTAGTACTTTTCTACAAGCAGAACACATGAATGAATCACTCTTATCTTCTCACTTTTATTATTAAATGGTGCTCAACTTTTTCCTCGGGTGTTTTAGGACCGCACAGACATTTTCTGGTCAAATAGAAACAAATGAGGCTGGGGGGAACCTCTGGCCTTTCAAAGTCTCTAGCTTCTGGCTGACCTATATTTCATTCATTAGTCTTGGGCAGCAGGCACTTTCTTGGAAATGTCATGTTGGGTGGAACTTCAAGGCCAAATGTGAGTATTTGCTGCAGCATACAATGAGACACATGGTCAACAGAGAACTTGTTGCACTTTTTCTGTAGGAAAGTATGCTGGTCTTAGGGTCACAGATTCCTCACACAGAAAATCTACCTGCTGACTTTTGCTTATTCATTGATTCCACAAGTATTGATCAAATACCTAACATTTGCTAAGGACTGTTGCATGCACTGGAGATAACAGGTGAACTAGACATATAGAGGATCTGCCCTCGTGTAGCTTACATTTTAGCTAGGGACTGAGAAACAAAAAAATAATAAATTTGTAAGTTAATTTCCTATAGCGATAACTACTATGGAAAACAAAACAAGACATGGGAGAAGCCAGAATCTCAGGTATATTTGCAGTGCTAACAGTCTTGACTTTATAATCGTAGAAACTTCTCTCTAAAGAAGTAATGTAATTTAGCTACTTTCTTAAATATTCAGTAATTTTAACACTTGTACACATAATTTTAGGTTCTTTCTTAAGGCTGACACTGGATGGATTTGGCAGAGTACACCCTGGCCCTTAGTTCTCATTGTCCTCACTTTGGCCCACTGGGACACTTGCGAGGATGCAGGGACAGCTGGACTGAGAAGCAAAGGTACTTATCTCTTGGTATTTTTTTCCCATGTTGGTCATGTCCTCATTAATAGTAGATTCTGCCTTAGTTTCTTTGGACAGCAACTGTGTACTTTTAGGACATTTCACACTTGCTTGATTCAACTGACTTTGGTTTCTCATCCCTGAGATACATTCTTTTTAAATTTTTTTTTTTTATTTTTTACTTTTTGAGAGAGGGTCTCACTCTGGAGAACAGTGGTGCCATCATGACTCACTGCAGCCTTGATTTCCTGGGCTCAGGCAATCCTCTCACCTCAATGTCCTGAGTAGCTGGGACCACAGGTGCATGCCGCCATGCCCAGCTGATTTTTGTATTTTTTGTAGAGACAGTGTTTCACCATGTTGCCCAGGCTGGAACTCTCAGGCTTAAGAGATCCGGCTGCCTTGACCTCCCAAAGTTCTGGGATTATAGGTATGAGCCACTGTGTCCAGCCTCACTCATTTTTTTGCAGGGGCTCAATAGTAGAACTAACCAGATGAAGCAGAACCAGGCATTTACACACTTGAACAGTGGTATAGCTGTAAAGTCCTAGTGTAAAAGTCACACTATATATCTTCTGTAATAATACAAATTTACATAAATGAAGCATCTAATGATATGAATAACAAAGACAGGAAAAATTTGGATCAGAGAGGGCAGAACCTTCAAATTCCTATTGTAGCCTCTTAATTTAAGGTTACCAGCTCCTCCCTGGTGTCAAGGGTATGGTATTATGGGGATTATCTTCCAGACTTTGATTGTTCAATAGATACTGACTTTTCCTGGATGTATTCTAATCAGCTTGACTGTACACATCTTGGGCTACTGGACATTTCAGATTCTCAGCTTCATTTTTTACTACCCACTCCCAAGTACCTAAATGTGAGCAGCAAGAAAGACTGATGTATACTTTACTCCCTTAAGACCTAATTGATAAGTATATTTTCTTACATTTTAGGCTGGGAAAAAAAATCCCACACAAACGTTTATGGCATTATTCTGGGTACAGATTGAAGAAAATTTTCCTGGGTGCACCAAAGTTTAGAAATGTAATAGATATGAATATTTGACATCTTCCTGCATTTGTCAATTGTCCAGAATTCTTTGGGCAATTAGTCAAGACTCATATAAGCAAAGAAAGATGTCCTATATAGAAAGAGGAGGCAAGTCAAATAAGTAATATACTAACTCTAGGTTTTGAGGTCAAGTGTAGTATCCTGTCTTTCCTTCACAAATATGAGACAGACATGATTAAATGCCTCATCTCTAAGTGGGCAAGGTCACAGATTATTGCAAAATATGCCAAACTCAAAGTCTGTACAGATTTTCTCTAACGATTTCGACAAACCCTTCAAGTGGTCGAACTTCATTTCACCAGCAATCTGTCAAATAAAGGAGAATCAACAGATTCTTTTTAATAGACATTGATATATGGTAAAATCTGTTAGTTCTAAATACCTTTGTCCTTGGAATTTATCTTATTTTTGAAAACTAATGGGGAGAAATGAGATTGAAAATACATCTCCCTAATATTTTTAATTGAATATTAAGTCTCTAATACAAACTTAAAGTTTGGTATCATAGGACACTCATGTCATTCTTTACTATCATCAGTATTAAAAATTTCATTAAACCTTATGGAAGACTAAAAGATCCTTTTAGTTTTACATTTTATGCCATATGAGACACGATTAAAATGACAAGTTCCCAAATAACATGAATAATGTATTTCCCCTTTATCCAAAGCAAGTGCATTTTGCTCCTAAGAGTGTTTAATCCATTTTCTTTTTCAGGAAGAGGAAAGGAGGGCGATAAAAGGATTTATGGTTAGAACGGGTATTTAATGAAAGGCACATATTTGGCTTGTGATTGTAAAATAACTGCTGTAGTTATTCTGAGTTTAGACAGGAGTCATAGATTTTGACATTAATAAAAGCAAATTATGATTCTGTTAACATTCATATTTACCTCTTTGGGACAGAATTGTTTAAAGTTACTCTGTTTTAGTCATGGAAATAGTAGAGTCCGTATTAAGAAACCTTATTTCTGTGTATGTATATAAATGTTTACTTCAGGAAGCACCAGATCTACATTTATAGAATAAGTTTCAAAGAACAGCTTAAAATATCATAAAACTTAGAGAAACTTAAGGTGCCTTCTGCTACTTTATACTCTTTTTCCACTATATTCCACCCCATTCATCAGAGAAAGTGCTAATATGAATGGTCAAATCCCGTCACCATCTTTGGACCACTGGGAGTGGAGCTTTACGGGGAGATGTAGGCAAAAGCCATAGCTCTGTTAAGATTTTAGCCTCCTTGTGTTTACTTACTCCCCAGCAGCTGGGGCAGATCAATGGCCCTGGAGCTGCATCTTACTTGGGAGGGGCCTCTGCATTGAGAAGGTCAGAAACTAGTACATTAGCCAAACTCTCCTTTAGGGCTTCTTTTCATTGGTGCGCTTTTCTCTAGAGGCATCTTTCCATGCTGCCGGGGTGTTAAAAATATCTTGAGGGAAATAGGATTGGGAGTGAGCATAGGAAAAGGAGACTAAGGCTGTAAATGTCCATCTAGCTCAAGCCTTGTCCAACCCACAGCCCACAGGCTGTAATACAGCCCAGGATGGCTTTGAATGTGACCCAACACAAATTCGTAAATGTTTTAAAAACATTTTGAGATTTTTTTTGTGTGATTCTTTTTTATTTTTATTATTACTTGCTTTAGTTCATCAGCTATCATTAGTGTATTTTATGTGTGGCCCAAGACAATTATTCTTCTTCCAATGTGGTCCAGGGAAGCCAAAAGATTGGACTCTCCTGAATTCTGGCTCTTATAGCTCTGTATGGTCCAACTTAGTCCATCAGGAGAACACTTCAGGATTTTTCAGTTGAAGCTCTGGTAAATAATAAAGAGGATACACTTACTTGGCCTTTTCCTCTGTGCGTTTTTCTCTCTCTCATGGACTTAGTGGGGGCAAAAGTGGACACAGTAGGTGATTGCTCAAGACTTCTGGATGTTGGGTTTCACTTCTGTTTGAGTTATTTCTTGGCCAAACATCTGAGAATACTCTCTTCTTTTTGCCAGAACAAGAGTTCATGGGTACTTTTAAGTAAGACAGTAAGGGATTAGAACTCCATGAGTCATTAGTCAGTCAGGAGGCAGTTTCCAAGAAGTTTTTTAATTCTCTCCTTAAAATACTATTAAGTAATAGTCTGCTGTTAACCACTTTGATTTCTTAGCCCTCTGGCTGGTGCAATCTTTTTTCTTGAACTGTTCTAAATAACTAAGAAGATTCTGAACACTCCTAATAACCTCCGGCCCCTACCTTGAGATGAACAAAAAGGGGTCTATCAATGGTCAAGCTCCAGGAAAACATCTCATAAAGCTTACCAACAGTTAATGATTCCAGTGACTTTTATATCTAACATAAAGACAAGGAAAAGACAAAATTCATGATGAAGAATAATATGTGCCACAAACTAGGGATTATGATGAACCAATTCTGTGTATTTAACGTGTAACTTAAAAAACTACTTAATGACTTTAAGAAAAAGGAAGGCCTTCAAACGTGTTGTCATTAGAATGTGGCACTAGAGAACCCATGAAAAGAAAACATTGATAATAGCATATTTGCTTAGTATCCCATAGAGTTATGAGGACACTGGGAAGTCTCCTTCTTCCCAGCAGTAGAATACTCAGTACCGGTGAATGTAGAGCAGCCAAGAAAGAATTGATGGGTAACTGATATTCTTGAACTTCAAACGGAATATTTCTTTAATGCTGACAAGGAGAAAACAGATAACACAGTCCAGAACTGACTGTAGTAGTTTTTCTAAATGCAACCAGCATGAAGAATGATGTTCTATAGGATAAAATAGAAGACATCTTGGCACTGGGTGATGCCATCTAATTGCAGAGTTCAAATTGCTTTAGAATCTTTGAAGCACCAAAACAAGGATGTAAAACATATTCATAATATGTGTCTTCATAAGTCCTGTACTTTCAAAATGAATCTAAGCCTTTGGAATAAGAGTAAAAATAACCACCTGAAATTTTTATAAAAATAAAGAATAATCATGAAGAGGGTTACTCACAAATGGGATTCATCTTGCTCTTTATTCAAGTGGAAAATTCTTCCTTTCACTGACACGTTTGCCAAACCATTCCATTTAATGTAGGAAACACCACTTTGTTTCTTCTGAATTGCTAAAACTATTGTACTCTAAAATCCTGTAGCTGAGGTTTAGCTGTACTCAATTTGCTTGTATAAAATATACAATACATCATTTTAAATCAACATTTAAATGTATTAATGCTTTTAACCCTTCTAAGTACAATTGCTTCCACAAGGAATTTTTCCGTGAATTATCTAGTTCAGATTGTTTGAATAGCATTTTGAATTTCCTTTCCTCTTTAATTTCAGAACTTACATGTTTTTGTGTCATTCACAAATCAAAGCTTCAAAATATTGAAGTTTTGGGGTAAAGACATTTAAAGATATTTCTTCAAAATGTTTTGTTGGAAAAACATAGATATCACTCATTGTATTACAATACAATTCACACTTTCCTAAGGAAACAAAATCACAAATTTCACAAGAGCTGTCCAATGGAAGCAAATTCAGGTTCAAAGAGATGAGAAGAAAAGAGTGATTTTGCATTCAGCATATATGATCTGTTGCGGCAACTGTGAATTCCTTATTTCTGCCAGCTATAGCTCAGTAAAGAAATGGATGCTATTGTGAAAGTCATCCCCTGAAAACAGAGATGAGAGTAAGTAAATGAGTAGAGTTGATACAAATTCAAGTCATTTTGCAAAGGATTTTACATTGATGGATTACAAGATGAATTCTCACAGGTTGGCAAGGTTTTCTAAAGTCTAGCTTTTATGAATATTGTTTGAACAAGTGGTGTAGAATTCATTCTATGCTCTGTGAAATAACATGATTTATTATTATTATTATTTTTACCAAGTTGGAATTGTTTAGAATCACCAAATAACAGGATTCAAAAGTAAAACAGCTGAAAAATCCAACAGTCTGGTCTAACCTGGGATGCTCTGTCTCCTCACAGCCAACGCTCCATCAGGCGGCTTTGTCTGGCTGGCGGATTTAGTGTAGGGACTCTCATCTGCAAAGGTACAATGAAGCGTTTGGTTAATTTCCATCCAGTTTCTAATGCAGTGAAGATTTTTAACGGATTGCAATCCTTCTGCGAGAGAGAAGTGGTACAGTACAGTGGAAAGTGTTGGTAGGCCTGGGTCCTATACTTGGGTTAGCTGTGTGATCAATCTTTGAAAATGTTGTGAATATGTTTCTTCCCTTATAAAAGAGAGAGAAAATTCTCATCTACTTCTTAGGGTTGTCAGGATCAAAAGCTATAGTGCTCATGAAGATGTTTATGAAATGGTAAGAAGTATGCAAATAGAGTATACAAATAATTTGTCACCTACATTCATTGATAAGTAAGTACCAGTGAATAGGTGTAACAAAGACAAAGAAGAAATAAAATGGCTCAATGGGCACTAAGAATAATCAGGTAGAAGAACAAAGAAAGTAAAAAGAAAGGCAATATTTCAGATAAGCAGATGACAGAGTTAGTATTGCAAGGGAAATAAAGCTACTCAGAGTTAGTAGGTTCCTCCTGGGAGTGTGAACTGGCAGCCAGTGCAAAGCAGAGGGATAGAGATGTTCAGAGGGAAGACCAGAGGAGCTAGGTTGAGAATAGGGAAGGAATGATGGTTTGGCAAAAGAAGACATATATTGCAATGAGCTTGTTTGTGCTCTTTTAGAAAGAGATGAAAATAACTTGCAGAATTATTAAAAGAGCAACTGAGAAGACAGAAGGTCTAAAGCTTAATGGATCTGTGAGAGTTAGGCAAGAAGGTGAATGATTAAAACAGTAGGTGACAAGATCATGGAGACAATGGGTCCATCCAGTTCTAAGTAAGGTGATTTTTTTTTTAACTTTGAAAATGATTTTACCTGACTAGGAATAAAGGAGCAGTGATCTAGGATGGCAAATACTAAGGCTAAAATAAAGGACAATTCTTCCTAATTGGGATGGGAGCATTTATAAAAAGTAAAAGAAATGTGAATAACAACCTTAAAAATTTCAAGAATAAGATGTACATGGCTTGAGTAAATAGAATGTAAAATAATTATCTAGCATATTCAGTCCAGCTAGATAACCTAAATGTCACTGCTGGCCACACTGTAAGATGTATTATTGTTGTTGTAACCATTTTATAATAGCAGGAAATCATTAAAGAACTTAAAGAAGCCATATTGTACATGACAAACTATTACACATAACAAGGATTTATTCAGAACAAGGCTTTATCATCTGAGAACATTAATTCTCCCAACTGAATGGCTTGTGTTTCAAAATTGAGGAACTCATTTCCTCTCTAGGATGAACTTCTGGTTTGAAATGATTCATGATTTCTTCATAAAACTAACAAGGTCTTTATACGCAATGACAAAAGGAAAAGATTAACACTGCTGTAAGTGGCAATTAACTTAAAAAATAGAAGTCATGCTGTTTCACGTTTATATTTAATTTGTCACACAATTTTTTATATTCTTCCAACCATAAAGATAAACTACCAACTTTCAGATAACAATTCAATCAACACCATTTTTGCTTTAGAAGTGGTATCTTAGGTCTTCGACTCTTCTCTTTGCAAACACCATTTTGAGTATAATTAAAACCCACAAAAAAAAATACAAAATGTAAACATCACACTATAAAAGTCTCCCTTTGCCCCACCATTGTCACTTGAATATTTGAGTGTTTTTCTCACAGTGTTAATAAGAAGGCAATATGCTTCATTTAGTACCTTTTAAAACAAATGTACTATGTATTAAAGCCGGGGATTCTTTATAAGACTGCTTTAAAAATGTATTTCCTTTCATTGTCCAAAACCTTGAAACGGTGTATTTATGAGCATAGAGCACTAAGCCAGGAAATAATCACAACAACCAGGCTTAGGTACGGCATCTTGGAAGCCTAAAAGCTTTCCTCAGTGTTCTATTTGTCAAGATTCCAGCCAATTAAAGTCTTGAGTTGAATCCAGTGTTGGCTTTTTATAAAGGGCAATAAGAGATTTACCCAGGAGACTCTGGGGTTATCTGCACTTGATGCTCTATTTTAAGGAGCTATTTCTTTAGAAATGTACCCAGTTTGCATTTCAGAAGTAGTCAACCCTGGTAAAATGGTTTTCTCATTTATATTTGAAAACAACTTCCTTGATTTAGAACTGAGATAGTCTAGTTGAGCACATCCTTAAAAGGTTGAAACTGAATTATAGATGACCACCTGGCCAGCCTCTCCATCACCACCCCCAACTGCTCCCAATATCAAGAGAGTGACCTTACTGAGCACAGGCGAAAGTAAATAATTATCTAGAAGCGAAATCTTGTATTGGTTAAAGGACCAGAATGAAAAAGTTCAGTGCTATCTAATGTTGTCTAAGCGGCATTATTGCTTTCACCCTGATTGCCAAAGCCAATCACGCCAAAGCCTATCAGTGTGAAAGCAATAATTCCTAATGGAAGGGAGGCAGAGGCTTGGCAACATTGATCATCAGAGCTAAGGAGGGCATAGCAGCAGAGCAGCATGGCACAATATAACTTGGTTTTTAGAAGACTTTCCTGAAGAGTGTCTTTTTATTTTAAATACCTTAGAGGCACCATGGCCTTTTATAAAAAGCTGCCTATCACAGAATGAACACCAGCTCTCTTGACGTGATTTACTGAAAGTCAGCTCTAGATTTAAACTTGTTTGAAAATAGAAATGGATAAAACACACTGAATGAATCTGTGGCTGATGGCTCCACAGTAGGATATTAAAGGACCAGAGTGTCCAGAGTGCATTTCTAATCCTTGAGCATAAAGTCATGGAGAACTACGGAGGCTTCTATCTTCTCTTGTGTCCCTAAATGCAGCTTTATAGATATATCCCTAGAATTTCATGCTTATAAGGGATAATCTATTTTTTTTTTTTTTTTTTTTTTTTTTTGAGACGGAGTCTCGCTGCGTCGCCCAGGCTGGAGTGCAGTGGCCGGATCTCAGCTCACTGCAAGCTCCGCCTCCCGGGTTCATGCCATTCTCCTGCCTCAGCCTCCCGAGTAGCTGGGACTATAGGCGCCCGCCACCTCGCCCGGATAATTTTTTGTATTTTTTAGTAGAGACGGGGTTTCACTGGGTTAGCCAGGATGGTCTCGATCTCCTGACCTCATGATCCGCCCATCTCGGCCTCCCAAAGTGCTGGGATTACAGGCTTGAGCCACCACGCCCGGTTATAAGGGATAATCTAGACCATTCTTTCATTGTAAATAGAACTGAGGCCCAGAAAGATAAATTTACAGGAGGACACACATCTAAATTGAGTCTAGATGGAATTTCTTATATTCTTAGTCCCATGTTCTTTCTTCATTTCCTTTTAGATAGACGATAAGATTTCATAGGCCATTGGGTCCACATGTTGCTGTGTCACAGGAGTGAGTGATTGGGCACACTGTACCAGCAGAGACCTTGTATGGTGTAAGTTAATTGCTACAGTGAAGCCTTTGAAAATGAACCTGAGCCACATAGCCAATTATTTTTGTGTATATATACATCCCATTCTTCCCTCCTCCACATATTTGTTGCCTAAAGCAAACAACAGTTACAAATGGTACTACCGAACTAATTTATGCTTTTCAGTTCATTTCTTTGAAGATTAAATTTAAAAGCAACATCAATATAGCTCATTGTTCCCCAGGATGAGCCTTAAAAGAGTCACTGAATTATAAGATTTATGTTAATACTTTTCTTTGTTTCATTGAAGAGATACTAAATAGGCTTTCAAGTTAAATCCAGATATATCAATAAAGAAAAAAAGGTCAAATGACAAGGAAAGAAATCAATCAGAATAGTACCTAGCACATCGTAGGCTTTCACTAAATGTTTGCTGATAGAATATGTGAATTAATTATATTCACTTTTTCAAACAAGAGCATTTGTTGTAAACAAAGAACATGAAGAAAGTCAAACATTTGTTATAAGCTATATTCCCTCCTACTTCTGCTTTTCTTTTTCTAGGTTGATAGCCTATTCCTTTTAAAGTCACATTATCATCCAACAGCTATTAAATATTGACGTAATGTGAAAAATCTGACCCTTTATAAAAAGGTTATCAACATATATTTCCTTTCATTTTCATTCAGACTGTAGAATGATTGATCAACCTTTAAAATAATGTCTTTAAACAAAAGAATTATGATTTTCATAGCAGACTCTCAGCCCAGACTTGGATGATCATATTAACCAGGGATTCTCACTAAAAGTCACTACAGGGGAAAGCAGACATTCAGTTAGTGAGCTACTTGCTCACTGAAATGAATGTTTCAAGCAATCATTAAGGGCATCTCAGGGTATCAACACTGCCAGCCTTTCCTAACAACATCTTAGCAGCTAGGTAATCACCGTCACACATGATGGCCCTTCACAGGGGCTTACCTGTTGGTCACAATAAAGAACATGGGTCCCTTTAGAGTGACATCTCATGAGGCTAGGGAAAAATGCACTCCATTAACAGGGAGAATTGGCATGGTGACAAAGGCACCAAAAGCGTTAGTCAAGCATATACTTAAAGCAGAAGAAGAACAAAAAGGGGGACCATCTGTCCCTCTCATTCCCCCCAGTTTGGCCAGTTTCCTCATGTGCCAAACACAGGAGGGGCAAACACAGATCATTTGTTTTGATCACATGAAGCTGGTGTTTATAAACTTGGAAAGCCACCAGCGGGCACCTAAGGAGCAATGCTTCACTATGCATCACAAACCGCCTGTGCTGGAGCTGGGAGAGTCACATCATGAGGAAGGGACTCAGGTCCCCTCATGCTCTCAAATCCTCCAACGTTTGCTTGGTATCAAACAGCATCCTTGTGTCACCAGGCTGGTTCCTGTTTCTCCATTTCCTGAGACTCTCATTTCTCACTCTGGGCTATGCAGAGGAACCCGATATGAATATGGTTTCAGGAATCTCTAGCTGTGTTCAAAGCTTTGCTGAAGAAAGGAAATTTAATTTCCTTTGGCTGAGACTAATCAGCGTATGCTAAACAATTCTTAGCAACTAATTATGCACAACTGAGGCACCTGCTAAGCCAGCAGACCCCCTTAACATCTTGATTAGGAAAAAAGAAGGCATTTGGTGCAGTTAAATATTATGACCATTTCCCAGTAGCGAGGAGACAGGCAGGGCATGCCACAGTGCTCATGCATGTCCTTACAAACTTGAAGTAAAAGCCTGGTTTCCATGAATGAACAAAATAAAATCCACTGTGGATGAAACAGTCTGTCCCTTGAATTCAATTAAATGTCACACAATTTAGTACCTACTATGAGCAAACTAAGACTCAAAGTACACAAAAGATAATGACACTTTCAGTGGAGTGGTGATGGCAGAATCACTACTCCCTACATTTGAGACTAGAACATGGTACTGGATTACCTGACGGGGAGAATGAGAATGGGCTTAAGGTTAGGTGGAGGTGAAGCACAGGATGAGAAAGGGAGATCCACCACTAGGAATTTATCCGTAATTTTTCAATCAGAAAAATCAAGAAACAAGTCATTTTAGGCTTTCCGATAACATGGTAGTTTTGTGTGGTGGGGAGCCATAATCGTTTCAGTAATTGGGTCCTGTGAACATTTTATCCCAGTTAGCATGAACATAACATGGTTGCTTCTCTCCCATAGACACTAGCCTTCCAGTCCCATTTGCTTCCCTGGTGGTTTGATGGCACACTTTGAAATTTAAGCAAGATTTCCTGAAGGATAACTGTTAAGGCTTTTTGACAACAGAGCTTAATTATATCTTTCTCTTCTTGTTAAAATGATGCATAACTACAATCACAGGGCCCCACATAATTTAAAGAAATTAAATTGTTCATAATTCCTGATTCAAATAACCCTATTTTTCTACGGTCAAGCAAAAAGTGCACTCATGATCTCTCCTAGAGTCAGAAGGCTGCCAAGTCCTACACAGGCTTCGGCTCTACAGCTTTGGTATGTGGAGGCTGTAACATGGAGAGTTGCTTACAACTTACCGAGAATGCATCAATTTCATTTCCTTCCCTAATCTGATAGAGGGGTCCATACAGCTAAGTTTACACCAGAAGATTGGGGAATGATCTGAGCTTGATGACAAGAAGCAGAGGCAGTGTGCTGCCCTGTGATAGTCTCTTTCCTATGAAAAGATGATTTCCCCCATCTACTTTCCCTCCTCCCTTTTGTTATTTGTTTTGCATCTGCATGGCATTAATGTCTATCCTTGACTCTGCAGGTTTCCTTATAGTGTCATAATTCAGACACAGATGTGCTCTATATTCCTAAAGGGACCAGATCTTTTGCCTTTTTTTTTTTTTTCTTTTTTTTTTGAGATAGGGTCTCACTGTGTCACCCTGCCTAGAATGCAGTGGTATGATCATGGCTCACTGCAGCCTCAAAATCCTGAGCTCAAGTGCTCCTCCCACCTCAGCCTCTGAGCAGCTGGGATTGCAGGTGCATGCCACCAAGCCTGACTTTTTAAATTATTTTTTATAGAGGCTAGGTTTTGCTATGTTGCCCAGACTGGTCTCAAACTCCTGGCATCAAGTGATCCTCCCACCTCAGTCTTCCATAATGCTGGATTACAGGCATGAACCGCCACACCTGGCTTTCTTTTACTTTTGAACTTTGGGGAAAAAAAACAAAACACCCAAACAGAGCACAATTTCATTTTAAGAACAAATATACAGTGGTTTTTTGGTTTCCTCACAGTGATAGAATATCTTGTAACTAACCATAATCTGATAACCATTTCAGGGATTAAATATCGCAGCTAAAAAGAATGGCAACAATATAGCTCACATTATCGTAGGCCTGTGTTATAAGATCATTTCTCTCCCTTACTGCTCTATTATCTAATTCTTGCTTCTCAAAATGTGGACCATGGATGAGCAGCAGGAGCATACCTGGGAATTGTCAAAAAATGTGGAATCTCAGCCTCCACCCCAACCCATGGAATCAGAGTCTGCATTTAACAAAATCTCCAGGTGATTTGTATGCACATTAATGTTTGGAAAGCCCTGCTCCAATTGATATGACCAACAGCAACTGCACGGGTAGTGAGGATATACCTGTTCCAATGTCTCACCTGGTTGCATCAGGGGCAGCCTACAAAGTAGGTGGCAGAATGCCAGTCATATCAGCAAACTCCAAGAGTATCCCCAGGCCTGCAATCATCAAATTGCTCATGGACTGGTTTCTTCAAATGTAAAGGAAACTGTTGTAATGGTATGGTTTTGAGTGAATTCAATCTTCCCTTGATCCATTTTAAACCTCTCAACAAATCCTGAAATGGCTGAATTATAGGAGTAACTAGAGCTATCTAAGGTCAGATTCAGTGGAGCAAGTGACTGATTGTAATAATAATCTATTAGTCAATTTACATTTGAAGGTGGAGAGAGGAAATGGTATTGAATTACTATCCCCTAGCTAGTAAAGGTCAAATGAAAATAAAAAGTTATGTTCTGCCTCACGGCAGGGACATGAGGGAAGAATCTTCCATGACGCTGTCTCCTTAAATTCTTTCTCCTCAGATACACATTTGCTTCCTTACATCTGCACAGTTCTCCTGCAACCAGGAAGGTCTCCAGCACAGAACCTGGCCTCTGATCTGCATGCAGGGACAAACAGAACTGCGGTGGCCCCGGAGCATCTGGACAACCTTGTGGAAGTGGTCTGTGCTAGCTGGGCTGCTCAGTGATGCCTGCAGGCCTTTTGGGAAAGTAGTATCTTTAGTCAGGTTAATTTGTAATCCTCTCTGAAATTAATGAGCATGAAATTGCACCTTTTCTGCCTCTGGCATTCCTATTGCTAATGTGTCTGAATCACAGATGATAACTCCTATGCTTCTTCCTAATATTGTTTCCAGCAAGGACAGCTGAACCAGTCTGTTAATGGCAGTCACAGACCCGCCTCATCACCGAAGAATCAAAATTTGTCAAGGGCTGGAATCCATGCCATAAAGTTCATTTTCATGACCATATCAGATCCCAATTAAAAACATTAACATCTTAAATTCATTATATCTTTCACATTTTCTCTTTGTGGAGAGGGCTATGTGCTTTAAAGCTTTGGTTTAGCCATTAGATTATGCCAGCTGACATTTTCAGTCTCTCATAGGTTCAATAAAGGCTTAGCCTCAGAATGACAATTTGGTGCAAAATTTGAACTACCTCAGCTGACATTTTCAGTCTCTCATAGGTTCAATAAATGACTAACTTTAGAATGACAATTTGGTGCAAAATTTGGATTACTTCACAGTAATGAGTACTGGCTATTTAAAACCACATTTTAAATTCTTATTTAAAAAGCACACCATTCTTCAGGGAAAAAGTATGCATTAACAGGTATAAACTGGCTAGACCACATCCAAGTATTCCTGGAGGGCCAAAGAACCAGTGTTTGATTTAGTGTAATGGCAATTGAGTGGTAGGATTAATAGAAATAAATAATACATTTGGAGTAATTAAGGTTTCTCCATTTTTTTAACTAACGAATATGAAATTCTAAGTCACTTTCATATATATATACAATTTGGACTGGATTAAATTTAGGGAAAAATGTAAAACAGTACATAGGTTTTCCTTAGATAATTCAAGACACAAAATGTTTAAAATGTTCTCATGGAAAAGACTGGAAGTGATTTTTAAACACTCAAATAAGAACGATCATAGTTTCAAAACTGAATCATTTAAATGATTATATCGCTTTACTATTTAAACTGCTTCTTTTTTTGCCCCTTGTTTGGAATGTTTTTGGATTTCTAATGTAAACTGCGGAGAAAAAGAGGGAGCTTTCTGTCAAATCAGGGTTCTCCAAGAGTCCTTCTTTTACGTGACATTACTGCGAAGGTTTCCATATTTAGAAATTTTCAGTATGATAGCTGCTAGAATGAAGTCAAGACTGATGGGAAAACAAGCAGCAGCAAAATGCAATCAGGATGACTTCATTTGAAGTGGTCTAAATCTTGTGCCAGTGTGTGAATGAACACTGATGTCTAGGAAAATGAGCCACATATATCTGTGGGGTGGAGCATTCCCGTGTAGGTTTGATTATTGAGAAATTAGCCTTTAATGTTCTCACCTGTTGCTCTGACAATCAGTGACACGATAAAATTTTATAACTTTGGTAACTTTAAAACCTGGTTCAGTGGCTCACTATGATCTTTCCTTCTTCTTTTCTGTTAATCAAGTGTAGTATAAATTGATACACGTCAACTGCAGGCAAATTATCTAAATAAGTGATCAGATAGTCACCACTGCTGAGAAATTTCTACATAAAATGGAAATAAAAGTATTATCACCACTGTTTAGCTCAGTTTCCAATACACAAAATGAAAATGCCTCTATATCTAGCATTCTGGAATAATAAGGGGACAATGTGTAGTATATATTTATAACCTTGGGTAACATTTTGGAGCTAAGAGCACAGATGATTCTTCCCAGGGTCACTGATTTAAGGAACAAGGGTTACATGTGACTGCCTATATGTGCAAAAATCACTGTGTGATTCTCAACTCCCTCTCTCATGTCTTAAGTGTGTAGTGGTCTTAGCAACAATGGTCCAAAGGATGTTCCCAATAAGCCAAGGGAAACCAAGACTTTTTCCAGGCATCAATTTTCATTAATTTTCAAAACAGTGAAATAGGTGATGGGACTCTGTGGGAATGGGGAAAATGCATTAAGTCAGAACTTATCAGAGTGCAAAGTTGATGGCAGGAAAAGTAAACCTCATGTTGAAGTCCCGGGTTGTATGTAAGGGGTATAAGTTACATGAAGAAAAATGAGAGTTTAATTATAATCATGTACTTTTAGATGCCTCTTTCATTAAACAGCAATGCCACTGGTTTCCTCTATAAGTAATCTAAATAATTTCTTAGAGATCTGTTATTCATTCTGAGTTCAGTTTGAGTATACTTCAGTCAACCAGAAGCCTTTTTAATGTAAATGATACCAATAACTTTATAAATAGAGTTAATACTTATAGAGCATTCATAAGATGCCAACATGAGTCTAAATCCTTTATAGCTATAATCTTATCTCTTCTCACAATAACTCAATAAAATGTAAAATAACAAAACAGATAATTTCATTTTACAAAAGGAGTACTGGTTTCAAGAAAGAATTTGTCTTCATCTAAATAGGTTGTATGGCAAATCTGAAATGGAGCTGCTATTATATTAAAGCCTAGGGCAGGGTAGCATATTACATGCCCAGCACTCTGCTTGGTACCTCACATACATTATCAGTACTCACATCAATGTAATTTCACAGGAACAGTTACATGATTTGAAGTATGGGGATACAGAGGCTTATAGAGATGAAATTATGTGCCTAATTTTACCCTGAAAGCAACATGCAAAAATGAAGCTTTAACATACATATCTTTAGAGAGTCTGCTGTTAGCCACCATGATACACTGTTTACCAAATTTTGATTCACATCCTTACTTGGAGAGAGAGAGAGAGAGAGAGAGAGCGCGAGAGAGAGCGCGAGAGAGAGCAAGAGAGACAGCGTGTGTGTGTGTGTGTGTGTGTGTGTGTGTGTGTAAAGGCACTCCTTCACATAGTAGCCACTACTGTGTATATCTTGCATGACTAAATGTCACTGATATAGGGACTTGGGGCTGCATTTGAAGATCTTCTGAAATTGCAGTTTAGAAAAGAATATATCACCTCACCCAATTTTTAGACATCACTTCTTCATCATGAATTCTTGGTTTAATTTATGATACAAGATTCAAGATTCTTTCCAGCACATAAACAAATCACTTGAATGAATGCATTTTAGCCAAGAAGCTCCAAGCATTTTAGAAGATGAAATCTGGCTGAATTTATCTCTCTAACTCCCACTCTGAGCCAACCATTCTCTACAGATAGAGCATTTATGAACTGGTTCCTATAAATGGTTTATCATTTTAAAATGAATAAATACTGGGACACTCTCTTTTCTCCTTTAGTATTCTAGACAAGTTCATGGCCTGCTGCTTACAATATTTCAAACCTTTTATGAGTGTTCATGTAGCCAGAGTGGGGAATAAATCTTGGACCAGACCATATCTAGCAACACAATGAAGAAAATGGTGGTATGACTTGTGTAGCTGGCAAGGAGATCGCTGAGTCTGCCTTTCCTTACCCTCTGGCTCTCCAGGCTCATCTCTACAAAGAGCCAAGCTCCAGGGCAGATGTGCTGCCACCTCAATTCTCAGACTCAGGAGTGGCTCATGCAGCAGAGTCACTGGGCAGACAGGCAATAATTTTTTGCTAGACTTCAGAATTTTCTGAGGAGCTTTTGAAACCAAGGTAAGTAACCCACTAGCCATTATTTCCAAGACTGTCATCTCTCCTGGCCTTGGATCATTTCAGGACCTATCTCAGAACACACTTTTTTTGTAGACTTTAGTTTTGAAAATTCCCAAATTTAAGCTCAAGTCCTAAGAGCAGGCCACTGTCATTATATAGCGTCTTAGAACCAACACCTTCTTATCTAGTGTAGGCAGCAGGTGGGGAGGGAGGCAGGGGCAGATATCACATTTGGAAGTCCTGGGAATAACATATTTCACACACATGCCTTGAATTATCACATATTTTGCTTTATTAATTCATTGCTGGGTCAAGCAATAGCAGATGACTGCTTATCAAACACATGATATGTGTTTTTAATGCACGATTAAAGTAGGATTTATCATGGCTGTCAGAATCCAGGGAGTCTGTGCTGTTTGTTATTTAAAGCCGTAGTTGTTTGGATACTTTCTGGTTTTACAGTGAGACAGTGATTATACACACGAAACCCCACAAAAGTGTTAGACCAGAGAGATGTGGTTTTTAAAAAATTTTTTTTGACAGAGTCTTGCTCTGTCACCCAGGCTGGAGTGCAGTGGTGTGATCTTGGCTCGGCTCACTGCAACTCCACCTCCTGGGGTTCAAGAGATTCTGCTGCCTCAGCCTCCTGAGTAGCTGGGACTACAGGTGCACACCACCATGCCTGGCTAATTTTTGTATTTTTAGTAGAGATGGGGTTTCACCATGTTGGCCAGGCTGGTCTCAAACTCCTGACCTCAGTGATCAGCCAGCCTCACCCTCCCAAAGTGCTGGGATTTCAGGCATAAGCCACCACGCCCAGCCCATAGTTTTCGTATGGACAACACCAACACCATTTTCAATTCGCTAGAATTTTACTGTACTGCATAGTTCATACCATCTACCACTTTCTAGCCATGTGACCTTGGACGGGTTCAGTTTCATCACCTATAAAATGGAAATAGTAATGATCACATAGGATTGCTGTGAGGATTGAACAAAACAGTGTAAATAAAGCACCCAGAGTGGTCTGAGTTCAGGAAGTCTGGCTCTGTTCCTTTATTTGTAATAGATAAGGCAGCTGAGTGATAGACAAGAACCAGTAGGAATCCCACAGTATGGTTTGTTTTTTTTTTTTTTTAACAGCACTTACCATACTACCTTAAAATCATCAACCTGCTTATTGCTACGCTGTGTACGCCTTTGAGTGGGGGATTTACTTTTACAATCATGGGTATTATTACCCCAATTTTTACAGATAGTAAAACTGAATCTCAGTTACAAATCTGTCTAAGGCTATCAAAAGCTAATAAAAATCAGAGACAGGATTCTAACTAAGGTCTGGCTGACACAAAAGACCATCCTTTCCCAATGTCTCAGCACTGCTTCAATAGAGGGGGTTTGCACAACACACAATCATTAGTGGAAAGGAGAGAAAACTGGGACCTGATCATTACAAACTAATCTTCATGCAGCCAAAACCTATACCTAACTTTCTACCACAATAAGGATGCAGATACTTGATATATTTTTGGTTTTTTATTTAAGCTATGGGCTATCATACCTGAGTTTTTATGGAGAAATTCATTGACATTAAATGGTCTATTATGATTCGTCAATGGAAAACAAAAATTAAAACCCAGATGCTTAGATTTAATAGTCCAAAGATGACCAAATCATCTTCATTTGCTTCTAAGACAAATTATTCAGACATATAATTTCCTCACAAATTACTTGTTTGTCTAACTCTCCTTGGGTTATGTCTACCTCATCAATTTCACTACTTCCTTCCATAAATCTTCCCTGAACAAATATTCAGCTTTTATAGTTAATTTGGATAAACAAGGAAAACACAATTCAATTCCACAAAATGTGATTGTTTAATTTGGAACTGATTTTGTAGCATTATACTCAGGACTCTTCCAATTTTGAGGTAAACGAGTTACTGACATTTACAAACATCTAGAATAAAAGAAAACATTCCTTCCATCATTGTCAATTTCGTTATTGAATCTGCTTTGGGACACTTCAATCATGAAAGTAACCATGTAAAACTATATTGCATTCTATTAGCAATAATACCTTAGAGGAGGTTCATTTATGATAACTGAAATTTTCTCTGACTCAGTCTCATCAGCCATGTATTTTGCCTTAAGGTATTTTGAAAATCACAAAGTCAAAGTTTTAGAAGTATACTCCTAAGGCCTTAGCTGAACCACAGTATATTTTGAAACAGAGAATTTTTATGAAATATATTGATAGGCAAATCAGTCAGAATTTTTCCATGTTAATATTGTTTAAAGTTTCTATATCAGTTGAATACCAATGCCTTATGAGAAAAGCAGGAAGGAATATATACATATATACACACATCCATATATATGTATATATATAAATACATATATAGATACATAGATACACACATACACATATATTCATATATATTTAACAGATGTAGACATCTACATATGTATCTATTTATAAGCACTGCCAAGAACAAATATACATATAAACAGTAGATCCAAAAGGACTCCTCAGTCCTAAGACACCCCTCGTCTCCTATCCTGCAGGGCAAAATACAATTGGCAAAAGTCGGAAACCACCATCTCTATCTCAGTGACCTATGGAGCCCTGTGGTAGAATGACCAGGAACTTAGAGCCAATGGTAAGAACCAAGATAGTACAGAGCTTCTGTACTATTCTAGGGACTTTGAAATTTCAGAAAATGTATGCCAAATTTGTCCTTTATATAATTCATAGACTTTGGATTTCTACATTTGAGATTGCCATATGACATCCAGAGATGCTTTCAGAGAAATTGTAATTCAGCTTAGAGACAGTCTACAAATATGAAACATATGCAGGCCGGGCGCGGTGGCTCAAGCCTGTAATCCCAGCACTTTCAGAGGCCAAGACGGGCGGATCACGAGGTCAGGAGATCGCATCCTGGCTAACACGGTGAAACCCCGTCTCTACCAAAAAAAATACAAAAAACTAGCCGGACGAGGTGGCGGGCGCCTGTAGTCCCAGCTACTCGGGAGGCTGAGGCAGGAGAATGGCATAAACCCAGGAGGCGGAGTTTGCAGTGAGCTGAGATCCGGCTACTGAACTCCAGCCTGGGCAACAGAGCGAGACTCCGTCTCAAAAAAAAAAAAAAAAAAAAGGAAACATATGCAATGCCAGGTTCACAGCTTGTAAAAGAACAGAAGAATAGCTATGTGAAAAATTAGTTTATCTCAGTAGTCACAAGTGATAACTCAAGCTCAGCCCAACAGACATTGCAGAGGTGGGAATGAATACCATTTATAATGTGTACTATTCATACATCCACTGCATAGAGAAGTAGCTTAGAAAGGTTATGCATTTGTGTGCAGATCTACTGAGTAATTTGGGTACGGATTTTAAGCCCAGCCTGCCTTCACATTTCTCCACTGTATAACTATAGCCTTTATTGGCTTCTCTTTTGCTTAAGACAAGCTTAACAAAACATTTGACATTTATCGTGATAGAGTAAATAACACAATGGCTATCATGAGTACAATAAGGGTCAGATGTTTACTTCTTTAACAATTAGGGATGCATTGCTCAAAATAAGTAAAAGCATTTGTGCATTACTTGAATATCATATTTATGTAAACAGAGATCATAAAACTGAAATATGTAAGTGCCACCGATGCCACTCCTGTCAGCATCTTCCCTCTAGGAGATGATTTCAAATGACATTTTTTCTTTCCAATTATGAGAGACATTAGCTAAAAATCTACTAGGTCAAAAAATTCTTTTTGTTAGACTAAATAGAAAGCTTTGCCTTCGTTGTTAAATATCTACAGACTTAACTGAAAAAAGATGTTAAATTTAGTGGAGAAAGACCAGAAAGCCTTAAGCAATTTGCATAATTAGACCATCTTTTCCCATTGCCTTTACCTTTTTTATTTTGACCCTAGAATTTCCTTTTTGCATTTCATACTTGTGCATAATTAAGATGAAATATCAAAAAAAGATGAAATATCATGCAAAGGCTGAATTCTCATTCTGTAAGCCCTCAGAAACATTTGAGGAATAGCTGTTCTATGACTAATATCTATAAAAATTAAAGATTGATGTATAGCCACTAAATGATCTCTTCTTATTTAGACTGTGAATTATGTAAACCTATTATAAATTTTATAAATATAAAGAAAGCATATATTTATCACATTTATTTTTTCCGCCATCAGCAAAGATAAGCTGGTTGGAAATGTGAGAGAAGGCAGTTCTTTATTTTTCTTCTACAGTTTATACCAACAGAGTGCATATATGTATTACACAACATTCACGGAATGCCTAATGTTTCCAGGCTTATCTCAAGCTAGTCTTTCTGCAAACAGTTTGAACATAAGAATGGGAGATTTTTTTTTTTTTTTTTGTAGAGAAAGAACATGGCAAGTGGAAGCAGACAGGCTTTATATCATAAAATATTTAAAACCTAGTTTCTCCATTTATTTTGGGCAACTTACATAAATCCTCTAAGTTTCAATTTTTTCATCTCTCAAATAGTAATACCAATATTTATTTTTCAAACTTGTGGAAATTAACTAATATAATGCATATAATGACCTTGGTCTATAGCATAGGCTGAATAAATACAGCCATGTGTTGCTTAGTGATGAAGACACTTTCTGAGAAGTGTATCATTAGGTGATTTCTTCCTTGTGCAAACATCAGAGTGTACTTACATAGTCCCAGATGGTATAGTCTACTACACACCTAGGCTACATAGTAGAGCCTATTGCTCCTAGGCTGTAAACCTGTACAGGGTGTGACTGTGCTGAATACTGTAGGCAACTGTAACACAATAGTATCTGTATATCTCATATCTAGGCTGGGTTCAGTGGTTCCGGGTGTAATTCCAACACTTTGGGAGGCCTAGATGCTTAAGCGCAGGAGTTCCAGACAAGCCTGGGTAACATAGGGGGACCCCAAGTTTAAAATGTTTTTGAAGTGCCTGTAGTCTCAGTTACTTGGGAAGCTGTGGTGGGAGGCTCGCTTGAGCCTGGGAGGTTGAGGCTGCAGTGAGCTGTGACTGCCACTGCCCTCCAGCCTCGGTGACAGAGTAAGACCCTGTCTCAAAACAAACAAAGCACAAAACAAAAATAAAAAATTATCAAATGTCTAAATATAGAAAAGGTACAAATATGACATTATAATCTTATGGAGCCACCATCATATAAACAACTTGCTGCTTACAGAAACCTTGTTATGCAGCATACTACTATATGATCTTCGCCATGCCACTTTGGCCTGGTGTGGTTCCATGGACCCCTAGGGAATCTGATAAACATTAAATGATCACATAAAGTTTGGTAGAAAAAACGTATGCAAATGAAGACTTTTAAAAGAATTTTCTTCTTCGTATGTTTCTATTTTATTATCGGGGAAAGACAGAATCCAAACAACAGAGAATCAGAACACTGCTGTTCACATGCAATGATTTGAATTAATTAGAGCTGAGTTCTGCAGGGCTAAAAATGGCTCCTTAAAAGCATAGTTAAATAATCCCCTAAATACACAAGAAACCTATTAAGTATAAAACTTACCTTTAAAATATAATATGGTAAATCCTCCCAGAGGCATAACTTAGTCCCCTAAACCAGACACATCAGGTGGGCAAATGCCAATTCTTTCATAGCATGAGGATATCATTTATTAAATTACTACTTTAATAGGGCCCTGGTGGCCCTAGAACTAATGCTCCTTGTAAAGGTTTAAGTTAGAATCAGGGGGAAGATTTGCTCACCTGATCCTTTATGCATAATTACCACTAACTATGCAAATCTGGCTTGTATTTATTCCATTAAGTACCTCCAATGATGTCACTTTGTCTGCAGCCCAACTCTGAGATGTACTTTCTGTCTAGGCACAGAAAGTTTCCTGTATGTTACAGTTCAGTTCAGAATTTTAATTAAATAAAATGAGAAACAATTGAAAAACAAGGCATCTACAATCTTTGCATAATGAGTATGCACTGGTCTCCTTGCTCTACATAATAAATGATGACAAAGGACAGGGTAGTATCATTATCCAGTTTGGCAACAACGATGAAAAAAAAAAAGAACTTTCCAATTTCTTTCTGTAAAATTTTATTTAAAAAATGAAATATGGCAAAAGACGAGTACTCTTGGGTATTATAAATCATCTCCCAGCTAGGAAGAGAGTTCTACTTGGAGAGCTGCCCAGGGCACACCAATTTGTTCTCTTTCTCTGAATGACTATTAGGGTGCAGTCACTTTTTATTGGACTTAGGTTTCTTCTGTGCAAGGATGAAATAAAATGCTTTTGCATCCTGGAGTTTAAAACACTTAAAACACAGTATTAGGTAGCATCTACTTCTGGTGAGAAGGTACTCTTAGAAATCATGTTTGAAGACACATCAGCATTAATGCTATTTTAAAGCATTCACGGATCTTTTCATTCTTGACATTTCAGCAGCATTACAGCAATATTCCACCTGACTTTGAATACACCATGTGGTTCTGGCTTCCCACCTGCCTCACTGACCACACCTTCTCAACCTCTGTTGGTGCCTCCTTCCCCTTCTCCTCTTCCTTTTTCAGACCTATAAAGAAGGATATGCCCTAGGATTCAGCCCCCTTCTTTTATCCATGCCCCTTCTTTCCTTTCTATCACATCTTATTTCCATGCCTTTAAATGCTAAGTGCGCTCGTGTTTGTATCTGCAGCCATGACCTCCCCAATGAACTTCCAGACTCAGGACATACAGCTGTTTATCTGGCATCTCTGCTTGAACATCTAAAAGGTATTTTAATCTTAACATGTCCCAAACAGAACTATTGATTCCCTAACAGCCCTCCCCCACACTATGGCATCCTCATCTCATCAGATAATCACACCAAAAACATCTGGATCCTCTCTTGCCCTTACATTCTGCCCTAAGCCCATATGTAAGTTCCGTAGGCTCTTCCTTAGAACGTATCGCAGATCCATTCCTTCTCACCACCTATACTGTTACCACCCTGGTCGATGCCACCATCACCTCTTGCCTGCACCATTTGAGACAACCCCTGAAACTTGTCTATCTACTATGTGTGCATGACTGCTGAAGTTATCTTTTAAAAACTAAAAAAAAAAAATCACAGTACTTCCCAGTTTAAAGTTCCCCAGGGGCTTCCCATTATACTTAGAATAATATCCAGACACCTGACCATGGTCTACAAGGCTGCCTGTAATCTGGCCCCAACCCATCATCTTGACCTCGTCTTGTATCTTTCTCCTCTTCATTCACTGCCTTGCAGCTACACCGGCCTTCCTCCCACTCCTTCAACGTGTCAAATTCATTCTCACCTTAGAACTTTGACTAAACCTTGCTACTCCTTCTGCCTGGAATATTATTCCCTTAGGCCTTGGCATGACCAGCCTCTTCTCAATTATTCTAATCTTACTTAAATGTTATCTCTTAACCTTTGATCATCCTTTTCCAAGCTGCTTCTCTTCTCCCAAGTTCCTCTCTATCCATTAACTTACTTTCTTCTCAACACTTAGAACTATCTGAAATGTCTATGTATTTATCTGTTTAATGTCTGTCTTCCTTACTAGAGTATAAACTCCACGAGAGCAGGAGTCTTGTATATTGTCTATGTGTCTTGCACAGAGTTGATATTCAGTAAATATTGGCTGAATATTTTGAATGCATTCCTAACCTGCATACACATATAATGATGTACAGAAATCCTATAAAATAAGCCAAACATGACAAATAAGATCCTTTATAGTAATTTAAAATAAAAAAATCATGTTTCTGGTCATAGAGTTCAAGCACTGGGAAGGGTCTTAGAAGTTATAGTGTAACCCCCTTTTTTACAATGCTCTGATGCTCACAGGAGGGGAGCCGCTAGCAGTTCACAAAGCAAGAAAGAGGTGGAATCAGGCTGACCAGATCCCCACTGCAGCTTCAAGTAGAGCTGGCTGCTCCTTATCGTATATTACACTGGGTGACTGTTAGAACTCACTGATTATACAGCACAGAGTAACTCCATTTCAGCACCAAAGTGTATATCCACTCTACATAGCAAGTAAAAATAGGACTTTGAATCATAAATTTCATCTATATTAAATGAATTCACTGGTGTTCCTAAAAAATGGCAAACTTTAAAACTAATTTTATTTTTAATTTTTGAGACGGAGTTTCACTCTTGTCACCCAGACTGAAGTGTGCAGTGGTATGATCTTGGTTCACCGCAACCTCCACCTCCTGGGTTCAAGCAATTCCCCTGCCTCAGTCTCCCGAGTACCTGGGATTACAGGTATCCACCATCACGCCTAGCTAACTTTTGTATTTTGGGTAGAGACAGGGTTTCACCATGTTGGCCAGGCTGGTTTCGAATTCCTGACCTCAGGTGATCCACCTGCCTCAGCCTCTCAAAGTGCTGGGATTACAGGCATGAGCCACTGCATCCGGCCTTAAATGGCAAACTTTGAATTAACCACTATACCTGCATTCAAACATAGAAGGCCTTTTTGTGGACAATTAAATGATACATATCTCTTAAAAATATAATCAGGAAAATTTTAACTGATGCTTACAGTTTCTCTTCATAAACACCCCTAAAATCTGTATAGCTGTGTCTTATTATTTGGGTGGCTTTAACTAAGTGACATAATGATGTATATAATGCAGCCCCCTTGAGTACCTAGGGCATTCCTGAAAATCAAGAGAGGCCTGGGCCACAATAAATTTGTGGGATTCTTGGTATTCTTTTTTTTAAATGAAAAAATACTGAAATGGTGTTACCAAAATCACAAAATATCTAAAATATATGTATTTAACAAATTAACATGTTAACCCCCAAAACAGTATTTTATAATTATAGGCTGTTTTAAAACTGCTTATTCTTAGTGCACTAGAGCCTCTGTGATCTACTGCAGGAACACATTGTACGATTTAAGAGGAACACCTACTCCTCATACCTCTGTGAGTCTCTGTGACATGTGCATGCAAATAATGGCAACAGTCTAAGTTTGAGACTTTTGAAGAAGAGACCTGGTCAAGTGGTCCTCAGTACTCATGACAGGCCTTCTGTATCTGTTTGTTTTTGTTTTTTACCTCCATCCAGCTGCAAGCAAGCAGTGTGGGGAGAGGTTGGTGGAGGATGGGAAGATCTTAGCCTCAAAAAGCCAACAAAAACTAAGTATACAAAAGGTGAGGGAGGGACAGAACCTTCCCAGTCTCAGAACTTTAAAACCAACCTAAGCAAAACCAACTGATAACTGATGGGACCTCCTTCATCTTCTCTGAGCACTGCCTCTCTGTTCCTCAGGGAAAACCAAGGGGCTGTTTGAGATTCACAGTGACTGTGGCTTAACCCAGAACAAGGACCACCTGCTGTGACCACAGCCAAATCCTGACATGCATCTTCCAGATGTGAATGGAAACCAAATCAAAATACCCATCTACTAGCATAAATCACAGGGCCTCGGGTGTGCAGATGCATGCTCTGAAAGGTCTATCTGTTCCTGAGAGGGAAGGCACAGGAGAAAGGAAACAAAGGTTGTTCCCCCAAGAGTTAGGGAACGACTTGATAAGCAACAGGCGCGCGCGTGTGTGTGTGTGTGTGTGTGTGTGTGTGTGTGTGTGTGTGTGTGTGTCTGTATGTGTGTGTCTGCATGTGTGTAGCTGGGGGAGGTGAAGAGAGGTATAGCCGCAGGTCCCTTTCCATTTCAGAAAATAACCTCTGTATTGAGGCCACGAGACAACTTTGCTTTAATTATCCAGAAAGAATCCATCTCAGGTCTGCCTGTTTCCTCCACACAGCCAACAAGAAAAAAAAAAAAAAAAAGATGCTTGTAAGTCACTGCAGTGGTGGTCTTATTAGTCTTCTTTAGTGACATTATCCATCTAACAGGCTTTAGTTCTTAATTGTTTTTACAAGAATGATGTTTAATCGAAGCTAATGATATCAGCAAACTTGAATCACCACATGAATTAATTTAGCAATATGAATGCTTCATCACATTATCTCTTTATTTCTCTCAATATTAATTAGAACCATTTTCCAAAGAAAGTGGAAGTTCCAGGGATGGTCTGCATATCCCACTTTACTACCCACAGTGGACATATTCCAAGAGTCTGGCCACAGAGAGACTGGCTTTGATTAGAGGTCAGTTTTTAAGATATTCCAAATCTGGGATATTTACTTATTCTTGATTTTAGCACATAACCAAAAAACATTATGAAATGGGCTTGTGATATTAACAGAAATTCACAGAAAAAGAAATACTACTGGCTCATGAAAGAAAAGATGTTCAACTTCACTCATAAGAAATGCAAATTAAAGCCACATGAATTATAATCTTTTTCACTTCTCAGACTAGCAAAAACTTGCAAGTTTATCAACACACATGCTTTTCAGGCTGTGGGGAAACTTACTGTCACACGTTTCATGTGGGAATATGATCTGATATAACCTTTAAAGAAGGCACTTTGGCAGTATTTATCAACATTATACATGCCTATACCATTTGACCCAGAATTCTACAACTGTGATTTATCTTACAGATATGTCTTCCCATGTACATAATATATTCATTATAGCAATTTAATAATAACACACTATTTGAAATAGCTCAAAACTTCATAAAGACTGGAAACAACTCAAATATTTCTAAATAAAGAATAACAGAGTATTACAACAACAAAAAATCAGTAGGTATAGTGACAGGCACCTGTTGTGCCAACATGCAGAGATCTCCAAGATATATTTTCAGTGAAAGCAGCAAAGTGCAGAACAGTGTGCATATGCTATATTTGTTTTAAAAACAGAAAATTATGAATATAAATTTATAGATGCTTCTATTTGCATAAAGAACATCTGGAAGAATTCTAAGAAACCAGTAAAAGTGTTTTTCATTTTGTGTATGAAGTAGAAACTGGCTGGCTGAGGAATATAGAGGAGAGTGAATCTTTTCACCATATATCTTCTTATATGTTTTGAGCTTTGAATCATAAGGCTGTACTAGAAACTACCTGCTTTGAATCTACTTATTAAAAAAATAAGTAAAAATAAAGCATGATTGATTAGGATGTCATAATTTCCGAATTTTCTAAAAACATATTGCATATATATTACTGAATATACTTAAAATATCTTTTGCAACTTTCTTTGTCAAGAAAGTCTAGTAAATATAAAAAGATTAACATTGAAAGACATTTTATTAATACATGCACATAATGAAATATTTATCAATATCCACTGATGCATGTTGTGAATGAACTTTCCTTCACTTCATACTTGTAAAACAATTAGGAATTAAAGCTTATTGGATGGAGACTGCTGAAAAAAGGCAAGTACCAACATCATCTATAGTAAAAAACAAAAAATGAGATGTTCAGTAGCTATCACGTCATCTTGGTAGGATAAATAAAGAATATGTTTATTTATTTATCGCAGGTTTTGAATACTGAGAAATTCCAACTCATATTACTCTGTTTCTGTTAAAAAGGATGTTGAGGCAGATATGAAGCAAAGCATTGAAAATACTCAGATAAAAGTATAAACAACATTTCCTTCAGGTTTTTTTGTTGTTGTTACAGTTGTTTGAGGTCTTCTTTGTGTAATTAAAAATGAAAAAAAGAACCCAAGGAATGAAGATCAAGATAAGACAAAATAAGATAAACTAGAACATACAGATTAAAGTCAAAGTAAACCCTGGGAATAGAGAAATAGTTCAGGATCCATAGGGCAAGCAGCACTAAAATATAAGAGTGCTATTTCTCTTTTAAAATGGAGTACAAAGCCTATAAAAGGTACTTTTGGATGGGCACATTATGTTCATAATTTATAATTTTAAAATGACACATAAGAACTAGGTACTAGATCATAGGGCCTAATGAGTATTCTAGAGTAGAAAAAAATGGACATAAGGAAAGAGAGCCATTGTGGGTAGATTTCCTTGTCCTCCACAAATCAGCCACACTTACGGACTATTTTCTTTCTTCTTAGTGGCATCTTTGACAAAAATAGCAGCCCACAAAATTTGCACTCGAGGCCCACTTCAAAAACTAGCACAGTAAGCTTCCAGCGTTGTCATGTACCAGAAGTAAAAGAAAAAGAGCCATACATGAACACGGAAATAAAATCAATGAAGGTTACACAATGGCCAATTTATCAAACTTTTAAATTTCTATCTGCCTTGTGCAAGAAAACCAAAAGGAGGAAATAAAAAATTTGAGGGCAATTATGAAGCGAAGACCTTCTAAAAGTGGTTACAAAAAACAGATGACTATATATTATTCATCTAATTTTGTTCTCCAGTGAAACAGTCAAGGAAATTCTGCATGTACAGAGGGTTAAAAAGGGTAAGATTTTAAAATACCAGTTACTACTATGCTGTTTTAAAATACCAGTTACTATTATATTGTTTTTAATTGTTAAAAGGGAAGTAAAAGTAATTGATCATTGGGGGTTGAACTTACTGCCTCTTAAAAACCTCTAGTAAGAACAACTCTTCTTTAGAAAACATTTTGTAATTTCAGTGAGACTTTACATCCATTACTTCATTTGATGAGTTGCTATCATCCATATAATACAAATAATATACAGAGATTAAAGCTCAGAGGCATTAAGCTACCACTCAAGTTTACATAGGTAGAAAGTAGTGGAGCAGAGATTCAAACTCAGTTCGTGACTTCACAGATTGTGTGCTCCACACATCCTGAAGAATATGAATATGTGCAAGTAATGGTACCTTGGTGGTCTTAAATTAAAACGAGTCATTCAGTTCCTCTCAAGAGTGACTGGCTAGGGCCTAAAGGTATTTTGATGATTTCTGCCAATGATCTGCTGAGGGAGCTCTCAAAATTAGGTTCAGTGTTATTTATGAAGACACATGGATGCATTGCCACCATCCAGGACCTTCGACTCCCTGCACCCAAAAGGACAATATAATTTTCTGCCATGAGTGGAGCAATGAATTGATTTTCCTCTGATTCACATTCCTGAGTAGGCTGCTTTAGAACCATGGGAAAGCTTCCACTCTCACCTTCTGGACATTCTACTTCATTATCAGGCCGATGTTAACAATAAGAGATGTTCAAAGAACAATAAACATGGCTAAGAAGCTGGTGGGATTGATCTTATACTCCAGGTAATAGCTCTCCGAGGACACTGTGCCTTGACAAAGCTGCTGATGAGTACGTTCTTTCTCATTCTTTCTTTTTCTTTTCTTTCCTTTCTTTCTATCTTTTCTCTTTCTTTCTCCTTCCTTCCTCCTTCCCTACCCTTTCTCTCTCTCACGCACGCGCTCTTTTCTCTTCTTATGACACTCTTCCCACCCTCCCGCGCCCCCTACCCCCGACTTTTAATGGCCAGTGGAGTGGGGGAAAGAGTGGTGCATAAGTTGCTTCTTCCTCATCATAAATTAAGGGCTGGTTGTAGAAATTTTTTTGAAGTCTGGAGGCTGCAGTGTGATGATTCACGCTGTTTCCTGCCCAAACTTCTCTAATTCACTCAGGTTTATACTCTCCCAAATCCCAGATGCAAAAGATAATGAATAAATTAAGTTTTCAGAAATTACTGTATTTAGAAAAGTTTTAACATATTTTTGCAAAAGCATTTTATAAATTGCAAAGCAGAGCGATTTCATTTACTTTTTTTATGTTGTGGTGAAATAGGCATAACACAAATTGTTCATTTTAACAATTTTTAAGTATACAGTTAAACAACTTTAAGTACATTCACAGTGTTGTGCCCCCATCTTCAGAACTTTTTTTTAAATCATCCCAAACTGAAACCTTGTATTGATTAAACCATAACCTCCCATTGTCCCCCCACAGCTTCTGGTAACCTCTATTCTACTTTCTGTCTCTATGAATTTGCCTATTCTAGGCACCTCACATAGGGCAGTGACATAATGTGTGTCCTTTTGTGTCTGGCTTTTTCACTTGGCATAATGTCTTCCAAGTGTATCCACATTACAAGATGTATCAAACTGCATTACCTTTCATTGCTGAATAATATTCCTTGGTGTATATACTACATTTTGTTTATTCACTCAATCTGTCGATGGACTTTTAGCTCGCATCCACCTTTTGGCTATTGTGAATAATGCTGCTCTGAACAGTGAAGTACAAGTATCTGTTTGAGTCCCTGCTTTCAATTCTTTGGGGTATATATGTAGGCATGGAATTGTGGATCATATGGTAATTCTATGTTTAAGTTTTTGAGGAACCCCCAAACTATTTTCCACAGCAGCTACACTATTTTATATTCCCTCTAGTAATGCAAAAGGTTACAATTCCACCACATTCCTGCTAATACTTGCTATTTTCTGTTTTTTAATAGCCATCCCAATGGATATAAAGTGCTATCTTATCATGGTTTTGATTTGCATCTCCTTAATGTCTAGTATTGCTGAGTGTCTGATCTTGTGCTTAGGGCCCATTTGTATATCTTCTTTCGAGAAACGTCTTTTCTAGTCCTTTGCCCATCTTTGAGTGGGGTTGTTTGTTTATGCTGTTGAGTTGTAAACTGCCTTATGTATTTTGGATATTCTCTGTCAGATATATGATCTGCAAATATTTTCTCCCATTCCATGGGTCGCCTTTTCATTCTGTCTATAATGTACTTTGATGTCAAAAGGTTTTAATTTGGAGAAGTCCAGTTTATCCATTTTTTTTCTTCTGTTGGCTGTGCTTTTGGTGTCATATCCAAGAAATCACTGTACTGATTCCACTTTGATTAACCTATAATACAATTAATTTCTAAGCAGGACCCTTGAGTTATGCTACAAGTCACTTTTGCCCCAAATAAATTCCAAACAAATACAATGTGATGGAGGAGGGAGGGGAAGTGGGGATGGGTAATGGGTACAAAAATATAGATAGAATGAATAAGATCTAATAAGATCTAGTATTTGATAGCACAACAGGGTGACTACAGTCAAAAATCATTTATTGTGCATTTAAAAATAAAGAAATGTATTTGGTTTGTTTGCAACACAAAAAAAAAGATAAATGATTGAGGTGATGGATACCCCATTTACCCTAATGCAATTATTATACATTATATACTGGTATTAAAATATCTCATATACCCCATGAATACATACTATGTACACATCAAAACAAAAATATATATGTACAATATGAGAGACTAAAGAGCAAGCATGCTGGGCAACTGAACACTGTTTCCAATTGGTCTTAAGGTCCAGAAAACATGGCACATGGTTTTCTCTGTTACCTGGTCCCTGCCTACTTTTTAAGTTTCATTTCCCCCTTGCCATCTAACTTCAATGATCTTGAATTCTCTGTGCTCTAAAGTACCCTTCATTTTCCCTATACCTGCCTTACCCACACTCATCCTTCAAGTCTCAACCCAGTCATCCCTTCTTTCAGGATGTTTCACATGATATGTCCCTATTTCCACCTACTATTCATGCAGTGAAAGGGTTGATGTGATAGCTTGAGCTCCTGTGGCACCCCATATGTTGTTTACTACAAGATTTACTATACAGAATTACTGTTTATTTAGCTGTCTCCCCCTGTATATTATGAATTCCATTAGGACACTGAACATGATTTTAGTTTATTTTTATTACTGTATCCTCAGTATCTAGAATACTTCCTGACAAACAGTAGATGCTCAGTAGGTAACTGCCGAATGAATGAATGAACCAGACTAATAGCCTTGCCAAAACAGTTTTCGGTTTCTAGAAGTAGTTACAAGAAATATTTTCATGGAGAGGCATAACATTTAGAGATATAGCCTAAATCTCTCTGCTTTTCTTAATAATTTATCTTCGACGAAGTTTATTTCACAAACCTTTAATCAAAGTAGTGTCATAAGCACTTTAAAAGTATTAATTCATTTAAACTTTACAACAGCTTGATGAGGCATTCTTATCTGCAATATTCAGGAAATGAAACAGAAGCACAGAGACATTAAGTAGCTTGCCCATTGTCACACAGCTGCTCACTGGGACTGGGCCTACTTAAAGCTGGTCAGCCTGTATCATCTCTTGGTATGAGTTCCAACTAAATGGGAAACAATATGTACTTGAACATTTCAGCCTTACAAGGATGGTCAAGTTCATGGAATTTATAATTTTTCTAAACTTGGCTCACATCACCCTCAGATTTCTTGTCTAATTTTCCTCCTGGAAGCCCCAAGTTTCCTAACTGGGGCTCACATACCAGTCATCCCTTCCCTCTTTCTGTTTCTTCTCAGAACCTGAGCCACTTCCTCATTCCTTCTGTAGGCTCAGCTGCTGGAAGCACTGGGCATTTCAAGTGCAATTGGACCATATTTATTTTTAGGATTAAAGACATTTCCTATTTGGTTTTTGATGTCTCTTTGGTTTCAATTTGATCGATGCACTCAAACAACTACTTAAAATAACCATAGGACATTTTAGCTGGTAGTAGCTCCACATAACATTTTATAGGAATATATGAATTTTTCCTTTTAAATTTATTATCTTTTGGTTTCCTTCAATAAAACCAATCTTCAGCTACACTATTATTATTATTGCAGGGAAGCATTTTTTGAAACACAGCTCCTTTATAATTCATTCATTCATTTGTTCATATATTTATTCAGTAATGTAGGGTGCAAGGCACTGTGATAGATGATGGGAATACAATTTTATCCTCTCGGAGTCAGTGTCTTTCCCACCTAAACAGATTTCTACAATAACATAGAAGTTAAACATTCCTCTGATTTTGAATATTTAAAAACTTTGTAAGAACATACATTATTTCAATTGGTTCCTCTGTTTCCATATGCATGTTTGCCTTCTCAAAGGTCTAGATTATGTTGCACAGAGATCAGCACCATTATTTTGGTTTGAATAAATAAACAAAATGTCTCATTTTGGAAAGTACAAAAATATGTAACAAGATGATTTACAATTTCATGTCAAAATGTGTAATAGGTTGCTATGATTGTGATTAATCCTTAAAGAGAGAAAAAAATTAGAAGTAAAGTAACATTTTAAAGTAAAATAGATATATTAGAAATTCATCATTGGATAGATTACAAAATGTCTCCTGCCTCTGAATAATAAATATAATTTATTGATTCTCTCTGAATGCATTAGAGAAATAAAGCATGTAAAACAATCATTTAGGCTAAGTACATACAGCAAAGAATCAAAATTATTCTCTGCAGCAAGTACTAGGCTGATGGATAATAGCATATACATTCATTTTCATATCTCTTACCCCTTTTAAAAGTATCTCTGAGGAAAGACAGTGGTTATTTTGCTTTCTCCATGTGAAATTTCCCGTGCAGTATAGCACATCTGTAAAAGATGTGTGAAAAGTACATTTTTCTATCAGGATTTTCATTCATAGTTAATTATTTCATTTAGCATGAGCAACATTTCCAATTTAACTTGCTCCAGAGATTGTAATATTTACAGCTAATTTCCAGCAAAACATTTAGAAATGGCTCAAAGTAAAAATCCATTACTGGTTTTTGTCATGTTTTAAAATGCCAAATGCAAATGAAAACCAAGGCAAGACTATCTTTTACTTTTGGATCATGTATTTCAGTTCCTTTTTTTTTTTTTTTTAAATAGGTTTGGTGTAGGTGGTAAGCTTGTAATGTCATTCTTTCTATAAAACACAAGGCAGAAAGGTCTCAGGAAGGAAGAGACATATGTTATTATCTGTCATGACCTTATACTTATGAATCTGGGGACCGATTTGGAGACAGGTCTTCAAGTGACCAGATGGACTGCCATGTTATTTAAGTTGCATATATTATAATAGCTTCATTTATTTCTTAACCAATGTAACTCACATCTTATCATTTACATTATTGTCTTGCTTCCATTATGGATGGTGTACATTATGTTTTCCCCAAAGTGAACTGACTCCTTGATCTTGTTTATGCATCCTACTTGCATACAGACACATTTTCACATATGTACTTGCCCATATAAATAGATGACCAGTAGATCTTATAACACATTTTTCTGAGAATTTATGGTGCTTTAAGTTACGTCAATTTTTAAAGGGACTCAATAAAGTAATAAAATATTTACACATTTACATTGAAATACAGTCATTTATATTATATAAAAACTATAATGAGTATAAGTGATTTTTTATTGTAATTACCTTCTGACAGTAGGTATAAAATGAAGAAATTCAAAATGATGGAATTAACCTTGAAATTTGAACCAATATAAGCAGTTTTAAAGTGTTAAGAGTTTAATGAGAAATGTCACTGAGGTGGAAAAATTATGCAAATATAAATTTTAAATGGAGCTTCCAAAAAGGAATAATTTTAAGATAGTCTTGCAAATGTAAGGGGTTGGGATTCCTTAGATGAGAAGTTTGATAAAAACATAAATAGAATAAAGAGTATATAGAGACATTTGTAAGTGTCTCCCAAATAGCATTTAATAAAATATTTATTGTATACCTACTAAGAATTTCGGGGACTGAGAGTTCCGGAGTGGGAGAGAGGAAGCAGCATCAGAAAGAGAATGCCTCTCTGTGGACATGACATGGGCTGACACTCAAAGGAGAAGAAGGAACCAGCCCACCTCTGGAGAGGAGATGTTCCAGGCAGAGGGAAGAACAAGTTTATCAGTCTCAAAAACACATTAAAAGTATATTTATTTTTCACTTTGGGAGGCTGATGTGGGCAGATCACCTGAGCTCAGGAGTTCGAGACCAGTCTGGGCAACATGGTGAAACCCCATGTGTACCAAAAATACAAAAAAAAAAAAAAAAAAAAAAAATTAGCTGCCTATGGTGGTGTGCACTTGTGCTCCCAGCTACTCGGGAGGCTGAGGTGGGTGAATTGCTTGAGCATAGGAGGCAGAGGTTGCAGTGAGCTGAGATCGCACCACTGCACTCCAGCCTAGGAGACAGATTAAGATCCCATCGCCAAAAAAAAAGTATATTTATTTTTTAAAACCAAATGCTAAAAGAGTCAAACAAAAGTTCAATTAAAAATCAATATATTTATAAAGTATATATTATCTTCTGAATATAAATACTAAATATGTGTGCACAACAAATAGTATAGTATTTCTCTAGAGAAAACTGAGGAAATATTTCTTAAATGTTTTGAATATAAACCAGCCATAGCTAGGAGTATCTGGATATCCTATATTCTGAAAGCATTTGCTTACAGTTTGCCCTGATAAATGTGCTCTGTCCTTATATTCTCTTGGCCTTTCTTTCTGCCAGTGTCTCATGTTCTGTTCCCATCCCCAGTCAGCTGGAGAAGGTGAGAAAGCCTTACTGTCTCAATTAAAAAGAGGTATAGTCAGCGTCACCACTCCACACTTCACAGTTCTGGATACACGCATAGAATCCTGATGAGAAAGAGTTCTGCTTCTTTCTGCAGAAATGACTCTGCAGGTGTCAAGAAGGAAGGGCACTGAGCCAGGACAAATGAGAACTTGACACTGATGCTATTTTGCCAAGATTCATGCTCTCGTGCTCTCTGACCATCCCTGCATGGTCCAAGTAATTCATTTGCATGGACATTAAGCTCCAAATGTCACTGTAAACCGTGCCTTCCCATTTTCTAACCACAGGTGCTTACAGATTAGGCTCTTGCTTAAGCTGCCACTGGCTGCTGGGCCATCATCTGTCCCACAGAGCATTATGACAGCTGTACTCCTTCCTTCGATGAAGAATACTTAGATGTTCTTTCTCATCAGTCAAGGTAGCTCACACTCACTTTACAAAGATTATATTACTATTGGCCCTTCATCAGGTGATTTCTTTGTGGTAGATTCTGGTGCCTATCCTTAAGATGTTTCTGCACTGCTAAGGAGACTACAATCCTGAAATTCAACACAACAACCAAGTCTACCAAATCTCTGGCAGGACTACCAAACAGACTCCTAGTTGATTTTCCTGATTCTTCTTCATTTCATCAGATCTCAGTAAGCAAAACAAAGTGAAAATATCAGTTCATTTTCTCATTCACTCATTAATTCAGCAAATATCCACAGAATGTATTGAATATTTTCCATGTGTCAAGTATATGTCTGACAAGTGTCAAAGCTGACTGCAGCAGTTCTCACAGTGTAGTTGGGGAGGGTGTAAGTAAGTTACTGCAGTGGATGAGTAATATTCTTGTCTAATTAGCAGCCATTTCTCCCTTTTCTCCTAATAGTATCTGGATTTATCTGAGGATATGTCTTTCCCCAAGTCTGACATCATGCCATTTGAGTGGAGCTGATTTTCCCTGCAGATTTGAAGAAGGGGTTGCAGAGACCTAGTTCTAGCCAATCAGAGCACTGGATCCCCTGGGTGTAGTGACTGGTTCAGAGTTGGGGAGTCATTCCCTCAGACACAGCAGGACTCACTTTGAGGCCCTTTGTTAAAATTTTACAAAGGAAGAAAATCTCCTTCTGCTAGTCTTGGAGCTGGGAGCCTGTAAGGACTCCATGGGAAGAAGCCTGCCTGCCTGGGAATGAGGGTGAGAGAAAGGGAGAGTCTGAAAGGGCTGGAAAGCAGGAGTGTGGGGAGGAGGCTAGGGGAGGGAGGTAGAAAGGAAAGAGAGATTTGTTTGTGAATTCCAATACTTGATCATTTAGATCTAGTTGTGCCCACAGCTGTAAGGACAATGACAGAAGCACTAACAAACCACAAAATGAGCATCGAGGAGAAATCCCCCAACTCTGCTTGGAGCAGCTGGGGAAAGCCGTAGCCACCTGGCACCTGCCCATCCTTCACTATTCTTCAAATGTCATCTCTTCAGAGCAGGCTTTCTCTAGATCCCTTATTTGTCCTAAATAGACAGTGAGCTCACAGATACCAGAGAACACGGCTTGGTAATATTATATCTCCTAGTGCTCATCACTGTGCCTGTTAGAGGGAATATACCTTATGCCTCCAATAAAAATTCCTTGAGTGCCCCTGTGTACCTAGGCCTCCGGTGAAAGCAGGGGTCTGAACAGGACCCTAACGCTGCCCTGCTTTCAAGGGATTCCCCATAACTAACATGTACAAGGAACCAGCCTTCAGCAGGAAATCTAAAATAATTTGTTCCTTTTCTCATTTTCCCTCCTCCTCTCCTGCTGCCCCCAGCCCTTTTAGTCTTGTTAACCCCTCATCAGAGTTTAATGCAAACATCACCATGCCACTTATCAGAAAGCTTTGCCAATTTAGGCCTAGTTTTCCTTGTTGTGTATTCTCAAAATGCCTTGTAATTTCCCTTCATATAAATGAGGGCACCTCTCAACCAGGGGTGAATTTGCTCCTTTCCTGAGATTATGTGACAACATCTAGAGATATTTTTGATTGTCACAACTGGGGAAGAGGTTGCTGTTGGCATCTAGTGGTTAGAGGCCAGGGATGCTGCTAAGCACCCTGCAATGCCCAAGACAGCTCCCACAACAAAGAATGATCTGGCCCAAAATGTCAATAGGGCTGAAGTTAAGCACCCCTTATATAAATCATCACAGTTTAGAGTTACGCATCTATTTTTTACTCCACTAAACTATGAATTCCAAAAGGGCAGGGACTAAGACTGTTTTGCATCATTGTATTCCCAAAGACTCATAAGTAGTAGGTACTCAACAATTATTTTTAAATGCTATCATTAAAGGAATGTTAAATCTATTCTCTGAAACAGAATACACCATTCAGGTAATTTTTCCTTCTTTATTGCAAGTATGCATATAAAGCATGCAAAATTTAATTCTCTGGTTTCATTTATCATATTCTAGAAACAAAAGTTTTGAATTGCATGGCTGGATTTTGGTTTAATTGAGGAGGCTCTATTCCATAAGAAAATATTTGTTTTAGTACATTAGGACATTCTTGGGAAGTTGACAAGACATATTAAAATGAATGAGCCTGAATGAAGCAGTCACTCACACTTTGCAGCACGTCGTGCTGACAAGCCTTAACGACATAAATGGCATGAAGCCTAACACATGTGATGACCAGCATTTCATAGAGTTATCAGAATGGCATCATTACATTCCCGAAGCAAAAGGTGATACAAGTTCCTATACTTCATCTCTGCTCCCTAATAACAACAATAAGCTTGGATTCTACTGAGCCATGTCTTTGAAGACTGGTAGTTCTAAAGCCTCTAATTATAATCTTGAGTCATAATATTTGCTTGAAAGCTTTAACTCAAATGAACATTCAAATGTAATTTTTCCATAGAAGTCAATTTCTGGAAGAGATACAATGTAAAAACACAGGCAAAAGAATATGGTTAATTATTAAACCAAATCTGAAACAATGTACTAAAGTAACATTAAAAGCATGTTACAAACCACACTGGACCTACTTTCATCCAGAAATGTTTGCTTTCTCCATGAGGGAGTGAATTCTTTAAATATACATAGAACCTTCATTTGAAAGAATACCAACCCATTCGTCTATTAAATTCCTATGTTGAAATTTTGTGTGAGAAAATACATCAAGATTTTAGTTTCATACAGCTTAATTTTACCTTAAAAAGACCCACAAGCCAGTTTTGATTCTTGTTGTTTTTCTTGAAAGTCTTTGAATCTCTGGTTTTCACTCTACTAAGTATAGGCCAGGCCTTGGGGGCCTTTAGACACTTTTTTTTTTTTTTTTTTTTTTTTTTTTTTTTTTAAATTTTGCAGCTACAATATCCAAGGCTCTTTCTACTAGGTATTGAAGAGAATATATAAAATTCAGAGCTGGGTGTGGTGGCTCACGCCTGTAATCTCAGCACTTTGGGAGGCTGAGGCAGGCGGATCACATGAGGCCAGGAGTTCAAGGCCAGCCTGCGCAACATGGTGAAACCCTGTCTCTACTAAAAACACAAAAATTATCTGGGTGCATGCCTGTAATCCTAGGTACTTAGGAGGCTGAGGCACGAGACTCCTTGAACCTGGGAGTCAGAGGTTGAGCCAAGATCGTGCCACCACACTCCAGCCTGGGCAACAGAGTAAGACTCTGTGTCAAGGGGAAAAAAAAATCAGAATCCCTGTCCTCAAATCCCAACTATCAGTCTCCCTGAATTTGGACTTTTTCCTCTGGTCTCTTCCCTCAAGGAGCTTAAGTTCTTATGGGGCAAAAACCATGGACTTTAGAGCTTGATTTGTATAAAAATTTTTTTTGAGTGAAAGAATGAATTGCATTTGACAGGTGAGAAGAGTAAGGCTTGGAGAAGTTAGTTGAAAACAGTTTAAAATGGAGGCTATCTTCCTGGGTGCCTTAAGGTGCTTGAGGGCTTGGACATGAGGGCAGTGAGCAGAGACTCAGAGTGGTTCAGTTACTCTCCTATGAATCAAAGCAATAGCCTGATTCTGCATCTCATTGCATTTTCAGTGCAATAAAAGATGCTCTATTGAAGAACTGTCTATTCTTAGGATTTTACTGAGATTATACTGTAGAGAAGAAATGGTCAGAAAGCATTTCTGCAAAACCAAATCTCCATGTTTATTGGTTATATTCATTGGGATAATTTTAGCAATAATAGATGAGAAAAATAACACTTTTTTTTTTGAGACGGAGTTTTGCTCTTGTCCCCCAGGCTGGAGTGCAGTGACACAATCTACGCTCACTGCAACCTCCGCCTCCCAGGTTCAAACGATTCTCCTGCCTCAGCCAACTGAGAGTAGCTGGGATTACAGGTGTCAGCCACCATGCCTGACTAATTTTTGTATTTTTAGTAGAGAAGGGGTTTCACCATGTTGGCCAGGTTGGTCTTGAACTCCTGACGTCAAGTGAGCCACCTGCCTTGGCCTCCCAAAGTGCTAGGATTACAGGTATGAGCCATCACAGCTGGCTAAAACTTTCTATTACTCTAATGACAGTAAGCAAATCAGGAAAGCTAATATTTTCTTGGGCATGGGCTTGATTGAAAAAAATCATTGAAGCTGGGGTTATTTCTTATTCATTTTTGTTTCCCACTTAGCATCTTGTACATTATAGGCACTTGATAAATACTTGTTCATTGGCTCTGCTTACTGCTCTGATAAAAGAGATCTTAAAGGTGGTATTCAAATAGAACATGAAAACCTACTAATACAACAATACTATCTATACCTAACTGTTTCAATGAGTTTAATAGCACTACTAAAGTCATATAGATATAGAGTGTACCCCTGTTTTCATTGCTGCCATTTTCCTCCATGTAGCAAGCATTAAGAAGAGGCGAGATTTCTTTCTCTCTCTCTCAATATAATGCCCGTCTACTGTCATCATCTGACTTTCTGTGTAACAAAGGGAAAAAGACAAGTGATACTATGCTTATTATTATGGGAGACTGATGACAAATTACAGCATAGTGGTCCTACCATGTGAGTCAGTTGATATAGAAATTTCTATTTAAGCGGAGGATTGTCACAAGGTGAGTATTTTAATGTGACAGAACTAGAGCAGAACATGTAACACTGAATATGTGCCAAGGACTGGCTGCATATTTTATATGCATTATTTTATTTAAGTCTCGTATATCCCTATGGGGTAGGTATTCCTTCCTACACAAGCTCATAATGGAAAATAACATATGTGGGATTGTGAAGGGGAGGTGAGAATACTGAGAGTCTCAGGAGCCTGTCTCCTACCAGGGCTTCCCAAGGTGGTGTTCAGCTCCTTGGTTATTTTACCATGGTTCTCATCTTTGGGCCTCTCCCTTGTAGGTGTAGAAACTTGCATTGTCAGCAAGTCAAGAATGGCCCCATTTCTCAGTGGTGAGAAATGCATCACCAAACTGAGGGGACTGGAGTATGAGACTGGTGGATGTGTAATAAGACATTTGTTGTCACAAGTATAGAACACTTGCTATAAACAGAACTGCATGGGAGACTCAATAAAACCAGAAGGTCACAAGGCAAGTAGGGAATGGAAACAAAATAAGCTTTATCCAAAGAGACGGCAAAGCCATTGTAATTGGAGCCCTTGGAGCCCTCAGCAACAACCCCTCTCTACCTTTACATCAGGGATGATCTAGCTATTGGGCTTGGAACACTTGAAGACCACTAACTAAGGTACCCCCTCTTCTCTGGATGGTGCCAATGTTTCCTTCTGTGATCCTCCTTTTTCCCATGCTTCCTTCCCCAAAAAGGAAAGGTTCTTCCATTTTTCCAGTGAGAACCAAATTCCATTCTAATGAGCACTTTCCTTATCGATTTGTATAGACACATCTGGTCAGGTTACAGTCAGGTCTTGCTTTTTAAAGTTCTTCAGTCTCATGTTGAGGAAATGGTTCTTAATCTCTTTGGGGTCATAAACTCTTTTAAGAATGTATTGAAATACAAAGACATATATAAATTCAAATACATATAATTTTGAGGGATTTCAAGATTCTTAGAAACTCATACTGGAATCCAAGTTTTAAGACCATTGCTTAAGGTAACTGTGCATATTCCTGCTCTTATCCATTAATGTAGTGATAAGGTGTATCAGCATCTATGAGGGACCTATAATCCTTATGAACTGGGATTGATTCTATTTTACAAAGAAGAAAATTGAAGCTCAGGGTATAAGTGACTTGCTTAAGGCCCAGTGAGGGCAGAATACAGAATATATCAGTCTCTATAGAAGATATAAGGATATCTGTAACTTTTTTCTTTTTTTGAGCAGCATCTCGCACTGTTGTTCAGGCTAGAGTGCAGTGACACAATCTTGGCTCACTGAAGCCTTGACCTCCAGGGCTCACGTGATCCTCCCACTTCAGCCTCCCAAGTGGCTGGAACTACATGTGTGTGCCGCCATGCCCGGCTAATTTTTGTGTGTGTATGTATATATATGTGTGTGTGTGTATATATATATTTTATATATATTATATATATTAAAGTATTATGAGTATTATATATAATATATATTAGAGTAATATATATGTGTGTGTGCATATATATATGTATCTACTACATATATATATATATCTACTACATATATGTATACACACACACACACACACACATACAGTAGAGATGGGGTTTTACCACGTTGCCCAGGCTGGTCTTGAACTCCTGCGCTCTAGCAATCCTCCCACCTCGGCCTCCCAAAGTGCTGGGATTACAGGCATGGGCTAATGTGCCCAGCCAAATGTCTGTAACTTTTAAGATCACTCTTTAAAAATAAAAATTTCATCACAAATTCAAAAAATCCAGAAAGAGAAAGTAGAGAGAAAGGGAAATGGCATTTGTGACTTTTGAGTCCCTGAAGATGGCCACATTTTTTTTCTTTTAGTCAGTAAAGACATGGATTAACTTGCCACTATCTGCATTTTACAGAAGAATAGAAATTTCCCAAGGTTAAATAACTTGCCCAGATTTCTTTAAGTGACAGAACTAGAATTTGAAGTAGGAAACTAAGAAGTTGTATTTCATAAGCTGTGCTCTTACCCCCTCTGCTATGTGACCTCTGGCCACAGCCTAAGCAATTTCTCACTTCACTCATCTCTATTGGCAAGGTCTTAACTGAAGTTGCCAAAGGCAGTCAAATAACATTCTTTAAGCAGACTTGAGAGTGTGATTGTGCAAAAACACTAAAACTTCAAGTTCAAAAGAGTCAGAGTCCAGGATAACCCTCAGGTGGATGAGAGGCATATGATTCATATCCTTTCCTTCAGTTTTTCAGAGACATAAAATGGTTTATGTTCGACTTCAAGAATGGTCTATCTTTGTATTTTCTTTGTGTGTTGTGTTATATTTCATTAGACAAGGAAGGCTTCTTTTCTTCCCCTCCAGGTAATAAGTAGTGATTTATCACAATCACTTGTCACATTTAACTTAGCATTCATTCCATGAAAAGATTTTCCATACATTTCCAATGTGAAATTTAAATGTTAATGTCCATAGATAAAGAAGTATAGCAGTATGTGTTACTTTTTTTTCACTATGAAAACCATTTTCAGGAATTTAGACTGTTAAATAATCATTCCTTTTATGAGACTAGCTCTAAAGATACATATAAATTTTGAAATCTATAGTATTACTTGGCAATTTTAGTGCTTTACTTTTTGCAGCCAATCATGGAAGACTTGCTTTTATAGCTTTCTCTGCAGAGTCATCTTAATTATAGGGAAATCCCTTTACAAATGGCTTTCCATTTACAGTGCTTCAGCTAGAATCTAAAGTTGGTTTTATTGGAAATGATAAAAAATTACTCTTCCTGAGACACAGAGTTAAGAATCAGAATTGGAAATGAACTAAGTTCTTTTAGATTTAGAAAAAAATTTAAATTGATCATATTCTTCCCTTCTAAACAGTTTATCCCAAAGAGGTTTAACACAGTAAAATCTCTTTGATTTTCAGGTACTTAAGAAAATGTTTCAAGGCAAAAGAAGTCATATAGATTACCTAATTCAATCTACACATTTAACTGAATGTGAGTTTCACCCAATTTACAGAACTAGTGATAGAGCCAGGACTAGAACCCCTGCCTATGGGGCATCATTTGTACCATTTAAGCCACACTCTGCTTCCAATGTTGAACCCTTCTTGTGCTTTCTACATAACCCACATGGGTGGGAGAGATCTCTGGCTCCAATAACAGGAATTTCTTTTAGTCTTTCTTTATAACATCTAGACAACCTGGCATCATATTATTTGTTCATTTGGCTATTGTTTTTCTCCTTCAAAGAATATAAACTCCATGAAGACAAATAATCTGTGACTTTTAATGGTGTCTGGCACATAGTAGGACTCAATAAATAACTTGTTAAATGGAATTTCAAATTTAACCTTAAACATTCTTGTTTAAAATATATAGTCTGGGCCAGGTGCAGTGGCTCATGCCTGTAATTCCAGCACTTTGGGAGGCTGAGGTGGGAAGATGGTTGAGGCCAGGGGTTCAAGACCAGCCTGGGCAACATAGCGAGACCCCATCTTTATTAAAAAAAATTAAAAATTAGCTGGGCATGGTGATATATGCTTGTAGTCCTAGCTACTTGCAGGGGGTGGCTGAAGCAAGAGGATCACTTGAGCCCAGGAGTTCAAGGTTAGAGCAAACTGTGATCATACCACTGCACTCTAGCATGGATGACAGAGTGAGACCCTGTCTCTAAAAAAAAAGAAAAAAAGAAAAAAGAAATAAAATTTATACATTACATTTTACTTCCTAAAATAACCATGTTTGCTTTGACTGGAATTTTAAATAATTAATGTCTGAATGTCTTCAGGGAAGAATAATTATTCAACAAGATAAGGAATCATCAAACAAAAACATGGTAAATTCCATTACATCAAGGGCTTCTACGCAACAGAAAGCCACCATAAAGAGATTGTAAATACCAGAAATCAAGAGAAGAAAATTGCAACACATAGAAGAAACAAAGGATTAGTATCCAAAATACATAAATAACTTCTAAAAATCAGTAAGGAAAATAAATACCAGTTACCCATTAAAAAGGGTAAAAGATATAAACATCTATTTTAAAGAAGAGAAAACACAAATCACTAATGGCCATTAATGACCAATAAAAGTAAGATCAACTATTTCACCTCTTTGGTAATCAGGGAAATGCAAACTAAAAGCCACCATCATATATACAGTCTAATTTAAAGCAGGAACTGAAAGAGACATTTGTACACCCGTGTTCATAGAAGCATTCTTCACAACAGCTCGATGGCGGAAGCAATCCTACTGCCGAGAGATGGATGAACGGATAAACAAAATATTCTGTTTACAAATAACTTACAATGGAATATTGGCCTTAAAAAAGGAAGAAAGTCTTGTCACATTCTATAACATAGCTGAACTTTGATGACATTATGCTAAGTGAAATAAGCCAGGCACAAAGGGACAAATACTGTATGGGTCCATTTCTATGAGGCATCCAGAGTAGTCAAATTCATAGAGACTGAAAAAGAACAGGTGATTACCAGGGGCTGACAGGAGAGGGAATGGGGAATTATTTTTTAATATGTAGAGTTTCAGCTTGAGATGATGAAAAAAAGGTCTGGAAATAGATTGTGTTAACGGTTGCACAACCATATGAATGTACTTAATGCCTCTGAACTATGCACTTAAATATGGTTAAAATTGTAAAGTTTGTTGTGAATGTTTACCAACAACCACAATGAGATATCATTTTATATCCACTAGATTGAAAACCAAAAAACCAAAAATCTAACTTCCAACAATAGCGAGCATCTGTTAATTGCTGTGGACTGAATTGTGTCTCCTATCCACCCTAAATTCATATGTTGAACCCTAACCTCCCTCCACCTTGACCATTTCACAATATGACTGTATTGAAGATAGGGCCTTTAAGGAGCTGATTAAGGTTAAAATGAGGTCATAATCATGAAGCCCTGATCCAACAGAGCTGGTGTCTTTATAAAACAAGGAGAGACATTAGATCTCTCTCTCTCTCTCTCTCTCTGTGTGTGTGTGTCTCATTCTCTCTCTCTTATCTCTCTCTGTCTCTCTGTGCCATGTGAGGACATGAAGAGAAGGTGGCCATCTGCAAGCCAGGAAAAGAGCCCTCACCAGAAAATCAAATCTTGCTGGAACCTTGATCTCAGACTTTCCAGCCTCCAGAACTGTGAGAAAATAAATTTCTGCTGTCTAAGCTGCGCAGTCTATGACCTATTGTTATGACAGCCTGAGCAAACTAAACAACAGTGGAGCAATGGGTGTCACATGCTGCTGATGGCAGGGGACACAGAACAGCCTGGCCTGATCTAGCACAGCTGCACTGGTGCAGGCCCATAGCCCAGTCAGGCCGCTACATGGTGTGCATTCTAGGGAACTTAGCGTGTGTGTAACATGAGACAAGTACAGGGAAGTTAACTGGGGCATCATTTGTATTGGCAAAATCTAGGAACCACCAAAATGTACACTGACAGGAGAGTAGAAACTGTAAAAAAAAAAAAAAAAAAAAAAAAAGGTAAATAATAACTTTAAAAAACACAGGACAACCTTGCATTTAGGAAGATAAAGGATGATGAAATCTTTGAGGGGTATAGAGGGGCTTAACATGGTTACCAATATTCTGTATTTTAAGCTGTGTGATGGGCATGTGAATGTCTTCTTTTGTCTTCTTTTTTAAACATGTATGTCCATCTACATACTCTTATTTCACACATCTAGTATACATATTAACAATTAAACTAAACGAATAAAAATATGCAAAACCCAAAGTATATGGCTTAATTTTGTTAATCTTGGTCCAGAATTTTTTGTTAATAATTTCATATCTCTCTTATTTTCATATGATTTTAAAAAAAATTACAGAAGATAAACAGTTAAAGTAAGTAAGCTCAACTTTAAAATTTCAACTTCTTATTTTATTCATTCAAAATCTGAGTCCCCTTGGAGCCAATTTTCCTTAAAGACTGTAGAATCCTCTACTGATCTCCCAAGTTCTCCTAGTCTTGCTCAGCTCTGTTACACAATTTTTCAGCACATGTGTCTATCATATGATAATGCAGGAGAGAGAGAAATGGAAGATCATAAATAAACAGTGTAAAACTTCAAGTTTCAGGGCATAACTGGGACAGATAACTAAGCAAGCAAAATTCTGACCTAATAAATTACTTGAACTGCCTGAAAGAGTCAGCTACATAAATCACAATTTTACCAGAAGTGCTACAAAATCTATGCTGGCTACCAAATGCACTGTGAACACTAAAAACTCTTTTGTATGCTGTCAGCCAAGACTCCACATGGTGTATGTAAAGTCTGAGGGCCATTTAGATATATGCCACAGGCTTCTATACACAATGATCAAGAATAACTTTCCCCTCTCAGAATGAGAATATAGTCATTCTTACGAAAACAGTTATTTTTGTTACGGCTTGGGGTGAGAGCGATGGCGAGTTGTTAGAAAGAGTGAGAGTAAAAGGTTATGAATGTTGAAACCCCTAAGAAATACCATATTTTGCATTTTATTCCACAAATTATTTTGAGGGTTCTGACGATGTTACATATAACTATTTTAGGTGTACTCACATTTATCACTTTATTTAATCTACAATATATACCCTTAATAGGTATTACTTCTCCCATTTTGTACATTAAAAAAAGAGAAAGAGGTTAAATAACCTGCCCAGGGTTACAGTGTGAGCAAGTGAGTGTTAAAATTCAAACCTAGTTCTTCTTAATCAAACTCCAGTACTTTGGCCACTGTACTGTTTCTTACTGCCCCACAAAATAGTTTTTATAATGACAGACAAAATAGTTAACAAGTCAAGAGCTAATCAGCCAGGCTCCTTGATTCTCTCCCTAGTTTAAGGGCTTCTCTTACCTTTTTGGCTATATTCCTCCTACTCATTAGTTTTTAGTAAGTAAACCAAGAAATACGAAATCAATTTTGTCAATTTAGGTCCTTCTTTAGAGGTCAGATCATCACGTCTAAGGTGAGTCTTGGGATCTCTCTCTCTCTCTCTCTCTTTTTCTTTTTGTTTTGGTCTCAGCTTTACATCCCGTAGCTTTACTTGTAACACACACAAAGTGCATATGATATAGTGCTGGCCTACAGCCAGAGTTGTGAGGTGACAGTGCCTGGGTAAAAACCCAGGGACAATACTCAACAGCTCTGGTGCTTTGGGCATTTTACACAACCTCCTTGTGTTTCAGTTTCTTTGTGAAATGGGGATTGGCTTGGCTATGAGGATTAAACAATAGAATGTATTAGGTTGGTGCAAACCTAATTGTGGTTTAACAGCTAAAGCATGTAGTCAATCCTGGCATATAACAAGAGGTTAATAAATGTTTGGCATTACTATTAGTAGCAGATATACATATATACATGTGTAAATATTATATATTTTGTAATATATGCCTAATAAATGTTAGGTATTCCTATTACTATTAGTATACGACTGTTAGTAGGGTACTAATAGTATTACTAATCACAGAGTATGCTACTACTAGTGAACTGAGGTGCCATGTAGGGTGGGGAGAGGTGAGCACTGAGGCAGAAAAGGATTAGGGAGATCTTCTGGAAGAGACTAAGCTTGAGTTATGTTTCAAAGGGTGAGCAGAAGTTAGCCAAAGGAAGAAGATGTGTGTATCGGGGGAGGGCATTCCAGGAAAGAGGGAATGGCATTTGTGAAAGCACACAGCATAGAACAGCACAATGAACAGGTTGGATGTGTGAGGGAGAAAATCAGGGACCAATTACAGCACAGTGGGAGGAGCAGAGATCAAATTTAGGTGGATCCATTAAGGACTGGATAGCTAGTGGAAAATGACTCATTCAGGTACGTGGGTTGTGAAGAGATTAAACAGTTATTCCAGGAGTTAGAAAGAACCACAGAAAAGAATGATAAATAATCCAGCATAAAATGTCCATTTGAACTATCATCGCATTCTTAGTTTTCAAATTTTTGAATTTTCTAGTATAAAAGTCTAAAATTTCAGAGATAAAAGTTGTAAAAAACAACTGCTTCAAATATCCTCATTGCCATTTTTCCATTAAAACTTACCACACATGAAAATGAGCAAAAACTATTCTTTCATGACACATGTGAGCAACTGGATGAACTTAGTACAAGCACAGTTATACTAGTAGAGTTAAAATAGAAACTGAGACAAGCTCTGAGGAAGCAGAATTAAACATCATTCTCTATCCATCCTGAATGACCAGCAACCCCTTGAACATATGCTGTGCCTTTCCACATACCCACACCTCTCTCTAGAATGTCCTTCACTCCTTTCTTTTTGACCTGATATTTTCTACTTGGCCTTCAAAATTCAGCTGAAGGGTCACTTCTCCGAAACCCTCCACTAACCTTCCAACCAGCTTCAGGTGCTTATTCTCTTGGTCTCAAAGCACCTCATGCATACTTCCATCTCAGCACTTTCTACACTGTAGTTTAATTATTGCTGTTATGCTTATTTGAATTACTACTAAACTATGAAGTTTTTGAAGACAGAGATCACAGTTATTCAGAATAGATACCAGGCCTGACTCTATCCCTCTAATTCCAAGCACATTACTTAGCACATATTAGTCGTTGAATAAAAATATGCAATTTGTCGGTTCAACATCAGACAAACATAGACTGAAAAATAAATTGGTCATCCCTAGAATAACAAGATGCCTTTTAAACAGATTCCTGATTTTTCCATCTCAAAACTACAAATGGATTATATGGCAAAATATCCCAGAGATACTCAAGCTAGAAGAAAAGACTCAAACAACATCTCTCAAAGTTGATTTTGAGAGTGGTGAGGATGTTTTCCTTCTTATGTCCATTAAAACTCCTTTGGTTTCCAGAACAGTCCACCTTCAAATCAATAGTTGTGATTTTTCATTATTGAGAAAGAAGAACAACTCTCACATCCACAAAATAGGCCATTATAGCATTACTGGGTCATTTTCTCCACACACAAGCATAAAAAAACTAAAAGAGAAATATTCTAAGAATTAATGTTTCAAGCAAAAGCCATTCTGGGTTTTGTCATAATCTTTCAAGGGAATTTTCTCTCTAGTTCTCCCAAAGCACACTGACTGTACAAAGAAAAATCACTTGACTTTTAAAGCAAAAACAGACAAAATATGTGTCTGGAAATAGTTCGTAAACCCCATTGGGGGAAAATTTCTTATACAACAAGAATAGAACAACACTACAGTGAATTAGACAATGACAAAATCCAATGCAAGAGTGCCAATAACTTTTTCTCCCCAGAGGATCGCCCAAATTTCTGTGCAAAATTCTATGCTAGAGTAGGCTGAATATTAAGTACACATAGTATAGTCATATTTTTCCTCATTTTAGACAAACATGGCTTTATCTGACATGCTGAGGTAGTAATCCTTTAGGATAATTTGTCAATTTAGTTCCATTCACTTAAGTATGCCAGGCTCTGTGGAAATAACCCAGACACTGTTGATGACTCACAGAACTCACAGAAACAGATGTCTGCAGTCAAATGTGGTGAGCACAAAGATCTGCACAGGTGCTACCACTACCCAGGGGCAAGAGAAGCTAAGTCAGCCAGTGGGGGATTTGACAAAACCATGTAGGACATCCAAGGGGAGCTTTAAGGGATGAGCCTAAATAAGTCAGCCTGGGAGGGGGGGATCCTTGGGGAGTGGTGGGCCTGGATCCCTGATCATATTCTTATTTAGTTTTTAAATTTTTGAATTTTCTAGTATAAAAGTCTAAAATTTCAGAGATAAAAGTTGTAAAACACACCTGCTTCAAATATCCTCTTTGCCATTTTTCTATTCAAAATTATCACACATGAAAATGAGCAAAAGCTATTCTTTCATGACACATGAGCAACTGGATGAATTTAGTGCAAGCACAGTTACACTAGTAAAACTAAAATGGAAGCTGAGACAAACTCTGAGGAAACGTTATTTCTTTGAATTAATATAAGTTAATTCAAAATAACCCTGAGAATCTTGTAAAGACCTGGAGGGATTCCCAAGGGCATTAATTCTGTGGGTCACCTCTCTTACCTTCACCATGCCTTATAAGGATCGCAGTGCTACCATCACCTAGCATTGTTCAGATCATATTCCTACTGAACATGTGCAAAGTAGAAATAAGCATCACCTTAAAAGTGAAGGACGGAGTAACAGTTTTTATAACAGCCATACTGCCAATAGAAAGGGTATCTTGAATGGAAAAAGTAAAGATCATAGTGTTGTAGATGCTTTATTCTTCAACAGAATTGACTGTGTGCCCTCAGTGCCAAGTTACAACATGAATTACAACGCTAAACAAGACACAGAGCTTGGATGACCTTATCAATCTCGTGGGGGAGAGAAGCCAGTGGACAGGTTCTTACAATATAGTGTTACATGCCATCCTAGGGGATGTTACAGGTGCCAAGAAAACACAACAGGAACAACTAAACCAGACTTTGCAGGGAGGAGGGTGGTGCTGGGAAAGTGACATCTAAATCAAGGCTGCAAAGAAGGGTTTACAGAAGAAAAGGGGGATGTAGAGGAGAGCACTCCAGCTAGAGGGAACAGCATGTGAAAGGCAGGGAGGCACCATGTGCCTGGTGAATTCCATGGGCTAGCAGCAGGTCAGGACTGCTAGAAAGGAGTACAGTGGAAGGGGAAAGAGGGTGTGTGTGTGTGTGTGTGGTAGGGCAGAGATGAGAAATTGAAGCTGACTGTTAAGTAAGAGCCAGGTCACCAATAAGACTATATTAAAGAGTCAGAGCCTTATCCCCAGGATGATGGGGAGCCATCATAGTGTCTTCAGCACACAAATGACAGAAGCAGATTCCTGCTTTAGGAAGAACCCTATGGATGCAGGGTGGAGAATGGGTTGAAAGGGATCAGGGAGGGCCCAGAAGGGCAGTTAAGAATCTGATCTAAGTAATCCAAAGACTAACGTTTGCAAATTGTGAACAATGATTCTAAAATCCATTTGGAAGGATAAATGAGTAAGAATAGGCCTACCTCCTTCCTAACCCTCTACCCCATCCCATCTAAGATATTAAACTTATTTTAAGACTAATGTAATTAAAATGCAGTGATAATAGTACAGAAATAATGCAGATGAATCAATGGAACAAAAAGTCAAGAAGTAAACCTAAGTATATATGAGAACTCAGGTTATTATAAGGGAGGCAAGTGGAATTGTTTTTTAAAATAAATTAGGCTTTGACCATATGTAGTAACAAAATATATTCTAGACAAAGATTCAAATACACAAAACAAAGTAAAGGCAGTTCATAAAAGAAGACAAGCAGATGAAAAATAAACACAGATACCAATTATTACCCAGCAGATTGGCAAGGATTAAAGAAGTTCATAACCCAGTTCATAATCCAGGGGCACTGAGATTATGGGGAAACAAGGACCCTTCCCTACATTGGTAGGAGTGTTTAAATAGGCACATCCTTTCTGGAAGACAGTTTAACAAAATGAACCAAAACTTTTAAAATGTGCATTCTGTTTCACCCAGAAACTCTATTCCTAGAAATGCATCCTAAGGAAATAACTAGACAGCCACCCAAACATGTATGTAGCAATAGTAACATTCTGAATAATAAATATATTAGGGACAACCAAAATGTCTTGACAGAAACAATGAAATATTATAGAACCACTTAATGTAAAGATACAGAACTATTTTAATGACATGAAATGATAGTCACAAGTATCAGTACATGAATAAACGAGGTTATAGCATGGTGGGGATAGTACAATTCTGAAATACATATTTGCCTAGAAAAAATGGAAATTTAGATAGAATTATTAATAATAGTTTAGTGTTAGAATTATGATTTGTTTTGGTATTATTATTATTATTATTATTTTGAAGCAGACTCTTGCTTTGTCACCCAGGCTCTTAGTTTACTGCAGCCTCCACCTCCCTGGCTCAAGCGATCCTCCCACCTCAGCCTACCCAGTAGCTGGGATTACAAGTGTGCACCACCATGCCCAGTTAATTTTTAAATGTTTTGTAGAAATAGGGCCTCACTATATTGCCCAGGCTGGTCTCGAACTCCTGGGCTCAAGCAATCTTCCTGCCTCATCCTTCCAAAGTGCTGGGATTACAGGCATGAGCCACTATGCCTGGCCTGGTTTCTGCTTTATCCTTACGTATTTTCTGAAATTTTCTTGCCATATGTATTAGTCCATTTTCACACTGTTGATAAAGACATACCAGAGACCGGGAAGAAAAAGAGCTTTAATTTGACTTACAGTCCCACATGGCTGGGGAGGCCTCAGAATCATGGTGGGAGGAGAAAGGTACTTCTTACACGGCAGCGGCAAGAGAAAATGAGGAAGATGGAAACGCAGAAACCCCTGATAAACCCATCAGATCTTGTGAGACTTATTCTCTACCACAACACGTGGTAATTATGGGAGTACAATTCAAGATGAGATCTGGGTGGGGACACAAGGCCAAACCATATCACCATGAGTACATATCACTCTTATGATCAGAAAAAACATATAGTGTTCATTTTTCTTTTTTGTGAAGAAGTGCCAAGAATAACATTGATGGTGGAGTTAACAACTCGAGAGAAACCAGGGAAAGAGCAATTGCCTGTATCACATTTCAAGTCATTAACAAGTGCCTGCTCCACAGCCTCTTCTCTGTGGATTCAAAAGAAAAACCGACACAGAAAAACTTTCTACCACCAAACCTCAAAAGAGGATTGAAAATCCTTATCAGGAAAACCAGCAGTATTATTGAATAAATTACAAAATATTTTGCACTTCAGTTGCACAGGTAATGTAGACACTTATACACCACTTTCACTCTCAATCCCCATATCACATCTCTGCATTTATCAAACCATGTCAAATATTATAACCAGATAACTTAGCATAAAGAAACATGGTTTTATCTTATGTAGGACTCCGTTTGACTTACAAGAATTCTCATTTACTCATTTAATTCTATTTTTGTAATTATGAAAGAATAAAAAGCTGTTTCATCTATTTTAATTTTGCATATCAAGTACAGCATACAATACTATGGTAAATGTTTTCATAATAGTCTAAAATCAGTAGCAATAAATGCCACCTTAGTTTTGTAATGTATAATTTTTGAATACTCTTGTTTACATTAGCATACAGTCTTTAAAAGACCATGTTTAGTGGAAGAACAGGCATTTTTACTGGTGATAATAGTACTTCCACTAATACAAATGAGTTATTATTAGAGGAATTTATTTCCCCAATGGCTTTATGGTCAATCAGCCACAAATTCAGATTCACACCCAGTTTTAGTTTTATAATGGTATTTTTTCAACTTCTACAGATAACAATTTTTAAATGAGAAATACTGAAATACTGGAGTGGGCTAATTGAATTTTTCTGCCATCTGCATTGTATAGAGTTTTTAAATTATGGAGCTCATATAGTTCAATCTCCTCATCTTATTGACAAGGAAACTAAAGCCCAGAGAAAGTAAGCAGTTCTTCTCATATCTCAACAGTCATTAACAGATTGGAAAACAGACCTTAGGTTGCCTGTCCTCTATTATAGTGTTTTCGTCACTGTGCTACAGAAAGTCTGAGGACCTTATACATGCAACAATTTACAGAATGTTCTCTCATTCATTGAGCTCCCATGATAACCATGTTACTATTACTATTATTATTCTCATTTTACAAAGGGATTAACTTTGGCTTGGAGAGTTTAAGTGACTTTGTAACACTTTCAGTCATGAAGTCCAATGCTTTAGATTCCAAAGCCAGAGCTTTGCCACTCAAATCAATGCTGGGATGTGTTTTCTGTAATTAACTCCCATTAAAAGCAATTCATTGCTGGAAAAGTTTTGGAAGTGTAAAATTATATAATAATCTTATAAAAAGATTCATAAATTTCAAGATAATTATTTTCCAAGAAAAAAATCTTTTAGAGTATGTATCTTCTCAAAGCATCAGCTTTCTATAGATAATTAAAAATCGAACTCAGAGAATAATGAAAGCTTACCACTATTTGACTTAGCAAGAAATTCAAGAGGACTCTGATCCAGGTTAACCTTTGTATCATTAATATCAGGAGGCTCATAGTTTAAGTGAAAATCATCAATGTAAGCATCTAGGGCTTCGGAGGCAGACAGATACAGGTTTTCTTTATACTGTATGGAGCCATCAGTATTAAAGGATATGCTGTTCAGTATTAAAGTTGCTGGAAGATAAGATTCAGAAGTGCTAAACTGATGTTTCTTAACTGACTCTGCCATGGCTTTCTCACAATGGGCCACAATGTCCATTCGTCTTTCAAGAAATTCTAAACACAAAAAAAGGTACGTTAAGTTTTCAGTTAAGTAGGAATGGATACTACTACTCATGGAATCCTTGCTAATCTTTCATGTGTAATTACTTATTAAAAAAGAAATTACTCTTTATCTCCCTTTGTGTTTACTTAACTTTCAAGCAATGTTCATTGATTGATAGATGATTACTTTCATCGGCATGACTGCAAATATAAACCATGTTTCAGAAATATATTTCGGGGAAGGGCAGGCACGGTGGCTCATGGCTATAATTCTAGCACTTGGAGAGGCCAAGGCGGGTGGAAAATTTGAGGTATAGAGTTCAAGACTGGCCTGGCCAACATGGCAAAACTCCATCTCTATGAAAAATACAAAAATAAGCTAGGCGTGGTGGCACGCACCTGCAGTCCCAGTGACTTGGGAGGCTGAAGCAGGAGAACTGCTAGAACCTGGAACATAAGCTTTGCTAGGTGACCATATAAGAGAGGTACTGCTTTCCTTTGTTTTCAGTTTCACTTGATTAAATAAGTGTTTTGGAATCTTGAGATATTTTTATTTGCTACATTAAAAGAGGGCAATCCTCCAGTATCATATTCTAGTTTTCATTCCCTTCACCTGTCCCCATCCCATTGATGGGATAAGGAAAGTCACATATAAGTTCAAGATGAAAGCAACAGAGGGCCCTGGCATAATAGTGACGGCAAGTAGAAACCAGGTAGCAACAAGAGATGAGTGCTGAAAGGAGTAGAATTCAGGGGAGTGGGTGTCCTCTGATGTGCTACTCTGGCTTTGGTACAGGAGTTCAGCAGCTGTAGACCTCTTTATTCTTACCTTACGTCAATCACTTACTCTTTGCAAAAACTACAAAAGGTTGGTACAATTAGTACCCTCATTATCCAGATGAGAAAACGGTGGTACACAGAGATTAAGTAACTTGTCCAAAGCTGTAGACTAGGGAAGCAACAGCCAGGCTGAACTCCAGCTGTGGATTCCGAGTCTGAACTTAACCATTGTGCTAGATTCCCACCTTATGTGTGCAGGAACTGCCCAGATGACCTGTGACCCTCTAAATGTTCACCACAAGTTACATGCATCAATGTCTGCCAAAATTGGGTGCCAAGGTTCTGTGGTCTCTAATTTTTCCAATATGCTTATTCACTGGTATGTGGGGGGTGAAATGCCATTCATGTGACAATAATATACACATCAGTACCAAAGATTAAATACTTACTTTTTCAGTCCTTTGAAATTTAGGTGGACATGTTGTACTTTCAGAATGTTACATTATACGACATCATAATACCTAAATTTTGCATCTGTGGAATATATTTTAGTTTCCTCTAACGTACACAGAGGCTTTTGAGAATCAGAAGAAAACTATGAATCACCTTCCCACAAAAAGGCACTTTAGCAGACACAGAGACAATGGGTTCCAGGATTCCTGAGGCTTGCTCATGGTCCCCCTGCATCTGAATTCTAGATTAAGAACTTTTGTCTAAAAAAATTGGTAGAAGTGAAGAGAAAGGAAGAGAAAGAAGGCTAACCAGGAAAAGAAAAATAAGATCCTTATTAGGGATGGAACAAACAAATCCAACATCACATATTCTTAGAGATATGATGGTAAAAAATCTTTTGACTTTAGAGGCCCTACTCAAAAGGTACTTTGTAAATCATGATCGTCTTCTTCCTCCTCCTTCTCTGGATTTGTCAGTATGAATTAATTACTATTACAGATCAAAGATGATGGGCTTTGGAACTAAAGAGACCTGGGTTAAATTCAGTTTATCTTTACCAGCTGTGTGTCTTAATCCCCTCCCTAACATGTGATTCCTTTATTTTAAATTCTGCTTAATAATCTTTAGACCTTGTAGAGTAGCTGCCTGTGTTTGATTTCCAGCTGCTTTGCACTAGCATAGCCATTTCAGGGGTAAGATGTTGAAATACTTTGAAAATAGTTGCTAAAAGCCGTTTCCCTCCACCCACTCCTCCCCTTTCCCGCCACCAGTGCCTTCTTGCTACCCAGGCCCTGGCCCACTTCACCTAGAAGCCTTCAGACCTGCTCATGACCCAGCAACTTAAGGGGCACCATCTGGCTCCACAGATCCTGCTCCTGGCTATGGCTCAGGTCCATTCTGTCTGGTTGGTGCCTGGCCATACAGATTGTTAAATGTTTTGAATATCACCCCGGAGGGGCCGTGGTATGCAGTACGTGTTAGTGTTTTTCCCTTCCTCATCCTTTAGTGCTTTGCCTTTCTCTGTTCTGCATATGTATCATGATTTGACCAAGTGATCACTGAGAATATGGCTTCTTCCTTCTCTAAGTTCCAAAAAAATAAGGAATGGATGGGTATTTGTAGTTTCCAACTTACAGCAGTTGCTCAATAAATGTTTGCTGAATTGAACTTCAGCCAAAATACTCCATTCACCATAAAGCATGCCAGTGTGACTGGTGCAGCGGGTAAATATGTTCTGAAAGATGGAGTCTGCTGGGTTTATTGGTAGCTGCTGAGAAACAACAAAACAGGCAAATAGAGTAATGTATTCAAGTCACCAATTTAATCAGACAATGGCTGAATGCACAGTAAGCAAGAAGTTGTTGAGAGAGTCAGAAATTATCATACATGTTAGTAATATTTTTGAGGTTCACTTATGGCAAATCTTTAACACCAGACTGTCCAGTATGCTTCCACAGCTCAAAGTCCAATTTTAATTGGAGATTTAAAGACGTTTTCTATGTCCACTTAGTTGCATGAATAACATTGTAAAGGAAAGTTGATAAATATTTCTATAACAATCTAGAAAATCAATGTGTAAGATATGCTAGTGATCCTGATAATTGAACACTACTTATAAACAAGTTTATTTTGTGACTTTCATTGTATCATATATGTGGGAAAGTGCAAATTCATTCTCTTGGTTTTTCACTATATAGGCTCACAGTGGGCTAAGCAAAGAAGAAAGTGAACATTCTTGTAGTTTAAAAAGCAAGAGAACCATATGCAATAGCTTAAAAAAAGAATCCATATATTTCTTAACTGTATATCAAGTAAAATCGCAGATTGTTTGGATATTTTCCCTAGCAATTTCATGTTTGAAGTTGGTCTGGCTCGATTCTCTTTGATAGTATTTTTAAAAATGTATTCATCCTATGAAATCCTCAGGGTACATGCATCTACAAGAAGGCAACCCAATTCCTGAAGAATATACAATATTTCAAGTAGAGGGACTAAAGAAAGCCATTAGCTCTGTATTCCTTATCACATTAGGCTAAGTCAAACTCAGTCAAGTAAGCTGAGTTCCTCAAGTCTGGGCAGAGAAAAAGGTCCAGAAATTTGTACTAAGTTCAGTTTCTCTCTCTCATTCAATTCAATTAAACACACAATTATTGACTGACAATGTGCAAGGAACCATGCTAAGCACCGTATAGGGATACAATGATGGGCCAGGCATTATTTCCCTCACAAGGAGCTTGTAGCCCAGTAGGAAAGATAAAAGCAGCACATAAATGAATGCAACCCAAGGAAAGGCATGCTAAATGCCATCAAGCATCCCAAGAGTGGCTGAAACACAGAGAAGAGAGAAATTACTTCTTTTTGATGGAAATTGGGAAAGTTTCATTTTAGACAGGGTAGTTAAACCAGGACACGAAAAAGACGTAGGTTTCAGATACATGGAAATGAGGAAAATCGATATGTCAGGAAGAAGAAACATAGTCAAAGACATTAAGGAGTAAAATCACAAACATACAGATGTAGGAATATATCAGATTTCCTTGGGTTCCTTTCCTTCTGTGGAAGAGGGGGCTGGAAATTCTATGTTATGAACCAAAGTGGTGCGTTTTAGGGCTAGGTATTTTACCTATTTTACAGAAAGGGTAAACCAAGCCTCAGAAAGTTTTTAAAGGCTCTGGGAGAATGTGTCTAGTGAGTTATAGAGTTCATATTATTTCCACTACACCACAGTGTCCACTTTGCCTGTCTTTCCCAACGGCAGGTGAAGGAAGCCAGCACCGCCTCCACTGACCATTTCCTTCCAAGTGCCCAACAGTGGGTAGCTCCACATCCAAGTGAGGGCATCCCACCCCACCTGTGCAGTTCTTAGAAATCTCTACCTCAGTTTAAGCCACTGATAGAAGAATACTTTTAAAAGTATTCTTAAAAGTTCTCATGGGCCCAAGTCTATCTATGCCACCTGTATCTCAGGCTGCTTGGGGGAGACAAGAAGCACCATGACAGATTTATTTGTTAATCTTGTGAACTTTTTCCAAAGAACTTGGTAAGCAAATAAAGCATGTTTTATGAAATAGATACTATCTTAAATATTCTCAGTCTGACTCAAGAAATTATAAGCCCTCAAAAATTAAGCTGTGAGTACCCTGTGTTGTGGAATTTGAAGTTTAGTAGAATGTAGTAAGATGAGTTGCATAAGTTTTCTCAGTAGAATAGAACTAACGGAAATATGTCACACATTCTCTCCATCACCAGACACTGTGATCAATAATACCTTCTTTGAGAGATAACTTACACATGCTGGTCACTATGATTAACTATCAGCATTTAGACCATTAGCTGATCTTAATGGTCACGAATGAGGAATATAGAAGAAACCAGTGTTTGAAACACATAGAGCATAGGACGGGCAAACCCCTATAATCTTGAGGGTTCAACTCTTCCCTCAAACTACTACCTCTTGTTTATTCAAGAAATCTCTATTGTCAATGTAGAAAGGTAATACACAGCAGAGGTTAGGAGTCTGGCTCTGCCACCACACTGACCAGCTTCAAATCTAGCAGCATAACCTTGGGCAAACTACTTAACTTCTCTCTCCCTAAATTGTTTCATCTCCAAAATGAGCGTAGTAAAAATACCCAATTTATAGCACTGCTGTAAGGACTAAAAGGGTTAATATGAGTAAAACATTTAAGACAATATGTACATAGTACTAATGTACACAGTAATTATTATTGCCTGCTATGACCCAAATGATGTGCTAGCTCCTCCCAGTAGAACATTTGTTTCCTATCATGATGCATATAGTTTTTAGTTTTAGGGGATTCCAGCCTGCCTAGTCAACAGGTGGTATAGCAACCCTGGAATATTAAACGCCAAGAAAAGAAAGTTAGAATTTCATTCCCTATATCCATTTATCTCCTTAAATTTACATTCCATAGTTGAAGGGATTACCCTTCAAGCAGGATCGATACTTGGTTTATTTCACATGCTGGAATCATCTGTAAAGCTCAGGAAAGCCTGAGGCTGGAGGAGAGGCATCAGCAAAATTTAAACTATTTCCCAAATCTTAAGCTTTGAGAGATATTGTATTCTACTGTAGGGACTGCTTTTCTCCTGATGTCATTTAGCTTTCCCTCCAGCATTCTCAATTCCTCTTTATTTCCAAATCAGAGAATACTCAACGATTGTTGTTCTTTTAACGTGGATATGTGCACTTCCGCAAAAATAGCTGCTGAAAGACTTTAAAAGATTTTATTCACTTTAAAACACCATGACTAATTGGGGAAAAGAGCAAACAAGCACATTAGGATTATATCTGTAGGCCTATAACTGTTTACCAGCACACTGGCAACACGTTAAGTAGAATTTTACAATACTGGGTAATGAGGAAAAAAAAATCATTTGCTTGGTGAAAATCTCTATGGACCTAATTTTGAGGAGGAGGGAGGGGAGCATTTATTCATTTTTTTCTAAACTAAATAATATCATCCATCACTTCTAAATATGTTTTTTTAATTAAGGAAAAAAATACTAGAATGAAGAAGGGACCACACAGGCTGCCCAGATCCATTTCCTACCGTAATGTACACCGTATTTTGAGAGTTTTCTCAGTGGAGGTAGTGGCATCTGGAAATACTTGTAAGAAAAATTTAAATACTATGAAGCAAAGGGGTTCTGAAGAGTATGTTGAAATTTAACGGAAGAAAAGTATTCTGCCTTTTGGGAAGGGTGATTTTTCTTAATGAAAAATCAAATGACTTGAAACAAATTCTTATTTCACTACATCTCTAGGCAAAGTCCTATAGTAGAAGCTATGGGAGTGAAATGGGTTGGCTGTGTCCCTACCCAAATCTCATCTCAAATTGTAATCCCTATAATCCCCACATGTCGAGGGAGGGACCTCTTAGGAAGTGATTGGATCATGGGGGTGGTTTCCCCCATGCTATTCTCATGATAGTGAGTGAGTTCTCATGAGATCTGATGATTTTATACATGGTAGTTTCCCCTAGGCTTTTCTTTCTCACCTGCTGCCATGTAAGATTTGCCTGCTTCCCCATGATTGTAAGTTTCCTGAGGCCTCTCCAGCCACATGGAACTGTGAGTCAATTAAACCTCTTTCCTTTATAAATTACCCAGTCTTGAGTATTTCTTTATAGCAGTGTGAAAATGGACTAACACAGGGAGAAAACAAGGAAATACAGGAGATAGTGCTTTGCCTTCATGGAGATTCTAATGCTGTGGGAGAGAAAAAAAAAATGTGTTTGAAAGTTACAAATCAACAGGTCATATTAGTCTGCTAATGACTAGAGCCGACAAGTCAATAGGTAGAGGCTCTGCACAGCAGGTACTAGAAAGCATCTCCCTGCTGATCTCAGTGGCCATGTCCCCACACTCCAGGTGCTTTTCCCCCTCTGTGACCAAAGCTGATTTCAGTAACAAGAAGTCTGGTCTGGCCTTTTAGAATTCAATAAAAAGTTTCCACTCCAGACACTCTTGGGCTTCCATTAGGGCCTGTGTATGCCTTGCATATGGTGGAGAGCCAGATGAGGGTTATGAAACAGACTACAGCTTTCCATCCCTACCTTGTTTGATCTGTAAAGTAAGAATGCCAGTTGCTGTACTTGAAAGATTCCAGAGGTAGAGAAGACTATCTTAAAAGAGTACAAGAGTAAAGAGTTTTAAATTGGTTGTTCTGGGATAAATTCTATTTGCTTCAACTAGATTTTGTCAGAAAAGTCATGGTTGTTCCAGGTGTGATGGCTTTGTTGCTCTTGGTAAGAGTTGAATTCTTGGATTTCTTGGTATTGATTTCTAGATCTCAGGCTCTCTGTTTCTACAATTTTCACTGAATTTCTAAATTTAAAAGAAAAAAAAAGATCTCTTTCCTACAAGTATTAATATATAATCAGTATAATTACCCCATTATAACTTTCCAAATATCTCTTTTTATGTAAAATACCAAATGGTTGAAACCAGGGCTTTTATAAATGTCAGGTGCCCTGTAAGCTGAACAACTCACATGTTTGCAGAATATTCAGGCATTTTGTACTTGCCAACTTATCCCCTGGAAGTATCACCTAAAGTGAGAACGATTTGGTAAACAGAATCAGTGAACAATCTCACACCTCTGTATTAGCCATTCTTCCGCTTCCTAATCTGATGTAATAGAATAGAAGCTTTAGCCCAGTATTGCCTTATCTTTACTTTCTTTACATACTTAAATTTGGCAGTTTAGCATTTATGTCACTGTGGAAGGATATTGAACACAAGAAACTGTTGAGGCACACTAGACTAGGAAGAAACTATTTGCTATAAGCATTTGGCAGATGCACTGTAAACCCCACCTAAGAGAATCAACTGCCTGAAATATCAACACAAGTCAGTGGATACCTCCAGTAAAGACTACAGCTTGAGGGCACATGGAACTCCTGCTGCTTACACTAAACTCATAGCACTGAAATTTAAAACAAAATGTAGGGGGCATATCTATACTCAAAAACAAGATTTATACCTCTGTGGACCAAACTTTGAACTGAAATATACACAACTGCGGGGAGACCAGAGGTGTCCAGTCCCACTGTGTCAGGACTGGACAGAGTCTGTAATGACCTGATGTTCACATCGATACAGAACAGAGACTAAAAGCTTTTCACATGCAAAAGTCAATGGACTCAAGATCACTGCAGGAACCAGTGGCTGAGGCAGGACATCCTTGCTACAGAGGTTGAAAATGCTGTGGTCAGCACTCAGCACTGTAACCACTGATTGATTGGGGTAGAGGGAAAGAACAAAGCTACCAGGCATCGAACACAGGTGATAGACTGAAACTTTTCCAGCATAGGAATAGAATCCCTAGCAGTGACAAGAAAGCCTGCTTCTCAATGGTTGACCCCTAGAAACCAGAAGGAGACAACTACAAAAAATTTGGACAAGAAGTGATCTTAAAGAAAAAAATCACAAAACGACTAAAAAAAAAAAAAGTCAAACCAAACCAAAACTATTCAAGATGAACTTGCAAATAAAAGGTAAAATAAAGTATCTAAGTGAATACAATCTGTGCCAAAAATATGATAAGGAAAACAAATATAGGTCAAGTCCTACAGTAGAGGCTTGTAGAAAGGATTTTGGGAAAGGTAAAAAAGGAAGGAAAATTTTGTGAAAACGAAACACCGTATGCAAAATCGTGGAAGTTGAACGTGGAATGTTTCTTGGTCCCTGGTTAAGTATCAGCGCACTAAGAAAAGAGGAGTTAGGAGTAGTGGGAGAGCAAAATGTGCTTTATAAATTGACATGGGACCAAGCTATGCTGGTATGTAAATACCAGGAAGAGAAGTTGAACTTGATTTCTAAATAACGGCAGCAGGACAAAGATGTGATAAGCAAGGTGGTAGCATTTACTGGAAGGAGGAGAGGAGGACTGTGGGGTCCTCAGACATTTGGGGAGGTGATGAGAGTGGTTAAGATATGACATGAGGATGTCTGTGCCATTATGTACAATGAAGATGGAAAGAGATGTTTTGAAGGTAGAATTCATAAGGAACAGATTGCGTTAGCCACTGGGGATAAACAAGAGGGAAAATTTAAACAGTTTAAGTCTGGGAGGCTGGTGCCACTAAAGCAATGGTGAAAATTAGAAAAGGCATTCCCCTAGGAATAAAGAAAAAAAACCTAACTTAGTCATGCTGTTTTTTACATTCTTATTTTATTTTCATTACCTCTTTAACATATTGTAAGCAGGAACATGAAGAAGACATGAGATGCCTAAATACTCATCAAGATTTCACAAATGTGTATCTTTTGTTAAAATTGTATCAGATATTTTTAAAGAAACAAAATGATGCAGATACTACTCTGGATCAACTTCTCCAACTCATATCCCTCCCCGTTCGCCCAAGAGGCAACCACTATCCCCAAATGGGGACTGTTATCCTCCTGCTGTGTACTTTTATGCTTTTCTCACATTTGGATGTTCTTATAATATATAGTATTGCTTTGTGTGCTTTAACAATTCATATAAAATCATGCTGCACATCTTTCTGTTTTGTTTTAAAGACTTTTTGATGGTGGCTTTAGGTTCTCAGCAAAATTGAGAGGAGGGTACCAAGATTTCCCACATGCCTCCTGCCCTCCCACATGCACAGCCTCCCCCACTATCAACATCCCACACCAGTGTGGTACATTTGTCACAGCTGAATCTACACTGATGCCCCATTATCACCCAAAGTCCACAGTTTACGTTAGGGCTCACTCTTTTTTTTTTTTTTTTTTTTTTTTTTTTTTTTGAGGCGGAGTCTCGCTCTGTCGCCCAGGCTGGAGTGCAGTGGCGCGATCTCGGCTCACTGCAAGCTCCGCCTCCCGGGTTCCCGCCATTCTCCTGCCTCAGCCTCCCGAGTAGCTGGGACTACAGGCGCCGCCACCACGCCCGGCTAATTTTTTTGTATTTTTTAGTGGAGACGGGGTTTCATTGTGTTAGCCAGGATGGTCTCGATCTCCTGACCTCGTGATCCGCCCGTCTCGGCCTCCCAAAGTGCTGGGATTACAGGCTTGAGCCACCGCGCCCGGCCAGGGCTCACTCTTAACTACCTTTCATTCTAGGAGTTTGGACAAATATATAATGATATGTATCCACGTTGCACTAACATTTTTTGCAGTTTTTTTGTACTTTTATGCTTTGAACATGTATACATGTTAATACAAGGAGAGCTAGTGTATTGATATATCATATTTAAGGGAAATTAGATACACTGAAGGTCAGGTGAAGAACTGGAACTGTAAGTATTGATTTGATGCCTATAAACATACAGGGAATAATTGAACTCTGAGTATAAATTTGTTCTCCAGGCATCCAATAGACTCAGGTTTTTGAGAGCATTGAGCCTGTCTCATTTATCTGTGAAAGCTGCATTGTGCCAGTCATGGTGTGATACTCAATAAATGATTGTCAAATGAATAAATGAACAACTTTTTCTCCTTCTGTAGAATATGCAACACAGCTTGGAAACTGGCAGCCACAGGCAAAATTTGAACTATAAGTGAATTTTGTTTGGCAACAGCGTATTTTTTAAAATAGAATAAACCTTTTAAGATTGGGAGATTTCCCATTAAAAAAAAAAAATCAGATCCTGTGCTTTATTGCAAAATCTAAATATCTGACAATACCTGGCTTGTACTTCAGCCTGGCAATAATCAAGGTGAGTAGCTGCAGCCCTCCTTAAACAGACTGTAAGTTTCCAGCATGACACTACAACTTCCCAGTGCCTCTCTGACACCAAGACCAATGGTCTCTTACCACGGATTATTGCTTGCACTGTTGTTTTTCTTAAGGTAGGGCATATTTCACTGTATCCTAGCTTCTAAGAAAGAGGGAAAAAATTAAAATGGACTGAAAGGTCCCAGTGCTTCATGCAAAACTGGAAAGAACGTATTTCTTTGCAAAAGTAAAGTCTGGATTCTTTGGTGTTTAATATGCAAACAATGTATCTAGGTCATGGGGAATGGCACTTATTTATTAATTAAATAAATATTAAATGCCTGGCTCTTGTAGGTATTTCTGTTTGCAAGCCAACCTCCTCTTCTCAGATACTTTTAAGGAATGCAGTATTTACATGAACTTTAAAGAAAATGAACTTTCTCTTTGGCTTTTTAGTATGTAGTCTCACTTGGTTTTTATCCCAATAGAAAATTCTCTCTAATAACCTGGAAACCTTGCTAATCTCAATTTTCTCTACTACATTGATCCAGTAGAACCAGCCATGATTCTGGTGTAACTCACTATCAGCAAATATTTCTAAAAATTGAAATCAGTTTGATTTTGATGTAAATAAGAAAAAAAATGGGAGCAATTCATTTTAATTGTAACTCTAGGATTGCCAGTTACAGGAAATTAATCAAAAGGTTAGATTTGCCTCACCAAATTGTCATCTTTAAATGATGTAAGACAGCTCTCTAAATGACAATTTCTCAATCAAGGATAATCATCAGCAAGGGTCCTGAAAGGAAGATGATGATGAGAAGTAGCTGTTAGCCTGTACTGAAGGAGGACCCCTGCACCTCCCCGTCCCACCCCACTCGCCGCCGTGCCACTGCCCAAGTGAGGTTGAACCACTTCTGACTTTGGGATGGGAAGGCAGTGGCTTTAGCACCCAGTCCTCATAACTGGACAGAATAGAGTGTCAAAAAAGGTGGCGAGGACTGGCTGGCTTTATGTCTCAAGTAGGGTGTCCTTCTGTCCGAAAATGAGCCTCTATTCAAACTTTAGTCCAATCATCAGCTTAGATGAAATAGATCTTTCAGGTCTGTCACATTAACAGAAGTTTATTTTTATTGAAAACATGGTCTTCTGTTAGAAAGTAATGTTATTAGAATTAAAAATAGGGGACATCTGGACCCTTGCTGGAGAAGCAGACTCTAAAAGCCACATCATCCCTTATCCCATGTTTGTATGAATTCAGACACTTAATTCCCAGCCTCGATGGGTTTCCTTTCCACTGCATTTTAAAGCTATTCCCCTACATCTAGCATGAACCTAATGGCCATGAAAATGTATGACTCTTCCTAGATGGATAAGATAGAAACAACAGACAAAGCACGATGGCCGTAATGTCTCCAAGGAGACAGGAGGGATTCTATTTTAGGGGATTTTAAAGTTTGCTCTTAAATGTCTGAAAAAGTCATGGTTTAAGAATTTAACTTAAATTTGGGTTCTTACAGAAACATAAAAGGTATTTTAAACTTTATTAGTCAGTAGTTTACAGTTTTCTCATACCCTAAGAGGGTAAGTTCTTCCTGATAAACCCTTAAAGGGAAATTCTCTACGTTGAAACTGTACTTATTAGTGAAAGTAATGGTACGAAATCATTTCAAAAGTTAATAAACACAAACATATAAGAATATTTATACAACTGACTTGTTAATGCAAAAAAACCTCTGAAAAATAAAGACAAAAGAAATCAATAAGAATGATACAAATAATACACAAGATTCTTGCCACTATTGATTAGAAAATTACTTTGAGAACTTAATGCAACCTATGCTAACCATAGGTCTGGGATGAGGACTCTCTTTGCAGCTAGAAAAAATCCTTGTAAATGTGAAGAAATGCCTAGTAAGTAAAGTATGGTAGTAATTAAAATTGTAGTCTTGTATTCTTTTAATCCATTCCTTTTGGGAGCATCCTTTTGGGGGCATGACTGCATGTGGATATGATAAGCAACCAACTTAAAATCCTTCATCTAGCTGAGGCAGGAGAATGGTGTGAACGTGGGAGGCGGAGCTTGTAGTGAGCCAAGATCACTACACTGCACTTCAGCGTGGGTGACAGAGCGAGACTCCATCTCAAAAAATAAAAAAAGAAAAAAAGAAAAATCCTTCGGCTAAAAAGCAGCTCCTGGCCAGGCATGGTGCCTCATGCCTGTAATCCCAGCATTTTGGGAGGCCAAGGCAGGAGGACTGTTTCAGCCCAGGAATTTGAGACCTGGGCAACACAGGGAGATCCTGTCTCTAAAAATAAGATAAAATAAAATAAAATAGCCAGGTGTGGTGGCATGCACCTGCGGTCCCAACTACCTGGGAGGCTGAGTGGGGAGGATTGCTTGAGCCTGGGAAGTCGAGGCTTCAGTGAGCCGTGATCATGCCACTGCACTCCAGTGTGAGCAACACAGTGAGATCTTGTCTCAAAAACAGCAACAACAACAAAAAGAAAAACATAAAAGGATAAAAATAAAAAGCAGCTCCTGAACTCCTTGCCTTGCTTACCCTGCTCTAGCAATACTGTCCCCCGTGATGATCCTTACATGCCAAGCTCATTCCTGCTGCATGGCTTTTGTACTTGCTCTTCTCTCTGAGTAGAATACTCTACCCCAGATAGTCATGTGGCTTTCATGTCTTGGCTCAAGTATCATCTAATCAGAGGCTGTTCCTGACTACTTCATTTCAAATAGCACTTTCCCCCTCACTCTGTAACCCCATACCCCATGTTAACTTTCTGCGTAACACTGAGTGTGCATTTATTTGAATATTTATTGTTTTACTCTGCCATCAGAAGTGAAGCTCCAGGGATGCAGAGACAAGGCCCATTTTATTTGCTGCTGTGTAAACCCCCACCACCCAGAGTTTTACTTCATACATAGGTGCTCAATAAATATTTGTGAATGCAAAAATGAAGCTCTCGTTATGCATTCCTTTTTGCAAACAACTTTGCTCTATTTGTTTCATAATAAAATACTTAAAAGTTACATTTCCACATGCATTAATACAGTGTCACATAATCCTTCAGGATGTGAATATTAATGTGTTTCCATTTTATAAGCTCCTAAAAAACAACATATGCACCAGTCTCTGTATTGATTCCAATTTAATATAACCTCTATATGTACACAATCTAACAGAACAATTCTTTTACATTTAAAATTGCTGTTCATTCTGACAGTGCATTTTGTATGTTTTCTAAACATGGACATTTTGAAGATATATTTCTTGAAGGGCCCAGTTTTGTACCATATACTCACTGATGACTCAATAACTATTAACTCTTGGTGAGTTGCTGCCATGCAATTCTCTTGTAAACTCTCTCTAGTGGAAAAGAAAAAGGAGTTCTACCTTGCTTTTAGACCACAAAAATGGTCTTATATAGTATAAACTCCCAAAACGCATAGAGTTAACACACAGGTTCAACACACAAAATAAACAAAGGGTTGTTTTTCTATTAAAATGATTCTATTTGCTGTACCAAGACAGCATCAAAATAAATCAATGTTCATGCTTCTTTAGAGAGAAAAACTAAAGTATCTATTGTTTTCTATGATTCTCATGTTGATGCCTAAATGCATAAAATGTGACGGCCTCAGCCCAACTATTCTCTGGTGAACTGTTAGCTGTCTCTGAAGTAATAATCAATATTGTGTTCACGCCAGAATTTTTGACTATCTTCAAACCTTAATTTGGCTATTAAAATGGTCTATAAAATTCATACCCTAAAAGAATAGGTAAATATTAAATATCAAAATCAATATCATATCTCTTATTGTAATAATGCATCTACATGTTCAAATGAATGACTGTATCTTTGTACTAGAATACTTATCAGATTTTTCTTATGTCATGGGTAAACATCCAATGCTGTTTGAGGCACTGAGGAAAAATGATTAAATTAATGAATTATTCTCTAATTGATATTTAAATCAAGAACTTATCCATCAGCTAATAACAAAGTATCAATTAGTTATTATTAATCAAGGTCTGTTAAACAAGATTCGTATTGTATAATTACAACATTTTAAACATTTATATTTCATGAAACCATAAGACTACCTAATAATTGTACAAAATTTTACAAAGCAAATTTCACATACACATTTCTCATAAACCATTTTCAGCCCACTGTTTCATATGGCAGCACATAACATATTTCTGCTGTATGAAGTGATGTTTGAAAAGAAGGCTAAGTTATTAGTTTGTCAATTTGCTTTTATTTAGATATTTATATTTATATTATTGATTGCCTGCTATGTGCTAGGTATTGAGGATACTGAGAGGAATAGGACATGGGCTATGCCCATTAGAGTAGTGGCTGTTTATGCAGAGCATCCAAGAAATTTGTGTGCATGTTTATATGTGTGTATATATTTCTGTATATATGTATACATATGTATTACACGTATACAAATATATATTATACAAATATATCATCTTATCTCTCTAGGATATAGTTATACTCTGAACACATAAATATTGAAGTTGGAATGAATGTTATCATTTTAGGAAGATAAAAGCATAATATACAGATAAATAATGGCTTTCCTGGAAACGACAGAAACATGCTTAAGTTTCCAGCTGTGATGCACCTAGAAATTGAGAAGTACTTGAAAAAAATGGCTCCTGTACAGTAATCTGAAAGTAGAACTGTCCTTCAGATTAAGAAGCAACTTCCATTGCCAATTTGAGAAATTCCAGGAAGAGCTTCCTATGCTGAATATCGACTGGCCGAAGAGTGTACAGTTCTTCCTTGGGAGGTTTAAGCCATCTGAAGTTTCCAGTGAAAAAGGCCAAGTCTTTGGAGGACCGAAACAATCAAAATCCCTAGGAGTTAATTTCTCAAGAAAGGGACTACTTCCATCAAACAACAGAAAGCTGGTTCTGAAAGCAAGATTGTATGAAAATGAAAGCTTGGTTAGAGTTTGCCAAAAAAAAAAAAAAAAAAATTGGGGGTGGGGGGAGATAGGGGAAAAAAAAAAAACCCCACCATACTTACTACTATTTTCAATTTGATGTGGGGGAAGTCCTGTCTAGAGAATTTAGCATAATCTTTTTCAAAACCTCAGAGGGCTTCCATATGAATATTAAACACCATATAACACATACTTTACCCTTGGTATTGTCTAAAATTTCCCTGGAGTTATAGGAAAGATCAGATAAATTATACATTTTTCTTTTCCTCAAGCAAATATTTTTCTGAGTTTTTGTCTAGTTTTACATTTAGCATTACTGTAGTATCATCTCAAGCCTGTACAATGGCCAGTATTCTATCTTTATAGTTATCAACCCATTCTTCTTTCCATCTCTATCCTTAAGACATTTTAAGCCAAATGATTAATTCATCCAGAAAAGTCTTTGGCACTTAATATAATCATTTCAAGATTTCACTGTATGCCATTTGGAAAGGTAAAGTTTTGGCCAGAAATGATTTATATAGAACAAAGGTCTTTTCCTTCTCACATGTAACACTGTAGCCATTAGCACCCTGGGATCAGTGAGAGAATGGAGCCCTATTATTCTAAAGTATCCATATTCTTGTGCAGGTAGAATGATATTAACTGTGTACTAACCTTGGAAGAATTAAGAAAATATTCAATCAAAGCATTTTCAGTGTTCTGCGGTTCAGATGAGGAACCCAGATTGAGAAAGACTGATATTTACTCCCTTCAAAATGCCCTTCTAGAGAGGTTTTCCCTCTAACTGTGGCTAATATCTACAAATCCTGACTGCCCCCTTGTTATTTTCCCAGTTCATTGCCTGCTGTAGTTAAAAATTCTGCTTCTTTCCTCTCCTTCCTCTCAAGTTTCTCTCTCCACTTCCCCATTCTACACCCCTGGCCCTCAAAAGTCTATACAAGTTAAACACAGTATGGTGGAAATCACGCCTAAACTGTTTAACTTCACATCTTTTCATAGTATCATATTCCCTTGAGGGCAAAAAAAGGGGACTTTAATACATTTCTGCTAGCAGCTGATGAGTCAAGATTCTTGTTCATATTATACAATTTCTCCAAAGGGAAGCATAGAAGCACACCTTCCTTTGGATGACTGGGTGAATTATTTCATGATGCATTTTCCATATTTTGTGGTATACAAGCCTGTCCCTTCCTAGGATTCGATAAGAACCGTTTTAAAAAATTTCTATTGCTCACCTAAATGTTGAAAAAGATCTCATGAAAATAACCTCTTCCTACTAGAATACTTGATATTCTATCCTGTTTCTCTTCATAAAAACAAAGCATTGGTAAGCTTGAACCACTCAATCTAATCTCTTGCATTAAGGAGCTAGTTTTCCACTGTTGATTACTGCTCTACCCTTCCTTATCTCACTGAGAAGAGGTTAGACATTTTGTCGTGTTCATTGATCTTTTCTGCCTTTGATTCCATAAACAGGAACCATCTATGAGTCAAGCTGTACAATCTTGGATTAAAGCCCAGGCTATCAATGCTTTTTCAAAGGGTGTGCCATAATACTACTGTCAGAATCAGTTTGGATAAGAATGCTTGTTTGACAGATCAAATTCTAATTCTAAATGGTATAGCATCCCCTTTCTCATTAACCTTTATCACAGCAACTTGATAATGTTCTGAGATCAATTGGAATTATGCCCACAAGCTCTACCAAATTGAAAGATGACTATCATCCTTTATGTCATTGTTTTGTTATGAAGTTGTATTGATTATTGTCATAAAGAGCTTAGCATAGATACAATAATGATAAAATGCTTATATTTTGTGAACATTCTCTAATGTATAAATGAAAAACTGAACCTCTTCCCAAAAGTTTACTTATTCATCTATAGGGGTGGAAGGTACATTGTGTAGAGAATTTAACTTGCCAGGCTTCAGGCTTCCCAGGAAGAAGCTGTATTCAAAAGTAGAGTGTATGAAGGTCATCTGCCTCTTTCACCATCTGGGGGGCCAATCAGTAATAGCTGCCTTTTAAATGTTATGAGTTCAAATCATCTCTTTTTGCTTCACGACATAGAGCTTAATGGTTTGATAGAATTGACTTGAAATGATTTGATAGATTTAAAATGCAGACATCTCTGCACTTTGGAGGTATGTGTGGGGTGGGTGAAGGAGTCCGATTCAACTACAAACATGTCTGTAGTTTATTTCTTTGCAGAAGTGAGTGGGGAGACTCTGTTTAGGAAAGAACTTGTTAGGCTCCTAAATTTTTGTAACAAAGTGAAAACTTTGCCTTCCACACATCTGAACTTTAAAGTATGTGTGTCTAATTTGGTAAACAATACCAGAGAATACTGGCACAGGAGGCAATTCTCAAAATTCATTGAGACATTTTCCCTTTGCACCTGCCAAGTGTGCACTTGAAACAACTTGCATTTGAAAGCCACTGTCTAAGGATCTAAGAATGGCTGGTGCATCTATGCTCCAACCTGTGTTGAGATAAATGAATGCTTTCCAAAGTCTGGTTTCTGCAGTGTTAGTGCTACTTGAAGAAAGGTCCTATCACCAAATAAATTGGGAAAATACTGAGTTAAACAAAATTAATGGGATTTATTTTCTATCAAACTTCTAAGGGTCTTTAATATGCTAATACGGTTTTGAATCTACAAAAGGGAGATTACATATTTTTTTTGCATTTCCAAGATAATTTAACTCGAATCCATTTCTGATGGAGTAACTATTAACATCTAGCAGTTAGTTTTATGAAGAACAAAGGTTGGGAAATGCTGAGCTAGAGCTCCAAAAATCAATATGCTCAGACTCTACTACCTGCATTTCCTGAAGAAATTACTTCCCTGCATTATGACGTCATATTGTGTCCTTGGCTTTTGTAGTGAGTCAACAGAGAAAGAGTTTTAAAAATAACTTCATCTTTTTGCCATACCATAGTTATAGTCTCTAACATACATTAGATAAACATTCATAGTATATATTCCTTCTAGAATTTGTTGCCAGGTATGATTATCTCTCCAGGTTCACTAATGGGCAATGAGATTTACAAACACAGTAAGAGCTTCCCCTGCCTAACCCTCAAACGCTAAAGAACTAAAATGTGCCTTAATATAACAAGAAACATATTTTGGGTTGCTGAAAAATTTTCTTCCTAAATAATATTTTGTGTCTTTTATATTATAATTGGGTATCTTGATGTTTAGCTTCCTTATCATTAAGCTGGGTTAATAAATTTCACCTTAATAATTGTGGTGAAGAATGTAAGGTATGAAAATTTAATTGACATACTTACATAATATACCCAGTTCAGTATCTCAGTTATGATAAGCATGAAATAAATGGTAGCTATTGTTATTAGTAATGTTAATATTACTTTAAATTGTTTTGTTTTCTTTTTAATGTTAATGGTATAGGAGAGTAAATGATAAAAAGTAAAAGTTTTCTTCCTCCATTCTTTCTCTCCCTCATTCCCCTTCCTCAATAGGATTTTTTTTTTTCTTTTTACTGCTTCAGTTTCCAAACTTCTGAAAATGCCAAAATAAATGTTGCAATTTCTTGGCTTACTAGGTTTTCTTTTCTTTTCTTTTCTTTTTTCCTTTTTCTTTTTAGACAGGGTCTTGCTGTGTCACCCAGGCTACAGTGATCACTGCTCACCAGTGTAGTCTTGACCTCCCTGGGTGAAGAGAACCTCCCACCTCAGTCTCCCAGGTAGCTGGCATGCACCATTACATCTGGCTAATTTTGTAATTTTGTGTAGAGACAAGGTCTTGCCATGTTGCCTGGGCTCGTCCTGAACTCCTGTTCTCAAGCAATCGCCCCATTGCAGCCTCCCAAAATGCTGAGATTGTAAGCGTGAGCTAACACACCCAGCCAAAATAAACTTTTTATTACAATATAGCATACACAAAGAAAAGCACACAATTCAAAGACGAACAACTAGATGAGTTTTCCGAAAGTGAACATACCCATATAATCACAACTTAGAATACGAAAAAGCACAGCTCTGGTATCCCCGTAAGTGTGCATGTCCTCCCTGAAGTCAACCACTATCCTGACTTCTACCCTGATAGAGAGATTTGGAATCGTTTTGAGCCCTGTCATAAATGACATCATATACATTTTTCCTGTTTAGCTTCTTTGACTCAACATTATGTTTGTGACAATCATCCATTTTATTGCATGGCAGAGTGGTGCACAGTATGCCAATAATTACCACGTGTATTTGTCCATTCTACTGTTAAGCGATATTTGGGTTGTTTCCAGTTTTGTGCTATTACAAACAGTGCTGCTAGGACCATTCTTGTACAAGTCTTTTGAGTCATGTAGCACGTATTTCTGTTAGGTATAAAACTAGGAGTGGGAATGCTGGACCATATGATATGCATACGTTCTGTTGCAGATACTACCAGTTTTCCAAAAGTAGTAGTATCAAATTATACTTCTATGAGCGGTATATGAAAGCTCCAATTACTTATATCTAGGCCAACTTTTCATACTGTCAGTCTTTTTAATTGTAGTCTTTTTTTCTTACCATGTCAACTTCACATGGTATTTTACAACATATTCTATGTACGTTAATGCAGTTAGCCCTATACTTCCCTGCACTTGTCTTTCCTCCACAAACATAAAGCTAGTCAGGTATGTAACTATCTTTATATTATAAAAATTTATGTTAATAACATTTATGTCCCTTTCCTAGTTATAACTGAGTTTTGTGCTTTCTCTGTACAGATATAATGTAAAATTTTAAATATGAATAACAATTATAAAATGATGATTATGTACATATTTTTCATTGGAGAATCAAATAATGTGATGAAATCCCTAAAGCAGGAGATGCATTCTATGTTCCTAAATCTGTGCTACTCAATGGAGAATCTTCCAAGTATAAAGGTCAAGTTCATTTGCCAAAAGTTTTTCAAAAACATGACACATTTTGCATTGCTTCATATTTGGATTTTTACCTTCTTGTCCAACTTTTGTCCCCCTTAGGATTTCTATTTGCCTTTCTTTTTCTTGTTGACAAAAGAAAACATTATATCTTCACTTTATCATTAATTGTATATGTTATTAAAATTCTATCATATTATGATTAATTAGTCATTATTAAGAAATCCACATTCTTCATCAGGCCTTCCGCCTTGACTCTGACGATTGGTTCTCATTTGCATTGACTGTACTCTACTATATAACTGCCATTCTGGGATATCATTCCACTGCACTCTTAAATTAGATCCACAGCTTCTAGACTTTAACGCTTTCCTCTTTCCTAGATTACTTCTATTTACATTTTTGCTTAAGTATAATCTCCAGTCATTTTTTTTCTGAAAGCATGTGTTAGATTTAAATTTTCTGAATCATTGCATACCTAAAAATGTATTTATTTTATGCTCACCCTTGATAGACATTTTTAGGTTTGAAGCATTTATTCCCAAATATTGAAAGCTTTTTAAAAAATCTGGTATTGATAAAAATCTGACACAAAGTTGATTCTAATTCCTTTATAGGAAACCTATTTTTATTTCTCTTGAGAAGTTCTTAGGATCGTCTCTCTTTCCATGATGTCCTGGAAGAGGATTCGCTTATGTCTTTGTTTAGTAATTTTGCTTAGAGCTCAAAGGGCCCTTTCAATCTGAAAACATGTTTGAATTTGGAGAATTTACACCAATCATTTCCATTATAATTTCTTTCCCTTTTTCTCCTCTGTTCTCCAAATTATTTTTAGGTTGATGTTGTATCTATCCAATTGATCTTCTATGTACCTATGTTTTTCAACTATTTGCCTTAACTTTGTCAACTGTTTCTTTTAGTGAATATTAACTTTAGCAGTCACAGTTTTTCATATTCTGTGAATTCTGTATATTTCTCTTTTGCTCCCTTGTCATATAGCTGGTCATGTTTTGTGTGATACCTTCTTGAATGCAATATTTACTTGAATGCTTCTGAGGACACTCATTAGAATTTTTAAAAATCTCTCTTTTGTTCTTGAATCACCTTTTCTTTCTTCAGGTCAGTTGTTAGTCCAAAAAATGTCAATGACCCCTAAAAGTTATCAGTTTACATTTATTAATAAAGAACTAGGTTGCCTAAGACAAGTAGCTGGTGTGAGTTATAGCACTATGTTTTCTTAACCACTTTTTCCCCAGGATAACAGGGCAGCATCACTGGCAGACTTCACCCAAGGCCTCGGGTGGGGGACAGGCAGCAGGGCGAGCAGGCGGTACACTAGGCTACTCCTCAACTCCACACCAAAATGGGGAGGGCTTTCTTGGGGGGTCATCACTACAGATCCATGAATTTCTTAAGAGATTGGCTTTCTAATTTTAGATTAGGGAACGATAGGGAAGGTGATGAAGGTGAAGGAGGTGTTCAATTTTCTCAGCTGTTCCATCCTTCAAAAAATCATCTTGTTCTCTGTCTCCTTCCTCTGCCTGCTTTGCAAAAACAACCCAAGTTTGAAGCCCGTCTGTGGTTCCATGGCCAGGAAGTGTGGCTCCTCCCTCTACTTTTTTTGTATTTGCTCTGGATTGTAATGTCTGCTTGGTTTATCCACTTTCCATCTTCCAGACATTTCTGAAAATCTCATGTTTCTTGATACCCTTTTCTCCTATTTTTAGAACTATACTTTTTACTTATGCTGATATTTGGGATGTAGCTGAGGCAAAAGTTTGTTGTCAGTGTGCCTTGAGTCACTCACTAATCCTGATATAGATTTTAACATTTGGAAGGCATACATTTAAAATAAATAAATATCATCTATATAAAATATCACAAGGAATTAATCAGTCTTGGAAACTATCTTTAGTCTGATACTTTCTAAGTCTTCATAGCTTGTAAACCAAATTTATCAAGAAACCATTTAGAAAAACAAAGGCAATAAATGAAATTCATTTTTGATCTGTATGAAGTCACCTAGCTTTATAGATTAGGAAAGACTCAATTCAATCAGAAACTCTGTGGGGTCCTAGATATTCCCCAGATTGAATTCAATTGGGAATTCTGTCATGCAGAATTTAACAATAGTTTGTCCTTCAGCCTCCAGCTGCCTGGTGCTGTTTCTGGTCCCCTGCCAGTATTTTCCTCCAGACAGCCTTGAGCAGGCTTTGGGAGGAGGAGGGAAAGGAGGAAGGTACGGAACACCCCTCTAGTTAAAAGGGAAATTGGGAAATCAGCAGATGTTAGAGGATACTAAAGATCCTCAGAAAAGGCCGAGTGCACGAGTAGCTCATGCATGTAATCTTAGCACCTTGGGAGGCCAAGGTGGGAGGATAGCCTGAGTCCAGGAGTTCAAGATCAGCCTGGGCAAACATAGGGACACAGGGAGACCTCATCACTACCAAAAAAATAAAAATAAAAATTGAAAAAAGAAGAAGAAGAAGAAGAATACCAGTGTGGTGGGGTCCTAGCTACTTGGGAGTGGGGGCAGTGGTGGGGAGGCTGCCAAGACGGGAGGATTGCTTGGGCCTGGGAGGCTGAGGCTTCTGTAAGCCAAGATTGCACCACTGCACTCCAGCCTGGGCAACAGAGAGACCCTGTCTCAAAATAAACAAATAAGCAAACAATAAAAAGATCCTCAGAATATTCCTGGAACTTTCTTTCCTCGTGTGATGTGAAAAATCAAGAACTCTGATGAAAAGGAAAGTCATTATCTGAAACACTCCAAGCCCAAAACAAATGTGTGGGATTGGTTAAGCGAGGAGATCTTTAAAAATTAACATCATTCGGCTGGGCATGGTGGCTCATGCCTGTAATCCCAGCACTTTGGAAGGTCAAGGCGGGCAGATCACTTGAGATCAGGAGTTTGAGACCAGCCTGGCCAAAATACAAAAAAATTAGCCGGTGCTGAGACTCTGTCTCAACAAATAAATAAATAAATAAATATTAACATTATCCATTCAACAGATACTTATTGGGTATTTTCTTTGCACCAAATACTTCGTACTTGCCAGTGACATAATGATAAGTAAAGCATGGATACTAATTTTCAAGGAATTCATAGTCTGATGGTTGTATACAGATAAACATAGAATTATCATCAAATTTAGAAAGCATAATGAAAGCCATCTACACAGGTTTATGAATACACAGAGCAGGAGTACCTATTCAGTGGTGTGCTGGTAAATGTTTAACAAGCTGCTTTGTCAGGGGTAAGGGCACGCCCTGATTTATAGCATTCACCAATTTCTCTGGTGTAAATACTCCCAGTATGGCCAATTTCAATCTACCAACTTGATGTCATTGAATGTGGAGTTGCTAAGAGATGTGTGGCACACCATTATAGAGTAGCTCTCCCACATAGACACAGTAGACTTCGAGAGCATAGAACATAAAATATAGTAATGATTAGAAAGTGATGAACTGTTAGTATTCATTACCTCTGTTTTTAATATCAATATCAATGAAAATTTATATAATTTTAAATAATTGTGTTTAAAAGCTAGTTCAAAAAATTCTTCAACATTCAACAACTGGCTCCATAGAAGACTTCAACCAATGAAGTCTACTCTTCATTGTGGGCTAGGGCAACAGACTTTCTGCACCTTACTCATCCTTTGCATAAGTAGATCTATGTCCATTAGCATTGGAAGAAGAAAAGTAACAGAAGAGAAGAGAGAGCAATGAGAAGACTGGAGATGCTCAGAACATTGCACCTTATATCAGCAGAAAACTTTAAAACCCTGCCTTTCAACTATTCTCTCCACACAAAAACCTTCTGCATAAAGGGAGAAGGAAGGGAAAAATCAGTTAGCCCTTAGCTCCCTAAATAGTAAGGACAGAAAAATCACATGAAAATTATAATATTAATTTCCATCCCCATGGAACATTCCTTCCAGTCTATGCTGATGTGGACTGCCAAGGAGGGCAGAGTCGAGGACTTAACAAAATGATCCACTGGAAATCCTACGTTAGCAGTGGCACTCATAACTTCACACAGGGCTGCAGGCTCAGATCTGCAGGGGTGTTCAAACAGTTCTGTGGAATGCGAGCAACTCAGGAGTGGACTCAGCAAATGGTTGAGTCAACTGTCATTTTTAAACCATGTCTTCAAAACTCTCACCAAAATGTCTACACACAAATACGCTATATCCTGTATCAGGCCTCTTTTGATTGCAAATAACAGAAAGACCTGGCTTTAATGGGCTTAGGTGTTAAAGACATTTAATGGGTAACTTAATTGAAGAAGTCTAGGGGAGAGCTCCCTTAAGGTAGTTCTTGACCAGAGGCTGAAGTGATGACACTCAGATATGATGTCTCTTTATCTTTTGGATCCACTACCATTTTCAGATAGGCTCTGCCCTCAAAGTCACAGGAAGGCTATAGCAGTTACATAGCCCTTATATCTGCTCAGCTTCTCCCTTCCAGCAGCTGAGTAAAATTCCTGGGCTGTCTCTGGTTGAAACATGTCTAATTGTGGCATCTCTATGAAGCTGCCAATAGATGAGGTCCATGGCTCCCAAACTCAGTTAACACAGTAAAGTCACCTGGGGAATGTGTTAAAATTCCAAAGAACAGGCCACACTTCCAGGCAATTAAATCACAATCTCTGGGGTTGAATTCAGGCAACACTATTTTCTTAAGGTCACAAGGTAATTCCAATGCAGAGAAAAATTTAGAAACCCCTGGACTGGGTGCTCATAAAAATAGGAGATTTTAGAGTCATCTTCTGATTTACTAAGAAAGCCAAGTTTGATTAATTTCCTTAATGCCCACCTCAAAGTCTTTCTTCCTACGCTTTCTTGTCTCTGTGACAGGACTGTCCCTCTTGCTCACCCTAGCTGGCTACCATCTGTATCCTGGTCTCACACTCACCCTGTCTTGCCTGGTTCTAGAGTTCATCCCTCTTCCAGTTTGCATCTTGAAATTTTGCCTCCCTACTGGTTCTATCCTTTAAAAAAATGCTCAGATTTCTCCCATCCTATAATAGGCTTCCTTATCCCCTTTGGCCCCACCCTCCACCCCCACGGGCTGCTGCCCATCTATAGCCTAACCTTCACCTTCAGACCTTCTTAGAAGAGTGGTCTGCCCTTGTTGCCTTTAATGCAGAGAATCCTTATAATCTGGTTTGGACATCAATACTCTGTGAAAACTGTTCTCTCAAAGGTCAGCAATGACCCACTTACAAAACAGAAAGGCTGCTTCTCGCCTTTCCTTCTCTCATCTTTGCTTTGGTTTTTGGATATTATGGTATCCAAATGCTGTTTCTCTCACTGTTTTTCTCTCTGCCACATCTATTAGCTTAAGAAAGCCTTGGGAAAAATGTGTGGGATGTGTATCCTAAACACATTTCTCAGAAAATATGTATCAGAAGACTTGAAAGTGAAGATACATGAAAGCAACAATGTAAAGCACAAAATAAATTCTTTAAAGACAATACAGTATCACATATTAGACTGAAAACTGGGAAACAAACTAGAGATATATAATCCACATAAGGAAATACTACAGAGACAGTAACAGTTTCCTACGACAAGTGTGTGCTAATGTGCACAAATGGGCAGAATATTAGCAAGAAGATGTAAGACAAACTATGTATTACACATATAGTATAACTTCAACTTATTAAAAAAGCATAATAATAATTTGTAAACCAATTTGTTTCCTTCCATTGGTTTCCATTATTATGATGACAACATATCCTTAGTGATATTTAGTTTTACCTTTTCTCCTAATACATCTGTTTTGAAAATGAATAGAAATTTCCTTAGTACAAATGTAACTTATTGTATTCTTCATATATTCAGCTATTTAATAATCTAGTTGGAATTATTAGTAAGAAGTTCTTTTTCATTTTCTAATACCCCAAGCTTTGTCTGAATTTAGGTAGTCATCACTGACTGAGACATCCAAGACCACTGTTTTTATTGCTTTTTGTAATGGCAAGGTCAAAGTTTCCTTGGTTTGAAGGGTGTAGTAACATTCTTTAAGGAGCTACATGTAATAAATATCTGGGTGCATTTTTCTTTTGGATATATGCGATACTGAAACTTAAATAATTGTTTTAAAAATCTGTAAATAATATTTTCTTCTGTATATTTAATAAAGCAGCAGTTACTAATTTTAAATTTAACATAATTCTCATGTATATGGGCAAAATAATGGTAAGAAACTAAAAGAGAGAAAAAGTTGGGATCCAAACACTGACTGCTTGTCTATTCCTAGAAAATAGTATTTTGCCTCCTCTCAAATAGTGGGAAGTTATCAGATTATATTTTTTGCCAGAATAACGTGAATTTACTAAGATAAGAATTTCAAATAAATCAACTGTAGTAGAAAATTAAATCATTTTGTTATAGCTAACATGAGTATAAAATAGTTTTCACAAGTAATTTTTAATTTACAGATTAAGAAACTGAGATTTAGTGCGGGAAATTGAGTTTTTTTGTTTGTTTTTGCCACACAAGTAAAAACAGGAAAGCTAGGAAAGGCTGACACATCTTCTGATTTCTAAGTCTATTCTATTTCCCCTACCATAAGGAATGCTGAGAGATTAGTGAGGTGTTGAGTTGGTTGATTTCTCTTTATTATTCTAGATGGGCAGGTCTGTGGTTTCTATCCCTTTCTAGAATAGAAAAAACAATGGCAAAAATGAAACATTGGGGTTCCTCCTGTCCTCCAAACTTTGTGATCTTAGGAATGATCCTTAACTTCTCTGAACCTCTTCTTTTTCATCTGTATGGCAAGGATAATGATGATAGTATTGCAAGATTTAAATGAGTTAGCACATGTAAAATGTTTAGAAAAGTACCTGGCAGAAAGTAAGTGCTCAATAAACATTAGCTATCCTTATTTCCATTCTTCCTCCTAAACATTTCCCAAAAGTATATAAGTTAATAGATTAGAATGCCTATCCTACATTGGCCTTCCTTTTCCTAGTAACGAACCAGATATTTATTCCTAACCTGCCATAATCTTATAAGAAGGGTATAGACTCCTTCTTGTTCATAGGGAGTCATATGAAGCATAGCCAAACATTCCCTCTGGAGGATGGGTACCTCCTGGAAGGAGGTAAAGTACTCTAGCAACCAATTCCCATTCGGAAGACAGGGGAGAAATAAATGTGCTGTTATGATAAGTCTAACCAGTTACATAAAAGAAAAGCTTCAGTCCACTGGAGAGTAAAGTGGTAAACCCCCTCAAAGCAGTGGACTAGAAGCACAGCAAGAAATCCATCACAATCCTGACCATGAGCAGAACTTGTGCGAGAACAAGACCTGCCTGGGACCCAGATGCAGCACTCTCCTGTTTAAGTGGTATCTCTCTATTTGTGAGAGAAATATGCCCCATGCCCTAGCAACAAATGACACTCCAATAAAACAAGGCAGACTTAACTTTGTGAAATATCTAGTAAGTGCATATTATTTTTAAAAGTTGATAGATAGGCTAGAAAGATAAATATGTTAAATGCACTAGCTGTGATGATATGAAATGAAGGGGTGGAGGCAAAGGAGAAAGAACATGTTTGCAGGTAAGATTTGGAAAAGGGTGGAAAGTTAATGAGGTGGAGGATACAGTTAAGTTGTTCCAGATGGCAGGATCTGACAGAGGAGGCCAGTGAGGGTTAGCAGAAGGGATGAGGATGGGGAGACAGGAGAAATGAGATCTAGCAGAGAGAGCATTCTCAACCCAGATGATTATCAATTCTGAATCATATCACAGAGTGGATGAGGAACCATTAGAGAAGACTGCTGAAGGAGCCACAAGGCTAGACACAGACAGATGGGAAAGAGCAGAGCAACCAGAACTGAAAATCCAAGGCCATCAGCAAAGGAGCCATCATGTTCAGAACACTGATACTGAGCTCTGTGGTGGATTCAGAATTCCTTGGATTAAAAGATTCTGCAGATGAGAAAAGATGGGAAATATTTTTCCTCTTCCATTAAGACAAAACATTTAAATGTGTTTCTTTAATTAAGATTACACTTAGGAAATTAGTTTCTTAAATAGAAGAACTTTTAAACACAGGATGAGTGTCAGAGTTTAAAGGGATTTATATGTCACCTGAATAATCCATTAAAAGTTTATCAGACAAACTTTAAGACTGTTCTTGTTGGAGAGAATTGAGAATAAGTTTGCTGGTTGTCTGGGATGGTCGAGTTTCAGTTCTCTCTGGAAACAAGTCCTAGACGAATGTCTGACCTTCCCTTTCAAGCGTAATGATTCCATGACTGGGGCAAATGTAGGGAACAATGACTGAAAAAAATGAGTGTGAGTGTGATCACAACCCAGCCTCTTAATCTTGCTCAGTGCCAGTGGAGAGCAATACCCATCCACGTCCAGGCAGCAGAAAAGGAGAAAAGATATTGAGGTTGGGAGGAGAAACCCGGAAGAAGAGAGGGAGGGTGAAAGAAAATAGAATGCACAGCAGGGAGAAGTTCCCTGCCAGCCACAGATGTCTCACTCAGACACCCCATTGGGATGAAGGTCAACGGGGCTGCTTATAGTTTGTTAGTGGGAAAGGGACAGGGAGAGTTAATTCTATTTTAGGCCATATGTGTATTTGGGAAGAGAGAGAAAGTGAAGATAAGTAGAAAATAAAATGACACTTAGGCCAGCTATGATAAACAATGTTGAAGTCTATACTAAAGTGAAGGCAGAGATTTCCGACGTGAGCTTTGAGCCAGTAGAGAGAAGACAGAGAGAGAGGGTGGGTGGCAGCAACACAATGAAAGGTGCCCAGAGCCGTGCTCCCTGTGGAATGTCAGTAAATATTAATTGGCTGATGTTGGCGTTGGTAGGCAGAGTGAAGCTTGTGAAAGAAAAATGCCATTGCCAGTGGAGCACCAAAGTTCAGATCTCTGAGCTGGAAACGGCAGCACCTGAGCAAGCAGCAGAGTCACACCCAGTATCACCACAGAAAGTGATTCTCTGCATATGAGGCCAACCTGTCTCAAGGAAGAGTAATCACACAATCATGACAAGAGAAAAAGAACAAAGTCTACAGGAGCTATGAAAATATCTCCACTTCTCTGAGAACATACTCCCTTCTCTTGAGGTATGGTAGCCCCTAGCTGAGAAACCAGGGCTGTCCCAGGTAAACAGCTGTGAAGGCAGGTGCCAAGAAGCCTAGATTTACCTGCTCCAGAAAATCCTATTGTCAGATGTCTCTGGAAACCTCAGAAAATGTTATTTTGGGATTTGGCTCTAAGGTTAGGTAATCAGTAGACTCTCATTCTGGAGGAAGAAAAGAAGAACAGCATTGCTTCTTTAGATTTCAATAGTAGACGGGAAAGGGAATGCTTTTGGTGGTGCTTGGTGTTTCTGTGAACCAAAGGTCCTCTCATAATGGCAGGCATGGGCCTTTTGGGTAAAGGTTATTTTCTTGCTCTTGTTCTACATTGGTAGGTACCTGATAAGGCAAAATGATTGAAATAGCAGCTTGAAACGTTAATAAGAAAATGACTCAATTCCCAAGTCAGAGAAGTGCTAAGTTCACCTGAAATATATTCTACTATAATACTGTGGGTCAGTGTCTATGTGGCGTGATCCAAGGACTTGTCTAGAAATATATGGTTTATACATCTTTTAAAATTACATCTGACCTAAAGAAAAAATATTTATTGTTCAATAACATATTGATTTTAAAAATGCTTCTTACACCAGCCCAGAATTCTAAGTGCAAAAAGGTCAGTGTCAGGCACACGGTAGGTACTTAATCGATATTTGTTAAATATATATTAGATATATGTAGAATGTAAGAATCAAGTAAAAATATCAATAATGTGAGTGTTTGTAGAAAATTGTTTCCCTTTTATTCCATCATTTTCTCCTTAAGAAAACTAAGAAGAAATCGCAATTGTCATATTGCTTTTTCTTGTGGGTGATATCAACCACAAATAGCAAGGTAGTTTTGGAGTCATGAAGCAAACTTCCCCCTGCTAAGATCTGGGTAAGGTTTTAGCCAAAAGAGGTCTAATAAAGCTCTCAAAGCACTTCCTAGGAGCTCACAGAAGATTCAAAGGCCCTATTACTTTCAACTAGACAAATCCAATTCATTTTAACAAACAGTTTCGAAGTGCCTACTAAGTGTAAGGCCTTGTGCTAAATGTCTGGAAGAGTGAGTGTTAGATGGGGCCCTCAATAGGTATAAAGAAATATGTATGCTTGGGAATTGAGGGTGAGGGTGTGGGAGTTGTGTGAATAGGGAGAAGGGGACAAGAAACTTCAAGTGTACATCCACCCCTGTCCCCAAGAACACTCCTGACCCTAAAAGAAAGGTCATTTTAATATTGTAATTACATATGTTTCCTAGTTTTATTATTACAGCTTAAGAAAACAGCACCACAAGCATGGGTAGGGTGCTAGAACTCAATGAATCCACTTTGGAACAAGAAGCATGGTGGAACTTGAACTTTGTTGGACAAGACTGGAGCAGGTGGCAAGGCAAGGTACCGTGTTACTCAGGCGCATTATTGTAAGTATTTGGACAGCCAGTCAAACACAAAGAAGAGCCCAATTATGGCAAAATTGATTCTGCATAGAGATTTTATTTTAATGATCAACTGGCAGTCTTAAGTTAAATACCAAATAGAGCAGATATAAAGATTTTGGAAAAAAGTGTCAGGTAGCAACTCTAAAGCAGGTACCGATACTTTCCTCAATTATCTAGATTTTTAGCAACTATATTAACAAACACTTAAATCTCCTTTCAATGCAGGAGATCAATGATTCCATAAAATTCAGAAAACTGGGAAAGTAAAAAATATTTGTAAGAAGCATAAATTGCTTGGGTTCACTCTCTTCCTAGTATGTAGGACTTATAAAAGAACTGATATAGATAAATAGAAAATAATGATTGTTTCATGTTTATGATGTAAGAAGAGCATTAAATTCTCAACATCAAGATAAGTAAATGCCAAAATTAGGTCTGAAAAGAACTTTTCAGAATAAGAGGCCTGTCTTTAAAAGTCTTAGCTAAAACCGTAACAGAAAGGATAGTCTCTTAGTCATGATTTACAAACAGAAATTGTGCCTTTGTACCAATTGTAGAGGATAAAGTCAAAACAGAATTTACAGCCTCGGGCTAACAGCCTAATTTAAAATGGATAATCTTCCCCATATTTCCCCCAAAGTACCTTTTAAAGGACTCACTCTGCTATCCAAACAACTTGCAAATGCATTCGGGAAGTTGGTCTATAGTATTTATTCTCTTTCCTGTTATTGACTCAATATCTATTTCTCACTATTTGCTTTGTGTTCATTCTTCTGCCAAATAAAATATTAATTGCATTTTTAGCTGCACTGCTGGTGATCAAAGAACTCTGATATGTCAAGCTAAACTGATAGAAATAGCATCCATTAACATATTTATAGGTTCGGAGCTTCTAGAACATAATTATATCCATTAATTAATTACTCAACAGTACTCTATATTACAGGCTGAAAAAGAAAGGCATTTGCAATGAAATACATTTACTCAGAATGAAGTTTTTTTAAATAATAAATTTTCTCTAAGGAAGGTTCTATCTAAAGGAAATAAGGCAAGAGAGCTCACATATCTATATGGACACAAGACAAGATTTTAAGGCATCCATTTACTAACTTTTCAATAGAATGCTCACAAAGTAAATGAGACGGCACATCCAGAATGGTTCAAATACAATAATGCCTTAAATATTACAGAGAAATTTAATTACTATTTTAGAGTTCTAAGAGTGACAATCTGAAGCTATTAATTCTTGATAAGATTCCAAGCAATGATTTTTACTTGCAAATAAACTTCTAATATTACATAGGACCAAAGTATTTGGAATGACATACTTTTCTGGACATGCAATTCTAACACATAAAGAAATTAAAGCTGTCCAGGGAAAAAGATGTTGGAAATTAATAGAACAAACAATTATTCTGTGGATCCACCAGCTGTGCGAGTCCTGAATCTGCCAGCTGCATTTAGTATATGTATCACAGAAAGGACAGTAACACACACTTGACTTCTCTTGACCAGTTAATCAGCATGCAAAATGACGGTTTCCCACAATAACTTCAGCACCGGACCCAAACACATTCTCTTTTCAGCAAAGAATGAAGTCATTAAAAAAAAAAAAAAAAAAAAAATCACGCAAGCTGCTTTCATGATTTCAGCACAAACACAACCAGGATGTAAGGACAGAAAGCAAAGCCGAGTCTACGTCTACATATGTATCTATACATATTTCACTGAGTTCTTTGTTGCCTGACAATAAATTGTAAAGGCAGTCATATTTGAAAGTAAAAACCATTAAACTGTGTTTATAGAATACTGCAACAGACTCACTGAGGGAATAACAAGGAAAGCACGATACCTTTAGTAAGTCGCCTTAGAATCTGACAACGGCATTTAAAAGAGACAGCTATCATTCTTGCTCACTGCCTTCTGTGGCAAAGTGTACTCAGGGCTCTGCTCTGGTGGCTGCAGCAGCAGCAGCATATGAATTCCTTGCGCACATACCAGGAGAAAGGTAGTCCCAGTGGGGAGTGACAAAGCTTAATTCCTCTTGGCTGATGCAGAGGTCCGCTACATGTCATCTGGTAAATCTGTGTCATTCACTACTACCACCACCCCTGCCCGCCACAGCCTCCTCCCCCTTCACAATCACAATGGCTTAGAAAGTAATGCTGTTTCGATAGCAACAAAGCACCAAATTGTATAAAGCAGGGACGATGCTGGGAGAGGAGCCATTCCATAAATCTAACACTAAGCACTGAGCAGTGCATTCTGTTTAAGGCAAAAGGCTATGTATCCAGTCAGTTCAGCCACCATCAGCCCCTTTCCTTCTCAGCATCAAGTCAGTGTCCTTTATATGTCTCATTTAATGGGAAATGCAAGTGAAATGCTTGCACTCTTACTTTAGGAAGAAATGCATGGATCATATACTATGTTCTTTAAACAACAACAAAAAGAAAAAAAAAGGAAAGAAAAAGAGGGAGGGCCGTTTATATTTGGGATTGAGGAAAGAATCATAGTTTTGCCTATAGCAGGGAAGCAGCTCTAGGACAGAGACCTCTTTGGTACTTTCTGAACCTATGAGAGTTAAGGCGGTGTATGTTCATAAAGTGAATACAAGAAAGGGTTTGGGCTAGGCAGACAATCAGGCAGATGGAGTCCCAGCCCCTTTAATCACCCTTCCAAAAAAAGGACTTGGCTGGAAAGCAACACAGTCAAGACTGTTTCTAAAGATACCAGAAATAAAAGCAAACAAGGCCAAGTATTTCTATTTTTAATATACTTTATTATACTATTTCCCAAACAACCGTCCCCCAAACCATTCTTCTCATTATGCAAATAAAACAGTCTTGCGACATAGCAGATATTTGTGAGTATCTGCTCCAATGGAGTGAAGAGCAAATTAACAAACCCTTCACAATCCATTCACAAAGTGACAAGAAGGCGGAGCACACCTCCTCATCTGCCAGCAGGAGCTTGCTCACTATATAGTCAATACAAACTAACATTTGGTAGGGAATTTTAATCAAAATCCAGAATTCTCCCACAGGAGTTAACATAAACATTCAGGACAAAAAAATTAGACAGTTGGCCAGGAAGTTTAAGTAAAAAAAAAAATCAATTAGTCAAAATGAAAAGATATATCACTCTCTAAACTACCTGATTAATATTTCTAGGACTTTATGAATGATTCATACAGTTTTATTCTCTACGCTTCAGGCTGTGAAAAACCTTTCAAGCTGGTTTCTAAAATAACTTTCAGTATTCCAAATTTAGTGGTAAAACTTTCTCTTCTTCATTCATAAATTCAATATGAACTCAAAACAATTTCAATCCATTACCACTGAAATGCATATGGTTTGTATTTTGAGTCCAACAGAAGAATAATTTGTGTGTGAAAAACATCTGAATATCGTAAGCATCTGCTTTAAAGGTTTTTGAAAAGAACAGAATTCTTTTACCAAGGATGGTCTAGCTAAAGCAACCACTAATCAATAGAAAATACTATATTAAATGGACTGTAGTACAAAATCAAATTTTTATAATTGTTCTGATTAGCATAAATCTTTCTTTGAATTTCAACCCATATTATGTTCTTCTCTATTAGGCTATCCCTAGAAATAGTTTAGCCTCCTTGATATATATATTTTTTGCTTTAAATAGAAATATACCTTAGTAATAGAGAACTGAGTTATTAGCTAAAGTGAGATAAATATTTACAGTTAGCTCTTTCCAAGATTCTTCTCCAAATCTAACATATTTCCTAAAATTCAGGCACTCAGAATACGCAGCTGCCAATTACTATTAGTAGAATCTTGCCTGTGGAACACCACCACCCCAGCCCAGTCTATTCAAATAAAACTCAAAACCATACAGGAATCTCTTGCACCTCTGCTATTGTGCAGACTCAGATCCAATTTGCCTTTTCCTTATGACTAAAATGATCAAATATTTTCCCCTTTTCCTAACACGTTTATTTTTTTTTTTTAAAGCTCTGTCCTCTGGTCCCAAGAAAGGTCTTCAGAACTACTAAAATGTCTTATTTCTTTGGCAGGGGAAATAACCCATCGTGGAGCTCTTTGAAAGGTTTCTGAGAGCCCAAACTAGGGGATTTTTTTTTTCTCTATTTGAATACTGTGGCTGCCAATCCATATCTATCCTATTAGCCTGCCCAGGCGCAGCCCCAGAAATCTTATAGAAATGGAGCCTCCTGGAGTAACTCTTTTCCAAAAAATGAAGGAATCCACCAAGTATTCCCATCTTCTTCCATTTCTGGCCTCACTAATGCTCAGAGATTTCCCAGGGAGCCACTCCTAGGTCAACCTTTTTGCTCTAAGCCCTTTGTCCTCCCTTTGCCTAATGCAAGGTTAGCCTCCCATCCTAAACTCTAGCACTGGTAAAATGCCTTCCAACAACGCAAACTTTCTATTCAAAATGTATCGACTTGTAGGATGAAGGTCTCAAGTGGCCAAGGCAACCAGTGGAATCTGGACCACAGGCTCCTAACATGAGCTACCACTAGAGAGAGTGACCTACATTTCTTGGCTACCAGATCAATGTAAGCATGTGTCTTTGGGACCTGTCACAAACATGTTAATTATGGTGGTTCAGCTGTCTAGACAGTTCAAATTTTACAACATGCTCTGTGAGGGTTACCAAGTAGGGGCTATGGAAAAAGAAGGCAGTAAAATTGTATAAAATATAGATTGATTAAGCTCCGATATGATCTGAAGAAGAGTGAGTGAGCTAGTTCAAGAGGTTTACCCCTCTTAAAAACACAAACACCTCAATATATGAAAATATGGGTTTGCTGGATTCAGGGCAGACTAATCCCTTAAGATAATTCTTATTTCAGGGTTTCTTTAAAACATTAGTTTTGTTAAGGTGTAATACAAGTGTACCATGTTTATATAGAATTTAATGAATTAGAAAGCACTGTCACACATAATGTCTCATGGAGCAACTCTATTGTAGGTTTTTGATCCAGAAAAGGAAAAGTGGTTTCAGAGAAAGTGTTTTTCATCAAAGTCATTCAGCTAGTAAGTGGTAAAGAACAGGAAAGAACCAGAGCTTCTCACCCCTGGCTAATCATTCTTTCTCCTCTTCTTTCTCACGGTTTCTGTGCCACGGATATAAAATGTCATCTAGTTTACAGGGGGACAAAGTCAATTAACAAAGAATCTTTAAGTGCAGTTATATTTCGACAGAGGGCAAAACTAGTGCCTATCACCTTCTCCCCTCTGAAGCACAGATGATCGTTCTAGGACCACCCTGACCAGAAGGAACCAGAAACAGGTGACAGTTAAGACAGGTACCGTCTAGTGAAAGACCATTATGTATCAAGTGTTTACCAGGAATCCCTTCTCGCTGCGTGGTTTGCCCATTCTGACTGGCCTGTGTCATGCTGGTTTTGAAATATTTGGAATATCACCTCCACTAACAATATGGTACTAATTTTATCATAAGAAGGGGGTGGGTCGTGGTGTATGGACAAACAAAACCTTAAGATTGGCTCAAAAGTTCCAATATATTCTCAAAACCAAAGCATTTCAGAGCTTCATCAGCGGGTGGCACACATAGCCCCATAATCTTATTCCAATTTTCTCATTTCCTTGATTCTCTGCCATTGTATTCATTCTTTTATATAACATCTCTATCCCAAAAATAAACAGTGCTGTTTGGAGGTTCTTCTGATTCTTAACAACAAAGAATCATCATAAACCAAAAATGTTCTGCCATATACCTAAACCTGGAAATTCGTTTTGCAAAAAACTAAAACAATGAGGTTAATCCCACAAATACTCAACATTTTATATCATTAGAGTCAATTTGATTAAAGTACTAAAATAATTTGCACTTTCTTCTTCATTTCAACTTCATAAATCTTTCTGATACAAAATACACCTGATAGATCCCATTTATTTGCTTATTTAACTATTACATTTCTTTTTCTTTGCATGCAATTGCTTTAAAATGCTTAACATGCTTAGCTCATTATTTAAACAGCATGGAACATCCTGACTTGGCTAGCATTGAATATACTGATCCCCACACCCCCTACCCTGCAACACATATACAGTTATTAAATGTTGTGCATTTTCCAAATCTTCTGGGTATTTTAAAACACAGTGTTCTCAGAGATCTTAAAACGTGACTCTTACCCACTTTTTCAGCTCCCTACAGACAACCGCATTGACTCATTCTTAGCTTATTATAATCGGCCATTTTTATTTCTCTTTTCAAAGACGCCAAAAACAACCATGAGCTCACACATGTTATAATTCTTGTGACCACTGTCTGCTACTTAGTTCAACCAGTGTGTCAACATGAGACCAAACATTAGGATCAGACAAGGGAGATGTACACTGAACAGAACTTGCCAGTGATGAGCTGTCATGGAGGACTATTAAAAAAGCAAGACCCAGTGTGCTGACACAGGTTCTAAGGGTGTGAAAAGTTGGTATAATTGCCCAAGACAGAATTTATCAGGCATTTTTTAAAGCAAATATTTTATGAGAAAACATTTTTGGAGAAGTAATGATGCCATTTAGGAAGTGTCATTAGGACATGCTCTTGCAAATCTGGGGTGATTAAAAAGCACTTAGTAGCTCAGAGCCTCTGGTGTGTTGTGATATAAAAGGGCGGGTATAATGCACACTTCACGTGTTATTTGCTTATCTAGGCAGGGCTCTGATGGCCATCACAGTGCCAAGGAAAGAAGGTTGCCTCCACTGAACATGAGGAAGCCAGAAAAGCTCCTGTGAAGGTAACAGCCTTAGAAATCCATCAGCTAAAAGCATCTGGTGGAAAATGTTAAAGATAGAATATATAGAAATTGAGGAATGCTTGTACAAGAGGAAAAAAACTACCAGAAATAATCCTCCTAACGGCCTAGGTATGTCCAACTGTTTACGGAGGCATTATGTAGGAGAGAATGGTGTAATGGCCAAAAGCACAGTTTAGAATCAAATTGCCTGACTTTGAATCTTGCTTTTGCCACTAAATGGCTGTGTGACCTTGAGTAAGTTTCTTAACCTTTCTGTTCTTCATTTTCAAAACGGTAAAAATCATTTCTAGGCTTGTTTGAATGGTAAACTGAGTTTATCTGTGTAACGTGCCTAGGACAGAGAGCAGTAAAAGCTTTCGTTAGCCACTGTGTATTTGGTAGGAAATACAATTTTACAATTTGACACTTGCTTACAGAGTCCAGACTCTTCCTTAAACTAGCTCCATGTGATTAGTATGGATTGGTTTGGTCAGAGAAATCATAAGCAGGTGGAGTTGGGATTAACAACTAAAACACACCCTTTTCCACAAAATTTTCTGTGATTACAACGGCACAAAGTGGTTTCTCTCCTTTAACTCCTGCAACCTCTTCCTTCTTTCATGCCTCTTCTTTCTCTGCCCCTAAATGTTGGAATTCGCCCAAGCTCTGTCACAGCATGTTGGTCACCTTCTTCAGCATTTTATCCTCTCCCAGGGCTCCAGCAATGGCCTCTCTGCTTTGACTCCCATATCTCCACTGTCAGCCCAAATTTGCTCCCTCATTTAACACTCCCTTCCCCTGGTGGTGGATGGTGGCTCACACGTGTAATGCCAGCACGTTGGGAGGCCGAGGTGGGCAGATCACTTGAAGTCAGGAGTTCAAGACCAGCCTGGCCAACATGGTGAAACCCTGTGTCTACTAAAAACACAAAAATTAGCTAGGCACAGTGGTGTGCACTTGTAATCCCAGCTACTCAGGACGCTGAGGCAGGAGAATCACTTGAACCCAAGAGGCAGAAGTTTCAGTGAGCCGAGATCCCACCACTGCACTCTAGCCTACATGACAGAGCAAGAGTCTGTCAAAAACTTACAAGCTACAGAACCCATTTAACAATAAAACAAAACAAAGCAAAACAACCTTCCCTCATCCTTGAGTCCAACATCTGTGGGCAGCCTTCATGACTATCTCCAACTAGATTTGAACTGAATCAAGCTCCATTTTCTCCCCAGCAAGACACACGTTTCTCTTCCATAAGCTCGCTGCATCATCACCCTCTTTCTCAAGTTCACCTTTAAAATGCCTCTTAACACCCTCCTGCCAGCATCCTAGTCCTCCTGACACCTGATTTTCAGCATCCTAGTCCAGACCTTCACGGTTACTGTGCACAGGCGTTTTCTCCTACAGACATTTACTGATTACCTTGTTCTAGGTACTGAGGTTCTGTGCCCCACACAGGGGTTCTTCCTCCTAACTCATCCCAGAATCAGTGACCAACGCTTGCTTTTATTTTTATGAATGTCTGGGTAGTTCTTTTGGGGCAGGGGGAGCTATTACTCTTCAAATTTTGTAGTGCTAGTCAAATTTTGTTCTTTTTTTAGGGCTAAATTAATAAATACTTTAATATAAATAATCTCATGGATTTAGGATATCATACAGCTAAGTTATGTCAGATACTCTGACCAACAATTTGCAGATAACCTGGAAGATAAGCACATTATTTGAATAATAAAGAAAAGTGGAAAACTCAATAGGGAGAGGTTCTATATTCAAATTAAAAAGATGAATTTTCAATACATAGACTAAAGCTGTCTTAAAAGAACATTCATTTTCTACACTCCCAGGATATAGCGGTGGTGGGCTTACGTGCTACCAGGAAGGAAAGAAACACAGCTACTTCAAAAATCCAACCCCAACCATAAGGAGTAGTGATGTGTGCACAGCAGCTAGGTTAGATCAAGGGAAGAAATGAGATTTTTAAAACAGGTTGGATGAAGTGGTTTGTTGACAGTACTCCCTCCATACCCAGCTTATTACCCTTTCTTGTTTTATTTTATTCCCATATCACGAATCACCATCTAACACACTACCTGTTTTAATTATTTTTCTGTTTATTGTCTGCTGCTCCCTGCCCATGGCTTTTTTTTAAAAAATGAGGGCAGGATTTTTTGGTCTATTTTGTTCATTGGTTAGAACAGTACCTAGTACATAGCCAATGTTCAATAAACTTTTGTCGAATAAATAAATGTGAAAGGATTTCCCTTCTAGTGGATTTATTTTATATGCAATACTGTTTATGAAACGCTTATGGAAAAGAGGCTGCTCATAAATTACTTTAAAAAAACAACAATAGCTCTGCCACTTTAAGAGAAAATTCTTCCAAATAACATGATTCTTGAATGTTAACTGTTTGCAGAGAAGAAAAAGGAAAAGGGATGTGTTCTGTGTCCGCCTTTCCAGAGCACACCTCAGATTCATTCCTGGTGCTTCTGACAAGATCATGAGGACCCTGTTGTTCTCCAGATATGAAGAAACATACAGCCCAGCTAGTTTTTCACTGAAGTCAGACGCAGCAAGAGCAACAAAGAAAAAGGCAAAGTAAAAGATGCTAAAATTAAAAACGTGTCTTGGTTCTGTGTATGAAGGAAGTACAAAATACACATTCATCGTGATAGTAGATTCTGGTCTAACATGCATAATTATAGCCTATCAAGGACATATCTCTAAAGTAATTCATGTGTCTGTTTTTGGAAGCTCTAGTAATACATTGCTAAAAACTCTGTAATTCCATCTTCAACAAGGCTTTGTACTGTAACAACCTCCAAACCTTCTTGCTGTTCCAGCTGCTATTTTGATGACTTTCTTTTTGTAGTATAGGAAGGAGTTAAGTTTTCCATAGTAAGAATGCATGTATTAAAAACAAACTATAAGGCCAGGCACAGTGACTCACACCTGTAATCTCAGCACTCTGGGAAGCTGAGGCAGGAGGATCACTTGAGCCCAGGAGTTTGAAATCAACATGGGCAATATAGTGAGACTTCGTCTCTACAAAAATATTTTAAAACTCAGCAGGCTCATGTGATGGTACACACCTGTGGTCCCGGCTACTCAGGAGGCTGAGGTGGGAGGATTGTTTGAGCCCAGGAGGTTGAACTGTAGTGAACCATGATTGCGTCACTGCACTCCAGCCTGGGTGAGACAGCAAGACCCTATCTCAAAACAAACAAACAAACAAACAAACAAACAAAAACAAAAACACTACAGTAAAGCCTCCTCAATTATAAGACATGCTACTCCTTCAAATAAAACTGTACTGACAATATGTGAAGGTAGCCTATCGAGTATATATTGACATAATTATCTTTTCTGATACAATGAAGTGGAAAAATTCTATCACTCCTTCAAGCAATGTGTACTATGAGTCACCAAAACACATGCAAGTAGGTGACAAATACTAACACCTAGAATATTTTAATCAACTATCACTAACTGTAATAATGGTGGAAAGTAAGGAAAAGGGAAATTAAACATGGGAAATAGGGCGGCGGAGTTGAAAGATGTCTAAGGAGTCAGAAGCCTCAGGTTAAAATTCTAATGCAGTTACCTATTGGCTGTTTCATCTTGGGTAAAAGTGACTGGGCACATCCCTTATGCCAGCCACCATGATGGGCCCTGGATGTAAAAAGGTGAAAAAAGTACAATTCCTTTGCTAGAAAAGTATATTCACAGGCAAATTTCTAACTCACAATACTAAACATGTAGTTCTGAATTCTAACTTACAAGCTACAGAACCCATGTATACAAAAGGTCAGTTAATCCACATGAATTGTTTATGCTTAAACAGCATCAAGAGCTCCTTCCTCTTCAGGGAATAATAACACCTTGATTTTCTCTTGCAGACCCACACTCGGTCCATGTGGTGTGCATGGGGCTGTCATTCCCCTACCTCTACCCCTCCAGGAATGGGTATCAAGGTTGACTAAGTGGAACATACGATCACTTAGTCGCAGGGACTGGTCCAGAAATAGGCAGTCACACAAGCCATGTTAATGAGATGTAATCCCAGGACTTTTGTTAGAACTACTGCAAAGAAGACAGTCTTCATTCCACTGGGAATGGTAGGCTATGTACTTGGAGTTGCTATCATATCACCACGTGGGAAAAGCGGACTTTGAATCATATCAAGACAGAGGAAAATAGAGTCAAGGGATGGAGAGTGACAGATTCCTGGAGATGTCGTTGAAACATCCGGATTCATCCATTTCTAAATCACTAATACACTGGACTTAGTTACTTGGGTCAGGATGGTCTCCATTTTGCTAATTTAGTTTGAGTTGGATTTCTGTCACTTGGGATCAAAGAGTCTTGTCTAATAATTTTTTTTTAAGCTTTAGATTCTTGATCTGTAAAATAAGGCAGTTGTGTCTCTTAAATTCCTTACAGTTCTACCATTCTATTACAATACTGAATTTACCAATTTTACTGGGTTGCTGCAATGATCAAACTAGATAATAAATAAGAAAGCACTTTGTCGATTTTCAAGTGCTTACAAAGAGTAGGAATGGTTATGAAAATAATATTCAAATATATGTGTATTTATGTGTACACTGAAAAATTAGGAGGATCCAGAATCCATTCCATTTGTCATACAGTTATATAAGAAGCATAGACTCAGAAAACATGAAAGAAAAAGGTCTCACTCTTGTGCTTCTCTCTTAGGAAATTCACATTTTACTAAATCTCAAAGGTTTCTGCTCACCATATCTTGTCTTCCTAAGTCATTACCAAAACCCAGAAGGGCCTTTTTCTTTCACTTAAAAAAATAGTGCCTATTATTTTCCACTTTATTTCCATAAAAATGACATTAAAGTGCTCCTTGGGGATGTTTTGCAAACACTTTCAATCACCGACCACTGACTCAAAAAAAAAAAAAAAAAAAAAAAAAAAAAAAAAGGCAAGGCATTTTGTTTTCCTTCAAAGGTGGAAACAACCCTCTAATAATGTCTAAAGGGGAAAAGGAGCTCCATAAAAATGGACGGAGTGAAAAACCAGGGAAAAAAATAAAAGAAGTCAGCACTGAGGAACATTCTTCACTGGGTCTCTTCCTCTCATCAGACACCTCCTTAACATTCAGGTGCACAAGCCCCCTGCAATCTAGCAAGTACACCTTCCCTTTCAGGTCTGCACAGCTACACAGTCAGGCCAGCAGCTACTAGAGGGCAGCAAAGGATCAGAAATGGGAGTGCAGGGCTCAGGCATGCTGGCTGGGAACTGACCAGACGACCAAATTGAGGCCAGATACTTGAAGACAACCTTGATCCAGTTTCCCATTAAAAGACAGGAAGGATCATGGAATCCCTCTAAGTTCTTAGATGACTATAACAAAGCTTGTGTTGACAGTAATCCAAAAATTTAGCACAGTATCCAGTGACAGGAGACGAGGCTGAGTTGTCAAGAAACCAGAAGCACATGGGAAAGCCAAGGGGGAGCCGAAGTTCAGGAAAAGCAGGAGGAGGGTTAGGGGAACCTGGCTTCTGATCAGAATTCTGGTCACTCATTGTCATTGTCATCACGATCATCACCAACATGGCTAGCACTCACTTCTCTGTGTGCTAGCCATGGATTAAGTCTATATATACATTTCAAAAGGCATATGCAGGAGAAATATTTTTACCTTGCTTTACTGAGGTATATTTGGCATAAAATAAAAATTGTATATATTCAAGGTATACAACATGATGATTTTATATATATATATGTGTGTGTGTATATATGTATATATATTGAAATGACCACAACCAATTAACACATTCATCACCACTCAGCATTGATGTGGGTGTGGTGGGGGCCATGAGGGTACTTAAGATCTACTCTCTTACCAAATGCCAAGTAAACAATACAGTATTATTAACTACAGTCACCATGCTGTACCTTAGATCTCCAGAACTTATTCTTTCATAATTGAAAGTTTGTACCCTTTGATCAGCATCTCCCCATTTCCCCCCCTCCCAGACCCCTGGCAGCCACCATTTTACTCTTTTATGAATTGGACATTTTAATGTATTTTAATTTTAAAATTATTTATTATTAATAATTTATTTTTTTGAGACAGGGCTTTGCTTTCTTACCCAGGCTAGAGTGCAGGGATGTGATCATGGTTTGCTGTAGCTTCAACCTCCAGGGTTCAGATGACTCTCCTGCCTCAGCCTCCCGAGTAGCTGGGACCACAAGCACATGCCACTAGGCATGGCTAATTTCTTCTATTTTCTGTAGAGAAGGGCTCTCCCTATGTTGTCCAGGCTGGTTTCGAACTCCTGGGCTCAAGTGATTCTCCTGCCTTGGTCTCCTAAAGTGCTAGGATTACAGGCATGAACCACCACATTCAGCCAAATTTGACTTTTTTAGATTCCACATACAAGTGAGATTATATAATATTGGTCTTTCTGTGTCTGGCTTATTTCACTTAACATAATATCCTCCAGGCTCATCTATACTGTAGTAAATGGCAGGATTTCCTTCTTTTCATTGCTCAATAATATTACACACATACACACACCCCGTACACCATATTTTCTTCACTCATTTCGGATGGAAACTTAGATTGTTTCCACATGTTGGCTACTGTGCAATGAACATGGAGGGTACAGGTATCTTTTCAAGATACTGATTTCATTTCTTTTGGATATATACCCAGAAGTGGGATTACTGGATTGTATAGTATTATTTTAATTTTTTAGACCAAGCATGATGGCTCATGTCTATAACCCCAATACTCGGGGAGGCCAAGTCAGGAGAACCAGTTGAGCTCAGGAGTTTATGACCAGCCTAAGCAACAGAGTGAGACCTTGCCTCGAATAAAAATTTAAAAAATTTTTTGAAAAAATTAGCCAGGCATTGTAGTGTGTGCCTGTAGTCCCAGGTATTTGGGAGGCTAAGGCAGGAGGATTGCTTGAGCTCAGGAGTTTGAAGCTGCAGTGAACTATGATCCTGCCACTGCAGTCCAGCCTGGGCAACAGAGCAAGACCCAGTGTCAAAAACAAAACAAAACAAAACAAAAACACTTTTTTTAAAAAGAACCTCCATAATGGTTGCACTAATTTACATTTCCACCAACAGTGTAAATAGGTTCCCTTTTCTCCACGCCAGCCAGCTGTGCTATTTGCTCAACCCAAGAAATACAAGAATTAGTCAAAGGTAATTTTCGTTTTATGAGATTTTTGCCTCACGCTTTAACTTTAAAACTAATCTCCACAACTCAACTCCAGTGCAACCACTACTAAATTCAATGACCTTCTAAACCAAACCTTATTTGTCACTTCTCATAGTCAAGGTTTTCTTTAAGCAACACGCCGTCAGTCATTTATATCTGTGGTCCTGGCTGAGAGCAAAAGCACAAACTATTAGAAATATTAGGTTTGCTCAAGTGCTTAGGCCGAATAAGGAAAACTATCAAATGAATACACTAGAGGTTTCTTCCACAAAGCAAGGGGAAAAGTCTAAATATGTCATGAAAAATACAACAGGGAGAAATTTACTTTCAAGTTTTTACAAAGAATTAAAAAATACATATACTTTTCAACTTTTACCTTTCTTGTTATACAGATCTCTGAATGGTTCTTAATGGCTGCGTATGTTATCAAGCCTGGAATTCGACAACGCTCCCGGCATGCCCTTGCCCACTCATTCTCCCGAAATTTTGGTTGTAAGTCCCAGTGGTGAATGAAAGCGTCCTCTTTACAAACATTTTTTATTCTAAAGCTACCTTTCTTTTGCCTTTACATATAATACTTTATTTTTAGAAATGACATTAAAAATAGTCCCTAGGAAGAGAGTCCTTCCATAGATTCTCTCTCTTAACCTGTTTGGGGAGGGAAATATGGGCACTTAATTGATCACAAGGGACTCACAGAAGGATGAACTATTTTGCAGAAGCATATGCTAATGGAAATGCACCAACCGCTAAGACCCACTGCTCACAGGAAGCATCATAAAACTGGTGAGCTGATGGAAGTGCAAAGCTATAAAATAACAGCCAAATTTATCTTTTTTTTAAAAAAAATACAAAGTATCTTCCAAGTAGAAAATTAGAGAACCATTTGATATAATTCATGGCATATGACAGCTTTGCAGTAGATTTATACCCTGCTTTTTTTCTCCCTCCCTCAGTTTTCCATTATCAATCTCTCAGCAGGGTTTGGATTTCAGCATTGGCACCAATAGACAGAAGTGGAAACAAGTGAATTCTGCAAATCACTGCATGCTCCCATATCGTAATCTCACTCATTCCTCAGACACAGATTCTAGGTTGCAGCTGCAGATTAAAGTCAATTCTCTAACATTACAACCATAATTTCTCACATATTTCAGGAGTTTCTATTGTGTAACCCTGTAGGAAGTCTCACTCATTTGAGGGAGTTCAAATGAAACAGAAATTTGAGTGGAGAATTAAGCTGTCCCTTCCTTTTTTGGCACTGCATCTACATGGCATCTTACTATAATACAACTCTTTGATTGCTGTGATGACAGGCAGGGCCAAACTAGTTGGGAAACAAAAGACAAGGCCATCTATCACCATTATTTGGAAATCTCATCTAGCAAAGGATTTATGATCTGTTCATTTTGGAGGAGATTAAAAAAAACAAAGATTGAATAAAGTGTGTCTGGCGATACATGAAAATGAGATGGATTTTACGGAAGACCTGGGGCTGACTGCATTTGCTCAGAAGTGCCACACTGCCATGCCAGAGAAGGGGGGATCTGTCTGGGACCACTAAACACCACAGCTGATAGTTATTTGAAAGCAACCAGTACCCAGAGTATCCCAGAGGCAGTCAGTACAGCATACTGATAAGAGTGTGGGCTCTGGGACCAGCCTGCCTGGGTTGGAATCTAGGAAATGAGCTACAACAAATTACTAAATATTCCTGTGCCTCAGTTTCTCTAGCTACTTATAGGATTGTTACAGATTTCATGAGTCATGACTTGTGCTGAGGAGTCCTGACCTAGAACAGTATCTAACATATAACAAATGCTGGAAACCACTAGTAACCTGACTTCACAGGATGTTGAGAATGTTACAGGAGTTATGAATCAAGTGTTTAGGATAGTGTTTGATACATAAAAAGTGCTAGGGGGTTAGTCATTGTTATTATGAATGTTGTTATAATAGTAACCAATAATTAGTAGTACTAGAGTTCCTTACCATAGCATGTCCCAAGAGAGCCAGGTCATGAGCTTATGAATGACAGGCTGATGTCTAAGCTCAGGTTATCAAACTGGCAGCTCCAGGGCCACACATGACCTGTAAGTACACTCGTTTTGCCTGAGCTATGTTTAGAAATGTTTTAAGTTATTTGCACACTTTAGAAATGTCTATAGTTTATTTAAAGTTACTGGTTTGTGGCTTCTCTTTAAAAATCAAGAGCTCATTTCACACTGGGTCTGCACTCCTGCATGCGACTCTCAGCTGGGGCTGGACAGTGGCGGCCTCTTTGGATATTTGGAGCATACATTCTCCAGGTCACCCCAGTCCCCACTAGGGTTCCTTCATTCACTATTATCTGCCTGGCCCTTGTAGGCACCTGAGTTTGCTGTCCTTCTCCCTTGAATCTATTTCAGGCCTCCTGGGGTGATATGTTCTCAGAATTTTTTTAACACATTCTGGGCCCATCTGAGAATATGATTTTACTGGAGCTCTCCCCAGTAAAATGCACACGAAGTTATATGCTCACATGACAATTTCAAGTGGACCACGGACTCCCTAAAGCCCACTCATGAAAAAACTTCCTGTTTTAAGGGTTTATTCATGGACAAGAAAATTCCATTAATCTTCATTCTTTATTAGATCACTATTGTATCTCACATTGTTACAAGGGGAATCCCATGATTTTAAAAATACAAATTATACATATACATAAAATGAAGGACTATGCTCAGGAAGAGTAAATCATTTGAACTGATGATAAATTTAGTGGTTGATTTGATTGCACTCAAATTTGGTATCTTTATAACAAAACACCACACCGACTTGCTATCTAATTTCACCTCCTAAACACTTCTCAATTCTGCTACCTCTTCTCCAGATCTCTTAGCACTGTCAGGGCCACTGCCAGCCCAGATGGTACTATTATGAGCATCAGAAAAAGCATCTCTTCCTCAAGACATTTTACTGCCATCTGCTGGGGAAAATGTGTCATACTAACTACATAGATTCATCATGTCTATGATGAGAATGCCACACACTAGACCGGGGTCCTTGAGAAGTGCACACCTGCAGAACAGTTTCCAGCATGGTTTGAGTCGTGAGCATCCCTGACATGGGCTAAGCATTTCTATTTGAGGCCATTATCCAGAGGTGGCAGCTGAAAGTGGCCATTACGAGCTTTGCAGCTTTGAGTTTTTAAAAAACTTTTTTATTTTGCATTGCTTTTAGACTTAATGAAAAGTTGCAAAAAACTGTAGAAACAGAGAGTTTCCACATATCCTTCACCTCTTCCCCAAGGAGATTTCATCCTATAATCATAAAAATGAGGGTTTGAATCATGATTCTGACAGGATCTTGGCAGATGGGCACAGTGCCAGCTCATAGTAACTGCTCAGTACGTGTTATTATATGTCGTTATCATCTACTAGCATCACTTTTCTTAACTATAAATGAAGTAATAAAAATACCTAGTGTGAGGATTATATTAAATTATTAGCAAAGTATTTAACATAGTTCTTGATAAACAGTAATACTATTATTGATATTGGTGGTGATATTAACTTATTATTTCTGATGTCTAATATTCTTCCCCAACCCACAGTCACCTAGTACACTGACATCCTGGTTTTCTAAGTATAAAATCGTAAGTGATTACTACTCCCGAGATGCTTCCATATCCCATGGGACAGATGCTGGTAACCAGTTCCCAGATGACCACAGTAGACATCCCAAAGACCAGGAAATACCCAGAGCCTAAGGGCAGAGCTAGTTCCAGTCTGAGGGTATGGCTAAATGAGATCTCCTTTTGTGTCTTATCTGAGGGCTGACATCTCTCTGAAGCACTAAAGTCTTACTGATAACTGTTGTTGTTGTTGTTGTTGTTGTTGTTGTTATACTTTCACAAAACAAAGGCAAATCTTTTTAAAATAAGGAAGAAAGCTTTTTATTCCCACTTCCAAATCATCTGTCTCTGACCACGTCACAAAGACCATCAGGTTGCCAGTGCAGTACAATGTGTTAGATATTCAGCAGGAGTTCCTAGAACAGGCTGTAATTCCTCTGGGTGGAGAAGTGGGGCTGGCCATGTGTGAGGAGGAGCCTTGCTCATAGTGGGAAGACACTTTTCTCAAAGCACTCTTCAACTGCTGACCCAGCATGCAATCTAAGCTGTTTTTTTTTGTTGTTTTTTGTTTTGTTTTGTTTTTTGGGTTTTTTTTTTATGGCATCTGTTTACACAAATTTACACAAATTCTGACCAGGTGGCAAATTCTTCCCCTCTCCTCTCAGCCACAGTATGCTGGAACACCTGTTCCAGAAGTGGACTGATTAGCTCAAGGTTGGGATACACAGCACGAGCTAGGGGCCGCACGCGAGGAGGAGATCCTGTGTCTTGTTGGTGGTTGGCTCCACTCCTCCTCTTGGCTCTAGTCCATGTCTACCACTGACAGGATTGATCCATGGGAATAAATCTGAAAGCCCTTGCTAGGCATGTAGGAGGTTATCTTATCCAAAACTGCTACAGTGTTGCTGCTAGCTGAAAGCAAATGTTTCAAGCACTGGGGAGGGAACTAGAGGTACAAAATTGAGCTTGATGATCTTCATTTTTAAGGAGCTTCATGGGGAGGGCATTGGTGAAGGTGACAGAATGGAATAAAAATATCATTTAATGAATATCTTTTCTGCAATGTGATTTACATATGCATGGTATCTTTAAACAGGTAACAATAATTCAGTGGAATATCAGCTTTATTGATACTGTCACTAGGATGTATGGATGCAAAAGGGAGAGAACACATTAGTGAGAAGAATGGATAAATGAGGCAGTGGGAAAGGTTCACAGCGGAGGTAGGACTGGAGGTGGATTGTGAAGAATAACTAAGAGTCTGCCCATGGTGAAGCAGGCAAATATTCCAGGAGAAGAAAGAGCAGGCAGCATGGGCAAATGGGAATGAAGCTTGAAAGAAAGTGAAAGAAAGTGAAAGAACTAAATGAAGGGGGGAAGAGAGAATAAGCTAATGATTAGCAAAGTTACTATTATCTCAAAACTCCATTTTTTTTTAAAGGACAACTTCCCAGCTGTGCTACTCTTTAGGGTACTTTCACATCTCAAGAATGGTCCTTCAACCCAGTAGACATACAGAAATACAAGTCAACCTATTCATTTATCTCAATCTACAGAAAAGTCTAGGTCTGCATGCTCCTTGTCATTTGAAGAATTTGTTTCCTGATGAGTAAGTTGCCAGCCTAAAGAAAAATACCAATCTAAACATTATTAAGGACAGTGTAACCAAGAAGACATTCTACAAATTCTTTAATCCTGATAGTCATAAAAAGGCGACAAAGAACACGAGTTAGAGAAAGATGGAACATACTCAGCATGAAAAAGAAATTTTAAAAAGAATTATGGTTAGGCCAGGTGCAGTGGCTCACGCCTGTAATCCCAGCACTTTGGGAGGCCAAGGCGGGTGGATCATGAGGTCAGGAGATTGAGACCATCCTGGCCAACATGGTGAAATCCTGTCTCTATTTAAAAAAAAAAAAAAAAATTAGCCAGGCATGGTGGCGGGCGCCTGTAGTCCCAGCTACTCAGGAGGCTGAGGCAGGAGGAGAATGGCATGAACCCGGGAGGAGGAGCTTGAAGTAAGCCAAGATCCTGCCACTGCACTCCAGCCTGGGTGACAGAGTGAGACTCTGTCTCAAAAAAAAAAAAAAAGAAAAAAATTACTGTTACAGAATTTGTGATCCAAGAGGGATGTTAGGCAGCCTACACCTAATAGAATTTGGTAAATGCTAAAACGTTGCTTGTTGAATAAATGACTGAATGTTCTACTTCAGTGGTTTATAAACTGTGCTTCCCAGAGGTGGTTCTGGGTTCTGTAAAGCGCAAAGTAATTTCTGTACAACAATGAAGTTTCAAACTACTATGAAGACAAGTGTGATCCCAGTGTCTCACATATAGCAGGTGCTTTATCAACATTTGGTAGAGAATGAATGAAGGAACAAGCAAATGTATTAATGGATAGAGGAATGGAATCGTTTGAACTTTAACAACCATGAACAAAAGGACTAAAATCTAAAGGGAAAAAAGACCAATTTTCTTTCTCTCCTGACCTATCTCAAACTCCATCCTTGTTGTAACTTATTTCCTTTTGAATCAAGAAAAATATAAAATGACAATGACCTTTCCCTCACATCAGAGAGAGGTAGGAAGAATAAATATGTTAATATGTGCAAAGCTTCCAGACTTCCTTAGAGAGAGCCACTACAGGTATTAATTTAATTATTATAAGCTTCTTGCAAAAACACAGCTGTTACACCTTTAAACAAACCATATTTTGATAATATTTCAGTTATCTTCAAACAGAAGGCGGAATGGGCTAGGTAACCATAGGGAAATGGCTGGCAACATAAATGTACCTGGCCCTCAGCTCCAGACTCACCTGGGGCTCAGTTTGGGGCAGTCACACATTTAAGACTACTTTTTAAGCTACTTTTGGTTTTGTGGTGAAGGGCGGAGAAGCGTGCTAACTGGCTACACTGAGCTGAGTCAGGCATGGGGATGAAACTGATGTCTCTTTCTCTGTCCATAGAGAGCTCCAAATCTGAACTAAATTCCAGGAGAGAAGGTGAAAGGAAGTGAAAAGCAACAGATTCGAAAGTATTTTAAGTGGGTTACTCTCTTTGTAGGAAGACAAATGCAAATCAAGACCCCCTCAACAAAGTGAAATGCAACAAGAATAAAAGTTTATTGATCCTTTTGTTATCGATCTAGACCATATATCTAGATTTATCTGTATTCTAGAACTAGAAAAAATCTTCAGTATGCAGAATTCAATACAGAAAAGAATATTGAAAGCAATACGCTTTCTACAATATTTAAAACAATCAGATATTAGGAGCTTGAAAAAGAATGGAGCACATTGCTAAATGGGACTTGTGCCACCAGATACGCAGGTTCATGAGATTTGTCTCAAAATTCTTCTCTTCAATCAATATGCATCTAAAGACAGGAAGGATCATGGAATCCCTCTAAGTTCTTAGATGACTATAACAAAGCTTGTGTTGACAGTAATCCAAAAATTTCAACTATTTCCTATTTGTCAGCTCTCTTTCAACTATTTCCTATTTGTCAGTTTGGCCACCAACCTGCACGTCTCCTAGGCTAGAAATCTTAGCAGAGTTATTTTCTCTCTTCTTGCTTTCCTCCTTCCCTGTTTCTTGTTTGTTTGGTGAAGATAATAATAGCCTGGCCCCACCTCCTTTGTTGGCTCTAGGGTGGTCCTCCCACCCCATCCCCTCCAGAAGTTAATATGAATCTACCTAACTTATCTAGCTGCTCAGGAAGCCCAGTAGGTGGAGGCACCACTCAAGTCCTCTACCAATGTTACCATAACAAACTTGGTTATTTCCTTCTTTGACTTTTTAAAGCACAGTTTCTAGAGTAAGAAAAACGGTTCCTACTGTGATTGTGGGCAAACTCAGATTTTCATAAGTGGGGAAAACAGCAGCCTCTACTCTTGCAGTGTTGTTGGGAGGCTTAAGTTCTCAGACATGCAGCAGGCTCAGTAAATGCCAGCTGTTGCTACCATTACCATCATCGCCTGTCTATTCTCTTCTCACCTCATCCAGCCCTCATCCACGCCCACTTCACACTAGGTTACCACATGTGTCCCACAAGCAGATACTCATGACTAAACACCATCTTTCCATTGGAGTACTGGATACTAGATACACAAAGATAAGGAACAGCCTTTACTCTTAAGGAGGGTAAGTCTAGTGTCCCAGACAGACATACATAGATGATTAAAAGCAAAAATGCAGTAAGTTAGTACCTGGTGAGGTTTCTGTGATTCAATAACTAACATTTCTTCTTTCTTATCAAAGGTCAGAAACAACAGAGAGTGCCATGGCTTGGCTGTGTCCCCACCCAAATCTCATCTTGAATTGTAGCTCCCATAATTCCCATGTGTTGTGGGAGGGAGCTGGTGGGAGATAATTGAATCATGGGGGCGGTTTCCCTCATACTGTTCTCATGGTAGTGAATAAGTCTCAGGAGATCTGATGGATTTATAAGGGGTTTCCCCTTTTACTCTTCCATTTGCTCTTGCCTGCCACCATATAAGACGTGACTTTGCTTCTCATGCACCTTCCACCATGATTGTGAAGCCTCCTCAGCTGTGTGGAACTGTGAGTTCATTAAGCCTCTTTCAGTCTTGGGAATGTCTTTATTGTCAGTATGAGAAGAGACTAATACAGAGAGGTATATAATGGAATCAGGCAGATGGCAAGCAAAATACCTCCTTTGTTACTAATAAAGCTGATATTGAAGAAAGTGGCTTAGTATGAGAGTTCAAAGGGCTGACTGGCACATCTTTACTCACAGGGACTTAAACTACTAATGTCGCTAGCAGTGCTGAACAACCACAGCAACCTGCCTGAGGCCCGCCCTGTAGAATGCAGGGCGGGAAGGAGTTAAGGAGTACCAGCTCCCAAAGGGAGGAGAGAGGGAGGAGCTGAGCATCACAAAGGAACGTATTAGACACCTGAGTCCACCTCCTGGGAGGGGCAAGTCAGGGACTAGCATCATGCAGCAAGGCAAGGAGAGCTTCTCTCCTTCTGCCCAATCATTAGAGATTCAGAGTATTGTAGCAGCAGAAGTGAGTATACAACCCATATTGTGGTGGGGGCTGGGGCAAACCAGAGAAGGAACTCCTGGGGGAGTCTCAAAGGATAAGCAGACGTTAGGAAAATAAAGTTAGAGAAAAGGGGAAAGATGTTCCAGGCAGAGGGAAAAGCATCAGTCAAAGAATGGATCTGAGGCATGGTGTGGTGTAAGCTGGAGCAATGGGTGCTTTGACATTTCTGGGGTTTTATGTTCAGCCTGGGAGTTGCAAAGTATGAGGCTGGAGAGGTAGGCAGGAAAAGGATGGGCTGCGGAGCACATAGAGAGTGGCATGTTAGAGAGTCTGGGCTTTATCACAGGTGATGGGAACCAGTGCCAGTGCCAGCCTTTTTTTTTAATTATTATTAAGATTTGGGGTTTCACCACATTGCCCAAGTTGGAGTGCAGTAGCTAGTCATGGGCGTGATCATAGTTCACTGGAGCCTCAAACTCCTTGGCTCAAGTGATCCTCCCATCTCAGGCTCCTGAGTAGCTAGGATGACAGGTGCATGCCACTGTGCCCAACTCAGTGAAAGTTTTTACCCAGAGACTGTATTTTAGATACATTGCTCTGGTGGCTGCTAAGGATAGGCTGGGGAGAGAATATCAAGTTAGCTTGGAGGATATTCTAGTACTGCTTGCAAGAGATGACAGGGGCCTGAACCATGATGCTGGTGTCAGGGAGCAACGAGACAGGAGGGATTTGAGAAATACTTTGGAGGTATGACTGACAGAAATCAGGAAATACTTTATTGCTGTCTGAGGCTTTCTGGCTCCAAGGTGTTCTCTTTCCAACCCATTCTGAATCCCCCACAGCCTGCCTAAGGTCCTGCCATGGGTCAGCCACTATGCTATGTGCTTGACCTTCATGTTCATCCTCAGACTAACCTTATCAGGTGGGCTAACCTCATTAATAACTCTTGTCTGGCAGAGGAGGAAACAGGTTCAGAAAAGGGAAATCTAAGAAGACCTAGTGAGTAGGTGATTGGGTTTGAATTCGTATCTAGGTAGTCTGACTCCAAAACCTGTGCAACTAATAAACACAAACCCTCCCTTTTCTACACACATCCATATAGTCCTACTCCTCTACTACTTTCCCCCATAACTTGAGTTCCAAAGTGTTCCTCCAGGACTCCTCTGCCTCACGTTACTCCTTCCTCTTCTTCATAGCTGCCTTTTAGCCATTGCTTACACTGGTGCTTTTCCTTTGAGTAGCTCCAAGCTGCACAAGTACTTTAGATCAACTACTTTAGTAGAATTACTTCAATAACCCAAAAATGCATTTTTTGTCAATAGGAAATATATGTACAAGGTACAAGATATAAATAATGTAACTGGAAATATAGTAAAAGAAAAGTAAGTCCTCTCCCAGATCCTTTCTCCAGAAGCAACTACTGTTATCAGTTTATGAAACATATCTGGAAAGATGTACAAGAAACATATCAGAATAAATAACTGCAAGCTCTTTCAGCTGCCCATAGAAAGACTTCTCCAACTTCTAACTTCACTGCTTTTTTCCTCCTCTGGATTCCTCCTATTATCCATAGTGCAGTGCCCCAGAATCCAGCACACAATTAACCTCAAGTTGTTTCATAAATATAAGCCATGTCTCCTTAACAGCAATGGCTCTTACTTACTAATCTGAGCATTAGACACACAGTAAGTGTTCAATAAATACCTGCTGATTAATTAAGCCTCCTTGAGTTAACCCTACGCTTGCTTAAATGGCATATTTCATGAAAACTTTTAGCTGAACCCATTCACACAGACTTGACAATGGTTACTTTTGCAGTAGCTGTATACTTAATTGGTCATCAGTCTCTTTTTAGAACTCCAACTGTACAAGCAGTTGAAAGAGTGATTTTTTTTTATGGATGCTGATGTTATAGTGAATACAGTCATTCAGAAATCTAACACATTCAAGTATCATAGAGCTGGTCATGCAACACAAATTCCAATGCCACTCTGAGAAGTCTCGTCATAAATGATGAGAAAAAGGGAGTAAAAATCCTTCCTGTATTACCCGAAGAATAGTATTATTTCTGCCATTTTAATCTGTTTACACTAGGCTATATAACCTCTTGGGCTAAATTTTAAATATTGGCTTTATCATATTCATGATATTCCATTAAAAGGCAAGCACCAGATGCATTTAATTTACTCTTCAGGGGTATGAATCTCAGATAATCTGTCAGAGAAGGACCAAATGCTTCTTTTCACTGTGATGCAATGATGTTTCCATTTAATAGTGCTCTAGAATTACATTTTCCTCCCCTAATTTGGGATCTCTTATGCTAAATTCTCTGCTTTTGTTCTCTTGACAGTTTTCAGTCAGTTTAAATACTTAGAGTTCTGCTTTCAGGGTAATAGCTTTTTGATCTTTATTTTTAATGAAAGCAAAAGTTCTAGGAAAGAGTTCATGTATATGGCTTGCTCTGTGTATTTTATAAGCCCAAAGAAAATTACACTTCAGAGAAGGTACATATCCAATTACTAGGAAATGAGTTACAACAAAGTGGCCATAGAAGCAGTGTAAAAAAGACAACCTCAATTAAAAGTCTCCCTAACAAAGCAAAAAAGAGACACAATGCAATGCACATTAATGGCTTACTCAATACCTAAACACAGAGTGGGTGACAGAAAAAGGAAACGTCTCTTTGGTACAAGTTAATGAATCATTTTACTTAACAAGAGGAGGTCTAGAAAATGGTAAGGGTCTTTTCTGTAATGAACAGAAAGGAGCAGTTAGAATTCAAGAAAGAAAACAATACAGTAACCTTGTGAAAAATTATTTTAGGCAATACTTGGTAATTTTAAATAGTTTTAAAGAAACACCATGAGCTAAAAGCAAGCAGATGTATTGTGCAATCTTCACTGTGCTGATGATAGACTGAGCTCCTACCTTTACGGGACCTTTGGAGGATGGACATGTAAGTCACTGCAGTGTTGTGACTTCCAGGATAGAGTTTGCAACATTGCTTGAAGCACAGAGAGGAGATCTAATAGCCTGGAGAAAAGGAGTACAGCAGATGAGGTTTCTAGGCATCAGCAAAGATATGGTGCCTTGAAAGGGACTGACCCTCCTGGAGTATGAATGTGATCTAGCAAGGCTTAAGTTTGCTTGCAGTGTCTGTATGTGTGTCTGTGTGTGCAGGCACGCACGTGTGCACATGCAGCGGGGAGAGTGGAATTAAGGTGAAAGAGTAGTGGATTTCTAAGACCTTGCCAAAGAATCTGAACTTCATCCCAAAAGCCATGAACTTTAGAAAGATTTTAAGCCAAAGAAGAGGCATGATGATTAAAAAGACAATCAGGTAGCAAGTGTGGAGGATGCATGGGAGAGGGCAAAAGGAGAGGAGGGAAGATCAGCTAGGAGGTGGAGGCAATCATTCCTGCTGTAGGTGATGAGGACCTGAAAAGGGGCAGGGCTCATCATGGGTGGAAAGAAAGTGGAGATCCAAAGAATATGAATGACAGAGGATCAACAGGGCAACTGACACTGATGGGTGTGAGGAGAGGAAGAAAAAGAGTTTAGGATGATGCCCAAACTTGATGCTTGGGTGACTGGTGAAGGGTGGAACACTCATGCACAGAACGAGAGATAAGCAAGCAGAAGTGGCTAAAACTACACCACAGATATGTAAAATTAAGAGTGTCAACTTTAAAGAAGAGCCATGGGTTGGGTGATATTATGCCCACTAGACATTAAAATATATTACAAATCCATAGTAATGAAAACCATGTGTGTGGGGTGGGTAAAGGGAAATGAGGAGTTAGTATTGATGATTGCACATCACTGTGAATGTAATAGATGTCACTGAATTATACACTTAAAATGGTTCAAATGGTAAAAATAAGAAAAAGGGAAAGAAAAAAACACAAGTGACAAAGGTATAAGAAGGTACCCATGTGTCAATAAAAAAGAATAGATAGACCTAAAGCAGATCCCAGAATACAAAAGAACATAGTAGATGACAATAAAAGAATATATTTATATCACAGACATAGATGGTAAAATTGACTAACTCCTCCAAAATATCAATTTACATACATCACACAAACATCAAAATAAATTTTAGTTTGATAAGCATAACATGTAAACAAAAAGAACAAAATATCTAGAAAAACATTTAGGTGAACATACCATCTTTAGATGAGAAACATTTTCAAAGTATTAAAGCAATGGAAGAAATTATGAAAAAGCAGATTTTTGTAATTAAAAGAGCTAACGTTAAAAATTAAAATGTAATCAAATTGTAAAGAATTTTATATAAATAAGAAAAAGGTTAATATTATTCTATAAAGAACACATGTGGGTCAGTAAAAAGATCACTAAGATGCAAATGGAAAAAATGGACAAAAGATGTGAAGAAACAGTGGGGTAAAGAATCAACACAAATAACAAATACATATATGAAAAACTCTTGAGCATCACAAGTAATCACAGAATTGTGAAACAGAACACTGAGATGTGGTTTTCATCTATTAAGTGTTCCCAAGCCCTCTGCAAAATGTGTACACCTACAGGTGGCAGGAGAGAGGTCAACAGAGTACCACTTTTCCAGAGAGTTTAAGAACCTTAAAAAATGTTTCTTTTCTCTCACCCATTAATTACATTGGAATGATTTATCCTAAAGAAATATAGCCAAGATTTTTCCATAGCATTTTTCTTCTTGCTTAAAAATAAAAGCACTTGTTGATCCCTTCCTCCCATTATTCCCCTAGGTAATTCCTCCATTTCATTCAACTCTTAGCCTGTCTTTGAACCTTGATGGCATTGCTATCTGTCTTGTACGCTGCCATAGCATCCTGCAGTCCCCTTCATACATCTCATTATGCTTGTTCTGACAATAGTTTGTCTTTCTCTTGTCTAGATGTCTTACCTAGGCAGTAAGCTCCATGAAGGTCTTCTGCTCTATTATAATATAACCATCAATTAACAGAATTCTTACTACAAAGTACTTGTTGAATGAAGGAATGCATTAATGATTAGTAAGAAGTAAGACTGCAATCATTTTTACTTTTCTTTTTTCCCTAAGATTCCATGACAATTTTATGGGACTTTTCTATTAAGAATAACAGCAATGGAAGCCATTCAAAACAGCATCCTTTCATACAGTTCACCCACTGAACTAAAAGTCAACACTCTCAACTATGAAATAGTTACTACGTAGGTAAAACTAATAAAACTATTTAATGCTACAAAGAGAATAAAATACCTAGGAATACATCTAACAAGGATATGAGGGACCTCTTCAAAAACAACTACAAACCACTGCTCAAGGATATAAGAGAGGACACAAACAAATGGAAAAACATTCCATCCTCATGGACAGGAAGAATCAATATCATGAAAATGGCCATACTGCCCAAATTAATTTATAGATTCAATGCTATTCCCATCAAACTACCATTGACATTATTCACAGAATTAGAAAAAACTGTTTTAAATTTTATATGAAATCAAAGAAGACCCTGTATAGCCAAGACAATCTTAAGCAAAAAGAACAAAGCTGGAGGCATCACATTACCTGATTTCAAACTATACTACAAGGCTGCAGTAACCAAAACAGCATGGTACTGGTACCAAAACAGACATATAGACCAATGGAGCAGAACAGATACCTCAGAAATAACACCAAACATCTACAGTCATCTGATCTTCTACAAATCTGACAAAAACAAGCAAAGGGGAAAGGATCTCCTCTTCAGTAAATGGTGCTGGGAAAACTGGCTAGCCATATGCAGAAAACTGAAACTGGACCCGTTTCCTACACCTTACATAAAAATTAACTCAAGGTGAATAAAAGACTTAAATGTAAAACCCAAAACCATAAAAACTCTACAAGAAAACCTAGGCAATACCACTGAGGACACAGGCATAGGCAAAGACTTCATGACAAAAACACTAAAAGCAACTGCAACAAAAGCCAAAATTGGCAAGTGGGATCTAATTAAACCAAAGAGCTCCTGCACAGCAAAAGAAGCTAGCATCAGAGAGAACAGGCAACCTACAGAATGGGAGAAAATTCTTGCAATCTACCCATCTGACAAAGGGCTAATATCCAGAATTTACAAGGAACTTAAACATATTTACAAGAAAAAGACAACCCCATCAAAAATTGGGCAAAGAATATGAACAGACACTTCTCAAAAGAAGACATTTACGTGACCAAGAAACATATTAAAAATGCTCAATATCACTGATAATCAGAGAAATGCAAATCAAAACCGCAATAAGATACGAAGTCAGGAAACAATAGATGCTGGTGAGGCTGTGGAGAAATAGAAACACTTTTACACTGTTGGTGGGAATGTAAATTAGTTCAACCATTGTGGAAGACAGTATGGCGATTCCTTAAGGATCTAGAATCAGAAATACCATTTGACCCAGCAATCCCATTACTGAGTATACACCCAAAGGAATATAAATCATTCTACTATAAAGACACATGCACACGTATGCTTATTGCAGCACTATTTACAATACCAAAGACATGAGACCAACCCAAATGCCAATCAATAATAGACTGGATAAAGAAAATGTGGTACATATACACCATGGAATACTATGCAGCCATAAAAAAGGAAGGGGATCATGCCCTTTGCAGGGACATGGATGAAGCTGGAATCATCATCCTCAGCAAACTAACACAAGAACAGAAAACCAAACACCACATGCTCTCACTCAAAAGTAGGAGTTGAACATTGAGAACACATGGACACAGAGAGGGGAAGAACACACACTTGGACCTATTGATGGGTGGGGTCTGAGGGGAGGGAACTTAGAAGATAGGTCAATAGGTGCAGCAAACCACCATGGCACATGGATATCTATTTAACAAACCTGCACGTTCTGCCCATGTATCTTTTTTTTTTAGAAGACATAAAGAAATAAAAAGAAAATAATTACTACCACCTAAGTTTGAACAAACAAAAATCTATTTAAGATTTTTTAAAAATGTTCTTTAGTCGGGGAAAAATAAAAACAAACTTAGCCACCTTTCAACTTGCAAGCTGGCTCCCCATGCATAAAGCTGTCCAAGTTATGTTCATCCTTCTACTCTGTAACCTTCTACTCTGTCCCCAAAGTCCACATGCTCTTAGAGATTTCCAAAATTAGAAACTTCAAGTCTTCTAACCTGTAGTTGTTTCTCTGAGCACTTCCCATAATTGGCCCTTAGATAGTAAGATCTAAGGAATTATTTATTATTACTGCTGATTTACACACTTATTTTGACAGGTTAAAACATACCATGTAAGTAAGCAACAGAATAAAACCTTGCTTACATTCAGTCTCTAAAGTATGATTTAAAATTATAAACACAATCCTTCTTCTCTGAGTAGCAGTGATAGACCTTGTGATTTAACTGTCTGCGCCAATCATTGGGAAAAAAAAAAATGTGGAAAACCTGTGCTGGGCTATTTAGAGACACTTAATGTCCTCAGTCTCTCCCAGCACTTCAAGTAACACTTCTTTTTAAAAGAGGTAAGAATTTTTGCAAGTGGGGGAAAAGATGGTAGCAACCCCTTCGCTCCACATCCTTCCTGCATATTCCTCTTTTACAAAGTTGGATATTGGTTAAAGTCTTCATAATTAAACCATTCCTAGAATTATTTTCAATGCCCTGTAATGCTGTGTACTGAAAACCCATGTTTTGCTAGAACCTTCCATCAGTTTTAAAATGTTACATATTACTGCTTTCCTGAATAAAAAAGAAATTATTAGTGTCATTAAAAGTATATTTGACATGATATACGATCTGGATGTTAAAAAATATAAGAAAGGCAGGACTATTCTAATTATGAATGGTAGTGAAAGTTAGTCAAGGGTCCATCTTGCGTGGGAGAGGTTATTAACAATTGTTTAAAAGAAACAGAAGAAATAGGCGTTTGCATAATAGTCTCTATTCTAATAATGCTGTTAATAGTCTAAAAGGACATCTTTTCAGAATCCCCTATTAACATCTTTTGAATATTCTCAGTGAACTGGAGACCATAAAATCTCAATGGTCTCCAACATAACTGGAATGTCTCCTGGGACACATGGGTTGCACAGTATATGCACACAGTAGGGAGAAGGAAATGAGGTTGCTCATAATGCTTTTTTACATCAATAATTGATAAACAGAAGTAGACACAGCTCCCCAAGGAATCAGATGTAGCAAATTACAGGTAATAAAAACTGAAAGAAAAAAAAAATCCTAACCCCTGTCTAAAATTTTATTTGTTTAAACTTGAGCTATCTAATGAAGAGTGTCTTTAAGGTTGTTAATTCAAGGTGATGGTAAAGTTTACCATGCTAGAATTATATTTCGTTAGTTCACTTTTAAGATCTATTAGGAAATTTTAATTTATATCTTATTTTCTTAGTTCAGGCCTAGGTAGAAAATTAACAGTATGTCAGGTAGAAAAAGAGAAGAATATGATGAATATGTTTATGCAACCAGACTAATTTTGTGGTCATCTATGATGAAAATATATGAAATCAGGTTATATTTGTGTTTAAATTATATGTATATACTTAAAAATTATATGCATATACTTTTTTTATCGTACTTTAAGTTCTGGGGTACATGTGCAGAATGCAGTTTTGTTACATAGGTATACATGTGCCATGGTGTATACACATGCACCCATCAACCCATTACCTACATTTTAAAATCCACAAACTAAAGTTTACATTTACTTTTTCTTTGAATGCCCTAAAGTACATTTAGTTGTGGTTGACTCCCTCTACTGGCAAAAAATGATATTTTTTGAAAAAAAAATTTGGTCAAGATGTTGACACATAATTTGTAAGCTATCAGATATATTATCTCTGATGAATATTACCATGTGACATGATTTTTATAACCAGAGGAAATTAATATAAAAGACAGTAGACCATCATGAATTAGAAAAAACAATGAAAAGATAAAAGTTCCCAGAGCATTTACTATACAGCATAGAAAAAGAAATATTCAAAATAAGGCATTTTGAAACAAATTTTAGTGCTCATCCAAGTGGTTGTTCATCCTATTCAGGGACAAATAACTTTTTAAATGAATGAAAAACAACATCTTAGGATGTGGTCCGAGATCTATGAGAAGGAAAATGTTTTTGCTCAGTGTGTTTTTATCAGTAACTTCAAAGAACACTTCAAAAGCACACTTATGAAAAGGGAACACTCATGTACCGTTGGGTTAACAGACTCAGAATTCAAAATGATCTCAACAGAGTGGCATATGGATGGACTAAAGAGAATCTCTTATCCATGGGTTCTAAACCCAAAGCACCAAAAGCTCAAAGTTGTTTTTCATCCTTTTCGTGGCAAAACCTGATCTGAGCTGACAAGAGGTTGTGAAGTCTTTATTTGTCCTACTTAGTGTGAATATTTATCTGTTTCACTGCATTCATGTTAAGTTTGATGATAGGGTTGGGCGGGGGGAGCCCATGTATGTAACATACAGGGAACACCGGGGAAAGGGCACTGTGTTGCCTTTCAAAGGCTCATAGTCCAAGACAACACATGTGCTTTAAGGATTTCTGATAAGAGATTGTGAACATATAAAAACATGAAACTAAAAAAGTAAATGTCAGTACTCACCTAACAATTTAGCAGCACAAGTGCAGGAGCAAAAGACTTAGATGAACAGAATATTTAATAAAAGGGGATTCGTTTATAGGAAGTTTATAGGAAGCTGTTATTTTTTGAACACTTACTATTTACCCCGACCTTTGCTAGTCAGGTATTTTGTAGAATATCCCTTAACTGGGATTCGTCTGATGTTTTACTCATGATTAGACCGGAATTATATGTTATTAGGAAGGAAACTAAGGAAACGCCATTCTCATCACATCATATCAAGGATGCATACTATAAACCTGACCTTTCACTGCGAGTGATCATCTGGCTGAGGCAATGTTTGCCAGGTTCCTCTGCAGTAAAGTTCCTCTTCCTTTCTGCTTTCATACTGTAGTCACTGGAGAGGAGCTACTACGTGTAACCCACACATAAGAAGTGAGGATTTATGTTCTACCTCTCCAGAGTGTTTTTAAAAGTAGAAGAGGGCTGAATTACATCTTGAAAGAAGAGAAATGGTTCAATAAAATAAACAAAATGTACCCTGCCCTTTGGGAGATTATGAACTACCTGTGGGAACTCTTACAATAATAAATAGTCTCTTAAAAAAAGTAAGTGGAGCTCCATTGTTTAAACCATTTTCAACTGAGAAGTACTCTATGGTTATCCCTTTTATTGGAAACAAGCAGGTCAGCCATTGTGCTTCTTTCACATCTTGAAAATGTCTTATTCTTGAGGTAATATTTATTTGCTAAAATATTTGAATCTAGTATTTACAAACTCGATTGATTCACTTCAAATATTTGTATTAACTTTCTCACATCCATAAACAAAATACAGGAAACCAATGCACTTTTCTTGAGAATTTACTGTTGCTATAACCCCTGAGTTAATGACCCTAAATGCAAAGAAGAAATTCAACTCCCCTGCCCATCATGCACTTTGCAAGACCTTTATGATTAAGGAGAATCTTAACATAAATAATGCAAGATCGATAACATAGTAAGCCAAATTGCATTTAAAATATTCATGCAATTCTTTAAAAAAATGCAACCACATATTGCAATTCAGGCTAAGGCCTCTCAGGGGGAAGAGATACAATATATGAATGAGTTTGAATATCTCTGAAATGCTTTTAGAGAGGAATCTTCCACAGGCTTCTGCCTTTCTGGATCACTTCACATAGTATATGATAGTAGCACAAAGCATAGTGTTTTTAAAAATACTAGATAATATGGTGTGTTGGCTCAGATATGGTAGATTTGTCTTCAGGCAATCTGTTGTGACTTTATAGAGGGTATCTTTTCCTTCATTTTTCATATATGGTGATATAATTTACTACAGCAATATAGATATAGCTTTTGGTATTGATTTAGAGCTCAGATGGATAACCTGATTTAGAGCTTGCTTGCTCAGATTCTTGCTATTAGAAAAGACTTTTCAAAATGTTTGGTTAAAAAATCTACTTAATACCAAAATAATGAGACTGTGGGATTTTAACAAAGGGTATCCCTAAAAGCACCCATTTAAAAAGGAAAAACTTCTTAAAAACGAATTCATAATTGACGCATGTCAGTTGTCATTAGTAAATACATGTCTCTGGGAAATATAATTTTGTAAATTTATACCAAAAATTAAAGATTTTTTAAAAATTTATGAGCATAATTAAATCATCGAGAAAGTTTTCTGAACATGGTCAATTTTATCTCACCATAGATCAACAAAAGGTTTTGACATAAGAAAATTAAATTTTGCCTAAGCCATGACATATATCAATAAAGCAAAATTCACTGTGCTCTTAGATATTAAAAAGACTAAAATATGACAGGTATAACATATATTTATACTCAACTTTGGGATTTTTCTTGGTAGAATAATTGAGTGCACACTGATCCAATCCTTGATAAATTTATGTGTCTTACAAAGGAAATAACTGTAAATCCAAGGGCATGAGTGCACAAGTAATGGATAAACTAAAAATCTACCTACCAACAATATTCTTTTGGAACTCAAAATTGGCCTATCTGGGTCTGCCACAATTAGATCTACATGAGAAAGTAGGATTAATAATACCACTAGACTGAGTTTGAGAACACCCAAACAATTACTTGCCAAGCTGCGTGAACACTATGGGTCATAGATCCTAAATGAGTAAAAATCTACCTACCAACAATATTCTTTTGGAACTCAAAATTGGCCTATCTGGGTCTGCCACAATTACATCTACATGAGAAAGTAGGATTAATAATACCACTAGACTGAGTTTGAGAACACCCAAACAATTACTTGCCAAGCTGCGTGAACACTATGGGTCATAGATCCTAAATGAGTAAATCAAATCTAGATCATTTAGTTGGTAGGAAAAGAATCTCAAATGATTTAGGACTCTCATTAAAAAATATATATTCATGCAAAACTACCACACGTGAAAAATGAACTGAATTTAGCTACCCAAGAACTACAGTTTACTTTTTATGTAGTGACAAGTTGTAAAAAAGTGACATTTTTAAAAAACATGGGTGCCATCAAATCTTAAAATTTAATATAATCATATACATTTCTTAACATTCAATGAAATGCATTGTTTCCAAGAAGTTTGAATTCCTATCACAATTTATACTTCCAGATTTTAAGTTAAGCTTGGTATGTACCAGCTGGAAAATATTTTATATTAGTAAATCATTATACAAAAGTATGGTACTTTTGGTCAAAAGTAATAGATATAATTTATGCATAAAACATAATATTCTCAAGACTCATAAGAATTGGGAAAATGGAAAACCCTGATTTTCAGCATGAAACAAGTTAGGATGTATATATAGGAATGTTAAATGGCTTGTGCAGCCAGATAGCATGTTCACATGGCACAAGTTTTCTGCTTCCTCTGAAATATCTTTCAATTTTGAGCTTCATTTTCAGGGAATTGAAGACGTTAGTGCATCTTCGTATAGATCTTAGTGAATCTCACACACACACACACACACTATATATATATATAAATAGTTTTATATATATTTATATATTATATATATATTTTATATTTTATAAATATAAATTATATATAAATATAAAAATTTTATATAAATATAAATATAAATTTTATAAATATTATATATATTTATATTTATAACTAAATATATATTTATATGTAGTTATAAATATATATATTTATATAAAAATGGTTTTAAATATAAATATATATTTATACTATATATATAAACATATATATAAATTAAATTTCATAATTTTTGGCATAAACATTAAATGAAGCCAAACATAAGCAAATGGAGAACATGCGGATGAAATGCAGTGAGTAATAACAGTGTTCGTGGCTGGAACTTTATAGAATTGAGGTCAAATTATAGGCTCATCCTTTGCTACTACGTGACCTGGGGTAAATCACTTTCTTCCTAAATCACGCTTCATTATCTGTAAAATATTTGTCTTATAAGCTGTTAGAATTAAATGAGACAATAACATTTGGAAAGGGCTTCGCCCAAGGTTCAGCACTTATTCTGAATTCTGAGTACTTATCACCATGTAGAATAATGAGTTTTGCTTGCGTGTCTTCACTTCTAGGTGGTGAACTCACTGAGGGCAGGGGCTACATCTTTTTCATCTCTATATTCCTAGGACTATATCAACAGATTATTAAGTCTAGAACAAATGATGTCTACAGCATAATGAGTGAACATTACATACTCAAAAAATTGAAATTACTTTCATTATCACTTCTCTTATCCTTGTTATAAACTTTTGAGCCAGAAAAGATAGAAATAGACCAGCTGACTATTTTTCTTCCACTAAAATAACCTAGTATCCTTCCATCAAAAATGTTATTTCTTAATTTTTTGTCTTTATGACAGTCAATTCTTCTGCTTTCTCAAAATAGAAGACTAGGGAGACAGTAAACTTGTTTACTGAGAGCCAAAGCAGAAAGTACTTAAGAAATAGAGCATCTCTTATGATTCAAATGTCTAGCCGGTGATTTTCTTCCTCAACATTCATTTATTGATCAACTACCATGTGCCCAGGTAGTGTGCAAGGTATTAAGAATAGTGATAAGCACAACAGTCTCTACTCAAGGAATTTAAAATTTAAGAATGACTGCACTCAGCTAGACTAAGCTCTGCCTGAAAGCCACCCAGGGTGCTTGTCAAAAATGCAGATTCTTGTGGTCCCCCTCAGAACAGTAGCAGCAGAATCTGCAGCAGTAGGGACCAAAAGTCAAGATATTTATCTCTTGAACCCCTACTCTTGGTGCTGCTTCCCATTCTGTGCAGCTTATCTGAAATATCCTCCACTGTCCATCACCCTCCAGACGCATCCTTCGTTACTCAACTCCAGTGCTACCTCTTCTAGGAACCTTTACCAACCATTCCTTCTCTCTCATAGAGTTAATTCCTTCCTTCTTAGACTGTTTACTTTATACCTGTTTTTGTTGATCAGAAACTTACCATGTTGTTGTATAATCTATTGACTTATACATCTGCTTCCCTTACTGGCCTAGCAGCTCTGTAAACAGAAACTAGGTCCTTTTCACCTCAGTATCTAATACCTAGCACACAGCCTGCATGCAGTGGATGGTCAGCAAACATTTACTAAATTATAAATGGAAACATTTTAAAAGCTCCTTGATAGACAAAGTTGGGAATTTCCTTAGAGATAGGCAAGGGCAAAAAAATTCATTTAAATTCACCCTATTGCTTACTCTGTGACCTAACATAGTCAAATTCCCTACACTGAAGGATTGTTTTAACAAGACATATCAATTCATTATTATTTTAAAATTTCTTACCAGATGTCTTAATTTGTAATTTCTAAGTCCACAACTTGGTATTCTAAACCAATGTGAAATATTATCTCTGTTTTACTTTTTAAATCCACCCATGATTTCAGTTTGGTCTGATTTAAACCTACTGAGGACTTTTTTTAGAAAATGAAACTACAATCCAATTTACAACTTAAGGAGTGGTGTATTTAGCATATATTTGAAGTAAAAATTTTCTATTCACATTTTTTATTTCATTGAAAATGATGATTTAACTTTTGAAACACTCTAAGCACAAAAGACTGTAAGAATTAATGGAAATGCAGAAAAGATCAGTGAAAAATATAAACTGGCATAATGATCAATTTGGTTGCCAGATATGTCTTTTAAGTCTTTCACTTTCTATTCTGCTTCTGTAAAAGTTTGTGTCAGAATCTATTCAAAATAAATACATTGCATAATCTCAATTTGTTCGTAATTATACTAAATGGCCTCTTTAAGGAGATCAGCACAAAATGTTTACTCCTTTTATAGCTTTTGGATATCAAAACATAATCATTAAATAATCATGGCATTTTCATGCACAGTTTACAATGAACATTACCTTCTTCAGTATGCTACAAGAAAATGATATGTCATTGTCTTATTTGATGAGTATTTATTATGATGACCTCTTCAAAAGCATTATCCATTCTGTATATTTGGTGAATGGTGTTCAAATGTTCCAGGTAGTCAAGCTAGAAAATGGGGAGTCAGCCTTGATTCATCCTCACTATCTATCCAATCCATCCATCCAATCCACCCCGCTGCCAACTCATCCATCCATCCATCCATCCATCCAATCCAATCCAATCCAATCCATTCCATTTATACATCCATCCAACCCATCAGTCAAATCAAGGTTCTATAAATTGTACTCCATAATGATCTCTTACAACTCCCTTCTCCTTCCTATGCCCACTTCCATTGCTCTAGCATAGGCTTTCATGTCTGCTTTTTCTCTTCCTTCTTCAGTGACGGCCATGGATCCCTCTAACTTCTCAGCTGAAAAATCTTCAACTATTTTCTGTTGCCAAGGGCATAAACATTTAAACTCTTCAGCAAGGTCTACAGGGTGTTTCATGACCTGCTTCCCAGGTTAACTTTATATTTGGCCCTGGCCCCTCGGATAGTATTTGATACACTACTTGTGCTTTCTGGAGCCTGTCACATGGTCCTGCTCTCCCCAGAAAGTGCTCATGCTGCCCTGTCCCTAGAACCTTATGAGGAGAAGTTCCTCACTTACTGGATGAACAAATTCCTATTTTAGCCACCAGATCTGAGGTTAAGGATAATTTTGCCACAGCAATTAATTGTAGCTTGATGTGTGTGTGTCTGTGTGTGTGTCTGTGTGTGTCTGTGTGTGTGTGTGTCAGAGAAATAGAGAGAGAGAGAGAGAGAGAGAGAAACTGTCTGTCTCCCCTCTAGATTAAACACTGTGGGCAGGAGCATTGCTTTTCATCTTTGTCGTCCCTGTACCAAAAGGAGAGCCTGGCATAAGGAAGATAGCCAGTAAATACCGACTGAATAAATCAGTGGTTGTCCACTTCGCCTATGCCTAAGACTGGTCCTGCTCAGACCTGTTCCAGAAACAATAAAAACATTAAAATATATAGTAATTGGGAATATAGGCTTAGTTATAAGCAGCTTAATTAAAATACAGGATTTACTGCTGTTGCCCTCATTCCACTCTTTCTCCTTGTCTCCTATCCTCCCTGATTTTACAGTGGGAGCTTTGATAAAGACATTTTAGATTTAGAAGTTTAAGAAGGGAAGAAATGGTGACTATTTGAAACCATTTAAGAGGGTTTTCCCTCAGAGGAACATTCATCAGGCCAGCTAGTCTGTAGGTACCCCTTTGACCAAAAGCAGCATCACTCACCCAGCATAAATATTTCACTCACCTATCTATGATTCTTCTCACAGATGATTCTTTGGAGATTTATTTATACCCATTTCTGCTAAGGAAGATTTGCTGTTGGTGATATATTTAGGATAACAGGTATTCTCTTATGAAAAATGAAGTATTCTTCGTTTTCTGAGGTCAGTTTCCCTTAAAAAGATTATAATACCCCCACCTAACTTTCCTCTGTGAGGAAGATCAAATGTGATAAAGTGTAACTACTTTGAGAAGCATTAAAAAAAGATTTATTACTTTTATTCCCAACGTATGTGAACACATTTAATTTGCATTTTTTCCTTAGTCAAGTTTAACTGATTTGAGCAAACAGAATTTTTAATTAGCAGTAAAGAGATTCAACTGTTTTGATGATTGCTTTCTTCACCTGACCATTTATTAGAGGCTCCTGGGGACAGACAAATGTCAAGGCCCCACTGCAGCCCAGGGAAATTAAGACCTCCAGGAGAGAAGCCCTGGGGATTTCTGTGTTAAAAGTTCCCCAAGAGTCCATGATAATTAGCTAGGTTGAAAACTATTACTTTAGGTTTCGTATCCTTTAAGGATTTCCTTAAAGTGGAGGCATGGGTTAAGAATACAGACGTTTGGGCCCCAATAGACTGAATTAAGATCTAGATGGTTAACATCCCCCTCCCACTCACCATGACTGTAGTGACAGTCACAACCAGGTGTGTCACCACAGGTGGGAGGCACTAGGGAAGAAAATTGAGGTGGCAGGTGGGAGGCTTAAATCCCATGTTTTGAAACGCTTTAATTTTTTGACACCCTCATCAACTTCATGGTCCCCAACTCTTAAGACAGGAAACTCAGGTTTGTCCTGAGTATTCTAGTTCTGCTATTTAAATGGTCTCCCCTCTTCATCCTTCTCACAACCAAACACATAGCCCAGGCAAGAAATCAATAAAATTGCTGAGAACCTGATTACTATTTATATAACTCTGCTTTTATAACAGAATATGTTCCGAGTGCCAAAAACCCTAGGCAGGAGTGATCTTTAGAAACAAAACTTATTCTTAGATGGAAAACTCTCTCTTCTGTTACCCTAGAAAGAAAAGTCCAATACGTTATAGAACATACATATTTATAACAGCCTGTTCTTATCACAGAAGAACAACAACTTATGGTAGAAAATTATTTTTCTTGAATTTTGTAGACAGAGGGCAGTATGTACATGCCAACTGTATAAGTAAAAACCTATATGCCAATTTTAAAGCAAATGCTTGCTTTAAGACATCTTTGTGTAATGGCCCTTTTACATATCAAAATATTGTTTAGTCATTTATAATGGGCTTGAATTTTTGCTCACTTTAAAAAAAAAAAAAAAAGTCACCACATGGCCCAGGAAGGTGTTTATTTCTTTGGTTTAGAAAATGTATGCATCTGATGTCACCATGGCTTTGCAAAGGGTGTATAAACAGATGCAATGACAAGCATCATGCCAGAAAACTCAGTAGTTAAAAATGATAACTAATCTTGTCATGCTCTGTCATTATGGAAATCCAAGAAATCTATTGCCAAAGTGATTTCTATTAGTGCAGTTGAAAAGAGAATTAAAAATGTAATCTTCAGCATATCATTGTAAGATTGACTCTCTCTGGCTGCTTAGGCCTTAAAATGGTGATGCATATTGAACAGTAATTGTGTTGGTCTTTTCTTTAATTATAAATGAGATTGCACTTCAATTCAATGTACCCAATTGATAAACAAAATTAAATTAGTGGTGTTTAAAAAAATTGATTTAAATCTTATCTGGTGTTCTAGAGGAAGTCTTTTTCTCATTTCTGTGTTTTGGTTAATGCAACTACTCTAGTACTAGAAGATAAGAAATCAGTAGTTTTCCTCTGCAGGAGACAATGGGTAGATGGCACATCTTGTTTCCTGGGTGTGCCAGGAAAGACGTGTTCCTGGACATAGGAACACTGATCAAATCAGTGCTGTGCAGGGTCATCACAACACAGTTTCCATGGAGATCTATCTCCGGTATTATACTCTGGAGATTGTCCTTCAACTTCCTTCAAATCCCCTAACTAGTCTTCATCTGTAGCCTCTTCCCACTACATTCACATAACAGCTGGTCAGTCCTCCCAGGCAGCAATGATGTCATTCATTAATGCTCAGGGATTCCTGCCACCACTAATGTCCTGCTGACTCTATGTCACCACTGGACACATAAGTTGAGGGAGCTTCTGCTACAATGATAGCCAAGGTATGCTCCACTTGTTGAGCCTAAAAACCTCCTCTAACTCCCTTATTTTACAGACAGAAAACGAGACAGCCAGTTTGATTAACATTCAGGGTAATGTTTCTAACAATTTCAAAAATATTAACAATTAGAAATAAAATTAAAATTATTCTAAGCTAGTTTTCTAAAAAAGAGAAATCCAAGCTGTAGTTCTCAGAACAATAGGTATTTCCATGATCAATTAAGTTTGAGAAGCAGTTGGATAGCCAAAGGTAAGCAGATTTCCTTCTTGCAGAAATGTTCTCTACATGTTCTTTGTAGGCTGGGTGCAGTGGCTCACGCCTGTAATCCCAGCACTTTGGGAGGCTGAGGTGGGTGGATCATCTGAGGTCAGGAGTTTGAGACCAGCCTGACCAACATGGTGAAACCCTACCTCTACTAAAAATACAAAAAATTAGCTGCGTATAGTAGCAGGCGCCTGTAATCCCAGCTACTCTGGAGGTTGGGGCAGGAGAATCGCTTGAAGTCAGGGGGTGGAGGTTCCAGTGAGCCAAGATTACACCATTGCACTCTAGCCTGGGCAAAAAGAGTGAAACTCCATCCCAAAAAATAAAATAAAATATAAACAAAATATTCTTTGTAAACTTATGGGAAGAGTTGTGGTACATATAAATGTTTCCTACATATTTTTGTTTTTTTCTCATAGAGCAACTTTGAGATCTAGACACCCGCAGAACAAAAGTGACTATATCACCTATTGCCCAACTAAGAAATTTTTTAGAATGAAAGGAAGTACCATTAATACCTATGACTGGGAAACAGGCAGAAGCTGGGACTGTCCTGGATGGGGTGTGTGGCAAAAAACAATACAAAAGAAAACATTTTGAAAGCTAAAGATAATAGAAGAGCAGTCATAATTCTGATCCTCAACTTGAAGGCTATAATATACAAGAATGACGGGTACTATTCTATTTTGCTCTAGAAGGCAATAATAATAACAATGGGAGAAAATTAACATGGAGGAAGAATTTTGCACAATGTGAAAAGAACTTTTTAGCAATTACATTTGTCTGAAAAGGGAATGGGTTCTGCTGAGGAGATGAGAGATCTTCCATCCCTCCTCAGGGATCGACGTTAACCAATGAGTGATGGTTTATGAGCTAGGAGTAAATGACTTCTAAGAACCAACTGATTTCTAACGATTGTATCACTTGACTAATAGGAACTTATTGTAAATCCCTGAGATGTTACCAGATTTCAATCCAAATAACAAGATTGTTTCAGGGGAGGACTCAAAAGTATCTTATAACTCATCTTCATCCAATTTACCATTTGATGAAAAACTGCATGAAAAACGCACTACCAAACAAATGAAACTCATTAAATTTGAGTAACTGAGCTTCACATAAGTGAAATAATACTGAACACTTTTGGCCATGAGGCCTTGGTCTCTAAGGAGGCCATTAGATTTATGTAAAAATTAGTGCTCTGAAAATGCACAGGGGCAGTGATGCAAGAATTAAACAATTGGAAAGTTCAGGCTTACGTACACTTTATATTTGGACAAAGGTTAAACAGTGGAGGAAACCTTGGGGTCATTCTAATTAAGTTTGTTCATTTTTCAACAGACACAGGCCAACGGATATAAAGTATTCTCCCCAATATCACACAATGAGTTTGGAGCAGGTATTAATCTGAGTGGGACACATAGAGAACGTTGAAATTATTTTGCCTATTCTCATATACAAAAATAGCACCTATAAACAAATTAAGATTAATTTCAGGCATTATAAATGCTGATTTATCTAATTTTATCAGAATAGGTAGATACAGGCATACCTTGGAGATATTGCAGATTTGGCTCTAGACCCCTACTTACTGCAAATTTTGGAATAAACCAAGTCTCAAGAATTTTGGGGTTTCCCAGTGCATATAAAAGTTATGCTTACACAACACTGTAGTCTATTAAGTGTGCAATAACATTATATCTAAAAAGCAATGTACATACCCTAATTAAAAAATATTTCATTGCTAAACAAAAAATGCTAACCATCATCTGAGCCTTCAGCAAGTTATAATCTTTTTGCTGGTATAGGGTCTTGCCTTGATGTTAATAATTAGGGTGGTGGCTGATGAAGGTTGGGATGGTTGTGGCAATTGCTTGAAATAAGACAGTAATAAAGTTTGCTGCATCAATTGATTCTTCCTTTCAGGAAAGGTTTCTCTGTAGCATGCAATGATAGTATTTTACCCACAGTAGAACTTCTTTCAAAATTAGAGTAAATTCTCTCAAACCTTGCACTGCCCATAAAGTTTAAGTAACATTATATTATATATCTTTTGTTGTCATTTCAACAATGTTCACAGCATCTTCACTAGGAGTAGATTCCATCTCAAGAAACCACTTTCTTTGTTCATCCATAAGAAGCAAGTCATTATCTGTTCAAGTTTTATCATGAGATTGCAACAATTAGGTCACATCTTTAGGCTTCACTTCTGAATCTTATTCTCTTGTTATTTCCACCACATCTGCAATTACCTCCTCCACTGAAGTCTTGAACCCCTCGAAGTCATTCATGAGAGTAAAAATCAACTTCTTCCAAATTCCTGTTAATGTTGATATTTTGACCACCTCATATGAATCACAAATGTTCTGACTGCCATCTAGAATGCTGACTCCTTTTCAGAAGGTTTTCAATTTACTTTGCCCAGATCCATCAGAGGAATTACTATTGATGACAGCTATAACCTTACAAAATATATTTCTTAAATAATAAGACCTGAAAGTCAAAATTACTCCTTGATCCATGGGCTACAGAATGTATGCTGTGTTAGCAGGCATGAAAACAACATTAATCTCCTTGTATATTTCCAATCAGAGCTCTTGCATCACAGTGCATTGTCAATGAACAGTAATTTTTTTCTGAGCAGATCTCGACAATAATCTTAAGATATTCAGAGTAGATTTAGCATTTAGTAGGAAGAGCCGAGTTAGCATAATTCTTTCTTTCTTTTTTTTTTAATTGAGACAGAGTCTCACTCTGTCACTGCTGGAGTGCAGTGGTGGGATCTCCGGTCACTGCAACCTCCACCACCCAGGTTCAAGCAATTCTTGTGCCTCAGCCTCCTGAGTATCTGGGATTACAGGCATGTGCCACCACACCTGGCTAATTTTTGTATTTTCAGTAGAGAAGCGTTTTGTTGGCAAGGCTGGTCTCAAACTCCTGCACTCAGGTGATCCGTCCACCTCAGCCTTCCAAAGTGCTGGGATTTAGCATAATTCTTAAGGACTCTATGATTTTTTGGAATGGTAAATAAGCATTGGCTTCAACTTAAAATCACAAGTGCATTATCCCCTAACAAGAGAATCAACCCAATCTGTAAAACTTTGAAGTCAACCATCGACTTCTCTCTAGCTATGAAAGTCCCAAATGTCGTCGTCTTCTGATATAAGGCTGCTTAGCCTACAATTAAAGTCTGTTGTTTATAGTGGCCACTTTCATCAATTTTCTGAGCTAGATCTTCTAGATAACTTGCAGTTTCCACATCAGCACTTGCTGCTTCCCCTTGTACTTTTGTGTTATGGAGACACCTCTTTTCCTTAAATCTCATGAACCAACCTCTTCTAGCTTCAAACTTTCCTTCTGTAGCTTTTTTACCTCTCTCAGCTTTCACAGAATTGAAGAGGGTTAGGGTATTGCTCTGGATTAGGCTTTGATTTAAGGGAATGTTGTGGCTGATTTGTTCTCTCCAAACCATTAAAACTTTCTCCGTATTGCAGTAAGCCTGTTTTGCTTTCTTATAATTAGTGTGTTCATTGGTGTAGCACTTCTAATTTCTTTCAAGGAGTTTTCCTTTGCATTCACAACTTGGCTAACTATTTGGCGTAAGAGACCTAGCTTTCAGCCTATCTTGGCTTACAACATGCCTTCCTCCCTAAGCTGAATCATTTTCAGTTTTTGATGTAAAGTGAGAGACATGTAAATCCTGCATTCAGTTGAACACTTAGAGGTCATTGTAGGATTATTAATTGACCTAATTTCAATATTGTTGTGTCTCAGGGATAGGAAGGCCCCAGGAGAGGAAGACAGACAGGGAAACAGTTGGCCGGTGGCATAATCAGAACACACACAACATTGATTAATTTTGCTGTCTTCTATGGGTGCAAGTCATGGTGCCCCAAAACAATTAAAATAGTAGATCAAAGATAACTAACCACAGATCACTGTAACAGATATAATAATAATAAAGTGTAAAATATCGTGAGGATTGCCAAAATGTGACAGAGAGACATGAAGTGAACACATGCTGTTGGAAAAATGGTGTTGACAAATGAGCTCAACCATCAATTGATAAAAAACACATTATCTGTGAAGCACAATAAAGTGAGGCCAATAAGATGAGGGATGCCTGTATGTAGTTTCTGGAATAAATCTCTAATCCTTACAGCTCCTGGAAAAGACAACTCAAAATACAGATAATACAGAATTAATTAATCTTTTTAGCTTTAATGTTCTTTGTTAATGAATTTCCCATTTTACAGATGAGAAGGTAAATGATATGAAGATAATAAACTAAAATGGTAGAACTAGAATTCTGACCCCAGTCAAGTTACTTGAAAGTACAGTAGTATTTCTATTATGCTTGCCTGTCTCCTATAATTTTATTTTGCCAAAGCTATTTTTGATATTTCATAGTATTGAAACCTTTTCATCAAATCAATAAAGTAAAACAAAACAGAAAACTCTACATCAGTGGATCCGTTTGTCCTCAGGCCTTTATTCACCCTATACCAATCCACCAGAGCAACTGGCTCAACGCCCAGCCTCTGGGCAGCATTCACCAAATAATTTTTGGAAAAAAAAAAAAAAAAAGAACAAATGAAAGAAAAAAATCGGTTACATTTATACACATAGTAATCTTCCATCTAGAGTTTTTCATTTTCTTTTTTTTCCTTTGTTTTTTGAGACGGAGTCTTGCTCTGTCGCCCGGGCTGGAGTGCAGTGGTGCGATAGCAGCTCACTACAACCTCCACCTCCCGAGTTCAAGCAATTCTCCTGCCTCAGCCTCCCGAGTAGCTGGGACTACAGGCGTGCACCACCATGCCCAGCTAACTTTTGTATTTTTAGTAGAGATGGGGTTTCACTATGTTGGCCAGGTTGGTCTCAAACTCCTGACCTCAGGTGATCCGCCCACCTCGGCCTCCCAGAGTGCTAGGATCACAGGCATGAGCCACCACGCCCGGCCTCATTTTCTTTTTGGCTTGAGAATGCAAACAAGGAGTTCTGCACCCACACATGGCTTCACCATGGAGCTCTCTGAGACACTGTAAAGCAACACAATAGCAAGGTATCTACACGTAAAACAATATGAGATGCTTCATGCCAAGAAAAAGTGGGACGAATACAGAATTAAAAATTGTCTGAGGGAGATTCTATACGAGGAATTCAAGCACAACTACCAGATTAGGGGATCATTTTGTGAACACACGCCTGACGAACGGAGCATGGTGTTTCAATGAAACGGGTATTTCTTTGATTAGGTCAGTGGTAGTGGGAAAGATGAGTTAGGAAATAATAACAGAATAAAACACAGAAATGGTGCTCTGTAGAAATGATAGGTTAGGAAAGCATCATGCCCTTGTGCCATAACATCTTGACATGACTCTAGTCCAAAATAATAGTTTGAGAGTTGAATTAAGTACCCAATTACATTTAGGAGACTTTGGGAATTCACACTTGAGTAATGAGAGAAGATGGTTTGTATATAGGTCTGCTAAGTTAGAAATAGCTTTTTGGAAAGCCTGTTCTGGTGTCCCAGAGTGAGAAGTTCCTGGCATATTTGAACAGGGCTGGCAGTCATTTCTTTACACATATCAGCATGCTTTTCAGCAAATTGCCTCTGAGGTACTTTCATAAGAGAGAAGCAGATGGGGTGCCACTGATACCAATAGGGGCAGACCACTAGTGTGACTTCTTGGTTAAAGCCAGGGCAGAAGGGCTCAGCGGTGCTGAGCTGCAATGAGCATCATGCTGCATGTTTCGGCTAACTGAGGCACAGAAAATTTCACTGTATCACAGCTCCTTATTTCACCAAATACATCATAGAAGCATACAATATTTTGGTGAAAAGTCAGTCAGCTTCAGCTGTGTTTACCTTAAAAACGGACCTCCTTTTGCTTCAGTTAGGGGGCTTTGCTTATGTGATGTACAAAACAGACTGCAGAGACAGTGCTAACAACAGGTCATCTTATGGCCTTCATCTGATGACCATGCAGTATGCTGTACCATACAACCCCTCCTTTAGAAATTACTCCCTGTTTCTGTGCCCTTTTGTCTTGGGCACATTAATAAAGCAACTCCCGCTAACAGTTGACCACATCACCATTCGCCGCTCCGTGAAAAAACCCAGGGAGTTCAGAGAACCTTTGCCTGCAGAAGTGGAAGGGACAATCTGCCTGAGCGCTAACCCCATGTCAGACATGCTAGCTCGAGGAGCAGGCTTGTCTATCCTGACTGCAGGCGACTTCTCTCAGCCTGCCCACGGGATCTCTCTCCACTTGGACACCCACACAAAAAGCCCATCCATTAGGGATTCTTTTTAAAACAAGAGAGCCTTTAAAAAATACATTTAAAAAAATAGAAGTAGGCCAGGCATAATGGCCCATGCCTGTAATCCCAGAGCTTTTGGAGGCAAAGGCAGATGGGTTACTTAAGCTCAGGAGTTCAAGACTAGCCTGGGCAACATGATGAAACCTTGGCTCTACAACAAATTAAAAACAAAAACAAAAACAAAAACAGCTGGACATGGTGGTGTATTCCTGCAGTCCTAGCTACTCAGGGGGCTGAGGTAGGAGGATCACTTGAGCTCAGGGAGGTCAAGGTTGCAGTGAGCCATGATCACACCACTGTACTCCAGTCTAGGTGACAGAGTGAGAGCCTATCTCGAAAAAACTCAAAAATCAAAAACAAACAAAAATAAAAGTAATAGATGAACATTACATAATATAAAAACTAACAAAATTTTAAGAATACATCATCTAGAGCTAATGTTGGTATTAACTTTAGAGTTTTTTTGTTGTTTTATATATAAATATACATATTTTAGACCATATGTATACATATACATAAAATAAGTAGGTATATATATTGCTTTTACAAAATGAGATTTTTTTCACTTGGTATATTAAGAATATCTTTTAAAATCATTAAATCATGTGTGTGTGTATGTGTGAAAATTCACAGAATCAAATATTAGAGCTAGAAAAGATGTAAGCAATCATCTATTCCAGTGTTTCTAAACTTTTGACTACACCTACACTAAAAAATAAATTTTACATTGCACTCTAGTACACACATTTATATTAATCATACACACACACACAGTTTCATGTAACAATACTTACTCTTACCATGTAAGAAATATTTTAATAATTTCCATTTTACTTTGATTTCTTTAATGTCGGTAAAGCTCTTCCACAAATTCATAACTCACTACTGAGTTGTGATCCATAGTTTTTGAAAAACAAATTCAATTAAACCCCTTCTTTTAAAAAGAAAACATGCTCAGAGACATTAAGTGATTTCTCATGATCACGAAGTGAATAAATAGCATTGTCAAAACCAGGAACAAATCTACTTGTTCTCAGCCCATGCCATCTCTGTATCCCCTAGCCTCAATGAATCACTAATTATTGGTAGAGAGGTGTGTGTGTGTGTGTGTGTGTGTGTGTATGGTGGTGGTGGTAATGGCACCTCAAAATATATAGCATCCCCAAATATAAAGAAAAATGCTCAACATTTTCCATGAGAAAAATAAATTAATAGCTGTTTTATGATCCAGGAGTTAATTTTCTCACACTGCTTTACAATATTGTAAGGCAACAGGTCCAGCAATTTCTTCAAATGAATAAAGATCAAACTATTAAAGACACAAGTCACTAGTTTGAATAACTTTGTATTACAAAACTGTAGAACATGTAAAATTATCACTCTATGAGTTGGATAAATACATTGAATTTATGACCTTCAATTGCTTTCCTTATCTATAAAATGGAAATGACTGCCCTAGATGCCAGAAAGAATATAGGGCATAACTCCAAAAAATAAAAATAAAAACCAACCACAAAAGAAAAACAACAACAACAACAACAACAACAAAACCCCAAACAACTTTAATTCTTTTTTCGCCCATTCCAGTAGAGGCTGTGTGGGAATCCAGGTTGGCGGCACTCCATGTGGTGACTCCATGTCCCAGGCTGCTTCAACCTCATGGTACCACCATCTCTTATGTGGCTTCCAGGTCAACACAGCAGGAGAGAAAGAGAGCTGGAGGGTGGCATGTTGGCACTTAAATGCCTTGGCCAGGCAGCATCACAAAAATGCCTATTCACAGCTCATTGTCCAGATCTAGTAACTAGCCCTACCCAATTTCAAGGAACCAGAAAACGTGGGGTACCCTCAGGAAATGTCATGAGCAATAAATGTCTCTCCCATAGCAAATGGTGCCAAAATTATTAGAAATGAACTAACTGTAATGAACTATATTAGTGCACATTTCTCAGCTTCTCTAGTAAAGCTGTAGCATCCAATATATCAGCATAATTAGTGTTTCTGTTTTTCAGATTGTGATCTGGGAGCATGAACAATACCTTTTTAAAAGCTTAAGCACCTGTTTATAATTGATCTGACCTCTATGAACCAATGAAGCTGCCTGTCATGCAGTTGCAATATTTTATGTCCACAGAGACCCCAAAGTATACTGCAATCATACATAGAAACTACACTCGGTTGAGCAGGGTATTTTTAGCACAGTTCTCAAAGCATCACTGAGCTGGAAGAATTTGAGGCAGTAAAGTTAGACACTATCTTCATTCTGCCCATTAAGTAAGATCAGCTGGATCCTAAAATGAAGTGACACCAGTTATCAGAGGCAAAGCAAATTTCCTCAAGAGACCAATGTGCCCTTCAGGATATTAGCTGGTAGCCTTGGCATTTAGAATTAGTTAAACACATGCAGTATGTAGTTCAGTTAACTGACCAAATCATTTATATTGTAGTAGTACAAAATACAAAATCTCTTCTTCTAAATACTATGAAAATAAAAATTTCTCTAAAATACAGCTCAAATTTCTCAAAGAACATATACTCCATCTGGAGTTTAAAGTCACCATTAGATGATTCTATGTGTGTCATATGTATGTGCACATGTGTGTATGGTATTAAAAGAAAGCATATATTTATGCATAATGGTATGGTAGAACTCACTACTGCTGCACATTTTTCAGTTTCCTGTAATAGGATAACAGCTCTGTACCCATACCGTGTAACTGTGCAATGCCTCTCAGTGGAATAGGTGGGGGCAAATATCCCTGCCTTGTTGACTTTGGCCAGTGGATTCTGGTATAAGTGACAGAAAGACAGTTCTGAGGTGAGGTCTTAAAACGTATCACATGCTTCTGCTCAGTCCTCTTGCTCTTGTGCCATCAGCCAGTGGAGGAATAGGAACTGGGTAGCTGCTGGTTGCAGAAAGAGAGACCTGTGGAGCAGAGTGGAACCCAACCTGCATCTGAAGCAAAGCTGCCCCAGCCATCCCACAGACCCAGGAATGAGAACAACAAACGGAGGCTGCGTAAGTACTAAGATTTTGTGGTTGTCTGTTGTGCTGCATTAATGGAACAAATCTAACTGACACAAAAGGGAAAAATGCAGAAATAGAATCTTCTTACTTACTTTCAATGCCACTGCAAATTCTCCATTCTTTGAACACATAGCCTTTTGAAAGAAGGTAGAAAAAGACTAGAAACGCCATGGAAATTAAGGAAGGTAGACCTATGAGGATCTATTAACATAAGATAAACTGTAGGAGTTAAAATAGATGAAATGGGTATAGAAATATGCATATAAGATCAGAGGAGCTGCTGCTATTCCAGCCTTCTGTTGGAAAAATTCTACATTGAGAAAGGTTTTAATTTGCCCAAGAACATGAGCAAGAAAGAATTTCAATATTTTTACAGTGCTATCCTTGATGATGTTCATCTTGACCTAAGTCCTTGAATTCAAAAATGTTAATTAAAATTTATAAGTGTTGATAGAATTTTATAAAAAAGACCAGATGCTCAAAAGAGAAAAGCCCCACAACAGACACATTACCAAAGATAAAAGAGCCACCTTGGGAACTGACATGTTACAAAAATGAAATGGAGAAAGATAATTCAGATTTTAATGTAGCTCATATTCTACAATCTATAAAAATTTCCTTATGTTACTTTTTAGGATTAGATTTGGCTATAAGTGACAGATTATCCAAATTAATGATGGTTTAAACACAGTAGGATTTCTTATCTCTTACAAAATATGAGTTCGGATCTCAAAATTTAGAGGCCATAAATGCAGGGCTGCAATGGCTCATGACGATGCCACAGGCCCAGGATTTTCCATGTTGTTGCTCCACAATTCTCCGCACAGTCACCCCTGCAGTCAAACTCTAAGATGGCCTCCTGACATCCAGCCATCACATCCATATTCAGGGACAGAATAGAGGAAAAGATAAAGAAGGTCATGTCCTTTCTGTGGAAGGGCACTTCCCAGACATCTCATGTGATATTTTGGTTTATGCCATATTGGCCAGAACTTAGGTTCATAGGTACTTTTAAACCATTATACCTAGAAAAGAAACTTATAATTATTTTATTAACTAAGAAGGAATGAATGGATATAGGGCACCAATAGCCTCTGACACAATTCTTACTGTGTTGAGAGTGTAACCTATAGGCAAGCAGTAAGACCATAGGCTATAGTCTCACAGCCTGCTCTAATTCACTGTGGTACACCAAGACAAGAACTTTACAGAAATAGAAAAATAGCATTTCGTTTTGAGATCTAAATAAAATTCTAACAACACTAAGCCCATAGAATCACAGCATACATAAAACTAAGGTGATGTCTATAAATCTCCACCTCCCCTCCCTCCCTCCCTTCCTTCCTTTATTGGTATTGGTTAAAATAGAAAGTCTAGTAGTGACTAAAATGATCTAAAACATCCTATCAGTCAAATAAAAAAGGAGTTGTGGCTTAACTAAGTTAAGGATACTTTCTTTAGACAAAATATGTTCACTCTTTTTTTTTTTTTTTTAAAGAGATGGGTTCTCAAAAAAAAAAAAAAAAAAAGAGAGAGAGAGATGGGTTCTCGCTATGTTGCCCCGGCTGGACTTAAACTCCTAGACTTTGGCCTCCAGGGTAGCTGGGACTATAGACATGCACCACTGAGCCCAACTAAAACATGCTAATCTTGACTGCTGGCATTAAAGGCCTAAATTTCATGAAAAAGGCACACATTATCTGTTGCTTTCTGGTATTTAATTTTAGGTTTTTGGCTAGTATTAAGAAAAATCATATTGACATTAATATATTCAGTTTTATTCCAAATAAAAATATTGACTTATTTGTAATGAAAATATAAAGGCAAATAGTGAGCATAATACATATGTGCCAGGCATCATGTTATGCACTTAATATTACATATTTCACTTAACTCCTTTTTCAAAAGTAAATGTAGAAGGAAGGACTATTAGATCTTCCGATTTACAGAATAGAGACTTGAATGGGTAAGTAATTTGTTCATGGTCACATGCTACTCAATGATGGAAGGTAACACCAGGATACATATTTAAGCCTCTCTGACTGTAAGAGTCAAGCTTAACCACTGCTTTATTGTAGCACATATCTTAAAGAAAATTGTATGAATCATAGCGATAAGTAGAAAATTACATATTTGTCTTTATTTTTATAATTCTTCCTTGTCTTATCATCTTCTATTTAAGTGAATATTCAGAAAACTCTATCTCCAATGCTTCACAAAACCAGTGTACAGCAGACTGACTCATACATAGTAGCCACTTGATAGCTGTAAAATGACTGAATAAACTATGAAATTATGACACCTATTAGTTCTATTTTAATCTACTTTCCAAATTTATGCCAGACTAATGGTTTTTATTTTACCATAACATTTAAAAAGCACAAACATTTCCTAGCATCATAAACAGTTCCACCACTCTGAATTTCTACTATAAAATAGTATCTATCACTAATGACTAGTACTGGTTCTAGAATACTGCAAATTGTTTCATAAATAGCTATAATTGCAAATGTCTTAATATCTGAATTGTGTGTATGTAGCTTACTTAAACACTCTAGGAGCAGGAACAATGGTTGAAAAATGCATCGTTTATTGCTTAAGTTTATATTTACAATTTCTGTTACTAAAGATCCATAGCAATCTCTAGTTTATAACAGTTACAATTATCTGTCCAAAAAAGCTCAGATTTCAAAAATATATGTGAAATATACATCCTTTTCTTAAAGGTAAGTCATCCACATAAGATACAAATTGTTAACCTAAAATACACTTGCTCTTAAGTACAAGCCAAAAGCCTAACTGGATACTAGTCCAAAAATAAGATAGCAGGAGGGTCATCTACAAAACAAAACAAAACAAAACAAAAACAAAACACTCATACATGATATTTCCCACGCCCAGTGTGCTAGGAAGAAGGTGTCGGAGTACAGGACTGAGCTGTTATGCAGGGAAAATACTTATTTCAAATTTGAAAAAAAAATGTATATTACCTCTCCCTCTTTTTATGTGCCTTTGGCTGCCCTATCACTGAAACTTTAATGGCATTCTATCAATAGAATATTCTGTATTCTTGGGAAGAAAAGACACTAAGCAAGTGTGTAAAGCATAGTTATTAATCTTAAAATTAAAGCTGTTCTTATCACTGTTGGTTAAATAACAAAGGGAGACTATGCCTACTCTTCTGGCTTTGGAGTCATAGAGTGTAGGGAGGCCCCCTGAAACTATTGCTACAGAATAAAAGATGAAATGCTCCCGATTATTTTCAATACAAAATTGCATGCAGGACTGTGTAAAGACAATGCCAGGTTGGACTGCCAGAATGAGCCAACAGCGCGTGACGTGCTTCCCCCTGCAGAGAGCCTATGAATGGACATGCAGTCAGGGAGGTTTCACATCACGAAGATTCCTATCCCAGAAAAGCAGATGTTCATAGCTCTGGGAATGGAATGTGACCCTTGTGGAGAGCCCATAAATGGATACATGGTGGGGGGGGCGGTGCCTGTCCATATGGATAAGATAGGGCTATAAATGCCCTCATCTTGCCACGGCTCTTCTAGGCCTTTTTAGGGTTAAGGCATACTCCCTTCTGAGAATTTCTGGTCTAACCGGTTGTCTAGCTTCATGTCCTGTTTATATGGATTGCCTGTAACCAGGTTTTGCTGCAACTGTTACTGCTGATTAATATCTGGCTAATCATAGGTTATGGAAAGACTGTGTTTCTGTTTTAAGGCTCTGTTAGAAATTACTGATGCACACACGATATTGTGAATTCTTATCTCTGTATACTGTACTTCTGCATACAGATGTTATGTTAAAGAATTATTTCATCCCCATGTGACCATCTCACCTCATAATCAAATGACCCTAAATCCCTCACTAACCTACCCCCGTCCTCACTAAACTCAATAATAAATGCTGGTATATCTAGTGCATTGTTGGCACTGCGGGACCAGAAGGCAGTGACCCCCTGGACCCAGCTTTCACTATCTTGTGTGTGTCTATTATTTCTCGACCTGCTGATCCACCTGGGAACAAAGAGAGAGCCCTGTTGCATTGTGGGCTGCTGGCTGGATCCCGCAATAATAGAGCCCATCAAGTTTTCTAGACACACATATTTATTCTTAGAGAGATCTCATTAGATATTTTCTCTGCCAGTGGATTTTATTATTTTAAGGAGAATCATTGGATTACTAAAGAAGAAAAAAATAGGTTTCATGGATTCAAACAAAGCAGAATGAAATAAAATATAAAAAGAAAATAAGTCTTTGTTATAAGCACCATTAAAAGAGATTAAAGATGAAAACCACTTTTGGACTATCATTAAGCTGGTATTATAACACATTGGGCTGAGAAGAGATATTAAATTATTTATGTCATAAAATGATCTTTGACATTTGACTTTTTACATGTCTTACATTTAGTTTTAGGGACTATGGGATGAAGGTGCTATAACCACACAAGATCACTGTGCAATGTTTTGGATAAGAGCATTTACTGTTAAGTAAGATGTTACCTAGTTGTCCAATGAGACCGGTTTAAAACCTTTTATACAGTATCTGCCTTATTTAATCATTGAAACTATAAATAAACATGGTGGGAAAATGACTACTTGTTACCTGAAAATCTATCTGACTGCACAAACATTGCTAGAGTACTAGTTGGTGTCAAATACTATGGTAGACAAGAAAAGAATTAGGTCATAATAAAGAAATTTTAAAACTATGGGAGATGTGCAACAATGTGAAGGTACTTAACACCACTGAACTGTATACTAAAAGTACTTAAAATGGTAAATTTTATGTTATGTATATTTAATCACAATTTTAAAAAATCTTGAGAGAATTCTTCATGGTAGCCCATTCTTCAATGGACTATGGCAGGCTAACAATAGAGGCAGGGCCTATTTGTATTGATACATAAAATATGTTGAGGACATGACTTTTAAATTTTCAAGTATATTTGTAGTAGATTTTAGATTTATAAGAAACTTGCATTAATTCAAAAAATTGAGAAATATAATGTTGATGAAATTCATTCTTCTAAGTTGGTACCCAAAGCCTTGTATCCAAATGCCTCTATATGAAATACAATTGACCCTTGAATAACATGGGTTTGAACTGTGTGGGTCCACTTTTTTCACTAAAAGTTATACCTGCTCCTCCTGCCTCCCCTTACACCTTCTCTACCTCTTCTGTCTCTGCAATTCCTGAGACAGCAACACCAATCCCTCTTGTTCCTTCTCCTACTCAGCCTACTCAAGATAAAGATGATAAGAATAAAGACCTTTCTAGGTTAGGTTAGGTATGGTGGCTCATGCCTGTAATCTCAGTACTTCGAGGGGGCCGAGGCCAAAGTATCACTTAAGGCCAGGAGTTCAAGACCAGCCAGAGCAACATAGTGAGACCCTGTCTCTATAAAACAATTACAAAATTAGCTGAGCATGGTGGTGCACACCTGTAGTCCCAAGAACCTGGGAGGCAGAGGTGGGAGGATCATTTGAGCCTGGAAAGTTGAGGCTGCAGTGAGCTGTGATTTTATTACCGCACTCCAGACTGGGCAACAGACACCCTGTCTCAAAAAAAAAAAAAAAAAAAAAAAAAAAAAGAATGAAGACCTTTTTGATGATGCTCTTCCACTTAATGAAAAGGAAATATATTTTCTCTTGCTTATAATTTTCTTAACATTTTTTCTCTAGCTTACTTTATTATAAGAATATAATATATAATATACATAACATAAAATAACAAAATAGTCAGTGTCAACTGACTATTGATGTTATCAGTAAGGCTTCTGGGCAACATTAGGCTATTAGTAGTTAAGTTTTTAGGGAGTCAAGTTATATGCAGATTTTCTGACTAGGCAAGAGGTCAGTGCCCCTAACCCCTGCTTTGTTCAATGATCATTTGCAATGTAAAACACTAAAGTAACATGAGAAGGATACTTAACAGAAGATTTGACGATTCAGAAAAGTCATTAAGGATTGTGCTGGCCCAAATTTTATCATGATACAGAGTAATTTTGCTATCAACAGGAAAACAATCGCAGCTTTAGGATGACTTTCTATGTTTTTTAAGAAGAGATGGGGTCTTGCTATGTTGTCCAGGTTGGACTCAAACTACTGGGCTAAAGTGATCCTCCCACCGTAGCCTCCTGAGAAGCATCCATGTAGCCACCATGCCAGACTCTAATTATATGCTGAATAAATATTTACTGTAGGAAAATAATGAGGTGGAGAGAGGGGGTTCTGTTGCTTATACTTGTTTTTATATGTTGTCAGTTGTGGTAAAGACTGCTAATTGGTGAGCTAATATCCCTTTTCTTTTTTTCTAATATGGAACACTGATTTTTCAGAGTGATGGCAATACACTCAGCTGATAAACTATACATTTTCTACATGACTAAGTTATGGCTAATAAGACGTGAGTGGATGTTTCTGAATGGGACTTCTGAGGAAAGTGCCTTAAAGCAGAGGGCTGAGGTAGCTGGGATGTGACTCTTTCACTTGCCCTTCTTCCTCCCTGGAACTTGGATGAGATGGCTACAGCTCAGGCAGCCATCTTGGGGCCTGAGGCAACAACCACGTGTTAAGGATATCCAAGTAGGAAAAATGGAAGGCTCCTGGGTCCCACTGGTGACTGTAGCATCACTACACGTGGGCCACCAATCTCTAAAATTCTCATCACAGATGAAAAATAATCAACCAACTTTTTAAAGCCACTATCTTTGGGTCTTTATAACTAGCAGTTGTGTACAATATCTAACCCATCCATCAGTAAAATAGGAATAAAATGGATATGACATCCCACTGAAGTAAGACAGCCTTCTTCAAATTTTAACCAAAACATCTTGTAGGATTTTAACCTCACTGCATAATACATAACAGTTTTATTTCAAGGGAAATCAAAGGAGGAGCTCCTTTCATGACATTTCAGAGGTAAGTGTGCTAAAGCCGTGGTACCATCACCATAGGGCATTATTCTAAACACGGATGCTTATTGCTTTTTGTCAGGAGAGAGGTGGTTTTCTATGTATGCTGCCACTAGGAGAGGCACAAAGGAAACGTGGGGCCCACATAGCAAAAGCAGCAGGAATCAAAGTTGCTTGCTTTGTAAATCCTGAGATCGGAATGGAATGTATGTTAGGCTCTCAGAGGTCCAGTATAATAAAATTCCTATTTTAATTACAGCAGCATTCTTAAAGTGCTATCATTAAGGTTGTGTCAGCAATTACTTTTTTACAACCTTATTTTCCAGAGAATAATAAAGATGTGTTTGGCACTGATACCTAGGGCTGAAAGTTGGCACTCAGCTCTCCATCTACACGCTTTTCCTTGTTTCTGACAAATCGGAAGAGAACCTGTACTGTGCTTCCTTGAAACTGTGAAAGAGAAAATTCTAAATGATCAGACCTCCAAATTGCTTTACCTTTGATTGTCTGAAATTCAGGTCTGTGAACTGTCAGGGGCGATCACCGCTGTCATGTTTCAGGATGAAAAATGTGGTTTCTACGGTAACAACAGCTCAGATTGATTAGTGCTTAAAAATTAAAATCACCTCTCTGAACTGTACTTTAAAGAAGGAAATAAGAGTCAAAATATAGAGGTATTCATTTTCTTGGTATACAGATCTATGATGGAATGATTTGTGAAGAACAAAATAAACAAGATATTTTAAAAAGGGAAAGAATCGTGAACCCAGGAGGCGGAGCTTGCAGTGAGCTGAGATCCGGCCACTGCACTCCAGCCTGGGCGACAGAGCGAGACTCCGTCTCAAAAAAAAAAAAAAAAAAAAAAAAAGGGAAAGAATTAGATTAGTGTGAGAAGAAGATAACTTCAGAAAAAGATAACTTCCCTCCATAGATGAACAGGAATAAACATTTGTTTTGTGAATGATAGGAAGAGTATTATAAAAATGCAGCAAAAAAGGCAACGTTAGGAGATTCATTCTTAAAAAGAAACATCACTAGACTAATTAAGGCTTAAAGAAGAGTGGAATCTCTTATAAGAGTGATTTTATATTAAAGCCTGCAAACCATGTCAAGCCTCAATTATGGTAATAATATTAAGTCTAAGTAATATAATAACTAAAATTTATTGAGCATTAAGTGTGGACAGGTCTTTTGATAATATTTTTACATGTATGAATTCATTTAACATGAATGACAATCCCGTGAGGTGGGTACTTCTATGATGTCCTTGCACAGTTTCTCCAGTAGAAACTGGGACAAAGAAATGCTCAAATGCTTGTCCTCACAGCAGTGATGGGAAGTAAAAAGTGGAGTCCCTGTTGTTCTTCTCAATATGGTTTAAAAGAGTGTGATTATTCTGGATTGTGTGCAAATCTATGGAATAGTAAGTTTTATTGTAACAGACTTCCACGGTTCTATGAAAGGCTGAGTTTTAAGATACTCCTAGAGAAAGCAAAAATATGCTTATAATGTTGAAATAAATAAGAAGAAGAATTTTCTTAGGCATAGGAAAAAGACTGCAAAAGAGAAAGAGTAATTCTGGAGTAAAGAAAAGTTATACGAACAAAGTCAATAAAAGAGACTGTGGAGTCAATAATAAACATGCTCCCTAGCCCAGTGACAGTGGTGGCAGGGGAATCCAACAGGATAACAAGCCTACAGTCTGGACATAAATTTCTGACTCACTTCATACTGCCTGGAGTCATTCTAAGATGGCTTTATGACAAAAGGGAAAATCTGATCAAACTTGGTAGGAAGATAAAAAGTTTAAGTGGCAGCAGGAGAAAAAAAAAAAAAAAGAAATGGAGGTGACAAGAGAGGAGAAAACCTGAGAACAAAGGTGGCAGGAAGGGGAGAGTAAGGTGTCAGGGGAAAGAGACCATCAAGAAGTAGTCTGAGAAAATAGGCCAAATAAGCAGGGCAATCGATCATAAGTGGAGGGACTTCCAGATACAAAAGCTGCCATTACTAAGACAAATCTCTCCATAATCCTGGGTCTTATCATTTTCAGCATGACTCTATCCCAAAGGCAGTATGCCTCAACATTAAACTGTAGCTACAGGCACTCCCTCCACTCCCCCCTGACTAGTAGGCAAAGATGGCCCTTAGGATATCATGCAGCTGAATAAGAAGAGAGATCTTGAGACACATATGAGATGTGGCACCCAGGAGAAGAACAGAGAAGGTGAACATAAACAGTTCACCCTTAAACAATGCCAAGGGGTTGGGGGGTGGACTCCTGCAGTCGAAAATCTGTGTATAACTTTTGATTCCCCCCAAACTTCACTAAGAGCCTACTGTTGACCAGAAGCCTTTCTGGTAACATAAATAGTCAAGTATTATATTTTTCTTCAGAGACAGGGTCTTGTTCTGTTGCCTGGGCTGGAGTATAGTGGCACGATCATAGCACACCAATCATAGCTCACTGTAACCTCCAAATCCTGGGCTCCAGCAATCCTCTTACCTCAGCCTCCCAAATTGTTAGGATTACAGGTGTGCACGACCATGCCTGGCTAATTTTTTTTTTTTTTTTTAAAGATATAGTGTCTTGCTATGTTTTCTAGGTTGGTCTCAAACTCTTCAATTAACATATTTTTGTATGTGTATTATATACTGTATTCTTAAAGCTAGAAAGAAAATATTAAGAAAATCATAAGGAAGAGAAAATACATTTACTGTTCATTGAGTACAAGTGTGTCATCATAAGGGTTTTCATCCTCCTTGTCTTTATGTTCAGTAGGCTGAGGAGCAGGAGGAAAAGAAGGGGTTGGTCTTGCTGTCTCAGGGGTGGCAGAGGTGGAAGAAAATCTGCACACAAGTGGACCCATGCAATTCAAGGGTCATCTATATTTTAAATATTTGAATTGATATTCATCTGCTACTAAAAGTCCCTGAAAAAAAAGAAAAAAGTTACATGAAAAATTTAAAAAGCTATTTGGAAAGAATTCCACTAGGTAGATAAATTGATACCATAAAGATACATTGGAACTAAACAAGATCCACTATGACATTTTCTAGAAAAGTAGTCTGCAAATTGAATATACATCAGTGTTTGCTTTGGAATACAGTTTGCAAGTCATTTTTTTTTTTTTTGAAATTGTGTTAAAGCCCTTACATCCTAACATTCCGTGGGCTCAGCAGACTGACAACTATTCATCAGGGATTTTCAGGTACAGCTGCAAAGTGGCAAAAAATACTAACGTTAGAAGAGTTGGCCATGATCATGTGTGCATCTGGGTAGGTTGAATAAATTATGGGGCTAAACAAGGGTCAGTTTCCTTCCCTTGGATATGGGGGTTACTATGTTATTCCCTTCAGCTGCACAAGATGCTTGTTTGCTTAGGTTGCAGTTCACTGTGACTGACTGCTTTTTTCTTTCTATGTTCTGCAAATCGTCCTCTGTTTCACCTCTAGTGATTTCCAGGCTACTCTCTCTTTTTATTTTTAATTTGAGATGGAGTCTCACTCTGTCACCCAGGCTGGAGTGCAGTGGCGCAATCTCAGCTCACTGCAACCTCCGCCTCTCGGGTTCAAGAAATTCTCCTGCCTCAGCCTCCTGAGTAGCTGGGATTACAGGAGTGTGCCACCATGCCCAGATAATTTTTGTATTTTTAGTAGAGAAGGAGTTCCACCATGTTGGTCAGGCTGATCTTGAAATCCTGACCTCATGATCCGCATGCCTCGGCCTCCCAAAGTGCTGGGATTACAGGCGTGAGCTCACCTCAGAAAGGCATCTCATTACTCCTTCTCTCTCCAGCATTTCCAGCATAACTTCTATCTTCCTCCTCCTCTGCCTTGAACTCAGTATCTCTTTGATAATATTTTTAAAAGTTAACAATACTGCCACATCACTGCTGTATCTTGCACCCATTTTTTTTTTTTTACTCTTTTCTTTTGCCCATTCTTTCCACAAATATTTAATCATTGCCCAACAGGTGCCAGGTGTCATGTTCAACATCCAGGATACCACAAGGAAAAAGGCGGACCGATGTTATGCCCACGTGAATTTGAAGTTGTAATTAATAAGGCAGACATTAGACAGGTGATTGCCTAATACAGTTGTGATCATGCACTGAGAAAAGAGGAAGGGCAGGCTGCAAAGAGAGCATACTAAGGGAGTTGGCCAGATGAAAGGAATCAAGGAAGGTTTCACATGGGAAGAAGGGCAGACAGGAGGGGGTTGAGGGACATTCACTTCTGGTGCCTGGGACCCCCTGGCTGGAAGGCCTGGGGGCAGAGAGAGAGGCCTGGGGGCACAGGTGCTGAAGGACTGGGAAGAAGTTCAGAGATGAGCTGAGAGAAGGCAGAGCAGGAGGAGAGCTGGCAAGGCAGGCAGAGGTCAGAACGTGGGAGCCTGGCAAGTGATGTTATATATTTCTTTCTTTTTTTTTTTTTTTTTTTTTGAGATGGAGTCTCACTCTGTCACCCAGGCTGGAGTGCAGTGGTGCCATCTAGTCTCACTGCAAGCTCCGCTTCCCGGGTTCACGCCATTCTCCTGCCTCAGCCTCCCGAGTAGCTGGGACCACAGGCGCCCGCCACCATGCCTGGCTAATTTTTTGTATTTTTTTTTTAGTAGAGACAGGGTTTCACTGTGTTAGCTAGGATGGTCTCAATCTCCTGACCTTGTGATCTGCCCACCTTGGCCTCCCGAAGGGCTGGGATCACAGGCGTGAACCACCACACCCAGCCACATATTTCTTTTTTTTATTGCAAGAACCATATGAAACCATCAGAGGATTTCAAGAAAAAGAGGTAAGGCCCATTGCCAGTTTTGAGAAAGATTGTCCCTGTGACGTGAAGAAGATGGGTCAGAAGGAGCAAAAGGGGACACAGGGAGATGAGCTCAAGGCCCCAATGATAGTCCAGGGAAGAGCTGATGGGGGCTTACATTAGCATGCCAGCTGTGAGAAGGAATGGAAATGGGTGGGCGTAAGAGAGTTAAATATGGAGAATAAAGGTGACTCATAAATGCCCTTGATATTCTCCTAGTGCAATGACATGAAGGTGTATATCTGTTTCCAGGATGGAAGCTGACTTTTCTACATTGCCTCTCCACTCAGGCCAGAAGCCATTCTACCCAATTCCTCCTTTACATACTCAGGGCTCTTCTGTCCTTCACTTTGTTCAGAGGTTCCCCAGGAACTTTGATCCTTGACTTGGAGAGCCTTATATATTTGTTCATAGATTAACATGATTAATAAGTCAGTACATTCTCCAGTGACCACAAACACCGGGTCTATAATGTGCTCTGGTCACGATAAAATTCTGGGCTAAAAAGTCATCAAAGAAGTACCTTGTCTACTGTAATTCATACCAACAGGACAACTAAGAGAGGAGATAATCATTATGATTAACATCTACTGAGTACTTATGAATATACCAGGTTTTCTAGTTTGATGATGAATGTAAACCTCACAGAACTCTTACATCCTATAATTTATCTCCATTTTATAGAAGAAAAGACTGAGGCTTAGAAAGCCAAAGTAATTTGCACAAAGAGTGTATGGTGGAGCTGGCAGTCTTACTCTGCAACTGACTGACTTATCTGATAAGGTAATACACATCTCACAAGCAGAAGCTTTATCTTCTCTGAAAGAATCTTTGGCTCCAGGCCCCATGCACCAGTTAAAGGCATTGCTGAGATATCTTACAGTCTCAGTGATAGCCATATTTGTCAAACTTATTATTGAGATTATGATTCCCTTAGGGAGGGGAGCATTTAATAGTCCTCCATGGTGTGGGGGCAGGAAAGTGACGGGAGAAAGAGAGCATCAGGATAAACAGCTAATGTATGCTGGGCATAATACCTTGGTGATGGGTTGACAGGTGCAGCAAACCACCATGGCTCACGTTTACCTATGAAACAAACCTGCACATCCTGCACGTACATCCCAGAACCTAAAATTAAAAAAAAAAAACAAAAAACCGTCCTCCACCCAGCCCCCTCTTTCTAACCTGAAACCCAGCTTCCTTTCATGTTCTGAAAATAAGGTATACTGAATAAGGAAAAATCAGCATCATGCCAATCTTGCTATAACTCTGTTGAAGCTCAGTCCTCAATACTAGGCTCTACCCATCTTCCTCACACATGAATTATAGGAAATGGATTAGGAAGCTGAGTCTCTCCCCAAATCTGCAGCCCAGCAGCCTCAAGACTGAGATCCTCCCCTTGCAGCTCTCCCCTGTCATTTTTATCCAAGTTCTTCTGACAGATGCTCTTAATGTGAACTAAGGAGAGCCTCAGATAGAGCTGTGCCAGGAAACCTGGTGACTGGGTGTGATCTGGCAATCAGATGTCCTTGTTGCTATGCCACGTCTGTTAGATCGCTGATGATGAATATACATCTTTTTGTGGCCAAAAATCACCGATTTTTCATTCTGTCTGGCCTTCCTATCCCCACTTCTACCCTAGATGGAAAAGATCTAATTTCAGGTCATGCCTCCCTCAGCTGGATCTGGCCATCCGAATTTAACTGAACCATCCTCACCCCTGTCCGTGACTATGAGGCATAAGTGATACAAATGTCTGCATCAGCATCAGTGTATAGCTCTTGACTTCAACAAAGGATGTTAAGACTGCAGTCAGTCCTGTTTTTCTCCTAGAATCTGAACTGTGGCCAGAAATAATTTCTGGCTCCTGGCCCAGGGCATAGATGGTTTGAAACTTGAGTTCTAATGCCAAAAGTGCTTTTAAATCATTAAAGATGTTGGAAAAACCACTTAGCCTTCTGTTGATTCATCCCATTAGAAGAATACAAGCCAAACTATAGGGAGGTAAATGAAGACTGTTTTTAGAATCAAACTTATATCTATAAGTCCAGTTAATATTTATGGAGCACCAATGTGCCAGACACTGTGCTAGATGCCTTGGATAATTATCTCACGCAATCCTCACAACGACTCATGAATATACATTAAGATTATTTAAATGTTATATTTGAGAAAATTAGGTTTGGAGAGATGAAAGAACTAAGATTAAAGAGCTAGGACATGCTGGAAGCAGGAGCCAACCAAAGTCCTCTTTCTCAACTCTGGGTGGAGATGTTCATATTCTCTCTCAGCATAGCCAGATGCATAGGTGATATGAGCACATATGCTTTCAATGTATGCACATTTAATTTTCAATGCTAGAAATGCAATTAAAGAAAAAAATGTCCAATTTGACTAAGCCTCCTGGAAAGGGGCTTGGTTGTGGAGAATGAGGTTCAGAAAAACAGCTCCCCTTTCTCTAACAATTGTTCCCAGCTCTCTTTTTCAAAGAAGATGCAACATCTACTCCTACTAATACAAATAAAAGAGAATTGTTCTGAAGCGATTTCTTCTCCTAGGTGCTTTTTGTATAGGGTATCTATCCATAATCAACATTTGATAGCAGTTCTTACTTTTTAAAAAAGTACTTTAAAACCCTTTACTTCAAAGGGATTATCTCTAGGGCTTGTCCATGAAAATAATTCTCCAATTATGCTATACATTTTCTTTACTCATATCCACCTCCTACATTAAAAATAAACTTTCCAAAATAGATAAAACTACCTAAAAAGAAATTAACCAACTCAGAGGGAAAATGTGGGGATAAAGTAAGATCGACATTTAGAAAGTTAACTTGCCATAGAGATAAAAGACAGTCCCACCAGCAGGGTATGGGGCTAGGCCAGCACTATCCAGTAGAAATATAATGTGTGCCACATATGTAATTTTAAATTTTCTGTAGTTACATGTAAGCAAATATAAAAAAATGTGAAATTAATTTTAATATTTATTTAATGGGAAAAAGTTCCCATTTCAACATGTAATCAATCTAAAAGTTATTAAGGTTTCATATTGCGGGGGTGCTAAGATTCGAAATCTGGTATATATTCTGTACTTACAGCACATCTCAGTTTGGACTAGCTACATTTCAAATGCCCCATAGCCAGCCACATGCAGCTAGTGGCTATGGCATTATCAGATAGGACAGACTAGACCATCACTGATCTGTGAATATTCTTCAAGTTTCTAAACATAATGGCTTCCTATCTTTAGAAAATAGCCAGCTCTTTCCTTATGCTTTTTTTTTTGCCTAGCACCGTTTCTTTTCATTGTTTCCCAACCTCTCTACCAATTCTTTACTCAACTCATACGAGAGGAAACAATTTTCTGTCAACAGCTCATAATACTGAAATGTAGAATTATACACCACTGTACCTTTTTCTTCTCTGCTTTATACAGTATCTAGGTTATATCCCTGCTCTGGTATTATTTTATTTTCATACCTCTTGCCTTTGATTTATAGGGGCTGCCAGCTTCTCTGAGGTTTAGTACTGAAAACTCCATAAAGAGTTTTCTCTCGGAGAGGTCTGGTGTTTCTTTCTGACATTAACTGTGCTGTTATATTTGCATTTTTACTGGAAGTCACCTCAACTCATCTTTTCTTTCAAATAAGTTGGGATATTTTGTTACAAATGAACTAGTAATAAAATGGTTTCCTTAGGAAAACAGAAAGAGAGAAACTGATCTCAGACAGAAATATTTGCTTATAATCTTCAAGGAACCAGTATAAATTTCCACACGGAGTTAGGCCACCCACAAGGCCATCCTGACAAGACTACCAGCATCTCAAGAAGGAGAATGCATCACTACAGGAAGGTGATTAGAAACTCAAGGAAAAACAACAACAGCACTTCCAGCATCAACTTGAAGAAAGGTTAATTAGAAATGAAGTGATAAACAGATTTACACTATTTGGATAAGAAGGATCTATGGCTATTTCTGGTATATGACATTACACTCATTTACTCAGAAAATGTTTAAAAAAAAAGTGCATTGCAAAGTTGTTTCAAGTGAGAGATAGAACAGGAAATAGAAAACAACATTTGAGGAAGTGGTTGCTCCTTCCCCAGATGATCATATGAAATGGCAAGCTGAGAGAAGAAAGGGCAAATGAAACATTATGAGGTAATAAAAAATAGAGAATGTCAGTCAAATTTATTATCTATATTTTGACAATTAAAACCAATAGTTAATTGGAGGCAGTTAATGACTAGCAACAGTAGGAGGTAAAATAGTCAATGTAAGAATTAAATTCATATTGAAAAAAAGAACAGTACATACCTCTCTGTCATAAGAACAGGTAGCATTTAGAAAATGAAACTTTTTAATGTACCACAGAAACAGCAGCCTTTCCTGATTGGAAGAGATGTCTACCTTCCTAAGACAAACAAGTAGCCCTCAAAAACCCATGGTAACAATAATACACACGAAAAATAAATATAAGAGAACCATTCTCCAGCTAGCTAGAATGCAAGGACTGCATTTACTCACCTAGCATCTACCCCAGGGCTTAGATGGCATGTAGCAGGTACTCATTAAATATTTGCCGAAAATATTTTTTGGGGAATGGTTCTAGCTGTAGGTTACTAGTAGGTATATTTCTATTCCCAAATATGTTGGGGTAGAAACAATGTTGAGAACCACTGGGCTAGTGGCAACCTCCCCCAAAGTGGAAAGATTAAGTCTGGGTGGTAGCAGGAGTCTTGCTATTATCTAAGCTGGTGGAGTAACCAGGGAAACTTTATTATGAATCCTAAAGAGAGTAGGGGTCATGAGGAGGAACGCTTTCAGAAGCCAAGGTATGGCAGATCCAATTAGATCCACAGATCAGGAGCCAGGGACCTGGAAGAAGTCAATATACCAGCCAGAATAGAATAGTGATCATACTTTCCAAGAGGCAAGTTGAATCAATGATGTCCATAATGTAAATAGACTTTGTGTGTGTGTGGCCATGCACTCGATATTTACCAAGATCCTGTCCTGGAGTGTCTAGGATACTGTGCAAGTCCCCAGAGTATAAGATAACAAGGAGGAGGAGGAAAGCCAGCATTATCCAATAAAGCCAAAGTTAATAGTGTTAAAATTGGTATGAGGGTAAATTAATCAATCTTCTATTCAAAATCATCAGTTACCAGTGGATTGCCACAAGGGCCACAGCTATGGAAAGACTGAAATCTTTGTAGAGGACCTTTCCTCCATTACATATTTAAGTGAAAGGAGGCAGTTTTCATTGACAGTAGCTTCTCTACCTTCCACTCAAAAATACAGACCCTACAGTTGTACAGAATTCCTTGTTCCTACCTCTGATAATAGTGATTTCTTTTTCAGGTTCCTTCAGTGCTTTTCCATTGCTTCCTGTGTCTTAATTAAAATATTATCTTCATAGTATGAGCATGCTCTCTAGAGAGCTACCTAGCTCTCGTTCTTCCAGGTGCACCAGTGGAAAGTTACCAAAGCAAGTAGGAGAGTAAGTTAATAAACAAGCAAATGAGTACATACATAAATACATGAAAATGAAAGTAACGAAACATTGCCTAAATCTAATTTAATTTATAATACTGTTTCCCCATCATGCCACACCAGTACATTTATCAAGATGGTCTTCTATTCCTGAAAAAAAAGGTTCATTCCTACAAGGATAGGCTTTCTCTTCCCTTTCACACTTTCTCTAGTCATTAAATTTTTTTCCTGCAATTATTAGCCTGCTCTTTTTAGGGTATTGGTGCCTGGGAGATAATAAACGTAATGCCCTATCTCTCCTACACAGATATTTCTGATGAGCTTCTGGTTCCTCTTTCTCCATGAATCCTCAGCTAGATTACTGCTGCTGGGTCTGTCTTCCTGGGTTTGGGTCCTACAGTGCATTCTGACCACTAAGATTTGTTTGAATAATAGTTCCTGATTGTGAAGCAATCTGCTCTGGACTGCTAAACTCATTGCAGACCTCATGTTAACCTTTCATTGCCTGGTTCCCCTAGAGGCCTGGCCCATCAGCCCACATATCTCCTGTCTTTGTGCATTAGCCCAGCCACTACTGCTTCAGTCTCAGGACCTCATTCTCTGTATACCACCCAGTGCCACCCAGCTTTTAACACTACTTAAAGGTTATTTTCCTTCATCCTTTAAGTAACTCATCCATCATAATTTAGTTTTATACGCAGAAATCTTACCCAACTATATTACAGACAATTCTATTAATACTGCTGACATTTACCAAATGCGTAGTATTGTATGGCTGTTATATATCACAGCAAGAAATTAATGAATTTGGCTTCTGGTTTTAACAATCATTCTGGTCCTATAAAAGGCAAACTGAGGAGTATTGCTTTGCAGGGGTCACTTGAATTTCAGGGACAAACATTTTACATATCACCTGATGGCCATAACTGAAAGGACTGCTTCATCAGATAAGGTCCATAGATAACAAGCAACGTGGATATTTCTATGGCTCCTTGGTGGTAAAGCTGCCAAATTACCTCAATAGGAAGTCAGACTCCATCATATATAAACTAGTCAGTAAAAAGGACTGCAGCTTTACAGAATCAGCATTTAGGAATGGTCAGTAAAACCCTGAAGAAAATACACAAATGACTTATAGATTATTCATGTAGAGAACAGAAAGACTTCTTATGTTTGGTCAAGACTAGATGAATCAAAGCTGAAGAAAGACAAGGTACATAGAGCAAATTAGAACTCACATAGAGTAAATAATAAGGAGAAACAGGCTGATTAATAAATGTAGTCATTCATTCAACATTTATTCTATGCCTACTAGGTCCCAAATATTGCACTTGGAGTTCTAAACATAAAGATAAGCAAGACAATGCTTTTGTTCTTGAGCAGCTTACCTTCTAGTGGATAAAGCAAATACATGCATAAAAGACTGCAATAGAAGATAAATGCTGTAGAATTATGCAAAGCACTTCACAGAGCAGAGAGAAACGACCAATTTCATAGAGCAAGTAGAAGTAAACTTAGAGGAATATCATAAAAAGGATAAGACTTGGCATGCAGAGGGAGAGGGCTAGGGATATTTCAAAATGTAAGAATAGGTCAGAAACACCAAAGGAAAGAGGTAAAGATAACACGGTGTACTGAAAAAGACCTTTTAGAAGCAGGGCACAGAGGTGTCCCAGAAGCCATGAGAGGAGAGATGTTCAGTGATCAGAGTGTAGTCTGCAAGGTCGGAAGCGGTGAAGCCAGGTCACTGAAGTGCAAGGGCCCTGCTGTTCAGCAACACCCAATCTGAGATGGGTGGTACTTTGGCTGCTGTGGAGGATACTGAAAGCTTCAAATTTGAAAAGGATAAGTTGGTGTGCTTCAAGTTAGTTCTCAAATATATTAGCTTAGGATATTTCACAAAATAAACACCATAGGAAGGACCAGTCCAGGCAGAAAAAAAGACAAATTCTGCATTGGCAGGATTTGCTGGCTGCCACATTGATTGAATATACAAATCGTGAAAAGGGAAGGAAACCGATCAGAAATCTTGTTGGTTGAAAAATAAAACAAAGCTGCTGAACTGACTGGGAGAACTTAGAAGAGAAATGAATGTCTATAAGAAGGGATAAAAGAAAATTTAGAAATGAAAGAACATCCAGTGAGCCACTTATTTCCATAACTTCTTCATGGACACATTGGCTATTTCATAGGCTTGAAGCCTGAAAATGTGGTTCTCAGCCCAGCAGCACTGGCATCTCTGGAAGTTTGTTAGAAATGCAGAATCTTAGGTGGCGCTTCAGACCCGTTCATTCAGAATCTGCAGTTCATTAAGAGCCCTATATAAATCACATGCACATTGACGTTTGAGAGGCACCTTTTTATAGAATCGCGGAAATTGTGCGTGCTACAAAAAGAGCAAGAAAGCTGTTGTTAAGACACTAAGTAGGAACATGTCCTTCTCCACCTTTGGTACCCTCTTGTTGCTCTCTCAATTGAAATCATGCTGGTCTACCAGATGCCCCCTGGAATGCCTTAGAATACCTACATTACCCACAGGGTAGCTACCTCCCTATGACTGAGCTTAATTAGGTACTAAGAGGAAAAGAATATGATTATCTCATTAAAATAAGATCTCAGGCACTAAGGTGTGAAAGGTTGATTGGATTAACATTCCCAGCAAGCACTGACATTTTAAGGGAATTTGCTAATCCAAATGGATTTCTAATTGACAGTTTACAGGAAAGAGTTATTCTTCAGCTGGGAAGGCTTCCAGGTATCTATTGTCCCTGCCCACTGCAGGCCACTTCGAGCAGAACAATAAATTGTTAGAATCCATTTATGGCAAAATAGCATTAAAATAAATTAAGCCACATTCATTTGAGTTATGGCAATAATGGTGATGAGAGGTTGAGCTGATTAGCTAAGATTAAGTTACATATTATAATAAAAATAGAGCATAAATAGGGACAGTTTTGGATTTAGGATTAGAAACACTGAAAGAGTCTAGTTGGATGTAGAAAAAAAGTGAACTGAGAAGGAAATGAACATATATACTCTGAAGTAAAACTAGATTTCTAGAAAGAATATAAGGGATTTAAAAAACTGAGTAAATAAAAGTTATATCTAGATTCCTTGGCTGTATAAACTACTTAAAAATTGAAAACTAAGCTAACAAAGAGGATATTAAATAACTTGACTATTAACCATAGCACTGCTGCCTACAAAATCCAAGAAGCAATTGTGTACATGAAAAGAATATCTTCCAGCAGAAGCTTCTGAAAATCAAGCAAGCTACACATTCTTGACAGAGACTCAAAATTTAAGTTACCTCTGTTAAACATGAAGCAAAAGAAGCATTTCTTTCTGTGCCTTCTGATTGTGATTAAACACATAGATAACGCTTAAGAGAAAAATAAAATGGGTTAAAAAGTAATTTTATTTCAGGCCAATAGGGAATGGAAAATGGGCATAATAGCACACAAAATAAGAAAAGCTTATTTGGGGATGAGGGATAAGTCTGTATCCAGATTTGAGCAAAAGCATATACCCAGCAAGAGCTAAAGTATTTGACCTTTCTGAAACTCAACCTCTTAATCTACAAAATGGGTTTAACAATACCAATATTATTTTTCCCCCAGGGTTGTCTTGTGAACTCTGTGAAAAGTAGAGTGTCTGGCTCAATAAAAATAAAAATAAATATTTGATCTTTTATTTAACTCCAAATGGAATAAAAGATGAGTTACATAATACATTGAATACAATAAACTATAATTCACATAATATGAACTCAGAGATTATAAGGAGAGAATACATCATTTATGCATATATATTACAAATGTGGATATAAATATATATTTATTTATTGGCAGTGTATGTGTGTGTGTATATATTTTTTTTGAGATGAAGTCTCGCTCTGTTGTCCAGGCTGGAGTGTAGTGGCACAATCTTGGCTCACTGCAATTTCTACCTTCTGGGTTTAAGCGATTCTCCTGCCTCAGCCTCCCAAGTATCTGGGACTACAGGGCACACCACCATGTCTGACTAATTTCTGTATTTTTAGTAGAGACGGGGTTTCACCATGGTCACCAGACTGGTCTCAAACTCCTGACCTCAAGTGATCCACCCACCTCGGCCTCCCAAAATGCTGGGATTGCATGCGTGAGCCACCATGCCTGGCCTCAGTTACTTATATAAGAATTTTAGCGTCTGGGTGCAAATCCTGGCATCACCATACATAGTTGTATAATCTTAGAAGTCATATTTAACTCTCTTTAGCTCAGATTCCTCAATTTTAAAATAAGGGTAATAGTAATCCCTAATCTCACATGGTTCCCATGGTACTTGTTCTTGCCAGGTTGCCTTTTAACTTTCAGTACCAGTGTTAGTGGCATGTATCTATCATAAGTTCCAACTAACCCCAAGCTGTACTGAGAACGCTGTAGTGTCTAGCAGTCTTAGGATCATGTGGTTTAAGGATCTAGAGAGACTGCAAGGTCCAATTCTATGTTTGTTGTGCAAACAATTAAAGCTTCTTTCCTTCACAATGGTGAGTGGCCAGCCCTGAATCTACACATGGTCTATGATTTCTTGGCTGTGTGGACTTTCTATATGGTCTTTTTTTTCTATTTCATTGAGTCTGAAAAGATTGAGTTTATCTTTTCAGATTCTATTCTGTTTGCTGCTACCATTTTTAAAGCAATTGTTTAAATAACAGGGATAAAACATGCATTCTATAAAATATTTGTACTATACCTAAGTGTATCCATACCTAGAGGTAACCATTCTTATAGACTTTACATGTTTAAATCCCAGACTTCTCTATATACACAATAGACAGACAGCCAGATCACTACCTAGGCAGGGATAATGCACAGCAGACACTTAATAAACATTTGTTGAGTGCATGCATTAACATGCAAACTGTATCAGAGACTGCTAGTTGCCCACAAGCATCCATTCTTCCTATTCTACTCTTCTTTTATAGAACCCCTGATTTTAGCTAGGTGTTTTTATTAAAATGTTTTAATTAGTACATCTATAGCTTCTTCATTAGAATGTGAACTACTCAAGAACAAAAACTGTCTAATCCAATCTCATTTTCATAATTCCGAGCACAACATCTGACACCAACTAGGCATAAAAGAAATGTTGAATGGATGACACCACTTCTTGATCCACCTGTTTTTCTGTATTGTTTACTCAGTGTAATTTGGGAAAGACACCAACTCAATTCTCAATGGCCCCTACTTTATTCACCCCAGTTAACTTGACTTTTCTCAGCTGTGTACCAGGCAATGGCTCATAAGCAAACAATGGCTATGAGCAAACTGATGTGGCTATTTCTGTTCTCTAAATGAATTTTCTGTAAGTAATTTGTATATTTTCTGCAGTGTTATACTGACTCTTCTTAAATGCTGATTTTGTAAAACTGTAATCCTTTTTTCTAACCGGTATGCAGTAGTTAGACTTCCTGTGGAGGTAATATGGCAGTTTTGCCACTTGGGAATAAGTGGGGACGACTTCATTTCCCAGTATCCTCTGCAGCAACTGCATGTGAGCAGAATTCATGTGTGCATCTTCCAGATGCCCCCCTCCCTACTGCCACCACCAACCCTTTTACCCATCCTGCTGACTGAAATGCAGATATAATGGTGGTGAGGCATCTTGGATGAAGAAAATTCCCCGGAGGTGTCAGAGCAGCAGCATAGAAGGAGCCTGGCTCTCTGTTATGGTGGACTGCTTATGTCCACATGGATACAGAGAGAGAAATAAATTTCTCTTAATTAATGCCTTGCCTAATATAAAAGCAGATTATTTCATACCATAGTCTTCTCATTTCTCAGGTTGAAAACGAAGTACTGCTTGAGGTAATCTACACTGATTCTGCTACCTCCCCAAAGTCAACTCCAACAAACTGCAGACAGGGCATTCCAATGTGTGTATACCTACGGTGTGCACCACAGGATGTGTTCACACATTTTTCTTCTCTCTAATGAGCAGAGATTATATTAGCTTACTTTCCTTTACCCAATACTGTCATAACAGGCAAATTCCACCTGTCAAGCACTTGGGTTTGGGGAGAATTCTAAGATATCCATGGCATGAGTTTTAAAATCAGGCTTTATTAGGAAATTTATGCATGCCAAGAGTCCCTTGATCCTTTCATCATCCCAAAGAGAAGCATGCTGTGGCAGGGTGCTGCTGTTGCCACAGTTTAAGTCTGAGTCTCAGTGAAGAAATCCTGCTCTTTCATGTGTCCCCTTTTTATAGGTAAAGCAGGCGAAGCAGTTGTCAGTGCTTGGTACCTGAGAGCCTCAATATAGTGTGCCAGCTGTTTTTATGAACTGTCAGAGAAAGACAAGCCCCTGGCTATTTTAATCTACCTGCCAAGGGGAGGAGGTCACAGGTCCTGTGGGAAACTGAGCATACGTACAAACTCACACACTGGATGAAGGAGGCAACCCATTCTCCCTCACCTTGTCCCACCAGTTTAATCCCAGAGGCAACAGGGTCAATCCAGGTTTGACACGTGCAGTTTTAAGGACAGAGAGCTGCTTTTGAATAACAATTTTAAATACGTCTGTTACATCAGAAGAGTGCCAAAGTCTGTACAGATCACAAAGAGAATACCACCATAAAATCAGATTTAAATGATACATTCTAACAGCAATAGAGTTTCCCAAAATAAGCAAAAGACCTGTGAAAATAGGGGTTAAGTCACCAAATGACAGATATCAAAGAGAATTTAAAATAAATTATTTACATGTGATCATTAAAACAGCATAGGCAATGAACAGTAATTCATCTCCTAAAGTAATAGGAAGATTGCTTTAAACCAATAAAGACTAAAATATTCTAAGGTTGCTCAACTTTATTCTTTTTTCATGTTCATATATTTATTATAATAGACTGCTTTTGGGAGGATAACATTCATTTTTTTAAAAGGAAAAGTTTTAAGTTAAAATAAAATTACCCAGCACTTTGGGAGGCCGAGACGGGCGGATCACGAGGTCAGGAGATCGAGACCATCCTGGTTAACACGGTGAAACCCCCGTCTCTACTAAAAAAATACAAAAAACTAGCCGGGCGAGGTGGCGGGCGCCTGTAGTCCCAGCTACTCGGGAGGCTGAGGCAGGAGAATGGCGTGAACCCGGGAGGCGGAGCTTGCAGTGAGCTGAGATCCGGCCACTGCACTCCAGCCTGGGTGACAGAGCGAGACTCCGTCTCAAAAAAAAAAAAAATAAAAAATAAAAAAAATAATAATAAAATAAAATTAGTGTCCAAGTGAGAAACTGAGAAAGAATTGTAAATGCAGCTTGTGGAACTCTCCAGGGTTCTTATTTTAGACCCTAAGGTAAGAACATCGGAGTGAAAGCCCCCAAAAGTACTTTACATTCCATCATTGAACAATTGTATCTCCAACTCTAAATGTAACGAAAAGGAAAAGGAGAACAAAAGAATAAAATACTAGGAAAACTAAGGTGTATAGAGGAGTTCAGTGAGTAGAGAAGCTAAGAGGGATGTGGCTCTTAACGGACTGCTCAAAGTACAGGCAGAAAAGGGGTAACCAGCTATTCTCTCTTCTCATATTCTGCATTCTGTACCCACCCAAACCCCAAACCTCTTGCACACACTTCAGAAATTAGAGGTAAAAATATTCAGGTTTCTGACAGAAGGGTAGGGTGGAGTCCAGGGTGCAACTACTGAATGCTTAGTTTATTTCATTTCTAACCTGGCTAAAAAGCCACCTTCTCCATGAAGGCTTCTGTCTCCACTGGTGTGAACATCTCAAGGCAGAAGTTAGGTCTTCTTGGTATTCATGACTGGCTCTTAGGCAGATGCTCCATAAATGGGCACTGAATTAAATAAGAATATAGATTTAGGGTGGTGCTTTCATTACCCTCAATGAGAAACATTTCATGGTTTGTTTAGCTAAAATAAATAGATTTAGGTTTTGTATCAAATTTATCTCACTTATAAACTTGGCAAATCTGCTTTTAAGTTTCACATATAATCTGAAAGTGCTGACAACATGTGTCACAAGCTAATGTCTACATTATGATCCAATGGTGGGAAGCGAAATCTAAAGTGACTTATATCACCTTGCTGCAATTTCTAATAAAAGCAAAGCACAAAGCCATAATGAGTCACTGTCAATAAGATGAGCATGCCACAAATCTAAGGGACCAATGTAACAGGCATGGAGAGGGAGAATACTAGATTAGCATTCTCACTGGCAGGACCCTCAATGGTTCCACAAATCACTCATGAAAATGCTTATTGTAGAGAGAAAATATTTGTCCATATTATAAAAGGATATATTTATAACAACAGTCATAACAAAGTATAACATAACAATTTATTATGGTAATAAGCTTCCATTTAAGACACAATGGAGGCTCTGGTTAGGATCATAGCTTGGAATGAATGAAGTGCACTGGTTGGAGTGTCAAGCATTTTTATCAAATACCTACGTAGTCCTCCAGCTGAGAGTTTCATTAACCTTCTGTTTTCAAAGATACTAAATTCACATGTATATTTAAAGTGTTTTCTAGTTTGAAGCATAAAATAACATTTAGTTTTATAGTAAATCAAGCACATTCTGATACAGAACTGAATAGAGTACTCCTCAAAATATCATATTTTCCAAGGACGGTCATACATTTTGTTTATTTGAGGTCTTAAATACCTAGAGAATAAGGACTTCTTCTCACTATTATATCCATCTCAGAGTCTTGTACATATAGGCAATTGATACATGTGATTTGATGGCATAATACAGAGACCCCTTAGTTGCTGGTCAGTACGAACTGAATTATTTAGCTATAGTACCATGGGCTAGAGGCATTGCTTACCTATACCTATTTAAATAAAAGCCATTTCTATGAAGCTGTTAGTAAATTATCACCTGGTTAAACACTGGATACCTTTGTGCTTCATGATCTAAACTGTAGGGAAATATATAAAGCATTAATGTGACCCTTGCCTTCAAAATTATAATCTTACTGAAAAAATAAGGCTTCAGTTTTTAAAAATTACATTACCAAAACATAATGCCTCAAATAATAGAATAAATATAACATCTATTTCAAAAATAAATTTTAGCCAAGGAAATAAGACAACAATGGAGAACTATAGCTCAAACACTAGTGGAAACTTCTCAGTAGGGCATTTAGGATCTTTTATAATCCAGCCCTGAACTACCTTTGTAGTGGTATTTCTCTTCGACTTCCTAGCCCCTACCCACCAATGCTGTATATTCTAGCCAAAATAGAACCTTCCTCTCTTCCCAAACTCTTTAACGCTCTTATATCCTATTTATACGGCTATCCGACCCCATTTCTCAATGTAAAATAATCTAACTATGGCAAAATTACTAGTATTTACTAATATCTGCGTTCCCCTCTTCTATTTGGGCATATGGCTAAAATATATTTTCCAACCCTTCTTGTACTTAGATGTGGCTACATATATGAATCACAGAAAGTAAAATGTGAATACATATATGAATCACAGAAAGTAAAATGTGAATAGAAGGAAAGGGGCCACTTTTTGACTTCCATCTGTAGACCACTTATTCTAAGGAGCTGGGAGATGGTAAAGCAACAGTAGGAAGAATCCAATGTCCCCAAATCATTCTGTGGCACGCAGCCACCTTCCACCACTGCTGACCCGCTTTGAGCTGTTGGCCTGTGACCTGAGTGAAAAATAAATCACCTATGATGTTATGCCACTGAGATGCAGGAGTTTCTCTGTTGTAGCAGCTAGCATTATCCACCTTAACCAATATATTCATTTATCTTTTCATCATAGATCAAAGTTTCCTCCACTCAAAGTCTTTCCCTCTGCAGAATTAATCACCCTCTGCATTTTGTTCCCAGAGCATTTATTATGTATATTTATTATTTATTGCTGTCTGAATCAGCTTGTGAGATCCTTGAAAGCAGATACTATTTTATTTAACTTTGAATTCTTAACACCTAACCCATAGTAGACACTCAATGAATGTTTACTGAAAGTGGTTAAATGATTGATAGTATCTGAGAAAACTGCATTAATCTAACAGAAAGCTTATATATGAGTTTGACTTAGAACACAACAGAAATTTTAAAAAAAAGATTTTTCATGGTTGGTGAGAAAACGTCACTGCTAGATCCAGCAATGTATTCAATTCACACTTGAATGTCATGCTTAAACAGCATTTCCTTGGATAAACATGGCTTATTTTTTTCCTCCCCTTTTACTACTTAGCAATGTGAATCATCAAATCCAGCCACAATAAACGCATCTCCTCTTAGTTGCCCCTTAGGGGTTAAGTGACAACCTGCTGGTAAATAATTATGATCTGTTGTGATTTTCCAGAATGGTTTTATTTTTCCTTTTGACAAAGGAAAATAGATGATAGATGTATACATATGGTATTCATTCAATAATAATCTAGCCACAAGTAATTGAAAAAAGGTCTGCTGAACAAATGTTAACATAAAACTGAAAATTTGCAAAGGTTTATAGTCTATGTTACCAAGAATTGAAACAAAACCCATACCTTTCCAAGGCGTTTGTAAGTCTTATGTACCTACTTCCCTCCCAAAGCTGCATCACACAGCACAGGGTTTCTTGGGGATTATAGGTGGAACAAAGCAAGCACACGTGCACACCCACACACATGCACACACAGGATAAAATTAGATTAAGTCATGGGCTTAAATAACAACAGAGACAACATATTCTATCTCCTGCAGCTCCTATGAGCCATTGTGACTCCTAGCAAGGGCAGAGAGCCGTCGCTACACTGTCTGCTCAAGGTAGGATCTCACAGGATCTAAAAGCACAATTTTTTCTAAACCACTGCCCTTTAACAAAACTCAGGGCTGATATCACTATTCCAGAAGAAGTAAACTAACATGGAGTTCTCTTGATTCTCAAGCCAAAATCAGCCTGAGGAAGGCCCAATTTTCATGTAGGAGAAATGAAAACTGGAGGATAGAAAGTAATAAGAGGGTAGAAAGCCCAGATGCCTCTAAAAATAACTGCATGTCAGCATTTTGGGAAGCCCATTTCCCTGAGTCTGCCTGCTTCATTCTGATACCCTTTCATCTAGTTGGCTGTCATATGAATTTGGTCTGAAAGCAATGATCAAAAATTCATCTTACTACACACAAAACTATGCCACCCTTTAGGAAGAAGCAAACAAGTATGATTTTCACATTTTCTAAAATGCCATTATATCTTTTTTGCTAGGAAATACTGATGGATATAACTTCCCAAACATAATAATTATTCTGGTAAAACAAAAGAAAGTGGGCCAAAAGAAAACATCAGGAAACCTGTGATCTTTATCGGAAAATTTTCCTATTAAAAAAATTCCAGAGTAGGAATTGAGAACACATTTTGACAGCGATGCCTGCTAATATTTAAAACATTAAAAAGGCAATGAAAAAACAAGACTTTAATATTTTTTAGAAATGTGAAATCTCTTAAAACTGCTCTCTTTCATTGCATTTTGTGATAACTAACTAGGACTCACTTTATTTTTCCTTCCAAAGGCAAAGAGGGCAAAGAATGTGGCAAACAATTTTACACTCATGCTCTACATCTGGCCAGGTGGTCACCACCAGTGGTTTCTAATATGAGGCACCCTAACATTAAAGCCTTTTACATTGTTAAAAAAGAAAGAATGAAAGAAAGATATAGTAGCAATTAATTCATTAGCACAAAAAAGGACAGCAGTGTGTATCAAACACAAATCTCATGCACAACTTCATATTCCCTTGGTTATGCTTCCTCCCACCTGGGGAGCTACGTTTCCACCACCAGCATCACCTGCTCTAGGAGTGTTGAATGTTCTCTTGTGGCTGTGGCTGGGCAGTGGGACCTCTCAGTTACCCAGCTGAAGTTTCTGGATTCTCTGGCCACTCACAGATGTGGGAGCTGGCAGCCCACACTACAGCTGGAGAGGCCAATGCAACCTGGAAATGTGAAGGAATTCACTCCCCGAGGGGTGAACTCTGCCCAATGAGAATGGGGAGACAGCAGGGCAGATAAATGTCCTCATCTCTCTTTTTCACTGTTGTGAAGCATAGTTCTTTTCTCCAGCCTATCCAGTAGAGTTCCACGTGCCAAGTGGGTGCAGTTGCATGGCCAATGGCTGTGTCCCTTGGTGGCCTTGAGAAGCAGTAACCAGCCCTGGAACCACTGCTTTCTGTTGCTTTACTTCCTCCCTGGCCTCCCTCCCCTTTAAAAGTTATGGTAAAAAGCACATAAATGTTACCATCTTAACCTTATTTAAGTGTACAGTCCAGGAGTGTTAAGTATATTTAAATTGTTGGGCAACAAATCTCTAGAACTCTTTCATCTTGCAAAACTGAAACCCCACACCCACTGAGCACCGACTCCCCGTTTCCCCTGCCCCAGACCCTGGCAGCCACCAGTCTACTTTCTGTTTCTATGAGTTTGACTACTTTAGACACCTCACAAGAGTTCAATCATATCGTATTTGTCTTTTGGTGACTCCCTTCCCTTTTCCCTCATCTCACCGGCCTGAATTTGTATATCCCGAATGAAGCATTAGTATTTCGATCCTTGCTTCAGGGTAGTCTCTAGAAAATTCTGACTGGGACGCCATGTTCTGTATAACTGAGCATTAACTCATTGGAGCAGTGAACCTGTCTCATGAAAATAGATCCTTGACTTGGATATCAAAACTAGTCTAAAACTTGTATCATATAATAATGTTCCATTTCATAAGAACCCTTTTTCTGATGAACACCTGGTTCTCATTTCATAGAGCCTCAATAATGGTGGGAATGAAGGAGTGCTAATGAAGGTGGTGGTGGCAGTGGGTGGTAGAAGAGGCAGTTAACTAGCATTAAGCTCTTTGAGCCAGGCACCATGTATTATCTCATTTAATCCTGCCTGCAATGAGGTAAATTTCATTATTGCCATATGATACATACCATCATTACCAGTTGACAACTGAGAATATCAAGGTTAATCAAGAACTTGTCTGAGACCACAAAGTCAATGAATGGCAAAACTGGGGTTTGAATCTAAGCTCTTCTGCCCTCAGAGACTGCCATTAACTATGTGATGCTACAGATAACTGCCTCTATCTCAGTCAAATCCATCTAAACCCTATGTGCCAGAAACTTAATTTTTAATTTTTGTGAGTACACAGTAGGTGTATATATAAAGGCATATAGGGACATCATTATCACATGAGGGTAAATGAGGTATCCATCACTTCTGGTACTTATCATTTCTTTATGTTATAAATGATCTAATTATTCTTTTAATTTTAAATGTACAATAAATTATTGTTGACTGTCATCACCCTGTTGTGCTATCAAATACTAGACCTTATTCATCTGTTTAACTATATTTTTTTACCCATTAGCCATCCCTCCTCTCTTCCCTCCCACACTACCCTTCCCAGCCTCTGGTAACCACCTCACGTGAGTTGAATTGTTTTCATTTTTAGCACCCACAAATAAGTGAGAATATGTGAAGTTTGTCTTTCTGTGTTTGGCCTATTTCACTTAACATAATGACCTTTAGTTCCATCCATGTTATTGCAAATGATAAGATCTCATTTTTTGGGCATATAATAGTCAATTCTGTATAAGTACCACATTTCCTTTATTCATTCATCTGCTGATTAACAATTAGGTTGCTTCCAAATCTTGGCTACTGTGAATAGTGCTTCAGTATGTATAGGAGTATTGCAAATACTTCCTCGATATACTACTTTCCTTTCTTTTGGGTATATACCTAGCAGTCAGATTGCAGGACCATATGGTAGCTCCATTTTCAGATTTTTAAGGGACCTCCAAATTGTTCTCCATAGTGGTTGTACTAATTTGTATTCCCACAACAGTGTACAAGGGTTCCCTTTTCTCTGCATCCTCATCAACATTTGCTATTGCCTGTCTTTTGGATAAAAGTCATTTTAACTGGAGTAAGATGATATCTCACTGTAGTTTTGATTTGCATTTCTCTGATGATCAATGATGGGGAGCACCTTTCAGGAACTTTGCTCATTGCTTTACATTCATCTTTTTGGTTGTTGTCAAATCCCCAACACAATTCTATGAAATGAAAAAGCCTCACTGATGCATAAAAAGTCTTATTATTTTTACCCAAATAAATCTAGGAAGAAAATAAAGCTCCCATATATTTTACTATAAAAATAAAACAGAAGGCCGGGCGCGGTGGCTCAAGCCTGTAATCCCAGCACTTTGGGAGGCCGAGACGGGCGGATCATGAGGTCAGGAGATCGAGACCATCCTGGCTGACACGGTGAAACCCCGTCTCTACTAAAAAATACAAAAAACTAGCCGGGCGAGGTGGCGGGCGCCTGTAGTCCCAGATACTCGGGAGGCTGAGGCAGGAGAATGGCGTGAACCCGGGATGTGGAGCTTGCAGTGAGCCGAGATCTGGCCACTGCACTCCAGCCTGGGCGGCAGAGCGAGACTCCGTCTCAAAAAAAAAAAAAAAAAAAAAAAAAAAAAACAGAAAAAATTACAAAATCTGTGAAAAACAGCATATATTTATAAAATGTAGCTGGTTTAGAAATATTTTTAAAAAGCAAGATGTATTAGTTTGTTTTCATGCTGGTGATAAAGATATATCCGAAACTGGGAATAAAAAGAGGTTTAATTGGACTTACAGTTCCACATGGCTGGGGAGGCCTCAGAATCATGGTGGGAGGTGAAAGGCATTTCTTACATGGTGGCAGCAAGAGTAAAATGAGGAACAAGCAAAAGCAGAAACCCCTGATAAACCCATCAGATCTTGTGAGACTTACTCACTATCACAAGAATAGCACAGGAAAGACTGGCCCCCATGATTCAATTATCCCCACCCCCGGGTTCCTCCTACAATACATGGGAATTCTGGGAGACACAATTCAAGTTGAGATTTGGGTAGGGACAAAACCAAATCAGATCATTCTGTCCCTAGCCCCTCTAAATCTCATGTCCTCACATTTCAAAACCAATCATGCTTTCCCAACAGTCCCCCAAAGTCTTAACTCATCTCAGCATTAACCCAAAAGTCCACAGTCCAAAGTCTCATCCGAGACAAGGCAAGTCCCTTCTGCCCATGAGCCTGCAAAATCAAAAGCAAGCTAGTTACTTCCAAGATACAATGGAGGTACAGGTATTGGGTAAACACAGCCATTCCAAATGGGAGAAATTGGCCTAAACAAAGGGGATACAGGGCCCATGCAAGTCCAAAATCCAGAACGGCAGTCGAATTTTAAAGCTACAAAATGATCTCCTTTGACTCCAGGTCTCACATCCAGGTCATGTTAATACAAGAGGCAGGTTCCCATGGTCTTGGGCAGCTCGGCTCCTGTGGCTTTTCAGGGTACAGCCTCCCTCCTGGCTGCTTTCATGGGTTGGCATTGAGTATCTGCAGCTTTTCCAGGCACACGGTTCAAGTTGTCAGTGGATCTACCATTCTGGGGTCTGGAGAACAGTGGCCCTCTTCCCACAGCTCCACCCCCAGTAGGGACTCTGTATGGGTGCTCCCACCCCACATTTCCCTTCTGCACTGCCCTAGTAGAAGTTCTCCATGAGGGCCCCGCCCCTGCAGCAAACTTTTGCCTGGGCATCCAGGAGCATACATCTTCTGAAACCTAGGCAGAGGTTCCCAAACCTTAATTTTTTACTTCTGTGCACCCACAGGCTCAACACCATGTGGAAGCTGCCAAGGCTTGGGGCTTCCATCCTCTGAAGCCACAGCCTGAGCTCTACATTGGCCCCTTTCAGCCATGGCTGGAGCTGCAGGGCACCAAGTCCCCAGGCTGCACACAGCACAGCAACCCTGGGCCCAGCCCACAAAACCACTTTTTCCTCCTGGACCTCTGGGCCTGTGATGGGAGAAGCTGCCATGAAGGTCTCTGACATGGCCTGGAGGCATCCTCCCCATGGTCTTGGGGATTAACATTAGGCTCCATGCTACTTATGCAAATTTCTGCATCCAGCTTGAATTTCTCCTAAAAAAAAAAATGGGTTTCTCTTTTCTACTGCATCAGGCTGCAAATTTTCTGAACTATTATGCTGTTTCCCTTTTAAAATGAAATGCTTTAAACAGCACCCAAGTCACTTTTGAATGCTTTGCTGCTTTGAAGTTTCTTCCACCAGATACCCTAAATCATCTCTCTTAAGTTCAAAGTTCCACAAATCTCTAGGGCAGGGGCAAAATGCCGCCAGTCTCTTTGCTAAAACATAACAATAATCACCTTTGCTCCAGTTCCCAACAAATACCTCATCTCCATCTGAGACCACCTAAGCTTGGACCTTATTGTTCATAACACTATCAGCATTTTTTTCTTTTTTTTTTTGAGATGGAGTCTCACTCTGTCACCCAGGCTGGAGTGCAGTGGTGCAATCTCAGCTCACTGCAAGCTCCCCCTCCCAGTTCACACCATTCTCCTGTCTCAGCCTCCAGAGTAGCTGGGACTAAAGGCACCCGCCACCACGACCGGCTAAGTTTTTGTGTTTTTAGTAGAGATGGGGTTTCACCGTGTTAGCCAGGATAGTCTCGATCTCCTCACCTCGTGATCTGTCCACCTTGGTCTCCCAAAGTGCTGGGATTACAGGTGTGAGCCACCTTGCCCAGCACACTATCAGCATTTTTATTAAAGCCATTCAACAAGTCTCTAGGAGGTTCCCAACTTTCCCACATTTTCCTGTCTTCTTCTGAGCCCTCTAAACTGTTCCAAACTCTGCCTGTTACCCAGTCCCAAAGTTGCTTCCATATTTTCAAGTACCTTTTCAGCAATGCCCTACTCCTGGTACCAATTTACCATATTAGTTTGCTTTCGCACTGCTGATAAAAACCTACCCAATGCATACCCTTTGTGGGGGAAGGAGGTTTAATTGGACTTACAGTTCCACATAGCTAGGGAGGCCTCAGAATCATGGTGGGAGGCAAAAAGCACTTCTTACATGGTGGTGGCAAGAGAACAATGAAGAAGAAGCAAAAGCAGAAGCCCTTGATAAACCCATCAGATCTCATGAGACTTATTCACTATCATGAGAACAACACAAGAAATACCAAACCCCATGATTCAATTACCTTCCTGTGGGTTCCTCCCACAATGTGTGGGAATTCTGGGAGATACAATTCAAGCTGAGATTTGGGTGGGGACATAGCCAAACCATATCACGAGAAATACTTCTGAAAACAAAAAAGTATTATGAATTTAACTAGAGATAAAAATGCCTGCACAATGAAGATTATACAATATGAATATTCCACACATCTCAATTTGATCTGGAACTTTTCTCAGATCAAACTTCAAATCCTATTAATGAGCATTTTTTTTTAATTCCCCAAAAGTAGCCTGGGGCACCTTTGTCCGTTAAAATGACCCAGTGTGTCAGATAGGTACTAGAATGCAGTGAAAGCTTTGAGCTCTACAGAACCCCCAAATTACCACGCAGTGTAAGATAGCATAGTATATTACGATTTATTCAAATTAGTCCATGCCCTTCAACTGACTTTGCAAAATGGTCTCTGCCTTCTTGCCTTTGTACATAATGAGCACAATCAGACATTTACTTCTATCCCATTCTTTCCTTTTCAGATCTCCCTACCCCTTCCTGCTTGACTCCAATGTAACAGATTCTTAGCTAACTCTTGCCTTTCCTCTATCCCAAGCATCACTACAGACAAACCTTTCTCAAGTACAAGTCTTTTCTCCACTCAAAAATTTCCATGGATTCTCCCTTGTGTCTTCCAAATTAAATATATGCATCTTCGTCTGTCATCCAAGCTCACACATCTGCCATGTCCTCCAGCCAGAGCTGGATGCAAGTCTTCCATGATGCTTTTTGCTCCAGCTTATTTCTACATATTTGCTTATTGTTTCCTTACCTAAAAGGAAGCCTGTACTGCCTCATCCCCAGCCTTTCCAATCCTTCAGAGCCCTTCTCTAATGTTCCCACAAAGTCTCATTTCCTTCCTCCATTAAATGTAATCTCTTCTTTTCCTTGTTCCCCACCACATTGGAATTGTGCCTCTCCTATGGCACCCAGTTAACTCTGCCATGCATCATCTCCCTACTCAACTGAAAGCTTCTCAAGGACAGATATTTCATATCGAACTGTGCCTTTCCTTTGGAGTCTAGCTCACAGAAGGACCCATTAAATATACTTTTAAAGGAAGTAGAAGCTTCAAGACAGCAGTCTCGAGGACTTATGGTGTTAATAAGCTGAGTGCTGAGGGAATCCTAGATCTAGAGGAATCAAACCCCAGCTTTCTCAAGTCTCTGTGTTTCATCAAGCAACTAAACAAGACAGAAGCAACAAATGTGGTGGAGCAAGGAAAAGCATGGGTTCTGCAGCCATGTAGCCTGGGGTAAGTCCTGGCTCTACCCCATGCCAGCTATGATGTGAACGTGGGCAGGTTACTTATTTCTCTCAGCCTTGGTTTCTTCACCTGTAAAATGAGGAGAGTTACCATTTCCTATCCTTCAGAGTTGTTAAGAAAAATCACTTAATATTTGTATAGCACTTAACTCAGAGCCTGGCACATAATAAACTAAAATAATACGAAAAGTAGGTCTCCATGGTTTTGCTCTTCCCATGATTATGATATTCAATTTTGAGATACAGGCATTTTGAACTTGGAGACACTTTCTGGTGATTTATACTTGCTCAGTATGAACTTTCCTCAATAGTAAGTGTCAAGGCATAACTGTCAACAAGGAGATCCTAGACTGAAGACAATTTACCTGGCCCCAAGGAAGATTCCTACTCCACAACTGCATTAACAGTTTCATTTGCTCCTGGTCAGAGGAGGCTAGGAGGACCCCAATCCCTGATCAGAGGAGCCTACAATGAAAAACAAGGGGATGGAGCTTCTTAGTCTTCTTGTTAGTCTTCCTTTCCCTCTCTCATTTTCCTGTCACCACTGTTAATACTTTTCTTATTTTCTCTTTATTGTTAATTTCAATAATACATGCTGTACAACTTCATATATGCTGTACAACTTAATATATGCTATAAAACTTAAAATATGTGGCTAAACATCTGCTTAAATTCTTCGGTGCATAGATGCAATAGTTGGTTCAATTCAATTCTACAAACACCACTAGCACCATTCTGCACAAGGCACTGTGCTTATGCTGGGAAATCAAAAAGAAATGAGCCAAGGTCCCTGCCCTCCAGGAAACTCATGTTTATTTAAAGGAGACAGACATGAACACACACAACTGCAAGGCAATGTATTAAATGCTTTAATCGGAGCATATACAATGTGCAGTGGTTACGCAGATTGATTCTGCCCTGGGGATTGGCTTTATTAAAACATCTAACAAATTAATAAACAATACTGGTTGATTTCATTTCATCATTCTCTGTGCTTAATGTGTTTTGCATATGAGGCTGTTAGCAGGGGTTGTTGAGCTGAAGTACAGAGAAGTCATTGATCATCACAGTCTTGATATTCTGTTTACAGAAACCATGCCCACATAATTTGTTCTGTTACTGAAAAATGCAAATGAAAGTGATACAATTATAAATTTTAAAAGTTATAAATTTTTAAAAAAATTTTCTAATTTAAAATTGAATTATTAGAGCTCTACTGCTAAGCTAATCCTTGCTGTCCTTAAAGCAAGGACCAGGTGCATTTGTTTTCCTTTGAACTTCCACTATCAGATTCAGATTCTGACCCTCTAAACTACAAAGGCCACTGGCTGCAACTCCAACTAGAAATCAGATACCCTGGCAATCCATTCTTTCTCCCAAGCTTCCCTCAAAATCAGCTAGTCATTTGCCAGTTTGAATTGATGTTCCATCTAGCCTACCCCTGTACATGTTATCTAGTCTTAAGAAATAAGCTCCACCTCAGACATGTTTTCCATGTAAAATTACAAACAACTACCGGTCTGACCACAGTCAATGATAATTCCCCAGGACTCAGCTTGACAGGGACAAAGAATGAAGGGAAAGAAAACTAGATGCTTGCCAGTATGACTGTTAAATGTCAGCTATTTTGGAGTTTATCCCCATATGAGATATTTCTTTTGTACTGTGAGGATGATCACTGAAAAAAAACGTGACAACATAATAAAGCCACGGAAGACAACCCCATCATTACAGCTGCAGGAAATAAAACACAGATTAATGTCACCAAAGCACATGTCAGGAGGGATAATGATGATGTATACAAATGAATCTTCTCATCCTGGACAAAGAACTTAAGTACCACCTAAAACCGGGTAGTAATTATATACAAATCACCAACGACAATGCTATCTGCTAAGCATGTATTATGCTCACACATTTTCAAAGAGTTTGTTTTGTATTTTTCTCTCAAAATTCTCCTGAAGTCTTCCCACTTGTATTCAAGTGACACAAATTACAAAGTGGTACAGCAAGCACTGACATTGCCTAACAAGGCAAATGCAGCCTGCCATGGACAGCCATGGGACATTGTGTCCATAGTCCAAGTGCCAAGAGCGAGCTGTGAACAAGAAAGCTGTACAGCTGTGAACGAGAGTAGCAAGAGTGATGTGGACCATGCAGAGGGGCCATTTGGCTGTCCAAATCAAAACTAGATATAAACAATCATTTGGAAAAATAGGTTCCATTTGTGTTCCTGGTCACAGAAAACTGCCCAGAGAGTGAAAAACAATGAGAAAGAATCTGAGGCCAATAGCTGATCAACATAAAGAATGTAAACTCCAGTTTGAATACCAGAGACAGAGGAAACTAGCATTATTTTACCTTGGCTCTAGGCCACAGCCGTCTATTAATTAATAGTCTTAATGTGGTTTAGCTACTGGATCGTCATGTTTCATATCAGCCAAGTGCAACCTCAGGGCAACTGAACTGCCAGAAAACTGCTTTTTCATTTACGAAGCTTTCCATGAGGAAAAGCATTACTGAGGAAAAGTTATTATTTTACTTATACTAAGACCTTTGACCAAAATTTACGCTCAACTTTTCAGGAAGGTGTTTACTTCATAGCAAGATGTTCACCAATAGTTGACAGCAAATTAATGGGTTACAATTACTGAAACCCCCATCTATGATTTGTAAATCATGGCTACATTCTAGAAGGTTTTATATTTATTAAGACCTATTAAAATTCAGTTATTTGTAAGGACAAGAGGTGGAAAGGGAGTTTGTGTTTTTTCTTTTTCTTATATTTTTTCCTGTTGGGATAAAGTGTAACCAGGCATAAAGAATGTCACCTGCATTTGAGCAAAGCCCCCTATCTCTTGTGTGTTTTGCAAGGCTACTGCTGTGTTTTCCTACAGATAAGGAGGGCAGCTTAAGCAGTCTGTAAAAAAAATATAAGAATAACAACAATATTACTAATCACAGCTAATTCTTATTTTGTGCTTCCTATGTTTCAGACATTGTTCTAAGCGCTTTTTGTGAATTAGCTCATTGAATCCTTATAAAACTTTATGAAGTAGGCTCTATTATTACCCTTACTAGATAGATGAGAAAGTTTAGAGATATATATATATTTTTTCTCATAAGTTTATTTACTTGCAGCTTCAACAGAATGCAGAACTAGAAAGGAGATAGATTTCCTTATCTCACCAAATATGTACCCTTCATTGAAATCACATTTGGTCTTCCTCAATGATGGGACAGGCCCTTAGTCACAGCCTGTTCATCTGCCTGGTGATGATATTTCCTAGATTCTGAAACTCTCAAAGTTGAAGACAACCTTGGAGTCATTTAGGGCAATGCTGCACCCACTGCAGGAAGCATATTTTTTGAATGAGTTTCTAGCCTTCATTTGAACACCTCCAGCCTCTCTTGTGGATGGAGAGCTCTGGATGCCAAAGCTCTCATCATCCTTCACACTCATGACAATCTTTGAAATGACTCCTCTTTAGAAGAAAAGATCTTCTTCCTTTGAAGTATTACTCTATGCAAGTGAAACAGGGGAATTGTCACAGTTTTTATTTTTTTAAATTAGATCTTACTTAAAACCAAGGGTGTGATATGGTGGACTTCCACATAAGGGAATGAAGAGGGACTAATTCTCATCTGTGGGTTGGGACAGCTAATCCTCATTCCTAGTGGTCATCCGCTCCTTGCTTCACACTCCATGGTAGCTTCACATGGCTTCTCCACTGTGGAACATGCTGACTTTTTCTCATGTTGCCTTAGGGAAAACCACTAGAAACAAATAATTTGTAGAATTGATGTTGAGCAGGAAGCTCTTGAGAAGTAAAGCTGAAGGAGTATTTTTCTTTTATAAATGATGTGAAAACTCACCATCCTTGCTCTATTTCAGTGAAAGAAATATAGACTGGATTTGGAGGAAGAGGCAGAAATAGAAAAGGTGGGGAGGTAGGAAGAAGTTGGGAGGAGAATGAACCAGGTGGAAATGACTGCAGACATAGGATGTCCTTAGTAAACAGTGTGTGGGCACAGCTGATCTTCAGAACTTGTAGACCGCTCAAGACTATTCTGGTACCACCATCTAACTTTCTACACCTATAATCCATCCTCCTCTAGGACTCACTACACTGTGGCTCTTGTTTTTTTCCTTACACTATGAAATTAAGGTCAGAGGAAACATCTGAAGCTCATCCACACTGTGATATAAGTGACTGTTGACAACTTGAAACACTAGCCCCATGAAAAGTATATTTTTAACAAGAATTGAAATATCAAATCAAAGGGCTGAAGCTCCAGGTCTTGAATTTCGTATATTGACCAGGAATGGCAGAGAGATATCTGGGGAGTCACAAGTCCCTTCCAGGACTGGCCTCCATTCCAGGGGCTCCCCTGGCCTTGCTATAAACGCACACCCAGGTCTTCCAGATCTGTGCATGTGATCACTGTTCTAGAAGGTGGCTGGTATTCCAGGGACAGCTGGCATTCCCTTCCTTGCTCTTTGCCAGCACACGGCACACACACCTTCATTAAAGCATTTGTCATACCGTACTTTGAAGTCACATGACTATGTCCCCACCAGACTGTGAGCTCTTGGGGAGCAGACACTGGCCCTTGGTGATCTTTATGTTCTCAGCACTTCGTATCAGGCCTACATGGTCCCCGATTCCTTCCACATGGCTGCCCTGTGAGGAACCAAACACACTCGCAAGAGCTCTGCATGGGTGGCCCTCCATGTAGGGACATTCAGTAACAGTACAGGAGGTTCTCACATTACGAGCAAGACCTTGACTTAAAGATCAACAGTCAGGGCCAAGGCTAGCTAATCTTTTCATTAAATTATAAATTTGTTAGTAACGTATTTGCGGATTTTATTTACTGGAATTCCAACGTGCTTTTTCCACTTCAGTGTTGATACAAACACATTCCCAGCAAGTGAAGTTTTCAGTAATACCTACTGAAGAATCCATTCATCATTAAGCAAACATTCCCTATGGATAAGAGAATGAACAAATGGATAAGGGATTCACTGCTACTTCCCCTTTTCCACTGGAATTTTCTACCCATTACAAATAAATTAGGTTTGTCTTTAAGTAACAGGAGACTCAAAACTCTATACTACAATGTTTTAATGCATTTATATAAAAGCTGAAATGAATTTTTTGTCATTTTCTGGATTAATTTCCTTAATCTTGCTACCAATCTAATCAGCTTTAAATCTCAGAAAGCCACTGGATAGCTTTTGAATATAAATGCTTTTATTTTATTTACTTTGGAAACTCAGTTTAAAATACTATTTTTTTTTTTTTTTTTTGCCACAGAGAAGCACCTTTAAATTTCAGATTGTTTTTCAATAAAGGTACTTTAACAAGATGTCTCCTCTGAGGGATGAAGAGTGAGGAGGAGGGGAGGAGGGGAGAAAGCAGGGAGTTCTCAAAAGAAGCATCTAAGGAGGACAAGAGGCTTGGGAAAAAACAAAGCCACAAAGAAAACCACTTTCATTACCAATACCCTCTTTGCTGGGATGTTTAAAGAGTTATTTCAACTGAAAGGTCTGAGATAGGATTAAAGGCACTAGTGTTCTCTGATAGATCTAACTAACCAATAAAAGCTGAAGAAGAATGTTAGTCATATCATTTTGCCTTCCCAGCAAGTGGTTGTCTCTGTGTTTTAAAAAAAAAAAGGCTTTTATTAGTATAACTGACTTTTGACGGTATTAATAGGCTACCAGGCTAATTTCTCACAGTAGGCTGAAAAACTGCAACCAACACGAGATAAAATTACATAATCACTGAAGCAGAAGACAAGCAAATTATTTACACATGACTCAATTGAGATGTAGGGCCCTGCCAGGATGCTGGTGTGCCTCTCCTTAGCTTTGTCCACCAGGGACATAACATACATGTTTTGGTGCCATAATAAGGCAGTATCTTATAACAAGATAATAGTCTCTAGTTCTTCCCCTTTTGAACAACATCAAGGTACAACAACTCATTTGTAAGGTGCCTTGTTAAAACAACCACAGTCCTCATAGGAAGAGGGGAGGGTTAAGAATCAAAGCAATTCCTGTCAAATGTGTATATTCTGCAGGCTTATAAAAGGGAGAATCAATTCACTCCAGCAATGAGTAAAAACTTCTATGTCCTTGAAGAAGCACTTTGAGAAATGCTAGAGTCACAGAACTATACATTCAGTGACACTGATTAAATGCTCTACTTGGTCTATATTTTATTGAAGATGGAGGCGGGGCAGCAGATTAATATTGTTTGCTCCTGCTTAGAGGAGGAACACTGGGAAAATGAGTAGGCATGTCTCCCACCAGCATATGCCATTGGAGAATTACTGGTACTTTCTGATGAACTTCACTGAAATTAATATTTTATATAATCTCAGTGTAGCAGGCAACCACTTTCCCAAGTTATATAATTGTAGATCACTGAAGTATCTGCCTACAAATGCAGGCTCACATACAAACACATGCAGCTGGAGATGCTACAGATCTTGTTGTCTGGAACTTGCAACCTTGCGAATTGCTTCCGTGGCAATAAAGACTAGAATTACCAATACAGATGATTCACCTCAGTGAATTGAGGAAGTTAACGTGTGAGAGTGCGTGTGACCCAATGGGCTCACCAGCGGGCTGAAGGAGTGAAGGCAGGGACAATGTGTCCTTATTACAACTTCCTTTCTGATTTTCCCAATGGCATGGAGGAAATTATTTACCTTTTCCATGCACAGGTCATAGGGTAAGGATATACCATGTAAAATAAACATGTCAGCTAGACACTGGTTATACACAATAACATCTATCCTTTTCTTGATACAGTAGCATTTTATTAATGGTGACTGAGGACAAAAGCAATGCTTAAATAATTTTTCACCTAACAGAGTGAAAAAAACTCAGGTAACCTGACCCAGAGGACACTGCTGCACATTAGAGTAACTGGGAGACCTCTAAAAGAATTCCTGTACTCAGCCTACACCCCAGATCAACTCCATCAGAATCTCTGAGCATGTGACCCAGTGTTTAAACCTCCCCAGGTAATTCCAATATGCAGCCACTCTTGAGAACCAATGGTATGGGATTCTACAACAGCACTTCGCCTTCCCCTAATCCAGCAGGTCTTGTGCATGAGCTTGCATGCTCTGTTAAAGAGCAGCTGGGTGGGCTCCACCCCCAGAGTTTCTGATGCAGTAGGTTTGGATTGGTGTTTCTAACAAGTTCCCAGGTGACACGGATGCTGTGGAGGGACCATATTTGAGGATCACTGCCTCCATCAAAGGTATTCACTGTATGAATCTTTCTCCAACTGAAATTTTTTTTTAACTTTAGCCTTTCTGAAAGTGTGTTTCTTGGACAACTGCCATTGGCATCCCCTGGAGAAAATGGAGACTCTGAGGCCCACTCCACGTGAGGCCTTTTAAACTTCATGTCACCACCCTCCTCCCCCTGTGATTATGCTCCCTGAAGTTTGAGAACCACTGCTTTCCCTCCTCTTTCTGCATGCTTATGAAACAATTCTCCCCTAATAACCAAAATGACTCAAGCATTAAAAGGCCACCAGATCCCAACATGAGAAGTGAGAAACAGTGAATTCCCTGTGGTGAAGCATCTTCACTGCATTATTCTGTGGGCCAGGGGACAAGGGCACAGGTACCATTTTCAGAACACATGTCTGAGAAATTAACTCAGTCATGGAGAAAAGTCTCTGTATTTTGAGAACACACCCTTCGTTATCTCTCTTATTGCTGCAAATGTTCTGAATATAGGAGGGAAAAAAATCTCCCTTTCCAGCAAGTTCACTATAACAACCAATGGTCTTTTTGCAATATTTTTAATGTCTTTTTGGCTGTACCTACTTCTACCTCTACACCTCTTGAACTCACGAAAAATAACAGAGTTTTAGAAAAGGATGATGTTTCCTTTCCCATCCCACCTTGCTGACACTCTCAGGTTTAATAAGAACTAGATAATAAGGGAACTGAACAATATTTTATGAGTTTATAATTTAAAAATTAGTAACTTGTTTGAAGGACAAGCGTCGGAGCTATTCAAATATGTCATTTTATCCCAGATCTGCCACTCACCAGGTTGTGGCTTTGGGGGAAATTATTTAACCACCTGTACCCCCATTTCCTCATCTATAAAATGGGAGTAATAAAGCCTACCTCAAGGATTATTGAAATGAACTAAAACATATAAAGCAATTGGCACAGTGCCTAGCATATAGCAAGCGTTTGATAAATGTGAGTTTTTGTTTTCATTATTACATAGTGGACACAGCAAATGCCGAATAAAGAATGAAATAAATAAAAAAAAAACTAGCCAAATGAACAATATCAAAAGCAGTCCTTTAGGACTGTCAAACTTCAAATTCAGACTAAGTTACTGTTCAGGGAACCTAAAATTCAAGAGTGCATGGACAGAGAGTATAATTCAGTATGAAGTTCACCAACAAAAGTGCTCCCAAATAATTTATTTTTTGTAGATTGATCAAGACCAAGATTATTCTGTGAGGGTTATTTCTGTCAATAAAAAGAAAAGAAGGATTCAGGTCTTGCACATCATGGGACAGACTTTATCTTTTCAAAAATGACTATGGGAAATAGCAGATTGATGGTCACCACTGGGTCAGCACCTGGGGAAGCTGGGGCAGGCCAATATTAGAGGCCCGTAAAGTGGCCAGACACAAGCAGGGGACTGAAGACCACACGGGCAATGAAGCTTGAACAGGTAAGCCAAATGGGTCAGGGATCTGTTTAACTTTACTGTCATGGGGATTTTCTCCCATTTTTATTTATAAATAAAATAAGGCATACTCCCCATTTCATGCTACCAGCAACCTCCACTTATTTTATCAGACAAGCCCAAAGTAAAAACTTAGCAGCTGGCTGGGCGCAGTGGCTCATACCTGTAATCCCAGCACTTTGGGAGGCCGAGGCAGGTGGATCATGAGGTCAGGAGTTCGAGACCAGCCTGGCCAACATAATGAAACTCCATCTCTACTAAAGATACAACATGTTAGCCAGGTGTGGTGGTGTGCCTGTAACCCCAGCTACTCGAGAGGCTGAGGTAGGAGAATCCCTTGAACCCAGGAGGCGGAGGTTGCAGTGAGCCGAGATCATGCCATTGCATTCCAACCTGGGCTACAGGGTAAGATTCTGCCTCAAAAAAAACAAAAAAAGAAAAGAAAAGAAAAGAAAAAAGAAAAAAAACCCTCAGCAGTTGGCCTGTGTGTTGTAGTTTATTATTCAGAGACATGTCAAAGACTCAGACAGCACATTTTACCTTTTGGAGGCTTAATCTCCCACTTAAATTCAGAAAATTCTTAAAGGAAATTCGTTTTTAATGATGATACTCTTATTCTCATTATTATATTTTTCCAACCTAATACTCAATTGTAATACAGTAATACAATGCACCATTAAGTCTCAACTATATTTAAATGTATATCTTGAGCCATAATCATACAAGACCTTGCACACAGACATAACACACACAAATGTAGCAACTCTTATAAAGCCAATGATAAAATTAAAATCAAATCACTGAGTACATCATAAAGTAATGCCCATATATTGTTTATTGCTATAGATCCACAGGGTATATATTAAGGCTGAATTAAATTTGGGGTTCATTTCAGTCCAAAGAGACTTGGAGATAATTTACTTTTGGTCAATCCCAGCATAGAGAGGTCCCCAGGAACGAATCACTTCTTAGGCTCACTCAAATCCGCAGAGTTACACAAATGACCTGGCTTTTCAGAGCCTACCACCCCAAGGCCAGAGAGTCTCCTGCTGTTGGTTTAGAAAGAAAGAAAGTTCTTTAAGCCTGTAGTGAATAAGAAATGTTATTTTACTAACTCTGACAAGCGTCTAAGTCCTTAGGGTTTGGGCCACATAGAGCCAAAAGTCTCAGATCTAAATGAGGCTACATCTGTGGAGGCTCACTGCAAGTGCCATGGTCTCTGGAAAAGCTTTCAACGTATTAAAATAGGATCTGCACATACAAATGGTTCATAAAAAGGACCGAGTGGCCACAGGAAAATTATTATAAATATGGTGATAATAATGGCGATAAGCAAATAGCCAAGACTTATGGAGAACTTGTATTCTAGATGCTGTGCAGGTATTCTACATGGTTATCTCATTTGGTCCTCTAACAGCCCCATGAGATAGGTAAGATATCCCCATTTTATAGTTTAGGGAATTAAGGCTTAGTGATTTCAGTTATTTGTCCATGGTCATGTGCTCATAGATGGCAGTGCCAGAATGTAAACGTGGTCCTGTGATGTCCAGAGCTAGAGCTCTCCATCCCATCCTCATCTGACTTTCAATAGACAGTAATTAAGGAAGGGACTCCTGGGTGTGTTTAGATCTTAAATGAGAAGTTATAAAACACAGAGGAATTGTCATATAATCAAGAAAAAATACTAAAATGTAATCCCAAAGGACAGTGCAGGGAGCTAAAACCCCAAATAACCCATATTCTTTGGAAAATTCCTGAAAGCAACACATTTTATTGGTGGGGTCCATGATTGAGAGCATCAATCCTGTTGGTGCCAAGCTTCAGCCACAGCTGGGCATTTTGAAGGGTTTTTGGGGTATGTCTTTAACAGAGGGGTGAGAAACCACCACCAAAATAACACATGCTGAGGGAAAAACCTGCTATCACTAAAAGACTTGAAAAGGTAAAGGCCTCAGGTTAGAGGGGCACCTAATTTTGGGTTCACTGGTATGTGTTACCCCCACCATCCAGGCTTGTGCATAATTCTGGGGATTGGAGATAGAAAAGCATTCCTTCTTTAAAGCCCCTTAGGCTTTGGTGAGCACAAAGTATAGGCAAAGTATAGCACAATATAGGCAAAGTATAGCACTATAGGCAAAGTGTAGCACAAATGGGAGGGAAAGAGCTTTTATCATTTAGACTGATTATTGAAACCCACTGGAGGCCCAAATTAGGCCTGAGCACAAGTTGGTAGCCATGCCTCAGACAATCAAGAGTGGCAAGATATAAGAGAGGAAACCTTCCCCCAAATGTGGCAGCTGGGAAAATGAAACTTCCTACACCAAGTGGACAAAGGACTTCCAAAACAAGCTGGAGTGCTTGTCTGTTAAGGAAATTCAAGAGGAGGAAGAATTCTGCAATTCTGTCAGTGGTGGGTAGGGGTCCACAAAATGGAATGGGTAACGGGAGGCAGACCTGAGAAATGACATTTTGGTAGTTGCTGAGGTCCCCGTTTACCTTCAGGTCAGTGGGAACTCTGGAAGTTGAGGTTAATGATGTTATGTCTGGTCTTTGCAAGAACAAAGAAAACAACCAAATCATTGATGGGCACTTGGGTTGGTTCCAAGTCTTTGCTATTGTGAACAGTGCTGCAATAAACATACCTGCGCATGTGTCTTTACAGTAGAATGATTTATAATCCTTTGGGTGGGTATATACCCAGTAATGGGATTGATGGGTCAGATGGTATTTCTGGTTCTAGGTCCTTGAGGAATTGCCACACTGTGTGAAGCTGGAAACCATCATTCTTAGCAAACTAACACAGGAACAGAAAACCAAACACCACATGTTCTTACTCATAAGTGGAAGTTGAACAATGAGAAACATGGACACAGGGAGGGGATCATCACACACCAGAGCCTGTCAGGGGTAGGGGGCTAGGGGAGTGACAGCATTAGGAGAAATACCTAATGTAGACGACAGGTTGATCGGTGCAGCAAACCACCATGGTGCATGTATACCTATGTAACAAACCTGCACATTCTGCACATGTATCTCAGAACTTAAAGTACAATAATAAAAACAAAAAGAAAAGAAAATAACCAAATCACTGCTTTTGTTTTGTGGGGATGGGGGTTAACTGCTGTAATGTTAAGAAAATATCAAAAGCAAACAGAAGTACTAAACTTTTTGGCATGTCTTTTCTTTATCAAAGAAAGCATAATACGCAAAACTATACTATGAGGCAGCTCTTAGTGCTTTAGTTTAAGTGGACTCAAGACTTCAGACCCAATGGTTTACATCAAAAGATACAAATGATGAAGATCCAAGAACTGCTGTGGTTAATCTCTGCACAGTCATGGTAAACCTGAATGGTGCTAGAAGATGGGAGTTAAAAAAAATGTATCAAAGTTCAAAAATGGGAACAGTATATTTGAGAATAAATTCAATGAGATATTGACCTGTAGTAGAAAAAGGACAAAGCCAAATGCTTGAAAAGTGGCTTTCAGGGCCACCATATACTCAGTATGTGACTAGAGAACAATCTTACTGCCTCTAGTTTGCCACACATAGAAATGGAATTCATTAACATCATTAACAGGCTCACTCTACCTCCCAAGGTCTGAGGGAGGCTCAACCAAGACCATGTTTTCTTATGAAAATGCTCTGAAAACCAAAGCTCTTAAAGTTGTCACGCCCAATAGTTCTATCTACAGTTTATATAAAGACAGAAATAAACTCAACCCAATATGAATGTGACATAACTGAATTAAAGTTAATGTGTTACACAGTGACTTAATGAAGATTAATAAAGCACTCAACTTGCATGAACAGTAAGACAAAATCCAAAAGAATGGAATGTAACAGGGACACACTTGTATTAATAATGTAAAACATTATTAATAAGCACAGGCCTAAGAAAGTGGGGAGGTGTAGCCCTAACTTTGGAGCCTTTGATATAGAAAAAACTTTGGAGATTTCATTTTACCACAAGCGAACTATGAGTCAACAATATGACCTGGATGATAAAAAGAAATGCAACCATAGGCTGCACTAATGGAAATATCATTCCAGTAAGATAGAGTGGGACTGGAGATACACTTGTACTACTGCAGCCTCAGTGTACTGTTTGGAGAATGCTTTCGATACACTGAAGTCCATGGGGTTTTAAGGGCTGGCTTAGAATACTAATGACCATAAACAAGTTTTCATCAGGAAAACAAAGTATTCAAAGTTCTGAATAGTCAATTGGATAATATACTTTAGAATACAGCTTATTAACAAAGAGGGGGAGGGTGAGAATACTTGGGGCTATGTCTCTTACACAGAATCACCCCCTCCCCAGTGCAAGCCTCTCATTTCACAGGTGCTTGCTCTCTCGCAAAGATGATTTGGAAAGATGGAGGTAAATTAACATATTGATTTCCCAGCACTCTGAAGGCCATAAGCAGACACACTTGGTCATGTTTCAGATGATGGAATGTGAAATTAAATTAAAGGATGCATCTGTGCTCAGCCCCTAATTGCCAGCCTAGTGGATGTTTTTAAGGAGCACAGAGAGGGAAGAGAGAGAAGAGGAAGAAGGTGAATGCATTAGAAAGCCTGAAAAACAAGCTGAAAAAAGGGGTTGGGACAATTAAGAATTTCTATGTGCAGATTAAAGTTGACAGTGTCTGTTAAGTACATCTCCATAATTTTACACGTAAGAAAAGTCATCAGTTGGCATCTTTGACAACACAGATAGAAGTTGTAGACATACTCCCCTGGCCATGTTTCAGGTATCTGAAAATGTTATATAGCTAGAGGAAATTAATAGCTGGGTCTGGTTTTTTAAAATTATCTTCATTTGTCAATTTTCAGGCTTAAACTTGTTCCTAAACTCTCATGTTAGCTTTAACCTAACTAGTTCTAGGATGGAATCTATTACAAAATAGATCCCTAAACAAAAATGTTCACTTCATCTGTGACCTATTTCTGCGGTCAATCAGCTATAAACTAGCCTGTAACTGGACAGCGACCTTTCATTTGATGAAGGTAAAAATTTTAAATATATTTAATAATATTGATAAAGTTATATAATTTACCTCTATTGGTATAAAAAGCAGAGAAAAAACAACTGCTCTTTTCTCCAACTCTACTGTACAGAAAATTGATATTCTGTGATATACTGATAGGTGTTACTAGGGGGGAAAAAAGGTTTTCTGTGGTCAAATCAATTTGAGAAACACTGGAATAAAGAGTTTTCTTTCCCGCAGGGCTTCTCAAAACCCTTAATATGCTTATGTGCAAGGAGGAGGGAGATGCAGTATAGCATTTCCAAAATGGAACATTTGTCACTATCTCCAGGGACCCACATGTTCTGGGAAACACAGCCTAGGAAAGGCTGCTCAGCCTTCTGACCCAGCACACACTCCTCTGTCCAAATCCATTTTCAAATCACATTTCAAAGATTCTGAAAACTAAGTGATGGTATAGTCAATGGCCTAATGGCCTCAGCAGCCAGATGCCCAAGGCTACAGGCCAAAAACTGCTGCTCAGTTTCAAGATGACAAAACAAATAGAAGCAAATAAAGCGACAGGATCCTGGTTTAACTGTATTTACTGTCACCTACATAGGTATCCAATTCAGTCCTACTCAGGTTTTTGTATATTTAAAGAAATGCTTACTTTAGGGATTAGAAATAAGAGAACAAATTGACTATTTCTATCCTGAACACTAAAGATAGAATACGTACTTGTTCTCAGCTAGCAGTCAAGAGTGGGTAATACAATAAATCAAAGACTTTCGCTGACAGTTGAATAACCACTGAAAAACAATAACTTTAATTAGTAAAGTCATGACATAGGATTATATAGCATAATTCAAACAGAATTAAGCAAAGTTCTAGTCAAAGGGGGAGGGTGTAAAAAAATAAGAGGTTAGCCTTGCTCTCGAGAAGCTTATAATAAAGAGTGGAACACAAGGACATGCACAAGTAAATACAGAGCAATATTTGCTATAACTGCCGTAAAGTGCAAATCCATTTGACATCCCAGAGAAAAGGAAGAGTGGGGTAGAATCCACATTATTTATAATTTAGAGTGCAGAGAGATTGCTCAAAGTATGCCAATAGGAGAATACTTTTACTTATTAGATTGGCAAAAGTAAAATTGTTGACCAAATGCCATAGTGATAACAGGAAAACAATCGCTCTCAAACACTGTGGATCACATACATTTGTACAGCTTTTTCAGAGGCAACTTGGCATTATCTAGAAAAATTAAAAACAGACATCCTAGCTGTCATTACTAGGAATTTATCCTGCACATAAGATCACACACTTGTGCCAAGATATGCTGATTCCAGGATATATACACGGTCTTGTAGTTCTGATAAAAACAGGTCAGAAACAACGTAAGTATCCATCTCAAGAGAAGACTGGTAAATACATCCTCGGTACCACAGGATGCTTTGTGGCTGCTAATCAGAACAAAGCAGACCTTCTTACACTCAGAATAAAAGCCTCAGCCGTGGGAGGAGCCTTGAAAGTGCAACAAAGTGACAAAGCTACACAGGATCTGCCGCACTCCCCACCCTGACCTCACTCACGCTGTGTTCCCCTCTCTTGCCTTACTCCAGCCACACTGGTCTTCTGCTCCTCAAATGTGCCAGGTACCCTCCCAACTTGGCCTTGGCACTGCCCTCCTCCTGCTTGGAACACCCTTCCCCCTGAGATTTAACTGTAACTAACCCCCTTGCCTCCTTCAAGACATTGAGCAAATCTCATCTTCTTAATGAGGTCTACTCTGAGCACCCTACTTGCGATGGACACTGCCCCCCCCAACACATAATTTTTCTTTTTCTTTTTATTCACAGTACCTATGACTTTCTAATACACTTGCTATAATTTACTTACTTAGATGTTTATCATCTATCTCTTGCCTCTAAAATATAGTCTTTGAAGGCAGGGGTGTTGAACAGTTCCGTTTACTGATGCAACCAAGTCCCAAGAAAAGTGTGTGGCACATAGTAGGTTGTCAATAGCATTTGTTGAATTGAATGGACCACACATACACGTACACATACATGCAGATGCACATGTATGCGTACATACACACAAACATGAACACACACTTTACCTGCGTATAGAATAACTCCAAAACGTATGTAAAAAATTGTGTTTGACTTTGAGAAGAAAGACTAAGGAAGGGAAGATCAGAAGCATACAGACATACAGGAAGTCTTATTTGCCAGTGTTTACCCTATTGTATGTTACTGCTTTCTTTCTCCCTCCTTCCCGCCCTCTCTCAGTGTAATCCATTATAGTAGCCACTAGCTACTCATAGCTAATGAGCACTTGAAACATGCTAGTCCACATCAAAATGAACTGTAAATGTAAAATATACACCAAATTTTGAAGAATAGTATAAAGAAAGCAAAACACCTAATAATTTTTATGTTGATTGCATAGTAAAATTGTACTAATTGCAATATACTGGTATAACAAAATACATAATTAATGTTAATTTCACCTGTTTCTTTTGGCTTTTTAAAATGCGGCTACAGTAGAATATAAAATCATATATGCAGCTTGAATTTGTGATTTGTATCATATTTCTATTGGACAATAACACTATCTCTCCAAAAATAAAGTTTACATACACACATAGACATAATATTAAAAGTGTCAAAAAGACTCTGAAGTTAGATAGACAGGCAGTCATGAACTAAAAACCAGCTTTGCTTTTACTTAACTTCTCTGAGTCTTAGTTTCCTTTGCCAGTAAACGGGGATATGATCCCCTATGAGATTATAGTGGAAATTAAAGGAGATAAATGCATATAAGATACTTCGTACATAAACGTATACCATATAATGGTACAGTGCTGGATTTGTTTCCAGAGGAAATAGTGTATAAAGCTACTATTAAACCATGAGCCCTACCACCAAGCAAGCAGTAAGACAGTGTAGTTTTTCTGCATGTTTGTGCAGCCTGTGCTACCTATGACAAAAAAAAAAAAAGTAAAAACATCCTATAAAGAAACAAACTTTGCACAGAAAAACACAAACTGGAGTCAAATGAAGAAATGAATAATTTAATTTTCAGTGCAGTGCTGGGGGTGTTCCAACTAAGACACCATATCTCTATATGTAAACAGTCCAATATATTCAATAGGTGCAAAATTGCTCAGTAGTGAAAATTTTAGTAGAGATAGGAAAGGGAAAGGGGGAAATCAATGGAAAGCTGTGGAGCTTGTACCAACAAGGTCCAGATGTGACAGGTGATCAAGATATGAAGGAGAAGCCTGAACTGACCTCACCTCTAGCCAAAGTCAATTTGAAAATGTGAGGAACAACTCTATCCCGTTAATGTGAGATTAAGAGGAGAACACATTAGCTGGCCACATAGCTTTGGGAGCATTTTTCCCCAAAAAGAGAAATTCAAAGAAAAGATGGAGAAACCAGAAAACCTGTTCAATAAAGATGAAGTGCTATATGTCAGGAAAATGTCTTTGTTAACATATAATTTCAAGGAGAAAAAGTGAAATCAGATTTAAGTTGCCCAAGGACAGTCTGTCTTTCCTATTCCAGGTCAATATGGTAGGTTTTCAAATTAAGCTGGACTTTACTATCTGCCAAAGCATAGGACATCAAAGAGAATAATAAGAACCTCTTGAAAATAAAAATCATGTGTAATGTAGTGTAGCATTTATTTTAGTGGCTGAATTTATTTTAATGGCTTTAGAAATGATTTTAGTTCTGTATTAACAAAAAACATTAAGAGTCACTTATATGTTTCAGCTACACTTTACTGCATTTTATATGGGAGATTTTGTTATAATACTGGTGAATTTGTGGATACAAGAAGACCTTCTGGGCATATTCCTCATGAATGTCACAAGTTTACCATATCAAAGCATATTAAATATGGAAACATTTCTTAGTAAGCTGAGGTTCACAAGACAAAGCAACTTAGAGATCATAATGATAGTTATACAATCAGGAAACCTTGATTAGTCAATTCACTTTTCATTCCTTCATTCAACCTACTAACATTTATTGAACATCTATGTAACAGGTACTGAGAATACAGTGTTGAACGAGACAGACAACATTCCATACATAATAGTGTTTTGGGGGGACCCAGTAAATAAGTAATATCACATAAATACGTGCAGTAGTGAAAATAAAATGGAACAATGTGGTAGAGAATGACGGGAAAGCTACTGTAGACAGGAAGGTCAAGTCTGAGGACATGGCATTTAAAATGATATTTGCATACTAAGAAGCAGTCAGCCATATGACTATATTCAAGAAGTACATTCTAGTTGAAAGGCCCTAAAGCAAAGTTAAAGAACACAAAAATTAGTGTGGTGAATGCGTCAGGAGGCAGGGAAGGAGCAGGAGATGTGGAGTGGGACTTTATTCCGGGTATACTTGGGTAAGATGGTGGTGGTGGTGGTGGTGGTGGCAGCATAATTTGAGGTTTTCCCAAGTCCCCACATAAAAACAGAGCAACTAGGTGGTCAGAACCCTAAGGACAACACATACATCAAACCAGGAGATGATGTATCTCACAAACTCCAAACTATAAGCAAGTGAGGACAAGCTATCAAGAAGAGCAATATCAGTGTTTGTGCAAGAGAAAGCAGAGAGAAGCCAACAGGCATCTGATGGATGTGAGAACAGGAGAACCTCCAAATAGTCAGCAGGTGTTCACTAGAGAGTGCCACATGCCAGTTTGGTAACAGTGGTTGAAAATACCCAAGTCAAAGCCAGTGAAGGCCATGGGCTCACAGCAAGGCCCAAGGGGCCATGTCTGTAGCAGTCTTGCCCTTGTGAATTCTTGAATCTGACCAGGCGGGCTCCCTTTCAGGACAGGACCCCATACTGAGAAGAAACTGCTTGGAGTGGAATCAAAATTAATCAGGACAGGAACAGCAGCAATGGAGGAAAGAGAAAATCCAGATGAAAGGAAAGGCATACTTTCCAAAGCAGCATCCCACAATGTCTCCCATGTACTGTTTACAGTGTCATCTTGAAACCCCTCCCATTGAGTGATGAGGTCTATATCCTCTTCCTTTGAATCTGGGCCGAATTTTGGGACTTGATCAACAGAGGATGGCAAAAGTGTCTTTATGTGACTTTCAAGGCCAGATCATGAAATGCCATGCACTGCCACTTTGCTCTTTTGGAATGCTCTGTCTTGGAACCCAGCTGTCATACTGTGAGAAAGCCCAAACTAGTCCATGCAGAGAAGCCACATATAGGTATTCTAGCTCAACTAGAATACAGTGTGGAGCTGGCAAACTGTCTGCTGTGCTCCATCTGAATCCCTAACCCATAAAAGCCAAGAGCACGATAAAATGATTATTGTTCACCACTGAGTTCTAGGGAAGTTTGTTACCCAGCGATACCATAGTTTTAATTAAAATATTCTGTCTCGTGGTAACATTTATAAGGTATATTTACTTTAAAAGTTGTCTTAATTTTTGGTAAATTATAAAACAAACTCAATGCCAGTGGAAGAGTTCCCCTTTCAAAAGAGTAGCTTAATTGATTGGGGTAGCACAATCAATTTTCCTTGGCTTTGAATGGCATCTCTTGCTAGCAAATGCTTCAAAAACTATGCCAGGGGAAGTCTGTTTTTTGTTTATCCAAATGAAGCAGCCAAAGCTATTTAGGTGTCTGTCCTTTTAAAAATAACTTATTTGCAGTTGGCAGAAACTGATTACGTAGAATGACCACATAACTTATCATCCAAACTGGAAAAAATCATTAAAACAGCTTTATTGAGATATAGTTCATATATCAAAAAATTTACCCAAGGAAAGTGTACACAATGTTTTCTTATTACACTCATAGAGTTCTGCAAACATCTCCACAATCTAATTTTAGAAGTTTTTTCATCTCCCTCTACCCTAGGACAAATTGAAAATGAAAGGAGCACTAATCATAATTATGCAAGAACAACAGGTATGAATTTGGTATATCCAGAGTCTGTCCAAGGCAAACTAAAGCAAAGCATCACTGAGGTAGAAGACACAGGTATTGGAGAGAAAGCTGTATAACTTAATTCAAAACAGGAGGCTGCATGAAGAAGGTTTTAAAACAGATAATCAGAAATGAAACTCCATTTCCTTCTTAGGGTAGGGGAAAGGTGTATAAATTGGTATAGCCATTTTTGAAAACTATTTGGCAATACCTATTAAAGCTGAACATATGCATGTACTATACGACCCAGCAATTCCACTCCAAAATATACCAATGGAAATGACTACTAACCATATGATGATTTCATTTATATAAACTTCAAAAACACACAAAAGTAATCTATAACATTACATTCCAGATCAGGATGGTGGTTAACCTTGGATAGGAATTAGTGACTAGAAGGAGAGGCATAAGGGGAATTTTGAGGTGCTGGCTAATGTTCTACTTCTTGATCTGGATGCTGGTGCATGGTTATGTTCACTTCCTAAAAATTAAGTTGTACACTTAGAATCTGTGTACTTTTTATATGAATGTTAGACTTCAATAAAAATCCTACATAGAAATGAACAGGTTTGTGTTTGATAAAGAGATATTAGGAATTTGGATTGAGGGATTTTCAAGCCCTCCCCATTAACAGAAAGCTATCTTAAAGAAAGCAATTAAGAGCAGTTAGTGTTCACACAGTAGCAAGTGGTTGTTAATTTTCTTCTTAACACCTTTCTCTGGAACTGGAGGCAATGAAGTTCCTGGGGAAACAGAAGTGGTGAAAAACAAAAGGTCTTTCCCTGACATAAAGGAATGTTTAAGTAAAGACTGAAATAATTAACTACCAATTAGAAATGGAGGAGGCTTTTTGTTTTAGTTAGCGTTTTTAAATGTTTCTGCTAACCAGAATAGTATTTTAGAGTTGGAAGCAATTTTCAAGATCATGCAATCAATTTCTTTCACTTCTAGTTATGGAAACTAAGATTCAGAGAACGGATATGATAGCCCCAAATTGCATAGCTAGTTAGTGACAAAGCTGGGATCAGAACCCAGTACTCTTGACTCATGAACGACTTTTCCTATTTATAATGGTAATTAGTCTTACTGCTTGCTATGTAACAATCTCTGCCATAAGTTTTCCTATTGCTCTCATCTCCACAAGAGATGATAGATAGGTATAACACTTATCCCCATTTTACAGAGGGGAAAACTGTAGATGCTTCGAGAAGTTAATATACTTTGACAAAGTTAAAAATCAGTTAAGTAGAGATGCCAGGATTCTGATCCCTTCTCACTGTGGAGTCTGAGATTTTAACCAAGGGGCAATACTGCTTCTTTGAAATAATGGTACATTGCTATATTTCTCAGTTGAAGGACAAATGAGTAAAGGTACCTTTTTGGGGGTGGGGGGCAGATACTCTGTCACCCAGGCTGGAGTGCAGTGGCACAATCTTGGCCCGCTGCAACCTCTGCCTCCCCGGTTCAACCAATTCTTACGCCTCAGCTACCTGAGTAGCTAGGATTACAGGCATGATTACCACACTTGGCTACTTTTTGTACTGATTTAGTAGAGACACATGTTTTGCCACGTTGGCCAGGCTAGTCTTGAACTCCTGGCCTCATGTGATTGGCCCACCTCAGCCTCCCAAGTGTTTGGATTGCAGGCGTGAGCCACCATGCCTGGCCACATTGTTTCTTGATTATTGTCACGGAAAAATAAAAAGTGCATAGCTTGTTTCTGTTTTAGTCCAGTTCTCATTTATTCACATCTGAGAAAAATACATCCATTGGACGATGGCCAACCAGTGGCACCCGCGTTTTCCTCTTGGCAGCAACTTATAAGTGAGGTGGCTGTGCTTAGAGGTCTAGGAGTTAATTAACACTCAGAGCGATGACCTTGCAAACATGACATGCTTTAATGATACATCTTTATTTTCTGGGCAATGTTCTTAACAACATTCAATAAGCAGGGTTAAAAATTCATGGCCAACACATCAATTTTACAGTTTTCTTAAGTATCCATGGATATTTAAGATAAGGAATTCTAAATAGAGTCTAGGTAACCACTTATACCTTAAAGTGCTAAAAAAAAAAAAAAAACTGCTAGTATTTTTTCAATACTATTTAAAGTATTGAACTCAGGTTTGAGATCAATACAAATATTTTTTAAAATTCAGATAAGAAATTATATTTGGCAAAAGATAGTTTGCATTAAGATTTGATTTTCCTCACATTCTTTCTAAATATCTAACCTGTAGTAGAACTGAGATATTTAAGAAGTGCAGGCTCATTCATTATGCATTGCAAAGTACATTTCCTTTCGACTCATTTATGTTGTAAGACTACCAAGGTTAACAGAAGAACAAAAATGGTATTTACTTTCCATATAATTGTCATAATTTCAAACTTATATAATTAAGAACACAGGGACAGCAGGGAAAATGGAAAGAGAAGGCCTCTAATTTAAGCCAATATTTTGTCTAATTTTTTTAAGTTGTAAGTAGATAACTATGTTACATGAAAAGTAAAATAGGAGGATTGAGCATAAATGATCACTTTATCCAGCTCTACCCCAAGGATGATAAATATGTGGCCTACTTTCACTCACAGCAGACATCACTAATTGATAGGGCCTGCTTTCCCACCAAACACAGATTCCTCTGACCTTCACTATCTTTCCCAATAGTAACATTGATTATCTATTATTTGCACAGCACTGTACTAACCTCTTCACATGCATCATTTCATTTTTATAACGTCACGATATCCTAATGAGGTACGTAATATTATATTGTCTTTTAGAGATGTGGACACTGAGAATCAGGGGTTAGCTTAACAGTTGGCAGGGGCTGAGCTGGCACTGAAAGCCAGACTCATTTTAATCCAATGTCCATGCTCATAATGACTATCCTCTACAGCCAGCTTCCACCAGTTGACTGCAGTTAGCACATAATCTATTTGCTATCCTAATTCTTATGTATACATTCCTTCTATAGCATCACTAACCATGGTCATAGGAAAGATGTTACTGTTTTCAGGAAAATAAAATCTTTCTGAAAAACTACTCCCTGGTCTTAGCTTTGTTTTTAAGAGTCACACAGAGCATATTCATGGGTTATGCAAGTTAGCACTATTGTACCTCCAACCTCCTCTCTGTTATTTTTCTGTGAAGTCTTGTCTTGACCAGAATAGGCACCTTCTGTTCTTTCAGTCAAGCCATATGCACCTTTCATATGTCTAGTCATTCTTCTCTGGCAGTGCTTCAGTTTGTCCACATCTCCCTGAAGCAAATAACACATTGCCCATGAGGTCTGAGCAGCCCAGAGTATAGTAGGACTACCACTACCTTCCATGTTCTGGCTGTCTTTCTTATCACATCTGAAAGCTTATTTTAAAATGAGTTTCATACTCTACTGACTTGTACTGAATAATATTTTACTAGATCAGCATAGGCCTTGAACTCCAAATAAAAAAGGTGGATATAAGAAGAGGAAAGTAGGAAAAAGTCAAGAGCTAGTTGAAGAAAAAAGGTTGAGGGCCAGGCACGGTGGCTCATGCCTGTAATCCCAGCACTTTGGGAGGCCGAGGTGGGCAGATTGCTTGAGCTCAGGAGTTCAAGACTGGCCTGGGCAAAACATGGTGAAACCCTGACTCTTCCAAGAATTTAAAAAAAAAAAAAAAAAGTTAGCTGGGCATGGTGGCACGTTCCTATAGTCCCAGTTGCTCACGAGGCTGACGGGGGAGGATGACTTCAGCCTGGAGGGTGGAGGCTGTGGTGAGCTGTGATTGTGCCACTGCACTCCAGCCTTGGCAACACAGCAAGACCCTGCCTCAAAAAGAAAAAGGTTGAGGAGATGGAAATATTTCTGGTGGGAGAGGCTGCAAGTTCCCCATATCAAAATGTGACCTTTTATTTAAGTGGAATATACTTAGTCAAATGTACTAAAGTGACCCAACCCAAAATTCTCTCTTACTCTGCCTGAAATTCCATCATTTAGAGATTCATTTGGGTTAATAAGCAAAAACAAAAACAAAAGCCAAACAAAACAAAAACTTCGTTAATACTAACCTGGATTATCAGATAATCACATACTTAACTGACTTGTAAAACAAAAGCAGGACTGGGCATGGTGGCTCACACCTATAATCTCAGCACTTTGGGAGGCTGAGGTAGGAGGATTGCTTGAGGCCAGGAGTTTGAGACCAGCCTGGGCAAAACAGAAAGACTTTAACTCTACAAAAAAATTTAAAAATTAGCCGGGCATGGAGGTATGCACCAATAGTCCCAGCTACTCAGGAGGCTGAGGTGGGAGGATTGCTCAAGCCCAGGAGATGGAGGTTACAGTGAGATATGACTGCACCACTGCACTCTAGCCTGGGTGACAAAGCAAGACCCTGTCACACAAAAAAATAAAAATAAAGCAATTTGGTTTAACAAATGACACTAAGTTTTTGTATTGAAATTATAGCTTTTTGAATGGAATAAGGGTTAAGGAGGAGGAGAAGACGACTAGGAATTTGGAGTTGGGGGGTAGAAAACCAAAACCCATTCTGGTAGATGGATATGACAACCACATTTTGCAAAATAAAAATCAATACACATGGTCGGATAGAGGAAAGAGGAATTTGGATTGGCATAGCGGCCACACACATGAGATGTATGGAGGCCATAGAACTTTGTTGGTGGACAGACCTGGAGGGAATAGCACTGTGTCTTACGGCAACCTGCAAGACAGCAGCAGGGCTGGGGACAGCTTCAGGAGGCAACTTCACCTTCATGTCCATTCAACCTGAGACTAGTTAGGCTGTTGCTTTCTCTTCCTCCCCAACCCAAATCATTTATCTCTGGTTTCATCCTCAGACACTGACTATGTTCTGCTTTTCCCAGCAGCCCCCAGTGCTTTACCCAATATCTACTGGTGAGCACTCAAGGGTGAATGTTGGTGGAACACCAAATACTCTGCCTGGGAGGTGCTGCAGCTGGAAGGAGGATGAGAGCCTCCTTGGTCTATTGGCTGTCCAGACATACTGACTCCCAAGGGTTCTCACAGGACTAGGAAGCAGAGAAGCCAACAGTCATTATTGAGAGAAGGAGCCTTGAGCAACACCCCGTTTATATGGAACCGCAGAGTAGAAAACAGCACTAAGGCTTAACAAATGATCTTTGCTTTTGCCATTGACCTAATACAGTATAATTTAGTCTTAAGAACTATGTAACAATTCTATTTTGTCTCTGAAAAAGAGCCGCAGCTGACCCTCAGATCTAATCCTTTCGATACCTGAAAGTGGGGGTGCAGAGTGGGCTCTAAAGAGGAAGAAGAAATCTAAAGCAAAACAATAAGCCAGCTGCTATAAAGCTGTGACTACAGCTTATGAGGTTTAATTTTACACACGAGCAACCTTGGATACCTAGTATTTGACCCCTAAATGGCCCCAGCTGAGCCCAATTACTATCTGTGCACACACACCTGTGTTTTCTGTAAGTCAACACAGTAATAAGGCTTTGTTTTCATTCTAAAGCTCCAGACAGATGAACTGAATTCAGTGCTGGGGATGTGCTCTACTAACAATTAAAGGTTACACAGAAAGTTTAGGACATTTTGTTTCCAGAAGACACATTCATATTGCAAAACTGTGGCTTAGCTTTTGCTATTGATTTTAAACATTATTTAGCACACATTCTTTTATTGAGAAGAATAATTCTCTTCCCATTTCTGCCACCAAAAAAAGATATGTTATCCTGTACATCTTTAAGTCCACCAGTGCTATGATCTGAATTGTCTGTGTCTTCCACCATGTCCCCTCCCCTGCAAATTCATATGCTGAAATCCTAAACCCTGAGGTGTTGATGGTATTAAGAAGTGAAGCCTCGGAGAGGTGATTAGATCATGAGGGCAGGGCAGAGCTTCACAGATGGAATCACTGCCCTTATAAAAGAGATCCCAGAGAGTTGCCTTGTTCCTTCTGCCATGTAAGGACACAGCTAGAAGGCATCATCTATGAGCAACTGACCCTTACCCAACACTGAATCTACCTGTGCCTTGATCTTGGAATTTCCAAGTTCCAGAACTATGAGAAATACATTTCTGTTGTCTATAAGGTACCCAGTCTACAGTATTTTGTTACAGCAGCCTGAATGAACTAAGATACCCCCAAAAGTAAACTGCATGAGTTAGAACAGGTAGGGACTTAAAGCGTGACCGACGGGTGCTGTGGGCCGAAGGGATCTGCCTACCATCAGCCAAGGGGCCTTATTGAGGTCACAGCACCTCAAGGTTTCTTTCCTCCACTCTGAGTTCATATGATTTACATGTCGGCTTCTGTCACTTTCCCCGGGTTCCAGGGGTGGGCAAGTGACCCAGGATTGGTCAACTGGAGTATTTCACACACCCCTGCCATAGGGGTAGTCAGGGAGCACAAGACAGATTGATAGAATCCATTCAAAACTATTTAGAAAGCAAAGTTGAGTGCCAATGCAGAACAGAACAGAACTCTGCTGCACCTACTGTCAGGACAACACTGAGACTTTTTTCTTAAATACAAAACATACAAAAATAAATTACTTTTTTTTAGCTAAAGCCAGTTTGAGCTGAACTTCTGTAGCTTTCCCTTAAAAAGTCTGGACACGGTAGAGCTCAGTCTGCTGGAATTTTATTTTTCAGTTTACAATGGTTGAAAAATAATATTAACATGAATAAGATAGGTAGTATTCAGATGGCCCAAATGATTGAGACCTCCTAGTATCCTCCTAGTATTGCATACTAGGGAGATGTAATCCCTTCCTCTTGAGTATAGGCTGGATCTAGTGACTCTCTTCTAATAAACAGAAGGCTACAGTGATGAGATGTCACTTCTGAGATTAAAAAAAAAAAAAAAAACTGTGGTTTTTGTCTTGCACACCCTTTCTTGCTCTCTCTGGCACACCTGCTCTAATAGTGACCAGTTGTCTTGTTTGAGCTGCTCAATGGAGAGGGGTATTTGTGGGGAGAAAAAACCCCCCACAAAACTGGTATCTCCATACAATAGCCATCTAGAACTTGAGACCTGCCTGCAGCTATGTTGGTGTACTTAGACGGGATCCCACCCCATTCCAGCCGAGAGATGATTGTACCCCAGCCTACTTTGGTCACAGCTTTCTGAGAGACCATGAACCTGAGGATCCAGCTAAGCTGCACCAATATTCCCGATCCACAGAAACTATGAGAGAAGAAATGTTTGTTTTTTTAAGCTGCCAAATTTGGGGGCAATTTGTCATGCAGCAATAGATAATAGATAACTGATAGAAAGGAATTAAATAGATTAACAATAAAATACTCATCCTTTGCCTTTTTGTTACGTTTTCCAAGACAACTCTCAATTACTCTATTTTTAGAACTTTAAAATGCAATTTCAATATATTCAAGGTACCGCATAATTCTATTATGTTGACAAAATATGGTATTTGAGTAGTAAAATTCTTTACAAAAAGGCTCACACTTGAAATTCCATTCTAGTTTACATGAATCTGTTTTACAAATACACACTGAGAACCTGCTATGTTCCAGGCACAGGAGAATTAAGTCGGATGGGCAGCTTGTTTCAAAGAGCTCTAAGTCCATTTAGGAGAGGAGAAAATCCCATAAGATTTGGAAATAAGTGAATCAGGAGGAGTGCCACTACTCACTAGTTGTGTGACACTGGATAAGCGATTTAAATTTTCAGTGCTTTTGCTTTCTCATCTATAAAATGAGGAATAACAGTAACAATAGCTGATTTATGAACTTATAAGATGGCTAGAAAGACCAAAAAGGACAATGTATGTTATAGCATTGTAAAATTTTTAAATAATATAAAATCATAATTATTGCAATGGTTATTACCAAAACTATAATACACAAGCTTTACTATAGAAATAGATAAGAATGGTCCATAATTAATTTGCTGTTTACCGGCATGCAAAAATTTTTTCCATTAACTATTTAAACATGTCCTTAAATTTGAAATTTGTATTCTAAACATAGTTGTTTTGATCACTCTTTTCAAAACCATGCAATCTGAATTACTTCTCCCTTGAATATAAAACTCATACTTTCATCTTAATTTATTCTCTGTGAAAAGATAGTTACAGTGATTGTTTACAGAAAAACTGAGTGAAAAATACAAGGAACATGCAAATTCTAATCATTTTGATTAGACCAATTAATAACTTTTATAAGCAGAAAAGTTCCTATCTTACAAAAAAGAGAAAAAATGTTATTTGATGTTAAATGTAAAGTGTTTAGAGCTACCATTTAGAATCCATTAAACGTTCTCATTACTTCTATTGCCTTCTCCACTAAACTTTCTTTAATATAATTTGTGATTCATTAGATCAACATTTTGAGGTCACTGAAAAACACTTTATTTTCAATATGCCACTGGACTTAAATTCATCATTCTAGTCCAAACAGCAGATCCCTTAATAAAAATGCACAGGCAAGAATAATTGATTTCATTTTAGGGAAAAGATATCAACAATAAACTGCTTTGGACTGCACAATCAATGGTTATTGAATTCTGGACTCCAAGCTAATATTTCCAGCTACATAGGTCCTTCGGACTCAAGTTGCCCACTTTGCTTTTAATAAACAAGGTCAGAATCATGAATTTAAGTACTGTGACATGAACGGAATACTTTATCTCAAAAAATTTTAGCCTTGAGGCATTGTAAACTGCCAAGTATCTTTCCAGTAGGCCTAAATATTAATATATACTTTAAAGTTGGAGATAGATCTGTCCCTTGAAATCCACTATTCTAGTTATCTACAGTTTGGTGTGAAATAAAATAAAATTAAACATTTATTAAGCTCTAACTATGGACTACCCCGGGTGTAGAGGGAATACAAAGATGAAGTATAAAGTAGATGAAGTAGATAAAATATAATAGAAAATTTAGATAATGTAAGGAATGAGAAATGAACTCAAGGTTCCTAGTTTTTAGAGGACAGTGCCTTTATAGCTAAAAGAGAGAAGAAAGGTAGAGGGAACATTTTGGGTAGGAGAGCTAAGGTATTGAGTTCAGTTTAGGAAAAGTTGAAATCTCTGGTAATGGACCACCCAGATGACAGTTGGCAACATAAATCCAGAGCTCATTTGTGACATCTAAATTACAAAAAGAGGGAGGCAGAGATTGCCCAGGAAGAATTCAAAGAGTGAGAAGGGAGAAGGGCCAGTGCTGTACCCCACAGTCAAGGGGAAAGAGCGGGAGGAAGGAGAAGATATCAAAGAGAGGCTGGAGGACTGGAAAGAAGATGGGTCATAGAAGCCAAGACAGGAAAGACTCAAAGACCAAAATGATGACTGGTACAGTTGCTACAGGAAGCTCAACGAAATTAAGAAAGTCTCAAAGACCACCAAATTTGGAATAAGGAGATCACTGGTGATCTCTGATGAATCCTTTTCAGTAGAATGGCAGGTGCAGAATCCAGAGGGCCACAAGGCATCACTCAATCACTCTAAGTGAACCAGGCATCTGCTTTGTGTTTTGGGGACAGGAAAGTGCATGCTGCATAGTGGAAGTTTTCGTAAAAGATATTTAGAAGGTGGAAGAAGCAGAGTCAAGTAAACTAAGAAGTAGCCCCTATCTTTAGTTGACAGTATGTTTCAGGATGGGAGGAGCAGGCTGGGACTTCAGAAGAGAGATGCGATTTGGGAATGATTGCTTAGGGAAAGGGAAAGGGAAAGAGAGTGGCTGGAGATAAAGACAAAAGATTGATGACTAGTGTTGAGAACCCAGCTGAGGCTGGAACTCATAAATCTGTAATGTAGCCAACCACTATGGTTATACAGTTTTTTTCTTCCAGTAATGTCAGTAGCAGGAGTGAAGACCACAGATGGTTTGATGGAGCTAAGGTTCAGCATTGGCAGGGCTGTTAGGATGAAATCTCGAGAAGAAACAAATACTTGAGGGGCCTGGTGATTTATCAGGGAACTGAATACCTAATCGAAGAATAACTCAACAATACTCCTTTTTGATATTCATAATATTAGATATGTATAATTTCAGTAGCTTTAGGGGTACAAGTGGTTTTTAGTTACACAGATGAGTTGTATACTGGTGCTGAGATTTTACTGCACCTGTCACCCGAATAGTGTACATTGTACCCAATATGTAGCTTTTTAACCCTCATCCCCCTTACCCTCCCCTCTTCTGAGCCTCCAGTGTCCATTAATACCACTCTGTATGTCTTTGCTTAGCTTCCACTTAAAAATGTGAACACGCAGCATTTGATTTTCCATTCCTGAGTTAGAGAAGTCAACAACATTCTCACATGTGGGGATGACTGGTAGGGGATTGAAGTGCCTGGAAAGTTTAACATTCCAGTTTCCTCATGAGAAAGAGGTGGGAAAATGAGATTTTATGAAACTTTTGAGGAAAAAAATAGATACAAAAGTAGAGAAGAACCTGATAAATGTAAGAGCTACCAAATACCTTAACAAAGCAAAAGAACTGATTTGAAACTCTTAGAAATGATACACTGTACTATGACTTTTCTCTACAAAGCTTAATATTTGCACTTGTACATAACATCAAATAGCTCCAAATCATATCAGACCATTTCTTTCTTTTTTCTTTTTTGCAGTGCAGTAGCATGATCATGGCTCACTATAGCCTTGACCTACTGGGCCCAAGTGATCCCTCTGCCTCAGTGTCCCTACCCCCTTCTCCCAAGTAGCTGGGATTACAGGCACGCACCACTGTGACTGGCTGATGTTAAATTTTTTTGAGAAGCTGGGCATGGTGGCTCAGACCTGTAACCCAGCACTTTGAGAGGCCAAGGGGCGAGCTTGAGCTCAGGAGTTCAAGAACAGCCTGGGCAATATGACAAAACCCCATATCGACAAAATAAAATAATTTAAAAAGTCAATTTTTTATAGAGACAGGGTCTCCTTATGTTGCCCAAGCTATATGGGACTATCTCTGAGGTTTGCTATTACAACTCAAACCAAGAGATCTCTGTCTCATTGAAATGAAATATTGCAAGTTCTGATTGAGGAACACTCAATTTTATGAAGTAAAAACTAAAAAATAAAAAACCAAACCTTTCAAATGAAAAGAACACATAGCTAATTGTCTGAGACAATTACAACACTCCAAGTAGAACACTTTAACAAAGCCAAGTTCAAACTAGATAACATAAATTACACAACCTGACACTAAGAGTTCCCTGACCATTGCTGCCAATAATCCAAATAATATTCACTAAAAACGCATGTGTTTTATAGTGAATAATTTCACTCTATTTGAAAAATATTTCCTATCAGTAAATTTGATATGTGGGTATTTACTTTATTCATGGAAGAGGAGAATATGATTCATGTGTGACTTAGTAATAAAAATATAAATAAATAAAACTAGTTCCGATATAGCCTTCCAATTCTCATGAATTCTAGGATTTATTTGGAATCCCTCAGAGAACTCTCTGCTCTTATGAAAGTTTTATACCCACATTCATATTTTTGTTTATATAGATGCATTGCTTTTGGACTGTTTAGCTTTTCATAATTTGAGTTCTAGGTATTACAGACACAAAATGCATTCATATTCAAATATTCTGATGGCTGGATGTGACACAGGACAATGTCACAGCCCTCCTGCTCTTGTTCTACGTCGCTGAGGGATTATACACAAACCTGAGTCAAGGTCCCAACTCCGAAGTAGATCTGTTTGCTTACCTTGGTGATAAGTTTTCTTCCAGTCCAAGTATGCTGTGAATCACATACATCAGTCGCTAATTTCAGATTCAGTGGGAAAAAAACAATAACAACAAAGTCACACTAGAGTGTAAGGTAAATTCTCCTATTCAAAGTACAACTGAATACAAAATAATTGAATGAACGTACTGAGAAGTTACAAAAATGGTTAGTCACAACAGCATGTTGCATTTGCTGCTTTTTCTCCTTTTGGAGACATAGAATTATATCCAGGCTGACTCATGAGTTTATCAATCCATCATGAGGATTGAGGCTGCCATCACGAAGGCACAGTTGACCAGCAACATGGGGAAGGATGGCACTCAGCACTGCAGTTGGGAGCTGGGACACTCCTGCCATGGCTCTCAGCACATAGTACTGCTTAATGCATATTTGCTGATAATAGCTAACATACCGACAATTGTGTAACATTTGGAAAATTAATTAAGCTCATTTGGCTCAAGTTTTGTCTGGAAAATAAAGATAATAGTATTAATCTCATGGAGTTGTATGGATTAAATGAGCTAATGCACATAAATTAGTAAGCACAGGGCCTAGCATGCACTGATCTCAGGAGATCAAGCATAATAAACTTCGTAGCAAGTGTGTGTTGAAAAGGAAAAGGTAGGTCTATAAGAATCTTATAAAGTATAACCACTGCTTTCCCTTCTATTTTCCTTGCATTTGGATTTTCAAAACATTTGCTGCAAGAGCTGTGTTTTCCTATGCTACACAGAATAGTAGATGGAGAGGAATAGTATCAGAATCATGGATATGGCAAACTAAGATTCTTACAGCCACAGTATGGTTTTCTAAACTTCCTAATCATTTCAAACACATGAATAGTGAGTACAAAGTAATGAGATAGGTTTCTGTGGGTGACTTATGGGAATCAGTCTTCCTCACAGGTTTTTAAGACAGAAACATCTATAGATGGCCCAGGCACTGTCCTAGATGCTGGAATACAAAGATGAGGATATGGCACTCACAAAAGGACACGGTATGTAAGTAATCACAACACAATGGAGTAAGTGGGGTGCCAGTCACATACACAGAGGCTCCAGGGCTAACCCTTGGGAGAGTGAGCAGGGCTGTGGGAAACTTCACACATGAAGGCAGTGTTTGAAGCAATGGGAGGTATGCGGGAGGATACGATTAAAAATACACCAAGTTCAGAGACTTAAATACTTACGTTACTTCTATTCTGAGCTGTGTAATCTTGAGTTAGATATTTTCTCTCTTTAAGCCTTAAACAATTACTGAGCAAATTACTCTGTTGTTAGAGATACTAAACTTATGCAAAATCAGAGGGCTGGATTGGAAGATCCCAACAGTTCTTAGCTTTACAATTCCTTTTATGCCTGATCATCTTCCAAATAGTGCTAAAAACACCATAACGCAAAAGATTTGCAATTTTTAAGAATAAAAGAGAGAGGTGTTTGTTCCTATAAATCATGAAAACTTGGCATTGGCAGATGAAACCAGCCGTAAATAACAGTTTTAAGGTGTTGGGGATTCCCCAATGGAAGACCACTGTAAATCCATAAAGTGGAAATTTGCAACCAACTGCTGAGTACCCGTACATCTCACCCTAAATTTTAACAGCTGTTCCCCTAAAAGTGATCACGATTATAAGCAGGGTGAAATGTACTCAGCAAAATTTTTCAAGGTATAATAAGTTCATATTCATGTCTTCAAAATACTTGCAGAACTTAATTTTTTTGCATGCAGATTACAGTTTACAAAAACAAGTATTAACCAGAGCTGTAATCATTTGTAAAACTTTCCACTACAGCTATTTGTTAACCTATATCCAATTTTTAGAATCAGCAAGGATGCCATTGTTGGCTTCACATTCCATATTGCTTACATTTGACATGTGCCTAGTTTTATCTCAAAAATGGGGCTTCACAAATCAAATGTTATTTTCTGCACCTGAAAATTCATGAACCACATACCACTGACAGCAGAAGCACAATGTGAAAACATAAGACCAGCTCAGCAGTAATCAAAAGCACCTGTTTTCACAAAATGTTTGCCACTGTTCTGAAACTACACATAAATTTTAAGTTTGTTGGCTAGACTGCATCCTGAAAAGCAGTTCAGATTAATTATCAGAAAACAGGTATTTCATCTTACATTAAATTTTTAAACATAAAAGACCAATCCTCTAAATCATATTTAACAAATAGTAAGTTATGTAGAAAATAACTTATTCCAACAAGCAATATACAATTCCCTATTTATCTACTGATAGTAACATAATCTACAATAGTAATATAAAGGGTCTAATTCTCCACAAAGCACAGAAGATGGTGATGCTGTGGGCTGTAACCTGAAAGACCCTGTACAACTTTGTGCACTTTCTGGAAATAATTTCTTTGACATATAATCTTTCCTTGGGCGTACAAAAGCCATTGAGAATCTTTATAATGGAGTGTACTTGAAAGACCAGGGAGAAGCATAAAATAATTTTGTTCTACAAAAAACAACAAACTATAAAGCAGTCATACATTTTAGTATCCTCTGATGACATGGTAAGTATACTTTTAGCTTAAGAATCATGCTCAGTGGATGTTTAGGATCCAAATACAGAGAAGATTATTGACAACTATTCTACAGACAGAGCAAACCATCTTCTCATATCCCCAAATCACCACCCCCACTTTACACAATGCCTAACTTTGCAACAGTATATTAACAGAAGACTCCTCTATGTAAATAGCAACAGCAGCCCTGTCTTTCTCAGCAAAATAGGTTTTCTCCAGCAACTATGCCCCCTTTGGCCACAGTCATCCTTTACCTGTTAATGAAATATTGCAAAAAGACTTCATGATTAGGCCTGGTTTTAAATCTACATTTTTCCTAGGAAAAAATGGATTCTGAATTTAAAACAAAAACAAAAACAAAAACTGGTTTAACAAATGAACGTCAAGGAAACAAGCCAACCAGAAGATGGAAGGGAAGTACTGTATTAGAATGAATACACTTTTATCTCTGGAGGCTTTATGCCCCAGCCTCCTACTCAGATTACACAATGACTCTGTCTCTTCAATCAGGGGCATCCCAACATCCTGTTCTCCAAGAACGAACACTCTATCTCAAACGCTCACCCTTCTCACCACCTCCAGCACTCCATCCCAAAACTTCAATCTGGTTTTCTTCATTGCACTTGCCACTAGTTTTTCTGTTTTCTTTTTAGCTTGCTAACTCCAGTAGGGCAAGGGCCTCCTCTGTCTTCTGTACCACGGTATCTCCAGCATGGAGAATGACACTTGACATGTGCATCATCAAGTAATTGCTGAATGAATAAAAATGGTGGGATGCTTACCACAAATACAATCTTCTTGAAATAAAGATGGTAAGAAGAAAATTAAAGCATTATATCTTATTTACAATATTATTAATTATGAATAACTTATTTAATCACAATCTCATACTATTTTGGAGCCAGTTCAAATAATTTCTAAAACAGAGATCTTCAAAGGTTTGGTATATCAATTGAAATTCAACTCAGTTTCTACATATCTATAAACCTAGTTGCTGATGTTTAGTTTATATCTACAGATCCAAATAATTCAGTTCCACAGATGGATGTTTCAGAAAAGTTTTTTGGTTGTTTAAGCTTATTTAATAGTTAGTGAGATAGTGGGTAGAATTCCAACACTTCAAATTTTAAAAAGCAGATTAGAAGTTCTATTATATTCTAATATACCACTAGGCATGTTTCCATCTGGCATCATGGTGAATGATCTGGTGAAAGGTACATGGGGAAGTTGTGTGTTCCCCTCTAAAACAAGACTTAACTCTCTAAATGAAAAGTAAGGGCAAAGAATGTTAAATGCACTGCAGTTATGCTGCTAAGTGGAACGTCGTCTGTTTAAATTTGCCTACTAGCTATCCCCTTCTTCCAGCTGTTTGGGATGTATGCTGCTCTGGGGAGGCACAGCTCTACTGACTAGACCTGCCAGTGATTCCTCTCTCTTGGGTCTTCAGCACTCTCCACTGGGATTTAGTATCCCATTTTACAAACAGAAAACTGAAGAAGCATACTGACCCACATGATTCATCCAAAGTCACATAGTTTTTAGTCCCATTAAGAGAATTATATTTTGGGAGAATGGGAACTTTTATGGAAGGAATACAGTATCCATCTGTAGTATTTATTTCGATCAAATGAAAATAACTAAAGAATCATATTTTCCAAATAAGAGCTTACCAAGACTATCAAACTTGAAACTAGCTGATCTGAGTTCCAATCCGGGTTCTGGTCCTTTCTAATTCTCTAAACTAGAGACTTTAAGGACTGGAATTAGTGACTACAGTCCTGAGGGGAGCCTCTTGATCCTTCATGTCCATCTCCTTTGGATGTGTGCTCGATTCCCTCCCACTCCAGAATGGTTTCTCCATGAGCACAGTGCACTGGGTTGAATTTGCAAAGTCCCACAGGAGCATACTGATTGACTCAGCTCAGTTTATGAGCTCATTAACAGACAAATCACTAAAGACTAAAACGTGGTAATTTTCTATAATTGTAACCCAAATGATCACAGTTTTGATCAATCAATAATGACAGAACTGACGGAGAAACAGGAGTATTTTAAACATGAACACTGCTCTTCCAAGGGGAATGAAAAGAGTTTTAAGGCAGACAAATAGATGACCACTACATCATGCAAACAGAAAGCACTAGAATATGCTTTTTATTAAATAAATAGAAGCTTTGGTGATCTTGTGGAAATCAACAAAAAAGAAGAAAACAAGAAATAAAAATTACCACATGGATGTGGGCCCAATACAGAGCTCTTCTGAGTTTGTATAGTTAAAACAGAAATAGCATTGAAGGAATTACTCACCTCCACATGCCATATGTTACATCCGTGAAAGAGTAATGTGAATAAAAAGCAAGCATGAAATTTTATTGCACATTAAATAGTCTATGTTTATTTGGGTCAAGATATAGATTTTGAACACATATTGTATTTCTTAGAATAAGCCAGCAACTTAACATATAACTTACAATTTATTTAAAGGAGGCATAGGTTTATTCAGTAACTTGCCTTGTCTGGAAATGAACGTGTTCACATTGGAAGGATTTAAATGAAAGCTAGATGTCCATATAGCTGGGATATCGAAGAAGGACTTTCTATTTCAGATAGTATGCCTTTACCAACTGGACTCCAAAGTCCCTCCTAACCCTAATACTGTCTGAAATAATTATGCCAAATTAAGTCCCTTGAAAGAATATTCATGGATGAAGGTAGTTATATTTGCGAACCATAGAGCAAATAAGAAGTGATACAGAAAATCACCTCTGGTTTTTGAGCCACTGACAATCACGTAAATTAACATCATCTGTAAATATAATAGCATGTTAATTTGACTTGCAATATTTAATTAGGAGTTCGTTTTTGTTCAAGAGTTTAAGATAAGATAGCCTACTGTTCAAAAAAAAATAAAGCCACATATCAGGGAACTAAGCAGTTATATTTATATGTAGATGATCCTGGAGCTTAAATATCACCAGAAGGCTCATCAGTGAGCTAAAACAGAGTGGGGATAAGAGGTGAAGGACCAGACCCAATAAGGGAGTCTGGCTGCTATTCCCAGTTCCACGATGATCAGTGGGGACTCCGTAAGTCGATTAACTTGTTTATATATTAGTTATTTTGTCTAAAAAAATACTCAAGTTGACAAAGTAGATTCTAAGGTCCCTTTCAACTTTAATATTTCTTTATTCCATGTAGAAAAAAATATAGCTTGAGACAAGAAAGTTGGTAATACAAAATAACCAACAAATGGAACATGCTAGCCAATCAATTTTCAACAAGACAAATATACTATAGATGGAAAGCAATTCTTAGGGAAGAAAAATAAGCAGTATAGTCATAAAACAAGCAAGTTTGCCCTATTTCTTTATAATTGATGTTTCTTCTAATTCATCTGGGATTTCTTGAGTTAAACTAAATACAGCTAAGGCTTGAATCATCCGGGATTTCACATCCAAGACCTGTCAGTTTGATGATCCCACTATTTTTAACATAGAAATAAATGGCTTCTATGCTTGTAAGCACTAGAAAAGTAAGGACAGTCTATGAAATGTGCTTCCCTCTCTCCTTCCTTTTCCCCTCCCCATTTCCTTCCTCTTCCCTGTCATCCCCCACAGGCTGAGGAAGGCAACAATCCCTTTGATTATATGTTCAGCTCTTGCACATATTTCTGCACAAATCAGGCATCTTTCCAAAGTATATGTCAGAGTTCTCACTCTAGCCTTGTGGTACACTTATCAAGAAAGAAAGTCCTAATTAGATGTCAGTTTCCTGAAGCAGAGAGGGTGTGGTTACATGAATTTACCAAAGGGGGAAAACTCTAAAGAATAAATTACTTACCTAATCACCCACACCACAGCCTAAAAATTATCATTCTACAAACACCCACCAATATTGTTTTTTTTTCTAAGAAGAACAATGCATAGTGTTTTTCAATGACATGAAAGAAAGTGAAGCACCCTTTTAAAATGCAATTTGAATATCTAAGACACTTTAAAGCCTGAATTGCCTAACTAGGAATTGTAAATGCATACAATGCATCATAAAACAACTTAGCTAACAATGATTTCATACACACACATCACAATTACTGCTGAATATCTATTAAAATAGGCAAACAACAACAACAAAACAACAAATGAAATAATTTGTACATACAAATGACCCTTTTACTCAGAAGGTCTAAACCATATTCATGTTCCTCCCTTTCTCCAGTTTCCCTGAAATGACCTCAGTAAGAAAAGTTAATTGGTCACTAATGACTGCCTTGAGAGCTTTACCACACAGCTTTTCTTCAATCTAGGTGAGTCAGGAAGAAGATCAAGAACAGCAGTTATGGAGGAGCCCTACACCTAATTCCATACCATTACACGTGTGTATAAGATACTAGCACTGTACATGAGAGTGACTCACATACCTCTGTTCATAAGAGACAAATTTTTCCTTCTCAAGTAATTCAGCTGCATGGACAGCAAGAGGTCAGGATTGTTATGTATAAGAACAGTGTTAAGAGATTGCTTGTATAGTATACATTATCTGTCTTACAGCTTGAATATTATCCAGTGTGGTTAAATACACATGACAATAGAATCAGACCTTTTATTTTTCTATGACAGATGAATTAACATATGACCTGCCAGAGTCTATAAAAAGACATTACCATAACACAGTATTTTGTGAAAAACAAAAACACCAAACATAATGAAATGGAATGTTAGGGTCCTTTTCTAGCTGTTGACTACATTCAAGTTTATGACAGTTTTGTAATCAAAGCAAGTTTTTCTCAAGGAAAAATACCAAATGAATCATCTATGTGAGAATTTCAGAAAGTAAATGATGCTTCTTGGTGGATATGATTAAATAAAAAATGCAGTCTCAAATTTACAAACATCTTCATAATTTCAAAGGTTTATCAAAATTCTCCAACACTACTTAATATTAAGTGATAGATTATGACCCTAAAGTAACAGGAATTCTTCCTACTGAGCATTCCTGCCAGAAAGACAATTCCCTCAGGATATTTAGATGATTTCTTTTTGCCTTAAATACCAATGAAAATTCTCTAGTCAATACCTTTACCTGAATTGTTTTGGAAATCTAGCAAAGTTCAAAATGTATATAATATAGCTCTATAACTGGGAAAATCTTTAGAGACAAAGCCACCTTGTATTACATTTTAAAAGCCCAGAAATGTTTGGTGACTTACCCAAAGCATGCATCTGTCTTGTTTATTTCAACTCTAACTCTAGAATTATGAAGGACAGATGAGTGATGAAAGCAGTTTTTTAAAAAATCAAACATGACCATCTCATGTACATTGACATACATCAAGTCAATATAAAGTCAGAGGAGATTTAAAATCATTTTATCACCATTGTCACTGCTAAAACTGAGTTTTGATGGAATTTCAGAAAAGTCATCCATTATTAAAATAACTTCTCTTTCATAGCATCTGACCCTATGGACATTTTAATTCAGACTCTGGCATTTAATGAGATTATAACTGATGCTGTATTTAAGATGAAGGAAAGGGTGGTGAAACTCTGTATCAGAACCCACAGTAGAATAGACATTAATTAGGATAAAATTAAATATCAGAACTGGAAAATGTACTACAGGGAGGGCAAACTTGGAGAATTTTCTGGGAGGTTCTTTATAGCTCAATATTTCATTGTTACACATATAAAGTTCTTGTGGCAATCTGCTCCAAAGGAAAAACTGACAAGACAGAGAGTTAAGTTTCTTTCAAGAAACACTCTAAGAAGAAAAATAAGAATGACACTTCTGGTTCATCGATAGCACCATTAACTAAGATGTGAACATCATCAGCAAATTCCACCACGTTTTCAGCCTTAATGTAAATAGTTTTTCTAAGCCATCTAGAGAAACACATAGAGTATAAACTTTTAAATTATGACAAAAACTAATTAAAACAGATATGTTGTAGATGTAATTGAATTCAACCATATTACCCATTTGAGAGGACTGGTTTTAAGGTCAGTCTCCGCTCTTTAATGCTTTTCTACAGCACTAAGATGTAAGTGAATGTCTCCCCTACCCAATTCAGAGAAGCCCTGAAACCGAAGCCAAAAGATGCACTGAGAAGTCATTGTGTTATATGACTTATCTTCTTTAAAACCCCTGGCTATTTGACATTTGATGAAATGCCAAATCCCAAGTGCCTGAGTCCACTCTGACACATTCTGTTTATTATGTAGTAGTTTCAAGTTGGGGACTCAATTTGCAACTAACTCCACAATTTATATATTACATAATGGGTGTCTTTTGATAAATCACAGGAAAAACATGTCAGTTTTGTAGCTAAAGGAAATGACTTTTGCTATTTAACATCTTATCCATAGCATGGCCTTGACAAATGAGATAAAACGTGATTCTCTTTGAGTTATTTCATTTAATGTATAAAGACTACTTACTATCTTCATTATATCATTGTCCTAACTCTAGTTTGGGAATATTTCTTAGATACCTCCATAAATAGTTCTTCTTGTCAGGACATTTTATAAACTTACAGAGTAATTCTATTGTTTTTAAATTCTTACCAAAGCTAGCAGTATGCAGACATTTGAGAAATATTGTTCAGTTCTATTTCTACAAACATATATCACAGTACAAACCTGAGACGGTATGAATTTGACTCAGTATATATTGACTGCAAAAAATTTGTACAATGACTACCAGTCTAATTAAAAGTTCATAAGCTGCTTTTTTTTTCAGTTTCCAAGTTTTCAGAATTACACATGCAATCTGACAATATTTTTTGATGTGACATAAATTTTAGTTAAATTCTAGGATATATTATGGAAACAAAATTTAGGAAACAGAGTGTCACTCTGTTAGAACACATTATTCATGTACACACATTTAAAAGAGAAACATCTCTAAAACTCAGAGGTTACTCAGGTAAAAGCAATACAGCCACATTACTCAAGCAAATATCAAATAATTACAATTTTACATTCTTGTATTATCGCCACCACATGAATTTTCAACCCTCAGCCTTCATCAATCACAACAGAACTGCTAGCATTTAGAAGGAATTCTCATGGCTTTCAATACCACAGAAATTAAGATTTAAATTATTTATTAGTTAATGCTCAGAGGTTATAAGTGGGATGCATTCATGATCAGACATCAAAAGACCAGAACTAATTAGGATTGAAATACAAGTTTATAAAGATCCTTATTCAAGAAGACAAATAAACAATTTTTACCTTTTTAAAAATGTAGATCATATGTAACTGTCATCTTCCCCCATTTGGGGCACATCATAAACTCAGTGATCTCTGTGCATAGCTGCTTTCTCTCTGCACCCTTAGGCATTTCTGGGCCTTTTAAATCTAGTGGGACAAGTCTAAACCTTACCAGAAACTTAAAGCACTGACAGATAAAAGAAAAACGCTAGTTCTCTTCTATTTAAAAGCTAATTTACAAATGTCTCAATATAGACATATTACAGATACCACAGGTATCACTGCTTCTAGCTGACAGCAAATAAGAATGAACCTTATTTAATAACAAAATTGTAAACATGCATCAGAGAAAGGTACTTGAACTTCCTTGTACAAACAACATCTCAGATTAATCACAGATAACTGTCTAGAAGTCTGTATCAGGAGCATTAAGCATTAACATCAACTTGAACATGAACAATTATTTCTTCCAAATGAGCTAGCTTTCCCTATTCTGAAAGAAAAAGGAAAGCAACAACTACAACAGAGCATATTCTGGCCACCTACTATGTTGGCTTGCAACTTTTTTGAATGGCTTATTAAAATAACATAATTAATTCCACCTAAAATATTAACAATGTGTACAGACCTTGGCTGGTGATACTGTCTAGATGCTATTATCTAATGGCTGTTCTTGCAACAAATCTAGCAAAACATAGCACTTCAATACTTACAGACTGCTCACAGAGAACACCATCTGAGAAACCTTTTGCATTTAAGATTAAGGCTCCACACAAGGTTTATTGTTAGCCCCAGCATGCGAGAAGGAACCGGAGGATGGAGAGAAGCGCTTACTTCGAAAATGCTCTGAAGCGTAATAATAGACATCCTCATAGCCCTCGTGGTAATCCTCTTCTGGTCGGTACTTTTTCCCCTTTCTTCTCCTAGATCTTCTTATCGCCTTGACAAAACCCAGGAAGCGGTCCATCTCTCACTTACCGTGCAGCACGGCACAGCTAGCACAAGAGCACAGCAACAGCCCAGCTGCTCTGCGAGTCGGTGGAGCATGAATGACCAATACCAAACCTGGACCAGGACAGCTACCCTTCTATCTGCTTCTGGGCTACCATCAACACGGTGACTTTGGCCATAGGAGGGGAAAGAAAATAATAGTGATATGGCTTTACCTTGACAATATTTCTCATTTAGCTCAATAAATTGTCAAATCTGTAATTTAAAAAAAAGGGGGGGGGGAAGAGAAAGAAAGTGAAATGGTAATAAAAGACTAAGAGAAAAAACAAACGGCAAAGCTTTTGACTTTAAATAGCTTCAAAACAAAACAAAACAAAGTTCAAGAGATTCAGCTGAGGCAAGAGGAGTCCCAGCACTAGAATTTCACTATCCAATATCTCCACCATCCCATCATCGGGGCGGGGGTATAGGAGAAGAGAGGGGCGGGGAAACATATTAGTCAATGGACTGAACCAAAGTTAGAGACTGAACTGACTTTCCTACCTGCTAATCCCACACCCTAATCCTAGCCCACATTATCTCAAAACATGTGCTTGGGAAACCTCTTGAAAAGCTATTGTTTTGCAATGGGCGGACTGATTAACCCTTTGTGCTCTATTGCATATCATATTAATAAGCAGCAAAGTGGTTTCATCCATATGCACAGCCCTCTTGCTGACAGGAGTGTGCAGTATGTGTTAATTGGAGCAGCAGGGAGAAGGCTCAGCAGCTGCTTTCAAATGACACGTTTACCCACTGGGCATTAATGTATTCCAATCACTGTTTGATCTAAATATTAAAATGCACTTCACAGAGAAGCTTCTCATAGGCTTAGTAACAGCATACCATAATCAGCAAATAAAGCAAACTGCCTGGTTTAAGGGAAAAGAAATACAAATAATCCAACTCAACTTACACTTGAATTCAAATATAAACCTAGCTCAATTGTCACATTTTTTAAAAAATATGAAAGTAAATGGGCTAAACAGCAAACAAAACTTAATTCTTCTTGGTGAAGACAGTGGAAAGAGAGAAATTTCATAATATGCTCACATGCTGTTCATCCTTTATCTCTAAAAATCACAAGCTTTAAAAAATTATTTTTAAGTACAACAATCAGCAACACTTCATACTAGACAAGAGAGGTACTCTAAAGTCTAGAGAAGTCAGCGTTAATCATGAACAATTTTTTTTCCTCTATAGCTTCTTTTTTCTTCAGGTCTTTAAGTGAAAGATAATTTTTAACACCAGGAAAAATCTGATTTGTTTACAATATAATTAATCAAGCATGTCAGTATATTACCAATGAAACTAATGATATTCTGCAGCTCCATGTTTCCAGAAATATAATTTTTTAAAAGGCTTCTTACTGAATAAAGGTTGTTCAATATCTGTGTAATGTCAAGTTTGTAGGATCATCCCAGAGGGAACTGACTGCACTTTGCACTCTCTGTTAGATTCACAAGCAATTTGTCTGTCTTCTAGATTTACACAGTTCCCTATTTTCAGATATAAATTGATAATGATGGAGCAGGGAGAAATTTACTTAGAAAGGCAAATATTCATCAGCCAAGAACATTTCATGTCTAAAATGTGTAGTTACTTTCAATGGTTCTGTGAAGTTCCTTTACTCCCAGAAGTTTCCATTTTGTATGCCTTAGGAGTGAGTCTGTGAAAAGAAATACTAATTTAATGATGCTGACAAAAAGATGCTATAAAATGTTTTATGAACATCTTTAAATTAAAAAATCACTTGTCCTTGGGTTTCAAATCCTTTATTATTCTGATTCCCTCAACCGAAACAAACTAGAACAATTAACAAATAGTGAATGAGAAATTTGAAGATCTGGAGTTTAGACCTGAGTAGTCACTAAATATATGACAATAATAATACACAATCTTTTAATTTAACCTAACAGTCCTAATAATGAGGTGAATGTCATTATACTTCTATGCATGAGCAAAAACAGGTTCAAAGGTGTTTCAGTGGTTTGTCCAAGATCACGAAGCTAACACTATCACGGCAGGTAATAGCAGGTATTTTTCACACCGGTTCAGAGATTATTTTGTCTACCTAACAATTACATGCATTAAAGTTCATTCTTTTCTATGAATATTTTATCTTGAAGTGGAATTTGAATATAATTGTCAACTTTCATTATTAATGGATCAAACATATATCTTGGTTTATGTGATTAATTCAAGTATATGTGTCTCCCAGAGATAATGCAGGCAATGAATTTTACGCTACACTTGAATTTTAACTCTTAAATTAGTAGAGTCCATATTAAGTTTTGTAGTTTTAAGCTCCCAGTTCAATCTAAAAGGACTAACTCACAGAAAAGATGGTGCTTTACTCTTTAATAGAAAGAAGATCCCATTTGCATAGAACAGCTTAAAACATTTCACTAGAGTTTGATTTTTTAATTTTGGTATTTAGGGACTGATTTTATCAAGCAGTGGTAAGCAACTATTTTTGCACAAGAACTAATGCAGACAAAGTAAAATTATCTATATACCAAACTCTGTATTCAGAAATAAACAGAAATTGTACATAACCACCTATTATTTGTTTACATCTGAAGGATTACATTTGTTAACATTTCAGTATCTGTAATGACAGAATTTTTATATGAGATGTGGTTTGGTGGTGTTGGGGAGGAGTTTAAGAGTTTAGCCATATATTTGAAGGCATACAGCAGAAGGTATAAAAGCTTACTAAAATAATCAGACATGCTTGGGAAGCCAGGATAAGGAAGCTGTTATTTAGAGGAGGTCCACTTGGGTCACAAAGAACGAAAGGATGTTGCAATAGATGATGTAAAGGAGGGAAAGCATGAGTATATGGGCCACAATCTAAAAGATGGAAGGCTAGACACTTGGTGCTCTGCCTGAGGGGTGGCGGAGGTAAACGAGATCATTTTATTCAATTTTCCTGGCTCATCCTTCTTGATATGGTTTGTATCTGTGTCGCCACCAAATCTCATGTCAAACTGTAACCCCCGGCATTGGAGGTGGGGTCTGGTGAGAGGTAACTGGATCATGGAGGTGGATTTTCCATGAATGGTTTAGTACTATCCCCTTGGTATTACACTCTCAGCAGTGAGTTCTCATGAGATGTGGCCCGTTAAAAATGTGTAGCACCTGTCCAGGCACAGTGGCTCACGCCTGTAATCTCAGCACTCTGGGAGGCTGAGGCGGGTGGATCATGAAGTCAGGAGATTGAGACCATCCTGGCTAACACGGTGAAACCCTGTCTCTACTAAAAATACAAAAAAATTAGCTGGGTGTGGTGGCGGGCACCTGTAGTCCCAGCTACTCGGGAGGCTGAGGCAGAAGAATGGTGTGAAACAGGGAGGCAGAACTTGCAGTGAGCTGAGATTGTGTCACTGCACTCCAGCCCCTGGGCGACAGAGCAAGACTCCATCTCAAAAAAAATAAAAATAAAAATAAAAATAAAAAAAGGTGTGGCGCCTTCCCCCTCTCTCTCTTGCTCCTGCTCTGGTCAAGTGAGATGCTCACTCTGCCTTTGCCTTCCACCATGACTGGAAGCTTCCCGAGGCCTCCCCAGAAACAGATGCCGCTATGCTTCCTTTATAGCCTGTAGAACTCTGAGCCAATTAAACCTTTTTTTTTTTTTTTATACATTACCCAGTCTGTTACTTCTTTATAGCAATGTGAGAACGGACTAATACACTTCTGAATTTTTTCCCATCTTCTACACTAAAATGATCCATGTTTAGCAATAAAGGGCCAACCTAAAATCTCTGTCAGCTCTTGGTTGTATTATAATAGCTAACTGTTGTTTAACAATTGATTAACAGTTAGCTATTATAATACAACCAAGGGCTGACAGAATAGTAGTGTAGTTCAAGTCCATTCAATTAGGTTTACCACTCTTTATGCAGAGAGAATGGCCCTTTCACTCCATAGCACAACCTCCAGTAAGAGGTGCTATTTATCAGTTATTGAGCTCTACAGTCTAAACTGATGGGTCAGTTGAGACGTTGCAAATGGCAGTTCACAGAATGCCACAAACATGTTTGGTTTGGCTCACATGAATGTTTGTAGTTTTGTTCTTGGTTTTTTGTTTTTTTGGAGACGGAGTCTAGCTCTGTCACCCAGGGTGGAGTGCAGTAGCGTGATCTCGGCTCACTGCAACCTCTGCCTCCCAGGTTCCAGCGAGTCTCCTGCCTCAGCCTCCCGAGCAGCTAGGATTACAGGCGCCTGCCACCACACCCGGCTTTTTTTTTTTTTTTTTTTTTTTTTTAAATAGAGATGGGTTTTCACTGTGTTGGCCAGGCTGATCTCAAACTCCTGACTTTGTGATCTGCCCACCTCAGCCTCCAAAAGTGCTGGGATTATAAGCATGAGCCACTGTGCCTGGCCTTTTTTTTTTTTTTAAATTGGACAAATATCTAAAAGTCAAGAGATTTCATAAATAAATCAAACTTTTTTTTTTTTCTTGAAATAGCAAAAGATCTGGTAACCTTGAGCCTGATTCCAATATGGCAACTATTGATTAGAGCTGAGTGGTGGCTGCCTGCCACCCATAAATAAACATGTGCTTTCCATTTAGCTACAGTCCCTCCCCTGGGCACAATTCAATCATTCAGTTACCACCTGGTCCCTGTAGGCATAAATGCTTGTGAACAATGGTTGAAGTACTATCCTGACTAGCCAGTCTCAAAACACTAATTACTTTAAAAGAAATTCCAGCACCCCTATATTTTGATGTAAAGAAAGCAGGCTATTATAACAAATTGGTTATCAGTTGAGCTAAATGTTCACTAAACCATAATATTAAATTTATTAGAAAAATTTGTTCACATGAGACAATAAAGCAGGTTGAATTATTCAACAAAATGCATTTCAACCAGCAATGGCAAATATATGTTAACAAATACGTATTTTTCAAGTACTAATTATTTTCATTTTGGGGAAGTAGGCAATTGCCTATATAGCATTTACATGATTTCCGTACTCTTCTGAATTAGATTCTTCATCCCCTTTTAGGAAAAAAGAAATGGACCAACTATTGAGATTAAATCTTCAATTTACAAACTTCCCTAGATCAGTGATTAGAGAGTTCCCTTCAATGCATAATTAGATTGAGTAATGGTTACAGTATTATTTTTTAGTAACAGTATGAAACATATAGTCTATAAGAGAAATCTTTAAGACATTAAATTAATCTGGCCCTTTTAGATGTCAGAGCATCTGCATGCGATGCCAATAATTGCTGCCGCCTTCACGTGGCCTTGGGAGAGATACCCTGACCTACTGAGGATGAGAATGGGAAAGAAAAAAAACACTCTGTCCTCTGGCACTAACGGTATTCTCATCAGACCCACTACTATTTCATTGTAGCAAATGATTGGTAATATCCCTCTTTACTAACTGAAATTCATAGATCATGTAACTCATGAGCACATAATTTAAACACAAAATGCCTCTTTTTTTTGACACAGGATCTTGGTGTGTTGCCCAGGCTGGAGTCCAGCGGTGCAATCACAGCTCAGTACAGCCTCCACCTCTCAGGGTCAAGCAGTCCTCCTACCTCACCCTCCTGAGTAGCTCGGACTACAGGCATGTACCACCATATACAGCTAATTTTTGTTTTGTTTTGAGACAGACAGGGTTTCACCATCTGGCTGATCTTGAACTCCGGAGCTCCAGCAATATGCCCACCTCAGCCTCCCAAAGTGCTGGGATTACAGGCATGAGCCACCACGCCTAGCCTAAACACAAAATGTATTAATGCTGACATATATTTAATAATACATATTTCAAATAAGTGGATCTGAGGGCATTGCTACAACAGAAAATACAGTTAAATCCTTGCAACCACTTGTAATGAATAATTCTGAATTTGAGATGGGATCAGAAGCCCTTCCATACAACATACAGAAAATAAAAAGGTAGACAGGTAGACACCAGTATATTCACTGTACACTAAAACTGAAAAATACTTTATGTCTATATAACAGTATTTGTTTCCATGCTCAAATAATTATAAATAGATTTTCATTTATAAGAGTTTTTATTGGCCAGGCATGGTGGCTCACGCCTGTAATGTCAGCACTTTGGGAGGCCAAGGCAGGTGGGTCACCTGAGTTCAGGAGTTTGAGACCAGCCTGGACAACATGGTGAAATCCCATCTCTACTAAAAATACAAAAATTAGCTGGGTGTGGTGGTACGTGCCTGTAATCCCAGCTACTCGGGAGGCTTAGGCAGGATAATCGCTTGAACCTGGGAGGCAGTGGTTACCGTGAGCACAGATCGCGCCATTGCACTCCAGCCTTGGCAACAAGAGTGAAACTCTGTCTCAAAGGGAAAAAAGGTTTTTATTAATAGTAGTTATGTGAGGGTTGTACAGTATGCAAAATAAATTTTCCATGTGTAACCATGTCTCCCTCATTTTAATACTTCTAGCACCTTCAGCCACCATCCATGAAATGCTAGCAACGATCCCCAACCCACAGCATTGTGATAACCCAAAATATACAAAAAAAAAAATCATTGTGTTTAAAACACTTTTTCCACAAATAATTCTCAATTGGGCCTCTAATTTGATTCTGTCCAATTACTACTTATTTGTGTTGTTTATTAAATAAAGCATAGAGCCACCTGCCTAAACAGTAATAATATACCCTAAGTTTGTTCATCTGCAAATTGGTGAATAAACTAAGCCAATTCATCCATCTGTGAACTATTTCAAGGTCGACTCTCCATTGGCTACAAGATTTTGAGTTAAAAAGACAGTGGAGGACAGTGCTTATAGTTTGATAATGTTTGCTCACTGAGCGTGAAATGAAATTTAACTGTGGCATGTCTGCATTTGTAAATTTATTGTGGTTGTTTAGACTTCTTGCAAAATGAAATGTCAAGCAGTCATTCTGAGACTGCAAATATATTAGGCTTCAAAGGGCTCAGATAACTGAAGTTACTGAGTTTTCAAAGATTTTTCTAATGTTTTTTCTACCATATAGAATATGTTCATTCAATAAGTGTAGAATGAGCATAAAAGTGCAAAAGCATAAAAAATAATTTCTGAATGTAAAATGCTAAGTGTGCTGTCTATTATAAGGGTTTCAAAAATGCTCATTGTATCAGAACTCATTTTTTCCTGAAGGTATATGTGTCTTAGGAGGAAAGATTTGGACTAGAAAATCTCTTCTAGCTACAAGATGTTATTATTTTTATGCAGCTAGATGCTTTGAAGTGATGAAAAATACAGTGCTGATTATAGTGTCTTTTAAGGTAACTGTGAGACTTCATGGAATCTATTTAAGCTCCATATTTGACGATTCTGAAGAATATATTACCTAATGCCTTCTATTTCCTGGAATTCATTTCATTTTCTCTCTCTCCTCTCTTCCTCCTTTCTTCCTCCTTCCCTTTCCTCTTCACCAACTTGTTCTTTTCAAGCTACTTGGAGATCAAGAAAAGTCTATTTATTTTAAGTTACGCACATTTATTTATTTATATTTGTTTCTTGGTTGGTTGGTTTTACCCAAGTACTGAATTTCTAAAAGCTGAGATTTTTTATTTATTCATTTGGCTACAGGAACATTTTCTTGGTATTTAAATTTGTTCTCGTGGTCTCACTTCTAAGTTGTCATAAATAATCTAATTTAAATTTCTCTTTTTTTCCATCCTCTAAATGCACTGCCATGTGATTCATTTCTCCTGCCTTCTCGGCCTTTTTCTCTTAAAGCCATTTTTTTGGCTCCCAATCCTAGCTATGATTTACAAGCAAACTTGTTCGGGTTAATAGCAAATATTTTAAAGCACTTGTGAGTTTTAGATTTTTTAACAGCCATTTATCCAATTTGAATTACCCATTATTCCTGCCTCTCCTCTTTACTTTTATTTATTTATTTATTTATTCATTTTGTGATGGAGTATCACTCTGTCACTCAGGCTGGAGAACAGTGGTGCAGTCTTGGCTCACTGCAACCTCTGCCTCCCAGGTTCAAGCGATTCTCCAGCCTCAGCCTCCTGAGTAGCTGGGATTACAGGTGCCCACCACCACGCCTGGCTAATTTTTTGTATTTTTAGTAGAGATGGGGTTTTACCATGTTGGTCCAGCTGGTCTTGAACTCCTGACCTCAAGTGATCCACCTGCCTCGGCCTCCCAAAGTGCTGGGATTATAGGTGTGAGCCACTGTCCCTGGCCTCCTCTTTACTTTTATTATTGAGCATTTGTCTGGTTCATTAGTCTGTTTGCTCATTTACTCAATTGTTCTTCACACACATGTTCAATATTTATTATGCAGTGGGTGTGGAACAGAATTTGAAGGGAAAATTCTAAGTCATCATTCTCCTTGACAGTAGCTTTAGTTGCAAGTTCAAGTAAAGAGTTTAAAACTATTAGCTTAAATTACACTTTTAGAATGTCTATGGCTCTAAGGATTCAGTTTTTCACCCTATAAAATGTATTTAGTGCCAGTCACATGCTAGATGTTTAATCCATGACGGCCTTGACCAACTTTTAGAACTGGTCCTATTTCACATTCTTGCTGGTTGATTTTTGGTGTTTGACATACTTTTTAGGAGGAAAACATTAAAGGCCCTTGAATAATTTAAACAGCATGTTTCCATGAACCATGAAGAATATGTGCTTGTCTCACACTAAATCTGATTCATTTATTCGACAAATGCTTCCTGTGTGTCTCTAGTGCCAGACACTATTCACACTCTAAAGATAGAACAGTGCACATGAGGGTAACACTCCTCTCATGAAGGTATAATATAGATGAGGAGGTGTGTTAGTCTGCTTGTGTTACTATAAAGGAATACCTGAGACTGGGTAATTTATAAAGAAAAGAGGATTATTTCGGTTCACAGTTCCCTAGGCTGTACAGGAAGTGTGGTAAAGACATCTGCTTCTGGTGAAGGCCTCAGGGAGCTTACGATTATGGCAGAAGGTGAAGGGGAAGCAAGTATATCACACAGAGAAAGAGGAAGCAAGAGAGAGAAAAAGGTGCCAGGCTACTTGTAAATAACCAGCTCTCAGGTGAACTCATAGAGCGAGAACTCACTCATCGACACTAAGCCGTTCAAGACAGATCCACGGACCTCACACTAGGCCCCACCTCCAACATCAGGGATCACATTTCAACATGAAGTTTGGAGGATATCAGAGGAAACAGATAACGTACAAGTACATCATCAAACAAAGTAATTTCCAATAGTGAGAAGTGACAAGGTGATGCAATATAAGTGACTCTGAAGGCTATATTAGAATGGGGAGAGCTGAGAAAGCTTTACCCGGAGGAGATACAACTTGAGCAAAGACCTAAAAAATACAAGAAGATCCATCCAAGCAAAGGTGTGGGGGCAGTACCTTTGATACAGCATGAACAGGAAGGATGACAACACTGAGTTGGCATTGTGCCAGGCACAGCAAGGTGACCACTGTGGAGAATAATAGGAGAGGAAACTAAAGAGGCAGGGAGGGGCCAGCTCACCTCAGGCTTTCCAGGCCCAGATAAAAATTGTGGACTTCTATTCTACATGCATTAGGAGCACATAGAACTCACTGCACAGTGTTAAATAGGGAAGTGACATGATCTACCTTTAAGATGAATATTCTGGTTGTTTATGGAAAATGGGCAAGAGTGGAAATAGGGTTCTAAGAAATCAAGGATGATTCTTTGATTTTGGTGTAACTGGAAGGATAGTACCATGATAGTATTACTATGATAGGAATAATGGTGGAGATACATGTTTGAGGGCTGTGCCTTAAAATATTATCTATATTATGTGATATATAGTTATAAATTTTATATATAGTTATATGCTTCATATATAGTTATAAATCTATGAATTTTATTTTAGAAGTAAATGTGCCACCCTCAGCTGTGCAACTGGAGCAAGTTACTTAAACTCTCTGTACCCCATTTCCTCATCTACAAATGAGGATAAACAATAGTACCATGTTCATAGGATTGCTGTATTAAATGAGTACATGAAGCTCTTGGAGACCGGTACATAGCAAGAAAAATTTAAATGTATCGTTGTTGATAATAAAGGTTAATTAACTGAAAGGAGCCTTCTTTTCATTTTCATTCACTTTATTATAGCTGCTTCTTATACAACCTTGTAATTATCTGCTTATTTAACTGTGAGTTCAAGGTAGAACTGTCCTTTTTATGGTTGCATTCCAATAGTCTAACATGTATTTGTCCCTTTATTAATTCAACAAATAATTTACTGAATACTTATTATGTGTCCAGCTGCACTAAGTACTAGTGATACCATTAAAAAAAAAAATCAATGACCATGTCTTAATGAAGTTTATATTCTGGGGGGAGAATGAGTTTATAGAAAAATTAAATAAATATATAAATAAGGTACATGTATTAGCTCTGTCACACTGCTATGAAGAAATACCCAAGACTATAGTTTATATTTTTTTTAAAAAGAGAGAGGTTTGACTCGGTTCTGCATTGCTGGGGAGGCCTCAGGAAATTTTCAATCATGGCAAAAAGCAATGGAGAAGCAGGGACCTTCTTCACAGGGCAGCAGGATGGAGTGAGTGTAAGCAGGGGAAATGCCAGTCACTTACAAAACCATCAGATCTCATGTAAATTCACTGTCACAAGAACAGCATGGGGAAACCACTCCCACGATCCAATTACCTCCACCTGGTCCTGCCATTGACAAATAGAGATTATGGGGATTACAATTCAAGATGAGATTTTGGGTGGGGAATAGCCAAACCATATCAGCAGATCCATATTGGATATTTATATCCTTTATTTATATGCATATAGTAAACATTCCATACAAATGTGTTTTGTTTTAGGAATAAAGCAATTAGTATGTAATTAGATCTTCTTCTACTGGAATATTACTAACAAAGGACAAGTCAAATCTCATGACGAGGCAGCACATTAGTGATTCTCATGGATGAGGGTGGTATTATAAGAGGATAGAGTCAGAATCACCTGGGGAAGAGTTTTTTCCAAATCACAATGATCCTCCAAAACCTAGCTTAGGAACTCCATTTTCCAGAAAGCTCTCCCTGATGCTCACTTCCCCCATCCCTTCCAAGGGGTCTAGGCCTGAGACTTAGAGCATCCCAGGATTACTCTGTTAGTTTGGATACTAGTTCAGGTGCTTTAACAAATTAGTAAGAGTGGCTTAGGCTGGGCACAGTGGCTCATGCCTGTAATCCCAGCAATTTGTGAGGCTGGGGTTGGTGGATTGAGCCCAGGAGTTCAAGACCAGCCTGCACAACATAGTGAGACCCCATCTCTACAAAAAATAAAAGGAAAATTAGCCGGGCTTTGAGGCACATGTCTGTGGTTCTAGCTACTTGGGAAGCTAAAGTGGAAGGATTGCTTCAGCTCGGGAAGTAGAGGCTGCAATAAGCCAAGATCAGGCTGCTGCACTCCAGCCTGGGCAACAGAACAAGTCCCCGTCTCAAAAAAAAAAAAAAAAAAAAAAAAAGGGTGGGAGTGGCTTAAACAAGATGAAAGATTTCTTTCTCTCTCTCTCTCTCTCTCTCTCTCTCTCTCTCATATTAAGGTCTGAGTGGTGGGAGAGAGGAGGCTGAACTATTACATGAGGTCTTCCAGGGATCTGGGTTCCTTCTGTCTGAAACATTATAACCCGAAATATTGTCCTTATATTCATGAGTGTGACTCAATATTGTCACGGCCAAGGTCTAGCACAAAGGAAGAGAAAAAACAGTAAAGTTTTCATCTGAGAACAGGATCAGTAAGTTGCATCTGTCACTTCTGTGTAGATGTCATTGTCTTTTGGCTCCACCCTACTGCATTGGAAGAAGGAAAATGTGGAGGACAACTATCTGTCTCCCCTCACTTACTTTATTGCAGCACTATTATTGTCTGTTGTGATTAAGACCATATTGACTTTCCCTGAAACTGATCTCAAAGCTTGCTCAGGAAAGAGCCAGTATTTTATTCATGTTTGTTTCCCTGGTACCTGGCACAGCTTGGCCTCTGATAGGCACTCAATTGCTGTGTATTGGTTGTACTAAAGGCTCTATAAAAATTTAATTTTCTTCTTACAACAACCTAGTAAGGTAGTCATAATAATCTCATTTTACAGGTGCTGATGTTTATAAACTTATTCATTAAAGATTCAATAAATTTTGGACACAGTATTTGTAACCAACCTTACGTAAGTCCTCGAAGTCCTCACTCTTCCATTAAACCACACTGGTGCATTTAAAAAAAAAAAAAACCACAAAAACTTGAGACTACCATTTAAAAATATAGCCTCAAAACCTTAAAGAAGTGTTAGAATTTTCAGATGACTAATAGCCTCCTTCTTATCCTAAAGCAGTGAAAATTTTCTGAATGACAAGAAACAAGAATTCTAATAGTACAGACTTTGACCTTCTTACAGAATCTTAAAGGCATTTTGAAAAAAACAAAACTACATCCTCAGTCCCATTTGCTCATGAAATACGTTCATATATTTGCTTCATGATTAAGGTTGCCCCCTCTATATTTTATACTAGAGAACTGTGAGGTTTATAACATTTTAACCTACTCAAGACACTAGATCTTTAAAACAAAGTGTAAGTAAAGCAGTATTTGCAAAAGATGATTCCTCATGAACATCCTTTCCTCAGAAAACAAGTAAGATTTTATCCAAGAATCTGAGAAATACCAAGTCAAACAAAATTAAGCCTGTTTTTCAACTGTAAGACTTCTAAGTGCTTTTATGACACTCCTATGCCAGTCTGACTCCTGACAGGCAGCAAACTTGTTTCATCACAGTAGAGACATAATTTTCTACATATATACATATATATGTATATGTATATATGTGTGTGTATATATATTTCCCATAGACTATTTCATTTTAAAGTGGTAAATTTTAAGTTATTTAGTCTCAAAGACCCATCTACCTCTTTTAAAAATTACTGAGGACATCAAAGAGCTTTTGTTTATATGAATTTTATCTACTGATATGTACCATATTTGACATTAAAACTGACTATTTTATTTTAATTTTTACTTTTTGGGATGGAGTCTTTCTCTTGTCACCCAGGCTGGAGTGCAGTGACACGATCTCAGCTCACTGTAACCTCTGCCTCCCAGGTTCAAGCAGTTCTTTTGTCTCAGCCTCCTGAGTAGCTGGGATTACAGGCACCTGCCACCACACCTAGCTGATTTTGTATTTTCAGTAGAGATGGAGTTTCACCATGTTGGTCAGGCTGGCTGGTCTTGAACTCCCAACCTTGGGTGATCCACATGCCTTGGCCTCCCAAAGTGCTGGGATTACAGGCATGAGCCACCACGCCCAGCCTGAGAATTTTAAAATATGTTTATTACTAATTTATTAAGCAATAAATCCATCACGTGTTAACATAAGTAAAATATTGTATGAAAAATAACTACATTTCTCAAATAAAAAAATACCTAAGACAGGCATTTTTTTATATTTTTACTTAATCTGTTCAAAATGTAGCTTAATAGGAAGACGCTACATTTTAATGTCAGATTCTACATTCAATCTGTTGCAATATGTTATTTGAACAGAGTATACAAAGAAAATCCCACCTCACACAGAAATGTAGTTGGAAAAGGAAGGAGTATTTTAACAGCCTTTTGAGATAATTTTGGATATTCTTTGGTAATACACCAGGATTCAACAAGAGGTAGTTTCTTAAATATTAGTTACAATGTGGAATCTGAAACTATGTCAATGAACTGTTTGTACTCACATTAACTGTTTGTATCACATTAATATTAATTGTTCTTTCTTACATCTAGAATGTATCTTTACACATAATTTTGTGCATCATGCATGTGTTAGTTGGAAAATATTGCTTCACTGAGTTATACAGGTCTTCCAAATGTTAATACATTTCATGTTTCATTATACAATATCAAAACATCACATTCATTATCACCACAAATCTCATCCAAAAAGTCAGTAAGTATATTAGGAAGCTGTCAAGTTCCTAATGGTAGATACAAGTTTTCCAAAGTTCCAATTTTCACTTAAAAAATTGTATTTTATTATTGGCAACAAATGTTATCCTTGAAGTAACAAATGAATTCATCTTGTTCATTTTTGAGAAAATGTCTGTCAAGTACCCAAGTCTGAATAACTACAATTTGCCTGTCCATTCTTTCAACAAAAATATTATTCCACGGAAAAAGTAGCTAATTCCGTTCACAACTCAAACATTTCATTAAGTGTTTTTTTGGATACAGCCATAGTACTTTGGTATGCAATAGAGTGCTTTAAAAGTCCTTCCCATTTTGTTAACACAGAATATTAAAAATATATTTATTACTTCTTTAAAGGCATTCATAGGTGAAACCTGTTTTTTACTTTTAATTGCATGTGTGTGGTGGCAAATAATATACTGACTACTACTAGTAAACCTTGGTGCCACTGCTTGGGTACTAAAGCTCCAGAGGTGTTACCCACTATTGTGTAACCTCAAATAACATGGACCCCCAGGGGTCCACAGACTATACTTTGAGAACCACTGCTGTACAGAACCACTAATGGGTAAAAATAGAGAAAAGCCTTGGTTTACTGTTATTTTCTGCAAATTCTAATAAAAGATGTCCCAAAAAATCTTAATGCAATTTAAAACTTTAATAATTTCAGAAGTACACATACTAGCAACGTAGTTAAATGTCTTTTATGTGTATTTAGTTTAGTGCATTTGGGAGGATAAAATTTAGAACTTAAAGTATAATAATAATAATAAAAAAATTTTAGTTTAACAATTTTGTTTTCCACTATTCCCAAATGGATTGGCAAAGAAGCCCTCTGCCTGGTGACCTCAGTCACCTGATCTGCCTCTATTACACTTTTGGTAGGTAATATCCAAACTGATGTACATATCAAAACCTTTTACTTTTGTTGACTTTAAAGCTAGAATAATGAATTCAATCCTTTAAGCTAATAAGCTCAGTAGATGGAAATTTTTACAAAGTTTGAAAATCAACTACAGTAATATAATCACACGAGATGGTAGTTACGTTGAACTGTAATAAGCAATATTAATGTTTTAAAATGTTAATCAATTTTCCAATGTTGTTTTCTGTAAGTAATTACAATATATTATTCTTAGGTTACTGGTGTTACAGGAAATCATGATACAAATACATGAATTACACCATCTGCCTAAAGTTAATAAATATTTATTGAACTACTATTATGTACCAGGAATTGGGCTAGGCACAGCAAAACAGTGTAAAATTTTTAAATAATATGCATTGCTACATTGAAACCACTTTTATAATGCCAGTACAAGGTGGTTTTTAGTTTTACATGTCAAAAGGTCAAACTAAACGGATAATTTTGAATATTTACTGCCAACATTCAAACTAAGAGTTCCAGTTTCCAGTTCAGCATCTAAGGAGCATGAGCATCACTACTCTATCCTAGTAACAAGTGAAAGGCTAACAAACTGAATCAACGACCCTTCATGAACCCATCAGAGATGTGATGGTCATAGGGCAAAACCACTGCCCACAAAAGTGAAGACACAAACAGGTGAATCAGAGAATCACTCCTCTTACTAGAATGGAAAGCAAAGCATAAACTTCTGTGGGAACTGGTGCGGGGCTAGGAAAGCCTGTGCTGTAACTGATGAATTTCTATAATGTGAATAAGCCTGGAAGATAAGAACTCCAGGAAGACTCAGTCACCTGGAGGCACCTTACTTTAGTGAGCTTTACCTCCTGAAACCTGATGAGGTTCTCACAGTGAATACTGAAGAAATATCTCCTCCTGCTTTTGGCAGGAAGAGGGAAAAATAACCATTTTGAAATATGCTGGGCCGGGCGCCGTGGCTCACGCCTGTTATCCCAGCACTTTGGGAGGCCGATGTGGGTGGATCACGAGGTCAGGAGATCGAGATCATCCTGGCTAACACGCTGAAATCCCGTCTCTACTAAAAATACAAAAAAAAATTAGCCGGGCACGGTGGCGGGCGCCTGTCCTACCAGCTACTCGGGAGGCTGAGGCAGGAGAATGGCGTGAACCCAGGAGGCCGAGCTTGCAGTGAGCTGAGATTGCACCACTGCACTCCAGCCTGGGCAACAGAGCCAGACTCCGTCTCAAAAAAAAAAAAAGAAAAGAAAAGAAATATGGGCCGGGCGCGGTGGCTCATGCCTGTAATCCCAGCACTTTGGGAGGCCGAGGCGGGCGGATCACAAGGTCAGGAGATCGAGACCACGGTGAAACCCCGTCTCTACTAAAAATACAAAAAATTAGCCGGGGCGGTTGTGGGCGCCTGTAGTCCCAGCTACTCGGGAGGCTGAGGCAGGAGAATGGCGTGAACCCGGGAGGCGGAGCTTGCAGTGAGCTGAGATCGCGCCACTGCACTCCAACCTGGGCGACAGAGCGAGACTCCGTCTCAAAAAAAAAAAAAAAAAAAAAAAAGAAATATGCCACAGAATTCTGTTCTTCTTAACAAGTCCTGCCCTCAGAAGAAACTATCTTAACTATCTTAGCAGATTTTAACCTGACAGACCTGGGTAAAGGAAATACCCAACTTCAGCCAGCTTTGTCCTTCCACATGGGAGAAGTGAAATATGTAACACTAGCCCTCTATAGACATCCTGTTCCACACGAGGTAGTAGGGAGGGTGAGGAATTGAGAAGCACTTGTAAAGTTCACAACCCAGAGGTACAGGCTCACTAAAAGATGGAGACCTAATCATAGAAATGACTATAGAATGCATCATTTCCCCACAAAACTTACTGCCACGTCAATAAAAGCCTATTTGCTAGAGTTCCTCTTGCCCAGTACATCATAGCCAGCTTTCAACAAAAATTATAAGACAGAAAAAAACCAAAAAATACAGTTTGAGACAGAATAATCGTCAGAACTAGACTCAGATATGGCAAGAATGTTGGATTTATCAGGCTGAATTTAAAGCAACTATTACTAATATGCTAAAAGCTCTAATGAAAAAAGTAGATAACATGTAAGAAAAGACAATGTAAGCAATGAGATGGAAATTCTAAGAAAAAAATACTAGAGGTCAAAAACACTGTAACAGAAATGAAGAATGCCTTTGATGGACTCATTAGTAGACTAGACATAGCTGAAGAAAGAATCTCTGAGCTTGAGGATACATCAGTAGGAACACAGAAAAGCAGAAAATAAAAAATAATAGTAGACTAGAATATGGAAGAACTGAGACAAACTACAAAAGCTATAAGATATACATAATGGGAATACCACAAGGAAAACAAAGAAAGAAACAGAAGAAATATTTGAAGAAATAATGACAGAATTTCCTCCAAATAAAAGTCAGACACCAAACCATAGATTCAGGAATCTCAGAGAATACCATCATGATACAGTGAAAACCATACCAAGACATACCTATTCACACTTCAGAAAACCTAAAGTAAATAAAATTATTAAAACAAATCAGAAGGGAAAAAATGCCCTACCCTCAGAGGAGCAGAGATAAGAATTACATCTGACTTCTCAGAAGCCATGCAAGGAAGAAGAAAATGATGTGGGATATTTAAAGGATTGAGAGAAAACCACCACCAACCTAGAATTCTGTCTCCTGTGAAATTATTCTTCAAAAGTAAATGAGAATCACTTTCTCAGAGAAGCAAACATTGAGAAAATTTGTTGCCACTAGACTTGCCTTGCAAGGATTGTTTAAAAAGTTCTTTAGAAAGAAGAAAATTGACATAGGTGAGAAATTCAGTCAACATAAAAAAAGAAAGAACATTAGTTAAGGAATAAGTGAAGGTAAATAAAATAGTATTTTTCTTAACTGATTTAACATAACAGTTTGTTCTAATAACAGCAACAATGTATTCAATCATGGATGCCTATGTATGGTTATGTGTGCTTACATATAAGTGAAATGAATGATAGCAATGATACAAGGGGTAGGAGGAAAGAATTAGTAAAATGTTACTAAGTACTTGCACTACTAGCAAACTGATGTAGTGCTATTTGAAAGTGGGCATGGATTAGTTATAAATGTACATTGAAAACTCTATGGCAACCACTAAAAATAGCAAGCAAACCAAAAAGAAGTATAATTGATATGCTAAGAGAGCAGAGAAAGTAGAATTATGTAAAATGTTCGGTTAAAACCACAAACAAACACAAATAAAGAACAGGGTAACAAATAGAGAACAGTAAAAATATGGTACATTTTAATCCATCTAGATCAGTTATCACTTTAAACATCAATGGTCTAAATACAATCAAAAGAGAGACTGTCGGAATGGGTCAAAAAACAAGCCCCAAAGAATTCCTAGTTACCTAAGGAATTCTTAAAATTCAACAAGAAAACAACTCAATTTTAAAAATGGCAAAAACCCTGAAGAGATGACCTCATCAAACAAGATATACTGATGGTAAATAAGCATGTGAAAACATGCTCCAAATCATATCTGATTAGAGAAATGCAAATTAAAACAGCAATGAGAAAGTACTACACACCTATTAAAATGTCTAGTGTCCACAACACTGGCAATACCAAACACTGGTGAGGATGTGGAGCAACAGGAACTCTCATTCACTGTTGATGGGAATGCAAAATGGTACAGCCACTTGGGAAGACAATTTGGCAGTTTCTTAGACAACTAAATATTCTCTCTTAGTATTCAATCCAGCAATTATGCTCCTTGGTATTTACCTAAAGGTATTAAAAACTATGTGTTGGGGTCCGCATGTTTCCTAAACAAAGGAATGAACACACAAGACAACACATGACAAGACAAACATGGTGGCCGCCTCGAATGGCGCGCTCTGCTTTATTTTATACAGTCGTTTGTGGAATGTTGCCAAGTCACAAGACACATTGTTGTTTTTCTGACCTTTCCCTGACTTTCTGGATTTTCAAGATGTTTACACATAAACAAGCCCCCAATGCCCAGCTTCGTTTGCAAGGGCAGGACTTATCGGGAACACCCTGCTTCGTTTGCAAGAGCAGGACTTATTGGGAACACCCTGCTTCGTTTGCGAGAGCAGGACTTATTGGGAACACCCTGTTTGTGAGCACGTAGTCCTCTACAACTATGTCCACGTACAAACCTGCACATGGATATTTATGTCAGCTTTATTCATAATTGCCAAAATTTGGAAGCAACCAAGATGTCTTTCAGTAGGTGAGTAGATAACTAAACTATGGTACATTCAGACACTGGAATATTATTTAGCACCAAAAAGAAATGAGCTACCAAGCCATGAAAAGGAATGAAGGAAAATTCAATGCTATTGCTAAGTAAAAGAAGCCAATCCAAAAAGACTACATGGTATGATGCCAACTGTATGACATTTGGGAAAAGGAAAAACTAGGGAGACTATTAAAAAAAAAAACAGTGGTTGCCAGTAATCAGAAGGAGGAGTGGATAAATAAGTGAAGCACAAAGGATTTTAGGACACTGGGATTATTCTTTATGATACCATAAAGATACCTACATGTCCTTATACATTTCTCAAAATCTATAGAACATACAACACCAAAAGTGAACCTTAATGTAAACAATGGACTTTGGGAGATAATGGTATGTCAGTATATGTTTCTCAGTTGTAACAAATGTACCACTTTGGTGGAGGATGTTGATAATAGAGAAGGTTTTATGTCTATAGAGAGATTAGGGATATATGGGAACTCTGTGCTTTCTGATCAATGTCATTATGAACCAAAGCTAGTCTAAAATATAAACTCTAAAGAAAAAATAAACCTAGCCCTCTTCTAGTACATATAGTAAAATTATAAACTTGTTAGAGACAAGTTGGCAAATTTAGAAAATTTTATTTAACATTGGTTTGTAGATTTACCATTAAGATAATGAGTGCTATGAAAATGGGGCTAAATATTTTGCATCTCAGCAAAAATGTGGAAATCTATGGATGACTAAAGATCTTCATAACTGTTATATCTTTATGTTACCATGAGTACTCAAGTCCAAAACACCATGACATGCATAGTTGTGGTTTCCCCCTAACATCTTGCTTTGTGACGTAAGAAATAAAGAATACTTCTTTAGATTTCTAGCTTAGGTTGACAAAAGGTTAAACAGATGTCAGGCTGCAAAGATAAAAAAAATCCTTGTCAATGCAATTTAGTTAAAGTTTATATTTTAATTTTTAGTGGCATTAACTAGTCTCCCTAAAGAAATTGAGCCAATAGTAATTATAAATCTCTCTTATACATACTCACACTTCTGGGTTTTGGAAACAAACCATTGAGATCATCAGCAACTCCTTTCTTAAGTAGTCTTGTGGAAGGAAGTGACTTAGGAGGAAAAGGAGTAGAACTGAATACAAGATTTGGACCTTCATCAGAATACGGGTGGCAAATCTGTATGCATTTCATCACACAACAAAAAGTACAGGCCCTACTGCAATCAAGTCATATCTAATAGGGGTTTTGAGTGTCACATCCTTGGCTGACTACATTTTCCCAGGAAGAGCTCCTAAATGATGAGCATACCTTGGACCAGAAATAGAATAGGGGCCAAGTGATGGAGACACTTCCATCTTGTTTTTGTGTGTGTGTGTGTGTGTGTGTGTGTGTGTGTGTGTGTGTGTGCGCGCGCGCGCATAACATCCCATAAATGTGCCTCTCTTTCTTTTCAATTATCTGGTATTCAGAAAGCATCATGCAGTTGAAACATTCAGGTGAGCTAGGAAGAAAGGAAAAAGCTGATAGTGAGAAGCTTATAAAAGCCCCGAAGCTATATTGCAACACACTTAGAAGCAGAATACCTGGTAGAAAGTGGCTTCGCCAATTTGTTTTCTTATTTTCACCTATGTTTTATGACTAACAGAACCATATACTTTCTCAGTATACTTGTGAAAAATTCCAAAACTCAGCATGCCATTCCTTTTATAAAGCCAAAACCAGATTATTAAAAAGTCAGAAAAACAACATATGCTGGCAAGGCTGCAGAGAAAAGGGAACATTTATTCACTGCTGGTGGGATTGCACATTAGTTCAGCCACCATTGGAAGCAGTTTGGAGATTTCTCAAAGAACTTAAAACAAAACTACCTTTTGACCCAGCAGTCCCATTACTTAGTATATATCCAAAAGAAAATAAATTTTTCTACCAAAAATACACATGCACTCATATGTTTGTCACAGCACTTATTAACAATAGCAAAGACAAGGAATCAACCTAGGTACCCATTAACAATAGACTGGATAAAGAAAATGTGGTACCTATACACCATGGAATACTATGCAGTCATAAAAAAACCAAAACAATGTCCTTTGCAGCAACATGGATACAGATGGAGGCCATTATCTTAAGCAAAATAACACAGGATCAGAACACCAAATACTGTTATGTTCTCACTTATAAGTGGAAGCTGATCATTGGGTACACGTGGACATAAGGATGGAAACAAGGGAGGAGAAAGGGAAGGGAACAAAGATCAAAAAACTTGTGTACTATCCTCATACCTGGCTGATGGGATCAATCATACCCCAAACCTCAGCATCACACGATATGCCCAGGTAACAAGCTTGCACATGCATCCCCTGAATCTAAAATAAAAGTTAAAATTATAAAAATAAATTAATTAAAATAAAGCCAAAGCTAGTAACACAGAAATACGTCTTCAACAAAAAACAGGCCTAGTAATTAGTTCCAGCAAACCCTACTAACTGCATGACCTTGTGCAACTTAACCTCTCTAGACTTGTTTTCTCATCTGTAAAATGAGGGAACTGCACAATATGATAGCTTATGTGTTTGGAAGCTCTAAAATTCTATAATTATCTGATTATATAATCCTCAGACATGTAAATATCTTGAATATCAAAATTTCCTAGGAAATTAAGACAGCACTGTAAAGAACTGTTTTTTATAATTATGTGTTATTTGGTACATGTTGGTAATGGTTCTCAAGTTGCTGCCTTTGTATTTGTTTTGGGAGATTAAAATTCCTTGAGGATAGAAATTTCTATATTTCTATTTGGTTAATTACCCAATATTATCTAGTAAAGTGTTTTGCACATTAACATTTTCATGATAAAAATGATCAATGATCATTTACAGCTTCCTTGGTTTATTAAAAAAAATTAAGATTCATCTTTCTCCTTCATCGGTATTTAGTACATACTCTGGCACCTAATACACCACATGTATCTCTCTCTATAGCAGAAAAATTAAGATTTTGTACTTTGATCAAAAAAATCAGACACTTAATAGAAGCAATATTGGAAATCAAGAATTTACTCAGTAAACACCACCTGTAATACCAAGAAATCATTTCTCTATACAAATGATTTCCCAGGCCTGAGAATCCTAGCACTTACAACACTCACGGGGCATAGAATTCAATGAAAGAACGAGTTCTGATTTGGGGTGAGATCATCATCCTCTTTGCCTTTCTCTCCCACAATATGATACCAACAGATAACCACACGCTTTTTACTGTCATGTTTGGGCTAAAATTCTTATCAACTGAACAAGATGTAAAATAGAAAATCCAATGCCATCCTCAAACTCTGAAACAGAAAGCCTGATGATTCCGAAGTGTAACCAGTTCTAATTCTACTAATAGCTCTATCCTTTCCAGGAGAGTACACAGAAACAGGCTGCAGCTGCCATAAGGCACTAATGTTTCATTCTTTGTACAAGCCTGACAAGTTTTCAAGTTTAATAGCGTTAGCAATGACGTGATGTAACCATGGCAGAGGTAGCCTGAGTCTGCCAGGATTTTTGAAAAGGTGGGTGGGGCACAATCCCTAAACAGCTAATGGTTTGGGATAAGGCATTTTAATCATTTAACCAAAAAAAATCAGACATACTAACAACCCTCCCCATCAAGGTGGAGTGCAAAGAAGCAAGTTACTGGTTGAAAGGTGGGTGGTTTCAGATATATGTGAATAAAGACAGCCTGTGCTGTTGAAGCTCTAGGCCCAGGTCATGCCTCTACACTAGGACTGCCTCATGTGATGAGTCATTCCTTGCAATGGCACTGGACAATTACTGCATTCCTGAAGCATTTTACTGGGTCTTTTTGATTTGACATAGCTCAGAGGATTGTAAAGGGCTTTGGCAATGCAAGTGGCCTACCCATTATGAAGCCCAAACATCACTTCCCTCCCCACCAAGCCGAATGCCCTTTGCATAACCTGGACAAGTGGTTGTCCATTTCTCCTTCAATGTGTCTATTGATGAGAAGGTCACACATTTAAATAACTGTGATTTACATAGAGGAAGCACAGGGAGACTCATGATTCAAGGATAATTATAACCAAGAAAAGGCCACTCGAAGTGAATTCACTTAGAAGCTAAATTTCATAGTTCAGAGCGGAAATAAGAAGGCTGGAAAAATGAACAAAAATGAGTACAATATTGACTTTTATCTTTTTTTAAGAGGGGGCATATTTTTTTAATTACTGGAAATGTATATGATAGCACAAAATTATATAATAGCAAAACTTAACATCCTTTACTTCATATTGGACTTTCATTAGCTTAGTCTAAAAGAGGCCATTTTGGTTAAAGTTTTCAAGAGCTTTTTTTCCCCAAAGGCCTCTCTTAATCCCTTGATAAATAAATCATTCTCTTTTGACATGCTTATATTACCACTATTGTCTACTTTTCATCTTCAGCTTTTAACTAGTCCAATTCTATCTTTATATTTGAGCAGTCTGTCCACATCTATCAATCTCATGAAACTGAACCTTTCTACAAGATTTTCAATTTACACTATTCTTCATTGCCAAGAAGAGTAATGAGTAACAGCATGTATTTATGGCCTTTCCTAGCAATTCATAGGGTCAAATTTTAAAGTAGTTAGTTCATAAGCAATTTTTTTCATGCCATAACAATTTTTGCTTTGTTATTCATTTAATAGAGATTTCCACATCATCATTACCTTTCTCTGTATGACTTTACACACAAAGCATGAGAGGTTAAATACAAAGTCTGCCAATATCACGCATGATCACATTATTTCATACAAAGGGCATTAGCTGCCTTTTCACCAGGGAAAGTAGTTTGATATAGATATGCCTCTATCCTTATCCTTAAGGATTAGTAAGTATAAAATCTTAGGTTCTCTTTGGTTGCCATCCTACTTTGCCCAATGACTATATCTGCGACTTCAGGCAAGGCACTTAACCTGTTTATCCAACAGTTCCCTTATCTGTAAAATGGGCATAATATAGTACCTTCATCACCAGCTGCTTCCAGGATTAAATGAATGTATAGTGCCTGGCAAGTAATCAGCACCTAACAAATGTCAGCTTTTCTTCTGCTGCTGCTCTTATTGTAATAGAATGATTAGAGTACCCTTTGAATGACTAATAGTTCTTCCTTTTCAGGGCATAAAACTACGTTTTAAAATGCTGAATGCACCCTATATCAATGGAATACAATTTTTGATTAAGGACTGGAATGTTTTTACACTGTTGTTGGGAGTGTAAATTAGGTTCAACCATTGTGGAAGACAGTGTGGTGATTCCTCAAGGATCTAGAACCGGAAATACCATTTGACCCAGCAATCTCATTACTGGATATATACCCAAAGGATAAATCATTCTACTATAAAGACTGATGCACACATATGTTTATTGCAGCACTGTTCCCAATAGCAAAGACTTGGAACCAACTGAAATGTCCATCAATGATAGAAAGGACAAAGAAAATGTGGCACATATACACCATGGAATACTATGCAGCCATAAAAAAGATGAGTTCAAGCCATAAAAAAGGATGAGTTCATGCAGGGACATGAATGAAGCTGGAAACCATCATTCTCAGCAAACTAATGCAAGAACAGAAAACTGAACACCACATGTTGTCACTCATAAGTGGGAGCTGAACAATGAGAACACACGGACACATAGGGGAATATCACACACTGGGGTCTGTCGAGGGGTGCAGGGATAGGGAAGGGATAGCATTAGAAGAAATACCTAATGTAGATGACGGGTTGATGGGTGCAGCAAACCACCATGGCACGTGTATACCTATGTAACAAACCTGCACATTCTGCACATGTATCCCAGAATTTAAGTATAATTAAAAAAAAGAAAGAAAGAAAGAAACCAAACCTTCAACTAATATTCAGAGTTTCTATGATCCCAAGGTACTTACAAAGAATTAGGCAGATTGAATTGAAAAGTCAGCAAAATGTTATTTTATGGTAATTGAATCTAAGTCCTCAGTTCTATTTCTACTTCAAATGCTGCTGGAATTAGAGATTCACACATCATCTACAGAAATCTCCATTCTGCATAAATTAGATGAAAATAAACTCATGGAAAAGAAAATAAACAATGTATTAAATTCTAGTTAATGAAAAAGTAACAGTGAAAAAGGAGTAACTTTCCTCCGAAGTACAAAATTCTAAATGCCATTAAGCTGAATTAAAATTGCAGTGAAGATAGGAAGAATTTCCACATACTAAACAGATCACAGGGTCAACTCCTCTTCTTTTCTAAACACTCACTAGGTATATTCTGTGTGTGTGGTTTTTTTTAATGCATCAAAGAGAGTATAGGTAGAGGGAAATCAATAATATACATCCTAAATATGAGAATATTTAATATTTTCAAAAGCAGTTAGCAACTTGCTTAATGCCTAAGGCCTGGATTTCTCTCTCTCTCTTCCTTGAAGTCAACTTTTGGAGGTAGAAAGAAAAATTCAAATCATTGTATTAGCATCTTTTGTCACATAAAAATATTACTAAAATTTAGTGGCTTAAAACTATACACATGAATTTTCTCCCAGTTTCTGTGGGTCTGGAGTCTTGACAAAGCTCAGCAAGGTTCTGTTCATCAGATCTCTCAAGGCTGCCATCAAGGGATCACCCAGGCTGAGTTCTCATCTGAAACTCAACTAGGGAAAGGGTCTACCTCTAAGCATACTCAGGATGTTTGCAGGGCTTCGGTTTCCTACTGGCTATCGGCTTGGGCTTGCCCTTAGTTTGTAGAGGTTGCTCACTTACTCAAAACCAGCTCTGTGTGTGTGTGAGAGAGAGAGAGAGAGCCAAAAGGACAGACACTACAAACTTAACTTATATACTAATCACATAAGTAGGTAGATGTAATCACATATATCCTGTCATCTTTGTCCTGTTCCATTGGTTGGAAGCAAGTCACAGGTGCTATCCACACTCAAGCGGAGGGGATCACACAAGAGCATGAATGCCAGGAGACAGGTTCCAGGCCACCTTAAAAGTCTATGCAACACTAACCTATTTTAATGCTTAGAAGATTCAGCTTTAGCGGAAGAATGACAATGTAGATTTGAAAAACCTGAAAAAAAAGTCTCCCTTCCACATCTGCCTTTTTTCCCCACCTCAGTAAACAAGCACTGGCTCTTTTGAGGTACCATTTTGAAATTACTGTGAAAATTAGATAAACATGTGTCTATAATTCAAACTTAAATTCCTTTTCATAAAAACATATCTTGCTAATAGGGCCACTACCAAATAAGTGTGTCAAGTTCTAGTTTTCTTAGTGCTTCATTGGTGGTCAGAAGCTGCTGAGAAGAAGGTACGACACTGTCTTTCCATGGTTCTTTCACTGCAGCCTCCCACAGGAAGCAAATACGTCACTGTCAAACCCTGGACTTGCCCTAATTCTGGGACTCCTATGCCTCAGGGTCCAAAGTGGATGAAATCTTAGTCCCAAGATGACATAAATTACCAGTTTTGTGGTGAGGCAATTATTTTATCTTAGTTTAACATTCACACACTACCTTTTCTACAGGCTTTAATAAATTATAGAATTGTAGGCCTTGTGAATTGTAGATATAATCATAATTATAGATGATGCCATATGTGATAGTATTAGGTTAAAGACAGCAAGACACTGCCAAAGGCTATACTAAAAAAAATAAAACTAATAAATAGGCATGATACTTGGAATTGCTGACACTGAGTTCACCTTTCAAAATTTAAGGCCACATCATCCATTTATTTTCTACCCTACTGCCATACAGTATTTAAATAATATGATTTGAAGATTACTAGTAGTATTAATAACACCTCACATCCCCATCACTTTTACATTTTCAAAACACATTTACAACTGTTATCTCATTTTAGATAAGTAAAAATAGAATCAAGTATGATTAACCCCCATTTTTCAATAGATGTTTTAGGTAAGTAAAAATAAAATCAAGCATGATTTACCCTCATCATTTTTCAGTCTTTCTTATAAAGAAAGTTTTGTCTTTCTTTTGCAATAGACATATTAATATTAACACCTTCCCTTAAAAACTCAGCTCCAACTCCCTGGTCAGGTGAGGAGGCCTCCTGAGAGTGGCACTATACTGTCTGCCATATCCCTCTGCAGACTTAGTTCTTTTCAAGTGTGTCTTACCTTTCATTTGCTTGATGAGAATCTCATTAACAGAAGGTATTTAACTTATGTCTATTTTTGTTTGGTATTGCTCCTGTAATGCCTCATAAATGCTGTTGTTCATAGAAGCATTCAACAAGGACAACCAATGGTCTGACATTTAGCCATTGATTGAAGGATCTTTATCATTTCTGAGAGACTTCTCTTACTTTATATCCCAGTGGCAGACCAAAAAAATGCCCACCTCCCCACGATGAATTCACTTCTTAATCCCCAGAACCCGTAAATATTATTTTTTATGGCAAACGAGTGACTATTACCTCTTATGGCTAAGGACATGATGTTGAGAAAAGGAGCTTATCTTGAACTATCCAAGTAGACCCTAAAATGCAACCACACATATTCTTGTGAGAAAGTGGCAGAGGAAGTTCTGAAGCACAGACACACAAAAGAGGAGGAGAAAATCTGTACATGAGGGTAGACATTGGAGTGACATGGTCACAAGTCAGGGAATGCCAGCAGCCATCAAAAGCTGGGAAGGGCAAGGGACAGATTCTTCCCTAGAGCCCCACAGGGAACGGGACCCTGCTGACACTTTGAGGTCAGCTCCATAAAACTGAGTTTGGATTTCTGACATCCCAGGACTCTAAGAAAAACAATAAAATTTATGTTATTTTAAGCCACCAAGCTTGTGGTAATAACAGAACAGCCACAGGAAACTAATACAAGCCCCTAACCCTTGATCCTTCCTTTCTCCCAAAACAGTAAAAGACACTGTGTCTCTTCCTCCACTCCCCACTTGCCCCCAAATCTAGTTAAATTTTGTCTCCAGGATGAATGTTTCTGTCCAATAAGAAAAAAAAATCTTTGTAGTAGATTCCCATTTGCATGGCATTTTATAGCTCAAGCACTTTCCTAAACCATTTGATCCTTCAATCATATTGTGAGGTAAACAGGGCAAGTACTGTTACCTCTCAGTGTCAGGTTAGGAAAGCCTGCTGAGAGAATAAGTCACCCTAAGCTCACAGAGCTGGTTAGGAAAGGAAACTAAGACTTCTGAGGCAGCCACAATCTCATCCCAACATTGTGAGGCAGAGTTCACTGTTTTACAGATGTGGAAACTGGGCCTCAGAGATGGCAAGTTACTTGTCCAAAGTAAAACAGGCAGTAAGTAAAGGGGTACCTGGGTCTATTTCCCAAGCCCATGAGCTTTCCACATACCATGCTGCAGGCTAGAATACAACCAGGTTATTGCCATAATGAAAATACACTAGAACAATAATCACATAGCTAGTATGTGCTTGGCCCTTATAACACATCAGATACCATGTTAAATGTGTCATATCCATTAATTTATTAGTCCCTGCAACAACCTATGAGGTGGGACTATTAGTTATTGTAGTATACTGAATGATCCACTGCCCCGCGATGCCCAGAACCTGTGAATATGTTACCTTACATGGTAAAAGGGACTTGTGGATGTCCTTAAATCAAGGATCTTGAGAAGGGGAGAATATCCTGGATTATCCAGATGGGCCCAAGGTAATCACAAAAGTTTACATGAGGGAGGTAAGAAGGTCAAAGTTAAGAGAGGTGACCATGGAAGGAGAGGGTCAGAGACAGAGTGAGCCTTGAAGATCTTACACGCTGGCCTGCAGACAGATGAGGGGCCAAAGGAGGAGGCATGGCAGGCAGCCTGCAAAAGCTGAAAAAGGCAAGGTCTCTTGTGGCACCTCCAGAGGGAGTGAGGCTGTGCTGATACCTTGATTTTGGTATGATGAAACCGCTTTCAGACTTCTGACCTCTAGAATGGTGAGATAATAAATTTGTGTTGTTTTCATAAAGTCACTAAGTTTGCGGCAATTTGTTACAATGGGAATAGGAAACCAGTATCATTATCATCCCCATTTTCCAAATGAGAAAACAGAAGCACAGAGAAGTTAACTTGCTCTAAGGTCACACAGCAGCTAAATGGCAGCTCTAGGATTCAAATCCAGGTAACCAACTCCAGACCCTGGTGTTGGTATTTCAATGCCTGCTTTTTTTTTTTTTCTGTTTTGTTTTTATTTTGTGAGACAGGGTCTCACTCTGTCACCCCAGAGTGGAGTACAGTGGTGTGATCACGGCTCACTGCAGCCTTGGCCTCCTGGGCTCAAGCAATCCTCCCACCTCAGCCTCCCGAGTTGCTGGGACTACAAGCATGTGCCACCACACTTGGGTAATTTTTTATTTGTTATAGACATGGGGTCTCACTGTGTTCTATGACACCCAGACTGGTCTCGAACTCTTGGGCTAAAGCAATCCTCTTGCCTCGGCCTCCCAAAGTGCTGGTATTATAGGTGTGAGCTACTGCACCCGGCTTCCTCAGGAACCATCTGAAACTATTGCTCCAAAAAAGTAATATCTGAATTTCATTGCCACCAACTACATGGCTACGTAGAAATGCACAATAATCTGCTGTTTTAACTCTGCAAGGTGACACTGGGCTCTGTTTTTTCAGGAATGCTGATTAGTTCATGCTGATTTATTCACATTAGCATTATGTTAATGTCATTGATATTTTTATATACTTAGAGATATCTTACATTAGCAACTTCTCTCAAGAATGACAAAAGAATGAATGATTTGACTCTTGTCAGCCCAAGATTGAAGGTAAGAGTCATGAAGCTCTTCTACAGATGTCATGTGTTGGCCCAATCAAGTTCCCTGGACATATTTCAAAATTATAACAGCTAATAAGTATATGCTTTATGTGTGTCCTCACAAACCGCACTTCAAAGCAGGTATTTCATCTTCCATTTACAGATTTAAAAACTGAAACTCTGAGAGGTTAAATAACTTGGCTGTGGTCACACCGCTGGAAAATGGAAATGGCAGAATCATATATCACTGAGATGTATAATATGCTCTTTCTAGATTTCACACCAAGAAGTGATGTTTCCCTTTGGGATGAGCATGGTACAAAACCCAGATTTTCCTCTTACTTTCTAAGTTACTTAACCTCCTGATGCCTTGTATGTATAAAACCAGGATAACAATAGTATCTACCACCTAGAATAAAAACTAATTGAGTTTATTATAAAATTTTATAAAATTATGAAAACTATTTATCAAGCAGTAAAAACTAATTGAGTTACACATGTAAAGTGCTTGGCAAAATCTCTGGAATAAAGTAAGGTATTTATTTTAGTATGTGTTTTTAACCATTTTTATTATAGATTTGACTTACAAGTTAGACTTTCCTCAATCATTCTGCACTACCTCATGTTCTATCCAGACTCACATTTGGAAAAATTTTAGGTTCTGCAAAAGATCAAGACAAGTTGTGAATTGAGACAAGTTACTTCTGAGACTTGCTCTAGGTACACTAAGACCTGTACCTTGCTACTAAATTAGTTTCATGCTTAGAAAATATCAAAAGGTCATTAAGTTCATCCTCAAGTTGTGGCCTGGTTTCCTTCTGAAATTCTTACCTTAGTTTGAAATACCTCTAGAGAAAAATATTTTATAGCTTCCTATGGTAACTGATTCGAATGTCAGACTTGGAGATATTAAAAGTCATGAGCACAATGCCTTATGTTTCACTTACAGGTTGGAGCTCAGAAAGATATAAAATGCTATCTACGACCCTCCTATAGAGACCTGGGCTATTTACAAAGGGGTTTCTTAAATTTTAGCTGACATTCATCCTTCTAAATCAATGCTTAATATTGTGTTCATTCCATCCTTCCTGGGAACCAATGAAAATCTCAACTTAAAAACTGGATCATCTGTTTATGAGAAAAAAAATTATTTTGCTTTTAGAACTGCACAACTTAGGAAGTGATTTAGTGATTTACTACAAAGTGATCCCCGGTAATGCAGTAAGTCGGGAGGAGGGGTACTAAGCTGGTTATAGTGAGGTATTTAAGAAAATATTCAAACTATAAATACAGAGAAACAGATTCTACAAACACTTCTTTATTTTCTGTTTATCTGGCCTTAGGCAAATCTATAAAAATGGAAAGCTAACAACTAACCTGTTTATTGGACAGTCATATGATGACAATCAAGTGATATCTTGGTAAGTAAAGTGCATCAGTGACTGTAAAATACTGTGTAACAGGTGGCTCCCAGGGGACGATCTTTGATGCTACCAAAGTTAAAGTCTCTGACCCATGATCCTAGCAACATGAACACAGACAGCTAAACTTTCTGAGTTCTTTTCAGCCCGGCAGCATGGAGTTTGCGTTGAGATGTGTTCCTCCTGGTGGCTCTTTGAATGAGCAACTGGCTTACAGAGACTCGATGATGGAACCTACCAACTTAGGGCAGAATCTAATCCTAGAATTCCCAATTTCATGAAATCAATTTCCCCTGTAAACCTGAAGCCCATCTCTGCAGGATGCAGCCACTTCCCTGGCTGCTGTCACAAGACATGGTGTCAAGAAAGGTGTTTGATTCAGTCTGGAGTGGTGCATAGGTTGTCTAGTTTACAGGGGCCCCCGGCTACGGTTGTGAAACAGGGTGTGTACTCTACAGTGGCCCTTCTGGAACATCCAGCTCCCGCCACTCTGTTTATTCTGGCATAAGAGTGAGGTTGAATTTACTTTTCTTCAGAAGCGCTCCCATATTTTTAGCCACTCTTCCCTGGGCTCCAAGTGGGAAAGTCCCCATCATTCCCCAGCATAAGGATCCAGGTCTCCTCACATTACTCAGGCATTCTGCTTCATTTCTCTTATTTAGCCCTGGACTGAGGAAACCAATGGCCACTCATGGGGTCTGCCTTTCTCCAGGGGAAATGTGACTCTCTTCTCCTTCTCCCCTCACCATCCTGAGTTCACTCATAACCTTCAGACTTGTACCCCTTCCTCACGCAACACTGGACCCTTATCACCAACTTCAAACTGACTTATTTTGATTCTTGTCATCATTAATATTGGAATTTTAAAATCAGCATGAATTTGGGTACTGTGTGTAGCCAACTAAAACAAGTCACAACATTATTTATCTATCTCTTACATTAAAAAAGAAAGTGTAAGAATTGAAAGTAGAGGGAAAAGCTTTAATAGACAGGACAAAATACATCAAAGGCTTACAATGTGCTAGCTATTAAACAAAAATTAAAAGGATTATGTTGGCCATGCACTGTGGTTCATGCCTGTAATCCTGGCACTTAGGAAGGCTGAGGCAGATGGATCACTTGAGGTCAGGAGTTCGAGACCAGGCTGACCAACATGGTGAAATCCTGTCTCTACTAAAAATACAAACAAATTAGCTGGGCATGGTGGTGCGCGCCTATAATCCCAGCTACTCTGGAGGCTGAGGCAGGAGAATCGTTTGAACCCAGGAGATGGAAGTTGCAGTGAGCCCAGATCATGCCACTGCACTCCAACCTGTGCAACAGAGTAAGACTTCATCTTGGAAAAAAAAAAAAAAAAAGAAAAAAAAGTCGGAGGATTATGTCATTTGATCCTCCATACAGACTAATGAGTTAGGTATTATAACAAGTGATTACACTGAAGCTTTGAGACATTACCTTCCCACATGTTACACAGTTACTGAGTGGCAAAACCAGGACTCAAAGCTTTATATTGTACTGCCTCTGTGACAAAATCAAGCAATCAAGCAATGGTCTTTCAGTCCTCGCTGATAGCTTAGTATGTGCATGAGAAAACAGTGACTCAACTAATACAGATACAAAATAAAGTACCATAAAGGCTTAAAATCTCTACGGGAAAATGAAATTAAGGATCTTCCTTAGGATCAAAGAAAATACAAATTTTACTTAAATAGTGATTGATAAATAGTACAGTTAAAAGCCATTATGTTACCATTTTTGTATGTATTTCCATTGCATCTGCTTCAAATGTACTTTAAAGTGTCTGATGTTTGACAATGACTTACATCATTGTAGTAGAGGCATGCAATTGGCTGGAGTGTGTGGACAGTTAAAAACAGCCCTTCTGTGGTGATTTTTAGATACAATACCAAAGGCATGATCCATAAAAGAATTGCCTATAGTCCATAAAAGAAAGAATTGCCTATAGAATTGCCTTGGGAGGCTGAGGCAGGAGGATTGCTTGAGCTCTGGAGTTCAAGGCTGTGTGAGCTATGCTCACATAACTGTACGCCAGCCTGGGTAACACAGCATGACAAGACTCGTCTCTTAAAAAAAGGGGGGTGGGATCAGGAGTAGGGGAGAGAAAGAATTGATGAGCTATACTTTATTAAAAGTAAAAATTTCTGTTCTGAGAAAGGCACTGAGAATGAAAGGACAAGCCACAGACTGGGAAAAAATAATTCCAAAAGACATATCTGATAAAGGATTATTATCTAAAATACATAAAGAATTTTTAAAACTCAAGAAGAAAACAAACAACCAAATTAAAAAAAAAAAAAAACAGATACCTCAACAAAGAAGATACAGAGTAACAGGAACTATCGATTCATTGCTGATGAGAATGTAATACAGTACAGCCACTCTGGAAGAAGTCTGGATATTTCTTACAAAACTAAACATACTCTTACCATTTGACATAGCAATCCCAGTCATTAGTATGAAAAAAAAGTTGAAAACTTATGTTCACAGTAAAACCTGCACATGGATGTTTGTATCATTGCCATATGTTTATATCATTGCCAATTGCCAAAACTTGGAATGTTTATATCATTGTTTATATAAATGAAATGTTTATATCATTGCCAATTGCCAAAACTTAGAGGCAACCAAGGCGCCCCTCAGTAGGTGACTGGATTAATAAACTGTAATACATCTAGATACTAGAATATTATTCAGCACCAAGAAATGAAGTATTAAGCCATGGAAAACAATGGAGGGAACTTAAATGCATATTACTAAGTGAAAAAAGCCAATCCCAAAAGGCTGCATACTATATGATTCAAACTGCATGACATTTGGAAAAAGCAAAACTAGGGACAGTAAAACGAACAGTGATTGTTGGGTGTTGGGGAATGGACAGGTGGAACACAGAAGACCTTTAAGGCAGTGAAATCATTTTGTGTGATACCCCAGTGGTGGACAGATGTCATCATATATCTACCCAAACCTACAGAATGTACAACACCAAGGGTGAACCATGATGTAAACTATTAATTTAGGTTCATCAATTGTAACAAATGTGCCACTCTGGTGGGAGATGTTTATAATGGGGGAGGCTGTGTGTGTATGGGGGGAGGGGACATATAAAACTCTCTATACCTTCCACTTGATTTTACTATGAACCTAAAACTGGTCTAAAAATAAATCCTATTTTTAAAAGAACAGCTATTTTACATCAGTCTATGACTACTGTTGGTAAGAAGTTAAGGCTCTAATAAAGTAGCAAATATGACATGATTGTTTTACCCTCCTGCTGGGTTTCAGGATCGACCATATAATCATAAACAAAACTCATCTATGACATAATAAGTAAGCCTTCTTTATGGATAATGTTGCTCAAAACTCGGCATCTCTAAATGCTCCGAGAAGAGTCCAAGCCCAGGAACCTCACAACCTCATCTCCCTCAAGAAGATGCCTGCTTCCCCGAGGCCTTAAATGGCTCCCACACTTCCTGGGCCTTTATCCACAGCCCTTTTACATAAGCCAGCTACTTAGTTCATGGGAGCTTTCAAGCAGTGACATAATGGCAATTTGCATTAGCATGCTCTTCTATACATCTTTTAAAATAGGCCATAGCTCTTGGAGTAGAAAGGTCATTAAAAGAATTCCCCCGACCACTCTCCCTTAAATTGATTTCACTAAATTTAGAGAGAAAATACACAAGTGTGATATATTTTTTCTGCTTGTGACTCTCTAGGCTTACACATATCTTTTAACTTGTAAACAATAAAATAATGAGAATACCTTCACTAGAAGGATGAAAGACTGGCATTGATATTAAAAAAAATGCTTCCATTAATAACATGGATTAATGGCCAGCAGCAGTACTTGGTGTCCTCCTTCCCTAGTTTCACATTTATGAACTTGAAATGAGTACTATCAAGAAAAGGCCTCATTTACAGGCTGGCAGCAGGTTGCCCCACTAAAAGCAGAAGTGATGATTAGTTCATTTGAAGAGGAGGATGTTTAGAGCTCACAGAAAGCTGGACCATCAAAGCAGCACACCTCTCTTTCAAAGAAAGGAAAGGTACATTCATGTTGTTTTTTTCCCCCTCTTCAAAGCTTGTCTTTCAACTGGAGGTTGGAGAGAAGGGAATGCATGCTTTTAATCCAAATGATAATTGCTGTCAAACAACCTAGTCTGAAATCATTTTCATTATGCACTGAGTCATCACAGGAGATCTGTCATTTTTATTTTTCCCCTGAACTTACTGCTCATGACTTTTCTCTTTCTAAGAAAAAGTTAGAAGTCTTTATTACTCATTCAAATTAATTTAACTCAAATTTACTGAGTACCCACTATGAGCCATAACGGGCCTGTGAGATGCACACATAAATAAGACACTGTTCTAATCTTTCTAATCTTTAATGCCCTCACATTAGAGTAAAGGAGAGACAGATTTAGAGAAGAGTTGCATTAACAAAAGTATCTAAAACATACAGAGACAGAACAACGAAGCAACTGATTGACTCGTTTAGGTAAGTCAAGAAGACTTCGGCCGGGCGCGGTGGCTCAAGCCTGTAATCCCAGCACTTTGGGAGGCCGAGGCGGGCGGATCACAAGGTCAGGAGATCGAGACCACAGTGAAACCCCGTCTCTACTAAAAATACAAAAAATTAGCCGGGCGCGGTGGCGGGCGCCTGTAGTCCCAGCTACTCAGGAGGCTGAGGCAGGAGAATGGCGGGAACCCGGGAGGCGGAGCTTGCAGTGAGCCGAGATCGCACCACTGCACTCCAGCCTGGGCAACAGCGTGAGACTCCGTGTCAAAAAAAAAAAAAAAAGAAGACTTCAGAGGGGAGAAGGTGTCTCAGCAAATCATTGATGTGCACTTGGTATACTTTCAGAAAAGGAGGGCATTTCTCCAGACACAGCAACATGCAACAATGCCCACAGGCCTACTGTAATTAGCTCAGTGTGGTATGTGTGCAGCAAAAGTGAAATGAGACTGGGGAAGTTGGCAAGGGCAAAGTAATGAAAAGGCATATTAAGGAATTTATATTTTACCTTGCAAGCAATGAAAGGCCATTGAAAAGTTTCTAAAAAAAAATAACACAAATCTATATGACCTTTAGGAACATCACTCTGTTGGTGGCATAGAGAATAGGCTGAAGAAAGGTTGTAGGGAGATAGTTAGAAGCCTATTGCAATGGTCCAGGCATAGTTGAATGAGAATGTGAGCAAATACGGTAGTGGGAGGGTAAAGGAGAAAGGTCAAATGTTTAAGTCTTAGTTACAGAATAAAGAGGAAGGTGTCGGGGATAAGTTTGTAGACTTTGCTTGGGCTATTTCAGAATGGTGGTTAAAAAAATCCAGCAGGAGACCGGGTGCGGTGGCTCATGCCTATAATCTCAGAACTTTGGGAGGCTGAGGCAGGCGGATCACCTGAGATCAGGAGTTTGAGACCAGCCTGGCCAACATGGTGAAACCCTGTCTCTACTAAAAATGCGCGCACACACACACACACACACACACACACACACACACACACACACACACACAAATGAGCTGGGCATGGTGGTGCATGCCTGTAATCCCAGCTACTCTGGAGGCTGAGGCAGGAGAATCTCTTGAACCTGGGAGGCGGAGGTTGCAGTTAGCCGAGATCGCAGCACTGCACTCCAGCCCGGGCGACAGAGCAAGACTCCATCTTTAAAAAAAAAAAAAAAAAAAATCCAGCAGGAGAACCAGTTTTGGGGTAATGAGTTCATTCTTTCCAGAATGGCAGTAGGTGAGTTATAGTCTCCATTACTCTATCACTGGGCACCATTTATGTTTCTATGCTTTTTAGAGCACCAATTCTAATAACTTTAAAAATATTTCAAGTGTTTCAAAGCGAAAAAGTTAGCAGGTGATTGGTAAAAGAGTTACCAAATAGCAAGATGAGGTTGGAACATCAAGATTACACTAATAAGACAGGACACTCTTCCCTAGAGTGAACACAGGAGACGCCAAACTCTGATCAGACAAGAATCTTGCCAGCAGCAGAGGCACAACACACTCATTCATGCATGTGAACAAATCGACTTAGACATAATAAAGCCAAAGAATCTGATGAGGAATGTTTGGGATCAGTGACTGGGTTAAAATAATAGGAGAGAAAAAGTACAAGGACAGAGCATCACCCGATAAGGGGGCACGATGTACTTTCATTTGGACTGATAAAAATAGGTGAGTGATTCAGGTAATTCTTTTTGGTTTGGTAGCAGTGGTGACTGGGCAAGATTGAAAATGAAAGAGGTTAAAAACAAGAAAAGCCCACCAAGTAAGAAAGGATGACAGAATAGGCACAAGGATCACAGAATTGTCAGAGTGAAATATTGGGGTTGTAGATAAAGGCAGACTTCTATGTAGCCAATTTTAAACTTAGCACCAAAAAAGATATTTTAAAGGGCAAGTCAGAGTAGGGGCAGAAACAATGAGCTGCCTCGATCACAAATACTACAAGATCTCTACCACAGACTTGAATGTTTTATAGCAAACAGCAATGAAATCAAGACACTAAGGGTTCCTCACTGCAATACCGAGTATTATCATGATGACTATAACTATGAAAAAAGACTAATTTGAATTTCATTCTCAACAGATTCATATTTGAGATAAAAATGCAAAAGGAAAGAGAGAAAAATGAAAAAATCCCGCATTTCTTGAACAGAAAAAAAATCCTGCCATTTGGTGTCAGTAAAAAAATGGACATTTGAAATAATTTAGCAAGCAAAATTGCCCTGTGATTCTGGAGTCCCTAATGATCTATTAGGGACCATTACGGGAAAATGAGTATACAGGTGCAGATGATGTCTATCTCACCTATTTATGAGGTCAAACTGCAATAGACATAATTCTTTGAGAATTACGAGAATTTTCAAAATGATTTAATTCTGCAAGTTAATTGCATGCAATATTCATCTGTGAGTTTATTTTAAATATATATTTGCCTACACACAATACTGCCTCAGTGTATGCACATGTTAATATGTATGATATGAAGACTCACAATAGTATTAAGAAACACCTGAAAAATTCCACCCAGGCAACTGAATTTTGGCAGCTGTGTAGCATGAAAAACAATGAAGAGATATATCCCCAAAGGGATAAGCTTGGGCCTCAAAGGCCAAAAAAGAAAATAGGAATTCATAGCACAGTGGAATCCAGAAAAGCATAGGTAACAGTCTGCTAAGTGACATCTTATTTATGAGAACAGGTATCCTACCTGGTCAGTTTGGGAGGGGGGACAAAGAGTTCAGCTCAACAAATATTTTTTTTTAATTTATTTATTATTATTATACTTTAAGTTGTAGGGTACATGTGCATAACGTGCAGGTTTGTTACATATGTATACTTGTGCCATGCAGCTCAACAAATATTAATGGCACTTACTCTGTGCAAGGCACTCTGCTAAGTGCTTCAGATTAAGAGAGCCAGATGGATTCCCATTCATTGCCCCTCTGTACCAATCTCTCTTATCTTCATATTGTCACCATTTATATTTGATAAGTGTGTTCGATAGATACCATGGGTAGCCATTATAATCAATAAGGTTGCAAATTCAATAATTTCATCCACGATCCAAATGGTAAATTATTTTAACTTGGATATTTGTATTCTCAGGCTTTGGTCCTGCACTGCTGTTTCATGGTTTAGGCTTATAAATTCTCCCCATTCAAGCCCATAAGTGCCTCAAGCTGCAGCTACAGCTACCTCAAGCACAGAAGATAAAATGTCCCATCAACATATAATTAAAGGAAAATCTCTACTACTTGGGGATTTAAAATAATAATCATAATAGGCATCTGGTATTGATTGCCAACTGAAGCAAACTTGAGGATTTCCATCTCCAAAGTTATTATCTCAAGTATGAAGCAGTGGAGGCTGTTCTTATTAAGGAACAATAATGAGCTACCAGTTTGGGGTGGTGGCTTTTAATCACTAATAAAATTGTGAAAACTCAACATATTTCTAATGTTAATCTACTGGGGAATGGCTACAAAACAACGTAAGAGGCAGCTTTTAAAGAAGAAATATTTGTCCTAGACAAGAGCAGGGAAGGAACAAGATCATTAGACAATGACAGTAAGGGCTGCACTGTTAATGAGGCATATGTAAAAATTTTCCTAGCTGATTGGTTGACATTTTTCTTGCCAGTGATGTTATTATTCACCTTGTAAAGTGAATTCATTTTACATCAGGGCATAATATTAACTCTGAAATACCTAAGATTTTCACACTACTGAGCAATATGTTTAGACTTAAACCTACTGAACTCCTACTATGTGCCAAGCTTGATAGAACAAAAGTCCCCATACTCTCTGGTCATTTGGGCTGCCTGAGAGGCAGAAAAGGGTAGGAGCTATATCAGCCTCTGGTCCTCTATTGCCTGACTGACAAAGTCAAACATGCACAGACAGCCCAGTGGGCCTCTTTTTATTTTTATTTTTTTAAAGGGCAGGTCATTCAACTACTATTTTCTAACTGGCTAACATATTTTTAAAATCCTTTTGAAACTGAAAGAGTTGCCAAGTAAAAGACACTCATTTAAATGTGAATTTCAGGTAACAAGGAATAATTTTTTAGTATAAGGTTATTTCAAATACTAAATAGGGTATACTTCCATTAAAAATTATTTGTTGTTTTCTGAAATTCAAATTTAACTAAACACCCCATAGGTTTATCTGCAAAATCTGGTATAGCTGAGCTCACAAAGATACAAGGAAAATCCTCAGGGTGGAAGTGGGAAGCAAAAATGAATGAAAACTGAAGTTCTGAGCAACTGGCGTAATGCAGACCCTTCCCATGTGTTTGTTTCCTCTTCCCTTTCTCCTCCTCTCTTTTCTTGTGCCTCTGTTAGGCCTTAAAGGAATACCAAGAAGTGTATGTCCTTCTCCACAGAGAGCATACCATTAATAAAACAAATACAGTCATGTAATAAAAGATGATATGTGCTAGTATTGAAGAAGAGGCCAGGAGTAATTTTCTATAAAGAGAGAGAGAGATTAAGTATAATTAAACATATATCACTATCTAATAAGTAAACATTCTTTAAAGTAATTCTAAAACACAAAGATGTGAGATGAAGCAAGGCACTGCACAGCACTTTTTGATTATTCAAGGCATTCTTCAATACATCTTTTTGAGGCATGCTCTTCAATTCCCTAGGTTATTTTCTATAGGTACTAGCTCAGTCTCCTGCCTTTGAAAGTTGGGCTCAAATCTCGAATCTCAAGTGGGGTTTCATGAAATATAAAGGTGTGACCATAAAGGTGGCCACAGTTAGCTGACAAAACAAAGCAACACCACCAGAGAAATTGAGGAGACATAGTTAGAACCTAAAGAAGCCTTTATCGCTTCGGGGGAGCATCTTGGGGTAAACATCCTCCTCCACAAATGCCTAGCACAAGGCTTATATTTGCCTATTCTGCAAATCACATTTACAAAGGCAAAGCAGGCAAAATACTTAAAGACACGCATAATAAAAATACAGGTTTTATTTTAAAAACATATAGAGGGCAAAAGTGTTCTATAAGCTTCATAATCCTGGCGATTTTCCCTTCCCAAAGTAAGATCAGCAATGATGTCTCTACCCTTGCCCCTAGTCCCTCCCATCACAGAGACAGATTTCCAGCACTTCGATGTCAGTGCCCTTATTGAGGATACACATATTGTATAAATTCTTTTTCTAAAAACTACAAGTATATGCCCAGGATAGAAAAACATTTTCAATGAATAAAATTAACCTGAATAAAAGCAAACATCTATAATACCTGCTGTTAACATTTTCATATTTCCTACTAGTTCTCTTATATACATAACTTATATAATCAAGATCTTATTGTATGTATAATTTTATATCCCGTATAACATTTTATATATACAATATAGAATAAATGTTACCCATACAATTGTATATTGGAAGGATATCTCATGATTTGGTTAATCAAATTTGTTCATTTTAGTAAGATCTGTTTCTGGAGCAGACTGTCTGTGCTGGATCCCAGCATCTCCACTCACTGTTGTGTGGCCTTTAGCACTCCCTGCCTCAGTTTCCTTTGGGTGTTGTTATGAATTTTAAATGAGTTAATAGTAAGTATTAACACTTATATAGTGCCTGACATATTATGAATGCTCAATGTTTGCTATTAGTATTTTTGCTATTATGAAAACATTATTTTGTATATCTTTTGGGGATAAGAAGCTAGAAAAGTCATAACAAAAGTTTAAAAAAGTCATAACAAAAGTTAAAAAACAAAAGATAAAACAAAAATGTCCAATGGGACTGATAGGGATTTCTCTGATACTATAAGAAATAACAGTTTGTACAAGTTTCCAGTGTTGAGTATATAATGGATACTAAATTGATGCTGTTGAATGAATTAATTAATGAATCAATAAACCGATGTTTTTTAGTTTAGGGTCATAGATGCATTTTTATTTATTTCCATGTGTAAGGTATGTCTCTGGAAACTGAAACAATAAAATACCGGAAGCCATCAGCTGCTTATGTTTTTAGGATCAAAGAAAAGATACAGTCTGTAGGACCCCTTGATATAATAGAATGAAGGTTGTTAAAGTTGTCAAAATATCATATACATGTGTATATGAAAAGAGATTAACTCACCTGTTTAAAAGAGCTTTAAACTAAAATTGTCAAGAAAACACTTTAAAAGAACCTGAGAAAGTATCTAGTAATAGTGTAGAGAAAACAATAGCAAAAAAGACTAGAGCTCAAACCTCCTAAGCCAGTTCCTGAAGAGTATACTACCATTCCTCAATTAACAACAAAAGCTTAAGGATAAAGAAAACAATTCTATTTATAATAGCATCAAGAATAAAATGTTTAGAAATAAATGTAACCATTTGTACACTGAAAACTAAAAAACATTGCTAGAAAAAATTACAGAAGACACAAACAAATGGCAAGATATCTCATATTCATGAATTGAATATGAGAATGAAATTGAACGTGAGGGTTTATTTAGGGGCTCCTTATTCATGATCATTTTGACTATTTTGGGTTCTTTGATATTCCACATGAATTTTAGCATGGATTTTTTGGTCAAATTCTGCAGAAAGCACTGTTGAGATTTTAATAGGGATTGCATTAAATACAATCAATCATGAAAAGACTAACAAATCTGAAGATCTCACACTTTCTGGTTTCAAAACGTATTACAAAGCTACAGTAATCAAAACCGTGCTGGCATAAAGACATAGAGGTCAATAAAATAGAATAAGGAACCCCCAAATAAACCCTCATATATATGACCAAATGATTTCAACAAGGGTGTCAAGACCATTTCATGGGGAAAGGAAAAACATTTTTAAACAAATAACATTGGGAAAACAATATCTACATGTAAAGGAATGAAGTTGAACTCTTACCTTACACCATATATAAAAATTAACTCAAAATGCATAGAATATTTAAACATAACAGCAAAAACTATAAAACTCTTACAAGAAAACTTAGAGAAAAAGTTTTATGACATTAAATTTGACAATGACTTCTTGGATATGCCACCAAAAACATAAGCAATAAAAGTAAAAATAGATAACATTGACTACATCATAATTAAAAGCTTCAACATATTGAAAAGTCAGCCTATGGAATGGGAGAAAATATTTGTAAATCATATATCTAATAAGGGGTTAATATCCAGAATATATAAAGAACCCTACAATTCAACAATAACAAAAATCAACCTGATTTTAAACGGGTGAAATACTTGAATAGACATTCCTCCAAAGATATACAAATGGCCAATTAGCACACAAAAATATGCTCAACATCACTACTTATTACCCAGAATATATAAAGAATCCTACAACTCAACAACAAAAAAATCAAACAACCTGATTTTAAATGGGCAAAAGACTTGAATAGACATTCCTCCAAAGATAAACCAATAGCCAATGAGCACACAAAAACATGCTCAACATCACTACTTATTAGAAATATGCAAATCAAAACCATGAGATACCACCTTGGACCCATTAGGATGGCTACTGTCAACAAGAACAACAACAACAACAAAGAGACAGAAAATAACAAGTGTTGCTGACGATGTGGAGAAATTGGAAGCTTTATGAAGTGCTGGTGGTAGTGTAAAATGGTACAGCCGCTATGGAAAACAATAGGACTGCTCCTCGAAAACTTAAAAGTAAACTTATTATGTGCTCCACAATTCCACTTCTGGGTCTATTCTCAAAACAATTGAATGCAAAGTCTTAAAGAGGTATCTGTTCCCATGTTCACAGTAGCATTATTCACAATGGCCAAAAGATGGACGCAACCCAAGTGTCCATCAATGGATGAACTGCCAAACAAAATGTGTACGTACTTAGATATGATGAAATATTATTCAGCCTTAAGAAGGAAGAAAACTCTGACAGATGCTGTAACATGGGTGAACCCTGAGAACATTATGCCAAGTGAAATAAACCAGTCACAAAAAAGAAATATCACATGATTCCACTTATATGAGGTATCTAGAATAGTCAAATTCATAGAGACAGAAAATAGAATGGCAGTTGCCAGTGGCTAAGAAGTGATGGGAATGATGAGTTAGTGCTTAATGGACATCGACTTTCAGTTTTGAAAGATGAAGTGTTCTAGAGATTGGTTGTACAACAATGTGAATATATTTAACACTATTGAACTGTACACTTAAAAATGGTTAAGATATAGCAAATTTCATATTATGTATTTTACAACAATTAAAAATAAGAAAAAATGCACAATAAAAATGTTTAAAGATAAATATAGGGTCTGGGCGTGGTGGCTCACACATATAATCCCAGCACTTTGAGAGGTCAAGGTGGGTGGACCACTTGAGGTCAGGAGTTCGAGACCTACCTGGCCAACATGGTAAAACCCCAACTAGCCAGGCGTGGTGGTGCATGCCTGTAGTCCCAACTACTCGGGAGGCTAAGGCAGGAGAATCACTTGAACCTGGGAGGCGGAGGTTGCAGTGAGCCGAGATCAGGCCAGTGTACTACAGCCTGGGTGACAGAGTGAGACTCCTCTGTCTCAAACAAAACAAAACAAAAGATAAACATAGGAACATTTGATAATTCATGCTTTCTGGTATTAATTTTTGCATTCCACTTTTATTTAAATAAAGTTCTGTCTTCCCCAAAAAACTGTAATTTTTGTGGGATGAGGGACTGGGTCCTATGATCTGGGTACACTGCAGACTTACAATGTGTCTTTGATAGCTAACTGAAATAAAATTAACATAATAATGTTGGATTAATCTTCTTTTGAGCTCAAACATTAATAGTCTTTATACTAGCTGAGTATACTCAGTAGGTCAAGGAGAATCTCTATCCTGCAGGAACATCTATTCTGAAAGACAGAAAAGCCTGAACAAGAGGACTCTATTTAATTCTTTTTTTTTTCTTTTTTTTTTTTTTTTTTTGAGACGGAGTCTCACTCTGTCGCCCAGGCTGGAGTGCAGTGGCCAGATCTCAGCTCACTGCAAGCTCCGCCTCCCGGGTTCGGGCCATTCTCCTGTCTCAGCCTCCTGAGTAGCTGGGACTACAGGCGCCCGCCACCTCGCCCGGCTAGTTTTTTGTATTTTTTAGTAGAGACGGGGTTTCACCGTGTTAGCCAGGATGGTCTCGATCTCCTGACCTAGTGATCCGCCCGTCTCGGCCTCCCAAAGTGCTGGGATTACAGGCTTGAGCCACCGCGCCCGGCCTCTATTTAATTCTCTTAAATGAAGTGCGCAAAGGACTACTGGCATGTAATAAACTCCTTACCTACCAGTCCTTCGAGGGTGGAATAATTTGTTATCTAGGTAGTCTAAACCTCTACTCCTACACCTCTCCCAGAAAAACTGTCGGCTTCCATTAAACTAAAATATTCATCATTGTCCAAATTTGCATCACCCGTTGTGCTTCTGAATCTTGATTCACACTATTTCTCAGGCCTGCTATTCTCTTGCTTCAATCCAACAATGCTCACATCTCCCTCCCTGCAAAAGGTATTCCTCATCAAGAGGCTTTGGAGACTGCCATCTTTGGTGATTACTACCATTTATAATTCTCACTTGCTAAGATTTTTTAAAGTCTACTATATGCCCTCCTTCTTCAACAAGATCTAGTCACCAGTTCTAAATTGTACATTTGACTGTCTCCTTGACATTTTCTCTCGAACATCTCAAAGTCACCCTAATGTCAACATGCTCCGAACTGAAATTATCCCATAATCCGGGGCCTCTTCCAGTTTTCTGTCTTGGTGAATGGACCCTATTAGACAAGCCAGAAATATATGAGTCATCTTCATCCCCACATTTCTCTTATCCCCAATATCTGTCATAGAAATTCTGTTGATTTTATCTCCTAAATATTTCTGCATCCCAGCTGGAAACCATCACTCTCAGCAAACTATCGCAAGAACAGAAAACCAGACACCGCATGTTCTCACTCATAGGTGGGAAGCAAACAATGAGAACACTTGGACACAGGAAGGGGAACATCACACACCGGGGCCTGTCGTGGGGTGGGGGAGAGGGAAGAGGGAGGGATAGCATTAGGAGATATACGTAATGTAAATGATGAGCTAATGGGTACAGCACACCAACATGACACATGTGCACATATGTAACAAACCTGCACATTGTACACATGTACCCTAGAACTTAAAGTATAATAATAAATGAATAAATAAGGAAAAAATATTTCTCCATTCACCAGTTTCTTGCTGTTTCATCACCAACCTGGTCCAGCATTGTTTTGATAGACTTTATGATTATTTAGGTATGGCAAAGCCAACAGATCAGGAGATGATCGACACTGAAAATATAGTTTATTTTGGAGGCTATGAATATGTTTCTTACCTTGATTGTAGTGATAGTATCACGGGTGTGTGCACATGGCCAAACTCATCCAACAGTATACATTAAACGTGTGCAGACTTTGTCTATCAATTCTACCTCAATAACGTTGTAGCTTTTAAAAGACGATTTTTTCTACTTATGATTCTCAAGAAAGGAGCACACGTCACACCACAGGGGACCATGTGGGGAAATACCAGGGTCAGCCACGGGACACAGGAAGAGGGCAGACCTGTAGGCAGGAGCCTTTACTGTGGTTTCCACGGGGAAAGGATGAGGGAGGCAGGCTAAAGAGGCTTAGGCCTGGCTAGTTTGAATAACATCAGTGGACTCTGGGGCATAGTCACTTTCCTGGTTGTCTGGCATCTGGCCCTGGCATAAATAGGGTAGGTGGATAGTAGTCCAGGATAGGAAAGCCCGATAAGGGAGAAGGATGGAGGTGTGGAATTAATCAGCCACTCCATAAGGGGAAACCACAGACCTCTAGTCACTGCCTCAAAACTAAGGCAAAACAGCATTTTAAAAACTGTATTGCAAGCCATCTCAACCTGCACTGTTGACTTCGATAGCCTCTTAAAATTGTCCCAGCTGTCATTCTCTCCTACTGTCAACTCCTTCACCCTGCCTCAAATCCTTTAGGGATTTCCTGTTTCCTTAAAGATAACATTTTCTAACATGGCTACAAACCCCTGAATGATCTGGCCCCTTCCTACTTTCCCAGGCACAGCGGCACCTTGCTTCCTCTAGCCACAGACCTTAGGTCTTGTCTACACGTGTACACAATTTGTTATTTGCTTCACAAAAAGGTACTTCATGCTGAGAAGATATTAGTTGCAAGGGGCTTGATGAACATCTTTAATCAATTCCAACTATATGCTTTAATTTTATTTGGCAAATTAAATAGTGTTATTTAACTTATATTAATCAGATGTTGCTATCCATTATACATATAGTACTTATGTATATCATTAATGTGAACTCTGAAGGTAAAATGGCCAATATTATATGAAGAGTAGGTTTCAGGTAGCTATCTTAAATTTGATTATTGAGTCTTGTAATAAAAATTTTCTGTTCAAAAAAACCCTTGTTCCTAGGGACTTTGTTAGTGAATATAGCCACAATTTCTGCTTTAGAATGTGCCTGACACACACATTAGACTCAAAAACACCCTCAAGACCCCTGATAAAATGGTAGCTAAAAAACTCGTTTCAAGATGAAATTCTTCCCACAGCATTTAAATTGCAGATATGGGATATGAGTATGTATTTTAATTTTCTTTTTGTTGGCACATTATCATTGTTTTCGATAAAACATTTATTTAAGAGGTAGCAAGTGATTTTCATTCTTGCATTTGTCATAATTTCTCTCATTAACTTGAACATTTTGATTTATGTTACTAGGGGATAGGACCAGTCCTAAGTAATATGATTTACATCATATCTGACTTTCAAATGTCATAATGCTATCATATTAAATCAATAATAGTGGGCTTTGTGGAATAACACATAAAGCCAAGTTGAAAACAAAGTTCTTTTGTAATAATCCTCAGTTCTTTCATTTATAAATCTGTAATCATTTTTCCTTTCTTCCCTCCTCCCCTTTCTTTTTCTCTCTCTCTCCCTGGCTCTTTCTCTGTCTCCCTCTCTCTTCCCACTCCTCTTGTGTCTCTTCTTTCTCCTAACATGAATGCATTGTTAAAGTGAGTCAGCCATTCAGTACTTCAACAAGAAGTTACTGCACATTTCATCTATGATGGACACTATACAGGGCCCTAGGAATAAAACACTGAATAAGACAGAAAATAGTCCTATCTGTGGGGAGCTGACAGTCCAAAGGAGTGACTGACCACCCAACAATTACAACCCAGCATGGAAAATCTATGGTAGGGAAAGTGTAGGGTGCTCTGAAAACACATAGGAGGGGAAAATAACCTGAATCCATGGATCACGGAAGGCTTCCTGGGAGAAACAACCTCTAAACTATGGCATAAAACAATGAGCTATACGGACATTTCTATTTATTTAGTCAAAACTTTAAACAGTAAAACCGAATTCACTGCATTCTCAAATTACAAATTCCTACCCAACTTTTAAAATTCATTTCAAAGGCACTTTTTCCCCTAGGTTCAAAATTTTGTATTTCTTTAAATGAAAAAATAGGAAACACTGATTGAGAGTAAAATTATGGGTATTCTGACTCTACCCAGTTCCTTCACCAACCTCTGTGTCATACTGAGGAAGTCACATCAACTTCCTTGGTCTCAGTCCCAAATTTATAAATGAGAGGATGACAACTGATGGACTGCTTTCAGGGATAGGATTCTCATTGTAAGTCTCTGAAACTTTCTAGGTCCAGTCTTCACTACCTCTTGCATTTTGCCCACCTAGGTTCTCCCAACTGCACTCCACCCTGCACATTGATTGCTGCCAGGTTCATCCTCCTAAAGCACAGTTCTGTCACTTCTTTGTATCCAGCATATTAACAGCCTGCAAGACAAAAATCTGAACTCTTTCTGCAGCATCTCTTCTCCCTGGCATAAGCTTTCTACCTTGGACAGCTATAATTCATACCTCCGTGCTGGACTCACTCACACCTGCTCCTTCCTGCTAAGGAGACCTTGGCCTCTTCTCCCATCTGGCCGTGGCCATTTCTTACATCTCCTACAAGGCTCATCTCACATCCAAACCTCCTCCATGAAGCCTACACAGGCTGGCTCAATTCCTTTCCTTCTAACATCTACTTCGTCACTTATTTTGAAACGTCCTTTTTATTATCTAACACTGCAATCTTTCATTACCTAATGATATTGCAAATTCTGTTAGATCTTAAAAATCCTTTTGGTTGGGTACAGTGGCTCATTCCTGTAATCCAACCTACTCGAGAGGCTGAGGCAGAAGCATTACCTGAATTCAGGAGATCAAGACTTGCAGTGAGCTGTGTTCACGCCACTACACTGCAGCCTGGGTGACAGAGCATGACCCTGTCTCAAAAAACAAAAACAAAAAATCCTTTTATTTACCTTCCTTCCTCACCCCCACCTCAATAGCAATGTGAAGCCCATACTATTTGCTGAATCAAATGAAATAAATACATAAATGTTTACCTGGTTTCTAAAAAGCATGTCGGCTAGCCCAAGAGTAAAGAGACCTGACCTGAAAGAAACAAAATATTTCCTACATCTTCAATCTGTCCCTCTTCTTAACTTTTGAGGACCAGCTACCCTTTGGCTGGTGAACATAGTCTAGTGGAGAAAGCACTTGACTAGGAGCCCAGTTCAATTTCTGGCTCTGTCGGTCTGCAGCTGGAGAGCTCCAACCCAGGTTCTCAGTCTTTCTGTGCCACAGTTTCCTCTTTCCTCATCTATGAAATGAAGGATATTGGTTCAGAAAATATTTTTTAAGTCCCTTTTCCATGTTAGACTTATGGAAATACTTACACTTTATAACCCAGGACACACATAGCTAAACAGAGGTGTAACTGGTTAAAGAGAAAGGCAACATGAGACAAAAGGGGAGATGAGTTATATTACAAATCTAAGAGTCAAAAAAGATTTCAGAAAACTATTTTAAGGGTAAGGTAACACCTTATCCACTGAATACATTATTCCTCTAAGAAGCTACCTATACCCTTGGGCAATCATGACGCAAGTTAAACTTTAGTTCTTTTATACAGAGCTTCTTATGAATACAGATGTAGGTTCTTGAGGTGAGTACATCATTTTCAAGATCTTGAAATACTTCTGGATTAAAATGTTCCTCTGTTGAATGATGAAACCGTATTGTAAGACTTAGTAAACCATCAACTTACTGTGTTTTCAGGTTGTAAAGTTTTTATGTTGTTTGGTTTTAACACTTTATAAGAATGGACCTCACATTTTCTATCTTGAAGTCGCGGATCTTGATGCAATATTGGCCTTAAATGGGAAAGCCATGTAATAGAAAGTAACTGAACATTTTCATTGAAACTATAGGATATTCTTAGGAACATCAAGAGGTGCCTCTTAGATGTGTAGGACACGAGATACATTCCTGCAAGGGGCACTAGAGTTGACCAACAAAGAAATTCAGAGCACATTTTCTCAAAAGTATATCTTTCTGATAAAAAAGTAAATATATTCATTTACTATTTTCAGATAGGTATCAGCCAGCATGTAACCACATATACAAACAGCTAATATATCTATCAACTGATAGATTAGCTTTGTTTTTATTAATATGAATGTGATCTCTCTCCTGGTAATGTCTCCTCTTTTGGGTTTCTTGGCTTTTAAATTTCGCTCCCTCATTTAATATCTCTGAACCTTGACTTTCTTATCCCAATAATTAATAGTGCAGCTAAGGTATCTAGTATGATATCTGGGATCTTTTATTGATTGATTTATATGGACTTCATTCCAAAAGCGATTTGAGGTAAATACTCAGCAAATAGTAGGTACTGAGTAAACGTCAGTTTTCTTCCCCTTCTTCCTTTACTTAAATCACCCCTACTTTTCTTGAGAAGAACAGATAAGCTGAAAGGCAAGGGAAATTTGGGAATAGAGGCCATGGAGGTAACATATTAGTAAGCATTAGTTGTTCCTTTTTAAAAGCTTCACTATCTGAAAGACAGCATCCTTCACAAGACTATTACCACCTACACAGGACATCTGGAAAGCGGAGACAGGGGACTGCACAGTAAAAGTACGAATATTGGCAAATGCATTGCTCTGCTATAAAAGAGGAAGTTAGAGGCAGGAAAATGCTATCACAGGTAGAGCAGCTGTCTATCCAAGAGCTCAGCAGCCCAAAGCCAAAATATAGTTTTATTGTGATTACATTTGAAATTTATATAGCCTTTTTATACTGCAAAGAGCTAACCAAATCTTCATCATGCAGGTTTCACTGCTGATTTGTAAGATTTTACCAGTTGGACCTTTCTAGAAGCAAATATGCCATGGAAATCAGAAGGCATAGTCACTAATCAGTTCAGTGACCTGGGCATGCCAACTTTACCTCTCTGAACTCAGTTTCTCCGTTTTACCAATTAGCTAATTTAAGTGTCCTGTCAGCTCTGAAATCCCACAATTCCATTTTCTTAGCCATGGAAACTGGGTAACTTAACCAAGCCTCTAATAGTGTATGGCTAAGCAGGATCTTGGATCCTCATTTCTTCATTCTCTGAGTTTTAAAGGTGTTTCTTCTTATTAGTAAATAAGCAAAGTGTTAAAAAGGTTGAGCATCTTTTCTTTTATCCCAAATCACCTGCAATTTTTTAAGTTCTGTCATTTTGATAGGTCACAAAACTTTATCAAAAGCCAACCTGTCATGATAGTTCACACTATTTACAATTCAGACTCTGGCACAATTAATATTCCTTTTCCTCATCACATCATCATCCATTATTGTTGTAATCTATAAATCAATGGGATAAAATCTCAACTAAAAAATCCGATTGAAATTTAGGGGTATATAGTCTTCTATAAATAGAGCTTTTATAGAAGAGGAACTGAGTTGAGGCTGTAAAGAAGGATGTCTATAAAAATACAAATTCATTCTTCCATTTCTGGAAATCTTTTTGTACCTACTTTAATCATAAAAATTATATCTTACATTAACTGAGCCAGGGAATTTTTTTTCACAGATAAATTTGATATCTTTCCAAAATTGCATGATTTGCTTTAAATTCGGAAAGAGGCCAAGATTTACTCGATGTGCTCAGTTAGCAGCCCTCCCAAGAAGTTCAATCTGAGGTCAAACTTTTTAAAAATGTCATTTAGAATGAGATCTGAGTAGAATACAATCTCTTAGTACCACCTGAGTTTAGTTAGGAAAGATTTTTAATCACCCCAAAAAATAAACAAAAAAATGATTAGACACACTAAGTGTGTATATATAGACATATATATGTGTATACATGTATATGTATACATGTATAATATTCTGTCAATTAAAATAAATCTGGATTTTTTCAATTCAGTATGAACTTACATATATTTTATAAATATATATTTTGATAAATAAAATGTATTTTCCAAATGCCAATTAAATAGAGATGTCAACTCTAATGATTTTGAAACATTTACTTGTTACATTATTAATGGGAAATCTGGGTCAATTCCCATGTATTTCTCCTAATGCCAAAAGATATAAAATGATTCCATTTATAATTCAGAGCCTGGAGTCACGGCAAGTAAAACAATTTTACTGTTAAATATTGCAAATCATTAGTGCTATCAGCATATACGCCTTGGAGAACAGATTCACATTCTAACACAGACCAGCTTCTATTTATTGCAAGCATAAGAATAAGTAAAACATGCCAAGCTAGCAGAACCCATCTTAACCCTCTCAGGCAATTATTCTCCTTGTTTAAGTTCCCCTTAATAAGCATGAAAAGTAACAGACAACCAAGATGTTATAAGCTTGGAGTGCAAGTCTCATAAACCAAAAGTGAGGAGCTTTTTCTTCCGACTATAATTCTCAAGCAGGAGAGGGTTCTTTATATGAACACCAGAAAAGGGAGATTTTAAATCCTAAGTTGCATGGAGCTTGTGAATTTTCAGGATGCTCCAACAGTTACTTAAATACACCCAAATCTTTCTCATGTGGGGCAAGTTTTTTTCCCCTAAGCCTTTATCATTATCTGTCAGCAGCCACTGATGCATTTGATATATGGCTTCATTTATAGAACAAATGTAAAAGACATACCCAAAATGAATTATAGAGAAACTAGCAGGGCAAACTGTTTGACTGAACTTCATTTTTGAAAATTTATCTTTTTTTCTCCTTACATAATCAAAAGCTCAAGTATCCAAGGGAGCCATTTTAACAACTCTGCTCTTAAGTAATAATTAAATCTGCTGCCGCACAGGAGTTCTGCGTCTTTATATATGTCAACCCCATTCTAAAGAATCCAACCTGCTCCCCAGCAGCTCGAACACCACGTTCATAAAGATACAAAAGTTTGAAATGTCTTTTTCTCACTTATACATGTATAAATCATGAGCCAAAGTTAAATCCCAAATCAAGTGTGTACCAACAATTACTGGCATGCATTCTAATAACAGAACTCTTAGCAAATTAATATGAGTAAACACTATATTGAGCCTGTAGCAAGATATAAATATCTGAAGTTCAGTTACACCAATTTTATAAAGATATAATTTGAGAATTCATGAATATGATTGGTTCCTATCGTTGAATTTTTCAAACCTATACACAATTATCTTTTTAAAGAATAGATACTAAAAATAGGTTATTTTTCTGATTCACAAGATCACTGAAATATGTCTGACTCTATTAAGGTTAATAATGAATATTTTCACTCTCTTTGGGTTGATGGGCATAAGGAAAAAAATAAGGTAAGGGAGAATTTGTGAGCCAGAGATTTATGGAGCACTTTCTAGATTCCAATTGTTAAATACTAGGAATATAAATATAAATAAGGTACAGTTTGCACCTTTAATGTGCAATCTTGGGAGAGGACAGACAGATAAACAGATTGTATTAAAATGAAAAAGTGCGACAAGACAGAGGACACGCAGGCAAGGGCGAGGAAGAGACAGGGAAGGCCTCCTGGAGAGGAAAGGAGATGCAGGATAGAGCAAGCAAAGGCATAAAGGTCAAAGGAGAGCTAAGTTTAGGGTGACTACAAAGTGTAGAGATGAGAATGGTGGTGAGGGACTAAATTAAACCAGCTCACTGAGAGCCTTGTATGCCTCCATAAGGAGTTTTGGATTGATCCTAGGAAAATGAGAGCTTCTGAAGGATTTTCAGCATAATTTAGATAAATATTTTAAGTTAGTTACTCTAGGAATGGTGTGGAGGGGGACTTTGCAGGAACTAGAATTTAATAAGCAGCTATTATATGCCAGGTTCTTATATTATCTCATTAAATCCTCACAATAATCTTAGACTTCATTATCTCCATTTCATGGCTGAGGAATAGAGACTAAGAGTAATTAAGTGATTTAGCAAGATTACACAGTTGGTAAGTATAATAGTAAGACTGGAATTAAAATGTTGACTGGTATGCAAACCCCAATTTTTCCAACTATATCAACATGTTGCACAAAATCCAAAATGAAACGTAAACTGGGATGTGTACAACCCGTGCTTCATGACTAATACATGGATGCTCTCATAAATTAAGATAGAAGTCAGTGTTGATTCGAGAGGAATATGTAAAATGGGGCCAACATTACAATCCACACTACCCAACACAGCAAATAACATAGAGAAACCCCAAATACTTTCACTATTGACTTCATATCCCATGGCTCTTTGTAAAGAGAAACTAGTTTTAAATTACAGTGTCCATCTTTGTCAACATCACTACTATTTGAACTGATGTTTTCAGGTTATTCTTCCTTTTCCGTCTGCTATTTATTTATTTATTGGTGTGTGTGAGGAGTGGGGAGCTGTCTAGGGGAAAAACCACACGGGTAATCAAATGTCTCAAACTACATTACCAGGTCATTAAGCCTAAGTTGGAAGTGTTAGGCTTTACCAGCTGCTATTGTACACATGAGGCACATTATATAACCAATCAAATGCTATTAGTCACTTTGAAGGACATCTCTATTTTCTGAAAATCAAACTACCCTCTAAGCAAGTTGGTTAGAAAAAAAAAATAGTCTTCAGAGTGTTATAGCTGGAACTATGCAGAGCAAGAATACATCTTTGCACTGTTTGTTTTGTGTCTGTATCCCCACTTCAGGGATTCAATATTCCCACTTTACAGATGAGAAAACTTAGGGTCATGAAGAGGAATGACAAGTACACTTTCACGGAGTGTGTGAATCTCAGACTTGGGGTCCTTGCATCCAAACCTGTTGGTTCATATCACTTAATCCTTTCTCTCTATGCTTTAGGAATATAAAAACAATAATTTAGAGTATATTCTCAAAGATCAAAGCATTTACAAATCAACAAGGAAACAGAGGAAGCCATTTTTTCCACGTGTTTACAAGGACATTGTAGATCTTATAACTTTCTAAGATAGCAGAAAAGAAAAGCCTGTGGTTCTCATTATCCCCAATGCTAATAACTAAATATAAACATATTAATAACACAGCATGCTGGAGACATGAACAGAACTACCAAGATTCTGTTACAACAGTGTTCTCCAAAGTGGGTTCTGGGGAACACTAATCCCATAAGATATTCTTTTACTGTTCCTATAAGTTTGTGAAACACTAAATATTTTATTCTCTTCATGCAGACTTCTAACCTCTCTGACATATAAAAGTTTTGATACATCTTGTAATGCAAAAGACCTGTTTAACCTTATTTAAATCAGAGTTTTCTAAATAATAAAAGTTAAAAAAAGGGGTAGTTGAATCTCAGGGATTGTGAGCCCAGAAAATTTTATAGCATTTCTAGATTCAACTCCAACAGAATACTCAAATCAAAAGGGAAATCAAAGCATGGATTTTATTATTTTAATATCATTTTCACATTAAAAAATAGTAATGATTAACTATTGTGAGCCAGGTGTTTTGTTAGGCCAGTGGTAGCAAGGAAGTTGAAACTAGTGTGTCACTCACAATGAATCTATAGTAAGCAGCTGTCTGAAGTGTGGAGTTCAGAAACACTATGGGGCTCTGGCTAGTCTCAGAAAAAAAAAAAAATGAACAATTTGCAATGTTTGCCCCAAACACAGAATTGAAGCGTGGAGGCATAAGTGCTGAGTATTTTCCACCTATGCTCTAAGCACTGAGGACATATAAATGAATAAAATGTGGTTCCTGACTTCAAGGAGCTCATTTTGGGGTGCTGGGAGGTAAGGCATATCATCATATAAATTCAAAATAGGGAGACAAGAATAAGAGTAGTAAGCTATAATAGAAAGAGGAAAAAAGGTGTGATCAGCGAGCTTCAAAGACTGGAGGACACTTGAGCTGAGTCTTGAAGGATAAGTACAAGTTGATCAAGTGTGCAGAGGTGATGGAGTGTCTGAAACTACAGGTAAAGCCAATATTAATGTCGAGCACAGAAGTGTGAACTGGTGCAGCACCTTGGAGGCTTTTGGTAGCTCAGTTTCTCAGGAGCGTGAGGTTTATAGAGGAAACACTGCCTATCTTTCCTTTGATCATGCTTTCCAGGGCAAGTCTCTCAACAACGTTCATCATGTGTTTTTTGTTTTGGGGGTGGGGTGTCAATGTATGTCTTCACTTTCAGTACTATGAAGTTATTCAGCATGGTAAAGGAATAGATATTCTGCATAATTTAATAATATGGTTAGAAAGTTACTGTATATACAAGAGATCATTTTTATTCTAATTTTCAAAATGGTCTGTATGCTCTTTACTAAAACAAAGCTATAAAAGTATAGAAAATTATATATATAATATATGGCACTCTTACTGCTTCTTTGCAAGAATATACTTTCAACACCATAAGTTTCATAACTGAGTTTGTATGCTTAAGAAATTAAGACGAAAGTTAATCTACTGTACGATATATCCTGGAACTACTCTTAAAAATATAAATTACTCAGAATCACTCAAATTGACTTGTGTTTCTTGGTATTTTTTGACTTTTTTTTTTTTTTTTTTTGCAGATTCTAGCTACTAAAACTCTCCCCCAGATGCAATACTAGGTAATAGTGTCTACTGTTTCTCTGGGAAACATTGCATTTTCCTATAAAGAAAGATAAGGGTAAAACTAACTGGTCAAGAGTCCAGTTTTGAAAGTGTGTTGAGACAATAATCCAATAGAATTTATAACAGGCTTCTTTCAGAGTTGCTATGACCTCACCTCGATCCTCTTCACATTTAAAAGAAAATCCTCTCCTCCAAGGAGACATGGAAGTGAAGCAAAATTAAGAAATACTAAGAATTAAAGATAAGCTAGTGGTATGGGGGGAGAGGGAAATACTAATTGAAGTGGAGAAAAAGATCATCCTTGAAAAAAAGATCTAGTATTTTTAGCATTAATTCGGTGTCTTTTTTTGTGGTTGTTGGTTATGGGAAAACTTTGATGTATCAGAGCTATTGTGTTCAAGAATGAGATAAATTTGCCCATAGACAAATGGTCACTATACCCATCATGACTAACCATTTTGGCTTAGTTTTCCTATTACATAACCCCTGTGAATCTGTCCAGGTATTTTTTCCTTTTTTTTTTTTTTTTTTTTTTTTTTTTTTTTGAGACGGAGTCTCACTCTGTCCCCCTTGCTGGAGTGCAGTGGCCGGATCTCAGCTCACTGCAAGCTCCGCCTCCTGGGTTCAGGCCATTCTCCTGCCTCAGCCTCCCGAGTAGCTGGGACTACAGGCGCCCGCCACCTCGCCCGGCTAGTTTTTTTTGTATTTTTTAGTAGAGACGGGGTTTCACTGTGTTAGCCAGGATGGTCTCGATCTCCTGACCTCGTGATCCACCCGTCTCGGCCTCCCAAAGTGCTGGGATTACAGGCTTGAGCCACTGCGCCCGGCCTAGGTATTTTTTCCTAACAATTCCTACCATACCCTACACCACACTTTGCACATTTGGGAATATGAGCCATATGAAGGAATGTGAATTCACCATTGATATCAGCCAAATAAGCTAGCAGTAAAACCATTTTTGACTCTAAAATACTAAACGCAACAAATTGTCAGGAAATAGCAAAACGAGGCCTAAAAAACTAGCATATTCTCCACATTTTCTGAAGAAAATACCAGTATTAGCCATCACAGAAATAGAAGCTATTTACTTCCTTTAGCATTGGTGTATGGTCCATAAGTTCCTTACAAGAAGCAAGTTTCATTTTTGCCAACTGCATATGATTCTGCTTCTAAATCATTATTCAAACTCTAATAGTAATTTATGCTTTCAGATAGTTACACTACATAAATAAATAATACAAATAGAAAAAAAATGACTCTGAATAAAATAATTTTCTCAGACTGAGCAACAATCCTCCTGATCTACAGGAACAAAAAGTAGTTGCAATCCCTTATCTTACTGGAATGTCTAATTCCATTCTCTGTGGGAGACGCAGCAAATGAACTTAGACAAAACAAGCAGGATCATATAAGTGTAGGTAATTACAACTATATTAACCTCAGGAAATGGTTTTGAAGAGAGATCACTGTCAATCTGGCCAATTCCTAAAAATAGTGCTTGGTGGATGCTGGAAGGCTGTGTTATTTAACCTCCTGATGAACGCTGACCAGCAGGCAGCACCAGTTTCATTTAGGGGAAAATACTTGGCTTCTTAGTCCTCCTTAGCTCAGCATTAATAGATAGTTCCTGTCTTATTACTAATTCTTCATCTGAAGGTCCTCTATATCTGCAGTCAGTTTCTACTTTCCTAAGATGGCAGGGCTCTATATATTCTCTATATGTAGAAACTCAGATGACACACATGAAAGATATAAGTGATCACCACCTTCAGGCAGGAAGTCACCTTAAGTGCTTAACTTACAAACTTTCCCAAATTTACATTGTAACATAAGATGCTCAGATCCTTGGTCTGGAAATCAACTGTTTCGTTTGTTATCTATAGCAGGGGCTATAAGGATAGATAACTTATCAGAAAAGCCTGGGCTTCTAGGAGGCAGCTTCTTGAAGAAGCTTGGGCTTTCAAGTCTGACCCAACTAGGCGGAAGCTTTAAGTGATCATGTGCTTGCTGTGTGAATGCTTTGCATAGTTTCCTTTCAGGACAGTGGGGTATCTATCTCTTAGAGTTGTTATAAAGATGAAATATGAACCTCAGCATAATATGTACCAAACACAGAAGAGCACTTGGAGCATTCGTCTCTTAGCCCCTTTTTGAAAGTGTGTTGAGACAATAATCCGATACAATTTATAATAAGCTTCTTTCAGAGTTACTATCACCTCACCTCTATTCTCTTCACATTTAAAAGAAAATCCTTTTTGCTGGATTGTACTTTTTTGCTGAAGTGTACTTTTTGTAACATGCTGCCCATTCCCAGAGTGTAAGCTCCCTGGTGGTGGGTATCCTGACTTGACCATATCTGCAACACAAGCCCGAGTCCACTGCTTGGTGCAGATTAGGCTCTCAACGCCTGCTTTACATTAAAGATGTGGAGGACTTATGGTCAATGCATCTCAAACTCAATGTGTATATGAATCACCAGAGAATCTTATTAAAATGCATATTGTGATACATAATGTCTAGAGTGGGCCCCAAGATACTCCATTTTTTATAAGCACCAGATAGACCCATGCTTCCAGAACCACAATTTGAGTGAACTACGTGCTAGTTTTCTTTCTTTACCTTTCACTGCCACAGTATTCCACATCGTGGCAACAGAAAGCAGTTTGTGGACATTTCATTCAGGGCTATTACACTATGCTCAACCATGTCCCTTCCTCAACACACAAAAAAAGGGGAGGGCTACCCAGGATAATATCAGTGTGCAGACTATTTGCTGATATATCTCTACCTTATTAGGACAAGCTATTAAGTGAACACCAATATTTATAGTCAGAAAAATAAAAAAGTCCTTAAGGAAACATTAACAATTTTACTATACTTCTTCTAGAGGGTAATGATACATAATAATATTCTGGTATATGATACGAATTTATAAATCATTGGCATTTAATACCTTGTATTTCAAAAAAGTGTCATACCCTCTGCTGTAATGTTAACAGGATGAGTATTTATAAATATACATGCCAGAAATGCAAACAGCCATATTTGCAAAGGCAACTGTCATCTGGTTACCACACAGTGCCATCTGCTGGACAGCTGCTGATGTGCAGGAAAAAAATGCAACATGCTGTCCGGGAATAATAATAAATTTTCTGCAGCTTTTCAATGAGATTTAAACAAACGAAGGCAACTTACACAGTTCTGCACTGCCTTGTTCAGAAAGAAGATTGTATAGCCCCTATGCTCTTTTGCTTAGAAAAGTAGAACAGTTTTGAACAGTTTTATAGAGATGTGCCTATTGATGTGGGGCTAAAAGCTGAATACAGAAATCCCACATGGTCATGAAGAACAAAGGACTGTTTCTTCTAAAGAAAAATCTAGTTTTCTGGCTACCACTGAAGTTTACATGAGTATTGTCTTCATCAATAAAATAATAGTTCATACTATTTTGCAGCACCTCTCACAACAAATTGATAATAATAAAATAAAAACTATAATTTCCTAATCTAGTTCACTTCTGAAAACAGGTTCCTCTTGAATCCTAAAGTTGGTCAAAATTCTTTAGCACAAATAAGAAAAGAATACGTGGAAAAGATACAAGTCCTGTGTAAGTCCTTATTGATATCTTTCATGGAAAACACAACTTGTTCTACCATGGTAATGCTGTAACTTGGAAATGATTTGACAATTTCCTACCTGAATTAGTACTCAGTCTAGTCACAAGAACTGATCATTTAGGTCTCATGCAGTCTTCAATTAAAAAAAAGTAAGCAGATGTGTGGATTTAACTGAACACATTAAAGAATAACAATTAGTGCTACAAAATATCTACCTTGGGATGTTAGAACAAATATATGTAACCAGGTCCTGTTAAGTAATTTTCTATGGAGGATCACAAAGGGCATTATTAGTGTTCACTCAATGACTCCTAGAGTGGCTCTACTGAGGTTTTCCCAAGATTCTGAAGTGGAAAGTATGAATAAAATATGGATCAATAAAGTATCTTATAGGTACTTTAGAGGAACATTAAGTGAATTGCCTTAGGTCACAAAATCCTAATGGTGAGGAAAAAAAGAACCCGGGACTCCCAACCCCTAGCTTAAAACACCTAAAGTACTTCCTCCCATGGAATATTTCTTGGGGGCCAGTTTCATAATTAATTTAAACAGCTTTCTGGGGCACATTAATTATGTAAGCTCTCTGTACACTAGGCCACTACAAAAGGAGAAAATAGCTTCCTTGCTACCCATGAATGGGACTGTTTTCTTCTTTGTGACACCAAGGTGCTCTGGAAGCCCCTAGTAAGGAAACAGCGCAGTGCCCAAAGGGCAAAGAGCATGGTGGGGGTGCCGGGGGGAGACACAGATTTATCTTCTGGCTGTCTTGTCTCATTTTGTAGGATCTCTCAGTAGTCTAGGAAAATCGACCTGTCCAGCTGTCACAGTCCCTCCCCCACAGAGCTTTATCACCCTCGGAGGGATGATTCCCATCTATAAATTTCCATGCCTAAGGGCTCTGCTGTACTGGCAGAGAGAATGCAGTCTGGATTCCATCTCTCTAGGTGGTTAAGGCAGCATTACTCTTCTCTTCCCATATCCATGAGAATTTCCAATGTGCTGCAGTTTCAGGGGAATTGAACCACAGTATTGTGAGCAAACTCTTAAATGATATAACGATGAAACTTAAAATATGAAATGTTGTACTACGATTGAAACACCGAGACAAAACAAGTATATATAAAGTGTGATGGTAATATAACATGTGATTAGGTTCAAAAAAAGGAAGAATGTTCTTGGCTCATATACGTTGAAGTCTAGGACCAAAATATGGCTTTGCCCACTTAAACTAACTGAAACTAAAGCTGACGGAAACTCCTTATCTCTTTTTCTAAGTCAATTTACTTATGATTCCCTAAAGTGTACCGACATTTTTGAGCCCCATTGGAATTGTTCCTTCCATTTATTCATTCATGCAGGCATGCAGGCATAGAGCGAATACCCATTAAAGCCAGCTATGTGTCACACACTGTTCTAGGTGCTAAGAATATAGAACATCGAAGATAAATAAGTTCCTGTTCTTTTGAAGTTGATTTCTAATAGGGTAAGACAGGCAATAAATAAATAAATCTATAAATATATTACTACTTAATAACTTGTAAGAAGCAAGATAAAGCAAAGAGGAGTGGTGAGGTAAGTGCGTTTATAGTCATCAGAGAAAGTATTTCTGCTAAGATGACATTTAAACAGAGATCTGGAGGAAGGGAGAGAAAGGTGCATTTATATGGAGGAAGTGCATTCCTAGCAGAGAAGCAAAGGAAAATGTCGGTGCAAATGTTCTGAGAAGTGTATGCTTGGAGTGTTCAAAGAATAACTAAGAGGCCAGGTGGTGCATGAGTGGGAATAAGGATGGCAAGGAGAGCAGAAGATGCAGTGGGAATATCATATAGGGCAGTCTTCCTCATATGCTCTGTGTTAAAGAACTGGCTGTTTTTTCAGGATCCACTGCAGATGGATAATTTTATAAAATGCAATTAAAATGTCAGTGCAATAACTACTGCTACAAAAAGCTTCTGAACCTGTCTCCTCACAGACCCGTAGCAGTTCTCAGAGTAGCAGAGATCCAAGGATCACACTGAATTGTACTGAGGAGCCCAGTAAGCCAGGGTAAGTCCTCTGAATTTTATTGTGAAGGAGCTGTACCACCACTAGAAGGTGTTGAGCAGAAACTGCTGTTCCTTTCGACTGGCATGCCCTTCTGTCTCCAACACTTGGCAAGATCTTGTTTAATCAGATGAACCATCTCCACCACTGACAGAGAGTATCTTCAACCAGGAGCCCTCTAAGCACTTCACATGCACGGATCCCAAGCAGATCTCATGGCTTCTCTTCTATCTCTGCCAAAAGTAATGACGCTCAATTTTTTTTTCCTTTTTTCTTCTTTAAAATACTCTTTACGTCCTCTATCTACACCATGATTTTTGAGTACATGTCCCATCCACCCAGTCTATAAACTCCAAATATCAGAGACTATTTTATAAATCGTTATTAACTTGACACTCCATAAATGTTCTTGAATTGAGCTCTACACTAGGTCCACAAAGATCAGTCATCAATAATATGATCAGACCATATAAAATAATTTTTAAAGGTCTGTTTAGGGCTTGGTGTGGTGGCTCACACCTGTAATCCCAACATTTCAGGAGGCTGAGGCAGTAGGATTGCTTGAGCCTGTAAGTTTGAGACCAGCCTGGGCAACACAGTGAGACCTCATTTCTATTAAAAAAAAAAAAAAAAATTAGCTAGGTATGGTGGTGTGGGTCTGTGGTCCCAGCCACTTGGGAGGCTGAGGCAGAAGGATCACTTAAGTTTAGTAGCTCAAGGTTGCAGTGAGCTATGATCACACCACTGTACTCCAGCCTGGGTGACTGAGAGAGACCCTGTCTCTAAAACATAAAATATAAGACCTGTTTATAGCATTTTACAAAATGCTGACCTTTATCAAGCTCCCGGTTACTCTGCAGATCAAATCCAGAAAATTATTGCTGCCTCAAAGGCTTTTGTAGTTCAAGTATCTTATTTCTGGCATATTTCTTGAAATACACAGTCCACTGGCTGGAACTGTTGACCATCTTAGTGCTATACAGATCTCTCTTCTAATGAAATGTGTTAGGATGCAGTTTGAACTGTAGAACTGAAAAATTTAAATGTTCCCTTAAAAAGTCAGTGACCAAGAAGCAGCATTGTTTGTATATGTCCCAGACCTATAGTTAATTTTTAAATTAGAGGTAACGATCTGCTGTGTTAAATGAGTAAGAGAATAATTAAACATCTGGATTAGGGAACTATGAGATGAAAGCCCAGCAGCAAGTTGAAAATCTGACTTTCAATATTTTAGCTCAAGGAAGCATGGCAAGAAGATTATTGCTCCAAAATCCAATATGAAAAAGTTCATGTTGATTCTACCTCTATTTTTACTAGCAGAAACAGAGCTGGCTGTCCATTCTTAAGTATTTGTATCTTTGGACTAAATCAAGATTTACTGTGATGAAATTCCTGATGTAAAAAAGAATAGTCACTAATCACAGAATCTTATTCTTTTTCTCAAGATTATAACTTTTTTATTTAGACAAAGAAGAAAATGCTTTCCTTAAGAGTATGAAGACAATAAGACAGACTGTCTAAATAGAGCTAGCAGATCTTTGTGGTAGTTTTTTGTTTTTTTTTTGTTTTTTTTTTGCATGGATAGAAATATGTTCTTTTCCAGCTGCAAAGGGACCTCCAAAATTTTGACATGTACTGTTTTAAAAGGTCAACAACACATTCTGTTCATTACTCCATCCATCCAATCCAGCCAGTCATCCAACCATCTATCTACCCAAATTCTCATTATCTCCGCCTCAACTTTTTCTATCTCTATCTTCCTGTAATCTTCAGAGTGAAACAAATAATCTTTTCCCCCCATGATTTAATGTTTTAAAGCAAAACATACAAATACAAATCTGTATGCTTTTCTTCCTATATTTTTAGATTATCTATCTCCCATAATTTTCCTATTTCTGCTTATTTTCCAAACTCACTTTTCTCCTTTTCCTAAATTTAATCTTTTCCTTCTATATGTAACTCTCCATTTCTTTCAGTCAACCTACAGAAGAAAATTGAGATTAACCTCATACTTTTCACCCAGGGGTCTGTGTAAAGCAAGAAGACAAAGAACCAAAACCTTACTTTTCCTGGTCTTTCTCGACCACCCACCCCACAACTGCGACCCTTACTGATGTCCCCAATTTGATGGCTTTGAAACACAGATTTAAAAACATATCATCATATTTAAAAAAAGTCTATAACAAATTAGAAAAACATCTATTCTTAAATGATTTACTTTTTAAGGGCATGCTGGGCACAGTGGCTCATGCCTATAATCAAAGCACTTTGAGAGGTCAGGATGGGAGAATTGCTTGAAGCCAGGTGTTCATGAACAGCCTCGGTGGCATAGTGACACTCTATCTTAAAAAAAATAAAAAAATAAAAATAAAAAATTAGCCAAGTGTAGTGGTGCATGCCTGTACTCCCACTTACTTGGGAGGCTAAGGCAAGAGAATCACTTGAGCCCAGAAGTTCAAGACTGCAGTGAGCTATGATCACACCACTGCACTCCAGTGTGGGTGACAGACAGGGTCAACTGTCAGGTCAACTGTACAACATGGTGACTATAGTTAATAATATATTCTACTCTTATAGTCAGAAAGAATGAATAAGACCTACTAATTGATATCACAACAGGGTGACTACAGTCAATAATAACCTAAATGAACATTTTCAAGTAACTTAGAGTGTAACTGAGTTGTTTGGAACTGAAAGGATAAATGCTTGAAGGTATGAATATGCCGTTCTCCATGATGTGATTATTATGCATTGCATGCCTGTATCAAGACATCTCATGTACCACATAAATATATATACCTATCGTGTAGCCACAAAAATTTAAAAATATATATACTGGACTCCTGAAAAATAAGTAAGAGTAAGATGTAAAGTGTTCTCACCACAAAAACAATAATGTGATGTAATACATATATTAGCTAGATTTAGTCATCCCACAATGTATATATACTTCAAAATATCACGGCATACACAGTAAGAATACACAATTTTATCTGTCAATTTTAAAGAGAATAGGGCAGTTATTTCACATTGTATATTTCATTTTATTTATTTTTTTATATTGAGACAGACTCTCACTCTGACACCCAGGCTGGAGTGCAGTGGCACAATCTCAGCTCCCTGCAACCTCCGCCTCCCAGGTTCAAGCGATTCTCCTGCTTCAGCTTTGAGTAGCCGGGACTGTAGGTGCGAGCCACCACACCCGGCTAATTTTTGTATTTTTAGTAGAGACGGTGTTTAACCATGTTGGCCAGGCTGGTCTCGAACTCCTGACCTCAGTTGATCCACCCATCTTGGTCTCCCAAAGTGTTGGGATTATAGGCGTGAGCCATAGTGCCCAGTCTCATATTTTATTAAAAGCCCATGACCGAAATTTGGTGTTCCTGGACAGAAACTGGTGACTCTTGACTGAAATGACTTAATACCAGAAAAGCATGAAACTTTAAATTAGCATCGTTTTCACTTTAAAATTTAAAAATCTATAATTTCAGCATAAGGGGTTGTCACTAGGCAGGGTTAGGACAGGCAAAGTGTGGGTGAGGGTCCTACGAAATATTTCAAATATACTTGTTATGTTTGTTTCTTAACTGACTAATGGATACACAGTGCTATTTTATTCTTTAAATCTTACATATGTTATAATTATCTTGTCAACATCTAATATATAATAAAAACAAAATTATTAAATCCTATTCTTCAAAAATAATTGTGATTGATAATGTTATCTCTTTGGAAAATGGCATTTAAAAAAACACCCATTTTTCTAAGGTGCCATTTATTTTCTAAAAATAAATGCACCAGAAAACTACATGTAGCTTGAAAGAACTTTATTTCTGATAAAGATACTTCACAACTTTCTGTAGGGTGATGAGCAAGTCATATACGACAGGTACTCAGTGAATGTCCTTGCAGCCAAATACAGATTGTTAGGCAGGGACAAAAATCTTCCATAGAAGATGTGCAGAAAAGTGTTTGTTTGGTATTAAACACTAAATCTTCAATTCTATAAGGGAAAAATACAATACTTTATTCTGACATAAATATGGGAATAGCAATTGGGAAGTAACCATTGATAAAAGATGGAATAACAGTAAGTATCACATACTTAATCTCACTTATGGGCTATAGAAGGAAAGCTGCTTAAAAATTCAACACACAGTTCACTCAAATTTAAGCAAAAGGAGCTGGTAAAATACAGAACCACTAATTAAAATTTTACATTAAACATACATTATCAGAAGACCAAGGGGGAAATGTATACTGTTGACCAGATAAAACAGAGAGTGACAGGGAAAATCTGTACTGGCAAACAGGGGAGCAACAGAAGCCACCACTGAGATAGAGAGGAAAAACAGTCCCCTTAGAAATATTATCTAAGTGAGGAAGATAAACAGGTAGGGGGAAGACTCAATGAGGCATCTTTTGGCAGGCATTTTATGCGTCATCTCAAGGAATCCTCTCAAAACTACAAAATGTAGATGTTATTATCCTATATGGACGGATGAGGAAACTGTAGCTCCACGAACTTAGGAATGTTACCCACAGAGACACAAAATGATAGCAGAGATTCAAATCCAGAGATTTTTTACTCCAAAGCCTCTAATTTTTCTACCATGTCATTCCAAGAATAGAAAAATCTACAAAATATAGTTGGGGTGGAGGGAAGAGAAGGCAGTCATCTGCCCCGCAAAATGGTAAAACTACAGAATACAAAGATTAAAATTTGTATTTGAGTCCTTACTGTGGCAGTTATTAAGGAAATCTGAAGGCTAAAATAAGCAGAGAGGGCAAACTAATGTGAAGAATCCATGATGTTCTGGGTCTAATTGACATACTGGACATAAATAAATCACCAGGAGTGGTTGGAATACACTTGAGAGTCTCGAAGAACTTTAGGATAACACAGCAAAACATGAGGCCAAAATGTACAACTTGTCATTTACAAAGCTATCTTTCACAAGGAGTCTGGAAGATGTTTAGAATAATTCTAATACAGAATATGGCTGCAGAGGCCTAGGTCAGTAACCTGAACTTTCATGCATGGCAGGCAAACAGGCTCTACAAGTATAGTGCTCTAGACACATCATAGAAACTCTGCATCTCTCGTAAATCTTTCTACAGTGGATTGCAGTTATGTATGTACATATCTTATCACCCCTAAGTAGATTTTAAGATGTTTAGCAAGGGCTATTTCTATTGATCTAGTATTCTCTGACAGCCTGGTATACTGACCTGTGCTTAATAGGTACTCAACATTTCTTGAATTGAATCAACCCCTGATCACATAAGTAAACACTACTGCTGGGTAGAAAGGCAACTGTGGCTTCTGTTGGGGGAAATACTGCTTCAATGGTCTACTAGAATTCAAGAGGCTGAAATCAGTTTATGGCCAAGAGGAACTTGTGACATACCTTTCCAAGTGAATTGCATGGTGATTGGTGAAATGTTTTGTCAAGGGAAGAAAATCAAAGAACAAACAAGAATCAAAGATAAAAGTATAATTCTTCTAAACGAAAAGGAGTTAACAGGTCTCTGTTGCAGCTGACCTTAATTAACATTTTTAACATGTAAATAATCTGGCTGAGGAAGTCATAAAGTACTCCAGACTATGGGTGTCAAGCTGATGAGCATAAAGGCAAAGAAAATGGCAAAGAGTTGAGTGAAATGAAAAGTGACAGATATGTGTCATTGAAGACAAGTACAAACAAATTATTATTAAATAATTTTAACAAAAAATTATTAAAATACAAAAGCACCATATAGGATGATGGACCGTGCACCATTAGTAACAATTTGGGGCAGTGACTAAGGCACTTAAAACTCAGGTATCTTGTAAAGATACAAGACAAAAACCTCCAAGTATCATGAGGCAGTGTTTAGAAAAACAAAAGGTATAATTTTCCCTTCGCACCAAATCCAAGTTCTTTAACTGTGGCTGATGACGACACACACAGTAAGACAAGATGCAGAGACACATCTAAAGGCAGGGTTCTCAACCTCCATGGTCTGACATTATGGGCCAGATAATTCTTGGATGTTGGGGACTGTCTGGTGTGTTGCAGAACATTCAGCATCATCCCTGACCTCTACCCATTAGATGCCAGTAACACCTTCCCCATTGTGACAACCAAAAATATCTCCAGACATTGTCAAACGTCCTCTGGGTGACAAAAGCATCTGGTTTGAGAACCATCACTTTAAAATGATCAGCAGACTCTGCAACTGGAAAAGGTATCAATAAGCATATGACAGAAATAAGCATACCATGAGACAGCTGGTGCAAATATGCATATACTTGCCAAATTCCAGGTCTATGGGTATAGTTGAAGGGAGCATTTTTAAGAGAAAAATGATAAAGTTATTACCATACAGAATGAAAATTTGTGAATTTAATTTTATCCCAAGATGTAAATCAGGGTTAAAAAAATAGGCTGAAGAAATGTTTGGCAATGTTATGTGTGGACAGACTCCCCAGTTTTTTAAATGTAATCTCTTAGAGAGCAATGCTGTTTCTTCACAGAACATCCCTTGGTGCAAAGAGAGAGAATATCAGTCTAGTCTAATGTAGTATAAAAGTTTAAACTGTTAGACTGAGGTCAGTTGTATTCTTTAGTTCTAGTTTTGAAGTGTTATTTCTATTCATTCTGAATGCATCTTATCTAAATACAGAAATTATTTCTTATGTGAACTTCGCCAAATTTGAGCATGGACATGAAAATGAAAAGGAGGTAGAGACTGGGTTCATGCTTCTGACAGGATTATTGGTAACAAGTACTATCCTACTGGAAAGACTGGCACATGAACAGGATGTAAACTGTTCATCAATGCTAGAATTTAGAGTCATGGCCTTTGTATGTTACTACTTCATTAAAGGGCCACTCCATTTCAAAGGCTACGTGCCAATTTGGTCTTCCTGCTGCTTTATGGCCTTATCTCACTGTGCTGAACTACTGCACTGCACTGGAAACTTTATAGCACTCGCAGTAGTTGAGAATGTGGGATTTGCACTCAAAGCCTAATTTTTACCATTTATAGCCTAATTTTTACCATTTATATACTTGACCATAGTGTATGACCCTTCAGAGACTTATTTTTTTCCATGAGTAAATGGAAGTGTTAATAATGAATCTCTCGGCACTGATGCGAGGATTAAACAAACTTAGAGGTTGGAAACCTACTATTGGAATTGTTGTAGGTTTGGAAGAGGGGTCTTCTGGCTCTTTGCTTAGGCATTAGGGTCTTGAGTGCAGACTGTTGAAGGATTAGGCAATGTTGTGATTTTCTTGCCTGTTTCTCCTTTTTCAAACAGAATCACGTGATGGAAATATGTGATAATTGTCTTAGAACACTATTTTTCTCCAAGTTATAAATTTCTAGCATTTACTCAGACATAGGAGAACAGCACAAATACCAAGAAACCTACTAAAATCTCTATCAGTGCATAGGAAAGAAGATCTAGTGTCAGACTACCTAGATCCACATTCCAGTACTGTGATTTATTAGTTTTATGGGCAGTTTATGCCTCAGTTTCCTCATCTGTAAAACAGGATATTAATACTACCTACCTTATAGGGATGTGTAAGATTATAAAATAATACCTATAAAGTGCTTAAAGAAATACCTGGCATACAATAAAAACTCAATAAATGTTGGTATCATCATCATCTTCTTCATCTTCATCATTATCAGTTCCAGATCATACTAGGCCAAGAGACAGGAACTGATGGGCAGGGAATGCCTACCCCACCCTCAGTCTAAAGGGTAAAGACTGCAGAGTTAAGCTGATGTATTTAATCTCTTCTGATAATGTGTTCCCCGATCTCCATATTATACCAGGTAGGGATTTTGTTGAGAGAGACTTGAAACTAAAATAAGATTGAGTAAGGTTGTGCTGGGGCAAGTGGTTTTTCTTGACCTATATAAATTGGTACAGAGTTTAACATCTCAGCCTGGAGGCAGACCTGAATACTCTATCAGCTGACTCTAGTTTTGCTTTAGGGCACCATCTTCATTGTTGTGGCCAGCCAGACTTCTGTTTGTCTTCTTTTAATACATCCCAGCTCATACATAAATGTCAAGTTTTCAAGGTACCCAGCACTTTTTCCCACCCTTGCTATATTTGGGAAATTTGCAGCCTTCTTGATCTGGCTTCCTAAGAGCAGAATCTAGAAAACTCAAGTTCCAAGACTCCCTTCCAGCTAGAATACAAGCACTTGCACGAGGTTTTGCCATTTAGTCACTTGCTCCTGAATCTTTGGTTTGGAAGCAAGAAATCTGAGAAGACAAGCTTTAGGGGGAGTCCTAAGTATTTTGCTGGCGTTGGTGGCAGCAGAGGCATCCAACAATCAGGGACAGGCAGTACAGGGATTTCCTTTATGTTCATCAGGCAACAGCACAGGTTGCAGTTTTCCTCATCAGACCAGTTCTAATGCATGGTTCTAGGATTGTTCCTGTAAGTTTATACTCAACTGTTCCTATATATTTAAATTCTAACCCTCCCCCACAATTCTGTGAGCTACAGAATTAATTTATCTTATAATAGAATATCTTCCTGGCCAATCAGGCAAGGTTTGTGTTTCTTCCAGCTAAAAATCTGGATATATTCCAGGAAGCCAGGGATTTGTATCTACTACAAAAGGGGGTACAGGCACCAAGCAGTAAAATATATATAAAACATCTGGTGCTTCAAAATGGCAGTTGCTATAATGATGCCTACTCTAAATGTGCACATTTATTCTCTAAATTTTTCAATAAATACTGCTTCTACAGAAAAGGAAAGGCTTTGTTCAGGCCTTTGCAGCTGACAATAATGCTCTGTCATTATAATGTCAAGTTTACCTTATCAATAATTTTTCCAGTTAACTATGCTGTGAAATAAACTATCCCAACATTTAATAACAACATTATTATGCACACAGACACAATGGATCAGGAAATTGGACAGGGCACAGAGGAGATGTATTCTTTCTGTTCCAAGATCCGAGAGTTCATCAGGGAAGAATTGAAGGGTGACTTATGGCTGAGTTGGAATTATGTGGCAATCCTTCTCACTAAATCATGTCTGTTGCCTGCGCTGATAGGACTCAAAGACTTGGCCCACTCAATAGAGTACCTACAGGTGGCCTCTCCTCCTGTCTTGGTTTCCCTTACAATATGGCGGCCGCAAGGCAATCAGATTTGTTACCTGGTAGCTCAAGGCCTAGGGTAAGTATTCCAATAAAGAAAGTGGAAGATACATTACCATTTTGACCCACCTAGGAAGCCACGCAGTAATAATTCCAGCATACTTCTATTTGTCAAGGCAGTCACAACAGGAGGGGATTCAAAAGGAAAGGAATTAGATTCTACCTCCTGATGGGGAAGTGGCAAAACCACACTGTAGAAGAGCATGTGAGGTGAGAGATACTGTTCCATCCATCTTTGGTAAAGTCTGCCATAGTGATGCTGGTAAAATTGACTTAGAATTCAAATATTCATCCTAAAGATGTCTAGGAGTTGCAGAAGTTCAAACAGTTGGAGTAGTTTAAGTCTTGATACTATCATAATACTGTGTATCTCCTATAGATCTCGAAAGGGTATGCAGACTTTCTCAATTTGCATTCTATTTTTCACCCATCGGTATACAATTTGACTATGGAATACCCATCTAGAAAAATCTGGTGACTATTTATATTCTGAATACTAACGTCTTTTAGTTATAGTCAAAGTTAATATATAGTTTGTATTTTCCTCCAGCTTACCACAAGTCCCTGGTGCTATGACTCCTCTGCAAAATAGGGATCTCTTGAAAAATCTTGCATTCACTTTCAAAGCACTGTCATAAATATAAAATCCTTTTGGTAAAGGGATTTTTATCATGTTCATGTATTTCCTATGGTTTTATAGATGAAAGATGGTGTTGATAATGGCATAATTTTGATCTTTCCCACTGAGCAGATCATTGCAGCTGAGTTTTCCATTGAAAAATTCAATTACACTTCTCTACATCTTATCACCACTGCCAAAAGATGTACTGAAATCTTTCCTAACTCCCTTCTGGCAAAAACAAGTTCTGCTACAAAGGATCTCTTAAGATTCTTGAAGGACATCTGTCTTCATCAGCATGTGATCTGGTGGAGATACGTGCTGTTTTAAGATGCAGGTTCATCAGTTATTCATTTGGCAAATTTAAATGCTATTACTGTGTGACTGCAAAGTAAGACCTGAGAGCTATTAAAGTACCAATCCTTTCCAGTAGAAAATATATCCAGCATCTTTTAAAATGGAACGTGTATTTGTTTCTCAGGCCAGGGCTTTGGACTTATCCATAGATTCTGCCCCAGTACATTTACATAACTGTTGCACAACAAACGTCTGTTGACGAGAATCTTATGATTACGCATTGCTTCCATTTATATATAGTTCATGTACCACAGTGCTGGATTCTTTTATATCTGGCAGGTTTTTAGACTTTTCTTTAACTTCTGAAGGTTTATGTTTCATGAGATGGTGTATTAGTTCATTCTTGCTGAGACTGAGTAATTTATAAAGAAAAGAGGTTTAACTGGCTTATGGTTATACAGGATGTACAGAAAGCATAGCAGCTTCTGCTTCTGAGGAGGTCTCAGGAAACTTACAATCATGGAAGAAGGCAAAGGGGAAGCCAGCACTTCACATGGCAGGAGCAAAAGGAAGAGAGAGAAAGGCAGCAGGTTCTACACACTTTTAAACAACCAGATCTTGTGATAATTCACTCACTCACTATCATGGAATAGCACTGAGATGGTGCTAAACCATTCATGAGAATTTTTCCCCCATGATCCAATCACCTCCCACCCAGGCCCCACCTCCAAACCTGGGGATTACTGTTTCCCAGTGGGAAAAACTGTTCCATGCTCTGCATGATTTACCAAATGTTCCACCATTCATTCAGGTGTTAAACTCTTCCTAAAATTATCTGAGCTTACACATTAGCAGTTTTTGTACATTCTAAGATATCTTACATTTCATGTATACATACCCTGTATGTGTGCTATAAAAATTAAACCCATCAGAATTGGTAGTAAGACACATAAAGACAGGAACCATGTCTTATTATTTTCTTACCTAGCGCAGTGCCTCATACAATGTAGGCATTTAATAAGTATTTGTAAAATGATACAATTAGTGATAATATATCATTGTTAGGTCACCTTGTCTTATTCGTTCATTACCTCATGAACTTTAACAGTCTTATCTTAAAAATAAAGTTGCTAATAAACACATTGTTACAAAATGGGACCTCAGTTTCTTTAGGAAATAACTGGTTCACATCCTGCACTGCCATCATCAGAAAAAAAGTCCCTTTCACCATCAAAATATGTAAATTTGAGCTAGGTTTCCAGAAATGACTCTTGATTGTATTGTATTGAACAACTGGATGTTCTGCACTGATGTTCCCTGTTAAGTGAGGAGAAAGTGACCTGGATGAGATTATACAGCTGCAAAATCCCATCTTCATACAAGTTCCTTTGTGGTTGCTAGGGCTCCATCATTCCACAGGCTGCTTCACAAACATCCACCATAAAAATAAAGCCTGGTATCGCTGCTACTCAGTCAGTAATTAAATTCCATGCACATCCAGAATTTTGCTTATATGTACATTTTAATAATGAGATTGTCTTCAAGGCTGTTGAAAGGTGGTGGAAGACTTCAGTGCTTAACCAATATCTGCCAATTATCCCTTAACACTTTGCAGTTTTACTAAGATCAATCATCCAGCATATTGTGGTGCTTTAACTAGTTACAAATTAAACAGAAAAAGTAATAAGAAAAGAAAACCAATTTTCCTAGACTACCCTAATCCTGCCAAGCATAAAAATGCACTTAACTCAGAAAACTGCTGAGAGATTAATATAGAATTTGTGTGCTACTAAAGAAATCATTAAAGCAGCTGAATTCTGGGAATACAGCCTCTGCAAAAGTAAAGGAAATGTCTTATTCAAAACTAGTGGTACAATCAAATTTAGTTATTTATCCTTTACCAATGTAAAAAGGATTTTATTAGTATAACTTCATTTAAAGCTACATATGCAAATCTTCAGAGTGAAGAAAAGATTTCAACTGTTAGGCAATTTAAATTTTAGTATTAGACAACAGGAAAAGTATGAGCACTTAAAACAAAAAAAAATCTGCAGGGGTGATAATGAGGATCAAACTGAAATGAAAACTAGGAAATCTGGCAGCCTGAAGGAAAAAAATTTATAGTTAAGTTAAAAATAAAATTTAAAATAAGGAACTTGAATTTTATCTCAAGTATAATTCTTTACTGTCATTCATGGTTGTCATGATTACTGTTATCATAGCTGTCCTTTAACAAATGCTTATTCTATTCCAACCACTTTATACACATTTGCTAATTTAATCATCGAAACAACCCTATGAGTTAGGTACTACTACTCGTTAGTGGAGAAACTGAGGCTAAGAAAGGTTAACTAGCACACATTACTGGCCTAAACCTATTAAAAGATAGGTTAAAACCCCAGGCAGTCTTATTCCACACTTCCTTATAATTATCATCTGTCTAGATTTTTCTGACAATAGATCTAATGAATATAGCAGCTGCAGACATAGCAAAGCTGTCATGCAGCTCATGAGTTGCATGAATCTTAACTAGTTGAGTGACTAGTTTCAAGTAACTAAAATTTTTCTGGTTCTCAAATTCCTTAAGGAGGTGGTAGGACTATGACAGAGATTCCCAACTGGGGTAGCTCCCCACTGGGGAGCAATGTGGCCATTTATGAGGAGGCGGGATCACAATGACTGTGGACCACTATTGTGGGCATTTGGCAGGCAAAGTGCAGTCACAGAGGTGGAAATGAGTAGGACAATTCCATCAAAGAACTTTTCCATGTTCTGCATGATTTACCAAATGTTCTACCATTCATTCAGGTATTAAACTCCTTCTAAAATTATCTCAGCCTACATATTAACAGCCTTTGTACATGTAAACTCCAAGTATTTTTTTGTTTTGTGCTATTTTAATATACATTGATTTTTTCCAGGAATGCAGCCTCAATATGCACATCTGTGTGTGTAACTGTGTATGAGTGAGATGGCTTCATTTGGAACTTTATCAATGATGGGTTACCATCTAGGAAAATCATAGCACTGATCATAAGGTCAATTACGGTATCTGAGTGGCCAATACAACACACCTGTAACTGACAGCATTTGAGGCTGCCCCATTCATGAAGATTCCACACACACGTGCACACATCCGACTACTTTATTAGGTCTTCCAAAGAAGTCATGCTTTAAGCATTTATATATTGATACTGACATGTATATTTTTATATATCTTTTGTATTTCCATCAGGGTGTTAAACTATTGATTTTTGAAAATCCATGTATGTTGATATTGTTGGTAAAAAGTATTTTAAGCCACTAAAAGGCAATGTTATTAAATTTTTGTCAGAAAAGGGTATAATGGTCCTCAAACAATAAAGAAATTCTGGAATAGGTAATATCTAATATCTCATACAATTTTAAGATTCTATTTCACCTTATTAAACACAGCCACAATCAGTGATCTTTCTCTACAAAAGTGATTGCAGCCAAAAATCAAAAGTTAATTACACATTACCTCTTACTTAGCATTATTGCTCACAGAACACACACTTATATTTCTGGAAATTCTCTAATTTGCACATTTTTATAATGGGAAATGTCTTTCCAAGTCTGTGAGGCAGAAAATAGCATTCCACATACACCCCACATATTCATTCTTTCCTCTTAACCCACACATAAAACATATCTGGCAGAAAGGCAGATTGGAAAATGGAATGGGACTAGGCTTATAAATTCATTTTAAGTTAAAAATAAAATTAAAACATGAGTGAAGGGAGTCACAACAGAAACAATGGATGGAAAATGAGAGAAGTGATACAGAATTAAAATAATTTGATCATTCTGTACTGTGGGCCAACATTACAGAAATATTCAGAGAATTATAACAAGGTATGGTAATTTTTAACTCAAGAAAGACTTAAGGTTTCCTTGGAGCTTTGCCATGTAGAGAAGTCATTCAACAATGATTAAGCAAGAGTTCAGAACTCTTCACAAAGGGATATGAATGGCTGTTCTGAAGTCCCTTCTCACATTCAGATTCAACCCATTCAACAAAGATAGACTGAGCACCCACTGAATAGATGGGCTGAGGACTGGGCTGGGTACTATAACGTGGGATGGAAGTGAGATTCCTACACTCCATGTTCCTGCAGGACACACACACACATAAATAAACCTGAAATAAGGATGACTATGAAACAAGTTACAAGAGAGATAGTAAGTGCTAAAGAAATCTGGAAGAGGGAAGAAGACTTATTTCAACTAGAGGAACCGAGAAGGCTTTTTGGAAGAGGTAGGATTTGAGCTAAGCTTGAAGAAAAAGAAGAGCTTTGATAAACAGAAATGAGTGTGAGAGGGGAGGTGCTCCAGGAAGAAGAAATAACTGGAACTAAAGCCTGGGAGAGGAGAAAATGGAGGGCAAATTGGAGTGATAATGTTAGGGTGGAGAAGTGAGACTGCAGAGGCAGGGGACAGGTAGGGGAGAAAATAAAGGTCAATGTGAAAGCCACACTGAGGAGTTGGGACATATTCTACATATTCAATATTCATTAAGCCAATGCTACAAAGCATCTACTGTGTATCAGACTCCATTTTAGGCAGCAGGGAAACAGCAGAAAACAATGCAGATAAAAATCCCTGACTTCACGGAGCTTATATTGTTAGCGGGAAAACTACAGAATAAGATAAACAAGAAAGAATATATAATATGTTGTAGAGGAAGAAGTATCATGGAGAAAAATGAAGAAGGGAAGAGGAATAGAGGTGATGCAATTTTAGAATGTCCAGAGAAGGCCTTACTGAGAAGGTAACATTTGAACAACAGCTTGTAGGAGGTGAGAATCTATGTAACAGGGATTCAGGAACAGATGGTGAACAACTTACAGAAACAGAGATGATATGGACACTGATTTGAGGGGGGCATTGAGGGATGGGTAGCTAGGGGCAGGGAGATGAAGAAGCAGCATAATGCATTGTGTACTATATAATGTTTATGATTCCCAGCTACACAGGAAATGTATACAATATGTATATGGATGATAAATACCATGAAAGGAGGGAAGGAAAGTGAAAAAGGTAATATAGGGAAGTGTCCCCTCAGGTGGCTTTTACTATCTTGTTATTTTCGTTCTTAAACTGGGGCTGCACTCATAGGTGTTTGCTATGTTAATCTCTATTTTTATTTGCACGTCTGAAGTAGTTTGCAAAAAGGAAAAATAAAGTAGAGGCAACAAATAGTTTAAATAGTTTATATATAATTATCATTTACTACATACCAGGTGCATAGTGCCACACATGAACTCCCTCAATGAATCCACACAACAACCCTGTGAAAGGGGGTATTATTTCTATCGTTCATTTATAGGTTAAATAAATACATATGGCACAGAGACTACATAATTTGCACAAGGCCACACAGTGAGCAAACCAAGCCACACAGGCTACAAACCAAGGCAGCAAGACTCCAAAGACCATATGTGAAACTGCTCTCCAAACAGCACTCAAAATCGCCTCTCCAAAAATAAACAAAAGCTTCAGCTGGAGAAAGCTGAACAGCAAAGGAGAGAAGGCAAGATAGTAACAGAGTTAAGAGGCACTGTCAAGGCAGAATGAACTGAATGGCAACTAGTTACAAGATTCATTCTTTCACTCCTCATTACTTTCAGTGCCTATTTCTTAAATTTCTTAAAGCATATGTGCCAGGCACTGCTGTAGGTACAACAGTGTAAGAGTAGATAAGGCAGAGCTTATGGGCAATTGAAATACAGTATAACTAGTACTATAATAAAGGTATGCATGGAGGGTATAGGAGCCTATGGCAGGCATGTCTAAGGTCCAGATGCCAGAGTCAACTGCAGTGTAAGAAGGAGTGAACCCAATTAAGCAGAGGTTGAGGTGTCTAAACACAGTAGGCAGTGTTCATAGTGTTTGTGCTAAGGCCTACTTGGAGAATTGCAAGTGGTTAATACTGTGCAGGGGAGAGAAGGAAATGAGGGTAGCTAATGATGAGGCACAGAGACTAGGTAATGTGTACAAGGCCAGACAGCTTGAGGTTCAGCAGAGGTCAGCCCATGACAGCCAGATGTAGAATGACCAGCCATGCAATGAAGGGAAGGCACAAAGGACTGATGTGTTTAAGACAAATGAGTGCATAAGGGAAGGAGCAGATGGAGCCCAAGAACCTCACTAGGATTGTGGGTGGTAAGATCATCTGCTAAAAAAAGGGAGGTGGGGGGGTGGGTGAAAACTTTAGGATAATGTCAGATACAGCCATGTTAATTAAAGTGACAGGAAATTAACATGGATTCAAAAGAAATACACCATGCTAAATGGAGGATGCAGTGGAAGTAAAATACCTTGACGTTGAGTTCATTGGTCAACACTCACATTGGTCAATATCATGATTGGGAGATCCCTGTCCATTCTCAACATGTGGGTATGGGAGCAGAGAGATTGCAGGCATAACCACAGGATAAAGACAGAGTGATGGACTCTTTATTTTAAAATTATTTATAAGGATTCAATGGCTAGTACTAAGAAACACAGACTACACTGTTTCCAACTTATAATTGGATTTTATAATATAATTGGAATAGAGCAAAGACACAGGAGGAAAACACCAGCCATGGAAAATAAATAGTGGGAACATGACAGGATATGTACAAACAATATTAACCAAAGACAAGTCAAATGAATCCCCAAAGACTGCTGAACTGATTAACTGACCTATACATTTATATAGGCAGACCCTTAAATATCAAGTATACTTTTGTTAACGTTTCCTAAGGTTCACTTAATCTGTGTTCCCTACAAACACAATTTCCAAGTAAGTGGTGAGGAGAGTGAGGAAAATATCTCTAGTTCTCACCAGTCAGCAGCTTAATACTTGAAGTCAGGTTTTTAAGTTTTAAGTGGAATTTGTTACTCTTCTGTTCTCCTCTTTTCAAATACCAGGTGTCTCAGATAAGTAATAAAAAGAGGACTAAAGGGAGTTTTCACTTTTCTCCTTTCATTTATTAATTTCTGCACATATTGCTCCAGATTAACTATCTAATGAATGGTAAACAGAGTTCCTTTAAAGACAAAGGCCCAGTGGACAGAAACACTACAGAAAAACAGAAAAAGGTTTTGTGTATGGTACTGGAGGATGGCAGTGTAGAGCTTCCTTTTTTTCTGGACGCTAATACCAGAGGTCAGTTTTAAGCCTTAGTCTGTAAAGATGTGATGTGAGGTTCACAAGGGAAGGAAAGGGTAAAAGGCTTAAAGCATAGCTGGAGAAGCTGAAGCTGCTAATTGGCTCTAATGATCTGAATGCAAATTAATAAATCTCTGTACTAAAAATTACCTGCATATATAATTATGACTTTCATAACTTAAGAGCTCTATTTAACCCATTATTCACATTCTTTCTTTCCTGAGACCTGCTAGGAATGGATAACTTTTTTTTTTTTTATTACTGCTCCAGCTTCATCCATCACATGCAACATTGAGTTTTACAGCCTTTGAAGGTCTTATTAAAACAATCCAAGGATTGCAGAAATGAAACCCAAAGACATTATTACAAAGGAGGGGGAAAGGGTCAAGCTCAAGGCTGTGGAAGGCTGAGCAGCTTGAAAATTCCAAGCAAAGTTATCTACCCAAGACCCTTGGACTAGGCAAGAAGAAAAACCTGAAATCACAATATGTGGCTGTGGGCTGTCAGAAATAAAAAGACACATAAAAAGAATAAAAAGAGCTCAGCTATAACAAAATGGCCAGACCCCATTTGCACAGCAAAAGAAACTGCCATCAGAGTGAACAGGCAACCTACAGAATGGGAGAAAATTTTTGCAATCTACTCATCTGACAAAGGGCTAATATCCAGAATCTACAAAGAACTCAAACAAATTTACAATAAAAAAACAAACAACCCCATCAAAAAGTGGGCAAAGGATATGAACAGACACTTCTCAAAAGAAGACATTCATACAGCCAACAGACACATGAAAAAATGCTCATCATCACTTGCCATCAGAGAAACGCAAATCAAAACCACAATGAGATACCATCTCACACCAGTTAGAATGGCAATCATTAAAAAGTCAGGAAACAACAGGTGCTAGAGAGGATGTGGAGAAATAGGAACACTTTTACACTGTTGGTGGGACTGTAAACTAGTTCAACCATTATGGAAAACAGTATGGCGATTCCTCAAGGATCTAGAATATCATTTGACCCAGCCATCCCATTACTGAGGATATACCCAAAGGAGTATAAGTCATGCTGCTATAAAGACACATGTGGCACTATTCACAACAGCAAAGACTTGGAATCAACCCAAATGTCCATCAGTGACAGACTGGATTAAGAAAACATGGCACATATACACCATGGAATACTATGCAGCCATAAAAAAGGATGAGTTCGTGTCCTTTGTAGGGACATGGATGCAGTTGGAAACCATAATTCTCAGCAAACTATCACAAGAACAGAAAACCAAACACTGCATGTTCTCACTCATAGGTGGGAATTGAACAATGAGATCACTTGGACACAGGAAGGGGAACATCACACACCGGGTCCTATTGTGGGGAGGGGTCCTATTGTGGGGAGGGATAGCATTAGGAGATATACCTAATGTAAATGACAAGTTAATGGGTGCAGCACACCAACATGACACATGTATACATATGTAACAAACCTGCACATTGTGCACATGTACCCTAGAACTTATTTAAAAAAAAAAAAAAAAGGATTACTTCCATGGTAACATAAGAGCATCTCACAGAGAAAGGAAAATAAATTCATGCTATTGCTAGAATGAAAAAAAAAAAAAATGGCCAGACTGCATTTTCTTCCACAACGAATGGAGTAGTTGTGAAAATAACTGAGATAATTAATATTAAAGAGTTTAATAGAATTCCTGGTACAAACCAAGTACTTGAAAATTTCCTTTCAGTCATTCAGAGAGGTGGCATCTAATTCCTATTTCTAGTTCTTATTATTTCACTTTTTCCTGTCCCCTGTTCTGTATGTTCCTCTCTACTATGTACTTGCTCCTTTCTCTTCCCTCCCACCCCCATCTTCCTCTTCTTATGTCTTCTATCACATGAATAGGCAACCACTTAGTTCCTCTGTCATTGAACATTCAACAGAGACTAAACCCTTGAGCCCTATTGCCTGTGCCCCATATAAACACATAGTGTGCTATCACAAAAAAAAGACCACTCTTCCATCAACACGATGTTACAGCATCTGAGCCAATGCAACGCTAGGGATAATTTTTAAAGGGGACTTTGCCTAGAAAGCTGGTAGACGGAACAGTGTACACAGACAGAAGACCTCAAGATCACCAGAGAAAAACTGCATGCAAACTAATATTTATTTTGTACTTGAGATCTGACAAGTGTGGAATAGGAGAAAAAAGAGGTAAGAGGAGCCAGCAGAGCTGAACTGAAGCTGATTTCAGCCAATTAAATAGCTGTGATCTTGAGTAACTGCTTAATTTCTTTGTGCCTCAGTTTCCTTATCTGTAAAATGAGACTATTGTGAGAATTAAATTAATCAGTACATCAGAAGCAGTGATAGGAACATATTAAGGGATATGCAGTCATACAAATAAAGTATCATCTCTGAGTACTACCACCACTGCCATCATCATTGTTTTATTTCAAGACAAGTCCAAACCAAATATTATAAGCATTAATATTAATCACAAGAGCATTCTGCTTATTTCATATTTTGCCTTTCAGTTCCAAAAGCGCCTTCCCCATAGTCTCCTTTTAGCTTCACAATAGCCCTGTAGGCCAGAAGGATTATTATCTCCTCTTCACAGACAAGTCAGCCAAGGCTGCTTTAAATACTTGGTCTACTCTGCCATTCTTTGCAAGGTTTATAACCAAAGAGACACCTCTGGTGGATTCTGGCTCCAGAAATGGGGAAGAAAAACCACACAAGCAAAGTAAGAAACAAAACTGGGAGGAAAGGTCTTTCCCTCCCACCCCTCACATTCCATCCATCACCAAGTTATGAGTCTACTACCCACTCTGCTTTGTTCATTTCTATTCACTTCATCCTCACAGCAACAGCCCTTATCATAGGACAACTGCAACTACCAGTTAATGTCTCTCTGCTCTCTTCCCACATGAAAACCCATAATGCCACTCTCCTTTGGGGGTTCCCTCATCTTCCCCTTTCACACTTCTCCAGTCGTGATCCCATTGCAACTGTGCACCCCTTTCCCCTTAGAACTGCTCATTCCTTAATTTTTGGTCTTAGTCTTCACACTAGATTATAAATTATTTGAGGGCATGTGTCATGTTTATTCATCTTTATTTTCACAGTACCCATCAAAATACCCAACCCATGGTGCTCAATAAATCCATATTGAACAAACAAATGAAAATTCTATAATATAAATAGAGAGGGACTGGGGTACAGCCCTGACCATGTTTACACTGTATTACATCAGTAGACACATTCATGGAAGGCTGCCTCTTCTGAGTAAAAACAATCTGATTAGAGACTAAGGACTTTCCAAACTTGAGGAAAGGACCTAAAAAGGACCCCCAGGTTCTTCCTTTAGTGTCTCGATGATCAAAAGCTCTCCATTGAGAGGGTTCATAGTTAGGGTGAACACACGTCCTGGTTTGCATAGAAAAGCCCTGATTTATAACTGTCATCCCGGTGTAAATAGCAACAGTGTCCCATTTTACTCTTAAAGACATCCAGTTTGGACACTATACTACATAGTGGGGAAGAGGGCAGATCAGGTTTCAGCTCTGTTGCTTTCCAGCTATGTGACCTTGGTCAAGTTGTTCAACTTCTCTAAATTTCTGTTTTTACATCTGCAAAATGGCTATCTACTTCACAGCAATATAAAGATCATTATAAAGATCAAATGAGATAATGCATGCAAAGTCATTAGCAAAATGCCTGACACACTGTTCAAAAATATTAGCTACTATTACTATCACTGAATCAGAGAGGGTGATCATGCCAGTGCACATGCAAGTGTGAGCAAAAAAAAAATTACACTTACTGAATGTTAGCTCTCCAAGGCATTCTGGCAACAAATTGATCAGGTTTTTACTCAAGTCATATGTGAGTGCCTTTTGTGTAACATTACAATAGCAGTTTTAGAGCACAGAAATGGGGAAATGCAGTGCAAAAGGCTGCATGCTTAACCTATATATTTTGTTAATGATTTCAGTGAGACCACTTAGTGCTTTTGCTAACAGGGAACTGAGATCCGCACCTCCCGCTGCTGTGTTAGAACTCTTGCCAGCCACAAGGGAATAGAGAGCTATTTGAGAAATTGCCTCTCTCCAGCCTCTGATAATTATGTAAAGCGTATCATTGAGAACCTGTAATTGATACAAAAGGCTAATGCTGGAAAATGAGACTATTACTCTCTAGAATCGTCTTAGGATAAATGATACATTTATCTTAAAGGAAAGAGAATTGTAATACGCAGGAACAGGATGTAAAGGAAAGAAACTTCCTTGAATGGGGGATACAGCTGAAAACGATACTCTTCAGCAGAACTGACACCAATTGGAAATGAACAATAATGAAATATAGAAGTTATAAGAAACAAAAGCTTTAACAGAAAAAAATGTAAATGGATTATAAACAGAGAAGTTGCAAGTTTCACATAAAGTTTAGTCTTGGATACAACACCTACCCAATGATTACCCACATACAATTTCTTGGGTAGAAAGGCAAAGCAGAAAGAAACAAGATATAAAACAGAAAAGAACAAAAAGTAATATTACTTATATTCGTGTAGAATAACATTTTGAAATGTCATCTAAAATATACATAATTCCTGGCAATTCTGTCTCAAAATTCTCCACTCTCTGAAGCTGAGGCATCCATTTCTTAAAGGAGAGGACAGGGCCAGGAAAGAAAAAAAAGATGCTTTTCCCCACTTTGGACTTCAAAGTAGAACTGTTTTTTAAAAGACTATGAAAACCTTGATTTTTCCCTTGTAAGAGCTGGGTACTTAGAAGGAGGTTTTCTGCTGAACTCCAAAGAAATTATTAAAATAGCAAAACAAGCCTGAAGAATTGACTATCCATTTCTCCAATTAGCCTTGTGGATCTTACAAACTGAGATCAAAACCCCAGAGGGGGAGGCAGAAACTTTCCAGAGAGACTCAGCACCCATAAGCTGAGGAGACTCATGATCCCTGTTCAACTGAAACTCTCAACGGTGCCTCACACCCACGAAAGAAGGCTGCCACAGAGAAGAAATGCCAGCGGGCGAGCCTCAGCAGAGAAGACAAGCTGCCCGTAGTGCGCTTCACACCAGTTCCCCTTGGCACCTGCAGAGCAGGGAGGGGAGCTGGAATGTCCCATGGCCCCTTAAGAGAGGCCTGGAAAGGGGCTGAGGGCTGCCGGCCAATGTGCTATTCTCTCAGGGTGGTCTAAGACAAAAAATCTGTAGCAAAGGCTGTGAGTAGAACAAAGCCAGGAGTAGATGGAGGGCATACCTGACTCTCAGAGAGAAAACAGCACCAGGAAAAAGCCAACGTGGCGGTGAAGTCAGCAGAGACAAGCCTATACTAAGATCAGATCACAGATCACGGACACTTAAGTAGCAGATGCAGTGAAGGCCTCGTGCCTGAAGGCAGGGGCTCGTGCCTGAACACCAGGTGGGATGAGATAGCGCAGCAAAAGCCGGAAGAACCAGATACAGCTGGTGAGCCTGCCAATGTCTCTCCTCCAAAGCCTCAGGCTGCATAATCACCAAGCCGCCTAGCCACCTAGGAGGAAGAAGAACTCTGAAAGTCTCTATCTTTCTGTGAAAGAAGAGTGAGTCAGCCTGAAACTGACCTTGTTACCTTGAATGGGCAAATTACAAGGAAATGGGAAAATGGAGATTCAAGAGCTACCTGGAATTCAGTTACATAAAAATTAGTTATCATATGCGACTCTAAGTTAAAAATCCTCCAATGCATTATACAGTATACCCAAGCTATGGAAAATTTATGGACGCAGTGGCTCACGCCTGTAATCTCAGCACTTTAGGAAACCAAGTTGGGTTTATCACTTGAGGTCAGGAGTTCGAAACCAGCCTGGCCAATATGGTGACACCCCATCTCCACTAAAAATACAAAAAAATTAGCTGGGCATGGTGGGGTACACCTGTAGTCCCAGCTACTTGGGAGGCTGGGGCGGCAGGATCATTTGAACCCAGGAGTCAGAGGTTGCAGTGAGCAGAGATCATGCCACTGCACTTCAGCCTGGGCGACAGAGTGATACCATGTCAAAAAACAAAACAAACAAAAAGATTATCCCCAAATCCTATATAATAGAAGCTTTTTCAGGTAAAAATGCTCATGAGAAATAGAATGACTAATTTTAAACGTGAAAAACTGTGCATTATAATTGATAAATTAACAATGATCTCATATCTTGGAATGTTCCTAGATTTCAATTTCTGCTTATCCCCGAAGCCCAGTTACAACCTGCCCCATCTCTTCTCTCTCTGCAGTCAACTTTTTTTTTTCAAAAGCAAATCTGAGAGGTTTCCCTGTTGAAACTGCTCTCATATTCCCAAATGTAAAATCTCCTAACGACCCACAAGAGGAGACACCTGAGCTGGGCTCCCATATCCAGCACCCATTCATCCAACCTCTACCTACTTGGACATGTGGAACCACTTTTAGTTGGTGATAATACTAAGCAAAAATAAGATAATAACAGCAACAATAAGAGCAAGATAAGATTAATTTTAAAGATTAATATTTACATATCATCACACCACAAAAAGCACTCTCTAACAAATACCTTATTTGACCATGACAACAATACCATGAAGAAGCGATGGCAGACACTGATGTTGCTGTTGTTAATTACTGTTATTACTATTGCTACCCCTATTTTATAGCATATAAATGAAGTCTCAATGGGTATGGGGATTTTTGCAAGATCACACACCTAAGTGAGAGCTACACTAGAGGTCTATGTCTCCAGGTGCCCTTTTCACTCTATCTCACTATCTCCCAGTATCACTCTTTAGATAAATGAATTTCAAATCTGGAAAGCTGGGGAATCGAGAAAGTAAAGCAATTAAAACTGTGGTGCATGAACCATTTGATCTTATGCTTTGTTTTTCTGGCTTTGCTAACTGTCACTTTAGGAGATAAAGTCATTTGAAGACTTCTCCTTCTGGTTTTGCCTTAGGAGTAAAACATATTTTAATGAAAGTTAGCATTTCAAAATATAGCAGTACTTGCAAATAAGAAAGACTGCTGAAGCATAGAAATGTTAGAAAAAGAAGGATTAATGTTCAAATCATAATGCCTAATTATAATATTTACCAAATATTTATAAATGCAAAATTTCTCCCCGTGCCTCAATGTCCTCAGGGGTAAAATGGGATTAATAATGTGCCCACTTTACAGATTGTTATGAGGATTGAATGAGTGTCTGCCCTAAGGCACTTAAAATATTGCCTGGCATATAAGGAGCCCATTAATGTTAGTTAGTACTGTTATCATTTCTAATGACATAATCATAAACTAGGTATCTCCATCATTGTGTTTTCTTTTCTAGAAGTCAAGAATATTTACATCAGATATTTATTTGCCTTTTAAGTAACTTGAACATTCTATACATGTTTTGACAGTGTTTAGAGTATGTCTTATGTATTTCTATTCTAAAATACAAAATCTGTTAAGAAACTAACCTCTAAGAAATAACTATAAGCTTATACTTTTCTTTAAAAACTTTGAAGTTCAATATACTAAAAGAAACAGAGAGGTGGATCCCATGTTAAACGTGCTTTTCCTTAGCCAGAGAAGATATTTATTTCTAGATGCACCCTCCACCAAAAGAGAAAAAAATGCTACTGTAGTTAAATATAAATTTAGATAACAAAAGACCCAGATCAGCAGCTGTCTGTCCTTGGTGTGCATCAAAATCATCTAGGCTTCAAAAAGCTTTTAACAAACAGAGATCAAGTTCTACCCCCTGTTGATTCTGATTCAACTGGTCAGGGGCACAAACCTAAGAAATGACCTTTTTTTTTTTTTTTTTTTTTTTTTTGAGACAGGGTCTCGCTCTGTTGCCCAGGCTGGAGTGCAGTAGTGCAATCACCACTTACTGCAACCTCAACCTGGGGCTCAAGTGATCCTCTCACCTCAGTCTCCTGAGTAGCTGGAACCACAGGCGCACACCACCACACCCAGCTAATCTTTTTTTTCTTTTTTTTTTTTTTTTTGTAGAGATGGGGTTTCAATATGTTGCCCCAGCTGGTCTCAAACTCTTAGACTTAAGCAATCGGCTTACCTCGGCCTCCCAAAGTGCTAGGATTACAGGCATGAGCCACAGGGCCTAGACAATAACAGACTTTTATTAAGACAGAGTCTCTCTGTTGCCCAGGCTGGAGTGCAGTGGAGCGATCTCTGTTCCCTGTAACCTCCGCCTCCTGGGTTCAAGCAATTCTTTTGCCTCAGGCTCCCGAGTAGCTGGGACTACAGACATGCGCCACTACGCCCAGCTAATTTTCATATTATTTTTAGTAGAGACGGGGTTTTGCCATGTTGGCCAGGCTGGTCTCAAACTCCTGACCTCAGATGATCTGCCCGCCTCGGCCTCCAAAAGTGCTGGAATTACAGGCGTGAGCCACCTTACCCTGCCAGAACTGACATTTTTGAAGCCTGTTTAGGTTATAGGAATGTGTACTCAGGGTTAGGAACCACAAATCTAAAGAATTCCAAGTTCCTATTTTTGCTAATAGGAGCTAAAATATTGCGAGTTTATGTTTTTCTACTGAACACAGTTGCTATCATCAAATGTGAAAAGCTACATTTAAATAAATCAAATATCATTGAATAAATAAAAATAAATAAATTCAAATCTGAGTAAGAGTACCCTAAAAAATATTTGAAGACTACATTTAAACATACATTTTGGTCTTTTATAATCATAATGGGCCATTAATAAAGAAGCAATGCTAGAAGACAGAGTTGATCTACAAAAAACTGAAGCTCTAAGAAGTTACATGATTTGTCCAAAGAAATAAAGTCAGTGCCAGAGTCCAGTCTCAAACTTATTTTTCCTATCTGCCACCTTTCTCTATTGTAAGTCTAGTTTGTCTGTGCATGGATGTGGTACACACATTCCTTTTTAAAAATAATTTCAGGCCAGGTACGGTGGCTCACGCCTGTAATCCCAGCACCTTGGGAGGCCGAGGCAGGTGGCTCACCTGAGGTCAGGAGCTTGAGACCAGTCTGGCCAACATAGTGAAACCCCATCTCTACAAAAATACAAAAAATTAGCCGGGCATGGTGGTACACGCCTGTAATCCCAGCTACTCGGGAGGCTGAGGCAGGAGAATTGCTTGAACCTGGGAGGCAGAGGTTGCAGTGAGCCAAGATCATGCCATTGCACTCCAGCCCGGGGAACAAGAGTGAAATTCTGTCTCAAAAACAACAAAATAATAATAATTTCAAAGACTTTTTGAGAACTGTGATCCAACATTGCACATTATTAAGGTTATATATGTTGAATATTTTAAGACATGTTTATAAAAGTCAAAGTATACTAAATAATCAATGGTGTAAGGTAAAATTCATTCTTTGATCAGGATAAAGTTAATTGACTACCAAATTTTGATCAAAGTTAAGTAATATTAATTTTCTTAAGCTCGTAGTTTATTTTATTTGCATAATTTTAAGGCCTAAATGTGTAACACAAATGTCATCATGTGTTACACTGTACTAACCTGCTATATTTCGCATCATTGAATTTGGAGCTATATTTCTAATAGTAATAATAACTGCCACTTATTGAGTGCCTAATATATGCCATGCATTGTACTATTTTACATAGATGGCCTTTAGATTAAATTTCATAGAGAGGTAAACGGAGGCTCAGCTACTGTTTTCTGTTTGTTTGTTTGTTTGTTTTTCTTACAGGGTCTCACTTTGTCACCCAGGATGGAGTGCGGTGGTGTAATCACGGCTCAATGTAGCCTTGACCTCCTAGGCTCAAACTGTCCTCCCAACAGCCTCCCAATAGCTGGGACTACAGGTGTGTGCCACCATGCCTGGCTGATATTTACATTTTTAGTAGAGACAGGGTCTTACTATGTTACTCAGTCTGGTCTTGAACTCCTGGGCTCAAGCAATGTACCCACCTATGCCTTCCAAAATGTTGGGATTACAGTTGTGAGCCACACACCCGGCCAGCTCAAAGAACTTAAAATGCTCATGAACATAACCATTTGGTGGCAAAGTAAATTTCCAATCCAGGTCAGTTTTGCTCCAAAGGCAACGCTTGATCCACAAATATATTTTACCTTATGACGATTAGAAATCTAAGTTTAATCTTATTGAATGCAAACCCAACTCAAATTAAAACTTTTAGGTAAAACTATATTTTAACTATAATTTAGGTTAAAAAAAAAACAATTGCCTGTGAAAACACTGATGCTATTAACATAAACAGAGATGAACACAAGTCAAAACTGGATAATGCTGAATAATGCTGTTAAAGAACTTACTTGTTAGTCTGCGTATCAGAGAAAGATGACACAACATTTGGAAGTACTACACCTGCAACTAAGTATTATTCTCTGCTCAGTATCAGATAGTTAGCACTAGGGAATATAAAATTGGGGAAAAAAGAATAGATAAAATTTTAATAAATGTAAATAATTATAACTGGAATACAAATGAGTTTATTATACATATTGATGGGTTAACCATCTGTAGATCTGAAAAAGAAATTATCTGCCTAAGGAAAAATTTTAGCAAGAGGGCAGAGAATGTGACAGGGTAACAGGTGTGCTGTGTCTAGAAAGAACTTCATCAGTGCCAGAATTGAAACACAGGCTGTGGATCTTTTATCTTGCAGGATCACCAGTGGATGCTCAATGACTTTATGAGGTCTTCCTCAGAAACTTAACATCACAGAGAACATACGGATTTGAGAGGGAAATGGGGAAAGTGGTAAAGTGTTGCTATACTTTAGTGTTGTTCTAAAATTATATAGTTCATTTAAACAGCAATTTTATAATTGTTATAAAGTAACTAGAAGTCATGTATACTTCGATAAGGAATTTGTTTTAATGAAGTAAAAGTGAAAAGATCTCAAAGCAAGGTAAAGCTTTTATATTTTTTTCCACCATGAAGATTTAGTCCATATTTAGAAAACCAAGAGCAAAAGTCCCAACCATTTTGGAGATAATGTCAAGGATGACTAAAATTCATACAAGGCCTTGCAAAGCCTTACTATGAAATATTAAGTAGGTTGCAGTTGGGACTCAATGGTCCAGGACCTCTCAAGGGCTCAAGTTTTATGTATCAAGAACCTAGCAGAGCAGCTACCCCTGGGAAAATGTTCACATCTGAGTGGCCACAAAGCACATACTTTCAGAAGGATGGGATAGTGGAAGGCCTGGCTGCAGTCAGGAAGTAAGAAGGGATTTCTCTCCCATCTGAAGGTTGCACCAGAAGGATGTGGGCTGGTGTGGTGATTTTAGAAAGATGACCGAAGGGGTGGATCATCAAAAGTAGAAGAGGAGTAGCATCCTCTTTGTCATAGGGGCTAAATACTGGGAGGATTGAGCCTCTGTTTGGTGTTTCCCCCACAGAGCATTGAGGTAGCCATGCTCCTTAAAGATGACAAGGATAAACACCATAAAACTGAATCAGTAGGAAGAAAAATGCTTTGACATGGAGATTTCCTTCCTTCTCTCACATGGGAAAGTACCTTGGGAAAGAGCTGAGAGATGAGGAGACACCAATAGAAAATATGACTGAGGCAAATTCTTCCCCTATAAGGAGGAAAAGGAATTTGAAGCCTCCTAAGAGAATGCCACCATGTTTCCTGAGACAGAGGAGTAAGAAGAGCAGACTATGATATACCTCCAGTGGGACACAGCGAGAAATTCCAGTTCAAACCAGACAGCAATCTTCTTCCTAATGGATGGGCAGAGGAAATACAGCTTAGATAGTAAAAATCAAGGGCCTGTGATGGCTCAGGGCAATCCTGGCAACAAGGAAAAAGAAACTCATGGCATCTCAGGGGAAGTAGCACCCACACTTGCTGTGAGGAGTCACAAGGGCAGAAGTGGTGTCAGGGTGAGCATAGGTGAAAGATGGGGTCCAGAGATGATAGTAGAGATGGTGACGGGGTAGTGACAGCTGGAGAGTCTGGCTCTTCTTAAAGTTGTCCCATTGCACAGCCTGGAAGGGACAGGTAGGAATTCCACCACCAATTCCACCTTGGTCCCAGCCACCATCATCTCTTACCTGGATGACTACAGTAGCCTCCTCATTGGTCTCCCTGTTTCCCCTTTGTCCCTTCAGTGTTGATTCAACATAACTTCCAGAGAGATCCTTTTTTAAAAAATGTTTTATTTAGAAATAATTTTAGACTCACAAAAAAACTGCAAAAACAATACAGAGAAATTGTGTGTATCTTTCTCCCAGTTCTCACCAATGAGAGCAAGTTACATAATCATAGCACATCACACAACAAGGAAACTGGCATTGGTACAATACTTTAACTAAACGAGAGACCTTTTTAAGACTCTACCACTCTTTTCGTGTACTCACTTATATAAATACACATATATACACATTTTGGCTATGAAATGTTATCACACATATAGATTTATGCAATCGTTATTACAATCAGGACACAAAACTGGAATGGATGTGGTAGCTCACACCTGCAATCCCTCCATTTTGGGAGGCCAAGGCAGGAGGATTGCTTGAGCCCATGAGTTTGAGGCAAGCCTAGGCAACATAATGAGACCCCATCTCTACAAAAATTATTTTTTTTTAAACAAGCCAGGCATGGTGGTGCACACCTGTGGTCTGAGCTACTTGGGAGGCTGAGTCAGGAGGATCGCTTGAGCCTGGGAGGTCAAGGCTACAGGAGCCAAATAGCACCACTGCAGTCCAGCCTAGGTGATACAGCAAGACGCTGCCTCATAAATAAAACAAAACAAAGACAAAAACAAAAAACAAAATGGATGCAGAACTGTTCCATCACCACAAAGAAACATCCTATGCCACTCATTTATAGGTATACCCTTCCCCAACTCTAAACCCCAACAACCACTGATCTCTTCTCCATCACTATGATTTTTCCATTTTGAACATATTATGTAAGTGGAACCATACAGTATAAAACCTTTTGGAGTTGGCTGTTTGTTTTTTTTTTTTTTTTTCCGGTTAGCATAATGTCCTTGAGATCCATGCAAACTGTTAAATGTATTTTATATTTCTTTATTTTTATTACTGTTTGAGACACAGTCTTGCTCTTTTGCCCAGGCTGAGTACGGTGGTGCGACTGTGGCTCACACAGCCTCCCAGGCTCAAGAGATCCTCCCACCTCAGCCTCCCAAGTAGCTGGAACTACAGGTATATAACACCACACCCGACTAATTTTTTTTTTTCCTGGTAGAGATGGGGTCTCAATGTGTTGCCCACGCTAATCTAGAACTCCTAGGCTCGAGCAATCCTTCTGCATTGGCCTCCCAAAGCACTGGGAATACAGGTATGAGCCACTGCTCACGGCTGTTTTTATTCTTGAGTAGTTTTCCATCGTACTGATATACCAAAGTTTGTTTTTCCATTTACCCATTGAGCACTGAAAGACATTTGGGGTTATTTCTGATTTTGGACTATTGCAAATAAAGCTGTTATGAACATGAATACATAAGATTTTGTGCAAACATACATTTCATTTCTCTAGGATAAATACCCAGCAATGTGACTGCAGAGTCAAAAGGTTAATGTACGTTGAACGTCATTGGAAATTGCCAAATAGTTTTAAGATCATTTTAAATCAAAGGTCATGTTAAATCACCTCTTATTCAAAACCCTCCAATGGTTTCAGCATCTTACTCAAATCAAAAGCCAAAGTCTGTCATTCAGTCATCCCAAAGACCCTACACAACCTGGCCCCTGATTCCGCTCTAGCTTCATCCCTATTCCTCTCCTCCCTGATCATTCGGCTCCAGCCACACTGGTCTCCTTGCTACTCCTCTCACCAGCCAGGCCACTCCCAACTCAAGGCCTGTGTACTTGCTGCTCCTTCTGCCTGGAATGTTCACTCCTCAAAAGTCCATGTCCTTGCTTCCTCATCCATAAGGCCCAGCCTTTCAATTAAAGTACCTCCCTTTCCTGCTTTATTTTATCCAGAAAGGACACATTTAAAAGTCTTGCTCCAATATCTCCTGTAAGTACCCACTGGGGTTCATGGAGGAAAGCCCTAGAGAGTCTATGCATTCCCACAATTCTGTCTCTCCTCAGGTTCTTCAGTTTCCTAACAGTTCACTCTCAGCCTCCATCAATTTACCAACCAGTGTCTGCCCCCTACCAAGCCAGCATGTATGTCTTGTCTCTTTCAGGAGGCCCCACTCTCTTCTTAGATTTTGAGTCAGTTGGTTATCCTACAACCAAGGTCCTCCATGAGTTCCAGACAATTCATAAATTGTAGCTTGACACACTTTTAAATTTTTGCCTTATAAGAACAGAAACAATGCTCTTTCTGCTGCCTATGCCCCAGGAGGAAAGCTAGGGTCTTCTGTATCCCAGTGTATGCTGAATGATGTTCTATGACCACTGGCCCTGCCACATTTCCCTGACTTTGCCTTCCAAGGTCCTCATATGCCCAGGACTGCCAAGGCTCCTGAGCTAATCATGAAAATGGCAAGAATTAGATCAGAAGACACAAACTGCCTCCCATACACAGACGTGGGAATTAAATTGTGTTGTCAATCAGATCCTGCAAGGGACAAGCAGTAGAGGTCCCTGAGGCCTTCTGATGGCAATTTTTCCAGTTACTGTGTTGAAACAATTTTTTTCCCATAACCTTCATAGATATGATGACCAATAACTTTGGCTCCTTGTAGGACTAGAACCCTAGCCACAGACCCATCTAAGCCCCTCTCTCAGGGTCTTGCTGTCATCCTCCAGTCAGTGTTTGCCATGCTGCTGTGAAGAAGCAGGTGCTTCTGCTATGGATTAGCTGTGCCTGACTTTGCACTCTGTGCCCCACCTGGAACCCCCATGTGCCAGATTGTCAGCCTCTGGTACCATGAAGTGCCTTCACCATACCCATTCTTGCGATAGGTCTGTGGATTGCTCAGATGCCCTTTGATATGGTTTGGCTGTGTCCCCACCCAAATCTCATCTTGAATTGTAGCTCCTATAGTCCCCATGTGTCATGGAAAGGACCTGGTGGGAGGTAATTGAATCATAGGGGTGGGTTTTTCCCATGCTGTTCTCATGACAGTGAATAAGTCTCACAAGAGCTGACGGTTTCATAAAGGGTGGTTCCCCTGCACATGCTCTCTTGCCTGCTGGCATGTAAGATATACCTTTGCTCCTCCTTCACCTTCTACCATGATTGCGAGGCCTCCCAGCCATGTGAAACTGTCAGTCCATCAAACTTCTTTTTCTTTATCAACTACCCAGCCTCGGGTATCTCTTATAGCAGTGTGAGAACATACTAATTCACCCTTATAGTAGTCAACAGTCACAGCCTCACTTGGTCTGGATCCATTCTCTCCCCTTGTTTCTACCTGAGCCCTGAGGTATGGGTAAAGTTCTCTACTGGGCACCATTAATAAGCAGAAATGAGATTTGATTAGCAATCATTGCCTTATTCAAGAATTTCTCCCCAAAGGTAAAGCCGGCCCCAGAGCTAACACTACCTCCTGCAGTTAATGTAACCAGTGGTACTGGTTTACTTTCATATTAATGTTCATTTACCAGAAGATGAGGAAGTTATATACACTGTATAGCACACTGTGTTTCTTATCATAGTTTAAAATACAACACTAATACATTTTTGTTACTAGTTTAGCCTAAAGAATAAATGTGTTTAAAACTCAAACTGACTATGGCCACTTCTTATAATCAGAGGGGAAAGTAAAAATTCCTGTCATTGAGAAAAAAGTCATTGCCTGTTCTGCTATATTGGTAAATAACCAATGGTCATTTTGTTTAGCAAGATATTAACCAATTTTTAGACAAAGGCAGGCATGAAGCCAAATAAGGAGTTGTCAACTAGACAACCGTGCATAAAATGCAAGAAAAACTGTATTTAAAGTATAGTTAGAAAGGGAGTAGGGTGAAGCTGCAAGAGACTGGAGCTTGCTACAAGGGTGACCTAAGGGAATTCTGTGATGGGATGGCTGGAGGACATTTAGAAACAGAAAATTCTAAATTCAGTTTGAGGTTGTGTTGTGTTGATGTAACTGCTAACTGATCCCTGTTGCCCCAAACGTTCAATAAAGTCTGTTATACCTAAAAACGCCTTGTGTGTGTGCAATCGCAGGGAAGTCTAGGGGGAGAAGGAAGCCAGGAATGGGTCACTATGGAGCATAGGGAAGCAAAGGGCAAGGGAGATCAACACTTCAATGGGAACTGAAAGTCAAAGCCAGAGTGACTATGAGAATATTACCTCTGAGGAATTTGGAGGAAAAAAAAAAATCTTTGGTGGGTCTGGATGCACCATTAGATGTAGAATAGAGGTTTTTTGTCAGTGTTTTGTGAATCCAGTCAAGAAGGGCTTCTAAGGTGTCATCTGTGATATGCTTTTGCATGTGAATGGCTACCCCTTCCAGAGGCATGGTTGTGGTATAAGTTAATGTCGTGGTGACATAAAGAAAGATGTGAAGGGGTTAACATACTGCTGCAAAGAACAGCTCTGGCAGACTGAAGAATAAGTCAGGAAGCTGTTTTTAGAATCAAGAGAGTTCTAAGTTAACCAGCCATAATAAATTCTGTATTCGAAGTTAAGAGTCACGAAACTAGAATTAAGAAGATAGCTTGGCAGTTTTCTGGTTCCAAGATTTCAGAAACATTCCCATGATAAAGGAACAAATAATTAGAATGTGTCAAGGCATTTTCCAGACACTCTTCCGAAGACCTGCTCCAAAGGCAACAGGAAGCTGCTCTGAGAGGCAGTGTCGCACAGTGGTTACACGTGCAGGCTCAGGAGCCGGTTTGCCTGAGTCCAAGTGCTAGCTCAGCTATTTGCCAGCTGCGTGCTCCTGGGCATGTTGCTTATATTTGCTGTGATTCCATTTTCTTATCTATAAAATGCGAGCAATAATAAACAGTTAGAAATTCATAGTGCTGTTGGGAAGATGGCATGAATTAATGCATGGGAAGGACTTAGATGGGCACCCAGCACCCAGGAGGCACTCAGTATGTGTCAACACTCTTTTCATGAAAGAGCTATAAGTGCTCACTGAAAGTGCCCTAAAGCCCTGCCCCAAGAGCTAAGAATCACACTCCCCCACTTAGGGAGAAAGCTTAAGGTCACAGTTTTGGAGTCTTCCATGAAGGTGAGAATCAAGACAGAGCAATTGTCAGAGTTTCTGCCTCCTTATTAGCTTCTGAAAATAGAGAAAACTCCACTAGTTTAACAACTGCACATGCTATAATACCACTTATGTCAGAAAAATACACAGTTCCCTTAATTAAGACCCAGAGGTTACAGCCGAGGAAGGCAATCAGCCGCTTCAGAACATGTGCTTCAAAGACCAACCTACGAATGCATGGGAGGCAGTCATGACAGTGGCGGATGAGCTAAACAGACAAGGTTTTCTCTAAATAGAGATTTTCACAAACAGTGGATGAAATGACAGTATACCAGGTAACAGATCCAATTATGGCAAAAGAGGGGAAATTAATGCTATGCTTCAGCATACCATGTTTAGTCCAATGGTTTCTTTTTGTGAATTCTAATATGTATCTTTTTACTTTGAGTTTGAAATACCTTTCTAATGTTTCCCTGTTCAAGATGTAAGTGTGAATCCAAACACACGCATACACACCAGTAATGACTTTGTAAAACCAAGTAATAATAATCTGCCACAAATTGCTAGGATCCATTTTTTCAAGAAAAAACAGAAGCCAAATCCTTGCAAAGCAAAGAAAAATAATCAGTACTGACAAGAATGCATTGCCTAACCTGTGTACTGTAAAATCTCAACAACAGTAGAGTAGTTAAAGGGAAAAATAATGTTTATTTATGATCTTTATCACCTAAATGCATGTCCAAATACTATGTTCCACATTCCCCAAAAAATCTACAAAGTGGAGGAATTTTTAAGATCCTTTTATTTATGTTAGCTGAGGCAAGAACTGAGATTCAAAAGCAGTTCTGTCTAGGTTCAAAGCCTGTGTTGTGCCCACTACACTAATATCCCGAGACACAGAGTCCTTCGCCTTCCTCAGGAACTGGTTATAGCTTATGGCATTTTTTTCTTTAATGATGCTCACTCTTAAGAAATGTTTCCTAATATTTAATCTAAATCCCTCTCTTCTCTTCCAGTTTAAACAATTCCTTTTATTTGTGTCCTCGATGGGGAGAGAGAACATTGGTCAGTGTCCTCCTTAATAACAGCTCTTTAACAGTTATTAAATTGCTTCTACTCCAGGCTAAATGCATCCAACTCTTTCAACCTTTTGTTAAAGGGCCAATTTTCCAACCTATTGATAATTGCATTTGCTCTTCTCTGGATCTTTTCCAAGCTCTGGATGTTGCCCTCAAAATGCATATATATACACTCCTCTTATCATGAAGAACCTATGCCAAGTAAAGCTAAAATAATCCTTCCCAGTTCTTTCATATGAGAAAGAGATTCTTAATTTTAATAAAAGCTCTATTTTGTTAGGATATCTGTTAGCAATTTACAATCCCTTATCATTACAGATTTCTTTTTATGATACTCTTTCCTAGTCCAGCTTGTGCCCAATGTAGTGTGTTTATTAGCAACAATTATAACTACCTTGAAATTACTCTCTAAAAACATGCCAAGTGCTTTGATGCCTAGAGGGATAGCAGCCTGTGCTGATAGGGATTGAGTTGTTGAACAGGAAAGTTTATGTAAGGCCTCAACACCAAGGATCCTGGCAATAGCCAGGAGAAACAGAGCATTATGACAGAGCATGCATGTGACAGCATCAGTATCTTCTTACAGCAGGGGCTTGCAGCATAGAAAGGGATCAGATCTTGTTTTACTGATGTTGTATTCCTGGCACTTCTCTTTGTGTTTCTGCCTGAGTAACTCACTCTAATTTCTCAATTTTTGTCCACACTGCTTCTTGGATCACTCTTTTAAGTTACCCCAGACTGAACTTGATCTCTATCTTCTTTGACATTAGCAATCTCATAGAAAGTTGCAGGAAGGCAGGTAAGAATACCCAGGTCCAATAAAGGCTTAAAGGGAGCTCTCTCATTCACTAGTCAGTGAAACACTCTTTCAGTGAAATGCTGCTGGCAGGACAGAACATACTTCCTGTAGACATCATTGGAAAGAAACTGTGTTCCTGTCCCATGTGAAAAAAAAAATTTTTTTTTTGAGTCAGGGTCCTGCTATGTCACCCAGATAGGAATGCAGTGGCACAGTCGTAGCTCAGTACATCCTCGAACTCCTGAACTGAAGTGATCCTCCAACCTCAGCCTCCTGAGTAGCTAGGATTACAAATTCATACCACCATATCTGATTTTTTTTTTTATAGAGATGAGGTCTTGCTATATTGTCCAGGTTGGCTGAAAACTCCTGGCCTAATGCAATCCTCCCACCTTCACCTCCCAAAGCACTGGAATTACAAGCATGAGCCACGCATCCAACCCTTGTGAGATTCTAACTTCATACAACTCATCTTTTGCTATGGGGTAGATACTAGACTTCAATTGCTCATGCATGCAGAAGAACTACTCGGTCCTATACTTCTCTATCCCACAACTATTGTAATGAGTACTGCTGTGAAATGTCTCTGGGCCTCTTTGAAAATCTCCATATTCATAGGAGAACAAAGAAAGGGACAGCAGAAATAGCTGTGAATACATTCTCCATTCTTGGGCAGGACCAGTCTATATATGTGATTTTCAGGCAGGCACTTCCTGCCTGAAAATGTCCTCTTGAGCGCTAGCAGAAATAGCTGTGAATACATTCTCCATTCTTGGGCAGGATAGCATATGTGATTTTTAGGCAGGCACTTCCTGCCTGAAAATGTCCTCCTGAATGTTACAAATAAGGGGAAAAGGAGGAAATTAGAGTTGGGAGCAGTAAAGAGATTGGTGAAGGAGGAATAGATATTTTTGTATTACAGCCATGGGAAAGGTAAAGAAAATAGATCAGGTATGATTAGGCTTGTCTGTATATAATAGAAACTCCCAATATGTGGCTTAAACAAGACAGGTTTGTTTCCTCCTCAGACAAAGGAAGTAGAGATGTAAGCATTTGTTATGAATGTCTGTACCCCTCCAAAATGCAAAAGTTGAAATCCTAACACCCACCCTTATAAAAGAGACCCCAGAGAGCTCACTCTCGCCTTCTACTATGTTAGGACACAGGGCAAACACTGCCATCACATCTATGAAGCAGGAAATAGCCCTCACTGGACACCAAATATGCCAGCATCTTGATCTTGGACTTCCTAGCCTCTGGAACTGTGAAAAGTAAGTATCTTTTGCTTAAGCCACCCAGTCTTAGCCTGAACTGACTAAAACAGATACATATGCTGCTATAGCAGGTCCAAAGTCATCAGGAACTCTGGAGCCTATCTTTCTACATAGTTTCTATCTGCAAAGCCTAAGGTAGCTATAGTGCTTCAGATATTACATTCCAGGCAAAAAGAGGAGGAAGAAGGAAAGGGCCAAAAAGATTTCCCTCTCAAGTAAGTTAGCCTGTTTCACATAGCCTTCCCAAAAGCATACCCAAGGACTTCTACCTAATCTCATTGACCACCCATGGGAAGCTAGGAAATAAGAGTGTGTATCTGGGTACATTGCCAACTGGAAAAAATCAGGTTTCTAGGACTAAATGGAGAATGGATATTGGGTAGGCAAGTAGCAGTTCTATGCTAAAAGCTAGGATAAAATACTTTTGATCTTGGCTCTTAAATCCCACATGTTTTTTCAAAGTAGGAAGGGAATGTACTTTTCTGAAAGTAGGAATGGAATGCACTGCTATTTCCCTAATTCGACATTTCTCCCATGGGAGTAGAGATACATGAATGAAAATGAACCAGAATATTTAAATCGGCTGCATGGAAATTTATCACTCACATCTTCTAAATTATTTTTAAGTTTAAAATGAAAGGAAATTTTGATTACATGGGTAAAAGAACAACTTTATTATTTCAGAGGGAGCTATTCAAACTGAAATGTAGAGCGTTGTTTTGAAAACAAAAACCATCCATTAGAGGGGGAGTTAGTTCAACAAAAGAAAAGAATGAAACCAGCAAACATCTGCAATTTCACATGACAAGGGGAACAAAATATAAAGCTCAGTTATTTTAAGCAATGGACAAAAGAAAAAGTGAAAGCAGAAGTAGGCCTAAGACTTGTCACTCTTGCTGCCACAGGGCATACCACTCAATCACTCCGTGTGGACACATCTGGTGGAAAGGGAGGCCCTCCATATTTCACTCAGTTCTGCTTATGCTTCCTGAGACCCTCCAAATAGAAAAGTCATTATATGTTTTGACAAGAGACTTTCTTTTTTGCAAAGGTATCAAATAGTCTTATAAGGGAAGATGGCACATTCAGAGATCGTCTTTATGATGAAGAATAAAAGCCCTTCAATTCAAGGCTATGTCAGGAAAGCTGGGATGTACAGTAGCCTTAATAAACTTGGATTGACCTTTACAATCAGGAACTAAGATTATACCTGAGACTTACTGTTCTGCAAATGACACCTACACCACAGGTCCAAGTCTTATATCTGGTCTGAGGGTAACATGGCATCAGGCAAGAGACAGGGAGCAATAAGAAGGGCAAAGAACTGTTCTTATTTCCTTGTTACCTTATCACTGCCATAATGAACTAAACTTCCATCGAGTGTTCCACAAGTGTATTGTAATGTTTGAGAAGGAATGGCATACAGAAAGCCTTCTCAAAGTTATAATGCATTCAGCAACAAAAAACTTTAAGTATTTCTTGCTGAGATGATCCTTCAGATTATGTGCATATGGGCAGAAAGCATGAGGTTTGGAGTCAGAAATACTTGGTTGGGAATTAAGACCCATGATTCACTGGGCAAGGGTAACACTGGGACAGCAATTAATATTTTTCACATGCAAAACTGGGGAACTAGTTCTTTACAATGGTGTTGCAATGATTCAGTGAGATGATACACAGCAAGCACCTGGCACTTAGTAGGTATTCAACAAGTGTTATCGACTCTCTCCCTCTCTCCCACCTCCCCAGCCTTCTTTCCCACTCTCAACAATTCACTGTTTTGGATTTAGGTTCATGTATTTAGCAAAATTCGATCATATTAATATATTATGAGGTTAAATGAGAATGCCAGTCATATCACAAACATGGATATAAACTTTTGCTCCTTCACAGTGTGACATTAGTCATAGAACTCCAAGAAACAGGTGGCCTGAGGTATGATTTCAGGCAAAGATTCTGGGATGGTGCAGAAGTATGTGAACACCACCAGCTTCAAATCTCAGATCAGTTGAGCAGTCTCCCAGATGTCATTCAGCAGTCTTCCTCCTATACTCAGTCCTCTGTTCCAGGACTAGGAGACAATTCATGATAACTGCCAGTTTCATCCATCAGCTCAAAGTTGAAGTTACCAAGTAAGGCCACTTTGGAATATTGCAAAAGAGATACATGGAGAGATGAAAATGAACTGGAATTTTTCATATCAATGACTTAATATGGGAAATAGTGACAATCTTCTGGAAAAATTCACTTAGAAATCATTTAATATATTTGGATATAGACACAGAAATACTGATGTTGTTGTTTTAAGAGTTTATATTTCAAAATGAAATATAAAGACCCTTAAATGTATATTGTTGTTAGTGCTTTTGAATTACTGAATAGTAAAGATACATGTTCTGTGTGAAATGCTCATTTCTTCAATGCTTGGAAGTGAGGTACTAGGGAAAGCTTCACATCTATGTAACAAATTAATTGCTAAATTCTGTTTTTCAGACTATGGAGTTCTGATTTGTTTACTTTTAAATACATTATTTATACAAATAAAGTTTTTTTAGAGTAAATGCAAGAGAAGGGTATAGAATTAAATAACCAGCCAAATTCTGAAATAAGACCAAAATACCCATTAAAATACTTTCTTGTTAATTCACATTTAATGACTGGGAAATCCTTTGCTTATTACTATGCTATGCAAATCAACATGCAAAAAAGCATTAAAAAAATTTAGAGCACTGCACCACAATCCATAGTTATTTATTTTGACAATTCTAGTTGTTTTAATTATTCACTATAGTACTTTATGGCAGAGTGTAAACGTGCTGCAGTATTTTTTTTTTGTAAGTTTAAAAGTCTGTGTACTGCAATACTTCAAGAGCACTTTTTTCCTCCCATTAAATGCTTTGTATAATCAGGAAAGATACTGCCTTTTAAGAAAACTTTCAAGGTTATTTAGTGATACAGTAGAATAAATTATGTCCTACTCTTCACCTACTTTTACAATTTGAAGATTTTGAAGAAAGATAAACTATTTTTTAAAGAAAATCTCCATAAAAAATATTGTGGGCTTTGCTTAATGAAATTCTTGAGGTTAAGTTTTTAGTATTTCAAGGCTTCTGTTTGAAGGGTAGGTAGGAAAGAAAACCACAGACATCAAGTAATTGAAGAAAGATTTTAGGAAATACTAAATTTTCTCTTTAAAGTCTATTTGTTGAATGTAAAACAACATAGACACAGGAAGGCTTGAATCTATAGATATTGTTCTTTCCCAAAATGATATGGCAAGAAAGACTAAGAGATCAAGGATAATCAGGTATCACCAAAGGCATCTGCACTTGCCACACTCAAGAATAGGGTTTATGGATTGCTGCCTTCTGATGGGGGATGAGGAAGAGAGGTGGAAGTTAAACTCTTCTCTACTTTTACTTAACCAAGCAAAGGTTTTCAACAGATAGTCCCTAGACAGAGCAGTGCAGTGTTTCTGCACCTGTTGACACTTTAGGATACTGGATATTTCTTCCGTAAGAAGGCACTGACTCTTTAAGAGAGCAACTTTATGTCTGCTATTAGAAAGCAACTTTATGTCTGCATTTTAGGCAGTATGGTATTTAATAGACGGTTCATACCCTTTATATAACAAATACTGTAATGTGCCACTAGAAATGAACAGCAGAAGGGGAAACATTTTTCTCCCTGCAATATAGGCTAGAGGGCACTGTAGTATAATCTTAGCAGAGACGTTTTCAACCTTTCTATAACCCAGACTTTTGCACATCAGTTATTGAACAAATATTTCAAACCCCTGCATGGTGATGATGCCCATCCCACTGGCCAAGAACTGCATGGAAAAATGGAAGCAATGAAAGTATTAATTAGTCCCAATGATAAGGAGCAAGGATCACCAATGGAAAATCAATTGATCTGAGAGTTGGCTGGTGGTGTGTTCAATTATGAGTTAAAACAATAAAGGTTAGAAAAGTGTATGAAATTCTGGGAATTTATATTCTGAGACTGTGTCTAAAAGACTAATTAGGGAGTTCATCATATATTAGTTCTTTGCTTATGAAAGCCCCATTCCTTTAAATAGAAAGCTTGTTAAAATGTAAGATTGGGCCCAGGCGGGCAGATCAAGAGGTCAAGTGATCGCGACCATCCTGGCCAACATGGTGAAACCCCATCGTCTATTAAAAATACAAAAATTAGCTGGGCATGGTGGCGGAGGCCTGTAATCCCAGCTACTCAGGGGACTGAGGCAGGAGAATCACTTGAACCTGGGAGGCAGAGGTTGCAGTGAACCAAGATCGCACCGCTGCACTCCAGCCTGGCAACGGAACGAGACTCCGTCCCCAAAACAAGTAACACTGCTTTTTGTTTGTCTTTTTATTGGTAAAGCAAAAGAGAGTTTAAAAGATTGGCTACTTCTGTGGTGCTGTGGTGTCCTCACCAAAGGAGATTTCACCATCCCAAGTCCTTAGATACAAGAAATATTGCCAAGTCTCTATGCGTGTTGATCCTGAAAAAACATTTGTGATACCTCACAAAGTAGATAGCATTTGGGTGTTTAGTAAACATTTTCAAAATTGCAATATATAAACAAATGGAGGCTCTTTGTGTTTCCTTTTTTCTTTAAATTCTAGTTCAAATTGCCACATCCAGTTACCCATTACTATAAGTTGAAGGAACATGAATGTGGCAATTTGCCTGGTTCTTGCTTTGTAAAAATGTTCACTGTAGGAAATCTCTGCTCCAAGCTCCACACTTTCCATATGTGGATGTTTGTGTTTGTGAGCTGTGAGTGCCTAGTGCCTAGATACAAAGATGATAGATGCCATGGAATTACATAGGTCAGTAGTTGGCCAGGGCAGAGAGCCCCAGAAACAGAGAAGAGGGACTTTTCTTTGCTAAGATAATCTTAACTCTGTTGTTAGGAGTACATGGTTTATGAGAGCAAATGACAATTCAGGTATGACTGAAATGAAATATTCTGTGTTTTCAATAGGAAATAATTGCAAATCAAAGGTTTTATGAGCAAGGGGAAAATAACTACACGTCGACTCAAAATTTATATAAAGGATTCAACCTTTAAAAAACCTTTCTTGAATTTTCAGCTGATTAGAAGGTCTTATTATAGCTCTTATTAATTACATGTGTTATTATATAGTCATTTTCAAGTGACAGACTAAGTTTAGAATGCTCTTGGCAATGCTCAGTGAGGATTTTACAAGAGTTTCTCAGGTTTTTAAATGATTTTTTCAACTTTTGCAAGTTGTCTTAATAAAAACCATAGTGTTTCTGATTTCTACCACAATGTGATAGGAGAACTATATCCTTTTATATCTTTGAGACATTTTAGAGGAACGTTTCCTGTACAAAATTTGAGAAGAGATGCTACTAGTAAAAAGGTGGTCAGTTCTCCATGTGTAAAACAAAAAAAGGAATATATTAAATCATAATAAAAAAGGATGCTCAATTGAAAATCTGACTGGACTATCTAGGCATGCAAATATTAAAAATTTTAACTTCAAAGGCAAAACTTGTACCATTTAAAATCAAGGTAGGGCTGGTGCAACGGCTCATACCTGTAATCCCAGCACTTTCAGAGGCTGAGGTGGGAAGATCACTTGAGGCTAGGCTTGAGGCCAGGAATTCAAGACCAGCCTGGGCAACATGGCAAGACCTCATCTCCACAAAAACAAACAAACAAACAAAAAAAAAAAATTAGCTGGGCATGGTGGTGCACACTTGTAGTCCCAGCTACTTGGGAGGCTGAGGTGGGAGAATCACCTGAGCCCAGGAAGTTGAGGCTGCAGTGAGTTGTGATTGCACTCAACCTGGGCAAACTAGTGAGACCCTGTCTCAAAAAAATAAAATAAGGTAGAAAAGAGACCAGATTTCCCATTTTCTCTTATTATTTTATATATCTTCCTTATTAGCCTCAGTACTGATGAAAGCAAGTTACCAATATATAGAATGTATGTAGTACAGCATCATTGTCACAGAAAGGCAGGATACTGGCCTCTCAAGCATACGGACTCTGGGACTAGGTCATCCCTAAAGGAGTCAAGCTGTTGCTAGGTAAGGCCAGAACGGGAAGGCGCAAACACAGACTGCAAATAACCAAAATGGGAGCAAGCAAGGGTAAATTACTTTGGTGTTTATTGAGCACCTACTAGACTGGACAATGTTAGGGGCTAGAAATCTACATTCCTAAGATATACTTTGTCTATAGAAAGTTCCTAGTTGGCTTTTCTTTTTAACTTTTTATTTTAAAGTAATTTTAAATCTTGAGAAAAAAATTGAAAATTGTAGAAACGGTTCCCGTAGAACTTTCCCCCCGGCTTGCCTTAATGTCAGTATCTCACATAACCTTCATGCCAATGACCACAAATAAGGAATTGACCTTGGTACAATACTATTAACTAAACTGCAAACTTTGTTTCACTAGTTTTTCTACTATGGTCTGTCTGTTCCAGGATTCACTCCAGGGATCCCACATTGCATTTTGTCATCATGTCTCTTTAATTGCCTCCATTCTGGGACAGTTCCTCAGTCTTTCCTTCTCTTTCAAAACCTTGTCAGTTTTTGCTAGTTGACTTTTAAACAATCATGATGGAATGTGTAAGTTCTACGAGAGAAGCACATTTTTGCTGGTGGGGAGGAGAACTTTAAGGAAAGATGACGTTTGAACTGGGTCGGGGAAAATAAAGTAAGATTTTGCCAATTTAGTACTTTTATCTCATCTGTTCAACTCAACATTACTTGTGGTAATAAAACATTAGACATTGGAAATATAGCATTGAACAAGACATAAATGGCCTCTGCTCATATGTATTTTATGAATATTAAATAAGCCACAACAGGTACATTAAGCATAACAAGGAAGAGATAAGGACTGGGTAACATTCAGCAAATGAATCTTACCTTATCTAAAGGGCCAGAAAAGGTTCCCAGGAGGAAATGGAGGCAAGCTGAGATCTGTGTGGTGACCAGGGGTTAGTCAGGTAAAGGGAGGAGCAAGAGTGTTCCAGGAAGTGGGGGGTCAGCATTCCAAAGACACAGGGTCAGCAGCACTTGTCATATTCCAGTAATTTCAAATGCTGTACCACTGAGATGATGATAGAAAGGGGTAGTGTGAGGAAAGACTAGATGAGGTTGGAAATATGATGAGAAACTTCAAATAACAACAAAGAAAGGGGAGAAAACAGGTAGAAAAGTAAAACAGAAGGAGATTCCTACATCAATTGCACAGCAACAAATTCCATTCGTTTTTCTGAATTATTTGAGGGGAGGGTGGCTGGAACAAGGAGAAAGGGTCATGCCAACCTAAGAAGAAGATATGCCAAGTGACAAGAACAGTGTTGGATTGCCCTTCAAGATGACAGAGATTAGGGCATTAGCAAAATTGGGTTACCCAAAGTGAAAAAAAATTAGTAAAGGTATTATTTTTCCAAAGAAGCATCAGCATCATGGAAATTTTAAGAACTTTGTTAAACTTTCTTAAATTCATTTTAATGGCTCCATATTGTTTTTATTTTGAATTACATCAAATGGAAGATATGATTTCCATTTTTATGGCTTCTAAATGTCCTAGTCTTGGCTGAAAATACAGATGTTGATGAGTTTCCATTGCAAAACCAACAAGATGAGATGAATAAGGGAGTGGAGAACACAGCTTGGCAGGAGGGCAGAAGACCAGGCAAGGTGTAGGTGGCAGGCTGAAAGCCAATGACGATCTGACGCAGGCCTACCAGGGAACAGCAAAACGTCCAGGAAAGTCTCCATCACAGAAATCAGGGAAGGAGAGGATTTCAAGAAGGAGGCACCCCTTTCCACAGAGAGGTGAAAAAGGATAAGTGCTGAAAATGATTCATGTAAAATCTGGCCCTGAACAGGTTAGCTGTCATGGGTGACCTTTGTTAGAATGGTTTCAGAATGGTAATGGGGTAGACACCGTATTAAAATAAACTGATGAACAAATATGATCTGAAGAAACAGTGTTGCATATTAAACACCCTCTTGCAGAGAGTTTGTCTATGAGGAGTGAGATTGGAGTGTATGGTATACAGGATATAAGAGATATTTTAATGGAGGATGTTATATTCCTAGACAAGGGGGAAGGAATGATATGGAGCTTTTTGCTGGAAGAGGTCTGTATATCTTCAGAGATACTCTTTTGATGATGGTAGCTGCAATAATTTTTAGCCATAAAAATGTCTTCATTGCAGGTCTAGGAGTAGTGGAAGCAAGATGTCTGCCTGGAGAATGACTACCTTGAACTTCTGATCTGAAAACAACCCTTGGATTTAAGAGGAGCCACAGGGAGCCTGCACTGCCACCAAGACTGCCTCAGATATAGTAACTCTATCCCTCAATAGAGATGCTTAGACTTCACACTGCACCCAGCATCAAACACCTCTTTCCTGCTTTTCAGCACATTCCTCAATATTTTTGTTATTATGCTCTCTTTACATTTGCGATAATACCATTTATTACTTATTTTAAATTTTTTTCTTGCTAATTCACTGTTTTTAATCTTTTTGAAAAATCTCATTTCTTCTATCCTTGTTATCATTCATGTCTTTGTTGTGCTATTTTGCCATGTTAGTACATTACGATGCATTAGATCCTAGTGACATGAGCTCCTATACTTTCTTCACCTCTATCTCAAATGGCCTCACACCAGTCATCATACCCTTCCAACGTTCTCTATGAATAATGAGAGAAGGTCATATGCCAAAGACCAAGCAACGCAGATAGAGCAGAGAGCTTGAGGTGAATGCTAAATTCAGGATGGCTCAAACAAATAGGTTATTTAGCTGTACAAGACCGATAAGGGTTTTGAAAAATCATTCCATATACAAAACTAGTTTCAACCTAAATCCTATATATAGAACATTTCGACAAAGATGTTTGCATTATCAGCTCACATGGTCAGTTTAAGGCTTCTTCCCTGACCTTGCTGCCTTCACCCTCTACTCTTCTACTTCTTTCCTACTTACAGCCAATTAGAATTTACTAAGTGCCTGAAGAATGTCCTCATTGAGTTATATAAGTAATATGAAAGCCGCTGAAATGGAGGTGTAGACAGGGTGTATGAGAACAAGGTTTAGATGATCTTCTAAAACATCTTTTGGCTCCTTTCCTTTCTCTTTGGCCCCTCCCCTACCTTCTCTTTCTCTTTACCCTAGCTATTTCTCTTCTAATATGTCTAAAATATTATCTTTAGTTAACTGGCTGAACACAATAAAATAGTTCCAAGTTACTGTCATAATAATGTCAAATCTACTGAAAACTGGATCAAAGGCCTTTCATGCTATTTTGGATAGCATCCAAACTATCTCATTCCCACAACTTAAGCAACTTAAGTTTTTATCTCATCTAAGCAGATTATAATCAATCACAATACTCTTCTGTCTCTGGTCAGTGCATTTAATCAAAGTCTTCTTTTAATGGACTTTCAAGGTTGAAGAGCACTATCACTAGGACGACAATATAGGTAGTACATGCAATTTCAGACATAGAAACACATGAAATATGAATTTCCCTTGTTTGGAAGCAAGACTTAGGCTTAGGACACATCTCTTCCTAGCATTCATTATTCTCCTTCCTTCTACCTTCCTGGCCAGTTTAATGACTACTTCATCACTAGCCTTTCTCCCCAGTTCCCATTCTCTCTCTGCCTAAGTACAAAAGATGAAGCAGGGCTGAGGGCCTATATCTATCTTCAGGGATGGGCCTTCCCTTTACTTTCTTCTCCTGCATTCTATAAAATGTAATTCCACCTTTGAGTAGTGACTATGGGCTTGCAAAACTTCCAGTTCACCCACAGTCAGGACCCGAAGCCAGGACACTGAAGCCATGGTATGACCACCAAAACTGTATTAAAACCAAAAGGCTACAGCAGAAATCTTTAAGCAAGAGCCGCAGAATGTGTCAGTCATACAACCTTTCCAGCTTAAGAACCTATGAAGTTGGGTCTGGGAGTGAACGTAAGCACAGGCACTTCCTATTTAGCACACCTTCTCTTAACCTCAAAAACATTTTGAGGACAAGGAAAAGCAATAGTGAGTGTGAAAAATGAAACCCAGGAAACTTGAAATGAAGAGACTGAGAATCAAAAAATTAGAAATCAAAAAGCGAATCAAAAACGTTTTCTAAGCTTGACTTTGTAAACCAGTGATTCTGAAACTATGTCCCTAGAAGTTCTTCAAAGGTGCTTCAAGGACTCAGAGGGTAGGTCCCCAGGCACTAGAATTCCACTTAACCAGAACAGCTCCATCTTTGTCACTTTTACATACTGGATCTCCAGGTCAGACTTCAATTTGAAGGACAGGTTCTACAACATGAAGAAAACATTTTTCAACCATTATTTCAACTGCAGCCATTTATATCTTCATCTATTCAATAAACATTTATTGAGCATCTACTATGTGCCAAGCATTGTGCTAACGGATGGGGATATAAAAATAAGTAATATATCGTTTTCATTGTTACCCTCAAGGGGTTCTTCCTGGAGATGGGTAGATAAGCAAATGACGCAAAACTCAGAGCATGGTGATTTATCAGGTGAGATACAACAGGGGGAGAAACTGGAGCTTTGAGATCCCATAAAACAGGTGTTTTAACATCTGGAAATTGGCTTTGAAGCTCTACTTAAATACATCCACTGGTGGGAAATTCTACAAAATGGTTGATTATGCTTTTAACACTTATACTCTCAGAAAAAATTTTTAAAGGCGGAAATCTGTGTTCTGAAGGCTTCAACCCATTGGATCTAGTTCTATTGCAAAGTATACACAGAGGCAGTCCACTAACCCTTTCCACAAGATGCCTTTTAAGATTGGAGTTCAGTCATCATTCTCTTCCCCTGGCACTCTACTCTCTAGGCATACAGCCTTTGTTTATAATTATTATATTATGACTTCGTGTAACTAAGAAAAAAAGGGGTATATTTTGGGAGAGAGAAGGTTTAAAGAAATGACTCCAACTATGTGAGAACTTTATTTGGGATAATTGTAAGAGCAGTTCCTGGTGCTCTCCTAGAATCAAGAAAATAGTATGTAGATGGAATTGGATATAATAAAAAGTAACCACAGATCATTATAGCTCATTTTCCTTCATTTATTATCATGCAAAATTAATGAAAATATAGAGGGTATCCAAAAACATACAAGAAAATATATAAAAATGTTTTACTGATGTAACATTGTTGGCATGTTCAATGTGTCATCCCTCATTAACAATGCATAGTTCAACACATTGAGCAACATTAGCGTGAACACAGTGTGCAACCAGCTGCCATCAATTCCTGGCACCAGCATCTGAGATATGTTGCCTACAATAACTACATCTCTGGTTTTCACTGAATAAACCTCCACCTTTAGCTTACTCTAGAAAAAGTAATAAAATCAACCTACATTTTAAAAATAAAATAATGTTACCTACATCTCTAGATTTCATAGCGAGCATCTATGTTTCATTAAATTTTAGTTTTACTTTGTAATGATTACAACTTTTAAAAAAATGATCAGCTTAAATAACATTCCAACATGTTGGCATACTTAATTTTATAAAACATAAGAGTATTTCTTTTTTTAACCATAATTTCCATGTATAGATTACAAAGCTATAAATGGATTAGGAAGCTCTGAAGGCCAGTGTGAAATCTAACACACATATAACGTTTTATCTATGAAAAAATGTATCCATTCAAATGGTTTCAAGATTAATTTTCTGGATACAGGCTTTGCATATGAAGTATTTCACTTTCACTATAAAATTTAAGTGCCAAAGGAATTGAAGAAATATAGAAGCTTGTTTTCTAAAAAAAAATGTGTAGATATTACTATGATGTATGATGTGTATTAAATGTGACTTTGATTTTCCTGGCAGCCTAGGCAAAAAGAAGAAACATGAAAAAATATTCAATTATTTTTCATTCATATCTGATAAGATAAAATAATTTTTACGGGAAAAACAAAATTTTATTACTATGTCTCAAACAGATTTTATCAAGAAGTATTAATAAGGGGAATTTAAATAAGGCACATTTAGCAATGTCTTCAACAAAAATATGCAACAGAAGACTGAAAAAAAATCCTAACAATGTTATGTATTATTTATATCCTCAATAAAATTTTTAAAAATAACATTAATGTCATTTAGTGAGGGTATTTTTGTGGGGGCTACAACTGAAAAAGTCAAGGAATATCTCTCTCTCACAAACCATGATCATTAATTTATGAGCGGAATCTAAATTAATAGAAAAGGCATGACTACTATTTTCTTTCTGTACTCAGCTGTGGCTGTTACAGGATATAGATGGAAGTTACCTCAAGTTTAAAATCTAATGAAAAAACCCATAATGCAGGTACCATGTCATGCCTGAAAGAACTTCAAATACCAAACATGAACGTGCAAAAGTAACACTTCATTATAGAAGCTGAAAAACTGCCTACAATCTTCACCTGGGTAAAAGGTTGCCATACAAGTCGGCAGCCACAGCATCTAGGGCAAAAATTGGCCTCAAAAAGCAGCTTTGGATCTGCTTTAGTACCCGAAACAAGTGCTTGAAACTCCAAAACACCATAACAAATAATACCCTTTATCCATGTATTTCTTCATTCCAAAACTTCTCAAAGCTTTTAATTAGCTCACATGCAAGGTGGACCTCCCAAAGTGGGCACAGAATGTGCAGTAAACTTACCTAATCACAAGGTCCCAGTTTATTGCAGCATTTTGCAAGATTAATGTCTTATGGAATATAGTTTAGAAAATACCACCAGAGATGATATAAGCCTGAATATCTTAGCAACCTCAGAAAAAACCAAAACAACAACAAAAAAACTCTCAGTGATGTTCCAGTAAAACATCTGGTTTTTAGCAGCAATAATGCATCAAAGATCTTCTAACTGAAATTAACCTTAAAACATTCTCCCACATACACAACTAAATGAACTGGGCTTCAGGAAGGCATTGTTTGTCATTGTTGGAGAATTATTTTGTTATTTTGTTAAAATAACAACAGCTCTGGCATACTTTATATTAAGCTGCTCTTTAAAATAATAACGTGACAACATAATCAGCTGCTTCCTGGAGCTGGAGATAGAAATTCAATGTCTTCAGTCTAAAGAGGAATGTTTTTCTATTCAATTATATCAGGAGGTCAATCAAGCCATAAATCTGAAACTTCTAACTTAAGATAAATGAAAATGGAAAGACATCAAAATATTATACTGTTTATATCATTTAATGTTGAAAATAGTCTGTTAGTCGATAATTCCTTCTCATTCCTGTCATCAAAGAAGTATTTAAATACTGATTTTGAAGTATCATCACAAGCCTGGACTTGATAATAGCCAATAATTACTGTACTATGTGTAATAGTATATTCTTGTTAAAGTCATTAAATTCTTATAACAATCCCATGAGATCAGAATTACACTATCCCTGTTTAACCAATGAGGAACGCTCTATAGACTACAGAAGGATACTACGAGAAATAAGGAGACATTTTCTTTATCTCTAAATTTTAACCACTTTTCTCATGTGCAAATAGGAAATTCTAGGAAAGTAATTGTTTTTAATTTGACCTAAGATATCTAAGTCAAAATATGGGGGTAGGCACATAATCAATAATGCCAGCCCCAGGACTAAGAGAAATTCTTCCAGGTTTGCTACCTATTTTGTTGTTGTTAACAATATAGGTAAAGTTTATAAATACTCTTCATTTGGGCATTTACATCTTTTATTCATTCAGGTTGTCTAGAAAAAAACATGTAATTGATATGAATTGTGTTATTGCAAATTTTACTTGCATCATCTTTTCTGCTTCATTTTGCTAATCATAACTGTGATGTAGATATTACCATAATTAAAAACTGCCAAAACTTTGACTAGCACATCAGTAATGACTACAGTGGATTAGCCATTCCTAGTATGTTAGTTTCAATTCTATCTCATTCTCTCAGGTTTTAAGAAAGCATATCAGAAAGAAATAAGCATTATTACAGGATACATTTGAGTCTACTTTACATAAAAAAGGAAAAACTGGCTCTTGGCCTTCCCTGTTCGGCGTTTCTCTGGTGAGGGGTTTGGTGGTTCAGAGTACATAAAGTTTTAAAGATCAAGAATCCAAAACCTGAAAACCAAAGAATCTGCATGTACCTTGGCAGGAGAAAAACAAATATCAAGACACTGTAGATGAGTCTAATCAGGGAGCTGAATGAAATCAGACTAAGCCAGGCACGGTGGTGCATTCCTATAGTCCCAGCTACCTCAGGAGGCTGAAGCAAGAGGATCACTTGAGTCCAGGAGTTTGAGTCCAGCATGGGCAACACAGAGCAACCCCATCTCCCCCTGCAAAAAAGATTAAACCTTGGAAAGCAACAAGCTTCTCTATTTTATGAGACATAAATCATGTCTCTGGATGGCCCAGTTTTGTGTCTCCCAATGTACCTGATCTTGAGAGAATTCATTTCCTAAAATCCCAGTCTTCTGCAGACAAATGAAGTCCATGTATTGGACAGAAAGTCCAAAAGAAAACTTAGCAGACTGGAATCTTGCTTTTGAGATGCCCCTTCTGACATGTTCCAAGTGATGAGTTTTAACTACTGAAAGGAATAAATGTCCCAGAGAATTCACTAAGTGAGGAAAATGTTGTCATTTTCTTTGTAGAAAATGCTGACCTGTTTGCTAAATGCCTATTAACTGGCATAACACCATGAGAGTTAGCCTGACTTAATTGCCTCCGCATCTTGGGGTGGTAGTGGAAAAGTCTGTAGGCTTCCCAGACAAAGCCATCTGGAGATGGGGGAGGGAGCTGTCTAGACAAAGAGCCAGCTAGCTTTAGAAAAGAAGAGTGTATCATGACAAAGGCGAGTGAGACGGAAACAGGGTGGAATCACATACAGAGTGTGTTCTCAGCAGGCATCAGACGTGGGTGGGAATCAAGCAGAGTGACGGAATCGACACTGCTGTCTGTCATCAGCCACTGCAAATTCCAGATTTGGCACAGATCTACCAACTGTGCAGCTTCTGCACATGAGGCTATCTGTTGAGAAGAAAGATATTAAACAGGGTGGGGCCTAGGTCTTGTATGCTGGGTAATGAACTTGTGAGGCCTCAAGCCTGACTTTTCAGAATTGCTTTCAGGATTACTTCCTGCTGCTGCCTAAACAAATCTAATGAGTGACAGCCAGACACTGAGTTAGACACTGGGGATGAGACGAGGAAGAAAATAGGTGCTGAGCACCTATTAACACTCAGCCAAAATTGGAAGCAAAGGGAGAGGAAGTGCATTCAGAATATTCTTCTCACAGGAGGTCTTTGTGAGAAACTGATCAGGCCAGAAGGCACCTGGCTGGTCCTTGAGAGGGGCTGGAGAATGATTTTGTTGGGGGCAAGGGCGGGTGGGCTAGTGGCACTCTGAGCATGTGCATGCATGTATGCATGAGTGGGCACACACAGAATGGTGGATATTGTAGAGCCTATGGGTCCTAAGTATGCCCACCTCTGCTGTAAATATAAAAGGATTGTATCGGAAAGCCTAATGAAAAGGAAAATGGTATTTTTTAAAAAATTCAAAATTAATGGGCAAAAAGTCTCACATGCTATTTTAGGTTGTGGCCGCTGCAAATAACACAGAGGTATCTGTACATCAACTTTCTGAGGCTGGAGTACAGCAGGGATGCCAAGCCCTAACGGGCTGAGATGTTCCTATCTGGAGATTTGAGAGAATAAGCTGGTGTTCATGCTCCCTTCCGCCCACACAGTTTATGCCTAATCAGGTTTAGGCACGTAGAACTCAGCTCTCCTGGGAAGTCCTGACTTTGTACAGACAACAGTCTCGCACTTCGCCTTCCAGCAACCCCCTTCAGAAGCTTCTAGGGTGCTGTAAAGTGCCTTTCATGTTTAAAAAAAGAAAACCCAAATAAAACCTCCAAGTAAAAAATATTAGAAGCATTGTTTTTTAAAATGCAAAATGTATATACCATTACTTCAAAATCTCACATTCTAACAGGTTTCTCAGGGGGTTTTAAAAAATGATTATTTAAATATTTTTTCTTCTCCACTTTTTGCAAAAATGTTAAAGGAGGCACAGTAAGAAAAAGAAAAACAGCCAAGAAAGTCCAGGAACTGAAGCCGCCAATAGGAAAAAAAAAAAAAAAAAAAAAAAAAAAAAAAAAAAAAAACACCTTGATACAAAACAAAGTTCTTGTACTCTTTTGCCTAGGATTGAAAGGCATTTACCCTGCCTAGGGGCCTGATATTCTAAAACAAAATCACTTGTATTTCCATTGCTTTATTAAAATTAACTATGTTCATATAAGATAAACATCACATAGCACTAGGAATATATCTTTATAAAATAAATGAGATTAGACTTTCTTGTTTGTCTGGTTAAGCTAGAAAATACTTGTTTCCTTACAAATGTTCCAAATTTTATTATCTATTTTCTGGTAATCTCCAACACATTTCTCAGATTTACTAAATTTAATGTAAAGAGGGTTTCCTCAGTCTACCATAATCTTAAAATTGCATCCCATATATTTAAAGAGTATTTTAAGTTCTTCACTGCATGTTGTATCTATGCTTGTTTTTAACCTTCCTATACTTTTATCAGCATAGCCCTAATTTAGAATATGTTCACATGCTGCCACTCTAATCAACAAAAACAACAAAACTCAGTAGCCAATAATCTCTACACTTGCCTAATACATTTATTTCAAATACAGTCCATCTTACATAGCAACGAAAAGAGTTGTTTTCCACACATTGTGAGGGTGCTTCCCTCAATCCAGGAGTGAACTGCTGATTAGCAGAGACAGGGAGAAAAAGCCTCATCAAAGAGCATCTGTTCTTAATTGTTTATGGGAAAACTATGGCGCAATGTGTATAAAGAATAAATCAGAGTTTAAAACTGTATATTTTTCATGATGTTACAATTTGTGTATGACATTAATTGATAAACAGAAGGTAAAGAAATAATTTCCTTTTATCATATGCCAAGTGTAGTGCTTCATTTTCATGATTATTTATCCAACACCTAAAATATGCCAGAGGGGAAATTTACTGCATTAATTTCAATCACTAGACATTTAAAGAATGTTCTGAGACACTTTAAAAACATTATTTTAATTTCCTCTGTTTTCTCAGCATCATTCTTTTTAAATCAGATATTCTAGAGAACATTAAACTGGACAAATTAAGCCATTTTATATAATGTTCCCTCTAGCGTTTATAATTTTCAAAATAATTACACTCCACCATCTATCTCTTTATATCTCTGAACCAAAACTACTGAGTCCTAGTTATCAGAGTTTTCCCAAGAAAGAGAACCAATAAGAGATGTACAAACACACACACTTGCGTGCGTGCACACACACACACACACACAGAGACAGCGAGAGCAAGAGAGAGAAAGAGAGACTTATAAGAAATTGGCTAACACAGTTATAGAGAGGCTGACAAGTCCCAAGATCTGCAAGGTACGCTGGTGAGCTGCAGACCTAGAGGAGCCAATGACTCATTACAGTTTGAGTTCAAAAGCCTGAGATCCAGGAGAACCAATGGTATAGTTCAAGTTTAAAGGCCTGCAGGCTTGAGACCCAAGAGGAGCCAATGGAGTCCAAAGGTAGAAAAAAGAAGGTGATGTTCTAGCTTGAAGGCAGTTAGGCAAGGGGTATTCTCTTTTACTTTAGAAAACTCAACCTTTTTATTCTACTGAGGCCCTCAACTGATTAAATGAAGCCCATCACATTAGGGAGGGCCATCTTATTTATTCAGTCAGCCAACTCAAATGTTAACCTCATCCAAAACACCCTCATGAGAACACTAGAATAATGTGTGACCAGATAACTCAGCACGCTGTGGCCAGGCAGGCTGACATATAAAACTAATAATCACCCCAACCAATGATATTCCCAAATGTACTCCCTTTTGTTCTGTACTTCCCTAAGTCTCCCAAATCCCAAAGTTTTAGAACATTAAAATATTTTCAAACAACCTGTATTCAAAAAAAAAAAAAAAAACACAAACAGGAAATTTTCTTCTCCAGAAGAAAAATTATCCTTCTTTCTCACATTTACAATGGTTCCCTGTTATTTATGTTAGCTGCCCCCATGAAAGAGTAATATCATCAAAATAAACTAAAAGAAAACGTCAAGCCTAAGTTCAAACACCAATCTTCATCTGGCAACTTTCTCCAAAACTCCGAGAATATCATTAATTCTACAACATTAAAAACATTTTATGAAAATATAAAATGAAAACTAAGAATACAGGAAAAAAATTGTATTTTCATTTAAGATTTCTTTATGCCTTGAAATAACCTTAAAATGAATATGAAAAAATTAATGCACAAGTATTGAACATTCATCACGAATGGTTCAGAAACGAGCGGGGGCCAGAGGTGATTTGAGCTTCATTCCCACAAAGAGCTGTCATTTTATAATCACCATGACTTTTTGCAGTTTCAGAAAAGCAGTTTTGTTAGGTTCCCCCAGGCTGTAGCAGGTATGAAAGAATGGATTTACTACGGTCTAATAAGAAGGAAATCTATGTAAATCCCAAATTATCAATTTTTTAAGTGGAAGATAGTTTTTGATGCAAGAACTAGGGACACATCTGCATGGGACGTGTCCTTCCTTAGGGTTGGGGAAGGGGGAGGGTGTTCACCTGAAAGCAGAGTTAGCAACTGGCAGCTTGCTTGGTGAGAACAGAACAGAGCTAAATTTATTATACTCCTTAGGGAATCTGAACAAGATACCCCAAGGAACTGCCCTTCTCTACCTTGGTGATGTTTTAGGTAAAGAGCAAGGTGATTCATTAATAATCAAAACATCTGCCCTCTGAGCAGTGCTGGGGAAAAACTGCAAATTCTTTCTCTGCGACTCCATTTCCTTTTCTAGACTACACAGGGACTTGTTTGCATGCATCATTACATCATTCTCCCTTATTTTTGGCTTACATAAACAGACTGTTGTCTGCTTCCTAATGACATAAAGGGAGGCACCTCAATGACACTAGTGAAATGAAGCAAGAATTTGGTTTAGGGCTTGACTTTTTTTACCCCAGATAATTACCTCAATTATCCATTCCAATGAGAGGGATAAGGAAGTGAGGTAAGCCAGAAAAATGTGTCACAATGTAAAATGTTCACTTGCACCTTCACTAAAGTAGGATAAAGTAGACACTCAAATAAATGAAAGAGCTGGAGATATGTTAAGGCAATATTATAAATTTTTGTTAAATGTCTTATATACAAAATGCCTGAAGCAAATTTTTACCTTAGTAAAGTTAAAATATTTCTAGATGTACTTATTTGTACATTGAATATAATATATAATCAATTCATGTAAGAAGGGCTGAGAAGAGCAGATTAACTAGAAATATTAAAAAAACAAATAATTATCAATAATATAAATCCAATAGAATAAAGGCATATCAAGAAAATGTATGTAAAGAATAGGTTGTTAATAAATTTAGTTTTGTCAATAAGTCAATTTGAATAATAAAACACATAAAGATAATCAAGAATTAGAATGAGTAAAAAAAAAAAACTACCCAAAAAATGCCAGACTTTGATGAACCTGTATCAAATAATAAAACCTCAGCTGTCCAGCATTGTTGAGCAAGGTTCTCTTCCACCTAATTAACAGAGTATGCCAGTGACTTTCTCTGTACCTCCTTGTACTTTTACTCTCCCGCCTACCCAGCTTAATGTCTCCTGGCCCACTGGTATAATTGCTCCTTTGCAGTCACCCCTGGTCCTTGCCATGAACCTGATTAAAAAACAACCACCTGATTATACCCACACACATGCCTTCTATCTCCTTCAAGCAGCTGGATGTTGTGAGAGACACGATGACAAGGCACATGTCACATTCATGTCCCAAAAGCTCAAAGAGCACTAAGCACTGTCCAGTGACTAGAGGGAAAAGGACCATCAAGGAAGTTATGGAAGGAACCCAAGAACTAAGGAGACATTTTGATGTCTGGTGAAGAATAACCTCTCCCCCACCAGGTCACTGATTACTTTTAATATTTTTATGTGTCTAGGAAAGAAAGTTATGCAACTCAGGCATAAATCAGGCCCATACCCCAAAAGCCTTTCCTTAAAACTTTATCATACTGGGGGAATCTCTATTCAGCTTCTTATCAGTGTCCATGAGGACCACTGCTGCCCCACTAAGACTTCTACTTATTTTGAGTGTAATACTCCCCACCTCCCTAATACCTCAATCCCAGTACCAAATAATGGGAATGCAATCATGTGATCCGTTCATCTGCAGTAAGGCATAAATGGACTCCTCTAATGATCTCCCGGCAAATTGTAACATGAAATGAGGATGCATCCTGTCATTCTCTTTCATGTGCCATGGCACAACCTAGCCTCTGAACACAACCATCTAGGAAATGGTGAGAGGAAATTAAAGTCACTACTGAGAAATGAGATGTCCTGATGCTACCATTAGAGGCAGGTGAACCATTGTTACCAGTAATGAGACAGCACGTCTCACCTAGAGGGACATAATAGATGACTTCAGAAGCCCTTTGGCTCAGAGAACTGTTTACAACAGCAAAGAAAATGCTATGACAGCCTCCGACCTGATATGTTGTCCTGGCAGACACAAAATAGCAGAGAAAACTATTTTCCATAAATCCAATGTGTGTCAACTGCCTAAAGCCCCATGCAAGATTCCACACAAAATACACAGGAAAGGGCCTGCTCATGGCTCCTGACATGTCAATATATAAGATCAGTACACAAGAACAAAAACCTTATCTGGATCATTGAAAGGTGTCTGGGCTACCTCCCAGCCAGGCTTCCGAGCAATTTCTTGGCCTTGTTCTTTACTTCTATTAAAATAATTCCCAGGTGAATCCACCTTCCCATTTCTGCGCCCCATGCATGGATTTCTCCTAGTACTGCAGGCTCCTGCTTTTGAACTCAGAGCGTAGTAGGGATGGGGCACCCACAGGTGGCCTGACATCACTGACTGCACCCAATCACTCATTTGTACACTGGGGGTAGAACATAACACTAAGTTAAACATGAACTAGCAAAGAGCTAGGACTGAATGCACAAATCAGAAAGAATGGTTCCATCTGAACCTGCTTAAAACCATCCAGAGAAACTGGAATCTCCAATAGGAGGCACTTAAGTGACTGAAGAATAAGTTCTATAGATCTAAAGGCATTATTTTTCCCTCCACTCTGAATGTTCCTCTTTTACATGACCTTATGAATTCAGGCCATCTTTAACTTCTCCCAATCGTCACTAAAAAGTAGCTACAGAGGCTACTGCTCATTTTCCCACCTGCCTGCTGTCTGCAAGGAAAGAGGATTAGAAAAAGGGGACCGCTGCTTCCATAAACAGAGACATGAAAAATTATTAATATGAAATAAATCATGCTTGTTTCAAAAGTGTTTATTTTACCTTATCTGTTTTTAAAGGATGTAGCTGGTTTGCATTTCATTTAGAAACCAACGGTTTATAAGAAGAGCCAACAACTGTGAAATTCTCTTTGGGAAAGAATGAGGAAAACCAATTAATAAATACACAAAACAATCAGCAGTAAACACTTTTTTAATATATCCAGCTTCCCTGGCTCTAGAACCCATCAGTAACCCCCAAAGCAATTTACATGGTGCAAGGCTTGCCCTGGGGTGGGGGTGGGGAGGTAGAGAGGAAGCATCATTGCCTTTCACCCGCCTTCTATAAAACCAGGACTCTGTGCTCTCTGTCATCTTAAAGAGAAATCAGTGGCAGCTATTTACAGTCTAAGCTTGTAAGAAAGTTTCACAATGTACCCATACATTGTCAAATTTTCAGCTAAGCTTTCCAAATGTTGGGTGTACAACAGATTTCTGAGTAGGAAAGTGTTGCAGACTGCAAGTATTTACAAAATATCCATTCTTTTTCTTAAAAAGCAGGCCCCTATGTAGTTATAGGCAGCAATGTGCCTGAGTTAAGAAAATAAAAACCAAACCTATAATTCCTGAATTCCTTTGTGCTTAAGAGTATCCAAACAGATTTAAGCAAAAGTCATTGACAGGCTTCTGCAAAACTACTTCAAAGGGAACTGACTCAGTTAACAGCTTTTGCCCTTCCTCCTTTTCTCCCTCTGGCTATCTGGAATGTGGGCACGATGGCCAGAACTCCAGCAGTTACCTTGTGAATATGAGGTGGCCTTGAGGATAGAAAGCCTGGCCTAAGAAGAGTAGATCAAAAAGACAGGATCTCCCTCTGAGCCTGGCACACAGGGGGCATATAATACATATGTGCTGAATGCACTATATATTAAACAAATTCCATTCAAGGTCTAGGGAAAATCCCTAGAAAAAAATATTGATACATATGATTAAACCCATGCTGCAGGTAAAGCTGAGCCACTGATGACTGCATGAATATCAAGCCCTTCGCTACCTACCTCAAAATTTATTTTCTATGAGAGAAAAATGCACCTCTATCTTCAATGACTAGTAGCTTGGGTTTACAAGCAGCTGAACCTAATTCCAATTGATACCAATAGTTATCAGGTTGTGTGACTTCCTTTTAAAAAAACTTGTCTTAGGCTGACACGGTGGCACATTCCTGTAATCCCAGAATTTGAGGAAGCCAAAGTGGGAGGATCACTCGAGCTGGGAAAGTCGAGGCTGCAGTGAGCTGAGATCATACCACTGCACTCCATCTGGGCAACAGAGTGAGACCCTGTCTCAAAAACAAACAGACAAAAAACTTGTCTTGCCATACTGCACATTATTTGGCAGTTAGATATCTCACTAAGTCATGGTCCACAGCATCAACTGATTCCTTGGGAATGCTCAACACACCTGTTCACTCTCCACCATCACCTTACCCTCCTACTCAACAAGAGTTCTCAACTCTTCACAAACTTCTATCCCCTTTATATACCCCCACTCAACTCTAAGCAGAAGATCTCAGAAAAAAGAAAGAAGTCATCAGATAAAGGCTGCCACAGCCCCCTCCAGCAGATTCTCAAACGCACTTGTACTTTTGAGTCAGTACAGAGTAAGAACCTAGTTCCAGATTCAGAAAGACCTGGTTGGAATCCCAGCTCTACTATCTGCTTGCTGAGAAATCTTGGGAAGATCCTTTACCCTAAGTTTCAATTCCTCATCTAGAAAATGGGAGCAACTGTTGTATTTATACTCCCTGAGCTTTCAAAAGGATTAAATGAGATAATTTTTCAGCATTTGTTTTTCTTTTTTGAGACAGAGTTTTGTTATTCTTGCCCAGGCTGGAGTGCAATGGTGCGATCTCCGCTCTCTGCCTCCCAGGTTCAAGTGATTCTCCTGCCTCAGCCTCCCGAGTAGCTGGGATTACAGGCATGTGCCACCACACCCAGCTAATTTTTACATTGTTAGTAGAGATGGGGTTTCGCCATGTTGGCCAGGCTGGTCTCGAACTCCTGATGACAGGTGATTCACCCGCCTCGGCCTCCCAAAGTGCTGGGATTACAGGCATAAGCCACCGCACCCAGCCAATTTTTCAGCATATTTTAACACAATGCCTGGAACACAGAAAGCGCTGAAACCATGTTAATTCACACTAATATTTATTTAAGTCTACATCATATCATACTATATTTAAGTCTATATCATCATATCTGTCAATATCACCACAATGCAAAGAGCCTGGCACACAGTGGGCACATGACATCTATCTGCTGAATGCACTATACATTAAACAAATTCCATTTAAAATCTAGGGGAAATGCTAGGAAACACTGTTGATACATATGGTGGGGCCCATGCTGCAGGTAGAGACAGAGATGTGTCTGTGCAACTTCCTCAGAGTCACATCATTAGCCGAAAGAGGCAATCACATTCTCTGAATTCCTGTTGTCTTCTCTGGGCATATCAACATATTATAGTATAATTCCTTAAAACTTAGTATGGAAATGCACTGATTAGCTGATTTTAAGAGTTATCCTGTTCTGAACTGGCTAATTAAGAGAACATTGAGAAGTACCACAAAACAAACGATGCCTCACTCATAAAAGAAGCCAGATAAAAATTAATAGAGCAAGACAAGAATTTCTTCACTCAAAATATAAATAAATTACATGAGTGACATATCACTTTTAAAAGAAATGAGGAGACTCTGGCTCTTCTAACAGAGTTGGGGCACTTGAGATAAGATTCATAGGAAGACAGTGTAAGTAAGTAATTCCACAGGACTCTGCAGATGAGGTTCAAGAAACAACACCAAAAGAATTTTTAAAATCACCATCCCATACACAGAGTCAGCGAAGATAAAGATCTATACACCATACTCATGCCCAGAAGTGAAAGAGAATGTGGAAGTACCAATGAAACGGGGTTCAGGCAGACTGCAAAGCAGCATGCACTCCCCAACTCTTCCAGGAGTTAAGCTGGGCAATTGACAAGTATGCTGAAAAAGGCAAAAGGGCATAAAAACACATGCTCAAGTATGTATGACCTATGAGAAGTACAATACAACTGGAGGGAATGAACACAAATGTAGTTCTCATTTGTCTGAAGTCATGTAGAGGAATATAGAATGTCAGGAATTTCTACCATATCTTGTCTATCAGTAAAGTAAAACAAATTTCCAAACCTGGAGAATATACTACGAATATAGATTATACTATACTAGATTATAGTAATACCTGTTTTTTTGTTTGTTTGCTTATTTGTTTGTTTTTTTAGACGGAGTTTCGCTCTTGTTGCCCAGGCTGGAGTGCAATGGCGCGATCTCGGCTCACCACAACCTCCGCCTCCCAGGTTCAAACGATTCTCCTACCTCAGCCTCCTGAGTAGCTGGGATTACAGACATGCACCACCACACCCAGCTACTTTTCTATTTTTAGTAGAGACGGGGTTTCTCCACGTTGGTCAGGCTGGTCTCAAACTCCTGACCTCAGGTGATCCACCTGCCCTGGCCTTCCAAAGTGCTGGGATTACAGGCATGAGCCACTGCGCCTGGCCAGTAATACCTGTTTAAGAAAATTTCTGAAAAATAAAAAGAAACAGTATGAAAGAATGGATTCTGATAAATTAATAAACAAGCTGTTTATTAGATATTGTAAAGCAAGACTAATGATAATAGATGTACTAAGAGGTGAATGTACAGACTTTCCTCAACACAGGCGACTGAAACATTCTGTAAGGAGTGCTTCTTTCCTCAATGTCAGCAATGTTAGCAGTCACTGAGGAGGCTTTTGTTTAAAATTCTCAGTGTTCTACAGTCAATGTTACCAGTTCCTCTGACAATAACTTCAGTTTTTTACATGTAATAATGTTCACCACCACCTAAGGAGACATTGTTACTTGAAATTTTTTCTCCCTATTCCAAATAGCCCATTAGCGAAATAAAGGCCAATTCAGGGCTTACAATACCCCCATAGCTCGAAGCTAGCGACTGCCTAAAATCAAACTTTTAAAATAAGCCTGCTGTTCTCAATTATCCTTAATTCCTCGCCTGGTGGAAGTACTGCAGTAAAGCTGAGAAACCTGAGTTCGAGTTCTGCCTCTATCATTTGCCTTCACTCAAATGACAGACCACCGCCGCACAAGTGTGGCTGCAGGTTTCCCCAGCTACGGAACAGAAGGGTTAGGCTGGATGGTCTTTCAAGTCCTTTCTAAATGTGCTGTCAAGTTGTGCTATGTGATTTTAGTCTTCAATTTGCATATTTGGTTGGTAGGCCTTCAAGTTATTTTCCTTCAGACACTAAGAAGGCAATTTTGTGAGGCACCCAGTCTATGCCGTGTGCTACACACAAGCTGACTCCCATTCTGCATGGAATAGTGAGACAAAGCACATTTCACTAGGCCACACTTTTCCACTAGAAATGTAACTCTCTATTAAAATAACAAAGCACTAATAATACCACAAATCACACCACTAAGAGCAAAGAAAAAAATAAAAGCATGCAGGCACAGTAGGATATGAACTACTTAATCTAATCACAATATTCTCCCACATCTAATTAGAAAGCTCACCATTCATCCATCAGTGATTTATTAAATGTGTACTATGCGTTAGGTGCTATGCTAAGTATTCTTAGTGAATGAAATGGCTTCTATGACATAGACACCACTCCAACTTGTTACCTTATATCATGGTTTCATAGCATTTCTGACATCAAAAATCCTTTATTACTTGTCCATACCCTCCAAGTGAGAAGGAATTAATTGACCTCCTCAGATTTCTTACCCTACAGAGCCATCCAAGTATTCAAACCTGTGAGCTACTGTTATACATCCCTTTATTACTGCATTGTCCTTTCAAGAATCATTAATGATTTTGGCTCCAAGAAATATTACTTCAATAAATACGTGTGGTATGCTCAGTACGTATCAGGCAATGTGTCAGATGTTAGAGATACACAGCCAACAAAGCAGCAAAAAATGTCCTCATTCCTCTAGAGCTTATAATAGAACACATATTGATTGAAGATATATAAGATCAGTAAGACATGTCCCTATGTTCTTCGTCATCCCTGCATTATCATTCATTTCTGTGACCAGCCTATGGGTTTCAGTCTTTGAAACACAGTAGGAATACCGTCAATATTTTCTGAGTGAAAAATTTCAGTCCCTCTCTATTTCCAGCCACAAGAAGGAAACTGCCACTCCAAAGAACTTGGGTGCAGCCAGTAAGGAACAAATTAGGACTCATGAGTAAAATATCTCTAGTAGTTTCTATAGACTTTACTTATAAGAGGGGTTGCCCACCTCGTATCCACCCTTCCTCTTCCTCTTTCCTAATGGAGACATGATTTAGTTCAGGCTTCCCCTCTCCAGCGCAGCCTATCATTCCCAGGGGGAACAATCCTATTTCCAAACCCAATGCTAAGTCCAGATAGCCTACTTTTATCATGATCATTTCATTAGCCTTGGTGATAATGGTTCAGAAGTAAGTACATGACCTAAGTTAGTCAGACTGAAGGAAAGAAAAGATTTTTAGTCTCTGATTGAAGAAGATGTTCTTTCTCCCACTGCAATTAGGGACAATTGCTGCTGCTGGTAGCAATTATCTTGTGATCAGAGTGGAAGCCAATTTAAGAAAAATGGAGACACAGAACACAGCAGAGCTGAGGTCCCAAAGAAATGGAGCAAGGCACTGTCTGCGCACCAGACTTCAATTCTGTTTTCTGACATCAAAAATCCTTTATTACTTGTCCATACCCTCCAAGTGAGAAGGAATTAATTGACCTCAGATTTCTTACTTACAGAGCTGCTTTCTTACTTACAGTGATCTCTAACAATCACATCTCTGTTGATTGTTTATGCCGCTTTAAGTGGTGTTTTCTCTTACTTACAGTTAAAGTATCCCCATGTAAACCTCCGGAAAATATTGCTTGAACTCCAAATTAGCAGAAAAGAAAATGTGCTTTAAACATAGGTATATATTAAAATGTAAATTCTGATCAGAAGGAGAGCATATCTCCTCTAAGACCCAGTCAGAGAGTCAAGCATCTGTGATTATTGTTGGGAAAGGAAAGCAATATTTATCACAAGTAATTTATAAGATTCTTTTCCCTCTCTCTAACCTTTGTGTTTAATACCCTCCAGAACGCTTAAAAGTACTTTACTTTTAAAGTCCTTTCTTTGAATTGACAAGGAGTTTCCTTGAATTAAAAGCAACATAAAATAATCCACTTTGGATAATTCAGTCATTCATTTAAAAAAAAAAAAAGGTTAACAATAAATAATTCAAGAATGAAGAGCCTTTAAGAGAATCATGGATCACAAGTCCATGGCTAAAAAATACCTTAGAGATTGTCTACATTAATGCTTTTGAAAGTTTTCCACTGAAATTCATGTAGGAAGTGTTTTTATGACTGTAGAAATAGTGTCTGAAGTAGCTTGTCAAAAGCATGAAATATCTTTGCATTTGACTTTTTAATATAAAAAATGCAAGAGGAATTTGTATTCTAGTGTGGAATATTATTTACATATACATTTTCCCAAACCCTTAGTGAAATTAATAGTCCAGGAAGCTGCACACTATCTATACTGTGGCTCTGGGTTGACATCTACTGGGACACCACTGTGTATCCCCAGGGAAAGATAGTATGTTTACCCAAGTGCAAGTGTACATCTCCAGACCATTACTCTCATGTCATGAACCAGAGAACTGAAGTCAAGAAAGGTTAAATAACTTCCCCAAAGTTCTCAAGATAGTTATTGGCAGAGCTGAGAACAGAACCAAGTCTCACTCTAACTCCCAAGACTAGTACCCTCTCCAAATGCTTCTTCCAGTCTTTGTGTGAAAATAAGAACCCAGATTAGAAGTTTAGCTACAGCTCTAACCACATACGTGAGGCTACAAATCACTTCCTGAACATGCCCTGCACCTCAGTGCCTTTGTGCTTGTTTCTCTCTAAAGGCTCTTCTAACTCTGCATGGCTAGTTTCATCCTATCATTCATGTCTCACCTCAAAGATCATTTCAGGGAAGCCACCCTGACCACCCTGCCTAACTGGGGAATCCCCCAACTCCAGTTTCTCTCTACCATATTTGACTTGGTTCCTTCACAAGACATATCATGATGTAAAATTACCTTATGTATGTATTCATTCCCCTGTATATTGTCTGGCTTCCTCCCTCTTGAATATAAGCTCAGTGAAGGAACAGATCATTTCTGTCTTGCTCACTGTTCAAACCAAAATTGGAGGTTCACACATGGAAGATGATGCAAAATATTTTTGAATCATAAATGAATACCCTACAGTCTCATATCTCTCTGTCCTGATCCAACCTGCCACTCTCCTAGAATGCCTTTCCTCCTGCATATTTGCCTGCTCAAGTAATACCTATTCTAAGCACAACTGAAATCTTATGTCTACCAGGAAGCCTCCTCTACATCCGTGTATCTGACTACCTTACGAGGATACTGAAAACAAGAAACTTGTCTTATTCACATTTGTATTCCTACATCCTGACATAAGTGGACTTCGAGCTCAGTCCTTCACTTTTGTCACCTGCTCATCTGCCTTCCTCACCTCAATGCCCTTTTTCTCTGTGTTCCAGAAGCCTGTTTTATGAGAATCCTACTTATGATTGACTATATTTTTCATTATGCCAATTCTGTTCCTTAAACATTCCAATGTAAATTTTAATTCGCCATTTCATTTTGGTTGGCTTATTTTTTTCCCTTGCCATCTTTTGCTCATGTCCAGTTATCCAGGTTCTCTCTCTCTCTCTTTTTTTTTGTTTTTTTACCTGAATGCATACTTTCTTTTGACATTTACAATCTTTCATGGAGACTCTCTCCTCAGTAGTCAATTTAGAATGTCTGAAGTTTACCTAAAATAGCATGTTATTTCCTGCAAAAGAATATGTATGTTCAGAAGTACGATCTTTTTCTAATCCTTAAGTTTGATGACTCTTTCCCTTAACCTGCACTGTTATTTTATAAGCCCCGAATTTAGGATTCACTCTGTTTTCATCCTAGAGGGAGGAGAGTTCTCTTCAGACTCATGTGTTGAGCAAACACATGATTTAGAGAGCTCTTAGCCTCACTCTCTGTTTACCAGGGAGCAGATTGAATCCCAGACTTAAAGCAAAGGGAAGGTAGGTGTGCCGGATCTATCCTGGCTCCAGGACTCTAGTCTAATATAGAGCAGTTTAGATAGTTAGGTGGGATCCTCTCCTAACTCATCACAGAGTAAAATACTTTTTAAAACGCAATGCACTTCCCAGCTCTCTCTACACTTTGTTTTGCCCAGTTGTTTTCCAAACTTACTGCCTTGAAATAGATATTGACTGACAAGAGGACAGAATTAAAGCCTCTTCACAAGAAAGAAAATAAAAGGGAAAAGCAAAAGGCTAAGAATTGAATCTTAAAATTGCGAACTGGAGGAAGAGAGGGAAAGGAGAAGCAGTCAGAGAGCATGATGCTGACTAACCTGTCACAGGGATGCCCTGAAGCAGAGGGAGCATTGAAATACTGCAGAGGGACGACCATCAGTGCCAATGATCTCATCAAGGAAAAAAGAATGAACACTGCGTGATTAGGAGGCCCCTGACATCTTTGGAATTATCAGAAGAAGAATAACAAAGAATATCACTCTGGCAGGTGATTAAGCAATGAGTAGAATAATGAAGAAAGGGAAACTAGGGCATGCTTGTTGAGGAAGATCGACAGAAAAAAACAAGGGAGAAATAGATTGGAGTCATCTAATAAATACGAGAGATGTTAAAATCTGCATGTACTATTTAAATCTCTAAGCAAAAATAATAGGCATAATTGCCCTTTTTGAGTTTAGGTATTAATGGGATGGATGTCTGTAGTTGCAATTTTTGTTGCTCCTGGAAGGGTGAACACCATGAGGCTTTCTTTGGGGTTGTAGCTCATAACTGAGATACACGATACACTTAATTTGTGGGTCCTAGCACCTTTTTCAATTTGTTTGTAGCCAGGAGCCTTTATGTTTGTGGCCAGGAGCCTTTATATTTATTTAATCTTGCTGGGTGTAGTTAATAAGAATAGATCTTTGATGGAGATATGAAAGGAAATATTTAATGACTTCTTACCTGTAAAAAAATATATATAATAAACCTGTTTATTAATACCTAACTGATTTTACTCCATTAGTCATTTGAGAAAGTTAATAAATTAGAAATCCTACCACTCTAAGAACTAATTCCTAACCTGCAAACGAATTATCATGATCATATGCCAACTGCTTCAATATTTTAGCGTTACACAAGGGATTCACTGAAAGAAGTATTTGTTGAGGGCTCCTCTGTGCCAGGCTCTGATACTTAAGCAAATAGGTCACTTAATTGGATATTTTATTTATGTGTATACACACACACACACACACACACACACACACACACACACACACATAAAAATTATCCAAGGAGCTAAAATCAGAGGGAAAAATGTTTTCTGGGGTTTTTTTGTTGTTTTTTTGAGATGGAGTGTCACTCTGTTGCCCAGGCTGAGTGTAGTGGCGTGATCTCGGCTCACTGCAACCTCTGCCATCCGGGTTCAAGCAATTCTCCTGCCTCAGCCTCCCAAACAGCTAGGATTACAGAGGCCTGCCACCGCATCCAGCTAATTTTTGTATTTGTAGTAGAGATGGGGTTTCACCATCTTGGCCAGACTAGTCTTGAATTCCTGACCTTGTGATCCACCCGCTTCGACCTCCCAAAGTGCTGGGATTGCAGGCATGAGCCACCGCATCCGGCCCAATATCAGTGTATTTTAATGGCAATGAAACTAGCAAGGAATGATATTATTCCTACAGGTAACAAGTTCCATTTTATTAACAACCTTTCATATGTGTAACATCTTTCAGCCTTTAGCCTAATGCTTCTTCTGGATACTGGACTTACTTGCTGAGCAGAAATTTCCAAAGCAAACTAACTCTTGCTGATGTAATGTAACTTCTTTCTTGAATACAGTCAACACAAACTGAGGCTGGCACCACTTTTCCAAGTTTTATCCCAATATAAAGGCATGACTAAGTATGTACCTCTTCCCAAAGGAGCTGCACAGAGGTTCAGGATCATCAACACATCAATTCTCCAGAGAAATCTACAATAAAGATGAGATCACTTCTGTACAATTAAGCTAAAAATAAATTGTCTTATATGGAAACCACTGCTGACATTTTTCCCAAACATAACTCTAGTCTTTGGGTAATATTAGCTTAACATTTTGTTGATTTTGAATTTACTATATTAAATGCTGAATATCTATTATTAAGCTTTCTTCCCTACAGTTTAACCAGGGTATACATCTTAGTTTATTCACATTCAGTTCATCCAACAAAATTTAATTGAGGGGCTACTATATACCAGTCATTTTTCTAGGCTCTAAGGACACAACAATGAAATGAAATGAAAAAAGCCACATTTCTGCCCTCAGGGAGCTTATATTTTAGTGAATAGATATATAAATGTACATTCATACCCATAAATAAACCACCTACATATATAGTACAATAATATTTATTCATCCCAAGCTAGAATTTGCTTCCCTTCTAAACTTGGAAATATTTGAATAGAGATCTAAACATGTCACTAAGCAGCCTCTATTCTGCACAATATTAAGCTATAGCCTAGATCCAAGTATTCAGATTTACATAATAGTACTCAGTGAACCCTTTTTTCCTAGAATAAGTTGTCTTTTGCATAACCTTTACCTTGTTATCTCTAACAGAATCTCTTCTTTTATTTCCTAACTCTACCATCCTCCCACAGCAGCATTACTCATTCTCCTAAGGTGTACAAAACATGTTCTCTCACAATTCATATTCTCACATGAGAGCACCTTGTTTTAATGGTACTTTCTTGTTGTTCTTGATCTTTCTGAAAAGACCTCCATGGTCTACTAACATGGCACATGATGTGATCACTTCTTTTTTTCAGGTCGTTTCTTACAACTCACTTGACATTCCACAGAACTACTTTTGTTTCTCAAGCACGTCATGCAACGTCTCACCTCCAGGTCTCTGCTCACGTCTTACTGACTGCCCAGAAAAATCTTTCATTATGCCCTTGCCCAGAAAAACGTCTATTCATCCTTAAACAGTTTAGTTCAGACATTAACTCCTCCAAGAAGCTTTCCCTGACCCAGTATCTCTACTCCCTGGGATTCGTTTAAGCTCTCTTCTGTGCTTCTACAACACATGAGAAATAACTACATCAATTAAACTTACCACACTGTACTGCAATCATTTAGCTGCAGATCTGAAAGGGGCAATGCAGTCCTAGTCCTGTTTGTTAGCATGGTTTCACACAGGGTCCTTCACATGCCAAATATGCAAAAAGCAGATTTGCTGAACAAACACTTGAATGAATTTTTAAAATACTTCAATACATTTTTAACAGTAAAAATAGCAAGTGAAAAATACTTGTGAAATGATCAAGTTCTGTCTACCACAGAATATTTAACTCTCTGTGCAATGTTTTTCTTCTTTTCCAACCAAGCTATTTATTTAGCTTTTAAACTAGATATCAAACACAAGTAAGTGCTTGTTTAAACTTGAAAAATCCTACAGGGATCATGGACGATGATGGAGGAGACACAGTAAGCAACTGAACAAATATCTGTTGTGAGATTTACCCTCTGCCCAGGAGACACCAGAAAGAACTTCATTAGCAAAGATCTTCCTTCTTCTATGAGGTAATGAAAGGGGAATTGCCAAAGCCCTCAAGCCAAGGAATGGGTGACATCAACTTTATCCTCAGTGATTTAAATGTGTCTACAATGCCATGTCCTCCAGAAGAGGCTTGAATCAGAAACATGAGTTAAACACGTTTCATTTATTGTTCTCTTATATCCTTAGTAGCTACCTCTCTAACAAAGAGAGGAACTTGAGTTTTGACCATGAAAATTCTCTTCATAGGAATTTTTGGCCTCAATTAGTTCTATTTTCCTATCTCTGGGCCAGCTTTGCTATAATAAAATTTATAAGCCAAACAGTTTTTAAATTTCTGTTTGTTGCATAAATAAAGAATGTGTCTGGTCCTCGTGCCAGGTTCCTGTGATGAAAGCTTTTAAGCCCTTGGAATTTCCAAACTGATAGAAGTCTCCATTATTTCTGGTGGATTCTCAGACCACACATAGGTTCCACAATATGAGTAGCTAAATGAGTAGCTAATGAAGCTACTCATGGTGGGCCCCTAGATAATTTCAGGAGGGGGGCTGCCAAGCTAGAAAGACCAATTATGTGATTAAAGGGTTGGGGCTTTGAGTCAGGTGATATTAGCCCTACTTCTGGGGAGAAGAAGAGGTCTAATGATTGAATTCAATCGTGTAGCTAATGATTCAATCAATCATGCCCATTGATAAAAGAAGAATTTCAGCCAAATTAAATTTAAAGGAGTTTAATTGAGCAATGAACGATTCGCAAATTGGGCAGCCCTCAGAATCACGGCAGAGTCACAGAGACTCCAGGGGTGCCTTGTGGTCAGAACAAATTTATAGACAAAAAAGGTAAAGTGACGTACAGGAATTGGAAGTGAGGTACAGAAACAGTGAGATTGGTTACAGCTCTGCGTTTGCCTTATTTGAACACAGTTTAAACATTCAGCAGTCTATGAGTGGCTGAAGTATGGCCGCTGGGATTGGCCAACACTCAGCTATTGTTAAAGGTGCACACTATTAACTTAGGTTTTCAATTTTGTCTGACTATTAAGATAGGTTACAATGCATCCACAAGGACTCAAACATAGAAATACGGAGGCCTTCTCAGGCCATATTTAGTTTGCTTTAACACCATGTAATGAAACAAACAAACAACAACAACAACAAAAACTCTGAACACCACGACTCCAGTGAGCTCTCTGGTAGGTAGGTGAACACACTGATGTGCCCAGGGGACAGTGTGTCCTGATCCTTAAGGGAGAATAAGCCGGGCCCCTTGGCTCAGGCCTGAAATCTCAGAACTTCAGGAGGCCAGGGTGAGAGGATCACTTGAGCCCAGAAGTTTGAGATCAGCCTGGACAACATAGTGAGACCTTGTCTCTACAAAAAACAGAAAAACAAAATCAGCCGAGCATGGTGGCATTCACCTGTAGTCCCAGCTATTCAGGAGGCTGAGGCAGGAGGATTACTTGAGCCCAGGAGGTAGAGGCTGCAGTGAGCCTGATCATACCACTGTGTTCCGGCTTGGGTAAAAGAGTAAGACCCTGTCTCCAAAAAAAAAAAAAGATTGGGGAGAATACATGAAAGTTCTGTGTTCTAGACTCTTCCAGACCTGGTCCTGTATGTCTCTTCATTTTATTGGTTCTGATTTGTATGCTTTATAATAAAAATGTAGCCTTAAGCACAGTGCTTTCCCGAGTTCTGTCAGTCATTCTAGTGAATTATCAAACCTGAGGGAAAACCCAAAGTTGTAGCTGGTCAGAAATGCAGTTGGCCTGGGCACCCCTAAACTTGTGACTGGTATCTGTAGTAAGGTTGTTCTTGCTGGGGACTCTGTACTTAACCTGGGAAATCTGTCTAACTCTTAGGGGAGTTTAGCATTAGAACTGCATTAAACCATTACACCATGCCACCAGGGTAACCACAAAATTAGCATGCGTATTCAGCATGAACAAAAAAATGGCAGGCCTAGAGCCAGGATACCTGGGTCCAGGGTCAAACCTCCCATTTTAGAGCTTGATCCTGGGAAAGCCACAAAACTGTTCTGAGTGTCAATTTTCTCATCAGTGAGTGGGGCTGGACTTGGTGGCTTCCGCCATTTCCTGTTTTATTACTGCTTCCATTAGTCATCTATTTGGAGGAAAAACCAATTATCACATTTTTCTCTCGACGATTTTTCTCTATTGGCTTCTCATATTAGCAAAAGCTTGAACGTAGGTTTGAGGCCTTTGCACTTGCTGTTCCCTCTACCTGAAACACACCTCCCTGAGATGCCTGAGTGGCTCACTGCCTAACTTCCTCCAGTGCTGTGCATAAATGTCATTTCTCTACTGATCCTTGTTGGCCATGTTATCTAATTTTAAACTCTACCCCTGACACTTGGCCACCTTTCTCAGCTTTCTTTTACTCCATGACATTTATTACTGACTGACATCCTACATGTGACAATGGCTTTTCTCATCTGCTCTGCCAGGAGAACGTAAGCTCCATGAAAGCAAGGGTCTGTGCTGTGTGTTCACTGCTTTATCCTCAGCACCTAGAAAAGTGCATAACAAATAAATAGCTGATGTTTAATAAATATTTGACATATGGATCAATGATAGTTTTTCTGAGATCTGGTAGGCACAACAATTTAATTAAGTAATACACAAGCTCATACCTAAAATAACTGTAAAAATGATTCTCCCCAAATTCAAAAAAAGTTGGAGAAAGGGTGTGAGAATAGATAATAACAGAATGCTATTAATCAAAATCAGAGGAAAGAATTATGGGGCTTAAGAGATTTTAGAGTAGAGATGATATGATGGTGATGGGTAAAGTGGAGATGTGATAAGATATTGAGAGATCACTATCTCTCAATAGATGTTAGAGTTTTCAAAGATGATAGCAGAGAAAGGGGCAGTTGATGGTACAATAATTGACAAAAGTGAAAAATTATCTTATTGGTCATAGCAAAGATTACAACAAACAGGTGGTATAAAGAAAAGGCTCTGAAATATTGAGAAACTGCAGAGGAAACATGATCTAAACCAGGTGTCCAATACAGTAACAATTAGACATACGGGACAATCGAGCACTTGAACTATAGCTAGTATGAATTGAGACATATTGTTAAAGTATAAAATAAATACCAGATTTCAAAGATTTAGTACAAATAAAAGAATAAAACACAACCTGTTCATAATTTTTATATTCGTTTCATGTTAAAATAATTTTTATATTCGTTTCATGTTAAAATAATTTTTATATTCGTTTCATGTTAAAATAATTTTTGGCCGGGCATGGTGGCTCATGCCTGTAATCCCAGCACTTTGGGAGGCCAAGGCGGGTGGATTACAAGGTCAAGAGATCAAGACCATCCTGGCCAACATGGTGAAACCCCATCTCTACTAAAAATACAAAAATTAGCTGGGCATGGTGGCACACACCTGTAATCCCAGCTACTTGGGAGGCTGAGGCAGGAGAATCGCTTGAACCCGGGAGGCGGGGATTGCAGTGAGCCAAGATCATGCCACTGCAATCCAGCCTGGTGACAGAGTGAGGACTCCATTTCAGTAATAATAATAATTTTTGATGTGAGGCTAAATAAAACACATAATTAAAATTAATTTCACCTGTTTCTTTTTATGTTTTAATACAGCCAATAGAAAATTTTAAGCAACATACGGAGGCCAGAATTTTATTTCTGTTGGCAGCACTGACCTAGAAGGGTTCAAAGGGTATGTAAGGGATTCTGCAGATTTGATATCAGCCCCCATGAACCCAGACAAATAAGAGAAGGCAGGGCCTCCACTAGTAAAGTTTGCCAGAGAAGCACTATCTTCAAGAGAAAGCAAACTTTCAGGTCAGGCGTGGTGGCTCATGTCTGTAATCCCAGCACTTTGGGAAGCCAAGGCGGGCAGATCACGAAGTCAGGAGATCAAGACCAGCCTGGCCAACATGGTGAAACCCCACTTCTACTAAAAATACAAAAATTAGCTAGGCATGGCGGCACACGCCTGTAGTCCCAGCTACTCAGGAGGCTGAGGCAGGAGAATTGCTTGAACCCAGGAGGTGGAGGCTGCAGTGAGCCAAGATGGCCCCATTGCACTCCCGCCTGGTAACAGAGCAAGACTCTGTCTCAAAAGAAAAAAAAAGAGAGAGAGAGAGAGAAAGCAGAGTTTCAACACCAGGGAGCAGGTAAAATGGCTGAAGGAAAAAAGGAGTATAGTTGAAGTTTCAGAGGCAAGTTGGTAGATCAAACCACAGGAGACGTAGAGACTTTGAAATTCATCTGCCCTATGCTGGTTCCAAAACTGAGAGCAGTTCCCTTAGCTAAGACCAACTTTATCTGGGAAAATGGGGTGGATGAATAAGTCATCAGGTGTGATACAGTTAATTGGCTGGGCATGGTGGCTTGTGCCTGTAATCTTGGCACTTTGGGAGAATCGAGACCAGGAGTTCAGGGCTGCAGTGAGCTACGATCACATCACAGCACACTAGTCTGCGCGACAGAGCAAGACCCTATCTCAAAAACAAAAACAGTTAATGAACTGTTTATTAGAGACTCTGTACATCCTAGGCTCTAGGGATCTAAAAATGAGTATGTTCCTGCCCTCAAATTGTTCTCAAAGTAGCAGGAGAAGTAAGTATATAAAACTAGATAAATCCAATACATATCCTGGCAAACACAGTAACTCAGTAAAAGTTAGGCCCTGAGGTCAGAGCCAAGAGTGAGACATACACACTTTACATCCTGTATGCTATCATTCCAACTGAGGCATGGGCTGTAGAAATAGTCCATTCAGCATAATTTTCATTCTAGCTACAGAAGAGTCATGCCATCTTTTACTTAAAAACATTAAAGCTTTTGTCTGCACAAAAAAAAAAGTATTTCCCATGAAAATGTGGAGTTCTGTAGGTATCAAGGGAAATAACTTAGAGTTCACAAATATATTCCACTATCTCTCCTTAAAACTGTAACTATACTTCATTCAAAAACTTCAAAAATACCAGTATACCTTCTCCAATGTTATTTTTAGATGCCTTTATATAAAACAAAATGTGCATATAACACTACCTCCTTTCACTATGATAAAGTGAAACAAGATGCCATATGGTTACAAGAGACTAATATTTATTTTGTTTTATTGATATCTTTCAAAAACTACAATATAACTTATTTAGTATAATTAATTTCTAAAAGGTATAATATGAAACAGCAAAATCTCATGAATAGAAAAAAAATCAGACTATGTATACCTTTTGGGTTTTTTTTTTTTTTAAATCATCTCTTCAGTGGCACCACAACAAAGGTGAGGATAACAATGATAACAACCTGTGTATATGTGTGTGTTTGGAGTTCATCATGGTGAGAGGAGGCCCATGCCAGCAAGAGGCACTGGTCATTAAAATAACAGAAATGAAGATACACATCACACTCCTATCGCTTATTAAATTTGGGATCTTGGGCATGTCAATCAACTTCTTAGAACTTCAGTCCCATCACCAAGATAATAGGGATAATATGCACTGTGAAATTAAATGAGAATTCTGGCATCTAGTAGGTGTGCTCAGTGAGTGTTACGATCTGATCCCTTTCCTTTCCTCCAAACCCCACTGCACTCCCAACCTAGTTACGGCCACCTATGCCCAAAAGAATGACAAAATTATATCAATCAGCACCTTGTAGACTGCTTCTTGATATTATTCTCCTAAAGGTGGCGGTGTATCAGTGAAGGCAGCCAACCCTATACTATGTATTAAAATGAAAGAACATGGTTTTCAGGATAAAATTCTCATTAGTTTCCATTAAAAATTAACTGCTTGAGGATTTTCTAGCAAAATTAATCCAAGCTACCTGAATGGTCCTTGAAAGCTGGAAAATCATCAGGGTCATCACAGACTATTGATTCATGTTCTACAAAGTTAAAAAGCAAATTATAGAAAGTTTTGATGAGAATCTTGTCCTTATCAGCATGAGTAAAGGTTCATAAATTTCACCCACTAAATTCCAACAATCTAAAATTCAACAGGAGAATGTCTTCTAACAACCATACAGGGTGTGTTTTCATCAGAAAAATAACCTGCTTTAAATTCTTTGTGGAAAAAAAAGTGAGCTATAAATTTAATATATTTTATTTAGTAAAATTTTCCATTTCTGATATCAGGTTTTTTTCGTTGAATAAGTAGAATTTCCACGAAAAAAGCTCCCAAAGAAAATATGCATTTTACTAAAATAAATCACAATGCTAAGCACAACCTCCAATGAATAGAGCACTTGATGAATGTGCAGGAAATGAAAAATAGTAAAAGCAAGTAGGCCTTAACAACACGTTCAACGAGACTGTACGTTAATTCATGTGATTTAAAAAAACTCCACTCAGGGCAGGTGGTTTAAGAGGCCCTGAGAAAGTAAGTGACTTGCCCAGGGTCACACTCCCTAAGTGGCAGAGCCTAGACTGGAACCCAAATCTGTAGATTCATTTCCCCACCTTAAAAATCAGTATTGAAACACCCCATGGAAGTTATAGTTTCAGTCTTCTAGGCCACACTGGAATCTTATCAATAGCATGAATGACATGTGGTTATTTAGTCTCTGTTTAACAGTTCCAATGATTCACCCCTTTTATAAGGTCACTGTTGCCATTTCTGAAATGTCTTCTTTACAATGAATCTATATCTTGTCTCCAGTTAGTGTTGTGCTTTGGTCCTGAGCTACACAGCATAAATCTAATCCACAAAAGAGCTGGTCCCCTAAAACTTTCTCTCCTTCAAAGCTACACCTTCCTTCAACTCCTGTGGCTTTACCATGAGGAACTGCTACAGGTGTCATTTGATGCTTGAAAACCCTTGCTCATTTCTTCCTTCCCATTACATCTTCCCACCTTTTGATTTTCATTTCATACCACCCCCGAGATATCCAAAACAGGATCATAAATATACTGACAATTAAAAGGATGTACAATTAAATGGCAGCCAGTAACATAATCATGATCCTCCTGAATTATTCATTGTTCTGAAATATCTAGCACTATTCAGTGGAGGATTGTTTACAATCTAAATCTATACATTTATCAGATCTCTTCAGCTTTGACATTCATCCAATCGCACAGCAAACATTTATTGAAAATAAACTACATGCCACGCCTTAACCTAGGCCCTGTTGCAGGCACTACCCATAGAGGAATCAGTAAAACAGAGTTTCTACTCTGAACGCAGGTAATGTTATTATACCTGCCAGCTTTCATAGAGCACTTACAGGTACAGTTCTAGGTGCTTTGCATGCACTAATTCATTTAATCCTCACAGTGACTATAGATAGGTTCTGTTGTGTTATTTTCTGATAAGATAAATGCATTCCATCAAGGTTGAGGAATTTATGCAAGGTCTCCAAGCTAGTTGTGGCTGCCACTAGCGGATCAGGGATGAATTCCAAATTAAGTGGTTTTTCTTTCCTCTCCCATCCCTTTTCAATTTGTCTGTTCTTATTGTTTTTTTTTCCTGGCTGCCCAGTGCCTTTATTTATGCTAAGCAATGTGAGGTTTTCTTCATTCACAAAACTACATTCGTGTGTAGATGACTGCCAAGCATAGCATTGCTACTTCTGTTCTTCTTTCCACTTTCTTTGATCCATTTCCCCTCCCATATATACAAATTACCAAGGTCAGTAAAGGGGCACCCTAACTTTGACTTGACACACGAACTGAACAATAAGGTATATTTTAAATAGTCTGTGGGTGTGATATCTCAGATCATCTGTTACTAATCACACCTGACATCCTTCATTTCATGTAGCACTGGTTAGTTGGGTGGAAGGGTGTTTCAGAATAAGCAACGTGTGTTATGATACTGAAGACTTCAATTGTAAGTGGTGCATTGTGAGCATGTGACTTGGTAAAGAGGGGGCAGCATTATGGACTGCATATTTGTGTCCCCCCAAAATCCTATGTTGAAATCCTAACCCCTAATGGGATGGTTATTAGGAGGTGGAGCTTTGGGGAGGTGATCAGGTCATGAGAGTAGAACCCTCATGAACAGGACTGTGCCCTTATAAGAAGAAACAACAGAGAGCTTGCTGCTTCTCTCTCCAGTCTCTACTGTGTGAAGATAAGAGAAGACAGCCATCTGCAAACCAGAAGGTGGGTCCTCACCAGACACTGGATCTGCTGCCACCTTGATCTTGGACTTTCCAGGCTCCAGAACTGTTGAGAATTAAATATTGGTTGTTTAAGCCACCCAGTGTGCAGTATTCTGTTATAATAGCCCCAGTGGACTAAAAGAGGCACAAATGTAAAAATTTAGGAGATTCCTGTGTCGCCAATTTTGTCTTCTAATCTTATCTAGAATCTATTCATCTTCTAATATTCATCTTCTAATGAACTAATCTTGAATTTTTCTGGTTAACTTCTCATCTGAAGGGGTTAACCCAAAGAGAGAATGGTGCAGCTTACATGTAGTAAGGGCCTTGACAGCACAGGGCCTAGCACTTCTCCAAAGAGCCAGAGATGGGAAAGCTTGGGAAATTCTAGGAACAAATGCCTGCTTGGGGTGAGGAGAGAGAGCACTGTCAAGGAAGAAATTTCTGTTGAGAGGATATTTGAGTGATGTGAGCAACAACAGTGTATGTAACAATATAACTGATATTTAAAAATTATTTTTTATTTAAATGTATATAGGCATTAAAGACATCTTTATTTAAAAGACAGCATTAAAAATACAGTTTCATGTTTCTCTTTTCTGTGAAATTGCTTCAGTTGATAACAAACAAAAAAGGAAAGAAAGGTAGTATGCATGCCTCTGATTCAATTTTTTCAAGGAAAGCAGCATTGCAGTAAGTACATTTACAGATCATTCTGCTTGTGAAATTTCATTTGATAGGTATTCCAATAATCTTTTAAATCTCTGGACCACAGAATAGTTGGAAAGTTTTCAGGTGTGTTTGTTTTTTAATTAAAAAGGATGTCCTGTGGTCCCTAAAAATGCAATGTAACTAAAAATGTACTAAACATTTGATTCAAAATATTTGACTCAATATATTCTTAGTTGCTAAGTTCCCTCTGTATCAGTTAGAAGCAGGCAGCAAAGTCCTATATAACATTCTCGCAGGTTAAGTATTTTCTTAAGATTCACATTGACCCAGGTAAGAAAAAAACCAATATTCTTTAAATCTATCATCTCCAGTCTTTCACTGATGTCCTGAAATAATCAATAATTGTAACTGCCAGGGTTTGCAAAGTTTACTATAATGACTTACTTACATTAGCATGGACTTTTCCAAATAAAACTTCAGTGGGTACAGGATCTGATGCCTTTCTCTAATGTTGCTGACAGAAAGGACTTTCAGAGGCTGTTGTGTTGTGAAACAGTACTCATTTCAGCTGGGGCATCTCATTTACCCTTCAGGCTTTTGATGTGCTAATAAAAGGACTCAGTAATCTCATAGGTCCTCCCAGTTCTCATGTGCTATGATTCTGTGACTTGTGCATGACTTGGTTTCCTCCTTTACAGAGTTAGAGCGTGACTAATAGCCTGACCCTGAGGCTGCTACAAAAAGTTTATCTTATCGGTGTAAAAGGCGATGTCCTTTTAAGTAAATGTGACATATGGCTTCAAATTCAAGTTGATGGAATACTGATCCACCTTAGTTAGAGCATTTTACATTTTTGACAGGGCACTTTGCTGAACAGAGTGCCAGTATATTCACTGCAGCCGTGAAGAAAAAGTTGAGGGGGAGGGGTGCAGTTCTGAGGGAAAGAAAGCACGTAAGGAACTCTGAGATGTGTGAGAAAGTAAGTCCTGCAGCCTGGGGAACTGATGAAAAGGGGGTAGGGGTGATAACAGGAAGGTAACACATAAGGTCTGAAAGGGAAAGGAAACAGCCTGATGTAATGCAGGGCCCAAGAAGTCACTCAGAGAACTGCTACTGGGTCATTTCACACCCTTTCCTCATCAAAAGTTTAAAAGGCAAATTATACAGGTGTTTTGTTTGTTTGTTTTGTTGTGTTTTTTGAGAAGAGTCTTACTTTGTTGCCCAGGCTAGAGTACAGTGGCACGGTCTTGGTTCACTGCAACTTCTGCCACCCAGGTTCAGGCAATTCTCGTGCCTCAGCCTCCCAAGTAGCTGGGATTACAGGCATGTGCCACCATGCCCAGTTAATTTTTTTATTTTTAGTAGAGACAGGGTTTTGTCTCATCGGCCAGGCTGGTCTCGAACTCCTAGTCTCATGTGACCCACCTGCCTTGGCCTCCCAAAGTGCTGGGATTACAGGTGTGAGCCACCGCACCCAGCCTCAATTATGCAGGTTTTTAATATGGAATTGCCATTCTTTTTTATTTTCTTTTTCAATATTTTATTTACTTTTTTAAAAAAATTTTATGTTAGGTTCAGGGGTCCATGTGCAGGTTTGTTATATAGGTAAATTGTGTGTCATGGCGGTTTGGTGTACAGATTATTTTGTCACTCCGTTAATAAGCACAGTACCCAATAGGTAGTTTTTTAGTTTCACTAATAAAACATTTATGTAACTGCTGTAATGAACATGGAGCCTGCACTAACTTGTTCTTGTGTTGCTATAAAGAATTATCTGAGGTTGGGTAATTTATAAAGAAAAGAGTGTTTAACTGGCTCACGATTTGGCAGGTTGTGCAGGAAGCATGGTGCTGGCATCTGCTCAGCTTCTGGGGAGGCCTCAGGAAGCTTACAATCATAGCAAGGGGAGAAGTCTTCTCACATGGCAAGAATGGGAGCAAGAGAGTGGAAGGAGTGGGAGGTGCCACATACTTTGAAAAAACCACATCTTGTGAGAACTCACTTACTATTGCAAGGACTGCCAAGCCATGAGGTATCTGCCCCCGTGACCCACACACCGCCCATCAGTTCCCACTTCTCACACTGGGGATTACATTTCAACATCAGATTTGGGAAGACAAATATCTAGACTATCTCTGAGCCCAGGTGTCCCCGTCAACCATGGAATCCTTTAAAAGAGAAGTTTGGCTCAAACCTCCATTCTGCATCCTATGAAAAAATCCAATATCCTCCTCAATATTTTAGCAAATGTTGGAGTTTTAGGTGCTGTGGCCTCTATTTCTCACTTCTGCTAAATTCTCATCCATAGCTCAACACTGAGCAGCTATTCTTTTCATGAACCTCAGCAAAGGCCCAGATGCACAATTCCTCAATTCCTCCCCTTCCTTCTTCCTGCTACACAGTTATTTATAGCTCTTGCCCTTAGCACAAAGCTTGGTGGTGAGCAGGAGAGGTTACTGCCCAGCATTGCCCAGTCAACAACTTAATGCTTTCTTAAAAGACCTTTCTATTTCTTTCCTTTTCAAGAATTCTCACAAGGCCATTCCACCTGGGTCCCTCACTATTTGCTTGCTCTTCTCTCCCCTTCCACTTCCCACAATGTGCAAGAAAATTCTAAATTATTTTACTTTCTTATTTAGAGCAATTCAGTTCTCTCCTGGCCTGTCTTATCAAATCAATTCCAGGCCTGGCTTTAGATAACCTAAACCCAGTAGAGGGCCTGAGATTACAGACTTCCTTCAAAATGATCAACAATCCCTAGATAGCAGTTGTGGTTCTAAATATTGACATTTTTCTATTACAAATATATTCAAATATATTCCCTAAATGATGAACATCAATTTTAAACAAGATTTAGGCTAAATATATTTCAATGAATTTCAAACAGTGGTACCAGGAGTGTATTATTCCTCATATACTTTAATATAGTTAGTCTCAAATTTTAGCTAGCATCAGAATGGAAGACTGGCTAAAACACAGATTGCAGGGCCCCCTTGCCAGAGCTTCTGTGTCAGTAGGTTTGGAAGGCTGCACTGCACACACATCCCAGGTGTTGTCAGTATGTCCCTTTAAAAACCAATGCTTGGGCCAGTAGTGGTGGTTTACGCCTGTGATCCCAGTACTTTGGCAGGCAGAGGTGGGTGGATCACTTGAAGTCAGGAGTTCAAGACCAGCTGGCCAACATGATGAAACGCCATCTCTACTAAAAGTAAAAAAAAAAAAAAAAATAGCCAGATATGGTGGTTGGCACCTGTAATCCCAGATACTTGGGAGGCTGAGGCAGGAGAATTGCTTGACACCAGGAGGCAGAGGTTGCAGTAAGCTGAGATCGCACCACTGCACTCCAGCCTGGGCAACAAGAACAAAACTCCATCTCAAAAAAAAAAAAAAAAAACATGCTTAGCAGAAGTTCTCATCCCCGTATCCCCATCACCTGAGGGAGGCAGGAAGCTCATCTCCGCACTTTTAGAGGGAGGCAGACAGGAAGCTCATCTCCTCACTTTCATCATATAATGGCTTGAGTTTTCTGCTGAAAGTGTAGGTAGCAAATACTTTCACCTGTCCCCTTTCAGCCCACATATGGTGATGAATCATCCTGTTCCCAGAGATTCTACTTCTACTTCCTGTAAGATCTACTGAACGAGGACTGGTGTGGTCTGCATATTAATCATCCTTTCCAGACCCCTGTCATCATAGTAGCCATAAGGATATGCTCAGGCCTTACATTATAAATGTGAAACTATTTAGAAGATGACGCTCATTTTCCAGTCCCTTGGTTTCTCCTTAATCACTGTGATTGTTGCTGATTAATCCCGAGTGCTGGTGGGAGAGAATATGTAAAAAGAGTAAGAACTTTGAAGGAGATGAAAACAGTTGATACGGTACATGCTGCTTCATGTGCTTAGCTTGTGGATGTGACAATAATTTTTGTACTCTTCTGAGCAGGTGGCAGATGGGTGACTTCTGGCAAAGAAAAGATTAATGCTCTGATTTGATGGCTGCTTCCGCAATACCATCAACAAGGCATTGTGAACAAGAATTCTAACCAAAATTTTAGCCACTGTTCAGCATCTTTTCAACAGTAAAAATTCTCCTGCGACAGGCTATTTCTGCAGGATTTCTTAGATTTACCAACCTGATCGATAACCAAGTACCCAAGACACAAAACCACAGATAGTGACAGGCTCTTTAAGCAACATTTGCAGCTGAAATGAAGGAACTATCTTCATGTTCCAGTGCACGAAGGGGAGTTGCTCCTGCACTATCTTTTTCCTGCCTCCTCCATCACATATTTAGTTATTTTCAGAGCCATCCTTGAGGATGCAGGACCTCGCTGCTTATCAGACTCCTTTATAAAGTGGGTTCATCTGTTCAGCATGTCAGATCACATCAAGATATACAAGCTGTTCCCACTGTAGCAGAGAAAGCTGAAAACCTAAAGTTGGATGATGTGTTTATTCCCAAGGCCAGGGTTTAAATAAAGTTTATATTCAAAGAATGATTTAGAAAACTGATTTTATTTTAATTTACTAGAAATATTTTAATACTTTAAACTGCCATTTTATATCCTTCTGGAGGAGCATGGACTTTTAGAGCCCGTCCTTAAAAATGTTTTAGCCATCTTCTCAGACACTGGGTTTGTTAGATATCCCTTTGTTCTTTCTTCTGTTCATTCTTCTCCACTTCACTTAGCTAAATGATCTGAGGCATGAATATGCTTCAGAATTCTTGACATGGAAATTTATTATTCAGTCATCAGATGTTATCGGGAAGATACTGTATCTTAAGGACTGTGTTATACAAAAGGATACTCAAGATGAATGAGTGATGAAGAAGCTCATGGGCTGGCTCATAGAAAGATTATGAGCTGCTTCTTTTGTCTTGAAGAAGCTCATAGTCCAAGGAGGGGAGACAGATACATGGCAAGATGAGCTACTGTAAAGCAGGATTCAGGAACAGAGGAATAAATATGGCACATGGGAAACATGAGGCAAGGAAGGACTAACTTTGCCTGGGAAAATGAAGAAAACTTCAAATGGAGGCTTTGAACTGGGTTCTGAAGGATACATAGATAAATGGAAGAAGAGAAAGAAAGAGAAAGACCCCTATAGAGATTCTATCTTTTCTTCGATTTGCATTAGGAACAAATTCCTAACTTCTTACCACAGAAAAATGAAGTTGTAAAATTTTATTTTATGAAATTTGTTGTATGTCTAATAAATTGTAGAGTTTCATTTTACACCTACTTTCACTCTCATTTTAACCCAATTATTAGAGAATCTTGGTTATAAATTACTAAAGATGTGCTACAGCTAAAAGTCTAACTAAAAGCATATAGTGGAGCTGACAGGGAGAGGAAATTAAGGAGCAAAAGAACCTTACCTCCAAATTGCCATTATTTCCCATTTTTCCTACCAAATTACCTAATAAAACTAATTTAAACTAATCAAAAAGCAAGCAATCACTTAAATTTCGTTGAGAATGTTTTGTATATGAGGCTTTGGATCTTTAAGAAAATAACTTGAAGACATAGGGGAATCCTATATAATAATTTTCAATTATTCACTATATAAAAAAAGAAGCTGTTGGGCAGAGGGAGTATGTATATTAACCTAGTTGTACCTGATTCCTAGAGAAAAAATGTTGAGAGTTTTCTATAAAGGTTTCATTCTTCTGATTGGGAGAAAGCCATTATTCTGCACTTTTACTCTGAAAAACTAAGCTGAGAAGTCAAATGAGAGGTCTGTGTATAATTAGCTCCTATAGCCTGCATGATGTGAATACAAATCTGTGGCTAAGATGTGACTTGGCAGGCCCAACAACTAATGGTCACAGGAAATAGATAAAGGATGAATTAAAGATGAATAAAAAATGTATCTATTTTCTCTTTCTTTTAAAATTTTTTCTAAAAGAATGATTTGTCTTATTAAACTGTCTTGATGACAAATTGTCTTATTTTTAAAAATAGACATAAAAGTGCACTAAAGCTAATCACCCTTTTCTTTCTGATGGGCCATGGCATATCACTGATTTGGTGTTTAAAGTACCCCTCAAAAGTTGGCTACAAATCTAAGATTATGAACTTAACATTGCACGCTACTTACTTCCTTCCTTCCTTTTTTTTTTTTTTTTTTTTTTTTGAGACCGAGTCTCGCTCGCTCAGTCGCCCAGGCTGGAATGCAGTGGTATGATCTTGGCTGGCTGTAAGCTCCGCCTCCTCGGTTCATGCCATTCTCCTGCCTCAGTCTCCCAACTAGCTGGGACTACAGGTGCCCACCACCACGCCTGGCTAATTTTTGTATTTTTAGTAGAGACAGGGTTTCACCATGTTAGCCTGGATGGTCTCAATCTCTTGACCTCGTGATCTTCCCATCTCAGCCTCCCATAGTGCTGGGATTACAGGCATGAGCCACTGCGCCTGGCCACTACTTCCTTTCAATGTTCCCACTCTCATATTTGTCTTTGTCTATTCAAAACTCCATCAAATCATTATCAAAAACTTTGTGATCTTTCTGACTTATAGACTGAAAGCCAAATTTAAAGACCATGTTGCACTCCATGATTTTAGATGCAAAAATAAAGGGAAATCCAAAACAGCTAATAGTTCTCAGAATTAGTATTTCAAAATGCTAGCTAGTGTACAGTTTACACTAATGTACAATTTACAATTGTAATACAATTTAGTGTATTAACTTTCCTAAATTCTAAATAAAAATGTATTCTAGCCCCTCAAAAACATAGTTTTTGTAGTCAAAATAATATGCTTAAATTACAAAACCTATATCTACTTTTAATCAATTTATTACTCAGTTTTAACATTTATATCTATTAAAAGTCATAGCTCTAAAATACTTTCTAAAATAAATTTTTCACCGCTGTGAAACTAAATGAGTTCTAACCAATATTAATAAATAAAATAGAATAGCATAAAATAGAAAAGATCAGAAGACAACAGAATAGAAAGCAGTAGAATATACCGCACATAGCAATGGAAAATATTAATTCCTAAAGTTTGTGTGTGTGTGCGTGTGTCTGTGTGTGTCAATACTAGATCACAAGTTAAGCCAAGTTATAGCCAAAACTTTGACACATTAACATTCAATTTTCTTACACTTATTAAGAAAAAACTATTGAATATTAAAAAGTACATGGTCATTCATTTCTATATATTTGAGACAATGGCCAATGTGTAGGTTGGTCATTACATTCATCCTATAGGATAAAAGCTGCTTCTGAAGAAATTGCTATGATGTGTTGCCACGAAAGATCAACCAGCTCAAATCTGCCATCTGGAAGACAAATCTGCAAATATTTTAGTATTTTTGCCTTTCATTTAGTCATGTGACTTCATTTATCTAGACCTACTTTATACAAGCACCACGTTAGGCAATGGGAGGAAAACGATGAACAAAAAGTCATGATCCTGCTGTCAAAGAGCTTATAGTTCAGCAAATCTTAGTCAAATAAACGTATAAATAAGGCTGAATTTGAGCTGTGTTAAATGCTATGAAGTGTGATAAAAACATAATGAAGACTCAACTATATTAATAACAAAATATAAAATCTTGTGATATAGTAATATTTCACTGATATTAACAATATTTAAGTGGTATTAATTTCTTTGAGGATTTAAACGGAGAAGTTAAGGATGAGAAGCAGTTAACTAAGTGGAGTGAAGTATGGGCTGGGGAATGAGAAGAACATTACAGGCAGAGGAAATAGCAACATAAAGGTTCTGTGGCAGGAGGCAACAGGACACATTTCCGAGAACGGAAAGAATGAACATGTGGCTGTAACAGAGACCATGGGGAGAAGCATCTTGTGACATGAGGTTGGAGGGGTCAGTGGGAGCCAGACCCTACAGGAACGTGTGGCCTTGTTAAGGAGTTTTACTTAAAAAGGGGAAGAGTACACAATCAAATGTCTGTTTTAAAAAGATTGCTCTGGCTGCAATGTGGACAATGGTTAAGTGAGGATGTGAAAAACTAGTCTGGAGATTATTCTAGTCCCTAACAGCAATCCTTGTTGTAGTCCACTTGCACGACTCTGCTGGCTTAGCCTTGCGTATATGGAGAGGTACAGGAGTGAAGAAGAGACTTGGACAGATCTGACAGCCATCAGGGAGTAACATAAACTGGTGACTGGGTAGACTTGAAGGGTAAGTAAAAGAGAGGTGACATCAGGTTATCTCCTAGGTTTCTAGGTTATAGACCTGATGGACAGTGGTGATGAGGAAGAGGGTTTTAAATTGGCAACGGAGGTGCCCTAGAGGCAAAGGGAAGACATTTGGATAGTCAAGTTTGGTATTCAGAGAATATATCCGAGCTGAAGATCCTAATTTTGAAATTAATAGCATACTACAGGAAATTTATGATAGACTGAGGCATAGACAAGATGCTTTAGAAAAAGAGTGTAAAGTGAGAAGAGGAGAGGACAGGGAAGAAGCAGGGAAGGAAAGGAAGGTCAGAGGAGGAATGGGGAAAAGAAAGAAGCACCGGGATTGAGCCTTGAGGGACTGCCAGATGAACAGCTGAGCAGAGCAGTCAGAGAAGGAGCAGCCAGAACATTTGAGGGAAAACCATGTGCTGAAGTCAAGAGACAGTTTCAAGAAGGGAGTGGCCATCAGATGGAATCCTGGTGAGAGACTAAACAAGAGGAAGACTGAAAAGTATTCTTCAGATCTTATATAGTGAGGTTATCAGAGATCCTGGTAAAATATAAATAAATATAAATAGATTATGCCATTAAAGCACTAAGTTTCTCCGTTATAACTGTCAAGAGTTTCAAAACTTGAGATCATAAATAAAAATCACATGCAGTATTGTTTACAAATGGCTTGAGACCCAATTAAAGTGTAAACAATAATCTCTTTTTATAACAAAAGTATAAACACCACCACCAGAATTTGCTCATTTTTCCCCTTATTGATTATATCACCTTGCGCTTAGCTATGGTAAAATAGGACTTAAGAACAAAATATGAATGGCAGAAAACATTTACTGTTTTTAACACAAAACATGATATTTCATCTCAATAGAGTTCAAATTTCTATGACTCAATATATTCAACATCTTTCATGACCACAATTCAATCTGATTTGACATCTCATTAAAAACATTCTCTATTTGCTGCTGGATGAATGATTTCACAAATTGCATACATGATCCAGGCCTAGAATACTGAAAGGAACATGATTCTGATGAGTAAACAGATTCTGTTTTTAGTCCATTTTTATTGTGCACACTTGCAAAATTATTCAAGTTTACGATTAGAGCTACATGAGGACTTTTAAAAATATGCTATAGAGCTTGACTATGCCACACATAGATATTTAAATTCCAAAGTTTGTTGTGTATAGCTGCAACCCAAATCAGAAGGGAAATGTTATACTGAAGTAAATTTTTTAAACATAGAAATTGTACCATATCTCCAAAGAAATCATTTAGCCAGCAACAAATGGAGAATGCCTTTTCATTTAAAACCAAAAAAAAAAAAGTCATATGTTCAAGGATTCATTTTATCAACATTTATTGAGTGTGTACCATTTGTTACAAGTGTGAAAAGGACAGACATAACCCAGGTGAGACAAAAACTATGATTATGCAAAGGCTATGAAGGAAAAGGACAAGGCAGGCAGAGGTAAAGAGCTGGAGAGGCCAGAGGATGATGATGTTAATGGTGACTCTAGCAGCTGTCATTCATTCAGGACTTACTACTTAGCCAGGCACAGAGGAAGCACCCCATAAGGATTATCTCACTTGATCCTAGCAGCAACCTGTGAATTGGGTGGCAACGTCATCATCTCCATTTTAAGACAAGGAAACTAAAGCTTAGAGAGACATGTTGTTTTTTGTTTGTTTTTAGCGTAAATCACAATGCTCACAATGATTATCCTTGAGACATCTGGAAAATTTAAATTCTGCTCAGCAAAATAATAGAGAAGGCAGGCTTTTAGAAATGCTATCACCAAAGTATGGATATAATTCTGTTACTGCTCTGATGCTCACGGGTATTAGTGGTTTCTTATGAGGACTCCTGTTCTCACCAAAGATGACAGATTAAAGAGGCAGCACTATAAAAGATTAGAAAAAATGTAAAAAAAAAAAAAAGTAGACAAAACTGAATAACACTGAGTAACTCTGTATCAGTCACTAAATGACAAGTCAAAGAAAAAGTGTGTGTCAGACACACACACACAGCATCGATAACCTAAATAATAAGGATATGGTCTTTCTCCGCTCCTCTAGTAAAACTTCACACTCAAAATCTGGTCTCTTGTTTAGCAGATTTCAACAGTTCTTTCCGAACCCCAAAACTGTTAAAAAGTATTGCCAAAACCCATCTTGTTTGCAGCTGTCACAGTACTTCTCTGAGAATTCTCCACGGACTCCTCTGCACAGAGTTTGCGTTTCTCATACTGGGTTTCAAGGCCGTCTCTTCATGTGGACTTTGCCTTTATCACCTCTCCTACTTTTATTTTCCACTATCAGTGGATCTGCCTGGTCCATCTAAATCCCTTCTGTCTCATCTCTTCCCTTTTCCTAATTCTTTCCTCATGACATCGCTATTAGGTTCCATCTTCTAAGAACAACTTTGTAAATCTTAACTATCACTCTCACCAATAAAAAATTGCTGCCCAGTTCAGCAATATTTGGGAAAACAAACTCATTTGTACTAAATGGTACAGAGAAATGAGTTTCAAACTCTTTTAGCTACACAGTCCTTTTGTGCGTGAAATTTCTCCCAGAATCCAGCCACTTAGGACTAGATCCCTAGGAGAAAGATAAATGTCTCGTTGTGGCCAAGTATCCTGGGACACCCCATCCCTGCCTCAACCACACCAGTAAGCTGGTGGTTCTGGGGTGGGGAGACCATCAGTCAGTACCAAAAACACAGCCTAATTAAAGAAACTTATCCTAAGTCAAATTAAATATGCAGAACCCCAGAGGTGCCTAAAGAATAATTTGTAATCCACTTTCATCAGACAGTAACATCAACCATTCAATGTGGAACAAACATTTGTTAAGTGCCTACTATGTGCCAGGCACTGATTTTAGCACTTGACCTGCATCAGTGAATGCAGAGATTCCCTTCCCGTGATAAGTTACAATCTGGCAGAGGAAGACAGACATTTAAAAAGCACATAATGAATATGTAAAATATATATAATTTATTAGAAGGAGATACGTGCTATGGGGGAGGCAGGGGGGCATGGGATGAGGGAAGGAGAAAAGGAGATTGCAAGTTCCAGGAAGAAGGACTAAAGGAAGAAAGTCATGGGGCATTTGCAAAGAAGGTGGCCACAGAAGGCCTCATGGATAAAGTGCCACTCGAGCAAAGCCCCAGAGGAGGTAAAGGAGTTAGCCATGAAGACATTTAAGGGGGTGGTGATATCTAGTCTTAACTGATATCTTTTCATGAACAACTTACAATGTGTCATGTAAATTGCTAAATCGGTTTGCATTACACACATTATACATAAACTATCAGAGGTTGGTATTATTATTGTTTCACCTATGAGGATACTGGGACTGGAGCAGTGGAATCACCTTGAGGGGTTGTTAAAATACAGATTGCTGAGCCTGATCACCAAAGTTTTTAATTTGCTAAAACTGGGTTTCAGCCTGAGAATTTGCATCTCTAACCAGTTCGTAGGCCCTGCTGCTGCTTGGCCCTGGAGCGCACATGGAGAACCACTGATTTAAAAGAGATAATCTCTGCAAGACCTTTCTATCTCTAAAACTCCATATTCTGGTCTAAATTACATACTTCCTCTTTCAAATAATAGCACCTTCATCCAAATATTTCCATTTATCATCCAACTGAAACTTATAAACAAAATAGATATGATAGTATATATTACTTTTTTTGTTGTTTTGTTTTTTTGAGTCAGAGTCTCACTCTCGTCACCCAGGCTGGAGTGCAGTGGCGCAATCTCCTCTCACTGCAACCTCCACGTCCCAGGTTCAAGAGATTCTCCTGCCTCAGCTTCTCCAATAGCTGGGATTACAGACGTGCAATCACCATGCCTCGCTAAATTTGTATTTTTAGTAGAGACGGGGTTCCTCCATGTTAGCCAGGTTGGTCTCGAACTCCTGACCTCAAGTGATCCACCTGCCTCGGCCTCCCAAAGTGCTGGGATTACAGGCGTGAGCCACTGCGCCCGTCCTATACTACATTTTTTAACAAAAAAGGATCGATTGGTGATAAAAATGAAAGCTCTACAAGAGCAAGCATAATTACCTGTTTTATTCATTGAGTATTCTTAGCACATGGAAGAGCTTTTGAGTGAATTAATGCTATTATGTATGCTATATTTTAAAACCTATTTATTTCACAATAATTTTGGATTTACAAAAGAGTTAGTTGTGCAAATAGTACAAAGAGTTTCCATATGCCCTTCAAGCACCTTCCTCTAATATTACCATTTTAAGTAACAGTTATCAAAGCTAAGAAATTAACATTGCTATAATACTATTAACCAAACATTAGGCTTTTTTTGGATTTTGCCAATTTTCCCACTAATGTCCTTTTCCACTCCTGGACAGCATGTCGCATTAGTCATCAAGCCAATTTAGTGTCTTCTGGTCTTTCCTTTTTTGTTATGACCTTGAAACTTTTGAAGCAAACTGATCAGGTATTCCATTGGAGGTCCCTCCATTTGGGGTTTTTGCTGTTGCTATTTTCATTAACAGGCTGGGGTTATAGACTTTGGAGAGTGGTGAGGTAAATCACCCTCTCACTTCAACATAACAGGAGTAGATGATATCAGCAGGATTTATCACTGGAGATGTTAAACTAGAGCAGTTGGTTAAGGTGGTGTCTCCCAGGTTTCTCCACTGTACCGTTCCTCTGTTTCTCTTTCTAGAATAGTGAATCACTAAGTACACACTTAAGTGACAGAGAATTGAGCTCCACCTCTTGGAGAGAGGCATATAAATGAGTGTAGACAGATGTTAAAACCACCACACAATTCATAAATGTTTAGGAGAAGAAGATACATTGAGGCTATGTACATATACCATTTCTCCTTAAATTTTCTCCCAGGATAATGTCCTATTTTCCCTGTCCCAGTGCTAGAAGCAGCTATTTCTCCTTTTATTAGGGAATGGTATTTAGAAACGATCTGGGCACCAGGCATGCTTGTCACTACTACTGGGGAGTCACTGCATCAAGGTCCCCTCAGCATACAGAGCTGTGCAATATGTGTATATATATTAGCTGACATAACATATCTATATTTATTTCTATTATCTATCTCTGTGTGCGTGTGTGTGTGTGTGTGTGTATACACACACACAAACTAAACAAGAGTCCCCACCAATACCGCTGACTCAATCAACACAGGGTTCACTCTAGCCCTCCTCTCTTGCTTATTTTTAACTTCTTTCTCTGATAGTAAGAAACCTGGTGCCAAGGGCTGAACTGTGTCCCCTACAAAATTCATATGTTGAAACCCTAGTCCGCAGGACCTCAGACTATAACCATATTTGAGACAGGGTCTTTAAAGAGGTAATTCAATTAAAATACAGTCATTAGGAAAGTCCCCAATCCAATATGACTGGTGTCCTAAAAAGAGGATATCAATACAGACACATGTGGAGGGAAGATACATGAAGACACAAGGAGAAGACAGCCACCTATAAGCCAAGGAGACAGGCCTGGAACATAGGCTTTCTTCGTGGTTCTCAGAAGGAACCAACCCTGCCAAATACCTTGATCTCAGACTTGTCGCAATTATAATTAAATAATCAATATTGATACATTATTGTTAACCAGAGGCCATACTTTATTCAGATTTTCTTAGTTTTAATCTAATATATATATATTAGATTATATATATTACAGCTTTACACTCTGTACTTAGTCATCACGTCTCCTTATGCGACTCTTGGCTATGGCAGTTTCTTAGACCTCTCTTGTTCTTGATGACTTGAAGACCTTGACAGTTTTGAGGGTTACAGGTCAGGCATTTTGCAAATGTCCCTCCGTTGGGACTTGTCAGATGTTTGTCTCGTGTTCAGACTGTGGTCATAGGTTCTGAAGAGTAAGACCACAGAGGTAAAGTGCCATTTTCATCACATCATATTAAGAGCGCCTACTATCAACATTAATTATCTATGTTGATATTGACCTCAATCACATGACTGAGGTAGTATATGTCAGATTTCTTCACTGTAAACTTATTTTTCTCCTCTTTCCATACTATATTCTTTGGAAGGAAGTCACTATGTGTAAACCACACTTAAGAAGTGGAGATTTATATTCCATCTCCTTGAGGGTTCAGTATCTGCATAAATTATCTGGAACCTTTCTGCTTGGGTGATTTGTCTCTAGTCCTCATTTATTTGTTTATTCAATTATGTACTTTAGTACACACTCATAAATATTTATTATATATTTTGGATTATGACTATAATACAAAATTGTTTCATTGCTCAGATTGTCCCATCGTTGGTCACTGGGAGCTCTTCAGTTGGTTCTTGTGTCTCTTTGAATGAAATATATGGATTTTGCTTATTTATTTATTTACTTACAGACACGTCTCACTCTGTCACCCATGCTAGAGTGCAGTGGCCACAATCATGGCTCATTACAGCCTGGAACTTCTGGCCTCAAGTGATCCTCCCACCTCAGCCTCCTGAGTAGCTAGGAATACAGGCAAACACCACCACACCTGGCTAATTTTTTTTATAGAGATGGAGTACCACTATGTGGCCCAGGCTGGTCTTGAACTCCTGACCCAAGCAATCCTCCCATCTTGGCCTCCCTGAGTGCTGAGATTAGAAGCGTGGGCCAGCATACCCAGCATTTTTCGATTTTGAAGACTTTCATACTTTCTGGGAATACAAAAAATGCTCTTCATCCTTTATGTTTCCTGTGCCAGTACTAGAATCAGCTATTTCTCCAAGGAGCCCTGGTTTCTATTATTGGAGAATGGTATCAGGAACCAAGATTTGGGTCCTAGGTATATTCTACATTTTGACCTACAATTTTGACCTAGGTATATTCTACATTCTACATTATGATAGATACTATGAAGAAAGTATCTATCATAAATACTTTCTTCATGTGAATAAATTTAAGGTATCATTTTTAGAAGTGAATAATATTCTACTGTGTGGATAAACTATAATATCTATTAATGGATACTCATATTGCTTCTATGTATTTAGGTATTATAAACAATACTGAGATAAACTTTCTGGTGTCGAAATCATCATCCTGGTAACTGGTTATTTCCTTAGGATAAATTGCTAGAATGGGAAATAGAGTTTAGGGCTTTTGATGCATATTATGAAAGGGGCTTCCAGAGTCCCATCCACAGAGAATGAGTGCCCAGTACCCCATACACTCTCCAGCATCAGGTATCTATTGTTATTGTTACTTTTTAAAATAATTTCCCACGTAATACATAAAACTTTATTTGTAGTTACAATTTATTCCTAGATGGATGAACAATGTCTTCAATAGGTCTTTACCATTTGAATCCCCTTTTAAAAATGTTGGTCTATGTTCTTTCCCGTTTTAAATTGGTAAGCTTTTAAAACTATTTATATGTAGGAGCGCCTGTATATTAAAGAAATTAACTCTTTGCCTGTTATATATTTAACCATCTTTCTCCAATGTGTCATTTATCTCCTAATTTTTTATGGGCTATTTCTTTTTTAAACAACCACTTTCATATTCCATATTCTATAATTTAATATATAGTTTGGTTGGTTTTTTTGCTTAAGCCACATTCACATTTTACAATTTTGCTCATGAACTAAAAAAATGTGTTTACTTTCACAGTTTTGCTTTATGTGAGCCAATCTAAAAAAAAGCAGATGATGTATTATTGATTCTGACACAGTCATGAAAGCACAGATTATGCATCTATTAAAACTTATATTTTATGACAGGTTTGTCAGGTTTAATTTATGACTCATACACATTCCTGGCTCGGTAGCCACAAATTATCTCCATTTGAATCTTTATGATACAGTACATTTTCTTGCCAGAGTATTTTTTCAAATATCTTGATGCACTGTGAAGAAAAACAACAACAAAACCCAGAAAACTGCATTAAAAATTGATAAATAGAAAATATCATTTTAAAAAGCAGCTTCAAATATATATGTATCTCTCTCCACTTTCTCATTTTTTAGGCTAGTTTAATTTTTAATTTTTAAAAATATTTTAGGCTAGTTTAATATTTTTACAAATACATGATCATTTTTAGAAAAGTATGTACATAGATATTCATGATGTCATGTTTAATTAGCTTCATATAAGCATGTATACACAAAAATATGAAGCTGATATCACCATCTTCATTATAGTAGCATTATAATGTAAAATTTCAAATAAGGAGAGAGAAAAAATATATATATACATCCTTAAGTGTGGAAAATAGCTCAGATGGTGATCGGAAGGAGGTAACTGGGAATATTCTAGTCATGTGCAGAGACATAGAGGTAGCAAGAAATACATGGTATGTTTAGGAAACAGAAGAAAGGTAAGCAGCCACATCACACAGGTTACTAGTCTTGTTAAGGATTTGGGTCCTTAACCTGAAAACAGATAGAAGCACATGCAAGTGGCTTGTTGACATTTACTGTTTGACAAGACTCTCTGAGTCATGTGGGGAATGAATTGTACAGAAGCAAAAGTTCCTGAAGTTTAGGGTGGGGCTCACCAGTTGTCCAGGCATTAGATGATGATGGTCTGACCTGAAGTGGTGGGAGCTGTAAATACGGAGAGAAGGGAAGGAATCTGGGGTAGGGTTGGAATGCAAAATCAACAGCACTTAGCAATTGACTAGAAACATGGAGTGAGGGAGATGGGTAGATGGAGGTGCCTTCTCAAGAGATAGGAAACATCGAGAGCAGCAGTGTGGTAAGAAGATCAGCATTTGGACTTTTTTTGGCTTTGCAATCTCTTTGAAATATCCAAGAAGACATACCGCTGGTGCTCAGAAATTAGGTCTAAACTGGAGTCATGAGTATGTTAACATATAGGTCATAATTAATTCAAAGATTGTGGATGGGATTGCTTAGGGAAGGAGTATGAAGCAAGGGTCCTCAGCTACAACTTGGGGAGTTATTTTGCCCCTCAGGGGATATCTGACAATGTCTTCAGACATTTTTAGTTGACACAAATGGGGGCATCTAGTGAAGAAAGGCCAGGGAAGCTGCTAAACATCCTATAATACTCAGACCAGCCCCACAGCCAAGATTACCCAGACCAAGATGTCAGCAGTGCCAAGGCTGAGAAACCCTAGTAGAGACTGCAAATGAAATGTGAGCTTTTAGGAACTTCACCTGAAGTCTTCCTCCCTCCTCCTTCCCTGGCTACTCTGACTCCCTCTTAATCAGTAGTCAGCTCCCTCCCCTGTAAGGAAAGGGCCTGAGAAATAAGAGAAATCTAGAAAAGTGATCAAGGTTGGAGTTAACTGAGAAGTGGTACAAAATTCCATCTGTGTGTCCACAAGATATACCTATTTTGTGATCTGTTCAAAAATAACAGGTTTATGAATATTTTAGGAGAATTTATAAAAAGTATTTTCCATACAAACTAAACTCTGAACCAGCATATACAATACTTCCTTTTGCAATACCAGCATTTGGCACTGTTTGTTGCTCATGTTCCTGAAGAGCAGAGATGGAGGAGGAGCAAACACAGAACAGGGAGGAACACCAGGGGAGATGGGTGTCAGCAACACCAAGAAAACAGAGTTTTCAAAGAAAAAATGAGCAACAAACAGTGCTAGGGAAGTAGGAGGCAGGGAATTTGGGTAGGAAAAAAAAAGGATGAATGACTTTACATGGAAAAATGCAAGCCCCACCTGCAAATATGTTTCCAAATGACCATTTAGAGTTTGTTATTTGGAATTTTATAAGCAGCTTGCTCCAGAAACAATGATATGAGAAGTAGTTAAGTTTAAGGAAAAACTACAAAAATAGGTTAAACCTGTATCTGTTGATGTTACAGACCAAGTTATAGAAGGTCACGAGTTTAGGAAGTTTAGAAGGATTTTTTGTCTGTTTGTTTTAATCAGCTGCCTTTCTCTTTCTCTTGGGAATACTCTTGGCCTCAATTTTTTTAAAGCTCATTTGTTCATCAAATATTCATTGAATACTTACATAGGTATTTGTTTCGTGTCTGTGTCCCCACTAAATTCTAAGCTCCATGACGGCAAGTGCGGGTTTACTCTGTGCATTTCTGAATGCTACCACTACTGCCATTAGTGCCTGGCATCCGGAAAATAATCACTGATTAACAGCTGAATATTGATCAAATGAACAAATGCATTGCTAAAAAACGTTGTTTGTTTACTCTAACGTATTTCAAAAGGGTGGATTTCTATGCAGAGTTGTCATAAAAACTTTTCAGAAAGTAGCCTAGTAGTGTAGAGAATGATGTTTTGAATCAGAAAGGTCATCCATAAATAGGCCAGTTTTGCCTGAGAGCCTACCCTTGAAGTCAGCCTTACTCAAATAGCATATATATATATTTATAGTTCTATATTTCTTCCTCCCTTTGGGATATTAAATTCTATCTTTGCTGTAGCTGTGGTAGTGGTGATGCAAGCATAGCCCAAGATAACAGTTTAAAATTTAGAAAGAAAACAGACTATTTTCTTTAATAATAAGAGGAAATCTTCAGGAGAGGGAAGTTTTTGAAATGGATGGAAACCTACTAAGAGGATTAATATATTATCGTAAACAATTTTATGCAAAGAAACTTCCACATTGAACTTCAAAGGGGAAAGGAATTGAGACAGGAAAAATGGGTCAAGTGGAGAGGACCTTTCTGATTAGGAGAAGATAGTAAGTGGGGAGCATTTTACAGATCCTGACTCAAGCATGAGGCCTTTGCAACGTGCCTGTCTTACTGTTAAACGGTGCCACTTAGACCAAATAATATTAAAAAGCGAAAGTGGCCTCTCTACAAAAAAAAAACAGGCAGGAAGCAGAAAGAACTGGGCACCCCCTATGAAGCCATGGCATTAAGACGTCAGTTAAAGAAGACGACAGATTAAAAAAGTGCAAACACACTTTAATGAGCCAGTAAATGTGTAGGGGTCCGGGACTTTTACATATTCAAGGTGCTAAATAAAGATCCATCTGAAAACAGAAAAAAGAAAGGGGCAAGATCCTGATTAAGCAATAAATAACAGTCAATAGCACACTTAATTTTACTCTGAAGTTTTTAAGTGTTGCCTTAAGTTTGTAATCAGTAATATGTAGGTATATTAATAACTTAATATTAATTAAAGTTGAATGTGTATTTTAATAATTATATACGTACACATTCACAAACATAGCATTAAAAAGTTCTCTGTCACACTTAACAATTCACACCTAGAGATCCATGGTTGATCTAGTAAGCTGTAAGCACAAATGTTCGTAACTGGAAACTTACTAAGTTTATAATCAAACTTAATAATAAATATTTAGGCCAAGCGCAGTAGCTCACACATGTGATCCTAGCACTTGGGAGGTCAAGGTGGCGAACTGCTTGAGCCCAGAGTTTGAGATCAGTGTGAGCAACATGGTGGGACCTCATCTATAAAACAAAACAAAAAAAAAACATTAGCCAGGTGTGGTGGCATGTACCTGTAGTCCCAGCTACTTGGGAGGCTGAGATGGAAGGATCACCTGAGCCCAGGAAGTCAAGGCTGCAGTGAGCCATGATTGCATCACTGCGCTCCAGCCTGAGCAAGAGTGAGACGCTGTCTCAAAAAAATAAATAAATAAAAATAATGAAAGTTTAAACTTAACAAGTAAAAATAATGAGTGAACAATTATTGAATGCACATTATAATTCTAGAGGCTTTACATATATTTCATCTAGCCCTCACAACAAATCTATAATAAAGGTAGGTATTATAATTGGACCCATCTTAGAGATGAAGGAAAAGAAGGAATAAGGAGGTTAAGTTACCAAGACTACAGCTTCAGAGCTAGAATCTGAACTACGTATTTGTTTTAAAGTTCTATAATGTAATGACAAACATAACAATAAGGAATTCAAGAGTTTTTTGGAAGTGCACTAAACTTCTCACTGCTTATTTTGATTTCCTGTTTCTATTTTCTTCTCAATACTCTGTGTTCTCATCTTCCACGTCTACACCTTCTATTTGAACAATGGCATCCATTTCTATGGCTTTAGGTTCACCTCTAAGTTGAAGTTTCCTCACTCTGGATCCAGCCTAGACAGCCCCCTCTCAGTCACCACCAAGTAGACATCTTGATTTGGATGTCATTCTGCTACCTGAAGCTAAACATGACCAACACTGAACTCAGTACCTCCAACCCACATCCAAAGTCTACTTTTCTTTGTATGTTTCTTACCTCAGAAAACAAACCTATCTTTCTTTCAGTGCCTACACCAGGAACCTGGGAGGGACCATTCTTCTTTAAGCCTTATAGACAATCACATTACAAGTTCTCTTAGTTCTACCTCCTGAGTAACTCACCCGTTAGCTGAGTCTTCTCATCTACACCTCCACTATCAACTTCAGCAGGACTATTACAACAGTCTCCTAACAGCCCTGCTTGAGGCCACATTCTAAATGTTTCCCACAGTGCTGCCAAAGTAACTTTTCTAAAGAACAAATCATGCAATTTACTCATTTATTTATTCAGCAATTATCTTGTTGAATATCTTCTGTGTGCCAGGTACTATTCTAAGTAGCGAGAAATACACCAGTTAACAAAAGAGACACAAAGGGCATCAAAGAACTTATGTTCTAGAGAAGAGACACCGACAGTAAACAAAATGAGTATAAACACATGCGTGTGTGTAGATGTGTGATGTGTGGGTGTGCGTATGAGATGAATAAAAGCTTACTGCCCTAATGCCTAATCGTACTAGTCCCTCATTCACGCACAACCTAGAATTCATCCCTGTTGAGCTATTTTTACTTTCCCAAACATGCCATGCCCCTATATCCAGACCTCTGTATATGCTCCTTCTTCTACTTAAAATTCTCTTCCCACTGGCTTTTCACCAGGCTAATGTCCACCCTCTTCCAGCCAGTTTTCCCTGATCCCCCCAGTTCTGATTTTGCTGTCCATCATGAGGCTCCCAAAGCAACTTAACCTTCCCCAGAGATTAGATAACACATACTCCGATTATGTGATAGGTATTTGTATGAGTTTGTTCTGGTTGCCATAATAAATTACCACAAACTGATGGCTTAAACCACAGAAAATTACTTTCTCACAGTTCTGGAGACTATAAGCCTAAGATTAAGGGATTGGCAGGCGGGGGTGGTTTATTCCGAGGTCTCTTTTCTTGGTGTGCAGATGAATGTCTTCTCAAAATGTCCTCATATGGTCTTTCCTCTTTACATGGATGTTCCTGGTGTCTCTTTGTGTATCCAAATTTCCTCCTCTCATGAGGATAACAGGCCAAATTAAAGAATACTCTAAAGGCCTCATTTTTAACTTAAGCACCTCTTCAAAGATCCTGTCTTCCAATACAGTCACATTCTGAGGTACTGGGGGGGCTTTAACAGATGAATTTTTGGAGCAGGGGCAGGGGGTACAATTCAGTCCGTAATAATATTCTATAATCGACTCATTACCAATCTTGTATTGCCTATGGCCCTAAACAACTCCCCATTCCCATATTATTTTGAAGAAAAGGTAACATATTATATCCTTCAATCAGTAAATATTCCTTCAACATCTTTAGATAAAGAAAATATATTTTACTCTCTGGGACTAAAGAGATGAAATCTACTTAAGCTCTCTGATTACTCTCTAACATCTTTTCTGGTTTTAGGACCTTTTCAAAAAAGATTCTGCCTTTTTGGAAAATATTTTCCCTTATATTAATCACTAACAAATGTTTTAAATTTTCAATATGGTAGATCTTCAGTCTACACTCCAAAGACGGAAAAAGAGGTATCTGTGAGTGGTTTTAGTTGAGGTTTAATTTTTCTACATGCTTCTTAGACTACTGGAAAAGAAACATATTGTTTGTGTGTGTGTGTGTGTGTGTGTGTGTGTGTGTGTGTAACATTATTACTAAAACGGGACTAACAGATTTTCAAGGTTCATTTTGAGAATCCACACATGCCACTCCATGCATCATCAGTGAGACCTAAGAAGCCAGGCTATTTTCTCTTTTCATTATGGATGCCCTTTACACATCTCCTCATCTCCTAACAGCTGTCATGGCAACATTCTCCTCTGTCAGATGAGAAAGCAGCAAGGCTCGTCCTCTTAATGCATGAATGAACCACAGAGGCTTCTGAATAACAGAATTCCCCAGAGTTTGGATGACACCATTGCAAAATGCAGTTTTGCAGTTTCTGCCAGACAGTCTGCTTTCAAAGTGATGCCTTTTCCATACTGACACTTCATACTGTGACGATAAAATGAGGAGATGAAAGAGATGGCTCTTCTTTACTCTCCATTTGTGACTCTATGTATTTTGTCCTTAAATAGCAGGTTGTAAAGTGACAATGAATAACGTGGGTGCTGAAGAATATATGGACTATATAGGATTGTAACAACTAAAGGACACTTTTGTTCTTGCATATATTTATATGGAAAAATCAAAGAATTGCTATATTCCAGAAATAAAGTGCTGTATTCCAAAAATAAAGTGAGTAGCATCAATACCAAAAGTTTTATTCAGCAGAAATTATTGAAACTGGAAGAAATGGTTTGGCTAAGAATTCTACAAATGAACACATGAGTAGGTATCCTTACGCTGATTTTTCTAAAATAAAATGTATTTTAGCATAGTTTTAGATTTATAGAAAAATTACAAAGATAGTACAGTGAGTTCCCATAACCCCAGAGAGTTTCCCCTATTACTACATGTTCTAAGTGCACATTTGCTACAACTAAAGGACCAATATTGATACATCATTATTAACTAAAGTCCATACTTTATTCAATTGTCTTCATTTTACCTAATATTATTTTCTGTTCTAGGACCCCATCCAAGAAAGCATATTTCATTAGCTGTCAAGTTTCCTTAGGGTCTTCTTGGCTCTAACAATTTCTGAGATTTCCCTTGGTTTTGGTGACCTTAACAGCTTTGAGGAGCATTCATTTTTGTAAAACGCCATCAATTAAGATTTGTCTGATATTTTTCTCATGATGAGACTGGAGTTATGAATTTTGGGAAGGAAGATCACAGATTTGAGGTATTATTTTTATCACATCATACATAACAGCAATAGTACTTATCACTGATGATGTCAATCTTGATCATCTGGCTGAAATGTGTTTATAACTACTAGAAGCAACTGCTGTGAGTAACTACCATAAAGTCGCTTCCTTACCCTTTCCACACTATACTCTGAAACAAAGTCACTATACAGCACCTACACTTATAGAGTGGAAAATTATGTTCCACTTTCTTGAGGGTGAAGTATCCACATCAATTGTTTGGAATTCTGTAGGAGAGACTGTTTCTTCTCCTCCATCTATTTATTTTTTTTATAGATATACCACAATTTGTTTATTCATTTAGCTAATGAAAGATATTTTTGTTATTTCATTGTTTCTTCTTTTCTAACGTAAGTATTCAGTGCTATAAATTGTTCTCTAAGCGCTATTTTCTTTTCATCCCACAATTTTTTGTGTTTTTGTTTTATTTTGCTTTTGATTGACAAATAGTAACTGTACATATTTATGTGGTACAGTGTGATGTTTTGATACATGTATACATTGTGTAATAATAAAACCAGGGCAATTAGTATATCCATCACCTCAAATATGTATCATTTCTTTGTGATGAGAACTTTCAAAATCCTCTTTTCTAGCTACTTCAAAATATATGCAACATGTTATTGTTAACTCTACTCACCCTACTATGCTATAGAACATTAGAACTTATTTTAGGTGAAGTTTTAAATACTAAAATTATTTTAAGAAAATAAGAACAGCCATTTAAGTATGTTATTCACAGTTGCACTGCTACTGCTAGTATATGGAGAGACAGGAGTTAAACTCACAAGTTTTTATAAGTCATATTCTAAATTTTATCTTATTCAAAAAAAATGTTTAAGTGACTGGGTCTCACTATGTTGTTCAGGCTAGACTCATACTCCTGGGCTCAAGAAAGCCTCCTGCCTCAGCCTCCCAAGTAGCTGAGACTACAGGCTATTCAAAATACTGTTAAATTTATCTTGTGACCTCTTCAATTCATGTGTTATTGCGAAGGGTGCTGTTTAATCTGTAAATATTTGGGGATTTTCCAAATATCTTTCTGTTATTGATTTATGGTTTAATTTCATTGCAGCCTGAGTACATACTTTGTATAATTTCTACTCTTTTAAATTTGTTAAGGTATGTTTTATGGCCCAGGATGTGATCTATCTTGGTAAATTTCCATGCAAGCTTGAAAATATGGATTCTGCTATTGTTGGATGCAGTGTTTTATAAATGTCAATTAGATCAAGCTGACTGATAATGCTATTCAACTCAACTATGTCCTTACTGATTTTCTGCTAGCTTGATCTATCAACTAGTGAAAGAGGGGTGTTGAAGTCTGCAGCTACAATTGTGAATTTGTCCTTCTGAAATTGTGCCTCTTTGCAGGTCCATCAGTTTTTGCCTCATGTATTCTGATTCTCTGTTGTTTGGTGCACATGTTTTTAGGATTGTTATATCTTCCTAGAGAACTGACACTTTTATCATTCTTAATGTCCCTATTTATCCCTGATATTTCCCTTGTACTGAAGTCTGCCTTGTCTAAAATTAAGATAGTGATTCCAGCTTTCTTTTGACTGGTATTAACACAGTGTATAATTCTCCATCCCTTTTCTCTTAACCTGATGCTTTATATTTAAAGGGGGCTTCTTGTAGACAATAAGGATTTGCCTACGGCTCTAGGTTTCCTATGAATTATATACTTTTTCTTATTTTGCTTTCTCTTGCTTTAATTCTCCCCTCTTGTTCTTCTTTCTCCTGTTTTAATTGAGCATTTTATATAACATTTTATCTACTCTCTGAGCATCTCAATTATACTTCTTTTAATTTTTTTAGTGGTGGTTCTAGAGTTTGCAATATGCATTTTAAACTAATCGAAGTTCAGTTGCAACTCATACTATACCATCTCATGTGTAGTTCAGGTAACTTATAACAGTATATTTCCAATTCCTCCCTCCAACCTCTTATGACATTGTTGTCATTCATTTCACTTAACCATATGCTATAATTATCTAATACATTGTTACAATTATCAGTTTAAACAAATTTTTCTTTTAGCTCAATTATTGAGAAAAGCAAAAGATTTTACTTTACCTTAATTTATTCCTTCTCTGATGTTCTTCTTTCCTTAATGTTGATCTAAGTTGCTGAACTATCATTATTCTTTTCTCTGAAGAATTTCTTTTAACATTTTATAAGGAGTAGGTATGCTGTGCTAGTAATAAATCCCCGCAGTTTTGCTTATGTGAAAAAGTCTTTATTTCTCCTTCACACGTGAAGGATAATTTTTATGGATTTAGAATTCAAGGTTGGTGAGGGTTTATTTTTCTTTAAACTCTTTAAGTATTTTCCTTCACTTGCATAGTTTATGATGGGAAGTCCACTGTAATTCTTATTCTTATTTCTCTATAGGTAAGGTGATCCCCCCAACCCCAGGGCTTCTTTCAAGATTGTCTTTTCATATTCCAAAGTTGAATATCATATATCTAAGTATAGACTCTGTGAATTTTTTTTTTTTTTTGAGAAGGAGTCTTGCACTGTTGTCCAGGCTGGAGTGCAGTGGTGCAATCTCCACTCACTGCAAACTCCACCTCCTGGGTTCACTCCATTCTCCTGCCTCAGCCTCCCAAGTAGCTGGGACTAAAGGCGCCCGCCACCATGCCCAGTTAATTTTTTGTACTTTTAGTAGAGACGGGGTTTCACTCTGTTAGCCAGGATGGTCTCGATCTCCTGACCTCGTGATCCACCCACCTCGGCCTCCCAAAGTGCTGGGATTACAGGCGTGAGCCACCGTGCGCGGCTGACTTTTGTGGAATTTATTCTACTTTGTGTTCTCTGAGCTTCCTGGATCTGAATTTAGATTAGATATCTGTCATTAATTTTGGAAAATTATCAGTCATTAGTACTTCAAATATTTTCTCTTGTTCCATTCTCTCTTATTTCTCCTTCTGATCTTCTAATTACCTGTACGTGTATGTTTCACCTTTTGACATTGTACCAAAGTTCTGAGTTCTTGCATCTTCTGTTTTTTGTTCATTTGTTTGTTTTTTGAGACACAGTCTCACTCTATCAAGCAAGCCAGAGTGCAGTGGCACATTAATAGCTAACTGCAGCCTCCACCTCCCGGGCTCAAGTGATCCTCCCAATCCTCCCACCTTAGCCTTTAGCCTGTCAAGTAGCTGGCACCACAGGCATATGCCACCATGCCTGGCTAATTTTTTTTTTTTTTTTTTTTTTTAGAAACGGCGTGTCACTATGTTGCCCAGGCTGGTCTGGAACTCTTGGACTCCAACAGTCCTCCTGCCTCAGCCTGTCAAAGTGCTGGGATCACAGGCATAAGCCACCATGCCTGGCTCTTTTTTTTTCCCCATTCTCTTTTATTTTTGTATTTGAGTTTGGGAAGTTTCTATTGACGTATCTTCAAGATCACTGAGACTTTTAAAAATCATGTTAAGTCTTCTGAGTGACCCTTCAGAGGCATTCTTCATTCTGTTTCTGTGTTTCTAATTTCTAGCTTTTCCTTTTGATCTTTTCTTAGCTCTTTCATCGCTCTGCTTACATCACCCCTCTGTTCCTTCATGTTATCTACTTTTTCCTATTAGAGCCCTTAACATATGAATCATAGCTACTGAAATTCCCTGTGTGATAATTCCAAAATCTGCGTCACATCTGAGTCTGGTCCTGATGCTTGTTTTGTATCTACAGACTCTACTTTTCCTTGCCTGTTAGCATGCTTTGCTGAGACAGGGTCTTACTTACTGTTGCGCAAGCTGGAATGTAATCATGTGATCACAGCCCACTGCAGCCTTGACCTCCTGGGCTCAAGTGATCCTCCCACCTCAGCCTCCTAAGTAGCTGGGACTACAGCCCAGCCATGCACCACCATGCCAGGCTCATTTTTGTATTTTTTGTATAGATGGGGTTTCACCATGTTGCCCAGGCTGCTCTTGAACTCCTAGGCTCAAGCGATCTGTCCGCCTCAGCTTCCCAAAGTGCTAGAATTACAGGCATGAGCCATATGCCCAGCCTCATCTGTGTAATTTTCTCTTGAAAGCTAGACATGATGTATCAGATAACAGGAAATGAGGCAAAAATGACTTCAGCTTGAGATTTATCTGTGTAAGATTGGGCTGTATATAATGTTTGCTATAAATGTGGTTGTCAGAGGTTTCAAAGTCCTCTAGTGTCTTTTTTTGGTTTTCATCTCTCCTGTTGTCTTTGGGCTTTCCTGAGACCCCCTCTCCTTGGCCAGTGTCTGTCTGCATCTTGCAGCTCTTCCAGCAGTAATCCACTGCTATTATAAGAAGCCCTGTTGCTGTGGTGGTAAAGAGTGGGGAAAGGAAGCATTCCATTTTCTTAGGATTACATCTCAATCTTTTGGTGGGTCTATGTTGCTGTACTGTGACCTTTACAAATGTTTCTTAACCTTTCTCCTCCTTCCTTAGTTGGCACAGGAATTTAGAGGGGCTCTGAGTCAAAGAACTATCTTCTCCCCAGATGGGATAAGACTCTGGTAAAGCCCTTTTCCTTGGAGAGTAGGTCTTTATCATAGAGAACATTCTGAGCGCACTTCAAAGTCATTACTTTCCCCTTCCCCTCGCCAGAGCCAGGACAGGGTCTATCTTGGCTCTTTGTTGTGAAAACCTGATGGGGTTCCGGGAGGTAAAATCCATGTAAGCGTGAGACCCTCTCTAAGACTCCTGTGCCTAGGAGTTCCACACTCAAGCTAGTCAACACTTAGCCTCCAGCAATTCATCAAAACTACTATTTAAATGGCCCTTCTAGTCTATGGTTCCAGTTGCTTCTGCTGTAGGTAAGCAAACTTTAGCTGTGACTGTCTGAATGTACCTGTTTCTTCAGATTTTCAGGTGGCAAGCGATCTGCCCTGAGACTGCTGATAGGTCCAGGAAAACTTACCAAGTTTTAGTTTGCTCAGGTTTGGAAGGGAGTGAGGACTCCCAAGCACTTTACATGCTGGAATGCCTTACTTTGTTTTTTTCATATTCCTATTTTTAATACTTATTTTATAGAAACAGAAATGTTTGCTTAGAAAAGTATTTATTGAGAATTCATGGAAAGCTTAGCATAATATCACATGTTTTAGAAGAGAAAAATTGATTCACTCATTCAACAAATATTTGTTGAGTATATTTGTTGAGTACCTATTATGGTGCTAAGACATGTGCTGGATAGTAACTGCATAGTAAGGAATGGTGAAAAAGACAGCTATAGTCCCTGCCCTCGAGGAACTTATATTCTAGTGAGGAAGACAGAAAAAGGATACACGCATGAAAATAGTAATCACAGTCTTTAAGAAGCTCATCAAAGTGATAAGATAAGATATAATAATCACAGAGAGTATAAACGCTTGAGTACATTGTTACAAGGTAGTTTAGCAAAGAGAAGAGATGGTATGGGTTTGAATATTCTGAGACCTGAGTAGAAGTTAGAAAATAAGTAGAATTAAGTTTGTGAAGAAATGTCACTTTGATAAAAGGCATAGAAACAGCAAAGACTCAGAGGCAGGAATGAGAACAACGTGTTTCAATATAACAAATTCAGTTTGGCTGCACTGTAGTTTTCACTGCAGAAGAGTGGGAGACAGTAAGTGGAAAAGTACTAAACTAGGATTCATGAGGACACCTAGCATTTGCCATTAATCAGTTGTGGATCTTTGGGCAAAACTGACTCTGAGTCTGTGTCTTCATCTGTAGTAAAAGAAACGTTGAATTGCTGAGTCTTCTTCCCACTTAAACATCCTAAGGTTCTGGGTAGAAAATTCTTCTACATCACTCCAAAAAGTAGGAATCCAGTCTCCGTCTGAGTACTTCAAATGACAGAAAGCTTACTATTCTTTGAGGCAGCCGATTCAACAGCACAGGCACTGAACAGTTAAAATTAATAGGACAGTTTTGTTAGAAACGAGCTGAAATCTGCCTTGCCATAATTCACTCTGTTGAAAGTTCAAAACTTTAGAGCAGCTGTGTCCAAAAGAACTCCCTACAAAGATGAAACAGCCCAATTCAGCAGCCATGTGACCACCGAGCACTTCAAATGTGGCTACTATGAACGGAAAGCTGAAAATTTTTTTATTTTATTTAATTTTCATTTAAATAGTCACATGGGACCAGTGGCTACAGTGGTGGACCACCTAACTCTAAAACAACCCCAAATAAACTTCTTCCTTCCACATAACACCTCTTCAGATATGTGTGACAGTTCATTAACGACTTGTCCTCAAGTCTTTCTTTTTCTAGCTCATCACAGTGAGATGCACTAACCATTGTTCCTATGGTATATTTTGCAGTCCCATGTTCTTACTGATGTATTCTAATTCATGCACACTCAGCTAAGGTTCAAAGATGCTTTCAAGAAACCATGAAACCCCTAAACTTACATGCAAATCTGTTGTGTATATGCACATTATTTACAGGAGAGCTTTCATGGCTGCCTTCAGATTCTCAAAGGAATTCCTGGCCCCCAAATGGGGCCTGGGGTGAGAAGAGAAGATGAAAGAAAACCGGGATACAATGGCAGTTATTAATGCTAGCCCTGAAATGTAACCTAACAAATGAGAGGCTGAGATGAAAGCAGACCTTAGGAACCCTAGTGCCTAGGCTTGTTTCTATTTCAACACCACCTGTGTATTTTCACACAAGAGTTGCTTCAGTATCTTTTTAAAACACAGCTACCATTTTTTTCTATAAACACAGTAACATGTAATTTTTATAAATCTGTATGTCATGTAAAACTGTTATTTTTCAGTAGAACCATGGTTGAAAAGTATTTTTAAAATATTAAAAACATTCCTTAATACAAAAAAATACCCACATTATGTAGGTTATTCAGGGGTTTGGGGTAGGTTTTTTTTCTTTACCTTTTTTCTCCTTTGACACGACAATGGTTATTTTTTTCCCTTTTTTCCTTTTTCTTTCTTTTTTTTGGAAGGAAAATGTACTTCAAAACCCGTCTTTCAGTCTGTTAAAGCCATTTGTAATTTCCCCAGTTCAGATCCTACCGCCTCCACATAGGAGAGGTCTTTTGAAAAGATTTTTGAATTCTGAATAAATTCATCTTACTAAATCAAAAGACCTATGGTATACCAAAAAAAACTGACCTCTATTTGCCTAAATCAAAGCATCATAGTTCTGCCAGTGTTTATCCTATTTTAAAAGAACTCCAGGAAAGATAATTCTGTTACCTCAAATGGTAATTCATTCCAATGCCATCCAGTAAAAGACCACATATAACACGACCCTGAAGTAATTTTGTAGGTACCATATTGCCTTTACCAAGAGTACATATATCAAGTAAAAGTGCATCAGCTATGTGATTGTTGTAGCTTCTCTTTACTATCACCCTAATGTAATCCAGGCATTAAAATTATATAAGAAGACCCTTTGGCATATTGAATATTGAACTCTAGAGTTTTCCTAGATTACACAGTTAGAAGATTTTTGGTTGTTTTTTTTTTTTTTTTTTTTTTTTTTTTGAGTCAGAGTCTCACTCTGTCGCCCAGCTAGAGTGGTGCAATGGCGTGATCTTGGCTCACTGCAACCTCCACCTCCCAGATTCGAGCAATTCTCCTTGCCTCAGCCTCCCGAGTAGCTGGGATTATAGGCACCTGCCACCACCCCCAACTAATTTTTGTATTTTTAGTAGAAATGAGGTTTCACCATGCTGGCCAGACTGGCCTCGAACCCCTGACCTCAGGTGATCATCCCATCTTGGCCTCCCAAAGTGCTGGGATTACAGGCATGAGCCACCGTGCCTGGCCTGGTCTTTACTTAAGTATTACCTTCTCGGTGAAGTGATCCATCTAAAATCTCAACCTCCGCTCCATACACATACATATTTCTTACCTCCTTGCTTGCTGTTTTGTTTCTCCTTAGTACTTATAACCATCCAACATGTGATAATAGACTTCATTTATTTATCTTGTTAACTTATTTACTGAGTATCTTGTCCAACTAGAGTGTAAGCTTCATGAAGGCAGGAGTTTCAACATCTAGAACACTGCCTAGCATTCACTATGTAGTTGTTGTATAAACTGAATAAATCCATATAAAAGTTGAAGTGAAAAGATGAAGTAAAAATGATCATAATTTTGACACTGTCTAAACTAAAATTCTCATTTAAACATAGATATTGTTCTCTGGAATTTTTTAATATAAAAATAAAATGCTCATTATAAAAACTCAAAATGAAGTCTTAGCAAGGTGTCTGGCGTACAGTAAGCATTCAATAAATGTTTGCTATTATTGATTTTTACTGCATATTTTTCTTATGATAAATTCTTAGAAGTTTCCTGGTCATAGACAGAGGCACATACATTAAGTGCCTAATTAAGTTTAATTTTCAGGGTCCCTCATTTCCTAAAGCTTCTTCTGATACATAAAAGGGATCCTCAAAATGTGTTCAATGGCCCTGTTTTTGTAAAATTTGTGAAAATAAAATATTTTAACTGGATCTGTTATGACGGCTGTTGCCATCTACTGCAATTTTCCTCTCATCAGACTTCCCCTTGAACTGACTGCACTGAAGGAGCCATGGACATTTTTGGAATCTGGTGGTTCAAACTGACTTTGGAATTATACTTTATTTTGGTTTAGTGGGTTTTTTAATATAGATTTGGGGTCACTTCCAGGGATAGGTATTGATAGCTGTTCCAGACTAGAAGAAAAGGCAGGAATATTCCTACTACCCCTCATTCCATCTCACCCTCCAAGGCCAGAGGTCACAACACAATGAAAACACTTCTTGCCAAGCCTGGCACCAGAAATATATGAGTAGTGAAGGAGAAACAGGACGTAAAATGTAAAATGTATAGAGCCACAAGCTAGTCTGTAGAGAATTCTTCCAATCACCACGTATCTAAAATTGTAAACAAAGGATTCAGTTTTCATCAGTGGCTAGACTAAATGAAAGCTCTCTCCTGTCAGAAACATATTCAATAATGCAGGATATGCAATTACAAATGCAACAGACCTGTGGCAGTGCTACAAATAGCAAATTTGTGTGCATGAGAATTTTCAGGTTTTATGCAACTATTAACAATAAAAAAACAAATTTCCACCTACCGTGCTAGAGGACTTATCTTTCCTGTCTCTTTGTAGAAAATAGTACAAAATCATTGTCACATGAAAAGGCAATCAAAGAGTAACGAAAATAATGTAATAAATAAAATAGAGGAGTGTCAGAAAGTTGATTACTAAAAATGTTAAAAACATAATACATGTATTCTGTTCAAGGGCAAAATACAGAGACCAGTTAGGAGAGTATTCCCATGATCCAAGAGAGACACGATGGAGGTTTGGACCAGGGCACTAGCAGCAGAGGTAGCAAGAAGTTGCAAATGTGTTTTGGTCTTTAGTAGTCAACGGACATAGATGAATGATGCATTCTGAGGCAGTCAGAGCACAGCTGTTAAGAGCCATGCCCTGGAGCCAGACTGATTCAAGTTTGCCTCATAGAGACGGATTTTGTGATGTTTATAGTATTTACCAATTTCATAAAAATTTGTTGTGATGTTTTCCTCATTCAAATAAATATTTAATGTTATACCTAATTTTGTATTTATAACTTTGGAATCCGTTTTTAAAAGAACTCTCTCCCTTCCTCAGTTGCATAGGCTTGGGCTCCACAAACCCTGTATCTGCCTTTGGTCACAGAGTATGTACATTTTAAATTTTGATATGCATCACTTAATTTTCCGTTGGAAAGATTATGCCCATTGCCACTCCTGATTTCCTTAAAACTTAACTAGCATTGGCTATTATTAGTTTTTCTCAATTTGGCCAATTTGATAGGTGACATTTTAATTTGTGATCCTTCGATTACCAGTGATACTAAACATGTTTTCATGTAGGTATTGGTGATTTATGTATCTCCCCTCACAGACTGTCCAATCCAGTCCTCTGTCATTTTTCTATTAGAAAGCTGGTCTTTATTATTTGACTGGCATACAAACAAATGCAAAATGTATCAAATATTGCTACTGTTTACTGTGTGTGTATTTACACCACTTACCTTGCACATGTATTTTCATTTAAACATTTCACTTCTAAATGTCTTGTTTCTCCAACTAAAGGGTAGGTTCATGCATAACAAGAAATGTGACATGTATATCATATCATGTCACCTAGCAAAGAACAAAAGTGTTTTAAATGAGTGATATTTAAAGCAAAATCTATACTCCTCATGCTACTATCACTACCACTACTTCTATAGTGTGAACAGCTGAGTCCATTCAACCAACAATTGAAGTTAAATACAAAGGGTGAATAAGTATGATGTGTCTGGCCAAAAGAATATTTCATCGTCCTGCTTCTGAATGACTATCTGAAGACTTGTGCCTTCTAATGCCATTATTTCTACTTATCTCTAATCTTCCAAACTCTTCTTCACTGCCTTAATATTCTCTTTGTCTCTCTCTTTTGTCCAATCCTTGGATTCCTAAAACTTACATACACACATCCAAGTTTATAAACTGCCAAGCTAATGAGAAATTTGAGAAACAAATTCTATGTTCTGAACTGAATATAAATTGTAGCTAATTCTGGTCCCCACTGAGGCCTTTGAACACATTTATATGACTGAAAATACAATTTCAGAAACAGAAGCAGGTTGCTAATTACAAGGAACATCAATGGACAGCTCCCAGAGAAAGATTCATCAATTTTGGTGTAATTATGAAGTATATATATAAACATTAGCATTCCCAAATCTGTCATGATTAAGATTAGGTCAAACTTTCAAAAAGACACATCATAAGCTCTAGAACGGACTATAAATTTACATTTCTTTAGGATAAAATTGTTCTAAAGAATGTACATTAAGTTCTATAATATATTTCTTTAACTTCTTTTAAAATGTAACGTAAACATCACAGAAAAGTGTACAAATGATTAGGTGAAGAGTTTGATGAACACACTCAAGTTATCAGTCCCTAGATTAGGAACTGGCACACTGCCAGAAGCTGGCAGACCCCATGGTGCCCCTTCTCACTGTTTACCTCTCCCTGAGGTACACCACAATTCTGACTTTTAACACCATACATTAGTTTTGCCCATTTTTAAGTTTATATAAATGGGAATTATACAATACATGCTTTTTTGCATCTGGCTTTTCTCATTGTTATGTTGTCACATGTAAGAATAATAGCCAATGTGAGACATAACACCCAAGTTTTATGTCACTAAAGAATGTCTTCTTTTTATTACTATTGTCAGTTCTAGAGCTGAGCCTTTATTTTATTTTATTTTATTTTATTTTATTTTATTTTAAGGATCTTGCTCTTTCACCCAGGCTGGGGTACAGTGGCACAATCATAGCTCACTACAGCCTTGAACTCCTAGGCTCAAGTGATCCTCCCACCCCAGCCTCCCAAGTGGCTAAGAATACACGTGCACACTACTATAACTGGCTAATTTGTTTTTTCATATTTATTTTTTGTCGAGATGGATTCTCACTATGTTGCCCAGAGTGGTCTCAAACTCTTGAGCTCAAGCAAAGCTCCCGCCTTGGTCTTCCTAAGTGCTTGGATTACAGTTCTGAACCACCACACCTGGCCCTGGGCTCTACTTTTCATAAAGTTTTACACTGTAGACTTTAAATCCAAACCCAGAAACTATCTCAACAAGAGTTAATAAATAGACTCAACTCTGGGAATGTTTAAGATTACTTTTTGATATGTAAAGTGCATATTCACACATAGAAGCAAGGAATGGTTTTTTATTATACTAAAAAATAATTAAAAAGCACTATTCCCTAACATTATTTAAAGTTTGATTTAAAAGCACTTCTGCAGAGATCAACATAAGTGGTCTGAATCATAAACCAAAATGAAAAGCACATACATCAAATTGAAAGCATGTAACTTTGATTTAACTATTTTTGACCATGTGATCTGAAATGACCACTCTCTCCCTGCTCAGCCTCTGTCTTAAGTAATTATGTTAACATCTCAAGTCTCCCTCAAACTGCCCGTATCTTTCCCAAGGAGGAAATGCTACTGCATAGCTCAGAGTGCCCAGGCATCAGGCTTCTGCATTCCTTTCTCTCATTGGTCTCAGATTAGCTGTCTTCTTTTTGTCCCAAACATTAAAAGTTACTAGATTTCAGCCAAAATTAAAAAAAAAAAAAAAGAAGTATTGGCTTCAAAAGCTAAGACAAGAAGTAGATAAAAATAACTAATGGAAAACCAAAAATAAAAAAAACTATTTTACAAAATGCTCCCTTTCCACCAGATTGGTCATTTTCCTCTGTGCACTGACATTTCATTTTCTTTCACTTGATCTGACTTCTAACCAAGTTCTTTCTTAAATTACAGGCAGCTAAGCCTTTAAAATTTTTATCTGCAGCTTTCAGGATCCACGGGGACAAATGGCAAAGTGGTAGACCGTGACACAGCCACAGCCCAAGCCCACAGAGGCCAGCCAAGCTTTACGCCTCCAGCAGCATGCCTCAGTCTCCGTGCTAGGTCAGTAGCTCTACACCATCTGGGTTCCTCCCCCAGGATATACGATTTACTAAACCCGCTGGGATCCCATGTGTGACCTTTCCAAAGAATTAAACAGAAAATACACTTTTCTTCCTGCATAGCAATAAATCCCAAACATTTTGATCCCCATGACCCCACTTGAGGATTTATATAATATCCCCAAGCCACAAAACTTCTCTTCTTTAAAAAAAAAAAAAAAAGCCACCTGTCATCCTGCAGGTACCATTACCACTAGATAATTCTGAAATTACTTTTGCTCTTACATGAATTCACACATTTTGGCAAGGTGGAAAAAAAAAAACTCAATGAGTGAATGCAGGAGTGAAAATGAGTTGGCTACCCTAGTTTATATGGTAATAGCCCATATAAGCCACCATGAAAAAGTTAGAGCACTACAGCTGCTGTCTTCATGAACCCATCAACACACCTCTCAATCCCTCCGAGGGCTCCAAACCTCAGTGTTTTGTTGTTGCTATTGTTTTTCATATTATGGCAATGAATCCATATTGAACAAACCTCAGTTTTGAGGGCACTATGTTATGGGTCAAGCTGTATCCCCCAGAAAGATGCGTACCTGTATCTATGATGTGAATGTAACTTCATTTGGAAATAGAGTCTTTGCAGACGTAATCAAGTTAAGATGAAGTCATTAATAAGCCCTAATCCAACATGACAGGTGTCTTTAAAAGAGGAAAATGACATATGGAAACAGACACACAGAGAGAGTGCCATGTGATGAGACGCAGAAAGTGCAGCGATTCAGCTGCAAGCCAAGGACCATGAGGGGTGAATGGCTAACCTTAGAAGCTAGGAAGCGGCAAGATATGACTCTACTCAGAGTCTCAGAGGGAACCTGGCCCTGCTGTCACCTTGACTTTGGACTTCTAGCCTCCAGAACTGAAGGAGAATAAATGTCTGTTGTTTTAGGCCACCCACTTTGTATAGCCCTAGGAAGCAAATACACACTAGGATGATTATGTTAGAAGAATGCCAGTAAGGCTTCTACAGCACTCCTCTTTCATAAGACTTCAGACCACCAGATCAGAAGACTCACAATCTGGTACCACGCACTAAGTCTGTGCAATTCTCAGTTATCTATGAGGACATGAAATGCTACAAACAGTTCATCTCTTTGCCTCTGAAAAAGTATTTTGTACTTCTATTTGTATGTGAATGACTAGCATTCTGGAAATTTACTACACTTCAAACAATAATGATAGCTTACATATATTGAGAGCTCACCACTCACCAGATGCTCTTTTAAGAATTCACATGTGGCCAGGCACGGTGGTTCACGCCTGTAATCCCAGCACTTTGAGAGGCTGAGGTAGGCAAATCACAAGGTCAAGAGATCGAGACCATCCTGGCCAACATGGTGAAACTCCGTCTCTACTAAAAATACAAAAATTAGCTAGGTGTGGTAGTGCATGCCTGTAGTCCCAGCTACTTGGGAGGCTGAGGATGAAGAATCGCTTGAACTCAGGAGGCGGAGGTTGCAGTGAGCCGAGATCACGCCACTGCACTTCAGCCTGGCGACAGAGCAAGACTCTGTCTCAAAAAAAAAAAAAAAAGAAAAAAAAAAAAAGGATTCATATGTATTACCTCATTAAATTCTTAATGTGAAATAAAATATTATCCTTATTATATAAATTAGAAAATTGAGACAAGAAGAACCTAACTTGGCCAAAGTCACATAATTAGAAAGCATCAGAACCACAGTTTGATGACCCCAGGCAGGCTGACTCCAGAGCCAGCTTCTTCACCAGCATGCCATAGTGCCTCTATTACAAATCCACACTGGATGAACTTTTGATTATTCAGTTTATCCATGTTACTGTGTCTACTCAGTGTCTTTCATCTTCCTCTGCTCTTGTGACTTGTTCTCCATTTCCATGTTTTGAGCACTGGCCAAATTACCACTAGATAACATAAAGGACCCATGTATAACAGAGCCGAATCCCTTCTGCAAATGTGCTCTTTCCTACTTTTCCTAGGGCAGAGAGGTTAAGTATTTTGATTTAAAAGGCCTTCTATTCCAATTGAATTATAGTAATCAAAGCTCCTATTTATGTCAACCAAGCACTTAAGCAGAGAAGGTGACAATGTCAGCAAGTCTCTTTCAAGTGCTTAATGTGCATAATCTCTAATCAGGAGTTGGCCGTGCAGTAGAGCAATCTTCCCTATGATCCACAAGCTGGAAGTGATCCCTTCCTCTCTCGAATTCTCCTTAATACTTAATGCTTATTACGGCTTTTTAAAGAACTATCTAATAATTATTTGTGTTCACATGTTACTTCTCTTTTCACATTGTAAATTCCTTTATTTCAAAACTACGTTTTTATGTCTGTCTCCCTCAGAGCAACTTCCTTGGTTCCTTGCATAAAGCAAGTGCTCAAAATATATTTTTTGAAATAATAACTGGACAAATATAAATGACTATAATATTAAACAACTGATCCTGTTGTAATAATATGCTGAATTCTAGAGATAGATTATTCAGTGTACTCAACGCGACATAAAGGAATTTAACCTAAAGAATAAGTTCCTATGTATTACCAAAACTGTAACTTAGACTTAAGGTTGAAAAGTAGAAAAGAAAAAAGTTAGCTTTACAGCAAGGTTCTGATATACCTTTATCTAACCCAAAGACAGTTTAAAAAGGTAATGCCTCTACTTAAAAGGATAAACAAAAACTACAATTTTTCAAAAATAAAGGAAGTCACACTATTCAATTGGTGTAGGTATTCCAACAGCACTGTTGCAGGAGGACTCAGCTTTGCTGTACATGAGTCCTTCACATTTGCCTACATGGTGAGACGGCCTACTGGAAAAGAAAGCAGTTTCTAAATGAGAAAGTAAAATGCCTAGATGTTAGGCTTCTATACTCTCCATCTTAGAATTCATATGTCTGGGCTACATTGTGTTATTCTGAGAAAAATCACTGCTGTTATCTTTGGGGAAACTGAATTCTAGTTGCAGCTCCACTGCATAGTAATGGGAGAGCCACCTTTCATTGAGAACTTACAAAGAACACTGTTATACTAACTTATCTCATTTAATTTGGATAGTAACTCTGTGACTTTGTTGAGAAAACAGAAGGTCAAAGATGTTAATTAACTCATTTAATAGGTAGCAGAGCTAGCACTGAAATCCAGTTATTTCTGTCTCCAAACTCTGTATTCTTTATTCACGCTCTGAGATAGCAAAGGCTAACTGCGTACTCAATATCCAATGTCTCTTTCTTGATTTTGTGTGTGATGGGAACATAAAAATTAAAATCATTCACTTTCCTAGACTCCTGTGGTAGGCAACTTCTAGAATGGCTCTTAATGTTCCCTACCTCCTGATATTCATGTCCTTATATATTCCCCTCTGGTTGAGTGTGGGCTGGACCTACTGACACCTATAACAAATAGAACAGGGCAAAAGTGTTGTAACGTTACTTCCGCACTTAGGCTGAAATAAACTGATTTCCATTTAGTCTGCTCTCTCTCATTCTGTTGCTCATTGGGAGGGAAGTCATCTACCATGTTATGATCTGCCCTGTGGAAGACGCCCACATGGCAAGAAATAGGGAACATTACCCAACAGCAAGTGAGAAACTGAAGCTCTCAGTCCAACAACGCTTTAGAAATTGAATTATTCCAACAACGACATGAGCGAGCTTAGAAGTGGGTTCGTCCCCTGTCAAGTCTTCAAATGAAACTGCAGACCCAACTGACGCCTGACTGTAGTCTTGTGACAGACCCTGAGACACAGGCACCCAGCTAAGCTGTTACTGGATTTCCAACTCACAGGAACTTTTAAACAATAAATGTTGGTGGTTTTAAGCTGCTAAGGTAGGATAATAGGTTATGCAACAATTCCTAACATAATTCCCTTGAAGTTAGTAGGGGCCATATAACTTATAAGATGTAAGCAGAAGTTTAATGAATAGGGCTACTAGAAAAGCTGTTTTCTTGATAAAAGGGACAAAAACAGTTTTCATTAGCTTCAGGCACTTTTCCCTCCACCTTTTTCCTTCCTGAAATGTAGATGTCATGCCTGAAGTTGGAACCATCATCTTATATCCATGAGCACAAAACCTATATGAACTTGGGTCCTTATGGCATCATGGCAGTGCCACCCCAACACAGGACTCCCTTTCTCTTGACATTTTGTTACAAAAGAAAAAGAAACCTTCTTTGAGTTCTGTTATTTACAGCCAAGTGGAATTCTAACTAATTTACTCCTTTTCCAGCTTTGGCTGGAGCAGTTTTCTCTATAAATTAATAGATTAATAACAAAAACTACAATTTTCCTCCTCAGGTGTGTTGAAGTGCTCTGTTCTTATAAAATGCCATGTAAATATAAGGTATTATTATTATTTTAAGAAATCAAAATATTATTAACATTTAATGACAAGACCAGTTGTAATCTTACTGACAATGAATGGACATGTTTAAGTAATTTTAACTCTTAGCAATATTTTTTTTAAAATCCAATTTACTAGTAAGTTTTCTTCACTAAAATAAAGTACTTTAGGTAATTATTTTAATAACTGCATCTTGATAAAGCTTTTTTAGTTACTGTAACTTAATAATAAAACCAATATAAAGTTTCAAATATCTTCCCTGTGTTTTATACAGATTTGATAGTTGTATCTATGTTTTTGAAATAATTCAGAAAACACCTGAAATAAAAGCCCAATAAGTTAAATTTTATGCATACACTTCATCAGCCAGTATCATCTGTGTAACCTACAGGGTACTGTGCATGAAGTGATTAAACAGTATTGCCTTTGGCTGCTGAGACTGAGGGTATACTTAATAGTGTTGCCCAGGAAGTATCCTGGTGTCTGTTTTTGCACAATGGCATATCTATTTTCAAATCTGACTCCAGGCAGGAAGCACCTCTTCCCACCAAGGGAGATTTAAAACCCGATTCCTATCTTTGCAGCACACAGAAATTGTCGATTATACCAAAGAAAACAAAGATGGGGATGTTCAGGCTAGAGATACAGTATTTCATGATCACAGCCAGCAATTTGCAGAACAAACCCGAGAGAAGCAAAGTCACACTTAGAAATCCACAGACAAATTAAGCCTCTAGTCTATACTTAAAGACTGTATTTCAAGAGCATAAGCAAAGAGGAAGACATAATAATGAGCCTACAGCAAAACCTAGACATCCCAGAAACTGCAAAAGCACAGAGAAAATCCAGTCTGGACCATAATTATTTCCCTGACCCCACTGATTAAAGACTCTCATCAGAGCATCTGACGAAGATAAATCTGGAACTAGTCTCAAAAGCCATGCTGTACAGCCTGTCCAATTTATCATATGTAAGAACATGTAGAAAGCTACGAGGTAATCATAATCAGTTGTGGGTTGATTGCTCTCAACAAATCTTTAGACTGTCTTCATAAAACATCAGAGGCATAATGATGCTGAAGTATCTTACATTTATTGAGTGCTTACTGTGTGCCAGGTATTCTTCTAAGAGCTTTACGTGTACTAACTCATTTAATCCTCACAAAAACTCTGTGAGGTAATTATGATTATCCCCATTTTACAGATGAAAAAACTAACTAAGGTGCCCAGGAACTAGAAGGTGAGAGAGTTGTGTAGATAGTCTAATTCTTGACCACACTAAAAACCCATCCAGATCGTATTATCTATTGACTAGATCCCATGAACTTTGTCTGGCTATTAGAGTCAAGATATTCTTCCCTAGTGTGCTCAGTCAAAGTAAGTAGCCCCTCTTATAGAGATGTTATTAATAAGGCTTATTTATGTCTGGGTATGCTAGCCATGCATTCTGGTTACCTACAGCTGTGAAATAAACTATCCCAAACTTGGTTTCAAACTACAGCAATCATTTTATTTTACTCATAAATCTGCAATCTAGGCAAGGCTCCTCTCTGATTCACATATTATCAGCTGGGGTGGCTAAAAGACAGTGGGGAGGAGGTGGTTCTATGCCTTAGAATCATCTGAAAGCTTACTCACTCTTTGAGTTGATGCTTGCTGCTAGGTAGGACCTCGGTTTGGGACATCAGCCAGTATGCATACACATTTTCTCACAGCATGCTGGCTGGTTTCCAAGCAGCATGCCTAAAGAATAAGGGGGAAGAAGTACATGGCATTTTTATGACTTAGCTTTAGAAGTCACATAGCATCACTTCCAACTATTGGTCAAGGCAGTCAGAAAGGCAGCCCAGGTTCAAAGAGAAAAGGCATAGGCCCAACCAACCGATGAAAAAAATGTGAATTTATATTGTAAGACGAGCTTGCAGTATGAGATATATTGTAGCAGCCACCATTGGAAAATATGTCACAAGAAGGCAATTAAAGCTGTTCAAAACCTAAATATAATGAACCTACACAACAAATAAATAAATTAAATAAATGATATCGGCAATATCCTACTATTATTAACCACCTCAGGAATTATTTTTAAAATAAAATTTTTACTGTTTAAATTTCCTTCTATCATAGAGCTCTAAGACATTTTGATTTACAATTTAATTGTATCTGATTCAATTTCAACTTCCTTGTGCCAGATTTGAAGCTAAATCACCTTTCTATTGGGAACAGTTAGAGAAATAAGGACTGATATCATTAAAGATTAGATTTTTCTCTCATCATGTTAAAGTGGAAAAATGAGCACTGCCACTCAGGTTTTCAAAGATAAAATGACATTTTCAGTAACACCTACTACCTCTGAGATATCTCATCCTGCCCTAAAACAGCACTGTAAATCAAAATCTTGGTTTGTTTTATCAAGATGGCATGTCATTTGTAGATCCTTCACTGAGGACACTGAAAAACAACTCCATCACTGTAATTCATGTGCCTTTGGTCAACGGGCAGTAACAGTTATTGATTTCATTCTGATTAAAAGTACTTAGTAGTATTGTGTCTATAATTCAGGATCATCTTTTTTAAAATGTGCTGCTTACTTTTTCTCATCCTGATTTTCGCCCTTGAGATATGCTGTTCTCCAGCCTAGAATGCCCTGCCCTTAATGGACCTAAATCTAATACATTACTTAACTTAATCACAAATCTTGATTCCTATACTCATTCTGAATGCACATCACAATTAAGCAAGTGATACACTTGTGTGGCAAAATTCTTACCTAAAAATCATTTGGAGACATTTGGAATTCCTAATAGAAAGTCTAAGAAGCTCAGAGATATCATATAAATCTAAAGAGACAGTCCATAAGAGCTTCACCTGTTTAGGGTCCGTTGGACAAATAAAGGATTCAGCAAGAGTATGTGTGCCTTCTGGCTTACAGTAAAGCCTAAATGGGTCAGAAGAAGGTGGAATACGTGGGAATAGAGTTGAACTTCTGGAGGTTTCTAGGAAAGGGTGAGGAATAAGAACCTAGAGAGAGGATATCAAGGGAGCAGGTTGGGAGAGTGAAATATAATTCATTGTCTCTTGCTACCAGAATGTAAGTTCTATGAAGACAAGGGTTACTGTTTGTTTGTTCACTGTGATACCCCCAACACCTAAAACAGTGCCTGATTGGCAGTGAATACTCAACCAGTACTTGTTGAAAGAACCAATGATACTGACAGATGGTAATAATTCTTGAGATAAAGTACAATGAGAGATGGGAATCCAGGCTTTTACTTTTCTGACACCAGAGACTGTCCTTTAGACCTTGCCTTCTTATCAATCTACTCATTCTCTCTCCTTCCACACAAGTCTCAGCCAGAGTAGAATGCTGAGCTTCTCTGCTGTCTGGAGAGCGAGAGTGCAGAGTAGTGTCTCCCCTTACAAATGTAAAGGAACAGAGATATGTCTGCCAGAGAGGAAATCTACCCACATCAACACCACAGGTCATCTTTGGAGTCCAGCTGCAAGTATTCCACCCCAATCGATATCTTCTCTAAAGGAACATTACTTGAGCCTGGTTTTTTCAACAGCTTGCTAAGCTGACCTTTCATTAAGAGGGTCATAAGGCCACAGAGTCACCAAAGAGTAGTACTCACTCATCTCCGATTCTCCCTGAACCCAGTGAAAATTAGCAAGTTAGAAAACATCCCCTCTCAGCCCCTCTTTTCTCTGCCTCTTTTATCAACCACTGCTTTCAGGAATGCCAAGTCAACAGCACCACAAGAATATGTGCAAAAGCCTGGGAAGGCCACAGGATGAACACTTCCCCTTCCTTTGTGCCCTCAGTAAATGTAGCCTGATTTCCAGGTCTGCCTCAGTCAATAGGTAGTTACCTAAGGTCAAGTCGTTTAGCCCCCAAGGTCTCTGTTTCCTCATTTATAAAATTAGATGTCAGGACAAAAGAAACAAGTGACAAAAGAAACAATAAATAAACTTAAGAGTTTCTTCTAGTAGCAAATTCTTCAAATCAATAAGTAATTAAGAAAGGACTCCAAACAATAATCTTTCTTGATAGTGTAAAATAATGGTGCTAGTTAATTCTTTCTTTTAATCTAATGGTGCCACTTATTCCTTGATCAATACATATGCAAATATCCCGCCTGGGTGATATGAGTGAAACCCTGTCTCAAAAATAATAATAATAAATAAACAGATAAACATGTAAATATTTACTAGGCACTCACATAGCCTTGTGCTACTTCTCTGATGTTCTAGAAATTCTTTTTTCTTTTTCTTTTTCTTTTTTTTTCAGACGGGAGTTTCACTCTGTCATCCAGGCTAGAGTGCAGTGGCACAATCTTGGCTCACTGCAACCTCTGCCTCCCGGGCTCAAGTGATTCTCTCACTTCAGCCTCCAGAGTAGCTAGGACTACAGGCACGCACCACCACACCTGGGTAATTTTTGAATTTTTTGTAGAGACGGGGTTTCCCATGTTGCATAGACTGGCCTTGAACTCCTGGACTCAAGTGATCCCCGCCTCAGCCTCCCAAAGTACTGGGATTACAGGTGTGAGCCACTGCACCCGGCTAAGAACCTATATTTTTAAATGATACCTAGTTGACTTTGGTTCCATGTTTTAGGAGTTTTCAGTTCTTGTTTCAAATTCTGAAATATAATATGGTTCGTTCATTTATCTAGTTATTCAAGGGACAGTTAATTAAGTTAAATGCTTATTGATAAACTCTCAATAAAGAAAGAATGATTTGATGGCTTTATAATGGAAGATGTTTAGTTTTGAGATCAGCTAACATGCAAAACTCTTTGAACCAAAACAATAGATAGGCAAGCAAAATGCTGATCATAACTTTCATCTACAAATATTTCCAGAAACTTAATTTCTTCTTAATTACTACTTGCTGAGCATTTACTTGTACCAGAGCAAAATTCCACCTTCTCAACAGTCCCCTAAGAAAGATATTATTAGTCTCATAGGACACCTTACAAAAGAGACAGGAGATTGTGGAAGACTATACTGTGAATCACACAATCCTGGCTCTAAAGCAGTCATTCCCAAGGGTCACAGGCAATTTCCAACCAAAGTTCTAACATTTCCAAATTTCTGTGTTAATCTGATACTCTTGTGTGTAAACTTGCTGCAGCTTCACAATTAAAATCCAAGCTTATTCACTGGAGACCTTCTTCTTTGTTGCTACTCTGGGTAGCCAGTTGTAGCAGAGCATAGGAAGTTTTTACTGAATGAATGTGGTGAGGTTTCTTGCCTTGTTGAAAAGCATCAAATTTGGGAGTTATCACAGTGAAGATCACTGTGTCCTTGGGAAGAAGCCATGGCTGTACAATTCTTCTTCCCTAAGCAATTAAGGGGGTGTCTGGTCTGTGCCTTCAGGGTTTGGAGTAAGACCCATCTGTTTGTGCCTTTATACAAGTGGCCTGATGGCAAAATTATCTTCAGTTCCTCAGATGAATCCATCCGAATAGGATATTAATCATCATTAAACAGAAAATCTTTATCTCACTCTTAGAGACTTTTTAAAAGCCAAATATGGTCAGATTAATATATAATGTTTCTAAAGTTAAGCTTCAAATTGGCTTTGGAACAACAATAAACACTGTCACTACACAAGGAAGAAAAATAATGGAAGATATTAACTTGTTTATGGGAAATGGAATCCCTGGCTCCAACATGATCTGGCTGACGGCACTGAAACCTTTAATGGAATTTGAGTTACAACTGCAGAAATAAATACAATCAGTTCTATTGATTGATGCAAAGTGGGAGGCAGGGAAGAAAAGTGTAAAATGATTTAAAAGGAATTATAAATTCCAAGGAAAAATGATAATACTACAAATAGACAATTCAGTGTTGCTTAAGATTTCACAGAATTAAAATAAATGGAAGTGTTAATGCTAGTTCTAAGATTCCTATAAGGTGGATATTCCTGACTAGCAACATATTAAATACAATTCATTAAAAGGGATGGTCCATAAGAAGGATGAAGAAAATACTGTCTCAAATTCCAACTAGGGAGGTGGGATTTTTTCTGAGTATCAGAGAAAGGTTGTTACTAGGCACTCACTATATGCATAGCCTTCTGCTACTTCTCTGATGTTCTAGAACTTGTATTTTTAAACGGTATCTGCTTGAGTTTGGTTCTATGTTTTAGAAATTTTTGGTTCTTGTTTCAAATTCTGATAAATAGTACGGTTTGTTCATTTATCCAGTTATTCAAGAGACATTTAATTAAGTAGTACTGTATTTAATGTATTTAACACTGACTAGGTTCCAGCTCTGGCTGATTTGAAAAATACATAGGTAATTAATATAAAGCTACTGATATTAAGGCACTCATCTATCAGTGGAAAGGAGAGAAAAGAGGGAAGAAGGAAGCAAACAAGTGTTGACTACTCTGTGTACCAAGCACATTATTTGTCGCTTTCTAGCCGTGAGGCTCATGTAATGCTCATAACAACCTGGAGAAGGCAGCTTTATTCCCATTTTACATACACATCCCCGTTCTTCTCACTAAGCAATCAAATGTATCTAACTGTAACATACAACAGTCTAGGAGGGAGGTCTGCTTAAAGGACAAACTACTTGGCAGGGTGCGGTGGCTCAGGCCTATAATCCCAGCACTTTGGGAGGCTGAGGTGAGTGGATCACCTGAGGTCAGGAATTCAAGACCAGTCTGACCAACATGGAGAAACCCTGTCTCTCCTAAAAATACAAAATTAGCCGGGCATGTTGGCACACGCCTGTAATCCCAGCTACTTGGGAGTCTGGAACCCAGGAGGCAGAGGTTGTGGTGAGCCGAGATGACGTCATTGCGCTCCAGCCTGGGCAACAAGAGTGAAACTCTGCCTCAAAAAAAAAAAAAAAAAAAAAAAAAAAAAGGACAAACTATTTAATGAATAATCAGCTTTTCTTATGTAACCTCAACATAATAACCTAAAATAGGAAAAAATCAAATTAGTAATAATCAGAGACACGGCATCATTTGCAAATTCAGGGGAATAAGGCATTGCCACAGCAGGCAGGAAAGGAAAGAAATATTTCTTCCCTATAGCTGAGTAAGGAAAAATCAAGTAGTTATACATAAGTATGACAGTGGTCAAAGTAAAATATAGAATCATCAAAATACTTTATTCAGTTCTGCAAACATCCATTATTTCTGAGTAAAAGAATACAAGAAAACATAAAGAAAACTTGGGCACAGCCAAGTTTTCAATAATGTGCAACATATTCACACATGTACATCATGAAAACCAAATGATTTATTAATAACAGTGTTGAAATAGAGACAGCTGGATATTTAATGGTGATATAAAAGCGGTGTAAAAAAAATTTTAGCCCACCCAAAAATATAATTAGCAATAAGTATATTTTAATCAATAGTAAACTATATGAGTGAAAACCCTGGCATTTGTCAAACTGAACAATTTTTTAATCCTCTAGAGTGAATTCAGACAGATGCCATCGCAACTTGGATTCCAGATTTATAACACTAATGGCTTCAATTTCAGTAGTTTCATAAAAGAGAAGATGCTTTCACAGAACAGGACACATTGAAACACCATTCAAAATATGACTTAAATAGACAGGCATTTCATGGTAGTGCTGAGATACTTTTACAATCTTCACATTTCCAAGAATTTTCTGGGTATGTTTTCTTAATAGGCATAGATTGCACTCTGTCGAATCTCGAATCCCATTCAGAGGAAGGGCTACAGCCTCCAAATGGAGATATCCAGAAACAATTGCAAAAAATTAAAGCATAATTTATTAACGTCGAAATTTGTGAATCTCCTCTGAAACTGTGAATTTATCCTCCATGTGCAGCACAATTCTTAGAGAAGCAGTAATTATATTGATTTTAAGATAATTCAGTAACAGAACATGAAGAAGCAGGCTGCATTTGGCAATCACATCTCCCACTGGAAGCTAAGTACCTGTACCCTAGAAAAACAATGTGAAGGTTTAAATATACATATATATTTTAAATACAATTCCAATGTCAGTGTGTTTGGAACAACGTCAATTCAGGAAGAAAGTATAGAGCCAAATAGGTAGGTGGCTCTTTCAGAAGTGTTTAAATATCAACAAGTCCTGATTACAAAGCTTGGTAAATCTATTTAAAAAGATAAGACATGTGCTATAAACTAATTAGACCTAACATATATCTATTGAATACTCTGCCCAACAATTACAGAGTTACATTCTTCTGAAGTGTACACAGAGCATTCTCCAAGCTAGACCATATGGTAGGCCATAAAACAATCCTAAAAATATATTTTGAAGAATTGAAATTATACAAAGCATATTTTCTGACCATAGAGGAACTAAATTAGAAATCAATAACAGAAAGAAATTTGGGGAATTCACTAATATGTGGAAATTTTAAAAACATACTTCCAAATAACCAATGGGTCAAAAAAAAGGCCAGGTATAGTGGCTCACACCTATAATCCCAGCACTTCGGGAGGCCAAGGTAGGCAGGTTGCTTTAGCTCAGGGGTTTCAGACCGCACTGGGCAACATGGTGAAACCTTGTGTACTCCAAAACTACAAAAAATTAGTAGGGTATGGTGGCATGCGCCTGTGGTCCCAGCTACTCTGAAGGCTGAGTTGGGGGGATCTCTTAAGCCCAGGAGGCAGACATTGCAGTGAGCTGAGATGGTGTTACTGTACTCAGCCTGGGCAACAGAGCAAGACCCTGTCTCAAAAAAATAATAATAATAAAATAAACAAGGAAAATTAGGAAATACCTTGAAATTAATGAAAATTAAAATATAACATACCAAAAATTATGAGATATAGCAAAACCAGGGCTTAGAGGGAAATTTATAGCTGACAACACCTATATCAGAAAGGAGATTTTATTTCAAATCAATAACCTACTGTTCTACTTTAAGACACTGGAAAAAGAAAAGGAAACTAAACCTGCAATAATCAGAAGGAAGAAAATTATAAAAATTAGAACATAAATTAATAAAATTAAAATAATTTTAAAAGGAGAAAAAAACAAAAAGCTAAAAGTCTGAGCTTTGAAAACACCAACAAAATTTATGAATTTTAGGCTACACTGACCAAGAAAAAAAAAAAAAAGACTCAAATTTCTAAAATCAGGACTGAACAGGCCAGGCACAGTGGCTCACGCATGTAATCCCAGCACTTTAAGAGGCTGAGGCAGGTGGATCACCTGAGGTCAGGAGTTTGAGACCAGCCTGGCCAACATGGTGTAACCCCATCACTACTAAAAATACAAAGATTAGCCAGGCATGGTGGTGCATGCCCGTAATCCCAGCTACTTGGGAGGCTGAGGCAGGAGAATCACTTGAACCCTGGAGGCAGAGGTTGCAGTCAGCTGAGATCATGCCACTGCACCCCAGCCTGGACGACAGTGTGAGACTGTCTAAAAAAAAAAAAAAAAATCAGGACTGAACAAGGAGACATTTCTACCAACCTTACAGAATAAAAAGGACCATAAAGGAATACTATAAAAATACTATGCCAACAAATTGGATAATTTAGATCAAATGGACAAATTCTTAGAAAGATACAAACTACCAAAACTGATCCAAGAAGGAATAGAAAATCTGAATACATCTATAACAACTAAAGCAATTAAATTAGTAATTTTTAAACCTCCCACAAAGAAAAGCCCAAGCTTAAATGGCTTCACCAGTGAGTTTTACCAAACATTTAAAGAGGAGTTAATACTAATTATTCACTAACTTTCACAAAGAATAGAAAAGGAAGGAACACTTCACAATACATTTCATGAGGCCAGTATTGTCCTGATATCAAAACTAGACAAGTGAAAAAAAAAAAAAGCTACAGACAATTATCCCTTATGCAAAACTCTGTAACAAAACACTAGCAAAAAGACTCTAAGACCACGTAAAAATTATTACACCATGACCAAGGGAAATTTATCATAGAAATGCAAAGTTGATTCAATATCTGAAAATCAATTAAGGTAATATACGATATCAATAAAATAAAGGACAAAAACCACGATAATGTCAATAGATGCAGAAAAAGTATCTGACAACATAAAACACCTTTCACGATAAAAAACACTCAATAAACCAGGAATACAGAAGAATTTCTCAACCTAATAGAGGACATCTATGAAAAACTCATGGCTAACATCATACATGATGGAAGACTATATAGTTGCAATAAGGAATCTGAAAATGGAATGAAGAAAACAATTCCATTTACTATAGCCTCTAAATGAATAAATTACTTAGAAATAAATTTAACAAAATGTGCAAAATTTACATTCTGAATACTATAAAATGTTGTTGAACGAAATGAACAAAGATCTAAAAAACAAAGTCTTCTGTTCATGAATCAGAAGACTTAATATTCTTAAGATGATAGTAGTCTCAAAATTAATCTACAGATTTAAAACAATCGCTATCAAAATTTCATCTCTGTATTTTGTAGAAAATGACAAGCTGATTTTAAAATTTATATGGAATTACAAGGGACTCAAAATAGCCAAAATAATCTTCAAAACAAAGAAAAAAGTTGGAGGATTTAGTCTTCCTGATTTCAAAACATACTGCAAATCTACAATAATTAAGAGAGTGGAGTGCTGACATAAGGATAGACATATAGATTAATGGAGTAGAATTACGAGTCCAGAAATAAACCCTTAGGTTTATGATAAATTTATTTTCAACAAGGATGCCAAGACATCTCATTGGGGAAAAAACAGTAATTTCACCAATGGTTCTAGTACAGCTGGATATTCATATGCAAGAATAAAGTTTGACCTACCCCTTTTCATGCCATCTACAAAAAAAAAAAAATTGACTCAAAATGGATTATATCTAGATGTAAGAGCTAAAACTATAACTCATGGTAGAAATTATAACAATAAATCATTGTGACACTGGGTTAGGCAAAACCTTATCAGATATGACACCAAAAATACAAGTGACAAAAGAAACAATAAATAAAATGAATTCCATCAAAATTTAAAACTCATTTTTCAAAGGATACCATCAGTAAGGTGAAAATAACATTCAAAGAATAGGAGAAAAAATTTGAAACCATGTATCTGATATGGGACTTATATCTAGAATGTACAAAGAACTATTAACACTCAATAACAAGAAGACAAATAATAAAAATGGGTAAATAATCTCAACAGACATTTCTCCAAAGAAAATTCATAAATGGCAAATGGGGACATGAAAAGATGCTTAGTATCATTATTTATCAAGGAAATGCAAATCAAAGCCACAGTGAAGTACCAGTTCACATCTACTAGAATGGTGGATGATAAAAACATAACACAAGTGTTGGACATGAAGAAACTCATACATTGCTGGTAAGAATGTAAAGGGGTCCAGCTGCTTTGGAAAACAGTTTGGCTGTTCTTCATGAGGTTAAATACAGCTACCATATGACACTGCAATTTCACTCCTAAGTATACAACCCAAGAGAAATGAAAACATATGTCCACATAAAATCTCATACATGAATATCTATACCTGCATAATTATTAATAGCAAAAATGTAGGAACAACCCAAATGTCCATCAACTGATGAATGGATAAATAAAATATAAAATGTGGTATATACATACAATGGAATATTCTTTGGCAATACAAATGAAACATAATACTAGTGAAAGAAGCCACTTACAAAAGACCACATATTGTATGACTCCATTTATATGACATGCCCAGAATAGGCACATCTACCAAGACAGAAAGTAGATCAGTGGTTGTCTAGGGGTAGAGACTTTTAGAGTAGGGAGGGAAGAATAAGGAGTGACTACTTAATGGATACAAAGTTTTCTTTTTAGAATTATGAAAATGTTCTAAAATTGATGTGATAATGATTACACAATTCTGTGAATATGATTAAGTCATTGGCTTATACACTTTAAATGACTGAATTGTGTGTTATGTAGATTATACTTCAACAAAGCTATTAAAAATGCGAACTAACAATTTGAAACTCTTCCACAATTAAAAGAAAAAGACAAAGTACCTGACTGCACAAAGAAGTTCTAGAGGCAGCCACCATCTGAGCCGACACAGCAGAACTGAGACACTCTGTCTCTGTTGCCTAATGGCCTTGGAGTCTAAAGAGCAGCCCCAGAGAATCACCTCATCTACATCAAAATTATCTTCACTTCATCAATTGCTCCTTTGCTACACAAGGGAATAGAGAAACCCAGGCCAAACCCATTGAATCCCCTCTCCCAGACCACAGGAGTAAAAATGGCAGGTAGAGAAAATAGAGCAACTAGTGCCAGGAAGCTAGAGATTGACCCATCCTGGAAGACAGAGTGACGTGAGATAGGAATTTCACCAAAAACCATACCCCATTGTTTCCACTTTCCTGAATATTTAGGAATTAGGTGGATTCCCCTCATCCTTTCACTTATTCACATTAAAATCTACCTACTGAAAGAAGTTCTTACCACCCCCACATCTCAATCTAAACCTGAGAAAAACCTTCTACACTTCCAGAAAGATCTATTAGAGGCTGCTCACTTAAAAGGAAGAAGGGAGAACCAGCACTGACTTGTCATTTCCCAGGAACTGGGGCATGAGTTCCCCACACAGCATCCAGCTGACGATCTCAGAAGATGCATTTGGCAACCACTGGACAGAAAGACTGATAGAGAAAAGGGTCATGCTTAAGTTTCGGCTATTCTCCAACACCGGACCTGGTGAGTTCTACGTTTAATGAACAATTTAAAAAAATGAAACCTCTGACCAAATCTGCAGCATAAGAGTGACATTTCCCTAAGAATTTAATACGAAATTACAAAATCCTTCTCTTGAGTATTTTTACAACGAGGCATGTCATACATAGAGCATATGCGTTTGCTGCTCCCACCAAGATTCAAGAACACATTGTCTCCATTAAATAAGGACAGGAAAGCTGGGCCGTGGCACGTGTCTGTAATTCTGGCTGCTTGGAAGGCTGAGGTGGGAGGATCACTTGAGCCCAGGAGTTAAAGACCAGCCAGGGAAACAAACACAATGAAGCTGTATCTCAAAAAATAAGAAGAATAACAAGAGAATAAGAAAAGTGGATAGTAAAATTAAAAAATGCTTTAAAAGAAATTAAGTTCTCACCAACAACAATATAAAATAGACTTTACACAACAGAAAATGAGTAAGAATGAAGAAAAAACCTGAGAAAACACCCTAAAGAAGAAATAAAGAGAGGAAAAGGATAAGAAGCCCAAAGCTAGTCAATATGAAGGTCTGATCAGAAGTCCTGGCTATGAATGGATCCTCTATTTTGACCTGATGACAATCTAGCAGGAAAATAATTCTGAGAAAAGTTAAAAACGTATCCAAAGGTCACACAACTTATAATTTGCAGAGCTGAGATACAAACCTACGTCTCTATGGCCTCTAAATGTATGTTTTTATTAATCACATCACACAGCTTTCAAAAGATACACTAAAAGAAAACTTGCAAAACCTGGGAAAGGGCTGCTGATTTTCATGTGTTCAAAAAGTTTCATTAAATAAAAATCTAAAAGCAATATCCATAATTTGCAAAATTTCAAATTTCTAAAACCAAGACAAACTGAGTTTGGATTTTCCCCTGTAATAATAAATGCCAGAAGCCAGTGGGGTAATGTCTATAACTGTAATGATATCCAAAATAGTTGCTGCTATCCATATGTGGCTATTTAAGCAATGAAAATAAAATAAAATAAAAATTTTGATTCCTCAGTGACACTAGTCATATTTCAAGGGTTCAAAAGCCACATGTGGCTACTGGTGACCGTATTAGAGAGATGCAAGATACTTATGTCATTGCAGAAAGTTCTATTAGAAAGGCTGGACCACAGAGTTTTGAATAAAAGATCTTGACTAAATAATTTCATAGGGAAGTTGGAATTTCTGTTTCAAAGTTAGAAAAAATACTTTTCAGTTATGTACAAACTATAGAAAGTATACTACCCAGGTACTTTTCTGATTAAAAAAAATAATAATAAATAAAGTTTGTTTATACATACAACCCTCCTGGCTAGTCTCATTTTAAATTCATGACCACAAATCACAAACGGGCACTAAGAATAGACTGGAATCCCACTGCAGATCCCTGATAAGTTCATTTTACATATTCTTTTTTCTTGCCAAACTTTCAAACTAGCCTCCCCACACACACACTTGCCCATCATCCCACTCCTAATCACCAAAGACCTCATCTCATTCTTCAAAGAGAAAATAAAACAGGACAGGAATCTATCTGCCTCAGATGAGGCCTATATTCTGTCTTCTCTCCTTACAAATGAAGAGTCTCAGCTTCTACAAACACCAACCTTTTTAGCTGCCTTGGCCCTCTGTCCATTTCAGAAACAATACTTCTGCCATTATTTCCTCCCTTCCTGGCTGCATTAATATCTTCCTCTTCACTGAGTTGTGCCCACTAGCATTGAAACATGCTCCAATGCCTTCTTTTAAAAAGGAGTATTTGGGCCTAAGTGCCCTTAAACTATAATGATCTCATTTTTCTTCTCCCCTCATTTGAGTCTAAGCTCAAAAGGACCCCCCTCCTCAAAGTACGCTTTGCTGACCACCCCATCCGAAGCTGCCCACACTTCACATGCCCACAATTCTCTACCACATTCAGATGTTTTCTTCATAACAATGATAACATCAGGAAAAAACAGTTCCAAGACTGAGGAGATCCCGTCTGTCTTGTTCATACCTACATCTCAATGGAGCAAACAATAATAAAAAATAATAAGAGTTTTAACGTGCTGTAGTCCAAACTGGGTTATCTCATTCAGTTTTCACAGCATTGAGAAACATAAGATTAATATCTTATTGTATAGCCCAAAAAACTAAGACCCAGGGAAATTATGCAACTTGCCCAAGGCCACAAACATAGGGAAGTTGGAATTTCTGTCTGAAGGTTAGCAAACCCTGGGGGTAGGGCCTTACTAGTGGGGGTAGAGCCAGGATGAAACCCAAGTAGACAATCTCCAAAGCCCATGCACTCAACAACTATACTTTCCTGTCTCTGTATAACAAACGGTATTCAAACACACTTTTTGTTAACTGAAAGAAAATTTTGACCAAGTTATGAAGAAACAAAGCAAAATTGTAACGCAAGAAAGAGAAGATTAAGGAAGTGAATATTAAAACCAACTAGAAGTCATAAAGATAATGGCAAAGGGTACTAACCATCACCAAGGAAAAGTATAATACAGGACTATCTAAATAATTAATGTACATATGAGAGCACAAGGAGTGCCTAAAAATGCAAAAGAGGATTCACAGTAAAGATAACCAAAAAGAAAAACAGAGAAAGAAGATATAATTATATATCATGGTTCCATCTACTTATAATTTTTGTTAATCCTTGGTCATAGTGTGATATATTTTGGTAACAGATGATCACACCTGCTACACTGAACACTCATTCCCCTGTTCATTTGTCTTACACCTTCCTGCACCCATAATTTTTCTCATGCTGTTCTCCTTTCAAAGCCCCCAATTTTTCTTCTTCCCTCCCATTAAGTTGTTCCACATTCAGGAGCTCAAAGATTTCTCTTTCTTGATTTCAAAATCTTTGCTACAGCTCACAGAGTGACAGATCACATGAGAGCACAAATTTCTATCAGGCATTACTCTTTTCACATGTTTACTGTCACCTTGAACTAGGCAAGGACCTCTCGAGGGAAGCAACTCTAACTCTGTCTTGTACATCTCTTTCTCTTCTCAGGGTCTAGCATAGTATTTTATAAATAAATTAGGTAAGTATCACAGGGCAAAAGGAATACCACATGTGTTCAATCTAATGGGACCATATCACATAATATCTAGGACCATATCACATAAAAATCAAAGAATACCATGTTTCTATGAAACAGATCATGTTAAAAATTAGCTATATTTCTCCAAATCTTCATTTATTTCTAGCAAAATAACAGGAATAATATTAGCCACTACTACTACCTAATCATTTTCTCTTATTGTGTGTCTGCTAATGTGTCTAACCAACAATGTCTATCTGCCTCCAAAGCATCTTTCAAATGCCATTCCTTTGGAGAGCTTTCAATTAATTATGGACAAGCAATTGAACTGTACTCTATAAACTTCCATGTTAGCTTTGCACTCTACTTTAGGTTGTTCTGTCTCCTCACCTGCAGCAGTTCTAGTAAAGAGGATTTTAAAATTCAGCAAGTTCATGAGGATACTTCAACATCAACAGACAACCAGTGCAAACACTGTTGAAAGGAGCTGTTACAATTCTTCTCTGTTTTCTGGCATATAGATTTTGGATATTCTGGCTTGACTCTGAATTTTACCCAAGTTCATGATATAGGGTTGTCAGATTTAGCAAATACAAGAAAACATAAGATGTCAGGTTCAATTTGAATTTTACATAAACAATAATGTTCCAGGATAAGGATGCCCCATGCAATATTTGGGTAACATCTTCCATAAGATATCCTTATCCTAAAACATTATTTGTTATTTATCTGAAATTCTAATTTAACTGAGTATCCTGTATTTTATCTGGCAACTTACCCTAGTGGGTAGAAATGATATCACCTATATTTCTGCAACCATCTTCACTTAGCAATTATGTCAGACTGTCTGAACCTGTGATTTTGTAAAATGCTTCCAGGCCAGTTCAACCTAACCCTGTCTTACTATGCTTGCTTATACTAGCTCTGGTCCTACCAGATATTTTTGAAAAGAGTTCTGATTGTCTCTCCAGATTTGCTCTAGCTCAGCTCTTTGCCTTAAAAGGGCCAACCCTCCACCAGTGTTTCCTCACATAAATTATACTGAGAGCTTGTGGGGTATCTAAATTCTGTTCATAGGCTCCGGGAGTAAAAGAAAGAGGGGGAAAAAGCATTAAGATCCATGCACAATCACTGAGAAGAAGGCAACGGATGCAAGACAATAAATATTTTCTGTGAGACCCCAGTGTTAGAGAACATTTATCAGTACATTCAACCAGTGTAGACCAGAGGTCACAAGCTGACAGACCCAGACATGCATTATTTGGCTCACATCATGTGATCCTCTGTAGTCTTTTTTAATGTTTTCAATTAATTATCCAAACATAATAATCAGGATACTACCTAAAGGCTCTCTCTGTGTTTTGCCTTGAAAAGGAAGACCCAGCAACTCTGTGCCTGCATCCCTACATGGTAACTAGAGACTGGAGCTAAACAGCAGCTGTCACAGAATGGGATACGTGCATGTTCTCTCAAGACCCCACCACTCACTCTTGTCTCACCTGCATCCCACTGAACATATAGCAGTCTTGGAGTCTGTGACTCTCTCATAGACACTCTTGGCTTTCCACAAGTTCACACAAGCAGCCAGCCCAGTTCCTCCTTTCTATCTGCAGAGATTTCATAAGCGTGTCTAGCATATCACACCTGACAGGTCCCAACCTTCCATTGCACTTGCCAGTCATTTATACATTGTTCCATCCTGAAGAGGAAGGGTATGTTCACCCAGATATAAAACCAAGCTGAATACAACACAACATAGAGAGCTTTGCACATGGAAAAAGGAAAAATACATATATCCTGAAGAAAATATGCACCCAGTTGTAAAACCAGAGAAAAATGTGAGGATTAGAGTCCTGAAAGTACTGTATATTGAATAAACAATATTAGATTCAAACTCAATTGTAACAAATGCAGTACTTACGCTATTATTAGAGCAATGATAAATGCAACTGATTCTTATTCAAAAGAATTGTAACACAACTATTTTTTCCCACTCAAAACACAGTGTTTGTGAACTGTACAATCTGTCAAAAACTGAAGACAACCTGAAGCAACACATTTAAATTGGCAAATCCTTGTGTTGAAATTCACTGACCTAAAAATCAAAGGATGTAAATGACACACTGCCACAAATTATACCAATAGAATAGGTGGTAAACACTGCACATTGGTAATGGAACAGACTGGAACACAGAATGTTGGTGTAGTGCATTATCTCACATTTATTCCGCAAACTTCCCCAGCTTCTCACAAAGGTTCTGTTATGCTAAATAGGAGATAATACTGGCCTTTTCCACAAGGCAATTCACACAACAAAGCACATTAAAATTCTCTAATCCATTTAAAGAAACAAAAACAATTATTTCCTTTTCTTATAACAACCACATATGATTAATTGAGTCCATGATTCAGGACATCTATTTTCTTTTCTCATTTTTAGAGAGTCAGGCAATCATTTCGAAGAGAACCCAGATATATCCAGTAGAATTACACCATGATTTTCTTATTTCCTTTTCTTTATCTACTTTTTTTTTCTTTCCTTTCTTTCCTTTGCTTTTAATATTTAACTTCAGAGACTTCTCTAAGTAAAGAAGTCCTTTGTACTTTTCAGGTGAAATGAGAATCACAGTTGGCTTTTTGCCACAAGGGAAGGGTATTTGGAGAAGAGTCAACCACCACTCATGCCTCTCCCCTGCCCAGCAGCACCTTGGATTTTCCTTGCTTTATGCCTTCTGTTTCCCCTGGCTGAGTAACGGCAGGTATTAGGTTCCTCTATACACGACGTATTACAGGGAAATGGCAGCGATGGTCTGGAAGGGCAACACCGGCCTTCTTTCCTCCTGAGCACTAAAATCCTAAACATACAACTTAAAAAAAAATTATAAATGTGAACACCACTTTTCAGTAATTTATATTAATATACCATCTCACCCTCTTCTCCTCCTCTTCCACCATCCTTCTTTCCACCCAGACTCCAATATACCAATTTGTTTGAACAGTTTTACATTTAAAGTGTCCAACTATTGCTAAAGGAATGGATAAATTGTACTTAGACTACTATGTTTTGTCACTTATAGTATTAATGCTTTTCCAATTAATTTCCTGATTACGTAATTCTACACTGTTAATTCTGTAATACATTTTGACATCTTAAAAATGATCATTCTGGCCAGGCGTGGTGGCTCATGCCTGTAATTCCAGCACTTTGGGAGGCTGAAGCAGGCAGATTGCCTGAGCTCAGGAGTTCGAGACCAGCCTGAGCAACACGGTGAAATCCCATCTCTATTAAAAATACAAAAAATTAGCCAGGCGTGGCAGTGTGCACCTGTAGTCCCAGCTACTCGGGAAGCTGAGGCAGGAGAATTGCCTGAACCCAGGAGGCGGAGGTTGCAGTGAGCCAAGAGTATGCCATTGCACTCCAACCTGGGCGACAGAGCGAGATTCCATCTCCCAAAAAAAAAAAAAAAAATTATTCCTACCATTTTCCCTCTTTCTCCCATCCATTTTTAAATGAAATTATCAGAAGAAAGAAAATAGACATGCATTAATTTCCTGATGCTACTATAATAAGCTACCTTATTGGGACACCACACAGAAAAAAAAAACGTGAGTTAAACGTTGAGCACCACATGACAGCAAAACTCATTACAAATAACTTTTACTTTAAGTTTAAAGGGAAATAAAAGTATTATAAAGTTGGGAATGGAATTCATTTTGAGAAAACTGGACTTATTTGGTCAAGCTTATCTAAGATAGGGCACAATCATGAACAAATACTGAAATGTATGCATAACAGAAAAAGAAAAAAATTTAATACACTATAAAAGAAATAGAAGCAACGGGGGAATCCATCTTCCAGTGCAACCATGAGAGCATTTTTCAAAAGTCATAAGATGAACTTTGCTGCATTAACTTAAAAAAAAAGACAAAAATAAAATACCAACTTTTGTCAATGTGGACAGGAAATATGAAAGAACTTTTACCGTTCTATAAGGATCTGACCAAAGCAGTCATAAGTAGGAGACAGAAAGTAGTCTTCAGACCACATGGAAAATGTACAACTTGCTGCCCTCTCCCCTTCATAAAATTCAAATACCTTTCAAAACAACCTCAAATATTTTAGAAACTAATTTTCCATCCCTTCTTCCATAGCTAATCTAAATTTGGAGCTTAGAAAAGGAATAATATAGTGATAACATCTTCCATCCATCATAGATATGTTGTTGATATGTCAAAAACTATGTCACTAGCAAAGTTCTGAAATACAAAGATGGTAAGGAAATCCACTACAATGATAATATCATCTGGCATTCATCGTGTGCTTATGCTTGGCCAGGCATTGTGCTAAGTACTTAACTTGGGTGATCTCTTTACAACTCACAAAAATCTTATGAGGAAGGTACTATTTGCATATAAATTTTATAGTAAGAGAAAAATGAAGGCAAGCTACCAGGAGTAGAAGTATCAGAGCCGAGATTCAAACACAGGCAGCCTGTGGAAAACCATCCACTGCCACTGCTGTGTGATCACACTTGTTGTTAGTGAGTGCTCACTGAGTGCCAGGCACTGCGCTAGGTATTCTCACACGTGGAAGAAGAGATTCCTCACAACCTTCCTGGGAGGTAGGTATCATTATTAAACCCAGCTAAGAAAACTGCCACACAAAAAGATTATCCACCTTGCCTAGAGTCACAGAGTTAGTAAATGGTAGATCAGCATTAAAACAGAACAAGGAAGACCTGAAAATATGGCTAACAACTACACCAATGGTAAAGACTAGTGACTTACATCACATTTAAATAAGACTGACCAAGTACAGAAAAGGAATCCAGTCATCTAATCTGCCCGTGAAACCTTAAACCTTAAACCTCCATTGCCTTGGACTTCCAAGCATAATATCCATATTCCAGCTCCTCGGCTTTTCAAAGGTGAGGATTGGATTAGGCAGCATCAATGCTTTTAATACATCTTAATGGGACAGACAGTACCAGTTTTCTTAAGGACCTGACACACTAAGGGTAAATAAATATACAGGGAAAGGGATAGAAAGAGACATCCAGAAACAAGTCAGAAAAAAATACAAGCACCAAAGGCAAGTGAAAACTACTTTCCCAACAGCTGCCTGTGTCTCAGTCAAGTAGGCTGCTAGGCACTAACATTAAACAAAAAAGCCAGGCAAGGTGTGGTGGCTGGAGCCTGTAGTATCAGTACTTTGTGAGGCTGAGGCAGGAGGATCACTTGAGCCCTGGAGTTTAAGACCAGTCTGGGCAACACAGTGAGACCGTGTCTCTACAAAAAATTAAAAACATTAGCTGGGTATGGTGGTGCACATCTGTAGTCCCAGCTACCAGAGTGGTATAAAGGTGTGGGGGAGAGGGGTTGAAGTGAGAGATCGCTTAAGTCTGGGAAGTCGAGGCTACAGTGAGCTGTGATCACGCCACTGCACTCCAGCCTGGGCAACAAAGAGAGATCTTGTCTCAAAAAAATAAAAAATAAAAATTTTAAAAGCCACATTGACAGCCTTCATCTGAGGGTAATTTCAAGCGCATCTATGAGGCTACTGGCTGGCACAAACCTAAGGACAGAAGGGACCAGGCTCCGAAGGGAGGGACGGAGGAAATAATTTGGCCCAAGGCAGAGATAAGCAACAAAAAAGGGCTTTTGTTTGATCGTGGTGTGTGTGTGGCTTTCCCGTTTACCCATGTACAAAGTCATAAAGACAATCTGTTGCCTTGGTTTGTACAGCAAATACATACATGGGCAATGTTTCCTCTAGTTCTGATGAATTCAGAGCTTAAGTAGAGTTTGGCCAATCACTGCTCACCTTCAGTTTCCCTTGAATGTCAAGAATGCGATATAAAACTACAGAACAAAATCAGTCATAATAAAACTTCTATAACATAGGATAATATACATGTATTTAAACTTTTCTTTTTGACAAAAGACAAAATACCATCAAATCCCACTCTATTCATTGAAAAGTTGGTGCCAGTCTAAATGCTAACAACTTTCACTAGAGAGGAGAGCACAGTGGTGATGGGCAGGGGGTAGAGGGATAAAAAATGCCTTAAACAACTCATTACATCATTATGATTTTCTTCCTGTTGTCACACATACACAACCACTCAAATACACAAGAAGTACAAAAGAACATTCTGTACCAGTGTTCAATATGATATCTCCCAAAATTCAGGGCAACAAGATTCATATGGGGGGGATAAAGGACTCTAACTCAGCATTTATTCAGAAAAGTAATATCCACAATATGTGTTATGAATAGATACAATCTGCCTTTCTCTTCAATAATTTTTAATAATCCATTGCATTTCTAATACGGACAGAAAGGTAATGCAAAAAAAACTCCCCTCATCCCCCCCAGAAAAACAAAGACAAATCAAAGAAAAAGGAAGAAAAAAGAAGAGTGATGGGCAAACACGATGTTGGTATTGAGACTCTCACATGTAATTGTTGTTTTAATAAATATACAATGTCTAAGAGTTTGTTAGACAGATGAGTTCACTACACATCTGTTGTTCCTCTTGTTACTATTATCAGTCATATGTCACTTATTTCCAATGCCATCCCCACCAACATCCCTGCCACCACAGGAAAATCATGGTCATGGTGTGACAGCAGTCTTGCCACACAAATCAAAGATAATTTTCTTGCACAATCAATGCCTTCGATATCTATACTATCGACTTGTGGGAATTTAACTGCAGTCCACAATCATTAAATTTTACAAACAGCTGTGTTCTAGGCCTACAATGTGCATCAACATCTCTGAAATAATATTGCCTATATAAGGATAAGTTTAACAACAATAACAACAAAAAAACAATCATGGCATATTCAGCTGAGGAAAATGAAATAGGAACCCACAGAGTTTTCGCAGAAATAACAACTCATGAATAAAACATCTGCACAGTATACTGCTTCAGAAGGAATCAATCATAATAAAAGCTTCTATGACATAGGATAATATACATGTAGTTAAACTTTTCTTTTTGACAAATGACAGAATACCATCAAATCCCACTCTATTCATTGAAAAGTTAGTGCCAGTCTAAATGCTAACAACTTTCATATGTGCATAGGAGATAGGAGGAAAAGGGGGTACTGCCCCATTCACGCTCAAAGTACAGTTTATACCCAGAAAAATGAATTAAAAACTAAAAGAAAATCTGCAGAAATAGCTGATTCTTTGGGGGAAAAATGTGGAGTTTGGATAAGCAAGTCTCAATTCCATCCACCATATTGCATGTAAAGGTTTATCTTAAAGACTTCCAACAATAAGGCTATGCATTCACTTTAACAGAAGGCCACTCAATACATCATTATTTACATTCTGCTTACTCTCAAAAAAATGTTATTTAATGTACAACAAGACACATCAAATTAGAGATTATAAAATAGCAGTCGGGCACAGTGGTTATGAACCCAGACTCTGGAAGTAGAGAGGATAGGATCTGAATTCCATCGATACAATGTACTAGATAGGTGACCTTGAGCAAGTTACTTAACATCCCTATCCCTCAGGTTTCTCAACTGGAAAACTGAAATGATAATGTCTTCTTTTTAAGGGACTGTGTGATACAAAGGAAGTGCTAGCACAGTGTTCAAACAGTAAGTGCTAAAGAAACTATAGGTGCTATTAATTTTGTAACTAATAACAGTAAAAGATTCTAGAAGAATCTATAAATGTAGATTATCCTTAGTAATGATTTTTTTAAAAATCCATATGCTTTCACTAACAATATGTGCCCATTATAGTTATAAAAATTAAAGTACCTGATCCCTTCCCTTCTCCAGGAAAAAAAAAGTCATTTCACCTTGATACAAAAGTACACTATAAGAAAACCTGCAAATGTGAGATAAAATGTGTTTCAATAATTAATCTTATATTTGTTTCAAGGGCCTAAGAAATTGAGACACTGGAGTTTTATATCAAAATAGGATAGCAATGACTTTTGTCTGAAATATTTTAAGTGCAGGATTAAGACCAGCTGGCTATTTTAATCATGATTTTTATTTTAGAAAACCGCATCTTCTTGTGTCCCCAGACTGAATTAGCTATAAATTGTTTCCCCTAGGAATCAAGCAAAAAAAGTAAGGTATTCGATATTGTATATGTAATTGCTGAAGATTTTAAAAGGGGATTATTTAGCTTTTTTTTTTAGGGTAATCAGCCACTGGTTTCACCTGTTTTGCTAACAATATGGAGGAAGATGCTTATCTTTCAATTAACTTTGACAGAGGCCACGCATGCAGCTCATCTGAAGGCTGTATAGAGTTATTTGGTGCTGTTAAAAAGCAAAACAGCTAGGAAGCAGTACTATCTTTTATTATTTAGGAATAAAATTTTATCTACAAAGAGCACATTTTTACCCACTATTATTCTCAGAGTGATTTAGCATGACGCAGACTTCAAAGAAGTATTAACACCTGCAGTCCATGCTGAATTATAGTTGACCCCAAAATGGTTTATGTTTGTGGATTCAAAGACTGACCATAGACTGCTCAACATTGTGAAAGTCCTTCATTGCTCCTGAACATATTATTGAAATAGACTACAACCTGTTAATCCTCATCCAAGACTAATCATAGGACTCAATGAGGGCCACTCAATAAAGTCTGTGCATTTTTAAATAGCACCTAGTAAAAGGACAGATATATGAGTGTGGGAAACCAATGGCTACCCTCTTCAAGATAGTATAAGCTGCACTTGGAGTCCATACTGAAGAAATTCTAGCTAATATAACAAATATCAGGGCCCATCATATAGAGCCTCATTTCAACAGTTCTCATCCCAATTACTTCTCTTTTGACTTTCAAATAACATCTTCACATTAAGCTTTTACTAAAGAGAGAGGTGTAATGAATGCAAGGACGTATTTCTAGGCAGCTGAACCACTATCCTAAGAGGGTGTTTATTAATGATTTGGTGTCAATCTAGATAAGGTTTCCGTAGGTACACCATGGGACTGTCTCCAAATTCTAATTTTCTATAGGTTTTAATCAGTGATTCAGATGAAGATAAAAGGATATATATTTATGAAGTTCATGAGGAATACAAAGCTAAGAGGATAGGTAATATAAAAGAAAAAAAAATTTAAATGAATGAGCCAACACATAGTGGATTAAACTGAATTCTCTGTTTCTGTGTTCAAACAACTGACTGCACAAGTATGAGATCTGACCTAATAGCAATTCGTGTTTAGAAAAAGGACATAGGTGTTTTACTTGCCTTCAAGCTAAATCTGAGTTAACAGTATTATATACAGCTTCTCCCAAAAGCCAAAGCAATCTGAACTCACATTTAAAAAAAATAACAATGACTATGGCAAGAAAACACACTAGTCGTTTTCTATTACGTACAACTATGACTATACCAGGAATTAATGAGTTCAGTTTTAGGTGCCATGTCTAAGAAGGCCACTGACATGCTAGAATATACTTGGGGAGAGTAACAAGAATGTTAGGGACTTTCAAAACTAGATATGAGAAAGAACAGAAAGAAATCAAGATGATTAGCCAGAAGAAAAAACTTCGAAAGAATAGGCCGGTGAGGTTGTGTTCACTTCCTAATCATAGCTAACCCAAGACCTGTCAACAAAATCTGAGTGCAGAAAGCCGGGACACCGAGCCCCACACAAGTCCTGAGCAGCAGCATGGGCATATAAAACCAGCCCTCCTTCCTGAAACACTGTCTCCCCCGAGCGCAGGAACACCCAACTCTCCTAGGTTTCTGCCTACTCCTCTGGCTGCTCCTTCTCAGTCTCCTTTGGAGGCTTCCACTCCTCCTCCTCCCAAACTATAAATGCTTGAGTTCTCAGGACTGGGGCCTTGTACCTTCCTCCCTGTACCCGTCTCCCTAGGCAATCTCACTTACCAACATGGCTTCAAAGAACTGTAAATGCTGATGACTTTTAAATTATACCTACTACCCATATCTTTCCTCCAAGCTCCAGATTTGCACATCCAACTGTCTTCTTGACATTTGTACTTAGCTATCTCATTGGCACCTCAAACTCCACATCTCCAAAACTGAAATCATCATCATCACCTATGAATCCTGCTTCTCCTCCGGAGTTTCCATCTCATAAACGACATCTCCATTCACCCCACTGCTTAAACTAGATGACTGGAAGTCATCCCAGATTCCATGCCTTCTTGACTCAACACATGGAAGCAACCAGTCTAACAAATAGCTAATGCAACCACTCCTCCCTATCTCCACATAATTGATTCAAAACGTGAATCTACTTAAAACACTTCAGTATTGTCCTAGTGACCCTAAGAAGAAAACACTGTTTTTAGAAAGCCATGCCTGACCTGGCTCCTGCTACCTCTCTACCTGAACCTCAAACCACTCACCTTCACTCCTCCATTGGTTCCAGTTCCACTGGCCTTCCTTTATTTATTCAGATACACCAAGATTTTTTCCTTCTGCAGACCTCCATACAGGTCGTCCCTCTACATATTTAATCCTCACATCCACATCCTCTAGCTTTTTTTTTTTTTTTTTTTTTGTCCTTCAGGGCCCAACTTAAATCCTACTTTCTCAAGAAGGTTTCATTTACTGCCTAGTCTAAATGAGGTTCTCCTTCTCATTCTTTCATAGCATGTTGCATTACAGAAATGTGAAATCACATATTTATTCACATATTTGAGAATTTAGTATCTACCTTATCCACCAGGCAAGGGGTCAGCAACATTTTTCTTTAAAGGGCCAGACAGCAAATATTTTAGGCTTTAAGGTCTCTGTTGCAACTACTCAACTCTGCTGTTGTAGTACAAAAGCAAAAGAAGAGGCCTGGCTATGTTCGAATAAAACTTTATTTACAAAAACAGACAGTGAGCTGGATTTGAACTGAAGGCTATAGTTTACAGATCTCCGTACTAGACTATAAGTTGCAAGAAGACAGGGACAAGACTGTTTTACCCTCACCACTCTATGTCTGTTGCCTAAAAAAGTGCCTGGCATATAGCAGTCGTACAATAAATAGTTGTTGAATGGATAAAATCTGAAGTACTGTCAGTGAAATTTGTTCCATGTATCTCTGTGAATCAATAAGTACAAAGTATAGGAGAGAAGACTTGTATTCATCATAAGGAAAGCTTCCAAAAGTTCTACCAACCCTACAGAATTATGATACAGATCAGTTAAAATAATGACTGTAAAAGCATTTCGTAAACCACAAATAAAATGTGTGTTATTATCATTAATAATTAGAACTGACCAAAAATATGCACAGACTGCCTTCTGAGACAGTGGGATCCCTAGGATATCTAATGAGACCCTTAAGATCCATCTTCCAGGAGTGTTCCAGGACAAACGTTTGCATTGTTAGGAGGTTAAGCCAGAAGATCTCCAAGATGCCTTCCAATCTTAGGTTTCTAAGCCATCAGTTAGGACTTGCCCATTAAGAGCAACAGCATATTTATTAACTCCCTATCTTGTGACAAGAGCTTCATATGCCACGATTTATTTAATTCTTGAAACAAACCCTCAACTTTAAATGGTATTATCCTCAGTTTGCAGATGAGCAAGGTGAGACTCAGAATTGCTAAGGTAAAGAGACAGAACCAGAAGCAGAAGCCAGAAAGGACTCTGAATTGTTTTCTTATCACAGACTGCATAGTCATGCTCAGCTATATCAGTCCCTTTTCAGGTATCACACCTAGAACCCCAAATTTACAGACATGCAATTCCTAACATGCCCCTATATATTTATGACTGAGAGATAAACCCCTCAAAAGCAATTTGCATCAAATTCATTATAAGGTTCTGATGGAATGATGAAGAAATGTGTCTCTCAAAACAGTCATTTTTGAAAACAATTTTCCTCTGAGATATGCTGAATAAATATAACAGCTTCGTAAATAGAAAATAATTTGTGTCTAAAAGAAACATTTTCACCTTTTTTGAAAAAACCTATTATTCTTCAATCTGCATTTCATAAAAGGAAAAAACAGGTAGCTGAAGTATCAGTCAAGCAATATTATAAATTACCAAATCACATAATTTGGGTAACATTTGTTGAGGAAAGAAAATATCAGGTGCAGCGCAAAATATTGCTGTTTCTAATTTTCAAAGACACAACAGACTTGTCATTTCCATACAGAAATACTTACATAAAAATAGGCAATTTTTACTTCAGAAGGGAGTTAAAAATTAATCTGGGTTTTAAGTTAGAGCTATAAGATTACAAATGCTCTTCACTATCTTCAAATAGGTTATCTATCTTTTCTATTTTTTAAACAATGAACATATATAACTTGTGTAATAAAATGTTCAAAAACAATCTGATTAGAAGATGTATTTCTTAATATTTTCTCAGTAATTTATTGGCCAAATCCTTCTTAATTACTTCATCTATCTACTGCTCAGTCATTTGGCATCATCTATCTAGAACACAATTGAAAATTAGGAAGAAAGCAGAAAACCTCTGAATATCCCAAATAGATGTGACAAATCCAGTATTCATGCACATTCATTACAGGAGGGCCTTTTGAACACTTGTTGTTACTTTACAGGGAGTTCTAATTAACTTGGATAGCTGGTTGCCAAGTCTCCTACAGAGCTGAGGAAACAAATAAAGAAGGTATGTATATTAGAGAATGTGGTTGTCTGCCCAATATCCATTCTATCCAGCCTCCAACATGTAGCAGCCATTTTTTCTGGATGGGATGGAGTCCCACCTCCAGGGATATTTTCTGTCAACCATGGTAATAGCAGAGTAATCCCATCTCCATTCCCCACTAATTGCTGCAATATATTTAAACCAATAAGTACTTGGAATTCTTCAGGACTTGGCGATCGGTTTAGGAGTTTGTCCAACCAACACAAGCTCAAGATTTCTACTAAGAATTCTGGGACAAGGATGCTCTCTTTTCTGATGACAAACTATGCAAACTGGCTGGCAAGATGTAAAACTTAAAAATACTGCAATTATTTTGCACCATGATGCAGACCAGCCCCAAGATAATCCGTACACATGGAGACAGGTAAATGAATCCTGATCAAGCCACAACAGCACCCAGTCAGCCTCTAAACTTTTCTGGTACGTGAACCAATAAAATGCTTCTACTATTTATGTTAGTCGGTATTGAATTAGATTTTATATTAGCCATGACAATTTCGGTTTGCCCTGGAGAGTCACAGTTTACAGCTACTACTCCAGCATAACTATTAACAAAGTTCTCTTTCACTTCCAAAAGTATTCTGGTTTGAATGATAAATTATATGAGCACCTGTATCATAACTCGTGTGGGCTAAGGGGATGGTATCAGGCAGTTAGGAAAAACCAAAGCACTCACAATGACAAATGAAAACTGTAGAAAACAAGAATATGTAGAGAATGTATTTTAAAAGAAGACAAAAATTCAGCAGCAGTCTGGGGTAATTCAAAATAGAGGCAAATAATCCCATACATATTGAGAGCCTGAGAGGCTATCACACTAAAGCAACTTTTTCCCAAAAAGTTCTAAAGATTTTCTTTAGGAACTATAACAAATGTAGCACAAAGGGGGTTCCGTGGTTCATTATATTTGAGAAAACTTCCATTCCATAACCCCCTGCAGAGACTCAAAATACACATTCACACGGTAAAGGTTCAGAACAATCTGGAAAAAAAAGAAAGCTGCCTAATCTTGTTTACCTAGTATTTATCCAATTTACTTGATCACAGAAAACTGTTTTTCTAAAGATACCTATTAATATGCAGTATACAACTATTCTGCTGACATCAATTTCAGAAAAGCTGCAGTCAGAAATTAATAATTGAGTCATCAAAAAAATCAAACCACTTTTAGTCCATTTAAAAAGTAGAAAAATATTTATTCTAGAAAGATTTCCTTCCAGAAAGGTTAAATGTTTTAAGTGTAAAATAATTGAAGAAATAAATAAATGGAAAAACAAATACTCACTTTTCCTAGTGAATAGCAGAAAGAATCTCTACTACACAACCAAAATAGCACCTTCTAAGACACCATGACTTTTTGAAGGGTATAGGTCCTATTACCTAAGAAAGAAAAAAAGCTAGGAAGACATGCACACATACACACCAGAAATTCTAAGTAGAGTTCTACTCTGATCAAGAAATGTGTACGCTGATATTCTGCAGCGCATTAAGATGTGCATTATCCCAGAGGTCATATGAACCATAATGACTTTACAAGGGGCTTGAGAAATTGCAATCTTTGCTATATAAATTCTTAGCAAGCTTAGCAGGCTCTTTCATACTAAAATATAAACATGTGCTCAGGAGAAATGTGCCAGGGTATATTTCACTGTCCCCAAGAGGGGTTCTCTTGACTCTGAATGGAATAAAACAAAAAGCTTCAGAGATGCCTTAAAATAAATCCTGCTATAGCAGACAGACTGGCATCTTCACTACAACTTGGGCCTGGTGAACTCTTATAATTCAGGAAGTCCTCAGAGCTTTGGAGAAGCACTCTAAAAAGACTTCTGACAGGAATTCCATGTTGAGCATCTGAAATGGAGAGAGTGAGGAGGGAGGGAAAATGAATGATTCGAATAGAGTATCAAATACCCAAAGCCACGCAAAGAAGGAAACAAATAATCCTGGGATGGAGGCAGAGTGTAAACAATCCAGCTTAAGGGCTTCAACCGTGTTGTGATGGTGAGAGAGCAATTTCCAATGAATTTCTACAGGAGGAGGGATACATGATGCATCATTCAGGAGAATCCTCAGCAGCTGACAACAGAGCAGTTGGCATAAAATCAGAAAATGCTGCTGGGCCTCAGAAATATTGTCCCCACATGAGAGGCAACAAGAAAGTAGCATTAGAATAGACTGTGAAGTAGAAATGGCCCTGTTGGTGAATTACAAGTCCTGGCTACCATGAGCCCAGCTGTGGTTTATTCTTGGCCCCGCCTCCAGCACCATCACTGTCATCTGCTTCTGCAGTCCTCTCAGGTGGCTGAAGCAAGGATTTAAGAACACAATAGCATTTACTTAATCTGAAACCATGTAACTCTGGGTTATGGGGATGTCTAAAGTCCTTCATGTCATTTGTACTGCAGTAGTTTTAGCTGTCTATATATTTGCTTAAGATGCACTGACACTGTTCTTTGACAGAGAAGGAGAAACAACACTCTGCTTCGTAGCCCGTGCTTGTGTAAAATGTAAGAAATAAAATGGTTCCTTTCTCTAAAAAAAGACAGAAATTCCAAACACTTGAGAATTTAAAGCCCTGAGACACAAAAATTCCAGCTCTAAATTCATATAAACACACACAACAATAGATAGATAGATAGATAGATAGATAGATAGATAGATAGATAGATAGATAGACAGACAGATAGATAGACAGACAACCAAATATCAGGCAAAAAATCGTAGAACAGATAATTCTGAAATAATCATTAATATCATGACCTTTATAAGAATAAATAAGACCCTTTATTCTTATTTTAGAAGGATTTTTCATATGTATTCGAGTCTCACACTAACCCCTTGGACTGAGTAGGTGTTATTTCACTTTAAAGATATGAAAACAGACTCGAAGAAGCTCAGTGCTCACGTGCTCAGCAGTCGATGGAAATGGCTGGGTTGAGACTTGTATCTAGTTACTTCCGACCTACTGTCCCCCCACCTTATCTTAACTAGAGTTAAGAATTTTGGAGAAGGAGAATTAAAGTCTGAACTTCCACTAAAAAAACAATGGACGAAGAAATTATCTGGACTGCTCAATTGGAGCCAATTTTAGAAAAAAATAAATAAACTGAAATAATATCATCTTGTATCTGTAGAAGTATTTTTACATAATATTTCAAAATGTTTGGGCATACATCATTTCCTTTGCCATTTACAATATCCCTATAACATATGTAACACAAGTATGACATCCTCCTGTTTGAGATGAAGGAACTACAATGCCTAGATGTTCAATCAAAGGTTAGTAAAAGATGCATAATTACTAGTACTTAAATCCAATGGAGCTATTCAATTCTATAAGACATTTTTAATAACCTAAGAACATCAGTGCTGGTGCTTCTGTCTTCCACTTTCTTCTCCAATTCACAATTGAGCGCTTAGTCAATTGCACTATGCCAAGGGCTCTGGGAAAGGCAAATAAGACAGTGAATCTGCTTTCTAGGAATTTACATTCTAGGAGAGCTTTGACAGTTATTTGCTCTCAAAATACTAGGAAGAATAAAATGTGTACCATCAGAGATAAGAACAAATTCAGCAGAAGGGAAAGATTGTTCCTGAATAGAAGAATCAGGGAGAGGCTCATGAATAGTTATTATATGTCCCCATTTGCCAGGAACCATCCGAGTTTATTGCCTGTTGTCCTTTTGGTGGCCGTTTTTACTCTTAAAGCATCTCCTTTTAAATGATAAATTATATAACCAGCCTTTTCGTGAAGGTAGTGGCATTAGGTTGGGCCCTGAAGAATTACGTGTATTTTAATGGGTGGGGAATTAGGAAGAGACTATTAATAGATAGAGGAGAACAAGATAGCCAAAGACAGAGGCAGGAAAAATAAAGTGTGGCAAATTAAATATGGTAGATAATCTACAAAGGTGGTTACAAATGAGTTTCCCCTTTCCTATATGTACATGCTGTTCTACCAGTCAAGAGGTGGACTCTCTTTCCCTTGTATCTGGGCTGGCCCTGTAATTTGTCTTGACCAACAGAATGCACTGGAAGTAATGTGGTGGCCAGCTCCAGGTCTGGCCCTTAAGAGGCTAGGGAGCTTCTGCTTTTGCTCTTGGAAGAAGCAACCAAGAAAGTCAAAGACAGAGGCAGGGAAAAAGCATCCCCAAAACAGCCTGCAGCTGCTCCAGCCAGCCCCACTGGGGTGCCCGTTATATGAACAGAGAAGCCATTGGGATTTTTTGGCACCAGCAGATACCACGTAGGATCACAGAACATCCCAGATACCACGTAGAATCACAGAACATCCCGAATGGCTCCGGTTGCAGAATTCTGAGAGGTTATAATTGCTTATATGTTAGGCTACTAAATTCTGAGGTGGTTTGTTACACTGCAACAGATACCTGAAATACTGAGTGAGTTGAACATGAGGATTTAAGTTTGGCCGAGGTGTGGTTGATTAGTGTCCTCTGCTGTCCTGATCTCACCTCAGCTTTAGAAAAGCCCTGGCTCCCTGTATCTCAGGGCTGGGGGGCTTTCTCAGTGGGTTCTGTCCCTTGTGTGGTGGTAGGAGACCCCCAAAAGTCTGGGCCCAAGAGTGTTTCCTCCCCTCCTCCAAGCCTACACCAGCAAGAGAGGCTTTCCCAGATCTCCCTCTCTATCCTCCAGCCTTTCTTGTGAGCTCCCAGGGAAGCCCACGGAGGAGAGCCTCCAAGTGGGCACTAATATCCCTTGTGTCTGAGACTCCCTTTGGTCCTACACACTCACCCTGTCGCACATGCGGCCTTTAGCAATCTGTTACAATTTTATCTGAATTCAATTTACCTATGTCTGTGGCAGCTCTGCCTTCCTCTTGAGTTCTGCAACAGAGAGCCCAGGCCTGCATTCAGTCTTTCTTTGGAGGTGCCTGGTTTTCCTTGGATTTTAGGCTAGTTTGTTTCCCTGAAACATCAGCTCTCTGATGGGTTCAAGAAAAGTTAAAATGTCGGATATTACTTCTTGTGTCAGGTTCCTACAAGCCAGGCAGAAACCAGAAGTCCAGAGTTGGCTTTTAAACTGTGGTCCACAGAGGTCTCTTGGATGGTCTCTGGTGGGGAGCCCCCAGGAAAAGGGAGGGTGAATAAATGGGCCTCTGAACACTCCATTTCTGTCTCAGCCAGTCAGTTCCATTTTGTAAAACCAATTTTAGATACTGAGCTTCAGCATAACGGGAAATGTGACTAAAAACAGTGGGAAAAACACGGACCCACAGCATGATTTCAGATGCATCAAGTAAGTACTCCCTTCCCCCACCCTCTTCCTCTCTATTTGTTTCCCAAAGCCTAAAATCCAGCTGGGAAAGAAAAGCTTTTCACACCACACTCAGGGATAAAGTTTAAAATGCATATACTTCAAGGGAAAGTTGACTTAAATTCACATTATTAAATGGGGCTGATAACAGGTTTTTTCACAAAGCAGGTTTTAATAAGAACAACAGAACACAAAAACTGTGGATTGAGAAAGGAGTAAAAAGAAGCCTTGAGTTGGAGATAGAAATGACTGCCAAAATGATCATTCAGGCGCAAAAGGCAAACTTCCTACTTCACAATTTTACCCACAGCTGGCACAATACACATGCACGAATATGTCTCTACAGGAGAAACAGGCAGTCCAAGAATCTGCTTAGCAGCTGCACAATGCAAACAGCCATAGTTAGGACCTCAGGAGGCCTGCGTGGTGACAAGATGTAAATACGGATGCTTCCTTCTCAACCAGCTCGCCTGGGAGTTGTAGGTGCACAGAGGCTCAGCCCCACGGCTGGCCCTGACTACACAGAACTGTAACACAAAAGGATGTAATATGAAGGAAAGAAGGTAAGTATGTTAGAGATGTACATCGTAAAAAATGGTCACTGTAAAGTCACTCAAAATAAGAGGAGTAGAAAAGGTAAATGCTTCTTCAGAAAGTACCTTCCATTTCTAAGCTTTACATGAATCACTGAAGGAAAACCTTCCCAGCCAGAGAGGTAATATCTAGAAAAATTGTTAATATTACTGAACGTTACTGCTATAATTTCAAATGAGGTTGACTAGGCCAGAAACAGCATTAGCAACTTTCAAATCAAGTCTTAGATAAACATGTTAAAAAGGAGAATAGATGTGGAATTTATCCTATAATCCCTATAATTAATTACTAAAATAGACAGTGGATTTATAATATACACACACACGCACACACACATGCACGCGCACACACACACACACACACACAAGATTAACATAAAAACCCGAAATAAAAGAAATCATTATTTTCTGAAGAAGGAATTTGGACCTCTCAATTAATACCTCAAAAGTTAAGACTTGTAAGAAAGAAAAATTAACAACCATACTCTTGAACTCAGTTAAAGACTTCCTTTAGTTGTTAATTATGTACATAAATCTCAGCTTTGTAATCAAAATATGAACCCCTCTAGAAGTCTGTTTTTTTAGTAATTTCTTTTTTTGCACTTTAAATATTAAGTGAAAAGAGGTACTTAATATATACTTGAGGAACAAATGAATAAATGTAGAAAACAGAGTTTTCAGTACTACCACAAAGCATAACATCATACTCCACTTTTTATGATGTTGTGCAGAGAAAGTTTTGATTTAATGAATCATTGATCTTGCTTTATTTCACAGTCTGTCTCATGAAATTTTGGTCCTTCAACATTTGCATCATTTTTTAAGCCTCCATATAACAAACTTTTTTTTTTTGAGATGGAGTCTAGTTCTGTCGCCCAGGCTGGAGTGCAGTAGTGCGATCTCGGCTCACTGCAAGCTCTGCCTCCCGGGTTCATGCCATTCTCCTACCTCAGCCTCCTGTAGCTGGGCCTACAGGAGCCCGCCACGATGCCCAGCTAGTTTTTTGTAGTTTTTAGTAGAGACGGGGTTTCACCGTGTTAGCCAGGATGGTCTTGATCTCCTGACCTCATAATCCGCCCGTCTCGGCCTCCCAAAGTGCTGGGATAACAAACATTTAATGTCTAAAAACATTTAAATATCACTAACACTAAAGGAACTGTTAACTTAAACTGTCACAAAGTGTTAACTGAAAAACAGACACTTAAGAAAAGCACTCATTCATTCATTCAGAGACAAGGTCTTGCTCTCTTGCCCTGGCTGGAGTGCAGTGGTACAATGATAGCTCACTGCAGCCTTAGATTCCTGGGCTCAAGTGATTCTCCCACCTCAGCCTCCTGAGCAGCTGGGACTAAAGGTACGGGTGGTCTGGCAAATTTTTAAAAATGTTTTGTAGAGATGGGATCTCTCTAAGTTACCCAGGCTGGTCTTGAACTCCTGGTCTCAAGCGATCCTCCCAGCGTGGCCTCCCAAAGTGCTAGGATTATAGGCAAGAAAAGCACATTTTAAACCAGTAAGAGTAAGCCCATACTAGTGATTTAAACATAACATAAGGTATTTTATTTTTCAACTATATAAAGTATTGGTGACATAAAATAAACACCACATATTTAAAATACATAATTTGGACCCAGTGCAGTAGCTCACACCTATAATCCCAGTACTTTGGGAAACCAAGGTGGGAGGATCACTTTAGTCCAGGAGTTCGAGACCAGCCTGGGCAGCATGGTGAAACCCCATCTCTACAAAAAACTAAAAATTTAGCCGGGCATGGTGGTATGCACTTGTAGTCCCAGATACTCTGGGAGCCGAGACAGGAGTTCAAGGCTGCAGTGAGCTATGATGGCACCACTGCACTCCAGTCTGGATGACAGAACAAGACCGTGTCTCAAAAAAATATGAAACAAAATATAAAATTTGATAAGCTCTTTGACATACATATACCCAAGAAACCATCACCGCAATCAAGATGGAATTGGATATCCATATGTAAAAAATGTGCTTCATCACTCTCAAAAATTTCCCCATTGTACTTTTTGTTGGTCTCTTTTCTCCTATCACGTTCCATCTTCCATCCCTCCTTCTTCCTGTCCCCCAACAACATCAACAAAAAGATCTGTTTGCATTTCTTCAAATTTTATACAAATGAGATCATGCAATAAACATTCTTTTTGAGGAGGTCAACTTTGTTTAATTCAGCATAATTATTTTCAGATTCATCTCTGTGGTATCATATATCAATAGTTAATTTTTTAATTACTGAGTAGTGTTTGTTGTATGAATATACTACAATTTATTTTTTAAGTTAATTGACACATAATTGTACATATGGGGTACATAGTAATGTCTTGATACATACAAGTATAATGATCAAATCAGAGCAATTAATATCCATCACCTCAAACACTTATTTTCTTGTGCAGGAAACATTCCAAATCCTCTCTTCTAGTTAGCCAAAAATATATAATAAACTATTGTCAATTATATTCATCCTAATGCGCTACAAAACACTAGAATTTATTCCTCCTATTTATACCTTCTCCTAGCTGTAATTTTATATCCTTTAACCAATCTCTCCCTATCCCCCCATTCCCTTTTCCTTCCCAACCTCTAATAACAACTATTCTAGTATCTACTTCTATGAGATCAACTTTTTTAGTTTCTGCATATGAGTGAGAACATGCTGTACTTATTTTTCTGGTCCTGGCTTATTTCACTCAACATGATATCCTCCAGACTCATCCATGTTGCTGTGAAAGACAACATTTTATTTGTTTTATGGCTCAATAGTATTCCATGGTGTATATGTACCACAGTTTCTTCATCCATCATACTTAGATTGATTCCCTATCTTGGCTATTGTGAATAATGCTGCAATCAACATGGGAGTGTTCTCTCATATACTGATCTCTTCTCTATACTCTATAGCTATCTCCTCTTCCATATACCGATTTCCTCTCCTTTGGACATATATCCAATAGTGGGGTTGCTGGGTCATATGGTAGTTGTTTTTGCAATTTTCTGAGGAACCTCCATACCGTTCTTTATAGTGGCTGTACAAGTTTACATCCTATCAACAGTTACACCACAGTTTATTTATCCATTCACTTATTGCTAGACATGTGGGTTGTTTGCAGTTTTGACTCCTACAAATAAGGCTGATATTAATATTTATGTACATGTATTTTTATGTACACATGCTTTTATTTTCCTTTTATATACCTATGAGTGCAATGGTTTGATGATTTAGTAGGTAAAATTTCCACTATTCCAGAAACTACCACATTGTTTTACACAGTGCTTGTACTATTTTACATTCCCATCTACAATGTTTGGGAATTCTAGTTCCTTCCTGTCCTTGCAAACCCCTAGTGAGGTCAATCATTTTAATTTTAACAATTTGAATAGATGTGTATAGGTAGCTCATTTTGAGTTTAACTTGCATTTCCCTAATGACAAATAATGTTGAGTATCTTTTTTTTATTTCGACATTTATTTTAGATACAAGGGGTACAGGTGCAGGTTTGTTACATGGGTATGCCACATGGTGCTGAGGTCTGAGGTATGGATCCTGTCATCCAGGTAGTGAGCACAGTACCCAATAGGTAGTTTTCCCACCCACGCTCCCCTCCCTCCCTCCCACCTCTAGTAGTTTATAGTGTCTGTTGTTCCCATATTTATGTTCATGTGTGTTGAGCATCTTTTTTTATGTTTGTTACCCATATATATTCTTTGCTTAAGTGTCTGTTCAAATCTTTTGCCCACTTTTAAAATTTTGGTTGATTTTGCAAAACCACAGGGCAGAGCTGCCCGAGACCATGGGAACCCACCTCTTGTATCAGCGTGACCTGGATGTGAGACATGGAGTCAAAGGAGATCATTTTGGAGCTTTAAGGTTTGACTGCCCCACTGGATTTTGGACTTGCATGGGGACTATAGCCCAAAAGTCATTTCTCCCATTCGGAATGGCTGTGTTTCCACAATGCCTGTGCCCCCATTGTATCTACGAAGTAACTAACTTGACTTTGATTTTACAGAATCATAGGTGGAAGGGACTTGCCTTGTCTCAGATGAGACTTTGGACTGTGGACTTTTGAGTTAATGCTGCAATGAGTTAAGACTTTGGGGGACTGTTGGGAAGGCATGATTTGTTTTGAAATGTGAGGATATGAGATTTGGGAGGGGCCCAGAGTGGAATGATATGGTTTGGCTGTGTCCCCACCCAAGTCTCATCCTGTAGCTCCCATAATTTCCACGTGTTGTGGGAGGGACCTGATGGGAGATAACTGAATCATGGGGGTGGGTATTTCCCATGCTTTTCTCATGATAGTAAATAAGTCTCATGAGATCTGATAGTTTTAAAAACAGGAGTTTCCCTGCACAAGCTCTCTCTTTTCCTGCTGTCATCCATGTAAGATGTGACTTGCTTTTTCTTGCCTTCCACCATTATTGTGAGGCCTCCCCAGCCACATGGAACTGTAAGTCCGTTAAACCTCTTTCTTTTGTAAAGTGCCCAATCTCAGGTTGTCTTTATCAGCAGCATGAAAATGGACTAATACAATCTCTCACTTCAGCTCCCTGGAATCTTTCTCCAAATAAACTATCTCACTACAAAAAATAAATAAATAAATAAATGAATAATAAAATTTTGGTTGATTTATTATTACTGAGTTTTGAGAGTTCTTTATACATCTAGATACACGATCAGATATATGTTTCACAATTATTTCCTCTCAGGCGGTGGCATATCTTTCAAAAAGTCAACACTTTTCGTGTTGAGAAAGTAATTTATTATTTCTGCATGTTTAGATTATGTTTTGGGGTAACTTACTAAGAAATCTTTGCCTAACCCAAAGTCATAAAGGAGTTCTCTAGTTTTATTACAGAAGAATTACAGTTTTAGGTTTTACATTTAAGTCACTTTGAGTTAACTTTTTAATATGATATAAAAGATAAATGGAAGCACGTACTTTCCGTAGGGATCTCTAATTTGTTTCCACACTGTTTGTTAAAAAGATAATTCTTTCTCCACTAAATTACCTTTGCACTTTTATCAAAAAGAAGTTACCCATAAATGTGTGGGTTTATTTCCGGATTCTCCATTCTGTTACCTCAATTTATTTGTCTTCTTGATACCACACTGTGTTGATTATTGCAGCTTCATAATACATGCTAAATCAGTTACCTCTGTTCTTTATTTTTTTTCAGTTGTTTTTGCTAAGTCGTTTGCATTTCCATATGAAATTTATCATCATTTTGTCAATTTCTACTAAAAAAAAAGTATGCTGGGATTTTATTGGGATTACATTGAATCTACACATTAAGCAGTAGAATCCAAAACTTCTACTCTCACTCTTTCCTCCCTCCCTGTCACCTTCACACTAATAGTGGTAGATTCCAATACCCCAGGCTCCAATGGACCAGAAGCTAGAGGGTAAGATCAAATCAGGGGCACGGTATCTCCTGCCAGTATATGTCTCCATGGGGATCCAAAGCTAGTTCCCTCTTTTACATTTTCTCTTCCTTTTCTTTGCTTTTCTTTGATTTTTTTTTCTCTTTTCTCTTTCTTTCCTTCGTTCCATCTAAGAATATTACAGATTAGCTCCCCTGTTTTCTTGCCACAGTCAATACCAGGACCTTCCAGCCAAGGTTCAAAGTTTCACAGCTGTTTCTCAATTCTCAGGTCCCTGTAGCAAGCAAAAAGCCCTTTTGAGACTGTTCACACTTGGGGATCTTTGGATCCTTTTTTAACAAGAAGTTACAAGTTAGCAAAAATAAAAATGTTTTCCTTCCATCACTTACCACCCTCTTTTTCTTTACCTTCTATGACTCTTGAGAAAGATGAAACACAAACAAATAATCATGATGCCCAACGGACTGCAGATTCGTGTGCATTTCTGAAGAGGAACTGACCCTAAGGAGTTCTGGCTGGGTCCATGTTAGGAAGAACAAAGGCAAGAATCTAAGGAGGGAGGACAGACCTGCAGCGATAGACACTGGGGGAAACGCAACAAAATCAATTGAGTAAGAAGAGCGAGAGCGTTTTAAACCAGACCTATGAAAGAAAATTAAGGAGAAAGGGGGTGGGAGGCGGGGCGGGCGTGGAAATCTGGGCAAAGGCAGCATGTCTGAAATAGGACTTGCTGGTTTTCTGATCCTAAAGGCCTGCCTGTGTAATAAAATGACTATTTAAAAAAAAAAAAAAAAAAAAAAGAAACCTACCATCTTATTTGCATTCCAAATGCAAAGTCTAAATTATAAATTGTAGACAGGAGAAGTATTATGACCATAGTCATTTCACATACGGAATTCTAAACTCTCTTAGAAACTTACAAAAGATCATTAATACAAATGGCTACTCTTCCACATTTAATTTTATTTAATTCCTGGTACAATGACAAAAAATGATATATACACATGTATTTTAGTCAAAAGATCTTTACAATAATATGTTTGTCATAATTATTCCTAGTCAGTAATTCCCCCACTAATAATGTTTAAAAACTTAATTTAAAGAAATCATGACATTTTTCTCACTGCCATTTGTTTTTCTTTCATTTAGTCCAGGAGATCCCTTCAAAAGATTTGGCTGAAAACTTATGCCAATTTTTGAAAGAGTTCATCTCTACTCAACTATTAGCATAAAATCCTCTCTGTAGGAATAAGCAAAAAGGGCCAGGCACAGTAGCTCACGCCTGTAATACCAGCACTTTGGGAGGCCGAGGCAGGCAGATCACTTGAGGTCAGGAGTTGGAGACCAGCCTGGCCAACATGGTGAAACTTCATCTCTACTAAAAATACGAAAAAATTAGTCAGCTGTGGCGGCAGGTGCCTGTAATCCCAGCTACTTGTGAGGCTGAGGCAGAAGAATTGCTTGAACCTGGGAGGTGGAGGTTGCAGTAAGCTGAGATCCCACCACTGCACTCCAGCCTGAGTGACAGAGTGAGACACCGTCTCAAAAAAAAAAAAAAAAAAAAAAAAAAAAAAACCCACACACACACACAGAGAATAAGCAAAAAGAACAATCACACAGCCTGTGAAAAAAACTGCAATGTGGAAAACAGGAACATTATTAAAAACTAAGATAACAGGAAACTTAAAATTCTCTGTTTGAATTTATAATTATTTTGTCTTCTAGGCAGGTTTACACTTTGGCCTTCTGTTTCCATAGAAATATGAGATAGAATAAATAAATATGCATTACAGAGTCAGTCCTTTCGTATATTCACTACTTTTAGTATCACCTCATGGACTTGAATTTCTAAGGACTTGAATTTCTATTGTCACACGTTTGTATCTCCCCAGGGTTTAACTCACAATTCCTACACCTGCCACAAGGTGGTATCTTGGGTCATGATGGCAAGGGTCGTCAGCTAGATTTACCCCAAGTGTGGATAAATGGAAGATAACAGGATCCAGGCAACAAAGCACAATATATTTAAAATAAATAAATAATTTATTAAAATTAAAAGCATAAATTTTTAACAAACTCTTAATTATCATGTATAACAGTGCTTTCTCAGCACTTTAAAGTGAATTCTCAAAATACTCCTAACTAGCCAGTGGTGTTCATTTTCCTCGGGGTTTTTTTTTTTTCTTTTTTTCGAGTTGGAGGAGTGAAAGTGCATAGTCACAGTGCTTCTTCAGCAGCATGAATCTCTCTGCTCTATTTTCCCAATTAGGAGGTTAACTCTCTACCGGGGCTGCTTCACTCTTGTCTACTCCCTGAATACTGCCTATAATGCAATTTAATTTTCATTGAATTACTTAAGATTATTTATTGAAAACCTTAGATGCTCTCTGTCAACTATGCTCTTTGTTTAAAAAAAGCGTTTTTTAAAAAAGTTCTTATTTTAAAACATTGAAAAACATAAAGAAGAAAATAAATGCCATGCCTAATCTCACTTTTCAAAGATAACACCATTAAAAGCTCCTATAATTTTCCCCATAGTTCTCATGTTCTATATTTTCATCCTTTTGTTGGGAAAATTTTTTCTCAAGCTTGTTTTCTACTTCATTATTTTGACCTTCCACAGTGTCCCATTTTCTATTCACTCCTCTACAAAGGTTTTCTAAATGAGGTTAATAACAGTATCTCCTCCCTCATAAGGTTGTCCTAAGGATTAAGTGAGTTAAAACATGTAGGCCCTTAGAACAATGCCTATTACCTAGTAAGTAATCAATAAATATTAGCTCCTGTCATTATTTCTATTGAAGCTAGCTTTCCAGCTTTTTGGCTGTCTGTAATCCTTCTTCTTCTTCATTATCCTGATGGCCTATTTAGCTGACTGCAGTCTCCCACATGTTAACATGCCCTCAAGTGCTGTTGAAAGCAGAAAAAAATATTTTCGAAGATGATCTCATATCTCATGGTCAATCTATTACAGAGGAAACAACTCCTCAGAAGCCCCAGAAAGATGGTGATCCCTTTCTTTTGAATAACATAATCTCTTTAAGTACCCATGAGAGACCCTTATTTTATGACAAAATAATTCCCTAATAGAATTGTGCAGAATGTGCTGTGAATTCCCATCCGGATCTTGGTTTGTTTGTTTGTAGTTTGTTGTTGTTGTTGTTTAAAACTTGGTCTCACTCTATCATTCAGCCTGGAGTGCAGTGGCGCAATCACAGCTCACTACAGCCTCGACCTCCAGGGCTCAAGTGATCCTCCCGCCTCAGCCACCTGAGTAGATGGGACTATAGGCACACACCACCACAAAAGGCAACAGATCTTTCTTAAACAAACATTCTTGTCTGGACTGAAAGGAGAGCAGAGAGGAGGGGAAGATATCAGTAAGGACATCCAACAGCTTGCAGGGACCAGTGAGCACCTCAACTTCCAACGTGGATACTATTCCTTGGGAAATGCTGTTTTCCAAAACCTCTGCCTGATGTGGCACCCACACCGAGAGCAACCTGCAGCGCTTTCCTATCATCACACCTGGTCCTTAGCTTGTGATAGTTGTCTGTGCAGGAAGCAAATGTCAGAGGCACCTTATGTAGCTGTTGAAATCCAAATGCAGCCAGCCACCTACCAGTCCATCCATCCATTCATTCACTCCATAAATATTACCTACTGAGTGTCTAACATGGACAAAATGCCATGCAAAATACTAAGGCTATAATGATGTGCAAAACCAGATACCATCCTGTCCCTGTAGAGTTCATAGTCTAACAGGCAAGACAAATACTAAATAAATCAGCATCAAACTGACTGTATGATTAGAAGTACAGAGTGCATGAAAGCATAGATCTTTGATGATCCCTAAGCAAATAAAGAAGGAGTCAAAGTCTTCATAACAATTAGGAATTAACTAGAAAAGAGGGGCAAGAAGAATGTCAAGGCAATAGAACCAGTTCAGGGCCAGTGGTGCACATAAGGTCACTGTGGCGGCCACCCAGAAGGCATGGCATGACAAGAGTCTGGAGAGAGAGAGGGGTCCATGTTCTGGACATCTGCCTCGACCTTAAAAAAAAAACCGTTGAAACCCCTAGAAGCATTTAAGCAAAGGAATCACATGACCAGATATGCCTCTTGAAAAGATCATTGAAGTCTAGTGAGGAGAAGGAATTGGAAGAGGGCAGATGGATGTGGGTGGATCCAGGAGGCAACTCAATCTCCAGATGTGTAGGTAGCATACTCACCAGCTGACCCTCAATCCACCCTCACCTCCACTGTGTCTCTCTGGTCACCTGGATATTTTCTGGACCCAACGTTATCTTCCAGGGGGAGGCATTCTCAGATGTCCTTCAATCTGGATCCACTGAGGAACCCCTATCCAAAATTCCCCTCACTTTCAGCTTTCGAAGGGACTATCTCCATCCCTGGTTTCTCTTATTAATACTGATTTCCCCTCCTATTATATCCTTTTAGTAATTCCAGTGGTAATTTGGGGAGAACTGGGGTTTGTGCTCACATCATCCACCAAGCCCAGAGGTTTCAAATATTGCTTTTTAAAAACTGAACATTAAAATTAAAGAACAGTGTTTGAATAGAAGGACTTTTAAATAGATGTATTTTTAGTAGTTTCTTCACGAGCATATTTTGGATTGAATGGATACCTGTAATTATATTAGCAATTTTCAGCATTCATATAAGTAGAAATTGTGAAAAGATTGCTGGAAAAGGAAACAGCATCCGTGCCCATATTATTTAGTATAATGCAGATTATAGCTAGCATGTCCTATAGACGTTTATGAATAGTTTTAAGAATCCTTTATATTCAATAGCTTCTGCCTCTTCAATATCTTTTACTAATAAGATTAAATGCTGTGATTCCCTCTCCCTTTTTCTCTATGTTTTTAGTGGCAATGATTTAAGAAGTAATAGATCTCAAAATCAGACAGCAAGGAGCACTCAGGGGAATCTCTATGGTAACTGTATACTACAGTCCTAGGAAATGTACTATTTTACATTTTATCATACCAGCACTTTACAAATCAATTTTTAAATTAATTAGTCAAGAACATTTGTGGAGAACATTGGTTATAAAATTTCTCAAATTTTTATAGTTGTTATTTATTGCAGCATCTAAGCACTAGAGACTTTGCCACCCTGAAGTCAACAATGAGATTCATCAGTATTATAATTTTATAAACATGAAATACTGGGCTTTAATACTTAATAGGTTTACATAAAGTTTGATAGAGATGAAGCTAAGGCTGGAGAATCACTTGAGGCCAGGGGTTCGAGACTAGCCTGGGCAAAATAGTAAGACTGTCTCTACAAAAAAAAAATTAAAAATTTTTTTAGATAGGGTCTTGCTCTGTCACCCAGGCTGGAGTGCAGAGGCATAATCTCAGCTCACTGCAACCTCCGCCTCTCAAGCTCAAGCAACCTTCCCACCTCAGCCTCCCGAGTAGCTAGCATGCCCAGCTAATTTTTTGGAGTTTTATTGTTGTTGTTATTGTTGTTTGGCAGAGATGAGGTTTTGCCTCGTTGCCCAGGCTAGTCTTGAACTCCTGGGCTCAGTGATCCACCTGCCTCAGTTTCCCAAAGTGCCAGGATTACAGGCATGAGCCATTGCGCCTGGCCAAAAAAAATTTTTAAACTGGTCAAGCATGGTGGCGCATGCCTGTAGTCCCAGGTACTTTGGAGGCTGAGGTGGGAGTTTGAGCCCAGGAGTTTGAGGTTGCAGTAAGCTATGACTGTGCTATTGCCTTCTAGCCTAGGCAACAGAGTAAGATCCTGACTCCAAAAAAAAAAAAAAAAAAGTCAAATAGTGAACTTTTGGTAAATCCAGAAGTAAAGCTGATATATTTTTATTATTAAACCAAAATCTTGGCAATGATATAACATTACTATGACTTTTCCAACTATTTTTGGAATAAAAATCCCTCAAAAGCAATAACGGACATGTGCTAGTCATATTGATGGAAACCTTAACTAGTGATACTGCAGGCAATATCTAGCAATGGTGTTTCTATTTTAGTATTTTTGTATTTGAAGACATTAAAATTCTTCAAACAGGAACTGCTTAGATGTTTTTATCTACTAATTTCCAATAAAAATAATATTGAAAAAATCAAAATCTACCTAGGATCTTACTATAAACATTCTCTAAGACATCAAAAGATAATTGCCATAGGGAAATATAAGTTATTATCAATAGAGACATGCACAGGGAGGTAAATTTTAAGGCAAAATACAGATACATCCCCGTCCAGCACAGATTGAGATGCACCCATCTCTTTGTGGTACCATAACTCGCGCAATGAGGCCTGTACAAGAAAGACCAAAAATAGCCATTTAACACAGCTTTTCATAATCAGATAGAAAAAAGTTTCCAGTTTGGAATTGTACTTTTAAAGTATTATTTTCTCTCTCTGATTCATAAAAATCTGTTCCACTATTTCCCATACTCCCTCAATAATAAATATTAAAATGAAGCAGTTAAGCCTCAGGTTTCACCAAACCTTCTGAAAACAGCAGATAAAATAAATTTAAATTACCTGCTTCTAACCGTGAAAAAGTGCAAGGATGAGTTTATTTAATTTTAACCCCCTATCATTTCTAGTTTATTTGTTTTACCAAAAACATTCTCTTTAGCCCAAGTTGCATAAGGGCAAGTGGGGCAAGTACTTAGGGTGTCAGCTTTTAGATTCTCAGAGGTTTGAAGGAGAAGAAATATGGACAACTAACAAAGTTAGGTAGATGTCTAATTACTAAAAATTTCTTCCTGTCATTTTTCTCAAGCAACTGCTTGGTTAGCTGTTTTCTGAAGCCCAGAGCTGGAGCTGACAGGGATTATAATCTCAATTTCTTTGTACATATATATCCACCAACCTCACAACAGGTAAAGTAATAGACACATGCTCAAGGAACGTTTCTTGAAGGAATGAATGATTCAAGAGAAAGAATGTCACAAAATCAGTGCTTAGTCTCCCAACAGAGGTTTCTGGGACGGTCTGCGTTGACAGGAAGCTGCTTGTCCACTCCCTCATTTCTTATGATCTGCACTGCATCCCAGTTACTACAAGCTTCTAATGGTGAAAGCCAAAGACTAAACACTGTTTCAGACTCATCCTCTACACTGTAGAAGCCTTCTCAAAGCAAACTTCTCTTAACTTCTGTGATGCTGAACTACACAAAATCCTGTTCCTGTATCTTCTGCCACATCCTCATACTTTCACGGACTTATCTTCCTCTATTTTATCACCCGAAGACAGTCACACCTAAGGGTATATCCTGGCCTTCTTCACAAGACACCATCTTCCACTATTACCCATTCTCAAAAAGTCAGAAATCGCTCTTCTTCAGATGACTCCAATATCTCTAATCCTTATCACTCTCTTGACCTCCAGATCCAATTCTCAGGGACTTTCTCCGCCTCTTTACTACCTTGATAATGTACTATGACCGCACACTCCACAAGGCAATCCTGAACCCATTATCTTTCCATTCACCTGACCCCTCTCTCTATCCCTATCAAGGTCTTCAGACACCCATATTGAAAACCTCGGGATTATCTTTTATTCCTCCCTCTTTTTATTTACCTACATCAAATCAAATGTCTATTCCTGTGCACTTTGCCTCTCTCGTCTCTCCTTTTTTTTTAATCTCCCCATCTATTATAAATTATCTCAATCTTACTTGCTTTTGTCTTCTTTTGTTTGGGGTTTTCATTTTTTAGTCTATCTCCAACTGCTTCCCATTGAGATTCTACCCTTTCATCAACTTGATTATTAAAGACTCCAAACATACCCTGTATCTTCCTTCCTCCATGCCTTGGGCCATGCTGTTCCCTTTGTTTTGTATGCCCTTCCAACATCTCCATGGACTGCTGTCCTGTCCACGTTTAGGGATACACTTCAGATAGGATGCTCTCCATAAAGCCTTTCCTAATTTTCCCCACCAGACATGGTATATTTTCCTTTGAAATCTATAGACTTTTTGTTGTCTTAGAAGATAGTATATTTCTCATGCCATCTCCTACTATCCTGCAGGATTTTTGAAGACAGAAAATCATATTTATTTATTTTTCTTTTCCCTGTAGAACTTTGCACATGAACAGAATTCAATATTTGTGTATGTTTGTATATATACATTTATTCTCCCCTCATCTTGTTCCAGAAAGGATGTGTAGTCACTCAACAAATATTTGTTAAAATGCCTAGGAAAATCTATGGCCTTTATGCTTCTACGCTAACTGTCTCCAATTTCCTTACTCTCACCTACAATAATAGACCCTCCTTAATGTTGTTAAATACTTATTCATTCTAATATTTCAAATCAAATTAACCTAAAAGGAGTTTTCATTCCTAATCTTTTCCCTTACTTCTTTCTGAACATCTATACCAGGAATTCTCAACCTCAACACTACTGACATTTTGGACCAGATAATTCTTTGTTGATGGGGAAAGGGACTTTCCTTTGCATTATAGGACACTTAACAACATCTCTGGCTGCTACCCACTAAATGCAATCACATGCTCAGTTGCGACAACCAAAAATGTCTCTAGACATTACCAAATACACCTTGGAGGTGTGCAGGATGTCAGGGAATTGCCTCTGGTTGAAAAGCACAGATCTCAACCAGAACTGTCACACAGAAATAAAATGAAAGGTTCAAATGGAAGCAACATGTGTAATTTTAAATATTTCAGGAGCTACATTAAAAAGATACGAAGCAGATTAGTTTTAATACTTTATTTAACATTTCCAAAATATTATCATTTCAACAGGTAACTGATATAAAAATGATTATTTAAATAATTTACATTATTTTACTAGTCTTTGAAATCCAATGTGCATTTTATGTGTACAGCACATGTCAGTTCAAACTAGTCACATTTCAATTTCTTAATAGCAAAATGTGGCTAGTAGCTATGGGTATGGGTTGGACAGCTCAGATCCAGACAGTTTTTCCTAGGCTGAGAACTCACTTTTCAAGAAAAATAAAGAAACCTCTTTCTTGCCCCCTAATTATTCCTAGCTATAATCAAACTTAGTGAGATTCAGGAGGAGACATAAACCCAGAAATTTCCAATGGGAAGGGTGGTAGGAGATCTGGGATCAAAGGGTACATGTATATTTTTTTTAAAAAGACAAATTAAGAAATAGCTGTAACATAATTCTACTCCACTTGCTCTGCATATTTGATCATTAGGTCATATAGAGATGTCAGGTTTTACTTTCTGTTGACACCCGAAATTCTCACCCCAGTAATAATATACATCTATATACCTACAAAAGGAGTTCTCACAGTGTGCACAAAAACAAAGTAATGTTAAGTATGGACCTCTCTCAAGTTTCCCCTGGGTCACACATCACAGAAGTGGCAGAGAAGTGTATTCCAATCTTCTCATTCTAGCCCCTGCACTCTACAAATGACGAAACTGGAGTCTAAAACAAGACTGAAAACTGGCCTGAGATTTAGAGCTCATCAATGGAATTCTAAGACAGAATCCAAGTTCTCCAAGTCCTGGTACCAAGTTCTCTCACCCACCCCATCCTAGCTGTGCAACTTTCAAAGAGTAACTTCACCTCTTGAACCATTGGTTGTCTCATATCTACAACAGAAACAATGATATCTGCTTCATATGTTGTGAGAATTACCTTAACTGAATTAATATATGTAAAAAATATCAGGCAGTGTTCCTGTCATCCTAAATGTTTGTTGAATCTGAAAAGACTAACACATAATAGAACCAGGAGAAGATAGAAAGCAACGTGGAGATTTATTTTAATCTGTGCTTATCCCTTAGGAGTTCTAAGCCTAATCTATCAAGGCTGATGAAAAATTCAAATCATTATTTAAAGGCTGTAAAGAAAAGATTGTAAGACCCCTCTCAATATATGTTTTCAGTCAAGTCAAACTTTTCAGTCAATGTTTCAAGAACCAACAAAGAACTTAATTATTAGCTTCAAACCACCTGGGCAAAAGGAACCTGCTGGAGGGCACATGTCAATCTTAAAGGAAAAATTCCCTTTACCTAGAACTGGGTTGGAGTCATAGCCTGCTTCCTGCACTGAAACTCACCAGGGGATGAATGAATGACTTCTATTTCCTAATCATAGTTTGCATGGCTTAACGACAGGAATATGTTCTAAGAAATGCATTGTTGTGCAAACATCATAGAGTGTATTTACATAAAACTAGATGGTATGGCCTGCTACACACCTAGGCTCCAAACCCATACAGCCTATTACTGTATAGAATACTGTAAGCAGCCATAACATAACGCTAAGTATTTGTGTATCTACACATAGAAAAAGTATAATACAAATAGAATATAAAAGAAAAAATGGAACACCTGTGTAGGGCACTTACCATGAATGGAGCTTGCAGGACTGGGCCTTAAGCCAGGTGACTCAGTAAGTAAATGATGAGTGAATGTGAAGGCCTAGAACATGACTGTACATTTTTCACACAACTGGCAGAGCAGTAGGTTTGTTTATACCAGCATCACAACAAACACATGAGTAATCCACTGTGCTATGATGCTCTGACAGCTACAACAGCCCTAGACGACAGTAATTTTTCAGCTCTATTATGACCTGTGGGACCACCATTGTTTATACGGTCTGTCATTGACCAAAACCTCATTATGCGGCACATGACTGCATTCCACCTTTACTGGTTTGGGTAATAGGAAGGCCTAATGTGCCAATAAGATTAAAAAAACAATTTTTCCAAATTTGAACTTTCTCAAAAAAAGCACAAATCCATTCACTCCAGCAAATACAGCTTGCCATTACTTTCCATGTGATAACAACATGACCCCTTCAAATATCTGAAAAGCATCATTAAATTATTCCTCAGCCTGATTTCCTTGGAAAGTTTAGGTATTAAGTTTCTGGGTAATGTGGAAAGTTGGAATTTAAAAACACCTCCTACAAGTATTCTGTTGTACTTTTGTCTGATTTGAATTTAGTCCCAGTCTACTGCTGGATAAAATGGAAAAAAATGTGTTTCCTCCATGCAGTTCCATAAAGCTCAGACTTCGCAGAAGATCTTTTATCTGAGGATATCCCTTTGAATTAGACACCCCATGCCTTAGCCCCCCTCAGCAGGGTGTGCATGGAGGAGAGTTCGCTGTTTGGAATTCAGTCCTTCAAGTTAGGGAACAAAGTCTGAATCTGCCTGTCCTTCAGGACACAATGAAACTGCCAGCTGTTTACTTAGACATTTGTCTGAGTAGTATTTTATCAGGCTATTATTAGTTTTAATGTTGTAATTAGATGTGCAAATATACCCTGAGGTATGTTTGGATGGGAACATCATACAAATCAGAATTGACAATGATGAACACAGCTGCATTTCTGCCAATGATTAGGCATTTAAATACGTGCCCATGATGCGTTTGCAGGAAAATGTGATCACATGGAGTGGAGAGGTTAGCAATGATATGAGGCTGCCAAGGGGACATCAAAAATACATAAAAACAAAAGAGAGAGTGAATAAATTAGATTCCACTTGGAAATTGGAAACTAACTTCTCTAACCACCATATCTAAAATAGCCTATCCTCCATTATTATTCCCTAACCTAGCCTTTATATTCTACACATCATTTATCTCATCCTGACAAATTATCTATACACATGCATTTTTAACTTCTTAGTGTTGTACCTCCTTCCCAACAGAGTAAGCTCTAAAAAATGAGGAACAATGCTACACCCTCAGCACTAGGAGCAGCACCCAGTTCCACCAAAGAATAAATTCTAAAAAAAGTATCGCTGAATAAATAAATCAGTTGCAACATGCACTGGAAGGCTGATGTAAATATGACTTCTCTTCATCTAAAATTTACATTAACATTGTTTCATATTTACAGTGGGATGACATCAGGTTCATCACCATTGTTTCATCATTGCAACCAGAGGTTTGGGTTGCATTTCATGATAACTTTTACTTCTATGAGGGTAACCATTCTGAGAACAGATCACAGTTCTTTCTTACTTACCTTAACTACTTCTACATGAGCATAATCATAAATAATAATACAGAATAAGGATGTCTTTTTTTTTTTTTTTAGACAGAATCTCACTCTGTCACCCAGGCTGGAGTGCAATGGTGATCTCCAGGCTGGAGTGCAATGAGATCTCGGCTCACTGCAACCTCTGCCTCCTGAGCTCAAGAGATTCTCCTACCTCAGCCTCCCAAGTAGCTGGGATTACAGGTGCCCACCACTATGCCTGGCCTTTTTTTTTTTTTTTTTTTTTTTTTTTGTATTTTTAGTAGAGACGGGATTTCATCATGTTGGCCAGGCTGGCTTCGAACTCCTGACCTCAAGTGATCCGCCTGCCTCCGCCTCCCAAAGTGCTGGGATTACAGGCGTGAGCCACTGCGCCCAGCCAGAATAAGGATGTCAACACTTTTATACCTTCATAGCCCTCCTTGTTGTGGCTTCACAATTAAGTCTCTTTAATACACTGCTGGCCCCTGAAAGCTTCAAATTACTAAACCTATCCATTCAGGGCTTCTAGGACTCTTTCTATTTATCACATCAAGTACTGAAGACCTGACTTCACAACATCTCCAAGTTGCCTCTCAACCACCTCCTGCCGCTATATTTCTTCCAAATTATAAAAATATGAATTCAAAGATATAAACATACCAAGAAACATTACATATATTTCTTGAAGCATGAACACCCTGTGTGAGTCTCTGACAAGTGTCTAAGTCAGTATGGTTTGGGGAATACGCATGTATATTTAAATACTGCACCAATGATTTCTGAATAAAAATATAATACTCAAATACTAAGGCTATACTAACATAACGTAATCTTCCTTTGGAGATTCAGAAGCCAATTCTTGAAGTGCCTGGAGGGCATTGTTTGAAAATGCTTTCTCAACTAAAGCATTTCAAATTCTACATACATTGCTATAAAAAAAAATACATTATTTAAGCTTTTAGATTTTGAATAAATAGAACTTCATAGCATTTTGACGAAGAGGAGTTATGATATTCATCATACTGAAGCAAAAGCAGACATAAAGAAAATGAGCTGTATTTCAAGCAAAAACAGTTAAATTAGGTATTTATCATTTCTTTATATTAAAAAAGAACTAAATCTAGATCCTAAATCATTAAAAGCATAATTCCATTTGTCATGGGTTATAACCAGAAAAGTTTATTCAATCATTTGTTCTCAAGCAAAATGTTAAGGTTATAAACTTTATTCTGTATTATATTTAGTCTGTCAGTGGGACATTAACCTAGACTACAGTGTGTTTGGTCTAGATTACTTGAAAGTAGACCAGCTTCAACTTAACACAGAATTTTCTTTTAAAAAACTTTTAATCCCAGGGAGGGGGGTGTGATTAATAGGACTAAAACTACTTTAAACTATGCATTATCCTAAACATACTGAAATTGGTGAAAACTACTTATCAACTTCAAATATTCAAGCTGATGACATACATAAGTTATCCATATGATCTACACCGGCTATCTGATGTCTATAGCTGTTGTCTGACTATCCAATACTGAATCAGCTTGTGAAGGACTAACCAATGACTTTTAAAGCTTCCTATGTTGTTACTAAAAGCAGAAGGACTTCCAAGGAGAGTCCACAGAAGGCAGACAGTGGAGAAAAGGAAGAAATTGAGCAGAAACACTGGAAGAAGCCCCAATAAGGACGTGGGCAGGATCCTGACAGTTTTCCAGCCCATCCATTCTTGTGAGCCAGCTCCATTCCCACTGCCACATTCCACAAGGTATCTCTGAATTTTTATAATAAATTCTCTCTTTTAAACTGAATTCCAACTGGTGTTTGTGGCTTGCTATAAAAACCCTCGACTACTAAAAAAGTACACCCCCTCCTCAGAGTTTCACAATATACATTAAAGAAAATCATCTGAGAACTTCCACAGGAGTTTTGAGACTTAATACACCACAGGAGTTTTGAGACTTATTTTTTGTTTGTTTGTTTGTTTGCCTAATGTCTACTAACTGCCTTTCAGTTAGTGCTCAGAGCGCCTTTTAAAAACTAATGATGTTTACATTTGTATAAGCTTAACATGTGCTTTCTCAACTAAAACATTTCCAATTTAACCTCAAAACATGATTGTGAAAGAAAAGATTTGAGGAAGAAATTCCAGAAATTTTATCACTCAGGCATCTGCCCATTCCATCCGAGCAAAGGCAGATTCTGTACAAATCAAAAGGGAATGTTTCCCCTCATAATTAGTTCAATAGCCACAAATACACATTTTATCTTAGATGATCTACAATTGACTTTTAAAAATATGATCAATCAATAACTTAGTGTAGCATGACTCTGTACTCACTGCAGATCAATACTATACACATGCCCTAAAGTACTAGGCAAGTCCTAAATATGTACCATAGCAATAGGACCAAACTCATTCCCAAATCCCTATATGTAATAACAAATAGTCACAAATAATACACACACACACACAGCATTTATTCCCAAAACAATTTTAAAATGAAAAAAAACAGAGGTCCTGAAAATCTAAGTTATAAATAAACATACTGAAAACCAGGAGTGAGACAGATTTATATTTGGGGTCAGGGGGAATATTATATTTTTGACTATTTGGGAATTTCACCAAAGCAAAGCTGGCAAACACACCGTTTGAATTCAATTACTGTTTAAATACCATGCTTATCCTCAGACATCTGAGGAACATGTTTAGGTAAAAGAAAACAGGCCCTGAGTCTTTTTCACATTCCACGTACTATCAGAAATGGGCACACACACACACACAAAAAATCTAAATAGTGACTCTTCCATTAAAAGTATATGAGATGAAAATAAATTTGTTTCAGATAGGATAAAAGGCAGTCAGACTAGCCACACAGTCAGTAGGAATTTTGGTTCTAACACTGGAAATGAATTCTGCATAGCTGGGCTCTCTAACTCTATTTAAACTATACCCAGTATGGGTGCTAGTCAAAAGTCAATTAAGGCCAAAAGCTCCATTTCCAGAAAGAGTACTGCCACATTGGTTCTGTACCATCAGGTGTAATTCAAAAGAGTCTCATAATAATAATGACTGCTTCATACAGACGCCTGTCCAGAACCCCAGCTGCCTGAAACATTATGAGGAGACTTCTTTCTAGATACATGAAAACCTTTAAGCACTAAAGCATCTTACTGATTTTCCAAGGGATCCTTGCATTGCACAGTTCTAGGCCTTCTTGAGTGCTCAAAACCTGATTTGTACTCCTGGCGACTCATTATAAATAACAATTATCATATTGTGTGAAATGGTCTTTGGTAGGAAGAGATGTTTTAAATTTATACTAAATGGACCTCAGTTGTGGCATATTTTAGGTTTGTGTTTGCTTTTATTAAGCTTCTTTTCCACCTAGTCTAGTCAACCAGGTATTACCTCTAACTACTTTCAAGCTGTTCACTCTCCTCTCCCTTTCTAATTGAAAAATCTCTCCTCCAGCCCCACTTTCTAACTGATAGCCTCTACACTGCTCTCATCTTAGAAACCAGTGTTTCAAGTAAGAGCACAAAGGCCTCTATGCCTTTTTCACATACTTTCTGGTTATTAGCTGAGTTTCAGAGAGTTGAGAGATAATTATAGTGCCTGTAGATCCCTCGCACTGCCCACCCCCACCCCCCCAGCAAAGTGTCATGGGTGAGCTCTGGCAGTGTGTGGGCAGGTCCTACTCCAGCAACTTGCTGAAGTAATCCTCCACTCAATAAGAGAAAGTATCTGTCTCAAACTCAGACACAGGTGCATATGTTTTAATTTCTGTTTCTTAGTCTAACAATAACATTTTCAAGTGACCTTTCTGAGCCTTGTCCTAGAATTCTTCCCACAAAGATGTAAATCCCTCATAAAATCAGTGTAGTGGAAAGAAGCCACGAGTTCAGTAAATAAACAACTTGCAGTCACAGAGAGTTCTTTGAGACTCGACTTAGGTGTCCCTTCATGGGACACCTAATTTGTCGTTTACATGTTTAGACAGGGAGGTAAGAAACACGAATCCCAGCCCCACATTTCCTTCCTGTGTGACCTTGAGCGTGTAACAAATCCACTTCATTCCTAAGGTTTCCTCAGCTGGGGAATGGAGATACCCAACTGACAGAGATAATAAAACAATTGAATGAAATTATGTTTGGAAAGAATGTTGCACAGGGCCTGGCAGTCAGAATGTGCTCAATAAAGGTTGTTTACTGTCATGGTTAGCTCTGAGTCAATTTGGCTGGACCACAGTGCCCAGATACTCAGTCAAACACATTTCTGGATGTTTTTATGAAGGTGTTTTTTGGCAGGGGCTCAGATTTGCATTTAAATTGGTGCACTGAGTAAAGCAGATTATCCTCCCTGATGTAGGTGGGCCTCACCCAATCAGTTAAAGGTCTTAATGGAACAAAAACTGACCTCCCCGAAAAGCAAGGGAGAATTCCACCAGCAGACTGCCTTTGGACTCAGATTTCAACTCTTCCCTGAGTGTCCACCCTGCAGGCCTGCCCTATTGGATTTTTGGACTCATCTCCATAATCCACCCTGTAAACTACTTCCTTAAAATCAATCTCTCTCTCTCTCTCTCTCCCTCCTTCTCTCTCTATATATATACACACACATATATACATATATATATGTATATACACACACATATATACGCACAAATATTTATGCGTGTATATACACATATATATTTATGCGTGTATATACACATATATATTTATGTGTGTATATACACATATATATGGAGAGAGAGAAGAGAGAGATGGTTCTGTTTCTCTAGAGAACTCTACTATAGTTACTTTTATTATTATTTATAATCATCATCATTACTACACTATTAAATCCAATGCACTTGACTTCCTCTAATTTCAACTACAAAGGAGACAGAAAGGAAGACATAATTTCCTCAAATTTCCTTTTTTAATCAAAAAAGGAGTGGGTGATCCTCAGCAAAATCAGACATCAGTAAATGCCTCAAAGTAGTTCATCTAGCAGATAAGTATGTCTTGGTGTCACTCTAGACCCATTCCTAAGTATTGTAAATAAATCTGACAACTTTTTTTTGGAGGCGGGAGCTCTTTTTTAGAAGAAATTTTATGAAAGAAAAGCCACAGCAGAAAAAAAAAAACTTGTAATTAGAAATTGTTTCATATGTTTTAATGCTGCATTTGTATAGGCTGTAAGTTCCTTGATGGCATATACAAACCCATAGTAATGTTAACCACATAATTATTCATTTATTGCTGCTATGGTTTGAGAATTTGGGAATGTCTCCCCCAAATTTCATGTGTTAGAGACTTAATCCCCATTGTAACAGTATTAAGAGGTGGAGTCTTTAAGGGGAGATTAGCCCATGAGGGCCTCACTCTCATGAATGAATTAATGCTGTTACAGCAGGACTGAGTTATTGCAGGGGTGGCTTCCTGATAGAAAGGATGCGTTCAGCCCCCTTCCCCCTCCCATCTAGTGCAGTGTCGCCACGTGATGCCTTCTCCCATGAGATGACTCTCACCAGATGCAGCCTCTTCATCTTGAACATCCCAGTCTCCAGAACTGTGAGCCAAATACATCTCTTTTCTTTATAAATTACTCATGTTGGGGATTCTGTTACAGCAACAGAAAACGAACTGAGACAACTGCCTACTGATTTTGTAGGCATATGCTTATGAGACCGGGTTTTGCTCATGAAGCCATCATAAAATGAAACCCGTAGGGCCGTGCGCAGTGGCTCATGCCTGTAATCCCAGCACTATGGGAGGCCGAGGCAGGCGGATCACGAGGTCAGGAGATCGAGACCATCCTGGCTAACACAGTGAAACCCAATCTCTACTAAAAATACAAAAAATTAGCCAGGCGTGGTGATGGGCGCCTGTAGTCCCAGCTACTCAGGAGGCTGAGGCAGGAGAATGGCATGAACCAGGGAGGCGGAGCTTGCAGTGAGCCAAGATCGTGCCACTGCACTCCACACTGGGCAACAGAGCGAGACTCCATCTCAAAAAAAAAAAAAAAAATGAAACCCCTTTTTCTATATAAGGTAATAAAGCAACTTCATACCTTTGAAGTATGAAATTTTCCACAATCACTTTTCATATTTTCTTCAGCAGAAGGTCAAAGGATATCCAAAATCCCTGTAATTTCATTCTATTTCAACTCACAGGATACAAATATCCTTATTTCTCTGCCAGGCATTTTTTTTCTTAACTTGTTCATGTCACATGGCTTATGTGTCCTAAATTTTCAGTCTCTTACCTGGTATTTGAATTTAAATTAGCTCTACATTTTTAATCTTCAGAAACAAAGCTCCATGAGATGGCCAGGTTGCCAGTCATCAAGAGGCCAGGACTGAGGACAATTTAGTGGTGAGAACAATTAGAACAGTACCAGATTACAAGTAGAGACTGAAGGGACAGCTCTGAGGGATGGGTGTGTATCATGACTGTGAGTCATCAAGATAAGAGCAAAGCCAGAGCAGTGGGAGCCAGGATGGAGTTAAGCACAAGGGTTAGACTTTAAGTATGAGTGTCCAGAGGAACAGGAGCATAATACATCTTCCGTGCAACTTGCAACCGAGTAAGCAGAGAGGAGCTTCACATGGGACAAATGGACTTGTCCACATGACAGCACAATTTGGAATGACAAAGGATCCCAGGGTGGTGCCATCTGCCTGCAGCCCTGGCTCTAAATGGCCTGGAGAGTGTGAGTAGATAAGGGCTGGCAGGTGTGTGCTGTTCACTGACAAAGGCCAAGGCTGGCTCTGCAGGTGCGAGGGACTGCAGGCGAGAGTGAGGTCCTCTGGGGAGCCCTTGCAGTTCTATTGCCATCATTGAAATTGATGTAGCACCTACTCTTCCTTTGGTTTTCATCATCCTGAAAGCCATCAATTAAGTATTCATCTTTATTACACAGAATTCTCTTACGGAGCCTGCTGATAGGAGGAATCGCTAAACTCTGGAAAAAGTCCTAAAGTCTGTTATTAGGACTTGTGAAGGATCTGAAAGTCTTCCCGGTTTCATTAAACCTATAACCGTCCAGCTCCCAAATATCATTTTTCTTCTGAGACCGCAAAAGTGATCTACAGCTCTTAACCAAAAGCAAAATATATCAATCAGTCCCTCCTAAAGATACAACCAAAAGTCTTCAGGCATAAAGTCAACGATCTTTTTCCCCATTTTCTCAAAGATCAAGAAAGAAGGCTTAGCCTAGAGCAAAAGAGATAATTAAGAGGCGTTTGACTTCCATCACCCAGCTTTTCTTCTACACCCCCCATTCTCCCAGTTGGGGCATCATCATCTTCTTATTCTCCCAGCCCTTCTCCCAATAACCAAGAATCATGTCGCTCTCTCCCTTATCAGTACTATTTAAGGCCAGAGAAAAACCCCATAATCCACACAAAAAAGTTTATAAACTCACTAACACATTACTATAAGCTACTGCACATTACTAACATGTTACTCAATATATTTATTACTTAGTTATGCTGGGATATTTGCATTTGTACAGAAGATTTGAAACTTGAAGGTTTTTCTTTGTTTTGTTTTGTTTTTTTAAAGGAGAATCTCTAACGTGGAATTTCAAACAGTGAATAGATAAAGAAGCTATTTGGAGGAAATCCAAAGGCATTTCTCAGCTGCTGAATTGAAATAACTTATCTAGGGCCCATTCCACCCATGGGTAAAGCTGACCCTGAGAGAACCTTTTATAATAGAGCCATGAGTTTTAATCTTAAGGTATGTGCCTATTAATTCTGAATATTCAGTTCTAAAAGAACTAGAAAACCACACTAATGCTTAGAGAAAAGCTAATAATGCTTTCAGTTTCTCCCAAGAGCTATTTCCGCCAGCTCATTCCTGGGGCGGATAGAGAGGAGTAGGGGCATTTCTTCCTCCAGTTAAATATCTTTGCAAAAGAAAATCATGTTACATTCACCTAAGGGATTTAATCCCAAGAACTTTTTCCCCTAAATTTAATATGCAAATTGCTCCCATCTTGAGAGAACTAGGATTTGTAGATACTAAAGAAGCAAATCAGAAATTAAGCTGCTTGGATTTACCAGTTATTGATCTGGTATTATTCCCTGGGGAAACTACTCAAACATTTTCTTGCTCACTCTCACCTTCTATAAAAAAATAAAAGTGCTAAAATGTTTTTCTTACAGATTTTTCTAAGTGGCTGTACATTTCCCTTAAAAATCTTTGAAAGAAAAAGCTCCTGTGAAAATCTAGTACAACTGTTGTCATAATCATAATTACTGTAAAATTCCTGTTGATTCCCAGGGAGTATTATGTATAACAATTGCTTTTTATCTCATTCTGCTGCACTCAAGCTGACACCAGCTACTTCTAATTCTCCTCTAGTGACTGTCATAATGTTTCTCTTTTAGAATTTAAACACATTCTAATCCAGAGTCCTGTCATATACTGTTCTACATCAAAAAAATAAAAATAAAAGAATTGTACAAAATCTATGCTCTGGGAACATGTTTTTGAATGCTTTTGCAATGTACTAATCCAGAAGGAGAGACTGAAATGGCCAGCACTGTAGTAATTCTTATCGAGTACTTAACTATGCACAGAATGCTTTATGTATGTTAGTTTATTTATTCCTCACAATAACCCAAAGAAGGTATGATCACTAATCTCCATTTTACGCATTAGCAAACTGAGGCACAGAGGCAGTAATAGATGCACTTAAGTTCACACAGCTAATAAATGGCAGAGCCAAGATTTGAATGGAAGCAGACCATCTCCAGAGTGTATGCGCACAACCCTACTTGAGCTAAGCTGCATAAAATGTAATACAGCACATTGGAGATGGGATTCAAAATCATGTTTAGAAAAAGAAAATCAAGATGTGTTTAAACTGAGAAGAGTAGGTAACTTTATTCTCTGATTTTTTCAATGAAGTAATTAGCAAAATCCCGTTGATTCAGTGTCAGGTAAAGAAATAGGGATAAGGAGAGGGAGGGAGGGAGACACAGAGACAGAGAGAAATTCCACATGAACTTTTGGTGAGTTTTAAGAAAGCAGGAAAATCCTGATCACGCTGCTACTTAGAGCTCAAATAAATTAGCTGGAAATCCTGTATTTATTACTCAAGAAAAGCTGCGCTGTGTTGCTCCTCCAACCCTATAGCATGTCTGTTACAGGAGGCAACTTTCCTGTAAGGGCCATAACAAAGGACATGTCTTTCCATTTAGTTCATGGATGGGAAAGAAAGTCACTTGCATACTGTCTGGGCCTGAGAAAGGCAAATGATACACCAGGAGGAAATACCTGAGTAAGCCAGTGTGAGACTTAATGGGATTATGAGCACACTGAGGAATTAGTCTCAAGTTTCAACTCACAGCTGTAGCTACCTTAAGAAAAAGACTGAACAAAAAGATGCTCGGAGTGGCAGTGGGGCAGTCCAGACCACTCTGGAAGCTGGGCCAGCACACGGTAAACCTCAAACTGACTTAGGTGTTTTGTCCATGATCACCAACACCAGCCAAATGCTGGTGACAGGGCCGGGGCTGTCAACACTTCGACCACATGCCATGAGGGTGATCAGACCCACAACAGTTAAAGAGACTGACTGCACCTGCACTGGCTGGGCCTGAAGAGGCGGATTCCTTAGAAAGGGAAAATTCACCTGAAACACATAGAACACACCTTCACAATTTAGGGGTGCAAAGTTTGATGTCTGAAGCACATCATCAAAATAGTGAGATGAGACTGGCTTTACTAAGCACCTTAAAGAGAAGAGCATCTCACAGAGACTACAGCTGCCGTTTTATTTTCTGATAACACTGGAAAGAAAACAGCCTGAGCCCTCTTCAGTTGACCTCCACTTCCCAACTGAGTTCAGCCTCAAAGTCAAAGCCAATAATTCTTCACCTTCTGCCCCTATGGAGCGGGCAGAAGCCTGGGTCATCTGAAGCAAAGGGCAGCAGCTGCTAGAGGCAGGAGGAGCCCTCCTCTCTGCCTGCCACGTGACCTTAAGACACTCCAAAGATCTCCATGATCAAATCTCATGTGAAAAAAAAAGGATTCTGATAGTACCTAATTCACAGCGATTCCCTTCCATACAAGATTCCTGACATTGCTTCAGTTCTCTAGTTGGGCTTTTTGCTCTACTAGTAACTCTGACATGACTGAATTTCATGTTAATTTGAATAATTTTGAGCCCTGGATTTTAAATCTTATAGTATATTTACATAGAACATAATAATAATCTCTGATATAATCAAAACAAAACTTTCTGACCTATGTTCAACATTTTAAGCTGTTACTGAAATCTTTTCTAATTTAAAATTAAATTTAAAATATCTTTATTTTTACTTCAAACCAATTTTCAAGCACAAAATATAAAAACAATCCCTAAACTTACAAGAATCTATCTAAAACATTTCAAAACACAAGCCAATTACACAAAATAAATTTACACGTAAGTATGGAACATAATTAAAGTTGACTTAGAATCACAGTAGTGGAATCCTTCGCTCTAGAAAACAGTGCTTCAATGGAAATTTAAATTTCCTCCTCCTACTTTAAAAGAGGAAAAGGGAAAAAAGCACTATTATCCTACATAGCCATTTTTAGAACTTGAATTATATACTACTGTACTCTTTATGGCATGTAAAATAAGTCGAAAGGATTTCTAGGCTATTAAATTTGCATTTACCTAATCAAACTGACATTGTGTTGGACTTTTTGATCTGTTGAGTGTAAGTTTTTATCTGTTCAATACACAATTACCATTTACTAAAGAAGTGTTTTAATGAAAGCAGCGTCTTAACAGTTTTAAACATATCAGTAAAACCAAAGATGTTTTAGAAGCTCAATAAAATAACAAATTCTGGTAGTTTTAATTACATTAAATTGTCATGGTTGCTTGGATATAAGTTCCAATTTTCCTATTTAAAGAGAATGTTGCAAACATATAATAAATAATGACAATTAAGTTTAATGTTCACTTTACCAACTTAAAAAACACATTCTTATTATAGAAAATTTGGGACACAGCAAAAAAAAAAAAATGTTTTTTAAAAAATTTATCCACAATCCAATTGCAAGATAACTTAATATTTTCATGTATTCCCTTTCAAGCTTTTTTCTATTTCACACAGTTGAGGTCAATATATATACAATTTAACATTCTACTTCTTATACCCAAAATTTAAAGTCAGCTTTTCCCATGTTACGCAAGTCTTCTTTTAAAAAATCATTTGGGGAAGAAATTTTGTCTATTTTGTTCACTACTGTCTCCTCAGCATCCAAACAATGCCTCCACAGTTTAGGCACTCAATTAATATTTGTTGAATAATTAATAAATTCTGTAATTGATTACTGATTGCCATTACCCCATTACCGAAGCACTGCACATTTAGGTTGCTTTCAATTTTTCACAGTTATGGGCAATGCCATATTATATCTTTGTGGAAAAGCTTTTTCAGTATTTATGATTATTTACTTGGGATCAAGTTCCAGAAGTTGAATTACTGAGTCATGGTTTGTATAAACCATTTTAAGACATCCTATACCTATCATCAAATTGCTTCCTCCAAAGCACTACCTGTTTCAGCACACCTTGTGAAAGCACTGGACAGTCTCTTTTTTTACAAAGCTTTTCTAATCACATAAGTAAAAAACAGTTATCTCATACGGCTTTATTTGTAAGTCTTTAATTGCTAATATTATTTCCCAAATATGTATTAGACACTTATATTTGTGGTTCTTAGTCACCTGGTCATATCATTTATCAATTTATTTATTCACTCTGTATTCCCTGGACCCACAGAATACACTGTTCTATTCCCTGCATGCGCTTCCTCTAGTCTCATTTGGGGGGGGAAAAAGTTATTCTTGTTAACTCTTTCATATAGATTTCAAAATACTGTCATGTTTACATACACTCAGATCACACACACACACACACACACACACACACACGTGAAAAGATTTTAAAAATATTGTTGCTTATAATAACATATACATTGTAGAAACATTAGGAAGTACAGATTAGGAAGAAAGAAAAGTCAGCCAAACTCTCAAAAGTCACAGATATGCATCATTCACACTTTAGTACACATCTTTGCAAATTTGCTCTATGCATATGCCTTTTTAAAAAATTTTATATATGTAAATATATACATGTAAAATATATATATATATACACACACACACTCTCTCTTTTTTTTTTTTAGAGATGAAATACTGCTCTGCCATGAAGGCTAGAGTGCAGTTGCTCAATCATGGCTCACTGCATCCTCGGCCTCCTAGACTTAAGCAATCCTTCCACCTCAGCTCCTGAATAGCTGGGACTAAAGGCACTGATACGGTTTGGCTGTGTCCCCACCCAAATTTCATCCTGACTTGTAACTCCCACAATTCCCATGTGTCATGGGAGAACTTCAGAGGGAGGTAATTGAATCACGGGGGTGGGTCTTTCCTGTGCTGTTCTCGTGACAGTGAATAAATCTCATGATACCTAACAGTCTTTAAAATGAAAGTTTCCCCACACAAGTTCTCTCTTTGCCTGCCACCATCCATGTAAGACGTGACTGGTTCCTCCTTGCCTTCCACCATGATTGTGAGGCCTCCCCAGCCATGTGGAACTGTAAGTCTATTAAACCTTTTTTTCTTCTTAGTCTTGGGTATGTCTTTATCAGCAGCATGAAATAGACTAATACAGGCATGTACCCTTACACCTAGCTAACTTTTTTTCATTTTTTGTGAAGACAGGGTCTCGCTATGTTGCCCAGGCTGGTCTCAACTCCTGGCCTCAAGCAATCCTCCCACCTCAGCCTTATACAGTGCTGGGTTTACAGACATGAGCCATTGCACTTAGAACCATATACCATTCTTAGAACATATGTGGGGTCATATATGCATACTGTTTTGTAATTGTTTTTACTTAATTCTGTTTCATAAACAATTTCCCATGTCATCAAATATCCTTCATGATATTTTTCATGCTCAGAGAATACCATAGGAGGTAAAACCATAGAGTTTGAAGACAGGTCTAAGCCCAAATCTTGCCTCCAACATCTTAACTATAAGACTTAGCTTATTTTGGCACATATACACCATGGAATACTATGCAGCCATAAAAAAGAATGAGTTCATATCCTTTGCAGGGCCATGGATGAAGATGGAAGCCATCATCTCTGCAAACTAACACAGGAACAGAAAATCAAACACTGCATGTTCTCACTCACAAGTGGGAGTTGAACAATGAGAACACATGGACACAGGGAGGGGAACATCACATACCAGGGCCTGTTGGGGGTTGGGGGGCAAGGGGAAGGAAAGCATTAGGACAAATACCTTATGCAAATGGGGCTTAAAACCTAGATGATGGGTTGATAGATGCAGCAAACCACCATGGCACATGCATTCCTATGTAACAAACCTGCATGTTCTGCACATGTATCCCAGAACTTAAAGTACAATTAAAAAAAAAAAAAAAAAAAAGACTTAGCTTCTTTAAGCCCTTTGCTCATTGATAAAATGAGGATAAAAATACCTATTTGAGATGAATTGTTGCTTAAACTAAGTGAAATAACATAATTTATAAAACAACAGTATGGTGAAAATGGATGCTTAGTGTTTGTCAAATTAATAAATAATTGGTTTTAAAAAAGTTGTTTTGTTTTAATTGGCATTTCTTTGCTTTTTTGTGCATTTGAATTTCTTTTTTTCTTTTTTTTCTTTTTTTTTTTTTTTTTTTTTGTTGTTGTTATTGGTGGTGGTGGTGACTTGTCCTATGTCAAATGTTTACACTTTTTTCCTGAGGTGATTTTTTCATTGCTTTGAATTCATATATGTATTCATTCATTCATCAATGATTTACTAAAAGCTACTATGTGCTTATTTTATTATGATATTACACTTTTGTCTTTCATGTTACAAATGTTCTTCCAAGCTTACTATTTGCCTTTTAATTTTGTTTATGGTAGGTTTTGATGTATAGAAATATTAAATTTTCATGTAACTTACAACTTATCCTATTTTCTATTTTTTATAACATGCTCAGAAATTCCTTCTTTACCCTAAGGGGATACTTTATTATTTGGAGTGGAAAGAGAATAAAGCCCTCTTAGGCCTGAAATGAAAAAAAACAAAATAATTGGGTTGATATAGGACCAGCTTTATAAAAGGTTCATTTTATACTGTAATTCATTGTTTAAGGGCAGGCCTACCATATTCATATTTGTGTTTCCAGCAACTAGAACAGCATATGACATGTAGTAGGGCCTCAATAAATGCTGAATTTGCTCAACTGGAGAAAAAAGAGTGGAGTTGAGAGGAAAGGTTTTAATTAGAATAACACTACAGAACAGCAGAGAAAACATCAAGGAAGTTCAAAATCAAACATTCTAAAGCACTGATGTTCTTCTGTTGTTGAGGGAATTATACCTGCTCTTAAGATTTCTTTCAAGTCCCAAATATCACTACTACTCTATTTGGCAGCATTTCTCCATGAGTGTTCCGAACTACATCACCCTGCATGATGCTCCAATAGCAAAGGTGTCCTATAATCAAATAAATGCTGCAACCTCTGCCCACTGCTTTGCCCCTTTTCCTCAACTCACCCACAATCCAGAGGCACAATGAACTTTCATATAAACACACACTGAGGAATTCTGCAGGTACCAGTTTTCACGGAAGCTAAGGTCAGAGTTTGTCTGGCATGTCCAGAAACGTAAGAGGAAACTAGGGGAATGTCAGGACCTAGTGAAAAGCTAAAATCAGTATCCTGAGACCTAGGCAGATACTGGACAAAGCATGCACTTGGGACATAGTAAAAGAACAATGGGGGAGAGACAGACCAGCAGAAGACATTCAAAGATTTTGGCAAGACTTAGCCTATCTGATATTGTGGGCAAGAAGTAAATGTCAGCATCCTGAAAAATCATGTACCAGACACCAGGAACATAGGCAGAGCCTGAACATGAAACAGAGGGACTTGGCAGCAACATCAGTCCCAACCACCAAGATTGGGGCTGGACTATAACCTGTGGGATGTCCATGGATGCTAATAACTTGCTTCCTAGATAGGCTACTTGTTCAACATGCATCTACCAGAAGCAGGGCCAATGCACTTTGCAGAGGGATTTTTTTTTTTATGTCCACTATGGTAGAAGTAGTTTTACATGAAGACTTGAATTAACTAGCACCATGTTCCTGATTTTTTCAGCAATGTGTAGCACCCATGTAGATTGATACTCTGCCAACAGATTCTGTAATCCTACTGTGACTGAGACTGAATATCAAATGGAAGGAACCATCAGCAGAGACCTCAGTAACAAAGCAAGTTCCCCAGGAAGGGGTTCCCTCTACGCTTTGTGTTTAAATATTCAGCTGAACTGGGCTAGACAATAATACAGCAGGGTCAAAGAGGAAAAGCTAGTCATGAGTGGAGTGGAAGCCAGAGAGCTCCTAATGGCTGTAAATAACGCAAGGTTCCAGCAGCAGAGGAGATCTGAGCTGGTAAAACACATCCCCTCAGATCCCAGGTTAGGTTTGCCACAACCTCAGATCAGAAAGAAGCTTTGCTGTTTTTTGTTTTGTTTTGTTTTTATTCATCAGCTATTAGTTGAACTGTTGAAACAAAATCCAAATCATCACATCTTTGCAGGTTCTCTATACTGAAAGAAAACAGTTTAGTTAGTATCTCTATTGTCTTGGTTTAACATATATTGAAAGCCTCACATTGCACAAAGCTATTCATCAAATGACGTCACTGACAGGAAGAGAACTGGAAAATTGTGACCTAAGAGTCTGATGTCAGGCTGAATCACATATCGGCAACAAAACAAATAGAGGCATATTCTTTAAAATCAATCCTTCTATCCAGGTACATATTATTCTATGACATGTTTGGAGGCCTTAAGTCTGACACAGCTTAGCCTAGATAAATTTCTGGGTTATATTCATAATCATTTTTTCAAATATTTTTAACAAGAAGTTATTGTGTTACCAAATATTTGTTTTAGCATGAGAAACCAGCAAACGTCCCCCCCTCCCCAACCATCTTCATGAGACACAGGGATCCCCAAACATCCTGGAACTCACCTTGTAAAATGACCCTCAGGTAACTGCATCATCCGTAATAACATGAAAACCTGGACATTGTTTTGTATAGGATCTTGTAATTACTACATTATTGTCTAAATTTTACTATTCTATATTTAGCTATCATTACTGGTGGCCCACTCTTGACAGGTATTTTTACAGATAGTCTTAAAATCTTTACAACAGGCCGGGCGAAGTGACTCACGCCTGTAATCCCAGCACCTTGGGAGGCAAAGGCAGACAGATCACAAGGTCAGGAGATTGAGACCATCCTGGCTAACACAGCGAAACCCCATCTCTACTACAAATACAAAACAATTAGCCAGGCATGGTGGTGGGTGCCTGGAGTCCCAGTTACTCAGGAGGCTAAGGCAAGAGAATGGCATGAACCCAGGGGACAGAGCGAGAGATCATGCCACTGCACTCCAGCCTGGGCGAGAGAGCGAGACTCTATCAAAAAAAAAAAAAAAAAAAAAAAAAGAAGGAAGGAAGGAAGGAAACAGAAAAGAAAAGAATCTTTACAACAACGCTGAAGAGTAGGTATTACTATGGTTATTTTACAAAGGAAGAACTTGAGAAGTCAAATAGAATGTTCAAATCTACAGAACCACTTAGTGTAGGAGTTGAGACTTAGAATCCAACTCAGATTCTTAAAGCCCAAATCTCTATCCTAAAATCAAGTTTCCTAGATTGTTTTCCCATAACAGAAGGAAAAAATTATAACAGTGAATATTCATTCTTCATCCACTGCATATATCCCAGATCTAACTGACTAGTTCCATGATGAGGAATCCATGAGGGGCCTTTGATTCATTCAGGAGTCTCCCTCAGGTTAAATAGTCTGCAGGAGGAAGGGTAGATCACTCAGTCAACAAGTATTGAATGAATGCCTGAGGAATGCTGTGCCAGGCATTTTTAAAAATATAGTAGAGTCATAAAATTGTTATTCTGATATTCCAAAGCTGGGGGATAAGGAGAGAAACCAAGCAGATACCTTGGGAATATAGAAGTATAGAATATTTCTTTCCTACCTTATTTTTTAAAATGTGAACTCATTTTATCCCATTTATTCATTAACTTAACAAATATTAAACATCTACACCATGTCTTGCCCCATAGCAGGCAATGTGGACACAAATAAGATTATGACACAATTGCTAACACAAAAATCGTATGTCAGAATAAATATTGAGACAAAGATTTTCACTGCAAAACATTCCTCTACTGTTTTTCCACTTTAAAACATCATGTGTATCCTCGGGCCGGGTGTGGTAGCTCATGCCTGTAATCCCAGCACTTTGGGAGGCCGATGTGGGTGTATCACCTGAGGTCAGTAGCTGAAGACCAACATGGCAAAACCCCATCTCTACTAACAAAAAAAATACAAAAAACTACCCAGGTGTGGTGGTGTGCACCTGTAATCCCAGCTACTCAGGAGTCTGAGGCAGGAGAATCGCTTGAACCTGGGAAGCAGAGGCTGCAGTAAGCCGAGATCGTGCCACTGCACTCCAGCCTAGGAGACAGACAGAGACTCCATCTCAAAAAGATAAATTAAAAAAATTAAAATTAAAAAAATTTTAAAAATCATGTGTATCCTCAACAGAGGTATATTTTAGCAGAAATAATTTGAAAATTTAGACATTAAAAGATAGTCTTCAAGGACCACTCTATTGATTGCCAGTGGTGAAAGAGAAATTCACTGCTTACCAGCCAGCTACCTATTTGTGGCAGGAGAGGAGATAAAGTTTATTTAGGTCCCCAATTCTTCATCCACAATGGGAAGACCAGGCAAGATATGGAATATAAATTGTTCCTGATTCTTCTTCCTCTGAAATCAAGATGCTTAAAGCTCAAACGTAAACCTTAAAAGCAATGGAAATCTTAAAAGTGAACACAACTATATCATCATCTGCAAATCATTTCTCTCACCCTCTTAGTAACACAACCTAAGAGACTTAATTTATTTAACAGATATTTACTAAGCACCTACTACGAGCCAAGCACTCTTCTGTGTGTTGGGGATACAGCAGTAACAAAACAGATAAAAATTCCTGCCTTCAAATGGCTTCCATTAACAATAAACAGCAGGCATATACAGTATACAAATAAATGAGTAAATAGTTTGTCAGGTGCTGCTAAAAAAAAAAAAAAACACTAGAGCTGGGGGCCAGGCGCAGTGGCTCACACCTGTAATTCCAGCACTTTAGGAGGCCGAAGTGGGCAGATTGAGGCCAGCAGTTCAAGACCAGCCTGACCAACATGGCAAAACCCCGTTTGTACTAAAAATATAAAAATTAGCCATGGTGGCACACACCTGCACCTGTAATCCCAGGTACTCAGGAGGCTGAGACAGGACAATTGCTTGAACCCAGGAGGCAGAGGTTGCAGTGAGCCAAGATCACACCACCATACTCCAGACTGGGTGACAGAGCAAGACTTCGTATAAAAAAAAAAAAAAGTCAAACCCTGTAGTACTCCAATATGTAGAAATCAGGGGCATGAGGGAAAAAACACCAACAGAGACCAAGAGGGAGTGGCCAGTAAGAAGGAGGAAAAGCGGGATAGTATGATAGACCAGAGGCCAACTGAATAAAGTACTGACAGTAGGAGACTAATTATCTCAAATGCTGCCTACTAGTCAAGTAATACGTGATTGGAAATTGGCTATTAGGTTTACCAATGTAGAGGTCATTGGTTCTCTTCATAGGAAACAGAACAGGGCACAAAAACCTGATTGGAGTAGGTTCAAGAGAGAATAAGAACTACTATGGAGTTAATACAGGCAAATCTCTCATGGAATTTTGCTATTAAGGGAAGCAGAAAACTGAAGCAGTAACTAGGAAAATTGTGGATAAAGAGACCCCTGTTTTTTAAAGTAGGTGAAATAACTTCATGTTTGTATGCTGGAAATAATCCAGTAGAGAAGGAGACCCTGGTCATGCTGAAGAGAGGGGAAAATATGCTGGAGCTGCTCCTGGAGTGGGCCGGAGGGAATGGGATGTGGTGTACAAGTGGAGGGTTAACCTTGGGTAAGGGTACACCATTCGGCTTCACAGCAGTGAAGACAGACTATATGGCCACAGGTGAAGCAGAAGTTGTCTTCTAATTTCTTCTACTTTCTAAATGACATAAGAACAGGATGCTTGAAAATGACACAAGACAGGGTTGTAGTTATTGGTAATGGCAAAGTCTAGGGCAGCAGCTCTCAGACATTTGGGTCTCAGGACTGCTTTACATTGTTAAAAGTTACTGAGGATGCCCAAAAGTTTTTGGTCATGCCTCTCAATATTTACCATATTAGAAATTAAAACAGAAAAGTTTAAAATGCAAGAATATACAAGAACAAATTCCTTTAGTGGCCTCTGAAAAACTAGTGTGCACTCATAACAGAATAAAAGTCCAAAAGGCAAATAATGTTTTTATATGATTAGGAGAATAGTTTTGGTCTCATAGACCTTCTGAAAGTATTTAGAGACCCCCAGAAGCCACTGGACCACACTTAGAGGACAGTTGGTCTAGCGTGTGTCTACAGGAGTGAGGACCCCAGGTACAGCCAGATATAACAACTGAATGACAGGACAACACAGAACTGAGAAACCAAGAAATTGGGAGGAAAATTCATATGAATATTGAAATCACCAAGAACGATCTCTCTAATGGGGAGCTAAGTTTCAATTACGGCAAGAAGGTGAAGGGGAAGTTAATGGAAGAGGCTGAGGATATAAGGGATTTTGCTGATAATAGACAATGAGTTCTTGACAGTATAGTAGAAGAGGGGGATAAGGGATCCAAAAAGGAGCCATACCATGTCTATTCCAGTTACTCTTGCTGTGTAACAAATTATCCCAAAACATAGCTTCCTTTTAAGAATGATTTCATTTTGCATATAAATTCCATGGTCATGAATTCAGACAGGACACAGTGAACATATCTAGCATCTATTGCATGATGTCTGGGGCCTTAGCTATGAAGACTCAAAGCTTGGGGTGGTTCAACAACCAGGGCTTAAAATCATCTGAAGGCTCATTTAACCACTTGCCTGGTGCCTGGGCTAGGAAAACTGGAAGACCAGGACTGTCAACCAGAGCACCCACACATGTCCTCTCCATGTGAACTGGCTTCCTCACAGCACTGCGGCTTCAGTGTAGTTGGAAGTATCAGAGCCGCATGGTAGCTCAGGATTCCAGGAACAAGTGTTCCAGCTAGCAAGGGGGAAGCTGCTTTGACTTTTGCATACCAGCCTCAGAAGTCATACAGTGTCACCTCCAGCATTTTCTACCTGTTAATCAGCCACAAGCCTGCCCAGTTCAAATGAAGGAGACATAGACACTCAAGGGGAAAACTCTCCCCAAAATTTTGAAAGCCATATTTTAAAACCAGCCCATCAACATCCGTTCAAAAGGATCAATTTCTAAACAATGAGAGATGAAATTTATAAGAGCATTACATACACTACTGAATAATCTGCCTGCTATGGACTGAATGGTTTGTTCTGTTTTCTTTGTTTGTTTGTTTGCTTGTTTGAGATGAAGTCTCACACTGTCACCAAGGCTGGAATGTAATGGCATGTTCTCGGCTCACTGCAACCTCCACCTCCCTGGTTCAGGCGATTCTCCTGCCTTAATCTCCTGAATAGCTGGGATTACAGGTGCCCACCATCATGCCTGGCAAATTGTTTGTACGTTTAGTAGAGATGGGGTTTCACCATGTTGGCCAGGCTGGTTTCGAACTCCTGACCTCAAGTGATATGCCCGCCTCGGCCTCCCAAAGTGCTGGAATTACAGGCGTGAGCCACTGTGCCTGGCTGGACTGAATGTTTATGTGGCCCCCAAATTCATACATTGAATCCCTAACCACCTGTGTGGTTGCATTTGAAGATTAAACGTCTCTAAGGAAGTAATGAAGGCTAAATGAAGTCATAAGGCTGCGCCCTGATCTGATAGGATTAGTGTCCTTAGAAGAAGAGACACCAGAGGGCTTTCACTCCCCTCCCCACTCTCTCTGCACTACACCTACCAAGAAAAGGCCGTGTGAGCACACAGCAGGAAGATGGTCATCTGCAACCCAAAGGTAAAGCCCTCTAGGAAGCTGGCCCCTTGATAATGAATTTCTAGCCTCCAAGAATGTAAAAAAAAAAAAAAAAAAAAAAAAAAAAAAAAACTTCTGTTGTTTAAGCATATAGTATTTTACTGTGGAAACCTGGGAAGACTAGTACACAGTCCTTCGTTATTTTCTCAGTATGATCATTAGGGTCTGGGAAGGTAGGGGTCTGAGTAAATGCATTTACTGAGTATAGAGCCAATGCTACTCTCATCATTTTATATGACTGTGAGCAATAACAACAACAAAAAAAAACAGGGCTACCCTTTGGTGGCAGGTATCTTATATGTATATCAGCATTCAGGCTCACTAACAAAGCCAGATGAGGTGCTTTCGCAGCAGATGCAGCACTACAGGTGTCTGATTCTAGCCTGGCAAATTTTCATTCTCATAACTAAAATTATAGGGAGAAAATGTGAAATGGTAACAAAGAAACTAAATTTATATTGCCTTGTTCAAGGTTTTCGTTTAATGAAAATGTGCTCTGCACATACTAGAAAATTATACATGTAAAAAGAAACACTTGATTTCATCTGTAAAATGTAATTCTAAAAGGCACTTTCTTTTTAGTTAACAATCCTGACACGAAGAGGACAATGTGAAAATCCTTATGACTATCTATAACTATCTAAGTTTGATTTCATGAGGATATTAGCGTATTCCCCTCAGTGGTTTGCAACGGAATTTGTGAGTAACAGTAATAGTAGATATAAATATTAGACATCATAAGATATGAAGGAAGGAAAAAACTCACAGATTATATAACCAGAATAAACAAATAAATACCTATCACCTTCCTATGTTATTTTCTACTGTTTTATCATCATTGCATTTTTAATGTACCAACAGGTGAAAACTACAATCAGTACCTTTCTCAAATGATGAACTGTGCCTTAAAAAGACATAAATCCTAGTCATTTGTGATGTCAAACTGTATATCAGATTTTCAATTGTCTATATTCAGAAAATAAATGAAAGTGAAAAAGAAACACTGCAACAGTAAAAGGAAGAGAATTATTAATTCTAACATAAATTCACACAAGAAGTCTTGAGTATATGTAGTGATCTATTCTAAACATTTTTATTCAAAATACAGAGTACACTTTATCAATACATCAACACCTAACAGTAAATTCACACTGCAATTACACTACTGACTATGAGAAGAAATATGTCGGTTCTTGTGTTCATACGTTTGCCAATGAAATACAAAGGGCAGATTTCTAGTAAAACTATTAAGTGAGAAAAGTTTATATGCAAGGAAGGCTAGTAGAAGGTGCTGTTCAAAACTACTTGCCAGCCTCAAGCGATGTCATCTCTAAGCTGTTTGACCATTTCTATTTCTTTCTTTGCTGATGTTCAAATCATATGGAGAAGAGTCCACCTGGCAAAGGAACAGGATTCTTCTGCTTTATCATACACTCATCCTCCTTATCCCTGCTCCTTACAGTTTTAAGTTTTCAAGAAACTTAAACCACTTCAGATATGGAACAGCAGAGAAAGAGAAAAAAGGGAAGGAGGAGCAAAAGATCAGATGTAAGTGTCTGATACTCTTCAAGGATTCAAAACTCCTTGATGAGTACAAAAGGAAAGAAAAACTAACATCTGTGTATCTTTGAGGGATTTAGAGAACACTGTGGCCAATGACCCTTATCACCTAGCATGAAGGTCCCCTATGTGGCACATGCCACAGTCAACATGGTATTGGACCATAGAGTGGTAATATCTGCAGAAGGTGACTAAGACAGGTGGGGTTGAGCACACCTCCCAAGATCCCACAAACTCCATCATGATTCAGAGAAAACAGTTAAGTACTCTCTGGCTACCAGGACAGATACAGAAATACTGATAGGACAAGTACCTAGAAAAGGCCTGGGTAGAAGATCGCAAACCACAAGGATCTCACAACTAGACACAATGGCGAGGTTCAGGAAGTCCAAATGAGCCGCCAAGATGACATTCAAAAGATCAAATAGGAGCAGTCTCATTTCAGTGGATACCAGGGCACAACACCCAGTCACCAAATGTGCCAAGTCCAGAGCAGTAGACACAGTGAGGGTCACACAATGAATGAAATGCCCTTCACCAAGGGCAATGAGGATACTAACCTTTCCCCTTCACTCACATGTCATCTTGGGAACAAAGGAAGGGAAAACCCTTGAGAAATTAGAGAACCCAAAATGAGTTTTTAAACTAGAGACTAAGGTGTTAATTGACAAGATCAAATGTTTTCCTTTTCAGTGGGAAGGGAAACTTGAAGGCAAGGTAAAAGCAGTTATGGGAAACATTGTTTCATTTGTATATCTTAAAAGTAGTGTGTAAATTTGTAGACACACATACACACATACCCACCCTTCTGAACCATTATGTACAACCTCAGTTACATAAGTATACTCTAAACCAGTACTATTCGAAATGTGCTCTATGGACCATGCCAGTCAAGAAACTGTTTATTACCTGCCCAAGGTTACATAAGTACTGAAAATGAGGGTGGGTGTTTACAAACACTATAGCAATTTGACATTGCCATATCCAAGTCTGTGACTAGCGAGTTCATCTCATTGAAGAGGATAAGAACAGGAGCAGTCAAACTTAGGTAGTGAGTTTCACCAAGTGCATGGTGCTATGGGACCCCGTATCTGCCTGTGACAGGAAAAAAACAGCCCTTCATTACAAAGAGTATAAGAAGAACAAATGCAGATCTGCATGTAGCCTAATACCACCACCACTTTCAGTGCTAATACTGGGTTTTGTATTTAGGATCACAATGGTTTGTAATAAACCAATGAGAATAGAAGACTTCACATGTAAATGATGTGTTCATGCCTAGGAAAGACAAAGTGATATCAGACTGTTAAACTAAGATTCCATCAGAGTTTGACTAGAAAAAAGTGATGTTATTACTTTCCACAGCAGCAAGTACCATATTCACACTGCAAGAGAGAATTTAGTCTCAGGCAAATAACATCAAGTCATATGAAATCAATGTTGTTGATTTGCATATAACTGATTTTGGGGGGTAGCTTTGTTTATTTTTCTTCTGTAAAATCTGTTTTGGCTTTATAGTTGTATGAGAGCTATAAGCATCAGGAGTTTACATGTAGTTATATGTTAGTACATATTTCAGTAGTATAATAAAAACAAATGACGTTAGCCAGGCGTAGTGGCTCACATCTGTAATCTTAGCACTTTGGGAAGCCAAGGTAGGCAGATCACCTGAGGTCAGGAGTTCAAGACCAGCCTGGCCAACATGGTGAAACCCCGTCTCTACTACAAATACAAAAAAGTTAGTCAGGTGTGATGGTACAAAGCTGTAATCCCAGCTACACAGGAGGCTGAGGCAGGAGAACTTCTTGAACCCAGGAGGTGGAGGTTGCAGTGAGCTAGGAATCTCACCATTGCACTCCAGCCTGGGCAACAAGAACGAAACTCCGTCTCAAAAAAAAAATGATGTTGGCAGTGGAGATCTGCAAGATATTTTTCTCCCTTCAAAAGGTTCCAAACATCATTTTAATTGAGAATAATGATCTTTTGGAATCTGGGTTGTCAGAAGCCTGGACTGAAAGAAGCAGATAAGTAACACCAGGGAGTGGCAGAGCCCACTCGGTATTTGAGCTGGACTTTTCCAGCTGCAGCCAGAAATGAGGCTGCCTTGGGTAACTGCAACATTGCATGCATTGTAACTTTGTTGCATCACTTGAGTTATTTTGTTATAAATGGGAGTCCAAAGGGGAACCTCATGTTTGAACTTCATTTTGGAAGACTAGGGATTGAAATTTTTTAATAAAAATTTCTAATTTATGAAACAGGAGTTACCCAAATAATGCCCCCATCCAGAGATGGCCTGCTAATAGACAAATGTACCTGAAGACCCTCTGTCTTTCACCAACTTCTAACCTTTGTGATATAATAACTATAATAACGTTACATTAATAGCTTTTACCTCCAAGTATAACCCCGGAAGGTCAGTATGCCAAGAATCATCCTTACTTTAGAGATGAGAAAGTCAAAGTCAAGATGGTCGGTCTATACCTAGGCCAAATAGCCAGAGGAAATGGCTGAGAGTACTTAAAAAAACTCCAGCTTTCTGATTTTGAGTATAGTATAAGAAGTATATTAAAACTTTATTCACAGAGTACTTAGTTGTTTTCAGAAAATAATAAATTTAAAAACCTACCCAATTGCATTACCAGGGAAGATAAATCTAAAAAATAAATGCAGTACAACCATTCCCTCTCTTTCAGCTTAAAAACTCAGGTAAAATTCTAAATTAGTTTTAGGAGATAAATGTACAGGATAATTATTTTTCCTTTAGGAGTAGGTAATATAAATTGTATATAAATAAAAGAAGAAAGCTATTGCACAATAAGCTATCATCATGGCACAGTCTGGTAGTCCATCACTTCGGTGGTTCTTTATTTTTATATTATTCTACCACATTATGTTTACTTTCTCCCCTAAATTGATGGGGGGAGTGAGGCAATAAAAAAGGCAATATGTGATAGAAAAAAATACCAGGCTCTGTATCAAGATACTGGGTCTCAAGATACAATTCTGATTCTAACCAGTACCTGAACCAGAGATCTACACTCTTCATATTTCCTACATTTACCTGGTCACCAAGTCCATCTCCTGAGTATCTCTGCATGGCCTGAAACAGGGCAGTAGCCTCCCACCTGCTTCCCTCCCTTACAAGTCCTTCCCTTTTCAGATGTTTCCTCTATGCTGCCAAGATGAGCTTTCTAAAACAAAAATCTGATCCCGACACTCCTCTGTTGGAAGCCTATCAATTCTTTATCGCCTGCCAGATACAATCAAACTCTTTAATCTGGCATATGAAGCCCTTTCCAATCTGGCCCTTTCTAGTCTAATGCTCCCATCCAGCTCCATTCCTCGTCCCATGGGGGAAATGAATATTCATATTCTATGCTCATAAGTATGTTCATACTCTACACTCCATCCCCTTTAAGAAACCAGTCATGGTTCCCAGAATGTCTCATTTCACAATGCTTTGGAACACACCATGCTCCTTGCCTGAAATACCTTTCCTTCTATCCCCTCCCAACTCTCTAATCTCCTCCCCTTCCTTCAAGTCTTTTAACACTTTCTCTATGCCACCTCCTCTGACAGATGTCTTCAGAAACTTCTTTCTTCCCACCCACCCCAGCACAATCAACCCCTCTTCTCTGTTTCCTCTGCATTAATCTGTACAAGAGTAGAGAAGCTGTCCTGGAGTTATCTGTCATAGCCCATGACTCTATAACTATACTTAACAATCTCCTTTAAAATGGAAACCATTATTTTCTCATCCCATCATGGCACTTTGGCAGTTGGTACTCAATACTAACATTTGCTAGGTGTATGAAGTGTGGTCTTGGGTACATTTCTCTCTCTACACTAGATGCTTTGTTTTCATGAGAGCTGGGCTAGAATACATCAAAGACCTTGGCTGCATCAAGTTCTGTGTTTCAGTGTAGCTTTTCACAAAACATTAGACTTTTTAAAAATGCTTTATGAGGTTTCTAAAGAATAAAAATTATTGATTGATTGTTTCATCATCAGGATTTCCTAAGGTGTTAACAGACCTATATCAATATACCATTAAAATAGTAGTTGCCATTACTGAACTCCAAACCGTCTGCAAGGTACTATCATTCCTCCACATTTGTTAATTTCATTTAATCCTCACATAACATAGATGTTTCTTGTCCTCAACTTAAAGTAGAGAAAACAAGGGCTCTGAAAAGTTAAAAAGCCCCTAGAGTTAATAAGTGCCAGACTGAATTTAAACCCAATGCCATTTGGACCTCAAATACCTAATCAACCACTGTGCTGGCACTTAAGGAATCTATCTAGGATACAAGCCATATCTTCTCTGCATTCTATTCATGACCTCACTTGGTGCTTAAAGTTTAGTCACTGTTGAAATGAAAGGTGGTAAGAAATTAAATCAGGTGCTTTTAATATGCAGATATACTTGAAGATCACTAATTTTCCCATAAAGCTGATAGCACCCTTTGGCCACTGACATACCTAAACAAGTAGGTATTCTTATTTCTTGAATAAGAAAATTTGTATGAATAGATTTTTTATATTTATATTTAAGAATCTTTTCAATTTCAGAAGAAATAAACTTCAATAAAAGATAAAACAAGAGATTCAAATCCAGCGTTTGGCTTTGCATTTGAATCGTTCTCTCTGATAGACATGTTACTTTGTATTACTATCACTCTTGTATTTTGTATTACTAGCTACTATTATAATTTAATTGAAAATAAATGAATCAAATCCTAAATGCCTTTAATAGTCAGCCATCTGCAGCATTTAATGTAACAGTTTTGAAATCCATAAGAGTCAATTCTCAAATTCTTTTACTAATATCAGTTGAAATTTCTTTTTCTTCACGAACGAAAGCAATCAGGTTGCTGTAGAAGAAAGCACTATCTGATGCCTCTTTATTTGACCACTGGGCCATCTGTTAGGTAGCCAGAGTTCAGATTTTGGCTTTAATTAAATAAAATGTTGGCAAAGGACAAATATGCAATGGCTATTAAGAATACAATCATTTCCCAGTTTTTCACAGTAAGGAAGAACACTTAATTCTTGTTAATTCCTGCCTTCATGGCAAATACGCTTTGAAAAACAAAGGAAAAATATGCAATAATGGCAAGTCTTTGGTGGAAAAAACCCATTCACTTAAATGAGTTACTTCAAGTGTAGTCAAATAATTCAACTTAGAAATATGTTGAGGTTCCAATCCTTATTGTTAATTAACACACCTACCTTGCAAAATCGTTGTCAAAAGTCCAAAATATACTGTAGAAGTGTTTTCCCAGTATACATAACTAAGAAAACTCTCTAATGAATTCCTAATGAAAGATTTGATGGCAGTTTATTAGAATTTTGCTCAAAAGGGAAAAATGTTATAATGTTAATAAAATTCTACAAACTTCACCTCAGGAAATATAACTTGACTTCTTTTTAAATATCTCTTTAGAAATGAATGCCCTAAGTCTTGGCTTTATAAGTTCTGGCAAATTCATTAGCTCTCTGAACCTCAGTTTCCCCATCTGACAGGGTGACGAATAATAACACTTAGCTTACAGGCATGTTATAAGGATTGCACCAAATAATGCATGGGAAACATCTAACACGGTGCCTGAAACAAAGCAGGCCCTAGATGTCTTTGCTTTCTTGTCTTTTCCCTACTTTGTTCCTTACGCAAAAGTCAAATTCCAAATTGGACTTTTTGTTAAGGAGGTTGTGGGTAGGGTCACCAGATCTCCTCATGATATGGGTGGTATGGGAAATGAACCAGGCCAAGGTTGTAGTAAAGGTCTACTCCTTAAGTTCCCTGTGCTTTCTCATAGATATTTTATAAAAGCTCTTTATTTATATCTAAAGTGATCCAAATATCCACAAAAAATAAAATAAGAAAAAACTAGCCAGCCATGGTGGTACATGCCTGTAGTCCCAGCTACTTGGGAGGCTGAGGCAGGAGGATCTCTTGAGCCCAGGAGGTACAGGCTACGGTGTGCAGTGATTGCACCACTGCACTCCAGCCTGGGTGACAGAGCGAGACCCTGACAAGAAATAATAATTTCTAAAAGAGAAATCCAAAGAGAAGTTCTCAGTTTCCTCTGCAGACCTCCAAAACTTGTAAGAAGAACAAAAAGGCAAAGGGGTGAAGTGCTATAAAAAATGCATGTGTTTTCCCCTGGTGAATGTATATGCTAGTGTGAAATGCCCTTAACACATCTATATAATTAAGTTTTTTATATATATGTGTTAAATCTAAATATAAAAGCAAAGGAAATGAGAAAATACAAATTAATATTTTTCTCTTTTCCTCAATAATAAAAATATCAAGAAGTATGTTTGCAGAAACAGATAAATAATCTTTCCAGGCATTATGTTTGATTTTCTATCCTAACTATACATTATTAAACACAATAAACGTTTACTAATCAAAGCCACACAAGTAAGAAAGGTATGGTACAGGCAAAAGAAAAGCATCCTTAATTACAGAAGCATTTATCTCTTTATACTAAGAATTTTCTCAACAACCGCATTCCTATTACACATGATCAGCTAATAAGCAGATGTAAAACGACGAATACGTTACTTAATTTAATTTGATTGGAAGAGATATTAAACAGGACAGTTTTCAGAAACATTTCTCTTCTCCTAAAACATTTACCCCAAAGTGTATTAAGTGGCTTCTAAATGGATTGGGTTTAGCAGATCAGGCAGAAAATCAGGGGTAGTGGGGAGGATGGAGAAATGTGTTCTGAATTTTAATAGTATGTCAGCGTACATCAGTAAGTCTTAACATGTCATTTTCGAAGTGACTGCATTTACTGCAACAAGCCATATGTTACAGTTTCTCTGCTCAGCATTGCATGCCATAGCAATAACTTACTTAATATCATTTTGACACAGGCCTTCAAGATGAACCCAAGTTATGAATGGTTTATGTAGATATGGCATGAAATTATATAGAACAGCCAAGCCTCTTTTTGTATGTGAATTGAGATTGGTATTTTTTTTCTTTTTTGGGAATAAGGTTAAGATACATACTCCTTCAAATATGTGGTCCTCAAAGAAGCTAGCATCTTGTATTAATTTGCATTACACCTCAAGAAGAGATTTTACTAAATAAAATCTACATGAAAAAAATGTTACGCTAGAGTAGTCTCCATAATGGGTTTTAGAATGTTTACATGTAGATTGGGGTTGTGGGGAATGTGGAAAGAGCAGTGGTTTAGATGAGCACAACCAACCTTAGAATTTAATAGTAAGATATTAGAAATTGACCTTTTGGTTAATGTTAACCCAAGACAAAATTTAAAATGTATTTGTTCCATGTTCATTATCTTCCTGACCAACCTGACAGTTTAATCTTTTTGTGTATATTTAGAAGAATCCAATTCAACGTTATTTGAATCACTTAGAATTTCAAGGGTCAAGGGAAAAGCTTAACACAATCTGACCTGAAATACAAATAGAAAACATCCCTCATCTCTTTACACTAAATTCATCCAAAAGGATAAGCCAAGCTCAAACAATGTCCTCTGATATATGCATTAAAAGTCACATAGGCAGCTCAGTTTATTTAAATATATATTTAATATATGTATATATATATATGTGTGTGTGTGTATATATACACACACACACACACGATTGAAACAAAAACACCAGTTGGACAGGAAATTGTGAAAGAAACAAAATCATATATTTGTCCATTCCAAAAGAAGCAGGACTTCAAAAAGAAATGCTACAACCAAACAAACAAAAATAAATACTAATTATTTAGAAAAGCATCTCATAACTAAAGTGAGAAAGAAGAAACCTTTAAAGTGAAAAAAGCAAAAAGTAAGAAACATTTCCTGTTTTCTCCTATTGGGGGAGATAAGGCAGAACACTCAATTTCTTACTCAGATTTTTATGCTCTGAGGAATTTCAGTCTTATCTCCACCAAGCAGATTAGACAATCATATTTCAATGTTACCATATATTTCCAAAAGACATACAAGTACATTTTGTCACAATCCGAAAATCTACCCACTTCGGCATTCTGATAAAACTTGTCGGAAGCATGGTGATTTTTTTTTAAGCAAACTGATACATTTAATGCCAAGTACATTGTGACATTTAGTTGATAGGACAGTCACTCCATGCTTGGCAGAATGCTTTCATGTAGTGAGTGCTTTTACCTGGTTATAAATTATTGGTACTGCTATTTGCAAGTTTAAAGATATGATTTACTAAAGGGAGAAGCAGAAGCATTCCCAAAGCAGGGGTGCCTTTTGAATGGGTAAACGTAAGGTCACCTGCCAGAAAGTGTGCTGGAAAATGAATGCACATATCTAATAAGGAAGTGCTTAAAAAGGGATGAATTCCCTGAGTCATTAAACAGGATACAAACCAAAGACAGGTTGTGCCACCTAGAGAAAAACTGGAAATTGTACATTGGTTCTTCAGTAGTAAGTGTTATTCAAACGCTTGAAACTTTTAGTATGCCCAATAACCAAGCCACCGTCCATACCAGCTCACCAAACTGCTGGATTAAACCCCCTTGACAACTCTGCCTTCTCCACACACCAGACTGGCCTCCTCCTGCTTTCCTCGCCCACCTACCCACGCTGCGCCACTTAACCTCAGCACTGGCTGTTTGCCACAGCTCATGCAGCCCCTGCATCCTGAAACCTATCCAATTCTAAAGCACCTTCCTCGAAGCCAGGACAGGACAGGGTAGAAAAAGCAAAGGGATAAACCCTGGTGGACCTTGCCAGCCAGCGTTCCTCTGGATGCTAGCAGAGCCACCGTGCACACACCCCTCTAGCCCCATGGGGCCTGTATGGGAAATTCTGGTGCACTCAGTACATCATATCCAGGTTACCAAGCTGAACTCCCTGGCCAACCTCTGCACAATCCAAACACCATGAAATGACCTCAACAGAACCAAACCTTTAAGGTGCGAAAGGCTCTTCAACTTTCCTCTCCGCAAGTCACTTAAAAGCAAAGTGTACAGCACACTTGTCAAGCTGAAGCACAAAAGGTCTGCAAGGCACCAGGCACAGAGAGCCGCCTTTTGCAAAGAAAATAGACAGTAATTACGAAAAGCCCGCAGTCCTGCGGTATTAAACTGACAGAGGGGACTGCGCTGGGGCATAACTCATCTCCAAGCAGTCACTCCCAGCCCCAGACCCTGAGCGAGGGGACAACCTTTTCCCTCTTCTCTCCCCCTCCACAGACCTGCGGCAGCGCCCCCCTTGCCTCCCCCACGCTTTTCCTTCTCCTCCTCCTCCTTCTTTATGAATCTCCAGCAACTTTGGGTTGGCAATGCCGTCGCAGCCCAGCCAGAGTCGGGGACAGCGCGAGGGTGGCCGCAGGAGGTGGAGGAAAGTTTGAAAAGTCACTTAAAGCACTGCAGGAACCCCCCTCCCTGTCCACCATCACCCCCAAGCACCCACCCCACAGACGGCGGCTCGGAGCTCCACGTGCGAGCGGGCCCTGCAGAAGCTGGAGTTTCCCCTACATCCTCGCCAGAAAAAAATCTTTCCCCAAGCGAAAAGTTCCCTGCTGCAGCACCACCCCTCTCCCCCTGCCCCTCCAGCCCGCCCCAACCCACCCCCCCACCAAAACAAAAAACAAACAAACAAACAAAAAGAATCAGAGTTCGCAAGACGCCACCTGGATTCGCCCGCGGGCCCTGAAGGAGCGGCGCCCCTCCCCCGTTGGCGGGTGGACGGGTCGGGAGGGAGCCGGGGAGAGGGAGGCACCGGGCGGCCCCGGCCCGGACCCCTTCCCTCCCTCCCCGGCCCCGCCGCCTAGCTCACCTCTCTCCTGCTCCTCTGCCTGCAAGCAGATGGGGATATTCTTCTTCCAGCCGGGCATGGTGTCGCTCCCTGCGCTCGCTCTTGGGCTTGCTCTCTCTCGCTGGCTCCCTTTCTCCGGGGCTCGCCGCGCCTCCTCGCTCGTCCTCTTGGGTTGCTGCGCCGGGGCTGTTCAGCGGAGCTGGGGCGCCGAGGCGGCTCCCGGGCACATCGAGGCGGCGCCGTGCGCCCAGCGCTCCCCTCAAACTCGCCGGCGGCTCCGGGCGGCGGCGGCGGCGGCGGCCGGGCCTGGCCGGGCCCCGCCGGGCAGGTCTGGGGGCTGCAGCGGCGGCTGCCGCTGTGTGGCCGGGAGGTTGGGCCGGGCCGGGGGCGGAGGGCCGGTGCAGGCCGAGAGCTGGGGGCTGCGGAGCCCCCGGGAGTGGGCGCCGGCGAGAGGAGTGGGCTGGCGCCGCCGCCTCTTTCCCCTCCTCCTCCTTCTTCCCCTTCCTTGTCTCTCCGCCGCCAGCAGGTGGGACTCGGAGCCGCCGCCGCACAAAGCTCCTCCGGCAGCAGGACTGAGGTTGCGGGCTCCCTGGGCGCCTCTCGGCGGAGCCTCCCCCGAGACGCGCGCGAGGCTGAGCGGGCACGGAGGGGGCGCGCGCGCTCACACCCTCCGCGCCCCAGGCGGCTTGCGAGGCGCGCCCGGCCTGCCAGGTACCGAGCCTGGCACCGAGCCGCTGTTGCGGAGCCCACGCCGCTCCACCGCGGCCGCCACTCCCTCCCCGCCTTCCTCCCAGAGCCCAAACTGGCGGCTCCTCTGGCTTAGGCGACGACCTCGATGGAGTAAGGGGCAGTGTCCTTCCCTCTAGTCCCTCCTCCGCGCCGCTCTCCCTACGCCCTGGCTGTCGCCCCCTCCCCCAAGTTGAGACTTGCAGCTACGGATTTGCTAACTTCGCCCTCAACTGAGGGAAATAGCAACTTTTGGGATGGTCAGCGCTGGTCCCAGGAATACGTTTCCTGGCAGGGTGGGAAGAGCGTGAATGGATACTCTCTTTTGTTTTAAATGATGCAGGGAGACCTTGGCTGAGTGAATATGTAATCGCTGTCTTCAAGCATAGGAAGGGTTTTATGATCAGGTTTTATGATTAGTTTCTTCCCCTTGTCATAGGTTCATAGAAAATCGGTGGAAAAATGAGTCAGGTGGGAGGGAGCCCGCTTTGTGATACAGCCTGGAAGATTCTGCCCAGACATGGGGCTCTTGCTTGTGCTTTCAAAACGGTAATGCTAGGAGGGGTTCCTGACAGTGTTCCAGGTGTCACTCGGTGACTGTCCTGTGGAGTATGACATCTGCCTCTGCCTCAAGCCTGGGGGCTGGCTAGAAAATACCTGTCTCTCCCTCCAGAGTATCTGATGTGGACCGAAGAATTTAGGGCCCCTGGGGCTGAACTACTGGTTTGTGGTTGTTGGGGCCCAACCACTGCACTGCTATGAATGACTCGGTGTCCTGCAGTTTATTTTGGCCTCTGAAGGAACTGCAGTTTGCTCTCCCGAATTGAGGACATTGGCTCACACTGGCCTTCTCTCCCTCTCCTCTTGGAAACATAGTAATACTGCCAGAGAAATGCATTAACTAGAAAAGGCTGAAAGAATCTTCTTTTCCTCTGCCACTGCATAAGCGGTCTTATCGGGTGAGGACGTTTGCCTCTGCTGCTGGCCTGGGTGGCTGTCTGTCATTACAGAACTGCCCAGCTGCCAAAGCAAATGGCTATCTCTCCTAAGCAATGGAGAGACTCGGGTCCAGAAGCTTCAAGGATAGAGGAACTGAAGGGCTAAATGAAGGGCAGAGTCAAACCATCCCAGGGGGTTATCAGTAGAAATCCCGTCTGAGCTGTTCAAATCTTCTTTCCAGACTCTTTGAAAAGTAAAATCCAGAAAATCAATATGAACATCACACCTGTCGCCTTTAAATGGCCCACCCTTCATCCTAAAATGAACAAGACTCCTTGGGTGCTTTAGTCTGCTCCTAACCTCGTTTCAAGGTCTAGTCCTGCCAATTTTATGTAGAGAAAGGCATTTGCCATTGATTCCCCCAAGGGACAAGGCCAATCAGCCCATAACCAAGACATTTGATGTATGTATACAAGCAAAGACCTAGCTTTTGACAACAAAGAAATGACCACAACATTTTACAGCAGCTTATATAACATTTATATGTCCGTAGTGGGTCTAACAAGCATCATTCTGGAAAAGCCACGCAATAAACGCCTTGTGTGGACCAAATCATACTCATACAGTTACAGTGCAATCAGCACTTGTCCTGCCAAGATGAGTGATGGATTATAGTGGAGAGGAAGTTCCAGCTTACACCTGTTAATAGTATTTTAAGTCACATAGGCAAAATTCCTATGATGTGATAGACTCTGGGCTAAAAGCTAAGGATACAAAAAGAAAATTAGGCCCAGTGTGGTGGCTCATGCCTGTAATCCCAACACTTTGGGGGGCCAAGGCAGGACAATCACTGAAATCCAGGAGTTTGAGATCAGCCTGAGCAACATGGTGAGATCCTATCTCTACCAAAAGAAAAAGAAAAAATAATAATTAATTAGCCAGGCATGGTGATGCACATCTGTGATCCCAGCTACTCAAGAGGCTGAGGTGGGAGGATCACTCGGGCCCGGTGAGCTGTGATTGTACTATTGCATTCCAGCCTGGGCAATAAAGCTGGACCCTCTCTTAAAAAAAAAAAAAAAAATTATAGTTTAATAGGGAAGATCAAGTTAATGCATTCTTCTGTGTGTAAGAGTCAGATATTATTATATGGATTATACAAGTGAGATTAGTTAAAGAACCTCTTAAGGATAGATTCGTATCCTTCCCACCACGAAATACTTATTGTCTAAACACTTGTTCACCAACATCCAGTGTCTTGTATCATCATTGTACATATGCCTAAGTTATCAACTAGGCCCTGAGCTCTCTCAAGGGGAACCATGGCTTACCCCTCTGCATCCCCAGAGCCAGGGACAGTAAGCAATCATTGTTAGTTGATGATGATGGTATTTAACCTCGCTTGAGCTACACATAGCACATCACCACAGGGAAATAGCCCCTTAATGAATCCTTTTCATGATACTGTTGAGATCACTTTATAATATCAGACCAGAAAAAAGAATGAAATCACTGAACTAAAAATGCCATTTGACCCAGTAATCCCATTACTGGGTATGTACCCAAAGGATTATAACTCATTCTACTGTAAAGACACATGCACACATATGTTTATTACGGCACTATTCACAATAGAAAAGACTTGGAACCAACTCAAATGTCCATCAATAACAGACTGGATAAAGGAAATGTGGCACATATACCCCATGGAATACTATGCAGTCATAAAAAAGGATGAGTTCATGTCCTTTGCAGGGAAATGGATGAAGCTGGAAACCATCATTCTCAGCAAACTATCACAAGAACAGAAAACCAAGCACCTCATGTTCTCACTCGTAAGTGGGAGTTGAACAATGAGAACACATGGACATGAGGGGAGCACCACACACTGGGGCCTGTTGGGGATGGGGGCCTAGGGGATGGATAACATTAGGAGAAATACCTAATGTAGGTGATGGGTTGATGGGTGCAGCAAACCACCATGCCACATGTATACCTATGTGACAAAACTGCACATTCTGCACATGTACCCCAGAACTTTATAATAAAAAAAGAAAAAAGAACTTAGTCTGAAATACTTGGTTTCATTGTCTAAAATCATCTTATGTTCAAAGCACCATTTATAAAAATCTATTCCAAGGAAATTATAGCACTATTTGGAGCTTTATGAGGAAGATATCTACCAGCCAGTAGGACATAAGATATATTATTTTTCTCCTTTACTAAATTTGAAAATCAATGTCCTTTAAAGACTGAAGCTACAACTACAGCCACTGTTTATAGACATCATCTCACTTATATTAAGAATTTGTGGTCCTTATTTGAACATAAATTCTTCCTAGTTATTTGTGTAGCTCGAAAGGTTTTGCGGCCTGGGTTTATAGAATTCAAAATTTAGTTTAACTTCTTTTACCTTAACCAGTGTGCATAGTTGATTGTGTAGGCCAAGAGACCTACTCTTAAATGTGGCCTCACTTGATCTCCTTTTCAATGTAAAATTTTCAAAATAAAGGGGCAAGAAGACATAATCTCTTACTCCTAGTACCTCCCTCACCTGGTAGGAAAGAAAAGAAAAAAAAAAAAACCCTGTAAACTAAAAGCTTTAATTTTATTGTTTGATCATCTTTTTCAAGCTTGCATGGATACGTTCAGTCTATTGAAGAGCTGAAAATGTGTGTGATGGAGAGAAAGAGCAACTTCCCTTTCATTTCCTTTGTACTCTGACAACTGAGCTTCCAATCTCCTGCTCACAGGGCTTTCATACTAACAGAGTGTTATGACTTCTTGGGACTGAATTTCATGAGTTTGAGGAGTCCCACAGCAGAAGTAAAATCCCAGCTGTTATTTTGGATTTGCTCCATGGCCTAAAAACATCCACAATATATTTTTTAAAATCGTGCATTGACTTTTTATGAACACACACACTGCATACTAAGCAGGCACCTGAAATTTTCAATAGTGCTACCAAAAAACAGCACTTATTTTCCATTGCATACAGTGAATTTGAAAACTCTTTTAACACCTGATATGCACTCCTAGTGGGTATCTGTGGATTCACTTTTACCTGACAAATCCTCTTTCAACATTCAAAATGAAAGAAACTTCCTTGGATAGTTTATCATCTTGGGGAAAAAATACAGAGAGGATAAAACAAAGAGAATGAATTCAAGTTGTTTTTACTTTAAAATCTTCACTTAGGAGAACGTAATGGGAGAGAGACGAAACATGGGAAAAGCAGCAGCTCTAACATGGATAATTTAAGTAAGGTGTGTTTGAAAGCAAACAGGAAGTTCACCTAGGAAAAATATTAGAGTGTATTTTTTAAAATGACAATATAGGGCACTGCAACTGGGGCCAGAGAGATTGTGATGGTTGATTTCATATGTCAACTTCACTGATCCAGCAGACACCCAGGGATTTGGTCAAACATTATTTTTCGTGGGTCTGTGTGGGTGTTTGGGGTAAACGTATCAGTCACATCAGTAGACGGAGTAAAATAGATGGCCCTACCCAATGTTGGATGGGCAGTGGGCCTCATCCAATCAGTTGAAGGCCTAAGTAGAACAAAAGGACTGACCCTCCTCCAAGTAAAAGAGGATTCCTCCTGCCTGATAGGGTCATATGCTTTATCATGCATTCAGACATGAACTGACACATCGGTTTTTCCCGGATCTCACACCTGTTGCCTTTGGACTGGAGCTACTCCATTGGCACTCTTGGTTCTCAGTCCTTTGGGATCAGACTGGAAATGCAGTATCAGCTCTCCTGGGTCTTTAGCTTGCCCACTCACCCTGCAGAGCTTGAGGTTTGTCAGCCTCCCTAATCATGTGGGCCAATTCCTTATAATAAATTCCTTTCCATATTTATATGCATCCTTTGGGTTCTGTTTCTTTGGATAACCATAATATGGAGACCTAAGTTCAAATCTTGGTTATACCACACACTAGCTTTGTGACCCTGGGCAAGTCTAACTCCATGTCACCCGTGTTCGAAATGTAATACCTACATGGAAATGCTGTGGGAAGGATTAAATGAGCTAATATAAGTGGGGTACTTAGCACAGCACCTGATGTGCAGCTAATTATAGATAGACAAAAATTAACACATTGTTTTAAAAAAGTTATGCAGAGTAGATTCTTGGGATTCATGAGCTTCTAAAAATACAAGAACTCCCTAAAATTGTATGCAAAATTTTCTGTGTCTTTTTATGATCCCCCCAATATGAACACACACACACACACACAAACTTGGGGATAAAAGAAATTCATAGCTTTCATCAAGTTCTCAAAGAAATACTTAATCCAGAAAAAAAAAAAAGTGAAGGTTTCTGGTAAGCATGAGAGGAAGACTCCATAATATACAATTAACTTTGGGTTCTGCTAAAGAAAGAAAAGGATTAATCCTAAAGAAATTCACATTCCTAATTGAACCTTAGGATTACTGACACTCAAACTCTCCACTGTCTCTTTGCCTTTGCATTCAAACTTTTCAGAAAGTCAACTATACCCCTGACATCCAAGTTTTCAACTCTTGATTCACACCTAAACTAACTGCAGTTTCTCTCTGCAAAGGAATTGTCATCATTGCAGGTCCCTGGGGCAAAAACCTGAGGAACATTTTGACTCAGTCCCACATCCCCAGTTGGCTATCAATTCTTTCAAATCTACTTTTAAAATAATTTTGGAATCTCTCTCCTTCTTTTCCAGGCATTGCCCTGATTATTGACCTTATCTTTCTTGGACAATCCTGATGGCCTCCTCCAGGTTCACTTCTTCAGTCTATTCTTACTCCAAAGTGCACTGCAGTCAATCTTATTGTTGTTGTACTTGTTTTCCTTTAGGTAAAATGACCATCCATTTTCTGCTGTCTTCAAGTCTTCCAAGAATTCCTCATACCTATTCTGTCTTCTGCCACAATTATTGTGGACGAGCACACACATGTCCTTCCTTCCTTCCTTGAACTGTCCCTAATATCCCCTTAAATACTCTACCCAGTATTACTTCCATTCCCTAAACATATCATGTGTTTCTACACTTTATACCTTTGCTCATTAGGACTAAAATAAGTTGAGTGCCTGAGGCTAAGAGAAATTGCCTTACAACTAATACGTGCTGGAGCCAGAATTTGAGTCCAGGGTGTTGGACTCTAAAGTTTGTCTTTCCACCCCACATTGAACTACTCACTTGCATTTCTCCCCAACAAACTTTTATTTCTACACAACAAACTTATTCTACCTCTTCTTTGCATCTTGATTTCACCCGTTTCCCCTACCCCCTGCACTACCATGTCCTTGTTTATAGCATCTGAGCGAATCTTATGCATAAATCTGGTCTATCTTACTATTCTCTAAGCTCTATAGGAAAGTATGTAGTAAGTAACCTGATTCTGGATTCAGACAGCCTAGGTTCAAATCTCAAATTCTCCATCTGAGTGATCCTGGGCTTCTCCCTGCCTTTGTCTCCTTATCTGTAAAATGGGGCTAGTAATAGGACCAATCTCATATCATTTTGGGTGGATTAGATGAGTTAGTGCATGCCAACATTTAGACCCAAGTCTGATGCATAAAGAGAATCCAATAAATTTGACATATTATTATAGGGCCAGGAATGTGCCTTATGTACCTTGGTATTATCACAGGCATTAAGCATTGCACCTTATACATAGTGTGTGCCCAGTGCATGCTTGCTGAAAGGATGAATATTAAAAATAGTTTTAATTTCCTACATAAACCTGTGATCAGAAAGACTTGGCCCATAAATATACAAGAGATGGAAATCTTGCTTATTACACCAAGGCCTGACAATATTTCTAAAAGAAACGTTTTAGGTCAGAATGGAGAGCAATGACTTCATTATCCTCAACAAGAGCAAAAATGACTAATTGAATAGAAGACTAGACATAAATAAGCATTTCATCAGGAAAATTAAATAGAAGGCGCCTACCTTCATGACAAAAAGCTGCTAATAATAAATTCAGGTTTAGTCCCTTGAGTATCTAAAAAAATTAGAGCAATGAAGTGATTAAGAAAACTGACTTCAGAGGAAAATTAAGGTGGCTGGCTATATCTAGTATAGACTGAGGAAGCAATGACTAAGAGCTTTCTTGGTGGAAATTCATAGGATCATTAAAGAAGTAAATACCAAACAGGGAAAGGAATTATTTATCATGTTGGAGGTGATAAAAATAAAGGAAGAAATGAAAGGAAAGTGTAAGCTGGTCAAGAGGCAAGATTTAATTTGTATATATGCTGAGGAGTAGTGAAAACTACTGGTTAGAAAATATTGTGTGCCTACATAGTCTACCAGTCATTGGTTGATTCAAACATTTCAGTTAGCAATCTGGCAATATATAGAAATTGCAAACCACATATCATTTTACCTAGGCTGAACCAGGCGGATCACGAGGTCAGGAGATTGAGATCATCCTGGCCAACATGGTGAAGCCCTGTCTCTACTAAAAATACAAAAAAATGACTGGGCGTGGTGGTGCACGCCTGTAGTCCCAGCCACTTGGGAGGCTAAGGCAGAAGAATTGCTTGAACCCGAGGCGGAGGTTGCAGTGAGCAGAGATCACACCACTGCACTCCAGCCTGGTGACAGACTGAGACTCCATCTCAAAAAAGGAAGGAAGGAAGGAAGGAAGGAAGGAAGGAAGGAAGGAAGGAAGGAAGGGGGAAAGAGAGAAAGAATAAAAGATGTGACCAAAGGTTTATGCTTGCAGATGACTATCATACCTTTATTTATAACAGCAAAAAGTGGGAAAGATTCCAAATGTTCAATAATAGAGGATTGCTTAAATAAGTTAAATTGGCTATTGTAGAGCCTTTAACCATCATAATTTAAAAGATAGTAGTAAATCTCATGTTATAACATTTACCACAAAAATGGATTACATATACCATACTTCACAGATTTTAAGAGGCAAAATTTTAATATTTTTACATATCTAAAATCTTAATATTTCTTGTCATTTCATGGCACGTCCAAGTGTATTAAGACTTGCAGGTGGGGTGAGGTCAGCTTGAAGCCAAGTTCTAGAAACAATAACAGAACACTCTTTCAGGAAATGCTGTCTTGCCAATACCCTAGCTGAAACAGAAGATATTGTGTGGAAAACCACAAACATTGAAAAGTCTGAATCATAGAGTGAATCATAAGAACTGAAGTTTGAACGTGAAAAAGTTTTAGTAATACCTAGACAATTAGTTTCACTTATTTTTTATTATGTAAGTAAAGATATTTGATAAAACCTATGTCTAAAGGATTTCTTTCAACAGGTATAAAATAATAATTCTTAGTAGTTAAGCATTGCATCATAGTACTGGCATAATTTTTTGTTTATTTTGTAATAGTGCATAAAGTATTGACGGATGTTAATAAAGGTGACCTCCTAGATTAATGAAAACCAGTATGTATATATAGTATGAATCAAACTTTTCTTAGAAGGCAAGAGATGCATCAAAATGTGTCCTGTCTATTAACAGTATCTGTGAGTTTTATTCTTCTGTTTTAATACATTCTAATATTTTTCTTAAAAAGCAATATTACATTTTAATACAAAAATTTTAGTAAATATTGTTTTTAAAAACAATAGAGAAAACAAATGCAAACTTGAGATTTTTCTAGACTACTCTAGGAATTGGTATATCTATCAGCGATTCTGTAGTAAATAGGCTAAGAAATTGAAGTAGAGAAGTTTGAGTTTCATTCTTGCTTCTGTCAATGTAACCATTTACAAATGATGTGGTTTTCTAAAATTTTCCTTTGTCCATGGGTAAGAAACACACAATAATGTTCACCAGCCTATTTCAAAGTAACAGTGACTAAACATCTGGAATGAAGCAAATAGATTATATCATAATTACAGGGCTTCTCAGTAAAGAGTATGAACAAAAGCATTTTGTAAAGACAAATCTATTTTCCCTTTAACTTATCACTAAGTAATATTCATCTCCACACTAGTTGTGGGGTCAGACCAGCCAATCTATTGAAATCCCCAGGAACATCAACCTGAGATCAGTTTGTCTGATGTACCAAAAGATTTTTCTTAATACCCCTTAGGGATTTGTAAGCTTATTTATTTTTACAACCTGCAAAACTTCAGTCTCGGCAATCAACATAAAGTGCCTGACACATATGTATTATGCATGTATGAGCATTTGTTTATATTATCTTTGACTTTTTAAAATCTGTTCAATGAGCCTTTTTATTCCATACTTATTATATACGATGTTTCATTAAGATCCATGAAAATAGTCACTCCTAGTTTATATTTACATTATTTAAGCACTACAAGTGATATTTGCTACTGGTTATGTAAATGGAAAATAATTTATGAGATTTATGATATGATTTTCTTTCCTGCACTTGGTGACTGGGTTGCCTCTTGGTTTTTATTTATGTCATGAACGATAATAAGCTCCTTCTGTTTGCCCACCCACACAGTTGCCTGAGCTTTAGGTGTGGCTGGAAATGATGGTGGGGGAGGAATAACTGCACTCAGTTCAAACGATAATAGCCCTCTCCTTCTATTACAGCAACCGTGAGGCAGGTCAGCTTCCAGGAAATAATACCAACCTGCTTTCTGTAGGTGAAGAAGTCCCAGGGCTTGACTCACAAGGTCCTCTAGCACTGCACTTTGCAGTCAGTCCTGTGGGAGATTCGAAAAGACCTATCCTATGGAAATGCCTATAAATGATTAACAGGCAGACAAAGGAATTAACTCAAAATTGTAAGAAAGAGTAGATTAGATGAGCACTAAGAAATGTGACTGTCTACAACCACCTTGAAATCTAACAGGAAACAGGCCAAATGGCAAATTAGACTGTTTAATGGTTGTGTGTGAAAGTGCCTCCTCCTCGTAAAGGAACTGTAACAGATCCAGTCTTGTGCAAAGAGAATATTATAAACAAGATAAAGAAGCTTCGAGATATCTTCCCTAAATTCACTAAGTCATTAGGTAAATTTTACATTATAATCCAAGTGAAAAAAACAAACAAACCAGAAAAATCAAATACAAACCAAAAACAGACCAGAAAAACCTGAACAGGCCCTAAATGAAATGCCATGAAGGTCTCCTCTTAGAATCACTGTGGATTCTCTTATGCCCCAGATGAAGCAGATTGTATCAAGCAAGCAACATCACAACTTTTATTGAAAGCGCAATCCATATTCTTCTACAAATGAAACTTAGAGTTTCCTATCTGTCTGTAATTTAGTTCTATTTTTAACTCATTTCACAGCTCAATTAATATTCCAGTGTTTTATTCTTCTTCGTCATATTCAGAGCAGCCTGAAATAAACCTTACTTTGAAGCTACTTCCAGCCTTTGCAAATCCTTACCCTTCTCAGAACCTTCTTTTCCATCACTGCTATTTGTTCTGTCTCCCTGGAGACTTCACTGTTGCCACCTGCTTTCCACCATTCCAAACTGCACCTGTCCCAATTGTAATCCCTGCTTTCTAAGTGAAAGTTAAGTAATCCGATAAATTAATGTGTGCTAATGTATTATTGGTCATTATCGTGCAAATGAAAGCATGTTAATTTCCTATCCTCTTTTCCCTTCTGAGAATTTTTACTATTTTACTATGGCCTTTTAAAAAATGGCTCATTTCAAAGAGGTAGTATTGGCAGTGGGAATTTTTAGATATCAGACCTATGGAGGGAAGTAGGACAATCGTGTGTGTGTGTGTGTGTGTGTGTGTGTGTGTGTGTGTGTGTGTGTGTTCCCTCAAATCACAACATGGAGGAATGGCATCACATGTGTAGTAGCTGATGCATTTCACTGTTATATTATGGATGCTTCTGCAACAGTTCTATTCAGAGCTGCTGTAGACTTAGCATTAGGTTAAGCTCTAGAAATATGCCATGTAAAGTGACTTGCATTTTCATGTCTATTATAAAGGTTAAAACATTTGAACTTTCTGTTTAATTGGTATATATTTAAACTTTTCCTGAAATGGTCAAAGAAAGACTTTTTGGCATTAAACTGCTGCTGTGTAGAGCCTAAATGTCTGAAAAATTCATTAAAACAGCACTTTAATTTTGACAGAGTTGAACTGCTGGGAAAATTAATTGATTGTTTCTCACTTGAGCTTTGGAGAAGTCATTAAGGTTTTTATGGTTTATGGAAAATTGAGAATTGAAGTACACTAAAATCAATATGTTATCTGATGTACAGAGAAAATCGCACTTCAGATGAAAGAAAGCATAAACAATTCCAAGAGCTTTTTCTTTCTTTCTCTTGATTCCACAGGCATATTTGCATAGAGCTTCTATATTTACTTGTATTCAAAGTCCTTTGTCAGTCATTTTTATTGTGATACACATTATGGGGACAGAATAATGAGGTCTGAGAGATGAACCACTGCATTTTAGAAACTTTTCTGTTAATTTCGAAAAGGTATTAAGGACATAATATAAAATACCAGAAATAGTCTGGGCATGGTGGCTCACACCTGTAATCCCAGTACTTTGGGAGGCCGAGGTGAGCAGATCACTTGAGCCCGGTTCAAGACCGGTCTGGGTAATATAGCAAGACCCCGTCTCCATTTAAAAAAAAAAAAAAACAAAACAAAATATCAGGAATATTCAGATAGGTCTGTATATTTTGAAACAACCCTTAACAAGAAAGTTGTAATTAGGCTAACATGTTAGGAGCAACGAGAAATACTTCAAGGATTCTATATATTGGGCTTACATGTATTATGGAAAAAATAATCATGCCTTCTGCAAATAATGGGCAATGAATTGGATACTGGCTGGTGCCACCAGCGAGACTTAGGAGCCCACTCCGTTATGTTAAACAAGGATAAGAACAGAAAAAGAAAGAAGGACTGTAACAGAAAAGATCATCATGTAATTTATCTTTACTTAGTCCTCTGAATATGTCCTCTCTGACCATCCCCTCTTCTGATTATACACATCAGTAATCCTGGGGGGATTTTACCTTATTCAGATTTTGCAAAGCCTGAATGGATTGGGATTTTAAGAGTAGCCACTTCTGCATTTGTCAACTTCTACTATCTCTATTCCAGAGAGAAAATGATATTTTCCTTTTTGAATATTCATTGTTGCTTCCAAACTCGTTCAGCGTCAGACTGACTCTTTCCTTTCTTGTGTAGCTAACATCACTTCTAATTCACTCAACTTCCTACAAAGTCATACCCACAGTAGCCCATGCAAGCATGGGATATTCTGGGAGACTGGTGAGATTGTTAGTGATAAAATACTTGTTAGTATGAGATTTGTCTCAGAAGCACTAAGTAAATCATGTAACCCTATAGGTAACAGATTTATTGGTTATCATTGGATACTTTAAAACTCAGGATAGTTATCTAATAAGAATTTACCCTAGAGCAGGTATTTTTGAGATATTCAAGCAGTTACATAACAAGACAAGAGTGTGCTCATTGAGTTAGCATTTGATACTTGACATGTTTGTATTTACTTGCCTGTAGTTTTATATTTTATCCAATTAACCATTGTTCTCTCTATTGGGAAACTAATCCTAAAGGAATATACCACAAATAGAGAAACTCTTTAAATCTCTTTTACAACTTATGTACTTAACCTCTTTCTTCGCTTTTGCAGCATTATTATCAAAGTCTGGAAAATTCATAAAGTCATTAAGAAATAAGCACCCACTCAAACCAAGGCAGGATGCTAGTTCATCTTATGGTTGTCAGCCTGGTGTGCAGCCCTTTACCTTGTCTTTATGCTGCCAACCTGTGAGTGACTAATCCCTGCCTTCTTCTCCCACAGTTAATTTATCCTATTATAAGTTCTCATGATAGGCATCTCTGAACATGTCCTAACAACTTGTTCAGAGGAAGGCTTTCAGTTGAAATGGAAGATGACTAGCAATTTTCACTGCTCCAATAGTTGTTCAAAAGAATATAATTTATTAAGCTATATCTACTAAACCAAGAATAAAAATGTCTTGTTCATGATTATGCTACAGCTCTAGATTTATTGAGACACAAAGGGGGGAGGATAACCTTTTATACTGTAGCATATATTCTTTTATTTTTTATTTTATTTTATTTTTTTTTTTGACATGGGGTCTCACTCTGTCACTCAGGCTGGAGTGCAGTGGCACAATCTCAGCTCACTGCAACCTCCGTCTCTCAGGCTCAAGAGATCCTCCGAGTAGCTAGGACCACAGGCGTGTGCCACCACTCCCAGCAATTTTTTTTGTATCTTTGTTAGAGACAAAGTTTTGCCACGTTGCCCAGACTGGTCCTGAACTCCTGAGCTCAAGATATTCATCCTCCTCAGCCTCCCAAAGTGCTGGGATTACAGGTATGAGCCACTGTGCCTGGCCAGCATTTTTTTTTTTTTTTTTTTTTTTTTTTTTTTTTTTTTTTGAGACTCAGTCTCACTTTGTCACTGAGGCTGGAGTGCACTGGAGCAATCTTGGCTCACTGCAACCGCCACCTCCCGGATTCAAGCGATTCTCCTGCCTCAGACTCCTGAGTAACTGGGATTACAGGCATGTGCCACCACCCTCGGCTAATTTTTATATTTTTAGTAGAGATGGGGTTTCACCATGTTGGTCAGGCTGGTCTCAAACTCTTGACCTCGTGATCCACCTGCCTCAGCCTCCCAGGGTGCTGGGCTCAGCCAGGCGTGAGCCACTGCGTCCAACTGCATATATTCTTCACACGGGGCGGGGGGGATCTGTTAACTAAAGTACAGATTAGAGTCAGGAGACTTAAGTGTTATTATGGTTTTTGCATGTAATCTCTTTAATAATCCCAATTATTTGACATGTTCTTTTCTGAGCAATAATTTTTGTCCTGTCTCTAAATTAAATACCCCAGTATCCCAGGGTATTAATCCACTGTGGTATTGTTTTTTATTCTATTTTATAATCAAATACACTTTCTATTATGATTACACTTCTCTCTCCTAGAAAGAGAATCTTTGATTCAAGACATGGTGTCCATGAAATCCACATTAAACCATACCTGGAGTATGTAACATGTTAACATGTTAGCATCGGTCATGACATAATCAGAGATTGGGTCATTGCATTGTAACCAACTAATAACCAGCTCAGCAGGTAAAAATTGCCAGGAGACTAGAAAGATGGTAGAAATCAGATATGCAGTTGTTTTTCAGAAGACAGACTCAAAAGGAGGGAATGGGAGGATCCCTGGACAGGCAGCAGGAAGACACTGCCCAACCAGCAAGTACGGAGCCAGCTAATACTGAAGGGGTCTCTAGAGACAAACTCCATCTCGCAGAATTCTCTGAAGCTGCTGTTGCCCAACTAAATCTTTAAACAAAATATTCATGTCCGCAGTGAAAAAGGACAAAAATTACCAGCCACAATATTACATTTTTCTTTTTCTTTCTTACAGCTCTATTTGCAACCTTGGAATTGGATTTGATTCTGAGACTGCCTGACTTCTTAATCTGATAAAAATCATTGGTATTTACAGGGATCTGTATTATTCCAAAAATCAGCAACTGATCTTTCTTGGTACACTCTGATATCACTGATGAGAAGACTTTCTTTTCCTTGAAAATGCAGACAGTAACAAAGACAGAAAACACTCCAGCCCTCATTGGCGAGCAAATAAATTCAAGGAATCAAGGACAACCTCATTTCTTTCCCATACGAAATCCTTTCCTGCAACACATCACCCCCTTTTTTTTTTTTTTTTTTTTTTTTTTTTGAGACGGAGTCTCGCTCTGTCGCCCAGGCTGGAGTGCAGTGGCGCAATCTCAGCTCACTGCAAGCTCTGCCTCCTGGGTTTACGCCATTCTCCTGCCTCAGCCTCCCGAGTAGCTGGGACTACAGGCGCCCGCCACCTCGCCCGGCTAGTTTTGTTTTTGTTTGTTTGTGTGTTTGTTTGTTTTAGTAGAGACGGGGTTTCACCGTGTTAGCCAGGATGGTCTCGATCTTCTGACCTCGTGATCCGCCCGTCTCGGCCTCCCAAAGTGCTGGGATTACAGGCTTGAGCCACCGCCCCCGGCCACCCCCTTTTTTAAATTGGAAAAACTTAAAGTTGGGGATTAGAAACTTAAGTATGGAAGGCTCGCATCAAATGTATAAATATGAGAGACAACACAGTGTAGTGGTTAGCAGCATAGAATCACACAGAACTGTGCTGGAGCCCCAGTTTCATCACTTATCATCTGTGCAAATTCAAGCAATCTTGTTGAGCCTCAGTTTTCTTGTCTGTAAAATGGGGATAATAATAGTAATTACTTTGTGGAACATAATAAGTGTGCCATACATTAACTGTTATTAGTTTTTAAATTAAATATTGTTCTACTAGAATCTACTTCTGAGATATACAAGTTTTCTAATAATATAATTATAAAGATAGCTACCATTCAAAATGTTAAACAAATACATTGTAATCAAGTAATCAAGGAACCGTAGGATTATAAGTTATCCAGTGTTGGAACAGGTGCTTTATGAATACAAAAGAATTATAAATTCTAGCTTTTATGGAGAAAAGACTTTTTTTTTTTTTTTTGAGATGGGATCTTGCTCTGTAGCCCAGGCTGGAGCGCACTGGCATGATCTCAGCTCACTGCAACCTCCACCTCCCAAGTTCAAGTGATCCTCTCACTTCAGCCTCCCGAGTAGCTGGGACCACAGGCGCACACCACCATGCCCAGCTAAATTTTTTGTATTTTTGGTAGAGATGGGGTTTTACCGTGTTGCCCAGGCTGATCTCAAACTCCTGAGCTCAAGCTATCCATCCACCTTGGCCTCTCAAAGTGCTGGGAATACAGGCATGAGCCACCATGCCTGGCCTGAAAGACTAACTTATAAATATATAATCATTAGCATACACAGGTGGTATTAAAAACAAAACACTGCAGTATTTATTTAACAGCTCCATCTTCATCATCAAATCACATGTAAATGGTTATGAACACAGTACTTAGTTTTCCAATGCCTCGAAACAAGTAAAGATGGTAATAAAATAACCTATAAAACAAAGTCAGAAATTTTGTAAAGCGGTAGCCCATTCCATTTTGCATTTCCTGATTTTACTTTCTTCATTGCACCAGCTGATGGAGTACCATCTGAACCTCTGTAACGGGTAACTGAAGAGCTGTCCCTGTGATGCAGTGAATCCAGGCTGGAAGGGATGAACTCATTTCCACGCTTTCTATGTCAGCTAAATCCTCACTCTTGGACAGAAACCCACAAGCATGGCCAGACTGGGAGAAGGCAATTCTGCCAGCTGATTGGAGTTAAAATGTGCAACTAGACAAAACCCCATGTTCCACTCCTACAACGTAGACAACAGAAACACATTTCCTCTGCTTCTCTTCCTGTCACATTCCTCAAGCCATACTTAGTTATATGATGATATTCAACATCTACTTGGAAGTAATTATTACTACATTATAAACAACAACAACTAATGTTTGTTGGCATCTAGGAACTCCCTTGGTTATCCTAGGACTTCTAAGGTGAGGAGGGAAACGAGCTAATAGAACTGGATGTTGACACAGGCTTACTTCTATGGCAACATTTTCCTTTTTCCAAAATGAATGCTGGAATTGCCTGACCACCTGGGAGTTATTTGTTTCACGGTTCAAAAGTTTGTTTACTGAGCTTTTGTTCTGATAATCATCTGAAAGTGAGTTTTGCTTTGGAATGAATGGCAAGCTTAACTTGAAATTTTTTATTATTGGAGCTGTGCTGCAAGAGGTCAAAAATGACCACATCACTGATCCATGGAGAAGCACAGAGATACTCTCTTTAGAAAGTTAACCTTATCTACAGTTTAAAGTAACCTTTTAGGAACACACACACACACACACACACACACACACACACCTGTTACTCTATCTTTGTCTACATATTTTGCTTCACTCCACAAAAGTAAAGAGGGGAGGGTAATTTAAAACAATCAATAATTCTTATGTAAATCAGGTTAGTCAATTTTTCCACGTGTTTTTACTTTGACAAAGAATGTAACAGTCTTTTCCAAGAGTAAACAATTTCCAACGACTGCTGGCTCCTTCTGTTAGGACAGTGTAGGGAGGTGGGTGTTGGTTACAGAATAACTCAGGTCTTCAGAAGCGTGACTACATAATAAGACATGTTTTTAAGCCTAGCTGATGAAATTTCAGTAACTATTTTTGGAGTGAGATCTTCTATTTATATGTCATATCTTTAAGATATTTCGTATGTAGATAAGTCATATTTATTTGATGTGATAATGACTTCAAAATTATTGGTCATTGATGTGCACTGTTCCAATGAAATAGTTAAAATATTATTTCTGCTAAAATAAAAACAATGATGCATTCAGAATTTGTATCTTACTGCTGTTTGAATAAACATTTTATATTATTGGTTTAGTGTTCTGACATACAATGCAAGGACATAGCATCTGGTTCATTTTAACCCATAAGTATCTGTACAGCATATTATAATTATATTTTTAAATTATTGTAGGGGAGAAGAGGATCTTAAATCCAAAATTTTTTACAGAAACTGATTGTGGAATTCTTTATTTATGTCCTCAAAATAATACCTCAGAAGATGACACACAATCAGGCATGGTGGCTCATGCCTGTAATTCCAGCACTTTGGAGAAGCTGAGGTGGAAAGATTACTTGAGGTCAGAAGTTCAACACCAGCCTGGGCAACACAGAGAAACCCCGTCTCTGCAAAGAAAATTAAAAAAATTAGCTGGGCATGGTGTTGTACCCATATAGTCCCAGCTACTTGAGAGGCTGAGGTAGAAGGATAGCTTAAGCCCAAGAGGTCAAAGCTGCAGTGATCATGCCACTGCATTACAGCCTGGGTGACAGAGCAAGATCCCATCTCAAGAAAACAAACAAAAAAAGATGACACTTTAATGGTTATTCTGGTATCATCTAGGGATGAACACACATATACACAAATTTTAAGTAGATGATATTTCCCTAAGAGATATTCCTTAAAATAGTTGTCCCATATACATTCTTTTGAATAATGTGTTATGTTTAAATGTTCATTTTCAGATTTACATTTGAATTTATTGATGCTTATCTAGCCTTTCCTTAAAGAACATGGATCACATATCCAGAAAGAAACATTGATGAGGAGTAAGCTCCAACATCATGCATGAACTTGCCCTAAAATACTCAGTCTTTCTGATGAAGTTTACCTTAAGAAAGTGAAAAATACTTTCAAAAGTAATATTTTTAACAATTAATGTGACTTTTGGGGGACAATTTTGAAAAACGTGCTTTCTTTAGCAGCTGAAAGTGGAAAACACAGGCTGAAATTAAGGCTATGACCATTTGTCATAATGCAGGCCACACATGGTCACAGCATTTTAAGTGGAAATATACTATGTTTGGTAATCTTTCTGTTTTTTAGAGGTCTTTGTATTACTTTTACAATAAAAGAAAGAATAATAGAAGCCCAAAAAGTAGCAGTTTTTAAAAGCACAAAATTTTTATCTTCTATTTGAGGATAGGTAAGTGAAGCTATGTTTAATAAAGAAAAATAAAATATCAAGAAAATATGATCTTACCCAAATTTACATTTGAGTTTCTATCTCAGTTAAAAAATACTTCTGTATTCATGCTAAATCCTGGCCTCAGTGCTAATATTTTACAGACTGACTTGAAACTACCAATTCTAAAAATGGAAATAGTTTAAGCAATCTCTAATTTCATAAAATACAAGAATGCCCCTTTCAAGGAAAATTTATAATGGTTCTGAGTTATGTTTGTTTTTCTTGTTACTTTTTATTGCTAAAACTCTTTCACCAAGCTAGTATTTCTTTTATGCCCAGGAGGCAAAACAGCTTGGCATTCTGTTGAATTTGTTCATCTAAATGTCAACTTTTTAAAAATGGAATGAGGATTTTGTCTTAATATTTTCATTTAAGACTACAACTATATGACCTTTAAGATCCTCTCTTACTTTATAATCTCTGATGATTTTACTATACCTTCCCTTAAAATTAATGATAAAAATCTTAACAATCATTCTTAAGTAATATACATTGTTATATTAGCCTAAGACAGAATACAAAAATATTTACATCAACTATGGCTTTCTGTAAGGATAGTACAGATCTCAGACAGTCTCCAAAGAAGTTTTCTAGTGTCTTTGAGTTGCTGCCTGAGAAAAAGGGAGCACTGAAAGACTTCTCCAGAGATTACATTCTTGAACCCAAGGCCCTTCCTCCTCCTTCTTCCCCATCTTTGTGCTGCTTCGCTCTTCTGAATCTCTGAAGTGTAATACAAGACCAGCAGGACTGCATAACAATAGAGATGAGACTATCTTTGCATTTATACTAATGTAGTTTGCCAATGTACAGATGCACAGCAGTTTTTGCTTAAATTAGGTTGCTGTTTAGTTTAACTCCTTACTCTGATTCAAAAGCTGTCTCTCAAGTTCCCTGCTGGGTTTGCTGGCTCATATTTCTCCCTTTGATCCTGGGTTCACTCTGCCTTCCTCACCAGCTCCCAGAGCTACCTGTTTAGTTCCAACTAAAAGTACTCTTACTGCAGTTGCCCAATGCTGGCTCCGTGGTTCTGTATTCTCTTTAGTCTGTCCATTACTCATTAACCTTCCACTGCTCCCTAAATGGGTCTCCTTCTTCCTGGACAGCTCTAAACAGTCCTTTTGGCTCTGTTCAATGTTTAGCTTTTTATTTATTTTTTTTAGAGGTAGGGTCTTGCTTTGTCACCCAGGCTGGAGTGCAGTGACACAATCCTAGCTCACTGCAGCCTGGAACTCCTGGGCTCAAGTGATCCTCCCACCTTGGCCCCCTAAAGTGCTGGGATTACAAGGCGTGAGCCACTGCGCTGGCCTTCCATTGCTTGTATTTGCATATCCATACCTACAATTTAAAGAATGCTATCTATACAGAAATATTAGCATTCAGTATGATAAAAGAAATTAAATATGTTTTAAAATACATGTGTTTATAATGATACTTAAAAATGCTCACTAGTCACCTTTTGGAAACTGGTAACAAAAAAGAGTGTGGGGGAGACAGAACCAAGCATTCATCATACTTTTTCCATAAGAACCATATCTCAGCATCACCAAATAGTTGATAAGGGAAGGCTTTTTGGCTTGTTTTTGTTTTAATAAGTTGCAGCTAATAAATGCAGAAGGCATAACAGAATTTACATGTCACCATTTTGCAATCCCTAATGAAATAAAGAATTTGGGCAAAGACCCTCAATGACTTCTAAACCATTAGATAAAAAACTTAATGAGGAATTATATAAAGAAAGGATCAAGCTGACAATACCAGAACACACTGATCAAATTTAACATTACAAGTAGGGAAACAATCATACACTCTATGCCTCATCATATAATGCAAAAGAAAATATACAACACAAACTATTAAATATTTTTACAGAAAATTGGCTACACAGGAAGCTGAGGCAGGATTGCTTGAGGCCAGGAGGAGTTCAAGGCCGCAGTGAGCTATAAATGATCACACCTGTAAATAGCCACTGTACTCCATCCTAGGAAACACAGAGTGACCCAGTCTCTTAAAAAAAAAAAAAAAAAAAAAGAGGATTGAGCAAGATTCTTATTGAGCCCTCTATCAATTTTACAGGAAATACAGGAGACAGGATATCACAGGAAGGCAATCAGAAAAATTCAGAATGTGGGAAATTTTACAGGACAGATTATCTACTTTTTTCAACTAATTACGAGAAAAAGAAGAAAAAGATGCATATATATCAATGGGACTTTAATGACATATTAATGTGTAATGTGTGCATTTTGGTTTCTGATTTGAAGAAATCGATTGTAAAAAACAATGATCTCTTGGGAAACAGGAAAATATGAAGACTGAGTATTTGATAATATTGAATTATTATTAATGTGAGGGTGTGATAATGGCATTGTGGTTTTTTTTGAAAAAAGAATCCTTATATTTAAAAGATATATATCAAATATTCATGGATAAAGTGATATAAACTCTGGAATTTGTATAAAAATAATCCAGGACATGGGAGAAGCAAATGGGGTATATACAAAAGAAGATTAGCCATGAATTTTCAATTGTCAAAGCTGGTGATGGCTACATGATGCTTCATTATACTATTCTATCCACTTTTGTATATGTTTAAAATTTTTCATAATAAAGTGTTTTAAAGGATTTAGTAACTAATATATTTCTTTGAAGATATAATAGGAACTCTGCTGTCAAGAGAGAAGCTGATTCCAGAAATCATAGCCTGTGATGTGGAATCTATTCTATGGGATTGTAGTGATACTCTCAATCTACCCGCTTTTCTCCTTTTCTCCCCAAACCTTCAGAAAATCTGGTACTGCCTGTTAAAATGTAGGCATTGAATGACCACTGGTTGGGAAGAAAGGTGTTTCCTAGGAGAGTGGTGGTTTATCTATTTGTTTTGGAGAATCCCCACTTTGCCCTCACCACTCTAGAGAGGAAAGTGGTGATCCACCCAGGTGAGTTCAAGCCCCTTTTAATAGCCAGTGAAGCTAGCAAGTGCCCTAGGGCTACCTGTGAAATGACCTTGGAGTCACAGCCATATCATAGGCTGGTAGTTTCTTGCTGGACTGGAGTAAGCTACTGCTATAGGAGCAAGGTTAGAGGAAACTAAGAATAATCTGCAGTCTAAATCAGGAAGTTCAAGACATGGAAAGTACAGTTCTAATCTTGACCAAAAATGAAAACGAAGTAGATTGGTGGTAAGATGCTACCATGAAGATTTCTCAGGCCCATCAGGACTAGGAGAAGAGGGTCAGGGCCATCTGACAACCAGCCTTGGTTGCAGAAAAGGGTTCAGCTCTAAGATAGAGTGTAGACCAGGAGTCAGGAACACACACTTTGGAGAAAGTTAGTGATTTAGTGGAGAGGCTGTGATCCACGGATGATGTGGTCTTCTAGGAGTCTGATGTCACATGCAACCACACTGATCCTGGCAGTAGATACCACTCAGTAATGGTGGAGATGGAATTTGTATGCTGCTTAGTGGTGAAGACCTGTTGCTTTTCCATTGCACACTCTGCCTCCCAGCTCATTGAGCTGACTTGGCATATGGGAGAGTCCTTGAGCAAGCAGCTCTGTTCTCTCCACTTGGTGGTGTTCTCTTCTTGGCATCCCTCCCAACCCCTGTTAAATGCTAATCCTTTGCTTAGGCAGCAGCAGAAGAGAGCCAACATGACACAGAAGGAAGAAGAGGTAAGAGCCAGTGGGAAAGTCTTGGACTCCGGAGGCAAACTCACCTGGCTTAAATCCTGATTTTATTTCTTCCCAGCTTGTCAGCTTCTGGCAGATTTCCTGTTTTCAGAGGGTTTGTTTTATTGTCTGTAAAATAAGCAGAGAATTATCTATTTTGGAGTATTGTCGGAAAAGTAAATGTAAAAGGGGCTATGAAACATAATATTAAAGTAAACAGGAATATCACCTCCTTTATAAACTTGTTATGGCCACTTGGGGTCCTAGGAAAAATGGCAACAAGGACTAAGGGACAGGAGAATCTTAGGAGACTTTAATAGTATTTGGCGCTCCCAGATGCTGAACCTGTCTAAACTTGACCAAGGAAGAGTGGTTTTCATGAAAACCTTCTGACTCAAAATATTACTATAAATTGTCCAGTCTCTTCACAGCAGTAGCCCCATCCCATCATCACAGGAGTAAGGGAGCTGGAAAGGAGTTTCCTGCTGATGCTTTCTTGTCCAAAGGATTTATTTGTTTTTTTATTCTATGATTTTCAATACTACCAATAGATTGGACATCAGACTTCCAAGAAGCAAGCTGCCTGAGTGATGCACACCAAAACAGCTGATTCCTTTGGGCTAGGGCAAGGATGTCAATCTAAATCAATTAGCTGAAGCATTACATCAAGGAAAGTCTAAGGTGTTTTTTCAAAGAGATCAAAAATTACAGAGGATTAGAGAATAGGGTAATGTGTGAGGAGTTTAATTTCTCTCATACACTGTAGTCCATAAGTGAACAGTACAGGTTGAGGGATGGTTCTGCTCTATGTGAGTTGTAGTATCTGGAGATAACAGTAGACAATGGGGGAAGGCAACAGATTTTAAAATCTTTTGCTCATCTATCATAAAGCTCTTTATGCTTCTTAATATGATTTCTCAATATACAGACATTGCTCACTAAATCTTAACTTTTTTCTTCTTTCCATCCCATTCTATATCGAGTATATTGAAGATGGCTAACTACTGATAATTTTATGAAGTAACTAAAGAAAATTAAATGTGCCAATAATGCTTTACACTTTGCCACCATAAAAAAAAAAGTAGCCTTACTTTTCTCTAGAATAGTCTCTAGACTTCTTATTGGCCTTGACTCATGGGTTTTATGCATATTTTTTAAAGGGGAATCACTGCACTCGTGTTTAACAGAATAGATCAACATCATTACATTTAATTTTAAATATCTTGTACTAGATTAGCTCTTGAAAACTCTAGATTTTGGCCAGTTCAAAACTAAATCACCAATAGGTAAAGATACAGAATTTAAGAAACTAGGAAAAATAAATATTCAGCCCAGTAACCCCTTTAACATCCTTTCAAGATGGTCTTGAATCAACAGTCACCAAGAAAAAGTCTCTAACAGTTTGGAGGTTCCTCATAAAACTAAAAATAGAACTACCATATGATCCAGCAATCCCAGTACTGGGTATATAATATACCCAAACGAAAAGAAATCAGTATATAGAGGAAGTATCTGCACTCCCATGTTTATTGCAGCATTGTTCACAATAGCCAAGACTTGGAAACAACCTAAGTCTTCATCAGCAGATGAATGGATGAAGAAAATGTGGTACATATACACAATGGAGCACTATTCTGCCATAAACAAGAATGAGATCCTGTCATTTGCAACAACATGCATAGAACTGGAGGTCATTATGTTAAGCAAAATAAGCCAGGCACAGAAAGACAAACATTACATGTTCTCATTTATTTGTGGGAGCTAAAAATCAAAACAATTGAACTCACGCAGATGGAGAATACAAGGGTGGTTACTAGAGGCTGGGAGGGGGGGATGGGGGAAGTGGGACTGGTTAATGGGTACCAAAAAATAAAAAGAATAAATGAGATCTAGTATTGAATAGCACAACAGGATAATTATAGTCGATAAAAATTTAATTGTACATTTAAAAATAACTAAAAGAGTGTAATAAAATTGTAGCACAAAGGATAAATGCTTGAGGGGATGGATACCCCATTTTCCATATGTGATTATTACACATTGCATGCCTGTACCAAAATATCTCATGTACCACATAAATACATATGCATCCTATGTACTCACAAATATTAAAAAATTTTTTTGAAGAACAAGTCTCTAGAAGCTTGCTATGATTTTGTTGACTTTCAAGTTAAGTTGCTAAAAATATTTCTCCTGTATTTGTTTTGTTTGTTTGTTTCTTTGTTTTTGTTGGAGACAGAGTTTTCACTCTGTTATCCAGGCTGGAGTGCAGTGGGGTCATCCTGGCTCACTGCAAACTCCACTTCCTGGGTTAAAGCAATTCTTCTGCCCCAGCCTCCCAAGTAGCTGGGATTACAGGTGTACACCACCACACCTGGCTAATTTTTGTTTATTTGTATTGTATTGTTTTGTTTTGTTTTAGTAGAGATGGGATTTTAGCATGTTGGCCAGGCTGGTCTCAAACTCCTGACCTCAGTGATCTGCCCACCTTGGCCTCCCAAAGTGTTAGGATTACGGGCATGAGCCACTGCACCCGCTCTGTTGTTTTTTACTTCATAAATACTTGTGTGTTATCAAAAACCCATATTAGGCCCTCCTCTAACATTAATCTTCCAAAGCCATTAAGACTTCTCTTTTTCCTGGGCTTATGGGATTTATTTCAGATCTACTGAATAATTTGTATTATGATTAGATTGGATGGGTTTGCACTACTATTCCTTAGTGACAAAACCTTATGCAACATATTTTTCCACTAATTGCATGATCCCCAAATAGCCCAATGAATAAAGAAACATTAGTTGGTCGGGCATGGTGGCTCATGCCTGTAATTCCAAGATGAGGCCGAGACGGGTGGGAGACTGAGACGGGTGGATCGCCTGAGGTCAGGAGTTTGAGACCAGCCTGGCCAACATGGTAAAACCCAGTCTCTACTAAAAATACAAAAATTAGCTGGGAGTGGTGGGGGGGCGCCTGTAATTCCAGTACTTGGAGGCTGGGCCAGGAGAATCGCCTGAACCCAGGAGGCAGAGGTTCATGCCATTGTACTTCCAACTGGGTGACAAGAGCAAAACTCCGTCTCAAAAAAAAAAAAAAAAAGAAAAGAAAAGAAACATTAGTCATCTGGGTATTTTGTTTTCCCAGTACAAAACATCAGGTAAAGGGTTTCATCTGGAAAACTAAAATTTTCCCCACCTCTTACCTCGTAGGTGATGCCTTGTAGAAACAGCTTTGGATAGTAGATGGAATGAAACGTCAGACTGAAAGGATCATGCTAGTTTCCCTGAATTCTGGTCAAGGTCCCAAGATTGAAACGAGTTGTTCTTAGAGCTATGGGAGTGGATATCTGAAATTACTCCTTTAAAAGCTGCAGGAGGCTTTGGGACTATGAATGGTAAAATGAAATGGTAAAATGTCAACTTGCAGAAAATTAAACATTTCAAATCTTGACCTTGGAAAAGGTTGATTCCTGAGCAAGTACAGGAGGGAAAATCACAGCCACAGTGGACTCAGGCAAAGAATGTCATCTAAACACAAAGCCTAAGAGCTCCCCCAAACAGTAGAATGCTGAAATAAGGAAAAAGCAGGACAAATAAGTCTTAACTCCAGCGCTACTGGATCCTAGTCACTTAAATTCTCTAAAAGCCATTGAGCCCATATAATATAGTGATTTAGCATCTGGGCTCTGGATAATCTAGGTTTCTAGTGCTGGTTCTATCATTTACCACTGTGTGAACTCAGGAAGCTCAACCTCTCTAAGCATCATCTGTAAAATGGGGCTAGCAATAGAACCTAACTCTCAGGATTGTTGTGAAGAGTCAGTAAGTGAATATGTGTACACTTGGCACATAGTAAATGCTCAATAATCGAGCTCTTATTATTACTCCCATGATCTGCTGTGAGAACACCTGAGATAAAAGATGTGAACATGCTGTGAAGAACACAAATGGCCACACAAATTCAAGGTGTTGCTGGTTTGTTTAGTTTTCCAGTAGACCTACCTTGGTAGCTCACCGGAGATCTGGATGAAATTGCAAACGGTATTGAGAAAGATATGCCTTCTATAATCCTGGTAGTACCTGCAACTTGTGTTTCCAAAAGTTATTTCTTCTTTGCATGTGTCTGGTGAGGTGAACCTAATGCTGCTGGCAGCCATGCCCCTAGCCGGAATCATTGCCAATTATTTCAATAAAGCACAGATCCATTCCTCACCCTTGAAACTGAGAAATGCTGGAAAGGAGAGAGGAGTAAGAGAGTCATATTCCTTACTTCTTCCTTATTTTACCTTAGAACCTACCCCTCTTAGGTTCTCTGGCCAGTTGATTAGCTACACTTTAAGTCATTCCATAGATTTATGATGCCTGTTCTTACATAATCTAAATGATAGAACTGGCACTAAAAACCTAGATTGTCCTAGTCAGGAGTTACAAAGACCAGCTTTCTGCCTGTGCAGAGATTAAACCTAGTATTATATGGGGAATTGGACCATTAATTTGGGTGGTTTAATTTCAAACGAAGTGGATTCTGCTACTTGAGAAATATTCTTGGAAGGAAAAAAAAAACCCCAAACATTCCACTCACTGTGAGAGTGTAGAACAGAGTAAAAGAATGGGCTTATAATTTGGGAGATGCTTTGAGTTTCTGCATGAAAGATGTTATCAGAATCCAAGAATTTTTGTTACTCAATAGCAATCCTACCAGAAGGCCAGCTTTTTCCCAAGGCCTGGTGGCATCAAGCAGCTTAGAGTCCAGAGAAAAAAGCATTACAAACAAGTTTTCTGGATGAAATGACACATGGAGTTATATAGAGTTTGCAAAATACATGATATTTTGAAAAGTACTCCTGAAGCTGAGCTCCGGCTTAAGAGAAGAAACCAACAATGAGTAAGATTCTATGAAAGGAATTCTGAAGAGTTGTGAGAATATTTTCCTTTTCTCTTAACATGGATGACCTTGTGTGTATATACTATTGCTGACTTCAGTAAACATTTATTGAGTGACCACTTAGTCAACAAAATAAATGTACTCTCCTATCTGTATCCCTATAAAACACTCATCCTCTTGCAGTCTCTGGGGGAATCTCAGCAGAGGGGCATTTTCCTCAACTTCATCCTCAGAGAAAATCTGAAGCTGCCCTCATGTACTTTCTTGCCACAAGAAAGGCACTGTCTAGCAGCATACATCCCTCTTGGCCTGATGACTAAATCACAGCAAAAGTGGCCCATATCCTTCTATATTGCCTTCTCCTGCAATCCTCTAAAGGGGAAGAGATGATGGATAGGGAAATGTTGGGCTGTATGTAGGAAGAGATCTTTATTATGTTTTTTAATCATCCCTCAACTCCCCAGTACCATGTCACAGGTGAAGATGAGTAGGTGGACAAAAATCTGTTAATTGGAACATATCTGTACCTGTTTGCAAAGCATTAAGAAAAGTACATTTTGATCATGAATTGCAATAATTAGCAGCAAGCATTACACTCATTGTTAATGTTACCTCTGTTCTAGGCAGAGGTCAACATTGCCTCATGAATGAGTGACTCAGCATTACAAAATAGTGAAGTGTCTCCTCTGCAGTTAAATTTGGCCTTCTCTGAAGTAATGAAAACAAAGTCCCCAGTAGGAAAGCAAGGTTGGAGAATAATTTGACAGGATATCATAGCGATTACCACTCTTTCATAATCCTTGTGGTGGAAACTGCTAATTGTCGACCAAAATCTTCTCTGCTTTTCTTCTGGGCATATGCCACATGCCACCTTAAGATTGCATTTTCCTAATTCCTTTGAGACTAGGTACAGTCAAGTGACTATATTCTCAGAAATGAAATGTGAATACAGTACAACTCCTGTATCCTTTGCTTAAAATGAAACTGATGCTCTGAATCTGGTTTCTCTTCCACCCTGATATATCCAGGATTCATTTTTGACCACACAGATGAGGACAAGGCTCCTTCTGGGGGGTTGCCAGGGTAACAAAATAAGAGAAACAAGAGTGCTTGAATGTCCGTGTAAATTCAAGCCACCCCTGAACCTGCCGTGCTCACTTAAGGACTGTAATTCAGGAGGGAAATACATTTCTCATGCATTGAGTTTTCTCTAATTCTCTCTATTTTTGAACCTCTTTGAGAAAGCGTCTTTGACTTTACCCTGATACAATATATTTTTATGTAATACAGTCATGCCCTGAAGAACAACTTTTTGCTCAGTGATGGATCACATAAACTATGATAGTCCTGTAACATTATAATGGAGCTGAAAAATTCCTATTGCCTAGTGACACTGTAACCATCATAATGTTGTAGTGCAACACATTGCTCATGGGTTTATGGTGATGCTTTGTAAACAAACCTACTGTGCTGCCAGTCACATAAAGGTAGAACACAGGCCGCGCACGGTGGCTCACACCTGTAATCCCAGCACTTTGGGAAGCCAAGAAGGGTGAATCATGAGGTCAGGAGTTTGAGACCAGCCTGGCCAACAGGGTGAAACCCCATCTCTACTAAAAAATACAAAAAAAGTAGCCAGGCATGGTGGTGGCATCTGTAATCCCAGCTACTCGGGAGGCTGAGGCAGGAGAATGAATCACTTGAACCTGGGAGGCGGGAGTTGCAGTGAGCCGAGATGGCACCATTGCACCCCAGCTTGGGTGACAGAGCAAGACTCCATCTCAAAAACAAACAAACAAAAAAGGTATAACATAAAATTATGTGCAGTGCATAATATTTGATAATAATAAATGAATGTTACTGGCTTATGTATTTACTATACTTTTTACTGTTATTTTAGAGTGTACTCTTTCTACTTACATTAAAAAGTCAACAGTAAAACAGTCTCAGGCAGGTCCTTCAGAAGGTATTCCAGAAGAGGGCATTGATATTATAGGGGATGATATCTCCATGCATGTTACTGCCCCTGAAGACCTTCCAGTGGCATAAGATGGGGAGAGAGAAGACAGTGAGATTGATGATCCTGACCCTTTGTGAGCTTAAGATAATGTGTGTTTGTGGTCTTTGTTTTTAACAACAATTTAAAAGTTAAAAAATATTGTTAACTAGAAAAAGTTTACACAATAACATATACGAAGAACAAAATATTTTTGTATAGCTATACATGTTTATATAGCTATACATGTTTTCAGCTAAGTGTTATTACAAAAAAGTAAAAAAAATTAATAAATTAAAGTTTATAAAATTAAAGTCTATGAAGTTACAGTAGGCTACGGTTATTATTGAAGAAAGAAATTAAAAATAAATTAACTGTAGCCTAAATGTGCCGTGTTTATAAACTCTTACCACTCACTCACTCGCTGACTCACCCAGAGTGGCTTCCAGCCTGGCAAGCTTCATTCATAGTCAGCGCCCTATTCAGGTGTACTGAAGACCAGAGATTTTCACCTCAAAATATGGCACCCTGGTATGCTGATTATTTTAAATTAAAAGCCACTGGAGACTGGCAGGCACTGGAAAAAGCTTTACTCTGATACTCCCTTATCTGCCTAAAGTCCAGCTCCACTAAAGAAGAAAACAATTAACTGTGTTTCCTTCCCTGAGTTCTCATTAACTTAGCTCATGCTGCAGGAAGAAAGACTAAAGTCTGTCAACACATCTGGACAGACATTTTTCACAAACCATGATCTGCTCTCCAAGCCTGACAGACTTTGCCCCAGACCATTGTATGTTCTCCAAGTCTATTCACTTCCCCCTAAAAATCATTTATAATCCCTCAATTACTACATTTCCCCCATCTCTCCTTCTTTATGAAGAAGTTTATATAAAGATCTGAATCTTCTTGGGTTATTGGATAATCATTCTCATGCAATTCCCCTGTACTATGCACATTAGAATACATTTGTATGCCCTTTTCTCATAGGAATCCGCCTTTTGTCAGTTGATTTTCAGTGAAACTTCAGAGGGCAGAAAGCTTTTCCTTTGCCTCTACAGTACTATTTTTTTTTAACTCTTATACCATATTTTTACTGTACCTTTTTAATGTAGAGATATGTTTAAATATACAAATACTTACCATTATTTTATGATTGCTTATAGTATTCAGTACAGTAATATGCTGCACAGGTTTATAGCCTAGGAGCCACAGCCCAAGCAATATAGATTAGGTGTGTAGCAGGCTATACCATCTAGTTCTGTGCCAGTACACTCTGTGATGTCCACACAATGATGAAGTAGCCTAATGATGCACTTCTCAGAAAGTATCCCTGTCAATAGGTGCTACATGACTATGTATCAGTCCACGTACTATAATAATATATATATATATATATATACACACATTCATTTTATATAACTGTATCACAAATTACCACACACAGTGCCATAAAACAAGACAAACTGGTTATCTCCTGTGTTCTGTAGATCAAACTCAGGTGGATTCTCTGCTCAGGGTCTCTCCAGGCTGAAATTAAGGTGTCGACTGTGTCATTTAAGGTTCAGGTCCTCTGACAAGCTCTCATATTGTTAGCACATAACGTCCTTCCTGCTACAGAGTGAGATAAGTTACCTATTTTCTTGCTAGCTGTAGGCCAGCGACCACTCTAGGTTCCTGATGGCTGTATTCAGTTCTTTGTCAAGTGGCCACCGTAAGTAATTCACAACATAGTACTACTTCTTTCAAGCCAATAGGAGCACATCTCTGGCTTTTTTTCTCTGTAAATATCTGGAGATATTATTAGACCCACCTGATTAGGTCAGGCCCTCTGTGAATAACCTTTCACTTGCCATATTAGGTAATATAATCACAGGAGAGATCTACTGTCATATTCACAAGTTCTGCAAACACTCAGGGGAGAAGATTATACAAGGCTTGTACATGAGGGAGTGGGATTCCTGGGGTCATTTTAGAATTCCGATACCACAATCATATGTTAATACACATATGTGATATTAACACACGTGATACATAATATAATAGCGCAACAATGATGACTTATGATGAGTGCTTACTATGTGGTAGGAACCCACAAACCATTTTATCTGCATGTGATGATTTAATCCTCATGACAAATCTATGAGAGATAATCATAGTTCCTATTTCACAGAAGACAGGGGTAACTGAGGCTTAGTAAAGTTATTTGGCCAAAGTCATATAACAAGTAAGTGGCAGAATCTTGATTATATCCAAGTCTGTTTCTAGGCAGCATGGACTTTGGAGTTGGACATACTTGTTGTCCATGCTCCTACTGTCCTGTACTTCTTTGCATCACTTGTCACAATCCTAATTAAATAATTATTCTGAAGTAAATTGGTCATGTTTGTCTCCCCAGATAGATATAAACTTCATCAAGACAGTTGTATCAACTTTGAAGTACATTCAGCTACATACAACAGAAAGCCTGGCTAACAGTGGCTTAAACATACAAACATTCACCTTCCCCCTCTAAACAAAAAGTTCAGAAGTCTTGGTTGCTGGCGATGTCTCAGAAGCTCAACCGTATTAGGATGTCTCTTTGACTCTTTTGATCTTTCTTTACTTCATGGGTTCAAGATGGCTACTGCAGCTCCAGCCATCACATCTAAATCAAGCTGGAAGAAAGGGAAAGGGATTAAAATAACCATATCTCTCTAATTTTAGCAGGAAAGCATTCATGTATCTGTGGACATAAATGTGTTGCTTAGAATTTCAAGCTGCAGGGGAAGCTGGGAGAGTGAGATTTTGCACAATATAATTGGGGGAAAAAAGGTAGGGAAGGTATTTGGTAAGTAAAAAATAGTGTCTATCATAGGCAGGGATTGTATCTGTCTTGTTCATCATTGCATTTCCAGCATCCAGTTTAGTGACTTCTACAAAATAGGCTTTTATTTTATTTTACTTTTTTGAGACCAAGGTCTCACTCTGTCACCCAGACTGGAGTGCAGTGGTACGTGGATGGCTCACTGCAGCCTCCACCTCCTGGGCTCAAGCAGTCCTCTCACCTCAGCTTCTCAAGCAGTAGCTGGGATTATAGCTGCATGTCACCATGCCCAGCTAATTTTTTAATTTTTTGCAGAGACGAGGTCTCACTATACTGCCTACACTGATCTCAAACTCCTAGGCTCAAGTAATCCTCCTGTTTCAGCCTCCCCAAAATGCTGGGATTACAGGCGTGAACCACTGTGTCTGGCCAGTAGGCTTTTATTTATTGTTGAATGAATGCCTGTGAAATAATGCATGTGCTAAATGTTTTCCACAGTGCTTGGCACACACTAGGTAGTCAATAAATGATGACTACTGGTAACTACATTGTTTAAAGACCCCAAATTTGTGTGTGTGTGTACGTGGCACATGGAAGCATTCCAGCACTACTTTGGTTGATTCAAGAATAAGCACTAACAGTTAATTGTTCTACTGCCCTATTGGACACAGAAAAGCTTGAGTGGGGCCTGCTCTGGGGTGGAGAGGTGGGAAGTGACAATCTCCGTATTAGTCCGTTTTCACGCTGCTGATAAAGACATACCTGAGACTGGGTAATTTATAAAGAAAAAGAGGTTTAATGGACTCACAGTTTCACATGGCTGGGGAGGCCTCACAATCATGGCAGAAGGCAAAAGGCACATCTTACATGGCAGCAGGCAAGACAGAATGAGAGCCAAGTGAATGGGGAAACCACTTACAAAAGTGTCAGATCTCGTGAGACTTATTTACGACTATGAGAACAGTATGGGGGAAAACGCCCCATGATTCAGTTATCTCCCATCGGGTCCCTCCCACGATACATGGGAATTGTAGGAGCTACAAATCAAGATGAGACTTGGGTGGGGACATAGCCAAACCATATCAATCTCCTTCTAGCCACCCTTGGTGCTTTGCAGGCTAAGGCTGGCCAGGAGGAGCTAGCTCTGTAACAATTGCTCAGCTGCAGCTTGTGCAGCTCAGTTAACACAGCTAGTGGGAAGGGTGAATGCTTAAAGCTTGCTTTCTTTGAGTAAAGAGGAAAAATAAAAATTAAATTAAATTAGAAAAAAATAAAAAAAAAACCCTGCCCTGATGATGGCAAGACTTATTTGCCTGAAGCTGAGGAGGGGAAAGAACTTTAAAACGTCTTTGCCACCACCCTCTTCTTGGCAACATTTTGACAAGTTTGCTGATCTTCAGCTTACTTTTTCTTTCTCCCCCTCCCTGTCCTCCTCCTTGCTCCTTTCCTTATTCTTCACTCTACCCCTCCCTCCCTCTGCATCTCGCTGCCTCTCCCTCTCTCCACCCTGAGGCCAGGCAACCAGGTATGTTTAGATTGTCAAGTGAAATACACATTCCAGATTCTGCTTTCCCTTCCCAGACCTAGAAGTTGGACACACTGATGTGGCAACAATGCAAGAGCTACATACAAGCTGTTTCCCTCCTCCCTAAACATCCAATGTATGACCTGAATCTCTGGATTTGTTTGCTAGGGTTGCCATAACAAAGCACAAACTGGGTAGCTTAAACAACAGAAATTTAGTGTCTCATGGTTTTTGAGGCTGGAAGTCCAAGATCAAGGTGCTGTGAGGGAGAATCTGTTTCATGCTCTGTCTTAGCTTCTGGTGGTTTTCTGGCAGTCTTTGGCATTCCTTGATGAGTGGGTGCATCACCCTAATCTCTACCTTCATCTTCACACCATGCCCTCCCTGGGAGTGTGTATGTATCTAATTGCTCCTTTGTATTAGGACATAACCATATTGGATTAGGGGCCATCCTAATCACCTCATCTTAACTTGATCATCTGCAAAGACCCTATATCCAAAAAAGATCACGTTCACAGGTACTACGAGTTAAGACTTCAACATCTTTTTAAGGGACACACTTCAACTCATAACAGTTAGGAACTGGTATATATGTCCCTTTGATTAAGCAAAGACGCAATAGTGATCTTTGGGCCTCCTGAAGTGTTAAGATTACTTTCAGGATCTTAAGCAAGAATCAATACCTATAAAGAAAGTGGATATATAGCCTCTACATGCCAGACATTGTATTGGAAGTTTAGCCATGGCGATAATGCTAAGTAGGTGTTAATAGGCTCATTTTATGGATGAAGAGACTGAGTCTCAGGATAGTTAGAGACCATACCTAAAGTCAAGCTCAGCTGGGGAGGGATGGATCCAGGATTTTAATCAATGTATGTCTGATTCCCAAAACTGTTACGGCATGTGGTGCATTTTTTGTCTCAGAAAAACATAATCTTCGTACCTTTGTGGCTGAAATTGCAATGGCTGTACATGAAAAAATGAGACTCTGGACAAACCAGAATTTTAATAAAAAGAGAAAAATGTGACCCACAGTGCTGAAATGGCACTTCATTGATTTGCTAATGTTCAATTCCTTCAGGTACATCACGGTTACACCTGAAGTGAGTAGGCAGTGGTAAGTTTCAAATGTTGTTAAGAAAAACATGGGTCGATGTTTTAAATAACTCTTTAAGACTTTTAAAATGTGTATTTTTGCCCTTTGGGGGCAATTGCAGATAAAATTAAGGGAGCAAAAAATTCGAGCCTTGTCTGCATCAATACTAAACACACTTTAGGAAAAGGTAGACGTTATTGAGATTTTGATAATAGTAGAGTTTTTTTTTAAGTGTCATGTGTTTTAAATGACTCTTGTGGTCTAGAAAATGTAGATTCCTCATCAAACTATTTAATTGAAATCTTCTTAATACCCAGGTTAAGTCACATTAAAGAGAAGACGAAGAATCTCTTTAAATCACTTTGCTGTAATAGGATTTTGTGGATAAGGAACTAATTTAAAATAAATGGGCCATTGGCTAGATTTAGACATTTCTGTCACACAAATTTCTGTTCCATATCTATTTGCAGTAACAGGTTTTGATCTGTTGTCAAATGGTCAATTGTTTTGGACATTGTGCTTTTTTTCATGCAGGTCTAGTAAATGATGAGCAGTTTTTGGAAATTCTACTAATTACCCATGGCCTGTTTTTAATGATGATAAAGTGAGGGAATTTAGACAGATGTAAGATCTGCTTTAACCCAGTAATTGTTCCTCAAACTGTTTCTCCCCAGGGCATTCAGATGCAGAAGCCTCACATGTTCATTCAGCAATTATGTATTAAACACACCATGGTCCAGGCACTGTTGAGGTGATTAAGACACATCTCTAGACAGACTGATAAAGATGCCTGCATTGTGGAGTTTACCTTCTAAAAGGAAGTAATAGGCAATGAACAATAAACATAATTAAAAAGTCAGATGTGTCAGAATAAAACAGTCCAAAAAAGTGAGAAGGTGGTTGTGCTATGAGAAAAAGAAAAAAGGAGAGCCAGGCTAGAGGCATTGGGAATATTGGCAGGTGATAGTACCATTTTATTTTATTTTATGTATGTATATATGTATATATGCATGCATGTATGTATGTGTTGAGACAGAGTCTTGCTCTGTCACCCAGGCTCTAGTGCAAAGGCACAACCTCAGCTCACTGCAACCTCTGCCTCTGGGTTCAACTAATTCTCCTGCCTCAGCCTCTCATGTAGCTGGAATTACAGGCACCCACCACCATGCCCAGCTAGTTTTTTTGTATTTTTAGTACAGATGGGGTTTCACCATGCTGGCCAGGCTGGTCTCGAACTCCTGACCTTCTGCCTGCCTCGGCCTCCCAAGGTGCTGGAATTACAGGCATGAGCCACCATGCCCGGCTGACAGTACAATTTTAAATAGCATGGTCAAGGCAGGTGTCACTGTGAAGGTGACAACAGAGCCTCAGCCTAGAGAAAGTGGAATTCAGTTTTCAACTACATGAAATTGAGCGGGACCATGAAACGTATAGTGCATGTAAACAGGGGTCTGGGTACCAATGGGGTGATAGAGCCAAAGTCCAGCAAAAAGAGTTCTGAAGAAAAAACACGTCCCACTTTCTCCCTCCCTCCAACTTAGCCCCACACTTTATTTTACTTATTTATATTTATTTGTATAAATCTAAGGGGTACAAGTGCAATTTTGTTACATGCATAGATTGCATAGTGGTCAACTCAAGGCTTTTAGGGTATCCATTATCCAAATAATACACATTGTGCCTGTTAAGTAATTTCTCATTATCAACCCCCCCACCCTTCCAAGTCTCCATTGTCCATCATTCTACTCTCTGCATCCATGTGTACACATTTTTTAGCTCCTACCTATGAGCGAGAATGTTCAATATTTGTATTTCTGCGTCTCATTTGTTCCACTTAAGATAATAACCTATAATTCCAGCCATGTTGCTACAAAGGACGTGATTTTGTTCTTTTTATGGCTGAATAGTATTCCTTTGTGTGTATATAGTGATGAATGATATATCCAATCATCTGTTGATGGACACTTAGGTTAATTCCATATCTTTCCTATTGTGAATAGTGCTGTAATAAACATACCTGTGCAGGTATATTTTTGATACATTGATTTATTTTCCTTTGGATAGATACCTAGCAGTGGGATTGCTGGATCTGATAGTTCTACTGTGGATATGCAGTAGTTTCACTGCAGATATGATGGTTCTACTTTTAGTTATTTAATAAATCTTCATATTGTTTGCCATAGAGGTTGTACAAATTTACATTCCCACCAACAGTGTATACGAGTTCTCTTTTCTCCACATCCTTGCCAACATCTGTTATTTTTTGACTTTTTAATAACAGCAATTCTGACTTGGGTAAGATGATATCTCATTATGGTTCCAATTTGCAATTCTCTGATGATTAGTGATGTTGAGCATTTTTTCATATACCTGTTGGTGATTTGCATGTGTTCTTCTGAAAAATGTCTATTCATGTCCTTTACCCACTTTTTAATGGAATCATTTGTGGAGGTTTTGTTGTTGCTGTTGAGTTGTTTGAGTTATTTGTATGTTCTAGATATTAGCCCTCTATCAGATGCACAGTTTGCAGATATTTTATCTCATCTCATAGGTGGTCTGTTCACTCTGTTGATTATTTCTTTTGCTGAATTTGTCCTTTCACTTTGACTTTAGACTGTCTGTTTTTAGTATGTCATGGCTAAGTCCTTTTTGCATTGCATTTTCCTATGGATTGCTAAACTTCTGTACCTGGATGTCTAAATAACATGCTAGACTTTGGAAATTTGTATCTTACATTTTGTTAAATAGCTTTTCTAAGTTTTCTTTGTTTTGTTTTAAATCCCTCTTCGCCTTTGGGAATACTGGTAATTCATAAGGTCAATTACTTTATGCAGTCCAAAATGTCTTAAAGGCTTTGTTCATTCTTTTTTATTGTTGTCTGACTGGATTATTTCAAAAGAACTTTCTTCAAGTTCTGAATTATTTCTTCTGCTTGGTCTATTGTATTGTTGACACTTTGAGATGTATTTTGTATTTCCACAATGAATTTTTCAGTTTCAGAATTTCTGTTTTGTTTGTTTGCTTGTTTGTTTGTTTAAGACACCTATCTCTTTGGTAATTCTCTCATTCATATCCTGTATTGGTTTTCTGAGTTCTTTGTACCGGTTTTCAGATTTTTCTTGCATTTCATGGAGTGTCTTTAAAACCATATTTCAAATTCTTTATCTGAGATTTTGAGGATTTATTTTTGGTTTTGAGCTATTGTTGAAGAATTATTGTGTTCCTTTGAAAGCATCATTTTACTTTGGTTTTTCATGTTTCTGTGTCTTTATATTGATTTCTGAGCATCTGGTGTAACAGTCGCTTCTTCTTATTTTTGGATTTAGTTGGTTGGGGAGGACTTTTTCCCTGAAGATATGATTATGATGATGGTTGGGTAGGGCCCTTTGGTTTTGCTTCTGGGTGTGTGAAATGTTGGAGACTCTGTATGATTTCTTTGGCTATAAATAATGTTAGTGGTATCTGTGGTTTCCTCTGTGTATTAGGGTGAAGCTACTGGTGGACACTGTGGTGAAGTTGTGCTGGGGACTGGAAGTGGTGCTGTCAGTGAACCCTTCTTTAGGTTTCAGTGGTAATGGTGGTGGATTAAGCATGTCTATCTTTGTGACCTGGCATATGCTGGCACCTGTGCTGGTAGTTTTAGGCAGGTCAATTCTTGAGCGTTGGCATGGCTTTTTTGGATGTTGGTTGTACTAGTGATATATTGGGTGAGTGAGCAGGTTCTTGAGCTCCTGGCAACCATCACCAACTCCTGCATGGGTGATGGCAGTAGCAGTGGTGGTGAGATGCTCTTTTAGTCTCCAAGTGCTGTGTTCTTGTATTGGCAGGGGTTGCAATTAGCTGTATGGGCTGGCCTCAGTAGGTGGTGCTGGTAGGCAGGAGCCAGACGAGATGGTGGTGGTAGGGGGTTTATGCCTAACCTCTGTCACCCAGGAGGCCAGAGGTCAGGCATAAATGTTTGACTGAAGAGTGCTTGGCTGAGAAGTGACTGCTGCCACACTGAAGTCCTACCTCAGGGATTGTGGGGGTCGTCTCAGTGGCCACAGCTTCGGCTGACAGGTGGGGGACTTATGTTCCTCTTATGCTTTAGTCCCATGGGGAATCCCTTCCCTATCCCAGTTGTTCAGCTATTCAACCAGACCAGGAAGTTCCTGCCTAGTCCATATCTCAGCCCTGGGGTGTAAGCGGCCATGCCCAGCTCAAGACCAAGCCTCCACGGCAACTCTCATCCTGCTCAGATCCTAGTGTGGTGCCAAGTTCTAGCGCTGGTGGCTGGAGCTCGTGCCACACTTACTTCCCAGTCCACAGAGGGTCAAGGCACACACCTGTGGCCTGGATTGTATGATTCTCCAGTGGGAAAGTGGACCACATAAATATTGGGGACTTACTTCTGGCTCCTGGTCAGTCCTGGCCACACAAGCTGACGTTTCCTTCTCTTTTCTCAGTTTTAGAGTTTCCTTTCACTTTTCTGTTGAACTCTGGTGTTCCCTTTCGGATAATGTATTCAAAGTATGTTTGTCTATAAACTCTTTTGGTTCTAGGTGAATGAAGCATGCTCGAAATGCTTCTAAGCAGTCATCTTGTAGTCCAACATTTTAAAACAAGAATGTATGGAACAGAGAAGTGATGTCACTGAATTTTTTTTTCTTAGAGATGAAAGGGACAGATGTAAATAGTAGTGATGATTGTATACTGGGATAGCAAATTACTCAGGAACGGTATTCTAAAATCAACTCAAGACAAAATGGAGGTGTTCAAAATAACCTTTGAAAATTCCCCAGGAAGGCACCTGATGGAGATTAGCCAACCATCTCTTACAAACCTCGACACTGCCCAGGTTTTCTTTGGTTGAGCAGCAGATAAAATAACTTATTAGCACTGCAGGAGTCATAGTGAACTTTTAAATATGGCTAGGTGCTCACAAGGGATCTGAGACAGACTTGGGTCATGGCAGATTCCCGTCTCTTGTCTCAGTCTGGGGAGGATAATCATTGATGCGGATGGCAGGCGAGTGCTATTTTAGCATCTCTTGGTTTATCTAAAAAACAGGTATAGTTTAATTTGCATGAATTATTTAAAATAATTATTTAATGCAATGACACCCTCTACCAAGCAGCCTCAGTTCTGTGTTTATTAGTGCTGTCAGTGAGCCTCCATCTCCCTCTGTCTGACTCACTGAGTGACCATCTGACCTTCATTTGCTTGTTTTCTTTCTTTTTTTTCTTTTTTTTTTTTTTTTTGAGATAGAGTCTCACTTTGTCGCCCAGGCTGGAGGGCAGTAGTGCAATCTCAGCTCACTGCAACCGCTGCCTCCCAGGTTCACGTGATTCTCGTGCCTCAGCCTTCCAAGTAGCTGGGATTACAGGCATGCACCACCACACTCAGCTAATTTTTGTATATTTAGTGGAAACAGGGTTTCACCATGTTGCCCAGGCTGGTCTCGAACTCCTGACCTCTGATGATCCGCCTGCCTTGGCCTCCCAAAGTGCTGGGATTATAGGCGTGAGCGACCATGCCTGGTCGAATTGCCTGCTTTCTACTGCTATGAACAGTCACCAAAGTTTAGGAGCTTCACAAAGTCACCCAAGTTCAGGACCATGTGACAATCACTCTTATTTTCTGTCCAATAGGGTTATCTCTTCTAAGCTGCTGAAACAAGGACTGTCACCTGAGTATTCTTGGTTTGTTTCATTTCGTTAAATAAAAAGTCAAATTAGTTAAAGAAAAACTTACAAAGAATATCACAATTCACTTCTATACACTTACTACATATAGACAAAATCCAAATTAAGAGAGCTGCTACAGACAGTGTCAGAGTTTAGGGAAAGTTCATAATATCATAAAGCTTGAAGACTTCTAGTTCAATTTTTAGACAGGCTTTTTCTGATTACATATGCATAATCTCCTTGGGGATAAAGAATAAGAAGATTAAGTTGTCTTTGTCTAAGCAACACATTACCAGCTTAACCAAGATTAGCTGTGTTATAACAACTAAGATTATACATTCAAGATTCCAGTTTCATAATTTAAATGTCAAAAATTGAAGCAAATTTCTCAAATTTCCCAAATTAACAAACAAGCTTGAATCAATTAAACATAATTATGGTTTTTTTTTTCTTCTTTCTTTGGTGGGTAAGGGTATAAAAGGTATAGAAAAAGCGACAAAAATTTAGTTTGTCTCCCAGTAGAGTTCCTGATGTAGACATTTTCAAAATATTCAAAGGCAATTATGTCCCTCAAATTTTCATTTTGGCCTCAATGAGAATATCACCAATCCCTTAGGAGGACCTTTGAGAAATCTGAAGACTTTAGAAAAGGGTAACCTAGACTCTATTCTAAAAGAAAAAAAGTGTAAGAGTTTTAAAATGTACTGCTTGGGCCGGGCACAGTGGCTCATGCTGTAATCCCAGCACTTTGGGAGGCCGAGGCAGGCGGATCACTTGAGGCCAGGAGTTTGAGACCAGCCTAGCCAACATGGTGAATCCCCATCTCTACTAAAAATACAAAAATTAGCCGGGCATGATGGCAGGCACCTGTAATCCCAGCTACACAGGAGGCTGAGGCAGAAGAATTACTTGAACCCAAGAGGTGGAGGTTGTGGTGAGCCAAGATCGCACCACTGCATTCCAGCCTGGGCAGCAGAGTGAGACTCTGTCTCCAAAAAAAAAAAAAAAAAAAAAAAGTACTACTTCATCCTGGCTGACTGCCAAGTCTCCAACTCTTCAGTAACTTTTTCTTAAATGGGATAACCCTTACTAATAACTAATTTCACTTGTACTTAGGATAAAATAGTTTAATGGATTTACTATCAAGGATTAGTGGCTTAAATAATTTAATGTGCAGACTACTTGAAATTATTTTATTTAAATAAATAACTTAAGGACTACTTTAGAAAATAAAAGCTTAGAAATGAACTAGCTTTCCAAACTCTTTGATACAACCTGAAAAGATTCCAAACCCACTTATAACTCTGATGTGGCTAAAGGGAGTTCAGGGTGGGGATGATGGGGTACACAGAAATTCATTAGAACACTGTTCAAAATGACCAAAGGGAGCCGATGTAAAGCAATGCATAGCAGTACTGTAGAGTGAGACTAGGGTCAAGTAGGCCACTGCAAATCCTAATCTTCCACTAACATGTCTAGAGGATCAGCAGGGCAGTCCTGCCTGTTAAGGAGTTATTTGCAAGAAGAATCGTGGAACTTTATGGGAGGGAATTGACCCAAAGAAGGTTGAAGTGTGTAAGCTTGGTCCAAGGACAATGGGTCATTGTCAGAGGGGAGGAGTAATTCTGTGGCTAACAAGGTTTATATGCTCAGGTTTCAAATGGGCCTGGTCTTACCCAGGGAGGAACATGTTCAATAAGAAGCTGATCATCAGTATTGTAAGACACAGGTAAGGCAGGGTGGCTCCGTGGCCTATAACGGAACATAACCCAAGTGGTGAGTGGGGTAAATTCCTCAGTTCAGCTTGAAGGCAGTCAGTATATGTTGCAATAGTTACACACTGGAAATGTCATTGAGATCAGCCACCTGGGATTCCCTTGGCCAGTGTGATATGTGTGACAGAGGTAAGACTGTGGTCACCTGGTTGCTGGATATCTACACAACCACCTGATATCTGAACAAGTACTGTGGGAGGAGGGGAGGGGAAAGACTCCCATGTCACAGCCAGGAGGATTAATTCTGGGAGCCTTCTGAGGATTTCCTCAGTGACTGCCAAAGGCCTGGTAGGGGGCTGGAGCTTCCTAAGAGGAGCCGGATCAGACATTCTTGTGAAAAATCTCTTGGTCCGTTGCCTGCCTAGCCTCCCCAAGGCTGATGTGGCCCTGGGATTTACAGGTTAGATTTCCAAGTGACTTTTATTTTAAAAGCCCAGCTCCTCTTACTGCTTCCTCTCCTCCATCCCCCACCCCACTTCAACACACGTGGTGCTTCAAAAGCAATAATATTTAATGAGCACCTGCAGGATTCAGTATGGGTACCAATAGCACCGAAAGAATGGTTCTTATTATAGAACTATTTAATCTAGTTAGGGAAACAGCATATGTTTAAAAATGTAAAGCAGAATGAAACATGAAATACACATTAAAATAAAGTATTCTAGGCCAGGCATGATGGCTCACGCCTGTAATCCCAGCACTTTGGGAGGCCAAGGTGGGTGGATCACTTGACCCCAAGGAGTTCAAGACCAGCCTGGGCAACATGGTGAAACCTTCTTTTTTTTTTTTTTCGGAGATGGAGTTTCGCTCTTGTGGCCCAGGCTGGAGTGCTCACTGCAACCTCCACCTCCTGGGTTCAGGCAATTCTCTTGTCTCAGCCTCCCGAGTAGCTGGGATTACAGGCATATGCCACCACGTGTAGCTAATTTTTGTATTTTTAGTAGAGATGGGATTTCACCAAGTTGGTTGGCCAGGCTGGTCTCGAACTCCTGACCTCAGGTAATCCACCCACCTCAGCCTCCCAAAGTGCTGAGATTACAGGCATGAGCCACTGCACCTCGCCTAAACCTTGTCTCTACAAAAATTAGTTGGGTGTGGTGGTGTGCACCTGTAGTCCTAGCTACTCAGGAGGCTGAGGTGGAAGGATTGCTTGAGCCTGGAAGGTTGAGGCTGCAGTGAGCAGTGATTGTGCCACTGCACCCCAGCCTGGGTGACAGAGCAAGACCCTGTCTCAATAAGTAAATAAATAAATAAAGCATTCTATATAGCCATTGTGTTACAATGAACAACTTAGTGGGTTCATTCAGGAAAGGTTCTTGATGAAAACATTGAGAGGAATGTTTCACTGTTTCCACTTGTGATGAAGAAATCCCAGTCCCCTCTGTGAAACGTTACTTCAGGCAGCAAGTCAGATGCACATATAGATGTGTGCACAGACGTTCACACACACAATAAAAGAGAAAGTTATCTGAAGTGAAGCAAGGTCATTGAACAGCACTTTCAACAATTCCCCAGGGCACAATCCACAGTTCTACTGCCCTCCTTGCAAGATGACAAAGTAAGTAATAGCCATGAAAACCTTAAGTGCCCATATTTGAATCTCCTGGGCACTGTGAAGAGGGAAAGAGACCCAAAATACATTCAAAATTCATTCCATAAGAGCTGAGCACCTATAAAGTGGGAAATGGAAGCAACCTGGCTGGGTAAGTAAGGCATTCAGGTTGAAAACCAAGTCTTCCCCTGTGTGGTCATGAAGAAAGCTCTTACATTTTCTCTGATCATGGGTTTCTAATCCGTAAAATGGGGATAATAACACTCACCTAAAGAATTGTGAGGATGCAGTGTATATACACATACATGCAGAAGACATCTGGCATATGGAAAGCACTCAATACATTAGGCTTGCAGTTCTGCACATGGAAATGGGTGTCTCTCTAACCACAAAACTGGGAAAGACAGTGGTGTGTGGTTACAGGAAACATAAAAATTCAGTGAAACCCAAAGTTCCTGGCTGGACCCAGAAGAATCATTGTGGAATCCAGGTTCCCACCTGTTTTCCAACCCTGGACTCTTTTTTTTTTTTTTTAATCAAGGGATAGATCATTGCAGTCAAGAGCTGATGTCAAGGTCAGTTTTGCTGAGCTAAGTGCCTGGAAGCCAGGAATCTGAGGAACCTCTACTTCCAGAATTGTCCCTTCTTGGGTGCTGTCAACACTGCTGCTGCTCTGGGGCTGGGGGCTGCCGTCACTGCTTCTCTGTCTTTGATGCTTCTCCCAGTCAGGGTTACTATTGAGTACTGGCCACTACTGCTGCCAGTCTGGGCCTGGGGACTGACGCCAGGCAGGGTTAGGAAGAAAGAAGGAGGTGCTTCCACCCTGTGCTGGGCTCGCCTCTCTTGGTGCTGGGCTGGGGTCTGGCACTCTGACACCTTCTCTTGTCTCTGGTGCTTCTTGGTAGCTCCAGTCCTTACACTTTTTCGAAAGGAAAAATGTGTGTTTCCAACTGAAATAGAGAAAACCCTGGAATGTCTGCATGGCTTAATCTACCATTTAATTCTCTAATCTACCATTTAATCATGCTTTGAAAATTATATCATTTAATCCAAACGACAACACTGGAATGTGGATATTATTTTCCCCATTGTACATATGACAAAACTTAAGATGAAACAGATTAAACTCTTTCACAGCTAGTTGAGGGCACAGTCAGGATACAATCCCAAGATTTTCTGACTCCAAAACCCCTCTGCTTTCCATACCTCTATAATCATAGATGAAGCTCTTGAGGAGAAAGACCTAATCTTATGAATTTTTGTATCCCTAATATCTTAATAGTTGCTAACACATACAAAGTGTCCAATTATAATTGATGAATAAATGAATGCATGAATGAATACTGAGTGCAAGCACAAGGAACTAATAAAACTACACAATGATAATAGGGCTGCCCCATTTTGACAAACAAAGTTCAGATGCAGACAGCATGTTGTTTATGAATGATGGAGGCTCCAATTAATTTTGCAATGTGCAGCAGAAGGTGATGGACAGGTGAGTCCCTGGGTGTGATGACACATCCAATCTAGGACACAATATGCATCAAAGGCCTGAGCAAAAACAGGTATGTCTTTGCCTGAGTCTGCTTGGACATGAGCCTGTGATGAGAACAAACAGGAATATCAGTGGCAGGCCAGCCTGACAAGTGGCTTCTGCAGTTACACCCACATGGATATTAAACAGTGCAAGTGAGCTGAAATAGGCAAAGGGAACATGCTAAATATTAGAGAGGAAATGAAATATCCCAGAGTATGGGAAATGAAATATCCCAGTGTATATACACATACATGTAGAAGGCATCTGGCATATGGAAAGTACTCAATACATTAGGCTTGCAGTTCTGCACATGGAAATGGGTGTCTCTCTAACCACAAAACTGGGAAAGACTGGGAAACGTAAGCAGAAAAAAAAGCTCATTGTATATGAAGAAAAGTTAATAGATTGTTGTACAGATCAGGAAACAAAAATAAATTCTTTTCAGAAGCTTCTGTTCCTCTGTCCACAAGGATAAGCTCTCCTGAGCATTGTGGACCCTGCTTTCTCTCTGCACCCCCTCAACCTGTAAATTTCTTTTTTGTAAAAGACACTCTAACAACAGCTTTAGAAGGCACAAGTGTCTCTCCACCAACAGAAGACCTGCCATAAGAGTTTGATTACATGCACAAAAGAGCTCAGGAAAAAAACCCAGAAATCTAAGTAACACGATAAAAAAGAAAGGACCATATTATCTCCGGTAATTGACAGTTGTGAGTCATAAAATTTCACCCTATTTTGTAACATTGCAACTCATTTACAAATTCATTCAGTCACCAGTATTTAGCAAATCTTACCAACAGACAAAAAACCGGGAGCTGGGGACGATGTTGCACTGTCCTGCCTTCAAGGAGTTCACATTCTTTGGGGGATAAAAGGGATATAATTACATATCCTATTAGAAATAAGATATATAGGCTGGGCATGGTGGCTCACACCTGTAATCCCCGGACTTTGAGAGGCTGAGGCTGGCAGATCACGTGAGGTCAGGAGTTCGAAACCAGCCTGGCCAACATGGTGAAACCCCGTCTCTACTGAAAATATAAAAATTAGCCAGGTCTGGTGGCATGTGCCTGTAATCCCAGCTACCTGGTAGGCTGAGGTAGGAGAATCGCTTGAACTTGGGAGGTGGAGGTTGCAGTGAGCGGAGATCGCGCCACTGTACTCCAGCCTGAGAGACAGAGCGAGACTCCATCAAGAAAGAAAGAAAGAAAGAAAGAAAGAGAGAAAGAGAGAAAGAGAGAAAGAGAGAAAGAGAGAGAGAGAGGAAGGAAGGAAGGAAGGAAGGAAGGAAGGAAGGAAGGAAGGAAGGAAGGAAGGAAGGAAGGAAGGAAGGAAGGAAGGAAGGAAGGAAAGAAAGGAAGAAGGAAGGAAGGAAGGAAGGAGGGAAGGAAGGGGAAACAAAGAAAGAAAGAGAGAGAGAGAGAAAGAAAGAAAGAAAGAAAAAGAAAGAAAGAGAAAGAAAGAAAGAAAGAGAGAGAGAGAGAAAGAAAGAAAGAGAGAGAGAGAAAGAAAGAAAAAGAAAAACTCTCTGAAAGCCCTGTCGAGAGGATGGGTGGGAATGGGGCTGAAAATTTTCACAGAGGAGGCTATCTGTGAATTACATCTTAAATAATAAGTAACAAAAGGGGGTAGCAGCAGATCCTGACACAGGGAACAGCATGAGTTAAAGCTTGGAAACCTGTTTAAATACTATAAATAGCATAAGGGGCAAATCCAGACAATGTAGGGCCTGGAGATTCTGTTTTGGGGGGGACTTCATTAATAAAAACAATAAAAAATATAAATATAACATTAAATATTAAAGTGAAGGTTTTAGAAGAACACAACAATTTACAAATGTAAAAGCTGACAAATATCAGAAACTTCACAAAATCCAGAAAAATAAAATAATATTGAATTAATTATCTACCTAACAAAACTCTATAATATTTTTTTCCCAACAGTTTTCGGGGGCTTTTACTCTTTCCTAGCCTCTTTATATGGCAACAGTTTTACCATATAATATGTATTTAAAAAGAAAGATAACATTGATTTCTCTATTATGATTAGTAAAAATTGATGTTTATTACTACGTGTTTGGAAAAAATGTATATCAATTTCAAACTCTTTGTTAGCAATGCCATGTAAATTTTTAGGAGTGTTATTAATTTGGGGAAACATCCATCAAGTGTCTTTTATACATGAGCGATAAGATTTCACGCCATTACAGGTTTTTCTTTTGGCAGTGATTAATTTCAATTCTCTTTGAATTAATGACATCATTAGCCTGTTGTCATTAATGTTTTCATTATGGTGGCATATCATGCGTTTTATTGTATCTACCTTGATGTCAGTTATTTTGTGTCAAATCAGCAAGAAATTTAATATTTTTCCATTATATTCACATGCTTTACTCTTCTTCATTAATTGGGTTATCAAACAATATCCACAAGCCTTTTTATTACTTTTATTCAAAATTTATCTCTTATGAATGAATTACTTGTCAGTGTCAGAGTAATTCCTATATTTTATTAAATAGGGAATCCTTTCCCCATTTCTTGTTTCTCTTTTCAAAGAAATCACATCACGTGATGCCTCCAGCTTTGTTCTTTTGACTTAGGATTGTCTTGGAGATGCGGGCTCTTTTTTGAACTTTAAAGCAGTTTTTTTTTTCCAATTTGAAGAAACTCGTTGGTTTAATGGCATTCTTTTTAAATCACAGTGGTTTGTAGTTTCTCCTTGAAGAGGTCCTTTACATCCCTTGTAAGTTGGATTCCTAGGTATTTTATTCTCTTTGAAGCAATCATTCCTGATTTCTTTTTTCATTATCTGAATTTTTTAATACTTCTTTAATAAATAGACATGCTAAAAGGAGGTGAATTTTGTCAAAAGCCTTTTCTGCATCTATTGAGATAATCATGTGGTTCTTGTCTTTGGTTCTGTTTATATGCTGGATTATGTTCATGCACATCTAAATCAGGAGTCTATAAATTATCATTTGTTCTATTGAAATATTTATAAGTGACTGAGAAATTATGGTTAAATATGATTTTTGAGCTTCATTAACTTTTCAATAAACTTTTTGCATCATCTTTGCATCTTTGTTGCAAACCTTGAATAGCTCTATATATGGGCCAATCAGAATGTTACATCTAGAAAAAAAAAATCCAGGTTGGTATATGTGTTTAAATAATCCACTTGGGAGATGAGCCAGAAAACATACATCTCTCACAAAATATCAGAGTAATCCACAACCTCAGGAACCATGGGGCAGGATTAATCTCCAGGAAGATTAAGGAATGAGCTGTACATGGCTCACAGTCTGCGAACTTAATAAGATGTTGGTCTTCACTTTTCTAAGAGTTGCGTTGTCACAACCTTCCATGGAAAATGTTGCGTTGTGCAGGTTACAGTTGAATAGATTTGTTTCATGTTGTTAAAATCACACATGAATGCTTTTCATTCAGCAAAATAAATATGAATATTATATGTATTCCATACAAATGTATTCCACTGTATCCAAACTATAACTCTAACCCAACTTTTTATCTGCATCACCAAAATGCTTATGGTCACTCCAATGTCACCCAACACAAGGGCTCATGTGACAGAGGGGAGGCGGAAGTGGGAAGAAACAGTATCCTTAATAATCTTACGGTTAAAAATATCTTGCTTTTCCAAATTTAAGACACCACCAATACCCTTATTTATAAAAGCATAAAAATCCCTTCCTTCCTTCCTTCCTTCCTTCCTTCCTTCCCTAATTCTGTCCCTCCCTCTCCTATTTCCTATATAATTTAGTCCAAAAACCATTAGTCAGGACCCAGCAAGGCGTGTGTTTATTAGGGGGTAGTGGTGGCAGCAGATGACTAGCATGGGATAACAAGTCCAAATGGGGAGAAAGAAGAGGGTATCTGTGGGGAAGGAGAATGGGGGAGGGGAAATTCTTAGATGTGGGATGTTGAACTCAAGAAGGATGAAAAGTTTATCCATGAGGCCCAATGCACAGTGTTGGAGTCAAGAGTGGTAAAGAGGAAGTTTGTGCTCGGGGTAGGATGGGCTGGGGTGGTGGTAGTGGTTGCCCAGAGTAGGGTGTCAGAGCCCAAGTAAGGTCAGAAGAAAGCCAATTCATGGGTGAAGTGTGTCTTGGCATGGGCCGAGGTGGGCATCTAGGTAGCTGGGGTGAGGGTGGGGGAGAAGATTGACAAGATAAAGGGAGAATTGATCTAACAGGTAAATAAATTGAGGTTTTGGTAGGCGAGTTTCTTGCTGTCAGAGAGTGGAGTTATAATATGCTAAGGAGACAACTAAAATGAACCTTGCAGTATTGAATTGGAATTGGAGGGATCAGTGTGAATTCATATGTAGAAAAGTATGAACACAAATACAGATATACATATGTATAGATGCAAATATTCTCTGGAGAATATATGAGAGGGCCTGAGAATAGCAACAAGAGGGCCAGAGGAATGAGCACACTTTATGCCCAGCTCTTGGTTTCTCAATGACATTTCAGCTTTGAAGCAGGGAAACAAGCCTGGAGACTGTGTTATTTTGGAAAGCAAAATGTGATCAAAGAAGATGGGGGCACGACAAAATTCAGAGAAGCCAACTTGAAAAGGTTCATGCTAGCCAAATCTGGGACAATTTGAGATCAAAATAAAAAATGACAATAGCACATTATCACTCATTGAATAAGAATCATGAATTCACACTGATATGTTAATAAATGCATAAATAAATTCAGAGAAGGAAAATCTTTTACTTACAATAGAATATCAAACAATAAATGTAGATGGAATGAGGGAATTAGCAAATCATCTTTTGGCAACCATTACAGTAATAATTCAAGTCATTAGTGAATGCTAAAACTAGTGGGTAAAAGTTTGATAGGGATTGGAATATTCAGTTCATCTCGAGATACCTCCTCACAGTTCAAGGCCAGCCTGGGCAACATAGTGAGACCCCCATCTCTAAAAAGCAAAAAAATTAGCTGGGCATGGTGACATGCACCTCTAGTCCCAGTTACTCAGGAGTTCAAGGTTACAATGAGCTGAGATGGTGCCACTGCATTCCAGCCTGGGTGACAGGGCGAGACCCAGTCTCAAAACAAACAAACAAACCCAAAATATTTAAACAACAAAAGAATCTCCTCACAAAGTACATAAATTACAAAGGGAGAAAGAAAAACTTTAAACTACAGAAACCCAACAAACACCACCTCAATCACAGTCAAAGTTAATATAACCATTAACAGGACAAATGAAAATTATGTACCACCCGAGAAAAATGCAATGAGACCACAGCATTACTTCTGTGATCCTGCTAAAAATGCATAAGCTGAATCTAATCCTGAGGAAACAGCAGATGAACCCAAATTGAGGGACATTTTAAAAATAACCAGCCTGTAATTTTCAAAAACATTGCGGTCATAAAAGTCAAGGGGAGACTAAAACACTGTTCCAGATTGAAGGAATGTAGAGAGACCAAAAAATAAATGCAGCACATGACCCTAAATGGAATCACCTTGCTATAAGCACATTATTGGGATAATTGTCAAAACTGTTTGGTTCTCTGGATTACACAGTAATAATGCATCTATTTTTATAATTTTCTGTCACTTTAAAATTATTTTTTCTAAAGAAAAAAAAATCTATACAGCCACATCGAAGTATAGCTATAGCCCCTCCATGAACCTCTGAGAGGACCTGTCCTGATAGGGGTCCTTATCCTTAAGCTTGATTAGCTTCATGACAAATCTTTTTCTGCCTGTAAGTACATGAAGATGAGATGTATTTCTGGAAATGAAAGTACTATCTAAATCAGTACGAACGGGATATTAGAAATTTGGGGAACTATGTTTTCAGTGTCATGCTCTTGCTAGTTCTTCTTAATTGTCTTCAATCCCTGGAGTTATGATGTGTGTCCAGACTAAACATCTTCTAACTTAAATACTAGCTGGTTAATTATTTTGATCTGCAGTAACATTTATAATGCTTTTCAAATGTCAAGGGACTTTCATCTATTCTCCCTAATTATCCGATGGTTGCTACTCTTTTTTTTCCATTATCTCCTTGAAGTTGCCTTGACCCTCCTTGGAAACTTCATTTCAAGTTCAGGTTGTCATTTTTCCCTTTGTTCCTTTGAGTTTAGTCCAAGAATTTAATGTGTATACCTTCAGTTAGCCATCACAGGTCCAAACTCTTTGCCAGATCATGAAAATAAATGACAAGAGAGGCCATGATGGCATAAACCATACACATTGCAGAATAGACACAACTTGGGAAAGTACATTGAAATCTCATTGACTGAAAGCACTTGGCAGCATTTGCAGCAAAGGAAAATGATATATTAACAGCATACTGTAATATATAATAAAAACAAAAGTCACTAAACAAATCATTGTTACATGGATGGGTCTAAAAGGATTTCACCTGGTGTGACTAAAGTGTGGGGAACAGTGGGAGGTTGGTTGAGGTCAGAGTATTGAGAGTTTTGATTGACATACAAAGCAGTTTAACTTTATTCCGTGAACAATAGAGTGTTTTTGCAGTTATTTAAGTAAATCAGGGTTGTGTCTCAGAAAGAACCCAAAGGTAATGTGAAGAATAGAGTGAAATCATAAATGTCTAGAGGCAGAAGACTGGTCAGATGCTGCTATAAGAGTCCAGATATCAAAAGATCTGATCTAAGGCAGGAGCAGTGGGAATTGAGATAAAAGAAAAGGCTTGTTAAATCTTTTGCAGACTAAATCATTGGGGCTCAGTCTCCTACTGAATATGTCAAATGATATGAGGAAACAATTAAAGGCATTTGGTTTCCAGCTTGGATGGCTTGGGGGAATTGTGAGAGTAGCAGACATTATTAGCTACCTGTACAATCATTCACCCCATAGCAGATTTGCTGGTTATCTCCCAACAGACCTTGTTCCTTGGGAATAAGGCCCTGTACAATGTATCAAGCGAAAAATGGCAAAAACCAGCCTCTTTTGCAATATAAGCAGAAATCTTGCCAGGGACATCCAGGAAGCCTCCTTAAAATAAATAATTTGAGCCATTCTCTCTCATTTCCTTAATCCTACTTTCATGTCACAGCCTAGCAGGTGTAATGGGCTGGACTGTGACATGGAAGCCTCATATTGAAGAGCAGAAAACTGATAAGGAGCACGGTCCTGTCTTTATTCATGGAGCTAAGACAATTGTCCCAGATTGTCTGCCTCAGAATTTCTTTGTATATATAATCCACGATTGAATTGGGTCTTTGTTAATATCAGCCACATCTAATCATAATGGATTCAACTACCTTCTCTCTTTTCTAACAGAACCCTGATTCTACTAAGACACCCTCCTTTCTCAGGGAAACTATATGGTGCAAGAGAGGCAGGCTTATCACAGTGAATAAGCTTTTCCATTTTACAGTAGATGGTTTGGCAAAGTGCACTTAACACAATTGTGGCCAATGGAATGAGAGGAGAAGTCTTCTAGAGGGTTCCTGGGGAAGGTTTTCTTTGCTGATATGAAGAGACACAAGAAAAGAAATAGCCCCTCTCTTCTTCCAGTGGACACTGCCTTGTCTGGATGTGATGCCTGGAACTGCAGCAGCCGTCTCATGAGAGGCTAGGCTGAGGGCAAACCAATGGGCTGAAAACGGCAGAAAGTGAAAAGAAAAAGCTGCTGCATCTTGCCTGATGTCACTTATCCTCTGAATCAAATAATCAAGGCACTGGCTTATTTCCAGAATGCTGGTTATGTGAAGTAATACATTTTCTTTATTGTTCAAACCAATTGAGTCTGGGTTTTCTGTGAGGGTGGAAAGCATCCTCACTATGTTATTAACCAAAAAATGGAAAATCCATTTGGGAAAGGGATCCAGAAAATAATTTATTTCTAAAATGTCAACTTTGATTATTTGTTATGACAAGTAGAAAACTTGAAATAGAGGTGGTGCAGAATATGGGTGTTTGAGGAACACAGATATATAGATAGTAGTTGGAGTCATGATTTGGAGGAACTCCTCAGGAAGCACACACAGGCTGGGAAAGGGGTCATGGATAATGCCCGGGAAGCAACTTATTTTAAAGCATGAACAAACGAGTGTCAGAGAAAAGGACAGAGAAAGAAGAGACAAAAGTAAGGAGGGAAATCTCCAAAGGGTGGTGATTTCAGGAAAGAAGAGGGTGGAACTTTAAGAAGGGGAGACTGCTGCAGATAAAGGGCTGTGGGATTTATCACTGTGGAGTTCATTGATGCCCTTTGAGACTAGTTTTAGTAAAGAGAGGGTGCAGGAGCTTATTTAAAGTGACCTGACAAGAGTGGGAATATTGGGTGCCTCAGTGTTTCTCAAACATTCAAGCAATGTTGTTTTAAAAGAAAAAAAGTACAGATTGCCACACAGATTTTGATTAATTAATGCTGGAGTCGAAGTTCAGAAGGCTGCATTTTGAACGAGGACTGTAGTGTGAGTTGTTAATGAACCACACCTTAAGGAGCCACTATTCTTTCATGAACTATTTATGAAAGGATGGAAAAGGAGGGTGGCAACTTGAGGCCAGGGAGAGTTGATGGAAGGCATCTATACTGGGGAAGACTCAAGCATGACTGAAAGGATATGGGAGGGATGACAGACAGAAGACGTAAGAGCTGATATCTGGTAACTCAAAACCCCAGAGAACAGGGTGGTTGGTAAAGGAGGAAGGATTCCCCAGAACAGAACAAAGACAGGCAATTGCAGTGTCTTAGTCCATTCAGGCTGTTTTAACAAAATAACGTAGACTGGGTGGCTTATACTCAACAGAAATGCATTTCTTATGGTTCTGGGGGCTGGGAAGTCCAAGATCAAGGTACTGGCAGATTCTGTTTCTGGTGAAGGCTAACTTTCTGCTTCGTAGATGGCACCTTCTTGGTGTGTCCTCACATGGTGGAAGGTGAAAATGAGCTCCCTTGGGCCTCTTTTATAAGGGCACTAATACCCTCATGAGGGTTCTGCCCTAAGAATTTAATCATCTCCCAAAGGCCGCCACTTTCCAGCACCATTACCCTGGGGGTTAGAATTTTGACTTATGAACTTGGGAGGACATAAACTTTTATACCACAGCAGAGGGGTAAACCTATCTACCCTGAACTACTTGCAACTAGGCTTTCTGTGTGTTTTCATGCACTGCTCTTCCTGCTTTCTCTGTTCACATGGGGTTGGTCACCCCACCCTCTCTTCTGGAAAGCCTTAGAGTTACCATGAAAGATTCCTCCAAATTGTTCCCTCCTCAATAGACCCACAAATGAATAAAATGCCACAAGTGGAAATTGATAGTTAAAAGATATTGATTCAATATAAAACATTATTTTAATTGATTAAATCTTTTACAATGAAATGAACTACTTCCAAAGGTCATGAATTTCTCATGTTATAATATTTCAAGCTAGAAAATACTCTGACAAATGTTGCAGGCAGAATTGATGTACTGGAGAAAAACTCCCATGAGTTCCCTTTCAACTCTGAGATTCTAGGATTCTAGGTAATATTGAAATATAATATCTTCCACAGGGAAAGAGAAAAGGGCAACTCAGGGATAGAGCTGGGGAGAAATTTGGAACTTTGGACAGCATGAGAATACTGGGATATGATAAAAGTAGAGGATAGAAACCAGGTGTGGTGGTGCAGACCTGTAGTCCCAACTACTGAGGAGGTGAGGCCTTGAAATTGCTTGAGCCCAGGAGTTTGAGTTCCCAGTGAGCTAGGATTGCACTCCAGCCTAGGTAACAGAGAAAGACTCTGTCTCTAAAAATAATAGAATAACATTTTAAACAAATTGCCCTCTTAAAAAAAAGGCTGCGTGTGGTGGCTCACACCTGTAATCCTAGCACTTTGGGAGGCCGAGACAGGGAGGATTACGTGAGCCCAGTAGTTTGAGAGCAGCCTGGGCAAGATGGTGAAACTCCATCTCTACAAAAACAATGTTTTAAAAATTAGCTGGGTGTAGTGGTGCACACATGTAGTCCCGCTACTTGGGAGCTGAGGCAGGAAGATCCCTCAATCCCAGGAGTTTGAGGCTGCAGTGAGTTATGATTACACCACTGTACTCCAGCCTGGGTGACAATGCAAGACCCCGTCTCTCTTTAAAAAAAAAAAAAAAAGCAGCAGCAGCAAGAAGGGTGGCATTCAAAGTAGGTTTTACCTTCCATATGATTTTTATCTTAGGCTGGCTGAATATTTTTCTAACTCCCAGCTAACTGATAGTGCCACAGTTTGATATAAATTTCATGTCAGATTTTGAAACTGCCTCAGGCTATGTCTGTGCCTCAGTCTTGCACTAGAGAATTTTCAGTCCATCACTGCGACTAATCCTAATGATTTCAAGGTGAATGAATTGTAGCGTAAGGCATGGAAAGGATGATCAAATGTTGTTGGCTTCCAAATGCTCAGCTTTTTATAAACAAAAATAGCAACAATTATCAACAGCCAATACATTAAGGCATGGCAGAGAGTACAGATTGTTTGGGGAGGATTTTTTTTTCCCAAAATAAATAATTCATTTAATAACTGGTGATGATTTTTTTTTTTTTTTTTTTTTTGAGATGGAGTCTAACTCTGTTGCCCAGGCTGGAGTGCAGCAGTGCAATCTTGGCTCACTGCAACCTCTGCCTTCCAGGTTCAAGCAATTCTCATGCCTCAGCCTCCTGAGTAGCTGAGATTACAGTTGTGCATCACCACTCTAGGCTAATTTTTGTATTTTTGGTAGAGACGGGGTTTCACCATGTTGGCCAGGCTGGTCTCGAACTCCTGACCTCGAGTGATCTGCCCACCTTGGTCTCCCAAAGTGCTGGGATTACAGGCATGAGCCACTGCACCTGGCCACTGGTGATGATTAATGTGTTGCTTTTCCCATGAATTAAGTATATGCGACTGATTATCACTAAGTAAAAGTCTAAATACAAGTAAGAAAAAAAAGGAATAAAGACAGAAGAGATGCTGTGCTCATTTTGAAAGACAAAATTGTTAAGTACTACTAATTATATTATTTAGTTGGCATGAAAAATGTAACAGGAAAAGGGACTGATTAATATCATTAGTAATGAACTTGAATTATGTAACAACCTCTTCAAGGCATTGCATGGATTTCACAGACACTCTTTTGGCCACACACATTCCTTGAGTTATCAATTTCTAGTTCATAATGGGGAAAGCAGGTGTGGATGGGCAGGTGACTTGTGATAGGTCATGTAGCAAATAGCTTGCAGAATCCAATCTAGGAACAGAGTTCAACCACTGTCCTGTCTAATCCTCCAAATGTCAATTTATATCTGAAGCTCTTGTCAGAAAGGATTGTACTGTTGGAAGAATATAAAACATTTGGCTGAAATAGGAGTGATGGAAATACTTGAAATGACTTCACAGTGACTGAAGGAGATTATTTCCTGGTGGAATGGCTTGTTGAGGTAGTGCTGAAAATGCTTGGTTTGAGTTCTTTCCCGTCATTAATGGTGTGTAGCACAAGTGCATAATGGGCACAGTTGGACTCAATCTATTTTATGCATCCATGCCTGACACTACAAGAGACCTAGATACTATTATTAGAATATGTTTCAAACTCTCCAGCATACTTTTCTATCTCAATGGATTTTAAACATCTCCAGAATTCTTGAGGGGGCCACTGATGAACTTCCTTGGAGCAAATGGTTGTACCTTTGAACAAGTCCAATAAGTTACTTCGTAGATTATAGACTGCTGTGCAGTGGTGGTTGAACAAGAGAACTTGAAATGGGTTTAAAGGAGACAAGCCAGTTGGCCCCAAAATTTCATTGATAGGGAATGTGAAAAGTTCTCAGTGTTGAAATATTTGGAAATATTTATCTATGGCTCTGCAATAGGAAAGAGAGAAGGGTTCCAGGGTATGCGTCTTCCTAATCTGAAGGAAGATAGTGATTTTTATAACCATGTAGAGTGTATTCAGCACAGAATGGAATGCATTTCGGTCAGAGGGCAAGGTATTTAAGGAGGAGGAGAAAATATACAGTAAAAAAAAAATGTAGGTGAGCTAAAAACATGGAGGGTTTGGAAGGAAAGAAGAAGTTTGGACTTTATTTCCTCTAGTAATTTTCCTCTGATCCTCCCAGAGCAGCTTAGACAATTCTATTAAGTGCTCACATGATATCCTTTATCAAACATGTATCATGTTTATTGTTGTTATTGCTTCTTCAATTGTGTGATTTCCCCATTAAATTCAAATTCTGTGAGGCAGGAACTATGTCAGTCTTGTTCACCTTCCTCTCCCTAGGCTCCCAGCAAAGACTCTGGTACATGGCAAGTGCTCAGTACATACTTGTGAAATAAGTGAATGAATGAATAATGGGAAGCCACTAAGTTGACGAGGCCACTAATAATGGCAACTTAATAATGGCCACTAAGTTGGTGAGGCCTATGGTTTAAAAGAATCATATGGCAGTGAGATGCAGCCAACCTAGGCAATAAGATTCAGGAGTTTGCTGCTCCTTAACTTTATCAGCTACTGTGCTAGAAGTGTCTCTCACCTGAATTCAAGCTACTGAATTGTCAGTGCTTGTCACTTAAGAGAGCTGCCAGGCATGCTCCTTCCATCTCTTCCACCACTGAGGAACTTCATTGTGATCATGTCATGACTTGGCCTTAAAATTCACAGTTGAGAAATTGAGTCTCAGGGGACTGTGTGGTTTTTGTGAGGTTCCATGGTAGTTTGTAAGGACCAAAGCTGACTAGAGTTCAAGTTCCCCAATTCCTACCCAAGAATACTTCTTTATATGCCTTTCTGCAACTTTTTTTGAGATTGGGTCTTGCTCTGTCACCCAGGTTGGAGTGCAGTGGTGTGATCTCAGCTCACTGCAACCTCCACCAGCCAGGCCCAAGCAATCCTCCCACCTCAGCTTTCTGAGTAGTAGAGATCACAGGCACACACCACCACATCCAGCTAAATGTTTTGTATTTTTGGTAGACCTGCTTCAACCTCTCAAAGTGCTGGGATTACAGGTGTGAGACACCATGCCCAGTTTAGAAAGAGCTTATTGTTTTGACATTAGGTTAGACTTAGAAGAAGAGAGTCTTAGTGAGTAAAATGAGTGAAACTCCTAATTCCATAGCATCTGCTAACTGTGAGTCATGAAAATGATGGTTTTGATCCGATATTCTTACATAACAATGGTAAACATGGATCTGTGTGTTGAACAAAGGGTTTAGGATGAAGACTCTAGTACAAAGAACAGAAAGAAGGGCAGGAGAAAAATGGGAGATGGTGGGGTGAAGAGTAAAACATCAGTGAGGATGACATTAAAATGCTAATTGCCACCAAATAGTTATTCCTTCTTTCTCTTTTAGTAAAAGAATTCTGAGTTTTAGCTAAGCAGATTACTGCATAACAGAAAACTATATTTCTCAGGCTCCCTTCAGTATATGCGGCTATGTTTTGTGTAATGAGATTTCATTACAGGCAGCTTCTGAAATGGTCCCCAATGACCTCTCTCTCCTGATACTCACCTGTGTGGGCAAATCCTCTTTTTGAAATATGGACTGGACCTAGTGACTCATTTCTAATGAATAGAATAGGACTAAAGTGAGGGGATGTCATTTCCAAGATTAGGTTACAAAGAGACTTTGGCTCCGTCTTGGGTACTTTCTTTTATTCTTGTTCCGAGGATAGCCAGCTGCCATGTTGTGATCTGCTCCATGGAGAAACCTACATGGCAAGAAATTGATGTCTCCACGCAAGAGCCAGTGAGGATCGGAGGCCTGCCAACAGCTTTGTGTGTGATCTCAGAAACATATCCTTCCCGGGTGAGCTTTTAGATGACTGTAGAACCTGTCAACACTTTGATTGCAACTGTGTGGGATACCCTGAGCCAAGAGCACCCAACTAACTTGTGCCTGAATTCCTGGACCACAGAAACAGTGAGATAATGAGCATTTGTTGTTTTAAGCTGCTAAGTTTGGGTGTAATTTGTTACACAGCAATAGATAATTAACACAGATATAAAGGAAGTGCTATGAGGCACCTCCAGAAAGTTTCCAGAGAGGAAGAAGACAACAGAGCCATTATGCACATGGCTGTGCTGGTTGAGCTTGGATCACAGTCATCTTGGATCACAAAGTCAAGGACACCCTCTAGGGGTGGCAGAGTTTTGAGTTAGAAGGACCTTAATCTTTCTGAAGACCATGTGGGATTCCTTTACGGGTCATGGACTGTCTACCTTCAGATTCCTTAACCTAAACTTCCCCGAAATGGCCAGTGTTATTGCTTTCTGGTATTAGGTCAGTGCAAAAGTCATTGTGGTTTTTGCCATTTGATATATTGAAGCAAACCTAATCCTGACTGATATAGGTGGATAGTGAAAGAAACAGGGATTCTACCAGTGAAAGGGAGTGTGAATCAGGCTGTATGAGAATGAATGGTGGAGACTGGGTCTCTTGCAGGATGAGCAACAGATGCAGGGGTATTTACTGTAAAAAGAAGAAAAAGGCCAGGTGCAATAGCTCTCGCTTGTAATCCCAGCACTTTCAGAGGCCAAGGCAGGTGGATCACCTGAAGTCAGGAGTTCGAGACCAGCCTGGCCAACATGGTGAAATCCCGTCTCTACTAAAAATACAAAAATTAGCTGGGAGTGGTGGCACACGCCTGTAGTCCCAGCTACTCAGGAGGCTGAGGCAGGAGAATCGCTTGAACCTGGGAGGCGGAGGTTGCAGTGAGCTGAGATCGCGTCATTGCACTCCAGCCTGGGCGACAGAGCAAGATTCCGTCTCCAAAAAAAAAAAAACCTGTCACTAACAACTATTGTAAAAGATGGCCTGCATAACACTAGCCCCAGTGACAGTTAAAATATGGGTTCCCAAATCCCCTAGGCAAAAACCTTATTAAAACCTTTCTTTCAGAAGTAAAGAAATAAAAAATATTTCTGATATTTAAAAACAACTTAAGTTCAATACAAAAATTTTGTACATTGTGCCTGGTACCTCTTTCAGTTCCATTTTATTGGACAAATATTTATTGATCATCTTTTATGTGTTTGGCAATTAAAATATTACCATTTTATCATTATCAGTATTATATTTTTTGGTTTTTTAGTTGTAAATTTCCTCTACAACAAATTATTATTATTATGTATTCATTGCCTAAGCAACTTACAATAGTTAATACTCTAACCAATAACACACCAATAAACGCTATGTCAACTTCTCATTTCTAACAGAGGAGAAAAGTTTCTTCTGGATATTGGTAAATCAACAGAGGGCCAATATGTCTGCACCCTTAATCCTATCAGTGACCCAAGAAAAAAATTAAAACATTACTTTAAATGTGATACTGGCATTAAATCAGCTATCACCAGAAAAATACATTCTTGACAAGCCTTCCTGATAATTCTATCTGCCAAAGGCAAGGAAAGCAGAGAAGGGAAAATGCTACTTTGGATCTACTCACGGCCTATAAGAAAAAAATGTGCTGAAAAGTACAAGCACTACAATTTTGGAAGAATAAAATGATGTCCAATATTTTGTGATAGCCAAGGAGGAGAAAACTGGACATAATCTGCCATGATTACTTTTTTATGTGCTAATTGCTTTTTATTACAAAATAGCTGTTCTTTGTTTAGAAAAGTAGAAAACTGAGAAACTTTCAAAGGAGAAAATAATCCAGAGACAACAATGTTAACATTTTGATGTATATCTTCCTGGCTTTTAAATACATGTATTGTGTTTCTCTTATTATGTAATTTATATTATACTTTACATAAAATTTTATACTCTGCTTTCTCCCATTCACCATAGATCATAAACATTTTTACATTTTATTACATGGTCTACTAAGACATTATTTTAGTGTTTATGTGATACTCTATTAAATAAAAATACTGATAGCTAATTTTCACTGGCACTATGTGCTAGACACTATATAATAAGTGCACGGTTGGATTATCTCATTTAATGTTCATGACAATCTCCATGCTAAGTACTATTAGGATCCCCATTTGTATGGAGATTTAGGGGAAATAACTTGGCCAAGGCTCTAAAGGTTAGAATTAAAATATTCAGATTTGAATCCAGATAATTTAAAACTAGAGTCTGTGTTTTCAACTATTACCTTACAGTATTTCTGTTTTTGTAGGAATTTGCAAAAATTTACTTCACCAATTCCCTATTGTTGAACTTCTAAGGTGTTTCCATTTATAAGCTATTACAAATAATTCTGTCATTAGAATTAGGACAACATAATTCTACTTAACACAATATAACACAATATAATGTTATAACACTTAGCACAATATAATATTAATAGTAGTTAATAATTCTACTTAACACAACATAATTCAACAATTTTGGCTATACACTTTTGTGAATATCCATTGTCACTGCCTTAAGATAAAGTTATAGAAGTGAAATTGCTACTTGAAAAGGTATACATAATTCTGAGACATTCAATTTGCTTAAAAATACATTAGCCAATTTGATAGAAAAAGTTTTTTAGATTTGTGTTAATCATTATTGTATTAATGATATATTAACAAAATATTTATTGCCTACTCAGATTTATTTTTGAAATCTCTGATATACTTTTATCCAATATATTTTGTTTTTTCATTTCTCTTATTTCTTGAGACAGGGTTTCACTCTGTTGCCCGGATTGGAGTGCAGTGGCGCAATCACAACTCACTGCAGCCTTTACCTCCAAGGGCTCAGGTGATCCTCCCACCTCATGCTCCTGAGGAGCTGGGGCCACAGGCATGAACCACCATGCCTGACTGACTATTGTATTTTTTATAGAGACAGAGTTTTACCATGTTGCTCAGGGTGGTCTTGAACTCCCGGGCTCCAGTGATCTGCCTGTCTTGGTCTCCCAAAGTGCTGGGATTGCAGGTGTGAGCCACCACACGTAGCCAAGAATTCTTTATATACTCATAGTTGTCACAATTTATCATGATTTTGCAAATTTTTCTTCTAAAATTTGCCCTTAAATTCTATTTATGGTGTCTTTTCATATAAGGATTTAAATTTTTTTGGTAATAGATCAATCTTTAATTTTTTTTTATTTGCTGTTACGTTTAGGAAGACTTGATGGCTTTGTGTTCTCTGAGTTTGCACAAATATTGAATCCTATTTTTGAGCAGTTCTTAATGAGTTTCTTAGGTAAACTGAATTGATTTTTAAAGCCATGTGAATAGCTTAAAAATGAATTCAATTCACTAAAGAAACTCACATAAATACGAGACCTCGTCTGATTTGTACGTCACGTATCTAAGTATACGATCTGCAAATCAGACCATACTCAGCATTCTGGGCTAGATGAAAATTGCTTTATATGTTATGATCTTATTGCATATTTGACATGTTACTAGTGGATGGTGAAACATAATTAGGGTAGTATTGTTTAGATACCGGTCATTTAAACATCTTTCATTTGTTTCTGAGAAAAAATATGATACAAACCCGAAAGGATTTCCTGTGAAGCAGCCCTAACCGTCTGCAGTTTAGAGTGGTTATCTCAATGAGTGACAGACCATTTTCTCTTGCAAAATCTCTTGCTTTATCTACTGGGATTGCCTTGAGAGGAAGTAAATAATTCCTATTATTCACAAACATTACGGTGTTTCTATTGGCATGATCTTTTCTTTCTTTCAGCTACCATTCTATATTCTCATATATGATATATCTAGCATTATTATAAGCCACAAAGCACCTACTTCTCTGCAGTGGTTTGCTGATATTACAGCCCAGCACCGCGGTTATCCTATGATATCCCTTCTCTGTATCTTTCTTGTATCCCTATCAACCTGGATGTGTCTTGTTGGAACTTTCTTCCAGTTTCCAGAGCTGACTTGATTTCCAGACTAAGAGCTGTTAATTTCCAGGTTAAGCTCCTTGATTTTCAGAGTAAGTTCCTTCAAATGAATTGAAAGAGGACTCTTTTCTCCATCAGAGTTTTACTTGTTGTCATAGATGTCAACAAGTGGGATGGTACCGGTGTCTGTGCTGAACTAGTGAGACCAGGAAAACTGATGCAACAATAATTGGAAGATCATGCTTTCTGAAATTTAATTTTTTAATAAATCTGAAATTTGTTTTGGTGTTTGATGTGAAGTGAGAGTCTAACTGTATATTAATTTGCTTAAAAAGTGATGATTTACTTTCTCAGTGATTTCAAGTGCTGCTTCTTTTCCCCCCCCCCCCCCCCCGCCAAGACGGAGTCTTTCTCTGTTGCCTAGGCTGGAGTGCAGTGGCAAGATCTTGGCTAACTGCAACCTCCACCTCCCGGGTTCAGACAATTCTTCTGCCTCAGCCTCCCAAGTAGCTGGGATTACAGGTGTATGCCACCATGCCTGGCTAATTTCTGTATTTTTAGTAGAGACAGGGTTTCACCATGTTGGTCAGGATGGTCTCGAGCTCCTGACCTCATAATCCACCCAACTCAGCCTCCCAAAATGCTGGGATTACAAGTGCTACTTCTTTCATACATTAAATTTATGTATGTGTATGGGTATATATATGTATACATATGTGTGTACACATTCTGTAGATTTTACATATCTTTTTAGTCTCTCATTCTATTTATCAGTTTCTTTAGTCTTATGCTACTCCCATGTTGTTTTTTTTAATATTGTTTTAAAGTTTATTTTAATATTAGTAGTGATTCAAATCATCTTCTGCACAAGTAATCAATTTATTGTCCCTCAACTTCAAATTTACCCTTCACTGAATGCTCTGGGAAAATTGAGCTGAGTCCTTTAAATATTTTTCTTTACCAGCTGGGTATGATGTTAATTTTTGTCCATAAAAGACAATAAAGAGTAATTGCAAGAGGAAAGTGCCTTCTTTCCTGGTTCTGGTGTGCCAGCATGGCTGTCTCTGCATGGCTTCTCCAGCCTGCCTCTTGCAGTGCACAGTGGTCAGCAGCACCCAATGGCCAGCACTTTCCCCCAGCACTATGGAATGCACATTTCAAGCAAGTCCACTCGTGCAGTACCACAGTGATTTCTCTGTCATTCAGTTAGCCACAATCGTGCCATCCACAAGGTCTGAATCTGGGGTAAATTGGGGAGTGGAGGGAGCTCTTTCTTCTAGCAGCTTTAGAATCCATGGCTGCTTATTATACGTGCTTGCTTTTTGTTGTTGTTGAGATGAAGTCTCACTCTGTCACCCAGGCTGGAGTGCAGCAACGCAATCTCAGTTCACTGCAGCCTCTCCCTCCTGGGTCCAAGCGATTCTCCTGCCTCAGCCTCCCAAGTAGCTGAGATTACAGGCATGCGCCACCACGCCCGGGTAATTTTTTGTGTATTTTAGTAAAGACAGGGTTTCACCATGTTGGCCAAGCTGGTCTCAAACTCCTGACCTCAGGTGATCCACCCACCTCAGCCTCCCAAAATTCTGAGATTACAAGTGTAAGCCACAGCGCCCGTCCTATGTATACTATTCTTATATTATCTAGCTTGCTTTACTTCTTACTAGCTAACCCCTCATTACTCCAATCCCCCTATATGGTTAATAATTCTTTTTGTTGTTGTTGTAACTTTTGTGAGACAGGTTCTCACTCTTGTCAAGGCTGGAGTGCAGAGGCATGATCACAGTTCACTGTAGCCTCAACCTCCTGAGCTCAAGTGATCCTCCCACCTCAACCTCCTGAGTAGCTGCGACCACAGGCACATGCCACCACACCCAGATAATTAAAAAACATTTTTTTTTTGTAGAGATGAGGTCTCACTATGTTCCCCAGGTTGGTCTGGAACTCCTGGCCTCAAGCAGTCCTTCCACCTCAGCCTCCTAAAGTACTGACTGAGATTACAGGCAGAAACCACTGTGCCTGGACTAATAATTCTTAGTATTAAACTTTTGTTGTTTAAATTATTGTTTTGTTTCTGTGTCCTGATTGAACTCTGAATCTTTTTCAAAAATTTTATAAAATCTTTTTATTTTTCCAGATGAATTTTACAATTAATATGTAAGTGGAAACCATCATTCTCAGCAAACTAACACAGGAACAGAAAACCAAACACCTCATGTTCCCACTCATAAGTGGGAGTTGAACAATGAGAACACATGGACACAGGGAGGGGAACATCATGCACCAGGGCCTGTCGGTGGGTAGGGAGCAAGGGAAGGGAGAGCATTAGGAGAAATACCTAATGCATGAGGGGCTTAAAACCTAGATGACGGGTTGATGGGTGCAGCAAACCACCATGGCACATGTATACCTATGTAACAAACCTGCACGTTCTGCACATGTATCCTATGACTTAAAGTATAATTTTTAAAAAATCTTTTAGATTTTTCATTAGAATCTCATTAATCCTATATATTAATATGTGAAAATTGACATATTTTCAATATTGAACATTTCCTTCTAGACCAGCCTTCTTTTATGTTCTTCAGGAAAAAAAAATTCACTTTCCTTATCTAGGTCCTATACATTTCTTGTTAATCCCAGATATTTTGTTGGCTCTTTTTGTGAATGTAATCTTTTCCATTATATTTTCTATTTGGTTCAGAAGCAAAGGTTAATTTGACTGTTCTCCTGCAGTCTGACTGTAAGAGGATTGGTCTTCTGCAGAACTCCATGGAACTTGGATAAAGCCAAGCATTAAAATCAATCCTGGCATAATATTGAGGTGGCGGATCAGGCCACTGGTAATATAAGCTACAAATGCAAGACTTAAACTTGTGTCTCGGTTCCAGTTTCTATGATTGCATAACAAATTAACCCCAACACTTAGTGGCATAAAACAACCATTTATTATGCCCATGAACCAGGAATTTCGGTAGGACATAGCTTCTGTCTGCTCCTTGATGCCTGGTGCTAAGCTGGAAGATTCAAAGGCTGGAAACTGAAATCATCTGAAACCTCATTAACTTTCATGCGTGGCGGTTCACATTTGCAGTTAGCTAAGGGGCCTGAGTTCTTCTCCACATTGGCCTTTACATGTCGTCTCTCCACATGGGCTAGTCTAGGTTTCCTCACAGCCTGATGGCTGGTTTCCCCAATGCAAGCCTCCCAAAAAGGAAGAGCCAGATGGAAGCTGTGTTCTATTTATGAACTCGCCTTGAAAATCACATGGCAGTACTCCGTCTGTATTCTATTGGTTGGAGAAGTCACAAGTACAGCGTAGTTCAAGACTCTACACTTGATGAGGTATGTTAAGTTTCTAGAAGAACATATGGAATCAGAAATGTTCCTGTTAACAGTTTCTTGGAAATAGACTCTGTCATAGTCCCCAAAAATATCAACGGAAGGACTGATGCTCCTCAACCCATGAATACTGAGGTGATAGCAAAGGGATGAAGAATAGTCTTTCTGTCATAATCTTGATCATGCTTGGTGAGCAACGGGTCTTCCCTAGGGCCACGATACCTCTCCTAGTGTTGACTCCTGGCCAAGCTAAATCTCTATGTGCTTTTTCAGAATGTGATAGTGCAACATAAAACTCAGCCGTCATGCTACCGCTTCAGTCTCTATGAGTCTCCTCAATAAATTCTGTCCCAGAAGTCTGTTTGTATGTGATCTGGCAATTTGCCTTTGTTGCTCAAAGTCAGACTTCTCTGCCATATAAAAATCTAATTTGTATTTATTTATAGTCACATTCTTGAACTTTTTATTGCTTGTAAAATGTTTTCAGATGACTCTTTTGAGTTTTCTAGGTAACAGATGATCCAAATGATGACAGTTTTGCTTTTTTACTTTTTATTGTCTTATATTGGCCAAAGCAAAATTCACAGGAAAAATTGTAAATAAGAGTGCTGATAGAGGAAGTGTTTGTCTTCTCATTACTGCAAACGACAAAGCTCTGTGTTTAGCCATTAAAGCACGATATTGGTAGTTCGTTTGAGATACACTTTCATTATAATTTTAAAGAAGCACCTTCCTAGTCCTTACTTGCTAAGAGTCTTTTTTTTAGAAAGAAAAACAGATCAAACCTTCTTTTTAGCATCTGCGGAGATTATTTTTCTTCTTTAAGCTTTTGGTGTAAATGTTTTATATTAGTAGATGTCCTAACATTAAGTCATACTTGGAATAAGCTCTATTTGGTCTTGGTGCATTTTCTGGTATTAGATTCAATCAGCCACATTAATCTTTTGCATACAGATCTTGCAGCATCCCATATTTATTATATGAAGTGTTCTAATTGTCATTACAGCCGCATTCCCTTATCTGCGGGGGATATGTCCCAAAACCCCTAGCGATGCCTAAAACTGCAGACAGTACCAAACCATATATAGCTACACCTTATATATACTGAACATATATATACTATGTTTCTTTTTTGTATACATGCCTAGGATAAACTTTAATTTATAAATTAGGCACAATAAGAGATTAACAACAATAACTAATAATAAAACAGAACCATTATAGCAATATGTTAGCATCACTACTCTTGTACTTTGGAGCCAGTATTAAGTAAAATAAAGGTTACTTGAACACAACACTCCAATACTGAAAGTCAATCTAATAACTGAGAGGGCTACTAAGTAACTAAGGGGCAGGTAGCGCCTACAGTGTGGATGTTCCAGACAAAGGATGATTCACATCCTGGGCAGGACTTAGTGAGATGGTCCAGGATTTCATCACACTGCTCATAATGGAGCACAATTTGTAACATTCATTGTTTATTTCTGAGATTTTTCATTTAATATTTTCAGACTTAGGTTGACTGTGGGTAGCTGAAACCATGTACAACTATGGATAAGGTGGGGTGGGGGACTACTCTATTTTCTAAATAGTTAGTAATAACATTGTTTTCTTTGCTCCAAAGTTATTTTGGAGAGGTTTTAAGAAATTATTGCTATTTCCAAGTGGTTGACATTTGTCTGAAATATTGTTACTACAACTTAAATATTAAGAAAATGTATTTGTTTGTAGAAAATATGTATGTTATTTTGGAATGTGTTCATCAGATGAAGCAGGTTAACACATTAATCCCCAAATCTCAGTGGTTTTCACACAACAAATGTTTATTCATAGTTACACTACATGTTGAATGGCAGGTTGGTAGGAAGCTCTACTCTAGGACTCAGATTGAGGGAACGTCCAAAATCGCTTGATGCTGCTATCTGAACTTGTGATTTTAGCCTTCCCTTTAACAGCAGAGGGAGTGAATGGAGAACTTACTCTTTTTTTGAAACTCTTTGACCCAAAAGCAACAATGTCACTTCCATTCATAGCCTATTCATTAGAGCTAGTCATGTGGCCCTGCCTGACTACAACGATATGTGGTCAAGCAAATGAAAATTCAGAGGACAGTAAATACTGCCAAAATGCCCGTGAATCTAAACGGAAGATGGTTGAGGGGTATAATACTGAGATTTACAACGAAGTTAGAGTAAATGTTAGAATGAGCATTTGCACAAATGTTTTACTGTAAAGGAGGAAGACAAGTGGGAGGCATCTAAAAAAGACCAATGTGACTATGGAGAAATTCCTCTAATTAGCTAAAATGTGAAAAGCACATTTTTAAAGTATGAGAGAAAGGATGGAGTACAGGGACTGGAATTACTCTATCCCTTTAACAAAACCCAACGAATGGGCAAAATCAATGAAAAAGCTGTTTTTGAGAAATTGGACATCAGGCAGCTAATGACAGTAATTCAAGAGAGATAGGTAAAACATGAGCCAAGCCATATAATTGCTCCAGATTATTGCCTTGAGAAAGTTTCCAGTCTCCAGCGCAGGGAAGGGGAAAGCAGGTCAACTCTGAACTGAGGAAACAGATTGCAGGATCTGGGAGACAGAAGATGCCTGGAGTTCATAAGACACAATACCAGATGAGACAGATCTGCACAGAGATTGAACTCTAGAGGTCTGCAGAGAGCCCCCCTCTAGCACGCAGCAGAGTACTGATCAGCACATATTTGTGATGACATTATTGGAGGCTGAGGAAAGAACCATTCAAAAGGATTAGAGGTAATACTGCCCAGTGCTAACATTGGGCTGCGAATAGTGCCTATTCCCATCAGCCACAATGGAAAACTTTACAATTCACAGGGTGTTAGTAGAATACTCAGGAAGGTTTGCTTCTGTAATGAGAAATAATCAGCTCTGGATTAAAAGATATTGGTGCTGTCTAACAAATCTTAAAAACCAGACCCAAGGGATCAAACTCTTTACAAGTAACTTAGCTGCATCCCAGAATCAGGCTCAAGAAATAGTTATAAGTATACAAAAATATCCAGCTACAAAACAAGATAAAATTCTTAATGTCTGGCAGTCAATAAATAATTATGAGGCATGGGCCGGGTGCGGTGGCTCACACCTGTAATCCCAGCACTTTGGGAGGCCGAGGTGAGTGGATCACAAGGTCAGGAGATTGAGACCATCCTGGCTAACATGGTGAAACTTTGTCTGTACTAAAAATACAAAAAATAAGGTGGGCATGGTGGCATGCGCCTATAGTCCCAGCTACTTAGGAGGCTGAGGCAGGAGAATTGCTTGAACCCAGGAGGCGGAGCTTGCGGTGAGCTGAGATCACACCAGTGCACTCTAGCCTGGGCGACACAGCAAGGCTCTGTCTCAAAAATAAATCAATGAATAAATACATAAATAAATAATAAAAAAATTACTAGGCATGAAAAAGCGGGAAAATATAACCCATAGTGAGGAGGAAAATTAATAACTGAAACTGAACCAGTACTGACACAGATGTTAGAATTAGCAGACGAGGACATTAAAAGTTAATGCAACAGTATCCCTTGTGTTCAAGACATTAAGTAGACACAGGCAAGGTATAAAAAAGACCCAAATCAAGTTTCTAGAGATAAAAATACAATGTCTGAAATAAAAAATGCCCTGGATGGGATTAATTAATGGTAGATCAGACACTGCAAAGGAAAAGTTTAATGAATTTAAAAATATAAAACAATGGAAACTATTCGAAGTGAAAAACACAGAAAGAAGTTTAAAAAGTGAACATGGCGTCATTGTATTGTGGGACAACTTTAAGCAACTTAATATATGTATCACTAGTCTCCAAAGTTAAGCAGATGGAGGAAAGAAGAAATATTTGAAAAAAATGGTAGGAAACTTTCCAAATTTCATGAAAACTGTAAACCCATAAATCCAAAAGCTAAGTAAACCACAAACACAAGAGCCATAATGATAGCTATACCCTGGCACATTATAATAATTATTATTTTTAAATAATAATCTGGACCGGGCGTGGTGGCTCATGCTTGTAATCCCAGCACTTTGGGAGGCCTAGGCGGGTGGATCACCTAAGGTCAGGAGTTCAAGACCAACCTGATCAACATGGAGAAACCCCATCTCTACTAAAAATACAAAATTAGCTGAGTGTGGTGGCACATGCCTGTAATCCCAGCTACTTGGGAGGCTGAGGCAGGAGAATCGCTTGAACCTGGGAGGCAGAGGTTGCGGTGGGCCAAGATTGCGCGCCATTGCATTCTAGCCTGGGCAACAAAAGCGAAACTACGTCTCAAAAAAAAAATGATAATAATAATCTGATTTTTATTTTTATTTTATTTTGTTTTAAGTTTGGGGGTACATGCGCAGGATGTGCAGGTTTGTTACATAGGAAAATGTGGCACATTATAATTAATTTTCTCAAAACCAGTGGTAAAAAGAAAAAGTTTAAAAACAACCTGAAAGAGACATATTATGTACAGAGGAAAACAGATAAGGATGACAGCAGATTTCTTGTTAGAGACAGCATATGTGAGAGGACAGAGGATAAAAATCTTTAAAGTAGAAAGAAAACCTTTCAATCTAGACTCCTCTATTCAGCAAACATACCTGTCAATAATGAAGATAAGATTAAAAGCTTTAATCCGCATCAGTCCCTATCTACAAGAAATGTTAAAGAAAGTACTTCAGGCCAGAAGGTAAATAATTCTGTGCAGAAACACGGATTTACACAATGGAATGAAGAGTGCTCAAAATTGTTAATTATCCTCATGGACAAAAATTGCTAGAACAGCTCTTTATATCACATTTAGACAAGATAAAAGTCTAGCCAAAGTAAAGATGTCCATCTTTTCTGGCATATTACTTCAAGGGCAGAAATCTTTTCCCATAAGCAACTCCCATAAATATCTGTGGACCTTCCCTTAAGTCACAGTGGCCAGCACTGCAGGACCATTATATTTGGCTTAAATTTAGGATTTACTCCAGATTCAAGTGGGAAGGAATTGACAACTGAACTAAATTGGAACTCAAGAAGAAAAAGAGGAAAATGGCTATTAGGCAGGCAAACAGCATTGTCTGCTATTGAGGCCGTGACTTCTATATAGTTGTCTATATCTATCTTTAGTGTCCAGTCCTGGGTGATGAGGGTCTAAATAACTAAATTACTTATATGTATATAAAAATTTCTGTGAAAATTGGATCATAGTATAAACACAGGTTTGAAATCTGCGTTTTTAGTATGTTGTAAATATTTCCTCCATCACTAAATATGTTCCAACAGTTTAAATTTAATAGGTTTATAGCATTCTATTGAATAGATGTATCATAATTCATTTAACATAACTTATAATCTTGATGTTGAACACTTAAATTGCTATGAATTATTGACAGCTGAATGATAAATATCCTTCTAGACATAGCTGTGTGCACATCACTAATTGTTTCCTTAAGATAAATTATTTAAAGAAGAAAAACAGGATCAAAGGTGTAGATCAAGTATTTCCCTATAGCAAGGTTATACAGGATTACTTTCCCACCACCAGATTGGGATAATATCACCCTTACCTATACTAGCTATTGAATTTTTCCAATTTGATAGGCAAAATGTATCTTTTCATTGCTTCAATTTTTTTACTACATTGACTACCAATGAGGTGAACTATGTGTTCCTATGTTTTAACAACATTTGTATTTCTCCTTTTGTGGGTTGCTTATTCAATATTCTTTGCCTCCTAAATACAATGGCATTGTAATGCAAACAAACAAAATACGAAAGGAAGAACACATTATTTAAGACACATTAAAGAACAGCATAGAGCCGGGCACAGTGGCTCATGCCTGTAATCCCAGCACTTTGGGAGGCCGAGGCAGGCGGATCACGAGGTCAAGAGATCAAGACCATCCTGGCTAACACGGTGAAACCCCATCTCTACTAAAAATACAAAAACGTTAGCCGTATTTGGTAGCAGGTGCCTGTAGTCCCAGCTATTCAGGAGGCTGAGGCAGGAGACTGGCATGAACCCGGGAGGCGGAACTTGCAGTGAGTTGACATTGCGCCACTGTACTCCAGCCTGGGGACAGAGTGAGACTCCATCTCAAAAAAAAAGAAAAACAGAAAAAAAAGAAAAGAACAGCATAGACCAAATTACATTACCAGAAAGGCAAACGGCCAGAAATAATGGAGGCTTATAAAAAATAATACAGGGCACGCATTGAAGCTAGCTAAAGGAGAAGAATAAGAATAGATTGATTTTACTTTATATTCTCTGTGATGGATATTGACAACCAGACTGGATATATAGATTAGACATTGATTGGAAAGAACTGAAATCCTACCTAGATTAAGAGTTATCAGAGAGACCTTACTTTCAAGTAAGTTTAACCCTGTGGTACTCATGGAATTAATTCTCAAAAGTACTAGTACTATGGATTAGATAGCTGATCTTTAAGGAATCTTGCAAAATATGAGAGTTCCTAAATATTTGGAAACTGGTAACTATTACCTTGAGTTTTATAAAATAAAAAAAAGTAGAATTTGCATAATTTAAGACACCAGTGCTAAACGAGATATGTAGAGTCTCATCTGATTAGATAAGTGACCCCCAATACTGGAGTCTGGTGGAGTACTACAGGAATAGGCTCTCGGTTTATCCTGTTCATAATATAGTTTGCAACGAACACAATAAAATTTAATGAGAACATATGTGCTCAACTGAAAATAAGTCATATGAAAATCATATGGAAATAATGGAAATAAATTGTCCAAATTATATAAACTGCTTATTTACAGGACTGGGGATAGAAGGGTAAGTGTAGAATGCTTAGAAAAATGTACGTTAGGTCTAATATGGCATAGATTATTTAAATAGCAGGAAAAGTGATTTTAAAAATATATTTTAGAGCTATAAATAAACAACTCCACTTTAGAGGGGGTAAAAAACTACCAAGATTATCTCTTCAAAGCCTTCATTTTACAGTTGTCAAAACAGATGTCAAGAGAGGTAAAGTGCCTTTCCCACACTCCCAGTAAGTTAGCTGCATGATTTAATTCTTTATCATCTATCATGTTGGTATTCTCTCTCTCTCGATTACTGTCTTTCAGGATCCAATCTTCTGGGAAAGGATGAAGTTTCCTCTGCTGAATGCAATTGATCTTTTCCGAGGAAAAATATAGTCACTGTCTCGGACTGAAACAGGAATTTTCAACTGGATTGAGGATTTCTGGGGAAAGAAAACTAAATCAATGATTGGCCCAGTCTGTCAGACTATTAGCATCATTTGATCCCTGCCCTGTGAGCTCCATTCCCTCCTCCTGATGAAAAGGCATTCTCCTATCCAGACGGATCCTCATCTGCCTGTCTGGTCTCTCTGACCTCATCTGCAATAAGCCTTCCACCATTCACTGTGCTCCAAAGACACTGGCATTTGCTCTCTTCCTCCAACAAAGCCGTCCTGGTAAACCTTTCTCTATACATGCGGTTCCTTTGTCTGAAAGCTCTGCCACCAAGTCTTTGGATGACAGGCTAGAGGTTTCAGCTTAGCTGTCACCTCCCCAAAGAAGTCTTCCTTGATGATTCATCCTAAAGTACCTGTCCACCTTCCAGACAACTCTCCATTCCATTATTGTTTGACTTTTTTCATAGAATTTTTCGCCATTTGAGATAGTATTTTTCTTTTAATTCATGTATGTATTTATTGCTTGTCCCTCTACACATTCTAAAATAAAAACATAAGAAGAACAAGGTCCTTTGATAGTGTTTACTGCCGGATCTGCAGTGCCTAGAAGAGTAGCTGGCTCATGAGAAGAGCTCAATAAATATTTGTTAAATAAATGAATGAATGAAGTTGCTACTTAGACTATCTGTCCTTTTTAAGTTGGCATTGTAATAGTTGGCTTTATTTGAGCCCCATATTATGTGCATACATATAAGAAGCAGGCAGAGTAAAGGGACTCCTTTTGCTAAACTAGTTACTATTTAACTAGTACATACCTTTGTACCTGAAATAGAAGCCAGAATTTCAGAGCTTGAAGAACTTCAAGAATCATGAAGATGATGATGATGACAGTGATGATAATGATGATGATAAATAACTGAAACCCAGAGGAGTGAAGTCAGTAGTTCAAATTGACACAGATATTTTCAGCTGAAGTTGAGACATAATCCAGGTTTCTGGACTTCCAATACCATGCTTTTTCTATTGAACTAAACTCCCTTTATAAACTAAGAGACTACATACCAACTAACAATGATGGAAAGGATGACAGATGGTAGAAGAAAGTCAGAAAAAAACAAATGATTAGCAATGTCTGCCACAAGCGCAGAATCAAGAAATGGTGATACACACTAACTGTAGTCTAGAAGAGAGGAAGAATGTCCAGCAGCTTATAATATCATAAATCAGGAAACCCTAATGGAGAAAGGCATTACAATTATAAAGGGTATGGGATTTTTCTTCAGAGGAGGAGAGCTGTAAGCCTCCTATAGCAAAGCTATCCTGTGTGAGAAGCTTTGAGGGTTTTTGTCGTTGCCCATTTATTTAGGTAAATCAAATCAATTTTCAATTCTCATGGATGATCTCCTCCTAGGAGAAATGTGATGCAAATGGAAAAAGCCATGATTTTTCACAACCGTCACATAAAATTGTGTCTTTTATATGCATGTCAGAGTTATAAAACTATAGCTAAACATGGATATAGGACTGAATTCATTCAACTTGACTTGTGTAGAGAGGATGCTATTAGATAAGATAGATATATGTACTCTGTAAGAACTCTATGCTCTAAAATTACTGTTTGCAAGTACCTCAAACTACCTTCAAGAAGTAACAATCTCATAACTTGCATTTTTGGCAGGATTTTTTTTTAAGTTCATAAATTATTAAACATGGAATCTTTTTTATATTATTTTGTAAAGATGGAGACTGCATTTACATTTTTGCCATACTTTCATTAGCTCTAGAGTGAGACGACTGTCTTCAAAATGATAAATTTCAAAGTGTTACTTGCTTACCACAGTATTTTGGACAGAAATTAAGGAGGAGAGGTTATATTATTCAATAGAAGCTTGGAAATAGATAGCTTAGTTCTCTCAAACAGTACATGTATAGGTGTGGGGTAAGCTGGGAATTTGGTCATCATATGGATGTGGAGGGAACCCCTTACTTCACTCTATATTGTCAGTACTGAGAGAAATGTCCAGCTGCATTCAAGGACACCAGCGCACTTTTTTGAGAAGAAAGTGAGAAGCAACATCAACAACACCAGGCATGGAATTTTAGATCCTTATTAGCAATGGCAGCCTGAAATAGTCATTTAACTTCTAAGTATATTGATGATAATGATAACGCTCTGGCTCTCTCAGAAGGTTGTTATAAGTATCAAAGGGGCTAACATCCATGAAGGTGCTTCATAAACTACAAATTACTATATAAATGTATTTTGGTATGAAAGAAAGACCTGGCTGGGTATACCGGGGTAAGGTTAAGAATTCAGACAACTTTCAGTATAACTGACAGGGAGCCCTCTGTGTTTGTTTAATTCTGCTCTTTCAGAATTATATGTATATATATATATGTAAAATGTCTTAGTCTGTTTGGGCTGTTATAACAGAAATATCTTAAACTGGGCAATTTATGAATAATAGAAATTTCTTTCTCACAGTTCTGGAGGCTAGGAAGTCCAAGATTAGGTCTCCGGCAGACCTGGTGTCTGGTGAGGGCTTGCTCTCTTTTCCAAGATGGCGCCTTCTTGCTGCATCCTCACCGGAAGGAAGCGAGGAATGGGGTATCTTCACATGGCAGAAGGGCAAAGAGGGCAACAGGTACAAGCTTGCTCCCTCAAGCCTTTTTATAAGAGCATGAATATCATCCATTAGGGTAGTGCCCTCATGGCCTAATCATCTTGTGAAGACCCTCCCTCTTAATACTGTTGCACTGGGGATTAAGCTTCAACATGAATTTTGGACATTCAAACCATAGCGCATATATATATATAAAATATAATATATATTTTTATATATATTTATATATATAATATATATATTATATATTTTTGAATATATTCTTTGAAAAGTCTAGACTCTGTTCTTTGAAAAGTCTAGACTCAAGATACCCCAGGAACAATGAGTATACCTAAAGTATACTCATTTTTAGTTTCTAATATCATTTTCCACTAAAAGGAACCAGGGTACTTTGGAGAGATGGCTGATTTCAGGACGAGGGCAGAGAAAATAAAATGTAAGCCTGGTACATCTTATGTGAGAAGGTAAGTAAGTAATTATGAGCCTTGTCAAAAGGACACAGAGGTATCTTGAAGGGACTTCCACTAGCCAAATTTGGGGAAGTTGATCATCAAAATAATAATAAAATAATTAAAGAAAATAACGTACTATCAGCCATTGAAAAACCATTCGTTCATAATGATAATACATAGATAAAGGGGAAGAAGGAAAACATGCTATAAAGCCCATTATTGAGAAAATCGACAAAATTAGAATATGAATTGCAGATTAAATTATTACATTCATGTTAAGTTTCTGGAATTTGTTAATTGTACTGTGATTATGTAAGAATATATTTTCTGAGGAAAAACACTGAAGCATTGAGGGTTAAAAGGCATGGTTTATACAACCTACTCTCTATCAGTTCACATGTATGTGCATATATATATATATATGATTCTCCTGCCTCAGCCTCCCAGGTAGCTGGGATTACAGGCATGTGCCACCACACCCAGCTAATTTTGTATTTTTAGTAGAGATGAGGTTTCTGCATGTTGGTCAGGCTGGTCTCGAACTCCCGACCTCAGGTGATCTACCCACCTTGGCTTCCCAAGGTGCTGGGATTGCATGCGTGAGCCACAGTGCTCGGCCTAGGTAAACCTTTAAAGTATAATATTCATACATAAAAGTACACACACAATAAGTGTATAACTTGACTAATTATCAAAAAGTAAACCACCCATGTGTCACAGCATCCACATCAAGAAATAGTAGGTAACATCACCGGTTTCCCAGAAACCCCTCTTGTGCACTCATCCAATCACTGCCCCGACAAGAATAACTACCATCCTCACTTCTAACAGGATAGGTTAGTATTGCCTATTTATGAACTTTATATAAACTACCAACTTCTTTCTCTCCACATTATGTTTGTAAGTTCCACGTTGTGTGACTTGTGGCTCATTTATTTCTTTGCTGCACAGCATTGTGTTTATACATAAACTACAATTTGTTCTTCATTTCACTGATGATGGATATTGGGTTGTTTCCAGTCTGGGACTATTGCAAATAGTGTAACTAAAGACATTTTTGGACATGTCTTTTGGTAAACATGGGCATTTATTTTAGTCCTATACCTAGGCAAAAAATGCTGAGTCATAGGATGGACATACACACAAACACATACACACACGAGTGGGTTCTTGAATGATGTTGTTTCATTCTACATCATTTTGTTATAATTTTTTTTTTGACGCAGTCTCTCTCTGTCACCCAGGCTGGAGTGCAGTGGCATGACCTTGGCTCACTACAACCTCCACCTCCCGGGTTCAAGCGATTCTCCTGCCTCAACCTCCTGCGTAGCTGGGATTACAGGCGCATACCAGCATGCCATCATGCCCGACTAATTTTTGTATTTTTAGTAGAGATGGGGTTTCACCATGTTGTCCAGGCTGGTCTTGAATTCCTGACCTCAAGTGCTCCGCCCACTTCAGCCTCCCAGTGTTGGGATTACAGGCATTTTGTTATAATGTTGATGAGGAAAAAAGTAGATTCCTGGTTGGGGCGACTGTCTGTGTAAAGTCTGCATGTTCTCTTTATATCTGTCTGGGTGTTCTCCAGGTACTCTGATTTCCTCCCACATCCCAAAGATGTGCACATTTGGTGAACCAGTGTTTCTACACAATCCCAGTCTAAGTAAGCATGTGTGTGTGTGTGTGTGTGCCCTGCTATGGAATGGTGTTCTGTCCAGGGTTGGCTCCCACCTGCACCCTGAGTTGCAGGGATGGGCTCTAGCCAGCCATGACCCTGACCTGGAGTAGTGATTGGAAAATGAATGAGTGAATTGAATGAATACAAATTGTTGTCTAATAAAAATTTGTCAAGTTTATGGTAATCATACAAATGCATGGCAATAAAGGATGTGGTATAAAAATGCTCAGTGAGCCTGCCATGTTTGTTATTGTTTGTTTTTGAACTACATGGATGTGCAATTACTATTTTTACTTTGCAAAGAGGTGATGGGTGCTTGATTTGACCCACCACCACTAATACTGGCATCAGTCACTGATTCACCAAAAGTTAGGTAAATAATTCTCTTACTTGTTTCTATTAATCTTTCTTAAATGTATGTATAGCTCCCATTTATTTCAATGTTTAATATTGAAAATGTCTTGGGTCTTTGTTTAGAAATTTAATGATGTTTTTCTGACCAGAAATATGTGGCAGGAACTTAACTCTTGCTTATATCAAGTAGCCTGTGGTGAAATTGGTTTTGTTATGTGTCATTTCACTTAAAGTCAATTTCTAAGAACCTATCAGTGATGTTAAGTGAGCATTTACTATGTGTGTGTGTGTGTGCGTGCATGCATGTGTATTATTTTTTGATGATGTTGCCAAATAGTTTTCTGAAGTAGCTAAACCAATTTCTACCCTCTTTCACAGTGTGTGAAAATTCCAATTATTTTACGTCCTTCCTGACACTTGGTATTGTCTGTTCCTTTTTTGCCATTTTAGTGGGTGTATTACTTTTCTATAGCTATATAATAAATTACCACAAACTTAGAGGCTTAAAACAATACACATTTATTATACCACAGCTTCTGTGCATTAAGAGTACAATCTAACTGGGTCCTCTGCTCACAGTCTTCCAAGGCTACCATAAAGATGTTGGCTGGGCTGGGTTCTCATCTGGAGGCTTGACTGGGCCAGAATCTGCTTCCAGGTTTATTCAGGTTGCTGAGAGAATTTATTTCCTTCCTGCTGTATGACTGATGGCCCTAGTGGTTTTTTGTGTGTGTGGGGGCGGGCCATTGGCAAGAAGCTGAGTTCAGTTCCCAGAAGCTGTCCACAGTTTCTAGATGCCACATTCAACTCCTTCCCACATGGGCTCCTTTTAAATGGCTGCTCACTTCATCAAGCTCACAAGAGTCTCTAGCTTCAGTATGCTAATACAGAGTCTTATATAAGATTACGTTAAATAGGAGTGACATCCCATCATCTTTGTCATATTCTATTAGTTAGAGGCACATCACAAGTCCTGCCTGTAGTCAAGGCGAGGCAATTACGCAAAGGCATGGGAGGCAGGGTTCATTTGGGGTCATCTTGGATTCTGTCTGCCACAGTGAGCATATTGTGGTATTGCATTGTAATTTCAATTTATATTGAAAGCCCATTTTTTCTTCATAACTAATCAAAGAGGAAAATGCTGTTTACTTAGGAAATTTATTCTGAAATATTCAAATTATTTTTCCTCCATCTTGTGAATTAAATTCCCACCATTTTGCTTCACTAGTGTGGATATGGGCCCAAAGTCCAGGTTTCAGCCTTCCGGTCCTAGATAAAGTCTAGCTTACATAAAGGTTTAAAATTCTGCCAGCTCAAGTATCCATGCCATTTTAATTGGACACAAAGGACAGAGTCCTGAGTCATAGCAAGAGGTAGTCCAGAGATTTTGGGTACGCTTCTGAAATATAAGGAATTTTTATTCAGTTGCTGGAAATGTGACTTGGCCTCTTCCTTCTTGCTTACTTCCTCTAAATGCATGAAACATCACTCTGCACTATTAAGCAATGGCAATTTCACCCTAGGGGCAGTGGCACTTGAGGAGTGAAGGCTGGGATCTCTGAGGTTTGTTTATCACTTCTTTTAACTTTCTAAAGTGGTTGGAATCTTCCCCGAAGGAAGGTACTGAGACTATTAAGCATCATTATGGTTAATATGTTTGCTGAATCACACATTATAATGGAATCTTCCATGTTGATCACAAAGAAAAAAGGTGATCCTTATTCTTTCAATATTAAGAATCTTAAAAGTCACCCAACTAGATAAGAACTGCATTTTTAAATGTTTGTTCACTATAGAAAATACTGCTGGCCAGGCGCAGTGGCTCACACCTGTAATTCTAGCACTTTGGGATGCTGAGGTGGGTAGATGACTTGAGCTCAGGAGTTCAAGACCAGCCTGGGCAAGAGGGTGAAACTCTGACTCTGCAAAAAAATTAAAAAATTAGCTCATCCCAACTATTTGGAAGGCTGTGTCACAGCTACTTGGGAGGCTGGGGCAAAAGAATCGCTTGAGCCCAGAACGTCAAGGCTGCAGTAAGCTGCGATTGCACCACTGTACTTCAGCCTGCGCAAGAGAGCAATGTTAAGTTCCCGTTAAGTCCCCATATCAAGAAAAAAAAAAGAGAGAGAGAGAATACTGTCATAGATTAAATAATACGACCGGTTGTAATAATACACAATGAAGTCAATAAAGTGAGAATTTTTGAATCAAATAATACCAAGGAGATTTGAGAAAATAATTGTTTGATTGAGCTTAAGGACTCAATGCTTTCCTAAATCTAGAAAAAATGAAAGCTCCTCTCTCTATATATTTAACAAAGATATGCATATATTTATATATATTTGCCAAAAAAGCTCCTCTTAGAGAGATAGATATATATTTAGAGATACATACATATTTAGATACACATATATATTTACCTCTAACAATCTTTTAAATTGTTGATAACCTTATTAACAGAAATATATAGAAGGAAATTTGCATTGTGGGAAACACATTCTCAACTACAGCAGTATATCCATAGGAGAGTGACTGCATCTAACAGGAAATGTCACAAGAATAATTCCACCTGAAGCTGTCTTTGAGTCATCTTTATAACAAGACTAAAAATAAATTTATTCAGATTTGAATTCCCTTGTAAGGAAGTGCAAAATACACGCCGAAATATTCAGAACTCTGAAAGAAACACCTGAAAATTATTTATAATGAAAGGGTTCAACTATCATGAGCAGCATATTTGAATTTCTGCTGAATATGGAAAATCATTATTCCTTAAATCTGATTTTAGAAGCAAAAGTCATGGGGAACAAACTGAAACAAATTCATGCCACAAACTGAAGGGGTAATAAGTGATGATCAAGTTCTATTGTGTTTATGAAAACTGAAGGAGTCAATCCATTCTACATTACCTGTTTTCAGCATTTCTTTTTGCTCCTTTGAAAAAAGGTCCTTGGAAATAATTTTTCAACATGCATTTGTTCTATTTTGCTGGGTGTGCCCAAAGCTAAAATTTTCCTTTGAAATAACACTATTAAGCAAGACTATAGTGATAGCGTTAACAATATTGAATTAACTGGAAAAAAAAGGTTCTATCTCTGGAGAGTTAGATGAATGCCAAATAAGCAACTATAAATTTCTCTTTTAAAATAATGATGATTTTAATTAACTTTGGGATGGTATATTAAGACCTCTGGCATCATGCTATGGTGGCAGAAAATAGGGCCTAGGAATTTGAATCTCCTCACTTTCTAGTTTAAGGCAAACTAATGTAAACCACCCCAATATGCCAGGAGTATGTATATTTTCATTTACTATATATGTATGTACTCTGAAATCTTCTTAAGGATTTTGTAAGATTATATTATTACCAACTAAAGCTTGAAAGCCCCAGGGTCACATGACCACCAGTCAGTGATCGAGCTAGAAGCCAAACCCCGCTGTGTGTGGTTCGAAATCACATTGCCTTCCAGTGCTAAGGAAGCTTTTTATTTCATTATTTTGTGTCAGGTAACATTCCTGAGGCGGTCGTTCTTCCCCACCTTGACTTATCATCCTATTACTGGAAGCCTCCGTGATTGATTCAAATCAATGAGTACAGATTCTAACATTGTTAAAATGCAATCAGGGTGAACACCTATCCACAAGGTTTTTGAGGCTGGGCAGTGCTAGAGGACATGTAGACAGGTGCCAATCTGGCTTTGCAAGTGCTCTGCAATTCAGCTCTAACTTCTCTAATCCCTATTTAAATTTAGTGGATACTACGTCTGTCACTAGTCTTGAGAGCAATGCCAACACTTGGTCTAGCCTCTCTCAACACTATTTCTTCTCCCTTCCATTGCTTCTCAAACCAATGTGCAAAATCCAGGCAAGCAGTTGGATAATGATGTATGCATAATGATGAATACAAAGATGTAGTTTTCTTTGTATTCTTATTGGTTTGGATTCACTGAGATTCCATCTTTTTCTTAATTAAAAAAATTGTATGGGTATGTAGAAGGTATATGTATTTGTGAATTCCATGAGATATTTGATACAGGCATGCAATGCGTAACAATCACATCAGGGTATGTGATGTATCGATCACCTCAAGCACTTATCCTATGTGTTACAAACAATCCAGTTACACTCTTTTAGTTATTTTTAAATGTGCAATTGAATTATTTTTTATCATTGTCACCCTGTTGTGCAAGTAAATACAAGGTCTTATTCATTACTGAGATTCTTAAATCTGTGGACTAATACTTTTTACCAGTTCCAGAAATTGTGCAATGGTTATTTCTCTATATATTACTACTGCCACAGTCCCTCTCTTCCCTCCTTATGGGACTCCAATTACATTTATGTTAGGGTTTCTGGCTTACTCTCATGTAATTCTTGTACTCTCTTCTGATACCGTGTTATTTTTTTAAAAATCCCCTTGTGCTCTATTTTGAATATTTTCTATTAACCTGTCTTGGTGAGTTCACTAATTTTGTCATTTGCTATATACTCTATATTAAAATAAAACACAACAAACAACTTTATTGAGATACAATTCACATACCATAAAATTCACCCATTTGAAGTTAAATCAGCTAGTGGGAGAATATAGGTTGAGAAAAGGGTCTAGGAACAAGCCACAGTCACAGGCATATCTTGGAAGGCTGAATTAGCAACACATTCCTGCTGTTATGTGCAGAGTCCATGTTTCTTGTGCACTTCCTGGTATATTCACCTTTCTGATCCACCAGGGCTTTTTGTTTCTGGATGATGCTTGCTTTAAACTTAAATATATCCCTACCTCTGCCTTGCATTTCAACACAAGATACTTTTTTTCCCCAGATCTCTCTCCCCCAAGGATCTTAGGTGGCAAGCGAAACTAGTAATTGATTCACCTAATGTATTAATATAATGTGTTACACATTATACATTAATACGTATATGTTGCTCTGGCTGTTTAGAATGCAACAGAAGATTCCTAGAGATGAAATACCATAACCTATATTTTCTCAAGGAAAGATTCATGGACCATTTTCTTAAGGAGTGCATGTAAAAATGCCCATGTCTGGGCTTCATGCCAGATCTACTGAATCAGAATCTCTTGAAATGAGGCTCCAAATCTAAGCTTTTACAAGCTCTCCCCAGTTAGTTCTTATGGACCTTAGAGTTTGAAAACCAAAGCTTTAACTCATAAATATAAATCTCAAATATCTATGGACTTCAAGCCAAGGTCAGATGGGCACAATGTAATTGCAGAGGTCTCTAAGAGTTTCAGCTGTGCCACTCCGACTACACTACGGTGCCACCACCAATTTCAACATCAAGCAAAACTAACCTAGTTTTAAGTAAATGAATATTTATCTAATATATGCATAAAATTCAACTGTATATGGGGACAGATGTCGAAGAAAGTGAAAATAGTCCTTAATATTTGAGAGGTAGAAAGGATCTGCAAGACCGACTTCTATTCTAGTCCAAAACAGATAGAGAAAGAAATTTGGAAGTGATTAATTTAAAATGATACATCCGTTTCGAGTCTCAGCTGAGAGCACTGATGGAGTGGCTGGAGAGCATCATCACACTGAGCATGAGTAGGGCTGGAGCAAGGCTTTTGTCAGCTTTGAGCTCCCAAAGAGTTTTCTACATTGCTCCTTCATTCTGTGTTTAACGCCATGAGCCTAGAATTCTTTTAAGGGAAATTAAAACTAATCTTAGCATAACATAAGGGCTATCTCCTGCACTGCCGACCTCTAGTTAAATAAATATGTCCAAAATATATGTGGGGAGTGTTTGCATGTGATTGGAAAGGCTTTAATAAAGGCAAGATAATGTGTCTAGTAGGTACTTTCTTCAGACTCTAAAAATCTAGGCTAGTTACTTTGTGTTATTGGTCTTTTTTGATAATCTGCCTCTTTGCTTCTGGTGTCTTGGTGATGTGGCTCTGCAATTTCTTTTTTTGTTTGTTTGAGATGGAGTCTCGCTCTGTCACCCAGGCTGGAGTGCAGTGGCACAATCTCAGCTCACTGCAACCTCCACCTCCCAGGTTCAAGTGATTCTCCTGCCTCAGCCTCCTGAGTAGCTGGGCTTATAGGCATGTGCCACCATGCCTGGCTAATTTTTGTATTTTTAGTAGAGACAGGATTTCACCACATTGGCCAGGCTGGTCTCGAATTCCTGACCTCAGGTGATCTGCCCTCCTCAGCTTCCCAAAGTGCTAGGATTACAGTCATGAGCCACCACGCCTGGCCAGCTCTGCAATTTCTAAATAGACAACTCTGGTACATTCATTGTTGGTAAGCTAGCAGCCAGGAAATAATGGAAAGCTACTATTTGCTGTAATATTTTTCTTAATTTATTTTTAATCATGGCCTATATAGTATAAACACTGAAATATGTAAGAGAATACTTTAAACCTCTTAGGAAAAAAAATAAGATAATATATTTATGACTTCAGAATCGAAAGGAATTTCAATGAGGCACAAAAAGTCTGATAAAGGAAAAGCCTAATAAATTAGATCCTATCAAAATTTAAAACTTCAACATGATAAAAGACACTATAAACAAAGTTAAAGGCAAGTGACAGGTTGGGAGAAGATATTTGTGACACATAATACAAAGGTTTAGTATGCAGAATATGCAGAGACAGCATACAATTCAATAAGAAAAAGAGAAAGAACCCAATAGAAAATGCACAAAGGCGTTCTCATTGTTCAACTCCCACTTATGAGTGAGGACATGCCGTGTTTGGTTTTCTGTTCCTGTGTTAGTTTGCTGAGAATGATGGTTTCCAGCTTTATCCATGTCCCTGCAAAGTACATAAACTCATCCTTTTTTTATGGCTGCATAGTATTGGGGGGGAACATCACACACCAGGGCCTGTCAGGGGTGGGGGGCTAGGGGAGAGATATAGCATTAGGAGAAATAGCTAAGGTAGACGATGGGTGCAGCAAGCCACCATGGCACGTGTATGCCTATGTAACAAACTGGCACTTTCTGCACATGTATCCCAGAACCTAAAGTATAATAAAAGAAAATGCACAAAGGCAGTTAGCAAGCAATTCACAGAACACAAAATTCAAATGACCCGTAGACCTATGAAAAAGTGACTAGATTCACTAGTATTGAGAGAAATGCAATAAAAGTCATAAGATACCACTTCTCATCCATCAAATCAGGAAAAATAAAAATATCTGAATGGACTGGACATTGCAAACTACAGAAACCAACCACAGTTAGTTTAAACAGAAAATGAATGTATGAAATTCTACCTGCTAACAGTTAGACTATGTGCCAGCCACAGTTTCAAGTGCTTTACAGGTATTTCCTCATTTACTCCTCACAAAAGCATATAAGACAGGTGCAATTATTTCTCACTTGTAATAGAGGAGGAAGCAGAGTTTCTGAGAGGTTAATTTGCCCAAGGTTATGGAGCTAATTTGTCAAGAAACAGTGGCTTTAACATAGGCAACCCATTTCCAGAATTCTCCCTCTTTAGAGCTGCACTCAACTCTCTATTAGAAAACTCACAGAGTCTATGGGAAGACCAGGAAACACACCCCAATTAACATCATTCAACACCACTGAAACTCTGAAACTCCACAACTGTCAGAAATCCTGACTAACGACCACTATTTGTGTCACCGGTACCAGCACCAATACCAGAATGTTGCTTCTGGAATCTCTCATCTCTGAGGCCTCTGAAAAATGGATGTAGCTACTGCCAAGAGTGGCTTCCAAGGAGCACCTGCTTCCTGTTAAGTCACTGGCTTTCCATTCATGATCTGATTTGGGTGGATCTGATTGGTGAGGCCTAGGGAGGGTGGGAAAGAGAATATCTCAAGTCTGTAGTGGAAGGTGGGGGCTCATAATTAGAGATTCTCCAAATATGGAAAGCATGGTCAGAGTGCTGGGTAGCCAAAACAAATGACAAATATTTACTACACTGACCATGCTACATGCTGAACAAGAGGCAGAAAGAAAAGAACCCTGTGGTAGAGCTGTAAGTGGCAGAGCTGATGCACAGAGTATTTTGGTGATAACTAGTACAACTTAAAATGTACCCGCCTCACAGTATGTATTTCTAGAAAAACTCCAGCACATGTGCATAAGAAGATATGTAAAAGATGCCAACTGCAGCAGTGTTTAAAATAGCATACTATTAGAGGCGACCTAACTTCCCATTGGTGAGTAAGTAAATTGTGTTATGTAATTGTCTACTGAAAAATTACACAATTTATAAATTTAGAAAGGAGACTTTCTTCCTTTTTTTTTTCTTTTTTGTTTTAAAAGACAAGATCTCACTTTGTCACCCATGCTGGAGTGCAGCGGTACCATCCTAGCTCACTGCAGCCTCAAACTCCTGGGCTCAAGTGATCCTTCCACCTCAGCCTCTTGAGTCACTGGGACTACAGGCATAGGCCACCACACCTGGATACTTAAAAAAAAATTTTTTAGGGACACAGGTCTTGCTATGTTGCCCAGGCTGGTCTTGGACTCCTGACATCCTGCCTTGTTCCTTAAAAGTGCTGGGATTACAGACAAGAGCCGCTGAGCCCAGCCCAATACTTAATTTTTTTTAATAAAGGGCTACAGCCTGCAGGGTAGCCATTCTGACAGTCTGGGAAGTGTAGCCTCTGACAGAGATTGTTAGAAGGCACTTCAAAGGAGGAGGGATTTGCTGGAGCTTTATGCCAAGCAGGTTGGCTAAACATACATATTCAACAGATTATAGGAGGAGCAATGAACATTCACAAAGGGGAGCCTGACACACATGTACTGAACCAATATGCATGTTACATGAGTCCTATGTTCATTTTTGGGTGGAGGCTGAACATTAAAATGCATTACGATTAGGTCCTATATGTCAAAAGGGGAAGCAGGGACACAATGGCACTCAAGTGAACAGACTCTGTAAACCAACCAGAACCAGTCCATGGTCAGTGGCTTCCTATCAGGAGAAAGTTACTGAAACCAGTCTCTTATCCAATCAAAGTTGTAGCTATACGTTGTGGAACAGGAAGTCCATTAGTCAGTGCCTGGCAGCAGTGGATGAGCTGCAATGGTTTTTTGTTTGTTTGTTTTTTGGGTTTTTTTTTTTTCTTCTTGTTTTTAGAGACAATATCTTAACTCTGTCACCAGGCTGGAGTGCAGGGACTTGATCATAGCTCACTACAGCCTCAAACTCCTGGCCTCAAGCAATCCTCCCACCTAAGCCTTCCAAAGTACTGGGATTACAGGCATGAGTCATCATGTCCACCCATGCAATTGTTTTAATATTGCTTATCTCAAGGCCAGTGCTTGTTTAGCTGCTAGAGAAAAAGAAAAACCTTGTGGCAATTAGAACACAGTGTATTCTTTAAGTGTGGGGTTGGGTTGCCCAATGTGGCTTTAGGAGTTGTATAATTTGGTATCTTATTGCCATAGAGTCTGTTCTATCAGTTTTATAATCTCTATTTTAATATTAATGCTGGTCAGCTGTTGTGTCTAAATTGCAAAATGGAGGGGATATTGAGGCATGTTGGACCTCCTGTCCCATCATGGCTGGGAACTCAGTTTTTAAGGTTTCTCTGGGGTTCCCTTGGCAAAGAGGGGGTCTATTCTGATGGCTCGGTGGGGGGACTTAGGATTTTATTTTTAGTAATTGATACAGCTAATGTGGAAAGTATTTTGGTAATATCTAGTACAACTTAAAACATTCCCACCTTACAGTATGTATTTCTAGAGAAACTCCAACACATGTGCACAAGAAAATATGTAAAAGATGCCAACTGCAGCAGTGTTTAAAATAGCATACTATTAGAAATGACCTAACTTCCCATCAGTGAATATGTAAATTGTGTTATGAAATGAAATATTTTATAGCAGTTAAAGTGAATGACGTAGAATATGGTTGTCCTTAATAACATGATGGTGAATAAAAATGATTCAGAAATGAGAGATACCATATGAGAGTATTTATGTCAATCAAAAACAAACAAAAAGAGCACGTAAATGACACATCACATTTACGCTCATTGATGTAGGAGTTGCCTCTGGGAAGAAAGAGAGAAGATTGGGACTGGGAAGGAAGAAAAGGAAGTTTTAACTTCATTTGAAGTATTTTATTTCCATGGCCGGGCGTGGTGGCTCACGGCTGTAATCCCAGCACTTTGGAAGGCCAAGGTGGGCGAATCACGAGGTCAGGAGATCGAGACCATCCTGGCTAACACGGTGAAACCTCGTCTCTACTAAAAATACAAAAAATTAGCCAGCCGCGGTGGCAGGCGCCTGTAGTCCCAGCTACTTGGGAGGCTGAGGCAGGAGAATGGCATGAACCTGGGAGGCGGAGCTTGCAGTGAGCCGAGACTGTGCCACTGCACTCCAGCCTGGGCGACAGAGGGAGACTCCATCTCAAAAAAAAAAAAAAAAAAATTATTCTTTTATTAAATTTAAAAGACGGAAGCAAAAATGTTAAAATGTCAACAGCATTTGTTGAGTTTTGATGATGAGTATATGGAAGATGGTTAATTTTCTGTATATTTATGATTTTCTTTAAAAAGGGAAAAATCATGGTTATTCAACTATATTATTTGAGTTTTGGGTTCCAGATATTTTAGTCCAATTTTTCCAGAACTATTTTATTCTGTTTCATAGTCTCCTCTTTTGGACAAGTAAAGAGCACAACTTTTTTTTTTTTTATTAATACTGAAGCTATATAATTCATTTAAGTAGCATCCCATTTTGCTGACTACAGAGATTTGAGCATTTTCCAGGATATTTAATATTAAAGGTTCTGATATAATCTTTCTTGATGGTATAATCTATATTTAACTCTTTGTTCTTTGTGTAATTTGCCAAAAGTGAGTTACCTGTTGCCTTCTGGCTAATGAAGATAGAATTCACCTGGCAGCAGAGAGTAAAACCGTTTTTCTTTAATGAATGGAAGAAAAAACACTTTTAGAATTACTTTTATTTCAATTACAAGAGTACTGAAACTAAACATTATTTCATCGAAGGATTTATTTTAAGCAGCAGAAATGGAGAATATTTGCTTCTAAAACATGTGTTCAGAATGTCCTTGAAGCTGCAGTGTTAAAGACAGATGTTGAGATACTTACCACCTCCCCAGGTATTCTATTTTGATGATCAAGTTCTTTGAAGAATTTCACATTTCAGTAGGATTGACAGTCTCTAATATGGAGAAAATTTAGTCAATGCCAACTAGCTTTGTAACAAACAATATGTTACATGTGCAATCACTTAAGGTTCCTCAGGAAAACTGACATAAATATCAGTGAGATCCCACTTGGAGATTAATCTATTAATAGACTTTCAGAACCACAGAGATATGAGGAAATAAATTTAATCTTCCTGAGAGAGGCTCAGACTACCAAACAAATATCACCTCTGATATAAGAAGTGATTACAGTTCTTATGGCTCAAACATTTTGCAAAGAAAATATAAAGTAATCGTATACCTATCCACACTAGTGAAGAGATATTCTCACAGATTTTAACAAGTCTTCAAATTATATTGAAGGGGCCACATCAGATATGAAGTGTTCTCTATTTCCACAAATGTCACCCCTAGATTTAATTGAATTAGTTGATACTAGTTAGAACCTAAGTTAAACATTAAGAAATCATTTAGACGATTGATAGTGAAAAGCTGGAAAACAAAGATTAAGATCTACTACTTACACTAACTCCCTTCTGGAATGTTTATAAAACAAGATTAATAGTTATCAGCTTCAGATAGCATGGTACCATAAAGGATAATTAAAACTGGTATTTGGTGGCATAAAAATATATTGGAATGGTAAACAGTGATTATCATTCTGTTCATGATAACAGTAGTATTCTACAGTGATTACCTCTGGAGGACCGGAAGAGGAGGCTAAAGGGGAGGGCATATAGAAAACTTTATTTATTTGATAATATTCTGTTTGACCTTGTTAATAGGTACATAGGTGTTTGTTGTAATATTCTTTATGTATTTTGTCTGGAGTGTTTCATAATCATTTTTAAAAGAAAGAAGCATTTTGAAGTCCAATAAGAGTGTGTGCTATTCCGGACATCATACTTACTTGAGGAGATATTTAGACAAACTAGAGAGTATTTAAAAGTTAAAGACCTAAATACTTATGAGCCTGGAAACCCTGATAAAAGAAAAAGTCGAATGAATCTCTCCAGAGGTTTAGCCAGAGAAGACTTGGAGGTGAAGGGGGTAATTTTGCACAGCAAGAACCAGATGACAAAACTATTTTGGTAACGGTGATATGCGAGAAGGAGTAGAATTGTTCTATGTGACCACAAAGAGTTAAAAAACACACATACACACACACACACACACGCATGATTTAGTAGAATTTGTATAAAGAAGAGTGGTTGGGAGATGGAATGACTGACATCTCCGTACTGGTCATGTGAAAGCCTGTCTCAGAGGACTATCTGATGTGACTGTCATAGAAGAAATCCAAGCAAAGTTGAACTGCTTCAGAGTTTTTCAACACAGCTACTTTTTTTTTCGAAATGGTAAACTGTACAAATCTTTCATTTGATCGGCACCTTCCTTGGTGGGGAAGCTGTTCAAAGAATTGGTCAAGCTAGTCATTCCCACAATACTGAGGGTCTGACAATGCGACTTAGCCACCATCAGGTACATGATGCCTAAGGACAAATGTCAAGATCTCAGAGTAAATGCTGGTCTAGACAAATTATGTTATTCAAAGGGGTTGTCGGAGGATATATATTTAAACAGAAGCTAGAGAACAAAATTAACTGAGTTGCTGATCAGAATGAATGACATAAGACTAAGCCTAAAAAATTTCAGTCATATAAGCCAATGGGCTTTTGTTCATCTAATGTCTGGTTACACAGCTAACTTAAGCCCATTTAAAGGCCTCATGATAGGATGAAATAACTACTTTGGAGAAAGAAACACAACTTCATTCTCATCACCAAGGAGTAGAATGGCTCTGTTAGAACAGCCAACAAAATATTTTATGGCATTTATAAACACTGACCTTGGTTCAAATCCAACATCCTCATATTACCAGCTGTGTGACCTTAGAAAAAAATGCGCATTCGAGTCTTTATAGCTTTACCTGTAAAGTGGAATATTACTTTTATATATCTCTTATGTTAAGTGAGAAAATGTATATATGTATATAGAAATCTATCACCTTTCTCCCTGGCACATAGTAAATGCTCAATAAGTGGGCTCAAAACTGGGATGGGGCAGTAAGCAGGGAGGATTACCTTTGTGTATTGCTGTGTTCTCAATGCCTGATACATTCTAGGTATCCAATCAATATTTGAAAAATAAATTAGTACTAAGACTATGAACAAAGGTCCATAGATGTGATTCAGGTAATTAAGCACCAAGAGATAGAATGTGGACAAAATAACAAGGGTTGGTGTTGTGTTGGACCAGGAATGGCAGAGGTAAGGCAGAAAAATAAATGTGTCATTGCTGAAAGAGGGGTTCTCACCTATGAGAGGCAGTTGTGGCTAGGGAAAAAAAAAACTAAGGCTAAAAATGAAGGGCGATGATGTTGCAGACACATTTGCATTGGTGAGCAAGTTCAGTGGTTCCATGATCCATAACGGATATAGCAGAGAGGGCTGCGCTGGAGGATTTCAAATCAAACGAGTGGCCACCGAAATGGTTTTTATGCATTAGGCCTATTTGGTCTGGCTGTAGAGCTCATCAACACTCCGTGACTCAATGACTATCCCTCTGTAGAACTGGAGTTCTGCTGGGCACTACTGCTACGGCATATCATCTTCCCAAGCTACGCTGGTGTCAGAGGATTTCCTGGGGTTTCAGGTTTCTTCTGTCCCGAGACATTCTGGTTTTCAGAGAAAGGTCATGCAGGTCTTTGTCCAGCATGTAATACACGTATTAGCTTAAGTGGTCCATTTCAGCTGCCATGAACTGAGTGTATAGGTTTCCCTTGGCTATTCATGGTTGCCTAGGAGCACCATGCAGGGTCACTTAGGAAGATCACCACATGTTTCAAAGGTGGCTGTGATGCTTAATGCCACTTGTTCTCATACAGAGTAATTGGCCTAGGCTGCGATTGCCTTCTAGAAAAATCATAAAAACACAAAGGCTACCCAAACTTGGGTCTGCTTCTGAAAGAATATGCTTTCCTACAATGATGTTTGAGGTATCATCAACGTTACTGAAGAACCAGGTTGGGTCTGAGTAGGTAGGGTTTGGAGCTGAGATGAATGAGATTTTCAAAAACTGTGATGTCTGTGTGCCAGGAAAACCCTTTTCCCACATAAAGATTTTAAGAATAGTCTGGTTATAACACTGGTTCTGAAACTTGATCATGTATAAGAATCACATGGAGGGCTTTAAAAGCTCAGATTACTGTCCCCTGCCACCAGGATTTCTGATTCAGTAGGTTTGTGGTGGGGCCCCAAAATGTGATTTTATAACGTGCTCCTAGATAATGATGCTGGTCTGTGGAATACACTTTGAGAATCACTGGGTTAGGGAAATGAAAGATAAATGACCAGAAAACTCCAGAAACCACCTGTAACTAGAACAGTTTTGGAATAATTTGGAGTTCTTGATTTTGTAGGGCACTTTCCCATTAAAATTGTAGTCAGTAATCCCAGATACTCGGGAGGCTGAGGCGCAAGAATCGCCTGAACCCGGGAGGCGGAGGTTGCAGTGAGCTGAGATGGCACCACTGCACTCTGGCCTGGGTAACAGAGTAAGACTTCATCTCAAAAAAAATTAAAAAATAAAAATAAAATTGATGAGATGAAAGATGGTATATGCATATTACATAAAGTATAAATATGGAGATATTTGATTGCACAAAACTGAAAAAAACTTTTGCACATGTAAAATATTAAAACAGTTAAATAATGTTCTAAAATTGGTGATGGTAGTGCAACTCTGTGAATATAGTAAAAAACATTCAATTTAACACTGTCAGTGGACGAATTGTTTGGTTTGGGGATTATAGCTCAATAAAGCTGCTAAAAAACAAAACAAAACAAAACAAAATTGTAGTCACTTTCTTTGACATCATTGGATTGTCTTCCACATTCTCAGATTTGGCCAGGAGGTGGCACTACAATAAGCAGCCCTTGAACCAAGAGTTTATTGGAGGTCATTATGTATAAGGAAACCTTTCCGGCCTCACACGGTGGCTCATGCCTATAATCTTAGCATTTTGGGAGGCCAAGGTAGGAGGATTGCCTAAGCCCAGGGGTTTGAGAGCAGCCTGAGCAACATGAGCCAACCCCCTGCCGTCTCTACAAAAATCAAGAAGTTAACCAGATGCGCTGGCGTGCACCTGTCGTCCCAGCTGCTATTTAGGGGGCTGTGGTGCAAGGATCGCTTGAGACTGGAAGCAAAAGACTGCAGTGAGCCGTGGCTGCACCACTGCACTCCAGTCTGGGTGACAGTGCGAGACCCTGTCTCAAAAAAAAATAATAATAAATAAAGGAAAAAAAAGAAAAAGAAACGTTCCCATCTAGAAAGTTATCAAGTCATGGAACATCCGTTTATGACTCATTAAATGATGGCAGGGATATTGGACAAGCTGAAAATTATCATTAAATACTTGAACTGGTTGAGATGTTTCTCTGAAGCCATTGTTACTTATTACCCTTTTTGTTTTGCCCAAAGTTGTAGATTTTCTGAAAGTCTTACTTCATCAAGCCTAAATTTTACGGAACTGGTCCATAATAGGGATTAGTAAGAGTATCTAGTTACCTTGAATGGTAAGCATGTTAGACCACAGTAATTTCCACAGAACCCTAAGGTGCTGTGGGAGATTGTAGAGGGCTGGAGGAACTACCAACACAATGTGGTAGTCCCTTTGAACTTGCAGAAGGCCTTGGTTCTGAGCAATAAATGCGACTATGTCTGCTGCTAAGACCCAGGTGCTAAATCAGGTGAGTTCAGCTGCCTACTTCATTTCACTACAGAGAAGCAGTCCCCTGCCTCTTTGTTGCAAATTTACATAGCTTTTAGGGAATAGGAGAGGGGTAAAGTGGAGACTTGAAGAAAGTCTAAGCAGGGCTGGTGGCATAATTTCATGGAGAGAGAATATGGGATACATGGCTCTTCAGTGACATATTTTACAAATATTTATGTGACAGACTCTTTTCTAGAAGCTAAGTAAAAACAAGTCGAAGTCTCTGCTCTCAAGTGGCTAATATTTTTAAGTGGAAAAAGCTGAGGAGAATGAATAAAGGTAATGAATAAAGAACTCCATTAGTCTCTTGATATCTTGACAGGCTTTCTAATATAAAGCCCAGCAGAGAGTGGTTATTCATTTGTACAGTAGTGGCACTAGGGCAAGTGTGCACCCAAGTTGCCTGAACAAGGGCATGATCCATGAAGCTACATAATGTCCCTGAATTTATCAGTTTTTACCTGAAGGTAGGAGGGAGCTAGTTTAAAATCAATTGAAAAAAAAAAATCTCCTTTTTCCAAGGGATTCAATATGGATATGGGAAGCAGGGTATAGTGTTGGACAGAGCCAGAGTGGAGGTGCATGGTGCCAGAAAGCCAATATCATCACTGTGTCCAAGAGCCGTAATACATATCCAGCATGAAAGATCAGAATTGGAAGTAAAAATCAAGAGTGGAGCTGTGAGTACCCAGCGGGGGTTGTGAAGGAAGATGACAATAAAGATTTGTGCGTGGAAATGAATACACTAGGGTATATTCTGGATGAATGCCAGAGACAAAAGCAAATAGCCAAGGCTAATTTTTATATGCTTTTAGTGCATTCTTACTTGGGCAGGGAGGATCCCTGTAAGGCAGCCAAAATGGAGCACATACTTTCTGACACATATACTAGAAATAAAAGCAAGCAGAAGTAAGGTAGCAGAAAATAAAACAGTATTCAATTACTGCACTGAGAGATCAAATGAATGTATATTTATTGCATAATTCATATATGCCTTGACTGAACTAAGTGCTTTAGCTCATTTAATCCTTCAGCTAATATAGAAGCTTAGAACTACTATAATCTCTGTATTAGTTACAGTAACATCAGGTACTATAAAAATAGACTTAAAATGAAAATTGGCTTAAATACAATAGAAGTTTATTTCTCTCCCATGTATCAGTGTAAGGCAGAGTTCCTGATTAGCAGACAGCTCATCTATCCTTCAGTCCCATCATCCTCCAAGTCCTTATAATTATTCTCTGCATCTAGGCAATAGAAGGAAAAGAAGAGGAAAACAAGACACATCTATTTCTTACAACCCTGGCCCAGAAATGACACACATGATTTTCACAAACATTTCTTTGGTGATAACTAGGCGCTCAACACACCTTGATGTACGAAGGGCTGAGAAAATCGTGTGCCTTCCTGGGGATATATCCGTACTCTGGAAAAGGGAGCACAGACTCTGTCTTCAGCGAGCTCTCTGCACAGCCTGCCCCTCTAGCACTACATATGTGTTCACCCTTCTTTGCACCCAAAAGACACACTCACTCCTCCTTAAGGGAATTAAGCATAAGTACCATGTGCTTTCTGCAACCAGCTCATCCTCTATGATCTCTTGATGATTATTGTCGTCTTCACCCAGGCCAAAAGGTCTTCTTTTGGTCTGGCCACAAATTAACTGAAAAAGAAAATATGGAATGACAGAGCAGGGACAGATCTCATTCAGATGAAGAAGGAATGGGAAACACATAGCAGACGCAGCACAACAGCAGGGATGAAATCCTGCTGGGAAGGCATTGTCAAGAATATGTACCTTGGAAATGATGAAAGTTCCTTAATTAGACCCCAGTTCTGCTCTCCAGGAAGAACTCCCATGTTCACCTTTGGATCTCTTCCAGGCTCTTTCTCTGCCTCTTACCTTCCGGGGTCACATTTGAAATAACAGCTGGGGAATATGCCATCCTTGGGGGTTGTTCAGCTTTCATGGCCCTCTTCCTGTCCATGCAATTTAGGGGTTTGACTTTTTTTTAAGCTCAAACAATCAGTTTCGGGTCGGGGTATCATCTCTTTAGATACGAGTTAGCTCTTTCTAAGTTTTACTGTGTTAATAAATAACACTGAAATCTCAGTGGCTTACAAAATAAAGGCTTAATTTCTTGCTCACACTAAATAGCTGTAGCTTGTCAGCATTTTGTTCTAGGCGACTTCTTCATTCTAGGGTCAAGACTGAAAGATCAACTCCTGTTGGACTTAGCAGAGCCATGTAATGGCTTCCAGGATGTATGAAAGAACAGGGTGACATTCATTGCTGCTTCTTGCAGTCCATTGGCAAAAGTCTGATATCAGTGGAGCAGGGAAGTAGATTCTCCCTCAAGGAAACATTGCAAATCTTAAGGCAGTAGATAGAGGTTTAAAAGGAGGGGAATAATAATACAATCTACCTTTGACAATACAGGCCTCTCCAAAACTTAGACCTTAGTTTATTTGCTTCCAATTATTTCCATGTGTAATCACACCTGAGTTTTTTCCTATAGATAGCTCTCAATTCCACTTTGTTTCTTTGCTCTCTTTCCCATAGGCATTTATCTCCCAATTTAATGAGACTCTCAAAAGCCACAGGTTAAGGTGAAAGGGCAACGCTCTCAATTGTACCTTTGCTCTAGGGTTGAATCACCTTATTTGAGCAGTCTCACGACTGGACTTTTGTCATTAAAGGTCTCTTTGAATTTTTTTTTATTATATTTTTTGATGAGGTCTCACTCTGCCACCCAGGTTGGAGTGCAGTGGCTCGATCAAGGCTCACCGCAGCTTCGACCTCCTGGGCTCAAACGATCCTCCCATCTCAGCCTCTCGAGTAGCTGGGACTAAAAGCACTCACCACCATGCCTAACTAATTTTTTTATTTTTTTGTAGACATTGGGTCTCACTATGTTGCCCAGGCTGGCCTTGAACTCTTGGACTCAAGCTACCCTCCTGCTTCCGCCTCCTAGTGTTGGGATTACATGTATGAGCCACAATGCCCAGGTTATTTCCTGTTATTTAAAGTCCAGAAGCAGTTTTCAACACTGGAAAGCTTTACATTTCTGGACTCGTTCCATTCCCTTTTACTTCTTGCTCTCTGATCGACAATCTTTTCCTGAGCGCATCACTTTCTTGCAATATCTTACTAAATGCAGCAGCCAAGCAATTGCCAACACACACTAAGATTCTGACTTTTTTCAACCCTCTTTCTCCCCAGATCCCCCACACCAAGTGCTACAGACCCCGTAAGCATTTCATCTTCCTTCCAAGAGATTGCAGGTGATGGTTTTGCTAAATGTTTTGTCATTGAATATCTGTTATTCTAGCATTAGATATATTTCCTTAGTGCCTACAATCCTCCCTCTAAGCCAGTACCATATATTTTAGTTTCAACATAATGGCGGCATCACACTTCAACTTGCCAATTTTTGTTAGATAGGATGACACTAGGTGCTGCAACAAATAGCTTTTCTTTTAAGAAACATATATTAACTCAAACTAAATAGAAATGTATTTCTTATGGAAGTAGCTATCCAAAGTGGATTTCCTGTTTGTCAGGAGCCTCTCTTCCATGCAGTAATACAGAGATTTTGCTTCCTTCAATATGGTGGCTCCATCATCCTTTACTGCATAGATTGGCAAATTATAGCTTGTGGCCAAATCTGGCCTGTGGCCTATTTTTGTGGAAAAAAAAAAAAATCTTATGGGAACATAGCAATGGCCATGAATTTACGTATGATCTATGCTGCTATTGCATTACAATGGTATATTTGAATAGTTGCAATAGAGATATTATGAGCTGCAAAGCCTGAACTATTTACCACTTGCCTTTTACAGAAGAAGTTTGGAGACATCCGCCCTAGGATCTAATTATCACCATTTGAATTTAGTTGGGAAAAGGAGAAAGAGAGCCTGGAGAAGGTTCAATGCTCTTTAAAGCCCTGGTCCATAAGTATCACACAGACTTCCATGCACATTCCTCTCTCACATAGCCTCACCTAAATACAAGGTGGGGTGAGAAATGCAGTTTGTTGTCAGGCAGGCCCTTTGCTACTTTCCAACAACTCTATATTATGCAAAGGGGAGTAAGAATTTGGTGGACAGCTATTAATCTCTGCCATAATGCCCATCTTGTAGGTTTTTTTAAAAAAGTTAGACTTTTAAGAGTTAGTAACTTGACTAATGACTTTAAGACCTGTTTGAAGATATTATATCAAAATGGTTAACAATTCAGTCTCAAGAATCATAAAGACCTGGTTCTTTATGATTAAGAAAGACCTTAAAAGTAGACGCTCAATAGATGTTATTAATATGTTCTTCCCTCTGCAATACAGTAGAAGCTCTTGTTAGACAGGTAAAAATTTACCTTCCTTATCTATAGCTTGGAAGTTGCAAAACACTGGCCTAGAAGGTCCTTAAGATCTTTCCACCTCAGAAATACTTACTTCATTCTGTATCTTTTACTTGGTCCCCTTTTGTACCTGAAACTGTGCACGGTAGTAGAGTCACAGAGAAGAATGAGGCAATGAGGCCATTTGAGGCCATATTCCAGCCATTGATGAAATGGCCCAAAGAGGAAAATAGATGTGGCATCAATGACTAACCTTAATACCTGGGAGTGGAAACACTGACCTAGAGATATTCACAGAGAGCTGTGAGCCATGGCAATTCTTTCCTGTCTGACAACCTTCAACCTGAACTGCTAAGCACCTAGACCCTGCTGGGCATACCTGTTAACTTCTCCCATCAGTTGGGTCTTTAAAATACATTATTTGTGCATTCTTTTGAAATATATGTTTGATCTTTGACTCTGGACTTCCTCTTCATTTAAAGTCTTTGCCATAGAAAACTCTCTTTCTCCCTATATTTATTTTCCATGCTTATACCACACCCCTCTCACAACTTTGTTCTTATTTTTAAAAGAAATTAAAAGTGACTGACAATTGATGTTTTATTCTAGGAAGTTTCTGAACACCTCAAATCCTGCTACAAATGTGTGAAATTTTTTTTTAATAAATTAATACCTCAAATCCTTTGTATTTCATTACTCTTCTTCCCTTCACTAGGCCCTGGACTACAGTTTCAAAAACTAGTGTGTGGGGGTCTGGAAGTGCACAAGGGTGTTCTACAGAATTTTAATATTTTGCAAAAGCTTTTTAACTTTATGTTTTTATTTCATTGATAAACTTAAAAGTTAATGTAAACATATTCCAGTGTATCAGATTTATTACCTTATAATTGATTATGCATTGTAATCCTAATGCTTGAGCTTGTGTTTGTATTTATGATTGTGTTTGCATCAAATGACATTGTGGAGCGCTGAGTGGCCAAAGGTTTCAAAGTTATAAGAACAGAGAAAAGTAGTGGAAGAATTGGGTCATCACATGGAATATGATGGTGTAGACTTAAAAAAGGAGAAGGCAATCTATCTGTTGCATCTGGTATCATCCTTATTTTGCAAGTAAGCCTACTGTTCAGCTACTAAGTAGGAATAATTCATTAACAATAAGCATACTATGAAGTATTCATTATTTTAATAATTAAATTAAATATCCATACACATATTTTAAAGGCCACAGTATCAATTTTGTGAATTATTTTTAAACAATTTACAAAGTTGTCACTTCAAGAAAATCTCTAGGATTATTATTCACTGGAAGACTTTTGATTCTATTGGAAAGCTATTTATTCTAAACTAGTAAACAAAATCATACTTAGGGAACACATTTTTTTCTTACATTACTGTTATCAAAATGAAACTATGAAAACTATTTATAGACTTTGATCTGAGGCTGCATCCTTATGTATTAAACCCGACATCAGTAATGTAGTTCCAGTAAACATCATGTATCACATTAAATTAATGCTGTTAATTTGAATTTTAATGGTTTTGCAACATTGTTAGTATTTAATTTGTAAATTTGCTTTTTAGTTCAATAGAAGCATACACTTCTTTTACATTCAAATAAAATATGTGCATATTTATTTTATGTTATAATAAAATGGTGTAAGACAACACAGGCCGGGGGACGGGAATCTCTGTGAGAGTGCCTTTACTTTAAAATGAGAATATGCATTACTCAAGCTGTAGAAATACTACATGAAACAGCTATCATTCTCAAGAACTCAGAAGTTCTAGTCTTTGAATTAGCACAGACTGCTAATGAAGACTTGATGTACTCAAGACAAAATGGGCAAAATAAGGACAATGTAGTGAGTTTTTGATGCTAATAAATAACACTACATTTAAAGGAATGTCTATTAACTAACTATTCTAGTTTTTTAGAGAGCTATCATTGTCCTATAAAATGTCAATGATAACATATGGTAGGCTTATTTAATGCTTTTACTTGACAAAAATTTTATTGTAAAATTTTTCATGACATTCCAAAACTATAAGCTGCTGACTATCATAGTCCTAGTGAAGGAAATCTCTAGCTTTTTGTCACTAGTGTTCTGGCACTGAAACCACTGACATTTCAGAACTTGCAGCCTCAGGTGCTTGTGGGCCACACAGAAGCTTGTAAACCAATAATAACAAGATAATAAATTGTATTAGCTCATTCTCCCACAGCTATGAGGACATATCTGAGACTGAGTAATTTATAAAGGAAAGAGGTGTAATTGACTCACAGTTCTGCAGGGCTGGGGAGGCCTCAGGAAACTTACAATCATGGTGGAAGGGGAAACAAATACACTCTTCTTCACATGGAGACAGCAAAGAGAAGAATGAGTGCCCAGCGAAGTCAGGGGAACTCCTTATAAAGCCATCAGATCTCGTGAGAATTCACTCATTGTCATGAGAAAAGGATGGGGAAACAGCCCCCATGATTCAATTATCTCCATCTGGTCTTTCCCACGACACGTGGGGATTATGGGAACTACAATTCAAGATGTGATTTGGGTGAGGATACAATCAAACCATATCATAAATTCCTTCTTATTTGTAATTGGAACTCATTGCTCAGTGAATAGAAACAAAATAGACTAAAACAGGGAATCTTAAAGCCATAATTATTTTTTCTCACCTAATATAAATGAATGTATATTCATCAATATTTTGATGGAGAGTCACAAAAGTATAGACCCATCAATTGGTGTTTAAACCACATTCAGTTTCAAGTTCTTTAAAGCAGACAGGAGTAAGGCATGTGCCATCAATCTGAGTGCAGAATCCTGTTTGATTTTGTTTCTCAGTTTTTTACAATTGTGTTACTTATATCTATTTCAACACGGTTTTTTAGTGGCTTGGTTTCATTAGTAGTTTCTAAATCATGCAATCTTTTTTCATAGAAATGGTTTCCTTTTTATCTTTATTTTATTAGATAATATAATATTTCAAATACATAAGTATGATAACAAGTACAGTTGGATTCAAGGAGTTTGGGGACCAGCCCAAGTGACTCTTGCTCAGCAAACAGCTTAACTGGTATGAGTAGTATGAGGGCACATTGAAGAGTAGAATCCTTAAGCAGTAAGTGCCGTGAGCATCAGTCAGTATGTTTTATAGAAGGAATGGAGAGCATCATCTATTTTGGCAATGTGGTTAAATGGAGGCCAGTTAAAAACAAACTTCTATTGCAAAATGTAATGAGTATGAAAAAAATGTAAGTACAAAATGCTATGAAAACTGAAGGGAGGAAGCAATTAACTGCCTATGATTCCAGGTTTCTTCAACCCTTGATTAAACAACAGCAGAAACTAAAAATAACTTTTAAAAATGTATTTCTACATCTTCACTAATTAAACTATTAGTGGGTTATTCCAACACAAAAGGTTAATCTGAGTTGATATGTTTTCCCTTAAATATGGGGGATAATTCACACTGTATTTTTTCTTGTTGTTTTGAATTATAAGTAATTGTTATGTCAATTGTTATTTTTAATGATCTGAAGTCTTGAGTTTTGAAGTTGGAATTCCCCAAAAAAGGTTTCCTTAATTCTCACAGAAAGGGCAAATTCTGTGCTCCAACTACACAGGGCTCATTGCAAATGGTTTCTCCTGATGGCCTATCCAGTCACCTTTCTTCCATGTACCCATTCTTGGTGCTAATCAAGTCTCATCCCCTATTCTCTTCTCTTGGCTTCAGTCCTTGTTGGTCTTTCCCCTTAGCAGAACTCCTAGGGCACTGTGACATTTAACAATATCCTCTCTTGGATCACTCACTACCCAAAGGATCATGTCCTGTCCCTCTAAAATAGACTACAAATCTCTTGATGAAGGATTGCCTTTCCTGTGCCTTTTTTTCTGTTCACAGCATCTGTCTATCACAGGTACAAATAATTGCCTGTTGAATTGAATTTAAACAACTAGCAAGCTGCCAGAAGAAAAATATGGGCATATTTAATAAATGGACTGGATTCTCTGAGCAATTACTAAATTTTATTCTATAGTAAGTGCCATAAAAGATAGGTATAGCAGATGTAGCACAGAGGAATTGGTAAAATTTAAGGTGACCTTAATGAAATATAAAATCAGTTTGTTCATTTGTCTACCATTGTACCTTAAGTGCTGAAAAAAAATTGCATTCTACTTCTGCTTCATGAACAAATGTAAGGAAGGCATGTCATGCTTCTTATTCAGTTAGAATAATGCCTGACACATAAAAAACATTAGTTATCATTAAAAAAAAGTTTGCTATCATTGTTATCATCACCACCAAAAACATAATGAGAGCATCAATACATTAGCTGATTATTCGTTGTTTCAACAGCAAGTATGGTTGAGCTTGGATTTGGGATTCACAACAAGAACAAAAAGTCTAAATAAAATTTTTGTAAGGAGAAATTCTCTTTACAAAGTCTTTCTCCATCTGTTTCATTTGTTTGCTGAAATTAAAAGGATTTGTCTCTAAATTTTTCCTTTTCCGCTGCTTCTTTCTTTCAGAAGCAATTTTCTTCTTGGGGGAACATTGTGTAATGTAACCTAATATATCTTCAATGCAAACTTCAGGACTTAATAGGACTTTCTGATAGAAAAGTTCATTCCCTCCCTGCTCCCTGTTACTCTGTAAAGTGTTCCTATTTCTTGAGCCATTTCTAAGACAGCTGTCTTATTAATGTTTAGGTATTCTGGCTCAAAGTCAATAGGCATACTAATACACAAGGAAGAGAAATACACATTTTTCTTTCTGTTTTCCTTGTTCTGGGTATCAGAAACCAGCATAATAATTTCATTGCCTATTTCAGACCAAAGCTATGTAGCTTTTTTCCCTGGATAAGAGTACCTCTGGGGAAAACATTACTGTTTTATTTGGAGCAAGCACTAAACATTAGTGTTAGTCTAATGCTAACACATTAGTGTTAGTCTTTGGAGCAAGCGAGTCATTTGATCCTGTGGTAAGGAGGCACTATGGTTTAAATGTGTCCCCGAGGTTCATGTGTTGGAAACTTAATCCCCAGCAGCAGTGCTGGGAGGTGGGGCCTAATAAGAGGTGATTAGGTCATGAGGGTTCTGACCTCATGAATGAATTAGTGTCATTATTGCAGAAGTGGGCTAGATAAGGCAACAGCGTCTTGTTATAAAAGTAAATTTGGCTCCCTCTTGCTCTCTCACTGTAACTCTCTCTTGCCTATCTTCCTTTTGCCATGGGATGGTGCAGCACAAAGGCCCTCATCAATATGAGCATCTTGATATTGGACTTCCCAACTTCCAGAACTGTGAGAAGTTCATTTCTTTTCTTTATAAATTACCCAATCTGTGGCATTCTGCTATAGCAGCACAAAGCAGACTGAAGCAGGAGGCGATTTATTTTTAAGGAAGAGACAGAGACAGAAGCCTAACAAGAGGTGGGTTTCCCCATTTTTAAGTCACTCCCACACTACTACTGTTGAAAACTCTTCTCTGATGGGGAGAACGTATTGAAGACTTAGACTATTGGAAAGGGGATACCTGTGGGTGAACAGAGAGGATGCTCCAAAGGAGGTATCAATGAAGGTCTCTCTCCTGAATGCAATGAGAAATATAATTCACAAAGCTCCTGTACACAAAAGAGAAGAGAGGTCATTCAAAGGCAAAAGGAATGGTTCATAGGCATGGCTCTGCATCATGGGACTTCCCACCGATGACCCATAGGTGCTCAAGTATCTATGGATGTTGACTTCTTTTTCCATCTGGCTGTCTAGTTTTGGGTCTTTGTAATTTCACCTCCTCCAAGGTTATCTAAGAGTATCTTTCCCTGTATTAGTTAGGGTTCTCCAGAGGAACAGAGCCAATAAGATGTGTGTCTGTGTGTGTGTGTGTGTGTGTGTGTGTGTGTGTGTATACACACACATATATATATATTTTTACAACTTATTGGAAGGAATTGGCTCATTTGAGACTGGCAAGTCTCAAGTCTCAAGCTCTGCAGGGTGAGTCAGCAAGCTGGAGACCCAGGAGAGCCAATGATTTAGTTCTAGTCCAAGTCTGAAGGCTTGAGAACTTGGTCTCAAGCTCTGCAGGGTGAGTCAGCAAGCTGGAGACCCAGAAGAGCCAATGATTTAGTTCTAGTCCAAGTCTGAAGGCTTGAGAACTTGGTCTCAAGCTCTGCAGGGTGAGTCAGCAAGCTGGAGAGCCAGGAGAGCCAGTGATTTAGTCCTAGTCCAAGCCTGAAGGCTGGAGAACTGAAAGAGCCAATGATGTAGTTCTTTAAAGACCTGCAGGTTGGAGGCCCAGGAAGAACTGATGTTTCAGTTTGAGTTCAAAGGCAATAAAAAGCCAATGTCAGTATAAATGCAGTCAAACAGAATAAATTCTCTCTTTTTTGGAGGAGAATCAATCATTTTGTTCTATTCAGGCCTCTAATTGATTGCTTGAGGTCACCCATGTTAGAGAGGGTAATCTGCTGAAGTTGGTCTAACAATTTAACGTTTTCTCATTCAAAACACCCAGAATGTTTTACCAAATATTCAGATATCTCATGACTCAGCCAAGTTGACACACAATTAACCACGGCATTCCTTCATCCCCCCTGCCAACACACACACCTACACACACACACACACACACACACACACACACACCAGGCTTTCCTCTCTTTTCCTGACCAAGATAGTCTCATCAGAAATTTCCAGGGCCAGTATCATCTACTCTTCTCAATTTTATTACTTTTGCAGTTGAGGTTTAAAACTGAGTTAGTGGGCAGAATGTTTATTAGGGGTGCTCCCTTGGGATCCATACCCGTGGCAAGAAGGGAAGGAGGTAGGATTTGGGCAGAAAGAGAAGTCTAACTGTGATGCAGCCTGACCACAGCTTGGCTGACCACACAGGGAGCTCTGGAACTAAAATGATCCTGTGTAGTGGTACTGAGTTGGGCCAAAGGGGCCAGGTTTTTACACTCCCTCCTTTATCAGCCATTGGATGTGGGTCATCTTGTAAATATCGCAACCTTGGGTGAGGCTGCTAGCTCTCTGCAGCTAGGCTGTCTCTGAAGAAACTGACAGCCGATGAATCTCTGCCAACAGCATCTCTGTCTGCTGGGGCAACAAGTCTGCACTGGAGGGAGCTGTGGGGGTGCTGTCATGTCCACCACAGTGGTTATGGTTTAAAGGCTGTGTCCTGCTTTTAGGGACTTCTTTGATTCTCAATACTCTCTTTCAGAAAGTTAAAAAAGAAAAATTAAACATTTATAATTTCTCTTTATATCCATGCCATAAAAATTCTTTTCAAGGAAGTATGAAGATCTCTTAATGACTAGGGGCGGGGAGGTGGGGAGAGGCTTACATAAGGATGTGCTTTAAAAAGGCAAAAATTGACCAAAGACCAGAATTTCAAAATTGTAGGAAGAATTGTTCCCTTTTAGAGGTGAAATGATTTGACTTAATTTAAGTCCTAGTGTCTTCTATTATTCTGTATAATACCTGGTTTGCTATTCCTAGGGCCCTGATTTGGCTTAATTTTCATCCCAAACTATGAAAACTCCAGGTTTTTGTGCATTTACCCTACAGTCTATGACAGAACTGAGAGTCATGATAAAATTATCTCCATCATAGATAGAAATCTAATCTCCCCAAATAAGAACTTCCAAATCTTCAGTTTAAAAGTATTGCCTACTTCCAATGCCAGAACTGACCTAATTCATGAGCAGACTAGATATAGGTTTCAATTCCAGATATCCTGCTTGGTAGCAAAAAAGAGAGATCAGCCAGCTGAATCACATTTTAATATTTTCTATCCATACTGAATACTTTGAGTCTAATAGCAGAGCATAAAAACCCAACTCAGCTGAAATATGAACTACCATTTGTTATTATCAATGCTGTGTTTCATCATTACCAGCCTCATATTTCAAGAGGACAGCTGGCACTTCCAAGGTCAATGACAGTTTTATATAAAAACTCCAAATGAAAGGACTGCAGAGATCAAAGATTTGGGACAATTATACAGAGAAAGATTGCCATAAGCTAGCTTATTCATTCCAAAAATTGGGTTTTTATTTTTGGTACCTATGATAAACGGGCAGAAAGAGATTTAAAAGGAGGATTTAATAAAAGTTATCAAGACGAGACTACACTTTCCAAAATAAGTAAAACATTCCGCAGAAGTTAAGGAGAAATGCACGCCAATAATTGTTACTGCTGAATGTCCACTCCCTGTTGGTGAATCATTGTGAGAAGGCCTGATGCTAATCTGCAGCAATTTAATTATACAGCAGGACAGTAATGATCTTGCAGACAGATGAAAACAAATCAAAATCAGCTCAGTGGTACCAAAGAACAGATATAGACATGCTGTGTTAGGCTTTCAATGACCTTGATGCGTGTATTTACATTAATGGAAGAGGGAGGGGTACCAAAGTTTCAAAGCTTTTTGAGTTTTGTAAATAAACAGGAATCAGAATTATTCTCACTTTTCTTGCTTCAGGGAATACTGGAATTGTTATGAGAAATTATTGAAATCCAGAATATTCAGCCTGGAAGATGCCAGCGTCTACTGCAGTGACTTCGATACTGTCCATGAAGTAGAATGAGATCTGTATTTGGGAGCAATGAAAGGGAACACGAGATGTTCCCAATTATTTCAACTTTCCATGCTACCCACCTCTCTCATTTGCCTTCGTTTTGAAGTTTGAGTTGAAGCTGTTTGGAAAATATTGTGGAGGGGAAAGAGCGACTTCTAGCTAGAAAAATGGAGAACATTGCCGGGACCCAGGGGAGATGTGTATTAAGCAAAGTTTAACTTCAAGCCCCCAGGCTTTCTCTACTGAACATTTTCTTGCCTCAATAATATCTGGCCCCTCCTTTCAGGCTTCTGCAGTATTTGTGCTCATTCTTTGGTCTTCCCTGCCACCCTGACCCCATTTTTTTTATTATCAAATTGTTTGTTCCGGTTTACCAAGAAAGTGGAGGGATCCACATACACAAAAGTCTGTTTTACTTATGAAAGCAGTATTGTATTCAAAATATTGAACAAAGGTTGAAAATAAAGGTGTTATTCCCAGTCTCATGTCAGAGACTCACCAGTCCCAAACCCAGCTGGACCTGCTCTGGATTATGGCAACGTCATTATTGAGGCTATGACTCTGGTCCAAGTCATCACAGTGGTATCTGTGAGCTCATGGCAGAAGGTAAGTCTGGAGTTCTCCTAGATATGATGCATGAATGGGTTGCATAGAGCCCCTCTGCAGTGGACTGAAAATAAAATGTAAAGATAATGCCATTCCTCACCTTAGACTTCATTCCTGAGATTATATGGAAAGAGATAAGAACTGATTTTTGGTGTTGCCATCAGCAGTGGAGGGTGCTGAATTAGGGGGGTTGTGGAAGGCAAATTCTCATGCACTTCTCTTACAAGTTGTAGATACTCAGCAAGTAAATGTGTGTATCCTTTCTGGAAATGTGAGGTGTCCATGCTGTGGCTGGGATTGAGCCTGACGCTGAAGCAGGGTGTCCAAGTTTACTCTGAGACGATCTGAAAGGAGGACGTGAAAAAGAGCGGTGGGAAAGAAATTGTTGCTGGATGGTGGCATGTCTCAGACTGTTTGGGATGCCATAACAAACAGCAGTCGATGGATTGGGTGGCTATAAGGGATATAAACAGCATGCAAGCTGATTGATGGCTAGCAGGATATGTCTTTGTTGTTTTTCTCCTAGGTGCTTTTTTAACATGCTACACATATTTTACTGCCATTTATCTGCTTTATTGTCCATGTCCCTACTGGAATATTTTCCCATTGCCTACACTAGTGCTTGGCACATAGTACATGCCTGATTAAAAATTTTGAGTCCCACCTGTAATCCCACCACTTTGTGAGGCCAAGACAAGAGGATCACTTGAAGCCAGGATTTCAAAACCAGCCTGGGCAACATAACCATATCTCTATCTCTATTAAAAAAGAAATTAAACTTTTGAATCAATTGTTTATATGAACACTACACTTTTACCTGTACCTTTGTCAGTGATCTGTGTTGTAATCATATTTTCCTATGCTGCACTCATCTTGTCATTGTTTTTATAGCATCTTGATGATATAAATTCTTTTAATATAGTTGTATTCAAATTATTTTCCTTTATAGTTGTTGCTATTTATATATAGTTAAATAAGTTCTCCCTTCTTCCAAAGACATAAAGATATTCTCCTATCTCTTAAGTGGTTAAGGCTTTAGAGGAGTTAGATGTCTTTTAGTTGAGCTTATTTCTGAGTACTCAAAAATTTGGAAAATTTTACTTTTTGTTCTTAATATCAATCTTAAGTATTATTGCTTACAACAATTTAGTTTTGCATATTGTATATACAGCAACCTTGTTAAATTCTATTAGGAATTCTAAGAGTTTACTTATAGATTCTTTACATTTCCTAGGTACACAGAAATTTCATCTGCGAAAATGACCATTTTTATTATCTCTCCTAGTCTTTTCACTATTACATAATTTTCATTTTTACTGTGATATTGAAGACCTTTATTATAATGTAGGATGGAAGTAGTGATAGTGTGCATCTCTGTCTCATTTCTAATGTCAAAGAAAAGCTTTTCATGTGTTGCTCTTAAGTATGATATATTCAGTAGGCATTTTTGTAGATAACCTTCATTCGACTGACAAAGTCCCCTTGTGTTTTTAGATTGCTAAGAATTTTCATCATGAAATAATGTTAAATATTATTAAATCATTTTCTTGTTTCTTGGTATGATGGTATAATATTGTTTTACATAGTGCCAGATTTGTTTTGCTAACACCTGTATTTTGCTTAGGAGTTTTGCGTATTGTTCATGAGTGAAATTGGTCTGTAATTTTTTCTTGTTCTTTTAGATTCTAGTATCAAGGTTTTACTGGCCTGACAAAATGAGTTGGAAGGTGTTCCTTCTTTTTCTGTTCTCTGTTAGTGTTTATAGAAAAATGGGCTATTTATTCTTTTAGTATTTGAAAGAACTCACCAATGAAACTATCTGGCCCTGACAAATTTTTGTTGGTCTGTGTAGGAAATTTAACTACAGATTCAATTCGTTTAATAGTTACAGAACTATTTGAGATTTCTATGTCTTCTTGAGTCTGTTTTGGCTAGTTCTATTTTTGTGTGGGAACTTATCAATTTTGTCACAGAGTTGCCTGTTGAATTCAATTTACTATCTTTTAAAGATGTCTAAGGCGTCTGTAGTGATACTCACCTTTTCATTCCTGAGATTGTTCCTGATATGATTAACAGTACCTTCACTATTAATTTCTTGATCATTTTCACAGTTTTATAATCTATTATTCTCAGAAAATATCTTTGGCTTCATTGTTCCTCTGTACTGTACGTTTATTTACAATCTCATAAATTGCCGCTCTTCATTCTATTTCTGCTTTCTGCTCCCTTTCGGTTTTATTTTGATCTTTTCTAAACATCTTCCGCTGGATATTTAGCTCAGCGTTCGCCAATTTTTCTTCTCTAATATTTGCTTGTAAGAGTACAAATTTCCTCTTAGTACTGCTTTGGTTATATTCTATAATTTTTGATATGTAATATTTTTATTGTCACTTAGTCTGAAATATTTTCTAATTTTCATTATGATTTCCTGTTTAAACAATATAGTTGTTTTAGACACATATTTTTTAAAATTTCCAAACATACGGGGATTTTATAGTTATCTTCTTGATTTTTACTTCTAACTGAATTGCAAGATAGACAGAGAATATATACTATATGATTTCAATCCTTTGAAACTTGATGGCTCAGGAATCAATTTCATAAAGTATCCTGTGTTTTAAAAGGAACGTGTATTCAGCAGATATTGATGCTGTGTCCTGTATATAACCATTAGGTTAAGGGTGTAAATTGTATTGTTCAACTTTTCTATTTCTATGCTGAACTCTTGTCTCTTTGTTGAAAAGAAAATTTTAAAGAGCATTAGAAAACTTCCACTACAGTCATAAATTTATCTATTTTTCTTATAGGTTTATCAATTTTTAATTCATGATTTTTGATACAATATTATATATTTTATACAAATTTGGAATAGTTATATTTTTATATAATTATCTCAATCTCTAGTATTTTTTGTCTTGAAATCCATTTTGTGTAATATTATCTTGTTATAGCAGCTTTTGATGGGGGAGTTATAGTATTTAACTACATTTTTTTTTCTTTTTTTTTTTTTTTTTTTTTTTTTTTTTTTTTGAGACGGAGTCTAGCTCTGTTGCCCAGGCTGGAGTGCAGTGGCCGGATCTCAGCTCACTGCAAGCCCCGCCTCCCGGGTTCACGCCATTCTCCTGCCTCAGCCTCCCGAGTAGCTGGGAGTACAGGCGCCCGCCACCTCGCCCGGCTAATTTTTTTTGTATTTTAGTAGAGACGGGGTTTCACCGTGTTAGCCAGGATGGTCTCGATCTCCTGACCTCGTGATCCGCCCGTCTCGGCCTCCCAAAGTGCTGGGATTACAGGCTTGAGCCACCGCGCCCGGCCAACTACATTTTTTTTTTTTTTCAATCCTTTTAACCTTTCTATACTTTTGTGTGTTAGCTCTATACCTAGTAAACAGCATATAATTAAAATTTTTTTTTGGCTATCTTTATCCTTTATTTAAAGCATTTACTGATGTATTTAGTTTTATATCTACTTCATTGTTTTAAACAATTTGTCCCACCTAGTCTATTTTTCTTTCTGTATTGCCTTATATGGACTTGATTTTTCTTCTACAAATTTGTAATGTTATTTACTTTGTTTCTATTCATTTACTTGTTACTCTAGATTGCTGTATCATGTGTACTTTAATTATACAAATATTAAGCTAATAAATACCTTTACTTTTGTCATGATCTTAAAATACTTTAATCACATTTAGCCCTCCTATAATTTTATTTGATTGTTTTCATGTATTTTAATGATATCATTTTATTCATACTTCATAACATTATTACTGTCATTTATAACATTCAGTGGTCATTTAGATCAATCCCATATTAAACACTTTCTTTGCTCTTCATTTCTTCTTGGATTACAGACTCTTTCTCTGGGATTATTTTCCTTCTGCCTTAAATTATCCTTCAGAATTTTCTTTTGACAGGGTCTACTAGTCACACACTCTCTCAGTTTTCGTTGGACCGAAAATGTCTTTATTTTACCTTCATTCTTGAAAGATCATTTTGCTGTGTGTAAAATCTGTTGATAGTTACTTTCTTGTAGCACATTGGATAGGTCATTCTCCTGTCTTCTGGTTTTCACTTTGATTCTTGAGAAGTTCGTCAGTAATTTTGCTTTTTAAAATTTGTCTGTTTTAAGATTTACCTTGCTTGGGTTTCTGCAATTTTACTCTTGTGTGTTTAGAGATAATTTTCTTTTTATTTAGTCCACTTAGGAATCACTGGACTTCTAGAGTGGATTGATTGGTATCTTTCATCTCCAGAAAAATTTCAGAGGCTATCTATCCAAATTGCCTTTGTCTCATTCTCTGTCCTTCAGAACTCCAATTAAATACATATTTAGCCATCTCTCTTTATTTCCTATGACTCTTTACCTCTCCTCTATATTCTCCATCTTTTGCTGTCTCTGCTCTGCATTTTGAATAACTTCTAAGACCCATCTTCTAGTTTAGTAATTCTCTCCTCAACTGTGTCTGGTCTCCTATTAAATAAACCAATTTTTTTTTTTTTTCAAATCTGCTGGTTCACTTTAATTATCTGTTTCTTGCCGGTATTTTCAAGTTTGTTTTTAATTCCTTTAACTATAGTAGGCATAGTTGTTTGATAATCTTTTCTAATTTATCTTTATGATAAGTGTGTAGCACTTTGGGATTCCAGTTTTGTAGAGAGATGGATAGGTTCTAGGTGCCCCAACTGCTTCCCTGTGGCATTCAGGCAGTGATAGCTGCAGCTCATTTTCTTCTGCTTAAGCAAATGTCCTCAAGACAAAATATTTTGTTTTTGGCTTTCTAGTCAGTTGCTTCATGTACTTAAATTTTAACCTGGTAACTATTTGTATCTTATTGGCTTTTATGTGCTCTTGAGGTTTTTTTAAAAAATGTTTTATCCAGTATTCCTAGTGTTTTTTCAACGGGAGAGTTGGTGTGAATAACCTACATGTTATCAGAACACACATATACACATCTGGGCAGTTTCAAGATTCCCATCTTTTAATTCCCATGCTCATTTATGCGGAGTCAGGAAAATTGTGAGGGTCTTTTATGCCTTACAAGGCATCTAGAAAACAGGAATGGGGTAGGAATTGGATCACTATTCTTCCCAAGTACCTTACACTCAAGCGTTGCTGACAGGGCCTTCCAAAGAGGGTCTCCTACTTTTATAACTCTCCAGAACAAGTACGTCCCCCAATCTCAGGGGTCACATAGAAGAGGCAAACATTCTTTTCTCCACAGACACAAAGAAGTGCTTAAAATCACACTACCATGTCCCTAGATTCTCAGAGCCGCACATCCCTTCCTAAGAACTCTCTCACCATGCCCTGCTGCTATACATGCCCAAGCCTTGGGGGACATAAGAAAGAGCAAACGTTCTTACCCTCATAGACATAAAGAAGTGCTTAAAATTACACTCCCATAGTCCCAGATTCTCAGAGCCGCAACACTCTTCCCAAGAACTCTCTCGCTGTGCTCTGCTACTATATAGGATGCATGTACAAGAATCTGCCCCAAGCCAGCATCCAACTGGAGAAAAAGATGCTGGTACCCTGCCTTACAGGCATCCTAATATTTAGGGAGGATTTTTTTGAAGTCCTCTCATTCTGCTTTGGGGAAGAGAAAGAAACCTCCTGCTCTACTCCAAGAAGAAGAAAGAAGAAGAGGAAGAAGAGGAAGAAGAGGAGGAAGAACCGAAACCGTATATTCCCAACAATAGTCAACATCCTTTTGCCTTTCCCCTTCATCCCATGTAAACTGATGGGTGGGGTGGAAGTGGCATTAGTGCCTGATACTTCCCAGCAGTACTGCAGTACTGGTACTTCCCAGCAGGCCTGCAGGAAGAAGTCTGGCCCCAGGGACTGAAAGTCAGAGTGTGAAGTAATTAGTCCACTTTGTCCTCAACTGGCCTTTGCCTCAACTGTGGCAGAAAAAGAAGAATCAAACTCATTATCCTGTTAACAAGATACACATTCTTAATGGTTATTCTCCCAGAGGTCAATAGTTGCTTTCCTCTTCCAGGGTGCTGGGCTCTTGGGTGATTTAAAAATATTTCTTCCCTGTTTTCTCTTTCCTCATCTATGTTTTCTCGTTTTTCTACAGTAAGCACACATTCATTGTATAATTAAAAAAATAAAGATGCTTCTCTGGATGCTCCACCTTTATTAATGGGCAGTTGCTATACTCCCTTAAAATACTTATGAAATTATTACCAGTTGTATTTTAGTTTTCTGGCAACTTGCTTTAATTCTCAAATGTAGAAATGAGTTTCTAACCTTTTGACCCTTTCTTTTTATCTTTTGTACACTTGAGTTTCAACCTCTGCCACTTGATTTTGCTATGATTTTCAACTCATACTTTAATAAAAGCAATTTGTGTTTCAAGGCTCTAAAAGAAATGGGAAATTATAAATTAAATTAATTGTTATATTTAACCTCCGACTTAACATGAAAATATCACCTCCAAAGAAGTGACAGGTGGAAATGATAATTGTTCTGTGCGAGATATTCTAAAGGGCAATTTAAAACATGTCAATATAGGCTTCTTCTAAGGTGGTAAACTCAGTTTTTTCCTCTCTCGGGTGGAAAGAAACTCACTGGCATTCAGCTGAAGTGCTGCTTTGATTAGATTGAATAAATTCTTTGGTCAGGGAAGGAAACAGAGAACTTGGAAATGGTTCTTGACCAGCCTGGTATTTTTCCATTTTGTCTCTGGCTAGCTGTGTGTTCTTTTCTGTTGTACTGGTTTGTCCCAGAACATTAGGTTCATTGGGCATGCACTTTAAATTTTCAGATGAAAATTCTTGATTAAATATCAGTTGAATATTTTTTATGCTGGCATCATGACCTAAACATGGCAAGAGTTTTCAATTACGTGAAGCGTGTACTAATTAGGCATCTTCTCTGTGCCCCGTTCTGTGCTAGATTCTATCGGAGGTTGGAGGACAGGAGACGGATCCTCAGTTATGCTGAGTTTAAACCAACAAAAAGGATATCTTTATCTGTCTCATGTCTGTTGATATTACTGAATGTTCCTTGAATAATATGTTAGTTATCTCAAGGAGGTAACAGTTTTGTACAGAGGATAAGGCTTACGCATACCAGACAACTAAAAGGAAGACAAGAAGGAAATTATTCAGTGCCAAATAATTTAGTACAAATAATTGATAAGGGAGTTCAAGTGGGGAAGAACCGCTGTAAGCGGCATTTATGGGGAGTGGTTACTATGGACTGAGGAAATCAGATGAACTTTGAAGAATGAACAGGCTTTGGGTAGACAGAGAATAGAGTGAGGACTTTTTGTGTGTGAAAAGTAACAGGATAAAAGGTGCAGAGTAGAAGAACAGTAAGTCCATACACACCTGATCCAAAGAGAGTGGGTAGCTGACAAGTAGAACAAGAAGAGAGTTTTCAATAATTCATGATATGCACATATGGAATAATAATATCTTGAGATATTTATCCACTTTATATGCAGGCAAAAAAATGAGCTAAAATGACAGTGTTTTAATCTGAATTGCTATTCCAAACATTACTTATTTACTCTATGATTAAGTCTTTTATAAATGATATGAAGAAAGGATAATAGCACATATATGGACCCTTCATAAATATCGTTTCATGTAATGTACATAGCAAGTCTAGGAAGTAGGAATTGCATTTGGTTATTGGTAAAAGAAACAGAAGAATAGTAGACTAAACAAGAAAGAAATTTATTTTTCTCTCACATTAGAAAAAATCCAAAGTTAGTCAATCCCAGCCATCTGATTGACTGGGTAACTGATCCACAGCCATCAGTTACCCAGGTTTCTTTCATCTCTCTGTTTATTAGACTTAGTGAATGGCTTCTAGCCTCATGATTGCCTTATGGTGGCAGGATGGCCACTATAGCTCCAGCCATCATATCCATGTTCCAGGTGGAAGGAGGAAAAAGGAAGGTGAAATACAGAAAGTCACACCTCCTAGCTGGGTCAGCTGTCTTTTAAAGAGATTTCCAAAAAGCTCACTACAGTGACTTCTGAACTGTGATCTCACCATTATCTGTAGGTAAGGATAGGAAACGCCCTTTTAGTGCGTTGTTGCTCCCAACAATACAGTGATTCTGCTAGCAGGAAAGGAGAGGGGCAGTGGCGAGAATGTACATTGGCTAGGCTGCTAGCAGTCTCTGTCAGAGTAAGCTTACTGCCATTTTGCACCAAAGGGAACTATCCTCAAAAGTACTAAGTAAATGATCCCAAGTCACACAGCTATGTTTTAAATCCAGCTCTATTCACCACTCTGCACACTGCTTGTGCCTGAAATTCTAGGCTTTCTTTCTGTAGTGTTGATCTCATGCTTTCTTTTGTGCATGCTGAATTATTATTCTTCTCTTGGAATTTTATTATCACTGCCTAGCTGCAAAGAGATGCTTCAGTATCATTAAAAAGACAGGGAACTTGAACTAAACAACTTCCCACATGTATGTATTGGGGTTGATCTTGCTGAAGTTGATGGAAGTTTGTGTAGGTACCATTTGTAGAAGTCTTGGGAATGAAGCTTCTGTACAGTCTCCATGTCTTCTATCATATGTGTTTCATTTCAGCTCTACTGATCTGGTCTCTTCATCTCTTCCCATTTAACATTTATCCATTTGTCATTTCTTCCCAAACCACCACATTTTTGCCTCTTTCAGATTTGTCACCCAGTTACTAACACTGTTCTCAAGAGAAATTGTGAGCAAAAACATGCACAGGGCAACATTTTGCCTAGACTCAATCCTCAACCTACAAACAAGTCATTTTTTGAACACTTACTTTGTACAAATCACTTACCAGGTACTAACGGGTTTACTATGAAACATAAGGATAATCATGCTTAACCTCAATCTAATTAGAGAAATGAAATGCATATACATTAAAGGACAGCTAATGGTGCAAGGCAGTATATAAATGCAGGTCAAATGAGGGATAGACAGTAAATGCTCTCAGTGTTAAGAGTAAGGAAAAATCCTTTTTGGCTAAAGAGGTTAGGGAAAGCTTTGTAAGACAAGAGGAAATGGATTTGATTCCTGTGGGACTTAGGAAAGTTGAAAGGAGATGAAAGGTTTCCTTAGGAGAGGAAATGGCAAGATCAAAGCCATAGCAATGGAAACTACTGAATATGTTCAAGAGATTGGAGTGGATGGGTCTAGCTGAAATCATTGATTTGTATGGGAAAAAAGGGAAGAGGGAGGCTAGAAAACTGGTTTTGCTTCAGATGATGGAAAGCCATAAATGCCATCTAAGGAATATGAATTAGATATACATTTGAACTTTATCCAAATTGCATATAGGATTTAGAGCAGCACTTAATGAATGTCCTGACTTAAAAGGAGTAACTCCAAGTCTAAGTAATTTGTGTTCTGCATACCCAATTTTCTCCACCCTGGAATTCTTTCTCTGATCTGCAGTTAGCTGGCTCAGGCCTCATGGCTTCCCTTCCTTCTCTTGCAGCCTGCTTTTCATTTGCATTGACCCCTTCATCAGTGCAATTACAAAGAAGAGAGGAAATGGAACTTACACCAATCTATTTAATGAGTTAGGTTTTACTGGTTCTACTAAAAGATTTAGAGAGAAAAAAATCTAAAATCAATTTCTAGAATGAATATGGCCTTTGATTATTAAATGATTGTGTCTAGGAAGGCAAACAAGTAGTGACTTTAGGAGCAATGTAGGTATGGATTGTTCACACTTTGAGGACTAGGAGAGATGTGGTGGCCCTTTTATGTCATACCCGACTTTCTGTCACTCAGTCTTGCAAATGAGGCAGCTCGCAAAATGGCGACTTTTGCAAGTCGACTTGACTCTGCCCAGTTTCAGGAAGAGAATTAGGTAAGTAGTAGTAGTAGTACTCTACTTCTACTAATTAGTAGTAGTTTCTCTTCCCAAGTCAAATTCCCTCAAGAAAGCAAATGACATTATCTTATTTGGGGTTATCTAGAATATTTTGGGGTTGCAAGTAACAGACGACCTAACCCAAATAGATTTAAACAAGAGAGGAATTTACAGTATTAGAAGAAAGAAAGAAAGAAAGAAAGAAAGAAAGAAAGAAAGAAAGAAAGAAAGAAAGAAAGAAGAGAAAGAGAAAAAGAGAAGAAAAGAAAGAAAGAAGAAAGAGAAAGAGAAAAAGAAAGAAGAAAGAAAAGAAAGAAGAAAAAGAACGAAAGAAAGAAGAAAGAAAGAAAGAGAAAGAAAGAAAGAGAAAGAAAGGGAGAACTTAGTTCACACACACAAAAAAGGAACTTACTAGCTTATGGGGTGATGTCATTAGGACACTGTCTCTTCCCATCTCTCAACTCTGTTCTCAACCATGTTGTGTTATTTCTCATACTCTCATAGCAAGATGGCCATCCACAGCTTCAAATTTCAAGGTCCAAGTCCAGCGGGAAAGAGCACATACTTCCTCTCAACAGTTGCAGCAAAAATTCCCAAATTGAATCTCATGAGATCTGATGAAATATTTGATTTTCCAAGCCCTAATCTCATGCCCCTCTATGGAGTTAGGTGTCCAGTCAACTCAACTGAAAAATCCACGGACAATGGATTTTGTCCATGAATTTTGGACAAAGTGGAAAAGACAGTGCTTTCCGTGGCACTTCCCCAGAAGGGGGAATGGATACTGGGTGAGGTGGGGAATAACAAATATCTACAACTGTTACATAAAAAATGCCTGTCTCTTAATAATGCCTTGCACAATTTCCCCCATTCTTTTCAACTTTCCAGTATCATTGTCCTATGACATTTGTAAGAAGAAAATACACAGAGCCCAAAAATATACAGTGCCCAAAAGTGGACTACACTTTATTTATTTATTTATTTTTGAGACAGAGTCTTGCTCTGTCGCCAGGATGGAGTGCAGTGGCGCGATCTCGGCACACTGCAACCCCCGACTCCCTAGTTCAAGCGATTCTCCTGCCTCAGCCTCCCAAGTAAATGGGATTACAGACACGCTCCACCATGCCCAGCTAATTTTTGTATTTTAGTAGAGACAAGGTTTCACCATGTTGGCCAGGATGGTCTGGATCTGTATCTCTTGACCTTGTGATCTGCCTGCCTCGGCTGGACCACACTTTTAATTTAGAGTAATGTTTTGGGCACATGGGCAACTAGCCTTTATGGAACAACTGTTCCATGACAAGAGTTTCACTTTCACTATAATAGCGCGTCTTCACAACATCCCTTTGAAATAGGCACATTTCTAATTTTTCATAAAGAAACTCCAGTTCAAAGATGGTAAGCATCTCACCCAGTATCACATAGCTTTAAAAAAAAAATGTGCATTAGTATTGGTACTAAAAATCAGGGCTTTCAGATTCAAAAAGCACTGCTGCTTCCACTATGCTGCCCCAAGTCTGATTTCTTTTGCAGGGCCTGTTCTCATTTCCACAGTCACAAAATTATGCTGTGAATTATCATGTCTTTTTCTGATTAAATTCCAAACCACTGCCTGTTTGTGAAGATAAAAAACCTGAGAATTCAACCACTGAAAGCTGAAAGGAATCTTAGAAATAATCTACTTCGAAGCTAAAATTCCTGCTTCAAAAGATGAGAAAGCAAGTGTTGGTTGTTCTAGATCATAAAAATAGAGGGTGGCACTGGTGAGGGACCTGGGTCTGTTGGACCCAGATTCATACCCTGTCTCCTCCACTTTCTTTATCTTGCCTCAATGTGAGTGACCTTGGGAAAGTTAACGTAACCCCTCTGAGCGTTAGTGTGCTCCTTTGTAAAATAAGGGCAATATTATTGAATTTCATTGAATCCTAAGTGCACATAATTTCATAGTTTAGCTCTAAAATCTAAATGTGCCTTAAAATGGAAATTCAATCATAGTTTATGATTTTACTTTCTTAGCAATATACAAAAAAAGTCATGTCTCATCATCAATGGTGTATTAGATTGGATGAAATATGGAAACACATTCCTCATATGGGGTTGTTGCAGACATGTACTAAAATAATGAAGATGTATCATTTAGAATCATACCTGGCACATAGTAAATGCCCAGTAAGTGTTAACCGTGGTGGTGGTGGTGGTGGTGGTGGTGATGGTTGCACTGTGTATATAAGAATATGTATAAGTCTTGGCTGATGGACTCTTTTTTAGGAGTTGAAGGTGTTCCTGAGCTTGGTCACCATTTACAGTTTTGTCTCCTTGGCTTGTGGGCAGCATAGTGGTTTTCCTTTCTTATCCTGTATTCTTGAGTGTTATATTTGGTTTCCAGGAACAAAACCATAGCCTCCCAAATTCATTTGAACTGAATTATCTAAATAACTCCTTTTCCTTTGTTTAAGCATAAGGTAAAGTGACCAATTGTCACTCATGTTTGTGTTACATAGGTACAGGGTATATACTTTGGACTGGTTTTCCTTATTCTTCATAGTCAATTGATAAAAGTGGTTTCTACAAACAGTTTCACTCAAAACTCTCAGCCTCATCTCTTTATGACACAAAAATGCATCAGAGTAGGCAAACTGACATGATGTGGAGGGTTGGGATTTTGTGGTAGAGATGTATCTGTACATAGAGTAGCAGCTATGGCTTTCTTTATTAGGAAGGGAAATCTGATTCTATTCAGTTGTAAGCTTAAATTGGCACAGTATCAAACTAAGTCAAGTTTTATTGATTTCTGAGACAAATTTCTAAGTGTTTTTTTCATCGTATTGCAAGGCATAACTTTGAAAGGCACAGTATTCTTTAAAAGATAAGACATTCATGAAAAGATATTGTGTTCCTTTCCTCTAGTTTCCAAAATTTCACTGCCTATAGATTTGAAATCAAAATAGGTAATATCTTTACTGATCTCGTTATTCAAAATGCATAGCTTTTCATAGTATTCTTCTATTCATCATTTTCCCTTGTCTTTCAGAATGTCTATAAAATGATGGGTTATTATTTCCGCTACTTCTGTTAGTGTTTATGCCAGCAGGAGAACATTATTTTATTATTTTTAGAGAATAGAAGCTATTTCTTGAACCAGGAAATTGAACTTGCTATTTTAAAAAAATAAAGCAAAGGCATTTGTCTCATCGGTCCCTATTTGATTTCCTCTGGGGTAATTTTCATTCCCTAGTCCCTAAAATTACTGCCCCCCACACTCGTAAACAAGAGGCCTTTACCATTGTACACTGTGCACATCTCTATTATTTATTTTCATGGTATGTTCTAATATCTGGTTCTATCTTCTTTTTAAATAGGGTGTTCCTCAAGAACAGGGACTGTGGCCATTTCATTTCTGTATCTCTGTAGCTTGGAGCACTAAATTAAAAAGTATGTTAAACAAAAAAGGTCTAACTTTGAAAACATTCTTGTGCTCTGGGGATAACCATGCATTCAATTTCAAAACATGTGTTTACCCATTGGATAGGAAGATTCATCACCAAAGTATATTTTCGCTTCTCAGAGCTGCACCTGCAAAGTTGCATGCACCACTTTAGGTAATAATCTAGCTAGAGACACTTATAGGCACATATTTACTTAATATTAAGCTGGGCTAGAAAAGAAACCAATTTGAAATTGCTTCCTCAGCTGAAAGCTCTATGCTAACAATAAAGTTTAATTTCAGCAGCTGTAGTTCTCAAATCAATAGACTGCAAAGAGGGTGGCAGAATTTCAGTTTTTGGTTTTGAATACTAAGCAGGTCAGAAGTTGCATTATTTAAAAACACATTTACTGGATTTAAAACACAGCTTTTGGCAAATTAGCTATATGGGTTTATATTATTTTCAATAATAATCTAACTTCTCAGAGTAAAAACAAAGTGTCCAGTCAGAAGCCTTCATATTTTACATGAATTACATGAACAGGAGGGTGTTTGAGCATTTGTGACTTCAAGAGAAAGACATAATAAATCTGTAAATGATAGATATTATCACACCAGACAATCGATATTTTTACCTGACAAAGAGTTGCAGGGCATATTTTTAGGTCTTTGTTTAAAGCAGAGAACACTGTAGTAATACTTCCTGGTAACCAGACTGTGCAACACTAATATCCAACTAGTTTCACCTTTTAGCAGTATGTGCTCCAGAGTGTGAACACATTTGTGATGAATATTGACCAGGTCATGGCTATACTGGCCTTTTTCTCTTGGTCTTGTTTCTGTATGTTGTATTGCCTCATTTTTTAATAACTAATTGTGCTGGTAGCCACAGGGGCATAGGGCTATCAAATCATGGATATTTTTATAACCAAGAAGTCCAATTTGAGAAGTATAATTTAAATGTAAATAAATTGGGCTGGGTGCAGTGGCTCACACCTGTAATTCCAGTACTTTGGGAGGCCAAGGCTGGCGGATCACTTGAGGTCAGGGTTCAAGACCAGACTGGCCAGCATGGTCACCATCTCTATGAAAAATACAAAAAATTAGCCAGGCATGGTGGTGTGGACCTGCAATCCCAGCTTCTTGGGAGGCTGAGGCAGGAGAATTGCTTGAACCCGGGAGGCAGAGGTTGCAGTGAGCCGAGATCGCACCACTGCACTCCGCCTGAGCGACAGAGTGAGACTATGTCTCAAAAGAAAAAAGTAAATAAATTAATTGGTCCTTAGGAAAAACGAATGATGTTAAATCTTTCCAGGGTTAACAATGCATGCACTTAAACCAGAGTGTTCCAGGCTCCCTGTTCTGGGTGTTCGTAGAGACAGCATCCTGCACCTACAAAGATTTTCTAAGGTAAGGTTGTATTGGAAGGTCTTGAAGCATTCTGAAATAGTAGGTAAGAGTTGTCATCATTTATGAAAGAATGTTAAAGGTCAAGATGATTACTGTTTAAAACAGAAAAATAGGGAAACAGGCAGGGCAAGAGAAGGTGGTGAATGGGGTCAGGACCCTGGACAGCTCTACTAATCCAGATCCACTGTGAGACTTTTCTTATTGACAGCTTTTGGAAGCATGGCCCATCTCATTCATAGGCTTCGCTTCTGATTAGGCTGTGAAGTTTCAATGTCATGGTCTTGTTATTTTATGCTCTTTTATTTTGGGAGGGTAATAAAGAATAATTTTCATCTACCTTTTATATCCACTGTGGGTAATATGGATTCTGGCCTGACTGAAACTTCAGCACTGTGAAGGCAATATTTTGTTAACTATGAGTGGTGTAGAGGTACGGGGTTATAGATTACCCTCATACTTTAACATGTTTTCCTGCCATATATTTTCTTTCCTCAAAGGTAAGGATTGGCTCTTGAGCATAGACTATAGATATAGCCCAAAACTATTTTTAAAAATGATGTTCCCAGTTCAGTTTGTGGAAGACTTGGAATAGATCCACTTAAGCACTTGTTTTTCTCTCTCATTAAAAAAGAAGAGAAAAAACACAAGTTTTCTCTTTTTAATAATTTTGTGTAATTAAACTTCAGGCTTTTAGATGAGATGCATGCTAATAAATTCTCAATGGAATCTTTCAGAAGTAAAGCACAGCTGTTCAATTCATGAATTTATTTTGCACTGTCTTAATAGAGTGTTTTTCTCAAAAGGAATTTTATTCTTTTCATGGCCCAAATGACCTTCTGTATTTTATTTTCTCTCATCTTTTATTTCTTCCTGATTCTATTTGTGTAGAGATGGGGTCTCAGTATGTTGCCCAGGCTGGTTGTGAACTCCTGACCTCAAGCGATCCTCCCCCTTGGACCTCCCAAAATGCTGGGATTACAGGCATGAGCTACTGTTTGCCTAACCTTTTTCTCATTTTTGATCAAAAACATTTGTTAGCCTTAGAAAATTTATACTTCTTATGTCAGATCAGTTATTTCTATGCCTGTGTCTAAGATCCACTATTTCATTTCTTTTTTCTGTGCTAAAGATTATAACTGTTGCAGGAGCCTTTAAACTCAGAGAATTTAATTGGAATTTTATTAAAGTATATGATCTTGTCTTAACTTAGATGTTTTGCAGGTTACGTTCAAATCTGGGTTCATGAAATAGGCAACAAGATGATTTCTAATTAAATATATGGCTAAAAACAGGGAAAGAAGGAAACAAGTATTTAATTTGAATGCACAAGAACAACTTTTAGCACCCTTGTTCAATACCTGACTAACTTAAAGTAAGCCACATTGATAATAAAAATTTAATTTAAAAAAATGTAAAAGTTGTTGACTGGGTCACTGGCTCATGCCTATCATCCCAGCACTTTGGAACACCGAGGTGGGCAGATCACCTGAGGTCAGGAGTTCAAGACCAGCCTGACTAACATGGAGAAACCCCATCTCTATTAAAAATACAAAATTAGCCAGGCACCGTGGCGCATGCTGGCTACTCGGGAGGCTGATGCAGGAGAACTGCTTGAACCCGGAAGGCAGAGGTTGCTGTGAGCCAAGATCGAGCCGTTGCACTACAGCCTGGGCAACAAGAGGGAAACTCCGTCTCAAAAAAAAAAAAAAAAAAATTTGTTAGAGACCTCTCTCCTCCAAGATGTACCAAACAACATTGGATTGATCTTAAATCTTTGAATTTTTGAAGACTTTCTCTCACATTCCACTTACATGATCTTAAACTGTTCCCTCATATCATTTTCCATCAAGTGCTACTATTGACCACTTTCAACATTGATCTTTTGTACCAACTAGAGAGAAGGTGTTGTCAGGAAAAATGGGAGAAGGAGTGAAAGGGTGGAGAAGGGGAGGGAAATGGAAGCGGAAGATTGACATTAAGCTTAGAACATGGCCACTATGTGCTCTTCATTGTATTCTGTGTTTCCTTGGCAGCCTATTTGAGATTATTATCCCAAGAAAATTACTTGGACAAATTTATAGCATTAAAACAATCCCTAAACAAGATAACATCTTGTTTCATCGCTCTCTTAAATCTCTCTCTCTCTCTCTCTCTCTCTCGGCTGATCAAACGTAGTACTGAGTTCATCTGACCAAGATAAAAGAAGATAGCTCCAGTACTTTGTCAGAAATCTAAGGATGTCCTACCAAGGTGTCTCTAGGCTTTAAAAATGTAAAATATGGCCGGGCATGGTGGCTCACGCCTGTAGCCCCAGCACTTTGGGAGGCCGACGCGGGTGGATCACGAGGTCAGGAGATCGAGACCATCCTGGCTAACATAGTGAAACCCCGTCTCTACTAAAAAATAAAAAATAAAAATAAAAATAAAAAATTAGCCGGGTGGGTTGGTGGGCGCCTGTAGTCCTGGAGTCCCAGCTACTCGGGAGGCCGAGGCAGGAGAACGGCGTGAACCCGGAAGGCAGAGCTTGCAGTGAGCCGAGGAGATTGCGCCACTGCACTCCAGCCTGGGCGAAAGAGCGAGACTCCGTCTCAAAAAAAAAAAAAAAAAAAAAGTAAAAATACGTTCTGATATGTTCTGATCAAAAATCACCCCTTACAATATTCAGATGACTTTTATTCGGGGACTTTTCAAATGAAACTTTTTGAATTAATCACTAGAAAGACAATGTCAAAAGGATAAATAAAAGTGTTCAATATTCAGAAGGGAATACATGAAGTGTGAGCATCAAAGATTCTAGAAATACAAAAATCTTTAAATAGAAAAAGCCCATACCTTGTCAGTTCAAGAGATTAAAATAAAAAAAACATTCTATGTTTCCTACTTAGAAGGAATTTGGGTCGCAGCAACACTTGTCCCAGCCATCTGAGTTCTTCGTTGGCCTCTGCACTTTTTTGTGTTTCTTTTCTCCTTAGGTTTATTTAGATAACACCCTTACTCCAAGGAGCTTAAAGTGGTAGCATTACATTCTCAACCTTTGAAACGTATTAAGAGGTAATTAAAAGACAAATGCCCCTGATTTTTACATCCCACATCACATGATATTTATTCTTTTTTTAGCAGACATGTACCAATAGTATTCTGCTATGGTAAGCAAGGTAGTTAGATCCTGGCCTCAAAGCACTTATAATTTAAGACCATCAATAAAGATAAACATACTGAAGCACATGCCAACAAGCAAGAAACTGTATAATAAATATAGAAGCAGAAGCCAGAGACAAGTTTCTAAAGAAGAAAACAGTATCTAGAGTTTTAGAATTAAAGAGAAACGCCATCTTTACTTTTTAGAAAGCGCGGGAAGAAGGAATTACAAACATACTAGCTTTTCTAGGGTATTTTTTTTTTTTTGACAGAGTCTTGCTCTGTTGCCCAGGCTGGTGCAATCAGATTGCTGGTGCAATCTTGGCTCACTGCAATCTCTGCCTCCCGGGTTCAAGCAATTCTCCTGCCTTAGCCTGCCAAGTAGCTGAGATTACAGGCACCCACCACCACACTCAGCTAGTTTTTGTATTTTTAGTAGAGATGGGGTTTCACCATGTTGGCCAGCTGGTCTTGAACTCCTGACCTCAGGATCCACCCATCTTGGCCTCCCAAAGTGCTGGGTCTGGGGGATGCTTTTAAGCAAAGGTATGAAGCTGCAAATTTTGGTCACCTTGGCCTCTCATTGTTTCCCCTTTTGTGGTGTCCTTTAACTCCTGACACTCAAGCCGTAGAGGAACTTCTGTTCTCTATCTATTCTCTGCCACCCAGATCTAACTAGACCAGTGATTTTGATCTTGGAGTTCATTTTGTCAAATTTCCTTCTTTCAAATGGTATGTGTCCTTTAAGTCTCACCTTTCTTGTGAAACGAAAGACTTTACTCCTTGTTCATAGAATTTTAAATGTCAGTAAATACACATGAGGGTGGGGGCAGTATTTGAGGAATAAATATGCTTTCTTGGATTACTGAGATTATAGCACAAAGACTGTACTTTTTCTTGTAAGGTCATCCTTTTTCATTTTTAAGCCACTTAAAACGGACTTTTCTTTATGATTTATGAGTATCTGAGTAAACTTGCCAGTATGATAGTGGTGATGGTGATGAAAATAATAATAGTTATTCTAATTGCTTAGAGTGTCATCAGGTAAAGGACTTTGAAGTTCATTTTCTTTCAGAGAAGTATTGTATGCAAAGATTTGGAATCTACACATATAGGATGTCGTTTGAATGAACATATATTATCAGAAACCTATTAACAACAAACGATAGGAATATCACTAATATTTTAGTGACAATTTTCCAAATATGAAGAATGACAGAGAAGAGGCATCATAGTAACCTGTGTTAGGAAGAGTTGGGCTTCATTATGATCTTATGCAAGTTACTTATCTCTATAAAGCTCACCCTCTTCACTTGTAAAATGGAAATAATAAAGCCTACTCTACAAAGATGTGGTGGGACTAAGACCCCAGCTCAGTAAATCTTACTTTCCAATTCTTCCCATGTGGAAAAAACACAAAACAAAAAACCTTAAGCCTAAATGCAATACACAAAATGAAACCAACAGTGACCATAGTGAGAAAACTCTTGCATACTATATGTCAATGAATATAAAATGTCACAGATATGATATATTGCTACTATAAAATAGCTACAGTTTTGAAACTTACCTTGAATACATGAAATATGAGAGGAGAATTCAGAGCAACCCCACAAAACTTTATAGAAACAGGATCGATTTTCCATTTCTCCTCTGGGAGTTTCTCCTACTCAGGCAAATTTTTCCTCTGATAAAACTTTGTGGGATGTGGTAGAGGGCATCTGTAATCCTAGCTGTTCTGGGAGGCCAAGGCTTGCTTGAGCCCAGGAGTTCAGGGCCAGCCTGGGCAACATAGTGAGACTCTGTCTCAAAACAATCAAACGAACAAAAAACCCTGCAAAAAAATTTATTTCTAAGCCTTTCTATACTAATTATACAGAATATGACTCAGATTATTTTAAATTTTATTATTTATTTATTTATTTTTGAGACAGAGTCTTGCTCTGTCACCCAGGCTGGAGTGCAATGGTGCAATCTCAGCTCACTGCAACCTCCGCCTCCTGGGTTCAAGTGATTTTCCTGCCTCAGCCTCCCGAGTAGCTGGAATTACAGGTGCCTGCCACTGTGCTCAGCTAATTTTTGTATTTTGTGTAGAGATGGGGTTTCACCATGTTGGCCAGGCTGGTCTCGAACTCCTGACTCAGGTGATCCATCTGCCTCGGCCTCCTAAAGTGCTGGGATTACAGGCGTGAGCCACCGTGCCTGGCCAGATTATTTTAATTCTAATGTGTACACATGCTTACAGCAAAATTTACATGTTCATATGCTTCTGTTAAGTCTTTCCATGTATTTTTTATGCCAGGCTCCCAGACATTTCTATGTGAATTGTAAGAAACTTGAGGGTCAGGCCATTGCTGCCGTTTAATGTTCACTATATACAATGTGCCCGTTTTAGCCTTTATCTTGCTTGACTTCTTGGGGCTGTCTGTCACTGGTTCCCACTTCTTGCAACAGTGTCCTTGGTTTCTGTGATTCTATACTCAGCTAGAGCTAGCTTTCCTGTCTCAAGCTGTACTTCCCAAATTCCATTTTTCTTCTGATAACCTCTTAGAAGTTGATGTTCCTTGGGGATCTACTCCATTGTTTCTTCTCTTTTCATTCTACAAATGCTCCGTATACTGCTTCATCTGCACCAGTGGCTCCAACTAACATCTATATATCCAATTACTATCCAGATCTGGAGTTCCAGTGCCTCAGACCTCCAGGTGTATATTTTTACCAAACATCTCCACTTACATATCCCATACCTCAAATCAGCATTTCTAAAACCCAACACATCTTTATACCCCTCCCCAAATGGGCCTTCCCTTCTTATATTCTCCTCTCTTGAATGCATCTCCACCTGCATCATTGCCCAAGACAGACGCTAGGGAGTCATCCTTAATTCAGTGTCTCCCATACCCAATAGTCAAACTGAGATCTACCTCTTAAACATCTCTAGATTCTCTCCACTTCTTTTTATCACCGCTGCTACTACTTGGTCAACATCTGCCAAATTTTTGCTGAATTACTGGAACAGCTTCCTGTTCTCTCCTGGTCTCTTTACTATGATGCTTGCTTGCTCAGTGCTGCCCCCATTCTCCATATTGTAGGGAAAGGCAAACCTGATTTAAGTCGTCCACCTGTTTAAAACATACAAATGGCTTTCACAGACCTCAGAATGTATAAATCCATTTTTCTTAGCAAGGCCAACAAGCTCTTCATAGACTGCCCCTTTGCCACCCAGCTTCATCGCTTGCCACTTACTTTCTCATTACTGTAATCTGAATGATTTGAAGTTCTCCAAATGTCATGTTTTCTCTTGCCTGTTTGGCCTCTGTGACCACCCCACGCCTTTACTCTGCCTTAAGAAATTTCTCTCTTCCCACCCTTAACTAAGTTACACAGAGTATCATTTAAGAATTATGCAGTTGCAAGCAACTTCTCCTTCCCTTCCAAAGTTTAACAGTTCACCTTGGAAAAGGTCAGCTTTAATAGAAAAGAGCCTATAAATTAGGTTTCCTTCTGATGTATTCATATTAACGCTGCTAGAATGTAACTCTATAGAAAGCTACAAACTGCATTTTTTAAGATCACTGGTTCTGGATGTAGATACCACCTATTTATATTTATGTGACAAATACCTCAGTAGTATTTACTATGCACCATGTACCTTACCATTATTCCTTTTTTGTTTGTTTGTTTTGTTTTTTGTTTTGTTTTAGTTTTTAGGGATGGGGTCTTACTATGGTTGCTCAGGCTGGAGTGCAGTAACCATTCACAGGCACAATCATAGTGCGATGCAGCCTCGAATGCCTAGTCTGAAGCAATCTTTCTGCCTCAGCCTACCTAATAGCTTGGACTATGGGTGCACTGCACCATGCTCACCTCACATTAACTCTTTAGTCTTCAAAACAGCCCTAAGAAGTAGATAGGGTGGTCATTTATCATGACTATTTCACAGACAAGGAAACTGAGACATCAAGGGTCACTGTCCCTAGAGTTAACTAGTAACAGAGGCAGGCTTCAATGCAAGCCAATTAGGTGCCAAAGTCTAGCTCTTTAATCTTTACACTAAATTGCTTTAGAACAATTGCCTTAGCTTTAGGAAGAAAATCTTCAGCAGGCTGAACTGAGGAGTTGGGGGATTTCTTTTACTACTGCTTCACTACTACTAGTGAACAAGCTTGTCCATCCTTCTAAATCTACTCAAAAGATGGTACAAACCTAAATCCGGATGCTGTCAAGTCACCTCAACTAATCCTGTTTTCTTCCTAGAGGACCTGGATTTTACAAAGCAGGCAGTATGCACACATGAAGCAAAGAGCTCTCAACAGCTTCCAGGGGACACCCCATCCTCTCTCTCCCAAGCCAAAACATTCAGGTCTAGAAATGTCATAGAGCTTAGTGTCTTTTACTTGAACAGCGTAGTGGTTCTGACAAATATTTGAGCATAAATTATTTAACGCAGTACATACACAGTCAAGATTGCCCACACATATCAAAAGAAATCAGCCTTCCAGTCAATAGACTGTGACATATCTCTTTGTTAGTTCCATTTGGTTTCCATCATAATAATCAAATGAATATTGCGTATTTTGTGTCCATGTGATCTGAAGTCATGTCTGAAGGCCTAGGCAAAATACTAAAGATTAACTTCACTTCACCAAAATCTTAGTGTTGTTTGAAGAAGGCACGTAATTGCAAGGCAATTGTTCAGCTGTAATTTTGAATTGGATCTTCATAGCCTACTCTTCTGCCACTAGATTCTCCTTTATATGTTATTCAACACTTTTTCCATGAGCATTTAGTACTACCAGTTGTTGGGAGATGGGTTGAGGCACACCTTATGAAAATTAAGTGTAGCATAGAAGGGACCAAGAACACCAGTCAGAAACATTAATTACATGAGAATTTGACCCTCAGGACTACATATGATATCTAGATATTATATAATTACTGCAGGGAGGAATCAAACCTTTTCCACCCTCGTCTTGGGCATCATGCATTCTAATCACACAGCCCAAGTTTGCAACACTACACCTTTAATTGACACCAAATTTTCAGTCATTAAAATCCTACACCTTGTCTTCCATGAATGGTAGTTAATTCAGCTCTCCTGTGCCTGCACTTTCACTATTGACTTTTTTTAAACCTATGCTTTAACTTTCTAGTTTTTCCCAAATACATTTTGTCTTAACAGTTTTAAGCACTTTTTCTGGCCCGCTTGTCTTCGATGGCTTCACTAAGAAGAATTGCCACTCATTGATTCAGCCCTCCTTCAGAATATTTTACCTCAGGACGTTTACATCAGGCTAAATTAGGACATTCTGAAATGATGTGATTCCAAATGCCTTTAAATGCTTTGCAATCAGTTCCTAGGGATGAAGTAGGGATGGGGGAAAGAAAAGAGATGGAGGATAGGAGATAAGAATAAAGCTCCAGAAGATGAGTGAATGTTTTAAACATTGGAATCAAGAAATTCATTATACGTATGAAAAACACAGCTGTAACTGGAATAGGGAGTGATTCAGCCTTCCATCCTGGCAGCCATTTAACTCTGGCAGCATGAATTGGACCTGAAAGACTTCTACTGCTTTGAGTTCTGATTTTCATTTAGTCCTACCAGCAAGAAAAATCACCCTGGAGCAATGAGCATGCTGATTTTGTTAATTCCCTCAAACATGTCCCTTGTTTAAATCACTGCTGATTAAACATTCGTGACATCTTTCCTTTCTCAGTGTGCCATGACTCATCAGGTGATCACAGTGGAATGAAAAACACAAATTGTTTTTGTTTTATAATGTTTACTGAAAGTGAGCAATGGAAAAAACAATAGCTGCTAAAATGATGAATAGCTGGTGGCTGTCTTTCACCTTTCGGTGGTCTTTAGGAAACAAAATATTATCTGTAAGAGAAGATCACCAGGTCCAGAGTCAGACCATAGACTTCAACTACATAGACTTCAAGCCTGGGCTTCTGCTGCCAAACAAGCCATTACCAAGTAGGGTTGATTATTCTGTTGCTATTCAAGGTCATTTAGACAGAGGTGATCATTTGGCTGTGATCATGGATTTTCACTTCACCTTATCACAATGTTTAAATTCACTCCAATATTTGATTCTCTATTTATTCAACAATCTGAATTTTAAGATAGTGAAATCACTTGCCACAAAGGAACCAGGCCCATGTAAAATGTTGCTAACTGTAAGTTCAATTTTACAAGCTACTTTTAGCATAGCAGAAGTTATACTTTCTGTTTCACATATGACAATAACAAGAAGAGGATGACTACCACCGTAAATTACTCACTCTCACCTATCTAATAATCTGTCAAGCTCTGGCAGTTGTATTAGGGGGAGAAATGATCATATTGAGTGTGATACAACTGAACAAGCACTGCACTGGGAGTTAGGAGAACAGATTTTCTGTTCTTGGCAGTGCTCACAAATTGTGTGACCTTGAATAAGTCATTTACAATGTCTAATCTTCAATTTCTTGTCTAGGTAGACATCAGACTAGAATAAGATCTTAAATTTTAGATTCCATGCTAAGGCTTCCCTCATCTGAACAAGAATTGTTTTCGTGGAATATGGTGCTAGGATTTTCAATGTATAGCTACTAATGCAGTGCACTCTAGGACATTACTTAGTTATTGCTCAAATAATCTGAACAAAAGATCAGGTGACAAATCATATGTTTTTCTTCTGCCAAGAAAGACCCTATTTTAGAAATCTGATTTTGCTGATTGCAGGGGTCATTTTAAAAAATGAATTTAACTAGAATGACACATTCATGTTACATGCGGAACTGCTGATGTTGGGAATGGAGAAGGTCTAAATGCTATCAGCCTCATTCTGGGATCTACCACTAACTCCCTCTGGTATTCAGACCAGTCACCCAATCTTTTTGTATCTAAATATTTTTATTTCTATCTTACAGTTAATTATTTAAGCGTGACTCAGTAAACTGTGACAGATAGAGATAAAAATCATTTGGGAGCAGGATGCCAATGGGACAATATCAGAAAAACGTAACAAATTTAAAAATAATTAAAAGACTAAAAGTTACTTCCTTCAAGCTTTGTTATTGACAATATAAGGGCCTCATGATTTGGAGAACTCTAATATTAATCTGTCGGTTGTCATGGCAACAACTACTGCTATTACCAGCCTACCTGGAAGGGTCCAAAAATAAGGAAACAATTCAAAAGTCTTTCACCTGGCTATGGCTTATGAAGTGGTAAATATTTTCTTTCCCTGGTCTGTGTACTCTTCCAATTTCCCCTTTCCGCTGCATCAAAAAGATCTTTTTTTTAACTCTGTATTTGTCTTGTTCAGAGCCACTGGTTCCACTGGCCAATGGTATGGGAAAATTTTCTTTTTCTTCTTTGGCAGATCTAAGAAGGGTTCTAAACTCAGGGGAAATGGAGGTTGAGTCATGGAAAGTATTATGCTTGGGGAGAATTAGAAGGAGGTTCTCTTTTCCTCCAATTAGAGCTAGGAAATGGAAGCCTATGAAATCACCTTCACGTAACACAAAGGTAACTAATAGAGTAGCTTAACTCAAATTTGGCTTCTCATTTTAAGGCAAAAGAGAAAGAAAGTGGATTGGCGTTAAATGTTTACAAGAGTTTACTATATTGTATTTTCATGTATCTACTTAGGCTGTTGCTTTTTCTCTTTCCTGTTTCAGTAAGTTCTGATGACTTCCAGGTCAAGATAGTAAATTGAGCCAATGTTAAACTCTCATCTTCTGTTCAAATACACCCATAAATCAGAGGTAAAATATATGCTCTAAGTTGGAAAGCACATGGTCATATTCAAAAACAAGAAGGGGAATAATACATGGTCCAAAAACCAAGATATCATCCCAAAAATGGCAAAACAAAGCAAAACCTGACAAAAACATATCTGCAAGCAGCTGAAGCCATGGGCCTGGCATAATCTAATAGGAGCTCCAAAATGAGAAATAGGGAAAATGGGTGCAAAGCAAAAGCACGATAATTAATACCTGGAATTTCTCAATATTAAGGAAAGGAGTTTTCAGATTGATAAATTCTATTATGTGTCACATGGAATAAATATAGTTTAAAAATTCCTATCTAGTCATATTGTAGTAAAAATGCAGAACATTAGGATAAGGAGAAAATTCTACAAAACAAAAACAGAAATCAGATTAATTGTAGATTTTTATCAGCAAAAATAATGCCTTAGGAAATGGATCAGTATCTTTACATTTTAAAAGAATAAATAACTGTACTATAACTCCGTAGACAAGTTATAATTTATGAAGATGTTTGTAGGCACACACATACATCTAAAATAAAGAACAGAATTAGAAACTGGAAGAATTTTAAAAATCTATTTTTCAGTCAAATAAATAGATTTATAGACTTAGACAGAAGTAGTGATGTACAAGAATCAAAGTGAGCAAGGAATCAGGAAACCATATGGGAAAATGCAAATGGATGTTGTTTGTAAACAAAAACAAAATAATATTTTTATATTTAGTACAAGATGTGTCTATAATTGTAGGCAAAAGTTATATGGGAGTTGGGGGAAAGTTTGGAAGATATTAAAGTGTGCAAAGACGATTGTCTTCTTCAGAAAGAGAGAGACTGATTAACCCAGAACTTTGTTTTTAAAATGCAAATATATGCATAAATATTAAAATATAAAGCGTCAAGAGTGAAAAAGTAATGCCCGGTGCAGTGGCTCATGCCTGTAATCCCAGCACTTTGGGAGGCCAATGCGGGAGGATTGCTTGAGCCCAGGAGTTCAAGACCAGCCTGGGCAACATGGCAAAACCCAGTCTCTACCAAAAATGCAAAAATCAGCTGAGAGTGGTGGCTTGTGCCTGTGGTCCCAGCTACTCAGGAGGCTGAGGTGGGAGACTAGCTTAAGCAGGCTGCAGAGAGCTGTGATCGTAGCACTACACTGCAGCCTAGGCAACAGAGTAAGACCCTGTCTCCCCAAAAAAGAAGAGTAAAAAAGAGAAATACAATACACAATTTATATTGAACAAGTAGAGCAGAGGAGGGAACAAAATCTTGACCCGTTGAAGAGAAAACAAGAAAAGAGAACAACAAAAAATAAGCAAAGAAGAAGTATGACAGATAAAAAACACAAAATAATTTGGCAAACACAAGAACAAATATGCCAGTAATCATAAAAATCATCAAAGTTATTTTCTAAAAGAGTTGCTCAGCGTTGATAAAAATAAATCCATCTATGTGCTGTTCCCAAAATTACCCAGAAATGGATAAAATGAATGAAAACGAATAATGTATGTTTTGATGAATGGAAACATAAAAAGCCTTATATAGCAATATTCAAATCATAAAAATAGAATAACTTGTTATTAAAAAGACAAAAAATAACAGATGCTGGTGAGGATGTGGAGAAAAGGGAACTGTTATATACTGTTGGTGAGAATGTAAATTAGTACATCCATTATGCAAAATAGTATGAAGGCATTTCAAAAACCTAAAAATAAAGCTACCATACTACCCAGCAATTTCACTACTGGGTATTTATCCAAAGGAAAGGAAACCAATATATCAAAAAGATACCTGCACCCCTGTGCTTATTGCAGATCTATTCACAGTACCAAAGATTGTAATCGACTCAGTGTCCATCAACAGATGAATGCATAAAGAAATGTGATATATATACAGAATGGAATATTATTTAGCCATAAAAAGAATAAAATCTTGTCATTTGCAGCAACATAGATGGAACTAGAAGTCATTATGTTAAGTGAAATAAGACAGACATAGAAGGACAAATATCACATGTTTTTGCTCATATGTGGGAGCTTAAAAAGTTGATATCATGCAGGCAGAGAGGAAAATAATAGTTACGTGAGGCTGGGAAGAACGTGTGTGAGTGTGATGTGGGATTAAGAGAGATTGCCTAATGGGTACAAACATATGGTTAGAAGGAATAAATTCTAATGTTTGATAGTAGAGTAGGGTCACTATAGCTAACAGAAATGTATTGAATATTTCAAAATACCTTAAAAAGAGGACTTGAAATGTTCCCAACATGCAGAAATCACAAATATTGAGGTGATAGATATTCTAAATACCCTAACTTAATCATTATACATTCTGTACATGCTACAGAATATCACATGTACCCTATAAATATGTATAAATATTATTTGTCAATAAATTTTTTAAAACAGAATAGTTTGGTGAACATTTAATTGGGTCAAAAATGTGATACTAGTCAAAATAAAAATTCACAAAAAGATGAACAATATGTTCCAAAATGTATTCTTCCACATATCCACTCTGTGATCTCAAATTTAATTATGCAATTTAATTTGTTAGACCACTGGTATTAAGCTTTTAAGTATAATTTTAGGAATAATAACACTTTAAACGATAATAATTAATATATAAACTTGCTCCTTAACACAATGCCTATACATTTTAATAAAATTAAGCAGAAAATGTATTACCTGAAAAACACTTCAACCTGATCACATTATCTTCAGAATATACATTCATGATACTCTATTATCCCACTGAGTTATGTATATTATAAATACATTATAGGAATGTTTTTCTCACCTGCATGATTCTGACGTACAGGTAATTAAAAAATTTCAGTGAATTTGCCCAAAAGTAGCTTTATTTTAATTTGTAAACACCACCTGATATTTATTTTGTTCATTCTTTTACCCAGTGGGAGGACGTTAGATAAGGATTTTGTTAAATATTAAATTGTCTTTATTAATGCTTATATGTAATAATTATTTCTCAATTCTTATATTTAGAAATATGAATAAAATATTCACAATAGTTTACCCAGTATTCCTCTTTTCCCCTGTAATTAGAATACAGAAAAAAACCAAGGTGATATATAATTAGAAAGTAGAAGAAAATCAGAAGTCAGGGCAAATTAAAAAGTTTACATCATTGGAATAATTTAAAAGCACACCTAATATAAGAGGAATTATTGACTGAAATGTCTTATTAATAAACTTCTGCATTAATTGTCTTCTTTGATTGAGATTAAATAGGAATGCTAACTGGGAATGGAAAGAAATATGGAAATCTCTGTTGAGGAATATACCTATAGTGGGAAGTTCGTGATTGTTTGGTGTCAGTATATGGTTTTGGATCAAGTATTGCTTTATGACTATTACGGCTCCAGGTTGGAACTGGGCCTGGAGAACAGTTTTTCTTTTGATCTTACACCCTCCTCTGTTAATCAAGGCGTCTTGTCTCCTGAGATTGATGTTGAAGAGCAAAAATTTACTCTATGGCTTAACACAAAGCAGGAGAATGCTAATTTAATGTCATTCCCTTAACACCTCATGAAAAGAAAACATGCCTTTAACATCCAATATGCTTCCCCAATGCCTATTTCTTGTCAACAGACACGGTCTAATCTTTGAGAGCCAGATGCACACAACTTTTGGCTGAAAGTACAGAGAGCAATTTTATACCAAGCACATCAAGGGGGAAATTGGGAACAGTTGCAACACTCTATATCGCTCAGTTTTGGAAATGCTTTTATAGTAACGGACAAATACTGGCCTCATGCCGGCTCCCCAGATTCCTCCTATGGAGCATAATCTCTTGAGAGATTTTTCATTATTGTCTTTATTGCTTAGATCAACACCAGGAAGACTGAGTGAAAATGGCCCTTCAAATCCATTTTTAATCTTTTGAACAGGCAAATTAGTTGTGAATTATTTATCAAGAACATCCAGGTGGGTGCTAATACAGTGGAATCAGCCTTCTGCTTTCCTATTACCTAGAGGTTTTGAGCCTTAAAAATACTGCTGTCATTCCATTTCTTTTCTCTTGCCAATTTTCAATCTGCTTTCTAAAAATAATTTGACATGCTCTCACAGAACTGAAAGATGTTTGTTTCTTTATCCTGTAGTGACACAGTCAAATCATCGAGAAAAACTTAGCAGTACCTGGACCAACAAACGTTTACATTGTAAAGAAAAATGCAAAAAGGGAGTTAACGTAGAAAAGTTGCAGGAAGAAATAAATGTTTTTAAATGAAGATTAAGATGATAACACTTTTTGGGATGGGAATGCAAAGTGTGCACTATACTAATCCTACTACACTAGTCAATGGACTTGTTTTAAGGAAAGAGTCAATTAAATTGTCTTGATTTGCAACTTTGTGAAGTCAACAAGGATTCTCTCTTTCCATTGCTGAACTAAATTTTTTGGCAACCCAAATGGTGTCAGCTTGTTTTATAGTGCAGACATGTGTAAACAATAACAAGATTTATATTTCTTTTGTTTCTAATATGTAGGCAAATTTTCTGTTTCACAGCGTGAAGATTATAAAGTCTTAGACAAAACTGTAGAATTAACTCAAGCAAAACTGAGGCATGCTTAGAAAAAAAAAACAAGGAGGAAACGCTCTATTAACAGAGTAATATTATTTGTCTACTTGGAAATATTATGATGCTATTAAGTAATAGGACAACTTTTAAAAGATGGACCTAAATTGCAAAAGCTAACTCTTACTGAGAACTTACGTATGACAATTAATCCTCATAAAAATATAAATAGTTAAAAGCCAGTAATGTCTCCAGTTATTGAAAAGGAAACCAAAATAGAGCCAGACTGAACAGAACAGCTTGTCCAAATTTCCATAGTTAGCAAATGTGACATCAGAAGGAATTGAACACAGACATTCTGCCTCCACAGCCCACCACTTTAATTGCTTGACATTTGGTCTCTCTTCCATTCAGTATATCTAATATTACTAAAAATATTCTTGAAAAGCATCGAAGTAATCCTTTACCAAAATAATAAAAGTGACTTGAAAGTGCCCTGCACAAAATTTGCACAAAACACTTACACTATTTGCAACTCTCATGGACATAACAAAACTGATGACTGTGCCCTTCTCACAGTGTTCCTTTCTGCTGTGTGTGCTTTCTGTTCAAATTGGTGTTAAGTGATATTATTTGGGGGAGGGGAAGAGGCCAAAAGTAGAAGACAGAATAAGGCAGTGGTGGTCAGGGAGATTTGCAAAACCGTGCATCAGAAAACTTGTGCGTTTTTAAATTCTACCAGAGAAAAGCAACATTAAGTTTAAAATAGACAAAATAGAGTAAAAAATATCTTAGCATCTATGATGTACAGCATACTTTCTTATGTGAAATTCACTTTGTTTTCCTAATATCCCTGTGATAGAAATCGTATTACCTTTTTAAAAGGAGAGGGTCCTAAACCAAAGTAATGCAGAGACGGAAATCAAAGCCAAGTATTCATCCACGTCCATTCTATCTTCTGCTCTGTTACCCTGTGACTATGAAATACAGTGGTAGACATCAGGTGTTGGGTCAGTTCAGAATCCTTAATTTCCAAATTATGATACTTCTGCTTACTGGCTGTGTAATCTTGAGCAAATTAGTTAACCTCTCTGCAGCCTGATTTCTTTATTTGTGAAATGGGAATGATAATGACACATAAAGAGTTGTTGTGAGGATTAATGAGCTGATACATATAGAGGTGCATAAAAGAATGTCTACTGGGCACAGTGTAAAGCCTCGATACAATTTTGAAAATATAATCATTGTTGTTCTTGTTTTTATTATTATGAGCCATTGCTGCAGTAGTACCCTTGGGAACAAAGCAAGAATGTTCACTTTCACCTCTTCTATTCAACATTGTACTGGAGGTCTCAGCCAGTGCCACAAAGAAAAAAAAAAAAAAAAAAAGAAAAAAGAAAGAGAAAGAAAGAGAAAAAAACAAGCTATACAGATTGAAAAGGAAAGAACATAATTGTCTTTATTCACAGATGAAATGACTGTGAATGTTGAAAATTCTATGGAATTGACAGAAAAGCTACTAGAAGTAATAGCATAATCATAGATTCAAGGTCAGTGTGCAAGAATCAACTGTATTTTTACACTAGCAACACAAATTAAAATGAAAAAAATATCAGTTATAGTATCCTCAAAAAAGCAAAATAGTTGGGAATAAATGTAACAATGTGTGTGAGAAACGTGTACACTAAAAACTACAAAACATTGCAAGGAAAACTTAAATAGAACAAAACAACTGGAGAGATATACTACAGGTTGAGCATACTTAATCCAAAAATTCAAAATCTAAAATGCTCTGAAATCCAAAACTTTTTGAGCACTGAGATGATGCCACAAGTGGAAAAGTCTACACCTGACCTCATGTGATAGGATTATCGTCCAAACGCAGGCACACAATGCATAGTTTATTTTAGCTTGCCTGGACAGCATGCTACCAGCAGTGAAGAGAAGCAGAAGTATGGAAGGTTTGCAAAGGAGTTTGGCATGAAAGATGCTGTATATACTGTTGCCAACACTTGAAACACAATGACTAAAGACACAGTTTGTGCATGCTAGGCACAACCTGTGGCCTGCAACTGTATTAAGCAATGATGACCAAAAAAATGATGACTTTGAAAGATTCTGTATGTCAAGTGAGAAAAAATGATGTCTGACCTTCTTCACTATGCCAAACAAAACAAAACAAAACAAAACAAAACAAAACAAAACAAAAAAAACCCTGCAGGGTCAAGCAGTAAGCTGGGAGAAGTAGAGAGGGAAGAAGTCTTTAACGTCTGTAATGAGGCTTCAGTTGAAACAGCCAAAATGGCTGTTTGGTGCCATTTCATTGATGGTGAAACAGCCAAAATGGTTCTGAGTCAAGGTGATTGCGATGATTGTGACATTAGAGAGAATGAAGATGACACTTTAACACTGCAGAAAAAAAGTACCTATAGGTGGCATGGTGAAAATGTGTGATGGGTTTATTGAAAGACTAGAGCAGTGCGTATTCATAACAGAACAATAAATCATGTCAGTTTATAAAATCAAAGGGAGACTTCTAAGTCAAAACCTGTTGTTAATGAGTCAGAGGAACTCTGGAGGAAACATCTTAAAAAGTCATTTAGCAAAATGCCTCCTGATACGTACAGGACCCACTTTCTGGTCCCTCAACAGCTTCTGCTATTTCTCCTCACTCCCTAAAATAAAATAAAGTGGACAGTAACTTTTTAATCAAAACACAGCATTATAGGTGGAAATGAAAAGGCTGCCGTTGTTTGCTGCTGTTGCTTACCAGCTAACACAGGTATTCTGGGGATGTTCTGTGCTGCTTAGTAATCCTGAACACATTATTTTTTCACTGTAAGGATGCTATGGCATATTTTTATTGTAAGTACCTATGTATAAATAATTGTAAGAAAATGATTGCTTATTGGTAGCATGTACATTCAGAGTAAGGACTGATGGTGATGTCAAACAACCATGGATTTTTTACATGGGTGGCTGAGATAGTGAAACTTTTGCCTTCTATCGTCCAATGTAAACAAATGTTGTTTCATGCACGCAATTATTTAAAATATTAAATAAAATTACCATCAGGCTATGTGTATAAGGCATATATGAAATATAAACACATTTCTTGTTTAAACTTGGTTCTCATTCCCTAAATATCTCATTATGTGTACGCAAATATTCCAAAATCTGAAAATATCTGAAATCCAGAACACTGCTGGTCACACGCATTTTAGGTAGGGTTACTCCTCTATCTACTTGAATCAGAAGATTCGATGTTGTTGATCAATGCAGACTCAATCAAAATCCATGCAGACTTTTACATAGAAATCGACGAGATCATGTTAAAATTGATATGAAAATCCAAAGAACCTGGAAGAACCAAAACAATTTTGAAAAAAAATTAAGAAGGGCTTACATGTTCTCAAGACTTACTGTAAAACCATATTAATCAGGACAGTGTGTTATAAGCATAAGAACAAACATATATATCTATGGAAATGAAGTGAGAATCCAGAAATTGGCCTACATGTATCGTCAATTGATTTTCAACTAATATGTCAGATAATTCAATGAAAAAAGGGTAGGGTTTTTTTCCCCAAGCAATAGCGTTAGGATAGTTAGATATCTATACAGAAAAAATAAATTAAGTGTAGCCCGTACTTCATCACATCATAGTAAAAAGGAAACTCAAAATGAATCACAGGAGAAAATAAGAGAAAACTTGTTTGATATTATGGCAGAAAAATACTTCTTAGAAAAAGTAAACTGATAAATTGGACTTCATCAAAATTAAAACCTTCTGGTGTTGAAGAGACATCATTAAGAAAACAAAAAGGTAACTATACACTGGGAAAAATATTCACAATACATGAATCTGATAGAGAGCTCGTAAACAGAGCATATAAATAACTCACACATTATAATAATGAGAAGACAAAGGACCTAGTGAAAGCAAGGTAAACAATTTTGACACTTCACCAAAGATACTAAACCACATGAAAAGTTATTCAACATCATTAGTCTTCAAAGGACTGCACATTAAAATAGCAATGAGATACTCCTACAAATTAAAATGACAATACAGTAAGTATAATTAAAAAGATTGACTATGTCAAGTGTTTGCAAGGATGAAAAAAAGCTGGAACTCTCACATATTTGTGGTAGGAATAGAAAATGGTACAACCATTGGAAAAACACTTTGCAGTTTCTTCCAAAGTTAAAGATACAGTTAACCATATGACCCAGCAATTCCACTCTTAGATATTTTTCCAAAATAAACATATATGTTCACAAAATGTGCTCATGATTGTGCATCGATCATAGTTTCATGCTGGAAAAAACCCAGATCTTCTTTGATTGGTGAATGGATAAACATTCACCATGTATTCATACAATGTGTTATATATCAACACAATATAGAACTTCTCAACAATTACCAGGAATTCATTACTGACATTCACAATAAAATAGAAGAATCTCTTGAATTGAGGTGCATGCAAGCATACACACAATGTATTATTCCATTTACTTGAAATTCTAGAAATAGCAAATCTAATTTATAGTGATAGAAAGCAAATCAGTAATTGCCTAGGATTAGAAGTGCAGGCTGGGGATTGACTGGAAGGAGCACAAGGGAATCTTTTAGGATGACAGAAATGTTGTATATTTTGATTGTGATATTGGTTTCATGGGTGTATACATTTGTCAACTTTTTAAATCTGTACATTTAAATGAGTGCATTGTATTGCATGTAAATTATACCACAGCAAAGTTATATATATTACAAAGTTCCATTAATTCTGTCATTATACTGTTACTAATTTGTAAAAGCAGTTACAAGTATGCATGCAAACATATTATACAACAAGCAACACAAATTAGTCAGGGAGGCAAAGATTATTCAACAAAAATATCATGAACAATTAGCTGGCTATTTGGAAGAAAATCAAGGTTTAGCTGAATATTACTCCACTATATACCAAAGTAAATTCCAGGAATATCAGAATAAAGTGTGTATTTATAATGTAATGTTTTAAAAGAAAAGAAGATATAAATAAATATTTATTGACTCCTTTGAATGCAGAGGACCTTTAAGCCTGAAATCATTGGAAGAAATCATAAACAAGAAGACCAAAACATTGAAGTATTTTAAAATTAAAAATGTATTTAAAAAATACCAGTCTGTTGGTCTGTCTTGCGTTGCCATAAAGGAATACTAGCTATACAAAAAACTTGAAGAGGAGTACGCTAGGGAGAAAGAAAAGTAAGTGCAAAGGTCTTGAAAACTTTGATGAATGTATGTTTTACAAATGAATGAATGAATAATATACATTGTGAACAATATTTGAATGACTATTTATATTGCAATCTACACTACAACTTTTTTGATATTCCCCTTTAAGGTGCTTTTCTCCATTTACCAAGCAAGAATACAAAATTCTTTGTGCATTTTCTTCCTTTAAGAAATTGTATTATGTATCTGTCATTTGTACACATAAATTCATAACCAGGCAAACACTCCTTGGCAGTCCTATTAAATTGTGTACATGTGAGTTACGAATGACTTTGTTTACTAGGTCTAAGAATTACACATATCTTCAGGGCTAAGAAATTCTCACAGAGTCTGCCAACTGCACAAAATTATCGTCTTATATGAATCCCCCAAGGAGGGGGAAGGGATTATTTTATCATCCCTGTACTTTATCTCTACCATATAGTAAGCAATTGCTGCTAGAGCTGCAAATACTATAGAAGAAGAAAATTGATAAAAATAACATCCACACTCCATAGATTATTTTTTGCTCAGATGCTCAGAGAACTATGTTTAAAATGAAATGTAGAGGTGACATTGAGAAGTTGGATAAATGAAGGAATTGAAGAGCTTGTGAGTGAGAGACATGTTAGATAATCCATGTGTCTCTACCTCGACTGGTTACATGGAAGTGAATCAATTGGACATGGAGTTCTGGTCAGCCAAATCTATTCACTGCAACATTATCAGCTTCCCAAACAGATGAAAGAAAGAGAGAGACAGAGAGAGAACAGTTTTAGAGAAGAGCTTGAAGGAAAATTACAGGTAAACATTAGGATCTCCTCTAGATATTACTCCATGGTTCTAAATTCAAGATGGAGGCAAGTTGATGAGCCATATATTTGCATATTATCTATCTAAAAACAAATCTGCTCAATTAGTTGAATCCATCTTTCCCACTTGAACGCAGGTTGGCTCCTATTCAGATAGAATTTTAGCAGGGCCCTAAAAAAACCCAGATTTAAAAAAAAAAGTTTAAAACCACTACTGGAGCTTTATTTCTTTAGATGAAAGCACTCATCCTTGTTAACATGAAGATTACCCTAGTTAATGAGTTTTGGATCTCTTCTTGAAAGCAATTTTTAATAACGAGGAGATAAAATGTGTGAAGGCACTGAGCAAATGAAATGGTGGGAAAGGGAGGATACCAAATGGCAAGACCTTAATCACCACAAGCAAATTTCCCCTACCTTAACATTTTCTCTCTGGCAAGCTTTGTTCCTAGGTTTTGATTTAGGTTTCTGACAATTTGACAAACTAGATATATGAGTACAATTATTCAGAGCATATACAGAAAACTTCCAAGACTGAACACAAATGAGGTGGCTCTAGGATTGCCCCCAACTTCCAGCCCTGAGAGAGTTTCTATGTTATAACACCAGGAGGGAAACCAAGGCACATGTTGGTAGATACTGTGAGTTGAAGAGATGAAGCTGTCTGAGTAGACCGAGACCTCTAGGGTTTGCAGACCAGAGTACTAGAGATGAGAGAGTTGCACAAAGACAGAACACAGGACACCTGCAAAATCCCCTTGAAGCATTTGGCAGAGTACTCATCAGTGCATCAGAGTGAAGAATTATCCAAGGTTAGCGTAAAAACCAAGTAAAAGCATTAGAGAACAGTGCCTCGCACTCACAGAGGGCTGGCAGTAGTGCTTGTTTGCACCAGGCAGACTGGAATAAAACATAATTCACAGAGCAATGGGCAATAACTTCGGGAAAGCCTTGCCTCAGTAGTTGAGAATAATACAATTAAGCACTACTCTGGATCTGTGAAACAAATCATAAAAGAATCAAATTGTTTTCAAGCAAGTTAATTGGATCTCAGAATAAATCTCTAGAATATTCATAGCAATACAAAAATATACACCTAACAAGGGGTAAAATTCTGATATCTGACCTCCGCTCCGATCAACTAAAAAAGTTAATTTAGCAAGATTGCAGAGTATCATATAATATGTAAAAATAAATTGTATTTCTGTATATCTGTTGTGTACAACTAGAAATTGAAATTAAAATAACATTCAAAATAACATAAAAATTTGAAATATTTCAGGTAAGTCTGTCAAAGGATGTAAAAGACTTGTACAGTGAAAACTGTAAATGACTAAATCATATGGCCTGAGTGGCAAAGAAGCTTGCATCTTAGCCTGGACCTGTTACACAGTCCTCTGTTGCTGTGAGTCTCTTCGAAAATGCAAGCCTTCTGAGTGACTAAATAGATGAGTTAAAGCAGTATTCTGTATTGCAGTACATATTTCCTCTGAAGCCCAAAGAGGTCTCCTAAGCATACTGCTTCTTTTCTTGTGGCAGGAGGTGTCAAGTGCAACAATATATTCTTCATCTTAGAGGAAGATAACCCAGTATTGTCCACTCCTGTGACTCCAGAAAATAATATGGCAGGCCTCTGAATCTTCATGGGGCTTATCTCCTATCATTTAGTAACAGGGAATCATCTAGGGTACTTACCACTTCTTGCTCACAAGATCCAAATAACATGATGTTATCAATATAGTAAGCCAGTGATGTTCCACGAAATAACAAGAAAATCAATAGTATGCAGACACATTATGACAGAGAGCAAGAAATGTAACACAGCTCTGGGTCAAGACAAAAGGAAACTGCTTTTGATTCTTTCTACTGATTGAGATTGAGCAAAACACATTTACCCAATTAATAGTTCGCTATGTTGATCTGTTCCAATAAAGATACATTTGGCATGGCAGCTGCAATTGGGGCTACTACCTGTTCATATTTATGGTATTCCAACATTACCCCTCATTATCTATATGGTTTTTGCAGGAGCAAGAATTAAACCTTGATGTGATGGAGACCACCATCCCTACATACTTTAAATATTTTACACTGGCACTAATCTCTGCAATTCTTCTCACTTGGTATTGCTTCTGACTTATTATCTTGGCCAAGAATGGGTAGCAGTTTCAGGGACTTACACTTGGTACTCCTAACATATTGGACTTGACTTTATAAGGTCAAATGTTAAAGTTCTGTTTGTGTCAAGAATTTTTATTTCAGCTATATATTGAGGATCAGGAAAATCACCACAAGATGAATCGGTGGACCCACTGGATCCACTGTAAGATGGGCTTGGGCCAGGACTCCATTTATCAACTACTTGCATAAATTTTACTTTTTCTCTGGCCCTCCAAAAGCCTGTATATTTTCCTTTCTCCAGTTGACAGTTATACTGGAAAAAAAATCACAGATTCCTTTGGGAAATGAATGAACAAATATATACCTATGATGACATTACAGGGTACTTCCTCAGGGGTACACAGCCTGTGCTTCAATCAGTTGGCTCTCAGACTATAAACTGGCTTAGATCTGAAAAGCGAATGAGATACTGCAATTTTCTATTATAATGGTTGACATTAGCCCAGTCCTCACTAGCTTTCATTTTTTAAAAGTATTGTTGTTTTCACTGTTATACAAATCAGGTAACACCTTACTCCATTGTCCTTCTGTTTTGACCCTAGAAACACCATGATCTAATGGCCATCACTCTAAATCCCTACGGATCAAAGCACCTTAATTGCCATTCCATTTTTTCTGTTTATAAGTAGGATAACCAAAGATTGATTGTCAAAACCAGGACACTTTTGAGAGTGAAAGCTGGCACTAGTAATAATATGCTGGGACAATAGGCAAAAACAGTCCCATGCAAACTATAACATATGTTGACCTTACTCGTTACGGTAATTAGATTCAGCTTGCCTCTGATGATTCAGTGCTGCCACCTGGCTTCTGCCACTTCTTAATCCCTTCGTACTCATGAATTCCCAAAATCACAACTCCATGGCAGCATCACACACCATCAGCTCCAGCCTCTACAAGACAGCCAACATGAAGCTTCTTGAAGATGTTGATGACACCTTCACAGGTACATTGTTTGTTGCCTTTAGAAAGGGAGTATCCTTTGGGACCAGTTGGGTGGCGGGTCCTCAGGTATTATTCAGTAAATCCTTTCTAACATTTCCATATCCTTGAGCCTTCTGAACTCTTTCCCAGTCTTATGCCAAAAAAATTCTGGCATCTTCACTTCATTTACTATAAGCTACTGCTGTATCCAAATTTCAAAAGGCCATCCCAGCAGACTATGAAGACTGGTTCCAGGTGTCTTTGCCAAAATACTGAATCCTGAGTCATAGATGAGTGTCCCCATCAGTAAATTCTCTCCTATCTAGCCTTATATTTCACATTCTTCCCAGTTCAGTGTTCTCCAGATGTGGTCCCTCTCATGTTCCTAGGGCTCATGACTGTGCATATGATCCACATAATTGAATTCCCTTGACATGTAAGCTATTTCTTTTTGGAGCAGGGTATTTCCTTATTCAACTTTGGCTAAAATCTGACCCTAGTTATAGGGGTCATACTCCAGGTGAGCCTGGGTTAATGAAAGGTAGAATCAGTATGTTAGTAAAAGGCATCATTTTATGAGACACTTGCTACAGCTGAGATCATTACGTAGTCTCCAAGTACAGGAAGGCCTCTCTCCCCAGCAAGTGGAAGGGTCTGCTTTTGCTTGCCAGAGGATTTAGAAGAATTTAGGCATTAAAGATTCTCAGGCTCATCTATCAAAATGCCCTAGTTCCAGATCTCAGGGCCCTATTTTGTTTTATATAAAGGTCCTATCTTTACATAGGAAATCTGTCAAGTTTGCACAGTCATTTTCCTTTGATGCACTGCCACCCTTAAAATCAGATCCAGGGCCTGGTTTTCAGCACAGTCTGCCGTGTGGCTGCAGGAGTAGAGCAACAAGCTGTATCAGCCAAGGTCTGAGTATTTCCTTTCTATTTAGCACAGTCATTATAGTAAGTGAAAGCAAAGTCTCTTTAAGTAAAAACTTGGAAGAAGATTTATAGTATATTCTTGTGGCTGAATTGCAAGGCCTTTTCTCAAGGGGCCTACCCTCCTCTTCAATCAAAGGGATTTAGTTTGTGAACTGGTTTAGATATTCAAGCTAGACAAGAGGCTTTGACTCTCCATTGTGGTGACTTAAGTCCACTTTCTGGCCATGAGACCTAGATTTCTTTTAAATCCTGTTATAAGGATCAAGTAACATTTTACTATAATGTTTATCTAGTTCATTTTCCTAGCTGATGGACAAACATTCTGAATACCCCTTTATCCCTCATACTCTTTACTATAAATGTGTCCTCATTGTCTTTGGCAGGTAAGTGTTACCACTTGGCTCTGGTATGCCAGGATCTTAGCTTCTCCATTGAAATCGGGGGACTGATTGCAGTGCCAGCATCTTGCAGCAACCTTCCTGGCCTATAGAGGACAATAAGGATTCTGATGCCCTCTTATTAATGTATTTCTTAATGCCCTAGTGAAGGAAGTGTTTTCTGAGGTACCTAGGATGATGTAGTAAGAATGGGCCATGGGGTTAGTGTACAAGTCACTTATGATAAATCAATTCCAACATGCCATTCTAAACCTTTGAATTTCTTCCTCTGCCTTACACGGGGAAAGATCCATCTCCATCTCAATGAATGTGGGCCATGATGGAACCCAAGTTCTGTCAACCAACCAAGTAAACTTGGAACCACTTGCAGATGTGCAAGATAACACATTACATCTGTAATCTCTGGAATGGATGTCCATTTCAATATATTAGACTCAATCCAGTCATATAACAGAAACAATGTATTAAAAGAATTGGCTAAACAGATATTAAAAGACTAAAAAGGCAAAAGGAATACATTAAGATAACATAGAAAGAATAGGACAGAAAGAAGTTACCATTCCAAGGGCTGGGAAACAAAGAGAAGAGGTTGAATTCGTTGAAACCTAGACTCTTGGAGAGACTCCATGTAGCAGGAACTCAGGCTCCTATGGAGGAGCACTGGAAGCTGGTATCTCTGAAGGGGTGATGTTGGCAGTTGCAGAATATACATCAGGAAGGAGCTGGTTGTTTCTCCTTCAGGCTTTCAGTCTCCCTCTAGTGTTTCCTTTTGGGAAAACATAACAGGGAGCCAGCTGCCAAAACAGGCTTGCAGAACATCATATAGCAAAGAGTAGAAAAATGAGGTTGACATAGAGAAACAACAGCTGAATAACCAGCATGGTGCCTCTCAGATGATCATAGAGGCAATTGGCTCAATATGACCTTATTTGAGTTTTCCAATGTCATTAACAGTTCAGTCTCCTCCATCATCCTATGCTTATAATTATCACCATATCCTCTGAGGCATGAGATGTGCTATAGCCACAGTACATGCCAGTGCCTCAGTTTCCCCCTGCATCTCATCTCAATTAACCCCTGATGAAATCCTTAGTGATTCTGATACTATTTCAATCAGGAGTTATCACTACCCCCACTTACCGCTAGTAACAAGGTCCTTATTAGCACCAGGCTGGAGAGAAACGCAACTCCAAAATCTTATCCTGAGGCATCTGCTTTCAAAGGTTTTCTCTAATTCCAACTGTCTTGGCCTGAGTTCTCCAGAGTACAGAGCCTAAGGCAAACACATTTATGTCTTGCTACTTTAGCTGCGAGTTCAAGCCCAGGAAAGCAGGAGTGAAGGAATGAGGGGAAAGAGGCGGGAAAATAGGGGGAGCCAACACAAGGTATATTACTGAAACGGCTACAACCTGCTACCAAGTACAATTCATGGCTTGTTCTGGCAGGATTCTAAGAGCCTATGAACGATTGCATTTCAGGACAGTCTGTGGGATGGAGGGAGAAAGAAAGGGTGAATCATTTTTCTGCCGGCTCCCATCATTCTAAGATTTGCTCTCTGTTTCTCTAAGATGCACTTTCCTGCAATTCTGGTTGAATGTGTGGGCATCAAGCATGAGACTTCTCAAGCCTCAGTAGCAACAGAGGCACCCTAAGGCAGGAAATGAATGTCACATGTCTTGGGCAAGAACAAGTACTGTCTGGTTGAAGTGAACCTTAGCCCTTACCCTGCTGGGCTGGTCATCACAGCTGCAGGTGGTGGTGGTAGAATGGGGGCAGGGCAATAAAAAAGGGCCCTGGTGAGGCTGAAAAGATTTAAGTGGCGTCTGTTACAAGCATCATTTATATTGACAAAAGATAAAAAGAAACCAAAGAACTACCAAAAGGACAACGATTGAATAAAATACACATAATTATATGCAATTGTAAAAAAAAGTTACAGAGCATTTTCGGTTCTGTTATGGAAAATCTATAAAATAGTGAAGAACAAAGGTACAGATGAGCATTTATGATATGCAACCTTCCACAAGAAAAGTAGGAAAATTAAACCACATTTGAATCCATTAGTATATACATAAAAAGTTCTGGAATGATGCATATGAAAGCATAAACAGTACTCATCTATGGGTAGGAACTGAACATATGGGAAATAATACGAGAGGACAAGTTTCCACTGTAAAACGTTTTATGCTTTTGGGCTTTTGAACCATGTGAATATATTAGCTAAGTATCCAATACAGAACTATGGGGGAATGGAGAAGTGTTAGAGAACACCCAGAAAAATAAAAATTAAGAAAATACTATTCATGCCACATGCAGAAAACTATGAAATAAACAAAAAATGACAATGACAATAAAATTAGTGAAGATTTTTTAAACCCCAGAACTTGTTCTTCAAAAACTTTAATAAAAGATAGTCATATAAGACTTAGTAAACAAAAAAGAAAATGAAAATAAATAAAATGCAGAATGAGAAAAGGAATAGTAATGCAGGCATAATATTATAAACAAGTATGTACTGACTAATTTGAAAACTTAGATGAGATGAAAAATTTCAAAGAGAAATAAGATGCTGAAATTAAAATTTGAGAATCTGAAGAAAACACTAAGAATTTAAAAAATTGAAATGGTAGCAAAAAACCTCCATTTTGCCCCCAACTGTCAACCCTTGTCAACCTCTCTCAGACCTGAATAGCTCTACAGTGAATTCCACTAACACATCAGGGAAGATTAGCACCTATGTGATACAAATGGTCCCAAGGGTGCAACAAAAGCTGCCTAGATCATTTTATGCATCCAGTGAAATCTTGATTCCAAAAACGTAAGGACAGTACAAGGAAAGAAAATTACAGATCATTTATTTTATATATAAATGCTACCTTCAAAAAATACAAGCAGAATCCGACTACTTGTCACCTCCTCCTTAAATTCCAAGCCACCATTGTCTTTTGTCTAAACCTTTTGCAACAGATCTCCCTGTTTCTGCTCTTGGCCCAGTGCTGTCTCTTCTTCATAGAGGCAAGAGTGTTTTTGTTTGTTTGTTTTGTTTTGTTTAAGTAAGATATCGTTCTCTCACTCCTTTCACATACCTGCCTAAAGATCTCTGGTAAAAGAGGTCTTCATTTTCTTCCATACCCCATCACCCTTTATCCTCTACTATACATTATTTTGTTTTACTTATTATCATCTTATATATTCCATTTATGCTTTGTTGTCTGTCTCCTCACTCAAGAACTAAATTTCAGCCTGTAATCCCAGCACTTTGGGAGGCCGAGACGGGCGGATCACGAGGTCAGGAGATCGAGACCATCCTGGCTAATACGGTGAAACCCCGTCTCTACTAAAAAATACAAAAAACTAGCCGGGCGAGGTGGCAGGCGCCTGTAGTCCCAGCTACTCGGAGGCTGAGGCAGGAGAATGGCATAAACCCGGGAGGGGGAGCTTGCAGTGAGCTGAGATCCGGCCACTGCACTCCAGCCCAGGCGACAGAGAGAGACTCCGTCTCAAAAAAAAAAAAAAAAGAAAAGAACTAAATTTCATGAGAGTAGAGGTTTTATTTTGTCACTGCTGTCTTCTCTGCACTTAAAAGAGTGGTTGGCATATAGTATTATAGATTAATAGAAACTTAAATATTTGCTGAGGAATGTCATTTATATAAGTACAACAATACGGAAAACAGTCTTGTATTTTGTTTAGAAACATATGGATATTCCTAATCTTGTGCCTAGGCATGATAACTACCAAATGCAGGAGAATGGTGACCTCTGGGGAGAGGAAGGGGATGGAGGAGAATGTGATCTGTACGTAGTCATGTCTTGTTTCTTATTTTGAGTGATAGGTTTATAGGTATCTGTTATAGTATTTTCTTACCTTTTTAAACGATGTAAACAGTCAATATGACAATGGTCAAGTATATAGACTCAAGAACCTGACCAATGAGGTTTGAATTCTGTCTCTGCCACTCAGAAGCTGCATAACCTGAGAAATTGTACTTAACCTCTCTGGGTTTCAATGTCTTTCTCTGTAACATGATCATAATAATGTGCATCCTATGAAGATGAGCATAGTGAATATATGCAAAGTGGTTGGCACGTAGTCATGTGATGTAAGACTCTTCCTTATTTCATGCTATTGAAATCAAGTTCAAAAGAGGATTCTACTCTGAACAACAAAATAACAGTCCCCCTTAGCGTGACCCATTCTGTAATGAGTTTGGAATAGAGGAAAGAGACACGTCTATGTTTAGATTTTGGTCATGATACTTACTAGTACTCAACACTATGGAATCAAGATACCAAATGCATGGATCCGACTCTTAAGGAACTTGTCCTAGTAGTGGAGACAGTAAGATACCTAGCTAAATTATAATGCAATGTGAAAAATTCAGCACTAGAAATAGCATAGAGAAAGGAGTGTTTAAAATATGACAGAGCCTAGGGACAGTAGTGCAAAACCTGTATTGTGCCAAATTTAGAGTAAACAATAAATCTTAGCTCCCTTTACTCTCTGTTCAGTGGTCTGTGGACATTAAATGTGAAAAAGAGACAATGGGAAGCAATTAGTGATTGTGATGTATTTAAGAATGAATTTTTAATTAGAAAGAATATTAATGTAAGCTACCATAAGGAGGGATTAATATTTATTTTTCAACATTTAAAACACAGAAGGGAAAATTCTGATACCAAATGAAAGCTATTACTGTGTACATATACTATTAAGTGTCATAAATTGAAATTAGTCCTAGGAACTAACAATGTACAAAAAGCATGTCCTGCCAACTCTGTGGTTATATTTAGCTCCTCAGTATAAACCAAGGAATTATTTTTCCACTGTTTTCAATTCAATGTTTCTTACAAATAATTCTCTAAAAATACACATTTCAAAGTATCCTGACTTCTAAATATGCCACTGGACTCAAATGACCTTTCATTGAAATTTTAAGTCTCCTACTGATACTAATTTAGTCTAAAAAAACAAAGCTGTAGTGTTGGGAAATAGAGAAGGCATTGAACCTTCCTGAGAGTTTATCAGCTAAGACATTCATGGTATTTGTAAAATTTCTATCTTTCCAAGCCTAAAATAGGATACACCCAAGCAAAATTGCAAATCAAGTGAAGTCTGTCTTCACAGCTCCTCTTTCTAGTAATTAAAGTCTCATATGCTGAAGAATTCTGCTTGTTGTACCAGCAAACTGAGCAGCGTTGGAGAATGAGATGGGATACTCTAGGGCTGAGGTTGTGTCTAAAAGAAGTGACAGAGTTCTGTACTTAAAGATACTTTGCATCTACATCCTTTTGAAAAGCTGACTATAGACTCAAGTAACTCTTGGGGAATAAGCTGACCATAGACTCAAGTAACTCTTGGGGAATAACTCTTGGGGAATAAAATTGATACTCTTGGGGTACCGATAATAAATTTCTGGAGAAGAAGCCAAACACAGTGGTTAGGAGTGTGGGCTCTAGAGAGAGATTGCCTCACTTAGAATCTTAGTGTTACAAGTTGTTTGCTGTGGACCTTGGGGGAGCTCATTTAAACTCTCTGAGCCTTGTTTCTTCATTTGTAAACTTCAATGATAATAATACTTGTCTTTTAGGGTTGTTATCAGAATTCAGTGAGTTAGTATTTGCAAAGAGTAAGAGTGCCTGAAACAAAGTATGTTATGTAGGTCATTTAAAAATAAATAAGTAAGTAAATCAACCATCCAACTAGCCTAATTCTACTTCTGATAATGACAGATGAAGTTATTACTGAATATAGCTAAAGTAAGCCAGAGGACATTTTTGAAACATTCTTCTTGGAAGCACTGAATGAAGATTTAATCAGATAATGATGAACTAGTAAGCTGATATCTAGGTAGTGGAAGAAATTCAGAACTATGAGCCTGGGATTTGATGCCAATTTTTCAGAGTCCAGAGCTCAGTAGATGTGGAGACTGTTACCACTCCTTCCTTATTCTGGGATTCCTCTTTGTGTAAGAATATAACCAAAATAAACAGGCCCTCGCATGGAAGAATGCCTGGTTTTAGGTCATCTAGGTGTTCTCCCAAATCCTGAGGCTTAAAAAAGATAAAGGGTATTATTGATAGTGAGTGACTTCAGACACGTGACAGAAAGAATAAAAACTGTCTGAAGGAAGATAGAATCATGCAAGTCTTCAAAATTTTATTTTAGACACATTTTCAAATAGAATGACTAGTACATCATTAAAGACAATAAGCCACGTAATGTCACAAGTCATATAAGTGAAAGAGACAGCAGAAAGAAAACCAAGAGGACTCCAAATGCTAGAATTGTCAGATAAAGACTGAAAAACCATGATCTCTACAGTGCTCGTTTTGTGTTTATTTCAAATATAAACGACCATGTTTGAAGATTTCAGCGGAAAACTAGAAACTATAAGAAGTTATATCAAAGATTTAAGAAAGAATTAAATAAAAATTATAGAATTTAAGCATGCAATAATAAAAATTAAGAACTTGAAAGAATTAGAAAGCAGATTAGATATAACAAATAATAAAATTAGTGAACTAGAAAATAGAACAGAAAAATATCAAAATTAAGCATGGGGAACAAAATCATGGAAAATAGAGGAAGTGATGACAACACACATAAAGGAGAGAGACTGTCTAACGTATAATCATGAACTGCATAACAACAGTTGGTTAAGGATGGACCAATACAATGGTGGTCTCATAAGGTTATAATGTGTATTTTCACTATACCTTTTCTATGTTTAGATATGCTTATATACACAAATATCATTGTGTTAAAATTGCCTACAGTATTCAGTAAAGTAACACGCTTTGCAGTTTTATAGCTTAGAAGCAATAAGCTATACCATATAGCCTAGCTGGGTAGTAGGTTTACATAAACTAGGTTTGTGTAAGTACACTCTATAATATTTGTAGAGTAATGAAATAGCCTAATGGGGAATTTCTCAGAATGTGTTCTAGTTGTTAAGCCATATATGACTACTTAGTTAAATTCCCAGAAGAAAAGAAAGAAAAAAAAAAGATAATTGGATAGAAGCAACTTTGAAGAGATAATGGCACAGAATATTCAAAATTGGTGGTGAAAAACAGAGATTTATAGATTTAGCAAGTCTAAAGCACCATAAGCAGCATAATTTTTTTAGACCCACATGTAGAAATACAACAATGAAGGTGCATATAGTGGCAAAGACAAAGAGAAAAATCTTACAGCAGCCAGAGAAGAAATACTGCCTTCAATGAAAACAATTATATGGATTGTTTCTAATACTTTTCACAACTATAAGAAAAACCAGAAGACAATAAAATAATATTCTTTCAATGAATAGAAAGAACAAAACTTCTGAGTAAGAATTCCATACCCAGCAATAACAACTCAAGAATGAAAGCAAAGTATAGGGTCAGAACTCGGGTGAGGCAAGCAAGACACTCAGCATGCAAAGCTGAAGAAGGAAATCACTGTCAGAAGCCAGTCCTGCAAGTGCACAAGCCTGTGAGTGCGTGCCTTTTTATATTTTACACACTAGGCAACTTGCTTGCCTTACCCTAGTGCTTTCACTGGCAAACTAAAGACATTTTCTATTTTTTGGTCTTAACTTTTATTTTAGGTTCAGGGGTACATGTGCAGATTTGTTATATGGGTAAACTCATGTCATGGGGGTTTTTTGTGCAGATTATTTTGTCACCCAGGTACTAAGCCTAGTACCCAACTGTTATTTTTTCTGCTCCTCTCCCTCCTTTCACCCTTTACCCTTAAGTAGACCCCAGTGTCTGTTTCCTTCTTTGTGTTCATAAGTTCTCATCATTTAGCTCTGACTTACACGTGAGAATATACAGTATTTGGTTTTCTGTTCCTGGAGTAGTTGCTAAGGATAATGGCCTCCAGCTCCAACTGTGTTCCCACAAAAGACATGATCTTGCTCTTTTTTATGGCTGCATAGTATTCCATGGTGTGTAAGTACCACAGTTTCTTTATCCTATGAAACTTCAGGTTCAACCTCACAGGGATAGTTTATAGAAGTAAGGTTCAAGTTAAAATTATCCAAATTTTTGAAATTGGACTAAGGTGATACCATATTCCTAGTGTCTTTAGCTGCCTACAGAAGCAAATCTCCATTCTGGGGGAAGATATTATTTTTCTAGATGCCACATTATTTTTTACAGTTTTTTTGTATACAATGTTCTGCACACAAGCAAAAATAGCCAAACACACAAAGAGACAAGAAAATAGAAATAAAAACAAGACAAACAACATAAAATAGAAACATAACCACAGGAGAAGAAGTTAATAGCATTATCCAACATAAGCTTCAGAATAACTATCCTTAACATACTCAAGGAGATAAAAGACAAGACTGAGAATTTTGTTAGAGAAGTGAAAAATTACAACAGAAAGTAAAAAAAAATAATAATAATAACTAAAATTAAGGACAGATTAGATGGGTTTAACTTCAGACAAGATGAATCTGAAGAAAAGAGTAGTAAACTGGATGATCAGTCAGGAGCAAATATTTAGAATGAAGCACAAATAAGTGCATGGATGGAAATTACAAAAGAGAAGGTAAGAAAAACAGGGAACATAGTAAGAATATCTAATATACATGTAATTGGAGTCCTAGAAGAAATAAAGACAGAAAATAGAACAAGAGCAATATCTGGAGAGAAATTAGCTGTGAATGTTTCCACATCTTACAAAAGACATCAAGCCAAATATTTACAAAGTTTAATGACTCTGAAGTCAAATAAATTAAAATAAATTCATATTTTGCCACATTGAGGTGAAACCCCATAGAACCAAAGAAGAAAAATGTTAAAATGGTCATAGGGCAAAAAAATATAGTCAACTCAAAAGCCTTACAGCTGGGTACTCAAGAGAAACAATGAAAACCAAAGGACTATGAAATAGTATCATCAAAGAGATTAAAAAAGAAAAAGAAAAAAAAAGACTAACAATCTAAAATTCTCTACCAGAAGAAAATACCTTTCAGCAATGTAGGTAAAATCAAATCACCTTAAGACAAATGAAGGATGAGTCATCTGTCACCAACAGATCCACACTCATAGAAATGCAAAAATGTTCTTCAGGCCAGAGTAAAATAACCACAGATGCTCTAAAGTGTAGAAAGAAATAAGAACAATGTAAAGGAAAATGTCTAGGTATATCTAAATGAACATTGAGAGTATAAAATAGTAATAATGACCTTTTTTTTTTTTTTTTTTTTTCCTGAGACGAAGTCTCACTCTGTCTCCCAGGCTGGAGTGCAGTGGCATGATCTTGGCTCACTGCAACCTCTCCTCCTGAGTTCAAGTGATTCTCCTGCCTTAGCCTCCCAAGTAGCTGGGATTACAGGCAAGTGCCAACACACCTGGCTAATTTTTGTATTTTTTGTAGAGATGGGATTTCACCATATTGGCCAGGCTGGTCTCGAACTCTTGACCTCAGGTGATCCACCCACCTCAGCCTCCCAAAGCGCTGGGATTATAGAAGTGAGCCACTGTGCCTGGCCATAATAATGAAATCTTATGATGATTAAAAATTATATAGAATTAAAATACATAATAATCAACATGAAAGTTTGGAGGAAAATAAATGGAATTAAATTTTTCTAAAGACCTTATATTTTCCAGGAAAAGGAAAAAAGTATCAAGTTTTATAAGTCAAGGAAGCATGTTATAATAATTAGGGTCACCATTAAGAGGAACAAAAATATGTATAACTACCAAACTAATAAAGTTGCTGAAATGGCATATCAAAAAATTTGATGTAACAAGATAGGCAAATAGAAAACAAAATAGAAGATTAAATCCTGTATCCAATTAGGAGAAAGGAACCACACCGTATTTCGAACCGGGTAGGTTTACTATAAAGAATATTTAACTATTGAATAGAGAATACCTACTGAAGGGTAAAGGGAACCGTAAAGAAAGTCGGAAGAGTAGATGAAGGGAATATCTTTTACCTCTAGGACTAGAGGCTGGTCATTCAAAATACAAAAATATCTGGACACTCTCCCTTTTCCCTAGTGCTTAAATCCAGTCTCATTGGAAAGGTTGTGGGCATGGCCCACAGGATGGCAGACCAGTTTGGTAAGGTGCCCCAGTGACAGGTCTTACTGGGAAGCCTCCCCTTAAGTCCTAGATAAAGCTATTCATGGAGAGATGTTACATGTTTTTGTCCTCTTCATCCTCCTTTGTCTTTCCAGTGGCCTTTACTGATAAAGCATAGCACTCTGTCTGCCAGTGGTCAGAGAAAAAATGTTCTAATGTCACAAGCATGGCAGTGAAGGGTGGCTTTAGGGCAGAGAGGCTGCTATGCTTTGGATACTTGTCCCCCCAAATCTCATGTTAAAATTTGATCACCAGTGTAGTAGTGTTGAGAGACAGGGCCTGTGGGTGGTGTTTGGGCCATGGGAGCAGATCCCTCATAAATAGATTAGTGACTTCCCTGGGAGTGGGGGATGGGTTCACACTCCATTAGTTGCTGTAAGAGCTGCTTGTTAAGAAGAGCCTGGCACCTCCCATACTCCTCTTGCTTTCTCTCCCACTGTGTGATCTCTGCACATACAGGCTCCCTTTTGCCTTCCACCACGAGTAGAAATAGCCTGAGGCCCTCACCAGATGCCCAATATTGAACCTTCCAGCCAGCAGAATCATATGCAAAATAAATCTCTTTTCTTTATAAGCTACCTAGCCTTAGGTATTCCTCTATAGCAACACTAAATACACTAAAACTGAGGTGATATAACTGGTGTAAACTAATGAATCAGTAACTGCATTAAGTATAAACAAAGTGATGCCCTTAAAAGATGAAGATTTTCATGAAATCACAACTAGATGCTACTTACAAAAAAGTACATCTAAGAAATAAAGACATAGAAGATATGAAAACAAATGTATATAAAATGATAAACTGAATAAGAATCTCATAAATGGTGGCCTCACCTCACTAATATCAAACAAAGTAGATACTCAGACATAGTATTACTAGAAATAAAAATAGGCATTTCATTTTGATAAGTTCAATTCCCAAAGAATGTATAACAAATAAAAAAATTGTGTATATCTAGTAACTTAGCTTCAAAATATATGGATGCAAAAATTGATAAAGTTACAAAGTGAAATGGACAAATCCATAATTATATGGTAACATACATTTTCCAGTAACTTATTAAATTAGCAGCTAAAAATCAGTAAGGATATAGAAGATTTGTGGGTTTGTTGCAATGATAGACACATAGGTCTCTGGAACCATAAAGAGAACTCACACACCTACATGTATATGAACACTTGATTTATCACAGACACAGCATTGGAGTTTAATGAGGGAAATGTTTTTTTCAGTAAATGTTGTTGGAACAAAGAAAAACACTAATGTAAAGAAAAACACTAATGTAAAGAAAATGAATAATACAGTGTACTAATATTAAAATTGTGAACTTATGTACATCAAAATACATTAATAAGAGACTAAAAGACAAGATACGGAGGGTAGAAGTTATTTGAATAACATTTATATTACATATACTGACAGAGAGATTAGATCCAGAGCATTATAAAAAAGACAACTAAATAATAAGAGGTCCAAAATCTTAAACACATAAGAAGAAAATCTTCCTTCACATAGGAGGAAAAGCAAATGGCTGATAAAAGTGCTCAACCTTATTAGTAATTGGGGAATATGTGATTTACACTAACGTGAGTTACTAAATACCCACTTGAGTAGCTAAAATTAATAGTCGGACAATAGCTGAAAGTGGTGCAAAAGCAACTGTTATTCATTGCTAATTAGAGTGTAAACTGGCACAACCACTTTGGAAAATAGGCATGATCTAGAAGGAATGAAGATACATAAGTCGTATGACCCAGTTGAATACCCAGTCATTTTGTTTCCCTAAGTATCTACTCTATAGAAATGCAGACTTAATTGTATCAAAAGATATACATAAGAATTTCCAAAGCAGCATTCTGTGTAGTAGCCAAATGTCTATCAATAATAGGGTGGATTTAAAAGAGAAACTCGGCCAGGCGCGGTGGCTCAAGCCTGTAATCCCAGCACTTTGGGAGGCCGAGACGGGCGGATCACGAGGTCAGGAGATCGAGACCATCCTGGCTAACACGGTGAAACCCCGTCTCTACTAAAAAATACAAAAAACTAGCCGGGCGAGGTGGCGGGCGCCTGTAGTCCCAGCTACTCGGGAGGCTGAGGCAGGAGAATGGCGTAAATCCGGGAGGCGGAGCTTGCAGTGATCTGAGATCCGGCCACTGCACTCCAGCCCGGACGACAGAGCCAGACTCCGTCTCAAAAAAAAAAAAAAAAAAAAAAAAGAGAAACTCTGACATATTTATTTAACTGAATATTACACAGCAATGGAAAGTAATTAACTACAACTCATATTTACAACGTAGATAGTTGAAAAAAATAGAATGAGTAGAAGAAACAAGCTAGAATAGATTAACATGAAGTTCAAAACCAGGCTAAATGAAACAAGAATGCTTCAGATGCATACTTTTGTAGTGTGTGTGTGTGTGTGTGTGTGTGTATATATATATATGAACAGCAACAAAGTGAAAACTGTGCAGGTTAAGAATGTGGGAATGCCTTAAGGAGGAAAAGGTTGTGATTCAGTGGAGAATCTGGGGATTTCTGGGGTGATGGCAGTATTCCATTTCTATATCTAGGTAAGAGTTACATGAATGCTTTTTAATAATTCACTTAGCTGAACATATATGTTTTTGCACTTTTCAAAAGGTATGTAATATTTCATAACAGCTTCAAATCCAAAAATTAAACAATTCTAACATAGCGAAGTAATTCTAACGAAGGTGACACATTGTGCTGGGTATTTCCTGTTTGTTTTCTCTTTTAATGTTGATAAAAATACTGCAGTTCTCATAATCATATATTACAGCATTATCATCTCCATTTTAGGGGTATGAACTATTTTTTAGTCATTGTTATCTTCCAAAACCTGGCACCATGCCTGGTATTCAATAGGAACCATATATGTTTGATAGTAAACAGGGGATCAGAGATATTAAATGGTTTTCTTCACAAGGCAACATGTTATACAAGGAGTGGAACCTGCAAACTGGTTTTCTTAGTCCAAGCTCCATCAGGCATGCCACACCTGCCTTTCCACGTTTCTGCTGTGGCAAACAGGAACTTCCCCTGATTCTGATCGTGAACTGCACACACAGCTAAATAGAAAACCTATTTCCAACCATGGACTGCAAATAGCTTGCAAGACTAAAAGGCAACTTGAAGGCTAAAAAACAAAAAAGCCTTGACTACAGAGCCTGCCCATGATAGCGCAAACTGGGAATGGCGCACCTTTTACTGCTGTGTTAAGCTGACATCAGATAGGGAACTAGCATCCCTTCCTTCAGGCAGCGAGCACTGTCCTTTCGCCCTCACTACAGTATTCACAGGTGTTATTCTGGAAGCAACAGAAATAATATTAAAATTGTATTTTTCAAGTATTTGAAGTTCCCCCCTTTTTTCCCATTGCTTACAGTATGTTTAGCTAGTTCATCAGAAAATAGTCAAGAAATATTGATGTAATTATTTCAATACAATTAAACAGTCTTTAGGCCTAGTTCCCTGAACATGTTTACCATTGTGATAGTAATAAAAATGTGTTTCTTACTGGTTCCTAACATACAGAAATTATACAAAAGTCTAGCGGAACAGAAAGGTTTTACCCTGTGCACTGACCGTGACAAACTCAGCAGATTCTCAGGTAGGGGTGCAAGCTCTAGGGACTCTCATGAGAAGGGGTTTTGTTTTTCAAACTACAGGTCATAATCTGTTAGTAGGTCCCAACCATTTAGAAAAAAATAAAACAGATCAGAAAACACTGGAGTGCATTGCCCCTAGTAAGAGTGAATACTGTTTCATGAAATATTTGTTTCACATTACATATTTATGTGTGCATGCATACATATGTATGTGTGTGTGTGTATATATATATATATAAATTTGCATGTACCAAGTTTTGTTATAAAATGTTTTTCTTAATGTGGGACCTGGTAAAAATGAGTCTGCAAATGCCTGATTTGGTGCTGTTTTCTTCTATATTCTATAAGATTTATGTGAAAGGCCTACACAAGTGTTCACTTTTGTGATAATTAAGATTGAACAAAGAGAAATTTTGGGGTAGTTAACTGGTTTATCATCACATGTGACCTAATTAATCTGAATCTTGATAGTGACCCAGAAACAAATGGCAGCCAGCTGACCAGCAGGTGCTAGCAAATTCTGTTACATCATTAAGCTAAAGCAAGAAACAACTGTTAATATTCTGCACCGTTTTTTAAATCTGGTCCAAAGGCAACAAAGTGAAGCACGACTGAGTCCCTGATCAGTGCCAATGCACACTGAAGACTAATCCTCTAACTCATCCTAGCTGCCACCAAAGACTTAGAACCAATCAGGTTATAGACCTTCAGTCACAAATGTCAACTGAGTTGCCTCATGACAAAGCATGAGGTTGTCAACTGAGTTGCCTCATGACAAAACATGCTTCATGTTTGAGTATTTCTCCTTGTTTACTGCAACTCCTTCTGTTTCAGTGTTTTCTGTTTACCTTTGTTTCTAATAGGACAGGAGTTAGTTTCATTTCATATATGAAAGAGATTATAAAGCTACCTCAATTCAGAATATTTCTCTTTTTGGCATAATGGCCTTATTTAGATACTGAATTATTTGGGGTACATGAAAAAAACTTTTATCATTAGAACAAACAGGCTCTGGAGTATTCAGAGGTAAGTCTACCCTGACAGATTATATGCAAATAAAAGTTTGATTAATTGATTATTTTACTACAAGTGCAAAAGCATTGATGCACATTTTGAATGAAGATTTGTGAAATGACTTGGTAGAGATAGAAGTAAAGACATTTTCTTTGTGAAGACAAATAGTCTAGGTCTCTTTCTAATTGCACAGTGAGTCATGCAAGAGCATGCAATAGCCTGGTTGAATCCTGGACACGGCAAACATAGATTGGAAAGTAGTAAGAGCTGAATTTTGTGACTGATTCTAAAATAATCAAATACACTTCATCGGTATGACTTATTTTCCTCAGAGTTTCCACAGGATCATTGGTGATAATAAAACATTTTAACCCCTGAGAATGGTTTGCTCCCTTTCTGAACTATGGGGGTGAACACAACTACTAAGAAGACAGTAAACATTTGAAAGACAGATTAAGTACTTTTTTCAAGATACAAACACTACTGCTAATTCCTCACCATCTTTCTCTTACTCTCGGGAAGAGAGTACAATCCTGTTTTAACACTGCTGACAGTTTAGCACAGCCTCACCGCTAGTTACCCTTTCCATTAGAGGACTTACTGATGTGCTAGGTGCTGGGCAAAGTTTTCCATACATGTTTCCCTTTTGTCTTTACAACAAACCTGTGTACTAGAGACTGTTATCCTTAAATAAAACAAGGCTTGTGAAACTCCAAAACCTGTTTTCTAACTTAGGACTTTCTATCCCACTCAAAATCCTTAACGCTGCCATACACTGCAGTTTGACAGCATTTTACTTCTAACTACTAAGATGCTCTGTGCTACCAAAAAACAAGAAACTTCAAGTTAACTTAAAGGCAAGATATTTACATCCCCAAATAATGAAATTGTCACATATAATTATGTTTTTGTTGGAAGTCCATCTTATACAGAGAGCTATTATTTATAGGCTGTACAAAATACATGCAATGTATATATTTTAATTTAAAACAAGGGTTTTTAGGTAGAAATGGAGTCTCACTGATGTTGCCCAGGCTGATGTTGAACTTCTGGCTTCAAGTGATCTTTCTGTCTCCATCTCCCAACAAGCTGGGATTACAGGCGTGAGCCATTATGCCTGGGTAATATTTTATATTATTGCTCAAAATTGTTGTTAAATACCTCTATTCTTATACTGCTATTCTCGTGTTGTCATACTAGTGCCACTCTTCTAAGAAAATACTATTAGGTGATTTATCCAGGCTGAGGTTTGGTTTACTCTTCAAGAAAATTTTAGGAAAGACTAGTGACAGCCAACTCTCAAACAGTGCCATAACCAATATTGAAATTACAATCTTAAAGTTTACCTTTTAAAGAACAAATGCTTCTTTCTAAAAAGACAGGAGGCAAGTGTCATGGGCCACCACTACTAAGGACCAACTGTAAACCATTACTGTGTGTCTCACTCGATGAAGAGTAGATGATAAACACTTTCATCTTTGAGATTATGTGTACTCAAGCAGTGGGCTTATTATGTAAAACAAAGTTGACAGCATGTGTTGGTAGAAATTTGAAATCAAGAAGAAAATTAGTTGCCTTTATCCCTAGAATTTCCAAACACTTATGATGGTAGGCGTATTCCGTATTTTTTATATCAGAGAATTCCTATCTTTTCTAGTTAAAAGAGTATGAATCAGGAAACAACAGGTGCTGGAGAGGATGTGGAGAAATAGGAACACTTTTACACTGTTCGTGGGATTGTAAACTAGTTCAACCATTGTGAAAAACAGTGTGGCGATTCCTCAAGGATCTAGAACTAGAAATACCATTTGACCCAGCCATCTCATTACTAGGGATATACCCAAAGGATTATAAGTCATGCTGCTATAAAGACACATGCACACGTATGTTTATTGTGGCACTATTCACAATAGCAAAGACTTGGAATCAACCCAAATGTCCATCAGTGACAGACTGGATTAAGAAAATGTGGCACATATACACCATGGAATACTATGCAGCCATAAAAAATGATGAGTTTGTGTCCTTTGTAGGGACATGGATGCAGCTGGAAACCATCATTCTCAGCAAACTGTCGCAAGAACAGAAAACCAACCACCACATGTTCTCACTCATAGGTGGGAACTGAACAATGAGATCACGTGGACACAGGAAGGAGATCATCACACACCGGGTCCTATTGTAGAGCGGGGGGGGGATAGCATTAGGAGATATACCTAATGTAAATGACGAGTTAATGGGTGCAGCACACCAACATGGCACATGTATACATATGTAACAAACCTGTACGTCGTGCACATGTACCCTAGAACTTAAAGTATAACTTAAAAAAAAAAAAAAAAGAATATGAGAAAATTGCCTCAGAATCTTTAGTGCTAAATTTCCAAAGAAAAAGTCAGAAAACAGAAGCAGAAAGAGTATTACCTGTTTTATTGGGCTAAATGACTTATTCTCCTGAGATGTATTTTTGAGGCACTGGCCACCCAAAGGAGTGCTTAAAGTAAAACCAAAATTAATAGATGACCCAACCCCCAATTGACCGGAGTCTTCAATTTAACCAAAACGGCCTAACAGTGCCCTATTTTCAGAGAAAGTGGTAGATGGCAAGCACATGATGCCAACCTAAGTATTTTGTGAAGATAATTCCTAAATGTCAAGTGTTTACTTGAGGTCAGTACACACTGTTTAATCTTCTATTGCACACTTCTAGAAATTGAAAGTTGGTATGAAGAATGATAGCTCTGGGTCCATACAAATCCTTTATTTGGAAAAAAAATGGGATTTAATCATCTTTACTGTAATGAAGTGCACGATAGCATCCAAAGTCATTTTTAATATAAAAGTTTGACAAAAAGCGTTTTTTAAATTAAACAAAATTTACTCATAAAAATAATCAACCAAAGCCTACTTCATTCCTTTAACTGAGAGGTTCTCTCATTGAGCCCTTTTTTTCGGAGGGGCCAAGGGGGTTCTGGAGCTTCACATGAAGAAAGTTAATAGTTTCTACATTTGAGAATAAGTTCTTTATCTTCTAGAGCCATAACAGGCACTCTATGCCATTATTCACTATGTTTTCTGTGAGATCCGAAATAATTCAATAGATGACATTTAATTTCATTATGAAGTCACTATTAATTATTTGCTATGGTCAATCTCAAGCTGATAAATCAAAATAATACTGGAGCCAAAGGATATGGAACACTTTTGCTCTTTAAAAAAAAAAAAATCTTCAATTGTGAAGCAAGTATAAAATCCAAATCTGACTTATAATTGCATCTATTCTGTGATGGAAGATACACTAAACGACATTGTGGATTTGGATTATTCCTGCTTTATAACTAACCCCGATATAGTGCCCAGAGTGCAAAAATCAAAGGGTACTGAATCTCCTTGTGCAATATTGTAGGGTTGTAGCAGCCTTTTGACAAGGGTACTAGGTGGTACTCAAGGCCCAGAATGAGAAAATTCAGGTTCTCTTGGAACTGATACTGGCACTCTGGGATGTGTGAAAAAGTGGGACTGATGTTTTCCAATATCTTTTGAAAATATTTAACTGTGGTGAGGATAGACTTCAATAGACTTGATAAAGAAATGGAATTAGAGAGGGACCTTTAAAGATGGATAGAATTGCAGAAAAAGGAGCTCTGGCAGGGCCAGACGAAAAAGGATATTTCTTGATTTTGTTTTCAGACCAATGTTTTCAAATATTTTAATTGCTTGCATACCCTAACAGTTAAAAATAATTGAGTGCATTCCCCAAGATATGATTTTTAATTTATTTGTAAATTGTATACATATATTATCATTCTAACAAAGTATGTACACATACAAAATAGAATTTTAAAATAAATATAAACAAAAGTTCTTACATTTTCTTGCTAAACCTCAGTGGATAGTCTTGAGCAACCCCTGGAGTACACCTTCCATGTCCCCCTTCTCTCTGTCTCTCTCTCTCTCTCACCCCCACACACACATGCACACATGCACTTGCACACACACATATGCACGTGCGTGTGCACGCACACGCAAACATACACACACACACATGGAATGCACCACTGGTCTAGACTCGACTGGTACAAGTTGGCCTGGCCTTACTTTTAAAAACATGAGTCCCCTGACTGGCAACAATCTTAATGCATTTAACTTCTAGAAACAAGTTAAAGGAATATTTGAAAAAATTACTATGTTTATTCAGGAATAACATTTCTAGAGAGATTGTGTCCAATGGTGAACAAGAATTTTCCCAAGGTATCTAAACTATTTGTTGCATTGTGAAGTATTATGCTTAAAACAGAATTAAACCCAGTTTGAGAGGAGTCAACAAAACAGACTTAAGGATTTGCAAGAATTTAATACGTTTCATATAAAGTTTAAACTTTTATTGGATAAAGTGGGTCTTATGTGTAAAATTCCTTGATTATTTACTTTAAAAATCATTTTTGATTAACTCCATAGAGCAACTGAGTTTAAAATATATGTATTTTGGTATATATTAGATTGTGTAACATTGCCACAACATAGTCACTTGAGTATTTCATAAAATGTAAACAAAAAAGGCACATTTACATGTACCAATAAAAATAACATTTATATTAATTAAATGTTTAACTCAAATAATCAGTCATAGATGCTTTTAAATTAGGGGTATACCAGCCTGGGCAACATGGGCAAGAGATGTTGCTCAACTCTACAAAATAAACATTAGCTGGGCATGGTGGCACATGCCTATGGACCCAGCTACTCAGGAGGCTGAGGTGGGAGGATCACTTGAGCCCAGGAGGTCCAGGCTGCAGTGAGCAGTGTTTGTGCCACTGCGCTCCAGCTTGGGCAACAGAGTGAGGCTCTGTCTCAAAAAAGAAAAAATTGGGGGTGTTTTATTTTAAAATCAAGAAATATCTTTTATTCTGGCCCTGCCAGGGCTTCTCCTTCTGCTCTCCTACCCATCTTTAAAAGTCCCTCTCTAATTCCATTTATTTATCAAGTATTTTAAGTCTATCCTCACCACAGTCAGACCTAGTCATTTACCCGTAGTTTATATACTGCACATTGCGGCACTTTCCGCCATCAGTCTGGTAATAATAACAGCTACTTTGTCCAAGATCATAGTTTGTAAATGGTAGCTAAGAAGAGCTCCACTCTATCTGACATCAAAGTCAATATCCCTCTTCCATATTGCATTTTGTAAGTTATAACAACTAGACAGGGATCTGCAAAAGGTTGGGATAATATCAATAGTGTCACGACATCTAGCATAGCACTGTGTACAAAATGGGTAATCACAAATATTAGTTAATTTGAAATGATAAATGCAAAACAGTTACTTTGTGGGTTTCTTTCTACACCACATATCATCAAGCAAAAACAGTTACTTTGAATATACATATTCAAATTATATATATTAATATAAATTTAATAGGTCATTTTATTGTCCCTTAAAATTCATTATGTTCTTTAAACATATTTTTGTGTTTTTTAAGGAAAGGAATATGGGAAGCAAACCAGTAGACTATAATAATGTGTTATTCTGAAGTAAAATATTATAAAGCAAGATAATATAATACTATTTAAGTTGGAAAATTCCACTGAAAAGAAAATAATTTTTTTACAGTTTCACTCTGTTGCCCAGTCTGGAGTGCAGTGGCGTGATCTCGGCTCACTGCAACCTCTGCCTCCCGGGTTCCATAGATTCTCCTTCCTCAGCCTCTCAAGTAGCTGAGACGACAGGTGCGCAGCACCATGCCAGGTTAATTTTTGTATTTTTTAGTAGAGATGAGGCTTTACCATGTTGGCCAGTCTGGTCCTTAACTCCTGGCCTCATGCGATCGTCCCATCTTGGCTTCCCAAAGTGCTGGGCTACAGGCATGAGCCACCATGCTGGGCTGAAAATAAATTCATTACCTGAGAGAAAATGCTCATTTTGCAATCTATATTATATTTTAAATTTTTGTTATCCTTTGACTTTTCCATATTCACTGTAGATGGTTAATGATACACATTAAAATATAGAATAATTCTACAGAGGAAATTCACTGGTGCACAGTAGTATTTACATACCCTTCTCAAGAATTCTAGGATGTCAAATAGGCCCCCAGAAATCCTATTTGACTGAAGCATCCCAAAAGAAATTGTGAAAATCCATCTGTCCAGATTTTGGGGATTGCTGGTGGAAGAGATTGTAAGATATTAGAAGAGGCCTCGGAAGACAGGAAATTCCTCCTGAGACAGGAGAAAGTCACATTGTGGAAGATGAGTTTGGAATTCAGAGGCCAGCTTGGGTAGAAAATGACCCTTTTAAGAATAGAACCAGAGGGAGTTTCTGGAATGCACTCCAGGGTAGCTATTGAGAACTTGTTCTAAATTTCCTGTAGAGAGACTTCTAAAGCTAAAGCTACTCTTTGGAGGCTGAAAAAGTTGTATCCATCATTTAAAGTCAATTCAAGGTTTTCTAAGAAAGAGAAAAAAACAATTTTTCCTTATTAAGTGTAGTGTGTGTTGTACACTTTGACCTCTCTACAGTAAGGTTAGTGAACTATAGCCCACATGGGAATTCCATCCAGCTATCTGTTTTTATAAGGCCCATCAACTAAGAACAGTTTTTACATTTCTAAATGGTTTTCTCAAATTAAAAAATAACATTTACAATATGTGAAATGTATATGAAACTCAAAAATAAGTGTCCATAAATATAGTTTTGTTGAAGCACAGCTACACTCATTTGTTTATGTATTTTCCGTGGTTGCTTTTCTGTGACAATGGCAGAGTTGAGTAGTTACAACAGAGACTGTATAGCCCACAAAGCCTAAAATATTTACTGTCTGTATCAACTTACAGAAAAAGTTTGCCAACCTCTGATCTACAATCATGAGGGAGAAGAGGGGAGATACATAACGTGATGAATATGAATGCATGGAGAATTCTCCAGTGAGTTAATATCTTAAGAGTCTTGAGAAAGTTTGAAAGGAAATGTAAGAGAAAGGCTCATAAATAATAATTTTAATGAGAAATAATTTGGAGAAATAGCAAGGAATTCATAAAAATGATTTCAATGAAGCTAAAATCTAGAAGATTCTCAGGCTTGTGAAAATTATTTGTAGCAAGAAAAAAGTTTTATTTGTGAGTTAAGGAAACAAGAATGGCATAAAAGCTACGGAATAGGGTAAATGGCATAATGCTACCAAAAAGAAGAAATTAAGTTGAATTACTTAACTCTCTTCAACTCAGCTGACTTAAGTATGTTCTATCTTTTCTGTGGAGATATCATTATGTAGAAAGAGCAAAATAAATAATAGTACGAAGAAATGAGAGACCAAGAGAATAAAATAGTAAAGAAATACCCATCTGCTCTAGTTTATCTCAAGGCCTGAATGATCAATATCTCAAGATGACAAAAAGATTGGCATCTCAGTCTATCAAAAGGCCATTGACTGTTACTAAGTGGCTATTGATAATCTTTGAGAATTTGGAGAGAACCGAAGAGGGGCTTAAAATTTAGAGTTAGAAAAGTCAAACCTCCAATTTTTTTTTTTTTTTAAAAAGAATGCTGCAAACTATGGAATTGATAACTTGATATGACTCCCAGTAAGACTCCAGGGTGAATTATTGAGTCTTTAAGCACTAAGAATGGAAACTTGTGATGAGGAGGAAACTGAGGAGGTTTATTTTTTTTAATCAAGCCAGAAAAAGCTCGTATTTTTAGATATAATTATAGTATATATCTTGATGTTAGGAAGTCCTTTGACAGGTTCTCTTCCTTTGTAGAAGATATAGAAGGAATAATGTTGCAGATTAAGAAGTATCATCAAGTGCAATTATGTTGATTTGTAATTAAGAGTACTTTATTAATGATATTCCCCAAAGTGCTGATTAATGAATTAATGTCATGTTATGGAAAATTCTCCAGATGTAAGTTACTCTCTCTCTCGCTCTCTCTCTTCTTCTCACCAAATGATTTGGTTCAGGATATTGTTGGCATGATGCCCAAATTTGCAGAAACTCGGTAGTAGCAAGGAGTAGCTAACACCTCATGGTAAAATCAAGATCCAAAATGATCATCAGAAATTGAAACAAAACTATACAATTAGATCTTAAACAAAACAAAGCAAAACAAGAACAACAAAACAAAAGCCAAACAAAGCACAACTGTGGTTCTCATGCCAGTTGCATATTAAAATTATCTGGGGAGACTTTTATTTGACCTGGTGTGCAACCTGAGCATCAGTATTTTAAAAACACATTCCAAACGATTTCAAGTTCAGTGAGTGTGGAGAATCACCTATAATACACTGACTATGGAAGTAGAGGAAAGGGTGGTAAGTGGAATAACTATAGCCCAATGCATGTATAGAAATGTTTAAAGGATTCTGTGGGATTGTAAGATCAATGAACCAATGATCCTGTGAGATGTGGCAACTGAAAAAGATAAAATTATCCTCAGTTGTAGATACCAAATAGAAAATTAGGAAATAGTAGGTCGGGCGTGGTGGCTCATGCCTGTAATATCCCAGCACTTTGGGAGGCCAAGGCGGGTGGATCACTAGAGCTCAGGAATTTGAGACAAGTCTGGGCAACATAGCAAAATCCATCTCTACAAAAAGTACAAAAATTAATCGGGCATGGTGGTGTGCGCCTACAGTCTCAGCTACTTAGGAGGCTGAAGCAGGAGGATTGCTTGAGCCCAGGAGGCAGAGGTTGCAGTGACTGCCACTGCACTCCACCCTGGGCAACAAAGTGAGACTCTGTCTCAAAAAAAAAAAAAAAAAAAAGCAAATTAGGAAATAGTAAAAGCTTACTTTCATTTGTAAGTAATTACTCTTATAAGGCAATTACTCTTGTATCATGCACAGTAAAAAGGATTTTTAGTGCATCATATTGTTTAATCTTCACACTAACTCTGTGAGATAGATATTATAATCCCCAATTTGTGGTGGAGAAAACTGAGACTTAGAGAGGTTAAGTAACTTCCCTAAGACTTCCAGCTAGTATCCAGTTTGGCTAAGTTTACTGAATTACTACATGAGTAATGAAGTGAAAATGGCCTGAAGAGACCAATTGGAGTTTGAATTTATTAGAAAGAAAAAAATATATAAGTGATATTTTAATGAAGAGTTGGTGTTTAAGTGAATATAGATAATGAAGAAAATACAATGTTCAAATACTTTCTCAAGATTTTCTAGCCTAGGATATTGAAATATTTGTAGACCTATGGAAAAAATGTGTCAATAAAAAGGAGGGCTTATTTTCTAGAGAAAAATAATTTCGGTTTTTAATAATACAGGAAATATTATACAGCACTTACCTTCTGCCAAGTATTTTATATTGATCTGATTTAAGCCTCATACAACCCTATGAAATAGGGACTATTCATATTATTTCCCAGAAGTTGCCTAAGAGATTACAGCATAAGTGGTGTAATTAGGATTTGAGCCCGGGTCTATGTGAGTGAGAGCTGGCATTCTGAATTGCTCCACAGCCACTCATGTTGAGTTTAAGGTGACTGTGTAATATCCAAGCAGAAATATGCCAGAGCAGTTGGAAATAGGTCTAGAGCACAGGCAAAATGATTAATTATAAGCTTAAGTACTTAATAGTTGATAAATATATCTATTAAGTAATTTTAAATGGAACATTAGCACAAACAGTTTTGTGTGTCATAAACATCTTATCACTAGTTGCTAAAAATTATTGTATGGGACAGACATGCTCTATTTTATACAATCCCTGGTTCCTTCTTTATAATAAATATCTCTTGCTCATCAGTGATGACAATACTGAGTTACTCTTTTTATATCTTAGACCAAATACTCATTTTAGGAGGAAACTAAAAAAAAAAAAAAAAAAAAAAAAAAAAAACTAAACTTACTTTGACTCTTGTGTTCTAAATAAGTTCATTTGTATTTAAACCATTTAAAAATGGTTTCTATTTTTATTATTTTGAAAGCTTTATTGAGGTATAATTGACATCCAATAAGCAGCACACAGTTAAAGGTCACATATTGATGAGTTTTGACATACATACGCACAAGTGAAATCATCACCACAATTAAAGAGCAAATATTTCCATCACTCTAATCTATTTGGGAGCCTCTTTCTCCATCCTCATCCCCAGGTGACCACCGATGTGCTTTGTGTCTCTACAGATTAGTTTGCAGTTCCTAGAATTATTTATAAATAGCCTCATATCTTTTACTGTTTATTCTTTTTTTGCCTGACTTCTTTCACTCAGAATGACTTTGAAATTCATCCATGTTTGGGTGGGCATGATGGCTCATGCCTGTAATCCCAGCACTTTGGGAGGCTGAGGCGAGCAGATCCTTTGAGCCCAGGAGTTCCAGACCAGCCTGGGCAACATGGTGAAACTCCATCTCCACTAAAAAATACAAAACTTAGCCAGGCATGGTGGTGCATGCCTTTAGTCTCAGCTACTTGGGAGGCTAAGGCAGGCGACTCGCTTGAACACAGGAGGCAGAGGTTGCAGTGAGTCGAGATTGTGCCACTGCACTCCAGCTTGGGTGACAGAGCAAGACCCTGTCAAAAAAAATAAAAAAGAAAAGAAAAGAAAAAAAGAAATGCATCCATGTGTACATGCTTCAGTCTTCTGTATTGCTTTGAAGTAATCACAATTTGTTTATCCATTCATCTGTTGGTAGACATGTAGTTTGTTAACGTTTGGGATTATGGCAAATAGATGTTATGAATATTCATGTTCTCTGTCTTTGAATGGACATATGCTTTCATTTCTCTTAGGTAAATACCTAGGAATGGAATGGCTGCAGACGTATGTTTAACTTTTTAAGAAATTACCAAACTGTTTCTAGCAGCCATGTATAGGAGATCCAGTTGCCCCATATCTTTATCAACACTTAGTATGATTGGCCTTAAATTTTAATGATTCTAAGAAACATTTAGTGGTATCTCATTGTAGCTTTGTCTTTCTCTGATAATAATGATTTTGAGCACCTTTTCATGTGTTTATTTGTCATGCTATAGCTTCTTTGGTGATATGCCTGGTCAAATATTTTGCATGTTTTGAAATCAGGATTTCTGTCTTCTTATTGAGTTGTGTGAACTGATTACATATTCTGAATACAAGTCTTTTGTCAAATATATGTTTTGCAAATATTTTCTCTTGTTTTAAAACATGGTTTAACTGTTAAAAGTAGTCATTTACACAATCAATAAACATTTTCCTCTAAACCAATTCTAGATTGTGACATATCTTAAATGTTAATAACCACATCCATTATAGCAAAAGCCCTGATACTTGTTAGGAATTGATGCAAAGTTTTTATTGCTTTCTTTATTAAATACAAAGAGACTTTACTTCAGTTTCTCTTCTTAGGTCACATAGAAAAGTTTACATTTTCCAAAAAGATGTTAGTCTAGCAAAACACAATTTATTTAAACAATTTTTTCTAGAATGGAATATGTTTACTACTTCATTTACCAGTATAAGTAGTAATGATAGACTAATATCATTGCATAAAATATCCATTGCTAAAAAATCTCAGTACTATTTCATTACATTTATTTTCATTAAAATTCCTATTTATTCAGCTTCATTTTATCATAATTTTTTCCAGTCCCTGATCCTTTGGGTTCATAATTTCTCTCTTCTCTTTAACATCTTTTTTTTTTTTTAAATCAAAACTCTTACTTGGCAGTAAGCAGAATACCTTTTAAAGCAATAGGTAAGTCATCATCAGTACAACATCTATATTTAAAGCAAACTGCAGCATTTGCTGAATTCTAGCACTTTTTTCTGCATCCTTCTGTCAAAACTGATAACCAGCTTTACATTATAAAGTTGTATTTTTAGTTGTCTGAAAATCCTGGACAGTGCACTTATCAATTTGTATCAGAAAATGTTATTATCTTTAAATGCCAGATGATGGATAATATAATACTATCTTAAAAGTCAAAGGTGAGAATAAAACTAGTAGATATTCCAAAGGAAGTACCTCTGTGACATAAATAATCTTTCTTATTTTCTCTAATATGCTGCAAATGTATTTCTAACTCTAAAAAAAAAAAAAAAAAAAAAAATCCTTTCACAGAATCACAATTACATTTGATTTAGAGTGCCACTAAAAATTAACCAAGACCTTCTAGCAGTTGTTTAGAAGAGAGGAGATCACAGGAACAACTCTAGCTGTTGGTTGTTTCCCATCAATTGGAAATAAATCTCCTCGAGATTAGTCTTATGTAGCATTTACTTCCTTTTGTATCTAAATTGAGTTCAGTGTTGATAAATGATATATAACAGGAAGCATTTTGTGTCTGTTCCAGTGTGAAGCTGTCTACACTGAAACATAAATCAGAACTGCCCTTTTCTCTCTATTAACATATCAGCCTTTTTTTTTTTAACTGAGAAAATAATTTATTTAATTATAAAGCAGAGATTTTACTTTTAAAAACCATTTAAGAATAACCATTAACGCTGGACACAGTAGCTCAGGCCTGCCAGCACTTGGGGAGGATGAGGCGGGTGGATTGCCTGAGCTCAGGAGTTCTAGAACAGCCTGGGCAACACGGTGAAACTGTCTCTACTAAAAATACAAAAAAATCAGCTGGGCATGGGTGCGTGCGCCCGTAATCCCAGCTACTTGGGAGAATCACTTGAACTCAGGAGGCGGAGTTTGCAGTGAACTGTGATCGCGCCACTGCCCTCCAGCCTGGGTGACAGAGCAAGACTCTATCTCAAAAAACAAAACCAAACCAAACCAACAAACAAACAAAAAGAATAACCATAATAGCCACTAACGAGATCTTGAATTTGTCCATTGGAGATTTAAATTTTAGTGAATTTTTTAAAAATCAAAAAATTGACTCAGAAGCAATGCTTTTCTCTAAACTTTTAGGCTAGATCACTTCTTTGGTTCAGGACTTAAACCATTAAATTCTCCCTACTCCAGACTGGATCCAAGACAACTTGAGTAATAGAGAAGCAAGATTCTCAACTGATGTGTAGTCTACTTCTTCTCTTTCAAAGCTCACTAATTCAGGATTTTTGTGCGTTTTATTGTTTTATTTTACTGCATGTGGTTTTTTTTTGGCAAGGATTGAAGTAGGAGACACAGTGAAATGGTAGCGAAAAATGTAAATTTCATTTTATCAAAGAAGCCCACTGTACTATACATCAAACTAGTGCAATGGCTCTTCAAATAAATTGCTTGGCAATGGAAACAAATAGGCCAGATGCGGTGGCTCACACCTGTAATCCCAACACTTTGGAAAGCTCAGGCGGGTCGATCACTTGAGTTTAGGAGTTTGAGACCAGCCTGGGCAACATGGTGAAACCCCTGTCTCTACAAACCAAACAGCTTAGCTTCAAACCGGGTTTTAAAACCTTTTTTCCTTTCCTCCCCAGTCTCAAGATACAGTTCTAAAATAAACTACACATATGTTTTATACCCTCAAAATATTTTCTTTCCTCCCTTCTCCCCAATCTCAAGATATAACTTTGAGACAAAATACATATGTGCTTCCTTTCACCTTAAAATACAGCCTCAAAATGTACTGTAAACCTCCACTCCCTTTCTCTTCCTATACTATACTCCCATGCCTTCTGCATATTTATTTACTTAAATGCTTCTTAAGTGCATGACACACTCACATATCTGGTCATGTATTTCCTTAAAAGCTTCAGGGGCCAAATCCTGATATGGACCAGACACCTTTGGAAATCTCTCTCCAGTGAAGGCGGAAACTCACTCCCAGCTAGAGACTGACCAAAAGATTGAGTAATTTATAACCTATTTGGGCCCAAAATGGCATTGGCCCCTTCAACAAATAAAACAATAATTAAAAATAAGCCATTGGAGCAGATTGTATCACCTGGCAATTCCTAGCCCCCTTCTCCCACATTCCAAATCCCTCTCTCTTAAAAAAAAAAAAAAAAAAAAAAAAAAATTCCTGTGCTCCCTCCATCAAGGGAAAGTGGACATTTTTGGAAAGAATCCCACCTGCTCTTATCCTTGCTAACATGGATAATAAAGTCTTGCTGTCTTTGTATCACACCTCATCAATATTTTGACTTCTTTTTACAAACAACAAACTGTGGACCCCTTTTGCCGGATACAATTTTTGGTGGCCAAGACGGAGAGCACTGTGCGTTCCCAGGAGGCCCTGGGCCTGCCAGACCGATCCCCTGTCAGACAGGGCATGGAGCCTCTTATGAGTGCCAGCTGCTCGTGGCTAGCTGACCCTGTGGCCAGAACATTAGGGGAGCTCCCAGCAGCTGCCTAGGTATCTTTGTTTCAGGGAACCTCCCTTTCTTTTCCTGCCGTGGCATCTGCTGCTTTCAATGCTTCGCTGATAAAAAGAAAGTGACATTTTGAAGAAATTGACAAACTTTGGAACTGAGTGAGTTGGTGTGCACCCAACGTTCTTCTGCCTCTTTTGGAGTGTTGCTGGGGCTCTGCACTGTTTAGACTTAGCTGCTGGCATCACCATTTGGGCATTTTTATGCATTTGTATTTGTGACACACTCAGGGGTTTGCTCACATCGACTCAATCATCTAGAAGGACCAGTTAAAATTAAGACATGAAATTTGGAACTCTACCCAGCCCCTTATAGGGATTTGTTTGGAAGCAAGCCATTTGTATACATTTGTGTTTGTTTGTATTTGTGGCACCCTCAGGGCTTTGCTCACATCCAACTCTGGCACCTGAGGGGCCATTTTGTGATATTTGTGTGTGTATGGGCCCTGATCTCTCTCTCTTTCCCCTTCTTCCAACTTCATCCTCCTGATTATCTTGGAAGCTACCCACAGCCTTACTCCTCTGGGCCCAAAGCACCCTTAACTCCCTCTGTCTGGAAATGGCACACCTTGACTGGTGACTTGTGGAGGTGGGAGAAATTTGTCCCACACCAAGTAGGTCTGGGGTGCTAACGCTCTCCCTGATGGGAGATAAATGAGGTTTGGGGAGTAATGACCTCACACCTACAGTAGCTGAAAGGCTCACAAGCCCTCCTGTAAAACTTGACCTCTTTCCTCTCCATTCCTTTCTTTTCTCTTTCCCTTGTTCTGTTCAATCTAGGGGTCAAGCCTTGAAAGGGAAAAACAGTTTCCAGCATCCTGGCCTCTAATTTTGTTGTTCTCTTTGAAACTCCAAGTGGTTACATATTATGGCCCATTTCTCTGCACATTTTAAACTGATAGACAAATTACAACAAAAAACAAATTCAAAGCTCAAATAGTTAACCTATACAGTTAAAAGAGTCTTCTAAAACTCTCTATCTTCCTTTCTTTTTCCTGCCTGCTTCAAATCTACTGTTACTAAACTACTAGCACTGCGAGAAGACTCATTATTTATGGCCTAACTACAATATAAACTTTAAAACTCCTTTGAAGTATATATTTTTAAAGGGTTTTGTTAAACCAAACTGCCATAAAGACTACTTTACCCCAAGTTTTGGTTCACAGACTTGCTTAGATTACCTAGCAGGGCAAAGCAAGTTTAGCCATGTGAACAGGTTCCAATTTTGTCAAAAAAAATAACAAGAGTCAGCTATCTTTTATATGTCAGTTGAGTTGGTGGTGCTGTCTCATGACTAGAGCTCCAAGGTAAAAGCTATTGAATCTTTGTGTATGTATGTGCACATGTTTAGCTATGGATACATAATTATACAAATAATAGTTACGTTCTGTCTTGTGTCTAACATACTACCAAATTGACATGTAGGTAAATGAATACTCATAAATTAATCCCAGCTGGGTGAAGTGGCTCGTGCCAGTAATCTCAGCACTTTGGGAGGCTGAGGCAGGTAGATTGCTTGAACCCAGGAGTCTGAGACCAGTCTGGGCAACGGGGTGAAACACTGTCTCTTAAAAAAATATAAAAACTAGCTGAGTATAGTGATGATGCCTGTAGCCCCAGCTGCTCTGGAGGTTGAGGTGAGAGGATCACCTGAGCCTGGGGAGGTGAGGCTGCAGTGAGTCATGATCACACCATTGTACTGCAGCCTGGGTAACAGAGTGAGATCCTATCTCGAAAAAATAAAATTAAGCCCAAATGCTTTTCAAGTTCACATGCATCTTTGATAAATAAGCCGGTCTTTAAAATTATTAATAACATTTTAAATGTTTAAAAATCTATTAATGTACATTTTTGTTTGAGTTTATTGATTAAATGGTTTCATATTCATCTCTGCCAAATATTATTAGGCATCAAAATTTGGCATAAAAATTATAAAAGCATAAATCTACCCAAAACCAAAATATTTTTGCTTATATTTTTAATAAATAAAACACTTAATATTATTTAGTAACAACAACTAAATCTTCTAAATTATCAACAAAACGTCCATGTGTTTAACTTCTAAATTCTTAATTAAACACCTTATGTTCATAAACTTTAAAACAGTTAAGAAAAAAATAACTTTAAATCATGACCATCCCTACATGTTTTCAAAAGTAATCTAAATAAACAATTAAAACAAAAAAATTGAGTATATATGAGATAAATGCTTATAAGTAAACTTTGTATATAATTAAAAATCTTAAAATCATCATAGATGCTTATTAAATGTCTGTGCTATTTCCAATTAAAAAAATTATTACATGAAAAACATATTCCAAAATTGTAGAATGGTTATAAAACGCTAAAAGTTGGCTGGGCACGTTGGCTCACACCTATAATGCCAGTACTTTGGGAGGCCGAGGTGGGCAGATCGCGAGGTCTGGAGCTCGAGACCAGCCTGATCAACATGGTGAAACCCCGTCTCTACTAAAAATACAAAAATTAGCCAGGCATGGTGGCACATGCCTGTAATCCCAGCTACTCAGGAGGCTGAGGCAGGGGAATCGCTTGAACCTGGGAGGCTAAGTTTGCAGTGAACAGAGATGGTGCCACTGCACTCCAGTCTGGGTGACAGAGTAAGACTCTGTCTCAAAAAAAAAAGCTAAAACTACTAAAAAACAGTTACATACAAAATATACAAAAAATATATTAAAAAAAATAAAATCTGCTTTTAGTAAAAAGTTATAAATGGTATAAAAATACGATTTTTGGGCCAGGCGTGGTGGTTCACACCTGTAATCCCAGCACTTTGGGAGGCTGAGGCGGGTGAATCACCTAAGGTTGGGAGTTCAAGACCAGCCTGACCAACATGGAGAAATCCTGTTTCTACTAAAAATACAAAATTAGCCGGGCGTGGTGGTAGATGCCTGTAATCCCAGCTACTCAGGAGGCTGAGGCAGGAGAATCACTTGAACCTGGGAGCCGAAGATTGCAGTGAGCCAAGATCATGCCATTGCATTCCAGCCTGGGCAGCAAGAGCAAAACTCCGTCTCAAAAAAAAAAAAAAAAAAAAAAAAAAAAGATTTTTGTTAAAAAATATAATTTTGTCTAATTCAAAGAGTTTTAAAAATTACCTTAACAAAACAAAATTAAAAATTTAAACAAATATAAAAAATCTGTAAAGAGTTCATCTTATTTTGAAAGTTCTATAAGCATAAACAAGTTGACTAAAATTTAAAGGAAATTATTTAGTTTCTCCATAGGTTAAACATTAAAATAAAAATATACTAATAAAAATATACTAATCCAAGGACCATGTGTCTAAATAACAGGGTTTTCTCAAAAAATTAATCTACTTTTTAACAAAAAATTATAGTTATAAAAAGTTCATTTAAAATTTACCTTATAGTCACTATAATGAAATAAATAGAAAGTTTTATTAAAAATTGGGTTTAACATTAATAAAATACTAACACAAAAGTAAAATGTACCTTTCTCTTTTAAACAACACTTTCATATAATATTAAAAAAATAAAATATTTTTATTTGCCCTTTAAATAAGCAACAAATAAAGAAGAAAAAAAAGAGACGTGCTGGCCTCATACTGTTTTTATCGGATCCTATTTAAAAAACAGTCTCCCTCTATCAATGAGTAGAGATTTTTGCCTTAAATTTTTTTTATTTATCACTTGAACTAAATAACTTACAATAACCTAAAATTTTATTTATTTTATAATACCAAGTATTAAGCCTTGAATACTTGACAAACTTTTCAAAGTCAAATTTTAAATTAAGCCTTTTTTCTTTTTTCTTTTTTTTTGAGACAGTGTCTCACTCTGTCGCCCAGGCTGGAGTCCAGTGACACAATTATGGCTCACTACAACCTCCATGTACCAGGCTTAAGCGATCCTCCCACCTCAGCCTCCCAGGTAGCTGGGACTACAGATGTGCACAACTACACTAGGCTAATTTTTTTTTTTTTTTATAGAGACGAGGTTTCCCCATGTTGCCCAGGCTGGTCTTAAATTCCTGGGCTCAAGCAATCTTCCCACCTCAGCCTCCCAAAGTGCTGAGATTACAGGGGCAAGCCATCATGCCTGGCCTTACGCCTTCTTCTAATCTAATTAACTCTTTAAATATTAAGCCCCTTAAAGTCCAAGAAAATAAATTTGACATTTAATGTATTAAAATTATACACAAAAAATTGTCAAGGATAAAACAGTGTTTGACTTTCTTCTTTAAGCTATAGTTATATAAATATATTGTCAATATATATTCCAAAACTATATAAAATTCCTATAATTCTGTTTCAATATATATCAATAATAATTATATGAACTTATTATATGCCACAAAAAAAACCAAACTTTAACCATGATTATTTTAAAACTTTTGTCATCCATAATTCTTTTACTTTAATTATTTTCAAAACAATTTTATAATCAACTATAAAACTCTAATAAATATTCTTAAATACAAATATCTAATAACTTTAAAAATTATGCCAGTAAAATAAAAAAATATCACGACTCCCATAAAACCTACTGTGTTCAAACATATCAAACAAAACAGAAATTAATTACATAAACTATACTAATCAAAAAACTTTGTATAACTTTTTATTTTGCAGTGAGCTGAGATCCGGCCATTGCACTCTAGCCTGGGCGACAAAGCGAGACTCTGTCTCAAAAAAAATAAAATAAAATAAAATAAAATAAAACACTGTTAATTCTTTTGTTTCACAAAATCCAAAAAACGTTTTCTTTTTAACTATTGACAACTTTCAATAGTCAGATAAAATACACTCCTACAAGGAAAATTTAAGACATATTTTTCTCTAATCTCTCCAAAATTTACAAACTATTTATAAATATACTTAATTTATAACAATATTTTATTTATATAAATTCAAAAAAATCTATTTTCTTTTATAACACAATTAAAAACACTATTTTACCAAAATTTTAATTTAAAAAACATACTTACAAACTACTTTAAAATACCAAAATTAACCTATAAAGCCAATAAAAGCCCCTTACAAAACTAACCTCATACTTTGTCTATACAGTCTCTATACAAAATTCTTAACCTATAACAAATAAAAAGTGTCACTTTCTAACAGGCACTATAGCGCCAAGTTTTCTTGAGACCTCAAAATAAAAAATTTGCCCAATTAATACAAATATTTAAAGACACAAATAAACCCATGACTGGATCAAAACTTCAAAAGATCTAATCTAAAATTCCCTATAACAAAGTTCCAACAAAGTCAATTTTTTTAAAAGCCTATGTGACAAATAATTATTCTTACTGACTTTATACAAATAATCAAGACAAATATAATAAAACTAAAACTTATTTTGCCTATAAATTTGTCCTATCATAATTTGTCTTTAATAAAAACAAAAATTTAAAAAAAGTTTCGGCCGGGCGCAGTGGCTCACGCCTGTAATCCCAGCACTTTGGGAGGCCGAGGTGGGCAGATCACGAGGTCAGGAGATCGAGACCATCCTGGCTAACACGGTGAAACCCCATCTCTACTAAAAATACAAAAAACTAGCCAGGCGTGGTGGCAGGCGCCTGTAGTCCCAGCTACTCGGGAGGCTGAGGCAGGAGAATGGTGTGAACCTGGGAGGCGGAGCTTGCAGTGAGCCGAGATCCTGCTACTGCACTCCAGCCTGGGCGACAAAGTGAGACTCCGTCTCAAAAAAAAAAAAAAAAAAAAGTTTCAAAAAAACCCAACTATAGTACACCTGTAATTAAATTCTAGTCTTATCCACTGTTTCTGAGTTTTTATTATTTTCTATAATTTTAGCTAAATCCTAAATTCTTTCTAGACTACAAATTTCCAAACTAATACTTTCAATTTTTTTCTTTCATTTTTCTAACTTAAACTCAATAAAATTACTACTACCTCTTTCCTGAGGCCTTACAAACTTAAGCTTATTCCTTAAAACATGGACAAAGAAAAAGTCAAATTGCTACTGCCTTCCACCTCTATAACTAAAAGTACTTTAACATCTAAACAGTTTCCAACATTAATCTTTGCTTTTCTATTTCCATAAAAATGCCTCTTATTAAACTTTTTTCTGCCTTCATCACATAAAAAGGCCTAGCCCATGTTCAATACTACCTTCTAAATAAAACAACTAACCGAACTAATCCACCCTCAAAAACTAAACAAGACTTAAAGCCACCTTCATAAATATCCATATCCCTATTTATAGCCTATTAAATATGTATATTAGCCAACCTGTCATCACATCCAATTACAATTAACAATAAAAACCGTACATAATTAAAAATTCAAAAATGCCTCAAATAGCCCTACAAAATATACACCAAAAAATTACATCTACGTGCGACACTACATTGTCACTAAATCAATAGGGGACATTCTAATACAGGTCAGGACCATCTTAGTGACAAAAACTACTTATAACATTGGCCTGGCCAATAGGGGTAGACATATCCCTGTGTTATAAAACTTACTACTATTATACCCTCTATGTAAAACTATAAGACAGACTTTCCCCAAAACTTTCTAAACCTCAAACTGTATCAGTCCAATCAATATTGTCTATAGGCCCAAATACTCATAAATATTTCCAAATCCAAATAAATCAATTCCATTTTAATACCCCCAAACTATGCCCCTTCTCAACAACAACAAATAGCCAAAACAATTATAGCACCCATTTTCCATACAAATAAAATAAAATTTGACAATAAAAATTACAACCAAACAGCTTAACTTCAAATTGCATTTTAAAACTTTTTTCCTTTCCAACTTTCTCCCCAGTCTCAAAATATAACTTGAAAATAAACCACAAATGTGTTTTACAACCTCAAAATGTTCTTTCCTCCCTTCTCCCAATCTCAAAATATAACTTTAGACAAACTATATATCTGCTTCCTTTCACCTTAAAATACAGCCTCAAAATGTACTGTAAAGCGCCACTCCCCTTCTTTCCCATACTATACTCCCATGCCTTATGCATATTTATTTACTTACATCCTTGTTAAGTACATGCCATAGTCACATATCTAGTCATATATTTCCATCAAAATGTCAAAGGCCAAATCATAACACAAACCAGACACCTCCAAAATTCTCTCCCCAGTCAAAGCCAAAACTCACTCCCAGCTAAAAACTGACTACAGGCCAGATGCAAAGGCTCACACCTGTAATCCCAGCACTTTGTGAGGCCGTGGTGGGAGGACTGCCTGAGCCAGGAATTTGAGACCAGTCTGGGCAACATGGTGAAGCCCCGACTCTACCAAAAAAAATACAAAAAGTTAGCTGTGCTGGGTGGTGCATGCCTATGGTCCCAGCCACCAGGGAGGCTGAGGTAGGAGAGGATCACCCGAGCCTGGGAGGTCGAGGCTGCATTGAGCCAAGATCACACCACTGCACTCCAGCCTGGGAGACAGAGTGAGACCCCATGTCCAAGAAAAAAAAAATTGACCACAAAATTGACTGCAATTAATATGTAACCCAATTAAGCCCAAAATGATACCAGGGCCTTCACCAAATCAAACAACAATTAACAATAAAGCTATTAAAACAAACCATGCCTCCTCACACCCTCTTCCTCTCCTACATTCCAAACCCCTCTCTTCCTAAAAAGCTCTATATTCCCTCCACAAAAGGAAGAGCGGAAATTTTAAAAAATTTCACCCATTCTTTCCCTTGCTAATACGAGTAGTAAAGTCTTGCTCTCTTTCTGCCACTTCTCATTATTATTTTGACTCCTTTCTATAAACAAATTGCCGAACTCTTTTGCCAGTTACACGTCCAGTTGTTACACTTCCATAGTGCAGATGGAAAATGAGTGGTTACTCTTTGATGTCAGCCCTCCAAATTGGGGTATGAGGGGCACAGGAACCCTGAGGTCCAGACTAGCTAAGTGGTGAGACTAGCTGATGATCCATTGTCCTCTGATGAAGCCCACATTCTGGAAATGGAAGTCCTTGAAAACCTCTTCAATCCACTGCAGGCATTTGCCTTCTCTGACAGCATCTATATCTCCTCACCAAGGATCTGAAGACACAAGTTGCAGAGTCTGGTAGACTGAATACAACTTGGGCAAAACAAGAAGCATCTTCCATTCAAGTCCCTGCTGTTTGTCAGTCATGGGGTCTACCAGGCTGGAAATCACCCACACTGCCTCCCATTCAGTGCCTGGATCCATGATGTATTTAAGCACCAACCTCATGGCATGTGTTCCTGCAAGGTGGCACTGACCCCACAGTGATCAGCCCCTCTCTTGCACTCTCTCTTTGCTATTTCATGGCACTCATGTTGAGGCTTTGTTTTCACTTCACACTGAGCACCTTGGTTCATTCAGGTTCCCTGGGACTCTGACCATGCACCATCATAATATCTACTGAGAATCTCCACCAAACTTTCACACAGAAACCAAATGACATCCTGATGAGAAAAGAATGGACTACAGATGGCCTGAAACAATCTGTTCTTGAAGTCTTTTGAGGATTGCCAAGGTAAACGGTGTCCTTACTGAAAGTTCTCCGGCTGCAAATCAACTCCATATTCTTTAGATCCATCAGAAACAGGAAAACATTGAAATCAAGGGAATAACCCCCTACAACATATCTCGCTGCCAACACTTCCCTTACCACCCTATTTTCTCCAGGATGTTATCTGACACATGTAGAGTGCTTGTGGGTTTTTTGCTTTTAGATGGAATTTCGCTTTTGTTGCCCAGGCTGGAGTGCAATGGTGCAATCTGGCTCACTACAACCTCTGCCTCCCAGGTTTAAGTGATTCTCCTGCCTCAGCCTCCTGAGTAGCTGGGATTACAGGTGGGCGCCACCATGCCCGGCTAATTTTTTATATTTTTAAGTAGAGATGGGGTTTCACCATGTTGGCCAAGCTGATCTCGAACTCCTGACCTCAGGTGATCCACCCGCCTTGGCCTCCCAAAGTACTAGGATTACAGGCATGACCCACCACGCCTGGCCTGTTTCTGGCTTTGTCTTTGCCTATGACAAGTTCTTTCTGGTTTAGCTGATAGTATTTCCCCCAAATTCAGAATACATAAGAAATCACTGGGAATTTACATCTGATTACCATATATTCATCCTCTCATATTACAAGGCTCAAAGTTACAAGGAGAAATAGTATGTGATTGTGATGTTGGTGTTTCATTAATATTTTCTTAAAGTTGTTTTCTGAGGAAGTAGCCAGAATAATAATTCTCTCAAATTCAAAAAACTGTTGGCACAATTTGAAGTCAGTCATCATTTCTAACCAACGTATACTCTTTTTGCTGCCAAGATAGCTTGACAATTTTAATATCTGCATGATGGCCTATATGATAATCCCAGCAGCATTCTGGGGATAAGATCTTAGAGGGTACGTTGAGGAAAAAATACTTGTTTAGGTGGCTTTCATCATGCCACTCTGCTTCAATGTCATTTGTCCTGGAGGATTCCCTTAAAGCACTCCTGGGTGATGTTGAGAACTTGAATGGGTGTTCCACCAAAAATGGCTGCGTGATAATAAAAATCCCCCTGGCCGAATGGAATGTATGCCACCGACTCCTTCCGTCTCTCATAAGTATTCTCCTCAGGATGTTTCCCCTGCCACCAGGCCTGTAGCTGAGCCACCGACTGGCCCAGGGTCTCCACCCCAAAATTGTCTTCGAACACCTGGTCCACATCCATGCAGAAAAGGAAGTCAACTTCCTGTTGGATGTGGGCCAACATGTACTCCCTGATGGTCTTCATGCCCATCATGTTGATGACTTGCTACCTCTTCTCAGGCTTGATCTCAAACACTCTGAAGAAACACAGAAGACCCAGCTCTATCAACAGCATCCTGGAGATATTATCGGCCATGATGTAAAATATGACTTTGTGGCTGACCATAAAGTACCCATCAGCAGATGTTATGAACTCCTTCAAGTAATACTCTACATATCTTCCGACAGCAAAAACCGTCAAACCCACAGTAATTTTCTGTTTGGCATAAGAATTTTCTGGGATGGTTCTGTTCTAAGTGCCTTCCCACATAACCGGCGCATTCCAACTGGTCACGGTCAGCACCTCTGGGCGATTGTATGGATTAAACCAGTCCCATAGCTGAAGCTCTTTTTTTGTCATCTTCTTTTCTTTGTTCTTTCTCTTTTTCTTCGTCTATGTCTTCTTCTTCCCCTGCTTGAGGATTGTGGGTCCCATTGTTGGAGCAGCTTGGAAACCACCGGCCCTTCCGACCGCCGCTGTCAACAACTTCTGGGTGTTTTAAGTGCTACATCCACAAGAGAGAGCCTTCTTGGGTGTTGATTTCCAAACCACAACAATCACAGTTGAGACAACCAGCACGGGAGGAATTACATTTCCTTTGACATTCACTATTTTCTCTTTATCATCTGCTTCTTTCAGCCCAGAGTAAAAGGCAAAACAACAAAGTTCTACTGAGCTCCCTTCTGCAGAAGGAAGGATTCAAGGAAGGGAAGATGCCGTGTTCCAACTCTTGACTGGCAGAACCCAGGCGCCGCCAAAGGCCGGCGCGTGGCGAGGGACCATAAGCAAGACTGTGCCTCCCTCCCCACCCAGGTGGCCCCTTAGCCGTGTCCGCCCCAGCCCGGCAAGGCATGCCGCGGAAACGCATCGGCTTTGACATTCAACTCAGAATTTTATTTCAGAAATTACCAACTAGTTGAATAAATATAGCTCTATTATTCCCTTTAACTCATTTACAACAAATGTAGAAATTGAGCACAGGCCACATGTACTTGGCAGAAGGCTGTTTTAAAAATGAACATCAAACTTATTTTCTGCCAAGACTCTCCTCCCCATCATCCATCCACTCAGCATTAGGTTCAGAAAAAACTACCTACAGAACAGTGGTTTTCAAATTATGTTTCATGGTCATGGTATTCTCATTTCTTGAGATTATACAGGTACAACTTTAAATTCTATGCTCAAATGTGTCAAGCAGCTGCATACTACATATTCCTCTTACACGCTGCCATATTAAATGTTCTGTGGGTCAGGTGCTGTGGCTGTAATCCCAGCACTTTGGGAGGCCGAGGCGGGTTGATCACTTGAGGTCAGAAGTTTGAGATCGGCCTGGCCAACATGGTGAAACCCCTTTTCTACTAAAAATACAAAAATTAGCCAGGTGAGGGGGCGCACCTGTAACCCCAGCTACACAGGAGACTGAGACAGGGAAATCACTTGAACCTCGGAGGTGAAGGTTGCAGTGAGCTGAGATTGCACCACTGCACACTCCAGCCTGGGTGACAGAGTAAGACTATGTCTCAAAAAAAAAAAAAAAAAAAAAAAGAAAGAAAAAAGTTCGGAGACATGGTACCATTAAGAAAACTGTTTCCTGGCCGGGCGCGGTGGCTCAAGCCTGTAATCCCAGCACTTTGGGAGGCCGAGACGGGCGGATCACGAGGTCAGGAGATCGAGACCATCCTGGCTAACACGGTGAAACCCCGTCTCTACTAAAAATACAAAAAACTAGCCGGGCGAGGTGGCAGGCGCCTGTAGTCCCAGCTACTCCGGAGGCTGAGGCAGGAGAATGGCCTAAACCCGGGAGGCGGAGCTTGCAGTGAGCTGAGATCCGGCCACTGCACTTCAGCCCGGGCTACAGAGCAAGACTCCGTCTCAAAAAAAAAAAAAGAAAACTGTTTCCTGCACTTTTTCTCTTAACCACAACCCTCCTCAGCAACAACACCCCTCTTCCCCAGCCAACACATAACCCAAGACCCAAAGAGTATTTGCTTCTACTATCAATGGAACTAGTGTTCCTAGGGTTCACAACTTGGGAAATCCTACAGCAGAGCTTCCTTGTAATAATAGGGTGGAAGAATGGAAAGCCATATAAAGCCCTGGAGGGTGTTTTTTTTCCCCTAAGAATTTTGATGTTTTCTTTATTTCACGCCATATCAGAATTGCTTTAGTGAAACTTTAGAGGGTTTTAATTCCATTTGCTTTTATTTCACATTCCTAGTCTCTAGTAGGAGTGACCTTTATCCAGTTACTTACCCTCTTTGTGCCTCTCATACTTAAAATGTGAAAAACACCAATCTCATAGGGCTGTTCTGAGGATTGAGTTAATACAATGCCTGACTCATAAATAAGTGCTCAGCAGGGCATGGTGGCTCACTCCTGTAATCCCAGCACTTTGGAAGGCTGAGGTGGGCAGATCACCTGAGGTCAGGAATTCAAGACTAGCCTGGCCAACATGGTGAAATCCTGCCATCTCTATTAGAAATAAAAAAAATTAGCCAGGTGTGGTGGCAGGCACCTGCAATCCCAGCTACTTGGGAGGCTGAGGCATGAGAATTACTTGAAGATGGGAGGCAGAGGTTGCAGTGAGCGGAGATTGTGCCGCTGAACTCCAGCCTGGGCAACAGAGTGAGACTCCCTCTCAAGGAAGAAAAAAAAAAAAAAATGCTCATAAAGGCCGGCGCAGTGGCTCACGCCTGTAATCCCAGAACTTTGGGAGGCTGAGGTGGGTGGATCACTGAGGTCAGGAGTTCATGACCAGCCTGGACAACATAGCGAATCCCTGTCTCTACCAAACATACAAAAATTAGCCGGGTGTGCTGGCGCATGCCTGAAAACCCAGCTACTCTCGAGGCTGCGGCAGGGAGAATCGCTTGAACCCAGGAAGCAGAGATTGCAGTGAGCCGAGATTGCGCCATTGCAATCCAGCCTGGGCTACAGAGCAAGACTCTGTCTCAAAAAACTAAATAAATTTTAAAAATGCTCATAATTATAACAATTATTATTATATACAAGACCTTCTGTCTTTGAAGGACTCAAAACTTTAGTAGAAGCAATTTCTACATTAGAACAGTGACAGAAAGGTCAGAAAGAAAAGCTTAGGGACAAATGAAGGCCACCAACTACCAAAACATTTGGACTTTATTCTGTAATAGTCAGTCACTGAATGTTTTCAGTAAGTAAGCAGTACTGTAAAAACAATGTTTTGGACAGCTCTGAAGTGGTTGTGTAGAATGACTTGGGAATAGGGACAAATAAAAGATTAAAATAATGTGACGATAGCTAATGTTTATGCTTTTCTGGACCTTCGTTAAGTATGTAAGACATATTAGTTATAAATATTATTATGTTCTAGGAAATGGGCTAGGCTCCTTATATAGGATATTTTATTTAACTCTTTTTTTTTTTTTTTTTGAGACGGAGTTTCGCTCTTGCTGCCCAGGCTGGAGTGCAATGGCACAATCTTGGCTTACTGCAACTTCGGCCTCCCGGGTTCAAGAGATGCTCCTTGCCTTAGCCTCCCAAGTAGCTGGGATTACAGGTGCCTGCCACCATGCCCAACTAATTTTTGTATTTTTAGTAGAGACAGTTTCACCACATTTGGCTGGGCTGGGCGTGGTGGCTCATGCCTGTAATCCCAGCACTTTGTGAAGCCGAGTTGGGTGGATCACCTGAGGTAAGGAGTTATTTAACTCTTAAAACAACCCTGAGGTAATATCCTGATCATCATTTACCCATGAAGAAACTGAAGCTGAGAAAGATGAACATGAATTGCCTATGACACCAAGTAAGTGGCTGTAAACACGATGTATATTTAAGGAATCTGACTTCAAATAGTATAGTTCAGCTGGAAATTCAAAAGTGAAAGAATTTACACACAGTAAAAGACAAACCATGATTTGCTTTCTGAGTGGACACAGGCTAAAAGAAAGTATTATTGATAATACCAAATGACTGAGGCCTTGAGGTCCACACATACAAAAAAAAGACCTGCTTCTTTGTGTGTGTATGTGTGTGTGTTTTACATTAAATATGGTGGAAAGGCCATTCAGAGCAAAAGGCAATTAATTGTGGCTGAAGCACTAAGGACAGTGCTTCATCACTTGATGAAAGATATATTAATCATGGCAGATGGGTAAAATAAAGAATATGGCATTAGTGGGGAGAAAAAATATATTACATATATATTTATTATTATTATTATTTTAAAGACGTTGTCTCACTCTGTTGCCCAGGCTGGAGTGCGGTGGCACGATCTCGGCTCACTGCAACCTCTGCTTCCTGGGTTCAAGCAATTTTTCTGCCTCAGCCTCCTGAGTAGCTGGGACTACAGGCATGCGCCACCATGCCCAGCTAATTTTTGTATTTTTAGTAGAGATGGGGTTTCACCATATTGGCCAGGTTGGTCTCGAACTCCTGACCTCCTGATCTGCCCGCCTCGGCCTCCCAAAATGGTGGGGTTACAGGCATGAGCCACCACACCCGGCCTTTGTATTACATACATTTAAGTAAAAGGACACATGAGAGCAGATCAGAGGTATGTGTGAAATTTAGACACACATTATGAGGCTAAATCAAGTTTCATCTGTTTCATTAACTGCTATTGCCTGACTTTTAAGTACTCAGTAATAGTTGATGAATATAGAAAACAATGGTAAAGGTCAGGTAGATTTGATCAGATTTGAGGTATGTGCTAGTAGAGAGCTATTTCAAGGTTTGTTGTTGTTTTTAACAGGAGTATCAAGTGAGATTGATTTTTCATCTCTTCACCAGGCTCTCTGTTCTTTTAGAAAGGCCTGTCAGCTGGCTCCACCCCTAACACTTTCAGGGATGTTGACCCCTACCTGGCAAAATTTGTGTTTAAAATCCCAAATATTAAGCAGATGAAAAACTTGGATAGTAAATACTTCGATAACTCCACGGATTTGTCTGTCTGACAGAACAATACACAGCTGCAGGTCTATCAAGGCTACAAAAGCTAACTACAGAGATAGTCTTTTAGCTATTTTGAAAACAGTAGGGCCTGACTACAGTCATCTGTCGCATACCCATTAGTCTTACTAAGGTCCTGTTGGCGTCAGAGAGGTGGCTCTACGATGCACGGAAGGAGTGTTGTCTGGCCAGAGAAGTGGGGAGGCTCAGCTGCCTTGGGAGGTGCAAGGAGTAGCGCTAGGAAGTCGCTGCTAGGCCTCTGGCAAGAACACCAACTGACCCGCAATGCGCCTGGCCAAACTGCAGCAGCTTGCTCTACAAATACCGCAAAACAGAAAAACCCCGTATTGGACAAAATAAGAATCCGCGGCAGAAACGGCGTGCGCGGCGATTCAAAGGTTTTTATCTAGCACTGCTCCCCTTCAGACTACATATCCCAGCATTCAGTCCTTCCGGGGGGGCCAATGAGTAAGCTACTAGTTCCCGCAGCCAATCACATTATTAGCCAGTGTATCACCCGACTGAATTCTGGGATTTGTGGTTTTCACGTGGCAACATTACCCCATGGTGGTTAAGGCAATGCAGGCCACGCGTCTGATCCCAAACGAAAGCTCCCTGTTATAATTCTTATGTTGGTTCCGCAAGCTAACTCCTTAATTGTCGTTACTCCTAGGCTTTCTCTTTCTCAAAGCTCGTAATCTTTTTCTCTTAATGTCATTAAATAATCAAATTATTTTCAGATTACGGCCCACTTGCTCCACTCGTCTCCTGTCCTTTAACCGTTGCTTTAAAGTCTCGCGAGAACAGCCCCTTTTTTGTCGTTGTCATGCCTCTAAAAGGCGGGTCACGCGAAAACTGACATAGCCTTCAGCCAACCGAATTGTCTTTTAACTCTCGTCTTCATAGCGTGCGCGGGGAGGCCTCCGTGAACTCTGACCTTAGTTTTCCGTAGCGTCCCGCGTCTGCCGACCCCGCCCCCGGAGCGAAGGAGGCGGGCTTTGGCCTTTTGCCCTAGGGAGCGAGTGCGGAGCGAGTGGGAGCGAGACGGCCCTGAGTGGAAGTGTCTGGCTTCCCGTCCCGCCGCCCATGAGCTCGTTCTCCAGCGAACAGCGCCGTCGTTAGGCTGGCCCTGTAGCCTCGGCTTACCACGGGACAGGCCCACGCCTCGCCGGGGAGGGGGCAGCCCGTCGAGGCGCCTCCCTAGTCAGCGTCGGCGTCGCGCTGCGACCCTGGAAGCGGGAGCCGCCGCGAGCGAGAGGAGGAGCTCCGGTGGCGGCGGCGGCAGCGGGCAGCAGCTCCAGCAGCGCCAGCGGGCGGGATCGAGGCCGTCAACATGGCGAGCGCCTCGTACCACATTTCCAATTTGCTGGAAAAAATGACATCCAGCGACAAGGACTTTAGGTGAGGCCGAGATCCGACCCTCACCCCACCTCGGGGTTCTCGCTGCCGCGGCCCTGGCCGTCACGCAGGCCTTGCCCCACCCCTTCGGCCGTAGCCGGTAGCTTCGCTACCCCGAGGTCTCCAGCGCACTGGTCCGCTGGCCTCCCGATCCCTCCCGAGCCCCTTTCCTCTCCCCTCTTGCAACCCCATCCCCCCATTCTTTATCCTAGGCAGTTGTCCGCCGCAGTCTCTAGGCCCCGTTTGCGTCTCTAAGTGCCCCCACATCCTTCCCTGCCCCACTGGGAGGCGATTCTCGCGTCTCAGGTAGCGCGAAGGGGCGAAACCACCCACCATTGTGGAGAAGGGAGTTGCTCTAGGCCGGGAGACCGGGCGCCGGGCCTACTCTCTTGCCATCCTGCGTCGCTAGGCCGCCCTGCTCGCTGGGGCCCAAGCTGCTGCCCACTCGGGGACCCGGCGGCCTCCTCTCTGCCCGCAGGTGCGCGTGGGCCTTGCTGCATTCGGGTGGAATGGTGAACTTTTGCGCTCTTGGCTGATATATACTTCTTTTTTTGGATTATTTCTTTTCGTGAAGGTGGGAAGAAGGGGGAGGGGAGCCAGGATGGAGGAAACTTCGCTCGTAGGGTTTTCCCGCCAGCATCACTGTCAGTTCCCCTTGTCAGGTAAAACCCGCTTAGGAACTCGGGGTTTCAGTCTCATGTCCTCATACCGAAAATCACTGCCAAAGGGATGGATTGCTGGATCTTGATCATAGCAGACGGATCTTCTTCAAAAGGAAGAGGTGTTTAATACGGAGCTTGTGAATATGAAGCTTTATTACAGCAGTTCTGTTCAGGAGATCTGTACTGTTGGTTCCAAATTGTTGTAATATGCGTAGTCAAGATTTGTTATATTTTTACAGGTTATCTTTGTTTTTTGTTTTTTTTACTTGCACGCTACGGTGATTGTTGCATTCTTTCCCGCCTCCCATCTCTTCACAAATAAGTTCTCAATCTTAAAAAAAAAAAAAAAAAGGTTGCTTATTTCCTTATACCTGTTTTGTTCTCTAATGCTTTAGTGGTTGTAATTTGGGTGCATTTTAAAGGAAAGAACAAATAGTCGTCAACTAAAATTGTGACTAAAGAGCTCGTTTGCTTGTTTCGTATGAACAATATGTGTTAACACCTGAAAATGTGTCCAAACCGTGTGGACTGGGAAGAACGTTTAGGGTTTGTGAAAGGAGAGAGCCGTGAAAAAGTAGTAATTGTGTTTCTGATTAAATTGATGTACTGGCTTATTAAAATAGTCAATGACCACAAAACCATATATTACTTAAAAAAATATTTCTACTTAGGCAGCTTTTAAGTGTTGTATTTAAAGCTTAAAAATCAGTTTGCTAATGGTAAAAATTTTAGTATTGTAACTTTTTTGAGGTGACATAAGTTTGTTTTGTGTATTTTAGATTTGTGTAGTTCTAGCGCCAAAATTAAGAATCTTGGGGGAAATAAAAGTTTTGTGTTGTTTAACGGATTGGAATGCCTTTTGATTTTGGGGGCTTTGCTTGCTTCCAATTCAAGTAATGGATAAGGTGTGTCGTGTGATTTCCTCCCCATTGCTGTCAGTTTGGCTCATCTGTAAAGGTAGTACATTTTATTCTGATTGTGGTCAATTTCAGTCTGAAGATAGCACTTTGTAATAATACAATTTTGTTCAGCTAGTCAGACTTCTGTATGGGTATAAGTTTAGAAAGGCTAAATAAATTATGTGGTGATACCATACATGTGATTATTTTTGAGACGGAGTCTCGCTCTGTTGCCCACGCTGGAGTGCAGTGGCATGATCTCCGCTCACTGCAAGCTCCGCCTCCCGGGTTCACGCCATTCTTCTGCCTCAGCCTCCCGAGTAGCTGGGACTACAGGTGTCCACCACACCGGGCTAATTTTTTGTATTTTTAGCAGAGATGGGACTTCACCGTGTTAGCCAGAATGGTCTTGATCTCCTGACCTTGTGATCCACCCGCCTCGGCCTCCCTAAGTGCTCGGATTACAGGCGTGAGCCACCACGCCCAGCCTAAAGCTTGCTTTCTTAAATTTCCTGTGAAAGAAAGATAACATATACATATCAAGGTTTTTTTTTTTAAAACAAAGTTAAATGAAAGAATAATGCTCTGATACTAAATGACAGTCACTGCTGAATTTGATAAAGATTATGAATTTTGGTTGTACTGAATCAAAACATTGCCTGGAGGGTTAGTGTAATATTGGTATATCCCTAATAGTTGGTGAATGTTAGGTAGGATATGTTTAGGACCAGTATGTGATTTCCAGTAATTTGACATCATTAAGATATTTTTATTAACTGCCTTCTAAAAAACATTTTTATAATGTGCTGTAGCCATCTGGTTAATAGGTCTTTGGAACTAAAGCACTTTATATGTTCAGTTTAAACAGACATTTAATAATTAGAGTTTGGAGTCAAGAATTTTGAAATTTTTCCTGCATATTTTTAGCATAGGCATTTATTTTAATTTGTTCTTTTTTTAAAAATGATGCTTTGTTCTCATTAGAAGTTTATTTATTTTGGCTTAAATACCAAGAATTGTGGCTACATATTTTAAAATACCTAGCACTAGAAGGATCTTGAGGGCAAGGTTAATTAACATTATGAAATGACCAACATTTGCAAAGCACTCTGCCTGTACTAAGGACAAGAGAAGAAAACAGTGCTCCAACATGAAGAGCAAATTTTATTCTCCTCATGGTAGAATCCAAAGAGAATTTGACCTAATCACAAGATCTGGGTTCTAATCATGTGTGATTCTTTGTTATGAACTGTAAGATCTTGTGCAAGCTACTTAATTTGAGATTACATTTTCACTTCTGAGAGGCGTGGACATGACTAATTACAAAAGGATGCTTATAGGTATAAAATTTCAGGTCTATGTAGATAATTATATAGTCCATTAATACAGAGAAGGGACAGGAATGAATGCAGGCTTAAAACTTTGGAAATGTCAGCATTTTAAAAGAATCTTTTTGTAGGACTTAATCGGCTCAATTTATTGAAAAATTGTATAATATTTGTTTTGTGTTTTAGTATTGTGCATTATTTAAAAATGGGATATTAAGACTTAGGAGAAATGGGGAAGCATTAGGATGAGAAATGCCGATGTTAGGAACTCTGATGCCATATGCAGAGTTGTTGTAGTTGTTTTTGTTTTTTTTTTTTTTTGAGACGGAGGCGGAGTGTTTGTCGCCAGACTGGAGTGCAGTGGCGCCATCTCAGCTCACTCCAACCTCCGCCTCCCAGGTTCAAGCGACTCCCCTGCCTCAGCCTCCCAAGTAACTGGGATTTACAGGCACGCACCACCACGCCTGGCTAATTTTTTGTATTTTAGTCGAGATGGGGTTTCACCATGTTGGCCAAGATGGTCTCTATCTTCTGACCTTGTGATCCGCCTGCCTTGGCCTCCCAAAGTGCTGGGATTACAGGCAAGAGCCACCGTGCCCGCCCATGCAGGTTTTTTTTTTTTTAAAACCCTTAAAAAAAAAAAAAAAGACTAGGAGCTCTTTTATAAAAAAAGGAAGAGGCATTTGTGTGTCTTAATTACTAGGATATTGCCTGTTACATACTAGCCTCGGTTTAGTGAAAAGTTATTAATGAATGCTGATTCAAATAAAACCTTCAGAAGAAAAATGAAGAAACATTCCTTGGGACAGTACCTTAGAACAGTGCTTCTCATCACTTCCCCTAAAAAAAAAAACACTTCTGGAGTGTACTGAGACTTTTATACCAGTATATATAGTTATTTTAAGGACCTCTAGGGATGCATGTTCTATAAAGGAATAAAGAGTAAACATTATAATTTAACCAATAGATAGGGGATTCGGTAGATACCAGAGCGAAAGCTTTAATGTGGATGAACCATGTGACACTCCATTTGTGAATATTAATATTAATATTAAATATTCGGTGGATTGAGGTAATTAAGTTTTCTTTTTCTTTTTTTTTTTAGAGATAGGGTCTCGCTCTGTCACCCACACTGTAGTGCAGTGAGTGGCACCATCTCAGCTCACTACAGCCTCAACCTCCTGGGCTCAAGCAATCTTCCCACCTCAGCCCCCAGAGTAGCTGGGACTACAGGTGTGCACCACCACACTCGGCTAATTTTTTTTTTATACAGACAGGCGTCACCATGTTTCCCAGGCTGGTCTCAGTTCCGGCAGTCTGCCCACCTTGGCCTCCCAAAGTGCTGGGATTACAGGCTTGAGCCACTGTGCCCAGCCAGTTCTTCTATTTTCATATGCTTCAACCACCAGTTGATTTAAAATATTCCAAAGACTCAGAACTAAAGAAAATATCATTGTCTTTCTATGTATAATAGTTAATATAAATGCTTACTGTGAGCTTGATTTTTATCCTTACAACTTTAGTAAAAGAGGATAACAATCTCATTTACAGTTGAAGAAACTGAGATTTGGAAAGATGAAGTACTTGTTTAAGGTCAGTTAGATAGTAGGTCTGGGATTTATAGGATCTCTTTACCCCCAAAGCATGAACTCTTAACTACCCAGCTATGTCACTTCTCCAGGGTTTAGACTAGGAGATATTAAGATTCAAGCCTTAAATTTCATTTCCCTCTAAAATTAGGGTTATAAAATATTTCATGCTAGAAGATACTTTTAATAATTCCTGAGAAGAACTACAAAAAGTTTAAGATCTAGTGCTTACTTTCCCTAAATCTACATGCTTGTTGAATAGTTAAAACACTATTATAAAAAGATGAATAACCCGGGGCCGTATGTAATTGTCAGGCATTAAGTGGCAGAGAACATTAAAGAAAGAAGATTCCTGTCCATGGAGAGATCTAAGCCAGGTGTTGAAAATGAAACTCTAGGTAGAAAGAGAAAATGTAAAGCACACGATATAAAATTTCACTGGGGAAGAGGAAATAGATAACTGATTGTAGCTGGATGGATATTGTCCACAGAACTCCTTAAGAATAGGGACCTTGTCTGACTAAACGGAATCCTTCGCTTTGTCTGGCTCTGGGCCATGTGGGTTCTCAGTAGGTGCTTGTTTAAGTAGAATTGGATTTTAGTTCGATTATATAGGATTTTAGGAACCTTCAGGAAACCATTGTAAAGTCAACTAAACTGTTTGTTTAAATACCACCTGATAGAATCTTCCTAAAATAATTCACTACACTATAGAATGCAAGTTTTTCCCTATTTGATAAAGGTTTATATTACCAGATTTATTTATTTAAGTGTTTTGGATATTGGACGATATTTTCTTTTGGAAACTGTTTAAAATGCTTATTAAAAAAATCTCAAACCTTTTAAGGAATCATAGGTTTTCAGAGCTGGAAGGAACCTTACAGATCCTATCATATAGCTAAAAGTACGGTGTGGGCATTTACAATAACATAACAGCAAACAGTGAAATTATCTTAAGTACTTGTGCTTGAAGAAAAGCAGGCTTAATTAGAAGAAATAGATATGCAGAGATTAAGAAGGTGATTTCTGGGCACTTTTAAAAATACTTAGCAGATTGATGGCAGTAACTTTCTTGATTTTACTTAGATGTTTTTATCTTGATATATACTGTACTAACTGGTTATCAGCAGTGGTTAGGGCTCACCAGTGAGAAAGAGGAAGAAGGTACCTCACAGATAAAACTGGGAAGAAAGATTAGTAAAAATTAGATTTCTTTACATGAACAATATCAAGACTATTCCAATTTAGGCCTTGTGCGGTGGCTCATGCCTGTAATTCTAGCACTTTGGGAGGCCAAGGCAGGCAGATCATCTGAGGTCAGGAGTTCATGACCAGCCTGGACAACATGGTGAAACCCCGTCTCTACTAAAAATACAAAAATTTGCCGAGCATGGTGGTGCACACCTGTTACTCACGAGGCTGAGGCAGAATCGCTTGAACCCGGGAAGCGGAGGTTGCAGTGAGCCAAGATTGCAGCACTGTACTCCAGCCTGGGCGACAGGGAGACTCTGTCTCAAAAAAAAAAAAAAAAAAAAAAAAAAAAAAAAAAAAAACTATTCCAATTAAATTCATAGCACCCTAAGGAATAACTGAGGAAAAATGATATAGCAGTGGTGTATGTGCAGGATCTCTGAAAGGTAATTGGTGTACTGAGTGATAAAATTGACCATATCAACTAGATTTCTGGTTGGAAACAAGAGTAAAATTGTGTTTATGTATGATGGGAGAGGCTGTGGTGAGAGTTAATGTGAGTGCAAGGTATCTATCCATCTAGCGCATACCTAGATCTAGTGTAAGTTCCAGACTTACGTGTTACTCATCATTATGTTTGCAGAGTAGAGTTCCTTATGTTGGTGCCCTCAAAATACTTGTTGAATAAAGGAATGAGATGGCACTGCCTGCAGGTCATATCAACCTGGAAATTCCATTGAAGTCTGAAATGTAACCATTTATCTTTTTCTTTTCCCATCTTAATGCCTTCTTTATCCTTATTTTGGCCTGTTAAATTACCATCCACTGAAAGTCACAAGCAGAAAACCTTTGATACCATTCTTCTGCTGTCTGTCTTCTTTGGTCTCCTGATGAATATTTCTCAAATTAATCTTGCTGTCTCAGGCCTCTTCCTAACCCAGTGTGTTCCCTCTGGCCGTTAGAATTTTCTTTCTATATACTGCAGCGGATCATTGCCTCCCTCACTGATTTCCTTTGACTACAAGATAAACCCCAGATTTCTTAGCTGTTGCCCATCTGAATTCGTAGAGACTGCTCTCCTAAAATCCCTAACAGTCTCCCTAGTCTCCTAATGTAACTCATTTAGCGGATATTTTCTTTGCTCATCTATTTGGTATATATATATTTTTTAACCACTTTTTCCTTCTTGTAATTCTGTTTTATGGGCATCCTGACACAAGTTGGGTTTTTTGTCTGTAATAATCAGGGAGAACACACACTTCAGGGTATCAAAGGATTTTAGAAGGAACCTATTCATTTGGGTAATTTGGGAAAGAGTCTAAGGAAGTGAAGCTTTGCTTTGGATTGAATGTTGTCAGAAAGAGAGGTCAATTCTATGATTTGGCCTTTTAATAAATTTTATAGGGAGGGCTGACCTAAGCAGGGGAAAGCTGTAATTGGTAAAGAAGTACCAGTCACTCATTTAACTGGAGAGGGGAATGTTTGGTATTTTGTGTTGCTCGGTGACCTTGTCCAAAATGGATGTTCTGTGAGATTGTTTATATCCAAGGAAACAATATGCTTTAGCTGTTAAGCATCAGATCAGTTGGTAGTAACACTGAGGTTTAGGTATGAGTCTCAGATAAGTTTCTGGAATGTGGAGGCTGCTGTTTTTTTCTTTATCAGTGCCCACTTTTGGCCAAGGGCAGACAGAGTTGGGCTGCAGGACATTAATTTTTTATTTTCACATCTTCACTATGGCAGAGATTTTGTTGTTTAAGATCAGAGGAATATCCTTTCCATGTAGTTTGCAGTTTAACCAAAGGTAATCCTTTCTTCTATTGTAAGATGAGCAGTTTATTCATCTGATGTGATGGTGGCTGCAGGGTAACATTAAGAGTCTGGACAAGGATACATCAGCTGACTGCAATACCCAGTCTTGTGGTTTTCGTTTTACTTCTTTCCTCCTAGCTCATCCTTACCATCCCTACGTCTAATCCGTTTTGAAGAACTATTAATTTTAGTTTGTAAAATTCAAACCAACTATTCTCAGTATTTGTAATATGTTTTGTAACATTATCACAAACACTGAGTTAGCAAGTACTGAACCATTGCTTCTGAGGGAATTATGGAATTAGTTCCTATGAGTCCTGAGTCACATTATTTTAATCAGTTGATGAGTTTGTAACCTTGTTTTATGAGTGTTTCTTTTAAAGATGTGTTAATATATATTGCTGATTCGTTAACATTGAATTCACAGCCAGTAAAGAAGCTTATCTAACACATATGTTTTTTTCAGAAGGCACATTATAGCCTTCTTGCACTTAGGAATGGTTGACAGCATTTTAGCACTGTGCTTGGAGGCCATATTAAACAACAAGAGCACCAACAAAAAGCACAAACATGTGAAAAACATGGGCTGAAATAGGCCAAGAAGAAGATGCTTGTTTACAGCATGAGAGCTAGAGCTAGAAGGCAGAGTGTTATTTTGTCCCACCACAGCCGGGAATGTATGTGTTGCATTACTCAAATTTTTCACCATTTGACACTCATCATCATCATCTGCAAATGACTGTGAAATAGGAAGCATTAATTTTGGCTTTACAAATAAATGTTAATAAGTAGGTGAATTTGCAAATATGGAACCTGGGAATAATGAGAATCAACTGTATGTCATTTTTTTTCCATCTTCATTGATTGCAATAACCCTAACTCAGGCTATCATAATTTCTCACTTAGTCATTTTCCTAACTAGTCTCCATTGGTATGGCCAAATGAAGATTGGTTCTCTCCAAAGTATGGTCCACAGTATAGCTGGAGTACTGTTTCTGAAATGTAAATCTGATCGTTGCATTTATTCCCCATCTATAACCCAGCTGTTTTTCAGTAGCTTCCCATTGCTCTTAGAATAAAGGCTAAAATCCTGATATGGTCTACAAATTCTTTAAATTTCTGGCCCTTGCTTACCTGGCACAAATTTTCCCTTGCTTCACCATAATTCTGCCCACTCTTTATTTATTTTTAAGATAGAGTGTCACTCTGTTGCTCAGGCTGGGGTGCCGTGGCGTGATCTTGACTCACTGCAACCTCCACCTCCTGGGTTCAAGCGACTGCCTCCCAGGTTCAAGCATTGCCCCTGCCTCAGCCTCCCAAATAGCTGGGATTACAGGCATGTACCACCACGCCTGGCTCATTTTGTATTTTTGGTAGAGATGGGATTTCACCATGTTGCCCAGGCTGGTCTCGAACTCCTGACCTCAAGTGATCCACCTGCCTAGGTCTCCCAAAGTGCTGGGATTACAGGTGTAAGCCACTATGCCCAACCCCCACTCTTTAGATCAGTCTTCCCTGACACAACCCCCAATTCAGTCTAGGTCATGTTACTTTGTTTATACGATAGTGTTTTCTTGTTTTGAGATGAGTCTCACTCTGTCATCCAGGCTAGAGTGCGGTGGTGCAATCTCAGCTCACTGCAACCTCTGTCTCTCAGGTTCAAGTGATTCTCCTGCATTAGCCTCCCAGGTAGCTGGGATTACAGGCGTGCGCCACCACACCCAGCTAATTTTTGTAATTTTAGTAGAGACGGGGTTTCACTATGTTGGCCAGGCTGGTCTCGAACTCCTGACCTCAGGAGATCTGCCTGCCTCGGCATCCCAAAGTGCTGGCATTACAGGCGTGAGCCACTGGCACCCGGCCCCGTAGTGTTTTCTTGATAACACTTTCCTTCATAGCATTTATCTTAGTTCTTAGTTCTACAGGTGCTTACTCATATATGCAATTTAAAAAGTTAACATACCTCTTACTAGACTGTGATATAAGCTCCAAGACAGCAAGAATTGTGTGTGCTTTGGTTAGCCCTTCTGTCAGCAACAACTAGAACAGTACCAGATATGTAGTAGCTTCTTATTACATAGTGTATGAGTATATAACACCCTTCCCATCTTGACCTCAGCCTATATTCCCATCATCTTCCTATTAGGTTTCTGTGCTCCACATACTGAACTGTTTCCTTAGGCCTTTACTCTGAGGTGCTCTGTCCTTCCCCACCACCAAAAAAAAAAAAAAAAAAAGTAATTTAAATCCCAAACCAATTTTTCCCACACAAACCCTCATTCATCCTTTGAGATCCTACCTAACAGTCAACTCTTTGGTGTGATAATTTCCATATGCTCTTGAGTAGTGTTTTATAAAATGTATTGAGATTTGTGCCCTTAGCACCACACCTAAAAGAGTAAATGCTGAAGAGACATGGACATGCCATGGACAGCTTTTAAACTGGTCAACTTCCTTAATAAGATTAATAATGTAAATTTTTAATATCACATTTACAGAAGGAATAAATTATTCCCAGAACTTTGTGATTTCAGGGTCACCATTTAAAAGTAACTCTTTGTGGCCGGGCGCGGTGACTCACGCCTGTAATCCCAGCACTTTGGGAGGCCGAGGCGGTGGATCACGAGGTCAAGAGATATCCTGGCTAACATGGTGAAACCCCGTCTCTACTAAAAATACAAAGAATTAGCTGGGCGTGGTGGCGGGCACCTGTAGTCCCAGCTACTTGGGAGGCTGAGGCAGGAGAATCACTTGAGCTCGGGAGGCAGAGGTTGCAGTGAGCCAAGATCGCGCCACTGCACTCAAGCCTGGCGACAGAGTGAGACTCCATCTCAAAAAAACAAACAAACAAAAAAAACTCTTGGTATTATAATAATCTACTTTTTCTGCTTTTTAAAAATATCTATTGCTAATTTTGACAGTGCTCATTTTAACTTTTTAAAGTATTTAACCATTAATCATAGATTTTTGAAAATCAGTAGGCTTCTTTATTACAATATAAGCTTCTTGATGTTAGGGGGGCCAAAGTGTATTCACCTTTTATCTGTTCTTATTTCTTAGTCCAGGGTTTCTTACATAATAGACAGTGAATAAATAAACAATAAGTAAAGAATGAATTTGTGCCGGTAGAACCATACCGGACCAAAAAACAACTTTTTACTTGGAATTATGTTTTTGTGCTTAAATTGATGATCATTGTTTTCTCTGGAAGCAGATAACTGGCATTGCAGTGGTTCTTAGAGGTAATAACTATTATGATTATTTAATGGATTTTATTTAAGTAAAATGGTTAAGGTGTTTTCAGTGCTTTGTGTGCAGGAGTGCCTGCATTAATGTGTTATGCAGTTTTTTCGCTTTCCGGAATATTAATGAAAATCATGTCGTTTTAATTTTGTTTTGTCACATTATAAAATGGGTGAGGGGCTTCCAGTTAGGAGAGCTGTGTCCATTTTTTAAAAGTACATGCTTAATTGATCTTATATTGCGCCAGTGTAAATATAAGCTTTTTTAAAAATAAGCAGTTTTACAGAACGTGGTAAGAATTAAACTATTAGGTTGGTGCAAAAGTAATTGTGGTTTTTGTCATAATACATACTTGCATGTAGTGTAAAACTTTGTCAGATCAGCATTAAACGAACATACTAGTTATTGGAGTTATCCTTAAAATTACCTTAATGTAATGCATTTCTAAATTATTAAGTTGTTTTGCCAGCTTTTATCACATAGTTTATTACCCCTGTTGCGGACTGTCTCCATAGCTGTTTATCAGTTCGGCTCCAACAGTTGTTTTTTTATTTAAACATGGATTTTGACATTTCTCTGTAGTGTACAAAATAATATATTTTTATTAAAACTGAATCTGGTTCAAATAAAAGAAAAGAACGCTAACTAGTTATCTTAGTTGGATTGCTTCCATAAGTGGAGGGGAGCCAAGAATTATGGGACAAGTTCATTTGGCTTTTAAGGAGGTCTTAGGGCTTTATTTAAATGTGATTATCTCATATTCTGAGAAATCACTTTTAAAACAATGAATTGTTTGGTAAGGCATGTGGAGAAGAAAATCTGAGACTCTGTTTATACCTTATTTTACCTGAGACTCTATTTATCTTGTCCACTATTCACTCCTTTCATTTAAAGCGAGATTAGATGATTAATCACTTTGGGTTTTTGCCAGGCTGTTCCTTCCTTGGGCAGTGGTTCTTAAGGGGAGGGGAGGTGGGAGATGTCAGGGGGAGCTACTTTCTAGAATCACCTCTTCACTATTTTGAAAATAAGCCTGGTGGCTGGGCACGGTGGCTCATGCTTGTAATCCCAGCACTGTGGGAGGCTGAGGCAGGTGGATTACCTGCGGTCAGAAGTTCGAGACCAGCCTGGGCAACATGATGAAACCCTGTCTCTACTAAAAATACAAAAATTAGCCGGGTTTGGTGACAGGCGCCTGTAATCTCAGCTACTTGAGAGGCTGAGGCAGGAAAATAGCTTGAACCTGGGAGGCAGAGGTTGCAGTCAGCTGAGATCCTGCCATTGCACCCCAGCCTGGGTGACAGAGCAAGACTCCCTCTACCAAAAAAAAAAAGAATGAAAAAAAAAATAGGCCTATACCTAGTGATGGGTATTTTGGAAAATTTCCGGTAATATGTGACCACCCCCCGCAATGCAACATACTTGTTTTGAAAGTGTTTTTAATGTTTGGAAGGTGTTCTTAATGTTTGTGGTTAAGGACTTCCTAGATAGAATTCAAATCCCATGTAAAGAAAAAGTAAAGAGGAACTTTTCTTACCTAAAAGCAGTGATGCAGTTAATTTGAATGAAAGAGTGCTCACTGTAGAGTCCTGTTAGTCAGTTTGAGATTAAGACTGACCCGGGGAAAATAATTTTGGATAATGGTACCTCATATAAAAGCATATCAGTACTTAAAAACTCTCTCACCCTCTCTCTGGATACAATAAATTTTAAGTACATTATTGCTCTTTTTCTTGGTAGCTTTTAGATTAAATTTATGATCACTTTTTTTAAAAAGTGGATGAGTTTTATAATAAAAGATGTTCCTGTTGAGTGAATGGTATAGCACTGGATTTGAAAAATCATTATCTTTTTAAATTAATGCTCTAAAATTTTGAAATTAACAAATTTTTTTTTGATAGGTTTATGGCTACAAATGATTTGATGACGGAACTGCAGAAAGATTCCATCAAGTTGGATGATGATAGTGAAAGGAAAGTAGTGAAAATGATTTTGAAGTTACTGGAAGATAAAAATGGAGAGGTACAGAATTTAGCTGTCAAATGGTAAGTTGTTTTTTACTGGTTGAGTCTTTCTTCCTGCTCCCCCAACCCTGTTTTTAAAAACTCCATGATAAGTAGTAAATTATCTTAGCCTTGTACTATCTCTTTCTAGTGTTTGTGTTTAGAATTCTTAGGTGACTAATGTTTAGTGTTTGTATATGGTATATATAGTATATTTCCTTACAGCATATAAGTTACTAAATGGTATTTTCTTTTAATTGTTATGAAGTACATGTAGGGTACTCCAAAAACAATGATTCTCTCATTTGTTTGACTATAGCCTACATTTTTAGCTGAGTTAAAGCCCTACTTGCTTCTGTGTATCTCTGTATTCCAGTGGGGATGAAATGAAAATGAAATGATTAAGGAAAATTAAAAACTAATAATAACAACATTCTTTTTTTTTTAAGGCAGGGTCTCACCCTGTCTCCCAGGTAAGAGTGCAGTGGTGTGATGACAGCTCACTGCAGCCTTGACCTCCTGGGCTAAAATCCTCCTGCCTCATTTTTTAAAATTTTCTTGTAGTGTGGCCCAGGCTGGTCTCGAACTCCTGGACTCAAGCGATCCTCCCACCTTGGCCTCCCAAAGTGCTGGGATTATAGGCATGAGCCACCATGCCCAGCCAAAAAACTAATAATAATAAAATTCTTAATGAAGAATAGCAGCAGTTAAACCATAGTTAAAACAACACTGATGATACAATATGTATATTGTATCATCATCAGTTGATGCAATATACATATGATACAATAGTTACAGAGTCTTTTCTAAGAATTACGGAGATTCTGATTGTGTGTACAATGCAGTGGGGGCTTCTTGCTATGCATGATGTTGGCAGTTTGGTTTCTTATTTTTGGTAGGGTAAATAATTTGATTTCTGAATAAATTCCATTAACATACTGATTTAGTTTATGAATGTCAACTTTTAGAAATCCTTAATTTACATATTTATTAGTATAACTTTTAGCCTCATAAAAATTATGGAATTATGTCTTTTTTTACATCATTATTTTTGGTATCGATTTAAATAAAGCATTATTCCACTGTTACTTCTTTTTAAAGGATTTTAAATTTGTTTTAGCCTAAACTTTTACATATCCCTTGTAAGAGTAAATAAAAATATGAGAACTAATTAGCATAAAATTTCCAGACATGCAATACAAATTTCTTTAACTTGGGACATTTGCAAGCTTAAAATAAAATGGGTCTTTCAAAAAATGGTGTTGTACGGTAGTGGTGGCACACACCTGTAATTCCAGCACTTTGGGAGGCCGAGGCAAGTGGATCACCTGAGGTCAGGAGTTCGAGACCAGCCTGGGCAACATGTAGAAACCCTGTCTCTACTAAAATACAAAAATTAGCCAGGCATGGTGGCGCACGCCTGTAATCCCTGCTACTTGGGAGGCTGAGGCAGAATCGCTTGAACCTGGAAGGTGGAGGTTGCAGGGAGCCAAGATTGTGCCACTGCATGCCAGCATGGGCGACAGAGCAAGACTGTGTCTCAAAAAAAAAGGGTGTTGTAGAATAATACAGATGAGTCAGTAATTTCACTTTAATTCTTTATCTTTTAATATTTTTTTGCCATGTGCCTAATAAACAAAATTAAGCTTTGTTCAAAATATATCCTGAATGTTTCTCAACCTTTTAAAAAAATAAGTCTTTAAAATAGTAGTCTTTGTCCCAAATTGAGAGTTGGGAGGTATGTCACTTTAGTATGTATCTTAGTTCTTAGTCACTTGAGTATGTATCTTTACTCATTAGGAACCTGAGTTTCTTGACCTTTTGTTGATATTTTACATTTATAATTAGAGGAGTTGGGGAGAAATAACGTATATTCAAGAAAATAAAGGAATTAGGATATAAATAGAGTAGAAGATAAAATGATAATTAGTAAATAGTCTAAGAGCTGGGTCTTGGAGGATGGAAAATCCCAATAGATAGATTATTAAGCAGCCATATCAAAAAATTGGAAAAATTGAACAAAAACTTTCAATTTTTGGAAAAATTGAACAAAGAATTCATCACCCAAAAGAAAGATCCAGAAGTATTTCACAGCGTCTTTAAAACCTCAAAAAAACAGATAATTCCAGTACAGAGAGTTGTAGTACTATTTCAGAACATAGGGTAAGTATGAAAACCTTCCAGACTTTTATTTAAATTATATACTGATAACAGATCCTGACTAATGATAATACTTAAAAAAAAAAAAAAAGAAAATTATAGACTAGCTTCATTTAAATGTTCAAAATAAAATATAGCAGTGTATTATTAGTAACAAACTGTGACTAAGATTTTAAGGGGCAGTTCAGTATTATATGCTTTATTAATAGTTATTTCATAATGTTAATAGGTCAAAGGGAGAAAAAACTGGCTAGTTGTCAAGACACTGGTAAGAGTCAACACTGACTCTTGATTCAAACAAAACAGGCTGGGCGCGGTGGCTCACGCCTGTAATCCCAGCACTTTGGGAGGCCGAGGCAGGCGGATCACGAGGTCAGGAGATCGAGACCATCCTGGCTAACATGGTGAAACCGCGTCTCTACTAAAAATACAAAAATTAGCCGGGTGTGGTGGCGGGCGCCTGTAGTCCCAGCTGCTCGGGAGGCTGAGGCGGGAGAACAGCGTGAACCCGGGAGGCAGAGCTTGCAGTGAGCCGAGATTGCGCCACCGCACTCCAGCCTGGGCAACAAAGCGAGACTCCATCTCAAAAAAAAAAAAAAAAGCACTTAGTTTACTTCGTATAATTAGAGAGGTGAAGAACTTTCAAAAACTAGCATCATACTTGATTTGTCATTAGAGTGAAGAACAGGTTGAAAATGTATTATCCCACTTGACAGAATTCATCATCTGTTCCAGGTAGAACATGTAACAACATAGGAATTGATAGGTCCTTCTTTAACATTAAAAGTGTACACATGCATGTACACACACACACACACACACACTTTCTTCAGCCCACGCACATTCAGTGCCCTACCAATACACACACACATACACACAGTTATTTCAGCCCAAAAGTTATAAAATACCAGATAGATTCACCCTAAAGTCAGGGACAAGGCAAATATGTGTATCTCTCTGCCGTTTCTTTTGAGGGTATTAACCACTTTTAAGACAGAGGGTTGGGAAGAAAATTAGAGGCATAAGAATTGAAAAGTGTATGTGGGAAAAACAAGTCAGTTAAGAAAAATTGAATTTATAAAAAGAATTCAGTGAGGTAGGATGTAAAATTTATAAAATTAGTAGCTTTTATATAAGCTTTTGATAACTAGCTTTTCATGTGGGCAATTAGAAGATAATAGAAATGAATACCCATTTATTATAGCAACAGAAAGACAAAATAAATAGGAATAAATGTAACAAGAAATGTTACAATGGTGACTTGGATTGCAGTGTTGTGTGGTATAAGGTAAGATTACAGTTTTCTGTTGTTCCAAATTTATGAGAGAAACATTTTAAAATACTTTAAGATACAAAAATGTACTTGAACAAGCAGAGAGACATCTCATGTCCTTGGATGGGATAACTTCACATCATAAAGTTTTTGGTTCTCTTCAGGTTACTTTTATGCTAAATTAATTATAAAAATCATTAATTTTTTTTCCAGAAACTAGACAAACTGACTAAAATATATTAGAGTTGAGAGTGAGCATGTTCTGAAGATAGTCAAGAAAACTCTGAACAGGTAGAACAATTGCTGAAGGTAGAGAGGTGTTGGTTAGCCCTATAAAAATTTTTTTTTTTTTTTTTTTTTTTTTTGAGACGGAGTCTCGCTCTGTCCCCCAGGCTGGAGTGCAGTGGCGCGATCTTGGCTCACTGCAAGCTCTGTCTCCCGGGTTCACGCCATTCTCCTGCCTCAGCGTCCGGAGTTTCACTGTGGTCTCGATCTCCTGACCTTGTGATCCGCCCGCCTCGGCCTCCCAAAGTGCTGGGATTACAGGCGTGAGCCACCGCGCCCGGCCAGCCCTATAAATATTATGTCTCTATAATCAAAGCAGTGAGGTAGTGGGGCATTACTAGACCAGTGATGTAAAATAGGATGTAAAATATGTTATGAAGGTGACATCACTGGGAAAAAGACGGACCTTTTTCAAATGACTGGATAGTCATTTGACAAAATTGTATAATTTTATCATACAACATATCCAATCACGGTCACCATTATTCAGAGTTTATTTACCATAAATTAGTTTTGCCTGTTACAAAACTTCATATAAATGGAATTATATAGTATGTGCTCTTGTGTCTGGCTCTTTTTGCTCTCATGATACCAGAAGTTCATCCATGTTGTGTATATTAGTAGTTCATGCCTTTTTATTAATGATTAGTAGTCCATTGATTGTTTATTCATTTGATTTCTTTCACGGATTTGACTACTGTGAATAAATATACAGTGAACGTTTGTGTGCAAGTCCCATTTAGGACGTGTGTCTTTATCTTTTACTGATACCCAAGAGTGAAACTGCTCTTGTTCACTTAGCTTTTTATGAAAACGCCAAATTGTTTCTCAAAGTCTATCTACCACTTTATGTGAAAGTACTAGTTGCTCCACATTCTCACCAGCCATTTGGTTGTGTCAGTTTTTAATTTTAGCCACCTCAGTAGGTGTGTAAGTGTGGTTTTAATTTCTATTTCCGTGGTAACTAATGATGTCAAGCACTGTTTCATGTGTTTTCTGGCCATTTGGTTTTTTTTGTGCATGGACTTTTTATTATCAAGTTGTAGTTCTTCTCTGAATTTGATGAGCTTAAGTTTTTAATTTTGGTTTTGAATTTATTTCAGTTTGATTTAATTTGTAAGTTAATTTAAAATTTTCTTTTATGGTTATTGTTTTCTGTGTCCTAAGAAATCTTTGTTTACCTTAGGTTGTAAAGGTTTTCTCCAAATAAGATTTCTAATTTTAGCTTTACTTTTAGTTCTATGATCTATCTTGAATTTATTTTTGCAAAGGATATGAAGTAGGAATTAACGTTTTCTTTTTTTCTCCAAATGGATATCCAGTTGATGCAGCACCATTTATTGAAAAGACCTTCCTTCCCTACTGAATTACTTTGGCATCATTGTCAAAAAATCAATTGACTATAAAAGTGTGGGTCTATTTATAGATGCTGTTTTGTTCCATTGGTTTATTTGTCTATACTTATACCGGTACAACACTTGCATTCATTTTAGCTCAGGGTTTATCAACTTTGGCATTACTGACTCTTTGGGCCAGGTAATTCTTTTTTGTTGTTGGAAGCTGTGTATGCTGTGTACTGTAGAGTGTTTAGCAGCATCCCTGGCCTTTACTCAGTATTTGCTGATAGCATTCCCGCTTCTCCCAGTTGTGACAATCACAGATGTCTCCAGCCATTGCCACATGTCTCTTGGAGAGCAAAAATTGTCCTGTTGAGAAACATGGGTGTAGATAGTAAATGTAAAGTAAAAGGTAGTTTAAGTTCTCTGGCTTCATTCTTCGTTTTTCAAGAGTAGTTTCGTTTTTTTAGGTCCTTTATATTTCCATGTAAATTTTAGAGTTGTCAACTTGTGTTCTTAAAAGTAAGCTTGCTTAAATTTTGATTAAAATTGTGTTGAAGCTTTAGGAGTGTTTGAGAAGAATTCATGTATTAACAATAATACATAAACCATAAACCATAGTATCTCATACTTGTTAAAGTCGTTTTTGCTGAGTCCTCAGGATTTTCTACCTAAACAATCATGTCATCAGTGAATATCCCTTTCTTTCAATCCTGATTTTGATAATTTGTGTTCCTTTTTTTTTTAATCATCAATTAATTGAATCAAATCAGGAACTTACCAGGTTTACTAATCTTAATTAAAGACCTGACTTGTAGGTTTATTAATTTTGTCTGTTTGTTGTCTGTTTCATTGATTTCTTCTGTGATTATTGCTTTCCTAATGGCTTTCTTTCTAATTTAAATGTATAAAGGTATATATTTTCCTCTAAGTTTGTCTTTAGCTACATCCTACAAATTTTGGTATATTCATTATCATTCAGTTTGAAATATTTTTAATTTTTGATGTAATTTTTTTTAATCCATTGGTTATTTAGAAGCAGTTTCCAAATAATTTGGAGGTTTTTTTTTTACAGGTTTATAATTTAATTCTACTGTGGTCAGGGTACTTTCTTTTAACATTTATTGAGATTTGTTTTGTGGTGTACCAAATGGTAGGTCGTGGCAAATGTTCTATATATGCTTGAAAGTATATTCTGCAGTTGTTGGGTAAAGTGTTTTATAAGTGTCAGGTCAAGGTATTTGATAGTGTTCAGATTATTATTATTATTATTATTATTATTATTATTATTTAGACTCCAGTCTGTCACCCAGGCTGGAGTGCAGTGGTATGATCTTTGCTCACTGCAACCTCCACCGCCCAGGTTCAAGCGATTCTCAGACTGCCTCAGCCTCCCAAGTAACTGGGGTTACAGACGCACACCATCACACTCAGCTAATTTTTGTATTTTTAGTAGAGATAGGGTTTCACCATGTTGGCCTGGCTGGTCTCCAACTCCTGACCTCAAGTACTCTACCCACCTCGGCCTCCCAAAGAGCTGGTATTTTAGGCATAAGCCACCACACCCGGCTGTCCTTTCTGATTTTTTTGTTTAGTTGATCTGTTGACTGTTGAGAAGGATGATTTTAAAACTGTATAATATTAAAGACAGAATTGTTCTGACATTTGTTTAAACAGTAAGAAATACTTTAATCAGGACTATTGTGATAGGTGTAAAGACTATTGCAATAGGAGAGAGAGATTGGTCTCAACTTCAAATACTACGAAAGTGGAAATTTATAGCCAAAAAGCGGAAATAGTCAGAGATGGAACATTACATAAAAACAAACATCAAGGGTGGTGATATTCTCACTACAATTGGGGTAGGCCTGGCAAGGACAGGGGCCCAGGGTCAAGAACTGCTTGTTGAGAAGAGTGCTCAGATGTGGCTTAGTAAAGTTTGGTCAGAGTCTTTGTCAATGACTAGGTACATACACATTTATAATAGTGATGTCTTCTTGATGTATGACCCTTTTATGAGTATAAGACATTTCTCTCTATCTCTGGTAATACACCTTACCTTGAAATATATTTTCACTGATGTTAGTTATATAGCCACTCCCATTTGTTTCAAGATTGGTTTTTGTGCATATGTATCTTTTTTATTTCTTGTTTTATCTGTTTTTTTAAAATTGTTTTTTGTAGATAGCAGGTAGTTAAGTCTTGTTTTTTCTTTTATTCAGTTTTATAATCACTGCCCTTTATTTTTTATTGTTAGTTTTTAAATACAGCATTTCAATTTTTTTATGATTTTTATTTTATTTTATTTGTTTGAGATGGAGTTTTGCTCTTGTTGCCTATGCTGGAGTGCAGTGGCGCCATCTCAGCTCACCACAACCTCTGCCTCCTGGTTTCAAGTGATTCTCCTGCCTCAGCCTCCCGAGTAGCTGGGATTACAGGCATGCACTACCATGTCCAGCTAACTAATAATAACATTGTCTTTTTTTAAGGCATGGTCTCACCCTGTCACCCAGGTGAGAGTGCAGTGCTGTGATCACAGCTCACTGCAGCCTTGACTTACTAGGTTCCAGTGATCCTCACCTCAGCCTCCCTAGTAGCTGGGACCACAGGTGCATGCCACCACAACCAGCTAATTTTAGTATTTTTGGTAGAGACGGGGTTTTGCCTTGTTGCCCAGGCTGGGCAAGCTCAAGGAGCCCACTTGCCTCAGTCTCCCAAAGTACTGGGATTACAGTCGTGACTCGCCACTATTCAGCTGAAAGCTAGAACTCTTTAAATTCATTTTTTGAGTTCCTTTTAACTCCGCTCCCAATTTTTATTGTTTCATATTCGGTCTCTTCATGTATCTGCCATGTTTCCGTTAGCACTGCCTTCATTTTGGATTAGGCTGTATTTAACCTTTCAGTTTTTTTATTTTTATCGTTTAAATCACCAAATTGCCCTGCCTTCTACTTCTCTGGTCAAGCAGTCAGCAGTCATCAATTGAGCATCTATTTGAGACACTGATCTGAGCATTTATCAAATTAAATTTTCATGATGTCACTTATGCTTCAAAAAATGTGTTGGCTTTCAATTTTATCACATTTAAAGTCATTGACCAGACTTTAAGAGTTCTCTATAATATCATAGGCGATTACTTTTCCTATGGTGTTTTCCATCTGCCTTTTGTATCAAGCAGTTCTTTTTACTCCTAATTTCTTTCAATATACATTCTACTTGTTTTAGTTTCTGGTCTTTACAAGAGCTTGTTTCCTTATTTGAAATGCTCTTCTTTTCTAACTACCTCATGAAAGCTCAGTACCAGCCTGGCATGGTGGCTTATGCCTGTAATCCCAGCACTTTGGGAGGCCACGGCAGGTGTATCACTTGAGGTCAGGAGTTCAAGACCAGCCTAGTCAACATGGTGAAACCCCGTCTCTACTGAAAATACAGAAATTAATGGGGCATGTTGGTATACACCTGTAGTCCCAGCTACTTGGGAGGCTGAGGCATGAGAATCGCTTGAACCTCGGAGGCTGAGGTTACAGTGTGCCAACATCACACCACTGCATTCCAGCCTGGCGACAGAGCAAGACTGTCTCTCAAAAAAAAAATAATAATAATAATTAATACCTAAAAATCTGACTGTTAATGTTCAGTCTTTTACCCTGTAAATGCTGACATTGCATTTAAAAGGTTTTTTTTAAATTTGTTTTTAATCATGACAGGGTAGTGAATGCCTTCTTTATTTCATAAATAGTTATGTGAGTTCCATAGTTCATGAACCAGATGGTTAAGTTTTTGAAGATAGGGGGCCATACTGTCATACTGTCTTTGTTATTCAATAATTTTGAATACAGTGACTTCTTAATATAGGGATCCTTAAACCCTGGGCCATGGACCCATACAGATCCTTGGCCTGTTGGGAACTGGGCTGCACAGCAGGAGGAGAGCAGAGGGTGAGCCAGCCTTACTGCCTGAGCTTTGCCTCCTGTCAGATCAGCGGTGGAATTCAATTCTTATAGGAGCACGAACCCTATTGTAAACTGTGCATGCAAGGGATCTAGGTTGCGGGCTCCTTATGAGAATCTAATGCCTGATGATCTGAGGTCGAACAGTTCATCCTGAAACCGCCTCCTCTGCAAATCCGTGGAAATTGTCTTCCACAAAATCGGTCCCTGCTGCCAAAATGGTTGGGAGCTGCTGTCTTAATGATACTCATGTACCAAACTTACCTACTAAAATCTATGAGAAGAACACAAAAGAAGGACTTTCCTCCATCCTCAAGAAGTGGTTCAATTGGTGAACATAATGCAAACTTGTAACAACATCCATAATAGTAATGAGAAAAGTATATGCAAGGTGCTTTGGGAGCACAGGGTAGTGTAGTATTCACTTGTTTTCATCTTTACAAGCAGTTACTTTTTGCTTTTAACATTTAGACAAGAATATAAAAGGCACATTGTTTTATAAATTAAGATTCAAGGGCAGTGGAAATTCTTTTGGTTCATGAGGTGGTGTTTGGTGATAGGAAGAAAGGGTCAAAGTTGGCAAAGTGATGCAGATTTAGTGTCCTTTATCTGAAATGCTTGTGACCAGAGTGTGTTCCATATTTTGTATTTTTCCAGATTTTGGAATATTTGCATATACAAAATGAGATAACTTGGGGATGGAACCCAAGTCTAAACATGAAATTCATTTATGTTTCATATATATCTCTTATACACATAGCCCGAAGGTAATTTTATATGATATTTTTAGTAATTCTGTACATTGAGGATAGGAATGGAAAAAAATAATTCTGTGCGTGAAACAAAGCTTTGACTGACCAGCACATGAGGTCAGGTGTGGAATTTTCCACCATGGCACTCAAAGAGTTTTGAATTTTTAGATGAGGGATGCTAAATCTTTATGTTAGATGGAACTTCCATTGTAGGAAAAACTTCTCGTCAGGAGCAGACTCCTAATTCACCTATTGATTGATTGATTGATTGACTGATTGAGACAGAGTCTCCTCTGGCCCAGGCTAGAGTGCAGTGGTGCAATCTCGGCTCACTGTAACCTCCACCTCCTGAGTTTAAGCAATTCTTGTGCCTCAGCTTCCCAAGTAGCTGGGACTACAGGCACATACCAGCACGCCCAGCTAATTTTTTTTTTGTATTTTTAGTAGGCATGGGGTTTCACTATGTTGGCCAGGCTGGTCTCGAACTCCTGGCCTCAAGTGATCCACCCACCTTGGCCTCCAAAAGTGCTGGGATTACAGGTGTGAGCCACTGCATCCGGTCTCACCTTTTTATTATTAAAAGGTTTTGTGCCAGCCATGGTGGTGTGTCCTTGTAGTCCTAGTTACTCAGGAGACTGAAGTGGGAGGATTGCTTGAACCCAGGCGTTCAAGGCCAGTGTGAACAACAGTGAGAACCTGTCTCTTAAAAAAATTAGAAATAAGTTTTCTCTGTATTTGTCAACTAATTAGCTTTAGGGGTATGACATGGGGTATGATATGGAAAGCAGCTTCGGTTTCATGATACTAGGATGGAAATCAATGAGAAAAACGTGGAAACCAACTGCAAAAATCTTAACCAATCACAATTTTCTTATGTCATTATTTGTATACTATTTATGATACAGACATGGTATATACTTTATCTTGAAAGTTCTAGGCAGAAAGGTTAACATTTCTACTTATGTATTTTCCTGTTTTTGTGCTTATCTAGATTTTTTAAAATAATTTCTTCTTTGTATTACAGTCTTGGCCCTTTAGTGAGTAAAGTGAAAGAATACCAAGTAGAGACAATTGTAGATACCCTCTGCACTAACATGCTTTCTGATAAAGAACAACTTCGAGACATTTCAAGTATTGGTCTTAAAACAGTAATTGGAGAACTTCCTCCAGCTTCCAGTGGTAAGCAAGAGCACATTTTTCTTCCTATTTGTTTTTATGTGGAGGTATTTCTCCCCACCTTTTTTTCCCCTTCTGGCCAAGGAGGGAGGGAGGTGGCTGTCCTTACAGATCTTCGTAGGAATCCCTTTGGACAATTAAGAAAATTAAAGCTTGAAGCCTTATTTTTCTTAGAAGTAAATTAACTGGTAAAGGAATATTTCGATTGAACTTGTTTGTAGTATGTATTTTGGTGAAGGATTTTTATATGTTGGAGCAAGATTTTATACTGTGTGTACCATGACTGCAGACTAGAATTATGCCAACCTATGCAGTGAGGGAAGAGATAACCAAAATCTATTTCCAGTATTAATTTCACTTTGCGTCATATTTGCTATGTAAAATTTAACACCATTCAGACGTAGCTGTGAAATAGTTCAGTTTACTGGTAGCTTTAATGAAAGCTGAGCCTTTTACAGCTACTTGGTAATTAAACAAATTTAAAACTATGATTAATGTATTTGTCAACTAATTTAGCTTTTGACCTTTGACAGAAATGTGTAGGTAATATAAATTTTAGAATTGGTCTTGACTACTAAACTATTGCTAAAATTAGCAGGCTAAAAGTTATTGTCTCATCTGCAAAAGGTGAGATTATCACCTATTTCATGGGAAGATTTAGATTGGTAATAATGTAGTCTGGGGGCCGGGCGAGGTGGCTCACGCCTGTAATCCCAGCACTTTGGGAGGCCGAGGTAGGTGGGTCACCTGAGGTTGGGAGTTAGAGACCAGCCTGACCAACATGGAGAAACCCCGTCTCTCCTAAAAATACAAAATTAGCCAGGCGTGGTGGTGCATGCCTATAATCCCAGCTACTTGGGAGGCTGAGGCAGGAGAATCACTTTAACTCAGGAGGCAGAGGTCGCGGTGAGCCAAGATGGTGCCATTGCACTCCAGCCTGGGGAACAAGAGCGAAACTCCATCTCAAAAAATAAAAATAAAAAAATAAAAAAGAATAAATAATGTAGTCTGGGTATGTTATTTTCACTTATTTACTTAAATCATTCGTTGTGCTAGTTTTCATGCTTAAGGCTGCATATGTAAACTAGTCTAAACATCAATCATATACGAGGTCTTACTATTCCTTCTAGTTTGTAGATGGGGGAACTGAAATTCAGAGAGATTAGGTTAATTCACCCAAAGTTGGGTGAGTAATTGGGTAAAGATTCAAAACCATTATCTTTTAATCCAAAAAGGGTGCTTTCTTCAATGTATCATACCAGTGTTATTTTACCCTTATTAAATAGTTACTTATTTCAGTAAAACATTTCAACAACTCAGAGGTATGTTATTTATAATTGTATTAGCTATGTATATATTTTTAAATTGTTTTTCTCTCATTGAAATATGTTTGCATTGAGCCAATTTCCGGTTTTTGTAAGAATTTTTTTAACCATTCAGATTCTTTCAGAGTGACTTGTTCTTTTTTTTCTCTCATCAGTAATGACATGTTAAGTAGTAACAATTCTGATTTATGAGTCCTGGAACGAAGTTTCTACTTTATAATGAAGTTACGGAATCTTTGAGTTGGAAAGGACCTTATTAAAAGTTATGGCTGATTTTTTTTTTTTAAGAAGCTTCTAAGCATTGGAGCTCAGAATATATGCTTTTTAATTCACTGAAGTTTAAAAGGCTAGTCTACTAGAAGAGACTCAAAAAGAGAAAACTCTCCTTGCTGCTTTAGGGGTGCAAGCACTGCAGCTACTACTGGCTCCATAGCTAGCATTCATACCAATGCATACAGATTATCCAGTAGATAGAATAGTTATCTATCTACTATTACTAGTTATCTATAATATTTATTGGTATCCAGTAGAAAGAATCCGCTGACATCTGTATTTTCCCTGTGTCCTTTACCCCTTATGAAGTTGTCATCCCTAATTCTCATTTATGTCTAATAAGTTATTATAGAAAAACAGCCTGTTCTGAAAGGTGTCTTTTTCTGCCACAGATCTCCTGTGTCTCATGATCAAGTGTGGAGTTGTTAAAGATTTGGTCTAATTCTTGTTTATTTCTATTAAGTTATTTTATTGAAAAGCAGCCTGTTTTGAGAGATGTGTTTTTCTGCCCTGGATCTCTTGTGTCTCATGATCAAGTGTGGAGTTGTTAAATATTTGGTAACTACCATGAATATAAGAGGGAATTCAACATGCTTGCTTTGAAATTATTATTGCCTTCCTATTCATGCAGGCTCTGCATTAGCTGCTAATGTATGTAAAAAGATTACTGGACGTCTTACCAGTGCAATAGCAAAACAGGAAGATGTCTCTGTTCAGCTAGAAGCCTTGGATATTATGGCTGATATGCTGAGCAGGTAAGTGTGCCTGTTTATTTCCGTTACTTGTAATACAGATACTACATTGATTTACTAAAAACCCTTTCTAGTAAATACAATAAAACTTAGTGAAAAATTATTCATATTTAAATGGTGACTTTTATCAATTTGTGTGATTGGGAATGAGGGGGAAATAAGCTAATTACACTAATGTATAAGTATATAATATTGTAAACATTTTATAGTTCTTTAATAAAACTTGTGATTTTAAATTTTTTAGAACAGTTCATGTTTTGTTTTACTTATATATTCTTGCATTCAGTGATGTATTTAGATAAGGAGATGTGCTGGTAGTTGTGGATTTTCCAGTTAAAAGAATGCTGGTAATCTTCAGTAACCATATTAATAGTCCATATTTTAGGGGAGGGAGGACCTTGGCTTTTATATATTTGTTGCTTTTTCACTTTCCTTTGAAAGTCAGATGTTAGAACATAGACCTAAGCAACTCCTAGGAGAAAATACCTTAAAGGACCTGTCAATTTCTGATTCTCATAATCATTATAGGCCACCATTATTTGTGTGTATGTTTTTTGTGGCAAATTCATTTCAACTTAAAAACAATCAAGTGCCTTCATGTGGGTGTGTGGATGTGTGCGTATAAAGTGAGGAGCTATCATCCTGGCACTGAAAGAGCTTGTATTTTACGATAGGATATAAGAACACAAATGGCTACAGGACAGAATGGGACTAAAGACTAACTGGGAGCATAGTGTGTTTGGGGTTTTAAAATGGAAGGATTCAAGAAAATTGTTTTTATGGAAAGTGGCATTTGAATTGGGTTTTGAAGAATGGGTAGCGCTTCAATAGTTAGATGTGCCCAGGTGTAGAATACTTAAGTAGTATATGAATGGGGAAGCGTATTCTCGTTTTCTAGAATATAGAATGAATAGAAAAGCAGTAGGAAATCATTCTGATAAATTGGGGTCATGTCGTGGTGGATGAGGAATTTATGTTTAATTTGATAAACTGAAAATTCAGACTTTTTGTCCTATGTGTGATTTAATCACGAACAGTGATTGTCCTGGCACAGGTTTGGGTAGTAGTGACTCATTGAACTATACATTTGCGATGCTTTGGAAGAAGGGTGTTGGAACAACAGGAACAATGAAACTATATATAGAGGAAAGCCAATAAGGGAGAGGGAGAACTCAAGAGAAGCTCAATTTTTTAGTGTTATGAATCCCCCCCCTTAAAAAAGCAATACAGAAAGTCAGAATACAGAAAACCATTTAGAGACCTTTTTTTTTTTTTTTTGAGATGGAGTCTCACTCTGTCACCCAGGCTGGAGTGCAGTTCCTTGATCTCAGCTTACTGCAACCTCCGCCTCCTGGGTTCAAGTGATTCTCCTGCCTCAGCTTCCTGAGTAGCTGGGATTACAGATGCCCACCACCTCACCTGGCTAATTTTTGTAATTTTAGTAGAGACAGGGTTTTACCATGTTGGCCAGGGTAGTCTTGAACGCGTAACCTCAAGGTATCCACCCACCTTGGCCTCCCAAAGTGCTGAGATTATAGGCATGAGCCACCGTGCCTGGCACAAAAAATCATTTAGAGATTTTGGAAGGACAAAGTGACAAGATTATTGTGTGGTTTTGGTGGTGGTGGTTTGTGTTTGGTTTTGAGACAGGTTTTGGCCCAGGCTAGAGTGCATTGGCATGATCATGACTCATTGCAGCCTCAATTTACCAGGCTCAGGTGATCCTCCCACTTCAGCCTCCTGAGCAGCTGGGACTACAGGGATGCACCACCATACGCAGCTAATTTTTGTGTTTTTTGTAGAGATGAGGTTTTGCCATGTTGCTCAGGCTGGTCTCAAATTTCTGGGCTCAAGCAATCTGCCTTTCTCAGCCTCCCAAAGTGCTGGGATTACAGGTGTGAGCCATCATGCCTAGCCTTGTTTTGTTTTTTTAAAAAATACTTTCCCAAGCCAATTGATTAGATAACCTATAATTGGGGATTTAGGTCTAGATTCCCGGAGTCAGTTTGGCAATGTAAATTTCAATGCCGCATTCACTTGGCTCAGGTTTCAGTTGCATTTTAGATAAAGTAAGAATTTAATTTTCCTTTCACTCTGAATTTGAATTAGTCTCAACTAAATTTGTGTTCTGAATATTTACATTGAGGTCAGAGGCCAGACATTTAGTAGTGGCCAGGCATCTTGAATTCATTTGTTGTTTTCTTTCTTTTTTTATTTTATTTTAAGGCAAGGAGGACTTCTTGTTAATTTCCATCCTTCAATTCTGACCTGTCTGCTTCCCCAGTTGACCAGCCCTAGACTTGCAGTGAGGAAAAGAACTATTATCGCTCTTGGCCATCTGGTTATGAGCTGTGGAAATATAGTTTTTGTAGATCTTATTGAACATCTGTTGTCAGAGTTGTCCAAAAATGATTCTATGTCAACAACAAGAACCTACATACAATGTATTGCTGCTATTAGTAGGCAAGCTGGTCATAGAATAGGTAAGAAATCTTTAAAAGTTTTAAACTTTTCTTTAATTAAAAACATTAATGCATGTTTTTAAAGAACCATTATGCTTTTCTTAGGTGAATACCTTGAGAAGATAATTCCTTTGGTGGTAAAATTTTGCAATGTAGATGATGATGAATTGAGAGAGTACTGTATTCAAGCCTTTGAATCATTTGTAAGAAGGTAAGTTTTTAAGATCTCTATTTTTTACAAAAAACTTTTCCTTAAGAATAGAATCATAAGATCTACATTAGGTGTGTGAGGAGAAGCGGCCTATTGGATTTCAGATATAACAGACAATACAGTATTTGAAATTAATGTCATCTTGCTATTATAAAATGTGGTCATCACATTTATTTTGAAAATTTTTCTTGTCATTGTTAGGACTTCAAAGAATTTGGGAAAGGTATTTATAATTATTTTGGGTTTACTTTAGAAGGGAAGAAATGCCAGTGTAATAATGTAGTCTGTACTGAAAGCCCAGCAGGATAAATTATTTGTCAGAAATAAATAGTGAATTGTCTTTTCAACAATTTCTTAGGTCACATCCATTTAGCTAGGTCAGTGATTGTCAATTTGGAAACTGATTCTAATATATTTTTTAAAAGCTTAGTAAAAATTGTATATTTGTGTACTGGAAGGCAATACAAGATAAGTAACAGAATTTTTGCTCTTGACTAATGCAGTAGCATGGTGTCTTGAGGCCTTACTGGTTGTTTTCTGCATTTATCCCTTGACACTTCTGGTTTTGTGAAGTGGCTTTTAATCATATCATATTATGAAAATCAGAAATTGTTGGATTCATTTTTGTTCCTTTAGTTGACAAACACAAAGTATTCTTTTATTTGCTGGCCCTGTGGGCATTTATATGTTCTGTCCTCTCATTACATCACTAGAAGACGAAACCTAGGTGAATATGCACTGGCATTTCCACAAATAATCCTGGTTACTGAAGAGCACATTCATCTGGGTTTGGTTTTTCTAATAACATGTTGAGTATATACCGATTTCTGTCTATACTGCCACACATTAACCATAACATAGTTAAAATGGGGATTAAGGGAGTTCATCTTAAAATTGATTAAATAAGTAAAATTTGAAAGGTAAACCTTTTAAAATCGTAAGTCCATGGGAGAGAAACAGCAAGAATCATTGATGCTAGATAGTATGGGAACTACTCTCCTATGTTATTGCTGGTGATAAAGCAAACTGTGGCAGGTAATGAATCAAGGAGAAAAGTACAGCTCTTCAAGGCAGCTTTTGTTTTTGCCTTTAGATGTCCTAAGGAAGTATATCCTCATGTTTCTACCATTATAAATATTTGTCTTAAATATCTTACCTATGATCCAAATTACAATTATGATGATGAAGATGAAGATGAAAATGCAATGGATGCTGATGGTGGTGATGACGATGATCAAGGTATTTCAAATTAAATAGAATCTTTTAAATTTTTGTGAAAGACAGTGTTATAAATGGAGATGATTCTTAGTGCAAATTGTACTGTTTGTTTTATTTAGTTATAATAGTGAAAGGGGAAATGATCTCAATATTTGACAATAGCAGATTAAGTTAGAGGGCATCTATGTATTGAACTGTTATGCAACACATTAAAAAATCATGTCTAAAAATCATTCATTAATGTTCTCAATAAGGTGAGTGAAAAGTATGTAGCAAAAATTGCTCACCATGTCCCAATTTTATTTCTTTAAGTATACAGAAAAAAATCTGTATATTTACAACTAGTACCATTACCACTTGTTTTCTCTTGGCTAGCAACTATATATGATTTCTGGTTTTAAGTACTATTCAAATTTTCTACAAAGCATTTTTGTAAGGAGATAAATCGAGGTTTTAGAAAGAATTGAATCTGTAGATATACATATTTAGGGCAGCTTGGTTTGAAAGAATATTAGTTTGTTTGTTCATAGTTCAGGAAAAATTCTTAATACCGTTTGAGGCCCCATTTAACGTTTATTAATAGCTTACAACGTTTCTGAGGCTCCTAAGATTGATGCCATCACATGATGATTTATGATATTTACTCTGGAAAGGAGTAGCAGCACTTCAAGGACATAGGGGTTGCTCATGTTCAGTTGTTTCTGTTCCTATTGGAAGAATCATAGTAACAAATATTTAAGTTGGTAAGTTACTAGGTAAACAGGTTGGTGGATTTTTTGTTGTTTTTGAGAATACTGTTTAGTTTGATTCTTTGAAGGAATTTATGTAACAACTTTCCTAAGTGAGTAATTTCACCCATCTTTAAAAAACAACTACCAAAAAAATTTCTTAACACCATATACACCTCAAGCAGCTGCTGCCTAGTTTCTCTCCTCCGCAACAGAACTCCTCAATGCAGTTCAGTTTCTTTCTTTCCATTCTCTCTCGAATCCACTCCTCCAGTGATGCACAAGATTGCAAATGTTTGACTCTGCCTATTGTATTACTCAGTCTCAGCAACATTTCTTTATTTAGCTTCTGGGATACCATTCTAGCCTGGATGTAGTCTTATCATTTTGATTACTCCAATCTTCCATGCTGGTTCTTCTTCTTCACCCTGACCACTGTACTTAGAGTATCCCAAGGCTCAGTCCTTGAACTTACCTGTTATACTCTTGATTTATTTGTTGATCTCATCTAGTTTCCTGGCTTTACTATCAGTATGCTGGCAACCCAGATCCTATCTTTAATCCAGATCTCGCTTGTGAATACAGATTCATATGCAACTGCTTAATTAATATTGCTGCTAGGATATCTAAAATATCTTTTCCCTACCCTTCCCCATCTCCCACCTTACCTGTTCTGCTTTAGCCTTTTCCATCTCAGAATGGTACCTCCATTCTTCTTAGTTGATCAGACCAAAAATCTTGCAGTCATACCTGATTCCTTTTTCACACATCCCTCATGTAGTCTTCCACCTCAGAACTCTTTCATTTTGTTGTTTTTATTTTGTTTATCACACTTAGTTACTTTCTGACATACTGTAATTGATGGTCTCCTACCTATTAGAATGTAAGTTTCATGAAGGTTCGACGTTTTAATCTCTTGATTGACTGCTTTATTCCAGTGCCTAGGACAGTGCCTGACACACAGGCAATCAATAAATGGGTTGTATTAATGAAGGGAAAACTTAGCTTATATTTTAATATGAATATATTTTGAAAAAATCAGTAGCAATGTGTATTCCAGGTTTTGAATGTTGGTCTTTTGTGCGCTGTATAACAAACAGGTACTTCACCTGCTTTATCAGTTAATATGAATTATACCCATTAAATGACTTTCTACCATGGTGTTTTTGTGATTTATAAAATCAACATAATTTTAGTGAATTGGGACATGTTAATTTTTTATAATCTTGTTTTTAATAAAGCTTATATTTCTGGGATGCAATTACCATAGTGTATGGACATGGAAAAAACTTTTATGTGCTCTTGATAGTATATTTTGGCAGTATCTTTTAACTTTATTTAAATAGATATTGGTAAATAAGCAAATGCCTCGCATTTAGTGGTATTTGGTTGTATTTTCCTATAATGTGCTAAGGTGAATTTTAAGCTTTTGAGTTGGAAAATTTTATTATTTTATTATATATTGTAGAATCTTCTAAGGCCTAGCTGGCTACCTTTGACTGTCACTAAGCTAATTGGAATAAAAGCCAGTAAAAAGATATCACTCCTCTCAGTTATTTCAAGGCTATGTATAGTTTTGTCTAAGAATCACGAAATTATTGTGAGATAATTTTAGACTATCATGATAACTGCTAGTATTTCTGCCACCTTTCTGACTTCATATTACCCAACTAATTAAACCTGATGGTGTTAGAAAGAAAGAGTTGCTGGAGATTTCACACACATGTTATCTATCAAGTATAGATAAGTGAGATACAATTCTTAGTGCTTCTGCTTTGAATGTTTAAGGTTTAGCATTAGGGGAAAAATGGTTCTCTGTTAAGTTTGCAGCATTTTCTTGTTATAATTAAGCAAAAATAGTTTTGTTTTAAAGTACATTAAGACAAAATTGTGAAAGGTTTAGAATATACATGCTTGGTCCTCATAGCTTATCAACAAGTCGAGTGAAAAGCCTTGTAGTCACAAAGCTGATATCAACCTTCTTTTTGTTCCCAGAAAATTAGTTCTACAGTGTTTTGGGCTTGGTAACCATTCATTTTATCACCTACTCTATTACCTCAAATCCATTTCATGGTTTTTCTTAGAAAGTCCCTGATAGTTTGCTTGATTCTATGCTGTTAAGTAAGTTCTTTGAATTTTGTTTCAAAAGCTGGGAAATTTATGACTATAAATATTTATATTCTAAAGAAGTTGAATGTGTTAATTGATGATTTTAAAGTGTTATAACTAAGCACAGTTCATTACAAAATAAATGAGAAAATGTTTAAAAATACAATTATGTTTGTTTTTTAAGTTTAATTTATGTGCAGACTTATAGAAGTAACAAGCTCTTTGTTCAAGTTCCAGTTCTATTGAAACCTACCTGTTGCTGTATATGTTACCGGAAAGTTAGATTAACTGATTTGGTTAAAAATATCAATTCATTTTCTGTTTAAAATAATATACTTCTCTTGTCATTAATAGCCTGTTTACATTAAAACTTACCCTTTAGGGAGTGATGATGAATACAGTGATGATGATGACATGAGTTGGAAAGTGAGACGTGCAGCTGCGAAGTGCTTGGATGCTGTAGTTAGCACAAGGCATGAAATGCTTCCAGAATTCTACAAGACCGTCTCTCCTGCACTAATATCCAGATTTAAAGAGCGTGAAGAGAATGTAAAGGCAGATGTTTTTCACGCATACCTTTCTCTTTTGAAGCAAACTCGTCCTGTACAAAGTTGGCTATGTGACCCTGATGCGATGGAACAGGGAGAAACACCTTTAACAATGCTTCAGAGTCAGGTGGGTTTTAAAGTACAGTTTACAAAATCATGATAGTAAATGCAATGCTTTTAAAATTGTCTTTGTATGGAAATGTGAGTTCCAGAATATAGAGAAGCAGAAAGTTCTAGGATATGTTTATATAGTTAATGCATGTTCATATTATGTTACTTGTAAACTATTCTGATTGAAGTATTCTTGGTTTTACTTGATAAACAATATTTAAATAATTTTAAGATTCAGTAAAGTAGTCTTTATCTTTGATGTTAATAGAGATGTCTTATAGCTGTGGAGTCATACTACTTGTGATCACATAACTGACTTCACTTCTAATTTAGGTGTGTGATATTGGGCAAGTTAGTCACTTTATTAAACCTCACTTTTCTTATTTGTAATAAGAGTGTATTTAGAAATACCTACCTGTGGTTGTGAGAGCTGGATGATCTGTATAGAGCATTCAGTGTAGTGCCTACTACATATATACTTACTAATAAAATACACTTTTTTTTTCACTTGAAGGCATTTTTTTCTAAGGTCCTAAACATTAGAGCTATTATATTGCTCCCATTTATTGAATATAACATACCAGGCATTCTCCTATCTTATATGTAATCTCTACAGTAGCCCTATGGGATGCACAAATACTAGATCCATTTTTATAGATTACAAAACAGATATTGACAGTGATTAAACCAGTGGAGAGGATGGGACACACATATGGTATCTATCTTGTTTTCAAGTAGTACAAATAAATACATTTTTGTGGTGAACTTACTCATAAAGGTGAATGTTGAAGATTAATTGTAGAAGGAAATAAGATAAAGTGTATGGAGGATATATGTGAGTGAGTGAGTATGTAGAAGTCAGGTATTGCTCAGTAGAGTTGCCAGGAATTTCGACAATGCTGTGGAAAGTTAGACAATTTTTTTGTTTTGTCTAGTTCTTAGATCATTGTGTAATTATGGTGTGTATCCTTGTAGTTTGGTTGTTGGGATTTTTCTTGGCTTTGTTTTTATTTTTAATCTCTACTTGCTTTGCTGTTGAGGTATTCTAGAAGCTCCGTTTATAGCTTTGCATCCATAAGATTTGTTAGTAGAGACCCTATTTGTTTTACTGACTAACCAAACATTAGAAAGTTTAGAGCAGATATCTTTTAATCATACCCCTGCTGCTTGTAGCTACATTTGAAGTGAGGTTGATTCCTTGTAACAGCAAATGGAAAGTAAGAAAAGGACCTGTTCAATGGTTGCTTTTCCATAATTTATCTTGTTTCCTTTGACTTTTATCTGTGCTTTTGTCATTCAAAATACCATTTATGAATTAACCTCCTAAATTTTTTATTGAAAATATTATTTGTTTACTTTATTTCTTTTTTTTCTTTTTTTTGAGATGGAGTCTCGCTCTGTTGCCAGCCTGGAGTGCAGTGGCGCTATCTCAGCTCACTGCAACCTCCGCCTCCTGGGTTCAAGCGATTCCCCTGCCTCAGCCTCCCAAGTAGCTGGGACTACAGGTGCACACCACCACCACACCCAGCTAATTTTTGTATTTTTAATAGAGACGGAGTTTCACCATGTTGGCCAGGATGGTCTTGATCTCTTGACCTTGTCATCTGCCTGCCTCAGCCTCCCAAAGTGCTAGGATTACAGGCGTGAGCCACTGCGCCCAGCCTATTAATTTCTTTATAGTCATGTATGTTTCACAATTAAAAATTAAGTAGGGAAGACTGTTTTGTTGCTCCCTTGAAAGCTAAATGATAGCTTTTCGTAATTTATCAGTATCAAGCAAATGTAGTTATTATAAGAGAACATATATAATACATGTAACAAACTTGATCTTGTTAGTGTTAGCAATAGCAGTAGATAGTTGAATTAGGAATTTAACAAAAAAAGATAAACTCTTCCCTTTATCTTCATTCTCCGTAATTCATGTTAAGGGTACTGAGGAAATACCAACAGCTGAACCATCTAATGAGTATATGATAATTGCAGGTTCCCAACATTGTTAAAGCTCTGCACAAACAGATGAAAGAAAAAAGCGTGAAGACCCGACAGTGTTGTTTTAACATGTTAACTGAGCTAGTAAATGTATTACCTGGAGCCCTAACACAACACATTCCTGTACTTGTACCAGGTATGAAAGAAACATAAATCTCTTTTGGGACTTATTATAGGGCATAGCCTTTTTGTTAGGATTTAAATAAGCTTAAATAATGATTTCCTTTTAAAGGAATATTTGTGACAACTTAATATGCACGTAGAGCTAACTTTTTAATCTAACCATCTTGAATACCTGAAGTTAGAAATTTGTAAATAAAAAGTCTTACCCTAAAATATTTGGCTGTAGTATTTATTATAGATGGTGAAAATTTCTACTTATAGAAATAATATAATGAAGTGGGAACATTAGCAGTACTCTAGGGGTTGATATTTCATTTTTCTTTCTTAAAAGTCTGCACAGCAATGATTGGATTTTTTGTTGGCTTTTTAGGAATCATTTTCTCACTGAATGATAAATCAAGCTCATCGAATTTGAAGATTGATGCTTTGTCATGTCTATACGTAATCCTCTGTAACCATTCTCCTCAAGTCTTCCATCCTCACGTTCAGGCTTTGGTTCCTCCAGTGGTGGCTTGTGTTGGAGACCCATTTTACAAAATTACATCTGAAGCACTTCTTGTTACTCAACAGCTTGTCAAAGTAATTCGTCCTTTAGATCAGCCTTCCTCGTTTGATGCAACTCCTTATATCAAAGATCTATTTACCTGTACCATTAAGAGATTAAAAGCAGCTGACATTGATCAGGAAGTCAAGGAAAGGGCTATTTCCTGTATGGGACAAATTATTTGCAACCTTGGAGACAATTTGGGTTCTGACTTGCCTAATACACTTCAGATTTTCTTGGAGAGACTAAAGAATGAAATTACCAGGTTAACTACAGTAAAGGCATTGACACTGATTGCTGGGTCACCTTTGAAGATAGATTTGAGGCCTGTTCTGGGAGAAGGGGTTCCTATCCTTGCTTCATTTCTTAGGAAAAACCAGAGAGCTTTGAAACTGGGTACTCTTTCTGCCCTTGATATTCTAATAAAAAACTATAGTGACAGCTTGACAGCTGCCATGATTGATGCAGTTCTAGATGAGCTCCCACCTCTTATCAGCGAAAGTGATATGCATGTTTCACAAATGGCTATCAGTTTTCTTACCACTTTGGCAAAAGTGTATCCCTCCTCCCTTTCAAAGATAAGTGGATCCATTCTCAATGAACTTATTGGACTTGTGAGATCACCCTTATTGCAGGGGGGAGCTCTTAGTGCCATGCTAGACTTTTTCCAAGCTCTGGTTGTCACTGGAACAAATAATTTAGGATACATGGATTTGTTGCGCATGCTGACTGGTCCAGTTTACTCTCAGAGCACAGCTCTTACTCATAAGCAGTCTTATTATTCCATTGCCAAATGTGTAGCTGCCCTTACTCGAGCATGCCCTAAAGAGGGACCAGCTGTAGTAGGTCAGTTTATTCAAGATGTCAAGAACTCAAGGTCAACAGATTCCATTCGTCTCTTAGCTCTACTTTCTCTTGGAGAAGTTGGGCATCATATTGACTTAAGTGGACAGTTGGAACTAAAATCTGTAATACTAGAAGCTTTCTCATCTCCTAGTGAAGAAGTCAAATCAGCTGCATCCTATGCATTAGGCAGCATTAGTGTGGGCAACCTTCCTGAATATCTGCCATTTGTCCTACAAGAAATAACCAGTCAGCCCAAAAGGCAGTATCTTTTACTTCATTCCTTGAAGGAAATTATTAGCTCTGCATCAGTGGTGGGCCTTAAACCATATGTTGAAAACATCTGGGCCTTATTACTAAAGCACTGTGAGTGTGCAGAGGAAGGAACCAGAAATGTTGTTGCTGAATGTCTAGGAAAACTCACTCTAATTGATCCAGAAACTCTCCTTCCACGGCTTAAGGGGTACTTGATATCAGGTAGGTATCTAGATTTTCTTCCTTAAAAAATTTTTTGTTGATAGTTGGTTGCCTTAAAAGATGCCTAATAAAGAAGTTAAGCCATGTCTATATTTTCTTAAACCTAAAAGCTAAGTATGTGATGGAAAAAAAACCTGTCTTTTGTAGTATAGAGTGATATTCAAATGACATTTTGTTGTTTTAAAAGATAGAGTGGTAATTAGATAATGGTTAAATGTGTTCTCATTCCTCATAATGACTACATTTTAATGTTGCTATGTTATGTTAAAATGTGGAAAAGACATATCTCATGAATTAACATAATCTAAAGAGCTTGCTGATACTAGTTACAATAAATAAAATTGGTGAAAGTACTTTTTTCAAATGAAAGATCCTGGAAGAGTTTTCAGATTTACCAGTGTCATCCTGATTAGAACAAGTAGAAGGTAATAACATTAATAGCAGTAATAGCCATTCATTCTTAGGCATTGCTTTCTTTTTTAGTAAAAAATTTGAAGATTTTTGAGCGGTTTTGGATTTAGCTAGTTCTCTTTTGTGAGGGTGAGATTCTCCACTGCTGCTTCAGGTCCCTCCTTCCCAGAAGGAATTGTTTCTTTTGAAATCTAACAGGATTTTGTTTTATGCTCATAAGTGAGTAAACTTGGCTCCTTTGGATTCATGTGTGCAATAAAAAATACCCTTCTTGGCCAAGGAAAATTCTAAGGAATTGAAGACACTGGTGTTATTTGAAGTGGTTTAAAAATGATGTCCGTGAGTTTTAGTGGACTACATACCAATAGACTTGCAATTTATTTTTAACTAGGCTCATCATATGCCCGAAGCTCAGTGGTTACAGCTGTGAAATTTACAATTTCTGACCATCCACAACCTATTGATCCACTGTTAAAGAACTGCATAGGTAAGTGGAAACAAAGATAAACATACTGATTTTTGGATTTTAGAATTCTCAAACTCTTGAATTTAGTAACTAGAAATATCAAGGAATTAAAATAATTGTTTAAAATAAAATTGATATGATCTTATAACTTTAACAAATTGCATTTGCCTATATTGTTTGTAATTATTCCTAGATGATTTTGCACACATAAATGAAGTTATAATATACCAGCATGTCTTTAGAGTCAACTACATATTTGATAACCATGTTTTTGGGGTGACTTAAGATAGCTTTAGTGGATAGAGCAGAAAGGTACTAGATTTATGTGGCCAGTCTGAAGTTTCTCCCTAGATGTAAATGAGTCTCATTTGAACTATTAAGGCCTCAGATTTCAATTATTACGTCTAACACCGAAGGAGATCTATGGAGATTTCCATATTTAAGGTCAAAATAACCTAAGAATAAAAAATAAAGTGGGGGAGAGCTAATTCGCGGAAGAACTAAGAGGAGATAACCCAAGAAAAACTAGGGCTTTCTCTATTTCTGTGAAGACAAGAATTAGCTTTTGGGATTATTTCTGATTTTTATAACCTCCGTGCATTTTGTTTTTATCATTGGTTTTCCTAGAGTTTGATAGTAGCCAAAAACCCCTCAGAATTTAGTTTTTTGCTTTCTTGAGGACGGGATAATGGAGATAACCATCCGGGAGGACTGAGGGATTTGGCAAAGAAGCTTTGTAGCTTTGTGCCATTCTGCAGTGTGCCAGAAAGAAAAAAAAAATACAATATAAAATTTGAGCTGTATAGAAAGGGATTGCCAGTTCAGAATAAGGAAGGCAGAGGCACAAATAGGTTCTATTGCTGGGGCCTAGAAATTATTTAAAGTCTATATGAGAAACTTCTTACTGGCATTTCCCCCACCCATTTTCTGCTTTGATATATTTATTGAGCACTTTGGTATTATGCAAAACAGGACAGAGGAAGAGGCCCATGCCATATCTCTAGAAATATCTTCCCATGTTGACAGCAGTCAACCAGTATGCATTGTTGATATAGTTACTCAACCAGGTAGTTAGCATTGTAATTGAATTATGATCTAGTTCGATATTCATGACTGTTTGAACATCAGAACCACCTAGGAAACTTTTTAAAAATTGAAATTGCTAGTTCATGGCACCATTTTGTCCATAATAGCAATATTTTAGATGCTTTCCTGAAAGCAGATATATACTCTATTGTAATTATTCTTCTAATCTACCAGTTTAGTATGCAAATAAAGGGAAGGGGAAATTAGTTTGGTACATTTATATTGTTTTTGAAACCACGCTGTCTCTCAGACTTTTTTTTTTAAGTCAGTGCTGGAACTTTCTTGGATATCAACATTGAGTTTGCCAATCTGCAGTATCTGAAGTCTCTCTTCCCTCCCGTATTTTCAAATTGCTGGTTTTTCAAGTTGGCATTCAAGTCTTTTGTTACCTCTCCTGCATTTCCCTGTGTATTCTAAAAGATTGCTGATGATAGAGTTGAGATCATATAATGATGAATAATAGCTACATGTGAATACTTAGTGTGTACTAGACATTGTCTTCAACAATATACGTGCCGTTTATTCTGCTCTGTATAGCTCTAAAAGATTTATAATCCTCATTTTATTGAGTGAGAAACTGAGGTGAGAAACAGGTTCTTGCCTAAAGTAACTTGCACAAAATCATACATTTAACAAGTAAAATGGTTTGAACCATCATCCATGTGACTCCAAAGCATTATACTTTCTTTCCCACATTTGCAAGAATAAGCAGACTTTTAAAGTACCTAGATGCCTTCTCTGGCTTTTGTCCTATGTTAGCTTTCAATTTTCTCCCTTTATATTATTTTCCTGTGAATTCATGTATTTCTTATTGAAGACAGAAATAAAGTAGGGCTTTTGGAGGCACGTTTCTCTTTTCTTTGATGAATTGTATATCCGCTAATAGTACTCCATCTTTATTAAGCAGTGGGTCTGTCTTCACCTCATTTTTTTATTCTTATTTTGAACTTAGTTTAAAAATATTTTGTTGCTGCTTTTAGTGAACTCCAAGGAGAATCATGCATGTTATTAGTCTTTTTAGCTGTTATCTCTGTCATATCTTGTATCTATGAAAGTGATATTGAGGAACTTTATGGACTCTTCTTCCATACCCTTTGCATTATAGGTGCTGAGAGTGGATTATCAGTTGAAAATATATTCACCTTCAGAAATGATAGTTGCCTTGCTGCAGAAAGAAACTTTATGGTTCACTTAGTATTTCATCAGGTTCTTCCCTGACCTTCGCTGAAGAAATAACAATGACACCAGCAAAAATAAATTATATCAACTTAGAGAAAATATAATGTATATTATATTTCAAGTTTACCATGTCTGTCTGTTGCTTTTCTTGTAATATTTCAGGTGATTTCTTAAAAACTTTGGAAGACCCGGATTTGAATGTGAGAAGAGTGGCCTTGGTCACATTTAATTCAGCAGCACATAACAAGCCATCATTAATAAGGGACCTATTGGATACTGTTCTTCCACATCTTTACAATGAAACGAAAGTTAGAAAGGAGCTTATAAGAGAGGTAAGTTAGATCACACTGTTTATCTGAGCTTGTCTTTAACTTCAGTATTATATATCCACACATTCTTTTTTGCTTTAACAGGTAGAAATGGGTCCCTTTAAACATACAGTTGATGATGGTCTGGATATTAGAAAGGCAGCTTTTGAGTGTATGTACACACTTCTAGACAGTTGTCTTGATAGACTTGATATCTTTGAATTTCTAAATCATGTTGAAGATGGTTTGAAGGACCATTATGATATTAAGGTAAGATGTTTGTGCCTATTTATACAATGTTTTAGAAGAAGACTTTGCTAGAGCAACTTTCACCCTTGTAATTTACTCATGTGTCTGAGAAAATCAGGTTGTCTGTCAAGATTTTGATAAACACGTTGTAAACTATAAAGTGCAAAAGTAATAGGCAGTGTAACACCAGTTGACATGTAAGAAAGATCCAGAACCCTTTTTATTGGAGGAGGAAGTGGCAGTGGATGCAAAATGCTCTGTGCCCACTTGCTTAGTGAATAGTCCCTAGATCCTTTCCCTCAAAAGAATCCCGACAGATTTTGCTGTTTAAAGTATAAATCTGTAAGTTTTTGGCCTGACTTAACACTGGACCATAGTTGCTACCCATGGAGGGTTTTCTTAGCATTGTCTTGATTAATTCTCCTGAGCTACCTTTGGGGCTAGTCTGAATTGTAACTGTATTATTTACCTGAAGGAGGAATTTTTGTTTTCCAATATAATATACTGTGTTTAATACCAAGAATTTTGTTAGAGGACATGGAACTTTTCAGATATACAAAGCAATCTGTAGAAGCAACTTGAGAGAAATCATACTGCATCTTATGTTTGGATAATGAATTTTGCGTATAAGTGTTCTTTGTTTTCCTGTGATGAAATGAACATCTCCATTTAAAATGTGAACAGTAAAAGAGTGATTTGAAAAATAAAAAATGCATGCATTGTGTCTTTTTCATCTACTCTTCCATTTAGGGCTTTTGGCCAAGCATGGCAAAAGTGGTAACTCAGCGGTAATTCAGCCATACTACCCAAACTCCTACTCTTAGGTTTCCATGTGTGGTAGTGACCTGAGCCTCTCAAAGTTCAATAAAGAGAGCCCCCCAACCAAGAATTAAAAGGACATGCTTGTTTAATTCTATGAGTTTATAGTCCAAGAGAAAAAGGTTTATGGGTTATCAGGTTTTGCATGGATTAATCTGAATAACTGGTCAACTCTGTTATGATAGTGGAAACTTATTTCGAAACTTGTGTTCCAGCTCAGTAATATTCCAGTTCAGTGATTCTCAATTCTGGTGCACATGAGCTTTTCAAAAAACAAACAAACAGAGTCTGTGGCCGTATTCTGACAGGTTCAGTAAAACTCTGGGGATGGGACTTGAAGAATGGGTATGTTTCTGAAGCTCTCTGGATGATTCTAATGTGCAACCAAGATTGAAAACCACTTTTCTGGTTCTCGTATCTGTTTGAGACAGATGTCTCAAACCTTATCTGAGTTAAGGGCTAAAGAGTCCTCACCTATAATATGCTGCTCAAGAGACCTCACCTAAAATACAATCTGGTGAGGTCTCTTTAGCACTTAACTCAGATAAGGTCTGAGACAAATCTGTCTGATTCTGATTGGCAGATTACATTAAAAGGAAGCTTTACTTTGCATGGTATTTTCCTTTAAAGGATCTGTCAGAATTTAGAATTTTGTTTTTAGAAAATGATGTCAAATCTAAATTATTTTTTATTCCTAATAGATGCTGACATTTTTAATGTTGGTGAGACTTTCTACCCTTTGTCCAAGTGCAGTGCTGCAGAGGTTGGACCGACTTGTTGAGCCATTACGTGCAACATGTACAACTAAGGTAAGAAATGATAAGTATCAACCTAGGTCAGACTTGGTGTATTGGGGATTCCTAGCCAATTCTTTTCTCTAGCTTTCCAAATATAAGTATTCCAGTGCTCTATGTAGCAGTTGGTTTAAAAAGTTGACCTATTAAATACTGATGTTTTATAAAACTTAGCAATGTTAACTGCTATTCTTAAAAGTTTTTGTTTATTGCTATATCAATATAACATTTTGAAGTACTGATATATATATTTGAAGTACTGATATGGGATAAAATGTGATCAGGCAACAAAAGAGGAAGGTTTTACTTCTGATTGGAAGGGGAGTCATAGAAGGCTTCATATTAGGGTGACAACATTTGCAGTGAACCTTGAAAAATCCAGATTTTTTTTTTTAGACCAAGAAGATGAAACAGGCTTTGAATAAAGACCTGGAGATGTCATCATATGGTGTGTTTGAAAAAGTGTCTAATAGAATATAGCAAAGAATAGGGTAGCTAGAGTAGTACTTTCTTGATGGGGGCCAAAGTATGGGACTTGCTAAGCAGATAGTTGAAAAGAGTGTCCTGCTCTCTTTGTTACAGTCATGTGGGTCTAGATTTTCTGTTGTTATAATGGTGCTTTGTGTAAAATATTCCCTTAAAAGAAAAGGAGACAACTTCTTTAAAAATAAGTTTAAAAACAGTTGTGCTTAGAATATAATATGCCTTATGGACCTATGAGAGTAACTTTTACCAGGAAGATCTTATGTGCTCAAATTTGTTCATGTAAGAGTTGTCTTTTATAGCATGTAATCTAAGTTTACTCCATGTTACAGGTAAAGGCAAACTCAGTAAAGCAGGAGTTTGAAAAACAAGATGAATTAAAGCGATCTGCCATGAGAGCAGTAGCAGCACTGCTAACCATTCCAGAAGCAGAGAAGAGTCCACTGATGAGTGAATTCCAGTCACAGATCAGTTCTAACCCTGAGCTGGCGGCTATCTTTGAAAGTATCCAGAAAGATTCATCATCTACTAACTTAGAATCAATGGACACTAGTTAGATGTTTGATCACCATGGGGACCATTACAGATGACCATACAATGCACTGAATTGACAGGTTAATCATAAGACATGGAAAGAGAAGTGTCTAAAAGCTTCAAAATGTTCCACTTTTTTTTCCTTCGTGGAGACTGTTTGTTTGGCTTTCTTCCATTGTTGTTTTTGTAGCATTTATTTCAGAAATGTGTATTTCCATAATCCAGAGGTTGTAAAACCACTAGTGTTTTAGTGGTTACAGCAACATTTGAAATGGAAACTAAAAGTTAGGATTTTATGGAGTATGGAGATAAGGTCCAGTATCTATTTACCCTGTAATGTTTAGGATTAAAATGTTGAAATTTTGTGACCATGAATTTCTTTCTTTTATAAATTTTCTCGTTTAAAAATCAAAAATCTTGCAAAACAAAAACCATGTTTCTTTTTCTTGTACAACTTTTTGTTTTCCGCAACACAAATTGATTTTTAGCTGGCAGACAAGAATATCCATGTAAGATTTGTTACCATTTCAGAGGGTTTGGCAATTTTTAAAAGATAATAAGGTATCATTTTAAAGTATGAAAATTAACAATATCCCTGTTGCGCACACTAATTTTGCATGAGCAAGTTTACAAATATGTATTGTCTGTAAAGCAGCATGTGCAGATTATTCATAATATAGAAGTTAAAATAAGTATTATTAGTGCAATTTTCAGATATTTATTTTTGCACAGAAAACACATTATCTGGAGAGAAAGAAAGGAGAATTTTCGAGACTTTGGTTTTCTTAATGCCAGTGTGAATTTGCAGATGTTTTCAGCAAATCGAGTCACAATAACAATTTGCCACTTTTTTCTATTATAAATCTTCTTACTTAAATTTTGAATATTTTAAGTGCTCAATTTTTCTCAGTTACCCATTTGTGTGCGTGTGTTTCCACTTAGAAATTCTTAAAACCAGATTTTTCTTTCATTCCCTTTGGATGTCTACATTCCTTATCAAAGGATATAAATAGTGTGTATGCTTTTGAATTTTATTTTTAGGAAAATTCTGAAGCCAGCTATCACAGCTTTGTTAGCTAATAATAGTATTTTCTTTTAGTTGAGTTAGGTTTTTCCCCATCTCCTGTAGAGCTAATTTACATATTGTATTTGCTAAGTGTTAACTACTTTTCCTGATTAAGGGATCTGTGCTGGGGAGCAAAGCTTTTGCAGTACCTTATATTGTAGTTAAAATTTTATTTAACATATCCTTCAGTGAGCTCATTTCACACTGTAGCCTCTTCCTTCAAATTTGTGGTGCTCCTGTAACAGTAAGAACTAATTCTGAAATAAAAGACATCTCCTAATGCTGTGCAAACATAGTTTACATGTATTGAAGGAGGCAGTTGTTAAATTGAGTGACCAATTTTAAGCAATCAGATATTTGAAAACTGCACCCTTTATTTTTGAAACTGTGAATTAGAAACACTTCCTGCTGTATTACTACCTGCTTTAACATCCAAATATACAGTGATTTTAAATGATAACATACTGTGGTTATTAGATTAACAGCTTGATTTTGAATGTTCAGATGATAATGCAGAAGACATCACTGCTAGTAAGGATTTTGACTAGTGCATTGATGTTGAAGTTGGTGCCATTTCAAAATGTGGCAGGTGATAATCTTATATCATAATTTGCATAAAACTGTAATAGAAGTTTATTTTGAGATGTTAGTATATTATGTACTATGCATTTCTGTGGTATAGATGTTGTGGATATATTTAAGTATTTGGTTACATGGTTTCACAATAAATTACAATACTGCAGGCTCTAGGACTGAATAGGAGACTGACATGCATATGTTGTGTGAATGAATGTCTTAGTTGGGTAAAGTTAAATCCAAATACTTCAACCGGCTTTTTCTTCAGTTTGTTTTTAACTTTCAAGATGCATGTTTTGTTTTGTTTCCCTTTGTTTTTGTTTTGCAAGCCAGCTCATTTTTCTAACAGTTGAAATTCTTTTAATACTAAAGAAACAGATACTACTCTCTTATGGCTTTAAGTGTTTATATACCTGTTTATATGCATACATTAACAAAATTAGTAATAGCAGTGCTTAGAATTTCAATGCTGAGTCATACTGATGATTAACTCCATACTCCTAGTGGTGATGTGGTCCAGATACTGGAATGGAAGTGGCAGGGTGTGGAGTCCAGACATAGTCTACCACTCATGCTACTTACTAGTAATATTAAGGTGTTGTACTTAGCAATTCTTCACATGTGGGTTCCTGAGGAGATCTAAAAGTTAATACAAAACCAAGCTGTTTATTGATTTTCATGAGAAAACTTAGTTTAGGTCTACCTGATTTATTTTAAAAGAAGGCAGAAAGGAAATTTGGTATGGCAGGGTTTAACCTAAAAGGTTATTTATAAAATCAATAGCACTGAATGATAATTTTTTTAATGATGGTCATATATTTTATTAATGATATCTGAAAGTTGCTTAACCATTAGAAATTAGAATTATTTAAGGGTTGGAGTATGATGATTTCATCAAATGTTTGAATATTTAAATAATTTTTATGTAACCATAATTAAACCAAATTAGTCTTTTTTTCTTCATACTTTTCTTTGGTAGTGCAGAAATAACATAGGGGCATATCTAATTAACCAGTTCCAGCGGGTATTGCTATATCTTTATATCTAGTTCAGTCTCAAATGTATGAATATGATTATATAGTCATGATTGAAGTTCAAAATGAGGAAACATACAAAATCCTCAGCCATTGAAAAATTCAGTTAACTTGTTTATACTCCTGTAAGCTGTAATTAGTCACAAGACAAAGTATATAGTAATACTTTGTAATGAAGTAACATTTTCTGCCCACATTAATTTTACTAAAGACCTAAATTGTTAAAATTAGTTGGCAGTCTCTAGATTATGCTAAGTAAGTGTTTTGAAATTAAAGACCTTAAACATTTCAGCAAGTAAATATTGGATTCTAGCTCTGTTTTAAATTGAATCCTAATTTTCAAACCACTGCTACCCCAGATTCATACCTGTTTTTGAAATCTTGTTTATGGAATGGAAAATTGACAGTAGGTAATAGTTTATTTACTGATTGGACAAAGGATATTCTGGTTTTAACTGACTTTTCCATTTAAATAAAATTCATTTGATAATTTTGGTTGCAAAAATGGAACATGGTGGAAGTATTTGGCTACAGGCTACCACAGTCTCATCAGATTAAGACTTTTCTACAAGGAAATGCAAAATGAAATCATACATTTTCCTTTTCCAATACAGTAAGTTGCTTGTTTTCCTATTAATACTAGAAAATATTTTGTAAACACCTTTGCTGTAGTTTCAGGCAAGATCTCTCAGCAACATGTTTTTTGCTCTTTTTAACTTGGAAAGTTAGCTCTGAATCAAAACTACTGAAGGGAGTAATGCATATAATTTTACTTTGTTGGACCCTATAATGCCAGTGTGTCACGTTTCAGAAGGATTTTTAGTAGACAGAAATGCCTACTTTTGTTTTTGGAGTCTTAATACCCTGTCCTCTTCATACCTTATTAGTGGTGATTTTAGCAAGTTTAATTATTTTGCTGAGGTCTTAGAAAAGAGAAAGCTTATGCTATATGAAATGACATTGTTTCCAGATTAGGAAGTATTGGATTAATTTGCTATTGCCAGTAAGTAATGGTAGATGGATATTGAGTGATTTTAGTCTAGAATACTCTCACAAAAATAGTAAAGAATTGTACTTCAGGGCCGGATGGCGGCTCACGCCTGTAATCTCAGCACTTTGGGAGGCCAAGGTGGGGATCACTTGAAGACGGGAGTTGGAGACCAGCCCTAGGCAACATAGTGAGATCTTGTCTCTACCAAAAAAAAAAAAAAAAATCAACAAAATGCAACCAAAAGAATGGATGAGATGGCCCTAAAAGAATGAGGATTACATTTAATGAGAAGACATGTGGGATGAAATACCTAGTGAACAATATTTAAGGGAAACTGAAGTGCAAATAGCCTCACAGGTTTGTTTTTGTGTTTGAGACAAGGTCTCACTGTTGCCTAGGCTGGAGTACATTAGCACGAACATGGTTCACTGCAGCCTCAGCTTCCTGGGCACAAGTGATTCTCCCACCTCAGCCTCCCGAGTAACTGGGCGTATAGGTGTGTGCCACCACATCCAGCTAATTTTTTTATTTCTTTATAGAGATGGGGTCTCATGACCTTGTCCAGGGTGATCTTGAGCTCCTGGGCTCAAGCAGTTCTCCTGTGTTGGCCTCCTAAATTGCTGAGATAATTGCAAGTGCCTCCTTGCCCAGCTGTGTGTTGTTGATTTCTTTTTTTTTTTTTTTCTTTTTCTGAGATGGAGGCTTGCTTTGTCTCCCAGGCTGGAGTGCAGTGGTGCGATACCGCCTCACTGCAACCTCTGCCTCCTGGGTTCCAGCGATTCTCCTGCCTCAGCCTCCCAAGTAGCTGGGATTACAGGCTAGTGCCACCATGCCCAGCTAATTTTTGTATTTTTAGTAGAGATGAGGTTTTGCCATGTTGGCCAGGCTGGTCTCAAACTCCTGATCTTAGGTGTTTCACCCGCCTTGGCCTCCCACAGTGCTGGGATTACAGGTGTGAACCACGTCGCCCAGCCAGCTTCTTAATTTATACATCTAGCCCAGTCCATGCCCCTGTTTCAGACTATTACATCCAACCACCTGCTGTACATCTCATAAAGGTATCTCAAACACAGCATGTCTAAAGCTGAAGTCATCATCTTTCCCTGGTTTTTCCTGTCTCTTTGCTGATGGCATCCCATTTACCTAACCATTCAAACTGGAAATCTAAAAGGCTCACTTAGCATGAGTTTGGAGGCAGAATATGATAAAGAACAAGGACTCTGGGAGGCCAAGGTGGGTGGATCACTTGAGGTCAAGAGTTCGAGACCAACCTGGCCAACATGGCAAAACCCTGTCTCTGCTAGGAAAAGAAAAACACAAAGAAATTAGCCGGACGTGGTGGCACATGCCTGTAGTCCCAGTTATGCGGGAGGCTGAGACAGGAGAATTGCTTGAACCTGGGAGGTGGAGATTGCAGTGACCCAAGATTGCATGCACCACTGCACTCCAGCCTGGGTGACAGAGCGAGACCCTGTCTCAAGAAAAAAAGAACAAGGACTCTACAGACAGACATCATATATTAGTTTGAATCCTGGCTGACTGTTAGCTGTTGGACTTGGGTAAATTATTTAACCTCAACTTTCCCTGTCTATAAAATGAGAATTAAAAATTGTAGAACTTTATAGGGTTTTTGTGAGAATTAAATAGGAACATTTGTATAAAGCACTTAAAACAGTACCTGGCACATACTACGTGTAATATATAATTGTTAACTCTTATTAGCATTCTGTCCCTTTTATTTCCTAAATATCTCTCATGCCCATCTCTGTTATTCTTTTGGCTTAAGACCTCATTTCCTGCTTATCTATTGACTGGACTGTGGCAAATGCCTGCTAATTGTTATTTTTGTGTTCATTCATTTAGCAAGCCAATTTATTGCGCGCGTAGGGTGCTGCCAGGGCTACAAAAGCTATTGAGACTGTACTTGATATCAAGAAGCTTCCTGATTATCATGGGAAGACTGACATAAGGAAGCACCATAAAATTCTGCTGTATGAGAGGTATACACAGGGGTTACTGGGGGTTGACAATTGAGGGTATGGTCCATTCAACATGAGTGGGATAGAAACAATTCATAAAGGAGATGAAATGTCTTGAGGAATGAGCTCTTCCTTAGAAGAATGGTTTTCAAATGAGTGTGCATCACAATCACCTGTAGGACTTGTTAAAACAGATCGCTGGGCCCTACGCCCAGAGGCTGTGGTTCAGTAGGTTGTAGTAAACCAATAATTTTTTGCTGCTTCCCAAGGCCACACCTTGGAAGCGACTGCATTAAAGAAGGCATTATTTCCCAGTCCTTCCTCTACACAGCTGTCAAAACAAGGGTCCTGACCATTTCATCTTTGCACTACATCCTTCACTGTCTCTCTTTTGCCCACAGGATAAGTACAAACTAGATCTGGTTACTGCCTGCCCCACCAGCCTCAGCATCTCTCACACCTAGGACTAAGCTTTTCTTCTGACGACTATAAAATATTTCCCTCAGCCACCATGCTATTCCTTGCCTTCTCAAGTTTGCTGTAGGTCAAGTTAAACTTTTTGCCTGGAATGACTTGCCTTCTTTTTTGTTTTACTTAGCTGGCTGCTTTTCATCTTGTAGGTTAGGTCAAGGACTCCAGGAAGTCTTCCCTGGACAAGTAATGAAGAGGGGATAATCTAGGGACAAACTCCCATGTTTGGAACCTGACTCCATTTTCAGGCACGTAACGTCAAATTCCTTTTAAAAGCACCTCTCTGTTAACGGTGCAGGTAATGCTATTCCCCTCCTCTACTCCATACCATTGCTGACGGTTACTGAGTGGGCTAAGGTATGGGAAGGGCCAACTAGTCCAGCTGTTCACAAACAGCCCTTTATGTCAAACTGAATACTGCCAACCTAGTTCCACTTTCTTTATCTAAAGACTCAGCTTGGAGTCCTTTCTGGGACTTGGCTGGACTAAAAGTAACCCCGCCTTGTCTGGTTTGTGACTTTCTCTACTCTGATGCCCCTGGCTTTCTGCCTTCTAGAAATTTGTCAGAATTTCTGAAATTCTTGGGCCTTCCCTCTTGCTCTATATATGGTTTGGGATTCATTCCTTTTAAAAAATATTTACTGTCATTTCAGTAGAATTTTGACACAATAAATATAAGCACATCAGATTTTTTGCCATCTTGAAGCTTCTGTTATTTCTTGGTCTTTGGTAGTGCTTTACTGAGAAACATTATAATACAGTTGTAAAAGCTCAGGCTCTAAACCTGGGTTTAAATCTGGTTCTACCACTTCTTGGGAGTGGGACTTTGGGCAAAGTATTAATGTATCTAGTGTTACCGGTGGAGGGGCTTGACTATGAGTTGTTCCAGGTCCTGGGCATTTTGAACAAAGAACTGAACAAAATGCACACAGTGGCAGAGGAATGAAATGCAGGAATGAAGCAGCAAAAGCAGGAATTTATGAAAGCGAGAACGCACTCTGCTGGGAGGGAGTGGGCCTGAGCAAGTTGCTCAAGGGCCCAGTTACAAAGTTTTCTGGGCTTTAAGTATCCCATTTGAGGTTCTTACCATCTACCCCTTATCTGGATGAAGGATTTGGTCTGTGGCTGGTTAAAGGCTGAGGTGAATTGGCACCCTATGCACATGAAGGGATGGTTCTGTGTGGCCCTCAGCCAATCCAGGGCACTCTTCCTTTCCATCTGAGATATGTTGGGATGGGAGGGTTGTAGGAAGAGTAGCCCTTGATCCTTCATTACTTGGCTTGGGGAGATGGGGTTTTTCCCTTTTGATTTAGCTTTAGGAAGTTTGTGTTAATTGGCCTTAGGATTCCTGCGCCCAGACCCCGGTATTTTCCTTTAGATCCAGCTTTGAGAAGTCAGCGTGATTTGGCCTTAGATTTCCTGCCCCCAGACCCTGGTGTTTTCTCTTTTAAAAAGTTAGCACAAATTGCCCTTAAGTTCCCTGTCTGCAGACCCTATTCTTCTGCCTCACTAGCTCTATTTCCTCATTAGTCAAATTGAGTTATATGTACTAGTCTGAAAGAAGAGTTTCCCCCAACATACTAAGAAGGTTAACACACACACCATATAGTACAACACACATGAGATAGGGCAGGGACTCCTCTTAGGGGCCTGCTGGATCTTCCCAAGCATTGAAATTAAGGAAAACTCCTGAGTCTCTTCAAGGAAAATTCCAAGCACCTAGCTAGCCTTGAGTAGTAAATGAGCAACTTGATAAGCAAGAAGGTAATAATAGCTTAAATAGCCAAGTAAGTTCGAGTCACAAGATGTTTGGTTCCCATAGAAACTAAAAATAACATCTTGACACTTGTCCTTGAGCTGTTTTTCAGAAACCTGAACCCCCACCTGATGGAAAATGCTGACCTGTCATGTAAACCTCAGATAAGGAGGAACTGAGGGCTGAACTTCTTTGTTCTAAATTTCTCTCTGAGGGGCCTGCAGAGTCATACCCTCAGGCCAACCCTTAACACTTCTTTCTGCTGACCCCAAGTTTTTATACAAAGCATCGCTTCCTTAACCAATGCTGAATTGAAGAATCTCTGTATCCTATCATCTGTAAACCTCTGCTTCAAAATATCTCACCTTTTAGGGCCAAACCAATGTATAACCTCCACGTATTGATTTATGACTGCCTATAAACTTTGCCTCACCACCTTTAAAAGCCTTTGCATGTAGGGCACTGGGGAATTTGAGTCTAATGCTTATTAGCTGCCCAATTCTTCTTGCTTGGTGCCCTGCAATGAATGCCTACTTTCTCTCACTGTAGATCTTAGTGTTGGTGTTGACTTTGCTGTGCCAGGTGGATGGACCTAAGTTTGGTTCAGTAACACATAGTAATTACTCAAAAAATATATTTTTAAAAATATATTTATTCATAAATGACTGACTATAGAAGCTTAATAGTCCACTCATGGATTCTTCATATGTTACTCCCATTTTCTGAGGGAGGGAAAGGGATGTTATGAAATGTATTTTGAGGGGAGTATTTTACTCTATATTTTGAGAATCCTATGATGGCTCAATATTAGAAAATATATCAATGTAAAACTATTAGTGAAGTAGTAAAACTATAAGGACTAGTTATCAGAAACCAATAATAAATAGTATCCTAAACAGTGAAACATTAAAACAACTTTATTTAAAGTCAGAAGATAAACTACTAGTAGTATTATATAGCATTATTGTATAACATGGTCTTGGAGGTTTCCAAAAAATGAAATAAAGCAAGAAAATATAATGAATAATTGGGTTAGAAAATAAAGCTATCGTTTTCGTGTATGACATAACCACATACCTAGGAAACCAAGAGAATCTAGCAAGAAAAAAGCTTAAAATTGATAAAATGTGCTGAAGTGGATTCTTTCAAAGGAAGTACCCTGGTATAAATTGAAGATGGCGGAAGAGAAACAGGTAGCGTGCATGGCTCTCATGGAGAGGAATGAGAAGGGTGACTAAATACAGCATCTTCAACTGAAACATCCAGGTACTTGCAATGTATCTAATCAAGGAAACAGCTTGACCACAGAGAACAAAGAAAAGCAAAGCAGGACAACAGCCCACTTGGGAGTGACAGGAGCCAGGGGAACCTTCCCCACCCAGGGAAGTGGTGAGTGAATGGGTGACTCTGGGAACCCTCGCTTCTCCCACGGATCATTGCAAGGCAGGGTCAGGAGATCTCATGAACCCACTCCACCAGGGCCTTCAGTCTGACAGAGCTACATAGAGTCTTAGCAGAGCAGCCGCTCAGGTATGGGTGGAGACCCAGGAGCTTCAGAAAATCAAGCTTCCCAGCAAAGTAACTGCAACTCCTGCAAAGTGGGAGATTAGATCCCTGTATATACCTGTAGGAAAGAGGCGGAATCCTCGAGGCTGCGCAGTGACAGTCTGCAGGCCCCATTTCCACAGCATCTCAGGAGAAGACCCACAGGCTTGGAAATCCAACCAGCCACTGGTAGCAGCCTTGCGCCTCCCTGAAACGGAGCTCCCTGGGGGAGGGGTGAGCCGCCACCTCTGCTGCTGTTGGGGCAATTTAGCCACTCCAGCCTTCAGGCTTTGGAGAGTCCAAGCCAACTGGGGGTGGGAGGGATTTCCCAGTACAGCACAGCTGCTCTACAAAAATGTGGCCAGACTGCTTCTTTAAGCAGGTACCGCAATCTCATTCCTTCTCACTGATTGGGACCTCCCATCCGCGGCCTCCAGCCACCCCTGCCAGTGTTCTCCAGCTGACAGAGAGACTTGAATTCTCCCTGGGATGGAGCTCCCAGAGGGAGGGACAGGCTGCCATCATTGCTGTTTGGGCGAATTAACTGTTCCAGCCTTTGGGTTTTGGAGAGACTGAGTCAACCGGGAGTGGAAAGGGTACCCCAGCACAGCACAGCTGATCCACCAAAATGTGGCCATGCTTCTTCAAGTAGGTCCCTGATCCTATTCCTCCTCACTGGGTAGGACCTCCCAACCAGGGTCTCCAGCCACCTTCTACACGTGTGTTTGGGCCAGCAACAGGTCCATGCCTCCCTGGAACAAAGCTCCCAGAGGGAAGGGCAGGCCACCATCTTTGATGTTTCACCGCCTTCTCTGGATCAGGTACTAGAAAATCTGCAGCAACTAAGGACTAGAGTGGGTCCCCAGCACACTGCAACAGCCTGACAGAAAAGTGGTCACATCGTTACATGGGTGCCCATTTCCATATCTCTGTGAGGCAGGTCCTCCAGACCTGGGCCTCTTGCCAACCCCTGCCAGGGCTATTGAGCCAGTAGCAACTCAGGAACTCCCTGAACAGAGCCTCCAGGGGCAACTGAAAGCCTCTCTGCCACTGCCTCTGCAGTGGAACTACCCTTGCTACCCTCAGATTAATGAAGGAGCAAAGACCCTAAGTGCTTTATCCACCCCTCCAACAATCTGCAGTCAACCCAAGGAGAGGAGGCCAGTCTGTCTTACACGGGTCCCACATCGCACTCCACCCCCGCCACACCCGCCGCAACTGCTCAACACCAAACGGAACCCTTGGATTGTGCCCACAGCACAGATGCTGTATCCTGCGTTGATTCCACTGAGATACTGCTGACCTGCATCTCTCTGGGGTGGAGCCTCAAGGAAACAAGCAAAAGACCCTTGGCCACAATCACTACTAAGGTCCCTTCTTCATCTGCTTCCAAGTTGGGGAAGGAATATAAACACAGAGATTGCTTCAGCTGCATGGGCATCCCAGGAGTGCCAAGCCACAATCTACAGCCAACACTCAAGGGGGAGAGGAACCCACATTTTCATGGCATTGAGAGGGAACGTGACTGCAACTATGAGGAAACATAGGGGAGTCATACAACTGACCAAGAGTCTACCAACTGACCAATAATCCTGAATATCACCTGCTGGATCACACTCCAAAGCTTTGACACCATAAATACCTCACTAATCTACCCCACTCTGAAACCAGAGACAAGAAGCCAGCTTCAAATAAAGACCCTGCCCAAAGCCTCAGCCTGGTGAAAACATCCAGAAAAGAAGTCAATTGACTGTACTCAATCCACACCACAGCTAAAGGAACACCCACATGCAGAGATGAGAAAGAATGGACACAAGCAGTCTCATAACTCAAATGGCCAGAGTGTTGTATATCCTCCAAATGACTAACAATTCTCCAACAAGAGTTCTTAACCAGGCTGAACTGTCAGAAATGACAGAAATAGAATTCAGCATATGGATAGGAATGAATATCATTGAGATTCAGGAGGATGGCAAAAACCCAATCCAAGAAAAATAAAAATTACAATAAAGCAACATGGGAGCTGAAAAATGAAACAGCCAGTATGAAAAAGGACCTAAGTGAGTTTGACAGAGCTGAAGAACACAATAGGGGAATTTCACTATGCAATCACAAGTATTAACAGCAGAATAAACCAAGCTGAGGAAAGAATCTCAGAACTTGAAGATTGGTTCTCTGAAATAAGATAGACAAAAATAGATAAAAGAATAAAAAGAAATAAACGAACCTCTGAGAAGTTGGGATTATGAAAAGAGGCCAAATCTATAAGTCATTGGCATCCTTGAAAGGACCTGGGAGAAAGCAAACAACTTGGAAAACATCTCAGGAAATCGTCCATGAAAACTTCCCCAACCTTGCCAGAGAGGCCAACAGTGAAATTCAGGAAATACAGAGAACTCCTGCAAGATTTTACACAAAAACATCATCCCCAAGACACATAATTGTCAGACTTTCCAAGGTCTAAATGAAAGAAAGAATGTTAAAGGCAGAGAGAAGGGGCAGGTCACTTACAAAGGGAACCTCATAAGGATAACAGTGGACCTCTCAGCTAAAACCCTACAAGCCAGAAGAGATTGGGTATCTATATTCAACATTCTTAAAGAAAAAAAAGTCTGCAACCAAGAATTTCATATCCAGCCAAACTAAGCTTCCTAATTGAAGGAGAAATAAGATTCTTTTCAGATAGGTAAATGTTGAGGGAATTCATTACCACCAGACCTACCTTACAAGTGATCTTGAAAGGAGCACTAAATATAGAAAAGAAAGACTGCTACCAGCTAGTATAAACACACAGACCAGTGTCACTATAAAGCAACCACACAAAGAGGCCAATAAAATAACCTGCACAACAAACCCCTGTGACACAAGTTTACTTAAACTATGTTTCCTTGAAGCTAAAATAAAAGCTAAAAAAAGAGGAAGAATCCCTTTCCAGAAGAGTCTCTTTAAGAGATGGCAGCAAATGGAGGTAGTGCCTGGGGCTCTTCACTCTAGAACTCATACTTTCTGGTTTCCCTAAACTCACTAGCTGGGATATAAACAAGGGTCTGACATTGACTTCTCACTCAACACCCGTATCTGAAGAGAACAGCCGATCTTTCTAGGGGAACACAACCTACAGACCAAAATAACTTGAAAACTGAAAAGTGGTAAGAGTTCTTGCCTTCTTCATCTTCCAAAGTTAGCCAAATGTCTGTGTTCTGCATCTGAGTTTTCTTACCTCAAGTACTCATAAGATTTGTGTTTCATGGCTGAAAATAGGCACTACCGTGGACCTTAAAGACAAACAAATGAAATCCAGTTTTTGTTTGGAAGGAGAATGTTTGGCAAAAGAGATGAAGAGAGGTGGGATATAGGAGTATGTCAAGGGAAACCCAAGGTGGTAGGGAGTTGAGGAAAGAATGAGATTCTCTGTGACTGGGAAAAATGGGAGTGGGGCACATATGTACAACTGTCAGGGAAAGATCTGTGTGCCCACACAGTGCTGAAGATTTTGAATGGGACTGCTGTCTGCTTTATGGATTCCATAGCTTACAGGCCCTTGGAAAAAGAGTTCCTCAGGAGAATGGGACACATGGGCTTGGAAACCAAGCATCTCAGTGGTGAAGAACAGAAGGCCCTCATCCCATTCCTTGGTCCCTGGAGCTATTGCCTGTCCCACTTCTATTCAAAGAATTGTATGCCACTTTGAATAATGAGATTCTAAGATAGATTTAATTTGGTTTAAAACAAATTTCAAAATGCTTCAGTTCCCTGAGCAGATGCCGTGTGTTTGGTAGAAGATTTAGCATTGAAGAGAAGAAACCTGCAGCCTTGAGAAAATTTGCTGAAGGGGTTAATTTCTTTATGATTCCATAAAGAAATAGCAAAAAAGTAAGGGACTAGGAAGCGGGGAGGGGTAAAAAATTATTGAAGTGTAATATATACAGAGCAAAGAACACAATTCATAAGCGTATGGCTCAATGAGTTATCAAAACGTTAATATACCCACGTAACTATGTAACTACCACCCTGGTCAAGAAAAAGAACATCATCAGCATCCTTCTTGGTCATCTTTATTGTTGCTCCTCTTCTTGACTTGCTAACATTGGGGGTACCCCAAGACTAAGATGTTGGGTCTCTTCTTCTTATCTACATTCACTCCCTAGGGGACTCATCATCTCCTATGGAGTTATATACCATCCCTACTGACACCTCTCAAATTAATATCTCCAATCAGAACTTCTCCCCTGAACTCAAACCCTGTATATATAACTATAGCTTCTTGACATCTCTACTTGGATGTCTAAGTAGCTTCCCAAACTTGACAGATCCAGAACTGAACTCCCAACTCTCCACCTCACAAATTCTCTGCCTGTAGTGCCCTTAATTGTAGTAATATCTCATCCTTCCAGCTACTCAAGCCAGAAGGCTGCAAGTCATTCTTGATTCCTCCTTTTCTTTCACACACTATATACAACCTATTAGGAAATCCTGTTTGTTCTGCTTTCAAAATGTGTCTGTGGCTCTGATCACCACTCAGCATTTTTATAGTACCAGCCTAGTGTAGTTTATCGTAATCTCTGGCTTGTCTGGGTTGTTGTAATTGTCTCCCAACTATCCTTGATGCTTCCTCACTTGCCCTCCTCCAATCTAGTCTCAAAAGAGCAATCATAGTGGTCCTATACAAAAGTAAATCTCACGACACCATTCCATAGCTCAAAAGCCTCCACTGGCCTTCCATTTAATTCAAAAAAAAGTCAAACACCTTATTACACACAGCCTACAAGGCCCTCCATGATATTATAACCCTCGTTGCTTCTCTCACTGCATCTCTAGCTACTTTATCCCTTGTTCACTCCGCTAAAGCTACCCTAGCCTCCTTGCTGTTGACTGATCATGCCAGGTGCATGACATTTACATTGGCTCTTCCTTCTGCCCGGAACACTGTCCCCAGAGTGCTGTGTTAATGCCAGATATCCACATGGCTCACTCCTTCCGCTTTTGCAAGTGTTTACCTAAGTGTCACCAATCCTGCCTTTCTCAATCTCTATTACCCTTTTTTTCCCCATACAATAGCATTTATCACCTTGAAATGTACAATATAACCTATGGATCGTATATTCCTTAACTGTCTCTCTGCATAGAACATAAGCTCCATGTAGGCAGGGATTTTGTCTATTGATTTATTATCTCACTAATGTATAATAAGCACATGGTATATACATAAATGATGGAATAAATAACTTCCATATTTCAAGATATTCCAGGTGGTGGTGCCAAGCATATAATGTTTGGAAATAATGATTTTAGTGTCAGGAACATTGTGATAGCTCCACTTGAGGCTGCTGTTTTTACATGGGGAAATTTTTAAGTATTAATTACTCTTTTGAATCAGTATTATAAGCATGGTAGAAAATTCAATATATTTTTAAAGGTATATATTAAAAAGCAAATACCGGCTGGGCACAGTGGCTCACGGCTGTAGTCCCAGCACTTTGGGAGGCTGAGGCAGCCGGATCACTTGAGGTCAGGAATTCGAGACCAGCCTGGCCAACATGGTAAAATCCCATCTCTACTAAAAATACAAAAATTAGCCAGGCATGGTGGCACACGCCTTTAGTCCCAGCTGCTTGGGAGGCTGAGGCAGTAGAATCACTTGAGCCCAGGAGGCAGAGGTTGCAGTGAACCGAGATCACGCCACTGCACTCCAGCCTGGGTGACAGAGCAAAACTCTGCTTAAAAAGAAAAAAAAAGCTCCTAGAGTCTCTTCTTTGAGGCATTGCTCTTAAGTTTCTTGCATAGTATTCCACAAACTGTTTAAGCATATGTGAACATATTTATAGACATTCTTTTTTTACCCAGATAGTAGCATACTGCCCCTGGCCCTTTTTTCTTCATTTAACAATATAACTTGGAGAACCTTCCATGTCAGTAGAAATAAAAATGTTTCATTCTTTTAAAGTGCTCCATAATACTCTATTGTACAAATTTCTCATAATCTATGTAGCAATTCCTATACTGAAGTTGTTTCCAACATATTACTATTTCAAACATGCTACAATGAACATTCTTGTACTATTGGCACGAAGACATTTTGATGTGATCAAAACAAACCGAAAAGAATGAAAAGGAAACATTTTTATTTATTTACTTATTTTTATTTTAGATTCGGGGGTACATGTGCAGGTGTGTTACACGGATATATTGCATGATGCTCTGAGCTTCAATTGAATCTATCACCCAGGCAGTGAACATAGTATCCAATAGGTAATTTTTCGCCTTTTGTCCCCCTCCCTCCTCTCTCCTTTTGGAGTCACTGGTGTCTATTGTTCCCATCTTTATGTCCATGTAAAGCCAATGTTTGGCTTCCACTTATAAGTGAGAATATTTGGTTTGCTTAATTTGTTAATTTCCTTAGGATGATGGCCTCCAGCGGCATCTGTGTTGCTGCAAAGGACATTATTTTGCTCTTTTTTATGGCTGTGTAGTATTTCATGGTGTATATGTACCACAGTGTCTTCATCCAACTCACTATTAATGGACACCTGAGTTTATCCTGTGTCTTTGCTATTGTGAATAGTGCTGTCATAAACATTCAAGTGCAGGTGTCTTTTTGGTAAAATGATTTATTCGCCTTTGGGAATGAATATACCTACCAGTGTGATCACTAGGTCACATAGTAATTCATGGTAATTCTTTTTGGTTCTCTGAGAAATCTCCAAACTGCCAAGAAAACATATTTTAACTTCTAGGTTAAAATTTTTTTTTAAATTATTAACTAATTTGTATATGAGATGCTCTTTTCTTTCCTTTTTGGTTGATTTTGGCCATATTAAAATGTCATTATAAGTACAAAATATTGGACCTTACCACATCATAAACTACCAACCCTGGAGTGTGACAGGATCAATCTGAGTTAAATGGTCTCTAAACATATTTTCTATCACTAAACACATGTTATACTGTGCTCCACTCTGCTTCCCAGTGCTCAAACCCTGTTCTGCCCCATCAGGGATGGGAGGGAGTTAAGAATCATCTTGCAGACAAGCCATGCAATGAGGAGTTTACTGCACTGCCATCCGTCGTTCTAGGCAAAGTGTCTGTGCTTGCTTGCTTGCTTTCTCTCTCTCTCTCTTTCTCTCTCTCTCTCCTTCCTTCCTTTCTTTCTCTCTTCCTCTCCCTTTTCTTCCCTTTTCTTCCCTTTTCTTTCTCTCTCTCTCTCTTTCCTTTCTCCTTCCTTCCTTCCTTCCTTCCTTCCTTCCTTCCTTCCTTCCTTCCTTCCTTCCTTCCTTCCTTCCTTCCTTCTTCTCTTTCTCTTTCTCTCTCTCTCTCTCTTTTTTTTTTTGGAGATGGAGTCTCCCTTGCTCACCCAGGCTTGAATGCCGTGGCACAATCTCAGCTCACTGCAACCTCCACCTCCCGAGTTCAAGCTATTCTCATGCCTCAGTCTCCCAAGTAGCTGTGATTACAAGTGCGTGCCACATACCCAGCTAACTTTTGTATTTTTTTGTAGAGACGGGGTTTCACTGTGTTGGACAGGCTGGTCTCGAACTCCTGGCCTCAAGTGATCTGCCCACCTTGGCATCCCAAAGTGCTGGGATTACAGGGGTGACCCACAGCACTGTCTTTTGTATCTTGAATGGTTTGAGTTTTTGGTTTTTAAAAAATATTAATTTATTTCTCTTTTAAAGTTATTAGTAATGTACTTTTTGCTAATAAGTCCCTGCTTAATAATGAAACTTTTTTTTTTCTTTTTGACACAGGGTCTTGCTCTGTTGCCCAGGCTGGTCTCGAACTCCTGAGCTCAAGTGATCTGTCTGCCTCGGCCTCCCAAAGTGCTGGGATTATAGGCATGGGCCACCATGTCTGGCCAAATGAAACATTCTATTTTCAATCTGAAGATCATGAAGATGGACTATAGCTCTTAGGAGTTATGATGATGCTATTGTTTACCTTCCTATATCTTGAGGATGAGAAGATGGAACTGGTTGTGGTAGTAGATATCTGGGCCACAATGTGATCCCTTAATCTCAAGCCTGGATGGCATATGTAATCCTCAATTAAATTTCTAACAGATACTTTGTTTCTTTAACCTGTGAACATATTTTACACTTAAGATTCAAAGACTCTTCCAAGATGTTTTGGGAGATAAGACTCGGACATCATTAGAGGCTTAGACAAATTTGACAGACTTAAAAAAATTTATATGTACATACTTAAAGTAATGGTAATATATAGCGTGAAAAAATCCAAATAATATAGAACTTAAAGAAAATGTAAGTCTCATGTAGTCTGGGTTGCGTTAATGGATGCAGTAGAGATCAGTAAGTTGTACACATAATTATTTGGTAATAAAAAATAAAAACCCAGAGACTTATATATTTTTATAGGGCTACTTCGATTCAGGAGTGTTAAAATTGCTGTATCAAACTGACCTAATATATGGTGTCATTTTGACTCTTTTGCCCTGAGACTACCTCTGTCTTTGTTTTCTTTCTCTTTCACTTTTCTTTCCTTCCTGGCCAAACCATAATCCTACCCACCCCACCTTACCTTTGCCCTCCACCACAAGCTCTCAGTGTCTTTTTTCTCTGGCCCTTTACCTAATTCTTCTATCCCCAACAGTCAAAACATGATAAAAGTGTAGTAAGTTATATTTTTTTAGATTAAATTTCTTAATTTTTCTACTTCCTTGGGTATTATTACATATCTTTAGTGATTAAGAGTTGTGGTGAAAATAAATTTTTTTTTACTCTTTTTTTTTTTTTGAGAAGGGTCTTGCTTTATTGCCCAGGCTGGCGTTCAGTGGCACAATCTTGGCTCACTGCAACCTCTGCCCCCTAGGTTCAAGTGATTCTCCCACCTCAGCCTCCCTACTAGCTGAGACTACAGGTGCACACTACCACACTTGGCTGATTTTTTTTTTTTTTTTTTTTTGTATTTTCGGTAGAGATGGGGTTTCACCATGTTGCCCAGGCTGGTCTTGAACTCCTGGGCTCAAGCAATCTGCCCTCCTGAGCCTCCCAAAGTGCTTGGATTACTGGTGTGAACCACACTGAACCTGGTCATTTTTTTCTTCCATTTTTCACTCTGTTTTTTCTTTTGATACCTTTGCCCTGGTGGATTTGATGCCCTTGAGAGCAAATAATTACAACTATTTGATTGTCACTGAGCTATATTAGCTATAAAATTTCTGAACCTCTTGGTAGACATAAATAAATTACAAAAATTAACTTGTCAGCATTTTATTTTGGTGACTGTAATAATAGCCTTAGGTGTGGGACTATAAAAACAACTAACTAAACAATTCTAATTAATTTTGGAAGAACTGAAGCGATTAATGGGGATAGAAAGGAGTTTTCTCCAGAAATAAACATCTCAGATAAATTTCTACCATCCAATGTGATATTGAATTTTTGGAATTTGCTTTTCCTTGTAATGACAATGGAAAAAAATGTTCTTTAAATTCATATAGCTGATATTTAAAAATCAATATAGGAGAGTAATTTTTAGACATAGAAATTCTATAACATGATAATTATATGATATTGGTATAATTTGTTTTCTTTTTTTGAGACAGAGTCTCGCTCTGTTGCCCAGGCTGGAGTGCAGTGGCACAATCTCCACTCATTGCAACCTCTGCCTCCCAAGTTAAAGCGATTCTCATACCTCAGCCTCCCAAGTAGCTGGGATTACAGGTGTGTACCACCATGCCCAGCTATTTTTTTTTTCTATTTTTAGTAGAGATGGGGTTTCACTGTGTTGACCGGGCTGATCTCAAATTCCTTGCCCTCAAGTGATCTGCCAGCCTCAGCCTCTCAAAGTGCTGGGATTACAGGCCTGAGCTACCATGCCCAGCCTAATATTGGTATAATGTTTTAAAAGCTAGAAAACTGAGGGACATTTTTCAATGTTTATAGTCTTCTCCTGCCCTGCCCCTTTGCCCCCTGCTATTGTATTTTTTTTTAATTGATACCTAATTGTACAAATGTATGGGGTACATGTGATTTTTGATACATACAATGTAATGATCAAATTAGGACATTTCAGATATTCATCACTATGATCATTTATTATTTGTGCTGGGAATATTTCAAATATGCTCTTCTATTTTGAAATATCCAATGCATTGTAATTAACTATAGTCATCCTATTGTGCTATCAAACACTAGAACTTATTCCCTTATCTAACTGTATATTTGTACTCATTAACCAACTTCTCTTCATCCTCTTCACCCCCAGACACCCACCCTTCCCAGCCTCTGGTAACTATCATTCTACTGTCTACCTCCATGACATCCTCTTTTTAAGCTCCCACATATGAGTGAGAACATCTGATATTTGTTTTTCTGTGCCTGGCTTAATATATTTCACTTAACATAAAAACCTTCAGTTCCATTCATGTTGCTGTAAATGACAGGATTTTATTCCTTTTTATGGCTGAATAGTATTTTATTTTGTATATATACCACACATTTTCTTTATCCACCCATCCATTAATAGATGCTTAGGTGGATTCTATATCTTAACTGTTGTGAATAGTGCTGCAATAAACATAAGGGATACAGGCATCCCTTTGATATACTGATGTCCTTTCTTTTGGGTAAATATCCAGTAATGGGATTACTGGATAATATGGTGTTTTATTTTCAGTTTTTTTGGATAAATGTCCATACTATTTTCCATAGTGGCTGTACACACTGACAGTGTATAAGAGTTCTCTTTTGTCAACATCCTCACTAGCATTTGTTAATTTTTGTCTTTTTGGTAATAGATCTGGGGTGAGAATATATCTCATTGTGGTTTTGATTTGCATTTCCCTGGTGATTAATGATGTTGAGCACTTTTTTATTTACCGTTGGTCATTTGTATCTCTTGAGAAATGTCTATTCAGATCCCTTGCCCACTTTTTAATGGGATTATTTGTGGGTTTTTTTGTTTTTGTTTTTGTTTTTGCTGTTGAGTTTCTTACATATTTTGGATAATAGTCTCTTGCTGGATGAATAGTTTGCAAATATTTTCTCTGATTCAACAGGTTTTCTCTTCACTCTGTTCATTGTTTCTATTGCTGTGCGAATTTTTTTAGTGTATAGTCCCATTTGTCCGTTTTATTTTTGTTGGCTGTGCTTTTGAAGTCTTAGCCATAAAATTTGCCTGGACCAATGTCCTGAAGCATTTCTCTTGTTTTATTCTAGTAGTTTTATAGTTTCAGGTGTATGTTTAAGTCTTTAATCCATTTGCAGTTGTTTTTGTATATAGTGAGATAGGGGTCTAGTTTCATTCTTCTGCATATGGATATCCAGTTTTCCCAGCACCATTTATTGAAGAGGGTGTCCTTTCTCAATGTATTTTTTTTTATTTTTACATGTTTTTAACATTTTAAAATTTTTATTAAAACTCTATTTGGGGATATATTCTTTTTAAATTTTTTACATGACCTTTCCCAATGTATATATTCTTTTTTATGTTTTATGTGTTTTTAAATTTTTAATTTTTTATTAAATTTTTTGGGGGTACATAGTAGGTGTATGTATTTATGGGATACATGAGATAATTTGATATAGGCATGCAATAAGTAATAATCACATCATGGAAAATGGGGTATTCATCCCCTCAAGCATTTATCCTTTGTATTACAAACAACCCAATTATACTCTTTTAGCTATTTTAAAACGTACTATTAAATTATTATTGACTGCAATCACTCTGCTGTGTTATCAATACTAGGTCTTATTCTTTCTACCTATTTTTTGTCCCAATTAACCATCCCCTTCCTCCCACCACCATCCCACTGCCCTTCCTGGCTTCTGGTAACTGTCCTACTCTCTATCTGCATGAGTTCAATTCCAATGTATATTCTTGATGCCTTTCTCAAAAAATTGGCTGTAAATGCATGGTTTTATTTGTGGTTTCTCTATTCTGTTCCGTTGGTCTATGTGTCTGTTTTTATACCAATACCATGCTGTTTTGATTATATAGCTGTATAGAACGTTTTGAAGTCAGGTAATGTGGGGGCTTCAGTTTTGTTGTTTTGCTCAGGACTGCTTTGGCTCTTTGGGGTCTTTTGTGGTTCCATGTGAATTTTAGGAGGTTTTATTTTGTGAAGAATGTTACTGGTGTTTTGATAGGAATTATATTGAATCTGAAGACTGTTTGGGTGTTATGGTCATTTTAACAATATTAATTCTTTCAATTCATGACCATGGGATGTCTTTTCATTTGTTCATATCTTCAATGTCTTTCATCTATGTTTCATAGTTTTCCTTGTAGAAGTCTTTCACCTCCTTGGTTAAATTTATTCCTAGGTATTTTATGTTTTTAATTTATTGGAGCTATTGTAAATGGGATTGCCTTCTTGATTTCTTTCTCAGCTGGTTCATCACTGACGTATAGAAATGCTACTGACTTTCGTATGTTGGTTTGTTGAACAGTTCCAATAGTTTTCTGATGGAGTCTTTAGATTTTTTAATGTATAAGACCATGTTGTCTACAAAGAGAAATGATTTGACTTCCCCTTTTTCCAATTTGGGTGGTATTTATTTATTTATTTATTTATTTATTGAGACAGGGTCTTGCTCTGTTGCCCAGACTGGAGTGCAGTGGTGCGATCTTGGCTTACCGCAACCTCGGCCTCCAGGTTCAAGCAATTCTCCTGTCTCAACCTCCCAAGCAGCTGGAACTATAGGCACATGCCACCACATTCAGCTAATTTTTTGTATTTTTATTAAAGATAGAGTTTGACCATGTTGGCCAGGCTTGTCTTGAACTCCTGGCCCCAAGTGATTTGCCCGCCTTGGCTTCTCAAAGTGCTGGGATTACAGGTGTGAGTCACTATGCCTGGCCTGGATGCCTTTTATTTCTTTCTCTTACCTGATTGCCCTGGCTAAGACTTTCAGTACTGTGTCGAATAAAAGTGCTAAATGTAGGCATCCTTGTGTTTTAATTTTTAGAGGAAAGGCTTTCAGCTTTCCTCCATTCAGTATGTTGGCTATGGGTTTGTCATATATGATATTTATTTATTTATTTTATTTTTTGAGATGGTGTCTCACTCCGTCACCCAGGCTGGAATGCAGTGGCACGATCTTGGCTCACTGCAACCTCTGCCTCCCTGGTTCAAGCAATTCTCCTGCCTTAGCCTCTTGAATAGCTGGTACTACAGGTATGCACCACCACACCCAGCTAATTTTTGTATTTTTAGTAGAGACAGGGTTTCATCATATTGGCCAAGCTGGTCTCGAACTCCTGACCTCATGAGCCACCCACCTCAGTCTCTCAAAGTGCTGGGATTACAGATGTGAGCCACCATGCCTGACCCATATATGGTCTTTATTATGTTTATGTATGTTCCTTCTATGTCTAATTTGCTGAGAGTTTTTTTATCATGAAGGGATATTGGATTCTTTCAAATGCTTTTCCTGCATCTATTGAGATGATCATGTAACTTTTGTTTTTTATTCTGTTGATGTGATGTATTACCTTTATTGATTTATGAATGTGGAATCAACCTTGCACCACTGGGAAAGTTTCACTTGATCATGGTGTATTTTATTTTTGATGTATTGTTGGATGTGGTATGCTAGTATTTTGTTGAGAATTTTTGCAGCTATCTTCATCAGGGATATTGGCCTGTGGTTTTCTTTTTATGTTGTGTCCTTGTTTAGTTTTGGTATCTACTGGCCTTGTAGATTAGTTAGGAAGAATTTCCTCCTCTTCTGTGTTTTTGAAATAGTTTGAGAAGAATTGGTGTTAGTTTTTACTTATAAGTTAGGTAGAATTTAGCAGCAAAGCCATATCTGGTCCTGGGCTTTTCTTTGTTGGGAGACTTTTTATTACTGATTCAATCTCATTATTCATTATAAGTCTGTTTGGGTGTTTTATTTCTTTCTGGTTCAATCTGGGTAGTTTGTACGAGTCCAAGAATTTATCCATTTTCTTTAGGTTTTTCAATTTGTTAGCACATAGTTGTTCGTAATAGTCTCTGATGATCTTTTATGTTCCTGTAACATCAGTTGTAATGTCTCTTTTTTTTGTTTCTGATTTTATTTTTTAGAGTATTTTCTCTTTTTTCCTTGGTTAGTGTGGCTAATGTTTCATTGATTTTGTTTATCTTCTTAAAAAAACCAACTTTTTGTTCCGTTGGTCTTTTGTATTTTTTACTCTATACTTCAGTTCTCTGATTTTTATTATTTATTTTTTCTACTAATTTTGGTGTTTGTTCTTGCTTTTCTATCTCCTTGAGGGGGTATCACCAGGTTGTTGATTTGAAATCTTTTTATTTATTTATTTATTTTTTGAGACAGAGTCTCGCTCTGTCACCCAGGCTGGAGTATTTTTTTAATGTAGATGTTTATTACTATAACCTTCCCTCTTAGCACTGCTTTTGCTATAGCCCATAGGTTTTGATATGCTGTATTCCCATTTTCATTTGTTTCAATAAATATTTTATTTCCTTCTTAATTTCTTCATTGACTAAGTGATCATTCAGGAGTATGTTCTTTAAATTTCTACATATCTGTATAGTTTCTAAGGTTTCCCCTGTTATAGATTTCTAGTTTATTTCATTGTGATTTAGGAAGATTCTTGATAAAATTTCAATTTCTAAAACTTTGCTGAGATTTGTTTTGTGGCCTGTATTGTCTATCCTGGAGAATGTTTCATATGCCCATTAAAAGAATATGTATTGTGCAACTGTTGGATGAAGTGTTCTGTAAATATCTGTTAGGTCCATTTGATTTAAAGTGCAGTTTAAATCCAATGTTTCTTTGTACCTGAGACTGGGCAATTTATAAAAGAAAGCGATTTAATTGGACTTACAGTTCCATGTGCCTGGGGAGCCTCACAATCGTGGTGGAAGGAAAGGAAGAGCAAGTCACTTCTTATGTGGATGGCAACAAAGAGAGAGAGTTTGTGCAGGGAAACTCCACGTTATAAAGCCATCAGATCTTGTGAGACTTACTCACTATCATGAAAACAGCATGGGAAAGACCTGCCCCCATGATTCAATTACCCCTGACTGGGTCCCTCCCGCAACACGTGGGAATTCAAGATGAGATTTGAGTGAGAACACAGCCAAACCATATAATCATTATATAATGACTTTGTCTCTTTTTGCAGTTTTTGACTTAAAGTCTCTTTTATCTGATGTAAGTATAGCTACTCCTGCTTGCTTTTGGTTTCCATCTGCATAAAATACCTTTTTTCATCCCTTCACTTTCACTCTAAATGTGTCTTTACAGGTGAAGTGAGTTTCTTGTAGGCAACATATAGTGGGGTTATGTTTTGTTTTTAAATGTATTCAGCCAGTGTATGGATTTTAAATGTATATCTTTTAAGGGGGAATTTAATCCATTTACATTCAAGGCTATTATTGATACATTAGGACTTATTCCTGTTATTTTGTTAGTTGTTAATCTGGTTCCTTTGTATATCTTTTGTTTCGTTCTTCTTCTCTTATTGTTTAATAACAGTGTAGCTTAGTGATTTTCTGTAGAGGTAATATTTTAGTCCCTTCTCTTTCTCATTTGTGTATCTACTCTACTAGTAGAGTTTTAAACTTTCATATGTTTTCATAATGGTACATATTGTCCTTTCACTTCTAGATCTAGGACTCATTTAAGCACTTCTTGTAGTGCTGGTCTAGTGGTGATGAATTCCCTCAGTTTTTGCTTGTCTGGGAAAGACTTTATTTCTCCTTTATTTTTGAAGGATAGACTTTCTGGGCATAATATTCTTGCCTAGCAGGGTTTTTTCCCTTCTTTTAGCATTTTGAATATACTAACTCATTCTCTTCTGGCCTATAAGATTTCTGCTGAGAAATCTGCTGTTAGTCTGATAGGGATTCTATTATATATGACTTGACGCTTTGCTCTTGCTGTTCATAGAATTTTCTCATTATCTTTGACTTTTGACAGTTTTACTATAATGTGCTTTAGAGAAGACCTATTTGGGTTGAATCTGTTTGGGGATCTTTGTGCTTTCTGTATCTGGATGTCCGTTTCTTGCAGGACTTGGGACGTTTTCAGCTACTATTTAGTTAAATAGGTTTTCTATGCCTTTGCCCATTATTTCTTCTTCTAAAGCTTTCAAAATTAGAATAGTTGATTGCTTTATGGTTTCCTATGTCATATAGGCTTCCTTCACTCTTTTTCATTCTTTTTTTTTTTTTTGTCCAACTGGGTTATTTTAAAAGATCTGTCTTCTAGTTGAGAATTTTTTTCTTCTGCTTGATCTAGTCTATTGTTGAAGCCCTCAATTGTATTTTTAAAATTTTATTCACCGAATTCTTCAGTGCCAGGATTTCTGCTTGAGTCTTCTTATGATATCTATCTCTTTTTTGAGTTTCTTATTCAGATCATAAGTTGTTTTCCTGATTTTTAAATATTGTTTATCTGTGTTCTCTTGTATCTTACTGTGTTTCTTTAATATCAGTATTTTGAAAATTGTTTTAGGCATTTCAGATGTTTCTTTTTCATCAGAATCTGTTGCTAGAGAATTGTGTTTCCTTGGAGGTGTCATGTTTCTTTTTTTTCTTCATGTTTCTTTGTTTCTTCATGTTTCTTTTGTCATTACATTGATGTCTATACATCTATTGTTACAGTTGCTTCTTCCAGTTTTGTGGGTTGGTTTTTGCAGGAAGAGATTTTCCCTATAAATGTATCTATAGTATTGGTTGGGTAGGGCACTTTGGCTTTGAAAGTTGGGTGGATGCAGTAGTGTAGTCTCCATAGGACTTCTTTGTCTATAATCAGCATCAGTGGTGTCTGTGAGTTCTTCAGTGGCTTAGGCTGTGGTTGACAGTGAAGACTGTGGTGAGGTTTTGCTGGGCATAGGGACACCAGGCGGATCAGTCCTTAGTCCCCATGTGGCATATGTGAGCATCAGTTGTTGTGAGTCCAGGTAGGCTGATCCTTAGGCCTCCAGGTGGCTTGTTCAGGTGCCAGCAGTCACAGTGGTGGACCCAGTGAGTGCCAATTTGTCTAGTGAATCAGGGTTTTAGTTCTCAGAGTAGGCAAACCCTTATCCTGGCTTTTTAGGTCCCAGCTTCCCTTGACTGTGACTCCCAAAAGTGTAGAGAGACTTTGCTATCCTGGCTGCAGTGCCAAAATTGTAGAGACCAAGGGGAAAACTCCCCCTTGCCTTCAGAAGATTTACTGAAAAATCAACTTTCTTTATAAGGAAAGGGAGAAAGGAGAGTTGGGGAATGTAGACAATTCTTTTGAGGGACAGTGAATAATTATTAGGTAGAATGAATTCCTCTCCTCCCTACCATTTATTAAGGTATAACTGATGATTAAAAATTGTATGTGTTTACACTGTGTGTGATGTTTTGATATATATATACATTATGAAATTAATAAAGCAATCTAGTTAACATATTCATGCCACATATACTTACCATTTTTTGTCATGAGAACATTAAGGTCTTATCTCAGCAATTTTCAAGTATATGGTACATTATTATTAACTATAGTCACCATGCCATACAGTAGATCTGCAGAACTTATTCATCCTGTCTACCTGAGATATTTTACTTTTTGATCAGCATCTCCCGATTCTCCCCATTCCAACCTCCCCCAGTTCTTTTTACCCATCATTCTCTCTGATTCTATGAGTTCAGTGTTTTTTAGTTTCCACATACAAGTGATATCATGAAGTATTTGTCTTTTTGTATCTGGCTTATTTCACTTAGAATAATGTCCTCCAGGGTCATTCATGTTTTTGAAAATGACAAGATTTCCTTTTTTAAAATCTGAATATATTCCACTGTGTAGATATACATTACTTTTTAATGCATTCATTTTTCACTGGACTCTTGGGTTGTCTCCATATCTTGGATATTGTGAGTAACGCTACAATGAACATGGGAGTGTAGATATCTCTTTGACATACTGATTTCATGTCCTTTGGATATGTACCTAGTAGTGAAATCACTGGATCATATGGTAGTTCTATTTTCAACTTTTTTAGAAGGCGTTATATTATTTTTTCAGTGACTGTACCAATATACATTCTCACCAAGACTGCACAAGGGTTCCATTTTCTCCACACCTTATCTAGTACTTATCTTTTGTCTTTTCGGCAATAGCCATTTTAACAGATGTAAGGTAATATCTCATGGTAATTTTAATTTGTATTTCTCGGATGATTAATGAGTGATGTTGACCATTTTATTATACACCTGTTGCCACTTTGTATGTCTTCTCTTGACAAATGTTTATTCAGGTCATTTGCCCACTTTAAAGATTGTCGGGTTTTTTTGTTATTATTTGAATTCTTTATATATTTTGGATATTAACTCCTTCTCAGCCATATAGTTGGAAAATATTTTCTGTCAACATGTAGGTTTCATAATGTTGATTGTTTCCTTTGCTGTTGAGTTCAGTTTACTAGTATTTTGTTGAGAATTTTTCCATCTATGTTCATCAGGTATATTAGCCTATAATTTTCATCTCTTGTAGTGTTTTTGGCAGGCTTTGGTGTCATGGTAATGCTGGCCTTGTAAAATGAGTTTGGAAGTGTTCCCTTCTCTTAATTGTTTTGGAAGAGTTTGAGAAGGTCTCTTTAAGTAAGTGTACAGTTGACCGGTGAAGCCATTATGTCCTGGGTTTTTCTTTGTTGGGAGGATTTTGATTACTAATTTATCTCTCTACTCATTATTGGTCTGTTCTTATTTTCTATTTCTTCATGATTCACTCTTGGTAGGTTGTATGTTTTTAGGAATTTATCCATTTCTTCTATTTGTCCAATTTGTTGTTGTATAATTGTTCACAGTATTATTTTATTATCCGTTTTATTTCTGTGGTATCAGTCAGTTGTAATGTCTCCTTTTTTATTTATAATTTTAGTTATTTGAGCCTTCTCTCTTATTTTCTTAATCTAACTAAAGGATGGCTAATTTATTTGTCTCTTTAAAAAACCAACTTCTAAGTGACCCAGGAATTCTATTATTCATACAGACTTGCATTACTTCTTTATTCTTAACCACCCTCCCTTCCCCATGTGTTTTTTGAGATCACAGGACACTCTAATCCCTGGGCCTCTCTGGGTTCTGATGTTGGTTGGTATTTACCTCTACCAGTGTTTGGGTTCAGTTTTCTTTTCTTCTACAAGGTCATTCATGTCTCTATTCATTTCGTATCCTCCAAATGCTTATCAACATCTCTTGTCCATACTCTCCTATTCTCCTTGTCTAAAAAATGTTGAAATGTTTTATTATTTTACTGTCATTTGAATGCATTTGGGAAAGATAAAAGACATATATATACATGTATTCAACCCATCATGTTTATCCAAGTCCATCATTATTATTTTTTAGTTTCTCTCTTTATTTAAAAATATAATTTTGACACCATTACAGAATAAGTAAGTCTGTTATGTTTTATTGCTTTAGTATTTGATTTCAGATTGTGGTAGGCAGAACACTAAGATGGCCCACAAGATTCCTATCCCCTGGTGTACAGAACCTGTGTAATCCCCTCCCTTTGAGTCTAGGCAACATGATGGATGCCACGCCCATGGTTAGGTTAGGTTATATAGCAAAGGTGAAAGATAATTGAGGTCCCTGTAAGTTCACTTGGAGTTAATAAAAAAAGGAGATTATTCTGAGTAGTCTTTGCCTAATCAGATGAACCCTTGAAAGAGGATCGAGAAGTCAGAGAGATTTCAAGCAACAGAAATGCTGTCTTGATGACTTTGAAGGAACAAACAACCATGTGAACTACCTGTGGAGGAGGCAATATAGCAGGAACCTAAGGGTGACCTCTAGTAACTGGGAATAATTCCCAACTGATAATCAGCAAGAAAAATAGGGTCTTCTGTCATACAATCACACAGAACTAATTCTACCAAGAACCAATAAGCTTGGAGGAGGACCCAAGCTTCAGATGAAAATGTACCTGTGACTAATATTTCAGCTTAGTAAGACACTGAGGAGAGTTGCCAGCTAACCTGTACCTGGACATCTAACACATGCAAACTGTAAGATAATAATTTTGTATTGTTTTAAGCCACTACATTTTGGTCATTCATTATTCAGCAACAGAAAATGAATGCACAGGCCTGTCATGCTTCATATTCTATTATACTGAAGTCTATTGATATATGTATGTTTTTCTCTCTGAGACTTGGATATGGCCTTGGGGTTGAGGCATGATGTGTGTGTTTATGATTGGGTGGTTGTTTTATTTAGCATATATTCTATTTACTCCTGTAAAACAATAAGATTGCTTTACTTTTACATGCATTTCTAAATTATGATCATAGTTTAAAGAATATTATTAATTAAATCTTTATCATTACCAGTTTTGGTGAGACAAATTCATTTGGTAATGAAATAATAATAATAGCAACAACAATATCAATAACTCCTAATATTTACTAAATGCATGCTATGTGGCAAGCATTGTGCAAAGTGTTTTTTATTTAATCCTACCAAGTATTGTTATTATTATTATTCCCCTTTTACAGTTCAGGAAACAAAATCTTAAGGAAACTTCCAAAGGCCACATACCCTAGGAATGGTGGATCCAGAATTCTATACCAGATTGCCAAACTCCTCAGTTTGTGCATTTAACAGTTATGGAAAACTGCCTACAGGAATCTACAGAATGTTTATTATTATTATTGAGCCAGGGTCTCACTCTGTTGCCCAGGCTGGAATGCAGTGGCATGATCACAGCTCACTGTAGCCTAGAACTCCTGGGCTCAAGTGATCCTTCCACCTCAACCTCCCAAGTAGTTGGGACTACTGCCACTATGCCACCATGCCTGGATGTTTTTTTATTTTTTGTAGAGATGGGATCTTACTATGTTGTCCAGGCTGTTTTCAAACTCCTGGACTCAAGCAATTCTTCCACCCCAGCCTCCCAAAGTGCTGGGATTACAGGCGTGAGCTACTGTGCCCAGCAAATGTCAGCGTTATTGAAAATGAAACAGTTGACCTTTAACATTCTTGCTTTTTATGTGTATGGTTCTGACTAGTCACATGCAGCTCTGCAAGCTTATGTGATTTTGCTGTAATGTAAATTCATGTCGCTCAAATTTGGGAGAGTGGAATAACTGGTGAGGGATCCCAGCAGATGACAAGGAGGATCTCAGCTAATGGTTGTGTGTGCTCTGATGCTCATTAAGAAACCCAAGGGATCATTTCAGAGTTTGGATGTTTTCCTTTACATTGTGGGGAGAAATTATATGGTACTGTGAAGTAAATGGGCAGATTTTTAATAGTATTTGGCAAGTGGGACCCAGGAATGTCTGAGGGAGCTAGGCATAAGGACCAAAAGTAGATGGAAAACAAAGGGCCACTTTATTATTGGATAGACCAGGCCAGTACCCCAATTATATAATTGAAGGGAGCTCTTGGCTTAGGTTTGAGGCCTAATTTGGACATCCTAGTTCCCCTCAAGCCTATATCCAAAGTTGGGATCTTTTACCACCTCTGCTTGGCTTCCTGGTAGAGGAGCTTTCATTAGTGACCAGCAGGTTTGGGCATGTGTTCAGAAAGAGTAAGACTTCTGGGCCCTGAGGCAGCCTTGACTCAGTGAATAGTCCTGCTGCAGAGAAGGAACAAGAGCTAAAGATCCTACAACGGAAATGGCTATGTAATGTGCTCTTAATAACAATGTCTGATGGATTATCTTGGATTCTAACCAATCAGATTGGCTCTTTCTCCTCCCTTGGTGGTATCTAGAAGAGCATGAGCATTCTTCCTCTTACAATGGCAATTATAGATTTGGTGACTTAAGGAGTCTAAAAGGACCTCCTAAGATGAATCTATTCTTATTATTTATCAGACTGATATATATCTGACTTTCGTAAGAAGCTGAAGACATGTTGTTTAAATAATGGACAATCCATTCTTTCCTTTGCATATGTTTGATTTTTTAAGTTCTAAGTCTGCAGGCATGGTGATATACAGATAGTATGATGATTATATGCTTAAAACAAAACCTAAAACAAAATCCCCTGTATCCTCACCTGTATTCAGATGTGCAGCATGATCTTACTTCCAAGTTGAAGAAAAAAAAAAATCACAAAAGGGTATGGGATTGAGAAAGAGTTTTGTTTCTGGTTGCTCTCTCCAGCCTGTTTATCTATATTATGACATCTGTTATGAGGCTGCCAATGTAGTCACCAACAGTCACATTCTATTAGTTAAATTATAAGGTGCAGAATGAGAAAGCTTTTGAAAACTATGACTAATGTTGAATTCCTTATAAACAACCAACTTGTGGCCTCCACTTTATTGCTTCTAAGTGAGAGTGCATTAAAAATCTGTTAATATCTAGCTGCAAACTCAGGAGTAATTGCCCAGCCAGCCTTTTGAGATTAATTATAAGTCCAGAGCTGTCATTATATTCTGACTGGTTTCTCCGGTCAGGAGTGGTCTGCCTCTGAAGTAGTGCTTCATGTGCTCTTGACTGTGGTTTGAAAGGTTTTGAAGTTCAGTTGAAAATCTGAGCTGCTACCTCCCTGGTGAGTTTATCTCCTTCCAATTTATTTTGATGAGGTTCACATGGGGTAAGCCTATTGGATTTATGGCCCCAGAGCCTATTAGTTTCATTGTTTATATGCTCAAAGACAAAAATATTAAAAATAGTTTAAGTGGAAAGAACTTTAGAAGTAGAATATAGCAGCAACTTTGAATAATTTATTCCATCAACAAAGATATATTAAGTTGTTCCAATGTGTCTAACACTGTTTCTTACAGGCAGTGGGGACACAGGAGTGGACCAAATAACAGCCTATTTGATACGGTTTTTATCTGTGTCCCCACCCAAACCTCAGGCTGAATTGTAATCCCCCCATTGGAGGAAGTGATTGGATCATGGGAGTGGATTTCCCCCTTGTTATTCTTGTGATAGTGAGTGAGTTCTCATGAGATTTTGTTGTTTGAAAGTGTGTAGCACCTCCCCCTTCACTCTTTCTCTCTCCTTCTGGCCATGTCAAGATGTGCTTGCTTCCCTTTTACTTTCTGCCATGATTGTAAGTTTCCTGAGACCTCCCCAGTCATGAGTCCTGTACAGCCTGTGGGAACTTGAGCCAATTAAACCTATTTTCTTTGTAAGTTACCCAGTCTCAGGTAGTTCTTTATAGCAAGATGAGAGTGGACTAATACAGAAAATAGGTCCCGAGTAGTGGGGTATTGCTATAAAGATACCTGAAAATCTGGAAGCAACTTTGGAACTGGGTAATGAGCAGAGGTTGAAACAGTTTGGAGGACTCAGAAGACAGAAAGATAAGGGAAAGTTTGGAACTTCCTAGATACTTGTTGAATGGTTGTGACCAAAATGCTGATAGTGACATACACAGTGAAGTCCAGGCTGAGGTGGTCTCAAATGGAGATGAGGAACTTATTGGGAAATCGAGTAAAGGCCACTCTTGCTATGCTTTAGCAAGCATAGCGAAAGCATGCTTGGGTCTTAGAATTATGGTGGGAGGCAAAAGGCACTTCTTACATGGCGAAGGCAAGAGAAAATGAGGAATATGTGAAAGCAGAATCCCCTGATAAAACCATCAGATCTCATGAGATTTGTTCACTACCAAGAGAAGAGTATAGGGAAAACCACCCCCTTGATTCGAATTATCTCCCATTGGTCCCTCCCACACCTGCAGGTATTACGGGAGTGCAATTCAAGATGAGATTTGGGTGGGAACACAGCACCAAACCGTATCAGTGTTCAACGCACAACAAGGAGGCCAGTGGGGCTGGAATAGAGAGAATGAGGAAAAGAGTATTAGGAGATTAAGTCAGAGAGGAAGTGTCAGGTTGGAAGATGTTACACTCTGGTAAAGACTTCTGTATTAGTCCATTCTCACATTGCTATAAAGAACTACCTGATACTGGGTAATTTATAAAGAAAAGAGGTTTAATTGACTCACAGTTCAGCTGGCTGAACTGGAAGCATGGTTGCGGAAGACTCAGGAAACTTACAATCATGGCAGAAGGTGAAGGGGAAGCAGGCACATCTTACATGACTGAAGGAGGAAGAGAGCAAAGAGGGAGGTGCTACATGCCTTTATACAACCAGATCTCATAAGAACTCACTCTCATGAGAACAGCAAGGGGGAAATCCACCCCCATGATCCAATTGCCTCCCACCAGGCCCTCCGTCAAACACTGGGGATTACAATTTGACTCAAGGTTTGGGTGGTGACACAAATCCAAACCATTTCAACTTCATATTTTAGGATGTTAAAAGGGGAGCCTTCATAGAGTGTTTTAGTTTCCTATTGCTATGGTAACAAATTACCACAAAGTTACTGGCTTAGGAAAATACAAATTAATTATATTCTAGTTCTGGAGGTCAGATATCCAAAATGAGTCTTGCAGAATGTATTATTTTTCTAGGGCTGCCATGAAGCAAGTACAAACTGGGTGGCTTAAACATCAGAAATTTATTGTCTTGCAGTTCTGGAGGCTAAAATCTGAGATAAAGGTGTCAGCAGGATGGGTGTGAAGAATAATCTGTTTCATGCCTTTCCACTAGTTTCTCATGGTTTGCTGGCAATCTTTGGCATACCTTAGTTTGCAGAAGCATCACCACAATCTCTGCTTTCACCTTCACGTGATGCTCTTCCTGTGTTCATGTCTGTGTCCAATTTTCACTTCTTTATCAGGACACCGGTCATATTAAATTAGGTCCTGCCCTAATGACCTCATTTTAACTTGGTTATCTCTATTAAAGACCCTATCTCCAGATAAGATCACATTCTGAGGTACTGGGGGTTAGGACTCCCACATACTTTTTTTTTTGGAGGGGACACAATTCGATTCATAACATAGGGGGTTAAAATCAAGGTGATGTCAAGACTGCATTCCTTCCGGATACTCTAGGGGAGAATCTATTCTTTGATCTTGCCACCTCTAGAACCCACATTCCTGGGCTCATGGCCCCTCCCAGCAATGACACCACTCCCACCTCTCCTTCCTTTTGCTCATCTTGTCTAACTCTCACTCTCTTGCCTCCCTCGAATAAGAACCTTTGTTGTTATACCTGGAGAGTCAAAGATAATCTCCCACCTCAAGATCCTTAACTTAGTCACATCTGCAAAGACTCTTTTACCACATAAGGCAACATATTCACAGGTTCTGGGGATTGTGGGTTAGGGATTAGGGGATCAGGACATCTTTGAGGAATCATTACTCTGCCCACCTCAGAGGGTTTTGAGCAGAGGAGTGATATAATCTGCATTGTATTTTAGAAGAATCTCTGTACCTGCTGGGTGGAAGGGAAGAGTTTGAAGAAGCAGACCCAGTAGAAGACTGTAGCAGTGGTTCCGGTGGAAGAAGATGGTGCCCTGGACAAGAGTGGTTGGGGTGGAGATGCAGAGAAGTTGTCAGATTCTGGATGTATTGTGAAGATTGACTTGCCCATGGACTGCATGAGACAGGTGAGATAATAAATCTTCCTTATTGTCTCTTTTTCAGAATAACAGTAACTCATATTTATTTACCACCTTACAATTTTTGACATGGTTTATACATTTATTTTCTCATTAGAATTCCCTACAACCTTTTTATATATAATTATTTTTATATTTATTTTACATAGGCAGGACTGGAAGATCAGAGAGATGATTTCTTCTAGTGATTTGATTTTTAGTTGTTTTGAGCCAAATTTTTTTCTTTTTTTTTTAATTGTCTTGAAATATGCTTGATGGGGCAACCCGCTCAGGTTCCCTTCCACACTGTGGAAGCTTTGTTCTATCGCTCTTTGCAATAAATCTTGCTGCTGCTCAGGAAAAAAAAGAAAAAAAAGAAATATGCTTAATGGGTTTTAGGCACAGAAATTACTAGGTAAGTTTATACTGGTGATAAAGGGAAACAGGTGTTATCTGATGTCACCTATGTTGTATAAATAAATTCACAAATTCCAAAGCCAGAGATAGTTCCATATTTAGTTTGGTGAGGATTAAATGAGTTAATATATACAAAGAGTTTAGAACATTGTCTGGTACACATAAGCCCTATATAATAATAATCATGACAGTTATTATTTACTATTTAGAGTCAGTACTTCTAAAAGATATTTGAAATGGCTATTTTAAAAAGGCAAAACAAAACAAAGAAAAAATACAGGAAAAATTTATATTGTGATTTCCTAGAATAAATCAGTTGCTGCAGTTAAATGTTTTAGTTCTGAGCATCTAGGCAGCTATGTCAAAAACGAAAACACTGTTATGTAATATAGTTCTTGTTGATTTGTAATTGAAATCAAATTAGGTCATCTAAAGAAATGAACTTTTTATGAAATTCTAATCATAATTCAATGTGCAGATCCTTGTACAAAGGGGCTTTGAAACAATATTTTGGACTTTCAAAAAGTCTTAAAGAAGACCTTTCAGGCATGACATTAAATCTTAATGCAATGAAGTACTGTATGAATGTGCTAAACCCATATATTCTAGGTGTTTATTTTTTGTAAGTGTTCATTTTCCCTCCTGTTGCCAGAGTGACTTTTAAAAATGCAAACATGATCATGTTACCCCCTGCTTAAAATTCTTCCCTGACTCTTCATTGCCCACAGTGGTGGTCTCAAGCTTATTTTTAGTCATGGAACCATTTCCTCAAATTAGAGCTTACACAGAAATTCAATACGTAAACCACATATCAGCTGAGTTGCTCTGGATGAAGTGCAGGTGAGGACTTGGCATCTGCATTTCCAGCTTCATCTACCTCTCTCCTCGTGCACCTTGTTCCATCCTCCAACCATCAGGATATAATCAGAACCCCTCAGTGTGGCCTAAACAGCTTCCATTCAACCCTTAAGTTGCCATACTGGCTGCACTTAGTTTGAGCTTAGATGAGGATCTAACTTATTAATGAAACTGGTACATTTTTGAAAATGAGTGGTTAAAAAATTAAAATTATATGAGTTTTGAAATATTTACTTATTGTTCAACAAACTGGTTTTATGTTATTGTTAGGCATATAAAATGGTTTCATTAAAACTATGTTTTAAAAGGTCTCTCTAAAAATATTAACGCAGATATAAAAAACAAAGAGCAAAAATAAAAACAAAAAATAAAAAAATTATTAAAGCTGATATATTGATTGAATATTTCAAAAAAGACAAGTGTAATAATTACTCTTCAAACATATTACTGTATTTTACTTAGTTTCTTAGTTGGGTCTGTCTTTAAGCCTATGTCATTGTTTCTCTTCCTCCTCCCCTTGTTTTCTTTCTTTATTCTTTGAGTACATAATGCTTTTGTCCCCAGTATGGTTCTAAAATTTTAATAAAATTGCCTCTAATCTTCAAAACATAATTTTATGATATATAAATGGAAAATTTTTGATATATTAACTTCTGGATGAAAATTCTGTTTTTAACAAGAATATATTATCTCTGTGAGTGGTGAGGTAATCAGTAAGCTCACAACAAATGCAGCTAAGTAGAAGATATTCCCAATTCTCTTTTAAAATATATTAAAATGGTTAAACATTTTAGCCTAGATATTTTTGTTTCAATCCAGAATCACTTTCTTTGACATGCACTTCTATAAGACAAATCTTGTAGATCAAGGTTTCTCAGAGCCAGGCTGCCAACTAGTCCTAGCTAGTGCTAGGCTGTGAGCTGGCATGCACTCTGTGCCTACTCAGTGGCTTCTAGAGCAGGTTTGAGGCACCCACCAGTGAGCTTCAGTGTTGTCCTGCTAGGAACTCATTCCTGTGAGAGCAGAAGGTGAATCCTAAAAAAGATCAAGCAGGAAAGGGCTGCTTGAAAAAATAAGATATGAAAACTGGAAAAGGCTAGCCAAGAGCTCATTCTTGTTGCAGATTTTATTAGCCTTGTGAAGTTCTTGGATAAAGCAAGCCAGTGGCCTCAGATGGAGCTCTGCTTGGAGGAGAGTGAGTGGAGAGCTCTGCTTCTGATGAGTGGTCCCTGTACAAGCAGTGAGAGCACACTATGGACAGGGACACCGTCAGGGCTGTGCTGGGAGCCCAGCAGGAAGCTCTGCAGGAGCTACCACTCGAGTCCCCTGAGTTCCCCACTGAGGCCATCAAGTGGGACTGCAGCATGTTCCCCATTGAGAGGGAAGGTCCAGATTACACATTATGGGTCTCTAACTACCAGCCCCCTAAAGGCAGGTACAATGATATCACCAAGATGTACACACAGGTAGAACTCAAGAGAGAGTTGCAGCAGCCAACCTTGGAACATGATGCTCCGAGAGTCAGAATGACCAGAGTTCCAGTTGGCTTTCCACAGAATCAGGCATGCTGTGAATAAATATGTGTTTAATTAAAAAAGACAAAAAAAGGAAGAAAAAGGTTGTCTTTATGATTGTTTGGAACATTTCACCAAATTTAGGTTTTGTGAAAGTATAGACTTCTCAACTCTATTCCATTCTCTTCTGGAACAGAATGTCAATTTATCTGAATAAATATAGGAGCTCCATCAAAAGACTCTTCAGGTTGAAATATTCCAAAGTGCAATTACAGAATTTCAAAATTAAATCCTGTATCCTGTTTAAATTTGTATTGTTAACATTTGTTCACATCCTTGTTTTTGTATAGACAAATTTCATTTGCTCTTCTGCAAGTTTTGTTTTCAACAACCTTAATTCTCTAAAAAGCTTTGCAAGCTGAAGTTTTTGTTCTTCCACTTGTTGAATGCCTTGATTTAAAAATTCAATACTTGTTAATAAAATGTGACCAAAATTTAGAAAACTTGTTTACAAGAGTTGTCACCACTTAGGTTGACTTGAGGGCAGGTTTCCCCTTGCTGTTCTCATGATAGTGAGTGAGTTCTCATGACAGCTGATCGTTTAAAAGCATGTGGCACTTCCTTCTTCTTTTTCTCTCCTGATTCATCATGGTAAGACGTGCTTGCTTTCCCTTAGTCATCTGCCATGATTGTAAGTTTCCTGAGGCCTTCCAGCCTTATGCTTCTTGTATAGCCTGTGGAACTGTGAGTCAATTAAACCTCTTTTCTTCATAAATTACCCAGTCTCAGGTACAGCAGTGTGAGAACAGACTAATATACTTCAATTAAAGATTTATTCTTAATAGGTTCAAAGCTTTGGCTGATGGGGAAATGGGGCTGTCTAGAATGCCAGATACATGTTACGAGGGGAGGGAGGAAAGTAAGTGAGAGTATGTCTTATTCCCCTTCTGAACTGCTGAGGCGGTCATCTTAGCTGTCCATAGTGCTATGAGCCACTGGAAAACAGCCCCTTTCTTAATGTCTTAGCTATCAGGAATGGTCATCCATCTGGCAAACATTTGCAGTGTGCCTACCATGTGTTAGATACAGCCTGAGGTGCTGGGGTTGCAGAGTCAAACTCTTAATCTTTTTTCAGAATGAACCTATGGCAGGTGAGAGGGGAAAACAAACCATTTTACCAGCATATGATGGGCACTGTGATGGAGGTATAAACAGGGTCTTGTAGGAACATAAAAGCGAGGGGCTGCAGACTGCTTGGATGAGACAAGCGAAGGCAGCTCCTGAGCTGAAGTTTGAAGACAAGTAGGCATTACTCAGACTATCAAAAGTCAGGCATTGGGCAAAAAAGCGAGAGCATATATGTAGCATAGTGACTGAGGGTGCCTAGCATATTTAGGGAAACCTTCAAGTAGCTCTGTATGCTGGAAGATGAGTTTGTGTTGGGAATGTGGAAGGTGAGAAATTTGCCTAAAATCAACTCATCAGAGGCTGGTGAACGCTACAGGGAAATGATTGGTGGCAGTTTAGATATATTTCTGAAACTTTTGAATTTCATAAAAGATGACCTCTCAGTGACAATCTTTTTTTTTTTTTTTTTTTTTTTTTAGATGGAGTCTAGCTCTGTGGAGTGCAGTGGTTCATTGCAACCTCCACCTCCCAGGTTCAAGTGATTCTTCTGCCTCAGTTTCCCAAGTAGTTGGAATTACAGGCACCTGCCACCATGCCCAGCTCATTTTTGTATTTTTAGAAGAGACGGGGTTTCACTGTTTTGGCCAGGCTGGTCTCGAACTCCTGACCTCGTCATCCGCCTGTCTTGGCCTCCCAAAGTGCTGGGATTATAAGCGTGAGCCACTGCGCCTGACTGACAATGAATTTTATACCGAAAACTCTGTTTACTTTTGTATAGCCTTACTGATAGGTTAGAACATGGCTATCTCATTGTGATGACAGATTGTAGGAAACAGTTGCTCAATTGATAGTATCAGTCTATCTTGGTCAAGTGTCTTAGTTATATGAATTTATCATTTAACACCAACAGTACAAATGTTCAGCTGGTAAATAGCTCAAAGATCAACAGGAAGGTGTCTAAAACTACAGGAATGTCCAAGCAAGTAAGGTTCCACAGTGAGGGACGAAGTGGAATGAAGGGGAGGAGATGGCAGACTTGAAAAGAGCCCAAGAGTTTAGTTGTGGGACAGTGAAGTATTTCAGTTTTCCGGATAGTTATGAAAACTGAAATTATGTCTCCAAATGTGGGTTCAAAGGGAGGGTGGGACGCTGAAATATTGTTTTTGCTTTGTGTAGGCAGAGTTCCTGCCTCAAGAAGAGGTTTGGCAGTAACAAAGGTTAGCTCTTCTCCTGGCCATCACTCAGAAAAGTGTTCCCACAAAGTGGCTGACTTAAAAAGTAAACTTGACTAAGTATCATATCATATGAGCAGCACTGGAAAGAGGCAGAGCTGAGGGAAAGAGGGAAGCTTCTGTGTAGACATTGACTTGACTCTTTGACCACCATATCTTGCCTTTCAGTTTGTGGGTAGCTTAGGAAACCGAAGTCAGACAACATAGCTGGCTTTTGGGGGATAAGAACTGTGTCTTTCAGATGTTTCTCATAGTGTTTTACAGAATATGCCCTCAAAAGAAGCTGAAACAATTCAAAAAAGAAAGTCTGACACATTTCAATGCTGTGTTCAAACCTTCTGTTTTCCAAAACAGGCCATCAGGTATCAGCAGCAAATCACTTTTGTGGATTATAAAAGGAAGGCGACTTGCAGCTCTAAAATCTTAAATTCTCTGTTCCATGTTCTGTGTTTTATAAATAAGCATAATTGGTGTTCATAAAAGAAATCTGCAATCTCAGCCTACTTCAGGATGTTGGTGAGTTGACTAAGCTGTAAAACTCCTTAAAAGTCAGGATGTTTGGGCAGAAGAGGGCAAAACGTCTAGACAGAACAGAAGGTTTAAACTGCCCCTGGTGATGTTTAGTGGGAATTGACTTCAGCAGCTTTTCCTCCTGGGTGAACAGCTTGTGATTTGAGACTGTGAAGTGGTTGGCCTGAAATGCTTTCTACTCTGAAGTTATATGACTATTTTTTTTTCACATGGTGAATAAAGAGATTGATGGAAAAGACATAATTATCAAGATAAAAGTGTGTTTTAAAATAATACTTTTAAGTATTCGACTGTATTCCTTTGTCCTTATGCAAACCAAACCTTGAGAAACAAAGACTGATAAGATCTTGTGGAGAGAAAGTCAAATATTCCAATTCATTTGGCTTTGTTTGTGCCATACGTGTAAATAACTCCAACAAGATAGTCTGAGAAATAAGAGTTCATCTGGGAACATTCTTAGTCTTGTTATTAATGTTTTAAAATCCTTAGAACTCTTTTGCCAAATTCTGGGGCTTAAAATGCAAAGATAAGGATGATTATTTTCAGAGCCAAGTGTGGAAATTATTCATCTAGTATCTCTCTGTGTTCCTGCAGTGCTATTGACTCTTGCAAAATGGGATCTCATATCTCTTTACTAACGAGAACTCAAATCTTCCCTGGGGATTGGCAACTCTAAAGGCTCATTACTCATATGTTTGATGTTATCTTTTGCTGGCAAATAACTGATGCTAGAGTCCTGAACATTTGCCTTTTAGCTTTGCTGTTTGCCCAACATTATGCTAATTCATCTGAAATGGAATTGTCAGTAGCTGCAGAATGTCTTTACCTTTCTTGAGAATTGAAGAAATTTATCTTCACTGGAAGCCTTAATACTAAGCACCTTTTTTTTTTTTTTTTTTTTTTTTTTTTTTTTTTTTGCGTTCTTGGTCTTTTCTTCCAGGAGGTGGCGATAGAACATCATAAATATCAAAGCATAAAACGCATGCGTTTTGCCCCTCCAAATCTTCCATTGTGGAGCTTATGACCAGCGTGAGTTACTATTCAAGATTTGAGCCTTGGGTGAGCTCTTTCATTGTAACATGTGACTTCCAAGTCATATCTGAAGAGAGAGCAGAAGTACTTTCAACTCCATTGATCACTTGTTTTTCCACTTAGCTTCTCATTTTCTGAGTTTGTGCTGTTGAGTGCAGGAAACGTTAAATAGGTTGGCTTCCAGTTGACAGATGCTGAGATTTACTAGTGCTGTTGTAGGTTGGGCTTTTGAACCTAGAATTATTGCTTTTGCTGTAAACCAACATGGCTGCCATGCTGTTTTCTAGACGTATGAGGATACTACAGGCTCTATTAGAGACTAATTTTTAAAATAGCCCCTGATATTCCTCAACTCTTTCTGTTTAGCATTTTGTACACTATTCTTCAAGTTGGCATTTGGCAGCTTTTCCTCCTCTTACGATAAGGCAAAGTTAAAAAAAAAAAAAAAAAAGGACATTTGCCAAGGAACAATTTCACAGGAGCTTGGCTGGGAAACGGGAATTTGGTATCCTGCTTGTGTACCTGCCAGTTGATTTCTGATTTCCTTATTAGGGGAGAGAGAAAGTTATTCTGAGGTTTATCATCAACAGCTGCCTAATCCTAGTAAGATTAGCTCTCTTTTAGAGTGATCTAATTTGAAAATATCTGCTGTTTGATTACCTTTACTATTTTCTTTCTTTTTTTTTTAAATTATACTTTAAGTTCTGGGGTATGTGTGCACAACATGCAAGTTTGTTACATAGGTTTACATGTGCCACGTTGGTGTTTTGCACCCATCAACTCATCATTTACATTAGGTATTTCTCTTAATGCTGTCCCTCCCCTGGGCCCCTGAATATTTTCTTAAAACAAAAAGTTCCTGGTTTAGCAAGCAAAACTGGGATAGGTGTGCAAAAGAGAATCCAATGGAGAGTTCAGCATAAGCAGCTAGAAGAAGAAAATTGAATACATAGAGAAGGGAAGTTTGTAAAACTAAGGGTGGGGACTTTCTATATGGTGGCATGGAATAATTTTTTATTCATGGAAACTTTAACTATATTGCAGTACTTCGCAATTGAAAAGTGGAAAAGATAAATGCTTCTTTCTAGTGCAGTAGTTTTGTGAGGGTTCTTTTTCTAATATGAAGTTTTTTTCACATTAATTTCTTTGAAAGTACATTTAGGTGGTCAATAAGTGCTTAGTTAATTCATTCCTAATACAAATATTTTTGAGCTCCTACTATTAACTGGCTCAAAAGCCTAATAAGTTTGGGTATGCATTTGCTGTCTCAAGACGTTTGCTTTCTAATAGGTGGAGATAGACAGGTAAGCAATCATCGGTAAGTGATGCTTCCTAAAACATGTAGGTTTTTCAGATTTTGGTAATCACAGCATGAAAGAAAGTCATCAAGGCCAGCTCTATGCAAGGCTGCAAAACTGCGAAAGTATCAAAACAGCAGATCTCTGGCTTTAAATTCCAGCTTATGATTCATTAATGGTGTGCTCATGGGCAAATTGCTTAACCTCTCTCAACTTCAGTTTTCTTATGTAAAATGGGAATAACAGTACTTATTGGTGAGTCTGTTATGGGTATTTAATGAAATAATGTAAGTAAAGAATTCAGCATGGCACTCACTTGAGACTCAATAAGTGGTAGCTACTGTGATCATTTCTGCTTGTCTCCTTTCAGCTGGTTTCCTTCCACTGCTGAGGGCTTGGTTCCCTGTGCTTGCTTGTTGCTGCCATTCTAGAGGAACACTCCTCCTGCCTCTTCCACAATACATGCATGCTGTGATGCTTCCTTTAGGTCTGCCGTTTCCAGGGGAATGGGGTTCTATTTCTAGAACTTACTTCAGGCTCCTGATCTCTGTGTGATCCAGTTAGATAACCCAATAGCCTAGCCTGTGCCAAAGAGGTCCGTGCTAACCTTCACCCTTTTTTTTTTTTTTTTTTTTTTTGAGACAGAGTCTCGCTCTGTTGCCCAGGCTGGAGTGCAGTGGCATGATCTTGGCTCACTGCAAGCTCTGCCTCCAGGGTTCAGGCCATTCTCCTGCCTCAGCCTCCTGAGTAGCTGGGACTACAGGCGCCCGCCACCTCACCTGGCAAATTTTTTGTATTTTCAGTAGAGACGGGGTTTCACCATGTTAGCCAGGATGGTCTTGATCTCCTGACCTCGTGATCCACCCCCCTTGGCCTCCCAAAGTGCTGGGATTACAGGCGTGAGCCACCGCGCCTGGCCACCTTCACCTTTTACCTTGTTGAAAGAGGGCTGCTGAGACAGCCTGTCAGCCTGCGCCCTCCGGCATTCTGGCTTTTCTTTCTGAGGAGTGCTGCCTGTGGTCCTGTAACAGTTGCGTTTCTGGTTCCAATGACCGGACAGCCCAGTTATTCATCAAAAAGTGCTTATGAAGGAACTCTTCATTTCTAAATGTTGGGTGGACAGTGGTGGACAAAACAGACACTGGTGTCGCATTGAGCTTGGAGAAAAATGGGGACATAGACATTATACAGACAGACACACAGGGAAAAATATTTACAAATTGGTAAGTACCACAAAGGAGGTGGTATGAGGAAGAACTAGGAGATCAAGAAAGTGTGTTAATTAATTTTCTAGGGCTGCTGTAACAAAGTGCCACAAGCTGGGTGACTTTAACATCAGAAATTTACTGCCTCACAGCTCTGAAGACTAGACATCTGAGATCAAGATGTTGGCAGGGTTAGTTCCTTCTGAGGTCTGTGAGAAAGAATCTGTTCTATGCCTCCCTCCTAGCGTCTGAGGCAGTCTCTGGTGTTCCTTGACTTTTGCTACATCACCCCAACCTCTGCTTTCATCTTCACATTGTCTTCTCCTTGGGTGCCCGTCTTACTTCAAATTTCCCCTTTTTATAAGGACTCCAGTCCTGTTGGACTAGAGGCCCACCCTACTGCAGGAAGACCTCATCAAGACCTCATCAAATTAGATCTGCAACAATCCTATTACCAAACAAGTTCGCATTCTGAAGTATTGGAGATTAGGACTTTAACACATGAATTTTTGTGGTTATGCAGTTCAACCCCCTGCAGTCAACAGGGAATAGCTCTCCAGGGAAGAAAAGAAAGAAAGACATTTTAGTGGTAGAAGTGTCTCTTAGGGCTCTACAATCATTCAGTATAAACAGCTGTTGCTCAGCCCTGTGTGAAGCTGGCCTTGTCACGGTGGCTTAAGCTGGGAATGGAGACAGAAAAACTCACATGGATTGTGCTTGTATATCCTGTTACTCATCTAATTCCACATTTGACAGTGGAAATTCAGTCTCGCACACAAGAGATGGGGCAGGAGGCTTTTTTTATTTCTTGTGCTTTGACATTAATGTGACGATCACTCTAGTTTAGGCTTTTGGTTCATAGGGCAGAGAATGAAAATTTGGATAGTGTGACAGATTTGTGCAATCATCTGTCATGTCAGAGTTGCATGGAAATTTTAGATACTGAAAAAGTATCATTTGTGTTTTCATCCATGCAGCCATCCATTGCTATTATGTGGGCACCGTGGTAGCTAATGGCAATAGAATCAGGTGATAAAAAATATTTAACCACTCATGATGGTCAGGGCCAAAACCAATAACATCAGTAAACAATTCGTATGGCCAACCCGGGGCCAATGCACTAGCTACCAGCCATGTGTACAATACTTAATAACCAGCAGTTGTCCTAGGTCTCATGAAGCTGGTAGCTGGCTAATAGAAATATGATGCATACACATGTGTAATTTAAAGGTTTTTTTTCCCAGAGTATGGGGTCTCATTTTGTTACCCAGGAGTGCAATGGCATGATCATGGCTTACTGAAACCTCAAATTCCTGGGCTCAAACAGTCCTCCCACCTCAGCCTCCTGAGGAGCTGAGACTACAGGTGTGTACCACCATGCCTTGCTATTTTTCAAAAAAAATTTTTTATAGCAAGGGGATTTTACTATGTTGCCCAGTCTTGTCTTGATCTCCTGGCCTCAAGCGATCCTCCAGTACTGGCCTCTGAAGTGTTGAGATTACAGGCATAAGCCACTGCTCCTGGCCAATTTAAAGTTTTTTAATACTATGTTAAAATGTAAGAAGAGACCACTGAAATTAATTTAACAAAATATTTTATTTATCCTAAAATATCTATCATTTCAACATGCAATGAATATAAAAATTATTAATGCAATATACCACATTCTTTTTAATGCTAAGTCTTCAAAATCTGGTATGTATTCTAATGCATTTACAGCCTATCTTAATGGACAAACCACGTTTCCAGGGCTCAATGTTCACATGTGGCTGGTGGCTACCATATTGTGTCCAATAGCACAGGCCTAGAGGATAAATGAAGATCAGAGATCTAGCTCTCACTTTCTTAGAAAGAGAAGAGACCTACATAGAATAAATGTCCTTTGAGGGGCATTTGAAAAAGATGTAGTAGAGGGATCATGGAGTGAGGGGAGTGTATTAAAATATTAAATGAATGTATTTTTCATTTCCTTTTCCTCCAACTTGAAATGTTTTCTTGCAGCCTTTCTGTCAGTGTGAGTCCCAGAAAAGTGCTGAGTATAAATAACGATTTGATGAGAAGGAAACAATCGGAGGCAAGGCCCTGACAAACAAGGGAAAGAAATAAAAGAAGATTCTTCTAATATGAAGGAGAAAAGGACAGACAGAAGGGAGGGAGCGTAAGAAAGAGGTGTCAGTGTCCTTGCTTTCTCCTAGTCTCTTAGGGTTGAACCATGGTAAGAGGTGAGGTCTAGAAACATGTGTATAAGCATGAGGGAATGTAATGAAATTGATAGTAGTGGCCCACTTCCATAAACATATTAGAGGTTACCCAAATGCACAACCCCAATATATGCCTCTTTGGCATATGGGTTATTTTTAACTAAAGCCATTGAGAACCAGCAGATGTAGGGAGAACTCTAAAAACAAGGCACAAGTTTTCTTTTTGTAAAGGAAAAGTTACATTTATAAAGGAAATTTCCATTTGTAAAAGGTGTCTCCCTCTGTCACAGCAGAAAGAGTAGGATTCTTAACAACTCTTATCAATGGAGAAGGCACATACTGAAATCTTTATAACAGACCTTACTAAAAAACCCTTGGTTACTGTACTTTTCCTGGTTACCTTCCCATAACTTGACCATCCAGAAGCTCAAACTTTCTTTCCTTTGTTTAACCTAAGATGTTATACAAGCCCAAGTTCTAACCATCCCTTGGGATTATTTATCACTGGGTGCTCCCATGTGTACATGCATGTGTTAAACTTATGTTTATTTTTCTCTTTTTAATCTTTTGCAAGATTAATTTATAGGGCCCCAGCCAGAAAACCTAAGGTGGGTAGGGAAAAAAGGTTTTCTTCTTCTTTTCTCTACAAGAGCCTGGGGAAGAATGCAAGCTTCTGTGTTTAAAATGGCACCATATCCCAAAAGGTGAAAGGGCAATGGGATAGAGTGGGGTTCAGAGAGAGAGAGCGAGAGAGAGAGATAGAGAGAGAGAGAAAGAGAGAGAGAGAGAGAGAGAAACAGAGAAAACAGGAATGAGAGATGAGCCTGAGGCTCTGGGCAACCACAATCTGTAGGATATCACAGAGCCCCTGTGTGTTCCAGTGAGAAGGTTTGGAGACACTTAGAGGTTGGAGTACTATCAGGGGTTGGGGATCAGAAGAAATAAATGAAGAATTTGAGGACCTGTTAAATGGAAGCAAATGACTGGAATCACAGACTGTAATAGTGGATGTCAGCTCAGTGTCCCTGAAGGCCAGTGAGATATTGTGATATAGAATATATATTTGGTTTTCACCCCCAGTTCCTGGCACAGAGCTCCTAAAATCCTGGTAATTCCTTGAAATTATAGGGGTAATAATAGAAACATCTTTTGTTATACTATTTGGTCTTAGTCGCAGGTCCCCGACACAGAGCTTCTAAGACCCTTGCAACCCCCACAGTGATGACTGTCTTTTTTATGGTAACGAGATGTTTCGTGGCTGGGGCCCCTAGAAAGCTGGGGGCTGCTCACCATAAAGACCAAGGCATATGATGTTCCCCTTCCAGAGTCCAAGTGATCTCATTGTTCAATTCCCGCCTATGAGTGAGAACATGCGGTGTTTGGTTTTCTGTTCTTGTGATAGTTTGCTGAGAATGATGGTTTCCAGCTGCATCCATGTCCCTACAAAGGACACGAACTCATCCTTTTTTATAGCTGCATAGTATTCCATGGTGTATATGTGCCACATTTTCTTAATCCAGTCTGTCACTGATGGACATTTGGGTTGATTCCAAGTCTTTGCTATTGTGAATAGTGCCGCAATAAACATACGTGTGCATGTGTCTTTATAGCAGAATGATTTATAATCCTTAGGGTATATACCCAGTAATGGGATGGCTGGGTCATATGGTATTTCTAGTTCTAGATCCTTGAGGAATCACCATACTGTTTTTCACAATGGTTGAACCAGTTTGCAATCCCACCAACAGTGTAAAAGTGTTCCTATTTCTCCACATTCTCTCCAGCACCTGTTGTTTCCTGATCACACACCGGGGCCTATTATAGGGAGGGGGGAAGGGAGAGGGATGGCTTTGGGAGTTATACCTGATGTAAATGACGAGTTGATGGGTGCTGACGAGTTGATGGGTACAGCACACCAACATGGCACAAGTATATATATGTAACAAACCTGCACGTTGTGCACATGTACCCTAGAACTTAAAGTATTAAAAAAAAAAAAAAAAAAAAAAAAAAAAAGACCAAGGCATAATGAGAGGCTGGAACTTTCAGCCCCACCCCCTAACTTTTGAAGACGGGAGAGGGGCTGGAGATTAAGTCAAGCACCAATGGTCAATGATTTAATCAACCATGCCCACATAATGAAATTTTCATAAAAGCCCTAAATGACAGTGTCTGGAGAACTTTTAGGTTGGTGAACACAGTGAGGTGCTGGAAGGGTGGTGCACCCACAGACAGCATGGAAGTTCCACACTCCTTCCCACATACCTTGCCCAATGCAGTTCTTCCATGTGGCTGTTCTTGAGTTGTATCCTTTAGAATAAGCCTGTGAATGTAAGCAGAGTTTTCCTGAGTTCCTTGAGTTTGCTAGGAGCTGTAAAAAAAGTTCTCTGGAAAAGGAATTTGGAGGAAAGAGACTTTTTTCCCAGTAAATAGTTTGCAAACTGGTAGAAGCAGCCTTTGGAGTAAAAGGAAGCTACCTTCCAGAGAGCAAAGAGGGAGTTTGAGTTTTATAGCAAAATTCCGGCCCAGCTTCCCAACCAGGTCTGTTTATACAAATGAAGGATTGAAGCGCACTTAGTTCTGATTGGTTGGCCCAGCTAAGTTCCGATTGGTCAATACAGTTGAGTCCTGATTGGTTGACACAGCTGATATTTGATTGATTGGCTTCCAAGCCCCACACTTGAAGTCTCTGTCAGATGTTTCTTTCAAACAGCCAGTAGGGGTGTATTGGGCCACAGTTTATCTTGGTACCAAAAACAGGAGCTGGTTTGGCTTGACTGTAGAAAGGGAGGTCCTATGGTACTTTTACAATATCTTTCTGAGAACACAGAGTACCTGACTGCTCCCTCACCCAGCCATGCTGCCTGGTTCTGTTTTAACTTTGAGCACCTAAAAATGACCATTTGTCAGAATGGAAACCCCTGATTTATAGCCAGTTGGTCAGAAGCATGGGAGGTCTAAATTTCGGATTGGCATCTGAAATGAGGGTAGCCTTGTTGTGGGGCTGGGCCCTCAACCTATGGAATTTGATGCTAGCTCCAGGAACATAGTGTCAGAATTGAATTGTAGGACACCCAGTTGGTGTCCTGAGAGTTAGAGAATTGGTTAGTGTGAGACCCTCCTCCCCTCACTGATGTTTGGTGTTCTGTGGATAGAAACAGATCACAGTAGCACGAAGACACACAAGGGGCATGAATACATTGTAGAGGGCCAGGCAAAACCGTTGTAGGGGAGGAAAAATTGCCTCCTTCTACCTTTCTAGGTTCTTGCTGGTGTAGAAATTAAATTGACATAGGATTAACAGAATAAAACAATTTTAATTATGTACATGTGCATGAGAGTCCCACAAAAGTATGATACCTAAAGAAGCAGTCAGCTGATTAAGGTTTATGTGTCACCTGGAACTACAGAAAAGAATAGGGATTTGGGGCTGGGGGACAAGAGTGGAGGCAAATTATAGGAGGTTGGGAGGAAAGGCCAAATTAAGAGGAGACGGCCGTGAAAAGCACGTTAAACAAAGGTAAGATTTGTTATGCCTTCACCATTGATTGAGTCTCTAGAGATTTAGTTGTCTTTTTCTTTCTGGTGCAGAGAGGGAACCACCATTACAAATGGAAGTTTCCTTTCTTGATGTAAATTTCTCTTATAAAAGGGTAACTTTTCAGACATTCCGTGTCTGCAGTTTCTCAAAATAACCGGCTCAAAATAATCAATATGCCAAAAAGGTACATTTTAGGGTGGCTTATTCTGGTCTCCCGCAGTCACATTTTGGTGTGGTGTGTCCTGAACCCCATCATCATCTATTCTTCAACATCAGCAAAAAACCTGGAGAACTCAACCATTGCTGAGGCTTATTTGCAATGGTCAGCATCCAGTCTGGAAAACAGAACCCATGCCAGGCAGTAGAGGGCATTTATAATGGAAACTAGTGGAAGAGGCGTTGGAAAACTGAAAAGGGGGAAGAGGTGAGGCAACTTTGAAAGTAACAAAAACAAGAAGGCTTCATCACTCCTAGAGCTTCAGTAGCTCCCTGCGGGCAAGATGTTCAACCCAGCTACTTCGTGTTTCTCTAAAGTACTGGTTATGTAACAAGGCAAAGAGAATGGAGGTATCTGAGGAATAAAGACTCGCTGATAAAATGAGTGAGAATGAATGCAAGATTTGACCTTACATTAAGTCAGGAGTGGTAAAAGCAGCCAGGGGCAACACTTTGAGAACAGCAGCCAAGGGGGAGCGGTCTTGGAGAGGCCTGGGACTGTTCTGGCCGGGTGAGGTGGTCTCCACCCACAGGGAGGTGAGAATTTGGACTCAGACCTCTTGGCTTATCTCAAGTGTGAAAGAGAACCAGCTGTGTGTATTTACATTTCTAGGAGAAGAAGCTGTCTGGGAGGCCATTCTTGACAGGCAAACCACCTGCGGGGTCTGGCATCAGCATTCCTGGTGGCACTATTGATGTTGGCACTTCTGATTCCTCCAAAACACTTTTTCCCAGAGAGCATCAGTGAGTGCGGCCATAATTGAGGTAGGGTGTGAAGAGGCTTTGAGGAAAAATTCTCGCTGTGCTTCAGAGGAGTTAATGCTTATTTTCTGTGAGTGACATTTTGAGAAGATAAGAACATGTTCTAGTTTTCCCTAATATCCTCACCTAACTTCATCTAAAGGGACAGGTCTCAGCCAAGGTCTGCTGGTACTTTTAGGGGAAATGTTCCCCTTGTTTCCATCATTCTCTGCTTTGAGCTATAAGAAATGGAAGGAAAAAATCATTTGAGACAAGATACACAAAAAGAAATGATAGCTGTGTAAATGGTAATACATACTCCTACAGCTTTGGTGTGAAAATACTATTTCCTGCACTATCAAAGCCAAGGTCAGGGATTTTATTTTAGGCAAAATTGTAAATGATTCAGAAATCATTTAGTTAATAAAAGTACCCCTGGCCCTACTTACACTTTTCCTGTCCTCATTAACTTCTCCACTACTGTTGCTACCATCATAATTTATTTGGGGGGTATTGTTTGCTAGCATTTGTAAAACTGGTTGGCTTTCTTGCTTATTCACATTTTTTATAAAAATATTTGAGGTAAGATAGGTTGAAAAAGATGACAGACAGTAAAATCCAGGGATTATTTGTGGATTTCACCATTCTGGGCCTATCCTATTCTTCTTAATCTATAAGCATTTACAATTATAATGTAAGGAATTCCTAGTTTCTGGAAGTTATTATTTTTATTTTTTCTGGAAGTGAAATTACTTTTGGAATTCAATAATTTCTTATCTGAAGAAAAATGTTCTTTTATCACAAATTCCCACTTTAGGACAAAAATGCTACTGAAGTTACAGTATTTAAATTTTTCTGTGGGATGAAACTTTGATTTTCATACTTTCAGCTGATATTTCTTAGAGTTATGGTGCTGGGGGAGAAAAACATACAGCCAAAGGGTCTCCAGAAGAAAAGGCCCCTAGAGTGTTAACCCCTTCCTTCCACAGAGGAAGCCACACTCATGAGTGCACACTTTGCTCATTGGGTAATCGAAGCCCCATGAGCAGACTAAATGCTATAATTTAAGAGGTCCTGGTCCTAACCTGTCCTTGTCCCCAGATGCCTCTCCCATGCAAAAAAAGGTCTTCTGTTCGATGTGCCGCCTGAAATTCTGCCAATTTGTTCTTTGTTTGAATTATCATCCTGGGCTTTTTTTAAAAAATGCACATATTTCTGGGTAGGTTAGACAGTCATTGCCAGATAAGAATTGATTTTTGGTCAGATTGCTTTCTGGGGACTCCAAGGCTTCTTGGAGGTTATAATGCGAGACAACAAAGGGCAGCATTTCTGGAGCCTCTTTGAGGGGGCCAGAGAGAAAAGTGCTAAGGTGAGTACAGGCAGCATGCAATAGCAAGGAAGGCACCAGGGCCAATTTGGCTTTACTGGAAATTTTGCCCAGAACATATCCAGTTGTTGATTGAACCATAACTACTACTAAAAATAACATTCCTCATTTGCAGAACTAGTAAAAACATCCTTGGGACTGTATTTCCAATTAAATGAATGACTATTTATTCAGCCATTATCATACATGGCATATTGAGTAAGGTGGTGTTGGCATTTACTGAGCACCTATTTATTACATGATATAAGTTTTGCATACATTAAATTACTTAATCTCCTCATCAACCCATTTTGCAGGTGATGAAACCTAAAGCAAGAGAAGTCAAGTTACTAGGTAGGGAGTGACAGACCTAGAATTCAAGTCTAGTTCTAGCCTTGTATTTTTAGAAACCATGTTTCTGAGTTTTTAATTGGGTCTGTGTGGAACTGCCTTTGCAAGAATTATGACAGTGAGAAAAATCTGACATAGGAAAATTATGACAATGAAAGAAATCTGACCTAACTAATTTCCTCTTGCTTTTAACCCTAAGCTGCCCTTGTTCTTTCCTGGGAGTAAGCTAACTATGGGAAGAATTTAGTTTATAGTTTAACTTAAAAACAAAGGCTACACACCCCCTCCTTGTTTGTGGATCAGACTGCCTTTGTAAAACTAACCGATTAGCCACAAGATTAGAAATTATGACTCAGGAGTCATGCAGCCGGAGGCCACAAGGTTTCTTACCTCCCAGTTGGATAACATCACTATTGTAAAATCTAAGATTGGTGTTCGAGGTATTTTTCAGATCCTGCATTCTGACGGACCAGCTGGTGCCACTTAGACTGATAAACTGCTTCATGTGGTCTTGTGGGCCCCACCCAGAAATTGATTCAGGGCAAGAAGACAGCTTCGACCCCCTCACATAATTTCATCCCTGACCCAACCAATCAGTATTCCCCATTTCCTAGGCCTCTGCCTGCCAAGCTATCATTAAAAATCCCTAGCCTCCAAATTTTCAGGGAGCAGATTTGAGTAATAATAACCTCCTGTCCTTTTGCTTAGCTGGCTCTGCATTTATTAAACTCTTTCTCTATTGCAAAAACCCACTGTTCTTGGTGCATTGGCTTTTGTGAGCAGTGGGCAAGATGAACCTTGGGTGATTACATACGTGTCTAGAAGAGAGCTAATATATTGTGGTGGGATCACCATTCTGCAGAGCACATAGCACTTTTTAAAAAGCACTGAGTAATTACATGATGGGGAAATATCACAGACAATCTAATGCCAGGTCTTGTGTGTCTCCATTGGGTAAAATTATCTTCTATAATAAGGTCAGGTGAATTTTTTAGATGCAAATAACATGCACATGGGATATGAGACATTGCAGAACTCAAAGCTGAGGTACACATGTGCTGTTAGTTAAAAACATTGAGAGATGGCCGGGTGTGATGGCTCACGCCTATAATCCCAGCGCTTTGGGAGGCTGAGGTGGGCAGATCACCTGAGGTCTGGAGTTTGAGACCAGCCTGGCCAACATGGTGAAACCTTGTCTTTACTAAAATTACAAAAATTAGCCAGGTGTGGTGATAGGTGCCTATAATCCCAGCTGCTCAGGAGGCTGAAGCAGGAGAGTTGCTTGAACTAGGGAGGCAGAGGTTGCAGTGATCCAAGATCGCACCACTGTACTCCAGCCTGGGCGACAGAGTGAGACTCCAGCTCAAAACAAAACAAAACATTGAGAGACATTTTGTTAAAATATTGAAGAATGTATTTTTTACAAGCAAATATATTCAATGAAGCTATAATTCCATTAAGTGGAATATGAAGAACCCATATTTCAGAACAAGCCTGACGGAAGACTAATACTTTCAGATAATTGAAGCATTTTTTAAAAACTTTTTAAGGATAATTTTAGCATTCCAGTGCACAGTAGAAATAACCTTATTCCCTGCTAATTGGAATGTATAATTCTGAAAGAGGCATTGATCATCTTAATTAGAAATAAGGTTTGTGATGTTGAGATAATGGCCTTTGGTTTAATAATTTGCAGCAAGTTAATTTAGAATGGGAAACAGAAACCTGACCCAAGACAGTTTCTCTTGCTTCTGGTTCAGGTCTGTCAGGCCACATGGCTTACTCATCTTTCAAGCGCAAGGCAGCTCTGCATGGAGGATGGTAAGACTTTGGGCCAGCCCAAGGCATGACTGAAGGTAGGAGGTAGTGGTCACATTGCTGAGTTCTTCTCCTTTCCCTCTCTGAACTATGCTCCACCTCCTGGTGCTCTGTCTCACCTGCTTTCCAGTGGACCTGGTGGGAGTTTGCCAATCATTGCTCTTTGGAGCACGCCAAGCAGAAAGGCACCTACTGCCAAATCCACCTCCTCCTATTTCTCCACCTCTTTCTTCCACTCCGCTCAAACTCATGAAGAGAGGCTGCTTCCACCTAGTTACAAGGACAATATTGGATTACATCTGGAAACACAGAGAAAGGATGGGGAGTTTGTAGAGTTACCCAAAGCATCCAGCCTGGGGAGAGTGAGCAGAAATCCAGCTGTGCCTCACCTACCCTGTCTCGTTTTTTTTTTTTTTTTTTTTTGCGCCTAGTGGCTCCACTGCCCCCAACCAGCACAGGGTATGGCTGTGTCAGCCCAAAGGAGGGCTTAATGTCATCATCTGCCTGGAGGCAGTCTCCCTTTCTGTTCTACAGATACCATTTAGGCTCTGCCTAAATTATTACTGCAGTGACATAGTCCTTTAAAGATTTTATTCTTCACTAGAAGTCCAATGCACTATCCATTGCACCACAGAGTCACTTTAAAGATTTTGTTCTAAATGCCCTTATACACGTTTTCTCATTTGAAAATTACAGTAGCCTACTCACTTAAAGTGCATCAGAGATCATTTAACTCTGCTGTGCAGATGAGGAAGCTGAGACTCTTATTGAGACTCATTTTTCTAAGATCTTGATCTTGAACCGTGTCCTTGTGATTTTACATTGTCCTTCCTACCCTTACTTTGTTGGAATCTATTCATTGTAAAATGTGAATGACTAATAGTATTTTTAAAATTCTTTATTATTAACTGTGCATACATATATGAAAATATAGAGAGTAGAATAATTAGCTCATGTATCTGTTATCAAGAATCAACAATTACTAGATTTGGCCAGGCACCATGGCTTTTCATCCTACATATTTTAGTTTGTATGTCTTTAAAAAATAGACATATTCGGCTGGGCGCTGTGGCTCGTGCCTGTAATCCCAGCACTTTGGGAGACTGAGGTGGGTGGATCACCTGAGGTCAGGAGTTCAAGATCAACCCGGGCAACATGGTGAAACCCCGTCTCTACTAAAAATACAAAATTAGCTGGGCATGGTGGCACACACCTGTAATCCCAGCTACTAGGGAGGCTGAGGCAGGAGAATTGTCTGAACCCGGAAGGCAGAGGTTGCAGTGAGACGAGATCGCACCATTGCACTCCAGCTTGGGTGACAGAGCGAGACTCCGTCTCAAGAAAAAAAAAAAAAAGAAAATAGACATATTCTTGTGTAGCCACAATGACATTATCATACCTAACAAAATTATTCCTTGATATCACTAATAGCCACTTCATATTCAAATTTCCTAATTTGTCTAAAAAAATTCTTTTATTGTGACTGTGTTCAAATCAGGGTTCAAAAAACGTTTACATTCTATTATCCCTTCTTTCTCCTTATTTTCAACTTCTTTTCTTCTGTCTACTCTATTGTTTGGAAGGTTACTGAAACATTCACCATCTTTAAACACACATACACACACACACGTGTGCATGCACATGCACATATAGACATATTTGCTGTTGGGGAATCAGGTGAGAGCTAGCATGGCCGCTTGTGCTCCAAGAAGCTGATAAGACACATCTACGGGAAACAGCAGTGAGATAGTGCTAAGATAGAATTGCAAGGTTAGGCAAGTCTTATTTATTCAGAAATATTCTTTTGAGAACCTGATACATACCAGATTCTGTGCTATATGCTAGAGATAAAAGTGAGGATTAAGTTTAAAGTGGGAGGTTGGGAACAGACATTAAAATAAATAGCCCTAAAGGGCATTATTGCATGTTGTCTTCTAATTGCTTCTGTATGTCCCACCTTTCAGGGTTGACTTGCTTTTGCTAACATATCTGTAAAATGAAGAGCGTCAGTTCTCATTGTATTCAATTCTCGTCATTTTCACATAAAGCTCTGTGTATTTCGGATAGTTCTAGCTTTATTAAATGAACAACTGAGGTCTTCATTGCATGTAACTGTAACCCTTTGATTCCTTTCACTACTATTTACTTTCATCTTTCATTATATTTGATTTTTATTTCTTATGAAGGATACAATTTGGATTTAGGCCTGTGATATTGAACAAGCTGGATGGCTGTTAGAGATAGAAAGCCAACTGCTTACCTGAACAGTTTTACAATAGCACTGACAGAATATTAATTTTGGTTGCTGTATTAGGTAATGCTCGCCATGTAGCAAACATGTCCCCAAATGTACAGGCTCTTTAGAGCTGCAGTTTTCTTATCACATATAAGCTTATGTGTGATAATAATAAGATATTATGATATGTTTCTCCTAGGACTTCTGTAAAGAAATAATGCATATTGACACATTTTACAAACTAATGTGCTAAACAAGTGTTAGTATCAACAGCAGGCACAGGGTTGGCAGCGGCATCAGCAGTGGTAGTGGTAGTTACCATGACTCTTGTCAAAATGTCAGTAGACCATCCCTCCTAATGTCTGAGCCTGGGATTGTTGTCAGAATGCAAAGCTGAGAAAGAAAATCTGGTGATCGCATTCCTGTTTTTGATACAGCAGTGGTTCATTTCCTACAGGAGTCTATGATTTGGAAGAATTAATGGTTTCGTTCAGGGAAACCCTGAGATAATGAGAAAACTCTTCTGTATTCATTGGCCTCTACTTTGTTTTATGATAGAAGGTGCCTTGGGAACACTGCGCTGGATGCTAAAACTTTATCTTCTTCCTCTGTATTCATTGCTAGATATTATTTATGTTTATGCCTGTTTATTTTTCTTTAGTGGCCTCTGAATAGATTTATATTTTTATAATGTGTGGCACTTAATAATTACAGCTATGAGCAATTTGTTAAAAAATTTGCTGGATGTTTTTCTAAGTTCTACTGCAGTGGGCATGAAATGAGTGAGCATAGGAACCACCAGGGGGAACGTAATAAAATTTCATGTTCTAGGGCCAATGATTATAGACTGAATTGTAGATCTGAGAAAGGTTTAGTCATCAGGGATATTGGTTAAGTTTTTCTGCTCAGTTAACTTTTTAAATATGCACTCTTTTGTTTATTTTTAGTGATTACTCTAGAAATTTTAAAATGCATTCCTAACTAACTATAAAACACCTTCCACAAGTTTTACTCAAACAATGAAAAAGCTTACGATGGTTTAACTTTAGTTACTGCCTCTTACCCTTTGTGCTATTGTAGTCGTATATCCATATATTTTAATTTTTACATGTTCTAATGCTCACAAAACACATTATTACTGTGTTTAAAGCAGTGCATATAACTTTTTTTTTTTGAGACGGAGTCTCGCTCTGTTGCCCAGGCTGGAGTGCAGTGGCACTATCTTGCTCACTGCAACCTCTGCTTCCTGGGTTCAAGCGATTCTCGTGCCTTAGCCTTCCGAGCAGCTGGAATTACAGACGTGTGCCACCATGCCTGGCTAGTTTTTCTATTCTTAGTAGAGAGGAGGTTTCACGATATTGGCCAGACTGGTCTCGAACTCCTGACCTCAGGTGATCTGCCTTCCTCGGATTTCCAAAGTACTGGGAATACAGGCATGAGCCACTGCAGCTGGCCTGAATATAACTCTATATGTACCTTTTCTATTGCGTTTCATTTCTTACTGTAATTTCTGTTAGCTATCATTCTGTTGCCTTCTCTAACTTGAAGAACTTCCCTTAGTACACTCACAGTACAAGTTTTTTCAGCTTTTGTTTGAAAACATTTTTATTTCACTTTTTTTTTGAAGGATACATTCACTGGGTATAGTATTTTAGAATGGCATTTTTTTTACACCCCCCCTGCCCCCACCCTCACACCCCAGCATATTAAAAATGTTATTTTTTTGTATTCTGGCTTTCAATTTCCTTTGAAAATTCAGCCTTCAATATAGTTGTTGCTCCTTTGTAGGTAATGTATTTTTTACCTCTGGCAACTTTTAATATTTTTTTTCCTTTTTTAAAGTTTGGTTTTCTACACTTTAACCAGGATGTTCCAGCATGACTCTTTGTTTTTATCCTGCTTGGTGTTTACTGAACTTCTTGAATCTACAAGTTGATGTCTTTCATCAATTTTAGAAAATACAAAACTATTTTCTCTTCAAATATTACTCCTGCCCCAATTTCTCTCTCCTCTCCTCTGGAACTCTAAATACATACATATTAAGCCTTTTGACTGTCTTCCATGTATTTTTTATTATTCTCTGTTCTATTCTTGTTATTCTTCCTATGCTCTCCGTGCTTCTATATGGATATTTTATACTATCTTTTAGCTCACTAATTTTATTTTTATTGTGCCCAGGTCACTGTTAAGGATATCCAATTATTTAATTTTAGATACAGTATAGTTTTATTCTAGAATGTTTATTTTATTCTTGTATATAATTCATGTATCTGTTGAGTTTTTTCATGTTATTATCTATTTTGCCCATTTTTTTCTTCATTTTCTTCAACATTTTAACTTAGCTATTTTGAAGTTTTAGTCTACTTAGTCCAACATCTGGATCATCTGTGGGCACATTATCTAGTGTTTTCATTTGATTTTGATCACATTTTCCTGCCTATTCATATGTCTGTTCATATTTGGTTGTATTCTGGTCATTGTATCTAAGAGAATAGTAACATCTCTGCATGATGCCTTTTTTTTTTTTTTTTTTTTTTTTTTTTTTTTTTTTTTTTTACCAGATAGTTCCCCCTTTCCCTCTACTAGGTAGATAAAGTGTATTATCCTCTGGTAATTTTTCTGGCAACTCTTGTTTAAAACCCAAACGATCAAAAGAATTATGAAGCTGTGCTACCGTGGCCTGTGTTCATATTAAAAATCAAGTTTTGCCCTTGTTTTCTGTGGGCTCATGATTTGGCCTTGCACCCAGGGACTGAACTGAGCCAGGGTTTAGTTAAAAAGTCAGTCCACTTTTGTATTTTATTATTCTTCAGCCCTGGTCTATGCAGGCTTTTGATTCAAATTTTGGAAGGTGTCTTTCTTTGGCCTGAAATTTTGCCCTTTGAAGATTTTGAGGTGTTAACTATTTAACTTCCTGCTCCAGGCAAATTTAAAATATGCAAACTGTCTTCAGGGAGCGACTAGTTGTATTATTGCAGACCTCTTCTGTCCAGTGGGATTTTATCTTCAAGGCAACAAGAGTCTGTGGGAGATTTCACTTGGCTTTTCTAGCTTAGCATCCCCAGGTCTCCAGCCTCCCACGCTGTTCCAGAACATAGCAAATGATCAATGCTAAAAATCAGTCTTGCATTTGGGTCTCCTCTAGTTTCCAGTCTTCCAGATCTGTGTGGACACCAAAGACTCTGCTCATTTCACTCTCCTTAGTCCAAGAGCCATGGGCCTCTTACCAGTGGCACTTATGTCTTCCCAAGTGCCTCGAGGCAAAAAGATAGGTGACTGTGGTCAACTCGCCTAGGGAGTATTTACCCACCCTTCATGTTGGAATTAATCTAAACTTCATTGCCTCCAGAGAACTCTGATACCTTAAAATAAAATTTTTGCAATTTTGGTTATTGCAGTGGGAATATTGGCCCTCTACAGTCTGCTATATCCCACCTTACTTTGAATGGTACTAATGCTAGTGACTGGAGACCCACAGCTTTATTCTCACTACCTTTTGTTTCAGAAAAGGCAATACACTTGTTTGGAATGTATAAATTTTGTGTTAATCTATAACTGAAGATTTAGGATTTAAATATGTTACTGAGAAATGTGCATGAAGCCACACCATCCTTATTTAATCAGCTTCTAGGAATAAAAACTACTTTATTCTAAATTCTGTGCTATGGGTCATAAAATGGTATACGGAGTTAAATAGAATTATACCCCAATTCCATCGTGTTATTTTTATGAATTCGTTTCAAAACATAGTTTTGGGAAGCGTATTCTCTAGCAACTTATTTGAAAAAGATTTCAAGTTCAATGATAAAAAAGAAAAAAAGAAAAAGGTAAACCTTGAAGAAATTAATCTCCTGCTGATTTAGCTTCTTTAATTTTTAAAAATATTTTTTGATCTTGTAAAAAGCCATTTTATTGAGGTATAACTTACATTTTAAAAATTGCAGGTATTCCTGGCTAACCCAGTGAAACCCCGTCTCTACTAAAAAATACAAAAAACTAGCTGGGCCAGGTGGCGGGCGCCTGTAGTCCCAGCTACTTGGGAGGCTGAGGCAGGAGAATGGCGTGAACCCAGGAGGCGGAGCTTGCAGTGAGCCGAGATCCAGCCACTGCTCTCCAGCCTGGGCGACAGAGCGAGACTCCGTCTCAAAAAAAAAAAAAATTGCAGGTATTTTACATTTATATTTAAATGAGTTTTTGACAAATGTGTACACCTAGGTAACCGTCTTCACAGTTAAGATAAAAAACATTTCCTCAGCTGGGCGCAGTGGCTTAGGTCTTTAATCCCAGCACTTTGGGAGGCTGAGGTGGGTGGATCACCTGAGGTCAGGAATTCGAGACCAGCCTGGCCAACATGGTAAAACCCCATCTCTACTAAAACTACAAAAATCAGCCAGGTGTGGTGGCACGCACCTGTAATCACAGCTACTTGAGAGGTTGAGGCAGGAGAATGGCTTGAACCCAGGAGGCGAAGGTTGCAGTGAGCTGAGATCATGCCACTGGACTCCAGCCTGGGTGACAGAGTGAGACTCCATCTCAAAATACATAAATACATAAATATAAAAAAAAATAAATTTCCTTGAATATTTCCACCTTTTGTTTTTACTCTCATATAGGCATTCCACAGCAGCTAGTTACTTAGCTTTTTTCCTCTTCTTCACAAGTTACTGGTTCCTGACTCACATTTATACACATTGCCACTACTGCTTCTGAAATATTCCCTCATAATTTGAGCACTCTGATCTCTGCTTCCTTTTTCTTACCTCTAAATTCTTATGCATGTGGAGGAAGAGGTTGAACATGGGCATTTTGGCATGCTGCTCTGTAATTCTGTTCTTTACTTGATTAATATTTCTATACCCAGACTGCCCTCCTTGGAGATAAATTCCCCAGAGGACCCTTTACTATATTTTGTTCAATAAGTGCTATTAATAAACACAATTTGAAGAATGTAAATCAACTTTATTTTTTAAAGTTCTAGACTAACCCCGGCATCCTCTGTGGGGTGCATTCTATGAGAAGAGTTATGAGCATGCACCCACAGCACACACAGTGCCATTAGCTCATTCAACTTCTCAATATAATTTCATACCCGACTAGTATGAGATTGTCTTTTATAAAAGCATTGACCCATAGCAGTGGCAGCATCTGTCTATTAGTGTGCTCAACATTAAATTGGAATTTTAATGCTAATAATTAATTAGAATAATATCTCACTTGGACAGAAGCCATTTCATCCTCTCTTATGAGCTATAATGTTACTTGAACAACTATCAACTCCAAAGAAATAGAAAGAAAATTTTGTTATTACAATATTTTAGGAAAGGTAAAAGAAGAAATTTAGGTTTCATGAAAATATTTCTTAAAGGTAATGATCTTCAGAAATGGCGTTAGTTAACACAAAACAATCTTGTTACTAAAATGTTATTTCAATTTTCCTCTATTTTTAAGCCAAGTGAGTCATGAAGGAATAACATTGGTCGTTATATCCATATTACTAATACAAACGTGTGTAGGCTTTTAATAGTATTCAAGAAAATCTAGAGAAATGAAATTCACAAATTTTATTTAAGACCAGTACTAGTAATTTTCTTTCATAACATTCTGTAGGAACGCTTGATAAGTCCGCTTTGGTTTCCTGTTTTGGTCAGGATAACCTTAAATGAAGAGCCTGGTAACTATGGATATGCAGAAAAGAGAGAGAGAAAAAAAGTAAAGATCTGTGTAATCCTTGATCAGTAAAATCAGCTGACAAATAATCAGGCGTTGATAGAGGTCAGGGTAGGGACATGAAGCAGGACACAAAGCTTTATTACAAACATACTAAATCCAGGGGATTTCCTATGTGAAGGCCCATTTAATTCCTTATCATTGTCCAGTTATATGTGTGTGTGTGTGTGTGTATGTGTGTGTGTGTATATATATATATATAATTATTTTATAGATAAGGAAACTGAGATTTAAGGCAGTTTAATTAGATCAGAGTTACAAAGAGCCAGGGTCAAAACCTGTATATTCTGACTCAAAGGTTTATATAACTACAGCCCATGCTCACGTCTAGCTCTTGGAGTCATAGAATGGGGGCAAAGAAACAAATCTTCCTTCTTATTTAGTGCATTACTCTTTGTCAACATATGTGTGAGATTGAGATTAAACCCATCAGTGACAAACCCAGATATGGTAACCCCAGGTTTTTGAGGTTTCCATTTGTTTGACAAGTTTAGTTATCTGAGAAACTTCCTGACTGTTTTAAACAGAATGCCTCGGTCCTCTGAGAACAGGACACCTTCACTGGGCACTGGCAGGGACTGTCACCTTGAAGTGACACCTTAAAGACTTCCTAACTGTGGCTACTTTTGATTTTTAGGAAGCTTCTTGAGACTGCAGGGCTCAACCCTGGCTCCAGATTGACAATGGTGGACTTTGTAGGTAACAGAAACCCAATTAATAAGCTGAATTTACAAAAATGGTCTCTAAACTTTGGAAATGGGGCCAGGTGGTGATGACAAAGACAAATGTGGTTGGTTTGCCCTCTGCATGTTGGCTTTGCCCTGTACTAACAGCTTCCTTCTCACATTGTCACCATCTCTCTCTCTCTCTTCTTTTCTTTTTAACACAATGTTATTTGAATTCATGCAGTGTGAGTTAGTTTTATAGATTAGGGCACATCAGGAATACAAAGTTGTGGAGTAGAACGTGTGTGGCCAGTGAGATTTACTTTTTGGGAACTAGATTACATAAACCAATGTATTTGGTAATCATTTGGTTCTGATTATGTAAATCTGTAGATAAATGTGAAATTAGGACTGCCTGATAAAGATATATTGCTTATGTTGCACAAAGGTATCTGCTAGTACCATTTAATAGTTGTAATAATAATAACAGTTGACATTTGTGAGTGCTCACTATGTGCAAGGCACTGTGCTAAACTTATGTTATTCAATTATTACACCATCTCTATGAGACAGCTATGATTATACTCATTTTACAGGTAAAGAAATGGAGATTTGAAGAGGTGAAGTAATGCAAAGACACATAGCCACTAAATGGCAGAGGTGGGACTGGAAGCCAGTTCTGTGACTTGGAAATCCGTGCCCTCAAGCACCACATTATTTGTTTGCCTTATTATGATAGAAGGAGAGTATAAGGCGAGGCCCTCCAAACCCGTGAGGTGTTCATTTTCACCTTCCGGGTTCACTGGCAGAACCAGACGTGGAATCCAGATTTTCGAGTCTCAGTCCTTTACAAAATTGACTGACTTTGCTTCCTTGGAATTAATTTGCTTTTTCACTTTTTTTTTCAGAAAATAGGATTTGAAGTAAAACATATGCCAATAGAAATTATTATTTCAAACTAAAAACAAAATGAAAACTGTGCATTTGATTACTCTGTGGTACACTCTGGTGAACAGAAATGCAGACGGTCCAAATCTAGGGCCATGCTTTCTTCTGACCCTTCTTTGCCTAATATCAACACCATATTGTTACAAAGAGGGCAGTTCAGAGCCAAGAAGCCTCCTTATGGATGGTTACTGATTTTATCACTAAGAGAAATCTCAGTGGGAACGCAGACCATGTACAGTTGTGGGACACACTCACTGATCTTCCTAATTCTTCCATTGTCAGTCAGGTCAGACTGCCTCTCGTGGCTGCTCTAGGCTTCCACACGTTACTGCTTGCAAAGGCAGCTGACGTTAGCATACATTACAATAAATGAAATTGGGTTAAATTGTGCTACTGCCACATCAGCACTTTCAAATTGCACTAAGAAACTCTGATAGAGAGACATATATATAGTCGTCATACTTGTTAAAACTGATTCCTCATGCCTGAGGAAAATAAATCATGACTTCCTTAAGGTCTACTAGAATTGTTGGTTGGCATTTCTGACTGAATTCCCTCAGTTTTCACTACAAGATTTTATAAAAATGATGTTGCATTCATTCCTGGGACTCTTACAAGGCATTTAAAGCTTTCCAACATTCAACTGAGGATCCTTAAGATCACTTCTAAAATTGGGTTTCTTTGCTGCAAAAGATAGGTCTAATTTGGGAGTTAAATGCATTTGATAGGATTTTAAAACTTTTCTTTTGCCTCACAAAACTGACTGGCTTTGTATCAAATGAACAAACATTTCTGTTATACAATGACTTTCCTGTACCCTAATAGTGTGTGAATAGCCAAAAAACTTCATGCCATTAGAAGCTCAATAGAACACTTACCCTTTAATAAATATGGATTTCTACTTTAGAGCAAATATGGACTTTTTGGATCCCTCTCTACATCCTAGTGAAAGGAAATGAAAAGGTTAGAAATTGAAACAAAGGTATTTTTTTCTTAGAAAATTACATATGGCATGGAATTTGGAAAAAACGAAGTCCTCATTGGAGATGAATACATTTTTATTTGGGACATTTTATTAGTTTCTTATTGCTGTTGTAAGAAATTACTCCTTTCATAACAGCTTAACAATTATCCGTGTATTTTCTCTCAGTTTTGTATGTTATAAGTCTGGTAGGCTCAGTTTAGCATCTTACAATGCTGAGGTGTGGCCAGGGCTGCGTTTCTTACTGGAGTGTCTTTGGGGAGAATCCCTTCCAGTTCATTCACCAGGTTGACTGTATTCTGTTCCTTGCGGTTGTAGAAAGTAGGCCCCTACTTTCTTGCTGGCTGTCCACAGAGCATTGTTCTCAGCTTCTAGACCCTGCCCACATTCCCTGTATCATGGCTCCATTCCTCTATCTTCAAAGCCAACAAAGGCTGGCTAAATATTTATCTCACGCCATCTCTCTCTGACCCCCTTCACTCCCAGTCTCATCTTTCTCCTCTTCTGCTGCTGCATCTCTCTTACAGGTAGAGAAATATCTCTGATTTATGGGCTCAAATGATTAGATTTGGCACATTCAGATAATCCAGGATAATCTCCCTATTTTAAGATCTAGATCCTTAATGATATCTGCGAAATTCATAGCAGTACCTAGATTCCTGTTTGGTCAAATAATCTTAGAGTGACATCTTTAGAATTCTATTTTCCTCTGAAATGAATACAGCAGAGGCTATCCATTAGGGACTCTTTGGCTAGAGGTGGGTGGAATGCAAAGTTTGATTCAGAATTCCATACCATTGCTGCCTCTAATATTTTTAATTAATGAGAAGAAAACCATTACATTATCAATACACTACTTGGCCAGCACATAGAAACCTATCTTAATAAGTAACCAACAGTTACATATTTACTGACAAGAAGAATCACTTTTGTGTTTGCATCGTCATTAAATACCTGAGTTATGGGAGAACTCAAAGAGAATCTTCCCCTCTTTAGCAATGTTACGCTACATGCCAGTACCCCAGAGGTCTCAGCAGAGCATCAGTATTGCCTTAACTCTCGAAGTACTAACTTCAGCTGACATAGTCCACTGGGGATAGAGTCAAAAATGAAGACGGCTTTCCCAAGGGCCTCACCTGGGGCAACGACATTGAGAAAGTGATGACCCAGACCTGAGATCTCCTGGAAAGTTGAAGTTCAGTCTCAAGGAAGGTAAAGAAATAGGACTGGGGAGAAAAACTCCAAGGACTGGGAATAGGAGAGTTTCTCTAGGTTTATCAGAGAGTAAAGGAAAGGGGGACCTTGAGAAGTCGGACGTTTCTCTGATGTTTCCTTGAAGTCCAGAACCAACGTTTTGGACAAATTCCAGTAATTTTTCCATTTGCCCATCTCTATGTTCATAGTTCTTGTCATTAAGTCCACAGTATAAATTCACAGTTATTCAATATATCAAACTTTAGGAAAGTTAAAAGGGCTAACGCAATAGAAAATAGCCCATTTTTCAAGTGAACTTGACCATAGCTATTCTGGACAAAAAATATTTATATGTTATTTACTCAGTTGACCACTTTCATGGATTCTGGTTTATGTAGGATAAAATATGGAAATAAAAATTTAAGACATTCTTTCAGTCCATGGACAAAAACAATATACTCTCTGTCATACAGTAAATCCCATTTAAATTGTACTTCTCTGCCTCACTGGAAGTTTACAATGTGGTGATCAATATGTCTGATAGTAACCTCAGGATACACCCCAGACTTCTGAATTCTCAAACAAAGATGAAAATATGTCCAGTTTAAGTGTTAGGAATTATATACAGATTCTTTGAAAACTGACATTTTATGTTCCATATATACACGGACACTTCTGATTTAACTGGAGTACTTGATTGACAGAATGTTCCATTCACTAAATACTGTGTAAACTCTAGGTTGCTATTAGGTTTTTAGAATTCCCTCTTTGTTTTCTTTGCAGGATCCCATGGAAAAAAAAATATATATATATATGTATATATATATATTTTTTTTTTACTTTAACTTTAAATTATGGGATACATGTGCAGAACGTGCAGGTTTGTTACATAGGTATACATGTGCCATGGTGGTTTGCTGCACCCATCAACCCATCATCTAGGTTTTAAGCCCTGCATGCATTAGGTATTTATCCCAATGCTCTTCCTCCCCTTGCCCCCCACCTGCCATCAGGTCCCAGTGTGTGATGTTCCTCTCCCTGTGTCCATGTGTTCTCATTGTTCAACTCCCACTTATGAGTGAGAACATGTCGTGTTGATTTTCTGTTCCTGTGTTAGTTTGCTGAGAATGATGGCTTCCAGCTTCATCCATGTCCCTGCAAAGGATATGAACTCATTCTTTTTTATGGCTGCATTGTATTCCACCTACGGGAGAGATTTTCATGAAAAACAGCGTCGACTTAGCCCAGTTCAGAAATTCAGAACAATCAGGTGGCAAAATGGAGGGCTTGGTCCTGCCTCAGCTGTGTCCCCAGCTGTCTGTGTCAGTGACTGCAAAGCATGACAGGCAACAGCACTAGCCAAAGGCTTGTCATCACATGGGTTGAAGTTACATCTGTAAAGTATTTAACATCTGATTTAAATACTTTAAATTTAATGCTTCTGTACTTTCAATTTAAAGCACAGAACATTCTGCAAGAAGTATATTATGCTGCGAGTTTTGGTTTAAAACCATCTTGGTACCAATGCAGGCTCCATCAGTTATTAGCCTTGTAAACCTGAGAAAGTTGACCTCTGAGCTTCAGTTTGCTTATCTGTGAAAGGAGAATAGTACTTCAAAGGGATGATGTGAAAATTAAATGACATAATGCAAGACAATAGATTGACATAGTAAGCTCTTGGTCAGTCTCCACTATTATTATTAATAGTATACATGCATACATGTGATGCTTATAAAGACTTGTGAGTAAACACCAGTAAGAATGGTTGTCTTACTGGATAATTAGGCAGAGGAGAATTCTAATTTAAGTAGGCTCAATATATCAGCATTTTGATTTTCAAAACTGGAAAAAGCAATATGGGGTTGTCTTATCCCCTAAGAGATAGGTCAATTGCCAGGGATGAAAGGGGGCACACCCACATGCCTTTTGATTCATATGATGCCACCTTGACTGGGGCTTACAAGCTGTGCACTGAGAAATTACTGAATTCCATTATGTGCTTTACTGCACTGTCCTGTTCTATCCTTGAAATAATCCTAGGAAGTGGACACTGTTACAAACCATCTCCAGTCTACAGATGAGGAAACTGAGGCTGAGTAATTTGTCATTGCTACAGTCACATGGCTAATAAGTATCAGAGCTGACATTCAAATATGTCTCGATCCACACTGTGAGCACGGGGTCACCAAACTATACTACGTTTGACAGCATCTGGACCCCCGGCACTCCCTGGAGGTCTAAGGAGCAGGGTTATTCAGGTCTGTAACCATTCACTGTAATAGCACCTCCTGACTTTAGTTAACTACGGTCATCAGATAATTTTAAGGAAAGTAATTATAATAGGCATTATATATGGGCTTGCTCTGTGCTAGATTGTACAAGCAGAACTTAATAACATATATCTCCACAATGACCCACAAAGTAGATATTATCATTCCTTTATTACAGATGAGAAAAAAGGCCCAGGGGGGTTAAGTAATTTGCCCAAGGCTCAGAGTAAGTTGCAGGAATAGGAAGTACTACCTCTGAAGTGTTAATGTACGACAGTGGGAATCAGGAACTCATCAAAGGGCTATTTTGGAAACTAGCAGTTGCTGGTAAGTGAGAGATGCTTCCATACCTTCAAATCTTGTGAATTCAGCCATGGGAATTTTGGGAAACTAAAAGCTCTTCCGGTGGAGAAATTTGGGAATAGAGAGCTTGTGAAAACCAAAGCCACAAAGGATCTGAGTAATAGTGAAAACCAAAGTCACAGAGGACCTTGTTCCATTAGAAGAATTCAGTAATAGTTGTGTAACAAGTTGTTTATAATAAAAATATGATCATATTTATGGATTTTTCCCCTCACATTTGATAAAATATTCAAGACATTTTCTCAGAAAGCCATGAGTAACACCTAGAAAGAAAAGAAAAACATGACATTTTTAGGTTAGATTGCAGCTTGTCACCATAGATTTTTTAAAAAATCCTTTTAAAGCTTGCCAATTGACATAGGAAATTATGACTAAAAATAAAAGTGAGGTTGAAAAGGACAGAATGCAAAAGCCACTAACCAAAACTATTCAACTCGCCTCGCACACATTCTCTCTGGGTAGTTCAGTCAACAGCATTTTAACTTTTTTTAAAACTGCTTTTAAAAACTCTACAAAACAGACCATATTAATGATTAATTTTAGTTTTCATTGCAGAAAATACATTAATGGTTGAAGCTTAAGTTTACCTAAAAATATTTCCAAAAATGATGATCAATAACAAGGGGATGTCAGTGTTAGACCAGCCTTTGATATCTGCCTCCCTTTTGAGATCTGAAGTGGCCCAGGTGAAAACTGCTAGTGTGCAGGACAACAGACATTCTGGAGATAAACAGTCTTGTTTTGTAGCTCCTCTTTTTGGTTGTAAGATGAGGACTCAATCGCCTGTGAATTGGGACAGGTAGAGAAGCCTCTTGCATTTCAGTGCTTGCTCTTCGTGTATCTCTGCTTTAACTCTAATGTTCTTCAGTTTTTCCAAAATCATATGCTTTATGTTTGCACGTATGGGGAAAAAACAAAAACAAAAACAAACAAACAACAAAAAAACCATGGCAAGTGGAAGGCAAGCTCAAAGCAATCTTTTGAACCAGAAATTTGTGCTCTAATCAGAAAAGGATGTCTGGTGGTTAACATTACTATTTTGTAATTTGTTGAGCATTTAGTATTTGCCAGGTGTTGACCTAAACCCTTTAATTTATTATCTCATTTCTCATCTGTTGGATGAGGAACCAGAAGCTTAGAGAGGTTAAATGATGCTTCCAGGGTCATGGAATTGGTGGGGGCTGTGATCTGCTGTTGGGCCTGACTGTATTTTAAGATCTAAGAATCAAAGCTCAGGGATCAGGCGACTTGGATTTACCGCTTACAATTGTGTCATCCGGGACAAGTTATATGAACTCTTTGTGCATCTGCTTCCTCAACTGTAAAATAATGGTGACAATAATGCTTACCTACTTCAAGTGTAGATCCTCAATAAATGTCAGCTATAGCCAGCATTCCAAAACTCATGTTCTTGATCAGTTCACCCTGCACCAAACTAAGGCAAGAGTCTGTGTTGATAGTGCACAAGGTGAATTCTGTCTGAAATTCAGACTCCTTACTTCTAGCAGGTTGCTATCCTGCCCTCCAAACTTGCATCTTTTTGTTTTAATATATACTTAACATCTGAGTGAGCACATCCTTATAGAACATCAAGAGTAATAGAATGAGGTTCCAACCAGCAAAGACTATGCTGGACAAATTCAAACTAGATTTTACTTTTTTCTTTTGCATAAAAAATAGTCACGTTTTGGGTTTTAATTACATTTTGGTTTTAAAAATGGAATAAACCATCACAAAATTTTCTCCTAAGAAATTGTTTTCTGAGTACATAGGTGATACATTAATACAACCTGTGGTAAAAAAAAAAAAAAAAAAAAAAAAATCATTAAACCCAGGAGTGTATACAATACAAAGCGCAAGTTCCTCTTTAATCCATTCCAACTCGACCTGCTGCCCACTCGAGAGGCAACCATTGACAGTAGCCTTTTTTGTATCATCGCAGATTGTTTTCTGGGCATTTTTTTAAATGTAGGTAAATATGCTCCTGTGGCTATTTTTCAACTATAAATGCGATAAGACTTGACATAATGTAATATTTTTTTAAATGTCTACTCTGCCGGATGAAATTCAAACACACCATTGTAGCAATGGAGACCCTTTATTATGTTCAATTAATAATAATAATAATATATAATGGTATTATTATATATATAATAAGAAGAATAGTATTATTATTATTGCCCTCCTCTCCCCCATCGTCCCTGCTCCCTGACTAATGCACTCTCTTTAGGAAAATTCCCCTGCTATCTCCTGAGTGAGACCTGGTCACCACCACCTTTGTAGATTTGCTATTATGGCTTCCTATGCGGGATTATGCCTCCCTGCTTTCTCCATCTTTGGCCCATTAGCCCATTCGTTAGGGGCCAGCCAGGTCCTCTTTTCTCAGGAGGCCTCTTAGAGTCCTCTTATCTCCCAAGATTACCTAGCACTGGCGGGCTTTCCCTTGAGCTGCGTACCTTGTTGTATTCCATTTAACAGGTCAAGGCCCAAGGAAGTGCGTGGCCACTTCTGCATATCTTGTCTCCTCAATAGAATTTTATGTTTCTTTAGTTTTAGACTGTATCTTATGCCATCTTCTGTTCTTCCTATGGTCTTTGGCATAAATAATAGCCATTAAGACATACTTGAAGTAAACAGTTTTAAAGTAGAACAGACCAAAGAAGGTCTTTGAATACTATGCTGGTGGTTTAAGATGATTAATAATTTTACTGTAAGCAGCTTTTAGTGCATTCATTTTAGAAAACATTGAATGAGAGGTGCTATCCTTAGTCGATATTCTTAGGATGTTCTACGTTGTCTGGGGTGGATGGTCCTTGCAACATAAAGGAATGTTGAGAACTAAATTAATACTTTTAATATTTCCCACTATAGAGCAAGTATTTTTTACTTCTACATTATTTATTTATTTATTTATTTATTTATTTATTTAGACAGAGCCTTGATCTGTCACCTAGGCTGGAGAGCAGTGGCTGCAATCTCAACTCACTGCAACCTCCACCTCCTGGGTTCAAACAATTCTCGTGCCTCAGCCTCCCGAGTAGCTGGGATGACAGGTGTGCACCACCATGACAGGCTAATTTTTGTATTTTTAATAGAGACCGGAGCTCACCATGTTGGCCAGGCTGGTCTTGAACTCCTGACCTCAAGTGATCCGCCCATCTCGTCCTCCCAAAGTGCCGGGGTTACAGGCCTGAGCCACTGCACCCGGCCAATTCTACATATTTTTTTCTCTTTTGTCAGGATACATTGGCCACATGAAAACTAAAATAGAAGTCAGTTAGGTGGTTATGGCAAAGGAATTGTGTAATCAGTTGTAAGATTACCATTTGTGCCTGAGAAGAAAAATGTTCATCAATTTCAGCTACCTTACAAATACAAACAGGGTCTTAAAACATAATATCCAGTGAAGCTTAGCTGGGACAAAGCTGAAGCAGTGTAACCATGGAAAACAAGTGAATTATTAGAAATTATTTGTATTTTTTGTTTCTATTAAAGTATTTTTAATAACTAAATCCAGACTAATTGACCAATTTTGGCAAAGTACTGGTGATACTGAAAATTCAAATTTATTGGAACCATAAACGTTAAACTTAAGTGACTATGACTTAATAGGTTTATTAAGGTAAACCTTCCACACAACTGTGCTACAGAGTTAGTTATTTTAGTAATCCTTTAAATTCTGTTACAGTAATCTTGGTGAAGGTGGAGCTAGATTCTTTGGACTGGAATTTAGGCGTTTAATAAGTGGGTGGTAAACTGAGCTTTGGAACTCTTTTCTTTATGGTAAAAATTTGAATCCATGTGATTTTTAAATCTTTCTAAAAGACCTAAAGCATTTTTTCTCTCTCTCTTTTTTTTTTGTTTTGAAATTCAGTACATACAATTTTTTCACCAAATGTTCTTGCCTATATTTTTCAATAATTAGAGACCTCGCATTAATTCCTTACATTTAGAGGCTTCTGCATTAATGCCTCATATGTGAAGCATTATTTGTAAACTGGTATTCCATTATAGAAATAAATTAGTTATTGATGGATAGAACCTTCATAACCAGAATGCTGTAGAAACACATCATAAATTTTTTCTCCTTAGCACATTTAAAAAGCATTAAAATAAATGACAAAGAACTTTCTAAATGTTTATGACTTCAGTTTATGCATGTGGGCTAATGGAATGAAAGGCTAATCCATCAGTTAGCTCTTGCTGCATTTAATTAGCCTGGATCACTTCATCCTACACTGGAAATAACTTATGTCTTTTCTCTTTCCCTGAGGACAAACAAGGTAAAATTAACAGTAGCAGGAAATAGTTCCCTTACATTTAGGGCTGATGTAAATAGAGAGAAAAATAAGCTTACTGCAGAGAACAAATAAGGAGCACCTACAGCCAGCAGCTGCTCTTTAACCTCTACATAGGTTATTTCAACTTGAGATTTTGACTTCTTCCTTGTGTCGTTGCTACCTTATTTTATCTGTGACATTACATCAATTGTGTCCTGAGATGGGCCACTGACACGGAGAGAAGCGTGCAGTGTTTACACAGCAAGACTCATGGACTCATGTTCTTATTTAGAGAGAACAATTTTCTATTCTTATTTCTAAAATTAGGCAGCATCTTATATTTTTAAAATGCTCTGCAATCAGCATTAGTTGTTCATGTTACAAATTTGACAACCAAAATGTTGCACTGTGTTCTGGATTATATAGAATAACAGCGCCATTTTTAACAGGAGAAACCCCATGATTGTGATGTCTGATGGAAAACATATGTTCATTAACTGCTATATCAAATTGTGTAATAAAAGTGACTTCTATATTGGTCAATAAAGGAGGCAGCTGACTATATATATATTTTTTATATATAGATACATATATATGACTATATATGTGTGTGTATATATATATGTGTGTGCTTGTGTGTGTGTGTGTGTGTGTGTGTGTGTATATATATATATATATATATATATTTTTTTTTTTTTTTTTTCCATCCAGGCTTGCTTTCTGGCATTCTGCTCCAGAAAAGACCTGGGCATTGATGGGAAGCAGTTTGGTCGTATAGACCTCTGGGTTCTAGTGTCAAGTTAGCAATTAGAAAATTGTGTCAATTTAAGAAGGTAATTTAACCTCTGTTGGATTCATTTTTCTCACCTCAAATAAAGTGAAAGGTTCTTTCCAGATTAGCAGCTTTCAAACCGTCCTGAGTAAAGATTTCGCGGGTTGTCCTGGAAGCTCTTGTGCTGCGGGCCAGGGCAAGAGCAAGGATGGGAAAAGGCCCCGAAGAAATAGGTCTTCAAGACCTCTCAGTGAGTGGGAAACTCTGCTATTTATTTTATTTATTGGGCCTCTGTTTTGGCGAGTTGGGGAAAGTTTCTTCTTTTAAAAAGAGGTTGGAAAAACTTCATCCAAGACAATGTCTAGGTTTCCCTCCAGTGTTTTAATTTTATAATTTGAATTATAAACTGGCAACATGAATTAAAAATGAGTATAATTTAAAAAATAAATGCCTTTAGAAGAACATGGTACTTCCTGCCCATTTGTGCCTTGGGGTTTTATATGTGCCCGTGATGAATGACGCATGCTGCACACAGTGGGAGGGCAATGTCACAGTTAAACGACGTTCTTTTGGCTAATTGCTGTCTATGATATAAATCTCTGTTAATCTAATGAAACCAAGCAGGCTACACTTGAAGTGACTTGTTTTGAATTTGGTGCATATAAACAGTTTTCTCAGTTAACATGGTCCTATCTTAAATCAATTTCATTTTAATTGGGAACATTTTGTTTTGGTGAACTCAATTACCAACATATAGTGTTTTCTTAGCCCGATTTGTTAAGTTTTAAATTTCCTTACAGATATTTGCAGACAAAAATATTAAAAAGGAATCACCAAATTTATAGAAATGATGACAGTGAAGGAAAAGAAGAGAAATAAAAATTTAGCAAAAGGAAATTTAAAATATACCCAGGATACAAAGAGCTGCGTGGCACTTAATTCATTGTGTGCTTAAAGACTACCTGAGATTGGTGCCATTTGCAGAAGCCACTTTGAGACTCTTCTCTGATTGGGAAAACTGGTGCTGTGACCTAGATATGGAGTAGAGGGACAATCAAGGAGGGGGCGAGGGAGAGAGGAGCCTATTTCATTTCCCTGTGGTCTCAGATCTCGCATCTGCCACCTGCCTGCAGGGTTCCTAGGGTCTCAAGCCTGCTTGAACTTATCTGTCTTAGTTTGTATGGGAGGTGAGAAGGCAACCTGTGTGTTTTTATCATTACGCTGTCCCCTGTGCTTTCACTTGCTTCCAATAAAGCTTGTCCTTTAAACCTATTAATACTTTGCCCTCAAGAAATCTGCCCCCATTTGGAGGAGGGACATCGAGGTCAGGATTTTTTGTACTTGAGTTTAGGAGGGTCTCGGCAGCCAACAGTCAGGAAATGCCACTGCAGCTAAAGAGGTACAATAAATCTCCAAGCCACCCAGTGAAATGCAATCTCCCACCACATGGGAAAAGGTCAGATTTGAACAGTAAATAAATTCCTGTCACACAGCAGCATGTCTGTTCAGGTTAGATAGTAAATCTTCATGAAGAGAAGTAACCACACATACCACAATTCTATTTATATGATCCTGGACTTCATTAGTTAATTTTTACACAACTGGTCTTCTCTTCTGGTAGGCTTGGGGCTTACCATTCTCAAGTGTTAAGACCTCCCAGGACACAGAGGCTGGATGAAGTGGGCTGGGTGGACCTCCAGAGGATTCTGAATTCTGTTTATAGAGTATAAGCTCAAATACCCTTGAAGGGAAGAAAATTTTTATTTACAGCCTGTCCATATTTAATGGAAGACAGGGGATCATTGATGCTTCCTTTGGTATATAAAATTCCTTACAAATTTTTGTAACAAACCTTTTAGAATGCTGTAAATGGAAAAATCTCCAGCATGTTACAATATATTACACTCAGTTTCCTTTATCTTAACAGTCCAGAGGTTAGCAGCTGGAGTCAAACAGCTGAAGTCTCAGTTCTGATTCTTTAGCCAGCCAGTCGGCATTTGTTAAGCTATCATGCTATAAAGATACAAAGATGAATGAAGTTGGCTGCCTCAGAGAACTCACAGCCTGGCTGAAAAGAAAGACACAGAATAAATCATTAAAATGTAAATCCTAAGTGCTATAAACAAGCTTTCCCCAAAGGGCAATAAGAACATAGGGGAAGAAGCCATTAATTTCCTAGGCAATTTGAAAAGGCTTCACTGGTTGGGTGCGGTGGTTCATACCTGTAATCCCAGTACTTTGGGAGGCTGAGGCGGGTGGATCACAAGGTCAGGAGTTCGAGACTGGCCTAGCCAACATAGTGAAACCCCGTCTCTACTAAAAATACAAAAAAAATAGCTGGGTGTGGTAGCCTAAGGCAGGAGAGTCACTTGAATCCAGGAGGCGAAGGTTGCAGTGAGCCGAGATTACACCATTGCACTCCAGCCCAGGTGACAGTGCTAGACTCCATCTAAAAAAAAAAAAAAAAAAAAGAAAAAAGAAAGACTTCACCAAGGAAGTTGTATCTGGGCAGATTCCTGGGGGAATGAGTAGCTTTTTTCTCGATAGAAAAGGAAAGGAAAGGGAAGTACCTTACTTGATAGAAGAAAGGCTGTATTCAGAGGCTGTGTTAGTCTGTTCTAGCATTGCTATAAAGTAATACCTGAGACTGGGTAATTTATACAGAAAATAGGTTTAATTGGCTCATGGTACTGCAGGCCGTATAGGAAGCATAGTGGTTTCTGCTTCCGGGGAACCTCAGGAAACTTACAATCATGGGGGAAGGTGAAGGGGAACAGGAATGTCACATGGCAGGAGCAGGAGGAAGAGAAAGATGGTCAGGTGCTACACACTTTTAAATGACCAGATCTTGGGATGACTAACTGTCATCTTGACAGCTCCAAGAGGGATGGTGTTAAACCGCGAGAAACTGTCCTCATGATCCAATCACCTCCCAGGGAAGTATATTACAGATAGAACAAATGTTGTATTCAGAGGCCTAGAGATGTAACGGAGCAGGACATGTATTAGTAAGTGTGAGGATTTCAATATGGTATGAACTTAGGGTATATGCTGGGAAGTGGTAGGAGACGCAACTTGAAAGATCAGAATGGTTCAGGTTAAGTCCAAAGGCGTTCATGCCAGAGACAAAGTTCTAGCAGATTTCTTCTTGTCCCTGATGGTCAAGTGTAAGGCAAGATCAGGCCTATTTCTATCCCTATGATATACCCTTCTCTTTGCAAACTGGAGCACTATCTTGGCATAGCCAGATGAGCTGTAGTACTTCACTGAAATTTCCTTGCTTTGAACTCTGATCATAAAAAATTTCTTAAATGGCAGTGCTTTTTAGAGGACACCCTTGTCTTTGACTTTCTTCACCGTTTCCATTTGACAGATGTCAAGAATGACAGTTTTCAGAATATAAGACCATATCCTTGAGATGATTCAAGAACTACTGAAATAATTTTTGTGTCATATTTTGGCAACATCATTTTGTGTTTATGTTTTCATAGGGCAATTCATTTTCAAAATCTAGACTAATTTTTTTTTCTTAAATTTTATTTCTCAGCACCGGGCATTTGTTTTATAGCTCCCATAAATCATTGCAAAGAGAAGGTCACAAGGGAGTAAGCTTTCTGAGATATGTTGATGGAGTATTGCTTCACCAAAATTTGAGTTCTCACCACTAGCAAGCAAGATCTTACCAATTCATGGGTAGCACACTGAAACATGAGTTCAGGCAAATTACATCCACCTGCTTGTTCAGGGATTAAAATGTTTGCAATGTATCATGAGAATTTCTAAAATTAGTGCTGCAAGGACACTCATACACACAAGGAGAGCCTTTTCTTTTCTTTTTTTCTTGTAAAGGAATTTTGTTGGGTGTAAAATGGATTTCCAACAGGATGGAAGATGCTGAAATGCATTTCTAAGGATCCCCACCACCCCTCTTCCCCTTGGATATTTTGATCTGAATGCAGGGATTCATTCATTTAATCTATCTACAGATACAGACTGAATTCTTCCTGTGTCATAAGATTAGGGATATAGTGTGAATAAGACAGATAGGTCCCAGACCCCATGGAACTGCAGCCTAATTGTATTGAAGTAAATACGCAAGACAATTAGAGGTTGAAGATCGTAGGTAGTACATTCTTCAGGTGAGGTGAGAGATGATAACTCAGTTGTCGGTGGTCAAGGAAGGTTTCTAAGGAAGTTACATATAAGTTGAGGCCTGAGGGACGAGGCATGAGAAGAGACAGGGAAGAGCATTTCAGACAGCGTGGGCAGAATGTGCAAAGGCCCTGAGGCAGGAAAGGGCTTGGACTTTTTGAGGAACAGAAAGGAGAGGAATGCAGCTAGAATGGCTTTGTATCAGAGTATCAGAGTATCAGAAAGGGAGGTGTAGTATGGCAAGTTACCATCTTAAACTTCTAGCCATTAGTCAGGTTGGACTTGTTCTAGGTGATGGAGGCATCAGCTTTGAGCTGACTTCCACCTCTTGGCCCAAGAAACTTGGCTAATCCTCACAAATAGAAATGGGTGCTCACTGTTCTAGATGCCCTTGGTATCTTGCAGCTTTATGTGGTCCTTATGTTGCCTGGTGTGACAGCTCTACTGGAGGTGAAGTTGTTATGACATGAATAGCAACGGTTTTACTGCCGGCTGGGTGCAGTGGCTCACGCCTGTAATCCCAGCACTTTGGGAGGCTGAGGACAGTTGATCACTTGAGGTTGGGAGTTCGAGACATGCCTGGCCGACAAGGTGAAACCCTATCTCTATGAAAAATATAAAAATTAGCTGGGCATGGTGGCGAATGCCTGTAATCCCAGCTCCTCGGGAGACTGAGGCACAAGAATCACTTGAGCCCTGGAGGCAGAGGTTGTAGTGAGCTGAGGTCATGCCACTGTACTCCAGCTTAGGTGACAGAGCGAGACTGTCTCAAAAAAAAAAAAAAAAAAAAAAAAAAAAAAAAAAAAAAAAAAAAAGGCTTTGCTGTCTTTCCTTGGCCCCCTAATAAAGCAGAGGACGCTTAATTGGGGAATGGCTTCCAGGCCTGGACTTATACTGATCAGAATAATAGAGCCACAGAGGCTCAACAAAACCTGGAATGGCTAGAAAGGGCCTAGAGCTATGCTTAACATAATACATTTACTTTGGGATGTTAGACCAAGAAAGGGAGTTGGGTGAGAGAAAGAAAATTCAAAATCCTTACTGGCACTTGGATGGGTGGAAAAGAGACTTAATGGAAGCAAGTGTTCTGAAAAGTGGGACTATGAAGAAAAGATCTTTAGGACAACTACTGTGGGTTGTACAATGTAATGTCTGTTAAGTGCTTCTTTGAGAGATTTCAGTACATTTATAAATTCCTTTTCAGTATTTATACATTTGCTTCAATGTCATCTGGTGTGAGTAGAAGTGCATCGTAATTCTGAGACATGAGGTGGTCTGGATTTGTGGTATCACTGAATCTGTCTCTTTTTCTTTTACCTATGCCACTGCTAATGCATATTTCTGCAGGAAAGGAAATGTAAATAATACTTTGCCTATAGTGGATAGTAATAAAGATTTGAACTAATAATGAATAAGCATGCATATACATTAGTTGATATAAGAAAATATTGTTCCTTTCTTCAAAAAAAGATGTTGTTTTGGAATATGCCCAGCAATCAGGATCTAAATAATGCCAGAAAGAAAAAAAATATGTAAAAGGATTTTTCTGGGAGAAGCGAGTGAGTTATATCAGATGCCAAACTACACTCTAGGTGAGCAAGAGTTAATATGAGAGAGCTGTAAACAGGCAACGTTTTTAAGCACAACACTGAATCATTCCAAATAATCTAGCAACAACATCTTAAACGGCTCTAAAAGGACAGCAGATGTTCTAATGCATTATCAAAACGAAATTGGATGTTTTTGAACAAAGCAACAAATGGCTGTGTAAAGCAGTCGAAAGCACAGTCAAGACAAATTGCCTAATGTAAACTTCAGCAGTGACCAAAACCTGTTTTTATAAAGACTCAACACATTGATAAAAAGCAATTTTCAGGGGAGCTGGGTGTGATGGCACATGCTTGTAGTTCCAGCTATTCAGGAGGCTGAGGCGGGAGGATCTCTTAAGCCCAGAGTCTGAGTCTAGCCTGGACAACACAGTGAGATCCCCATCCCTGAAAAAAATTTTTAAATAATTTGTTTAAATTTGTAAAGAGTCATAGCAGCAAAATTTTATTTCACACTTGCTGCGAGCAAACAGAGATTGCAGGACAATCCAAAGATTTACTATTGGCTGGGCATGGTGGCTCATGCCTGTAATCCCAGCACTTTGGGAGGCTGAGCTGAGGTGGGTGGATCACTTGAGTCCATGAGTTCAAGACCATCCTGGGTAACATAGCAAAACCCTGTTTCTATAAAAAATTAAAAAAAAAAATTAGCCAGGTGTGATGGTGTGCATCTGTGGTCCCAGCTACTCGGGAGGCTGAGGTGGGAGGATCACCTGAGCCCCAAGAGGTTGAGGTTACAGTAAGCCAAGCCATGATTGTACCACTGCACTCCAGCCTGGGTGACAGAGTGAGACCCTCTCTCAAAAACAAAACAAACACCAACAAAACCCAAAGATTTACTTTGGGTAAGGACATTTTATAGAAAAAGAGAGTGGTCAGCTATGATTAGATCATCTGTGTTCACTGAATATAATAAATGCTACATCTGTTTCAATACCATCAGGTTCCTGACAGACACGCAGCTGAAGATATGGGGAGTAAGTTCTCAAAAGGGGTCTTAATCTCATTGAAGTTTATCATAACATTGCTTCAGCATTTCTATTCAGGAATAGTCATTTTTTTTTCCTCAGAAGAAGGTTGTAAAGAACCTTGTAAAGTGATTTTTGTCCCAGACTGTGTTAGGGACATTGTTCTCCATAGATAAATAAAGAAAATGTTTTTTCAGTCATATTAGTATGCATAGATAAACATAGTTTTCCTCTTCAGCAACTGGGATTATCCCAGCAGTAACTTCAGTCTTACTGGCTAGGTCCAACCGGGGTTTTGTCCAGAGGATGTGCTAGATAATGGTGGGATGTTCTCCAGAGCAGCTAAAAGCACATGTAGTTTGTGGTGAATGCAATTTCAGGGAACCAAGGCTTAGTCCCGGAGACACAATAATATCAGGCATTCGACAGAGGAGCAAAGTCAGAGACAGGAGCCGAGAAGCTGAGAGCTGGCGTCATTAGAACAGGCTGGGAAATATGAGTGTGAGGCATGTCTCGGCAGGAAGGTCCAGCATTGGCCAGGGAACAAAGCAGACTTCTTGGCATGCCCTCTCACTGAGGCTGTGTGAACCGCTGGGCAGGCCAGCCTGCTTAAAGGTAAGGGCTTCAAAGCGGGACAGATGCTGGGTGTTACATGGGGTGAAACTCACCATTTGGCTGTTCACTTTATGCATATACTTGCACAATTTCCTGTGTCTCTTCTTAATTGATGAACCCATTTTCTATTCTCAACCTCACACAGTCTCTTACAACTTCCCTTGGACTTTGCTAGTGTATTTTTTCAGTGTCTTCACCCTGGCATACTAATCGGTCCTGCTGTGCTCTGTGCAAAGATCTACAAGTCTTTAGTAGAAAGCCTCAGCAGTACTAGTTGGCTTGATTATTGAATGTGTTCTTCCTTTCAGGAAGTACAGAGTTACAAATAAATGGTGGGTGTACGAATATGAGGGGAGAGAAAGTGGGGGCATAAATTCAGACCCTTTCCAACAGCATCTCACTGGAGTACTGCAGTGAATTTTAGAGCATATTACTTTAGAGTTAGTGATACACAAAATAGGCTTTGGAGGAAAATGATGGGAACATTTAAAGGATTGAAAAATTGGGACTTATGTCTACGGGTTAAGATAATTAGAAATGGTTGACTTAAAAGTAGAAAAGCCTGAGCGATGAGGTCATATGAGGGAATACAGTGTTGGGGGTGGCCTTTGCGAAAACAGGACACATCTTCCCGGAATATCAATTTAGTCAAATATTCCAGAAGAGAGGCGGAGAGGAAGAAATTATTTTAGTGGGAATCAGTTATAGCTATATCATGGAGCAGAGTGTAAAATGCTCACAAATTGTTAATATAAAATACAAACTTAAAAAAAAAACCTTAAGCTTTTGTCTGAGCTGTTATGGTTTTGGCTCCTGGGTCCTAGATATATAGGTTTAATTTCTCCAGTCCTTAGGAGGCATTTGAGTGTTTAATTACAGTAGGGAGGATGGTGACCAACCTTCTGTGAGCCTGATAGAACTAGAATTATAGGTTACATAGAGAGTTTTAACTTAAATACAAAGGAGGACTTTTATTGAGGGTTATGACAATAAATCAGATGAGCAAAATGAGTTTAGGAACATTTAGGAGTGTATTCCTTACCTTGGAGAAAAAAGTAACCTGGAGAGCAACTGCTGTGTTACCCTCTAAAGCCTTTGGTGGGCTTCTCCCTCAGGTAGAGTCCTGGCTGGTGCGTGGTTTTTTTCTTCTGATGGTGCTTCTTTGCTAAAGTGGAATCGTGGCTAACAGGCCCCTTGCTGAGGGTCCCGGGGACAGGATTGAGGCAGGTTTTTCCAGAGTGTTTTGTATTTAGACCTATCTGGAAACAAATTTCCAAATTACCACAGTAGAGCCCTGGGTATTTTTATACCAATAAATTCTCTGATTCTATTGACAAGAGAAATACTATGGATTGAAGTGAAAAGTAAATGTCATGTTCCTTCTCAGTCTTATCTTCCAGAAATAACTACCAATAATGCTTTCTTATGTATTCTTCTACAGATTTTCTTTTCTTTTTCTTTTTTTTTTTTTTTTTTTTTGAGATGGAGTCTTGCTCTGTGGCCAGGCTGGAGTGCAGTGACAGGATCTCGGCTCACTGTAACCTCCATCTCCAGGTTCAAGTAATTCTCCTGCCTTAGCCTCCCGAGTAGCTGGGATTACAGGTGCCCGCTACCACACCCGGCTAATGTTTTTGTATTTTTAGTAGAGATGGCGTTTCATGGTGTTAGCCAGGATGGTCTCGATCTCCTGACCTCGTGATCTGCCCGCCTCAACCTCCCAAAGCGCTGGGATTACAGGCGTGAGCCACTGCGCCCAGCCTCTTCCACAGATTTTCTATGCATGTACTAGGAGATACATACATACCCATCCATACGCAAACATATACACACATGTGATCATATTATTTACATTTTTTCAACTTTTTCATTTTTAAATGAAAATGCTTTTTTCATTTAAAATGTCTAGAACATTTACCATATAATTTTCCCTTTTATTCTTTCTCTAGCATCAGACATCCGTAGAGAGTTCCATCATGTGGTTGTACATTCGTTTCTCAAACAATCTCATATTGCAGGATATTAAAGTTGTGCGGCAGATGCAGCGAGTTGTCATTTCTACTTCTTTCTGATGAGGAGAACTCCGACTTTGTTCAAGATAGTAATAGTCTCAACTAAACCTATGAGTGTCCCCAGGATCCCATGTAGGTAGGAGTGGCACGTGACACTGTCTGGGCTCAATGGAATTACAGTATTCCATTGTCGCTGGTGAAGGGTGTCCAGGTTCTTGGCATCTTGAACAAAGAATTGGACAAAACACACAAACAAAGCAAGGAAAGAATGAAGCAACAAAAGCAGAGATTTATTGAAAATGGAAGTATACTCCACAGGGTGGGTGCTGGTCGAGCATAGGGGCTCAAAAGCCTGGTTACAGAATTGTCTGGGGTTAAAATACCCTCTAGAGGTTTCCCACTGGTTACTTGGTGTACACCCTATGTAAATGAAGTGTGGCCCACAATCAGAGGCTAAAGTGAAGTTACAAAAGTTATAGTCCTGTGCTTTCTGCAACCAATCAGAGATATGTTCAATTTTCCATCTGCCAGGCAGAAAAAGTGGGTGGAGGGTTTACAAAGGGAGTAGCCTTCTGCACTTTTGTTTCTTAGTTGTGGAAAGTTGAGGTTTTCCTTTTGACTTAGTCCCAAATCGATCTTAGGTTCCCTGCCTCCAGATCCTGTTCTCCTGCCTCACCATTGTATGGGCACATCATAATTTAGCCAGTCAGGGAAAGCAGACTCAGTTCGAACATGGAGGTTGTTTTTAAATGGTTGCTATTATAAAATAAGCTTCAATCATAGTTCATCTGCTTGATTCTTTCCTTAGATAAAATAATCGAGTTTGTGTGGTGGAATTTTGAGCAGAGGCTGGTGGGCAGGGAAGGTGTTTTGGGGTGGGGAGCTGCCATCTTTTTAGTCTGTGTGTTCTGCGGGCTTATCCTCCAGGATTTTGTTGGAAATGTACGTTGACTCAGTGGTACATCATGCCTTGCCAATGCAATTTTTGCAGTTTATCGTACCTTCATTTTCTTGATGGCCTCTCCTTAGTCCCTTCCTTGCCTTCCTGCTTCTGGCATCTATGGCCAGAGGTCAGCTTCCAGTCAGTGTCTATGAGAGTCTGGATGTTGCTGCCATTTGCATTCTGCCTGGCTCTGCTCTGATGATTTCAGCATGACCGGGTTAAAAGAGAAGAATGAGGAAAGTCAGTCCCTCTTGTGGGGAGGAAGTTCATCCAGGCTGCAGACAAATTTATTCTGTTGCATCTTGATATCCAAGGTGAAAGAAATTGAGGTTACACATCACAGGTAGACAGAAAGCAGAATTCTAAAATATTCCTAGCCAATTTCACTTTGTTGAAAATATGTTGCAGCGTAGATATGGACAGCAGTGATAATCAAAATACCTAACAATTAGAAGATGTGGATACCACTTATCAGAATGGATGCTGGCATTAAATAACCAGCATGGCTGTACCAGTGTGAACCAACTGAATATCAGCGGTGGTGCAGGAAAATAGGATTTTCCTTCCTTTTATCCTCAGGAACTAAATTATGAAATCCTTGCCAGCTGGACTTCATCTCAGCAGTTTATTATCTCTCCCAAACAGTTTGTGAAAACTAATCTTCCTAAATTCCCCCTTAAAAGAATATCTCTTTGATTAAATCATCAATGGATATTTATTTTTTAAAGGTCCACAATTAACATGGATGTATTGGTCAGAACTCTTTGGGTTGTAAGTGGCACAGCCCAATTAAGACTATATTAAACACAATGGGAGGTTTTTAGTTTCTGTTACTGGGAAGCCCAGGATGGAAGACTTCAGGGATATTTGGATTCAAGCTCAAAGTTATAGTTAAGACTCCTTAATAATTATCTTCGTCCCTCTTTATATGCTACTGGCATTCTCTTCATTGGCAGATCGTGTTCTTCCAATTTGGTGGATAGAGCCATACTCATCGACAAGCAACTTTTGCACTCACCAAGGTTCTGGCACCGGGAAAGGCCCTGAGCACAGACACTTGAGCAAGCCCAGCTCCACTCCTGGAGCCAGACTCCAATCAGCAGAACCTTCCAGCTGATTTACAAGCAAAAATCAATCCCTATAAATAAATAAAAATAAAAATAAATGTTCCAGAGAAAAAAGACTTCACCGCTGAGAAATGCTAGGGCAAGCAAAGTTAAGTAGGCTTTCTTTAGCATTTGACTTTCTAGGCTTTAATGCACCCTTCTGCAATGTGAAACATTAAGGAGAGGATATTGAGTACAGCATTTCAGAAATGTATTTGATCCAGCCAGGCACGGTGGCTCACGCCTGTAATCCCAGCACTTTGGGAGGCTGAGGTGGGCTGATTACCTGAGGTCGGGAGTTCGAGACCAGCCTGACTAACATGGAGAAACCACGTCTCTACTAAAAATACAAAATTAGCTGGGTGTGGTGGCACATGCCTGTAATCTCAGCTACTCAGGGGGCTGAGGCAGGAGAATCGCTTGAACCTGGGAGGCAGAGGTTGCAGTGAGCTGACATCGTGCCATTACACTCTAGCCTTGGCAACAACAGCGAAACTCTGTCTCAAAAAAGAAAAAAAAAAGAGAAATAAATTTATTTGATCCTAGAACGTTTTCACCAAGCATGATGTTTTTGGGAACACCATTAGTAAACACTATACACTTCTATTTATGGAATTAGAGTTAGATCTCAGAGTCATGAGATTGTATAAACAAATTCACGTTCACAATACTAGGCAGGAGGTAAATACTGTACTGTCTTTCAGAAGAAGGATTAAACTGAAGGAGTAGTGAATAGAAAGACCTTTATCTAAGTCCGATATAAACTTTGCCAACTTTGTCATCTGGGAACAGATACTCAGCTCCTTAGCATTCTTGAAGCCTCTGTCTAGGAACTGAATCATTCATTTCCATAATTTTAGAGCTAGAAGAGATCAAGAGGTCATCTGGCCCAATTCCCCTTTTCAACGTATGAGGAAATCAAACCAGGGAGATTAGGTACCTTTCCCAGAGCAGGGCTAAGACTTGCTAACATCATCCATTGCTCTTTTCACTATATTAAAATTTCTTCTCTTTCCTGGAAAAAGTTTAATATTCCAGCTGCCTCTAATGCCTGTTTGAGCAAATAGTTAGGGGGGCAAAAGTCCAATGTCCTACTCAGAGCCATTTTGGAATAATCCTCTTAAATTCAACTGGATATCTGCTTCCTTTGAAATTCTGATTAGTCGAGGGTGTTTGATTTTGATAACCCACCAGGGAGGAAATTATGCTCTGAGGTCCAGCAGCTGCCAGAAGCAAGCTGTCAGCTTAATACCAGCTCTCTTTCTCTCCATTTTATCAGCAAAACAGCTGTGAACAAAGGCATGGAGGGTAGAACTGGGCGAGGAAACACAACACCACCGAAAGCTGGCATGAGCTCTGTTGCTGGGAGGGTCATGAAATTTTATGATGTTCCTTAATTAGAGTCAAATATAAACATCAAATAAAACCAAATACCCGTGATGTGTGACAATAGGTCATAGATATGGGTTATCAAAGACAAAGCGTTCCTTTGTACCCTTAAAACATCGTTGTTCACTACTCATTTTATACCTATTATGCCATTGAAATGTGATCTGAAAGGGTCTGGTTGAGTTCATAAAATGGAATAATTATTCTCTCATCTCTCTCTCATTGCTCACCCTTATCCTCACATATAAGCCACAGGTAACTCAGTAAATGCTGAGAATGGCATTGGGGCGATACAGTATTCAAATTGACAACAAGGCTCACTACTTATACGCTTTCCACTTATTTATGAGTCACACTGTTTAAGCACCAACTATGTCCCAGGTACTGTGCTGGACTAGAAGGATTTGACATTGAGCAGCAACAAGCCTGGTTGGTCCTTGCTGTCAGGAAGCTAGGAGTCTTGTGTGGGAGACAGACAGTAAGAAAAAAGTTCACAAAAAATACATAAAATTACCAACTGTGATAGATGCTTTGAAAAGAAGGTACATGGTGCTGTGACTGTATAACATGACAATGTGACCTAGACCAGTGCATCTCTAACTCTGTGTGCTGAAGGACCACTTTTCCCTTCAATCTGCCTGGACTGATACTAGCATACAAATTGTGCTACATGTGACTGACCATGTGAGTTTGACAACACCTGAACTGCTCTTTGCCCTGTTCAACAAGGCAAGTCTACTGAACATGTGCTTGGATGTCATGGTAATATTAAAACACTGTAGAACTTTCTAAATGCTTATTTCTCAATTTTAACATTTATCACATTGGAAACAATTTGTAGATTGGCACCGAAGTATGGACTGCACTTCGAGCAGCTCCAACCTAGACTGTCGAATCAAGAAGGTCGTCCTGGAGGAAATGATTTTTGCCTAGTGTTCTGTGATGAATCTATGATCACTATGACCATCATAGATCACCATGATCTATATTAAAGAGCAAATAGGCAAAATCGAGATGGGAAGGAGAATTCCAGGCAAAGAGAATCCAGGAGAAGAGGAGTGTGGCTGGAACATGCAGGTGAGTGGAAGATTAGTCAAGATGAGTTTGAAGGGAAATGCCAGGCCAGGCCTATGTTATCTTTGTGTTTTCTCCATGAAAAAGGACAGGTTTTGGAAGGTTTTAAACAGTGTGATTTTATCAGATTCGAGGTGCTAAGATCACTTTGCTGCAATATGGACAATACACTAGAAGGTGTGTCAGTCTGTTTAGGCAGTTATAACAAAATACCACAGACTGTGTGGCTTATAGACAACAGACATTTATTTCTTACAGTTCTGGAGGCTGTGAAGTCCAAGATCAAGGCACTGGCAAATTCAGTGTCCGATGAGGTCTGGCTTTATGGTTCACAGATGTGGCCTTCTCGCTGCAACCTCAGGGCTCTCTTTGGGGCCTCTTTTATAAGGGCACTAATCCCAATCATGAGGGTGCCACTCTCATGACCTCGTCACCTCCCAAAGGCCCCACCTCCTAATACTATCACCTTAAGGGTTAGAATTTCAACATATGAATTTTTGTGGGACACAAATATTCAGACCATAGCAGGAGAATAAAAGTGAAAGTAGGGAAACCAGCAAGTAGACTATTGCAGTAGTCCAGGTAACTTGAGCCAAAGGGGCAGTGGATGTGTAAGAAGTGGGAGATTGAGGCTGGGTGCAGTGGCTCATGCTGTAATCCCAGCACTTTGGGAGGCGAAGGCGGGTGGGTTGCTTGAGCCCAGGAGTTAGAGACCAGCCTGGGCAACATGGAGAAACCCTGTGTCTACAACAAATACAAAAATTAGCCAGGCGTGGTGGTGCCTCCCTGTGGTCCCAGATAGTTGGGAGGCTGGGGTGGGAGGATTGCTGGAGCCCAGGAAGTCAAGGCTGCAATGGGCCGAGGTCGCAGCACGGGAAGTGGGAGATTGAGACTGAGGATGTAGGGTAAGATTTCTGGTGGAGTGGATACAGGGTTGAAGAAGTGGGAAAGACCAAAGAGGACTCTTCTGGTAGCTAATCATCCCAATATTCCACTCTAATGCAGACAAGGAATATTGCTTCCTTTCTGTTCAGGACCAAAGGAGTCCCTTTATTCCTAAGGAAGTTTCCTGGCAGGGAATGGAATTCCATTTCCCAAGTCCTTCAGAGGCTCTGCCAATACTTGTAGATGTGCTTCACAACTGCCATTCTTTCTCCAATTAACGTTCCATTTATGGAACTAAGTGACTTCCCCTTTGAATATACATTCTTCTCTATAGTGTTTCCTCAGTTTTTTTCTTTGAAACCTTATTCTAGAAAATATTAATAGGCACTCAATGAAAAAGGAGTCTCATCAAAGAACATATTCAGGAAATACTGAGCTAAACAAGAGTCACACTGGTTTTTCTTTCAGTGCATGACTTTTCAGAGCACTTAATATGTGAATGTGCGTCTTCAGTTTCCAAGGGGGGAGAAACAAAATACAGTGTTTTCAAAACTTACTTAATTATGGGTTCCTTTTTGCCAAGATCATCTACCAGGCTAGAGTTCTATGAAACCTTCTTTGGGAAAGGATGGTGCCTGGTGACTAGAGCAGTCCCTTGTTCAGCACTGGAAGCTTGGTTCTGCTTCACATATTGGGTTCACTGGTTTATGACAGGACAATCTAGTTCCATTCCCTAAGGCACTTTTACTGAAAGGCTGAGTCAGTTTTTTGCAATCAGCAACGACACTCCCTTCTAGCTCTGTGCTGAGAATCGCTGTTCTAGCTCTAAGTGTTGGCCTGGGGGCAGCATCCTGTGTCTGTCTGGGGGCAATGTGCCACACTCAGGCAATACATGGGAAAGGAGGACCTGGAGTACTGCCTCGATGGACTTGAGTGACGTTGGTGTAACAGCCGTCCATTTTCCGTTTTCGCTGACTGGGAAACAGCAGCAGTTATAAATGACAGCTATGTCTGCAGAGGCTGACCTTCTCTTCATCCTCCCTTCTCTCTGGCTTTTGAGGGTAACCAGGGGAGCAGCAAAGACCAGCGTTTTCTTTACTGGTAAATGGGTGTCATTCATCAGCAGGTGTTACAGGTCCGTGCCTCTCGGACTTGAAGGTGCACGGGAATTCCCTGGGGATCATGGTAAATGCAGATTTCTGGGCCTTACTTCTAGAAATCCTTATTTGGCAGATCTGGAATGAGACATTGTCATCTGTAGTTATTTTTATCTTTATGCCTTTACTCCTATATACTTGAGTTCATTTCCCAAAAATAAGAACTATTTTCTTACATAATCACAGTACAATGATCAAAATTGGTAAATGAACCTTGTTATGACAGTGTTATCTAAATCTACAGATCTTACTCTAATCTCTCTAATTGTCCCAATCATTTACTTTCTAGCAAACCCTCCCTGAAAAAAAAAGCTCTGACTCAGGCCAAAGGGACCAGATGTTCCATGTTATTAAATTAGCCCAGGTCTAAGACAATAGGAAGCAATGGAATATGGTGGAAACGGTAGCTAACTTGGGTGAATCCCCTGCCTAAAGACATTTACTCTGAAATTTCTTAAACACAATACCAGCCTATGTTGTGGTCTCGCATGCACCCCACCTTCAGCTTCTCTGTGCCTGGCCCATACCTGCTACTATATCTTTGCAGTTTTTTGTTGTTGTTGTTGAGACGGAGTCTTGCTCTGTTCCTAGGCTGGAGTGCAGTGGCCGGATCTCAGTTCACTGCAAGCTCCGCCTGCCGGGTTTACGCCATTCTCCTGCCTCAGCCTCCCGAGTAGCTGGGACTACAGGCGCCCGCCACCTCGCCCGGCTAGTTTTTTATATTTTTTAGTAGAGACGGGGTTTCACCAGTTTAGCCAGGATGGTCTCGATCTCCTGACCTCGTGATCCGCCCGCCTTGGCCTCCCAAAGTGCTGGGATTACAGGCTTGAGCCACCGCGCCCGGCCTATATCTTTGCAGTTTGAGGCTTCCTGAGCTACGTGATTTCCCTGTCCACAACTCTCTCACTCCCCTAACAGAATACCCCCCTGTGCCAGGCATCACAACCATTATGCCTACGGGTCAGTTATTATGCCCATGAGGCAATCTTTGATCCATTCAGACAAATGGATAAATGCTAGTTAGAAATGCCAGGTGGGCTTGTGAGTTTTTAAGCTTGTTAAACACAGGATGCTGCAATGCGGTTGAAGTGGTTGGTGTCAAGAAACACTCCGTTAAAACTAAGGAGGTGGTTCTGGTAGCTGGTGGGAATCAGGTGTCATCCCAGTCATTCCATGTTTCTGAGGAAAACAGCAGCCAATAGCAACACAATAAAGTTTTGATTAGATGCAACTAGAAGAAATTGCCTTCCTTCAGAAAGGCATTCTCTTCCCTCGTGTTTTGAGGAAGTTGGCTATGCAGAAGACAAAAGCCTGACTTTTCTGCTTACTGGAACGTGGACCATTAAAGCCACGTTGCTAGCACTGCCATTGATTTGGTGATTTAACTCCGAGAGTAACCTTATTTTTAATTTCTTGGAGGGCGTCTCCCCCGTGGCTTCCAAGTAACAGCTAAGGTTCCCAATTCATCAAAATAACTTCCTTGTCACCTTTGCTCCCTTTCCCTGATATCGTCTTAACACCAGGCAATGGTTCTGGAAAACAAAAGACATCTTTGGTATTAATTATGCGTGTGGCAGTGGAGGGTGGCTTCTAGAATGTATGCACATTTAGGAAAATGGTTTGATTATTTAAAACTGTGTTCCTTCTATGTAATGATTCCCAGGCATCGAATCAATGCCAGGGCACTAATTGTATTAGAACTTTATTGAAGAAACATCTAGTGGGGCTGAGGCAGAAAATTGTCACTGAATTCTGCATCACTGGGGCTGGAGGATTGAGTGCCAATAGGGACCTCTAGTGTTCTGCAAAGGTTCAGACTTGATAATGCGAAGATTGTTTAGATGACTTTTCCTATTTCCCATGTGTCAAACGGGAGTATGCTTTTATTCAAAACTTGCCATTCTCTCTATGAAGTAAAGAGGCATAGCCTATTCATAGTTTCTGTCTAGGTATTTTTAAGTCGATGAATTTAAATAAAGACAATGTTTTCCGTGGAGCACCAGGATATACTGTTTCCATAGGCCTATAATACCAGATCTTATTTACTGTGCTTTCTGCAGATTGGCACCAGACTCAGCACTGCACGTGAGTTGCTTCTCTTTTTTTTTTTTGAAATGGAGTTTCGCTCTTGTTGCCCAGGCTGGCGTGTAATGGCGCAATGTTGGCTGACTGCGATCTCTGCCTCCAGGGTTCAAGTGATTCTCTTGCCTCAACCTCCCTAATAGCTGGCATTACAGGTGAATGCCACCACGCCCAACTAATTTTTGTATTTTCAGTAGAGACAAGATTTCGCCACGTTGGCCAGGCTAGTCTTGAACTCCTGACCTCAGGTGATCCACCCGACTCAGCCTTCCAGAGTGCTGGGATTACAGGCGGGAGCCACCGTGCCCGTCCAGGTTGCCTCTTTTAACCATTATTAATTGTACTATTATTTTTCATTTTTCCAGTGAAGACACTGAGACAAATGAAGGTGAAGTTACCAAGTGTAGGTAATTCTTCAGTGGTAGGGCCGGTCCTTGGTCTCATATCTCCCTTAATTCCAAAGCCTGTTTTCTGACCTGGCAAACTTTTAGCATAAATCTGAAGGGTAGACTAAAAGGTCACCCTTCTCCCTTCCCTGCTTCTCTCCCTTTTTTTTCTCCTTCTCTTTCTTCTTTCCTCCCTCCTTTTCCTACTAGTTTGCTCCTAAAGGGAAACTTTTTCTTCCTTCCCGTTTTTTCTTTATTCTCCCAAACTAGCAAATTTATCCATTTTCCATCAGAAGCTTGGTGACATTTGCAGAGGGAGAGGATTCTTTTTTTTTTTTGCCAGGGTTACACTCAGAATGGCATTTTGACAACTGCCAGGAATTGGCATGTTTTGTCTTGACATTGCTAAATAATCTCCCACATGAAATCAAAGCAGATATTTCATATGTCACTGCTGGGTAATGGCTTTTCTTGGGTTGTATCCAATCCAGGGAATTGGCATTGTTTTATTTCCCTGATGAAAACTGTTATTTGGCCCTTTCTAGCTCTTAAATTATTCTATCTTATAATTTCTATCTGAGCTGAAGAGGTAAATCTGTTTTAAAGAGCAGGTACTTTTTGCTAAAACAGAGGCATTGAGGTGAAGTGAATCATTCATTAGAAGTTGAACATTTGGAAGTCTTTAAACTTAATACAGTGCCTGGAATCTCACGGCTTCCTCAATCGTGAATTTTTTTTTTTTTTTTTTTTTTTTGCTTTGTTTTGTTTCAGTTTTGAATGAAACCTAGGAGGAAGCTTTTTAGGCCTTTTGTTCAAAAACATATGATTAGGGCCGGGCGCAGTGGCTCACACCTGTAATCCTAGCACTTTGGGAGGCCAAAGGGGGTGGATCACAAGGTCAAGAGCTTGAGACCAGCCTGGCCAACATGATGAAATCCCGTCTCTACTAAAAACACAAAAATTAGCTGGGCGTGGTGATGTGTGCCTGTAATACCACTTACTCGGGAGGCTGAGGCAGGAGAATCACTTGAACCTGGGAGGCGGAGATTGCAGTGAGCTGAGATCATGCCACTGCACTCAGCCTGGGCAACAGAGCAAGACTCCGTCCAAATGAAACAAAACAAAACAAAACAAACGAACAACAACAACAAACATACGATTAGGCCATATATGTGCAGGTTGTGATTTGGGTGGTTGAGGGGACACTCCACACAGATCTTGATCTGACGGCATAAGCAACTCTTCTGTCTGCCTAGCATCTTTCTGTTGGAAATCCCAGCCTCTCGTGTCTGTGGAGTGGTCACACACATGGCCATTTTCCCAGACAACTGAGCATTTGAGCCAGATTGGACAATCATGCCTCATCCTCCCCAGTATAGTGATGTGTCCTGTAGTGGGCATCTAATCCAAGCAGAGGCACTCAGTGTCATTTCAGAGTCATTGATACGGGGCTGCACTGAGAGAGTCATTCTGAAGATTGCAGAATCAAAGAACCATTTAAACATGAAGCTGCAGAGATAATTTGCGCTGCCCAGTGTAGAAACTTTGTTTAGGGAGGAGGGAAGCAGAGCCTGAAGACGAAGGTAGAGCAAGTGCATCTTAAGGACATCATCTGATGTCCTGGATCCAGCCATACCTGAAGTAGAAACCAACTTTTCAACTTTTCAGTTGTAAGAGCCAGTACATTCCCCTTTGTGTTAAATTAGTTTGAGTTGAGTTTTCGTCACTTGAAATTGGAAGTGTCCTGACGAATACAACAACATATGTAGAAATTTCTGGTTGAACAAACAGGAAGTGAAGAAATAGGATTCATTCACCCTTGATATTGATCTTCTTCCAGGGAGGATCTCATGAAGGCCAGTAAATTGTCTCCTGGTATCAACTGTGCATGAATCAAGAGTTCTTTTTGTTCCTGCTTTTCCGCCAATGTGAAATCCATATGAAGTAACTGAAAGTTGCCTAGTCAGTCTTTTGATTCTTCTCCATCACCTGCTGCAGGTCACTTCCATATAACTAAGGACGGAGTCGTTCCGATCACAACTTTTAATAAGAGTTAGCACTTTGGGAGGCTGAGGTGGGCTGAGATTGGGTAATCTGAGGTAATCTGATTGGGATTGGGAGTTCAAGCCCAGCCTGGGCAACATGGTGAGACCCTGTCTCTGCAAAAAATAGAAAAACTAGCTGGGTGTGGTGGCGCATTCCTGTAAACTCAGCTACTTGGGAGGCTGAGATGGGAGGGTGGCTTGAGCATGGAAGGTCGAGGCTGCAATGAGGTGTAATTGTGCCATTGCGCTTCAGCCTGGGTGACAGAGTGAGACCCTGTCTCAATAAATAAATAAATACATACATACATACATAAACAAACAAACAAATTTTAGTGATATTGAGTTCTTTGAAATTGAATTGCACTGCACTGGTTCCCATACTATTTACCACCAAGAACAAGAACAACTTTTATTTTTTTCTATGTGAAAGATTTTCTTTACAAAAGCATCACAGTTGCTAAATAATAAAGACTTTATTTATATTTGTATGTAATATAATATTTATGTATTATTTGTTTCTGCCATAGGAAGTAAATAAACACATATATAGGAACTGCTTAACATTTGCTAAAAACAGCTTTCTACACAGAACTGATATAATCCCTGCTATGAACAGCAATCTTTAGAATAATGTTATAGTTTCTGTTAGGATTTTTGCAATATTGTATATATTGTAAATATAAATATATTGTAAATATTGCACATGAAATATATATGTATATATACAACTCTCTCTTTGGAGACCCTAACCTGGGCACATCTGACCGATTAAACACTGCTATTATGTTAATTACTAAGAAGATAAAATGACATAGACCCTGTTGTAATGGAATTTATAATTCAGTTTATAGGGGAAAAAATAACCCTTTTTCCTCTACCCTTTTAGGTTCACTGGAGCACTGCAAATTAGACTGACAAAAGACAGATTATCGGGAGAAAAAAATACAAAGAAGCTAATAGGCTGAAGAGTTTATATACCATTTTAAACAAAGAATGATAAACTGTGGAGACTTCACAGGAAAAAAAAAAGGGGTGTGAGGCTTTCCAGAGCAGTCCACTACGGGAAGGTAAGTATATGGGGAGCTTCATGGAAGCCAGGGGCTGTCTTGGCAAGGTGTGTGTGTTCAGGTCCATCTCAGCGGTAACTTTCTGTCTTCTTCATGGCCTTAACAATTCCCTTGGAGAGGCAATTTATGGCAGTCCTCATTTCCCGGGAATTTCTGATTTTAGTCAGATTTTTTAAGAAAGAGAAGCTCTTGGAAGACTTCTTTCTGCATCTGTCGGATCTCAAAATAGTCCCATGCCAAAGTGGCATATTTTGGGGTGGCATATTTACCAATCCCCTTCAGGTTTCATTCATCCCTTCACCAAAAATTTACCCACTGCTTATCAGCCAAAATTCATTGAGATACAAAGTTGACTGACACGTGGCTTCTGCTCTCAAGGAACTTACAACTTGATCCACAAGGCACTTGCATTTCTGAAAGTAATGCAACTCTCAGGCTGTTATAACTAAATGCTGTAATAAGGTAGTATGTATCTTATGCATTAGAATAATTAGGTTTCCATGGGAACACTGCTATAGCCCCTGGTCAGCCTGCTGTGCTCAGTTACTCCTGGCTCTTGTGACAATAGAGGTAAAGGTGACACAGTATATCCACAGAGTGATCACCATTACTCAGCAGCAACAGGACTAGCATGTGTTATGGACCTGTGGGGAAGGAACTGAGATATGGCAAGAACCAGAATGTTACATACAGGAGGCATGGTTTGTCACAGGCTGTTTTTTAAATGATACAAATTAGTTATGCTGGATTTTCAGGGTGATATGGTTGGCGTTAGATGAGGCTGGGTAGGGCTCCACTCGGAACTTGTTACTGGAAAGGGGTCCTGATCCAGACCCCAAGAGAGAGTTCTTGGATCTTGCGCAAGAAAGAAGTCAGGGTGAGTCCATAGAGTAAAATGAAAGCAAGTTTATTAGGAAAGTAAAGGAATGAAAGAATGGCTACTCCACAGGCAGAGCAGCCAGGCTGGTTGCCCATTTTTAAGGTTATTTCTTGATCATATGCTAAATAAAGGTTGGAGTATTCATGCCTCCTCCTTTTACCCACATAGGGTAACTTTCGGTCATTGCCATGGCATTTGTAAGGTGTCATGGCGCTGGTGGGAGTGTAGCAGTGAGGTTGACCAGAGATCACTCTCCTCTCTTGGTTTTGGTGGGTTTTAACTGGCTTCTTTACTGCAATCTGTTTTATCAACAAGGTTTTTATACCTGTATCTTGTGCCAACCTCCTGTCTCATTCTGTGACTTAGAATGCCTTAACCTCTTGGGAATGCTGCCCATCAGGTCTCAGCCTCATTTTACCCAGCCCCTATTCAAGATGGAGTTGCTCTGGTTCGAACACCTCTGACACTCACCATAACCTTGTGGAACTTGTTAAAATAACTTAATAAGAGGTCATTAGGCTGGGATGATTCTATCGCCCTGCATTCCTATGTAAAGAAATTGAAACTTCAGCTCAGCCCATCACAAGCCAACTGAGCATTATATTACCAGGGACTTTCTGCTGAGATAATCCAAATAAGGCAATATCTGATCTGAACCAATTAAATATTTTCTTTGCCTCACTTTTGCATTCAGCCTATAATAGCTTTTCTCTTGCACTTCTTTGGCAGGGCCCTGACCACTTCTGGTTTGGAGCTGCCCTGTGTGTGAATTGCTGTCTTCTCAAATAAACTCTTAATATTTTAATATGCCTGTTTGTTTTTTAACAGATCTCACTCTGGACGATTAAACACCAATACCACCAACCTGAGTAGGCCTTCCAGGAAATACCGGGGACACTAAGAAGCCACACCCACTGAACCATTCTATGGTCACTCAGCATTTGAAGCAAATTGGAAAGGTGAAAAAGCTCGATAAGTGGGTGCTTCATGAGCTGACCGAAAGTAAAAAAAAAATTGTCATTTTGAAGTGTCATCTTCTCTTACTCTATGCAACAACAATGAACCACTTCTTGATTGGATTGTGATGTGCGAGGAAAAGTGGATTTTATGTAACAACTGGTGATGACCAGCTCAGTGGTTGGACCAAGAAGAAGCTCCAAAGCACTTTCCAAAGCCAAACTTGCATCAAAAAAGGTCATGGTCACTGCTTGGTGGTCTGCTGCCAGTCTGATCCACTACAGCTTTCCGAATCCCTGGGAAACCATTACGGCTGAGAAGTATGCTCAGCAAACCAATGAGATGCACGGAAAACTGCAGTGCCTGCAGCCGGCATTGGTCACCAGGAAGGGCCCAATTCTTCTCCACTGCAATGTCCGACTGCACATCACAACCAACGCTTCCGAAGTTGAACAAATTGGGCTACGAAGTCTTGCCTCATCTCCCATATTCACCTGACCTCTTGCCAGCCGACTACCACTTCTTCAAGCATCTCAACAACTTTTTGCAGGGAAAATGCTTCCACAACCAGCAGGATGCAGAAAATGCTTTCCAAAAGTTTGTTGAATCCCGAAGCATGGATTTTTATGCTACAGGAGTAAACTTATTTCTCATTGGCAAAAATGTATTGATTGTAAAGTTTTCTTTTTTGATTAAAGATGTGTTTGAGCCTAGTTATAATGATTTAAAGTTCACGGTCCAAAACCGCAAGTATTTTTTGCACCAGCGAGATGTGTGTATGAGAGGCTTATTTCACCCAGCCTCTTTTCCAGTCATCTGTAGAATTATTTCAAGCACAGGAGGGACCCTACTTCATATTGGGGAGGATTAAGGAAGACTTCCTGGAGGATTGTCTCAGAGCTTGCTGCAGGTGCATATTGAAAAGCAATTCATTACAATTTTCTATAAGAGACTGTGGCTGAACAATCTGATACACAGGTATGGTCAGAACTTTGTGTAACAATTTCTCTGTCACGTGTGTAGAAATCTTAAGGAAAGGAATACTCTCTCTCAGCAAGCTGAGTCCTGTAGCCAGGTACCTTGGGTAGTGTTTCCTGAATCTTTAAAACCCACTGACTTCAAATGGCATGACTTCCAGACTACAGAGGTGGGTATAAAGAGCAACTAAGCCCCCCACACCCTTAAAATCACATCTTGTCAAAATCATGAAGACTTTCAGAACTTGTGGATTCATTCCTCTTTCCATTGCCACTGCAAAATCTCATAGGAAATTTTTCTCTGTATGTAAAGAAGGAAATCATGCTCTTGCAGCTGCATCCTGAGTAATCACTTTTGAGATAAAACTATTTTTTTAGCCATAAAGACTATATTTGAATTTCACCAGCTGCTTTCTTAATGATTACTGGTCTATTTTGATAATGGCACCAGCTTCAAGAAAGGTGGTGATGCTACCTAACCTTTCTTCTTTCTTTGATAAGAAAGAGTTTTGCATCAGGGGAGATTACACTTATTTAATGTAATCCAGATGTCTCCTTTCTCAGTGTTCTCCAATTCTGCCAGCCTCATTGATGACTCCAACTATTACTATTCAAATACAAATGGCTTGCATATGTAAAGGGAAACTCAGAATACTTCGCTATTAATTTTTTCTTTTCTTTTCCTTTTTTCCTTCCTTCCTTCCCTCCTTTCCTCTTTCCCTCTCTCTCTCTCTTTCTCTCTTTCTTTCTTTCTTTCTTTCTTTCTGACGGACTCTAGCTCTGCCGCCCAGGCTGGAGTGCAGTGGGACGATCTCAACTCACTTGCAATCTTCGCCTCCCAGGTTCAAGCTATTCTCCTGCCTCAGCCTCAGAGTAGCTGGGACTACAGGCATGGGCCACCATGCTCAGCTAATTTTTGTATTTTTAGCAGAGATGGGGTTTCACCATGTTGGCCAGGATGATCTCCATCTCTTGACCTCATGATCCACCCCCCTCGGCCTCCCAGAAGCTATTCATTTCCTATGAAAGTTCTCAGGGGCAGGGTGGGGTGGGATGTGGTAACTTTCTCCTAGGTTCTCTGATTTTGGTGAATTCTTAATCTCACTTCTCGGTCTCAGGTGGTTTTCTTTTCTCAAAACTGAAACACAGCTGCTTCTTTTCCTTTATCTTCCCTAAGTGCCTTTACAGAAAGCATTTGTGTGTAGTTAAATTTTACAAACGGTTTTTGAAAACAGAGATTGCATTGCTGGAGAGCATAGCAAATTCTTTAAAACTAAATATGGGATATCACCATTGATTTCTAAATGCAGATAGCCCCAGCCCTTTTCATCAGCGAGAATTTCTCTTGAGCTCTCTTCTCCTGGGCCTCCCCATTCCATTTTCCTGAACTCTGGTCCTCCTGCCTTCTCTCTTTACCTCCCTATTTCCTCTACCAGCTTATGTCCCCACCATCTCAGTCTGCCCTTAGAAACTTATTTTTTTCTTCTTGCATCATTATGCAGAGAAACAAAGTTACTACTGGTTTCCTGGTTTTCCTTCTGAACAATATTTCAGAACCTATTTTATTTTATTTCTTTACAGCCAAATGGCTCTTCAAAGCATTTTGCTAAGGAAAAAACACTTTCCTCTTAAGAAAAATTTCATCAACAACTTTTACACTTGATCTTAGCCAAAAGGCTGAGAAGCAATCATCAACAGCCTTTAAAATGAGAATTTGTCATCTCCTTGGTACATTAAAGTCTATATCATATCCAGATTTTAGTAACTAATCAGCATTACTTTTATAGTATTGCAAAAATAAGGCTATATTTTGAAAATCACTAAGTAAGGAAACATAAGACTCAATATGGTCAGATTTTAAGTTCATGTTCTTTCCATCTTTTTTGGTAATTTCTGCATATTGCTTCTTGAGGAAGAGATCCCTTCCCACAAGCAGCCTCATTGTATTTTTCTTTAAAAGTTTTTTTTTTTTTTTTGGTAGGCATTTATTTCCAGGAAACTGTGGGTTAGCTTGAGACGGATATTAAAATTAAAGTTATAAACCTGAGGTTGCCTCTGACATGTGCAAAAAAGTAGGGAGTTTGGGAAGAGGTGAAATGATCACTTACTTGCTACCATCTTTGCTACAGCCAGAAATTAACACTTGGAAGCAAAATCTAGGAACACCATCTGAGACAAAGTTGTTTCTGGCCTGGAATCATAAATATTCATTATTGGTGCCCTGTCCCATCTCAAGACTGCAAATCTATTCCTTCAAATCTTACTCGGAAATGAGAGTTGATAAATCTCTGTGGTTTTAATGATGACAGCAATTCCATAAATTATTTAAAAGTGGCTTGCATTTTCTACCAGGTCATTTAATCCTCACTCACATCACGTCTCTAAGAGAATGTCCTTCTCTTGTTTGAAAAGTTTGCTAAGAAGTTCCCAGTCAGGTCAATTTTGATACAAAGACTTATCATCACAGAAGCCTCTTGCTGGGTTCACTTCCAGCCTTCTGAAATGGGTATGATCTGAACATGCTTTAGGGGGTTGAAGAACAAGGCATGTCAGCTCCATTCCTGTGCACCAACCCGCTTGTCTGCCTCAGGGTCACCATGTGACTTTGTGTAGTGACATCATCAGACAAAAGCGATGCTTCCAGGTTATGCCTGGGCCTGGACAAGGCCACTAGGGGACTGCCCTAGCCTGACTCTTTGGTCCTAAGGTATCAATCTGTTTAGCATTACATTTCTTATCCAGTTGTTTCCTGGTTTTACCACCTACAGATGTAAAACAGGTGTGTAAAATATGGTCCCATCTTAATGTCTGAGACCCCTTCCTCTGCATCAAAGGAACTCAGCACCCCTGAAAGTGTCTCTGGTCATCTCTGCAAGTTTCCCACGAGGGTTTTATAAGCGCCCACAGAGCAGTTGGTCATTTTGTGGCCTCTCATACTCTTCTGTTTCTTATTTTAATTCCCACATTTCTCATCATCTTTGTGTGTCAGCTGTTTTGTAGTAATACATATACAGTGATAAACATTTGCAGAGTAACTACTATGTGCTGGGTATTATTCCATAGGTCATATATATATTATTTAATGTTTATAGCCATCCTATGAGGTAGGAGCTGTTACTACTCTCATTTTACAGATAAGGAAACCAAAGTCCAGAGAGGGGCCAACAAGGAAGTGGTAGACCCTCTTGCCTTTAACCATTTTGCTATTTGCATGTTACAGTCATGTTGTAGTGTTGACTTAATCTAGAGAGTGAGAACACAGGCCTTGACAGGAGTCACACCCAGGGTCAAACTCCAGCTCAGCCACTTACTCATCAGGTAGCTTTGGCAAGCTGCTTAGCTTTTTTGACCCTCAGTATCCTTATCTGGAAATGGAGAAAATATTAGTAGTTTCCTCATCAAATTATTTTGGGGATTAAATAGAATAATGCACGTAACAACGTGAAGTGGAGTCCCTGGAGTGTTATAAGCATGCCCATAAATGTTAGCTCTGAATATGAGAGCAGTAATAATCCTCCCTGTAAATCTTTTTACAGATTAGCAAACTGAGGCTTGGAGAAGTGAAAAACTTGCCTAAGATTCAACAACATTAAAGGAACAGAGGCTGGGCTTGCAACTCAGCTCTGGGACTCCAAAGTCTGCCCTTTCCAACTACATTGTCTCGCTGACCACGAGCTCAGTTGATGCTGAAGACCTGTGGTAGGTGCTATTTGGGATATGGCTTTGATCAAGAGATGCCCTGATCTTGTACACCATTACTTGTAATAAGGGCCATGTGTGAAAAGTTCCACCCGAGTGGACTAAATGACAGGCTGCTGGAGGGCTGAGCAGAGAGGAATCACGTGACTGTGAACGCAGATCATTTCTGGGTAGTCTCAAACCTTTGGCTGAGTGCCTAAATCTTCATTTCACCTCTTGCTGTGAAACTCTTGTTTTTCTTTAAACCCAAGAGTCCAACTCCACGTGTAATACAATATCATGTAAATGAGGGTAACCTTGGAAGGCAGGCTGCTTGTCATACTATAGTGGCTTTGTTGCTATAATGAAAGCCACATGCTTCATGGTACTTTTAGACTAGTTAATATTAGCAGGTCAGCTGCATTTTTATTTAGCTATTGCTATTCCAGCTGTGCTTTTTCTGGTTATTTCAAGAGAATTCAGAATTTCTACCAAGCCATAAGGTTTTTCAGGAGAGTGGTGAACTGGAAGAAAATGGCCAGCACTTTCCCCTCGGCTCTCTGGTTTCCACATGGAATTTGTCATTGTTTTCCTGAGTCATTGTGAAAGGAAGACGTGGTTGACCCAGGGGTTTGTTTTCAAAGAGTAGTGGAATAAATAGGAAGGTGGAAAAAATGATGAGAAATGACTTGACTTTGTCCTGGGGCTAAGAGTAGAAAATAGGAAAGAGGGAGGAAAAGGGACATGCCTAACCACCTTGCTGAGTTCTTGAAATTTGCTGGAATGATATGGTCATGATTATGATTATGAGTATGATTGTTTTGAGAAAGGGAGGAACATTTCTTTCCATTCTTGAGTCCTCTTTGGAGTCATCTGAATCTCCAAATTTGCTTCTCAGAGAAAGTTTTATATTTCTTGGGAAAGATCTTAAATTACTTTCTTTCCCAACTAAATTGGGTCCCTCCTCCTCTACTCAACACTAAATATCCAATGTCCCTGTGACTGGAAGAGTCCCTTCTCTCTCTGTAGAAAGAAACTGGGACAGACAAAGAACTTTGCCTCCCAATCTAGTCATGTCATTAAGAGCAGTGATCTCAATCCTTAGGGTAGATCTTTGTGGACCCAGAGATTGATTGACGGGCACTTTCTCCTCTACCCAGCAGGCTGGAAGAAAAGGGGTATAAGAAAGAAACTTTCAGAGTTCCTCATAACAATCTTAAGGGCAAAGACCTGTCTGCTGAGGATTAGGTTCATTTGTGCCATACTCACAGAATCAGCAGCTCAGACTCCTCTGTCAGTGAGGGATGGGGCTGATGAGATTTTGCTTTAGCATGTGTGTTGTTTAACAAATGTATTTTGCATATATTGAGTCCAATAGCTATGAACAGGAAACTACTTCATTTTCTCTGCCATGACAACCTCGAAAATGTACTCTACTCAGCCTTCCCTCCCTGTCTGCCTCTGTAGTCTGATCATGTTCAAGCAACAAAAATGAGTCTTTTATTGAGGATTATGACTCATCTATAAGTATGAAAAGACCCAATAGAGTCAAATCAAAGCCTCAATCTCTTCACATCTCTGATTTTCACAGCCCAGGCCCGACCCTTGCTGGGGTTCCCAAAATAGGAAAGGAGAGTCTGGTCTCATGGTCCGTTTTTTCACTTGTTCCTGACTCACTTCTCCTCCCTGATTTGCCTTGCTGCTTTTGGTTTCTCCATGGTGGGGGAGTGGGGCAGAAAGGGAAACAGAAGATGGGCAGCCTTTTTAAACTATCTGGTGCTCTTTGGGGCTCTCTCTTGACTGGCTTTGCCCAGATGCTGGGCCCTTCATTACACTTTTCCATGATGTGTGTTTGTGGATCCTCTGCATTGGGACTTTTCTGATGTACTCGTTACTGATATTGGTGCATGCTCTTCAGCCGACCCCATGCGTCCCACTTTCCTCCTTCCACCCCCAACTGCTATCTTGGTGGTTGTACTCCAGCCTCTCACTGCCGATATCTCCTTGCTCTGGCAGGCCACCCTATAATGTGGGCTCCTTTCAAGAAGTTTCAGGAAAGATTCCATAGTGTCCACCAGGCTCATGGGAACTCCTGCATTCCTGCTCTACCCCACCAAGGAAAAGAAGGCTGCTTCCCCTGCTGCCTCTGTCCTCGCCTGCCCTCTTGGCAGTTCTCGGCAGGTTCCTGACCTCAGAAATAGTCTCAGCATGAGGCGGCTGTGGTCTCTGTTCAGCTATGTCCTCAAGTCTTCAAGGACACATGTCAGGTTCCCATGGGAGAGAAAAGCCAAGGGTTCTCTATTCTCAGGCATTCCCTTCAACAAGCTCTCTTGGGGACTTTCAAGTCTTCCTTTACATACTCGGGAGGTGAAAGATCAGTTTGGGCACCTTCTAGTGAGCCTGGGGATCCAGCAGGTGTCTGTAGGATTGGGGATAGAGGTGCTTACTACTTATTGTTTTCGCTTCAGGGGCTTCAGCCAAAATGTAGAGAGAGCAGGAAAATCCCATTTGCACCTAATGAAATGTGTAGGTTGAAAGTTCATCAGGAGTGAGCCTGCTGTGCTGGCTGCACTTTGAGACTTCCTCATGAGTCATTTAGAAAAATATTTCCAGATTGTACTATCTCTGGAAATTAGTGTTTGCTCTCAGAAGGTGTCTGTGAATGTGTATATATCTGCTTCAACAATTATTTGCTAGATAAACAGAAAAATAATAGCCATGTCTACACTGGTGGAAAACTATATATAGCTCTACTTAAAATTCATGCAGCATGTCTTTGCTAAGGTGTGCTCTATATATGTGTTAACTCTTTAAGGCCTTACTATAATTATCACCATGTCACAGAAAAGGAGATTGAGGTGCAGGAAGAAACACGAAGAGGTCACAAAGCTGGGAGAAAACATCTTCCAGTCCTGGTTGCTTGGTTTCAGAGTTCCTTCTTTGGGCCACTGCACTCCTCTACCATGAGGCTGGACTGCACTGAAGAACAGAGATGTTCCCCCATTGCTGACTTCCAGATGAAGCTCCTCTGAATTTCCTTAGTCTGAATGATGCATCATTAAGGAAATGTACCCCTGGGGAAGGAATGGCTCCAAGGTCAAGTTCAAGTCTGAGTAGTGAGTTGGGTATCAAACCTTGTTTTCACCACCCTGCAGAGTGGGAAGAACACATTGTTTTGGAGATGTGAGATCCTGTATAGGAACAAGCTTGTGTCCGTGATGGAAACCCCATGGGGAAAGTCTACCTTTTTGGATAATTTTCCCTTAGGCGATGTGTACAGGTTTAAGTTCCATAAGAGGAAAATGTGGTGTTGGCTTTTTGAGTTACCCTGGTTGTTTGGACGAGGCCCATGCGCTTCTGCTCCTCTGTGGTGATGCTATGGAGAATGAAGGGTCTGGGCATTTGATGGAATTATAGCCAGTACCATGTCAACCTCTTGTCTGAATCCATGAAAAGGGAGAAGTATCCATTTAAGGGGATTGTCTGGGAGTTCTGGATGGTGGTCAATGGAGGAGAGGCCTACGGAGGTAGAAAGGAGAACAACATGGTCCTCAGAGCAAGTTCCAATTCAGAGAAGTAATCACCCTCTTCCCAATATATTCTTAAAGAATCTGACTCATATCTGGGCAGTAGGAGAAGAGGATGCTTGGGTTAGATCTTTCTTCAGTAAAGCCCAATAAGACCATCATGTCTTTCCTGCCCTCAAAGACAGCAAGTCAGAGTGAATTTTGTGTATCCTATTGAGTAGGATTTGGCAGAGACAGAATTGAGGGGTCCCTGCTAGATCTGCAGGGGCAAGGAGAGTGCAGGCATCGAGCTTTTTTTGGAATCCTGGCTGAGGTGTCTTAGGTAGGTGGTGAAGAAAGCCAGTAGTCTCAGCTTCAAGGGCAAGTGGAGTCTAGAATAAAGGGGCATAGTCTGGTGGTGAGGACAACGGCTAGAGTCAGGCATGGCGACTCAGAAAAGCATCCTGGAGAATGCTTTAGTATGTCAGACTTCGGATGGAGTAACTTTCATCTGAGAACCATATAAATAACAACAGAATAGCAACGTTTACCAGTCTTCGTTCATTTTACAAAAGCATATAGAAGGCTTCATGTGTGTCTGGCCTTGCATTAAGCTCTAGAGGCAGCTGCGATTAGAAGAGCCTGATCTTTTTTTGAACAGTTTATAGTCCAGGGGTGATCTGGAACATCAACACGATGGTCTCCTAAGTTTATTGATGGGTTCCACACAGGTGCTCTGGGCTCATCGGCAGGTACACAACCTAGACTTTAACTGGGAGAAGAGATATCCAAGAAGACTTCCTGGAGGAAGTGGCATTTAAAGGGAGGCCTGTTCAGGAGGGAGAGGCTAGAGTTGAGGGAAATCATCAGGGTCAGATCATAATGGGTTTTATGACAGCCTAGGAGGTAGGTAGTGCTGTCATTATTTTATAGCTAATGCCAGTGAGCTCAGGGGGTAAAGCGACTTGCCCTGAATGAAACAGTGCAGGGGACAGACCTGGAATTGGATCTAAAATCTATCTTACCACAAAGGTGAAGCTCTTTCCACTTCACTCCTCTCTGTGCTTTTTAATTTGGGAAAAGTTTAATGAGCTAAAATTTGTACCCCCTCAAAATCACGTGTCTGTCTCTAATAGGCCTCTCTGTCCCACTTTGAGCTAAAAGTCATTGCATCCTCTCATGATGAAACAAATTGAAATTTATTTTAAAATATTCTTCACTGATCCTGGTGGAGGCAGCAAATCCCCAAAAACTCAGCTCAGGGCTTCGGCCTAATGCCTCCGTGAGGGAGGCCTTGGAAGAGCCGGGTCACGTCTGTATTCCAAGTGAGAGAGTCTGGAGAGAAAAGCACACAGCAGTTTCTTTCATAAAATTTTAAAAGGACTGGTTTGTTCATGACCTTGGTTGATTAGGGTCAGGTACTTGACATAATAATGCTTAATATATCAGAGAAATCTGTGTTTGCTCGCTGACCCATGCTCCTGATCCGGCTTCCCCAGCTGTAACTTCTCAGGAGTCAGCCCTCTGGAAAAGCAAATCAGTTTGAGCTGGTTTTTTTTTTCCCCCCTCTCTTCCCAGTTTGGTGCAAAATCCAATGTAACTTTGGCATTTAACTACTGATAAGTGAAAAATAAAGTTCATTGAAAGTGAGTGTTGTCATAGTTCATAAGAACTCACAGTCCCTGCATCTGGACAGCTGCCTTCTTGGCCAGACGTCCGACGACAGTCTTTCCATTTTATCATAAGGCTTTGGACTTCAGTCACTCTGTTTCCCACCCTGAGGCAGTGCAGACCCTGAATTGTCTTAGACAAAATTGAGAAGCAGTCAAAAAATGCCTTTAGGGCTGTCAAACTCCCCTTTTTCCCTCTCGCATGGAGTTTCACACTCAGTGGCTTAGATGCCCAGCATGCCATGATCTTTTTCTCCTTCCGTTAAAATGATGACCAGGAAAGAATCTGAAGCATAGTCATTGGAAGGGAGGAAGGAGTAATTATGGCAACGATAGCAACTAACACTTAGATAGCACATACCATGGCTAAGACACATGATTCTAAGAGTTTCATGTACATTGACTCACAAGTTGCTCCAATAACTCTACACATTAGAGAATATCATTATCTCCTTATGACACAGAGAGGTTAGTGTTACTTATTTAAGGTCATATAGAAGGTTGTAGAGACATGATTTGAACCCAGCAAGTCTGGGTTCAAATGTACTTAACCATTATATTTGAGCATGATTAGTTGGCCAAGATGTTGCAAGCACTGTGCTAGATACTGTAATGTGTTATATTACTTAACATTCTTAATATACTTAATATATTACTTAACTAGCCTTCGATAAAGGTTTTAAAACCTCATTTTACAAATAGCAAGACAGAGAGGATAAATGATTCGCTAGGATTTCATACCTAGTAAGTGTCAGGGCAGAAATCTAAATTATGATCTGAATGAGTGCAAATTCCACATTGTTTCCACCTGAGCATTTCGGGATCCAGAACATCAATCCCAGGGTAAGCGTCACTCTCTTTAGATATGGCTCTCACCTGAAACCTCAGCACTTCAGGAGGCTAAGGTGGAAGGATTGCTTGAGGCCAGGAGTTCAAGACTAGCCTGGTCAACATAGAGAGACCATGTCTCTACAAAACAAAAATTTACAAGAAAATTAGCCAGTCAGAGTGGTGTACACCTGTAGTCCCAGTCACTCAGGAGGCTGAGGTAGGAGAATCACTTGAGTCCAGGAGTTTGAGGTTGCAATGAGCTATGATTGTGTGCCCCTGCACTCCAACCTGGGCAACAGAGACCCTGTCTCCAAAAGAAAAAAAAGTATCAGAGCATTAAGTTAGACGATAGGAGCTATGATCATTTGGGGTACACCTTTGAGTAGCGACCAGTATGTAGGAGAAACATACTATTTGGCGAGGGAGGGATGGGTGATGAGAGTTTCTTGGCCCTAGAAATTACACTCCGTAGGCTGGTGTCTACTTAGCCATGCTAGCATGCTAGCCTCACGTAGAAGCTTTTTCTCTGCAGTTCTAGCCGACTATATTTGACTGGCCTCACCCCAATAGTTCACAGCCTCCCCACCCTCAAGTCACCATATCTGAAATTAAACTTGCTTTCCTTATATTCCCATCTAGGGTTAACAGTGTTGCCTAAGGTTCAAATACCCCTTCTCCTTCACCTGCCACATTGAATCAGTCCCTGAGGTCTATAGATTCTGCCTCTTACAAACGTTTCTAGTCTATTCTCTCATGCCTCATCGCTCACACTGACTTTGTTTAGATCATTCATCATCTTTTGCCTAAATTATTGTACTTGTCTCCCAAGTGGCCTCCTTACTCTGAGTTTTTCTCTCCTCTACTCCATCCATCATACTGCCCCTTGTGTAATTGCTTTAATATGAAAATCTGATCATGTCACTTCCTTGCCCAAAATCTGTCCATTGCAGGCCCCTAGCACTTACATAATATTTCCTCCAACTGGATGCTAAGGGCTTCAGTGATGTACTCTTGGGACTGATGGTATCATCAGAAATTTAAAAAAAAATACTTTAATTTCAAGGACAGCTTAAAATGTAAATAGAAGCATTTTCTAGATCATTGGATGACTGTATAACCAAATGCTGCCAGTTGATTTGTCTTTACAACTGCCTTTGCATTTAAAATTACCCTGGAGACAGGCTGGGCACAGTGGCTTATGCCTGTAATCCCAGCACTTTGGGAGGCCAAGGCGGGTGGATCACCTGAGGTCAGGATTTTGAGACCAGCCTGGCCAACATGGTGAAACCCATCTCTACTAAAAATATAAAAATTATCCGAGCATGGTGGCATGTGCCTATAGTCCCAGCTACTCGGGAGGCTGAGGCACAAGAATCACTTGAACCCAGGAGGTGGAGGTTGCAGTGAGCTGAGATCACTTCATTGCACTCCAGCCTGGGTAACAGAAAAAACAAAAAAAAATTACCCCGGAATCAAACTCAACATATAGACAAGGGAAGTGCTGGCCATGTGACATCACCACAGCCTCTTTGAATGGTTGGCTCCATGCTAGTTTGACTAGGGAGGAGTGAGATTACTGAGTCATTGCTCAGCACCTCACGGAGACAACCTGCATTGAAAATATTCCACATGCTTATAGTCAGTACCACATTCCTGGGCAGTGGACATTTTGTTTCAGTAATATTCGTTGCATTAAATGAATTTTGTTAATTTGCATTTAATTGGTTTTACATTATAATTATTTTGGATTTATAATTGCCTAAGATATACACATTGGGAAGTTGTACCCCATTGTTAAACTAAATTTTGTCTGAGAATGCCTCCCCAACTTGAGTGCCTAGGTAACAAACTACAACCTAACTTAGTACATACACAAACTGAAAGCCTAACTAGGAGTAAAGTCTCAGCCAATCACAGGCTACCAACTGATCAGGCCATGTGCAAATAAGGCAACCAATGAGCTGTAACCAATCAAGCTGTTTCTGTATCTCACTTCTGTTTCCTGTCCATAAGGCTGCCCATCCAACCTTGTGGACTGAGTTCTCTGAACCTCTTCTGCTTCCGAGGGCTGCCTGATTCACAAATTGCTTATTGCTCAGTTAAACGCTGTTAAATTTAATTCATGTAAAGTTTTTTTTAACATGTTTTATATTTGCATATGTTTAAATAATATAGTAAAAGTGAGTTGTCAATGCCAAGAATGTTTAATTAAATTCTTTTAAAAATACAGTTTCCCATGCCAAAGTCCGGGAAATCCTCACCTGACCAGTAGGATCAAGTGCGAACTCCTCAGAGTGGCATATGAGGCCATTCTGCCCTGTCCGCACCACCCTCCAGCCTCATTTCCTGCATCTCTCCCAAAGGCTGCTCCTCTTCACTGGAGTAGAGCTTCTGGACGGACAGTAGGGACTCTTTCTTATTCATATTTGTACCTATGGAACCTATCAGTGAGTGTTTACACAATACATCAATCCTGGAATAAATGAATGAACATGTGATGGAAGCCAGGAGGAAAAGGAACAAGGCTCTTTGGCAGACCATTTAGCCAACTCCTAACATTACTGGAAATAATAAAGTTCCTTGCATAACCCCAGGCTGGGACTTTCCAGCCTCCCCTACCTCAGCCACAATTCTATTCTAGAATAAGTTATTTACAGGCAGAGAGAGAGAGAGAGAGCCAGAGAGAGAGAGAGACAGAGAGATAGAGAATGAGAGAGAGACAGAGAGACAGAGTGTATGAGCTGAAGCTAACACTCAAAGGAGGAAGGTCAGATGCAGCCTGTATTCTGAGAGGAGGATTCATCTCCCCACAGCATTTTCAACTGGGGAATTCTCAGAGGATCAAAGAGAGACTCTGTCCACACTGCCATCCGTCCCATCTGCAGCCTATGGACTGCTCCCCTCCCACCCGTTTTTAGCTTCCCAAGGAGGGATGATTCACTTAAACAGACTGTTATGTGTACTTTATTTTTAGTCCAGAAAGTATTTGTTTTCAATGTTTGTGTATGGGAATGTGAGTTCAGATCAGCTGATGTGGCAGTGAGCATGAGTAACTTAGCAAGCAAAGCCACACAGCTTATTATGATCTCCAAGGCCCATGTCAGTTCCAAACTGCTATGCTCATAGTACTTACTGGGGGACAGTCAACTGTAGTGGTCCCTATTCTGCTCTCATTCTCATATAGAGGATATGGATGTGCTGTTTAGCCAGCCTGATCCCTTAAAAAGGAAGACTTTTCTTCCTTTCTTCTTTGCCTCCTTCCTTCTTGTCATTGTTCAATAATTGCCTCCAGTGACAAGCTTGTCCGGCCTTTGACCCTGATCCAACACAATAAAATTATAAAATAAGTTATTCTGTATCTGCAGAAAGCTTTACATATGGACAATGAAGTTGTAACAAGAAGGGTGTCAGCCATGGATCTTTCCACATAAACTTGGCTTTTAATAGTGCATTTGGAGACAAGGAGACCTGGGTCCTCCCAGCTCTGTGACCAGGAACAAGTCATTCACCTGTTTTGACCTTAGATTCCTCCTCTACAAAATGATGATGGAAAAATACCTGCTCTTTTTTTTTTAACATGAATTTCAGTGATGAGGATTGAAATTAAAATGAGATGATTTTGGTAAAAAAGCTTTGTCAACCGTATAAAGTACTAAGCTAATCTAAGGTGGGGTAATTTTTCTTAGCATGCCTTTCCCCTCATTAGAACCATTGCATCCTATATATGTGAAAGTAATTTTATAATAGGGCATTAGCTTTGTACTGTTTAGCAGCCATGATGGACACCCTTAATCCTTCTGCTAGACAAATGTACTGAGAGAGAACTGGGCCGTGGCAGGGGTGCATCAGGACAGAGGCAGGCCACCACCACTGCTTGGAAAGCAGGTCAGAGGGCGCGTGCTGTGGGTGGAGAGGGTCCCAGTGTGGAAGGCTGTCTTTGTATTGTGTGTTGAGCGCTAAGGATAGATGGAAAGCATTTAAATGCAAGATGATTAAGCTTGCTGGTGTCCCCTTGCCTGATATGGATGGGACTTCCCTTCCCATGGATGGTCATTGTTCAAAAGAATTGAATAAATTCCCAGGGATTTTTGGTCACTTTAATTATATTCTCTCACTGCACTCAAATGGTAAAACAAAGCCATTCTCTGCCTTTTGTGAGCTGTGTGTAAACACCCCACTTTATCTATCTATCTGTGTATCTATCTATCTACTCTATTATCATTTTATTGTGGTATGATTAACATGTAAAACATGTACATATTTAATGTAAACAACTCAGTGAGTCTGGGGATAAGTGTCTACTCATAAAACCACCAAGCCTGTAGATATAAACAATCACCTCTCAAAGTTCCCTCCCATGCATTTGTTATTATTATTATATTGTGGTAAGAACACTCAATATAAGATCTACTGTCTTAGAAAATTTCAAGTATACAATATCATATTGTTAGCTGTAGGCACTACATTGCACAGTAGATCTCCAGAACTTATTCATCTTTCATAAGTGAAATTTTATACCCTTTGACCAACACCTCCCCATGTCTCCCTCCCCCCAGCCCATGGTAACCACTATGTCTCTGCTTCTGTGAGTGTGACTATTTTAGAGTCCACATATAAGTGAAATTATACAGTATTTTTCTTTTTGTGTCTGGCTTGTTTCATTTAAATAATGTCTTCCAGGTCCATCCATGTTGTCACAAATGACAGGGTTTCCTTCTTTTTAAAAGCTAAATCAAATTCCACTGTGTATAAATACTACATTTTCTTTATCCATTCATCTGTTTTGGACACTTAGGTTGATTCCATATCTTGGCTATTGTAGATAGTGCCGCAATGAACATGGGAGTCCAAATATCTCTTTGAGTTACCAATTTCATTTCCTGGTCATATGGTAGTTCTATTTTTAGGTTTTTGAGAAACCTCCATCCTATTTTCCATAAGGGCTATACCAATTTACATTCCTACCAACAGCACACTAGGGTTTCCTTTTCTCCACCTCCTCACCAACATTTGTTCTTTTTAATCACCCGACTTTAAAACCACAGTGATAACTTGGTGAGTTTGTTAGTTCTTTAATGCCTGCCCCTCCCTGCCTGCCTTCTGGCATGTCACCCACATGCAGAAATGCATGTGGGGGAGGACGTGTTAGTGCTTCAATATGGAAATAAAAGATCTTTTCCAATGATACAGATATCTTCCTTGTTCCCTATCTCCTTTCCTTTAGAAAATGCTCATATCCTCTTCAAGAGATAAAACCTACACTATTCATGATGGGATAGCACTTTTCTCAGTGCCATCTTGAGCCCCATATTCGGGCTACTCATTCATTCGTTCATTTATTCATACATCCAGTACACAGCGATAGAGGTCCTACTATGTGTCAGACACTATTTGAAGTGCTTGTAATAAAACAGTGAACAAGAGAGACAGGGTCCCTGCTTTTATGGATCTTATCTATCTGTGGAGCAAAAGGACATAATGAATATTCAAATAAACAAGTACATGGAAAGACAGCTTTGGATGGTGATGAGTGCCATGAGTGAAATACAGCGACATGATAGAGAATGACCAGGGAGGGGACTATCTGGGAAGGCCTCTCTGGGGAAGCTGCATTTCAGCTGAGACCTGGGAAGAAGGAGGAGCCAGCCATAGACAGGTCTGGGACAGAGCATTCTGTGTTAAGGGAACATCAAGCGCAAGGGTGAAAAGGCCTCTCTAGCTTGCTGGGAAGCCAAACTTTGCTTTGCTGAAGTTGACAGCAGCTGGGTGTCCAGATGGGTAGTCCAGTTTTCTACTCTCTAAACCATATCACCAGTGAGTGCTCACAGGTTCAAGAACATAGGCTATCTGCTTCTCTCCTAACTGCCCCCTTTTACAGGATTCTCTCCAGTGAAGAGAATAACATAGATTGTAAAGCTGGTTTTAAGTCACCACCTTTGCGCAATTATCTCGATTTCTCTCTAAGCCTCTAAAGCCTTTGCTGTGATATGCCTACAGTACTTACTGAAGCCAAAAGTAGCACACAATTATTCCCCTTAAGTAGTACTAATAGACATATTGACTTTCAAATCTTAAGACACTGACCTTAGTTTGGGGCCTGATAGTGGGACTGATGTAAAGTCCATCTAAGAAAGGATACCTGGGCTGGGCGTGGTGGCTCACGCCTGTAATCCCAGCACTTTGGGAGGCCGAGGCAGGTGGGTGACCTGAGGTCAGGAGTTCAAGACCAACCTGGCCAAAATGGCGAAACCCCGTTTCTACTAAAAATACAAAAAATTAGCCAGACATGGTGGCGTGCACCTGTAATTCCAGCTACTGGGGAGGCGGAAGTGGGAGAATCACTTGAACTCAGGAAGTAAGGTTGCAGTGAGCCGAGACTTTGTCCCCCCCCCCAAAAAAAAAGTAGAAAGGACACCTGTGTAGGGGTGAGCAGACCAGCCTCCTGGTGTTCACAGATGAGCTTAATCAAGGAGAATGGGGGATGGAGCAAAACCCCTTTACAAATCAACAACATCAGAGAAAGAGAAGCAGACTTCAGATAGAGAAGTTATTTACTAGGTGTTAAGAGCTATCCGTCCTCTTGTAGAACAACCTATGAGTTAGTTTTTGTGAAAGTTCTTCCAGACACCTGAGGGAAATTGTCCCCCCTCTATTCTTTTTCCCTTATGTGCCCATCATCTCTGAAGTATTTGAAATACACAGTGCTATGGTTCCATTCTGTCCCCACCCAAATCACATCTCAAATTGTAATCCCCACGTGTTGGGGGAGGAAAAAAAGGCAGAAGGTGATTGGATCATGGGGGCCATCTCCCCTTTGCTGTACTCATGATAGTGAAGGACTTCTCATATCTGATGGTTTAAAAGTGGTATTTTCCCCCTACTCTCTCTCTTAACTTCTGCCATATAAGATATGCCTTGCTTTCCCTTCACTTTCTGCCATAATTGTAAGTTTCCTGAGGCCTCCCCAGCCATGTGGAACGGTGAATCAATTAAACCTTTTTCTTTATAAATTACCCAGTCTCAGGTAGTTCTTTATAGCAGTATGAAAACGACTAATACACACAGTGATCACTTTTTATCACATAATTAAATTTAAGAAAGTAGTAAATAGAAGAAAATACTCTGTAACTCATATCAAACAACGTGAGTATTGCTTGTACCCCAAATTTCTGGGCCAACTCATTTCTAGAGTCTTATTCATCCCCCAAGTAATGCTATGGATCTTCCTGCCTCTTTGTTTAAAACCCATCCCTGAAGTCCACCCAAGAGGTTGACTTTGATCTCCAAGTTCTGTGCCACATACATCTCCATTAGAATGTTGCTCGTTTCTCCTTCAGGGCTAACCTTTGCATACAGCATTCATTTACTCATTTAAGACATTTTTATTAAGCATCTACTGTGAACCTAGACTGTAATCAGTTTGGGGGATACAAGTTTATTCATCATTATGGACAAAGCAAACCTGGTTCTGGCTCACGTGGAGCTTGAAGTTTACTGAGGAACATAGACAAATAGGAAAGAGTAATGTGGGGTGACAAGTACTTTGACAGAAGTTAAACAGAAGTCATAGGGAGCACAGAGTTGAGAAATGAGGAATGCTACTCTCCCAAAGAAAGCCAGAAAGACCTCTCTGCCTCTGCTGGTCTCAGGTCTCATCTTCTAGGTATTTCCACTACCTTTTTATCCTCTTTCCTGCCTCTGGAGAGCCAAAGGCCACAAGGTGCAACTGCACCTTGACTTTCAGCCACATAACCAGTTAGAAGTCATTTTCTTTTTACCCTTACTGTCTGGCAAGTCCCTGTTCTGCATCATTTTTGCCAAACCAGGTTTTCCTCCTAACCTCCTTTGGCCACAGCCTCCTCTTGGTCCACAACAAATGACCAAGGGTTTCCTATTGACAGGAACATAGGGCTACTATCTCAGTGGGACAAGGATTTAGGGTCATTGTCCCAGGAGTGATGATGCTTCATGCTCCTTGTGACATATCTAGGTTAAGGGCTTAGGAGAAGACTTTTGTGGTTGTGGGGAGAGTTTTCTCTCTAAAACTAACAAGACTGTAAGGGAATACCATCAGCTCCTGAGGCTTCATTAGAGCTGAGATCTAACCAGAGGATATAGGGTGGAACTAATGATATTAAATCAACTATTCAAATGAAGAGATTTGCATGCATTTCCAAGCAGGACCTGGTATACCTGCTAGAATTTTAATAATTTAAGCTGTGGACTTCAGCATTTTTATTACACATTAACTGACTACACTGGGTAGGAAATATACATCAGTAAATTCTATTGGATACTTCCGGGGACGAGGTGAGAGTTTCAAGATGAACAGTGTTTATTTCTGTACCAACAACCACAGCTCTTCTCTTATTCTTTGTGACTCTTATTCAACCCACATCACAGAAAATGAAGTAACAAGATCACACATTCGTTGTATTCTATGGACCCTCTCTTTCACAGAATGATTACATTACCAGGTCACCCACTGGCTACCCACTGACTTGAGACTGACAATTCATTAGGCTTTTTTTTTTTTTTTTTTTTTTTTTTTTTTTTTTTTTTTTTTTTTTTTTTTTTTTTTTTTTTTTTTTTTTTTTTTGAGAGGGAGTCTTGCTTTGTTACCCAGGCTGGAGTGCAGTGGAGTGATCTCAGCTCACTGCAACCTCCGCCTCCTGGGCTCAAGCGATTCTTCTGCCTCAGCCTCTTGAGTAGCTAGGACTATAGGTATGCATCACCACGCCCAGCTAATTTTTGTATTTTTAGTAGAAATGGGGTTTCACCATGTTGGCCAGGTTGGTCTCGAAATCCTGACCTCAGGTGATCCACCCGCCTTGGCCTCCCAAAGTGCTGGGATTACAGACATGAGCCACTACGCCCAACTGAGCTGATATTTTTATTATCTTTTTTTTCCAGTTGAGAAGCCTGAGCCTCAGAGGGTAAGTGACTCCTCTCATTTATGCCGCTGGCGTCTGGTGAGGCTTGGTCTCAGCATTCAGGTATGCAGATGGGTATGTCTGTGGTAGGGAATAGAAGTCTGTTCTTAATGTTCTGCTGACTGCTCAGTGCTTTATGATGAGCCCAAGTCATCTGCCTTGCATCAATTTTTCCTCCATTCTTCTAATGTTTCTCTTTAGATAGAGCAAATTTATTCTTTTGTTCACCAGCTGGTCCTTTTACCTTTGAGGAGGTAAAAGAAGTAGGTTTCCAGCAGAGGAAGAGGGAGTATGAATGAAGGTCACGGGAGCATAGAGCAGGAAGAAATGGTCCCAGTGGAGTTGCCTAGTGGCCATCTAGGATGAGAGGCAGATTCGTAGAATCTGTCTTCAACGCAAGGTGAGGCTGTGCCTATGGGAAGGAAAGAAATGGCACGGAGGGTGAGCAGCCTCCCAGAATACACCTGGGCCCTGCTCATGGTCACTGGTTAGTTGGAGCCACATCTGGGTCTGAGATTCGGTCTGTACACAAGATTGCTGTGATGGATGTAATTCATTTCATCACATCCTATTTTTATCACAGCAGTATCAAGAAAATGAACACACAAAGCTATATCACCATGGAGAGCAGGCAGTTTAGATGTATTTATTTGTTTCTTTCTTCTGTATTTTTAATGTTTTGCTTGATTTCTCTTCATTTGAAGTTGCTCCTCTGATGTTACAGAGATAACATTTGCCTGATGATCTCAATCAGAAAGTGGTCACAGGAGTAGCATTCCACAGGACACTGAGCATTCGCTCTTGGGAGCACATCTTTGCACAAGGGCAAAGGAAAGGGCAGCCAAGGCCTGGGCGAAACGCAGCGCCCTCAGCTTTGAGAAGGAAGCATAGGGAGAGCGCCCTCTTGTGGAACTTGACTCACTGTCTAATCTGCCTAGTAACAGGCTCTCTTTCGTAGCTCTTTATACCAACGGATATATTTTTTCCCCATGGATTTGTGTTTGAAGGTATTCTTAGAAAATTCTGAGTACAACTCTCGGTTGCTTTTCATAACCACGAAGAACTGACAATCTGAAGTCAATGTGCAATTCAAAAGGTGGCATTTTTTTTTAAGAGAGCCAGATTAACTGTGAATTACCTCCCAAATTGGCATGTTGGGTAATTATTTTCATATTTTGGTGCAGAGCCTTTCAAAATATGGGTTTTGCAATTACGTTAAACAAAACAAAAAACTACTTCTCTCACCTGTGTAGGATTTAAGCAAAGCCCAGGCAGTTTGGGGTTATTTTTAGTCCTGATTAATTATTCAGCCAAGATAATTCCATGTTCAGCAGCTTATTTGGAAGAGACATGACAGCTGGGCTCTCAAGTCAGCCTCAGGTCAAAGCCGACATCTTCATAGCAAAACCGTGCTCTCCCCACATTTTGGGGAGAGGGCAGTGGGTTGCATTTTCTGTGACACTGGTGTCAGCTTTGCCAGCCTGGAGCCGGTGAGTGGAGGGAGAAACTGCTGATTCAGGGGACTTCAGACACGGCCGATTTCACAGCAGCGAAAATAGGTCACTAATGACACGTGGCAATGAGCCAATAAACTGCGGCCAGGAGCTTGGAAGGGTCTGCTGGTGGCAAGATCTGTTTCACTAGAACTCCAGAAAGAAAGCAATCTGCTTTAATTTGTTTAAAACAACCATAGGGTTGTAGAACTCAGAGGCCAAGATTGTGATCTCGTTTCTCCTTGCCTTTATGTTCCTAAGCATTCAAGTTTATTGTTTCGGTTTATCCCTTTTCCATTCCCATGAACTGAAATAACTGGAGCTCCTGCTTCTTTTTTGAATAGTCAAGCTCATGTGATTCTTTTTTCCCTTCAAGTGCCAGGGGGGAGAATGAAGACGATATGGGTTGACTCTGTGTCCCCACCCAAATCTCATCTTGAATTGTAATCCCCACGTGGTGGAGGGAGGGTCTTGATGGGAGGTGATTGGGGGCTATTGGGAGGATCATGAGGACGGTTCCCCCATGCTGTTCTCGTGATAGTGAGGGAGGGCTCGCGAGAACTGATGGTTTATAAATGGCGGTTTCCCCTGTGGCTCTTTCTCCTGCTGCCATGAAAGACGTACCTTGCTTCCCGTTTGCATTCTGCCACAATTGTAAGTTTCCAGAGCCCATGTGGAACTATGGGTCAATTAAACCTTTTTTCTTCATAAGTTACTCAGTCTCGGATGTGTCTTCATAGCAGTGTGAGAACAGACTAATGCATGTGACAATGATGATATTATCCTTTCTGATTCCCTCGTGTTGATGCTGATGTGACTCTGGTCGGTTTAGTCCATACCATACTGATCTTCATAAAACCATCTCTGTGATTTGGGAATGGTGTCATGTGTTGCCATTATGTGAGAAAATAGTATTTTTACTTCATTTTGGGTGGTCACTCTGGATTGATGTTTCCCATTAATATCCTGAAAGGAGAAGGGGGGATCGTAGAGAAGAATGCTGGGAATGGCTAATCACCCTCCATATTGGCCTGGTGTGATTCAGAACAGAGCTTAGACCAGAGATTCCCAAACCAAAGTGAGCCTCAGCATTCCTGGGAGGGCCTGTTAAAAACTAGGTGGCTGGGCCTCACTCTCTTATTCTGATTCATTAGGTTTGTACGAAAAGCCCAAGTATGTGCATTTCTAACAAGTTCCCAGGTGATGCTTGTGCTGCTGATCCAGGGACCTGCATAAACCTGAAGTGCTGGCTTAGGCAGGTCAGCAGTGGCCTCAGCACTTCCCCACATAAGCAATTTCCCCATCCTAGAGCTTCCTCAACACTGCAGACGGTTTAAGGGTAGAGACCATTTCTCATTCATCTTTAAATTTCCAGACTCCAGCATAGTGCTTGACACAGATGTGTTAAATAGTTGTTGAATTAATCAATGACTGAACTCTATCAGCTGATCTTCTTAGAATTTCTTACTTGAAGTGGGTAATCAGAGATGTTTTACTGAAGCTCTGGAATCACCTTAAATAGGACATTGGTTGCATTGAATGTAAATGATGAAATCACTGAAATTAATATTTAAAAAGACAATGGGCCTGGTGCGGTGGCTCACACCTGTGATCCCAGCACTTTGGGAGGTGGAGTGGGGTGGATCTGGAGGTCAGGAGTTCGAGACCAGGCAACATTGTGAAACCCTGTCTCTACTAAAAAATACACAAATTAGCCGGGCATGGTGGCACACACCTGTAGTCCCAGCTACTTGGGAGGCTGAGGCAGGAGAATTGCTTGAATCCAGGAGGCAGGGGTTGCAGTGAGCCAAAATCATGCCATTGCACTCCAGCCTGGGCAACAGAGTGAGACACCATCTCAAAAAACAAAAAAACAAAAAACAGCAGAGTAAGGATAAATAAGGCAATATGCTCTCCTAAGGGTTTCTCAGGTTGAACGAAAGGAGCTAGGTTTTAGGAAGAAGCTGGGCAGAGGAAAACGGCCTACCAAAGCGAACAAGGTGTTTTACCACCATTTGTAATAAGAGACAGAAACCTTCTGCAAGAAGTGTATTAAGAAGATGACCTGGCACCTTTCCCCTGGAGGGTTCCATGCACTGAACCTCACAGGGCAGGGTAAGACATAGTTCTTGTGTCAAAGGAGAGTTTTTGGCATGGTTTGTGACTTGGGGACTATGTAATATGTTGGCAACAAGTATGGAAATCCTGGAGATCAGCTTCTAGGACTTCTCCAATCTGTGTCTTCATTCTTTTATTTGGATGGGAACAAAGGGAAGAATGGAGTTTGAGTCTGGTTTGGTTGGAACCTTCCATCCCTCATGACCTTGTGGCTGCCTTAGCATGTGCCCTCTCCACGTGTTGCTGGGCATTTTCTGGCATGCCTCTTTTGTTTTTTTTTGTGTGGGTTTCTTTTTATCATGCTATCCTTCTGCTTGGAATGTCTCTCTCTACTGTCCAACCAGCCTAATCCTGGATAATTCAGACTTAACCATTTATAACTTCCCCTAGCAGCTACCTCTCCCAGGAAGTCTCTTTAGGTGTCTCTTCTCTGTGTTCTTATAATACCCTATGAATACTTCAATCACTCTTTCACTTATTCATTCAACAATTATCTATTGAGTTCCTAATAGGTGCTAGGCATAGTGCTAGTCATTGGGGATATAAAGATGGACATGACATAGCTCTTGTCCTTAAGTAGCTCATTGCCTAGTGAGAGGATATAAATAATTCAACAAGTAATTACAATACAAGTGCAAAGTCCTCAGATAGGAGTAAGCACTGATGCTATGGAAATACCTAGAAAGGATGCCTAACTTTAACTTGAGATGTCAAGGAGCATTTTCTAGATTAGCAGCCCCCAACTTTTTTTGGCACCAGGGGCCAGTTTTCTGGAAGACAATTTTTCCACTGATGATCAAGGGGAGGGATGGTTTCAGGATGAAACTGTTCTACCTCAGATCATCAGGCATTAGATTCTCATAAGGAACATGCAACCTAGACCCCTCACATGCACAGTTCACAATAGGGTTCACGTTCCTGTGAGAATCTAATGCCACTGCTAATCTGACAGGAGGTGGAGCTCAGTGGTAATGCTCACCTCCTGCTGTGCAGCCTGGTTTCTTTTCTTTTCTTTTTTTTTTTTTTTTTTTTGAGATGGAGTTTCACTCTTGTCACCCAGGGTGGAGTGCAGTGGCACAATCTCAGTTCACTGCAACCACCGCCTCTCAGGTTCAAGTGATTGTCCTGCCTCAGCCTCCCAAGTAGCTAAGATTACAGGCGCCTGCCATCACGCTCAGCTAATTTTTCTCTTTTTGGTAGAGATGGGGTTTCATCATGTTTGCCAGGCTGGTCTTGAACTCCTGACCTCAGGTGATCCACCCATCTCTGCCTCCCAAAGTCCTGGGATAATAGGCGTGTGCCACCGCGCCCACTGTGCAGCCTGGTTTCTAATAGGACACAGACTGGTACTGGTCCATGGCCTGGGGGTTGGGAACCCTTGTTTTAGATAAAGAAATACTTTACTCAAGATCTAGCAAGTTGAATAGAATTTAGCCAGACAAAGAGATGGGAGAAGAGCATACCAATGAGGAGAAGCTTTTGCAAAGCTTATTATTTGTTTATATGATCAGTTGAAGACCGTAGACTTTGGGGGCTGAGACTGTGTTTTATTCCTTAGTCTAGCCCTAACTCATAGAATCATACCTGGCATACAGTAGATGTCCAAGGAAAAATTTCTTGAATGTGTGAATGAATGAATTAGCTTCTGCTGCAACGGGTGCTGAGGGTACTAACCAGTAACCTCAGAAGGTGATGATTCTTAAAAAGTGAACCTTTGTTGGCTCAATGGCTCTCTATTCTAATTCTTTTATGCCCTTCCTATGTGCTTATCAGTTGGTTAGCAGACATTAAAATTGCGTGGGCTCTATGTGCAGGTTCATTTCATGTTCTGAGTACGATTGCTGATACGATTTCCATGCAGCAGCAAAATGCTCCAACCCAATGCTTTGAAAACAAATGTGCAAATTCCAAAAAGAGGATTAATGCAAACAAGGTTAGAACCGACTGAGCATTTTAACACTGCATGAAATATAAACACATCAAACTGTGTTTTCAGAAACAGACTTCTTTTTTTATGATTGGAAAAATACTGCTTTTGTTGATGGCTCCATCGTCAGTTGCCTCTCAAAGTGTGTTCTGCTGTTAATGGAACAGTGAGGCAGGTCTGCAGGCCCACGTGTCTACCCACTCATTGTCAGTGAGCACTGGATTTCTGAATCACCTGGGAAAATGGGAAATGATTAACTCAAAGCAAAAAAGGTGACTTACATTTTCTGAATGAATGATAGTGATTGAAGTGCTAACGCCTAAGAGATTTGCAGAGGAGTTCATGCAAGGGGTAGAGAGCGTCCCTGTGTTCTTAGGAGTTGCTTTAGTGATAGAAGCCCTGGCTCAGAGTGGGGGAGGCAAAGCAGGCAAGAAGCAGTGAGTGGGAGAATTGAATACCTTGATTGGAGAATCCTTGTGCTGCTCCTTTATGCCCTGATTGTGTGGGCTGACATCTGGCTGCAAATAGATGCTCAACAAAGGATCATGGCTAACTGCGGCTCGTAACAGTGCTTTGAAACTGAGTGCACATTAGAATCACACTGCAGAGTTTTAAAAAAATATCAACCCTAGGGCTTCATCCCAAGAGTTCCTGATTTAATTGGTGTGGGATAGGACCCAGGCATCAGCATCTTTTTAAAAGCTCCCCAGGTGCTTCTATTTGAAAGCCAGGATTGAGACTAATTGTTTGTAGTGGATTAGGAGAGCCTCTTGCCAGCCAAGGAGTGGCTCCTTCACTATGAGCGATCCCTTGTCATGATCTCTCTTCCAGGACAAGAGCAGAGAAGGGAGAACAAGAAAAGGGGAGTAATTAAGGGTTTAGTGTGATTCTTTTAAAACCCTAGTCCAGAGAGGCTTTGAGAAACACAGGTTACATCCACACTGATTGATCTTGTTATCCTTGAAATCGAAAAGAGAATATGGAGAATAAAGAGTTGGCAACATTTTAAAAAATGATGTGGCAATGGGTTATTGGCAAGGTACTTCCAGAAGGTCTTAAAATATGTTTGGCAAGAAACTCACTGATCAGATGAAGGGACCCGTAAAGTGAAATTTGAAGGGAAATAAAGATATTGAGGGAAGTGGGGAGAGGAACTGTGGAACTAGAGATCAAGGAATAAACTGCTATATGATTCACTTGAAAAACAAGGGAGGCCTCTCTGAGATCCCCAGGGGAGACAAGGAAAAGGTACAGGGATAATGCTCACAGGTATGGATGGTGACTAATGTTTCATAATTTCAGTTTAGAGAACTTAATATAATTTTTTTCAATTTATTATTTTAAGTACCACCAACACTGTTAGGGTGAGACTTATAAGTGGAACCCTCCACCAGAGTTCTGCCCTCCAGTTACAGATTTCCAGAAGGTGTAAAGCATTGCAACAGTCACATACTATGTTCCATCCCAAGCCTTATGAGGTCTTCAAAACCATACCACAGTATTCTTGGGGGAAAGTGTCTTCATAGAGAATATTTCAGCACTTGTTTTAATAATACACCCTTAAGCTGTTCTAATCTGTGCCCATCTCAATGCAAAATTCAGATTTACTTGAAAAAAAAATACACTAGTTCAACCTCAGAGGTCCTAGGTTTCTTTCCTTGACCACCTCCTATGCTGAGCTTCCATCTCGTCCCTCCTGGCTGGAGCAGTTAGGTTTACCAGAGCCACATAAGTGAGAGCTACCATTGGTCTTATCTTGGAAAGCTCGAGCTTTCCAGCATAAAGGAACTCAGATCCCTTAGGACCCTGGGAATCTCACGTGCCTCTGACTCCTTCAAGAGATGCAGCATCTGTATAACCAAAACGACCACCCTCTACTTCCCTGTCATATCTTGCTTGGCCCCGGAGAACACAGAGGGAAGGCTTCTGTGGATCACCCCTCCACCTTGTGTACACACCTCCTAGAATTGGTGTCTCACCGCCTAACTATGTGCCAATGGCTCTGATCTGTAAACAGGATATTGATATTAGATCTCACATAGTTTAAGCTTCTGCCAGTAGAATTTAGCTACCTTCCCGATATCTTCCTGCTATGTCAGAAAGCACAGCTCCTGAGCCCTCAGTACAGGAGTCCACGTGTTTAAACTGAAGGAAAGGACTTCATCAGCTGATATAGTGCAAGAACCTGGCTGAAAGAGATCATGAGGGTCCGAGCATCTGCTTACAGGCCTTCCCTTCCAGTTTTCAAAGAGTTCAAAAGGGTGGAGGGCCCTGGCTTCTCTTTTATCCATGGAATGCCTTTTCTGGTGCCTTTTCTTACTGTCTCTGGCCTGACATGCTTGGGTCAGGTAGGAGAAGGGCTTCGCCTTCATGGCATTGTTATCTTCAAATCTCCCTTAGTATCCACTAAGCCTATAGGTCTTTGATTCTCTAAGGTTCATGGGAAACGGCTAAGGGTGCTAGGAAAGATCTATTCAGGATCTGCCCTTACCCCATTATGATGCTAGCCATCTAGCAGAACTTGTACAGTATTTAAAAATGAACAATATCAACTCTGATTCTTCCAGGCAGTTCTGAACTTTGAGGATGAAAATTCACATGCCTCAAAGGTCTTATATAATTTGGTTTCTAAAGAAATTAGCACTCCAGGTATTTCATATCATGATCATCATTTTTGTCAATTACTAGATAGTGTCTGGAGCCCCCCAAGATCCCTTGTGGCCTTTGTCTAAAACTGAGAAAACCCACTGAGTGAGCAGCAAAACTGTCTTCTCCTTGTGCCGCTTAGCATCTGAATCTCATACTTACCACTCTTTAAAACCTGCACCGAAAACCATTGTCTCTGGTAAGCAGTGTTGGGCATTCTGAATCTAGAATTTGGGTTTGAGTTTCCTTTGGTGTCTATTTAAAAAAAAAAAACAATTGTTCATGCAAGTCTAAATTTTATCTGAATTTTTATTCTTCACAGTGCATGTGCTATGGGGCTCAAAGATACTAAGTGTGATGTTTTAAATGGTTACACTTCGAAAGAGTGACTCATCTCAACTTTCCCTAAGTGGTCATGTATTTTGCATATCTATTCTAGAATGCTCTAGGCCCACGGGCAATGCACATTGCACTCACAGAGGGCATACACTTGGCATCTGGCTTGGAATACCCTCCTTAGCCACATCTTTATCTGCTTGGCTACAAATCTGAAACTTTCCGTGCTCTTGGGGATCTGTTTTAGACACTCTCTGGAGTTAAAATGAATGAGCCAGTGCTTGAATATTTCCTCTTCCTGTTTGTGCAGCCTTCTGCACACAGGTAGCGATGCTAACTGCCCAAGTATGTTGCAATTGCATCTGGACTTGCAGGTGCAGAGCAGGCCCTATGGATCCAGCTCCCTCTCACATAATACCCTGGGTTTGGTGTGCTCTTCTCTTCTCTGACTCCCACCACCCACCCCCAGTTTTTCCCTGACTCTGATTCACATCTGTAGGAGTGGGCGGGAGGTTTTAGCACTTAGGCCACAGAATCTGAAGCCAGGATGAGGGCACAGATGCTGGCTCTCAAGTGTCCTTAAAGACTCCCTAACCAGCACCACTGAGCTCTAAGTATCACCTTTCCTTGTGGCTTCTTCCATCCTGGCCTTTCTAGATCCTGTGGGTGGAGGTCTGAAGTTTTTGTCCAGCATGATCTTGTTCCTGGAAGGCTGGAGACCACACAAATCCTGGGCTGATTCAACTTCCCAACCTTCTCCAAATGGCTTCTACCACTGGGATACCAAAAAGGGGTTGTCCACCAAGTTTTGGTTGTCAACAAAATTCAACCACTGATTTTGCCCATTCCCTTCCCTTCCACAACCATGGGATGTTACGGGATGGTGATATAGTTTGAATGCTTGTCCCTGCCCAAATCTCATGTTGAATTGTATCCCTAGTGCTGGAGGTGGGGCCTGGTGGGACATGTTTGGGTCATGTGGGTGGATTCTTCATGGCATGTTGCTGTCTTTACCATAGTGAGTGACTTCTTACGAGATCTGATTGTTTAGAAATATGTGGTACTTCCCCTCCCCACACCCTCTGTCTCTCTTGCTCCTGCTTTTGCCACGTGATGTGCCTGCTCCCCCTTCACCATCCGTCATGATTTAAGTTTCCTGAAATCTCTTAGAAGCTGAGCAGATGCCAGAACCATGCTTCCTGTAAAGCCTGCAGAACCGTGAGCCAATTAAACCTCTTTTTTTTTTTTTTTTTTTTTTTTTTAAATAAATCACCAGTCTCAGGTATTTCTTTATAACAATGCAAGAGTGGCCTAACACAGATAGTCGTCTTTTTCCTCCTTTAGGTACCACCTCTCCCTGACCCCCTAACCTCTCCAATGCTAGCAAGTGCGATCCTTAAAGCTTAATTGGCACCATGGGCATGGTATAGTCCATGCCTATAGGTCTGGTGCAGGATGAATCCTCCTCTACACTGGTCCTAGTGGGACCTTAAAGTTCCTGAATTTCCATTCCTTCTTTTCCTGTTTAATGTTATTAAGTGAAAGAAATAAAAGGGCGATCTCTGGTATGTAGCCAGAGTTCCTGCTGCAGCTTCCTTCTTAGAAATTACTTAAGAACCACTTCATATGTTTTTCCCTCTCTCCTGTCTTTTTTTCTACTGCATTATGTAACAAAGTTTCCAGACTCGGTTTATCAGCAGAGATCATTCTCCTTCCCTTCATGTCTGGTTAGAAATGAGACCTGCATAGTCCTGTGGTTGTTGGCACTCAGGAAGGCTGGCTGGAGAGTCTTTACTGTTCTGAGCCTGACAGGAGGCAGTGTTTGCCTTGAGGCCATCAAAGACCTCAGATACCTCAGAAAGCCCGAGGCTGTCTACCAGTCACCTTCTCCCATCAACACCTGGCCCCTATCGTTCTTTGTTCTCGCAGCATCTCAGAGGTGTGACCCAGCCAGAGTCAGAAAGTTCCCTCCCCACCCCCTACCTCCTCCTCTCCCCCCACCTCCACCCCAAGTGCTGGAGCAGTGCATCCTGGAATAGTTTCAGCTTTTTGTAACAGGCAGCTTTAGCAAATGTGTGGCCTGCAACTCCAGTTGGTGGTTCTGATATATGGACCTAGTTTTCAAAACATTTTTATAGACAGAGATTTTCACATATACGTGTACAACTTGATGGGTCGTCAAAAACTAAATATTCCTGTGTAACCAGAACCCAGGTAAAGAAGCAGAATATTACCAGCATCCCAAAGCTTCCTTAATCCTCCTTTCTAGTCACTCTGGATTTCTAGCAGCATGGATAGCTTTAACTGTTTATAGATCTTATACTGATGGAAGCGTATTCATAGTTTATACAATTTTGTGTCTGACTTTGGTGCAACATTATGTTTGTTCAGTTCATCTATATCATTGCACGTGGTCATAGATCATGCATTTCATATATTGTGTAGTATATGTGTGGATATACCACATCCATTTTACTATTTTTCTCCATTTTTTGCTCCAGATTTTGGCCCTTACAAACAGTGCTGTTGTGAATGTTGTGCCTGCCTGTCTTCTGGCTGGACATAGGTAGGTGTTTCTGTTGGGTGATATGCAGAAGTGAAAATGCTGGGTCATGATATGTGCACATGCAGCTTTGGAAGATACTGCCAAATAGTTTTTCAAAGTATATGAGAGTTTCAGTTCCTCCCCATCCTCTCCCACACTTGGTATTTTCTGCATTTTTATTGTAGCCATACTGGTGGGTGTGTGGTGGTGTCTCACTGTTGTTTGAATTTGAATTTCATTTTGAGTGGCTCTGTGGCAGCCCAGGAATGAAGCTAGGGCATCAAATAAAAGATGTTACCGCAGACATATGTCTGTTCTCGCTTTTGAGAGATGCGGCTCTATTAGTCTGTTCTCATGCTGCTAATAAAGACATAATTGAGACTGGGTAATTTATAAAGGAGAGAGGTTTAATGGACTTACAGTTCCACATGGTTGGGGAGGCCTCACAATCATGGCAGAAGATGGAGGAAGGAAGAGCAAAGGGACATCTTAAACGGCAGCAGGCAAGAGAGTGTGTACAGGGGAACTGCCCTTTATAAAACCATCAGATCTCATGAGACTTACTATCATGAGAACATCACAGGAAAACCCCACCTCCATGATTCCGTTACCTCCCATTGGGTCCCTCCCATGACATGTGGGAATTATGGGAGCTACAATTCAAGATGAGATTTGGATGGGAACACAGCCAAACCATATCAGCAGCCTTTCTCCCCACTTTAGAGATATCTTATTTGTAGAGGCTAGCTTGAAAATCCAGAGTCCAGGCCGGGCGCGGTGGCTCAAGCCTGTAATCCCAGCACTTTGGGAGGCCGAGGTGGGCGGATCACGAGGTCAGGAGATCGAGACCATCCTGGCTAACACAGTGAAACCCCGTCTCTACTAAAAATACAAAGAATTAGCTCGGCCTGGTGGCGGGCACCTGTAGTCCCAGCTACTCAGGAGGCTGAGGTAGGAGGATGGTGGGAACCCCGGAGGCGGAGCTTGCAGTGAGCCAAGATCGCACCACTGCACTCCAGCCTGGGCGACAGAGCGAGACTCCGTCTCAAAAAAAAAAAAAAAAAAAAAAAAAAAAAAAAAAATCCAGAGTCCTTTAAGTCATCCTACATTCTCAGAAAACATGCTATTGTCACTGGGCCTGGACACATCATGAAGTATTATGCAAGTGACTTTGCCTGACTGATACACTCATTTTCTCCCATCTACAAACAATAGTGGAGTCCTATATATGCCAGTCTCTGTTCTAGCTGTTGAGAGTACAGCAGGAAACCAAACAGAAGGTAGACTCTTCGAAGCTCACATTCTACGGGAGAGAGACAATCAACAATACAATGAGGAAATAGATGGTCAGACAGTGACTGGCACTGTGGAGAAAAACAGGGCAAGAAAGGTTGAGGATCTCCAGGCACAGCTTTCAATAGAGTGGTCAGGGATGGCGTCACTGACAAGGTGACATTGGAACAAAAGCCTTAAAGTTCCATGGGAACAAGCTATGTGGGTGTCAGAGGGAGGGGAGGAACATTCTAGAGGAAAAACCATGTGCAAATGCCCTAAAGTGGGAGCATGTTTGAGGAACAACAAAGAGGTCAGTGTGGTTGGAACCAAGTGAGCAAGAGATGATGTGGTGCAGAAAAGAAGGCTGTGCTGGGCCTGACAGGCAACCCAAGGACTCTCAGCTCAGAGTGAAACATCCTCAATGGTGCTCCAGTATCACCTTCATGGAGCCTCCTAGTATCAAATCTTCCTATCAACTGAGACCAGTTGGCTCTCTTTCCATAGCTTAGGATGTGTCAGGTTAGAATCTCCTCTGCCCCTAATCAAGTCTTTTCTGGTCATTTAGAGGTCATTTTGACTGGTGCAGCAGAAAGGGGAGGGACCAGGTAGAGTATGAGGATCTCACCTTTTCTGTGATTTGATGAACAACACTGGAGTTTAAATGTTCCTGAGAGAGTCCTCAGGCTGTCCCTCAACATCAGGCCTCAGCAGCACGTGGGGATGAACAGGGCACACTGTCAGTTAAAATTCACAGTCTGTAGGATCCACATTTCTCACCTGTATCAGAGACACCTGGATCCCACCCTGCAGGCCCCTCTCCACTACCAAGGGTCTCTTGGGGCAACTCCCGGAGAGAATCCAACATGTGCCCTTGATTTAGGCAAATGTAGCTGTGAATGTTCTGAAAAGGAATAGGAAAGAAGGGGCCTTGGTATCAGAATAGACTGAGCAGAAGAGAAAGACTCAGAAAAAGAAAGTATAGTATATGATGAGGAGAGCATTAATCAATTAACTACAATGGAAGAATCTATCTAAGCACTGGGGAAAAGAGAAAATTATTTAGTCCATAGCTCATATCAAAATCAACTTCCATAAAAATATGACAATAAAATATGGGCAATTTTTTTTTTTTTACAACAGAGGAGAGAGACTTTCTAAATGATCCAAAAAGTAAACCACCACCATCATCATCAACAACATCTAATACTTTATGCTTTACTTGTGTCAAGTAATTTAATCCTCACAACCACTTTATTTGGTAACATTAGTTTTTCTCATTTCCTAGATGGTAAAATTGAGGCACAGAGAGGGTAATTTTCCAAAGGTCCCAACAAGTGGTAGTGCCAGGATTCAAAGCAAACGAGTATGACTTCAGGGTTCCTACTTCTGTATTACCACAAAAGAAAATATTGAGAGATTTGAATACACGAATTAAAAGCTATTTGGAAAAAACATGTAGAGGAAAGGACAAATGATTGGCAGAGGAGGGGGAATCACGCCACATATGTAACAGATAAAGCATTAGTATCCTTTACAGAACAATTTCTCAAATGTTAGTTCTCAGAACACCAGTGTCCTGAACCATGCCAATGCGTGTTCTGTGAGGAAAAGAAAAAAGTCCTCATGGTCAATGAAGTTTAGGAAATGATGTGTTAAATCTGACCACGGAAGTCTTTTTTCCCTCACTTCACCTATTAACATCTCATGGGACAATCAAGCTTCTGAAATACAGCCCAGAAGATCTCACCTTTGTATATAATGTGTTCCTACAAATCAGGAAGGAAAATATGAAAAATCCCAATAGAAAAATGGACGCAAGAAAAAACAGACAGTTCAAAAAAGAAAAATATAAATAGCTGTAAGCATACAGAAACAATTCAACCTTGTTATTAAAGAAGGAAAGTGAAATATGGAGGTACCAATTTTTATCTTTCAATTAGGAAAAAGGGCTTATACCCAGTATTTGTAAGAGTAGGAGGGAAAAACCACACTCTTACAAAATCAGTGACATTGACTAACAAGTACAGCTTTTCTATGGGAGGGCAATTTGGCACTATGTATCAGAGGTCTTAAAAAATATGTGTATAACTTGATCTAGCAAAGTTTGTTCAGAGGCACTTATAAAGAAATACAGTAGGTCCTAGAATAATGTTGTGTCTGTCATTCAACATCATTTTCTTGCAACATTGACAAGAAAAAATATTGATTCCCTGCCGGGGCCACTGTCTGGTGAAGTATGCATGTTCTCCCCATGTCTGTGTGGGTTCTGTCCGTGTTCTCCCGTTGCCTCACATATCCCTAGGCTGTGCATGGTAGGTGAACTGGCCTGTCTCAATGGCCCAGTCTGAGTGGGTGTGTGTGAGCGTGTGAGTGACCCTGTGATAGGATGATGTCCTGTCCAGAGTTAGTTCCCACCTTGTGCCCTGAGCTGCTGGGACAGGCTCTGGTCACCCAAGACCCTAAACTGGAATAATTGGGTAAAAAATGACCTGACTTGTTTTCATTAATCTTTTAAAAATGTATGTATAGCTCACATGTATTTTAATGTTTAATATTACAAGTGTTCGGGGTCTTTATTTAGAAGTTTGATATTTTAGTGACCAGAAATATGCTGTAGGAACTTAACTTTTGTTCATATCAATTAGCCTTTGGTAAAATTGGTTTCCTTATGTGTTGTTTTGCTTAAAGTTGTTTCCGTTAAAGTCACAATTTCCAAGAACCTATAGGGGACATTAAGTGAGTACCTGCTGTAATTGGACAAGTGGGCAAGGATGTATGTACAGGGGAGTTCATTGCAGCATGATTTGTATTAGCAAAAATGTCTATTAATATGAGTCAACGAACATTTATACATGGAAGTACTGTGTACCTCTTAGAAACAGTGATAGTGATCTGTTGTATTCCCATGGAAATATGTCCAATGTATATGTAAAAATAATCAGATTACCAAATAACTTATAACTACCTTTGTAAGAAAAATAAAAGAAAATAAGATGGCAAGCATATATATTTAAATGTTAATGGTGATTAGTTTTCTCCAGTGGTTGGATTTCAGTTGATTTTTACTCTTTTCTTTATGCCTTTCTGAATTGTCTAATCTTTTTTACATTGACCACTTGTTACGTTGAAACTAAAAATGGCTATTACTGTTTGAAACATGACATTTTTACTACTTTGAAAAGGTGAGACACGTTAGAGAACTAAGGGGATTTAATTCTTTAACGAATGTGAAGTTTTTTATTATGCTACTGAAATTAGCCTCAGCCTAATAAGCTAAACCCAAAGTGAGGGTGAATAAGATTCAAGAGGAAGAAGACAAAGAAGCTTAAAAAAATCTGAAGTCTGTAGAAATAATACATCTTTCTAAAAGGGATATAGAGAAAAGAGGGAATTAACCTTCACATGGTTCAACTGCTGCATTGAATCCTTGGCTTGTCAGAGGAAAAACCTGGACAGTTAACGGTTCTTCTTGTATCAGGCAGGGAAACAAGCAGATGTCAAATAGTGTTTGGCAAACAGACCTGCAGAGCCACCCTCCAGCAGTTTCTGAAGGGAATCTCAACTCCTTGTTCCTGAATTTGTAGAACAGGATCTGGGCCAACTCCTTCCCCCCACCTTTTTTTAAACTAACCCAAAATGAACTCCTTATGCAAAGTCTGGATGGTTTCCAACCCACCCAGTGCTCAAGGTTGTCAGCCAGCTGTTGGCAGCTCACACTGACTCATTTTCTTTTCTCTTAAATGGTGCAGAAATATGTTGCTTTACATACAGAAGAGAGAGAGAGAAAAAAAGGAATTGAAGGACCTAATTTGAAAATACCTCAAATCTCCTAAAATCAGCCTTAAGACCTAGTCAGTTTATTTCCCCATTCGTTCTGTGGTACCAAATGTGTTGAAGTGGTCCCACAGAGAACTACCCATTTTATGGTATGTAAAGGGAATTCCTCAGCAAATTCTCCTGGAAAGGTGAGAACTTGAATACTAATGAAGAATCTATCTCCCTTGCCATTCTCTTGCCACTGCCAACTGAAAATGTAGCATTTTATGTTTATTTAAAACAGAATCTATCATAAAATAGATCTATTTTAGGAAATCGAATATTTGAAGAAATGTATCATCCTTACTCTCTATCATCCAGTCTTGTTGGGAGGTAATGTAGCCTAGTGGTTAAGATCAGAACCACTGGAGTCTGTTTCCTCATCCATAAAATACTATCTACCCCCACTGGGCTGTTGTGAAGATTAAATGAACTGTTTTTAGAAGTATGCAGTGCTGGCCTGGCACAGGCCAGTTAATGGAGGCCAGCAATAAACACAGCTCTTACCCCTGGATCACAATCAACATAGCAAGCATCTTCACAGAATCCCTAGGTATTTAGAAAGGCAGGTGTCACAAACATTTTTTGTTGTTTCAAAATGTCTTTCTCAGAAACACCACTGTTTGCTGGGTTAGGAGGTAAGTTCTCCCACCCCCAGTCTGCCAGCCCCACTCACCAAGTGTTGCTGGATCTCTTCCCTCACTAAGACCACCGTCTGGGGTCAAGGATTCGGTCTTCTCTTTCCAGGGGTGGGAGGTAGGTTTTGTAAGGGTCACGGATTATTGACACAAAGGCCATCCACAAGGGACAATCAGATGGGCTCAGCACATTCTGGAGTCATGGAGGACCATCTGCGGCAATGTGGGAATGGGTCATGGGAGGTTCCTGCCCAGCCCTAAGGAAAAAAATGAGTGAGGGGGCAGAGTCGTGTGCTCGTGACAGGAGCCAGCCAGACTCACAGCAGGCCTCCTGGTAGTGGCCGCCCACAAATCTTTGAGCAGAAACTGTCTGATCTGCCTTTCGTCCTGAGCCTGGGTGGAAACAAAACTTCAGAACAATAACTTTTCCTTTCCCTCGGCCTTCCAGTCATAACAACTCTAATTCTTCTTCAGACCAAGTGGATCCTTCTTCCCACTAGGGGAAAGGGCAGGAAGTGCTGAAAAGAAAGAAAACATGATAGTGAGTATTTCAAGATCTTCTCTTCCACCTTCACAATGAGAGCCTTTTCTTAGTTCTGTGTAGCTGTTGGGAATGCAAGGAAAAAGGGAAAACTGGGAGTGTGGTGCCTCCTTGGGAATTTCTTTGGATGGAGAATACGAAATTGAAAAGCCAAGAGTTCCTGCTTCGGGAGTGGGCAGTAGGGACTCTTTCTCCATGCATTCCATGTCTTCAGAATAATTTCATGCTCGGTATTTTTGCCTTTTCTCTGAAGTCCTCCCCAAGTCCTGGAAGAACCAAGAAATCACCATGGCTCAGACAGAATTTGTTTTAAGCAAGACTCGACTTGTCAGCTGATGCCGCAGCAACCTCCTACTAGACTGTGAGTTGCACAGGCTCAGCACTGGTTAGGAACTGCTAGACTTTCAGACAGGGCTGGCTCCAGTTTTTCCCTCTGATCATGGATTAAAGTGGAATTTTCCAGTGAGGCTTGATCTAGGAGGAACCCTTTTCTTCAGGTCCACAAGTTCTCTTTATTCTGCAGAGGAATCCTACCCTGTGGCCATAGTGGGGCAGTCTCCATCTATTCCGTCAATGACCAGACCTCAGATGAGAAGAGAAATAAGCATCCCTGGCAGAAAGATCTCCAAATACAGAGTGGTTTTCACTCATTCACACAAGAATCACAGGCTCATTGATAACAGTGTATAGGGATTTGGGTTTTCTATTTTTATTAAATAATGTATTATTACTATGAAAGTTTTCACATCTAAGAAATCAAAGGGTTATAAAATTATAAAAGTGTTCTGCAACTTTCACATCCTTTCTAGCATTAACAGCATTATTTTTTCAAAATAAAAATAAAAATATTTATTTTTTAATAGACAGTTTTTTTCCTACTAAAAAAGCTGTAACAGACAAAATTTCAGCTGTTAAAATGTTTATTTCTTGATTTTCTAAGTAACAGTGAGTATTATTTGTTAAAAGTTGGACTTCACTTGCATTGCATTTTGAGTACATGGTAATATTGCCATTTGAATGTAAATCTAAGAATGTTTAATACCTAAAATGCTGTTACTAGATGAAATGCTAAGTCAGACTTGAAAGTCAGACCCCAGTAATGATAACTAGTGTGAACATGGGATAATTAATGACTCTTTATTACGTAGGGACAGAGTGGTAGACTTTAAAATAGAACATTGGCATGGCAGCAAGGACACAGCACATGAAATTTATGAGGACCAAGACTTTCCAGACTATGGGGAGTGAGTGAGCACCAGCCCAGGATGGCAGGCGTCACATTCATTTCCCAACCACTTCTTAAGGGTTATTTCTGTAGAGAGGCAATTGCTGTGGTTGGAGTAGGAATGGAGAGAGTAGAGGAAGGATGCCTTGGTGTTTTTTCAAGTGAATACTTAAAAAAAAAAGGTTCTTGAAAGGAAGGTCAATATTTATTTTGCTTGGCTTGTTCTTCCTATCTGGAAAACTTCCTAACAGAATATACTACCCAGTTTCTTCAAGTCATGCAGAGTCAAAGGACAGATGAGATAAAAATCTAGATCTTACTTTGCAGAGATTTATTGGCCTCCTGTGTTTGCCATCTTACCAATGAGCCTGGTTGGGTAAGATGGCAGTAAGAGGGCAGCCTGTACTTAGAAAGTGCACAGTCACACACCTCACAAGCTGTGACATCGGTAGGTCTTGGAAGCAATAACATCTATGCTCATAGGTCTGATGGTATCGATGGGTTCCTATTGATCCAACAATATCTGAGACTTAGATGCCAGGGAGTCTGCAGTTAGAATCCCCTTCCCTTTTTTGCATATGTATGTAAATATTTCTTGCCTTATACTGGAGTACGCTAAAGAAGAACAGAAATTCAATGCCCAGCCTTTCTTTAATCTTACCCTCATTTCAGATACAAGAAAGAATGTTTATATTCCAACCTGGAGTTTTATCTGTAGTTTAGTTTCATTGCAAAACTCTATTCGTGCTTTCTTCATACCAGCCTTGGGTTCTTTACTATAATGGGCCTATGGAAATTATTTTATATCATCCCCAATAAATATTTTCCTGTTATTATTACTAAATTGGGGGCTTGTCCCATTGTCCGGCCTTGAGGATTTCTCTAGTAATATTTGTTGAAATGAAAAGAAAGCCAAGTCTTTTGAAGATTTAATACCATATTACGACAACTCTTCCAAAGCTTTTGATGGAAGTACTTGGTAGAATATTGAAGACGTATAATTATCATTATCAAAAATAATAAACACCTCTGAATTGTACAATGTGAATTATATTTCGCCTGTAGGGAGCTTACAATCTATGCATTCAGCTGTCACACACACAAACACAGCTTAAGCCAAATAAATCAACAACCTAGTGCCAAACACTCAGAAGGATTAAATGCTGTCACTGCGACCTTGGGTTCAGGAATAAAGGATGGAATTTTACCTCTGCACACAGTCCATGCATGTGAATGTCAACTGCAGAGTTTCCTAGACGATTATCAAATGGAAGCAGTAAAAGTGTACTCCCTAAAAAGAAATATCATGGGCTGCGCGCAGTGGCTTATGCCTGTAATTCCAGCACTTTGGGAGGCCAAGGCAGGCGGATCACTTGAGGTGGTCAGGAGTTTGAGACAAGCCTGGTCAACATGGCGAAACCCTGTCTCTACAAAAAATACAAAAATTAGCCAGGCATGGTGGCACACACCTGTCATCCCAGCTACTTGGGAGGCTGAGGCTTGAGAATCACTTGAACCCGGGAGGTGGGGGTTGCAGTGAGCCAAGATCACACCACTGCCCTCCAGCGTGGATGACAGAGTGAGACCCTGTCTCAAAAAAAAAAAAAAAAAAAAAAAGGAAAAAGAAAACTCACGTTCATTCCCAATTTAGAGAAGTGGCATACTCCCTTTTTATTAAAATTCAAGTTTCAGGGTATGAATTCTGGTTTGATAGTTGTGTCTTTTGCAGATAACACTCTTCCCTTAAAGGTTAAGGCTCGTTAGAACCAGGTTACAATAAGGGAGTATTTTTATTTTATTTCTTCTCATAGGAACAACGTGTTCAATCAACTATTTGCATAATTTAAGGCAAATTATTCTTCCAACAAGCCTACAACTACCTCCTCTGAGAGGGCAAGTGCTACACAGACCCATCTCTTGGAGATCTGATGAGCGTTATGTATTTATTTGCTTGTGACTTGAATAAGATGCATGACCTAAGCACGAATAAGCATACTGCAAACAAATTTAAATAGACCAGTTTTTAGAATAACATTTTCTAAGATTATCACATTTATATTTGCTCCTCCCTAGTGCCTGGGATTATTGACTGGCTCTAAGGTCACCAGTAGGTATTTATTCTAGGGCTTCCGTTCAGTTTGACAAAACAATCTTGCATTCTTCTTTTTCTTACAAACATTCCATCACTTGTCCTAGAAATTATGTAAAAGAGAAACACTAACTCAAACTGAAAAAGCAATTTTTAAAAAGCATTTCAGAAAGGAGAAAGGAAATTTCTGAATGTAAGTGCTGGGATCTAAAAGTCAGAGTGGATTTTCTGAGGCCTATTTATAATGGTTTAACCCAATCATGGGAATTTAAGACTGTGTACTTATCAAAAGTGGCTAAAAAATGAAAGAAACACAAAATATTATTTTTCCCCCACGACAGGCAATAAAACAAGTTATTTAACATAAGAAACATACTTTTTTTTAATGTATGAGATTAGCTGATTATGTATGGGATTAGTTGAGAGATGGTTAATCTCTCAACTCCAACTATGGCTTGTCAATCTCTTATGTGAGAGTCCAGGAGCTGCCTTCTAGGATACCCACTAAATGGCTAGAGATGTATTAGTTGTATTCTTAAGTTTTACTTGATAATCTATTTTGTGTTCATAAAGTTCTCTGAATTATTTGCCTTGTGATAGCAGTGATGGCTCATCCATGGTTGCTGTCATTTTCTTTTTCTAATAGAACACCCAGAAACAGGCTGAAAGAGAGTACCTAAGTAGCTATACCTATATAAAGGGGCAGCTCCATCTGCTTTCTGCCTGCTGTTATGAAGGCTTTCTGCCCGCTCCGGGCCTCCTATGTGTGCAGGGCAGGATATGGTTGGTGCCTGAGACCAGAGGCACAGTAGATGAAGGCAGGCATGATTTTGGCACAAGGGGAGGCATTTTCACCACCTGTCAAATTCCTTTCCTGTCTCCTTTTTGTCTCCTTTCACTTGTGAGAGCCCTAAAGGGAAGTTGAAGCTGTAGTCCATTATCCACCCAAAGGAAAGCAAGAGCCTAAAAAGAACTTGAAGGTCCAAAGGGGGGTTTTCTGCAGAGGTCGCTATAATTTTAATTAAGAGGGGAAAGCTTTGAAATGGGTCAGTTTATTAAGGACATCTATTGGCCATTTGTCTAGAAGTTCACTTTCCCTGCCCCACATTATGGGGTGGCCCCTCCTCAGAGGCAGAGCTGGAACAGTAAGACAGAGAGAGGAATCAGTGGCCTGTATGGCTGCTGTGATTATCACAGCCAGGTGGCCAATGTTCCAAAGTTAGAAAGGTCAATGACTTGGCAGTTGTCTGCGCAAGTTTGTGATCTTAAAGGACTCTAAGACCTTGGACTTATTTTAAGGGGGCAGGTGCCAAACTGCTACCTTGAGAAATGGATGCATACACAGCAAGCACAGGAATGGGCACAGGTTGGCATAGCTTAGTGGGTTAAGATTGCATAGAATAAACTGAGCCAAGTGATGGTAAATGAAAGATAACAAATGCAAAGTATGTGAACATTTTAAACAAGTTTTTGGTTGTTCTAGTTAGCCAGAGATGTTTCTCCAACCCAGCAGTTATAATTCAGGCAAGATTATGCAAATACAAAGACCCCAGATATTAAAAATACGTATAGCAACATTAGCCAAACCAGATAGTACAGAAACAAATTAATGCAGGCCTACTGTGAGAGAATCCTATAGGCAATACCTTTCTGGATGCAGGGCAGGTGTGTGGTTCAAGGAGCAACTGATAACCAAAGAACAACATACTAGAGATGGCATCCATTCTTAGGTGACAGTAACACTGATGTTACACTTTTGTGATTTTGTGTGTGTTTTATGTGTGTCTATTTAATACATCTGTAGCTTAAAGATGACAGATACATGATCTGTGTCCTGCTGCTCCTGCTTTCAGGGCCCTCTATAGGCATTTCTTATAGATCACACCATTTCTAAACTTGGAAATGGTCTCAGAACCATTCTCAACACAAGATTCAGAGTGATCAGGGTTGGCCTGGGAGGTGAAATCTATTTGTAGTCTCTCCAGTGCTTTTTGTTTGTTTGTTTGTTTTGTCTTTTCAATGTGTTTGTTTGCAATGTGTCAAGTAAGAAAGCTCTATTCAGTGTTACTAAAATAGAAATTCTTGAGCTGAGCATTGGGTTGCTAGGTTCTAGGACAAAGCTTGATAGCACCTCACCCTTTGATAAAATTATAGCTGATGACCAACTGTCCAACAAGTTCTGTCCCTATGTTGCTATGTTACCTGGGCTTACAAAAATGGCACATAAGTAGGACAATCCTGCAATCTTATCAAGAGTGTTACCTTTTGTGTGTGTGTGTGTGTGTGTGTGTGTGTGTGTGTGTGACAGAGAGAGAGAGAGAGAGACCCTTACTATAGAGAATGATGAGACATGCAGAATTTTTGTTAACCCAACTGCAACTCTAATTCTTGCTCTCCTTTCCTTCTGCTATTAATGTTAACACCAGAGCCCTTTTCTTTGAGGAACAGAATTGAATGCAGTATGAGCCCAGATACGGCTGACTCTGGTTCCAGGATCCTTGGGCTTATTTTGGGTACTCGGTGACAGCAGATACGTACATAACTCCTTTCATCTAGGTACTTGTGTAGCTGTATAGTTGGGAAATGTCTGCCTCAAGTTATTCCTGTGGAGAGCGTGCCAAGAGAAGTTATTCTTGCTTTTGTGGTTAAAATCTGTAATATGGCTATATTTCACAAGTTCTTATAATGGGGATTTTGCTTTTACCTTACTTCCCTTAACATCTTCCATTTTTTTTTCTGACCTCTCTCTTCTCCCCACCACTTTTTAAAAAGTTAAAATTTTTCATTTTACTTTTTGTGGGTACATAGTAGGTGTATATATTTATGGGGTACATAAAATGTTTTGATACAGGCAATGACATGTGAAATAAGCACATCATGGAGAATGGGGTATCCACCCCCTCAAGCGTTTATCCTTTGCGTTACAAACAATCCAATTACACTCTTTATTTTAAAATATGTAATTATTGTTGACTATAGTCACCCTTTTGTGCTATCAAATAGGAGGTATATTCATTCTTTCCATTTTTTTGGTACCCATTAATTGTTCCCACCTCCCCCACAACCCCCTACTACCCTTCCCAGCCGCTGGTAACCATCCTTCTACCCTCCGTCTTCAGGAGTTCAATTTTTTTTTATTTTTATCCCACAAATAAGTGAGAACATGCAATGTTTGTCTTTCTGTGCCTGTCCCATTTCACTTAACATAATGATCTCCAGTTCCATCATGTTATTGCAAATGACTGGATCTTTTATGGCTGAATAGTACTCCATTGTGTATAAGTACCACATTTCTTTATCTACTCATCTGTTGATGGCCACTTAGGTTGCTTCCAAATCTTAGCTATTGTGAACAGTGTTGCAACAGACATAGGAGTGTGAATATCTCTTGGATATACTGATTTCCTTTCTTTTGGTATATACCCAGCAGTGGGATTGCTGAATCACATGGTAGTTCAATTTTTAGTTTTTAAATGAATCTCCAAATCATTCTCCATAAGGATTGTACTAATCTACACTTTCACCAACGGTGTACAGGAGTTCCCTTTTCTCCACATCCTCACCAGCATTTATTGCTTCTTTTGTCTGAAAGCCATTTTAACCTGGGTGAGAGGATATTTCACTGTGATTTCAATTTGCATTTCTCTGATTTCAATCATGCTGAGCGCCTTTTCATATACCTGTTTGCCATTTGTATGTCTTCTTTTGAGAAATGTCTATTCAAATATTTTGCCCATTTTTGAATTGAATTATTAGTTTCTTTCCTATAGAGTGGTTTGACCTCTTTATATATTCCAGTTATTAATTCCTTGTTAGATGGGTAGTTTGAAAATATTTTCTCCCATTCTGTGGGTTGTCTCTTCACTTTGTTGACTATCCGTTGCTGTGCAGAAGCTTTTTAACTTGATGTGATCTCATCCATCCATTTTTGCTTTTATTGCCTGTGCTTGTGGGATATTGCTCAAGACATTTTTGCCCAGACCAACGTCCTGGAGATTTTCCCCAATGTTTTATTGTAGTATTTTCATAGTTTGAGGTCTAGATTCAAGTCTTTAATCCATTTCAATTTGATTTTTGTATATGGTAAGAGATAGGGGTCTAGTTTCATTCTTCTGCTACGGATATCCAGTTTTCCTAGCACCATTTATTGAAGAGGCTATCTTTTCCCCAGTGTATGTTCTGGGCACCTTTGTCATTATAGAGCTCTTTCACTTCTTTGATTAATTCCTAGGTATTTAATTTGATGTGTGGCTATTGTAAACGGGATTACTTTTAAAAAATATTTTTTATTATACTTTAAGTTCTGCACAGCATGCAGGTTTGTTACATATGTATACATGTGCCATGTTGGTGTGCTGCACCCATTAACTCGTCATTTACATTAGGTATATTTCCTAATGCTATCCCTCCCCCATCCCCCCATCCCATGACAGGCCCCGGTGTGTGATGTTCCCCTTCCTGTGTCCAAGTGTTCTCATTGTTCAATTCCCACGTGTGAGTGAGAACATGTGGTGTTTGGTTTTTTGTCCTTGCGATAGTTTGCTGAGAATGATGGTTTCCAGCTGCATCCATGTCCCTACAAAGGATGTGAACTCATCCTTTTTTATGGCCACATAGTATTCCGTGGTGTGTATGTGCCACATTTTCTCAATCCAGTCTGTCACTGATGGACATTTGGGTTGGTTCCAAGTCTTTACTATTGTGAATAGTGCCGCAGTAAACATACATGTGCATGTGTCTTTATAGCAGCATGATTTATAATCCTTTGAGTATATACCCAGTAATGGGATGGCTGGGTCAAATGGTATTTCTAGTTCTAGATCCTTGAGGAATCACCACACTGTCTTCCACAATGGTTGAACTAGTTTACAGTCCCACCAACAGTGTAAAAGTGTTCCTATTTCTCCACATCCTCTCCAGCACCTGTTATTTCCTGACTTTTTAATGAGCACAATTCTAACTGGTGTGAGAGATGGTATCTCATTGTGGTTTTGATTTGCATTTCCCTGATGACCAGTGATGATGAGCATTTTTTCATGTGTCTGTTGGCTGCATAAATGTCGTCTTTTGAGAAGTGTCTGTTCATATCCTTTGCCCACTTTTTGATGGAGTTGTTTGTTTTTTTCTTGTAAGTTTGTTTGGGTTCTTCATAGATTCTGGATATTAGCCCTTTGTCAGATGAGTAGATTGCAAAAATTTTCTCCCATTCTGTAGGTTGCCTGTTCACATGATAAGTTGTAAAGACCACCAACGCTATGAAGAAACTGTTTCAATTAACGAGCAAAATAACCAGCTAGCATCATGATGACAGGATCAAATTCACACATAAAAATATTAACCTTAAATGTAAATGGGCTAAATGCTCCAATTAAAAGATGCAGACTGGCAAATTGGATAAAGAGTCAAGACCCATCAATGTGCTGTATTCAGAGACCCATCTCATGTGCAGAGACACACATAGGCTCAAAATAAAGGGATGGAGGAAGATCTACCAAGCAAATAGGAAAACAAAAAAGGCAGGGGTTGCAATCCTAGTCTCTGATAAAACAGACTTTAAACCAACAAAGATCAAGAGACAAAGAAGGCCATTACATAATGGTAAAGGGATCAATTCAACAAGAAGAGCTAACTATCCTAAATATATATGCACCCAATGCAGGAGCACCCAGATTCATAAAGCAAGTCCTTAGAGACCTACAAAGAGACTTAGACTCCCACACAATAATAATGGGAGACTTTAACACCCCACTGTCAACATTAGACAGATCAACGAGACAGAAATTTAACAAGGATATCCAGGACTTGAACTCAGCTCTGCATCAAGCAGACCTAATAGGCATCTACAGAACTCTCCATCCCAAATCAACAGAATATAAATTCTCCTCAGCACCACATCGCACTTATTCCAAAATTGACCACGTAATTGGAAGTAAAGCACTCCTCAGCAAATGTAAAAGAACAAAAATTGTAACAAACTGTCTCTCAGACAACAGTGCAATCAAACTAGAACTCAGGATTAAGAAACGCCCTCAAAACCACTCAACTACATGGAAACTGAACAAGCTGCTCCTGAATAACTACTGGGTACATAACAAAATGAAGGCAGAAATAAAGATGTTCTTTGAAACCAACGAGAACAAAGACACAACATACCAGAATCTCTGGGACACATTGAAAGCGGTGTGTAGAGGGAAATTTATAGCACTAAATGCCCACAAGAGAAAGCAGGAAAGATCTGAAATCGACATCCTAACATCACAATTAAAAGAACTAGAAAAGCAAGAGCAAACACATTCAAAAGCTAGCAGAAGGCAAGAAATAACTAAGATCAGAGCAGAACTGAAGGAGACAGAGACACAAAAAACCCTTCAAAAAATCAATGAATCCAGGAACTGGTTTTTTGAAAAGATCAACAAAATTGATAGACCACTAGCAAGACTAATAAAGAAGAAAAGAGAGAAGAATCAAATAGACACAATGAAAAATGATGAAGGGGATATCACCACCAATCCCACAGAAATACAAACTACCATCAGAGAATACTATAAACACCTCCAGGCAAATAAACTAGAAAATCTAGAAGAAATGGATACATTCCTGGACATATACACCCTCCCAAGACTAAACCAGGAAGAACTAAAACAATATTTTTCACCTTGTTCACTGTTGGTATATAAAATGCTACTGATTTCTGTATGTTGATTTTGTGTCCTCCAACTTCGTTGAATGTTTATCAGTTCTAATCGTTTTCTTGTGGAGACTTTAGGTTTTTCCAAATAGAAGATCATATCATCTGCAAACCAGGATAAACTGATTTCTTTCTTCTCAATTTGGATGCCTTTTAATATCTTCCTATTGTGTGATTGCTCTGGCTAGGCATGTTGTGCTTCCATTATCATTTGTTTCAAGAAATTTTTAAATTTTCTTCTTAATTTCTTCATTGATACCTGGTCATTCAGGAGCATATTGTTTAATTTCTATGTATTTTTAGAGTTTCCAAAATTCCTCTTGTTATTAATTTCCAATTTTATTCCATTGTGGTCAGAGAAGATGCTTGATATTATTTCCATTTTTTTGAATGTTTTAAGACTTCTTGTGATGTAACATATGGTCTACTCCTGAGAATGATCCATGTGCTGAGGAAAAGAATGTGTATTCTACAGCTCTTGGATGACAACTCCTGTAAATATCTATTAGATCCATTTGTTCTATAGTGCAGATTAAGGAACATGTTTCTTTGTTGATTTTTTTGTCTGGAAGCTGTGTCCAATGCTGAAAGTGGGGTATTGAAGTCTCCAGCTATTATTGTATTCTGGCCTATTTCTCTTTAGCTCTAATATTATTTTTTTTATATATCAGGGTGCTCCATTGTTGGGTGCATGTATTTTTAAAATTGTTTTATCCTCTTGCTGAATTGACCCCTTTATCATTATATAGTGACCTTCTTTGTCTCTTTTTCTAGTTTTTGTCTTGAAATCTATTTTGCCTGGTATGAGTATAGCAGCTCCTGCTCTTTTTTGGTTTCCACTGGTGTGGAATACATTTTCCATTCATTTAGTTTCAGTCTATGTACATAGTTATAGGTGAAGTGTGTTTCTTGTAGGCAACAGATCAGTCTTGATTTTTTCAGTCTGTCTTCTGATTGGAGAGTTTAGTCCATTTACACTCAATGTTACTATGATAAGTAAGGACTTACTCCTGCCATTTTGTTACTTGTTTTCTTGTTGTATTGTGGTCTTCTCTTCCTTTTCTCTTTGCTTCCTGTCTTCCTTTAGTGAAAGTGCTTTTTCTGGTGATATGATTTAATTTCTTGCTTTTTAAATTTTTGTGTGTTCATGGTGTGTTTTCTGACTTGGGGTTACTATAAGGCTTGCAAGTACTGTCTTATAACTCATTATTTTAACCTGATAAGAATTTAACACTATTTGCATAAACAAACAAGTGAAAAGAAAACTAATAAAAATTCTACGCCTTAATTTCATCCCCCCACTTAACTTTTTGTTGTTTCTATTTGTATCTAATTGTACTGACTCTGTCTTGACAAGTTGTTGTAGTTATTATTTTTGATTGGCTCATCATTTAGTCTTTCTACTTAGGATAAGAGTAGTTTACATACCACAGTTAGTGTTATAATATTCTTCATTTTTCTGTGTACTTACTAGTGAGTTTTGTATCTTCAGGTGATTATTTATTGCTAATCAATGTCCTTTTCTTTCTGATTGATTTACTCCCTTTAGCATTTCTTGTAGAACAGATCTGGTATTGATGAAATCCCTCAACCGTTGTCTGGGAAAGTCTATTTCTCTTTGATATTTGAAGGATATTTTTGCCAAATATACTGTTACAGGGTAAAAGCTTGTTGTTGTTGTTGTTGTTGTTTTTTCCTTCATCACTTTAAATATGTCATGCTACTCTCTCCTGGCCTGTAAGATTTCCTCTGAAAAGTCTGCTGCCAGATGTATCAGAGCTCCATTGTAATTTTTTTGTTTCTATTCTCTTGCTGCTTTTAGGATCCTTTCTTTATCCTTAACCTTTGGGAGTTTGATTATTAAATGCCTTGAAGTAGTCTTCTTTGGGTGAAATCTGCTTGGTGTTCTATAACCCTCTTGTACTGGATGTTTATATCTTTTCCTGGGTTTGGAAAGTTCTCTATCATTATCTCTTTGAATAAACTTTCTACCCCTGTCTCTTTCTCTACCTCTTGTTTAAGGCCAACAACTCTTAAATTTGCCCTTCTGAGGCAATTTTTAGATCATGTCAGTGCATTTCATTGTTTTTCATCCTTTTCTTCTTTTGTCTCCTCTTTTTGTTTTCAAATAGCCTGTCTTTAAGCTCACTAATTATTTCTTCTGCTTGATCCATTTTGCTATTAAAGAACTCTGATGCATTCTTCAGTATGCCCATTGCATTTTTCAGCTCCAGAATTTCTGCATGATTCTTTTTAATTATTTAAATCTCTTTGTTAAATTTATCTGATAGAATCCTGAATTCCTTCTCTGTGTTGAATTTCTTTGAGTTTCCTCAATATAGCAATCTTTTTTATTTAAAAAATTTTAATTATATAGAAATGGAGGTTTCACTATGTTTACCAGGCTGGCCTCAAACTCCTGGGCTCAAATGATGCTAACACTTCAGCCTCCCAAAGTGCTAAGATTATAGGCATGAGACCCCACACCTGGCCAGCACAACTATTTAATTCTCTGTCTGAAATATCACAATTTCTGTTTCTCCTCTCTGTTTTTCCAGGATTGGTCCCTAACACCTTATTTAGTTCATTTGGTGAGGTCATGTTTTCCTGGACGGTGTTTATGCTAGTAGATGTTCTATGGTATCTAGGCATTGAGGAGTTAGGTATTTACAGTAGCCTTCACTGTCTGGGCTTATTTGTAAACAATCCTTCTTGGGAAGACTTTCCAGGTATTTGAGAGGAGTTGGGTGTTGTGATCTAAGCTGTATGTACTTTAGGTGACACCTCAAGCCCAGTAACACTGTGGTTCTTGCAGACTTGTAGAAGTACCACCTTGATGGTCTTGGACAAGATATGGGAGAATCTTCTGGATTACCAGGCAGACTCTTGTCCTCTTCCCTTACTTTCTCCCAAACAAACAGAATTTCTCTCTGTTCTGAGCCACCTAAAGCTGCGGGTGGAGTGATACAAGGACCTCTGTGGCCACAACCACTATGACTGCACTGGGTGAGACCTGAAGGCAGCACAGCACTGGGTCTTGCCCAAGGCCTGCTGTAACCACACCTGGCTACTGCCTATGTTTGCTCAAGGTCCTGGAGATCTATAATCAGCAAGCGGCAAAGCCAGCCAGGCCTGTGTCCTTCCCTTTAGAGTGGTGAGGTCCCCCAAGCCCTGGATGGGTCCAGAGGTACTGTCCAGGCATCAGGGACTGGAGTCAAAAACTTTAGAAGTCTACCTGGTAATCTATTATATTGCAGCTGAGCTGGCACTCAAGCCACAAGATGTAGTCCTTCCCACTCTTCCCTTCCCTTTCCACAGACAGAAGGACCTCATCCCATAGTCACCCCCACCCCAAACCACGGAGAGAACTGCCAGACTATTGCCCATGTTCCCTTAAGGCCCAAAGTCTCTTAAATCAGCTTGTGGTGAATGCTGCCTGGCCTGTGACTCACCCTTCAGGGCAGTGGGCTCCCCTCTGGCCCAGGGCAGGTCCAAAAATGCCAGCAAAGGGTCAAGTCCTAGATCAGGGACCCTGAGGGCCTGCTTGGTGCTCTACCCCTCTGTTACCATGCTGTCTCAGAGCTAAGCCAGCATGTCTCAGAGACTCATCCAAGGCCCTTGATGTAGTACTCTGGTATCACTACTGGTTGTTCAGGGTCCAAGGGCTCTTCAGTTAGCAGGTGACTGATGCTGCCAGGACTGGGTCTTTTCTTCAAGACAGCAGGTTCCCTTCTGACCCAGGGTGTGTCTAGAAATGTTCTCCAGGAGCGAGAGTCTGGAATGGGGGCCTCACAGCTCTGTCTGGTGCCCTATCCTGCTGTAGCTGCGCTGGTGTCTAAGATGCAAGACTGTCTCTCCTACTCTTTCCTCTCTTCTCTTCAAGCAGAGGAAGGAGTGTCTTTTGGAGCCCCGAGCTGAGCAGTATGGGATTAGGGGAGGGGTGATCCCACACTCCTTTGGCTGCCCCAGCTGATGTCTCAGTATGCACTCCAAGTCCACTATCTCTGGGCCTAGTTTAGCATTAGGCCTCTCCTAAGAGTTGCAGACCTTATGGTCTAGACTGCCTTTCATGTTTACTTGGAGACTGCTGTAGCCTTCTGTGGTGAGGTTTGCAGTCACTCAGTTCAGACTGCTAGGATCAATGATTCCCCTCTTGCTAGGCCTGATTTGAATGCTCCCTCCATTGGCAGGCATCGGCTGAGTTTGGTCCGGTTTTCCTTTTTGCTCTAACAGAACAGCCCTGATTTGAGTGCCTCAATTTGTGTGTTCTCCCTCCCCCCAGCTCCCAGAGACACTCTGCACCACCCTGCCGTAGCCAGGGGTGGGGTAGGGGTGGTGTCAGCAATTCAGGACTGTTTTTTTTAATCTCTTCAGTGCCTCTTTCAGTGATATGAAGTTAAAACCAGATACTATGAGTGCTCACCTGATTTTTAGTTCTCATGAAGGTGTTTTTTCTGTGTAGATAGTTATTAACTCAGTGCACTTGCGGGGATGGGTTGGGAGGGGCAATGATGGAAACTCTTACTCCGTCATCTTGCTTTTCCTCCTTTCTCCCTCTCTAAACAGACCAGAATGTGGCTCTGAACACTATCTCATTTTTTATTATATTAAATTAAAATGTGAAAGTTATGATTTATTACTTGTTAGGCCTCAATATGTTCTTTTTCCCATTCTCATTAGTTAATAAATATGCCAACCCTTAACTAAACTGATAGAAAATGTATCGAACTGCGTAATAGTTAAACTTAGTTGCTTTGATTTGCTTTGTTTGTTAGCTTTCTTTTATCCCTTTACATTTTTAATAAGGCATTTTGAGTAATGCAAAGGAATAAATGGAAGCTAAAAAAGGGCATTGAAATAATGAGCATTGAAATAATAATCCTCATATGAATTCAAGCAATGCATTCAAAGTTCAGTCCATGGCTTATGTATTGTCATGCCCTGGTCATCCGTCTAGTGAACCACACCTATGCACACTCTTAACAGTAACTGAGGTAGGCATTTAGTTCTTGAGCAAGAAAGAACACTTTAGCAAGTTAGGAAAGAAAGAAGCATTCTATTTCTACAAATGTATGCAACATTTGTTAACACAACAGCTATAACTACCATTTTAAAACATCTACTATGTGTCAGCACTATGCTAAGTGTAATATGGGTTATTTAAAATTCCTGCAACAGGCTGAGCACAGTGGCTCATGCTTGTAATCCCAGCACTTTGGGAGGCTGAGGCGGGTTGATCATCTGAGGTCAGGAGTTCAAGACCAGCTTGGCCAACATGGCAAAACCCTATCTCTACTAAAAATACAAAAATTAGCTGGGCGTGGTGGTGCACGCTTCTACTCCCAGCTAGTCGGGAGGCTAAGGCAGAAGCATCATTTGAACCTAGGAGGGTAGAGGTTGCAGTGAGCCAAAATTGTACCACTGCACTCCAGCCTGGGTGACAGAGTGAGAGTCTGTCTCGAAATAATAATAATAATAGTGATGATGATGATAATAATAAATAAAATAAAATTCCTGCAATAGCTTTGTAAAAATAGGTATTATTTTTCTAATTCCATAAATAAGAAAATTAAGCCTCTAAGAAGTTAATTAACTTGCTTAAAAGTTCACACAGCTAGAAAATGGCTAACAGAGCACATTCTCAGAATCCTCTTCTGATATCAATGAGTAAACTTGGCTATTGATGAGTAGATCTTATTAATGACTGTTATTTGATGTTAAGTCCATTTCAGCTTCCAAAGCACTATCACATATACTGTTTCTTCTCATTCGGTCTTCATAACAATTCTGTGAGTAGGTCACTGCAATCCCATTCCACAGATGAAGAAACTGAGGCCCCAAGTATTGCAACTATGAAAGCAAGTCAATTCTGGAGACAGGCGTGAAAGCACTGTAACTAAAGACCAGTGTTCTATTTCTAAGGGGAAAATTAACTGCACTTCTTTCCAGAGAAGACTGACTCACCAGAAATGAGCCAAATCAAAATAAGCATAATAATTTCTTCAACCTGTGGGCCCAGTGAGAAGGGAGGAGAAGGTCCCCAGCACAGAGGAGAGCCAGGATTACTTCTTTTACCAACCTGAGTCAGTGCACACTAAGGGCTGGTGTATGTGCACACGTGTGTGTACGTGCACACTGGTAGCCTGCAGGTGCCTGAGGATTGCTGAGGTCTTTTGCATCCCCCTGGGATAAGTAAAGGAAACTCTACCAGTGTGTAATAGCCAGGACCACAGTGTGTGCCTTGTTGCCTCAGACTGTGCTGGAGAGAGTCCCAGAGGGATCCTCCTCTTATGGGGCTGGCTTGACTCTTGCCAAGAACTGCCAGGCATTTAAGATACAGTCTTCACCTACACACATTCCCAGCAAACCCTTCAGATTGTAGCCCCCACAGCCTTCACACTTTCTCAACTCAAGCGTGGCATTGTGCCTACCATCAAACTCTGCATTGTAACAAAATTGAAGCCTCTTTTTGGATTATAGGGCCTGCAGGCTACAGCTACTTTAGAGAACTGACTGGTGTCCAAATTGAGAAATATTTGTTAAAAGGGGGCTTTTGCCAGGATATTTTCTCTGGGGACCATTATCATAAATCTGAAGAAAGAAGCCACATCTGAAAAGCCCATAGCATTAAGGAGCCCATTGTACTCTTTCCTTTTGGGAATTACTGACTCTAGATAATCTCTTCGAATCTTTGGGTCATATTTGTTTCATTATTTAATATCACAACTCAATCACACAATAGAAAATATTCACAAATCTGCATTTATGTCAAGGGCTAAAATGGGTCCACAATAATGTAGCTTTGGGGTTGTGCTTAAAATAAAATAATAATCAAAGTTTACTATTTCTTTCCTAGCATCTGTCCCTACCCAATTACTCTACTCAATTATTTTTAGGAATTGGCTCCTGGCATTGGTTCTTGAAGCCAGAGGTATTGTCTGTGCTGTCTCTTGGAATCATTTTTCCACTTGACACACTCAGAGTTAGAGGAGTAGGCTGGATGGGTCTGTTGGAGTGTTATTGTTCATACAGCCTGTGTCAGCAAGGGCTGCAATCAGCTTGTTTGTCACATGTCTCCAAGCCTCACTCAGGCAGGCATGGGGATAATAGCCACTAATCCAGCTACACAGAGAAAACTGGAGCCCTATGGGTGCTGAGCACCTTTTCTGTATCCTGTCCCCTGAACTAGAACTCTGGGTTTATATCACAAGTCATCTTTTACCTAAATACACTATTTTTCAAAAAAAAGAAGAAAGCGACCCTTGAAGGGTTAACATCAATGAATAGTTGGAAACTTGTTAAAAATTTTTTTCCCCTAACACATTTTAAAGTTTAGGAAAACCTAGAAATGCAATGCCTAAAAAAAGCCAGCTTCTGTCTATATTTCTAAATGATTTTTGCATCTTTAAAAAGATGTGTGTGCAATCTTCAGGGAGGAAGGGAAGGAATATATATGCCATTGCTGACTTCCTACTTCTAAAGATAGTACTTTAATATCTATAAATCAGACTCACTACTTTGGTATTATATATCAAAAGACATAGAGTTTCAAAATAATGCAATTCTGAGACCCTCCTCACCCTCCGCTTCTCACCTATCTTTATCTTTCCTAAAGTACAGGTACCTTCAGAATCCTGAAAGGGATTCAAACAATTCAACTTTTTTTTTTCCTGAGGCTAGATTAAAATTTACCTTTGCTTTATCTATATGTAGCAAGTAGAATTTGCTAAACAAAGAAGTAGTATAAACTCATATTTAGGATTGTTGCTCCATTTACTTAAGAAAGGGGTTTCATCACCTTTAAAGATATTGTAACATCATTTGAAGGCAAATAATGAGTGAACAAATTACAAAGTGTTTGTTCAGACAGGAAATATATTTTTAGGGCTTACCTGAAAGCACCGAAACTTCTTTTAAAATGGTACAGTTTCTCAGTAATTCACAGTAGGCTTCCCTCCATTTATTTCAAATGGATGAAATTTTATTGACCATGAAAACAGCCAACAGACACATGAAAAAATGCTCATCATCACTGGCCATCAGAGAAATGCAAATCAAAACCACAATGAGATACCATCTCACACCAGTTAGAATGGCAATCATTAAAAAGTCAGGAAACAACAGGTGCTGGAGAGGATGTGGAGAAATAGGAACACTTTTACACTGTTGGTGGGATTGTAAACTAGTTCAACCATTATGGAAAACAGTATGGCGATTCCTCAAGGATCTAGAACTAGATGTACCATATGACCCAGCCATCCCATTACTGGGTATATACCCAAAGGATTATAAATTATGCTGCTATAAAGACACATGCACACGTATGTTTATTGCAGCACTATTCACAATAGCAAAGACTTGGAATCAACCCAAATGTCCATCAGTGACAGATTGGATTAAGAAAATGTGGCACATATACACCATGGAATACTATGCAGCCATAAAAAAGGATGAGTTTGAGTCCTTTGTAGGGACTTGGATGCAGCTGGAATCCATCATTCTTAGCAAACTATCACAAGAACAGAAAACCAAACACCGCATGTTCTCACTCATAGGTGGGAACTGAACAATGAGATCACTTGGACTCAGGAGGGGGAACATCACACACCGGGGCCTATCATGGGGAGGGGGGGGAGGGGGGAGGGATTGCATTGGGAGTTATACCTGATGTAAATGACGAGTTGATGGGTGCAGCACAGCAACATGGCACAGGTATACATATGTAACAAACCTGCACGTTATGCACATGTACCCAACAAATTAAAGTATAATAATAATAAATAAATTAAAAAACAAAACAAAACAAAAAAAAAAAAAAAAAAAAAAAAAAAAAAAAGAAAATGGTATAATACTCAGAGGAGAATTCCCAATGAGGGTTGAGTCTTGGCTAACTAGTTGGGTTAGCCAGGCAGCATAGTGGAGGTGGATTTGGCATTGTGTTCTCATTCATTTACTATAAAAATGTGTTTGTGTATATGTGTTTTGGCATCTATCAGCACTATGCCACACACTAAAGATAACAGAGGATAAAATTTGCACATTGCCTTGGCTTGGCCTCACAGAACTTACAGTCAAATGGGGAATAGAGGACTTATCATCCAGTAGGTGCTTTGACAAGGGAAGAGCAGGATTCTTTGGAAGCGTATGGATGGAGCCCCTCAAACAGATCTGGAGAAGTGACATCTAAGCTGAGACCTGGAGGAGCAGGAGGAGTTGGAGAAGGGAGATATACAGAGGAACTTTTTAGATTACAATGTAGGTGAAACCACAGAGGCAAAGGAGAGCATGGCCAGGGGATGTGAGACAGAGGAAAAGAAAGTTCCATAACTTGGAGCTTAGAGGGCAAAGGTGCTGGCTCTGGCAAGACAGGAAGCTCTACAGGTATAAAAATGCTGTAAAGCCTGACTTCTTAGAGGTATCCAACACAGTTCAACTCACCTTCGCTCTTGAAGTAACTTCTTTCCCTTTTAGGCTTCCATAACACCACAGTCTCTTTGTTTTCCTCCTACTTCATAGATTACTTCTCGGTCTCCTTTGATGTCTCATTTTACCTTGCTCAATCTCTAAATATTAGAGTTCCTCAAGACTTAGTCCTCTGCACTCTTCTCTGCTCTATTTACCTCCTACATACATTTACCGAGTGATTTCATCCAGTCACGTGACTTTAAATAGAATCTATGCCAATGACCTCCAAATCTCTATACCCTGCCTCTTCCTCCAAATCCAGATTTATGTCTATTTGCTTCCTTGACCACTCTCTTTAGCTGTTCAATAGGCAACTCAGACACAATACTCAATTAGTTAGAATGAGCTTGGCTGTAAGCAACAGAAATCTTCAACTCAAATGGCTTAAATAGTAAGGTCATTCTTACAGTGTTGTTCCTGGCCTAGGTAGTTCACAGGGATGGCATTGTAGGTGAGAAAAAATTTTTCTTCAAAACTCTTAAGTTTTGTTACTGGGGTGTGCAAATTAAACTGAAAAAAGGAAAATTAACAGGAGAAGAAGTTTATTTATGCATGTAATGCTCATACATGCAGGAATGCTCAGTGATGAGTTAGTCAAAGGGATGATTAGAATTTGGGGCTTATAAACCTAACTTAGTAGGAGAAAGGAAAGTGGGAGAAAAGGCTTCTATGGGAAGGACAAATAGGTATTTTAAAAGAAAGAAAAATGGGTTTTTGGGAGGACAAATCAGAGAGAAAGGTTTTGCTAATATTGTATCTACAGTCTGAGCCATCTTTCCATCTCCTTCAGGGTGATAAAACCTCCCTGTGGAAAGGATTTATGATAAGTTTACTCAAGGTCTCTCTCCTGGCATCAGATCCACCCCAATGAGGGAATTTATGGCAGCCTCATTTCCCAGATACAAATTTCTTCTTTTAGTCAGATAAGGGAAGTTCCGAGAAGGCTTCTTTCTGCATCTGTTGAATTTCAAGTGCATTTGAAATAAGGATGAAAATCCTTATGCCAAAGTCACATATTTTGAAGATGGCATATCCTGATCCCTTTCAGTGCTGCGTTCTTTTAGTTGAACAAAATTGTACAAAGGCATTTCAGTGTCATGAACTGGGTTTTGGGCTAATTCTGAAATTGTGAATCACTGAAGGGCCTAGATTAGTATGATTCTTCTTACCTCTGACCTAGCCCCCTTTTATAATTCTAATCACCATAGGAGTCAAATTAAAGTCGAGATATTTTTGACCTATTGTAGTACCTTTTATAGTATAGATAGTATATATTTTGATGTATTATAATGCCTACCATCTGCTAATTCTTGTGGTGAACTTCAGATCTGGGACATTGATTAATAGCATAAATAGTCCCCTTTAATGGCCTCCTGTATCCTTGCCTTTCCCCTGAAACTTTTTTGTTCCTGCCAAGTTTGACCTTGAACTCATCTATGAGACTTGCTTAGGCCAATGGAGTGTCAGCAAATGTGACACAACCAGAAGCTTTAAAAGTGATTGTTCATTAAGAACAAACCTAGACTAGCTTGCTAGAGGAGAGGGGACCACATGGGGCAGAGATGAGCTGTCCCAAATGGGGCCATTCTAGATGAGGTGGCCTCCAGACAGTTGCCCAGCTAACCACAAATGCATGAGCATGCCCAGCCAAGACCAGTTCAGTCTAGTCCAAGTCAGCAGAACTGCCTAGCTGATCTGTAGACTCGTCATAAATAATAAATAGTAGTTGACTTAAGTCACTAGCATTGGGGTGGATTGTTATGTAATAAAAGCTAACATACCTGTGGAAAATTCCTAACTTTTTTGAATGGAAAGGATGCGAGAACACCTTCACGGAGGAGCTTGTAGGAGTAGGGTTACTTCAAACTATCTTTCAGGTGTGGAATTTTTTATTTCTTGGATTTCTCAAGATAGAAAATTTCTCAACTGAGCATGCTTCTCACAAAACACGCTGTCATACCTTGGCTGAGTAAGATGGTAACTCTGAGTTGGTTCTGCTAATAGGCCATCCTCCCTTGACATGCAAAATTGTATAATGGTAAGCTTCTCCTCTCTATGTGCAGAAGGTTGTGTTGCAACAGTGCTGGAAGAAGGCTGGTTACTGGACAGAGGCCCGTGGAAGCTGTTAAGAGGTAGCACAAGGCTGTCTCATGAGCGCAGGAGATGCGATCCCAAAGTAGGAACCATCACAGCCGTTTGTGGAATGGTCCCTGTGGAGATGAATTTCCAGCAAATTATTTGGCACTAGCTCTTTAAATCCTCTGAGGTCATGACAAACCTCTGGCCAGAGTTTCACACAATGACTGGTCACTTCTCTCAGGTCACAGTGATGCCCTTCATTTGCCAAAGGACTGCTACCAACTTCTAATTACCTGCTAATCTTTATCCTTCATTTCCTCCACTCAACGGATGCTATCAAACTTGCAGTTTAACATTCAGCTTGCCGTCCTTTGTTGTGCCCTTGCAGAAGGTCTGGCACCATCACTTAGACACTTCTTGACACACTTTTATGTCAGAAAGAAGCTGCAAGGAAAAAAAAACATGCATGACCACATGTGCTCAGTTCAGCTCTCATTGGTCAGTAGTGGCTGCTACACAGCATGGCTATGCTTGCTGACAGAAGCATCTGCTGGGCTGGCTCTCAGAGAATGAGAAGGTATGATTGTTCCAAGTATGTATTGATAATAGAATACAATGTATCATTTAATAAGGTAAATACACTTGGTCTTGAACCTGCAGATATGGAGGGCCTTGAACTTCTGCAGATTTTGGTATCAGCACAGTGTCCTGGAACCAGTTCCCTGTGGATACCAAGGGAAGAATGTACTTCAAATTACAGTAAAGCTATAAAAATTGTAGCTTAGTGATTAAGCACATAGACTTTAGAATCAGACAGGCCTGGGTGCAAATTAAGATTGATGATTTATTAGTGCTCTCGTTGTGAGCTTATTACTTAACCTCTCTATGCCACTGTGCAATGAAGACAGTAATTTCCACTTCCTAGGGATCTTGCAAGGATTAAATGAGACATAGCATGTAAAATGCCTAACACAGTCCTTAATACCTAGTAGGCACTCAGTAATTATAGGTGATGATAATAATGATGATTACCTAAGATAATTTTCTCCCAAATATATTCTACCCAACAATAGTGTATTTGGAAATATTAATAGGTGTACTGTGAAATAAAGGTTTCAGAGGTCACAGAGAACATCAATATGTAGTGAAGAAACTATTTTATTTAACACAGCTCTTCTCACATTGATTTGAAGACAGAACCTTTTTTTTTTTTTTCTTGGAATGCCTCTTGACATCTGTGAGACAGCACTGTCCTCCCAGACCCCTGTTTGGACAGTGCTGGCTCATGAAAATAATTTTCAGTTGTTTGACTGTTGAAAAATCCCTCACCAGAAAGCAAAATGAGAATTGAATATAAAGAAGCAGTACGTGTAAAAGCCTGGCCTTCGTGGGTATGGGAGCAATGTTGCAGTTGGCTTGCAGCCTCTCTGGAGTCTGGGAACACAGGAGATCGTCATCTCAGCCATCTGCTGTGAAGGGGCAGCGTGTGGTGCAGTGGGGCAGGCTTTTAACTTCTGAGTCAGAATTGGCTGTTCCATCTGCCAGCCTCACTTTGAAACAGAAGCCACTGAGGGCTTTTTCTCAGTGGCAGCTCAGTCCCCTGAAGACAAGCTCTGAACTCTGGACTGTCCTCACTAAGACCACCCAAGGCCAAAACTGAACTTTTCCTTCAGCCAGAAGTGGCCACACATGTTTTTTTATTTTTGTTTGTTTGAGTTTGTTTTGTAGGCAACCACATGAAGCACAGACCCAGGAGGCCTAAGCTGGCCTTGATGTAGGAGAAGCTGGGGACAGGGATGTTTTTGAAGAAGAAAGTGACCACTTGTCAAAGAATTCGGGATTGATTCCTAACGCAGAGTGGCTCATCAGGAGACCCAGGTTCTATTGGCCACCCCTCTTGAATAACAGCTGGTTATTCAGGCTAGGGAAAGTGTTTTTGTTTTTTAAGGGAAAGTTTATAGAAAGTGAGAGAAGGTAGATATGAGATCCAAAAGACAAAGTAAAAAGTAATGTGTGTTCTTTAAGGTAAGTGTAGGTACTTTTTAAGCATAATATTGAATTAACATTTGGTGCAATAATGAATTTATATAATGTCAATATTGAATTGATGAAGGGAAATCTGCAAGCGAAGGAGACACCAAACTGCTTTTGTGATCGGAGAGTCTGTATATCTTGCTACTGAGAAAATGTTTAATCCCATGCTTCATAAATAGCTACATGGCACAGAGAAAGATGGAATACTTACCAATTCACTTATGAAGTGAGCAAAACTAAAACCATCGTATAACATTTTGACAAAAACCATCAAACAAACTCTCTGCCAGAACTATTAAAAACACAAAACTCTTCGGATGCAACTGACACTGACTTAGGAAGACAAATTTAAAATGAGCAGAAATACTTTGAAATTAAATTCTTAATACCTTACATTAAATTAAATAATTAAATTGAAATCTTAAAAACTATAATCAGAGCAAGTAAGGTTTACCATAGAGATGTAAGGAATGGTTTATTAATGGGAAATCTATAAAGAAAATATGTCATTTCAAAATGACAAAAGAAAAAAATTACATAATCATCTTAGCAGATGATACACATTTCTGATTAAAAAATATTGTAAAGTAGGAAAAGAGAGTACTTCCTTAACAGTACTTATACAAATAGTCACTGGAGACATACTGTAGTAGAGTGTTCACATTAGAACTGGAAATATGTTAAGAATATGTGACCTTCACTATTTAGTATTATTTAATAGTATTATCTTCACTTTTAAATATTTTCCTGGAAGTTGTAGCCATTGAAATAAGATAGGAAACAAACAAAAGATGGCGTGATAATTAATTTTAGGTGTCAGCTTGGCTGGGCTATGGTGCTGAGATGTTCGGTCAAACACCAGCGTAGATGTTGCTGTGAAAATATTTTTCAGATGTGAATTTAAATTAGTAGACTTTGAGGAAAACAGATTATCCTTCATAATGTGGGTGGGCTTCAGCCAATCAGGCCTTAGGAGAAAAGACCTAGTTCCCTTGAGCAAGAAGAAATTCTGCCTCCAGACTGCCTTTGGACTTGAGACTGTAACATCAGCTCCTCCCTGGGTCTCTAGCCTGCTGGCCTGTCCTGCATATGTTGAATTTTCCAGCTCCAGAATTATGTGAGCCAATTTCTTAAAATACAGTCTCTGTATACACACACATACACACACACACACACACATACACACACACCCTCTTAGTTCTGTTTTTCTCTGGAGAACTCTAATACAAATAGCAACAATAGCTAACACCTACTGAATGCTTTCTATGTGCCAGGCAATGTTTTGAGGGATATACATGTATGTATTAACTCATTTAATCCTCACAATAATCCTAAAAGGTAGTGCTGCTTTTGTCCTTATTAAAAACTAATTAGAATGAAATATTCTGAGGATTCGTAAGAGAATCTGGGCTAATTGAAGGAGAAGAACCCAAAGCCTCAAGTTCCTACCCCATGCCCTTTTACTTTTAGGCAACAACTCCAACTGTCTCATTCTGGGTAAGGTTTATCAGTACTCTGGGACCTTGCATTGATGATGAAATTAATCCTGTTATCCGGGTGGTAGTCAGTTGAATTGGACACAGGCTGGGAAGCAATCATATTCAGGAACTTCTGTAGAGATTGGACTTGTACTCTGATGATCCTATATTAGTTTCCTATTGCGTTTGTAACAAATTATGGTACCACAGACTTAGAGGCTTACCATTCTGGAGGTCAGATGTCCTAAAACTGAGGTGTCAGCAGGGCTGAGTTTTAGAGAAGAGTCTGTTTCCTTCCAGCTTCCAGAGGCCACCTATATTCCTTGGCCCATAGCCCTTTCTCCACCTTGAAAGTGAGTAGTAGGCCATCTTAAAATTTATCTGACCTCTGCTTTCATTTTCCATGACCTCTCTTTCTGATTCTGACCCTCTTCCCTCCCTATTATGAGAGCCATTATGATTACTTTGAACCCACCTGGATAATCCACAATAATCTGTCTTCTCAAGATCTATAACTCAATCACGTCTGCAAAGTTCCTTTTGCCAGGGAAGGTAATGTATTCACAGGTTTCAGGGATTAGCCTGTGACATCTTTGGAGGGGTCATTATTCTGTCTATCATACATACCAAGCATAGGTGAAAGACACTAGCGTCTCTTTCCTATGGAGAAGTGTGCATGTAACGGATCCAAACCAAAAAACGCTGCCTTCTCAAACTCATATTATTATCCCGAAAGGTATGTCAACCTTCAGTGTTTTCCTGTTCCTGGTTTTCTGGGGGCAAACCTGCAGCACAACCCGGTTTTAGAAAACTGTATCACTGGAAAGGAGAATTTTCTTACGACCCTGCCTTATACCTTTTCCATATATGCATAATGTAACAAAACTAGGAAGAAACATAAATCCATATCATTCTCATCTGGTTGCAGGGAAGTCGATGTCTAATACAGAAACAGAAGACAAATTCACAGTGGACAAGATCAATAGCTATGACCTACTTAAAAGTTCAAAACTCTGTAGAATTTTAAAAAAGAGAAAATTAAAAGACAAACAACAAAGTAGAAAGCTACTTACAAAATGTATAGCAAATGGTTAATATATTTAATCCATAAAGAGCAGTTATAAATTAATAAGAGGAAAACGCTCCCAAGGCAGCATGGGCAAAAGGAACAGATAGGTCACAAAGGAAAATAAACAGATACGTCACAAAGGAAAATAAACAGATACATCACAAAGGAAAATAAACAGATACATCACAAAGGAAAATAAACAGATACGTCACAAAGGAAAATATCAAATGGCTTATATACACATGAAAATACTTAACCTCATAAGCAGAAAGGGAATGTAAACAAAAATAACCTGACAAATGTAAAAACACATAATGCCCAATGCTGGTGAAGATGTGGTGAAGCTTTCCAGACTCCTTCCTGATTGCTGGTAAGAGCAGGAATGGGTACAACATGTCTGGGGTCCCATTTGACAATATGTATTAAAAGCTTACACACCCTATGACCCAGAAATTTCACTTACAGTCATTTATTTGAAGGAAATCATCAGAGGACTATGCAAAAATTGGGCTGCAAGGATTTTCCACAGTCTATATATTTAAAACATACATGTATATGTCAGAACAAAAGAAAGGAAATCATTTGAATGTCTGAAGAAAAGATTGGTTAACTTTATTATAATCAGCTGTAAAATAGAATATTATAAAGTGCTTCAAAATCAGAATTTTATCTGTTCAATCTTATGTATTACCTGATTGTGTATTTACTATTTTCTTTCACTAGAAAACAAGGGCAGGTACTCTTTCTTTAACTTCTGTGCTCTGGGGGACTTGAATGTATGGGATGATACAAACCATATTTTTCAAATAACAACATGTGGAACGTCTACAGTTTGAAAAGAAACAGTATCAAGGTAGAAAAATTGTGGCGAGTAAAATGCAAAAGAAAAAGGGATTAGAAGAAAACACGTCAAAATATTTATACTGATTATCTCTGGATGTTGAGATTGAAGATGATATTTTTTCACAGTATGTTTTACAGTTCCCAAATTCACCATAATGACCATTAATTTCACAGTTTGAAAATATGTAATAGATAAATACAATTTTAAAAGAAGAGAAATAGTGCCTTCTGTCAAAATCACAACTTGTTCTCCTGACCTTTTAGTGGGGACTACTCAAAGTGAGATGTGTGGACCAATGGAACCTTGGAACTTGTGTGAAATACAGAATCACAACCCACTACTAAGTCAGAATTTGAATTTTATCAAGATACCCAGGTAATTCATTTATACGTTAACATTTGAGAATGTTTTAGGATATTTGCAACTGATCATATCATAACTGTATTGAGTTATGCTATCTGTATTGCTAATTGCTATCAAGATGTAGTATTCAGCATTCTGTACAAATGAGTTAATACAATTTTAAATATCTTTGCGGCATTGAAATAACTTCCACACAATTTCAGTAAATTGCCTCCTTATTTGAATGCAAATAATTCAGAAACACTAGGGTGAAATCTGCCCTGATATTTGCCTCTGCCCTATCCCTTGCTGCTGGCTGTTTTAACCTCCGATTCAGTGGCTGTGAAGACATCCTACCCTCTTTCCCTCACCCCATTGCCTCCATTAACTCATCCTTGCGTTAACTACTACTGTTGCTTTTGTTCACCTGCTCGCCCACATGGATCTGTGTGCTCGTTCCATATAGTCAAATACACTGTCACTGCTGAGATTACTCAGAGATTTTAAAAACCTATTGATCACTTAGTATTAGGCAGACAACAGTTGCTTTTCAGAGCAAAAAAATTTTCCGAAATTTATTTATTTCAATTGTTGAACATTTGACAGATAATTATTTCATAGGACAGTCCGTGACCTTGAAGGCCTCTTAATAAAATGGCAAGGGTGAGGGGGATGGGAGGCAGGCAACGTGTAGAAATATCACACAGTGAGCAGATGGGATATGTGCCTTTGACAAAACACAAGAAGGGAGCAATCATAGTGCCCAGGGAAAGCCAGGAAGGATTTGGGGAGAAGTGAAATCCTTCTGTCACCTTCTAACTCCTACTCAGATGAAGTTACTGCCATAGCAGATACATCCGTAGGCTGTACACATATCACTGTTAATTGTCATCTTCCCTGGCAGACTGATAGTTCAATGATGGCACAGAGCACGTCTCTCAGGCTCACAAAGGGAGTGCTTAATCTATTTTCGTTAAATGAAGGGATCTGATCTGAATCTTAGAGAGTTGGACTTGGCCTTGAGTGGATGTTCCTTGGGGCAGAGGACGTAGCCTGCACCACGGCAAGAAGAATAGAACACCACAGCGTGCTTTGACTGGCGTCAGCATACCATCTCCAAACTGCCTGTCAGCGGATCAGGGAGACATTTCCATTTTGAAAAAGGCTTGTCTACCAAACTGGGGGTTACAAAGAATAAAACCTTTTGGCCAGCTACCGGTGACAGATTTAAAGTTAAACCACCAGTCACAGGCACATCTCAGAATACGGTTCCTTCTTTCAAAGGAAGGGCTGTGATTATGCTAAGCCTGTCCAGGAATCCCCAGCCTGTGCTTTATTTATGGCTGCCCCCTTCAAAGCAGAGTGCAAACGTGCTTGGAATGAGCAGACAGGCAGGCATAGCTTTGCAGCCTGGGTACCTAGAGCTTCTAGAAAAGGAAGCAGAGTTGGAGGGCTGCCAAGACAGTAAGCTGTCTGCAGCATGACCAGGAAGAGGAGAAGCTAGGCTTTTTTGTCTCCAGTGCCTCCTCATCATTTTCTCAATATCCTGTGGCATTTGAACAGGCCGCTGGTGGTTTTCGGCAGGGTGATGTGCATGGTGACATTTGTATTAGTAGCTTCCTGATGACTGCCTTTTGTTTACCAAACCATAACAAAAGGGGGAGTTACTCCAGAAAATTGAAAGTCTATGTGTACCAAGGGCAAAAACCCCATCAAATTTGGGACGTGTGTCCTTTGGCTGCTGGAAAGGGGCCTGTAACATAGCCCTTGGTCACCCACTTGTCCTATGCTTGGGGCACTGTGCAGGTTTGGCTGGCAGAGGGGCTCTCCCTGTCAGTAAATACTGTGCTATAGGACACAGAAGCTGGAGGTGAGCCGGCCAAAGGGATGCCTGGAGGATCCTGAAATGCTGGTTTTAGAAACCTGCTTCCTAGTGAAGGTAGCCACTCCCTGGGGCTGTGTCACTCTGCCCTGCAGCTCTTGAGGCGTTGCCAGGCATGCACTCCATGTCACCCAAGAGAAATCACACCTTCAGGTTCAGTAGAGGCCACTGCCCCAGCAGAAGGATGTGGAAAGAACATTTGAGATGTGACATTCTGCACTGAACTCGATATGACCTTGCATAGCTGTTTGCTTCAGTCCCAAACCAGCTTCCTTTAACCTCTAGTGAAAATGTTTCCCACATGTGTCAAAGAAAACTTATCAGCAAAGTCTGATGGGACTAGGATGTATAGGAACCAAGGTAGGGAGGAGGAACTTTCTCACTGATTCTTCACCCAGAGCAGAAACTACCTTTTCTCATTTCTCTTTAGTATGCTGGGGTGGTTTGACTCTTCAAATATTTTTGGAGCTTGGCTCCAAAAATGCCATCCCTGACCACAGGGAGCTGAATACAAAGGCTCCCTCTTAGAGAACATGTTTTATGTGCTCCTGAATGCTTTCACATATCCGTAGTCCCCATGGAAAGACACAGCCCATCTTGTGAGCTGCCTGAGGTCCATGCTAGGTTCCTTTGATGCATGCAGACATGAAGGAAGCTAACAAGGGTCTGCCCTGCAAGGGACCCAGGACTCCGGACTCTGGGGCCTACTGCAGCACCATGGACCCTTGTCTTCACCCCTTCATCACAGGCCTGCAATGGTACTGTGTCTGGTGGAGGAATAGACAGCCTAGTGGGGCAAATTTACTTTCTTCTACCTCTGAGACTTGTATCTTTTTGTGAGACCTTTAGTGCAGTATCTTTCTTGGTTTAGTCTAAATATAGTTTTCAGTAGGCAGGAGAGTAATGCTTAGAAAGTATATAACTTGCTGATGTCAGGGGGAGAGAGATCTAATTTCTATTATATCAGAGTTCCCCAACCCTGGGCCATAGACCTGTACTGGTCCGTGGTCTGTTAGGAACCTGGCCATACAGCAGGAAGTGAGCAGCTGGTGAGCGAGCATTACTGCCTGAGCTCCACCTCCTGTCAGATCAGCAGTGGCATTAGATTCTCACAGCCATGCAAACCCTATTGTGAACTGTGCATATGAGGAATCTAGGTTGCACGCTCCTTATGAGAATCTAATAAGGCCTGATGATCTGAGGTGGAACAGTTTCACCCCAAAACCTCCCTGATCTGTGGAAAAACTGTCTCCCATGAAACCAGTCCCTGGTGCCAAAAAAGATCAGGGGCCACTGTATCATGCCATATAATTCAGCTTTTATATGACTCATATTTGTTTATTCAACTCATTGTCCTAGTTCTCATCTGCATACTGCCTAAAGTAGTTAATCTTCGGGTCTACAATAGCTGCCTTCTTGGCAATTCTGCCAACATATTCCTCGAAGAATCCTATATTCACGAGCCTCCTGTGGAAGACATCAAGGCTCTGAAGAGAGCTCCAGACAAAGGAAATGTCTGCATTCTAGGAAGAGCATACTTTGAGAGGGGCTACTTTTCCTAATTTGCACAAAAGCCCCCAGTGGGTTAATGATGTCTGTGGCAAAAACAGAACTCTGGCAGGTTATTTAGATACATTATCCCTTTTTTTCTCAGCATGGAGTTTTGGGAGGGCCATTCTCTCCCCAACCCTTTGCCACTTTTAACTATTAAAATATTGTAAGCATTCCAGGCCGGCATGGTGGCTCATGCCTGTAATCCCAGCACTTTGGGAGACTGAGGCAGGAGGATCACCTGAGGCCAGGAGTTTGAGACCAGCCTGGCCAACATGGCCAGGTCTCTACTAAAAATATAAAAAATTAGCCAGGTGTGGTGGCAGGTGCCTGTCATTCCAGCAACTCGGAAGGCTGAGGCAGGAGAATAGCTTGAACCCAGGAGGCAGAGGTATATATATGTACATATATGTACTTATATTAATACTTCTATATATGTACTAGTATATATATATAAGAAATATTCCAAACAGTTTTGAAAAAATTCAGTAATTCTACCTATTCTTGTGTATTCTATAATTCCTATTCATATATAATTTATAAATCATATCAGAATATGCTCTCAATTTTCTATGCTACCCTTTTTGCTGAAACTTATGCCATAAACACTTCACATTTCTAGTGGTTTCTGTTTTTCATAAGAATTGTGATTGTGCTTCCTCTGAGGAAGTGCATGATAACTCATTTAATTATTCCTGTATTCCTGCACTTTTGATGTTGCTTGTGGTATTTTGCCTTCATAGATAGCACCTCCGCGAGCATCTCTGTGTCCACAGCTGCTGCTTCTCTTGTACAGTTGGCCCTTGAACAACACGGATTTGAACTGCACAGGTCCACTTATTTGTGAATTTTCTTCAGTTTCCAGCACCCCAGACAGCAAAACCAACCCCTCCTGTTCCTCTTCCTCCTTAGCCTACTCAATCTGAAGAAGACAGGGATGAAAACCTTTATGATGATCCACTTCTCCTTAATGAATAGTAAATACATTTTCTTTCTTATTACTTTCTTAACAGCATTTCCTTACTAGCTTACTGTATTGTAATGATGCAATATATAATACTCATAGCATATAAAATACATACTAATTAACTGTTTATATTATTGGTAAGGCTTCCAATCAACAGTGTGCTATCAGTAGTTAAGTTTTTGAGGGGTCAAGAGTTATACATTGGGGAGATGGCCAAGATGGTGGACTAGAAGCAGCTAGTGTGCCCTGCTCTCATGGAGAGAAATAGAAAGGGCAAATTAATGCTCCTGTATATGCATTGGGATTCATCAAGAAAACAACTTAACCCATGGTGAATGGAGAAGAGTGAGGCAGGACAATTGCCCACCCAGGAGTGATGTGGAGCCAGGGAAATCTCCCCTGCCCAGGGAAGCAGTGAGTGACCCCAGGGACCCCTGCTTCTCCCATGGATCTTTTCAATCCTCAGGTCACTCCACCAGGGCCTTCAGTCTGATACAGAGAGCTATGTAGAGTCTTGTCAGAGAAACTACTCAGGCACACTCAAAGCTCCAGGGGTTTTATATACTCAGGCTTCCCAGCATAAGCAGCTGCAACTCTGGCAAAGTGGGAGGTTAGACCCCTATATATATCCCTAGGAAAGAGGCTGAATCCAGGGTGCTGAGCAGTGACAGTGTGCAGGCCCTGCTTCCACAGATCCTGCTTCCACAGCACCTCACATGATGAGACCCACTGGCTTGGAACTCCAGCCAGCCACAAGTAGCAATGTTACACCTCCCCAAGATGGAATATCCAGAGGGAGGGGTGGGGCGCCATCTTTTCTGTTTCACAATTTTAACCATTGATACCTTTGGGCTCTGGGGAATCCGAGGTGATTAGGGACTGGAGCAGTCCCCCAGCACAGTGTAGCAGCTCTATCAAGAGGCTGCCAGACTGCTCTTTCACACAGGTACCAGATCTTGTTGCTTTTCACTAGGCAAAATCTCCCAACCAAGGTTTACAACCACCCTGCCAGTGTTTTCCAGCTGTATTAGTCCATTCTCATGCACTATAAAGAATTCCCTGAGACTGAGTAGTTTATAAAGGAAAGAGGTTTAACTGACTCACAGTTCTGCAGGGATGGGGAAACCTCAGGAAAGTTACAATCATGGCAGAAGGGGAAACAAACACGTCCTTCTTCACATGGTGGCAGGAAGGAGTAGTGCTGAGCAAAAGGAGAAAAGCCCTTTATAAAACCATCAGATCCCATGAGAACTCCCTCACTGTCATAAGAACAGCATGGAGGTACTCACCCCCATGATTCAATTATGTCCTACCAGGTCCCTCTCATGACACATGGAGATTATGGGAACTATAATTCAAGATGAGATTTGGGTGAGGACACAGACAAACCATATCATCCCCCCACTGGCCCCTCCCAAATCTCATGTCCTCACATTTCAAAACACAATCATGCCTTTCCAACAGTCCCTCACATTCTTAGCTCATTCCAGCATTAACCAAAAAGTCCAAGTCCAAAGTCTCATCTGAGACAAAGCAAGTTCCTTCTGTCTATGAGCCTGTAAAATCAAAAGCAAGTTAGTTACTTCCTAGATAAAATGGGGGTACAGCATTGGGTAAACATACCCATTCCAAATGGGAGAAATTGGCCAAAATGAAGGTACTACAGGCCCCATGCAAGTCTCAAATCCGGCGGGGCAGTCAAATCTTAAAGCTTCGAAATTGTCTCCTTTGACTCCATGTCTCACATCCAGGTCATGCTGATGCAAGAGGTGGGCTCCCATAGCCTTGGGCAGCTCTGCCCCTATAGGTTTGCAGGATTCACCACCACTCCCAGCTGCTTTCATGGACTGGCATTGAATATCTGCAGCTTTTCCAGGTGCATGATGCAAACTGTTGGTGGATCTATCATTCTGGGGTCTGGAGGACAGTGGTCCTCTTCTTACAACTCCACTAGGCAGTGCCCCAGTGGAGACTCTGTGTGGTGACTCCGACCCCACGTTTCCCTTCCACACTGCCCTAGCAGAAGTTCTCCATGTGGGCTCCAATCCTGCAGCAACCTTCTGCATGGACATCCAGGCATTTCTATACATTCTCTGAAATCTAGGTGGACATTCCCAAACCTCAATTCTTTACTTCTGTGTACCTTCAGGCTCAACAACATGTGGAAGCTGCATCAGCTTGGGGCTTGAATCTCTCCCCAGAAAATGGGTTTTTCTTTTCTATTGCATCATCAGGCTACACATTTTCCAAACTTTTATGTTCTGCTTTATCTTTTTTTTTTTTTTTTTTTTTTTTTTGGCAGAGTCTCATCCTGTCACCACCCAGGCTTGAGTGCAGTGGTGTGATCTCATTGCAACCTCCACCTCTCAGGTTCAATCAACTCTCGTGCCTCAGTCTCCCGAGTAGCTGGGATTACAGGCACGTGCCACCACGCCTGGCTAATTTTTGTATTTTTAGTAGAGATGGAGTTTTGCCATGTTGACCAGGCTGGTCTTGAACTCCTGACCTCAAGTGATCCGCCCACCTTGGCTTCCCAAAGTGCTGGGATTATAGGCATGAGCCACTGCTCACAGCCACCCTGCTTCATCTTAAATGTTTTGCTGCTAAGAAATTTCTTGTGCCAGTTACCCTAAACAATTTACCTCAAGTTCAAAGTTCCACATGTCTCTAGGGCAGGAACAAAATGTCACCAGTCTCTTTGCTAAATCATAACAAGAGTCACCTTTGCTCCAGTTCCCAATGAGTTCCTCATCTACATCTGAGGCCACTTCAGCCTGGACTTTATTGTCCATATTGCTGTCAGCATTTTGGTCAAAACCATTCAACAAGTCTCCAGGAAGTTGTAAACTTTTCCACATCTTTCTGTCTTCTGAGCCCTCCAAGTCTGTAGGAAGTTCCAAACTTTCCCACATTTTTCCATCTTCTTCTGAGCCCTCCAAACTGTTCCAACCTCTGTCTGTAACCCAGTTCCAAAGTTGCTTCCACATTTTCGAGTATCTTTATAGCAGCACCCCACTCCCTGTGGTACCAATCTACTATTTTAGTCTGTTGTCACACTGCTATACAGAACTGCCCAAGATTGCATAGTTTATAAAGAAAAGAGGTTTAATTGACTCATAGTTCTGCAGGTATGGGGAAACCTCAGGAAACTTACAATCATGACAGAAGGTAAAGCAAACACGTCCTTCTTCACATGGTGGCAGGAAGGAGAAGTGTCAAGCAAAAGGTAAAAAGCCTCTTATAAAACTATCAGATCTCAAAAGAACTCCCTCACTATCATGAGAATAGCATGGAAGTAATTGCCCCCATGATTCAGTTACCTCCTATTGGGTCCCTTCCACGGTGTGTGGGGATTATGGGAACTACAATACAAGATGAGACTTGAGTTAGGGACACAGCCAAACCATATCACCAGCTAATAGCAGTTCCAAACCTCCCTGACATGGAGCTCCCAGAGGGAGGGGTGGACCTCCATCTTTGCTGTTTTGAAGGCTTAGCCATTATTGACTTTGGGTTTGGAGAGTCTGAGGTAACTGGGGGTTGGAGTAGACCCCCATCATAGCACAGCTGCTCTACAGAAAAGTGTCCAGACTGCTTTTTAATGCAGGCCCCCGATCCTGCTTCTCCTCACTGGGTGGGACCTTCTAACCAGGGTCCCCAGTCACCCCCACCAGTGTGTTTGGCCTGGCAATGGGGCTGTACCTTCCTGGGATGGAGGAGCAGGCCTCCATCTTGCTGTTTTGTAGCCTTCACCACTGATACCTTCAGGTATGGGAAAATTAGAGGTGACTAGGAACTGGAGTGAACCCTCAGAATACTGCAGTAGTCCTATGGAACAGTGGCCAGACTGTTTGTTATGTGGGTCCCTGATCCCATATCTCCTCGCTGGACAGGTCCTCCTGGCCTGGGTCTCCAGCAACCCCCCTGCTGCAACAGTTGAGCCTATAGTAGCTCTGTGACTCCCTGGGACAGAGCTCCCAGTGGGAGGGGAAGGTTGCTATCTTTGCAGTCTCCAGGCTCCAGAGAATCCATGAGACCAAGGGCTGGTCCAGACCCCTAGCACAGAGCACCCACCTCACAGAAAAGTGGCCAGACTTTTCTCCATGCAGGTCCCAGTCCTCAATTCTCCTCACTGGGCAGGATCACCTGACCTGGAGCTCCAGCACAACCATCCTGCCCATCTTACCACTTCAATCAGAAGCAGCCCAGCAGTTAAAGATACACTCACAGGCAGAGATGAGGAAGAACCAACACAAGAATGGCAACTCAAATGGCTGGAGTGTCTTATGTCGTTGAAAGAGCCACTCTAGTCCTTCAACAAGGGTTCTTAACCAGGCTGAGTTGGTTAAAATGACAGAAATAGAATTTGGAATATGGATAGGAATGAAGATCACTGAGATTCAGGAGAATGGCAAAACTCATTCCAAGGAAATAAAGAATCACAACAAAATGATACAGATGTTGGCAGATGAAGTAGCCAGTATAAAAAACCCTAACTGATCTAATAGAGCTGAAAAAACACGTAAGATTTCACAATGCAAACGCAAATATTAACAGCAGAATAGAACAAGCTAAGGAAAGAATCTCAGATCTTCAAGACTGGTTCTCAAATAAGACAGACAAAAATTAAAAAGAATGAAAAGAAACAAAACCTTTGAGAAATATGGGATTGTAAAGAGGCCAAATTTACAAATCACTGGCATCACTTGAAAGGAAAGGGGAGAAAGCAAACAAGTTAGAAAACATATTTTGGGATATTGTCCATGAAAAGTTTCACAACCTTGCTAGAAATGCCAACAGTCAAATTCAGGAAATATTGAGAATCTCTGCAAGATTCTACATAAGAAGATCATCACCAATACACATAATCATCCAATTTTCCCAAAGTGGAAATAGAAGAAAGAATGTTAAAGGCAGCTAGAGAGAAAGGGCAGGTTACCTACAAAGGGAATCCCACTAGACTAGACTAACAGCAGATGTCTCAGCAGAAATTCTCCAAGCCAGAAGAGATTGGGGGTCAATATTCAACATTCTTAAAGAAAAAAGATCTTCAACCAAGAATTTTATGTCTAGCTAAACTAAGCTTCCTAAGTGAAGGAGAAATAAGATTCTTTCTGATAAGAAAATGCTGAGGGAGTTCATTACCACCAGACTTGCCTTATAAGAGATCTTGAAAGGAGCACTAAATATGGAAAGAAAAGACTGTTACTAGCCAATGCAAAAACACACTGAAGTACACAGACCAGTGACAATATGAAGCAACCACACAAACAAGCCAGCATAATACCCAGCTAAAAATGTAATTACAGGATCAAATCAACACATACTAATACTAACATTGAATGTAAACGTGCTAAATGCCCCATTTGAAAGGGACAGAGTGGCAAGCTGGATAAAAAAGAAAATACCCAATAGTATGCTGTCTTCAAGAGACCCATCTCATATGCAGTGACACCCATAGGCTCAAAATAAAAGGGTAGAGGAAAATCTGCCAAGCGAATGGAAATCAGAAAAAAGCAGGGGTTGTAATCCTAATTTCAGACAAGCAGACTTTAAGCCAACAATGATTTAAAAAAGACAAAGAAAGGTATTCCATAATGGTAAAAGGTTCAATTTAACAAGAAGACCTGACTATTCTAAATATACATGCACTCAACACAGGAGCACCAGATTCGTAAAGCAAGTTCTTAGAGACCTACAAAGAGACTGAGACTCCCACACAGTAATAGTGGGAGACTTTAACACTCCACTGACAGTATTAGACAGATCATCAAGGCAGAAAATTAACAAAGATGTTCAGTACCTGAACTCAACATTGGACCAAATGGATCTAATAGACCTCTACAGAACTCTCACCCCAAAACAACAGAATATACATTCTTCTCATTGCTATATGTCACACACTACAAAATCAACCACACAATTGAACATAAAACAATCCTTAGCAAATGCGAAAGAACTGATATCATACCAAACACACCCTTGGACCACAATGCAATAAAAATAAAATCAAGACTAAAAAAGTTTCTCAAAATCATGTAATTACAAGGAAATTAAACAGTCTGCTCCTTAATGACTTTTGGGTAAATAATGAAATTAAGGCAGAAATCAAGAAGTTCTTTGAAACTAATAAGAACAAAGATGCAGCATACCAGAATCTCTGGGACACAGCTAAGGCAATGGTAAAAGAGAAATTTATAGCAGTAAATGCCCACATCAAAAGGTTAGAAAGATCTGAATTTAACAACCTAACGTCACAACTAAAAGAACTAGAGGAGCAAGAGCAAACCAACCCCAATCTAACAGAAGACAAGAAGTAACCAAAATCAGAGTTGAATTGAAGGATAATGAGATATGAAAACCTTTCAAAAGATTGACAAATCTAGAAATTGATTTTTTTGAAAAAATTGATGATTGGTAGGTCACTAGCTAGATTAATAAAGAAGAAAATAGAAAAGATCAAAATAAACACAATCAGAAATGACAAAGAGGATGTTACCACTGACCACACAAAATATAAATAATCATCAAAGACTACTATGAAGACCCCTATGCACATAAACTAGAAAATTTGGAAATGATAAATTCCTGGACACATACACCCTCCCAAGATGGAACCAGAAAGAAATTGGTTCCCTGAACAGATCAATAATGAACTCCAAAATTGAATCAGTAATAAATAGCTTAACAATAAAAAAATTCCCAGGACCAAATGGATTCAGAGCCTAATTCTACCAGATGTACAAAGAAGAGCTGGTACCATTCCTACTAAAACTACTTTTAAAAAGTTGAGGAGGATGGACTCCTCCCCAGCTCATTCTGTGAGACCAGCATCACCCTGATACCAAAACCTGGCAGAGACACAACAAAAAAATGAAAAAACTTCAGGCCAGTATCCTTGATGAACATGATGCAAAAATCCTCAACAAAATACTTGCAAACCAAATCCAGCAGTGCATCAAAAAGCTAATCCACCATGACCAAGTAGGCTTCATCCCTGGGATGCAAGGTTGTTTCAACCTATAAAAATCAATAAATGTGGTTCATCACATAAACAGAACCAAACACAAAAATCACATAATTATCTCAATAGATACAGAAAAAGCTTTCAATGAATTTTAACATTTCTTAATGTTAAAAACTCTTAATAAACCAGGAACTAAAGGAACATACCTTAAAATAACTAGAGCTATCTATGACAAACTCACAGCCAACATCATAAATAATGGTCAAAAGCTGGAAGCATTCCCCTTGAAAACCAGCGCAAGGCAAGGATGTCCTCTCTCATCATTCCTATTCGACAGAGTATTGAAAGTTCTGGCCAGAGCAATCAGGCAAAGGAAAGAAAGAAAGGGCCAAATAGGAAGATGGGAAGTCAAACTACCCCTGTTTGCATATGACATGATTCTATATCTAGAAAACCCCATAGTTTTCATCTCAAAAGTTCCTTCAGCTGATAAACAACTTCAGCAAAGTTTCAGGATACAAAATCAACATACAAAAATTACTAGCATTCCTATACACTGATAACAGCCAAACCAAAAGCCAAATCAGAAAGGCAATGCCATTCACAATTGCCATAAAAAGAACAAAATACCTAGGAATACAGCTAACCAGGGAGATGAAAGAACTCAACAATGAGAATCACAAAACACTTCTCAAAGAAATCAGAGATGACTTAAATGGAAAAACATTTCATGCTCATAGAAAGAATCAATATCATAAAAATGGCCATACTGTCCAAAGCATTTTATGGAGTCAATGATTTTCCTATCAAACTACCAGTGACATTTTTCACAAAACTAGAAAAAAACTATTTTAAAATTCATATGGAACCACAAAACTCCCAAATAGCCAAGGTAGTCCTAAGCAAACAACAAAGATGGAGGCATCATACTACCTGACTTCAAACTGTATTACAGGACTATGGGAGCCAAAATGGTATGGTACTGGTACAAAAACAGACACATAGACCAATGGTACAGAATAGAGAGCCCGGAAACAAGGCCACACACTTACAACCATCTGATCTTTGACAAAGCTGACAAAAACAAGCAACGGGGAAAGGACTCCCTACTCAATAAATGGTGCTGGTATCACTAGCTAACCATGCAGAAGATTAAAGCTGGACCCCTTCTTTACACCATCTACAAAAATCAACTCAAAATGGATTAAAGACTTAAATGTAAAACTATAAAAACCCTGGAAGACAACCTAGGCACTTCCATTCTAGACATCAGAACTGGCAAAGATTTAATGAGGAAGACACCAAAAACAACTGCAACAAAAGCAAAAATTGACAAATGGGATATACTCAAACTTAAGAGCTTCTGCACAGTGAAAGACTATCAGCAGAGTAAACAGACCACCTACAGAATAGGAGAAAATATTTGCAAACTATGCATGTGACAAAGGTCTAATATCTAGCATCTATAAGGAACTTAAACAAATTTACAAGAGAAAACCGAAAAACCCCATTAAAAAGTGGCCAAAGGACATGAACAGATGCTTTTCAAAAGAAGACATACATGCATCTAACAAGTATATGAAGCAAAGCTTAATCACTGATCTTTAGAGAAATACAAATCAAAACTACAATGAGATACTATCCCATACCGGTCAGAATGGCTATTATTAAAAAGTTAAAAAATAACAGATGCTGGCGAGGTTGCAGAGAAAAGGAAACACTTATACACTGTTGGTGGGAGTGCAAATTAGTTCAACCATTGTGAAAAGCAGTGTAGCGATTCCTTGAGGAGCTAAAAACAGAACTACTGTTTGACCCAGCAATCCCATTACTGGGTATATACCCAAAGGAATAGAGATCGTTCTATCATAAAGACAAATACAAGTGTATGTCTATTGCAGCACTATTCACAATAGTGAAGACATGGAATCAACTTAAATGCCCATCAGTGGTAGACTGAATAAAGAAAATGTGGGACATATACACTATGGAATACTATGCATCCATAAAAAAAGAACAAGATCATGTTCTTTGCAGGAACATGAATGGACCTGGAGGCCATCATCCTTAGCAAACTAACGCAGGAACAGAGAACCAAATACTGCATAGTCCTACTTACAAGTGGAGCTAAATGATAATACATGGACACAAAGAGAGGAACAACAGACACTGGGGCCTACCAGGGGGTGAAGAGTAGGAGACGGAAGAGAAGCAGGAAAAATAACTAACTAATAAGAACTATTAGTTATTATTATAACTAATAAAACAACCAGGTGTAATACCTAGGCTTACACCTGGGTGATGAAATAATCTGACAACAAACCCCTATGATTTGAGTTTACCTATATAACAAACTTGTACGTGTACCCCTGAACCTAAAATAAAAGTTAAGAAAAAGTTATACATGGTTTGGTGACAGTTACACTACCAAGGAAAAAAAAAGTTACATGTGGATCTTCGACTGTGCGGAGGTTATCAACCCCATATTCAATTGTATTTGAATAAATTCCCAGGAGTGGGATACAGTGTTTACAGCTATACAGTATAGCCTTTGATATGTGTTACCATATTGATTTCTTAAAGGATTGTAAAGATTTACATCCTGTGGATTCTCTGTGGTTGAGTAATTCAAAAGCCAAGGTAGGAGTGATAGTCATAATTTATTAACTAAGTGGGGCATCGACCCATCTAAACCCAGGCCAGTTAGTCAGCCTTCCTGGGTGCACTGCCTGAACATTGTTGTGACTTAGCAAACTTTCAGTTGCCTCTAAGGCTCCCTTTCCCTCTATTTTCTATTGTTTCGATCTGTTTTCTTTTTTGCCTCTAGCTCTCTTCTGCTCCTTTAGCAAGATAGTAATAGTAAAGCAATAGCTGATATTTTATTGAGTATTTACTCTGCCTTCATATGTATTAGCCCACTTAACTCTTGCAACAACCCTATCAGGTGGCTTAGTCCCATTTTATAGCCATGAGCACTAAGGCTTGGAAGGCTAAGACACTTGCCCAGGCACACAGAGATGAACCATGATGGAGCTGAGATTCAAACCCAGGCCGTTTGGCTCCACAGGGTTTTAGCTTGGGGTGTTGCGGTGCTGGGGATATGGTAGCACCAGAGAGGGGGAGACGCTAGAAGCCTAAAGGGGCTGAAGATGTGATGTTTCAGTTTCTTTTTTGCTCTTTTGTTTCCTGCATTATTAAACTTTTTGATTAGCTTCTCCCAGTGTCATATTTATTTGCAGCTGTTAAACATTAGAAAACTTCAGAGGGGGATTTATTTAAAGTGTAGTTATTAAAATGTCCATTTTGATTTAAGGATTTCTTCTGCTTTGTGTTACTCACTTGTCTCATATCTCTTTAATCTATAATCATTTCTAATAAAGAACATTCAGATCCTACCAGCCAATGCACTTGAAGTGATTCTTGCCAAGTTGCATTGAAGGATATTATCTCTCAGCTGAATTATCACTCAGCTGCATCGCTGTCTTTTTATTGTTTATAAACTCTGCAATGTGTCCATCCAGGTCCATTACAAAGCCATCTATGTATTTGGAGACTATACCTTGTTTATAGTATCCTGTATTCTCCTGCCGGGAAGAGGTCTCTGATTATTTTCCCCTTTAATGCACAATTGGTTTTCAATTGAATTTTCACAAACTAGGCTGTAGATGTCGATCTTTGAAGTGGGGATGGATGATGGCTATTTTGGAGAATTTGAGGGTTGGAAGGTCTGTTTCTGGTTGTAAACCCCATAGATCCTTGAAAGAAAATGATAGACTGGATGTTTTCCCTGAATGTGTCTCCTGGAAGTTTTCCTCAACAACCTTGGGCATAAAGAGAGAACTATGGGAAGTAAGGAATAGGTAGAGTGGGAAATGCCCTATCTTTGTTGAGTTCCTTCAAAGCAGAGACTCAGGCAAGGAATTGAGGGGATAGCGGGAGAGAGTCAGGAGAGTGAAACAGGGAAGGAGTACAAGTCAACATGAGGGGGTGTGTCCAAGGTCACCAGTGTAGGCGGATCTTTGAGAAGTACGTGGAATGCCTTCTAGAATCTTCCACCTGAAAGACAGGAGGTTGGAACGTTTAGCCCTCTAGCTCCAGTCCCCTGTTGGGCGAGGGTTGCTCTTGGCATAAAAATGCCTCCAGCGTGTACTCCTGGGTGTACCTGCCTGCAGAGGCTACTTTGGTGTTGCAGAGAGAGCCAGGTGAAGGTGAGCTCCTGGGAACTATCGATCTCAGTTGCATGACTGACATCACAGGTGAGCCAATGGCAAGTAACACAGTCATCAGAAGTTTCCTTGACACAGCCACAAAATGAGACGAAGGCTCTAAATTTCAAAATCTATCTACAGCCTTCCCACTTCTCCCACCTCCACCACTATCACTCTGGTTCAGGCCACCTTCATCTCTCACCTGGATCAACTGGTCTCCTTGCTCCCTCACCTGCCTTCTTACATTCTTTCTGCCTTAATCACCTCTTAAAAATACAAATCACTTCATACCACTCTTCTGCACAAAAATCCGCCAATAGCTTCCCATCGTCCTAAAACTACATATAATACAAAATTCTTATCTAGCCCAAGTTTCCTTCACCAGCTTCATTGCCTGTAACTCTTTTGCTTGTTCATTCTGTTCCAGCCACACAGTCTTCCTTATCCTCAAACATGCCAAGAATGATTGTCTCCTGTTTTTCCCCTTGAGCTGGGGTATAATGTTCCCTCCAATTTCACTTGGCTCGCTGCTGCCTCTACTTCCTCAGTGAAAACTTCCCTGACAACTCTTCCTAAATTAGCAATCCCTTCCTCTCTAACTACCCTTATCCAGATTTATTTTTCTTTATAGCACTTTTTTATCATAGGTCATGAGCTTGTATATTTATTACTTTGTTTATTCATTTTTTCCACTAGAATAAAATTCCATGAAAATAGCAGTTCACTATTTTATCTTCATCACCAAGAATAGTCCCTGGTGGCTGGGCACAGTGGCTTGTGCCTATAATCCTAGCACTTTGGGAGGCTGAGGTGGGTGGATCACTTGAGGTCAGGAGTTCAAAACCAGCCTAGCCAACATGGTGAAACCCTGTCTCTACTAAAAAAAAAAAAAAAAAAAAAAAATTAGTTGAGTGTGGTGGCATGTGCCTGTAATCCCAGCTACTTGGGAGACTGAGGCAGGAGAATTGCTTGAACAAGCGAGGTGGAGGTTGCAGTGATCTGAGATCGTGCCACTGCACTCCACCAGCCTGGGTGACAGAGCGAGACTCCATCTAAAAAAAAAAAAAAAAAAAAAAAAAAAGTAGTTCCTGGTACGTCATAGATTCTCAATAAGTATTTGTTTAATGAAATGAATAAATGAGTGATTCAGAAAGCATGATGCTTCTTCCTTCAAATTCTCTCCTGAAATGCTCCCATTAATGTGATCACCGGGGTCACCAAGAGGAGCATTACTTCTGTGTATAATTAATCATTTATGTCAATGGAATGATACCCCCATTGGAGCTGGTAGCCTGAGGTAGGTAGGAAGTAGGTGGTACCTGCAGGGGCACCAGGGAGGCATGGGCCTGGGGCTACTTCAACCACTTACACATCTACTGCCAGTTTGGCACCAGCCATGCTGGATGGGTGGGTGAGAGCCAGGGTTAGTACTGGCAAATTCTATGCTTCTTGCCTCTTTTCTAACTCTTTCCTTTCTCCCACCTGCTCAGGAAATGAGAGGGAGGGAGAAGCTACACCATCTGGGGCTGTGGGAAGGTCTGGCAGAGAGAAGGAACTTGACAGTGACAGTACTTGGGAGGCTCGACTTCTTCTTGCTGTATCCAAGGACTGACTGAAACAACACAGGCAAGGGCCATTTATGGAAGTATGCACAGCATTGCAAGAATGTGCTTTTGGGAATTTTGCCAGAAATCTACATTTTGAAGGAGACATGCTATTCATGTTAGGAAACAAATTCTCTTTCTGTGCCCCTTTTTTCTTTAACCCCACACCAGGTGACCTTTTGCCAACACCAGGAAGATTCAGTATTTCCCTGAGTAGTGCCCCAATATCCTGATTCCTCCACATTTTTCTCTTTAAAACTTACCTGTGCCCAGGCAGGTAGATCACGTGGTCAAGAGATCGCGACCATCCTGGCCAACATGGTGAAACCCCGTCTCTACTAAAAATACAAAAATTAGCTGGGTATGGTGGTGGGCGCCTGTAGTCCCAGCTACTTGGGAGACTGAGGCAGGAGAATTTTCTTGAACCCGGGAGGCGGAGGTTGCAGTGAGCTGAGATTGTGCCACTGCACTCCAGCCTGGCGACAGAGTGAGACTCCATCTCAAAAAAACAAAAAACAAAACAAACCCCACAAAACTTACCTGTGCCCTTTAAGGCTCTGCTGATGTTTCAATAGGATTGATATTTCAATGGGAAAAGGCCAGCCCCTATTCTCCTACTCAAGTAACAATATAACAGGGACATTCTAGAAACAACACTTCCAACCACCTTTCCTAAGTCAAAGAAGTGATTCTAAATATGGACATCCAGGTAAGTGGGGAGAAAGGATGGGTCACTGGAGAAGGAAATTTGGAGCTTGCAAGACTTCATGGTGTTGGCACTTGTCTTCTTTGTGAATGGGCTCTGGGACCTGACTCCCAGGGTTGAAATCCTGGTACTGCCATTTGATTAGTTGTGAGACATTGGGGATATGTTAACCTGCTTGCACCTCAATTTTGTGCCCTTGCCTCCCTGCTGCCCCTGCAGATACCACCTACTTCCTGCTCACCTCAGGCTATCAGCTCCCGATAATAGGGGGTCTCATTGCATTCTCATCACATTGACATAAATGATTAATTATACACAGAAGTAATGCTCCTCTGGGTTACCCAGGTGATCATGTTACTGGGAGCATTTCAGGAGAGAATTTGAAGGAAGAGTTATGATGATTCCTGAACCACTCATTTATTCATTTCACTAAACAAATATTTATTGAGAACCTGTAATGTCCCACGAACTATTCTTGATGGTGGAGATAAGATAGTGAACTGCCATTTGCATGAAACTTTATTTTAGAGGAAAAAATGAACAAAATTTTCTGTAAAATGGGGATAATAACTGGACCTTCCTCATAGAGTTGGTGTGAGCATTAAGTGAGAGTAACTGAACCTGTCTCTTGGGGTTGGCATGAGTATTACATGAGTTAATGTGTGTGAAGTGCTTAGAACAACGCCTATGGCACAGTAAGCTTCCAAAATGATGACAATGATGAGTCCATGAACTCACAAAGGAAACTCACAAAGAGCCACAATTCCTACCATTGACCTTGCCTTTGTAAAAAATCTTATACCCATTTTCCTGCCTATGACACCACCTTCAAACTGTTTTTGGTGTGGAGAATCAAAATCTATCACTTTCCCAAAACCTCCTGTGACTCTACTTTTTGTTGATGAGAGAATGAAGTTCCTTGGTGGGGCACTCAAGACTCTCTCCAATTTGTCCTCAACTATGGATTGATGATTTTTATGGTTACAAGTGACAGAAAGCAATTTGGACTGGCTAAACATTGGGAGGATGTGTAGTCTCCTCCATCATGGCAACATCTAAGTGTATAAATGTGCTGGTCTCTCTTGGTGGTAAGCACTCTCCTCAGAGAGACTCAGAAATTCCAGGCTTACGTTATCCTCACAGCTAGTGATCTTATGGAAAGAGATTGACTCTTTCCTAAAATTCCGACAAAATTCTTGGGATTTAGTCTTGGCACATTGGTTGACTTGAATTCTGTGCTCAGCTCTAAACGAATCACTCCATCCAGGAAGATGAAGGTGGTGATTGGTCAAGCCATGATCACAGGCCCCACTCTGAATCCAGCAGTGGGGTCAACTCTGCTTTTCAGATACTAAGAATAGATGGGCTTCCCCAAGGGAAAAGAGTTACTATGATGAAGAGAATAGAGAATGAATACTGAGTAAGCAAAAGTAACAGATGTCCACCACAACCTATCCTTCCTGCATTACTTGTTCTTTGAACACATGCTGCAATTTTCTATTTCCTGCCCTTGTACGTGATGTTTTTCTTTGCTTAAAATATCTATCTGACACCTCCACCTACCAAAAGTTCAAAGTCCATTTTAAACGATACTCCCTTTATGTAACCTACTTTTAGACAACCATAAATTACTAACTTTATTACAGTCCTTATCATCATCCAACTTGTATTATATTACATTGTGTATGTCCCTTTCTTCTCTTATTGGATTGTAAACTCCTTAAGGGAGATAATCATGGCTCATGCAGCATTGTACACTTGCACTTTATTTGGAGATCAGTGAATATCCTCCACCATGTGAAAAACTTTGAGTTGGCTGTAGGGTATCATAATAAAGTTAGTTGTGGTTATCATCATTATTTTCTAGTACCATGTCTTCCACAATGCAATTTTTAAATAAATATTTGAGTGATTTCCTAGAATATCTAAGTATAATCAGAAGTGATTTTGAGCAGTCTCCATATTCATTCTACATCTTTCTAAACCCAAGATTAACGTTATTCAGGTGCAGAAATGTGCCTTCTTTCAAGACGCTCCAGGCATCTGGGCCAAGCAAACAGAGCTGTGAGTTTATTTTTTGTCTGCATTTAGATTAGGCTCTTTGGCATTGCTTTAGTTTTATTCCTTAGCAACCTTTTACATTTTAATTATCTCTTATATCTTATTGACCTAAATCAAAGGCAGAGCTTCAAGTTTTTAAAGAGTCTTTCTAAGGCCAGTGAGTACATATTTACTTGCCCGTGGATGGTTTGACAGCCTCTAGTAAGCATACCTGGTACTAGCCAGCACTGGTCCCCCAGTACTAACCAGGCCTGTGAGCTCGGCTGGACCCTGGTGGCTTTGCCTTCCTTCATTTATATATTCAGAGACTGTAGCCCATTCACCAACTTTGCAAACGAGTGTCACTGCAGACAGAAAGGTTGGCCTCTGGCAAAGCTTGATGTGGGCTACCACTCTTCCCCTGTCTTCCATTTTCCCCCATTTTGTATACTCCCTTGCTTTCCCAAGAGATGCACACAGTATACCACCCTCTGGCTGCTTGGGGTTTCATTCTGGGAATCCCATCTGGATCTATGTTTTCTCCCCTCTCTCTGTTTCCTCCTCTTCTGTCCATAACGATGCCACTTGGCAACCCTTTGGGGTCAACCATCTTTTATTAGATTAGTTATTAGTTATAATCAATGAGCTATGGTTATTCATGACTTGATGCATCAGCCCTTCTAGATCACACATTTAATTCACACTTCTTAGTGGGATGGCTAGAAACAATTCTCAGCTCAAAGAAAAGGCAACCGCAGAATGAGTCTCAGGTCACAGAGCCGCTGTGGGAAAGGCTTGGAGACGACTGAGAGTTGGAGGAGGACAGGGTGAGGCACACTTTTAGCAGTGCTTTTTGGCAAACAGAACACCCTTGAAAAGAGCAGGCAAAAAATATCGAGAGACTGAAGCAGAAGCAGAATATACCCATCAATACTTACACAGGAAACTCCTTGAAATCATGGGCTTCTAGCTCCTGGTAAGCTAATGGTACTGCCCCCATTTATATTTTAAGAGGTAGGAACCTGGGATTTGTTGACAAAATTCAGCAGGAGATAATACTTTTGGCCAATTTTGACTTTTCAGGATCTTTATTGCTGATTCTTTTTTTTTTTTTTTTCGAGACATGGTGCCTCTCTCTGTCACCCAGGCTGGAGTACAGTGGTGTGATCATAGCTCACTGGAGCCTCAATCTCCCAGGCTCAACCAATCCTCCTGCCTCAGCCTCCCGAGTAGCTAGGACTATAGGCATGCACCACCAGACTTGATTAATTTTTTTTTTTTTTTTTTTTTTTTTTTTTACATCTTTTGTGAAGACAAGTTCTTACTATGTTGCCCAGGCTGGTCTCAAATTCTTTGCTAGCCTTAATCACTACCACTTTAAACCATGCACTTGTGTGCTTTGCATTTATCATCCCATATGGTCCACATCAGCCTTCTGAGGAAGTCAGTGACAGAGATGACCCCATTTTGCAGATGAGAAGGCTGAGACTCAGCAAGGTTGGCTTATGTTTCCCAAGGTTTCCTAACTAGCACATTGTAGAGTTAACATTTAGATCAAAGTGTCTGACTCCCAAGCCTTTGCTATCATCTCATTAAATCCTGTCAAAACAGGCAACTGATGCAGTTTCCAACTTCTTATATACAGCTCTCTCCATAACTAACTTATCTGCAAACACATTTTTCAGCATGTTCAATGTGTAATCTTTGTCCATTGTTGAGGACACTAAAATATGTAGCAAGTGCCCTGGGACTAGTATGACTGAGCGGTGAGCCCTGACTGGGGAAATGAAAGTGTTTCATAGAGGTTGGTACATTTGAGCCTAGTGATAAAGGATGAGCAGGAGTTTGGTGGGCAAAAAAAAGGAAAGAGATGCTTTGTTTCTCTTTTAGACTCTACAAACATACCCAGTGTAGGAAGGGGAGCATATGGGATGCCAAATGGTGCTATTCTTGTGGTATACCCAGTGTGATGTCCCTAGAAAGGGCTTGTGATCTCTATGGCGGGGTGGGTTGTGGGGAGTAACAAATAGATCCGCAGTAACACACACAGCAAGGAACAGAATGGGGAGCCTGGAATCTGCAAAGGGAGAATAAGAAGCAATGGAGATGTGGCTTTGTATCTAGACTTTGGGGAAAAGAGATATGGGGAAGTAGATTATAAGGAAGGTAATTTAGGTCAAAACAACAGTGGAGGAGGGCTAAACTGAAGCAAAGACACTTAGGCAGAAGTTTGAGGGAGATTGCCCTGGTCTATCAGTCTTAATGGGGAAAAAGCTCACTGGCTTTCCCAAAGTGATATTAATGAGTAGCAAACCCCGAAAGTCCAGATATCAAACCATAGGAGGACTGTTAGGTAAAAGGTGGTGTATGATACGGTTTGAATGTATGTCCTTGCCCAAATCTCATGTTGAATTGTAATCCCCAGTGTTGGAGGTTGGGCCTGGTGGGAAGTGTTTGGATCATGGGGTGGATCCCTCACGAATGGCTTGGGTCATCCCCTTGGTGATAAGTGAGCTCTCACTTTGAGTTCTCGCAAGATTTGGTCGTTTAATTGTGTGTAGCACCTCCCTGCCGCTCTCTCTGTCTCTTGCTCTGTTCTTGACATGTGATGTGTCTGTTCCCCCTCTGCCTTCTGCCCCGATTGGAAGCTTCCTCAGGCCTCCCCAGAAGCAGATGCCAACATGCTTTCTGTACAGCCTGCAGAACCATGAGCCAACTAAATCTCTTCTTATAAGTTACCCAGTCTCAGGTATTTCTTTATAGCAATGCAAGAATGACCTAATATAGTATATTTACTCAATTGAATTTGATACAGCTGTTAAGAACAACTGCTTGGGAACATAAAAACTGCCAGCATTCAAATGGCACAGTACAACATTATATTCATACTCCAGGTATCCACAGGAACTAGAATATTTAAAATTGGAAGTGATTGTGTTGGTTGGGATAACTGTTTTTATTTTTCACAATTTAAAAGGAAGAGGTTATCTCAAAGTGATTTTTCTGAGGGCCTGTCATTACACTGAGAGTAATAATAACCACCATTTGTTGAATGCAGCCTGTGCGTCAGACACTGTTCTGTTTCATGGATTATCTCATTCAGTCTTCACAGCAGCCACATCAGGTGAGTATGGTTATTGGGTGACGGTTGCTGAGGTCTCTTACCTAAGATTCCATGGGTAGAATTAGGATGTAAACCCAGGAAGCTGGACGTCAGAATTCATGCTTTTTACCTCTGTGTTATATACTGCTTCAGCTTAACTGTATCAAAAAGTCATTTTGGTATGAACAATCTTGCTAGGTTCAAGGTGGCCTAATGTCATTCTGAATTCTTCTCTAGGGAAACGATGTTGTAAAACTGCCCCCTGAAGAAAGCGTGGGGCCAGCAGGCAAAACACAAGCCTGCACCTGAGGAAAGCTAGATTCATCATTTAGTTTCACTGTGGAATGGCCCAGCTAATTTGAGAAATTTCATGGAGCTCTTGCCTCCAAGAAATTATTTAATCTCTCTGCATACTGCAGTAGCTCCTTTTATATGCAAACCCCATGTATCAAGTAATTCTTAACAAGATGGACTTTTCTCTCTTAGTTGAGGTAAAGCAATCAATTACTGGCAATGGATTTAGAACCAAACAGAGAGCACACACTTTAAAGAGTCCCAGGACAAACTCTGCTCAATATTGTTCCAAAAAGCTGTCTCAGGTGCACAAAGGCAAGCTCTGGCTGTATGCTACAATGAAGTGTTACTAGATGCTTTAAGATGTGGTCATTTGTGACAAAAGCAGAATCTTACATTCTGTAACTCTTTACAAGAATCTAACAGCACTTTCATAGATATGATTTCAATTGGTCTTTGTTATGGGCTGAATTGTGTCCCCTGAAAGTTCAAATGTTGAAGTCCTAACCCCTAGCACCTCAGAATGTGTGTGGCCTTATTTAGAAATAGAGTTGTTGCAGACATATTTAGTGAAGATGAGGTCACACTGGAGTAGGGTGGGCCCCAAATCCAATAGAGCTGCTGTTCTTATTTGAAAAGGGAAATTTGGAGACAGACATGCAGGGAGAACGCTGTGTGGAGATGAAGGCAGAGATCTGGTGGTGCAGCAGAAGTCAAGGAACACCAAAGCCTGCCAACAAGCCTCCCGGAGTCGGGGAACAGGCCGGGAACAGATTCTCCCTCACGGCCCTCAGAGGCAACCAACCCTGATCTTGGACTTTCAGCCTCCAGAACTGTGAGAAAAATACATTCCTGTTGCTTAAGCCACTCAGTTTGTTGTGGCAGCCCTGGGAAATTAATGGAGTCTCCAAAAGCAGACTCTTGGGGTAGGTAAACTATTACTTTCTCCCTATTATATAAATCTAGTCAACACTTCATAAGTTCATAAAAAGTATCAAGCACTATATAGGTAGGAACTCAATACTCACGACTCTCCTATGGGGTAAATGATTTGATTCTTCTCTCCCTTTTGTAGACAGAAACTAAGGCACAGAGAAATTAAATAACCCGCCCTGGGTGCCCCAGTTAAGAAGCACTGAGGCCAGAATTGCTCGTAGATTTCTAGCTAAGTGCTCTTTTCACCATGCCATGTTGCCTTCGTGAAACACAAAAGCCTGGGAAAGGTATGCTTGTGGAAAGATGGAAACAAAATGACAAAGACATGTGGCTTGATAAGGAAGTGAAATGTGTGGGCAGGATGAGACGCGGGGATAGAAGCTGGTGAAAGGAAAATGAAACTTCCGGGGACAAAATTTCCGAAATGTATTTCTTGGAAAACCCTTGCCTTGAGATGCCACATGAAAAAAATGGTTCCGGACTTAAAGGGGGAAAACACTGCTGACTCTCTCTCCCAGTCAGAGATTCACAGTGACATTCGCATTTCAAAGACTCTGACAAGTATTGCAGAAAAGAGCGAATATTTAGCTTTGTTTTACCCAGCATTCCTCAAACTTACTTAACCATTCTTTTACTCCTATTTATCTTTAATGTTTCCAAACAAGTTTTGTGGATTAGAGAGGTTAAGGAGACCCAGAGATGCCTATAGGTAGGTGTTAACATTCTAACATTATTTAGGTTCTTCTTTCAGCCCCATTGTTTCTTTCTTTTTCAAAGCAAGACTCTTAAATATTCACTTATTTTAAAAAATTAACCATCAGACATACAAATAGCATATGGAGACTAATATCAGAAAAGCACTTACATTACATCACCCAGCTTAAGAAATATAACATTATGGATACAGTTGAGGCCTCCTGTGGACCTTTCCCTATTACCTTCTGTTCTTTATAACCCGACCTCCTCCCTAGAGGTGATTTGCAGTATTATCCTGAATTTTTACTTTATCATTCTATGTATATCCATATGCTTTTTTTATACATGTGTATATTCTTAAGCAATATAGGGTGGTTTAATAGGGTCTTAAACTGTTACAATATTGCATATACCTTCTGTAACTTGCTTTTTATCCAACATTATACTTGTGAGCATTTTTCATGTGTGGCTATATTAGCTCTAGTTAATTCATTTTTACTGTAGTGTAATAGTCCCCTGTATGACTATGCCAGTATTACTTATCTATACTTATGTATAGACATTTAGGATGTTTACCATTTTTCTATTACAAATAACACTGCAATATATATTCTCATGTATGAATTCAGAAAAATATGTGACACTTTCTCTAAGATATAGACTTGGAATTGCTGGGTTATAGGATATGTGCATATTCAACTTTCCTAGATATTACCAAATTGTTCTCCAAAGTAGTTGTGCTAATTTCAATTCCTACCCACTGTGTATGAGAGGTCCAGTGGCTCTACCTTAACTCTTGATATTGCCAACCTGCATAATCCTTGGCAAATTAAAAGATGTGAAATTATACTTTATTATTATTATTATTATTATTATTATTTGAGGTGGGGTCTCACTGTGTTGCCCAGGCTGGAGTGCAGTGGTGCAATCTTGCCTGACTGCAGCCTCTGCCTCCTGGGTTCAAGTGATTCTCCTGCCTCAGCCTCCAGAGTAGCTGGGATTACAGGTGCCCACCACCATGCCTGGCTAATTTTGTATTTTTAGTAGTGATGGGGGTTTCATCATGTTGGCTAGGCTTGTCTGGAACTCCTGACCTCAGGTGATCCATCTGCCTCGGCCTCTTAACATGCTGGGATTACAGGCCTGAGCCATCATGCTAGGCCTATTATGATTTTAATTTTCATTTGCCCAATAACTAACTAATGAGATTGATCATTATATGATATGCTTATTGGCCATTTAGATTTCCTCTTCTGTGTATTTCCTCTTCCTTTGCACATTTATTTTTATTTTTTCTGTTAACTTATCTTTTTCTCATTAACTTTTGAAAGTTCTTTGTTAGTTCTCAATACTACCTTTTCTCAATTACTTGCTTTATAAATATCTTCCTGAAGACTGGAGCTTTCTTTTCACTTTTTGGAGTTTTTTTGCATAAAATGTTTAAATTGGCCGGGCACGGTGGCTCATGCCTGTAATCCCAGGACTTTGGGAGGCCGAGGAGGGCGGATCATGAGGTCAGGAGATCGAGACCATCCTGGCTAACACGGTGAAACCCCATCTCTACTAAAAATACAAAAAATTAGCCTGGCGTGGTGGCGGTCACCTGTAGTCCCAGCTACTGGGGAGGCTGAGGCAGGAGAATGGCGTGAACCTGGGAGGCGGAGCTTGCAATGAGCCTAGATCGCGCCACTGTACTCCAGCCTGGGCGACTGAGCAAGACTCTGTCTTAAAAAAAAAAAAGGTTTAAATTATAATTTAATTCAATTTATCTGTGTTTTAATTATAGTTTATACCTTTTGTATCTTGTTTAAGAAATCTTTCCCCACACTCAGGCTGTAGAGATACTCTAGTATATTGTTTTCTAAAAGTTTTAAAGTTTTGCCTTTTACATGTATATCTTATAAACTTGAGATTAATGTTTATGCATGATATGAGGGAAGGAACCATTTCCCCCACGACCCCTCCAATATGGAGAGCCTCTTGTTATAGAACCATTTGTTAAATAGTCTACCATTTTCCCCACAGAGACTTTGCAACACTATCTTTGTCATTATGATATTTTATTATCATACGAGTCTCTTTTGGGTCATAATACCATACCCTTATTCTGCTTATCTATTTCTACGCCAGTATCATACTGAATTAGTTACTATAGCTTTACAATAAGTTGATTTCTGGTATGGTTGGTTAATTGCATTGACAGATAAAATTAATGGCCTCCTTGGATCTATGCCCTTAGCAGTATAACTTTACAGCTCACACTATGAAGAAGTTGAGTCTCTTTCTCCATCCTTTGAATCGGGACTGAATTTGCTGCAAAGGATGTGATGGAAATGACAGTATCCCTGTTGCAGACATAGACCTCAAGGCCCTGCATGTTCCCACCCCTTTTGGAACTCTGCTTCCACTATGAGAATAAGCCCAGGTTCGTATGCTGAAATGTGCTGAAAGAACACATGAAGCAGCGGAGCCAATCCATGCTAAGACCATCCTAGACTGGCCAGTGCCCACCCAACCTACCAGCTGCTCATGTGAGTGACCAGAGTCAAAATAGCCACACTTGATTGAGAACACCATAACTGCAATGCCAACCTTATACTCATGGCTGGGCACAGTGGCTCATGCTCGTAATCCTAGCACTTTGGGAGGCTCACGTGGGCAGATCACGAGGTCAAGAGATTGAGACGATCCTGGCAAACGTGGTGAAACCCCATCTCTACTAACAATAGAAAAATTAACTGGGCATAGTGGTGTGTGCCTGTAGTCCCAGCTACTTGGGAGGCTGAGGCAGGAGAGTCGCTTGAACCCGGCAGGTGGAGGTTGCAATGAGCCAAGATTGCGTCACTGTACTCCAGCCTGGCAACAGAGCGAGACTCTATCTAAAAAAAAAGAAAAAGAAAAAAATAAGCCAAAATAAATGCTTATTGTGCTATGCTACTGGGGCTTTGTGGTGGTTTGTTCCACAGTATAATGATGTTAAAAGATGACTGAAATATAGGGCAAGTCCCATAACTTATTCTGCTTTTCAAAACCATCTTAGTTGATCATGGTCTTATGTGTTTCCACATATGCATTTTAGATTTGGTTTGTCAAATTCCACGGCCTGGTTTAACCCTTTTATACATAACTCAAGTCCTAGGGTGCATTCTTTGCAGCATAGAGCCCTTTCTAAGATTTCACCTTACATTATCCTCAAAGGTGAAGTTAACTAGACCATTTGTGGCTCCATTTTTTATAAGGTGTTAATTTATTTGTATTTGCTTCATCATATTATAATATCATTATCATGAGGTTCTGTTGCCAAGGCAACCAAAAGTGATACATGAGGTTTCAGCTTTATCTAAAACCTTAACTATCTTTGGCCATATTCCATGTACTTTCTTGGCTCTTTTGCCTTCATTCCTGGGTTGAAAGAATGGACTATTCTACAATTCTGTCAGTGTCTTATGTTTTACATCTGTTCCCACCTCTACACATATCAGCATGCTCATCAGTCTCTAAATTTACTAACTTAACTCACTTCTTTTCTACTATTTATCCTTGAGAGCGCCTCTCCTATACAATGCTGAACAACATTCATTCAACATACATATAATGATTACCTAATATGGGCCTGGGACTCAGGGTTACAAAAGTAAATGAGACAGATGGAGCCTCCATCCTTCCAGAAATAAGAAAAATAAGTTGGTGTTAGCTAGAGTTGGGGAAGGGCACATCAGACAAAGAAAACAATATGTGATAAAACCCTGAGGTTTCTAGTAGGACAAGAAGTTTTAAAGGGGGCAATGTGGCTGAATATGAATGTGTGAGAGTGAGAGGCACTTGAGATACATCTGGAGAAGCAGGCAAGGGGAAAATCACAGTGGGCCTCTCAAGGTATCTGCATCACCCGTTGAGGAACTGACTTGTAAAGGTCTGAAATGGGTAAGTCATCCAATAAAAGCTCATTTCTCTCCCTAGCCATGTGCTCCAATTAGTAGTAGAGGAAACCCACCATCATAGGTGTCTCTGGACACTGCACTCACACCAGGGAAATCAGAAGTCTATCTTGGTAGCATGTCAGCCAACAAGCCTTACCTCCTTAGCCAAGGAGGGGCTGGGGGTCTAAGTTGAGCCAAACAGAGTTCCTCTGGGGAAATCTTGGTGGTCTAACAGCCAGAGGAAAACATGGCTTGGTCAGATTCATTTCACTGACAGCACAGTTATTGAACACAGTGTGTTCATTGGTCCTTGGAGCATACCTCCGAGGCCACTTCAGATCTAGATCCATGTGACATCTTACTGAGATGGGGAAGAGACTCTCCCCCACCATCATGGGGTTCTCTGGGTGCTGCATTCACACAAGGGAAACCAGAAGTCAAGCCCAGGAGCATGGTTTTGTGGCATCACGCACTCTGGGGGATTATTTTGCATACTCATCTTCTTTAGGATTCTCTTACTATGAGTAAGAGTAAGAGATCTCTTAAGATGAGTAAGGTCTCTCTTACTCATCTTCTTTAGGACTGGAATGCCAGTGGGCCCCATGCATGTCCAGCAGATAACTGGTATCAGAGCCTCTGACATGGATAAGAGTAGATACATCTGTCCATAGAGAGTTATTCATTCATCTAGGGTCAGGCGTGGGAAAACCATGGTTTTACTGTCCCTAGCTTCTTTATTAGCTTCCTGTCACTTTTTGGTATTTTCTTCCTCATTTTTTTTCTACCAGGTTCCCCAATTTCTCTTTAACTCCAGATTTTCTAATAACAAGCATAGTCTCAGGAAATAGGGGATGTTGTATAGAGCATTTAAATATTGGTAACAGGGTGTAGCTAATCAGTGGCTTTTTGACCCCAGTTTTTAGAACTGGGGTTACTGATTCCTCTGCTTACCTAATATGCAGAATTCTGAGTGAGCAAGTGTGTTTATTGGGCATTTATAGTTTTTGCCTGCCCAGCATCATTTCCTTCTCTCCTGGTAATGCCAGGACCCTGATTTCTCCTTTAGGGGCTGGCTTCTCTCCATATCTTATTCTATCTTGGTGGTATGTCAGCCAAAAGTCTTACCCCCTTAGCCATGGAGGGGCTGGGGGTCTAAGCTGAGCCAGAGTTCCTCTGGGGAAATCTCGATGGTCTAACAGCCACAGGAAAACATAGCTTGGTCAGATTCATTTCACTGACAGCACACAAAGAAATTCTGCCCACTAGGAACTAGTTTCTGCTATCTAGTGCCCAAAGCAGCTCCATTTCCTCTCCCACTCAATTTTCTTCCATTAAATCCCCCGTTTGCTTAAATTAGTCAGAGTTAGCTTCTGTTGTTTGCAATGGGAGAAAAGTTCAACTCATAATGTGCGTGTGTGCATTTTTCTGGGATATGGAATTCTTCAAGTTCTCAAAGGCATCCATAATCCAGAAGGGTTAAGAATTACTGGTTAGATGATCATATCTGCCTTTGAGGAAGGATTGAATACATGCACCCTTGCAAATTAACAGGTGCTGGAGTCACTGAACTAAAAATTGTTGAATTTCTGGCATCCTCTGGCAAAGCAGAGTTATTTTTGGCAGAATTGGTCTTTCTCAGGAACTTATAACATAATTGTAGAAATCCCATAAATGAAAAGGCTAGTCTCGCCTTTACCCGCAGTTGAGGTTTGCTTTCTGATCAAAGATACTCCTTTGCCACCACCTCAACCAATACTTGTTCTCACAGCATTTTTCTCTCCAGTCAAAAGAGCTTTTTCAATGCACAAAAAAGTTAACAGCAACTATGGGAGTTAGGGTGGAATCAGTTAAGTCTGTCTCTAGGTCGGTATTTTCCCGAGTACCAAGTAGGATGCCCAAAGGGGTACGGGAAGTTTGGGGCTCCAGAAACTTGGTCCAGCTTAGAAAATCAAAAGCACTTTTTCTATCTTTCCCTAGTTTTTGAAGTTATTAGAAGCCAAGTCTACTATTAAGTAAAATTGGATGGTTTTTTTGTTACAATTCTAAAATTAAAGGCTTTCAAAAAGAAAAAAGGAAAGAGCAGACAAGTAGAACCACTTTTGTGTCCAAACCACTAAAACGGGAAGCAGTTCCAATGTATACCCAACTTTTTGTTCCTGTCCCATCCCCATGTGCCTTTTTCCCACCAGAAAAATTATTTCAGCTTAATGCAAGGAACACCATTTTAAATTTTGGGTAGCTGTTTTGCATATTGCTATTTAATCATGGGCACGCCACACACACACACACACACACACACGAGAGAGAGACACTCTCTCATTCTCCTAAGTTCTTCTTCTGTATTTGCTTCCTTATCACTTGAAGTGAGGTGAGTTCAAAAAACTTAAGTTTCTTTGCATCCAGAATCAAACTGCTGGCAACAATGGTGACATCATAAATTGATCTTGGTTCCTCGAAAATGCTGCTGGGATGTCATAGAAGGCAGAGTGGGCAAATCTGACTGGTAACAGTGAGAGTTGAGTTTGAATAAGGACTTAGAAGCAGAGTAAAGCAAATGCTCGTTTGAAGCTGAACTCACTCTGGTCTCTCATGGGAAGGGGAAGTAGCAGAGTTGTGTTCAACCACCATCACTTTTCAGTAATAAGACCAAGGCCCACTGACTTTCCGAAAAAGAGTGTGATGGCAGCAGCTGTTTAGTTGCCCTCGCCATCTCTTCTAACTCAGAAGGTTAATCATTCATTGTTTTAAAAAGCTATCTCATCTCACATTTCATCAGAATATTTTCCTTAATATAAATTTGTCATTTAAAAGCCTGCTGAGTATCAAGCAGTGCTGGACAGTCTACTGCACACTATTAAATGATAGCAATAAAAGAATACACATTCTGGTTGGATGAGTAAAACCTTACACAGAAGTAATTTTCATCCATAGCTTCCATTAATAGTAACAAAGCCAGTGATTACTTGCCAGGCAACTGGTACATTCTAAAGACTATGAAGGTGCTGCACATAAGTGAGCTTGAATCCTCCCAGCAACCTAGGATGCCAGCTAGGCATGATAGAGAACAGCTTGGCTTCCATGAAAAACTATGCATTGTTTAGCACTCACCTTTCCCGTTTATCTCATTCTGATTCTATGGGGGACTTGGTGCCTTCCATTACCTTTGATGGTTATAGGTAACCTACATGAAAATGATTCTTGTCTGTAAGATACATAAATATATAGTATCCGAATTGAATTAAATTTAATTCTCCACCCCTTACCCCTCCCAATAGAAAAAGCCAGTTTCTACCTATTTGTAAATTCATTTCAACATTCTTTTATATAAATTTGCGTTTCTTTTTACTTCTTCTTTGAACCAGATTTAACATTTGCCTGTTAAACAATATCTTTAGCATGTGCTCATTTTATATCTGTAGGAGGATCAGGATTTTGCATTTACATACATATATATATATACACACACACACACACACACACACACATTAACAATATTGTTAGCTCCATTTTACAGATGAAGATATTGAGGCTTAGAGTAAGATGACTTGCTGGGAACCATTAATGATGAAATGACCTAGCCAGAGTGAAACCCCTGTATGTTCCGACCCTACAGCCTATGTGCGTTCTTCTAATTGTGCATCTGCTCTATGCCAGGCATGTGCTAAGTGTGTGGGAATATTATTTTAAGTCATTTAGATATTAGTGGCCTTTACTGAAATTATAGAGTTATAAAATATCCATGATGATTTTATATCTATGTGTGAGATAAAAATCAAGGCAAGAAAATAAAAGGCAGAAGAAAAATCCCTAATAGTTGGAGAAAGGAGGATAATGGAGCAGTAAGAATACAATGGATTTAATCTTGGAAAGCTTTTTGGAAATTTCTTAATTTGCATTGTCAAAATGGAAAAGGCAAAAAAAGAAGCCTGAAGATTAAAGCCAACAACTTGTAAACTTATGTCCTGAAGCTTCAAGTACTGTCACTTAAGAAATAAGCAAGGAAATAGGATTATACCACTGCTTGCACATCTGTTATCTAACAGTGTAAAAAAAAAAAAGTGACAAATGAGACAAGAACCTAGTCTAATCTCTTAATCTTTCCCATATGTAACTATTTTGCATGAAGTTTCCATGGGCCCTAAATATGATAGTGTCGTTCTTAAAACTGCTTAAAACTGTCTTTGGATTCACTATGTTTGTAGACTGAACTCTAAACTCATTTTTTATCATAAGTTTTTTTATCAGGCTCCTGCTATATCTCATCTCTTCTGGTATCCAGCAGCATTTCTTTTTCTTTATTTCTTCCTCCTCCTCTCCTCTTCTCTCTCTCCCTCTCTCTTTCACACACACACACACACACACACACACACACACACACACACACACACACATCTCACAATGTAGGCTCCTGACTCTTCAGAGAGTCCTGCAATTCTCCAGCCCACCAAGCTGTGTTGCAACTCAGCCTTTGTTGAACCTTTCTTTTGCCTTTAACACCGCCCTTTCCACCCCACCCTGTCTTGGCAAGTACTTATTCATTACTCAACACTCAAGAGTCACCTTCTTTATAAAAAATTCCTGATATAATTTGTGAAAACCAGCCATCCCTATACATACATTCTGCCAGCATGTGTTTATGAAACCCTTGGTTGTGCTTATTTGTTCACACACTTGCTTCCAGGGACTGTGTCTGCTTGATCTCCCTTCTCTTCCAGAAATTCCCACGATGCCTGCTGCATGGTTTGTGCTCAGTAATTGAATGTGTTGTGCATCAGGGAGATGGCACGTTTGACTGTGTGATGGGCAAGGGGGTGGAGTACCAGAAGGGACCAGAAAGTTCAGCGCATTCAAACCCTTCCCTTCATGGCGCAGACAGAGCTGGAAGTATTCACAGAACAAAGGAGGAAACTCAGGCATTGAAAGAGCTGAAAGTATTAATAGGACTCTTGCCCCTGAGTTTAGTACCAAATCCAACATGCCACACTACTTTCTGGGATGATTGAGTGTGGGTAGAGAGAGAGAGGGAGTTTATTTTCTGTTTTGTTTTTGTGGTGCTTTCATAATTTTGGTAAAGGTATTTTTAAGTCAGAGCACAGGGCGGATCAGTTTTCATTACCCAACTTGGCATTTTCCTCTTGTCCACAGAGCAGCTCTGAGCCCTTATCATAGCCTGTAACCACATCCTCTGCTGGGTCCAATGCTAAATCAACACTGTCAGTGAAAAACAAACACTAACAGGTGCACAGCACATTGAGCAAGGGAGGACGTTTATTCTACAGCAAGGGTTAGTAAACTGGAGGAAAGGAAAAAGCTGGTCCAGGTATGAGCAAACCCCCTGGGTCCCACAGCCCCCTTGGGGACAGGGAGAGGGTGCCAAAGGCTTGAAACAGCTGCCACGGGCCTGCAACAACCAGGCCCACCTGTGAGCAAGCTGCAGAAATGATTTTGGTAATTACATTCAAAGCTTCTGTCAGAGTCACATGTTAAAGCTCCTGGGATCTCTTAGACGAGATCCAGGCAAGTGTTGCTGAAATGCACACACTGATGATGATGCAGCAGACACTCCCCTGGTGTCCTCAGCTGCAGCACCTGGTAGGGACTAGGGAGCAGCAACGGTCATGTTTAGGACAGGACATCTTTCATAGGATCTTGTTTCAGGGGAAACAAGACCTTTACAAAGTCTGCCCTGAGAGGAAATCTCCTGTTCTATATTTCTTAAGCTGCCACCCTGGTGTTCCTCCTGAACTAGGTGACTATACAATGCTGACTAAAAATAATGACCAATAGGAGAGAGGAACCAGTCTGTATGGAGCTGTGTGCTAGGCTATTCTTTTTCTTTTTTTTTTTTCTTTTTTTTTTTTTTTTTTTTTTTTTTTTTTGAGACAGAGTCTCACTCTGTCGCCCAGACTGGAGTGCAGTGGTGCAATCTTGGCTCACTGCAACCTCCGTCTCCAGGGTTCAAGCAATTCCCCTGCCTCAGCCTCCTGAGTAACTGGGATTACAGGCACATGCCTCCATACCTGGCCAATTTTTGTATTTTTAGTAGAGATGGGTTTTCACCCGTTGGCCAGGCTAGTCTCGAACTCCTGACCTCAAGCTATCTTCATGCCTCAACCTCCCAAAGTGCCGGGATTACGGGTGTGAGCCACCATGCCCTGCCATGCTAGGCTCTTCTAAGTAGGTATTGTCTTATCTAATCCTTACATCAACACTATGAGGTAGATATTGTTATCAGCATTCGCTCTACTTTACAAATAAGGAAACGGAACAGGGTGAATTAAATTGCTCAAGGTTATGCAGCTAGCAGGTTTGTGGTAGAGCCAGGATTTAATTCAGGTCATTGGTTTCAGAGTGTGCGTTCTCAGGCCTCGAGGATGCTGTGATTGACCTGAGAGTTGGCAGCCTTGGCTGTACATTAGAATCACCTGGGGAATTTTTTAAAATGCCAGTGCCAGGGCTCACCTCCAAAGATACAGATTTATATGGTTTAGGGTAGGCTGAGTACTAAAATGTGTGTGCCTGTGTGTATACAGTGTGTGTGTGTGTTTTTGTGTGTGTGTGTGTGTGTAATATGTCTTGGGCAACCAGATTAGCTTTAGTCACTTAAAGAGTGCAGCTGGCACAGGTAGGTGTTTCCCATCACGTCATCCAAGGAAAGTATTGAGGGGTGGCAGACAACATCGGAAGCCCAGCCACAGAAGGTCTGGCACAGGCGTGGTGCCATGACTAAGGCTTGGGGAAGAATGCCAGAAAGAAGGCAGAGGCAGCCAAAAAAGGTGCTGTGCTAGAGAGACAAGAAAACCAACAGAACCCCATTGCACTGTTTGCCAAGGGTGGCCGTGGAGAACTGCCAAGGGGGAAGACCACAGGGGTGACCACCTTTCACTGCCGCACAGAACGTTCCTGGAACTCCCCAGTGCAAACAAGAATCAGGGTTCCCGGAAAGGTGTTTTAAGAGAGAAACTTGCCTTATAAATCACATCTGTTGGAGGTACCAGCGGAGTATTTTGGGATCTGAAGTGTTCAGGGCAGGAGCCTCTTGAAACCAGGGACTGAGGCCGCAGAGATGTGAGTGCTAGGATGTCAGGGCTTTCCCAGCCCAGCAGTTGCGGGTCTGGAATCAGCTTGGTTCAGTTGCAAGTTACAGTCTCACTCTGCTTACACCCTAGACATATGTTTTAGAATTATAAAATTTGTGTCTGTTAAAGTCAAGTTAAAATAGAAAAAAAAAAAACACTCAGTTTTATCGCCCAAGTGTAACAACTATTATTCAGTATATTACTTTACATTGTTGTAATTTTTCCCGGACATAATTTTTCAACACAATGTTAATTATAACGTATATGCAAATATTATAGCCTGCTTCTTCACTCAAAATAATATGACCATTTATTCCTTAAGGAATATCCTTTCCTTCATAATAATTACACTAGCAGTGACCAGTTATTGCTGGGTTTCTGAAAATGGAATAATCTATGAACTCATTCTATAGAAAAAGATTTACATGAACATCTGTTAAAAATTGTTTGTATCTTTACTTAAATATACAGGACCTAAAACAAGTACTTTATAGCATAAAGATGTACATCTATATGCTTTATGTCTATATCTGTCTCTCCTTTTTCATAAGGCCTAGAAACAAATGCTTTATTACTTGCAAACCACAACATCAAAACAATTTTATATGTTAAAAATAAGACAACAGGGAGGCCGAGGCGGGCAGATCACAAGGTCAAGAGATCAAGATGATCCTGGCAAACATGGTGAAACCCCGTCTCTACTAAAAATACAAAAATTAGCTGGGTGTGGTGGTGTGCGCCTGTAGTCCCAGTTACTTGGGAAGCTGAGGCAGGAGAATCGCTTGAACCCAGGTGGCGGAGGTTGTAGTGAGCCAAGATCGTGCCACTGCATTCTAGCCTGGCAACAGTGAGACTCTGTCTCAAAAAAAAGACAACAAAACCAATAAAATTCACAATTATATATTGATGAAATATGACAAACATTGTTCAGTGAATTTAACTGTTGCTCATTGCTATGGTGCAGGCATGTTGCCTTCTTGGTGCCAATAGGACCAGTGCTGTGAGCTCACTCAGTTCCTATACCACTTTTCTCTGTTCTAAACTCTTAGAACATTTATGTGCACAACCTGAAGGCATCCTGGGCTTTTACTTGGCATAAACACTTCCTTTATATCAACTCAGATTTCCTTCTATTTTTCTCTAGCTCGTGATACTTCAAGTAGTACTCTCTGGTACCAATGTAATCATAAACACAGATTACGAATTGAGTTCCCAAACTAAATCCAAATGGATCTTTCAGCTGATCCAGAATATGGCTATATTAATTTTTAAATTGATTGAAAGGTAAACATAAATGTAAAAATGTTCCATAGAGAACTTCCAAATCTAGAAGATTTATCATCATACCCCTGCCATTTTGAGAAGCATTGATTTATTGAATGCCTCACTTGTACCAGGTAACTGAGCTGCAGCCCCTTACTCCTTGTAACAACATATCATTCCCATTTCTCAGATGAGGTAACCAAGGTTTGTGGAGGTTATGAAACTTGATGAAGAACATGGAGCTGTCAGGTGAAGGAGCCGTGATTCTAATCCTGGTCTCTGCCATTCCAAAGCAAGAGTCCTTGGACCATGATCTCACAAGGTCTTCCACAACTTCTTACAAAGTGTTCTTCTCCCATGTGGGGTTTAGCATGTTTATACCGACTGAGACCAGGGTTAGAGATAAATTATTGGTTTTTTTCCTTTAGAGAAAGCCTAGCATTTGTCATGTATGGTGTATTTATTTGCTTATGAAAATAACCTAATGAGGATGGACCCTTGAAGATATTTCAGTAGATTTGGCAGTAGCCCAGGTGATTGGCAGTAGCTTGCCAGCTATTAAATCATTCTGAATACATGAAGAATTGTAATTTCCTTCTCAAAAGAGCTTTGCCACGTGGTGTAATCACTGCACACACATTGGCATAAGCAGGAGCTATCTTTGTGCAAATCCATTCTTGGAACCAATCATATTAACTTGATATTTCATGTTTTGGCCCAATACCATAAACTGGCACAAATAACACTAACCTTACCATGCACTAAAGATTGGAATAATAAATCAGCCAGCCTGTAATTATATTAGGAGAGCCAGCTTTATTCTTTAGCGAGCAGATTGATGTATCTGTTTAGACTGGTTGCCCTTAGGGCTCTCTGGGAACCTGGGCTGACTTTCTAGTGCCCAGGCAGGCACTGCCCCAGATCACTGTGTACATAGGTGAGTTCCTGCTGTGCAGGTCTGTCAGGACCAAACTGGTTTCCAAACCTGGCTGGCTTCTCCACAAGGTCCATAGCTGTCAAAAGTGAAACAAAGCAAAGGGCTTGGAATGCCAAAAAGACACAAGCTCATCCATCAGGCTCAGCAGGAAAGACAGGGGAGGCAGCGGCGGGAAGCCTTCTTTAGCTGTGTGATCCTAGGTGGCTGTTAACTTAGCATCTGAGGACTGTCTCAGATAGACAAGATTGGACCAGGTAATCCCTTTGTCTGAATTCATGTCATTTCTTCAGCAATGGCAGAAAGGACTTGAAGCAGCAGGTCTAAGTGGGCAAAATAAGACAAAATAAGTGGACACAATACCGACTGGGATCAGGGCTAGAGATAAATGACTTTTTTTTCCTTTAGAGAAAACCTAGCATTTGTCATTTATGATATATTTATTTGCTTATGAAAATCACCTGATGAGGATGGACCCTTTTTTCAGTAGATCTGGCAGTAGACCAGGGGGTTGACACCAGGTATGACAAAATAGTGTAGCAAAAACATTTCATATAGGGGGAAGTATTCCCTGTCCATTGTCTTGCTTGCTTCCAAGACAGTATAAAGAAGATTATATGAAATGTTAATGAGGAGAGGGGTAAGTCGGTGAAAGAAGGGGCCTACTCCTGAATCCTGCCATTACAATTTGCAGATTAATTCCATTGGAATTTAAATGTATTGTTGCAATGTACCATCAAATGTGAAGAGGTCCAGCCTGGATATATGTTCCTTGCCTGATTCCTGAATGGCTTAATTTGGCTCTGCCTGTCTGACTCATATGCCTTCCCCACATTAAACTGGATGGTTTATTTTCTGAGATCAAGTGGGCTATTTTGGCATCATGGCTGTATCTCTTTGCTTTTGTGGTTTTCTCTGCTGGGAATCCTCTAACTCTGAGTCCTCACATGCCTGGTGCCTTTCGGGTGCTCTGGTCCCAGTTCAAATTGCCCCTTCTCAGAGAAAGGCTTTTCCCCACCTCTCTCTACTCCTAATCACTCTCTGTTAATGTCTTTGTTTAATACTTAACACGCTCTAGGATTATATCATTTATTTCCTTGTCTATTTTCTGTCCCTACCTTCACATGTATGGGTCTTGATCTCCACTGTATCTTCAGTGCTTAGGACAGTATCAAGTACACAGTGGGCATCCACTAAATATCTCCTCTTATGTTGTGAGCCCTCCTAGAGCCGTAACCATGTTGCCAGACACCATCCTGAAAGCTTTATGAATATTAACTCATTTAATCCTTGCAACAAGCCTAGGAGGTAAGTCCTATGTTTGTCTCTATTTTATAGATGCAGAAACTGTTAAGTGACCCTAGAGTCCATTCTCTGAACAACTGCCTTAGGCTTCCTCTCTAGTATTTTTGTGGAATAAGTGAATGAACGTCTGTCGTCATCATTACCTAAGAACTCTTAGAATAATATAAGTTCTAAGTTCAATAGACGTAAATATTATGATTCTAAAAATAGAAGTCTTAAATATACGAAAGATATCATGCAAGGTTAAGAGCCACCAGATTCAGGACAGCACGGTCGTAAGGGGTAATGAGTATGCAGTCTCATTCTTGGTTTCTAATTCTCCAGAGCTTGTAGACAGAGAGTAGGTTAAATCCTGGGATGATACTGACCATGAAAGGCAAATATTTTTCTTTTTAAGTTGCCACAGGCACCAAAAGATTAATCAAATGGCTGGAGAATGCAGGGAAACTCAACAGTGTTTAAGAAACTTGGTGGGCTTTATAACTTCAGTATTTTGAAATGTATTATTATTTGTAGACCTCTACTTCATATGTTTTGGTTGATTGATTTGTTTAAACTCATACATTTTACATCAATATAATAAATGTGTATACATTTATTTTTAAAAAATCAATATACTTAGTATGCATACGCACTTAGGAAGTTCTTGAGAATCTTGGAAAGGATTTTTAACTTTATCAAAGGATTTCACATTTGTCTTCTCATTTTATTTCAAAGCACCACTGAAGTAGCAGAGTTGGAATAATGTTATTTTTCTCCAGGCTAGTTGGCTCCTAGGTCAGTGGTCTGGACCCTTGCGGCTTTCTTTCTGTCTCCGTAGCTGCTCCCTCATCCTCTTTGCTGGTTCCTCTTCATCTTCCAATCTTGAAATGTTGACGTGACCTAGGACTCAGCCTTTGGGCATCTTCTCTTCTCTACACTCAGCTCCCTGGTGGTCTCTTTCATTACCTTGGATTTAAATGCCGTCTCTATGCAAACGACACTCAAATGTTATTTCTAGCTCTGCTCTGTCTCTTTATCTCAGGACTATTCATCTCTGACATTTCCCTTTGGTTGTCTAATGGGTATTTAAAACTTAAATGCCTCAACGTGGGCTTCCAAGGTTGCTCTGCTTTGTCCTCTCCATGTCAGTAAGACTACTCCCTGCTTCTAGTTGCCAGACCAAAGGCCTGGGGCCGTCGTTGACCCCAGTCTTGCTCTGACCCTCCACATATGATCTGTGACAAATTCTGTTGTTTCCACCTTTAAAATTAGATATACCCAGGACCTGGCCTTTTCTTTATATGGCCACTGTGGCCAGCCTGGGACAGACGTGTATCGCTTTTGCCTGGTTGATGGCAATGGCTTCCTAACTAGTCTCCTTGCTTTTCCTTTGCTGCTCTTCAGTCTATAATCGGCCCATCCTCCCTGCAAGGGCAGATTCAACCAACCGCCAGATAGAAAATATTGGGGGGAAAATGGATAGTTTCACCAGTACTGAACATGTGCAGATTTGATTTCATGGTCCTCATACTCTAAACAATACAATGTAACTATTATTACACAACATTTCCATTGTATTAGGTGTTATAAGTAATCTAGAGATTATGTAAAGTATAAAGGAGGATGTGTATAGGTTACTTGTAGATGCTATGTATTTTATATAAAGAGTTGAGCATCCGTGGATTTTGTTATCTGAGGGGGATCCTAGAACCAGTCCCCTACAGATACTGAGGGATGACTGTATTCTCAACACAGCAGCCAGGGTGATTCTGCTGTCCTCAGATCATGATCCTCCTCTGCTGAAAATACTCTGAGGACCTCCCCTATCACTTAGAGTAAAAGCGATAGTCCTTCAACAATCTACACGGCCCCACTCCTTCTGCTTTCATGGATTCCCTATGACTTGACTTCTCCGCTCCAGCTTACTGTGCCTTTCACATTTTCCCACCTCAAGGCCTTTGAATGTAGGCATTCTTGTCTCTGCCTGCAATGCCCTTCCTTCAGAGATCTCTGAGGCTTTCTCCTCGATTCTTTTAGGTCTTTATTCACATTGCTTTTCAGTGAGGCCTTCCCTAGCTACCCTGTTTGAAGTGGCCATAATCATGCCAGCACTTCCTACTCTCCTCCCATGCTTTATTTTCTTTCTGAACACTTAAATCATTATATACATTCTAGATGTGTTAGCATAAGCCTTAGTTTCTTGCCTGATCCAAAAATACTGATGATAATGGCACCAACCTCTTAGAGTTGTTGTCAGGATTCGCTGATCTAGTCCAGGTGCTTAGCACTGTGCCTCATGTGGAGTAAGCTTTCAGTGAGTGTTAATGTGCTTACAACGTGCAAGCCCCTAGCACCTAGCTCAACACCGTGTGTGCAGTAGATGTCCCCTACGAATAAATGATCTAATTGGCAGAGTCAACATTGCCATATTTGTCTTTGTTCTGGGGAATCCATACATGTGAGACGCAGCATGGTACTAAAGCTGATGCCCACATGAAGAGTCTGAACTCAGCCCCAGAGCATTATCACTGCTAAGCTAGGCCTTGCTATAGAATACTGAGCTGAGTCCATCTGATTCCAGCACAGGTTCTGAAAAACAGGAGTTTTTCCCCTAAAGAAAAAGCTGTTACATGAGAGCATAACCTTTAAAGCGTACTCAGTAATAATGCCTTCTGAAGCATTTGTGCAATTAGATGTATTTCATTAACTGTGTTTTCTGAGCAGAGCAATTTGAAAGAACACGTTCCCTTCTGTCTCACTCTGTCTTGTTCTCATCAGCCCTTTCACAAATTAATCTGAATAAAAGCAACTTCCCCTCAGCGGTGAGTTAAAATAAGACACTGTTCACATGATTATTACTTCATTGTGCTTTTACGCACATTCCTCTGTGCTTTTTAATTATATATAATTACCAGGAAACAGGGAATAAAATCTGTTTAATCTACAATGAAACATGCTAAATAGATAATGTTTCCAGTTCCTGTTTTTGTTTGCTTATTTGTTTAGGTATAATTCTAAACCAGGGAGAGCAGTTTCAAGAGTGTAGACCCAGTCTTGCAGAAAATACAGCTTATAAGATTAAACATTATTTATTTCATGTGTGAGCTATTACCTTTTAAAAATTGTCATGCAACTCAGTGACTCAAGTGATGACATCTGGGGTGCAATTATTTCAAATGCCATTTTTTTTTCTTCCTTGTAAAAAAGTTGCAATTAACTGTAAACAAGAGTTAAACTTGATGGTAGCATATGGTGACTTTGATATGATGATATGTTTTTACTGCAGTTTCCGATGTGTATGTTTCTGATGATGAGCAATTTTATTAAAGCCTGTCACAGTGATCATATTAAAATGCACGATACTGTTCAAGAGGCAGCACAGCTCAGTGTTAAATCTCGCCCTGGAGACAGGCTTCCTGCACCTGAATCTAGTTTTACCTTCTGTATTAGCTATGCCATCTTAGGCAATTTACGTAACTCTTTTCTGCCTCAATGTCTTCATCTAGTAGCTATCTCGAAGGGTTATTGATAGAATTAAATTGATGTATATAAAGTGCTTGGAAAAGAGCACTGGATGAAAGTTAATTGTTGTTATCTGTCACAAAAGGCAAGGTCATTACAAACAACTCAAAATCCCAGTGACTTGAAATAATAATGGTTTATTTCTTGCTCAAGCTACATGTCCTTCAAAGAGTAGCCATTGTTTCAAACGCTGCCAGTTGCTGCGGCAGAAGTAAAGATAACTCTGGATGGTCTTGCCCTAGCAATTAAGTGCTCCTGGCTGGAAGTGGCACTGCGACTCTGCTCCTAATTCATTGGCCAGAATTAGTTACACGGCCACACTCAATCACCTGGTGGCCAGGAGGTGCAATCCACCTTGTGCCTGGAAGGCAGACAGCAAGCATCTTTGGCAAACAGCACTCATAATATCCACAGTGTCTGTTGTTGTTATGCCTCTGCAGTAAAAGCATCTGGCATTCTTGGTTTGAGTAGCCTTAACCTTTCGGGGTGCTGGCTGTTGCTGTTGGTGATGGAGAACTGCAGGCCTCTGGGATGGGCTTCAGGAGGACAGTGTGGGGGTGTCTTGGAGTACAGCAGGCTGAACAGAAGGTTCTATTTAGCTGTCGCATGCCAATCAGAGCCGCTGAACCGTCTGTGATATAAATGACTTAAAAATGTTCTCCATTGAAAAAAGGACTAGTTCTAACACTTTAAACATGTCAGCTCCAAGATAACATTGGAAATGATGTACATGCCTCTCCCTGCCACCGCCAGCGATGTCTACCTCCTCTATTCAAAACTCTACATCGTTTCCCAAGGCCTGGGAGCTCTTGCAGGTGGTTTTATTTAGAGATCCCCAGACTTACATTTGTTTGTTTGCCTTGAATTCCTCTAGGGCCATCCAAACAAAAACAAATGGCTTAGAGTTCGCTCTTGATTACCTATGCAAATAGTTGGGAATCTTGAATACTATGTATTTGCCTTTATTTGGGCTTCTCTATCAGTTCCTTGGCCAGGAACCCTGCCCCTCACCTTTCCAATTCTCCTCTAGGCTCCTCTTACACAGCAGGGTCACCCATTGAATTGCCCTTTGACCTCTATTTAGCCCAGTCCTTTCTCAGTTAAGCTGGGCTTCTGCTCCAGGGTGGGGGTGATGGTGGGTAAAGCCTGGGCTTTTGTTTCCCCTGTAATCTCTAAATGCATTGATAATTTATTCTAGTCTTTCTCATTGCTGTCACATGGCTGGAGAAAAGAGCAGTGCAGTTCAGATTTCAGAATTCAAGACTGGGTTGAATAAGGGGACAGTGAAGGGAACTCTTTTTATAACACGGTCACTGGAAAGGTCCCACAGCTGCTGCCACTCCCAACCCCCACCTGCCGTGATACTTCCACTCCTTTCCTCACACAATCCCCCAGCAGCCTGCAGTGTTCTCTGTGCACAAGCTTTGAAGGCAGAAATTCCTGTGTTCAGATTATGAGCCCACCACTTATTAACTGTGTAACTTAGGGGGAAATTACTCAACCGCTCTAAAGGTTGCTCTTCATCTGCAAAGTAGGGTTTAATGGCACTTAATGCAAACAGCTGTCATGACAATGCAGTGAGAAAATTTGTGTCACTTTCTGGTGTAGTTCCTGGCACATTCAGACTAAACTAGTTGTGGTTGTTATTAATTAAGACCCGGATTAGGTTTTATCTTTTCTGTGAACTCTAACCCAACTACTTTATATCCTCCTAAACAATATACTGGTTTTCAATTTTAACAAAATTCCTGTAACTAATAGACCCAAAGGTGAAGTGGAGTAGAAGTTTGTTTCTCAAATTACAGTCCAGGGAATAAGTTCTAGGTTGTGGTCAGGGGAAGGTGGCAAGGCACAGTCCTTTATAAATTCAAGGTGATGTCTGCTCTTCTGTCCTCGACCAATGGCTTCCAATGTCATTCTATTCATTGTCTGCCATTTTATCCTGAGGGACGGGCAGGAACATGGAGGTGCATATGTGGGATGTTGTATGTCCCAGGTACATTGACCCTGTCACAATCCACCAGGAGAAGCTTACTACAGGGCCACAGGCTGCTTCCAGGGAGGCTGAGAATGTGGTGCCATGGGGCTTCCGATTCCCCGCTGCAGTGAGGAAGAGGAGAGGGGATTCTGATGATCGGCTACTTAACTCAGACTCAAATCTTTTTTTTTTTTTTTTGAGATGGAGTCTCGCTCTGTCGCCCAGGCTGGAGTGCAGTGGCGCCATCTCGGCTCACTGCAACCTCTGCCTCCCCCGCCATTCCCCTGCCTCAGCCTCCCGAGTAGGTGGGACTGCAGGTGCCTGCCACCACGCCTGGCTAATTTTTTTTGTAATTTTTAGTAAAGACTGGGTTTCACTGTGTTAGCCAGGATGGTCTTGATCTCCTGACCTCGTGATCCGCCCACCTCGGCCTCCCAAAGTGCTGGGATTACAGGCGTGAGCCACCGCGCCCAGCCTCAAATCCTTTTTATATGTGTTAGGGGCATATTTTCCCTTAGACTGTCTGCTCCTTGAATCAGAGACCTTGTTCTAGCCCTAACCTTCAAGGTTATGTTTGGTAACAGACATGCAATAGTATCCTAAGAATACTTTGGGAATTGAGCTAAATGAACAGAAGTTCTATACTTTGGGCAAATATCTCAGATTTGGTCTCCCTTGAATCTCAGTGTTACTTTTGAGTAAAATGGACAAGCTTTGACAGGTTGGATTAGGGATTTCCAGTGTTGGACAATTTATTCTTCGTAACAATTCAAAGATAATAACAAAAACACGGAGAGTTTCCCAGTGATATGTGGATTCCATGAGCAATTCCCATCACTAAAGTTACTAAATATAATTATTTACTGATATACTATAGGGTATGTTATGCTCTTAGTATTATCTTTCAATCATCTTTTAAAATTACAGATTCATATAGTCTTTTCTTAAAGATAAATAGCATTTCTGAAAAGAAGTAGAGTTAACAAATCATACTTTTGTAGGATTTCAGGGTGAAAAAGAAAATCTGATGTTACACTTTTTTAAAACCTGCAATTTTAACCTAAAAGTCTAGTAAAAACATATATTTGCATTGGTAAGACAATTTTCTTACCTCAATTATGATAGAAAATATGCAAATAGGAGCCAAGTAAAGTATAAGAGACAGATCACTAAATTAGGTATAAATAAAAATAAAGCAAAACAAGATATTTTAAAGTTCTCCTCCTCTAGACACTTGTGCCAGTTAAGTTACTGTCTCTGAGCCTCTGGCCCACCTTTTTCTTCACTACTTTTTGATGTCAACAAGCTTGACTCTGCAAAGCACTGTTGTGCTTTGCCACCTGCTTCCTTAGTCTACCTCTGCCACTGCATGGCTGCAGATTGTAGAGCGGGCCGAGGGCGAAGGGTCTTCCTTCTTTCCTTTTGTTTCGTATTCTTGTCATACAGCCCTCACAAAGCTTCTTCCTCCCACATTCAAAACAGTTCCATTCAGTAGCGGCGGTTGAAGCCAGGTTGCAGTTTTCTAGCACTCATGGAATCAGCCTCCTCACATCCTTTAGAGATGTCAGCAGCAGTCAGTTGATATCTTTTTTTCAGGGTCTTGGGGGACCTCTTGAGCCCATGGAGCTCATCCTCCAATCTCAGAGGAACCAGGGCCAGCCAAACAGCTGCCCCTTCCGAGGGGTTTGAGTTTCAGTCCATGGTGCCTCAATGCCGAGGTTCTAAGTTTTCATAAGTCTGATTTCTTCTCTCTGTTCCTCCTGGGATTGGTAGCTGCTTCCTGCAGCTGCTAGCTTCCTGCTACCTTCTCTTTCTGTCTTTTGTTTTTTCAATACCTTAGTTAACAATTTTTATTATCTTCTCTCTGTTAAAATAACTGGCTTTGGCTGGGCGTGGTGGCTCACGCCAGTAATCTTAGCACTTTGGGAGGCCAAGGTGGGCAGATCACGAGGTCAGGAGATTGAGACCATCCTGGCTAACATGGCAAAACCCCATCTCTACTAAAAATACAAAAAATTAGCCAGACGTGGTGGCGGGCACCTGTAGTCCCAGCTACTTGGGAGGCTGAGGCAGGAGAATGGTGTGAACCTGGGAGGCAGAGCATGCAGTGAGCTTAGGTTGCGCCACTGTACTCCAGCCTGGGTGACAGAGCAAGACTCTGTCTCAAAATAATAATAATAATAATAATAATAATAAATAACTGGTGGTTTCTGGCTTCTGACTGAGTTCTGATTAATAGAATAAGTGAAGTTCTTTCTTTCAACAAGCAAGTGGACCAAAATGCTATATATTTGAATCACATCATCATACTTGGTTTTAGGTTTGAATTTTTTAAAGTTCAGTTTAATGATATGTCCTTTTACTAAAAGTTATACTTAAGCAGCTGAATGAGATTTGTTTCTGCATTTGGTATTTGGATGCAACTTTGAGAATGAATTGATTTTTTGGATAGTCTTTGCTACTAATTCTATTCTCTTGGAGGCAAATGTTTCTCTGTGCCTCGTTTTCTCCTCACTCTACTGGGGGAAAATAGTGTTTACCATCAGGTGACCTTTACCACACCTTCAGACAGGTGAACTGTAGGTCATATTATCATCTGGCTAGGGACAAAATGACTCGTCTTTGGGAACTTTTCTGAAGTCCGACATTTTAAAATGTTTGTTTGATGGGCAAGTTTGGTTTCTAAAATACCAAACTTACCTCCTTGAATTCTTAAGCAGAATATGCTAAGTATATTTATAATTTTTACTAACTCAGGATTATAATTTTTACCCGTAAAGTCTGTTCAGCATTAAATACATCTTTCTCCTTAGGGGTCATTGGCAGGTGGAGGGATGTTTCCTTATAAACAAAACTGCCCCAGACTAATCATAATAATGTGGAAGGTAATGAGACAACAGCATCAACTAAGGTTTACAGTTATTGAACTCTTACTAAATGCCAGATGCTTTTTCAGGTCCTTTATACACATCATCTCATTTATTCCTACAGCAACTCTAAAACTGAGGTACTCCTATGATATGGTTTGGCTGTGTGTCTCCAGTCAAATCTCATGTAGAATTGTAATCCCCACATGTCAAGGGAGGGGCCTGGCGAGGGGTGATTGGATCATGTGGGCAGTTTCCCCCATGCTGTTTCTGTGGTAGTGAGTTCTCCTGAGATCTGATGGTTTAAAAGTGTTTGGCAGTTCCCCACTCCCTCTCTCCTGCTGCCATGTGAAGAAGGTCCTTGCTTCCCCTTCACCTTCCTCCATGATTGTAAGCTTCCTGAGGCCTCCCCAGCCATGTGGAACTATGAGTCCATTCGATCTTCTTTCTTTGTAAATTACCCAGTCTCAGGCAGTCCTTTATATCTATGTGAAAATTGACTAATACATATGGTTATCTCCACTTTACCGATGAGGAGATGAGAAACTGAATTACTTCCCAAGGTTCTACAGCAAAAATTGACAGAGCCAGAATTAAAGTCAGTCCAATCCTGAAACCCACTCTCCAATTCACTGTTTTTGCATTTTTTTTCTTTTTGCTTTTAATGTATACATTCATTTAGGAAACAAGTTCAGGACTGACCATGTGAAGGTCATTGTACTCAGAACAGTGGGAATTACCAAAAGGACTGAGACACAGCCTTGCCTTCAAGGAATTTATAATCCAGGAAGGCTATCTTTTAAAAAGTACTAAAGTACTGACTATAATACTAAGTGATATGTGAAAAGTGTCTTGAGGGGTAAACTGCCTCTCAGAAGCACCCCAAAGAGCAGGCAGCGCAGCCTGGTGAGATCAGGGAAGTCTATAATGGGCAGGTAGAAGTTAGCCACAATCCTGAAAGAATGCGGGGCTGGGGGTGAAAAGAAGGGCAGGAGGAGAGGGGCAGGCTGGGGGTCGGGTATACTTGGGAGAGCTGGGAGCAGAGAGGTAGGTAAGGTAAGTTGGAGCCAGGTTGCTTGGAAGCAAGCTGATTCTTCAGAGACCCTTCCTATTCATGTCACAATCTTTGCCACGTCCAAGAGCACTGAAGTCATCAAAACTCTGACCTTTAAATGGGCAAGACATTAAAACCTAAAATACTGAAGATGAATAAGAATCTGTAACCAGCCTTTACTATGTGCCAGACACTGGACTAAGCACTTTAACAACCCCAGAAAACAGGTTGATATAGTTTGGCTGTGCCCCACCCAAATCTCAAATTGTAGCTCCTATAATCCCCATATGTCATGGGAGGGACCTGGTGGGGAGTAATTGAATCATGGGGGTGAGTTTTTTCCATGCTGTTCTCATGACACTGAATAGTCTCACAAGATCTGATGGTTTGATAAAGGAGAGTTCTCCTGCAAAAGCTTTCTTGCCTGCCACCATGTAAGACGTAACTTTGCTCTTCCTTTGCCTTCTGCCATGATTGTGAGGCCTCCCCAGCCATGTGGAACTCTGGTCCATTAAATCTCTTTCCTTTATAAATTTCCCAGTCTCAGGAATGTCTTTATTAGCAACATGAGAACACACTATTACACAGATACTATTATTGTCTCCATTTACAATGGGAGAAGTGAGGCAGAGAGAGGTTAAATAACTTGCCCGGGGTCACTCAACTAGTATGTGGCTAAGCCGGGATTTAAGCTCAGCCTGTCTGGCTCTAGAGTCTGATGGTCTTAGTCACTATTATAAAATGCTTTTAAAAAGAAAAAGAATGAAAAGAAAAAGTAAACACTATCTGAAATTTTCCCCTGAAGCAAATGGTGCTCAGAAGGCTCCTCTGGGCACTGCCCCCCCTCAGCCCTGCCCAGGCTGTGAGGTCTCTTCTCTCTGTTGAGCTGAGCCAGGGCCTTGCCAGATGTGGACTTGCCTATCCCCCGGGGGACTGCATGGCCTTGAAGGTGGGACAGTGTCTTACCCTCCAGCACATGCACACCGAGCAACTTTAGAACAACTCTTTTCTTTCTAGGAAGAGACAAACATCTCTTGGTCACACTCGGCTCTCTATTAGAAAACAAAAGATGTTTCCTCTACTATGATTTTGGAATTTTCACTCAAGTTGGGTCAGTCCTTTCAAGATCCAAAGCTGTCTGTGACTCTTTTCTTTATGTTAGCTGGTCTGGCAGGATTCTGATTTTAGTAAAAAAAAAAAAAAAAAAAAAAAAAATCAGTTCGCCTTTTCTGGATGCCAAGAATAACTGATGGAAATGAGGCAAGTGTAAATGAAAGAAGATTTACTTACAAGGAAAAAGGAATCAATGCAAACCACAGCCTCATTACTGAGGTTTAGAGACTCTGGTGGAACAACGGAGGATGTTTAGTCTTTCCTGAACGACTCAGACTTGTTTCTCATTTCCTGAGATGTCTCTGGAATAGAATTAAAATACAGTATATACTTCATAAAACCAAACTGAACAGAAATTAATCTTTTCTTTATGATTCTGAAGGTAATTTAGGATTTCTATAACAACATGGTGCCCATATTATGAAAGTTATATAGTTTAACAAAAACTAGTCTGATTATTTGAACTTTTGGGGTGTTTAGATTCTTGATAAATAAGAGTATATCATGTTCAGATTTTGCATGGAACTTGTGGAATTAAAATCTAAATTTTAAGATAATAAGAATAAAAAGAAAATCAGAAAATCATATTTCATAACCATTATATAGACTTGGATGGAAATCTAGAGATCACCTAGACCCATAATCCTTTATCTTCTAGGCTCACAAAGGAAATAGTGTTTGACTAAACCTGAGGGACCTGAGTCTTAGGACTCCCAGCTTAGTGCTCTTTCTGGGCATCTAATATATCTGACTAATAATATATGAGGGGTAAGGATAAGATCCAGCCTTATCTGATTGGTTTTGATATTGGCTCATTCTAAATGGTATGGTTGACCTGTCTGAGGCAACTCAAGATTGAGAGTCCAAATTCACTCTATCACTCTATGTCCTTGATTCTTGCATCTTTCTCCCCCAAATATCATACTGAAAAAGTAAAAAAGTGTATCGGTGTCAGACACAATAGTACTTATATTCAAATCTGGAATTACAAAGACATTTGCATTTTGCTTTGCCCATATGTTATGGTAAAAATGTGAAGGTTTTAGTGCTTATTTTGCATCTGTACCTCGACTCTAAATCTAAATTTAATTTTCCCTCATTGAACTAAGTAAGCAATATTTTTTTGGTAAAGTTAATTTAATACATCTTAATAGAAAAGCAATTAAGGGCACCTTTAGCCATTCTGATGTAGACACTAGAGGCTCTTAAAATACACTGTTGGTTATCCACGCTTGGTATTACCTGGAGATGAGAAGGCTGCACATGAGCTTTAGGCACTTGTGCAAATCATTTGCCTTCACCAGTGTCCATAACAGATCTGCTTTTCCCATAATCCTGCTGAGCAGCCAATAAAGCTACCAGGAGGATCCAGGGCAATGCAAATGCTGCCTCCCAGTAGTATTTGTTATTTTCTAATTTATAGCCACTGCTCTCAGTCTTATCAAGTGGAAGAACAGCCAAAAGGGTTTTCCTTTTCTCTCTCAGTTCAAGCAAAGGCAGCACTAAGGTTCACAGTGAGAATTTTTATTTTATGTTATAACTCTACTTGAAGCTTAGATCTCATAATACTCTTCTTCTGGGTATTATTTTACCTGCCGGCCTGCTGATCTGTTATTATATGAATTGCAAGCTCTAGTCAAAAGGGAGGTGATTTAAGGAGACTGAACTGACCTGACCTGCAATATGAGTCAATTTGTTGGTGCTGGTGGGCCTGAGACAGACTTTTAGTACCTTCTTAGTGCTCAGAGGAACTGAGGCAATTTGAGAAGTTTATTAATTTAATAGCAATTTCACCATCCCTTTGGCTTTAGGCCAGTCCATTCATCCCTCTTAAGTACCTAAGTGTGGTTTTTCTCTCCAGCATCTAATTGTTGCATGGTCATCTGAGAAGGTCAGTAGCTGGTGAGTCCAAGGAATATGTGGTCAGGATTAAAGTGCTCCAACTTTGCCATTGTTAATTGAGGGAATAAAGCAGCAGAGAAAATGATCAATGAAAAGAGAACTGCATTTGGATAAAAGCAAGGCAAGAAGTATTATATGAAAAGGCAAGTTCAAGACCCAGAGTGGGATTGACTGAGAAAATTGGATTGTGTCAGTTACAGTTATTTGGTTGCAAGTAGCAGAAAGTGATTTGTTACTTAAGCAAAAATAAGTAAAATAATTTTAATTTAAAAATATTAATTGGATACTGGAGTATCTCATTCGCATTCAAGAAGAATTGCTTGAGAGAGTTGCCCCTGGCTCCAATGACGCTCTATTTCTCAGTATTTTCTTTTATTTGTGATATGTTCTGAATGGGTTAAATTGGGACAGATGACCACCCGATGGTCAGGTGATCCATCAGCCATGGCAAGGGTCCGGTAAGATCTCACGATTTAGATTTGACTGCTGAGGGACCACCTCTGGACTCAGGATAGATGCCAGAGAATCGGGGAAACTATCCTCCAAAGTGTTTAAGACAGGTCTTTGTTTGTGGGCTTGAGCAATAAGTATTCACAGCATCTTTCTGGAAAAGTCTTCCATTAGGGCAGCAGGGGCTGGAAGAAAAGGCCCAAGAGTCCGTTTCCGTGATAAAGCATTGTCATGTGCCAGCTTTGTAACTCTGGCTTTACTGTGCCTCAGTTTCCTTATCTGTAAAATATCTACCCTACTTGCCTTACAAAGGCATTGTGAAGATGAAAGGAGGTAATAGGTGTGAAGTGTAACTTGTAGCATGCTCAGACAGGCCTAAGCCTTGTTATGATGCAATTCTATAAGGACTGCTGCTTATCTGGGCTGTCCAGTCTGGGCACGTGAATTCTGCCTTCACTTGGCAGTGGGGTCCACCTTATTGAGATACTTGTCTGCAAAAAGCCTGAAAGGATGCCTCACTTTGATAATTTATGAAGATAAAATATTTGTGTCAGTTCACAATGATTGAATCTAAGCTATGGAGCTAGAAGCATATCGAGTTTACTAACCAGTATCTTCAGTGTGACAGTAATCTGTAACCACTACCATGTGCAGTGGATTTCTTCCCATTAAGGAGGTGATGCAAATATCTTTGATTTGGTCCAGTTTGTATCTTTTTCTGCTTTCCTTCATCTAGTTCACTGGTGCTCTCTTCTTGTATCCAATGCCATTTTTGAGTGACCTTTTCTCACAGTAGGACTTCCAATTGCAGCTACAGAGAATTTTCAGTTTCTTCATTTCACTCTTCAAAGTGTGGCCTTGTGGTAGACTCTTTACCAACTTTGTCTATTTTTCCAGCTGCTTCTGTTCTTAACTGCACTGGACTTTGGAGGTCCTTGCTTCTGTGATATGCTGTATGGAATGTGTGTTGCTGATGACTAATTGTTCTGGGTGTAACTTCTCTGGGCGACGTCCAGTTCTCCATCCCCCTGCAAAATAAGCCAACTCTGATTTATATGTCTGCGAATCTCTGCTGAGCCATGGTGGTGGTTGTGGAGGGGAGTTGGAGTAGAAATGCTGTTGGAAACAGTACAGTTTGCTATGGCTTCCAGCTCAAGAGCGAGTCAAATGTTGGCTGCTGCTCAAGGTCAAAATTTGGGCAGAGGAGCAGAATTAGGTCTTGTCCTATACAAATGTGATTCTAACGAGAATCCATCCATTCTTATTACTGGCTAAGTGGAAGGCCATGAAGATGGTTTCAAAGTTGGGAAGATGCAACCCTGAACCTTCTCCAGGGCTTCGATGGCATCTCTCGGAGTTGCTGGTGCAGGGATTCACACTCTGCCCTTTTGGGGGTGGACAAGTCACCTCCAGATGGAGGCACAGCATTTAGAAGATGCTTCCTCTGAAAGTCCCTCCTGGCTTTTGCATTTAATCATTTCTGACCCAGTGGCATTTAAATCCCAATGCCACCTTTGAGAGCTTTCCCTTACAGAAGGACTGTGGTGCCGCAGGCTGCCCAGACATGTTCGCATGCATGAGGAATAAACAGCATTGACAGACAAAAAAAATGGGATTATGGCACCTTTTTTACTGGCTTCCTGCTTCACTACCTTTGAGCATTTCCCTAGGTAAATTCCATTCTTCACTTTCCCACACCACTTCCAGTGACCAAATATTGTCACTTGACATGGAGCTCCGAGTCAGGCCCAAACCAAGGAAGTGACAGACAGAATGGCATAGGTGCAATGGTGATGCAGGTAACAGCCTGAGAAGCCATTCTGTTACCAGGACTCTTGTCTTAGTGGAAAAATGATCACACTAAAATCCTTGAATGGAATGTTTTCAAGACAGTTTTAATGGCACTTCCTCCCAAGTACATCCTTCCTTTTCAATCCCTGCAGGTTGCCACTCTGCATTCTGGAAGGCTGAATGTAAGAAGAAAATAGCAAACATGGAAACCCTTTCAAGGAATGATTTGAGTATATTTATTTTTTTATTTGTTTTCCAAAGATTTTCAGATTAGAAGTTATGCATATTTTAGTCTTAGGTGGGTAAGGTGTAGCATTTAAGAATCGTCTCTGTGTTTCTAGAACAAGAGTAGACATAAGAGAGAGGTGAGAAACAACATCCTAGTCAGGATAGACTAGGCTATGCTGTGGTAACAAAGTCTCTCAAATCTCAGCAGTTTGCTAGAACAAAGGTCTATATTTTGTCCAAGCTATAGATTCGTCATGGGTCAGTTGAACTCACTTCCACGTTGCCTTCCTGCTAGGACCTAGGCTAATGGAGCAGCATCTATTGGAAACATTCGTGGTGTTGTTACAGAGGGAAAAAAGGCATGGAAAACCACTCACTGGCTCTTAACGCTTCTGGTCATAAGTGACAAATGTCCTTCCTGCTTGAATTCCATTGACTAACATAAGCTATATGGCCACACCTGAGTTCAACAGGGTATGTTTTATCCTCTTGCAGGAGAACTACCACAGAGAAGGCCTCTGGGATATTTGGCAAGATCATAGTAATCCAATCTACTACCCCCAAGGTTACAAAATATTTAGCATGTGATAAAGATACATTTCAAATTATTGAAAGAAAGGATAACACAAGTGGTCCTGGGGAAATTGGTAGTTTGGAAAAATGAAATAAAATGAGGTTGTTATTGCATGTCATGCTTAAAAATAGAATGAATTCAAGCTAAAAAATAAGAAATATAGATCAGTAACTTATAATATTGGGTGTCAAATGCTTCTTTATGTATAAAACCAAAGGTGGACACTATAAAGGCCAAGACTAGTTAGAGCTCATTATAGAAAAATAAAATCCTTTAGTAAGTCAAAAAAAAAAAAAAAAAAAAGACATAAACAGAACTAAAAGCCAACAACAAAGGGATAAAACAACAAAAGGGATAAAAATATTTCCAATTTAAATAGCAAACAGTCAATGCTTTTTACTGATAGAGGAGTTCTTACTCATCAGGAAGATAAAGAGTTTGAGTTGAATAGGTTTTTGCTTTTTGGATCAGATTTCCTTTTAACCATGCAGAATCCAGGTGGGACCTTCTCTCATTTTGATTCATTTGGTGCATTTGGCTTCATTCTCTCATTTTGATGAAGATCCTCTGCTTCACCCTGGGTTCAGGCTGCATTTTGCAGGCTTCCCACGTGACATCCTATGTGGTCAGAATCAAGAGATCATTATCTCAGCCCCTATCCTGCATAGGTGAGGTTGGATTTCTACAGGCTTCTGCAGGAGCAGGCCAAGGACTTCCAAAATCTAATCTCATCTACTCACATCTCACCACCTTCTCCATTGCCACCATCATCCCCCTTGAGCCATTGCGGTCCCTTCCAAACAGCTTTTCTATTCCTGTTCCTGCTTCCCAGAATGCAACCTCTTTATAGCAGTAAATCAACTCCTAGCTTAAAACTCCTGCTTAAAGCTCTCCAGTGACTTTCAGGTGCACCTAGAATAAAATCTGACCTTTATCTTGGTTTACAAGGTCCTGTGTGAGCAGGCCCCTCCTAAGTCTCTGACTCGTGGCACCCTCTGTGCACTCTTCAGGCTGCAGCCCTGCGGACCTTCTCCCCCTTTCATCAAATGCAACATGCTTGTTCCTGCCTCTTGGGCACTGGCCTTTCTCTCCTGGGTCCCCTCTGCCCAGGAGGCTCCTCCCTGAATCCTCAGATGGCTGGCTCTATTCTCACGTTTCCACACTTAGAATCCTTCTCTGACCATGTAATTTGAGCACCAGCCCCTACCCCCATCACTCTTGAGCTCCTTGTACTATTTTGTATTGTTTATAGCAGTTACTGCTTATTCAGTATTATTTGTTTGTGGTTTGTTGTCATTCTCCTCCTACTAGATGGAAAACTTTGTGAGAACAGGACCTTGTCCATCCCCATGCTCACCACTGCATTTCCAGTTCCTGGGACATAGAAGGTGCTCAATAAATATTCATGGAACGGATGCATTCCTTAAAGGATAGTATCTGTTTAACAAATTTTCTTTTGCTATTCTTATTGACAGCACAACTTTGATGGATTATTGTGCTACACAACCTCCTCCCGGGCAGGGAGAGAGGGGGCACGGGGAGAATGAGGCAGAAAAGTACATCTTTGCTGGAGCCAGAAACTGATGCTTCTGTTTATTGTCTTATGGTATCAGCCTCTAAAAAAGATGTTTTATAGGGCATGGTACTGTATCTCCAACAAGAATGCAAGCTCTATTTCACAGATGCCTGAGACACAAAGGGCCCTGGTCACTTTTCCAAGGTGTCATGTTTTCTTTTGGCTCAAGCTCATACCCAGAAACCTGGATAAAATTCTGTACTGGAGAACCTGGGAGTTGTCAAAACTCCCTAACTTGTAAGCAAACTGACCACAACACATTAGAAGGAAGCCTTTCAGAAAAACTAAACATCTAATAGATAAACTCCAATAAGCTAAAACTCCACAATCTCACACCATCCCAAATAAGGCATCTGTTTAGCATAATGAGAAAAATATGGAATATGTGTCCAAACTTTGATTTGAATCATAGTTTTACCACCAAGAAAAGCTGGGTGAATAGAAAAAAATCATTTCAGGCCAGGCATAGTGGCTCACGCCTGTAATCCCAGCACTTTAGGAGGCCAAGGCGGTGGATCATGAAGTCAGGAGATCAAGACCATCCTGGCTAACGTGGTGAAACTCCATCTCTACTAAAAATACAAAACATTAACCAGGTGTGGTGGCACGTACCCATTGTCCCAACTACTCGGGAGGCTGAGGCAGGAGAATCACTTGAACCTAGGAGGCAGAGGTTGCAGTGAGCCGAGATCGTGCCACTGCACTCCAGCCTGGGCAATGGAGCGAGACTCCATCTCAAAAAGAAAAATTTGTTTTCCCAATCATCATAAAACTGTATTGTTGTTAGGATTACAAAACGAGGTCTGCAAAATTGCTGAATGTGGCATTGGGCATATAACTGGCAGTCAATAAGGGACAGCTGGATCTGAATAAATGTCCAGGCGAGTTGCTATATGAGGAAAGACTTCTCTGCCTCGAGGTACTATGTCATTCTAAAGGCAGACCAAATGTGTAGATGTTTAGGTACTATCAAGTCGGAGGTGCTGTATTTTTTTCTTTTCAAATTATTTGATATTATAGGGGAAAAAGATCAGAACTTCTTGGACATTTTTAGACTTGTTTTACAGTTAAGCATTAATCTGTGTAGAGGAGAGAGCTCTGTATCATTTTTGATGCTTGGAGTTTCAACAGGTATTAATGGTCCCTGTCCTTCCTCTTCCCGTGATTGGTGCCTTGGCTACCATGGCCAGCTATCTCCGATCTTCTGCTGGATCAGCTGCCCATCGCCTTGTGCCTTCTCACTGTGGGTACTTTTGATAGTATTGGGCAGATGAGGTGGTGAGTCTCAAAGTCCCACCGTGGCTGGGATCAGAATGATCAGAATGTTTCTAAGGGAGTCCCAACTCTGCCACTGAGATGTGTGAGCAGAGCCCATGCTTCTTTTGCATTTATCCTCTCTGTTTTCATTCAGTGCCTCTGCAGACCCTAATGTCCTAGGGCGTGGTGTGGATGGTTCTCCTCAGAGAATGGCTCTGAGTAACCTCATCTCTGATGCCAGACAGCAGTCACGGGGGATGTCTGCATCCTGCTCTCTGCCTCCACTCCAGACATTGCCTGAGCACACCCTTTGTCAGGGGAGCAGTCCCTATTTCCCACAGTCTAGGAGGGTGTTGCTAAAACCTTCTGTTTGATTCTTCAGGCAATAGATGAAATTTGTCACCTGAATCAACGCAATGCTTGTTGACAAGCACAGCATCAAGAGTTCTATCCTAATATAAGTGAAACTCTATATACATTTTAGGTATCTTTGAGCCTTTTTTCATTGAACTTTAATGGAATCAGAAGTACTTCTACCCTTTTCAAAAAATAGTTATTCTTAATAAGAACGTATGAACATGTGCTTACTATTCTTAATAACTATTTTTTGAAAAGGGACAGGAGCATTGCAAACAGGAAAGAAAATAAAGGGATAGCAGCGAAACAGAAATTTTGCATGGCAGTTTTTGAAAAGTAAAGGAGATATAGTAGGAGAAAAAACTCCAAGACTTACAAAGGCACTTCCTGCAGAAGGCAGGAGACCAGCGGGGAGGCTGCTATGATAATACAGGAAAGAGACAGGAGAGCAGGGTGGCAGCAGCAGTGGCAATGATGAGCAGTGGTAAGATCTGAAATCCAACAGCATTGTTCACAGATCGGACATGAGTTGTGATGAAAACAGGTGCCAAGGATGACTCAAACAATTTTGGCCTATGCAACTGAAAGGATGGGATTGCCATTTCCTGAGATAGGAAGGTGGAGCAGGATAGTGGGGACAAGGGAGCTTAAAGAGTTGGGTTTTGTAGGTGTTCAGTTTGAGTTTGAGATGCCCACTTAATAGAAATCTGAGTAGAAGGGTTGAGAAGGCAGTCACATATATGAAAAAATATATATCATTCATATGCAGTTTGAGAGAAAAACCCAGCCTTAAGGTATGTATCTCAGAACCACAGCATAGCATATAGATGGTGTTTAAACATTATCTATCTATCTATCTATCTATCTATCTATCTATCTATCTATCTATCTATCTATCTATCTAATCTATCTAGAGGGAGAGAGATTACTTTAAGAAATCCTGGGTGCCTAGACTGGGCAACTGGAGGGATAGTGGCTGCACACCTCTGTTTACCTTTCATCTCGTTTTTCAGAGTGTGTTCTGTTCTGTTTGGTTTTAATGTTCGGAGAGTTTTGTTTTAGTATTCCAAGTGGCCCTACACCCATCATTTAGTGTATGTTATGTTATGAATGTGTTAGCTCTGAACACCATTCCCAGGACCATTCTCTGGTTGGGGTAAATAGGGTAGAGGTTGAGCCAAGGGTCAGTTGTACTTTGACTAGCATTCCTCAGCATTTTAAAAACAGCGCTATTAACATATAGTTCACATACCATGTAATTCACTCAAAGTGAATTACATTTTTTGTATATTCATAGACTGTGCAAACATTCCCACAGTCAATTTTAGAACACTTCCATCATCTTCAGAAGAAGCCCAATGGCCTTTAGCTATCACTCCCTAGCCCCTACCCTGCCCTCAGCCATAGGCACCCATTAGTCTACTCTCTGCCTTATGGAGTTTCCTGTTCTGGACATTTTATGGAAAGGGAATTATGCGACATGTGGTCCTTTGTGACTGTTTCTTTCACCTGCATGTTTTCATGTTCTTTCATGTCAGAGCAGGTATTATTACTTCAACCATTTCTTACAGCTGAATCTTCCAATGTATGGATGGACTCCATACATTGGTGTATGGTAATGCTGCTATTAACATGGTGTACGAGTTTTTGTGTGGACATATCCCCCAGTATGTTTAGGATCTGCCTGAAACCCCTGACCATGTCAGGGGCAAAATAAGCAGAAGGGTGTTGGATGTGGTCCAATAACCTCACATTTACCTTGTGAAGGGAAGGAGTTTCAGTTTCAGTTCAGCATAGGAAGCACAATCTCTTGTTTGTTTTACCAGAAAGACATTCTTTGTTTCGCTCCTACTCTGTACCAACCATTTTCTCCTAGATGCTAAGAAAGAGGAAGAAGACAGGGCAAAATTCAAGAACCTATGTAATTTACTCTTCACTAATATTCAACCTAAACCTCCCTCTAACCACTGAACCCTTCACTCACTCCCATTTATACCCTCCATATTGTATTAATGCTCCCCTTTCCCCTGGATGCTTATGAGTATTTCAGATAAGTGTAACTGATCACCTCCTCTTTCTGCTTCCTCCTCCCCTGCTAGAGACTTGGCCACCTGCCAATCACAGCAGAGCACCTTAATTCCTTCAGCACATGGTCAAGGGGTCCCCTGTGTGTGCAGCTCCAGGTGTAACTCAGCTGCCAAAGCAAAAAGAGCACAGCTGCTTCTCAGCTTTCCAGGTCATTGGGAGGGGGCTAATGACAAGTGGGCCTCTAAGATACCCTCTGGGAGTCTACCCTTGGTAACCTTTGGGGAGTCACGCAAGCAGTTTGACTTAGGCCATCCCATGTGTCCTAATAACACTGTCTCATGTGAATTAAATAGCTTATTTTAAAAAATTCTCTCTCACTAAATTGTCATCTTCTTGTTGGCAAGGACTGTGTCTTATTCATCCTTGCAGCCTCAACACTATGCCTGGCATCCACGGACAATGCATTTTGCTTAGTTGAATAGAATGCTCAAGACCCTCAAGAAAGGGAGAAGAGAAATTACATTTACAAAGCACCTACTGTGTGCCAATCACTATAGTAGTCCACTTTATGTTTTATTAAACTCAGTCCTTAGAGCTAGAGTCAGCTGCAAGGGAAGATGATAACCACTATTTTACTGATGAAGAAGCTAGACTCCCTCCCTCAGAGGTTGAGGAGTGTGCTAGAGGTCACACAACCACGAAATGGCAACATTAAATTCAAACCTGGTGACTCCAAAGCCTATTCTCTTCACATCATGACACAGCCTCCAAGTCTGGTTGTGAGAAAGCATCAGACAGCAGGCATCCATTCCTTCATGCGTTCTTCAGTTCACGTAGATAAGTACTGAGTGTTAATTATGCATTACATACTGTGCTAAGTTCTAAAGCACAAAAATAAATAAGACATGGCTCAGCCTAGGAAGGGAGATAAGTGAAAACAATCATTAATTATATCAGAATGTCAGGTATGGCACTGTGAAGGATCTGATAGGAGAACCACCAACCTCAGCTTCTGGGCCACAAGAAATGCCATCAATAATTAGTGCCAGAAGAGTGTCTCTAGGGACCTACAGGAGTCAGCCAGTGAGTCAGAGGGGTAGAGTAAAGGGATGGGCTTAGATCCTCATTGGTAACATGGGGACAATGATACTCTCTACCCCATAGGAATTTTGTGGGGATTAAATGAGTTAATTCAAGAGCATAAAATAGTGCCTGACACACAATATGTTCTCAGTCTATTGTAGCAGCTATTATCATTATTTATCTTAGATGAGCCAATCATTTGATGAAAAGTATCATAGAACTGTCCAGAATAAAGCAGAGATGAGAACATGGCTACAGAGTGCATTTGCCCGGAATCCTGAATCCTGAATCCTCCCGACTTGCTGACTGTCTGACTTGAGCTGTTTAACCATTCTGGCCTCCAGTTTCTCCTCTGTACCTTCTCAGGGTTGTTGTAAGGATTGAGATAAAACAGGTCATATGCTTAGATCAGCATTTGGCAAACAGTAAATACCGTCACCTTCTGGGCTGTTGCAAGGTGCTGTGGAAGCACTGAGAAGGGTTACATGAACTAGACTGTCAGGGAAAGCTTCCCCCAGGAGCCAAAGCTTGCCTGGGTATGGAAAGTGCAACAAGGTGAGCCAAAGCTTACCTGGGTGTGGAAAGTTAACAGGTAGGCTAACCAGTCCTGAGGAACAGGGACAGTAGCCTGGTCAGAATGACACTGTTAAAACTCAGAAATGTGGTGTGGCTCAGTGAGTCCTGAGAACTGGAAGCAGCTGAAAGATGTTGGAAAATAGAGGGTGACGGCCACAGTGTCAGCAGGTCTGGAGAATGAGGGTGCATATTGCAGAGTAAGCAAAAGGGTTGGAACTCTATGCTGGAAACTGCCTGGCTCTGTTTCACGCATCTGAAGGGGGTGCTCTCAACTTCTTTCTTAGTGGGAATTCCCCAGAATATTACTAGTATGCTGTTGTTTGCCAACACATGCCATCCATTTTGAGTTACACCATTGTTTTTTTCCCCTATTTCTAAGTCTCTGAGATGGGGGCACATCTTCCAGTTGATGCTGGTACAATTCCTGCCCACCTGGACTGAAGGTGAGGTCTTCCAGGGAGGGTTTGCCTTTGCTTTGGCCAGTCATCAAGGACACTATCTTAAGTTCTCTGGGTAGGGGTTTTGGAGTTACACTGGCAGTGTCAATTCCAACAACAAAGCCGCATGAACAGCTTGTAGTTCAAATTCTCCAGGGAGATTTGCTCCTTCCCCCATCAGCAACGTTCAGACATACAAACAAGTTTTCTTGCTGTCTCTTTTTTGTAAGTTGTGTTCATTTCTCATTTAAACTTACACTGAAGAATAGCTGCTTCGTATCCCAGCTTTATATAGGGCTTCCTATTAGACTACCCATTTGGAGCATATTTTTTCTTTCTTATTAGTTACTTTTGTGTCTTAATCAATAGCACCTCGGGTTCAGTGGAAAACAGTACTTAATTTCATGAATGGATGGTCTCCTTAATACCTATTGATTTCCAAAAGGAAAGTCAATGCTGAGGTGATGTTTATTTAGTGTGTGCGAATCTATCCTTTACCCATGCGATACAGGATGTTGTCCTAAACACAGAAGTCACTCTATGTATTCCAGACATAAAGCATTTAGCACAGAATTGAGAGTTTTCATGGAAGAGCTGGGGATGCAGAGGTAAGGGCAGCTGCTTGCTGGAGACCAGGGTTGATGATGGTGGTGATCTCAGCCAGGACACCGGAGCAGGATGCTCTCAAATGCTCGTGGAAATGGCTGCAATTCTCAAGAATCTTAGAGACACTTCATAAACTACTTCAATCTGCTGAGGCGAAGCAGGTGGTTCTTAGAGTTCTTTGGGAACCACTGGGAATCTCCCTTCTGCTTCCACATCTGTCTGCAACCACCTCTGGAAAATAATAACGGTTTCTGCGCCATTTCTGCATTCCAAATCTCCAGTGAGTTTCTTTCAGTGGCAAATTCTAACCTGGATCCATGCTGGGAAGAAAATTCACAAAACCTGGTTGCCAGACTTAGAGTGGCAGCAGTGCTGAGTTGATAACGGATCAACCAACACACAGGGGAACCAATGCCTTTTTCCAAGAGCAGTTTATTACTATATATATATATATATTTTTTTTTTAAGACCACTGGTGAAGAGGAACAGTGGGCATGTGACATTTAAAGACTCCACCAACCACATTTCTCCCATTTCAATTTTTGGCTCTTCTACCATCAATGATAGTTAATAGGGACCCACTGGTTCTGAATTAATGCTAATGAATTATAAAATTCATCTGCATATGTCCAAAAAGCAAAATTCTGAGATTCTCCAAGATATATTAAAGTCTGTGATCTTTGGGCTTAGTCCCATGTGAGGGGTTGCGTGAGGAGGTGGGAGAGGGGACAGAGAAGGGTGCTGATACTGGGACCTCACATGGCCCCTGAGTGACCAACAGGCAAATGCCAGCAGTGTCTCAGCATCTCTCTTCAATCAACATTCATAAAGCAACCTCTATGTCGACAGGTTCGTGTTAGTCTCTTAAAAGATAGAGGAAAGACATGACCACATGACCTTGATTTTCTGGGAATTCATAATTGACTTGGGCAGATATATGAAGCAGCCCTGTCTCCATCTCCTGTCTCTCTTTCGAGGAGGATGCTCCTGGAAATCTGGGCCAGCCACAGAACCCTGTTTGTGCTGCGGATGCTGTGTGGAGAGGTTTTGCAATGCCCGAGGGAGGCTGGCACACCAGGGATGGAGAGACAGTCAGCCGGAGCCCAGTGAGAGCTGGCAAGTTTCTCCTGCCCCAGGCAGGAAACTCTGCACTATTTAGAAGTGTCACAGCAACTCCTGAAAATGTTAATCAGATTGCACACGCAACAAAGAAGGAGGGAAGGGGAATATGACTGATCAGAAACACCTTGTTTTTTTTTTTTTTTTGGACATGTATAATAGTTTACTGTTGTAATTCCTTTATACCATGTGTTAGACAACTTAGCTAATATGTTAATTGATTTATACAATTCCTTTCCATTTTCAAATGGAATCTTATGTAAGAAACACCTCTTAATAAGACAGCTGTAAATGTCCTATTCGAAAAGCAGCTGGTCCCTGCCATGTTCAGGCATCAATATATTTCACATCATATTAAGACCATACAGGTAATCTGTACTAAGCCACTCTTATTATTTCTATTTGGTATTTATTTTAGTCAGCTGGGGGTTTTTTGACAATTACATTTAATTTGGATATTTATGAATAGGAGTTCAAAGAAACAAACTCTGCTGCTTTTCTGCCTCCCTACCTGTTTTCTTAAGCACTTGTAGAAATAAATAACCAAATTACTCCTATAGGAGGAGTTCGGCAAGCTACATCGTTTGGGTCAAATCTGGTTTGCTACCTGTTCTGTAAATAAAGTTTTATTTACAAATAAGACTTCATTTGTAAATAAAGTCTTATTTACAAGCCATGCTTATTCATAAGCCATGCTTATTCATAAGCCATGCTTGTTCATTTGCATATTGTCGATAACTACTTGTATGCCGAGTTGTGCAGTTAGGAGAGAGACTTGTATGGCCTATGAAGCTGAAATATATTCACTATGTAACTGTTTCAAGGAAAAAAAAAAAGCTCTCCAGACACTGCTGTTTAAGAATATAATTTTTAGCATAATAACTCAACTCCAGTTCAAAACAAATTTCCCTTTTAAAGGTTACCTTCCTAATCCCTCACTCTTTCTTGGCAAAAAGCATGTTTCGACATTGATTTTGACCAGACTTGGATTCTAATCCCAAACTTTCACAGACATCTAACAACAGCTAAACAGAATTAAAAGTAAATTTTATGCATAGATTCCACAATGCTGCTTCCTCCAATGCATGCAAGGTATTGAGAATTAAGCATGTTGAATTTTAGCAGAAATTCACAAGGAGGGGAATCAGAGCAGTTCTAAACCAAAATCATGGCAACAACACCACATGTGAATCTCATGCACATCATCTAGCCAGGGCGGTGAGAATGCATTTCACGATAGGGAACAAAGCTCCAAGTTATAATTAAGCTAATTGATCATTTCAAATGTTTAGTCTTCTCTGCTTGATAAAAGCAATAATGGGAGAGCTTATCAAGCAGATGTGTAAGTTAATCATAAACTTCTTCCGGCTTCCCATTTCCCAAGGACCAAGTGTATCTTTGTCTTTGAGTACAGCAGGCCTGTGTGATTCCAGTCTGCAGTCCTATTGTGCAGCTCTGTACTGAGAACACAAGAGCATATAATGCCCTTCTGTTCAAAGGTCTGCTCAGTGCTGTCTCGTAGACAATGGCACCAAAATGTATTTTGTTCACGCGTGGTAGATGGATGATTTCCCCACATGTACTGGGCTCTCCTGTTTCTCTGACCCCATTTTCCACCTCTCTGACTCTGGCCCCCTGCTTGCTACTTCCTTCCTAAATATCAACTTGGCTCCCTAACCTGCCTCAGGTATCTACTTAAATGTCCCCTTAACACAGAAGCCTTCCTTGATTGCAGTTTCTAACAGAGAACCCTGGCCCTTTACAGGCAAAAGGCTTTTCCAACCCCTGCTGTTTAGGAACATAACCTCTCCAACACTCTCTATTCTCTTTAAAGGCCTTTTTATATTTTTCATAGCATGTATTGCCACCTGACATGTCATATGCTTATTCATTGGTTTTGTGCTGCTTGTTTCCTCCATTGAAGGCAGACACTTTGACACTTAGATTTATTGACTGATGAATAACCGGCTTCCAGATCATCTACCTGGCAAGTAGTAGGTATTTGGTAAAAGTTTTTGAATGGATAAATGTGCGTTTCTGTAGGTAGTGAAGTTTGCTTTTCATTTAGAAAGGGGGGGAAAAAAAGAGGTATCTTGTCTTATGCTTATTAAGCCTTCCATTTTATTAATGGCAGTGCAATGAGGTCATTGAGAAAACATATTTTATTCACAAACAAACCCAAGTTCAAGTCTTTACTCTGCCATTTAACAACTACGTCTGTAACTTAACCTCTCCAACCCTCAATTTCTTAAACTGTAAAATAAGTACACTAGTAGTTATTTCACAGATTTGTTGGGATTCCATGAGATGATAAACAAAGTATTTACTGTGACATATAATTTGTATTTTAAAACATCTGCTGGGCGTGGTAGCTCACGCCTGTAATCCCAGCACTTTGGGAGGCCAAGGTGGGAGGATTGCTTGACTTCAGGAGTTTGAGACCAGCCTGGGCAACATGGTGAGACCCCATCTCTACAAAAAATTTAAAAAATTAGCCAGGCATGGGCAGGGCGCAGTGGCGCACGTCTGTAATCCCAACACTTTAGGAGGCCGAGGTGGGAGGATTACAAGGTCAGGAGTTTGAGACCAGCCAGCCCAATATGGTGAAACCCCATCTCTACTAATAATACAAAAAATTAGCCGAGTGTGGTGGCAGGTGCCTGTAGTCCCAGCTACTCGGGAGGCTGAGGCAGGAGGATGGCATGTACCCAGGAGGTGGAGCTTGCAGTGAGCCGATATGGTGCCACTGCACTCCAGCCTGGGCGACAGAGCCAGACTCTGTATCAAACAAAACAAAACAAAAAAACGCAAAAAAATAAAACAGAAAAAAGTAAAATAAAATAAAATAAATTAGCCAGGCATGGTGGTCTGTGCCTGTAGTGTCAGCTACTCAGGTGGCTGAGGTGGGAGGATCACTTGAGCTTGGCGGATAGAGGATGCGGTGAGCTGTGTTTGCACCACTGCACTCCATCCTGGGCATCAGAGCGAGACCCTGTCTCAAAGAACAAACAAAAACAGAACAAAAACACATTGTGACTAATGCCTGTAATCCCAGCACTTTGGTAGTCTGAGGAAGGTGGATTGCTTGAACTCTGGAGTTCTGTAGCGGGGCAGCATGGTAAAACCCCGTCTCTACAAAAAATACAAAAATTATCCAGGTGTGGTGGTGCTTGCCTGTGGTTCCAGGTACTTGGGGGACTGAGGTGGGAGAATTACCTGAGCCTGGGAGACGGAGGTTGCAGTGAGCTGAGATCATGCCGCTGCATTCCAGCCTGGGTGACAGAGGGAGACCCCCCTCTCAAAAAACAAAAACAAAAACAAAACCAAACCCATTATCTTTGTTATTTCACAGAATTCAATAATGCACACATTTCAGTTTAAGTTGACTGTCACCTGATTCCTGAATCTGGACTGATATTGGATAACGAACTGCTAAAACAGAACCTTTACTGTGATTTCAGGAAAAATGCTTAACATGATTATATGACAGATTGAAAGTGAAGTTATTAAAGCATAGAAGAAAACTGAAAATGAATTCAGTTGAGGGGTCATGTGTTTGGTATTTTTGCTTTATATAAACCTTTTAAAATGTATTTAGTCAAATTGATCTGTCTTTTCCTTTATGACTTTTAGGTTTTGTACCATAGAAAAAAGGCTTTCCCTACTCAAAGGTCGTAAGTACATTAATACAATATTCTCTTCTAAAATTGTTCTGGCTATTTTTTTACATTTAAATTTTAGATATGTCTAGAATTTATTTTCATATATGATTTTTTTGAAATAGCTCTCCATGTATCCATAATGAACTAAATCACTGTCCCAGTACTGCAGTATTGATAATTTATACTATCATTAATACTCTTAAATAGCTAGTAGAGTTCATCTTTTTCATTTAGGGTTTTTCAGAAATTTCATGATTTTTCTCAGATGTTAATTTCAGTTGTAAACTAGCCTTTTGATAGTTTATTCACTATCATACAAAGTTTATTAAAAATTTTCTTATCATTACAATATTGAATCTTTCTACAAGATAACTGCTACTTTTTATTTGGCTACTTTTATGCCCTTTGGTCAAATTTTAAAGTTCTAAAAATATATATGTTAAGTTTGTTCTTAGATATTTTATAATGTTTTCAGATATTATTATAAATGAGCTATTGTCTTCCATTACATTTTTATAACTCACTAATATTTGACACAGAAAAACTTTTTAAAAATTTTTTTAATGTTTTTCTTTTCTATTATTATACTTTGAGTTCTGGGGTACATGTGCAGAACGTACAGGTTTGTTACACAGGTATACATGTGCCATGGTGGTTTGCTGCACCCATCAACCTGTCATCTACATTAGGTATTTCTCCTAATGCTATCTCTCGCCTAGCCCCCCACCCCCTAGTAGGCCCCGGTGTGTGGTGTTCCCCTCCCTCTGTCCATGTGTTCTCATTGTTCACCTTCCACCTATGAGTGAGAACATACAATGTTTGGTTTTCTGTTCTTGTTTTAGTTTGCTGAGAATGATGGTTTCCAACTTCATCCATGTCCCTGCAAAGGACATGAACTCATCGTTTTTATGGCTGCATAGTATTCCATGGTGTATATGTGCCACATTTTCTTTATCCAGTCTATCATTGATGGACATTTGGGTTGGTTCCAAGTCTTTGCTATGGTGAACAGTGCTACAATAAACATACGTGTGCATGTGTCTTTATAGTAGAATGATTTATAATCCTTTGGGTATATACTCAGTAATGGGATTGCTGGGTCAAATGGTATTTCTGGTTCTAGATACTTGAGGAATCACCACACTGTCTTCCACAATGGTTGAACTAATTTACACTCCCACCAACAGTGTAATAGCATTCCTATTTCTCCACATCCTCTCCAGCATCTGTTGTTTCCTGACTTTTTAATGATAGCCATTCTAACTGGCATGAGATGGTATCTCATTGCGGTTTTGATTTGCATTTCTCTAATGACCAGTGATGATGAGCTTTTTTTCATATGGTTGTTGGCTGCATAAATATCTTCTTTTGAGAAGTGTCTGTTCATATCCTTTGCCCACTTTTTGATGAGGTTGTTTTTTTTTTTTTTTTTGTAAATTTAAGTTCTTTGTAGATTCTGGATATTAGCCTTTTGTCAGATGGATAGATTGTAAAAATTTTCTCCCATTCTGTAGGTTGCCTGTTCACTCTGATGATAGTTTCTTTTGCTGTGCAGAAGCTCTTTAGTTTAATTAGATCCCATTTGCCAATTTTGGCTTTTGTTGCCATTGCTTTTGGTGTTTTAGTCATGAAGTCTTTGACCATGCCTATGTCCTGAATGGTATTGCCTAGGTTTTCTTCTAGGATTTTTATAGTTATAGTTCTTACATTTAAGTCTTAATCCATCTTGAGTTAATTTTTGTATAAGGTGTAAGGAAGGGGTCCAGTTTCAGTTTTCTGCATATGGCTAGTCAGTTTTCCCAGCACCGTTCATTCAATAGAGAATCCTTTCCCCGTTGCTTGTTTTTGTCAGGTTTGTCAAAGATCAGATGGTTGTAGATGTGTGGTGTTATTTCCGAGGCCTCTGTTCTGTCCCATTGGTCTATATATTTGTTTTGGTAACAGTACTGTGCTGTTTTGGTTACTGTAGCCTTGTAGTATAGTTTGAAGTCAGGTAGCATGATGCCTCCAGCTTTGTTCTTTTTGTTTAGGATTGTCTTGGCTATGTGGGCTCTTTTTTGGTTCCATATGAAATTTAAAGTAGTTTTTTCCAATTCAGTGAAGAAAGTCAATGGTAGCTTGATGGGGAGAGCATTGAATCTGTAAATTACTTTGGGCAGTATGGCCATTTTCATGATATTGATTATTCCTATCCATGAACATGGAATGTTTTTCCATTTATTTGTGTCCTCTCTTATTTCCTTGAGCAGTGGTTTTGTAGTTCTCCTTGAAGAGGTCCTTCACATCCCTTGTAAGTTGTATTCCTAGGTATTTTATTCTTTTTGTGGCAATTGTGAATGGGAGTTCTCTCATGATTTGGCTCTCTGTTTGTCTGTTATTAGTGTATAGGAATGCTTGTGATTTTTCACATTGATTTTATATCCTGAGACTTTGCTGAAATTGCTAATCAGCTTGAGGAGATTTGGGGCTGAGACAATAGGGTTTTCTAAGTATACAATCATGTCATCTACAAACGAAGAAAACTTGACTTCCTCTTTTCCTATTTGAATACCTTTATTTCTTTCTCTTGCCTGATTGCCCTGGCCACAACTTCCAATACTGTGTTGAATAGGAGTGGTGAGAGAGGGTATCCTTGTCTTGTGCTGGTTTTCAAAGGAAATGCTTCCAGTTTTTGCCCATTCAGAATGATATTAGCTGTGGGTTTGTCATAAATAGCTCTTATTATTTTGAGATACATTTCATCAATACCTAGTTTATTGAGAGTTTTTAGCATGAAGGGCTGTTGAGTTTTGTCAAAGGCCTTTTCTGCATCTATTGAGATAATCATGTGGTTTTTGTCAGTGGTTCTGTTTATGTGATGGATTACATTTATTGATTCGCATATGTTGAACCAGCCTTGCATCCCAGGGATGAAGCTGACTTGATCATGGTGGATAAGCTTTTTGATGTGCTGCTGGATTCAGTTTGCCAGTATTTTATTGAGGATTTTCACATCGATGTCCATCAGGGATACTGGCCTGAAATTTTCTTTTTTGTTGTTGTCGTGTCTCTGCCAGGTTTTGGTATCAGGATGATGCTGGCCTCATAAAATAAGTTAGGAAGGATTCCCCTTTTTTCTATTGTTTGAAATAGTTTCAGAAGGAATGGTACCAGTTCCTCTTTGTACCTCTGGTAGAATTCAGCTGTGAATCCATCTGGTCCTGGACTTTTTTCTGTTGGTAAGCTATTAATTACTGCCTCAATTTCAGAACTTGTTATTGGTCCATTCAGAGATTTGACTTCTCCCTGGTTTAGACTTGGGAGGCTGTATATGTCCATTAATTTATCCATTTCTTCTAGATTTTCTAGTTTATTTGCATAGAGGTGTTTCTCTGATGATAGTTTGTATTTCTGTGGGATCAATACTGATGTCCCCTTTATCATTTTTTACTCTATTTGATTCTTCTCTCTTTTGTTCTTTATTAGTCTGGCTAGTGGTCTATCTATTTTGTTGATCTTTTCAAAAAACAAGCTCCTGGATTCACTGATTTTTTGAAGGGTTTTTCATATCTCTGTCTCCTTCAGTTCTGCTGTGATCTTAATTATTTCTTGTCTTCTGCTAGCTTTTGAATTTGTTTGCTTTTGCTTCTCTAGTTCTTTTCATTGTGATGTTAAGGTGTCGATTTTAGATCTTTCCTGATTTCTCTTGTGGGCATTTAGTGTTATAAATTTCTCTCTAAACACTGCTTTAAATGTGTCTCAGAGATTCTGGTACATTGTGTCTTTGTTCTCATTGGTTTCAAAGAACATCTTTATTTCTGTCTTCATTTTGTTATTTACCCAGTAAGTCATTCAGGAGCAGATTGTTCAGTTTCCATGTAGTTGTGTGATTTTGAGTGAGTTTCTTAATCCTGAGGTCTAACTTGATTGCACTATGTTCTGAGAGGCTGTTTGTTATGATTTGCGTTCTTTTGAATTTGCTCAGGAGTGTTTTACTTCCAATTATGTGGTCAATTTTAGAGTAGGTGCGATGTGGTGCTGAGAAGAATGTATATTCTATTGATTTGGGGTGGGGAGCTCTGTAGATGTCTGTTAGGTCCACTTGATCCAGAGCTGAGTTCAAGTCCTGGATATCCTTGTTAATGTTCTGTCTCATTGATCTGTCTAATATTGACACTGGAGTGTTAAAGTCTCCCACTACTATCGTGTGGGAATCTAAGTTTCTTTGTAGGTCTCTAAGAACTTGTTTTATGAATCTGGGTGCTCCTGTATTGGGTGCATATGTATTCAGGATAGTTAGCTCTTCTTGTTGCATCGATCCCTTTACCATTAAGTAATGCCCTTCTTTGTCTCTTTTGATCTTTGTTGGTATAAAGTCTGTTTTATCAGAGGCTAGGATTGCAATCCCTGCTTTTTTTGTTTTGTTTTGTTTCCCATTTGCTTGGTAAATATTCCTCCATCCCTTTATTTTGAGCCTATGTGTGTCTTTGCGAGTGAGATGGGTCTCCTGAATACAGTACACTGATGGGTCTTGATTCTTTATCCAATTTGCCAGTCTGTGTCTTTTAACTGGGGCATTTAGCCTGTTTACATTTAAGGTTAATATTGTTATGTGTGAATTTGATCCTGTCATTATGATGCTAGCTGGTTGTTTTGCCCATTAGTTGATGTAGTTTCTTCATAGTGTCGACGGTCTTTACAATTTGGTATGTTTTTGCAGCGGCTGGTACCAGTTGTTCCCTTCCATGTTTAGTGCTTCCTTCAGGAGCTCTTGTAAGGCAGGGCAGGTGGTGACAAAATCTCTCAGCATTTGCTTGTCTCTAAAGGATTTTATTTTTCCTTTGCTTATGTAGCTTAGTTTAGCTGAATATGAAATTCTGGGTTGAAAATTCTTTTCTTTATGAATGTTGAATATTGGCCCCCACTCTCTTCTGGCTTGTAGGGTTTCTGCCGAGAGATCTGCTGTTGGTCTGATGGGCTTCCTTTTGTGGGTAACCTGTCCTTTCTTTCTGGTTGCCCTTAACCTTTTTTCCTTCATTACAACCTAGGTGAATCTGATGATTATGTGTCTTGGGGTTGTTCTTCTCGAGGAATATCTTTGTGGTGTTCTCTGTATTTCCTGAATTTGAATGTTGGCCTGCCTTGCTAGGTTGGGGAAGTTCTCCTGGATAATATCCTGAAGAGTGTTTTCCAACTCGGTTCCATTCTTCCCATCACTTTCCAGGTATACCAATCAAATGTAGATTTGGTCTTTTCACATAGTCCTATATTTCTTGGAGGCTTTGTTTGTTTCTTTTAATTTTTTTTCTCTAATCTTGTCTTCTCACTTTATTTCATTAAGTTCATCTTCAATCTCTGTTATCCTTTCTTCTGCTTAATCAATTCGGCTATTGATACTTGTGGATGCTTCACGAAGTTCTTGTGCTGTGTTTTTCAGCTCCATCAGGTCATTTATGTTCTTCTCTGAACTGGTCATTCTAGTCAGCAATTCCTCTAACCTTTTTTCAAGGTTCTTAGCTTCCTTGCATTGGGTTAGAAAATGCTCCTTTAGCTCAGAGGAGTTTGTTATTACCCACCTTCTGAAGCCTACTTCTGTCAGTTCATCAAACTCATTTTCTATCCAGTTTTGTTCCCTTGCTCGCAAGGAGTTGTGATCCTTTGGAGGAGAAGAGGCATTCTGGTTTTTGGAATTTTCAGCCATTTTGCGCTGGTTTCTCCCCATCTTCATGGATTTATTTACCTTTGGTCTTTGATGCTGGTGACCTTTGGATGGGGTCTCTGAATGGATGTCCCTTTTGTTGATGTTGATGCTATTCCTTCCTGTTTGTTAGTTTTCCTTCTAACAGTCAGGCCCCTCTGCTGCAGGTCTGCTGGAGTTTGCTGGAGGTCCACTCCAGACCCTGTTTGCCTGGGTATCACCAGCAGAGACTGCAGAACAGCAAAGATTGCTGCCAGTTCCTTCCTCTGGAAGCTTCGTCCCAGAGGGGTGCCTACCAGATGCTAGCGAGAGCTCTCCTGTATGAGGTGTCTGTTGGCCCCTACTGCGAGGTGTCCCCCAGTTATGATACACAGGGGCCAGGGACCCACTTGAGGAGGCAGTCTCACCCTTAGCAGAGCTTGAATGCTGTGCTGGGAGATCTGCTCTCTTCTTAGCCATCAGGCAGGGAAGTTTAAGTCTGCTGAAGCTGCACCAACAGCCACCCCTTCCCCCAGGTACTCTGTCGCAGGGAGATGGGGGTTTTATCTATAAGTCCCTGACTGGGGCTGCTGCCTTTTTTTCAGAGATGCCCTGCCCACAGAGGAGGAATCTAGAGAGGTAGTCTGGCCACAGCGGCCTTGCTGAGCTGTGGTGGGCTCCACCCAGTTTGAACTTCCGGGTGGCTTTGTTTACACTGTGAGGGTAAAACCACCTACTCAAGCCTCAGCAATGGCAGACTCCCCTCCCCTCAGCAAGCTCTAGCATCCTAGGTTGACCTCAGACTGCTGTGCTGGCAGCCAGAATTTCAAGCCAGTGGATCTTAGCTTCTGGTCTCCATGGGGGTGGGACCCAGTGAGCCAGACTACTTGGCTCCACAGCTTCAGCCCCCTTTCCAGGGAAGTGAACAGTTCTGTCTTGCTGGCATTCCAGGTGGCACTGGGGTATGAAAAAAACCTCCTGCAGCTAGCTCAGTGTCTGCCCATATGGCTGCCCAGTTTTGTGCTTGAAACCCAGGGCCCTGGTGGCATAGGCACCAGAGGGAATATCCTGTTCTGCGGGTTGCGAAGACCATGGGAAAAGTGCAGTATCTGGGCCAGAGTGCACAGTTCCTCATGGCATAGTCCCTTGGGGCTTCCCTTGGCTGGGGGTGGGGGGAATCCCCTGACCCCTTGTGCTTCCCAGGTGAGGCGACACCCCATCCTGCTTTGGCTCGCTCTCCATGGGCTGCACCCACTGTCCAAACAGTCCCAGTGAGATGAACCAGGTACCTCAGTTGGAAATGCAGAAATCACCTGCCTTCTGTATCGATCTCGCTGGGAGCTGGAGACCCGAGCTGTTCCTATTCAGCCATGTTGCCAGCAAATATAGAAAAACTTTTGATAAACTTACTAAGTTCTCTTTTTGCCAATAATATACTTCTTTTCATTTATTTTTATTTTTTTTAATTTGTTTGTTTTTAGAGATTGGGACCCCCTGTGTTACTCAGGCTGGTCTCAAATTCCTGGCCTTAAACTATCCTCCCACCTTGGCCTCCCAAAGTGCTGGAATTGCAGGTGTGAGCCAATCATTTATTCTTTTGAGTTCTCTAGGTATGGGAAAAATAATTTTTCTACTTCTTTCCCATTTCTATACTGGATAGTATTGTCTGAAAAGCTGAATAATACTGGAATTACTGGATATCCTTATCACATTCCCAATGGTAATGAGAATTTTTCTACCATCTCATCATTAGGCTCTTTATGTCTACTTTACTAAGAATTTTTCTACCATCTCATCATTAGGTTCTTTATGTCTACTTTACTAAGATTTTGTATCGTAAAAGTCAGGTATGGCCGGGTGTGGTGGCTCACGCCTGTAATCCTAGCACTTTGGGAGGCCGTGGCAGGTGGATCATGAGGTCAGGAGTTCAAGACCAGCGTGGCCATGATGGTGAAACCCTGTCTCTACTAAAAATACAAAAATTAGCTAGGCATGGTGGTGGGTGCCTGTAATCCCAGTGAATAGTTTCTACTCAGGAGGCTGAGGCAGAGAATTGCCCGAACCTGGGAGGTAGAGGTTGCAGTGAGCTGAGATTGCGCCACTGTACTCCAGCCTGGGCAACAGAGTGAGACTCCATCTCAAAAAACAAAAAAGTCAAATATATATGTATTTTTTGTATACAATTAATTTATTTATTTTTAAGAGACAAGGCCTTGCTCTGTCATCCAGGCTGGAGTGCAGTGGTGTAATCACAGCTCATTACAATCTGGAGCTCCCAGGCTCAAGGGATTCTCCCACCTCAGCTTCCTGAGTAGCTAGAACTACAGGCATGGGTCATCAGGCCTGGCTAATTTTTTCCATTTTTTGTGAAGACAGGGTCTCACTATGTTGCTCAGGCTGGTCTCAAACTCCTGACCTCAAGTGATCCTCGTGCCTTGGCCCCCGCAAAGTGCTGGGATTATAGGTGTGAGCCACCACACTCAGCCAGGGGTAGATTTTTTATCTTGTCAAAAAATAAGAGATACATATTTACATAATTTATCATTTATATTTATTTAATAATATATATTTTATATATATACTGATTTTATAGCATGTAGGGCCTTGAACTTTTTATTATTTTCTTACTTGACTCATAAATATGGTAAATTATATAAACATATTTGTTAACTTTGAACCATTTTTGCATTCTAGAATCTCTTGACTTGGTTATGGTGTAATACTCTTTAATACACTATCCAATTATAGTTGCTAAAATCACACTTAAGATTTTAATGTCAACATTCATAAGTGAGCTTGGTCTTTTCTTTTTAGACTCTATTTAGGTCAGATTTTTGTATAAGTGTTATGCTGACTTTGCAGAACAAGCCTTTCTTTTCACAGCCCTTTTTTCCCCATGCACTCTTGGAAAGTTTAAATAGTATTGAAATTAATTTTTCCTCAAAAGTTTTGAGGATTTCCCTTATGAAACATGGTACTTTTAGACAATTTAGGATTTTGGTAAGTTTCTCAATTTATTCCATAGTTATCAGTCTGTGTTTTCTGTCTCTTCAGGGTTCAGCTTTGATGATTTTTTTTCCGAAAAAATTATTTGTTTTCAGATTTATTTGCTTTCAATGTTGCAAAGACTTTGTTAGGAGCCTTCCTATTTCCCATTCCTCAGATTTCTATTGATGGAAGAGAATGTATGAGTATGATATTTCTGACTGCTTTGTCACCCTTGCTGCCTCTCCCCAAGCGAGGGGGAGTGGCTTCTCTGGCTGTGAAACTGGGAGCTTAGCTGAACATGAGTGGCTTGGCTTTATCTCTTCCAAAGGAGCTGCTCCTCAGAATTCACATGCTCACTTTGGTTCCAGGAGAGTGGCCTGGCCCTGCGGGACCTGACAGTGGGTTGGATGGTTTTTTATCTCTGGAGTGTTGGGTTGCGATTCTAAGCCTTGTATTCTAATCAGCTTAACAACAACAGGTCTGACTTTTGATCTTTATTGATTTAATGCCTCTCTGTTAGTTCTCCATATTTTCTCACTTGGAAGGAGGAAAGAGTGGTTTTATTTGTTAGGACCTTCAAACCCTTAATATTGACTTTAATAGATGACTACGGACTAGAATTTAGGGGATAAAATAAAACATAGAAATGGAGACTTCTTAAAGGCCAGCTTGGGTAGTTTGGGACTATGTCAAGACACCTAGGTATTTGAGAAGTAGTTTATAACCATTATTGTCCTGTACCTGGTCTTCACCTGGCATGGGCCTTAGTGTGGAGAGAAAGAGAGGGCAGCTCTATAGCTCATTGACACCAAATGCTGCACCTTTGCTTTCACCAAAGCAAACAGCTAGGACAAGGATTAAATGATCAGAAAAGAATCTTTTAGTTTCAGTTAAAGCAGATTAAGATTCAGTGTGCAGATTTTGTAAGTATTGTGGGTGCAATGAATTTCTCTCTGTAACTTTTTATTCTCAGCAAGGACTGCCGAGAGCTAAGTTATATAAGAGCTCTCAAACTTAAATGTGCAAACAAATCTCTCAGGGGGTCTTGTTAAAATGCAGGTTTGGATTCTGTAATTCTGGGGGAGAACCCAAGATTTTGCATTTCTAGCAAGTTTCAGGTGATGCTGCTGCTGCTGATCTGAGAGATGCACATTAGTGAGGTGTTAGACTTTGCTTAGCAGACATTAGATTAGCAGACCCCAGTTTGATTTCTTGTTACCTTGTTTTGAACAGCATTCAGGGTGAAAGAGGCCATTTTGGACTCATGCAGCTTGTCATAGGCTTTGGTTTCAGATTAAGCTCCGCCATGTGGCCTCCAGTTGGCGCTGCATGTGCTAATCACGTAAATTCTGATCTGGCTCCAAATGTCAGTGACCCAGACTATCTCTTTACTATGCAGAAGTGGTAGATTTCATTAACAATAAAAAAAATTAAAAGTAAACAACTTTTCTTGTATAGCAAATATGTCATCTTCTTGGTGTGAAATGGAGAAACAATTCAGTGAACTTATTTCAAATTTGCAGTCTAAAGCAGGCAATTTTAGAAGACTTGTGCCTGGAATACTCGGAGAATCATGTTTCCTGGGGAAATCAAGGAGGAACTAGATTGGTATTTAAAAATATGCTTTCCACTACCGTTGCTATTTAAAAATATGCATGCCCACTACCATTAAAACAGGGATTATGAGCAAATGAAAGAAAAATTAAGGAAGACAGACTGATAAAGACTGCAAGAAGAGAGAGAGTTTCCCTCTGAGAGAAAGCTAGACCTTACAGGATAGACTAGCTACATATATGGAAAAAATATATACTCATATCCAACTGCTTTTAAATATAGGCTTGCAAAAGGAAAGATATTTTGGTATTTATCTGAATAGAGAGGGGTTGCTAGAGAATAGAGAAATCTAGACAAGAATTAGAAGAAGCAATGTTCAGACAGTAAGAGCAAAGAAGGCCCAAGAGTGCTAGCATTATACAAGATTGAGAAAGGAAGCCCCTTAAGAAGGGGGTTAAGCAGTTAAAAACCTTAGCTAGGCCATCCTGAAAGGAGAGAACCCCAGCAGGGAAGAACACAGTCCACTGCAGGAAAAGCTGCAGCAGAATGATCATCACTGTAAGCCCAGAATATTCAGAAGCCGAGGAAAGAAAGGGCCTTCAGGAGATCAGGACAGTTATTAGCCCTTATGAAAGCCCTCAGGGCACAGGCTTCAGAAAGCCTCATAGGCACTCCTGCTCGGAAATTGGCTGAGAGATCCCTTAGCAGAGACACATATGAAGACAAGAAGAAAACGGTCCCTTGGAGCCAGGTGTCATGGGCTTCAGCAGTCACATTGCAAGAGACAGCAGTAGCTGCCACAGTGTTGCTGACAGGTGCTGCTGAGTCTCTGGGATGTGATAGACCCCAGTGGCACGTATCAGGTTCTACTAAGAACTAGTTCTGACTATGTTATTTTGTTACATTAACTGCTCTAGGAGCTGTGGATTTACTTGAATTATTTTAAACTCTGGCACATGTGAGGCTGGTGGGTCATATTTGAGATTTTTTAGTCCTTTGAACTTTCCACTTTTAATCAAAGGGAAAACAAAATCCTATAAAAGAAAACTGGCACACAGGGAAAATGTTTTCTAACAAATGTGACAAAGGCTAATTTTCTTAATGCAAAAAAACCTAAAATGCAGTATAAAAAAATGGGCAACAAATATGAACAAGCAATTTACAGAAGAGATAATTGAAAGCTTTTTAAGCAAATGAAAATACTCAACCTCATCTGTAATTTTAAAAATGCAAATTAAAACAAAGTCCTTTCTTACCTACTAGATTGGCAACAAAGTTTTAAATGCGAAAATGTACTATGCTGAAGATGTGAGAACACAGGCATCTCTGCATTTCTGGCAGAGTGTAAATTGAAAAACCTTCTTTGAGGCTGGGCGCAGTGGCTCACGCCTGTAATCCCAGCACTTTAGGAGGCCGAGGAGGGCGAATCACAAGGTCAGGAGTTTGAGACAAGCCTGACCAACACAGTGAAACCCCATCTGTACTAAAACTACAAAAATTAACCAGGTATGGTGGGGTGTGCCTGTAGTCCTAGCTACTCGGGAGGCTGAGGCAGAAGAATTGTTTGAACCTGGGAGGTAGAGGTTGCAGTGAGCTGAGATCGTGCCACTGCACTCCAGCCTGGGTGACACAGCGAGACTCCATCTCAAAAAAAAAAAAAAGAAAGAAAGGAAAAAGAAAAAAGAAAAACCTTCTTTGGAAAGTAACTTACCAATATTAATAAAAATGTTTTAAGCCCATAGTCTTTGACCTAGCAATCCAACTTGTAGAAAATATTTCTACAGAAAAAAGTTACATGTAGGCACAAAGATATGATGACTATGTGATTATGAGAGTATATATCCCAAAGCATTGTTTGTAGCCTGACAGCAATTTCAATATTCATCAACTGGGAAGTGGTTCAATATATTATGGTGCATTTATATAATGAAATGCTATGTGGTCATTAAATGAGTAAGATTTATGCTGATGTGGCTATAGTCTGCAAGATAAATTACTAATCAGTTAGAACAATGTACAGAATATTGTGAATAGGATGCCATGGTTTATAGGGAAAATGTGAGGTAGTAAATTTATATGCATAAATGCATTGGATATGTTTTATTTTCTATTTCAATGCAATCAGCACTTACCCCTAACTGCAGCCACTGCTGTAATGACCAGTTCTTTGCAGGGTTCAGCAAGCTTCACACTGGTGCACCGTGACAGTGTCTCTTCTCAGGCCTGCACTATGTACTATTTGCTCCTACCTGTCTTAGTCAGCCCAGGCTACCATAACAAGTGCCATAGACTAGGTGGCTTAGAAAATCCAAGATCATAGTGCCAGTCCATTCAGCTCCTGGTAAGGGCTTTCTTCCCGGTTTTCAAAAGGCTGTCTTCTGTCTGTGTCCTTACATGGCAGAGACACTGAACTTCAGTCTCTTCCTTTTCTTATAAGGACACTAACTCCATCATGGGGCCTCCAGCCTCACGACCTCATTAAAACCTAATTACCAACAAAGGCTCCACTTCCAAATAATATCACATTGAGAGGTTAGGGCTTCAACATAGGAATTATGGAGGGACACAAACCTTCAGTCTATGACACTGTCCCAAGGCTTCTCTGAAGCTGCAGAGAGAGAGAGAGAGACTCTCACACAAACCCATTCAACATTCATGCACTTGCAGTGTAGAAGTGCGAGGAATTAACTGGTTGGATACCCTCCACCAATAAAGGACAGGAACCACTAGATAAGTGCTTCTCATTTCACACTCAGGTGGACAGTTGAGAGTCACAGCTTATGAAGCTTTCCAGAAGCCCCATCAGAATCCAGCTCTTGTTACTCACGGTAGTGGCCAATTCAATGCTCCATTTCCTTATTGCCTTTTTCTCTTAACTCTTTTAACTCCCACTGATTGCTACTCCTTCTCCTTGGGATCATGTTGTCAGACTACCTACAAAAAAGCTTTGTATCAGCTCTAATTTCAGGAGAACCCAAGCTAAGAAAATATATATGCTTGCATATGTATAAAATAGTTCTAAAAATAAAATATGTAACCAATAACCATTGTTTACCTCTTTGATGGAGACAGAGCTATGAGAAGAAAGTCCTTATTTTTAGTATATGTCTTTCTGTACCTTTGAATTTTTAAAAATGTGTACATGAATTATATATTAAAGAGTTTTTTTTAAGTGTGACATTTTGGGTCACGCCTTCATTCAAAACTTTCAGACTTTGCTGCATTATTTTGACATTGATAATTGCTGCAGTAAGATTTGAGGTCAGTCTCAGATACTTTTTTCCTTATCAGTGACTTACTATTTCTGCCTTAATTGATGAAAACTTTATTCTTGAGTTTATATTTGATATTCAGCAACTTTACCAGGATATACTTTGTGTCAATGTTCTGTATCAACATTTCCCTAAACCTATGTACTTTTAGTTTGCACATTTTCCCTTCCATTTTAGAAAATGTTTATTCTATTTTATTTTCAGGTTAGTTTTTTCTCTGTTCCATGAATTGAGTTGTCACCTTCAAAGACTCCAATTATACTTGTGTTGAAATGTCATTGTCTTTCCATTCTGTTGTCTTTTTATTTACTTTATAGATTTCCTTTTCCTTTGCATTTAGTTTGCTTATTTTAAGTAAGTTTTTTCTTTGATCTATGTTATCAATGTTCTTAGCCATATATATATATATATTTTTTTTTTTTTTCAATGCCCTTATGTTTCCAGTGCCGTGTTAAGCATGGAGTAATTGGAACCAGACAACCAGATTTGAATTTTAGCTCCAAAGCTTTCCAGTTGTGTGACTTGAAGCAAATTATATAGCTTCTCTGTGAGGAAGTTTCTATTTTTAAGTCTTCTTCTCTTACATAATTATCTGCATCTCTGAGTAAGAGAACCTTTCAAGGTTTGTATTTCATAATAGGCAGTTGTACAAAGTCCACTTGGCCTCTTGAATTGCTGACAAAATGGTTTCTGGTGATTTCCAATTCTTTGAAAGAGGCAACCCTTTCTCTAAGTTTGTTATTTTGGCTCTTCATTCAAGTCCTGCTGAGAGGCGGTATATTATAATGGCTGAAGAGTATGAGCTCTGAAATCAATCTGCCAGGTTCAAATCCTGGCTTTACCCCTTCAGAGCTCTGTGTTCTTTGCAAAGCTACTTAACCATTTGTACTTCAAATTTCTCATCTGTAAAATGAGAAAACAATAACCCTTACCTTACAGTGTTCTTGTGAGGATTGTATGTGTAATGTACTCAAAATATTTTAACAGTGTCTGGCTCAGTGGGCTCTTTATAATTATTCAGTCTTATAACTACTATTACATACTCATCTTTTTTTTATAATAGTGTTTTTGAGCTTTAATTTGTTTATGTAGTCTCCAATTATATTTTTCATCTTATATTGTTTTATCATCTTTTTTTGGCTGTCTTTTTCATTGTTTTCCTATTCCTCTTAAGATTAGAGCACTCATAATGGGAAATTTTCTTCTGATCTGTTCAGTTATGTTTTCTCCCAGAACGGATGGTTTATCTACCATATATATCCTTTTTTTGCCTTTTTAAAAATGATAACAGCTTTTGCACAGTTGCCATGCTCTCCCTTTCTCCTTTCCATTTTTCTTGCAGTCAGCTTTATTAAGACCTTGTGTTTCTGTCTTGTAAGTTTAGCTTGCTGGTAGAGTACATTTTGTTTTCTGTATCCTATGGCCCAGAGAATGGATAATTCAGCAGTAATTTTGTTTAGATTCACCGGCTAGAGCCCTTTCTACCACTGTGGGGCTTTATCCTATGTTAGTGGGTACCGTCTTTAGACTTCGGATCATTTCCCCAATTCAAGATGGGGCCTTGGAAGCTCTACTTCTGACAGAAATGATTTGTCTTGGGTGTTCATTATCTGGCATCGCTGTCCTCCCTCCAGCTGCCATTGCCATACTTATCTCAGCAAGTAAAGAAAAAAAGAAATGCGGAACCATGAGTTTGGCAAACACACATATTTTCAAGTTAAGTGGCTTCAGACAGGATGACTGTCAGTTGGTAAGTGAAACTCTTTCTCCTGGGTCTCTTATTCCTTGGAAGTTTTCCCCTCACGTACCTGTGGTCTTCTATTCTGCTTCTATTCTATTCTTCTATTCTGTTTATAACTACATGCACTTACCATGTTCCTCCTTTGCTTTTGAGTTTCTTTCTTGCCAAAAGAAAAGAAAAAAAAAATTACAGTGTTAAGCTCCTGGAAGTTTTCCTGCTCCGAGGAGGTGTTGTGTGTACGTGGTGGGGCACAGAGGTGTGCTACTCCTTCCACGTGGTTTCCTTCAGGATAATTATACGAGGCTTTCTCTTTAGTTTTCTTCAAATTAGTGGCAGGGGTAGGAAGCGAAGTTTAGGACCTTTGCTGATTCCTAAAATATCGCCTCCCTTCTTTCTTTGATTATTTCTGGTGGTGTTTTTTTGTTTGTTTGTTTTTGCTAAATGCCATACTTTTTGTCTTATTTGAGAGAGGCAGAGAGTAATGATAGAAGCTATCTTGAGAATGTAAGTTTTAAATAACCATGGTGCCCAGTTTTCCACTTCCTATATCTGTAAGGTAGACATCCGATTTCTGCTTGAATATTCTCTATTATGATCATTTATATTTCAGTTACAGTCAGACCATTTTACTGGGGAAGGGGAAGTAATTCTAATTAGTAATATTTTGTTTCTCTAAAATTTTACCTGAATACTGCCTTATTTTATCTTCTATGTATTGCACCTAAGTCTGTCATGTGGAGTTATACAGAGTCAATTGAATAATTAAAGAGTTTATACATCTATATTTTCAGTTTTCTCTCCTCTGGGCCAGTGGTTCCTACCTCCTTCAATCCCCCTCATGTGATATGATTTCACAATTGCTAATTGCTCTCCTAGATATATTGGTAAATATCCAGATATTACATATTGATAAACATCTAAATATCTAGATAATTGGTAAATATATTTTAAGATGTGGTGACTATAATGGAATATACCAATCCAAATGACTAGAAGAGGCAAATGACTCTCCTGGTGCTGAACCATGCATATTAGCAGTCAGTAGCAAGGAGGATAGGACTCTCTGATTGTAGGTGGTGTTGCCTGAAGAAACAGGATGAAGAACATGTTTCATTAGTGTTTTGCAGTTGTATGCCTGAGAATCTAACTCTGGCTAACTGAATCAGAAAGGGAATGTATCAGAAGGGTATTGTGGATTTCACATAGTTGAATGAAAAACCAGAGAATCAGACTGGGAAATAAGACAGAAACCAGGACAAAAATTACCTGTTTGTTAAGGTATTACTGCTGAAAAAAATGAACTTCAGCAGTTCCTTCTATCTTCCCAGCACTGTTTTCAGCAGACAGAGTCCTAAGTGGATGCCTGATTGGCTGATCTTGGGACACATGCCTGCTCCCTGCATGTACTGAGGCCATGAGAAGAAGGATCTGGCAAAACAAACCTCAGGGACCTCATCAAGAAGGCAGAGGACCTGGACTACCCACGGCATCCAAACTGAGCACAGTTTTAGAGATAATTCCCACAGAAGAGACAGGATTTCTAGAAAATGGAAATAGCCCACTATTGGAAAAGAATGGTCATTTACTGAGGTGCAACTATAATTTGGTAAAATATAATTTTGTTTAAAATCATTTAATTTTGTTCCACATCATTTCCCTTTGAAGATATTTGAATTGCCAGGGATGTTAATATTATCAAGGAGATTTGCTGTTTCACCCAAATATGGATGTCCACTTTGGGATTAGATCCCAGGCCTGCCTCGTTCAAATTTCCTTTTCCCTCAGACTTTTCTTGCAGGAAAGGTAACTATCAAAGGCTTTACAGTGGAAATCAATATCTATGACAGGCAGAGCAGGATCAACAAGGAAGCTTGGCATCCAGTAGTGAGATCATCCATCCAGCTAATAAAAGGAAGTTCAGGGGTTGATCTCTGACAGAGTTTGTGGGTATCAGTTCAATAATGATTCATTTGTCTAATAAATGCCTACTGAATCTTTAATATGTGGCACCATAGGGCTGGACAAACAGGTCTAGTTATAGACATTTGTTCATTTTTTTTCAACTTATTCAAGTATTTATTGAACAACTATTATGTGCCATATACTGTTTTTGGTTTGTTATGGAAAGCCTGTAGGAATCTCTGTTGTAATTTTGGGAATTTGCCCAACCTGCCCTTTAGATGGTGCTAAGCACTGACTTGTGTGCTCCCAAAATTTATCTGTTGAAGCTCTAAGCTCCAATGTGATGATATTTGGAGATGGGAGATAATTAAGGTTAGATGAGGTCATGAGGATGGGGCCCTTATGATGGGATTAGTGCCCTTATAAGAAAACACACCAGAATGCCTGCTTGCTCTCTCTCTCTCTGCCATGTGAAGACACAGTATGAAGGCAGCTTATTGCAAGCCTAAGAGAGAACCCTTGCCAGAATTGGACTTCCAGTCTCCAGAACCATGAAAATGTAAACTTCTGTTGTTTAAGCCACCCAGTCTATGGTATTTTGTTCTGGAAGCCCAATCTGACTAATATGGTTGGAGTCCAGTGCTTTGCCTGAAGAAGGTACATCTCTAAAACTAAACATTTTGCTCATTCAAGCGTAGTCTGAAATAATTAAGACTTTAGTCATGAAAATCTTAGACAGAATCCATTCAGTGACTACCTTTATTCTGAATTGGCAGGCAGTTGTTCTGATAGATCTGCAAAGATTCTTTTGACAACAATTTCTCCAACTTCAGATATGTTGAAAAACAAAATAAATATGTTAATAATTAGCATGATGTAATGAACTTCAGTAGTAAATTGAGACTAGAACAGATTGGGGTACCAGGAACCTTGGTTGTAAGTGGCATATACAAACGTAGTTGCATCAAAACTTGCTAAAGTGGCCAAGTGCGGTGGATCATGCCTGTAGTCCCAGCACTTTGGGAAGCCGAGGCAGGTGGATCACCTGAGGTCAGGAGTTCGAGATCAGTCTGGCTAACATGCTGAAACCCTGTCTCTACTAATAATACAAAAATTAGCCAGACATGGTGGCGCATGACTGTAATCCCAGCTACTTAGGAGGCTGAGGCAGGAGAATTGCTTGAACCCGGGAGGCAGAAATTACAGTGAGCTGGGATCACACCATTGCACTCCAGCCTGGGCAATAAGAGCAAAACTCTGTCTCAAAAACAAACAAAAACACACACACACACAAACAAGAAAGCAAAACAACAACAACAAAAAAACTTGCTAAAGCATTGGAAGTATTGAGGCTATTTATTAAAGAAATGCTGTATAAAATAATAGCAGAAGAAATGAGAATGGAAAGAGATTTCTGAAAAAGAATTACAAGTGACTGTAGGGAAGTATTAGTTTTGTTATAGGGTAGTCGGGAGTGCAGAATACATAAAAGACTTGATTTTGCCTATAAAGCAGTAGTTTTTATTAAAGAATATAGCAAGAGGAATAGATTGTTGGAAGGATAGTTTGGTTTATCGTCAGAAACTCACTGCCTTATAGCCTATCCCTCCCTCCTTAAGAGGCATGCCCTACTGGACTTTAAATTTCTTTGGTTCAACGCACAGGAACAGCTTAAGTTGTACATCTTTTCAGCTGGTTTCATACCTTTGCAGAACATCCAAGGGCAACATACATATCACTATTACATTGGGATAGTGGAAGTACTGACTCCACTTTGCTCATTTTAATCAATTCTAGTCTTTTTTTCACATTATAAAATCAATGTAATTTTGATAATATAAACAAAAATATTTACAGTTCCTCTATTAGTATATTTATTGGAGGTACTTCATACATCATTTCTATGAGTAACTTTATTGAATTATGCATGTGGACCCAGATCTTAATGACAACCTCCTCTCTCTAACCTGTAACAAATACGCTGTAATGGGCAGGATAATGCACCCTGCCACACACATACACACACACAAAGGTGCTTACATCCTAATCTCTGGAATCTGGGAATATTTTATGTTACATGACAAAGGGGAATTGAGATTGTAGATAAAGTTAAGGTTGCTAATCAGCTGTTGTTAAAATAGGGAGATCATCCTGGATTATCTGCATGAGTCCGGTGTACTCACAAGGATCCTTGCATGTGAAAGATGGAGGCAAACGAGTTTGTGTCAAAATGTGTGAGAAGGATGTAATCTGTCGTGGCTGGCTTTGAAGATGAAGGGAGCCATGGGCCAAGGAATGCAGGCAACCTCTAGAAGCTTGAAAAGTCAAGGAAACAGATTTGCACCTAGACCTCCAGAAAGGAACACACCCCTGCTGATGCTTTGAAATCGCTCGGTGACACCCATGTTGGACTTCTGATCCCTAGGGCTATAAGATAATAAAAGTTGATTGTTTTAAGCCACTACATTTGTGGTAATTTGTGACAGCAGCCATAGGAAACATATACTTGCTGTACAGTAATCCCTTGGTATCCATGGGGAATTGATTCCAGGACAACCCCCTCTCCCATGGATACCAAAATCTGCGATGCTCCAGTTTCTTATATAAAATGGTGTAGTATTTGCACATAACCTATGCACATCCTCTTGTATACTTTAAATCACCTCTAGATTACTTATAATACCTATAATACAACATAAATGTTATGTAAATACTTGCTATACTGTATTTTTAAAATTTGTATTGTTTTTTATTGTTGTATAATTATTTTTTATTTTTCAAATATTTTTGATGCTTGGTTGAGTAAATGAGTGCAGAATCCGCTGATACAGAGAGCTAGTGTATGTATTTTGTCTTACACCTCAAAGGCAAAGTAGGTATTTAGAGAGATCAGACAATTCAAGAACATGGCTATCTACCTTCTAGAATTCTGGTTAAAGATATTCAGGAATACAATATAAAAAGATGGATCTCTCCAAATACTGATATTTGCATCAGAAGAGATTTTGGTTATTCATATAATGATTGAAATGAAAACCACAAAGACTAGTGAAGAAAATACCTTTTTCTTCAGATGTAGAACAGCTTTATGGAAGGTTTAAAATTAATTCTAAATTTCAGTTTCTTCTGAATAAATGGATCCTTGGAACCCTTTTGTTGTTTATCAGATTGGAGGACATCTAAAATGAAGCATGATGAAAATTCCACCCATGAAAATAGATCTTTGCAAAATGTCATAGGAATTATTCCCAGTCTCAAGTCCATATGCAAAAGTCCAATATAGATTTTTTTTTTTTTTGGCAACTGTAAAAATAGTATTTCCCATGTACCCAAATTGTGAGTCCTGCTTATTAGAAATAATTAAGATAATAATAATGCATTGCTCCTCACTCTGTCTGGTGTCTTTAAATGGACTTGGCTGTCCACACACTAGTGTACCTGGAATATGCAAAAATCTGCTACAGGAATTAATGTCTTATCTCTGACTATTCTGATCCGACCTGTTGCTGTTACTTCTCTATTTCCCCAGTTCCTTCTTAGGCTGTCAGACTCAGGTTTGATAATTTGCCCTTGTTCCCCACACCTTTGTTCCCCATGCCATTGACCAATCTATTTGGGACACACTTTCCTGTTTTCCCTTGGGACTTTAGGGCCCCGTTTTGGTATTTGCCTTTATCTGAGTCTGCTTGAGCTGCCATAACAAAATACCATAGACTTGGTGGTTTAAAAAACAGATTTATTTTCTCACACTTCTGGAAGCTAGAAGTCCATGATCAGGTTGCCAGCTATGTACGGTTCTGGTAAGGGTTCTCTTCCTGGCTTACAGATGGCCGCCATCTCCCTGTGTGCTCACATGATTTCTTCTTTGCATGAGCATGCACAGAAAGAGACAGCAAACAAGCAAGCTCTCTGGTGTATCTTCTTATAAAGGCACAAATCCCACCAAGAGGACCCTCATCTTCATGAATTCATCTAAACCAAATTTTCTGCAAAAGACCACGTCTCCAAATACCATCTCATTGGGGGTTAGGTCTTCAACACATGAATGGGAGGTTGGGGACAATTCAGTTCATTGCAGCCTTTTTCGTCTCATGAAGCTTGATTCGAGGTAAAAGACAACCAGAAGATGAGTTTCAAATGGTAAAAACTTAATCTCATTGATTCTATCTTTAAGGAATATGCTGCCTTTATTGTTGTCTTCAAATCGATAGCAATGTATATTTTAAAATTCTTATTTAATTGCAATATCCCTTAATATGAGATCTATCCTCTTAACAAATTTTAAGTATATGGTGCATTATTGTTGACTATATGTACAATGTACAATAAACCTCAGAAGCTTATTCATCTTACTGAACTGAAACTCTACGCCTGTTGATTAATAACTCCCATCTCCTCCTACTTCCAGCTCCTGGTAACCACCATTCCAGTCTTTGTTTTCTAAGTTTGACTATTTTAGATATATCATCTAAGTCGGATCCTGCAGTACTTTCCTTTCTGTGTCTGGCTTTATTTCACCCAACATAATGTCCCCAAGGTCAATCCATGGTGTTGCCTATTACAGAATTTCCTTCTTTTTTAAGGCCAAGCAGTTTTCCCCTGTATGTATATACCACATTTTCTTTATCCATTTTTCTGTTGATGGACATTTGTTTTCACAACTTAGCAATTGTGAATAGTGTTGCAGTGAACACAGTAGTGCTAATATCCCTTCAAGATGCTGATTTCAATTCTTTTGGATACATACTCAGAAGTGAGGTTGCTGGATCATATAATAGAAATACATTTTTAAGGACCTTTTAAGGTTTACTGTGAGTATTAACTCTACTAATTTTCTTTTTCTGTAAGATATTTTATTTCAAAATCTGAATTCTTCCACCAAGGGGATTTTTAGGAATCAAATTCTCATAGTTGGTGAGAAACTGGTATATTGAACATATAAATTAATTACATTGTATGATATTTGAGATTTTTCATTAGATATCATCTAAAATATCACATTAATATTCATTCATTGGCTTTGTGGTATAAATCTTACTTTTAAATCAAAGTATAGAAGAGATTTTGAGAGAAATGCTCTCAAATAGCATAGCATAGATAAGACATAATTGATTATTTTATTATGCTTCAGTGCCAATTGTCTTTAAGATCCAGTAGGGAAACAGAGGGTGGCATTAAAAAAGTTGGAGTTGTGATTCAAATACCAGGTGTCCAAATGGAAACCTCTATATTAGAAGCACATTTTTCCTATAAAGTTTTATCTAAGATGGGCTGGAAGGGACCTGGAGACCTGCAAGAATGTGTTTAGGGATGGCAAAGATAAAAGTCTCTGAGTAATGTGGGAGGAAGACTGGGTGTTGATGGTGTTTCCTTGACTGCCGTAGTCCCAGTAGCTTCCTCCTCTTGATTCTGGCTGTGTTCATTGTTAATGTCAGGAAATTAGGCAGCATTCTATGGAATGATGAAGAGGATCTCAGATAAGTGAGAATTAATGACATGGGATAGGCATTGCCTAAAAGCTGTCATTCTTCGGTTGAGTGCCTGCAGGGGACAATTGGATCCTCCTGCAGTATAATTACCACCTTACAGTGGAGTGACCTGATTTGTAAAAAGACAGCAGTAATAAAATAACATTTACATAGCAATTTATACTTTACAAAGAGATTTCATGATGATTTCTTTATTTTATCTTTGTAAAAACTCTGCAAAGTAGATAGGGCAGGGAGAGCTACCCTTTTTCTAAAAGATGAAGAAACAGAGAGAGGTTGACTTGCCCCTAGTCATACAACTAGTATGTGGGAGAATCCTGGCCTCCCAGGAGCACTCTTGCCACCACACCTTGCTCCACTGGTGAGTAGGAAAACCACCCAAGTTTTCAGATCCACAGCGCAAGAGAATGTGCAGCCTGCTGTGAGAGTGTGTGTGTATGGATACGTGAAAGTTTGTGGTTATGCTACAAACAGGGAGCGTCACAGTAAAAGACACTGTTTTATATAAGAGAGGTGGCACAGGGAGAAAGAGAAAGAAGGAGAGGGAGAGAGAATGAGAGCAAAAGTGAGAATAAGAGGGTGGATCTTGAGGAAAGAAAGAGGAAGATGGAACCTGAAAACTGTACGCTAAAACTAAAAACCAAAATGTCAAAACTTTTTTTTGATTTTGTTTTTCAAGATGGGGTCTTGCTCTGTTGCCCAGGCTGGAGTGCAGTGGCGTGATCATAGCTCACTGCAACTTCCAGCTCCTGAGCTCAAGTGATGCCCCCCAACCTCAATCTCCCAAGTTGCTGGGACTACAGATACGCACAACCATGCCTGGCTAAGATCTTTAAAATTTATGAATTAAAAAAAAAATCATTTTAAAAATGAGTTCTCACTATGTTGCCCAGGTGTCTCAAACTCCTGGCCTCAAGTGTTCCTCCCACCTCAGCCTCCTGAGTTGCTGGGTTTACAAGTACAAGTCACTGCACCTGGAGTAAACATTTCCTAAGGGAACAAAATAAAAGGGAGAGAACTCACAGAAATGAGACCACTCAAGTCTCAAGCCCTATGTAGCATAAGCAAAACACTATCATTATAAAGAAACGCCTGAAAAAACATACAGTCTAAACTCACAGAGCTCCTTATCTGGAAGGAGCATACTATCTAAAAGGAATGATATCCATAAAGCTCACTGGAGATAGGCTCAGGGTGGTAGGTAGTTGGATTTTCCAGGATCAATAGATTGCTGGAGGCAAGTACCAATAACGGAGCCAGTGGATGGCCACCTCTAAGAGGCTGGGTCATGTTTCAGCTTTTCTTGTAAGGGAAACTCCCTAGCCCCATGGTTTCCCAGCATTCAGGGCAGCACAAGAACCATTAATGGGAAGAGAAGGTAGGTGCTGGACTCAAAATCTGTACTGGATCTCTCTGCCACTCTGACTTGGCCACTCCATTTAGAGGTCTCTTGTTGCAGGGCTTTGGTCAGGAGCTCTTTTATAGGCCTGCCCATGCAGAGGATATAGTAATCATGTGAAGAAGTTTTCTCTAACCCCTAAGGGTACAGAAAAGAAAAGGCTTGCATGAGTACTGAGTGCCAATGAACCTATTAAAAAGATGTTCTGCTTGTTGCACCTCCTGGAACACTTGTTCAATCAGTACATAGAGCCTGAGCATACTTTGGAACTGGGAGGGAGGACAAGTGCCTGAGGAGTGCACCTGTCAGACATTGCGTGTTAACTACTGTCTCTTTCCACTAAGCCTGGACATAGCTAGCCAAGCCACTGTCATCAATCAACCCGTCTGAATTGACATAATAAATGACATCTCTTTGCCAACTTTCTCCTGGATATCTGGGTAACGTTACACACTTGTTACACTTTTGTGATAGGCAATGTACAGTTTTGGGGGGACATGCAACATGAGAAGGTGAGACAAGCTTAGGTTCCCCAGGTGAATTTTTGCCCCTATTTTACCATGGGCCAGTCATTCAACACGTTAGTCCTTTGAAAGATGTAGTGGCAAGAATAGAAAAGGTAAGGTGATGAGCCACCCAGGTATGGAGCCCTCCAAATGCTAGGGGCATATAAGCACTCTTGGACACATATCTGGCCACTGTGAATGAAAACAAATGGATCAGAACCAACTACTTTTAGGATAAAATATCACAATAAAAATATGGTAAAAGAAAATAAATAAGAAAAGGAGAAAACATCCACAGATCACTGGCTGCTTGGATTTTTCAAAGAAAAGTATGTAGCTGGTGCTATTTTTACACATCTCTGGTATATTTCCAAGGCCACAAAATGAGTTGACAATGATTTACTGACTTTCGAACATAATTTGCAGCTGCTTTGTATCTCAAACTGAGTCTCAATTTAATCGTGAATTGATCGCAGCTATGGGTAAAATGCAAACTTCAATTTAGCATTGGGTGAGAGAGTAAAGTCAAAACAACCACTTGTTTCTTGATTCAGCCAAGTAATTGGTTGATCTGGGGAAGAAGAAAACAATTGTTTGAGAGAATTGGTCAGAAAGATCTCAGCAGACTCTCAACACAGGCCCAGCCACTGAGTCTGCAGCCACGTCATTATTGCTCTTTCCCCAACATACTGTTCCCTCAACACACCGACGTTCTGTGATTATCTGATGAGACCACTGGAAACCCTAAATGGCTCAGTTGTCTCTCCTGCCAGTCTCCTTTCATCTTACTAAGGCTTATTATGTGTGAAAGAAATAAATACATTAAGTGGGAAAGTGATAGAATTGAAAAGACAATGAACAGCTGCATTGAAATACATCTTTTCAATTTAGTGCTTTATTTAAGGGTTTCAGCTCAGCATAGAGACATTATGTTTTCTTGAGCCACCCAGGAAATCATATCAGTTACAAGAAGGCTGGCTCACTTGAGCCTCTGATTTGCCTGCCCATTTAATGGAGAAGATAGAAGGCTGCATTAGGGTCTCTACTTTGTCCTTCATGGGACTCCATCTCAATTCTCTTCAGTCATCCACACTCTTTTTTTCCAAAGACCTATTGACTTCAGGGAGGTTTATTATTGCAAATGCAATTTGGTTAGATGCTCAAAAGAAAAATGCTTGACTATCAGAAACCACTATCTAAGCTAATTGCCCTTTGAGTGCAAAGTAATACAGCTAAGAATCCTTGGCAAAATTAAAAATGCATCCAACCTGACAATTTTCACGTTGGGTTAAGGTCAAATTACTTATACTTATTCATAAATGAACTTTCCTGACCTTGTTTTATGATTAAAAATTGTATAGCACATTGAATAATTACATAAATATCCTTAGTGTATGTTGGATACATTAATAGCATTATGGGGATAGGGAAGCTATGCAAGGCCCCAAACTCTACCTCTAAAAATTGTATCCTTTTATCATGTGCACCCACAGCCCCTTTTATATTTGTTTAGTACTTCCCTCATTATCTTAAAGTTCTATTTTATTTATTTACCTGTTTATTTTACTGGTATGACTTTCCATTTGGATGACTGCTCTTTAGACCTGTTGAGAATGCAGACCCCCTGGGGGCAGCTGACCAGCCTTAAAGTGAAAACTAGTGTTCACAAGTTTATCACACTGTCCATGCTGAAGTAGCTTAAAGCAGATTCTAGTTAACATACAAATCTCTTGTGAGAGCAAAGTTAGGAAATATGGTAGAAGTCAAAGGGTGTAATGGTTAATACTGAGTGTCAACTTGATTGAAGGATACAAAATATTGATCCTGGGTGTGTCTGTGAGGGTGTTGCCAAAAGAGATTAACATTTGAGCCAGTGGGCTGGGAAAGGCAGACCTACCCTTAATCTGGGTGGGCACAATCTAATCAGCTGCCAGCGTGGCTAGAATATAAGCAGGCAGAAAAATGTGAAAACAGAGACTGGCCTAGCCTTCCAGCCTACATCTTTTTCCTATCCTGGATGCTTCCTGCCCTTGAACATTGGACTCCAAGTTCAGTCTGGGGACTAGGACTGGCCCTCCTTGCTCCTCAGCCTGCAGATGGCCTATTGTGGGACCTTTTGAGCATGTGAGTTAATACTCAATAAACCCATATACATATATGGGTTTTCCCCAACAGACTGTTCTCTCCCCAACAGATTGTTTCCTGAATGGCATCGACGTTCTGTGATTATCTGATGAGACAACTAGAAACCCTGAATGACTCAGTTGTCTCTCCTGCCAGTCTCCTTTTAAGGCTTATTATGTGTGAAAAAAATAAATACACTAAGTGGGAAAGTGATAGAGTTGAAAAGACAATGAACAGCTGCATTGAAATGTATCTTTTCAATTTAGTGCTTTATTTAAGGGTTTCAACTCAGCATAGAGACATTATGTTTTCTTGAGCAATACAGGAAATCGTATCAGTTACAAGAAGGTTGTAATAAACTCATATATATGGGTTTATTAAGAAGGTGGGTATAGATAACTCTGCATTTTTGCTAAAAGGGAAATGGATCAGTGGGTTACCAGAAAGTATTTTGTTTAGATGCAAAGAAATGTAGCATGTTTTTAAAGCAATGATATAGCAGAAGGGTGAATAGGTGATTCAAGAGAAGGAATAATTGCAGAGTCAAGTCATATATACCCATAATAAATCCATATATATATGTATGTGTGTGTGTATATATATATATTCCACTAGTTCTGTCCCTCTAGAGAACCCTAACTAATACAAAGGGACTTCAGAAAACTCTGTTAGTCCCATCTTTATCTCTCTCTTTTAAATTTCTTCTTCCTTTTTAGCTTCTTTCAACCTTCCTTCAACATTTCCATTTATAATAAACAATCTTAAACACAACTCATTCCTCTGCAAAGATATGGAATGTTTTTCCTATTTTCCTTACATTAAGTGAGTCATAACTTACTGAAACTTAGTGGAAAACCTACTGACAAAAGAAGAGTATTGATAATATAAAACCACTGGGGAAACGGTGTGAAGCAAGGAGGAGGTCCCTATGCCTCTTGAACAGGGCTGATAAGAGTGAAATAGGTGCTCTTCAGAGTCAACGGAAACAGTAAGGATGGTGGGATTTTTCTAGGATCACATAATAAGAGGAATGAAAGTGCTATCTATAGTAATTACATTTTTTACATCTACCATATTGGCCAAAAAATTGATAACATGAAGATGTGTGGAAATGCATTCATAAGTTATTGGCAAACATACATTTTTACATGCTTTATAGATGTCCATTTGCGAATATCTATTAGAATTACCATTGCGTATAAATTTCAACCCCAAAATTTCACTTCTAGGAATTCATTGTTCAGATCCATGTACATGTGCAAAGACATATGTAGGAAGATATTTCTTGCAGCATTGTTTATAGTAGCAACTAAAATAAACAGTAATAAGGAAATGGTAAAATAAAATATGGCACATACAGCTCAATGCTATATGTAGTCATTTATTAAAAATGAGGCAGCTCCATATGTACCCATAGACATGGAACATTCCTTGCCTCAGTTATCTATTTCTATCATAATGTCATGTAATACATCACCAAAAATTTAGTGGCTTAACACAATAAACATGTATTTAACTTAATCATCTCATCTGTAGGTTGATGATTTAGGCTGTGCAGTTCTTCTGGTTTCATCTGGGCTTGCTTGCATATCTGTGGATCAGCTAGATGTTGGCCAGAGTGATCAGAGGAGAATCTTTTCCCCATCCACCATCAAATGTGCCATCATACCTCCATTGGTGCCCATATATTGTGCCTTCCCTTGTGTCATAGCAGGTGTGCTGTCCTGGCTCTTATCTGAGGCTCACCCCTCTATGAGGTTATCTGCTCATTGACTTCACTCTGCGATTATTCCTTCTCTTGAATCACCTATTTATCCTTCTGCTATACCATTGCTCTAAAAACATGCTACATTGCTTTGCATCTAAACAAAATACTTTCTGGTAACCCACGGATCCATTTCCTTTTAGTAAAAATGCAGAGTTATCTATACCCACCTTCTTCACTTCCTCACTTTCCATTCTTTCTTGAACCCCCTCTGTCAAGCTGTTGTCCCCACCAATCCACTGATACTGCTTTTGCTAGTGTCTTCAGTGATTTCCATGTTGCCATGTCAAATGATTCTTTCTTCATCCTCATCTTACTCAACCTCTTGGTAGCAGTTGGCATAGTTGATCACTTTATCCTTCTTGAAACTCTCTATTCTTTTGGCTGCAAGGAAACCTCTCTCCTGGTTTTCCACCTATCTCACTGGTCACTATTTCTCATTTTCTTTGGCTGAATCTTTTTTATCTTCCTAACTCTTAAATGTTGGAATACTCCAGGCTCAGTCCGCAAATCTCTTTTCTTTCACAACTCATTTCCTAGATGATTTCATCCAACCCCATAGTTTTAAATACCAACTATATGTTGATAGATCTCAAATATACTCCTCTATTTATCTTATGAGAAATATTATTCCTTTTCTGTGGAAGAATGTGATAAATAACCCTAGACATGTATCTTTCATTAGTATTGATTTTACTTCTTAGAAGCTGATAGTTGGGTGGAATGGTATATTTTTCAATTCTCTTGCTATTATTAAATTGCTCTTAAAAAAACAGCAACATGTCACATTTCTACCAGAAATAGTGGAGAGTATACTTTTTCTTGCAACTCTGGCAATAATAGGTATTCTCATTTCATTTTTATGTCTGATGGGTTCAAGGAGACGTAAACTTTTAGTAAGTGGTGGCAACAGTCTATCTAGTGTAACTGACTAGCTAGAGTAGGAGAGTGAGAGGTGGTAGGAGGGTTATTGTTGAAATAACTAATATCCTGTGCTGTGTACTGTAAGAGAAGAAAAGAGAATAGAAGAGGATGGAGTTTTCTGTAAAGGTTCTAGTAGAAAAGCTGACCAAGCTTCCTAATGTGATGAAGATTGTGGTCCAGAGACTTTTGGAAATACAGTAAATGTCCACTTTAGGCAATTGTATTGATTAATATCAGGTGCAGCTGAAAGTAACAGAGACAATAACAATACAAAAAACAGTATCTCATTTGATAGTCTGGAGGTAGCAATTCAGGAATTCAAGGCTGGCAAGGCCCTGCCCAGTGTCAGCCTTTTCTATCTGTTGAGCTGAAATTCCTGGCCTCAGTTCCCAATGTCACCTCATAATCAAGTATGGCTGCTGGAGCTCCAGCAATTACATCTACATCAAGTGTAAAAAGGAAGAAATTGAAGAAGAAGAACACATTCCATCCATTTAAGGACATTCCTAGAAACTGCACACACCAATTCTGCTTATAGCTCATTGGCAAGACCAGGAAATATCTATTCCGGATGGTCAGCTGAAAATTGAGAGTTCTTTTTCCAGGTTGACTGAGAGAAGTAGAATGTATAATGGAGGAAATTAGACATTTCTGAAACAGCTATCATTGGGTCTCAAGTAGAAATTGTCTAAGAAAAGGCTTAACTACAATGATGATGACAAGTTCCTGGGTTTGGGTTATTACACAGAGCCTTAGATAGGAACTGATTATCTTGAACTAAATAGACATGATTGTGTTCATTTCTACAAACTTCCTAACTTGTGGTTCTTAACTAGTGTTGATTTTACCCCTCAAGAGACAGTTAGCAATTTGAGACATTTTAGTTTATCCCAATTAGGGAGATGGTGGATGCCACTGGCATTAATGGGTAAAGGCTAAACATCCACAATACACAGGACATTGATACAATAAAAATTATCTAGTCCAACAGTGTCATCAGTGCAGAGGCTGATAAACCTTTCCGTAAACAAGTCATAAAGGCTTTAGTCAAATTTCAGGGTCTAAGCAGAGAGCTGTGTGCATTACCAATTTTGAGCGATTAAAATAATTAAATTTCATATTGCTCTGGCTTAATCTGGGCCATGGCATTCCTCATTTGATCCACTGGGCGAGAAATTAAGTAATTATTTCCCCAAAACACAGTGACCTCTTTTTATGTAAAATTTTTATGTTGCTATGTGGCGATGTGACCTATCGTTATAACATCAGTACGATCATTTCAGAATTATTTTCAACCCTCCAGACTTTTCTATCCTTCCTGAGATGGTTATGTTTTCCTTTCTCTTATTTCCTGTTTCTCACTGCACTTACCACATAGCACAGTAATCACATGTTGACATGTCCACATGTCCGAATCCCCCACTGGATCACAAGCTCCTTTAAATCAGGGACAATACTTTATTTATTTTTGTATTTCTAGTGCCCAGTGCAGAGTATGCAACTTAGCAGGTATCCATAAGTACACATTGAACTGAACTGAGCTCCTGTTATCCTTGGGCCTCTCTTCATTCCAGTCCTGCTTGGATATCTTCTGGTTTGGCACTCACAGCAAAGATCCTATCACTACTTATGTTAGGCAAAATGCTTCCCATTCTGGCACTTCATCTAAAATCCAGAGGGTGGGAAAATTCAGAGAACAGGAACTAAGGGGTTAATAGTTTAGCTTCTCCTGTGCCCCCTCTGAGTCAGCTGCCTCTCTGTGGTTACATTTTCTCCCAACCACAGCCAGCTTTCAAATATAAATATCAACTAAAAACTCATTGAGGTGGTTTTTGATGTAGGCAACAGAAATTGAGTGTGTTCCATTTTAAATTTTTCTTAAGTGAAGGATGATACCACCTGGCCTGAAGTTGGCAGGTTGGTTCCAAGGAGGCTGAGGAACAAAGGTGGAGGAGGCAGGAAACCACAGGAGTGAAAATGTTGGCAGGCCCAGGAGTAGGATGAGAATTTACTGCAAACTGGCAGGTGGTGTCAGTTTTCTGTTTTGGTTCGTGGAAGAGGTTAGCTATCATGAGAGTCCACAGGCCTATCCACGCATCCTTCAGCAGGCTTCTATTGAAGGATTCTTCTGCCTGGAGACTAGGTAAGGTGGTTTCTCTTTCACTAAGAACATATCATATCCAACAGAATCCAGCACATTCCATTTAGAGATTTTCTTGAGACCAATTTATATAACCTAACACCTATTAGGTAGAAAAGGATCTTCTCACAGCACCATGAATAGAGACAGCTTCTTCTGACCATTCATCCATCCTCATGTTTTTTTAGGGGGGGCGGAACGGGGGTGATTTGGGGGTTATGATCTATTTAATGAGATGAATGGCCAATAATCTTTTAAAAATGTCAAGAATACAATATCTTCTATACTGCTATGATGCCTCTATTGGGACTTACTGAATGGCCATGCATGGAACTTGAATTGACCAAGACCATTTGTTCATTCATACATTCAGTCATGCAAACATGCATTTAATTTATATTTATTGAGCTTTTACTAGGAGCTAGACGTTCATGAAGATTGTAAGACACTTTTACTAGGAGCTAGATGTTCATGAAGATTGCAAGACACAGAGCATGGTTCTGTCCTGGTACAATCCAGGCAAGATAAAGATAAAACATGGTATGGTGATAAGAACAATGGTGACTAAGAGCTTAGGAAAATGGTACAGAGTCAGAGTGTCAGTGAGTTCAGAAGAGTAAGCAGTTCAACACAGACTCCAGAGGTCAGGAAAACTTGATGAGAAGTTGAAAATTGAGCTGAGCTGGCCAGGCATGGTGGCTCAAGCCTGTAATCCCAGCACTTTGGGAGGCTGAGGTGGGTAGATCACAAGGTCAGGAGATCGAGACCATCCTGGCTAACATGGTGAAACCCCATCTCTACTAAAAATACAAAAAATTAACTAGGCGTGGTGATGGGCACCTGTAGTCCCAGCTACTTGGGAGGCTGAGGCAGGAGAATGGTGTGAACCCGGGAGGCAGAGCTTGCAGTGAGCCCTGATGGCGTCACTGCACTCCAGCCTGGGTGACAGAGTGAGACTCCGTCTCGAAAAAATAAATAAATAAATAAATAATAAGAAAATTTAGCTGAGTCTTGCAGGGTGGGTAGGATCTGGACGTGCCTTAGGGCTTTACACCAGTGGTTCTTTCTTCATAGAATGCTCTAATGCTTGGCTAAATCCTCTTAATTTTTTATATCTCAGATTTAAAGTAATTCCCTCAGAGAAGGCTTCCATGACCCACTGGATTAGGTAACATGCTACCTTTGCATGTCATCAGAATGCCTTGTAGTTCTGTGTAGCACTTATCAAAACTAGAGTTTAAAGCTCCTGAAGGAGGGACTATGTTTGTCTTGTTCACCTTTGAATCCCCAGAACCTATTAAAGTTTTTGAAACTGAGTAGGGACACCATAAATATTTGTCCAATAAATAAATGAATACGTAGGCGTGTAGAAACAGTGGGTGTTCCTGAGTAGTATGAGCAGGTGTAGACATGAGTCTTTGCATGACAGGCTGTGAGGGTCTGTGTATATTGCATAGTATACCTGTGTATGGAGCAGTGGAACGTGATTGTGAGGGTGGGCTGACTGTCTAATATCAGGGAAGGAGGTTAGTCTTTTTCTATTGGTCATGAGACTGTGGAAACAACATACTGAAATTGATAATTTAGAAAATTAATCTGTTTATATTACAAGAGTGAATTTGATGAGGAAGAGGATTTGTACAGCTTTGTATCCTTAATAATTAACAGAAACAGGACTGCCTTTCAAGAATCTGCAGTAGGAGCTAGTTTATTAAACAGTGACTTCATGTTTTCAAACTAGAGACAATAAGGGTCAAATCCCTACCTCATAGAGACATGGTGATAGCAATATATACATGGAAAATGGAAGCCCCTCATTCCTATGATAGGTTGTGTAACCCCCATGCAGATTTATTCTGAGGATGCTAAATATACCAATCAGACTGCTCCTTCATTTAGGAAATCGCGCAATGAAGCTTTAAGGAATAAAGCGTAGTTCCTTCCATGAGTTCATCTGAATTGAAATGTCTTTTGAAAACTCAGATAGCAATATCCTCTCCCACTACTCCCCTGACCTTTCCCTTCCTTGATTCCCTTCCTCTTTAATTTCCTGAACTCTGGCTCATGTGTGGAGAATGTATTTCATTCTACAACCTCCCAAGCATTTACTCGTAAAGGGATGTCCTAGAGGCAGAATGGATCCATGTGATCCCGAACGCTGATTATGTGGCTTCCACCATCCTGTGGGCTCTTCACTCTTCCCTTCATTAGACCTTCAGTTAGACTATAAACTACTTGAGGACAGGGTCCAATCATAATTCACCCTTGCATCCATTTATCATTACCTGCATTTTGTGCAGAATAGCTCTCTGGTATATTTGTTGAATGACTCAAGAATGGGTCAGAAGTTTAGATGCAGTTTGCCGGCTGTCATCTGGGAATGAGAGAAAGTCTCATACAGACCCTCTAGAACTAGGACTTTTCTGGAATCAGAGTAGAATCAGTCCCACTACTTCTGGTGGGTTCTGGTTTCACTTTAGCCAGACTTGGCTACCTGTCGTTTTAGTCATCTGACCAATTTAGCTGTGCTACTAGGTCCAGGCTTCTTACTTGGGAGGGGCCAGGCACATGCTAATGATTCCAAGTCAGAGTTGCAGTACAGTTGAGAGGGATAAGAAATAAAAATGTCTCATTCTGTGACTGGAAAGTATTCTATTAAGATCTATTAAGATTCATGAAAATGACTGTCTAACATTATGGTATGTGCGGAGTTGCTCACACATATGTGCATTACACACATGTAATAAACACGTAAATGAAGTTTGTTGTTCATTTCACCCCATCTTGTAAATACAATTCAGACAAATGGAAGAGTTGGCAGAGCGGTGGAAACGGCATTAGAATCAGATTTTATCTTCCCAATAATTTAATAAGACTCAGTCTTCTCACCTATAAAATAAGGAGTTGGAATACAACAGCTCTTAAGAGCACTTCTAGCTCTCAAATTCCATTATTCATCAGCCTGCCAGAAAATACATCTTCCCCTGCCAAATATGGACTCAACACCCCACCTGTTCCAGAAGCTCCCCCAGATACCCCTACCCACCTCCCTGGTTTCAGCCTCCTGCTTCTCCAGTCTTCTCTAAGGCATTCTTCTCTCCCACTGCCAGCCCACATCTAAAAACATGACTTCTTTTTATCAGCTCTTTTCTCTTTGCTTCCTCTTTCTGCATTTAAACCAGATTCGTTTTCAATATTGTCTGTTCACTGACTAATGAAGACAGTCTGCAGTATGATTTTCACGAGTCCTAGGCACTTTTGCCTTCATGAGCTTCTTACTCCATTAAAAAATATTAAAACTGTTATTTTACAACTGTGTTAGTATAAAGTTGATTATTTTAATACTTTATATTAAAACATTTTCTGCAGTCTCAAAACTATTTTGTGTGTGTGTTGTGTGTATGTTTACCACTATGCCTAATGGATAGGTTGGCTCTGGAGGAAATAAGTAATCAACTAAGTATAGTATGGCAATTAAACACATGTCCTATGAATAAGCAATAGACCTACACCCAAGAAAATTATCATTTTTTCTTCAGTGGAGAGAAGGAAAGGTCAAAAACAATTCAGGAAGTTCGAAATGGTAGATCAGGGTTCAGGAAAATCCTCCTTGACTTGCTGGTCTACTATGACCCTGAAAGTCCTCCATTTGGCAGGCAGCAGTCTACCTAATCTCTGTGCCATCATTTACTCATTGAACATTGTATATGCTGCAGGCACTGTTCAGGTGCTTGGGATACATCTGTAACTATCACAAACAAGGTTTCTTCTTTTCACCTCCCTGTCATGTAAATCTGAATAAGAAGACATAGCTTCTTGAAATGCATTATTTCCCACTTTATGCAGTGGGAGCAAGGGGCGGATGTATTTCCCAGTGGCTTGGGGGTAAGGAGATAGCAGCACTCAGAGCTTCCTGGCGATGCTCATTAGGGAAGGCTCTGCCTGAGGAGTCCCTTAGTGGCAGTTCATATGATTACTAAAGATTATATTTCTGAATCAAGATTGCTCTTCTGAAGCATGTTTGGGGGAAGTTCCTTGCAGGTGCTTTATTTCTCTAAGAGTTGATGTTAAATATATTTGATATTGATGTAACTATTGCAACATAAATATTTTGCCTTAAAATAACAACTGTGGTTCCTTTTAAATTTTTGTGGAAAAAAAAAAGGATGACCCGATTTTATTTTCAAGGTAACAGGTGGAGGCTTCCAAATTTTCTACATGGAAGTAAGAAAAAGAACACCAAATGTTCTGTGTTTGCAGGAAAAACTCAAAGCATAGCTAATTCAAGCAATACCATTTGTTAATTTATCACAAGTGGGAGATGCAAAGAGGACTTTTGAACTGAAATCTAATAATCCAAAATTAGGTGTGGTCCATGGTGCTAGCCATTTTTTACAGGTGAGTTTTATTCTTGTTCTTTGAAACTTCGTGGCTATTGAAAAGACTTTAGTGTTGTTTTCCTATTAGTTTAGACTCTAGGCTGGCTAGTCTTATTGTTTCCAAAGTTGTAGAGGAAGTTGTTGGCTGCCACTGGGAAAGAAAGGAAGACATTAGACGCTATCTTATAAAAGGAGCTGCATCTCTTTTGAGATTCATGCATAGAAATCAATTGGATAGAGAGCAATTGCATGGGATGCTAACAAGGGTAGAGATGTTACCAGTCATCGTTCTAAGTCTTCACTGTCTCCAAGCTTACCATGGTCTGTACACGTTATTTTTTCTGGCTTTATTCTACATGCTGAGTGGACTGATCAAATTCAAAGAATAAACAGTCATTATTTATAAGGAGCTTTTGGCATGGACTCTTACATCACATAGGGTCATTCTTTGACCCCCCCCCCCCCCCCCCATACACACAAAAAGCTACTTAAATCTAAGTATCTTTTGTTTATAGGAAGATTCTTATGAACAGCAAGCAGACTTTTAAAAACAGAAAAATTTCACTGTAGTCTGGATGGTTTGGGGCTTATACCATGAAATAATAAAGTCTGTATAATGTACTCTTAATTATGAGCTCATTTCTATGACTTTTTATTTCGCTCTGACTTCTTATTTTATATAAGGTGATTAATTATAGATTGATAATGAATGAAACACAGACTTACATGCCCACGGATTAAATATATCAGTCATTACATTTAATGGTGAGCCTAACAATGAGAGATGTGCTTCCCTTATGGTGTTTTGTTCGGGGTTAGTGTTAACTAGAATCCTGGGGAAATTTGGCAAGGAGAATACTACTGAATTAAAACTTTCCTGAGTCCTCTTAGTTCATTGAGCTTAGGAGCAAGAAAGCAAGCCAAATTTGTCAGTGTGGAGAGGTCTTAATAAAAGCAGCCTTTGCTGTTTATCATTTCCTGGCTGACAGTCCTCCAATTGCAGGCGCCCAGAGCCTTAACCGTGGCCCCCAGCTCACACGAGCACACTGTGAGCCAAGAGACTAGGCCGAGCAGCCTTCATCTGGCAAATGCAGTGGGGCAGAGGCAACAGCGAGCATTAAATGCATTTGCCATTGGGTAGGCAGCCTGAAGAGAGCTTTCATCAAGGTTTTAAAGGAGCTAGCAAAAAAAAAAAAAAAAAAAATCACAGCTCCTCACGGACTCCCTCTCTGAGGAGACACCATGAAAGAGACAAGGAGCCTCATTTGCAGTAATTAGAGGCGCAGTGTCATCTATACATAAATATTTTAGATTTCAGCCATGTAATGAGTTTGTCGTGAATATCAAGACTGAAGGAACGGGAGTGAATGGCTGCACTGAATCCTGACACCAAGAAGATCTCGAAAGACAGTATAAGTGGTTTTGACAAGAAGATGGATTTCCAGGCCTTTTGAAAACCACATGAAATGAAGAAGAAAAAACCCATCCAAAGCATCACATTTTACAAGCCATCATATGTGATTAGAGACATAAATGCAGCAAAATAACATAGGTACAAACGTGGACACAGAGTCCAATCTAGGTCCAGGTGACACAGGGTTTCATTAGAGAGGAACTATCTACGATACCTTCTCTTCTCCCCATGGCTTTCCCTGTGGAAGTCTAAGAATTGTGACAAAGAAGCCTTTGCTTCTTTGGCTTTTTACGGAAATACAACTGAATTTGATTCAAGAGGTCAAATTTTATCTTCAAAGCTCTGAATAGGTTAGATTTGAGCTATCTCTCTAGGAAAGAATAATAATGAAACCACCAAAATTTTAGAAATTGTAAACTCATTGGGTACAGCTTTTCAGGCCCTGGAGACCTGATATTTTGAGGATTTTGAGTCAGGACAAAGAATGCCTGTGCTTGCACATAATTAAGAGTGCTTAGAATAACCTTACCTTCTAGGCCGACAAACAAAAGCATCATCAGCATCATATTAATTACTATTATTTGCATGTCTCTCAGAGCCCTGCATGGCAGTTTGCAAACCAGCATCCTTAACTTTGCTGCCACATAGACATTAAAACTTTCTGACCAAAAGCCCTATGGTTGTCACCCTGGAGAAAAACCTGTAGTTTGGCAATATTGCTCAAGAAAAAATGTTTTACCTCTTCATTATCAGGTCAAGCAAATTTAGCATTTCAAGTGACCTTTACAGAAAACTATTTTAAATTGTGATAACTGCACTTTGGTTGTCTGGAAAAAAATCTGTAATGTGCAAGTAGAACATTTGAATGTTGCATATATCACCTTATATTGGAATTTAAATGTATTATCAATTCTAATATTAGGGGCTAATCAATTCTATGAGTGTGTTAAGTGGCATTATATGTTCATTGATTCTCTAGAATCTTCAGAAATTATTGGAAAACATGGAACAGGTTTTACCCTTGACCTAGTATGATAATAAGTTGAGGAGTTGTCCTAATACTTATAAATATTTAAAAATACAGCAACAATCCATTATCCACAATTCCAAGGTCTCAAAATTTCTGAAAACTGTAATAATTGACCTGGTGGCAAAATTTAAGCTAAGTTTCTGGCAGCACAACCTAACACAACCTAGCCTTGTTGACATAAGGATATTTACAATCTTTAATTTGTTCAATGTAAACATTAATAAATGTTTCTGTAGAAATATCAGTGTGCCCGATTACAGAGTACTGCATTGGAATTCACATGTAATAATGTAAAGAATACTTACTGTTATACCTTTAAAACCCAAAAAGTTCTGAATCCTGAAATGTGTTGGCCCCAAAGTTTTGTTGAGGAATTGTGGACTTCTTTAACCTGTGTGTTAGGCATGAATCATAGCCCAAGCTATGCTATGCAAAAATATTACTTTGGATGTTTCTTTTAAAACAGCTTAAAGTTGAATCTGAGATCCCCAAAGCACTAAGTCATGGCTGGAACACTCTCTCCCGTCTACGAAACCGAAGAAGACATACTGGGTGCCCACAGATCAGGACAAGGTCTTCTGATCTCCACTCCATCATGGTTGCCCCTTAGTTCTCCCTACGGTAACAAAGTCATCTCGATTTGCCTAGAACTTTCCTAGTTTTAACACTGAAAGTCCTGTATTCCATGAATTGCCCCAGATAACATGGGACAGTTGGTCACTCTAGCCCTTCCCCAAGCCTGCCAGGGTTTTGCTGACTCTACCTTTTTGCTTGGATCTTGCTCTTTTGAAGTACACCGTGCAGTTTGGAGGTCCGTTGCTTCCTTGAGACACAGTAAGGAGTGGTTCCAATTTGGGGTGCTCACGGGATCCACAGATCTCTCCTTTCTTTCGTCTGTCTCCCCATCTCCTGATCCGCAAAAACATGCACTTTCTCTCAGCCCTCACCAAGACATCTCCCATTGTCTTTCAGTGGGCTTATGTTTACACAAACAACAGGAAGAGCACTAAATTGAGATGGCATCTGCTTTCTTCCCAGCAAAAATACCCGAGGCATAGAAGCCAAAAAAGCCTACTTAAAGTTGAGGAAGGGGAATACAAAGAGAACAAGCCCAAATTAACACATTAATAAACGCCCTGCCACACTTTATCTGTTTTACAGAGGCTCCCTTCTTCATTAAATCAATACGGTGAAGCCTTTAGAGGGAGTACCTTTGTTCTCATAAACCCTTTGTTTGGACAGCAAGGCACAGGTTGTACTATCATCTTACACTTCTTCAATTGTTGTATGCTTTAAAACACTCTTTCATATACATTATCTCATAGTAGGACAAATATTATTATCCTCACATGTAGACAGAGAAAGAAATAAAGACCTGAAGAAGTGTAAATGATGTCATCATCAGCACCCCTCAGTCAGTATTTTTTGGCAACTCCATGCAAACAGTTGTTAAGAGTCTCAAAAGCCAAATATTACCATCTTGATAGCTGCTTTGGTTTCCTAAATTCAGAGGTTTTTTCTTTTTTAAAGTCTTTTGAATGAGTCTCTAAGGATTGATATCCCCAAATAATATTTGCATTTGGCACTGTACAGTGGATACAAAAACAAAAACAAACAGTCAACAAAAAAGAATACTGCTCTTTTACACTTGTGAGGACAACAAAAGCTTAAATGCATCTAGACGCAAAAACATTTTCAACACACAGTTCATAGGAATGTCACCCAGATACAGTAACTGAGAGACAAATGGGATTATTTGCTCTGGAAGAAAGTGTATCGGTATTGTGATGGTGAGCCAGCCTCCTCCATTGCCACTTTGTTTCTTCCCAGCAGAATCACAAATTCATTTAGGTGCCTACTCCACCCCATGAACCTCAGGAGAAGCTGAGTTCCAGGAGTGGATGTAATTGGTCTAAAGCTAGCATTATCTCTTCTTTCCAAGAATTAGCCAGAAGTTCCATGTGACCCATTCTGGTCAATAGGATGGAAGAAAAGATTTGCTGGAAGTTTCTGGAAAAACTTTTACACACATAAGAGACAGATATACAGTTTCCCTCTCCCAGCTGATGGGAGTGAAGATGCTGGTAACCTCAAGCCCTCCTGGTAGCTGTCCTAGATCCTGAGGGACCTGCCTGAGATGGTATTGATGGGAGGATAGAGAGGAAGAAGTTCCCAGGTTATTGATAAAATCACTGGACAACTGGGTCAGCCAATTCTGAATCCTGTCTTACCTCTGGACTTTCTTTTATGTAATCTAACACTTGTCCTAATTATTTGAGCCGGATAGAGTTTGGTTTTCTGTTCCTTGCTGCCAAAAGCATCCTAACTGACACAAAGAATTATTCCTCTTCCATGTTTGTCTTCCTTTCACAGATGAAGAAATAGGGACCCAGAGAAGTCACATAATGTATACCAAGGTCACACAACCATGATTAAATACCTTTTTTGTGTGTGAGATAGGGTTTCATTCTGTCACCCAGGTTGGAGTCCAGCAGTGCAATCTCAGCTCACTACAACCTCTGCCTCCCGGGCTCAAGTGATTCTTATGCCCCAGCTTCCTGAGTAGCTGGGACTGCAGGGGTGCACCACCACACCCAACTAATTTTTGTATTTTTTGTAGAGATGGATTTTGGTCATGTTGCCCTGGCTGGTCTCGAACTCCTGAGCTCAGGCAATCCACCCACTTCAGCTTCCCAAAGTGCTGGGATTACAGGTGTGAGCCACTGCACCCAGCCTGTTTAAATGCCAACTTTATAAAACTAAGAGTAGTTGTAAAGGACATTTTAGAGATGGCTTTCAACATAAGTTGGGTAGCAGATTTATAACAAAGTTCTGGCTGAATTTAGAATAGTAATAAGCTGAGTAATAATACTCAACAGGGAATCTCGGATAACTTCAAGGCAACTTTTGGAGTCTTGAAGTTTCAATCTAGAAATTCCTTATCCTCTCAACATTATGTCTGCCAAGCCTACATACCAAGAAACCTGGTCCTGGGATGTTCTAGACAACAAGAAGTTCCATTTAACCCCCTTCCTTTAAAGCCAAGGACCAGACTTAGGAAGCCAGCTTCTTGCTTTCTCTCTTCAAGCCCCTACCTGGGTGCTTCTGGAGTATGAGAATCAAGGTACCCAGAAAAAAGAAACCAGAAACCCAAATTGGAGAGAATTTAGACCTTAAAATCTTCTGGGCTCAAAGATTTTCTCATTAGTATCTACCTTCTGATCATAAAGGTCCCAGAAAACTCAAAACATGTCTTGCAGATCTGAAGCCACCCCGCATCTCCAGTGTTAGAGTAGCTCAATCCCCTGTTGTTTTCTACGTTCCTCTCCTTTTCTTCTACTGTGTTTGCCCACACCTCCCACATCTCCACCATATCCAGCCTGGGAAAGGTGCAGCCATGGCTGGGTAGGGGAAGGAAAAGGAGGGGTGATGTGCTGTGCCGTCCCTGAAGCCTCAGCCCCAGAGTGGGGTATTCTTCTATCTCCTAATCCTTACATTTCTGCAGTGGTTCCTGTCTCTAAACTCTGCATGTCTCCCTCCACAGTGTTTCTTGATGACATGAGAGTTTTATCTGAGAAACATGAGAAAACTGGCCAGTAAGCCCCTCAACCCCAAACCACACCCACTTTGTGTCACAGCACAATTAGTACGAAGTCCCAGTGTTTGTGTCTGCAGGTTACAGTATTGTTTGCCACCTGCCTTTGGGAGAGGCAGACCTCCTTCAGAGTCTATCAGCGGCAACTTATTGTTTGTCTCTTCTATTTGAATTTTTAATATGGATACATTGATAATTTTAATTTAAAATAACTTTCTGCATTACTTCACAACCTGTTTCTTTTTTTCAGTTTGTGGTAATATGTTGAGAATAGTATGTGATACCCGTAGTGGGAGGGAGGAGTAGATTCCTTTTAAGGCAGTTAGAGGAACTCCTTGTTGTTCAGACCAGCACCAAGGCAAGAATCAGTGACAATTTTTCACTGGTAGTGCCCCAAACTTGCCCTGCAAAGCTTAAAAGGAGACACTCCTCTATGAGGTCCACTGCTTGAATCCAATGCATATGCTATGCTTAGTGGAGTGTGTTTAGAGCTCCTTCTTCCAACATGCCAAAAAAAAGAAAAAAAAGATGCTCATGCTACTTCTTGCTTTCTGTCTATTTCTTTCTTGCCCTCAGGCTTAAAAGTAAGCATGATGGAGAACAAGAGAGAAGGCGTGCCCTGGCAACCATTGCCAGGAAACAGATTTCACTGAAGTCATAAATTAGAAAGATAACCCACTTATCGGAGGTGGGTTCATATGCAATGCTGAAAAATCTGCCAGTGTAGAGAATATTGCTACCTTTAGCTTCAGTTTTTTTTTAATCACTCATGTTTGATAATTATAAAGATGTTTAAAGAAGAAATCATGGTGTATAATACTATCACTGTGTAAGCTCTGCTAATACTTTTTCTCATGTAAATGTTTTCTTATGTAAAAATAATAAATATACATGATAAAGCAAAAATCAGACAGAAATATATAAAACAGAAAGTAAAAGTCTACTTAACATATGCTTCCTGCTTTCTTTAGTTCTTAAGCTTAAATTTGCTAAAGGAGCTTCCTACTTTCAAAAACTTCTTTATACACACATATATAAATGTGTGTTCTTTTTTATTATTTATGTAAAAGAGATAATGCTGCTCACTTTTTTGGTCTTATATCTTTATTTTTCACTTTTTGGAACTCCACATCAATATTTTAATTCTGCTCTATGACTACATCATATTTTATTGAACCAATCTGCTTTGCAAATGTATTGGTCGATACTGTTGTCAATGAATGATTAAAGTACTTTAGCACATTAGAATTAAAATGAAGCTATGAAATCACCTCAATTACCATTTATGAATTTATTATCTCTACTTAGCAAGTGTTTATTGCACACCTAGTATATACCAGACATTTTCTTAGGTGCCAGGGATATAAGTAGGATAATCGTCTCTGAGTCAAAAGGGTCATAGCCTAGGTGGAGGGAGACAGCTCAGCAAATCAATAGTTACTGTCACTGCTGAGATATGAATAACAAAAGATGCTATAGCCACTGAGATTAGAAGCCCAGTGTAAACCTAAAGTGTTAATGACGAGAAAATTTAGAGCAAGCCACATGTGAGAAGGCTTGAAGACATGAAGTAGCACAATGTATTCATGGACGTGCAAGAATTTGGGGGTGGTCAGAGCACAAGTTTCGTGAGGGAATCCAGCCTAGGCAACAGAGCAAGAGCCCATCTCTAAGGTCCTTAAGCTAGAGACAGAGACTGGGGTCAAGGCCATACCACAAACTTTATCCCAAAAGCCATAGGGAGTCATTGAGGTTTTAAGTACTGTGGGGAGAAGGGAAATGGGAGTGACGTGATAATTTTTAAATAATTTAAGAAAAAAGCAAAAATTAAAGATGAAAACAGAGAAACATCTGGCTGCAAATTCACTCTCAGCATAAAGAAAGGAAATAAGAGCTAGATAAGAAAAATAAACAGGCTGCAGGTGCAGTGGCTTATGCCTGTAATCCCAGCATTTTGAGAGGCTGAGGTGGGAGGATCTCTGTAGTTCAAGACCAGCCTGGGCAACATGGTGACACTCTGTCTACAAAAATAAAAATTAAAAAAAATAACTGAGCATGGTCGCTCAAGCCGCTAGTACTAGCTACTTAAGAGGCTGAGATGGGAGAATCACTTGAGCCCAGGAATTTGAGATTATAGCGAGCCGCGATTGCACCACTGCACTCCATCCTGGGTAACAGAATAATGAAAACCCATCTCTTAAAAAAATGAAAGAAGGAAGGAAGGAAAGAAGGAAGGAAGGAAGGAAGGACGGACGGACGGACGGAAGGAAGGAAGGACGGAAGGAAGGAAGGAAGGAAGGAAGGAAGGAAAAAGAAAAAAGAAAGAGAAAGGAAGGAAGGAAGGAAGGAAAGAAGGAAGGAAGAAAAGAAAGAAAGAGAGAGAGAGAAAAAGAAAGAAAGAAAGAAAGAAAGAAAGAAAGAAAGAAAGAAAGAAAGAGAAAGAAAGAAGGAAGAGAAGGAAGAAAAAGGAAGGAGAGAGAAAAAAAGAAAGGAAAAAAAGAAAGAGAAAAGAGAGAGGAAGGAAGGAAGGAAAAACAAAGAGAAAGGAAGGGGAAAAGAGAAAAGGAAGAGAAGGAAGGAAGGAAGGGGAAAAGAGGAAAGAAAAAGGAAGGAAGGCAACAACAACAGAAACAGATTTCAAATGAAAAGTGGGTATGACAGGATACTGAGAGTATGAGCAAGATAACAGATTACTAAAGGGTAGTTAAGAAAGGTAAATGAAATTTTAGATACAGTATTCTAACTTAAATCATTCTAATGAATTTAATTCTCAATAAATATATTTCATAAAATCCATCAGGTAAGATGATCTTTGGCAAACAAAAACTAGGATCCTTCTGAGTGGTGCACTGGAGCCAGCTAAATTGGTCATGGTAGGAGTATTTATACCATAGAAATTGGCCAACACACAAATCAGTTTTGGTTTTGTTTTGTTTTCCCCCAGAGTGCCTGTTGATAAACATTTGTCAGCACACTATTGATCCCTCCTTGAGTGAAGGAACTAGGAATCATTGAAAACATCCACAATTTCATTCCTTCCAGAGACACCAAACTGTTTCTATGCCTCCTCCCAATCCCCTCAAGTCCTAAAACCTATTTCATTGTCAAGATTATCAGCACATCCAAACATGTATCGTAAGTCACATCATTACATTTGCAAAGAGATAAAGAAATTAAAAAGCATAAGCAAATAAACAAAGACAGGTCCTATGACTCTTGTTGCCCAGCCCTGGTGAAGACCAAGAAGCTGATGACATGACTAGTGGCAACTCTCCATTTTAAGAGCCTGTTTCCCACAGGTGAGAGGGACCCATCACAGGCCTGCAGTGATTCCGATGACTCACAGGAAAGCAGTCCAGCTTGTTTGGCCAGTTCTTGGGTTATTGGACAGTCATCAATAGCTTTGAAGCTACTGAAGTCTCCTCTGGTGCCCTGAAGCTTCATTACTTCCGCGAAATTCAGAGAGAGGTATTTATTTTACTGTTACCACTTTGGTATCATTTATGTTTTCTCTTTCCAGAAATTTCTGTGCCAGAGCCAAAGTAATGGGACTGGATCTTTCTTTTTCTTTTCTTTTTTTTTTTTAAGTGTTCGTGATCATGCAACAGATACACCCACAGCCAGTGAGTTTCAAAGCCAAAGGAAAACAACAGGCCTTTGATTAGGCTGTACCTACTCCAGTGCAGAAGGGCACTGCAGCAGCTGGGGGAGCCTGGCTGCACCACCTCTTTTCATTCTCCAGAGGTGGGTGGAAAAGAGTGTGTGGGTTGGAATTAAGGAATTGGGTTGACTAGCCCAAGGCTGGTTGGGAGCCTGCAGTTCAGGGAGAGATTATTGCTTTATTGGCTCTGGTTTTAAAAAAAAAAAAAAAAAAAAAAAAAAAAAAAAAGTGACCATCTTACATCATCTCAGCAGGACTGAAAATTTCACATGATTATCAAAGTGCATGAAATACTAGACAGATCCCTGAATGTGAGTGGAAAGGGAAAGGAGGGGTTGGTGGAGCAGAGGTAGATGCCCACTTTCTCACCAAAATAGAACATCAGGACCTACTAATGGGTGCAGGAAAGTGAGTCAGATCTGGCCTTAAGGATGTATCCTGAATACCCACCAGCGCTCAGTTCCCTTATTGATATATCACTAGATACCAGCTATCATGACTTCTCTGCTCCTTTCCTGTCAATGACCGCCAAACTGAACCCTGCTCGGAAAAACTCTCTTTGCTTCAAGAGGGATTGTGTGGGCTTAGCTCAGGTTCATGGAAACACCTTGCTTGTTTCTTTCCTGCGGAGTGGATGGTGAAAGGAGTTATTAGCACCAGTCAGCTTTTTCTTATCAAGTAACTTCATTATTTCTAGGGCAGTCACATACCGTTGTTTGTCCCAGACAGAGGGGCTTCTGGGACACGAGACTTTTATTGCTAAAATCAGGAAAGTTCCTGGCAAACTGGGATAAGAAGTCGCCCTAATTGTCACAGTATCTGATGAGGTGCCAAATGAGTAAGGGAGACAGTCAACACTAATGAAGTTTGGAATTGGTAGCTGGGAGTTTTGTACAAAGCTGTGTATTTTACAATGCACTTTCACACACACTATCTCATTTTAATCTTATAACAAATTAAAGAAGGCAGAGGAGGTATTACTTTTGCTTCATGTTGAGGAAAAAATTGAGCCACAAAGATTAAGTAACTAGCTCAATGACACAGAGCTGGTTAATAACAAAACTCGGGTGTTGCTTCCAACTCTGTGGAGTGAGACAGGGAACGATTGATAGCTGGAGTCCAGTGTTCTTTCTGCTGTACCATGTTGTCTCTCTAGTTATAGGGAGAATAGAATTCCTTTTTCTCTCATTATTTGCCTTTGTTTTTTCTTGTTATGATGCTCTGTTGTAGAGTGACAATCTTGCAGTGAAGAATAATTCAATGGAAATTCAGAGCTGTGTCCCCAACCACCAACCATCAGGAAGTACAGATGCTCAGACATTTGCTGTGACTTCTTCCCAAAGGCAAGGTAACATGTCATTGCCAAGGATTACATTCAAATGACCTGTAATATGGTTTTCTGGTGGAGGGAAGAACTGAAGGTAATACTAGTTCATCAGAGAATGCTGAGTGGAGAATTGCAGTGGTAGGGAGATGAGAGAGCTGTGGATCTTAAGGCAAGATGACAGGCTCAGAAGTCAACAGCCTCAAGCAGAAGCATGCAGGGTTCCGGGATGAGAAACATGACTCAGCATTTATCCTTTCCTGTAAAACATAGCAACTTGTTAAGGCTGCATTTGAAATTTTACTCTAAGGCCAGTGATAATATCTAAATTACGGTCATGACATGCATAACTTGATATCAAGTAGAATAGAAATATTTCCTAAAATTAAAGAAATTACAACCAAACTCAAACCTATCATTTCTGTATTCAACGACAGTCACAAAAGTATGAATATCTATGGGGAATTATAATGAATCTACAATTTCTCTGGCCAGTTCTATTTCTTTTAGAATGTCAAGCAGCATTTGATTTATGATAATGGCTCAGATTTTCAAGATTAAATTCATGTTGGTATACTGTCTTTTAAAGCATGAAAACCCATTTGCTACAGAATGATATAATCATGATCTGCAGTATAAATGAAAAGGCTTTATGCTGGCAAAAAAAAAAAAAAAATCTCCGAGATGCAGTAGAGCGATATGGTATACTGGTATGTATGGGGTGAAGAAAAGACCTAGGGTTTTGCAATCAAGCAGATTGAAGTTCAAATTCCAGTTGTGTTAGTGTGTGATGTCGGGTGTTAAGTCTCAATTTTTTTATCTGTAAAATGTACATCTTGTAGATTTGTTGTACTCTTAAAGTTGTGGCCTCATAGATTTGCCTCCTCAGCTTCCTCTGCCTTGTTGCTTCTGTGGACAGCACGCGGAACAGGGAACACAAGAAGGTTTCAAAAGATTTAAAATCATGGTTTTTAACACGGCTAAGATGTTATGTGGTAAACTTCCACCTATCATCACTATCTCTCCTATACCAGGAGTAAGCCATTATATTTGTTTTACATAGTGCTATGATTACAGGCATAAGCTACCACACTCAGCCCCTCAGAATTCTTGAATATAAAAGTGTTCTGATTTATTTGACTACACAAATGACTGGAAAATCTCAGCATTTTAAACTTTTTTTGTATATTCTGTTTCTAACTGCAGTAAGATAAACATTACAGTTATGTATGTATACTTATATTTTTTTCCATGTTGGGATATTTTCTGATCTTTCTCTAAAAAGCCATATATGACAATTAGCAGTAAGATGGAAAAGATAAAAGCTATATTTGAGTTAAATTAGATAAAAAATAGATTGTTTTCTATTTAAGATTTCAAAATATTAATGACCTAAAACAAAACAAATTTTGCTATTGGTCAGTTTTACTCTGGTTGAAGTAATGCATCTTAGAAATAAAAGAAATCTTAAATAAGGAGCATCTTCTAAACGTTAGCCAGGGGAGAAAAAACAAAAAACAAAAACGATGAGGCTTATCTACCGTTAAAGACTGTTTGTATCCTCCCAAAATTAATCTGTTGAAGCCCTAACCCCCAGTGTGATGGTGTTTGCAGATGGAGCCTTTGGAAGATAATTCGGTTTAGATGAGGTCCTGAGAGTACAGCCCTAATCCCATGATATTAGTGCCCCTAGAAGAAGAAACACTAATGAGTTTGCTCTCTCTCTCCACCACGTAAGGACACAGCAAGAAGGCAGCCGTCTATAAGCCATGAAGAGAGCCCTCACCAGAAACAAACCATGCTGGCACCTTGATCTTGGACTTCTAGGCTCCAGAAACATGAGAAAATAAATTTCTGTTGTTTAAGCCACACAGTCTATGGTGTTTTGTTACAGTGGCTTGAGCAGATTAATCTGTTTACGAAAGGGAAGATGGACATACACGCTATGCTAGGAAGGAATGATAACTTATCGTTGAACCTAAATGTAGGGGATGTCCTGCCTAAAATTTTGACTATGCTTTTATTTGTGTGTAAGTATTTGTTTTTGTTTTGTTTTGTTTTTGCTCCTGGGTCAGTCTTGGGAGGGTAAATCACTACTGAAAGGAACATGGCTTCGTCCCCCAAAAAAAGGGTGAACATATAGACCCTCTGGGAGTAATCAAGGCCTAATATTAAGGAAAGACAGGGAAAGGTCAGGAGGCCTTTACTTCTGTGAGTGTCTGGGACCCAAAAATCCAATCAAAGCCTGCTGCAGATTAGGACCTCAAAGTCAGTAGCTTCCTAGCCTCACTCTTGGTATTTACATCCCCAGGAAGAAAAGAGGGATGCTGGTTGGGAGTCCTCAAATGGTAGGCTACTAGGCCACTTGTGACATGGCACTCTTGAGACAACTGGTGCATTGGAGGATAGTTTGAAAGTAAACTCCAGTGAACCTGGAGCTCCTTGCCTAAGCTTGTATTTGAGCAAAAAAAAAAAAAAAAAAAAAAAAAAAGCCTTGTTCAAAAAATCCCAAATGGCAGAACCAGCTTCCTGAAAGACATGGTTCATCATTTCCATCCACCCCCAAGGACCTGGGCCAGAAATATTCCTCAGTGCCCTTTAGATCTTATGGAACAAGTTTTCTTCAGTGATACCACATGTTGGTGAGAAGCTATGGCAACAAATGTCTGATCTCTGCTTAGGTGTGGAAGTCACGCAAAGTCCTCTATTAATAAAACCCCACAGATTGAGTGGCTTAATCTGTGTTTGCCTTTAGGGTTCTTTGATATTGAAAGACAAAGGGTAGTCTCAAGAGTAAGAGACTGAACTTGATAATCTGGCATGTGGGTATTCAAGTTGATTTTTGAATTTAATTTAGAATAGAAAAGAAATGTGTATATCTCTGCAGCTGACAAATTTGATTAACTACAGGCATAACTGTAGCAGGGTGTGCATATTACTTGTCAGTAAGTGCCCTTGAAAGATTTAAAGGACCATGATCAGCAAGGGATCATGGTCCGTGTGTTTCTTTTCAAATGAATGAATGAATTTCTTTCCTGGCCGAGGTTGAGAGACTGCAGTGAGCTGTGAGCTATGAGCTATGATCGCACCACTGCACTCCAGCCTGAGTGACAGAGCAAGACCCTGTCTCAAAAAAGAAAAAAAAGGAGAATTTATTTCCCAAATGGTTAAGATGCTATTGAATATTAAAACTAAGTGAGACTGAAAGTGAGAAACTCATTTCTGTATTTGATCTTTTTAGCAATATTCTCTTAATTCGTCTCTCAAGCTACTTTCATGGATAAATAGGAAAAACAAGTAAGATCTAACTCTGCAAAAGAATAGAGTTATAGGGAGGCCGAGACGGGCGGATCACGAGGTCAGGAGATCGAGACCATCCTGGCGAACACGGTGAAACCCCGTCTCTACTAAAAAATACAAAAAACTAGCCGGGCGAGGCGGCGGGCGCCTGTAGTCCCAGCTACTCGGGAGGCTGAGGCAGGAGAATGGCGTAGACCCGGGAGGCGGAGCTTGCAGTGAGCTGAGATCCGGCCACTGCACTCCAGCCCGGGCAACAGAGCCAGACTCCGTCTCAAAAAAAAAAAAATAGAGTTATAATTTTATTCACCATTTGTTAATCTCTATGAAAATGGAATATCTGGTGAGAACAAATATAGTCAGAGTAATATCCTGGTGAACAGATCAGGTATAAAATCTGGATTCTAATGAACCATATTAATGCACCCAATTAAGTGTTTTAAGGTGAAAATCAATTATGCTTTCTGGTGTTGTCTTATTCCTTTCATGCTTCTATAACAAAATACCTTAGGTGGAGTATTAAAAACAACAGCAGTTTGTTTCTCACAGTTCTGGAACTTGGAAGGCCAAGATCAAGGTACCAACAGATTTGGTGTCTGGCGAGGGTTGCTCTGCTTCAAAGACGGCACCTTCTTGCTGCATCCTCATATGGCAGAAGGGGGCAAATAGCTCCCTTCCACCTCTTTTATAAAGTCACTAATCCTATTCATGAGAGCTCCACCGCCATGACTTAATTATCCCCTAAGGGCCCCAACTCTTAATACTATTACATTGATGATTCAGTTTTAATACATGGATTTTGAGGGGACACATTTAGACTACAGCTACTATTAAATGTTTTGAGCTAAAATTAAATTTTTTCTTACCTTTATGAACACAGCAACACTTCCAGATTCTACAATAATTTCAAATGAAAAAGAGACTGGTTTTAGCCACAAGTGCTCTTAAGCTCTCATATGGTTTGGCTCTGTGTCCCCACTCAACTCTCATCTCGAGTTGTAATCCCCACGTGTCTAGAGAGGGACCTGTAATCCCCACGTGTTGAGGTAAGGAGGTGATTGGATCAATGGGGGTGATTTCCCCTATGCTGTTCTAGTGATAGTGAGTGAGTTCTCAAGAGATCTAATGGATCTGTAAGGGGCTCTTCCCACTTGGCTTTCTCTTCTCTCTCCTGTAGCTTTGTGAAGAAGGTGTCTGCTTCCCCTTCTGCCGTGCTTGTAAGTTTCCCGGGGCCTCCCCCTAGTTATGCAGAGTTTTGAGTCAATTAAACCTCTTTTCTTTATAAATTACCTAGTCTTGGGCAGTTCTTTATAGCACTGTGAAAACAGACTAATACATTCGCTTTATCTTGGCATCTCTTCACTTTCCTTCCACTCCACACCAAAATCCCACCCCATCTCCCAAAAATTTATTTAAAAAAGCTTTCCATACTTGAGGCTAGGTGTTCCAGACTAGCCTGGGCAACAAAGTGAGACCTTATCTCTACAAACAAATAAACGTTAAAAAAACAAGTAGCTGGGCATGGTGGCATGTGCCTGTGGTACCAGGTACTTGATAGACTGAGGCAGGATTGCTTGAGCCCAGGAGGTTGAGGCTGCAGTGAGCTATGAGCTATGATTGCACCACTGCGCTCCAACCTGGGCAACAGAATGAGATCCTGTCTCTTGGGGGGAAAAAAGCTTTTCTAGTGAACTCATTAGCATTAGTATTCTGGTAATATTCTTAAAGATCTGATTAAAAGAGAGTATATAAATTGTAATAATTATAATATGAAGAATCTTGCAAGACCAAAAAGTACACATTTCTTAAACCTCCAAAATCAATCTTCTTTCCCTAGGTTTTAAACCCATCATGTATTATGTAAAACAAAACAAAACAAAAAAACCTGAATCATATTTGAATAATAGGAAAATAAAATGGTGAGCTCTTGGTTGACTTTTTGATGTATAGGAAATATACTTGCACCCTGAAGAGTTGAAGCAATTTATTCTGTTATGCAAATGTGAAGGTTATGGGTAACTTATCTTGCCATGACAGAGTATTTTTTTAAGTTGTCAAAACTATTGTGGCCTTGACTATCCACAGACATTTAATGCATCTGCAGATTAACAGGTTAATAGTTCTCAATCTGCCACCTCTGTTCAAACACAAACTCTAGCTCTTGTCTAAGATTTATTAAATTGGCCAGTTTGTCTTTTCTTGTGAATGAGTTCATATTCACACATTGAAATCTCAGATTATATCTGTAGTTGACAAGGAAAACAGCAACATTGGGCTGTGCTGTTAAAAGGTAGATGACCTGTTAAAATAAGGAATAAGCAAAGAGATTTAAAAAAAAAGAGAGAGAGAGTGAAAGAAAGTTTCTGCTCTTTTTGAAATCCATGTTTTCTTAATATGATTCAGCCTTGTTTTGTGGCTGGTGAAGTGTTTTGCATTTATAAATTTGGGCTCAGTAACTGTTTAGCTCAAAAAAGCCAACTGTATGTCATTAATTGTTGGACTGTTTATAGCAGTCTCATTTCTAACTGGAAAAGGCCCCTGGAAAATGTTTTCAGAATCCAAAAAGACAAATTGTTAATGTAGAGCATTTAAAATAAAACATCATTTTCCAATATATCAATTGTTTTAAAGTATTTTCTATGCTGGCATTGGCAACATGTATCACTGTTGATGATAGGGTACCTTAATCCTCCTCTTACATGTTGGAAATTTCTAGTGGCTTTCATTGTATCTTTATATATATATATGTTTAATAATGGTTGTCAGGTATTGCAATTTACATACATTTTACATAGAACTGATTGATTATGTTTTGTTTTGTTTTTTGAGATGGAGTCTAACTCTGTCCCTCCTACTGGAGTACAGTGATGTGATCTCGGCTCACTGCAACCTCTGCCTCCTAGATTCAAGCAATTCTCCTGCCTCAGCCTCCCAAGTAGCAGGACTACAGGTGTTCACCACCATGCATGCCTGGCTAATTTTTTGTACTTTTTCAGTAGAGACAGGGTTTTGCCATGTTGGTTAGGCTGGTCTCGAACTCCTGACCTCAGGTGATCTGCCTGGCTCAGCCTCCCAAAGTGCTGGGATTACAGGAGTGAGCCACCACACCTGGCCAGAACTAATCAACTATGTTTTTGTTGCATCTTTGCCTGTCTCTCCCACTGGGCTATAAGCTCCTTGAGACTGGGAATTATGGCTTTATCTTATATACTTCTGTCTAACACAATCCCCTTGTTGTTTGCATGCATTCGGTTTTCTGTAAACATTCATTGGATACTTGCTAGGTGTGAGGCAAGCTGCCAAGGTTTCTATTTGAGTTACCTCATATCCTCAGAACAACCTAATAGCTTAGGCATATTATTGCCCTCATGTTTTTAGGTGAGGAAGTGAAGGCATAGAGAACATAGACTTTGACAGGTAAGTGGCAGCCTCAGGCTTCAAACCAAGGCAGCCTGATTTTAGAGACTTTGCTTTTACTTTCATGACTAGTGCTTTACATGAATTAACTGGGGTGAGAGAACAGAGGCGAGGATGGTCCTAAAAGGACACTGAGGTAGATAATAGAGTTCATTTTCTTAAATCTTGAAGCCAGATCTTTGAAAGTGGTTGATTGCTCGGCCCCAGTCTTCATACCCCAACCCATTCTCTTATATGGCCTGTAATTTACTTGAAATACCTCTATATCCACATTTGGTACACAGTTATACTCCCTAGACACAGTAGAATAAGATCTGAAGTGCTCCAATCAGAAATCCATACTTTGAAGATGATTAGTTAAAATTGGAAGGATCTCAATAAGGAAGTGTAGTATTTTCTACACTCTAGTAGTAAATATTTTAAATACCACTATCCAAATATGCCCTCCGAGGGTTGATGATGCAACATAAGGATACTAGAAAGTGCTTTACTATGGTGAAATAAGCTGTGTTTATGATACATGGTTATATGGACAGATTTGTATAGAAAACTCGCTTCCTTGTATGAATAAGAAATGGGGATCCGAGTAGCCCTGTAGCCGAACACCTTTTATAGATTACCTAGGTCTAAGACTCTAATTGGTCATGCCCCCCACTTTATGGAGGATTTTGTTGGCTAATCCGCCTAGCTGATCCTGCCAATAGAATACATGTTGTATTTGCCCAGGAGAGCTACTTTCATGCAAAGTGCTTGTCAGAACACCCAGAAAGAGAGAGCCATGATTTCACCAAGTTTACAAGACCTGGTTTTAGGACTATGTTTTGTATGTCAAAATCTGGTCTGAAATGTACTAATAGGAAAGTTGTGGAAAAGCAGAGACATAAAATTCCCACCGTCTTTTCATTATCTGAGGCTACTAACAGTGGTAAATTGTAAATGGCCAAGGTGGCTTAGGGAATTTCACAAAACCTAACTTTCTTCTTTTATTGAGATATAAACCTTGACATTATCTCCAGCATTTATGACTCTTTAGTTAATAATAATTAACCATTCAAAAAATTATCCGGCCAGGCACAGTGGCTCACGCCTGTAATCCCAGCACTTTGGGAGGCCGAGGTGGGAGGATCACAAGGTCAGGAGTTCGAGACCAGCCAGCCCAATATGGTGAAATGCCATCTCTACTAAAAATACAAAAATTGGCCAGGCGTGGTGGCACATGCCTATAGTCTCAGCTACTCGGGGGGCTGAAGTGGAAGAATTGCTTGAACCCAGGAGGCGGAGGTTGCAGTGAGCCGAGATGGTGAGTGCACCCAGGCTGCACTCCAGCATGGGTGACAGAGCGAGACTCTATCTCAAAAAAGAAAAAAAAAAATTATCCATTACATGATGCCATTTACCTATTTTTGAAATTCTCTTACTTTGCACAAGATCAAAGTTGTATAGACCATCCTTGTCTATTATAGGATATCATACCTGGTCTATTATAGGGACATTTTTATGAATGTTTTCTGGAAGTATGAACAGATGATATAAGACTTATCCAGAGGGCTTACAGAAAAAGTGTTGACACTCTGTGTCCCATCAAATTACTCTACAACAAACCAGGGACAGAAAACTGCAAATTTGAGCATCAAATGAGACAATTTCCAGGGATACCAGAAAACTCTCACGGCTTCCTTCTCCTTTCTAAACAATGTGAATTTAGTAGTGAATAACAAAAGGAGGATTTACAAAGCTAGAGTTTTGATCCTAGTTGGGGAAATCAACTTCCAAAGTATGTTAGCAGAAACATCCAATAGTTCTTCTAAATGCATCTCTGCAAATTATTACCATTAAATCTATGTTAACTGAGGAAAAAAATCTACACTCAAGGATTCACATAATAAAGAAGATGAAACTAGAATTCTCCGCTTTTCTGCCATGACTATTATATCTACCATTTGGCACAAATATTTCTTTTTTTATGTTATTTTATTTTTAATTGACACACAATAAATGTACATATTATAAGAAACAATATTTCAGTATATGTACACGTTGTGTGATTATCAAATCAGGGTAATTAGCACATCCATAATCTCATACATTTATTGTTTCTTTGTAGTGAGAACATTCAAAATTCTTTCTTCTAGCTATTTTGAAATATCCAGTACATTACTGTTAACTGTAGTCACCCTACTGGCACAAACATTTCTGTAAGGCTGTTTCTAGTTTTTTATTTAGGTACATATTCCACACATGTGGATTTTGATTGAAAAATCAGAACTGCTTATGGCTCGTGGAAAAAGTACTACAAATTTTCAGGGCAGCAAATCTCCAATCGAAAATTCCACATTGATCTAATTATTGAAGAGTTTTTTGAGAAAGTCTTTCAAATGTGGTCTTTTTTTGTGGGAAAGGATTTAAGGGATTTATCAGGTTAAAGCTATTTGAGTTCACACCTATGAACTCATGACTAGAAAAGACTCTGAAATTCCTTTTTTATTCCTTTTTTCTAAGTTAAAGTGTAAAACATTTGGGTCAGATTGTCACTGATGCTGTCATTCCTTAAGCATCTATAGACTGAGAGATCCCATATCATCTTTTTATACCTGTGTAACATGCACATTACATCTCTGTCTTGAAGCTTCACTTTATGTAATTTAGTGGAAATGTTTAATCTGTGTTGCCATAAATTTGGACTTACTCTCTGGCTTAAATTAGGTTGCATTGGGAAAAGTTTGCAAAGTATTTGAAGAGCTATAGTACTTAGCATTTACTAAGTAAACTTAAATACTGTTTGATAGTGATAAGCTATTTGATCCATCATACATGTATCAAATGCCTGCTAAATACCAGGCACTCTGCCACACAAGGAGAACTTTAATGTATCCTTGCTCTTAAGGAGAACATCCTTGTTGGTCACCAGGAGAAAAGCTATAGTCTGAAGTAAACTCATCCCACCAAGAGAAGTGGAATGACTACATTTGAGCCAAAGAAATGTCAAACACAAGGGTTACTACCTGCCACTGTACTGGTATTGCTTTGTAATTTTGTTTCTCTCTTCCTGCCTGGCTAAGAGGAGAAAGAAGACTAACCTTGTAGAGGTAAGTAATTGAAAGCCAAAACTTTAATGACTTTCTCCAACTCACTAGTAGGCTCCAGGTTAGAGCACTCTTCCAGAAGCGATGAAGCTTACAGAAATGAAAATGTTAACGTACCTTCAAAAACATGCCACAACTGGTACTAGCCACAGTTGGCATATATATTTGATTTACAAGGAAATAAAAGCTAGAAAATAGGATTCCTAGCCCTGTCTTTCAGTCATAGTGTAATTTTTGCATGACAAAAAGTAACTCTTTATACTCAAGCTTTCCAATATGGCAGCCACTAGCCACATATGGCCATCTAAATTTAAATTTAAATTACTTAACATTAAATCAAATTAGATATTCAGTTCCTCCATCACACCATCCTCATTTCAGTGGATGGCACTCCATAGCACACAGGGTTCCTGGCTACTGTACTGGGGACACAGATCACAGCACATTTCCATGATCACAGAGAGCTCGGATGGACAATGGCTGTTTCACACCAGTCACTTCCAAATGTCTTAATTTGAAGAAAAAGATTCAAGGTGGCTCATACCTCATTGCTCCTCTGTGTTTATGAGTGTTGTAATTGAGTGACTAGAACTAATGCTTGTTTTCATGGTAGAGTCCAGGTGTTATCTATGGAAAGGTAAGCAGGTAGAGCGGGTAGAGCGTCTCTGGAAGCACCAACACTACCATTATTTCCCTTTTGCCATAGCTATTGAGTCTTACGTCACAATGACGTGAGTAGTTACCGTTGTCTCCAAATCCTCTGCTAGAAGAAACCCTAGATCCTAAGTCCACTCCTTCTGTGTCAACCTGGCTCACAGATCCAGCTCAGTGGTCACTACTAAAGGCACTACCCTCACTGCTGCTCCCAGCATTGCCCACCGCCTATTTCTACAGCTCTAGATATTGACCAAACCGTTGGTAATTCCTCTTTGATTTCAGAGATTTGGAAATTAATTACAGAACCACTGAAAGAGTGAATATTGAAGATATCCATCAATTTGGGTGACTAGGATGTATACTGAAAAAGATTTGTGGTATCCTTTGTTCTCACCAAAATTCACCCTTCATTTTAATTATCTGCTGACTCTGTCTGGCGTGTTAGCAATACTATGTCTTGACCTATTTTGGAAACAAACATATGAACATCTTTTTAGCAATTAGTATAAGTATTCAAGTACTGATACCTAGTACAATAGATAAAGTGTGTAAGTACCCTTGTGTCCACTGGGATCAGGCTTTTCAACCATATGTGTCAAGACTAAGTCAGGTTTTATTACCAAAAACTTTCCCCAAAAACTTGGTTTTCAGAGCTTATTGGATTTTGGAATTGCAGAGGAGGGAGTACAGACCATTAGCTCCCTCTTATTTCTCTTTCAGTGTCTTCTCATCTGAGAACGTTCTCTGACCACCTACACTAGGACTGCATTTAAAGATCCTCCAAAGGCAACTTGCAATTTTCTATCATAGGTTTCCACAGTGCAAGTTCTTTAAAGGCAGGGATCTGTCCCTTTTTGTTTCCTGCTGTACCCCTACGTCACCATACCAATTTCAGTGCTGGCAAAGAGTAGGCACTCAATAAATACTTATAGAATGGATGAGGGAGTGAATGGATGTTGGATGAATGACTCCTGTCACAGCCTCCTAGCAGTGGCCTCTTTCCTCCAGTATCTTTCTATTTTAAATTTCCGTGGCAAGGAATGTCCTGTGTTTACTGACATCTGTTTTCTCCTGTTCATGGACACACAGCTAGCCTACATTTCCCAGTCCTTCCTGCAGTTAAGGAGGTCATGTGACTGACTTCTTGCCAATGAACTGCGGGCAGAAAACATGCATGTCCCTTCATGCCTGCCCCATAAACCCTATATGTGCTCTCCTCCTTCATCTCCTAGCCAAACACAGAGGCTCCAGGAAAGAACTCTGAGGCTCTAGAAGATGGCAGAGCTACAGATGGAAAGATGCCCTGCAGGACTGTGTGTTGTTTGCTACGGCTGCCATAACAGAGCACCACAAGCTGGGTGTCTTCAACAACGAAAATCTATTGCCACAGTTCTAGAAACTAGAAATCTGAGGTCAAGATGTTGGTAAAGTGGGTTCCTTCTGAGGGCTGAGAGGGAAGGATCTGTTCTAAGCCTCTCTCCTGACTTGTAGATGGCCGTCTTCATGTTCACATGATGTATTCCCTGTAGGTGTGCCTGTGTCCAGTTTCATAGAAAAACCAGTTGTGTTGGACTAGGGCTCAGTCTACTCCTGTATGTCCCCATCTTAACTAATTACATCTATAACAGCCCTATTTCCAAATAAGTTCATGGCCTGAGGAACTGGAGCTTAGGACTTCAACATATGAAAATTTTCAACCAGTAACAGGCCACATAGAAGGCCACTTGCCAAAGAAAGGCACATGCATTACACTTTGCAAAAGACACTTTGTGTTAAGCCACTGAGATTCTAGGGTTTTCTGTCACAGCAGCTAGTGTTTCTTACAAACACTAAGATACCATCTCGTCACACTAACCTTGGCTTTGAGAGTAATGAAAATAATAATACACTTATATATTATGCTTTTTGGAAATGCAAAAAATAAAGTATGCCCCAAATTTTTCCTCAGCCTTCAGACTTATAATTCTGTCGGGACTTGCAGCATCTGATTGCTCCAGTGGATGGGCTGTTGTCTGGAAAGGGTCACTCTCAGTTGTGTGGTAGCAAGAGAACAGGCCTTGAAATTGGTGGACCTGGGCTTCAGTTCTGTCTCTACCCCTAGAAATGCAGCGTGACCTTAAGGCAAATCATGTTTTCCACTTAGCCCTTGTTTAGTCATTGGAAAAAAGAAAACAATCTTTCCCTCTTGGTGGTGTTGGGAAGATTAATCAAATTAAATTAATCTTCCAATTAGCACAGTCTGGCACGGAGTAAGTGCTTAATATGTTTTCTTTTTAAAACAAGAAAAGGCAGATTTTTTTATTTGGGAACTGTGATCTCACCCTTCTACATTGGTATTCAGTGTCTGAGGGACATAGGACTTGGCAGCCTTAGTAAGATAAACCTAGGGGCTGATATTTGGAGGAATGGCCTGAAGAAAAGGAATTATGAGTGTTCTATAGGAGTCTGAGGGCCATGCAGGGAATTTAACTCAATAAAGCTGTCCATCGCTCAGTATTATCCAATGATGGGCAACATTTTAAGGCAATGAGTTTTCTGTCCAGCCAGCTAGACCATGGCTCAAAAGAGTAGTCCTGCCAGGTGTGGTTTCTGGGTGCCAAGAATGGCACGGGTTGACACACAGGGAGGCAGTTTCCTAAAGTTTGGGCTATGGGTTGGTTTTGGTGGGATGACTTTGGTATGATTCAGATGAGTAATTGGAGTAGATTTACAACACAGCCATTCTATGATTAGAAGGTCAGTAAGGTGCATTCACATAGAGTTAGACATAAAACAGGTGCATTCTTATAGAGTATGAGGAAACAAAAAGTTTGCTTGAAAATGTGTGTGCTCTGGGGAGAGATTAGAGTGGCGAGCCGTGGCAGCATGAGTGGCCACAATGGAGAGTAGGGAAGAAACCACCAAAAGAGAAGAGTGGGGGTAGTGTGGGCACTCAAGAGCACACTTCCCTGCCACACTTTTCATAGAACTGGTCCCACTCCCCACTCAGAACGGGCAGAATATTTGTCAAAATATATTTTCACTGTCAGGAGCCTTAGATTCTCCAGTAATCACCCCATCAAAACCAACTCACAGCCCAAACTTTAGGGAATTGCCTCCCTATGTGTCAAGCCCTACCATTATCAGCACCAGAAACCAGGGCCCGGTAGGGCCACCCTTCCAGCCGTAGACCACACTGCAGGGCTTCAGACTCCCTCCAAGGCAGCATAGTTCTGAGAAACTAGAGGGCAAGCTGTTGATTCCAGACTTTAAGGACACAGAGTGGGAACTGCTGACTCCAACATTTACTAAGAGCTTGAGTGGAGATCCTTTGGAAAACCTCATAGTCAGTTAAACCCATCATGCCTCACTTTATTTTTATCCTAATGACTGGCTAGATATAAGCCTCTCTAACGTCTGTGCTCATCCCCCAAGCTGCTCTGTGCTTCCTCTCTCCTATACAACCTCCCGCTGCTGCTCCTTGTTCCCTCATCAATTTTTCCTCTGAAGCATATGGAAACTCTACACCGTGGCAAATGCATTCTCTACCTCCAGCTCCATGGCCTGATTGAACCCTGGCTTTCCCTACAATACACCCAGCACTTCTCTTGCAGTTGTTCATTCTCATGCACATACACACAGCATGTACCCCTGAGGAGGTGGGTTGGGTACCAAGTATCCCCCCTACCCCCCACCAGCGCCATTTCAGGATTATCGCTTCTCTCCCATAGTATAAGAAATCCTGCTTCTGGGAAGGCTTATGCCATCTGGCTCTACTTTCAACCACATGCTTAATTGCTCCATAAATGGTAGAAAGGACTAATTTTAGCATTTCTGTCATTTAGCAAGTCACAAATTCTGCAGCATGAATTAATCCCATTTAATCTAGGTTGGTATCCTTGCTCTGTCCCTGACTAGCTATTTGACCTTTGGAAAAGTTATTTAACCTTTCTGAGCTTTAATATCTTAGAAAATGGGAGTAAAAACGCTTACTGAAGGAGATGACTATGAGAGTTGAATGGCACAACGTACATGAAATCATCATAAAAAGCACAAAATGTGAATTGAATTTGAAGAGAAATATATTTTAGGGGGTGAATATAACTCACCCTGAGGTAATCAGGAGTTAGTTATTGCTATTTTGTTAGTGAACACTATTTGATAAAACTATTCTGTAGGATATGGTAATGCTGGATACATGTCATTATATATTTGTTAAAAGCCACAGAATGTGCAACACAAAGAGGGAACCCTAGTGTGAACTGTGGATTTAGTTAATAATAATGTAACAATATCCAATCATCATTTGTGACAAACGTGCCACACTATTGCAGAATGTTAATAACAGTAGAAGCTGGGGGAAGAGGAAGGGAGTATTTGAGGACTCTGGACTTTCCACTTACTTTTTCTGTGAACCTAAAACTGCTCAAAAAAACTATTAATTTTTCAAAAGCTATTTATACAAAGCAGGTTTGTTCATGAGTTGATAATTGTTGAAGCTGATGATAGGGACATGGGGATTCATTATACTTCTCCTCTCTAAATCTTCCATGATAATAAAGTTTTTAAAAATGTATTTGCTTCCACTGAGTCTCTGACTTAATCCACCAGAGAAGATATCTGACATCTCCAAATAACAGGTGTTTAATTCATCTAGTATTTACTGGCAGCCTGTTAATCATCAAACTCAGTGTTCAACCGAGTGTGTGGGGGAGGTTCTAGAACACTTTAAGACAAGCTTGTGCAACCCGCAGCAGGCCACATATAGCCCAGGATGACTTTGAATGCAGCCCAACACAAATTCATAAACTTTCTTAAAACATCCTGAGTTTTTGTGTGATTATGTTTTTTTAGCTCATCAGCTATCATTCGTGTAAGTGTATTTCACGTGTAGCCCAAGACAATTCTTCTTGTCCCACTGTGGTCCAGGGAAGCCACAAGATTGGATGCCCCTGCTTTAAGACATGTTGAATTCCTCCCCCAAAAGTTTAAATCTTGTTGCAGTGGCAAGAGGACTACTTGTGAAGTAAGTGAACAACACCAGAAAACTGAAGTCCATGGCACAGAAAATGTTAAGTAGAGAACTTAAGTAGAGAACTTAAGTCCATGGCACAGCAAATGTTAAGTTCTAGCAGAAGCCTGAGTAAAATGGACTAAAAATTCTATCAATAAACCTGAAAGTTTCTCAGTATCAGAATGTCAGGAGTTCTGTCAGCAAAAATATATGGATTTTTGACTGACTTTGAGGCATAGATTGTCACATTCTGTTCAGCCTGGATTTTTTTTTTAACTCCAAAACATAAGATATGATGCCAAAACCATGTAGTAAGAGTTCATTCTTGAACTGAAAGCAAGGAAAAGATGAAGCAATCTAAAAGCATGCTTTAAGAGCTACGTTGTGCCCAGAGTTGGGCTGGATGCTGTCTTTTGGGCAGAGAACAGTACTAAGCATTGAGTTGTCAATGAAATGATCATTTAGGTGGTTACTGGTCTTAAGAATATAGTGTGGGCTCTGTAGAGAGTTTAAATAAGGAGAACAGTTTTGTTTCTGACTAGTTTAAAATAACATGTTTCTGTGCATACATGTTTGATAGATGCGTTTTGAAATTTGTAAAAAATTGTCGAGACCTTAGAGAGTACTTATGGTAAACTTTGCCTTATTAGAGAATTAAATGATGGATCTGCATGAGATTTTAATGTTAATTCTCACAGAATTTGTATGTTGTGACTTATCAAAATGTAGGAATAAAAAATTGTATATTTAGGTTTTCATAGAGAAGTGTTGAAATTACAACTCCTTGGGAACCAGGAACATTTGGGACTCTTTGTGCAGGGCTATTTGTTATTCTAAAATTAGATCTTGAAATCAAATTTCCTGAAACATAAAGTCAAGGGGGTTGTGAATTTCAAATTTTGGCAGCTCGTGAAGCACACAGGTATTTTGTGATGACTTTTAATTTAGATCTTGGAAAAGGAGAGTAGGGATTTGAATCTAATTAATTTTTTTATCTCTCTCTCTCTCTCTTTTAACTTGTGGAGTCTTTTAAATGGTAAATAAAGTTTTGAGAAGAGGAAGAAGAAAATCTCTGCTCCAAAATTGCTTTCTTCAGCTTCTCAGGGGAGCTTTTAAATCTTTATTCCCTGTGTTTCTAACTGCTGCCAATTCCTAGAAATTCCCAGGTTTTAAGAAATAAATCCAAGAAACCAATCTGGAGAGGAGAAAGAAAGGTATCTGTGCTGAGCGCACTTGAAACATAATAGCATAATAGCAGTCATTTAGAGAATGCAAGTGTGGAGGTCGATGCTTTACCTGTCCTGATTCATATGACCCTGCAACCACTCTGCCAAGGAGCTGCCTCTATTTTCAGAGGAAAAAACTGGCACCCAGTTTGGAATATGCCTAAGGGCACGCAGCTAGTATGTGGCTAAGGATTTGAATCTGGATCTGTCTGATCCTAGAGCCCCAACTTCACAACATGATGCTTTCATTGTTTTTTAGTTTGACCTTCACACTCCGTGTCCACAACATAAGCAGAGGAGAATAGGTGAGGTTCTTGTTCCATTCCCTAAATAGAGACGCTCTGAACAAAGTAAAGAAGTGAGCCCCTCTTGGCATAATTTAAGGCCGGGGTCCTCAGCCCCCTGGCCGAGGACCGGTACTGGTCAGTGGCCTGTTAGGAAGTGGACCACACAGCAGAAGGTGAATGGCAGCGAGCAAGCATTACCACCTGAGTTCCACCTTCTGTCAAATCAGTGGTGGCATTATATTCTCATGGAGCAGGAACCCTATTGTGAACTGCACATGTAGGGGATCTGGTTGCATGCTCCTTATGAGAATCTAATGCCTGATGATGTGAGGTGGAACAGTTTTATCTTGAAACCATCCCCCTCCATCCATGGAAAGACTGTCTTCAATGAAACTGGTCCTCGGTGCCAAAAAGGTTGGGGAGCACTGATTTAAGGGATACCCTCTTCTGGTCTAAAATATTCATGTTTCCCTCAATCTATGAAACTGCTATACACATACACAGTATTGGACATTCTGCCATTGTATATTCAATTGTTTGAGTTAAATATTGCTTTTTCTTGGTTTCTCTTTTTAAAAGGAAAATACACCTACGAAAGGGGTGACCTATTAATGAAGACCACGGTCTTTATAATCACATACTCTTTCCCTTCTCAGAAGGGGCTGGGTGCTCTAAGATACTAAAAAACGAATGATATACTGGATGGGTTCACAGCCTGGGTGTGGATTGCTAAGGTACAGGGATAAGGCAGCTAGGAAATTTGTAAATGAGAAGAAAGTGATTACTAAGCTAGTTTCGATATTAAAACCGAAATTATATGTTCACTGGCAAAGGACTTCACACTTTTAACAAAAGCCTTTAGTTATGGTCTAGCTTTACATTGAAATAACAGTGTAATGAAATATTTTCCTAGAATCCCAGGGGATGAACACTGGGCACCCAGCTCAAGCAGGAAAGCTCAGAAAGGAAGGGGCTGCACACGCGGTGGGCACATACTGCTCAGACACCATGCTGGGGGCTTCATAGATCTCATCGAATTCCATCATCACAACGGCCCCAAAAGAGAGGTTATTAGACCCTCTATGCAGATATTATTAATAGTAGCCATTGACATCTCCGATTTTAAAAAGATGCAAAAGCCAATTTTTCCTATGTGCATATCATTTTATAGACAAAAATAAAACCGATGCTAGTTTGGGCGTCACTGGCATATGGAAAAGTACTGAATTTAAAGCAGAAAACCTGTTTTCAAGCCCCGCGCTTGCCAGTAACAAGTTGTGCAACCCTAAGCCAGGCTTAATTTAAGCCTCAGTTTCCTCATCTATAAAAAAGGGATATTCCTAACATATCTTACCTACCTTCAGATAAATTAGCTCATGCAGTTCGTTTGGGATAATGATTCATGACAGGTACCCCGGGGAAGAGGCCGGAGAATTGGGGAGCAGATTGTGGGTTGTGAAAACTGAGCCTAGAAGAAACTCTTGGCCTATTTCAGTTTTGCTCAAGGACAGCCCCCACCACCCGCCACCTGAAATTTCTTCTCTATCTCGTATACACTATTACAGTTTCTTATCCAACTCTGTCAGATTTCTATGAAATTGCCATAAATCCTAAGAGTAAAAAAAGAAAAGAAATGCTTACATTCTCGCTATTAAGATCTCAGAAGTGTGTCTGCCACTTTATATCAACAATTAAAAATACAGAATCTCTGGATTAGCTGGAGGGAACATCAGGTAAACACAGGCAAAACACCTGTGAATAGAAATCAAAATGATTTCGGTAGGCTGAGTAACTTGATTACACTGAGAATCTTGATTCCTCACCAAAAGAAGAAAAAGGGACAAAAACAGGAAGTCATCAAAAGGGACATGGCAAGGAGATCAGCCAAACAGTAGACATTTTCCTGGCTCACAGCAGACACTCAATGTTTGATGAAATTTATAAGTAATTTTGAGGCTATCTCCTTCAGTCCTGAACATATAAGGCTTAAAGCTAAAATCCTCTCCTCCATGTCTTCCCTGTGGCTAAATGGGGAGATTAAGTTTTTCTTGAATATCTCTGTAATGGTTTCCCATAGCCAGCTGCTCTCTGGAAGACGTGGAGGTGGCTGCAGTGATATGAAGTTGTCCCTTGAATCCAGACCTGGCAATTCTAAAAGGCAGTTTAGAATGTAAGCATGTAACTACTCAGCTGTAATCCTGGTGTCAGTGGGGGCTGTGGTCATCTGAGGCTGAAAAATCTGCTTACGTGACAGCTGGCTCATATTCCAGGTTCATAATGGACCAATCACCTAAAAGATATCTAGGAAGGTAAGTGATTTCCAGGCAAAGTAAGGAGTTTAATTTAACAGAAAAGTGGTGCTCCTACCTGCTCCTCCACCATCCAGTATGACACTTGTGATAGTATTGTACCCTTTGACTTGGGAGTGCTCTGAAGGGTGAAGTGTCTTGCTGGAACGGGTGTGGAGTTCACACTATGGCCTTCATTGCTTGAATGAAGGAGGCTACATGTCTGTGGGACAATTGGAAGGAAACTCTAATGTCTGGCCCCATAAAAGTGCAGACCGTGAAATAAACTAGAAAATTTGTATCAAGTGTTCCACTTCCTGGGAGAAGAGGGCACTGGACAAATTACTTAAAAGTATAAAAGGGTATGGAGAATAAGAAACAATCCTTGGGGGAAAGAACTGCTCACCCGAGGGAACTAAGTGAGCACTTTTAGGAAACTACCTTTCTGGAGAACTCAGCATAGGTCCTGGAAGCGTTAGTGTGGCTTTATTTCTAGAGATTATTCAGAATTCCCACCACTGTAATCAGAAGACTTTGAAACACCCTCTATCTGAACAGTGATTTGAATTCCCACATACTCAGCTTGCTTTTGAGGGAGGTTTGGACAATTTGGGGCTTTAATTTTGTATATGGGCCACCAAGGTGTAGAAAACTAAGCCAGCTGTAGAGTGAGAACTCCCAAGAGAAGGAAGACCTACTGGGGGTGTTTGAACTCATTGAACGCAACTGTCTCATAATGAAATGGAGCTCTGAAAACACTGGTTTTCCAAGGTTTCAAAAGCAAAGACTTAATTAGAAAAAAATGCACGTGTTCTTAAAATAACCAATGCTCATTTTTTTCTAGTAATAACATTAGACTGCTTATCTTTAAATGGTTAAAAAGTTTCCTTTGTTAAAAAAAATAGAGATTATTGTTTGTTTATTTATTTTTATTAAGCCTGACATGGAGGCAGGATATCATTAAACAACATAACCAGAGGAATGGTATATAACAAAAGGGAAGGAAAAAATGGTGTGCTTCTGCCTGTAATGCCTGTGTACAGGTTTGAGCAAATTGATCTGGAGTCATAAATTAGCATCTGTTCTCTTCCACACTTCCTTGTAAGGACACTTGGAGGTATATAAAATTTAGATGCTTATACATACATTTTCTTTTTCTTGTTGACTTTTACTTGAAATATTTGTCCTGTGAATCTATTATTTAACGACAGTGCTTTTAAGATTTAGTCCATCTTAAGGGTCTCTATAAAGCCAGTCTCATTAATAATTTGGTAAATGTTTAAATATTCTGTACTTAACAGCAAATAGACTTACTAACTTATTTTACTCAGAATAACAGCAAACTGATGGCATTGATTTGGCATCTAAAAAATTGGTCATTGTCTTTAATTAAGGTATTTGGTCTATACTGTATCCCTATATTTATTTTATACCATTGGCTAGGTCAAAAGATTTCGCTATTTTTTAACTGCTTAGCTGTACTCTGAATATATTTCTTTATTATTTAAAAATAATGTTGAAAGTTTACATACAGAAAATATTACATAGATTTATATATTAAAATATATAATTTGTATTAAAATAGAAAGGCATTAGAAATATTAGAGTTATTTATTATAAATGCTATGTATAAAAGTGTAATAAAAAAAAACCCTCTAGGACCTCACCATTCAAAAAGACTGTTCCCAGTTTAATATATTTCCACTTAGTTTTCATTTCTATCACATATTATTTGTACATGGCCGAGACCATGTGTCTGAACCTTGTTCGCATCAAATGTCTCATTATGTCGTATTTTCCCCACATCATTAATTTTTTCATAGAATGTTTAATGTTATATAACATTTCTCAATATGGATTTTAAAATATTTTGTTTAACCTTCCTGCTTTTGCAAGGTACATAATTTTTCTGTATTTAAAACAATGCTGCAATTCAACTTTTTTTTTTTTGCAATATTTTCTAAAGAAACTTTTCCAGGAGTAAAAAGTACAGGAATATGCGATCCTTTTTTATGTTTATAATCCATACTGTCACACTGATTTTCTGATCCACTGAAAATATCAGCAATGTGAGAATTTCCCTATTCCCACTCCCAAGCAGTTTGAGACTGTGTCTCACTAAATGCCTATATTTTCACCTAAATATTCTATTTTTCCTTTTCCTTTTTTTCTCCTCTTTTAAATTCACTTTAAGTATCTCATTACTGCTTTAAGTTTCTTTGGTTACCAGGGCAGCTAAAACATTTTTATCAGATTAATTAGCCATTTATGGTCTTATTATATAAAACGTTTTCTGCAGTTTGCTTTTGAAATAGCCTCTATGTGACTTTTCCTTCTGGCTGGTGTCAAAACATTTCTAGGACCAATTCCAATAAATTTACTCATTGCCTTTTGATTTGGTAAAAATTGACAAGAATCCAGAAGTGATGATCTCTTGAATGTTGATATTATTCCAAAGGTCCACATAGAACATTTGATTCAAAGAGGCGGTAACATTTTGTAGGACCATTATGTAGCTATAATTACACATTCTTATATCACATCCTGAATCTTGTGTTCCTTGTTATAAGAACTCATTTAAAGTAATATTTAAAATCAGAATTTAAGTTATATATTTTTCTTTATTCCATCTTAGGACAGTATCCTAATAGCAGCTTGGCTGTGAATTTTGAGAAATTCCTAGCCACAGGTCATAACGTTCCTGTGTGCCAAGATAAGTTGGCTGAGAAATCCTGGATAAGATTCAGACATACATATAGGATGAGACTTTTCGTTTGGCACAGAATTGGCTGCACAAGAAAGTATTCAAGGGATATGAACGAGGAAACTACCAATTTAAAAAGATCATCTTCTTATTTACTAAAATAGAGCTTATTCCCCAAATAGGCTTATCTATTCAAAATGTAAGCCAAATCATGCTACTTCTCTGCCCAGGATGCTGTACCGGCTCACTGTTTTACTTGGAATAGAAATTAGGCCCTACACAGCCTTTCCCCAGCATGCTCATCTCTGCCATTTCCTCCCTGCCTTCACCTTCTCTATCCCCTTCATTCTCTCTGCTCCAGCCGCCCTGGCCTCTGTGGCATTCCTGGAATAAGTAAACTATCTGGCCTTTACATTAGCTGTTCTCTCTGCCTGGGTGTTCTTCCCCAAGACATTCACAGGGCAAACCTGCTTACTCCCTTCAAATACTTACTGAAATGTCACCCTCTCAGTAAGGCCTATCTGACCCTTTTATTTACAATTGCAACCTATACCATCTTTTACAAGAACAGTAAGGAAGAAACAAATGACTATTTTCTCCTGTTATCCTCTCAACCTAGATCACTTCTGATCACCAAGATGTGTGGAATTTTTCCCCATGCCAAGCAATTCACCAGCAGACATCAGCTGGGTGTCCTATAATTTAATTCAATTCTGACACTAACTGGAGTTACTGTAGACCCCACAGTTTAAGAGCTTATCCCATGAGACTGCCCTCCACTTCAGATGTCAATCCCAAGTCTCAGGTTCTGTTCTATACTTCTGACCAACTAGCTACATATCGGAGGTTCCCACAATCCCCTGTGGGGTTCAATAATTTGCTAGAACAGCACATTTTTTGTATGTGAGCCCAAAAATAAGGGAAACACTTTGCTTATGTTTACCCATTTATTATAAAGGATATTACTAAGGGTACAGATGAATAACCAGAGGAAGAGGCACATGAGGTGAAATATGTGGGAAGGGGCACGAAACTTTCAGATCCTCTCCCGTTATGCCACCCTCCTCGCACCTCCACACATTCAACAACACAGAAGCTCCCTGAAACTCAGAGTTCAGGGATTTTTGTGAAGGTGTAATTGATTATTACCTCAATCTCCAGGCTCTCTCCCCGTCCCAAAGGATAAAGGAAGTACTGAAAGTTCCAAGCTTCTGATCAAGGCTTGGTCCTTCTGGTGAAGAGTCCCCATCCAAGAGCCCATCAAAAGTTACCTCATTAGAACCAAAGACACTCCTATCACCTAGGAAATTCCAAGAGATTCAGATTCTGTCAGGAATGTGATCAACGACCAAATATTAGAACAAAAGATTCTTCTAGCATCCCGATTGCTCAGGAAATTATAAAGGTTTTGGAAGCTCTGTGCGAGAAACCAGGGGCAGAGACTAAATATTTATTTCTTATTTTATCACAATATCAGACTGTCAGTTCTCAGCCCCCTTACCTTGCTGTGCTTTTCTCCCTATAACAATGATCACCAATCATATGGAAAGACTTATTTATGATGTTTATTATCAGTCACTTTTTTAGAATACAAGTTATAGTAGGGCAGGAATGTTTCAATTGTTGTTTACCAACATGTGTCTCAACAGCCTAAAACAGTGCCTGGCGAATAGTGGATATTCAAGAAGTATTTGTGAAATGAGTTAAAAACGTCTTTAAGGGGCTGGGTGCCTTGGCTTACGCCTGTAATCCCAACACTTTGGGAGGCCGAGGCAGGCAGATCACCTGAGGCCAGGAGTTCGAGACCAGCCTGACCGACATGGTGAAACCCTGTCTTTACTGAAAATACAAAAATTAGCCAGGCATGGTGGTGGGTGCCTGTAATCCCAGCTACTTGGGAGGCTGAGGCAGGAGAATCACTTGAACCCAGGAGGCAGAGGTTGCAGTGAGCAGAGATCATGACATTGCACTCTAGCCTGGGCAACAAGAACGAGACTCTGTCTAAAAAAAAAGAAAAAGAGAAAAAAAGAGGGGGTCTGTAATAGTTAATTTGCATCAATTTGACTGGGCTAAGGGATGCCCAGAAGGCTGGTAAAGCTTATTTCTGCTTGTGTCTATAAGGGTGTTTCTGAAAGAGATTAGCACTTGAATCAGTAGAGATAAAAAGGAAAGGAGTAAAGAATATCCACCCTCTGTAATGTGGGCAGGCGTCATCAAATCTGTTCAGGGCCCAAATAGAATTAAAAAGGAGGAGGAAGGGCAAATTTGTTCTTTCTGCTTGAGCTAGGGCTTTCATTTTCTCCCACGCCTGGACATCAACAGTCCTTGTTCTTGAGCCGTCAGACTTGAACCAGAGCTTACATCATTGGCCCCCCTGGGTCTCAGACCTTTGTGTTTGGACTTAAACTACACCACCAGCTTTTCTGTCACATGAACCAATCCCTCATAATACATCTCTCTCTATATATATATATATACACGCACATATATGTGTGTGTGTGTGTTGTGTTTATATGTGTGTGTATGTTTTATATATATAATACATTCCTTTATAAATCTCTCCTCTCTCGATAGATAGATAGATAGATAGATAGATAGATAGATAGATAGATATCTGATTGGTTCTGTTTCTCTGGAGAATAATACAAACTAATAAACCCTGAAGATGAAGAGTGGCTCTAGAGGAACAGAATTTTAAGGATGAGTTTCTGAATTGGTTCTGAGGCTTCTGGGATTACCTTTCTAATACCATTACGTTGATGATGATAATGACTATTTCCAGTTCTAAAGAGAGCACTGATACTCCATTGCATAAACTATAGAGATATAAAATATCTGCACTGAATACTCCTAATCCACTATTTGTAAGAAATAAGAAGCTAGATGACTCTGTATATGAGACTTTCAAATTTTTTTTTTAAATTAATGAGTATAATAGCGTTGTTGGTTGCTTCTTATGTTGCTGGACAAAGTGGGGAAAGAAAAGGTTGAGCTAAGGGATTCAAATTCCCAACTCAAGTGTCATATATATGACATAATAACTGCTATGTGTGCCCTGAAGGATTCCTTATCTCCTGTAGCCAGAGGGTTGAAATTGCTGAAAATCAAATGCAGAACCTCATACTACAATTGGCTGAATTACAACACAAGTTAACTCCCAGCCTCACAGGATTTCTACTGTTAAAAATCAAGACATTGATTGGGAAAGAATGGAATACTATAAGTTGGGATGGAGACATGTGTGAAAGTCCTGATGAAACTGGGAACATTGAGACCCTAAATTCTGATGAGTCTTCTTACCAGTAGAAGAAATCTTCCTAATCCCAGTGGTATCAGCCTCTCTACCCACAGTTATATTAGCTTTTTAAATTAACCTCACATTACCTGAGAAAATGGTAATGACCTCTCTTGAGGCTGTTGTCATGCAAAATAATGTCCCCAGGACCCAGTACCACCAATCCTCTTTGCTTCTAGACCTGTAGCTAGACTCAAGTCCCAGCAGACCCCTAAAGATAAGGTAGAAAGTGTGACCCATAAGGAGATACTACACTGCAAAAGAAGTACTTGAGTTTTCTAATTTATACAAGCAGAAATCAAGATAACATGTGGAAGTGCATACTAAAGGTGTGGAATAATGGCAGAAGGAATATAAAGTAGGATAAAACTGAATTTACTGATAAGGGCCTACACTAAACAGAAATTCTGCATTTATTGTTGCAGCTGAGGGAGTTAGAAAAGGCTTTAACAGTTTGTTTGCTTGGTTAGCTGAAACACTGACCCAAAGATGGCCCATTGTGAGTGAATTGGAAATGCTGGACAAGGCTTTGTTAAATGTAAAAGAAGGGATTCAAAGGCTTGGGGAGATTGGAATGTTAGAGTGGACTGTCATTTAAGACCTGCTCACCTACACTGGGAGGGTCCAGGAGGCAGGCCTTTCACATTTACTGAAAGAAATAAATGTGTGCGGGGACCCTCAATATTAAAGAGCTCTGTTATCACTCTTCTCTACAGTCAAACCTCACGGTAGGAACTATAGTCACTGAAATGGAAAACTTAAATGCAATGGGAGTAATTGGATCCCAGGGCACTCGACTGCCAAAGACAAAGTGAATGTGGTTACTGTAACAGGCAGCAGAGTCAAAGCAGCATTCAGAATAGTCTGACTTGAACAGACCTATGTCATTGGCCAGTTAATCGTGGTGTACCTAGAAGTGTAATAGATAGGAAGCCTATTAAAATCTTATTTGATCTGTATAAGCAGAAAAGTTTTAGGTCAAGTGAATAAAAGATTAACTTGAATCACAAAAACAGAGAGTTACATCCTCTCAGTCAATTCCAAGAGACCCAAAACATCACTGTGGCCCTCTAGTCAGAGTAGAAATTTATGAAGGTCAGGTGACCAATGGAATTTTAGCTCAGGTGCATCTCACAGAGGTTCTCAAACCCATCCTGTGGTGATTTCCCTGGCTTTGAAATGCATAATTGGAAATAGACAAATTTAACCCTTGTCAGAATTCCTACATTGGTTCCTTGACCTGTGGAGTGGGGGCTATTATTGTAGAGGTGTTTAGTAGAAGCCATTAGAGCTGCCCCTTCCTAGGAAAATAGTAAATCAAAAGTAATTCTACTTTTCTGGAAGGGTTGCATAGATTAGTGCCACCATCAAAAACTTGAAAGATGCTGGAGTGGTGATTCCCACAAAGACCCTATTCAACTCTCCTATTTGGCCTCATGCGGAAGACAGATGGATCTTGAAAAATGACATTGGATTATCATAAACTTACCAGGTGGTGACTCCAATTGCAGCTGCTGTGCCAGATGTGGTTTTATTGCTTGAGCAAATTAATATATCCTCTGATACTTGGTATGCAGCTATTGATCTAGAAAATGTCTTTTAATCCATACCTGTCCATAGGCCCACCAGAAACAGTTTGCTTTTGGCAGGCAAGGCCAGCAATATACCTTCAATGTCCTACCTCAGGGGTATAGCAACTCTCCAGCCCTATGTCATAATTTAGTTCACAGGAAACTTGATTGCCTTTCCCTTCCACAAGATATCACACTAGCCCATTACATTGATGACATTATGCTGATTGGACTGAATCAGTAAGAAGTAGTCACCACTCTCCACTTATTGGTAAGGCACTTGTGTCTCAGCGATTGGGAAATAAATCCAACTAAAATTCAAGTGCCTTCTTCTGTAATGAAATTTCTAGAGGTCTAGTGGATAAGTTGCTGCATCTGCCCTCCCCTACAACTCAGAAAGAGACACAGTGTATTATAGGCGCCTTTGAATTTTGGAGACAACATATTTGTCATTTGGGTGTGCTATTCTGCTCTTTTTACCGAGTGACCTAAAAAGCTGCTAGTTTTGAGTGGGGCTCAGAATGAGAGAAGGCTCAGCAACAGGTTCAGGCTGCTGTGCAAGCTGCTTTGCCACTTGGGCCATATGGTCCAGCAGATCCAATGGTGTTTAAAGTGTCAACGGAGATAGGGATGCTGTTTGGAGCCTTTGGCAAGCACCTATAGGTAAATTGTAGAGCCGGCCTTTAGGATTTTGGAGCAAGGCCTTGACATCAGATAACTACTCTCCTTTTAAGAAAGAGCTTTGGGCTGCTACTGAGCCTTAGTAGAGACTGATGGACCACCAAGTTATCATGTGATCTGGACTGCCAATCATAAACTGGGTTTTATCTGACATCCAGCCATAAAGTTGGGCATGTATAGCAACAATCCATCATCAAATGGAAGTGGTTTATACGTGATCAGGACCAAATGGGCCCTGAAGGCATAAGTAAATTGCATAAACAATTAGCCCAAATGCCAATGGTCCTCATTGCTGCTACAATGCCTTATCTCTCCCAGCCTGTACCTACAGCCTAATGAGGAGTTCTCCACAATAAATTGACAGAGGAGGGGAAGACACAGGCTTAGCTGGCAGATGGTTCTGCATGATATGCAGGTACCATTCAAAAATGGATAGCTGGAACATCTCTAAAAGACAGTGGTAAAGGGAAATCCTCCCAGTGGGCGCCACTTGGAGAAATGCACCAGGTTGTGCCCTTTGCTTGGAAGAAGTGGCCAAGTATGCAATTATGTACCAATTCATGGACTGTAGCCAATGATTTGGCTGGATGACCAGGGACTTGAAAGGAACATGACAGGAAAATTGTGACAAAGAAATCTAGGGAAGAGGTATATGAATAGACCTCTCTGAAGGCAGAGGGAGATATTCGTGTCCCATGGAAATGCCCACAAAAAGGTGACCTTAGCAGAGGAGGACTTTAAGAACCAAGTCGATAGGGTTCTATTGGCACCTGTTAGTCTATTTCTCCAGCCACCCCTGTCATCACCCAGTGACCTCATGAACAAAATAACCGTGGTGGCAGGAATGGAGGTTATATGTGGGCTCAGCAACATAGATGTCCACTCACCAAGGCCAACCTGGCAAGGCACCACTGAGTGCCGAATCTGCTAACAGCAGAGACCAACACTGAGCCCCTGACATAGCTTCATTCCCCAGAGTCAGCCAGCCACCTGGTGGTAGGTTGATTACACTGGACCACTTCCATCATGGAAGGTGTAGCATTTTGTCCTTACTGGTATAAACACTTTGGATATGGATTTGCCTTTGACGCGTGTAAAGCTTCTGACAAAGATACCACCTGTGGACTTACAGAATGCCTTATCCACCATTATATTATTTCAAACAGCATTGCTTCTGTTCAAGAAATTACCCTCACAGCAAAAGAAGTGCAGCAATGGGCCCATGCTCATGAAATTCCCTGGTCTTACCCACCATCCTGCAGCAGCTATCTTGATAGAATGGTAGAATGGTCTTTCAAAGACTCAGCTAGCATCAACTAGGTGGCAATACTAGCAGGGCTGGGGCAAGGATCTTCAGAATATGATTTGAATCAGCATCCAATATATGCTGCTGTTTTTCTAATAGTCAGGATTCACAGGTCTAGGAATCAAGGGGTGAAAATGGAATTGGCACCACTTACTGTTACCCATAGGGACTAATAAAATTTTTGCTTCCTGTTCCCACGGCTTTATGCTCTGCTGACCTAGAGGTCATAGTTCTAGAGAGAGGAATGCTTCTACTAGGAGACATAACAATGATTTCGTTGAAGTGGAAGTTAAGACCCACCCAGTCTCTTTGGTCTCCTCATTCCTCTGAATCAACAGACCAAGGAGGGAGTTACAGTGCTAGCTAAGGTAACTGATACTAAATACCAAGAGGAAAGCGGACTACTGTTCCACAATGGACATAAGGAAGAGTACATCTGGAATACAGGCTATGCCTTAAGGCACCTTTTATTATTGCCATGCCCTTTGATTAAGGTCCGTGGGAAACTAACAATCCAATGAAGGCAGGACTATGAATGGCCCAGACTCTTCAGGAATAAAGATCTGAGTCACCCCTATGAATAAAGAACCATAATCAGCTGAGGTGCTTGTTAAAGGAAAAGGAATACAGAATGGGTAGTAGAACAAGGCAGTTATCAATACCAGCTATGACCATGTGACCAGTTATGAAAATGAAGACTTTAATTGTCATAAGTGTTTTATCCTTATTTTGTTACAAACATATTTGTTTTCTTTCCTCTTTTGTTCCTCTCTTATCCACTTATCATGTAGTATAAGATGTATTAATTTTACATGAGTATTTTAGTATTATTAATTTTACACCATAGTATTTAAGTCACAGGATATCAGGGAAGAGTAAATATATCAGTTAAAGACTTTACCTCCTATTTTAAGAAAGGAATTTGTACATTTTTGTTGCATGTTGGATAGTTGTACCAGATTAAATGAAATTATGACCTTGTTGCCTTTATTTGGAGATCAAGTATGGTTTAAAGAGATGTTTATAAGTAACAGGTTGACAAGGGATGGACTTGTGATGGTTAATTTATGTGTCAACTTGATGAGCTAAGGGATGCATGCAGTGGGTAAAACATTATTTTGGGGTGTGTTTGTGAGGGTGTTTCTGGAAGGGATTAGCATTTGAATCTGTAGACCAAGTAAAGAAGATTGCCCTCCCAGTGTGGAATCATCTAATCAGTTGAGGGCTCAAAGAGAACAAAAAGGAGGAGGAAGGGCAAATTTGCTCTTTCTACTTGAGCTGGGACATTCATTTTCTCTCAGACATCAGCACCATCAGCACTGCTGGTTCTCAGGCCTTCAGACTTGGATCAGGAATTATACCATCAGCCCCGTTTTTGGGCCTCTAAGTTTGAACTGCAACTACACCACTGGCTTTCTGGGCCTCCAGCTTGCAGATGGCAGATCATAAGACTTCTCATCTTCCATAATTCCATGAGCGAATTTCTTATAATAAATCTCCCTATATCTATTTAAATATCCTATTGATTCTGTTTCTTTGGAAAACTCTGACTAATACAGCATCCAACCGGACTTACTAGGTCAGGAAAGACTGAGAGGCGAGATGATGTCTTGGGGAGAGTATGTTGGGGAGAGGGAGAAGGCATTCCAGGTGAAGGAGGTACCATGTGGTAGGATGTGGCTCCTGCTTACCCTAAAATCTGTGTTAAGGAATTTAGCCTTTATTTTTAGAGCAGTAGGGACCATATAACTATTTAAATAGAGGTGTGGCATACTAGATTTACAACCTAGAAAGAGCACTATGTGCCCTGATTCTCAAGGTGTGTGTTCAATTTAACAAGCACGGAATGAGCCCTTATTACAAGCAAAGCATCCCTCCTTTGTGCTTTGGGGAAAATTAGAACATAAAAATTTTTCATAGACATACCTATAAAAAATTAAAACTATATTGGTAACTACATTTTAAGCATATGAATACAATATATTTAAAGAATCTTGGTTTTTTCCCAAAGTTAATTGCAATATGTTTATATTGGACACCAAAGGAAAAAAATATTTTAAAAGCTTACTGAGAATGAAAAGGAATACATTTGCAACTTATAAGGTTGGGAAACTTGGTGGTTGCTTCATAAATGTGCAGCAGAAGCAAGTTCATATGTATTCTGAAAGCATGTTTGACGCATGTGACTAGAATTTATGAAGAGGCAAAGCTATGTTCTTTATGAGCTCTAGGCCTTTCCTGCCTGGGAAGGACAGCCACCCTCTTGTGGGGGTCATATGTTGTCATCACTGTGGTGCAGGTGTGAGGAGCAGCCCCATGCTCCACTGTTCCATGTGCCCCCTGATGTCATTAGAGTCTTTGTACTGGCTTCAGCAAAACAATCTTCGGGACAGACTAGCCTGCTCTGCCCTTATACCCTTTTTCTGATGTTGCTCAATATCTAGTCACTTTTGGGATTTCCTATCAGAGTTGAGAACTGTGGGAACAGGAAAGGCATTTTCGTAAGAGTTTATTATACTACTTGGGTTCAGATTTTTACATTCTTGATTGGTTCACTCTGTTCAAAGGTCAAATTTATAATATGCTTTGACTCTGCAAGAGATAGATTTTCTTTATCTTGTATCTCCTGTAGAATGTTCTTACTACCTATGAATAAAACTGTACAAATACCACAATTATTTGAGTTCTGTTTTTGTATTATTCTCTCTTTTTTTTATTGCAATTATTAAGAACATGAACTCTAGCTGGGTCCAAACCAGGCACTGAAACTAAGTCTGTAATCTTAGGTGAATTTTTAAACCTCTTTTTGCCTTAGTTTTTTTCTTCTATTAATGGAGAAAACAATTCTCCACTTTCATAGCATTGTAGTGAGCTATGATACGTAAAGCCCTTAGAATACTGCCTGTATGATACTATCCAACATTGCATTTTGTAAACTGTGTACTTTGTAAAGCGCTTTGAAGGAAAGTCAGAATGGAAAAAATTCCCTGAAATGGGGAAATGCCAACTCCAGAATTAATACTAGACAATCGATCGCATCGCATTTTAACACAACTTTGATGGCACATACAATGAACAGTGACTATACCCACATCTAAATTAGTGCTAAGAAATCAACAGCTAATTGAAACATTAATGTGGCCAGTATATTATCCATTTTGCTTTGTTTTATAATTGTTTCTACTAAAGTAGCAGACTTATATTGTGGGGTTTTTTTTTTTCTTTGGTCTTTTTTTTAAAGGTTCAGAGGGAACATGCTGCATTTAAGTAATATAGGCCTAAGAGCTGTAACATCTAAACCCATGGTAAGATGTGAAAACAAATGTAGCCATCGGTGATGCCACTGAATTAATCAAGTAGTTGGTGCAAAAGTAATTGTGGTTTTCGCCATCACTTAAAGGGCAAAAACCATTGGTTGCCCTTTAAAAAAAAAAAAAAGGTTGCTTTTGCACCAACCTAATAGAGTTCGGACCCAGAAACATGCCCAACAGCCACAAGGGCCTAAATGTACCTCTCCAAAGGGCCTTATTTAAGATGCATTGGAATCCTAGATCAATTGGCAAGAGTAAGCACAGTCACCATCATATTAAAGTGAATCCTCTACCCCTTAGCGGGGCAGAATTTGAAATAGTGAATTTTCCTTCGTTCATATGTGGAGGTTTCACATGTTTGGAATTCAACAACAGGGCTTAACTTCGATAAACCAGGGATCATGGGTCATGTTCAGAGAATGTAGGAAATAAATCTTTCCGTGTTGACTCTATCCTTCTGAAGATCATATAAATATGCTCATGATTGGAAGCACGCATTCTTCTTTATAGATTTCAATTCTGAAAATAGAAAAATGTACATTTATGGCATTTCTACTTAATTTATTCATCAAATATTTATCAAGGACCTCTTATGTACTAGGCACTGTTCTGGGTACTGAAAAGCAGCAGTTAAAAAAACAAAAAAGTGACAAAAGTCCCCACCCTCAGAAAGCATACATTCTAATGTAGGGAGCCAAGAGAAAACAAGCAAGTACAAGTAACATGTCATATGGTGGTAAGTATGAAGAAGAAAATAAAGCTAGGGTCTGAGAGGCAGCATTGCAATTTTAAACAGAATGCAGCTTTAAATAGAGTGCACCTTTAAACAGACCTGGCCAAGATGGCAATGTTTAGGCTGGGATGGCTATAATCCCAGCACTTTGGAAGGCTGAGGTGGGAGGTCACCTTGAGGTGGTTAGAGGCTTCATCAGCTATGATCACGCCACTGCACTGCAGCCTGGGACACAGAGCAAGATCATATCAAATAAATAAATAAATAAATAAATAAATAAATAAATAAAACAAAGAAGGCAACATTTAGCAAAGACTTGAAGGCAAGGAGGACATTCTTGGGGAAGATTATTCTAGGCAAAGGAACCAACAGGAGCAACAGGTAAGGCATGTGTGGTGGGGCATGTGCGGTGTGTCTGAGGAACAGCAACAAGGCCGGTGTGGCTGAAGCAAAGTGAGTAAGACAGGGTAAACAAGGCAAACCATCAGAGAGACAAAAAAGGAGCACATAGGCTGGGCGCGGTGGCTCATGCCTGTAATCCCAGCACTTTGGGAGGCTGAGGCGGGAGGATCAGGAGGTCAGGAAATCGAGACCATCTTGGCTAACACGATGAAACCCCGTCTCTACTAAAAACACACACACACACACACACACACAAAAAAAAAAAACACAAAAAAACAAATTAGCCAGGCGTGGTGGCAGGCGCCTGTAGTCCCAGCTACTCGGGAGGCTGAGGTAGGAGGATGGTGTGAACCTGGGAGGCGGAGCTTGCATTGAGCCGAGATCGCGCCACTGCACTCCAGCCTGGGCGACAGAGCGAGACTCCGTCTGAAAAAAAAAAAAAGAAAGGAGTACATAAATTATGCAGAAGCTTCCAGCTACTCCAGAGACTTTGGCTTTTGCTCTGTCTAATGGGAAACTGTCAGGGAGTTTTGAGAAGAGAAGTGCCATGATCTTACATTGTAAAGAGATCGGTATGCCTACTGTTAAGAGGCTACCTCTGTAATCCAGAGGAGAGCTAATGGTGCCTTTGAGCATGGTGATATTTGTGGCAGTACTGAGAAGTAGGTGGATCCTGGATATTTTTTAGTGTAACATCAACAGGATTTGCAGATGGATGTGATGTGATGTGTAAGAGCAAGAGAAGAATCAAGAATGACACCCACGTGTTTGGCTTAAGTAATGGAAAGTCTAGACTTGCCGTTTGCTGACATAAGAAACACGTACTGGGAAAAACAGAGGTGGAGAGGAAGAAATCACACGTTCAATACTGGCTACCTTAAGTTCGATATCCTTATTGATCAGGTATCTAAACAGCAATGTTGAATAATGTCTTAGTTCACTTTGTGTTCATATAAATAACTACCTGAGGCTGAATAACTTACAAAGAAAAGAGGTTTATTTGGCTGACAGTTCTGCAGACTGTACAAGAAGCATGGCACCAGCATCTGCTTCTGGTGAGGACCTCAGGAAGCTTCCAGTCGTGGCAGAAGGGGAAGGGGAGCTGGCATCACATGGCAAGAGGAGGGAAGCAAGAGAGAGAGAAAGGGGCAGGTGCAAGGCTCTTTTTTAACAATCAGATCTCCCAGGAACCAACAGAGGGAGAACTAACTCATTAAGGAAAGACAAATGTTCATGAAGGATCCTGAATGTCCCAAATACCTGCCTCCAGGCCCCACGTCCAACACTGGGGACCAAATTATAACATAACATTTAGAGGGTACAAATATTTAAAGCGTATCAAAGAAGGAGTTTGCTTTAAGCGTCATCTTTGTTCTGAATATATTACTCATAACTGAGTGTTTCTGTAGTAGTGAGACATTTGAATTGTTTCTTGCTACAAACCATGTTTATGAACTTCTGCAAGAAGTTCAGAACCTCAACACTGCTTTCAGGAAAAGCAAACTAGTAACAGTAAGATATCAGTTGTGTGCTTCTGATGTAGAAAAAGAGTCCCAAAATAGAGCTAACTCTGTCTACAAAAGCTGCAAGAGGTTACCAAAGGGTAAAACCAAAGATTTTACTGCAGTGAGCTATTATGCAGGCAGTGGTTTTAGGGTGTTCACACTCTTTGGTGCTAAGTGTAAATTGGTTTGATTTTCAGGCGCAAGAGAAAACAATGTTTCTTGTGCTAGGTATGTATTTATGCACAAAACTAGTTTGAAAGGCCTCAGCATGAATGCCCAAATTACAATTGACCTCTGTTAGTCTCGGCAGTAGCACCAAGAAATGCAGCCTAAGAAATGAGAAGAAAGAAATGTCAGGATACATTTGTAGCAACAGAGAAATGGTCATGAGAAAATTTCAGGAAATACAAAACTCATAGTAAAATGAAAAATCTAAATGCCTGCTGGAGAAAGGTAGGTAATGCCAATGGGTAAAGCCAGCCTAGCACACACACAATAACAGGAAGTGGTGGGGACTGCGGTGACCTGCAGGGCACAGGTGGGGAGTGGGGAGGGCTGAAGCTACAAAAGGTGGGGGATGTTCTCCGTTGCCAAGCAGGACTAGGAGGAAGCACAGTGCAGACAGATTTTGCCTTATTTCCAGAAAAGCTAGAAATCTGGATATTTACATGAAATCTCCTGATTTTTAAATGTTGGCATTTAGTTCACATTTTCAAAAAACACTGTGGAAGCCAAACAAAACATATCTGCAGGCTGCTTTTGATCTGTAATTTCTAACTTTGCAACTTCTAACTTTGCCATTTACATACAAACAGTTTTAATTATTGACTAAACTGAGCCATTAAATCCCTACATAGTTATGACAATGATTTCCCTTACACAGAAGAAACAGAAGAAACCATTTATTTAATGACCTGAAGCTTCTGTTGCAATATGAAATCATGTTATTCAAATACTAGAAGAGTAAAAACAAAATAATAGAATAAAAATAATTCCTTTCCTTTTCAGAATTTTTTAAAATGAAAGTTATCAACTTTTATTACTATTTTTGCATAAATCTTCTCAAAGTTAAGTCAGCATTAAACTAAATACGATGTGGAATAAGGTAGAGTGACGCTCTGTTGCTTCTAAAATAGGTTGACATTTTGTAAGATTCTCCTGGAATATTTCTCTGAAGGATGTTGGGTTTCAGAAATCATATAAGCTGATGGAAAACGACTGGTTCTGACTGAAATGAACAAGTGGAAGGAGAGATTTTCATTATGACTAAGGCTATTTCATAGTCTTTCCCAGTAATTCATTTTCTCCATCATTCTATCTGGAAATCTTCATTGAAAAGCAAGAATACCAGACAATTGGATAGATTTGAAGGAATGCTTAAACTCGATTTAGTCTCATAGCCTGAGCAGACCTCTGGACCATGCTTCAGGCACTGATTTGAGAGGAATCTGAGAAATATTCTATCTTCCAGGGAAATTTCCTAAGAATCTTTTGCCCTGTGGTGGCTTTATTTCCACCTACACCTATAGATTTGGAGGAGAGAGGGTCTTTATTTTTCACCTCTAAATTAATTGAGAGAATAGACATTCCTGGGGTGGGGGGTAATATCTTAAAACCCTTACCAGCTAACGGTTAAGACGGGAAAATGACTTTTTGCTCCCCCAGCAGGAGCAGGGAGCCAACAGGGCAAGATGATAAAGTAATGGCAGAAGCTCCAGAAGTCTGGAAAAGTATGAACTGGAAGTGTCAGGCTGCCACTCAATTCTGTCTAGAGCAAGAGTTCAGACAGCCTTCAAATCACTTTGGATAAACACAGGAGGCAGCCAGGGAAACAAAGCACTATGGAGTTCAGTGTTCATTGCCTGGATGGGCTGATGGGCTCGTTGAGGAGAGGGAGTTCATTTTAAACATCTTTTGTGCTTCTTTGCAATGCCCGGTGCAGGGTTAGGCATACATCTTAGATACAATAAATACAAGTTTAAATGAGTGCAACATCTTCAGATGGATTTGTGACTCTAGTGTCAGACTATTGTATATATTATCATTTGACATTTCAAAATCATTTATATTCTGTCATATTAAAAGGCTCACACATGCATGTATTGTTGAAGTTATTAAACAGATCTCTACATGGTTTCTTACCTAATTCAGGTACATTAAGTCTGCAGGTTAAATGCCAAGAAGGAGACTTTCAATATAACTAAAATATGCTCCTTAGAAGCAATCAAATAGTTTTAAGCATTTTAATGAAGATACTTATAAAATTACTGCACTCTTTCTTGCTTTACAAATTAGAGTTAAGTATAAAGAGCAAAATTGAACTATTTCTTAATCACTGCAAAAGATCATTCATCACATCTGTTGTGTTCACACTTTAGGATTGTTGTTGGTCTACAGCATCTTACTTCAATGCTCTATGGCTTCAAGCAGCTATGCTTTTTAGATCCTTTGCTTGCGTTTGACAATTTTTCTGTCTCTTTCCTCACTGAGAATAGTCAGTGGATATTTTACTATCACCCTCCCACCTTTCTTAATTTGCTAATTCTAATATGCAATGGCCTGAGAAACCAGATTTCTAAGTTTAATAGGAAGGTGTATCAAAGAATAATAGCTCATACTTGTGCATTTTCTGTGTGCTAGGTTCTGTTCTGTGAATTTTAAATAGGTAATCTGATTTAATCCTCATATGAACCCTACGATGAAAGTACTATTTTTACAGATGAGAGAACTGAGACACAGAGAGCTTCAGAAACTTGCCAAGGTCATATAATTAGTAAGTAGGGGAGACACAATTTGTATTCAGGCCATCTGACCACTGTACCATGTTATGGATTGTTTTTGAGTAAAAGAATGGATGATTCTTTCATTAATAAAATTTGTGGATCGCAATGCGTGGATTTCGTGACACCAATTGCATTTGTCTACAAGTCTTTAAACAGTCCCTTCTGTTCTTCAGCTGTGTTCTAGATCATTGATGCTAACATTTGGATGACCTCTGAAAAAGTCAGAATTACGGTATTTTAAATGTAGAGAAGGCATTTATATTTTCTGGCTTAGTCTTTTCTCAAGATCAGTTTTAAAAAGTGAGTAGGGTTCTTGTTTGGTCTCATCAGTGATAAATCAAAATTTCCTCAGGTTCTTCAGGGAATTTAAAAAGCCCTCATTGCTTGAAATGAAAATAGAATATGACTTAGAATTTAGAGAGATTAAGGACAATTTTAGTAAACTTCACTCTCGCCACAATTTTATATAAATCCCAAATCATTTCAGGAAACTTTTAACAACTAGGGGAAAAGATGCATGGGGAGGGCTATGGAGGAAAAAGTGAGGTTGGAAAAGCTTGGCTCAAGAGGAAGCTGCTGAATGAAGGTTGGTCATTTACCCGAACTTCAGCAGGACTTACTTTGTGAACTTTGAGGAGATTTGCTGACATAAAGATTAGAAGTGGTAAGCCTGGGGTCAGAAGCTGCTGTTGAAAATGTGGTCTTTCTCCAAAAAAGAAGGAAGTTCTTACACTGCCACGTGCTCTGGGGCAGCTGCCAGCTAGCCATGTGTTTGCTCAGTGATTTCTTTGGCACTTTGCAAGACCTTGCAGGATTTCAGAATATTAGTGTTAGCCCCTGACTTACTCTTCATAAATGGTCTCTTTAGACACCCTTTGCTGCCAGTTAGCTGCATGTGAAACACTTAAAAAAAAAAAAAGGAGGGAATGTCTTTCTCTTTTCTGTTGCTTTACCAGGTTAGAGAACATTATTTCTCTTTGGAGGGTCATCTTATTACTTTTTTGTTGACCATATTTATATTATTTTGTTGACTTTTCATTTCTCAAAGAGGAAAAACTCATTGATACCACAGTGTAGACACTTTTTTGTTTGTTTCAAAGATCTGAAATGTACAGTAATTTCTCAGTCTTGGATCATCTCTCTCTACCAAGTTAGATTATTTGTCAACATTCCCACATACCAATATGACTGTGCTTGACTGAATTACATCAGGAATGTATAATTCCAGTCAAGTTCTCATATTTGACAGAGCATTTCTTTGCATAAATTCTCTTGGTCTTAACTTTCTTTTTTCCCAAATGCTGTCTTAATAGCTCTGTAGTGAGAGGAAGCAATTCTGTTTAAGAAACAGCACATAAGGGAAGACAAAATAAGGACCAAACCAGGAAACAGCAGCATGGAAACAAGCCTACAGTAAAAAAGGAAGAGATCTCAAATCTGCTTGGGTTGGGTGTGCTGATGTCAGGATTTCTATTGAATGGGATTCCCCAGCCTTTGGGAGTGGGAGAGGGGGTGCAGAAGTACTAACAGGGAAGCTGAAGGTGCCACTGGTAGGTCAGATGAAAATGTGTGGGCAGGTAGTGGAAGACAGGGGCCTCCCCATCCTCCATGCCCCCCGACAGCATATGTGCAAAGTTCATATGAGTGGGTAAGTGAGCTCTGGCATCAGATTCCCTGACTCCAAATCCATTCACTGCCAGTTAATAACCAGTCACTTAACCATTCGAAGCCTCTATTTCCTTGTCTCTGAAATCAGGATAATATACCTGCCTTGTTGGGTTGTAGTGAGGAGTCAAGGAGATGGTTCAGGCAAAACACTTCACACACAGCCTGACACATGGCTCAGGAATAAAGCAATCAAGGATTTTTTTTCTTCCTGTAAAGCATATGAAACGTTTGTCAGGTTCTTCACTCATTGTAAATTAGGCAACGAGGAAAGGATAATAGAGCATTGGTATGAGAGGAGAAAGAAGGAAAACAGGTGCCCGAAATGGAACAACCCCGGTGAGAAAGAGAACTGAATTATAGTCATGTGTCACTTAATGATAGAGATACACTCTGAGAAATGCTTCTTTATTCAATTTCATCATTGTATAAGCATCACAGAGTGCACTTACACAAACCTAGGTGGTACAGCCTACTACAACCTAGGCTATATGGTATAGCCTATTGCACTTAGACTACAAACCTGTATACTATGGTACTGTAATGAATACTGTAGGCAGGTGTAATACAATGGTAAATATTTGTGTGTTTAAAAACGTCTAAACATACAAAAGCTACAGTAAAAATAAAGTAGAAAAAAATTGTAAAAAGGTACACCTGTTTAGGGCACTTACCGTGAATGGAGCTTGCAGAACTGGAAGTTGCTCTGGGGTGAGTCAGTGAGTGAGTGGTGAGTGAATGTGAAGGCCTAGGACATTACTGTACACTACTGCAGACTTTATAAACATTGTACACTGACGCTATGCTCAATTTATTTAAAAAGTTTTCTTTCTTCAACAATAAATTAACCTCAGCCTACTGTAACATTTTTACTTTATAAACTTTTAAGTTTTAGAAATGTTTTGACTCTTGTAATAACACATAGCTGTGGTGGGTGCCTATAGGCCTTGCTACTCTGGATGCTAAGAAAGGAGGACCCATTGAGCTTAGGAGTTTGAGACCAACCTGGGCAACATAGTGAGACCCCCATCTCGAGAAACAACAACAACAAACTTGGAAACACACTGTACAGCAGTGCAAAATTATTTTCTTCTTGTATGTTCTTATTCTATAGGCTTTTTTCTTTTCTTTTCTTTTCTTTTTTTTTTTTTTGAGACAGAGCCTTGCTCTGTCACCCAGGCTGGAGTGCAGTGGCGTGATCTCAGTTCACTGCAACCTCCGCCTCCTGGGTTCAAGCAATTCTCGTGCCTCAGCCTCCCTAGTAGCTGGGATAGGCAAGTGCCACCATGCCTGGCTAATGTTTATATTTTCAGTAGAGATGGGGTTTCACTGTGTTGGCCAGGCTGGTCTTTGAACTCCTGACCTCAGGTGATCCACCCACCTTGGCCTCCCAATGTGCTGGGATTACAGGCATGAGCTACCACTCCTGGCCTTAAATTTTCTTATTTAAAATTTTTTTAAATTAAAAATTAAGACACAAGGACAGATTAGCCTAGGCTTACAAAGTCAGGATCATCCATATCACTGTCTTCCACCTCCATGTCTTGTCCCACTGGAAGGTCTTCAGGGGCAATAACACACGTACGTGAAGCTGTCATCTCCTAGGATAGCAATGCATTCTTCTGAAATACCTCCTGAAGGAACTGCCTGTACTGTTTTAAAGTTGATTTTTAAAATAAGTAGTAAGAGTACACTCGAAGAATAAAAGTTTAGCATGGTAGCTACATAAACCAGCAACATAGTTGTTTATTATCATTATCAAATATTATATACTGTACATAATTGTACTGCTATACTTTTATAGGACTGGCAGCACAGTAGGTTTGTTTACAGCAACAGCATCTTAAACACATGAATAATATGTTGTGTGACAACTTTCCAATGGCTACATCACTTAGGCAACAGGAATTTTTCAGTTCTATTAGAATTTATGAGAGTATCATCATATATGTTGTCCGTTGTTGACCAAATTGTTGAAACACAGAACAAGACTGTAGCTCTAAATGAAAAGAGTTAACAATGTGTACTATAAGAAAATAATTTGATTCTAATATTCTAGTCATATTTTTTTCTGTTTTGCCTAAAGCTTTCAATCTCATGCTTGGCCTCATCTCATACATTTCATCCTGTCCCTCCTCTTCCTTGTAAAAATGTCTATGGAGTTTCTCCTATCTCCTCCTTTCTCATTCTTGCTGTCTCTCCACATTCATTTTCTTGTACTTATATTTACTTTTAAGTTCAGGGGTACATGTGCAGTCTTGTTATGTAGGTAAACTCGTGTCACAGGGGTTTGTTTACAGACTTTTTAGTCACCCAGGTATTAAGCCTAGTGCCCATTAGTTATTTTTCCTGCTCCTCTCCCTCCTCCTACCCCTCACCCTCTGGTAGGCCCCAATGTCTGTCGTTACCCTCCATGTATCCATGTGTTTTCATCATTTAACTCCCAATTATAAGGGAGAACATGCAGTATTTGGTTTGCTGTTCTTGCATTAATTTGCTAAGGATAATGGCCTCCAACTCCATTCATGTTCCTGCAAAGGACATGATCTCATTCTTTTTTATAGTTGCATAGTCTTCAACGGTGTACATGTATCATGTTTTCTTTATCCAGCCTGCCATTGCTGGGGATTTGGTTGATTCCATATCTTTGCTATTGTGAATAGTGCTGCAACGAACATACATATGCATGTGTCTTTATGATAGTATGATTTCTATTCCTTTGGGTATATACCTAGTAATGGGGTTGCTGACTCAAATCCCACACCTATTTTCTTGCTTTTCATCCTTTCTAGTACCTCCACTATGATTTATTTATCTTTTGCTGCTCTTTAAAAGCATTGATCTCTCTATTTCTTTGTCCCTGGAAGGGACTTATTTTGTCCCTTCCAGGTCACAAGAAAGCTGTTTTTCTTCTTTTTCCAATAAGTAAACCTCTTTTTCCTGCCCAATTAACAAAATCCTTTGTAATCTCTTTTTTCATATCTGTTATTATCTGCCTACCAATAGTTTATTATTTCTTGTCTAGTTTGTATTATTCGTGCTAGTTGGAAATGCTGATCAATGGCCAGTCACCTGCACACGTGCTAAATACAAGTATTTGCTTACAGGTCTTTAGAGTTTCTGTATTTCAAAACTTTCATTAGAGAACAGTGCTGTGTGAACAATGGATATGTCCAATATCACTTATGAGAGATAAATAACAAGCACAATGTATTGTCTAAAATGATACTTAAAGTAGCTCTTCTTCAATCAAAGAAATTTTAGAATGTAAAAGTGTTAAACATTTTCCAGGACTATTTAAGAACAACTGCTTAAATTATTCAATCACCAAAAATGATTTCTCTTGTCTTCGCTTAGCAAATTAAAGACGAACGTGGGTTTGGGCCTTAGATTGCCCACTGACTGTTTATACTATTGAAACGAGCCAGCACATTGCCACCCCAGATTTTAACTTAAGTAAGAGTGCAAATGTGCATAAACGTATGATTTAATTAAAAGCAATTTTCCAAGGCCCTTGGGTGGCCTAGATTCCTCTGTGGAATGGCAATAGGGGTAGACAGGATCTATTTCTACTGCATGGGCTTCTCTTTTTCATTCACTCGAAGCAGAGGGGTGGATTTGTTACAATAAGATAAAGAAAAAATAATTAACTTACGTTTGGACGTTTTGTGACTCTGATAAAGTTTATTCTGAAACACCAGACTCAAATCACTCTTGGGGCAACAGTAAGATTTTCCCCCGCAGTCGTAATGCATCAAAACTTGCCCATTATATGGCATGTGCTTTTGGGAGTACCTACCCCTCATCTCTAAAATGGAAGAAATTTGGTAATAATTGTGTTTGGGGGAAAAAAAAGGAGAAATTTGTTAGTAGTCAATAAATTTGGATTCTAAACCTAATGCCTTCTCTACCCCTGCTAATGTCTCTGGGCATGTCTCTTAGATATTTTTATTTCACTGTTTCCATCTATGAAGTAAGCTTGTCCTGGGTAACAGGCTAGTGGGGAAAGCCGGAGAGTGGCCTGACCATATCAACATGAGGGGCTTCCATGAACAGCTCATTTAGTGACATGAAATGTTACTGATGGTAATAACAAGATTGATGTGGTCATGGTGGTGATCTAGTCAAATCTTTACCTAATGCTGAAAGCAACAACTGCATAGACTGTGGCGCCAAACTACTTGCCTTGGCACTGATTTGCTGTGTGACCTTGGGCAAGTTAGTTAACCTCTCTGTGCTTCAGTTTCCTAATCTCTAAAATAGGACTAAAAGACCTACCACACAAGATGATTGTGAGAACTTTATTTGTCCACATGGATAAAGCTCTTAGAACACTAACTGACGTAATAAATGCAATCTATAACTATTGGCTATTATTTTGAGGGTGCTCAGGCAGCCAAGATGGAAGGATACTATTACTTACCGGAAGGGTCCCTTAGCCTGAGACTCTTCTGCATTCTTTCCATCCAACCCAGGTCTAGGAAGCCCCAGAGATAGTTTAGGGTCATAGGGTTTCCCTGGTGAGCAGGGCTATCCTGAACCAGACACTTCTAAACTTTCCCTATAACAGACCTACATCTGAAGGGAGAATGAAAGTCTGCATCCCTGGACTTGGCCCATGGAGTCTTGGAGTTACAGGAGCCAAATAAGCAGGGTTGCCTCATCTCCCCAAAGTGTATGGGACCCCAGTGCCCAGGACTGCCAGTAAACCAGGGCAATGGGTCATTCTGGATCCTGTCGGTGTACTTGAGTGTCTCTCTCCTTCATCTCTTTACAATATCTCTTTAAAAGGAAGATAACAAAGGAAAGAGAGGTCCTTAGATTTTTGCATTTTCTTTTAGTGACATGCATGCTTTAGCTTAAATTTAAACATTGGCATCCAACATCAGCAAGCAGCCAATGCATCAATTCTCTCCATAGATGAGACATCAGTTATTAAAGTGGGCTCCAGAACACACTATTTACTCCTCATTTATAATACCTCATTTTCTTCCTGAGTGATTGATAAATTCTGTCTACACACCACTGGGAAAGGACGTGAGGAGGGAATCTTTCTGGATTCCAGATTTCCCTGACCCATTATCTCTTAATTATATCTCACTTTAGCTGATCATTTTAATAAGCTTTATTACAAAATGCCTTGATAAGCAGGTTTAAGAATTGTGTATGCTTCTCAAACCCAAAGGTAGCAAGAAAACCATCTGGCCCTTCTGGCCCTTCTGTACTTCAAAACGAAGTCTCCTCTCTTGGGCTCTAGGGGAAGCATCTAAATAAATAGTATCTGCCTCTGCCTTGCTCTGGGACCACCCTCAGGTGCTCCTAAAAATGATCTCCAAACTGGTCTCTTCACTCCAACTTCTCTAACACTGTGCAGCCAAAATGACGCATCTTCCCTACTTAGCACTTTCCTCAGGCCAACTCACTGCTCAGAAATCTCCAGTGGCCTCTTGTGTCCATCCACCTCACGTGTGAACCTCTCTCTGGCTTTTCCTTGTAGTCCTTGTAGGCAAGCGATTCTCATCCTGGGTTCACCTCACTGTGCTCCTCGACATCTTATTTTCCAGTCCTCAGTTCCTATTCTCTACGTAAGGACCACCTGACCTTCTGCAGTGCTTATTCCCACGTCTCTGCCTTCATTTCTGTTGCTCCCTTAGTGTGGAGTGACTTTCTTATGCTTAAGAGAAGCCTGCTCATTTTCTGAGGCCCAGATCAATTCCACTTTCTCCAGGAATTCTTCTCTGACTCCTCCAACAAACCCAGATTCTCCTAGCCTTCAGGAGATCCCATTATCTACATTACGTGGTACTTAGATATATGTTGTCCTCGGTACCAGTCAAGATCTGGCAGAACAAACAGGACACAATCAGAATTTAATTTAAAGACCGAGTACTAAAGTATGGATAGGGTGAAGGGAAATTGACAAGAGAAATGAAGTGCCCTGGAGCTAGCAGCAGCAGGAAATCCTTACTACCTCTAGGCTTGAAGGGGCAATGGACTGGATGGTTTTCAAAAGGCCAAGGGAATGGCTACAGCTGGAGGAGAGGGCCTCCTGATAGGAACTCAGGTTTTTGTCAAGGGGCATAGCCAATCTTTGGCAAACCATCAAGGAGGGAACCAGGGAGATAAATAGCCTGTCCTCACTGGCTTCTGTCTCCCACCAGTCAAATCCTACTGGAAGTCAGTGGGCAAGGGAGCTCAGTGACACTGTTTAAAAAGCCTCCTGTGGCACAGAGCAGGGTGGAAAAGAGTAGAGAGTGAATCCGATGAGCAAAAGGAAAATATGCAGTACATGCTATTTACTGCGCTGTTGAAATGTTTCCTGAGGTATGGCTTTCCTCCTGAGCTAGACTGAAAGCTCCTTGAGAATACAGACCATGGCCTGCATTTGGTTTTTATCTTCCACTGTGCTTAGTTCAATGTGACTTCAAAAGGGTGTAAAAATACATAGACATCGAAGATCTTTTTTAAGAGTCAGTTGTAATCTCTCACCTTGGGTTTGCTATCTCTCTCTCTCTCTCTCTCTTTTTTTTGAGACAGTCTCGCTCTTGTCACCCAGGCTGGAGTGCAATGGCGTGATCTTGGCTCACTGCAACTTCCGCCTCCTGGGTTCAAGCGATTCTCCGCCTCAGCCTCCTGAGTAGCTGGGATTACAGGCACCCGCCATCACGCCCAGCTAATTTTTGCATTTTTAGTAGAGATGGGATTTCACCATGTTGACCAGGCAGGTCTTGAACTCCTAACCTCAGGTGATCTGCTTGCCTCAGCCTCCCAAAGTGCTGGGATTACAGGCATGTGGGTTTGCTATCTCTCTTTCTTTCTGCTTTTTTTTTTTTTTTTTTTTTTTTTTTTTTTTGAGACAGTATCTCGCTCTGTCTCCCAGGCTGGAGTTCAATGGAACAATAATGGTTCACTGCTGCCTTGAACCCCGGGGCTCAAGTGATCCTTCTACCTCAGCCTTCCAAGTAGCTAGGACTACAGGCACATGTCACCACACTTGCCTAATTTTTGTTTGTTGTTTGTTTTGTAGAGATAGAGTCTCCCTATGTTTTCCAGGCTGATCTTGAACTCCTGGGCTCAAGCGATTCTCCCGCCCCAGCCTCCCAAAGTGCTGGGATTACAGGTGGAAGACACCTGTCTCTTCAAATATTTAAACCTCAATTTCCCAAATCACTCAAAATAAAATCCAAATTTGTTCATGTGACCTGGTACCTGGCTATGTCTCTGGCCTCATCTCTATGACTTTCCCTCTTGCTGACTTCACTGCTCCAACCACTTGCCCTCTTTGCCATGCCCCAAACATGTGACCACCTCAGGGCCTTTGCATCTGCTGGTTCTTTGCATCTCCTGGGCCCTCTGCCCAGAAATTCCCATAAGCTTCTCATTTCTTTCAAATTTGCTGAGATGTCACCTCGTCAGAAAGGTCTTCACAGTAAATAAGTCTAAGTAAAATAGTGCTCTCTCCGGCATCTCTCTATCTTCCTACATCCGTTCATCTTCACCTAGTACTTATCCCCACCTGATGTGTGATATGGTCACTGTTTGTTCATTGTTATTCTCCTTGCGCTAGAATAGAAGATCCTCGGAGCAAGGACTTGATCAGCTTTGTTCTAAATACCTAGATTAGTGCCTGACACGTAACATAATAGGAGCTTGATAATCAATACATATAGAACGAATGCATTAAGCCATCAGTCAAGTTGGGTCCATTTTCACTGTGTATGAGCAGAGTTAACAGTTTGAATGTTGTAGGTGATTGCTCTTAGCACATCCTTAGCTAAAATAAGTTCAGTTCCGTTCAGTAAGGTTTTATTGAACCTGTGCTAAGGCAGATCAGGAGCAGTGTCCAGTGTGGCTCTCACAGTGCTCATGGCACATAATTCTCCTCTCACTCACCACTCCTTAGCTAGGGGATGGCATCACTTTTGGTTAGAGTGGCACCAAAGACCCCATGACCTGGAACACCACAGAACTTTTTCCTTTTAATCTTCTCTGGTTTGCGAAACTGTACCATGGCTTCTCTCATAACAGATTTCCTAGTAGAGAAATTTTTAGTTTCTGTTACCCCTTTTACATGTTCATTCCTCACGAGGTGCAAGGTCCAGCATGATCCCCAGGATGCAGGAATCAGCCTGTTCTTTGCTGGTTGCTCCGCGTGCAGCCCCATAGGCTTATCTCCTGGAGGCTGACTCCCCTGGCACCTACTTTATAAGCTGTGTCAACTGCGCAGCCACTTGCCTGAGAAGACTGGTCTGGAAGCCAGCTGCTGGAATCCTACCTAGTCATGGCACTCCTGTCCCCTTGAAGCTCCTGGATACACTGGACACCAGTCCTCTGGCATTTGTCCTGATGGATCAAAGGAGGAGCTTGAGCAGAGGTCTACTTAGCTTTGTCTATGAGCTTTTTATTAAGGCACTCCAATCTTCAGGATATAGCTTTCTCTTTTCCCTGCTTACTGGTTTTAAACATCAACTCTGTCCTTAGGATGCAGAAAAATCAGATGTATTGTTCCCAAGAAATTGCTGAATTAACTCTGCAGCCTTTCCAAATACCTAGATTGCCTTAGGAAGCAAATGTGCCCCCCAACCTAGAATGGAGGAAACTGGCCCTGCAAGTGCCCTAACATATAACCAACCTGCCCAGACACTTCATATCACCAACTTTCCAGTGCTACAGAAATCTCTTCTTGATTTCCACACCAGCAGTGGCCACAGACTCACCCTCCAGAGGCAAACGCAGATACCTTGTGGCCATATGATTATGACAGCCATGCCTCCTACTTCTGAAAAGTTTACATTTGTAGACTTTAGGCCATAAAGTCTTCATGTTCTTTTCTACGTAGTTCTGGACCTTGGTGATGGGAGACATAGAAGGTACCACCAGTTAGTGGTGTTCTCTTTTTTGTTTGTTTTTTTTTCAGATGGACTCTTGCTCTGTCAACCAGGCTGGAGTGCAGTGGCACAATCTCGGCTCACTGCAGCCTCCGCCTCCTGGGTCCAAGCAATACTCCTGCCTCAGCCTCCCAGTAGCAGGGATTACAGGTGTCTGCCACCACGTCTGGCTAATTTTTTTGAATTTTTAGTAGCAACGGGGTTTCACTATGTTGGCCAGGCTGGTCTTGAACTCCTGACCTCAAGTGATCCACCCGCCTTGGCCTTCCAAAGTGCTGAGATTACAAGCATGAGCCACTGCACCTGGCCTGGTGTTCTCTTAAAGGGTGTTAGATCCACCTTCACCAAAATGAATCAGTTCCTTAATAATTTATCTAGCTGTTCCAAAAGCCCCTGCACCTTGTTTTCACATATCCATAGCAGATAAAGTTTAGAATATTTCTTTATTTTTATTTTTTTTGTGGAGACAGGGTCTTGCTATGTTGTCCAGGCCGGTCTCAAGCTCCTGGTCCTCCCTCCTCAGCCTCTCAAAGCACTGGGATTATAGGTGTGAGCCAGCATGCCTGGCCAAGTTTAGGATAATTCTTAACCTGACTCCATCTATCCATAAACCCAACCCTAGGAGGATAGCAGTACCATCCCTCTGCCTGGCACCCCAAGCTTCCTCTATGCTGATTTGCTTACCCTTCCCCCAGGACACATCATGCTTTCTTACACCTTGATGCCTCTGAACACCGTATTTCTTCCGCCTGGAATGTCCTAACCTGTCTTTTCTGACTTGCAAATTCCCACGTGTCTTTAAAACCTCCACTGAAGCACAGCCCCTGCCAGACACCACTTAAGTAGAGCTCATCCCTCCCTCCTGTGTGCTACCTCTGTGCCTCCTATATGCCTTCTTTACCACTCTTTTCACTTCATTAAATGTCTGGTCTCCCGTACTGGACTGTGAACTTCCGAGTAGCAATGATCAGGGATTACTGAACTGTGTAGCCCTATGTCTTAGTTTGTTAGGGCTACTACACGAAAATACTATAACCCAGTAACTACAACGAACAGAAATTTATTTTTCACAGTTCTGGAGGCTGGAAAGTTCAAGAGCATGGTGCTGGCAGATTTAGTGTCTGGTGAGGACCTGTTTCCTGGTTCATAAATGGTGCCTGCTTTCTGTGTCCTCGCATGGTAGAAAAGGCTACTAACTCTCCGCAGTCACTTTTATAACGGCACCAATCCCAATCATGAGGGCAGAGCCCTCATGATCTAACCACCTCCTAATACCATCACATTGTGGGTTAGGATTTCAAAGTATAAATTTGGGGCATACGCAAACATTCAGACCATAACATTCCACCAACAGTGCCAAAAATATGTCAAGTTCTTATTGCTTATTGCTTAATTGAATAAAACAATTAGTTCCCGGCCAGGTGTGGTGGCTCATGCCTGTAAACCTAGCACTTTGGAAGGCCGAGGCAGGCGGATCACTTGAGGTCAGGAGTTCGAGACCAGCCTGGCCAACATGGTGAAACCCCGTCTCTACAAAAAATACAAAAATTAGCTGGGCACGGTGGTGGATGCCTGTAGTCCTAGCTACTCGGGAGGCTAAGGCAGGAGAACCACCTGAACTGTGAGTCAGAGATTGCAGTGAGCCGAGACTGCGCCACTGCACTACAGCTTGGGCGACACAGTGAAACTCTGTCTCAAAAAAACAAAAACAAAACAAAAAAAGAATGAGTTCCTAATAGATTGCCAGACTGAAGCGTAGTCTACTGCATTTGATGATTCATCATGTCTCCTAGGCCTAGCACATACTAAATTCTTTGTAAATGTTTCTGGGATAAGGGGATTAAATGAGTAAATGTGTTTTGAAACCAGCAATGTTTACGTTCATTTCCAATTTTCCTTGTGATCAGTACTTTGCCCACTGAAAAATCAACTTTCTTCCTCAAGGCTGTATTCTGAGTTCTCCTGTTTATTTCTCTCTACTCCTGCTAGATCCTGCCTACCTCCTTGTTATCTGAATCTGGATTTTATATACATGTGGAACAGATAAGAGTTTTTGCAATGAGTAAAAACCAAAGAGCAGTCTCTTGCTAATTGAATGAAGCTTTTAAGGAGGTTCCTATTTAAAATGAAATCCGCTCTGGTGGAGTTATGAAGATTAACCATGGTAATATTTGTGAAAGTGTTTTATAAAGAGATAAAAATATGTGTAATTATATGAGATAACTGATAATGATGCATTATAATAATAAAATTTGAGGGAAACAACTCCCCAGATTTACCCACTTTACTCTCCCCAAAGCCCCAGGAGTGTGTTTGTACAACTTTTCCATTTAACATTCACTCAGGGAGATGTCCATATTTAATAGAATAAGGAAAATCTAAGCAATGGTTAATAGTCATTTAGAGGTCAGTAAAATTTAATATAATTTTCAAACATGTACCATTTATAACCAAAATAGCCATGGGGTAGGTTAACTGCAGTATTTCCTTATGTTAAGCCACAAAAAAATATATAAAATTGAAATTATATTTGTCATGATATAAAATAACAAACTACAAAAAGTTCCCTAATGTCTTTTATTTTCCTAAAGTTAATGATTGTGTTCCTTTGTCAAAAAAAAAAAAAAAAAAAAAAAAAGGAATCAGCACTCCTTTTCCTCATGTTAAATGAGTAAATTAATATTACTAATTTGGAAATTGTAAACTATGGCTTCCAGTAACTAGCATTTATTTTATTCATGAGAAAACAGTGGCATATTTAGCTTCTACTGAAGTATTGTACGAATAACTTAAGCAAAAAGGGCTGTCGGATTATATTAAAATTGATATTTTTGCTTCTTTTTTTTATTTGAACATCAGTTGTATACTCATTTTAAAAAGGAAAATGGTATAAAATAAGTGTTTTGAAAGGAGAAGAAAAGAGGTGTGAGCTTTCTTGAAAGTGTAAGGAAAGTAGTGTGATGGAAATCAGTGAAATCAGACTGGGAGTCAGAAAACCGGTTCTAGTGTCATCTCTGCTACTGAGTAGCCCTTGCCTTTTAGTCGATTCTAAACATTAAATATGCTTCCGCATGTAGATTTAAATGTGATAGTCGCTAGTGACAAGCATAGGGGGATATTTCTTGCTAGGGTCAGTTCAGGTCATGATTCATCTAAAGGCATATCATTGGATTATTTTACTGTGGTCTACTTTATTAGGAGAAGGCCCCAAAGGGTTTTGTTTTGTTTTTTTGGAGGGACGTGATACTAGGCAAAATTCTTTTTGTCACAGTTTCCCTCTCCCAGTGTCCCTAACTTGGAGGCCTCTCTAGGAGTCCCAGAGACTCTGAGAGGTCACACTGTACCTTGAAACACAGTTTTTGGCGTTTGTATAAAGCTGCGGGTGCGCTCTGTGGGAGGTTGCTATGACAATTTGCAAACAGTAGAGGCGATGAAACTCCGCAGGAGGTGACTCCCTTCCGACTGGAGTCTGCACTAGTTCGGGCCTGCACAGTAGGTCCAGCCAGGGGCCAGAGATAATCGGGCGGGGCAGAGCGTAATGGACCCCTGACCCCAAGAGAACTTCAGAAACTAGGCACCTCTCGAGAAGGAAGTGCATGGCATAACTCTGCCCCGTCATCCGGAATTTGTCGGGCTTTTCCACCCCACCTGCTCTCACGGCTGAAGTGGCAACACCTGTGACCTTTGGACAGAGGCGCACCGTGTGCCACGCACGACGAGGCGTGGGTGTGAGACGGGAAAGCAAAAATTTTTTTTTTTGGTCTTCAAGGAAAAGAGAGGTTGTAGATGGCGAATAAAAAAGGCAGGGAAATTCTCTAAGTTTCTTGTAAAGGAAGGGGTTTATAAGAGATGCGTCGGGTTGGGGTGAGAGGAATTCGAGGTGTCGCTCCCTCACCGCAGAGCTCAAAGGAAGGTGTGTCTCTCCCAGTGGCCGCGCCAGGAAAAGGCTCGGAGTTGTAAGGAAATAGGAGGTGTCTCTGATGTTTATTTTTGCCTAGCAACCCACAGCCAACTGCTTCCCCAGCTGCCGTCCACACGCGCCTCTCTGCCTCCCCTTGTCCTAGCGACTGGCGAACGGTCACTTGGTGTCAGTAAACCGGGGAGGGTGTGTGTAGTGGAGGTGGGAGGGCAGCCCCCTCTCTCGCCCCTGCTCAGGGTCAACGAGCTCAGCGGCGGCCCCTCCCAGGACTTGACTCTCCGAGGTGACCCTCGCACAACTAAGTTATCTACATGAGGAATTGGGGAGAGGGGAGTGGCTAAGTCGCCGCGACTGAGAATGGGGGACCGGGGACGCAGTACTGTCTGTGAGCAGCCATTCAGTTCGAAGAGCTGAAAATGCATTTATGTTTAGGGGTGGGCATGGCAGGGGAGGGGTCTCTGCGACGCTTTCGGCCGGAGGGCAGCAGCGGTAGGTTGAGCTGTTAGGGCAGCGGAGGGGCTCCGAGGGGGCCGGAGAGGCCGGGGAGGGGAAAAGGTCGCCGGAGTGGAGCCGAGGGGAGCAGTGCAGATGGCCGGAGGGGGCGGAGGAGGGCGAGCGGAGCCCGCCGAATTTTCCGGGGAACGGAGGGGCGGCTGCGCGCGACCCGGGGAGAGGAGAGAGGCCAGGCGGGAGGCTGGGTGGGGGCCAGGGCCGGGGGAGCCGGGGGCGGGGCCTGCGGCGGCGGCGGAGGGCGGTGGAGGGCGGCGGGGGCGGGGCCGCGCGCCGGTGCCTGTGTGTGAGTGCGCGGGGCCGCGCGCGCGCGGGCCCGGGAGAGCCTCCCGAGCTAGGCGGTTCTCGGTCCTCGCGGCGCTTCTAGCTCCCCGCGCCCCTATGTGAGGGAGACGGGGAGGCCCGCGGCGCGCAGGGGAGGGCGAGGCATGTGCACGGGCCGGAGGGTGCTGCAGCCGCCCGAGGAAGAGGAGGACGGCGGCGAGGAGGAGAGCGGGGGGCTCGCGGCGGCGGGCCCGGGCCGAGGGGATGCAGTGGACTGTGTGTGTCTGGCTGTAGCAGACGCGAGGCGGCGACGAGGCGCCGGGGACCCGCGCAAGGGGCGGCCGGGAGGCGGCGGCGGCGGCGGCGGCGGCGGCCGCCAGAAGTAGCAGCAGGACCGGCGGCGGCGACGGCAGCCCTGAAATGCATTTTCCTCTCCAGCGGCCATGTTAACCAGGAAACCTTCGGCCGCCGCTCCCGCCGCCTTCCCGACCGGTAAGGAGGCCGTGCCCCCGCGCCGCCCCCCCCTCCCCGGAACCCCGCCGACCCAGGGCAGCCCCCGTGGCGCGGGCGGCCGCTGCCTGTGGGACCTCGAACAAAGTCGGCGGCGCGGCGCGGGGGAGTCCCCGGGCGGACGGCGCGCTCCGGGCTCCGCGCAGGGTTGCGCGCGGCGCCGAAGGCCCCTCCGAGGGGAGTCCTCCGCCCGAAGAGGCTTCTGCCTGCCAGGGGCCCGGGCGGGGACCGTCCAGGCCTGCCGCCCCGCCCTTCTCTGCCCGGGGCTTGGCGTGGCCGTGGCGCCCTGCTCAGCTGTCCAAACCCACCTCCCGGCCGCTGGCAGTCTGCAATGTGGGCCGCCAAGCCCCGGCGTGGTCCGGCTTCCCCGCCGGGTCGCGAACTCGCGCGCCAGGGCCCGACTTAACTTTGCAGCTGCCTGCGCCCCGCCCGTGGGTGTGCGCTGGGGAGCCGTGACCCGAACGCCCGTTTGTACTGCCCCGGTCTCTTCCTGTCTTTCCCTGGGAGAGGGGTGTCGCTGCCCAGTGGGGTGGGGGGTAGTCTGGGTGACTTTCTCCCCCCTGACCCTCTTTTGTCTCCTCCCGCACGTGGCTTCCAGGCAGAGGTGGGGACAGCGCCGTTCGCCAGCTTCAGGCTTCCCCGGGGCTCGGTGCGGGGGCCACCCGGAGCGGAGTGGGGACCGGCCCGCCCTCCCCCATCGCCCTGCCGCCTCTCCGGGCCAGCAACGCTGCCGCCGCAGCCCACACGGTGAGACCCAGCCCGCGGGCGGCCCGGGCGGTGGGGGCGGGAGGGGCCCCAGGCAGAAGCACCTGGACTTGGAGGGTTCTGACGCCGGGAGAAGAGGGGTCGAGATATAAGAAGCCCCACGCCCCGGGCCCGTGGCCTCTCCTCGACGCCGCCCTCGTTAACTTGGGCGAGCCCAAAGCTGCAGCCACAAAGGAAGATTCGTGGCGTGGGCCCCTTACTTCCCCTCCGGAGCCCGCCCAGCCATGAGCTCCTCTTCCTAGGAACTTCCTCCTTGCTGCTTCCCTTCTTTCCTCATTTTTCGTCCTTGCATCCCAGAGCTCCCTTTCCCTGACCCGGTAAACATCTCTGTCCTTCCCCCACCTCCCCGTGGGTAGTGGGTATTTATAGAAACAGATATGTGTTAGGGGACAGCCAGACCGGCCTGCCTGGAAAATCGATCCCCCAAAGAGCCTCCCAGGCCTGGCTCCAGCCAGCAGGGAGCATCGCCAATTGTCCCCCGCGTGTGTAAGCATGTTTTATGAGTGCTACAGGTTTGAGCACAGCAGAAATTGTAATTAACATTAACAAAAATAAGAGCCGCCGCAGCAGTCAAAACAAGCCACCCCTGTAGGATTCTGCAGTTGGACGTTATTCAAAAGGAAAGGGCAAGCGTTGCTTTGGAGGTGGGAAGGAAAAAGCACCTAACAGGTGCTGTGGTCTCTCAGGGCCCAGAGGGAGGGGAGAGGCCAGCGTGGTACTGGTTGCTGGTGGCTGTGGAGACTGGCAAGCTGGATTCGACTTCAGCATGTACCTTTTCTCAGCTCCCAGGGATCACCCTTCGATGGTGATGGCCAGCCTGGAGGAGATCTGCACTTGGAGGAGGTGATGGTTTGGAGGTCTTTTTTTCCCGATTGGATTTTCCACAGGAACAGCCTAAGATGGTTCTGTGTGAGGGATGCTTGCCAGGAATTGGTTTTATTTGCCAAGCGAAAGTTGAGTTCTTGAAAAAAAGGCCATCCCCCGGCCTACAGGGGAGTAGCTCTGGGGACATATGGGGAAACTTGTTTGTCAGAGAACTGTGAGGGGATGTCTAGACCGTAGTTGCACCTGTTAGACCTGGAGAGACGTGTGCAAGTTTCGTAGGAAAATGTTTTGTTGCTGTTACACTCTTCCCCCTCCCTCTGTCTGTCTCTCTGTCCTGACACATCTGGTCCCAGGGGCTGGGAATTCATTGCATAGAAGTTAACTCATCTGTGTTGGACTGTGGATGGTAGTAGGACGGATGATTCTGTATATTACTGTTCAGTGTTCTTGTTGCAGTGAAAATTTAGGTAACGAACTGCCATTGATTTTAGGGGTTTAGATTTTTTGTTTGGGATCATCTGACAATTTGGAAAATGTAATATCCAGTTTTTTTTTTTCTATGTGTTGATGTAATCACATGACATGGTGTGACCTGGAAAAAGAGCTATTTGGTTTGCATGTGGATTCCAATTTTGTAAGGATGGGCTTTGCTTGATCAAAGCCTCTTTGCCATTGAAATACATGTAATGAAAGTAGATAAAACGACAAGTCTCCACTGGAGGGAGAGCCTGTGGTGCACCAGAAAAGGAAGGATGTGAATGTGCTTCTCAGTACTCCTCATAATGGAGGCCTGTATTTTGCTGTGGCGTGTGCCAGATTTACTTGTTTTTAACGTGTCTGTAAACTTCGCTATGCTGTTAATTATTAGATGCTTGACTTTGAAGGTGTGAATTTGGGTTTCGATGGTGGTTTAGTTTTGATTTTATTTCTATAACATCGCAGATTTCATAGTACAGGAAAGGTTAAAAGGACCACAGAGTTTATCTGTTTCTAGTCTTTCAATTTATAGATGAGGAAACAGACTCAGACAAGGTAACTGGTTTCATCAGGATTCCCCAGCCAGTTCATATCAAGGCCGGAGTGAAAGCCTACACCCTCCTGCATCTAGTTTTAATATGCTGATGGAGACTGCTAATTCTAGGAAATTGTACTAGCCTCATTATAAATGCAAGAACCTTTGTAGATCCATATTCTCATATGTCTGTCGGATTTTTATAAATTTTTAGTTATTATTTCCAGAGTAATTACACCTAGGAAGAACTTCTAGAATGAATGCGGGGTGGGGAGGGCATTAAGGAGATAAAAATGATATTGTCATAGGAGCTTGCCCACATTTTCTCTTACAGGTGATACACTAGGCAGGTCAAATATATGATTATAAAGATTATAAGCTTTGGAATTTATCTAGTCCGTTGCCCTCTTGTTTTATATCTCCATGCATAAGTTGTTTCACACTTTAGTAATTTATTTCTGTTTGTGTGAGAGATAGAAGTGTGCCTGTTACTTCCTATTATTTTTCTATTAATGTTAATTGGCAGTTATTAATAGAAGTATTTTAAATTCAAAAATATTAAAATATGTGTAACTTTTATAACTGTTTTACTACGTAAAACACTCTCCAGTTAATCAGTTTTACAAAATAATTCGAATTAAAATACACATTTAAAAAATGGCAGTATTTTGAAGAAAAAGTAGACACTTTACTTAGGGCCACACAGACTGTCAGAATGTTTGAGGAGGAGCTGAAATTCCAGTCTTTTTGGACTCAGTTCTATTACCATAATACTATACAGCATTTCTAAGATGACTTCAGAAAAGTTTTTAAACACCCAAAACTATTATCACAGTGAAATATCTGCTCTTTGCCATTTTCTTATTGGAAGAAATGAAAACTATGAAACTGGTTAGACTGTTGTTTTCATATAATATTTAATACCAAAGTACTTCATGATCAAAGAAGCCTTTGCAGGTCTCTCGATTTGAACCCGTAAACTGTAGCTGTTTTAACAATTGCATTCATTATGTTTTTTTTGTTTTTTTGTTTTGCTTTGTTTTGTTTTTTTTTTTTGAGACGGAGTCTCACTCTATTGCCCAGGCTGGAGTGCAGTGGCTCCCTCTCGGCTCCCTGCAACCTCCGCCTCCAGGGTTCCAGCGATTCTCTTGCCTTAGCCACCCAAGTAGCTGGGATTACAGGCGCCCGCCACCATGCCTGGCTAATTTTTGTGTTTTTAATAGAGATGAGGTTTCACGATGTTGGCCAGGTTGGTTATGAACTCCTGACCTCAAATGATCCACCCGCCTCAGTCTCCCAAAGTGCTGGGATACGGGTGTGAGCCACTGCACCCGGCCTCAGTAGGTATTTTTAAATATGACACACACTGTGCTATACATTGACATATCGGAATAAGCCATGATCTCAGACTTCAAGAGGCTGAGCTGGAGAGAGAGGTTTTTAATATCCTTAAGTTTATGATGTAGTCTTGACATGTATTCTGGAAATGTTCTGGCGTTTGTAGTCCCTCAGCACCCCAGCCCCGCTCTCTGCCCCACTTTTTATAAGTCAGTTAATTGTTCTTTCGAGCTTGATTGTGATTTTAGAGTCCTGCAATATTTGAGATTCAAAGTCTTCTTTTGCTAGAGCTTCTAAAATGAGTCTCTAACATCTGGAAAGCTTTTAAGATTGCATGTGTTGCTTTTAGGTGTTTGGTTGATGTGTTTGCTACAAGTGTTTATACATGGTTTGATTGATGTGTCTGCTACAGGTACTTTATGCTTGGAGGTCCTTTGCCTCCAAGTCTGTGCTGATGCACTGCAAGCCTAACGTCTTGTCACTTAGGTTACCAGGGACATTTCTCAATTCCCTGGGCATTGACTTCATGTTTCCTTATGAAGGTACACAATGTAGTTCTCAGGAACAACTCTAAGAGAGGCAAGAGTGTTATAATAAGGAGGATCTATTGACATGTGTTCCTGCATCCCAAAGATACTTATTGAGCTCTTACTATATGCCTGGGTTTATGTTAATGAGGACTTAAAAACATAAGAGGGGACCCAGCCCTGGAATTGCTCACAGCCAAATGAGTACATCTGATGTTAAAACAATTGCAGTAAAGAGAAATAAGTGTTAGATTAATACACTCCGAGTAGAGAAGTAGCTGTTGAGTAGGTCAGGGAAGGTTTACACAGGTGGTGAGAGTTGAACCATGCATTGAAGGGTGAATCACCTAGGTATGAGAAAGGAGATTCCAAGAAATATCTGGAAAGGGCAATAATAATGCTCTCATTGACTGACTACTAAGCACTTTAAACATACTACCTTATTTAATCCCCCTAATAGCCCTAATGAGGTAAGTTTGTTCCCTTCTTTTTGCAGACAAGGTCACTGAGGTTAACAGAGATGAAATAAATTGCCCTGGGTCACACATTTAGTAAATGGTGGAGCTGGATCATTTAATGTGTGTCTAACTGAAAATCTACCATTATGAAACGTGACCTCACTAAACGCAGAGGAGTGTAAAAGTGCGTGGTGTTTTTTGGGTCCTGGGCTATCTAGCTTTGTTCCTCTTGGAGAGAAGAGTGACAGTAGTTGATGCGAATGGAAGGACTCAGATCATTTAGCCTCTACATTTTAGAGCCTTGTGTTCTTACTGGTAAGTTCTTGCATTAGCTATGGAAATAGGTTACAGCCATGGGCCTTGGGCAAAAAGCAAGAGTGGTCTCAGGTTGAGATTTTTAAATGGTTAACTCTAGAAGCACTATGGAGAAGAGATTTGAGGAATTCTAGACTTAGAATTCTAGACTTACGATGCTGCCTCAGTTGTCCCAGTGAAAGACATCAGGAGAGTGAGATGAGGCAGTGTTGATGGAAAGGGCGTGGGATAGTAATGATGCATCTTAGGTGAGGGAGGTGTTGAGAGGTTTTCCAGGCGCACAGTGCTGAGGATTCATTTGCAGGTGGATAGCCTGAGTGACTGACTACATGGAGGGGAAGCCTTCTGTTGATCAAAAATGGAGGATTATGGGAGTGGGAAACCAGTTTGGTAGAAAAATAATGAGTTAAGTTTGAGTTGCTTATGGGAGAGGGAGCTGATTGATAGTTGGATATGTGTGTCTTGCACTCAGGAGATAGCACCTTGGCAGGTCTGAGTTCAAGGAACAAATGTGCAAACCTCAGGCCATGGGCAGTTGCTGAAGCCCTGGCTGTGTTCAGGATCAGTTGCAGGGGCTTATGGGAGTAAGAAGCCACAAGAATCGAGGCTTGAACCCTGGGGAACTCTTGAACCCACCTAAGGTTAGGTGAACCAGTAGTTGATGCTGCAATGGAGACCAAGAGAAGGCATTTGGAGATATAGAAGATGGTCGTTTCTTGGCAGTCTCATTAGTTTTAGTTACTAAAACATTTGTGAGCATGTATTAAATTATGCGAAACACAAAAATTGCTTAAAGTAAATTTTGGAGGCTTGGTTTTACTTTGCTGTGTTTTTAGAAATCTCTAAAGCCCCAAGGTTAATTTTGTCCTAATGAAGCAGCTTTGTGCTTTTTAATAGCATGTATACAGGTAATGTGGATTTTTCTTCTGAAATATCACCACTCCACTCTGAAGATAATGGTTCTTTAGGAGAGAGATATTTTGATTCAGGCCCCTTTATTCCCTAGTGTTTGAAAGACCACAGTGGACAGGAGAGGGTGCAGAGAGCGAGGCTGGGGAAGAAAAGCATTGGACAAGCCTGTACCTCTTGTATATATGCCCAAGACTTGCCTGATTCATTTTTATGGACTGCCCTGCTTTTGACATAGCACAAGGGTAAAATAACCTTTCTAGCTACTCTTACTGAATATAAGATCAGCTAGCACGGAGTATCATCTATGAGTTTAATAAAAAAGCTCAGTTATAAGTCTGAGAAATGATATCCCTGAGCCTATATGAAGTCACAGTCAGACAGACCCCAAGTATTGTCTTCTGTTTTGTTTTAGTTAGAAGTGGGCAGAGAGGAAGCTCACTCTCCACACAGTCATTGTGCATATTATGTATCCAATAAAGAAAATGTGAACATCTTAGTCTGTTAGTAAGAAGGAGTTAGAATTTCATTTTATAATCCAGGTGTTCCCAAATCATTTTTTGAATTACTATGTTACATACACACAGCCCTTCTGCTCTTTCAGTAGTAGGTAAAGCCCTAAAAGTAGGATTTAAAAGAGATAATAGAAAAAATACTGTTGGCAACAGACTTCATCTAGTTAGTTGTAAGCTCCTGGAGGGCAGGGACTCTGTCACTTTGGCAGCCAGCCTTCTGTTAACACCAGTTGAATGAATGAGGTGGATTGTGATGACAAGTTGATGTAAGATTTCATACAAAAATCACCTCCCAGGCTGCTTTAAGACTTGGGGTTGTCCAAGGCAGGAATTCCTAACTGGGAGAGGATCCTGGCTGCCAGTCCTCTCCTACCCATTACCTCTCAGCAGTCATAATGCTTAAAGGAAATCCCAAGAAGATTGTCAGTAGAGGGCTGGGGCCCCTTGGCTCACACCATTGGTAGAGTTTAGACAGGAATGCTCAGGAATGGCATGCGTACCTGAAATAAGAGGTTGCTGCTTTGGATTCCTGTTTGGAAACCTCGAGTATCCCAGCAGGTCGTAGAAATGGACATCTTCAGAGAGCTGAGCCCCTGACCCCTCTGGAGGAAGGCCAAACAGTGTGGTCGTTGCTTGGTTTGTTGGGCTGAATGCCTTAAATGGTTATTACAGTTAGTAAAGCCTGGGAACTTTTAAAAATAGGTTCGGGGTTTATAAGACACTGTGGCGCATATCTACGTGGGAATCTTTCAAGCCTAAAACACAGGGTTTTTGTTTTTGTCACTGGATCATGTGTGCACTTAGGTTTCATCAGATTTTCAAGGAAAGGGGAAGTCCTGGTGATGAAGTGTTTTCAGGATAGAGCTCTAGGTATTAGGGGAAGAGTAGTGAACAAGACAGACATGGTCCCTGTCCTCATGTTAATAAACCACTAGATGAAATATGAAAGGTGCTGTAATCTGGGGGTGGAGGAGCCAACATAGAGTCTTATGTGTGCATGTTTTTTCTGTATCCTGTTTCATTTTTATATCAAGTGTGGATTGAGTGGAACATCTATGATGTGCCAGGCCCTATACTAAGTGTCAGATATAGAATGATAAAGTTATGGTCTCTGCCTCCGTGGGGAACCCTGAATATGTACAGCAAACCATCTTCTCTGTTAGGCATGGCATTTATGAGGTCCTTTTTTCAGGATCACATGTTTTGTGGCCTTTACTCAATCCAAGTGGGATTTTGTAAAGGTAGGGTGGAGGGGGTGGTTGCTGATGGGGGTTAATTATACCCCGTTTGAACAGACACCACTTCTTTTCTATTTATATTTCCTGTCTGAATTCCAGATTGGCGGCAGTAAGCACACAATGAATGATCACCTGCATGTCGGCAGCCACCCTCATGGACAGATCCAGGTTCAACAGCTGTTTGAGGATAACAGTAACAAGCGGACAGTGCTCACGACACAACCAAATGGGCTTACAACAGTGGGCAAAACGGGCTTGCCAGTGGTGCCAGAGCGGCAGCTGGACAGCATTCATAGACGGCAGGGGAGCTCCACGTCTCTGAAGTCCATGGAAGGCATGGGGAAGGTGAAAGCCACCCCCATGACACCTGAACAAGCAATGAAGCAATACATGCAAAAACTCACAGCCTTTGAACACCATGAGATTTTCAGCTACCCTGAAATATATTTCTTGGGTCTAAATGCTAAGAAGCGCCAGGGCATGACAGGTGGGCCCAACAATGGTGGCTATGATGATGACCAGGGATCATATGTGCAGGTGCCCCATGATCACGTGGCTTACAGGTACGAGGTCCTCAAGGTCATTGGGAAGGGGAGCTTTGGGCAGGTGGTCAAGGCCTACGATCACAAAGTCCACCAGCACGTGGCCCTAAAGATGGTGCGGAATGAGAAGCGCTTCCACAGGCAAGCAGCAGAGGAGATCCGAATCCTGGAACACCTGCGGAAGCAGGACAAGGATAACACAATGAATGTCATCCATATGCTGGAGAATTTCACCTTCCGCAACCACATCTGCATGACGTTTGAGCTGCTGAGCATGAACCTCTATGAGCTCATCAAGAAGAATAAATTCCAGGGCTTCAGCCTGCCTTTGGTTCGCAAGTTTGCCCACTCGATTCTGCAGTGCTTGGATGCTTTGCACAAAAACAGAATAATTCACTGTGACCTTAAGCCCGAGAACATTTTGTTAAAGCAGCAGGGTAGAAGCGGTATTAAAGTGATTGATTTTGGCTCCAGTTGTTACGAGCATCAGCGTGTCTACACGTACATCCAGTCGCGTTTTTACCGGGCTCCAGAAGTGATCCTTGGGGCCAGGTATGGCATGCCCATTGACATGTGGAGCCTGGGCTGCATTTTAGCAGAGCTCCTGACGGGTTACCCCCTCTTGCCTGGGGAGGATGAAGGGGACCAGCTGGCCTGTATGATTGAACTGTTGGGCATGCCCTCGCAGAAACTGCTGGATGCGTCCAAACGAGCCAAAAATTTTGTGAGCTCCAAGGGTTACCCCCGTTACTGCACTGTCACGACTCTCTCAGATGGCTCTGTGGTCCTCAACGGAGGCCGTTCCCGGAGGGGGAAACTGAGGGGCCCACCGGAGAGCAGAGAGTGGGGGAACGCGCTGAAGGGGTGTGACGATCCCCTTTTCCTTGACTTCTTAAAACAGTGTTTAGAGTGGGATCCTGCAGTGCGCATGACCCCAGGCCAGGCTTTGCGGCACCCCTGGCTGAGGAGGCGATTGCCAAAGCCTCCCACCGGGGAGAAAACGTCAGTGAAAAGGATAACTGAGAGCACCGGTGCTATCACATCTATATCCAAGTTACCTCCACCTTCCAGCTCAGCTTCCAAACTGAGGACTAATTTGGCGCAGATGACAGATGCCAACGGGAATATTCAGCAGAGGACAGTGTTGCCAAAACTCGTTAGCTGAGCTCATGTCCCCTGATGCTGGTAATCTGAAAGATACAACTTTGCTGAGCCTTATTGGGTTGAAAAGGAGTAGCTCAGACCTGTTTTTATTTGCTCAATAACTCTACTCATTTGTATCTTTTCAGCACTTAATTTTAATGTAAGAAAGTTGTTCATTTTGTTTTTATCAATACATGAGGACAATGCTTTAAGTTTTTATACTTTCGGAAACTTTTTGTGTTCTAAAAGTACAATGAGCCTTACTGTATTTAGCGTGGCAGAATAATAACATCAGTGGCAGGCCATTGATTACTTCATGACTGCCACGCATTTACAGATTGGTGTCAAAGACATTCACTATGTTTTTATGGTTCATGTTATATCCTCCCCAGGGTGACAGCCCCGTAAGGCCCTCCTTTTCCCTCCATGCTCCAGGTCCATGCACAGGTGTAGCATGTCCTGCTTCCGTTTTTCATAAATTTGGGTGGTGGGGTAGTGGGAGGAGAACGGTCAGAATGAAAGTGATATCCTAAGAAAAACTGTACCTTAGAGATTTTTCTCTAGTGCTGAAACAAATACAAAATAAGATCCCCAAGGTTTAAACTGCCCAGTTAGCATTCTGACATTCTAAAAACTGGCAAAGCAGCTTTTAGTGGATAAATGGAAATGGAAACGTGTGTGTTCCTCCAAATTTTCTAGTATGATCGGCAAGCTGTTTTGTAAAGAAGCCTCATATTACAGAGTTGCTTTTGCACCTAAATTTAGAATTGTATTCCATGAACTGTTCCTCCCTTTTCTCTGCATTTTTCCTCTCTGTTCCTCTTTTAATACCACACATCTGTTGCTTGCATTTAGTTTGTCATCTTCCTTCAACTGCGTATCCCAGACTGTTAATACAGAAAAGAGACATTTCAGCTGTGATTAAGACCATTGTTTCATATTCCAATTAAAAAAAGAACAGCAGCCTAGCTACTTAAGGTGGGGATTTCCATAGTTCCAAAGAAGATTTAGCAGATTAGAGTGAGTTCACACTTTTCAGGTGCCACTGTAAGGTTCTCTTAGCCTGGGAAACTATCAACTTTTTCTTTAAAAAGAAAAAGGGTTGAAAATCCTCTTGGTGAACAGAAGTCTCTTTGGCTGTTCAGTGAGGCCGATGTTAACAACATGTGTAGAGGAGGAAAAGTTCAACCTCAAGTTAAATGGTTTGACTTATTCTTCATATCATTAGAAGAACCCCAGAGATAGCATTCCTCTATTTTATTTTACTTTCTTTTGGATTGCACTGATTATTTTTGTGGGAATGACACTTTATCTGGCAAAGTAACTGAGAGTTTGGTAAAAGAATATTTTCTTCTCTGAATAATAATTATTTTCACAGTGAAAATTTCAGTATTTTATCACTAATGTATGAGCAATGATGTATATGAATTTCAAGGCACGTGAAACAAATTTTTTAGTATGTGCAATTTAGAAAGATTTCTGCCTGTTTGGACGATAGGTTTTGGGTTGTACAAATTAGGATAAGTAAGCTTATATATGCACAGAGATTATTGTATTACCTGTAAATTGACTTACAAGTACTTAAAAGCATGGTCCCCAGTGAGGCCAAGAAAGTTTCCGGTTAAGTTCTTTAATAATAATCCTACAGTTTATCTTAAAAAAAAAAAAAAAAAAAGTTTTGAAAAACACACTTTAGGCTTCGTTGGTTGATGGTGGACAAAAATGCTCAGGAAATATTTCAGATATTTGCCAAAAAACCAGTAATAAGTTTAGCTTATTAAAATAGTGATAGATATTTGCTTTACTATTTAAGGTGTCACTGATAAATTAATTTGTACTTCTGTGTTTAGAAATTATAGCTTCTTTTCCCTTAGTCAAATTCTCAGCATATTATACACATTTCTGTGTAATCTGTGGAAGTGCAATAATACGTTAGTTACATATTAAATAATGCTCACGTGACAATACTCCCAATCAACGGCGTATAGAATTTAAGGATCTGTGTACTAGATTTTGGCTTAAAGGCATAAGAATTATAAGACTTGGTTTGGTGGCTTTGTAAGACCACCAGCCTCTTAATGATGGTTAGCTTCTTTAGGACATTAAATCAATAAAAACCTAATGCTCTTTTCTTCTTCTAATGCTCCTCTTCCATTTCCAGTTATCTTCACATTTACGTTTAAATATACAAACCTGAGTCTGCCGTTATTAATTTCCGTATAAAATGATGATACATGTGAAAATTTATAAATGGACTAATACTGCTTGTCTTTCCCCCACCGCACAAAACTGGTTCTTAAGATGCCAACATTGAATTTGGGACTATCTTTATTTCTCAATGGAAACCGGAAACTTTTATACCAAACTATAATGTGCAGCACTGTGGGGCTTTCTTTTTTTTTCCCAAATACAGTGAAATTTTTTTATTCACAAGAGCTGCCACATTTCAGCATTTAGTGATAGAGCTGCTTTAATAAAATTCTAGTTTGATTGTCCTGTCAAAAAAAGAAAAATGTTGCATCTTTGTGATTTTAAAACAAATTAATGAAGGGCTCTGATAGGCTATTAAGAGTTGGCTTGGAAACAGTTTTTGGTCTCACAGGTTACCATTGTCTAGGGATGTCGGCGCTGTTTTCAGTTTTAGGAATAGCACAGTGTTGTCTTGTCTTTGGCAGTCTCATTTGGCTCTGTTTCTTGCACCGCCACTGTGTTCATTACCACTTAAATATATTGCTCCAGCAGTGGAACAACAGTGGTGCAAGACATTGTAGATTAACAGTAGAGGAGAAATTGTGCCCTTAGTGTTAACAATGTGCCTTTTGTTCTGAATGCCATATTGTAGGGCATGCATTTTTTGGCCTCTTTAACTCTTTGAATACTAGTCAGTAAGGATGGAACCCATCTCTGCAAAACTACATCTGTCTTAAATATCTAGTTACAGGCCTTAATAGAAACCATAAGGCATGACTCATCTTCAGGCACTGAAAAAAGATAACCATCAGGTAGTGTTACACAGGGACTTCCTATGTTTAAGGGGTTAAAGATGGTCTTTGTTGTATCTTAACATCAGACTGATTTTTACATTTTTTTTTTTGTTATGCTAACACTAGACAAAAATCAACTGTATTTGTAAAAATTTACCTCAAACCATTTAATTTTATAGTGTGATTAATCCCAGGGCATTTGGTATGAACCAAAGTGCATTCCTTTTATATGTGCCTGGCTCTAGTAAGGATGGCCAGGGATTTTTACAATTTGGGTGCAAGGCACTTAAGCCACTTTTAAACTTAATGGGTGGTTTGGGGTCGTGTTAAACGACTCCATCAGAATGTTAGAAAACACTTTAGGCATCAGTAGCATTGGGCCATATTGGAATCCTAAAGTGTGAATTATTTTAAGGAGAGCATTCATTTTTGTAATTTTTTTCATCAAAAATATTTCTGGTAAGCAGAAGACTTTTTAAAAAAACTGATCTGGTCTCGGTAAAGGTTTTAATATTGCCCAACATAATGCTGTAATAGCATTAAAAAAAAGTATTTGTGAACTCTGTTTCTTAGGGGCTTGTACATCTCTCTGCTATGGACATATATAAAATTAATTGTAATTATACTCAGCTCAACTGCTACAGTTATGTCTAGGCAGTGGCTTGGGTTTTTATCGAGCAACAACTTAGACATGTGACTGTAATATGCTGCAACTGTGTGTACTGAAAATATGTGAAAATGGTTGAATGTGGACTGTGTATATATGTATGTAAAAATTTCTGTGAGATGCTGCTGTCGCCACTTAACATTAAATATGTTCTAGTGGATTTTAATCCTAGTGGCCAGTTCTATGATACTGTATGTATTGTACAGCTGATGACAGGAGTAAGACTGTTTAGTGAATATTTGTTAAATTTTATTGTTGTGGCCAGAGATAATTTCAGAATAAAATTTTAATGTCCTACCTTACTTTTCTCCCCTTTCTAACTATAATTTAACTCCTGATCTATTTCTGGTATTATCCTTTGTCATTTAGCCTGGAGAGGGTTTAGAATGCAAAATGGATAGCTCTATATCAGTGTCTTGAGAAGTTAAAATAATTCATTCTACTAGTTTGTTGATAGGAGTACTTTATTAGTTCAATATAAGTATGCAGATTCCAAGTGGAAAGACAAAGGTTTTAGTAAGTAGCTCTTGCTTTTCCTAGGATATTCTATTCCTTTACCTTTAAGATTTTTATGTTAACTTTTTTATATATAGCCTCTGCTGTGTTATTATGCTAGAGCTTCATGTCTTTTAAACTTCATGATGATAGTTAAGCTGGAGGAGCAGAGCCTGTCAATTATTCCCCACCAGTCTTCATTCTTTTCTGTGCACAAGTTCTGGTAAATTATTCTAATGTGTTCTAACCAGCTCCACCCAATGTTTTTTAATGCTTATGAGTTTGCAGTTTTTGTACTTGGTGGTCTCTGTGGTTCATATTTTTTTGTGTTGTAGTGTCTCCTGCCTTGGTTGGCTCGGAAAATAAGGCCTAGGAACTGCAACTAGCTCATGATTTGTCAGGTTCAGTTAATACCAAGCTAAGAGTTTACTTACAGATGACAGCAAGCAGATGCTCTAGTAATTTGTCAGACATTGCAGGGATATTGTGTAGTCAAATATTTCCCTCTTGTGGAAAGAACTACCTCACATTTTTATTTATTTTCCTTCTGTTACCAACAGCCAAGGAATTAACTTAGTGTGGCTTCCTGCATCAATACTGGGATATACTTAAACAAGGGAATGCTGTAAGAGTTCCCAATTGTCTCGTCATAGCCTGGGCCATAGATTTTCGTTACTGCTAATTTTGCTGCTTAAAGTTCACACCCAGTGCAAAAAATCTAACCAGGAAACTAATCCCAAAATCCAATATATTTAGAAAGATAAGTGTTAAGAGATGTGCATTATGTACAAAATTGAAAAATGGTGCTAAAGTGGCAATGTAAATTTAAAATTTCTTGTCCAGATCTGACTGACTGACTGACTGACTGACTCAGGAGATTATAATTCCTACTCATTCCCTTTCCCTTTAGCAGATCTTTCAAAAGCTCTTTTTAAAATTGATCAATATACTATTCTGTTTGAGTCTCTACAATCCTATCCCTTCTGGAATCAACAGCTACACAAAGAAATATTCTTGAAACTTCAAAGTTGCCTTCAAACTAGCTCTAGAAAATGTCCCTAGCTGACATTGGTATTGGTCTGTTAGAAGGGGAAATTGATTTGACTACTTTCTGTTTTGAAAAGAGCATTAAGAGGGATTTGAGGAAGGTATTTGTGACTTTCCTTTTTTTCTTAAGTTTGAAGTACACTTCATTTCCTTTGGGTTATTAGGCAGATAAACACTTGTCATTAGTAATACTTAACACTGTCCAAAATGAAAAATGACTGCCAGTGTGTTGCACATACATGAGAAGATTGCATCTTACTTCAAAGTCTTTGGTTTGTTTCCTTCCTTCGTTTGACTTTGACTTACTATTTTGCTATGGTCACATCCTTAATATCTGTGGTACATTTCATATATACATGGGGTGGGGGCATACTTGCCATTCCCATGTGTCTCAAGGAAGCTTAATGAGGAAACTAATGAGTTAATATTTATTCTTCTGAAGAAAGCTGACATTTTAGGAGTGTTAAGTCATCTATAATAAGGAGCAGCAGGAATATATTATGATTGTATCACATGTTCCAGAGAGCATTACCCCTTACATAGAAAGCTCCTTGGATATTTCATGGTGTTGCATGAACATCAGTTTATCCTTATACATCCCTATGAACTATAATTATCCTCATTTGATATTTGAGGAAACTGAAGTGACTTGCTCCAAAGTGACTTTACAGAAACATTGCAGTTTGAGGCTTAGGTTGTAATCAGATAATTTTGATCTTGTACAGTAAGGGAAAATCCATAACCATACATAACACACAAAAGTTTAGAAAGCGGAGGAAGTTGAGCTAGCAATGGGCATTTCTATTATTTAAGTTACATACCAGTTTCCAGGAATATTTTTCAAACGGGACAAACTAAATTAAAGTTGAGGACTAGAGCATCGTAGTCTCTTAAGTGCACCTCATAACTTAATGCATGTGCACACACCCTCAGTTAATTTGTAAGAGAGTGACTTCTCATTGTTATTTGTGGAGAGGCTAGTTATAGTAGCTTCCTTATTTTCTGTGTTGCTAAATTTTTTTTTATATTTGAAAGTATGAAAATACTATTTTTGACACTTTACTGTTTCTCAGGGATTAAAAGTTAAATTTTACTGACTGTAGCAGCAGGTAAATCTCTTAAATTTACTCAGGTTTCCTATCCTTTGCCTCCATATTTAAGAAAATATAGAATGCCTGCCAGGGAAATATATAAAAATAAAAATTTCAAATACAATTTTAAAATACCAATTTGTAAATAAACCAATTTTACAAACTAAAATATTGTGTCTTTCCTTGCTTTTTATCCCAATTTATCTCCCCTCCTAAGTTTGAGGAGTTTTGAATATTAAGGCTCTTTCTTCATTTGTAAAAATGAAGTATGCTATTTGCAAAGCAAAAGCCCATGAAAAGCCCCAAATCATTTAAGTGAAGCTCATTGAATTGTTTTCAGTTGTTTTGGGAGAAATGTAACTAATTATAAGCAATTTATGTAGACCTGCAGCAAATAAATGTATGAGTAAATTTGGGCTAATTTGTCATCTTTTTATCTGAAGAGGAATACCCTACTTAATTTCCCTTGTCCGTAAAATTCAGTTTATCAGAATTTTGGCTAGGGTAGCTTTAAATATATATATATATAAAATGCAGATGGCATTTGTTTGTCAAATACGTATTAAATAAGTGTCCTATAGCCCAGAATCTTGTAGGCACTAGGGATATATAATGCTGAACAAAACACACAGTGCCTTTTTAAGGGAGTTTTTAGACTGGTTGGAAAGGCAAACATTATATGGATAATTATATGAAAAAATACATAGTTGCAAAGTAATAAGTGCTGTGAAGATAAAGCATGTTGTGCTGAGTGTGTGTGCAATGTTATGTTGTATGGATCAAAGATGGCTTCCCTAGGAAATAAATAGCTTTGGAGCTGAGGAACAAAGAGCGTGAATAGAGACCCAGTAGCTAGAGGAAATAAGGTGACCAATTGAAGTCAGGGCTATGTGGCCAGAGCCCAGAGAATGAGAGTACTTGGTGTGAAACGAAGCTGGTGAGGTGGTTGGGAACTGGAACATGCCAAGGTAGGTGCTATTAAGGATTTTGGTCCTTACCCTATAAGCAAGGCAGCCACCAAGAGATTTTTAAGGAGGAAATGCCATGAGCAGATTGGCTCTTCCTGGCTGGCTTTATAGGAAAGTACTGAGAAGGGTAAGAGTAGATGAAGGAAGTCCAACTGAAAGTGTTTGCAAGAGATGGCAGACTGGCCCACAGGGTGGGGATGGACATTTAAAGAAAATGGATTTGAGGGCTCATTAGGATACAGAAAAACAGATGCTCTCTGATTTACAATAGGTCGACTTAAAATTTTTTGAGTTTGTGATGGGTTTATCTGGTTCAGATGGGTTTATCAGGAAGTAGCCCTTTTGTAAGTCCAGGCCCATCTGCATTAAGGTAGAATTAACAGTGATTTCTCTTTGTGTCTGAAAAGTAGTTGTTGCTATTTGTGTCTGGTTTGCTACTTTGCATCAAAAGGAATCACAGTATCTTATTTGTTTAAGAAAAGAAAAGGTTGCAAAGTAATGCCTTTGGTTACAAAGTATGAAGCACTGGTATACTATCTTTTGCTGAAGATTTGAAGCCTTTGAGTAAAATCTTGTTTATTAATTCAAATTCGTTTCAGGAAATTTTAAATTTTAAAAAGATTGTAAAAATGGGGTGGGGGGATTTTACATATTAAGTTTTTATATTAAGACTAAAATGAATGAAGGAAAGAAGGGAGGGAGGGGGAGAGGGAGGCAACTAGATTTGTGAGAAAGAATAACAGACTAGGAGGTCAGCAAAGGCCGCTCTGGCCTAGTGGCTGAATGTGGTGTTCTGAAGGAGGAAGGAGCTCAAGAGCAAGCAAGGCAAACTCCCTCTCCCCCTCCCTCCCTTTCTTCTTCCCTTTCTTTCATAGAAGTTAAACTTTTACTCTATAAGATGGTATATATGGATTTGGCATATTTGAGTTTACCAAAAAAAAAAAAAAAAAATTATAAAAGACGTGAAAGAGGAGGAGAAGGAGATCAATCCCTGCCTTTGAGGACATTTTGTTTAATTAGGAAGACAAGATTAGACAGAAAATATTAAACAAGTCTAGAACATTGAAAGATGAAATTCAGAATAAGTGCAGCTCATTTGCATTGCGTTGCTCTCGGATAATAAGAGCTTTAAGAAGGTGGGTCTCCAGCCAGGTCTTGATGGAATGCAGACTGAGAGAGAGAAAAAGGATATTCTAGGAGAAGCAAATTGCTGTAACTGAGGGATGTCATGAATCATTCATTCGTATGTCATCCAGTATTTACTGAGCACCTACGTGTATAATTTTTGACATAATGCAAAGGATGGGCAAAGAGACTGGGTTTGTGGCAGGATGATGGCAGGGTGAAGAAGGGAGAATAATTTCTTCAGAAGGTAGGCCTTGTCCTGTGGTTTTCTCAAATGTGCCGTGTTGTTGTAGCCACGACACATGTGCTGTCTCTGTCTAGAGTACATTTGCCAATCTCTGCCTCATCCTGTGAGACTCAGCCCGGACCAGATGTCACTGCCCTTACAAAGTCCTCTTTAGCCTGAGGTTGGGCAAGATCACCCTTTCCAAAAGCTAACACTGGCGATCTCTCTGCTAACTGCAAGGTGAGTAGAAGTGAATTGAGAAGGCAGTGGAATCTTCTCCCTTGTTTCCCTCCATCCTTCCCACTGGGCACACACTGGCAAAAAAAAAAAAAAAAAAAGAAAAAGAAAAAAAACAAGTGGTGTCTGAAGATGCCATTTTAGTAAGAGAGGTACTTGTTAACCAGACAATCATAAAATGTTTACAGTTTGTAAGCAGTGCCCAGCATGAGAAGCAGCTAGATTTGTGAGAAAGAATAACAGACTGGGAGGTCAGCAAAGGCTGCTCTGGCCTAGTGGTGTGGATGTGGTGTTCTGAAGGAGGAAGGAGCTCAAGAGCAAGCCAGAGCATGGGATGGAGGCTTGCAAGTCTGGAGTTCTGTGAGCCAGGAGAAAGCACGTGCAAGATAAGGAGGGAGAGAAATGCGATGCCGGACCTTGGAGAAGGCCACACAGACCATTTGGAGGAGCTGGGAATTTATTCTGATTACACCAGGAAGCCATTGATGCATTTACAATAAATTAAAAACAAAAAACAAAACAACAACAACAAAAACACACACACACACAAAAATCATTCTGGTTTCCTATGGAGAAAAACTGGAGGGAAGCCATGTGGAAATGATGCCACTCCATGAGACAGAGGACTTCTAACCACCTGGGAGGAGTTGAGAGACATCATTTGATAGAAGAATGGTCCTTCACCAGAAGTTCTGTTTAGGAAGTGAGGTGAGGTGGGGATAAGGCTACGAAGGGTTCTGAGGATACCATTTGTTGTTGCTATTTTTGTAATTGAAATAACATAGGCTAAAAAAAGTGTTTTTACAGTATGACTATATAAAAATTGCAGATGCAATGTAATTAATGTATAAAGGACATTTAAAATCAGTAACAAAAATGCTAATATGCCAGTGGAAAAAAGAGACAATAACACCTTCAAAAAATTTACATGAGCAACATAAATGGACCAAAACATTTTAAATTGTAAATCAAAGTAATAAAAATTAAAGCTATGAGTTTATTTCTAACCCACAAAATATCAACAATTAATTAAACAACCATGTTTATTGCTAGCAAGGGTGTGGAGTGGTGTAAAGCACTCATTTGATGCTGCTGGGGCATAATTAGCAGAGCCTTTCTGGAGGGCGCTTGGTAATCTGTACCAAGAGCTTTAGAAATACTCATTCATTTTTACTTGTTGATTCTACTTCCAGAAATTGGTATCAGAATCCATCATGTAAACAAAGAGTTATGTACAAGAATAATCATATCTACTAGGACAAACTTAGAAAAAAAACATTGTATCTATTAACAGAGGATTTCTTAATAAATTATAAGTATATGAATTATGAACAACATGTTTACAGTATAATATTAAACAACAAAAAAAGGGAGGCACACGAGTGAATGTGCTCCCTACCGGAACACAAAAAAAGGGAGGCACACGAGTGAATGTCCTCCCTACCGGAACACAAAAAAAGGGAGGCACACGAGTGAATGTCCTCCCTACCGGAACAGGCAAAGGGAGAGGCAGAGATGGCATGGGGAAAAGAATTAGGAAGAAATACAGCAATGTATTAACAGGTAGCTGATACTAATTTTACTTCTCTTATCTGTTTTTCATCAGTTTTCACAATGACCATATTTTAAAATTATCAATACATTATTATAAAGAAAAGCATTTGTAAGGGAATGAATAAAATCAACAGAAGAAAACTGCTATGGAAGAGCACCTTAATAATGGGGAGGAAATTTGCTTTCCGGCCTGTTGAACCACGTGAACCATTTCGGTTCCTACATTTGCCAGGCACTTTCTCACTTCTGGTTTCCACCATCTGGAATGTGGTGCTCTCCTTAGCCTGGCTCACTCCTGCTGTCCCCATGTCTCAAGTAGCAGTGCTTCCTCCCTCTGCCCTGCCTGCCCCCTCGCTCAGCCTTCGTCAGATGAACTGAGAGGCTCCTGCAGTCTCCCATGTTCATCTCAGTGCCTACTTTCATAGACCTTAGAATTCAGTGGTCAGGCTGGTTTAATTGTCACACGTTGGGTTCCTTGAGGACCAGGGACTATCTTTCTTGCTAACATAAAAGGACGATCCCCAGGGACTGATGTAAAGTTTGGGACAAAACAGGACCTCAGTAAAAGTTTGTGAGTGAGTGAAATGCTTGGGGAGGGAGGTTTCAAGAGAGATGTGCACAAAGTAAGCCAGAACCCTTTGAGAAGGAGTTTTGGAGACAGTGCAGGAAATGGAACGTATTACCCAGTGCCTGGAAGCTGGTGGTGAGGAAATGGTGTGGTGGGTACAGGCCCACTCATGAATGTCGGCTGTGAATGTGGGGAGATGGAGAGAAAGACGACGAGCAAAGGGAAGCAAGTGAGTATTTTTTCTGGGTAGGCAAAAGTAATCAGTCTAGTACTTTCTTCTGCTTAAATTCCCCACTGACCTCTCATCACACTAAGGATAACGTGTAATTTCCTTGACATGTCCTTCAAAGCCCTTTGTGATTGGGCTTCTGCTTCTTTCCAGCGTCATTTGGTTCCATTCTTCCCCAGCTCAGTGCATTCCAGCCACATCTGTTTTCTGTGTGTTTCCTGAATGCCTGTCTCATTCCTGCCTCAGGACATTAGTACTTCCTGCTCCCTCTGCTGAAACCCCTCTGCCCTCTCTCCTTGTGTGGTTGATGTCTTACTGTTTATCACTTCGATCTGACACTATCTGCTTAGATAGCACTTCCTTGGCCTCTCTACCAGTGCCTATTTCCCCCACCCCTAGTCCTTCTCTGTCACGTTATGTGATTTAATTTTTTTAAAGTGTCTTAAAAAAGACACTGATCAGTGTCTGGAAAAAACTTGTTTATCTGTTTAATGATTGTTATTGTCTGTCTCCCTCATTAAGTGTAAGTTACATTATGCTAGTTCTTGTTACCTCTGTGTTTCCTATTGCCTTAAACAGCACTGGTATGCAGCAGGCGTTCCACAACTATTTATTAGTGAATATAAAGTCTTATGTGTGTTGGAGGAAGTAAAGAAGAAGCCAGTAGAGACGGAAAAATTAGAAATGTTATATGCCAGGAAGGCAAATCGGTATCATTTTTAGTGCCAACCTTGAATGCTTGGTAGTGGCTGCCTAGAATCCTGCCTTAGGATTATGCAGTTTCCTCAGGGTTCAGCAGAAAACAGTGCTATAATTGATTAACAATGTCTTATTGCTAATTAGCAAATTCCATAGGCATAGGAAGGGGCAGTTTAGTGGTTGAATAATAGACTTCCACTTCAGTGTGCATTGCTTCAATTCTTGTCTTGACACGTGGACGTTGTGTTCAGGATATGGCTGAGACTAGATCTCAGTTAATGTATAGGTGGTTGGGTTTTTCCTTTACAAACCTATATAATATGAAGAGCACACATGCTTTTATATCATATTATTATTATTATTATTGAGATGGAGTCTCGCTCTGTCATACATTCTAGAGTGCAGTGGCAAGACCTTGGCTCACTGCAACCTCCACCTCCCGAGTTTAAGCTATTCTCCTGGCTCAGCCTCCCAGGTAGCTTGGACTATAGGCATGTGGCACCATATCCGGCTAATTTTTGTATATTTAGTAGAGACGGAGTTTCACCATGTTGGCCAGATTGGTCTCAAACTCTTGACCTCAAGTGATCCACCTGCCTCAGCCTCCCAAAATACTGGGATTATAGGCATGAGCTACCGCACCTGGTGGTAGTATAATTTACTCATTTGTTCTTTAATGTAATATTTGTCCATATGTGTGTATGCCTTCAATGGCATGGGAAAAGGACAGAAAGTATTTATTAATCATCTTAGTCTCCTTTCTTTTATACTTTCAGTGCTTGATCTTTTGGGTGATATCAGAATGGTAGCTACTTCTGCATAAACATTCATTAACAAGCCTCTGGCCTGCAGTAAGAGGTGACCTCCCTGAGATGACAAGGTGGAAGGGAGCTGCAATTGAATTGTTTTCCTATTTCAGATACTCCCTATCTCTTTTTAGGTTTGGAATCTGCAAGTCTCTTACCCTCTAGGCTGATTATTTCCTTTCGAGAGCAATGAGGCCTTTTATCAAGATGGCTACATTCTTGTGTGTCCTGACGCACAAATGATGAGTAATGGGCTGATTAACCCAGTGACCTTCATGAATGATAAAAAGGGAACAGAAAGATGAGAGGTTTTTCCCACTCTGGGAATCAGCTTCTCTCTGGACTTTTTTCAAGACATGCTCTCTTATAACAAATAGTACATTGTACTTATTTCTTGTCTGATCCATGCATCCAGCTATTTTGAAATGAGAATTTTAAAACCAAGGATGGAGTACTTGACCCCCAGGCCCCTGTCCAGGATCTGTTCAGCACACACTATTTAATAGTGTTAGATTAACTTCTGGGCACCTGCGAGCCACCACAGTGCTGCTATTTTGATAACCCCATGGTTTAGAGGCCCTGACACCATGGCCACTTCCACCTTTTACTCTGAGTAAGCGCTCATGTTGCTATTCCCTGAACCAGTGCCAGAGAGGAAGGTTGGTTCTCTGTTTGGAAGTGGCCCAAGCTTCTATTATAACCACTTTGGGAAAAAAGGCGAAAGAGCAGCTGTCCTACACGGTGTCTTTCTCCTCCTCCTGCTCACCCAGTCTGAGCTCAGACTCACCTCATTTGACCCCAAGCATATCACCATCAGGGGTTTGCAATTCAAAGTACAGCATCACAGCAGACAGAACAATGGCTTGGCCAAAGATGTCCATGTCCTTATCCTTAGAACATGTGAACGGGTTAAGTTGCATGATGTTTTGACTGCGTTGTGTTTTCCCAGAATTCGTATGTTGAAGCCTAACCCCCAATGTGTCTGTATTTAGAGATGGGGCCTTTAGGGAAGTAATTAAGGTTAAATGAGTTGTAAGGATGCTGTCTGTATTAGTCCATTTTCACACTCCTGATAAACACATACCCAAGACTGGGAAGAAAAGAGGTTTAATGGACTTACAGATGCACATGGCTGGGGAGGCTTCACAATCATGGAGGAAGGCAAGGAGGAGCAAGTCACATCTTATGTGGATGGCGGCAGGCGGAGAGAGGGAGCTTGTGCGGGGGAACTCCTCTTTTTAAAACCATCAGATCTCATGAGGCTTACTCACTATCACGAGAACAGCATGAGAAAGACTTGCTCCCATAATTCAACTACCTCCCACCAGGTCCCTCCCACAACTCATGGGAATTCAAGATGAGATTTGGGTGGAGACACAGCCAAACCATATAATCTCATCCCTGACCCCTCCCAAATTTCATGTCTTCACGTTGCAAAACAATCATGCCTTTCCAACAGTCCCCCAAAGCCTTAACTCATTTCAGCATTAACTCAAAAGTCAACAGTCCAAAGTCTCATCTGAGACAAGTCAAGTCACTTCTGCCTATGAGCCTGTAAAACCGAAAGCAAGTTAGTTACTTCCTAGATACAATGGGAGTACAGGCATTGGGTAAATACAGCCATTCCAAATGGAAGAAATTGGCCAAAACAAAGGGAGTACAGGCCCCATGCAAGTTTGAAATCCAGCAGGGAAGTCAAATCTTAAAACTCCAAAATGATCTCCTTTGACTCTGTCTCACATCCAGGTCATGCTGAGGCAATAGGTGGGTTCCCATGGTCTTGGGAAGTTCTGCCCCTGTGGCTTTGCAGGGTACAACCTCCCTCCTGGCTGCCTTCATGGGCTGGCATTGAGTGTCTGTGACTTTTTTCAGGCATATGGTGCAAGCTGTCAGTGGATCTACCATTCTGGGGTCTGGAGGACAGTGACCCTCTTCTCACAGTTCCACTAGGCAGTGCCACAGTAGGGACTCTGTGTGGGGGCTCCCACCCTATATCTCACTTCCACATGCCCTAGCAGAGGTTCTCCATGAGGGCCCTGCCCCTGCAGCAAACTTCTGCCTGGGCATCCACACGTTTCCATACATCTTCTGAAATCTAGACAGAGGTTCTCAAACCTCAATTCTTGACTTTTGTGCACTTGCAGGCTGAACACCATGTGGAAGCCACAAAGGTTTGAGACTTGCACCCTCTGAAGCCACAGCCTGAGCTCTACATTGGCCCCTTTCAGCCACAGCTGGAGTGGCTGGGACACAGGGCACCAAATCCCTAGGCTGCACACAGCTTGGGGACCCTGGGACCAGCCCATGAAACCACTTTTTCCTCTTAGGCCTCTGGGCCTGTGATGGGAGGGGCTGCTGTGAAGACCTCTGACATGCCCTGGAGGCATTTTCCCCATTGTCTTGATGATTAATATATGGCTCCTCGTTGCTTATGCAAATGTCTGCAGCCAGCTTGAATTTCTCCTCTGTAAATGGGATTTTCTTTTCTATCGCATTGTTAGGCTGCAAATTTTCCAAACTTTTATGCTGTGCCTCCCTTGTAAAACTGAATGCCTTTAACAGCACCCATGTCACCTCTTGAATGCTTTGCTGCTTAGAAATTTCTTCCACCAGATACCCTAAATCATCTCTCTCAAGTTCAAAGTTCCACAAATCACTAGGGCAGGGGCAAAATGCCACCAGTCTCCTTGCTAAAGCATAACAAGAGTTACCTTTGCTCCAGTTCCCAACAAGTTCCTCATTTCTATCTGAGACCACCTCAGCCTGGACTTTATTGTCCATATTGCTATCGGCATAAAGCCATCCAAGTCTCTAGGAAGTTCCAAACTTTCCCACATTTTTCTGTCTTCTTCCAAGCCCTCCAGACTGTTCCAATCTCTGCCTATTACTGAGTTCTGAAGTCATTTCCGCATTTTTGGGCACCTTTTCAGCAGCGCCCCACTCTACCAATGCCAATGTACTGTGTTAGTCCATTTTCACACTGCTGATAAAGACATACCTGAGACTAGGAAGAAAAGAGGTTTAAAGGACTTACAGTTCCACATGGCTGGGGAGGCCTCACAATCATGGAGGAAGGCAAGCAGGAGCAAGTCACATCTTACATGGATGGCCGCAGGCAAAGAGAGAGAGCGTGTCAGATCTCATTAGACTTATTCACTATCACAAGAACAGCACAAGAAAGACTTGCTCACATAATTCAGTTACCTCCTACCGGGTCCCTCCCACAACAGGTGGGAATAAAAGATGAGATTTGGGTGTGGACACAGCCAAACCTTATCAGTGTCCTAATCCAATAGGACTGGTGTCCTTATAAGAGGAGGAAGAGGCATCAGAGCTCACGTTATCTCTACGTGTGCACAGAGGAAAAACCATGTGAGGACACAGCAAGAATGCAGACATCTACAAACCAAGGAGAGGCCTCATCAGAAACAGATCCTGCTGGCACTTTGATCTTGGACTTCCAGCCTCTGAAATTGTGAGAAAATCAGTGTCTGTTGTTTAAGCCACCAGCCTGTGGTATTTTGTTATGGCAGCCAGAGTACTGAATACGCATAACAGAGAGGAATTAAAGTTGCAGATGGAATTAAGGTTGCTCATCAGCTGACACTGAGATGTGGAGAGACGCTTGGATTATCCAGGTGGGTCCAATGTAATCCTTAAAACTGGAAGGAGGCAAAAGTAATGAGGTCCTATTGACACCTTGGTTGTAACCTAGTGAGAGCTGTATTGAATCTTTAAAACACTGTAAGATAATCCATTCACATTATTTTAAACAACTACATTTTTGGTAATTTATTACAATATCAAGAGAAAATCAGTATAAACATGTCAGGGCATATTATCTGTTTAATAACACTTTAATGAATATTTTGGATATACCCACATATTTGGGATTCATTTCCTCCGGAAAGAAACACTGATATAGGGAACAGTAAAATGACAAATTTTATTCTATTTATAACCCCTATAAGTTGCCACTATGAGAACACCGAGTAAATGGAATAAAAAAGAGCACAAATTTGCCCTTTCACCTTATTTTTCTTTGCCAAAACCAAAACCCACCAGAAGCAAAAATATTAAAGAACTCTGTATTTAAATTTAATTCACTATTTAAATAAAGCAAAATTGAGGGTAACATAATACCTGCCTGCAAAGGTACTTTTGAGTAATAGCTAATTGTCACCTTTATAATCATTACTTTTGAGAGAGAAAGAGAAAGAGGCAATGTGTGTGTGTGTGTGTGTGTGTGTGTGTGTGTTGTATTGTATTATATTGTGTGTGTGGCTTGTTCAGAGATTTTGAGAAACCATTTGTGGTTTCAGGACTCACAGCCATTGAAGGCAGCTTTCCATTACCATACTTTGAAAAAAGACTTCAGTGTTCTCTGGATTTTCTGTTCTCTCTTGTCAATACTCCGTTTTTATTAGTTGTTAAAGAAACCAACCCTTAATTTCCTTCACAGTAAATACAGTATTACCTGTGCTGATCTCTGAAAAGGCCTGTCTTAATACCAATTAACTTTCGAAGTACTTACAGTTCCTATTATTTTATCATCTCTGGAAAAATAAAAAGGAAGAGAGTGCATAGTCAAATGCACACATTCTCCTTTTCTCAGTTGGAAGTGATTTTCTCCCTCCAGCCTCTCTCTGTTCCTTAGCCCTCTGTGCTATCTTAACTTTGTATCAGTTACTTACATTTACTCTTTAAACACCTTCCTTGATTTGCTCCAACTCCTCTGCAGCTTTAGATAGTAATTCTTTTTAAATTCCCCTTTTCATAGTACACATGCTTTGAAGAACTTTAAAAGAAAATACCAGTATTTAAAATTGAGACTTAAGATGATCATGTTCTTGTAGGCAGATGTAAACATTGTAGTTATACTCTCTTGAGTATTTTTTTAGTAGTGTTAGAACTTTTAGCAGTGGTTACAACTGGTTTGTGCTGCAAACAGTTTTAGTGATGGTATCCTAAATGCCTGTGCTCTGTACTCATTATATATAAAAGGTAGCATAACACAATGATCCAATTCATAATATGTCTTCCCCTGATTTTTACATCACACTTTTCAATTCTGAGACAGAATTTGGCTGAAGTATTTAAGATTTTCTTATGGTTTTGAGTTGTTTAAATGTTGATACGTATATTTCCAAATATGACCTCATTGGAGAGTCAGTGTATTTGGCTAACAGTTAAATAAAGTTTATAGGCTTACAAAAAGGGTTGCATACTACAGCCAAGTTGAAAAAGTAACATTTGGGCACAAAGCTACTTGGCTTACTTTCATTGGTTTGGTCTTTTGTGTTATTAGGCAAATAATTTCATTTTTTAAAATTTCTGCTGTTGGGCAAATGAGCCTGTTGTTGAGGCTTACTCATATGAATGTTTAAATTTTTCTTCTCTGACATCAGTCATTCATCAAAACCACCTGCGTTCCAAAATCTATATTTATGTCTCCACTCTATTATGGTTTTGCATTATTCATCTGCTAAATATCTTTTGAGTACCATTGTTCACCATTGCATCTCAGTGCCTAGAATAGGAAGAAGAGCTAACAAGAATAGTTCCTAATAATTAGGATCACTAATTATGTGCCAGGCACTGCTCCCTATAGCCCTCTGACGTAGGTACTATTGTTATCCCCATTTTACAGATGAGGAAGCTAAACCATAGACAGAGTGTCTTAGGTAGGACTGCTATAGCAAAATATCATACACTGGGTGGCTTAAACAACAAACATTTATTTCTCACAGGTCTGAAAGCAGGGAACTCCAAGATCAAGGTGCTGACAAATTCGGTTCTGGTGAGGGCCCTACTCCTGGCTTTCAGACAGCTGCCTTCTTGCTGTGTTTTCGCACGATGGAGATAGAGGGAGTCTGGTTTCTTGCTCTTCTTATAAGGACATTAATCCCATCATTGGATTCCCACCCTCATGACCTCATCTAAACATAATTACCTCCCAAAAGTCCCACCTCCTAATACTATCTCAGTGGGGACGGGACTTTAACATATGAATTTTGGAGGGATACATACATTCAGTCCATAACATAGAGGAAGTAACTCATCCAAGGCCTCATAGCTAAAAGGTGGTAGAGTTGGAATTGAACCAAGGATTCACACTTGAAAGTCTGCTTTTAATCACAACGAGTGAGTGAGTGAGTCAGGCACTCATGTTTCCCAAATTTCTTGAAACAGAGTAAAAATTTGACGAAAAACATATAGCCTGTGGGAAACAAATACTACTTGGAAAGGCGTAACAGCTTCTCACCTGTTGAAGAGTATCTCATCTTCCTGACCTCCTGTGTAAACAAAGAAACAAAAAACCATACCCAGCATCACTCTGTTACTCTGTTATACTGATGTTGAAGGACTTTTGCATACAATTCTGGAAATTGGGACAACTGAGCACTACTGACCTGCCACAGGGATGTTGTGAGGGGTAATGAATGTTTGTAGAATGTTTAAGACATGAGTGAAAGACTTTGAAGTAATGCAAATTCTTATAAAATACAAAAGTTATTGCTGGCTGGGCTTGGTGGCTCACACCTGTAATCCCAACACTTTGGGAGGCTGAGGCGGGTGGATCACGGGGTCAGAAGTTTGAGACCAGTCTGGCCAACATGGTGAAACCTTGTCTCTCTTAAAAATACAAAAATTAGCCAAACATGGTGTCACATGCTTGTAATCCTAGCTACTTGGGAGGCTGAGGCAGGAGAATCACTTGAACCTGGGAGGCGGAGGTTGCAGTGAACGGAGATTGTACCACTGCACTCCAGCCTGGGGGATAGAGCGGGACTCCATCTCAAAAAAAAAAAAAAAAAAAAAGTTATTGCTTTCATATTGTTATTGTCCCTTGGAATCTTTGCTATCAGTGTACTGTGTACTTCCTGCCTACCTCTGAGTTTGTAAAGTAGGTAAAAGAGCAGATGTCATTGCTAAGAATATAGCATTGACCTCTATGTAAAATTTATAGGTTCTCACACAGAGTGCTGAGGCTTTTGATCAGCATCTTTGAAAGTATTGCTTGCATACACTTCAAGTAAAAGATCATTCTAATTATTTCATAGTCATACATTACATGAAAGATCTTTGTACATAATTGGAAAATCTTTAATAAGCTTTGATTAATGATGCTGGCTTTAATTTGAACTTCATATTATTGTTTTCCAAATGATTTCCATAATAGAGAACATGGTGGATCTAAGCACGAGATTTTAAGTTCCTGCCTTTCAAAGGTGTGGCTAAAAAGGAGGAGGATAAAAAACACTGTGTGCCCTCATGCCAAGCTCTCCGTGTAGGGACATTATCTTCACCATTGCATTTCATCTTCAAAACAGCCCTGCAAGGTAAGCATCTGTATTTTATAGATGGGAAAAACTGAGATTCAAAAAGTTTACATAACTACACATCTGGTAAGAGCTAGAGCCGAGATCCATTTCCTGCTCTGTCTTTTCTCACAGTTGTTGCAACAACGCCACTGAGCTGACTCACTACCCCAGGAGTCCGTGAAGGCTTCCCCGAGGAAGCAGTGTTTGAGCTGAGCCTTGAAACAGAAGTAAGAAGACTCCAGGTAAATGAGAATAGCAAGTGCATTTCAGGCAAAGGAAAGGAAGTGTGAACAAGCAGGTGTGCACTGTGAACAAGCAAGTGTGAACAATGACTGTCCAGGGCAAAAAGCATGCATTTTACCAGGCTGGCAGGAGACCCAGTATTACAAGTAGGAGATGCCAAAGGACCACCAATACTGGACCTGCTCGCCATACAACTGTAGAAACGGAAATGCCTGATCTCCAAATTCTCATTAATCAGAGAAAATAAGAATGTGGTAATGAAATAATTTTTTCTTGAGGTGTGTTCTTAACTTCCAACTAAATTTTCACTGCTGAATCCTCATAGCCAACACTGCACAAGTGTTATTGACACAGTCCATTGGACCCAGAGAATGGAGAAGATGCTAGGCTTTTTTTTTTTTTTTTTTGGAGACGGGAGTCTCTGTCGCCCAGGCTGAAGCTCAGTGGCGCGATCTCGGCTCACTGCAACTTCCCCGTCCCGGGTTCACGCCATTCTCCTGCCTCAGCCTCCCGAATAGCTGGGACTACAGGTGCCGCCACCATGCCCGGCTAATTTTTTGTATTGTTTTAGTAGAGACGGAATTTCACCGTGTTAGCCAGGATGGTCGCGATCTCCTGACCTCGTGATCCGCCCGTCTCGGCCTCCCAAAGTGCTGGGATTACAGGCGTCCGGCCGCTGCTAGGCTTTGGCTTTCTCGAGACTGGCACACAATTGGTGTGCATTTAAATCTCCCTTAAGCAAAGTGTAGAAAAAGAAGTGCTTTAACAAATTTGAATCAATGTATCTTTCACCTGTGCAGGATCTGAAACTAGAGACTGAAAGTTTTTTCATTGTATTAATAAATCACTAGTGCTTAGCACGTAATAGTTTCTTAATTCTTTTCAACAGATAAACAAATAAGTAGATTTTGAAAACATCTTTTAAATTCCTGTTAAATATCTTGTTTTAAACATACATCTGAAATAAATCTTTCCCTACACATATTAAAAAACCTTTTTCTTTTGGGGTTTACAAATAGGCTCTCCAAGAAACAGGGGCAAAGAAAATTCCAAGGAAACTACACATATTAGAAAAATCTTTGTGTTCGTTGAGAACTGTACCATGTAACTTTGTAAGGCAATATTTTATTTAATTTTCTTAAACTTTGTTATAAAGGGATGTCACTATAGTGATACTGTTTTAGGTGGATATAATACTTGCCTTTATCCTCTTTTTATTGATTTTTAAATATTATACATATTTTAATTAGTGGCAATTTTACAATAATGTGAGGCTCTTAGAAAATTGTTCATTTTTGCTCATGAGAAATGGGAAATGTGTTGGAGTTTTGGAGTTCCATTTCAAATAACTGAAGAAAAAATATATGTATCTATGTATATAGTGGCTCCAACTGCATACTTTAATCAACTTAGGAACAATTATCCCAAATTTCTTTCTTAACAGATAGTATTATTCTTTCCAAAATGACTACAACTAAGAATTTTTGAATAACGTTTATTTCTGTGATAAAGTAATTATGTACAAGTTAGAAGTTGTGCTAGGGGGCCTGGAAATTCTCAGAGAGAAATTCTATTTTCTCATAATTTCATGGCTTTTAAGTATGTCACCAGTGCATAGAGTTTTCACAGCAGCTGGTAGAGATGTAACATTAATTTTATTTGCCTAGGGAAGGGAAGGAAGTAACTGGCTGTTGTGGACATGTGATGTAGTAGGGAAGACTAGGTTACTCTGAAGTAGTTTCCAACATTAATACCCTAGGTATTGCACTGAATTATTTAAGAAGGTGGGGAAAGTTCAGAAGAAAATGATTGGAATGATAGTACTAAAACTTCGGTGAGGTATGGTTAGTGGAATTGGAAATATTTATCCTGGACAGCATAGGAGGATATAAAACTAGTTTCAAATATTTGTAGAGCTGACAAGTAGAAGAGAAATTAAGGAATTGTTTGTATTGTCCAATGGCCTTAAGCAGAAGCTATATGGAGTCTTTTGCCTCAAAATGAGAAAAGTACAAAGATGTCCAAAGAGGCAAAGAAAGTTCTCATTCAAGATGGCAGACAGCACGTATCTCCTTTCTACTTCACATCTCATAGAAATGTCAGCAAAGAAGAAGTAAGAGTAACAAATTAAAGACTACTGGGTACAGAAGAAAGAGCATCAGGAACTAGGGATATAGACAAGTTTCTTGAAAGTGGAAATACTTGGAATTGTATTAACAGGTTAAATCACATTCACAGGAGAAGGCTGCAGTAGAGGCTAGGGCTATTTTTCCTGGCAGCACACCCAGAGAGATGCTCAACACTTGGAGTATGAAAGGAGAGTTGGAAAGCAATCAACTGTGGAATAACTGTGTGAGTCATAGTCCACGTTCTCCTTCCCTGCATCACATGCTCAGGCTAAAACCAGAGGACTAATATTTAAAATAATTGAATAGTCTTGGTGAGAAGGAGCCCTAGTTGGGGTGATGCCCCATCTGAGTAAACTTCTTCGCATTTTTGCTGGGAAGTGAGAGAAGCAGGGAGGGGGACATCCAACTTCCTCTTCTTTCACTACAAGGTCTAAAGCAAAGGTTGCCAGTAACAGCCACTTGTGTAGACAAGAGAGAGCTGCACAAGGCAGAGCTATCTGCATTCAATGAGCTGACCTACCTCAGTTGTAGGTATGAATCTATAGCCAAGGATTATGAAAATCTGAAGAAAAATGAGGACAAAAGAGCAGGTTGAGAGAAAACATACACTGACTCCGGAGGAAACAGATAATTCAGGACATAGAAAATATCTTTAAAGTTATTCTATTTAGTATCCTCATGGAAACAAAAGTCAAGAGAAAGCATTTTTTAGTGCCAAATTAGATTGCTGAGAAAGAACAACTAAAACAAAAAAAAATTTGTTAAAATGAAAAAGTAATTGCTAAAGTTAACAGTTCAAGGGAAGACCTGAGACAAAACGTTGAAGAAATTGCTCTAAACGTAGTGCAAAAAGATAAAGGGTGGAAAATGTGGGAGAAAAGTGAAGAGATTTGAGAAAAGTGGTCCAAAATTTTAACATCCAAAGGGATGTTCGGAAAGCGACAAAACAAAGAATAGGAGAGAATTTTCCATAAGTGAAGAAATAGGATTGAGATTGCAGGAGCCCTAGAGAATGCAAAATAAGATGAATGAACAAACTTAGCCCAAGGCACATTCTTGTGAAATTTTAGATATTGAGAATAAAGGGAAGAGTCTAAAAGCCAAAAGAATAGATTACTCAATGAGAATCCAATTGGAATGAGACAGATCATCAGCAACTGTAAATGCTAAGAAAAACAAAACAAGAAGCATGCCTTCAAAATGTGCAAAATAAATGTTTTTTGAACCTAAAATTCTCTACTTAGCTAAACTATCAATCAAGAGTGAGGCATTTTGAAACATGCAAGAACTCAGACCATTTACCACCCACAGACTATTTCTGAAAGAATTACTGAAGCAAAACAAAAAAGAACCCAAGTAGGAGGAAGCCATGGCCTCTAAGGAGCAGTGGATCTTACCCAAGATTATAATGAAATATAATTCCAGGATGACAACTGAAGGGGTGGCCTGCCCCTCCACACCTGTGGGCGTTTCTCGTTAGGTGGAACGAGAGACTTGAGAAAAGACATGAGACACAGAGACAAAGTATAGAGAAAGAAAAAGTGGGCCCAGGGGACTGGCGCTCAGCATACAGAGGACCCACGCCGGCGCCAGTCTCTGAGTTCCCTTAGTATTTATTGATAATTATCTTTACCATCTTAGAAAAAGGGATGTGACAGCATAATAGGATCATCGTAGGGAGAAGGTCAGCATTAAGACATATGAATAAAGATCTCTGTGACACGAATAAGTTTAAGGAAAAGTGCTGTGCCTTGATATGCATATGCAAACATCTTCATAAACCTTTTTAGTGCATAAAGAGCAGCATTGCACTAGCAAGTCCCGCCTTTCGCTCTACGGCGGTTTTCTCCTTTCTCAGTAAACAGAATATACAATCAGGTTTTACACCGAGATGTTCCATTGCCCAGGGACGGGCAGGAGACAGATGCTTTTCTCTGTCTCAACCACCAACAACCGCCAAGAGGCCTTCTTCCCTTTTACACTAGTCCTCCTCAGCACAGACCCTTCACGGGTGTCAGGCTGGGGGACGATCAGGTCTTTCCCTTCCCACGAGGCCATATTTCAGACCATCACATGGCGAGAAACCTTGGACAATACCTAGCTTTCCTAGGCAGAGGTCCCTGCGACCTTTGGCAGTGTGCGTGTCCCTGGGTACTTGAGATTAAGAGAATGTTGATGACTTTTAACCAGCAAGCTGCCTTCAGGCACTTGTTTAACAAAGCACACCCTGCACAGCCCAAAATCCATTAAACCTTGAGTCACCACAGCACATGTCTCTTGCAAGGACAAGGTTGGTGGTAGGGTCACAGATTAACAGCATCTCAAACACAGAACAAAATGGAGTCTCTTATGTCTACTTCTTTCTATATAGACACAGTAACAGTCTGATCTCTCTTTCTTTTCCCCACAACAACCTTGAGGCAGGCCTAGAAAGCCATCAGTCTAAATTAGAACCAGAAGTCAGATGCTCTGTGAAGAATCTCTTTCAGGAGGACGTGGATTTCTTCTATAAATTGAATGACTGAGAAGCTGAGTGGTCTTGTGACAAGGCAAAGGCATGGTAGGTCACTGTGATAAGGTATCATCCGAACACTTTCCAAACTGTGAAGTAATTTTCTTCTTCTAATAGCAAAGGTTTATTGACAAGAGTTACATCTCCTCTATAGGCTCAAGGGCACTGCTGTACTTGGTTCTGCAGTGAACAATTATCTCCCTACAAATATTGTGAATGCTACTTTTCAGTTTAAAAAATCACTTTATAGACAATGTATCAAAAATTAATTGTAGTTATACGACAAGTGTGAAAACAATGTACACTGGAATGGAGGTTAGGAGAGAGGGAAGGAGCAAAGGAAGAAAGATGTAATGATGTTAGATTCTTTTCATCAGAAATAAGAAGAATTAAGACATATTGCATCTACATTTGAGAAGTCAAAATAGGGTATCAAGCATCTTATATAAATTTGTTAATTACAGTGATACCACACTAAGGCAGTATAACATAGTCATTAAGAGCATGGATCCTGGAGCCAGAACACCTGCGTTTGAATTTTTGCCCCACACTTCAACTTGGGCAAACTGCTTATCTGTGCCTTGGTTTTCTCAGCAAAAATGAAGATAGTTAATATTTCACAAAGTCATTCGAAAATAAAAAGAGTTGATATATATAAAGTGCTTAGAACAGTCTTTGGCACATAAAAATTATTCTATATCATCATATGTTACCGATGACAATAATGATGATGGAAAACAACTAAACATCTGGAGAAAAGGGAACTGTTGTACGCTGCTGGTGGGAAAGTAAATTAGTACATCGATTATGGAAAACAGTCTAGAGATTCCTCAGAAAATTAAAAAGAAATCTACATATTACCCAGAAATCCCACTTCTGGGTATATACGCAAAGAAGTTGAGATAAGTATGCCAAAGAGACATCTGCACTCCCATGTTCACTGCAGCATTATTTACAGTACCCAAGAAATGAAATCAATGTAAGTGTCCATCACTGGATGAATGGATAAAGAAAATGTGGGGAGGGGGATTAGGGAGATGTTGGTCAAAGGATACAAGGTTTCAGTTAGACAGGAGGAATACATTCAGGAGATTATTGTACAACGTGGTGGCTATAGTTAATAACAATGTATTGTATTCTTGAAAGTTGCTCTAAGAGAATAGGTTTTAAGTGTTGTCACCATAAAAACGTTAAGCATGTGAGCTAATGCATATGTTAACTTGCTCAGTTTAGCTATTTCACAATGTATACATATTTTAAAACAACATATTGTCATGATAAATATATACAATTCTTTGTCAGGTACAAAATTAAACAAAAATACAACACAAAACATTTAAAAATTAAAAAATAAAAATTTAATGGGCAGAGATCGGAAAAGGGAAGTAGTAGCTTAAGAAAATTTATTTTTTCAATTTTTTTAAAAATGAGGGATTAATGAATATTTAAACTTGACAAATTAATAAAGAGGCATAACCATATTAAGAGTTATGGAAGCAATCTTCAGAGAAATTTCTATTTTGTCCTATTTTAAGGGTTTTTAAAAATTCATATACAAGCACTACTTTTATTTAGTTTTTACCAATTTTACTGAGGTGTAATTGATGTACGATAAATTGCACATATTTAAAGTGAAAAATTTGATACATTTTGGACTTAGGTACACACCCCTGAAACTATCACAGTAATCAAGATGATGAACATAACCATCAACCATCATGCTCTAAAGTTTCTTCATGCCCCTTGATAATCTCTTCTTTCTACCTCTTCCCACTCCCCCAATCTCAGGCAACCACCATTCTGCTTCTGTGACAATAAAATGGCTTGCATTTTCTAGAATTTTATATCAATGAAATCATATAGTATGCACTCTTACATCTGGCTTCTTTCATTCAGCATAACTATTTTGAGATTATTCACACTATACTGTGTAACAATACATTCATTCTGTGGATAGACCACAATTAACAAATTTACTTGTTGATGGAAATCTGGTTTTTGTTTTTGTTTTTTTTCCCCCAGTTTTTGACTATTACAAATAGAACTGCTGTGATTGTTCATGTACAAGTCTTGATGTGGGCATAGGATTTCATTTCTTTTGGATAAATACTTAGAAGTGGAATGGATGGATTATATGATAGGCATATGTTTAAATTTTTAAGAAACTGTCAAACTGTTTTCCAAAGTGTTTTACGGTATATGAGAATTCCAGTTTCTCCACATCCTTATCTTGGCAGTCAACTCTATCAGCCATTCTGACAGCTATGTTGTGGTATCTTATTGCAGTCTTATTTTACATTTCCTTGGTGACTATTTATATTGACTCTCTTCTCATGTTTTTGTTTGTCATCTGTATATCTTTATGGAAAAGTATCTGTTCAGATATTTTGGTCATTTAAAAAAATTGTTTTTTTCTTTATATTGAGATTTCAGTTTTCTTTATATATTTTGGATACAAAGCTTTCATTAAAGATATGATTTACAAATATTTTCTTCCAATCTGTAGCTTGACTTTTTATTCTTTCAACAGTGCCTTCTGAATAATATAAATTTTTTATTTTAGTGAGGCTCAGTCTTTACTTTTTTTCCTTTTATGGATTGTGCTTGGATGTTATGTTTACAAAATATTTGCATAACCTATGATCACAAAGATTTTCTATTGGGTTTAGTGTTAGGTTTTATACTGAAGTCTGTGATCAGTTTTAAGCTACTCCTTGTATATGGTATGAAACAAAATTCAATTTTTTTGCATGCATGTATTCAATTGTTCCAACGCCATTTGTTGAGTCTCTTCTTTCTTCACCAAATTGCCTTTGTACTTTTGCCAAACATCAGTTGCTGAAATATGTGCTGGTCTATTTGTGGACTCTATTTTGTTCCATTGATGTATTTATCTTGATTCTAATATCAGACTGTATTGATTAGTCATATAATAAGCCTTAAAAGTACATAGTTCTCCAACTTTGTTTATTGTCAAAATTGTTTTGACTCTTTTTTTGTTTGAGATGGAGTCTTGCTCTGTTGCCCAGGCTGGAATGCAGTGGTGCAATCTCAGCTCACTGCAGCTTCCGCCTCCAGGGTTCCAGCAATTCTCCTGCCTCAGCCTCCCTAGTAGCAGGGATTACAGGCGTGAGCCACCGTGCCCTGCTAGTGTGTGTGTGTGTGTGTGTGTGTGTGTGTGTGTATTTTTAGTAGAGATGGAGTTTCACCATGTTGGCCAGGCTAGTCACGAACTCCCGACCTCAGGTGATCTGCCTGGCTCAGCCTCCCAAAGTGCTGGGATTACAGGCGTGAGCCACTGTGCCCGGCCTGTTTTGGCTCTTACAGGTCCTTTGCATTTCCATATGAATTTTAGAATCAGCTTGTTGATTTCTACAAACAAACCTTTTGAGATTTTTATTGGGATTGCATTAGGTCTGTAGATCAATTCAGGAGGAATTGACATCTTAACAATATGAAGTCTTCTCACCCATGACCAATGTACATCTCTCCCATTTATTTAGGCCTTCTTTAATTTTTCTCAGCAGTTTTGTAATTTGTAATGTAAAGATCTTGCCTATATTTGTTAGATTTATTCCTAAATATTTCATATTTTCATCCTATTATATTATTTTTAAATTTTCATTTTCCAATTATTTGTTGACAGAATATAAGAAATAAAATTTATTGCACATTCTATAAAATTGCTAAGCTCACTTATTAGTCCTGCAAGTTTTTTTTTTATAGATTTCTTCAGTTTTTCTATATAGGCAATCACGTTGTTGGCAAAGAAAGATAATCTTACTTCTTATCCAATCTGGATGCTTTTTTATTTCTTCTATGACTGCACTGGCCACAGTCTTCGATACAGTGTTGAACAGAAGTTTGAGAGTGAGCGTCCTTGTCTTTTTCCTGATCTTAGAAGGAAAGCATTCAGTCTTTTGCCATTAGGTAGGGTATTAGTTATACTTTTTTGTACATGCCCTTTATCAGGTTGAGGAAGTTCCCATTTATTTTAGTTTTCTATAAATTTTCATCAGGAATGTCTGTTGGATTTTGTCATTTTTTTAATCCACCGATATAATCATACGGTTTTTCTTCTTTGATATGTTAATATAATGAGTTACATTGATTTTTTTATTATATCAATCTTGCATTCTTAGGATGAGTCCCTCTTAGTCATTATGTATTACCCTTTTTATGTGTTGTTGGATTTGGTTCCTTGAAATATTGTTTTGAATGTTCACTTCTATGTTCATGAGATATATTGCTCTGTGGTTTTACTTCTTTTCATGTCTTTGTTTGGTATTTAGGGTATTTAGCTCACCACATAGAATGAGTGGCTAGTTATTTCCTTGTCTTCAAATTTTTGGAAGTGTTTATACAGAATTGGTATTATTTCCTTCCCTAAATGTTTGATATAATTCTCCACTGAAGCTGAGTCTGTAGTTTCCTTTGTAGGAAGGTTTCTATCTACAAATCCAATTTCTTTCACAGATATTGGGTTGTTCACATTATCTTTTTCTTGTTAAATGAGATTTGGTGGTTTGTGTCCTTTGAAAAATTAAAGGTTCTCAACATCATTGATCAGCAGAGAAATGCAGATCAAAACTACAATGAGATATCATCTCATTTCAATTAAATTTGCTTATATCCAAAAGACAGGCAATAACAAATGCTGTTGAAGATGTAGAGAAAAGGGAGCCCTTCTACACTCTTGGTGGGGATGTAAATTAGTACATCCACTATGAAAAACAGTTTGGAGGTTCCCCAGAAAGCTAAAAACAGAGCTACTATATGATCCAGCAATCCCACTGCTGAGTATATACCCCAAAGAAAGGAAATCAGTATATCAAAGAGATATCTGCACTCCCATGTGTGTTGCAGCCCTGTTCACAGTAGCCAAGATTTTGAAGCAATGACCATCATCAGATGAATGGATATAGAAAATGTGGTACATATACACAGTGGAATACTATTCAGTCATAAAAAACAATGAGATACTGTCATTTGCAACAATGGATGAAACTGGAGATCATTATGTTAAGCAAAATAATCAGGCACAGAAAGACAAACATCACACTTATCTGTGAGATCTAAATATTAAAACGATTGAACTCATAAACATAGAGTAGAAGGATGGTTCCCAGAGGCTACGAAGGGTAGCGGGGGGCTGTGGAGGAGGTGGGGATGGTTAATGGGTACAGAAAAATAGAAAGAATGAGTAAGACCTACTGTTTGAAAGCAGAACAGTGTGACTGTAGTCAATAACAACTTAATTGTACATTTTAAAATAACTAAAAGAGTATAATTCGATTGGTTGTAAATCAAAGGATAAATGCTTTAAGGGATCGATTCCCCATTCTCCATATATGATTATCACACATTGCATGCCTGCATGAAAACATCTCATATACTCCATAAATATATACACTTACTATACACCCCAAATTTAAAAAAATTATTTCATCAAAGTTGTCAATAACTTTGGCATTTGAACTTCTAATAATGTGAAAATTTAAAAATAATGATTTTGGCATAAAGTTGTTCACAATATACTTATTATCCTATTAATATCTATAGCATCTGTAGTGATGCCACCTTTTTTATTCCTGACATTAGTAATTTCTGTTTTCCATTTTTTTCCTTATCAGTCTGATTAGACACCTATTATTTTTATTGACCTTCTCTAATATTCAGCTTTTGGCTTCATTAAGCTTTGTTGTTTTTGTAGACTTCTATTTCACTGAATTCCACTCTGTTCTTTATTATTTCCTTTCTTCTGCTTACTTTGCATTTTATTTTTTTATTCTTTTTCTGGCTTAAGGGGAAGCTGAGATCACGGATTTGAGAAATTTCTTCTCCATTACTGGAGGTATTTAACATTATAGATCTAATACTAGTATTATAAATTTTAGTCCTATAAATATAACACTAGTACTATAAATTTTAGTACTATAAGTTTTCCCCTAAAGTACTTCTTTAGTGGCATCCACAAATTTCAATATGTTCTTTTTTAAATTTTCGATTAGTTCAATATACTTTCTAATATCCCTTTTGATTTCTTCTTTTATCAATGGGGGTGTTTAGAAGTGTATTATTTCGTTGGCAAATATTTGGGAATTTGCCACAAAACTTTTTGTTGTTGATTCCCAATTTAATTCCATTATAGTTAGAAGAAATATTCAGTTGGGCTTGAATTCATTCATACATATATTGAGACATGTTTTATGGTCCACAATATGGACTATCTTTTTAATGTTCCATGTACATTTGAAAAAAAATGTGTTATACAGCTGTTGTTTGGTGAGGTGTTCTATGCCAATTTGTCATGTTGGTGGGTAGTTTGGTTCAAGTCTTCTATATCTTTACTGCTATTGTTCTATTATTATTGAGGGTTATTGATATCTTTTCTATAGTTGTAGAGTCATCTATTTCTCTTTGCAGTTAAATGAATTTTAGATTCCTATATTTTAAATTGCTGTTATTAGGTACATAAGCATTTAGGATTGTTATGTACTCTCAATGAATTCACCCCTTATTCATTATGAAACGACCTTCTTTGTCCCCAGTGACATTAATATTATTTGCTCTGCTATCTTCTTGCTCTGACATTAATATAGCCAACTTCCTTTTGATTAGTCTTAGCATGTGAACATGTCTGTTCAGGCTACCGTAACAAAACGGCACAGACTAGGTAACTTAAACAACAGAAATTTATCTTCCCACAGTTCTGAAGACTGAGGTCCAAGATCAAGGTGCCAGCAGAATTGGTGTCTGGTGAGGTCTCTCTTCTTGACTTGCAAGTGGCTACCTTCTTGCAGTGTCCTCACACAGCCTTCTTTCTGTGTGCAAGCAGAGAGCAGGGTGGGGAGAGAGAGAAAGAGCAAGCTCTGGTGTCTCCTCTTTTTCTTATAAAGATACCGGTTCTGTTGGATTAGAGTCCCACCGTTCTAGCCTCATTCAACTTTAATCACTTCCTTAATGCCCTTATCTCAAAATACAGTCAAATTGGGGGTTAAGATTTCATCATATGAATTTTGGAGAGACACAATTCAGTCCATAGCAGCATGGTTTATCTTTTCCATCTTTTTACATATAACTCATTTTCTTTTAGTATGTGAAGTGTTTTTCTTATAGGAAGAGTAGAGTTGAATTTTGCATTTTTACCCAATCTTGACAATCTCAATTGGGGGGTCAAAATAATAACAACATTTAATGTGATTATTGATATGCTAAGGTTTAAATGTATCACCTTGCTATCTGCTTTGTATTTATTCCATGTATTATTTGTTCTCTTTTTGTACTTTTTCTGCTTTCTTTTGGATTATTTTTATTAATTCATTTTATCTTCTCTGTTGGTTTATTAACTACAACTTTGATGGATACACACACACACACACACACACACACACATTATTTTGACCCTCCCAGTTGAGATAGTCAGGGTTGCATAAAAAAGCAAAATTCAACTCTATTCTTCCTATAAAAGAAAAATACTTCCCATGCTAAAAAAAAAAAGTGTTAAATGTAAAAGGTTGGAAAAGATATACCATGCTGCTATGGACTGAATTGTGTCTCTCCAAAATTCATATGGCAAAAGCTTAACCCCCAATTTGACTGTATTTTGAGATAAGGGGATACATCAAAATACATTTAATCTCAAACGTATTTTTTTCATTTCTAGAAGTTTAATGTGTATTTTTTAATATCTTTTAGTGTCTCTACTTAACTGTTTGAACATATATAGCTGTAATAGCTGTTTTAATATCCTTGTTTGTTAATTTTAACATCTGCCTCAGGTTTGGTTTGGTTTCAGTTGATTGTTTTCCCTTCATTATGGTCATGTTTTCCTGCTTCTTTGCCTTCCTGGTCATTTTTTATAGTATGCCAGACACGGTATATTTTTTTCCTATTGGGTGTTGAATTTTTTTATTTCTATAAATATTCTTGAGCAGTTGAGTTGTTTGGAAATAGTTTGTTTTTGGGGATCAAACCTTTATGATTGGTTAAGCAGGACCAGAGAAGTGTTTAGATTAGGGCTGATTATACCCTACTACTGAGGCAAGATCTCTTTGAGTACTCTGCCAAGTGATTCATGAATTAGGAGATTTTCTAGTCTGGCTGATGAAAGTAAGCCCTTTTCCAGTCATGTGTAAGAACTTGATACCATTCCCCTTAATCATTTGGGACGGTTCTTTTCCTGATCGTTTCCTCATATGCATGTGATAATCAGTAGTCTAATGAATACTTGAGAGGATCCCTTTACCGAACTTGCCATCATATTTTCTGTAGAGGATATCTTGCATTCACTAACTGAAAGCTTTATTCTTGATTTGGACTTGGCAGTCCCGTTTACTACCTGTCCTGTGGATGGAACATCACTGCCAACTTTAGAGGGGGATGGGACTGGGAGGGCAGTTCCTGCAAAAACCTCAAATGACTAATTAGAAATGTCAGTGGCATTTTCTCCCTCAGAAATATCGCTGTTCAGGATTGTGAATTTTCTTTTTCTCACATTGATTTGATTATCTTTCTTTCAAAGAATTTTTCTAGAATGAATATTTTGCTTGTATATTCGGAATCATTTTTAAATAATCAGAACACAACTTCGCTCCTCAATTATCATCATTCGCATTACTCATTCCATTTCTCTAGCTGGCAGCCTATGGGCCACTGGAAGGCCCGGCCAGGGGTGTGGTCATCGGGACTTCCCAAAGCTTGAACTTTAGTGGGCAGTCGGGCCCCAGGACCAAGCACATCTCCTTCCTCTGTGGCTTGACTGTGTGCCTCTCCTCTCGAGCTGCAGCTGTACCATGGGTCTCCCTTCCACTCCAGATCAAAAGGAAGAGCCCGACTACAGTCCCTTGGAATATGATTTGCTTGTATTCAATGTTCTTTCTTGTGTCTCAACTCATATCCATATTTTCTTCTCAGAATTCCGTAGATTTAGCCCTTTGGGGTTTTTTACTTTTTTCTTCTTATTTTTTATACTGCCTGTTCCTACTTTATGCTGTGTTTTACCCATATTTGTGTCATTTTAGTCAGTTCCATAAGACTGTGTTTGAACTCCCCAACTCCCACTTGCTTTTGTTTTGGGTGATGACTATGCTGTCCGCCTCTGCCACTTGTTTCAGGCCCTGCTACTTTTCCCCTCCAGTGTTCCTTCTTTTGTGTCTGCCATCTGTTATTACTGAATATGTTATTGTTGTTTTTGTCTTCTTATTTTGTTTTCTCCTCTTCTTCCTTCAGTGGATGTCTTGAGTTGTTCTCGCTTCTTATGTTCCATGCTTGCTGACATCGGGCAAAACTAAGAATCTGCGACAAGACAAGCTGGTCTTTCCTCTATCAAAGCTGCCTTCTTCTGGCAGCTGTCCTTCATTCTCGATTACTTCATCTACTCTTTTTTGTCTTTTTCACATCCATCCTGTAATCTATATTTTCCTTTCTTCAGCTATATCTTAAACTGTTAGAATAAAGCCTGACATATAGTACACATTCAGTAAATATATCTGTTGAATAAAAGAAAGCAATAAATGAATGAATGGTTGTTTGGTAATTATTGCCTCAGTTGTTGATTCTTTGCTTTTATTTTAGTTCCTGGAAGCTGGTCTGCCTGGGTCATCATTGTGTGTTGTGCATATTTTTATGTAGTTTGCATTACCTCATGCCCCACAAAGCCCACACATTTCTTACTATACAGGAAGTGCTGTTGCATCCTGGGCTTCTATATGCATAATGATTTTCCTTGCCATGTGTGTTGATGTGTTTTTAAAGTGTTTGGGAATTGGAGGCTTTTGTGCATAGAAAGGAACCATGTGTAGGTATTTGAATATTAAAATAACATTTAATTAACTTAAGTTGCAAACTTGAAACTATAATATTCTTAGGACGTTAAGTTCACTTTGTGATTTTGATTTTACTTATAAACTAAGTAATTTTTACATAATTTGAAATCATCCTTCCACTTATTTGATTAATTCAATTTTAGCAGATTAAAATCCTCTGTAGTCATAGTACTAAGCCATCAATTAAGTTCCCCTGAAGTTTTAAAAACACTTCTTATTATATCAAGCAACTGAGTTGCCTCACAAGGCCAACTTAAGCCTCAAAAAGCAAAAGCAAAGAAATTGCAAATCTAACAATTCACCCTTAAAACCATAATGAGTCAAAATATTCAAATACTACCTATAAACATTATCAAATTATCAACTCTGTGACTTAAGATAATGAGAATAAAATTGATTATAAATTTCACATAGAAATTAAGAAGATCAATTTGTCAGATTCCCTAATGTTAGGTTTTATTAAACATTACTAACACTTTAAACACAAAAATTATAACTTCTGTTTCTAAACCTATTAAACAGTATTAATGCTTTGGGTGGGTCCGATTTACTTCATGATCTTTATATTCAATTTTAAGCATTCCTATAATTGTAAAATCATTTTCCTATGATGGCAGTTTTACCATCTCAGCTGGGCTGAGGTTAAGCGGTTGAAAGACCTGGGGCTGTGATATAATTACTTATTTAGCAGATGTTTAAGATAAACATGGATCATAGGCTACAAACTTCTAGAATGATTCTGCCCAAGCCACAGACAGACACACTGAGTCTTTTTCTATATGCTGTGTCCATGAGGGGCCAAGATCCTGTCTTTTTGTTGAGATTGATTTGGCAATGTCTCCTGGCCATTTTAACCCCACATTATACTTTTTCCCAAATCTTTTATAACACCTTAAAACGTTAATTATCTTTTCTGGGTAGAGAATTGTGTACCCTATTTAGGTTGCCACAAATTGCCTTTATCATTTGGTTAGATTCTTCATTTCTTTCACACTTTTTCAGCTTGACTTTAAATCTTATGTACAAATCCAAAATTTGAACATTAACTGGGAGTTTTATGACATTAAAGCATTAGTGTTCACCATTCTTTTAGGTGTGAACATGGTATCATTGGTATTTTTAAGAGTCTTTATCTTTTAGAGATATATTCAGAAATATTTACTGATGAAACTACAAATAAAACACAAGTCAATAAATCATATTAGACCCAAAGTATTCCATTCATGCAAATCCTCGGGATCACAGTCATTTAGAAAAGGTCAAATCCAGAGACCAGAGCAGGGTCCTTCCCTAATCAGCTTTATCTTTCATGCTTTTCTTAATCAAATGAAAAGAATCTAATTCAAGTTAAAGTAGCAAAATCTCCCCTCTGCCCTCTCCTCTCTCTCATTTCCCCTGTCCCCTCACTTTTGATTCTTTTTGCCTAGGTCTGGGCCTAATGTTTAGTCTTGTTCCACATGGTAGCAAGAAGGCTTCAGGTAGCTCCAGGGTTGTATGGTACTGACAGCTAGCAATCTCAAAAGGTCAGCATCTATGACAATTATCTGTTTGAATATCTTTTATTCAACAGACATCTATGACATCTACTCAACCATCAGCATCTATGACAATTACTCCAGAGAGCACTGATTGTCCATGCTTGGGTCATGTGTATTCCTCTGGACCAATCACTGTGACTCAGGAAATGGGGTATTCTGATTGGACACCCTGGATCACAGGGTAGTGGGAGAGGCAGGGCCCTTTGATCCATAGACTCAAGAGAATCACTTGGAGTTGGGGAGAGGCAGTTTTCTGCAGTAAGGAACACCAGACAAACAAAAAAGTGGCAGATGCCCATTACAGAACAAAATATATTCAGACAATTTTATGAGATTCATGTATATCAAGTCTTTGGCTGTTCCTGCTGCCAGCTATAATCCTTGTCTGTCCCAAATGGAAAGGCACTTGGCAGCTGATTAACCGAATCCCTTCTTCCTTGGCATAGCACTATTTCATTTTTATATTGCTCAGTTCCAAATCTGTCTTTTACTTTTCCTGGAACTGCTAATACATTACAGTCTTTATCCAAGTCACACAAGGTCTTCTATATTTGTTTTTAATTTGGAATCATCATCAAGTTTTTCCAGAATTCTATCTTCTTTCCTATAGATATATATTCTCCAGGATAACGCCTGTTTCCCAGCTAAGCCAACTTCCTGGGGATTTGAATTACTGAAAAGATGTCCCTTTAGGCTCATCCCAATTCATGTAATAAATTGAGTCCCAGTGCATAATCTCACAGTCAGCTGCTTTTAAAATGAATTCTAAACTCAATTGAGTTTCCATTCAAGAGGCATTTCCTATTCCTACTTTTATCTTCCCCTGTCAGAAAATGCAGAGCTGCTTCTAGTTTCCTGTCCTCCTGGGATACTGCTGCTGCTGCTGATGACAATTATAATAAGAAAGTAGTTAATATTTACTAAGTAAATTAGTGCTGGCATTGTGCTAGGTATTTAGTGCAATATCTCTTTTAATCCTGACAATGTGCCATGAGGCAGATGTCAAACCCCAAGTTTACATAGAGGGAAATAGGCTCAAAGTGCGGACTTACTCCAGGTCACACAGCCAGTAGGTGGACTATCTGAGATTTGAAACTAGGTCAATCCAATCCCAAATGCCATGCTCTTTATCCCTGTGGTTAAACACATGAAACTATCGCCTTACCCTTTTCTTTCTTTCTTTTTTTTTTTTTGAATCGGAGTCTTGCTCTGTCGCCCAGGCTGGAGTGCAGTGGCTGGATCTCAGCTCACTGCAATCTCCGCCTCCCGGCTTCCCGCCATTCTCCTGCCTCAGCCTCCCGAGTAGCTGGGACTACAGGCGTCCACCACCTCGCCCGGCTAGTTTTTTGTATTTTTTAGTAGAGAAGGGGTTTCACCGTGTTAGCCAGGATGGTCTCCATCTCCTGACCTCGTGATCCGCCCGTCTCGGCCTCCCAAAGTGCTGGGATTACAGGCTTGAGCTACCGCGCCCGGCCTCTTTCCCTTTTCTTATTCCTCCTCCCCCATCTTACTGGTTTTGCTTTCCTTTCCAACCCGCTCCAATTCTTTTTTTTTTTTTTTTCACTTTTTAAGATTACCAGTAAATATACTTTTAAATAGTTACCAACATAGAGTTTTAACATTATATGCCATTTTAAATGCATACATTTAATAAATTAATACAATATATGAAATGTAATTATTCATTAGACAATGAGATCATTTTTTAAAAATGAAAGCCTAATATCCTCTGGGCAAGTGAATGTAATAAATGGGAAATGGGCACATACGTAAACCTCAATGATGAAAATCATTTTCTTTGAATCTGATCACAATCTCTCTGTAACTACATTGCGTAAACTCACCTAGATATAACATCAGCTCTAACATAAGACCCTGTGTGGATGTGGATTTGGGGAAGCGGCTTTCCTGCCTTCCCTTCCCCGATCCAAACAGACATTCATGCTAGACCCCAGGGACAAAGTGGGGTGAAGGGAAAGGAAGATGGGGGAGACCGGGACATGGCATTTTCCCCCAAGGCTGCATCTTGATTAAGTATCAGAGAAAATTGACTCATTCGGAAAAAGTAGACTCCAAATTAAGATGGTAAGTTGAGTTGTTTCCTTTAGGAAAGAAAAAAAAAATCAACTTATAAAATATTCTTGAGAAAATTCCGTGTTACTACTTTCAGTTACTTACTCATTTAGAGATAAACAGGGATTAAAGAAGAAAAGGAGGTAGATTCGTGAAAGAAACTACAAACATTGCCAGGCATGGTCGCTCACACCCATAATCCCAGCACTTTGGGAGGCCAAGTGGGCAGATCACTTGAAGTCAGGAGTTCAAGACCAGCCTGGCCAATATGGTGAAACCCATCTCTACTAAAAATACAAAAATTAGCCGGACATGGTGACGCACGCCTGTAGTCCCAGATACTTGGGAGGCTGAGGCAGGAGAATCGCTTGAACCCGGGAAGCAGAGGTTGCAGGGAGCCTGGGCATTGCAGTGAGACTCCGTCTCAAACCAACCAAACGACAAAAAAAGAAAAAAAAAAAAGAAGAAAAGAAAGAAAGAAACTACAAACATTAAGAGGGACATCTCAATCTTGTGAATTATTCAGTTTGCTTTCAGGTCTGATTTCTAAAGGAAAGGACTCCCCTTTTGTACTGAGAGTTTAAGTTATACTCTCAGTTAAATACTACCCACACCCTACTCCCACCTCGTTCCCACAATGATAAAGCTGAGGGTTCTCAATCCTGGGTAGTTTGGAGGCATTTTAAAAACAAACTAACAGGCCGGGCACAGTGGCTCACACCTGTAATCCCAGCACTTTGGGAGGCTGAGGTCAGGAGTTCAAGACCAGCCTGGCCAACTTGGTGAAACCCCCATCTCTCCTAAAAATACTAGAATTAGCCAGGCGTGGTGCTTCAAAGAGAATAAAATACCTAGGAATCCAATTCTTTTATCTTTCTTCCTTCCTCTCTTGCACAAAGGTTTAATTTGCCTTCCCCGTAATAGGTGCTTAATAGAAAGTTGTTGAAATAGTTGTGTTGCCAATTTATCGAACAGTCTAAATTCATGTTTCCATATTGATGGTCATTAGATCCCTTCAACCACCTCTGTAAGGAAAGCTAGGTGTTATTCCTATTTCATGCATCAGAAAATTAAACATAGACAATGAAAGAATAACAGACATGTATTCTTTGTTTTTTTGGAATGAGGGGTTAAAACCATTGAACATGTCATGCCCTAATAGACTCTTGAAAACCTGAAAAAGCAAGTGATTGATCTGCTTCATTTAGAATAAATGCCCAGGTTCTTTCCATGATCTGATCCTCTTCCTTTTTGTCCTTTTTATATTCTCAGCCTCCGTGCCCCAGGGTGTTTCTCACATAGGTAAGCTTTTACCCCATGATTCTGCTCTACCCCTATTGTCTCCAACTGGAGCTCTCTCCCTCGGAAATCAACAAGGCACTCTCTCTCTCTCTCTCTCTCTCTCTCACCTCTTTCTAGTCTTTGCTCAGATGTCTTCTTACTGAGGCCTTCCTTGGCTACCATATTTAAGGCTTCCTTGGCTACCATAACTAGGCTACCCAGTTCCTATAGGATTCCCTTTCCCCTTTCCTGTTTTACTTTTCTCCATAGAACTTCCCGCTTGTTAAATTAATGTCATTATTTAAAATTTTCTGAATTTAAAGAATGTTTGCTCCATTAGGACAGGAATTTTGCCTGTTTTCTTTACTAGTACACAGTAGGTACTCAATAAATATTCATGGAATGGATGAATGAATAAATGCAGATTTTCATTCATTCATTTATTCAAGAGACATTGACCACACAGGAGCTACCTGTCCTCCTGCCCACTTTGTTTGAACACTTCAAGGAGGAAGGCTGATAAAAGTCCAATGCCAAATATGAAAATAAATATTGCAATCAGGTGTTGAGTAATAAAAAATAGTGTAAAATTGCTATGCCATTGGAAAAGCCCAGTTTATGACAAGGAAAGATCCATAAGCCAGGGTCAGCCAGGGAAAGATAAGAAAGGAATTCTAGCGACAGAATCCTTCCCCTCTGTCCCAGCCCAAGATGCTGCCTCCTGTTTTCTGAGCAATAAGAAGGCAGGTCTATTCCTGTTATCTTGGGTCTCAGCAGGGCAGCCTTGTTCTTTAACAAGACAATCTTTCAATTTATGTGCAACTGACTTGCATATTTTAAAGTAAATTCTGTTAATATGCAAGGGCTAATATTGTAATAGAATCATTTCTACTGCCTGCCAGTGTTTTATGTCTAAGGTGGCAGCTCAGTGCAGGAAGAAATTTAGGTAGCCAAGGGAGTAACCCTGCTTTCCTTTCATGTTCAACAATGTGCCACCTGACATGGAATGCCTTTCAGTTCATTTGTTTGTAATTTAAACCAACTCCTGGCTCAGCATTGGCTCATGCCTGTAATCTCAGCACTTTGGGAGGCCGAGGTGGGAAGATCATTTGAGCCCAGCAGTTCGACACTTGCTGGACAATATAGGGAGACCTTGTCTCTACAAAAATAAAAATAAATAAATAAAATAAAATTAGCCAGATGTGATGGTGCATGCCTGTGATCTCAGCTACTTGGGAAGCTGAGATGGGAGGATCACTTGAGCCCAAGAGATAAGAGGCTGCAGTGAGCCATGACTGTGTCATTGCACTCCAGCCTGGGCAACAGAGCAAGACCCTGTCTTAAGAAAGATATAGTAAAATAAACAAACAAATTTTTGACTGGGAAATGCCTGTTAAAATCTCAGAAAGACTCCCAAATAAAGGAAAGGACTATCACCATCAACCTCAAATTAGAAATTAAATCATTTATCAATGTCTTGAAAAATCATACTGAATCTCTACAAGTCTTGGCTTTGCCTTAATAATAGTCAATACACGGCCCAACAATGGCACCAAGATTAAAGGAGGAGGTGAGTCTGGAAACACATGAACTTGACTTTCTACAATCAAATTCCTGTGAGGGAGACTCTGGACATGAATAACGTTTTAAACCAAAGATCTGTGATGCTCAAGGCTCAGCCAGGCATTGGCAGTGTATTCAATGTATCAACATTTTCAAAAAATATTCTTTTATTTCCAATGACCTGTTTTATATTAATTTTATTGTGATGTAGAAAAATAACCAGTGTGTCCTTCAACTTACTTGTCAAATACCTACTCTTTTAAATATTTTCTCAGGAGAAAAGTCATTTTAATTTTAACTTAAAAAAAATACCACAACTTTTCAGGTAAATTGCCAAACAGATGTTTAGGGCTTAGAGTCTCAGAGTGGCCTTTGTGTTGTGGTTTCAAACATACCCATCATCTAGATCAAGGGTCAGGAAATTACATCTCTGTGTCACAAACCCGACTGCCATGTGTTTTTATAAATAAAGTTTAGGACAACCACAGTCATTCATTGCATATTGTCCACTGTCCACTGTCTACATACATTGTGTACTGTCTCTGGGTGCCTTCCCTGCTAATGGCAGAGTTGAGTAGTTGAGATAGAGAGAGCATAGCCCACAAAGCTTAAGATATTTACTATCTAGCCTTCGACAAAGAAGTTTGCCAACTCCTAATCTAGTAGAGGCAAATTTCTGTATAAAGTCTGTACTTATGTTTACCCATAAATGCACCCATTATTTTAGAATAACATGGATCATAGTGCACATAATAAACTGTTCCAAAATGACAATATGGTTTGGTGACCATATATTATTCTGTCACCATTTCCCTCATTATGTTAACGTCTATTAGATGAAAATGCTATTCTGTAAAGTAGGATTATGAAACAGTATACGTAGCACAGTGTGAGAGTCAGTGGCAAGACATTGCACACAATGAAACCCAGTGAAATGTGAAGAGGCTAATACAGTGCAGGAAGTCTCCTTAAGTGCATATATTTCACAGCTGTGGTGCTGAGAGACAGATTGCTTGGAATGCTATGGGTAGACAAAGCCAAACAAAAATGAGAGCAGGAGGAAATTTTTCTGGTGAAAACTATTTTTCCTTACAAATTTGAAATATTTTCCCTTTTATGTTATATTCTTTTCTCCCCTTTTGAAATAACACGGCTGCATCCTCTGCCAAATGTATTCCTTCTGACCCCTACCCCACTTTTGGTTTCTTCAATAAATAAAAATTAATTCCTTCACCTCGTTCACAGAGACAGTTTCACAAGCTTATAGTGCATGTTGAAAGAAGTATTGGATTGATTTTTTTTCAGTAGGTGAAAATAGTAAAATTGTTAAACTGCATTAAAATAGGTCCATATAGGCCGGGTGCGGTGGCTCAAGCCTGTAATCCCAGCACTTTGGGAGGCCGAGACGGGTGGATCACGAGGTCAGGAGATCGAGACCATCCTGGCTAACACGGTGAAACCCTGTCTCTACTAAAAAATACAAAAAACTAGCTGGGCGAGGTGGCGGGCGCCTGTAGTCCCAGCTACTCGGGAGGCTGAGGCAGGAGAATGGCGGGAAGCCGGGAGGCGGAGATTGCAGTGAGCTGAGATCCAGCCACTGCACTCCAGCCTGGGCGACAGAGCAAGACTCCGTCTCAAAAAAAAAAAAAAAAAAAAAATTTCCATATAATTGAAGACGAAGGCATCAATGAGCAAAGCACTTTTAAGGCAATACTAAGGTTCTCAGCCTTTGAACTGTATTGTGTTTCTTCTCCCCATCATGGGGGATGAGATCCATTCTTGGCTGTTTAGTGTTCTGTAATGAAAGGAAAAGTCACTCCCAACTTTTTGGGGGATGGAGAATGGGTTGTTAGTCACCAGGACTATCAAACAACAGTAGTCATTGCTGTTGCCTGGGCTTTTGAGAGGACCAAAGGAGAACAAACTGAAAGGTTCTGTAAAGTCCGTCTAAGTGAAAGATATTGCTGTTATCATCTGCTTTAGTCATGAAAACCTCCTAAGAACCTCTACAGAGGTTTGAGATGGGGAAGGAAGGAAGTGAAAGTAAAATCAAGCATTTCGGTGACTATTTAAAGCTACCCTAGGAACAAGCCTTGCAGGGTAAAGAGTTGAAATTGAATGAGGCTTTCAGTTTTCTGTGGGTTTCACTGAGTCACAAGGGCTACCTTTCTGTCTCTTCCCATGTAGCAGTAGTTACAGCTCTGGTTGGCATGAGATAAAATCCTGCTGTGCACACAGAAACCAACTTCTTAGGCATTAGTCAGAGTCTCTCTGAAGTAAAAGTGCCTGAGCCACTTCCGCTTTTTAATTTTTGATATTCATGATGTGTTAGAAAGTGAAGAAATGCCAAGACAGGCTTACAAACATTGTGGTATACTTTTTAATGTTTAAGAAATGAGTGATCTTAACACATTCATTTAAGTAAGTGCAATGTAATTATTTTGCTTTTCAAAAGATTTACAACATAAATAAGCATGTCTACAGGGTATACTATAGGGAGTGGGACCCACGTTTAAGGTTGTGTGAGGGACAACTCCCTCCAGTTAGACGAGTGAATGTTACTGCACATATAATCTCACTTGGGGATGATGTCAAATGTCCGTGTCTTTGACCCTGTCTAAACTAGCAGACTGGGCTAAAAGGCTGCCTTGCCCTCCTTCTCCCAGTTCCCCACCCCCTACTGCGACCACTGAGACCAGACCGTAAGTACGCAATTATGCCTCTGTGGGGAAGTGGGGAGGAGAAACATAAGGGATGATGGAGAGGTCCATTTTGTACTCCTTACACAAATATTTTTCAAGTGCATCCTATGTGCAGAGGTAAGAAGATAGTACCATAGTTAAACTCAGATTTAGAGTTTAAATCCTGGCAGTGTTATTCCCTACTTGAGTTATAAAACTTCTCTAAGCCTCAGTTTTCTCATCAGTTCGCTCATCTGTGAGGCGTTTCATTGGTTGTTATGAGGATGAATGACTTACTCATATAAAGTTATCCAGACAGCACCACCTTGCACAGTGAGCAAGCAGTATAAAAGTTCTCGACCTCAGGGAGCTTAACTTCCAGCTCCCTCACTACATTTTGCTCTCAGCTCTCCCCTCTGCAAGCTGGTCTACCTGCAACAACTGCCTTGCAATATCAAAAGATATTTGATAAAACGGGTCAATGTAACTCCACTGACGACGACAAAATAAAAATCAGCTGTATTAAGGAAATTATTTTAAAAAGTCATTAATCTGCCATTCGACAAGCAACAATGTGTGTTAGACACTGTTTACAGGATGCTGACATTGTAGTGAACAAACCAGGTGTGGTTCTGCACTCATGGGTAGGAAAGATATTGGATAATACTTTGTTCTGCATCATATAAACATTTTGTTGCAGTATGAAGTGCATACAGAAAGCGCACAAATAAGTGCACAGCTCAACTCATTTTCACACAACAAATGCATACATATAATTAGCACCCAGTCCAATGATCGGAATCTTACCGGCACCCCAGATGCCTTCTTGTGCCTCCTTCCACTCACAGTTACTTCCAAGGGTGAATACTATACTGATTTCTATTAGGTTTGTCCAAAAATAATTGCAGCATTTACCATTAAAGTAATGTGCAGTTTTCTTTCATACATTACTTTAATGACAAAAACCACAATTATTTTTGCATCAACCTAATAAAAGTCAGTATAGTATTCACTGCCAGGATTCAAACTCTAAAGTAATGGCAAAAACCGTAATTACTTTTGCACCAAAATAACACAACCACAGATTACTTTTGCCTGTTGTAAAACTTTGTAAAAAAGGAATCGTGACACACTCTTTTGCAATGGGCTTCTTTTTCACTCAACGTTATGTTTGTGAGTCATCCTTTTTTTGCATGTAGCTATAGTTCATTTATTCTCATTCTTGCATATTGTTCTCCTGTATTGTATGAATTTACCATGATTTTTGTATCCATTCTATTGTTGATGGACATTTGGGTTGTGCCCAATTTGGGAATATTACAAATACTGCTTATGTTAATATTAATGCTGTTAACATTCTTGTTCATGCTCTTTGTTAGATATACATATGTATTTTTGTTGGGCATATTTTTAGGAGTGCGATTGCTGAGTATAAGGTATGGGTATGTTCGGTTTTAGTAGACACTGTCAAACAGCTTTCCAAAGTAGTTGTAACAATTTACACTCTGGTCAGCGGAATAAGAGAGTTCTGGTTGCTTTATATTGTCTGTCTTTTTCATGTTAGTCATTTTGGAGGGTATGTTGTAGTTTTTGCATTATGATTAAAAACATTTTCTTTTTATGTTTCAGAGACTTGCTCTGTTTTCCAGGCTGGAGTGCAGTGGTGTGATCATAGCTCACAGCAGCCTCGAGCTCCTGGGTTCAAGCAATACTGCCACCTCAGCCTCCTGGGTTACTGGGGCTGCAGTCCTCCCAGCTCAATCTCTCCTGAGTCACTGGATTTTTGCATTTTAATTTTAATCTGTGCTTTCCTAATGACTAATGAAGTTGAGTGCCTTTTCATATGTTCATTTTCTGTTTGAACATCTTCTCTCATAGAGTATCTATTCTGACTTTTGCCCATTTTTCTATTGAGTTATTTTCCTGTATCTCATTGATTTGAAGGAGTGCTTTAAATATTCCAGATAATAGTCCTTTGTCAAATATATGTATTGAAAATCTCTCTCTTAGTGTATGGCTTTTTACTCTCTTAATGGTTTTGAAGAACTGAAGCTCTTAATTTTAATGTAGTAAAATTGATCAATATTTTTCCCTTTCACAGTTATTGCTTTTTGTGTCTTAAGAAATCTTTGCCTGAGACAGTTCTTGTGGAGACAGCTAGTGCAACACTGAGAAATTGTTGTATACTATGTTGCCTAGAGTAATAAACAGTACAGTCAGGATAGCTAAAGGTGACCCCAAGAAACCAAAAGGCAAGATGTCTGTTCATGCCTTCTTTATGAAGACAATGCTGGGAGGAAAATGCAAAGAATAATCCAGAGGCCCCTGTAAACTGCAGTTTCCAAGAAGTGGAAATACAGAGAGAGGTGGAATACAATGTGTGGTGAAAGAGAAATACACATTTGATGAAATGGTGTGGTATACTATGAACAGGAAATAAAGGATTGTAGGCCAACTAAGGGAGGCAAGAAGAAAGATAACACTCCACTCTTATGCCCCACCTTCCTCTTCTACTTAGATCTCTGCCCAATAGTAAATTCACAAATGTAGGCATTTCTACTGGAGTTGTGGCCAAAAACCTGGATGACATGTTATGTATGTAGAATTCCTAAAATGCCCCCCAAAAGATATTTCCCCCTAATCCCTGGAACCTGGGAATATGAGGGGACATCACTCACTAGTGTGGTTGTCATATTTCATGGCAGGGTTAGGTAATCTCCTCAAGACAGGAGATTATCTTGGAGGACCTAATTTAATCACATGAGACCTTTTAAGCAGAGAGCTTTCCCCAGCTGGGGGCGGAAGGAGAAGTCGGAGAGATTTGAAGAGTAAAGGGGTTATGGCTTGAAGTTGCAGGAGGCCCACCTGAGAAGGAATTCAGGAAACCTTAAAAGAGCTGAGAGAGGCCCTGGCCAACAGGCATCAAGGAAAGAGGATCCTCAGTCCTACAACCACAAGGGACTGAATTCTTCCAGCAACCTGTATGGACCTGGAGGTGATGTCTACTTAGAGCCTCCAGGTGAGGACCCAGTTTGGCTGATGACTTGGTTCCTGCCTTGTGATTCCCTGAGAGGAGAACCAGGTGACATCGTGCTGGACTTTGTTAAAAGCTGTTAAGTGTGTGGTAATTTGTTATACAGTGACAGAAAAATAAAACATGCAGGACAATTTTAGTGATGGTGAAAAGCTACCTTATAACAAAGTTGAAGAAGATATATGGGAAGTAGGTGGCCAATGATAATCTAAAGCAAAGGGATGGTGATAGAGTTTGGCTATTTGTCCTCACCCAAATCTCATGTGGAATTGTAATCCCCAGTGCTGGAGGAGAGGCCTGGTGGGAGGTGTTTGGATCATGGGGGCGAATGCCTCATCAATGGCTTGGGCCATCCCCTTGGTGGTGAGCTCTTGCTCTGAGTTCACACAAAATCTGGTTGCTCAAAAGTGTGCAACAGTTTCCCCGCAATCCATGCTCTCTCTCTTGCTCCCATTCTGCCATGTGAAGTGTCTGCTTCTCTTTTGCCTTTCACCATGACTGGAAGCTTCCTGAGGACCCCCCAGAAGCAGATGACACTATGCTTCCTTTATAGCCTGCAGAACGGTGAGCTAATTAAACCTCTTCTTATAATTACTCAGTCTCAGGTATGTCTTTATAGCAGTGTGAGAACTGCCTGATACAGGTGGAATAAAGAGATCATCTAGCACACACCAGAAGAAAAGGTGGAAGATAAGGTGAGGCGTATGAGAAAGGGAAAAAGAGGATGCAAAAGAGAATAATGAGGAAAACTGCATGTCTGTCTCCATGTGCGTATATACAGGACAACTGCAGTAACTGACCACCTCCTATTTGAGAGTCTGTTGTTCTCATTGGGTTTCATTCCACAGTTGAAATATAATCACACTGTAGTTTGTGAAGCACTCCAGGAAATGCGAGTGGTTTCCATGTTGTGTTCATGGGTGTCACAAGCACCCAGAAATTCAATCGAAGTTGTCCATATTTCTAAACATTTTTAAAATGAAAAGAAACTCTTTTGTTATCCTCACTCCATGAACTTAGAGATCTGTGAGAGAAGGCAATTAAAAATGTTCCTGGAATTAAAAAAAAAAAACTTATTTGTAAGGTAGTGTTATTGATTAGAAGTCTTGAGTTATCAACTGTACATCAGCTGTCATTTGTAAAAAGAACAAAACAAACTAGATGACTTTTTATGGTCTGTGCTTGGTGGTGTAATGCTGTAGAAGGTGGCACTTTTTGGAGGGGGCTGTAGTTCACAGATGAATCTAAACCTCTTTACACTTCTTCGGGCTGTCTTATTTTTCTAGATAGTGACCTAGCATTCTGCTGACATTCTTAGCTATGGAAAAGGGGCATTGGCTGTCATGGGAAGCGCTCTGATTATTTTTAATTAAATCTAGTAGTTCGAAAACAAACTGTAGAGGTCTTTGTTGTCAGAAAACTGAATAGGTACAGCTTCAAGGAAGGTGCATAAGCCTTCTGACCTTAGGCACACACTTTGCAACATTCTGTTATTTTTTGGTATGATTAGAAGGCTAAGACTCCCTTTCCTATTAATGTTTTTATTGAGGCACAGCATAGCACAGAAGAATGCATAGAGAAGGCATAGAGCACTGTGAGTTTCCACAAAATGAACACACCTGGGTGACAACCACCCAGGATGACAAGCCCCCATGCACGCCCCTCATAGCTCCTGCTGCCCCTTCTCCTCAGAGGCAATCTACACCCTATGCTTAATACATAGATTTGAGTTCTCTCAGAATGTTGAAATGCTTTTGAAGCAGAGTACGCTGTTTTTAAAACTGGGAGAAAAAAAAGAAATTGCACTCCAAGATTATGAAGATCTTTTCCTGTTTTCTTTAGGAGTTTTATTGTTTTATCTTTTGCATTTAGGTCATGATCCATCTTGATTTAATTTTCGGTGTGGCAGTGAGGCCAGGTTACTGTCTATCCTTGGCCCAGTGGAGAACCTGGTGTCTTCACTGGGATCCCTTCCTTGGCAGGTCCTGAGTTCCTATTTTCATGTCCTGAGACTGCCAGAAACTCTGATGATTTTCAGAGTCTTTCCACTTCTGTTTTTCAACCTCTACTCCTCATATACCCCCAATTCAACACATGCTTTGAAGGGAAGGCCAGCTGTGTGTTTGAAACCCTTCAGGTCTCTTTTAGAAGTTCTCTGGCTTCTCTGTCCTCAGATTCTCAGCTCTGCCATCAGCTCACCTCTCTGCTCTCTCAAGCCCCTCCAGTTCTCTTAGCCTCGACAGCCCGCCACTGCCTTCAGACAGGTGATTTCTGCATTGAATTTGGCCTTTCTTGTTTTGCTGTAGTTCCAGGTGATGTGGATCTAACAGTGCACAGTGACTCCATATCACCTGGAACAATGGAAACATTTTAAATTACAATTATGTCAAGTAATAAAGGAAAAAAAGCCATAGTGCTGTTATAAGAGGGAATATTAGGATCTTTGGCTCAAGTTCACTGTCTTCTGTAGAAACACTGTAGTTTATCAATATCATACCTGAGCCTTCAGCACATAGACACAGAATTAGTGAAAGAAGTCAGCAGCTAAACATCTAATTCTACTTCCCCCATCAGCCCTTCATTTGTAACAATTTAACCTCTCTAGGCACCAGTTTCCCTGGTTCTGGCATTTATTCTTCATCTTAGTGGCAAGATCCTGTCTTAAGTGCTTTAAACCCTTGGAACAAAAGGCAACCTTTGACTAACTTGGCCAATTTAAAAAGAGGTACCAAAGAGGTTCCCTTCACTCATTTAAAGTGGTGTGTAGGGGCTGGGGAAGGGGTAGAAGTGGGGGAAAAAAAGAAGAAAAATGGCGTGTGTATGCTTGAAAAATCAAGACAATCGCTTTTTGTTTGTTTGTTTTGTTTTAAAGATGAGGAGGCAGAAGAAATTCCCACAGGGCCACATACTACCAAAAGCTACTGAGACATAATCCCTTGAGGAAGGATATCTAAGGCAAATGTCACTTTGCTTTCATGCCATTTCTTCTATGGTTCCTTCCACATCTGCTCCAGCAGCCTGGAGTGAACACAGATTTATAAGAAGTCATTTCTACAAAATAAAATTAAAAACTACAAGTTAATGCTACCATAAGATTCAGGCTGAGCTTAACTTGATAATATTTAGTGTCCTAGGAAGGCATAGAGTTCAGCATTACTTTTTTTCTCTCTCATGGTTGAATTTGCAACTGATGATGCCAAGTGATTGAGAAAGGAGTATTTTCAAAGGGAGCCAAGGGAAGGGCAGGCGTGGAGGCAGGCTGGACGGTCATCTCTATCCTTAGATAAGGACAGGGATGGGCGGTGCTTCCTGCCAGCTGTCTTCAAGCTGATGGAATTCTGTAATAGAGTAGGGCAGCAGGGACCTTAGAAAATCTGAGTGATCACCCCTTTGGGAGAAAAAAAAAGCATAAATAATTAATTAAAATTCCCTTTTAAAGTAGGGTCAGAAGAATATGAATGCTGTCTACATGGGAGTCAGCACCCAGCGATAACCTCAGTTAATAGAGGATGTGATGGCTCAGAAGATAAACAAAATAGAGTGTAGGAGAATTCTAAGAAAAACAAATGAAGGGAAATAGGGAGGGGATAAAGCAAAAGATGAGTTGGGAGGAAGCGGCTACTTGGGGACAAGCCAGGGAAAAATGTGGAAAAAAAAAAAGGAGCTTAGAAAAAGCTAAACACATGTAATTGCTGGGGTGGGGGTGGGGCCATGGCATTCACTGGAAAAGCATCTTCTGCAAAGGTTGGATCTTGACTTCTTCTTTTAATGTTTGGGATATTTCTCTTGGGATTTTGGCTCAAGGAAAATAGCAGAAACAGCCACGTGCCGAACAGAGAAAGGCCTCAAATAGGAGTAGAAAACCTACCAGAGACAGTCTCTCAAGAGAGTTCTGTCTTTTCTTTCCATCCTTTTGAGTTCTCATCCTCTCCCTCAATTTTTGCCATGCTTTTTCCATTCTTTTATGAAGCTTTCCCATCTTGTCCCTTCTGATACTTCTTACTGCCATCCAATTGCCATGAGGACTAGCCATAGAAAGTAGAATTGTAGTAATAAAAACAAAGGTGATAATATATATTATTAGATATTACATGTATTATGATATATGATTTATTGTATAATATATACCATTATTCTATACTCTATATATTAATGCACAATATATTAATATTAGTTTAACAGTTGAGTAGAAGCATATACCATTCTTGAGAGTCTTCTCTGTTTTATTGTAAGATGTGAATGATCCTTGAATTTGAGTTTTAACTTAGCACTTGAAGGTTCACGGTGTTTTTAAAGGCATTCGAACTCTTGCTGGATCTCAGAATACCCATTCCCAAAACTGTTCAATTTCTGTTATTATTTTGAAATACATATTTTCTATATTATAGCTCTATGAAACTGTCAAGCAAGTTGTAATCATAAATATAATGATGCTTTGTACTTTGAATTTCTCAAGCATTCTTGCAAGCCAGGCAAGCAATACCCACCAGTGAAAAACTGAAATATAGAAGTTAAGAGCTTGAGTCAGTACTTTAGAGCAAGTCAGAAAAAAAGCTGGAATTTAAGGGAAATATCTTACACTGGACATTGGACTTCTTGTTCTGGGAAAGATTATAAAATGAAAAAAATTATAAATTAGAATTTAGGAAATATTTTAATCAAGCTCATATAGCTACCAATTAAAAGCTAACATATCATAAGTAATGCCATTTAAGAGTAGTACTAATAAAGAATGTTTTTGTTTTTGTTTTTGACGGAGTCTCATTCTTGTTGTCCAGGTTGAAGTACAATGGCATGATCTCGGCTCACTGCAACCTCTGCCTCCTATGTTCAAGCAATTGTCCTGCCTCAGCCTCCCGAGTAGCTGGGATTACAGGCGCCCGCCACCACGCCTGGCTAATTTTTGTATTTTTAGTAAAGACGGAGTTTCACCACGTTGACCAGGCTGGTCTTGAACCCCTGACCTCAGGTGGTCCGCTTGCCTCGGCTTCCCAAAGTGCTGAGATTACAGGCGTGAGCCACCATGCCCAGCCTAATGCTATTAAAGATAAAGCAGTGTGCTTTATATTTTAAAAGACTTTGTGCAATGGTCAAAGAGAAAATTCAGAGTCCTGGATCTTGTAACATAATAGGGCCAGTATGGGCTGGAGATTGCTAGGCTGACATTGTACTTGTCCAGTCCAGAAACTGCTGGAGAAGTGAGTTCTGTTGCTGTTGCTGGAGGGAGGGTAGTTGGTTAGGTGAGAAGGAATTAGGAATCAGAACCTGGAATTTGGTCTGGTGTTTGCTGTGAAGTTGTGTCACGCCCACAGATGTGAAAACAACCCATAAATGCAAACTGTCAATGCCCATCTGTGTACCTTCCGCCTTTCACTAGTGAATTGCTAGACTGCAGACCTCATGTTCTGTGCCTCTTTGTAACCCACAACTCTTAGCACCAGGCTGTGTTGAGCATGTGGAATGAAAATTGGATTTGAGGTAAGATGACTTGCATTTAGGTCCCATGCTGGCTGAGTGGCCTTCAATGAGTCACTTGATCTCTTTGGACCCAACTTCACCTTGCATATAAGAGGGGTAACATGAACATCTCATAGAATTGTTGCTTCAATACATTTGAATTGGATCCGGCAGATACTGGATCCGGCAGAAGAGCTTTGTAAACTATAAAGTACAATAGAAATATTAGTTACTGTTAAATAAATAGAGGATTATCTGCGTCACTCAATCACCATACGCTGATGCCTTCTGGTCCTACCTGTCCTTTACTTCTAGCACAAACCTCTGGAGAGACCTCTTCAAGAAGCTACAAAATGTATCCTGCCCTCAGGACCAGCTTCATGGGCATACAACCTGGGCAGTCTCATAGGTTCCCATGCCCAGAGGCCCAGTGCTTAGTTTAATGCTCTAGCTGTCCTCTTAATGTTCTTAATAATTTTTGAACAAGGGGCTTGTGTTTTCATTTTGCACTGGGCCTTACAGATTAGGGAACCAGTGGTGCCTGCCATTTCCTTCTAACTTAGAATAAAATCCCTGATTTTAAATTCCTTGAAATTTGCTTCATTCCTAATCTTTTGCTTTGACTATCTCTATGGAGCAAATAGTTATAAATTAATCTTTCTGGTTAAAATACTTTATATATATATAAACTATTTTAAAGTATATAATATATAATAGTTTCTAGGTAAAGCAGAATGCAAAATAGTGACTTGGTGATTGAGATTACTACTATTTTCCTTCTAAATGATCTTGATTCTGAATTTCTGAAGGAAGTATGTCTTTATATTGGTAACACAAGTGCCAAGCACATCGTGAATAGTCAAGAGAAGACAGTGGAATGAGTGAACTACATCATGTACATGACATCAATCTATTGTGAGAGACATTCTCTTTGGATGATAAAAGCAATCTTATAGGGTGATGGTTTTATTTCATTTATTGGTTTTATTTCATTTATTGTGGCTTAAACTAAGGGTATTTGACTTTCAAAACACCAGTTGGTGCAGCTTTCTTCAAATTCTTTTACAGCATCCCATTGAAACCTTAAGCTGTCTAGGAAAACAAATATACTTTATTTTTTGTTTCCAATCATAATATAGACAAACCTGATATTCTTGTTAAGGGAAGTTAGGTTGTTTGACTTTGTTGGGTGTATCGTTTGGCAATAAAATGGTACTCAAATACTTTTAAAGTACACATAATTTGTTTTCAATTGTAAGTAAAGTTGTCTCACCTCAGATGGGCTTCAGCTATACCTTTGTAAGTGGTGGACATTTCTGCAGGGGAAGGTCAGTAGTGGCAATTTGGAATAGAGAGTTTGTGTTAGTTATCTACAGTTGCACGAAAACTTGCCAAAAATGTGTCAGTCTGGTATTTGTCTTTCACACTGTTTCTAAGGGTCAGGAATCTGGGAGCAGCTTAACTAACTTGTTCTGGCTCAGGGTCTTCCATGAAGGGGCAGTCGAACTGTTAGATGGTCCACTGGGCTGCCCAACTGTCCATGAGACTGGCCACTGGCTTCCACCAGAGCAAGTGATCCAAGAGAAAGCAAGACAAGGCCAAATGACCTCCATAATCTTGCCTCCAGAGTGGTATCTACCACTCCTCCTGCACTCTACTGGTTACACACCAACCCTGATACAGTGTGGGAGGGAACCATATTAGAGTGTAAGTATTAGAAGTCAGAAATTGCTGGAGACTATTTTAGAGGCTGGCTACCACAGGGTGGGTGGGTACTAGCATATTCCTGAGTTCCGCTGAATCCTCTGCAAAAGAGGGGCAATTTCCAAAGTTTGTCTTCTTAGAAGCCCACACAGCAATTTGAAGGCATGGAAGATCATACTCTGGTCAATTTCCTAACCCTGTCAATGTATCTGTAGTAGATACTGAATTAGGGGTGACAAGCTTGAAAGAACAAGCATCTACATAAATGAGACCATGTGAAGTGACCCTACTTACTACACTCTTATTGCCATGTTAAGTGGCACCAGATTGAGGGTGCAGGTTGTCTTAGAGAAAGATAAGCAGAAAACAGTATGGTGTGATAGATCACCAAGCAGTGGGGAGTGCATTCCAGACTCTATACTGTGAATTTAGGGCTTCATGCCAGTTTGCAAAGTTTCCTGAAGGTAGAGGGGAAGGCTTGGTGGAGAACTGAATAAAGAGATGACACGGAGAGGTGAAAGGGCCTGAGGGGAGGGTGGAAGCCCTGAGCAATGCAGGGAAGGGCAAGAGGCTGGTTCAGCAGCCTCACAGGCTAGGGTAGGGCTGACTTCTACTTTCAGAGAAAGGCATAAAGGCTCCCACTCACATTTTACATCAGGAAGACGAGGGAAAAAGAGTTATCAGTAGAGAAGCCAAAGGCGTGGGCATTTATCAGACACCCACCTTATGCAATGACTTTCCCTGGGTTTTGATTAACTCCCCACGTGACTGGGAGAGGAGAGTGTGGTATTCTCTTCTTTAAGGAAGCAGGTCTTGAACCCAGGATCATTTGCATCCAAATCACACACTATTTTCACAAAACATCATTGCTGTTGGGTGCCTCAGCTGGAACCTGTGAAAAACAGACGGGACTCCCTGGTGACTCAGAATGAGAGAAGGGAAGGAGGACACTGCGTAGTCAGCATATGGCCATGGGTAAACTTCCTCCTTTCTGTTCACAATTCTAGTAGGCAGACTTTGACCCTCATAAAGGCGCAGCTGTCCACATTCTGCCCCGCCTCTAGTTCTCCAGACAAACCCGGTATGGACCAGGTTCAGGGCGTGCCGTGGAAGCCAGGGAGAGGTGCTCCTGTTTCAAAATGGTAGCATTTGCTCTATGTTACCTTAAGTTTAAAAAGTGATTTCTCTTGGAGATGAGATTGGCAGTTTAAAGAAGAGAGAATAATTACGTAGGCAAGAATGTGAAAGGAAGGACCAAATCACAGTGTGGAAAATAAAACCAGAGTGACATTTGCTGCTTAGAGAATGTAGTATAGACAGCATGGACAGATAGGCTCAAATTCAGGCTCTACCTTGAAGTGGATTTGTGACTTAGAACAACAAATGTAAGCTCCAGGTCTTACCTGTGAAATGGGGATGATGATGTCCACCTCCCTAGAACACTGTGTCAAAGGAGGTAACTTTAAATACTGCTATAGGTAGTATGTAGGAGGTGCTATGTAAGTTGTAGTTACTTTTTTTTTTTTTTTTTTTGAGACGGAGTCTCACTCTTGTTGCTCAGGCTGGAGTGTAATGGCATGATCTCTGCTGACTGCAACTTCTACCTCCTGTGTTCAAGCGATTCTCCAGCTTTAGCCTTCTGAGTAGCTGGGATTACAGGTGCCTGCCACCATGCCCGTCTATTTTTTTGTATTTTTAGTAGAGAACGGGTTTCGCCATGTTGGCCAGGCTGGTCTCAAACTCCTGACCTCAAGTGACTTGCCTGCCTCGGAAGATTAATTTAAAATATTATCTTCTGCTTAGACTGATGGCAAGCTGGAGGAATTGGGATAATGATGGTGCGTGGGATGGTGTAGGGGAGTGGATGTGGGACAAAATAAAGCTCGGGCAGAGGATGGGATGTCCTTATGGATCTGAAGATGCTTTGTAAAGAATGTGCCATGCACGTTATCAGTGGGACCCACCTCAGGCTATCAGTGTGTTTGTGGCAGAAGAAGGGAGGATGGAACACAAGGTTTCTAAAACCCAGCCAAATGCTTGTTCCTGCACCATGCCGTCCTGGGAATGTGGATGCCACATCTCTCTTCTGACATTTCATGGTTATTTAAAGTTTAGCTGTAGCACAGCCTGCATATGTCTAATGCCTGGTGGGAGAAAGTGAATTAATTAAAGTCCCCTCATGCTGTTATTAATCAACTTCTCTACGATTTTTATAGGAAGGCCAAGTCATCAAAAAGAAACCAAGACTTTCCTCAGTGGAGAGCTTGCATGGGGAAAGGAGAGAGACTCAAGCCTCAGGAGAAAAGTTGAGGGGGTACAGCTTTGGGGAACAGGGCTATCCGAGCCTGAGAGGTGTAAGAAGCCTGCCTCTGGAGAAGGGACCAGGAACATCTTATGGGGTGAGGGAATGCTGGTGGGGAAGGTTCAGTCAGCCAAAAGGAATCTTGCACAGCTTGGCTTTCACTATATATGTGGAATGAAAGCACCTTTAAAAAAATAGATGATAGATGAATAGATAGAAAAGATGATGAAGAAAACAAGATTGTTGGGGAACAAAGATTGGAAATTAGTCTCAAAACTACTTTGTAGTTATGTCTCTGTATTTTAGAACTTTTGGCTTAAACTAAAGGTAGCAAAAATCTATAGTTTATCCTCTAATGTAGATTTCGTTTTTATCAACAAAAATTTGTGTATGACATTACAAAAGATGGGTTAAGATAAACATTAAGCATTTATTTATTAAACTTATCAACTATAATGTAGCAGAATATTTGCAGTTATGATTAAAGTGAGGTACCTAAATCAACTGCTTTTAGCTTTGCAATCACCATTCTAGTATTTAATTATGTAGGTCTGGTAAAGCTAATTTCCTGCAAAATTCCCCTAGTGTAGAGCTATTCCTTACACTACCCAGTGTGCAGACATTTCAGAGGAAAACAGCAAAGAGAAAGTTCAGTGCCAGGAGCAGTGGCTCATGCCTGTAATCCCAACACTTTGGGAAGCCAAGGTGGGCAGATCACTTGAGAGTAGGAGTTCAAGACCAGCCTGGCCAACATAGTGAAACCCCATCTCTACTAAAAATACACATACACACACACACACACACACACACACACACACACACACACACACACACACATATTAGCCATGCTTGGTGGCATGTGCTTGTAATCCCAGCTACTTGGGAGGCTAAGGCAGGAGAATTGCTTGAACCTGGGAGGTGGAGGTTGCAGTGAGCTGAGATCACACCACTGCACTCCAGCCTGGACAACAGAGTGAAACACCAACTCAAAAAAAAAAGAAAGAAAGTTCAGTGCTAACCTAGTGTAAAAGTGTGCATTTAAGTCCTCTAGTTTATGTCATTTGTATAGTATATTCTCTGGGACTATAATCTGTGTTTAAACAAAATCATAGCAATGGGGGGACCTCCTCCTTTGGCTTTGGAGCCCCCCGCTCCTTCTGTCTCTGTAGGAGGGAGCGTCTTCCTTCTGTCTTCTCCCTTCCTTCTTGCCTATTAAACTCTTCACTCCTTAAAACCGCTCCACGTGTGTCCGTGTCATTTTTTTCTAATTTGACCTGAGGACCAAGAACCCTAGTGTTCCTCCACTCATCGGAGTCGTACCATTTTGGTGTGTTGGCCGGGAAAGGAAATTCAATCATCAGACTGGTCTGGAAGCATCGAGTTTATCTTGGGACCTGAAGCGGAGAGGATCACCCAACTCACAGGTATTTGAGGATACAAACCCACGGATGGGCTTGGCTTTAAAGATCTTATCTAAGATTGCTTGTGGAACAGAGTTTCGTCAAAGTCAATCCAAAAGGCCTATGTGGAAATAACCATTCTTTCTGCACTTCATGCAAATAATCAGGCCAAGTATAAGATTAAAGTTCATTCATAATTAGTTTTCACCAAAAATGAGGACTGGAGAGAAAAATTTTGCTCCAAAGCTTATCATGCATTTGTCATTAAATCCTAGTCTCATTAATTGTTTTTAAGCTTTTTTGCCTACATTTTAGATTAACCCTGATTATTCCTGTGAATCAAGTGGTAATCTCCTGCAGCTTGGAAGAAAGAAAAAGGGATGGGTAATGTAAAAATCTGGATCAATATACTAGTTCTGAGCAATTATCCTGCAAATTCTGCTGGGTAATAAAAGTAAGTAGGGTACCCATAACCCGGAGGTTTCTTTGTTTGGGAAAATAAAATCAAGGCTTCATAAACCACCAAGGGGAAATTCTGTATCTGGCAAATAAAATTTTACATGGAAATTATCTACTACACTACACTTGTGGGAATTGCTATGCTCACTCTACTATTTGCAATAAGGTTATACACGGTAGCACCTTCTAACTTAAATATTAGACAAAGTTTCCATTGCTATTGTATTTTGCTTAATTATTATCTTTATAGCAGGGATAATAGTTATGGACAAAAAGGAAACGTGAAAGTTTTACTATCACTGAGTCTGCTAGGACTTCTTATTGGGTCTAGTGATGCACTTTTAAATGAAACATGCTGCTTTTGGATTAACATCTCTAGTATAGTAAAGGAAAATCTATGCAGACCCTTAGAAACTGGGTCCACCCAACATGGTGATTCCCGCAGCCTTCTGGCCCTTGCCTCACATGTTCCTGGCAAAATGGCCACCCCCACATATACCCACATGTGTAGAACATCATGGTGCCCTGCATTTGCATATTAAAAGACTAGGGTGGGAGGGTCAGCTCTTTCGAGGGCCATATGAATGACATGACTGGTCAAACCAATCCCCTGAGCCTTATGCAAATCACACACCGCCTCCTCCAGCCTCTGCATATTAAACCTGGCTGGTGTCCACTGCACTTGCGACCTCCTCTTGTGGCTTTGGAGCCCCCTTCCCTCTGTCTCTGTACTGTGGAGCTTCTTCCTTCTGTTTTCTTCCTTCCCTCTTGCCTATTAAACTCTCTGCTCCTTAAAACCAAAACCAAACCAAAACAAAAACAAACAAAAAACATAGCAATGAAAAACTAGGGAATTAACCTCTTTGTTTACTCATTATAAACAAACCATCAGATAAGCTAAACCACAAGAAGCTTTGTCTCTCTGGCAGGTTTATTTATCTGAGTACACGAATCATCCTCTCACCTCTTCACCCTCCCTTGCCAGAGCAATATGAATTTAATGGTGTCCAGATGTCTTGGAGGTATTTGCTTGTTTCACTGTACCTTACACTCAGATTAAAGATAAGGCCTGATGGTTCATGTTTTATTATTTAAAGCCAAAGCTGATGATTCCATAAGTGAAAAACACTTGCAAAATATATAGTAAGAAAACGAATGGATGTTACATTTAGATCAAACAAGAGATTCTAGAAGAATTTTACAAACATTTTGGAGGTTGGGAAAGTGGAGAAAAGAATGTGTGTTTATTCACAGGACTTATGTAGCTTACCTACAAGAAATTGTAAATATTTCCCTTCAAAACAAGAACATATGCCTACTATATCCCACTGTGATTTATAAGTGGGAGGTTTGAAGGGGAGAGACTCACATGGCATGGGAGTCTTCCTGGGGCTCATGAGGGGGAGAGCATCAAACAATCATCAAATCAGATGAAAATTCCTGAAGGCATTGACCTTTAGTGAATTCTAGGTCTGGTATCAATGGTTGCCTCTTCCTCCAGTTGCTGGAGTCCAGTGGCTGCAATCCTGGGATGCACAGTGTTCTCTCTGGTACCACTGAAGTGCTTCTCTGAAAAAGACAAGTTGAAATGGTTCCCAAGAATGAACCCTAGCTGGTGGGACTCTTGCATTTCCAGCATGGTAGACAGATATACTTTGTCATTCCCTCGAAGACACTCCTTTGTCTGAGAGACTAGGGTTTTCCAACCTCCCTATGGCTAGGTATGATTTTGATCTTGAGACCACATTCTGGCCAATGAGATGTAAACAGAAATGTTTCGCAGCTTCTCAACACCTTTTCTAAGAGAACACCGTGTTCTTTTTCTTTCCCCACTTTGTGGGCTGGAACATGGACCACTCCAGTGATGGCAAAGAGGTAAGAAAGTGGCTGAGTCTAGACCCTTGAGGACTTTTTGAGACTGTCGTAACAGCAATTGTCAGCTTCTTACACCTACTGATTTCATTTAGGAAGATAGAAATGCATGTCTGGCTTGTTTAGGCCACTGTTATTTTGAGTCTTCTGGTCCTTGCAGCTAAACTAGGTAAACAGCAGGATTTTGTTTTTGTTCGTTTTGTTTTGTTCAGGCCAAGATTTTTAATACACCAGTGACAATACGGAGATACTGACACATGATAGGCAAATGGGAGAGTACAGAGTTTGGTCGTAGCCCTGTTCCTGGGATTCTAAAGCAGTTTCCTGATCCATGTCAGTGGGTCTCCTGGGGTCACTCACAAGTCTCTTTTAGGGCCAGGCTGCTCCTTGTAGCAGTAAAAAAAAAAAAAAAAAAAAAAAAAAAAAAAAAAAAAAAAAAAGTAAAAAAGGGTAACATGGCAGCAATTCCTTAAATATATTTTGTTTGAAGCCAGTTAAGAGAGCTGGTAGAATTCATAATACGTTCTGCCTTTTGGGATAGTTATTTCTGAGAAGAGAAGAAGAGAGTTGAGAATTAAACAGATATTCCAAGTAGATATCCTTCAAAGAGGTTAGGGAATGCAGGAAAAAAATACAAGACTGTCTCATAAGCAAAGAATTGTTATTCACAATTTATAAAAAGAGAAGACAGGAAGAGTGTATACCCTACTATTCAGATAAAACAAACTCAACAAAGATTGTTGCAAATATGGCAAAACCCCAGCTCACTGCAATTTTTGCTTTTTCTTGTGTCCTAGAACTTCTTTTATGCCAATGATAGTAAGAATGTTTCTGCGTTAGTTCCTCCCCTGAGCTGTTTGCTTGTCATTGGAACTCTCAGTCACAGGTGACATCCCATCCTTAACTGGGACCCTCCTTTTTCCTTTGCTTCATTTAGCACAGAGGGTGGCAAACTATGGCTCATAGGCCCGATCACAGTCTGTGGGATAAGAATGGTATTTATATTTTTAAATGGTTCAAATAGTTTAAAAATGAATAACATTTTGTGACACAAAAATTATATGGAGCTAACATTTCAGAGTATATAAATAAAGTTTTATTTGAACACAGCCTTGCCTGTTCATTTACACATTGTCTATGACTGTCTTCACAATCCAATGGCAAAGCTAAATAGTTGCAATACAACCTGCAAGGCCTGAAAAGCCTAAAATAGTTATTATTGGCACTTTACAGAGAAAGTTTGCCAACCTCAGATCTAGCATGATGTGACATCTTAGTTTTGGAATTCAGAAGTTGAATTCTGGAATTTGAGAGCTGAAAGACTATTTAGAATGCCTCTTGTCAGCATCCCTGACACATACCTGGCCAAAGTCAGCAGTCTTATTTTTTGTACAGCTGTTCTATTCTTAGAAATATTTACTTAAAAGGGAATCCTCTGATGTTCATTTATTTGTCCTAGTTCTACTCTCAGCATGGCCAGGGGTTGGCAAATAATAGGTGCTTTAAACTATTTAATTATTTGCCGAGCACAGTGGCTCACACCTGTAGTCCCCCCACTGTGAGAGGCCAAGGTGGGAGAATTGCTTAAGGCCAGGAGTTCAAGACTAGCCTGGACAACACAGTGAGACCCCATCTCTACAGGAAAATAAAAAAATTAGCTAGGCATGGTGGTGCTTGCCTGTAGTCTTAGCTACTTGAGAGGCTAAGGTAGGAGGATCACTGAAACCCAGGAGGTCAAGGCTGAAGTGAACTGTGATTGTACTACTGTACTCTAGCCTGGGTGACAGAGCAAGACCCTGTCTCAGAAAAACTAAAAAAAGAGCCATGTGCGGCTGTAATCCTAGCACTTTGGGAGGCCAAGGCGGGCGGATCACAAGGTCAGGAGATCGAGACCATCCTGGCTAACACAGTGAAACCCCGTCTCTACGAAAAGTACAAAAAAAAAAAAAAAAAAAAAAAATTAGCCAGGCCTGGTGGCGAGTGCCTGTAGTCCCAGCTACTTGGGAGGCTGAGGCAGGAGAATGGCGGAAGTAAACCCAGGAGGCGGAGCTTGCAGTGACCCGAGATCGTGCCACTGCACTCCAGCCTGGGTGGCAGAGCGAAACTCCATCTCAAAAAAAAAAAAAAATTTAATACTAACTTTGCACTTACTATATGACAGAACTACTCTAAGAACTTTCCAAGTAATGCACAGAAGACTATGAGGTAGAAGAACATTTTACAGGGAAGGATACTGAGTCACGGAGAGGTTAATTAAATTTTCCAAGCACACGCATCTTGTAAGAGGCAGAGCTGTGAGTAAAACTCAGTTAGTCTGGCTCTGGAGTCCAGGTTCTCTGCTGCTCTATTTACCAAAGAGTCAACGAATCAACATTTGATTGGTGCATTGTATGTGTCAGTTTTTCAAATATGTGGAGATGCCTACCAAATTCCTGATAAAAGGATTTATAGTTCCTCTAAAAACTCAAGCCATAAAATGCTGCAATATGAGAAGCAAAGGAAAACAGTCTCGCTACACTTTCTGTTTTCTCTAATTATTCTCATTTCTACGTACCCCCAGGACAGTAAGTGGTTTGAAAACCATTTAGTATAAAGAAAGGTAGAAGAATCTAGGGATGTTTAACTTGGAGAAGACAACTCTTGTTAGGAAAATGACTGGAGCAATTCTAGACTTGCCATGATATTCATAAAATCCAGAGCAAAAATGAGCATTTTCCCAGTGCCTACCTCTTAAGAACAAAGAAACTTATTTCCTCAAAACTTCCAGGAAAGTTTTGGTGTTAGTCAGGGTCTTTCAAGAAGCAGATGTTAAGATAGACTGATACGTGCTCAGATTTTACTAGGGAAAATGAATGTGTAAATGGAAATAGACAGGGAGCTGGGAAGGCTGCAAGAACGTCAGGCACTGATGGAAATTTGACTTCAATTAAACGAAAGGGAGAGAAAGGCCGAATGGAAGTGCCTTTACTGTGCAGCCTAAGCAAATCTTAGGGGAATCCCTCACCCCAAATCAGCTGACAAAGGAGTTGTGTCTTCCAGAAATAAGTCTGTCTTAGTATTCCTTAGGATTCACAAACTTAGGGACGGATTCCAAAGTGCAGCAGCTGGGGCCCTTGGTCAAATATGCTGCCATAGAAGGAGGTGTTCTGGGTGCATTCTCATGACTGCTGCTTCCCTCCTCACATATCATTGGTCCATTATTAAATCAGTCCTTGTCTCAGGGGATTAATGACCTAATTGGCTGAGGCCTGAATTCTTGAGCCAATCACCCTGGCAAGGGGGCTGGAATTTCCCACAGGCCCATTAAGTCTACTGTCTGGGCCGGTTCCCCTGAAGCATGTGGGTTGTGGGGAGGAGGGACTGATGGCTAAATAAAAAATCTGGATATCTTTAGGGAGGGAAAAGGGAAGTCACATCTATGATACTGAAATTTGAATCCCTATCTATCTGAGGGCAAAGTCTGTGTTTATTTATCTGCAACGCAACACCTCTTAAAATCTATGGTGGCTACAGCTTTTAAAAGTTGTGGTTTTGGGAGCAGGAGGATGGGGATCAAATTCTAAGTCACTGAAAATCATCCTGTTATCTATGCCATATGTGTTGCCAAGCCTGGTGTTAAAGGCTTCATAAATTGTCAATGAGCTGGCATGTTGCAGTAGAAATATAACCATCATAATAGCTAATAATTTTAGAGCAATAATGATGTGTCTGATACTGTATTTTATATCCATTCTCATACTTACTGCTCATGGTACCTATTGGATAAGCATCCTTACTAGTTGCAGATTATCTAGGAGGACACTGAAGTCTTAGGAGGTAATGGAACTTCCCTGAGAACACAGTTAAGAAGGTAACTGGCTGATTGTCTGATTGCAAAGTTGTAACAGCTCCTGTCCCTCCTCACAATTCTTACTCTATTGCTTCTCCAGCTTGTTTCAACAATGCTTTTAAACAGTAAGTTTGCTTTTCAGGCGCTGTCCTCTTCCAGGTGAGAGCGGGAGTGCTTTATGTTCTCTCAGGTACCGTTATTAGTGGTGCTCTACCAGCATGGGCTTGCGATGGCCACTGAAGGCTCTTGAGACTGGCGCAATGTCAACGGGAAGGGCCGGTTGCCCTCAATGTCCAGGAATTGCAGGTAGCCAAATACAGTGCAGCCCTTTGGAATTAACAGCACTTGGCTGACCTTGGAAAGGGAACTGTTTTCCTTCTCCATTTTGGTTGCTTAGCTATGTGTTAGTACACACCAAGATCATGTGGAGTTGGCACTTTAGGAACCGAAAGACAGACAGACAACGACCAAAATAACAAGGGCCATGCAGAGAATTCCACTGGTCATCTCAGTGACAACTCATATGATTACAGAAATCTTTACTGTGGGTGTGCCCTGCTTTAGGGAACATATATTAACAACAGATAAATGAAGGAGTGATTATTCACTTTAAAAAGGCATAATGAATTTACAGAAGGATTCACTGTAAGAGTCTTTTAAATATCAATGAAATGCAAGTAAAATGCAATTTATTATACACAATATCATGTCATGTGTCTTCAAGGGTACAGTCATTGGGTTAAGGGCTGTTCACATAATTATATTTTGAAGAAATATAATTCAGATAGCTTCCACAAGATCAAATTTCAATATATTTTCATTTTTCTATACATCAAGATATATTCATTAGGGTCGTACTATGTGCAAGGCACTATAATATATTGATTTAGTAGGTCTAGGGTGGGGCCCAGATTCTGCCTTCCCAACAAGTCCCCAGACAACACTTTGAGTAGTGAGGGCTTCTGGAGAATCAGGCCCACAGCTTCCACAGCTACTCATGGTCACTGGGTATTGTAGTCTGTGCAGCTGGAGTGAATCCCTATTACCATAATTGTTCCGGTCTCTAAGACCTGAGTGAGAGCACCTGGTTGGGAGCACAGGCAGCACACCTGCACTTTATTCCTTGGAGAGTAGAAGCTTGATATCTGCTCTCTTCCACTTCTGTAGTGGAAGGTAGGCCCTGCTTCCCACCATGACTCACCATAGAAAAAGATCCCTAAACCTAGGAAGGAAGTGCAGATGCTGAGCACCTAAAAAGATGATAAATGTCCACTGTATGAACTATGTGAATTTATATGTAAAAACTTCATTTAGTTATGTAGCTCACTTTTGCATGATCCGTTATGCAGATGTGGAAGTCCCGGGAGCCTGGTCAGCCACATGGTTCTAGCCTTGGACTCTTCCCCCTCCAACCTCAAATGGGAGCAATGGCTGGCCTTTGTTACCTGCCATGATCACATGGTCCCCTTTCTTATCTGGTATGCAAAATGCTCCACATTCCAATCTTCATTTGCTTTATTTTATTTTCCATTTAACTGCAATTTTTTCTTGTGTCAGGAAGTTTTTTCTCTGGATTTAGTTTGTGAGAGATGATGAACTCCCCAGGTATTTAGTTCATCCTCATGTTAGGATTTACAGGGCAAGTTCTCCAATATTAAAAAATAAAGGCAAATCTTATGCTTCAGTTAAGAAGATTGAGAAATGTCAAAGTTTACACCTGTTTGTTCCCCTTTTAGGTTCACTATCCCTATCTAAACTGTAAGCTGGCCTTTATTAAAATGTAACATTTACCTTCCCAAAGTGAATTTGTCTTCCTACAATAAGAATAGGAAAATATCACAATTTACTGCCAAAAAAAAAAAAAAGCAAATACAGAAAAAAGCTAAGTAATTTTTAATAAAAACCATACTTTTAAAATAATGCCTTTCTTTTTTTTTTTTAATTTATTTATTATTATTATACTTTAAGTTGTAGGGTACATGTGCATAACGTGCAGGTTTGTTACATATGTATACTTGTGCCATGTTGGTGTGCTGCACCCATCAACTCGTCATTTACATCAGGTATAACTCCCAATGCAATCCCTCCCCCCACCCCCCTCCCCATGATAGGCCCCGGTGTGTGATGTTCCCCTTTCTGAGTCCAAGTGATCTCATTGTTCAGTTCCCACCTATGAGTGAGAACATGCGGTGTTTGGTTTTCTGTTCTTGTGATAGTTTGCTAAGAATGATGGTTTCCAGCTGCATCCATGTCCCTACAAAGGACACAAACTCATCCTTTTTGATGGCTGCATAGTATTCCATGGTGTATATGTGCCACATTTTCTTAATCCAATCTGTCACTGATGGACATTTGGGTTGATTCCAAGTCTTTGCTATTGTGAATAGTGCTGCAATAAACATACGTGTGCATGTGTCTTTATAGCAGCATAATTTATAATCCTTTGGGTATATACCCAGTAATGGGATGGCTGGGTCATATGGTACATCTAGTTCTAGATCCTTGAGGAATCGCCATACTGTTTTCCATAATGGTTGAACTAGTTTACAATCCCACCAACAGTGTAAAAGTGTTCCTATTTCTCCACATCCTCTCCAGCACCTGTTGTTTCCTGACTTTTTAATGATCGCCATTCTAACTGGTGTGAGATGGTATCTCATTGTGGTTTTGATTTGCGTTTCTCTGATGGCCAGTGATGATGAGCATTTTTTCATGTGTCTGTTGGCTGTATGAATGTCTTCTTTTGAGAAATGTCTGTTCATATCCTTTGCCCACTTTTTGATGGGGTTGTTTGTTTTTTTCTTGTAAATTTGTTTGAGTTCTTTGTAGGTTCTGGATATTAGCCCTTTGTCAGATGAGTAGATTGCAAAAATTTTCTCCCATTCTGTAGGTTGCCTGTTCACTCTGATGGTAGTTTCTTTTGCTGTGCAGAAGCTCTTTAGTTTAATGAGATCCCATTTGTCAATTTTGGCTTTTGCTGCCGTTGCTTTTGGTGTTTTAGACATGAAGTCTTTGCCCATGCCTATGTCCTGAATGGTACTACCTAGGTTTTCCTCTAGGATTTTTATGGTATTAGGTCTAACATTTAAGTCTCTAATCCATCTTGAATTAATTTTCGTATAAGGAGTAAGGAAAGGATCCAGTTTCAGCTTTCTACTTACGGCTAGCCAATTTTCCCAGCACCATTTATTAAATAGGGAATCCTTTCCCCATTTCTTGTTTCTCTCAGGTTTGTCAAAGATCAGATGGCTGTAGATGTGTGGTATTATTTCTGAGGACTCTGTTCTGTTCCATAGGTCTATATCTTTGTTTTGGTACCAGTACCATGCTGTTTTGGTTACTGTAGCCTTGTAGTATAGTTTGAAGTCAGGTAGCGTGATGCCTCCAGCTTTGTTCTTTTGACTTAGGATTGTCTTGGAGATGCGGGCTCTTTTTTGGTTCCATATGAACTTTAAAGCAGTTTTTTCCAATTCTGTGAAGAAACTCATTGGTAGCTTGATGGGGATGGCATTGAATCTATAAATTACCTTGGGCAGTATGGCCATTTTCACTATGTTGATTCTTCCTATCCATGAGCATGGTATGTTCTTCCATTTGTTTGTGTCCTCTTTGATTTCACTGAGCAGTAGTTTGTAGTTCTCCTTGAAGAGGTCCTTTACATCCCTTGTAAGTTGGATTCCTAGGTATTTGATTCTCTTTGAAGCAATTGTGAATGGAAGTTCATTCCTGATTTGGCTCTCTGTTTGTCTGTTACTGGTGTATAAGAATGCTTGTGATTTTTGCACATTAATTTTGTATCCTGAGACTTTGCTGAAGTTGCTTATCAGCTTAAGGAGATTTTGGGCTGAGACAATGGGGTTTTCTAAATATACAATCATGTCATCTGCAAACAGGGACAATTTGACTTCTTCTTTTCCTAACTGAATGCCCTTGATTTCTTTCTCTTGCCTAATTGCCCTAGCCAGAACTTCCAACACTATGTCGAATAGGAGTGGTGAGAGAGGGCATCCCTGTCTTGTGCCAGTTTTCAAAGGGAATTTTTCCAGTTTGTGCCCATTCAATATGATATTGGCTGTGGGTTTGTCATAAATAGCTCTTATTATTTTGAGGTACGTTCCATCAATACCGAATTTATTGAGCGTTTTTAGCATGAAGGGCTGTTGAATTTTGTCAAAAGCCTTTTCTGCATCTATTGAGATAATCATGTGGTTCTTGTCTTTGGTTCTGTTTATATGCTGGATTATGTTTATTGATTTGCGAATGTTGAACCAGCCTTGCATCCCAGGGATGAAGCCCACTTGATCATGGTGGATAAGCTTTTTGATGTGTTGCTGAATCCGGTTTGCCAGTATTTTATTGAGGATTTTTGCATCGATGTTCATCAGCGATATTGGTCTAAAATTCTCTTTTTTTGTTGTGTCTCTGCCAGGCTTTGGTATCAGGATGATGTTGGCCTCATAAAATGAGTTAGGGAGGATTCCCTCTTTTTCTATTGATTGGAATAGTTTCAGAAGGAATGGTACCAACTCCTCCTTGTACCTCTGGTAGAATTCAGCTGTGAATCCATCTGGTCCTGGACTTTTTTTGGTTGGTAGGCTATTAATTATTGCCTCAATTTCAGAGCCTGCTATTGGTCTATTCAGGGATTCAACTTCTTCCTGATTTAGTCTTGGAAGAGTGTAAGTGTCCAGGAAATTATCCATTTCTTCTAGATTTTCCAGTTTATTTGCGTAGAGGTGTTTATAGTATTCTCTGATGGTAGTTTGTATTTCTGTGGGGTCGGTGGTGATATCCCCTTTATCATTTTTAATTGCATCGATTTGATTCTTCTCTCTTTTCTTCTTTATTAGTCTTGCTAGTGGTCTGTCAATTTTGTTGATCTTTTCAAAAAACCAACTCCTGGATTCATTGATTTTTTGGAGAGTTTTTTGTGTCTCTATCTCCTTCAGTTCTGCTCTGATCTTAGTTATTTCTTGCCTTCTGCTAGCTTTCGAATGTGTTTGCTCTTGCTTCTCTAGTTCTTTTAATTGCGATGTTAGAGTGTCAATTTTAGATCTTTCCTGCTTTCTCTTGTGGGCATTTAGTGCTATAAATTTCCCTCTACACACTGCTTTAAATGTGTCCCAGAGATTCTGGTATGTTGTATCTTTGTTCTCATTGGTTTCAAAGAACATCTTGATTTCTGCCTTCATTTCGTTATGTACCCAGTAGTCATTCAGGAGCAGGTTGTTCAGTTTCCATGTAGTTGAGCGGTTTTGATTGAGTTTCTTAGTCCTGAGTTCTAGTTTGATTGCACTGTGGTCTGAGAGACAGTTTGTTATAATTTCCGTTCTTGTACATTTGCTGAGGAGTGCTTTACTTCCAATTACGTGGTCGATTTTGGAGTAAGTACGATGTGGTGCTGAGAAGAATGTATATTCTGTTGATTTGGGGTGGAGAGTTCTATAGATGTCTATTAGGTCTGCTTGCTGCAGAGATGAGTTCAATTCCTGGATATCCTTGTTAACTTTCTGTCTCGTTGATCTGTCTAATGTTGACAGTGGAGTGTTGAAGTCTCCCATTATTATTGTGTGGGAGTCTAAGTCTCTTTGTAAGTCTCTAAGGACTTGCTTGATGAATCTGGGTGCTCCTGTATTGGGTGCATATATATTTAGGATAGTTAGCTCTTCCTGTTGAATTGATCCCTTTACCATTATGTAATGGCCTTCTTTGTCTCTTTTGATCTTTGATGGTTTAAAGTCTGTTTTATCAGAGACTAGTATTGCAACCCCCGCTTTTTTTTGTTCTCCATTTGCTTGGTAAATCTTCCTCCATCCCTTTATTTTGAGCCTATGTATGTCTCTGCGTGTGAGATGGGTCTCCTGAATACAGCAGACTGATGGGTCTTGACTCTTTATCCAGTTTGCCAGTCTGTGTCTTTTAATTGGAGCATTTAGTCCATTTACATTTAAGGTTAATATTGTTATGTGTGAACTTGATCCTGCCATTATGATATTAACTGGTTATTTTGCTCGTTAGTTGATGCAGTTTCTTCCTAGCCTCGATGGTCTTTACATTTTGGCATGTTTTTGCAATGGCTGGTACCGGTTGTTCCTTTCCATGTTTAGTGCTTCCTTCAGGGTCTCTTATAAGGCAGGCCTAGTGGTGACAAAATCTCTAAGCATTTGCTTATCTGTAAAGGATTTTATTTCTCCTTCACTTATGAAACTTAGTTTGGCTGGATATGAAATTCTGGGTTTAAAATTCTTTTCTTTAAGAATGTTGAATATTGGCCCCCACTCTCTTCTGGCTTGTAGAGTTTCTGCCGAGAGGTCTGCTGTTAGTCTGATGGGCTTCCCTTTGTGGGTAACCCGACCTTTCTCTCTGGCTGCCCTTAAGATTTTTTCCTTCATTTCAACTTTGGTGAATCTGGCAATTATGTGTCTTGGAGTTGCTCTTCTCGAGGAGTATCTTTGTGGCGTTCTCTGTATTTCCTGGATTTGAATGTTGGCCTGCCCTACTAGGTTGGGGAAGTTCTCCTGGATGATATCCTGAAGAGTGTTTTCCAACTTGGTTCCATTTTCCCCCTCACTTTCAGGCACCCCAATCAACGTAGATTTGGTCTTTTTACATAATCCCATACTTCTTGCAGGCTTTGTTCATTTCTTTTTCTTCTTTTTTCTTTTGGTTTCTCTTCTCGCTTCATTTCATTCATTTGATCCTCAATCGCTGATACTCTTTCTTCCAGTTGATCGAGTCGGTTACTGAAGCTTGTGCATTTGTCACGTATTTCTCGTGTCATGGTTTTCATCTCTTTCATTTCGTTTATGACCTTCTCTGCATTAATTACTCTAGCCATCAATTCTTCCACTTTTTTTTCAAGATTTTTAGTTTCTTTGCGCTGGGTACGTAATTCCTCCTTTAGCTCTGAGAAATTTGATGGACTGAAGCCTTCTTCTCTCATCTCGTCAAAGTCATTCTCCGTCCAGCTTTCATCCGTTGCTGGCGATGAGCTGCGCTCCTTTGCCGGGGGAGATGCACTCTTATTTTTTGAATTTCCAGCTTTTCTTCCCTGCTTTTTCCCCATCTTTGTGGTTTTATCTGCCTCTGGTCTTTGATGATGGTGATGTACTGATGGGGTTTTGGTGTAGGTGTCCTTCCTGTTTGATAGTTTTCCTTCTAACAGTCAGGACCCTCAGCTGTAGGTCTGTTGGAGATTGCTTGAGGTCCACTCCAGACCCTGTTTGCCTGGGTATCAACAGCAGAGGCTGCAGAAGATAGAATATTTCTGAACAGCGAGTGTACCTGTCTGATTCTTGCTTTGGAAGCTTCCTCTCAGGGGTGTACTCCACCCTGTGAGGTGTGGGGTGTCAGACTGCCCCTAGTGGGGGATGTCTCCCAGTTAGGCTACTCAGGGGTCAGGGACCCACTTGAGCAGGGAGTCTGTCCCTTCTCAGATCTCAACCTCCGTGTTGGGAGATCCACTGCTCTCTTCAAAGCTGTCAGACAGAGTCGTTTGCGTCTGCAGAGGTTTCGGCTGCATTTGTTATTGCCCTGTCCCCAGAGGTGGAGTCTACAGAGACAGGCAGGTTTCCTTGAGCTGCTGTGAGCTCCACCCAGTTAGAGCTTCCCAGCAGCTTTGTTTACCTACTTAAGCCTCAGCAATGGCGGGCGCCCCTCCCCCAGCCTCGCTGCTGCCTTGCCGCGAGATCGCAGACTGCTGTGCTAGCAATGAGGAAGGCTCCGTGGGTGTGGGACCCTCCGGGCCAGGTGTGGGATATGATCTCCTGATGTGCCTGTTTGCTTAAAGCGCAGTATTGGGGTGGGAGTTACCTGATTTTCCAGGTGTTGTGTGTCTCAGTTCCCCTGGCTAGGAAAAGGGATTCCCTTCCCCCTTGCGCTTCCCAGGTGAGGCAATGCCTCGCCCTGCTTCAGCTCTCGCTGGTCGGGCTGCAGCAGCTGACCAGCACCGATCATCCGGCACTCCCCAGTGAGATGAACCCAGTACCTCAGTTGATAATGCAGAAATCACCGGTCTTCTGTGTCGCTCGCGCTGGGAGTTGGAGACTGGAGCTGTTCCTATTCGGCCATCTTGCTCCGCCCCCCCAATAATGCCTTTCTTAAGTATACAACGCTCTAACAGGGGCCAAAAAAATTGGCATGAGAATTCAAATAAAATCTAATATCCTATGAGAAGAAGATATTGGACAAAGATGCTTGTCAAAACACTACAATATAGACTTTGATTTCCACATATGGTCATTCATTACCAGTCACTGAAGGGCAGGAATCATAAACAGACATTTCTTGCCTGGGCAGTGAAGACAGTAGGTTTAGATTTTGTTAAGTTAGACAGAAAAAAGGGATATTCAGGACAATCAGAATTTCTCCACTTTTTATTCAGGTGTAGATTTAGCCCATCAATAAAAGTGTCCAACTGCTGGAGTGGACATGAATTGTGGGAGGCTGGATACACTGTCCTAGATGAGGCATGATGCCACAGGGCAGGCAGAGAGGTCTTTCTGTCTTTGCTTTTCTTCCCTGGACGAACAGGAAATGGTTAGCTCACCTAATTTAAAACTAACTATAGGTAACTTCAACATTTACTTCATAAATACAGCAAATTTGAAACGCTTTGGACTGGAGGTCCCAGGATCTGATTTTAATTTTGGTTCTGGGCCAGGAGTGATGGCTCACACCTGTAATCCTAGAACTTTGGGAGGCTGAGGCGGGTGGATTCAAGATCAGCTCAGGAGTTCAAGATCAGCCTGAGCAACATGGTGAAACCCCATCTCTACAAAAAATACAAAAATTAGTCAGGCATGGTGATGCCTGTAGTCCCAGCTACTTGGGAGGCTGAGGTGGGAGGATGACTTGAGCCCAGGAGGCAGAGGTTGCAGTGAGCCACGAACGTGCCACTGCACTTCCAGCCTGGTCAACAGAGCCAGATCCTATCTCAAAAATAAAATAAAATAAAATAAAATAAAATAAAATAAAATAAAATAAAATAAAATAAAATGAAATAAATTTTGGTTCTGACACTCTTCATCTGAAAAGGAGAGGGTCAGAATAAATGATTATAATGATTTTTCCTCTAAGATTATGTGCGTCTAATGACTAAAATGATTTATATCTACAACGTGCTCTGTTAAGAGAGACACAGGATTAGGAAAGGACTTGAACTGGAGATAGAAAACTTTAAGATGTCAGAAATACTTGGAGAAACATGGGAAATATGGAAAGGTAGGTAGGTAATAAGAGGAACCTTAGTCAAAAATAACCTCTTATTGCTTCTCCCATTCCTTGGGGCTGTGGAATGAGGGACATATTTTGCCACAGTCATTAGCTGATTCAATGTTGTTTGCAGCTCTAATATCTGTTTCTCAAGAAGCTTTCTTCTGAATGAGACAGTCACAGCAGCAACTCCCCACAAGGAGAAATGATTTTCTGATTATCGGTGGAGGTAGCCAAAGCACCATCACTCCACGGGCAAGATAAAATCACGTCTAAGATTGTAGATTCTCCATCCTTGATTTTTAAGATTCTCTTCTTAAATAAAGGGCATGCAATCACCATACATGGACCTATGAGATGTGATTCAGAACCAGGGCAGATGTAAGAATCAGAAACTAAACATTAGCCACTGCCGTGAAGCATCTAAATGAAGGTGTCTGGTTTTTGGTTTTCTACATAGTATTTTTTATTTTTCAATGTGTTGAAAATAGAAAAAGGAGAGTCTGGCTTTCAAGAAAATAATTGTCTTAAAATTCTCTGCTAGGTGAGAGTTACATGGATCTGGATGAATTTACTTATTATTTTTCTCTTGTGACTTGAACCATTCCGTAGAGCAAGCAGAAAGGAATTTTCTTATTCTGCTTTGACACTGAAAACAGTAGCTCTGCACAACACTTCCTACAGGCCCTCAGTGTGTCCAAGTCTTTCATATACATTATTCAGCACTCACAAAAACTCTGTGAGATTGGTGAAATGGCCCCCATTTTGATGTGAATATATTATAGCAACTCTCAGATGTATGTCAAGCTTCCCTGGGGATTCCACTCAGGTCTCCTCACTTCAAGTCAGATATATTTCGAGCCGCTACTCAACTTCTGGACTCATCTGGAAAGAGGCATGGCTGTGAAAAGAGAATGGACTTGGCTCAAGAGCAAGTCAAGCAACCAACCAGGTAAAGACTAAAAACATTGAGGCTAGCCCAGCCCCAAGGCCTTTGTGTATTTTGGGGCCATTAATTATACAGTGTCTGCTGGGACAATGATGTGTACATCACAGCCCAGTGGGCTGAATAAATGAGTGAATATACTTGCCTCTGTCTCTGGAAGGCAGACTAAATATATGGAAGTTTGTCCAAAAGAATGAATATTTCTAAACATAAATTGAAATGCTAATTTCGAGTAGGTCTCTTTGCCTTCCTTTCTGAAAATGGATTTTGATCTAACTAATCAGATTGATCCTATAACTTAGGTAAATTTCTGAACCTTATTTCAAGTGTTAACTTTTGAGGACTGGAATATAATGGTGAGTGACCACATGCCCTGAGAGAGCTTACCAACATAAAAAGGAAACTGCATAAGCTTGTGTAATTTATCAGAATTACCCAAAGAAAACTGGCATGCTTGATTTTCCATTAGCTTGAATTGTTTGCTAGATAGGAAAGTCAGTTAGGAACAAATCTTCATATTCTAATAAAGATTTTACTTCATATACGTAGTTTTACATGTTATCAAGGAATGGCAGACTCCCTTTCTAATAGATTAAAGGCATCCAACAAAGGGTTTAGAATTGAACAGATCCAGCACTATCAGAATTTGCTTTCTCAAGTGTAAAATATTTCAGACCATAGATAAGAGTTAGGGTAAAGATAAAAGTAGTATCTATAAATAGGTTAAAAAATTAAAAACTTGTAGGAAACAAAGACCCAACAAACTTTTAATTATAAATTATTGAAAACAAACACCAACCATGAAGGAATAAGGTAAAAAAAAATGTAGCATATCAGTACAGTGGATATATGATATTATGAATTATGATGCTGGTGTCTCTCCATTTTTATACGTTTCCATGTCATTGCACTTATGCATCATACTCTTATCTAGAAGAGGAAGAAGGACATAATGAGAATCACAGATGCAGAGCTACATGTACTTGCATAGAAAAATGTCCAAAAGTATTGTTGACTAGAAAAGCCAAGTTCTAGGACATTATGTACAATCACATTTACATGTACATGTTCATAGAAAGAAGTCTCCAAGGCAAAATGTAAATCTTACCTTCAAGACAAGACTTTGTCTTCAGCAAAACATAAATAAATGGTGGCTATCTTCAGAGAAGGGGAATTCAAGTGATTTCTACTGTCTTCTTTGTGCTTTTCTGCACGATTTGAATTTTTATATGAAGCATATATCACATTTTACACTTGGAAGAAAGAAATAAAGCTAGACAGCATTAAAAAAAGCAGGGTAATAATCATTAGCAGTATTGGCAGCAGTTGGCTTGAAAAAGTAAAAACCTTTCTCAACAGAATACAAAAAATTTTTAAAGGCACTTCAATTTGGTGGTCTTGTGTTAAATTATTTTTTTCTACCACTTGAATGGTATGTATAAATATAGGCTCTAAATGGAATTCCACCAAGATATTAAGATAAAAAGCAGAATATAAAGATGAAATTTCAGCCAAACATCTGAAACCTTAGTCTAAATAATACCAAATGTTTATCTGTTTTCTATCACATACAAAAAGTACATAAATACTGAAGTTTTCATTTGTCATGCAGACATTGTTAGAATTATCGAGCTACAACCCAGAGGGAAGGGAAGGAGGTAAGGACATTTTATTTCACTCCTGTTTTTTTGGAGACATTTGTAAGCAAAAGAAATAACAAGGTCAGTAACATCTCAAACACAAAGGATGTTTAGATGTACAGAGCATCATCAGATGTATGTTTCAGACCTAGTGACAAAATTCAAACAGCACTTCATTGTTAGAAATAGAAGATTACGCAATGCTCAAATCCCAGTTTGATGCTCAAGAGATACAAGGATATAGGAAAAAACCAAACTGTTGCTTCCTGCTCTCTACTCTGTACTCTCGCGGTCACTCAACACTTCTGACAACAGGTGTGTGGGTGTTTTTCTCACATACCAACCAAAGCAATTCTGCAAGGAATTCTCCTGCGGACACCGGCTGGGTATGTTCTAGTTCAATCCAATTATGACATTATCTACCTAGAGATAGCATCAGATACCAGAGGTTAATGGCTCAGTCCCACAGGATTACCCCTCTCTTCAGATGCCAGTCATGAACAAGTTGTGACCTGTGCTTCTGACCCATGGCACCTCCTTGGGTTTGATTAATTTGTTAGGGCAGCTCACAGAACTAAGGAAAATGCTTTACTTATGTTTAGTGCTTTATTGATACAGAGTATAATGTAGGACACAGATGAACAGCCAGATGGAAGAGATGCGTGGGGTAAGGTTTGGGGGAAGAGGTGGGAGCTTCCATGCCTTCCCCATGCGCACCACCCTTAGGGAACCTCCAGGTGTTCAGCTATTTGGAAGCTCTCTGAGTCCTGTCCTTTGGGGGTTTTATGGAGACTTTATATGTAGAGATGATTGATTACCATCAGTGGCCACTGCAGATCCACTCAACCTTCAGCACCTTTCTCCTCCCCAGAGGTTGGGGTATGGGCTGAAAGTCCTAACCCTCTTATTCTGTTTTGGTCTTTTCAGTGAGCAGGCCCATCCTGAAGCTACCCAGGGGCTGGCAGCTACTGGTCATGTCATTAGCACACAGGGACACTATTATCACTCTGGAGACCCCAGAGGTTCTAGGAGTCGTGTGCCGGGAAACCAGGAGGAAGACCAGAGATATATATCTTATTAGAAACCACAATATCTCAAGAGGTTTAAGATTTAAATGGTTATATTTCACTATATCTATTCAGAAATTTGGTCTAGCAAGAGTTTAATGTTATAAAGATTAGCAGACAACTAGAGAGAACTAGATTTTGGATTAAGCAGGAACAACTCTCCTCCCTGCCAATTTATTATTCTCTGCCATGAATGAGCACTGGCATTAGAAAGCTAAAGCACAGAACACATACAGAATATTAGTATTCAGTAAATAATCATGATTGCAGTCACCAAGTGCAGACAGTCTGCAGTGGGAGTGTTCCCGGTCTCCTTTAAAATACTGCAGCTGTTACATTAATGGGTGAGGATCCAGGGTAATATCAAGGAACAAAGCTTGTTGAGTTTGATTAGTTCTAGTGGATGTCATCTTCAAAATGCGACTAATTTGATAATACCAGAGCATTTCTGAGGGAAGAAGGAAAACAAGGATAATGTTATGTAAATAGACATTATTATTTTCATCTCTTTGGATGAAACCCTTGACATAAACCATTCTAGAAGCAAAATGAAGCAAGGAAGTGAGAAATGAGTGAAGCAGCCCTTTCTGTCTGTAAATAATTGCATGGTGGGCTGACAGTTCTGGGCCAGAGGCTGTAGAGTGGGCCCAAAGGAGGCTGGCTTCCCCTAGTAATTGTCACAGTAGCTCGCATTTACGGCATATTTAATACATTCCAGGTCCTTCCCTAGCTTTTTCACATGGGTTATATAATTTAATCTTCACTGCCATCCTGCAGAGTAAGTACTATTATCACTGTCATTTTATAGATGTGAAAACTGAAGCTTGGGAAAGTTAGGTAATCTCTCAAGGTCACACAGCAAGGAGTGGAACCGGCATTTGGACTCAGGCCTACGGCATCCTCAGCCACTACATTCTATTGTTTCTAAAAGCTTGCTAGGTAAGAAGGGCCTTATTATTTATAATCCACCAGGGGCCTCATTCTCTAGTTTCAGATTGAGCCTTTTTTTCTAATTCGATGCCTTAGAAATAGTCACTGTCAAGCCAAGACCATTTTTATGCTGTTGTGTTTAAAATACCCTTCTTTCACCTGTCTCCTTTACCACCTCCCCTAGTTCTTAAAGGCGGTCTACACAAAAATTAAGTATCTACCTAATTTGAAAACAAGAGGGAAGGATGGGCCTGGAAATGCTTAGAACTAAAATTTGGGTCTTGAACCTGCTGGCAGTATTCTTGCCTTAGTCTAGTGACTTGAAGATGGCCAGCGGGCATTAAATGTTCCTGGAGACTTGAATCACTATTAAAGCCCAAGTCACCCTTGGCTCAAATGCTTTTATAAAATAAGAACAAAGTTTACTCAAGTAGTAAATAGGGAGTAATGCATTTTCAGCACTTAAATCAGGCTTGATTATCTCCACTAACCTAGAGAAAGGTTAATAGGAGAGTGTGGATCCAATTTTCCTACTCCCATTGAGGGAAATAAGGTGGTTTCATCTAGACATTGATCCTCAACTTTCTGCTTTTTAGTAAAGAATTTATTTATTCTCATTCTTTGGAAGATGACTTTTTTGAAAACATTGACCTCTTCTATCGCTTTTGGTTGTCTATTGTCTTTGTCCATTTTCTGTTGCTGTAACAGAACACATGACACTAGGTAATTGATTTAAAAAAGAAATTTATGTCTTACAGTTCTGGATGCTGGGAAGTCCAAGGTCGAGGGTCTGCCTCTGGTTGCTTCTGGTGAGGGCATTATGCTGTGTCATAACTGACAGAAAGCACCACAGAGAGACAAACTGGCTTTCATACCAGACCTACCCTCTGATAACTAACCCAAGCCTATGATAAGCCATTAATCCATTAACCCATTAATCCAGTAATTCATGAATGGATTAGTCCATTCATGAGAGCAGAACCCTCATGACCCAATCACTTCTTAAAGGTCCCATTTATTAATACGATTACACTGGGGATTAAGTTTCAGCTTGAATTTTGGAGGGGAAAAACATTCAAACCACAGTAAATGTCTAAATCAGGACATTACATTTTTTCATTAATGGTACCTATTACCATCAGAATTACTGAACTTTGTAGAGAAATTTCAGATGTCCTCAAGATATCTTCAAAGTGGTCACAATTCTGTTAAGAAATTATTAATCAAAGTGCTAGATCACTGAGATTGTAGTTAAGAAATCATTCTAAAAGTTCTGCTACTAAATCTGATATAATCATTTTTCAGAGAGAATACAAATGTAATAGTATAGTGTTGAACAGTGGAACTCATAACATTCATGTGTGAGTGCTGGGTTAGACCTAGAAGATGCTGAAAAATCTAGAGTTTGAGTGGATAGGCACAATGGTGATTCCTATTATTAAAATAGAGAAAGTGCCGAAAACATCTTTTTGCAATTGGAGAGGTCTTGTTTCCTTTACTGTATTCAGCTTCCATAATGAATTTTGTATTTCTGCTTTAGTTTTTGTATCTTGTCCAGATTTTTACTCAAAATATTAGCCAAGTCATGTATTTTCACTGCTTCTTACTATTTAATTAGGTCCAAAATCTAACCATTTTATTAAGTACAGATGAATTACCAATATGTCTTCATGAACAACTCTTGGGAGATAATGAGCAAGGGGAGATTTCTATTAGGAAGAAGAAATAATTGAACTAGGGAGCTGGATCTATATGTCTATTGCTAAGTTTAAAGGCTGCCTGGTTCTTTTTGCTTGTTAAAAGTCAATTCAGTAACAGGTTTTTATTGAGCATAAAATATTCTGGGCAAGGTAATGTACTAGATATATTGCAACATAGTGGGAAGGGTAACACCCTAATTTTAAGGATTTAAGTCACGAGATGAGAAATGTGTACATGAAAGTATTATTAAGAATGTAAGGTAATTCAAAGCAGATGGAGAATAAGAAAAAAAGAATATAAGGTAAATGAGAAATATTAGTATGAGCAGTAAGTGCTGAAAAAGTTCAGAGACTAAGAGTTTGCTTCTGGCTAACCTGGAGAGACTTCATGGAGGAGGCAGGATCCAATATGTACTTAGAACGATGGTGTGGTGGCCAAATTACTTGCCTAACCAGCATCTATTAACTCTTCTTTTCGTATTTTAGAAACTGTCCCACATACAGCACACTTGTTTCAGGGAAAGCAAACTCCCTCTTAAGCCCCAAGGGAGAATCCTAATTAGTCTAATGCCAAGCCAGTGGTTGCAATCATCTCTTCCCTGCCCTCCCTCATGATGCATTCAGGGAACTAGGCTTGCGCCAGTCAGTAAACGGTAGTTCCTTAGCAATTGGCATTGATCTAGGAATGGGCACAGGAGTGCAGCACACTTGTCTCAGGAAAGGCAAACTCCGTCCAAGTTTGGGTCCAAGCAGTCTAAGAGGAAAGACATTTATTTCATAATTGGGCATCAGGTTGCTACTCTCTCCCACTGGACACGAAAAATACATCATCGGTTGCCCCAGTTGCTTCTGGTGACCCTATTAAGAGCTGGCATGAAGACAAAGCTGACACCTGCAGGAAGGCTGAGGCTGGAGAACAGGGGAGATGCAGACGTGGAGCCCGTTCCTGCGGTGCCTGGAGTTTGATCTGCGTCCGGATCGCCTATTGTGTGAAACAATACCTTCTCCATGAAGTCTCTCCAGGTTAGCCAGAAGCAAACTCTTTGTCTCTGAATTCTTTCAGCACTTACTGCTCATACTAATAGTTCTCATTTACCTTATATTCTTTTTTCTTATTCTCCATCTGCTTCGAATTACCTTATATTCTTAATAACACTTTCATGTACATATTTCTCATCTCGTGACTTAAATCCTTAAAATTAGGGTGTTACCCTTCCCACTATGTTGCAATATATCTAGTACATTCTCTCAATGCTCAAGCCAGTGAGAGAGAGGCTTTCTGTAACTTTCAACCCAAATCATTCTGTCTTCAATAGTAGAGTGGACATAAGCCGGCTGCCCTCTTGGCATTTCTTTCCCTTTTTTCTTGGCAACAGAACCCTGGTTTTATTTTGGAGATCCCTCCTCCACCATTTTGCCGCGTGATTTGAACAGGAGAGATGTTCTTTCAGCTCCAGGTGGCAGTTCTCTGGATGCAGTGATTGATTCAGACATGGACACAGGAGAAATAAGGAAAATTTGCTGAGTCTTCTGAAAAGAAGTTTTTGCTCTTTCGCATGGGAGCTGCCAGATACACGGTTCTCTGTTCTTCTGGATGGCCCGTGAGCAACGTGAACCTGTGTTAGTTTCCTAGGACTTCTGTAAGAAATCACCACAAACTGGCTGTCTGCAAACAACAGACGTTTATTCTCTCATAGTTCTTGGCGCTGGAAGTCCAAAATCAAGGAGCTGACAGCTGATGCACCTTCTGAGGTGCCTCTGAGTCTTTAGGGAAGAACTCTTCCTTCCATCTTCCTAGCTTCTGGAAGGAAGCTAGAGGTTGATGGCAATCCTTGGTGTTCCCTGGCTTGTGGCTGCCTCAGTGAAATATCTGCCACCGTCCTCACCTGGCCTTCTCCCTCTGTGTCTCTATATCCTCTCTTATTATTATTATTATTCCTCTCTTCCTATAAGAACACCAGTCACTGGACTAGGACCCATCCTGATCCAATATGACCTCATCTTAATGCAATTACACTGCCAAGACCCTATTTCCAAATAAGGTCACATACTCAGGTCCCAGGTGGACAGGAATCTGGGGGGAACACAATTCAACTGAGTGCAGGGTCTAGAACTCTTGCAGCCATTTCTGCTATTCTGAAGGAAGCCAGCCTGAGAACGAAATCAACACACAGAGCCAAGATCATCTCAAAGTAAACGACATCATGAACCTCTGAATCAAACTGTGCCTGAGTGTGTTTTACTTTGGACTTTTAGTTTTCTTGAGCCAAGAAATTTCTTTTTGTTTAACCCACTTTGTGTTGGGTTTTCTTTTGCTAGTTACAAAAATATTTTAATGAATAAAAGTGGATATAAATTCGGTGAGAGGAGGAAAAGCTCTTGCTGAATAATAGAAAATGGCATGAGAAAAAAATCAAGAGGATAAAATAAAAGGAGTGTTGAAGAAAAGGTTTGGCTAGAGGAGAGTATTCATTAGTGGAGCAGGGGACATAAAGGTGGATAGGTTAGCTAGTGTAAGTTTTTGGAGGTCTGTAAATGTCAAGTTAAATAATTTGAACATTTTCTATAAAGCAGATGGTGTCTATAAGACAATTTTTGAACAAGGAAGTTGAATCAATTCACGTGCCACTGAAGTGCAGGCTATTTTGGAAGGGGACAGATTAGAAGTATTAATTGCAAGAGGCTAGAATCAGATGAAAATGTGTTGCTCTGATGTTTCCCAATTCAATCAAGCATCCAGCCATAGCTTGTAATGTCCGGACTGGGAGTTAGTCTATGCCTATTCCTCTGAACTCATTCCATCCCACTTTCCCACCCTGATCTTCTTCCTGTCCCCAGAAGAGACCACAATCATTCTGCATTTGGGCCTTTGCATTGGCTGTTCCCCCTGCCTGAAATGCTTTTTCTTCTTGATCTTTGTATGTCTGGCTCCTTCTTGTCATTCAATTCTCAGGTCAGCTGTTCACCTAATCAGAGAGGACTTTCCTGACCAGTCAGTTCCGTCCTCTATGATAGAGAGGGACAGTAGCCACCTGTCCCTCTCTATCATACTGGCCTACTTTGATTCTTTGCAGCATTAGCCCCACCTGCTATTTTATTGTTTGTTTATTTATTTATTTATTTTTAGTTCTTCCTCTCCCCTAACTACAGAGTAACCTTCAGAAGAGTAATGGACTTGGCAGTCTTTTCATTGCTGTATCCTTAGAACCTAGTAGGAGCTCAATAAGTACATCTTGTGTAAATGATTAAGAAATACATTTAGCTATGAAGATTTAAGATTGCTGAAATATTGAATAAATACATAAATTTTAGAAGAGTAGCAAAATTAAATGATTTTGCCAACTGAGAGATAAATAAAATATTTTAAAAATAAATTTTACTCAAAAAGCAGGCAGGCGTGGAAGAACCAAAGTATGTAAGCATTTTTCTCAATGTTCCAAAGAAACAAGAGGAATTTTTAAAACAACACTCTTGTCTCTTAAGGCTGTTTCCACCAGAAATGCCTTGGGCACAAAGAAAAGCCCTGGGGAGCTTTGAGGGAATGTATTTAAGCCTTTCTGTTTCCATTCCTCCCCAGTGGCAGTTTCATTTCAAGACCAGTGTTCTATAACTAGCTTCAGGTTTCTAGAGCAGTCTACATCTCTGAAACGATTTGGAGTAAGACACATTCTCTGTTTTATTGTATCTACAATGGAACCCCTCCTCCCTCTCATTTCTTCTCCAGTAAGTAGAAACTTGTGTGTTATTTGTTTCCACAAAAGGGGTTTTGACCTTAGCATAAAGCTATCCTACCATTAATCATTATCTTCTTTTCCTTGAAATACGCCATGGGGCATTTATCAGCCCATTATGAAAAATCTTTGTCACATAGAATGAAGCCCAAACAAGCCTTAGCAAAGTAATAAAGGGGAGCATTCTATGATGCAGAGAACTTTCTAAGGCTGCCTTTATTAGTCTCCCAGGCTGCAATTACTTATAATATACCAGTGTGACTTTTTCTGAGATTATAATGAATGAGCTTGTATATATTACTGATTTGCCTCTTTGGACTGAATTGGCTGGTAAATTACTTGAAGTTGCTTATCCAAGCCATGCAAAAAAATATCAGACTGTTGACTTGAAGGAATGGGCCAGCCTAGGTGAATTGGCTACTAAATTCAAATGATAAATATAATAACAGCTCAAAAGAGATATGCACGATAAGCATCTGAATTCACTGCCAATCAAGTTTGGGAATGCAACTCTAAAGGCTTCATGATCTGGTTTGCTAAAATGTTTGTAGTGAATACTATTTGAAATTACTGGTATGTTGGCTGAGATTTAGAAATCTTTAAGTCATGCAGAAGTTTTTGTTTTTCTTCCTCCCTCCCTGGCTCCTCCCTCCCTCCCTCCCATCCTTCTTCCTCTTAATAGTTTCATTACTTATAATGGCATTTAATCACGGATGTCTCTTGAATAAATACCCTTAGGGAAGGCCTCTTTTTACAAGTAAGAACTTTAAGGGAATTAATGGAGTTATATAATAATGAAATACATTTTATAACCATTTGCATAGTTTAAAATGCTTGACCAGTACCATGCATTATCAGATTAAATAATCTTTCCTTTTTCTTTTTCCTGGAGAATATATAGTTCTGTCATAACTACTGTAATTTGTAAAAGTTGTAATGAACCATTTTAAATTGGCTAAGATGTATATTGGAAAAGTTAATGTACTACAAACTAAGTATGTGTAAGTTTATCATGAGATGTGTGTGTATTTTAGAAATCTTAGCAAAATTTTTGCATTTAATTGAGCAGTCACATTGGAAAGCTATTAATTTATTTCAGCAATGTTGCCTTTTCCAAAATATTTTTGGGCTGTGTCTTTGTAATTAAGAACTTATAGCATGTTCTTCTGAATATTGTTAATGGCAGTTTTTCTTCCATCAAAGACTGATTTGAATGTTGGAAATAGTCAAAATTTATTTGTTCTTAAATCAGTTTTATAAAATAAATGATCAACTTGTGTTATAATCTTTGGAGCTATAGACAAAGCAATACAAGAACATGGGATTCTAAAGCTATTTCATTAATTTTCTTGAGTGGTTCAGAGTGCACCTGAAGTCACTTTTCGAATTGCGATAAATATTTCTGCTTCCTATTTGATTGCTGTTTAATTTACTTCTACGCTATAGAGGGAAATGTTTTAGATTCCCAGTAATCGTCTGACTTAATTACTCTTTTGGAGCTCAGGAATCCCTTTACCACTGCAGTACAGAAAAGAGCATCTGTAGGTATTCAGGTGTATTTTAAAAGCATCTCATTCCCCATCCCTGCATAACTCAGATTTATGCAACAGTGAGATGAAAAATACAAAATAAAATAGAAACACACTGTTGAACTCCATGTTCCTGAGATAAAAATATGCCTTTTAAATATGCAGCTCTGAGTGCTCTACAATGAATAAAGACAAGTTTATAGGGGACCAAGACTTATCATTGGTGAAACAAAAATATAGTGGGAAATGTATGGGCTGCAGGTACAGACACAGTGAAGACTGCACTTGAATGATAATAGGTTCACCAACCACCTCATTACTCCTGACTGTATCAGCACTCTTGATTCATTTATTCAACAAACATACATTGAGCATCTCCTAGGTGCCAGGCGCTGTTCTTAAGGGCTGAGGTTCTGCCGTCGAGCCTACCTTTCCCAGTCCTTATGGAGCTGACATTATGGTGGCAAAGACAGACACGATTAATTAATTACATATTTTTAGATATAGTGTAGTTGTGTGTGTGTGTGTATAGAGAGAGAGAGAGAATAATTTTAAGTAGTTGTAAAAGGTATGAGGAAAAGTTCAGTAGAGAAGGAGATGGAAAGTGATGTGGGCATTATTTTAAAGAGGGTTCTTGGAGACAGCCTCTCTGGGCGAGGTTGGGAGGTATTTGAGGTGAAGGCTGTACGACATTACAGAGCCAGCCTTGCCAATACTGGGAGATAAGCATTCCAGGCAGAAGCAACAAACAGGAAGAGGTTCTGAGGTGGGAGGGGCAACTTGGGGTGATTGAGGACAAGCAAGGAGACCAGGGTGAATGGAGTGGACGGAGCAGGTGGGGGTTGGTGGGAGACAAGGTCTGAGATCACCAAGAGCTCAGACCCTAGGGGGTTTGAAGGCCCTATGAGGACTTGGAATTTTTTTGGAGAGATTTTAGCCAGAGCAGTGACATAATCCAATTTTGTGTTTTTAACGACTCTCCTGTTAAATTTTGCATTTTTAAATAAATTCTCTGCATAATAATGATGCTAAAATTCATTGTTTCCCACGTGCCAGGCACTGTGCCAGGCATTTCACATGGGTGCTTAGAATAAAATCCAACTCCTCTCCATATCCTCTGTTAGGAGTTGAATTGGGTCTCTCCAAAAAGACCTGTTGAAGTCCGAATCTCCTCTACCTCCGAATGTTGATCTTATTTGGAAATAGGGTCTTTAAAGAGATAATTAATTCAGACGAGGTTAAAATTAGGGTAGATCCAATCCCATATGACTGGTGTCCTTATAACAAAGGGAAATGTGAACATTTGCAGACATGCGCAGAGGGAAGGCTATGTGAAAAGACACAGCGAGAAGGCCACGTGAGGGTAGAGGATTGGAGTGATCAATCTACAATCCGAGGAACACCAAAGATGACAGGCAAGCCAGCAGAATCTAGGAGAGAGGCTGGGAACACATTCTCCCTCACTGCGCTCAGAAGGAACCACCTTGGTTCTGACACCTTGATTTCAGACTTCTAGCCTCCGGCACTGTGAGAATAAATTTCTATTATTTTAAGCCACCCAGTTGGTGGTATTTTCTTATGGCAAAACCCTAGGGCACTACTACAGCCTCTTTCTCCCTAGCCCATTAGGGTCAGTCGCACTGTTCTCTTCTATACATGCCTTCAAGCCCTCTGCTTGGAGCAAAAGCCCCAGCGTCCACCCATGGCCAGCTCCTTCCTGTCCTTCAGGTCCCAGGTCAAACAGCACCTGGTCTCCGGATCTAAATAAGCACCCCATGCCTACTCCTGGGCACGCTACCCCTCTACTGAAGGACTCCTAACACAGTCCCCATTTTGGTTATTTTTTTCATAATACGCCCACTACCTGAAACAATCCGGCTACTTTGTTTTTTTATTTGTTTACTGTCTGTCCCTCACCTGCTCCTGTTCTGTTCCCCACCCAGACAGTCAGGTAAAAGAGCAGGAAGTTTGCCTTCTTCAACACAGAAATTCCAGCACCTGTAAAATATCCTGGTACATAGTAGGCACTTAATAAATATTGATTGAACAAATGTGTAATCCAGATTCTAGTTACTCTGAGGTTTAATAGAAATTGGTGGAAGCCCCCCTCTCACATCTTGAGGAAATACCCAGGATCCTCCTTAGATTTCTATGATTTTCTAGGGATTCACATTCCATGGGACCCTTCGGCCTGAATCTCTGTCTCACCCACGCCTCGTCTCCGTGGCCGGTGCCTTCTGTGTACTCTGCACCTACCCAGATGGGGGCACGTGGCCCCTTTCCTTGACTTCCCTCTCAAGCCACTCTGCATGAATGTGTGTGTGTGTGTGTGCACCAGACTTTTCTGAAGCTTTGGAGTAACAGAGGGAGTTTACATCACAGAGAGACAGAAAACCTAACATCAGACAGTAGACATTGATATTCTTTGTGAAATTATTTGGCCTCCTCACCCTTCAGAAAGTCTTCTCTGGATGTCTTTCTCCTGAAGCTCCCAAGCCACGCAGCTTTCTTCCCTACTCCCTTTACCCTCTTTCCTCTCCTCCCTTCACTGTTTTCCTCCAAGTCCTGCTTATGTGTGGTGCAGAGAAGTTGATCATTTTTGTTATTTTTCTTACATTATTCCAGCCCTTGGCCCCAAGCCCCTTGATGTATATCATTTTCCTACACCAGATAGTTCTGTCTGGTAGTATGACTCTGGTGCCAGCTGGAAAAATTATTTTTAATTTTACTACATTTCAAACAATTATCTCCTTTTATTGCCACAATAACAACCTAATGGAATACATCCTACTAATATCTCCATTACTTATGAAGAGAACGAGAATGGTTAGAAATTTTAAGTAATTTGATAAACATCAAATGACAGTGTTAAGACTGGAACCAAAATCCTGGGCTTGTAACATGAATAATGAATATTATATATGTATATAAAAATATAAACTTTATGCAATTATAATTACATATATATATATACACACACATATGAATATATATATTTTAATAAACTCAAAATATGTATACAATTCATCCAAAATATAATTCAGTTTATCTCAATTGTTATTTCTTCTGTCTTTATAGAGTTATGTTAAAACAACCTCTTCAGGTTTTTTTGTTTGTTTGTTTGTTTTTGAGATGGAGTCTCACTCTGTTGCCCAGGCTGGAGTGCAGTGGTGTGTGATCTTGGCTCACTGCAGCCTCTGCCTCCCGGTTCCAGCGACTGTCCTGTTTCAGCCTCTGAGTAGCTGTAATCACAGACACGCACCAATATGCCTGGCGAATTTTTGTCTTTTTAGTAGAGATGAGATTTCGCCATATTGTCCAGGCTGGTCTCAAACTGCTAACATCAAGTGATCTGCCCACCTCGGCCTCCCAATGTGCTGGGATTACAGGCATGAACCACCGCACCTGGCTGTCTTCACGTATTTTTAAGGGACCTCGGAGACTCTAATTACATTATCCTGGTACCAAGATTGATGGGACCAGAAAGGCCTGAAGAATATAGGCTCTGGAATTAGACATACCTGGCTTGAATACGTGTCTGGCCCTGGCACTGCATAGCTATATAAACTTGGGCAAGCCTCTTATCCCTGAGCCTCAGTTTCTGCATCTATAAAATGGGAATAATAGTAGTATCTATATCATAGTGTTGTTTAGAGGATTAAATAATACTGCATGTAAGGTGCTGGAAGGTGTGTGGTAATATTTGTGAAATGGCACCCTATGCATATAACATACACAACCTTAGCTAGCAACTCTGAAATAAAAAGTGAAAAACCAGGCTGAGCGCGGCGGCTCACACCTGTAATCCCAGCACTTTGGGAGGCCAAGGTGGGGGGATTACGAGATCAGGAGTTCAAGACCAGCCTGACCAATATGGTGAAACCCTGTCTCTCCTAAAACAAATACAAAAATTAGGCAGGTATAGTGGCACACGCCTGTAGTCCCAGTTACTTGGAAGGCTGAGGCGCGAGAATCGCTTGAACCCGGGAGGCGGTGAGCCAAGATTGAGCCTGGGTGACAGAGCAAGACTCCATCTCAAAAAAAAAAACAAAAAAAAAAAGTGAAAAACCTCCTTTAGTTTTGGCAAGAATACACCTTTTTTTTTTTTTTTTTTTTTGAGACGGAGTCTCGCTCTGCCGCCCAGGCTGGAGTGCAGTGGCCGGATCTCAGCTCACTGCAAGCTCCGCCTCCCGGGTTTACGCCATTCTCCTGCCTCAGCCTCCCGAAGAATACATCTTTAAGAGAAGCAAATCAAGATCAAATTCAGAAAAGTTTGCTTTGCAGACTTGTATATAAAAAGAAACACCTAGCCTCTCCCTAGGTTATCAGTTTCTCTTATGAGCTACAGCTTCACAATGTGACTTAGCAAAAGCCTCAAATTTACTGACCCTCAGTCACAGGCAGAGCCATCACAAGTGACACTTTGGGAATAGAAATTTCATTTAAAAGGGAGTAGGCTTTCATATTTAGGAATCGAGGTCACCAAGATACTGCAAATTATCTTTAATTTATATGAAATTTACTTATATTTTCATAGGCAAACTGCAATAATGGTATACACAATTCATAGTTTTATGAAGACGTGGGTTAGAAATTCTTATAGAGACTTAATCCTTCTTGCATTAAAAACTTTTTAAATATGTGAATCATGGAATTATTTATATTTTACTTTTTTTTTGAGATGGAACCTCACACTGTTGCCTGGGCTGGAATGCAATGGTGCGATCTCAGCTCACTGCAACCTCGGCCTCCCAGGTTTAAGCAAATCTCTTGCCTCAGCCTCCCGAGTAGCTGGGATTACAGGCGCCCACCACCACGCCCGGCTAATTTTTTGTATTTTTAGTAGAGACTAGGTTTCACTATGTTGGCCAGGCTGGTCTCGAACTCCTGACCTTGTGATCCACACGCCTCGGCCTCCCAGAGTGCTGGGATTATAGGCATAAGCCACCGCACCCAGTCTATATTTTACTTTTTAATATCATATTCTGTACTAGAAATACCAATGTAAACATGTTACTTCCTGTGAAATGTAAAAAATACTTGGGAAATGATTTGATAGGAAATAAATGAGATCTGGGAGCTGAAAAATGTTTTAACAAATTCAGATTTTTTCAAGATATAATTGTGTTTAAGTCTGATTACCAACAACTTGTGGTGTTTAAAGTTAGTGGGTGAGAAGTTAAGCAGTCCCTAGGTTATCGACACATCTGAAATTAACCTTTACTTAAAACCAGGATTTAGCAAAAATGACTGGTAAAGATCTCCTCCTATTTTTCTGGTTCCCACTGTGGAGAACATGCCAAGAAACAACAGAGGGGAGGAAAATGGATGAGTCTGGGGCAGCCCTGGCACCGCGGGGGCGATGCATTGTTCATTCAGTACATGGGAAAGCAAGCATATGGTAGAAGGTACTTTATAAATCCGAAAGAATTTTTTGTTATTTGTTACTATTATTTGTATTATAGTACCATGAATGAGTCTCTATTTCTCAGAGCAGATTTTTAAAAAGCAGAAGCTTAAACTCCAGTGAGTGTAAGTTAGGAAAAAACCAAGCATGGATTTTTTTTTTCTTTAAACATAAATGGTTGTTTAAACAATATGCAAGTTGACGGTAACCTCAGAAACATAATCTTTGAAAGTCTTCAAAAGGTGAGTCTGGGATGTCTGAACTGCATGCCTTGCTGAAGGACAGAGGCCAACTTTGCATGGTGTCAGGATCTTGTTTTGCTTAAAATCATGCAACTCTCTCAGAATCGAGCTATTTGCCAAGAATGCTAAAACGCTAGAAGAAAATGAAGCATCATTTTACATGTTTTATAGAAGAATCGTCATTTTGAAAGACGTGTTCAAAACCTGAATCATCCACTAACAGTGCTCAGGAGACCCTCTGTGGCAGTCAGCTGTACTTTCTGCACCAAGAGATGAAAATGTGCAGATATTGGAAAGCCCTGGCTCCTCATCCGCAATGAAGAAGATATACTGTACACAGACACCCATATACCACAGGAAATGGAGAGGATGTCATCCCTTAGCTCTGTATGTTTTCTTTAAAAATTCTTATTGTTTCATTAATTCAACAAGTATGTATTCATCAATGATCATATAGAAGACTGAGTTAGGAACTGTAGGAAACACAAGGGAATTGGTTATGGACCCCTTTCTTCAACAGCTTAGAGCAGGGGTCCCCAGTCCCTCGGCTGTGGACGGGTGCAGGTCTGTGGCCTGTTAGGAACTGGGGCTCACAGCAGGAGGTGAGCGGTGGGCAAGCGAGCAAAGCTTCATCTGTATTTACAGCTGTGCCCTATGGCTCGCATTAGCGCCTGGGCTCTGCCTCCTGTCAGATCAGCGGCGGCACCAGATTCTCATAGAAGCACGAACCCTATTGTAAAGTGTGCATACAGGGGTTCTAGATTGCACGCTCCTTATGATAATCGAGCACCCGATGATCTGCCACCGTCTCCCATTACCCCCAGATGGGACTGTCTAGTTGCAGAAAAACAAGCTCAGGAGTCTCACTGAGTCTACATTGTGGTGAGTTGTATAATTATTTAATTACATATTACAATGTAATAATAATGGAAATAAAATGCACAATAAATGTGATGCACTTGAATCATCCCCAAACCATCTCCCGCTTCCTCGTCTGTGGAAAGATTGTCTTGATGAAACTGGTCCCTGGGGCCAAAACGTTGGGGACTGCTGACCTAGAGTCTGGTCCAGGGTTTCTCAACCTCATACTGTTGTCATTTCTTTGTTGTGGGGGGTTCTGTGCATTGTAGGATCTTTAGCAGCAAGCCTCGCCTCTACCTACCAGATGCCAGTAGTACCCCCGTCTTGAGTTGTAGCAACCAAAACCATCTTCAGACCTTACTAAATATTCCCTGGAGGACAAAATTGTCTCTATTTGACAACCACTGGTCTTTTACAAATGATAAAACATATGCACACTTAACACAAAGATAGCAAATGATGACTGACAAGAAAGAAATACAGATAAACAAACGCTATAGACATTCACAGGAGGCAATAATCACTTTCAGCTGAAGGCTTCCTGGACAAGGAAGTATTTACATTAGGGCTTGAGGAATTCCCAGGATTTAGAAATGCAATGAAGAGAAGGGCATTCCAGGTGGAGGAAACAGCAGATACCAAGGAATTGAGGTACACATGGAGTAGTTAGCAGTTTTGTTGGAAATCACATCAGATGGGCTCTTGGGGCAGATCCTGGAGGATCAGATCCTCTGATTAAGGAGGGTATATTCTGCAGTGATGGGGACACAGCACAGTGCCTTAGTTCTGACTGGGACAATCCCCTATGGGTAAACTGTGGGTAAGATGTATTGGAGGTGGGAGTAGATACTGAGAGCTTGATGACAGAGTTGTCATGGACAGTGGATTACAGAGAGAGTCTAAGGAGACGCTGTGAGTGTCAAGGCTGGGAGAATATGGACCTTAGAAACATTTCAAAGTAAACTCAAAAAGACTAGGAGTAAAAATGAAAGAGGAATCAAATACGACCTATCTGTTTGAAGCTTGGAGGTATTATTAATAGAAATGGAAACTGTTGGAGAAAAGCAAAGTTAAGATTAGAGGGAGATAAATTCACCTGGGTCATGCTCAATTTGAGATGCCAGCAGGATATAATGGTGAATATATCCAGGTCATTGGAAAACCCATTTCTGAGGTTTGGGAGGGAGATCAGAGCAAGGGGAGGATTTTGGAACAATAGGCCGTCATGGCTGTTTCCTCCTCTCTCTGTCACTATTTCTTACTTTATTTTTCTAGCTCCTCTTTCTTTTCCTTCCTCTGAATCTGTTGTTGTTAATTGTTACTTCTCTTTCTCTATTATTCTTTGAATAATAGTAATAACAATAATAGCTGTCATTAGGTAAGCAACCATTACATTTCAGGCAAGGAATGGTTGTTTCCTGATGTCTTTTTCCTTCCTCCCACCAATGTGTTCCTTCAGCTCACCTCCAGCCAGCCCATCAGCCTCTTTTATTCCTAGAAAATACCTCATTTGTATTGCTAGACTCATTTAACCTTTATGTAACTATCAGGTAAGGTCAAACTTATTATTTCCATTTTCAGATAAGAAAATAAAGGCCCAAATATATCAGACTGGTTCCCATGGACCTGACTGGTAGGTGACACAGACAATATTCACACACTGATCACACACAGATTATTCTCTTTTCCCTAGAACAGCTGTGGATAAATTACTGCCTGTGGGTCAAATCAGCCCCCCTCACCTGCTATTCTATAATAAGGGTTTTTCCAGAAAAGAATCAAATAATAAATAATAATGTTTTGTGACATGGGAAAATTACATGAAATTCAAATTTGTGTCCATTAAAGAAGTTTAACTGGGATACAGTCACACTTATTTGTTTGCGTATTGGCTGTGGCTGCTCTTGCCCTACAATGGCAGGACTGACTAGATGTGACAGAAATTCTTTCTCACAAAACCAAAAATATGACCGGGTGCGGTGGCTCACGCCTGTAATTCCAGCACTTTGGGAGCCCGAGGCGGGCGGATCATGAGATCAGGAGATCGAGACCATCCTGGCTAACACGGTGAAACCCCGTCTCTACTAAAAAATACAAAAAATTAGCCAGGCGTGGTGGCGGGCGCCTGCAGACCCAGCTACTTGTGAGGCTGAGGCAGGAGAATGGTGTGAACCCGGGAGGCGGAGCTTGCAGTGAGCCGAGATCATGCCACTGCACTCCAACCTGGGTGACAGAGCGAGACTCTGTCTCAAACAAAAACAAAAACAAAAACAAACAAACAAAAAACACTCAAAAATATTTACTCTCTGGTCCTCTGCAGAAAAAGTTCGCCATTCCCTGCTGTGTGCTCCTTCTCGGCACATCATTGAATCTACGGATTCCTCTATCGCTTCTGTGCACAAACTCATGCTGGAATAAAACAGAAGAAAGAGGGGAAATGGCACCCTCCCCCACACCAAGTTATTATAGTCCCACCAACAAAATCCCAGCAACTCAGACAGGAAACACATTATACCTGTCAAAAAAAGTGGCAGAATCTGAAGCATGGTAGTCAATAGAACCGGCCACAGTCATTGTGACACACAATTTATCAGTGTGTCTTTTTCTTTTCCTGAGGTAGTAAAAACACCATAGGTATTTTTCAAGATGCAAAATAAAAACCGATAAAATCTATGATGACTGAGAAGAGAAAATAAATCTTATTTCAATAAAGCTGGAGGGATTCGCAGATGCCTTGAGTGCCCCCACACTCAAAGCACAGTGTGCGGTATGAACTCAATAAACATTTGCTGAAAAATGAATGTATGAAAGCAGAAAGGAGGGGCTAACCCAATACAAAAATCAGCATAAGGGAAAAGAATATTTAGGGGGTAAAACCCTGTATCAGACCATTCTTGCATTGCTATAAAGATTGAGATTGAGTAACTTATAAAGAAAAGAGGTTTAATTGGCTCACAGTTCTGCAGGCTGCATAGAAAGCATGGTGCCAACATCTGCTTGGCTTCTAGGGGAGCCTCAGGAAGCCTACAGTCATGGGGAAGGTGAAGCAGGAGCAGGCACTTCCTATGGCAAAAGCAGGAGAGAGGGAGAGAGAGAGAGAGAGGAGTGTAGGGGGGTAAGTGCCACACCCTTTAAATGACCAGATCTCATGAGAACTCACTATCATGAAGACAACACCACACTGTGAGGGATCCATCCCAGTAATCCAAACACCTTCTACAAGGCTCCAACTCCAACACTGAGAATTACATTTTTTTTTTTTTTTTTTTTTTTTTTTTGAGACAGAGTCTCGCTCTGTCGCCCAGGCTGGAGTGCAGTGGCTCATTGTTGGCTCACTGCAAGCTCCACCTCCCAGGTTCAAGAGGGAATGACATTTTAATATGAGATTTGGGGGTGGTGACAAATACCCAAACTGCATCAAACCCTATACCTGAGACCTTCCTTTTCTAAGAATAAAGAAGGTCAGTGAGCTGGAGATAAACCAAAGGTACATGTTGGTGGAGAGGAGGGAGAAGGACAGGCAGGCAGGGGGCAATGACAAGCTCCAATATTCCAAGAAGAACACTCATGTTTCAGAGTTTTTTAAAGCTTGCCTCCCAGGTGCTGAGCTTGCCTCTCAGTGCAGCTTCTAATTTTCCATTTATTTTTCCTTGTTTCATCTTCCTTCACAGAAGAGAATTTGTTCACATTTTTTTTGCAAATGAGATGACAGAATGCAATGCATATTCCAATGGCATACTTGAAGAGTTTTAGATCCTCTCTAGTTTTAGAATCACGTGTAAGCTGTTTTAGGGCCTATACATATTTGCTTCAGAAATGTATCATAAACATTAATTGATAGTTTTCTATTTCATTATTGCTTTTGGAGAATTTGCTGCCCAGTTTAATAACCGAAATTTTCTAATATAATTACTTAGTTATGGTTAATCTTCTTAAACAAAATTTTAATCTTTTGGCAGGATTCACTTTTAAAAAAGAGATAATCAATTCATTGCCATGTTCTTAAAGATTGGGTGCCCAGCCAGCTTTGTGAGGCAGAACAGACTGGAATCTTTTCCACCTGTACATCTTGACAAAGTTTTCCTCAAGTATATCTTCTTTCCTTCTTTTAAATCTATTATCTTTTTTTTCCTATGGCCCTTCTCTGTCTGTTTCTCTTTACTCTGTTTTCTTTATGTCCTTAATGCAGGGACAATGCTATTCATCTCTACATCCTTTACATAGTAGTTGCTCAATAAATGCTTGATATAGTGATGGATGCTTTTGTTCTCCCTTTTTGTCCTCTTTCATCCATCTCCTTCCTCACACTCCTCCTGTTTTGCTCAGAGGGAATAATATACACTTACTAAGTCATAACCTCAGTCCCTTATATGATTCTGCTTTGCAGAAGAACTTTGTGCCCATCTGGTACCCATCTGGTTAGTGTCATCTTTTGGTCACACCAATCTTTACCCTGAGGATATTCAACTTCCCTAGTCTCTAGCCCTAACCCAACACTTCCCAAAGTATGTTCTGTGGAACACATTAATGAATATTAATTTGTCTAATGTAAAAATTAATTCATGATCAAATTAGAGAAATATGTTGTAAAACATTCATATTGTTTGAAGTGAGATTTTTCAAGGCTTTCAATACACGAATGAGCAATGAGAATCTTTAAGAGCAGGGATAGAATGCAGTACTTTTTAAATGTCTGACCAAAGAATGTCTCTCCCTCTTCCCCCAACCCAGAACTTCTCAACGGATGCAATTTGCAAAATGCAAAATGTTTGTCCTCCTCACTTAGGATACAGACATCTGCTGGACTAAGTTTATCCCCTGCCAGGAAAAGGGACTGAAATTGACATTGAAATTCAATAAGGGAATTAATATTTATTGAGAATCTCTTCCATTGCAGACACTATGTTAGGGACTTTGATAATATTAATAAGAATAATTGTAACAACAAAAATATACATTGACACATTTTTCTCATTTAGTACATATCCTTCTATTAATACTATGAGGCTGATATTGTCATTTTATAGATAGTGAAACAGTAGCTCAGTTGGTTAACCTAGCCACGGTCAATTAGCAAGTAGGTGGCAGACCCAGCATTCCAGCCTACATTTGTTTGAAACTAAAGTCAGAACACTTTCCTTTCCACTTGGCTGCTTGAGCAACTGTGGCAACCATCAGTGAAACTATCTCATATGTAACAGTAAAAATAGGCACAAACACAATTTTTTTTTAAATTAAAATTTATTTATTTTAGAGATAAGAGTCTCACTTTGTTGCCTGGGCTAGAGTGCAGTGGCTCAATTATAGTTTACTCTAACCTTGAACTCCTATGCCCAACTGATCTTCTCACCTCAGCCTTCTGAATAACTGAGACTACAGGTATGTCCCACCATGCCCAGCTAACTTTTAAAAGTTTTTGTAGAGATGGGGGGCTGGGGGATGAGAAGGCAGAGGGTGGACCTGGCTATGTTACCCAGGCTGGTCTTGAACTCTGGCCTCAAGTGATCCTCCCATCTCCATCTCCCAAAGCACTGAGATTACAGGCATGAGCCACCACATCTGGCAAAAAACATGATATTTAAAAAGTTTTAGATGAATTTTGCATAAGGAATTAAGAGAACCAGGCAAGACTACTGGGTATCGTTGTGCAGACTGTACACTGCACCATTCGAGGGGAAGCCATGTGACTGGCACCCCCTAAAATAAAGTGCTGTCTTCAACGTCAGCAGCCATATGTGCAGCTCTGGATCAGGAACAGATTGGGAAAGGTAGTCAGGTGCCACAGTACTTTGAGTTTTCAGATGCAAATATAAATTTTGAGCAAGAAATTAGGACAGAATGGTAACCAGTTTTAGGAAAATAATATATGTAAAAACTTACCTCGAAACAGGTAATCAAAACTTGCACATAGTAGAGTAATGGCAAGAGAGGACTGATACATCCTGATGAACCAACAGTTTGGAGTCACTTTTTATTACATTCATAATGATTATGTTCCTAATATCTTTGGATTCACTCTCCTCCCTTTTTTTCTTTTTCCTTTTTTCTTTTTACCATCTTCTGTCTTTTCTAGATGTTTCATTTGAGCTACTATGCTCCCCCATTGGTGGCTGAGCCAGTCCTGACCAGGGCAGGAAGGGTGATCAGTAGCCTCACACACAGCAGCTGGTAGAGTCTGAAGGTCACATTTTGGCCTTCCACCCAGTGTCCAATGTGCTGGGGATTAGCCTCTGAATCACAGCCTTTCCCTTCTCCTGCCACGTTGGACCAGTCATACAAGAGGCTTTCTCTGCCCAGCACACAAGTTCCTTGCTGTGACTGGTATTCTGCTGTGAAAACCAGATTACTTATTAGATTTTATCTTCAGTGAACCTTTGCCTAACTTCTGCATAGGACTGGAATATGATCTGCATACCTTTCATTACTGGCCAAGATTTTCATTGTGCATATTGGAAATCATACAGACTTTGGTGTCAGATACTCAGAGGAACTCAGTCCAGCCTTATCAATTACTATCTGTGTCACCTAAGACAAATTGCTCAACTTTGCTGGACTTTACCCTTCTCGTCTATGAAAGGGCATATTAAGGAATGGCTCACATGAAGGATATCATCTATATGGGTTTTGATTACTCCTTCCTTGTTTTTCTGAGGAGGTCCCATGAAGTAGATATTGGTTAGAATGTTTTCAGTTGCAGGGAAATGATGACTCAATTCAAAGTAATTTAAACAGAGAGGATATTTCTTGGCTCATACAAAACAAAATCCAGAGGTAGGACAGCCACAAATCTTGTTGATCCTCCTGTTTAATTATGTCATCAATAAACAAGGGTCCTTCTGTTTCTCCACACAATAATCCACAAGGAAGACTTCATCCTAAGGTAAATGCTCTACTTAGTAGTATGGTGGCTTTGAGTAACAATCAGTATCATGTGCTTCTCTGTTCACTTCTGGAGGGAAAATCAACATTTCTCACTGATCTTTGGAGCCCAAGTTGTTCCTGTTCATTTCCTTGAACCAATTTAAGTCATATGTTCTTCTTGAGTCAATAATTTTAGTAGGGAAAGGCTAGATGCTGACTGGTCTAAGTTCCCGAACCACCACTGGTTAATGAATCACCATGATTGACTAAGACCAGTAAAAACCAGTCCTAACTTTATTGCAGGTATCTAATGTGGAAGGGGTGGGGCGAATGTTGAAGAATCAGACTGTACAGGGTGAAATGCTCGAGCTTTGGTTTATATCCCTACTTGGCAAGTACCAATGGGGTTACAATTTCTGAACTGCAATTTATCCATCTAGAAATGGGGGATAAAAATAGTACCTCTCTCACTGGGTAGCGTCACAAGATTTGTGACACCCTTAGCCCAGAGCCTGGCAAATTGTTTACACATTCTAGGTGTTAGTCTTTCTTTATATGCCTAGAAATGTGGTGCCACTTGCTATATTTGGTTGTTACTCGATTCCTGATTTCTACCATGGACCCCTCTGTATCAGGGTTGCTGAATTCTGTCTGAACATTTCATGCCCTCTCTACATTGTACCTCTGACAGTTCGGCTGCTCAGGAAGGATTGACTGGATTAGTCCCTTCTCTCTTTCAGTACTGCCCCATCAAATCTAGACTTAAAACTCTTAAGTCCTCCCCAGTGACACAGGGTATTGAGGTCCCAGCTTGCTTTGTGCCAGAGTGTGATGGCTGGTTTTGAGTATCAACTTGGCCAGATTAAGAGGCACCCAGATAGCTGGCAAAACATTATTTATTCTCACTACTTCAGTGGGCACTAAACTTGTTCCTCTTAGGGAACAAAGCTTCTTTGCTTTGATAGCAAAGCCAGTTGACTTGGAGTTTGATTAGAATGATTGGGCTATCTCAGGTGTGAGGATGCTTGCAGAGATTGGCATGTAAGTCAGTGGACTGAGTGGAGAATATCCACCTTCAATGTGTGTAGGCACTCTCCAATTTGCTGAGGGCCTAGATGGAACAAAATAGGAGAGGAAGGATGACTTCTTGCTCTCTCTTCCAGAGCCAGGATGCCCATCTTCTCCTGCCCATGGAGGTTAGACCCCAGATTCTCCCATCTTTGGACCCCAGCACTCACACCAGTGGACCCTTGGGCTCTCGGACCCTTGGCCTTGAACTGAGATTTACACCATTGTCTTCCTTGCTTCTAAAGCCTTCAGACTTGGACTGAGCACGCTGCCGGCTTCCCTCGTTCTTCAGCTCACCGACAGTCTATCGTGGGACTTCTCAGCCTCCATAATCAAGTGAACTAATTCCCCTAATAAATTCATTTTCCTCTCTGTCTCTGTCTCTACACACACACACAGACACACACACACATATATATATATATATGTATGAATATATATACATATCCTATTGGTTCTGTGTCTGTGGCAAACCCTGACTAAATCACAGAGCAAACTCATATTTTGATAATTTTCTTGGTAAGCAAGAAATGATAAGTAATGATCACGAACAACTAACCTGGCTACCAGGGACCTCTATCTATGCCAGCACTAAATGTCTCCTATTGTTCTCATTGCTAAGATGCCTACTACCCACAAGTGAATATTTGCCTGTGACACCTGCTTTTAGGCTAGACCTACTGTATTCATATCCGAAACAGTATCATTATTGCATTGCTTAGAGTCTTGTTTCTTCTTGGAGATAGTGTTGTCAAATATAACACATCCTCACCTGTTTTTAAATTCCCATGGGTTGTACCACTTCTTAAATAGGGTCTTCCTCTTTTGCTGTGTCACTGTTATATTGAAATATCAAACATATTTGATATTATTTTTTGCATTTACTTTCTTTGATAGCATGCACATTTTTTTAGTCTAGCCAGTTATGTTCTGAAAGATGTAGTGAATTCCACAGGTTTGTTATGTTCTCATATTTTACTTTCTAATCCTTTGTTTCTCTTTCTTGGTCCTCCCCATGGTAGCTTGGAAGTGACATACAATTGCAGCCCTTTAAAAAAGTAGGCTATGCTTGTGGTGGTGAATAGCTCATGACAATAGCTGTTGGCTGTCCAAACCAATCTAAAAGGATATGGTGTCTAGTCTGCTGTGAAAGTCCAGGGAGACCCAAAGGCTACAGTGGCAGTGTCAAGCTGGCATGTGGATAGGAGTAAAGGTTACTAACAGTTGGTAGCTGGAGTTAGAAGCAAATATTTTCATTTTCAAAACAGCAGACACAGCACCAGGCACCTAACGGCAGTGTATCACATTGCAGTGAGGGAAACCTGAGCTCAGTGCTAGGCTTTGGCATCACACAAGAGGAGTGGCAAGCTGTCCACAAAGGCAGCATTTGGAAAGGCAACCCTCTCCTCCCTGGGCCACGATCACAGATGTGCACTGCTGGCGAAGATCCTGCTGGCTAGGATATAGGTCCGGGCGGGAAGTGGTGTCCTGAGGGCCCAGCCTTAGGACACTTACCCAGCCGTAGGGATGGGCTTTAGCCACAGATTATATACAAAAATGGCACCAGACAAATCTTGAAAAGAGAATGTCCCTCCCCTCGTTCCCAGAATTTTGTCTTAAAGAGTAACACATCCTACTTGTACATATGAAGGAGAGACACCAAAATCTAGGCAACAGTTACTGCTGAATTATCAGAAGACCAAAGAGACGGGGGGTTTTACTCATCTTAATCTATTGATGTTACTTTTCCCACTTCATACTGACTTGCGTGCAGCTGCCCCCAGGAAGCACGATGGCCACCTAGAGTCCAGTGTTGTTGAAAAGAATCACAGCTGCGTACTTTGATATAGACAAGAGAGAGTTGAGTACAGTTAGGGCAGCCGTGTGCATGCAGTGCGTGTGCACATATGGGAGACACACTTCTCAAAAGGAGACAGTGTAGACAACACAGCCCTCTTGTGATGAGAGCAGCATGGCCTTTTTGCTTGACTTTGAGGCTGTGCCGTAAGGGTGCTTCTCTTTCCAAGCCTATTGGAATCTATAAGCTTTCTGGGACCTTGGTCCTTGGCATTTCTGCCTGGGAGTTTTGCTTAGAGGATTCTGCTGCTTATCTTGCTCACTCCTGATGGCTCACAGTCTGTCTTCCGCTTACTTTTGCATCAGGGCTGAGCTTCTGTGACTCCTTCTCCCCTCCAGCCACTGCAGAAGTTATAAGCCCTCAGGAGAGAGCAGAAAGATTAAAGGGATGAGCCTCTGAAATTGTACGAATCTGGGGCTTTGGGGAGCCAAGCTTGATTTACATGGGAGCTTTGCTGGAATCATTTCCCACTGACATATTCAGGAGGCTGTGGGAGGCTTCCACTGCCCTCTTCCTTTTCAAGGTAGCTATTTCAGAAAGTTAATGAACCTAGGATAGTTCCCTCCTTTGGAGCTTGAGAGAGGCCCTGAATTTGTCTTTTTAGAATGACCCATATCCTGGAAAATGGGGAAGACACATCCTCATCTTCATTCTCTTTTATCTTAGTAGGCTCATTTTTTTCTTCAACTCACTTGATAATAATTTAACTCCCCTCTTTTAGATTTATTAATGCACATATTAATTGCTTGTTTTGTACAAATTGCTATGTTAGGGACTCTGAAGAATACAAAGAAGTAGAAAACTCAGTCTTTGACCTCAAGGAATTTGCAATCTTAATGTGATTATAAAACTTGAAATGATAACTGACACATGCGAGACTATGCTAAGTCTCAGATGACTGGAATAGGTGGTAAATGCCGTGAGAATTTCGGCACATATTTCCTTTTCTCTCATCTCTGTCTTTAGAGTTAAGTAGCGTGAATCTGAATCTTGAGTTCATCAACACTCCTGTGTGGCCTTGGACAAGTCACTTGTCCTTTCTAAGCCTCAGTTTTTCATCTGCAAAAGGGGAAGAAATAATACAAGCTTCTCAGGAGTTGACTGAGTTAAATAAATTAATGTATAAAAAGCATTTAACACCTTGCCTTGCACATACGAGTGCTCAATAAAAACTGTTATTATTGTTAGATACCTAGCAGTTTTATTGACTCCTCAATGCTATGAGTAGGCATATGAGAGAAAGCTCACAAACACAGACTGCATGGCTAATATAACATTTTCAGACTTTTCAATGATGTCTGCCTCTATGGAGCTGCAACAATATTTAAACTCTCACTATCCCTTACTTTTCACTCTCTCCATGGTTTAATCACTAAAATGAATATGGAGTGATTAAATAAGTTGACCCAAGGCTTTACCAAATGAAGTGGCCCAGACCCTGGACAGCTGTCGACAAGGATAGAGTCAGAGGGGAGGGGCAGCATTCCTAATACAGGAAAGATATTTCATGAAGCCAGCACCAATCCCTGCATTCGTGGAGGATGCTGGGAGAGAAGGAACATACAGGAGTTCCTAAGTCTTATTTTAACCTGTCGCCATGTTATATTTCTGTCCCTTAATTTAGTAGAAAATCCTTTTTTTTTTCTTTTTGTGACAGAGTCTTGCTCTGTTGCCCAGGCTGGAGTGCAGTGGCACGATCTTGGCTCACTGCAACCTCTACCTCCCAGGTTCAAGCGATTTTTCTGCCTCAGCCTCCTTAGTAGCTGGGATTACAGGTGTGCACCACCACACTTGGCTAATTTTTGTATTTTTAGTAGAGATGTTGGCCAGGCTGGTCTTGAACTCCTGACCTCAGGTGATCCACCTGTCTCAGCCTCCCAAAGTGCTGGGATTACAGGCATGAGCCACCACGCCTTACTAAAAATCTTTTTATCATAATACTTGTAAGTACTGGTGCCCCAGGAATAGGGCCTGTGAGGACACACATTATGAATGCTAACAGACATAGAAGTAAAACTCTCCCTTCCTAGGCTTTAAAACATCCCTAAAACTCACCACCACTGTCTTGCTCAGTGCGGACTTGGTAACTAACAGCTTCATGGGAAGATTTCCTTTTGCCTTTGAAAAGTGCTCTCCCAGTGGCTTTGGGAAATAGTTGATTCCTCTCCCACAGGCCAGCGGTTCCCTTTTCTCACAGGAAGCCCGCAGAAGCAGCAGATGGGAAGCCAGGGAGGTTTTGAAAGCTGATTCTGTTTGCGCTTTACCCATCACTCCCTTTGAAGGTACTGTGGAACAGAGAGCCCATAGCAGAGGTTCTAACAACTCTCCAGTTAGTTTTAAAAATGATTCAGCCTATGAAATTGTTTCCAGGCCACAGGGCTTTTCCCAGCTCTTCCCAAACTGTGAGCTCAAAGCAAGGACAGCAAAGGACAGAGCTCAGACAACGCTCCCAGTCCATTTCTGGGAATGTGCTGTCTCCCCTTAGGCAGAACAGTTTACTCGGAACCTGTACTACTCTTCAGGGCTGGTTTATTAGCATGCACCCTAAGGCCTTTCACCTGGCAGCCAGAAGGGCATTTAGTATCAATACAGGATCTCCCAGTTAGGTGTTTAGTATGATATCCAAATGAACTTCTAGCCAGCCAGAAATATGGGGAATCCAAGGATACAACCAAAAGATGTTTATATATCATTAAACTGGTGACCCAGTCACAAACCACACCATCCAAAGAGGGTGAGGGTGTGTGTCTGTGTGTGTGCATACACAGAATTATATAAATTTCACATGAATAGCACAATGACACTGTATTTTGGGGGGCTTCAAGGTATTCAATTATTTAATGCTGATGTATAAATCATCTCGCAACTTTTGTAACCTTGATTTGGCATTCTTCATACACACACAACACACACACATACACACACACACATATATATGTATAGTATACTTGCAGCCTAGAAACTGAGAGCGACCTAGGACTGCTTTTTATGTTTAAGAGGCCTGGTTATGCAGCAAAAATTGCAGCAAGTCTTAGTTATGCTGACAATAAACTAAGAATACAAGGTACCCAATATGGCAAGTACAAGGGTATTTATGGCAACAAGAAGCCAAATTAATCAAAATGGGAACTGTTTTGGAAATCTAGATGGAACATTGTCATAAATATAGATGTTTGGAACTTTATTCTGGAAAGTGAAGCTCACTCTAACACCAGGGAGAGTTCTCATCATCCCCCTTTTCCTCAGCATTGGCAGGTCATTTTAATTTCTTAAAAATCATGTCATTTTGCATTCATCCATTTCTCATTTCACAGCTCCTACTATGCACCAGATACAGTGGATGTAAAAGCTACTTGTACGTTGTTTGGCGCTATGAAACATTAATGATTATGATTAAGAGTTTAGTACAGACTGCATTCAATGACAGCTACGGTATGGAGTTCTGCAAATCTCAGAGACTAGACCTACTAGTAACTTGAAATCGGGAGTGTCAATATTCTTATGTGAACCTAATCAAACATGAACAGGGAGGACTGCATCCCTGAGTTGAGGACTGCAGTGTTTGCTACTTAAGTGCACGGGGCTGAGCGTTTGGCTCTGAGAGGTGTTTTGGAAATATTTGAATTGGCCTAAATTCTCACCTATGAGGCAAGACTGTGCACTCTTGATGTAGACTGTTTGCTGTGGTTGCAGTTGCCGACCCTGCTCCTCTCACTTTAACAGATATGCTTGGAGAGGCTGTTCTCCCCTTCTGTGTGTGCCAAAGGGACACCTTCAGCAGCAAAGAGTTGGAAAGCAAGTGTGTGTGTCTGGGGTGAAGGGAGAATGAGGTGGAGGAGTGACCCTACTTCTCTGATCGAGATTCCAGGGAGGAGATAAAATGCCCTTTAAGAAAACAAGAAATTAGCCATTAGGTCTACAAAGATGCATTTCACCGAAGGAGGAACTTCTCTTTGTTCAGGGGAAATACTTTTTTTTTTTTAAAAAAAAGGTCCTGATTCCAGTTGTTGCTCAAGTCATTTCCTAATTATGACTGACTGTGGTATAGACCTCTGTGAATCCCCTGACATGCTCAGTGAACTGAAACCCAACTTTTAAGAAGATTTGAGATCAAAAGTATAACTTTATTAAGTCAACTTAAGATTCCATGTTCTGGAAAAAGGCACATTGAGTCTGTGGATAAGAAATAATAATTACATACCTGGAGGACCAAAAGGAGAAGAAAAGGGGACTGGTAGATTTATCCCATTACAGATGCAGTGTCTTCTAGCTAATCTTCATATTTCTTTTCTTATTTGGTCTGCTCTGCCTTCCATGGGGTTATTCACCAAAGAGTGAATTGTGTCATTCTCTGGGTCTTATGAAAACTAGAAATAGAAAACCGAATCCTAAATTCTTCCCTTTGAAGAAAACACCTTTCTGAAAGACTTCTCAGGAGATGCAGAGAGCTGTGGTTTTGAGTCTGTGTGTCAGAGCCATTCCCCTTCTCCCTCCCACTCTCTAGCCTCCAAGCTTCTATGGTGATATTTCCTCTTCACAGTGATCAACAGGAATAATAATAATAATAATAATAACAATCATGGCAATGTTAACAGAAGAAGCAAACAGTAATAACTCAGGGCTAAAGAAGCCTTCGTACTAAATAATTTTAAATCTACAGAACAACTTCAGCTTTACCTCCTGAGATGCTATCTTGTAGCAGGACATTTTTTTTTTTCTTTTTTAATTTTTCGTGGTGTAAAGTTACTAATTATGTAACTTGAGAATTAGATATGTTTCCAGTTTCCATTATTATCCTACAGAGAAACAGAACACTGAATTCTAGTGCCCAATGTATCATTTAGAGTACAACATCAGTTCTTCAAAGAAAACCATTATTTCTTGGGTTGGGGAAGAAGCAGTGAAAATCACAGTTTACATGAACCATCTGATCACTGTCTAGGTTAAAATGGGTCATTCTCTACCTTTGCTGAGTTCACTTAGGAAAAAGAAAAGAAAAAGAAAATGGGTTTTCTCCTGGTTTTGTTATTGCTGTGATGTTCCTTTCTTTGCCATGCTAATGGCTTCCTGCGTGCGTGTGTGTGTGTGTGTGTGTGTGTCTATTAATTCACTCATTTGCACTTTGTGTCTGTAGCATGCTTGTCTAATCTGTGTCTACCTCAAGGACCTTAGGGCCAAGGCTATCACCTGTAGCTCTATGGACAGTGCCCTGCACAACCTGACTGTTACAGGCAGTGAATCCTTGAATGAAAGTCTGTACACTGCCAAGTTTAATACGGTCTCTAACATAAAAGAAAAAAAAAGCCATCCTCTTTCTCTTGTGCAAGGAAATGGGTTAGGTTACGCAAGAACAAAATTCTTAGATAAGATGGAAGGGGTCGATTGAGGAAGTGGTGTTGTTTTTATCTTTGGTGGTCAGTGGGATTTTAACAAAGAATCAGAGGTAGTGCTGCCTGGCCTTAGGCGGATGAGGTAGTTTTATAGCCTGAGCGCAGGCCAGGGAGTATCCAAAGACCTCAAGGCAGCTAGGGAGTACTGGAGCCTGAGCAGGACGTGACCCTGCCTATCCTGGGTCACCCTAGCTGTACTTTTCTCTTTGGTTGGAAACCCTTTGGTTCTAGCAATGCTACCACCATCTCTCAGAGTGAGTGTAGCCAGGGGAACCAAAGAAACTCAACCTCTTCATCTGCTTTGCATTTTCTGCATTTACGGTTTTCCCACACTTAATATCTTGAATCATGCAACCTTATGCATTCTGCTAGAACTTTCAGGTAGTAGCAGAGCTTCTAATTTGATTCTATTTTAATTGTTTTGGGGGTTGTGCCCAGACATGGGCATTTTTATAAGGCTCTCAGCTGAGCTTACCATTTCTTGAGAGTTGAGAAAGGCTAGGATGAAGCCAGTCAGTGAGCTAGGGTTTAAATGCAGACTGCCAGGCTGGGACTCTTGACTATCTACCTGCCCATTCTGCATTCTTGCCCATTCTGTATTACCAGTGCACTCCTTCCAGCCCTTTATTCATCCCAATTCTTTACAAAACTCCATTGGACATCCTTCAGTATGGCCACCCTTAAAGTTGGAGACCCTTCTTGGCAACTAGAACAATATGTATGGGAAGGGGCAGATTGTTTGGCTGGGCTAATTGCCTTCATATGACCTAGTGCTGCTTCTTATGGGACACACGCAAGCCAGTCTGTCCCCTCCCCAGGACCTCCATTTCAGTGGGTGCTATCGGACCAATCCTTGCCTTTAAGAGTATTGTGAGGTCTGTACCTATACTTAGGATGATTCAAACATTGTCCGAATGCAATCCAAATGTCTTTATGGAATGCTAGATTCCAACTATGCATCGAAGCTGGCAGAGGAACTGTTGGCAGCTTGTCGCTCAATCTGGACTTATAGGAAAAATTATCAGAGAATGCAGTTTTGCTAGTGAGATGAGCAACAGCAGAAACTGTACTAAGTGAAGCAATTTGAAGGTTGGGGATTAGTAGGTCTGTGTCTTTTGACCAGACTGCTGTAGTTTAATAACTGAGAAGCATACGCTGGGTTATGTATTGAGATTCATGTATGCTTCTCATACGTGAATTCATGTGTGAGAAATCCTGCTATGGTTTGAATGTCCCCTCCAAAACTCATGTTGAAACTTTATCTGCAATGTGGCAGTGTTGAGGGTTGGGGCCTTTAAGAGGTGTTTAGGTCATGAGGGCTCTGCCCTCATAAATAGATTAATCTATTCGTAGATCCTTGGATGAATGGGTTAAAGGATTAATGAATTATCACAGGTGTGGAACGGCTGGCTTCGTAAGAGGAAGTGAAACCCGAGCCGGCGCGCTGAGCACCCTTGCTCTGTGGTTCCTTGTGCTGCTGGGGATGCTGCAGAGGCCCCACCAGCAAGTCCCCATCTCACCAGACGTATCCCTGTGACCTTGGACTTCTCAGCCTGCATTACGTAAGAAGTCAATTTTTTTTTTTTTTTTTTTTTTTTTACATAAACTACCCAGTTTTAGGCATTCTGTTATAAGCAATGGAACATGGACTAAGATCCCAACAGATCAGAACATGTATGATCAGTGCCGGGAGGCTCCAGAGGCCTTTGCTTTAGCGTGGTGCCATGAATGGCTGTCTGTGGCCTTCCACTGGCTCCACTCCATCTGCATGCTCTGTCAGAGATAATGAAATCAGACAGGCCCAGAGACTGCTTTCCCCTCCTCACAAATGTTTAATAAAACTCTTTGAACAACAGAGCTGGGCATCTCTGAAGCCTGAAATTAAAGCGATAAGATAGAAGATTACTCACTTGTCAGTCTGCACCAAACTCGGTATCACCAATACAAATTCCAGGGGAGTTTCAAAAAATCTGCCGACAATTTGAGGCTCTGCATCTGGAGTCTTTTCTTTTTTCTTCTCATAGGAAGAAAACACAGCACTGAGGAAGAGAAAAGAGACACTTCATTCTCTGCCACGAACAACACGTGAATCAAGCCCTGAAACAGGTTTTCACAAAAAAGTAATTTTTGGAGAGAAATGCCTTTGAATAAGTAAGTGTCCTGGATTTAGACTTCCTGAGACAAAACGTCATCACAGCTGTTTGGTCAACATCATTCATCCACATGCCTTTCAGGAGAAACCACCACTGCAGGTTTCCAGCCTTGCTGGCTTCCCCTGTTCGCGTGAACCTTGATGCCCACTGTCTACCTGGCGCTGGTGAACAAGCACACGGAACACCTGGCCTCATGGAGCTGGTATTCCAGGTGCAAGAGCAACAATCCACAAACACACAAGCACCGTCAGTGTAATGTTAGGTGGTGCCAAGTGCCTGGTGAAAACAGTGAAACACATCATGGGACAGTGGATTATGGTGGAGGACCAAGGATGGGAGAGGGTGAAATATTTTAGATAGAGTTGTTCAGGAAAGGCCTCTCAGTTCCAGGTTATAAATTAAGTATCTATGTAGGCTGGCCCTTTCTACAAAGCAAAAATCCTGCCATTAATTCTGCAAATAAAATTATTCAGTTTTCAAAAAAAGAAAATTTACTAGCCCTAGCTGAAATTTAAGAAAGAATTTATAGTTCTCTCTTTTCCTCACCCCCGACCCTTTCTTTCCTTCTTTCCTCTCTCCTCGTCTTCCCGTTTCTCCTCTTCTATCTCTCTTTTGTCTACGTACCAGTCTCTTGTCTTGACTAGCTTCTTATAGCTGGGGGAAAACAAATGCACAATGCCCCTATTCCTTTATAAATGATTCTTTGGGAAATATTTGTAGAGTCCTAAACTCTTTTAATGAGAAAAGAGACAGTAAGAAACCCGTCAGGCAGGCAGTTAGGGTGAGTCCCTGGTAAAAATTCCTTCAAACAAAGAACAGCCTGAAAATCAAACTGCAGGCCCCAGATAAGAAAGAGCCTGCATCCTTGAATGGAGATGCTTACTCGGTGAACCCAGATGGACAAATTCTACCCTTATTTGGACACATTTCTCTCTCCTTGGCATGCCATAGTCACTTATTTTCACCTATTTGTCTCTTACTTTTCACCTATTTTACATATGCCTACCTTTCTGTAATTGGCTGTGGGCTAAGTCTTCATTTACATAGGTTGAGTCATCACTTCAGCCTCTGATTGGTCCCAGGATAAGGTCCCAAGCCAAGCCTTCACCTCTGCCTCCAATTGGTTCTTTACACTATGATACCTCTTTCTAAGTGGTGCTTTCTCCAAAACAGCCTGCAGACCAGTCAGCACACTCCTCCCCTTCCCAGTCCGTTCATACCCTGGACTCAGCCTCATAGTTGACAGCCCTCTTTTGGGCCCTCTCTCCTTGGTGGAGAGTTTTCTTCTTCTGCTTATTAAACATTCATTCCAGCCTCACCCTTTGTGCCCATGCTCCTTAATTTTCTTGGTCATGAGGCAAAGAACCTTGGTATACCTCAAACAACAAGAGACTGCTACATTGCGGTGCATTGGCAAGACTATAACATTAACACTACTCAGAAAACTTGCTACAACTAACTTCCGCTGTTTTGTTTTATCTTTCTGGGTTCCTAGTAATGTAAATTTTATAATTGGTATCTGGAGCTCTGGCCCAGACTTCTGTCATGCCTATAGAAAGAACATGGACCCCTGCTGAAAACAACGAAAAAACAACAAACTGCCAATCCAAGTTCTGTACTAATGTCACATTATTTTCCACATGAAGGCATTGCATTTAAGTAAGGTACCAATGGTATACTGTAGCCATTTGCCTTAGAATACAATTGTTGTCTTTTCTTGTGTGTGACAAGGTATTTAGGACTATATGAGTCAGTGTTCTGGCAGAAAAAAACAGTTCAACTCCAGAGGTCTGAGTGAAGCAAACGTTAAGAGGGGCTATTGTGAAAGGTGTGGGTAGGGTGAAGACAGATGGTGAGGCCACCAGAGATTGGCAAGAGCAGAAAACCATTATCAACTGCAGAGCTGAAAGGCAGCGGAATGGTGTTCCCAGAGCCCATTGAGAACTAGAGGCCTGGAGACAGGGGCCTAAGAAGACGCTGCCTTGTCAGAGCTTAGCAGTGAAAGTAGAGGACAGAGCAGAGGAAAATACCCATATCTGTCTTTCCTCCCACTCTCTAGTCTCAATTCCAATCAAAAGCCAATGGTCCAGTAGCCTAGACAGTGTGTAGGAGTCAGCCGTCTTCTGCGGTACAGAACGGGACAGAGAAAGGCAGAGAAGGGCATCTGAGGAGAGCAAATGCAAATCCAGACCCCAGCAACCACAGCGAACACTCGCTGGCTCATTAAACACTTTGTCTCTGCACATGTCCATGAGCTCTTCTTCAACGATTGATCCTACTTTTCTTCTTTCGGTTGTAATAGCCAAATATCGAGCAACGTCACACTTGGTAAATGGTCTCCCTGATCAAAGTGCTAAGGTGACCTAATTAAATCGATGGCTTTTAATTTCATGTATTTCAGCAATTGGCCTGTGAAGGCCTGATCTGACCATGTGTCCTGGCCACGGTCTTTTCCCTCCCCAAGGGCCTCTTTTGTGCTTTAAGATAAAAGATCATTTCAAAGGAGTTTAATTATTTTCTCTCTAAGTAAACTCAAAAGAACTTCCTCTTCTATTCCATTTTTAGGGCCTGTCTATAATTTTCTGATTCTCGCTAATAGTTTCTTTCATAAAGAAATATAGGTCTTGAAAGTCATCATAATGTCATTTTCCTGTAGTAGAGACTGTAAAGATGAAAGCACAGCTGTCTGGGGCCCCTCACAGTCTTACTCTTACTGAGGCTTTTCCAATGACTGCATTTTCTGGCTCTGGCTACAATTATTTCATGAGTTACATTACAAACCATTGCAGTTCCTTTCTTAGCTGAAATAGTTTCCTTGGCCTTTGCTGAGTTTCTTTTTTTTTGCCCCATGAAGAAAGAACAGCTCTTGAGAACTTTGCCAAATGCACACATTCACACAAACCCACCCATTAAATCTGTGTTTAAAACACATAATGGTTCTGCTGATGTTTGTTGTGAAAAATGGTCATTGTCTACGTCTTCACCCACTTTTGAAGAGACTGATCTCTCTGCTGTTTCTTCCTAGAAGAATTCTTTCCTTTGTTGTGTTCTATGTGTGAATAGAGAGAAACAACCTTTAAACTGACATTGATCCCCTGGCTTTACCAACTCAAAGCCTTACAAAGGGCATGTCAGCTCGTCTTGGAGCTGAATAGCATTACTAATTAAACTCGAGATTTATGCTTCTGTTCATCAGAGAGCACTTCATAAGCACCTCCACCTAACCCGCTCTGTAGCCTGAGACTAAGGAGGGCATGCATGAAAGAAACCTCATGAATATTAAGTGATGTTTTACTGAGACCCTCGAGGCCTTGCCAATGGCATGGGAAGCATGTCATTCTCCATTTGTAGCTCTTGAACATTTAGGTGGTCAATTCTGCAGAGAAAATATCGACCCACAAAAAATATATCTCAGCCCATTCCAAATTAAATATTGTCAGCCCCCTTTCTCTTCACCCCCAAGTCACCAGAAGTTAAGTCAGACTCAGGAAGGTAAGAATTCAGTATAGATGTTTTCACTAAGTGCTAACGAGCTGTGGTATCAGAAGCTATAAAAAAGCCATCAAGATATTAGCCAAAATTGGAAGGAAGAAAGTTCACCCAAAGCACAGCTGCTGAAATCATTATATTCTTCATGGACCATTTGACAAACAGTCCATTCCCAGGCCTGATGTCTGAAATAGGGAGCTTGCTTGTCTTCACCTGTGTAGTTTCCTAGGCCTGGAATATGGTACCAAGATCAGGGTAACAGGTCTTCTGTATCAGGGGTCCCCAACCCCCGGGCTACAGACAAATACTGGCCCCTGGCCTGCTAGGAACCGGGTCACCCAACAGGAGGTGAGCAGCAGGCAAGTGGGCACACCATCTGATCTCCACCTTTTGTCAGATCGGCGGGGGCGTCAGATTCTCATTTGTCAGATCGGCGGGGGCGTCAGATTCTCAGGCGCACAAACCCTATCGTGAACTGCACAGGTGAGGGATCTGGGTCGTGTGCTCCTTACGAGAATCTAATGACTGGTATGATCTGAGGTGAAATAGTTCCATCCTGAAACCATCCCTCCCCCTACTCCCCTTACACCCTCACTTTCCCCCAGCCCCCCACCTATCACCTCCTCCCCCTGACGCAGTCTATGGAAAAATTGTCTTCCATGACACCAGTCCCTGGTGCCAAAAAGTTTGGTGACTGCTTTTCTGTATAACCTGGTGGGTCAGTTCATCTATCTAGGTTGGCCGTGGGGGCTGTTTATTTTCCTGGATATAATCAGAGAGGAAGACACTCACTAGCTCCTGACCCAGAGGGAGAAGAAAGGAGCATTTCTACCTGCGATTCTGTGATACAGGTTAACTTCCAAAATGACGCAGTTCCTCATGATTCAGAATTTTCAAACTTTAAGAGGCTAAACTTGGAAAAGCCTCTTGAGTGGCTAGCTCAGATGATACGCAGGTGCGCCACAGTTTTCTGGGTGTCTGCATGGTCATCGTTTTGGTGATAAAGCTGTGGTTATTAATAATTAGAGCACAATTTAGAAACTGTTGACATTAAACCTGGAATTCAAACCACATTCCTTCTCTGCTAAAATCTCTTCCATGCCTTCCCAATGAAATTGGAATTAAAATGTCAACTTTTTTTGTGGCCTTTTCTGGTCCCTCCCTACTGACCAACCTTATTTCTCTTCTCCTTCCCCTCGTTTTGTCAAAGACTCAAGCCATGCACTGATGTTGCTTCAGGTCCTCATCCTAAACTGGCTCTTGTATCAGGACTTTTGTATTTCCAGGCCTATCTTAACTCAAAATGTACTATTCTCAGAGAGGTCTTTCTTTTCAGACTGTACTTTCTAAAATAATGCCCCTGTTGCAGGTATTCTCTTACTCATCATATCACCCTATTTATTCCCTTCATAGTAATGATGAAAATCAGTATTTATTTTTACTTTTTATTTATCTGTTTCCTCCACTAAGAGCTCCAATGAGTAGGAACTCTTTAGTTATGACATTGTCTCTACAGGCTAACAGTAAAGAACAACATGGAGCAGAACTCAAAATATAATTGTTGAATGAAGTAAAGAAACCTTATTTGTTAATATTAATTTCTAATATAAACCATTTGCAAATATGAACATGCTAGGCTCATGGTCCACACTTTTTAAACAACCTGGTACTCCTGACATGCAAAGCTCCAAAGCAGTACCAACCTTTGCTATAGATATCTTCCCCAACCCTGTGTGGGGTAGGGAAGGCTGGCTAAAGTTCGGCTGTAGCTTTGAGGTTATGATTTAGTGAGGTTAACTGTAACCAATGAAAGAACTTGAGAGAAGTATCCCTTAACCTCTTTTTAAATTTTTCATTTGAGCTACAAATATGGGTATTGAAACAAGTTCTGACACAGCATTTTTTTAAATCTAAGCTTTATTGAAAATAGTCTTTTTTAAAATTTTTTATTTTTGAAGAGACAGGGTCTCACACAGTCACCGAGGCTGGAGTGGGATGGTGCAATCATAGATCACTGGAAACTCGAACTCCTGGCCTCAAGGGATCCTCCTGCCTCGGCCTCCCAAAGTGCTAGGATTATAGGAGTTAACCACCACACCCAGCCTAAAGTCATGCTTTTAACTTCCTCTTGGTGTTTGTTTTCTGCCAATTGCATGCCATTTATTCCTTTTGTAACAGTGTCTATTAGATAGTACAAGATCTTATCTATTAATTTCTATGCTTTCCTTCCTTCCTCATATTTCCTGATACTTTTTGTAGTTGCTAGAGGCTTCCACATTGATCCAAGAAGAATTAGGATTGCTGTATCTAAAACCATAAGGGAAATAAATGGTTAATTACAGGTTTGTTTCTTATTTATTTGTGGGATTCATTTGGATTAAAAGTAAAGGCTTTGAGAGGAACTCAGTGTCCCACTTGCGGGTTTATGCGACAACAAAGGCGAAGAAGAAAACCATGTGTGTGTTGTGGGGGAGGGGTTGAGAGGGGGAAGTAGGGTAGGAGATCTTGCCCACCCTACCTCTTGGAACACAGAAAGACTTAGGTGGGAGGTGCCCTTGAAGGGCCAGATCTGGGTTACCAGGAGGGGAGAAAAGACTACAGAGGTGACAGAGCATGGCCAGTGGCCAAGAGCCACATGGAAGCCAAGCCAAAGCTGCAGGTGGCCGTCTTTCTTTTTTCATTACCCAAGCAAAGAGCCTTTGAGGCAGTTCTCACCTGTGCCAGGAGGGAGCCTTTCTTCCACAGCTGCCTGGGGTTCAGTCCTCAGCAGAAGAATACCTGTCTGCAACTTGAGACTCCGCTGAGCTCCCATCTACCTGTCCCACTCAAAAAACCACCCTGGCTTTTGAATGGGACAAAAGGTGGGGTCCTTGGCCACCCAAGAGAGGCAGTAATAAGTGGAACAGACACAAACCTGGGCGGGGCTGGACGGCAGAGAAATTCACTGCATGTGCCCAACCATTTTTCGTTAGGAATAGGATGATATCCAGCAGTTTAGGTCATGCTTTTTGTTACAGATAAGCCCAACCTCTGTCACTTCTAATTTAGAATTACCTCTGATGTGCTTCTTGGGATTCTGGCCTTGATAAAAATGTAGAAAACCATTTTTCTAACATAGGGCTTCAGAAGGCAAATAATCACAGCCTCGTTGGCCTGCAGTGAGGAGCAGGACCAGACCCACCTTCAAGAGCACTCACATTTGAACCCTTGAGGGAATAAATACTTGATGCTCTTTACAAAAATCCTTACCCTTTCCATCTTCCATTCATATAACCTCTCTACCAAATTATGGACACCCGTGAAATGCTGAGAAGCGGCAGCAAAAATCTGTGCACTGAGCAACAGCCTCTGGAAACTTCACTTCATTTTATTACACATCACTCTCTCTCAGAAAGGAACTCACCAGTTCTAACAGCCCTCTTTTTGGGAAGCCGGCACAGAGATTTCTCTTTTTTCTAGAGGCAGGAAGAGGATTTTAGTATTTCACCCTAACACTTGAGCGAGTTATTAGGGGCATTCACTGCCTAACTCCTGGCTGGTGCTTTCTTATTGTTTCTTCCAGAACATTTGGCCTCTGATCAGCACTCTGAAATATAGACTGGTCCTGAAACTGCCTTTGCAAAAATTATAACTAAGACAATTATTACACAGTGGCACAGATCAGTGACACAGATCTGACCTAACCGACTCCATCTTGCTTCTAACCTCCAAGCTGTCCTTGTTCATTCCTGGGCGTAGGCTGAACTAACTTTGGGAGTAGCTTAGTTTATAGTTGAACATTGAAACAAAGACAATCACAACCCTTTCTCAAAACCAACCCCCTTCCTGCCTGGGGACTAGACTGCCTTTGTAGGACTAGCAAGTTAGCTACAAGATTAGACGTTATGGTTTAGGAGTCATGCAGCTGGAGGTTGCAAGATTCTAAACCTCCCAAATTGCTCCTCAGGATAACATCACTATTGTAAAACCTAAGAACAGTGCTTGAGATATTTTGCAGACCCTGCACTGGATGGATCAGCTGGCACCACCTAGATCTATAAACTACCTCATCTGGTCTTGTGGACTCCAACCAGGAACTGACTCAGAGCAAGAGGACAGCTTCAACTTCCTATGATTTCATCTCTGACCTGACGAATCAGCAATCGCCACTTTCTGACCCCTCGCCTACTAAATTATCCTGATTTGAGGAATAATAAAACTCCTGTCTCCTATACAGCTGGCTCTGCATGAATTAAAGTCTTTCTCTGTTGCAATTCCCTTATCTTGATAAATCAGCTCCATCTAGGCAGCAGGCAAGGATACCCCGCTGGGAAGTTACAGTCCCTGTCCTTGGGGTGGTGGGGTCTCATAAATACTGGGAAGCATATTGAGTGGCCCATGGAACCCATTCTGTGCTCTCTATTGGGATCTGCTGTAAAGTAGGCAGGGACACCTGTTTTCCTCTTTGTCCTGGGCAGCAGCTGCTCCCACAGAACAGTCTCTGGGGAAGGGGTGGCACACACTGGTCAGTCCCTTTGTTTCTATTGCCTTTACCACCCACCTGAGAACGTTTTCTTTCCCGCTTTTATTTTTCTTTACCTGTTTCATATCAATGACCCATGGGGTTCAGGCAGTTCCTTTTGCCCTGCTTCTTCCATCTAATGCTTACCATCCATAAGTATTTGTATTTGGAAAGCAGACTGGATCCTGGTTTCCAGATCATGTCGATTTTTTGCATTATTATTTGTAACCAGAGAATCTGCAGCTCCCAGTGGTCAGTCTTCCATCCTGTCTTCCACGAAAGGGTTAACCTTAGGAAGCCTGTGAAGGCAGCACTGCTTCCCTTCTGTGCTCAAGGGCTGATAGGCTGCAGGGCTAACCATATTAGGAGTGTGTGAAGATTCAGCTCCGGGTGTACACAGCGGGAGCTCTCCTGTCAGTCTGAAAGGCAGGAGCTATATTTAGTAACAGGCACTTGGGAATAGCAGCTTAAACGTGGGAGTGGGTTGCTGGAATGCAGATGTGTAGTGAATCTCTACTCCAATCCACATGGAAGCTTTAAGCTGAAGCCTTAGGAGAGATCTGGGCTCTTCTTTCCCCAACCTTCTCCACGTTGTCTGGATGGCATCATTTGCAAGTCTAGAAAGCATAATGCGGTCCCTCTCGGCTCCGCTCCTTTTTTAACATGGAGGAAGAGAATTGTGACTGTTGAAGGAACCATCACTCAAAATGTTGTAAACAGTGATTTTTCTCCCCTAAGCACTCACCTCCTTTCCCATATCTGGTTAACTAACCACTAATAGGATGAATGGAATAATTTTATTGCCCTATGATTTCTCCCCTTAGGAAATAAAAATAACTCCCTTTTGTTTTGCAGGAAATGCATTTTTGGTAGTAGAAGTATTTTATTTCAGGTTATAGAGGTCCTTAGGTCTAGAAATGTCTGCTTTATAGAATGTAATTATATAATCAGGACATAATTATTATGTATGAAGTGATTTCTTACAAGTCCATGCAAATTTATACAAAATTCTGAGAGAGTAAAAATTAAGGAAAAATAGTCTTACAGATAAGTGGTTAACACATTTGATGGTACGGAAGCAAATGACTATTTAATTGACTTTTGGCAGCTCTATTTTAAGGGTAATTTGTTTATCTAGAAGTCAGTTCCAGGGCAGTTTTTGGGCCCATTTTGCTTTGCTTTGCTTTGCTTCTTTTTCTTTTTTCCTTTCTCTCTTTTTCCTTTCTCTCTCTCTTTTTCTGTTTCTCTCTCCTCTGTCTGTCTTAGCTAAATTTGCCATTTCAATTGACTGAGACTTTAGTTTAAATGAATAGACTAAGGCCATTTCTAACTTTGAGGTTTGGGAAACACGTAAACATTTAGAATATGGAGTTCTCCTTGTTTCCACATATTTACATCTGCTGTAAATCTACGTAATTTCCCTAGATTATTTGGTAGTGGAGAGTTCTAGTCAAAATATCACATAGGCCTAAAGCTCTGGCTGGGAAGATCATTTGACTAAAAGGCAAAGCCCTTGTTTTTTTTCACTACCATCTACTACAGCCAGAATTCTTTCACTTCTGAGCTCCAGCTGGGAGGAGATGATTGGATTATTTAGATAGCTCTGGTTAAAAGTAACAAAGTGTAGTATAATCTAATATGTGTGATTATCTGGGGATCCTTGTTGGAAAAAAATCTCAAGAAATTTAGCTAGGTCAGCACACTCTCTTGGGGGCAGTGATAGGATTCAGCAAAAGTGTTCAGAGCAAATATAAGACGTACATAGTGGCCACAAATGGGAAATAGGGTTAACCTTGACACTCAGTACAGACCCAGAGGGAGGTGGAAAAGCTGGGGCTGGGGCAGATATTGGAGAGGGAGTAGATTCAATGGAGGAGGGAAGGAAAAGCAACCGGGAAGGCTAAGGAATACAAATTGCCAGGGAGAGAAGCCCAGGAAAAGTTGGAGTCAGGAGGACACCCTACCAGAGATGATGGTGTCTGCAGAGGCAGGAAGAGAGTATGACATTAGGGAACTTTGGAAGGTAGTGTTGAGAGATCCAGGCCAGCAGTGAAGATGGTGAGGTTGGTTAACCAGGTGCTAGGCTCCTACCCTCATCTTGGGGTGGTAGTTTGAACTGGGGGTTGGGGAGGGAAAGGGGCAATGCAAGGCAGAGATGCATTTATTGAGGAACTAAAATAGTGAAGATTTCAAGACAAAGATTCGGAGATAAATCAGTAAGAATCTAGCTTCCAGAGAATTACAGTTCATAATAAGTGATCATGACAACTAGTGTTGATTGCCCATTATATGCTAAGCACTGCAAACACTGAGAGGGCACGTTGCATGCGCTGTCTCCATGAATTTATACAGCAAGCTTATGAAATCCATTCTCTTATGTTCATTGTTAAACATGTGAGGAAACTGAGGCTTCAAGTGGTACTTGACTCGTAAGTGGTAGAGTTGGGATGTAAGCTCAGGTCTCTGAGTAAAACCCCAAAACTTAATTGCTTCACTATAGTAACTGCCAAACTGCTATAGATCTTAAAATCAGTTGGGGGTTTTATTTTAAGAAAAAGGTAGAAGCTGTTTTTCTAGAGTTGTTGTTTTTCTCATAGCAAATTGGATCTGATGCTGTTAGTTATCAAACATAAGTGCTCATTATATGCAAGGCATTGTGCTAAGTGCTGGGCCTGCAGAGATATGTTTGACATAGTCGCTGAAGAAACATTGTGTAGACAAATACATGAATCACAACGTGATGTGATAAGTACTTGGAGAGCCAGGTATTAAGTGCTGATGGGAAAACTAAGGAGGAATAGAATCAGAGAAAGCTTGAAGAGTGAATATTTGAGGAGCCTGGAGGGAACAATAATAGCTCCCTGGGTGGACAAGGCCATGAAGGATGTCACAGGTGGAGAGGGGGGATTGCTGAAGGTAGAAGTCATCAAGGATCTACAACCAGCCTGTCGTGGTGGGAAATGAACCTGAGAACGCAGGTTGAAGCTGTGTTATGTAAAAGGCTCGTATGCCAGAGTAAGGAGATTAGAATCCACTGAGTTCTGAACAAGAGCTCCTAAAATCTCCTTGTCCTAAGGTCTGGACTGAACTCAGAGTTACTGGGATGATTCTGCAGGCCAATCTAAGAAATGATAGCACGTGGGAAGAAAAGATCCCAAGACAAGAAACAAGCAGACCCTAATAAGAGCCAGGTAAACGGGGTCCAGGGCAAAGAATTTGTCCTGCAGGGTCATAATTGCTTTTTCAATAAATAGATAAGTCATCCTCCTTTGCCCTATAACACTCTTAGCTCATTAGTCTGACCTTCTGATGAAAACTTGTCTCAGTACTCACTAAGATTTTCAATTTCCTTCTTAACCTGTAAGAAGCTGATTAAATTAAGCACTATTAACATCCAGTCTCTTAAAATAGAAACTCATTTAAAGGGATCAGCAGTCTGAATACCACATAGTGTCACTCTCTGGTTCTCCTTTCTGCCACCCCTCCTTGGTTCTAAAGATAGGATATTGTAAATGGATGAAGCCCTGTAGGCTTGTAGGTTTCCCTGGTGAACTCAACTCTCCACCTGCTCAGTAGCTACTTGTTGAAGAAAATCACAGAACCAGACTGATTAATTTTAAATTGATGTTTTAACCTTAAATTCTGGATAATAAACCTCAAATGAACACTTGACAATGACCAGGAATTCTACTGTGCTTCCATAGTGAGTGTACTTGCCTATTCTTTCAGATAGTTATTTCATACCATCTGCTCTCTCTTCCAACTGGCCACATCTCCCCTCTTCTTCTCAATGAATGACTTTGTCTTATTATTAAGAAAATAGGATCCAGTAATCCCAGTCTGGGTATATATCTAAAGAAAATGAAATCAGCATGTCAAAGATATATCTGCACTCCCATGTCCATTGTAGCATTATTCACAATAGCTAAGATATGGAATCCACCTAAATGTCCATCAATAGATGAATGGCTAAGGAAAATGTGATATATCTACATAATGGAATATGATTCAGCCTTTAAAAAGAAGGAAATTTGGTCATTTGGGACAACATGGCTAAACCTGGAGGACACTATGTTAAGTGAAATAAGCCAAGCACAGAAAGACAAATAAAACCTGATCGCACTTAGATGTGGAGTGTAAAAAAGTTGAACTCATAGAAGCAGAGAATGGAATGGTGATCACTGGGTGATGGGGGTACGGGGGATTGCTGGGAGAAATGTTGGTCAAAGGACAAAAAAATTTAGTTAGGAGAAATAAGTTTAAGAGATCTGTTATACAACACGGTGACTACAGTTAATAACAATGTGTTGAATTCTTAAAAATTGCTAAATTGCTAAAAGAATAGATTTTAAGTGTTCTCACCATAAATATGTGAGGTAATGCATATAATTAGCTTCATTTAGACATTTCATGATGTAAACATATTTCAAAACAACATGTTGCACACAATAAATACATGTGATTTTTTTATTTGTCAGTGAAAAACAAATCATAAAAAAGAAAGAAAAGAAAAGCTCTCAGCTGGGTGTGGTGGCTCCTTCTGTAATCCCAGCACTTTGGGAGGCCAAGGCAGGCAGATCACTTGAGGTCAGGAGTTTGAGACCAGCCTGGCCAACATAGCGAAACCCCGTCTCTACTAAAAACAAAAAAATTAGTTAGGCCTGGTGGCGTGCTCCTGCAGTCCCAGCTACTTGGGAAGCTGAGGCGGCAGAATCACTTGAACCTGGGCAGTGGAGGCTGCAGTGAGCCTAAATGGCGCCATTGAACTCCAGCCTGAACAACAAGAATGAAACTCCGTCTCAAAAAAACAAAAACAAACAAACAAAAAAAAAAAAACCTCTCAGACCAGATAACCTGATCTTCCTGCCAATCTTCCCTATAAATCTACTCCACCTATGCATGTCAGAGGCCAGTTCCTGTACATCTGTGTTCTATATCCTGTCCCCTCCTGAGGGACTTTATCCCTTCCATGAGTCTTTCTTGCTTCTATGTTGTCAATTTCTTTTTTTCTCTGGATCAGTCTATCAGTGTACAAACAGGCTTCAGTGTCTTCCACCTTTAACAAAAATACCTTACATTTCCCAATCCCACATTTCCTTCCAAATATTGTGTCATTTCTTAGCTCTGATTTTTTTTTTTTTTTTTTTTTTAAGACGGAGTCTCACTTTGTCATCCCGGCAGGAGTGCAGTGGCACGGTCTCGGCTTACTTCACCCTCTGCCTCCCAGGTTAAGCGATTCTCCTGCCTCAGGCTCCCGAGTAGCTGGGACTACAGGCATGCACCACCACACCTGGCTAATTTTTGTATTTTTAGTAGAGACAGGGTTTCACCATGTTGACCAGGTCTCGATCTCCTGACCTCAAGTAGTCCGCCCGCCTTGGCCTCCCAAAGTGCTGGGATTACAGGTGTGAGCCACCATGCCCAACCTTCTTAGCTGTGATTTATAGTGACTTACGGAACCAGTTGTTTAAATCTGGGCTGTCTACTTCCTCACCTCCTATTTCCTCTTAAAGTCATCCCAATTTGACTTCTTTTGCTACTACTCTACTGAAAACTGTTCTTAGACCTATTTGGCACCTGTATAGGTAGAGCTCAAGGGGTTTGGAGAAAAACACACATGTTGATTGACTTCACTTTAAATTTGTGATCATTAACTACTAGCAAGTCCTTAATGCTGCCCGGGACTTAGACTCCATTTCTCTTATTTATTCACCCTCCAAGCCTCTGAGCATTTCATACTTTCTCTTTTCTCCTTGGACCTTCAGCACCTTCCCATTCTTACTGTAGCTGATGACCTTGCTTCCTATTTTACTTTCCCGTTTTACAGAAGACCAAAATAATCTAAGAGACATCCACATGTGCACACAAGCGAATAGACTCATTACTTGAATCTGTGTCCAATATTCTGTCCTGTTAACTCAGGTGTCCATGGGCCTGGCTAAGGTCAGCTGCTTTATTTGTGCACTAAATTCCATCTTCTCTTGCCTAGTCGATCACATGGCCCTGGCAATTCTGCCCTTTCATCTCTTATCATCAATGTTTTCCCCTCTGTGTGATTATTCCCAGCAGCTTTCAAATATGCATCACTTCTTCCATTAAAGATAACGACAACAAAACTCTTGAATTGCTTGAACCAGGGAGGCGGAGGTTGCAGTGAGCTGAGATCATGCCACTGCACTCCAGCCTGGGCAACAGAGTGAGACCCTGTCTCAAAAAAAAAAAGAAAACTTGTCTTGGCCTCATTTCTCCTCCAGTTGCCACTCCATTTCTGTTCTTCCTTTATACCAAATTGCTTTGAAAGAATAAGCTACACTCGATGTCTCCAGTTGTGCTCTTCTCATTCTCTTTTGAATCCTTTCCAATCAGGCTTTCTCCTCACCACTCCAAAACTGGTTTTTATGAGGTCGACAACTGGCCTCTAAGTGTTCCATCCAAACAGTGTTCTTACTTGACATTACCTGAGTATTTATTTTATCATGCTCTTCTCCCTGAAACATTTGCTTCACCTGCCAAGCAAAACCTCGTGATTGCCTAGCATTCCACCCACCTCTCTGGGAGCTCCTGTGGGACTCCCTTTCTGATTCTTCTTTATTGCCCGAACCTCAGATACTGGAGAAGTCTTGGGGTCAGCACAGGAAACTTGTCCTTTTGCATTCCACTCTTGCTGTCTTGGTGGTCTCATCCAGCTTCATGGCTTTAAATTCCATATTATGTGCTCTGATTACTTCCAATTTCATATCATATCCTGGACCTCTTCCCTGAACTCCAGATTCATTTATGTGTCCAAATGCCTATTTAACTTATCCACAGGGACATTTAATAAGCATTTCAAACTTAGTATGTCCAAAATGACTCTCTTTATTTTCTCCCCTAAAACCTGCTTCTCCTGCAATCTTCCTTGTCTCAAGAAATGAGTTTCATTGAGTTTCACAGACAAAAACTCTTAAAGTCATTCTTTTTCTCTCTCACGCCCTCTATCTAATTCATTGGCTAGTCCTGTGGCTCTACCTTCAAAATATTTCCAGAGTTCAACCACTCTTTTTTTTTTTTGAGACGGAGTCTCATTCTGTTGCCCAGGCTGGAGCGCAATGGCATGATCTTGGCTCACTGCAACCTCTGCCTCCTGGGTTCAAGCGATTCTCCTGCCTCAGCCTCCCTTGCGAGTAGCTGGGATTACAGGTGCCTACCACCACACCCAGCTAATTTTTGTATTTTTAGTAGAGGGGTTTCGCTATGTTGGCTGGCTGGCCTTGAACTCCTGACTTCAAGTGATCCGCCCACCTCGGCCTTGCAAAGTGCTGGGATTACAGGCATGAGTCGTTGGGCCCAGCCAAGTTTAACTACTCTTATCAACTCACCTTTTAATATCCTGGCCAAACCATCATCATGTATTACCTAGATTATGAGGAACAGCTTCCTAACTGGTCTCTCTACTTCTGTTCTTGCTTCCTGTATAGTCTGTTGTTAACACAGTAGCCAGAGCGACCCACTTAAAACCTGTCAGATCATGTAAATCTTCTGTTTGCAACTTTCCAATGTCTTTCCCATATCATTCAGAATAAAAGTCATAAAGTTCACATGGTGCTTATGAAACCCTAGCCATGCTGAACCTGTTCCCCACCTTTCCTCTAGATAGTCTCTCCTCACTTCCTCCACTTCTACCACTGTGGCCTCCATGCTATTCTTTCATGTGCCAAGCACATACTTGCCTCAGGGCCTTTTCAATTATTTTTCCTTCTGTCTGGAATGCTTTTCGCCAGATATCTGTGTGGCTCATCCTCGCTTGAAGGTTTTACTGAAATGTCATTTCTCTTTAGGCATTTTCCAACCAGCCTGTCTAAAATGACCCCCCATCCCCCAGACACACTTCCTTTCCCCTCTCTCAGCTTTTCCTTTCATGACAGCACTTACCATTATTTTGCATACTTTATCTTTTATTTATTTCTCTTATGATCTGCCGCTCCCATTGGAAGGCAAGCGCCATAGGATGAACCGGATTTTTTTTTTTTTTTTTTTTTTTTTTTTGAGACAGAGTCTCGCTGTGTTGCCCAGGCTGGAGTGCAGTGGCACAATCTTGGCTCAGTGCAACCTATGCCTCCCAGGTTCCAGTGATTCTCCTGCCTCAGCCTCCCAAATAGCTGGGGCTACAGACAGATGAATGCCACCATGTCCAGCTAATGTTTTGTATTTTTAGTAGAGACGGGGTTTCACTGTGTTAGCCAGGATGGTCTTGATTTCCTGACCTCGTAATCCACCCATCTCAGCTTCCCAAAGTGCTGAGATTACAGGCCTGAGCCACCATGACTGGCCAGGATGGGAATTTTAAAATATTTCATTCACCACAATATTTTCAGTCCCTAGAACAGTGCTTGGTGCCAAATAGATATTTGTTTGATGCATAAATGAACTCTGCTAAATGCTGTTAAGAACTGAGTAAGATAAGGACATAGAAGGTCTAAAAACTTTTAGCTGCATAGGCATAGGTACTGAATAGGCAGATAGTCAGATTTAATCATGGTTTGTTTTAGTCCAGCAACAACTTCGTTTCCCCAGTTCATCCCTTATTACAGGTAAGACTGTGGAAAAGTTAACACCTTTGTGTCTCAATTTCCAACTATGAACAGAGAATCATAAAGTGTCTATCCTCCATTAAATAGGAGGGTAGGTGTTAATATATGTGAAGTACTTAGAACAATGGGACCATAAAGAGTGCTCAATGCATGCTATTGATCATGAGTCTTGTTGTACTAGTGATTATTGGTAAAGCACTCTTCCCTCTGCTTCCATGATACCACATGTTTCTAGTTTCCTCCTACCTGATTGGCTATTCCTTCTCCCTCTTCTCTGCTGGTTCTTCCTCCCTTATCAGACCACTAAACATTAAAAGGGGCCCCAGGGCTCAGTGCTGGGTGCACTTCTTTCCTTTAAAGCTCTCTCTCCCTAGATGATTGCGATGGTTAATACTGAGTGTCAACTTGATTGGATTGAAGGCTGCAAAGTATTGATCCTGGGTTTGTCTATGAGGGTGTTGCCAAAGGAGATTAACATTTGAGTCAGTGGGCTGGGGAAGGCAGACCCACCCTTCATCTGGGTGGGTACCATCTAATCAGCTGCCAGTGAATATAAAGAAGGTAGAAAAATGTGAAAGAGCTAGACTGGCCTAGCTTCCCAGCCTACATCTTCCTCTTGTGATGGATGCTTCCTGCCCTCGAACATCAGACTCTAAGTTCTTCATTTTTGGAACTCAGACTGGTTCTTCTTGCTACTCAGCTTGCAGATGGCCTATTGTGGGACCTTGTATTTGTGTGAGTTAATATTTAATAAGCTCATATGTGTATATATATGTATATACGGAGATATATAATAGGAGATATATAATAGGAGATATATAATAGGATATGTATGTGTGTGTGTGTGTGTATATATATATATATCTATCTCCTATTGGTTCTGTCCCTCTAGAGAACTCCTATTGGTTCTGTCCCTCTACAGAACGCTGACTAATACAATGATTTCATCCAATCTCCCAATCTTTAACACCATTCATGCTGGTGACGTTCAAATTTGTATCTCCATTCTAGGCCTCTTTCCCTTCACTTCAGTATTTCCTAGTGCTTTCTTGTCTTACCATGAGGACGTTTCACAACCATGTGTTTAAATCAACTTGTTTGGGGTGGTTTTTAAAACTGGCCATACATTCTTTGATATTCTTTTCCTCCCTTTGCGTGTGGGCTGGACCTAGTCACTTGCTTCTAAAGAATAGGCTATGATGGAAGTGACAGTGGAAGGCTAGGTAGAAGAAGCATTTTGGCTTCCTCTGTCTTTTAGGTCCTTCACTTTGAGGGACCAATTGCCCTGTCTTAAAGACACTCAGGCAGCCCTAAAGAGAAGTCCATGTGTAACCATCTTGCTTATAGCCTGTGAGGAATTGAGGCTATGAGGGAGCAAGTGACCCTCCTACCCCAGTCAAGCCTTTAGATGACAGCAGGTCTAGCTGATACCTTGATGGCAACCTATTCAGAGCCCTTGAGCCAAAACCACCAGGCTAAACTGCTTCAGAATATCTGCCTTGCAGAAACTGTGATCAAATACATGCTAGCAATTTTAAGTGGTTACGTTTAGTGGTACTTTGCTATGTGATAAAATCTCCATCTATGATTGTGGATTTGCCTATTTCTCCTTTTAATTCTGTTGATTTTTTTGCTTTATGTGTTTTGAAGTCTTTACTATTTCTTTCCTCCCCGCAATATCCAAAGCATGCCATCGTGCATCCTGTCTCAGGACCTTTGCACTGGCCAGTCCCAGACCAGAATGCTCCACCTCTGACTTTTCCTGTGGCTGGCTTTTTCTTCTCCATCAGGGTCAGTTTGTTTGTTATCTTCCCAGCAATGTCTTCCTGACTAATATTCCTAAAATAAACATCTGCCTCCCACCAACCCCTCTCTATCCCATTACTCTGCCTATGTTCTTCACAGCAGTGATTACAATCTGTAACTGTATTGTTAATTCATTTACTTGTTTTCCTTGTTGTCTGACTCCCTCACTAAAATGTAAGCTCCATAAGAGCAGGAGACCTAATTATTCTTACTCCCATCTCCAAGGCCTGGAAAAGTCCCTGCCACAGAAAAGAAGCTTAATAAATTTTTGTTGAGTGAGAGAATGATACAGAACAAAGTAGGTGAGATAAAATTGTCTCTTCTTTGACCAAGTCACTATTGGATTCCCATAGCCATTTGACAGTGGAGTGCAGCAAAGAACAGAGTTGAGTCCCGGCAGCCGGTGTGCCTCCACCTGGATGGCTGAGCACTGCAGTCTTTGCTTTCTGACATGCTTTCTATAGTGTTTAAAGGAATTCTGCAGAAATCTTCTAGGTTTAGTGTGGATATGTGTATGTTTCATAAGTGGATAATGACATTTCACCCAATGAGATTTTCACCCAATGACAGAACAAGCTTCAGCAAAGGCGATGCATAACCATAACTTCTACTCAAAGGCATACAGAGAGAGATGAGTCTTCACTTAGAAGAAAATCAACTAATTTTGTATAACCGGCTTTTATTGAGCAATCTCTGAACTCCTTACTTAAGAAACCAGATTTCAAACACGATATCTTATTTCCTAGTTTCCTGGATCCACACACATATACGCTTCCTGGAAAGAAAGGTACAAGTAGAGAATGCCAGACACACTACAGATTGCCAAAATACACTCATTTGATTTTCCAGTGGCATCAATGTGGCAGCTGGGTCCAAGATCCCAGGACTTATTCAACAGAAAAAACAGAGACTGGCCTTTGGTAATTCATTAGACATAAATCAGCCAGGGGAATGGAGCCTTCTTTTCCCCCTAAAATATTGATCAATTGTCCTTCACTAAGATATATTGATCTAATAAAAGAGACATAGAAATTGATACTGAACCCAACTTTACTGTGCATGAGTCTCTTGACAGCCATGAAAAAATCAATTTATGTGTAATTAAAAAGAATGATAAAAAATTAACATAAATGAAAATTGAAAAACAGAATCCTACCTACCTAGTTGCATTCTTGGATATTCCCTCCCATATATGTCTGGTTTAACAAAGTTTTAAAGCTTCTTTGCCTAGAGGTAAAATAAATTTTCAGCTTCCTGTCGGTATTATACAAAAGGATGTCTTAGAGCCTCTGATCTTCCTGAAGAGATGACCCCACCTAAATCTCCAGGGAAAGTCCCTTTGTCTTAGGTTCCAGGCCTTCCCTTTTGCAATTTCCCTCTGACCTTACCTTGAGACAACTTCTTCCTCTCTCTCAAACTTTCTGTGCTCTTTCACTTCCTTCCTCTCCCTTCCTTGGCTCCCTCCCTAGTCAGACCTGCCCTTGAATAAACACACTTATCCTGAAGTGTTATTGATCAATTATACTAATTGTGTTATTTTTAGGTATTTTACATTTTATCAGTAGATAAGTCTCTTTTGTGGTTAAAGTCATCAAAATATAATTTGACTTGTGAAATTTTATTCACCAGCCCTCTTGAGGAAATTATGGCATGTAGGAATTATATAAGCTTTAGAGCAAGCAGACTTGGATTGATCGTCTGTTCTGCCAATTAACAACTAAGTGACCTTATGTAGATTATGGAACCTCACTGAACCTCTTTAAAATGGAAATTGTAATGTCTATTCCACAGGGTTTCTGAGAGGATTAGGTCAAATAACATATGCAGACATTCTAGCACAAATCCTGACACATAGTTGCATTCAGATAAGTCTCCCTCCTTTACTTTTCCTTATATCATCTGACATGGATTCATGACATTTCTTAGGACCTATGTCAAGCCTTTCCCCATTACATAGACCTCACTAGGAAAAAGCTGGGTTGAAACTAGACTGACAACTGCAGTAGGCAAGAAACTGGGTAAAGTTCTGGAGCAATGCTTGCTGAAGGACTTAATTTGAGGGGCACAGGTGATCCTGGGGCAACTAACAGCAATTGGGACCTTCCTCCAGTCTGTGAATGATAGAGTTGTGGAAGGTCCCATGGGGTGGCTAAGACACAGTGATGAGTAATCAAATAGACAGTTCAGAGATTCCATCAAACGCAGGTATTGAAAAATCTTCGTGTCAAACCTTCATTGGACAAAGATGAATAAAACATACTCTTCAAGAAGCTAAATAGAAGGACAGTATGGCATGGCCATTAAGAAAAAGGCCAACTGTTCAGTGTGGCTGCCCTTCCATAGCTGGCTGGTAGAGTGTTAGAACAAAGGTCTAGCGAGTATGGCCAGGCCAGATCAAGAGTGACTTCTCAGGCCTTACTTCTCAGGCCTTGCTGAGGAGTTTGTACATTGCTTTGTAGATAATAGTCACTGGAGAATTTTGAATTTCAGAGTATTCTAGAAATGCTATGATAGTAATACAAAGAAAAGTTATTTAAGAAGGCTGGCCTGGATGAATAAAAACCATTTAAGATACCTTTGAAATAATTAAAGAAAAAAGGGAGAAGGAACTAAGAGAAGGGAGAAGAAGTAAGGCATTGGCAGTGAGAATTGATAGGGACAGCTTCAATAATTATTAGGAGGTAGAATTAAGAGGGCAAAGTGACTTCTGAACTGTATTCCAGGAAGTGGAAGGAGCTAGAATGGTTTCTGTTTTAACTGCTAGTGTGGATAGTAATGCTATTCGAAGAAAATGACGATATCAGAAATGGAACAGTTTTGTGGAAGAGGCAAGTTCAGTTTTTGATGCTTTCAGTTTGAGGCACTTAATGGGCCACCCAGTGGACGATGTCCAACAGACAGTTGGATTTGTGAATGAAGAGCTCAAGAAAGAACTGGCTTGGAAAAACACGATCGGGAGTCATCAGCCTGTTGTTGGTGGTTGATGTCATAAGATTCAATTAAATCATCTAGGAAGAATATTTAGAGGAAAAGAGGGAATACGTAGACTCTCCTAAATCACTAATGTTTTGGCAGCAGACAAAAGTAGAGGTGGTATGAGAACACACTGAGAAGTACTTACAAAAGTAGGATGAGAATGGGAATAAATTAATGTCATAGAAGTAAAGACAAGAAAGAATATCTGGGCAGCAGTGTTAATGCTGCACAGAGGGCAAGTACAATAAGGACCAAGAAGCATCCTCTGCAGGTAACAAGGCCACATCTACAGCTGAAGGAGTCAGTCTTGTGGATGGATAAAATCAAGGAGGGACCCTAACCTAGGAAGGACCTGTGATAGGTACAACTTACCAAAACAGAGACTCAGGAACAAGGACCAAGAAAGATGCCCAACAACACAAGTTGGTGGCAAAGATGAGGCTGGTCTCAGACCAGGAGAGAGCACATTTATCAAACAGATGTTCAAGGTTGGGGGTCAGTGAAAAGCATAGGTGAATTGGCACCAAGTCCCAGACTTACTTAAATATATTACTAGAATAGGGCCAAACTTACAGGTGACAGTCAAATGACGGAAGCTTTTTGGGAGCCACCTTTTCTACTTAAATCATTTATTTGCATCTTGGGTTAGTCAGTGCAATTTGGATTGAAAGTACCATAAACCCAACTCAAACTAGCTAAAGTAAAAAGGGAGCAATATTGGAAGAATATGAGATATCTCATATAATTAAAAGATTGAATAATGAAATCACAGAAATGATGGTATGCAGGTAAGCATCAGGAAAATGGAAACTAGAGTCAAGTCCTGCTAGGATCCTCTTTCTCAATTTCTCCTCACCTCTTCTTTTCTTCATGTTAACTTCATTCTCTCTACATAAACCACTTCCTCACCAACAGTACCCAAGTTTATATCTTACCATTAGGGAGAGCCAGTTCTAAAAATACCTCAGGGACAGACTTGATTGAGTCTGGTACCACCTGTGGTGGCTGAAGAGTGACCAGGAATCACATTTCTGGAATGGGCAAAGTAGGGAAGAGCACTCTACAGAAAAAAGGGGGTGGAAAGAGCTGGGTTGACAAAGCAATTGATGCCCAGTCTGCACACTCAACTTCAAAGAGGATTGAGGGTGTATTAATAGTGTGACCAGATGTCCTCATTTGTCTGGAAAGTCCCTTTTTACACCTGTTGTCCTGGTACAATTATTAAGAGCACCCTTATCACTTTCAAAACATGTCCTGATTTGGAAGATAAATTATGCAGTTGTCTTTTTCATTGGGACTCCAAACTGACCAAAATAGTGGAGAGAATGAGGCTTGAAAGGGAGGTGAAGATGACAGATAGTGACCTCCTTTAGGGTAGGTTATTCTTCACAGGGGTGCCTTAGTACCCAGAATATAACACGTACTCAGAAAATGTTGCATTAAGAATCCAATGTTAAAAAAAGGAATCTAATGTAATAAAAAGGTTTTCTCCCCCAAAGTGTTTTATGAAGTCATATATGACACATTTTCCCAACTCTGTATAATATTATAGAGGACATTTAGACTAACAGTATCAAAGAATCTCAAAGCTACCAGGAAATTTTAAAGATTCTTAGTTCAACCCCTTTCTAATTAGACCGTAAACCTGTGAGCACCGCACTCATGTCTGTTCTGTTCAGTAAATCCTGGACACCTAGGAGCTGGTAAGTATAGGCATTCAATAAACATTTGATTCTGTTTTTAGTGCTTGATTTTCTTCAATCATGTTTCTATCATAAGGACATCCAATAGAGGACCACTAATATTGGAGGTTTCATGCTTGATAAAACAGCCTTCCTGTCTCTGTCTGAGAAAGTCCTCTCTTGTAGTGAGCTGAAATCTGACTCCCTGTAATTTTCACGTGTCCTTGTTTCTCTGCTTCTGAGGCTAACTCTTCTTCCATAGCACAATCTTTAGTCTTCCTTAACCACAGTTTCCTTTTCTTTTCTGACGTGGTTTTCAGATCCTTTGCTATCCTGATCACTTTTAGACATATTCAGTTTGTCCAAAGACCTTGCTATGTCTTGAATGTCTCCTCCAAAACTCACGTTGAAACTTAATCTCCAACATGGCAGTATTGAGAGGTAGGGCCTTTAAGAAGTGATTGGGTCTTCAGGGCTCTGACCTCATGAATGGATTAACTCATTCATGGATTAATGGGTTGATAGATTGATGGGATATCATGGGAAGGGATCTGGTAGCTTTATAAGAAGAGAAAGAGAGACCTGAGCTAGCATGTTAGCACACTCAGCCTCCTCACCAGGCGCTGCCTCAGGATGCTAGAGTCCCCTCCAGCAAGAAGGTTCTCACCACAAGCACCCCCGTAAACTTGGATTTCTGAGGCTCCATAACTGTAAGAAACACATTTATTTCCTTTATAAATAACCCAGTTTCAAGTATTCTGTTACAAGCAACAGAAAACGGACTAAGACAGACCTCTAGGCAGAGTTCAAAGACATGTTTTGGCCATGATGAAAAAAAAAAAGAAAAGAAAGAAAGAAAAGCAATCTCACATCGTTCCTTCAAGAAAATTATGTTTCTATTAACATTAAGCTAAGATTATTCAGACTTTTTTTAGCCATGTCTCACTACTGACTCACATGTAGTTTCTCATTAATTATTTTTAATTAGGTATAGCCTCAGTATTTGAAATTTGAGTAGAAAGAGAAGCAGAGTTTTACATATGTTTCTGCCAAGTCAGATCTGCTCTATCACTTCTTATGCAATCAGTGTATTGAATTGTGTTAGAGCCTTGAATTTGTCCCTGTTAAATGTCACAGCAACATACTTTACAAGAGTTTCAAATGTTTTTGTACCATAACTTTGATATCAGAATCTTTTTTGACTCTCCCATTTTGTTGTTGTCCTCATAATCTAATGGGTAAAGTACACTTGAAAGAAAGTGGCAATCACTATGATTTTATGAGCCAGGGTCTCTTCAAAAACATTTTCACAGATTTGGTACCCTGATAGGTAACCAACAAGTTACAAAGCAGCACATCTCACTAAAAAGAAAATTTTGCAAAAATTGAAACTGTTCTGCCCTGAATGAGTTGCCTTCTAAGATATTTCCTGACTACTGGTAGGTGTAGACAGACAGGATAGCCATCTGTCCAGGATGTTTTACTGGGAATTCCTGCACTGGGTGGGACTTTAGACTAGATTATCTCCACAGATATTTTCAGCTCGTGGATTCCACGTACAGTACACATTTACTATTAATAGCCTACATTGGATTTTTTTTATCATCCCATAGCTGAAAGGACATTACATTTTCCCGTGAACTAGTTATAATATAATTCCCCACACGATGGTGTTTAAGGGATGTATTTTTGGAAATTTTAAACCACTCTGTGTTTCTGATATGTTCCATTTAAGTGGGGGTTAAGTTTTATCTTAACAAGAAAAAATGAAGCTGAGGGATTCTTTGTTGTTAAATACACATTATTAACAATTACAATCATTGGTATGTACACAACGAGTTTGTGGGTGTTCATCTGCTGGTTAAGAGCACGATCTGTCTTGCTTCTCATCAGATTTACTCATCCATCTCTACTCTCATCTATCAATTCATCTGTTCCTCCATCCTAGTTAATATAAATGATGGCTCTTCTGAAATAGCGAGTAATTGTGCAACTAGCTTAGAAAGATGCAGCCTGCAAACCTAGATTGTCATCCTATTGTCGAAGAAACTGCTTTGAGGCTAGAAGGAAAAATGAATTTACAGTATGAAAACTTCACTAAGAAAAATGCCAAATTCTAGCCTGTTATTTATTCTGTGCTCTAATGCAGAACTCAGAACTTTTCCAGAGGGGCATACATTTGACTAAATATAACTTTTGAGTCCTCTAGTGGATTATAAGGGTGGTCTGCCTCTCTTTGAGAAGCAGTAATGGATTCCTACGTTATCACTTAGCGAAAGACATTCAAGAAATTTCAGACAGGTGATAAATGAAGCAAAAGTGATATTTAAATTGAGAGAAAGAATGACTCTTTCCAGATCTTATTTCTGGGGTCAATATGGTAAGAACATTTAGAGATGTATGTATTTTTTCCTTAGTTTTTTAAAATTTAAGTATATAGCTTTCCTGTCTAGAGAATGCTAACTAGCTAAATCTGAAAGATGATTCACTTTGTTTAATTTGCATTAAATAACCCTTCTAGCTGTATGTTTTTCCTAATTATGGGGTCCCATTTTACATAACCAATTTGAAGCATCTCTGATTCAGCTCTGAACGCTAGTTTGGGCTGTTCTCCACTTTCTCCACTGTGGTTTTGCTAGTTCACTCTAGTTTGACATTGAGAAATGGAATCAGTCCACTGGAACAATTTCCATTCTTACAGGAAACTCTGATGACGCTCAGAGTGCTTTTCATTGGGTGCAATGGTGAAGAGTCTTAGCAGAACTCTCAGACTCATGTGTGGAAAAGTTTTAGCCATGTTCCAGTGATGGCCAGAGATTTATTAGCATTTCACTGATTTTGGGAAATATTGTCCTTTCATGGAAGATCATGGAAATTCAAAGGGTCTTTCTAGAATAATTTGAAGTTTTCTCTTTCTGTTGGCATTTTGCTTACTGAGGTCACAGCTGATTAGCAGCCTACCTCTCTTAGAAGAGGAATTTCCTTTCTTCTCTAGCAGCCAATAGAATCTCATTGGATAGTAGCTGATAAAACAATCTTTAGTGATAGTCTGTATTCTAATTGTACTTATGAGCTTGTAGGTTATGGTTAAAATTAAAACACAATAAATAGAATAAATTTAATACATTAGCAACTATGCAAAACAGCAGCCACAAGTGACATGGATTTGTTTCTGTGTCCTAAAATTCAGTAGTATATGAGTGCAACATAATTACAGTAATCCTATGATGTTCTGCCGTACAATGGCATCTCCAACTATATGAACTCCTTCTGTCACTAGGGTTTATTTCTAGTGCTTCTCATATTCCAGAGTAACAAAATAAAGGTATTTAGCAGTGTTTTTTAAATTGATTTTCATTCGCATTCACATCAGGGCTAAAGCAGAGAAACAAGGAACTTGACTTTCTACTGGAGAAGAGCTAAATTGAGTATAAAGATTGAGCATTAATGTGTCTGTAGTCTTTTCTCTGACAAGTTAAGGGGACTTTGGTAGACAGCAGGAATGATTTAACCTTGGCAGTGTCTTCTGTTCAGAGTGTAGCTTATTTGGAAGTAACAGGCTGCAGGACTTCAGCCTTACGGATTTCTTAATGGAAGTCTTCTTTCTTGAATAGAAAATATTACAGTTCGTGGATATAAGCTTCAAAAGGATATGAATAATGAAGGTTTAGCTTACTGTAACGAGTGGGACCCTTATACCTAGTTTAGAATCAGAGAACTTGTAAAAAAAAAAATATTGGCCTTCTATAGGCTAATTATCTAGCTACAATTTCTACAGCATTTTTGAATGAGGTATGACTCCTCTACAGATGACAATTTATCTTTGCACTGTCAGAAAGGCAGCCCAGTTTAGTAGTTGCATATAATCTTTAAGACCTGTAGGCTTTTGTGCGATTAAGCTACTCATGACCTTCTAAATGTAGTCCCAGTCTCTGACCTATATCCATTGCTCTCCGTCACTTCTTCCTCACCCTCTCCTCCAGTACGCTGTGGATGTTCCCCCATGACAGGAGTCTGGTTCTCAGAGGATTTGTTTACACTACCAGTGTGGCATGTGTAACATGACAGCAGGGACCCAGTCCTGACATGACCTGGCCATCCAGTCCATGACAGTAGTTTCTGGTCTTGCCCTATTATCAGCAAATATTTCTGAGCACTCATCACTAAAATATGTATTGTTATTTTTAAAGTATGTAAGCATATTACTATAGTACTACATTTTATACATAAAACACATATACATTTAAAATGATAAAAATTAAAAAACAATGTAACTGGAAAATCTATTATTTTCTTCTGTACACCAAAAGATCATCTTCCACATTTCCTGGAAAGTCTGCCCCTCACTTTGGAGAACCTGTACTGTAGTACTGGTAGTTATAATTGTGTCCTCTAACTAGATGCGCACTCTATAAAGGTACAGAGTATGGTTAATTCAATTTTGTGTCCATGAAAGTTATCATAGCATCTTGGACATCATAATAACTTAATGATCCCTAATTTGAATGCATTAACAATTTCTACCTCTGCATCTTTTTTTTTCATTAGTGCTCCTCTCAAAAATATTTCTCCTTCCCTTCCTTTTCACCTGACCAAAGTCTACCTGTCACCCAAGTCAAGGCTAAGTTTTTTATTTCCTATGAATTTTTTTCCTGTTGCTCTAAATCTCATGTAATCTTTCTTCTCATCTATAGACATTACTGAGTCTGCCGTTCACTAAACATATCACATTCATTTTCTGGTGATATATCTCAGATGACATTTTCTTCTTCACTTATGAAGCTTAGTTTGGCTGGATATGAAATTCTTGGTTGAAAATTCTTTTTTTAAAGAATGTTGAATATTGGTCCCCACTCTCTTCTGGCTTGTAGGGTTTCTGCCGAGAGAGCTGCTGTTAGTCTGATGGGCTTCCCTTTGTGGGTAACCCGACCTTTCTCTCTGGATCCCCTTAAGATTTTTTCCTTCACTTCAACTTTGGTGAATCTGACAATTATGTGTCTTGGGGTTGTTCTTTTTGAGGAGTATCTTTGTGGTGCTCTCTGTATTTCCTGAATTTGAATGTTGGCCTGCCTTGCTAGGTTGGGGAAGTTCTACAGGATGATACCTTGAAGAGTGTCTCCTAACTTGGTTCCATTCTCCCCGTCAATTTCAGGTACACCAATCAAACGTAGATTTGGTCTTTTCACATACTCCCACATGTCTTGGAGGCTTTGTTCATTTCTTTTCACTCTTTTTTCTCTAGTCTTGTCTCTAGGAGGTGTCTCCCAGTCAGGCTACAGGGGGGTCAGAGACCCACTTGAGGGGGCAGTCTGTCTGTTATTAGAGCTTGAATGCCGTGCTGGGAGAACCACTGCTCTCTTCACAGCTGTCAAACAGGGACATTTAAGTCTGTAGAAGTTGTCTGCTGCCTTTTGTTCAGCTATGCCCTGCCCACAGAAGTGGAGTCTAGTGAAGCAGTAGGCCTTACTGAGCTGCAGTGGGCTCTGCCCAGTTTGAGCTTTCTGGCTGCTTTGTTTACCTATTTAAGCCTCAGCAATGGCAGATGCCCCTCCACCTGCCAGGCTGCAGCCTCGCAGGTTGATCTCAGACTGCTGTGATAGTGGTGAGCAAGGCTCCGTAAGCATGGGACCCGCTGAGCCAGGCACGGGAGGGAGTCCCCTGGTCTGCCAGTTGCTAAGACTGTGGGAAAAGTACAGTATTTGGGCAGGAGTGTACTGTTCCTCCAAGTACAGTTTGTCACAGCCTCCCTTAGCTAGGAAAGGGAAATCCCCCAACCTCTGTGCTTCCCCAGTGAGGGACGACACCCCACTCTGCTTTGGCTCACCCTCCATGGGCTGTACCCACTGTCCAACCAGTCCCAGTGAGATGAACCAGATACTTCAGTTGGAATTGCAGAAATCACCCATCTTCTGGGTCAATCACGCTGGGAGCTGCAGACCAGAGCTGTTCCTATTTGGCCATCTTGGAAGCCACTCAGATGACATTTTCATGCATGTATGTATCTTCCCAGATACATCACAAGCTCTTCTTTGTTTCCTTCCCTGTAACTCACTAGCTTCCTTTTGCTATATTTATATAAAAGTCATTCTATGAATACTCATTGGACAGATGACAAAGCTATCAATTCACTCAGCTACCCTTTTGACTCAAAATTGTCATAAGTGTGTTTGGCATTTTGTTGTCTCATAGATGTTTAAAAACAGCTGTTCTTCCTCCAGAGCTCGCCACTGGCCATTGTTTTCAATACCAATTTGCAAAAAAAAATTGCCATAAATTGAGAAAAAAAACTGGAGAACACAATGTAAAAAATAAGTCTCTTAAGCATGCACATACAATTATGGTTCTGCCATAGCAGAATTAGTGAGTTTTAGATTTCTTGAGACACAATAATATGTATTTTAGATCATCCAGACATATCAAATCAATGCTTTGGAAACTGAATAAAGAATTAATGTACCTGGTTTGTCTTAAAACAATTGTTCATAGATGCAAATCAAAACCACAATGAGATACCATCCCACACCAGTCCAAATTGCTATTACTAAAAAGTCAAAAAATAACAGATGCTGGGGAGGTTGTGGAGAAAAAGGAATGCTTATACATTGTTGGTGGTAGTGTAAATTAGTTCAGCCATTGTAGAAAACAGTCCAACAATTCCTCAAAGACCTAAAAATAAAAATACCATTTCACCCAGCAATCCCATTACTGGGTATACACCCAAGGAATATAAATTGTTCTATTATAAAGATGCATGAACATGTATGTTTGCTGCAGCACTATTCACAATAGCAAAGACATGAAATCAACCTAAATGCCCATCAATGGTAGAATGAATAAAGAAAATCTGGTACCATGGAATACTATACAATCATGAAAAGGAATGAAGTCATGTCCTTTGTAGGAACACAGATGGAGTTGGAGGCCATTATCCTTAGCAAACTAACTTAGAAAACCAAGTACTGCATGTTCTCATTTATAATGGGAGCTAAATGATGAGAACACACGGACACATACAGGGCAACAGTACATACAGGGGCCCATTAGAGGGTGGAGAGTGGGAGGAGGAAGAGGATCAGGAAAAATAACTGTAGGTACTAGGCTTAATACCTGGGTAACAAAATAATCTGCACAACGAACCACCATGACAGAAGTTTACCTATGTAACAAACATGCACATGTACCCTTGAACTTAAAATAAAAGTTAAATAGAAAAAAAAAAAAAAAGAAATAAACAAGAGTTCTAGAGAAGGGCGGTAGAGATGATTGCACAACAATGTGAATGTACTTAATGTCACTGAACAACAAACCCCCATGATACAAGTTTACCTATCAACAGACCTGGACATGTATCCCTGAACTTAAAACTTAAAAACAAAAACAAACAAGCAAACAAACAATTGCTTATGCCTTTCTATGTTCAAACACTCTGTATAAGGTCTAAATTCCTAAGTTCTGAGAAGCCCCTTCATTCAGAAGACTCTGGTGTTGTCTTTGGGCAGCTCCTTGGATGTGAGCTCTCAACATATGTGATGTATAGATTAGGAATTCAAGAGCCTTAGATATTGGCAGCCAAACCAAAGGAAGCAGAGTTCATATAAATAAGACTTCAGCAAAGTCTTCAACAAAAGTGATTTCTGTCTGATTACATAAGTATGATAATGAGTTCTGGCTTTAATTCAGGTATACTTTCTGCAACCCTGGTTCATGCTCATATAGAGAAATAAGGAAAGCATTTTTCAGCTTAATGAAAACATTTCTAGTTGTCTGGAGCCCAGAAATAATTACAATTTCACCTTCATGTTCTAAAACTGTATGATTTCTTTCCATCAAAAGTCTAGTAGCATTTTTTATTCTGTATGGATGGTGCTTAATAACTGCTTGTTGGATGACTCAGAGTAGAAAATAAACGTGTTTATTGATGAGGGAATGATATTCATGTTCTACTAAATATCCCATTTCCCCCTCAGTATGTATCTTGGCAGAGTTTATTAATATATTCCATCTGTTTCTAAAAGGATTTGAAGATTTATTCTTCTATTTTATCCTCACAATCGCCCTCAAAGGTAGGTGGGGCAGGACTTATCTATCAGTAAATAGACGACAAAATTGGGCCCAGATAGATTTGAACACTTCTAGTCTTAGTCCTGGAGATTCTTTCTCTAAAAGCTATGTATGTGTGTGACGGGGCAGGAAAAGAGAAGAAAAAAATACTCACATGATGTGCTGATGGCATTTAGATGTACAGCGGGAGGGAAAGCAGTGTTTCTCAACCTCAGCACGACTGACGTTTTGGGCTAGATTCCTGCTATGGGAGGATGCCCTGTGCATTGTGGCATGTTCAGCATCATCCATGGTCTTTATCCAGCAGCAGTTGGATGCCAGTAGTAGTTTTCTCACTCCCTAGTCATGACTTTCAAAAAACATCTCAAGACATCGCCAGGTGTTCCCCGGGCAGTCAAGCTGGCCCCCCATTGAGAACTCCTGAGTAAAAGGGAAACAGAAATGGCTTAGAATTGCCCAGTAAACATAGAAGAAGCCAGAATCAGACCTCTGAATTTGATCACTTGTTTTGTTAACCATTTATTGAGTTCTGATTGCATATGTAAGCTATCATAAGTTACTAGAGGAGGTAGAAAGACTGGGAGGACACGACTTATCCAGGGAGAAATTGACAGTCTGGTAAAGAAGGAAAAGGTCATGTGGACAATTGTGACAGGTGTTTTTTGAATGCCTACTGCATGCAAGGTACTGTACTAATTATGTTCCCTATTATGGCAAGACTCAAATGGGGATAAAGTACACAGAAAAAAAACAGTGCTATAAGGATATTTTCTATGTACAAAGAGTTTTCAAACTAGAAGGGGGAAAAAGGGAAATAACTAGAAAAGAACAACATTGAGTGGAAAATAAAATGTGGCTGCTTGTAAAAAAGTTATAATAAAATGTTTAATGTGATTCTGAAAATTACAGGAATTTTCAAAAGCAGAGCTAGAGAAGTAGGAGGAAGCTTTAAGCATATGGGAGTAGAGGTGGGTTATGGGGAAGAAATTCTAGATCAGAGGAGCAAAGGCATGGGGTACCCAGATTAAATGCTCTTGGATTTTCTCAAACCTACTACATATTTCCACCACATGTTACTCTATTTCATTTGCAATTTTGATGACCCTAAGTCTACCTGTTCTTCAGCATCATTATTTTCCCTCCTCTACTGATCTTGATGTTTATTTTTTAAATTCATTTTTAACTTAGATGACGGGTGCAGCAAACCACCATGGCACATGTATACCTATGTAACAAACCTGCACATTCTGCACATGTATCCCGGAACTTAAAGTAAAACTTTAAAAAATTTCCTTACTACAAAAGTAACATAGAAGATTTAGAAATTATAATAAAATGAAAATGATAAAATACACACAACCCTACTACCTAGACAAAAACACTCATTAAACTGCTTCATAATCTGTTATTTTTTGCTTAGCACAATATTTTGAACATGTTTTCCCATTTGAATAAATTAGCATTTGCAGCACCTTTTAGTGATTAATATGTCTGTTATTTAGGTACATCCTCATTTATCAACAGCCCTGCTATTACTAGTCTTTCTTATTGCTTTAAGCTTCTCTTTATCACAGGCAAAGCTAGAATAATTTTTATTATAGCTACATTTTCCTTAATTACTTTCTTAGAATAATTTCTCAGTAGTTTCCAATATTTTCACCCTCAAGGACTCCTTTTATTGGGTCACATGTTTTGAAAGATACAATCTACCAAACTACATTTGGAATGGAGAAATTTAGTTTACTATTTTTTAATTAACCAAAGACTTTGATAACTACTTATCAAAACTTTGGATCAGCTGAGATTTAAAAAAGAATATTTACAGCATTAAGATGATATAATTCCAGCCTAAAGCAAAGACCCTTGATACGAAAGTTAGCCTCTGCAGCCTTATCTTAAGGAACCAGATTCTTTCTGTGAGGTTTTCTGTAATATTAAAATTCACTTGCAGACACCCTTTTCCCATATTTGCAGCTACTCAAAGTTAGGGCTGAAATACTTGAAGTCGGTGAGTTGCTTTAAACTACAAAAGAAAAATACAGATATGATTGTCTAATTACATTACTCTATTTTCTGTGGCCTGATGGTAGATTTCACATAATTGCTTTTTATTTGAAAACACCTTGTGCTTGGAGTAAATTATTGGAGAACAAGGTTTTAATCTGATGTGGGTTCTTTTTTTTTTTTTTTTAAGTGGCCCAAGTAGATTATTTCTGACAGTCTGTGAACAAGAGTAGCCAAACGCAGGGAGTCCTGAAGTTACCCTTCAAATGTGTGTTCATGTGTATAACCTATTCTGTCCCTTGCCAGAGAGTGGCAGCTGCAGGGCTCATCTATAGAGTAGCTGAGAACCTCACTCATTTCCAAAACTGAGTTCACTTTGGCCATTGCTGCTCGTCAGTTACATTGCTTCGTTTAATGGTATGATGTCCAGAATAGCTCTTTGGAATCAAACGCGAAGGAAAGAACTTCAGTGCTTACTTGGACATTCTAAATTTAGATCATTTTCTGTTTACTGCCAGTGGGTTAAATGGTTTGGCTCCTGGACTGAGGTTCGAGTTACAGAATTCTTAGGCGGGTCCCTTCTTGCAGCATTCTGAATTCCGATTAGGCTTTGCAGCAGCTGTGCATACGCACGATGGTGCTGGTGGAATCGTTCCCAGGACTGTTCCAGCATTCATTTCAGGACAGATTTTTCAGTGTGGGTCTTCTATATGATGGTGAGTCAGGCTGTGCAGTGGTAGAGAGCATCAGTATGGAGCAGTCGCAGCTGAAGCCGTGATGGGCGGCTTGCTATGATGTCTGATGACAAAGTATCTGCCACACTGGGGGCATTTTACACTCAGCATCTAGATATTAATTTGTTAACATTTTGGGAAACATTTGAAATTGCACTGTAATCTTGCTGTTTCTTAGACAGTAAATTCCAGCATAGAGTGGGCTGCTGGTTTCCTGTTGAAGGGATCTTAAGCCTTGAAGCATCCAAAGAAATTCATTTAGGCAGCCCAGTCACCTAGAAAGCAGGCTTACTACGCGGGCTCTGTGAATGGCATAAGAATGAGACTTCCTGTTATAGAATTGTTAAAGGACCATAACAAAGGTAGAGTCATTTGGAGAGGGCTTAGACACATCCAGATGTCTGCCAATGCCCTCTGGGGTCCCTTGGGGCAGTAGCTCCCTAGGGCGGTGAGCCTCTGGGCTTTGTCTTCATCTGAATTCCATAATGAATATCCAAAACCTTTTGTTTAGTAAAAAGAATTTTGTTGCAAAAAGTTGAAATAAAAGAACAACAAAAAATAAACAAAAGCGAAGCCTTCAAAATTCGGATACGAGATAGCCAGTAGGTATACACAGACAGAAACTGAGGCCAAGAAGTGTCAAAAATTCACACTTATGTTCAAAGACCATAAGTTCAAGGATAACAATTGGACCTAGACCTCACCTGATTTTTGTCCACAACTCTTTTTGCCACCTTTTTCCCACCCTCCTCCCTCCCTCCTCTGCCCTCTTCTTGCTCTTCTCCTTCTTCCTTTTCATCACTTTCCTCCTCTTATTCTTTTTCTTATTTCTCTTCCTCTCTATTCTTACTCTTACCTTCTTCCTCCTCTGGTTCATCTTCTTCCCTCTCCCTCTTCCATTTTTCCTCTGCCTTCTTTGTCTTCTCTCTCTCTATATTTTTATTGTTGGTTAAGGCAGAAACAGCTAAATTGTTGTGTGATATTTAAGTAAACAAAGATTTAGCCATTTGTCCTACCTTAATGCCAGTTCATCTTAGCTCTAGCTAGGGTTTGAATCTAAGGGTATTTTGAACTCAGATTTTTCATATCAGCTTTCCTACTGACCCATTCTAAGTAAGGTGTTTGGTTGGAGGATTTTCTTATAATAAAACTTGACTGCTTTTCAAGACACATGTAGACTCACACACTCCGGCCTGGTTTTGTAAGAGTTGGCGGGTTGCTGGCTGAGAGTCACTCTCTCCTCCCTATTGTCATTTCAAACCAAGGACATTACCTAGAGATTTTTACAAATGAAATTTGAAAAAAAAAAGTGCCCTACCTAATGACAAATGGTCAAGAGAAAATGACAAGGTGGGACTGTTTGAGGATATATTGAATACTTTACTGATCCTAAGCCAAGCAGAGCCATTAAAAAATAGTTCCCATGGCATTTCTGGCCTGACCAGAAACAGTTTTATAAGTCATGGGAAAATGCCTCTTCTCATGAAATGCCCCAGCTGAGTTCACATTATCTGAAGCTGTGATTCTCAAATCTGGGATCACCAGGACATTTTCAGCAAAGCCTGTGTAAGTGTCAACTGGCAGCCCTGTCTCCCTTTGAATTGTTTGTTCTGATAGACAAGGGTCTCCCCTAGGTGACCCCATTTCCTCCCCTTTCTCCTCCCCTTTCCACCCTGCAAAAATCTCACTCTCCGGTTGTTTGTGCTTTTTTCTCTTTCCTTTCTACCAATGACTACTGTTATGGATTCAATGACAGTCCCCCAAAATTCATATGTTGAAGCCCTAACCCCCAATGTGGCTATATTTGGAGATGGGTCCTTAAGGGAAGTAATTAAGGTTAAATGAGGTCCTAATGGTGAGGCCCTAATCAATAGGACTGGAGTCCTTCCAAGAAGAGAAGGAGGCACCAGAGATCTCTCTCTGAGCTCACACAGAGGGGAGGCCATGTGAGAATACAGGGAGCAGGCAGCCATCCGCAAACCAAGAATAGGCCTCAGCAGACACCAACCCTACTGGTACCTAGGTCTTGGACTTGTAGCTTCCAGAACTCTGAGAAAATAGATATATGTTGCTTCTGTTGTTTAATACCATCTGTGGTATTCTATTATGGCAGCCCAAGGTGACTAATACAGTTACTTAACAAAAATGTCACGTGAACCTTCCTAAGCCACTAGGATGTCACAAAAATACTATTTCTTTGGTAGATTCAGATCGATAAAGAGGTGTTAGTTGGGCATGGTGGCACACATCTGTAGCCTCGGCTACTTGTAAGGCTGAGGTGGAAGGATCACTTGAGCCCAGGAGTTCAAGTTCACTCTGGGCAACATGGTGAGACCCCCTCTCTCTAAAAATAAACACATAAATAAATAACATTTCCTGTCTATTTCAAAAAAATTGTCTCTGATTCAGGAGTCTGAAAAATAACAAAAGAGTTGTTAATGCTTCTTCCGACTGCATGCCTGCCTAGATGAGGGATGTTTTGTGTGTTTGTGTGTGTGTACATGTCTATGTGTGTTTTCATGTAACAGTTACATACAAGCTCACGTATATTTGTTTTTACTATAACATTAGTTGAGCACTTACTACATGTGACAAACTGTGAGTACTTCACATGCATTACCTCACAATCCTCACGCTAACCCTCTGAGGAAGATGCTCTTATTTCCTTTATTTATTTATTTTAGTTTTATTTTAAAATATCAGTTTTTTTCATTTTGTTTGTTTTCTTCATTGGTTTATACCATCTTTTGACTAACATCTCACAATTATTTCCTTTATTTAACTGGAGAGGAAACCCATATTTAAAGAGGTCAGGGAACATGCCCTCTTTCAAGTTCCCACTAGTGAGAGAAAGAGTCAGGACTTGAACTCAGGCAGCCTAATTGTAGAGCTCATGGTCTTACTACCTGATTGCGTCCCATTTTTGTTTATAGCCCTCGTTTTTTTAATATCTTCTAATGTTCTAGATTAGAAAAAAGTCTGAGGCAACTTCCAAAGACATATGAAATATAACATGGCATATAGGCAGAGATGAAGAAAAAATAAGGATGAGAATGGAACTTAGATCTAGAAATGAAGGGAATGTATATACTTGTGTTTAACTTGAAGGTCTGTGGCAGGCAACAAGAAGATGGAAACCTGGTCATTCTCGCAAGGTAATGTGTTCTTAAATTAAAAAAAAATTTGCAGTTGCTCGACAGAAGCACAACTCCTCTTGTAATTAAGCCCAGGCAAGAATTTCTCCTAAATGTGCATGTGTGATACAGTGAACAAAACCATCAGCCTCCTTAGTGCTGATGAAGTGACAAGTTCACTGTGCCTGCAACAAGTGCACAGATATACGTACATGCACACATAACTGCATCCTCATCAAGTTGCTTGTGTCACCAACTATTCTTCTTAATTCTCTCATCTTGTGTCTGTGGGTCAAAAATTAGCAAAAAATCAATGACAATACCTACATCATTGTGAGAGTCCAAGGATGCATTAATAGTGAAACCAAAAACTCTGAAATTGGTGGGGGGAACCAGGATTAAGAGAAAGTTTTTTTAATCTGGGGGTTGTGACCTAGAAGTAAATTATGAAATCAAGATGGTGGGCCCCAATCAGTGCTTTTAAGATGAAGGAGAATAGAATAGAAAAGTTCAGAGTGAATTGCAAATGGCAAAGGTGAACTGTGTATTATGAGGTGTTTCAGTACCTGTATGCAGGCATATGTACATGTATGTACATTTATAACTAAAATGATATTTCTTGTTGTACCAAAAGGTAACCCTGTTTGGTTATATTTATAAAACTGAATATTTCTGTTTTACATATATTCAGATTTAGTCATTTTAATTATAGGATGAGTAGTAATGAGATCCTATAGCATTGGTCAGATTCAGTGTATATTCTTAGAGGATATAAGAATAAGAAGCTAGAAAAGTGTCTCTGGCAATTTCTGAAGAAAGGACTATGGATCAAGAAGAAATTGTTTTTGGCTTGGATATGGATGAAATGGATCAAAACCTAGGCCATACTGCTAGAACATGGAATAGCACAAATAATGACAGCAACCCTCTACAGTTAGTTACGATGAGAGTTGCACTTAAATTTGTGCATTATAAAGTCCTTACACTTCGGGGTGAAAAAAAATGTTCTTTGAGAACATAAGTATGTCACTTTGTTCACTTACCATGAGCCTTCTTTAAGGCATTATGAAATTTTGCATCAGACTTGGGTAATAAAAACTGATAAAACATGCACTTAATGAAAGATAGTTCTTTTTATCATTTTATGTTTTTAATGTTTGTATTAAGATGTTTACATCTGATCTAGGCAACAAAAAACCAACTGGCAGGTTCAACTTCACATATTTGCTCATATTTCTTCCTTTATATAGTCCCTAAAGAGTCTCCATAAAATTTCTATCTAGGACATTGAAAGCACTTCTCATTCCCAGGGGTGATAACTCACAGGGTCAATTAACACGTATACACAGACAACTCTCAAGTGCCTGTCTCCAGTGTAGACCTCGAGTCTAAGTAATTAGACTTGTGTATTTATTTGCCTACTTGGATATCTTAAAGACAACTCAAAATCAATGTCTTAAATCAAAATGATGAAATCTAGTCTTCCAATGCTGTATTTCTTATCCTAGGGCATGATCGAAAGTCACAAAACAAGGAGTTACTTTTGGCACCTCAATCTCTCACTTACTTCATCTCTCCATATTGAATCCATCAACAAGTCCTGTTCATTTTTCATTCAAACGTCTTTTGAATCCTCTGTCTTCAACTTTATCAACACTTTAGTCAAGCTACCAGGATTTCTTCTCTGGATCACTGTAATAATCTCCTGACCTACCTATATCTACTCTCTTCTTTTTTAAACCTATTCCCCAACTACATAGCCAGAATTATATTTTTGAAATTCAAGCTTAAAACATTTCAATGGCTTCATGATATACTTGGGATAAAAATAAAACTGTTTAACATTCTGTATCAGTCAGAAGGTACACTCAAAAGAGTTTAACTGAACACAGTTTATTAAAGATGCTATTGTAGAGGTGGGAGAAGATTTAAGGGAATCAACAAGGAATGTTGGAACTGCCAGTAACAATCAGCTGTGGGATTCCACTCCTACCCCTAGGCAGAGAGAGAAGGGGAGGGAACTGGAACTGAGGAAGAAGTTGTAGTCACAGTAGCCCGCCATCACTACCAGAACCATGGTACAGCAGGAAGAGCAGGAACGAATACCCTGACTGCCTTCCTATCTCACCTTTTGTTCTACTGCTGTTGCCTCTCATTCGCTAACCCAGACTTAAGACTAGAAGGCTGCAGAGCCCAGGTGGTGCATCACAGGGGTGAGCTTCTCAGAGCACAGAACAGGGAAGAGAAGAGCAGAACATTGATTTGGATACTTATAGGGCAGAACTGTTTCATGGGCAGCACCAAAAATAAAATTAGATTTAGTCTAAGTCATTTGGAATACATTTAAAATTTTAAAAATAATCTAATTGGTAAGAGATCACTGTCCCCTACCCAAATCCCCGGTTGCTTAGACAACAGAGTCATTAAGTTGCTTTGGGCTACTGTCTTAGTCCATTTGTGCTGCTATAGCAAAATAAATAAGAGTCTGAATAATTTATTAAGAACAGAAAGTTATTTTCTCACAGTCCTGGAGGCTGAAAAGTCTAAGATCAAGGTGTCAGCATGTTCCGTTGGCTGGTGAGAAATGCTCTGTGCTTCCAAGGGGGTGCCTTGTCACAGCCTTCTCCAGAGGGAGGAACGCTGTGTCCTTGTATGGTGGAAGGCAGAAGGCAAGCAAACCGACCGCTGTGTGAAGCCTCTTTTATAAGGCCTTAATTCTATTCATGAGAGGAGGGACCCTTATGACCTAATCATCTCTTAAAGACCTCACCTCTTTGTTTCAACACCTGAATTTTAGAGGCGACACATTCAAATCACAGTAGTTCCTAAAAATGATTGCCTTTCTTATGTTTACCTTCTTATGTTTTACCTTAGGCAGAACCCTAGAGAATGGGCCTTGCTTAAGGAAGCAGGAAGCAAAGATAATAAATTTGCATGACAATATATTTTTAAATGCATGGAAAAAATTCAGGCTGGTAGTTGATTAATCAGTGGAATGTCAAGACACTTTGTTTAGCAATCTCCACCCTCTTCTATGTGGCCTTTCCCCTTACTTGGTCCTGCTGATCCAACAGTAGACTAACAAAGTTGGAAGCAGTGATCTGCTCAGTCTTCCCTCTGTTGTCTGGAAGTCAGGACTAGTTCTTATTTTCAGATGCCTTTGCAAGATAGCTGGTTTATAGCCTGACTTTATGTACCTCTAGAAAATCTTTTAATCATCTGACACAGTTTACAGAAATTCATTCATCACACATTTTAGAGCACTTGCTGTGTTCTATGTAACTACAATAGACGCTGGATGACATAATAGATGCCAGACAGTATGAAGCTGCAAACTCCTTGACTTCCCATTTTATATGAAGTTTGAGATTGATGTTGAAATTTTTCATTATTAAATTGGAAAGCATCACATGTTTATTTTTGGCTTGCTTCCTTAGGCTGTTTTTTTCTGCAATAATAAAGTCACCCTGTCTGTGGGTCGATCTGTAGAGAGTAACTACACAGGCGGCTGGCATGACTGTGACAAGTTTTCAGGGCATACTTGTGGTTTGGGAGGCATCTGTGTTTTACGTGGGCTGGAGATAGGCTGTTTATTTCCTTTCTCTAGAAACAGGCAGTGACAAACAATTGAAACTATTGCCTCTAGGAGTCTTGACTACTTATTAAGTCACTTACAGACTACTGAATGCAACTAGTCCAGTTGGGTAGGTCCCTACGTCTGGTGGGACTGTGTTTTTTGTTTCCTTTTTACCTTCCCACAAAAGGAGGCAAAACACTTTCCACATAACTGAATCAGAGAAAATATATATTTGTACATTCCTTATAACCTTTCCCCACCTCCACTTTTGATGTCATGAAAATTATGTCAATATTATGGCACCAGAATAGACTATTCTTTCATCACCCACTTTTAAGCCCCTGCAGTGATCTCTGCACTATAATAAATGATGAGGAATAGAGACTTGAGTGACCCCAGACCCTAATTTTAAGTGATCCACAGTCTGGTGAGAGATTCAGAAAATAAATAGTAATAATAGACCGGAGAAATACTGTGAAAGAGGAAAATACAAGATCCATGAGGGGCCAGAGGAGAGATTGATTAATTTTCCCAGAGGGGAGTTTTCAGAGAGGAAGTAGCCTTGCATTACTACTTGTAGGATGGCCTTACAGAAATTGTAGAAGTTCTTCAGTCATCAAGAGAGGGGTGGGCCTTCTAGACACAGGAACTGGGAAAGTAAAGTCTGGAGGAATGAGAGAGCCTGGGTGTTCAGGGAACTGTGAGTAGCCTTATAGAGTGGTAGTTCTCAAACTGTGTTCCACGAGGTCCAGCTCAGAGTTGTTCCTTGGAAAAAGGGGCCCATGGACAAAAAAGTTTGAGAAACCTAGATGAAACAAATGGAAGCAGATTTCCTTTTTAAACATGTTATTGGTTTTTCTTATTATGTGATTTTCTTAATGACCATGTGCTTTGTGATTCTTTAAAATGGGGGTAGAGTCTGATGACATGATCAGATTTCTTTGTCCATAGCATCATTTGTTTGTGGCACATCTATTTGGGAAATGCTGGGTAGAGTATAGAATGCTTATGGGAGAGTGTTCAGAAATGAGGCTAGTAAGGACAGTAAGGGTAGAATGTAAAACCTATATCCGTGCTAAGTATTTATGGGTACAGGAGGGATTTAGAATATATTGAATATTATGACCCACATGACCAAATATATTAGTCTGTTCTCATGCTGCTGATAAAGTCATACATGAGACTTGGGTAATTTATAAAGACAAAGAGGTTTGATGGACTCACAGTTTCACGTGGCCAGGGAGGCCTCACAGTCACAGCGGAAGGCAAAACGCACATCTTACATGGCAGCAGGCAAAGAGAGAATGAGAGCCAAGCAGAAGGGGTTTCCCCTTATAAAACCATCAGATCTCATAAGGCTTATTCACTACCACAAGAATAGTATGGGAGAAACCTTCCCATGATGCAATTATCTCCCACTGGGTCCCTCCCACAACATGTGGGAATTATGGGAGCTACAATCCAAGATGAGATTTGGGTGGGGACACAGCCCCACCATATCACCAAATGTGCATTTTAGGTAGTTGTGTTAGAAGCAGAGTGACTAAGGCCTGAAGAGACTGAGATGGGAGTAAGGAGATGGTTTGTTTACCCTCCCTCCCTCCTTCCTCCCCTCCTTCCCTTCTTTTCCTTTCCTTTCCCTTCTCTTCTCTTCCCTCCTTTCCCTCCCTTTTAATCTGACACAATTTACCGAAATTCACACATTTTAGAGCACGTGCTATGTTCTATGCAACTACAATAGACGCTCCCTTTCTCCCTTCCTTTCCTTCCTTCCTTTCTTCTCTTTTCTTCCTGGCTTCCTCTTCTCCCCCTTCTAACATGCATTAAGTGTCCAAGATGCTGAGGATACAATGTCGAACAGAACAGACAAAAGAGTCTGCACTGATAGAACTTACATTCTAGTGCAGGGGACAGATACAGACAAAGTGAGGGGGAGGGGCCCCACTAATTTAAGGAGGATGGTTAGGGAAGGCTCTAGAACAAGATCTTTGAGCTATCTGGTGGAAGTTCAGTCTGGGCGGAGAAACTGCTAATGCCATGCTCTGAGGTGCTGTATTTGCAGTGACTTTGGGGCATCCAAGTAGAGACTTCCAAAAGGCAGTTGAGTATATAGAAAAGGAATTCAGGGAAGAGGTGAAAACCCAAGACCCATGTTTGAGAAACATGTTTCCATCTGAAGGAATGGGCATGGCCAGAGTGGGGAAGAGAGCCAGAACAGACCAAGTGTGGAATCCAGGACAGAAGATAAAATTGCAGAGTTCAAAGACTGCCTCTCTGAACAAAACCAGAAGAGAGAGGCCACCTAAACTAAAGAAAATGTACATGTTATCAGTGGCTGCACACACCGACTTTGAACATTACCTGCCAAGGAAGAATGGTCAAGAAGGGGTTTAAAGGCTTAAACCAAGTTCACTGGAATACAGGTGAGGCAGTTTCCTTCTTTTGTAATAGGGAAGAGTCATTTACCTTCTTCAAATAGAGAGGGCAGAGCTAAAAAACAAACAAAATGAAGCAAGAAAAAGACAATAAAAACACAACCTAGTAATTTCAGAGTTCTGAGCAGAATAGTTCACATTTCACAAGAGCTGGGGACTTCAATCTTGGGGCAGACCATCCCTGTGGGTTTCTATAGATATCCAAAGGAAGAGTAGACTCTTTCTGGAATGGAGGAATTTGAGCACCAAGGAGTCAAAAGGTTTAAAAAGGTAATGCAGAATGTTGTTTTAACAGTGGACAAACGTGTACCTTTGCAAGTTGTTTAATTAGGAGGTAGAGAGTGGTGAAGAGGCCATGCGTTTAAAACCAGGCTGCCTGGACCCCATCCCAGCTCCACCTCTTAGTAACTGTTGTGACTTTGACAATTTCCTCAACCTCTCTCTGTTTCTGTTTGTTTCTTTAAGTTTGTGTTAGTAAGAATGTATGACTTACAGAGTTATAGTAAGGAAATTAAATAAACTAAACAAATTAAATAACGTAGACCATGGGGCTCATAAGAAGAACCCTAAACCTTAGCTCATTTGTCAACTATGTATACATAAAGCTTAATCTCAATCTAGATTTACACTTCCCTTTAAATGGATTATAAATTATTGCTTGTCTTTGGAATAGTGGACAGAGACCCTGGAGCCCACCAGGCAGGAAGAGGTGAGCTGTTGAAGAAGCAGGCACCCAGAAAGAAAGATGTCATCACTGTCAGAGTAAGTGTAAACCAGGCTCAATTTGGAGAACACAGAAACATTCCCTGGAGATTGCCAGAATTCACTGGAAGGAGAACCAGGTAGAAGTTTTGCCTTCCCATAATCAAGCAGGAGTGGAGCAGAGCCTTCATAATTTGGATGTTATCTGTCAATACAATGTAATTTTAGGTATCATAGTAGAGTCCTGGGCTGACAAACTAGCTACACATAGACCAGAGGGGTCCTCATCTTGCTGCAGCTCCTCTGTAGAGGAAAATATGCAACTGGGCCCTTGACAAAAAGGTATGCTTTGGTTTCTGCTGAGAGTCTGCAGGAAGGAATGTTCTACAGTATGATTGTCCTCCTTCCTCTGCTTCTAGAAAAGATTAAGGCAGAAGTCAAGCCAGAAATAAAACTGCTCTTTACTTCTGACATTGGAGATTAAGCAGATGATGACTAATCACCTGTCCTTCTCTCTGTTTCCAAGTCGAATGAAAAATTTTCAGTATAACTCAGGACAGCTTTGGGGCTCTGTCCTCGTGTTGTAATGAGGTATAGATCTGGACTGAGCCTCTCAGACACAGGGACCACGAGCTTGTCTGGAGTTTGAAAACATATTTGTAAACTCCTGAGGAAGCTTTGGAGGCTGAATAGATTCTCAGCCTCCAGCCTAGTTCTTTTGATTGAAAATCTAGACCACATCTTTTTATTTGACAAAGCGTCTGTGTCTCTGTGTATATTATGCTTATTACTTCTTTCGCTTTTTCCTCATTAAGTTTAGTCAAAGGACTGGTATTCCACTTATAGAAAAAGGGATTTCTGAAGCATTTAAAAACAATCCTTTAAAAGTACTGCCATCTGTTTCTGAATCATTCAGAAAACCAAGTGAAGAAATACAAACCTTTTTCATAAAACTGGTGACATATCAGCAGCTCTACTCTTAGGGGGTGTGTGACTTGTTTTTCACGTGGATCTCTCAGTTTCTTGACTCTGGGGTTCCAATCCTGATTCTGATTCCCACTAAACAACAAACAAGTGCTATGCTATAGCACTATTGTATCATTTGCACTTTGAGAAGTCCAGTCTTCATAGGTGTGTGTGCCTCGGGGCATTTAGAAATGCACTAACATAGCTGGCAAAGAGCAGTGGGTGGGTGCAAAGGGTTTTCAACAAAGATAAACTGTAAGACATTTTCTTCTCCTTTTGCTTCATTTTGTGTCTCCTTGCGGTATTTGTATTTTCCCCCCTCTCATATCAAAGACATCTTCTATTTGATTTGTGATTCAGCATCCAATGTGGAAAGTCTCCTCTCTAAGATCCAGATAGAACCTAATATACTGCTTTAGGTAATCTTACTCTACGACCTTCCTCACTAGATGCCTAATATAGGACAAGATTCTCCTTTTATAGTTTCTGAGTGACTTCTTTTTATGTGGGAGATTTAGCAAATGATGCTTGACAAATCCTTTCTCATAACTTCTAACTATTAACATGTCCTTTTCGTGAGTCATATTTTCTTTTTACCTTTACTTTGGGAGTTTTAGATTTATGTTCCATACCCTGCAAAAAATAAAGATTTTTCACAATTTAAAAATAAAGGCTACTTCATGTAGAGAGCAAAACTCAATACCACAGAGATGCCACCAGAGGCCTGATATATAAATGTGTTAAGAAAGGATCTGGATAAAGTTTGCAGGGTCACAAAAGACGTAGGTAAACTCTGGGCTATGCCTCACTGTAGTAGATCAGATTTGCCTAGTTGTAAGTAATGGAAATTGACTCTGGCTAGCTTACACACAAGGAGAAAGAAGGGGAATTCAGCAGAAGGCAATTGGAGAATCACAAATATATTTAAAAACAGTTAAAAACAAAACTATAGGAGGAGAAGGTATGAAAGCAGCTTCAGGGACCTCAACATTCAAAGCCCATGGACTTTTTCTTCAAGGAGCTCTTGAATATAACTGAGCTCCATGGACCCCAGTCCTTGTGTCTCTGTCATTCACACCTCAGATTCCTGGGACTCAGTATCCAATGGTTCCATTTTGGTCAGCTGTATATTTCTGTGACAATTATGGCAGGATCCTAGAACACAGACTCAATTCTTAGAACCACACGTATGGAAGTAAGCAGGTATTAGTTTGAGCCCTCTAAGAAGCAGATGCCAAGACAGCATTAGACATGCAAATGATTTACTGGGGAAAACACCTATGAAAAATAAAAGAATGGAACAGAAGATACCATGATGCAGGTCTCACTCCTAAGAGGGAGAGAGAAAAGGAAAGAGATTTGAATTGCTTCCTGAGAGCCTAAAACTGCAGCAGTAAGGACATTCTGGCCAAGCCCATCTGAATTCTTGAGCCAAAGTCACCTATCAGAAAATTCTTACAACCTCATTAGAAATGAGCCTGCTTTAGTATCTCTACCATTCTCAGTCATTGGCCAAGAGCAGCCCAGGGAAAAGATGGCCTTGGATGTGAGTATTGTGGTGGATTCAGAGTGTAGCAGCTGAGGCCATCAATCAGTGATATCCCTCATAGCAGGAGATGTGAGTAGTACATTTCCATGGCTGCCACAGAGCTGTTCCTCAATAAGAGAGAATCACAGACAAGCAGGAGGTCACCCCAAGAGATGTCCTCTGCATTTGCCTTTTCGGTTGAACTCTTGACAATTGAGCGATGCCTCTGTTTGAGGCTCTATTGGTATCAAGCCATGGGTCTTATCAGACTCAGTAATTTCTAATATCCATTCAGCTTTGGCTTTGCATTATCCTGTTTTGTCACATTCTATTTTAAGATCTTACCAAATGAAATAGAGTTGAATCAAATGTCCTCTACAGTATTATAGGAAAGTCATCCCTTGGGTAATGATACATAAGACCCTACCAAATGAAATAGAGTTGAATCAAATGTCCTCTACAGTATCATAGGAAAGTCATCCCTTGGGTAATATCTAAGATGTCTGACCCTAGGTTGTTTTGCTAATATAAGTAGACTTACTCATTGGTTCGCTCTGTTTTCTTGTTTGCTAGGAACCATATCTTTAGAGCTACACTTTGGCTGCTACTTTAACAACAAACAGAGCATGATTTTAGTGGCAGAAACATGACTGCTTTCATGGAGGAAAACAGGAGCTAAAAATAGAAAAAGATCAGAAATGGCATGTTGATGGGGAGAAGAGGTGCCCAATATTCCAAGGAGAATCCCCCTCCCCTGTGACATATAATTGATTCTGGCTTTCCCATCTACAGAAGTCTCAGGGTTCACTTAAATTACAGTCTTTGTTTTCTTCTTCGCTGCTCACTAAAAGATCCAAGTGAGTTCAAAACTTCCACTGACTATATAGATATGCAGGCCCTAAGAGTAAAGTAAAGACTTGCTTAAAACCACTCCATAGGTATACCTCTGATACAGCACACATACTATATCCTAGGTCTCCTGTGAGACCTGGTGCATGTCTTCTGTTCTTTTCTGAAATGTCTTCCTTTGCGACTTTCAGTTACTCTTGCAAACACATTATAATTAGAGTTACTAAGCACTACTTAATGGCATAAATTCTACCTTAAGGCCTTAAAAGCTTTATTTTCAGATGTCTGTAAAATCTTGTTTAAGAACAACATGGGTCCAAATAAAATTCTTATTTGACTACCTTAGTCATGACATAAGCTCCTATAAAAAGTAACTTCCAAATCTCAGCTACTTAACACTCAGTGTAGATGTTTCTAATTGGATGACTCTGCAGTAGCTTTCTTCCAAGCAGTGACTCATGACCCAGGCTACTCCCATCTCGTGGCTCCATTATATTGAGACTTCAGTCACCCTAGCATTACCCAACACCAGACAGGAGAAAGACAATGAGAATGGAGGGTTACATATGGAAATTTTTTCTCAGCCGTGCTGTAAAGTGGTTTATATCATTTCTCTATATAGTCCATTCACTATAACCCATCAAATGGTCCAAAAAAACTGCAAGTAATGACTTACTGGGGAAAACATCTGTGAAAGATAAAGTAAGGAAGGCTGGAAAATGTCATTTCATCATTGTGTGAGCATCACAGAGTGCACTTACACAAAGCGAGATGGTACAGCCTACTACACACCCAGATTATATGATCTAGCCTATTGCTCCTCGGCTGCAAACCTGTACAGCATGTTACTGTACTGAATACTGTAGGTGATTGTAATACAATGGTAAGTATTTGTGTATCTAAATACAGGAAGGGCACTGTGAAATTACAGTATAAAAGATAAAAATGGCACACCTATACAGGGCAGTTACCATGAATGGAGCTTACAGATCTGGAAATTGCTCTGGGTGAGTCAGTGAGTGGGTGGTGAGTGAATGTGAAGACCTACGGCATGACTGTACACTACTGCAGACTTTAGAAACACTGCACATTTAGGCTACACTACATTTATTTTTAAAACCCTTTTCTTTTTCAATAATAATTTTAGCTATTATATGTAGCTTTTTTACTTTATAAACTTTAAAAAATCGTTCTGGTTAAAAACTAAGACACAAACACACATACATTAGCCTAGGTCTATACAAGGTCAGGATCATCAAGACCTGTATGCGATAGGAATTTTTCAGCTTCATTATAATCTTATGGGACTACTGGCATATACGCACTTCATCATTAGCCAAAACGTTGTTATGCGGTGCATGACTCTATGTCCTATATTTATTTTTCATAAGTATTAAAAGCTATAATTTCCACTTGAATACAGTTGTAGCTGCCTCCCACAAATTTTACTACGTTGTCTTTTCATTGTCATTCAGTTCAAAATATTTTCCTTGTGGTTTATTCTTTGACTTACAGACTATTTAGAAGTGTGTTGTTTAATTTTTACGTATTTAAACTTTTCTTATATATTCAACTAATTTCTAATTTAGTTGCAGTTTCATCAGAGAACATACTCTCTATGATTTCAATTGAGACTTATTTTATGGCTCAGAATATAGTCTGCCCTCAAGAACTCATCACGCACTCTTGAAAAAAGTTTATTTTGTAGTTGTTTGGTATAGTGTTCCATATATAATAATTAGGCCAAGACTTCCGTAAGTATTATTCAGAACTTCTTTGATTTTTGTTTGAGTGTTCTATTAATTGCCGTAGGGGAGACAGAAAAATCTTCAACTATAATTGTGGTATTATCTATTTATCTGTTTAAGTCTGTCAATTTTTGCTTCTTGTATTTTGAAGTTTTTTATTAAGCACATATGCATTGGTGATTGCTAGGTTTTCTAGATGCTTTGCCTTTTATCAGTATGAAATGTCCATCTAATTTTTTATAAAGGAATTGTAAAATATAAAATCTATTTCATCTGTTGTTAATAAAACCACTCCATCCTTTAAAAAATTAATTGTAAAATACACATAAAATTTTAAGTGTACAGTTAAGTATATTCACATTGTTGTGTAACCAACATCTATAACTTTTTCATCTTTCAAAACTGAAACTATACCCATTAAACAACACCTCCTCATTTTCCCCTCCTGCCAGTCCCTGGCAACCACTGTTCTACTTCTGTTTCTATCCGTTTGACTACACTAGATCCCTCATGTAAGTGAAATTGTTCAGTATTTGGCTGTCTTTGGGACTGGATTATTTCACTTAGCATGATGTCTTCAAGTTCCATTCATTTTGTAGCATGTGTCAGCATTTCCTTTCTTTTAAAGGCTGGATAATATTTCGTTGTGTGTATATACTGCATTTTGTTTGTTCATTCATCTGTGAATGGGCATTTGGATGGCCTCCACCTTTTGGCCATTGTGAATAATGCTATGAATATGAATGTATAAATATCTCTTCAAGACTCTGTGATACACCTAGAAGTATGAGTATTGCTGGATCATATGGTAACTCTATTTTTAGTTTTTTTAGGAACTGCCATACTGTTTTCCATAACAGTTGTACCATTTTACATTCCTACTGTATTAGTTCATTCTCATGCTGCTATGAAGAAATACCTGAGACTGCATAATTAATAAAGAAAAGAGGCTTAATTGACTCACATTTCCCCATGGCTGGAGAGGCCTCAGGAAACTTACAAGCGTGGTGGAAGGCTCTTCACAGGGTAGCAGGAGAGAGAATGAGTGCTGAACAAAGGGGGAAACCCCTTATAAAACCATCAGATCTCGTGAGAACTCACTATAATGAGAACAGTGTGGAGAGAAACCACCTCCATGATTCAATTATCTCCACCTGGTCCTACCCTTGACACGTGGAAATTATTACAATTCAAGGTGAGATTTGGGTGGGGACACAAGCCAAACCATATAACCTACTGATGGTGCACAAGGGATCCAGTTTCTGCACATCCTTACCAACACTTATTTTCTGCCTTTTTAAAAGTTTTTATTTTATTTTATTTTTTGAGACTGAGTCTTGCTCTGTAGCCCAGTTTGGAGTGCAGTGGCACAATCTTGGCTCACTGCAAACTCCACCTCCCGGGTCCAAGCAAGTCTCCTACCTCAGCCTCCTAAGTAGCTGGAATTACAGGCGCCCACCACCATGCCCGGCTAAGTGTTGTATTTTAGTAGAGATGGGGTTTCACCATGTTGGCCAGGCTGGTCTCGAACTCCTGACCTCAAGTAATCCACCCACCTTGGCTTCCCAAAGCACTGGGATTACAGGCATGAGCCACCGTGCCTGGCCTCTGCTTTTTTTATACCAGCCATCCTAATGGGTGTAAAGAGCCACCATGCCTGGCCTCTGCTTTTTTTTTTTTTAATACCAGCCATCCCATTGTGGGCTTTCCATTCTTCTTATCTACACTGTTTGCATGCTATATTTTTTCCACTAGTTACGTTCAAGCTTTGTCTTTATATTTAAAGTATATCTCTTAAAAACAGCCTACACTGGAGTCTTGTTTTTTTTTCTCACATTCTGATAACCTCTGCATTTCACTGCGTGTATTAAGTCTAGTAATGGTTGGGTGTGGTTTTTACCCACCCAACCAATAAAAACATTTATTCTTTATTTTATATTTGTTTCCTCTTTTAAAATTAGTTTAGCACTCTTTATCTCTATTTTTTAATTATTTGAATATTTTTAGAAACTTTAAAAATGTTTCCATTGGCTTTTTAGGTATACTTTGCCTTTTTGGCTGTTCTATGGATTAAAATATGTATCTTAACATTTTCACAGACCAAATAACAGTTAATATTATAGCATGTCACATAAAATATAGAATCCTGCCAGCCCATAGATACATATCCCATCCTCATTCTTTATGCTACATCTACCTTCATTATCAACATTGTCATTATTCATTCTCAACAATTCATTATCAACATTGTCACAAGGCACTGTTATAATTTTGGCTTTAAACACCATATGGTAAAGAATTAATCTTGCTCAAAGGGAGGTCTGGCCGGTGCCCTTGACTTCTGGAAGGTAGTCTTGAAGCCCTTGGAATGTCCTGCCTGATAAGAGTGTCTGTTTACCTGAGGGCTTTAAGCCACATCAAATATAGCAATGTAATCTATATAGTGGAAATTTTGGGTCCTATGGTGTCAGCTCAACTACTGGAGGGGCTGGAAACTAAGGTCAGCTATGTGGATGGTCCATCATGTCTATGTGACACAGCCATGATAAAATCTTGAACATCAAGATTCAGGTGAGATTCCTCAGTTGGCACTACTCCATATGTCCTATTATACATCATTTCCATGAACACTGAGAAAGGACAACTGGAAGCTCCATCCATGGAATTCTCTTGGACTCTACCCATGTGTCTCTGTCTCTTTCCTCAGCTGATTGTAATCTGTAATAAACCGTAACCATGAGTATAGCTGCTTTCAGTAAGTTCTGTGACTCTTTCTAGTGAATTATTGAATCTGAGGGTGGTCTTGGAGACCTCAGACTCCTAGTTGGTATCAGAAGTGAGGGTGGTCTTGTTGACTACCCTTTAAACTCCTACATGCTCATATGTATGGTAAAGAAATTAAGGGGATAAAGAAAAGTACAGCCTTTGAATTTACCCAAATATTTTCATTTCTGATACTCTTCTTTTTGAAAATTTCTGTGTCCATTTGGAATTATTTCCCTTCCACTAAATAACTTCTTTTAGCATTTTCTTTAAGTGCAGACCTGTTGATGATACATTCTTTTAGTTTTCCTTTATGTGAGAATCTTCATTTCACCTTCACTCTTGAAGAATTTTTTTCACTAGATACAGAATTCTGGGTTGACAATTTTTTGGTTTTTTTTTGTTTTTCTTTCAGCACTTAAAAAATGTTTTAACACTCCTTTCTGGTCTCCATAATTTGTGATGAGAAGCAATTTGTAAATCAAATGATTGTTCCCTTATATGTAATCTATCGTTTTTCTCTTGCTTTCTCAAGTTTTGCTTTTTATATTCAGCTTTCAAAAGTTTATGATGTTCCCAAGCAAAGCCTTCTTTATGTTTGTCCTGCTTAGTGTTCCTTGATCATATTTAATATTTTATGCTTCATCAAATTTGGAAAATTTTGGTTGTTATATTTTAGATTTTTTTCCTTGCCCAATTCTCTCTCCTCTTTTCTTGTGGGATTCCAATTATATGTATGTTGGACTATTTTATATAATCTACAAGATCCTTGAGGTTCTGTTCATTTTCTTGTTTTTTTCTCTGATATTCACTTTAAATAATTTTATTGGTCTATCCTCATGTTCACTTACCCTTTTCTGTGTCATTGCTACTTTGTTTTTGTAGGGGAAGAAAAAAAAATATATTTTTCTCAACCCTCATAAATTCTCAGTTGGAACAGGCTTCTGTAAAAAAAAGACACTTTAACAAGAGAAAAACAAACAAGTTTATTAACATGTATATTTCATATATACATGAGAGATACCCAGAGAATGAGTAATTCTCAAAGAGGTGGCTTTGAATTTCAGCTTATATAGTATCTTGAACAAAGAAGAGTAAATTTTTAGAGGAATGACAAGAAAATGAAAAGAGTTTTGAATCTCTAGGGGCATTAAATAGTGAGAAGGCAAATAACTGATAGATAAAGACTAGTTAGTAAAGCTGGTTATGTAGATTTCTCTGGTGTTATCTCTAGGTCTACAAGGGTCTAAAGTTAACTTTTGTTCTCCCTGGCAGAGAAGGCAGGTGGGATATCTTTTGGTTTTACTAATTTGTGTTCCGCCTTTAGGCAAATAAGGGGTGAACACAAGAGTTTTCCTGCATCTGCTTCTTCTTAATTGCCATCAGCGCAACAGTCCCTATGCCAAAGAGGTATATTTTGGGGTGACATACTCTGGTCTCTCACCCTCTTAAATCTATCTGATAGTTTTAAAATTTCAGTTATATTTTTCAATTTTAGAATTTACATTTGTTTTCTTTTTACTCACTCAATTTCCCTGCTGAAGTTTCCTATCCTTTCACTCATTATAAGCATTTTTTTTTTTTTTACTTTATTGCAGGGTCATAATAATGGCTTTAAAATCCTTGTCTGATCAGTCCAATATTTGGATTATTTTATAGATGTATTTAAATTTTTCTTATGAGTATGTCCCATTTTTCATGTTCTTTATTTGCCAAGTAATGTTGATGTACCCAGAGTATTATGAATGTTAAGTTGTGGAACTTGGATTCTGATGCTTTTCTCTGATAACTGTTAGTTAGTTTTAGCAAGCAATTTTACTTGGTTTGAAATGAAAACTCAATTTCTTATGTAGCATCTCCAAATGCAGTTCATATCTTTTGCCTTTAGCAGAGCTATTTTGAGCCTACTTTGCCCATGTGTGGTTCAAGAGTTATTGAAAATAAAAGCAGATAGAATTTGAAGATCTTCTCTCTGATCCTTGTCCACACTGGCTATTCCTCTGTAGTGACTGTGGTCTCCTCAGATTCAGTCTTCTGGGTCCCTGCGACAAAAAGACTGTATTTTTTACCCCACCAGTGTTCCAATGTTACTCAGTCCCCACTGACTGCACCTTGTCCCAGGCTAAAAGGACAAACATAGAAACTCACTCTATCAGCTCCTTTCCCAGGAGGATGAGCTACTTATAAGAATTTGCTTGTATCACTTCACTCTATAGTGACTTCAGCTACTTTTTACATCATGTCCAGAGTTTATAGCTATTATCTGCATACAGATCAATGTCTTACACAACAGTTACTCCATATTTTCTTTATAACCATCTTTTAACTAGTAGATGGGAATTTTGCCTGTGTGGGAGGCATCCCAGGACTATTTGCAGGAATCTGTTTCACAGATATTGATTACTATAAGCTAAGTAAGTGACAATGATGATTCACATTAAAATTCTCATTAAATTTAATGCAAATTGATACAAATTACATACCCACATATAAGATAATACTAGCTATGACTTACAACTAGAATATAACTAAAATTAAGTTACAGCTTTTGAAATGAAATTAATTGAGCCTAAGGAATAATTCTATTAGGCATTGATATTTATTTAATTGTAAGAGAATGATACTTATATTTAAGTAGTACCTGAAAAGTTACTTCATTTCCACAAGACTCTAAGAGTATAACATTGTGATTTGGTACATCAGTGCCTTGGGCCTATCTTGCCCTATTATTTTTAACAAGAGTTGGGATAGAAACTGTGAGATGATTATCTATTGCAATTACTAGCTATGCTGTTTTGGAGAGGAATTCTAATGGTAGAGAAATCTAGTTAATGCAGACACTAATTCAAAAAGCTGGCTGCAAGTGTCATCGTTCATGAATAAACTTCATAAATCTGACCTTGGCCAAGTTATTCAAGACAGGGTTCTTTTCCTCAGTTTCTTCACCTATGACAAATGGATAGGCTTGTGGGGCTGTGGTTAAAATAGATGAAATAAGGAATAAAAAGCAGTTGGCAAAGTGTTCAGTTTAAACATCTGTGGCAGTAACTATTTGGTGGCTTTGCAATGTGTCAGCAATCACCTAGACTGAAATACATTTCCCAGAATTCCCTTTCCTGCACACTTCCTGTTGGGGCAGGCCACAGAGAGATCTGAGTGGCATATCAGGAGAGCAGAGTGAGGCAGCAGCCATCTCTGTAGTTCACATTCATTGCCATCCATTTGCTAGCTCACCCCACTGGCACGAGGCAGCTGGTGGGCTTATAACTGACCACCATTTCCTGGAAATTTCTGCAGCTTGCCTGACTCCTGGGCCATTTCAGTGTGTTTTGTTCCATGACGAAAGGCCACCACTTCTGCAGGACAGCAATATCATACAGGTCAGAGGAAACAAGAGATGATGTAGGTCTCAAGTTGCCCTTTTGGGCTCAAGCTTCTATTGTGGGTTCCAGTCTATCCTTGCTCTCCTAACTTTCCATCCATCTTCCCTTCCTGCCAGCCTGTTCTGTGGCTTCAAGATCCAGTATCAGATGGAAAGGCAACAGCCAGATCCCACAATCGCATAAAGTCAAGTACCTGGGACCAATTGCTGTTTTCCAACACACACACACACACACACACACACACACACACACACACACACACACACACACACACAGTTTCTGCTTCTCTGATGGAATGCTGATACAAACAATAATTGAGAGTAATTCAATTGGTAATACTCTAATTAAGCATGAAAAACCCTCCTTTAATGGCTGGTAAACACAAATGACTCTTAATATGGCACCTTGGTGCTCTAGAATGCCTCATGATATGTTGCTAAAAACATCTGAAGAATACCAGCACTTCTAATAGTAACAATAAGAAGTTTAACAAAGGCAGCCGGGCACGGTGGCTCACACCTGTAATCCCAGCCCTTTGGGAGGCTGAGGTGGGTGGATCACCAGAGGTCAGGAGTTCAAAACCAGCTTGGCCAACATGGTGAAACCCTACTAAAAACACAAAAATTAGCCGGGCGTGCCGGCGAGCGCCTGTAGTCCCAGCTACGTGGGAGGCTGAGATGAGAGAATCTCTTGAACCCTGAAGGCGGAGCTTGCAGTGAGCCGAAATCGCGCTGCTGTACTCTAGCCTGGGCCACAGAGCGAGACTCCATCTCAGAAAAATTAAAAAAAAAAAAAAAGAAGAAGTTTAACAAAAACTTCTTGAATAGCATATATTATAGTAAGTCAAATACTATTTCAAATATTTCTTCTTCATACGAACAATATGATAGAATTTATTAGTAGATATCATCATCCACATTTTACGGTTGAGGAAACAGATGGAGTAGATAAGTAACTTCCTGAAATCACACAATTAACTCATAATGCAGGCAGGACTCACACACACACGGCACTGACTCCAGAACCTATACCTGTAATCATTATACCACACTGCTTTCTGATGCCAGGGGTTACCGTGAAAGTCCACAGTGAGTGAGAGCAAACGAACATTGCTGAAAATGAACTGGATAACTGCTTAATTAGAAAAGTTGCAGGCATGGCTGGGTGTGCATTCCTTGAAATTAAAATTGACTGGGACGTGTTGATGACTTTTCACCCTTCTCACTGAAAAGATCATGTCTTCTTTCAACAATTTTTGTTTTTATTTGTTTATTTATTTGGCCTTCCTTTTCCATTATTCCTTTTCTTTTTCCACTGTCACTCTCAACTTCCAGCTTTCTTCTTTTTTGATCTTTTTGTTGCCAGCACTCTGGGCTGGAAATATTTTAGGAGCAGCTTGTTACATGATATTTCACTAAAAATAATACAAGTCAAGTTATTGGCAAAAGAGTTAGCCTTGGAGAAACAGTTGTTGAGAACCTGGAAAGCGGTGTGGTAGATCTGTCCCGGCTTTTCAAACAGGATAAATCTCTGAGACTGTGTGTCTGGTTGTGAGAGGGTGTCCAGACTAACAGAGATGAATGCTCGTGTGACTCCTCCGTGGGCTCAGCTGCCTTGAAAGGGTGAGGCCTTGCTGGACAAACATTTTGGGACAAACGGGTCTTATCGATTTGTGGAAGTGATATGGCCCCTTTACCAATTTACTCTCCTCTGCTGATTTAGAAGTTTGGCCTCCTCAAGCCTCCGTTCTCTCCTCCTGTTTTTCTATGTCTCTCTCACCCACACCCATTGGATTCCTGTGTACTGTCTAGAAGCCTAGTGGTTCAGCGTGTGGACTCCGGAGCCAGACTGTCCGGGTTTGAATCCTGGCTCTGAACTCCTACCTGGGTGATTTTAATAATTTTGGGCCTCAGCGTTCTTGTAGGTAAGTCAGTCTAACAACTGTACTTGCTTCAAAGGGTTGTTAGGAAGATTAAATGATTTCGTACTGATAAAAGGGCTTAGTGACTGGTAAAAGTGACTGTTTCCAAGTCAGTTTGCTAAATCAACTTGCAAATCTATCTAGCTTAGACTTTTCCTCTGTATTCCAGACCCGCATGTCAACTCCTTACCTCTGCTTGGACATGAGACTAACAACATTTCCAGAACTCAGTCTTTAAAAGACATCCTTTGCTTTTGATGTGCCCCATGTTGGGGATCCCCTCCCCTCTATCCATCCTGTCTAGAAACATAGGGGTCACTTTCACCTCACTCTACCTCACTCTATCCATTGTATTCTTGACTCTGCCTCCTAAATATCTTCCAAATCCTTCTATTGCTGTCCATTATTCAACAACCAGGAGAACGCCATCATCCAGGAGATCGCCAAGTACGACTGCGAGCTGGTGCAGCAGGCCGAGCTGGGTCAGCGCATGGGCCTCTTCCCGCCGCCGCCGCCCGCCGCCGCAGGTCACCTCAGCCATTGCCACGCTGCAGCGGGCCGTGGCCATGAGCTTCTGCCCGCAGGTGGCGCGGCCGCTTGATCCCTAGTGGGCCAAGCCACCACTATCTGGTTTTCGAACGTAGCAATGAACACCCAAATGGTCTCCATGTACCTGTGCTTATACCTCTCCAGTTGATTCCTCTCACTGTGGAAAAGGAGATCTTTCAAAATGAAATGCAGTGGCATGCATTTTAAAAGCTCTCCCACTAGTGTGCATTGTTCTTGGTTTATAAAGCTTCAGATTCCTATGCTTCAAGGAGTAGTGTTCTGCCTCTGCTTCCCTCTCCACTTCCATTCCTCACTCTCACTCCACCTAGGACCTTCAGTGACCTAGTTCCCTCTGCTTAGAATATCACTCCTTCCCCTTCTTGCCATTAGTCCTGCCCCTCACTCGCCCCACCCGTTGATTTCACTCTCCCTTCAAGATGCAATCCGGTGTCCCTCCTTTCACCCCAGTTTGGTATCCTAGTTGGACATTTCAATCACACTCTTGCTTATCCTTTGTGTCACTTATTACAATCATAATTTAATATTTTACATTTAATTTCTGTCTTCCTACTAGACTCCCCATTGGGCAAAGATTTTATGTCATCCAGCGTTGTATTTCCACACAGAATAAGCCCAGTGAATAGCTGTTCAATGAATGAGCAAGTATGTGTATGGCTTTACTCATGTTGTTATACGTTTGATCACTGTTAATGAGCTCAGAAAAAAAAAAAATTAACCACCTTCCCCCACACTGACCCCACATCCATTAAGAAAAGAAAAAGGATCCTGGGTTCATGGATCCCAAATTTCTACAAATGTAATGTCCATATTTTTAAAAGAGGATTTTATTTCAAATTAACTTCCACAGTTTGGAACCACACTTGATATCCCTGAAAACATTTATTTGCTTTAAATGCACATTCTCAATGCATTTTGCATAACTTACAAAGAAAAGTTCTGTTTCTATACAATTTCTTTCCCAAGGTGTGCCTCTATTCCTATGACGAGCTTGAAGAACAATTAAATCTCATTATGACCTTTTATTTCAACTTTGTCCCTCAGTGCCTATAATGAGCCACAAATCATTGAAATAGATCATTCTTTTCATCATTCCTCAGTGGCCCAATTAACAGGAAAGCACAATAATACCACAAGAAAAAAGAAAGGAGAATGAAAGCCTGCTCAAAGGACGCATTTACATTCTTAAGGATTTCTAGCTTTTTTGATGAAACAAATTACAATGAATGAATCAGAAACTTTATCAGACCTTTATTTCAGGAGAGCCACATGAAAAGGAAGCCGAAGCTCCTTTACTTATCCAATAGTCAGTTATGAGGCTATGAATATTATATAATATTTTATGTCTTCTAATTTAAACGGTAATATAATTGAAGGACAATTATATTAACTATATCTAAGTTATAAATTGGGCAAATTTTAAAAACAGAAAATAAAAATCTGAATATAATTGTTTAGCGCTAATACATAATTATTTGGTTTTTTTTTGGATCTCAAGCAAAACGTCCTTGAATTTTAAAACATGTTTGTGTTACCCTCTTGATTCTCTTATGCAGATTACAGCTGCATTTTCTTCTGTCTGTTGGCTGTAGAAATGATACAACAGAAAGCACTTTTTCGTTGTAGACTGGTTGCATGTCTCTGCTTTGCTTAATCCCTAAAACTCTTTAAGGGATTTAAACCGCGTGTAAAAATGTTTCCATCATGTTTGTTGAGTTGAACCTGGTTAATGAGGTTGGGGGACTTTCCAGGAGAGTACATGGATTGCTCAAGAGGGTCATTTAACTTTGTTTTCAGAGGAGGTCATGGGAGTCTTGGATGTTCTGAAGTTAAACATGCATTTTAGGTGTTTTATTCCTTTTCTTCGTTACCAATTTAGGTTTTATTTCTCCTGAATCTTTTGAATTAATATTTTTTAGAGGTATAGCCTCTTGATGGTATTCTATAAAAATATTGCTTTTTACATGAAATAGCAATTCTCACTACTAAAATACCTTTCAGAATTTTAAAGGTGGTATTCTCATGTTATATCTAAGGATTTGATTTTCATTCATATAAAATTGTGTATAGTTCTCAGCACTTTGGGAGGCCGAGGCGGGCGGATCACAAGGTCAGGAGATCGAGACCACGGTGAAACTCCGTCTCTATTAAAAAATACAAAAAATTAGCCGGGCGCGGTGGCGGGCGCCTGTAGTCCCAGCTACTCAGGAGGCTGAGGCAGGAGAATGGCATGAACCCAGGAGGCGGAGCTTGCAGTGAGCCGAGATCGCGCCCCTGCACTCCAGCCTGGGCGACAGAGTGAGACTCCATCTCAAAAAAAAAAAAAATAAAAAAATAAAATAAAATAAAATTGTGTATAGTTTTAAAGATTTCCATTAGGTGCTGTCTCAGCCTTCATCTTTCCTAACTAAAGATTTCTAGTCTTGTCATCCTGACAATTCATGCCTCGGAAACCTTCCCTAGAATAGTGGATATTCATTAGTTTTTGGTTTATCAAAATCTAATTCATTCCCAATTCTCAGTTGTTCGATGGGGATCCACCACTTGCCACTCTCACTATATATACAAACACTATACACCAGGAAATCTATTTTTTATATATATAGTAGATATATAAATAGTATATATACTATACACAAATAGTATATATACTATATATAGTATATACTACATATATAAAATATATAATAGATTTAGTGTATAGTATATAGTGTATATATCACACTAGATAGTGTGTATATATAGTATATCACACTATGTATAGTGTGTATATATAGTGTGTATATAGTATATCACACTATGTATAGTGTGTATATAGTATATCACACTATGTATAGTGTGTATATAGTATATCACACTATGTATAGTGTGTATATAGTATATACATATATACATATATAGATGACAGAACTATATATTATATATAATGTATATACTATATATTATATATTATTATGTATTATATAGTGTGTGTGTATATACTATATAGTACATACTATATACACTTATATAGACGGCAGCTACACTGTATATATCATATATAGTGTATTATATAGTGTATATATACACACTATATATAATATACACACTATATATAATACACTATATATAATATATACAGTGTAGCTGTCATCTATATATGTGTATATATAGTGTATATACTGTATATATACAAAATATAGAGATTTGAGTGGCATATCAGGATAGTGTGTATATATATATTTTTATATATATATATATAGTATAGCTGTCATCAACCCTGACCTAGGGATGGTATATGAGTCATGTGTGGCCATACAAGGTCTCATATTTCCCTGTCTATAGTGATTTGTTTAGAGGCAGACTTGTGACCAAATCAGTTCATTGAGATGCCATTAAATATTTCTTAGAACTCTTGGATAAGAGACTGGCATGCTTTGGGGGGTTATAATTAAACACGAGGCAATGCATGTTCTGAGGCTGTTGTAGATATCTATCACAAGGGGACATTTTTTTTGAGGATGAAACTCATTGTAATTAAACAGTAGCCTTTCACAACCCCAGGAGAAAGTGAAGCCTGGGACCTTAATATGTTATTAATGTTCTGTAATAATCAATTCTCAGTCTCTGAAGGATGATGTTAATGATTTGAAATATCTGAGGGCCCGAAAGATAAAATAAATAAACAATGGGAAAACCCCAAGTTTTGAGGGCTGTGAAGCCAAGTCCCATCGTTAGTTATACAAATGAATTATAGTTAGGGGAAGAAAAGCTGACGCATGTGTTAGCTGAGGTTTCATGGGGCAACAGGGCACAATGGTTCATTCCATAATTAAACTAATTTTCTCCACATTCAATTCACAAAACAATACATGGTTGTAACATATTACATACCAAAGATGAACAGTAGTCAAGTAAAACATGATAGGATTTTCATAGATCAAAGGATCCACTAGTGAATTACAGCAAAATATTCTAATTTTTCTAGCTGATACAGACTCAGGCTTGGTCAATGAGCCCATTATCTTTCCTTTTTGCTGAGTTGTAACAGAGTAGTTTAGTAAAGAAGGAATGAAGCCTAGCCTGAGTCCCATAGCTACTGAGCTGTATGCCAAGGCAATCTTTATCTCAGTGCCCTCATCTTTAAAATGGAAGGGTAGATAAATAGCCTTCAAAATCCTTTTAATGTTTTGTTTTTGGTCTATTTCTTTTCAAACATTTTATACTTAGTTCAAATCCTTAGCAATTCATTTTAATTATTAATCTTATAAATAAATGAATGATCCTCAGAATGCAAGGGAGAACATAACATAGACCAAAAGTGGGTATTTATCAAACTCTTATGCCTACTTATGCTGCCTGTCTAGGATGTCTCAGTTTTAGGAGACAGAGGAATATTATCTTGAGAAAGCTCCAAGTGGTCCCCAATATACACATACCTACCTCCGTTTACAATTACTATACTAAGTCAGCAATTTCTTTCCATTCGAGGCTTGAGATTCATTTGAATCTCAAATTGAATCACCAAATACATCATAATTGCATAAGAATTATCATTCATACTACCATTAATTAATTTTGCCCTTACTGAAATATTCTGAGGCAGGATGTTTGGAAGTGTTTTATTGACTACTTTTTCTTGAGATCTAATTCATTCAACATTTTCCTATGGAGTAAACTACAGGCAAAATTAATTAATTATTATTATTAATAATGATATGATAATAGTAGACATTTATTGAGTACATACCAAGCAACATTCATTTTACTAAGTTTTTAAAATGGATTATCTCATTCAGTCCTCTCAAAAATGCTTTGAGGTAGGTGCTAACATGTCCACGTTTTAAAATGGAAAAGCTGAGATTTAGATTTAAAAGCTTGCCCAAAGTTATACAGATGTAAAGTGGCTGAGCTGGGGTTTGAATTCAGGTCTGCCTGACAGCTAAATCTGTTCTTATTATTACTATTGCTTCTATAATCACTAATTACATTAATTTAGTGTCTACTATCTTCTATGTGCCAGGCAAGTATTAAGTGACTTATATTCATTATCTCACACTGCACCACAATCCCATAAGGGAGTTTATTATTCTTACAGAGTTGCAAGGCAGAAGAATTTGAAGTATTTGGATTATTGTATGCTATAAGTAGGTTTCTTTCATACATTTATGAAATTGGTGCCTTGCTACATGTATACATATGAATGTCAGCCATCACAGAAAATGGCAGCTCAGGATTAATGCTGTAGAATGGCCCTGTCTACTGAAGGCCAAATGTATGAGAATGAATCTATTCCATGTAGACAAATGAAATGTTTGTATAAACCTTCTAACTGATTACTTGTAATCAGAGCCAGGAAAGAGAGAGTGGTTTATGACCCAGAACTAATGAGGCTTGAAATATTTTTTCAACAGTTAAAAAAAATATAGTGATATTCTTTACTTTAAAAAGTTAATATTCTTGTTAAGGAAACAGTAGGATCACTTTTAAAATAATTATAATATTAATATTATTAGGTTTTAACTTTTATATTTTCTGATTTTCTACATAAAAGTACTCCTATATAATCTTTTTTTTTTTTTTTTTTTTTTGAGACGGAGTCTGGCTCTGTCGCCCAGGCTGGAGTGCAGTGGCTGGATCTCAGCTCACTGCAAGCTCTGCCTCCCGGGTTCACGCCATTCTCCTGCCTCAGCCTCCCGAGTAGCTGGGACTACAGGCACCCGCCACATCACCCGGCTAGTTTTTTTTTGTATTTTTTTTGAGTAGAGACGGGGTTTCACCGTGTTAGCCAGGATGGTCTCGATCTCCTGACCTCGTGATCCGCCCATCTCGGCCTCCCAAAGTGCTGGGATTACAGGCTTGAGCCACCATGCCCGGCCAAAAGTACTCCTATATAATCTTATTATTTTTATAGAGGTAACAACTATTTCAATTCTGCTTAACAGATTTCTAGCCAATACAGGGTGATAGACATGAGTCTGGTGTCAGAGAATCACTGTGGATTAAGACTCAGTCTCTGGTCTGGAGGAGTTTACCCCAGAACCCTCTGTCCATTTCTAAACACTTCCCGTCTGGGGCCAAGATTCCTCTATCTCCAGTCACCTTGCATGCCGACTGGCTGCATAACAACTATTTTAAACTTTGTCTTTGGAAGGAGTTTCACCTTCATTTAGTGGAAAGAGATAATATATACTTTGTTTTCCTCTGGCTTTGATATGTATCTTCCATAGTTAGAATTCCTATTAATGTTTTACGTTCTGCTTCGCCAGAGTGAAAACAAGGGCCTGTTTTCAAGCAGGTTAAGACCTAAAGATACACTAAGCATTGAAAAGAATTCTTTTCTTTAAAACCTCTCAAAAATGAAGCAAAGTGAGGGCTGGGAAACAACAGGCACACAAGGGACTTGATAATGATCTTGAAATTTGTGAAGGGTTATTGTACAAATGAGGATTTGGAAGCAGTGATATTTTTCAACTGATTGTCCAACCAATAGTAAGCAAAACATTCAAAACAAAAAGTAAAAGGCCTTTTATTTCAGAATTCCAGAATTTGTAAAATTATAAGGCTCAGGAAATTTGAAAGATGCTGATACCTAAAGGAAGCTGAGACACAACTTTGAAAAACATTTCACTATGTACATACGGCTTTTCGGAGAAATGGAACCAACCCATTTCTGAGGTCCTTCTATGGCCAGTCTGTGCAAGGCACACAAACACTCCAAGATGTTTTCTTATGGCCTGTATTTTATAAAAGAGAAAACAGAGACTCAAAGATGTGAACTTGTCCAAGGTCATGCAACTAGTGAGTGGCAGAATAGGAATTCAAACCCAGCTCTGACTCCAAAGCCTGCACTCTTTCCATTAGATCATCCTACATCCTTTTTTGGGATGGTTTAGCTGCCAACTGGGGATAAAATAAATGGTCTTTTGAAATTCTTTCCGTTGCCTTGGTTCTGTTCTCCCTTATTTGATCCCAATATTGGCCTTAACACTGTTTAGCAATTTGTTATACTGAGAACATGGGTTAGGAAACAATACAATTTGATGAGTTTAATGTAAATTTTTTCAAATTTAAGTTCTCACTCTTACTGGGTCGTAAAATCTCAGTGAGAAGCATCTCAGAGTTCATCCAGTACAAGTCAAGTCCAGCGTGTAATTCAGTCTGTCTCTCTCTCTCTTTCTTCTGTCTTTCAGCAAATATTTATTTAGTAGCACTATGCGTTAAGTAGTGTAGATACAGCAGTGAGCAACACAGACCAGCCCCTGCTATCATGAAGCCTTTTCCTTGTAGCCGCTGCTCTCTTCTGCATTTTATAGCTGCTCATTCAGTGGAGTAGGATAGACTCCGGGTTAAAAAGGAAAGAGAAAAGGCCAAACCATTTCAAAGATTCTCTTTAACAGAACGTATTAAGAACCCCCTGCTGAATGGTTGACATCTAAGGCAGTAATTGGGTACATAAAATTCGATCTTAGTGCTTTGCCCTTAGTCTGTGGTCTTATTAGCGAGTTTAAATGCATTTTCCCCATGTGGCTTAAAGATTGTTAAAGATCTAGAAATACTTTTGGACTCGTCTGAGCAGACAGGAAGACAGATGGACTTAGAGAGTAATGGTTGGCAAGAACATACTGTTAGTAGCTTGATTTGAAGGTGGTTCTGAGAAGGATCTTAGAGATTTCAGTGGGTGTCTGAGACAGGATTTACTTAGAAAGGGAAAAAGTAAGTGACTGTAGAGAGAGCCCAGGGAGTATGACATCACTGCAGGAGCAGAGTGGGAAGGTGGGGAAGAAAAGTGTGAAATAACACCTACCAAAACATACACCAGAAGACAGGCGAAGCCCCCATGCAAGAATGCCACTTGTTGACTAAAGCACCCTGTGCATTTTGTTACTTTGCCTCTGTGTAGATCTGTCTTATTTTGCCTTGTGTGTGGTTAGTGATACACTGATCTCTCTCCCTCCACAAGAATGAAAGTGAGTCAGAGCAGGGAACCATGGCTTAGTTATCTTGGAATACCCCGGTACCTTGCTAAGTGTCTCTTATAGAGTAGGCGGCCCAATAGGATAGAGGATCTAGAACTTTTTCATTGGGTAAAAGGCCTATGCTTGCAATAGTTTTTGAATAATAAATGAAGTTAGGGAGAAAAAAGAAGCAGAAACATGTCCTGTTCCAAGCAAGCTCGGAGGGAAGAAAATAGAGCAGTTCAGAGGTGTTTATATTCTTGCAGAAGTCACTAGCTAAAATTAAAGAGCATCAAAAGATGAAAGCAAGAGGCCATTTGCCTTGTTTTATTATAAGCAAAATCCTGATTTGTGGGGTTCTTTGCATAACCTGCTTCCCGAGGCTTAACCAGCCTGGAGTTATAAACAGTAACAAAACAGACTTTGCTTTAGTTTGCCCCCAGTCTCCCCTACAAGAATTTCAGTTGCCTTTGAATGTCTCCCTAATTGTTCTGGGAAGCCCAGGAGTTATTTCACTTGTATTCTCATCTTGGCTACCATCTGCCAGGAGCCAATTTCTTATCTTGCTCAGCGGCTGAGAGGTTGCCAAGAAGCCAACAAGAGGCTTCTGATAAGTTCACGCAGGCATTGGGCATCCATTTTCAGTGTGCATTAATGCCCATTGTTCTCCCTTCCTCCATTGCAGAAGTAGGCGCATATGATGACTTCTCAGTCTACCATTTCTTTCTGTACTACAGTGTGCTCCAGCGCTTCTTGGTGAAAGACAGTATTGTTATATGGTCAAGAGTATGGATTTTAACTTCAGAGAGATGTGCATAGAAGCCTGGATCTGTCACGTTTGAGCTATGTGTCCACAGGCAAGTCGCACATCCCTTTTAAGCCTTAATTGGAGAAAATAATGACCATATCATTGGGTCACTGTGATGATTGGATTAGATAATGTATGCAAAATGTTTACTAATTAGAAGAGCTCAGTAAATGTTAATTATTTGTATTACTTCGTGAGTTACCTAGGTTACACAAAAGCACTTCTTTGTGCTCTCAATATCTAAAGATTTTTTGTAAAAGCAGCTCTTAAAATTTTTTTAAAACGTTTTTTTTTGACCGGGCACAGTGGCTCACGCCTGTAATCCCAGCACTTTGGGAGGCCGAGGCAGGTGGATCACGAGGTCAGGAGATAGAGACCATCCTGGCTAACATGGTGAAAGCCCGTCTCTACTAAAAATGCAAAAAAATTAGCCAGGCGTGGTGGTGGGAGCCTGTAGTCCCAGCTACTCAGGAGGCTGAGGCAGGAGAATGGCATGAACCCGGGAGGCAGAGCTTGCAGTGAACCGAGATGGCGCCACTGCACTCCAGCCTGGGTGACAGAGTGAGACTCGTCTCAAAAGAAAAAAAAAAAAAAACTTTTTTTTTTTTTTTTAATGGAAATGAGGTCTTCTTATGTTGCTCAGGCTGGTCTTAAAGTCCTGGCCTCAAGTGATCCTCCTGCCTTGACCTCCCAAAGTGCTAGGATTACAGGTGTGAGCCCTCCTCCAAGGAACTAAATGGGTTTCTGAGTGATAATGTTATTGTCCAAATGATCCTCTCCTCCAACCCTATCCCACTGTCTTCAAATGTACTACCCTCAACTCTGTTCTTATAATGAGCTATTTCCTAGAGAGATCTTGCATACTTCATGCCAACAGAGCTCAGAAGGGTCCCCTACAATGACTCTCCAGATGGGGCCAGGCGTGTTTGAATCATAGTATGAACACAGCTAAGACCTTTAATGTCTAGGGAAAGATTTGGCAATGGCTAGATGTTAGGTGAAAATGTTGAGAAGTTAATGTAAAATAACGAAAAAGGAAGAGAGCATTCAAGTCTCCCAGAAAAGCAAGCCAAGACTTCATCATAGAGCATACTTTCTGGAAGTCAAAGGTTATATTTTAATTTACATTTTCCTGCAGAAAATTAGTACATACAAGCAAAAAACCAAACGAATATGGTTTTATTGCATTCTGAGTAATATTCTTCAAAAAAATGCTGGCAGAAAAGCTGGGACGTGTTTTATGCCTTGGTCGGAAATGCGCATCATGATTCACCAGACACAATTCAATTCAATTTGAAATTATCCCCCCTTTTATGCCCTTCAATGGGAGAAAAAAATGAATCTACTCAGTAATGAATGCATAGTCCATTATAGTTATTGTGTTCTTGAAAAAAGAAATAACATGACAGCTTTATTCACTCCATGTGGCAAACCAAATTGCATCAAGTAAAGTGCAAATAAGACAAACACTAAAATTGAATTTTTCCTTCCTCTTGAACCTAGAGGCATATGCTATGGCGGGAATGCATAAGTTAAAATGGCAATAATAATAATAACAGTGGAAAACCAAATGCAAATATTAAACTCAGTTAGAAAACCGATTCCAAGGGGCAGCAATTTTCATGCTCCATCTGCTTGGAGAAAATTTCTTGTTAATCAAGTCCATAAAAGAGTGTGGGTGTTGGATTCAGTTCTCTGTTAAAGCCATACAAATTTTTGTACAGTAATGCACCTTATCTGTTGAATCTGCTTTATTTTATTTTATTTTTTTATTTTTATTTTTTTTTCATAGTTGTTCATTGCAGCTTTATTTGTAATAGCCCAAAACTGGTACATCCGTACTATGGAAAACTACACAGCAACAAAAAGGAATGAACTATTGATACACTCAACTTGAATAGATCTCAAGAGCTTTATAAAGAATGTTATATGAATGAATCATGCAGCGTGAAAGGTCATATGCTGTATGATTGATTTATATAACATTCTTAAAATTGCAAAATTATAGAAATAAAGAGCAGATTAGTGGTTGCCAGAGGTTAGGGATAGCCGAAAGAGGTTAGTAGGTATGACTTTATTTATTTTTTTATTTTTTTAAATTTTTTTATTTTTATTTTTCTTATTATTATACTTTAAGTTCTAGGGTACATGTGCATAACGTGCAGGTTTGTTACATATATATACTTGTGCCATGTTGCTGTGCTGCACCCATCAACTCGTCAGCACCCATCAACTCGTCATTTACATCAGGTATAACTCCCAATGCAATCCCTCCCCCCTCTCCCCTCCCTTATTTTATTTTTTTGAGACGGAGTCTCGCTCTATCACCCAGGCTGGAGTGCTGTGGCCGGATCTCAGCTCACTGCAAGCTCCGCCTCCCGGGTTCACGCCATTCTCCTGCCTCAGCCTCCCGAGTAGCTGGGACTACAGGCGCCCGCCACCTCGCCCGGCTAGTTTTTTATATATATTTTTAGGAGAGACGGGGTTTCACCGTGTTAGCCAGGATGGTCTCGATCTCCTGACCTCGTGATCCGCCCGTCTCGGCCTCCCAAAGTGCTGGGATTACAGGCTTGAGCCACCGCGCCTGGCCGAATCTGCTTTATTTAAGTTCCAAAGACCCCCAGGAAGTTTGCTAACTAATGCCCCCGGGAAACTGGTCAGATGAATACATGCTACTAGGTACTATGGCAAACACTAATGGAGAAATGAATCAACTATTTCTTTCATTATTTTCTAATAAATTAGAAAATTTGACTTTTTAATTTAGATGTCAACTGAGGACTATTCCTTATCACTATGCTGGCGAGGCCCAGTGAATATATTCATGGGAGAAAACCAGCTCACCAAATTCCAGTAATTTGCTTTAAGTATCCTTTCTGAAAGATCCTGTGCATGCTTAGATAATAGAAAATTCTCATGGGACTTTCTTTTCCTTGGTCTTGAAAACACGTCTATTAAGACTAGTTCTGTTTTATTTCTGTTGCTTTTATGTTGCGAGGCTTAATGGAACATGTGACTTAGATTAATATGCAATTTGTTAGAAAGCAGAAGGAGTATAGAAGCTAAGATTTTTCCTATGTTTTATTGTTGTTACTATTTGTTTTTAAATCATGATGGAGAGCACAGGCTTTGGATTCAGATGGACGCCCTTCTGTTTAAAATCCAGCTCTGCCAAGAGCTAGTTCTGTAACCTTGGACAAGTTATTTAACCTCTTTAAACCTCGACAACCTATTCTGTAAAATAGGTGCAAGAGTTTCTTTCTCACAAGACTGTAAAGATGAAATTCACCTTAGTAAAGTAGCTGGCTCATAGTGAGTACTATACGAATGATAGCTATTAACATTATTATTAAGCACATTAATTTATGATTATGTATTCAATATTTTGGGGGGGGGGAATTGATTAATTCTAGGTATAACCAAATAGATAAATCTAAACAGAACAGTCATTGTTAAGGAAAAAAGCTCTTGCTAAGAGTGACTATTTTAGTACAATGCTTGGGACATGCACATAATCAGGCAATGAACTGCCTCTGTGACAAAGGACCTCAAGAAGCTGGTTTCACACAGAGCAATCTAACTTTATGCCACCGAAGGTTAGAATGCACCTACATGCTCATCACAAACTTACATGAAATAACAAACCAAATAAATATCTACTTTGTGCCTTCTATGTGTCAGGCATTGTGCTAAGCACGTCACATATCTAATGACCCTATCATGTCTTCTCCCCATTTTACGGATAAAATCACTAAGCCTCAGAGATAATAAACAACTTGACTAAAGTTTCATAGCTATAATAGTGGAGTGGGAATGGTGATTTAAGCTGGGCTTGTATTTTCCATTAGACAATATTTTGCTTTTCTTTATTTTATTTTTGAGATGGAGTCTCGCTCTGTCGCCCAGGCTGGAGTGCAGTGGCGCGATCTCAGCTCACTGCAAGCTCCGCCTCCCGGGTTCAGCCATTCTCCTGCCTCAGCCTCCCGAGTAGCTGGGACTACGGGCGCCCGCCACCTTGTCCCGCTAATTTTTTGTATTTTTAGTAGATACAGGGTTTCACCGTGTTAGCCAGGATGATCTCTATCCCCTGACCTCCTGATCCACCCACTTCGGCCTCCAAAAGTGTTGGGATTCCAGGCGTGAGCCACCGCGCGCAGCCCATATTTTGCTTTTCTTAATGGGCAAGGTAAATTACTCCACCTAAAGCAAAAGAGAGGTACAGGAGGTGAATTTTCTTTAAGAACAAGGAGCGTGCATGGGGGCAGGAGGTGGGCGCTGATTCTGAGTATGCCTGCGGCTCCAAGTGTCCCCTGACCCACATCCATAGACTCAGGCCGCGGGCCACAATATGAGACTGAGGGAACTCCAGGAGTTTTTTGGGTCACAGTGCAGGAGAGGCAGATGGAAGGTGGGTGGAGACCTAGACCCTAGAACCACTCTGCGTAGGTTTGTCTTCCCAGCTTTCCTGTGGACATATTCGCTGACCTTGCATAGGTTACTTTAACTTGTCCTAGCCTCCAATGTTTTCATCTGGAAAGTGGGAGTAAAATTGTACCTGCCTCTCAGACTGTTATGATTATTAACTGAGTTAATACATACAAAGTGCTTAAAGGAGAGCCTGGCATCTAATAAGTTCTCAAAAAATGTTATCTGGCGCTGTTCTATGATGTATCAAGATTATGACAGATAACAATTTGACCTTGCTAAGTTTTGTCTGGTACCCTTGAATTTCCTTGCCTTTCTCTGCATTGTCATTGGCATTTTCTGCCCTCAGGGATGTCACAGCTAAGGAGCCAATAGCAGTAGGGCCTCCAGGGCCTCTGGAGCACAAGCCTCCTCCTTTTCCCTCCTTCTCCAAAGCAAGGTCATGTTCCTCCTGGAGTAGGGCAAGGAGAAGAACGGGAAGGAAGCAGGGGAGGCAGATGCCAGTGTGTGTCACTCAACAAGGGAGCAGCCTCTTTCCCTTAACTCTTAGCCTGATCCCCCAGGAGGAGAGAAGAGTGGACAAAACAATCTAGATCAGTCTGGGGAATCTGGGAATAGAGGGCTTCTGTGCTCATTCAGAGATGGAGAAACAAGCAGGAGTCAAGAGACTTGCCTGAATGGCCAGGTCATCCATAGTAGGATTTCCCCCACACTCACCATGGGGCCAGTGATGAGGAAGAGCAGGAACCATCCTCAGATCTCTGAGGCTCTAGAGTGGTGTGCAGGTATATGCAGAGAGCTAGGTCTGAAAGGTCTTTAGGGTGGGAGTCAGGGGAGATGCATCTGCTGACTTCGTTGATGACTGAGGACCCCAGAGGGGCCAAAGTACATCATTGTTGAGGAGACAAGGACTTAGCACCGCCTCCTCCCACCACCAGACAACGTAGTGTGTAATCCCTTGGAAACGTATATGTAACTTGGGAAGTGGGAAGGGGGCTCTAAATTCACCGAGTTTCTATCACCACTCAAAATGGGTGCGTAAAGTAGAACTTAAGTGAACTTGTAAGTCAAGAGAATTACATTGACTGCTTACTTGAGTGAAGTGTTACCCAAGGAAACTGCAGCTATGGTGCTGATAGAAGATGCTGCCATGAGCAGGCACCAGCATTTTGAGTGTGTACGCTGGCAGGTATCAGTGGCACGACACATGAGATTTTGTTTTGTGTTTGCTTATAGGATATACTGAAACTTTATCAAATGGGAACTCTGTGCTAGGCACTGTGCTAATTTTTTAAATGGGATTATCTCATTTCATTATCACAATCACACTGTGGGATAAATACTATTATTATCCTCAATTTACTGAAGCTAAAATCAAGGCCTAGATAGATCAAGGTTAAGCTTCTAGTATGTGGTGGGACTGGGATTTGAGTCCAGCCATTCTGTTGCCAGAGCCTGTGCAGTTAAGTGCTGTGACATCCCACCTGGCTTAGACAATTCTCAAAGGCAGACTCTCTGGCAGACATTGGCATTGGCAGTAACAGGAGAACTCACCAAGGGGCATGTGCAGCAGAGGTGGAATGCGAGGCTACCTCTTGGAGCCAAGATGACAAAGTTGCAGGTTGCACCAATTAAGTATTTAGGAGGAATTCAAAAGATAGCTGGAGTTCCGCTGAAGAGGGCCAAACCAGAAAAATAGTTATTTTGTCACTGCCATTGTAGTCTTATTTTTGTGTCTGAGCTGGTGTGGGTTAGAAAACAGAGGGTATACAATCAGCATCTCCACTTATTACAAAGAAGGTGAATGGATGGCCCTTGGAAGAAGGTTCTGCTAAATGGTCTTTCAGCATCTAGTGTTGCTGATGAGATGTCTGATTCCAATCTGGTTCTCATTAGTTTCTTGTTAACATAATTATTCTCACTGGGTTTTTATTTTAGGATCTTTTCTTACTTCCTTCTATTCTAAAATTCCCTAATGATGTCAGCAGTGTGAACTTCTTTCTCTCTAGAGACCATTTCAATCAGATTCATTAAATCTGTTTTCAGGCATGGGACATCTTTTTTCATCTAATCCTTGGTAACACATATGCCATCCATTTTGACTTCTTTCTTTTTAGAACCCATTAGTTGCACATGGAATCCTTATGAATTAGCCCTCTAAGGATTTTGATTTTTTTCCTTTCTTAATTTTCCTCTTGTTGTCATTATGCTTCATATCCTGGGATATCTTGATTTTAACTTTTAGCATATTTTTATTATTGCTACATAAAAAGTATTCATATTTGTTGAAGTCCGTATGATATTTTGACACATGCATACAATGTGTAATGATAAAATCAATGTATTTAGGATATCCATCACCTCAAACATTTATCATTTCTTTGTGTTGGGAATATTTCAAATGTTCTCTTCTAGCTAGTTTGAAATACAAAATAAATTATTGCTAACAAGCCACCCTACTTGCTATTGAACCCTAGAATTTATTCCTTCTCTCTAACTGTATGTTTCTATTCATTAACCAACCTCTCCTCATCTTCCTCACTGCCACCCTTCTCAACCTTTGGTAACCAGTATTTTAATTTCTACCTTCATGAGATACACTTTTTAACCTCCCACATCTGAGACAGAATATGCAATATCTGCCTTTCTGTTCCTGGCTTATTTCACTTAACATTATAACTTCCAGTTCCATCCATGTAATAAGATTTCATTCTTTTTTTGTGGCTGAATAGTATTCAAGTGGGTATTTACATCACATTTTCTGTGTCCATTCATCCATCAATGAACACTTAGATTGATTCTGTATCTTTTCTACTATGAATAGCACTGCAGTAAACATGGGGATACAGATATCCCTTTGCTATGCTGATATCCTTTCCTTTAGATAAATACTGAGTAGTGGGATTGTTGGATTGTATGGCATTCTATGTTTAGGTTTTTGAGAAATCTCCATATTGTTTTTTATAATGGCTGTACTAATTTACATTCCCACCAACAGCATAAAAGAGTTACCTTTTCTCCATATTCTCACCAGCATTTGTTATTTTTTGTCTTTTTGTTAATAGCCATTCAAACTGGGGTGAAGTGACATCACACTGTGATTTTGAATTGCATTTTTCTGATGATTAGTGATGTTGAGCATTTTTTCATATACCTGTTGACCATTTATGTGTCATCTTTTGAAAAATGTCTATTCAGATCCTTTGCCCAGTTGTAATGGGATTAGTGGGCTCTTTGCTATTGAGTTGAGTTCCTTGTATATTCTAGATATTAATCCCTTGTTGGATGCAGCGTTTGCAAGCATTTTCTCCTATTTAACAGGTTGTCTCTTCAATCTATTGATTCTTTTCCTTTCCTGTGCAGAAGCTTTTTAAGTTTAAGATAGTCCAATTTGTCTATTTTTGCTTTTGTTGCCTATGCTTTTGAGGTCTCGGCCATAACATCTTTGCCCTGAACGATGTTCTAAAGCGTTTCCCCTTTGTTTTCTTCTAGTAGTTTTATAGTTTTGGGCCTTATAAATCTTCAATCCATTTCTAGTTGATTTTTGTTTATAGTGAGAGATATTGGTCTAGTTTCATTCTTCTGCATATGGATATTCAGTTTTTTCATCACCATTTATTGAAGGGAGTGTCCTGTTCCAATGTTTGTTCTTGGCACCTTTGTCAAAAATCAGTTGACTCTAAATATATACATTTATTTCTGGATTGTCTATTCTGTTTCGTTTGTCTATGTCTCTGTTTTTATGCCAACACTATGCTCCTTTGGATACTATAGCTTTGTAGTATATTTTGAAACCAAGTAATGTGAATACCAGCTTTGCTCTTTCTGCTCAGTATTGCTTTGGCTATTCAGCATCTTTTGTGGTTCAGTACAAATTTTAGAATTATTTTTTTCTCTCCATTTCTGTGAAAAATGTCATTGGTATTTTGATAGGGATTGCATTAAATCTGCATATTGTTTTGGGCAGTATGGTCATTATAACAATATTAATTCTTCCAATACATGAACATCAGATATCTTTCAACTTGTCTGTGTCCCCTTCAATTTCTTTCATCAGTGTTTTGTGGTTTTCACTGTAGAGGTCTTTCATATTCCTGATTAAATTTATTCCTAGGTATTTTTATTTAGAGCTATTTTAAGTTGGGTTGCCTTTTTGATTTCTTTTTCAGCTAGTTCATTATTGGTGTATACAAAGGAGAAATGCTACTGATTTCTGTGTGTTGATTTTGTATCCTGCAACTTTACTGAATTTCTTTATCAGTTCTAAGAGTATTTTTGGTGGAGTCTTTAGGTTATTTGATACATAAGATCATGCCATCTGCAAAGAGTGACCATTTGACTTCCCCTTTTCCAATTCGAATCTCCTTTATTTCATTCTCTCGCCTAATTGCCCTGGCTAGGACTTCTAGTACTATGTTGAATAAGAGTTGTGAAAGCAGCATCTGTGTTTTGTTCCAGTTCTTAGAGGAAAGGTTTTCAGCTTTTACCCATTCAGTATAATGTTAGCTGTGGGTTTGTCATATATGGCCTTTATTATACTGAGGTATGTTTTCTCTATGCCTAATTGGTTGGAAGTTTTTATCATCAAAGGATGTTGAATCTTATCAATTGCTTTTCACATCTGTTGACATAATCATCTGGATTTTGTCCTTCATTCTGTTGATGTGGTGTATTACATTTATTGATTTGTGATGTGGAACCATCCTTGCATCCCTGGGATAAATCTCACTGGATTATGTTGTATTACCTTTTTGATGTGTTGTTGGATTTGATTTGCTAGGATTTTGTTCTGGATTTTGCTTCTGTGTTTATCAGGAACCTTACTCTGTAGTTTTCCCTTTTGGTGTGTTCTTGTCTGGTTTTGATATCAGGGTTATGCTGGCCTCATATAATGAGTTGGAAAGAATTTTATCCTCTTCAATTTTCAAAAGATTTTGAGAATAATTGATGTTAATTCTTCTTTGTAAGTCTGATAGAATTTAGCAGTCAAACCATCCAGTCCTGGGCTTTTTTGTTGTTGTTGTTGTTTTCATTTTTTATTACTGATTCAATATCTTTACTCATTATGAGTCTGTTTAGGTTTACTGTATCTTCCTGATTCAATCTGGGCAAATTGTATGTGTACAGGAATTTATTCATTTCTAGGTTTTCCAATTTGTTAGCATGTATTCGTAATAGTCTCTAATGATCCTTTATATTTCTGTGGTGTCAGTAGTAATATCTCCTTTTTGTTTCCGATTATATTTATATGGGTCTTCTCTCTTTTATTCTTGATTAATCTAGCAGTTTATCAGCTTTGTTTATCCTTTCAAAAAATCAACTTTTCATTTTGTTAATTCTTTGCATTTTCTAAGTCTCTATTTCATTTAGTTCTGCTCTGATCTTATTTCTTTCCTTCTATTAATTTTGAATTTGGTTTCTTTTTGCTCTTTTTAGTTCCTCAAGGTTAGCCATTAGGTTGTTTATTTGAAATCTTTCCAATTTTTTTATGTAGGCATTTATTCCTATAAACTTCCCTCTTAGCACTGCTTTTGCTGTATCCCACAAGTTTTCGTATGTTATGTTTAGATTTTCATTTGTTTCTAGAAATTTTTCATTCTTAATTGATACAGTGATTGTTCAGGAGCATGTTGCTTTATTTTCATGTATTTATACAGTTTCTAAAGTTCCTCTTGCTGTTGATTTCTAGTTTTATTCCACTGTGGTCTGAAAAGATACTTGACATAATTTCAATTTTTAAAAAATTTTGAGACTTGTTTTGTGGCCAAATATATGATCTAACCTGGAGAATGTTCCAAATGCTGATGAGAAGAATGTGTATTCTGCAGTTGTTTGATAAAATGTTCTATAAACGTCTGTTAGGTCAATTTGGTCTATAATGCAGATTAAGCCTGATATTTCCATGTTGATTTTCTGTCTAGATGATCTAATGCTGAAGGTGGAGGATTAAATACCTCAACTATTATTGTATTGAGATTGATCTCTGCCTTTAGTTTTTACAATATTTGATATATATGTCTGTGTACTCTGGCATTGGGTGCATATTGTTATTAATATATTCTCTTGATGAATTGATCCCTTCATCCTTGTATAATGGCATTGTCTCTTTTTATGTTTTATTGACTTGAAGTCTATTTTGTCTAAGTATCACTACTTCAACATGCTTTTGGTTTCCATTTTCATGGAAATTTTTTCCATCCCTTTACTTTTAATATATGTGTGTCTTTACAGGTAAAATGAGTTTTCTGTAGGCAGTTGGGTCCTGGGTTTTCAAATTATTATTTATTTCAGCCAGTCTATATCTTTTATTGGAGAATTTAAACCATTTACATTCAAATTTGTTATTAATAGCTGAGGATGTACTCTTGTCATTTTGTTAATTGTTTTCTGAGCATTTTATATATCTTTTGAATATATCATCCCATTCTCTCCTGACCTATATGGTTTCTGCTGAGAAATCTGCTGAATAGCCTTATAGAGATTCCCTCGTATGTGACTTGACACTTTTCTTTCACTGGTTTTAAATATTCATTTTGTCTCTGCCTTTCGACAGTTTGACTATAATGTTATTGGAGATCTTTTTGAGTTTAATCTTTGTTGGGACTTTTGAGCTTCCTATACGTGGATGTCTACATCTTTTGCAAGACTCGAGAAGTTTTTAGCTATTATTTCATTAAATAGGTTTTCTCTGCCTTTCCTCATCTCTTCTCCTTCTAGAACTCCCAAAATTCAAACATTTGTTCTCTTTATGGTGTCACATATATCATGTAAGCTTCTTTTTTAGTCTTTTTTTTGTCTGATTGAATTATTTCAAAAGCCCTATCTTCAGAAATTCAGAAATTATTTCTTCTGCTTAATCTAGTCTATTGTTAAAACTCTTCATTATATTTTTTATTTCACTAATTCTTCAGTTGCAGGACTTATGTTTGGCTCATTTTTATCATATCTATCTTTTTGTTGAATTTCTTATTCAGATCATAAATTGTTTTTCTGATTTTTTTTGTATTTCTTATCTGTGTTCTCCTGTATCTCACTGATTTTTTTTTTTTTTTTGAGATGGAGTCTTGCTCTGTTGCCCAGGCTGGAGTGCAGTGGCGCATCTTGGCTCACTGCAAGTTCTGCCTCCCGGGTTCACACCATTCTCCTGCCTCAGCCTCCTGAGTAGCTGGGACTACAGGTGCCCACCACCACGCCCAGCTAATTTTTTCTTTTCTCTCTTTTTTTTTTTTAGTGGAGACGGGGCTTCACCATGTTAGCCAGGATGGTCTTGATCTCCTGACCTTATGATCCGCCTGCCTCGGCCTCCCAAAGTGCTGGGATTACAGGTGTGAGCCACTGTGCCTGGCCTGAATTTCTTAAACGTTGTCACTTTGAATTCTTTTGCAAGAAATTCATAGATTTTCTTTTCTTTGGGATCTATTGCTGAAGAATTATTGTGTTCCTTTGGTGATGTCATTTACTTGCTTTTTTAATGTTTCTTTTGTCCTTACATTCATATCTGCACATCTAGTGTAACAGTTGCTTTTTCCAATTGTATGGATTGGCTTTTGTAGAGAAAGACTTTTTTTCACAATAGATATATCTATAGTGTTGGTTGAGTAGGGTGCTTTGGCTTTGATTCTGGGCCGCAGTCGTGGAGTCTCCATATGATATCTTCAACGGTAATCAGTGTTAGTGGAGTCTCTGATTTCCTCAGTGGCTTAGGTTGTGGTTATTAGTGGAGGCTGTGGTGAGGCTATGCTGAGGACGGGGATGCCAGGTATGCTTGTTTTGGGGAAGCAGTGGTGGTGGCAGTGGGCTGGGCCTGCTAAATCCATGTGCCCTCAGCCTGTGTATGCAGGTGCCAGTGATGTTGGGTCTGGGTCTCAGGGCTCCAGGTGGCGTGCCCAGTTACCCATGATGGTAGCAGCAGGCCAGGTGAGTGGGTCCTTAGGGCTCCAGGTGGCATGCCCAGTTACCAATGATGGTAGCAGCAGGCCAGGTGAGTGGGTCCTTAGGGCTCCAGGCGGCATGCCCAGTTACCAATGATGGCAGCAGCAGGCCAGGTGAGTGGGTCCTTAGGTCCCTGAGTGGTGTGTATTGCATCAGCAGTGGCAGTAGAGGTGGCAGATCAACTCTGGGGTTTCTGAGCAGCATATGCAGGCACCAGTCACGGTGATGGCAGGCTGGGTCCCTGGATGTTGTGTGAATTCACTGGTGGTGGTGGGCAGGGCTGGCCTATCCTCAGATCCCTAAACAGCACATGCAGACAGTGGTTGTGGGTGGGGTGGACCCATCTTCAGGCTCCCAAAAGGCATTGGCAGCTTCCAGTGGTCATGAGCAAGGTGGGTCAAACCCTCCACCCTCAGACAATGCAAGCAGGTGCTGATAGCAGTGGTGGTGCATGGGGCAGGCCTGTTCTCACATCCCTGCAGTGTGTGTGGGGGCCCTGGTTGTGATGGGTGGAACGGGTTAATCCCTAGGCCCCTGGACAGCGTCCATAGGCACTAGCAGTAGTGGACAGAGTAGATCTGTCCTCAGACCCCCCAATGCTGCATGTGGGCACTGGTAGCGGTGGACAGGGAAGATCAATCCCCAGGCCCTTGGACTGAGCTCTTAGGCGTCGGTGGTGGTGAGTGGGGTAGGCCTGTTCTCAGGCCCCACAGTGGTGTGCAAGAGTGTTGGCTGCAGTGGGTGGCATACACCCCAGGACCCTGGATTGCACTCCTGGGTGCCAGCAGCAGGCATGGCAGGCCTGTCTTCAGGCCTGAGGATGGTACACGTGGGCACCAGCAGCAGTGGGTGGAGTGGACTTGTCCTTGGGTCCTGGGATGGTACACAGGCAGACTGGTCCCCAGGCTCCTTAAAGGCACATGGTGTGTGGCAACCCTCCTATTGGAGAAGTCGGGGTTGCTGTCAGTGGCAGCAATACTAGATAGGCAGCCCTCGGGCCCTAGGGAGAGCGTGCTTTGGCTCCCTTTGTCCCAGGTTCAGCCTCCCTGTTGTATTGCACCACCCATTTCCCAGGGTAAGACACTGTGTGGCTAGAGTGCTGGGAACCTGGCTGCACTGCTCGGTCCAGCTGGCATCGCAACGCCGCAATCCTCTGGGTAGATGTAAGGGGATCTCAGCAGGACTTCAAGGATGTGAAGATGCAAGGGCTGTTGCGCTCCAGAGCAGGATGCAGTCTGGTGGGGGCTGGACTCTCAAAATAGCACTGTGCTGCAGCTGGTTGGGTCTCGGGGTGTGTGTGGAACCCAGCATAAATCCCCTTTCTGGACCCATGCTGTCTCATGCATTCAGGGCATCTTTCTTTAGCACTCTCAGGATCCATGAGGGCCGAGGAGTGTCCTGTGGCCTGGACTGTAGGCATCCTCGATGTGAATATAGACTTTTAGGGATCTCTGACTTAATTTTTTCCTACCATGGGAAGTTCCCTCTCACTCTGAGCCCATCCTGGCCAGGTCAGCTGCTTTGCCTTTCCTTCTGTGTCTCAGTCTTAGAGATTCTGTCTCGTCCCTGCTGGGTTCCAATGTTCTATTTTAGACATGTGGTTATCTACTCCCTGTCTTCATCCTTTGTGGAAGAGGCAAGTGCTAGGTACCCCTAATCAGCCACCCGGAAGCCCACCTCTAAGATTCTTTTGATGGTTTTGAATTTTCAGGTTTTTAATCTCAAAGAGCTCTTTTTTGTTATTGGTTTATTTTTGTAATAGCAGATGTATATAGGTATATTTTGTGGTGGATGCAATATCGGTTGATATCTCTGAAAATTCTAAGTGGATTTTTAAATTCTTGATGTTGTTTTTTAGCTTCTCTTCTTCTCCCTGAATTATCTCCATTACCTCTGGGATCAGTTTTTGCTATTTGCTTGTCTTGAATTTTCTTTTACACATGCTGGTAAATTCTGCTTAATGATCCTTGGTTTCCTCTTTGCATTTACAACAATTGACTGCATAGTTGGGATGGGTTTACTTTTATATTAGTAGGTCTATTTCCTGATATACTTTCTCATTCCTTTAGTGGGAAGTCTGACTGGAAACCCCATGTAGTTGAGGGGGAGAGGTTCACGGACAGGACTGTTTTAGGATAAGTGAGCAGGAAGCCAGCAGTCAGGTACTAATCTCCCAAATTCCAGATTGAGGAAGCCTTTACTTTGAGACTCCAATTTCCATACCATAATCCATAGATGTCTTCCTATGGTTTGTTCAAGAAGTTTGTTCAGGAAATATTGATAACAATGATAAAAACTATTGCTATTGCTACTACTTATATAGTATCATGAGCTAGACCCTGTCTTAAGCACATCACATATGTAAATCATTTACTACTTACAAAAATCTTATGAGTTAGGTACTATTATTATCCTGCTTTCATGCACAGGGAAATGGAGACACAGAGAAGTTAAATAATCTGCCCAAAGTTACACAGCTAGTAAATGGCAGAAGCAGACTTTGAACCGAGATAGCCTTGCTTCACTGTCCATTCTTTTAACCTCTAGGTTATGTTGCTGGGCTGATTGCCCTCTGTGAACAGATGTGGGGACAGAGGGTAAGTAAGACAAGTTTTCATATGCAGACCTTAGCTTCCACATACAGAACTGCTATCTGCTCCAGGTTTCTCTATTTTCTACTCACTCCGAGCTTGTGGTTGTTCCAGCTTTGCTACTGGTAAAGCTCCCACTTCATCACAGCCCCTCTTGTAGAAATTCTGTGCTACTTATCTTCCTAGAACCTTCCATCTGCTTCCTGTCATCCAGAAATTTGTTGACATTTCTCATTCACTAATGACCAATGGTCGTCACACCCTTTCCCAAATAACTTTTATTCTTTACTCTTTTTTGTGCTTCTGTATTTCTATTTCAGTGGACTCTTAGGAAGCCCGGATCATAAATGTGTGCTTAGGCTGCCATCTTGAAATAACTTTGAAAGGAAATATATTTCTATGGATATTTTTGCTCTGTTGAAGTGATGTTGTGCAAAGAAGTATAGATTCAGTTGGTACCATTAATTTCCACTTGTTTATTTTACACTTATATATAATTAAGAAAGATATCATTATGACCCTGGGTGAAGAATTTAATAAGTATAGGTTCCAAACAGATTATTCTGCATAATTTTCACTAGAAGTTCAACTAGATATGTAATGGGCTGGAGAAAAAGTGTATTTAAGCTGAAATAACTTTCAATGTTCTGGGTGCTTTGGTGAAGCAATTCTTTAGGAAAATACGAGGGATGGTAGTCTGTACTTCAGAATTCAGTGAGTTCCTAAGAAATCATCTGAAGTGCTTTATGGGATGCTTATTCTATGTTTGCAAAATGCTCAATATCAAAGCAAAAGGGTTCATTTTTAGTTTTTCTTACAAAATGTTCAGTACTTTTCTTCTATGGCTACTGTAAGGATTAAATCACCTAATAAACATATATAAAAGCGTAAGGACTGGCACACTGTACGTACTTGGTAAATACGTGGTTGGCCCTTTGTGATATTTTAACTAGGATAAAACTCCATTGTGGAGTTATGGAATCAACCCAATCTGAAGCATGAATGTTAGAATCTGAAAATTTAATTTGATATGCAGAAGAGAATGCAATGTAGAGATGTAGTTAAACTCACAGACTATGGAGTCATATGAACTGAGGTTTGAGTCATAACTCTACCTCTTAGTTGTGTGTCTTATGACTCAGTTTCCTCATCTGTAAAATGGAGATTACAATAGTATCTACTTTGTGCAATTGTTAAAAGGATTAAATGGGACAATGTGTAAAGACTTCAATGCATTATAAAATGGATACAAAGTACTTAGCACATTATGCAACACAGAGTAAATGCTCAATAAATATTATCTGCTATTATAATGATTGCAACACTCATACCTTATGAGTACCTTTTACACCTACAAAACTTTTTCAAAAGCATGGAGCATGAAGCTACTGGGTGGTAATGTTGTCTTTCCAGCACGTTATGCTTTAGAGACTCATTTTCTCATCCAGTATTTGGTGGAACTGTAGTCTCTGGGGATGTTCTGAGACCAAAAAAAAAAAAAAAAAAAAAAATTATGTTCAAATAAGAAAACAAACAAGGCTGGTCATGGTGGTCCACGCCTGTAATCTCAGCACTTTGGGAGGCCCAGGTGGGTAGATTGCTTGAGCCCAGGAGTTTGAGACAAGCCTGGGCAACATGGCGAAACTCTGCCTCTACTTAAAAAAAAAAAAAAAAAAAAAAAGGCAAAAATTAGCCAGGTGTCATAGCGTGCTCCTGTAGTCCCAGCTAATCAGGAGGCTGAGGGGGCAGGAGGTTGTAGTGACCTGAGATGGCACCACTGCACTCTAGCCTGGGCAGAAAACAAAACGAAACAAAACAAAACGAAGTTGCATCCCAGTTTGCATAATAAAGGTCTAAGAAATTTTATCTTAAAAAAATCTCCTTAACATTATTTAACCCAGAGTTTCCTTCAAACTGCATGTTCACATACTACAATTTACAACCTCCAGCACTAATGTTATGGAACATATTTTGGGAAACGCTGCTTTCTGTCTTTAGATCTAAGAACGTTCAGTTTTATTTTATTGGGATAATACTCTTAGTGATTGTTAGTTAGGCTTTAACTTCACGCCTCTAACTATCTAAATCATCTAAAATTGTGTGTATCAGTATTTCTAAAGGAAAATACACACAATTTTCATTATTTCAGGGAAAAAAAAGCCAATAACCACTCTAAAACAAGACTGTTGGATACTATGAGAAAATTTGCAACTGAAAAACAGATCAGATTAAATCAGTTATCTAGACAGAAGAAAATACTTACTATTAAAGAGCACATTACCTTTTGTAATTGTGTGTGGCGGGGGTGGGGTAATGTAGCTCATCTCCAAAGATGGCTTCCAACAAATCACATTTTCTAGCATTTACTCCCTTCCACATTAAATCTGGGTTGGCCCCATGTATTATTTTAACTAGGAGTATATGGAAGGTCTGTGTCCAAGTCTTTGTGCTTTGTGGGTCCCTGAGCCACCATGCAAGTTCTAGTGGAGAAGCCACATGGAGAGTAGGAGAGATCCTATGACTATGTAGGAAGAGAAATTAAAAAAAACAAAAACAAAAACAAAAAGGCCCAGCTGTCTGAGCATCCCAGCTGAGACAGACAGGAAGAAGGTAGACAGAAGGCATCAGCCTTCTAAGCTTTCATCCCAAAAGCCTAGACATGGGTCTGAGCTGCCTTAGACACTGTAGATGAGTTGAATCATTAGATGATTGTAGCTGCAAACAGAATCACATGGAGCAGAAGAATTACCCAGCAGATCCCAGTCAACCCACAGGGTCATGAAAGGGAAACAGTTGTTTTTAAGCCACTCAATTTTGCAGTGATTTGTTACACAGCAAAGATGACCAAAGCAAGCAGCTAGTGTGGAGGAGTGTGCAGAAAAGTATTCAGATGGCTTGGTCTTCATTTTGTTTTCCTAAACACTAGTTGAATGCATTTAAAATTTGTTCTCCGATTCTCTCTGATAATTCTATGCTGATTGAATTTATAAGATCTTAAAAGGGTAAAAATATCACAAAAATAGCTTGTTGAAATACTGCAGAAAAATGTTTTGTAGCCACACTCATGCTTTGTGTCAGAACTTTTCTCCTTCAGAGAAAATTGCTAATATTATCTAAAAAGAGGTTTTTTCTGTTCTGACTTTGCTTTTAAGTTTTAAAAACAATAAACATTAAAAAGATGAACGTAAAAAATAAAAACAAGCTGTCTATTTAATGAGGAAAAATTATTACTGTATCATTATCACAGACATTTCCAGGTCAGCTTCTGGATTTTTTTTTCTCTGATGATGATTCTCATTTTAAAAGTGATGAAAATGAGACATGAAACTATAGTTCACAAGTGGCTTTTTCAGAGTGAGAAACTGAAGGAACGCGGGGCAGAGAATAAAGTTTCAAAAGATGGGAGTGTGGTGCCCAAGGGCTAGGTGGCATAAAAAGAGAACAAGAGATTTTGTTTGTTTGCTTGGTTTTTGTAATTGCTATGCATATGAGACTTTGATAAGAATGATACCAAGACATCTAGGAAGTTTCTGGATAGTGAATACATGATACAAAATGCCAATATTTTGCCAATAGAAAAAATATATAAGTTTTTTCTCAAGTTATGCAGGCAAACTGGTGTTTCCTTTGACTGTGACTCTATAAAGACATTGGGTCATATCCCTTAAAATTTCTAGGATTACACAGGAAAAGTCATCATCAATTAAAAGTGATTTATAAGACACTATTTTTAAGTATTGTGTGGGGACAGAGAGAGTATAAAATTGAAACATTCTTAACGGTAATCTAGTAGAAAACTAATAAATATATTCTGTTATGTTCATAGATCATAGCAGAATGTCATAGCTAAATCAAGACTTGGATTGAGAGCTTAGCTATTTGTAAAACCGGAAGGTTTATAACCTCTCTGACAATCAGTTTGCATGAATAAATGTGCACTGATTTGCATTTTCTAGGCAAAGAATAAGGATTTCTTTCCCCTTGTTGATCTGCCTGGAAGGGCTCCTGATAGAGAAGAAAGGGATGAGGCCAGTGGAGGAGTGGAATGCTTTTCTCTTCTGCCTTGGCTATTGGACTGGTTTGGAGTCTCTGCTCAGTGAGTTATAAGTCAAAATTTAAAAAGCTGATTCATAAAACCTTTCCAAAATACTCATCCCAAGTAATGCCAGGTAAGGGCCCAGTAGCAAAGTATAGCGCAGTGATGGGGAGGGTGCCACGGTGTCCACACTGTGGGCACTTACTAAATACCTAGTGAACAAACACAGCTCTGGGACATCTGGACTGTTGGCTTGGGAGCTGCAGGAATGCATGCCCTTGGCCTGGATGTTGCTGGATATAGTGGGCACCATTAATATCGGCAGCAAAGCAAAGTTCTTAAGTGGCTTAACAGGAAGAGGACAAGAGGGATGTGGAAAAGAAAAGAAAATCACATCACACAGGGACCAGAGAGATCAAGTTGTTCACAGCACATATGAGATACTTGGGAACTCAAAAGATACATACTGGCAGATGGGAGGAAGAACAGTGGAGGGGGGAGTGGATTTGCATGTACCGGCAGCTGTGGGCAGGAACAGGACATTTATTTCATGAGGATTAAAATGACTTCATTTGTATCTACTGTTTGGTGGAGCCTAAGGATGTTTGGTTACATAAGTACAATGTAATAAGAAAAAACTGAAAGATTTGCTGTGCTGTAGAAGCAAAGAACAAGGGTAGACAAATCCAGACAGGAAGAAACTTTACATCTGGTTGTAGTATGGTCCTGTTTTATAATACCATACAGGTTGGGATGTTGGGAAGTTAGTGCCAAAGTGAATGGGCCAGTCTTCGTGTTATTGACTTCGAGTGTCAATAAAGTGACCTCTTCTAACAGCAAACATCACGTGTTTGGAGAAAATGTTCTCGCTGGGGTGGGGTAGAAGGGACTGTCTTCATTGTGCTGAATAGCTTCTGTAGTGATATAAGCTTCTGATTTATCATCTAGCCTTAAACACTTGTCAGTGCATCCGCATGAAAATCTAGGCCAATTTAGTTTGAAGCAGAGCCCAGAAAACTTCTTGCACAATATATATTTAAGAGGTTTTCTTTGGGCAAAAATAGTTACACCGTGAATTCTGTTCTCAAAGACATCCTTTTCTTCCAAGGTTATGTGGCAGTGACTTCACTTGGCAGTTCTGTACTCTGGAACAAAACCTGAAGCAATATAAAAGCCAAAACAAAAGGAAAAAAAAAAAAGCCAAATCACCTTCTCAGGGAAATTAAATGCATAAATATCCTCAAGGCACCAATTAGAGAGGAATGACACTCCCTACAGGGAGATCTAAACCAAAGTTCTTGTGGCAGCATAAATTTTTTCTATGTGTATTGTCATATTAAAAATTTATACAATGAATTTAATTTTGATAGCCATAAAATAAAATGATGTGATATACTATTGGTAACTGTCTAGGATCGTGATGCTTCAAATGTTTTAGTATGTGGATATGTGAATGAGAACCTTGTTTGGCTGGTTGTTCCTTTTATGAAACTATCCATTTCGTTTGGCATTTCACTTTCTTCCTTTTCGCTTCATTTTCCTCTTCATATTTCCCCTGGATCTATCTGAGTTACCTGACATGTGGTCCTTTGTCTTACAGAACCACATTACTGAAAAGCAACTGTAAATGCCTTCCACATTTGGACACAGGTGTCCCTTCGGCTGTTGAACGCCTCCGCATGTCCTGTTCCTTCAAAGACCTCTCTTCCCCCTGCTACCTTTGTTTCTGTGCCACCATACTTTTTGACATAGGTTTCCAAGCTGCCTTTATTTTTCCATTTTGGTAGTGCAAGCTCCCAGCCTGACAAACACAACTTCACTATTAGAATCCTTAGGATTTGATGTGATTTATTCGTAGTTTCAACCTACACGGCAAACAGTCCTTTTCTTAACTCATACCCCTCAAGTGTTTATATGACTGTCTTCAAAAAGGATTAGGTAGAAAAAGAACTGGACTATACCTCAATATATTGCTTTTGTGCTTTTGCATATATGTGCTTTATCCAAAGCTACACTTTCTTTTCATAATACATCCTCCTGGCTGAGAGGGAAGAAACTATATCATGGATTAAAATGCCATTTCTGGAAACTCATTTCAGACTGGCATTAAGCAAGCCAAGAAGACGGCATCTAAAAAGATTGTTAATGAGTAATAGACTCTGTATTTATTTATGTTGCCAGGAATGTATAGCAACCAGTCTTCATTAATCACTGATAAGCACATTAGTGAATTATGTTGATGAATTGTTTGGAAGAAGACTGGCTCTTAATGATCATTTTAAATACCATATAGAGTGAACATTTTATTTCAGTATTGACCCTAATGTCTCACTAGTATACAGGAAAGGACCCTACACCTAAACCTGACACAGGAGAGGAGGCAGGAGGGGACAAGACAGTGTTGTAGAGTGGTTAGGCATGGGCTCTGTGGTCAGAAATATCTGTTTTAAAAACTCAACTGTGGAACATACTGCCTATGGGACCATGGGAAACTTAGTTCACCTCTCTACGCCTCCGTTTTCCCATCTGCAAAAGGAGAATAAATTTGTTATAAAGATGATAAGCACATTAGTGAATATGTTGATGAATTGTTTGGAAGAAGACTTTCTGACTTCCAAAATGATGCATCTGGAGTACTAAGCAGAGCGCCTGGTGGAGAATCTGCCTTAAAAATGGCTGGAGGCTGACATTTGTCATTCTTTTTGACTGTCCATTAACTTTACTGCTTTACTATGTTTGGGAAATTCCTTATGTTATGGGCTTAACTGGGATGCAAAACCAGGGTTTCACTCACAGAACTTTCCAGAAAATACCAGATTTTTCCTTTCCCAGACTCCTATGTGGCTAGAGCAGCCATGTGACCTAGCCTTAGTCAATCAGACACTCATACGCAGATCGGGTCAGGAGTTAAGAATCACAAAGGGGCAGGATAGGAGAATGTGCTCTGGTGAGAGAGGGTGGTAGCCTAATAGCTCATGCAGTGTGTGGGGAAGCAGAGCTGCAGTGCTGTGGAAGCTTCCGGAGTTCTATCTCTGGCAGAAGTGCTGCAAGTGCTGATATCCAGGGTACAGCAATAGGGGCAGCAGGTCCTCTCTGGACTGGATATGAAATGTGGTCCTACCTGCGGCCTTGCCTTTTGTGTTTCTGCCCATTCTGAGTCTGGTTCCCCAGCCTTTCCAGCGATTCTGTAAGCTAATGAATTTCATTTCAATAAATTCTATTTTTCCTTAAGTCAGGAAGAATTTATTTCCATTGCTCAGCTTTAAGTATTCTGACTAGAGTGGCCATTACTGTCCATTTTGAAGCTATGTACTTTTACTGAATTCATCTGGAAACATATTCTGGAAGGACTGTTATTTTATCTTAACTCACAAACATCGTGAGGACAGCAAGTGCATTTGCCTTGTTTACCATTTCCTCAGTACCTAGAAAAATATCTGGTTATGTAGTACATGCTTAATGAATATCCACTGACTAAATGAGTGAATTAGGGGTGCAGAAAGAGCAATTGCTATGACATGTTCTAGTCTCCTCCCCAATGAGGTCACAAATCACATATAAAGCAATTATAGTCTGGTATTCCTGCTATAAGAAAAGATACAAGGTGGGAGAATGTACTACTTGACAGTTTTTGATTCACAATTCATGAGCATTTTCTAGAGTGGAAGGGAAGAATATTCTAGATAGGAATTTCTGTACTTATAATTTGGGCTATATAGAAATAGGGAAATCAAAATATTCCCTTCTCATGACAACTGGCTGAATGATCTTTATGAAAGACAAAATTTTTAAGCATGAAAAGGCAGATAAAACAGTGAGAAATTTCCAGGCTGATATCCAGAAGGTAAGGATGAGCACCTCACTTGGGGCTGTTTTTGCCCTGGTGACATTTGCTGAGCCAGTAGAAGCAGCTAAGAAACCCAATGACGGTAGTGGCCTCTCAGTGCTAAGGGGGAAATATAAAGTCTAAGGCCCATCAAAGGCAGGATCCCTGAAATTCACCACTTGACTTTGGATGGGGACCTAGCGAGCACTGCCTTTTGAGTCAAAGTAAATTGGAAGGAAATCCTCACAGTGATTACATCCCAACTATGCATCACTGAGCAGCCGAGGAAACCTCACACTTTGAAATTGGATTAAAGTTGTATTGGACAGCTAGCACTCCCTCATGCCTGACTGAAGAAAATTAAAATCCTCTCCAGAAGGTGACTTCACTTTCTGCCTCAAATTATTTCTACAAATAATTTTTCAAATATACAAGTGAAAACATTGGTAAAAAGACAACGTGAGTGAGCACCAATAAAACATATCAAATAACAAAACCCTCAGGGACCACAATATTGGAATTATCAGAAACAGAATATGAAACATGCTTAGTATATTCAGGGAGATAAAGAATGGGCATAAAATGTGTGAGAACAAAAACTATAACATTCAATAAAACAAAAATAGAAATTCCAACTAAAATTTACAATAAAAATTTGAAACTTAGTAGACGGGTTTAGAAGCAAATTAAACACAGCAGAAGAGAAGGTAGATTAGGAGAAATTATCCAGAAAGAAGCATGAAAACACAAAAAGATGGAAAATGTAGACAAGTAAGTAAAAGTCAGAGGAGAGGTAAGAAGGTTTAACATATTTTTGACTAAAAGAGATAAATAGAAATGTGGCAGAAGCAATTTAGAGATAATGACTTAGAATTGCCCAGGACTGATGAAAGACATCAATTCACAATCAGAAACCTAACAAATCCCAAGTACGATTTTTTTTTTTTAAAGAAAGAAACCCAGATTCACATAGTGATTGCAGAGAACCAAAGCTTAAAAGCAGAGACATATTTTCTTCAGAAGAGCAACACTTACACTAAAAACTCACTTTTCAACAGCAATGATGGAAGCTAGAAGATGGTAAAATAGCACAGCATGCTGAAAGAAAATAACTAATGACTTGGAACTTTTTTTTTTTTTGAGATGGAGTCTTGCTCTGTTGCCCAGGCTGGAGTGCGGTGGCACAATCTCAGCTCACTGCAAGCTCTGCCTCCCGGGTTCACACCATTCTCCGGCCTTAGCCTCCAGAGTAGCTGGGACTACAGGTGCCCGCCACCATGCCTAGCTAATTTTTTGTATTTTCAGTAGAGATGGGGTTTCACCGTGTTAGCCAGGATGGTCTAGATCTCCTGACCTCATGATCTGCCCACCTCGGTCTCCCAAAGTGCTGGGATTACAGGCGTGAGCCACTGCGCCCAGCCATGACTTAGAACTTTTATCCCTTGAAAATATTCTACAAGAAAGAAAGTGAAATGAAACATACTTTCAGACAAACAGAAACAGAGATTTTATGATAAACCAATATACCCTAAAGGACATTTTAAAGGTATATTTTGAGCAGAAGGAAAATTATGCCAAATGAAAGGTTAGAGATACAAGAAGGACTGAAGGACAAAAAAGTTATAAATACGTGGGTAAATCGAAAGTTGACTATATACAACAAAAATAATAATGTCTTGCAGCATTTGTAAAATAATATGTAAAGAGAGAATATTATATATTGCATATAAGTGGGAAGCAAAAATGAAATCCTAAAAACTAATCAATCCATAAGAAGGCGAAAAAGAGGAAGGAAAATAATATGGAATAGTTGGCAAAACTAGAAATTGCATAATCTGAAATCAAATAATTAGCAATTATATTAAATGTAAATAGACTAAATATTTCAGTTAAAGGAAAAAATAGATTCTCAGAATAGATTAAAAATAACCTAATAATCAACTGTAGGTAACTTGCAAGAGATCGATCTAAAACATGAGGATATCAAAAAACTGAAAGTAACAGAAGGAAAAAGATCTACCATGCAAGCATTAGTTAAAAGCCGGTGTAACAATATTGTGTAAAGCACATTACTAGAGAAAAGTTGGTCACTTCATAATGGTTAAATGTTCAATTTACCAGAAAGATATGAGAATTTTCTATTGCTATACACTTAATAATATGTCACAAATGCACACAAGGGAACAGTGGCTCACGATATAATCCCAGCACTTTGGGAAGCTGAGGCAGGCAGATTGCTTAAGTCCAGGAGTTCAAGACCAGTTTGGGCAACATGGCAAAACCCCATCTCTACTAAAAATACACAAAATTAGCCAGGTGTGGTGGTGTACACCTGTGGTCCCAGATACTTGGGAGGCTAAGGGCTAACGTGGAAGCCCCGGGAGGTCAAGGCTGCAGTGAGCCAAGATGGTACCACTGCCCTCCAGCCTGGTCAACAGAGTGAGACCCTGTCTCAAAAAAAAAAAAAAAAAAAAAAAAAAAAAAAAATTCACAAAGTACACAAGTATCAGGAAAACTAGGCAAACTCCCAATCACAGTAAGAAATTTTAAAATACATTTTCCCATAAAATATATAACAAGCAGATGAAAGTTAGTGAAAGACAGTCAATTTGGAAGCACCATTAGCAAACAATCTATTGGTTGTATTTAAAACACTGCTCTTAACAACTGCGGAACACATTATTTTTACAAACATAGAGATGATTGACAAAATTTATTACATATTTGACATCAGAAGACTGAAATTATAAGTTAGTTCTCTGACTGCAATGCAATTATGCTGAAAAATTAATAACAAAAGAAGTATAAAATCTGTGGTGGCGGGCACCTGTAGTCCCAGCTACTCAGGAGGCTGAGGCAGGAGAATGACATGAACCTGGGAGGCGGAGCTTGCAGTGAGCCGAGATCTCGTCACTGCCCTCCAGCCTGGGTGACAGAGCGAGACTCCGTCTCAAAAAAAAAAAAAAAAAAGTATAAAATCTGTATGTGTTTAGAAATTAAGTTTATCAATAGTCTATTGGTTAAATAATAAGTTATAATAAAAATTAGAAAGTATTTTCAACCAAATGACAAAATTACATACTAAATTTATTTGTTTGTTTATTTTGGAGGTGGAGTCTTACTGTGTCACCCAAGCTGGAGTGCAGTAGCAATATCATAACTTACTGTAGCCTCAAATTTCTGGGCTCAAGCAATCCTCCCACTTCAGCCTCTTTACTCCAGAGGAGTAGCTGAGATTACAGGTGCATGCCATCATGCCTGGCTACATACTAAAATTTGTGGAATGCAGTTAAAGCAGTAATTCATGAAAACTACATAGCCTAAAATGCACTTTTTTTTTTTTTTGAATCCCCACAAGAAGTGGGCTAACCATCCATCTTAAGTAATTACAAAAAAGAATAGCAATATAAATTTGAAGAAAGTAGGATAAGGGCAAATTAAATAAATTGAAAATAAATGTATACTAGAAATGACAGTAAGGCAAGAAGTTTCTTCTTTGGTAAGGAAAATGAGCAATAGTACAAGTATTGACACCAAGAAGGAAAAATCAAATGTTGCTGTAAAACTGGCAGTTGATTAAAAGGTAATAAGGATATTATAAAATTATTATGCAAAAAAGTTGAAAATTTAGATGAAATGGACATATTTGTATAAACATACAACTTACCAAAATTGAAACAACACAAAAATAAATAGAAAACCTGAGAACTTCTATTACTATTTGTCTTAATTCTTTTTTCTCCTTTAATGAAATACTATAGACTGGATAAGTTATAAATAATAGACATTTCCCACAGTTCTGGAGGCTGGGAAGTCCAAGATCAAAGCACCAGCAAGTTGAATGTCTGGTTAGAACTGCTCTCTGCTTCCAAGATAGCACCTTGTTGCTGCATCCTATGGAGGGAGGAATGCTGTGTTTTCATGTGGCAGAAGGGCAAGAGAGCAAACCCACTCCCTCAAGCCCTTTTCATAGGGCCCTAATCCCATTCATGAGGGCTCTACCCTCATGACTTAATCACCTCTTAAAGGCCTCACCTCTTAATACTATCACTTTGGCGATTACATTTCAACATATTAATTTCAGGGACACTTTCAAACCACAGCATGATTAAGATAAATACATGTTTAATTCTAAAACTTCCCACAAAGATAACTACAGGTGTAGTTAGATTAAAACCAATTAAAAATAAACAAACAAATGAACAGAAATATTTTCTTCAAGGTCATCTCCAAAAGTCTTCAAGGAATGCAATTTGTGTACTCCTAAAAGATTGCTGTCACAGGGGAAAGATACAGTAAAGATGACAGACTTTGGCCATTAGGCATCTACTCTAAATACCGTTCCTTTAAAAGACATCAGATATATCTTTTTACCTGATGACAATTGAGTATCTTTGAGTATGTATGGGAGGGGGAGGAAGACCAAAAAGGAACTGCTGCTCTGGACTTAATTATATCAGAGAAACATTATTCTGTGAAATGGAAATAAAGGCACCCTTGTCCTTGAGAACAGAACCTGGATCCTGATGGAGGAGACAGGCAGAGAAGCCATTTACTGGGGCCTCACAGTCATGAATGACCTCAGGTTTAGACCTTGGTGTTGCCTTCAAATGAGGTTATACACAGCCACCACAATGTTTGTGCACACATGTGTGCACTCTGAAAGTTTTAAATTTTTTTTTGACATGGAGTTTCATTCTTGTTGCCCAGGCTGGAGTGCAATGGCATGATCTCGGCTCACTGCAACTTCCGCCTCCTGAGTTCAAGCGATTCTTCTGCCTCAGCCTCCCAAGTAGCTGGGATTACAGGCATGCGCCACCACGCCCGGCTACTTTTGTATTTTTAGTAGAGATGGGGTTTCTCCATGTTGGTCAGGCTGGTCTTGAACTCCCAACCTCAGGTGATCCGCCCGCCTCAGCCTCCCAAAGTGCTGGGATTACAGGTGTGAACCACTGCACCTGGCCAGTTTTAATTCGTTAAATGGTAACATCTAAAATGTATCAACAACATTTTCATAGCCCCATTTTGGCATCGACTCACTTTTAAATATACTTTAAAAAATGAAAGTTATCAGGACTTTGCAAATCTCTGAGGCTCTAATTGAAGAAATAAACTATTCAGGAATAGGTAGGAGAGACGGGTCTCCAGCTATTTTACTTCACCTAGGTGGACCATCATCAATAGGGCTTGGAAACCCCTGATTTTCCTATGCAATGCAGAAATTTTTCCTGTTTTACTCTTTTGGTGATGACTTTGTCATCCACTGGCTGCCCAAGAGAGAAATCTGGGACTCATCTGGACTCCTCCCTCTAGCTAAATCTCATACTTTCTCACATTTCTTACACTCTGCACCTTGCAACACCTGATTCTGTGTCCTGAATGAAACTACTTTTTCACCTTTGTCTGTAAGCACTTCCCATCCTAGACCCCACATGGCCATGTTAACTTCTACTCAGATCAGAAATTATTTCCCACTAGGAAGCCCTGGCTGACCTGCCCTGCACCCTCATCTCCCCATCTAGGCTCATCCCATAGCCTATACTCTTAGCTTTTAATTTTACTGATTAAAAAAAAAAAAAACTCAAAATGCATTCATTTTAGGGTTTGGACATATCTTGTCATAGAGCCCTCCACAAAAGCAAAACCAACATGCACTTCCTCCCAGAGTCTGTGAGAAAGTCCAGTTTCCTTGGAAAACATTGACTCTTATTGCCAAAAACAACAACAGCAATTTAAAGAGATTAATTAAGAAGTTGTGTTCTAATCTTCAGATCTTAGATAACTAGTGATATTTAACCCATATTTTTTCTCTTATAGTTTTATTGCAAACAGATTTTCTGGGATGTTCAATTTTTTTCTTACTGATGTAGATATAGCTCATCATAGAGTAACATCATTTAAATGATGTTTATAATTTGTAATTGTTTCAAGTTTGACACATTATTTATCTCTTTCTCTGTGATGATATCTTGTTCATTTACTGGGTTACTTGTTTATTGTCTGTCTTCCCCTCCTCGAATGTAAGTTCCATGATATTGAGAACTTACATCTATCTTGGTCACAACTACATCTCTAGCATCTAGTACAAGGCATGACACATGATCAATAAATGTTGAATGAATGAAATACATAAACACTCACTATAGGCCAGGCCCTGTGGTGGTGCTGAGGATGTAGAGGTAAAGAACAAACAACAAAGAAATAAAAACCGCCTGACTTCATGACACTCACAGCACAGTCCAGGGGCTGGCTTGAAGTATGTTCTTAGAACCATCAAATTATGGGCTTCAAAGCTAGTAGGATTCTTATATAAAGGAGATCAAAACCAAAGGGACCAATTTCTAACATGTGCCACCACCCCCATCATCCTTGCCTCCTGGTATTCATACTTTTGTAAAATTTCTCCCCCTTGAGTGTAAGCTAGATGTAGTGACTGCCTTATAACAAATAAAACATGACAAATATGATGGATACTACATCCAAGATTAAATTACAGATAGATTGTGATTTATTTTGGTCACTCTGGCTGTTTCTTGCAGTGCCTTTGTTCTGGGGGAAGCAAGCTCCCATATTGTGAGTGGCTCCATGGAGAGGGCCACCAGGCAGGGAACTGAGTGAGGGGAGCCAACAAAGAACTGAGACCTTCAGACCAACATATCACAAGGAACTGAATTTTGCATCAACAACATTAGGGAGTTTGGAAGCAGATCTTCCCTTAGTCAAGTCTTCAGATGAGACCACATCCCTAGATAATAACCTGACTGTAACCTACAGAAAGACCTTAAGCCAGAGATACCCAGCAAAGTTTCACTCTGATTCTTGACCCACAGAAACTGTGAGATAATAAATGTTTGTTGTTTTAAGCCACTAAGTTTTGGGGTATTTGTGTTAGGCAATGATAGATAATTAGTACACAGACCTAGGAATTTTCTGTGTGATTTTACCAAGTTCATGCCCACAGTAATGCAGTGGTGAGTTATATCGAGAATTCACATTACTTCCATGATTCCCCATGCTCTTATCTCCCTTTGTTGTAAAGGGAATGGAAAAAGAAGCAAGCCAGTAAAGGCAGAGACACCGTTGACAAAAAGCGTCAAAATCTGTAAAATATTTGAAGAGATTTATTCTGAGCCAAATATGAGGGACCATGGCCCCATGACACAAGCCGCTCAGGAGGTCCTGAGAACATGTGCCCAAGGCAGCTGGGGTGCAGCTTGGTTTTATACATTTTAGGGAGGCATGAAACATCAAATATATTTAAGAAATATGTTGGTTTGATCCAGGAAGGTGGGACAACTCAAAGTATGGTGGTGGGGGAGTAGGGGTGGGGCTTCCAGGCAATAGGTAAATTTAAACAATTTTGGGTTTACAATTGGATGAGTTTGTCTAAAGACCTGGGATTGATAGAAAGGAAATGTTCAAGTTAAGATAAAAAATTGTGGAGACTAAGGTTCTTTTGAAGTCTAATAGTCTTATACATGACCAGTGTTTCCTATTCAGACCTTTAAAATGTGAAAGACTCTTAATCTCTTCAGGATTCGGAGAGCCTGGAAGAAAAAATCTAGCTATGTTAATAGAGATTCTTTTCTTTTCTTGTATTGCATATTTTATTATTTACACATTAGGTACTACATATCTGTCTTGTCCATTCAGGCTTCTGTAACAATATCCCTTGGACTGAATACTTTATAAATAGTAGAAATTTATTCCTCACAATTCTGAAGGCTGGGAAGTCCAAGATCCAGATGCCAGCAGATTTAGTGTCTGGTGAAGGTTGGCTGTCTGATTCCAAGATGGTGCCTTCTTGCTGCATCCTCATATGGCAGAGGGAAAAAGGGACAGACTTGCTCCCTCCATCCCTTTTAATTTTTTATTATACTTTAAGTTCTGGGATACATGTGCAGAACATGCAGGTTTGTTACATAGGTATACACGTGCCATGGTGGTTTGCTGCACCCATCGACCCGTCATCTACATTAGGTATTTCTCCTAATGATATCCCTCCCCCAGCCCCCGACCCCCCAACAGTCCTCATTGTATGATGCCCCCAACCCCTGTGTCCATGTGTTCTCATTTTTCAACTCCCACTTATGAGTGAGAACATGTGGTGTTTGGTTTTCTGTTCCCATGTTAGTTTATTGAGAATGATGGTTTCCAGTTTCATCCATGTCCCTGCAAAGGACATAAACTCATCCTTTTTTATGGCTGCGTAGTATTCCATGGTATATATGTGCCACATTTCCTTTCTGCAGTCTATCAATGATGGGCATTTGAGTTGATTCTAAGCCTTTGCTATTGTGAACAGTGCTGCTGAAATAAACATACGTGTGCATGTGTCTTTATAGTAGAATGATTTATAATCATTTGTGTATATACCCAGTAATGGGATGGCTGGGTCAAATGGTATTTCTCTGGTTCTAGATCCTTGAGGAATAGCCACACTGTCTTCCACAATGAACTAATTTACACTCCCACCAACAGTGTAAAAGTATTCCTATTTCTCCACTTCCTCTCCGGCATCTGTTATTTCCTGATGTTTTAATAATCACCATTCTAACTGGCATGAGATGGCATCTCATTGTGGTTTTGAGTTGCATTTCTCTAATGACCAGTGCTGATGAGCTTTTTTCCCTATGTTTCTCGGCCACATAAATGTCTTCTTTTGAGATGTGTCTGTTCATATCCTTCACCCACTTTTTGATGGGGTTGTTTTTTTCTTGTACATTTGTTTAAGTCCTTTGTAGATTCTGGATATTAGCCCTTTGTCAGATGGATAGATTGCAAAAATTTTCTCCCATTCTGTAGGTTGCCTGTTCACTCTGATGAGTTTCTTTTGCTATGCAGAAGCTCTTTAGTTTCATTAGATCCCATTTGCCAATTTTGGCTTTTGTTGCCATTGCTTTTGGTGTTTTAGTCATGAAGTCTTTGCCCATGCCTATGTCTTGAATAGTATTGCCTAAGTTTTCTTCTAGGGTTTTTATGGTTTTAGGTCTTATGTTTAAGTGTTTCATTTATCTTCAGTTAATTTTTGTATAAGGTGTAAGGAAGGGGTCCAGTTTCAGCTTTCTGCATATGGCTAGCCAGTTTCCCCAACACCATTTATTAGATAGGGAATCCTTTCCCCATTGCTTGTTTTTGTCAGATTTGTCAAAGATCAGATGGTTGTAGATGTGTGGTGTTATTTCTGAGGCCTCTTCTCTGTTCCATTGGTCTATATATCTGTTTTGGTGCCAGTACCATACTGTTTTTTGTTGGTATAGCCTTGTAGTATATTTGGAAATCAGGTAGCGCGATGTCTCCAGCTTTGTTCTTTCTGCTTAGGATTGTCTTGGCTCTTTTTTGGTTCCATATGAAACTTAAAGTAGTTTTTCCAATTCTGTGAAGAAAGTCAGTGGTAGCTTGATGGGGATAGCATTGAATCTATAAATTACTTTGGGCAGCATGGCCATTTTCACAATATTGATTCTTCCTATCCATGAGCACAGAATGTTTTTCCATTTGTTTGTGTCCTCTCTTATTTCCTTGAGCAGTGGTTTGTAGTTCTCCTTGAAGAGGTCCTTCACATCCCTTGCAAGTTGTATTCCTAGGTATTTTATTCTCTTTGTAGCAATTGTGAAAGGGAGTTCACTCATGATTTGGCTTTCTGTTTGTCTGTTATTGGTGTATAGGAATGCTTGTGATTTTCCCACATTGATTTTATATCCTGAGACTTTGCTGAAGTTGCTTATCAGCTTAGGGAGATTTTGGGCTGAGACTATAGGGTTTTCTAAATATACAATCATGTCATCTGCAAACAGAGACAATTTGGCTTCCTCTTTTCTTAATTGAGTACCCTTTATTTCTTTCTCTTGTTTGTTTGCCCTGGCCAGAACTTCCATACTATGTTGAATAGGAGTGGTGAGAAAGGGCATCCTTGTCTTGTGCCAGTTTTCAAAGGGAATGCTTCCCATTTTTGCCCATACAGTATGATATTGGCTGTGGGTTTGTCATAGTTCTTATTATTTTGAGATACATTCCATCTATATCTAGTTGATTGAAAGTTTTTAGCATGAAGTGCTGTTGAATTTTGTCAAAGGTCTTTTCTGCATCTATTGAGAAAATCATGTGGTTTTTGTCATTAGTTCTGTTTATGTGATAGATTACGTTTGTTGATGTGCGTATGTTGAACCAGCCTTGCATCCCAGGGATGAAGCTGACTCGATTGTGGTGGATAAGCTTTTTGATGTGCTGCTGGATTCAGTTTGCCAGTATTTTATTGAGGATTTTTGCATCAATGTTCAACAGGGATATTGGCCTGAAATTTTCTTTGTTGTTTCTCTGCCAGGTTTTGGTATCAGGGTAATGTTGGCCTTGTAAAATGAGTTAGGGAGGATTCCCTCTTTTTCTATTGTTTGGAATAGTTTCAGGAGGAATGGTACAATCTCCTCTTTATACCTCCGGTAGAATTCGGCTGTGAATCTGTCTGGTCCTGGACTTTTTTTGGTTGGTAGGCTATTAATTGCTGCCTCAATTTCAGAACTTGTTATTGATCTAGTCTGGGATTTGACTTCTTCCTGGTTTAGTCTTGGGAGGGTGTATGTGTGTAGGAATTTATCCAATTCTTGTGGATTTTCTCATTTATTTGCATAGAGGTGTTTATAGTATTCTCTGATAGTAGTTTGCATTTCTGTAGGATCAGTGGTGATATCCCCTTTATCATTTTTTATTGCATCTATTTGATTCTTCTCTCTTTGCTTCTTTAGTAGTCTGGCTAGCAGTCGATCTATTTTGTTGATCTTTTCAAAAAACTAGCCCCTGGATTCATTGATTTTTGAAGGGTTTTTCGTGTCTCTATCTCCTTCAGTTCTGCTCTGATCTTAGTTATTTCTTGTTTTCTGCTAGCTTTTGAATTTGTTTGCTCTTGTTTCTCTAGTTCTTTTAATTATAATGTTAGGGTGCTGATTTTAGATCTTTCCTGCTTTCTCTTGTGGGCATTTAGTGCTACAAATTTCCCTCTACACACTGCTTTAAATGTGTCCCAGAAATTCTGGTACATTGTGTCTTTGTTCTCATTGGTTTCAAAGAACATTTTATTTCTGCCTTAATTTCGTTATTTACCCAGTAGTCATTCAGGAACAGATTGTTCAGTTTCCGTGCAGTTGTGTGGTTTTGAGTGAGTTTCTTAATTCTGAGTTCTAATTTGATTGCAGTGTGGTCTGAGAGACTGTTATGATTTCCATTCTTTTGCTTTTGCTGAGGAGTGTTTTACTTCCAATTATGTTGTCAGTTTTAGAATAAGTTTGATGTGGTGCTGAGAAGAATGTATATTCTGTTGATTTGGGGTGGAGAGTTCTGTAGATGTTTATTAGGTGCGCTTGGTCCAGAGTTGAGGTCAAGTCCTGGATATCCTTGTTAATTTCATGTTGATCTGTCTAATATTGACAGTGGGGTGTTAAAGTCTCCCACTATCATTGTGTGGAGGTCTTAGTCTCTTTGTAGGTCTCTAAGAACTTGCTTTATGAATCTGGGTGCTTCTGTATTGCGTGCATATATGTTTAGGATAGTTACCTCTTCTTGTTGCATTGATCCCTTTACCATTATGTAATGCCCTTCTTTGCCTCTTTTGATCTTTGTTCATGTAAAGTCTGTTTTATCAGAGACTAGGATTGCAACCTCTGCTGTTTTATTGTTTTCCATTTGCTTGGTAAATATTCCTCCATCCCTTTATTTTGAGCCTATGTGCCTCTCTGCACATGAGATGGGTTTCCTGAATATGGCACACCGATGGGCCTTGACTCTTTGTCCAATTTGCCAGTCTGTGTCTTTTAATTGGGGGCATTTAGCCCATTCACATTTAAGGTTAATATTGTTATGTGTGAATTTGATCCTGTCATTATGATGCTGCTGGTTATTTTGCCCATTAGTTGATGCAGTTTCTTCATAGTGTCAATGTTCTTTTCAATTTGGTATGTTTTTGCAGTGGTGATTATCGGTTGTTCCTTTCCATGTTTAGTGCTTCCTTCAGGAGCTCTTGTAAGTCAGGCCTGGTGGTGACATAATCTCTCAGCATTTGCTTATCTATAAAGGATTTTATTTCTCCTTTACTTATGAAACTGTTTGGCTGGATATGAAATTCTGGGTTGAAAATTATTTTCTTTGAGAATGTTGAATATTGGCCCCCACTCTGTTCTGGCTTGTAGGGTTTCTGCTGAGAGGTCCATTGTTGGTCTGATGGGCTTCTCTTTGTGGGTAACCCGACCTTCCTCTTTGGCTCCTCTTAACGTTTTTTCCTTCATTTCAACCTTGGTGAATCTGATGATTATGTGTCTTGGGGTTGCTCTTCTAGAGGCGTATCTTTGTGGTGTTCTCTGTATTTCCTGAATTTGAATGTTGGCCTGTCTTGCTAGGTTGGGGAAGTTCTCCTGGATATTATCCGGAAGAATGTTTTCCAAGTTGGTTCCATTCTTCCCGTCACTTTCAGGCACACTAATCAAATGTAGATTTGGTCTTTTTGCATAGTCCCATATTTCTTGGAGGTTTGATCATTTCTTTTCACTCTTTTTTCTCTAATCTTGTCTTCTCACTTTATTTCACTGAGTTGAAATTCAATCTCTGATATCCTTTTTTTCGCTTGATCAATTTGGCTATTGACACTTGTGTATGCTTCACAAAGTTCTCATGCTGTGTTTTTCAGCTCCATCAGGTCATTTATGTTCTTTTCTAAACTGGTTATTCTAGTTAGCAATTCATCTAACTTTTTTAAGGTTCTTAGCTTCCTTGCATTGGGTTAGAACATGCTCCTTTAGCTTGGAGGAGTTTGTTATTACCCACCTTCTGAAGCCTACTTATGTTAATTTCTCAAACTCATTCTCCATCCAGTTTCATTCTCTTGCTGGTGAGGAGTTGTGATCCTTCAGAGGAGAAGAGTTATTCTGGTTTTTGGAATTTTCAGCCTTTTTGCTATGGTTTCTCCCCATCTTCATGGATTTATCTACCTTTGATCTTTGATGTTGGTGACCTTCGGATGAGGTCTCTGAGCAGATGTCCTTTTTGTTGATGTTGATACTGTTCTTTTTTGTTTATTAGTTTTCCTTATAACAGTCAAGCCCCCCTGCTGCAGGTCTGCTGGAGTTTGCTGGAGGTCCACTCCAGACCCTGTTTTCCTGGGTATCACCAGCGGAGGCTGCAGAACAGCAAAGATTGCTGCCTGTTCCTTCCTCAGGAAGGTTAGTCCCAAAGGGGCACCTGCCAGATGCCAGCCAGAGCTCTCCTGCATGAGGTATCTGTTGGCCTCTACTGAGAGGTTTCTCCAAGTCAAGATACATGGGGGTCAGAGACCTACTTGAGGAGGCAGTCTCTCCCTTGTCTGAGCTCAAATGCTGTGCTGGAGAATCTGTTGCTCTCTTCAGAGCTGTCAGGCAGGGTCGTTTAAGTCTCCTGAAGCTGCGCTCACAGCTGCCCCTTCCCCCAGGTACTCTGTCCCAGGGAGATGGAGGTTTTATCTATAAGTCCCCGAATGGGGCTGCTGCCTGTTTTTTTAGAGATGTCCTTCCCAGAGAGGAAGAATCTAGAGAACAGTCTGGCTGCAGTGGCCTTGCTGAGCTGTGGTAGGCTCCTCCCAGTTAGAACTTCCTGGTGACTTTGTTTATACTGTGAGGATAAAACTGCCTACTCAAGCCTCAGCAATGGTGGACACCCCTCCCTCCACCAATCCTGAGCATCCCAAGTTGACCTCAGACTGCTATGCTAGCAGCAAGAGTTTCAAGCCAGTGGATCTTAGCCTGCTGGGCTCTGTGGGAATGGGATCCGCTGAGCCAAACCACTTGGCTCCCTGGCTTCAGTCCCCTTTCCAGGGCAGTGAAGGATTCTGTCTCACTGGCGTTCCAGGTGCCACTGGGGTATGAAAAAAAAAAAAACCTCCTGCAGCTAGTTCTGTGTCTGCCCAAATGGCTACCCAGTTTTGTGCTTGAAACCCAGGGCCCTGGTGGCGTAGGAACCAGAGGGAATCTCCTGATCTGCTGGCTGTGAAGACCGTGGGAAAAGCACAGTATCTGGGCCAGAGTGTACCATTCCTCCCAGTACAGTCTCTCGTGGCTTCCCTTGGCTGGGGGAGGGGAATCCCTCTACCACTTGTGCTTCCCAGGTGAGGCAATGCCCCACCCTGCTTTGGCTCACCCTCTGTGGGCTGCACCCACTGTCCAACCAGTCCCAGTGAGATAAACAGGGTATCTCAGTTGGAAATGCAAAAATCACCCACCTTCTGCATCAATCTCGCTGGGAGCTGCAGACCAAAGCCGTTCCTATTCGGCCATCTTGCCATCTGAACCCCCGAGATTATTTACAGATGTAATTTTTCCCCCACCAAGGACAGCTTTGCAGGGTCCTTTCAAAATATGGCAAAGAAACATGTTTTTGGGGTAAAATATTTTTATTTTCTTGTCACATAATGTTATGCCAGGGTCAGATTGGAAAGTAAGTCACAATATATAAGGTTAAGTAAAACCCATTGGATGAGAATTTATGGTTTCTAGGACATGACACCTCAGACCTTTAGATAGGAATTTGGGCAAGATAAAATAATCAGAGCTTAGTCCTCACATCCATGAGTGATGAAGTGACAATAGAAGAATGGGGGTGGGGGGGCGGTGGTGGTGGTCAGAAATGCTGTCTTTTATTCCTTTTCTTTTCAAGATCTCAGTATGGTCTCTAGCATAGCACCAACTAGTGGGGCACCTTGTAAATAATTGCAAGCTAATCATTTGAACTCATGGAAGCACTAGAAAGATGTCCTAAAAATCTACTTCAGAATTACCAGGGAACCACAATGAAAACTGCATCTTTGTAAGTATAGAAACACACATTATTAGAAGGGTTCTGATCAATGACACAACAAAAAACTGTTCAAAAAACTGTAGACTCAAGTGAGAATATCTAATTAGGATCAGGTGAGAGGATGTGGATGGAGGTGCTTTGCAAACTCTCAAGTGTCTCATGGATATAGTGTACACATGAGAGTTGCTGTGAATATTGAAGAAAGGTCTGAACAGTCACAATCTTCCATCAGACTAGAATGAAACTCTACTGCATACCAATATTTTTGGCGGCAGCAATGTACCCAGGTTTTTTTAAAAATGATTTTTTAAAGTACTTTATAGACAGCAGTGGTTATATGATAAAATACTCACCAATGAGATGAAAGATGAAATCTATGATAGGGCTTTTAAGAAAAATACTGATTTCCTGATTTAAACAGAAATAAATTTCAACAGCATATGCCTTTACTGTTCACTCCTCACTCTTTTTTCTTTTACCTGCTTGAAATGCAATTACAATCTGAGATGCAGTAGCTATCATGTGACTATAGGGAAAATCTACTTCTCAAGGGTATTGGAGATAGACAAGAGAAGAAATCAGATTCCCTGGCAGAATCCTTAAGCTACTACACTGGCACTGAGCTGTTATCTCCAAACTTCTTGTTATGTGAACAAAAATAATCATTTACTTAACTAATCCATGGTTATAAAGGTTTTCTGCTACTTACTGCTGAATGCAATCAGAATAGCTGATTTATCTATCCTTATAAAACGCCTAACATCCATATGTAAAATTAATAATACTAAAAAGTCTGTTGAGTTGCAGGTACCTGATGTTTGAGTAGGCTCACCCTCTAGTTAAGTGATCTGTCCATGCCCGTAGCCTCACAGCCTTTGAAGTTCAAATTTGTGGTAAGTTTCTACATGCAGAACTCTGTGGTCACTTTTGAATGTTAAATCTTTTATTGCTAAAAGTTCGGCCGTTCTGGACGTTGACAAAAAGAATTGAACTCTAAAATACTGGAGATTTATTCTGAGTCAAATATAAGTGAGTGTGGCCTGTGACACAGCCCTTAGGCGGTCCTGAGAACATGTGCCCAACGTGGTCAGGGCCCAGCTTTATTTTATACATTTTAGAGAGGCATGAGACACCAATCAAATACTCTTAAGAAATACATTGGTTTGGTCCAGAAAAGTGGAACAACTCAAACCCGGGGGGCTTCCAGGCTATAGGTGAATTTAAACATTTTCTGGTTGACAATTGGTTGAGTTTGTCTAAAGACCTGGGATGATAGAAGAGAAATGTTCAGGTTAAGATAAAGATTGTGGAGACCAAAGTTCTTTTGAAGTCTTATAGTACTTGCCTTTAGAGACAATAGGATGACGAATGTTTCCTATTCAGATTTTAGGTAATCTCTTTAGGATTGGGAGGGTGTGAAAAAAAAATATCTAGCTATGTTAATAGAGATTCTTTACAGATGAACATTTTCCCCACAAAGAACAGCTTTGCAGGGCCATTTCAAAATATGACAAACATATTTTGGGGTAAAATATGTTGATTTTCTTCTTTGTCTCATAATGTTATGTGAGAGTCAGGTTGGAAAGTAAATCACAATATGTAGGCTTAAATAAAACCCATCTGATGAGAATGTATTATTTTTAGGGCATGACTCCCCAGATCCCTTAGATAGGAATTTGGGCGAGATAAAAAAAAATCAGAGTTTAGTCCTCATGGATTTTGAGTACAGGTAATATACTCTACAACTCAGAAAATGCAGGAGGAATTTTAACTCCATGGCCAGAATTTCTCTAAATGGCTTCTAAACAATTCTACAATGACTACAACACTAAACTCTAGAATACATATATTTACAAAAATAACTTTCATCTAATTCAAGATACATTGCGTCCTTTAACATATTTAATAGACTATCCCATTTGTTATATGTAAAAGGAAAAAGAGTAAAATATCATTTGAAAGGGATGTGGACTAAGGGCTGCTTGAGCAACCTTTTTGGACCCTGTGAGTTTCTCTCACAGCTCTTGGTCTGTATATTGGCTGTAGCACTCCCCTAAAACTAAGATCTTGATATGTGATAGCTTTCTGGGGGTGAGATTTCAGTATTTCTCAGAACAATTTCTGTAATATATCAGACCTGAGAAATGGTTTTGAACAAAAGGGTCTGATTGAGAAATACCTCATTGACTAGCCTCCTTTAAATAGTCACAGTAAACGTTAGCTTATTAAAGGCACTGAGCAGTTTCATAGCAAAAACACCTGTTAATATTTTTTTAACTCAGCATAGTTCATAGAACTGTTTTCTTACATAATGCTTACTTCTATAGAGCAGTTTTGAGATGGTGGCTTAGAATACCACCTTGATCTAGCTGAAAGACATCTAGTTGAAGAAAATTTGACAGTTTTCAATTTTCTTTCTCTTTTTTTTTTTTTTTTTTTGAGACAGGATCTTACTCTGTTGCCCAGGCTGGAGTGCACTGGCATGATCATACCTTACTGCAGCCTCGACCTCCTGGCCTCAAGTGGTCCTCCCACCTTGACCTCCCAAAGCACTGGGATTACATGCATGAACCACCACACCCAGCCTTTCCTTGATATTTTTCAAGTTTTTTTTTTTTTTTTTTTTGCCCTAAGTTGTGCTCATTAGAAGAACTTGCAGACAACATTAAACAGAATAGCACTAACCTGCTATGCAAATTCAGTTACATAAATAACTTCATTTCCTCTTCCTTAACTGAGATTGTTTGCTGAGAATCTCCAAGACTCTTCTGGTGCAAAAAAAATGAATAAATAAATAAATAAATAAATCCAGTGATTCGACTCTGTTTTACTTAAAGATGTATCTTTGAGTGCTTTCTTCCAACTAGTTGGATAAACACCATTGCTGTCTATCTCTATCTGAAAATGGAACTGCCCTGGGGTGATAAGTCACTTTTCTATCTCTGTAGAAGTATTTGACTCTCCTTATTTCCAGAGCTGATGAAAGCTACAATTAACACATGTGAGCTGTCTATTAGCATGGTCTGTGAGACTTTGGAACACGTTTCGAGATGTGGGGCAGTCTTAAGGATAGAGATAAGCTTATTCTCAACATCTACAACAAATAGAGCAAGCAGAAAAGGACACAGTCTCCTACACAAATAATGCAAACGACATTATTGAGAGCCAGCCTAGAGAGACAATTGTTAATAGGCAGATCACAATTAGTGACATATTTCTCCTAATGTTTTTAAAATTGCATGAGTACCTGTTTTATAGAGTAGGAGATAGACCAGAGACTATAGTAAAGTCTTTCAAAACTACTATTACTTTTTAACTACTTTTGAAATTTGTTGGGTTGGTCTTTCTACTTATACAACATTTTTAGGCAAATTGCTTTTATTGTATTCATTTGACAAACATTTACTGAGCACCTGCCTTTTGCAAAGCATCATGTCAAAAAGTCTGATGGTGTGGTAGATGGTATTTTCCAGACTGACTCCCATCCCACATGTACTTCTTAAAATGTACCTTTAACACTACCATCGAGAGGTGTGATCTATATTCCCTCCTTTTTGAAATTGGGTGGGCTTTTGTGACTTTTGTGACCAACAGAGTATGGTGAAAGTAATACAGTAATATTTTTGAGGCTAGGTTATCATAGGCCATACAGCTTCTACCTTGCTCACTGGAATTCTCTCTTGAAACTTTGAGCTACTGTATAAGCAGTTTTACTGACCTAAGGCTTCCATGCTGAAAGAAGCCCAAACTAACCCATGTGGAGAGACTATTCAAGAGCAGCCCTGAGACCACACGAAAATTGTTGACAGATACCAAGCCAGACCTCAGCTACTCCAGTCCTCATTCCCATTGTCCCAGCTCCAGCCACCATCTGACTACAGCCACATCCTAGACTGTAAGCCAGAGCTGCTCCACCAAGCCCTTCCCAAATTCCTGACTTACAGACACAAATGATTTTTGTCTGAAGCCACTAAATTTGGGGATAAAATTGTTACACAGCGATAGATAACTGAAACAGAGGAATACAATGATGACAGTTCATAGACTTTGGGCCCGAAGAATCATGAAATCCAGGTGGGAAGGCCAGATATGCACAAAGGAGAACAAAAGAATGAATGAAGGGAAGAAACAGACCAAAATGGCTTGCAAGGGGCTAGCTGTAGCACTAGGTGACTCAGGTTTTCAAACTGGTATGGAGAAGCCCTATCAAATCTCAGACCCATGGCATATTGTTGTTGAGAGTCTCAACAGGTCCTGAAGGCCAAAGAGTTGTCAAGGAATGGAGCTTCCGATTTATGGCTGGTGTTTGAAATTTCTACAATCTTAAGTTCGAAGTAACTTGAATTTATGCATGTTTATGGGATTAATAATCAGCAGTAGCATTTATATGCATTATATTGTTTGACCATCATAAAAGCCTAATAGGTATCCATCTTGCTGAGCTTTATAATTCTACTGGATTTATTTAAAAAAATTAAGAAGGGCCTCACTCAAATTATTCGATTAAATATATTTATTGCATTCTTACTCTGGGCAAAAAGGCAATGCAATAAACGTAATAGCAGAGAAATAACACAGTTCATGTCATCAACTAGTTTACAAACTAGTTGGACACTTGTAGCATGGAATGACACACACACACAAATAATTCACAGCAGTGAGGAAGAAATGTTAAGTGTACAATGTTAAGTACAAATTAAATATAGAGTTTAATATATTTGTCTATCCTAAAGTAGTTTTTTGCTTCAGATTACCCTTGCTCTACATGCTTTTCATGGTGCTGACCCAATTCTAATAATAAAAATCTAAGTTCAGCTGGGCATGGTGGCTCACACCTGTAATCCCAGCACTCTGGGAGGCCGAGGTGGGCAGATCATGAGGTCAGGAGATCGAGACCATCTTGGCCAACATGGTGAAACCCTGTCTCTACTAAAAATACAAAAATTAGTTGGGTGTGGTGGTGCGTGCCTGTAATCCCAGCTACTTGGGAGGCTGAGGCAGGAGAATCACTTGAACCCAGGAGGCAGAGGTTGCAGTGAGTCAAGATTACACCACTGCACTCCAGCCTGAGTAACAGATCTAGACTCCAGCTCAAAAAGGGAGAGAGAGGGAAGGGGAAGGAGAAGGGGAGGGGGAAGGGGAGGGGAAATCTAAGCTCAAGTTGGTTGAATCTCTCATTCTGTGTGTCCTGGTCTTTGTACTGAAGATCGTAATGACTGGTATAGTTTGGATGTCCCCTCCAAATCTCGTTGAGATGTAATCCCCAGTGTTGGAGGTGGGGCCTAATGGGAGGTGTTTGTCAACATGGTGGATCCCTCATGAATGGCTTGGGCCATCTCCTTGGTGATAAATGAGCTCTTGCCCTGAGTTCACATGAGATCTCGTCGTTTACAATTGTGTGGCACCACTCTCCACCCTTTCTCTCTCTCTTGCTCCTGCTTTCATCATATGAAGTGCCTGCTCACCCTTTGCCTTGTGTCATGATTGGAAGCTTCCTGAGGCCTCCCCAGAAGCAGATGCCACTATGCTTCCTGCGCAGCCTGCTGAAGTGTGAGCCAATTAAACGTCTTTTCTTGTGAGCTACCCAGTCTCAGGTATTCCTGAGATGGTGGAAGAATGATCTAATACAATGCCATAGAAGCAGTTCCTGGACCACACAAAGCCGTGTGGCTTTATGACGATCAGGATAGTCACCTGCTCTTTATGCCCATTACCCAGGTCATGGTAAATGTTGTGGTTGGTCAGAGGTGCCCCTTTTGCATGGACACCTCATGAAATGATACTGCTGCAAAATTGAGCTGTGGTCAGAGAAGCCTTGTCAAATTTGCTATCTCCCTTCCCACATGAGTCTTACAGATGCTGATACAAACAGTTGGTTAATTAACAAGAGAATGGAGAAAGGCAGAGGGGAAAGTCAAAGAGTTCATCTCAGGAAGGTGGAAATTTTAAAATGGTTAAAAAATGAGATGAACAAAGAACAAAAGGAAAGGGGAGAGTCATGAGACTTGTTCCAGGGTGGAAATCTTTAGATGGTTATTAAGAAATAGGATGAATAAAATGGAAATTGATATGGTTAAATCAAAGGTCTTAACACAACACTACCGAAGGTTGGGTGGACCTAAGGGAGCCTCCGCTGGTCCCCCAAAACTAAGGGGTTCCAAACAGGTTTGCTGTATTTACCCCAGTTTGGGGAAATTTTAAAAGTCAGAAGGCAAAGATTACAATGAGAAAGCTGACCAACAATCGGTTGGGGCAATGTTGAGACAGGTTAATCCAGATAAAGATTGACAAAAAGGCCAAGGACCATTGGCTCAACCTGCTGTTAAGGACCCAAAGCCTTTTGCCCAAGAGAAGGTAAAACAGTCTAGGCGTGGAGAAGAGAATGTCATGGGACTTGAACATAAAAATGTAAGGGTTGGCCAGGCGTGGTGGCTCACGCCTGTAATCCCAGCACTTTGGGAGGCCAAGGTGGGCAGATCATGAGGTTAGGAGATCAAGACCATCCTGGCTAACACGGTGAAACCCCATCTCTACTAAAAATACAAAAAATTAGCTGGGTGTGGTGGCGGGTGCCTGTAGTCCCAGCTACTTGGGAGGCTGAGACAGAAGAATGGCGTGAACCCAGGAGGTAGAGCCTGCAGTGAGCCAAGATCACGCCACTGCATTCCAGCCTGAGTGACAGAGTGAGACTCCATCTCAAAAAAAAAAAAAAAAAAAAGGTAAGGGCTGATAGCATAGTGAAAGTTGGAATGTTTAAACAGGCTGTATGTAAAGTAATTTGCATCTCCTTTTTAATAGCAATGGGATATTTTATCTGACTGGGGGATATCCCCTCTACCTAATATTGTAAAAGAGAAGGCATAAAAATCTGCCTTCCAAGCAATATTAATTAAACATGTTAAATGGGAACCAGTAAGACTCCCTAATCCCACACAGTATAGAATAGAAGCTGAAGTGCTCATAGGGACAAATTCTCCATTTGATAGTTCTTTGTGGAGCAGTTACTAGGACTTATGGCAAAAGCCTTTGAGGGCCTCCCAATGATAACTACAGGGACTTTGGACTTTGATAATTTCCACTTGAGGGGCATTTACTGCCTTGCAATAGAACTTTAACTGAAGCTATCCCTGTGAATGAAGGACATAAAATGATCTTGAAATCTGGAATATGCGTGCTGTCTTGGTGATGTCAGGGAAACACTCTATTGAGGATAGCGGTACCCAGAAGAGTTCCATAGAAAATGGAGATGATTTATACAGGGCCATGCTACCTGGGGAATGCAAAGAAAAGACACTCAAGAGCTGGGAACCTCTTTTCCCCTAGGACTGACTCTGGAACCATGTGAGGAGCTGCTGGATTCTATGGACACTTGGATAGTGCCCTATACCTCTTGACAGACCAACAAAGAGTTGCTTGGTGTGTGGATGGCAGTTCTAAAGGGAATGGACAACATTCTAATTAAAAGGATGGCACTCTGATCGAACAAGGTAAAAACGAATCAGCTCAGTGAGCTAAACTGCATGCTGCCTTCCTAACACTGAAGTAATTGGACGTGGTGAAAGCCCCTGTATTTGGGTTTTTACTGGTTTGTAAGCAGTGGCCAATGGCCTGGCCACACATGGTCACACAGAAGAGCAGTAGAAACCTGGCCTTTTAAAGGGATGCTCATATGGAACATGGCCCTCTGGAAATATGAAAGGTGCATTAAGGTGGGCTGTGTAGATGCACATTGGAAGAGCCTCCTTCCAGGGTGGGAAGGTGACTGGAATCAACAAGCAGATATCGGTGTGTGCTCCCTTGAGGTGGCCACCTGAGTCCATGAAATGAGTGGCTATGGGGGACCTGCAGCAGTGTAGGGAGGGGCTGGATCTAGGCATGTTCCTTTCGTGTCCTCTCTGGCACATGATGCCAGTAAGAATGGTCTGTTGCTCAGCAAGCAAGACAGAGACTGCAGATGGCTATGGGACAGAATCCCTGATGGGAAGGCCCTGGACACAGTTGGTGAGTGAGACTGACACTGTTAGCACTGGGAGGCTACAAACGGTTCTTGACAGGAGTAGACACTGATTCTGGAGTGGGTTTTCCTGACCTGGTGGAAGATGCAAATACTCAGAGTGCCATAAACAACAACATCAACAAAAATAGAACAGAAGATATTGCTCAGATTTGGTCAGCCACCTGTTATTTCTTCAGACCAAGGAGTATACTATGCAGCCAACAATGTTCAACAATAGACAAAAAGATCTCCTCAGAGTAATAATTTTTTGATAGGAGAAGTGGAATGGGCAATTAAAACATCAGTTGTCTAAAATGGGGAAGGGTAAAAGCACAAGAGGCTGGCTTACACGCCTTCATGAGTTTGTGCTCACACCCAACATGAGGGGGACTAAAGCAGTGTCCCCACTAGTGTTTCCTATCTTTTTCTGGTTGATCTGGGGAAGAGGGTATGTGGAAGCATGCTGGAAAAACTATGTAATTTCTGTGAAGGGAGGAGTACACTGGCATAGCGATCATAATGTTTTCTTTCTTCTCCGCAACCCCTCTTTCTCTCTTTCCTCCTGTATTTGATGCAGCAGTCCTGGGACCAGGGCTGCAACAAGTGCTGGAAGCAGGGATGATTCCTAAGCCAGAAACTGTCACTATGTTTTTAAACCTATGTCAGAATTTCTAAAGGCCTAATGGGATTAAGCGGGTTGGATTGTTCCTTCACCCCATTTGGCAAAACTGAGGTTACCAGTGGATACAGCTATGTTGCCTGGTGGTCCACTACTGTTGCACTTATGTAACCCACTATGTGTGTATGTATGTATGTATGTATGTATGTATGTATCCTTACTCCATCTGAATGGGAGTGGACTGAGGGGAGGCATTCACTAGACTACTACTGCTGCCATCTAAACAGCACAGCGACAATGCTAATGTTCCTTGCAAAGGTTTTTAACGAAGGATGGAAAAACAGTAGCTGAGGGTAAAGGAATAAATAAATGGGTTACGAAGTCAGGGAAATCCAATATTACATTAACACCTCAAAAGAAGCTCAGAGCAAGAGATGACATTGTCTCTTAGCTCAGTGGTAACAGACACCTGAAAGGGTGAAGCTTCATTTGCTGAGATTACTCCCGTTTTTGGAACATGGCAAGATTGAATGGAAGCCTACAAACCTGAGTGGCCTTGCCCTGAGAGACACATTCTTATGACATAATGATGGACTGGACTAATGACTAATGTGACTGAATGGGAGTCTGATAATGTACCCGTATCTTTTGAGTTGTGTGTTCTTTTGATGGAAGGGATCCAGGGTTAGACAAAGAATGATAAAGTGAAGTGCCTTTTACCCCATTTTGTGTCTTCTTAACTATGTGGCCTTAGGTAACTTAGTTTACTCTTCTGAGTTGTTTATCTGTAAAAGAAGAATAGCTCTAATAATTTCTACTTCATAGGGCTTTGGGGAAGTGATCCCTCCTTTCCTCGGGGAATTAATCTGACCCCTTCAAAGGTGGGTGTAAAACAGACCTCTCAGACTTCCCACAGCACAGATATCGGACCATTCACAAACTGTGCCCCTACTTAGGGAAACTGGGCCTAAAAGGAAGTGCAATTTGGCCAAGGTTTTCTCCTTGCTGGAGTCCTCTGTCTTAGGGACAGGCACTCATGGACTAGGCTGGAAAGGCAGAAGCACCTTGTGTTTAAGCCCTTCACATCTAAAGTCAGACTGCCTGAGTTCAAATCCCATTTCTGTGACCTGTTAGCTGCATGGCCTGGGACAGTTACTTAACTCTGTGTCTCATTTTTCATCTGGAGAACAGGGACAATAGTATCTACATCCTAGAATTGGTATACTTTTTAAATAGTTAACAGATTGAACAGTGTTTAGAACATACATAATTAGTGATTATTACAAGTTTATAAATATTAAAGAAGATACAAAATTGAAGTAATGCCCAGTCCCACTCTGGATCTAAAATGGCCAAGTAGTTGAGGCAAAATTATTTTGGTGTTATACTCTTTTTATTCAGAATGATATCAATTTTCTACTTTGCTAGTTTGAACCTGACCTCAGAAATGATGCTGCCACCATGATCTTGTTGAATCACTAACTTCCTCGTCATGCCCTTGCAGGTTCTCTGAGTCTTGAGAGGTCCAATGAATCAGATAAAGTTTTCCATATCACTTCACCAGACTCTGTTAACCCTAAGACAGCAAGGCACTGTCTAATGTATAATTATTTGGTTTAATAAAAGGAAATTTGGCTGAAAGCAGTTATCACCATGGATATACAGTCATAAAATGTTGGTAGGGGACAGAACGGGCACCATGAAAATTTCACAAGGTTGAAATCAGGGCAAAGCTCAGCATGTGGGGTGAGCTGGAAGAATGCTCTCAGCAAAGTGGTTATTAATATCTACTAAAGAACCTGACCTTTGTTGCTGTAAACAAGACCAGATAATTACATGTTCCTTCGAAGAGCAACCTTGAGATGAAAATTGAGGCATTTGTCAAAGGGAACAGGAAAGTAATTTGTACTAAAATGAAACATGGAGTTTAGGTATTAATATCTTAACAGCTTTGGCCCTTGTCATGAAAGATTTGTTACGTTAGGTAATAATTATAATTAGCATTCTTGTCCATGAGGCTTCTTATTCTCATTTTCTAGAGAAAGAGGCCTAAAGGAATGTGATAGTCTATGGGAAGGACTATGTTTCCCTCCTTTTTTCCAGTGGGTTCGTTCTTTTCCCTGTCTCAGTGATTTATCCAAGATGAAAGATGCTTTCAGGTCATAGAGTCATGATTAAAGACAGGTCTAGACAAGTAAGGTGAGCATCCTCCAGCTCTGGAAACAGTTTTTCTACCACCGACTCACAAGCAGGTGAGAAACAAACCTTAAAGCCCAGTTTGTTTATCGTTACTATCTTGCTGTGGTGCCCTGTCACTCCGTTCTGCTCCTGAAGGTAAGATATTTTTTCAAGGGAAAGAATTCATCAGAATTACCAAAGTTTAAAGCAGTTGTTTTAATTTAACATTCTTTTTCCTGACCCTTTTAGTTACACACTGAAAAATACATAGACCGATGTGAAAATGACACGATATAAACAAATGAAATGCATGAAAGGATCACTCATTTCCAAGTCAAATTTCATTTTCATTCTTCAGGGTTACATCTTGTCTCTCTTCATTTTTTGCATTCTCATTCTTTCAGGTTAAATGAAAGCACTTTCATTAGTAAATGAAATAACTGGCTTTTATCCAGGTCAGATGGTCAACAGGGGGTTATCCTTGTTAATACTGTCACATTATTCCAGAAACATACCTTGGTGCCTTGTGCCATGTTACAGTGTTGTTAAAGAAACCAGGACAAGGATCTTCAGTGCCTGCTCTATGCCACGCAACATATTTTGCATTGCCCAGGTGATATGAAGCATATAGGAGTAGATTCCTCTCAGACTAATCAAATTTTAAAAGTTAGAGAGCATTCTAAGATTTAAGTAGTGTATCAAGGTGTTGAAGTAGACATGTCTTTAAGTTGTATACATCAGTTGGCAAATGGACCAACAATTACTGTTGAATTAACAACAAATACTGTTAAAGTAGAGGGTAAATGCAAGTATTTTAGTCTGGATTTTCCAGATCATTTGGGAAGTGAAATTTGAGCTGGGTTCAATAGGAAGGTAAGCAGCAGATTTTAAGACAGGTGGAATGAACTTGGTAAAAACAGAGCAGTGAGCAAGCACCTGGTATATTTCATAAAGAAAGCGAACCCATTCCATCGGAGCAGAGGTTTAGTAAAAAGGTGATGAAGAACAGGCTGGAAAGCAGGCTGAGGTCAGACTGTGGAGGCCTGTTACATTTCCAAAAAAGTATTTGTAATCTATTTTCTGGGGAATGGGAAACCATTGAAAGTTTATTAATATTAAGCAAGGAGGACAAGATAGCTTGTAATCAAACCTAGTGTGAGAATGAAACAGGGATTAAATTGTTCAATTCAATCACAGATGGGAATGTGATTGCTTGAAGGCATACATACTCAAGGCAGATTTGCCAGGCTTCCCTCCAACCTGGCCAGCATGGAGAAGGAGCAGCTGTGATTGAGTGGAAAATGTGTGGTCTGGGTGCACACAGACATGATTTCCAATCACTTCTCAGCTACTTTCTTGTTGTTTAACTTTGGGCATTTCCTTAATTCCCCTGATACTCTATCTTCTCGTCTGTAAAGTGGAGATACAGTATCTACTTCACCATGTTGTTAGGAGTAATTAGAAATGATATTTGAGTTTCTGGATCATAGTTTATACTCAATGAATGGTAACTGTTTTAATTTTAATTGGAATTATATTTATTGTAATTGTGTATCAGTCATCTCATATATTAAATAGAAGCTTGAAAATTGTAGCAGGATCAATTCTGATTTATTAACCATATTTCCATGCCCCCCCCACCAAAAAAAAAAATCCTTGTTAAAACTGTCTGGTTGGCAGTGAGTAACCAAGTCATCTTTATAGATGGATGTCAATACCCTCTAGGTAGAGTGATGGTACCCAGTTTTGGAGGACAAGTGCTTTGTCTGCCCTGAGGAAAGTAGCAGCTGAGAACCCAATGATTTCACTGATACCTTGACTGGGGACACAGGAAGTCTCAATCACTGAGACTCCATGGTGAGGAAGGCGACGAGTGGGGGCACCCCAGGATCTTGATCTGCCCTCCCTCTTGCCTCTGTGGGGGCTTCATACATAGAAGGATGGGAAGCAGATCAAGCATTGGGTGACACAGATCTGGTTTCAAATTCTGGCTCTGCAATTTACCAACTGGGAATCCAGTACAATTGCTTAGACTCTTTGAGCCTCACAAGTTCCATCATTTAAAAAAGGATGATAATCCTTTGCAGGGTTGTTGTGGGAATTAAATGAGCTAATGGGAAGGAAGATCCTGATTTCAAATAGGCCTTCAGTACATGGTGGCAATGACGACTCTCCTCATTCTCTCACTTTTTCTTCCTTCCAGCCTCCCTTCACCTCCTGAGTCTCTTTTTCAGGAAGGACATGAGCCAATGCAGTCCATGAGAGCTGGCTATGGAAGGAGACATCCTTGCTCCTTCTTACCCCTGCTTATCCTCAGCTGTAATCTGGTGACTAAATGGCTTCTCCTTCCATCAGCAGGGTGACAGTGAAACTAGGCACTGTGTTGGTCACTCTGGATAAAACCCTTAACTGATGACTCCATTGGTAAGGACAAAGCAGAGTGAAATACCTGATAATGAGGTAAATCTCTTTTGGAACCTGAAGAAAGGTGAGAAGTGAATGGGTGTTAGTAAGGCAATAAGAGAAGAAAAATTCTCAAAGATCGAAGAAGGAGAAAGTAAAAAGAACCAATTGTAGGGCAGTATTTTAAACAAGCGTTTTTTTTCATTTATCAATTAGAGAATCTGACTTTTTTTGTTTCTTAAGCCAGTTGCTCTTAGAAAATTGCCATCTTATGAGAAATAGACCAGCCACATTTCTTATTCAGATACCTTCACAAAAGGAGAAATTTGGCAGGTTTATATTCTGAGGTTTTGTGAGAAAAATTCATTTTGTCACCCAGAGTCAGCTGCTGAGAAAAAAAAATAGCAACAGGACCTTTTCCTCCCATTGTTATTCAAATACAACCCAGTTCTCCAGGCTGACTGAGGAATAAGTTAGAAGCAGGCAGTGAGCAGAGACTAATGCCTTAATTGGCTATTAATAAATGGTCACTGCTATTCTTAGAAATAACTGGTGTTTCCACAACTACCTCAAAAATGGCGTTCAGATTTCATGGCTGTGTTCTATCACACATAAAACCAGGGAGAGAGTTGATGGGTAATAGGTTGGACCACAATGTCATTTCTGGAAAGCTCCAGCTACATTTGCTATTGCTTTAAAAAGTCATGTGTGGAAAGTTGCCTGGTAACCTGATTTATCTTGAATATTAATAATTCACCCATCAGGAAACTACCTTGTCTGTAACTCAGTGTCAAAATTGAACACCTCTTTGACTATGTGGTCTGCAAGGTAATGGTGGTGGGGTTGGAAGTAAATTGTTAAATTTGGTTAGAGAGTGAATCTGATAATGTGTTTATTCAACTAGTGAAGAATTTAGGTGTTGTTAAAGGATATACAGTATATAATCTTAAATAATTGAAATGAGGATTTCTTTTTAAATTCTACATATTTTTTAACTGATAAACTCAGATGACATCTCACACTGAAAGTTCACTAATCACATAATTAACAGGGATATGTATTATTGATGTACTAAGACTACTTAATAGCACTTCAGTTCTGTTTACAGAAGGATAAAATAGTCACCAGGCATCAGATCAATAAATGATAAGCTTTAAGTGTTATATTTACAACCTGAGAGTCAAGTAACTCTTCATCATTGAACAGTCTCTCATTCAGAACTATGAGTGACCTGTTTCAGGTTTGTTGGGTGCCCATGTGAAAAAATTCTAAGCTATGGAAACCATTTCTTTTCCCCTGTGGAATTTCCCCCTTGTACTTAGTTGGGCCTCCTTCCCTACGTGGATGCTTTGAGACGTCACAGAGGCAAGCAGTATCAAAGATCATGAAAGATCTGGTAATTACAAACAAACACCTTGGTTCGCATCCAGCAACCATAACCATCTCCCAAATTCAGCTGGGTCTGACATAGCAGCTGAGCTTCCTGCTCAATTTGGCCCCAACTCTGCCCAGACAGAGGACTCCTCTGTTTCCACTAGAACGAGCCAGGAACAAAAACTCCATCCATCTAAAAATGCTTGAAATAATTTTAGTGTTGGGGAAGACAAAGAGAAAATAACCGTATGGTTTCACTATAAGGATTTAGGTATAAGGATGGGAAATGGTGTCAGTCAGGGATTACATCCTCATGTGCCACTTGAGGAACCAAATACCTGCTAAGAAACAACCCACATCCGACCCTAAACCCTCAGGTGCCAGAAATCATTAAGAGCATTCACCACAGGAGAAAATTTCTCTGTGAAACTAAAGATAAACCACTGTGCCCCAATTCCCAGATGATGGAAATGGGACTTTAAATGATAGAATGAGTCACATTTGCATTTCTTTAGAAGATAAACAGCCAATTTATTTTTTGTCATGAATGGCATGTCTTTTAGTAATAGGACTGAGGAGATAAAATAACCAGTGGTAACTGATTAACTATTTTTTTAAGTCATTATGTTCAGAATGTATGATATATTAGTTCACTTATCCAGAAGTGATCTCAATGATTGGGAGATGAGCCAAGGAAATAAGCAAAGCAGCTAAGTGAAGTGCAAGCAACTGCAATACTCACAAATTGCACCCTCTCTCTTATGCTCTGCACTCCCAGAAGAGGGCCTTAGAGCACTCCCCAGTATCTATTTATTTTATTTAAGATACAGTTCCAATAGCAAAATGGAGATAGCTGTTGAAAAGAGATAAAAAGGATGCTGTCCAAATCAGGCAACTGAAAGCAGCAAGAAATGACAGAGAGCCGACAATAATAAAAGAAATGGATAAATCAAAATGGCAGGAAAAAAATTCATGAACATTTTCTCAGTGTGGGACCATTCTGGGTAGAGTAAAATAAAAATAATTAAGCAAAACACAGATTTGGCGTTCACATTTCATAACCCTCTAATATCAGACAATGTGTGATCTGTGTTAGGAAGACAATTGATGTATCTTAGAAATAGTTCCAACATAAAAGGTTATTTTAAATTCAGTCATCTTGAAAATAACTGCAATGCTAAATTCTCATGTTGTTCTTTATGGATTACAAAGAAGCAGTGGAGTATCACAGTTAAAAGGGTACATATGGTTGCCAACTGCCCAGATTTCAAATCCCAGCCATGCCATGTGTGACCTTGGACAACTCACTTAACATCTCCGAAGTTCAGTTCCTCCACTGCAAAATGGGTAGAGGTAAGGATTTAATGAGTTAATGTGTATAAAGCATTGGAAGAGTACCTGGCACATAGTGTTAGATAAGCATTCTCTACAAAGAAATTTGCGTTTACCAAGTACCTAATGTGTGCCAGGTCCTGGGAAAGGTGCTGTGATCTTTATCATTACATTTTATAAGCTGTTACTACGTGAAGTGAAACACCAGAATCTCGCCTTCAATATTCCTCAAGCCCAACATAACTGGCAATAAAGAATTATCAACTCTGGGACAAGGCTGTGTGATCCATTATCCCTAAAGTTCTTTTAACCTGATTTCTGCCATTATAATATTATAACATAATTATATTATAACATAATTAACTTTTGTGTCTTGAAACTTTATGTCCATTTTGGTTAGCTGCTATTCTATCTCTCTGTGAAATGTTCCCGTCTCTTCATTTTGCATGTATAGTCATCACCTTTTCTGTTCAGTTACTATTTTAGACACCAAGGATCCAATGATCTGGGAATACAGTTCATCTGAGGATAAAACAGTGTTGATAAAAGTTCTGTGTCCCTAATGGTGTCAAGAAGAAATGTGCAATCATTTTCAGGTAAAAACAACAAACAAAACAAAAACAACCAGGAAATCTGCATCTGCTTCCTGAAATATATCCACAAAAATCAAACAGGTATAGGTATACTTTTGCCTTAAACAGATAAATGAAATTTTTGAGTATCAAAAAAGTATTTCCAACATCCACAAAATACTGAAACAGTACTCTTTAAAACAGCCAAGGTAATGACAAACAAGGAAAGACTGAGAAAATGTTACAGACCAGAGGAGACAAGGCATGATGACTGAATGTAAGGGAGTGTCCTGAATTGGATCCTAGAACAGATAAAGATTATTAGTAAAAAGCAGTTGAAATTTGCACAAGGACTGGAGTTTAGTTAATAGTAATGTATAAACGTTAACCTCATAATTTTGATGACTGTAATGTGGTTATGTACAATGTTAGCATTGAGGAAACTAGGTTAGGGGTATTCAAGAACTCTCTGTACTATCTTCGCAACTTTTCCAGAAATCTAAAGAGATTCCAAAATAAAAAGTTTATTTAAAAAAGTATTTTCAGATCTTTGAGAGGCTGGAGAGTGTGAACAACATGCACCTTAATGTCAGAAGGTTGAGTTTGTATCTTCCTTTCACCACTATCCAACAAGATGACTTAAGGCAAGTTCGTTGAGCCTCAGGATTCACATTCATAAAAGGGGGATAAAATTTCTACCTCACACAGTGTTATTGAAAAGAAAAAATTAAAAAAAAATTCATGAACCCATACAAAAAGTAATCATAGGCACAACTATTTTTCCAAACCCTGCTTGATTTACAGCTTCAGACTAACCTTAAAACTATTTACTCAATTGACACATACATTTTTCTTATTCTACTTTTTGAAAAAGATCAATAAATGATCTGTGATGCCTTCAATACAGAAAAATTAAGAGTTGGATATCAATCTCAGAGGGTTTATATTTTCAAGATGTTTTTCTTTCTAAAGTAACTTGAGCTTATGGAACTTGACAAATTAGTGGTTTTTTATCGGAAAAGCTCCTGCACTGATCTGGGGTAAGTATCTCTGGGTGTGTATGAAGACTTGGGCAAGAAAGAGCTCAAGAAAGATTCATGGATTTGGTGTATTACTTTAGGGTTGTGTGATTCTGACTGACTTTAAGCCAAATCTAGGTAGAGGCAAAACGTTGCTGCGGAAGTTGTGAGAAAGTCCTTGGCAGAAGGGGCAGGCAGTAAGGGAACAGCGGTGAAATTATCCTTTCATTCTCTAGGAGGTACCGCCAGTGAAGTGGTTAAGAGTATAGGCTTTTGATCAGACCTTCTGGATTTGAAGCCAAACTCTGACTCTTCCTTTTTAGAGCTTGGGCAGGTGACTTAAGCTCTGTGTCTTGTTTAAAGATAATTAATAAGGACATGATCCTATTTGTATTTTGGAAAACTCCTCTGGAAGCAGTGTGGTGGATCAACTAGAGCAACGTCAGACCAACCAAGGGCCATGGTAGAGAAACCAGCACAATAATAGAGAGGTGATGAGGGCCTGAGCTGCACAGGGAGCCCTGAGCATGGGGAGAGGGAGTCTAGAAAACCATTAAGGAGATGGGTATCAGGAGAAAGTGGGGGAATCAGGGAAAGAAAGGACTCTAGATGGATTCTTAGGCTCCTGGAGACTGGGATTTTGTCCATTAACCAAGATAGAGAATCATGGAAGAGTAGGGAAACATCATGCTTGTGATTCGGGACATATTACATGTTTGTATTTGGGGACATTAAGAAGGAAATGCCTATCTGGGACAGGAGCTTGTGTTTTATCTCATATACTGCTCTGAGTAAATGGGAGCTTAAAGAGAGTTAAGTACAAGATAGGGGTTAAGGATGCTGTTTCTTCGACTTACTAGCTGTGTGTTTAAAAAGGTTAATTGCTTAACCTCTCTCTGCTTTTTTTTTTTTTTTTTTTTTGAGACAGAATTTGCTGCTAGGGAGGCTGAGGCACAAGAATAACTTGAACCCAGGAGGCGAAGGTTACAGTGAGCCAAGATCGTGCCACTGTACTCCAGATTGGTCAACATAGCAAGACTCTGTCTCAAAAAAAAAAAAAAAAAAAAAAAATGGAAGAAGAACAATAGCCATCTTTTAGAATTAGAGCTGTAAGAATTAATTATCTCCATAATGCATACAAAGAACTAGCCCTTTCCAACTCATTGCAAATCCTCAATCCATGTTAGTTTTTTGTAACATTAATAACATGGCAATAATAATTTGTAGCTTGAACAATAGTAAGTTGCCTAAAGAGATATAGGTAAGGAAGTCTGAGTTAGCCTTTGGACGCTGAACTGCCTCTGCATTTAGCACACTGATATGCAGAGCAAGTTGTACCCACACTGATCTCAGTGTGCTGCAGTTTCAAAAGCTGTTCAGCTGGGATCAAGGAAAGCAATGACCGCCTACTCCCCAAATCCTTTCCATTTGGAAATTCCCAGGTCAATGACGACCGTTGCCCGAGGGTCTCAGGAAGGTGGAATCCACATGGAGAGTTTGAAAAGGGAGGCCGAGGTGGGTGGATCACCTGAGGTCAGGAGTTCAAGACCAGCCTGGCCACCATGGCGAAACCTCATCTCTACTAAAAAAAATACAAAAAATAGCCAAGAGTTGCAATGGGAGCCTGTAATCCCAGCTACTTAGGAGGCTGAGGCAGGGAGAATTACTTGAACCCAGAAAGCAGAGGTTGCAGCGAGCTGAGATTGTGCCACTGCACTCCAGTCTGTAAGACTCTGTCTCAAAAAAAAAAAAATAAATAAATAAAAAGAAAGAAAGAAAAAAAGAAAAATGAATGGGAACTGAGGAAGTCCAAATAAAAGTTTAAACAGCAAGTGTAAACCTTTGTTTTTTTTCAGTGAAGAGGAATCACTAGAGTGGACACAGGAGGATGATGGAAATTGAAGACAGGCAAGAATAGAACACATTTATTGACCGAGAGGAGGGAGCTAGCAGAAAGTATGGTTAACAGAGGGAGAAAATAAGTGAAGGCCCCAGTCCTTAAGGAAGGACAGTGAGGATGGGGCAAGAGGAGGGAAGGAAAAGCGTCACCTCTTCCACTGAGGGCTGGAAAGGAGGTGGAGACAAGTGCATAGGCATTTGCATGTCTGAGCAGGGCTTTGAAGAGGATAAATGTCTAAAAGCCTCTAGCATCTCAGAAAAGTTGAAGATGAGGTTATATGCTACACTGGAGAGGAGTAGAGACAAGACTAGAAAATTTGAGTGCATGGCTACAGGTCTGAAATAAACATTGGGAGGCGACAGAGAGGAAGTTGAACCAGTCTGTGTAGAAGGATGTGAGCATGGAGATTTCAGAGACAAGGTTTGTAGAAGCCTCAGACTGCATCTTTACATGATTTCCTCCAGCACTGTAACATTACATTGCATTTTGTAACATTGCTGGGCTCCTCTTTGACTAGTTGGCAGAAAAGACTGAGTCCTCATAGAATTGGGCGCTATTTCTAAAATACATCCATGGTTTAAAAAGCTTTAAGATCTATAAACTAAAATCCACCCATTTTGCAGGATGATTCACAGTGTCGACAGTTTGGAGCTGTTTCCTGAAGAAAGGACAAAACTGGAAACTATTATTTATGTAAGTGAAATCTAGAAGATTCTCTATCATTTTTCTTTGGGCTGAAACAGTCATCCCTCATCTTCTAAATTAAAATGCAGCTGAATTTGTAATTTGATCCCTGTCTAAAACTTGTATTCCCTTATTAAGAGAATTAATTGAGTTATCTCAGAAGAGAATATTGATTACATTGAGATTTGACTAATAAAAACTTCTCTCCAGAACTTATCTAAAGTGAGGTCTGGAACTAGGTCACCGTCACTCATGAGAAAGCCCTCGGAAACCAAGATAAGACAGAGAAGAAACGGAATTCAGCGCAAGGGTCAAGAAGCCAGGGCTGGGGGCATCCTTCAGTGGAGGAGAATAGCATTTGACAGCTGCCTCTAGAGAAAGTGGAGGACGTGCAGGGCTCGCAATGTTGGGCATGTTAATGGGGGGGCGGGCAGGGGGGAGAAATCTGTGAAAAAGCTGTGAAAGGAAGTCTGTGCAACTGAATGAAGTGCTAAAACAGATGACTGATTTTAAAATTTAGTGGCTTGAGGGCAGAGTGTGCCTGTGGCTTTTTCTCTCTGTGCTGCTAAGTGGTTTCCTGAGTGGACCCTGCCACAACTCACCATCACATCACGTTGAGGCTTTTCCTTTGTTTCTCCTTTCGTGTCAGTTTCTCATTTCTACTGCACTGTAGCCCAAATAACAGACATCTCCATGCCTGCTCATTAATCCACAGGGCAAAGAAAAGAAGCGTCTTTGAGGTGTTTGCATTTCAATGGGCTGTGCACAGGCAGGGTTCCCCTGCTTCTGATCCTGGAGGACTGCAGGAAGAGGAGGCTGGATCATATTTTCCCTTTCTTTTTTAATTTAACAAACCTGCTTGGCTACCAGCAAGAAGTTGACAGATTGCATACTGTCATCATTTAATCTTAAGACTAAAATTCAATTTTCCTTTCTCAGGATCAAAATTGGGAGCAGGGGGTAATAAAACACCCCAAAAACACAAGGGGACCTGTCTCAGTGGGGTGACCTAGTGCACCAGCCAGCTAATGATGCCTGTCTGTCAGCTGGGCCCCGGGAGCCAGAGCCCAAGGGAGAGGAGACCAACCCTGACAGATGGTGGCGGCTTTGCTGATTATAGAGCTCAGTTGGACCAAGGCTCTATTTTATTCCCTGCACCAAGGTCCCTTCTGAACATAGGCTGTTTACTTAAAACGTATCCATTCCTGTTTCTGTTCATCAGATTCTCAGGATAAAAATGAACATAGGCAGCTGTTGCATTTTTTGGTATAAATATTCAATTCTGCTTTGTGTTAAGGAAATTTATAATCCATTTTACCCCGTAATTATTCTTTATAAGTGAGAAATCAAATCCAAAGTGGCAACAGAGAGTGGACTCCAGGAAAAGAAATTCAAATAGGCATTGCCTTTGGTTAATGCTATTTCTCTGCATGCGACATTCAGACTTTTATATTATCCCACTAAAAAAGGAAACAGCAACCAAATTTAGCAAGCTGGTGTTTTCAAGCACAAAAGAATGTCAACCCAGGAGTTTGGTTCTTGCTTTGCCTTCTGCTTGAGAAATCTCAGCTCTCCTTCTCAGAGTAATTAAAAAGTGACTTCAGGATGTTATGCCCCCAAAGTCATTGAACTTCACATCCAGCCACACATAAACATTTAAGACTAGGGGGAACAAAAGCCCAGTAGTGCATGGACAGAAGGGTCATAAGGAATAAAAGCAACACTGGAAAATGATCCCAACCCTCTGCCACCCGAAACCTCAGGGAGGAAAAATGTCATTCCAGGCAGCAGCTGTGAATTACAACATGCCCAGGAACTTACTCGGGCCCCTTCAGGCTGAGTCTCACGCTGTTTGGAAAAGTGGCAGGGGGTTATATTTTCACACCCAGCTGTTGCTTTATGACTTAGTAGGCAAGAAGTTGTGGAGGCTTCCCCAGCTACACAACACTGACTCGCTTAGAGCTCCTGCCTGCAGTGGCAAAGGAAGGAAGGGCAATGGGGCAGGTGTCTCAGCAGACACAGATTCTGAAACAAGTTAAGTGGGTGAGGTAAGGTATAAGCCATAGCCCCATTATAAAGGCGAGGCTCTGTGACCTCATTGGCCAGCTATCTTGGTAGCTTCATATAGCTGCTTCTTTTTGGCATCTAGAAAACAGCTCTTCCATTTTTAAAGATTGCAGAAGGAAAGGCTTGAGCAGAGAAAGGAAAAGGCTATCCTCCAACTTCCTAATCTAATTCTTATCCAGCATAGGCTTTGGTAGGTTACATATGCTCAATAAAATAGCATGGTTTAGAGAAGAGAACACTGAACAAGGAATCTAGAAATTAGTATTTTATTCTTAGCTCTGCCACTAACTAGGTGACTTTGGAAGAGTTACTTTTTATCTCTGCATTTCCATTTCTGCAACTGTAAAATAAGGGAATGATCTGCTATGCCCTGGTGTTGGCAAACCTTTTCTGATTCTTTAAGGATAATGGGGGCCCCAATGAGCAGATCGGCAGTTAGAACTCTATCTCTAAGCACTATTGATTCATTGCAGCATTAATGGGTCAGGAATCTGTAATTCTGGTGATCTTTCCACGTTGGGAAACACTGAACTACATGTCTGCTAAGATGACATGGTTCTGTATCTCCTGGGAGATCCTTCCTAAAGGAACTGCAGATAAAAACCAAGAGAGTGGAAATTCTTATCTCTCGGCATCAAAAGGACAACAGCGATCTAGCTAGCACTGTCCAATTGAACTTTCTGTGATGGTGGAAATGTCTCATATATGCACTGTCCAATACTGCAGCCACTTTCTACATGTGATTATTGGTCACTTAAATTGTAACTAATGGGACTGAATTTTAATACTGTTTAATGTTAATTTATTTAAATGTAAAAGCACATACTTTCCCGTTTTGGACAGCACCATGTTTTGCTGCAAGAAGGTAACAAGTGTTTTGCTGTGGCCAAATGAAAAACAGGTCTTTATTTCCATTTTTACCTTTCTGGGCCATATGGGGGAAAGGGCAAGGCTTTGTGACTCAGTTTCCTTTTCTCTCAAATTCAGATGGCAATATCTACTTCACAGTATTGCTTAGAAGATTTAGTTAAACTAAATTCATAATATGCTCAATACATGCAAGATATTGTAAGGGGTTGAAAGTTGATTTTGTCTCAATACAAAACACAGTGATGTCTGAGAATGTATAACTAAATGTGTGTGGACATTGGTAACGTCAGATGTGAGAGGTCGAAAATAAAGAGGGAAAACTACAAAGTAAATGCCAAAGGCAGAGTGGATGAAAATGGAGAATGATAAAATAAAAAAGTCAAGACATGTGGCATAAGGTAGTGAGGAAGAGGGTGCAGTGGAGGTATCTGGTGGGAAGACATTTCAGGGTTGAGAATTACTCATGATGAGACGTGCATGGACAGGTGTCAATTTTGAGCGACAGTAAATGGGAAAACCATCACATTGAATTAGGACACATAGTTTTCCACTTACCTGACTGCCTTAGAGAAAGGCATCTGGAGGGATTTGGACAGGAGCCAGATAGACCAGAAGAATTTAGGCTGTTCAACAGTAATGTGGATGGCTCAGTTTAGAAAGGTGAGGACAACACTGGATTATTTGGGGTGAGTCCATAAGCCTTCTTACATATAAAGGGCTCTGGAAAGAAAGCATATACTGTAGCAGAGATGAAGAAAGCCTGGTTTGACAAAGATGTCCTGGGATCCTGTCATAGTCATAGAATGTAGAACGTCACTGTGAAGGCAGTCAGTTGGAAAAGGGTGATCTTGAACCTGGCTTGGCATAGGGTCCTACCCCTTAGAGTAGAGGGAATGAAAGATGCAAGAAGAGACAAAATGAGTTAAATAATATCCTGGGAGCCTTCTAGCACTTACAAAAATGGCAAATTGCCATCTACCTCATTGTCCTTTTCCTGTCCTACTACAAACTGAGAAGGATTAATGCTGGCGTCTGCCTGGGTTCAAATCCAAGCCCCACGATTTAATAGCTGTGACCTTGGGCTAGAAACAAACTCTCTAAGTCACATGTTCTTCGTTATGAGGATATAATAGCACCTGCTCCAGGGAGTAAGCAAAATAATTTATGTACAAATTAGTACAGCCCCAGTCCATAGAAAACACTAAAAATGTAATGTTTATTAAATATAATATCTCAAACTTCCCAACATACCATTGAAATGGAATGTTTAACAGATATGAAACATTACAACTAGAAACACTTTCTATAGATCAATAGTTTTGAAAAATTTATTTTAGTCACATCAAACTAAGTATTGCTTTAATTCCTTCATTCACTAAATTCATTTATTTCCCTCTATTTTTAAAATTAGGGGACTGTTCCTTTAAAGGTTTATTGAGGTGTAAGTTTTAAGTAGATTTAGGGCATACAAATGTAGTTTTGTTACATGAATATATTGCATAGTGGTGTAGTCTGGGTTTTTAGGGTGATCATCTCCTGAATAGTCTACATTGTACCATCACGTGATTTCTCATCCCTCAGTCCCCTCCCACCCTCCCACATTTCTAAGTCTTCACTGTCTATTATCCCACTCTCTGTGTGAACACATTATTTAGCTCTCACTTACAAGTGAGAACAAATAGTATTTGACTTTGTTTCCGAGTTATTTCACTTAAGATAATGGCCTCCAGTTCCATCCACGTTGCTGCAAAAGAAAAGATTTCATTCTTTTTTATGGCTGGGTAGTATTCCATGGTATATGTGTACCACATTTTCTCCATCCAGTCAACCACTGATGGGCCCTTAGGTTGATTCCATATCTTTGCCAGTGTGAATCATGCTGTAATAAGCATACAAGCACAGGTATATTTTTGATATAATAATTTCTGTTCCTTTGGGTAGATACTAAGCAGTGGAGTTTATTGAAATATAATTTATATACCATAATCATACCCGTTTAAACTGTATAATTCATTTAAGTAATATTATTAAGTGCTTCCAAGTATCAGGCCCTATCCTAGGCACTGGAAATATGGCAAATAAGACAGATGAGGTCCCTGCTTTCAAAGAGCTTCTGGTCTAGGGAGGAAGAGAAATCATAGACAGTATATAACCTAAAGGCAAAGAAGCAGTGATATAGTAGGTAAAACAATCACGTCAGGCTGTCCCATTTTAGATAGGATGTCCCGGAACATTCTCTTGGAGAAGGTGGCATTGAATAATACGTGGATGCGAGCCATGTGAGTGTCTGGGGGAAGAGTATTTCAGGCAGGGAATGGCAAGTGTAAAGGCCCGGGGGCAGAAGCATGCCTGCTATACTCCTGTTTGAGGAAAATCCGGGAGGGCAGTGTCACCAAAGCTGAACAGATAAGTAAAAATAAGAGGAAGAAATCAAGATAGAGAGGAGACAGGAACAAGATCATAAAGTCTAGGTTTCCGAAGTGAGGCTTATGGATTTTGTTCTAGGTATGATGGAAAACCATTGGAGGGATTTGAGGAGGGAAAGGAAGCAATCGGTATATATATAATGTACATAAGATATAAATAAAATTTATATAAAATATATGTATATAAATTTATATAAATATGTCTTATATATGTGTGTAAATATATACTTTTTTCTTGAGACAGTATTGCTCTGTCACTCAGGCTGGAGTGCAGTGGTGTGATCTCGGCTCATTGCAACCTCTGCCTCCCAGGTTCAAGTGATTCTCCTGCCTCACCCTCCTGAGTTGCTGGAATTATAGGCACACACCACCACACCCAGCTAACTTTTTTTTGTGTGTTTTTAGTAGAGATGAGGTCCTACCATTTGGGCCAGGCTGGTCTTAAACCCCTGATCTCAAGTGATTCACCCACCTTGGCCTCCCAAAGTGCTGGAGTTACAGGCATGAGTCACTGCACCTGGCCAGATTTATATTTTAAAGAATGTCTCTAGCAGTTGTTTGGAAAACAGATTCCAAGAGGCAAAAAGCAGGAAGAGGGAGACCAGTAACAGGCCAGGCAGTGGCCCAGGTAACAGACAGCAGAGGCTCGGACTGGCAGTGGAGTTGATGAGAAGGGGTGAGATCATGGGTGTATTTTCATGACAAGATTTTCTGGAAACTCAATGTGGGGTTTAAGAGAAAGGGGTTCAAGGATGACTCCTAGGATACTGGCCTTAATCCTTGACTGGTGGGGCCCTCTGCTAAGATGTGGGACGCTAGAGGAACAGGCTTGGGGTGGAGTGTGAATCAAATGCTCTCTTCTGACCTTTTTATTTTATATGCTTATTAAAAGTTCAAGTGGAAATTACACAAGTCTTGTATGTATTATGTTAGAAAACAAAGGCTTTGTGGAGGAGGATTTAAAAAAGAGCAAGAAAACTTCCTAGAAGCCTAGATGAGCAGCACTATAAGCTGTACCCCAAGTGCGTCCTATAGGCTCCTATATAACAAAAGAGCCACAAAACCTCACACATATGTGCTGAAAAACAGACTAGCCAATGAGTAAGGCAGAAAATACACATGGAAAAAATTAAGTTGTCCTATCTTTTTAATATGAAATTTGGGGAGGGTTGCGTTAGAGTTCTAATGACCTGATTAATTGCTGAGGAAATAAACCTAGGTATCAGGTAGCTTGAAGGTAAGAATGGAGAAAGATGTGTTTATAAACAAATGTCTCCATTTGTGTTATTGCAAGAAAACAAACTAGTCGATTCACAGAGTGCGAGCTGCAGGATTATTTTTCATTTATCACTGGGAAGCACTTCTTGAATTTTTATAGCCGTCTTGTTACAGGATCCTAAGCAGGTTGGTAAAACCGGCTGTCTTTTGAGAAGGATTAGGTATATTTCCATATTTGTTCACTTCTCAATTTAGTTAAGTCTTCAAGACATTTATATTTCAGAGTATAATTTCAGTGGTTTTCAAATTCTAGGAGTTTTTCTGAAGTGCTGGAGCTACAGTTTTCTTGTCCCTTATCCATTTGATGCTTCCATGAACCTAAACTGGAAGATCTGAGAAATACCTCTACTGAGCGACTGAGGTGTGAAATACGCAATAGGACCTCAGAAGTTCTTAACTGTGTTTATTATCATGGTGTGATGCAAGCCATATTAAACAAGTAAGGGAACTCTATAGGATGTAGAATTACTTAACTGCATCTCATGGAAGAGTAGGGCGGGGTTAAGCTCCTGCTTTTTCATAGTCATATAACGGGGGAAATAACCATTGAGACTTCTACTTTATAAGTTAACCTAAAGACATTGTTCCAATCAATCAACAAGTATGTCCTGACCATAGGCATTGGGTAAAGCATTAGTTGACACTGTTAAGAACAAAAGAGAATTTGTTGTATAACCACTCTGTACACTCCTATGATCATAGAAGCTGGTGTTCAAACTAGCTTTAGAATAACATACATATAACATTTATATGTCCTAATAAAAATAGGATAGTGGATTGTAAATGATTATGCAGAGCAATCTATGGTTTTTACAGGAATAAAATAATTAGGCTTTCCTTTTTCCTTCTTACCCATTATATTTATCTGTCCAAAATATTTAACAAAGTAATAAAAATGTTCCATAACTCATTTCATTCATTAGGCCTCAATATCTTGATCTTTAATTTCCAGAGAGTCTTCTGAGCTAGGTAAGATCCACTCTTCTCAGTACTCTGCGTAGGAAACGTAATAGCATTATAGCATATTTGTGTAATACTTGAAGCATAAAGTAATTTTCTGCCATGTAGCCTGAAAATCCTGATCAGTCTGCTCAGAGGAAAACACTGTAGTCAATATATATACATATATGTATAACATTTATATATATATAACATTAGCCCTTGTTTTTATATATATATATATATTCATATATATGTAAAAAATATATGTAAAATATATATAAATTCATATATATATGAATAGCTATGGAATATATATACACACAATCAGTTTTGTATAGATGTGTATATATCTATGTAAATATAAACAGAATTATGTGTAGATATATATATACACACAGACATACATAATCAGTAGAGTTTTGTGTGGAATATTTCTTTAAATTGATTTATATAAATAGGACCAGTTTTATAACCTGCATTTTACTCAACAATGAGTTTTTTTATGTGATTACATATGAATGCTCTTCATCCTTTTATTGCATAGCATTCCGTGTTTACATATGCCATAATTTGTTTCACAATTTTAGCCATAATGAACATTGTTTGATATTTTATGATTAAAATGATCATTAAATGGATCTCTTTGTACAAGATCTCTATGCACATGCACAAATAATTCTTAGGATAAATGTGCATAACTCATGTAAAAACATGTTCATGCACACACTCCGGTCCTTAATCCATCAAGAATTTGTGTGTGTGTGTGAGTGGATAATCCATTATCTCACCACCATTCCAGAGCTGTTCATCTCTTCCTCACTGGTTGAAACTATTGTTCTTATGTACTAAAATCATGCAAGTTGATATTCATATGTACATCTACCTGGACCCTCTAGTCTGTTCTGCAGTCTTTTTATCTATGTTTAAGCTAAAATCACATTGTTTTTATTACAATATTTTGTAATATAATTTGAAAATTGTCTTGGCTGTTTTGTATATATACTCTTCTATGAGAAATTTTTATTGAAAATGCATTGTATCTGAAGATAAATTTGGGAAAAACTTTCACTTTTCTAATACTGAGTCACTACATTTGTAATTATTTCTCCATCTATTCAAACTTTTTTTTAACTTTCTTCAGTATAGTTTTATAGTTTCCTCTATAAAGGTCCTGTATATTTATCATTAAATGTATACTTGGTTACTTTTTGGTTGCTGTAGCCATTGTGAATTGGAATTCTTTTTTTTTTTTTTAATGCATTTAAAAAAATTTATTTTACTTTCAAATTTTAAATTGACAAGTAAAAATTGTATATATTTATAGTGTACAACTTGATGTTTGGTTATATGTATACATTGTGGAATGGCTAAATCAAACTAATATATACATGATTTTACATACTTATTATGTGTGTGTGTGTGTGGTGAGAACACTTAGAATCTACTTTCTTAGTAATTTTCAATTATACATATTGTTATTAATTGTAGTCATTAATATTGTTATTAATTGTAGTCATCACGAACAACAGATTTCTTTTTTTGAGAGATCTCTTAAACTTATTCCTCCTGCCTAACTGAAATGTTTTGTCCTTTGTCCAACATCTCCCCAAACTCCCAGCCCCCAGTCTTTGGAAACCACCATTTGACTCTCTATTTTCTATGAGTTTTACTTTTTTACACCCCACATATGAGATCATGTGGTATTTGTCTTTCTGTGCCTGTCTTATTTCATTTAACATAATGTCCCCTAGTTTCACCCATGTTGTCACTAATGACAGGATTTTCCTCTTTTTTAAGGCTGAATAGTATTCTACTTTGTGTGTATATGCCACATTTTCTTAATCAAGAGAGTGAAGAGACAACCTACAGCATGGGCAAATATACTATATTTGCAAACCATAAATCCAATAAGGGGTTAATATCCAAAATATATAAAGAACTCAACTCAATAGAAAACAAATAACCCAATTTAAAAATGGGCAAAGGACCTGAATAGACATCTTTCAAAAGAAGACATGCAAATGGCCAACAGGTGTATTAAAAATATATATTCTAATGATTATCACTGGTACATGGAAAAGCTATTTTTTTTGTATATTGATTGTGGATGCTGGCTATTTAATGAACTTTTTAAAGCTGTAATAGAATATAAGTTAGTTGTCTTAGATTTTCAAGGTAGATGATCATATCATCTGCCAGTTCTCCCTTTTTCTTTCCATGAATTAAACCTAATTTCTGTTGCCCTATTTTGTTGGTGAGGGCCATTGGGATGATGTTGAATAATATCATGTTCATTTTCTTCAGGGCACACATCACTGTTTAAGCCATTTTATTTATTTGTTCACTCATTTATTGTCTGTCTTCTCCAAAAGAATGTAAGTTCCATGAGGGTAGCAAGTGTTCATTTAGTCTACCACCTTGACGTCAGTGTCTCCGCATTGAAAACACTAGTATATTGTGAATAGTGCTGCAATAAACATACGTGTGCATGTGTCTTTATAGCAGCATAATTTATAATCCTTTGGGTATATACCCAGTAATGGGATGGCTGGGTCATATGGTACATCTAGTTCTAGATCCTTGAGGAATCGCCATACTGTTTTCCATAGTTTACAATCCCACCAACAGTGTAAAAGTGTTCCTATTTCTCCACATCCTCTCCAGCACCTGTTGTTTCCTGACTTTTTAATGATCGCCATTCTAACTGGTGTGAGATGGTATCTCATTGTGGTTTTGATTTGCATTTCTCTGATGGCCAGTGATGATGAGCATTTTTTCATGTGTCTGTTGGCTGTATGAATGTCTTCTTTTGAGAAATGTCTGTTCATATCCTTTGCCCACTTTTTGATGGGGTTGTTTGTTTTTTTCTTGTAAATTTGTTTGAGTTCTTTGTAGGTTCTGGATATTAGCCCTTTGTCAGATGAGTAGCACTATTCACAATAGCAAAGACTTGGAATCAACCCAAATGTCCATCAGTGACAGATTGGATTAAGAAAATGTGGCACATATACACCATGGAATACTATGCAGCCATCAAAAAGAATGAGTTTGTGTCCTTTGTAGGGACATGGATGCAGCTGGAAACCATCATTCTTAGCAAACTATCACAAGAACAGAAAACCAAACACCGCATGTTCTCACTCATAGGTGGGAACTGAACAATGAGATCACTTGGACTCAGGAAGGGGAACATCACACACCGGGGCCTATCATGGGGAGGGGGGAGGGGGGAGGGATTGCATTGGGAGTTATACCTGATGTGAATGACGAGTTGATGGGTGCAGCACACCAACATGGCACAGGTATACATATGTAACAAACCTGCACGTTGTGCACATGTACCCTACAACTTAAAGTATAATAATAATAAATAAATAATTAAAAAAAAATATTTATACAAAAAAAAAAAAGAAAACACTAGTATACTAGGTGGCAGAAGTTCAGAGGCATGGACTTTGGTGGTGAACTGTGTGGACTTATGCAAGTTATTTAAACTCACTAAGCTCCAACTCTATAATATATAAAAGGGGAATAATAGTAGTCACATGACACATCTCTAGAGAGATTAAAGGAGACAACCATATTTTAACAAATTTCAAGAACTAGGATACATTAGCTAATCTAATCACTAAGTGTTAGTTTTTTTAACTCCCCCTTTTCCCTTAAGACTGTAATAAGATATCAGGAAAAAGGAAATAGCGCCTAGGAAAGTGCCGTGTGCAATCAGGTATATATTCTGGCAGAGGATCTTTGTACGCAATTAGGCACAGCACTCTGCCGCTATTATTACAGCTCAACATATTGGTTTGAAACAGCTTCACTTTTTACTGAGATAACATTTTTACATGGAAATTTCAGTGAATGTCAGCCTTCAATATCTGAGTTTCTAATTTTTTCAGCAGAGTTTATAATTTTCCAGAATGCACCTTCTTTTAAGGTATTAGTTACAATGTAGGCTATTTATGAGCATTTTGTAACTCCAGCCTTTAAGACAGAATTGTAAAGCAAGAGATAGAATTCTGCAATAATTTACTTGTTGATTTCCAAATTTTGAACTTTAACGTATGTATCAGAATAATAAGATGATTTATGGTTATGACTGACAACACAGGTTGCTCTTATGCATGTATCTATTCAGGAGCCAGTTATGTTTTGCTAGCTGAAGAATCATCTTTAAAGTTGTCTTGAGGGGTCTGAGTATCCCCTGATTGCCATGACGCAGTAGCTGTTTTGCTCTCAGTTTCCTTGTTTCATTTTTTCCATCCATTTATTGAGCTCCAGGTGGTATACCTGGTGCACACCCGCACCCAGGCAACTTACCGTGTAATTAGTAGCAAATTACCTAAAAGTAAATAAAGAGAGCCTGGAGTATTGAGTTTAAAAATGTAGCTCCACAAAGTGATATTACCATGACCCCTTTCTGGATTTGGCTCTTGCTATCGCTGACATCTTTTTCTTGAAATTCTCCAAAGTGTGTTTCCCAGTTGACCAAATGGACAGCAGAATGCCATAGGGGTTTTCATACTTTCTAGTGTCACAGCTATGCCTCATCCGATGGGAGTGAATATTCGCCAAAGTGTCAGCCTTCACCAAAATGTGCAAAAACATAATAAAAATAAAATTATGTAATCTCATTGGAATTTGTGAGGCTAAAAACAACTGTGACTGTGCTAAATCACCTATATAAATCATATTTCAAAGCATAAACTGCACATTCTCTCAATTTAGAAGAGCTGAATCTGCATTAAAACCTCAAAAGGTCCTGAATTGAGACCCCATTAAATAGAAAATTCACCAACTAATGCAGGTCAAGACACCAGTTTGCTTAGGCAACAAAACATTTATGGCATTTCTCTCCTGTATGAATTCGTGCATGCTGGAAAAGGCAATGATTCTGGTTGAAGGCTTTCCCACATTCATTACTTTTATAAGGTTTCTCTCCGGTATGCATCTGAATTACATCATGGGAAAGCTAGTTTCATGACTCCTTTGGAATAGTTGTGGTCTTGAATATGGAAAATCAATTAATCTATAGCTTAAAGCACAATAGTTAACAAATAGATGTGAAAATTCTTTGTGAATTTTAAAGTCTTACTTAAATGTAAGGTATTATTATAGATAGCATTATGTTAGACTGTGAGCTTGTTAAAGAAAGAACTATGCCTTCTTTTTCTTTCTACCAGTTTCAGTGCTTGGTACAACATAGAAACCATAAGTGTTTTTGAACAAGCAAATGAATATTGGAAGGAGTAAGGTGATAGCTAAAGCTAAAAGAATGTTAAGAGAGAACAATCGAAACAAAGGAGGCATTTGTGTCTTAAAATCATGGCCTCTGAAACAGCCTTGGCAGATAGTAGAGAGGGTCAGATAGAGAAAGCCTGACTCAGAGATTGGGATGCCCTATGTGGTTGGAATAGAAAGTAAGAGGAGACCCAAAATATTAGGCTACAGAAGGAAGTTCTAATCTCTAATCTGTCAAGAGATTCAGCAGGAGGTTGTGTATCAGGATTTGGGTTTGGGAGTGGTGTGGAGCTTACCTATCTCTAAAATGAGCAGGAGGGCAAAAATGAATCCCAATCGCAAAGAATTAACTAATGGCCAGCAAACCAACACAGGAACCGAAGCACAGACACACAAGATACGAAACCAGTTGTTGAAACTACAACATAATGGGGCTGATTTAATAAAAGCCTGTTACATGAGTTACAGGGTTTTTTTTTTTTTTTTTTTTTTTTTTTTTTAATGAATGTGCCCTACCTTAGGAAAACCACAAATAATGTCAACCAACAAATATTCATTCACAGTGAGAAAGCCATTAGAACGTTGCCTGGAACCCAGGGGCATATCAAGGGCCCACGTGGGAAGGGCGATGACAACTTGTTTAGTCCTCACTAGTTTCCTAGTCTGTGGCTCTTATTTGAATTATCCAAGTCATCCAGACAATGGGAAATAGAGAATGTGAATCTTCATATTGTGGTATTATTAAAGAGCATTCAGTAACGAGCTGGTAGGTTCTTTACCTCTTATTCATGTATTACTCGGAAATGCCTCACTTTTCTGGAATTCCAAATCTCTCAGCAATCATATTCAAATGCCATCCCTTTTACTAACACACATATAAAGTGGTGATGGGTTTTTTTTTTTTTTTTTTTTTTAATGAAACCTACACTTGGCCTTTGGAGACAACTGAACTTATTTATAACAGTGCAAGGATTCATTTTTAAAATGACTTTCCCACGTCATCTATGACACATAAAAAAGAAAGGCGTGCTCTGAGCCAATTGGGATAGGGATTATGTATGGCATATGTAGCAACTGCTCCTCTCTTCCTGTTTTGAACATGTGTCTAACAGAGGAAGAGCAGCTGCATCATTTGTCATTAAGTATTAGGCAAGTAAGGGCTTTGTCTGGGGAGAATGACACAGAATAAACAGTTCCCACCTTGGAAATAAATGTCTTATATTGGCTTTGATGTGTGTGTTGATAAATGATTTTCGATTGCCTAAGGATTTCCCTGCTAATGGGAGGCTATTATTTTCTACAATGTTCAATAACACTGATATTGTCCCTCGATGACAATGCATTTGTGCTCCGTGGCAGTCGTGGAGGCTGAAAGTGCCTGCCAAACCAATGCGTTACAGGTCGTATTTGCAATGCCAGTGCACAGTTACCCTCTGCAGAGCCTTGATCTCCTGGGATACTTCTATTCTTAACTATTCATCAGAATTTAATTACTAGCAGACCTTTCATCCTGAAAGTTGCCACCACCAACTAATTTCAACAATACAAGAAGCCCCAGCATCATCCAATAAGGCCACCTTATACAAAGTACCTAAAATAGCTGCAAGGTTCTCAAGTGAGTATTCATAGTAAGAGAAAAGAGTGCGTGCTGGCCAAGTTGGAAGTGGGATCCTGGAGCCAGCCTCTCATTCTTGGCAAACAGCGCAAATGCAGCAGGCCTCTCTGTGACAGCAGCGTGGCAGTGAATGAACATCTCCTTCTCTCCCTTTAGAAAATGTTTAGGGCCATCGTTACAGAACTGTTTTCAGGCTTTAACTTTTAATGTTCTGGTGGGAGAAACGAAAGTATCATTTCCCAACATATTAGAAAATGGCTAAGGTACACAGATGGGATGGGCTACCTGTTTGCCTTACTTCGTATATCCAGCCAGATTGTCTGTGTATTGCCTTCTGAACATACCTTCTACTCTCTCATTTCCAAATATCTGCTTCCTTTGATTTCTGCCAAATGAAATGCTTGCCCGTCACCCTGCCCCACAACCATCACCCTTCTAAATTTTACCAATCCTTTGGTTTGAGTCACCATCATCCCTTATTCCCTCTGAATACTGCAGCACAAAATCTTCTCTTTCCTTTCATGAATACCACAAGCCCTTATCATCCGGTATCTCTCATATAGTGGCTTGGTGACCATTTGTTCACATATTCGACTGGTTACTGAGAGAACTAGGATGGGGAAGTAAATAGTGTATTGGGTTAAGAATCAAGTGACTTGAGCTTTTGTTCCAGTTCAGCCACATATATGACCTTAGAAAATTCATTTAATGTCACCTCATTTCAGTTAGCTCATTTTGAAAATGAGCTGATTGGACAAGACCATCTCTTCTTTCCCTTCTAACTTTAGGACACCAAGTATTAGGTTTCTTATTAGCAAAGGATGCATGTTTTCTTTTTATACTGCTGTTGTTATAATTTATAATATCTAGTATTTGTCCTTCATAAAGAAATTGCTGAAGAAAACAGCACCTACTATGTGCCAGGCACTATTCTCATTCGGTTATAGTTTCTAATATTCCCTCACTTTCTTCCCTTGTATTACATAAGGGTTGGTGTGTGAAAGAGATAAAATTGAGTTTTGTTCATATAGAAAAAGATTGTAGAGAGGAGTTTTGAAATGGACCTTAAGGGAGGCAAGACAAAATTTGTCAGAGAGGAGTGTGACATATAATATCTGCAAAGGAAGACATGAGCCAATCATGTGCTGGGGAGACAACATGAAAACTGGATTGACAGAGGTGAGACAGCCAAAAAGTATTGGACGTCAGGCTGTGGTAGGTAGATGTAATGGGTCAGGTAACAGAAAGCCTCTTGAATAAGGAAAGTACTCAAATAAACTATATCTTAAGAAATAGTTACCCCGGTAGCATGATGGACTTTCAAATGGAGAGCAGAGACCAAAGAAGGAAAATGAGATTTCAGGAATCATGCATGACATAATGGACCAAAAGAAGACAATGGCAGAGAAGTGAAGGGACAGATGCCAGAGGGCATCACTCAACAATACTCCTACTGCTCTTGGGACATTGATAGATGGACCACATAATGTACAACATAAGGCAATGAAAAGGTTACGTGGATAAATTCTATAGTAAAATACACTTAAGAAACAGTAGTTTGAATAATTAAAATACATTTATTTTCTGCAAGATATCCCAGAGCCTGATGTGTGTTGTTATTCTCCAAGAAGTAGATACATTTGACCCAGGATTCCCCTCTCTCTTTTTTGTGATAGCCTCTCTTAGAACTAATATTCCATGGCACATGGGTTTTAAAAGAGTTTCTCAGAAAAAAAAAGGAGAATTAAACATATGCTAGAAATGAAAAGGGAGAACTTTAAATCTCAGGATGACTGAAAAATATGTACATTCTACCCAGATATATATATAATATATATATATATATATTATATATAATATATATGAATATATTATTCATATATTATATATGAATATATTAATATATATGAATATATTATTCATATATATTCATATAATATATATGAATCAAAAGTTGGGTAAAAGGTAAATTAAGTAGGATAATATATGAATAAAGAGATAGATTCTGTGTGGCATTTCTGTCTTGACCTAAGGACAATGACGTTGTTGCTAGTTTATAGGGTTTTAGAGGGTAGTAGGGCACGCAACTGAAGGTATTGCGCTCTTGCTTTTGAAAATACATCAGTGAACTTTGTACACTATAACACGACTTATAAGTGCTTTATGATGTGTATCCCATCTCATGCTGCTTTCCCTTCTTATTCCCTTTGTTCTAGTCACCTTGACTACTTGCAGGTTTTGAATAACTCTCTCATTTTGGTGCCAATGTGTTGCTGCATCCCTGTCTAGAACACAACTCCCACCCTCTTTTCCTGGGTAACTCCCAGCCATCATTCAAGTTTCAATGTAGATGTTTCTTTCTCCAGGAAGCTTCCCTACTCCCTCTGCCAATGAATCATCAAGTCCCACCAGACCCCCACCAGGTGCTCCCATTGCCCCTGAATGCCCATCACATTCAATTGCAGTTGCTGCTGTGCCTGTCCATATTCCCCACTAGATGGTAAGTTCAGGGAGGGGACTGATCTCAGTCATAATCTCAACCCCCAACCTCATGGCACAATGAAGTCACCCCAAAACTGTTAATTATCAATTAATCATCCAGTGCAACATCTCTGGCAAGTTACTCCAATAAGATAGTGTGATGGAATGGGGCCCTAGCACCTGCCCCCAATACACACACAGCAACAAGGAACTTAGCCCTGACAAGCTTATGCTAGCTTCTATCAAAGGACTTGAGGACTTTTCCTCTTTACTTATTGAGGATCAAAGTCCTCCAACTGATTACAATTCAAAAGTGGGACTCTTAGGGTAAGAAGAAAGTTGTGATATAGGCAATGTATGTAGAGGTTGACAGACTGACCAATTTATTCATCTACTAGCATATAAGCTCCATGAGACCAAGAATTTTTGTTCCTTTAGTTCACTGCTGTATTATCAGAATCTAGAACAATTTTTTGGCATACAGTAGGTGTTGAACTGTAGTGGATGATGTGATGTGCAGCCCAGATTCCCCCATCTATCTTTGAGATGAGGCTGAGAGTGTTGGTAGCCAACCACTCACAGCTGAGTCTTAGCCTAGAAATTGGCTTGATTAGAGAGAGCTGAGTGACCCAAGATCACAGCCCCTTTTAGGGGCAGCCTGCACATAATGACTTGTTGATGTAGAAGGTATAAAGGACATACCCCTTGCCCCATGGTGGGACTCTGAAGGGACATCCTCACTCCAGAGCTTCCTGTGGGATTGGCCAAAGCTTTGTTGGAACTGCATCTTGTTGGAAGTGCATCATAGATTAATTCCTCCCTCTGTTCAATTCTACATCCTTCCCTGCCCACAGATGTTTATCCCAAAGGCTCTTGTCAATGAATGAGCCATCTGAAAGTCTGTTTTCTGGGGAATCTGACCTAAAATATGGATGAATGAGTCAATGAATGGATTAATAATTTGTTGAGAACCTTCTATATGCTTGGCACTATCCTAGGTGTTGAGGATAGAGATGTGAACAAGACAAACAATACTCTAATTTCAGGAAGCTTTCATTCTAAAGAGGGGTGCACAAACAAACATAATTTCAGATAGTTATAAAGGCTATGAATAAACAGTGATATAATAGGGACTGAAACTACAAGGGATTCTTCAAATGGGTTTGTCAGAAAAGGTCTCTCTGATCGTTATTTGAGCTGAAACTTGAATGAAAATAAGGAGCTGGATATACAAAGATTGGTGATAGTGGGTGTTTTTAACTTTTCTTTCTTTTTTCTTTTTTGAGACAGTGTCTCACTCTGTCACCCAGGCTGGACTGCTATGGGGTGATCTTGGCTCACTGCAGCTTTGACCTCCAGGATCCAGTAGTCCTCCTGCCTCAGCCTCCTGAGTGGCTGGGACCACAGGCATGCACCACCATGCCTGGCTAATTTTTGTATTTTTTGTAGAGATGACGCTTCAACATGTTGGCCACGCTGGTCTCAAAACTCCTGAGCTCAAGTTATCGACCGCCTTAGCCTCCCTAAGTGCTGGAATTACAGGCATGAGCCACTGTGCCCTGCCTGTGATAGTGTTTAAAGAAAAGGCACAGCTAGTGCTAAGGCCCTGAGACAGAAGTGAGGTTGGCACTGCTGAGGAACATGAAGGTCCGTCCATCTGCAGCAGTGTGTGAGCAGAGGAGTGGCAGGATAATGCTGGCGAAGGCAGGAGGAAATTGATCACACAGAGCCTTGTAGACTAGTAAGGATTTTTGTATAAAGTATTAGGACACAACTTAATTAAACAGGGGTTTTAATGTTAAAGTTTTATAATGATCACTTTTCTCATTCTGTAATTCTTCCTTCTTTTTATCACCAGTCCAAAAAGAGACACAGTTCTTTCTTCTTTTAGTGCTTATGTTCATTACAGAAGCAAAAATATTCAGGCTAATTTTTTTCTTTCCCTTGAATTAAGGCTGGAATATATGCAGGCACCTCTTAATATGTTATATCTCTATTCGGTCTCATTTCTGATACCCCCAACATACTCCATCAGAAAAATCTATACATGACTGAACTTCAGCTGAGGACAGAGTTAAAGCTTTCCCTAGGATCATGTGTGGTTGGATCGGGGGTTGAAGGTAGGTGGGGGTTATTCCACATGTCAGGGCAAATGAACATGAGACCCAGCCCACTAAGAACTACCTCTATCATTATGTATCCAGGGTATTTCGAATAAAAAGAGTGAGGAGAAGCTAGAGAAAGATAATTTTATCAAAAACCAGAAATTAGATAATTACCACAATTAAGCACTAAATTAATTCTGAGCTTGTGATTACCCAAGGCAAAAGACAGTGTCATGGGATCTTTCCGTCTAGCAGAAGGAAAGATATTAGTTTTTAAGGAGAGGATAACTTTATTTTACAGGTTATAAAATCAAGGACAAATTATTCCTATGGAGTTTAATCATGGAGACTTAGAGAAATCCAATGGAAAACATGTTTTCTAAAACACTTCATATGTATTTCTCATGGTCATTTCTTATGCCAATTCTTGATTAAAAATAATTGAGATCATGGCATATAATTGTGGTTACATTAGAACATTTGGATGAGGCACTGGACTTATATAATCCAAATATATTACAGTTATTACTGAGAATATTATCTGATAGATGGTATTTGCTTTGGCTATCCACAAATATGTCATTCATCTTAATCAATGTTTTGACAGAAAGCTAAGATTAGGATTTCTGAAAAGTATCTCAAGTACAAATGATCCATTTTGCTTGAAAAGAGATCTGTAGGATTTTTAGATACCAAATGATTAATCATACCTAAAAATACAATACTCCATTGCACCAACACACAATAATCTTCCTGAACAACAATCCCTCCCTGACGGCCATATATTCAGAGGTTCATGACAGTTCATATATTCTATGGTCTCTGCTTCCATGGGCTCACTGCCTTCCAGTCAGTTTATCTAAATAACTCTTACTTTTAGTCCCTGAACTTCAAACCTATCCTATGTTCTGCAATCCATATATCTGGCTTTGCTTTCATACTGCTACCTGATCTTATTATCTTCTTCCTGTCAAATAATCATTACATTACCAGGAGAAGAAATGAGGATTTACAGTGTAACTTACTTACAGCAGAAGGATGAGGAAGGAAATTTTCAGCACTACAATAAGGTCAAGTTAAAACTATGTGTTAGAACCCTCCCATCAAAAATGTTTATGCTATAATAGCATTATCCAATTGGAAAATAGTACAAACCATGTATGCAACTTAAAGTTTTCTGATAACCATAATTTTAAAAGTAAAAAAAAAGTAAAATTCATTTTAATAAGACTAACTCAATGCAATATATCCAAAGTACTATTATTTCAACATGTAATAAAAAATTTTAGGAATATATTGAGATGATTCAAAATTCAGTGTGTGTTGTACATCCACAGTACATCTTAATGCATTCTACCTACATTTGAAGTCCTCAGTAGCCACGTTACCATACTGAACAGCATAACTCTATAATATAGTATATGCCTCTCAGAAAGCTTTTAGGTAAACCTGTCTACAGTCCTGAAAAATATTATGAATGGCAGAACTAATGCTGAATCAATATTTACATTTTATGTAATACTTAGCATGCAATTAGAGAATTAATGCATTGACTAATTATATTATTTATTCAACAAATATTTATCGAGTCCTTAAAATATGCTATGCCAGTTAAGATGTCGGTAGATCCTTTGAAGGGTACTGTCAACACTTACTTTCTGATTGTTTTACAAAAGAGTGATTAGCTTTGCCCCTTCGAAGTATACAGACATGATACAATTTAGTCTCCTTTGTTCTTCCTCTGTGTAGAAAGAAGGACCAGGAAACCAGGCACGGTGACTCATGCCTGTAATGCCAGCACTTTGGGAAGCCCAGGCGGGTGGATCATGAGGTTGGGAGTTCAAGACCAACCTGGCCAACATGGCAAAACCCCTTCCCTACTAAAAATAAAAAAAAATTAGCCAGGTGTGGTGGCATGTGTCTATAATCCCAGCTACTCAGGAGGCTGAAGCAGGAGAATCGCTTGAGCCTGGGAGTTGGAGGTTGCAGTGAGCCAAGATCATGCTACTGCACTCCAGCCTGAGTGATAAAGCAAGATTCTGTCTCCAAATAAAATAAAATATAATAAAATCTAAAAAAAGAAAAAGAAAGAAGGACCTGGGGCCAACAGGGTGTCACGTTAGAGGCAGGCACCTGAGAGCAGGCAAAGGAATAATTCCACCTGCTGAAATACTGGGAGAGGTTGCAAGAACACTTTGAACAGTGTCTCAGGGCTGGGACTACACACAAAGCAATAACATGTATAACATGCTGACATTTTTACTGTGAAAGAAACTGTATATGACTTGGAAATTATAGAAAACAAAGAAATCACTCATAATTCAACAATTTCTATTTCCATTGCACATTTTGATGCATTTCCTTCCATCCAGCCTTTTTGCCCAGTCCTCGCCATTTATGTCCCAGGCCTGACAAGTCTGAGCCATGAGAGAATGTTACGCTTGCTTTTTATATTTAACTTGTCATGATGTGAGCCCCCACCCCCACTCCCATCAGCTTGGTTCCCAGGAACTAGTTGGCCCCCAGGGGTCTCCTGGCTGCAGTCTCCCAGGCAGGACTCCTGCTATCTCAGGAAAGTCCCACAACCCCCGTTTCTCCAAGCTGGCTGGCTTCTCACCTTGCACCTCACTGTGCCTCTGTGCCTACCATCCTTACAACATCACCGCTCTTCAGGGACACCAGTCTGCAGCTCATCTAACCTCACCTAGCCCAGTGAGGGGCTTCTGCAGGTTCCACTCTTAAGCTCTTACTAAGTGTCTACAGACCCAAACTCACAGCATTCTGCCAGTGGTTGGGGCTAACTCAGCTCACACTCATCAGAACTCTCTAGGTATTTCTATGCCTTAGAGTACAGGCCCGACTCAACCCCCAAATGGAGGCCGCTTCAATTTCAGAGCCAGAATTAGCCTCTTCCCAGGATGACTGGACAGTGGAAGCACATGTTCCTTTATGGAAACATCTCTTGCAAACAAGGCTGTAGTCTGGTTCTGTGGCCTTAGCATGATCGTGACAGCAACCTAACTACGAACTTCTCACTGCCTGGGCTAGAGTCTTGTCTTGTTTTCTGTTTCTCTTCTTCCTTTTTCTGCTTTTTTTCTTTTTTTTCTCTCTACTCACCTTTCTTCTGTCTTCCCTGCTTCCTTTTTCCTTTTTTAGATTTTACTTATATAAAATGGTATCTTAGAAACATTCTTCTGTCATGAAAGTACAATATATTCTCATCACGAAAAATGGGAAAGTTCAAATAAACAAAAAAAGCAGAAGAAAAATAAACCTCATGAATGCAGTATTTCAGAGCTAACTACCCCGTAAATCTAACACCTTGATTCTTCACCATGAGAGAATGTTACGCTTGCTTTTTATATCTAACTTGTCATGATGTGAGCCCCCACCCCCACTCCAAACAGCTTGATTCCCAGGAACTAGCTATGCCCCAGGGGTCTCCTGGCTGCAGTCTCCCAGGCAGGGCTTAAGAATCTGAAAGCTAAGGCAACCTCAAGTATCAGAACCCTGGGATAACCCAGAAATCTGAAAAGTCAGATGCTAAACTAAGCTTTGATTGATAATAAACTAGTGTTATCTTAGCAAGTTCCCAAGTATAGGTAGGTATTTGTGTAAAAGTTTGTCATAATAATTTCATCTGCTCCTTTATTAAAGGAATTGTTAAAAGTTATCTATCATTATATAAGACCAAAACTTTGGCCAGAAAACTGGAGAAAAAAATCTGAACTTGAACTCCTGTTATACAGATGGTCCCGACTTATGAGGGTTTGACTTATGAATTTCTTACTCAATTGTGCTGTGAAAATGATACACATTCAGTAGAAACCATGCTTTGAATTTTGATCTTTTCCTGGGCTAGCAATATGTGGTACAAAACTCTTACATGAGATATTTGACATTTTATTATAAAATAGGCTTTGTGTTCAATAATTTTGCCCAACTGTGGGCTAATGTAAGTCTTTTGAACACACTTAAGCTAAAATGTTCTACAATGTAAGCTAAAATGTAGGTAGGTTGGATGTATTAAAAGCATTTTCATCAAACTATGGCAGGTTGAAGGGCATCTGTAAACTACTACCAATAACCATCATATCCACACACTTAGGAAATGTTGACCTCTGCTAGGACTGTCTCAGTCATTAGTGTTTCTTTTTCTTTTGTGAACTACTAAAAATAATACAAAATGGGAATAAAAAAAATCTGGATTCTAGCTGTTTCTTTATTATACAGTATCTGTTTCCCAGATGTCAAACAAGGATAAGAAAATTTGTCTTAGAAGTTTTATGAGGACAAAAATAAGACATTTGCTGTGAAATAACTTCAAAACAGTAAATCAATTGCATGATACATGGCATTGTTATTTTTAGAAAAAATTATTTCTCAACGGCTTCTTTTTTTTTTTTTACATGGTTGTTACCATCATTAGAATTGTTTTGGTAAAAATGATACCAAACAGGAAAGAATTTCTTTGCATTTCTCTACTATTTTAGAATTTGGAGATCCAGGTGCTTGAGATTGAAGACATGCCAGTGACAAGCTCAGTTTTTCCTGCAGGCATCTTGAATTCCAGCCTTCCAATTTGAACCTAACACCATTAACTCAGTTTTAGCTACCATGTTTTTAAAGGCACAAAACTCTGTTTTTGTAAAAACCTGAACAGAATGCCACACTCACACTCACACCTCCATCATTGCCACTCATTGGTCTTAGAGACATTTCTCAGGACTTGAATTATAAAACTTCATGAAAAAAGTAGCAAACAAAAAATTTGCTCCACACCATTTAAAATGAAATAAAGTTAGTAATTATCATTTATAAAGTTGTACAGGGAACTTTGCTAAGGAGCCAGTGACTTCCACATAGAAGGCATGGTATATTCAAAATTTAGATGAACATATATGATGAAATCTTGTGCAACTCTGCTAAAGTTTGGAGAATAATTCTTTCACATGATGTACAGGACACGTGTGCTACTGGCTAGCAAGGAAATAAGTGTTTAGCAGATTTACAGATACCATTTCTGCTACTGTCCCAGCTCCAAGGGCCACAGCACCAGCAGGTATATGGCTGGAGACATCTGGTGTGGGTCCAGGCAGTGGGGTTCTCACACTGCCTGTCAGCTACAAGCATCTCCCACCGTTTCTCATTGTGCCATGATTTTCACTTCTTGGGGCTCTGTACTTATCAGGTAAAAATAACATACACCTAGTTCCTTCCCATGATAAGATTCTAAAGTTAAGTGGCATGATGGTGAACACGGTGCAATTTAAAGTATGCAAAAGCCCCTGTTTTCACTCTTTCTTCCTGATTCTGTGTGCCTATCTTTGTCTCTCTGTCTCTGTATCTCTCACACACGTGTGCACACACACAATTTGTTCAGATAGAATATATCATACTACTCCATTCTTCTTAGAGTTAACCAAGTGATGAGCCCTATTTTAAATACATATTTAAGGTGAAAGAGAAGTCCTTGAACTATTAATGGTCATTAGAACAATATTTTGAACAAGTTGACCAGACTACCTATTCAGTCAGCTTCAAGAACATTGTGATTGTGAGAAAATAGGTATAATGTATGGGGCACTCCCAGGATGAAGTCTTGGGTGACGCTACCAGGAGGTCATGCCATGCCATGGGGCCTGAGGCAGTCTTAGGACACTGGGCGTCTTGAGGTGGGAGAATGGCAGAGAGAGAGCATTCAAATCCAGGTACATAACAACCACCAGCAGACAAACCAGGAGTTTAAGCAGCCTCGTTACAAAGGGAAAAATCAGAAGGCCTGGGGGCTCCAGACCTAGATTTTACTCAACTTGCATTTTCTCTACGAAAGAAACTTCTGAACACTGTAATAAGATTGTGAATAAACAATGACTCATTAATTCAGTACTTTCAAAGAGATTCTCAGACAGGCAAAAATAATACATGGAGCCTGAACCCAAGAGAACATCTTGAACTTCCTCCAGGCAGAACAGTCCTGAACATTGGGAGGTAGGTAGAAAGAGAATAAGGAGAGGAGAGAAAATAATACATAAATCATATTGTATATCTTCCTTCTTCTTCCTCCAAGACCATTAATTCAAGTGACAGAAGGTAATAAGGAACAGAAAAGGCTAAAATAAACATTAAAAGGGAAGGAAGTCACTAAGTCAAATACGTAGTCTGGGGATGTTGTGGCTGAGGGTTATGCTTCACTCGCTTTGACTGTAGGATTAATTTTTGTGAGTTTATTGAAGCTATCTTGATCCCAGACCTTTCCTTTGGTATCAGTAGACAGTGCTTTTTCCTTTCCCACTCATATTGATTAAATTAGCAACCAGTATCTTGCTCACCCTTGACTGGTACTTCTTTCATCCATTCCATATCTCTACATTCATGCATGCACACCTGTGCACACACAAACACACACATACACAGACACATAACACCACAGTCAGCTTGCTTCAGTTTGCTGCTCTTCATAGCTAGCTCCAGCCCTGGAAACCTGGTTGGTCACAGCAGGGAATACAAACTGAACTGAGCCCTCCTGCCTTCCATGGGAAAAACCACAGGGGCCCAAGTAAGGATAGATTTCTGGGGCCTAGAACACCAAGAGCTATGAGCCACTTTTATATGCACTTCGGCAGAGCTTCCAGGAAACAAGATAGCTGACAAGCAACTCAGTTTATCAAAACCAAGACAAAAATACAAGTAATCAACTTGAAGCAACAGCAGGACAAGTCAGACAGAAAAACATAAGTCACCTCCTTTTCTCCACCCAACACAGTCTTTCTTTCAGAGCAAGGGACTATTATCATGGGGACTGTGCTAAGAATACATGAGAAAAAGTATAAGAGAGCTGTCTTGGGTGGGTACATTTACCTGGCAGATCTGCATGAAGTGTTGCTTATAAAAACATGGTTGAAGGTTGTACCTGGGCCGATGATGCACAGTGAAGATTTTTGAGGTTTTCCCTTCATCCATTAGCCTGGCATTCCGTCACTCTCAAAACATGTATTCAGTGCTTGCTGTGTGCATAAGACACTTTGCCAGATACTCTGGGGGTGTGAATCAGATACATCTCTGTACTCAAGGAATTCGCAATCCAGGAGGGAGCTGAGCAGATACACACATAAATAAGATATAAAGTAGAAAGTGATAGGAGCCCCAGGAAAGGAATTTAATGAATAGAGGTGTCAGCAAAGGTTTCTCAGAAGGGTGAAGCTGAGCCCTGAGTGAGATGGGGTCCTGACTTCCTCACTGAGGGCAGAGAATAATCAAAGCACACACTGTGGTACCAATGCCTGTGAGGAAACAGCTGCACCAGGCTAGAGCTAATGGCATATGGAAGGATCTCAAGGAACAAGAGCTTGGGGGTGTAGTTTAGGCATATATTTGAAGGTCTTTGACATGTGAGGATGTTTAAACTTTATTCTGGAGGTAGAACAATGAAAATCCAAAAGCCCAAGGTCAAGGCGGGTTGTGAAAGTTTAAGTCAACAAAGATATTGACATGAAGAAGGGAAGCCCATTCAGAAGCTATTGCAGGAATCCAGTAAGTGGGAGAAGGGCCTGACCTAAGGACGAGTGGGGCTAGGAAAACAGCAAGAGATGGAAGCAACAAACATTGATTGATGCATGTCCCATCACTCAGAAAAAGCTTACAGCTGAAGAAGCCAGAACAGAGGGTTTTCTACATGCTTCTTGGTTTTCTCCAGCACATTAAAGCTAGCAGCAGGGATGTGAGTAACTGGGGATGATTGGCAGTGCCTGGGAATTTGCCCTTTGTTCCAAACAGACTGCTTACATAGCTCCAACTACAGCTTGGAGTAGTTGAGGTTAAGCAAAGCAAAAGGGTGATTAGAATCTCACAGGAAACAAATAATTAGGATTGACAGAAAATATAGTAAAGCTGCTTTGAAAGCAAAACAAAAAAATTGAGATTGGGTACTCTATCTCACAAATGTTTAGACAATGGTCATGTTTCAGAATATTAGTGTCTTTCAGAAATATTACTGAAATGGATTTTATCTGAGGGAAGAGGGCATTTTGAAAAAATTATTTTTTGATACAGGGTCTCATTCTGTCACCCAGGCTGGAGTGCAGTGGTGTGATCATGGCTCCGTGCAGCCTTGAGCTCCTGGGCTCAGGTGATGCTCGCACCTTAGCCTTCTGAGTAGCTGGGACTACAGGTGTGTGCCAAACACTGTTTGTTGTTTGTTTGTTTGTTTTTAAAATTTTTTATAGACACAAGGTCTGGCTATGTTGTCCAGGCTGGTCTCAAACTCCTGAGCTCAAGTGATACTCCCACCTTAGTGTCCCAAAATGTTGGGATTACAGGCATGATCCACTGTGTCCACCCCCAGGGTTTCTTCACCACACCAGCACAATGTCAGCAGTGAAAGGGCCTGGAAGCTGGGAAAGCTTGAAAGATACAGACTGGATCTGAGGCACTGAGTTGATTTAATAATGTGTGCCGCAAGGTGGGGGCTCATTTTAAGCCTCACTTGAGTGTGCCATGAATATGAAAATGCATTTCCAAGGAGTTTGGGAGGCATCTAAACTACTCTTACCTGCCTCTGTGAGAAAATCAGTCACTATGCTGAAGGAAGGATCTTGACATTTCTTCTACAGTAGGAATGGTTGAGGGGTAGGAACTTGCCTCCTGGATGTCCTACCAGCAAGATGTGCAGGGAAAGGCAAGCTTTTGTTTTGCTCTCCTGGGCAGATCAGTTACCACATTAAAACCAAATCAAACAACCTGGAGAAAAAGACTCATGAGGTGTCAGACACTTAATTTCCAGAAGTACAAGAGGGGAATGTTTTGAAATCCTGTTTCACAGCCATATTTCACATACTTCGTACTTGTATATTTCTGTAGGTTTTTGGTCACATGAAGCAAATATGGAATTTCACAAGTTCTAAACCTGGTGGGAGGCAAGATCAGGCTCCCAAGGTGTCAGCTTTTAATGATGTTGTATATTTAAGGATCAATTGGTGCCAGTCTGCACCCCTTTTGGCATGTGCATGTGAAAGATATTATTGGTGTGTGACCATCCAGTTTTTATGCTACTGTGCTTTGCATGCCTACTATGTGCTAAGGTCTATATACATAATCACATTTAATCTTCACAGCCACCCCATAGGAAGTCTTACTACCCCTATCTCGCAAACAAGGGAAAAATGAGGCACAGAGAGAGAAGTGCAAGAGGCAGAGGCGGAATTAGTGCATCCACTTATCAAGCCTTAAGATGCAATCAGCATTGTTGACCAGCCCCTGGTCCCACTTGTCTCAGACACTGCATTCCCTTCCTATTTTTCTGGTTGAACCTTCTTTTGTTCTTTTTCTTTAGCTTTCCTTTAAATGCTGGTCATTATGGATTGTTGCAGCTCAACAAAATGTCTCTGTTGGAGTCCTAACCTCTGGTACCTCAGAATGTGACCTTATCTGGAGACAGGGTCCTTATAGGGGTCATCAAGTTAAACTAAGATCATTAATCAGGGCTGTAATCCAGTATGGCTGGTGTCCTCATGAAAAAGGGAAAATCTGGACACAGACATGCGCACAGAGAGAATAGAAGATGAAGATTAAGGTAGAGACTGGGGTGATGCTTCTACAAACCAAGGAATGCCAAAGGTTGCCAGCAAACCACCAAAGCTAAGGAAAGGCATTGGACAGAGTCTCCCCTCACAGCCCTCAGAAGGAACCTACCCTGCTAACACCTTGACCTTGGATTTTTAGCCTCTGGAGCTGTGGGACTACAAATTCCGTTAAGCCACCCAACTTGTGGTACACCTTGTTACAACAGCCCTAGCAAACTAACACACAGCTATGCTTCAGTAAAGGGCACCTCATGGAGAAAGACCTCTGCCTACCTCCCCAGGCTTGCCCAACTTCATCCTCACATGCAAGGCACCTGCACCCCCCAAGTAATTAACTTCTGCTAGTTTCCTGTACACCTCAAGCCATTGTATGCTTTGTTCCCTTGCTATGATATTCCTCCTTTCTGGAACATCTCCATCAGCAGTCCAGCTCAATTATCACCTCCTACAGGAAGCCTTCCCTCATTTCCTCCTATGTCTATCACTCAAGAAGTATTAACCACACTTTTATCTGTGCTGTAGCTTTTTTTTTTTTTTTTTTGTACCTGGTTCTATGGTTACGTTTTCACTGTATTGTAACCTGGTATTCATGTGCTTATCTGTGTCCCCTATGGAGCTGTCAGTCTCTGAAAGGCAAGTGCCTACTTCATTTCCTCTCTAGATTCCAGCACTAAGATGGTGCCAGGTGTCAGCCCTCCTTGGAAGCCTTAGAAAGATCTCTCCAGCCGGGCGCAGTGGCTCAGGCCTGTAATCCCAGCACTTTGGGAGGCCAAGGCGGGCAGATCACAAGGTCAGGAGATTGAGACCATCCTGGCTAACACGGTGAAACCCTGTCTCTGCTAAAAATACAAAAAAAAAAAAAAAAAAATTAGCCGGGTGTGGTGGCGGGAGCCTGTAGTCCCAGCTACTCGGGAGGCTGAGGCAGGAGAATGGCGCGAATCCAGGAGGCGGAGCTTGCAGTGAGCCGGGATGGCCCCACTGCACTCCAGCCTGGGTGACAGAGTGAGACTCCACCTTAAAAAAAAACAAAAAAAAAGGAAAAAAAAAGATCTCTCCAGTTGCCCTACCCCAATCACATTATAGGGGACTACAAAATGAGCGCATACTGGGAGGAGACAGAATGGTTCCCTGATTACCTGTATGAACACAGCTAGTGAGAGAATGTGTCCTTCCAATGTGGGTGAAGGTAGAAAAGCAGCATCTATGAAAGCATGAAAAGAAGGAAATAGGAGTTGCTGGACCTATCGAGGAATTGTCTGATAGGGAACCTAAGTTATCAGGCATCCAATCTTTTTAGTCACATTGGAAAGTAATCTCAAGAGACAGATGATTCAGAGTCTCCTAGCTCTTGGTCCTTAATCTCTGGTTTTATATAACTCCCCTTATCCTGCTTCCATGTTTCTCAGACAACCTCTCATTCCCATCTGGATCTCCCACTGACCAAGAATAGGATAAGCCCATGGACTCCACGTGTTTCCAGTCCTTGAGCAGTGATTGTTCATGGCCAGTGGACAAAGTGGCTTTGGGTTGCTTGGCTCCCAAGCAGTCTGACAACAACCAGAGAAGGCTTGGAGCATGTCAGTATGAGAATTTCTGGTCTGAATGACAGATACATTTGTCAAATTGAATTAATAAGCTGTCATTCTGGTAGCCACCCCAGTCTCCTTTGGGTTTTACTGAGTGTGAGCCAGTGAGTTAAATCGATCTTGGTTTGTATTTATTAGGTAAATAGTAATACTAGCACCTGAGCAGGACACAGTGGCTCACGCCTGTAATCCCAGCACTTTGGGAGGCCAGGGTGGGCAGACCACTTGAGGTCAGGAGTTTGAGGGCAGCCTGGCCAACATGGTGAAACCCCGTGTCTACTAAAAATACAAAAATGAGCTGGGTGTGGTGGTAGGCACCTGTAATCCCAGCTGCTTGGGAGGCTGAGGCAGGAGAATCGCTTGAACCCAGGAGGCAGAGGTTGCAGTGAGCTGAGATCACACCACTGCAGTCCAGCCTGGGCAACAGAGACTGACCCTGTCACAAAACAAAAACAAAAACAAAAACAAACTAGAATCTAAAACAGAAACAGCCTACATCCTAGTGATTTAACAATAAAGGTATGATTCTCACTCGTGTCCTTACATTCCAGTCCTTGCAGGGTAAGTGAGGACTTGTAGTAATTCAGTGCTACCTCCTCATTGTGTCTTCTTTAAGCTTGAAATCATGTGGAAATAAAAGCAATTTTGCTTTCATGTGGAAGATAAAAGGGAATGGATAAGAGAAGTGGCCCACATTGCAGACACCCTTGTGCTCCTGGACAGAATTTCGTCCTATGGTCACTTTAAGCTGAGGGAAACTGGAAAATGCGGTTGAGCCAGATGCTTGGGAAAAAGAGAACTTGGAAATTGACCATCCCAAGGGGTCTCTGCCACATAAGGACACAATAAACTAACACTCTAGATCCTTCTTTGGGCGATACCATGGCCACCTCCAGACTCTTCCTTCCTGACACTGATTGCTATACCTGAACCAAGAAGGGGTTGGTGCATGTTCATCAAATAAGTGAATAGAACTTTTGACTCTTCTCAACTATTGGGCAAGCTTTAGCTGTTACCTCTAAGTGGATGTCCTCTTGAATAACTTCCTCTGTTTTCTCTCCTCCTGAGCTCCAACCTTACATTCCCAATTCTTTCCTGGGTACCTTCATATGAGGTTCAACCATCCTTTCAATTCAATATGACAAACCTAAGCTCAGTAAGCTCTTCCTGTGCTGAGCTTTGTTTTTCTTACACAAGGCCTAAGGCAAGAGCCTTATCTAACTCCGGTTTCTATTCCTCCAAGCATCTAGTACAACTTTGCATGCTAATAGTCATCTTTTGAATAAATGTTTCTGTTGTGGAATTATGTATTTAAACTATGCTAACCTTAGATTAACAGAAAAAAGTGTAATTTTTCTGTTTTTCTGTAGCTTACCTGATATTCCTCACACCTACCCCTCTGTGTCTGATAATCCAATCTGTTGTAAACTGTTGCATAAAATAATTGAAAGTCTCTTTAGGTAACTCAGTCTATCTTTTTTTTGTTTTGGACATTCCATCCTCAGATGACCCTTTCCTCTGCTCTCTTCAAGAGGCATCTGTGGCTATGGCTGTACCCACTGAATCCAGGCTCAGGTAGTCTGGCCTCTAGCCCTCAGCCACAGGGTCTGCCTGTTTAATTTCACCACGGCAACATCCCTAGTAAACTTCCCCCAGCACTGTTATCTAATCTCTGCATGTTCTCCACAGGGGCCCAGAATGTCAGGACACCCAAGGAGAGTGGCGGAAAAATTGGGAGAACTAAATGTAGGCCTCCTCTGGCCTAACTGCAAAGGTCACTCTGATGGAGCCCATCAACGTTGGTGTGAAGGAAAGAGGGGCATCTGTGAGGCTCTCCCCACAGTCCCCAACTGGAAATGAGAAGGAACCTACTCTCCTCTCTGCTTTGCTTGTAACCAGCCACCCCTACCACCCTTCCAGGAATTCTCCTATTGAAAGGAGGGTCCACCTGTAGCACTAATCCATGCCAGCTTTCTCCTAGTTCTCCTGAAGTCCACCACGGGCCTACTTCTTCTCTCACTGTGGCCAACACTTTCCTGGCCCCATAGCTACTGCTTTTCCCAGGTGGCAGTGACTTGCCAGCTTTCCCTGGAGTGTCCAGTGAAATAACTTCTGAGTGTTATGAAATGCAAGAGAGAAAATGAAAACCATATTTATTTTTTCAGACGGAGTCTCGCTCTGTCGCCCAGACTGGAATGCAGTGGCTCAGTCTCGGCTCACTGCAAGCTCCGCCTCCCAGGTTCAAGAGATTCTCCAGCCTCAGCCTCCTGAGTAGCTGGGACTACAGGTGCACACCACCACACCCAACTAATTTTTTTTTTTTTTTAAGACGGAGTCTTGCTCAGTCACCCAGGCTGGAGTGCAGTGGCACAATCTCGCCTCACTGCAAGCTCCGCCTCCCGGATTCACGCCATTCTCCTGCCTCAGCCTCCTGAGTAGCTGGAACTACAGGTGCCTGCCACCATGCCTGGCTAATTTTTTGTGTTTTTAGTAGAGACGGGGTTTCACCATGTTAGCCAGGATGGTCTCGATCCCCTGACCTTGTGATCCGCCTGGCCTTGGCCTCCCAAAGGGCTGGGATTAACGCCCAGCTGATTTTTGTATTTTTGGTTGAGATGGGGTTTTGCCATGTTGGCCAGGCTGGTCTTGAACTCCTGACCTTAGGTGATCCACCCACTTTGGCCTCCCAAAGTGCTTGGATTACAGGCACGAGCCACCGTGCCTGGCTGAAAACCGTATTTAAAAATATTTTAAAATGTAATAAACATTAAGTATCAGGCACTATTCTAAGAGCTTTCCAGATATGAACTCACTTAACCCTATGACAATCTGAGGGGGGTTCTGTAATCAGACCCATTTTACTAACAAGGAAGCTGAGGCATAGCACAGCTAAATGATTTGCCCAACGGCACAGAATTTTGGTTCAAACTTAGGCAAGATGGTTCTAGAATCTCTATTCTTAACCACTATGCTAAGCTGCCTCTACATTTTCTTTATATTTTTAAAACATTACTCCTACTTCAGCTGATAACTAAAAGGACATTATAATTGCCCATCATATTTTCCCACAGGCAGTAAACCAAGATGCCAAGTGAAGACTTATATAGCATAGGGCAAAAATCCATGAAGCTAAATCCTGGTGTTCATGGTCTATGTTAATTTGAAAACCAAAAACCCGTAAAACGCCATGTGGGGAGCTTCAAAAGAACTGCTGTCTTGGGAATTCTTACCAGCTTTGAAGACTTCGGGGAGGTGTGGTCTGTTTTTCCTTCTCTGAATTCTCCTCCCGGCCTCTAATCCAGAGCCTGTACATGTGGGTGAATTTGCACACACACACACACCCACCAATGGCAAAAGCCTCTCCGGGATCCTTCCAGGATCCTTGGAGTCAGGGCTCTACAGGGCTATTTTAAAGTGTGATGGTCCACTGAAAATGTTGTCAAACAGCAAAGTACCAACCTTTTTGAATCACTAGGTCATATTTTAGAGACGACTGTGAGTTCTACCCCTGCAGGAACGTGACTTTTTCACACTGTATTTTCTCAAACAGGAGAGAAGAGAATTCCAACCAGTGAGATGAGAATTGCACAAATCCTGCAGCCCATCTCTGCCACAGCTCAAAGTAAGCAACTTTTACTGCTGTATTCTTAAATAGTCCCAAGGATCAAATTATGTCTCTGCTAAAACATTGTTAGGCCTAACTTCCTCACCAAGAATGTGGGCTTTGGTCTGACTGCCAGGTTGAGAGGGCGTTTCTTGAAAACTTTGGTTTCTTTGTAGGCACAGTATGTGCTCATTAGATATAAAAGCTGATGGATTAACTAATTCCTTTAGCCTTTCCAAAATAGAGGTTTCATGGAACTATCTAGGCCCACAACAAATGTTTCTGTGATGAAACAAACTCAGGAAACTGTCTATTTTCTTTTTCCCTTAAAGCTTCACAGAATGCATCATCTCATTAAAAGCTCCAGAAACCCTACAAAGAAGAAACCTTACCTGGTATTCCCCAAACTGAGATTTGATAGATTTCTACTGATTTGTAAGAGAGACTCTTATTCTGAGAATTTCTCATGGCTCTTAAAAAGAAGTCACCTTCCCATTGTATAGACTTAGAGACACAATTTGTACTTCTTTTTCGGATTGTTGGGTAAGTAATGACCCAGGCCATTGAAGAAAATGAGGAAACTGTGCACACAAACTGATGTCTTATGTGACCAACATGCAAAGAAGAAATGGAAGCTTTCCCCTATCTTTCCAGTGTTCAAAAATCCTACTGCTGAATTCACCTCCAATTCCATGAGATGATATAGAAAACCTCCATAAAGACCCCAGGTTATAATGTTTACAATTTATTCTGTACTCCTTTTCTCTGGCAATTGATGACTGCTATTATTAATGAAGACATTACAAGGAATAAAAGGGCTTGCCTGCCACTTCTCACCACAAAACTGTGTGGCATCAAACAGAATGAAATCCTTCTGACACTGACAGCTGGAGAAAACCTTGTCACCACAGTGAGTGTCAAGTGTGGTGTGACATCCTTGTGTGTTTCCTTTGCACCTAATAACTTCGTTGCCAATACAGACCAAAATAATGAAAGAAAACCTGCTTTTGCCGGCCCAAAGGATTAACTGTACTGTTGAGAAAACTGCAGGAATATTTGACATGAGATCACAATTTTTAATTCTTTTCCCCCCAGGATTCTGTATGAAGTATTTTTCTATCAAGGATTTAAATAGAATTACTTTTCCTCACATTGGTCATGGAGAGAATTAAGACATTAACTGTTGATCCAATTTATACTGCCATTTGATCCCATAAGTGCTATACAGGACTCGGTTACTCATGGAAAATAGCTCCTGCCAGATCAAACACTCTCAGGGCCAAAGTCACAAGATTCTGACTTTACATGCTCTGTTCTGCCTCCTTTCATTTTGCCTCTTGGATTGTCATGAACTTCCCGAGCAAGGAGGCCATCCACCATGCAGCATAATGTCTTGCTAAGAGAAATTAGTACTCAGTCTGCTCAGGTTCCAGCAAAGACTTTCTTTATGAAGATCTTCAAGTGGAATCGAGATAGGAACTGTTATCCTTTTCAACCCTTGTCCTATTCATTCACACCTTGGAACAAAAACAGAAAGCTGAACTCTGTGGAGGGGAAAATTGATACCACATGGTTTCTGGTGTATCTGCAACTTTTGGCTCTCCTTTGGAAAAGGATGTGTGTGTCATGCACACGTGTCTATTTCATCCTCATATCTGACAAATACCTTTGTGAATTGCCTTGTGGACTATTTGGATGTTAGTGCAGGTTACAAATTTCTAGAAGGCTGGGAGATGTCCTTAAGTCTCATAGGTCCTGAACACTAGAAGTTTCAGAAAAAAGGTGTCATTTTCAGATGAGTATGAGGAATACTTTATTTTCAGCCCTCTCTTTTAAGAGGCGTAAAATCCTTTAGTGCTGAAAACAATTGTACTACTGATAATGAAGAATTATATTTAATTTTAACTCAGTATGTTCCTAACTTGACTATGGAATTCAAAGTTCTTGTAAGATTCCACAGACCAGGTAAGACTTAAAGATTTGCCAACATTCAAAACCTATGAAAAATAACCCATTACTGGGCAGCTAGGTAATCTCCCTCCTAATTTATCTGGCTCTATTTTCTTGTCTCTACCATCACCAACAGCATCTTTCTAATCTCTCACTCAGATCTTCTCATTCCTCCATTCATTAAACACCGGTTCATTTCTTCAATAAACATGCCAAATAGGAGTGGCTCAAACAAGATGGGAAGTTTTTTCTGATGTGACAGTCTGTATATTTGCAGTCTAGCACCTGAATGGTAACAGCAAGAGGACAGAGGCTCCGGGTCCCTCTTTAGTGCCCTGCCATATGTAGGGTGTTTCCCATCCAAATGTTCCAAAATGTCTTACCACTATGCCTGTATTCCAGGCAATGGGAAGGAGGGAAGGGGAAGGAGAGAGAATTTTCCTTCCTTGCAAGAGCATCATCTGCAAGTTGTGTTTCTGCTCACACCCCATTGACGAACGCTTTATTGCTTGACCAGAGCTAGCTGCAAGGGAGGCTAGGAGATGTTGTTTTTGTCAATCTGGTAGCCTTTATCACACTACAATTTTTATGTTAGAGGAAAGAGAAAGAATATTTATTAGGGAATAGCTAACCATCTCTGCTACACCTATGACCTTCCATTTGGCTCTTACAATGATTTTGTGAAGTGAGAATTTTTATCCCAAGTTTTCCACTGAAGAAAGTAAAGCTCATAAAGCTGAAATAATTTTAATATTGTCGTCATGTTAAGAATGATGAAGGGTATTAAATTTTATCTGCTTCCAAGCTAACAAGGGAGCCGCCACAATTGCGTGGATTCTTACAGAAGACACAGACTCCTGACTCAGACACAGAGGACCTTATCACTCATGGCACAGGAAGCAGCAACAGCTCCAATATTCATGTTGGTTCTTCTTGTCCTCCAAATCCTGTGGGGCATTAGGAGGTGGCCAAGGTAGATGCTGCACATGCAATCGGTTTGCACCAAGCTTAGGAAACTACAAGCTTTTAGAAAGGCTATCAGGAAACCTGCCCTACTTTTTCCTTAGGAGGAAAACTTTTTTTGGTATCCTAGTAAAGAAACAAATCTCTCTGCTCAAGAGAGGCACATTGCCTCTAAGCTCCATGAAGTTCACCATACAAATATTCTTGGAAGGCAGTCCCAAATAAAAGTCTCTTTGTTGACAAGGCTTGCAGAAACATGAGAGACCCATGGACATTTTTTCCCCAACACACAGATAGTCTTGCTATTTTCATTACAATAAATGCACTTCTACAAGAAGTCTCCCACGTACACTCACCATGACTCTATCAGGGCAGTTCTCACTTGTTATTGTAATTGCTTACACCTCTGGATCTCCATATTGGAATATCAGTTCCTTGAAGGCAGGGGCTATGGCTTTTGCTTTTATATCCCTAGCACCTAACACATTACTTGGAATATGGAGCATGTTCAACAACTATTTTGAAGTATATTAGAATAAGATTTACTTAAGGGATAGAACAAATCAGCAAGCATTACATGTTATTGAATCCACTTGAGATTCTCTTTGCATGGATCCTAGGGTAGGTGGCTAATTTTTATGATTCTGGCCTCAAATACCACTCCCCTGACCACTGTATTTAAAATATCATTCTAGATAAGTCTAATGATAAGCACTTGTCACTACCTGATACTATTCTGCTTGTTTATTTAGGCATCTGACTCCCCTTCTAGAATAGATACTCATGACTTCAAGGACTTGCCTATCAAGTTCATGACTATATTGCTATACTCTAAAATAGTGTCAGGCCTAAAATAGAAGTTTCGTAAGTATTTTTGAATGAATAAGTGAATGAGTAAATTCAGCAAACATTCACTAAGTTTATACCATCTGCTAGGAACAAAATGTTTTACCGTGTCACAGTGGCCCACAAAGAATATTGTTACTTTGGGCAACTGAAATAATTCCATATCTGGGTTGAGTTGAGTGGCAGCATCACTTTTGTTGGAGTAATGAGCTTCCATTCCTCACTACAGGTACTCCACTGCTGGCTTGAACTGGGTCCTGAACACTGCCCTTTCCTGGTCTTGCTGGCAAAGGCATCCTTCATTGCCTTCCTCTCCTCTCTGAGTCCCTAGGTAGCCATCCTGCTTATCAGGTATCCACAGTTCTGGGTAGCCTCAGGGAGCCATCTGATTGGCTCTGTGGGTCCCACACCTCCAAGGACCCCATGCCCTTCATATGATGCTTAACCCTTTGTTTATCCTCATTCTCACCTGGGCAGCAGGTAGCTATCAGACCCTCTCTCACCTTTCCTTTACTCTTCTTCCACCTCTGTTTGATCTCCTGTAGCAGCCTTGCCCATAAAGTCTTTCCTGTGGCTCCACTGAGAAATTCGATTAAGTATTCCAATACTGCTCTGAAACAAAGTGGTCCAATTCAGGTGAGGTAATTTGTCTTGCAAGGTGTATCAGTACTCATTTTATTCATTATTTACCCATTTCCAAAAATGATGTGAAGTGGGAAAATGTCAACGTTGAACAACAAAAGTAGTCAACTCCCTTTGGGGGGAAGATCATTATAATTTGTTTAAATACTGACAAATATTGATATCACTGGTGAACGTGGAGTTGGGGCATGAGGGAAATTAACAGACGGAAATTGCTAGGATATTTTTCAAGCCATCATTGATTCAAAATGAATGAGAGTAGAGTTTTGCATGGAAAATTAAAGGCCTAATACTAAAAATAATTATTAAGCATTTTCTCACTTTCATAGATGAAGAAATTACCTCAGAGAAGTCAAATAATTTACTCAGAGTCACAAAATAAGCAAATGACGGAATATTCAAATCCAGGTCTTCTGACTCTACCTCCATTACATTGTCTGCCTTAGAGGTTTCCAAAGTATTGGTAAGATGGAGGCTGGAAGAGCTTGAAACAGACCATATAAAGCCAGGTCTGAGTTGGAAAAGCAAAAAGGCCCAAGGAACAGCACAGACCCTGACCAGTGGGGTATCTCTGTATTTTAAATAACAAATACAACAAAGATTCAAGTTGCACGTGTACCCAGATGTTTCCATTATTTATATATATATATATATATATATATGCAAATTTAAAATATTTAAATGGAAAACAATTTGTGTCCACTTTATTGTATAACTATGCTAGTTACAGGAATCGTCTCAGTATCAGTTATGTATCACTCATGTCAAAGAACCAGGGTCAGAAAAAAAAAATCTCCAGTAAAGATCCTTGCAACTCAGAAACACTCTTTCTTCTGGATATTGCTATGAGTTAGAGTTCAAAGAAAGCATTTTTAAAAGAAATATGATTTATTTGCTCCTCATGATAAACAATCAAAACATCACATTGTACCCCATAAATATATGCAATTATTTGGTTAACTGAAAATAAAATTTAAAAAGAAATAGAATGAACCTAAGTTAAACCCTGAGTTAAATGACTTTTTAACAAAATTCAATAGATTTAATTTAAGTTCATGTTTGCCTATGTAATGAATAGAGTATTATTTATGATAACATCCAGAAGAACAGTTCTCAGGGGTTGGCGTCATTACAGTATGTTAATTTAAATTAATTCACCACTATTCCCTACAGTTATTCGTTAGTCTTCCCCTGAAGATTTTCTCACAGACACACGCACACACACCCACCCCCACACACCCACACCACCTTCCAGAAATGTAAGAAATATCTTTACCCTCATCCTATCCTATCTTTAAGATGCCAACTTCTAGCTTTGCAGGTAGGAAGGATTAAAACATGAGAAAGAAAAGTAGGCCTAACTTGTCATGAAAGTAAAATATATGGTCAAAGCCCATACCAAATGATAATGCCTGTATTTTTCCAGATATGAAGTTCCTCTTTTTTGCTCTTAAATGGGTTGAGAAATTGTGATAGGTAGTTGGGTGAAAAAGCATTTGGGGCCCTGAGGTTTTCATTACAGCGTTTTTGCTACTAGAAAATACATGTCTCAATGGTGAATCTTTTTAAAAATGTACCATTTCAATTTAACTAGACCCTTAAAAATAATAGAGGCTCATCAACAGGTGGCATAAAGAGAGGAACAACAAACATTGGGGCCTACTTGAGAATGAAGGATGGGAGAGGGAGAGGATCAGAAAGAATAACTATTGGGTACCAGGCTTAGTACCTGGGTGAAAAAATAATCTGTATAACAAGCCCCCATGACACAAGTTTACCCATATAATAAACCTGCACATTTACCCTTGAACCTAAAATAAAAGTTAAAAACAAACAAAAAAAACCCCTAGAGGCTCACCTGCTTCCATTCCAAGTGAAATGTCGAAATTTGTATTCTTTTCTCCCACTTAAGGAAAGTCTGGCATAAAAAATCCAGAGTCCACTCTAGCATTTTTGTCATGTGTTCTAATAATGCATTTTTCACACCAGCAAAATCATAGAAAGTGTGGTGGAATACTGTTTTAAGTGAGAGCCATCTTTCACCTGGTATAAAATCACCATGCTAGATTCTGTTTCACAGCCAAAAATTATGATTATTGCACCGTGTGTATGGGGTTAACCTTGATTATTATTATTCACCACACCAAGAAATTACTCCAAACCTAAACTGATCCAATTAATAAGACTGCAATTAAAACCAAGAAAAAAATATAAACTTATTTTCTAGTTCTCAGAAAATATATGAGAAGGAAAATTGACTCCAGAGACACAAATGGCCTAATGGAATAATTAAAATTATAATTAAATAATACCAAGTCATCCCAGGCCTACTTAGCTCTGTAACTCCCTCCAGGATTATTGTGTCATTAGGGGAGGGAGGATGAAGAAATCACTTTTCAGGATTTCTCAGTGTAAGAGAGTTCTCCAGACTTTCAGAGCCTGAGAAGAGACCAAGAAATAAATAAATATCAGGACAGATGAAGCTGACATTACACCCCTGCCCAGTCATTTCTACTTTACCATTGATAGCTGTGTGGCCAAGGAAATTGACCTTGCACCTTTTATCTTTAATTTCCTCATCTCTAAAATTTCTGGGACAATAGCAACATGAATCACAGAGTTGCTATGAAGATTAAGTATAACCATGTATAGTAAGTGCTATGGGCACTTATTCAGTATTGGATATCACTATTAATATGAGGAAGAGGAAGACATCAAATGGTGTAAAGAGTATTCCAGAACAGCTAAAGACAGTGACAAAATAGTGAATGCACTGAGTCAGGTGTTAATGGTAGGAGAGTTTCTGGAGAGAGTTGGAATTGCAAATTGGAAAAGCCTCCCTGTAAACTGAATGTGGGACTCTGGGAATGGAGGGAGGAGGTGAAGCCTCAAGCAACTTTCTCTGTCTCCCATTAAGTGCAGACCCCAGAAAGTCTATCACTGATAAGGAGTGGGGCAATGAAAATGGGGAGAAGCCTAGTGAGGAAAAGGGTTCCCTTTCCATAGGCCACATAATCTGTTCTCCCAGCTTAGCAAGTGACCCAAGGTTGGCCAGGTGTGGTGGCTCATGCCTGTAATCCCAGTACTTTGGGAGGCTGAGGTTGGCAGGTTACCTGAGGTCAGGAGTTCAAGACCAGCCTGGCCAACATGGTGAAATCTCATCTCTACTTAAAATACAAAAATTAACCGGATGTGGTGGCGTGCACCTGTAATCCCAGCTACTTGGGAGACTGAGGCAGGAGAATTGCTTGAACCTGGGAGGTGAAGGTTTTAGTGAGCTGAGACTGTACCACTCCAGCCTGGGCAACAAGAGTGAGACTATGTCTCACACACACACAAAGAGTGACCCAAGGTCTCTAGCTTTCTATTTCTTTAAATTATTGTTTAAAAGTCATTAGTGAAAAACTACCGAGGCCAGAACGGTGGCTCACGCCTGTAATCCCAGCACTCTGGGAGGCCGAGGTGGGTGGATCACGAGGTCAGGAGATAGAGACTATTCTGGTTAACATGGTGAAACCCCTTCTCTATTAAAAATACAAAAAAACTGGCCAGGCAAGGTGGCGGGCGCCTGTAGTCCCAGCTAATCGGGAGGCTGAGACAGGAGAATGGCGTGAACCCGGGAGGCAGATGTTGCAGTGAGCCGAGATCGCACCACTGCACTCCAGCCTGGGTGGCAGAGCAAGACTCCCACTCAAAAAAAAGAAAGAAAGAAAGAAAAAAAAACTACCTGTTGGGTACAATATACACTACTTGGGTAAAAGGTGCAATAAAATCCTATACTTCACCACTGTATAATTCATTCATGTAACCAAAACCTCTTGTACCACTAAAGCTATTGAAATATAAATTTTTTAAAATAAAAAATAAAACAAATAAAAATCATTAGCTACCACACTGATTAGGATAGCTAACCACAATGATAGAAAATAACAAGTGCTGGCAAGGATGTAGAGAAACAGGATGGTGGGAATGTAAAATTGGCAGCCTCTTTGTAGCACAGGTTGGCAATTCTTCAAAAGGTTAAACATGGAGTTACCATATAACTCAACAAATCTACTCCTAGGCATCAACCCAAGGTCATTGAAAACAGATTTCCACACAAAACCTTGTACAATCATGTCCACAGAAGCATTACACATAACAGCCCCAAAGTAAAAACAACTCAAATGTCTATCATTGATGAGTAGATAAACAAAACCTAGTATATCCATACAATGGAATAGTATTTAGCCATGAAAGGGAATGAAATACTCACCTTAAAAACATTATGCTAAGTGAAAAAAGCTAGTTATAAAAGGCCACATATTGTATGATTCAGTTACATGAAATGTCCAGAAAAGGCAAATCCATAGAGATAGAAAGTAGATTAATGGTTGCCAGGGGCTGGGGAAGGAAGAGTTGGGGATTGTTTGCTAATGTGTATGTGATTTCTTTTTGAAGTGATTAAAATGTTCTGAAATTAAATAGTGATTATGGTTGTACAACTGTGAATATATTAAAAATCATGGTGTGTGCTTTAAAAAGGCGAATTGTGAATTAGATGTCAAAAAAGTATGAGGAAAAAAATCAGTATCCCATTTAACAAATTATATTAAACTAAATTGAAGGTAAATAAAAGCCAAGGTTTTACAAATGCTTTAGTGAGCCTACATAAGTCATTCATTCCTGTTTCCTAATTTTCCTCAACGGGAGGAAGAACAGAACCACCCTTGCCACCTACATTTGTGATAAGACCTGAGTACATTTTTTAAATGTCTGTGTTTTTCAACCAAAGGTTATATACAAACACTAGGTGTTATTATGAAACTGGCAACACTGAACACTGGGTAACTTTAAATAGAGTCACCATGTGGCAGTTGAGTCTTAAACATATGCACTGGTGTTCATTTCTCACAGCAACTGAGTGGCCCATTGGATGTACTGTGGCTCTGAGTGGGTCACCCGTGGGGGCAAAGCTTGGGATACACACACACAGTTTTCAGATTCAAGGCCTAGTTGATTCCTCTAGTTATCATGGTGTCCAGAATATTAAGTTCTGTTTTCACAATAGACAGCCCACAAAATTGTCAACTCTGATGATCCTTTTAGAAAATAACCTAGGGCACTCATCATCGCACCTGGAAGAAGGATGGTCCTTAAGAGGTGCTGTTTACATCCCTTTTCGTGCAATCAAAAGATCTTGATTCTCTTCCTTCAGATTTCTTTTAAGGAAGTAGATAGAAAGAATAAGATTCTGGAATGTGGAAAAGGTAACTACCCCCTTTTCTTGATGGCAAATGTTGTTAGTTTAACCTTCTATGGAAAGGAAGGGCAATGTAGGAAGTGCAGTGAATCTTCAGTTCCAAACAGTCATTGCAAACTGACTGTCTACCCTTAACTCACTGTAAACAAGTGCATTTTTAACAAAATTATCTGCCTGCACCTCACTTGTGATTTACACACATGAGTTTGGGATGCACACAGTGTAGAAGCCAAAGCCACTGTCCACTCTCCCCACATTCTTTCTTTGTCCCAACCGCATCCCTTGCTGCTGGGCAGGTGCACAGGGGAGAGGGTATGTGCACCTTTATACGGTGGAGAAGCACACACCTGCTTCCTGCACCCCCTGGTGTCTCTCAGAGCCACCAGCCAGAGAAGAAGTAAAGCTGAATTGCATGTTGCACTGAAAGGGCCAGGATCTAGTGACCCATCTCTCCACTCCAGTCCTTCACTCCCTTCAACACAGCTAAAGAAGTAGAAATGAAAAAGAGGCAAAGACTGGTATGGAAATTTAAAACATAAGCAATGAGTGATTTGTATCTTTGTGGAAACTTTTGCCCTTCCCACATTTTCCTCTTATCTCATAGAAGAAGGAATCTCCATCATGACTCTCTCAGAAACACTGTACAGGAAAGATCCACCATCTCAATTCCTCTTTATTTGCTCTTTTTTATGGAGATGGGAATAATAATCTGATTGGTTAATTTGCCTCAAATCAGGAGACTGGATTCTGCTGCTATCTAGGGTACCTGGAAGCAAATGGGGGCTAGGTTTGACAAACGCTGGATGCCTGTGTTCAGCGATGGTGGACATCATTGGTGGAAGACTTCCAACCTTCATGCGAGAAGCAGACCAAGCACTGGGTTTACGGGTTGGAGATGAGAAGCTACAGGGCAAGCAAAAACCAGCAGCCAAGGGTGGGAGTAGAAAGAAGGGGGAAAGAGGCAGCGTGGAGCTATTCTCGATTATATGACTTGTATACAGTTTATAACAGACTAGCTTCAGTTGGATTGAACAAAAAAACCAAATAACTATTTTAAAAACAATTCTTTCCCTCTCCCAAAAAAGTTTGAAGATAGATGAGCCAGGACATGTAATGTTCTCTACAATCATCAGGGAATGAGAATCTTTCTGTTTTCCACTCTACCTACTTGGCCTGTAGCTTTTGTTTTCAAGGTCACTTCAAGGTTGAAAGATGGCCACTAGAGCTCTAGACATGGCACTGTGTCCCAGGGCAATGGGAAAACAGAAGGAGCCAGAGGAAGGACACGCCTCCCGGCTGAGTGAAAGTTACCCTGGGAACCCCACCCACCAACTTCTGCTTGCATTTCATTGGCCACTTCCAGCTGCCATGTAGATTGGGATGTGGAGTCTTATCTGGACACAGTGGTGGCCTAAATAACATCATCTGGGGTCACAGTGCATTAGTAAGGAAGAAATGGATGCCTGATGAGTTCCAGGGAGCAATCAAATTAACCACATCTGCTCCTATGGGGAGGAGAAAGCAGAAGATAGAGAGGTTAAGACTCACTCCATAGTACATTCATGAGAGATCAAAAGAATTAACAAAATTTTCTTTCTCTGTAATCTAAAGGTAAGCAGAGAATTAAGGGAGTTCTCTGAATAAATTAAGACCATTACCTCATTGCAAATATGCATACACACTTGCAAAAGTAGACCCACTTTTCAGGGACAAATGCCAAGAAAAGAACAAGGTTAGAGGAAAAGGCGAAAAGGCTTCCTTCTACAGCTATATCTTCCCATAAAACATTGTGGGGGTGTGTGTGTGTGTGTGTGTGTGTGTGTGTGTGTGTGTGAGAGAGAGAGAGAGAGAGAGAGAGAGAGAGAGAGAGAGAGAAAGAGGGAGAGACAGTAATGGAGTAGTGGTACTATTTTATTCAGAGCAAGTTCTCAACTTTCTATGTACTTTTATATGTATCAACACACTCTAACCCTACTGAGCTCCCATTATAAAAATTGATCACCCAGGTTAGGGCACAGTTTGTTCCTGTGCAAGGACATTCCCAAAGAACAGATACGGGGAGGGCAGCACTTCCTCTGGGTCTTATCACTAAGTTAATGGTCAGAATTCATGCTGTGGAGTGAACAGCCCATCACAGTCTGAGGCATTACCGTGGAGGATGAGCTTTAGGGAACAATGGGGTAAAGACAGACCAGACAGGACAGGCCGTCCGGAACACTGGCCAGAAAAATTCCCACCACCTCTGCCAGCTCCTGAACTGCCCGTGTTGGGAGATTTCTGCTGTTACACAATCAGCTGGCTTATCTTGTCTGCATGGCATGTTGAGAGAAGGCTGTTTAGGGGCCAGCTAAGTCAGTTTCTCTGGCTGCTGAAATGGCAGCTTTCATAAAAATAGAGTTACAAAACTCATGTTAAAGCTTGGGCTGCATACTGTCTTTTTAAGAAAAATAATGGATATTATAAACAAGGAACAGTAAAGGTTTCGGGGAGAAAATATAATAGAAAAGTTGTCCTAGCACCCTTTGGAGAAGGTAATGGGACTCTCTCATGACCTTTATTTCAGAATTGCTTTGTAATTCTGGTAAGATAGACACTAAATTGTCATTTCTGGACTGTATAGACATGCTAAATTGTCATTATTGGAAGTATACACACACATGCAAAAATGGACCCATTTTAAAATGAGCAAATACAAGGGCCAAAATGTTTGATTACAGGTTCATGATGGACTTTTTTTTTTAATTACACAAATGCTTATATTTTTCTAACAATAATTTCATTTGAAGAAAAGTCAGTTGATAAATTTTAAGGTTGTATTTATTACTCCCATAGGTTTTTGAAAAGTGTTCATTCAGCCTAGGTGTTTTTAGGGTATCAGCTTTTGAACTCAGGGTTCTCAATCTTGAAAGCATAATGGTAAAAGTCCTGCTTTCATGTATTTAAGTGTTCTCAGAGACTGCAATTGCCAATATAAATTTGAAAAGCAAAATTTACAGTACCATCAGTTTTTGCTAACAAATACTGTATGCAAATCCACTGTAAAACTGTCTTACAAATATTTTCTTAACAATGTTCTACAACTAGTAGTTATCTTTTGAGGTGCCCGGCAAAGAAAACGAAATCCATCCACTTTATGCCAGTCAGTAACAACCACAACAGACCAGCTGATGTTGTTAACAATGCCCCTATTAGCCAAGGATCAGAAATTTTGTGATATTAGTTTCTGGGATCATTTCAGGATGGAATTAGACTGACTCATCTCAGGTCCTGGTGCTCTCTTAATTCTTTGGTCACTAGGAATTAGTCCTATCAAGCTTTATCTTGGTCATACCCAACACTGTCCTCAAGCATAAGTTAAGTAGCCCTACTATAGGATCCTAATTGTCAGAAGTTTTCTTCTCTGTGCTTGGCTAAACTCCCATTTGCAAAAGGAGCTGTTTATGCAATTTGATTGCTTTTAAAAGCTGTCCCACCTCCAAATGCCGCCTCAAGGGGACTCTGACACCAACTGAGGCATGTGAGTGCTAAGGTTTAGAGTTGCCCGTGTTTGCTTTCTGATACAGGAATGCCGAAAGAAGCTGAGTGCTGGATGAAAGTGAAAGAGATTATCAGTACAGAAAGCCAGCTCTTTCCTTCTTCCCTGGAAATGGAGTTGTCAGCAGCCGGTTCAAAGCAGACATGTGAGAAAATCACCATGTCTATTTTAATGGAAATGACTTAAATAATTGTCTTGCAGTAAACATGTTTTAAAAATTGATCTTTCTGGGGTTGAGGGAAGCTGGCTATACTAAATGGGCCATGAGCAGGGAGTCAGCTGACTTATTACTGGTTTTACCACTTACTAGACGGGTGACCCTGATCAAATTTTTAGACTGTCTAAACCCTAAGTTTTCTCATCTCTAAAGTGGGAGTCTTGCTGGATTACAGTGTTTGAAAAAAATGATCTATAGGCAGCTCTAAAACTCAGAGTAGAGTGCTTAATAACTTTTCCTTATCTCTCCTCAAGAGGAATATTCATTAGTAAATCAGAAGATGATGTTATTAACTTATAGCATGCCCATAATCCATAGCATACATAGAGGCCAAATTGTACCTGTTTTATCCAATTGCTTAGACAATGGTTTTAAACCAGATTCACATGGAACCCTTTATAAAAGCACATTGCCTCTCCATCCCAGGAGGTTGAGATTCTTTAAGTTTGGTGAGGAATCTGTATTTTAACAACTGTATTGATAATTTCAAAGTATGCCAAAGTCTGAAACTCTCTTAGGTTAGGAACAGGTCAATATGAGAGAAAATAGTCATTTTGATTTACTCTAATAACTTTACCATTTAGATTAAAAGATACACCCAATCCATTAATAAAAATGTTAAAACTAGGTTTTTTAAACTCTAGGTAAACATTGCCTGAATCCTTTAGTGCTTCAATTTAGCTAAACCATAAAGTAAGCAGAAACTATAAAGCTTCCTGACTGTAAAAATGGTAAAATTCTAGTTCAAATGTCATGCCTCTCTGGGAAACCTCCCTGTAAATCTCATCGTCCTCTGTGGAACTCATCAAGTCCTCTTTTTGGTTCCTGGATAGTAGCAAATTATATTTAGATGTTTTATCCATGGCCACACCAATTGTGAACTTCTTGGGGGATAGACATGTTTCTCTCTCCTCCTTCAACAAAGCATCAAGCACACAGTAAACCTGAACAATGTGTGCTGATTTTCACTCTGTTACAGGTTTCCTAAAGTGATTTACCACTTAGTTTAGAAAATTATGGACACACAGAAGATTTAGATGGAATTACTGGTAACATTTTAAATATTTGTTTGAATTTGGAAGTACATTAAACTCTTTAAGAAAAGATGTTTCCTAATCTCAAGTTATTTCTCTCAGGAAAGAAAAACGCAGTAATTTGCCTAAAAGCTTATCCTTAATTTCAGTGTTGATTTAGCGTCTCCTCTAAATACAATCCCCCTTCTCTGCTGCGTAACTGTTTTTAAAAGGATTGGCAATGGATGAATGAATAATAAACAACCCCTTTTACAAACATTTGAAGACCCCATCCAAACACATACACACACACAACATAAAATCTTTCCACGTCAATTTAGTAAGCCCTTAATTTTGCTTTCTAAGCACACAATATTATAAACCACAAAACACACAACCAGTTTAACTCCTGCTGAAATGACATAAGAAGATTCTACTGAAATGCTTAGGGAACTGGTAATTGTGTGCTGAATCTGCTATAGGCTGCACCACTAGAAGAGCTATAAGTAGCAACGGCAACAAATGTTGAGCAGTCACTTTCCTCAACTTGTCCCTGTCCTTAGGGAGCTCACAGTATGTGATGAAGACAGATACATGAACCATTAATTACCATGTAAGGCAAAAAATGGCACATGGAAGAATATGCAGCTGTGTTCTGGGAACGAGGCAAAAAGAACTGCCTGGGGTCACGTTTGACAGACTGGAAAACATTTGATCTGCCTTGAAGGATGCATAGGAGTTCACTCAAAGATATTCCACTAAGAAAGGTATTATGTTTATCCAGCTTGCTTTTCAGGTCGTTCAGGTTAAAACAGGCTCTAAAAATAGTTTAACAATAAAATATATGAACTAAGGAAGGATTAGATGCAAACAGCCCAGCCAGTACGTTTAGACCACATAAAGTCCAGGTATGCTCATGAAAATGCAGGCAGCAGGATGTCCAATTTAATAGGAGAGGAAGAAAAGCAAGGGCACATAAAATAGAAAGGATTTATTCATTTTCCCCAATAAAGACTAAGTACCTTCGCAGGTTCTTGTTAATTCGTGAACTTTCCAATTCTTATTCCAGGTACTCATCCTGCTATTCTAAAATAGCTGTTGCAGATAACGGGATTTTATGTAGGCCACATGACCTTAATTTTTATTTCTGCCTCACTCAGCTCAATGTCTACTCAAATTTGTTGGTCATAAACCAGGTATTTAATTAGATTACTTAGCGACACCTAGTGACAGAGATCGGAATCAAGTGCTATTTTAATACAGTGGAGTGTGTGCCTCTGTTATTGTCATGCTTTAGCCCAAGACAGCCCTCATTATTCCAAGTTCTCTTTTCAACCTATTTCATTGCAATGATATTAAAGCAAACCCATGCCCAGTATGGCCTGAAAAACAACTAATTAGAGAGAGGAAGTGAGAAAGAGAACAAAAAGGGAGAGAGGGAAGGAGGTGATTGAGGGACTGGGTTGGAATCGCAGAAGACACAAGATCAGCAATGAGGGCTTCTATTTTTATGTATTTATTTGGCTGTGTTCATATCAAGAAAGGTAAGACTACCTTGAAGCGGAGGAAGCAATGAGAACCAGGGGCAGTCTAAAGAAAGGCTCAATTAATATTTTGTTTCTGTCTTTTCCATTTGTATTTGAAAGGGCAGAATAAACACATTTATGATGATTTTGAAATTCAAGATACATCCAAATTTAAATGTTTTTAAACAAAAGACAGTTCTTATTGTCATAAATTATAAAATGCCTTCCTCACGTTGCAATTCCTGTTCTTGCATCCCTGTCTATTCATCTTTTCATATCAAATTTTTTCCCCACTACATGGATCTATTCGGATGGAGTCATTACTGAGTTGGCATTGCTCTAAAAATAAGCTGATGATTTGCTATCAGCAGTATGTGCTATCAAAAAAAAACATCAACCAAAGTAACAGAAAAGCAAAATAAACATAGTAATTAACATGTTAAAAATCAAAACATAACAAAAATACTAGAAGACAATGTGAGTCATGTGACAGTTTTAAATGGGTTGAAGGTGCTGATTCTAGGCAAATTCCATCCAAGGGTTCAGCAGGAATCACACAAGAAAGCACTGCTACACATTTTTGAGAAAATACAGAGAACATGAACAATGCTAAAGGACTGAATTCTAAAACAGATTTTTAAGAATGCAGACAAGTGAGCCCTCAGCTGTAAGCATGACACTGGCACAGCCAATTAAGCAGTGGTCTTTCCTTGCTGTGGTCCAGCCCCTTTGCCAACAATGGGTTCACACCCTACAAGTTGAGACCCTTTAGGGCTCTGGGTCCACTGAAACATAAGGAGTGACTTGCTCCTTGGAGGTGGAATCCACAGATTATGTTATACAGAATAGCCCTAATTCTGAGGCCAGAGGTCCCAGTGGGCTCCACTGTTCCATTATGTTATTTTGTACTTGTACAGACATTTATATAGATTTCTACCATCCCATTGCATTATAATAATTTATTGTCATGTCTGTTTTTCTTCTGTTAAACTATGACTTTCATGGGTGGAGTCATGCTGTGTAGTCTTTGACTACTAGCCCAGCCTATTTAATTGTTAATTAAATGTTAACTGAACATCTAGTATGTGCTATGGACTGAACTGGGCTTTGGGGATACAATGAAGATATATGTCCAGGCCTCAAACTACTTAAAATCTGGTGGAAAATACAAGGAAGATATTACTTCATTTTGGTATGTTTTAGTAAGTGCTAACATGTAGGTAAGCACAGAGTTCTGGGAGCACAGAGTAATGCCACTGGATTTACAGTTTGTAAAAGAGTGTGGGAAGGCTTCCTGGAGGAGGAGGGGCTGAGGAAAGAGCATGGGAAGGTCATTCTGGGCAGTACAAAGCCTCAAAGACATAAACTAGCACAACATACACTCTCACATGAGATCTAGTGGTCTGCCTGACGCTGGTCCCTTCCCCTACAAACCCATTCTCCACATTGTCCCCAGAGTGGTCTTATCAACATGCAGATAAGCAACGTGAAGATCTTTCCATGATCAAGTTTCTTTGATGCCTCCTCATTACCTGCAGAAAAAAAATCAAGCTTCTTTTTTTTCTTTTATTTTTTTGAGATGGAGTCTTGCTCTGTCACCAGGCTGGAGTGCAGTGGCACGATCTGAGCTCACTGCAACCTCTACCTCCTGGGTTCAAGTGATTCTCCTGCCTCAGTCTCCCGAGTAGCTGGGACTACAGGCACATGCCACCATGCCCAGCTCATTGTTTGTATTTTTAGTAGAGATGGGATTTCACCATGTTGGTCAGGATGGTCTCAAACTCCAGACCTCATGATCCACCTGCCTCAGCCGTCTGAAGTGCTGGGATTACAGGCATGAGCCACCTTGCCCGGCCAAAACTCCAGCTTAACATAACCTATAAATCCCATCTCACCTCACTGAGCCTAGGTGCCCACTGTGGTGCAGTGCAGTACATTGTACAAAATAGTTTTGGATGAACAAATGAATAAAAGTTGAATGGCTCATGAATTGTAGACAGGAAGAAAATAGCAAGAATACAAGAAGATTATTCTATTTCTATAGGCCATAATCCTCCCACACCATCCTCACAGGGCTTTATCAGGTGGCCAAAAAACATTAGAGCAGTAAAGGGTCAAAACATTATTAATGATAAAAGTACACTTTAGGTTATTTCTTTCTTTGCAACTCACTTTAGTTTGGAAATGGCTTTGGGTATCTAAAATGTTATTTGTACTTTATACTTTTGTTTAAGATTTCTTCAGTACTTACTATACACCATAATATCCTAGGCATTTTCCATGTATTTATCTCAGTAAAAATCCATAAACTAGAAATGAAAGAGATGCTATGGAAACCTCATTTTTCCAGAGAAAGAGATGAACATTTAGAGGTTAAGGGACTGACAGAATGTCACAGTTGATAACTGGTAGAGCAGAAATTTGAACCCAGGACTGTCTAACTGTAGCACCCATGTTCTTAAATATTCAGTGTGCTGAATGGATCAACCTGATGTAAGCCCAACATGGATCAGGAGAAGGGGGCACTAAGGCTGTATGTTATGACATGAGGACTTGCTCCCAAAGGAACAGCAACCAGAATTCTAATCTCTACTGTTGCAAGTCCAGGCTCCATGCCAACCAGCCTCAGTATCTAGATGCTGGGATATAGATCCAATCCAGCAGCTGGGATGCAGAATTGGAGGCAATTCAAATATAAGCGGTGTTCAAGGTCACATTAGTACTTGGGTCATAGTTTCAAGGGACATAGCTATGTGAAGCTGTATCTCCATAGTGAACTGGGACTATGAAACCCAAGGTTTGAGACACAGAGGAAGGGGCGGCTAGGAATAGACAGGGAACCAGCACCACCCTCCCCACACATCATCAAGCCAACTTGAAATTCAAGGAACTGCAATAGACAGAAAGTCAGTAGGAGAGTCCAGTTCATGTAGGCACCAAGTACACAGGGGCCGGTAGAAGGCTGATTTAGTGGGTACCTCGGTGTTGTCATTTGAATGAATCCCCAAAAATTCATATGGTAAAACTTAATAATTAATGTGATCAAATGAAAAGGTACGGGGGTGAATTAGTCTTGAAAATGGAGCCTTCATGAATGGAATTGAGGGCCTTATTAAAAAAGATTTGAGGGAGCTATCTCTTCCATTTTGCCTTCCACTTTCCATCATGTAAAGACTCAGTGTTCAAGGTGCCATCTTAGAAGCCTTCAACAGACAACGAGCTTGCCAACACCTCTATTTTAGACTTTCCAGCCTCCAGAACTGTGAGAAATAAATGCCTACTATTTATAAATTATCCAGTTTCTGGTATTCTCTTATAGTGGCACAAGCAGACTAAGACATGAGGTGAACCAAAGTGGTTGCAAGACACCAAAATACCAAGTTTATGGCAGCAAAAGTAATACTAACTTCCACGTGTTGAAATGTGACATCTACTGGTTTCCCTATCCTGGTAACATAGTCCAGAAAGATGAGATAGGGCTGAGTCAGGTTACAGTGAAGGATTCAGCATCTATGGCTGAGAAGGGCTGAGAAAGGCAGAGAATGACAGTGAACATTGTTGGTGTTTAGCCAGGATTTCCCCAACAAAAAATCCCAAGAAACATGACAGTGAGGTTTCAGGTGGGTGTGGGAGATATTTTGGGGAGAAAAGAACTATTCTATGGTGTCCTTAAATAATATTTGTGTAAAAGGTCCTTATTTTTGGAAGACCCACTGTTACTTGTATTTTCAACAAATGGGTCCGAAACCCCGCCATATTAACATCATATTGCACCATAGCCAGATGCTACAAACTATGAACTTTTTTTCAGTTTTATGAGTGAACATCACAAATACTTTTTTTAAAAAAAGGAAGAATAATTTTAATTCCTTGGAAAAATTCGTAAAAACGTTATCAATAAGATGAAAAGATTCAGAACACATTTACTTGTATGCAGCACACACTGAGGACTGAAGCATTGGCTAAAATGAAATACACCTGTAAACAAATGTCTTAGGGAGAGTTTATAGGCGGTCAACTCCACTGTGCAAGGTATACAGCTCACACCCTCTTTCTGAATAGATTTTTGTGATAACTAAAAAGGTCCGATTTTATCTCAAAATATGTTAATACATTTTTAAAAGGCTTGAAATAGGCCAAATTATAATTACATATATTAAAATAGCACAATAATTTGCTTCACAAAAATACTAATGAAAAAATATATTAGGTCTATCTATTAAGAGAAGAAATGTTTGACACATGACTTGAAATGGGGGACATAGATATTTTGGTATAAGCTTTAAAAGATAACATATTAATTTCTGGTTCTACAAAAAGACTGACATTAACACTCATCCTATTCTATTCCACAGAATGCTTTGGTACAACTTCAATAAATCCTTATATACTTTAATTTGAGCCATAAATCTATGTTGCTGCATGTTGCTTTTTAAAAGAGTGAAGTCCAGGGTTAACGCCAACCCCTCAACTCTTACACCATGTATTCACAACTACGTCTTCTGAAACCATGCAAGTTACCAGCATCAATGATTGACATTAAAATTATTCTTATATTTGAGCAGCAAATTATAAAAAAAAAGATGCTATGCAATTTATCATTAGTACAATTGCTAAAATTTAAAGTAGCTCAATTGCTTTAAGATATAACATCCAATATCTCCCTGTATTTATATAACATCTAATGAATACTTTATCTTCTGAAAGAGATAATCCTGTCAAAGAACATATTGCAGTTTTCCTTATGAAAAATTAGTTTGAATATAAGTTCTCAGCCTAAAAATCATTAAATTTTAATAAATCATGGAATTTTAAATTCAGAAAGGACCTTGGAGATCACTTAGTCCAACTTATTCTTTTCAGACAGGACAAATGAGGCCAATAAAGGGGAAATGACTTGTCCAAGGTCACACAGTAGCAGAGGCTAGACCCTAGCAATCTCAACAGCAAGATATCTTGGCAAGCTATCTTTCCAAACTTCTGGTTTTGTTTGGTCTCATTGATTAAATCTAAAAACATCAGGCACACAGCAATATGATAAACATAGACTTTTACTCCAATTTTAAAGTCAGAACATTAAAATGATTCCTGAGAGTTTAACTACCTGCATTTTATTGAGAATGCAGTCAAGAGTAAATTATGACTAGCTATTGTGATTATCCTCAAATACACACATAAATTACCTTAATGTATTATATGGGGTGGAATAAATTTTGCATTTCAGGTATGTATACTGTGGCAGCTTTTATTTATATTATGCTTGCCTGTAAAGTATTATAAGCATAAGACAAATTTGACCTTTAATTCAATATCTTATGTATTAATTAAAAATAATCAGGTAATTAGATACCAAGTAAATAAAACTTTAACTCAAAATCAATTTGCATCCTTTACTTTTCTGAATACTCCAGAACAGAGAGATCATTCATTTGTTCTTGTTTCTTCCAGATATGCATACTATCTGCATCTAGGACATATTATAAACTTGTAAACCACATTTGAGGGTACAAGGACAAAAATGTGCATGTTCATACTTAACAGTCCTACCTTCAACTGGTGCCTTTTCTTAAATAATACTGGACAAATAGTAACATTTTATTAATTAGTTTTTGGTCAAGAGGTTAATATTTTCAAATTGCATAATACAATTAAATATTAAAATAAAAACATACATTACATTATATAGAGATTTAATACCAACCTTTAAATCCTCTTATTAGCAGAAGATAATACGTTTTATTCCTCAGAATGGAATCTGACCTGTACTGTCTTTTACCATGGAGTTATTTTGAATGAAAACTTGCTTGGTTGAATGACAATATACAGTTGAAGTATTTTGTCACCATCAGTGTTAGAAACAGCCATCCATATATAAATATATTTATATAAAAATCAATTTTTATATAAATATAAAAATCCATGTATAAATATACTTTTTGAGACATTCCTGCTCTGTCACTTAGGCTGAAGTACAGTGGCACAATCTCGGCTCACTGCAACCTCCACCTCCCAGATTCAAGTGACTCTCCCACCTCAGCCTCTGGAGTAGCTGGGATTACAGGTATGCACCACCAGGCCCAGCTAATTTTTGTATTTTTAGTACAGATGGGATTTCACCATATTGGCCAGGCTGGTCTCAAACTCCTGATCTCAAGTGATCTGCCCACGTCAACCTCCCAAAGTGCTGGGATTACAGAGGTGAGGCACCATGCCCAGCCATAAATATACTATGAAATGCATCAAATAGGATGGATTATAGATTGATGGGGGAATGACGGATGCATAGGTATGTGGTAGTGCAAGTAAAGTAAAATGTTCATAGCAGGATTGAGATGGTGGGTACTTTAATGTTTACTCTAAAATTCTTTCCACTATGCTGTATGTTTTAAAACTTTCATAATGTTTTGGAAAAAAGAATCAGTTGGAAATAAGATAGAAGCTTAAAAAATCATGGGATTTCTTCAAAATTATTTATCAGATATTTATTGTCTACCGTTTAAATAAAAATCAAGGATGGCTAAGAAGTCTCATAATCCTCTGAAAATAAGTCAACACAGAACAACCTTTTTATGAAAAAGGGGAGATTTTAAAATATCAAAACAATTCTGATGAACTATATCTTGAGGTAATTCGGATAATATGCATATTACCTGATATTTTGAGGTTATACATATTTACCTAAATTGCGATTATATATAATTTTTACCTGAATTATTTTGAAACTTGATATAGATGTGTGTGTGTGTTTGTATGTATGTATAAATGTACTAGAAGCTGCAGGGAAAGAAGAGGAGTTAGAGAAAAAGTAAAAGAAACCATGAAAGAGATTGTAAATATTTAAATAGGTCTGAGGGATAAGGTTTGATCATTTTAGATTAGAAAAACAACCAAAAAAGTTCCTGAAATATGTTGAAGAAAACCCAGGATGGATTGTTTAACTATGACACATGCAAGATATTGGTATCAATATCATGTCCATGCATGGTATCAAGATCAATATACACGTCCTTATTGCTACAAGAACAGCCTGTTAGGGTCACGGGGATTTAATATGGATTCATTCTCCCTGGCAATGAATTAGAACCACTGGTGAGGCTCTAAAAAGAAACCCTGAAGGGTTTACCCTTCTAAGATTCTGATACCATAAGTCTGAAATGATACTCGGGCATATGAATTGTTCTTAAAGCTAGAGGAGATTGCCATGCACAGCTGGTTTCAAGTACAATTTCCTTACCCCTTAAGATGCAGACAGCAAATTATTTCTTAGTCATTAGATCAGTAGACCTATAAATTTCTCTTTAAATTATTAGTCCTTGCTGTGGTCTCCTCCCATTTTGTTCAACTCTGCTCTTAGATGAAAGGATGTTATTTCCTCGAAGGTTCCAATAAACCATTGTTTGGCACTCAAGGAATATACATTTATAAGATTTAATTGTAGTCTTTTTTTTCCCAAAAGACTTGAAATAGACAAGAAGTTAGTCCATTGGGGTTTGCAAAGGGGCATAGGATATAAATAGAAGAAAGGAGAAGGGTAATGCCAATTCAATAAACCCTGGTGGAATGCTTCTATCTTTTATCATGTGAAGAACTTTCCACAGATTTGAGGTAGAATGTCATCAGCTAGCCAGGTCCAGTATAGTGAAGGGTGGTCATGAATTCTAGCATGCCTGGGAGCGTGCTGGTTTGTGACTACTCTCCCAGTATCATTAATAATGTCTCTTTCACTCTTTAAAGTACCCTGGACATACAATAGTTATATGGTCACTGTAAGGTTGAGAGTGTTTTGAACCGGGTGCAGTGGCTCATGCCTGTAACCCCAGAACTCTGGGAGGCTGAAGCAGGCGGATTCACCTGAGGTCAGGAGTTCAACATCAGCCTGGACAACATAGTGAAACCCCATCTCTACTAAAAATACAAAAATTAGCTGGGGTTGGTGGTGTGTGCCTATAGTCCCAGCTACTCGGGAGGCTGAGGCAGGAGAATCACTTGAACCTGGGGGGTGGAGGTTGCGGGGAGATGAGATCCCACCACTTCACTCTAGTCTGGGCAACAAAATGAGACTATCTCAAAAACAACCAAAAAGGTTGTTTTGGAGATCAGATTATAAATATAGATTTGGCAAGTTTCTTAATCTTACTGAGCCTTTGTACCTTCAATTGTGAATTGTCAATATTATCTTGAAGGTTGTTGTTGTTGTAAGGGTTAAATGATCAAGGTGAAGTGCCTGGTCATGAGCCTAGATCCCTGTGAAGGCTCAGCCATCAGTAGTAGTTAATACCAGGATAGATAGTGCAGACTTGCAGTATGCCTGGATATAAATGAAGGTACTATCTATCACTTCTTAGCAGTGTGACTTGGAACAATTATCTTCTCTAGGCTATTCCTCAGCTTCTTCTCTGTGAAATGGATATAAGGGGAGTCCTTGCATACAGTGTGTGTTGTAAGGAATAAATAAAGTAGAATATACATAGGGCTTTGAATAATACCTGGCACACAATACTCAATAATATATTATGATTAATCCAATAAACTTAGGTTTTTAAAATAGTTTTATTAGTGGACAAAAGACTGGTGGGCAATCTACTGCATACAAAATGACGTCTGACTTCTTATGAAGGTGTTTCTGTGGTATAAACATACTGACAGTAAAACACTCACAAAATGTTGGCTCCTATTTTGACCTTTGCCATTCTATTATTTCACTTTCATGAATTATAGTTATTTTTGCTCTCTTTTTTGTTTTGGCATGAGTGGTCAGAACCTGTTCTAGTTTGTTCTCTTGCTGTCATTGTCTTAACTTCCATTCTGAGCAGGTGAGACCACGGAATTAGACTGAGGCATGACCTTGGGACTGCCTTCTGGATGAGATGAAGGGTTGGGGAAGAACCAAAAGAGCATGGACCATGTGTTAAGACAACTTGCTCAGAAGCTAACTAATAGAAAAACACTTGTTTCAACCGCAGATTCCAGTCTAAAGGAGCTAGAAGGTAGCAAAGTGTAAGTACCAGGCTTGGGGTGGTAGGGAGGGGGGAGGAGGCTGGCAAGTTTTTATGAAAACCTCCAAACTAAGTTTATATTTAATTTTTCCATCCCTTGATATAATAAAATAAGATGGTAGGCTAATAGCACAATAGAATGAAGCTAATAGAATGAAGTAGTGCTAATTTATTCATATAGGTGTATCTTCGCAGGGTCAGGTGGAAAACTAATAAAATTAAACATGATACTCTAATCTGAATGTTTGTGTCCTCCCCCAAATTTATATGTGGAAAACTAATCACCAATGTGATTGTGTTTAGAAGTGGGAAGTCATTGGGAAGTGATTAGATCATGAGGGTGGGGACTTTGTGAATGGGATTAGTGCCCTTATAACAGAGGTCCCAGAGAACTACCCTGTCCACCCATGTGAGGACAAAGGGAGAAGGCACCATCAATGAACCAGGAAATGAGCCCTCCCCGACACCAAATCTGCTAGTGCCTTGACCTTGGACTTCCCAGTCTTCAGAACTATGAGAAATACATGTTTGTTGTTCATAAGCCACCCAGTTTATGGTATTTTGTAATTCAGCCCAAATGGACTAAGACACATGGCATTCTTTAATTTGTCTAGCAAAAAAAATTTTGTTAGCTCACACTGAACTATCAATATAGCTACTTCTACTGAATCAAAGAAACATATATAAACTGTAACTAGTTTATTGAAATTGCTGAAGTTGGTAAGATGCAAACAGAAAGCAACTTTATATTTCTTACGTAATCTCTCAACTTGGTCTTCCCCACCCCTTGGTTGCTCTCAGATAAGAAATCTCATTTCTTTTTCAACACACACATACACATCCAATCAGCGTAATATGAAAATTTCAAACTCTCACCCAATTTAAACCTTTTCCCTTTCCCTGGGCTGGGTCTGCTTCATGCTTAGGAACCTGCCAAGGGGAAGGGGTGCATATAAAGCCCATTAGTTAAGGTTCTGGAACAGATAAATCCTGAAATACGGTGGCTTGGCACAATGAAAATTTCGTTTGTCTTATAAAAAGTGGAACTAGCTATAGTGGGATAAGGGCAACTCCACCAACTGTCTGCTGCTGGAATTCTTGTGAAAGGAGAAAAATAACCCCCTATTATTTTAGGTTATTAAAATAACCAGAAAGACGAGATCACACTGTATTAACAAATAATGTGCTGGAGACAAAAGGACTGGACGGTGCTTTTGTTTTGATGTATTTTATTATTTTGTTTTTTCTGTTTTGTTCAGAAGGATGATTACTCAACTGAAAAATTATGGTAAAAGCATTTTTTGGAGCAAATCAAAAATCAGAATAAGTGGCAAGATTGTAAAGAACACTCAGTTGCCATAGATGCGTTAAAAGTTCCTAAGTCTAGGGGAACTACCCAAAACACACAAGTGTGTTCAGATAGAGCCACTGAACCGCCCTTTGTTGAGAGCTCAGCCGGAAGCTGACCCGTTACAGGGCCTTTGTGTCTGGTTTGCCCCCTCTGCTGGAAGTATCTATGCCCCACAATATCCTCATTGGGCTAGGGCTCCGCTGAAGGTGCATCTTCTCCAGGAAGCCTTTCCTGGCTCCCGAGGCTGGTGCAGAGACTACTGCTGCACATTCCCTGAGCACTGACTGCACTGTCCTCAAAAGACTCATCAGGAAACCTGCCTGTAAATTAACTGTAAGAGGACTGTACCTCAGTCCCTGTTGCATCCCCTGGATTTAGTATAGTGCCAGGCACTACTGGAACTTAAGTATTCAGCAAACATTTCTTAAATCAATGAATTAAACACATTATTATATCCTTCTCCATCCTTGCTCATAGGAGAGTTTTCCTGCTCTAAGGCCAAAGCTAAATAAATCATTTTGTCTGAGCATGGAGTCATAGTCTGAATGGTAGTATACAGAGATACCTGGAGGAGGGAGTATAAAAATACACTGTCCTGAAAAAAAAAAAAAAAAAAAAAAAAAAAACCCACTTCATTAGGTCCAAAGCTGCAGCAGTGATATCTGGAAAAATATTCAATTCTTATGCCACTCAATACTCAAACATGCAATACACTATAATAGTTTCCCTTAATCAAGCACTTAGTTTGTCAAGACTTGTGCTAAAAATTTAAAAGTTTTAAATCCTAACAGTCCCAAAAGATAAAATTATTCTCTCCCATTTTACAGTTGAAGAAACAGGCTGAGAGATAAAACGACCCACTCAGGACCTCACAGATGGCAGCTTCCAGAGGTGATCCTCAACCCAAGATCTGCTTAATCCTCAACTCTTACACCTTGTGTTGGCTTATCAGGGCTGCAGTGATAAAGTACTGCAAATGGGTGGCTTATAAAAATAGAAATTTATTCTTTCACAGTCTGGAGGCTAGAAATTTATAATTAAACTGTTTTTCCCTGAGACTCTAAGTAGAAGCCTTCTTTGCCTCTTCCTAGCTTCTGGAGGTGGTCATCGAGAATGGGCGTTCTTTGGCTTGCAGCTGTGTCTTTCAAACCACTGCCTGTCATCACATGGCCTTTTTCCCATGTATCTGTCTTCACATTATCTTCCCCATAAGGACACCAGTCACATTGGATCAGAGCCTACTTTAATGACCTCATCTTAACTGATTACATCTGAAACGATTCTATTTCCAAATAAGGTGACATTCTGAGGTACTGGGGGTAGGACTTCAACTGTGTGGACACAGTTCAACCTGTAACATACCTACCCACTATTACACTTCCTCTCTGAGAAATGTGGGAGTGGCATGCTTTTCTTGATATTGAGAGCACAGAAAACAAATTGTTCTGAAGAGGCACAACAGAATAACAATAAAGTAGAGGGAATCCTGAAAAGCACATCTAAACACCAATTGCATTAATCCTAGTTTCCATCATGAAATTTCAGTCAATAAAATATACTCCTCAAACTGTTTCCATATTAATAAGGATGCTACTGCCATGAGGAAGTTGAACAGAAGCAAAGTCTTACACTTAAAAAAATGTTAATTTTTACATTGGGGATTTGACTTCATTATACAGAAAAAAATGTTAATTTGATCAATGTAAGGAACAAAAGCAGACGTGTGAGTAGGGCTTCATGCAGCTAATTGTCTAAGTTTAATCAAAAGATTGTGTACTATTTGTTGTCAGCAGTGGGAGATGAAGCCAGCTATTCCCATACAATTTGTGCTTCCTCTTCCAGAGTGTGGAGCTGCCACTCAGAGGTTACATTACTACTCACCACTGGGATGTGAGCTGAAGTCATGTGTCACTTGAAAGTTTCATACTCTCATTTCCCATCCATTGGTTAGAGGTGAGAAGATCAAAGATGTAGAGGCTTAAGACAAAGGAGTGCCCTAAATTAGCGTGTAAAGGAAAACTGCCTAGCAACCGGGACATATATTGGTTAGGTAGAAATAACACGTTAGGGTTTATGTGTTACAGCAGTTAGCACTATCCTAATTAACACAAAAATATATACCTTATAGAGCATCATTACAATTAAAAATATTATATTGGATTAAAGGTCAAGTGTATGCAATGAGAAAATGGATAACACAAGCTGGAAAAAATGGAAACCAGTATTATACAGAGACAAAATATTTGGTAAAATTGCCATGTGTCATAATTCAGGCAGACCATATGTCTACTGAGCATGTGGCTTTAAGAAAAGTGGTTGAAAAGAATATTAATGTAGGGTATTTTTCTTGCTACTTTTAGCAAGATATTATAAAACAAACAAACAAAAAAGACCTTTAGCAAGTCAGCAAAAATTGGCTTGTTTAAAATCACAGTTGGACATATGTGACTTCACAGGGAAGGAAAAGCTAACTCCTAGAATCTGAGGAAAGAAAGACTGAAAAATAAAATCTTAAGAGGCCTATTATGATTTCTCAGTTGAATCAAGTGATTCAGTCCCATGGCAAAAACCACCATAAGGCTATTTCAGTCCCACCCAAGCCTGTTCTTTCAAACACTCCAAAGCAGTTACTATAAAGTTGAAAGACAGGGACACAGGGAGAGGAAACAGAAAAAGCAGACGTATGAATCTACCTTTAGGAGATTATGTGGGATATGATTATTGGTACATGGGACTGACTGAAAACAAAGAGATTAGAAGCCTACTGTATTTCTGAGGAATCTCTACTGCCAAAGACATCAGTAAAATAATATGTGTTAATCTGTACTCACACTGCTAATAAAGACATACTGAGACTGGGTAATTTATAAAGAAAAAGATTTAATGGACCCACAGTTCCACATAGCTGTGCCACAGTGCCACAATCATGGCAGAAGGTGAAGGAGTAGCAAAAGCACATCTTACATGGCAGCAGGCAAGAGAGTTTGTGCAGGGGAACTGCTCTTTATAAAACTGTCAGATCTCATTATACTTATTCACTGTCATGAGAACAGCATAGGAAAACCTGCTTCCATGATTCAATTACTTCCAGGCTCCCACATCTAGGCTATGATGGAGACCTCTGGTTCCTCTCTTTTATGTCGTCCTTTAGGATGAGGAAGATGCAATTTTCAAAATTCCTCAGATGGGGTATGTGGGTGATATGCTTCCTGAATCCAACCCTTACATAGCCACAGATATCTGTCACCAGGTCAGAGGAGCCATATCGCATGGCTGAGTTTAGTTAGATCCCCGAGTTTAGTTCTTTTGATGTAGATGATTCACTTCTGTCTTCTGACTTGCAGCTTCGAGATATACATATATAGCCACCACATATATTGATACTATGTACCAGGCACTGTTCTAAGCCATGTATCAATTAACTACTAGTTAATTTAATCCTCACAAAACATTATGGATTGATATCACGATCACTATTTTACTATAAGTAAACTGAAATAGAGTTAAGTAACTTACTCAAGACACACAGGCATTAAATAGAGAAATGTGAAATCAAAGCTAGACTATGTGACCCAAGCCATTATTCTAAACTTGTATGATATGCTATCTCACAGGTAACTTTAATCCTTTTCTTTTAGGGGGGTATCTTGTTTTTTCTCTCTGCTAGCATACAAATTTTTCTTTTCCTTCTTGTGGCTCAAGAATTTTGCTATAATATACCCAGGTATGCTGTTTAGTTTTGTTTTTCTTACCAAACTTGCTTGGAATGTAGTATCTCCTTTCAAACTACAAATTCAGGTTTATGTTTAGTCTAGAAAATTTTCATCTATTACCTGTGAAATCATTGTGTCTTGCTTATCTTTTACATTTGCCTCTTTGTTAAAAACCTATTATTCTCACTCTAAGTCTTTGCAACCATGTGTTTCCTTCATTGCATCTGTCTCTACAATTTTGTTCATTCATTGAGGGATTTCTTTTACTTGTCATTTATGGTCACTAATGCAGATATCAACAGACTCCATTCTTTTCTTCAATACACCTATTGGCTGTTTCTTTGTTTGAAAATCATGCTTTTTTTTTAGTTCTGGAAAACCTTTGGGGTGGACTCTCCACTCCGATTTCCCAGGGATCTGCAGTAGTGCTCTTTCTCTGGGCACCTACCTCTGTGGTTTGGTCTTTCTCTGAATGATGGGACCACAACACTATATTCTTGCCATTTCTTTTCTTGGCTCATTTAGGCACATGACTGATATTTCTGGTACTGTAAGTGATTGTGGTTCACTTTGTGGAAGGCAAAGCATTTTCTAACTTTAGGGACAGAGAGGGGAGCCAGGAGGAAGCCTCCCTGCCCTCTGTGTCCTCACACAGTAAAGGCCAAGCCCACCTGCTTAGTTTCCCTTGCGCCTCTTGGGGATCAACAAGAAGAAACATACTCATAGTATCAGTGCCAGTTTTACCTCTGGGGTACATAAATTCCTTAGGGCCCTCTGGTTCTAATTCTTGTCCTAGGGCTCCCCAGTAAAGGTTTAGAGACTCCTCTGATGCTCAGGGAGAAAGATCCACACTTGCTTCATGAAGGGCATCACCTAGAGCCTAAGACCTGCCACCCCGATCCTGTAGACAGATGGAACTAGGAATAGAGGGAAAGTACAAAGCGCTTAGATTGTCTGCCATGTTTCCAGAATCTGTCCTTATATTCAAAACAACTGAAAGAAAAAATTCAATACAGTTTCCCCAATATCAAATTTTCATGCTTCTATTATTCAAACATCAAGAAATTTCATCTTTATATTTTAAAAAATATTAACCAATTGGAATATTCTAATTATGCATTTGATATACATACCAAAACATGTATAATTTAGCTAAAGATAATTGTGAGGGCCAAGGTCAAAGAAAAATGTGCAGGAGGAAGAGAATGCTTTCAGGGGGTGTTTTGCCTCATTCAGTTCCTCAATAACCATAAACCATTGATGTAGGCATCCCTTAATATGCAAAAGTGGTAAAAATTTTACAGGCACTAGTAGATCCAGGCAAGGCTTAATAGCAAATTGAGCCGGGGCAGAGTTGAGATTCTTGAAAATAAAGAAGTGCATCAGGACAACCACTTGGACAGAGGGTCTCTTAACTGTGTTTGGAGATGAATTAAGTTAGGGTATGTTAGGCCAAAGTTCTCCTTAGAAAACATTTACTGATGTTCATAATTTTAACCTAGAAAAATGTTGAGAAATATAAGCAGACAACCACTTTGGCTACATAAAATCTCAATGAAGCACCCACAGAATTCTTAACTTTAAACAGTGATACTTCCTGATATAGTCTCTAAGATGAACTGTTCACAAAACGTGCATCATAGAAACCAAATGAAATTGTTTTCTCTTTGTCACCTTATCAGAAATGTCTTTTCTAACCACGCTACTCCTTTCTTGGCTGTTCTTTGTTCCTTGTACTTACCACCATCTGACACATATGTTTACTTGTTTATATGTTATGAGCAGTCTCCTCCCCAGTAGATTGTAAACTGAGAGTGGGGACTTTGTTTCCCTCATTGCTGCCTACCTAGTCCCTAAAAGAGTATCCAAGATATGATAGATAATAAGTATCTATTGAATCAACAACCCATGGATGGACTGACTGAATTATTATTTCTATACTAGGCAAAAGCTACATAGTATCTTCACAAATAGTGATTTCACTTTTGGAGTATTAGATTTGTAGCATTATCTTATTGAACTTACTAAATGGCAAGATCATTCACCTATGAAATCCACTGCTGGATTTAGATATTAGACCCTGTCTTCTGTTTATAAGGAAATTTGTATTTTTACTCTTATTGAGGTGGGTTGGACCCAAAGATTGGGAAAGTATACATCAGGTTATCAAAAAAGAACTTTATTTCTTTTATTAAGAAATAATTTTTATAAGGGCAGGCCAGAATTCATATTTTCCCTTGCTTGAAAGTATTAAATTAGCCATCCAGAATTCTTCCTGTTTCTCTTCCTATTCCTCTTCCTCCCTCTCCTTTTTGAGATCTCAGACTAACGGACATTACTCAATTGATACATCTTAATTTCACCTTGGTAAGAGGTGAAGATAAGGTCCAATTTTTAGTATATTTACTTCTAGCATAAACTTTTACCGTGTACCATAAATCTATATCAAAATTGCACATTATTCCACAATTTTAAAGAAAAACAATCTTTTTAATGTAATCAAATATCTCCAACACAAAACAGCAGTTAATGTCAAAGTCTTATGAAACTGGATGATAAGACCGTGTTCCTCAGAACAGTTGTAAGATCTGACAGCTACAGAATAGTAAACAATAAAAAAATGTGAACAGAACATGAGCATCTGTAGGGCTTGGTTTATCACTGTCATTTTCATTAAAGTCTCAGAAATTTCAGAGATATAAGCAGTAAGAAATACAGAGAGAAGATTTGATTTCATAAAATTTGCAGATTTATTGCATCTGCCATAACACAATTACCATTATGCTCAGTAAATAACAGTGTTTCTTTAAAAAACAGTAATTTTATGCCAAGTTAATATTTTGAACGATCTCAATTCTTGATGTGTTTGTGGGTTAATGACATACCAACTCAGTTAATACACTTAGGACACTTATCTGATAATTTCTAAGGCAGTGAAAGTAGTTGAAAATGTTGCCTTCAGAATTAGAAGGCGGGGGAACTGAATCCTGTTTCTGCCACCCATTTGCTATGCAATCTTGGGCGTGTGGTTGAACGTTGTCCCCGCTGTTTCCCATCTGTACAATGGGGGTGGTAAAAAGAGCACTCACAGTATTGGATTGGATTGTTCTGAAGATTAAGAATTAATCCATCTGAAGCACCTGAGAAAATGCCTGGCACATAACAGAGCACAGGATTTTTCTGGATTCCTTTGACTTTCCAAGAGGAGTCAAAAGGATCTCTGAACTACAAAATACTGGATTTTCAGAATTAACTGTATCTGCTTCATAAAGTTTCATGGGGCATAATAGATTCTAGTTTAGGTTAACTGGCTTTGGTTGTGTTTCTATTTCCACTTAATTTCTTAAATTGTCCTACATGGCTCTCTGGAAAGCAGGAGTGACACTTCCATTCTACCATATGATTGGCAAAAGTCTTCTGGCCCTTGACCGAGTAGATTCTACTTAGAACAAGGATGTTTTGTTCCTATTTAAAAAATATATATTGTACAGCTCAAGACCAGAGCTCTAACAGAATCACTGATTTATTAATTTCTCCTTTGGCCAACCAAAGGAAAGAAAAGCAAAGTTTGAGGCTCTTGTCTCACCTCAAAGAAGTGCATTTTACAGTTCTTCAGAGCTTTCAGATGCCAATTTCAATACATTCTTCTCTGACAACAAATTAACATGCAGTGTTTTAAGATTAAAGCTTAACATTCCACAGGAGACAGAGTTTAACTCTAGAAGGCCAGCTTTCTCCCAGGGGACCTCTTACCAATATCTTTGCAAGGACATATTCATGGTAACTAGAGACCTAGATTTTGTTCTCGTGAATGTTATTGACCTTCAATTTCACTAAGCAAGTATCCTCTAAATAGCTTTATGTTTAGAATTCTGTTCTCTTTTTACACCTGCAAAAACAGTGCTCTTCTCTGAGCAGAGCCCCCTTTACAAACAGTAGTTAACTAGTATGCCTTGTAGTTTTTAGGCTACAGAAATAATTTTATTTGCCTAGATTTATTCGGAAGTACAGTTTCTAAAGATATCTAAGACTCAATAAGATAAAGACTTTTAAGGAAGGCACATTAAAGCTACTCCTCTCTGCTTCTGTATTTTCCTTGTCTTAGAGTATGCGTCTGCTGGTGTGCCATTGGTCTGAAATAGGTCATGTGGAGACAGGAAACTGAAATATTGACCATGGAGCTGCCAATGATATACTTTTTAGAGGTGATGCATGAGATGTTGTCTGTTGCTGACCCAAGTCATTTCTGCCTCTTTCCAGCTAATAGAATCCCAATTTGTTCAGATAGGGACCTTCGCCAGGGATGAACCATGATTGAGCTAAGTAAACCAGGCTTTCTACCATCATCTCTCTTGGATGTAATTGGTCGGATGATGAGCAGGTGACCTAGTTCAACTGCAGGTGGAGACACCTGGGGAGGACTTCTTTTCCTGACTAAAAAGACAAAGCTGTGCAAAAAGGAAAGCTTTAACTTTCTCCCTTTCTTTCTTTCTTCCTGGAATATGGCTCTGGTTCCTGAGATGCAACAGATGTTTTGTGACATGAGCAAAAAGTCCAAGGATGAAAGGTAAAGATGAAGATGGTAAAACAGACAGACAGAAAAGCCCTGATCCCTTGGTGGGATCATGGAGCAGTTGAACCTCCTCTAGCAACTGTACGCCACTGGAATTCTCCTTATAGAAGAAAAATAATCCCCTATTCTATTAGGTTATTGAAGTTTGGGTTGCCGCTTCTTAAAACTGAATGCCTGACATAGATGGGTTCTCCTGAGGGTTGTTGTGAGACTCTATTGCTAACATAGTAAGTAATTTGGGTGTTTTCATTTGGGTTCCCTCAATAATAGACCTTATGACAAGGAGGCAAAGGAAATATCAATAAGCAGTTAGGGAAGTGAAACAGACAAAAAGCAGCCAATAAAGGGTGCATTATCAAGTCAGCTACCACTGTGAAGAAACTCTACAAACCAATGGAAAAGACATGCCTCAGGGGTAAAGTGGCTAGCGTATTTACATACCAACTCATTTATCAGTTGAGGAATGCTTCCAGGCAACATTAATTCCCTGGCATATCTGTCTACCATGTAGGAGGCACACTGGGCTTTAACAGTCAGAGAAACCCTCAGGAGAAGAAATGCAGGGACTGATCATTGAGAGTCCAGCTAGCATGCATTGAAAAACTAGGAGATATGGAAGGACAATCAAGAGCATCTGCTGCAACTAATGAGCTGCTGTTACAGGCAAACACAGGTATTAACAGCTATAATCGCTGCATTCATCTCGAATAAGAGACACTTTAAAAGTACCTTACAGACACATGTGTCTCCCTGCTAACTCCAAGTCTAAGTATAATCAGACTCCTCCTTCCCTGATAAATCCCCATAAACGTGCCCTAAAAGTCATTGACTATTTCTTCCTGAAGTCAAAATTGATGGTAAAATAAAAAAAGTATGCATTCAATATGCCGTTTGGCTCTGACTTATGTTGGCCAAGGAAGGAAAGAGGATTGGGATTTAAGTGAAAGGTGAACAAACAGTATTCATCTTTCATCTGTATTTAGTCTCATATTTCCTCCCTACCCTTCCCATTCTGGTTTCGAGAAGTAACACCTGCCGGGTGCAGTGGCTCATGCCTGTAATCCCAGCACTTTGGGGGGCCAAAGCGGGTGGATCACCTGAGTTTAGGAGTTTGAGATCAGCCTGACCAATATGGTGAAACCCCATCTCTACTAAAAATACAAAAATGAGCCAGGCATGGTGGTGTACGCCTGTAGTCCCAGCTACTTAGGAGGCTGTGGCAGGAGAATTGCTTGAACCCAGGAGGCGGAGGTTGTAGTGAGCCGAGATAGCACTCCAGCCTGGGGACAGAGAGAGACTCCGTCTCAAAAACAAAAAAGTTACACCCTACTCTATTTTAAAAGTTTACTCATTTCTCTTCTCTTTCTCCACCTTCCTGCGATACATCCATAAGACCTGACTCACCTGTTTCATCATTCCTACTCCATGTTAAAAATAAAACATTATGATATGCTCCATGTATTAGTTCATTTTCATACTGCTATAAAGAACTGTCTGCGACTGGGTAACTTATAAAGGAAGTAGGTTTAATTGACTCACAGTTCAGCACGGCTGGTGAAGGTCTCAAGAAACGCACAACCATGGTGGCAGGTGAAGGGGAAAGCAAGAGACCTTCTTCATAAAGCGGCCAGAAGGAGCAGTGCCGAGCGAAGGCGGGGGGAAGAGCTCCTTATAAAACCATCAGATCTCGTGAGAACTCACTCACTATCATGAGAACAGTGTGGGGGGAAGGGCCCCCATGATTCAATTACCTCCACCTGGTCTCTCCCTTGACAGGTGGGGATTATGGGGATTACAATTCAAGATGAGATTTGGGTGGGGAGGCAAAGCCTAACCGTATCGTTCTACTTATGTTTTATTGGATTTACATATTTGTTGGAGGTGGGTTAATATGGTTGATAAAAGTAGCACTGGACTAGAAATTGTACAAAACCCGAATTCTTTTACCAAATGTATAAATAGACTAGCTGAAAGAACATGTGCAATGCACTTACCTTTTCCATGGCTCAGTTTCCAGATGAAGAAAATTCAGGGTTTGACAAAACCAGCTCTAATGACCCTTCTTACTCTGAAGGTCTAATTCTTCAGTTGACTTGGAGGCTAGCTGCCTCTGTCTATGTCGTGTTTGTTTTATGATTCAGATTATTTCCTCCTAGAAGGCTTTCTATGGAGCTAGTCTAACTAGGCAGTGAAATAGGAAGCTAGCCCCATAGTCCTATTGAGATGAAACTAAGGGAAGGAATCCTTTCCTCAGATTCAAACCCTATTCCCTGTTATTCTACCAGTATAGTTTTATTTTATCATGTAAAGGCTTTGCCAGTTTTACTAAGTATCATTCTGGAGAATGGGGATTACTCTTTAATGAACAGATATCATATCAATTAACACTATAGCAGAAAATAATGGGGGTGGGAAGGGTAATGGCAGGTAGAGTAATAAAGACAAGAAGAGAAAAATAAAGAATGAGGCTAAGGGGGAAGATGGAGGGTGTGGAAAGACCAACTTTGCTTACTTTGTCATTTTATTCTGCCTAACACCTCCTTTATACAATGTCCAGCATAGCCCCAAGTCATGTGCGGGTGAGTGATTTTGATGGGATAATGACATGACACTTTTAGTCAATGGTATTTATGGAGGACAAAATTACTTGGGAAGAAGAATGAAATTAAATCAAAACAAAAATGAGTTCCTTTTTTCAAAAATAGAATCTTATTTTCATGCTGAATGGATCAGCATCCATACTTTGAACTTTTAATAAATACATGAGAAGGTAAAAAACATAACTTACAGCAAAATTCTACATTTGTTAGCTTTAAAGTTATTACCGAGTTCTCACCTTCACTTATATAACACCTGTCATTTTTCAATCTAAATCAGCCATATGTGCTTCAAAGGAGAATAGCCTGCTATTTAGAGCTTCCCAGCCATTATCACAAAATCAGACCACCACTCAGCACGCTGTCACTCAGACAGAAAAGAAATGTCATCTTATCTGTGCAATTTGTCACCCGAATGCTCTGAAGCTCCTTTGCTTCACAGCTAGGGTGCAAGTTAATTCATCCAACAAGTCAGACATCATTTTCCTAAAAAGGTCAGCTTGATACACTCAGAGACCACAAGCATGTATGCAGCAAGCTTCCAACAGCCACCTTGATATCTTTTCAGCACTGTCACATTTGCACGTGATATAAGGAACTAGCTCAAGAATTGGTGGTGAGTCTATGGGCTGCCAGATTCTCCTATCTGTGCTGAAAGAAACAATGGAATGCCTCTTGGATCCAAATTCTGTTCATGCAGTTGGTGTGAATTTTCATTTGGCCTCTGTTCCCCAACTATAGCCTGAAATCTTAGAAACATTGTATCTTACAAATATAGAAACTATGATCATGAACATGACATTTCTTTTGCTCTTTAGCATAGCCCATCTGTATTCTTTACACTAAGGCAAGAGGCAAGCAGAAGACAGAGAGAAAGAAAGAGGCCTTCCGGGAAAGGAAGCCCCCTTTTCAGTCTGCCCAGGCGAAAGTAGATTTACTCTGAGGATTCACTTCAAGGGTGAAGCTTTAGGAGTCCTTCACTTGCTCTGGTTTCATAAATATTCACCTTCTTACATACATTTGGATTAAATTTTCATGTTTTTTTCCTAAAAGAAATTGTACAAACCTGAGGACCCCTGAACTTAGTTTCACCCCTCCTACTAGGGAATCCTAGCAACTCCAAATGGCCTTTGTCACCATCTGATTCTTCAATTCCAATTTCCACATTGTTGTGTAAAAACAAGAAGCTATAGACAACAGTTGAGTTGTAAAGTTATCTGGTGTACTTTATTAATAGCAGTGATTGATGTGGATAATTGACAATCTGGAAAATCTTGAATACTTAACAAACAGTATTATTTATATCTATCCATTTTACTTTACTTACATAGATGGAGGCTTTTTTAAAGAGTGTTACTTGTGAAACATGTTTTTAAAATTATTTTATCCTATTTTATGTTATTAGACCCCTGAGAACTCAAGTTAATAGAGATTAGCAATATGATTTTTATAAATATTTTTAAGTATTTACCTTCCAGACCATTGTAAATGGGATGGGCAATAATTATAAATTTATCATTACAATAAAAAGAATGTTAAGAAGAATATAAAAATTACAAAATCCCAATCCATTTTTTCACAAATTGACTGTCAAATGCATTCTAATGGGAAAATGATTAGTAAAAAAAGACATAATATACTGACATTGAGCATATTTTATACTGAACAAGACTGTTTAAAATTCTTCACATAGCATGTTCAGGCTGCATTTTAATTAAATGCCATGCGGAAGTGCTCAGCTTTTGAACCTGCAATATTCCCAGGACAATAGTAAATTTCCAGGGAAAATTTGAGCTGCTAAAAAGTTATTTCTGAAAATGTCCTCTGTTCCTTATGATTTCAATGTAATGACCTTGCCACTCAAAAAAATCCATTAAAATACTTTCTCTCATAAATGAGAACTTTATTTGATAGCAAATGTCTTGGAAGCATAATAAAAACTAATATTCACATCACATCATGTTATTTAAAATTATTTTCATGTACTTTGTCTCATTTAAACAACATATCAACCCTATCAGTTTTATTTTTTATTTTTGTATTTTACTTTAAGTTCCAGGATACCTGTGCAGAACATGCAGGTTTGTTACATAGGTATACAGGTGCCATGGTGGTTTGCTGCATCTGTCAACCCATCATCTAGGTTTTAAGTCCTGCATGCACTAGGTATTTGTCCTAATGCTCTCCCTCCCCTTGCCACCCAACACCTGACAGGCCCTGGTATTGTTGTTCCCCTCCCTGTGCCCACGTGTTCTCATTGCTCAACTCCCACTTATGAGTCAGAACATGCAGTGTTCTGTTTTCTGTTCATGTGTTAGTTTGCTGAGGATGATGGCTTCCAACTTCATCCATGTCCCTGCAAAGGACATGATCTCATTCTTTTTTATGGCTGCATTGTATTTGTACCACATTCTCTTCATCCAGTCTATCATTGATGGGCATTTGGCTTGGTTCCATGCCTTTGCTATTGTAAATAGTGCTGCAATAAACATATGTGTGCATGTGTCTTTATAGTAGAATGATCTATATTCCTTTGGGTATATACTCGGTAATGGGATTGCTGGGTCAAATGGTATTTCTGGTTCTAGATCCTTGAGGAATCACCACACTGTCTTCCACAATTCCACAATTTACATTGCCACCGACAGTGTAAAAGTGTTCCTATTTCTTCATAGCTTCGCCAGCATCTACTGTTTCTTGACTTTCCATTCTGACTGATGTGAGATGGTATCTCATTGCGGTTTTGATTTGTCTTTCTCTAATCATCAGTGATGTTGAGCTTTTTTCCATATGTTGGTTAGCTGCATAAATGTCTTCTTCTGAGAAGTGTCTGTTCATGTCCTGTGCCCACTTGTTGATGGGGTCATTTGTTTTTCTTGTAAATTTGTTTAAGTTCCTTATAGATTCTAGATATTAGATATTGTCAGATGGGTAGATTACAAAAATTTTCTACCATTCTGTAGGTTGCCTGTTCACTATGATGCTAGTTTATTTTGTGGTGGAGAAGCTCTTTAGTTTAATTAGATCCCATTTGTCAATTTTGGCTTTTGTTGCAATTGCTTTTGGCGTTTTTGTCATGAAGTCTTTGCCTATGCCTATGCCTATGTCCTGAATGGTATTGCCTAGGTTTTCTTATAGGGTTTTTATGGTTTGGAGTTTTCCATTTAAGTCTTTAATGCATCTTAAAGTTAATTTTTGTATAAGGTGTAAGAAAGGGGTCCAGTTTCAGTTTTCTGTATGTGGCTAGTCAGTTTTCCCAACATCATTTATTAAATAGATACTCCTTTCTCCATTGCTTGTTTTTGTGAGGTTTGTCAAACATCAGATGATTGTAGATGCATGGTGTTATTTCTGAGACATCTGTTCTGTTCCATTGGTCTACATGTCTGTTTTGGTACCAGTACCATGTTGTTTTGGTTACTGTAGCCTTGTAGTATAGTTTGAAGTCATGTAGCGTGATGCTTCCAGCTTTGTTCTTTTTGCTTAGGATTGTCTTGGCTATCCAGGCTCTTTTTTGGTTACATATGAAATTTAAAGTATTTTTTTCTAATTCCGTGAAGAATGTCAATGGAAGTTTGATGGGAATAACATTGAATCTATAAATTACTTTGGGCAGTACGGCCATTTTCATAATATTGATTCTTCCTATCCATGAGGATGGAATGTTTTTCCATTTGTTTGTGTCCTCTCTTATTTCCTTGAGCGGTGGTTGGTAGTTCTCCTTGAAGAGGTCTTTCACATCCCTTGTTAGCTGTATTCCTGGGTATTTCATTCTCTTTTTAGCGATTGTGAATGGGAGTTCATTCATAAATTGGCTCTCTGCTTGTCTATTGTTGGTGTTTAGGAATGCTTGTGATTTTTGCACACTGATTTTGTATCCTGAGATTTTGCTGAAGTTGCTTATCAGTTTGAGGAGTTTTTGGACTGAGATAATGGGATTTTCTAAATGTACAATCATGTCATCTCAAAACAGAGACAATTTAACTTCCTCTCTTCCTATTTGAATATCCTTTATTTCTTTCTCTTGCCTGAATGCCCTGGCCAGAAGTTCCAATACTATGTTGAATCGGAGTAGTGAGAGAGGGCATCCTTGTCTTGTGGGGGTTTTCAAAAAGAATACTTTCAGCTTTTGCCCATTCAGTATGATACTGGCTACGGATTTCTCATAAATAGTTCTTATTATTTTGAGATACGTTGCATCAATGCCTAGTTTATTGAAAGTTTTTAGCATGAAGGGATGTTGAATTTTATTGAAGGCCTTTTCTGCATCTATTGAGATAATCATGTGGTTTTTGTCATTGGTTCTGTTTATGTGATGGATTATGTTTATTGATTTGCTTATGTTGAACCAGTCTTGCATCCCAGGGATGAAGTCCACTTAATCATAGTAGATAAGCTTTTTGATGTGCTGCTGGATTCAGTTTGCCAGTATTTTATTGAGGATTTTCATGTCAATGTTCATCAGAAATATTGGCCTACAGTTTTCTTCTTCTGTTGGGTCTCTACCAGGTTGGTATCAGGATAATGCTGGCCTCATAAAATGAGTGAGGGAGGAGTCCCTCCTTTTCAATTGTTTGGAATAGTTTCAGAAGGAATGGTGCCAGCTCCTCTTTGTACCTTTGTCTGTGAATTCATCTGGTCCTGGACTATTTTGGTTGGTAGGCTATTAATCACTGCCTCCATATCAGAACTTTTTATTGGTCTATCAGGGATTTGACTTCTTCCTGGTTTAGTCTTGGTAGGGTGTATGTGTCCAGGAATTTATCCAATTCTTATGGATTTTCTCATTTATTTGCACAGAGGTGTTTATAGTATTCTCTGATGGTAGTTTGTATTTCTGTGGGATTGGTGGTGATATCCCGTTTATCATTTTTTATTGTGTCTATTTGATTCTTCTCTCTTTTCTTCTTTATTAGTCTAGCTAACAGTCTATCTATTGGTTAATTTTTTAAAAAACCAGTTCCTGGATTCCTTGATTTTTTGAAGGGTTTTTGTGTCTCTATATCTCCTTCAGTTCTGCTCTGATCTTTGTTATTTCTTGTCTTCTACTAGCTTTGGATTTGTTTGCTCTTGCTTCTCTAGTTCTTCTAATTGTGATGTTAGGGTGTCAATTTGAAATCTTTTCAGCTTTCTGATGTGGGCATTTAGTGCTATAAATTTCCCTCTTAACACCACTTAAGCCATGTCCCAGAGACTCAGGTACGTTGTCTCTTTGTTCTCATTGGTATCAAAGGACTTCTTGATTTCTGCCTTAATTTCATTATTTACCCAGGAATCATTCAGGAACAGGCTGTTCAATTTCCATGTAGTTGTGTGGTTTTGAGTGAGTATCTTAATCCTGGGTTCTAATTTGATTGCACTGTCATCTGAGAAACTGTTTGTTATGATTTCAGGATTTTTTTGCATTTGCTGAAATTATGTGGTGATTTTAGAATAAGTGCCATGTGGCACTGAGAAGAATGTATATTCTATTGATTTGAGTTGGAGAGTTCTGCAGATGTCTATTAGGTCCACTTAATTCAGAGCTGAGTTAAAGTCCTGAATATCCTTGTAAATATTCTGTCTTGTTGATCTAATATTGATGGTGGGGTGTTAAAGTCTCCCACTGTCATTATGTGAGAGTTTAAGTCTCTTTGTAGGTCTCTAAGAACTTGTTTTATGAATCTGGGTGCTCCTGTATTGGGTGTATTTATATTTAGGATTGTTAGCTCTTCCTGTTGCATTGATCCCTTTACCATTATGTAATGCCCTTCTTTGTCTTTTTTGATCTTTGTTGGTTTAAAATCTGTTTTATCAGAGACTGGAATTGCAACCCCTGCATTTTTTTTTTTTTTTTTTTTTTTTTTTTTTTTTTTTTTTTTTTTTTTTTGCTTTCCATTTGATTGGTAAATTTTCCTCCATCTGTTTATTTTGAGCCTATGTGTGTCTTTGCACACGAGATGGGTCTCCTGAATACAGCACACCAATGGGTCTTGACTCTTTGTACAATACGCCAGTCTGTGTCTTTTAATTGGGGTGTTTAGCCCATTTACATTTAAGATTAATATTGTTATGTGTGAATTTGATCCTGTCATCATGATGCTAGCTGGTTAGTTTGCACACTAGTTGACGCAGTGTCTTCATAGTGTCATTGGTCTTAAAATTTTGGTGTGTTTTTGCAGTGGCTGGTGCTGGCTTTTCCTTTCCATATTTAGTGCTTCCTTCAGGTGCTCTTTCAAGGCAGGCCTGGTAGTAACAAAATCCTTTATCATTTTCTTGTCTGGAAAGGATTTTATTTCTCCTTCCCTTTGGAAGCTTAGTTTGACTAGATATGAAATTCTGGGTTGAAAATTTTTTTCTTTACGAATGTGAAAATTGACCCCACTCTCTTCTGGTTTGTAGGGTTTCTGCTGAGAGATCCGCTGTTATTCTGATGGACTTCCCTTTGTAGGTGACCTCATCTTTCTCTTGGCTGCCCTTAACATTTTTTCCTTCATTTCGACCTTGGAGAATCTGATGATAATGTGTCTTGGGGTTGATCTTCTTGTGGAGTATCTTAGTGATGTTCTCTGTATTTCCTGAATTTGAATGTTGGCCTGTCTTTCTAGGTTGGGGAAGTTCTCCTGGATAATATCTTGAAGTCTATTTTCCAACTTGTTTCCATTCTTCCCATCTCTTTCAGGTACTCCAATCAATCATAGGTTTGATGTTTTTACATAGTCCCATATTTGTTGGAGGTTTTATTCATTCCTTTTCATTCTTTTTTTTTCTAATCTTGTCTGCATGCCTTTTTTCAGCAAGATGGTCTTCAAACTCTGATATCCTTTCTTCCACTTGATCGATTCTGCTGCTGCTATTTGTGTATGCTTCATGAAGTTCTCATGTTGTGTTTTTCAGCTCCATCAGGTCATTTATGTTCCTCTCTAAACTGGTTATTCTAGTTAGCAACTCCTGTAACCTTTTATCAAGGTTCTCAGCTTCTTTGCATTGGGTTGGAACATGCTCCTTTAACTAAGTGAAGTTTGTTATTACCCACCTTCTGAAGCCTACTTCTGTCAATTCACCCATCTCATTCCCATCCAGTTCTGTGCCCTTGCTGGAGAGCTGTTGCGATCGTTTGGAAGAGAAGAGGCATTCTGGCTTTTAGAATTTTCAGCATTTTTGCAATGGTTTTTCCTCATCTTCATGGATTTATCTACTTTTCATCTTTGAGGCTGATGACCTTTTTTTTTTTGGGGGGGGTGCTTTTTGTTGATGTTGTTATTGTTGCTTTCTGTTTGTTAGTTTTTCTTTTAACCATCAGGCCCCTCTACTGTGGGTCTGCTGCAGTTTTCTGGGGGTCTACTCCAGACCCTGTTTGCCTGGGTATCACCAGTGGAGGCTTCAGAACAGCAAAGATTACTGCCTGCTCCTTCTCCTGGAAGCTTTGTTCCAGAGGGGCACCGGCCTGATGCCAGCCGGAGCTCTCCTGTATGAGGTGTCTATCGACCCCTGTTGGGTGTTCTCTCCCAGTCAGGAGGCACAGGGTCAGGGACCCACTTAGGGAGGCAGAGCTGTCCATTAGCAGAGCTAGTGCACTGTGCTGGGAGAATTCCCCTTGTCAGGATCAGCTGCTCTCTTCAGAGCTGGCAGGCAGGAAAGATTAAGTCTGCTGAAGCTGTTACTGCAACCTCCCTTTTCCCAGGTTCTCTGTCCTAGGGAGATAAGAGTTCTGTCTGTAAGTCCCTGACTAGAGTTGCTAGATTTCCTACAGAGATGCCCTGCCCAGTGAGGAGGAATCTAGAGAAGCAGTCTGACCACAGCTGCCCAGTCCAAACCTCCCAGTCTCATTAGCACCATCAGGGAAAAACCACCTACTAAAGCCACAGTAATGGCAGTCACCCCTTCCCCACCAAACTTGATTGTCCCAGGCTGACTCCAGACTGCTGTGCTGACAGTGGGAATTTCCAGCCAGTGGTTCTTAGCTTGCTGGGCTCCATGGAAGTGGGACCCATTGAGTGAGACCACATGGTTCCCTGGCTTCAGCCCCCTTTCCAGAGGAGTGGACAGTTCTCCCGTCTCACTGGAGTTCCAGGCACCACTGGAGTATGAAAAAACTCTTACAGCTCAGTGCATGCCCGAACAGCTGCCCAGTTTTGTGCTTTAAATCCAGGGCCCTGGTGGTGGTGGCTCATGAGGGAATCTCCTAATCCATGGATTGCCAGAATCTGTAGGAAAAGTAGTACTCTGGGCAGGTAGCAGAGTCCCTCACTGCTTCCCTTAGCTGGGGGAGGGAGGTCCCCTGGCTCCTTGTACTTCCTGGGTAAAGCAATGCCCCATCTTGCTTCTGCTTGTTCTCCATGGGTTGCACCCAGTGCCTACCAGTCCCAGTGAGATGAACTGGACACCTCAGATAGAAATGCAGAAATCACCTGCCTTCTGCATTGGTCTTGTTGGGAGCTGCAGATGGGAGCTGTTTCTATTTGGTCATCTTGGCCTTTCCCGCCCATCAGTTTTATTACCCTTGGTTTTCAGATAAGAACATTGAGACACAGAGTGGTTAACTAGTCCTAATTTTTAAGTCACGGGATCAGAATTACACAATTCCAAAACTTTCTTTTTCTTTCTTTTTATGAAATAATGTTAAAATGTATTAGTTAAAACACTTGATCTCTAACACATTCTGAATAAGAGTAACAAATTGTTATGCTAACAGTTAAAATGTGAATCCTACTCAAGAACATGCCGTTCTAGTCTTTGAAATTGAACTCTCCACCCTGATAACTGTTCTTTCTTCAATTTCAAAAATGAGACCAATTTTTCATCAACCTTTGCTATACAACTATTATTGCCCTTCTGTGGAGAATGTGGTCATTTTTTCCTGCATTATTTCTACCACATAATCCGTACCTAATAACTTGTTACTCTACCCCCATAAAAATCCCAGAGTCCTAAGGGTTTGGCCTGTTCTATATCATGGTCAGCTGGTAGATAATTTCTTTCCTTTAACCCACAGTGCCCTCCTGTGAGGAGAAAGGCACCCTGAACACAATGAGCACGATGAGTGGCATCATCGATTTTGTTCTCAGCCTCTGCCAAGTGCTCTCTCATTCAGACAATATTTAATTTTCAAAGGTAGAGTCTTTCTTCTTCCAGGAACTTGGATAGAAACAATGCTCACCTGATGAAATGGGTCATCTCATACAATTGGTTCTTTCCCAGAGACCAGAAGGAAAGGCCTGTGATCACACATTTGATCCATTCTCACCCATTTCAGTTTCTTGCTGTTTGCACTTGGCTCTCTACAGTCCAAGGCTCTTCCCCTTGCTCCAACATGGAGATACTACCCAGGTCAAAAAGAGATTCCCAGGAAGATAAAGTTCCTGTAGTTCTCCAACATCACATCTCTGCATAAAGCTCTCTGAGTCTGCGAGAGGCTCCAGGCATGGCCACTTCTCCCAAGAGGATTCCATGGCCACATCCCTAAGCGTCAGCAGTCCCGGAGTAGGAGTCATCCCTGACTCCTTTTGCTTTCTCTTCCTCCTCTTCTAGGCTGCTTTCTGGTGTGGAGGGGGTGGTGTGGGGATTTTCAGATCCATAGCAATGCCTGGGTGCTGGGTATGGAAACAGGGGTTGGTGAAGCACAGGTTTAATCTAGACAGAGGGACACTCAAGCTCCCTGGTGTCACCTTCACTCCATGCAATTCGTTTCCCGGACTATCCTGAAACTTTCTATCAAACCTCAAACCACCTTTTAGTTACATTACGTACGATCTCATAGTAAAAATATAAATTTTCAAAACTTGCCACCATAACCACTCTTGACAGTTCTTCTATAAGACTTTTATTACTGTCCCTTCATTACTCCAAATAGCAGGACTCAAAAAATAACTTTTATTTCTAATATCGATAGAAAAGCACCAAATGAAAAGAGCCAGGAAATGTAAAACCAAAATAAATACTATGTAACTGATATAGTTTGGCTCTGTGACCCCACCCAAATCTCACCTTGAATTGTAATCCTCATAATCCCCACATGTCAAGGGCGGGACCAGGTGAAGGCAATTGGATTATGAGGTGGTTTCCCTCATGCTATTCTCATGATAGTGAGTGAGTTCTCATGAGATCTGATGGGTTTATAAGGGGCTCTTCCCCTTCACTTTGCACTTCCTCTTGCTGCCTTGTGAGGAAGGTGCCTACTTTTCCTTTGCCCTCTGCCATGATTGTAAGTTACCTTAGGCCTCCCCAGCAACGCAGAACTCTGAGTCCATTAAACTTCTTTCATTTATAAATTACCCAGTCTTGGGCAGTTCTTTATAGCAGCGTGAGAATGGACTAATACAATGACGATTCAAAATTATGCTTTTAGTAGAAAGGGTAGAATGGGGAGTTATTGTTCGATGGGTGCAAAGTTTCATTTTTTTTTTCAAGATAAAAAGAGTTCTACATGGATGGAGCTGGAGGTCATTATCCTTAGCAAACTAACATAGGAACGAAAACCAAATACTGCATGTACTCATTTATAAGCGGGAGCTAAATGATGAGAACACATGGACACATAGAAGGAAACAACACACATTGAGACCTATCAGAGGGTGGAGGATGGGAGGAGGGAGAGGATCAGGAAACATAACCATGGGTGCTAGGCTTAGTACCTGAGTAACGAAATAATCTGTACAATAAACCCCCATGACACAAGTTTACCTATATAACAACTCTGCACATGTACCCTTGAACTTAAAATAAAAGTTAAACAGAAAAAAAAAAGAAAAAAAGAAGAGTTCTAGAGAAGAATGGTGGAGGTGGAGATGACTGCACAACAATGTGAATGTGAATGTACTTAACTTCACTGCACTGCACACTTAAAAATGCCTAAAGTGGTATATTTTGTTATGTGTATTTTAACACAATTAAAAATAATTTTTAAAAGATAAACAGATTAAAATATTAAACTCATGGGGAAATAGGACTAACTACTAAGGGCACTGTCCCATAAATGTAGTTGTTTACATTTGGCTTGTACAAATGTAAATGGACTTTCATTTTTTTTTTAATTTAATGACTTGGGAAAATATTCATGATGTAATATTAAAGTAGAAAAAAACCACAAGATACAAAACTATATAGAACAATGTTGGTTGGAATGTAAACCAGTACAGCCACCATGGAAAACATTACAGAGAGATTTATCAAAGAACTAAAAATAGAACCACCATACAATCCAGCAATCCCACTTCTGTCTATTCACACCCCCAATAAAAGGAAATCAGTATATCAAAGAGACACCTGCACCCCTATGTTTATTGCAGCAGTATACAGAATAGCAAAGATATGGAATCAACTAAATTGTCCATCAAGAGATGAATGGATAAAGAAAAGAAAATGTGCTATTATATATACGATGGAATAGTATTCAGCCATAAAAAAGAATGAAATCATGTCACTTGCAGCAACATAGATGGTAGTGCAGGACAGTATGTTCAGTGAAATAAGCCAGGCACAGAAAGACAAATATTATAGGTTCTCATTCATATATGGTAGCTAAAAAAAGGTTATCTCAGGGAGGTAGAGAGTAGAATGATAGATACCAGAGGTTGGGAAGTGTGTATGTGGAGGTGGAGGAAAGAAGAGAGGCTGGTTAACGGCACAAACACAGTTAGATAGAAGGAATGAGTTCTAACGTTCAATAGCAGAGTAGGGTGATTGTAGTTAACAATCATGTATGGTGAATTTCAAAATAGCTACAAGAGAAGACTTGAAAGGTTTCCAACACATAGAAATGATAAAGAAGGTGGTGGATATTCTAAGTATCCTGACGTAATCATTATATATTCCATACATTTAACAAAATATCACATTTTTATAAATATGCACAAATATTATATGTCTATAAATACTATAAACAGCAGTATCACAGACTTTGTTGTCTTAAACATTTGCACCAGTGCTCAATAGAGATTGGAAAGAAGAGGCACCAAAATAATGGTGGTTATTTCTGGATTAAGGATCAACCAAATTTTTCTGTAAAAGTTCAGATAGCAAATATTTTAGGATTTGTGAGCTGCATAAGGTCTGCAGAGAGGGGCGTCCCTCCAATTTTGGCTATATCTTACAGATCAAAGTTCATGTTCCCTCTGCCCTCATAGAAGGTATAGACAAGTCAGTTTATTTTTTAGTTTACATTAGTTCATTTTTGTCTTCTTGAACCTTCCAATAAAACTCTGATTCTCTTCAACAACTTTCTTGCTTTTTTACATTTTTTTGTTATCAGTCCTCATTTTCTACTTCTTCTGTTGATCCCAGTACAAGTGATCAGAAATTCTTGTGCCCCAGAACTGAAATGTCTGTGCCTGCCAATCAAGTTTTACAAAGGCATTTTCCTGAATATCTGAATTCCATGAAACAAAAATGTGACAGGAATGGAATACCGCCTTTGAGACCTTTTGGGAACATGAGAGTGATCATGGTGGTTTTGTGGTGATGCTAACCAAGCAGTGGCAGAGCTTTCCCAAGTCGCCACTGCAGCAGCAGGGAGTTTAATCACAGCTCCGAGTAAGTCAGGAGTCATCTGACTTGGACAATGACTAGGCCTTTTACTCACAGGTTCCACAGATATTTTAAAATATTAATCAAAATAATACAGAAGATACTTATCTAGACTACTATTTTTACCAAGTCATGGCTTCTTGATTATTGAATTCTTGTTCTTCAGAGGAGACAGGGAGAGCTGCCTGAATTCGCCCCTAAGTATCACCTTCTCATACGCTTTGGTTGTGTAGAATCTGCCCCAATTAAAAATGATTCTTGGAAATGTTTCTAGGATCAGAGACTTTGAAGGGGATTGCATTAGTAGGAAATAAATTAAAGCAGCTGCCAGACAAAGATATGTTCCCATTTGTCTTTCTCCTTGACCATTCCATTCCCATTAAAATTAACTCTCAATGCTTTTAAAAGGGTTTGTTCCTGGCCTTGCTTTTAGAGAACATGCCCTTTGTTGTTGCACTCTGAAAAGATAGCAAGGGGGTATTCAAGGATAACTCAAACAAATGAATCAGCCTTGTATTCGAGCAGGCATGGGGGCAGGAAAGCTCCAAAGTACACGGAGAACACTCTAAGCATAGTCAGATGGGCTGCGCTCAGGGTTTTACAGACTCATTCACAATTTGGAAGTCATTATCTCAAGCACATCTCTGTTGTCATCTCATTAAATAGCAGTCTAAGCACATCTCTGTTGTCATCTCATTAAATAGCAGTCTCATGCTCTCTATTTTTCTTTTCTCCTTTTTTAAACTTTGCATTGCAGCTTTGAAAGGGAAGTCAGCTTTATCACCAACAGATATACCTATAGAACTCAACGCTTTACTGCCTTTCTTTTCAATTAATCTTGGCTGTGCTGGCCTAGTCGGGCCGTGTTCTCTGGCGATGCTCCAGGGGATCCCAGGACTGACCCCATCTACCTGTCGTTGCTTCCTTGGTGGTTTGATGATTTCCCTCTGGTTTTTCCTGGCAGCAGCAGCTCTCCTAATTGAAGCCACCTGTTTGGTTGCACGTCCTCCATTCCCCAAGAGGAGCTGAAACTCCACATGCTGCTCTATTGTCAGTTCACCGCTGTCTATATTTGAATTAGATTGCAGAAGAGGAGCACAGTGTCATCCTGAATCCAAATTGATCCTGCTGTGAGCAAGTGTATATGCGTATTGCCTTGTATTACAAGCGTGCCTTGATTTAAACAGATTGAAGTACTCAAAAGTATAATTTTAAAAACTGAAATATCCAAGGTGATAGTTCTTAGGAACATACTCTTTGAGGCTGAAGGAAACTTAAAAGCCACATAATTCAACCTTTTATCTAATATATAAATTCCTCTTACAACACCCCCTATAAGTGGCTCTCAAGATATTACTTTGGCACATCCTGTAATAAGGTACATATTCTCTCAAGAAGTAGTCCTTGCCATTTTCAGAGAGAGAATGGAATTTCCCCTGTATGTCAAACCAAAATCAATCCTACTCTATTTAGCTCATTTCCTTAAATGCTGACGCCTGCAACCAGATAGAAAAAAATTTCTGCCCCAAACTTCAACCATTTAAAGACAACTATAATGCTCTATGAATATTCTTTTCTCCAGGATATTTGTGGAGTGTTATAGTTTTCAATGTTTTCTGATAATATCACGATTTGCAGATCTTTCCTTCCTTCATCATACTGTTTTTTTCTTCTTCAACAAAATTGTCTCTCTTAAAGTGTGGAGCTTAGAAGCAAACCAGCAATCTAAATGCTTAGTGTAGAAGGGAGTTACCATTTCCCTTCACCAGAGACCGTCTTCCGTGATTGCGGTCTAAGATCTTGTACTGGTTAGAGAAAGCCATGTGTGTTGCCTGCTATAGTTTGGATATTTGACTCTTCAAGCCTCATGTTGAAATTCAATCTCTAATGTTGGAGGTGGGGCCTAATGAGAGGTGTTTGGGCCATGGGGCAGATCTCTCCTGAATGGCTTTGTGCCTTCCTCCTGTTAATGAGTGAGTTCTTGTTCTATTAGTTCCCAAGAGAGTTCTCCGAGAGCTGGTTTTTAAAAAGAGCCTGACACCTTCCACCTCTCTCTTGTTCTCTCACCATGTGATCTCTGCACACTCTGGCTCCCCTTCACCTTCTGCCATAAGTGGAAGCAGCCCGAAACCCTCACCAGAAAGCAGATGCTGGTACCATGCCTCTTGTACAACCTGCAGAACTGTGAGCCAAACAAACCTCTTTTCTTTATAAGTTACCCAGCCTCAGGTATTCCTTTATAGCAATACAAAGGGACTAAAATATTGCCCCAACAAACAAACCCCCAAAACTCAACCATAGTAAAAGTTTATTTGCTCACCCCACAGTTGGATGAGAGTCTGAAGACCATTCTCCATCTCATAGCCAAGCCAGTAGGTCCCCATGGCTCCAAGGGTCACTTGGAGCTGTGGAAGTGAGGACTGGAGGGTCGCTCTAATTTTAAAGGCCAGTTCGGGGAGTGGCTTACATATTTCATTAGCTAAAACAGTAGATTTCCATGAATTTCCAGAAAGAGGAAATGCTATGGGAGACACATAACTCTGTCTCCACCACCGATCTCGTTAGCTTTCTTGCCATTACAGCCTGAAGACATCTTTGAAAACCGAACCCAGCTTATCTACTGTCATTCTCACTTAACATGATAATAAATTTTATACCCACAGGAATCCTTATAAGTCAAAATTATTATTTTCATGTTATAAATGAGGAAACTGGGGTTTAGGAAAGTTAAATAACACAATTGAGTTCACATTTGGGTATTTTACAAAAAGTTTTAAATAACCAACTTTCTTTCTGTACTGAAAATTTAAGATACTAAAGCTCTTATTACATTCAACATTTAAGAGCCCAAGATATATAGATATTACAGAAACTCTAAGAGATCATTCAGTACATTAGTTCTTATCTCTATCTGACACAATGCCCTCTTTTAATAATTAATACTTTGTAATGCCTTCTTGGTAAACATGAAATAAAATTAATAATAAAATATAATATTCAATAGGAAAAACTAGACTAGAAGAAAATAAGAAAATGAAAGTAGCTGAATTAGTCAATGATTGTTGCATTACAAACCTCAAAATCTCAATGGTTTTTAAAAGTAAGTATTTATTTTTCATAAACTTGAGAGTTAATGGCGACACCTTTGCTGAGGTGACTCCTCTCCAGGAGATCCTCATGCTTTTCCTGAGACCAATAGACAAAATGGAGCACTGTCTTCTGTTGACTATGGAAATAGGAAAAGTAGGAACAAACAAGGCCTCTCAAGGTGGCATGTGCCACCATACTTGGCTAATATTTAAATTGTTTTGTAGAGACAATGCCTCACTATCTTGCCTTTGTTGGTCTTGAACTCATGGGCTCAAGCAATCTTCCTGCCTTGGCCTCCCAAAGTGTTGGGATTACAGGAATGAGCTACCATGGCCTGGCCCAGCTTGGCATTCTTTGGCTTGTAGATACATCACTCCAATCACTGCCTTTATCACTAGGCTCAGGACCAATGCCATGTCATGTCTGCTCACATTTCATGGTCCAAAGCAAGTCACTAAGTCAAGGGGCAGAGAAAGTTACTACCTCGAGTTGGAGGAGTGGCACAGTTACGTGGCAAAAAATATGGATATAGGGAGGGATGGAGAATTGGGTCCCCTAATTGATCTAACTCAATACCTGGAGTATTACTAGTCTTTCAAGACCCTGATCCCCATGCGTCCAGCTTCTGTTGGAGCCCTGTATTAGTTGCTAGGGCTGCCATCACTAAGTACCACAAACTTGGTGGCACAAACAACAGAAATGTACCCTCTCACAGTTCTGGAATCCAGATATCTGAAATCAAAGTGTCAACAGGTTCCATTCCTTCTAAGGACTGTAAGAATCTGTTCCATGCCTTGCTCCTAGCTTCTGATGATTTGCTGACCATCTTGTCATTCTTTTTTTTTTCTTTTCTTTTGAGACAGGATCTCTCTCTGTCACCCAGGGAGGAGTGCAGTGGCATGATCTTAGTTCACTGCAACTCCTGCCTTCTGGGCTCAAGCGATCCTCCCACGTCAGCCTCCTGAGTAGCTGGAACTACAGGTGTGCACCACCATGCTTGGCTGATTTTTAAATTTTTTTGTACAGATTATATCTCACTATATTCCTTTTACGGGTTTTAAACTCACGGGCTGAAGCAATCCTCCTGCCTCAGCCTCCCAAAGTGCTGGGATTACAGGCCATGAGCTACCTTGGCCTGGCCCAGCTTGACATTCTTTGGCTTATGGACACATCGCTCCAGTCACTGCCTTTATCTTTCCATGGAATTCTTCCTGCATGTGTGTCTGCATCCTCATTACCCCTTTATGTAAGGACATCAGTCATATTAGATTAGGAGTCCTCCATACTCCAGTATGACCTTAATATAATTACATAGCCAATGATCCTATTTCCAAATAAGGTCACATTCAGAGGCACGAGTGTTAAAAACTTGTGATGGCTAATTTTTTGTGTCAACTTGGCTGAGCTAAGGGATGCCCAGATAGCTGGAAGATTTATTTCTGGTTGTGTTCATGATGGTATTCTTGGAAGAGATTAACATTTGAATTCATAAACTGAGCAAAGAAGAACCACTCTCCCCAGTGTGGTTGGGCATCCAATCCACTGAGGGCCCAAGTGGGACAAAAAGGCAAAGGAAGAGTGAATTCACTGTCTCTTCCTGAGCTGGGACGTCCATCTTCTGCCCTTGGACATCAGTTCTCCTAGTTTTCGGGCCTTCAAACTCAGATTGGGACTTACACCATTGGCTGTCCTGGTTCTATGGGCTGTGGGCTTGAACTGGAACTATACCATTAGCTTTCTGGGCCTCCAGCTTGCAGATGGCAGATGGTGGGATTTCTTATCCTTCATAATCACACAAGCCAAGCCCTCATAATAAAGCTGGTTTTATATATCTATATTTTAATCTATATCTTATTGTTTCTGTTTCTCTGGAGAACCCTGACCAACACAGACTTTAGCATATAAATTTGCAGGGCAGGAGGTGGGACACAATTCAGCCCCTAATAACCCCCAACTAATTTTGAAGTGTGAAGGGAATGAGATGGTGGAGGGGAAGTAAAGGCAGGATCACTGTGCTAGTACATACTAGTCATAAGCCTGGTCAAAAATAAAATAAAGGAAATGTTTGCATAGTACAGTCCAGAGGAGATAAGAGGAGGTGAAATCACATGCATTGGTGAAAGATTTGTCTTTACAAGCAAAACAAATTTTAAAAACCTAATCAAATTCAAATTTTAAAAACTCTTTTATATTCTCTGACAGGAAAACTTTTATCTTACAGATGAAATATTCATTAACACATACTGGGTGCCTACTGTGTGTCAGGCATATTATCTCATATCCCACAATAACCTGAAAGGCTGGCACCACTATCTCCACTTTATATGTGAGAAACCTGAAACCAAGAGAAATTAGAAACATAGTTTGACTCATAGTTTATAAAGCACCAGGTTGTCCAACCCCAAGCATGCCTGTTTCATCTCAACCACTTGTCTGTTGTTGAGTTACTGCTGCTTTTACACAACTTGAGAAAATCCCAGATGTCATTGATTAGGAAATGATGTACTGAAATCCCTCCTGTTTGGTCAGTGTTTCCTATGGGATAAGAAATAAGAGGACAGCTTGATTACCCCCCCTTTTTTTTTTTTTTTTTTGGCCTCTGAGGTCCACCTTTAGGAACACCTTTAATCATAAATTCTTAACACTTTACCTCATCCAGGTAGAATAGTAAAATTTCTCCTCTTGTTCTTGAGACCTTTTCCAGGCTTTCCTTATAACATTCATCATGTACTAATCAACTTGCTTATTTGTGCTTTCCTTTCTAATTCAACTGAAGTCCAGAATTTTCTTTTGTCTTTGTATCTCCAGTGCCTAATATAGTGACTGACACATGTTGGGGGAGGGACTTAGTGGGAGATGATTGGATCATAGAGGCGGTTTCCCCATGCTGCTCTCCTGATAGTGAGTGAGTTCTCACAAGATCTGATGGCTTTCTAAGGGACTCTTCCCCTTCACTCTTTCTCTTTCCTGCTGCCTTGTGAAGAAGGTGCTTGCTTCCCCTTCTCCTTCCACCATGATTGTAGATTTACCCAGCCATGTGGAACTGTGAGTCAATTAAACCTCTTTCCTTTTAAATTACCCAGTCTTGGGTGTTTATAGCAGTGGGAAAATAGACTAATGTTTCAACATATGCAAACAGAATTTGCATATGTTGGAGACAGAAAATCTCTCTCTCTCTCTCTCTCTCTCTCTCTCTCTCTCCTATTAATTCAATTAATTTTCTCAAGCACCCTGTCAGGAACATGCTCCTATTGTCCACATTTTGCAAAAAACACAGATTTAGCAAAACAAAGTATCTTGCCCAAAGTCACCCACGTAATAAGTGGAAGAGCCACTCAAGGCCCTTGGTCTGCCCGTGCCTGCCAGTGCTCTTTATAACACAACATGGAAAGTGCCCTTTAACAATGATTGGCAGTCAATTAATTACTTTAGAATTTCATTCTAACCTTAGAAAATCTTCCCTTCCCTTTTCCAATAACGGATATAAGATAGAGGAACCTTATTTGTGTTGAGGACAGGAACCCGACAATTCTGTCTGTGTCAATAGTCTCTGGCTCGGTGACTCCCATATATGGGTGCTCAGTAAATGTGTAGGAGCCCAATACAGGACATGTTCAGTCTTTATGCTAGAGGTGTCTTGGGCACAGAGGGCCAGGGTGACCTTTCCAAGATCAATCCCATACCTCTTGGCTCAAACGCTAATCCATCTCTAGAACCTGGGGATATATATTATATAATGTTCTATATACTTCATATAATTTGTTCTCATGATACTTGCTTGGGTAAGTATGAGAATTATTTCCATTCACATGAAAAAAGGTGGTCTTGGAGAAAGGCTAAATGACTTGCCCAAGTTCATACAGCTAGTAAGTGGCAGAGCTAAACTTTAGACCCAGTCTTCTTTCTCCCCAGCCCCTTTGCATTTTCTCCAGCGTAGCCTACCAACAAATCAGAACTGTTTACTTGGAGATTTTCAAACTGGCCGTGACGTGACTTGTTGAGGCCACACACATATAAAAGAGGGAAGGAGCTGTATTCTTTACTCTGTGCCAGATTTTGCTCAGATATGAAAATAAAGCTACTGAAAAACTAGAACAGAAGCTGTTGAAACTTTTTCCTCAAAGACGGGTAATAGGTCTTTAATAATCCAGACACATGCTGCAGTCCAGTTGATCTACAGCCAAGAGTATATTTGCAGGATAGCAGCTAGCTGTGGTCTCTCCAGTCAAGGAACAGGATTAACCTAATTAGCCACTAATGTCACCAAATGCATGACCTGAAAAGGCAGGCAGGGGCTGCCCAAGCTGGAATAGCCAGCCACTAACAGTCATTTAGAGTACCTCATACAGAGGAGGGGACTTATTTCAGTGGCATTTCAATTAAACACATCTCTAAATCATACAGACACATGCAAATATAAAAATGCAAATTTGAAATACAACATTTTCTTGTAGGTGATTTTGGGACTGAAACAGGGGAATGAAACTTCACACAACCACTGTTTTGTCCCCGGTGGATTCCTAGGGAGTATCTCAGTGCCTTGCACTCAATACTGTTTACTGAGTAAAGGAATCAATGAGTACAAACATGTTCTTACGAAAGCAACCACCCATAAAGCTACACACATCTCTAATTCTCATTTGGTTTTAACTTCCCCATTGCAATTAAAAGTCTACCTTCATTTACATGCATATCAACCAACATCCCCCAACAAAAAAAAGAAAGTTGCATGAAAAAAAATAGAAAAGCTATGAATTTCCACCATGTCCCAGATTTTCCAAATAATCCTGCCATTTGGAAGCCTGTTCATAGCCCCCAAAGTACTGAAAGGCCTTGCAAAATGCTCATAGGTGAAACAGCAGGAAGCATCTAGAGCCATCTCAGACGGAGCCTTCTGCTTCCAGAAATAAAGTCACACATTCACAGGTGCTTCCTGTTTTTTCAAACACCTTGCCCACCTTCTGCACACCAAGCGTGGATTCTGCAAAACGTGAGCCCAACAGGAAGCTGCCTGCAATTTCAGGTAGCTTTTCTGACTCTTAAAGAGATCTCAAGTATACTTTCAGAGAAATGCCAGCAAAAACTGTAGTCATTCGGGAAGGAGTAAGTCTGGAAGAAAAAGATACAGTGAACTAGCACAACGAGGGTGAGAACATTTTTCATGAAACTGCTGTCTGTAAATTACATTTTAAAACAAATAAATTGTGTTTTCTTTAGGTTTTTAGCTCCTGTGGGTGGAATTAGGAGAACCGACTGTAAGCGGGTGGTGTTTGTCATATCTCTGCTGTGAGGGAGGAAGAAGGAGGAGGAAGGCTGGGGTGGAGAGGAGGAAGGAGACCCGCATGGCTGGAATGTCTCCACTGAGCTCAGGGGGATGAATTCCTCTGAGACTTCTTGCATTTGAGGAAGCTCACAAACCCTTCCTGAGATCTCAGAATAACCTTGAAATGAACATGTAGAACACTGATTAAGTTGTGTGTTCACAGTAAGCTTTGATTGAACTATTCTAGGGAATTTCTTCTTAACATGGTCACAGGTGGATGAGTTGGGAAGAAAATGCTATGGGCGCTGTACTGTTTTAAAATGAATTCAGAGAAGTTGTTCAAGGTGATAAGTGCCATGTCACATATCATAGGTCTTGGATAATTTAGGGTGATTTTTAAAATGTAATTATAACTGCTAATTGCGTAATTACTGCTAACAGTACTGGTTCAGTTCCAAGTATGTATTCTTACATTTGCTTTTGTTTTCTTCTATATTTTCCCATCCGTCTTGCCAAATTAAGTTAAATCATGTAAATAATTTTGCTTATTAAATTGACTTCTTAATGTTCTTTTTTTCTGAAATGAAATTGAAAACAGTATCTACAAAGTTAAGTTTCTTCAACTTAACTGGTAAAAGGGCTGCATGGGAGAATGTTTCTCTGCTGAAATTCAAAGAAATGTCTTTAATCTACAATGGTCAGAACTGGTCCATATAAATCCTCCCTGAGCTTACCCTTAGCAGGGAATTAAGGGAACAAAGAGCAATTAACTTTGTTTTGCTTGTAGTAACAAAAATAGAAACACCTGAACATCTTATATGACCAATAGAAGTTTTATAATCCTTTTTTAAAGGAAACTTTATATACCTAAGGGTTTGAAATACATTAATACTTTTTTTTTTTTTTTGAGACAGAGTCTCACACCGTTGCCAGGGCTGGAGTGCAGTGGCGCGATCTCGGCTCACTGCAACCTCCACCTCCCGGCTTCAAGCGATTCTCCTGCCTCAGACTCCCAAGTAGCTGGGATTACAGGCGCCCGTCACCACGCCCAGCTCATTTTTTTGTAATTTTAGTAGAGACGGGGTTTCACTATGTTGGCCAAGCTGGTCTCAAACTCCTGACCTCATGATCTGCTGCCTCGGCCTCCCAAAGTGCTGGGATTACAGACACGAGCCACCGCTACACTAATAATTTTTTAAAAACTTTAAATTCTGTTCTACACAAGAAACTATTTCTCTTCCACCTGTCCCGTGTGTTTTGGTGAAGCACCATGTCACCATGTGCATATAGCTATTGAAGATCCATTATGCACATGCTATAGATTCAAACAAGTTGCTGTCCAGAAAGAACCTGATATCCTCTCAGGACACACACATGTCACAGTGAAATGATACCAGATACTGGCAAAGGAGGGGTAGAGTCTAGTCTTGGTTCTATTATTTACAAAGTATCTCTAGGTTTCCATTTTCTCATTAGCAAAAAGAGGAAATTGGACTATGTGTTCTGTAAAACCGCTCCTAGTTTTAAAGTGTATTGATTCTTGGGTTTTAAGAAGAACTGAAATAAAAGACAGCACATACTAAATGGCAGGTAAGCTGCTATAAGGAAGCGACTGCATAGGGTTGGAGCATCTGGGAAAGCCTCCGTGGGGCTGAGAGGTGTGGCTGGCTCTAGAGAATGGGTGGAACCTAAGAAGGTAGAGATAAGGGGGAGCAGTTCACAGGGCACACTCAGGAGACCAGGGGATGCTCGACTGTGGCTAGATCCAAACAGACCCCCGATGCACATGTAAGTGCTAGAGAAAATCTTGTTCTTTGCCACCTTAATGAAAGAGGATAATAAGATCACTTGTGGGAAAGTTTTAGTAGCTGAGACTGCTGATCCAATGGGTACAGCATCTTCAAAGGAAAGCCAGCAAGATGGGCCATGTTAAACCCAAAACTTTCGCCAAGGCTCTTTGGCTGCTCCGCACCGGGGAGGTCTCAGTCAGTACCTTGTACTGCAACTATGCCCTCACATGACTCCTCTCTTTTAAATAGCTGGAAGGCCCTTAAATAGGTTCAAACAACAAGACTTCCTAAAAGAAAACTAGGCAAATTCTGCCACCTCTGAGCTCTGTGACCTTGAAAAGTTTGTTTTAAATGAAATAGCTCAAGGATAGAGAGAATTATCTAGAATGAAAGAATAAGTCCATGTGCTTGTCATCCAGCTTTGTTACATGTTATTGCTCGTATTTTCTCATAGTTATTTCAGATTTTTCACAAGGAATGAAAGGTTAAAGTTGACGCTAATTATGTACTACCTTTCAAGCCAGTTCTCTTCCTCTCTCTCTCTTTCTCTTTCTCTCTGTCTCTGTATCCAGGAGCAAACACGTTTTGAATTTGATGTTTATCTTCCCGTGATGTTTCTGTATTTATGCTACCTAGACATCTACAAATAATACTGAGTATTGTTTTGTGTTCCTAGATGTTATATGAATGGTATCATACTTTGCATATCTTTTAATATCTTGCTTTGGTAATTCACCATTGAATTTTTGAGGTTTATCCATGCTGATACACATTATTTTCACTGCTACATAGAATTCCATTGTATCATTATTCCAAAATTTATCAATCTGTTGTCTTGTTAGTGGCATCTTGGGTTGTTTAAAAGATCTTTCTATCTCGAATAATGTTGCAACATTGCCCTCACGAGTGTTTCCTCCACATAGGTCAAAGCTTCCCTAGGAGCCACTGGAGGACACATTTACTGTTGGTTTTAGAAGATATTACATAACTGCTCTGTGCTTTTCTAACAGTAAGGACTTCCAATTCTCTATATCCTTGCCCACATGCAACATTTTAATCCTTTTCAATTTGATAGGTATACTGTTTTAATGTTCATTTACATGCCATAAAAGCCTTTTATGCCCCATTGTACAGAATACTAAAGTGAAATCTTTATTTCTCATGCTACATACCCCAGTCTAGTTTCTTTTAGGACTAATCTACTTCCTTTCAGTTTATGGTATTTTGGTTACCAAACTAGACACTGTTTTTCTTTGAGTAAATATAACTCAAAGCAGGTGTTGACTTTGCACAGTAATAAAGAAAGGTAAATTGTTTCCAAAAGTAGAAATAATATAACTGTGCCAACTCTAAGGTTCAGAAAACATCCCTTGATTTTGTATCCAATTTTCTTTCCCTTTGGTCCTCCCACCAGTTGATAACCACCTTGAACAGCCAAAATACGGCATGCAAAATTATATTTGTGATATTTGCAGCTTGACTTAAGAAACTGAAGTAGCTGAAAATCTGACAAATATGTCCTCTTGTCACTTTCCAGTCCTTGTGCAGTGGTGAGGAATTTCAGACACAAACAGGTCCCCATTAGGCTTGAATCACTCTGATAAAGCTCTGATAAGCATCAAGGTTCTGGGGCTTTTTACAGAAAAGAATTTCTTTTTCTTTACTTTTTAATTTCTGAATTTCAACGGGCAGATTAAAGTTCCTCCATTTCTTTAGAAAATCACTCTCTGTTTTTTATGCAGTTCATGATGTACTTTCTTCTTTCACTCAGACAGGATTTAGAAGAGCAATCTGGCATTCATCTCAGTGAAAGCATCAAAATATCTAACACTGTCAGATCATTAAATAGAACACTATATAGTTATAAAATATACATCCCAAACCATTTCTAAAAGGTCATTGAGGAATCTTAAGTGATCAGAAAAATGTTCATGAGATAAGGCTCAATCTGTGGAAATAAACTATATGTATATGGGCATATCAAAAACAGTTCCATCTCTATCTTTCAATCTATTTATCATCAATCTATCTAGATAAAGGGAATATACCAAAATATTAACAGTGAATATCTTCCAGTGAAGAGACCATGAATTATTAAACACTTCAAAACATATTTCTGATTTTCCAATAGTTCTGCCATGAGCATATCTTATTTTTATAACCTAAAATGATTAGAACAAAAGGCATTTATTAATAAAAAATATAATGTAACAAAGTTCTAAGAAGACACAGTCTTATAGTATGGAGGCTTGATAAAGAAATTTAATATAGTCGTTATTTTTCTTTTGACTTTCCTTTTATTTTTCTTTTTGCAAACTCTTTCTGAGTTGAACACAGGTTTGGGAAAATAACAGAATTTTAACTTTCCACATATATTTTTTAAACGTACGTTTAGTAAATATAGACATGTATAAGCATATCTAAATGGTAGCCTGTTGGGGTTTATTTGCATAAAGGGCAGAGGGTCTCAGTAATAACAAGTTATTATTTTCTTAAGGTTGATGGTTAGTACCACCATGTTCCCCCCAAAACCCCACTCACTGTGGCATGGGAGAATAATTTAACCTTCCAACCCTTGGGAGGCATTCAGTAGAGGAAGGCAGTCATCATCACAGGAGAGTTGTTGTACACAGGTTGAATTGGGGTTATCCTTGGGCTAAAGAAGAACTCGGTTGTACCTTCATACAGCGACAACAAGCTTCCCACCCCTCCTTCAGAGAAGAGCCATGGCCCTCAGTAGAGGGAGCTATAACAGAGAATGAGTTAAATGAATGCTTTATTAACCAGTGTTTGTGAAAATCAGTAAGTCACAGAGCACCCAGTTTCATTTGTATCCATCAATGCATCGTTATATCCACAGGGAAGCACAGCAAGGAAGGACAGTAGGTGGATGATGCTGTGGGGATCTCCTACCCCTTCTGAGCTCCTATTACATCTATTATTATCACAATCATACATTTATTTCTTGAGTAAACAAATTTGGAGATTTTAAGATATAGTGCTTTATCCTAACTTGGTAAAACCCCTATATACAATTACCTAAAACTAGGGGGAGAATTTAAATACAGTTTTCAAAGCAATTTAGCAAGTATGTATGAAGTGGCCACACAATACGTCTGGCACTATTCGAAACATTGTAAGGCTGAAGAAATAAGACACTCCTCCAAAGAGAACATCTTAGGATCTTATCTGGATGATGAAATAGATGTACATGAAGCAGACAAACAACATTACATGTTCTAGGAGGTACAGTAAAATGAAGCATCATAAGTGATGAAAGTGATCTACTACAGATTTAAAGTATGAACTCTGGAATTGGCTCCCCTGAATTCCAATCTCAGTTCATTTTATTATTGGCTGGGTTGAAAGAAACTTAGGCAAGTTACCTAACATCTTTATGTCTCAGTTTCCTCATCTATAAAGTGGTGAAACTAATATCTGTTTCATAAAGTAAATTACATATAATATGCTTACAAGAGGGTCTAATACACAGATGAAGCTCAAGAAACAATTACTTTTATTACTATCAAATGTCAAGAAAACTAGTTTAGAGACTACGTATGATACTTATAAAATATTGATTGCCAGGGTTGGACCAGACTTTTGAGAGAAAGTGCCTTTTAGAAATGGCAGAATGGGCCGAGTGCTGGCTCACGCCTGTCATCCCAGCACTTTGGGAGGCCGAGGTGGGTGGATCACGAGGTCAAGAGATCGAGACCATCTTGGTCAACATGGTGAAACCCCGTCTCTAGTAAAAATACAAAACCTATTTGGGCGTGGTGGTGCACATCTGTAGTCCCAGCTACTCGGGAGGCTGAGTCAGGAGAATCGCTTGAACGCGGGAGGCGGAGCTTGCAGTGAGCCGAGGTGGCGCCACTGCACTCCAGCCTGGGCGACAGAGCGAGACTCCATCTCCAAAAAAAAAAAAAACAAAGAAAAGAAATGGCAGGGTGAGATATTCAAATAAAACTTTCAGGTTGCATTTTATAAAAGACTGAGGATTATTTATCACAACAAATGCAAAATCATTTCCATAAAGAGTAGAACATATAAGTGGTAGGAAAAAATATATCAGTTGATTATTTTCTTTAAAAAAAGAATCTCAGATCATTCATTTGATATTTCTCTTCAGAGTTTGAAAAGTTCATGACAGCTCACAGCTCACGATGGTGGCGATCTTAAGGATACAGAAAGCTCATTCCTCATGCAGGGAAGAAGAAAATATTCTAAAGAAGAGATAAGCATATTCCGCAAAATCAAAAAAGGTAGGAAAACAATATTTATTCATTCACTCCTTCACTCACTCAACAAACATATATTTAATGCCTACTATGCGTTAGGCATGGTACCAGAATCTGGAATCCAAAATTAAATGAGTCTCTGTCCTCAAGAGTTTACAAGACAGAGCAGTAAATAAGTGATCAAAATACTGTATGATAACAATTAGTACAAGGCATGGAGCTGAGCCTGGATAGTAAAGCAGAGGTCATGTGAGTGAGTTTTGTCTTTACTCTGATACAAATGGGAATCCATTGAAAGATTTAAACAAGGAGAATGCTATCTAACTATTTTCATTCTTAAAAGGTCACACTTGTTGTATAGTGAGAACAAATTGAATGGTGAATCAGAGCTGAGATTTTGTAATTTTTATAACTGTAAAATCTTGTATAGTTTTCTATGTCTATAAAGTACAATGAGTTCACACCCTCTTAAATCTAAGTAGCTGTGGGTCCCCTCCAATGCTATTATTCATCTAGCAGTTTCCCTTTTGCTCCCACTCATTTCTCTACAATGAATAACAGAACTGCAAGTAAACAAAGAAGGATGGAGAATGAACCTTTGGTTTCTCTCTTTCAAATGGAAGCTAACAGAAAAGCTCAGGAACTCACACCTTGAGGAGAGGGTAATATGCAGTGGTTAATAACATAGGATATTGATTTAAAAACTAGTGTTGCCCATTGCTCATTCTGCGACCTGAGGCAAACTTGTCAATATTTCTGGTCTTAATATCTTTACTTTAAGATGGTAATAAAATTATTTCTATCTTTTATTTGTCAGACTCGGCTAACTGCTATAACAAATAAATCAAATCTCAGAGGCTTAACACAATAAAAATATATTTCTGGTTCAAGTTAAGAAAAGGCATTAGCTAAAACAATAAGATAAGTTATTATAATATAAAATTGCAGGATAAAAACATTACATAGATAACTTATTATTTTATATACATAAACAATGTTTATTTAGATGTTATAACAGAAAAATCCTCATTTATAATAACAACAAAGAACATGAAACACTTTTAAATAAACGTAAAAGGAAATGTGCAAAAACTGTATGAGGAAAGCATTTGTGAAAGATATAAAAACACTGAAGAAGAGCCAAGAAAACACTTAAAAAGAAAAACTAGGAGGAAGACCTAGCCCTATCACACATTAAAACATACTATAAAGTCTTCATAATTAAGATTGTGGTATGTAGGTGCATCACTAGAAAAATAAACTGAGAGAATAAATTAGAAAGCCTAGAAATCAACTCAAATACATATGGAAATTTAGTATATGATAAGTGACATCACAAAATTACTGGGGCAAGCAAATTTTAATAGATGGTTCTGGGACAACTGGATAGCTATTGGGAATGAAATAAGTTTAGATCTGTATCTCACACCATATATAAGCATAAAGACCCAATGAAAAAGAGATATAATAAATATAAATGTAAAACAAAAAAAATTTTTTAAACATACTGGAAGAAAACATAGGTGAATATTTCTATTTAACGTTGGTATAGGGAAAGATTTTCTAACCATGACTCAAAATCCAGAGGCAATTAAAAAAAAAAGATTGACAAGTGGGCAAATAAAAATAAAAATTTTTATGCATGACAAAAACACCATAAACAAAGTCAAACAACAAACAAACTTTTAAAAAATGCTTGCAACATTAATCTTTCTATAATAAAGCACATAAACTGCTAATATATTAAAAACTTCTAAAATTGAAAGAAAAGGGATTTAAAAAAACATTGAACTAGGTAAAGAAACAAGAGTAGACAATTCACAAAAAGATATATTAAAAAACCTTGTAAGATAGCAAAAAATGTTTAATATCATTCATAACTAGTGAAATGCAAATTAAAACTTTATAGGAATATTATTTTCCACCTATCAGATTAGCAAAAAATTAAAAACATGGCAATCGTCTGTAGGGAAAGAGATACTCTCACACATTGCTGGTGAGAATGTCAAGTGGTACAAGCCTTTCAGAGGGAAATTTGGTAATGCCTAAGAAACTACATATACACTTATTTTTTAATTCAGCAATTCCACTTCTAGGAATTTACCCAGAAGATACACCTCCCATAAGGCAAAAATAAATTTGCACAGGGTTATTAATTGTGACATTGTTGTTACTGCAAAATATTGGAAACAATGTACATATCTGAATATAAGAGAGTAAACAAATTGTGTACCTCTACAGGCTCTAAGAGAAAAGAAAATAGAAGAGGATTCCTGTGAAACAATTTGGATTGTTTTTCACAACACATTAAGTAAAAAAGAAAAAGGACAAAGTGCAAAAGAGTATCTATTATGTGTCAACTTTTATGAAAGAGAGATTGAAAAAAAAAAAACGCAAAAAGGTTAACCCAGGAACTAAGATTGCTTATATATAGGGATAAGAGGAAGGAGTAGAGGTACAAGGGATGATGGGGGTGGGAAAGAAACACCTCTCTGAGTATAACTCTTTGTACAGTTCTGACTTTTAGAAACCATGGTAATATTTCGTATACCAAAAATATAAATAAATGACAAAAATCAAGCAGGATGAAGGGAGAACCCAAAATTCAATACGAACAATAACAAATAAGCCTAACTCAATTACAAACCACACTGAAGGGGATGAGGAAGAAAAGAATGAACTGAAGGCAACTTTGAAACCCAATGTATTATTACATACATGTATTATTAATACAATGTATATATTATATACTCTAAGACCAAAGACCAACAGGCATGTACACAAACAATGTACACTAGTTTGCAAGTTTCCCAGACCCAAAGAGGCATCGGTTAGTAATTATAAAACAGTTCATGTATATTTTAGGATTGTGCAAATAAGTAAATAATATTTGCATAACAAAAGGGAGAAATGGCTTGATACTGAAAAACTTGCGAGCAGACATGGTGAGGAATGGAGTCAACCGCATACACCACATTGGCAGAGAAAGGGAGAGAGCCATCTTATTTTATTTTAATGAAATATTTTGCTTTGGAGAATTCAAAGAAAAATATAGGAGGTCACTTGATTTTACCACCAGAGGGCATAAGACATTAAGAAATAGGGCAAACAATGCCCACTTGCTTGTGAGATTCTCTGATTTCATGGTTTGAAATCTCTAGGTGGCCACTTCAAAAAATGAACTCAAACCCTAACCTGAACCAGAACACAGACCTAAAAACAAAGGTTTAATACTCTGCTACTGAAACATACCAGGAGGGAAAGCAGTTCACAGCATGCACTGAGGGCCAAAGACAAACAAGCTACCTGCAAACGAGGATAGGAAAAGGTTAGGAGGGGGAAACTATCTTTTTAAAATCCTCAACCATGTTCTCAAAAATGTAATTTATTTACATTTTTTAATTCCATTATTGATTTAGGTTAAACATTGAAATGAGTTGGCAGTGTTAAATTTCATGTTTCCTCTCCTGTCGATGTTTGAGAAAAATATTACCTGGTTAATGCAATCTTACCTAGCAAAACGGGGATGAGCTGGTCTAGAATCAATGAGACCAAGGTCTTGAGTTCAAATTGTGTGTGAGTCAGTGAATCTCTCTCTAAAACAGGGCCAAGCCCTTCTCCTAAACCAGCAAATGCACCTGGTGGATCACAGAGGGAGTGGTGACAGAGCACACATGTGCATAGCACAGACCCAGCACTGCCCTGGAGAACTGAAAATCAAACTGCACATTCTGTGGATGTTGTGTCAATGGACTCTCCCCATAAATAGTATTTTGATCTCAGAGTCAGGTAATTTAAATTTATCCTATTCCTCTCACCACCCTCCCCTCAACTCCCACCTTTTACATTTCTATGTTCTTCCCCACCTAAGCACTTACCCTTTTAAAAATCTTTGCTAGGTGCATACATGGAAAAGGGGGTGAATTACTTATTTTAATGATTTAAAAATTATTTTAATTCTGCCAATAGTTTTCCAAAGTAGAAGAAACTTGGATGGGCAGGAGATTTTAATCTTAGACATAGACCCAATTGGTCCATCTCTATTCTCTGCATGAGATGGCACCTTATCCATTACAAGGATATCATTTCCTACCTGCCCCCCCTTGCTTAAAAATCTCTGGCGCTCATTTCATAGATGAGGATTTTTGAGGGAAACTGCATCTTATTTGGAATTAACATGATATTACTATATCCAAAGGAGCTCTCCTGGGTTTGAGGATAATCATGACTGATGCTGCATTTGTGCAGCAGAAAGTATCAGTGAGCCACGTGTTGTCATGTGCTGTGTTCAAGTCTCTCTAAGTAGGTAAAAGTAAACTGGAGAACTGAGATAATCATCTTGACAAGTTAGTCAAAATACTCCATATTTATTCTAGATATAAGGACTGAGGGTGTGTGTTATTTAGTATGTTGCTTTACACTTCTAAAATACTTGAGATAATTGCAATGTTTCTTTTTCACTTTTTAATAATAGTACTAGATATAATTGCATTACATAAATGTTCTGTTATCTTAAAATTACTAGAGTCCATTTCTGACTAAAATATCTCATTGTTTCATTTCTACTTCCTCACCTCCAGCTTTTTAATCAGTCTTTTATTGTCAGATTTCATTTTCCTCTTTAGAAATGGGTGAGGTGGAGCCCCAGTTGTGCTTAATGGGTATATGAAAACAATCTTTTGAATCTTCCAATCCAGGCTGTTCTTATTGTTGTGATACCTTGGGGAACACAAATGGAGTTGAGTGGGTCCCAGAGGAAAAGCCTACCCAGAACCTGCTCAATGTGAGTTCATAGTTCACAGATTCACAGAAGCTGATCATATTCCTTTTTTTTTTTTTTTTTTTTTTTTTGCATTGGGCACCTGATTAACCTCCATGAGTCCACACTAGAAGTGACACCGAGAAAGAGTTCAACTTCTCATTTCCCATGTGTCCCTCAAGGGTCCCTCATCACCTTCCCTTCCTGAATTCGAGTCAGATGGATTTCCTCCTTTCCCAAACTTGAATGCCTCCATTGTGCTAATGCTTACAGAATCCACATTAATTTGGGCATTATCTGAGGCTGTGTTTGTTTATGTGGCAACAGTTTGTAAGTTTTGCTGACATTCAAAAACAGGACTCTTGGGTATACTGGAAAAAGCCTTGCCCTAGGGATCTGGATTGAGGTTGAAGCCATGCCCCCTCACACCTGGGTGGGCTTGGGTAAGCCCCTGGGGTAGTAGGGATAAAAACTTTAAATATTTGAAGAAAATGCAGCTTCTCTGTTTTCTATAATAGATCTACTCTTCCTCATAAACATCTACCTCATTGGGTACCAGTGCATGGACAGCACCCTTTTATACTTGTCAATATTCAGTATTAAAGTCTCTTCTCTTTTAAATGGGCTCCCCCATGATGCATTTACTTTTGCATCTGCCCAGCTTCCTCTCTCTCCCCAGAGGGTCTTCCCAGCTTCCTCTGGATCTTCCCAGATTCCTCTCTTCCCAATGCTGGGTCTTCCCAGCTTCCTCTCTCTTCTCAGAGGCTGGGGCTGATATAATCATGTGGCAGCAAGGGAAAGGCATGCCAGAGCCCTCTGGATCCTCAGTGCATGGAATAGTCCCCTCCCAGCTGATATGTCACTCAGTCTACATGGGTCTTTGGAGCATTTTTCTGGCATGCCCTCTTGTCCTGACCATTTGCCTCTGATTGTGCCTTCCTTCTCTACAGCCTCTGTGCATCTTCAGACCTCTGCCAATTCCCTGGTCTTCTTAGCACCAATACGTCTGCTTGTTAAGGCTCAAGGAACTTTTCAGAACCCATAGGATCAAGACTGTCACTACTATCTCACCTCACATATTAACAAAGAGTCTTCCAATATGGTCTTTTTTCCCCCAGTGCTCCAAACAGTGATGGGGAAAAATTGGACTCTTCTTTGGACTTTTCTTAGCAGGATGCATATACTAAAAACCTGCCTCTCCAATTTTCTTTTCTGTCTCCTTTTTTGCAGTCCACTGGCATGGAAGAATAAACATCCTACTTCTTTTTAACACCTATAAGGGACTTCCTTATATATATATCCTCTTTACATATCCTCTTTTCATATCCTTTCTGAGGTGACATTTGTAGTCTCCTAAAGAAATCATGGTGGACAAGTTGCAGAGACAGAAATCTAGTTCACCCACAAAGCAAGATGTATCTGGAGAAATTCCAAAAATATTATCCCTCTTGCACCTAATTTTTCTAATTCTCACTTTCCTCAGAAAAATTAAAGGAGGGGGGGCAGGTAATAATGCCTGCACCTACTCTCTAGAGGGAAGATCTCTGTGTGCTTCTTGAAATCAATTTGGGTTAAAACTGCAGGAACTAGAATTTCTCCAAATGCATTTATTCCTTAGAGGGTTTATACCCTCAGAAGGCCTATACTGACAGACAATCCTGTCTTCTGACTTAGCCACGATACAGCATGTAAAAACATGCACACGCATGCATGCACACATGCATGTGTACACACACACACACACACACACACACACACACAGAGCCATTCTCCCCTTGCACCCTCCTTCTCTTTGGAAATGTCCTCCAATCTGTGTTAGGCTCAAACAGGAAAAAATCCCAAAAACCAAACCAAACCAAAACAATGATCTTTAAAGTCTCAGTGTAATTACAAATCCAATATGTTAACTTTTCTTAAATGATTCAAAAATCCTAAGAACAGACCACAGTTATTTATGTATTCATTCAATAACTTGTCCTGGATGCTTGAATACCTCAGTAATCAAAATAGACCATGACCCTTGCCCTTACACTTGACAGGATGGGAAAGAGTGGGAAGAAGGGAGGCAGATAATAAGCAATATGCTAAATAAATAAGTAAATAATATTGTACATTAGAAGCAGAGGAGTGGAATAACATAAACAGTAGAATACACAGGATGGAAATATTTATTATTATACCTTTGCTTCTCATATTTAAAGTAATTCATTTATTCATGTTTCTCTAGTTAGTTTATACCTTCCCAGGGTTAAAATAACCTTTAACCTCCAAGAAAAGGAATATTATCTCAGATCAGCTAAGACAGTAGGTTATGGGTTGCTGATCAATGAATTCTTAGGGCCTGGGGTCTGCCTGAAACTTCTTTGAGGGATTCAAATTTAATCCAGTAACCATTTCTCTACCTTTTCCCCCTCCTTCCCTTCTTCTTTTCCACTTTTTAGAGTAAAATGTTGGAGGAGAAGTCAGTAGCAAGCAGCTAAGACAACATGGTATATTTGCTGAGTGCATAAGATACTTGGTTTGTCACACACTAAGGAATTTGATTTTTACCCAACAGGTCATCAAAGGACAAAAGTAACAAGCTGGTTTCAAGAAATGTCTCAGGAAGCTAATCAGCAGAGTAAATTTACAAGATAATTTTCAAAAAATTTCCTAATTTATTTATGCCATCAACCTTGTATAAAGAGTTCTAGAAAAAAGTTAAAGAAGGAAATTTTTATGTATAAAACATTGAAAAACAAATTCCAGGTTTTTTTATAAGCTGAGATTAATGAGTCAAATTCTAATGAAACCATCAGTATTTAGCCATCTCCCTCACTCATGGAGGAAGGGATCAGACATACCCATTGTGCTATTGTCTGGGAAGAATTCTAAGACAGCCCCATGATCTCTGCCCAGGTGTTTCATCCATAATTGGGTTACATTACAGGTGAAAGTAAAGAGATTTGGAAAATATCATTGAGGCCCCAAATCAATTGAAAAGTTCATCAAAAAGGAAGCTTATACTTGCTGGGTCTGACTTAATTAGCTGGAAGCCTTTTTAAAGAGGGTTTGGACTTCACTGAGTCAGAAAGAGATTCTCCTGCTGGCACTGAAGGAACAAGCTGCCATTGGTTCTGCAGCTGCAAGGAACTGAATTTGCCATTAAGCATGTGTGCTTGAAAGAAGACTTTGAAACTCAGATGAGACCCTAGACCCAGCTGATTCCTTGACTGCAGCTTTGTGAGACCCTGTCCTGACGACCCAGTCAGGCCAAGCCTGGACTCCTGACCCATGGATACTGTGAAATAATAAGAGAATGTTGTTTCAAGATTCTAAAATAGTGATAACTTGTTACAAAGCAATAGAAAACGAATATACCCTTAGAATGATTTTTAAAAATCACATAGAACAGTGCTTATCTATAAAAACAGTCAGTGTGTGTAGTAAAGGCACAGAGCCTAAAGCCAGACTACATGGGTTCATATTCCAACACCACCCCTCCTTGTCGTGTGACCTTGGGCATGTTCCCGTGTGCTTCCATGCCTCAATTTCCACATTATGAAATGAAGATAAACACAGGACTCCACTCAGGATTATTTTGAGAATTAAAGGACTTAAGTTATACAAAGTCCCTAGAAGGGCAACTGGCACACAGTAAGTACTCTGTGAATCATTAACTATTCTTATATGATGCAGCTCTACTAATTATTGGTGGATCTAGATACATCAAAGACTTTCTTCACATACTCCCTTGACAAATAAGAATGTCATCCTATTATAAACACTCAAGGCATTTGAAGAGATCAAATTTATCCCTGTGTTGAGTTTCAATAATCTATTTTAGTCAGGAAAAATAAATAATGGATGAAACGACGCAAGAAATACAATCTCAATTTTAAACTGAAAAAATAGCTGGTGGAGACCTAATCATTCCTGAGAGTCTCTTAATGCCCTCTCTCCTCTAAGATTTAAATAGCGGACACAGTTTCACATTAATCACTATAAAACATGAACAGCTGATGAAATCTCATGGTGTAATTGCCACATGTTATTTTCAAGGAATTGCACAATGCAAAACCTCTATATTTATACAATAAAATAGAGGAAAATACTTTAGGGAAGGCTACTTAGCCATGACAGATAGATAGAAAGAAGAATAGGAAAGCAGAGATAGAGAGAGAGAGGAAGGGAGAGATGGAATAAAGAAGGAAATATATGACTTGGTGCGCTCATCATGAGATGATACATCTTGAATCCCCTGGGTCAAATGGGTTGAATCTTAAAGAAATAAGTGAAGCTTCTTCTGAAGCAATAGAAATTGTTTAGCTATAGCTTTTTTAAAAAAAAAATCAGGCAAACTAAAAATGGAAAACCATTTTCTTGCGATATCCAACTAGAAGAATTTAGCTAGGAAAAGGAAAAAGTCAGTTGTGATATAAAGTGCAATACTGCTAAAGACTAGCCACCTCAGAATTGCATGGGGGATCTTTTAAAAATTAGAGATACGTAGTCTTTATCCCAGAGATTCTGATCTAGGAGGTCTGGAGTTCACAGCAGTAAACTGTATTTTTGGAAAGCTCTTTATTAGTTAAGGTAAGTTTTAGAAACAATCAAATTCCCAGGTGTCAGTAGATTAGCACAATAGAAATTAATTTCTTGCTCATGGGATGGCTCATGGTGAGGTTGGTAGGAGTCTTCTCCACACGCAGTCATTCAGTGATCCAGACTCTTTCCATCAGTGTCTCTCCCATATGCTAGGGTTTCATAGTCATCTGCATCCACCAAGTAGAAGGGGAAATAGCATGGAGGAACACTATGGGAACTTGTAATGGGCCAGACTGAAAGTAGCATGAATTTTCCTTTTTCCTCTCATTCTGTTAAGGAGATCTCAGTCACAGGGTGACAGCTATCTACAAGGGAGGAAGGGAAATACCATCCAGATGGTGTTTCAATAAGAAGAGGCAGTAGATTTCGGTGAACAGGATGCAGTCTCTGCTACAAGCACTCCGTGTGATTTTATGTACAACTGGTGCATGATTAAAAGTTCACAGTCGAAAATACAACTTTTGAGTCCAAGTAATCTAAATTCCAAACTTGGCCATTTGACAGCTATGTGATCTTAGGCAAAATATCTCCCCTCCTTGTGACTTGGTTTCTTCAGTTATTCATCTTTTAAGTAAAGATTAAAAACATCGTACATCATAAGGTTCTTGTGAGACTGAAATAAGATAATATGTTTAAAATAATTAGAACCATAACTGGCACTTAATAGTAACACATATTTTATTTTAACTGTATTGTTTAAGAATCAAGGTGTTCTGCTATTTGAGATAAGAACTCAGATGCATCAGTATCAGAATATATATTTTGTCCCAGCTGAATTATTAGATTGGAACAGTTTTTTGTGTTTTTGTCTTGTTTTGTTCTTTGAGTCAGTCTTGCCCAGGCTGGAGTGCAGTGGCCCAATCTCAGCTCACTGCAACCTCTGCCTCCTGGGTTCACTGCCATCTGACTTTCCTGATTCCATCCAAGTTTACCTTTAAGGTCTTGTTCTTGGTTAATGAACTCTTGATGACCATAAAGCTGATCAGAGCCTGGCTCCTCATGTGCTCAATTTACAATATGGTAGTCAATGTTCTGAACATAAGAACATAACCTCCTTCTGTGTTCTTGCCTTGGGCTGAACCATTCTCCTGCCTCAGCCTCCCAAGTTGCTGGGACTACAGGTGCCTGCCACCACGCCCGGCCAATTTTTTGTGTTTTTAGTAGAGACAGGGTTTCACCATGTTCGCCAGGATGGTCTTGATCTCTTGACCTCGTGATCCACCCACCTCGGCCTCCCAAAATTCTGGGATTACAGGAGTGAGCCACCGTGCCTGGCCTGGAACAGTTTTTAAAGGTAGAATTTTAACACACTAGAAGTTGGTTTCTTGCTCTCATAAAAGTTCCTGGGCAAGTGGGCAGCTCTCCTCCATGCAGTCATTCCAAGATCTTGTCTTTTTCCATCTGGTGACTCCCCCATCCCTAGGCTTTATCATCATCTCCTCCAGTGTGTAGAGATACACTAGGGAAGCAGTACTCACTGTGGTCAGAGCTAAGAATTTGGTGCTGCAGTATTAAAATATTTGAGGTCCACTGAAAGAAGAATTGCTGTGTTTTTAAAATAAAATAAAAGCAACTTCCAAAATTAAGAAATTCAAAGTGTTGATAGTTGATATCTCAAGCTGATCTTTATAATAATCTGATTATTTTAATTCAGAGTGTTTCAGATATTTTTAGATTTAACTTTGCCACATATGAATATTTACCACTACACCCAAGGGACTCTATGAACACCTATGGAATAGGACCTAAGCTTTATGGTGCTAATCATTTGAAGCAAGCGAAACAAACCATCATTGATGAGCTTGATGCTGTGTCATTGAAAGGATTAATTTACAGAGTGGTTCTGAAGGCTGGACCACTATGAAGGCACTGTCCAATCAGTGAAGTTATCTATTTGAAGTAGAGATGACCTTTGTTCAGCATTTTCAAAGCTGAGTCATGTATAGGCCTCTTTAAAGAAAAATAATTTTCACTAAGCCACATGAATATATCCATGGTTTTCTGGTCTTCAGATGCCAATTTGAGGAATACATCCCTACTCAAAATAATTCAGCACAAAATAAGTCTCTGCATGCCTCATCTTCTTACCTCCCCCACCCCTTGCCATAATCACACACTTTTTGTGCTGCCCTCCCCAGTAAGCATCTCAGAACATGCTGCCTTCATCTGACTTTCCTGATTCCATCCAAGTTTACCTTTAAGATCTTGTTCTTGGTTAATGAACTCTTGCTGACCATAAAGCTGACCAGAGCCTGGCTCCCCATGTGCTCAGTTTACAATATGGTAGTCAATGTTCTGAACATAAGAATACAACCTCCTTCTGTGTTCTTGCCTTGGGCTGAACCACATGTTAGGGAAGTGAGAGAAAAAAAATGTTTCGGATACCCTTCATGTGCCAGGCCTCATAGAGTCATTTCATTTTTTTACCCTTGTGCCCTTGGGAAATCATTCCAGCATTTCAGCTTCCTTTTACTCCTATGCAAAAGGAGGATGGTGACAATGTCCTAGGTTCAAATAATAGTTACTCTTTCTTTAGTTCCTTACTGTGTTCCTGGTTCTTTGTCAGGGGTTAGATGTATTATCTCATTGAATCTTCAGACACTGCTATGTGGTAGGTTTTTAGATGAGAAAACAGGCCAGAAAAGGTTTTGTAAATGGATCAGTCCATTTAGGCACAGTCCTCGGAGCTTTGGAGTTTTTCAGGTGATATTGGCTCAGCTGATACACTTGCTTCCTAAGGCACAGTAACAACAGGAAACTGTCATGACTAGAGGCATATATACAATAAATAACCATCTCATCATCCTCTCAGTTTAGCAGCACTTGTTTGGTGGTTCTTTGCCACATCAGCCCACTTTACAAGTAGTCAAGTAAGGTAAACTTAAATTTGACCTAGTTTAATCAAACTGTGGGTTGTGGTTCAATTATTCAACAATTGACTACTAAGAATTTAAACAGTTTTAACAACCACTATAAGTGCAGTCTTTCTTTTGTGGTCTCTCTCAGAAGCTAATGTTGCTATTTCTGACCACCATGTATATACTGTAACTCCTCCAAAATAACCTGAAAATGCAAAACGAGTTACATTTTCACAGACACCATATTTCAAAGAGCATGAATAGAAAGAAGGACCACGGAACTGATCTTGAGATAACGTTCCAGCGAATTCATGCTCCAAATATCATCCTCGATTTTGCTCAATAATAACCTATATTGTTTGCTTCCCACTTAATGAGAAAACTCAAGCACAGACTGAACTTGGGAGTGCTGGTGTCAAGAGAACCATCAGACCGCAGCATGCTGAGACCAGTTGGTCTCCACTACTAGTACCATGCAGCCAAAGTGAGAGGATTGGAAAGGGCCAAAATCAGTGGTGTTGGGGACTCACCAAGGCAGCCCAACCTTATGAGAGCCAAAAGTCACCCCTGCTCAGCCTACGAGGCAAGAGACACTTCTCGTAGGTAAGGATTAGAGAGAATAGAGAAGCTTCTCCAGCAGATTCCAATGCTGTTGCCTTCCAGTTTCCTGTTTGGATTTTGCAAGCCTCCTTTAGTTACCCTGGAATGTCAGAACAAGCAATCTGCTTTGAGTTGGGGAAGGTTTGATGGTTTTTTTTGCACGTGGGGGTGTTAAGTTCATCAGAAAGAAAAATGAAAAAAGCCCGCCTCCTGCACTCGGTAGTGTGGCATGGAAATGTAGCACATCCTACTCTGATGTTTCTTTCCTGCCTCCCTTAGCCCTAGTTACTAGATTGCGGTTTACAGGTTGTTTTGTTTTTTCTTTCCTTTTAATTGGTTTTACTCTTCATGCCAAGTTGCTTTAAGGATCTAAACTTTTTTAAGTATAGGGAAAGCTTTGATCCACCACCTGCCAGGACTGGAGAGACGAGTTTGCAAATGTTCCACCTTCATGCTTTGCCCCACATGAGGCTCTCTTCTATCCCATTTGCATTCAGGGGAGTTACTCTAAGTTTGGTCCATGACAGCCACTGGCCAGGAAAGGAAACGAGGACATGCAGCTATGTTAGCCTCAACAGAGAAGTTGTTCTGGAAGGCAGGAATAGACTATGCTCAACCAGAGGAATGCTGCCTTCACTTCTCCCTAAAATGAGGAGAGGAAAGGAGAGTAAAGGAATGAGAGGAGCACATGCAACCAGCTTCCTTCTCCCAAACACTTTTCACAAGAAGTCATGTCAAAGCCACAGACACAACCTGGGCCAGTGGTTTGAGGCGGTGAAGAATCTGGATTCTCTCTGTTGGTTTGACTTGTATGAACTCAATTCAATTCAACAAGCTTAAGTTTATATATCACTAATTATATCTATTATCATCACTTCACAGGCATACCATAGTTCCAGCCTTTAATTAAGGAAAGACGATTAGCAATGCATAGAGTACAGGATGAGGAGGTCTTTGTCATCAAGTGCAGAAAGAGAACAGCAAGCATTCTATAAAAACAACAACAGCTTTGCTCTTGCTGTGGTTTACCTCCTTTTGGTTTTGTTTAGAGCTCCCTTGGGGATAGAGAGGAAGCATGAAGTGGCAAAAGAGGGAGGTTAAATGGCATGAAGCAGATAAATGAAAACAAAAGCGGAAAGAACTCTCAAGAGAGCAAAGTGATAGAGCTGGAAAGACCAAGCCTTGTCCAGGGCATCTCAGCTCACTGCAATACAGAATCCTTAACCATTTTGCCTGGGATTTATTCAAAAACCCATGAACCACTGAATATATCATTATCCGGTTTTATTGAATTAGCTCGCAGCACATATTTTCAGCACTTAGACAAACATTTCTGTGCAATTTAGATCTGAAAGTCAGGGTTTAGGATTTGGGATTTATAGGAAAACAACCCTAGCCCCACTTTCTCTCAATGCACTGGTGGAGGTTGGGGCTGCAAGGTGAAGGACCACCGAATACAAGCTGCCCTGCCTTCCTCTGGCAGCAGTTACACAAAGCCAAGCAGTTGTCTTGACCTCAGAAATTCTCAGTCTTTAGCAGATGAATGTGCAATATGGCACTCCAAGAGGGAGATACAGTAGGTTACATGTCACAAATACATTTAACCTTTGAATTCTTCCCCCTTAATTTCACCTACTAACCTCTTAATACCTTCTACAGGGTCCAATTTGAAAAACACTAGGTGGGATGGTTAATTTTATGTGTCCCCTTGGTTGGACCACGATGGCAGCTATTTGGTCAGACATTATTCTGGATGTTTCTGTAAAGGAGTTTTTGGGTAAGATTTGCAATTAAATTGGTGGACTTTGAGTAAAGTAGATTGCCCTCCATTTCATAGGTGGGCCTCATTCAATCGGTTGATGCCTTGATCAGAACCAAAGGTTGACTGTCCCCAAGTAAAAAGGAATTCTGCCAGCAGATGGCTTTCTTTTTCCCATAGGACATTGGGGTACAGGTGGTGTTTGGTTACATGATTAAGTTCTTTAGTGGTGATTTGTGAGATTTTGGTGCACCCATCACCTGAGCAGTATACACTGCACCATATTTGTAGTCTTTTACCCCTCGCTCCCCTCCCACTCTTCCTCTCAAGTCCCCAACGTCCATTGTATCATTCTTATGCCTTTGCACCCTCATAGCTTAGCTTCCACGTATCAGTGAGAATATACGATGTTTGGTTTTCCATTCCTCAGTTACCTCACTTAGAATAATAGTCTCCAATCTCATCCAGGTCTCTGAGAATGTCATTAATTCACTCCGTTTTATGACTGAGTAGTATTCCATCATAATGTTTACCATAGTTTCTTTATCCATTTGTTGATTGATGGGCATTTGGGTTGGTTTCGTGATTTTGCAATTGCGAGTTGTCCTGCTATAAACATGTGTGCAAGTATGTTTTTGTATAATGACATCTTGTCCTCTGGGTTAGATACCCACTACTGGGATTGCTGGACCAAATGGTAGCTCTCCTTTTAGTTCTTTAAGGAACCTCCACACTGTTTTCCATAGTGGCTGTACAAGTTTACATTCCCACCAGTAGTGTAGAAGTGTTCCCTGATCACTGCATTCACACCAACATCTACTGGTTTTGTTTTGTTTTGTTATTATCATGGCTATTCTTGCAGGGGTAAGGTGGTATCATATTGTGGTTTTGATATTGCATTTCCCTGATCATTGGTGATGTTGAGCATTTTTTCATATGTTTGTTGACCATTTGTATATCTTCTTTTGAGAATTGAGCAGACAGCTTTTGAACTTCATTTACAACATTAGCTCTTCCTGGTTTGCCAGCAGACTGCTTTTTGACTTGAACTGCAACTCTTTCCTGAGTCTTCAGTCTGCCAACCGTCTCCATCAGATTTTGAATTGGCCAAACCTCCACAATCACATACACCAGTTCCTTAAAATAAATGTATTACACACACACACACACACACACACACACACAGAGAGACACATACATACACCCTATTTCTTTGGAGAACCCTAATACATTACATTAATGTAAATTTGGAAAATATAATGGAGTCTATTTTCAGATGGCCAGATTAATTGTAATTCTTGGTGAAAAGAGCAATGCACATTTCTAATGTACTATACAAACAGATTTTGAGATAAAGGGCAACTAAAAACCCAGGCACCAAGATCGAACGAATATGAAACATGTTAGAACAAACACAATTTTTGAGAAAAGCATTTTCCTAGCCCAGGGCATGGCCCAGGGCAGAGCAAAAGCACCTGGAGAAGAAGAAAGGGCTCAAAATACCAATCAAAAACAGAGTAAGACCTCTTACTGAGGTCTTATCTAAGGCAAGCCAGATGGACACAAAGCTTTTAGCTGACAATGCAGGCAGGGGCTTCAACTCAGGGCTGGATTATGCGTTCACATTCTAAAAGTAAGGCCACAGAAGGAGGGATGTGGGGTCACATGCTTCTCCATGATAAAGACATAAGCAGAGGAAAGCTGCAAACAAGCCACCCCTAAAGGGTAGAGTACATGTAAGGTTTGGAAGGGAAGGACCAAGACAAGATCTCAGGACACTTGCTGATCTTTTCACCCAGGGTGAGATAAGGTGTCAGGAGCAAGCAATCTCACCCCTCTGGCAGAGGTTTCACCTTCTCATCACCTCATATGTGCTACTTTGAAGCCTCTAAAGTTCTTGAAGCTTCTACTAGAGATTTCCCATTTCCAAGTCTCCCAAACAGTGCAATTTTTCCTTAACTGTGCTTGTGATCTACCCACTACCTCACATATTGACTACATTTATTTGATTTTAATACTATGTAGTCTCCCAAAAAGACTTGATGTTTATAGTAAAAATAAAAGGACATACATTAAAGAAGAGTCAAAAACCAAAGTCAACAAATAAAGAGGAAAGAAAAGGTCGTAAGAACAAAGCAATAGAAAGATCAGTTTGAAATTCAGTTCAACAAGTGTTGACTACAGATGTCTTTCCAAATCTAACTTACCCACCAGCATAGCATGGAGGTTAAGAGGGCTGCCACTTACTAGCTGTGACCCAAGGCCAAGTTACTTCACTGTTTAGTGCCTCCATTTTCCTATCTGAAAACTAGAGATAGGAATAAAATAAAATAACCTTTCCCAGAAATTGATGCAACTTCAAATTATTGTCTACCTCTCTCATTCCTAATCTAGTAAAAGTTCTTGAAAGAGAAGTCTAGGAGAGGGGAAAGAAACCAACATTTATTGTGTGCCTACTGTATATTAACTCTATAAATTATGCATTTAGTTATCATAGACTTGCGAGAAAACATTTTTATCAATTATATAGACAAAATGGAGTCATGGAGGCTCCAAGGCTTAGATCAGAAGCTACAGGAGACCTCAGATTTCCTCTCTTGTGATGCACACCATGGAGTGATGCTTCACACAGTGGGACTTCTGGGCTCCCTGCCTCAGAATCACTAAAAACCAATCACTTGTTAAAACCAATGATTCCCAGGCCCTCACCCAGACCTATATAATTACAGTTGCTTGATGGTAGTGGTTTTAATAAGTCACCCACCACCATGATTCCCCTGTACACTCAAGAGCCATTGACTCAGTGGTTAGGAGCATGGACTCTGAAGTTGGGCCTGGTCCTGGTGTCGCTATGTTCGAGGTATGTGACGTCGCTATGTTCGAGGTATGTGACATTGGGCACATTACTCAACCTCTCTGAGACTCTTTACTTCATTCCAAACATGGAGATTACAGCACATCCTTCATGTGGTTGCTGCAGTGACGAAATAATGAATGTCAGGTGCCAGGTTCAGAGTCTGGCACTTAGTAACTATGTTTATTTCCTTCACATGAGAATAACTTAATTTCCTCTTTGCTTTCTCATTCAACCTCACAGTTCACTGTATTTGCTTTTTTTTCCCACCATTCAAGTGAAATCAGCTGAACAAATATGACCTCCTTGCTAAATCCAATTGCCTCTTTTCTGTTCTCATGCAGGTGAGAGATCATTTGGTTTGCGGAGACTTGGATTTGAGGCCTGGAAGCTGAGATAGGAACTAGTGAAAGGATTGGAGACAAATTTTTGGTGGAGAATTGAGAAAATTTGGAGATAAACTGGATGTAGAAGATAAAGAAAGAAGAGGTGCCAGGAATTACTCTTAGGGCTCAGTTTTGAATAATGAACCACTTACCATTTTTGGTGGAGCTGTTCACCAAGGGGAGGCACTAAATCCCTCTATGGGGAATATAATATAATCTTTACATTTCTAGAAATCTTCCAAATGACTCCAATGGCTAACCCTAGTTAAGAAGGATCAATCTAGAGAAGTGGCATAGAGAATAATGGTTACATTTAATGGCTAGTCATTATATCTTTCTTTGGAGGTAGCTTGTCTTATTCCAACCTAGTCATGAACTGGCCATATCACTGGAAAAGTTAGTTTAATCATCTATGAAATGGAAATAACTGGTTCATATGGCTGTTGTAATCTTATAAAACATTTGGAGTACTTCCAAGCTACCATTTTAGATTATTCACTTGAATAAGCCAGGTGTTTTCACATCTGTAAGCTTTAGCTCATTCCCTGCCTTTTGCTTGATATGTTCATCTCCCCTTGTGATAATTTTCTATTTCTTATCCAGAGATAGCTTTCCTCTGACTGGTACCTCAAACCACCACCCGCCCAAGCCAGTCATCTGGGCCATTTCTCCTGCTTGCATGGGCTCACAGTTCTCTATGCATTCTTCTACCATAGAACTTACCACAAAGGTTAGAGTTATTTATTTATATATTTATTTATTTATTTATTTATTTATTTATTTTTGGTCTCCTGAACAAGACTTAGAACTTTTGGACCTTGCTGATCTTGTCTTATACGAATTTATATCCACAGAACCTAGTCTGTTGTAGCTTGAGGCACACAATGAATTAGATGGATTTAATTGAATTTAACTAAATTAAAAGCATGATACCCTCAGGGAACTCATTGCACAATCTAAGCCTCTTGCTTAATTAAAGTAGCCTATGAATGCAGTCACAGAGAGCTACAGCCAGCAGCCAGCGTATAGAAAACCTTCACCCTACATGGCTATTTAGGGTGCCCAAACTTAAGCCTAGACCAGTCATGCCAGACATAACACCTTTCTTATCTGTCTCTCATCTCTGCTGTGCTCTTCCTGAGCAATGTGGGGCCCATGCCTTTCTGAGGAACAGAGGAAGGAGGAAGGTGGGGTGGAGAGGAAGAAATACTCCTACAACTTTGCAAAACCTTCCTTCACCCCTCAATGAGGGACAGAAGATAGAGAGAGTGGCTGTATGTGCTGTATTAACAGGCATGCTCAGGCTGGTTTGAGTCTTTTCTAACCACCTGACTTTGTGTAGAAGGTCCAAACACCATTAGGCAAACCCCAATAATGTTACAAGCACAGTGAACTATCCCAGAGCAAGTTTTCTAAGAGGATCCACGGTTTTTACCATGCCTTTGAATGGAAGCAGAATTTGAACTCTCTGATACTAATTCTTGTGGAGCCTTCAAGAATTGAAGTACCCATAAAGTGTGAGGGATCATACATTTTAAACTAAAATAATTTGATTAAGGGTTTGGGTCTCTGAGAGAAAAGTTGAAGAGGACTATTCATTCTATAATCTCGAGGCAAATGGACACAGCAGGAGGTAATCTGACATGTAAAAATGGAAACCTTTACAGCCAAGCAGATCTGGATCTAAATCCTGACTCATTTACTCTTTAGTTCTGTGCTCATTAAAGTTAATAATGATGACAATGATGATAATCGCTAACACGTTACATGTGCTTACTACATTCCAGGCTGTTGCAAGTGCCTTGCATGTATCAACTTATTGAAGATACCACCGTCATATTTTATAGCAAAGGAATCTGAGGCACAGAAAAGTTTTGCAATGGATACAAGTTACTAAAGAGCTGAGCCAGAATTCAAACCCAGGCAGCTGGGCTGCAGATGTCCATGCTAATAGCCACTCTGCTTCCCTGCCTCCCACGTGCCTCTGGAGCACAGCGTCTGGCTTTCAGAATCTGAGTTTCCTTCCCCGTAAAGTGCATATGATGACGCCAACCTTGGTGAGGTCTGAAGGAGATAGTGTACCTTGAACCCTAGACACCAGAGGGGCACCCACACTAGAGTAGGTGCCTCTAATTTCAACATGTACACTCACAATGTCCTCTCAGATTTCTAAGTAAACTCTAATAAAATTCTGAGATATCTAGAGTCCCCAAGAACAGCAAATGTGTGGGTGGACTGAACAAATTGGAGGCTTTAAAATTTACTGTTTAGAATCTTCCATTGATCCAGAAGGCAGTCATAGTCTGTGATGCCCGCTATCTCAATATTTCTAAATTAACTATGGCTTTTGTTACAGGCTAGAAGCTCAGCAACTGCTAACAACCAGCTGGAGGGGTACATCAAAAGCTATGAGAGCCCAGAAGGAGAACAATTATTTAGAACTGGAGGGGCCAGTTGGGAAAGTCTTTGAAGGGTCTTCAGAAAATGGCCCAAAAGAAAAGAGGAAAAGTCATTCTACTGAGAGGTGTTTGTGTAACCAAAGCAACCGAGGTCTAAGAACTCACACAAGATTTGAAAAGGGTGAAGGATGCCTGGAAAGCTGGACTAGGAAAAGGTTGTGAAGGGCCCTGAATGTTACTTGTCACATGTTGCCTACAGCATGCAGAATCAAAACATGATAAATCATATCTTGAATCATGACATATGAAGCATGACACATGAATCATGACGTGTGACACGTTGAATGTCACATGTCACATGCCAGAGGCAGCCATCAAGAGTATTTGAAAGGGAAGTGTATAATCATGCCTGTTCTTTAGTAAGACAATTCGTATAGTGTTCAGTGTGGATTAAAATGGAGAACACAGGTATCAGTTTGACATCGACAGCACAGGAAACCATTTGGGTTTCTTGTACACCAAAATATTAAAACATACGTGCAAACACACCAACACATTAAAATCTTGAGAGAGAAGGGCCAAAAGTTCTTTGTCACTGGACTAAAAGTGGAAATAAATGTTTACAACCTCTAAGGTGGATTAAGCTAAGAATTTGGAGTTGTTGGCAAAACTGCCACATAAAATTTCAGATATGCAAAGAAATGCAATTGTAGACTTATGCACATACTTCCACCAGAGAAGGGAATCTGGGCAGAGTGGGTGAAGCAAAAAACATGTTCAAAGGTTAAGAAATGCCTTGCTCTTACCAAGAAGAGCTAACAGCATTTTCTTTGAATCAGCTCTCATATTCCCTTAAAAAGAAATTGATAGTGTTGTAGAAAACTCACCTATTGAAGAGAAAACAAAATCAGCAACCCAGTATGAGTTAACTGGTATTATGTTAAAGGGACAAGTAACTGTACTTTTGACATACACCCTCTAAAAGGTAGGGTGGCAGTGTTTCAAAGAATCAAGTCTGAGTAATAGAAAAGCATATACCACTTCCCCATATACACGTTTGAGCATGGGGGACCGGGAGGCTGGGTAATTGAATGCAGTTGTGCACATTGGCCATTCTCCCATCATGTGCCATTTCTTCGATGTCTCTACCAAAATTCTCCTTCTAAGTGACACATCCCTTTATTGATCATCTTTCCCCATGCTGATCATCCTCAGGAATCATGTGAGTTATTAGTCTAAGTATTTGTTTTTCTCAAATATGGTCTTTTAACTACTCCTTAAATATATTATGTATACATAGTTTGTTTTCCCAATGTAACTACAAGCATTTAAAAAATGGGAATATTTGTCTATATTTCTGTAATTTTTCATCATGCCTTGTGTGGTATATAAAAATCAACAGCAATAAAACAACAGTAATAATAGCAAGACATTTTGAATGCTAACTGTATGTTCAGCACTATTTCAATAGCTTTACAGGTATTTACTGATTTAATTATTACAACAACTGCATGAAGTAGATACTATTGTTGTCATCAGTTTGTACTTGAGGAAACTGAGTCATGGGAAGTTTAATTATCTTTTCCATAGTCACAAAGCCATTAAGTGTATGATCTCAGACAGTCTGACACCTGAGCTGTGCTTCAATGTACCTGTTAAGATATTCTTTTTCTTGAATTCAAATTCTGAAAGGAAAACAGAGTTGAAAATCCAAGGCCCTAGCTAATCAAGTAAAGTTTTGCTTTAAAAACATCAAGAAGCAATCTTCCTAAGGTCTCTGCATGATTTCGTGGCCCATCACAGAACAGGGTCATCTTTGACTTCTACACCAAGGAAAATGTGGCTTATGGATTCTTGGATAGAACCTACTGCATGGCCTCTATCTTCATACGCCCTTGCTGGGATTTGAAGATAATATGAATAAAGTAGATTTAGTGGAAGTGAGGAGAAGGAACATCCTGAACAAAAAACACTTGTTCCACTTGGCCAGCTACCTATATTCTCATCAAGGGAGAGTTGGCCACAGTTAATACCACATCAAAGTGCAAACTCTGTACCAGCTTGCACCTTTACTTATTCCTACCTTTAACACACACATCGCATAACACGTATAATTCTTATTCTGGGTATAGTTGGTGGTAGGAAGGTTTTCATACATTTGAGATTCTATTTGGTGAGTATATAGTAACAACACAAGAAATGTGCCATCAGACTACTGTTCAGCAGTTTGCAAAGATGGCTACAACAATTCTTGTGATTCTTATGCACATGTTTTTGCTATGGAACTTTGTCACCCTTTCCCATCAAGATACACAGTCTATTTCTTTTTCCATTTAATTTGGCCCTGTGACTTGCCTAAAACCAACAGAAGGCTGCAGAAGGGACATCATATGACTTCAGAGTCTCAGCAGCAAAAGGCCTTTCAGCTTCTGCTTTCAGGCTGTCATTGCTGTGAGATAGGAAGCCTGGGCTAGCCTCTATGAGAATGAGAGACCACACCTGGTCAACAAGGAGAGCCAACCTGCAGCCATGTGAGTGAGACCATCCAGCCTCAGTTAAGCTGCCAGATGACTGCAGCCAGATAAGTGGCTACAGGCAAGACCAGTAAAAGAACAAACTGCCTGAGCCCAGCCCAAATTGCTAAGGCATAGCAATTTAGGACAAGATAAATTCTTGTGTTTTAAATCAGGATTTGTTATGGAGAAATTGATAACTGATAAAGCTCCAAATCCTAACTGAGACGAGAAATTCAACATCTTTTATATTACCATGATACAAACATTATTTTCTTAGTAGTCATCATTAAAGCTTTGTATGTTTAACTGCCCTTCCACTACTGCAACAGCTACAGTGCTGGTGCATTCACATGCATGCATACACATAAAGACACATTCTCCAGTTTCCCAACTAGTTACTCATATACTCTTACGGGCTTTCATTTCTCAATATTGCTACACTTCCAGCTCAGTCCATTTAACTAGCTTCATTCCCATATCTAACTCTTCCTGTCTATGAAGAGTAGCTTACGGTTACTTACTATGTGCCAGGAACTATTTCTGACTATCACTTTATCAGGCAGATTGTTCTCTATCAATAACTACTGAACAGGTGACTTCATCTAGTCAACCATGACATTAGAATCAATTGCAAGATAGAGATAGGAATCAAAGAGAAGAGATAAATATGTTACCCTTATTACTTATTTTTAAAACATTTGTATTGGAAAATATGATTGAGACACCTACTAACCCACACAAACACAGGAACATTTGGGCAGCCACAGGCCTCCTCCAGTGCCGATTGGTGTGTGAAAAACTCACAGCATGGAGGATTAAAAAATGTATATTCTCTGAAGGCAGATATGCCCTTCCAGATACAAGAAAACGAATGAACCATTAATACTGAGTTCTTTCTCCCAAGCTGACCAATCAGTTATGACAATTCTTCTCCCCTAGGAAGAGTCACTCTTGAGAAGTCACAATTGTAACATTGATGGAGGTTTCCTATACAAACATAAAGACTGGGGAATATGTGTTTCCCCTATAACAAATGGTGACTTTCCATTATGTCTCCAGCCTCAACATCTTTCCTGAGCCTCAGAATTATATGTACACCTGTCTATTCAGTCTTTGCTTGGAAGCCTAACGGGTATTTCAAACTCAACATGTCAAAGAGGATACTCCTCATTTTTTTTAAACTATCTCTTCACTCCTGTTTTGTTTGCTAGGGTTGCCATAACAAAATAAGTCTGGGAAACTTAAACAGCAGAATTTTGTCCTCTCACAGTTCTAGAGGCTGGAAGTCCAAGATCAAGCAGTAGTTTCTCCTGGTATCTCTCTCCTTGGATACCTTCTCACTATGTCCTCACATGGCCTTTTCTTTGCACACACACATCTCTGGTGTCTATCCCTTCTTATAAGGAATCAGTCATATTGAATTACAAACCCACTCTTATGATATCATTTAACCTTAATTACCTCCTTAAAGGCCCTCTCTCAAAATATAGTCACATTAGAGGTTAGAGCTTCAGTACAGGAATTTTAGGGGTAGGGCACAATTCAGTTCCTAACCACCCCTCTCACAATCTTTCCTATTTTAGGAAATGGCACCACCACTGATTAATTTCTTAGGCTGAATTTTAGGAATCATCTAAGATTCCTCTTCCCCTCATACCCCACATCCAGTGCATTAGGAAGTTATGTGTGTTTTACCAATTCCATATCCCACCACCTCCACTATGGACTCCAGGTTTTGCTGTCTTGTTCTGCCTGCTCTACTGTAATAGTCTCCTAAATGGTTATACTGGTTCCTTTCCTATCCTGCTACAGTCTATTTCTCATACATCCATCAGAGTCAGTCAGCTACTGTTGAAAGTAAATCAGACACCATTGCTTCCCTAGTTTGCATTCTCTAGTGACTTCTCATTACACTTAGAATAAAACTCAACTCCAGTTTACAACCCACCTTCATCTACCCTTGACCACCTCACCTTCCTTACTACATATCACTCTTCCCCATCATTCACTCAACTCCAGTCACTTTGGCTGCCTTGACTTTCTTCAAGCATCCAAAGCTGTTTTTGGTGTCACAACCATTGCATGTGTTCATCCTTGTCCGTCTACCTGGAACTCTCTGGATGTGTCTTCCCACTTTTCATTTCACTGATACCTCTGCTCAAATGTAACTTTCTTAATAGAGCTTTCCTAACTCTATTTTAAACACACCTCATGACTTTCAACTCTTTTACCCTCCTTTATTTACTTTCAAAACATTTACAACTGCTTGAAATTGCATTGTATTTTTTTTAAATTTATTTATTATTATTATACTTTAAGTTGTAGGGTACATGTGCATAACGTGCAGGTTTGTTACATATGTATACTTGTGCCATGTTGGTGTGCTGCACCCATCAACTCGTCATTTACATCAGGTATAACTCCCAATGCAATCCCTCCCCCCTCCCCCCTCCCCATGATAGGCCCCGGTGTGTGATGTTCCCCTTCCTGAGTCCGAGTGATCTCATTGTTCAGTTCCCACCTATGAGTGAGAACATGCGGTGTTTGGTTTTCTGTTCTTGTGGTAGTTTGCTAAGAATGATGGATTCCAGCTGCATCCAAGTCCCTACAAAAGACTCAAACTCATCCTTTTTGATGGCTGCATAGTATTCCATGGTGTATATGTGCCACATTTTCTTAATCCAATCTGTCACTGATGGACATTTGGGTTGATTTCAAGTCTTTGCTATTGTGAATAGTGCTGCAATAAGCATACGTGTGCATGTGTCTTTATAGCAGCATAATTTATAATCCTTTGGGTATATACCCAGTAATGGGATGGCTGGGTCATATGGTACATCTAGTTCTAGATCCTTGAGGAATCGCCATACTGTTTTCCATAATGGTTGAACTAGTTTACAATCCCACCAACAGTGTAAAAGTGTTCCTATTTCTCCACATCCTCTCCAGCACCTGTTGTCTCCTGACTTTTTAATGATTGCCATTCTAACTGGTGTGAGATGGTATCTCATTGTGGTTTTGATTTGCATTTCTCTGATGGCCAGTGATGATGAGCATTTTTTCATGTGTCTGTTGGCTGTATGAATGTCTTCTTTTGAGAAATGTCTGTTCATATCCTTTGCCCACTTTTTGATGGGGTGGTTTGTTTTTTTCTTGTAAATTTGTTTGAGTTCTTTGTAGGTTCTGGATATTAGCCCTTTGTCAGATGAGTAGATTGCAAAAATTTTCTCCCATTCTGTAGGTTGCCTGTTCACTCTGATAGTAGTGTCTTTTGCTGTGCAGAAGCTCTTTAGTTTAATGAGATCCCATTTGTCAATTTTGGCTTTTGCTGCCGTTGCTTTTGGTGTTTTAGACATGAAGTCTTTGCCCATGCCTATGTCCTGAATGGTACTACCTAGGTTTTCCTCTAGGATTTTTATGGTATTAGGTCTAACATTTAAGTCTCTAATCCATCTTGAATTAATTTTCGTATAAGGAGTAAGGAAAGGATCCAGTTTCAGCTTTCTACTTATGGCTAGCCAATTTTCCCAGCACCATTTATTAAATAGGGAATCCTTTCCCCATTTCTTGTTTCTCTCAGGTTTGTCAAAGATCAAATGGCTGTAGATGTGTGGTATTATTTCTGAGGACTCTGTTCTGTTCCATTGGTCTATATCTCTGTTTTGGTACCAGTACCATGCTGTTTTGGTTACTGTAGCCTTGTAGTATAGTTTGAAGTCAGGTAGCGTGATGCCTCCAGCTTTGTTCTTTTGACTTAGGATTGTCTTGGAGATGCGGGCTCTTTTTTGGTTCCATATGAACTTTAAAGCAGTTTTTTTCCAATTCTGTGAAGAAACTCATTGGTAGCTTGATGGGGATGGCATTGAATCTATAAATTACCTTGGGCAGTATGGCCATTTTCACGATATTGATTCTTCCTATCCATGAGCATGGTATGTTCTTCCATTTGTTTGTGTCCTCTTTGATTTCACTGAGCAGTGGTTTGTAGTTCTCCTTGAAGAGGTCCTTTACATCCCTTGTAAGTTGGATTCCTAGGTATTTGATTCTCTTTGAAGCAATTGTGAATGGAAGTTCATTCCTGATTTGGCTCTCTGTTTGTCTGTTACTGGTGTATAAGAATGCTTGTGATTTTTGCACATTAATTTTGTATCCTGAGACTTTGCTGAAGTTGCTTATCAGCTTAAGGAGATTTTGGGCTGAGACAATGGGGTTTTCTAAATATACAATCATGTCATCTGCAAACAGGGACAATTTGACTTCTTCTTTTCCTAACTGAATACCCTTGATTTCTTTCTCTTGCCTGATTGCCCTAGCCAGAACTTCCAACACTATGTTGAATAGGAGTGGTGAGAGAGGGCATCCCTGTCTTGTGCCAGTTTTCAAAGGGAATTTTTCCAGTTTTTGCCCATTCAGTATGATATTGGCTGTGGGTTTGTCATAAATAGCTCTTATTATTTTGAGGTACGTTCCATCAATACCGAATTTATTGAGCGTTTTTAGCATGAAGGGCTGTTGAATTTTGTCAAAAGCCTTTTCTGCATCAATTGAGATAATCATGTGGTTCTTGTCTTTGGTTCTGTTTATATGCTGGATTATGCTTATTGATTTGCGAATGTTGAACCAGCCTTGCATCCCAGGGATGATGCATTGTATTTTTATTTGATTGTTTATTGTCTAGTCTTCTCCACTAGGTTGTAAACTTCCCGAGGCTTTTTGTTTCTTGCTGTACCTGTAGCACTGAGAAAGGTCCTTGAAACAAAAGAAACCCTCAACACACATGCATTGAATGAAAATAATTTATGCAATCTAAATCATTCTGATTTGGAAATTTGATCATGCCACTTCCTGTCTTAAGCTCTCCAATGGCGTCTCATTGCTCTGTGGATAGACTCCAAGCATCTAACATGGTATAGAAGACCTTCCTACTTTTCAGTTTTACCTCTAGCTACACCCACCATGTAGCTTGAGCTCCAGCCCTCCCTAACCTTTATGACGACTAGAACCGTGCCACTTCATTTTGTAATCCTTGGATTCCAGCACAATATCTGGCACAAAATGGTCACAAAGCAGCTGGCATTAAGTGACAGGAATTATGCTATAAAACAGAGAGTGTACAGAGTCTTCATTTTACATTTCACTAGACGGTTACTATATTGACAAAATGTTGATAATAAAATCAGCCCTAGCTATTTGTCACAGGTACTTTAAAAATCAAATTTATAGAAAAAATATTTATAGAGCACCTACTATGTGCTGGGCACTGTCCTATTTGTTAAGGGCACATTAATGATTGAAATAGACAATGATTTCTGCCTTCATGGAATTTATATTCTAGGAGGTAAAAGACTACACACACACACACACACACACACACACAGGTAATAAGTTCAATAGAACTAATTCAGAGAAGGAGAGTAAGGAGGCCCTGGTGCAATGCATATGCACATTTTATACTTGGTGGTCAGGAAAGGCCTCATAAAGATGATGACATTTGAATAGAGACTAAAGGGGTTGAGGGAATGAACCATGTAGACATTTGGGGAAAGAATATTCCAGTCAGAGGGAACAATAAATGCAAAAACCCTGAGGCAAGAACATGTCTATAGTGTTCAAGACCGTATATTCTGGGCCATAAAATAAATCTCAATAAATTTAAAAGAATTCACACAATATAAAGTGTGCCCTCAGATCACAACAGAATTAAATGAAGCTCAATTTAATAAATAAAAGTAAATAACAGAAAGCATCCCTGGATAATCCTCAAATATTTGGAAACTAAATAACACATCTCTGAATACCTCATGAATCACAGGATTAATCAAAGACAATGAATTGAATGAAATTGAAAACAGAAATTACTGAAATTTGTAAGATACATCTAAATTTATGAAACTCAAACACCCATATCAGAAAAGAAGAAAGGTTTGAAATTAACAACCTCAGCTTCTGCTTTAAGAAATTAGAAAAAGAAGAGAAAATAAAACCTGACCTAAGGAGAAGAAAGAAAATGATAAAGATTAGAGCGGAAAACAATGAAATAGAAAACAGAAAATGATAGAGAAAATCAATAAAATTAAAAACTTGTTCTTGAGAAAATCAAAACTGATAAACCTTTCACAAGACAGATCAGAAAAAGAGAAAGAGAAAACACCAACTACCCATATTAGGAATGTGAGAAGTGACAGTCCAGATTTGACCTGGAAAATAAAATGAAAATAAAGAAATATGATGAACAACGTTATGCCAATAAACTTGACAACTTTGATGAAAATGTACACATATCTTGAGTAGTATGAGCTATCAACATGGTTTTGACCCACATCCCCATCCAAATCTCAAGTTCAACTATAATCTCCAATGTTGGAGGGAGGGCCTGGTGGGAGCTGATTGGATCATGGAGGTGGGTCCTTCATGAGTGGTTTAGCACCATCCTTTTAGTGCTGTTCTTGTGACAGTGAGTGAGTTTTCATGAGATCTGGTTGTTTAAAAATGTGTAGCACCTCATACTTCATCCTTTCTTGCTGCTCTGGCCATGTGATCTGCCTGCTCCCTCTTCCACTATGATTCTGTTTCCTGAGGCCTCCCCAGAAGCTGAACAGATGCCAGCACCATAATTCCAGTACAGCCCGTCGAACCGTGAGCCAATTAAACCTCTTATTTTATTTATTTTAAAAAATGTTTAATTTATTTATAAATTACCCAGTCTCAGGTATTTGTTTACAGCAATGGGAGAACTGACTGATACAGCTATCATAATGCATTCAAGAAGGAACAGAAGACACTAAATAGCCCTGCACCTATTAAGGAAATTAAGTGGTTTTTTTAAAATTCAATTTATAAAGAAATATATGAATGAAAATACTTTCCACGAAGTAAATCCTAGGCCTGAATTATTTCATCTGTGAATGCTAAAAAACACTTAAGCATGATATAATACCCATTCTACGCGAACTCTTCTAGGAAGTTGAAGAGGAGTAAATACTTCCCAACTCATTCCACAAGGTTAGCATTACTCTGATACCAAAATCAAAGGCATAACTAATGAAAACCATGGACCAATTTCCCTTGTGAGCGCAGATGAAAAATTCTTAGCAAATTTTAGCAAGTTGAATGTGACAATATCTAAAAGAAGACCAAGTGGAGTTTATCCCAAGAGTGCAGTGTTGGAGGAAAAACAGGGGACACTGTGGCTAGGCTGGAATGAGCCAGGGAAGTGAGATGAGATTTGAGAACTAATGAGAACTAGGTCATGTGGGCCAGAGGATTTGTTCCAGATCATCATGACCCTGAACTCAAACAATTAATACTAGTAGTGTGAATTTTAGGCCTGTCTACAGGAGAACAGGGAAAATTGAGGGGCAGGGGGGACTGGTAAATACCACAGAGAGAATTGTCAGCCTCATTGCAAGGACTTGATTTTTAATCTGAGTGAAATATAGGAAAACCATTAAAGAGTTTTGAGTAGAGGAGTGATATCATCATTTTACTGCATTTTAATGATCTATTTTATTGACAACATATTTTAGTGGAGTGAGACTGGAATCAGGAAGACCAAATAATAATATGTAAGTCAAAGTATTCAGTAAATTATAAACAATTCACATACCAATAGTTACTCAAATATTGCAATAACTTCATCATTCTTTGTCATAGTTTAGTGCACCATTTCTGACAAGCTGCTTTATGTATACTTACTTTTTTACAGATAACAGTCTTTTGATAAAATACATTTTGCTAGAGAGGACTCTCAGAAGAATGTGGGGAACTCTGCTTGGTTATAGGATGATCACTGAAGCCCAGTGGAATTTTACCCAACCCTTTTATTACACATCCCTCAGTTTTATTGTCAGAAATAAAATATTATGCTGAATGGTAAGAGCCTAAAATAATACAACATTCCTTTATGTGAGGTACTTGGTCCCAACTTGATTGTGATGCCAGAAATACACAATATTTAACCTTTTTCCAAGGAGCTGGTCTCCCTTGAACCAGCCCCCTGCAGTCATTGTTCTCCTGACTGATGTTATTAGAGATCCTATGCAGGATCTAATTCCTACTCATGCCAGAGCAAGCCGGAAGAAGCTCTACAAATTCCTGGGAGCTACAAAGAAATAGGTACCCAGAGCCTAAAACTATTGGAAATGATGTTTGTCTAAAATGGCCAGAGACAACTTTTATAAGCTTCCAGGAAGTGGAGAACCATAAAAACTGACAAAAAAAAAAAAAAGCAAGCCAAAGCACACAAGGTCAAGGGAGCTGAGAATCAAAGACTATGATCACAGGCAAGGCTGTGGATATGGAGTGCACACGAGAGTTCTCTTTCATAAGGGATTGATGATGTGCTTGGGGGGCGAGGTGGCCATTTGCACTGAGTGGTTCAAAAAACGTACAAAGTCCAACCCATGCCTAAGTGAGTGTTGTAGCTCATAGCAATTTAATTTGTTTTGCCACACTTGAAAGTGCAGTATGATAGTGAGAGTATTAGGTGCCTTTGAAGGCAGGCAGGGAAGATTATTTTGGAGGAAGTGAACACCATGTAAAGAATTGTCGACCTCATCCACACTTCAAGTCAATTCTGCTGACATGAAAATGTTTTTCACAGGTCGAGTGTGCGGTTTCCATTTAGCACACAGGCCTTCCACCTGGGAAAGTCCAGCTTGGCAGCAGCATTTCCATCCATCTCACCAAGTTACCTATCCACGGCTGAGTGCTTTTAGCGTGATGTTTCTACAGCTGAGAATTATTCAGAAAACTATGTATGTTCATCTGTACTGAAGCAATAGTGATAGATCAACTACCTCATACACGTCATCTTGAAATCTCAGGAGGAAATTACTGCCTACAATACACACACACACGACTAGCTTTTAGAGTTTTGAGGTTTCAAAAAGTTCTATTAAATGGCTTCGGAATGTTTGAAATGTACAAAACATTTCCTAGGAATTTTTGTATCAATGTTTTTCCTACAGAAATGTCTGTGAACTAGAATTGTTTTCTTCTATTCTCTGTATATTCATTTAGTAAACATGTATTCAAGTCTATCCTTGATACTCAGCATTCAGATATTTATAACAATGAAAAACTGAAGTCCCTGTGCTCAAGGACTTTGATTTAGTGAGGGATAGAAGAACATGCAAGTAGTTACAATTCAAAAAGGCAAGCTGATCAGAGAAGTACAAATAAAGCACTAGGAGTTAAAGAGAAGGAGGTCACTAACTGCCAGGGTCATTAGAGACCAACAGAGAAAATTATATATGATCTGGATCTTGATGGACTAAAACGAATTTATGATGGGGAGAAGCAGAAAGAGTAACATTTTAGGCAGAAAGAATAAAGCCTGGAAGTATATAATAATGCTAAGACTTATATGCTGTATTAGTCCGTTTTCATGCTGCTGATAAAGACATACCAGAGACTGGGAAGAAAAGGAGGTTTAATTGGACTTATAGTTCCATATGGCTGGGAAGGCTTCAGAATCATGGCGGGAAGTAAAAGGCACTTCTTACATGGTGGCAGCAAGAGAAGATGAGGAAGCAGCAAAAGCAGAAACCCCTGATAAACTCATCAGATCTCATGAGACTTATTCACTCTGACGAGAATAGCACAAGACCGACCAGCTCCCATGATTTAATTACTTCCCGCTGGGTCCACAACACATGAGAATTCTGGGAGATATGATTCAAGTTTAGATTTGGGTGGGGTCACAGCCAAACCATATCATAGGCCATACTGAGGAAGTCTGCTTTTGATAGTCTCAATATCAAGCACCTCGCGAGTGCTTAATTTTGACCTGTTCTTTGTGGGTGAAAATGATGGGATCAGTTTATGTTCATGAAATTGATGGTGATAATAATGATTAAAAATAGGATCTTTCTATGGATCTTGGCCAACATGTCCATGTGGCTGTGCTAACCAATTATTTACTATTTTATCAACCTGCTTGCATTTTCCTATTTCTGAACCCCTTAATATTCTTTGAGAAAGGACTATTATACATCATGACTGTTAGTAGAGCCTAGAAGATTAAAGATTTTCTCCTTTGACGGTCTTAAATATAACAGTTCTTCTGAAATAAATTCATATATTCAACTTAATTCCTGCCAAAATTTCAGACACACATACACACACACACACACACACACGGCAAAATTGTTATAAAATAAACTTGGAAAATAATAGAGTTGAGAAAATTATGAAAACTAGTGCAAATACTAAAATCGAATTAATACTAAAGATATAACATATTGCAACATGTTATATAGACTCTGAAATAAAAACAATTTGTTACTAGGCTAAAAATAAAACCTGCAGCCCAGAAGTAGAATGTATTACATATAGCACTATAGTTTCATAAAGGAGATACCACTGGTCAATCGGAAACCCGAAGGTTTAGTCAGTAAGTGTTCTATGAGGGATCAGTTAGCAATTTGCAAAGAAAAATTAATTTAGAGTCTCATCTCATTTCATAGGCCAAAATATATTTTAGATAAAGAAGTAAACATTAAAAATGAAACAACAGAAACTAGTAAAAAAAGTGAAATAAATATTTATCAAATGTCTAGATTCAAAAGGACTTAGCTTAGAAATGATAAAAGACTTAAGAGAGAAAAATAAAGATTGAGCCATATACAAATTTAAAACTTTAATATCTAAACTCTAAAAACCATAAGACAAGTATCAAATTTGGAAATGGCTACAGAAAATACTAAAAACATTAATAACTTTATTGTATTATGAACTTGTATTAACTGACAAAAAAACATAAGAAAAACAGGGGAAAATACAAATAAATACAAAATTAACTAACTACAAAGGGTAATTAAAAATAATTATGGTTTTTTATTATATAACTAATCAACAAACATACAAAACCTATATTCATTCTCAGTTGTGATGGAAATCCAAAATAAAACAACATTAAGATATAATTGTTTTACTGGTATAAACAGTATTTTTCTCATTGATAATATTCAATGTAAATGCAAAGACAGTACAGTGTAGAGTTTGTGTTTGGATAATTGGCTGGTCATTACTTTTATATTCTTGATTTTATTTTTTTAAATGTCTTTAATGGTTTTTTTTTACTTTTATAATTGAAAAAAATTAAAAGTGACAAAATATATGTACAGTAATTAAGAAAAATATCTTCTCGAATTGGAGTGAATTTGTAATCCTACACACTGGGCCAACTGGCATCAGAACTTCCACTGACTATTGTTAAAGAATCTGCTCAAAAACAATAAGATTTTTCAGTGAAGAAGGGTTATTTCACTTATCAGGATCTGCTGAGTCAGCAGAACAGAGAAATATCTGTTGTCAATCAGCTCAAAATACTTAATAACAAAATAAGTGTTATTCAGCCATCACGAGTCAAAGGCAGAATTTTTTATAGAAAAGAACAACTAATGATTGAAACCTGCATATTCAGCAGACATTTACTCCACAGAATTCTAGGCAGCAAGATAAAAAACAAACAAACAAACAAAAAAACAGCGTTGCTAAATTACTAAAAGCCTAGAGGTGAATCGTGTGTGTGATAAGTGCTTCAGAAAATGTTATCATCTATTTTTCTTGTCTTTGCAGAGAAAGTCCCTGACTTACAATGGTTTGACTTGTAATTTTTCAGCTTTGCCATGAATTTAATGCGACATAACCCCATTGTAGATTGAGGAACATCTGTACTTATAAAACACCTCCACCTCTACACAATTTGTTGTTGGTGGTAGTAGTAGTGGGGGCATGTTATGGTGGTGATTCTTGACAGCTCACTGATATCTATATGAAGGGGTGGATAGAATGATAAATGGTAGGTGTGATGTGTTGATGGGACAAAGGGCCAAAAAGTTCAGCAGAGAGGTTGGGAAGAGAAGTGTCATGAAAGGTGACAGAAAGCTCCACATGCCAGCTTATTCCCTGGGCTAAAAACCATTAATGACTTTCCCTCTGTCCTCTCAGCTTGTGTAAAACACCTAAGAAATAAAATCAAGGTTCCTCTTTTGAAATTATTTCGCTAAACTCTTGAGTCAGCAATGCTGTATGAATTTGCATCTCTACTTTTGCAAGAACTATTTATTTAGAGAACACTATCTTGTGAAGATGTTTTGTGGGATGTATGACCATCAAGATCAAGTCACTGTAATCCTGATGTTAACCAGTCAGGGGTATGAAAGTGGGAAGGTTGGCCCCTAGGTGTATTCTGACTGCTCAAATCAGTCCTGTAAAATTGAAACTAACCTACCTGAGCCAGCTCCTATCCACCTGATAGGATACAAAGAAGACTCATGGGCCTGTGGGTTCTTACGTACAAGCTGCTGTTTTTCCCCTCTACTGATCGTGGGAATTTCCAGCTCAGGAGTTGTGTTGGCATGCTGTCCTGGACAGAGTGAAAGCAGGAGGACCTGGCCACACATGTGCTTAGATACTGCTTTCCTTTGTCCAGTGAGAGGTTGGAAAGGTGCTTACAGAATCACAAAAATAGAAAATAAGAATGAAACTAATTTGAACTTGGTTGTAAGAGGATTTGTCATTTACTATATCCTTCCTGTGTCTAACTCAGAGTTAAAAGAAACCACAACATTTTCCCCCAAACCTGATGAAGACTAAATAAAACACTAAACAAGAAAATAATCAGAACAAATAAGAGTTCATTAAGTGGCTTCAAACAAAACAAATAAAAATTGATGGTTTTCCTCTATACTAGCAATAACCAGTTAGAAAACGAATACAGAAATAGCGCATTCCCCCCAAAATAGGAGTGGGAGTATTGAAAACCTGTAAGAAGAAGATTATACTGAGAGAAAGTAAGTAGAAAGATATTTTTATAAAATGGTCACTCCTCCCCCAAATTAATCAATATTTAATTCAATTTAAATCCGATACAAATGTTTTTGGTTTTTTCAAACAAACTGAAGTTGTAACATTAATGTAAAAATTGGTATGGGAGATTGCCTGGAAACTTTTACAAAAAATAAAATTGAGCAAGGTAGAGTTGGGTACTTGCTATGAAGCTCTTAAAACTGTAAAGGTACCATGTTTAGATAATTTTGATGTCACTAAAAGAAGAGTCAAATCAATAGCATTCAGAAAAAGATTCATTTATCTATGGCGACTGGATATATAGCAAAATTAACATGTTCAATTTAGTGGAGTAAATTCAGACTATTTCATAAATGATGTTAAGATTGTTGATCCATCTAGAAGAAAGCAATTTTTTTAAATTTTACTTTAAGTTCTAGGGTACATGTGCACAGCGTGCAGGTTTGTTACATATGTACACATGTGCCATGTTGGTGTGCTGCACCCATTAACTCCTCATTTACACTAGGTGTATCTCCTAATGCTATCCCTCCCCCCTCCCCCCACCCCACAACACGCCCTGGTGCATGATGTTCCCCACCCTGTGTCCATGTGTTATTGTTCAATTCCCACCTGAGTGAGAAAATGCGGTGTTTGGTTTTCTGTCCTAGTGATAGTTTGCTCAGAATGATGGTTTCCAGCTTCATCCATGTCCCTATAAAGGACACGAACTCATCTTTTTTTATGGCTGCATAGTATTCCATGGGGTATATGTGCCATATTTTCTTAATCCAGTCTATTATTGATGGACATTTGAGTTAGTTCCAAGTCTTTGCTATTGTGAATAGTGCCACAATAAACATACGTGTGCATGTGTCTTTATAGCAGCATGATTTATAATCCTTTGGGTATATGCCCAGTAATGGGATGGCTGGGTCAAATGGCATTTCTAGCTCTAGATCTTTAAGGAGCTGCCACACTGTCTTCCACAATGGTGGAACTAGTTTACAGTCCCACCAACAGTGTAAAAGCATTCCTATTTCTCCACATCCTCTCCAGCCCCTGTTGGAGTCTTTAATCCATCTTGAATTGATTTTTGTATAAGGTGTAAGGAAGGGATCCAGTTTCAGCTTTCTACTTATGGCTAGCCAGTTTTCCCAGAACCATTTATTGAATAGGGAATCCTTTCCCCATTTCTTGTTTTTGTCAGGTTTGTCAAAGATCAGATGGTTGTAGATATGTGGTATTATTTCCGAGGGCTCTATTCTATTCCATTGGCTCTATATCTCTGATTCGGTACCAGTACCATGCTGTTTGGTTACTGTAGCCTTGCAGTATAGTTTGAAGTCAGGTAGTGTGATGCCTCCAGCTTTGTTCTTTTTGCTTAGGATTGTCTTGGCAATGCTGGCTCTTTTTTGGTTCCATATGAACTTTAAAGTAGCTTTTTCCAATTCTGTGAAGAAGGTCATTGGTAGCTTGATGGGGATGGCATTGAATCTATAAATTACCTTGGGCAGTATGGCCATTTTCACAATATTGATTCTTCCTGTCCATGAGCATGGAATGTTTTTCCATTTATTTGTGTCCTCTTTTATTTCTCTGAGCAGTGGTTTGTAGTTTTCCTTGAAGAGGTCCTTCACATCCCTTCTAAGTTGGATTCCTAGGTATTTTATTCTCTTCGAAGCAATTGTGAATGGGAGTTCACTCATGATTTGGCTCTCTGTTTGTCTGTTATTGGTGTATAGGAATGCTTGTGACTTTTGCACATTGATTTTGTATCCTGAGACTTTGCTGAAGTTGCTTATCAACTTAAGGAGATTTTGGGCTGAGACGATGGGGTTTTCTAAATATACAATCATGTCATCTGCAAACAGGGACAATTTGACTTCCTCTTTTCCTAATTGAATGCCCTTTATTTCTTTCTCTTGCCTGATTGCCCTAGCCAGAACTTCCAACACTATGTTGAATAGGAGTGGTTAGAGAGGGCATCCTTGCCTTGTGCCAGTTTTCAAAGGGAATGCTTCCAGTTTTTGCCCATTCAATATGATATTGGCTGTGGGTTTGTCATAAATAGCTCTTATTATTTTGAGATACGTCCCATCAATACCTAGTTTATTGAGAGTTTTTAGCATGAAGGGCTGTTGAATTTTGTCAAAGGCCTTTTCTGCATCTATTGAGATAATCATGTGGTTTTTGTCTTTGATTCTGTTTATATGATGGTTTACATTTATTGATTTGCATATGTTGAACCAGCCTTGCATCCGAGGAATGAAGCCAACTTGATCGTGGTGGATAAGCTTTTTGATGTGCTGCTGGATTTGGTTTGCCAGTATTTTATCGAGGATTTTTGCATCGATGGTCATCAGGGTTCTTGGTCTAAAATTCTCTTTTTTTGTTGTGTCTCTGCTAGGCTTTGGTATCAGGATGATGTTGGCCTCATAAAATTAATTAGGGAGGATTCCCTCTTTTTCTGTTGATTGAAATAGTTTCAGAAGGAATGGAACCAGTTCCTCTTTGTACCTCAGGTAGAATTTGGCTGAGTCCGTTTGGTCCTAGACTTTTTTTGGTTGGTAGGCTATTAATTATTGCCTCTGTTTCAGAACCTGTTATTGGTCTATTCAGGGATTCAACTTCTTCCTGGTTTAGTCTTGGGAGGCTGTATGTGTCCAGGAATTTATCCATTTCTTCTAGATTTTCTAGTTTATTTGCATAGAGGTGTTTATAGTATTATCTGATGGTAGTTTGTATTTCTGTGGGATCGGTGGTGATATCCCCTTTATCATTTTTTATTGCACCTATTTGATGAAGAAAGCAAAATTTAATTTCTACATCACAACTAAATAAAAAGTTTCAATTGGGCGTGTGTGTGTGTGTTATAATTTGTTTTTTCTTGTATATTGGCTTTTTAAGTAAGTCTATATACATCTAACTCCTTGTTTAATGGAATTTGTATATAACAATAAATTTTGAATGCAAGAATTTATCTAACTATTTTTTGATGGACATCTGAAGTGGTTCCAGTTTTTTAAGGATGCATTCATAAAAGTACAGTTGCTGAAATAAGAAAATCTGAGCATTTAAAATATTACTAGTTGTTGCTATTATATTTGTGGCACAAAATTCTGGAAGGAATTTCTCATTTATTTATTAAGGGGTTATTCTTAGTTGATTCATGGATGTCATAACTTGCTCACTGCTGTGCTTGATCAGGATAACAAGCATTAACTTGGCACTTTCTTTGCTCCTGACAGTGAGCAAAGATCAGGATCAGGAGGCATAGGAATGGTGGAGGGGTACAATAGAAACTCCTCACCCTTATGCTCTTTCAAAAAAAAAGTAGGGAAAAGTGCAGATTTGTAAGTACTAAATTGGGTGATAGTACCTATTACATGTGCTTTAAAAGAACCAGAGATTAAAAAAAAACAAGATTTTTACAAGACAAAATTAGGCTATTTTCTACAACTGTATTCCCCCCAAAATGATTTTGACTCCAAATCCATTTGGAACATAATATTTATGGTGATTATTGTGAATATTAATGTCCCTAATAATTAACTGGATAAAATAAATCTTCTGCACCATAAGAAAACTCAAATGGTCCTGGGACAAAGCTAATGAATGGGAAGGAAGAAATGTAACCAATACTTATTTATTATGTACGTGTACCATGTGCTAGGTGCTTTGATTACATTCTCTTCTATTTTGTCCACCTCTGGCCTAACTTGGAAGAACAATGCATTGCCAGGAATTCTCCAAAATGAAGGACAGCTTTAGGGGCAGAAGGTTTTTTTAAAAAAAGAGCTAGCATCTATAGAGTTCCTGCTATATGCCAAATATTGTGCCAGAATCTTGAAGCACACTGCTTCTGTTTCATACATGCTCAATCCTCTAAAGTGAGCTCAAAGATGCCTTCTAACCACATGCCAAAGTAGGAAGTCCTAAGGAGAGAACAAAGTCTTCAGGCACACAGTCTTAAGGGATGAAAGTTTTTAAGTGAAGAGTAGAAGGTACAAGTATGTGAAAATGAACCTTGGCTGACAGAAGTCTCCTCACCCAGATATGCCAAGGAGATTACCCTCCCACCAGCACAACCACCACCTGCCCCACCACTTCCCAACAGCGAATGGCTGACTTATGAACGCAGAAGTCCAGTCTGCTTCAAATCATGATAACTCTGCTATACTATTTATGTTCCAGAGTCCCCTGTTGATCAGGCCAAGGCTAGACTTCATTAGATGATATCCTTGATTGGTAATTTGCCCTTTCCTATGTCACCTCTCTTTTTCTGTTATAGGTTTGGCCTGAAGAACGCATCCTCCATAAATCCCTTGTCCTCAGTTTCTGACTCAGGCTCTGCTTCTGGAGAACCCAACATAAAATGAAGAAAATTTGAGTTCCTGACCATACTTCGATTTATCACACCTAATGATTTGTAATCTTCACAATGACTCTTTGAGGTAGGGATTATTAATCCCATTTTATGAATTATTAAGATAGGTACACTGAGCTAGATTCAGCAAAAAGGTAGGTCCCAGGAAGATAGTTCAGATAGACACTGAACTGCTTCAGTAGTTCCTAAGGAGAAGCTGATCAAGGCTGCCTTTAGTAGGAAGGTACTTGGGGACCCAACTCCAGGGCCCTAGGCTCTAACTTCCCACAAACCGATCCCTTCAGAGGGAAGGCAGAGGTGAGAGGACAGAAACTGTATCTTTTTTCAATCCATGTTATATGGTCACTGTTCTAAATCTCTGAAAATTAATCTTAGTCATTCCCGATACCTGGCAGGTGGAATACGTTAAATATGTTTTCAAATTAACATATACCTAAGGAGTCCAGGGTCTAGATCGCAGTGCTGTTTCTCTCAGTTTGGAGTCTTCATTATGTGTCTGTTTCCCTGGAGCTAGGATTCATCCCTGTAGTGAGCCTTCTGACTGCAGCTGATAGCATTCCTCTATCTCACCTTCCGATGGGGTGGTTCAAGACCAGTGGTAGATTCATAAGTACACAGCCTGGACATCTGAATGAGTTGGGACTTTCTGGATCAATTGTCCAGGCTTGAGGTAAGCTTTCAAGTGACTAACAAACATGGCAAGCTTGTGCTGCATGGGAACCTACTGACCAGATGGAAGAAAACTTAATTGAACACAGAGTCAATTTTCAAAGTTTAGAATATGGTGTGTTGCGATACATTTGTTAGCTTTCTCCTTTCTGCTAGGGGATGCTGTTGAGGAAGCTTTGTCAAAGTCTCTCTTCCCACTGCTGTCGTGTCTAAGTTGGAGTCTCCTAAACAGCCTGAACGGCTGTGGAAGCTCCTCATTGGAGAGTTGAGCTTTGAAACGACTGCTGAGAGCCTGAGGAGCCATTTTGAGCAATGGGGAACACTCACGAACTGTGTGGAAGTGAGATCCAAACACCAAGCGCTCCAGGGCCTTTGGGGTTGTCATAAATGCCACTGTGGAGGAGGCAGATGCTGCCATGCATACAAGGCCACACATGGGGATGGAAGAATTATACAACCAAAGAGTTGTCTCAGGAGAAGATTCTCAGAGACCAAGTGCCCACTTAGCTGTGAAAAAGATATTTGTTGGTGGCATTAAAGAAGACACTGAAGAACACCACCTAAGAGATGATTTTGAACAGTATGGGAAAATTGAAGTGATTGAAACCATGACTGACCAAGGCAGTGGCAAGTAAAAGGGCTTTGCTTTTGTCACCTTTGATGATCATGACTCCATGGATAAGATTGTCATTTAGAAGTACCACATTGGGAATGGCCACAACTGTGAAGTTAGAAAAGCCCTGTGAAGCCAGAGGTGGCTAGTGCTTCATCCAGCCAAAGAGGCCAAAATGGTTCTGGAAACTTTGGTGGCGGTCATGGAGGCAGTTTTGATGGGATAGACAACTTTGGTCATGGAGGAAACTTCAGGGGTCATGGTGGCTTTGGCAGCAGCTGTGATAGTAGTGGATATGGTGGCAGTGAGGATGACTCTAATGGATTTGGTAATGATGGTGGTTATGGAGGAGGTGGCCCCGGTTACTCTGAAGAAAGCAGAGGCTATGGAAGTGGTGGAGAAGGTTGTAGAAACCAGGGCAGTGGCTTCTGTGACAGCTATAACAACGGAGACAGAGGCGGCTTTGGCAGTGGTAGTAGAAGCAATTGCAGAAGTAGTAGAAGATACAATGATTTTGGCAAGTACAACAGTCAGTCTTCAGATTTTGAACCCATGAAGGCAGGAAACTTTGAAGGCAGAAACTCTGACCCCTATGGTGGTGGAGGCCAATATTTTGCCAAACCACGAAACCAAGGTGGCTATGGTGGTTCTAGTAGCAACAGTAGCTACGGCCATTGCTACTGTTTTGTTTTGTTTTGTTTTGTCTTTGTTTCTGTTTTTGTTTTGTCATTGTTGTTTTGAGATGGAGTCTTGCACTGTTGCCTCCAGGCTGGAGTGCGGTGGTGTGATCTCGGCTCACTGCAACCTCTGCCTCCTGGGTTCACACAATTCTCCTGCCTCAGCCTCCTGAGTAGCTGGGATTACAGGTGCCCACCACCACACCCAGCTAATTTTTTGTATTTTTAGTAGAGATGGGTTTCACTCTGTTGGCCAGACTGATCTCAAACTCCTGACCTCGTGATCCGCCCGCCTTGGCCTCCCAAAGTGCTGGGATTACAGGCATGAGCCACTGTGCCCGGCCAGAAGATTTTAATTACTGCCACAAGACACAGCTTAGCAGGAGAGGACAGCTGGAAACGTGACAAGGAAACTACAGGTTACAACAGATTTTTGAACTCAGTCAAGCACAGTAGTAGCAGGACCTAGCTGCTACAAAGAAGACATGTTTTTGACAATATTCATGTGTATGGGCAAAAATCTCAAGGACTGTAGTTGTGACCAATTGTACAATAGTTTATTTCAGTTTCTGTTCTGTAGAAAGTATAAAGCTTGCCTATAAAAGGTTTTAATGTCAATTATTTTTTGCACCCATGCTGTTGATTGCTAAATGTAATAGTCTGATCATGATGCTAAATAGATGTGTCCTTTAAAAAACAGTATGATGTGTTTGTTGTAGTACATTGGTTGGCTGACATTAATGAAAAGACCCACCTATTAACATTGATAACTCAATCTGGACTTCTCTTTATAAAGCTACCCGATTGAGTCTTACTGGCCGGACTTTATATGCCTCAGTGGCCTCTTAACAAAAGACTGCCTCTAAATTAGACTAAGTGTCTTAGAACCCTGTGGTCTAGAGAAATGAAGTGAAATGTAGTAGCTGGGAGAAACGGGACATTATACGTCAAAGAGAAGAACTATCTTTCAAAGTAAACTAGCACCCCATTCTAGCCCAGTGTCATGGCTGACTCTCAGAGCATCATATTTTCCACTGATGGGCTGAAGATTCATAAATGTAGTAAAACACTGAAAAACAATTGCTTTATAAGACTTCTTTAGAAAATTCCTCATGGGACTACATTTACAAGGTAGAGGGCTTGTCTTCAGCTCCCTCAACATCTCAAATTTTTTGACACATTCAGTACATGCCTGTTATGTCTTTAATCCCAGAACACGTGTATTTTCCCCTTCCAAATGATTTCTTTGCAGATGTCACAATGGAGAAGAGCTGTCAGAGGTGGAAGTAATTATGCTGTCACAAAGATATTACTTTTTTCTTCCAGTGCTGGAAGGCAGTCAGGAACAAGCTATGCATTAGTCTAAGAGCCATGAGATGTATAACTCCAGGTTTTTAAAGCTCAGAGTAGAAAATGAAGAGGGGGCAATGGCATAGCAGGTGAATGCATTTGGGGTGTATTACAGACCAAGCAAGAATCAATCACTTCTGTCTGTCAGACCAGATGGCTCTGGAAATAGTTCAATCCTCAGGGCCAATGTGATATGTTGTGATATGTGATATGTCACAATAATATGTTTTCCCACAGGTTTCAAGCCTATGTTTTTTCAAAAAAAAAATTTAAAAACTTGAAAGGAAGACAAGTGACCAATATTATAAGATTAATACAGAAAATAATAGTAATCATATTTAACAAACTTCAATTTATCCAATAAACCTGTGTGTCAGTCTTTCTTGCTTCAGGCCTGTTTGCATCAGAATTATCCTGGAAGCTTCTTAAAACAACAAAAATGAGCACACAAACATCTATTTAACCATAAGGGAATTTTCACCTAAAATCATCTCCCCCTGTGATGTAGATTCACACTGGAGTTGAGTATAATAATTTTGCTCTCATCAAAAATAATTGGAAAGAGAGGAGCTTTGGGATATGTCATTTTGATCTAAGAAAATTTATTGGCTTTCTTGCTGCTTCTTTGGATTCTTTTTTGCATATCATCTGGCAAGTGAGCAGGTGCACAGCTCTGATAACCAGGAAAGAACCCCCGACCCACTACCACTGCCTTAGAGCAAACACTCAATAAACAGTCACCGCATTTCCACCCCCGTCCCTACTCCCACCCACCAGGCAAGAAAGCTTAAACCTAGTAAAGTCTCTGAGTGCTCAACATGAAATGGAAAACCCAGAAGAGCAAGGTTGGAAATCGTGACTGGGAAGTCCCAAGTTCTCTAGTTCCTCCTGGAAGAGGGCATGAAGGTGGCTTTTTGTAAATATGGGCATATTAATTTTTATTTGATGAGCCATAGAAAACTGGACAGTCCAGAGATAAATAAAGGAACTGGGAAGGTTGGAATCCAGAAATATTGACCGTCAGTTTGGGATTGGCAGTTTCTCTCCTCCCCATCTTTATTACCAGTTATAGTACTGTTACCTTAGATGCACACATGCTTTACAATAATGTTTTTGAAGCTGAACCCTAGAGATTTCTCAGATATGCTTCCTATGTCTTTCTAGAGGCCCAAGCACATACCTCCCTCATTTATTGCCTCCTATTCAACTTGCACAGCTTTTATGTGGTTTACATATTAGCCTTCTGCTTAAGATTGTGTTTACAGGGTTTCACGGCACATCTCATTCAGGTTTTGAAAAATATTTAGATTTTAGGAGTTGCATTCTACTCTAAGTAACAACTCCAATCCTGCACCATATTTATTTATTGGGTGATTTTTAGGCCACAGTACCATTTTGTACAGTAAGGTATCTTCTTATGAAACAGAGAAGATATGCTTACTTCCTTAGAGGATAAATAATGTGATGCTGAATCAGATAAAGGTAAAGTTACTAAGAGACAAACACTGCATATTAAGTGTTATAACCACACATCAGAAGACCATTTTAGATTGTGGTTTCAGAGTGCTAGAATATTTGAACCCTGTTTGCTTAGGTGACTAATCTAACTTTTTGGTAAGACTGGTTATATTTTTTTTCTGTATAGAGAAGAGGTGATGAGAGAAAGTATTCTTTAGTTTATTGATTCACAATTTTTTAAAAAGATCTCTCTAGTTACTACATAGAGAACAGACCTGGTGGGGGATCTGTTCATGCCTGGGGAGGCCATTTAGGCACCTGCTGCCATCATCAAGGCAGAAGATAAATACCTCAGTTTAAAAGCAAATTTATTTTTACAAGTTATAGATGTAAACAAGTCTCATATGCATGCATAATAGATCTACTTTATCCTACCAAAGGAGAAGGAGGATAATGCAGACATAGACACTAGAACAAGACTGCCTTGGTTCAAATTCCAGCTTTGTCATTCATTGTAGGACCTTGCTTGGACAAACTGCTTAATTTTTTTTTTTTAATCTCTGTTGTCTTATCTTTAAAAGGAGGCTAATAGTGGTACCTGTCTTATAGGATTGTCAAGAATAAAGGAGTAAGTATATATCAAATGTTTAGAATAGTTCCTTCCAGTCAATCAATGGTAACTTTTTTTTCTTTTCTTTTTTTTTTTTTTTTTTTTTTTTTTTTTTTTTTTTTTTGCCCACGCATAAAGAATCTAAATGGTTTAATGTGGCTAATAGCCCCCAGAGGGCAGCAGAGGCATAAGAACAGAGTGGACGAAAGGTTCACAGAAAGATGTCCTGTCTGATGGAAAAACAGGGAGAAGGGCACTGTGAATCATACAAAATGGAGACTGAGCTCAGGGCCATTTATAGCCTGCTTTGGGGACGTTTTCTAATAGTTCACAACGTCTTGTAGACAAAAATCAAGGACTGGAATAAGTGTAGTAATGACAAGGATCCAGGCACGCATCTGAGAGCATATGTCCAGTAAACCTCACTCAAAAGCTAGCAAGAAAATCATGGCTGTTGGCAGGAAGGACAGTTGATACTGAGGGCAGGGGCCTGGGTTCCTTTCCACTTGGCCCTCTCCATGCGACCTGGGCTTCCTCATAGCACGGTAGCTGGGTTACAGCATGAGCGTCCCAGTGAAATCAGGCAGAAGTGGGATCATGTTTTAATGACTCAGAAAAGATATGTATCACTTCTGCCATATTTTAATAGTTAAAAGTCTAAGAAAAGCCCTCTTAGTTCCAAGGGGATAGGACACAGACTCCATCTCTTGATGAGGGAGTAGCAAGTTTCTGGAAAACTATATAAACAGGAAATATTGTAGCCATTTGCATAGAATACAATCAGTCACAAAGTGCTTTCCTAGAAGTTCATACTGGATTCTTTCTGCCTCATTTTCACATGCAGAGCATCAGCAAATCCTGACAGATCAGGCTGCAAAATACATTCCAAACCTGATCTGATCTCACCACCTGCACTGCTCCCACCCTCGTCCAACCCGACATGTTTCTCTACCTGGATCACAGCAAAGTCTAGTGAGAGGTTCCTCACCTCCAATTTAAAAATCCCATAACCTACTATTTATAGGGCAGCCAGTGAGAACTTCGAAAAAATGTAAGTCTAATCCTATCACTACTGCTCATCTTAGAACTATCCAATGGCTTTCAATTATGCTTAGAATAAAGGCCAAACTCCTAATGGCGACCCACAAGACCCTCCATATTTTGGCCCTATTTATCTGTCTCATTTCATCTTCAGGCTTCTTTCCACCACTCTCACTCTCACCGTCTTCCTCTCACTTTAGCTCCTGGGTATGTTTTCATCTCAGGCACCTCTGATCCCAAATCTCTTCATATCACCCTGTTCCATGATTCAAATCTGCTTGAACCTCACCTTCCCAGACCACCCAATATAAACGAGCATTGGTCCCATCACCAGCTATTCCTTAACCCTCCTTTATTTTTCTTAATGTACTTATCACTGTCTGAGCTTCCATTGTGTATGCATTTAAGTCCTTGTTCATACTCTGCGTCTCCCTCTAGAATATTAACACTTTATGGGCAGGGTTTTGTTTACTACTTTATTAACAGTGCTTAGATCCATTCAATAGTTAAGTTGAATATTGAATAAAGAGCAAAAGAAGAAACAAAACAAACAGTATAGGCTTTCAAATCAGTGGTGGTGTAAACGAAGATCTATTTTCACTGTTGTGAAAACATGTTTGTGTTCTTTACTAGGCTATCCTTTCCTAGTGTCCTGTGGTTTCATGGACTAGTTTAGGAATGGTTGGTTGTTTCCAATGTGTAGCACATAAGAAACTTTCAGCTTGAGCCTAAGTGTTTCCAGTGCTGAGGTTCAGTCATGTCTGGGCATGTTTGGTGAGTTGGTGGTGACAGACCTCAAATAATTCAATTCTAGTGAAATATTTGGCTTTAAGTGGATGAGGAGGAAAGGTACTGTGGCTTTGGCGTCGGTGTAGTTGGGGGTAGGTATAGAGGAGAGGAAGAGAACCCGAGGACAGCGATGTTCAAGTGAACATGTTATCACTCGTCTGGGCTTCTCAACACTGTTGAACACACTGCCTATATTTGGAGAATTCCCCACCTCCTCTGCAGCCAGTACACTGGTCTGTGACACAGACCCAGACCATGGCGTGTACCTCAGCAAGTTTGCTAATCACAAGCATGTGTTGCAAAGAAACAAGTGCCACCTAGAGCCCACCCTGGTGAGAATGGCAGCTGGTGAATTCGATTTCCAGAGGGAAGGGTGGCCAAGGTGACACCAGGACCCAGCACCAGCAGGAGTCTGTCCCTGGTGGAGTCAGCAGAGTTATTCCCACCTGGTCAGTTCCTTACTGTGACCCTGAGAATTGATCCTGGCTGGGAAGCCTCCCAGCCTGCTTTCCAGCCTCCTGGGAAATCTTACATTGTTTAATAAATTCCTTTTCTGCCCCTACTAGATTTTAATTGGTGACAACTGAGAACTCTGACAGAAAAAGATGGGGTGCTTAATTCCAGTCTACTTCACCGATTAGGCCTGACACCTAGGGAGAAAAGGGGTAGAAGCCAAAATGTCAGGAATTATTTTAATAAGCAATTTTGTAAGACTTGGAGTTTGAACAGCAGTACTTTGCTTCCCGGGCAACAAAGTTCTGCAACAAGCAGGAAAATGAACACTTGCCCACTTTTGCCTAAAACACAGCAGGGTCCTGGTTCCGTGGAAGCTCTGGTGAAATCAGCTTCAAACATCTTTTAGAAGGCTGAATACTTTTGCATTGATATACACAGGACCCTTTATAAAACAGATGAAAGTGGACTGCTTTGATCAACGTGGCACTTGGAGCCCCTAAAGCCAGGATGGCCTCATAAAACTCTCAGTGGTGAGGCTCAGTGGCCATGCCTGGCTGCAGGCTCCCCCAAGTCTGTGACACCCAGCAGGAGAGGGACAATCTCCTGAGATGACACCTGAGAGATGCATGCCAGGAAGGTAACAGGTGCCACATGAGCAGATTTGTCTCTGAGCATTTGCTCTGATGGCTCCAAAAAGGCTGGCGGGGAGGCAACTTTGCAAGGACTTTGGGCTTTGTTTCAGGAATGAAGACAATTAACCACAGGATTTTGAATATTCTGTAATTAATGTATTTTCTAACATAATCTAGTGAAGCCTAGGGAATTTTTAGTTGCATGCCTCTTTACTCAACTATGTCTTAGCAGTGGTACATTATGCATATTCAAGTCACTGAAGTTGCCTAAACTTTCGTAAACTTGCTCATTAATTCTGTTGCTTATTAATTTCTCCCAGCGTTGTGGGAGAGCAGCTAAAGTTAATCATCACTACCGCTCCACCTGGCTCCCCAAGGGTTGTCCATGCCTATCCCCAACCCTTCACTCACCTCTCAACACCTCCCAGAGAGCTCTGGACATTTCTGGCATAATGTTCTGATCCAATCTTTGCCTATTGGACTTCATGTCCTTGCATCATTTTAGCTGCCTTTGTTAACCAAATTCCCGCAGGTATTTTATATACAAAGGACATGAGCTTTGGAAGATGAGTGAGAAGCTAATGATGATCTGTCATTGTCTCCCATCACCCCCAGATGGGACCATCTAGTTGCAGGAAAACAAGCTCTGGAGGCTGGGTGTGGTGGCTCATGCCTGTAATCCCAGCACTTTGGGAGGCCGAGGCTGGCGGATCACTTGAGGTCAGGAGTTCGAGACCAGCCTGGCCTACATGGTGAAACCCCATCTCTACCAAAAATACAAAAATTAGCCAGGCGTGGTGGCAGGCACCTGTGATCCCAGCTACTTGGGAGGCTGAGGCAGGAGAATTGCTTGAATCTGGGAGGCAGAGGTTGCAGTGAGCCGAGAACGTGCCATTGCACTCTGGCCTGGGTGACAGAGAGAGACTCCATCAAAAACAACAACAACAACAACAACAAAAACAAGCTCAGGGCTCCCACTGATTCTATATTATAAGTTGTATAGTTATTTCATTATATATTACAATGTAGTCACAGAATAAAGTATACAATAAATGTAATGCACTTGAATCATCCCAAAACCATCCCTACTACACAGTCTGTGGAAAAATTGTCTTCCAGGAAACCAGTCCCTGGTGCCAAAAACGTTGGGGACCACTGAGTTAAAGAAGGCTGTAACCTAGACAAAGGCTGGAAACTAGACAAAGATGTGAGATCAGGCCAGGATATGCTATACTGAAAGTGCAGACATTAAAAAATGAAGCAGTTTGTGCCTCGGCCAGGAAGACTTTTATATGATTCCTTTAGCAGTAGAAAGTGGTAAGCTGATGAGCCACATTTCAAAAGCAAATGGTCCAGGAGACACTTAAAGAAGTGAGTGTGAGGACAGAGCTAGAACTCTCACAGCTCCCCACTGCCTTATCACCAAGTCCAAACTCTGTAGCAAGGCATGATCCAGCTCCTGCCTACTGCTTCAACATTCGTTTATGAGTTTGTGTCCTTTGTAGGGACATGGATGCAGCTGGAAACCATCATTCTCAGCAAACTGTCGCAAGAACAGAAAACCAAACACCGCATGTTCTCACTCATAGGTGGGAACTGAACAATGAGATCACTTGGACTCGGGGAGGGGAACATCACACACCGGGGCCTATCATGGTCGGGTGGGGGAGGGATTGCATTGGGAGTTAAACCTGATGTAAATGACGAGTTGATGGGTGCTGACAAGTTGATGGGTGCAGCACACCAACATGGCACAAGTATACATATGTAACAAACCTGCACGTTGTGCACATGTACCCTAGAACTTAAAGTATAATAATAATAAAAAAATAAAATAAAATAAAATATCTCAATTATCCTGATTTGATCATTATGCATGATATGAATGTATCAAAATAGCAAATGTACCCTCCAAATATGTACATCTATTGTGTATTAATAATAAAATGTTTCTTACACAGAACCACGTACTGGCCAAACAAAAACAAATAAAAACAAAAAAAAAAAAAAAAACAAAAAAAAAAAAACAAAAAAAAACAAAAAAAAAAAAAAAAAAAAAACAAAAAAAAAAAAAAAAAAAAAAAAAAAAAAAAAAAAAAAAAAAAAAAAAAAAAAAAAAAAAAAAAAAAAAAAAAAAAAAAAAAAAAAAAAAAAAAAAAAAAAAAAAAAAAAAAAAAAAAAAAAAAAAAAAAAAAAAAAAAAAAAAAAAAAAAAAAAAAAAAAAAAAAAAAAAAAAAAAAAAAAAAAAAAAAAAAACACAAAAAAACAAATGCACACACACACATAAAATGCAGTTTCTCTACTGCAGCAGGCTCATTACTCATCCTTGTGTTGCCATAATTTGTATTCTTAATTCGGAAAGAGCTTTTCTACCATTTCTTCTCCCGGATAACTCCTGCTTTTCAAAATTGGGATGCTCAGGTATTCCTCTCCTCCCTAAGGTCTCTGTCAGACTGGATTAGGTGCTCCCGGTCTGCACCTCTAAGCACCCTTCCTGATTTCCCCATCATCATGCTGGTGGGACAGTACTATAGCTATCAGTAGCTTGATTGTTTCTCCTTTAATTGTAAGATTCTTTTATTATTATTATTATTATTATACTTTAGGTTCTAGGGTACATGTGCACAAAGTGCAGTTTGTTACATAGGTATACATGTGCCATGTTGGTTTGCTGCACCCATTGACTCATCATTTACATTAGGTATTTCTCCTAATGCTATTCCTCCCCCAGCCCCCCACCCCCCAAACAGGCCCTGGTGTGTGATGTTCACTGCCCTGTGTCCAAGTGATCTCATTGTCCAATTCCCAGCTATGAGTGAGAACATGTGGTGTTTGGTTTTCTGTCCTTGTGATAGTTTGCTTAGAATGATGGTTTCCAGCTTCATCCATGTCCCTGCAAAGGACATGAACTCTTCCTTTTTTATGGCTGCATAGTATTCCGTGGTGTATATGTGCCACATTTTCTTAATCCAGTTTATCATTGATGGACATTTGGGTTGGTTCCAAGTTTTTGCTATTGTGAATAGTGCCACAATAAACATATGTGTACATGTGTCTTTATAGTAACATGATTTATAATCCTTTGGGTATATACCCAGTAATGGGATGGCTGGGTTAAATGGTATTTCTAGTTCTAGATCCTTGAGGAATTGCCACACTGTCTTCCACAATGGTTGAACTAATTTACACTCCCACCAACAGTGTAAAAGTGTTCCTATTTCTCCACATCCTCTCCAGCATCTGTAGTTTCCTGACTTTTTAATGATCGCCATTCTAACTGGCGTGAGATGGCATCTAATTGTGGTTTTGATTTGCATTTCTCTGATGACCAGTGATGATGAACATTTTTTCATATGTCTGTTGGCTGCATAAATGTCATCTTTGAGAAGTGTCTGTTCATATCCTTTGTGCACTTTTTGATGGGGTTGTTTTTTCCTGTAAATTTGGTAAATTCTGGATATTAGCCCTTTGTCAGATGGATAGATTGCAAAGATTTTCTCCCATTCTGTAGGTTGCCTGTTCACTCTGATGATAGGTTTTGTTTTTTTTTTTTCTGTGCAGAAGCTCTTTAGTTTAATTAGATCCCATTTGTCAATTTTGGCTTTTGTTGCCATTGCTTTTGGTGTTTTTGTCATGAAGTCTTTGCCCATGCCTATGTCCTGAATGGTATTGCCTAGATTTTCTTCTAGAATTTTTATGGCATTAGGTCTTACATTTAAGTCTTTAATCTATCTTGAATTGATTTTTGTATAAGGTGTAAGGAAGGGATCCAGTTTCAGCTTTCTACATATGGCTAGCCAGTTTTCCCAGAACCATTTATTGAATAGGGAATCCTTTCCCCATTTCTTGTTTTTGTCAGGTTTGCCAAAGATCAGATGGTTGCAGATGTGTGGTTTTATTTCTGAGGACACTGTTCTGTTCCATTGGTTTATATATCTGTTTTGGTAGCAGTACCATGCTATTTTGGTTACTGTAGCCTTGTAGTATAGTTTAAAGTCAGATAACATGATGTTTCCAGCTTTGTTCTTTTTGCCTAGGATTGTCTTGGCTATGTGGGCTCTTTTTTGTTTCCATATGAACTTTAAAGTATTTTTTTTCAATTCTGTGAAGAAAGTCAATGATAGCTTGATGGGGATAGCGTTGAATCTATAAATTACCTTGGGCAGTATGGCCATTTTCATGATATCGATTCTTCCTATCCATGAGCATGGAATGTTCTTCCATTTGTTTGTGTCTTCTTTTATTTCATTGAGCAGTGGTTTGTAGTTCTCCTTGAAGAGATCCTTCACATCCCTTGTAAGTTGGACTCCTAAGTATTTTATTCTCTTTGTAGTAATTGTGAATGGGAGTTCACTCATGATTTGGCTCTCTGTTTGTCTATCATTGGTATATAGGAATGCTTGTGATATTTGCATATTGATTATGTATCCTGAGACTTTGCTGAAATTGCCTATCAGCTTAAGGAGATTTTGGGCTGAGATTCAGTTTGCCAGTATTTTACTGAGGGTTTTCACATCAATGTTCATCAGGGATATTGGTCTAAAATTATCTTTTGTTGTTGTGTCTCTGCCAGGCTTTGGTATCAGGATGATGCTAGCCTCATAAAATGAGTTAGGGAGGACTCTGTCTTTTTCTATTGATTGAAATAGTTTCGTAGAATTCAACTGTGAATCGATCTGGTCCTGGACTTTTTTTGGTTGGTAGGCTATCAATTATTGCCTCAATTTCAGAACCTGTTATTGGTCTATTCAGAGATTCAACTTCTTCCTGATTTAGTCTTGAGAGGGTGTATGTTTCCTGAAGAAACTTCAGGTCACTGTGTGTTTCATCTTTATATTCTCTTTTCTTAACATACGCTATGCTTGACATGTAGTCCATTCTCAATATATTTTTACTATATGAATAAATGATTTTGGCTCAGGCTAAAGATGCTGGAGTGATTTCTAACTTTCCAGCACACTTAATAACCAAATACAATGACCAAAATAATTGATCACCAAGTTCACCCCTTATCATCCAAATTAGGATTTTAATTCAAATCTGAACTACTCTAACAGTCTCCTTATTGAATTTCCCAATATAACTCTCTACTTCAAATCTATCATGCATGTAAATATCATATTTCTATTCCCCAAATGTCATTTTTTCCTCAGCCATTTCACTGCTTACAACTCTTAAAGAAGACTCAAAATCTTAAAAACTGTAGTGAGATAATAAAATTGTAACATTCACTTTGGAAAACTATTTTGCACTATCTCGTAAAGGTGAATAGACACATACCCTATTTCCTAGCAATCCCACTCCTAGATGTATAGCTTAGAGAAACTCTTACACAGGGCATGAAGAGGGAAATACAAGAAGGCATATGGGAACATTTTTGCAATGTGAAGAATCTCAACAAATTTGAATGTGCTTCAATAGAACAGAAAATAAAAAGTGGTATAGTCACAAAACGATATATCATACAATGGTAAAAATACACTTCAGTGACACAGACATAAATATGTCTTAGAAAAGTAATACAAAACAAGCAAGTTCCAAAAGCCTACAAACAGTATGACATCATTTTAGTAAAGCTCAAGACAAGCAAAATTTTATGGTTGTATATGCATGTGTGCTAAAATTATCAAGTAAAAGATGGAGGGGAATAATCCCAACTTACAGAATAATAGTTGCCTCTTAGGGAGAGGCAGAATTAGAAAAACACATGATATATTCAATGCATAGGTAATATGTCATTTCCCATCATTCATCATTCATTGATCATGGTGTTTTTTTTCCAAGGATTGTCTCGTGATCCTTCTCAAAGCACTCCAGACAGCCATTGTCCATTGGGTTGGCACAGGAACTAAAAGTTATTGCTTGTAATTCTGGATTAACAGGATTATAGTCCTGTCATAAAGGCCTTCTAAAATCTGACCAAAAATTACCCTAACTCCCTCAGCTCCATTTGGAGTAGTCTACTCACTGCTCCTGAAGTTTTCCATACTATTCCCACATGCTCATCTCTCTGAGCTCATTAAAGCAGCCCCTACCCATGCACACACACTCACCTACACACACCCACCTGAAATGTCCTTTCTTTGTTTCTCTCTCCTGCTTGTATCCAACTATTTTCATAAAGCTTCCCTGACTCTACCTGCCAGAACTGCTACTTCCCTCTTCTGAGGGCCTGATATTGACATGTCCTTTGGCATTCACGGTCTTGCATGAGTAGTTCTATTTTTAAGTATGTCTGTGTTATAATCTATGTGTTTTTTAAGCTTCTTGAGGACAGGGCTACACTTCTTTGGAGTCTCTACAAAATTAGCATGGTTTCTCACACTGTAGATGTCCACTGATTTTTTCCTGTACTTAACACTCAGCCTAAAACATAAAAAAACTCTTTAACTATAAGAAAGTCCCATGTAGTCCTCTGCTATAAAAAGAACAGAAAGAAGTAAGTGAATAAAGTAGTAGAACAGTTTAGAGAATATATGTTCTAATCACATTTTTAATTGAATTATTCATTGGTAAATTAGTGTTAATGTTGGGAGAGAGCATGGTGGGTACCAGGTATATTAAAGCAAGCAAGAGGATTAATGGGTGAAGTCCCAGAAAATTTTTGCATAATTTCCACATTTTCTCTCCTACCTATGATATATTTTGAGTGAAAACATCAGGATAAATCATATAAGAATCAATGCTTATTCTTTTGTATTTACAAAGATTTATTATCTTTATAATGCTCATAATAGAAAATTTTTAGAAACAGAAAATAATGGGAAAATAAACAGGAGTCCTTGAAAATTGTATTACGCAAAGATGACCACAGTTTGGCATATATCCTTCCATTCTTTTCTAAATGCATATATGTATCCATAATACATGCTATTGACATTTTATATAACAGGGTCATGTTTATTTACAGCTTGCTTTTCTACCCAGGAAATCTGTCATAGAGACTTTTCTAAGTCAATGAATGTTACTATGCAACATCCTCTCTGATACCTAGATTGTACTCTGTTGTATGTGTATTTGGTGTCAAGTGATAGAACCCCAATATGAATGGACTTTAACAAAAAAAGGAGGCAAATCAGATTGTGAAATCCAAAAAAGGTTGAATAATTGAGGAAAAGATAAGAATGCAGTGGAATTTCAGGAAATACTAGAACCAGGGACCCAGACAACATTAAGACTGTTCTCATCTGTGTTTTTCCCTGGATCCATCTCAAGTTCTTTTACTATGGCGTGGCTCTCTCCACACAGCAGGCAAACTTTCTCTGACTGCACTGACTGTAATTTGGGGGATACAATGTTCATAATTTCAGGACACAGGCTCATTACTTAATTCTCACCCTGTGCTAATTAGCTGTTAAAGTATGGCGACTATTATAGTACATGTGACTGGGCAAAGCAGTTCGTATGAGAACATAGCTACTGGGCAGATAAAACTGTAGATATTCACCATGATTTGCTTAATTAATATCCTATTAATAGACATAAAGGAGGCTTAAAATTTTTATTACTGAGAAGGTTTTTTTCCTACTATTAATGCTTAATAAATATTTTAAGGATGCTATGAACTTTTCATACATCTCATTGTTAGCATGTATCTGATAATATTCTTATTATATATTCCTAAAAGTTGGATTCATTTAATTAATGTATTCATTTAATCAATTTTTTAAGTATCTACTATATACCAGGCTCTACTCTAGGCACTAGGAATACAGCCATGAATAAAATAGAGAAACCTCTACCTTTTCAGAGTTTACATGCTAGAATGTGAAAACAGACAATAAACTGAAATACATTTGGGAGGGGCAAGGATTGCTACTTTAAATAGATTCTAAGGGAGGGCAGCTCTGAAAAGAGGCATCTAACCTGTGCACTGAGGGACATAAGGGTGAGCCATGTGACTTTCTGAGGATGATGCATCCCAAGCAGAGGAAACTGCAAGTTCAAAGCTGTGGGGTGAGGAGATAGTTGGCCTATTCAGGGAAGGGGAGAAGCCAGAGAAGAGCTCAACAAGGTGAGGGGAGACCAGGCCATAGAGAGCCTTTCTGGCCCCTGCAAGGCCTTTGACTGCTACTGTGCAGGGTGGAAAAGCCACTGGGAAGTTTGAGGATGGAACTGACAAGATCAGATCCAACCTAGCACTGCCCAAAATGTGATGTGTACGTCTATGCCAGTGCATGAGCAGTTTGTTACAGGTTCCAGACAAAACAAGTAGAGAAACTATGAGCAAGCATTTAGAACATAAGAAACTTAGGTTTCTTTTAATCATTTAAACGTAATTTTCTACCTGTTGAACCTGTAATAAAATGTCTTGTATTTTGCATGTCTTTTGAAATTTAATTTTTCTGGTAGTTTGTTTTGTACCATATCTTTAAAAAGCTTCAATCCATGATGGAATGGAAATTATTAAAATCATTCTTTATCACAGATAAGTTTGAGAAGTACTGCCTTAACTTGCATTTTAAAATCATTCTGGCTTGCCCTATTGAGAACAAACAGGGATGGAAGAAAGGAGAATAACAAGTTGTTGTAAGTTTGGGTGGATGGTGAGGGAAGGTGTTGTGTGGGAAGAAGAAGAAGAAGAAGAAGAAGAAGAAGAAGAAGAAGAAGAAGAAGAAGAAGAAGAAGAAGAAGAAGAAGAAGAAGAAGAAGAAGAAGAAGAAGAAGAAGAAGAAGAAGTAGTTGGCAGATGCTGTGTATATTTTGAAGGTAGAGCTTTCAGGATTTGTTAAGGAGTTGGACATTGTGTAAGAGAGTGAGAAGAGAGTCAGAGTAACTCAAGGGTATTTGGCTTGAGTAATGGGGAAGACCAGGAGAGGAGCAAGTTAGAGGAGTTCTGTTTTGGAGATGTTAAATTTGAGACACATGTTAGACTCCCAAGTGGAACTTGAATTCAGGGGAGAATTCAAATACATGGAGGCTTGGAGATTGGTGCAACACAGAATATCCAGCCACAGAGCCTGAGATGGCCACAGAGGTAAGGAGAAAACCAGGAGAGAGATGCCTTCCAGGAAAGTAAAAAAAAAAAAATCAAGAAGCAAATATAGACCAATTATGTTCAATGCTGATGATAAATAGAATGAGTATGGAGAGATGACCGTTGGATTTAGAGAAACTGGCAGTTCTTGGTGAACTTGGGAAGAGCAACTTCTGTGGCATTGGGTGGGAGGAAAACCCCATTAGAATAGATTAAAGAAGGAATGGAAAGAAAAGAATTGGGACAATGAGCATAAACAATTCCACTAGGTTTTTCTTCCAGGGTGAACAAAGAATTGGGGACAGTGGTAAAGGGAGAGAGGTGATTAAGAATTTTTTTTAAGATGGTAAAAATGAAATGCTTGCATGCTAGTGAGAATAATCTACTATTAAGGAAAAATTGATAATGAAGGAGGGTGAAACAATTGCAGGAGCACATCCTTGAGTAGGCAAGAGGGGAAAGGGTTCAGAGCACAAGGTGAGTATTTGGGCACAGAGGTAGATGAGTGGGGGGATAGGTGTGGGAGCAAGTGGAAGTTCACTTCTGATTCTTCAGCTTCCACAGTGAAGTAGCAAGCAAGTTCATGGTTGAGCATGGTGTTTGAAGATGACGTGTTGGAGACGGGTGAAGAAAGGAAAATGTGTACACTGGTCATCTAAGAGAGTAGGAGAATTAATGGACTAGACAACATAGTATGTCTGCCAGACAGTACTAAGATATCTTTGAGATTCGTGATCATGGACTTCAAGTGAGCATGGACTTCAAGTGAGCCCAGCCAGCCGAGTTGTTTTTCTCCAGCAATGTTCAGCTGTGCTGGTGAAAAAGTGAAGTACAAGAGAGTAGAATTTTACCAGGGCTTTGGTTTTCTTAGGTGACAATAGCGACAGGAGAGAGAGACAAGAGAACTGAGTGTGGATACTAGAAGGGGATTCTAGTAATGGCTCATGGACTGCTATCTCAAATACTGCGCCTTTTTAAAGACTTTTAAAAGCCAAAATTTATCAGTTTCCATCACTGCTGTAACAAATTACCACAAACTGAGTGGCTTAAATGCATTAATTTATTACTTTACAGTTTTGTAGGTTAGTAGAAGTTGGACACAGGTCTCACTGGGATAAAAATACTATGTCAGCAATGTTGTGTCCTTCTCAAGAGGCTCTAGGGGAGAATCTGTTTGCATATCTTTTCCAGTTTTTGGAGAACACCCGCACTCCTTGACCCATGATCTCCTTCCCCCATCTTCAAAGCCAGCAACAACAGATCAAGTCCTTCTCATATGTATTCATTCTGGCCTCTCCGTCTGCCTCCCTCTTTCACTTTTGAAAAGTGCTGTGATTACTTGGGTTCACTTGAGTATTCCAAAATAATTCCCCTATCTTTTAAATTTTTTTAACTAATTAATTTTTAAAAATTTCAGCTAATCCCATACTTCTTGGAGGCTTTGTTCATTTCTTTTTACTCTTTTTTCTTTACTCTTCTTGCTTCATTTCATTCATTTGATCTTCAATCGCTGATACTCTTTCCTCCAGTTGATCGAGTCGGTTACTGAAGCTTGTGCATTTGTCATGTAGTTCCTGTATTATGGTTTTCATCTCTATTAGTTCTTTTAAGGTCTTCTCTGCATTGATTATTCTAGTTATCCATTCATCCATTCTTTTTTCAAGGTTTTTAGTTTCTTTGCGCTGGTTACATAGTTCCTCCTTTAGCTCTGAGAAGTTTGATCGACTGAAGGCTTCTTCTCTCAACTCGTCAAAGTCATTCTCCATTCATGTGTCTGTTGGCTGTATGAATGTCTTCTTTTGAGAAGTGTCTGTTCATATCCTTTGCCCACTTTTTGATGGGGTTGTTTTTTTCTTGTAAATTTGATTGAGTTCTTTATAAGTTCTGGATATTAGCCCTTTGCCAGATGAGTAGATTGCAAAAAATTTTCTCCCATTCTGTAGGTTGCCTGTTCACTCTGATGGTAGTTTCTTTTGCTGTGCAGAAGCTCTTTAGTTTAATTAGATCCATTTGTCAATTTTGGCTTTTGTTGCCATTGCTTTTGGTGTTTTAGACATGAAGTCCTTGCCCATGCCTATGTCCTGAATGGTATTACCTAGGTTTTCTTCTAGGGTTTTTATGGTATTACATCTAACATTTAAGTCTCTAATCCATCTTGAATTAATTTTTGTATAAAGAGTAAGGAAAGGAAATGGTGCTAGCCAATTTTCCCAGCACCATTTATTAAATAGGGAATCCTTTCCCCATTTCTTGTTTTTGTCAGGTTTGTCAAAGATCAGATGGCTGTAGATGCGTGGTATTATTTCTGAGGGCTCTGTTCTGTTCCATTGGTCTATATCTCTGTTTTGGTACCAGTACCATGCTGTTTTGGTTACTGTAGCCTTGTAGTATAGTTTGAAGTCAGGTAGCGTGATGCCTCCAGCTTTGTTCTTTTGGCTTAGGATTGTCTTGGCAATGCGGGGTCTTTTTTGGTTCCATATGAAATTTAAAGTAGTTTTTTCCAATTCTGTGAAGAAAGTCATTGGTAGCTTAATGGGGTATGGCCATTTTCACAATATTGATTCTTCCTATCCATGAGCATGGAATGTTCTTCCGTTTATTTGTGTCCTCTTTTATTTCACTGAGCAGTGGTTTGTAGTTCTCCTTGAAGAGGTCCTTTACATCCCTTGTAAGTTGGATTCCTAGGTATTTTATTCTCTTTGAAGCTATTGTGAATGTGAGTTCATTCATGATTTGGCTCTCTGTTTGTCTGTTACTGATGTATAAGAATGCTTGTGATTTTTGCACATTGATTTTGTATCCTGAGATTTTGTTGAAGTTGCTTATCAACTTAAGGAGATTTTGGGCTGAGACGATGGGGTTTTCTAAATATACAATCATGTCATCTGCAAACAGGGACAATTTGACTTCTTCTTTTCCTAACTGAATAGCCTTGATTTCTTTCTCTTGCCTGATTGCCCTAGCCAGAACTTCCAACACTATGTTGAATAGGAGGGGTGAGAGAGGGCATCCCTTTCTTGTGCCAGTTTTCAAAGGGAATGCTTCCAGTTCTTGCCCATTCAATATGATATTGGCTGTGGGTTTGTCATAAATAGCTCTTATTACTTTGAGATACATTCCATCAATATCGAATTTATTGAGAGTTTTTAGCATGAAGGGCTGTTGAATTTTGTCAAAGACCTTTTCTGCATCTATTGAGATAATCATGTGGTTTTGTCTTTGATTCTGTTTATATGCCGGATTACATTATGTTGCTGCAAAGGACATGATTTCGTTCTTCTTTACGGCTAGTATATACATGATAGTATTCCACAGTGTATATATACCACATTTTCTTTATCCAGTCCACCACTGATGGGCACCTGTGTTGATTCCATGTCTTTACAATTGTGAATAGTGCTGCAATGAATATACAAGTGCAGGTGTCTGTTTTGTAGAAAGATTTATTTTCCTTTGGGTAGATACCCGGTAATAAGATTGCTGGATCAAATGATAAATCTATTTTTAGTTCTTTGAGAAATCTCCTAACTGCTTTCCACAGGGGCTGAACTAATTTGCATTCCCACTAACAGTGTATAGGCATTCCCTTTTCTATGCAACCTCACCAACATCTGTTCTTTTTTGACTTTTTAATAATAGCCATCTGACTGGTGTGAGATGGTATCACATTGTGGTTTTGATTTGCATCTCTCTGATGATGCATCATGTTGAGCATTTTTCATATGTTTGTTGGCTGTTTGTATGTCTTCTTTTGAGAAGTGTCTGTTCATGCCCTTTGCCCATTTTTTAATGAGATTGTCTTTTTTTCTGGTTGATTTAAGTTCCTTATAGATTCTATGTATTAGTCCTTTGTCAGATGCATAGTTTACAAATATTTTCTCCCATTCTGAAGGCTGTCTGTTTACTCTGTCGATAGTTTCTCTCATTGTGCAGAAGCTCTTTAGTTTAATTAGGTCCCAATCGTCCATTTTTGTTTTTGTTGCATTTGCTTTTAAGGACTTAGTCATAAATTCTTTGCCTAGACCAATGTATAGAAAAGTATTTCCTAGGTTTTCTTTTTGGAGTTTTATATATTTTGAGGTCTTACATTTAAGTCTTTAATCCATCTTGAGTTAATTTTTGCAAATGGTGAGAGGTAGGGGTCCAGTTTCATTCTCCTGTATAGGGTCAGCCAGTTTTCTCAGAATCATCTATTGAATAGGGCATCCTTAGCCATTATCTATTTTTGTTGACTTTGTTAAAGGTCGGTTGGTTGTAGGTGTGTAGCTGCTTTTAAGGATTCTCTATTCTGTTCCTTTGGTCTATGTGTTTCTTTTTGTCTGAGTACCATGCTGCTTTGGTTACTGTAGTCTTGTAGTATAGTTTGAAGTTGGATAATGTGATGCATCTGACTCTACTCTTTTTGCTTTGGATTGCTTTGGCTATGCAGGCTCTTCTTTTGGTTCCATATGCATTTTAGAATAGTTTTTTCTTATTCTATGAAAAATGACTTTGGTAATTTGATAGTAATAGCCTTGATCTATAGATTGCTTTGGGCAGCATGGACATTTTAACAATATTAATTCTTCCCATCCACAAGCATAGAATGCTTTTCCATTTGTTTGTGTCATCTATGATTTCTTTCAGCATTGTTTTGTAGTTCTCCTTGTAGAAATCTTTCACCTCCTTGGTTAGATATATTCTTAGATATCATATTTTTGTGTGGCTATTGCAAATGGAATTGTGTTCTTGATGGGGTTCTCTACTCGCATGTTATTGGTGTATAGAACTGTTAGTGATTATTTTTATATGTGAATTTTGTATCCTGAAACTTTACTGAAGTCATTTATTAGGTCTAGAAGTCTTTTGGAGGAATTTTTAGGGCTTTCTAAGTATAGGATTATATCATCAGTAAACAGAGATAATTTCATATCCTTGTTTCCTATTTGGATGCCTTCTATTTCTTTCTCTTGCCTGATTGCTCTGGCTAGGATTTCCAGTACTATATTGTATTAGTCCATTTTCACGCTGCTGATAATGACATACCTGAGATTGGGCAATTTACAAAAGAAAGAGGTTTATTGGACTTACAATTCCACATGGCTGGGGAGGCATCACAATCATGATGGAAGGCAAGGAGGAGCAAGTCATATCTTACATGGATGGCTGCAGGCAAAGAGAGAACTTGTGCAGAGAAACTTCCATTCTTAAAACCATCAGATCTCCTGAGACCCATTCACTATCATGAGAACAGCACAGGAAAGACCTGCCCCCATGATTCAACCATCTCCCACTGGGTCCCTCCCACAACACGTGGGAATTATGGGTGCTACAAGATGAGTTTTGCATTGAGACACAGAGTCAACCCATATCATATGTTGAATAGGAGTGGTGACAGTGGACATCCTTGTCTTGTTCTAGTTCTTAAGGGGAATGCTTCCAACTATTGCCTATTCAGTGTGATGTTGGCTGTGGGTTTGTCATAGAATGGTGGTATATTCCTTTGATTCCTAATTTGCTGAAGGTTTTTAGCATGAAGGGATGTTGGATTTTATCAACTGTATTTTCTGCATCTATTCAGATAATCATGTGATTTTTGTTTTGAAATTCTGTTTATGTGGTGAATCATATTTATTGGTTTGAATATATTGAACCATCCTTGCATCCCAGTAATAAAGTTTACTTGATTGTGGTGAATTAACTTTTTTATTTTAAGTTCCTGGATACATGTGCAGGACATGCAGGTTTGTTACGTAGGTAAATGTGTGCCATGGTGGTTTGCTGCACCTATCAACCCATCAACTAGGTATTAAGGCCTGCATGCATTAGCTGTTTATCCTAATGCTCTCCCTCTCCCCAGCCTTCCAGCAGGCCCCGCTATGTGTTGTTCCCCTCCCTGGATCCATGTGTTCTCATTGTTCAGCTCCCGCTTATGAGTGAGAACATATGATGTTTGGTTTTCTGTTCCTGTGTTCGTTTGCTGAGGATGATGGCTTCCAGCTTCATCCATGCCTGCAAAGGACATGATCTTGTTCCTTTTTATGGCTGCATAGTATTCCATGGTGTATATGTATTACATTTTCTCTATCCAGTCTATCATTGATGGGCATTTGAGTGGATTCCATGTCTTTGGTATTGTGAGTAGTGCTGCAATAAACATACACGTGCATATATCTTTATAAGAGAATGATTTATATTCCTTTGGTTATATATCCAATAATGGGATTGCTGGGTCAAATGGTATTTCTTGTTCTAGATGCTTAAGGAATCACCACTCTGATATCCACAATGATTGAACAAATTTACATTCCCACCAACAGTGTAAAAGTGTTCCTATTTCTCCATGGCCTTGCCAGCATCTGTTGTTTCTTCACCTTTTAATAATCGTCATTCTGACTGGTATGAGATGGTATCTCATTGTGGTTTTGATTTGCATTTCTCTAATTATCAGTGATGTTGAGCGTTTTTTCATATGTCTGCTGGCCGCATAAATGTCTTCTTTTGAGAAGTGTCTGTTCATGTCCTTTGCCCACTTTTTCATGAGGTTATCTCTTTTTTTCTTGTAAATTATTTTAAGTTCCTTGAAGGTTCTGGATATTAGACCTTTATCAGATGGGTAGATTGCAAAGATTTTCTCCCATTCTGTAGGTTGCCTATTTGTTCTGATGATAGTTTCTTTTGCTGTGCAGAAGCTCTTTAGTTTAATTAGATTCCATTTGTCAATGTTTGCTTTTGTTGCAATTGCTTTTGGTGATTCCATTATAAAATCTTTGCCTATGATGTTCTGAATGGTATTCGCTAGATTTTTTTTCTGGGGTTTTTATGGCTTGGGGTTTTACATTTAAGTCTTTAATCCATCTTGAGTTAATTTTTGTAGAAGGGGTAAGGAAGGGATCTGGTTTCAGCTTTCTGCATATGGCTAGCCAGTTTTTCCAGCACCATTTATTAAATAGGGAATCCTTTTCCCAGTGCTTGTTTTTGTCAGGTTTTTCAAAGATCAGATGGTTATATATCTGAGATCTCTATTCTGTTCCATTGGTCTATGTGTCTGTTTTGGTACCAGTACCATGTTGTTTTGGTTACTATAGCCTTGTAGTATAGTTTGAAGTTGGGTAGTGTGACGTCTCCAGCTTTGTTCTTTTTGCTTAGGATTGTTTTGACTATATGAGCTCTTTTTTGGTTCCATATGAATTTTAAAGTAGTTTTTTTTTTAATTCTGTGAAGAATGCCATTAATAGTTTAATGGGAATAGCATTGAATTTATAAATTACTTGGGGCAGTATGGCCATGTTCATGATATTGATTATTCCTATTCATGAGCATGGAATGTTTTTCCATTTGTTTGTGTCCTCTCTTATTTCTTTGAGCAGTGGTTTGCAGTTCTTCATGAAGAGGGTCCTTCACATCCCTTGTTAGCTGTATTCCTGGGTATTTTATTCTCTTTGTAGCAATTGAGAACGGGAGTTCATTCATGATTTGACTGTCTGCCTGCCTGTTGTTAGTGTATAGGAATGCTTGTGATTTTTGCACATTGATTTTGTATCCTGAGACTTTGCTAAAGTTTCTTATCAGCTTAAGGAGCTTTTGGGCCGAGACTAGGGTTTTCTAGATATAGGATCATGTCATCTGCAGAGATGATTTGACTTCCTCTCTTCCTATTTGAATACCCTTTATTTCTTTCTCTTGCCTAATTGCCATGGCCAGAACTTCCAATACTATGTCAAATAGGAGTGGTGAGAGAGGGCATTCTTGTCTTGTGCCAGTTTTCAAAGGGAATGCTTCCAGCTTTTGCCCATTTAGTATGATATTGGCTGTGGGTTTGTCATAAATGGCCCTCATTATTTTGAGATATGTTCCATCAATACCTAGATTATTGAGAGAGTTTAACATGAAGGGATGTTGAATTTTATCGAAGGCCTTTTCTGCATCTATTGAGATAATCATGTAGTTTTTGTCACTAGTTCTGTTTGTATGATGAATTATGTTTATTGATTTGCATATGTCAAACCAGCCTTGTATTCCAGGGATGAAGCCAACTTGATCATGCTGGATAAGCTTTTTGATGTACTGCTGGATTTGATTTGCCAGAGGACTTTCATATCAAAGTCCATTGGGGTATTGGACTGAAGTTTTCTTTTCTGGTAGTGTCTCTGTCAGATTTTGGTATCAGGATGATGCGAACCTCATAAATGAGTTAAGGAGAAGGCCTTCATTTTCAATTGTTTGAAATAATTGTAGAAGGAATGGTAACAGATCCTCTTTGTACCTCTTGTAGAATCCAACTGTAATTCTGTCTGGGCTTTTTTTTTTTTTTTTTTTTTTTTTTTTTTTTGGTTGGTTAGTTATTAATTACTGCCTCAATTTCAGACCTTGTTATTGGTCTATTCAAGGATTCCACTTCTTCCTGGTTTGGTCTTGGGAGGGTGTATGTGTCCAGGAATTTATCCATTTCTTCTAGATTTTCTACTTTATTTGCATACAGGTGTTTATAGTATTATCTGATGGTTGTATTTCTTTGGGGTCAGTGGTGATATCCCCTTTATCAATTTTTATTGTGTCTGTTTGATACTTCTCTCTTTTCTTCTTTATTAGTCTAGCTAGCAGTCTATCTGATTTATTAATTTTTTCAGAAAACCAGCTCCTGGATTCATGGATTTTTTGAAGGGTTTTCATGTCTCTATCTCCTTCAGTTTCACTCTAATCCTAGTTGTTTCTTGTCTTCTGCTAGCTTTTGGATTTGTTTGCTCTTGCTTCTCTAGTTCTTTTAGTTGTGATGTTAGGGTATCAATTTGAGATCCTTCCAACTTTCTGATGTGGGCATTTAGTGCTATAAATTTCCCTCCTAACACTGCTTTAGCTGTGTCCCAGAGATTCTTGTACATTGTCTCTTTGTTCTCATTGGTTTCAAAGAACTTCTTGATTTCCGCCTTAATTTCATTATTTACCCAGGAGCCATTCAGGAGCAGGTTGTTCCATTTCCATGTAGTTGTGTGGTTTTGAGTGAATTTCTTGAGTTTTAATTTGATTTCTCTGTGGTTTGAGCAACTGTTTGTTATGATTTGTTATTTTGCATTTGCTGAGTAGTCTTTTACTTCCAGTTATGTGATTCATTTTAGAGTAAGTGCCATGTGGCACTGAGAAGAATGTATATTCTGTTGTTTTGGGGTACAGAGTTCTATAGAGATCTATCAGGTCCACTTGATCCAGAGCTGAGTTAAAGTCCTGAATATCCTTGTTAATTTTCTGTCTCGATGCTCTGTCTAATACTGACAGTGGGGTGTTAAAAGTCTCCCACTATTATTGTGTGGGAGTCTAAGTCTCTTTGTAGGTCTCAAAGAACTTGTTTTATGAATCTGGGTGCTCCTGTATTGGGTGCATATATATTTAGGATTGTTAGCTCTTCTTGTTGAATTGATCCCTTTACCATTATGTAATGTGCTTCTTTGTCTTTTTTGATCTTGGTTGGTTTAAAGTCTGTTTTGTCAGAGACTAGGATTGCAACCCCTGCTTTTTTTCTACTTCCCATTTGCTTGGTAAGTTTCCCTCTATCCCTTTATTTTGAGCCTATGAGTGTCTTTTTACATGAGATGGTCTCCTGAATACAGCACAACAATGGGTCTTGACTCTATCCAATTTGCCAGTCTGTGTCTTTTAATTGGGGCATTTACCCCATCTACATTTAAGGTTAATATTGTTATGTGTGAATTTGATCTTTTCATCATGATGCTAGCTGGTTATTTTGCACACTAGTTGATGCAGTTTCTTCATAGTGTCATTGGTGTGTTTTTGCAGTGGCTCATACCAGTTTTTCCTTTCCCTCTTTAGTGCTTCCTTTGGGTGCTCTTGCAAGGCAGGCGTGGTGGAGGTAAATTCCCTCAGCATTTGCTTGTCTGAAAAGGATTTTATTTCTCCTTTGCTTATGAAGCTTAGTTTGGTCAGATATGAAATTCTAAGTTGGAAATTTTTTTTCATTTAAGAATGTTGAACATTGGTTTCCACTCTCTTCTGACTTGTAAGGTTTCTGCTGAGAGGTCCATTTTTAGTCTGATGGGCTTCCCTTTGTAGGCAACCTGGCCTTTCTCTCTGGCTGCCCTTAACATTTTTTCCTTCATTTCAACCTTGGAGAATCTGATGATTATGCGTCTTGGAATTGATTTTCTCATGGAGTGTCTTACTGGGGTTCTGTCTTACTGGGGTTCTCTGTATTTCCTGAATTTGAATGTTGGCCTGTCTTGCTAGGTAGAGGAAGTTCTCCTGGATGATATCCTGAAATGTGTTTTCCAACTTGGTTCCATTCTCCCTATCTTCTTCAGGTACTCCATCAGTCATAGGTTTGTTCTTTTTACATAGTGCCATATTTCTTGGTGGTTTTGTTAGTTCTTTTTCATTATTTTTTCTCTAATCTTGTCTGCCTGCCTTATTTCAGCAAGATAGTCTTCAAGCTCTGATATTCTTTCTCCTGCTTGATGGATTCAGCTATAGATACTTGTGTTTACATCACAAAGTTCTCATGTTATGTTTTACAGCTCCATCAGGTCATTTATGTTCCTCTCTAAACGGGTTATTTTAGTTAGCAGCTCCTGTAATCTTTTATCAAGGTTCTTAGCTTCTTTGCATTGAGTTAAAAATGCTCCTTCAGCTCAGTGAAGTTTGTTATTACCCACCTTCTGAAGCTTACTTCTGTCAATTTGTCCATCTCAGCCTCTGACCAGTTCTCTGCCCTTGCTGGAGAGGTATTGCCATCATTTGGAGGAGAAGAGGCACTCTGACCTTTCGAGTTTTCAGTGTGTTTTCATTGATTCTTTCTCATCTTCATGAGTTTGTCTAGTTTCAATCTTTGAGGCTGCTGACCTGTGGATGGGGTTTTAGTGGGAACTTTTTGTTGATACTGTTGTTGTTCCTTTCTGTTTGTTTGTTTTTCTTTCAACAGCCAGGTCCCTCTTCTGTAGGACTGCTGCAGCTTGCTGGGGGTTCACTTCAGGCCCTATTCACCCGGGGTTCCTCCTGTACCTCTAGGTGTCACATGAGGAGGCTGAAGAACAGCAAAGATGGGTGCCTACTCCTTCCTCTGGGATCTCTGTCCTCCAGGGGCACCAACCTGTTGCCAGTAAGAACACTCCTGTATAAGGTGTCTGGCGACCCCTGCTGGGGGAGTCTCACCCAGTCAGGGTACACGGGATCCAGGACCCATTTAATGAAGCACTCTGATTGCCCCTTGGTGGAGTGGGTATACTGTGCTGGGGGAAACCCACTCATCTGGGATGCCCAGATTCCTCAGAACTAGCGGGGAAATACTAAATCTGCTGATTCATGGAGATCACATCCAACATCCACCTCTCCCCTTAGGGTCTCAGGCCCAGGGAGATCAGAGTTCTGCCCCTAAGTCCCTGGCTGGGGTTGCTATAATTCCTTCAGAGAGGCCCCGCCCAGTGAGGAGGGATGGGTCAGGGTTCAGCCTAAAGAGGCAGTCAGGCCACAATCTCCCACAGCTGGTCTGCTGTGCTGTGGGGAATACCTCTTGGGACCAAGCTGTCCAGCATCTTAGGTAGCTAGCAGCCCCAGTGATGGCTGCTGTTCTTCCCCCAGGGAGCTCAGACAGCTTAAGCAGCAGACAGCTGCAGTGATGATGGATGCCCCTGCCCTCAGGAACTCGGTAGTTCGCGGCAGACTCCAGCCTAGTGATTGTTGAGAATCTGTGCAGCTCTGTGGTTGGGGCCCAAGGCCCTGGTGGTGTGGGCTGACAAGTGGAATCTCCTGATCTTCAGGTTGAACAAATCTGTGAAAAAACACGATTTCTCAGGCTGGGTAGCATGCTCACTCACTGCCTCCCTTGGCTGGAGGTGGGGGTGCCCTTGCCCCGTGTGGCTCTCAGGTGGGCCGTTACTTTTCCTTGCTCTCCATGGGTCACACCTAGTCAGTCCTGATAATAGAACCTTCATACCTCGGTTGCTGGTGCAGGATTCACATGTTGTTTTGGTTCTCAGTGGAAGCCTCCAACTGCAGCTGCTTCTAGTGCTGAATTAATGTGCTGCTGGATTCGATTTGCTAGTATTTAGTTAAGGATTTTTTGTGTCTGTGTTCATCAGGGAAATTAGTCTGTAGTTTTCTTTTTCTGTTGTGAGTTTGCCAGATTATTGTATCAGGATGATACTGGTTTTTTAGAATGAGTCAATACCATTGTATCAGATAAAATAGACTTTAAATGAGTTAAGGAGGAGCCCCTCCTCCTTGATTTTTTGAAACAGTTTCTGTGGGATTGGTACCAAATCTTTGTAGATCTGGTAGAATTTGGCTATGAACCCATATAGTCCACAGCTTTTTTTTTTTTTTTTTTTTTTTTTTTTTTTTTGGTTGGTAAGATTTTTATTACTGATTCAATTTTATTAATCATTGTTTCTCAGTTCAGGATTTCTGTTTCTTCCTGATTCAATCTTGGGAGGCTTTGTGTTTCTAGGGAATTTATCCATTTCTTCTAGATTTTCTAGTTTGTGTGCATAGAGTTGTTCATAGTAGTCTCTGAGAATCTTTTGTATTTCTGTAGGATTAATTACGATATCACCTTTGTCATTTCTGATTGTGCTTATTCGGATGTTTTCTTTTTTTCCTTTGTTAATTTAGCTAGCAGCCTATTGATTTTATTTATTTTTTCAAAAAAATCAACTTTTTGTTTCATTGATCCTTTTGTATGTCTTTTTGAGGTCTTAATTTCATTTAGTTCTGCTCTAATTTTAGTTGTTTATTTTCTTCTGCTAGCTATAGGTTTAGTTTTTTCTTGTTTTTTTAGTTTCTTTAGGTGTGAGATTAGGGATCTTTCTATCTTTGACATCTTTCTTCCTTTTTTTTTTTTTTTTTTCCTAGCCACTGGACAACCAGAGAACTAAATTTAGCACTATAAACTTCCCTCTTAACACTGCTTTTGCCACATCTCAGAGGTTGTGGTATATTGTGTCTGTATTTGCATTTGTTTCAAAAAATTTTTTATTTCTGCCTTTTGTTGTTTACCCAGAGGTATTCAGGAGCTGCTGTTTAGTTTCCATGTGTTTGTGGTTTTGAGAGTTCCTCTTCATATTGATTTCTATTTTTATTCCACTGTGGTCTAAGAAGATGGTTGGTATGACTGAAATTGTTAAAAAAAAATTGTGACTTACTTTAGAACTGAGCATGTGGTCAATCTGATAGTATGTTCTGTGTGCAGATAAGAAGAATGTTCATTCTGTGGTTGTTGGGTGGAGTATTCTACAGATGTGTATTAGGTCCAATTGGTCAAGGGCCAAATTTAAGTCCAGAATTTCTTTGTTAGTTTTCTGCCTTGATGATCTGTCTAATCCTGTCAGTTGGGTGCTGAAGTCACCCATTATTATTGGGTGGCTGTCAAAGTCTTTTCTTAGGTGTAGAAGTAATTGTTGGTTGTTTTACCCTCCAAATCTCATGTTAAATAGAAGAATTGTTTTATAAATCTGGGTACTTCAATATTTAGTGCATATATATTTAGAATAGTTAAGTCTTCCTGTTGAAATGAACCCTTTATCATTATGTAATGCTCTTCTTTGTCCATCTTTACTGTTGTTGGTTTAAAGTCTATTTTATCTGCTAAAAGAAGACTGACTTCTGCTTTCTGTTTGTTTGTTTTCCATTTGCATTATAGATCTTTCTCCATCTCTTTACTTTGAGCCTATGAGTGTCATTAAATGTAAGATGGATCTCTTCAAGACAGCAGAGGATGGGTTTAGTTTTTATCCAATTTGCCACTCTATGTCTTTTAAGTGGACTGCTAAGGCCATCTATGTTCAAGATCAATATTGATATGTGAGGTTTTGTTCCTGTTATAGTGTTGTTAGCTAGCTCCTTTGTAGTCTTAATTATGTACTTGCTTTACAGAGTCCATGGGCTGTGTGCTTTTGTGCCCTTTTGTGGTAGCAAGTGTCATTACTTTGTTCCCATGTTTTAATCTCTGTTAAGCATCTCTTGTAGGGCTGGTCTGGTGGTGACCATTTATCTTAGCAATTGCTTGTCTGCAAAAGACTTTATTTCTATTTTGTTTGTGGAGCTTAGTTTGGCAGGGTATGGAATTCTTGGCTGGCATTTCTTTACTTTAAGAATGCTGAAAACAGACCCCCAATGTTTTCTGGCTTGTAAGGTTTTTGCTGAGAAGTCTGCTGTTAATCTTAAGGGTTTTCCTTTATAGGTAATAATAGCCTTTTTCTCTAGCTGCCTTTAATATTTTTTCTTTCATATTGATCGTGGATAGTGTGATGACTATGTGCCTTGGGGATGATTGCTTTGTGTAGTATCTCACAGGAGTTCTCTGGATTTCTTCTCTCTGTGTGCTGACATCTCTAGCAAGATTGGGAAAAATTTTCCCTAAAATATGTTTTTCAAGTGCTTGCTTTCTCTTGTTCTCTCTCAGGAAGGCCAATAAGTAATAGATTTGGTTGCTTTACATAATCCCATATTTCTTGAAGGCTTTGTTCAGTTTTTAAATTCTTTTTTCTTCATTTTTGTTGGACTGGGTTAATTCAAAGGTCTGGTCTTCAAGCTCTGAAATTATTTCTTTTGCTTGTTCCAGTCTTTTGTCAAAGATTCCAATTGTGTTTTCAAACAACATTAGTGAATTTTTCAATTCCAGGGGTTTATTTGGTTCTTTCTCAATATAGCTATGTTATTTTTCAAATCTTGGGTCATTTTTCTGGCCTCTTTGGGTTGGATTTGAACTTTCTCTTGAACCTTGTTGAGTTTCTTTTCCATCCATATCCTGAATTCTATATCTGTCATTTTAGACACTCATTTTCTGGTTAGAATTCATTGCTTGGGAGCTAGTTGGATCCTTTGGAGATGATGAAACACTCTTGGCTTTTTGTATTGCAGGAGTTCTTATTATGATTCCTTCTCATTTGAGAGCTGACACTTCTTTTTTTCTTGAATTTGCTATAGTTTGGATGGGGATTTTTTATTGTTGTATTCTTTTTCCCCTAGGGGTATGACCGTGGTGTATATTGTGTATGATTGGTAGGCTTCATTTCTGGGTGCTTTCAGGGGCTAAGGCTCTGTATAGGTTTCTTGGCTACAGACAGGTTTGTGCAGTGGCTTTCTCAGGTGTTGCTTGTAGCGATGTAATTTTGTTTAGTGGTGTAATTCAGGCTGCATTCCAGTAGATGGCACTTAAGAGTAAGAGCCCACAGGTAGGGGCAGGAGTGGAGGCAATGGATTAATGAGAAAGTGCCCTTCTTTAGTATGCATTCATCTTCAGTGGGGGTGGAGCCTCTGGAGAAGCCCAAGAAGTGATCTCTTTTGGCCCACACTCCCCAGGCCAGAATGGGAAGAACTTGCTGAATTCATAACAGTGCACTGAGGAAGAGTGTGGGGAGATGAGAGATGATCCCTTTCCACGTTCATTCCTGGCATTGGTGGTATTGCCTTCAGCAGCTGGTTCTGCCCTTATTTTCTTTGACCCTAGTGGGGCTTTGGCAGGCTGCACTCCCCACTCCCTTGGAGTGAACCACACTGAGTGTTATGTTTCCAGGGGAGTGGGGCCCACCTCCCTCCCACTCCTCAGAGCTGATGGGGCACTGTCCCCTAACTGACCAGGGGAGTAGGCTGAGGCACCCAGAAATAACACATGCAGACTGGTTTCAGGTCACAAAGCTGTCCTTGGATGCAAGTCTCTCTGCCCAGGAGAAACCTAGGCTTCAGCAACTCTCCTCCTGCTCCAATACTGCAATGGGAGAGAACCTAATTCCAATTCTTACTGCTGGGGCAATCTCCACATTCACTGCTCAATTCTGGCTGTGGGGGGTTCTTGCCCCATTCCAGAGAAAGTACTCTGGTCTGTGGCCTAACACTAAAATAGTTACTGTGGCCACCAAAATTGCCAGGTCACGAAACAATGTCTCTAAACTCTCAAAATGGTGCCAGCTGTGGACTCGTGACCAAAGAGGGTGGGACCTCTCTCAGGTGAGCAGCATGGGTGAGAAGCTGTGAGGTGTACTCAAATCTCAGTCTCACAGTAGCTCATAGCAAGGCAATGAGTATTAACTGAGGTATATGTAGGAGAGCCTGACTTCCCTGCCCCTCCTTGGCTTGGCAGCAGCTGCAGCTGCATCAGCCCAAATTCAGGCAGAGGGTGGGGCACAGCTCAGCATTAAACTCTCAAAATAGCAAATCTCTTGGGCCTGAGATCAGAGAGAGCAGGGCATCTCCCAGGTGAGTAGCATGAGCAACATACCATGGGGAACGTGGTCCACTTGTGTATCAGTCTCATAGCCTCTTAGAGCAGGGCAGCAGGGACCGTCTCAGGGGTGCATGGGCATGCACATCTTCCCCTCTCCCTCCTTGGGGCAATGCAGCAGTGGCTGCAGCATGTCCGCAGATCCCCAGTGTCTGGGGTCTCAAAATGGCCCAGCTGATGTTGCTCCAGGCTCAGATGCCTGTGGAATTCTGTGTGGGTTTCCTTTCTGGAGCAATATCTCCATGCAATCTTTAGGCAGCTCTCTACGTCAGGCACAATGACCTAGTGGGTCCAAAGTTTCTCCCATAGCCAAGATCACAAAACCCTATTTCAGAGCTTGGGGGATTTCTCTGACTGTTTCCCTGCATCCAAGGGTCTTTCCCAGCTCTTAGTCACTTCCTGCTAAGTAAGCTGCCTCAAACGCTCTGTTTACTTAATTCTGGTGTTTCCCATCTCTTCTCTGGTGAATCCAAGCATTCTTTCCTAGATGATCTGTTAGAAATATGAGTATCTACTTACGATTCTGGCTCTTCTCCATGGAGCAGTCACACACTACCTGTGTCTAGTCAGCCATCTTGATCTGTTCTTGTCTTCAAGCCAGCTGATTAGCAACCTTAATTCCATCTGCAACCTTAGTTCTCCCTTGCTCTGGAGCATAACATATTCACAGGTTTCCAGGATTAGAATGTGGATACCTTTGGGTTCAGGATTCTGTCTACTGCAATACGTGATGGCAAAGTGGCCCAAAGAAGCACCACATTCCCTCTACCACAATATGAAAGGGCCTATCACCACAGCTTTGCTAGCTCTAGGCATTGTTTTCCTTCATTTTGCCAATTTGTCAAGACAATAATATCACAGATGATCTTTATTTGTGCTTATTTGATTACTAATGAGCCTGAGCAACTATCTTATAGGTGAGAACTTTTTGCTTTGTCTTCTTTGGTGAAGAAAATCCACGACTTTTGCACAGTTTTTAAAGGTCTTTTTTGCTTTTTTTTAAGAGTTAAGAGACATTAACTCTGCGTATGGGCTATAAATGTGGTTTTTTTTTCAGCTCATCATTTGTCACTCAATTCTTTTTATAGTTTTTTTACTACACCAATTTTTAATTATGATTACACAGTCAAATCTGTCAATGATTTTCTTTAGGTTCCTAGTCTTTTTATTCTGTTTGGAAAAATATTCTGTACTATGAAGAAAGAAAATTTCACCGGACTTTTCAGTGTTCTTGTAAAGAGTTCTAACCTCCTGAAACATAGAAATGTTTATGGTCTAAAGATAGGAAATGTTTGCTTTCACTTCCCCTAGAAGGATTTCATACCATGACAATTAAATCTGTAACTGTTTATCTAGTTAATTGTTCTGCTCCAAGAAAGCCAAATGGTTACAGGCTGCGCTAGATCCCTAAGTTAGGCCTCAAGGTAAGCGGAAGATGGGCACACTGTCTCCCTAAATGTTTACACTTAAAAGGGATGAAATCCAGACTTTGGACACATATCTAGGTGAAAACAGCTGGATCTTTGGTCCTTGGAAGAATATATTTACATTCCAAAGTTAGAGCAAGAACCCAGGATCCTTCCCATGCTTTCTCTAAGGAGCGAAAGGATTTTTTTCTCTCTTTCTCCTTTCCGGAGGGAAGAGAGATGATTCTCTGTCTCTCTCCTATACATAAATGGAGAAAATCTGTTGTTCTTTCTCCCTGGCTAGCTGGAGTATCCAGCTACTCTTGTAGGGTATTCAATCTGTCTTTTATCACATCATCTCAGGGGTAAGGCCTGGGGAAAAGGGAAGTAGCTCACTCATTATTTACTGTGAAGTAATCATAAGACATCTGTCTCAAACCCAGAATACTTCATATGTGCATTTAAGATGACATTAATAAAGACGAATATTGAAAACCCAACAGCCACTCCAAAGGTATATGAATATCCTATCTTTTCCTGGTAATTTATAGTTTCATTTGCTACATTTAAATATTGATCCATCTGTATTTTATTTGGTGTATGGATGGAGTGAAATATAGATTTCATTTTTCCCTACAAATGGCTCTCCAATGCCATAATGCCCTTTCTGAAAATAAGCTTTTCCTCTATGATTTGAAGTCTCAGTGGGGTGGGAGGCATGGCAGAGACGTCGTAGTTTCATTTCATAATTAGGAAATCCAAGGGCCAGAATGGTGAAATGACTTGAGTTTATTGAGAAATATTGGTGAGCCAGGACTTAAGTTTTTGTCGAAGTCCTCCTTCTCGACACCCTACCTCCCCCAGAAAGAGTGTTTTTGTAGTTTCTTTCTGGAAATCAATGACTTCCTATACCTAAAAATCATCTATAGGGGAAAATGATCATTAAGGCTATCTATATACAGTGATGATTAAGGCTATATATCACACTGTATCATCTTGAACAAAACACAGTATCAGTGGCAATTTCTTCTTACTGCAGATTCTCAGAATCAGTTCCGAAGTGACTTTGTGTGTTTTTCCTATCAATAGGCTGTCTCTGCCAATAATCTATGGTAAAAGTTTAAGAAATTTTTAAAGATATGAATAAACCACTATGCTTGCTTAAATACCAAATTAAAGAAGAAAACTGGTGCTTTTGGAGGCCAAGGCAGGAAGATTGCTTGAGCCCAGGAGCTTGAGACCAGCCTAGGTAAAATAGGGAGACCCCTATCTTTACAAAAAATAAAAAAGTAGCTGGGCATACTAGCATGCACCTGTGGTCCCAGCTATTTAGGAGGCTGATGTGGGAGAATCACTTGAGCCTGGGAGGTCAAGGCTGCAGTGAACTGTGATTGAGCCACTGCACTCCAGCCTGGGCCACAGAGTGAAACCCTGTTTCTAAAAAAATAAAAATAAAAAGAAAGAAAGAAAGAAAAGAAAAAAGAAGAAGAAAACTGTTGTAACTCTTGTCAAAAACAAAAACTTTGACTTCTTCCATGTGAAAAACTAAGGAATTTTAAAAATAACTAACCTATGAATGACTTTTCTCCAAGGACCATTATTCAAACTCCCTAAGAAGATGGAATTTTCTCTATGACTAACTTCACACAATCACTAGCACCTTATTTTTTTATTTTTAATCTTTAAAAATGTATTTAATACCTCGGAGTGATTTGTTTGCATCTTTTCCTGATGGACTACCTATGCTTTCAACTGAAATGGAAAAAAAATCTTGAAAATGTTTCTGCCTCAAGCTGAACACAAAATTTGTAAGGGATCACTTACAGAGCGAAAACTGAGATAAGCATGTACTCAAAAATACCAAAGTCTGGGTCACTGGTAATATGAGTTATGGATGTGTGAAGACTACCTACCACCCATTGATACCTCTATTCTGTCTGCTTAACTTTAAGTCACCAGCATAGGCATGCTTGATGAGGGTTTTTTTTTTCCTTTTCTATTTGTTCAGGAAACATAATACATTAAGAAATATTAAAGTAAATGGAAAAAGATACATGCATACCATCTTTATGATGTCATAAGCCTTTTTTTGTTTTGTTTTTAACTCATTTAACCAGTGTTATTAAACATATGTTTTGAGTTTCATATTTGTTATATATTTTATATAGTAGAAATCATAGAATACAAACAAATAAAAATGTTTTACTCATTTCCACTTAACATTACTTTGAACATTACATTTTCCATGTAGTCAGATTTTTTATTTTATCATAAATTCAGTGGTGATAAAATAGTCCATTTAGTTATAACATATAATTGGTTTAACTGTTTTCCATTTATGTTCATTTAAATTTTTGTCAGGTTTTTGCTAGTAAAAAAAAAATATGTTACAGTATGCATGGAGCATATTGGCCCATATAAGTTCTTATTAAAATAATTAATTTAGAATAAATCTCCAGAACTGATATCAAAGTGTCAAAAGTTCTGGACATTTTTAGGACTCTTACTACCAAATTATTTCCCAAGGATTGCTACCTACTTACACAGCTATCAATAAGGTATAAATATACCCACTTCCCTGGATAATAACTGACCTTGGTTTTTTAATATTAACTCTTGGGTGCGGTGGCTCAAGCCTGTAATCCCAGCACTTTGGGAGGCCGAGACGGGCGGATCACGAGGTCAGGAGATCGAGACCATCCTGGCTAACACGGTGAAACCCCGTCTCTACTAAAAAATACAAAAAACTAGCCGGGCGAAGTGGCGGGCACCTGTAGTCCCAGCTACTCCGGAGGCTGAGGCAGGAGAATGGCGTAAATCCGGGAGGCGGAGCTTGCAGTGAGCTGAGATCCGGCCACTGCACTCCAGCCTGGGTGACAGAGCGAGACTCCGCCTCAAAAAAAAAAAAAAAAAAAAAAAAAAAAATTAACTCTCTTGAACTTTTAAAATGATTCTTCATTGTCCAAATTAATTTTTTTTAGTGGCAAGTGTGAATGCTTTCTCAAATACTTCTTATCTGAACTTCTTTTTAAATGAATAGTTCGTGTGCCTTTTTTCATGTACCTGTTGGGATACTGTTGGAGTTCTTGTAAAGCTGTAAAAACATACCATCGTGTAGAGTTTCTCATCCTTGGCTCTACTGACATTTGGGGCCAGATAATTCTTTATTGTGGTGGGCTGTCCTGTGATTGTGGGATGTTGAGTAGGTCTCTACCTACTCAACTGGCAGCAACCCAAGTAGTGATATCCAAAAATGTCTCCAGACATTGCCAAGTGTTCTCTGGATGCAAAATTGCCCCTGGTAAAGAAGCACTATTATAGATCCCAATAACAATAATAAATAGAAATGCTGCCATTGATAATAATAATAACTATCAATTAATTGAGTGGTTACTATATGTCAGACAATGTTCTAAGTGCTTTATCATGCATCTCATACCTACAGCAATACTACAAGGGAGGTACTATTGGCCTCCCTTCACAAAAGGAGGAACTGAGGTACAGATAAGTAACTTACACATGTTCACATGTGTGGTGGAGGCAGGATTTGGACTCAGTGGCCTGACTTCAAAGTCCATGCTTCAACCACCATTCCTAGAACCCTGTTGTTCCCAGTATAGGCTGCCATTTTTGAATTCTATCGAATCCTATTTTTTGTTAGTGTTTACTTTATAAACAATTTTACCTAACCAAAACTGTCCATTTTTTTTCATAATTCCTTCTATTGCTTTAAGTCTCTCACAAGCATCCATCTCTGTTATATCTTGGAATTACTCTCTTTCTTTCTGCTTTAAAAATATTTAAGTTAGACATCTATTTCAAAATAAGACGTAAGAGTAAACATAAAATAAGACATAAGAGTAAACATAAAATTTTTATTTATTATATAATTATAAATATATTTTAATGTTACATATTTATTATAATAGTTTTTAAAGTTTCCTATAATCTAATTGTATTATATATGTACTATCATAAATTGATAAGAATCTCTATTATATTGCACTAAACACTTAAATACTTTTAGTGTTTATATTACATTGTTTAAATAATAATAGCATGTGCTATTATCTGTTAGGTCCAGTCTTCTCTTATTCTTCATTTTCTTTAGAATATTCCCTGATATTTTTCTTCTTTAATTCTCAACACAATTTAAAAACCATTTGGTCTAGTTCTGGAAAGAATGATATTAAAATTTTTTTGACATTAAAGCCATAAACGAACTTGGTTGAAAATTGTCATCTTTATAAGATTGATTTTTACCATCCAGAAAGTACTGGGTAATTTTACAAAATAAGAAGAATAAAATAATGGTGTTCACATGAACTGAAAATAAGTATTAATATTATTCCACCTAGAAATTTAATGTGCATAGTGATTCAGTACATATAAACACCCTGACTTAGGCATTTGAATTCTAAACACTCATTTGAGAGCTGATTTTTTAGACATCAAAATTTTTGCTCTAAAGGAAGAGCATTATATAAATGTTAATTTGGTTCCTGGGTAGCCCACACAAAAACTCTCTCTTAGCATAAGGAAATACCCAAAGAGGTCCATTACTCTGTGAAAAGGGCACTCAGTAAAATGGGTATAGTTTGCAGGTTTCCAGAAATGAAAGTTTCTTCTTGTGACAAAGGGACACTCTGCTTTTATTGCCCCTGAGAATTCCTACCCACTATTGTAACTGGAGGCAGTTTAGATACCTCCACCCTCCAGCATCAAATCAAAGAGAAACTACCATAGCCCTGTTAGACTCTTGGGACCTATTAAAGCAGGACACATGACTGAGGGAAGCTTTCCAAGCCTTCATGCACCTTTTTAATTATTCCACATTATTTTTCTTAGCCTCTGACTTTTCCCTATTGTTATTAGAATAATCTTTAAAATAAGAGATTTTCATCGGAGCAACTCTGTCCTGCTTTACCAGCATGGTGGGAAGGAGCCAAGGGGGCAAGTGAAGAAGCTCTATAGACTCAGTCAGTGATGTCTCTACCGAGGATGAAAAATTCGAAGTGACCTTTGGAGTTGTGGCAAAGATAACGACACTACCCACTTCACAGGCAGGAGGCGATAGCTAAATTAGTTCATTTGTGTGAACACCACTTAACACAGCGCTTGGCACATAATTGGGGCTCTAAAAAATTAGTTGCAGCTACTTAGGACTAATCGTGATGCTTTGAGGGCAGAAATGTCTTCTTGTATTTTCCCCCATAAGGTAATCGAAATTAATTTATATCACCTTTTCAGCTGCCTCCCTTACCATTTCTTACGTATGGTAACTTTCACTCATTGTTCTCCAAGGTCTCCAGTGCCTCTCTCTCAATGTTTTATCTAGATATTACATATCTGAGGGACACCTAGTTAGAAAATCTTTAAGAGACGATTTAATATAGATTAACACTTCCTTTTTTATTAATGAAACATTTTCTTCTATAAAATTCTTTGCTGCAATTCTGGAAAGAGTCAAGCAATAGCAAATGTTACAGAACTTTCCAGAGTAAAATGAAGGCTAGCTTGAAAACTTAACAACAATTTTGTGTTTTTTTGGTAAAATGTATCTTGTTACAAGTGGTAAAAATAAAACGAGGGAGTTTATGAAACATTTCTCCCTAACATTGCTACAGCAGTTGTTAGCTTCACATTGTAACACCTGAAATCCTCCTGTGACAGAGCTACTCTCTGTCCTAACTCTATTTCCCTTCCCAGACTGTCCTACCCACCTCCACTCAGTAATCTTATATACTAAAGTAAAACCAGAAAAGTAAACTGCAGTGCACCTGGACAGGAATGTGCAAACTTGGGGAAGATTCTTCACTGGGAAGACAGGCAGGAGGTCCCTTCCTTTCCTCCAGGTGGTCCAGGCCAAGTATTCATAACATCAGGGTTACCTGTTCATGGCCGTGTGTGTGCATGTGTGTGTGTGTGTAGTCATGAACATTAAGGGGAAGAATTGGAAGCAAGTCCAGAGATTCTTACTCTTAAACTCTCAGCTGCTACACTCCCCATAGCTCTACTAGAGTCCCCTGGTATTTGGACATGTAGGCTATTCCTAATTTTTGCTGTGCAAATAATGGACATTTTGACTGTAAACTTTTTTCAGCATTTAGGAAAGCTTCCAATCATATTTTCTCAGACTGTGTATCAAAAGATATACATTATAAAAATAAGTTGTATCAATGTGTATTTAAGGTATGCAACATGAAGTTATGGGATATATATAAGTAGAAAAGTGGTTACTATAGTAAAGAAAGCTAACATATACATCATATCACATAGTTATCCTTATTTTTGCGGTAGCACCAGCTAAAATCTACTCAGTAAACAAAAATCCTGAATACAAAACAATATTATTAACTACAGTCCTTGTATTGTACATTAGATCTCTAGACTTTTTTATCCTCTATATCTGCTACTTTGAATACTTTGACCTACATCTGGCCATGGCCCCAAGCCCCTGGTCCTTAGTAATCACTGTTTTATTCTCTATCTCTGTGTGTTTGACTTTTTTAAAAATTAAGGTTTCACATATAAGTGAGATTATATAATTTGTTTTTCTTTCTGTGTCTGGCTTGTTTCACCTAGCATAATGTCTTCCAAGTTCATTCGTGTTGTAGCAAATGGCAGGATCTCCTCTTTTAAGGCTGAATAATATTGTACATACACACCCACACATCACAGTTTATTCATTTGTCCCTCAGTGGACAGATATTTATTGTGTATAATATTGCAGTGACCATGAAAATGCAGATATTTTTACAAGGTGGTGATTTTATTTCCTTTGAGTGCATACCCAGAAGAGAATTGCTGGGTCGTATGGTAGTTCTAATTTTAATTTATTTGGCAACCTATATACTATTTTTCATGACTACACCAATCTACACGCCCATCAACAGTTCCCTTGTCTCCATATCCTCACCAACACTTGTTATCTCTCATTTTTCATAACAGCCAAAGGGATATACATCTTTAAGGTACTTTTTTATATTATCAACTTGCTTTCTAAGAGAATTATACCAATACATGTTAAGACTGGGTACTTTGGTTTAAGAAGGAAGCAGTGCCAGGCAAGCAAGAGACAAAGCTTATGAACCAAAGGTATGACAGTGGCTGCCCTCAAAGCTAAAGTGATTTTAGATGACATTGAGAATATTCACATTCAAAACAAGAGAGATGGACTGGGTGTGGTGGCTCACGCCTGCAATCCCAGCACTTTGGGAGGCCGAAGCGGGTGGATCACTTGAGATCAGGAGTTCGAAACTAGCCTGGCCAACATGGTAAAACCCTGTCTCTACTAAAACTTAACCAGGCATGGTGGCAAGCACCTGTAATCCCAGATAGTTGGGAGGCTGAGGCAGGAGAATCACTTGAACCCTGGAGGCAGAGGTTGCAGTGAGCAGAGATCAGGGCACTGCACTCCAGCTTGGGCAACAGAGGGAGACTCCATCAAAACCCACACACACACACACACACACAAACACACACGAAAAACAAGGGAGATGATGGATTCATATTGAGACTGGTCAGATTATACCCAGGGTGTTAAGTTCGGTATAGATACTACATGGATGTAAACAAATAACACAAGTAGAGAAAAGAATCCAGATTGAGAGGAAATTTCAAATGATACTTATTGAGAATTGTTAGCAGAATTGTGGCTTCTTAAGCTGAAGAAGAGGGAAGGTAAAATGAACTCAAATGTATCGATATGTCAAGCTCTGTGGTAGTGTTGATATGTGAAGCTCTGTGGTGTCCATTAGCTTATTTCTTTTCTATCATCTTAACTCCTTAAAATACCTGGTCTTTTCTAAACACTGGAGCTAAGCAGGATCAGGACTAGCTGGACCTTGATGGGAACTCTCTTTTATAAAAAGGCTGTCTAGGAAAGTGGTTAAGTGCAACTGTGTGGCCATCAGCAAGTTTCTAAGCCTCTTTGCCTCTGTTTCTTCAACTGAAAAGTGAGGATAACATTGGTATCCACTTTATGGGGTTCTTGTTAGAAGTATGTGAAACAATGTAGAGACCTGACAAACAGTAATATAGCCAGTAAGGGTTAGTTATTATTTTCATTATCATCGTTATCATCATTCTTAACAATTTCAGGAGTTGGCAATCATTATTTCCCTTTATAGTACAGGCTTAGAAAAGTTAAAGAAATTCACAGTCACATAGCTGTTGGAAAGATAAAGCTAGTAATTTGTCCCAAACCTGATTCTGAAATCCAAGGTTTGTATTGTATTTTTATTTTGTTTATTTGAAGCTTTGTTCTCAATAGAAGACTTTATAAGGAGAAAAGAAAGATGTTCAAAAGTAGATTGGTCTCTTTAGGGAGTTAGTACGTTCTACATCACTGTTGGTGTACAAGCAGAGATTAGACGGCGACTTGTTCAGGATATTGCAGAAGATTTATGTAATTGCCTCCAGGGTGTCCTGATTTCCTATTCTCAGCAATGTGTTAGGACAAGGGTTCTATCACACAAATGTACCCTCTTTCCCCTGTTTCAAGGGTAGGTGAACTTCTTGGCCAGCATTGAGGACCAAGGATGAGTGTGGCTTCCCTGTCATCTCCGGGAAAATATAAGTCTTTCTCTTTTGATCACTTCCAGGAGTGTCCAAGAGGGAGAACACAGTCATGGGTTCTTAGTTTTTGTTTCTGGTTGGGCCAGTAAAGCCCCTTCCTCCTCCTTCTTTTTCACTTATCACTAGAGATAGAAACTGAAAACTATGGGTTCAGGCTGCTAAAAGCCTAAAACAAAACAAAACAGAAGAACAATGAAATAAGACAGGTTGGGTAAGTGTGCATCGTTTTTGCATATCATTTATCAAATGAGTGAATTAGTTGTACCCAAATGTCCAAGAAACCCTCTGTGTCATGTATAAAAGTCTTAATGGCTCTGAGTCCCATCAGTGCAGCTTCAAGACCTTCCCCTGTCACTGACTATAGCTCTGACTCTTACTCCAGGAAGCCACAGAGGAAGGAATCTCCCAGTTCTCAGGACCAGTCTTCTGATAAACTTCTTCTCTCTCCAGCTCCTGCCACGTTTCTCCTGGGTGACCTTGTCGTAAGTGCCAAGAATCCTGCCAGGCCAGACAGACCCATGCTTAGGGAGTGACCATTCTGTGCTCTCAGGAAGCTGTACTATGGCCTGAGGCAGAATGAGGGGAGGGAGGGAATGACCCACTGCACAGCTATGTGCCTGTCATTTTCATTAGCACCTCCAAGTGACACTACTTGAGCCCAGAATCTCACAAAACCATTACATTAATGTAGCATTTTGTTGTTCATAAAGTGTTTCCCAATATGTCCTCTTTTATTTCTCTTCACCCACACAAATATCATTACAGATGACATATCCATCGATTATGATTAGGGTGGATACATATACTCAATCAACAGTAGCTTAATCAAAATAGGGTTATATTTTATCTCATGTGAGAAGGGAGTGGAAGAGTGCAAGCTATTATGATAGCTTCACCAATATCAGAGACCCACACTCCTTTTCTCTCCACTTCATCATTTTTCATGGGTGGTTTCCATCCTCAAGCTGACTTCAAGGTCACCTTACAATTGCAGGAGTTCTAGCTACTATAATCTTGTTCTGTGTAGGACGAGGGATAAAAGAGAAAGACTGTATTTCCCAGCTGAGTCATTTTTATTTAGAGATTTCTCATTGGCCACTTCTATGCAAGGAAGGCTGGGGAGTGCACTTCGTTTGTTTGTTTTGTTTGTTTGTTTGTTTGTTTGTTTTAATCTGGACACAGATCTATGCCTGTCAATATAGGGGCTCAAAGCTAAGGAAGTAGGCAAGAATGATTATTGGGTGGGTAAAAAGTAATGTCTGACCAAGGAAATTGGGGCTAATAGGGATTAAATGACTTGGGCAGTGTAATACAGTGAGTTAGTTTCTACATATGTCCTAAGAAATCTTTATGACTCTACTGTTGCTACACAACCCTCAGGGACATATTGATACCATTCCTTATCAACAGAACCCTTCTACGCCTTACAGTGGTACAGAGTAAAACTTGTGCAGTCATATATGGCAACCCGTCTCTTCCTTTTGCACTTGGTGGAATTTTGTGTGTAATACCTCTCTCTTCTACCACCAGGAATCCTGCCTTTCACACTGTAACCAGTTGGAGCCTAATATTCATTTCTGCATAACTTATTGGAGGATTTAGGTTGCTGTCCATTTGTTGGGGGTTCTCTTTCTGCCCAAAGGCAATAAGTCCTCTTTAGGTTTCTACATAGTTGGTCAGGGCCTTTCCTGATTAGAAACCATGGAAACAGGCCACCATCCTTTTAATCTGGTAACTAGTTGAATAAATGAAATAGTTTGAACTCCAGGCCTATTTTCTTCAATTTGTGTGAAAGAAAGTATATATTAAATATAACTTTTAAAGGGCCTTAGTTGATACTAAAATCTGTCCATCTTAGGGGTTACAGGGATTTTGCTAATATTAATAAATCAATATTTTGATTTTCATCTAAATATAAACAAAAGGAGTTATGTTTATAGTCATACTTTTAAAAATTAATTTTTTTGTTTTATAACACTTTAAAAGTAACTAAATATATTCTTGAGACAGTTGGTACTCTCCTCTTCCCCTAAAAGTTGATGTTAGTGGGAAAAATACTATTTAATTAAAAATGTGGGTCTGGTGGCCTCTATTATTTGGGGTGTTATTATGTTAAGTCACGAATCCAATAAACTGAGATATTGCTTTCTTGATAAAAGAGGATATGGGTATATTTTCACATGCAGAAATCTATTTTTTGAAGATGTGATCACTGCAGCGTGGAGTCAGGAAATGAAGAAAACAACAGAGCTTTCCTCAGGTCATCTTGGGGTCTTTCAGTAAACTGAAAGTAACTGAGTTAGAAAGGAATCTCCGGGAGAGGCCAGGGGAGTACCACCAGCCCACCACTACAGAGAAGTTCAAAGCTAAGCTGCTCACAGAAAACAATGGTCAACCACAGGGCGGATGTGCTGTTTTTCACACCCCAAGTCATTTATCTGAAAAGCAATAGCAGTAAATTCTTCAAGTGTTTGCTGTGATCGGATTTCTCCAGAAGAAAGAAGATAAAGAATGCTAAACTTCTCCAAACCATGTTTGCCTCACACACCTGTTTCTCCTAGGCAGATTCTTTAAACCTTTTTTTCCTCACTTTTCAACAAGAAACTATAAAATTAAAACAATTATTTTTAATCTTTGGGGATATTCACTTAATTAATATGTTCACTGTTATATCTATTGTGACAATAGGATAATCTCCCTGGGAAGTGAACACAGTTTCCACATGGGCAAATGACAGAAGTATTAATTAGCTCAACACGCCACTAAGGCTTTAACTCTAATAGTCTATTAAGTAAATGGGTAATAAAAGATTCCAAAAAGAGTTAGTTTTCGAGAAGAATTAAGCTTCAAAAAGTCAAAATAATGTAATCAATTAAGATTGAAAAATAACCCAATTAAGTGAAAAAACAAAAATATTCAAATATCCTTCGGAATATTGGCATCACCAAGTTCTCTCTCCCTGGTCTCTTTACTTACTGTGCCTATAAATTAATGTAAAAAAAAAAAAAAAAAAAAAAACCCTTAATGTCATCCTACACATGCATCTTGTTTAGGAAGGACAGAAGTTTGCCCAATTATTTACCAAGTTTGTATAAAACTTAAAACCCACTCAAAATATTTCTATTGAAAACATACTTGAATGTAAATGTATTGGAAAAAAGTTGTTTGGATGGGCTGTTGAAGCATAAACTATCACCAGACAGTTTTAGCACCATTCAACTCCTCCTGCAACCACATTGTTGGGTATGGAAATTCTATACATTCGGTTAAATGATTTGCATAATGGAGCAGTATGCAAATACTGGAACCTAGGCCCAGAGCTTAGGTCTCTTGCATTTCCCACACACTTCTCTGAACTCCTGTCAATACCACATAGCTTACTGCTTAGTCATACAATGCTCTTGTTTAGGCCACCAGGCAGATTGGAAGCTCCATATGTGACAGAGACCATTTTCATATTTATCATGTATCTCCAAAATGCCTTTCACAGAATTGGCCATGCTTGCATGCATTTATTCACCCATTTCTTTAACGTGTATAAAGAGCCTATTATGTGCCAGAATCCGTTATATATATGCTATTCTCATATACTCTCATACACACACACACACACACACACACACACACACACACACACACATAAATTATACAAGGTCCCTGCCTGTGAAAGCTCTCTGCTTTAGTAGGGCTTAAATTTGAAAGAGATGAGACAGTAACAAGAAAAATACCAGAGGTGACAAATATGATTTAAAAAAACTAAAATAGGAACAAATGAACAAAATGGCTACATTGAATTGGATGGTCAGAGAATACCTCTCTAAGGTGATATCTAGACAGAGATCTGAAAGACAAAGGACTTCTTAATGAACTGAGTTGGCACTTACAAAGGAACCAGTAGAAGCCCTGTGTGGCTACAGCTTAGTGAGAGAGGAGTATATGGGTGGTTTTCTCTCTCGGCTTTGGAGCCCTCCTCTTTCTGTCTCTGTATGGGGAAGCTTCTTCCTTCTGCCTTCTCCCTTCTTGCCTATTAAACTCTCCACTTCTTAAAACCAAAAAAAAAAAAAAAAAAAAAAAAAAAAAGACAGAGAGAGAGAGTAGTATATGAAATGAGATGGGGGAATAGCAGAAAAAAGTTCTTAGGGTCTTTGGAACCCACTATTAGGCATGTAAATTTTATTCTAAATATTCAGAGTTTTAGCCAGGAAAATTGAATATTCTAATTTGCATTATTTTAAATTTGCTAACTATTGTGAATGCAATACAGAGTAAAAAAACAAAGCAGGGAGAGTAGTTACTTTATTGCAAAGTGCATGAGAAAGATTTTATTGTTTGGATGAGGGCAGTGCTAATGGAGACAGAGAAAAATAGATTAAGGAGGTGTTTTGAGTGTATAGTCAAGATTTGCTAATGAATCTGTTGTGGAGTACATTAGTCCATTTTCATATTGCTATGAAGAAATACCTGAGACATGGTGATTTATAAAGAAAAAGAGGTTTAATGGACTAACAGTTTCACATGGCTAGGGAGGCCTTACAATCATGGTGGAAGGTGAAGGAAGAGCAAAGCCGTGTCTTACATAGTGGCAAGCAAGAGAGCATGCGCAGGGAACTGCCCTTTATGAAACCATCAGATCTCATGAGACTTATTCACTATCATGAGAATAGCATGGGAAAAACCTGTCCCCATGATTCAGTTACCTCCCACCAGTTCCCTTCCATGACAAATGGGGATTATGGGAGCTATAATTCAAGATGAGATTTGGGTGGGGAAACAGCCAAACCATATCATTCCACTTCTGGCTCCTCCCAGATCTCTTGTCTTCACATTTCAAAACACAATTGTGCCCTTGCAACAGTCCCCCCAAAGTCTTAATTCATTCCAGAATTCTCAAAAGTCCAAGTCCAAAGTCTCATCTGAGACAAGGTAAGTCCCTTCTGCTTCTGAGCCTGCAAAAGTCAAAAGCAAGTTAGCTACTTCCTAGATACTACGGGAGTGCAGTCATTGGGAAAATAGAGCCACTTTAAATGGGAGAAATTGGCCAAAACAAAGGAGCTACAGACCCCATGCAAGTCCAAAATCCAATAGGGCAGTCATTAAACGTTAAAGTTCCAAAATGATTTCCTTTGACTCCATGTCTCACATCCAGGTCATGCTGATGCAAGAGGTAGGTGCTCATGACCTTGGGCAGCTCTGCTTCTGTGGCTTTGCAGGGTATAGCCCCCTCTCCTAACTGCTTTCATGGACTGGCATTGAGTGCCTGCAGCTTTCCCAGGCACAAGGTGCAAGCTGTCAGTGACTCTACCATTCTGGTGTCTGGAGGATTGTGGCCCTCTTCTCACAACTCCACTAGGTAATCTGTGTGGGAGCTCCAACCCTACATTTTCCTTTCACACTGCCCTAGCAGAGGTTCTCCATGAGGGCTCCACCCCTGCAGAAAACTTCTGCCTGGACATCCAGACATTTCCATACATCCTCTGAAATCTAGGCAGATGTTCCAAACTTCAATTCTTGTCTTCTGTGCTTCTGCAGGCCCAACACCATAAGAAAGCTGCCAAGGTTTGGGGATTGCACCCTCTGAAACAACAGCCTAAGCTGTAGGTTGGCCCCTTTTAGCCATGGCTGGGACACAGGGCACCAAGTCCCAAGACTACACAAAGTAGCAAGGCCCGGGGCCCAGCCCATGAAACAATTTTTTCCTTCTAGGCCTCCTGGTTTATGATAGGAGGGGCTGCCATGAAGGTCTCTGACATTCCTTGGAGACATTTTTCCCATTGTCTTGGTGATTAACATTTGGCTACTTTTTACTTATGAAAATTTCTGCAGCCAGCTTGAATTTCTTCTCAGAAAATGGATTTTTCTTTTCTATCACATTATCAGGCTGCAAATTTTCTGAACTTTTATGCTCTTCTTCCCTTTTAAACCTAAGTGTCAATTCCAAACTATATATTGTTATGCATAAAACCTAATGATTTTAAAAGCACACATCTTGGATGCTTTGCTGTTTAGAAATTTCTTCTGCCAGATACCCTAAATAACCTCTCTCAAGTTCAAAGTTCCACAGATCTCTAGGGCAAGGCAAAAATGACACCAGTCTCTTCACTAAAGCATAGCAAGAATCCCCTTTGCTCTAGTTCCCAATAAATTCCTCATCTCCATCTGAGACCACCTTAGCCTGGACTTCATTGTCCATATCACTATCAGCATTTTGGTCAAAACCATTCAACAAGTCTCTAATAAGCCCCAAACTTTCCCACATATTCCTGTCTTCTTCTGAGCCCTCCAAACTGTTCCCACCTCTGCCTATTATCCAGTTCCAAAGTCACTTCCACATTTTTGGGTATCTTAATGGCAGTATCCTACTCTACTACTATCAATTTACTTATTAATCCATTTTCATAATGCTGTGAAGAAATACCTGAGACTGAGTAATTTATAAAGAAAAAGAGATTTAAAGGATTCCACAGTTTCACATGCCTGGGGAGGGCTTACAACCATGGCAGAAGGCGAAGGAGGAGAAAAGGCATGCCTTACATGGTGACAGGCAAGAGAACATTTGCCAGGGAACTGCCCTTTATGAAACCATCATATCTCGTGAGACTTATTTACTATCATGAGAATAGCATGGGAAAAACCTGCACCCACGATTCAGTTACCTCCCACTGGCTCCTTCCCCCAACATGTGGGGATTGTGGGAGCTACAATTCAAGATGAGATTTGGGTGAGGACACAGCCAAACCATGTCATGTGGTAATAATGAGAAGAAGGAAAGCAAGAATTGCCTAGATTTTTGGCTTAAGCAATTAATAGATAATGATGACTTTTACTGAGCTGGGGATGAGGAAAGGGTGTGCAGGAGGTGAGGGTGGACAGGTAATCCAGAATTCTCTTTAGTTTGAGATGCTAAATGAAGACATCCAGTTTCAAAGGTCAACTAGGCAGTTGAATATAGAGTCCCTAAAATAGGACTCATTGGTCCCTACATGATATCTGATACCACGGCATTGCATGAGCTCACATCTAAGAGTTAGATGGAGAAGCTAACAGGGGCCCTACCTCTTTACATTAGTTATTAGCAGATGAGCAGGCTAAACGAATAAGAGAGCAGAGCAATATATTTTCATGACATACATATCAGAAAGTAGAGAATAAGTATCAGATTCCCTTCCATGTTTTAGCAGAAGAGGATACTAATTGGCAAGTGTCAATTTGATATTGTCACCAGGTCATTCAAAAGAATAGAAACTTCTGACTGAAGTTACTGAGTACTGGGAGGATGAACATTATATATTCATTGGATTTCTGTTTTAGAAAATATTGTATGTGTTTCACATATTTTACAAACTGAACTGTGAATGGTTACATTATTCTTACATAGAAAATTGAAATTACATCTGCCTAAGACTGCTCTGTAATTCTCCTGACCTATGAAATACAAGAACAAAAAACCCTCACCGGCATTTCACCATGGTTCCCTTTAGTAACTTTTATTTGTAATAAATACACAAATAAAACTGGAAGACAATGGGGTGGTATAATGGAGTTTCCTAGGAGGTAAGTAGGCAAGTAATATGCTTTTTCTTAAAAAGTACATTTTTTAGTTACTTAAGAACATAACATTGTGATTATTAAACAATCAAATATAAAGCTAAAAACCTACTTTGACAGCAACCCCTCCACTCGATCTCAGGCTTGTCCCTATAGATAACCATTTTACTAGTTTTGTGTGAATCCCTCGAGTCTTTAGCCCCCTCAAGTGTGTGCTTGTGTGCCTGTGCAGGTGCACATATGTATGTAAGTGTATGTGTGCATATGTGTGTGCATGTGTGCATGGGAGGAGGGGTATGTGTGTGTGTGTGTGTGTGTGTGCAACGGATTCCTTTTTCTGCTGCTCCTAGACTCTTGGCACTTCTCCTTTCCCTGGAGAATTGTTCCTGACAAAAGGAAGCTGTGACTACTCCCTTGCTCTCCTGGGAGAAGGAAGCAGGACACACTTGGTCAATCATGGGATGACACAGGGATACAAAATGGCCTGAAGGTGGGACCCATTCTGGTGCAATTTCTGCGTCAGATCACCCCTACAGGATCAGACTGAGCAGGTCTCCAGCTCAGACCACGTTCTTGCTTAGCAATCTTCCCGTGTACTGCCCTCTTCTCTTGTGCCCCTTGTCATGAAAGCACTTTCCCAATAAATCACTTGAGCCAGAATCACCATCCCAGACTCAGATTCCTTGGAACCCAGTTAAGTGTTTCTACATATTTATATAATGTGTATAAGAATAAATTTTAAACAGATGTTAACATAATGTGTATGTTATTAGGAAGTTTTCTTAACAGTTTTCTTGGAAAGATTTTGTATCTGCATGCATAGATTTATTACATTGTTTTTGACTGCAGTATAGTATTACTTTGTAGTGAAATAGAGAGAGTTTATCAAACATAAAAAATGTTCCAAGGAGATAAATAAATGTCATTGCTGTTGGTTACACATCCTTGATTACCAGAAGAACTAAAGTCATCTGGTAGGTTTATAGTTCATTTATAACTCCTCTTCTGTAAATTATTTTCATACCTTTTGCTATTTTTCAATTGGACTGTTTGTCTTTTCCTTATTTATTATCATTGGTTCTCTATAAATTCTGAATATTGTTCATTTACCCTTAGTAAAAAAAGTACGCTGCACATACTTTTTCCTGGTTATCGCCATCCTTTATATGTGTTTTGATGGTCTTTTGTTATTCAGAAATTTGATAATACGTTGAATTGTTGTGAACTTTTATATTTTACACTTTATGCATTTCTATATTTACTTTGAGAAAACCATATTCACCACAAAGTCATAAATAAATCCTGCTATATTTTCTTCTAATATATTATAGTTTTGTTTTTTATAGTTATTACTTTTATCCATCTAGATTACTTTTGGGTTAATAGCATTAGCTATCAATATAACATTTTTGTTTTTGCCACAGTGTGTAGTTAGGGTCTCTTACACATGGTCTCATTCCTGGATTCTCAATCCTGTCCTATTCATCTTATTGGATTTTTCCTACTCTGATATCGCATATTACCATAGATTTATTAATATTTTGATTCCTTGTGGGGCATGATCACCATATTGGTTAATTTTGTTTGTTTATTTTTTAATTTGCTTGGTTGGCTATTGTGGCACATTTAGTCTTTCACATGAACTTTATAATCAGCTGGTAAAATTCCGTGAAATTTCCTTTCAAGATTTTGATTGGGATTGTATTGAATTCATAATGTAACCAGAGAGAAGTGACACCTTAAAAATCCTGAGTCTTTCCATGCTCAAATATTGTATATGTTTACTTATTTTTTGATGTATCAGGTTTTCTTTTATACTCTTCAGGAAATTTTAATTCATTTTTCATAAATACCTTGAATATTCCTTATTGGGTTTATTCCTAGGCATTTCACAATTTTTGCTGTAATAATAAACACAATGTTTTGAACACATTTTTAGTTGATCATTGCTGGTATTTTAATAAGCTGTTTATTTTTATATTTTGGACCCCACCGCTTCCTAATCTCCCTAGGAAGTTCTAATAATATTTATTGGTTTCCTTGAAAATTCTACGTAGGCTATTATGCATGTTATGTAAATAACAATGTTTTGTGTCTTTCTTAATAATTGTATCTAATGTCTATTGTTATTTTGGTATTACACTTTACTGGCCCTCCAGTATACTAGTAAGCAGTAACTCTGTGATACAAGACATCTTGATATTGTTTCTAACAATGAAATGCTTTGAATGTGGCACCACTCAGCATAATTTTTATTGTAGATTTTTAGTGTACTCTTAACTTTTTTTCTATTTCTAGTTTGCTAAGAACATTTCTCTTTCAAAAATTGAAGGAATGTTGAAGTTTATTAAATTCTTGTTAGGTATAACCTAAAATAATTTTTCTTCTTTCATCTGGTTAATATAAGGTATTGCACTAGTAAACTTTTTTCTTTGGTTGAAATAATTAAATTATTTATTAAATTAAATTATTAATCCATCAGCAATTTTTTCAGGAACTTAATGTGGCACTTATGGCCTATTCAAGTGGTTAACCAAAACATTGTATTTCCGGAATGGTAAATAATTATCTAGATGTTTATGTATGGATGACTACTGGCCTTTTCTTCTTTATTGTCCCATAAATGTTTTCCAAATCATTGCTTTGGAATAGGTACACAGTTTATTATAGAAAATAATTTTCCTATAGACAAGCAATAGAAAAGATAGCTCATTAGTTATCATTTTACCTTAAAATGTTTATTTTTAGACTACCCATAAATTCATCATAAAAAACTATAAATTATATTAACTTATTTAAATAAAGCTAATGAGTAAAAACACTTAAAAGAAGCATAAACATTTTGCTTATCATATTGAAAACAGCAGGTAGCTGTAAGAGAGGATTAATTTCAAGATCAATTATAAGTCTACATTTTCAGCAGCTTAGCTTCTAGAAATTCACAATTCCTATACCTGATAAAAGGTTACCAATCTCACCCCAAATAAGTTGGTGTCTGAAGTATTACTGTTGGAATGCCTGCCAGCCAAACTGTGATATTCCCCAATCAGCCTATTATTCCTTCATTTCAGATTTTCTTTGTGAGAAACAATTCTTTACTTTTTGAAATGCATTCTTTAGATATTTACTTAAGAATGGTCTATTGATGATAAATTCTCTCAACTTTTCCTGAAAATGTCTTTATTTCACCTTAATTCTAAAAAATGTAGTTTGGCTTTCTTTTTTGCAGCACTTTAAAGACATCCCTCCATTTCTTCTGGCTTTCACTATTGCTCATGTGAAGTCAGCTGTACATCTAATTGTTCATTCTTTATAGGTAATTTGTCTTTTTTTCTGTGTGCCTTGAAGATGTTTATTTTAAACATTGGAAATTCTGGGCTCAGACTCTAGACCCCTTCTCTTTTCACTCCCTATTTTAGATATCTCAGCCAGGGCTATAAATAGTACTTACATAATGATGACTCCCAAAATTATATCTCCAATCCAGACCTCTGTCCCTAGTTCCAGACTGGCATACCCAACTGTCTACTGAGCAGCTCTTCTTAAAATGTTTCAAAAGTAACACATTCAAATGTGATCTCATGATTTTCACCACTTTACGTAAACATGTTCCTCTGGCAGTTTTCCCCAACTCAGTAAATAATATCTCTATTTTTCCATTATCTTAGAACAAAAAGTAATCACTTTGCTTAGACATCACATTTAGTTCTCCAGAAAATTCCATCAGTTCTACATTTAAAATTTATATAAAATTCAATCACCTCTTACCACTCCCACTGCTCTAAGCTATCATTATCTTTTGATTGGCTTTTTACAATATATTTCTTGTTCTCCCTGCTTTTATACTTGGCTTCCCTCCAATTAGTCTATTCTCAACATAGTAACCAGAAAGATGCTGTTATCTGTGAATCAGATTACACTTACCTGCTTAAAAACCTCCAAAGATTTTGCCCTTTGCTCTGAGTAAAAGCCAAAGTAACTTCAATGGCTTGGAAGGCATTTACATGATCTGGCATCCTCTACTTGCCTGATTTAATCCCTTATTACTTTTTACCTTAATCACTTGATCTAGCCACACTGATGTCCTTGCTATTCATCTAGCACATGAAGCATATTTATGTCTTGGGCTTTTGCATTACATTTGTCCCTCAGATAATCACACGGCTCACTCGCTCACTGGGTCTTCTTGGTTTTCAGATTCTCAAGAAGACTTTCCCTGACAACCATATTTAAAATTACAACTACTCCCAGCATTCCCTACCTCCCTTCTCTGCTAAAGATTTTGTATAGCATTTGTCACCATCAGATAACATATATATTTTAATTATTTATTTATTCACTGCCTAATTGTTCCTCCCTCCTTCTGCCCCTTATAATGTAAATTCTGTGAAGGCAGAGAGTTTTTGTTTTGTTTTTTCCTTCTGTCTTTTCATTATTGTATCCTTAATGCTATAAAGTTGCCTGGCACATACCAAGTGTTCAGCTCCATACATATTTGTTGAATGAATGAATATAGGATGTTTTGCAGTTTCTCTATAATGTGTCCTATTATGGACTTTAAAAACTTAATCCTTCTTCAGATTACTGAAAGTAAATCTGCATTTTATCAAGATTAGTAAATGATTCATATGCACATTTAAATTTGAAAAGCACTTCTGTAAGATATATGTCTATGAGTATAATTGCGGGTCATAGAATATACCTACCTTTACAATACAATATGGAATTATTTTTTCAAAGAGATTGTGTCACTTCCTCCAATAATGTGTTAATACTCATTCTCTCTTAGTACCATCATACCTCTTAATTTTTGTAAAATTAGTAGGTATAAAATAATATCTCACTATAGTTGTAATTTGCCTTTTCAGATTATTGATGAGGTTAAACACTCATTTTTTCATAGGTTTATTCATAGATTTTTCATAGGTATCTTCTTTCATAAAACATCTACTTTATTCTTGTGCCCATGTACTATCTGGATAGTTGTTTTCTTACCAATTTTAGTAACTTTATGTATTTGAGATGTTAATACTTTTTTGGTAATACAGTAGCTAGCAGCTGTTGCCTAGTTATAGTCTCTTCTTTTACTTTCTTTTTTTTTTTTTTTTTTTTTTTTTTTTTTTTTTTGAGGCGGAGTCTTCACTCTGTCGCCCAGGCTGGAGTGCTGTGGCACCATCTCGGCTCACTGCAAGCTCCGCCTCCAGGGTTCTGGCCATTCTCCTGCCTCAGCCTCCGAGTAGCTGGGACTACAGGCGCCCGCCACCGCGCCCGGCTAATTTTTTGTATTTTAGTAGAGACGGGGTTTCACCGTGTTAGCCAGGATGGTCTCGATCTCCTGACCTCGTGATCCGCCCGCCTCGGCCTCCCAAAGTGCAGGGATTACAGGCGTGAGCCACCGCGCCCGGCTTCTTTTACTTTCTTTGTGGACTCTTTGAGGAATAGAAGTTCATAATTTTAATATCATCAAACATGTAACTCTATTCTTTAATATTTAATGCTTTGTTTTACAAATATGATATTTAATTTAATAAATTTTCCATACCACAAGGTGATAAAAGTTTCTCCTACATTTTCTTCTGAAAGCTTAAAACATTGTTTTTCACATTTGTCTTTAATTCATCTAAAATAGAATTTTGTATGTGCAGTGTGAGCTAGAAATCCAATTTCTCATTTAAGCAATTTTTTCAGAACCTTTTATTGAATATTTCCACTTCTTTCCAATGATCTGAAATGCCAACTTCATACTATATCAAGTTTCTGTAAGTGCTTAGGTTTATTACTGAACTCTCTATTCTCTGCCATGGGCCTTTTTGTTTTGCCATACACAGATACCACACTACCTTAATTACCATATATTTATAAGTCATGATCTGTCATAGGACAAGATCCTCCAGCTAGCTGATGTTCTTCAGCAGCATTTGATTTCTCTTGGCTCTAGATTGTCATATTTATTTTAGAATTTGTCATCAAGATCCATTTTAAAAGAAACAACTATAAAAAAAACCTGTTGGGATAGTAATTGAAATGTCATTGATTCTATAGACTAATTAGGGAAGGACTGACAACTTTAAAATACTGAGTCTTTTTGTTTATAAACGTTTAAGAACACAGTATATTTCTCCATTTATTTGGCTTCTTTTAATGTCTTTCAATATGAGGCTTTATGATTCTCTGTGTCTTTTTGTAATAGACTTTCAGATGGTCTCCATCCTCTGGATTTCATGTGCTTGTCTTTCCTACTCATGAATATCCAGTCGGTTTTTCCTAAGTGAATTTTACCACATTAACTCCAGGTTCAAAAATCTATGGTAACTTCCTGTTGCGTATGGGATCAAATACAAACTTCACAGGCTGAGATTTAAATGGTTCTGTTTTACCAGCCAACTTCATGTCTTGCTAGGGCTCTACTCCATTTGTTTATTTAAGGCAGTGTTACAGCACAGAGGTAAACAGCTCATTTAGGTAACAGAATCTAAATAAAATTAGAGTCAAGCCCTGATTCCATCACTTACTGGCTTATGGCTTAGACTGAGAGACTTAGTCTACTGACTGTTCCTCTATAAAACAAGGAAAACATGCATACTCACAGCATAAGACTCTTCTGAAGAATAAATGAGACAGTGCATGTAAGTCATGTAGCACTTGTGATTTGCTAGCATGAATTGCTATTGTTGTGTTAATATCATTACTAACATATTAAAAATATAATAGAATGTCTTCTTTAGAATGAAAAACCATCATTATACCTATGTTTAACTCTTTTTTGCTTATTAAATGCCCTCCTAAAAGTGAATTTTTGGATGCTAAGCAGGATCTGGATGAGGAAATAGAGATATTCTAGGTATGCTTGTATCCCATGCTGGACTGAATGTGAAGAGAAGAAACTGAGAAGAGGAGGGCCTACGGTGTGCAGACTAAGCTAGCTTGTGATTGATCCCTGACATGTAAGCAGCCAGCAGTCCAAAATCATAATTCCAAAGGGGCATGTATAACACACACAGATACAGTTTAAGCTGACCTTGTCATACAAGAGAAGCCAAGAGCAATCCATTCGTCAGAAGAGAAGAGAGGTCACCTGGTAGTCATGGTGCTCAGAGCCAGGTGAGTGTCAAGATTGCTGTTACAGGGTCTGTCTGATTTAAAAGTATTCTGACCAGTGTTGAGGGGCTGAGGATGGCCAGACAAGCTGTCAAGCTTCATTCTAAGCATGATTGGGTTCAGAATAGAGCTCCCAAATAGGAAACTGAAGTACCAATACTATTTTAAAATGGGAATAGCACCACCATTCAGATCTGACAACCCCAGCAGGGGTAGATAAGAGACGGTAGCTTCTGTCTGAGCCAAAGCTGGTCATTCTCTTGCTTAGCATTTGGCTTATAATAAAAAGGTCAGTGAAGCCTAACACTGTTTTATTTTTAGTTTCACCTTAGGTACATAGTATTTACTCATTATCTTGATGATACAATGCATGTGACACATCACATGGAATGACACTATATATTAGGTGTAAGAGTTGGTCAGACAATGGTCTGCCCAGGAAATCTGACCACACATAACAAGAATTCCCACCAGAGGTAAACCTGAATCCAGAACTAGGGAAGGAGGGCTCACAAGAACTAATCATGGCCCTAGAGTTCTGGTCTTTTTAGGGATTTATGGTCGGTGGACTGCCAGTCATAGAAAAGGGCCCTGAGCCCACTAGACAGGGAGACAAGCAGACCAGGATCGAGGAAGAAGCTTAGGTCTGCATTCTGGGCCCACTTAAGAGCAGGCTATGTAAACCCCTGACGCAAAGACTAACAGCATCTACGGCTCACATCAGACACAGTGGACACAGTGGTCTGGTTAGTGAAGTAGAAACATTTTCACTCCTTAGATAATGTGATGTCACTGGGCTTGACATTTTAGATGCTATCAGTAACTAAATATTTATAGCTATAAAGGAAAGAAGATAAAAACTTTAAGTAAGTGGTGCTGAGTGGAGGACCATTTATTTGTTTGCCTTTTCTCTGTTTGCATTAAGATAAAGGAGCCTGGAACATGTGTGGAGGGTCGGGAGAATGATCCCTGGAAGATCCTGAGGAAGCCAGAGGTGGGGGCTGAGCACAGATAGGATGATGAGCCCTCAACAGAAGGGAAGAAACAGTGCCACAAGGGCGAACTTAGCATGACTTCATAAATCAGAATGGTCACTAGGACTAGGGATATGCAGCAGCTGAGGGAGAATTGCAGCCAGCGTTCTATTAATACAATGGCAGTGTTCTGTCCTGGGCCTAGATGATGACAATTTCTCCTATTTGTCTGAGAATCAGGATACTAAAATTCAACCTGACATGGAATTTTGGCTCTTAGATGGTACTTGAAAAACAGAGGAGTTTCATATTATTTCTGCAAAAATGTCAGAAAATAGAGTCCAGATCAATGGCCTAACCCTCAACAACCGGGGTCAGGGATTTCCCTTCTGCACCTTACCTTGACCATTTATCAGTGATATGATAAACCTCAACCCCCACCAAAAATGCTTTTAATGAGGTTTTAAAAGTCCCACCAGGACTTTGATTTTCTTCTTATTTTACCTGGCCTCATATTATTTCAATGACAGCAACTCAGTGGTGATAGCTGGGGTAGTGGTTGGTAATTTTTCCCTCTTGCAACTTAAGGCCAAAGTGCTGTGGTGGGACCCAGCTGAGAAGTTTGCTTCCTGTCAATGCACAGTTTGCTACAAGCAACTCTTTCTCTGTGCTGCCAGGAGCTGTGGTCTGAATTATGTGACACTAGCATTCAATTACGGTAAAGTGTCTTTTTAATAACTGACATTTCCAGTAAACTTGTTGTGGGTTCAATGTGCTTTGAGGCTAATTAGAAAAGTTTCAGAGGATGCTAACAAATATTTTACTGACAAATAGTTTATACTCCTCCTCTGATTTATTCTGAGCTAAAATATCAAGAGTTCTCCTTAGAGCTGCTGAAGACATCACCAGAGTATGTAAAACTTCAGTGTTCGTAACCTGGGAGTTGAAGGTAGCAATATTTCTGTCAGTGAGAAATGATGTTAGCTGCTGAGTTCAGCTCCAGAGAGACATCTGTAAAGTCTTTTTAGGTTTCCCGGGGTCTGGTAACAAGTATGCATCTCTCATGTTTATCCTCATTTTAACCAAACCGCAGTGGTTCCAAGCAACACTCTGCGGTCCAGTCATCAATGGAGCTCAGCGGCAAACAGAATTCTGAGCATTCTTCACTTGCTGTAATCAATGTGATTTGTGTTTTTGAGAACTAATGTTAAGTTTTTCTACTAACTTATTGGGTTCTAGGTATAGGTATAGAAATACGTATCTTATAAACTGACTTTTCTTGGCTAGAAGTCTGAACCATTTCTATTAAATATTTTGGAGATGGGAAAAGTAATTTCTTCTCCTTCTTCCAGTTTTGGTGGAGTCAGCCAAGGAACAAAGATTAAATCAGAGCCACCCACAGGAACCCATGAGTCTGTGTTTCAAAAAGTCAAGTGTCAAACTGTAAAGATTTGTTGGGGAAATTCAACAAAAGCTCATACATTTTTTTCTATTCTTCAGAGAAGTAGAGCTGATAACATTAAATGAAAAGTCCAATCGATGCATCAACTTTGTAGTTAAATCTGTGGAGTTTTAATATTATTGTAGTCTGATCTGTTGGGAATAGCATATTATATCATATATCACTGTACAGCTCATTGTCAAACTCACTGTTTCATTTAATGCTCAAACATCCCTTTTAGGTAAGATAGGCATGCATTGCTAACCCCATTGCCCAGTTAGGAAAAAAATTTTTGGAGAATTTAGTGACTAGACCAAGGCCAAACAACTAGTAACTGTCAGAAGTAGCTTGTCCAATCTCATCTGAGTATACCAAAGATGAGAGATGCAGCCTTAGGGCATTTAATACATAAAATTTGCAAAAACTTGAAACGTATTTTTGGTGAACTATCTTTTGTATACAGAAAGAATCACCTACATCTAATCTCTTATAAGTACAGGCTATACTGGCCTATGCTCCACATAGCTATACAGCTAGATTCGGTCTACTCTAACAGAGCGTCAGCCCTTACACTACATTGAAATGGTCTCCAGAAAAGTTTGTGACAGCCTTCTTGTAGTCCAATCCAATGAAAACTTTTGTGATCTTACCTTACCTTACTTGAACTCTTAGTGCCATCTGCCATTCTTCGTTTATGAAATTCTCTTCTTCCTTGGCACCATTTTCTTTGAGTTTTCTCAAGACAGACAACCTGGGCCAATTGAAATGTTACTGAATTTAGGATTCCACATGCATTTGGATTACAGTTCCAGCTCTGCTACTTACTAGTCTGGGATCTTGAGACATTAATCTTGACAACTTTCAATAAAAATAATATTACCAACATTACAGGGCAGTTTGGGGATAAGAGATGATGCAAGAAAAGCATCTCATGCTCAGCCCATTCAAAGGCACTCAATGGATGGACACTCCTTCTCTACCTGTTTCATTGGTCTCTTCTTTTTCAATAAACACCCAGATATCAATAACAACAGGGTCCTGATATATGTTGAACCTCTCTCTTTTCACTCTGTACCAAAGCTGTCTGATAGGACTTTCTTCGATGATGTTCTATAATCTGTACCATATGGTAGCTGCAAGCCATATACAGTTTTTGAGCACTTGAAATGTGGCTTGTGCAGCTGAGGAGCTGAATTTTTTATTTTATTTCAATTTAATTAATTCAAGGTTAAACTGGAATAGCCACATGCAACTATTGGAGAGCACAGCTGAGCTACTACTCGAGTACAGCTACTTTCTCTTGTAGCTTTATCCCAAACCATGGCTTCAGCTGCCACTCATACCCAAAGGGTTCCCAGCTTTATATTCCAGCCTTGGTTTCCACTGCCTATTAGCTAGTACTGAGTATTCCACAGGTGATTGTAATTCATCCTGTTCAGACCTGAACTCAACATGTTTTCTTTAAACTTGCCCATCTTTCTAGGTCCTTATCCCAATGAATAGAACTATAGTCCACTTACACGTCCTGGGCATGAATCTGGAGTTACCTTAGATAGTCCCTTTCTCTACCCAACCTCCATGTATAATCAACCTACAATCTTTTGTACCTGTTACATACTCTTTTCGCTCAACCTGTGCTGTCATAGGCTTCACACAAGCTCTCATTACCTCTCACCTGAGATAATATGATTGCGCTCTAATTTGTTGACCTGCTTCTAGTCACTCCTCTCACCCTAGCCTCAACCATCTTCCATGTGGCTGCTGGAGAGTTTGCTCACTGGCTTGATTTTGTTTCACACCTGCTCAAAATCTTTCAGTGGTTCTCAAATATCTAAAGAGATTCACAATGGCCTGCCTTCTGCTTAGCTCTCCAGGCTAATGTACCATGATACAGCCTGTGCTCTAGTTATCGAAACCTTTTGCCATCCCTGGAGCACATCAAATTCTCTTACACTTTTATTCTTTCACACAGGCTCTTTCACCTTCCTACCTACACACACCAAGGCGTGTACAAAAACCACAGAGAATGCCTATGCACAAATAACTAAAAGTAGGCTATAAAACTTCCTCGCTATGAGAAAACACACAAAAGAAAATAGAGAAAATGCCAAAAGAGCAAAATATTTCAAAATAAAACATATACAGCAGTCCTTCCTTATTCGTGGCTTTATTTTCCAAGGTTTCAGCTACTGGGTCAACCTAGGTCCAAAAATATTAAATGGAAAATTCCAGAAACAAGCAATTCCTAAGTTTTAAATTGAGCACCATTCTGAGTAGTGTGATGAAATCTTATGCCATCCTGCTTCATCCTGCTCTATCCTGCCTGGAATATGGATCATCTCTTTGTCCAGCATAGTCATGTTTGATATGCTACCCACCCTCTACAATGTGGTTGTATAGGAGAAACCATAGTACAGTATATATAGGGTTCAGTATTATCAACACTTTCAGACATCCATTGGGGATCCCGGAATGTATCCCGTGTGGAAAGGGGTGACTACTGTAATAAAGCAATTCAAGATGATATAAGAGAAACCAAACATGTATGTCAGATAAATAAAAATCAGATACATTCACTTTTTAAAAGGACTCTAATTGGATTTCGAAAAGCCTAAACTCAAAATGTGATGTGATATGTAAGACAAGTTACTCAAAAAAATTGGAAGTATTATTTTCCATCCTTTTAGGATGGGAAAATACAGCAAGCAAATGAAAATAAAAGTAAGGCAGGGGTCAAGATATTAATGTTAGGTACGGTTGAATTCGAGGAATAGAACTTTATGGTAATAATAAGTTAATGCAACCCACAATGAAAATCTGAGCCTAATGCTTCTACATCAAATAGCATAACATCTACATTCTTAAAGCAAAAATTGTAAAAATTAAGGAAAATAGAGAGACAGTAGCCATAAATAAGTTGAATTTAGCTCTCTCGGTCTTTGATAACTCGAATAAACAAAAAATAAGAAAAGACATAGAGGACTTAACATAATTAAGAAGGTAGATCCTCACATGGAAAAATATATACCTTGCCTTCTAGCTCCTTTCATCTACAAAGTTTGGCCATGTCTTATTAGGCTACATATTAGTTGCCTATTAGGGCTGTCATAACAAAGAATCACAAGCTATGTGGCTTCAACCAATAGAAGTTTATTCTCTCACAGTGTCAGCAGGGCCATGCTCTCTCTGAAGGCTCTAGAGGAGGACCCTTCCTTGCCTCTTCCTGGCTTCTGGTGATTGCCAGGAATCCTTAGCCTTCCTCCGTGTGTATATACATCACTAGAATCTCTGTCTCTATTTTCACATAGTGTTTGCTGTGTGTATCTCTGTGTCCAAGTTTCCCTTTTCTTAAAAGAACAGCAGTTATTGGATTAGACTCGTTATTAAATCCTATCCAGTATGACAGTATGATATTGTGTTCCAAAAGTAAAATTTTAACTCCCTACACAGACTGAATGGACCCTCGTCTTGGCCAAGGGGATCCAAAGAAACCTGAAGATCATGATGAGATGGTGGAGTGGGGCAGGGGTTATTGAACATGACTCATTATACCCTCCTCTTTTTGGAATTCAGGCACACAATTGACCAGCATTAATATTCCAATAGAGATCCTAAGCCTGACAGAACAGACTCTTTATAGCCATAAGATACCAAATTCTATCCTGTCTCTAGTACAGCATTACATGACAGATAGCAAAGTCCTGAAAGAAAAACATATTTTGAAATAGCCCTGCAAACCTGTCTCTTATGGAGGAAATTTTACAATCTATAGAGATTCTCCTTCCTTTATTAGGTCTCTCCAGAGAGCCTGACACCTTTGATAAGAGACATTCACATCTATTCTCTCTGAAGCCTGCTACCCAGAGGCTTCATCTACATAACAAGAACCTAGGCTCCTCCAGCCCTCCCAACTTGCCTTAACTCAGGCTGGTTTCAACTCTTCAGGCACAGCTTAATCCTTTCAACCAATTGCTAATCAGAAAATCTTTGAATCCACCTATGACCAGTAAGCCCTGCCACTTCAAGTTGTCCTGCCTTTCCTGATTAAACCAATGTATATTTCACATATATTGATTGATGTCTTATGTCTCCCTAAAACACATAAAACTAAGCTGTAACCCAACCACCTTGGGCTAATATTCCTAGGACCTCCTAATAGGTCATAATCCTTAACCTTGGCAAAATAAACTTCAAAACTGATTGAGACCTGTCTCAGTAACTTTTTGACTTACAACATCATCTTTACTTGATTATATATGCAAATACCCTATTTCCAAATAAGGTCACATTCACAGGTACCAAGGGATTAGAACTGTAACATATTTTTGGAAAGGGTACAATTCAATCCACAGCAGGCCACATAGGAAACCTCAGTTTCAAAACATAGGAATAGTATAGATCATATTCTTCGATCATAGTGCAGTAAAATTAGAAATTAATAACAAAAGTAGGAAAACAAATCTTTGCCACATGAAAATTTTAGAATATCTCTTAACTCATGAGAAATCCAACATGTAAATCAAATCCAACACTGCAGAATCCCTAAAAACTAACGATAAATAAAATTTTAATATAACCACAAGTCAGAGGAAAGTTCATAGTTTAAAACAAAAATTACTAAACAGAAAAAAAAGAAAAATAAGAATTTAGAAAGGAACTTCAAATTACTCTTAGAGAAAGTAGAAGAAAGTAAATTCTATACATAAAATCCAGTTAATGAATCAGACACAGAAGAGTAATGGAGCTAATAAATAATTAAAAGCTGGCTCTTTGAAAAATGAGCACACATTAAAATGTGTAATCCATGTGTTAGTTACCTAGGCAAGTATAGTGAAAGAAAAAAAAATGAGAAATAACCACAGTCACAAAACAGATTTATAAGATAATAATTTAGTCCACTTTGTGCACATAAATTCAATGACAAAGAAGTTTCCCCAAAAAACTAAAAAGTTACCAGATTGATTCTAGAATTAATTTCTAGGTTTAGGTAATTATAGAAGTTAATCCACATGGGGTACACAGGATGAGTAAATGTCATGTGGAACCCAGGACATTTTTGTACTTTTTTATGCACTGTTCTATGCATTGCTCCATGCACATTAGGCTTTCTAGAATTCCTGGCCAGTACCCACCATTGCTCACCACCACCCCATTACCATGGTCACCACACAACTTTCTAAAACAGCCTAGAGACAGACAAACCAATTAGAAGGCTGTTCTCATAAATCAGAGGCAGGAGATGCTAGGGCAGGAGTGAGATGAAGAGGAAACACAGGATTTTGGACAAAATATAGTGATTAGAGATTGGTTTAGGAACCAATTGGAGGGTGACACAGAGAAGGGTAGTGAGAAAATTAGGCTGAGTCTGACTTAGGACACATGAAAATTTTAGAATACCTCTTATACAAAATATCTCATATGCAAAATATCTCATATACAAAAAAATGATCATTATTCAGTTGAATATGATCTTACTTTCTTATATCCAAACATATTTATTATGTTAGGTACAAGCATTTGACTACTTCATTGTGTCTAATATAGTTATTTTTAGCATTTGAAAGCTAAAATGAATATTATATTACAGGTAGGTCATTATGTTAGATTTTGAAAATTATGTGCATAGCAGGACTATACTTACCTGTGAATTTCATTTCAGGAAAATAACAGAGTTGCAAAATATCGTCCTTTTGATCATCCCCAAACCCCTCCCCAGTCATCCTCCTGAAGGGCCTGTTGCCGACCCCAAGACACTGCTTCCAGCAGACTCAAGTCTTTGCAGAACCCATGATTGTGACGGTTGTTTCTACTCTCAGTTACCAAATGCCCTGATATTTATAGTCTCTCTACAACTGCAACTGTCCTTCTAAGAGTGGCTACAATAAATCCTAAAGTCCTGTAGCCTCAGGGAGGGCAGGGAAATGGTGGGGGCTGGCTCAGATTCCTAAACAGACACAGACGCACACACACACAGACGCACACACACACGTCCTCTAAGGCAATACTTAGAACACATTTGGGTAGCTTACACATGCAAAGCAGGGAAGTGGTAAGATTTTGTCTCTAATAAGCATTATGCAGCACTAAATGGAAGAAAAAAACAAACACCCAAATCACTCTCCCTCTCCGAAAGAAAACTACTAGCAAATAAAGATATTATTGTCTGCCAGAGTCCACACGGCGCCAGATGGAAAAGTTCCCCAAATTGCATTTCATGGGTGAAGTTTGATTTAGAAAAGCACTCCCTCAAGAGCTTTCAACCTAGAGCCATGCTTCACACAGGCAAAACCTCTGCTCTCTCCTGTGTTGTTAACATCACATCATCGCCTTCAATTCCCTAAAAGATAGAATCTTTTTCTCCCCCCACTGGTTTAAGAAAAGCTAATCTACTCAAGAGGTTTTGTCCACCTGCTCTGGGAAAAATTGGTGAGTCACTAATAAGAAAATTTACTCAGTGTTAGAGAGAGGAATTAGAAAAAGGAGGACTATTGGGTGTGAATGCAAAGAATGGAAGTTTCTACAGCCTTAAAAAGTCCAATTACAGGTGGAATACATTACATTATTACATTCATTACTTCATCCATCCACTCTGTCATCTATCCATTCACCCATTAATCAAGTATGAACTGTGCCAGTCAAACGAAAACAGAACAAAGCAGTACCCTCTCCCCAACATACACACAACACACACACAAGTGCCATAATACAGGGCAACAAGCGCCATGATAAGAGATGAATGGATGTACCAGGTTGTATGAGACCACTCATGGCAATGCACAACCAGACTTGGAGGGAGAACTTTGGGACTTCCCGAAAATAGCCGTATTTAGGCTGAGATGTAAGGTTCAATGGGAGCTAGCCAGGTGTAGGCGAGATAGTGATGGAGCAGAGGATAAAGGGTCTCAGAGGTATATTTGAAAAGTCCTAGGGCCAAGCCAAGAAAAGAGAAAGTTGCAGCCTTGAGTGAGAATGCAGGCAACAAGACAGAAGGCTGAAGAAACAAGAGTGCCAGGATACAGGCAAGGGATTTAGACTTGCTCCTAAAGTAATGGAAATAAATGAAGAATTTAAACAAAGGAGTGGTATGATCCACCTGTCCTGCTGTATTTTACAGCATACAATATAAAGTATTTACAGTATTTTTCTTCTTTCTGCTTCCCATAATTTTGGACGTGTGCTTCATAAGGACAAGGTTCTCAACAGGTTTGTTCACTGCTTAATCCCTAAAGCAAGAAGCAAACAATGTCTGACATGAAGTAGACAATAAATATTTGTTGCATTCATGAAAGGATGGATGCATGAGTGTATTCTTCTGTGTATTCTTAGCACTCAACTGAATCCCCTAGCACGTTTACTCAGAAAGCTGGTCACAGGGATATTTCTGTGCGAAATTTTTCCCATTCCACAGTTTAAAGGGACAACTAGTTGCATTCAAAGTACAAAATATCCTATATTTGGAAGTTCTGGCAGATCTAATGCTACTGGAAAAATTTAAGTGCTAATAAATTATGAATGAAATTAATAAAAATACACTTTTTAAAGAAATTTTAAAGTACCTGGTGAAAGCTAGATTTCTAAGGTGGTAACTTTGAGCTGTTTCAGTAGCACTGTGACAGAATAAACATCCCTTCCCTAAGAAAGCAGCTTACAGCTAGTATTTCCACACAGTCAGTGCCTAAAACCCAAGAGGCTCTCATGAATTTCATATGTGGTTTAACCTACAAAGATTTGCATGTTTCCTTTAATGTAAAACCAAGTCAATTGATGAGAAGCTGCTGTGTCCATCATATATCTTCTACCCAATTTCCTAAGGCATGACGTTTCTCCTTTCTAAAGAATTTTGTCTTTGATAACTCTGGGCAACTTTTCCTCATCCAGTTGTTCACAATGAATTGATGATTAAATTGTAAGAGTGCCACGTTAGTTTGGGACTTTATTTTCTGGATTGAAAAAAGAGAACATACAGGCATTTTTAGCAGAATGAAAGGAAACAGTTCATTAACTCTCCCTCTTTTCACTCCCTCTGCTTTTGCTTTCCTTATTTCTTCTTGCTTCTCTCTCATGTGCGTACGCTCTCTCCTGGGTGAGATATATAGATATAGATATGGATGTAGATAGAGATAGAGATAGAAATAGATGTATATATATACGCACACATACATACATATATATTAAGGCATTTTGAAAAATTATATACATATATATTTTTCATTTTATATATAATAAAAGTAAATATATATAATATATATAATTTTTCAAAGTTAATTGATGTAATCAAGTTATTTCTAGAGGCTGGGCATAGTGGTTCATGCCTGTAATCCCAGCACTTTGGGAGGCTGAGGTGGGCAGATTGCTTGAGCTCAGGAGTTCGAGACCAGCTTGGTCAACATGGTGAAACCCTGTCTCTACAAAAAATACAAAAATTGGCCACGCATGGTGGTGTATGCGTGTAGTCCCAGTTACTCAGGAGGCTGAGGCAGAAGAATCTCTTGAACCTGGGAGGTGGAGGCTGCAGTGAGCCAAGATCACACAACTGCACTCCAACCTAGGCGACAGAGTGAGACTCCATCTCAAAAAAAAAAATTATAGAAATAAATTAAGCCGTATTTAATGTCTGGACACCAGAGGATCTAAATTGGTGAAAACTCACATTGCATCTGAGGATAGCAAGCCTGCTGCGTGATTAATGGAGACATTTCAGTTAAGACCCTGAGCTCCTTACCATGAGATCACAGATAGCCCTCAGGCTTGAGGATGCCCAAATTTAGAAATGACAGGATGAAGATCTCATACAATGAAATTTATAAAACATCCTCTTAGAGCTGCAGTTATAAATATCATATCAAATTTTCTCCCAGATGTGAATTTAAAACAAGACCTATTATCCTTGGCATCAAAATAAAATAATATGTATGGCCTACATCCTTTAAATAAATTATGCTATAGTTGAAGATCAGATATATCCAAAGGGCACACTGATACATATTGAAACTTTAAACAACTTTTTATTGGAAGAAGTCTTAAAAAGCTAAGTAAATGAATACAATAAGCACTTTGATTTTTGTTTTCTTTTTTTTTTTTTTTTTTTTTTTTTTGAGACAGGATCTTGCTCTGTGGCCCAGGCTGGAGAGCAGTGGTTTAGTCACAGCTCACTGCAGCCTCGACTTCCCAGACTCAAGCAATCCTCTCACCTTAGCCTCCCTAGTTGTTGAGCCTACAGATGCACATCACCATACCTGGCTAATTTTTGTGATTTTTTGTAGAGATGGGGTTTTTCCATGTTGCCCAGGCTGGTCTTGAACTCCTGGAGAGGAGTTAAGCAACCCACCCGAGGTTGCCCAGCTAGGAAGTGGTGGAGCTGGGATCTAAATCTGTGCACATGTACCCCAGACCAAGCTTGTGAGCTCAGATTGCAGCTCCTGAGTGAAGAGATGCTCTTACCACCTACATCACAGAAAACATGGATGCTGTCAAGCTCAAGTTCCCTCATCTTTGCCATATCCCCTTTTAAAGTACCTACCTACATTTTCACTCATCACATATGTGTCTCCTTCTCCACTTCTGTCTACAGAGCTAACCCTTAAACGTGAGATCTTCACTCATCTCCTCTACCACCTGATACTACTCATCTCCTGTGTCCATCAATCTCTTGTTCCCTTATCTTTATTGTCTACCTCGCCAGTGGCTCTTTCCCTTAAATTATAAAATGTGAAATCCACTGACATTACTAGGGGAAACCTGCTTCTCTCTGTATTGACTATCCAATCTTTTGCCCTCTATTTACAATCAGGCTTCTTGAATAATAGCTTGCATTAATTTTCTCTCCCTTCTTACTTCACTGTCACCCTCAATACTTCTATCAGCTCCAGGATTCATGGGCTCTCTAAAATTGTTCTTAATAAGATCCAACATTACCTTCTATGTTTGCATAGTCCAGTAAATCGTCACGCCTGATCTTACTTGGATCCGTAAGATATTTGACATCACAGCCAACTCCTTCCTTCTTGAAAGCCTCTCATCTCTTCACTTCAATGACATCTCTATTTCTTTCCTTCTCTGTCCTGTTACCCAGTCATTCTTCTCAAATGTTGGAGCCTCCAAGATTCTATTTTTGAACTTCTCTTCCTACTCGATGTGTTCTCCCCAGATGATCTCTTTCTTATGGCAGTTTTAGGCCTGAATTTCCAATGACAATTGTTATCACCAACATGATGTTTTATCAGCCACTCAAACTGTGGGGCCCAAACTGAACTAATTGTCCCCTCACCACAAATTCTCATGCTTTCCTTGCAGGTTAATTATATCACAATCAACTAACTGAAATCAAAAATCAGGAGTCAACCTTGATTCTTTCCTCTCCTTTATTTCCTACTGGCTGTGAAATCTTTGCTAATTTAAACTCCTAGATATCTTTGGAATTCATGTCCTCCTTTCCCTCCTCATTGTCATATCTTTCTTCAAAGGTGTGCCTGTATTATTGCAACATTTTAAAATTTGTTTTCCTGAACTTCTGTCATACTTCTTAAATCAACTCCGTGTGTAATCCTCAGAGTGATACTTCTAAGACACAAATTTGATCAACCGTGGTAGGCTAAATAATGGCTCCCCCAAAGACATTTACAACTTACCCTGTGAATATGCTACCTTACATAGAAAAGCGAGCTTTAAAGATGTGACTGAGTTAAGAATCTTGAGATGGAAAGGTTATCCAGTATTATCTGAGGGGGCCCAATGTCATCACAAGGGTCCTTATAAAGTGAGAAATAAGAGGATCAAAGTAAGTAGTAGGTGATGTGACAGCAGAAGCAAGAGGTTGGAGTGATTTAAGGAAGTGGGAGATCAGGAAGAGAGTTAAGTACAAAGTTAACTTATACCTTTAAAAAATGGAAAATTGAAGACAACGAGCAGATATATACATTATATAAATAAATACAAGAACTTGTTAAACTTGTTAAACACAGGACTACCCAAGACAAATGTTTACATTTCCATTTCTTCTCTAGGGTATATGAGGAATCTATTTTTCTCTTTTTCTTAGAACTCTTACTCTGCAGGATCAAAATGTCAAGCAGTGACCACATAAGTGAGGAAGTAGATCAAGAAGTGCTTATATTACATTGTTGTGGTTGGCATAAAATTCTGTACCACAGCCATTCCTTAGAAGCCAGCTCATGAGATCAAACAGACAAGCAAGCTCACTTCTCAATTCTGCACCCAGAACCCCACGATGTTACTTATTAGTCCATATTGGTGAGTTAGTGAGTTCCTTTTTGCCCAAACTTAGCTGCCACAAACTATAGTGATAGGAAACTGCCGACAGTTTTTTGTCAAACCCACTACTGTGGATCCCACAATGGGCAGAGACCTGGTCTAGTGTTATCAGGTTTTCCAGGATGTGCAGATGGCCTGGAAACTTGGCCAAGAGGTAGGGATCAGCACTCTTAAGTAAGCTGTATATCCACCAAATGCTGTGACACAAGAAATGGGCCTCAAAATGTTTCAGGCCAGCACAGCTTTGTCTTTGCAAGTCATTTTTCAATGGCAGTCAAATATTGTGGCAAAGTCAATGTACAAACTCACATGTATTAAAATATGCTTATGAATAATAATACCGTATTTCCATGTGTATTAGGTGTCAAGAACTTCACACACATCATTTCATTCCATTATCACAGCACTCAGTGTGGTGGGTATTACTGTATCTGTTTCACAATAGGAAACCCAGTATCTGAGATGTTCAGTGCCTTTCCTAGTTACCTAGTTGGTAAGTGGGAAAGTCAGGACATGAATTTTCAGCAATTAATTAAAAAGGCAGGATGATATGGTGATTTAAAGGCCAAATTCTCGACCCAGGTTGCTTAGCTTCAAATCCCAGCTCTGCTATACTCTGTTAGTATAACCTTGGCCAAGTCATTATGCCTCAGTTTCCTCATCTGTAAAATGGGGATCATAATAGTATCTACCTTATATTATTATTTTATTTATTGCTATTGTTAGGATGAAATTTGTTGCTATAAATAAAATGCACTGCCTGACATATGCACTACATAAGCATTGCAGCTATTATTATTGATTCCAAACTCACTGATGTCTTTATTTCAGTCCTCCTCTCCACTGAGTGTGGTATGTGTGTGTTGAAACTTAACATCTGGAATGGAGGTGGAAGGTAAGCCTGAGAGAGAGGAGTGGACTGGAGATGGCGTCAGAGAGCTCCTAGCAGGTATGTCAAGGCTCTGATCCAATCTCTGGGCTAGAAGAAACCTCCAGCAGCTCTCTGAGGCAGGAGTATAAGGAAACTCTAAGCTCTGCAGTTCTGCTGTAGCACTAAATCAGTACAATGTAGTCTCCCAACTAGGAAATGGATGGAGACTCCAACTCAGATGCTGTAGATCTTTACTAAGGCCATTCAATCCATTCACAATATAGTCAAAATGAGATCTCTGGAAGTTCTGAAAACTCTTATTGTGAGTCAGGTCACAGAATTAATTTTCTGATCTCCTAAGCTCAATATCTACGTCCTATCTAGAACCCTTTATCCACTTTTATGTATATAAATCTTTGTCTTTATCAGTGACGATTTTAGAGTATATCCCTAAAAATAGCATTAAGTACAAGGATTTAACATTTTAAGGCTCAGGTATACTGGCAAACAGCTTTCCAGAAAAACCGTGTCAATTCACACTGGCTCTGCCACACCCACCGACCACTAAGCATCATGATTGAAAAACAGATATCTTTGCAGCTACAGGGACAGATAATGTCTGATTGAATTACCTTGTGTTTCTTTTATTACTACAGAGGTCAATTTTTTCATATCTAGAAGCCATTTGTATTACTTATTTTTAAAGTATTTATACTTTTAGTGCATTTTTTTCTATTGGGGGATCTTGCTTTATTTAATGATTTCTACAATATCTTTTTATAGTAATAAAATAATTCTTTGGTTATTTTGATGGCAAATAGTTTCCCAGTAAGTTGTTTGCCTATTAATTGATTTACTTTAAAGTATTTTCTAATTGAAGTTTTGAAGTTTTCTCATAAAAATTCAGGAAGTATTATTTTATACCTTCCGATATCAAACTGATATATTTAAGAAACGCATCACTCTTATTTATCATCTTTTGGCTAAAATTATACATTTCTCAAAAGGTACACAGAAATTTAAGTTTTGTCAGAATTTCAGCTCTTTGAGGAAGGAGGTCTGACTATTCACTGTGTCCCAAAACCAAACCTACAGCTGTTCCTAGCATACAGTAGGTATACTATTTATTATACTAATAAGTTCATTATTATTTTGGAATTTGTATGAAAGTAGCAAATCAGACTCCCAAAGACTTTCCAAGAGTAAAAGATAATTACTGCTGACATGCAAGCTCTCCAGTGACATGGCCTGGTTTCCTGGCCAATGTATATTTCATCGTTCTAATTTAAGAGATCATAAGCTGGTGACTCTTGTTTTCTTTGTATTTCTAATTTTTCACAGCATAGATAAATTAAAATTCCATGTGTTTCCCATGGTCTACCTGATAAACATACTTCAAAGATATGTCTGCCCTTGCTCTTGGTCTCCACTGTCACCACTCCAGTCTAAGCCAGCATCATGCTATCCTGACCTCCTGCAGTGCCCTCCAACCTAGTCCTCTGATTCTTCTTTCGACCTCTTCCAATACCTTTCCCTACACAGCTTGAAGCATGAGCATCTTAAATCATCAGTCTGATCATGTCACTCCCCTACTTAAAACCTTTTGTTGCGTCCCAGTATTTTAAGGATAAAATCCAAAATCCAAAGTCCCACATGTTCTGGATGCATCTACATTGTGAAAAGACCTTCTCCACCTTTCCAATTTACCTTCACTATGCTCAACCACACTGGCTGCATTTCAGATCCCCAAATAAGCCTCCTATTCTATCCGGGACCACCCCACAGTCTGCTGCCCCTGTTCAGACAACTCTGCACACCTCCTGCCTGGCCAGCTCCCTGTCATCTGGTCACTTCCTGTGTATCACCTTCCCCTAGAACATGCTCCTTCCCCAGACTACCTTAGGTGCCTATCTTAGTCTTTCCAGCACCCTATGGTCCATCATACTTTTAGAGCATTTTTCAGTTTGTAATTGTATATTTAGTTGTGTAATTCTTTGCTTTACCTTTCCCCCAAAGGACTGTAAGTTCATGGGGGCAGGAATGGGTCTGTTTTGCCCATCACATATCTCCAACACCTAGCAAAGGCCTGGTACATATTTTGCACTCAAAAAATGCAAGCTGAGAAAATGAGTGTATGAGAACAGCTCAAGGCCATCCTCTCCCAGGAAGCCTTCCTCACTTATGCCCAGGCCACTGGGTTACTTCTCTTTTCAAATACTCAGTAACATTCTTGTTTGCAATAGGACAAAATAAGCACCATTTATATTGTTCCAGATGATGTATTGCACTATAAGAAAAAGTGCTTCTGGTTTTTATTTTTAAAGTCTTCCTTATTTTTCCCCCTACAGTGCTCATCGAGGGCAGGATTTGGCCCCCAGCTCCTTCTGGAACCCAATTTCCTTTCATGCTCCCTATCACAACCCTACAGACACTGGCCGCCTTGCTGTTCCCAAACACTCTCAGCACATCCTTGCTCAGAGACTTAGCTGTTCTCACATTTGGAATTCTCTGCCCTGAGATGTTTGAATGTCTGCCTTCCCGCTCATGCAGCCGCTGCCCAAAGGTCACCTTTTCAGATAGCCTTTGCCTCCACCTTCTCTCCCCCTTATATCAATCCTGCTCAATTGTTCTTCCCAACTGTTGTCACTATCTACCATTACAGCACACATTTACACATGTTGTTTATCATCTGTCTCCCTTGCCAGAACACAGGCCCTGTGATAATATGGGAACTTTTCTGTTTGATTCCCACCATGTGCCTGGCATTAAGTATTTCCCTTTAAATACTTATCAAATGATGGAATTTCAGCTCCAAGGAGAACCTACAGGTCTAGTGTAGATAAAAATGAACATAGTAGATTTTAGCTGGTTTAAGAAACTAATCCAGCCTTCACTTGAGGATCGTAACTCAGAGAAGGAAGGCAGGCATTCTTTTTTTTTTTTTTTATTCAGGCTATTGCAATAGGGAGAATGTTTATTATAAGGAATATCTTTTTTTTATTATTATACTTTAAGTTCTAGGGTACATGTGCACGACATGCAGGTTTGTTACATATGTATACATGAGCCATGTTGGTGCTGCACCCATTAACTCATCATTTACGTTAAGTATATCTCCTAATGCTATCCCTCCCCCCTCCCCCCTCCCCCCTCCCTCCTCCCCACAATAGGACCTGGTGTGTGATGGTCCCCTTCCTTAATTGATAGATTGCTTCAGATGCAAAGAGGCAAGTAAAGGAAAGAAGCTGGTTAAAAAATAAAAGAAAGTAGAGAATAGTGGAGAAGAGAAACTAACTGAAGTGGATGAAAGACAAAAATATGAAAATTGCAAGGATCAGAAATCCTTTCAGTGGCTATGTGACAATCAGAAAGTCAAACTCCTGACCGGCTCGTCCCCCGACAAAGGTGGCTCTGAATGAAGTGGAACCTCTCTGTGCTGGCAAATCCGCTCAATGTTCATGCATTCAATGAAGTATGCCACACAAGATAGTAATCAGAGGAAACTCCCAAAAATCAAAATAAAAAGAATTAAAACCGTGAAGAAAGAATTATGGATGATAATAAAAAAGAAATTAGATGATCATGGGGAAACATATAAAAGTCTCACAATGAAAAGAATACTTCCTTTATTAAACATAACTGGTATTACATCATTACATCAAATGGGTCGACCTGTTCAGAGTTCCCAAAAAGAAAAGGGTCTAAGATGTTGTCACATTGAAAACCACCCCAAATCTATAACTTGAGATTTGCATATATATATGAAAATATAAACAAGGTGGGGTTGTTAAGGCCTTGTTGTAATAGAGCACTAAGAACTATAATAAATTGGGGTGGGTGGGAGGTTTGCTGCTGTCTGATTGTCTGACTCAGAAAACAAGCCCTTAATCAGTTCTTGACCAGCCCTGTGTTTTTGATTGCCCAATATGAGATTAGAATTCTATTGGCAGTTTAACATTCAATTGTTGAGGAGGAAATAGCTATGTCTATAATATTACATCTGGTCTCAGAATCTGCAACTCTCTGAAACCGTCTGACTTCTACCATTAGCCATTAGTTTGACCTTAGCTGATCAAACTTCTTATATCTCAAAAATTAACTTTTATCAGAAATGAGTTCTTAAAATTCTTATTGACTTCCTTGATAAACTAATAATTCAGACTACACAAATCTGACAATAAAATTGAGAAAAGTCCAGGCACAGTGACTCATGCCTATAATGCCAGCACTTTGGAAGGCAGAGGCAGGAGGATTGCCGGAGGTCAGGAGTTTGAGACCAGCCTGGTCAACACAGCAAGACTCTGTCTCTACAAAAAAAAATAGAAATAAAAATTTAAAATATTTTTAAATGGAGGAAAATATTCATTTGTTAATTATGGGATTGATATTTACATTGCGAATAAAGATTTAGGAAAAAAATAAGTATATATGTAAAACTCATAACTGAAGAAAATCCAACCTATGAGGGAAAAATGGAGTAAGCAGTATGTTAAATATGATTGTTACCTGTGTATTGATCTTTCCATTTTTTCTTTGAATAAACTAACCATTCGTTAGTAATAAGCAATAGCACACATTATTTTAATTATTCTTTTCCCAAAATATTCAGTGTAAACTATAAAACTCTTATATACAATGATAAATTCAAAACACATAATTTTACTTCTGGTCTAATTTGAAAAGCCATGCAATTAGATGCAAAGTCTCATTCATTGGTCCCTGGAGCTCCAGAAGTTTTATCAGTGAGTCAGCATCTCTCCTCCTATTTCTCCCTTGATAAAATGAAACTTACTGGGTGAAAGAAAGAGAAAACAAGGCAGGAGATCAAAGGATCAATTTCTTCTTCACTGACATTTTTAGAAGAGCTATGAAATTTTGTTTACAGATGAGCTTCATAATTCTCACCGTAATTTGAAGAGGTGGAAAGCAAAACAGTGAAATACACAAGTGTTAGAGCCTAAAAAAAGACATTGACAATTATGTTATCATTTTATTAATTATATTCTCTGAAGCAGAATTCAGCATTTCCACCCGGGAGGTTTCTGTCACTGTGAATTCTTCAGTTATGAGTTTTATATATATACTTATTTTTTTCTAAATCAAGACACTACAGTGATGTGTTACACTGGCAGACATCCCCAATGCAACGGAAGAGGGCTTTAAGCAAGCTCTTTAAAACCTTTTCCAGACTTATAGATGCTGCTGGAAGGTTCAGGAACTAATTCACTTTGAGCAGAATAGGAAACATATAGTGATCCAAGTTCCAAAGAACCCAGTAGCCATTTTTAATGGAGACAGACACCAGAGGTTCAATGGGGGCTACCACCAGGAGGAGCTCCTGAGAGCCTCTGTCACACAAGCTGATGGTAGCAGCCCAGGTGACAAAAGAGACTGAGGGCACCTCCCAAAGACTACTGCAGAGGGTACTGTCAGACCCCATGCTGAGGGAGAGGGGCAGTGGCTATGCCTGGCCAGGCTAGTGACCAGAGATTATGTGTGTTGGTTCTTTTCTTTCAGAGCATTTATCTCAATTGCAATTAGTTAATTACATAATTATATGGTTAAAGTCTGTCTTCTGAGCTGGATCATAACCCCCATAGTCCACAACAGTTTCTATTATCTTTGCATTTCCCCACCCCAACACCTTGACTAGTATCCAGCCCACAGTAACTGCTCAATAAGAAGCTGTTTAGTTGAGAAAAGGAATGTCAGCTACCTTTTCTAACACCTTTGGGATGAAGAATGCACAAGGAATGGAGGTTAGAAAGCAGAAATAGAGATTGCTAGTCTTCCATTTCATTCTTCCTTGAGCAATGTGTCTCAAAATATGATGAAGTTGAAAGCTCTAAAATGGGTGGAAATTTGAGTAATAACGACAACAACAATAATACAAAACTCTAATTTGCGTCTTTAATGCATTTTATTCTTCCCAAGTAATAACATATACTCATTTTCATTTGGTTTTCAGGATATAATGGTTCCTGTTTATGATAAGAAAACTGTCAGAGAGATTATAACTCCTCCAGTATCACCAAGCTATGAAAGTATGAAACCAGGATTCGAATTCAGGTCTCACAGTTCCGCACCCACTATTTTTTCACTTCAACTACATTAAAACAATAAGAAATATTAGTACATGTGAATGTCTGAAATAAATGAGGAAAATTGTCATTTTAAAATTAGCAAGCTGCTTCTGTCTTCTAGACTAGAGATTTGGATTTATCTTTGTGGCAGACAGTCCCTTTGTTCTGGGAAAAGGAAAAAGAAAACATGCTTGAGAGGGGCTCTGCTGTTATGCAAGTAGAAAGCAAACATCCGCTCACCTTTTTTGGAAAAGACTAGAATGCAGTGAAACATCCCTCATGTTTATGCGTCCTTCATTCACTCCGTATTTACTGGGTACCATCTGTGTGCAAATCACTTCAGAATGAGACACTGGATGCCATATAATAAAGTCAACTAGGAAAGTCTTGATAAACCTCTATTCTTGTGAATTATGTTTCAGAAAGAGAAATGTTTTGTTCCCAGTGAACATTTTGTCTGCTCTATTTAACCTACAACCTATGTGGACCTCCTTGCAAAGTGGGTGTATCAATGTTTGAGCTCTTTGTAGAAGCTGAGGAGTTGGGAGGAAGAGACTCCCACAAGGAAGTACAGACTTGCACATCCTGAAGGAAAGACCAACACTCTCCCAGGGTCTGATGCCACGTAACCCAAGCTAGTGTAAAGAGTCCCACTGAAAACTTTGTTTGAGTGGAATGGCCAGATGCCAGGAAGCATTAATATCTGACTTGAGTGTTCTGATGACTTGAGGGAGCTAGAGGTTAAACCTACACCCCTGCAAAGAAAGGTAGAGTTTTTCCTGAAGAATGTTTATACTTCCAGTCTGTCATTGCAGACAGGCAATTCCCGTACAGAGAATACAATTGCGGCAGTGGGCGTTAGAATATGGAGAAGTCTGTTTCCCATCTCTAGGGCCTGGGGAAATTTTACAAGGTTTCCACGTAAGACTTGGTTCTTTCTTATAAGTAGGGTGATTGGGGAGGACCAGACTTTGCCTAGGTTGAGGACCACTGGGAGCCAAGTGATTTTGACAGCTCTAAGAAAAGCCACAGTTAGAACAGGGATGGTTTCAATTCTACAATGGGCATACCTCAAAGATGCTGTGGGTTTGGTTCCAGATCACCGCGATAAAGCAAATATCACAATAAAGTGAGTTACAGAAATTTTTTGGTTTCCCAGTGCATATAGAAGTTATGTTTACACTATACTATAGTCTATTAAGTATGCAATAATATTATGTCTAAAAAACAATGTACATATCTTAATTTAAATATACTTTACAGGCTAGCCTTGGTGGCTCATGCCTATAATCCTAGCACTCTGAGAGGCAGAGGTTGGAGAATCACTTGAAGCCAGGAGTTTAAGACCAGCCTGGGCAACATAGCAAGACTCAGTCTCTACCAAAAAAATTTAAACATTAGCTGGGCATTATGGCGCGCACCTCTTGTCCTAGATGGTCGGGAGAATGAGGCAAGGGGATTGCCTGAGCCCAGGAGTTTGAAATTACAGTGAACTCTGATCATGCCACTGCACTCTAGTCCAGGTGACAGAGTGAGACCCTGTCTCAAAAATATAAAAGATGTTTTATTGCTAAAAATCGAAAATGATTATCTGAGTCTTCAGCAAGTTATAATAGTTTTTGCTGCAGGAGGGTCTTGCCTAGATGTTGATGGCTACTAGCTGATCAGGATGGTGGTTGTGGAAGGTTGCGGTGGCTATGGGAATTTGTTAAAATAAGACAACAATGTGCTTTGCTGTATTGACTGACTCTTCCTTTCACAGATTCCTCTGTGGCATGCAGCACTGCTTGATAGCATATTATCCATGGTAGAAATTCTTTCAAAATTGGAGCCAATCCTCTCAAATCCTGCCACTGCTCTATCAACTAAGTTTATGTAATATTCTAAATCCTTTGCCATCATTTCAACAGTGTTCACAGCATCTTTACCAACAGTAGATTTCATCTCAAGAAATCACCTTCTCTGTTCATCTCTAAGAAGCAACTCTTCACATATTCAAATTTTATCAGGAGGTTACAGCAGTTCCCTCATAACTTCAGGCTCCACTTCTGCTTCTTTTGTTACTTCCACCACATGTGCAGTTACTTTCTCCACTAAAGTCTTGAATCCCTCAAAGTCATCCATGAGGGTTGGAATTAACTTCTTCCAAACTCCTATTAATGTTTATATTTTAAACTCCTCTCATGAATCACGAAAGTTCTTAATGGCAGCCAGAGTTGTGAATTTTTTCTGGGTGATTTTCAGTTTACTTTTCCCAGATCTATTCATGGAATCACTATCTAAAGCAGCTACAGGCTTTGAAAATTTGTTTCTTAAATAATACAGCCTGAAAGTTGAAATTGCTCCTTGATCCATGGGCTGCAGAATAAAGCCTAACAGAGCAGGCATGAGCTCTTGGGTGACTAGGTGCATTGTCAATGAGAAGTGACATTTTGAAAGAAATATTTTTTTCTGAGCTGTAGGTCTCAACAGTGGGCTTAAAATATTCAGTAAACCATGCTGTAAACAGATGTGCTCTTATCCAGGTTTTGTTGTTCCATTGATAGAGCATAGGCAGAGTAGATTTGACGTAATTCTTTTTTTTTTTTTTTTAGACAAGAGACTCACACTGTCCCCAGGCTGGAGTGCAGTGGCGCAAACTCAGCTCACTGCAAGCTCTGCCTCCTGGGTTCATGCCATTCTCCTGCCTCAGCCTCCCATGTAGCTGGGACTACAGGTGCCCGCCACCACGCCCGGCTAATTTTCTGTATTTTTAGTAGAGACGGGGTTTCACCGTGTTAGCCAGGATGGTCTCGATCTCCTAACCTCGTGATCTGCCTGCCTCAGCCTCCCAAAGTGCTGGGATTACAGGCGTGAGCAGACAGGCAACTTAACATATGTCATGGATAACATATGTTTGTGCTGTCACAAACAACACTTCTTTCTCCAGCGGCAAGAGGCAGATCTGGGTGGGATACTCTGGGCTGGGCTGGGCCGGGCCTAGCTTCTGGAAACACCCAGGGATCCGTTAAAGCATAGCCTAAGTCAGGGTCCTGGGGCCATTGAGAACTCTCCATGGTTAAGAAGCGGGAATTCCTAAGGGTAAGCCTGGCTGACTTAACATAATTCTTAAAGACTTTAAGATTTTGGGAAGGATAAATGAGCATGGGTTTCAACTTAAAGCCACAAGCTGCATCAGCCCCCCTAACAAGAGAGTCAATCTGTCCTTTAAAGTTTTGAAACCAGGCCTTGACTTCTTGTCTCTGGCTGTGAAACTCCTGGATGGCATGTTCTTCCAATATAAGGCTATTTCATCTGCGTTTAAAATCCCTTGTTTAGTGTAGCCACCTTCAACATTGAACTTAGCTAGATTTTTTGCATAACTTGCTGCAACCTCTCCATCAGTGCGCGCAGCTTCACCTTGCACTGTTATGTTGTAGAGACAGCTTCTTTCCTTAAATCTCATGAACCAACTTCTGCTTCCTTCAAACTTTTCTTCTGTAGCTTCCTCACCTCTCTAAGCCTTCATAGAATTGAAGAGAGTTAGAACCTTGCTCTGGTTTAGGCTTTGGCTTAAGGGAATGTTGTGGCTAGTTTGGTCTTCTATCCAAGTTACTAAAACTTTCTTCATACCAGCAATAAGATTGTTTTACTTTCTTATCATGAATGTGTTCATTGATGTCACATTTTTAATTTCCCTCAAGAACTTTTCCTTTGCATTCACCGCCTGACTGTTTGGTGCAAGAGGACTGGCTTTCAGACCATCTCAGCTTTGGACATGCCTTTCTCACTAAGCTTAATCATTTCTAGCTTTTGATTTAAAGTGAGAAACTCTTCCTTTCACTTGAACACTTACAGGACATTGTAGGGTGATTAATTGGCCTGATTTTAATATTGTTGTGTCCCAGAGAATAGGGAGGCTCAAGAAGAGGGAGAAAAACAGGGAACAGCTGGTTGGTGGAGCAGTCAGAACACACACAACATTTATCGATTAAGATCTCTGTCTTACACGGGCATGGATCACGGCGCCCCAAAACAATTGCAATAGTGACATCAAAGATCACTGATCACAGATCACCACAACAGATATAATAATAATGAAAAGCTTTGAAATATTATGAGAATTATCCAAATGTGGCACAGAGGTATCAAGTGAGCGTATGCTGTTGGAAAAACAGAGCCAGTAGACTAGGTGGACATAAGGCTACCACAAACCTTCAATTAGTAAAAACCACCATGTCTGCAAAACACAGGAAAGCAAAGCACAATAAAACAAAGTATGCCTGTACTTATGTGGTTGGTCTCAGTTGTATTATGGGGAATTATGGAAGGGCCTGTCCTACGGTTCAGACAGGCTGAAAAACAGGAGTGCAGAGGTCTATTTCCTGAGATCAAGCAGAGGGTATGAGAGTGGTCTCTGGAAGGTGGCAGGGATGATCACAGCAGCCCAACCCTGAAGGCTGTGACAGCACAGAGGAAGACAGAGACCTGGGGAGTGGAGGAGGAAGCAACAGTGAAACCCGGCACTGAGATGTCTCAGAATACTGAGAGAACAGTTGAGGCAGGGGGTGCCAGTTTTTAACATTTGGACAAGCAAAGGAGGAGAATACACAGTTTCATAACTTAGGCAATTACAAAATAAATAAATAAATGTCTCTATTTTGTAGTCATGCTGATGAGGCCTGAGACATATGGGTCAAAGACTTCTGTCTCTAACTGCCCCATCCCTCAGATTGCCAACAGCAATAGGCTTCTGGAAAAAGATTCAAATGACCTTAAGACAGGGTCAACAGAAGTTGTTATAGATGATTAAATGTATGTCTGAAATACTGATGTATGCCATTGTAGTAATTAACTTACCCTTAGGAATCCCCCTTTCTTAACCATGGAGAGTTCTCAATGGCTCCAGGACCCTGACTTAGGCTCTGCCTTAACAGATCCCCGGGTGTTTCCAGAAGCTAGGCCCATCCCAGCCCAGAGTGTCCCACCCAGACCTGCCTCTTGCCTGCTGGAGAAAGAAGTGTTGTTTGACATATCCATGAGCAGAGATCGGCCACCTGAAAGAATTAAAAAGACTTAAGAATCCATCACATGTAAAAAGATCATCGCACCATCTTCCTACACCTAATCACAATTGAGTGTACCTTTTCAGGTTAAATGGACAAACTCTCATCTTTTATTTTGTATATATGCATATACAAAAAAATCAGAAAGTGGTATAGAAATTATATTTACTGAACATTAAGCACAACCCATTTATTTCTATTTAAATAGCACCAAAACCTCAGTAACATATAACGGGTTAACAATATAGATTTGAGTCATATTGAGTCTGACACTGAGTCAGACCTGGATTTATATCATGCTCTGCCACAGATACTCTGGTGTCTTTAAGCTAGTTACATATCCCCAAGCCTCAGTTGTCCCCAACTGCAAGATGGCCATGATGACAGATGAGAATAGATGACTCGGAGTGTGGCTGTAAGGACTAAATGATTTAACGCCTGTAAAACATTTAGAAAAATGCCTAGCACGTGGTAAGTGCTCATTAAATACAGCTATATTTAAATATTTCTAAAATATTGCCAAATCCAGATGCTAATGACTAGGGCATCCTAAAAGACAGATTTAGAAAAGAAATTGCTATCTATATTCTGGACAGTACAGTAATTGTGTTTTGACTTCATCATTTGCCACTTCCATCCAGCGCTTTTCTGGTAGCATGCTGGAAAATGAACCACAGCACACTAACACCCACGCCCCAGCAGCTCTCCAAATCAGTTGTTCTTAAATGAGTCAGCACACACCCAGGCATCTTGGTCACTCGTCGGATATACACAGGCTGCAGGTTCCCAAACAGACTTCAGCTGCTGCTCTGAGTAAACATTTTCTGGCAGCACACCAAGGGGGCGGGAGGGGACACAGGTTCTAGGTTCAGATTTCGTATTGAACACAAAATGAGCTGATGAGTTCAGGGTCACTGTTTCTACTAAAATAAGCCTACACAGCAAGGGTGTTGCACTAAACAGTTTGCCCAAGCTGCCTGGAGGAAGCATCTTCTGCCCACATTGCGCCTTGGTGTAACCAACATTCAGAGTCCCACAGTTTCATGACCACCAACTTCACACAATTAGCTGAGCTATATGTAAAACTGTTTCTATCTGTTCCTACCTAGATTTTTCTCCTCGAGACATAACTCTTCTTTTCAAATTGTGAATGAAGATATCTGACGTGAGTGCTGGGAAAGTCATGCCAAAAGGCCTGGGTGGAAAATCAAAAAGTCACCATTATATTCTTTGGGTTCATGACATCTGAGGAAATAGGTGCCTTATACCTTGATCTTCTTAGAAGTGAAATAAAAACAGCCCATCTACCTCACAGGGATCACAATTTCATAGTCCTTTGCAAAACTTAGGAAAAAAGGGTGTAAAGTATAAAATTTCAATTAATGGAATACTCAGGCAAGAAAATATCCTGGTTTACACATTTAAGTCTTTTTCTAGCCTTTTGTCAAAAGCTTTTCTAAAAATACAGTCACCCATTAACTAAGTACATTATGATGACAGTTTTTAGCTTTGAGGATTTGGAATCTTGAAATCAATCAAGCACATTAAATAGTACATGTCTTTTGATTTGTGTTCACTTACTATTTCAAAATGCAATTCTTAAAAAACCTCTGGTCAGTTGCTTTCCAGTTAGAGTTTATATTTCAGCTAAGAAACTTGTTGTTTCCCAGGAATGAAATTGAGCTCAATCTAGTTTTCCACGGGTGAATGTTATAGTAACAGGAATACCGCCATCCCTAGTTTCTAAGCAAGAGAACCAGGCATCTTAAAAAGTAGGGTCCCAGGCAGGACTATAAAGTAAACAATGATGAAATTAGCTTTAGAATACGTTTGGAAAATTTGGCTTACACTAATAAGGTGCTGTTTGAAAGGGATAAATGTTAAAGGCCTGCATTAAAATTTTTAAAAATAATCAATTATGCACATTTCAGATAGAAAGACCCTGGCTCGCCAAGGTTTAAAAAAATGTCAGAAGATCTTAGTTGACCACAAGCTGAAACTGAGCCACCGGCATATATAATATGCTTGCTAAAAGCAGCACTTTCCTAGCAGTTCCACTGTACTGCAACAGACTACCACATCTTAAAGAACACAGACAGATGAGATCTGTCTCTTCTTTCGTTTCTTTACTCAGCCCACTGCTTTCTAAGTTCTGCCCCCACCCGTCACCACCAACAACTCTGAAACTGTGACTGCCAAAGGTCACCAGGGACCACAGGCTGGCAAATCGGTGGACTCATTTCTGGTCTAAGAACTTGCCATCTTTCAGCATCTCACATCATTGACTATACGCTCTTCCTTTGGCTTCTCTGATGCCACTCTCTTGGTTCCCCTGACACCCTGGCTAGCTCTTTCCAGTCCCCTCTTATCTTCCTGACTCTCCATGTTACTGTAACTGAAGATCCAGTCCTTACCCCTCTTTGCTCACTCTCCGACACTATTTAGTGATCTTAACTGCTCCCAAAACTTCAACTGCCACCTGCAGAAGAAACCCCAGATCTTTCAGTCTAGTCTGGACCCATCCCCTGAGCCCCAAACCTATTCTTCCCAACTGTGCTTGGATCTTCTCACTTCTCCTGATCTTGCTTCTCCTCTTCTGCCTGCTTTTATACAGTGCTTTTATATTGCCAGATAACACCACTATCCATCCAGTGGCCTAAGCCAGGAACCTCAGGACCTCTTCAATTCTCTCTATCCGTTAGCTGTTATACTGAATTAGTGACAAAAATTTGGCCTCCTTTGCTTATTTTATATTCACCTCTTCTTCCCAATAGCTCCCCTCACACTATAATTTGTCTAAGAGCAGGAAGAACCCCTGGTTCTTGTCCTTGGGGGTCTAGAAAGATTATCTGTTAGGCTGTCGGCCTCAAAGCACATCATCCAATGACTCTTCTTCTGAAAAAGTTCAGCTTTCTATATTCTACTATAAAAAAAATTAATAAAAAATTCTTTTTAAAGAACGTGAGACTAATGCTGATAGGAAGTGAAAATAACTTCTTTTCCTTGATGTTAAGGCATCTTGTAGGAATGAACCAATATTAAGAACTTTTTCTCAATAACAAAAGAAGAATGACTATTATTTATTCTTCCAACAAATATTCATTGACTCGTCATTGTGTGTTAGGTGTTCTTATAAGTGCAGGCTGCAGGCTGGCCAGGCTGAGGTAGGGTGGATAATGGATGATAAGCAACTAAAGAAATGAGAACAGAAGCAAAGTGTAACAGAGAGTGACTTGGACGCAGCATTAGATTGAGTCATCAGGCAAGGTCTTGCTGAAAGGATGCCATGTAAACTGAGACCTAAATGATTTAAAAAAAAGAGCGAGAGAAAACCATGGGAAGTCAGGAGGAAGAACATTCCATACCAGGAGAACTGTTTGTGGTAAGGCCCTAAGTCAGCTGTTTTAAAGGGATAAGTGTCAAAGACCTGCATTAAGTTTCTAAAAAGTAATCAATTACATACATTTAGGATAGAAAGACCTCAGTTTGCCTAGGTTTAAAAAATAAAAAAAAAAAAAAACTCAGAAGATCTTAGTTGACCACAAGCTAAAAATAAGTTGTGCCTGTTGAAAAAAATGAAAAATAGTCATGCATGATTAGTCCAGAGTGAGCAAGGGCTGCCCTTGGGTCACATACGTCCCATCTATTATCGACAAAGTTCAAAATAATCCTACAAGAAACAGTTCATTATTCCCACTTAAAAGCTAAGAAAATGAAAGTTAAGAGAGATTAGCTTCATATGATGAGGAAGAAAAACCAGATTTTTCTTTGGGCTTAGTTTATTCATCTATTTCTAGTTCCTTGCAGTGTAACATTAGGCTGTTTATTTGGGATCTTTCTTCTTTTTTAATGTAGATGTTTAATGCTTTAAACTTCCCTCTTGGAACTGTTTTTGCTGCATCCCATAAGTTTTGATATGTTGTGCTTCCATTTTTATTTGTCTCAAGATTTTAAAAAAATGTCTCTTTTAATTTATTTTTTGATCCATTGGTTATTTAGAAACATGTCGTTTAATTTCCACATAGTTGTAAATTTTCCAAAATTCCTCCTATTATTGATTTTTAGTTTTATACCACTGTTGTTAGAAAAAATACTTGATAAGATTTCAATCTTCTTAAATTTGTTAAGACTTGTTCTGTGGTCTAACATATGATCTATCCTGGGGAATGTTGAAGAGAATGTGTATTCTGCTGCTGTTGGATAAAATGTCCTGTATATGTCTGTTAGTTCCATTTGGTATGTCCAATGTTTCCTTATGGATATTCTGTCAAGATAACCTGTTCATTGTTGAAATCCCCTACTATTATTGTATTACAGTCAATCTCTTTCTTCAGGTCTATTAATATTTGCTTTATATATCTAGGAGCTCTGATATTAGGTACATATATATTTATAATTATTATATCTTCTTGATGAATTAATCCCCCTATCATTAGATAATGAAGTTCTTTGTCACATTTTACAGTTTTTGATTTAAAGTCTATTTTTTTTTTGACATAACTATAGCTCTCCCTGCTCTCTTTTGGTTTCCATTGGCCTGGAATATTTTTGTTCATCCTTTCATTTTCAACATATGTGTGTCCTTTAAGGTGAAGTGAGTCTCTTGAAGGCAGCATATTGTTATATTTTCACCCATTCAGCCATTCTGTGTGTGTCTTTGGTTAGAGAATTTAGTCCATTTATATTCAAGGTAATTATTGATAGGTAAGGACTTACTCCTGTCATTTTGTTGTTTTCTGATTGCTTTGTAGATTCTTTGTTTCTTTCTTTCTCACTGACTGTCTTCCTTTCTGATTAGATAATTCTCTCTAGTATGCTTTCATTCCTTAAGTTTCATCTTTTGTTTATCTACTATACATTTTTGCTTTGTGGTTACCCTGAGGCTAACATAAAACATCTTATAGTTATAACAGGCTATTTTAAGCTAACAACTAAACTTTGACCACATTAAAAAGCTTAACACTATTACTCCACCACACTCCACATGTTTTGTTTTTTATGTCACAATTTACATCTTTTTATTGCCTATCCCTTAACAAATTATTATAGCTATTATTATTTTTAATAGTTTCATCTCATCTTCATAGTATGAATATAAGTGGTCTATGCACCACCATTAGATTATTAAGAGTATTCTGAATTTCACTGCATCTTTATTTTACCAGTGAGTCTTATACTTTGATAAATTTTCATGCTAATAATTAGTCTTCTTCTCTTTCAGCTTGAAGAACTCCCTGTAGCATTTCTTGTAAGACAGGACTGGTGGTGATCAACTTCTTCAGCTGATGTAAGTCTGGGTAAGTCTTTCTTTCTCCTTCATTTCTGAATGACAGCTTTACCGGCAATATATTCTTAATTTACAGGTTTTACTTTTCCCTGGCAGCACATTGAATACATCATCCCATTTTCTCCTGCCCTGTAAGGTTTCTGCTGAGAAATCTGCTTCTAGCCTTATTGAAACTTCCTTATATGTTATTTTCTTCATTTCTCTAGCTGCTTACAGGATCCTCTCTTTGTCTTTGATTTTTTGTGGGTTTTTTTTTTTTTTTTTTTTTTTTTTTTTGGAGGGGGAGGGGGTTGTTAGTTTCTCGGGTTTTTTTGTTTATTTTTCTTTTTGTTTCTTTTTTGTTTGTTTTGTTTTTTGAGACAGGGCTTAGCTCCGTCACCCAGGCTAGGGTGCAGTGGCATGATCTTGGCTCATCACAATCTCAACTTCCCAGGCTTAAGTGATCCTGCCATCTCAACCCCCTGAGTAGCTGGGACTACAGGTGCATGCCACCACACCTGGCTAATTTTTGTATTTTTGTATTTTTATTTTTTGTAAAGACAGGGTCTTGCCATGTTGCCCAGGTTGGTCTCGAACTCCTAGGCTCAAGCGATTTGCCTGCCTTGGCTTCCCAAAGTGCTGGGATTACAGGCATGAGCCACCACACCTGGCCTTCTTTGTCTTTTGATTTTTGACAGTTTGATTACATGTCTTGGTGTAGTCTAGTTTAGATTGAATCTGATCAGAAAACTTTGACTTTCCTGTAGTTGGATATTTATCTCTTTCCCTTGATTTGGACATTTTCTCCTATTATTCTTTAAATAAGCTTTCTGCTTTTTTGTCTTTCTGTTCTCCTTCTTGAACTTCTACAACTTGAATATTTGCCATTTTGATGCTTTCCCATAAATCTCATATACTTTCTTCTTTCCTTGTTATTCTTTGTTCTTTTTCTTCTCTGATGGTATATTTTTAAATAACCTGTCTTCAACTTCACACTTTTCTTCTGCTTAAGACTTTTTTTAAATTTTTAATTTTAATTTGTGAGGGTATATAGTAGGTACATATATTTATGTGGTTCATGAGATGTTTTGGTACACGCAGGAAATGCATAATCATCATTTCATGGAAAATGAGGCGTCCACCCCTTCAGGTATTTATCCTTTGTGTTACAATCTAATTATACTTTTTAGTTACTTTTAAATGCACAATTACATTATTTCTCACTATAGTCACCGTGTTTTGCTATCACATACTAGGCCTAGTTTATTCTTTCTATTTTTTTGTACCCATTAACCATCCCCACTCCCCAACCCCAAATCCCCTACTGCCCTTCCAGCCTCTGGCAACTATCCTTCTACTCTCTATCTCCATGGGTTTAATTGTTTTGATTTTTAGATCCCACAAATAAGTGAGCACATCCAATGTTTGTCTTTCTGTGCTTGACTTATTTCACTTAGCATAATGACCTCCAGTTCCATCCATGTCATTTGCAAATGACAGGATCTCATACCTTTTATGGCTGAATAGTACTCCATTATGTATATGTACCACATTTTCTTTATCCATTCATGTGTTGATGGACACTTAGGTTGCTTCAAAGTCTTAGATTCTGAACAGTGCTGCAACAAACATAGAAGTGCAGATGTCTCTGATATACTGATTTCCTTTCTTTGGGGTATATACCTAGCAGTGGGATGGCTGGATCATATGGTAGCTCTATTTTTAGTTTTCTGAGGAACCTCCAAACTGTTCTCCATGGTAGTTGTCCTAATTTACATTCCCACCAACAGTGTACAGGGTTCCCTTTTCTCCACATCCTCGCCAGCATTTGTTATTGCCTGTCTTTGGGATATAAGCCATTTTAACTGGAGTGAGATGATATCTTATTGTATTTTTGATTTGCATTTCTCTGATGATCAGTGATGTTGAGCACCTTTTCATGTGCCTGATTGCCATTTGTATAGCTATTCAAATCTTTTGCCCATTTTTTAATCAGATTATTACTTTTTCCTATAGATTTGTTTGAGTTCCTTATGTATTCTGGTTATTAATCCCTTGTCAGATGGGTAGTTTGCAAATATTTACTCCCATTCTGTGGGTTGTCTCTTCACGTTGTTGATTGTTTCCTTTGCTGTGCAGAAACTTTTTAACTTGATGTGATTCTGTTTATTCATTTTTGCTTTCATTGCCTGTGCTTATTGGATATTATTCAAGAAATTTTTGTCCAGAACAATGTCCTGGAGAGTTTCCACAATGTTTTCTTGTAGTTGTTTCATAATTTCAGGTCTTATATTTAAGTCTTTAATCCATTTTGATTTGATTTTTGCATACAGTGACAGCTAGGAGTCTAGTTTTATTCTTCTGCATAGGGTTATCCAGTTTTCCCAGCACCACTTATTGAAGACACTGTCTTTTCTCCAGTGTATGTTCCTGGCACTATTATCAAAAATTAATTTATGGTAGGTGGTGGATTTCTTTCTGGGTTACCGATTCTGTTCCATTGGCCTATGTGTCTGCTTTTATGCCAGTACTGCTGTTCTGGTCACTAAACCTCTATAGTATAATTTGAAATCAGGCAATGTGATTCCTCTAGTTTGTTCTTTTGGATTAAGATAGTTTTGGCTCTTGTGGTTCCATATCAATTTTAGGATTGCTTTTTTCTATTTTTGTGAAGAATGTCTTTGGTATTTTGATAGGGATTGTACTGAGTCTGTGGATTGCTTTGGATAGTATGGACATTTTAATAATATCGATTCTTCCAATCCGTGAACATGGAATATCTTTCCATTTTTTGGTGGCCTCTTCCATTTCTTCCATCAGTGTTTTATAGTTTTCATTATAGAGATCCTTCACTTCTTTGGTCAGTCGCAAATCTTGGTAGGTTGCATGTGTCTAAGAATTTGTTCATTTTTTTGAGATTTTCCAATTTATTGGCATATAATTGCTCATAGTAACCACTGATGATCCTTTGAATTTCCGCGGTATCATTCGTAATGTCTCTTCTTTTTTATCTCTGATTTTATTTCTTTGGATCTTTAATTTTAGATATTTAATTTTATTTATGGCTATTGTAAATGGTATTACTTTTTTATTTCTTTTTTAGATTGTTCAATCTTGATATATCGAAATGCTGCTGATTTTTATATTTTGGTTTTTTATCCTGCAACTTTACTGAATTTGTTTATCAGTTCTAATAGCTTTTCTGTGATGTCCTTAGGTTTTTCCAAATATAAGATCATACTATCTGAAAATAAGGAAAATTTGACTACTTTGTTACCAATTTGGATGCCCTTTATTTATTTCTCTTGTCTGAGTTCTCTAGCTAGAACTTCTAGTACTATGTTGAATAACAGTGGTGATGGTGGGCTTCCTTGTTATGTTCCAGATCTTAGAGGAAAGGCTTTCATATTTCCCATTCAGTATACTAGCTATGAGTCTGTTACATATGACTTTTATTATGTTGAGGTATGTTCCTTCTGTTGCCAGGTTTTTATCATGAAGCAATGTGAAACTTATAAATGCTATTTCAGCATCACTTGAAATGATTACATAGGTTTTGTCCTTTATTCTGTCTATATGATGCCTCACATTGATTGATTTGCGTATGTATGTTGAACCATGCTCACATCTTAGGGATAAATCTCACTTTGTCATGATGAATCATCTTTTTGACATATTGCTAAATTCAGTTTGCTAGTGTTTTTTGTTTGTTTGTTTGTTTGTTTGTCTGTTTGTTTTGAGACAGAATCTCACTCTGCTGCTCAGGCTGCAGTGCAGTGGTGTGATCTTGGCTCACTGCAACCTCCACCTCCTGGGTTCAAGCAATTCTCCTGCTGCCTCAGTCTCCCCAGTAACTGGAACTACAGGCATGCACCACAACACCTGGCTAATTTTTGTATTTTTAGTAGAGACAGGGTTTTGCCATGTTGGCCAGGTTGGTCTCGAACTCGTGACTCCAGTGATCCACCCGCCTCAGCCTCCCAAATAGATGGGATTACCCAGCCAGTTTGCTAGTATTTTGTTGAGGATTTTTGGATCAATATTCATTGGAGATATTGGCCTATAGTTTTCTTTTTTTGGATGTTTCTTTGTCTGGTTTTGGTATCAGGATAGACATCAGGTCATGGCTTTTCTTTAGTGGGAGACTTTTTATTACAGCTTTGATCTCATCACTTGTTCAGGTTTTGGATTTCTTCATGGTTCAATCTTGGTAGGTTGCGTGTGTCTAAGAATTTGTTCATTTTTTTGAGATTTTCCAAGTTTGGCATATAATTACTCATAGTAGCCACTGATGATCCTTTGAATTTCTGCGGTATCATTTGTAATGTCTCTTTTTTTATCTCTGATTTTATTTCTTTGGATCTTTTCTGTTTTTTTCTGAGTTAGCCTGGCTAAACATTTGTCAATTTTGTTTAACTTTTCAACAAATTTTTAAAAGTTTCAATGAAATTCTTTGTTTCAATGATCTTTTGTATTGCTTTCTTCATTTCAATTTCATTTATTTCTGCTCTGATCTTATTATTTCTTTCCTTTTACTAATTTTGGGTATAATTTGTTCTGACTTTTCTCATTCTTTAAGATGCATAGTTAGGCTATTTATCTGAAGCTTTTCTTCTTTGTTGATATAGGCACTTACAGCTATAAACTTCCCTCTTAGTACTGCTTTTACTGTATCCAATAGGTTTTGGTATGTTGTGTTTTCATTATCATTTGTTTCAAGAAATGTTTCAATTTCCTTCTTAAATTCTTCACTGATCATTCAGGAACATATTGTTTAATTCTATGTATTTGTATAGTTTTCAAAATCCCTCTGTTATTGATTTCTAGTTTAATTCTATTTTGTCAGAGAAGATACTTAATATTACTGCAATTTTTTGAATGTTTTAAGACTTGCTTTGTGACCTAACATATGGTCTGTTCTTGAGAATGATTCATGTGCTGAGGAAAAGAATGTTTATTCTGCAGTCGTTGGATGAAATGTTCTGTAAATATCTTTTAGATCCATTTGGTCTACAGTGCAGATTAACTCCAACATTTCTTTGTTGATTTTCTGTCTGGAAGATCGTACAATGCTGAAAGTGGGGCATTGAAGTCTCCAGCTATTATTGTATTGGGGCCTATCACACTCTTTAGCTCTAATAATCTTTGCTTTATATATCCAGGTGTTCAGTGTTAGATGCATATATATTTAAAATTGTTATATCCTCTTGCTGAATTGACCCCTTTATCATTATATAGTGACCTTCTTTGTCTCTTCTCGTGGTTTTTGCCTTGAAATTTATTTTGTCTGATGTAACTATAGCTACTCCTGCTCTTCTTTGGTTTCCATTGGCACAGAGGATCTTTTCCCATCTTTTTATTTTCAGTCTATATGTGTCTGTTTTTCATTTGTTTGTTTTTGGTTTTTTTGTTTTTGTTTTTGTTTTTTTTGAGACAGAGTTTCACTCTTGTTGCCCAGTTGGAGTGCAATGGTGCAATCTTGGCTCACTGCAACCTCCACCTCCTGGGTTCAAGTTATTCTCCTGCCTCAGCCTCCCAAGTAGCTGGGATTACAGGCTTGTGCCACCACGCCCAGCTAATTTTGTATTTTTAATAGAGACAGGGTTTCTCCATGTTGGTCAGGCTGGTCTCAAACTCCCAACCTCAGGTGATCTGCCTGCCTCAGTCTCCCAAAGTGCTGAGATTACAGGTGTGTGCCACCATGCCACACCTATATGTGTTTTTATAGGTGAAATGTGTTTCTTGTAGGCAACAGATCATTGAGTCTTGTTTTGTTTTGTTTTTAATCTATTCAGCCACTCTGTGTTCTTTGATTGGAGAGTTTAGCCCATTTACATTTAATATTATTATTGATAAGTAAGGACTTATTATGCTATCTTGCTATTTGTTTTCTGGGTGTTTTGTGGTCTTCTCTTCTTTCTTCCTGTCTTCCTTTTAGTGAAGATTATTTTCTTTGATGATATTGTTTCATTTCCTGCTTTTTATTTTTTGTGTATCTTTTGTATATTTTTTGTTTTGAAGTTACCATGAAACTTGCAAATAGTATCTTATAACCCATCATTTTAACCTGGTAACAACTTAGCACTATTTGCATAAACAAACAAACAAGCAAAAAGAAAACCAATGAAGACTCTATGCCCTAACTTTATTCCTCTGTTTTTTAACTTTTTCTTGTTTCTGGTTATATCTTATTGCACTCTCTATGTTTTGAAAAGTTGTTATAGTTATTATTTTTTATTGGTCCATTGCTCAGTCTTTCTACTTAAGATAAGTGTAGTTTACATACCACAGTTACAGTGTTATAATGTTCTGTATTTTGAGGTGCTTACTATTACCAGTGAGTTTTGTACCTTCAGATGATTTTGTTTTGCTCATTAATGTCCTTTTCTTTGTGATTGAAGTGCTCCCTTTAGCATTTCCTATAGGACAGGTCTGGTGTTGTTGAAATCTCTCAGCTTTTGTTAGTCTAAGAAAGTCTTTGTTTCTCCTTTACATTTGAAGGGTATTTTCACCAAATACACTATTCTAGGGTAAAAGGTTTTTTCTTCAACACTTTAAATATGTCATGCCACCCTTTCCTGATCTATAAGGTTTCCACTGAAAAGTCTGCTACCAGATGTAGTGTAGCTCCATTATATGTTATTTGTTTCTTTTCTCTTGATTTTGTTTTAGAATCCTTTCTCTATTCTTGACCTTTAGGAGTTTAATTACTAAATGCTTCAAAGTGGTCTTCTTTGGGTTAAATCTGCTTAGTGTTTGAGAACCTTCTTGTACTTGGGTATCAATATCTTTCTCTGGGTTTGAGAAGTTCTCTGTTATTATCCCTTTGAATAAGCTTTCTACCCCTACCTCTTTCTCTACTTCCTCTTTAAAGCTGCCTTTTTGAGGCTGTTTTCCCAATTTTACAGGTGTGCTTCACTGTTTTTTTTTCTTTCCTTTGACTGTGTATTTTCAAATAGCCTGTCTTCAAGCTTACTAATTCTTTCTTCTGCTTGATGAATTCTAACATTAAAGGACTCTAAAGCATTCTTCAGTATGCCAGTTGTGTTTTTAAACTCCAGAATTTCTGCTTGATTCTTTTTAATTATTTCAGTCTCTTTGTTAAATTCACCTGAAAGAATTCGGAATTGCTTCTCTGTGTTATCTTGAATTTCTTTGAGTTTTCTCAGCACAGCTATTTTGAATTCTCTGTCTGAAAGGTCACATAGCTGTTTCTCCAGGATTGGTCTCTGGCACCTTATTTAGTTCATTTGGTGAGGTTATGTTTTCCTGGAGGGTGTTGATGCTTGTTGAGATTCTTTGGTGTCTGAGCATTGAAGAGTTAGGTATTTATTGTGGTTGTCTCAGTCTGGGATTATTTGTACCTGTCCTTATTGGGAAGGCTTTCCAGATAATCAGAAGGACGTGGGTGTTGTGATCTAAACTGTATCTGCTTTAGGGGGCACCCCAAGACTGGTAACATTGTGCTTCTTGCAGACTCATAGAGGCACCACCTTGGTAGTCTTGGACAAGATTCAGAACAATTATCTGGATCACCAGGCAGAGATTGTTGTTCTCTTCTTTTACTTTCTCCCAAATGAATGAAGTCTCTCTGTTCTGAGCCACCTCACACTGGGGGTGGTGTGACACAAACACCCCTATGGCTGCCACAAATGGAACTGCACTGGGTCAGACCTGAAGCCACCACAGCACTGGGTCTCACCCAAGGCCTGCTGTAACCACTCCCTGGCTACAGCCTATACTTGCTCAAGGCCCTGGGGCTCTACAATCAGCAGGTAGCAAAGCCAGCTAGGCCTGTGTCCTTCCTTCAGGGTGGCAAGCTCCCCAGGCCCTGGGCATGTCCAGAGGTGCTGTCCAGGAACCAGGAGCTAGAGTAAAAATCTTAGATGTCTGCCTGGTATTCTATTGCACTGTGGCTAAAATGGCTCTTGAATCATAAGATGTAGTCCTTCCCACTCTTCCATCCCCTTTCTAAAGGCAGAGAAGCCTCACCTCATGACCACCACCACCCCAGACCCAAGGGAATACTGCCAGGCTACCACTGATGTTCTTTTCTGGCCTGAGGTTTCTCTGGTCAGCTTGTGGGAAATGCTGCTTGGCCTGGGACTTCTCCTTCAGGGAAGTGGGCTCCCCACTGGCCCAGGGCAGGTCAAGAAATGCAGTCCAAGAGCCAAGTCTTGGAATTGGGGAGCCAAAGGGTCTGCTTGGTACTCTAACCCCCTGTGGCTGAGCTGATACCTAAGGTGTGAGACAAAATCCCCTTTGTTTTCCCTCCACTTTTCTCAACAGGAAGGAGTCTTGCCCCATAACCACTATATCTGGGAAGGTGCTGAAACTCGCCTGAGACTAACAAGTCTCAGAGGCTCACCCAAGGCCCTTGGTGTAGTACCTAGATATCACTGCTGGTTATTCAGGGCCCAAGGGCTCTTCAGTTAGCAAATGGTAAATCCTGCCAGGACTGGATTCTTCCTTTCAAGGCTGCAGATTCTCTTCTGGCCAGGGTGTATCTAGAAATGCCATCTTGGAACTAGGGCCTAGAAAGGGAGCCTCATGACTCAGACCGGTGCCCTGTTCTACTGTGGTTGAGCTGGTATCCAAGATGAAAGCAAAGTCTTCCCCACTCTTCCCTCTCCTCTCCTCAAGTGAAGGGAAAAGGTCACTTTTGGAGCCATGAGCTGTGCAGCCTGGTGTTAAAAGAGGGGTGATGCTAACATGGTGTCTCAGTAGATTGTGTGCCCCCAACCCAGTCCACTGTCTCTGGACCCAATTTGGCACTAGAATTTGACTAGGAGTTGCAGTCCTTGTGGCCTAGGGCTCTTTCAAGCTTGTTTAGAGCCGCACAGCACTTTAGCCCATTAGCGAGGATTGTAGGAGCTCAAGTTTAGACCACTGGGATCTGTGATTTCCCTCTGGCTAGAGCTGCTTTGAATGCTCCCTCTGTGGGTGTGTGTCAGTTGAATTTGGCCCAGTTTTGTTTTCTGTTGTAACAGGGCAGCACTGTGTTCAATGCCTCACAAATGCTATGATCTTCCTCTCTCCAGGGCACTGAAAGCCTCTCTGCACCATGCCATCCCTGCTTGGGGATTGGGCAAGAGTGGCTTTGGTGATTCAAGACTGCTTTTCCTACCATCCTAGCACCTCTTTTAGTGATATAAAGTTAAAACCAGGTATTGTGAGTACTCACCTAAGTTTTGGTGTTTATGAAAGTGATTTTTTGTATAGATAGTTGTTAAATTGATGTCCTTGCAGAGGGGACAATCTATGGAGGTTTCTATTCCACCATCTTGCTCTCCTTGATTAATTCTGTTGTTGACACTCTTTGCTGCATTTTTTATTTCATTCACTATATTTTTCAGCTCCAGAATTTGTTTGATTTTTTTTTTTTCTCTTGTAGTTTCAATCTCTCTCTCACATTTATAATTTTGGTCATTTATTGTTTTCCTAATTTCATTGAATTATTTTCTGTATTTTCTTGAAGTTCACTCAACTTCCTTTAAACAGTCATTTTGAATTCTTTGTAATGCAGTTTGCATATTTTAATTTCTTTGGGGTTATTGTGTTCTTTTGGTAGTGTTTTTTATGTTTTTTGTCTCATGGTGATGTCTACACATTTGTCAAGTAGACATCCCTTTCAGACTTTACATGATAGTTTTGCTGCAGGTAGACCTTCTCCAGTGGTAGGGGGATAGTCTGAGGGCACTGGCTGGGTGGGGTATGTTAAATCTGGCACAAGTGAAGGTGCGGCTGTGTAGTCTCTGTGCAGCTTTGTCAGCTGAGGTTGGTGTTGACAAAAATTGCAGGGATCCTGAGCAGCCAGTGCTCTGAATGTCTGCAGTGGGGTACTCAGTGGCAATGGCTGCTAAGAAACTCCTGGTATTTTTCTCCCACTGGGGATGTTGTGACTGAGGCATCCCTGTTGGCTCTGGGTCTGGCTTGTGTACCCTCTCACAGTGGTCATGCTACCAATGACTGATAAGTGGATCATCCATGGAGCTGAGGCCTGGAACATAGGCACATATGGAAGAATAACAGCTCCAGGATCTACAGAAGTAATGGCATTGGTGCCTGGAACACAGGCATCCCACTGCTCTGGTGGTAACAGTATGTAAGGTTCAAATGCTTTAAAGTAGCTGGGAAACTGAGAATGTGAGCACAGTAATATGCAGAGTTAAAGTGGCTCTGGTATATAGCCTAGTTCTCTACAGTGGCTGAGTCAGCACTGAGAGCATGGGCATAGGCAGGAAGAACTTGGCTCCAGGGCCCAAAGTGAAAATTAATTCACTATGGTGATGCCTCCAGGGTCTGATATGTGGGCAGGCACAAAGCAGTCACAGAGCTTGAGTCAGGAGTGAAGGCATTCTCAGGGGAGCCACAGCTTGGGGGTTAGGGCCCACACAAAGTTGGAAGACACGGCTGCTCCTTTCCCAAAGCAGCTCCACGGCAGCTGCTTCCTGATGGGTGAAGGGGAGGGTGTAAACCATGTTTCCTTCTCCAGAGCTAACCAGGGGAAATGGCTGCTGGTTGCCTCAGTGGCAAGAGATACTGGTGTCCTGTGCAGAGCAGGCTGCTCTGACCATGGTGGCTTCTGTAGAGTGGCTGATATAGATAGCCTCTGCCTTTTTCTTTGTTACTGGCTGTCTTCTGGAGTCACACATAGGCCAATATCACCGGCAATGCTTACTATGTGGATAGATATACTCCATATTTTTTGCTCCACCACATTGCTGCAGATTATTTGATGAGCACTTGAGGTCTGTATTTTGGTTTGTAGATAGTTGTCTCTATTGTTTTGTGGGGGGGCGGGGGGGCAGGGGGGATGAAGGCTGGTATCTCCCACTCTGCTATCTTGGTGATGTCACCCTAGTTTACTTTCTTACAAGCCTAAATCTGGTTGTGGAATGATAGTGGCAGTTACTGAATTTAATTAAACCTGAATCTGCAGAAGTTCCCTAATGGTTACCTCTTTGTAGTAAGACTGCTTGGGCTATAGGCATTTTCTGACTTTTTCCCCCTAAACGAATCCTGTCATTAAGATTTTTTTAAATCCTAAAATGAATCATCCTAGAGTGTCCACTGTGCTCCCTCTTGAATACACAAATGGACACTTGTTTGTTGAGTATCTTTCCTACACATTATATGGTACATGAAATGCATGAGGATTTGTTCCTGTCCTAAAAACTGATCATCCATTTGATAGACAGAATACACACATAAAACAGTTAGAGAATAACTTAAGATAGCATGAAATAAAATGCATTACACACCATGCATCTCATTTAAAATGCTGCCAGTAGAGAATGCTCAGCTTTTTCTCATATATGCAGACTGATCAGTAATCCCCTGCAGCTTACAGGGTGCCCCAAAATCCCTCCAACCCTGCCACAGAGCCTGAAGCTTCCCCCTGGAAACTTGATTATTTCAGAATCAAGTCATTGACATTTCAGGAATATTTATTGAAAACGTCAACATCCCTAGGATAAGTCACTCAAAGATCTGCATCCAATCTGGCTCCTTAGGTCAAATTAGCCTATCAAATTTCTTCCAGCTGGGTCAGCCAGGAGGGTAGAGTCACAGAACAAGTGAAACGTGTGATGGGAGGAAAAAGTAGGGTGCATTCTGGGCTCTAGGCTTTTGGACAGAGAAAGGCGGGCCTAAGTGAACCATGACATTGAGGGGTCCAGGATAGACAAAGAGCTTTGAGGTCCAGAATAGGTAGGAATATGAGAAGGGAGAATCACAAAAGGAAGGGAGTGGGCACAGGATATGGACTTCTTACTTTGCAAATTTATCCAAGACTCTTTCTCACCTAGGTTTGACCTTCCTCTGAGGTTCTCTGTGGCCAGGCCTATGAAGCCCAGCTTGAGACTCGTGACCGTTTTTCCTCTTAGAATTACGGTGATCACTTTCCTACTGCTATGGTTGCCGCAACATCTGGCCAGGATGCTTTCTCTCATCACTTCAGGGGCACTTCCAGGAAGCCGTAGGCTTCAGGAGTGAGGGAAAGGTGAGGAGGTTGCATGGAGGCCACAGTCTAGCAGAATCAATGAGCTGGCTCTCCCTCTGCCCCTGCCCCTGCAGACCCTCTCTGCTGCAGCTCCTGTCTGGGCTAAGGACTTCTCTGCTACACCAGAGAAACCCATCTCCTCTTCCTCACATGTATTCCCAAGATTTGCTACACAGAAGGAACCCTCCAGCAGGTGTCAGAATCCTCCAGTTCCTGGCTACTGTCTCATTTTCTCAGGGGAGGTGCCCTGGTAGAGAGGGAGTGTCTGCCTGGGTTTGAGCCCTGGCTCTGCCATTTACTACCTCAATGATCTGGGGTCTCAGTTTCCTCATCTGTGAAAAGAGAATAGTACCAATGTCCCACTTACAGAGCTACATATAAAGAGTTCAGCATATTTACTGTAGTAAGTCCACACATAGTAAATCCAAAATCAATGTTCACTACTATTATTACCACTGTGACTACTCTAATCAATTATCCAATTAACAAATGCTAATTAAGAAGCTACTTTGTTCCCCACCAATGGGCTAGGAATAAAACACTCCACCAAAATGAACAACGATAATGATAAAATAATGGTTTTCATTATGAGCGCTAATTTTGTGCCAGGCACTGTGCTAAAGACTTTTAGTAATTTGTATTGCCTTCTTTACTCTTCCAAACCAAAACTCTGGGGGTGACGGGTAGAGAGAGAGGAGGGGGTGGGAGACACACTTAGAATCTCCCTTTCATAGAGCCTTTGCAGAAAATCCAACTTGCTCCCAGGAATGGCCAAGTCTTTCTCAGAGCTGGGAAGCAATCTCCCTCACCCAGTTGCACTTCCCTGGGCCCTGCCTACAACAGTCCAGGGAAGCACCTTTAGCCCTCCTTTACTTCTTTTTGAATCTTCTACCAGCCTGCTTTCCTGTCTCCCCTTCCACTCCCATCTAATCAATGTAGAAATGGCCTCTCATTTCACTTCTGAGAAGCCGTTTCCTGTCATCTCTTTAAAGTCTACCACTTTCCCACTGACTGTCTCTAATAAGAAGCAGAAAGCAAATGTCTAGCCCTCCTTGTCAGCATAATTAGGAAACTGCTTCCTCTGGACATGGCTGAAGTCCCTATGTTGCTAAGAGCAAGACTCTTCATGTTTTGCATTTGGGATGTAACTGTTTTAGTGAGCAGTGTGCAAATCAGTTTTTAACACCAACATTCTGGTCTAGTCTTTGAGACAGGAAAAAGATGAAAATAAATATGTTTCCACATTTTAGGGTAGAAAACCCAGTCTGTGGTTTCCCTGGCACTGCTTGTTGTACCATTGAGATCTTCAAGCCATGCAGCCCCATAGGTATACTGTTCCTTATTTGCTAACCTGGTGTTCAAAATAAAAAGACTGGTTTCCTTAGTAGCATTTGATTTTGATTTTACTGAAACTTGTGTGGTTAAAAACATTCTTATACTATTAGTATGTGACCTTTAAGATATTTGTCAGGAAAAAAAAAAATCTCATAAGAGTAGAACCTTGTTTCCCAACTGAGTCTCTTTTCACTTCAGAAATGGAGTCCCTTCAAATAATCCCTTCCCAACTATACCCTGAAATCTTCAAACCCCTATTTTCTCCTCTTCCCACTGCAGGAGGAATTTTGGGTCACATGTCCCATTACTCCAAATGGTAGATACTGGCCGGCAACAATTTTTCTAAGTTTCATACCTTGCCTAGCTTTTTTCATGTCTTCCAACCTGAGCTCATGGGCCATGGGCATGAAATAGCAGCAGCTGTAGTAGCAGTAGCCACAAAACGTATCAATAAAAGATGAAAAATGACATTTAAACAAAGAACAAACCAGAATAAACCAGAATAAAATGAGCATTTCATTCCTGTCTGACATGCACATCAGTTAAGAATCTAATAACTTGATGTCTTTGGAAAGATGCAAAGTCTCAGATGTTAGGACCACTGTTTGGAAGTCATATAGACATTTTTGGGGGGTGCTTGTTCAGTAATTCATGATGTGTCCTTCTTGGTTGCTATGTCCTCTGAGTATGTGTTTTCTGACTTACCTCTGGTAACCCTGAGTCAGGAATTAAAGTAGAGAAAGAACTCAGGGAAACAATAATCGATTTTAACTACATTATGACAAACTGTCTTCACTGATGCTATTCCTTAAATTGGCTGGTGTTATATTGTCCTGGTGTCTTCTAGACATGGTCACATTTGCAGACTAATATGGCTATGAGGTCTGGCCCCTTCAGTTACATCCAATTCAACCCAGTATATTACCCTAAGGAAACTGACGGTGGGGATTTCCTAACTCCTGAGCCAGAGTTTCCAACATGTCATTTTCCAGTTACTCAGCATTTTCTACTCTAGTGATAGTCCCTAAAGTTACTGATTAAAAACAAAAATAGCTAAACCCCAATTACCCAGAATTCCTGGTGCCCCTAACCCACCCAAGATCAGTTACTCATATTCATGATTCTTATTACACCAGTGTTTTCAGTGCCTTGTACATAGTACCCTCAATGAGAGAAAAATATTAATTTGATAATATTTGAAATGGTCTTGTCAAACTCCTTGGAAGATTAATCATATACCATTGATTAGAAACCAGAGAAGAGCAAGGCTGCAAAGTTATGGCTTCATGCATGCACAGACCTGGAAAGTTCCATAAAATTCAATTAGTCCAATGGTCATAGGGCTGAGTGGGTGATATTCATCTCCCCTCACCCGCAGGTAATTTTGGAAATGTACTGTGAGCAACTTTGATTGTCACAATAATTTCAGAGGTTCTACTGGAATATTGTGGGTGGAGAAGCCAACAAGGTTAGAACTCCTGCAATGCATGAGACAGTTTTGTGCAATGAAGAATTGCCCCATGTCTCATGCAAATTACACACATAATTTATCTTAATTTATACAGTGGCCCTATAGGTACTGTATTTATCCCCATCTGGCAAATTATAATGGAGGTTAACGGGGAGGCTTCATCTTCCCTACCTACTTGAAAATCTCTTCCCTAGAATTAATCATTTTGGTTCAACATATGCAGACAATATTCCTCCCTCAATTTTTCTCGATTGTTCACATCCCCATAGGGCACAGGCAGGGGCCTCTGGAGACCTCACTACAACATCTAAGATAATTCTCCACCTAAAGTACTGAAAAATCATGTTGGACACCAGAAAGCTCTTAGCAACACTCAGTAACTAATTACTGATGTTATTTTCACCTGGAAAGAAATATTCTTGGTAAATCAGAATAAGTTCCTTGAAACTTCATGTAAAATTCATAACTGTGTTAAGGTAATTTTGAGCCACTGTGTATGCCATTCTGTGGGATACGCAGAGTATACCTTTGTGAGGCTCCAGGGACATTCTTTCCACTTTGTACTTCTTTTTAAATCACAAGGTAAGATCTTATGAGACGCAAAGATTCATTTGTTTTCCTCCACCAACTTAAATTTTTCTCCCTTTCTTTATTACCTGTAGGATTTTAGCACTGAATAAATAATAGGTTTGAAGGTGAATTATTTTCATGAGCCCATATGCATTAGGACAAAAACTGAATCTATGGTTTAACCAGGACTTAATGTACCTCGACCTGGTCTTCGAATAGCTTACAAAGGAAAAAAACATATCCTGAGTTATTGGAAGCAGCATGGTGTCAAGGTAGTTAAACAGATTCTGTCTCTGTGGTCAAGTACCCTTGCTGTAAAATCACATGAGGTTGAAAAAGAGGAATAAAAGTGGAAATTTGCTTACCCACACAAACCCTAATGACCAAACATTGTGAGTAAACTGAATTGGGCAATTGCTATGTTAGTGACTGGTGAAATAGTTCCATTGAATTGATTGGTCCTGTTCTTGCTCCTCCCATGGGGTACACGCCTGGTTGTGTACCCCCAGCTCAGGGACAAAAAAGTTTGCTTTCCCTTCACTCAACGTACTACACTTTCCCCTGTTTGAAACTTATTCTGCTGCTACTTCTTTGTTTATTTCATGTCATCTGCTCTTCAAAAATAAAGACAACTCTCACTTCACCAGTCTAAGATAAAGGAGAACCACCCACACAACCATGAAACACTACAGTGTATGTGTTTAGCATTTTTTCAAAAAGTGTTCTGTGACACACAATATTGGCTCCTTTTCCCTGCACCTGAAGGCCTAAATTATAGGTCATTCATTTGTTGGGTCTCTATTAGCTCACTAATGGATGCCAATGTCTTAATTTTAAAAAGTTTTCTAGTGGCTTATGCAAAGTCCTCAGGAAACCTGAGTAGCAAATAGGATTAGCATAATGTAAAGACCCAGAAGTAATGCATTAACATGCTGAGGTGGCATAAGCCCCAATGAATATGTCGATAATTAGTGCTTCTTAGAGAGCAGCTAGATCACCTTCCTAAACACTAATGATGTGCAAATAATCCTTGGTGAATCTGAACATCTGCTAGTGGGTGTCTCCAAGCAGGATGCAATGACAGGAGACAGATTTATCAACATTGCTGTTGGATTCCACCAAGAACATACTCCAGCCCATAAAACCGTCTATCGGGCATAATCATATTCCTAGCCATAATTTTGCTATTGTTTGCTATCCTCTTTTTTCCTATCTATACTAATTAAAGTCTTGGTGCACCCAAAGCAGTATGTATAAATTACATGAACTGGTAAAAATTTCAGTGTTCATTTGACATGAATCATTAATATCACTTTTTTGTATGGTTAAAGAGCAAGTGCATTTTTTTATTGCCACATCCACATGGGGCACAGGCAGGGGGCTCTGGAGACCTCACTACAACATCTAAGATAATTCTCCACCTAAAGTACTGAAAAATCATGTTGGACACCAGAAAGCTCTTAGCAACACTCAGTAACTAATTACTGATGTTATTTTCACCTGGAAAGAAATATTCTTGGTAAATCAGAATAAATTCCTTGAAACTTCATGTAAAATTCATAATTGTGTTAAGGTAATTTTGAGCCACTGTCTGTATATGCCATTCTGTGGGATACACAGAGTATACTTTTGTGAGGTTCCAGGGACATTCTTTCCACTTTGTACTTCTTTCTAAATCACAAGGTAAGATCTTATGAGATGCAAAGATTCATTTGTCTTCCTCCACCAACCTAAATTTTTCTCCCTTTCTTTACTACCTGTAAATGAATAAGAAGAGTATCAACTATATTTGTTAAAATGTAAACAGAAAAACAAAACAAAATAATATACTAGTGTTTGGTGAAATAATAACAGATTTTTCCAGCCTGAAATAGAGTTGGTTTCCCAGAATCTTCTGGTGAAAATGGAAGCACATGTCCCTTAGAATAATGCTCTTTGTGTCAGTCTAGGTGATGCATGGGTTACTTTGCTCAAGTAGAAGCTGGTTGACCTCCAGGTAGGGACTCCATTATGGGACATATGATTGTCTCCGTTCCAGCTTTGTGACCCGAGAGCTCCCCAATTTCTCCTCCCCCATCACCTCATTTCCAATTTCCCCTAATATTTTTGGCCAGAGGAGTTCTTGATTAATCTGAGGGTTGGGGTAGAACTTGCTCCTCTAGCTCAGGATGCTTTCTCTTAAATTGTTTGTCTACATCATAAGTCTTTTTTGTTTTTTAACATCCTAGGCCTTTGAAAGTGGAGACCTAGTTTTTCTCCATTTTCCATTGTTACATCAGTTCTTGACAACTAGCACAGAATGGCCTATTTCAATGGGAGGGATGGTCCAAGATCAAACAAATACAGAGGAAAAACTGAGTTAAAAATTCAAAACAATCCCACTACAAATTCTTAAGATGAACCACAAAATCCTTCTGAAGGCAGTATTTGAGAATAAGCACTAACAAGATTTAAATTCATGAAATTAGATCTTAATTGATTATTTACACATCAGAGAAGTTTAAGAAATAGAAAAATCTACTACATTTCATTATCTCCTACAATTCATGAATCTGGCACCCGGAATATTACAAGGCTCCTTCCAGAAACTACATTAGTGTCATAGCTCACATTTGCATAGAACTTTTCCATTCAAAGTCACAAATATTATGTCATTTGATCCTGAGTTAGTCAAAGTCACATAGCTGGTGAGTGACAGTGTCAGATCTCCAAAACGACTTGGTATTTCTGAAAAGCAATTGCCCTCTAAAAATCATAACCTCAATCAAATAGAGTGTTTATCCAAACATGAGCACTGATTCATTTGGACTTCTTACAAACCTTTTCACAATTTGTGTATCTTTTCCTATCTAAAGCATATCATCAGGCCCCTATATTTTATTTTCCCAGCTCTCTATGGTTGCAGTCTCAGCCTGCTCAAACCCGTTTTCCCCAGGTCCTGAGCAAATACTGATGATATGGGCAGGATCCATAGCAAGTCATATCAGTTTACATCCACCGCAGTTTAGCAGGGACCTGATGCAACAGAGAAGAGTCTGATGCTGTTTGGACCTCTCGAGCCCCAGAACTTCCTGCCCCTTCCTCTTCTCAAGCTGTTTCAGTGCATTTGATCAGGTATACTGGTCAGTACGCAGATCCTCATCGCCCTTGTGTCAGTGCTTGCTCAAAAGGACTAGATGCCGCCATGGGGACTCCACTCACCAGTGGTGGTCTCGTCTTTTATAGATGGATTCCTCAAAATCACACACACCACCCCTGTCTCCAAGATTTGGATCACAATCTAGATGCTCCCACCCTTTCTCCTCAAAACTGCCACACCACAGTCTCTCACCAACTGCCAGGGTGCTCTGCCCTTTTGTGACCAAATCCCTGAGGCTAGGTCAGTTTTGCAAGCCCTATGCACCTCAGATCATCGCCCTGATATTCCTAAGATGTAAGGCCTCACAAAATCTACACTGGAGCCTAAGTAACAGTGCACCATGCCAAAGAAAACACAGTTAAACTAAACATAATCAAGGGATTCTGACTTACTGACTTCTTTTGCAACTTGCTTCCTCTCTCAGTGCTTCTAGAAATGGAAAATTTTTCAGACCCAGAAAAACTGAACAGAACTTGCCAGAATGACGAAGCTAGTGACAATGATTCATTGATTTATTCAACAAAAATCACAATAATAATAATAGGCATTTACAGAGCATTGTCTCTCTTCCAAGCATTTTATATGCATTTTATTTAATCTTTACCAACATTCTTATAAATGAGGCTTGGAGACTATAAATAACATTCCTAAAGTTTCACAGCTAAAGAGATCTAAGTCTAACTGAAACCCAGACAAGTACAGCACGTGCTCACTAGTTACTCATGAGTATAATTTTACACACATCCTTGGGGGTGGCTGTAACCAAGATGTCAATGATTCTCTGATGTAACTTTACATTGCCACGGGGCAGTATGGCAGGCTTTTTCCCATGGTGCATTTTGCCAGCCACCAGTTGAAGGTGGCCTCTGAAGATCTTATCTTAATTGGAAATGAACTAGACCTTGCATGTGGAGAGAGAATTCTACTGGAGAAGGTCCTACTGGTTGGGGCAGACGACTTCATGCTGCTTGGCAAGCCACTCCTCAGAAAGGATCTTGTTTGAGTAGAAGCCACAGTCATTGAGAAGACAGAAATATGGCCAAGAGTCATTATGAGATTTAGGAAAAGGAAAAGCTTCAAGAAGAAATAATTCATTGTGACCCCTCAGACCGTCCTCCAGATAAACAGCATTGGAGATTGCTCAATGTTTGTTGTAATCACTGAGTTAATATTTGCAGAAGTATAAAAATAAACTATTGCTTTCCAAGGAGAAAAAGAAGCTTGGGTATGGCCACCCCCAAGGATGTGTAATAGGCTACTATAAAATTATACTAATGAGCAACTAGTGAGCATATGCTGTACTTAACAACTCTTGTTCAGGGTTCAGTTAGACTCAGATCTCTTTAGCTGCAAAACTTTAGGAATGTTATTTATAGTTTCCAAGCCTCATTGATAAGATTGTTGTGAAGATTAAATAGAATGCATATAAAATGCAGCTCAGATGGTGATGGCACTTTCACCTTTGATCTTTCATCACCATCTGCCCAAAAGAAGCCCTGTCATGGAGCAGCCAGATTCTCATTTTAGGTAAACAGAAAAGGATAAGACACTTCCGGCCTTGTATTTTCTCCCAGAGCACTCAGATGCTGCTTACATTACAGACAAATCAAGATTTCTCAACCCTCTCTAATTCTTTCAATCAATTATCCATTTAGTGTAACTATGTGATAATAACACATAAAATTATCATGAAAAATGTGAAAGCTAATAAACTAAAAAAAAAAAAAAAAGTATTCTTTCTAGTAGCAAGGGTTTTGTGTGGGGAAGCCTGGCTTTGTGGGAAATGATTTGATAAACTTATACTGGAAACTGAGCCCCAGGGAACGAATTCCATTCCAGTCAAATCTTCAAAGGAAGAGAGGAAGCTACTCTGGATAATAAGAGTGAAGAATCAGAAGTTCCTGGAAGAAAATTCTGGAAAGGAAAAGAAATTGGTACTGTATAGAGGAAAGAGAAAAATCTCCCCTCTCCATGATAGCGCAGCTGAGGTAGACCTTTGGAAAAAGAAAATCTCTGGAATACTGACAATCGTTCTTCCCTGAAAAACCCTCTGACACCTTCAGAAAGTATTCTGAATTGCTGAGTATTAATGCTTTGGTGTGAGTATGTTATTTTGAGGAGTTAAGCTCTATGTCTTGATAAGAACGTATCAAAAACAGACCTCAGACATCAACCCAGGAGTCAGAGGTCACAAAGGAGACTGACAAATGGGTCATGGTGAGAACTATGACCACCTGTGTCCACATGGCTTAACTAGCAGAACTGAAGCTGAATACCACCTTGGTCAAGGTGACTTAAATAAACCAGTAAATAATTTCACTGCTTGCTTCAGAAAAGTATGGAAAATCAATTTATCTGAACAAATAGTTTGCTTAACTGGACAAACAACCTCCTTCTCAGGACAACAGATTGTTCCCCTGAGTAAACAATTATCAAAAAATTATTTATCCGACATGAATTTCTTGACATATAAGAATGCCTTACATTTCCACTAGATCTAAGTCAACATACCACAGATTCCGCAATCGCAGTCTCCCTTTACTGAAAGACTCTTCTCAAACCACTTGATCCCGTAGCCCCAAGCCCTATAAATATCCTTCTGACCTCCTCTGAACCGCTAGGTTCTGAGACCTAGAAAGACTTTGTCAAGGTTTCTCTCCCTTACTGCAGTAGGCTTAATACACAGCTTTGATTGATCAACAGGTGCTTTTTTTTTTTTTTTTTTTTTTTAGGCAAGTCAACAGGGCCTAGTGCTGAGCCTGGCACAGACCACATACTATGATATTAACAATATAATAATAACAAATAAAGGGCCTAGCAGAGCCTAGCATAATACCAACTACTCAATAAATGAGGCAGCATAAAGCTACTTACATAACCGTGGCAAGAAAGATGGTAATATCAATAAAATATCAGGTGACAAATAACAGGCCACAAGATATCCTGAGCTCAACTTGAACTTTTCCATCCCAGATGTGATATCAACATCTCTTCAAGGAGACCTTGGTTTCTTTAGCAAAGAAATCCAAATCTAAGCATAAAAGTACACAACGAATCGTTTTTACCTTAGTGTTCAGGACAGAACAGAGTGATCTCAAATAAGTGACCCTTGTACTGAAAGTACAATAAGTACCTACCTTTTTTTTTAAGTCAATTCCATATTGATATTTCCAATATAACAAGGTTTCTTTTCTCCTTTCTCACAGATGAGTTTATAATCCATTTTTTTTTTCTAGTTTTGAAGTCCCACAATTACTTATTGTCATTTCAAACAAAAATGAAAATCACAGTATTATCCTTCCTGGAATTGGCTGCCAAGTCAGCTTCCATTCAGACAGTTCATCTTGTCAGCATCGGTCACAATCTTCCTCCCAAAGAACATGAAAGAATGCACAAGTATAAGTCTTCTAGTGTTCTAGCATCCCAAAAAGAGTTCCATACAATTAGTAAATAACAGCAATGCAAGGAATCAAAAATAATAATAAGTCCTTGGTGTTTGATCTAAATTTTTTGACTAGTTTTTCATTTGTACAGTATTAATGCCATGAGTTTTGTCTAGGATTTTTTTTGCATATGTGCATCCAATTGTTCCAGCAACATTTGTTGAGCAACCTATGCTGTCTCTATTGAATTACCTTTACTCTGTCGAAACTCAGTGGGCTATATTTGTGTGAGTCTATTTCTGGGCTCTCTGTTCAGTTCTACTGATTTATGTCTATTCTTTCACCAATACCATTTTGTACTAATTACTGTGCCTTATAGTAGGTTTTCAAGTTAAATAGCATGAGTCCTCCAAATTTGTTCTTCTTCAGTATAGGGTTAGCTATTCTGTTGTTTCCCTTTCCACATAAATTTCAAAATTTGTTGGTATCTACAAAATACTTGCTGGGATTTTGTTGAATCTATAGATTAAGCTAATAAGAAACAACATCTTAATGATATGGAATCTTCCGATCCATGAACATGGACTATTTCTCCATTTACCTAGATCTTCTTTGATGTTTTTCATCAGTGCATTGTAATTTACCCCATAGAGGTCATGTACATATTTTGTTAGATTTATACCTATTCCATGTTTTGAGTGCTATTGTAAATGATGTTTTTAACTTCAAATTTTAATTGTTCAGTGCTGGTATATTGCAAAGCAATTAACTTTTGTGTATTCACCTTGCATCCTGTCACCTTGCAACACTCACCTATTAGTTCCAATAACTTTTTGTCAATTCCTTGAGATTTCCTGCATAGACAATTATGTCACTGTGAACAGTTTAATTTCTTCTTTTCCAATCTGTTTACCTTCTGTTTTCTTCTTCGAATATGTTAGGTTAAATGGAAAAGAATTGAGGTTGAAGATGAAATTAAGTTTGGTAATCACCCGACCTCCGGATGAGGAGATTATCCTAGATTATCTAGGTAAACAAATATGAACATCACACACCGGGGCCTATCATGGGGAGGGGGGAGGGGGGAGGGATTGCATTGGGAGTTATACCTGATGTAAATGACGAGTTGATGGGTGCAGCACAGCAACATGGCACAAGTATACATATGTAACAAACCTGCACGTTATGCACATGAACCCTACAACTTAAAGTATAATAATAATAAATAAATTTTAAAAAAAACAAATATGAAAGCAAAGGTTCTTATAAATGGGTAATATAGGCAGAGAGAGAGAACCAGAGAGATGGCAGCATGAGAAGGACTCAGCTGACAAGGAGGAAGCAGACTGTGAGCCAAGTAATGCAGGCAGCCTCTAGAAATTAAAAAAGATAAGGAAACAGATTCTCTTCTTAGAGCCTCCAGAAGGAACACAGAGTTTCCCTACACCTTAATTTTAGTCATTGAGACTGATTTTGCACTTATGACATCCAGAACTGGAAAATAACAAATTTGTGTTGTTTAAGCCACCAAGTTTGTGAATTTGTTACAACAGCAATGGGAAACTAATATACATATCTTCTGAAAATAAGCTTGTTGTAATTTTTTGCTCTTCCACAGGTAAAGTGGGTTTTTTTTTCCTTTGACTCTTTCAAGATTTTCTCTGTGTTTTTCTGCCATTTGAATATAATATTCTGTCTTAGACCATTTTGTGCTGCTATTACAGAATACCTGAGACTGAGTAACCTATAATGAGCAGACATTAATTTGTCTCACAGTTCTGGAGGCTGGGAAATCTAAGGCCAAGGGGATGCACCTGGTGAAGACCTTGCTGCCTCACAACACGGCAAAAGGCATCACATGGATGAGAGAGAGTAATAGAGCTTGAGAGAGAAAGGTTCAGAGGAGGAGGAAAAGGAAGCTGAATTTATTCTAAAACGAAACCCACTCAGGATAAGTAACCCATTCTCAATAATGACATTAATCCATTCATGAGGGCACAGCCCTCACGACCTAATCACCTCCTGAAGGTCCCATGTCTCAACACTGTTGTGTTGGGGATTAGTTTACAACACCTGAACTTCTTACAAACCATAGCATATTCTTAGGGGTAGTTGTATGGCAATTTGTTCTGCTCAGTATTCTTTCAGGATCTGTTGTTATACTACATATTTTGAAATTGCCAAAAAGAAAAAATTTAAAAACCTATTGCCCCCTCCCCAGTTCTTAGATATTCTTTTTTGTGTGTGTTGTTCTATTCTGTTTGTTTGCTTGTTCTTCATTTTTTCTCTCTGCATTTTAGTTTGGGAAGTTTCTATTTACCTATCTTCAAGCTCACTGATTCTCTTCAAACTCACTGAATCTCTTCAAGCTCACCGATACGTTGTGTTTACTGTTGAGCCTATCGAAGACAATCTTCATTTCTGTCACAGTGTTTTTTATTTATAGTATTTCCATTTGATTCTTTTCTTAGACTTTCCATCTCTCTACTGACATTACCCATCTGTTCTTGCATGTTGTCTACTTTTTTCCCTTAACATATTAATTTTAGTTATTTTAAATTTCTCACCTGGTAATCTCAAACTCTAGGTCATATCCAAGTCTGGTTTTGACGTTTGCTTTATCACTTCCGGCTGTTTTCTCTCACCTTTCCGTGTGCCAGAGGCTTCAAGTTCTCTGGCATTCTTGCCTTTGTCTCCCATCTTTACTTTGTGCTTCCATAATTACTCCTCCTTAGAGAGAGTCTGTGCCTTGCAGCTCTTTCACCTGTGATCCACTGTTATTACTGGAGCCCTGTGGTATGTAGTAAAGTATGGGGAAAGGGACGTGTTTTATAATCTTTAAATCTCAGCATTTTAGTGGGCCTGTGTTTCAGGACTGTGATCTTCACAAGTGTTTCATCTTGTATAGCTTTAGGTGAAAAAGGACAACTAGAAGGGACTCAAGTTAGAGGAACATCCTTCTCCCACAGCCCTCTCATAGGAGTCTGGTAAAGCCTTTCCCCCTGGAGAGCAGACCTTTGTTTCTGGACATATTTCACAAGGATTACTCATCCCCTCCCCATGCCAGAGCCACAGGGATATCTTTCTCAGAACTTCACCATGAGAACTTGGTGGGATTCCTGTGGGTACCCTCATGAAAACATGGAGGGTCCTTCACAGTTCAACCCCCAGGTGTATCTCACTCCCATGCTAGTCCACACTCAGCCTCCAGCAACTCATCAAAATTACCATTTAAGTGTTTTAACAAGTTAATTACTTCAGTGGATTCAGGTCCAAGTAAGCAGGTCTTGGCTGTGAATTTCTGGATTTGCCTACTCTCCAGATTTTATTGTGGCAGTATGTCTTGCAAATTCTGTTCTATGATGGAACTAAAAAAAAAAAAAATCACCGATTTTGTTTGTCTAGCTTTTCCTTGTTTCGAAGGCTGGAGTAACAACTTCCAGGCTCTGTATATGTTGGAGCTAAAATTGGAAGTCTCTCATGATGGTTTTTTTTTTTTTCCTTTTTTTTCTGAGATGGAGTCTCACTCTGTCACCCAGGCTGGAGTGCAGTGGCACAATCTCAGCTCATCGCAACCTCCGCCTCACGGGTTCAAGCGATTCTTCTGCCTCAGCCTCCTGAGTAGCTGGAACTACAGGCACGTGCCACCATGTCCAACTAATTTTTGTATTTTTAATAGAGACCACGTTTCACTGTGTTGGCCAGAATTGTCTTGATCTCTTCACCTCTGGTGATTCACCTGCCTCGGCCTCCCAAAGTGCTGGGATTATAGGCGTGAGCCACTGCATCCAGCCCACGATGGTTTTTTTCATCCCAAGCAGCACGGTATCTGAGGCCTCAGTTGGAAAATTCAAATGCTTAGAGCTACAATCATCTAAGGGCTTGCTCACACACATCGGATGATTTGTGCTGATGTTGAGTAGAAGCCTCACTGGAACTCTTGGCCAGAATATGCACACATGGTTTTCCCCATGCAGCCTGAACATCTCGACATGATGTTGGGTTCTGAGGGCAAAAGTCTTGACATGGAAAGAAGCCAGATAGAGACTGTACCCTAGACTTCAAAGGATGTGACTGCATTTCCATTTCACTTCACTGGTAAGCAAAGTCAAGCCCTTTCCCAATATTTAGGAGAGTAACACACCCTCAACTTTAAGTTGGATTACAAGAAGTCACATTACAAGAAGAGCATGGGGATGGGGTGAGTATATAGGTGTGATTATTTTTGGAAATTTCACCTTGTTTCAAGTTAAATATGGGGAATTCTGAGTCATCAAGAATTTTAGACCTCACCAGCCTGTGACTCTGAAATAATCTCACAGTGACTTTTTCATATTTATATTTTGAAAAAATATTGTAGGCTGTACCCCTGCAAATCCTAGCACTTTGGAAGGCTAAGGGGGTGAATCACTTGAGCCCAAAAGTTCAAGACCAGCCTGGGCAACATAGTCAAACCACATCTCTACAAATAGTACAAAAATAAAAAATTAGCTGAGCATGGTGGTGCATGCCTGTGGTCCCAGCTATTTGGGAGGCTGAGGCAGGAGGATGGCTTGGAAACCCAGGAAGCGGAGGTTGCAGTGAGCCATGATTGTGCCAACTGCACTCTAGCCTGGGTGACACTCTAGCCTGGGTGTCTTAAAAGAAAGAAAGAAATTGCAAACTTACAGAAGAGTTGGAAAAGCTTTATATTTCCTGAATCATCTCAGAGTAGGTGGCTATCCCGATGCCCCTTCACCTCTGAATACATTAGTGTGCATTATCTACCCACAAAGACATGTCCTGCTTAACCATGATACAAACCTCAAAATCAGGAAGTTTAAATCGATATATCACTACTCTCTCATCTTCAGACCTCATTCAAGTTCACCAGTTGTTCTAAAAATGATTTCTACTGCATAAGTATTCAGTTTAGAAACTTGCACTGCATTTAGCTATCATGTCTCTATAATTCATTTCAGAACAAAACTGTTCTTCAGTCCTTAGTCTTTCCTTTACTTATACAACTTTGATACTTTGAAGACTACAGACAAGATATTTTGTAAATTGCTTCTTAGTTTGCATTTGTATGTTTTCTCATGACTAGAATAGGTTATGCATCTTTCACAGAGATATCACAAAAGGTATGCTGTGTTCGTTTCCTTGCATCCTATCAGGTAGGACACCCTTTTCATTTATCTCATTACTAAGGATGTTCACTTTTATTCCTTGATTAAGATGGCATCTGCTAAGCTTCTCTACTATAAAATTACTCCTTTCCAATTTGTAATTAATAAATATTTTATAGGGAGATATTTTGCAATGATGTGGCTATACTATTCCTCATAAACTTTCTGTGTGTTCATTTATATCAATATATACTCCTGGTTTCCTATTATATTCAAAAGGTCATAATACATCACTATCACTATTTATTTTGATGCTCAAATTTTCTCATATTTGACCAGTGGGAGTCCCTTCAAGCTGGTTTCTGTGCCTTTTAACATGTTTCCATCATCCTCTGAATACTTCTTTTGTTCTAGCACACCATGTACTTTCACTACCCCTGCTCTGGGATCAGCCAGTTCTCCAAGGAGTTCTGGTTCCTTCTAGCAAAGAATGGTATTTAGAAGTCAAGATATGGGTGATCAGTGTTCTCACTGTTGTTGAGATGTTAACTACTCTCAGGCCCCCTCAATGGACAGAGTTAGGGTGAATTAATATTTCTGTCTATTATTTATTTCTGTATCTACCTCTATATATTGAAGAGCATAAGGTAATACTGACACATCTAATTCTAATTCAATATCATAGGGTTTATTCTAATTTTCTCCTTTTCTGTACTGTAGCTTCCTTCAATAGTGAGGTAGACTGGCTCCCATTATCTTTAATATAATTACTTAATTAATTTCCCATCTGCACTAATATGTCTTCCCCTATGCAGATGCCATTCTTACTTCACTCTAACACCCATGCTGGGCCATCCCAGGACACAGATGTCCTCCTCACCTTGCCTGGACTCTGACAGCCTACTCCAGGCCTTTCTTTCACATAGGCACCTCCTTGCTAGGCTAAGGTTCAAAGGACCCATGTCATGTCAGGCTGCCGCCCTATGATAGACTGCATAATGGACCCCCAAAGATGTCCACATCCTAGTCCCCTGAATCTGGGACTGTTGCTTTATATGATACACACACACACACACACACACACACACACACACACGCACACAAATTCTCAGATGTGGTTAAGTTAAAAATCTTAAGAAGGAGACAATATCCTGAATTATTCAAGTGGTCTTAATGTAATCACGAGGGTCCTTATAAGAGGAAATAGGGAATATCAGACTCAGAGAGAATGAGAGAGGCTGGAAGACACTGTTCTGCTGGCTTTTGAAAAGGAAGAGGCCACTAGCTGAGGATTGAGAGTGGCCTCCAGCAGTTGAAAAAGTCAAGGAAACAGATTGTCTCCTAGAGTCTCCAGAAGGAACAAGCCCTGCCGATGCCTTGATTTTAGCCCACTGAGCCTAGTTTTGGATTTCTGCCCTCCATGATGGTAAGATAATAGACATGTGGGGTTTTTTTCAGCAACTAAGTTTGTTGTCACTTATTACCAAAGCAATAGGAAACTAATATGCTCACTCACCTCTTCAAGGACCTTCTCCTCATTCTGCTCAGGTTCTGATACCTTCCACACCAGGTTTCCTCCCTTCACACTGTGCCTGGAATTTGGCTGCCCATCGTGGGCAATTACAGATGTCTACCTTACTCTGATGCGCTTAATTGATTTAGAATAATATTGTTCAAATGGGAAGAGAGGAAGAGGAGAATGAAGAGAACAGGATAAGAAAGAACAAGAAAATCCATTGACATTTCACGCTCAAATTTTAATTGCCAAAAATTGCCCTACCAGCAAGGATATGCCAGCAATTTCTGAAAGTCACTAAGGGTGGGACATCATACGATAAGGGCTCTCACACTGCAAGCCCAGGCTGCTGCCCCAACTGCTTACAAGATTAGGGAGATACCTGCCCCTGCTGGCATTGAGAGAGGAAGCTTCCCCTAAGGTCTCTTAGTCTAAAGCATGGTCCATCCCTCCTACAAGCTCCATCACACTTCTGAAACTAGGTGTGTTCATAAGAGAAGAAACATACAAGATAGGGAATAATTGACAACCACTGCATAGGCCAGTCTCAACTCAAGTTCTCTTAAAGGATCTTCTCCCTGTCTCATTCCCTGCTATCATCACAACACCTAATACAGTTTGTATCTCTTCATGTCTCACAGTCTGGGCCAAACTGAGACCAACCTCAGTGAGAGGGAATGTTTTATCCAGCCCTAGACTAAAATTCATCTCCTGGGGCTTCATTCCACATGGTATGATTAATCACTTCTCAAGATGATTGATGGTGGGAATTTCCAATCCCTTCCCCAGAAGTATGGCCTGGAAATACAGTCCAGGCAAGACAGTTTCACAGTAGCCCTCCATCTGTTTATACATCAAAGTCTGCATCAGTGAATCTTAATACGAACAAGAGTGGAGACACCAGTCGCAGATCATATTAGCTGTAGTTGTGCCAAAAATAACCCAATTTACTTTCAGTCTTGCTTCATCAAAGATTCAAAAGTTTCAGAATCAGATCTCACCCACTGTCACTTAATTGCCCAATAATCAAAATAATGACCCCTGATTGTTGTCGAAGACTCAAATGATCCTTTGTGTGATCTATTTCACATAATCCTACTGTTGCTGTTGGAGGGTTATGTGAAATTGTTGAGAAGGAAGCCCCAGATGCCTAACCCTCTCTATCCTTGACATTCACAATCTTGCCACCACTGTGTGTTCCATAGTCGATAGAACTAATCTCACTATATCCATTATCTTATGTCGGTGATCATAAGAAGTCTCAGACTCGCAACACATCCCTATGCACTTTCCCTTTTATGACAGCCTCTCTTATTTTGTCTCACTGGGTCTTCTGGAATTTACAGCCCAGAACTAACCAAATCCTTCATATCCTCAACTTCCTCCTTCTCAAAAGATAAACTGGCCCTCCCCTAAGGACATTGCTTCCCCTGAATTCCTCTCAAGTGTGGCTGGTTTTCTCTTCCATCTTCTGGGTGCAGCACACTGGTCTGCTGGTTCTTCTACCATTCCAGGAAAATCTCCTCTTCAGAGCCTTTGCAAGGATATACCTTTTGCCTGGAATTCAAATAGCTACCTCTCTTATTTCTTACAAGTGCTTCCTCAAATGGCATCTCCTCAATGAAGCCATATATAATTACTCTTTTAAACCTCTAGCCCTCCCACCCTGCCACACATAGGATTTCTAATTTCCCTGTCCTGCTCTCCTTTAACTATTTTTCCATGACACCAATCACCTTAGAGAATGCCATGCAATAGACTTACATATTATGTATTTTGTTCATTGTTTATCTGTCCCTTGCTTAATTTCAAATTCCCCAGGGGCAGGGATCCTTGGCTGTTTTGCTTGAGTAAGGTATCTCAAGGATCTACAACAGCACCAGGCACATAGTAGGTACTCCAATAAATATTTCTTGAGTGAAAGTATCAATTTGTACCACAATATTATGAGGAACACACAATTATTTTTCCGACAATAAAGCTGAAACTTAGACAATATACATAAAGTATTAAAGGTCACACTACTTGTAATGGAATAACTTGGATTCCAATTCAAGCCTTCTCCCTAGAGCTTACACCCACTACTCCACACCCAGTGGTGTTTGCCAGCATTGGATGAGGGAGAGGAAGATTCTGAAATGAAGGAGGGAATAGGAAGGTGGAGAAGGGGCTAGAAATAAATCTCTGTGTGCCAAGCTGAGCAGTTTAAACTACATTCCATAGCAGAACCTCTTGAATAGTGGTTCAAATTGAATAGTGACATAATTAAATCTGTATCTTAGAAAGATAATTCAAAGAGCTGCCAACTGGAAAAGTGAAAGTCAACAAAATGCTAGTGGAAAGAAACACCACATTTAATGGAACCAAATGCAACTCTAAAATTTCCACAGCTAAGATGACTCCCCTCCCTACTAATTCATTAATAGGTAGTTCTTTCACTCCAGTTCTCACTTAGAAAAGGTCTGACACAGCATAAATAGTTGTGAACTTATACTTTATTCATATATATTAGATATTGATAATCTTAACAAATGAGTTACTTTCCATTTGGGTACAGTCACAGTTGTCAACAATATTTGGAAGCACCAGGCATGAAATCTCTTGAGATGCTATGTTTTCATCAGGGTCACCTGACACATTCAAGTTCTGTCTGACAGACCATTAAAGCAGTGGCTCAGAATGCAGGCAAGTTTTCAAACAGGCAGTAACTGGATAGTATCACTTCACTTATAAGTATTCATTATATCATCAAGTGAAATAAACACACAACCCACAGGATCTTGCTTAGGTTGGCTGCCTAGGTGGCCCCTGAGATAAAGCCTTGTAATCACATAGCCTCGCCTAATTAGTCAGAAAACAAAGGATTAAGTGAAACAGTCACAGGATATAGGAATTATAAATAATACATATATTAATAGATATTCATTTTCATTACACAAAAGTTGCTATTATAAATACTTATTTGATTGATGAGTCTAAAAATATATTCCCCATATAAATAATGTTAAATATTAATAAATAGATTTAGATTTAAAATTCAAATAGTGCAGGCAGGACAACCATTATTGGGATGCTCTTCGACCTCGAAACATCTGACTCCTTTTTCGCTTCCCTATTTTAGCTGCTGGCGACAGTTCAGCCATCACTTGGATGAGTTCATGTACTGCTTTGCGTTGGACATTCGAGTCAGTTACCTATTGGGAAAGAAAAGAGCAAAATTAATTTCAGGCATATAAGCCATCAGGATATTCAGTTAATGGCATGATGGTCAGTGAAAATAAAACTATTCCTTTAAAAAAAATGGACCATATTACCTTAATATACAATATTTACTTCTTCAGCAGTTGAGGCTAAAAATTACAATTACATTACTAGTTGTGCAATGATGTGGTGGAGTCCGTCACATATCTTTAAATCTACTCCCATAGAATTCTTGAAATCATATAGTGAAAAGACCCCTGGTGTGGAGTCAATGTAAAAAGGTGGATCTGAATCTCATGCGTGCAATAATTCTGACCTTGAGCCAGCTACTTAACCTTTTGGAACCTCTATTTTCTCATCTAAAGGAAGAGAAGACTGTTTCTATGACCTCTCTATCATCAATCTACCAATTATATCACTTTATACTTTAGTCTCTCCTGTATGTATCAAATGAGTAACTATAGGTCAATGATTCTCACTATTGTGCATAGCAGATTAACCTGGAAACCTAATAAAGACCTCAGAGATCCAGGGGCACGAATTGGAAGGACTGTGTCCTGTGCATTCACTAAGCTCCCCAGGTGATTCTGACATCCACCTAAGTTTGAGAACCACTGATCTAGGTTAGGTACCCTAGAAAACATCAAATCCAAAACAAGTGAAAACTGTAATTTTTAATTTCTCCCAGATTAGGTCAGTCTCTCAATTTCCATAATAGGTTTTAAAATAACCACCAATCATATTTATATATGGCTTACTGATATATAAAGTTTAAAATTAGGAATTGCAACAACTTTTTCAGTACCCTACCTTCTAGGCCAGCAAATTGAACTACTTGCATTTCCTCACTCTAACTAATAGGGCCATTTAGGTGATTTCATTCTTCCTAAAATGTGGACCATTTACTTTCCTCTTGACTCTGCCATTATATTTTTTCTAATCTTGGGAACACTATGGCTACCTCGCCACATTTCTGAGGATGGCTGGGGGATTACAGGCTACAGGGCTAATTATGAAAGGGCATAACATACCTCAGCTTAGCAACTGAGCCAAAGAGAACAATAATTAATAGAGCTCACTCAAGATTGCCCATCAAGAAACAGGAGGTTTGTAGCTTCCAGAAGGAAGAAACCCACAGATTTTTTTTTCACTTTTTTAAGGCCCAGTTCCTGCGGAGTAGAAGAAGTTTTCTACAAGCTGTGTGTTTGCAAGTGACAGATTTTACTTTCCAGTGTTCAAATCATCACCAAGAAACTAAGAGACTTATCCAGGACGGAACAGTAAGCCAGGGGCACCACTGGGTTAGTGGCAAGTGCTGAGTGTCTAGTTTCTAACCAAAGGAGACCTGTTGCCATGTCTCTCCTTTCAGTTTCTGGGGGTTCACATGAGAGGAGTGAGAGGCAGGCCCGGCAATAGTGAAAGCTGAGCACAAATCCTAAGAGCACAAATGCCAGCTTGAGCTCTCATTTGAGCCCATTTATATCAAAGCCAATCCCAAAGGAATCTAGAGGTCTTTGTCTTCTAGATAAAATTTTGAAAAACGTGTTTTGTCTTTATGCCTCAATGTTATCTTTCTGTTTATAGAAGGCATAATTTAAAGATAATTTAAAGATACAAGTTCATGAGGTATGACTTAGGAGTCTAAGGAGTTCTCCAGCTGAGATATTCTGAAAGTTGATAGAGACTTGATAGAACAATGTTTTCATAAGCTATAAATTCTACCTATTTTTCCCTAAAAACAAACAGCAACCATTCTTGCTTCTAATGAGGCAGTACAATCTGATAGGTTGGCTAGAGACTTGCAGTGGGGTGCACTGGTACCTACTCAAAGGCTGTAGCTTTCTTCTATCTCATTCTCATTTTCTATTCTTGGCATTGTAGAGTTTTGGAGCAAAGAATGTCATCAAACTTATGCAGTGAACCTAACAGTTTCCTTTTAAGATGAGGGCACTGAGCCCCAGCCAGCCATGTGATTCATCACAGTTCCCTGGTGGCTGAGATGGGAGGAGAACACACATCTTCTCAGCTCCTCCCACTGCTCTTTCCATTAAGACAGACAGCCTCTCATTCAAAGTAAGAGAATTTCCATCATATGAGCAAAGGACAATGAGAGAATTGCTTCTCAGTACTCCCCACTACTTCCTCACCTACTTCCTCTTCATTGGATTTGTCAATTCACCTGTCTTTACACAATAGTTACAATGCCAGCATTTTTCTACATTACATACTTCAGTGATTCCCATACTGGCTTTGCAAAGTCATCCAAACACAAATAGAATTAGTAAGAGTTTCAGCTACGGGTTGAGTTCATAGCTTTAGCAACTGTTAAATAGCTAATGTCTACTTTCTGGAGAACAAATGCTTTGCAAGACCTTCCGCAATGAAACCAAAGAAAGAATTTAAAGAGCCTTACCGAATAATTGGTCAGCTTTTCAAAGTCATCCCGTTTCTTTTTGTTGCTATTGAAAAACTTGACATTAATGTCTTCCTTGATGGTCTCCACACTCTTTTGGATCCTCTGGTCATCTTTGAAGTTTTTAAAAAGTTTGAAGTAAAAGGAGACAATTTGGCTCTGCATTATTTTTCTGTCACTCTCCTTGGAAGGAAAGAACACAAACAGAGGATGATGTGTATTTATCCATCAGAAAGCAAGCAACAGGAAAATTAGCCAAATGGGAATATTCAGCTTACCTCTTTCCAATTCCTCAAGATGTCTAAGAAAAGAGTTCCATTATCTGCTACATCTGGATCACCTGCATTCTGGGAAAAAAAAAAAAAGGGTTTACAATTAGCCCATAAATTGTCTTAAAAATATATTTCAAGTTTCATTAAACTCAGATGTGACAATATTCACTGATTTCCTTTTCAATTCTTCTGCTTAGTTCTAACAATAAGTGTTCACAAAATGTTTATGTGAGATATAGCCAAAGACTACTATGCTCTTTTAGCTTTTTTATTTTCCAACATAACCATTAAATTGCAATGTCACAAAGGAGTTAAACAAAGCTGATGATACTCCAAGGTTCTCAAAAACTATAGTAGGCTAAAGAAAGTATTTTCAAGCTAGGCTAAAAAATACAGAACAAAAAACAGCAAAGCCACCCCACTATAAAATGCTGCCCCCCAATGGCACAGGTTTCTATTACATCTACTATGCCTTCCTGTAGGGTATTATGTCAACTTTAAAAGATAGTTCCAAACGTGTGTGTGTGTGTGTGTGTGTGTGTGGTCTGATTTTGTGTTGTAGGAATAAAATTAATTGTGAATGTCTGAATATTAGTATGACAGCTATAATTATAATAACTAAGTTTTAAATAAATAATGAAATATTTAAAATGTAAAAACTTTTCATTAACCATCAATAAAATTTTAAAAGAAACTCAAAAAACTCACTTAAAATTTTTAAACATTCCATAGCCAGAATCATAATTCCTACAAAATCCCAGTGAGCAACTAAGTTCAGGAGTAATTCACAAGGAATATAGATAGAGCAGCAGAATGTTGAAATAACTTTTTGGAGAAAATCACCTATCAGTGATTTTTTTAAGCCAAAACTTTAAGGACCTTTTTTACTTTAATTTGTAAACGTTTCCTATTAACTTTTGAATGCTAATCTTGACCTTAGAGTCTGAGAAGTCAAAAACTAATAGCCAATCATTTTTTTCAATATGCATACTCCTTGACTTATCACATCTGAATGAGTTCTCACCACAAAATTATTAACATCATTATGCTTCATATCCATATTATGCCCATCTTTGGGAAGATTCATAAATCCCTTTTAAGTCTCTATACAAACTGAGCAGAAGGTTAAAACAATATCTAGATTATGTAGTCAAGAAACTCATCCAGTCAATAATTAACAAAATAAAACCAGATCTCAAAATGACTGCGTACGAGAGGACAGTCTATCAGAGATGCTACAGCAAGTCAATATTCAGTCATTTTCAACCAAAAAAAGTACTATTAAAAAGCCATACTTACAAAATATTTCTTGAGGTTTTCTGCTTCTTTTACATATGGGTCCTGGCAGTAACAGCCAAGAGAACCCAAAACAATGCAGAGCTGAAAAGCCAAGATATAACTTGTGTATTTCATCGTTTCAGAGAAGAGTTAAGCCAAAGAAGTTGAAATCAGAAGTTCTTGTATCAAGTTGATCGGGTCCAAAGGGCTTAACTGATCCTTTCTCTTCTAATAGCTGATCTTCAGATGATCAGAACAATGTGCTGCACCTCCTTTGGCTGCTGGTATTTATACCTAATTGAAGTCTCCTCAGGATTACGTATTTTCACAAGTTTTTTAAGATGAGATGGTGACAGATAGGCAGGGATGCTAGTTTGTATTAATAACTAAGGTTTTGTGGCATTTGGGTGTTGTAGTTAGAGTTTCCTTTAGACTCCTTGGGTCCTTTGACGATGAGACAGACCCATTATGCCCACCTGTGCCATTCTGGTGGGATTCTTTGAAGGCACTTTTACTTCACACCATTCAAGGACTGGAAATTTTTTCGCACCTCCCCCCTTCACCCTGGTAAAATGTTGACTCCTCATTCACAAAGCACATTGATCATTTGCTTGTGGTTGGGAACAAGTGAAAAAGGAAATTCTAGGGCCTCTCAAACCTTTACAAAGGGGGAGCCTTTTAAAATTTTTCTTCCAAATGACCAGAAAGCAAGGAAAGAATGTGGTTGAAAGACCAATTTGGTGAGGAAGTCCTTCATCAGAGTTGGTTAGTAAAATATCTACCACAAGTTTCAAAGTGCTCTAGATCAGCCCTGCCCAGTAGAAATACAATACAAGCCACACAGGTAAATTTAAATGATCTAGTAGCCTCATTAATAAAAGTTTCTTAAAAAGGTAAATATAATTTCTAAATACATTGTATTTAAACCAATATATCCCAAATATTACTTCGGTATGCATCAGTATACTACATTATTAATAAGGTATTTGACATTCTTTTTGTCATATTAAATCCTTGAAATACAGTGTACAGAATATTCCCATGGGGAGGGCCAGGCACAGTGGCTCACACCTGTAATCCCAGCACTTTGGGAGGTCGAGGTGGGTGGATCACAAGGTCAGGAGTTCAAGACCAGCCTGGCCAATATGGTGAAACCCCGTCTCTACTAAAAATACAAAGAATTAGCCGAGCATGGTGGTGCATGCCTGTAATCTCAGCTACTAGGGAGGCTGAGGCAGGAGAATTGGTTGAACCCAGGAGGTGGAGGTTGCAGTGAGCCGAGATCATGCCACTATGCTCCAGTCTAGGTGACATAGTGAGACTCCATCTCAAAAAAAAAAAAAAAAAAAAAAAAAAAAGAAATACAGTCTATATTTTTTACCTACAGTGCATCTCAATTTGGTCTAGTCATATTTCAAATGTTTAATGGCCACATATTGCTAGGTGCTACTATATTGGACAGCATAGCTCTAAACAATTTATTGTTCCAAATAATCAGTATTAACAGAGAATCTTTTTAACTTTTTATTTCTTTGTCTTTCAGATACAAAAAAAAAAAGGATTATTTCTCCTCCTTTGTAATTTATTTATGAAGTACAACACTTTGGGATGGCACAAAAAGCCCTCCACTCTTTGATTCCAACCCACTTTGCATTTCTACCTGCACTGTGTACATAACAGCATTGCGGTTATGGGGGCAAACTTGATTCCTGACTCCCATACTATCTAGCTATATGATTGTGAGTTAGCTTCTTAAATCTACTATGACTCAGTCTCCTTATCTGTAAAATTGGCTTGATAATAGTATCTTCTTCCATGCTTCAGTTGAAAATTAAATCAGATAACCTTCATAAAGTGCTAGGAATTTTTCCTGGCACATAGTAATCACTCAATAAAAGTTTATTATTATTCTGGCACATTGGATGACTAGTCATTTCTTTAAAAAAAAAATACCCTGTACCTTTGCTCATGCTGTTTCTTTGGTCTTGAGTTCTTTTTACTCTCATTTGTGCCCCTGAGAGTAGTAGCCATTCATCCAAGCCCAGCTTAAAAATTATCATCTCTCTGAGTTCTTCCAAAATTATCCTCCCTAAAATTAATCTTACATTCTCTATAAAAGTCTTGGTGTATACATTTCTAAGAGTTCTGATTCCTCAGTCTTGATTGAAGATAGTTATTCGTGTGTCTTCTCCCATATTAGATTGAGTTTCTGAAAATCAGAAATTGTTTCATTGCTTTTATGATGGCTTTCTCTTCCTTAAAATATTTTGGCATGGAGATTTGCTTATAAACAGCACTGAATAAATGTAAATTCAAATGCTTGCCTAAGGATCTCTTTTGAATTATTTGCCCTCAAGTTCTAATTCTGATGTTATCAGGCCTAACCTATAAGAAACTAGTTTTTAATTAAATAATATTTATGATTAATGTTAGAAACATGATGCTCTGTCTCTTTAGCCACTTGATGACTGGGACAATTTTGCATATTCTTTTATGTGGGAAAAAAGCCAGAAAGCTCTTTGAGGGGCAATCTTCCCAAAGAATGAATAAGATCAAAACATTTATGTGGAGCCAAACCTCATGTTAAGCAAGTGAAGAATGTAAAAATTACATTGTTTTATTCAAAGCTCTACTGTTGCTCTGCTCAAGAAAAATTATGTCCAGAGAATGTGCTTGCACGTGGCACAGGGATCTGGGTCCAAGCCTGAGACACACTGCAGGTTCTCAATACCTTCTAATGGTCAACCTCTGAGTCACTGGAAGGAATGTTCCCAGCTTTCTGGAAATAAGTAAAACTTAGTTCTGCCTGGTCCTTGATTGCTTCACTGGAATGTAGTACTAGGACTGAGGAGTTAAGAATAGTGGGATCCATAACAGGGAATGATACGCTGCGTAACCACTTGTAAATTGAGAATGCCTGTTCAAAATAACAGATTATATTGTTTACAGTGTGGCCGGATGTTTATGAAGAGTAATTACATGGCTAAAATCCAAGCTCTAGTAACTCTTGATTGCACGGCCAAGCACAGAATTATGGAATTATGGATTATCTATGGTCAACCTCCTTACCTTTTAGATTTGTAAATCAAGACCCAGAAAAACAAGTGATGTGCTTAAATTCATTCAACGGGCTAATGCAGAACTGAGTCTAAATCCAAGATCTTCCCACAGAGGATGAAACCTTTAGTCAATACATCCCCCAATCTATCACTATCCATTGAGATTATTGTATGTGCCTCTACATTAGATATGTGAATTCAAATAATTACACCCTATCAGGCTTTACTTTCTGGAACTTTTTTTCTGTAGAATTTGTGAGATAGTAATCACACTTTAATTCCTTAAAACATAGTAAGACTGCAAATATATTTTGAAATTGTTTTTGAAATATATTTTTGAAATTTTTGCCTAGACATCCCAGCCAACTCAACTTCATGGGCATGCAACCTGTGCAGTCTGTCAGAACCCTGAACTTAGAACAGCCCACACTTGGTTTAATGCTCTGTTGTCACTTTCTTGAAATTTCTAATAACTCTTCAAACAACGGACCCACATTTTCGTTTTGCACTTGTTTCCACAAATTATGTAGCTCATCCTGCATTCCAGGCTGGAAGTGAAACATCTGCTATTGGATTTTCATCTTTCAACATATGATTTTTTGGCTCAGAACATTATCACTACAATAAGTATATCCATTTGTGATCTTTTCCTGTCTTGTCAACTTTGCAAACAAAGAAACTTATCTCTCTTTTCTGCCTGTAAAACACCTTTTGTTGCACATGCAAACTAGAGGTTTCACACTTTGTTGGTTTGGCCAGTTCTGAGACTGCAGAATAAGTCACCATCGAGATATACTTTAAAAGTTTTGCAAACCCACCAGGAGCCAAGGTGTGACCATATTACTAAAACAGAGGGGCTGAAAACTTTCTTTTTTCTTTTCAACCAGACTTTTTTTTCTGAAAACTGGCTATGGTTATATATGACACGTCAGGAAGATTTCAATCATATCTCATGCTATCCTCAGTCTTAACTGAGTAGGTAGTCAGTAAGCCAAAACTTACACCTTGGTTTCCCTTTTCCTCTGTCATCAGCAGTCACATCCTAGTACTCACAACCAAATTATCTCATCCAGACTTCGGTGTAGATTTCTTCCACTCAATATGAGTCAATATTGGATCCATGCCCCCACGCTATTTTGACTCCCGGAACTCCTGACATCATGCAAGTCAAACCTACGGAAGAAGAATGACATACAGAATGGAAGTCCACACGGAGTCAGATTTTCCCCGCAATTTGACTCATAAAATCCCGTAAGTTAGAGGAAGATTTTCTGAATCCCCCCTTTTCTTTTGTGCCTTCTGGCCAATTTTGAGGAGTGGTTCAAAGAATATAGAAGGTATGCTACTTACACAGTACAATCATCAGATTACAATATTCTTAATTTTATATCAGATGGGATTGGGCATTGATAATCCAGAGATTCATGGTCCTGCTTTAAAGGTTGTATTTTTGTTTCACAAGGAATTTTAATGCACCAAGTGCCAAATACTTTGATTGATATGGGGTTACCAAAGACGGATGGAAAGTTCTATTGTGAAAACGTTGGTTTATATCCCAATTTCAATTAATTACTATGTCCTTATTGAAATGAATGCCTACTAGATGTTCATAGCTTTAGGGGTTACAGAGAAGTCAGCAGTGAGACAATCTGGTAGAAGCATATGTCACCACATTGGAAGCTAGGATTGATTCTCCTGTTCTTGTTGCTGAATAGGTAGAATAGGTGTCCATATTCCCCATCTCTTCTCCATGTATATCCTCTCCAGGTGGTTCATATAGTTGAGAGGACTTATTGGTCAGAGGGAAATACACACATTGATATATGTATTGTGTTTCTTCCTCCTATACCCAAGGCAGACCTCACTAATCAGTCATGGCATTCCTTTCTATTAAATTCAGATATAACTGCTGAATCCTTCTCAACACTGAAATCCAGATAGATACTGACTTGTTTGTATTTCATTGCCTATTTTCCCTATTAGGGCAAAGGGTTACTTGTTGTTATGCCTCTTAGTTAGATCCTCCAAATGGGTTCATTCAACTTACAAAGAAGTAAAAGCCATAATCTCTTCCTCCAAGAAAATTAGTATTGGGGGAAAACATAACAATCCATGAAGTAACGTAAGGGAAAGAACTTTGGCCTAAGAGAAAGGAGTCCCAAATTCTGGTCCTGTGTCTGCAAGTGATGTGAGATTTTGAACAAAGTCTTTACCCATGCCTTATATTTAACCACATCATCTTTAAAATGAAGATTTAGATCTAAATGAACTGTAAGTTATCTTCTACTCTTAATATCCTATGTTTCTATGATTGTGATTTACGAGAAATATAAGGCATTACTAAGGACTAAGGTTACAGGAAGTAAGGACTCCAACAGACTTAGAAATTCAGAGGAATCAGCCAGGTGCAGTGGCTCACGCCTGTAATCCCAGCACTTTGGGAGGCTGAGGCAGGCAGATCACCTGAGGTCAGGAGTTCGAGACCAGCCTGGCCAACATGGTGAAATTCATCTCTACTAAAAATACAAACCTCATCTCTACTAAAAATACAAATCCCATCTCTACTAAAAATACAAAAATTAGCCGGTCATGGTGGCATGCACCTGTAATCCCAGCTATTCAGGAGGCTGAGGCAGGAGAATCACTTGAACCCAGGAGGCGGAGGTTGCAGTGAGCCGAGATTGCACCATTGCACTCCAGACTGGGTGATAGAGCAAGACTCTGTCTAAAACAAACAAGCAAAAAGAAAGAAATTCAGAAAAAATCATTGTCTGAATGGTGGAAAAGTTGGGAAATTTTACCCATCACTTGAGTTTTTAATTTAAGTTGAATTTGAGCTTTGAATTGGAATTGAATTTTTAAACATATATAGAATTTGTAGGAATAATACTTCACAGCTTGTACTTAAACCTTCAGGTCATGTGCTTTTTTACCCCAATGATCTCAAGAAATGAGTTGCCCTCAGGATAGCCCCTGAAATGCCAATGGCACGAGGCTTTGAAAACTTGTACATTTTTCCAATGGAAACTTACTTCTGTATCTCTCTTGATAAAAGTTCCATACTGCACACTGGCAGGTTCACATTCTCTCCTATGCTACCTGGCAGAGGAATTCTGAGTCCATCATGAGCCAATAAATAAATTTCTTTTCTCACCAGTGTTTAACATGTCATTATTACCATGACACCAATCCCTGAACTAATTTAAGAAGTATCAGAATTAAATTCCCATCCATTGATTTTTCAAATGGAAATATTTTTTAATGGCTGTAAAATTATGTGGGATTTTTAAATTAAAAAAATCAGACAATACAGACGAGCATAAGAAAAGAAAAAGAAAAAATCACCTATGATTTCATTTCCCATAGGTAAATACAGTTAGCACTTTGAGACAAAGTATTTCATTATTTTTTTCTACCTACATAACACAGTGCCTGGCACAGAATTTTTCCCCAATAAACTTCTGTGGATTAACGAAATATGAGCCAAAGTGATTTAGTGATTAAGTTCAAAGGCTCTGGGGACAGGCTGTGTGTATTCAATCATGACTTTACTCCTTACTGTCTGTTGATTTTTAATGCATTACTTAACTTCTCTGAGTATCACTTTCCTCATCTATAAAAAGGTGATATAAATAATAACTGTCTCAAAAGATTTCATGAGTATAAATTATGTCAACATGTGTAATAGTGCAATGCCTTGCATATAGTAAGAGCTCATTAAATGCATAGTCATTGTTACTAGTGGCTTCCAATATTCATATTCAGTCTCCTCCTAGCACATGGAATAAGATACTTCATAGCCTCTTTCAATTAAATGGTATCTCATGACTTCTTCTGGCCAATCTACTCTATGTAATGACAGACATTACTTTGGATTAGAGTTGACTGGCCAGAAAAAGTCATGAGATGCCATTCTGGGCCAAGGCCAAATAAAGCCCCTGAGAATCTTTCCAGCTCTCTCTTCCTTTGCTGCAGTAATGACAATGGTCACATGTTTTGAGGACACGAAACATGGCAGATAGAATACATGCTACCTCTACCTTCTTTCAGAATCCCTAAGACAAAAATAACGACATAAAAGGCTATAAAGTCTCAACAACAAAAAAAGACAAAAGCAAATGAGAAATGTCAATGAAGTTATGGAAGATGGAAAGAAGATGAGCAAGTGGTGAGTAACTTCAACTTTAGATTTCTCCGCTGCGGCAAGTACCAAGTAGAGGAAAGTTAGTTCACACTGCAGATTAGTAGAAAACTCAAGAATTGTGTTATTAATCACTTCTGAAGAAGGAAGTTCAGGGTGGGATTGAAAATAGGACAATTGGTTGAAAAATATATATAAGATGTAGTTAGATCCCTTGTATCCCACTTAGCCTCTCCACTGTCCCTATATACCTGTTTGAAGACTGGAAGTTTACCTTCCAGCAAAGTTCCGGATATCTTCCGGATATTTAGCATAGCTGAGAAGGAAGTAAGTACCTTCATAAGGTTAGGATTTAATTGAAAGTCATTATACTGAGCAGTGAGAGCACGAGGCTTCCAGAATGCTTACTATCAGGGTTATATTCCTAGTCTCTAGGAAATTGCCAAGCCGAAAAGAAAAGATATACTAACGTGGGGTTTCTGCTACTGAAACTCACCAGTTTCAAGTATCACCCTGCTAGGAGGCTTGTAAGTCAAGAAGTCCAATCCATATATTTAATGAACCCAATCCAACAATTTGGACTTTGTTATAAAATATAAACAACATTAATGAGCAGAAAAATACTTGGAAAAAATACTTTAGGATAAAATACAAAGTCTAAAAAACAAGCAGAAAAAAATAAAAGAAATGGAGTTAATGCAGAGAAAAATAACAAAGAGAAAAAAAATCAAAAAAGTAATAGAAGATTAATGGAACAACAACATTTAGAGAAGAAGAAGCTCTTAGAACTTAAAAGCTGGTGGTAGGGCCAGGTGCAGTGATTCATGCCTATAATCCCAGCACTTTGGGAGGCCAAGGCAGGCGGATCACTGGAGGTCAGGAGTTCGAGACCAGCCTGGCCAACATAGTGAAACTCTGTCCCTAGTGAAAATACAAAAATTAGTCAAGTGTGGTGACACACATCTGTAGCCTCAGCTATTCAGGAGGCTGAGGTAGGAAGATCACTGGAGCCCGGGAGGCAGAGGTTGCAGTGAGCCAAGATCACATCACTGCACTCCAACCTGGGTGACAGAGTAAGACTCGGTCTCAAAAAAAAAAAAAAAAAAAAAATGATGGCAGAAGTTTAAAAAGCAATAGAAGCGTTGAAATATAAAGTTGAAGAAATCTTTAAGAGAGAACAAAATGTCCAAGAACTGGAAAAATTATAAAGAAATTCAGGAAAACTAAAGAATCTACTTAGAAATCCAACACTTAAGTAACAGGTGCTCCAGAAAGAGAAAATAAGTAATTGAAGGAAGAAAATTATCAAGAAGATTATTTTTTTAATTTCTCCATAGCTGAAGAATGTGAGTTTCCAAAATGAAAAGCCCAGTGAATGCCCAGCCCAATGAGTTTTTAAAAAGAATGAAGAGACAGGCCTTAGAGTACATTTTTAAATTTCAGAGAATCTTGGATGTGGAGAAGATCCTCAAAGTTCAAGAGAGAAAACATAGGTTGTAAACATTATAAACACAAAGGATGAGGAAACAGAATGTCATCACACTTCTCAATAGCTATTCTGGAAGCTAGAGGTTGATGGAGCAATGCTTTTAAATATTGGAAGAAAATAGTGTCCAAGCTAGAATTTCATGCTATGCCAAACAATTAATAGTTAGGATAAGACATTTTTTTTTATTCATGGGAGATTTCGTGACTTTATGTCCCACGTGTCGTTTCTCATGAAGCATCTCGAGAAAGTCGAGAAAGTGTTTAACTTGAATAAAACATTAAATTAAGGAAGAAGACCTGGGATCCAGGCAACAAAGGATTTAACACAGGAAAAAGCTAGAAGATTTTCTAGCAGGTGGTGAGGGAAGTCCCAAGAGGATCGTTGTGCAGCAGGTCTTCAGAGCAACCAGCACTGGTTGGAACTAAAGGACTGGGAAGCCCAGGAGAAATGTCTCCAAGAAAAAAAAAATGGAATTAATATGAACATTACAAAGAAATTTCACCCCTGAGAGAGACTGGGGAAGGTGAAGGTAAATTAATGATGGGTGTGTGGAAAACTAAGAAAACTAACCAAACAATGCCAATTATTAACTTCAGGAAAAGCAAATATGGTGCATGAAAAAATGTAGTATTGTACCACAAATATCATGAACAAGATTTACCTAATCATAGTCATGTCCATTTTACCACCTAAAGTGTAATATAGCTATAATGGGAAGACAGAGGATAAAGGGGCTAAGTGTGTATTTGTATAGGGTAAAGTAAGTCATAGTCATATTACCTGAAATGGGAAAAATGGAATGTAAGAAATATGTAGTTGTGTAAGGTAAGTAGAAGTTGAGCTAAGAAATGAAACTAAAGGAATTAAAAGTGATAGCCTCAGAGAAGTATGTTTCAGAGATGGAACTGCATGAATCAGAGTTACTGGCTTTGTGTTATAAGCCTTATGCAACATCTGGGAGTCCCCAAAGCCACCTTCATTTCTGACACCAACTGAAAGTTTGGAACCAGCCCCAGGTTCAATAATTCACTAGAAAGACTCATAGAACTTAGAAAAACCACTATACTCATGATTATGGTTGATTACAGCAAAAGAATACAGATTAAAATCAGCAGAGGAAAGAGGTCCATAGGGCAGGGCTCAGGAGCACTCCATGCTTAGAGCTTCCAGTCATTCTCTACCAGTAGAGAAGTGGACAGTGCTAACTTTTCCCAGCCATGATGTGTGACAGTATACACAGAGTACTGCAGACTCAGAGAGCTTACCTGAGTCTTGCTGTCCAGAGACTGTATTGAGCTTGGTCACATAAACAAGATTGACACCTGTATGACTGACTTTAGTCTCTAGCCCTTCCAGAGGTCAATTTGATACTTTGTGGCCCAATGCTCCCACCATAGTAGATCACATTGTTAGCATAGACTATGTCGCAAGGCTTAAGGCCCCTAGGAAACCAAAGGCACTCTTATCAGGCAGGACATTCCAAAGGCGTGGAGGTTACATGCCCAGTGTTGGAGACAAAGGCCAAAGCTCTCTTTGGATGAAGTTAATCCTGTACTGCATAATATTCCTTCGTTTTTTCCGTTTTAAACTGTTTGTTCTGCTATAGCTTTTTTATGATTACCTCATGCTCAGTTGGCAAATAAGAAAATGATGCTGATAAAATGTGGAATTAATTTGGGTTTATACTAGATTTTTCCCAGCATGTTAATGTTTTAAAACAACCAAGGTTCGGCACAGTGGCTCATCCCTGTAATCCCAGCACTTTGGGAGGCCGAAGCGGGTGGATCACCTGAGGTCAGGAGTTTGAGACCAGCCTGACCAACATGATGAAACCCCGTCTCTACTGAAAATACAAAATTAGCCAGGCATGGTGGCACATCCCAGCCACTTCAGAGGCTGAGGCAGGAGAATCACTTGAACCCAGGAGGCGGAGGTTGCAGCGAGCTGAGGTTACATCATTGCACTCCAGCCTGGGCAACAAGAACAAAACTCCATCTCAAAAAAAAAAAAAAAAAAAAAAAAGACAACCAAGCACATGTCTTCTCACATTTAGGAAAAAGCCTTAGCAATATTTGAAGACCTTTTTAAAAAGTCGAAAGTTATAGAAGTGTTTTACTTTAATACCAGTAGTAATTGGTTTAGTGGATTCAAGAACTGCTGAATTTCCACTATCTGCGAAGCAGCAAGTGCAGATGAAGGAACTGCAAAGGCTTTTCCTCCTGTATAAAATCAATGGATTAATGAAAATGGCTGTGCCTCAGATAGAATTTTTAATTGGAACCAAAATGGTCTCTACCAGAAACACATGTCCCCAGGCCCTTTATCTCAAAAGAGGAAGCAGCAGCCCAAATTACCAGGCTGCAAAGGATGGATTCACTGTGGTGATTGGTGGAAATTCCCAAGAGATTTTTAGATGCCTGGTTTTGGTTAGGATTTTTGTTGCTTTTGTTAATGCTCTGATTATAAAGTTTGAGAAGTATTGAATGGCATGTCCCAACTATAATTGTCTCCATAGGCCTTGTTATTTTTAGTCTGAGGTTTTGCAGAACCTATATGTTATAATTTCCCAAATTAGGCGAGGCCATTATTAGTCAAGCAATATGTAAACTGAAGACCCTAACCTTAGTATAAAGACTGCAACAGTCAAAAAAAAAAATCTCAATAAATCTGGATTTGGCTCCAGTAAAGCAGAGCTTAGGAACAAGTGTTTGTGCAACTAAATATTTCTACCAGTAAAAATAATGGTGCCTCATAGTAACTAATAGCTGCCACAGTGCTTTATATGCACCATCTCATTTAATTATGACAACCACCTAAAGAAGGTAAATTTATTTTTGTTTTATTTAGGAGAAAAATGAGGCTCAGAAAATAAGCAATTTATCCAGTCACTGGCCTAGTAAGTGACAAAGCTGGGTGTGGCTGAGTTCAGTTTATGCTCTTACCACTCGGCTGCAACCAGCCTAGCTACTGCTCTCTGATTTGCTCCTGAAAACTTAATGTGCCTAATATTATATCGTTAAAATTCTTTGTGCGCATGTATGAAAAAACAACTCTGACTAATTTTAGCTGTAAGGTAACATTTAACGAAGGCATACAGAGGAGCTCATGGATGGAAGACACAGTTAAGGAACCACGGTCAATACAGACAGTCTACCAGGCAATCCCAGAAGGTCTCTGCCCCAGAAACGACTCAGCCCTTCTGCAGGGCACCATGCAGCAACGAATTGGTAAATTCCAATGCTTCTGTTCTTGTCTTTGTACCACTCTGCTCCAGAACCAACCCTAGAAAGTGAGTCTAATGAACATGGATGAGTTGCCTGCCTGCTGGCATTAATCCTACAGTGCTGAGTAAAAAAACTGGTAGAAGACCTTCTAGGTATCCTTTGGATTTCATGATGGGGTGCAGGCAAACCCATGTCCCAGATTTACCAACCCAACCTGACCAAACATATTGAAGGTAATGAGGTACCAAAAAAAAAAAAAAAGCAAAACAAAACACAACAAAAAAAAACTAGATTGTGATTAAAATGAGGACAGATGTTTCGTTGCCAAAAGAAAGAAAAAAATGACCTCAACGGGGACTTTCAGAAGCACTCTTGAAATGACAAAACCCTCAGTGAAATTTATGAAATAACTTTCTTTTTAATATTCCATTTCTGGGTCAATCCTTGATCCTGTTAACACTCTAATAAGCAGCAACAAAGAGAGGCATCACTGCAGAGACTGTGCAGATACTAAACCAGCTTATGTACATTCTATCTGGGAAGACTTTGGGGACAGAGACTGGCGTGCTGTTCATCAAATTTATTTCTGAGTTCTAGCCCATGGAATGTGAGTGGAAGTGATGTGTGCCATCCTCCATGGGCCATCTTCCATATTTCTTCTCTGTTGACTAACTTGATATGCACATGCACAGTGACCTCACAGTCCAATTATTGAAGATGGTGAAGACGGTGGAGCCACAGGAAGAAAGGATCCTGGGCCTCCTTAGAGAAGAGAGATCTCCTGTTCTGTTACATCTATCTTTGACTTTACATGAGCAAAACATAAACTTCCATTAGGTTTAAGCCATTTTACATTTTGGGGGCATTGTATTACTTTAACTAATATAGCGACCGAAACTTCGTTATCTTGACTACAGCTTTTATGTAAATAAGAAATATGGCCTGTAATCCCAGCTGTTTGGGAAGCTGAGGCAGGAGGATCACTTGAGGCCAGGAGTTAAAGACTGCAGTGTACTATGGTCAGACCACTGCACTCCAGCTTGGATGACAGAGACCTTGTCTTTAAAAGAAAAAGAAAAATGTGTATTTCATATTTTAAAATAAATTTTTGGCTGGGCACAGTGGCTCATGCCTGTAATCCCAGCACTCCAGAAGGCCGAGCCAGGAAGATCTCTTGAGGCCAGGAGTTCAAGACCAACTGAGCAACATACTGTGACCTTGTATCAAAAAGCAAAAAAAAAAAAAAAAAAAAAAAAAAAAAAAAAATTTAATTAGCTGGGCATGGTGTGCCATGCCTGTAGTCCCAACTACTCAAGAGACCAAGGTGGGAGGATCACTTGAGCCCAAGAATTCAAGGCTGCATTGAGCTATGATCACATCATTGCGCTCCAGCCTGGGCAACAGAGTGAGACTCTGTCTCTAAAATATATATGTGTACTACGTAGAAAGTAAATTCTTGGCTGGGCGCAGTGGCTCATGCCTGTAATCCCAGCACTTTGGGAGGCAAACGCAGGGGAATCACAAGGTCAGGAGTCTGAGACCAGCCCGGCCAACATAGTGAAACCCCGTCTCTACTAAAAATACAAAAAATTAGCTGGCCATGGTGGCAGGCACCTGTAATCCCAACTATTCAGGAGGCTGAGGCAAGAGAATCGCTTGAATCTGGGAGGCAGAGGTTGCAGTGAGCCGAGATCGTGGCACCGCACTCCAGCCTAGGTGACAGTGCAAGACTCCCTCTCAAAAAAAAAAAAAAAAAAAAAAAAAAAAAAAAAGTAGATTCTTAAATTTAGTTTAATGGCTTTAAAGCAAACACTGTCACTGCCTACTCAGACTTATGTTGCCCTAAAACCTATTTCTTTCATGTTTATAATACTTCCTTGTTGGAATTGCCTTCTTAAGACTTTTTAAATTTGGAACACCTATAAAGCCACTGTTTATTTGCTATTTATTAAACTTTAATTTGGGTTTTTGGTTTTGTTTTGTTTGCATTCTGATGTTGTTCTTTTTTTCTTTTTTTTTTTTTTAATTTATGTGCTTGCCTGATTATTTTAGCTATAATTTTAGCTATCATTTCCCTAATTCCACAAAGAATTTGTGGTAACTGGCATTTAAAGGTTTTTTTTCTAATCTTTTAACTTAGAAAGGCAATGGGTATCATAAAGCTAAGTAAGAAAGCTAAAGTTCTTATCTGTTTTCTTCTTCAAAGAGGGAAGCTTCTTTTAGATTGCAGCACAGAATTTTTTTTTTTTTTTTTTTTTTTTTTTTTACTTCAGGCAACTCTAAACATGTGTTGGTTTCTTTAATTAAGATTTGGCATCCCCAACCATTTCATCTGACAAGAACAAGCAAGGGGGAACATATTCCCTATTTAATAAATGCTGCTGGGAGAATAGGCTAGCCATATGCAGAAAATTGAAACTGGACCCCTTCCTTACACCTTATACAAAAATTAACTCAAGATGGATAAAAGACTTAAATGTGAAACCCAAAACTATAAAAACCCTAGAATAAAATCTAGGCAATGCCATTCAGAAGATAGGCATGGACAAAGATTTTATGACAAAAACACCAAAAGCAATTGCAACATAAGCAAAAATTGACAAATGGGATCTAATTAAAATAAAGAGCTTCTGCACAGCAAAAGAAACTATCATCAGAGTGAACAGACATCCTATAGAATGGGAGAAAATGTTTGCAATCTAGCCACCTGATAAAGGTCTGATATTCAGAGTCTACAAAGAAGTTAAACAAATTTACAAAAAAAAAAAAATCTCAATCCCCTTAAAAACTGGGCAAAGGATATGAACAGACACTTCTCAAAAGAGGACATGCATGCAGTCAACAAACATGAAAAAAATCTCAACATTACTGGTCATTAGAGAAATGCAAATCAAAACAACAATGAGATACCATCTCACACCGGTCAGAATGGTGATTATTAAAAAGTCAAGAAACAATGATGCTGGCGAGGTTGCAGAGAAAAAGGAATGCTTTTAGATGGTTAAGGGGAATATAAATTAGTTCAACTATTGTGGAAGACCATGTGGCAATTCCTCAAAGATCTAGAAACAGAAATACCATTTGAACCAACAATTCCATTATTGAGTGTATACCCAAAGGAATATAAATCATTCTGTCACAAAAATACATGCACACATATGTTCATTATAGCACTATTCAAAATAGCAAAGACGTGGAATCAATCCACATGCCCGTAAATGATTGACTGGATAAGGAAAATGTAGTACAAATATACACCATGGAATACTATGCAGCCATAAAAAAGAATGAGATCATGTCCTTTGCAGGAGCATGGATGGAGCTGTAAGCTATTATCCTCAGCAAACTAACACAGGAACAGAAAACCAAACACCACATGTTCTCACTCACAAGTGGAAGCTGAACGATGAGATCACATGGACACATGGGGGGAACAACACACACTGAGGCCTGTTGGAGAAGTAGGGTGAGGGAGAGCATCAGGAAGAATAGCTAATGGATGCTGGGCTTAATATCTAGGTGATGGGTTGATCTGTGCAGCAAATCACCATAGCACACATTTACCTATGTAACAAACCTGTACATCCTGCGCATGTACCCCAGAACTTAAAATAAAAATTGATGGAATAAAAAAGATTTGTCATCCCAAAACTTAATGATATATAACTTGTACTATTTGAAAATTAGAAACATCATTTGCTAATTAGAATCATAGATCATGACTTATATGCTGGTCATATTTATGGTTGCATTAGGAATCCTATTAACCACAAAAAAAGTATGCCCTGCACTCTGTCTTTCTTTCCTAAAAAGAAAAAATAAAGCCAATCACAAGGGGGAAAATCTAAATGACATATCACCAAGTGTTCAATCTATGCTTCCATTAGGAAAGTGAAAGAACCCAAGAGTGGGAAATATTTCTTGTCACCCCAGGTGAATTTGAAGAAGTATTTTTCTGGTTGGCTTTTTCAGCAAAACTAACAACATTCTGTTCTATTGGCCTGTGGTCAGGGGTTTCCCCCAAGGTGCCTTCCATCTCTCGGCAAAGAACAGCAACTTGGTGGGTTATGTTTTCTCCTTAGTCACCTGATAGGATTTCCCAGGACAAAGGTGTCAAGCCAATTCTGACCTAACTTCCCATGTCCTTCCTGTGGGTCACCCTGAGAAAAAAGGAAATCGCTCTTCTCCCCCACCTAGCTCTGATGTCATTCTTCTCTTCAGCCCAGCGTCTCAATGCACTCAGGGACGCGTCTGCCTCTGCAAAGAGCAAAGGCTTCAAATGACAGCTTTGCATGGTAGCATTTCTCTATACAGAGTCAGGAAGCTCTTAGACTTCCTTTTATTTGAAGAACTGCAAGGAAACCACCTGCAGAGTCCCCAGGGCCTAAAGAGTTTGTTTTGCACCTTCGCTCTTCTGAAGTAATCACACCTGCTGCCACAGCTTCAATAGCTGAAGCCAAGGAGTAAAAATCGCACCAACATCTGTAAATCCATATGAAGCTGAGTGCTGTGAATAACCTTACCAGATGTTTTTCTCATAGAAGAAAAAAAGTCCAAGTTATCCTCATATGCTTGTCTTCCTCACTAGGTTTTAAGGTCCTAGAGAGAATACACTGCATCTTAGTCTTCTTCGTCTATCTCAAAGTGCCTGGCTGAGTGCTTTGCATGAAGTATGCAATAATTCTTGACCATTCAGGCCTGGGGAGTGGAACAAGCAGGGCCTCTTAGCTAGGGCTGCAAGCCCAAAGAGATCTCTATTCTTTACCTGCAAGTTAGTGCCCAGGCCACACAGGGAATAGGATGATACCTCATTACACACGCTGATGATAGCTTTAAACTATGTCTGCCCTCTGTTTTCCTAAGAGCTGTGTTGCTGCCAATCGCAAAAGCTGTTGTTCATAGTCATTCACTGTTGGACATTAATGGCAAATCACTCTCAAGAACTGACATCCATTTAAAGGGATTTTTTAAAAATGTGGTTATCTCATAACTGCTCCTGTTTATATAAGGATCCTCTCGTCCTTGAGATTATAATGACATCAAATGTTATTCGTTTTCTGCACTATTCGTATAAACAATGTAACTGTGCATAATACTTTCATGATATCATGCCATTACTAATAAATCACCTTTTTAAAACATCTCTAGGATAGTATCATGGTTAACAAACAGCACAGACAAAGGAGCCAGACTGAGTTTGAGTCTGGGCTCCATCTTTTACCAGCTGTGTAAACTGTGTGAATCTAGGCAAGCTCCTTAAAGTCTCTGGACTCTACTTCACAGGGTTCTGTGGGATTCAAATGAGCTATATGTGCAGCTCTTGGAATAATACTTGGCATATAGCAAGCACAATGTGTGCTCATCATTTTTATTTCCATTTCATGGGTTTTTTTTCCCTTGTAACTTGATTTACAAGAAGTTGTATTTGTACATTTCTTCATTTTTAATGTATTTGTTCAGGTTAAATTGAAATATTTTACATATAGAAAGTGAGGTTGGGTTACCTCAGAAACAGAGCTTGAGACAAGGAATTTTTTTTTTTTTTTTGGTGGTGATTCTAGGAAGCACCAGCAGGAAAGAGTCAAAGAGATTCAGGGAAGGGAAGGAAGTCAGTTCAGGGTGGTTCCCAAAGGGAGCTACTGTAGTCAACTGGGACTCAGCTCACTATAGACCTCTGGGTGATGGTGTAGCCTATACCTCAAAGTTGTCCTGCCCAGGGGATGAAGAAGTTGGGATATCTATCTTGCAACTATCTTTAGCACTACCTGAGCGCTGCTCCCAGGGCATTAAACCCCTAGCACTTCCAGTCTTCCTCATGTGCAAACAGAAAGAAACCTTTAGGCCAAGAATAGTGAGCTGTTACAGTCACAGGCAGAGGGTAAGAAGAGAGAGGGAGGCTGCTGAGAGGATATTGGCAAGGCAGGTAATATCTGCTATGAGAAGTTATTAATTATTCCCTCATTTTTTTTCAGTTTTTATTACATCCTTTATTTTTCAGTGTTAGTGTCACTATACCAACAAGTTGCATTTGCCAGGACTTTTGTGGTAACAAGTGATGAAAATTCCAGTCACTCTATTTTGATTAAAGAAAGGATCTCAGAGACAGGCACTCAGGTGTTGACAGGGTTTGTCTCCCTACCTGTCACTTCTGCTTCTCTTGGTTAGACAATGTCAATACTGCCTCCCACAGAGCAGCATTCACCAGCTGGAAGGTAAGTTAGCCATTAATATATTTAATTTGAAACACTGCACTAATTCATCAAATACTTGCTGAGCTACATATTTATATCGTCAGGGAAATGCAAATCAATACAACAAGATACTCCTACACATTATGAAATGGCAAAAATCTGGAACACTGACAACACCAAATGCTGGCTGAGATGTGGAGAAACAGGAACTCTGATTGAAGGTACAGCCACTTTGGAAGACAGTTTTGCGGTTTCTTATAAAACGAACCTTACTCTCACTATAGCAGCCACCAATCACAACACTCCTTTGTATTTACCCAAACGAATTGAAGTCTTATGTCCACACAAAAATCTGCACACAAATGTTTATAGTAGTTTTATTCATAGTTACCAAAACTTTGAAGTAACCATGATGACCTTCAGCAGATGAATGGATTCATAACTGTGGTGTATCCATACAATGGAATGTTTTTCAGCACTAAAAAGAAATGAGCTGTCAAGCAATAAAAAGACATGGAGGAACCTTCAATACATATCACTAAGTGAAAGAAACCAGTTTAAAGAAACTACACACTGCATGACTCAACCATATGTCATTCTGAAAAAGAAAGATCAGTGGCTGCCAGAGGTTGGCAAGAGGAATGAAAAGGTGGCACACAGAGCATTCTTAGGATAATGTAAGCACTTTGTGTGGGACTCAGAATGAGAGATACGCGTTCTGCCTTTGTTGAAACCCATAAAAGTTTCAACACTGAGACATGGACTTTGGGTGATGATGATGCCATTGTAGGTTCATCAGTTATAACAAATGTACCTCTCTCGTGGGAGATGTTGATTATGGGGAGAGGCTGTATATGTGTAGGGGACAGGGGGCATATGGAAAATCTCTGCACCCTCCTTTTAATTTTGCTGTAAACCTAAAAGTGCTCAAAAAATAAAGCCTATTAAAAAAATACTTGTAGATGTGCAAGACATTCTTCTAGGCACTGAAGATATAGCGAGAATTAACAAAAAAGGGACAAAACTGCTGTCCCCGTGGCCCTTACATTCTAGCAAAAAGATTAACACAAACAAACACATAATTTGTGTAATAGAATGTCAGGTTGTGATTATGATTTGAAAAAGGAAAGCAGGAGAATGGAATAGTGCTATTTTAGATGGGGGCTTGGGGAAGGCTTTTCTGAGGAAAGAACATTTGAGCAGAGACCTGACTGAAGGTGGGGAGGGAGTCATGGACACAACTGGGAACCAAGTCCCAGGCAGAGAAGAGCCAAATGGAAAAAGCCAAGACAGGAGCCCCTTCAGTGAGGCCTGAGTCATAGCAGGGGTCATGTGTCTGGACCTGAGGAGCAGGCAGTGGGGTCGGAAAGAAAACCAGGGCCAGATCATGCCCCTGGAAAGCACTTTGGGTTTTATTCTAGAGGAAATGGGATACTCTCTACTGGGTTTTGAACAAGACAGTGACATGATCTGAGATATGTTTTAATGGGATCACTGTGGCCAGCAAATGGAAATTTGGCTCCAATGGGGCAAGGGTAGAAACTGAGAGGCCAATTAGGAAGCTTCTGTACTCATCCAGGAAAATCCAACTGAGGGGCTCTGACAGCTCATACGAATTCCCACCCAAAAGAGTCAGAAAAAATATGGCAACATGCCTCCTCACAAATCATGTGTACCATATAAGCCAGCTTCTATAGGGGAAGGAAAGGTACTGGATGGACAAATAACAGGGCCCATCACATAGTTGTAATTTACAAATTACCTTACAAGAGTGGTTATTTAAAATTTAGACATACTCTGTAAGGATCATATTTCATCATTCATGTATAAATGAAACATGTCATTAGAGTTTTGAAATTTCTATTTTTAAAGATAGGAATGTAACTTTGTCCTAAAATAAAAATAAAATGAAAATATTTCTTTGATGAAAGCTTTATTATCATTTAAATGCACATGCTAAAATTTCATATAACCCAGTATATAAAAATGTATAGCAATTCTCAGGATCAAACAAACAAAAACTGAACTTACAATTTTTATTAGTCATACTGAAAAAGAAGCTCAAAATTAGAGTTTTTTCATTGATTACCAACTAGCATGCCAAAACTCAGAGTTGTAAAGCACTCCTGAAGGTAAATATACCTTACTATAGCCTTTATCAAATAAGATGTAATTGTCTGCATATTTGTCCATCTTATTCATCCTTCCAACTTCATTTTACACTCCAATTCTATTTGTTTGTAGAACACTAATTGTCTTTTTTTGTTGTTACCAGCCCTAACATATTGTAAAGATCAATTTGTAACTAATATCCACATTGTCATGCATCTTTCAGTAAAATAAAAATTGTCCAAGTTTCTCGATTCTCACAGTTTTACTACTTCTGTATGCCGATGGCCTCTCCATCTCTACCTCTAGGGCAGACCTCTCTCCAGAGCCTCTGACCCACGCAGCCCACTGCGGTGTAGACAGCTTAGAGCAGACATTATCTTGCTTAAGACTCCTTTGTTTAGAAGAATTACAAACCAACTTAAGCTATCTTAAGAAAAAAAAAGTATTTAAGAACACAGGTTTTGCTCAGAGAATCCAGAGCAGGAAGTTCAGCCATGGTTCAAGACCTTTCCCTGACTCTCTCCGGTTGTGTGCTACATAGTTGATCATCTCCACTTTCTGTGCACATTTGCCTCATTCTTTCTCTTCCTGCATCTTCCTCTCACAGCTCTGGAGTTTTTACTTGTCCTGTGGTTTCAACTGTCTGAATCATAAATTAGAATTTCCAATAGGAGCTGATTGATTTATCTCGGTTGCCTGTTGTTAGCCTTAAAGAACCCACAAGCCATTTTAAGATCTTCCCTATGATGTGTGAAGCCAGAAACTACATTTCCCACAATCTTCTTCCTTGTATATTTCCTGGTTAGAGTTGGGCAATTAAGGCAATTGCAAGAGATTTGGAAGGTGAGGTCATTACTCTCTAGAGGCAGGAGCATGAACAGGTGTGAGGTTCAAAGCAGCTTCCTGGCAAACTTTTGAGAATTTCCCACCTCAGTGCTACAGACTGAGAGGGTGCATAGGAGCCTTGCACACAGCTCAGTGCTGTAGGCTGACACTGTTGGTGGCAGCTTGCCTGACCATAGCTCCCTACAATGGTTGAATCCAGCTCTAAGTCTCTACATTAAAACCTCACACAACCTTGCAAGTTAAATAAAATACCTAAAGCAGCTTCTGTTTTCCTAGTCAAACCTTGACTGTTACACCTGAAAAAAAAAACAACAAACAAGGCTGCCAGGTGTGAGGTGGCTCTCAAAGCAGCTGTCTTACAGTCACCCTAAACATAATCCAGCCACCCTAAGCCTCCTCCTCTTGTGTTTTCTCTCCATGGTGGTGACATCAACTCTATCCAGTCCCCTGAGATGAAACCTCTCCCACATTAGCTCAGTCTCCTCAGTTCTGCCAATTTTATCTCCTAATCTAATATTTTTAACTTTCTGTCCATACTTGGAAACAGCCTTATTATCTTTCCTGAACCCTGAGAGCTGCCTAACCAGCTCCTGATCTCTGCTTGTAGCTCCCTGAGCATCATTTTTCCAGGGATTCTTTCCAAAAAGAAAACCTGATTAGGGCATGCCTTCCCTCAAATAGGAGTCACTCATCCCTGCAAGTTATTTAACTTGTTGCAGAAGACCATCCCTGGGCTTCTGCCCACCCACCCATCCTCATCTCAGCATTCTCTGACTCCCATTTTAAACTCCAGCATTGCCAGGTGGATTTCAGCACCACGCTCATGCTGAACCCGCTGTCACCTGATGGACCTGATGATTTCTACTTTTTAAGACTCGGGTTGGACATCACTTGTTCCAGGAGGCTTTGTTTTTTTTTTTTTTTTAAGATGGAGTCTCTGTTGCCCAGGCTGGAGTGCAGTGGTATGCAATGGCACAATCTTGGCTCACTGAGACCTCCACCTCTCGGGTTCAAGCAATTCTCCTGCCTCAGCCTCCTGAGTAGCTAGGATTACAGTCACGCGCCACCACATAGGGCTAATTTTTGTATTTTTAGTAGAGATGGGGTTTCACCATATTGGCCAGGCTGTTCTTGAACTCCTGACCTCAAGTGATCCACCCGCCTCGGCCTCCCAACATGCTGGGATTCCAGGCGTGAGCCACTACACCCGGCCTCGAGACGTTTTGATGATTTACTCAGGTTGAATGCAGTTCTCATCCCCTGTGCTCCCTTAATATATTATATATAGCCCTGTCACTGTACTGATCATGTTTTCTTATAATTTTATTTGTATGTTTGTTTTCTCCACTAAGCTAGGATGTTTTCTAGGACAAGGAATTTTGTTTTACTCATCTTTGTAATTCCAACATTTAGCACAGAGCCTAGCACATAACAGATGCAATTTATTATAAATGATTAACGAATAAAAATATGAGATTTTTAAGAGGATGAAAAGACAAGCCACAAACTGAAAGAAAATACCTGCAAAACATATATTCGATGAACAACTGGTATCCAAAATATACAAAGAACACATAAAGTTCAACAGTAAGAAAATAAACAACTTGATTTAAAAACGGACAAAAGATCTGAGCACAACACATCACCAAAGAAGATACACAGATCACAAATAAGCATATAAAAAGATGCTCAAAATCATATATCATTAGGGAATCACAAATTAAAACAACAATGAGATAACCACTAGACACCTATTAGAACGACAAAAATCCAGAACATTGACAACATCAAATGCTGGCCAGGATGTAGAGCAACAGGAATTCTCTTTCATTGCTGATGGGAATGCAAAATGGTACAGTCACTTTGGAAGACAGTTTGGTAGTCTCTTACAAAACTAAACATAGTTAGATAACAATGCAGCTATCACACTCGTTAGTGTCTAAACAAATATGTTGAAAACATGACCACACAAAAACCTGCACAGGAATGTTTTATTTATAGCAGTTTTATTCATCGTTGCCAAAACTTGAAAGCAACAAAGAAGTCCTTTAATAGGTGAGGGAATAAGTAAATTCTGGTATATCCAGACAATGGAATGTTATGTTGTGATAAAAAAGAAAAGAGCCATCAAGCCACAAAAAGACATAGAAGAAAATTAAATGCATATTACTAAGTGAAACAAGCCAATCTAGAAGGCTACTCAGGATGGCCTGAGCCCAGGAAGTGGAGACTGCAGTTAGCCATGATCGCACCCCTGAACTCCAGTCTTGGCAACATAATGAGATGTTGTCTCTATAATTAATTTATTATATCAGTAGTTGCCATGGAGCCCAAGGGAAGGGAGAGAGGGATGAATAGGTGGACCACAGGTGATTTTTAGGACATAAATTCTACTCTGTGTGATACTGTAATAGTGGATACATTTATCAAAATCCATAGAATGTGTAACACAAAGAATAAACCCTGATGTAAATGATGAACTTTAGTTAATAACGTATCAAAATTGTCTCATCAAGTGTAACAAATGTTACACTGATGGAAGATGCTAATAACAGGGGAAAATAGGTAGGGGGATATGAGAACACTACTCCGCTCAAATTTTCTATAAACCTAAAAGTGCTCAAAAAATAAAAAATAAAGCGCATCTAATATGATTTTACTAATGCTTCCATAAACCTCTGGCCCTTCCCATTTCTAGTCCCTGCCCTCTCAGGATCCCGCCCACTGGTAAATCTCTAGCCCATTCACTCTTGGCTGTTGCTTCTCCTTACACTTTTTGCCCACCTTTGAAGCACCCCATTTCCTCGTGTTTCTTTTGGCTGAGTTAGTTCACTTGTGGTACATTCCATGCCCTGGATGTTTCCCCATCTGGTATCTTTCCTTCTCCCAAGGGACACTCTTGTGGTGTGATCAGTAAAAGGATCAAAGCACATGGAACCCAAGCAGCTTATTCATTTTGGGGTGTGGACTTATCACAGATGACAAACCTACATGGTCCAGTCTAGATGAATGGGAATAATACATCTTTATTTTTTACCATCTCGCTTGCTTATTCCATAAGTAATTTCCTGAAGGTCTTAATTTTCTGGAAGCCATGCTGGAGGCAGGGGTCATTTAGAAATATGATTTTTATTATATTTGGCTTAAAGCAGAAGGATTTAAAAACATGACCTTTATGTTATTTTTCCAAACTGATAGTGGATGTGGTATTAGGGTAATACATCTATAGGTGAGATTCCAGGGCTGATTTAGTAAATATTAATTTCTAATGCTTTGTCATTCCCACTGCATTATTCTCCTATAGCTGTCACAACAAATCAACACAAACCAGGTAGCTTAAAACAACAGAAATTTGTTCTCTCTCAGTTCTGGAGGCTAGAAGCCTGAAACCAAGGTGTCGGCAGCACCATACTCCCATGCTTCCTTCTAGGGAAGAATATTTCCTTACCGATTCTGGCTTCTGCCTATTCTTGGCACTCCTTGGCTTGTGGCAGCACAACCCCACTCTCTGCCTCCATCTTCACATGCCCGACTTCCTTCCATCTATATGTATCTGTGCCAAATTTCCCCCTTCTTATAAGGACATCAGTCACTGGATTAGGGTTTACCCTAATGAATTTGGGGAGGACCCTATTCAATCCACTACAACCACCCTTCATGTACACAGAGCTTGTTTCTCTGTCAATTACATATTACAGAGTGAGGATGTTGCCTCTCCTCTAACAAGATATTATAATAACAATTATTGTCAAATTATTTAATGAATGCTTACTATATGACAGTTACATGCATTAACTCATTTAACCCTCTGACAATTCTATGAAATACGTGCCATTTTTATTTCTATTTTGCAGCTGAGCAGCCAGAGAGAGTTTACATAGGACAAATATCACCATTACCAAGAAAGAACAAAATAAGAGGAATAAGCAGTCCCCTTGTATTTTGGTTACTTAAAAGGGATGGATCTCAAGACAAAGGAAAATGGTTGGGTGCATGAGGGGACAGATGCTGGAACCAGTTCTGAAGAAGTATTCCTGGGACCAAGAGGATCTGAGAGGTGGCCAGGTGTGAAGACTGAACAAGCTGAGTGTTAAGAACAGCAAAGTTGGCCAGGCATGGTGGTGCACACCTGTAGTCTCAGCTACCTGGGAGGCTGAGGTGGGAGGAATATGAAGGCCCAGGAGTTCAAATCCAGCCTGGGCAACACAATGAGACCCTGTCTTAAAAAAAAAAAAAAAATCAGCCAGCTGGAAAATAAACTCGGGGTACATTGGGCACTTCCTCATGAGGAAACCAAAATCTCCTGCCTTCGCAAGCTTCAGGAGCCTGTATAAGGACTGAGCCAGCCTCACCCATCACACTGTGTAGGGCCACTCTTCAGCAACAACATCATGTGGCAGTAGAAAACATGGCCATAGAGGATTCCTTCATTGTGCAATTACCTATAAGAAGAAGAAAAGGAAGAAAAGAGGAAGAAGAAGAAGGAGAAGGAGGAGGAGGAGGAGGAAGAGAAGGAGGAGGAAGAGAAGGAGGTCTAAAAAGGAAATGCTTAATTTCTTGCTGAAAGATAAGTGAATTTTGGAGTTCAATGTAACAACCAATAAATAATATCTCTCTTCTCTTCTTGGTTCTGTGCCCACTGAAAAATAGGACAAAGAGTGAAACAAATGGAAAAGCAAAGTATTATCCTCTTTCTGATAAAGCAAATAACAGCGAATGTAGCTCGAATGTGTGGGCAAATGGGGGTTTTAAAACTGAACCTCAGAATTTAATTCTTACCCAACTTGTGGTGCTGGACAGCATGGACAACCTCTCCAAGACCCTGGGGGAGCGGGACAGAGCCAGTGCTCCCCACAGTTGGTCACTCCCAGGAGGAAAAGCAGAGAGAAATGGAAGGGGCTGGGTACATGTGCCCTGTTTGTCCTCCCAAACACAGAAGGCAGAAGAGTCACTCCACCCAGGGCAGAGTGAACGAGAGGGTGGAGGGCGATCAGGAATGCTGTGTTCATAGATCTCTCCTGACAAGAATGGGGAGAGAAGTTCCACGCCAACAAGGAGGTCAAAGCCAGAGAAATAGGGAAGACATCTCAGGATCTGCACAGTGAGTTTGTAGAGCATAAACTCCACATCAGTTTATGTGGCTACACATAAAGATAACTCCAAGAAGCCACCTTCAGGGAGCCTGCTTGAAGTACTTGGTGTGCTGGCTCCTTATATGGTTGCACTTAAAATAATATTGTTACATAAATACATCTACCTATCTTTTTTTTTTTTTTTTTTTTTTTTTTTTTTTTTTTTTTTTTTTTGAGTGAATCCTAAGTTAGGAGGCAGTAGAAGGTAACAATTAAAAGCCCAGACAAAAAACTCTGGTTCAAATCCTAGCTCCACCTTCACTGGGCAAGTTACTTAACTTTTTAAGATCTTACTTTTCTCAATTAAAAGTAGGGAAGATAATGGCACCCATTCCATAGAGTTGCTGTAAAGGATAAGTGTTGTTGGGTGGCTCATGCCTGTAATCCTAGCACTTTAGGAGACCAAGGCAGGTGGATCACTTGAGCTCAGGAGTTTGAGATGAGCCCAGGCAACGAGGCAAAACCCTATCTCTACAAAAAATACAAAAATTAGCCAGATGTGGTGCCTCGCACCTATAGTCCCAGCTACTTGTGGGGCTGAGGTGGGAGGATCGCTTGAGCCCAGGAGGTCGAGGCTGCAGTGAGCTGAGATCGCAAGGCTGCACTCCAGTCTGGGTAGCAAAGTGAGACCCTGTCTCAAAAAACAAACAAACAAACAAACAAACAAATAAATAAATAAATATTGTTGACGTTTATGAAACACTTAGAGCTCCACCAGGCATACAGTGAACTAGGATATTGCTGATGATAATAATCATCATTATTGGCACATGCCAGGACTTGATAACTCTAGTTTGTAACATGAATCCTATTTAAAAGTGTTTCCACTACAACTTAAGAAACTGTCAGCGGCTGCAAAGCTCAGGGTGGACAGCAGAGAGTTGGATTTAGCCATGACTGGAGTTTTTCCAGGAGAATACGATGAAGGAAGACAAGAACAAATGACAGACCAGGAAACTGAGGTGCGATAATGAGGGAAGTTAAGACATAAAATGGAGAGTTATAGTGAAAAGATGCTAAGAATAATGGTTTTTTTCAATTCCATTGGAATTTAATGATAGCTAGAGTGGGTTATAGAAAGAGTAAGCTGAAAAGTCATAGAGTAGGAGTCATGTCATTGAGATAATGTGGGGAATGGGGGCTGTTGCTATTACCATGCAAGTTCTAGGATCTCAATGGGAAGAACTGGCTAAAGTAAGATAAAGGGCAATATCTGAGTGGAAGGGAGGTCAGGAACGGAGGGACCAGCATGTTTGAAGTACCATATGTACACATATTGAAGTGTATGATACCAGGTGGTGTTGGAGAGTGTGACAGTGAGCAATAGGTAAAACCTTTCTAGAATGAGGAGAAGCACCTGAGGGATCAGTACATGATGACTATGGGGATTAGTGGATAATGTAGTCTGATGATAGGATACTTAAAGCAGGAAGACGAGAAAAAGTTTTAAGAAGAAGAGAGGGAGAATGGGGTGTGCTTTGATGAAACACAAGAATGGTACTTAAACTACCTCCGCCTACATGCCCAAGGTGCAAGAGAAAAGGGAAAGAAAACAGCTGCATCTAGAGAAATCTTCAAAGGAACCAGGTCTCCAGGGGACAGTCAGGTCAGTTACAGTAAGAAAGCAAAGTTCAGAGAAAGTGTTAAAGATACAAGGGATCTTGCTGGTGACTGACAGTGAGTTCAGGGGACACAATGAAAAGATTTCAGAAGCTGGAGATAGGTGGAAGATGAGGTGAGGGAAAAGGAAGTGCAGTGCCATCATGGAAATGAAAGCCTTGGGATGGAGGGGTCACCTGGATGTCCTGGGCTTCTTAGGCCCTCCATCCTAAACAAGCATAAAGAGCATCATAGGATTATCCTTGGTAGTCTCAAAGCTGAGAGTGATGGGGAGACTGTGAACATTGAAGGTCCCACCAGGGACACAAAGTTACAGGTTCCTTCTTCAATCCTGCCAGTGGTCACCAGGAGATTGAGGAAGCAACGGTCTTATTTCCCAGAGGAAGAGGAGCTCTGGACTCCTTCAGGAACCCCTGGGGAAGAGGATGTCCAAGTCTGCATGAATACCAACAGATAAGACCATCGGAAGAAGGGCTCCTAAGAAAGAGAAACCACATACAGAAAGGAAGAAGTGAATATGACCCATGCTCACCCACCAACATGCCTACAACCAGTAGGAGATATGAGAGCTAGGAGGGAACTTAGGAGTCTCTGAATTGAAAGTATTCATTTCAGTGAGGAGGAAACTGTAGTTCAGAGACGTAGAATAAACTTATTGTAAGAGAAACCTATGTAATATATCTCAGAAAGCTCTCCTTCAAAATCATTATCCAAAAAGAAAAGAATGGGCCACTTAAAGGAATATTGGTTTATTAATCGGGAAATTTGCTTATGGAAAATAGGCAAAACTTGCTTTGAAATGCTTATCACAATCCACCTAAAATTTCTGTTGGCAGCATCATTATCTGTAGTTGCTTCAGCGGTAACACTAATAAATCCACACCACAGAATAGTAGCAAAGGATTTATTTTTCTTTTACATTTGATATTATGGTCACCAATTGTGAGCTCTGAAGTAAAATGTCCTATTACATGACAAATTTAAAACACTACATTTTAGAATTTACCTTGACAACACTCTCAGAGAAGATTGTTTTAAAAACTATTGAGAAATTAAAAATCTAAGTGAATCATACGCCTGAAAGCTTTCTTTTAAGTGATACTTGGGCGGAAAAATAGGTCATTCCAACATTTGTAGACGTTGAACTTTACAAGTGTAGAAATGGTCACAGAAAGCCTATATTATTCTGAAATATATTTTGTTTCAGCGATGTTTGTGAAAATTGACCAACTATTTGATAAATCTAGATTTTCTTAAAGGCACTCAACTAAATGCTATTATCTCCTAGGACTTGTCTTGGCCATTTTTATTATCATAACTCTCCAATGTAGGCTTTAGGATTTCCAAATTGATACTTTGAAGCCCAAAATTATTCCCACCATAATTTAGAGTAGCCTTTGAAATAGCTTATAGAAAGCATTAATTGATTCCATATCTAGGGGCCTTTTGAGTTGTTTATAACTTATATATATCTACATATATATTTATAAAATTACATTAAAAATATAATTTATAACCAGATTTCTCTTACAAAAAGATTCAAACTATTTTTAAAGTATGATAATCAATTATATCATATCATTTGTGCCACAATTCGTACTGATCTATTGATTCAGAAACCACATTCAAGATAATCCTCTCTACCAAGAATTGGCCCCAGTGTAGCAGCAAAGCACCATTAACTATCATTTCCACCGACAGCTGAGGTTGTGGTTTTGCATTCAGCATTTTTTTCCTTGTGTGGAGTATAGAACAAAAGATGTTACTAATGTAATAGTGTGAGTCATCATCCGGATCTGTGGTTACTACTACCATGAAAAGTTTTCTTTCTCAGTAGCAAAGTGTCATTGGTCATTCCCAAGATGTTACACATGAACAGAAAAAAAGTGAATATTGTTGGTGCTTCCATTTTATCTAGGAAATAAAACTGAGTTCCTCGTTTGTGGGTAAAGGCAAGTCACTGTGGTGACACGGAGCATTTTTTCAGTAGATGAGGTGAGCGGGAAGCAGCAATCTGAGATGTCTTTTCAGTGCATTTCACACTTAGGACATTCACTTTGTTTCAATAAGTACAAATAGCAAACATAAAAATTATTGTCTATATACTTATTAAAATCTTTTCTAATCTCCTGCAAACATACATATCAGCATGTTGCTTCCTTAAATGTTTTTCTTATTCTTTGAAGAGAAATCCAGTAGTTGTTGTTTTTCTTCTTCTTCATTAATGATACACTTTTCTAGCTCTGCTTCATCTCAAGATTGCCGTTTATATGAATTGGTGTTTTCCAAACTGTTTTCTAGGTAACAAAGACACTTGAGTTGACTAAGTGCCTACAAGGCCAATGTATTCTTGGAACAAACAATCTTCTAGAAACTTATGTTAAAGAGTTGTTTTAATGAGGAACTTCTCCAACCTGTAACATTCTAATGGGCATTATAATTCCCCATACAGAAAATAGAGTTAGCACCATTTTCTTAAATTTGTTAAATAAGAAAATACTTTTGTAAGTTTAAAACAGAAAAACTAATAATATATTGAGGAAATACTATATATTCCGTGCAACAGAGTGAGAAAAGTTGATTTCAGTCACACGTTTGTATCTTTCTTAAGGGCAAGTACACCATTACTTTGTGGTTAGTGTTTGCTGTTATGTCCAAGGCATCTATATTTATGATGACCATATATTCATGGTTTGGTGCCAACTTCAATTATGTGGTCGCATTGTCCCTCTGAGCACTTCAGAACTTTTCAGAGTTTGTTGCCCAATTTTTCATTCAGAAAATATATTCACTACATATATGGATAAATAATTTGATAAATCAAAAGAACATAATCTTCCATAGTTAAGAAGTTGTTTCTGCCATTTGTTAAAAGTAACCAGATAACTAAGAAACTTACCTGAGGGAAAATAAGGCACAACAGGTGACTCAGAGAAGTGTAAAATCTTCTCGATTATGGCTTTGTTTCATGATAATTATGTGAGGTTACTAAAAATATTTAACATCCCCAAGCCTGTCTCTACATCCACATAAATGACAAAACCAAAATCAATAATCTTTTTACTTTCTACTCCTTTGTCATTGTAAGGATCCTTAAGGTCTGTGCAAAAATGTGACCTCATCGGTGAGCTTTTTCTGATCAGCCTTTTTTTTTTTTTTTTTTTTTTTTTTTTGGAAACGGCATCTTGCTCTGTCATCCAGGCTGTAGTGCAGTGGCATGATCTCCACTCACTGCAAGCTCTGCCTCCCGGGTTCAAGCGATTCTCCTGCCTCAGCCTCCCGAATAGCTGGGGCTACAGGTGCCCACCACCACGCCCGGCTAATTTTTTTGTATTTTTAGTAGAGATGGGGTTTCACAGTGTTAGCCAGGATGGTCTCAATCTCCTGACCTCGTGATCCACCCACCTCGGGCTCCCAAAGTACTGGGATTACAGGCATGAGACACCGCGCCCAGCCCTGACCAGCCTTTTTTTAAGAGCAAACCAGCCCCTGCCCTGAACGCCACCCCAACTCCTGCTTGTTTGTTCTTGTTGTTCTGACATCCTTTATGTTTACTTCTTTATTTGTTTATTTCTGCATCCCTCTATCGAGAATGGTATGTTCACCTGTTTAACGTTTAGGACAGAGGACTGACACTTAATAAGTAAAACAAATAAATCTTTGTTGGCTAAATGAGTAAAATATGCAGTGTAGTAAAATTTGAAGAAACACTTGGAAAGCTATATCAGAATAAAACAGCAGAACCGTAAATCGTTTCCACAAACTCAGGTACATAGAGAAAGTTCAGTATGCATTTATAGGCAATCTTTGATCACATTGGGAAATTAACCAAAAGGGAATATTCATGGTGGGCTACAGTGGCCATGCAAGACTTAGTAGAGCAGAGGAGATCGTGAAGAAAATATATAATTTATCCTGAAATAAAAGAGTAAAGAAGACATAGCAGATGGACAATCTGGCACACAGAAGGACATGAAAGCAGAAATAAGCTTGTCTTGTGTTGGGGGCTTTTTAAAAAACAGACTGATCTTGAAGGAGGCATACGTGTCAAAGGGTAATGAGAGATGGATTTTTAAACTTATTCAGTCATTTATTTGACAAACTCTTGTTGAACACCTACTATATGCTGAATTTTGGGTTAGGACTGATGAAAGTAAAAGGCCAGATAAGGACTCCCTGAATGTCAGGCAAACAAGTTAGAAAATGCTCATGCTGCCTCATGGGATTATTTTAAGGATTAAGAAAACAGTGCATCCAAAGTGCCCCATGTGCCATTTTGCTCCATGATAATATAATCTGTATCATTACACAGCTGGTGATTGGTCTGGTGAAAACAACATGTTAGGCCATGCATTTAACCAAATGGCCACAGTCAATATATTTCTGAGGATCATGCAACATGTCAGAATTTAGAAAGCACAGTTGTGGGGAAAGCAGAATAGCAATAAAATAGATTAAGCACCATCAAGAAACAGAGCTATTTTATGTTTTAAGAACAGAAATTTCTAAAAATAAGTTATAAACTCAACCTTTCCAAGAATGGAGCCAGATTCTTAAAAAAAATCTGTTCTGAAACTAATAAAACATACTTCTACTACCTCCTTTAGAAGTTGTTGAGTGGAAAATTACAAGTGGTTAAAAGAAATAAATAGCTGTCTATAAGAGTTAACATCTGTTCAGAAATACGGAGAAAAAGCAAACATATGCCATATTCCTCAAAGCAGTCTTCTGCCACAGATTAATAGCAAGAATCATCCTCAAAACATCTCTTAATATGAGAATTACTACCTTTATCCTCAAATAACTAATTATGCCTCTTTTCATTCTGACAAACTTGACAAAACTTTTGCTGCATGTAATAAATCATGCTTAATTAATTCATCCACTAGACTCTTTTGAGCCCTATTGTGTTCTAAGCTGGGCTTTAAATGTTGGCATTACAAAGATCAACAAGGTATAAAACCCTGCTCTCAAGGAGCCTTTGATTTGGTGGAAGTGTCAGACAAGGGAGTCAAAGGTTTCAATACAGTGTGATAAGTACTAACAGGTATCACGGCAGCAAGAAGAATCCAGAGAAGGAATCTCATTTGACTAGGGATGGGAGTGAGAATATGAGAGGTGGCAAAAATGAATACATGGGTAGGGTCACAGACAATATGCATGAGACCTCTCTTCTCATGAAGCTTACATTTTAGTAGAGTCAAAGAAAGGAAGATAAAAAACAAGGAAATCAACAAACGACAATTTCATAGCATGAGGATAATATGAAGGAAATAACCAAGGTGATTTGGAGTTACTAGGAGTAGATGGAGATCCTTCCTCAGCTGGGTGGGGAACATCATGTCAAAGGAAAAGACACTTGAGCAGGCACCTAAATGAAAGGAACTGACTGTGGGAAGGCCTGGGGGAAGGTATTCCAGGGGGAGGAGCTAGCAAGTACAAATGCCCAGGACAGAGCTGAACTTGCACCTTTCAGAAGCAGAAAGGTCAGCTAAGAGACAACGCAGGCCAGGAGACAAGGTCAGAGAGAAAGGCTGGGCAATTAATGTAGGTCTTTCTTGGCCAGATAATAAGGTTTATTCTCAGTGCAAGAGAAGCCATTAAAAGGCATCAAACAGGAAGGGATATGCTTTGATTTACACTTCTTAAGTTCTTTCTAGAAGCTCAGTGAAGCTGGATTCAGGGGCAAGGTATGAGTGGAAACAACGAGACCAGTTAGAAGGAGGACTCTTGCAGTGTCCAGGTGAGACATGGCAGTGACTTGGGCCAGGGTATACCAATGGGGATAGGAGAAGCAGAAGGATTTGTGATATATTGGGGAGGTAGAAGCGCAGGAATGTGCTGATGAATTTGGTTCAGGATATGAGGAAAAACAAGAAATCAAAGATGCTTGTAATTGCAAAAATGGCCCTAGCAATTGAGTAGGTGACAACTTATCATCTAATAATAACAACTTATGCGTATAAAGTGTTTATTATATACCAGTCATGGCTCTAACCACTTTACATATATGACCTCATTTAGACCTCACAACAACCCTACAAGATAGGTACTATTCTCATCATCCCTATTGTACAGATAAAGGAATAGAGGGATGGACAGATTAACCCCACTTGGTTGTTAAGTTACAGTCTCTAAGTGAACCCCAGCTTTATTGGCTTCAGAGTCTGTGTGCTTAACCATGATATCTTTATGTTTTATATTACCAAGCTGTGGAATACTAGAGAATGAACTGATTTTGGAAGGAGAAACAAATTTTCTGGTTTTGACATACTGTTTTTGAGATGTCTTACATGGAAATACCAAGTACATAATCGGATGTGTGAGCATGGAATTCAGGGACTCGGCCAACCCTGGAGACATTAGCATACTGACAGTATTTAAAGCCATGGGGTTGAATTAGCTGTATGGAGAGCAGCAGAGTACATGGAGGTTAGAAGAAGCCATGACCTAGTCCTGAGTCCTCCAATCTGTAGCGTTCTGATAGAGAAGAAACTCACTTGCAAGATCAAGAAGCAGCATCTAAGTGAGGTAGAAAGAATCCCAGAGAAGAGTGGATTTTCAGAACTGAGTGATTAACATGTTGGCTTGATTCTCAACCAGTCTCTGCGCTCATGGTGGCAAGATGGCTGCAGTAATTCCAACCAATACTCTTCCAAGCTTATAGTTCATAGAAAAGAGAAAGACTCTTTTTCCAGAACTCATTTACAAATCCTGGAATCCACTCTAATTGGGCTTTGTTGGGTCATAGGCCCATTCCTGAATCTGCACCAATCATTGTGACTAGAGGACCCTAGAGTAGGCTCCCAACCACAACATATGGATGAAAAGCTGGGACTCGACCATCCTCTATGCTGCCTTGCAGGAAATTATCACCAAATTTTGAAAATGACTAAAAAGTACCAGAAGGAACTAATTTCTTTGAAGAGAATGCTTTCTCACCAGTTCCAAAGAAAAAGTCTCAAAAGGTCATCTTATTATGCAAAAGTTAATGACACTCGTGGCTGTCCATGTCTAACCCCCAAATTTACCTTCTCAGTCTAAGCCACTCTAAGCCTAATCTAAAAGGACTAAATCATAAATGATATGGGTAAATGGAAAATAGAAAACATTAGAGCCTCATTTGAACCAATCTCTTTGAAAATAGTTCTGTTTAAAGAATATACGACCACATGGTTGGGAGCCATTTTACCTACCACTTACAAGAGTTTCTATCCTGTCATAGAGGGTGAGGTTAGGAACCAGCCACGGTTGGAATTTTTAACATCCTTGGCAATGGCGTTCTCTTGGTTCTTTCCCCTTATCTTTGAACACAGATTCCACTCATTTACTCATTCAAGAGAAGTGTATTGAGCACATACTTGTATAAGACACTGTTTAGATACTAGACATACAATGGTGAACAAAACATACGAAAATCCCTCCCCTCATGAAATTTAAACTCTAGTAGAAGAAGCCAGGCAATACTAAATGGAAATAATATGTAAGTAGTTTATATAGTATGTTAGAACGTGATACATGTTATGGAGAGGGAAAAATGAGATGTGAAATGTCATGGTAAAAGGTTTGCAATTTTAACGAGGATAGCCACATCTCTTAGATACTTTTCTCTATCTTTAGGAAGAATTTATTTATACCAACTACCTTTACTTACGAAGCATTTTTTCCTAAGAAGTTAAAAACATAAAACCAGTGGTACACCAAGGTATTTAATGGAGGGGGAAGAGTGGGCTCCAGCAGACACTGGGGCAACATCCCTGGTCCTTAAAGGCCGCTGGGAGTTAATGGATTGAAGTTAATTCATGGGAAAGTAGCGCAAGTATTTCTCATCCCAAATCAGTAGGATGATCTGCCCTCTTGTTTTGCAGGAGTGGGAAGCAGAGGGAGTTTGGAGAAGCTTTGAGCAGGTCCTGAATAGGTAAGTGAGGGGCTTTCCTTAACCCTACAGGATTCTCAGTCTCCACATCTACCTCCCACAACAGGTGCAAATATTTACATTCATGATGGGTTTCTCCCTCTCCCTTGGATTCCCAAAGCAGCAAGAACTGATGTGGAGCACTCCCCAGTCTAGGCTGGGGGATGCAAGGAGAAGCCATCCTCACAGCAATCTCTTCCTGAGAGATGCTAAGGCGGTGGAGAGACTGCACAATGTGCCTTTCCAGGGGGTGTTTCTCTCTATTGATTATTTGAAATGTTAAACTGGATTACATTTTACTTTAATTGTACCATTTGAAATTAGATTCAGGTAAGATTTCAAACTCATTAAATAAATGGCCCATAGGACATTTGGGGGAATATCTCAAAAAAGAAAATGTAAATAGAATCTACGTATAAAAGAATGATCAATTTAACAAGCTTTAAGGGAAATGCAAACTAAAACAATGTGATATAATTTGCAGCCACCAGACTAGCAAAAAATATTCAAATATTGATAATATCCAGTTTTAGCAAGAAAGAATGTGGGGAAAAATTAGCAATGAAATAGTTATGAAAGTACTTTGGCAGTATTTGGCATATGTTCTAATCCCACAATCCTACTCCTAGAAAGCATTTCTGTAAAAATAAGAGCACGGATTAGGACACACATTTACAGCCTGTGCTATATGAACAAAACTGAAATTAGCTGGGACTATTGAGTAAATAAAATACATTATATATGCAAAATATAGAATTTGTAGATAATATATCATTTTTATTTTTATATAAAAATATATGTTTATATCTGCCCATATGCATATACATGCATGCATACCCAGACCTGTGTATACACACATTTACATACCTGGAAGAATGTTGCTGATGTGTTAAGTGGAAAGAGCTGGTTGAAGGGTAGAATACATGATATGATAACATTTTTGTTTCTAAAAAAGGGGAAGATACTCCATATGAACATATATTTATACTGTTGTTGGAAAAAGTTTAAAAATTATGGAAACATCCCCACAAACTGCCATCATTGGCTCACTTGGGAAAGTAGAGGTGGAAAGGCAGTGAGGTATGATTAGTTTATATACCTTGGTGTTATTTCAGTTTTACAACAAACATATTACTTTTTGTAATATAGGAAACTATAGGTTTGTAACTAGGAAAATGTATATAAATTTCAAGAGGACAGATTTCAGATTAATATGAATAATTTTCTGATAGGCAGGATTATTTGGAGTTAGCGAGGGCTCTTCAAGAGGTCACTAGTCTTTCTTAATTGTAAGTGGTCAAGCATAAGTTAGATGGGGACAGTGTTAGGAAGGAGATTCTAGTATAAGATGCAAAGTTGGACAATGTAGCCTCATTGGTCTTTTTAAATTATGACATGCCAGGCTTCTATAGAGTCCACATTTCAAGGCATTTCTGTGTTTGGCCAAATGAGATGGTAGACTCTCATTTCAATGCATTTTTGCATCTTTATTTACTTCAAATTAGTAGGAAATGTTGAAATCTAGAGTCATACTAAACTATTTCTTTAGCTCTGATCCCCCCTCAAGCAGCAAATAAAATTATAATACAATGTGATAAGTGCTATTCTGAAAATGTGCTTTGCAAGGTGCATCTAAGCTATCCTAGGAGTGGAGGGATCAAGGAAGGGTTGCTGGAAGAGGTGACACCTGAGCTGAGTCTTAAAGGATGTTATCTCAAGGCTCACCTCCTCTGCAAAGTGCGAACCTCCACCTCACTGCACTTTGTACCCAATCTCCATGATCGCTTGCATTGCACTAATTGTCTTCATATGTATCTTCCTTCCTAGTTTCTAATTGCTAGGGAGAAACTATGAGTTTTATTTATCATTACACCTCAGCCATGACTGCATGACTAGCAGAACATCCAATAAAATATTTATAGAATTGATTGGTTTTCATTTTAGTTCATAACTCACAGCCATAGTGAAGGACATCCATTCTTATGAATTCTCATGATGAATAGTAATTCACAGCACAGTTCTGCATCAGCTTTTGAGTTAGTTGTTGTTGTTGTTGTTGCTGCTGCTGCTGTTGTTTTGAGACAGAATCTCACTGTCACCCAGGTTTGAGTGCCATGGTGCAATCTCTGCTCACTGCAACCTCCACCTCCCGGGTTCAAGCGATTCTCCTGTCTCAGTCCCAAGTAGCTGGGATTATGGACATGCGCCTCCAAGCTCAGCTAAGTTTTGTATTTTTAGTAGAGTCAGGGTTTCACTATGTTGGTCAGGCTGGTCTCAAACTCCTGACCTCAGGTAATCGGCCTGCCTCGGCCTCCCAAAGTGCTGGGATTAGAGGCATGAACCAATACACTCGTCCTATTTTTGAGATTTTCTGCTGCTACTCCAGCTCAACCTGACTGAGCTTTCACTTTTTGTTCCTACCGCTGTGTGTGCATCTGAACAATCCACAAGCCTCACACACTCCTGTAGCTTCCCTGCCTCCCTCGGAGCTGTATCCACCATGACCTCTTGACCGCGGCTGAGGGAGAAGGACAAGGGTCATGCCACTATCCTAGCACCCTCTATCAAGAGCCACAGTCATCAGAACCATGGAGTGACTGACGGGGTGAGTGTGCTTTCGTCCCTCCATCTCCGGAAAAAATGACGGGAGCTCTGAAACCATTTTGAAACCTGAACGTCGTGGCTTGACTTTTTCTAAACTGGTAGCTGTGGGCAGGTTAAAATGATCTGGTTCTAATTTCATACATTTCTAAGTTTGAGGCAGAATGAGGCAGTGGAAATTCATTATAATGCAGTGTTTCCCAATGTGTGAGACACGTTCTGCCCAGGATTTGCAAAGTGATTCTGTGTGTACACATATAAACGTGCTTTGGTTAGGAATGTATTTGTGTAAGTTATCTATTTTTAGAGTCATATATTTATGCTTTATTTGGGCCAAATAAAATAATGTGTTAATTTAAATTCATTGTTACACAAATAAGAGTATAAGTGCATTTGGAGAATTAAAGTCAGGAAACACTGATATATTCCATTCCTCAGGGTTCCGGGCCTGCTCTAGATGCTGAGGACCCTAGAGAGAATAAAACAGACAAAATCCCAGCCCTCCAGAGCCAATATTCTGATACAGTGGAGACCATCAATAAACAAACACAGCATGCCAGCAGGAGAGGAGTGGTTTCGAGAAAAGCGAGGAGGGGTTGGTGGGGGGCTGGGGTGTCACTGTTTTGTGCAGGTGACCCACTGATGATGCCACAGAGACCTGAAGGAAATGGGGGCCGGCCTGGTCTCTCAACCCTGCCAAAGGTTTCTTTGCAACACTCCATGCTACCCGCTGGTACTCAAGCTCCTTCTGCTCTACCCTGAGCTAGGCCTGATACAATGGCTGACAGACAAAAGTATCTTTTAAAAAATTTTTTTATGTTTTTGTCTTTTCTCTGTGTCCTCACATGGCAAAGAGAAGAAACAAGAGACAGCCAGACAAAACATCTTAATGGGATATTTAGTCTCTTTGTTTCATCCAAGAGGGATCTACCAAAAGGGATCACCTCCTACAAATGTTAAACAGGTTTAGGGTTTGTACAGCAGCTCATGTGGGTTCAGGGATGTGCAGTCATTTCCCAACGTGTCATCATCCCTGGTTCTGATAAAATCTAGAGTGGAACCTGTAAATCAGAGGGCTTCACCCCTGAGCCCACAGCAACACCACCAAGGCACAGGGTCCCCACTGTGCACAAGAATACAGCTTCTCTCTTTTGCTGCCCTTTCAATATACCAGTCCTTACTAAAGCACGCAAAAACTGTGCTTTTGCCCCAGCATTTGAGAAGTTTGTGAATAGGCACCAGCACTTGGATATTGACTTTTCACACAGTGGTGACTTTTAAATTCCTCTATTGCTCCTGACTGAGTTTAGCAACCTCTTGACTGTTCTGGAAAACCAAAGAACTTGGGAAACAATCAAACAAACAAGTATTAAATTCAATCACCCAGAAACACTGGGGAGGCAAATGTAATTTTACTCCTAAGAATCTAAAGCCCCCATAATAAATACTTCTTTGCTGACTGGCAAATGAATGTTTCTCAGCCCTTCTCATGCCTAGAGACACCAAGAAATGGGACAGCTTAAAAATGGTTTGTGACCAAGACTGGAGGCCTCTATGGAAGTCCAGCACACTTCAACTCAGCTGCCAGTGGTGCTGAATCCTGGAAAATGCTGAGAACCCTAAAAGTGGATTAAGGAAATGCTGTCGGTGCATCATCTCCCCCTATCCTTGGCAAAGCCAGGTAGCAGGTTCCTGATCCCCCAGATTCCAGCTCTTCCAAATGTTTCTCAGGAAAGAAGACCGCCCTGTTGCTGATGGCCCAGGAACCTGCCCAGGAAGCTCAGGGGAAATAGCAAGATGAAGACAGTCCTCCAGTCTCCCCTCACCAATGCCCTGCAGCTCACCACCCTTTCCTGTCCTGTATACTTGTCTAGGAATGAGATCCCCAGAAGAGATCAGACATGGGACCACAGTGTGTTGATGGGGAAAGGCAGAAAGGGATCACTTTGGAATATGAAATCAATCAAGAGAGGGTAGTTCCTAGTGAACAGCCTAATGATTCCATGACTGAAACGAAGAACTAGGTGCTGGGAAAGCAATGAAGAGAAAAGCTGCCAGAGACACAATCCATGAAGACCTTGGTGAAGTCCCACCTATTAACACAAAAGGTGCCAAGTCCCAGAATTGTCAGTGTGCAGGAGGGACACAGTGAAAGCCTTGTGGAATGAACTTGCTGGTGGCCCAGGATGTGCCATCAGAAACTACTCCTGTTTTCCATGCTGTATACCAGTAGCACTGAGCAGAGTCCCTTTAATGCAGAACAATGGTTAGGCCATATTACTCATTTAACTGAAGGGCTAGGTATGTAGATGGGGTTTTTAGACACTATGAAAAGTTGAGTGTGGTGGAATTTGAGCTGCATTTAGACTTATTTGGCTTTTATGAACTTTCCTAACTGTACGGCACCCTGAAGGTGTGTTAGCAAGATTCAGGATCATTTGATCTTGGTTCCTTGTGGTGTTAGTGGCTTGAGTTTCCTGTCGAAGGCATTCCTGGTAAATCATTCCAAGCAGTTAGTTACTTTGTATATCTTATTTGCTGTTATCTTGTAGTTACCCCTTGCACCCCATTAAATTCTAGCATGCTGTCATGAAAAGGACACCCAGGAGAAACACAATTTATTTAATTAAAATCAAAATTTGTTAAGCACTAAGTTCACACTGGGCATAATTAATAATTTTCAAACCCTTAAATAGACATTCATATACATAACATCTATTTAAGTCTCAATAACATTATATTGCATTCCAGAAATCTGTCACTCCCCTTCACCTCCCACATCACCCACCCCCCGACACACATAAATATTACATGAGTTAATTCAGGTTATATACTTTAAATTAAGTTGACACAATGTACTTGTGAATAACAAAACATGTTCAGAATGGAAACATTATTTGAAAACACAGAAAATGTGCAAATTAGTGACAACTTATCTCCAAAACTTTATTACACTAAATCCTTCTTGTCTATTCTGAACCACCTAACATGCTGTCAGTAATATGTTAAAAAGTTTTTAAAAGAAACAGACTGTTATAAACATATTTCTAGCAGTTCTCATTGTATTTCAAAATAACTATAAAATCAATGCACTTGGCTGTGGTTTACTGACTGCTTTCCAAGAATTTTTTAATCCAGGAAAGAAGAATATCCAGTTCACTGATGGCTTTGTAGATTCCTTTGTTTCCAATCTGCAGATAAAGTACAGATATAAGAGAAGAAATTTTTCATATTTTGAAAAACAAAGTGTTTTAATATAAAGATTTAGAATTCTTACCCTATAAAATATTCTTTTCATCCTGGTAATGGATTTCATCTCTCTAGCTGATGAAGCACAGGAAATCTAAGAAATCAACAGTAAGTACAGATAATATTGTTGAAGAGGCATTAATGATACTGTTTCATTCATTCAACAAATATTCATAGAGCAGGTATTATGTGCTGAGCAATAGGTATGCACTGGCAAAATAAATAATGCATGATCTTTTCCCTCACAGAGCTTAAAGTTTCATAGGAAAGCAGATGATAAATAAAACAAAAAATAAAAATTTACAAATTACAATTAAAGCTATGTTAGCAACTCTCAAAGCTCTATGATAGGGATTTATAGGAACCACCTACCTTCGATTGGGTGGTCAAGGAGGGCTCCTTGGAAAAATAACATTTGTATTAGCCCATTTTCACACTGCTGTAAATAACTACCTGAGACTGGGTAATTTATAAAGAAAAGAAGTTTAATTGACTCACAGTTCTGCATGGCTAGGGAGGCCTCAGGAAACTTACAATCACGGCAGAAGGTGAAGGGAAACCAAAGTACATCTTACATGGCGGCAGGAGAGCAGCAAAGGGGGAAGTGCCGCACTTTTAAACCATCAGATCTCGTGAGAATTCATTTACTGTCATGAAAACAGCACAAGGGAAACTTCCCCCATGATCCAATCGTCTCCCATCAGGTCCCTCCCTCCACATGTGAGGATCACAATTTGAGATGAGATTTGGGTGGGGACACAGAGCCAAACCATATCAACGTTTAAGTTGAGATATCAGAAATGGGAAGGCACAGGCTATATGAGAAACTGAGGAAAGGAGAGAGGAAGTTGGGGAGGAGACACAAGAGAGTAACTCAGGCAGAGGAAAATATACTCCTCTGAGGCAAGATAGCTCAGTGCCTTCCAGAAACTGAAAGAAAGCAAGCAAGATGGCTGGAGCAATTAAGCAAGAGAAATGTGGGAAGCATGAAAGACGTGAGAATGACAAGAAAAAACATTTACCTTTTAAAAAATCACTCTGCCTGTCATGTACAAAGCACAGAACAATGTTCAGTGTAGACTACAAGGGGAAGGCACCCAGGACATTAATATTAGTTTCTAAATTAGGAGAAGCAGCAGGCTAGTATCTTGAGCAGCTGGCTTGTAGCCTGGCTGGCCAGGGGAAACTACCAGTCCGCTTTGTACAAGTGAATTCTCAAACCCTGTCTGAGCACAGGAATCTACCTGGGCATCAAACAGAAGAAAGTTAATATCCTACTCTATTCTCTCACAAATTTCTATAGGACTATTAAAAGAAAAGAAAGGAAACATGAAAATGACTAATTTATCTACTTAGTTTTTACTCGTAAAACTTTTAGTACTGGAATAGACCAACGAGATTGAACAGGCCGATTGTTTGCACTTTGCAGGAAGGGAGGCCAAGGCCCAGGTAGCTAAGTCACTCACCTAACATCCCACAGGAAGTCCTATGCTAGTGACAAAATAGTGTCACTATCTAACAGTTAAAGATAAGAGTTAAAACTCATGAAATGGAAGTGGCTAAATGATAACATTTAGTCTCTAAATGTCCTCCTGACAAAAGAATGTCATATCAATAAAGACAACGCTTTGTTCAAATGCTTGAAATGAAAATGGCTAAATGATAATATCTGTTAAAATGAATAAAACATTGAATATTCATAAAATGAATAAGACCTGGTCAACGAACAGGTCTCTTCAGAGGTGTTAATGTTGGCAATGGTTTTATGGCTCTGCCCAAATGGGGATGCTACCTTCAGGTCAGACCCTGGTAGGAGGGAAGAGACTCTTCCTGTGAACGGGGCTTTCATGATTAGGAACAGCAGAATGCTGTGATCGAGGGGCCGCAGACACAGACACAGACTGCTTAGCTTAAGGCACAGTTTGCAGGATTCACGAACACAGGGTTAGACCTCACTGTGATAGGAGCCCTGACTTCAGAATGCTCTCTAGGTGTATTTCATGTTACATTTGCACTGAACTGTACAACATGGGGTTCTTTCTCTGGGGTGAGTGGAATGTTCTAATCTGTCATGAGTGTGTCTGTGAACGCTCAGTAAAACTTCATCCTAATATTTAACGCATAGAATCCTTTTTAAAAGTAATTCCTCGTGTTTCTAAAATCCTCATGTTTCTAAAATCATGTGTTAGGATTTAAAGATTTAACACTGAAGGTGAGAGACCAAAGAACCAACCACATTCTGGACACTACAGAAGTTAAATAAAACTAAGGCATTCCTGTCAACTGTGTGTTCTGCCCAGGGAACTTGGATGTGCAACGCATCCCACAGCAGATGGGAACTGCCAGAGAAATTTTGTCCCTCACTCACACCAAAGGCACATGCTACTCTAGGAAGAGTAATGAGAGTCAAAAAGGAGGAAAACACTGTTCAACTAAAAAAGAAAAAAACTAACAGTGCCAGGGTTGCCACTATAACTACACTCTGGTTGAAGGGATACTTCCTGGTGCCTTGAGCACTGTTTACTATGAGTGACCCCTAGTAACGATCTGACCTACGGAGTTCCCATGTTCTTTATACTGTTGTAAATGTGTCCACAGGTCCAGTAGGATAGCAGATTTTACTGCGGTAATTCAGATTGCTTTGCTTGGAAAGAGGAATTTATTAAAAGAATGATTTCCTTTTCTTTATATTTTTGAGTCTAGTTGCAGTGACTGAAATTAGAATGTGTGATAAAAGGGTTAGCAGTTTTATCATAAGAATGGCTGAACGATTTGACAAACTCAACAGAAGCTGACATGATCTAGACCAGAGGCAATTTATTGGTAGGGCTAGAATAACTAGAAATCAGCTCAAAGAAAAATGTGAGATAATCATGTCATAGGAAATATTCATTATTATTAAGTCAACATATTTATCACATACTTACTATAGGCTAAGCATACAGCAATGCCTCTGCCATATAGCACTGATTTACAGTTGACAATGAATGATTTACCGTTGAACAATGCAGGGTAACGTTAGGTGCACTGACCCCCCCCAGTGAAGTTAAAAACCTGCATATAACATTAGACTCCCCTCAAATTAAACTACTAATAGCCTACAGTTGACCGGAAGCCTTATTGATAACATTAATCAATTAACACATATTTTGTGAGAAAGATCATAGGTAGATAGATAGATAGATAGATAGATAGATAGATAGATAGATAGATAGGTAGATACTGTATTTTTATAATGAAATAAGCTGGAGAAAAGACAATGTAACTAAGAAAATCACAAGGAAGAGGAAATATATTTACTATTCACTAAGTGGAAGTGGACCATCGTAAATGTCTTCATCCTTGCCATCTTCATGTTGAGCAAACTAAGGAGGAGGAGGAAGAGGAGGGGTTGGTCTTTCTATCGCAGGGATGGCAGAAGTAAAAGAGGTGGAGGAAGTGGAAGGGGAGGCAGGAGAGGCAGGCACACTTGGTGTAACTTTAAAGAAATACATAGTAATTTCTGTCTGACTTTTTTCATTTCTCCAAAAATCTTTCTATACAGTACTAACCCTTCTTCCACCATTTGCTTTAGTTTCAGTCCTTGTGTCATAGAAAGTTCATGCCATAAAAGAGGTTAAAACCACTCTCAGATAATCGGAACCGTTCTGCCAATTGTCTATGCCAGTTTGTTTTCTGTCATTGTTTCTTCTATGTCTTCTTCCTCATCATCTGGCACTGGTTCAGAAACACTCGTCTCCATCAAGTCATCTTCTGCTAATTCCTATGGTGCAGTGTCTACTAGCTCTTGAATTTCTCCAAGATCCTTCCTTATCTTGATATCTTCAACCCGCCCCCACCCCACCATCTTTTTGCCATATCCACAATCTATTTTGTGATTTCTTTTATTGGTTCTGTTGTAAATTCTATGAAGTTATGTACAACATCTGAACACACTTTTCTCCAGCAGGAATTGTTTCAGGCTTGATGAGTTTCGTGGTTTTTTCTATAGCAATGATAGCATCTTCAGTAGTGTAATCTAAACTTTGATGATGTTCCCTCCATTGGTGTTCTCTTCCATAATGTTGACAATCCTTTTTGTAGAATACCACATGTAATGAGCCTAAAAGGTCCTTATGATCCCTTGATCTAGAGGCTGAATTAGAGATGTTGTGTATGGGGGCAAGTAGATTACTTCAGTGCCTTCTGTGTTGAATTCATGGGGTTCTGGGGGGCCAGGAGCATTGCCCAATATCAAAAAAAATACTTTAAAAGGCAGTTGCTTACTGGCAAGGTACTTCCTGACCTCAGGGACAAATCACCAATGGAACCAATCCATAAAAAATGTTCTCATTGTCTGGGCCTTTGTGCTGTACAATAGAAAGACTGGCAGCTGGTGTTTATCTCTTCCCTTCAAAGCTCAGAGGTTAGCGGCTTTATAAATAAGGGCAGTCCTGATCATAAACCTGACTGCATTTGCACAAAACAGTAAAGTTAGCCTATTCCTTCCTGCCTCAAAATCCTGGTGCTCACTTCTTTACTGATAAATGACTGTAGCATTGTTTTCCAGAATAGGACACTTGCATCTAACATTAAAAACCTGTTCAGGCAGATATCCTTCCTTCCCAGTGATTGTTTTAATGGCATCTGGGAACTTGTCTGCTGCCTCTTGGTTGGTAGAAACTGCTTTTCTTGTTATGTTGACAGTTTTTTAAGCCAAATGTCTTTCTAAATTTTCAAACCATCCTTTGCGGGCATTAAATTCTACAGCTGTAGATCCTTCATCTTTCTGTTGCTTTAAATTGTCATATAATGACTTCACTTTTTCTTGAATCGTGTCAGAGTCTATAGTCACGCCTTTCTTTTAGCAGTCCTACACCCACGTGAAAACCGCATTTTCAATAGGAGATTTTTTAAAAGGTGTTTCTGGAAAAGTGCAAGGTTTTCACACCTGCTGGTGTGAATCCTTTTTTGACAAAAAGGATTTTATTATATTATGCTCTATCATATTATAAATATACAGTCAGAGGGTAAGTGAGCCTGCACTCTTTTGCACAGAGCTTGGTGTTCCAAAGGCCATGAGGGGTTTTGAAAACCATACGTAAGACCTTCATTTTTATAGACCTCAATATACAACTTCAGACTGGATCATAACCACCCTTCTTGTTGCTTTTTGTTTGTTTTTTAGTTGACCTTAATGGCTAAGATGGTTTCTACTCTGACCACAGCCTTGGTTTCTTGAAAGTTTTTCTTCTCCAAAATACAAATGATAGATAAGAGTGATAGATAAGAGATTAAAGACTAAACTTAATTTTATTGTTTTACTGTAGACTCTTAAGCAAATCTTATTCGCTGACTTTTTGCACAGTTGTTCACATGGGGTCCTACAAATATTATCTGAAGTGCTTTTAAAGCCATACTTGCGAAAATTATGCCAGTGTAGTGTTTTAAAAACAGACTAAATAAACAAACATCGGTTTGGCAAACAAACAAACAAAAAAAAAAAGCACAAGCACTAGGACACCAACACAAAACTACTGACACCAGAAAGGTTTATAGGAAACTTTGAAAGAAAATAACAAAATTAGCATAATTTGAAGAAAGCATGATTATATTTACAAGCATGTTTTCATGAAAGGAGAAAAGAATGACTGAACTATTAGCCAAGTGTCTCTCTGTGAAACCAAATGCATAATCAGACATTTAATTTTAATAAAAAGACAAATATCCAACAACTCAGTAGACATTGAACAGAAAAGTTTACAAAACATCATTATCCGATTTCTGTATTCTCTGTAACTACAAAGATCATCTGATGTAGATAAGCGAGCTTACCTAGAATAATCTTAAACCCGTGTAAGACATTTCTTCATGTTGCAACCATAGAAAATAATTAGAAAGAGTTTTTTAATACTTTAAATACAAATAGATACCATAGTAGAAAAACATTAGTGCAGGCTTTTACATTTTTCAGTGTTATTATCATTCATCAGAATTACTTCACACAATTTAGCATGTGCATTAAATTCCTAACTCAGCAATAGAGCTGCACCCCATAGTTTTTTATTGAGACATAATAGATATAAATATTTTCAGGGTACATGTGACATTCTGATGCATTCATATAATGTATTATGATTAAATCAGGGTAACTTCCTCCCACTGTATTTTTGAGCCCATTAATCAACCTTTCTTCATCTTGCCACACCCCTACCTCTCCCAGGCTCTGCTTACACTCAATCTATTCACTGTCTTCATGAGATCCACTTCATTAGCTCCCACAAATGGGTGAGAACAGGAAATTGTTGTCTTTCTATGCCTGGCTTACTTCACTTAACATAAAAACCTCTGTTCCATCCATGTTGCTGCAAATGACGGAATCTCATTTCTTTCATTATACCACATTTTCTTTATCCATTCATCCACTGATGAGCACTTAGATTGATTCCATATGTTGGCTACTGTGGAGAGTGCTGAATAAACACTTGAGTGCAGGTTATCTCTTCAAGAAATTGCTTTCCTCTCTTCGGGATATATATCCAGTAGTGGGATTGCTGGATCACATGGTAGTTATACCTTCAGTTTTTTGAGGAGCTTCCATTCTGTTTTCCGTAGTGGCTGTACTAGTTTACATTCCCACCAACAGTGTGCCAGGGTTCCCCTTTCTCTACCTCCTTCCCAGCATCACTACTGCCTTTTAAGTTAAAGGCATTCTAACTGGGGTGAGATGGTATCTCATTGTGGTTTTGATTTGCATTTCTCTGATTAGTGATATTGAGTATTTTGATACGCCAGTTGGTCATTTGTATGTCTATTCAGATCTTTTTCCCATTTTTAAATCAGATTATTTCCTTTTTGCTATTGAGTTCTCTGAGTTCCTCATATATTCTGATTAGTCCCTTGTCAGATGGATAGTTGCAAATATTCTTTCCCATTCTGTAGGTTGCCTTCTCACTTTGTCAATTGTCTCCTTTGCTGTGCAGAAGATTTTTAGCTTCACATAATCCCATTTGTCTATTTTTTTCTTTGGTTGTCTGTGCTTTTGATGACTTAACTCAAAAAAAATCTCTGCCCGGACCAACATGAAGTGTTTCCCCAAGTTTTCTTCCAATAGTTTCATAGTGTTAGGTCTTATATTGGGTTCCAATCCATTTTGATTTGATTTTTCTATATTGTGAGAGACAGGAGTCTAGTTTGATTTTTCTGCATATGGTTATCCAGTTTTCCCAGCATCATTTATTGAAGAGACTGTTCTTTCCCCCAATGTATATTCTTGGCATCTTTGTCAAAATATGAGTTGGCTATAAATGTATGGATTTATTTCTGGGTTCACTATTCTTTTCTATTGGTCTGTTTTTTGTTTTTAATGTCAGTACCATGCTCTTCTGCTTACTATAGCTTTGCAGTATGCTTTGAAGTCAGGTAGTGTGATGCTTCGAGCTTTGTTCTTTTTGCTCAGTATTTCTTTGGCTTTGGGGGGGAGTCTTTTGTGGTTTTGTGGTTCCATGTAAATTTTAGCATGTTTTTCTATTTCTGTGAAGAATGCTAGGAGTATCTTGATAGAAATTGCATTTAATCTGTAGATAGTTTTGGGTAGTATTGATATTTTAACAGTATTTTTCTTTCAGTGAAGGAGCATGGAATATCCATGTTTTGTGTGTGTGTCCTCTTCAATTTCATTGTTTTATACACAATTTCATCAGTGTTTTATAGTTTTTCTTATAGAGATCCTTCACTTCCTTGGTTAAATTTATTCCTAGGTATCTTATATTTTTGTAGCTAATGTAAATGGGTTTGCTTTTTTATTTTTTTATATTGTTCACTGTTTGCATGCATAAATGCTATTGATTTTTGTAACTTGATTTTGTATCCTGCAACTTTACTGAATTTTTTTTATCAGTTCTAACAGTTTTGGTGTAGTCTTTAGGATATTTTGAATATAAGATCACGTCATCTATGAAAAAGGTTCCTTTTCAAATTGAATGCCTTTTATTTCCTTCTCCTGACTATTTGTTGTGGCTAGGACTTCCAGTGTTATGTTGAATAAAAGTGGTGAAAGTGGTCAAACTTGTCCTGTTCCAGATCATAGAGGAAAGGCTTTCAATTTTTCTCCATTCAGTATGATGTTAGCTCATTACATATGGCCTTTATTGTTTTGAGGTATGTGCCTTCTATATCTAGTCTGTTAAGGGTTTTTATCATAAAGGGATGTAAATGTAATTGAATGCTTTTTCAATATCTATTGAAATGATCATATGGTTTTGTTCTTGGTTCTCTCCATGTATCATTTATTGATTTGCACATGTTGAGCCATCCTTGCATCCCTGGGATGCATCCCACCTGACCTGGTTGATGATCTTTTAAATGTGTTGTTGAATTTGGTTTCCTAATATTTTTGTGAGGATTTGTGTGTTTGTTTTCATTAGAAACATTGGCCTGTAGTTTTCTCTTTTTTGTTGTGTCCTTATCTGATTTATATCAAGGTACAACTGGCCTCACAGAATGAGTTTGGAAATATGCTCTTCTCTTAAATATTTTAAGGGTTTGAGTAGAATTGGAATTAAATGTTTGGTAGAACTCAACACTGAATCCATTTGGCCCTGGGCTTTTCTTTAATAGAAGACTTTTGTTACAGCTTCAATCTTGTTACTCATTATTGGTTTGTTCAGGTTTTCTTTCTTCATGGTTTAATCTTGACAGGTTGCATGTGTCTGGTAATTTATCCATTTCTTCTAGGTTTTCCAATTTGTTTACATATAATTGCTCTAATATTCTGTAATAGTTATTTGTATTTCTGTGGCATCAGTTGTTATGTCTCTTTTTTCATCTCTGATTTTATTTTGTGTTTTCTCTCCTTTTCTTAGCTAAGTGTCCGCTGTTTATCTTTTCAAAAAAAACCAACTTTTTATTTTATTGCACTTTCCTATTGTTTTTGTAGGCTCAATTTCATTTGTTTCAGCTCTGACATTTATTAGTTATTTCCTTCTACTAAATTTGGTTTGTTCTTACTTTCCCAGTTCCTTGAGATACATTATTAGGTTGTTTATTCGAAGTCTTTCTACTTTTTTGAGGTAAGCATTTACTGCTATAAACTTCCCTCTTAGGACTGCTTTTGCTATATCCCATAGACTTTGGTATATTGTGTTTCCACTTTTATTTATTTTAAGACATTTTTAAATTTCCATCTTAATTTATTTACTAACCCATTGATTGTTCAGGAGCATATTGTTTAATTTCCATGTGTTTTTGTAGTTTCCAAGATTCCTCCTGTTGTTTATTTCTAGTTTTATTCCACTGTGGTCAGAAAATATGCTTGATATAATTATGACTTTTTGAATGTGCTGACACTTGTTTGACAGCCTAAAATATGGTCTTTCTAGATAATGTTCCATGTGCTGATGAAAAGCATGTGTATTCTGTAGCAGTTGGGTGAATTATCCTGTGAATGTCACATAGGCCCATTTGGTCTAATGTGTAGTTTAACTTCAATGTTTCTTAATTCATTTTCTGCCTAAATGATCTGTCCATTACTGAGCGTGGAGTGTTGAAGTCCTCTGCTATTATTGTATTGCAGTCTAGCTCTCCTTTTAGATCTATTAATGCTTGCTTTATATACTGGGGTGCTCTTAGGTTGCATGCATAGATATTTATAATTGTTATATCCTCTAGCTGAATTGACCTCTTTATCACTATATAGTGACTTTCTTTGCCTCTTTTTAGAGACTTTGGCTTGTAGTCTATCTGCTAAAAGGATAGCTAGTCCTGCTCTTTTTTGGTTTCTATTTGCTTGGAATATCTTTTATCCGCTCCTTAATTTTTAGTCTGTGTGAACCTTTATAGGTGAAGCAAGTTTCCTGTAGGCAGTATATTGTTTGGTCTTGTTTCTTTATCCATTCAGCCACTCTGTCATTTAATAAGAAAATTTAGTCCACTTACATTCAATGTTATCAATGATAGGTAAAAACTTACTACTTTTTGTTACTTGTTTTCTGGTTGTTGTTGTTGTTTTGTTTTGTTTTTAACTCCTCTCTTCTTTCTTCTTCTGTGGTTATTTTCTTTGGCAGTATGTTTTATTTCGTTGCTTTTAATTTTTAGTGCATTTATTATAGTTTTTGCTTTGTGGTTACCAGGAGGCTTACAAAAACCCTCTTATAAATATAACAAGTTATTTCAAACAGAGGACAACTTATCTTTGATCAAAATAAAAAGGGATTAGAAACAAACAAAGGAAAAACTTTTAAAAGCTACACTTTAACTACATCCCCAACACACACACATTTTGGCTTTGTGTTGAGGCAGGTGTGGGTATTCTACCAAGGAACTCAAGATGTTGGGGAAGCTGACTGTCCACCTCAATCCCAGGTTTTCCAATGTAGTAATAGTGAGTTGGGAGAAAATTTTCCCTATGCTTGGTGCCCGGCAAATGGGGGGAAGGGCATGGTGGATGTAAAATTCCAATTCTGTTACTATCTGCCCAAAATGTTTTCACTTCTCTGAGGCCTCAGGAACTGTCTTATCCTCATATATTACCGTTCTGGGATATTGTTGATGATAATCACAGTGCTGTGTATTTGGTTTTGGTTTTCAGGAGGCAGAAGAAGGGACAGTGAAGCCAGCTTGCTTTTTCTGTGTCATTTTTCATGCCTCACAATTTTGACCGAGAAATTATGTATCATTAACCAAGAAATGAATCTGTCAGCAAAACAATTCAATAACATAATTAGAAAACACCTTTACCAAAATTAAAACCAATTACTCATAATTTATCTTTTTTTTTTTTTTTTTTTTTTTTTTTTGAGACAGAATCTCTCTCTGTTGCTGAGGCTGGAGAGCAGTGGTACAATCTTGACGCACTGCAATCTCAGCCTCCTGGGTTCAAGCAATTCTTATGCCTCAGTCTCCTGAGTAGCTGGGATTATAGGCATATACCACCACATCTAGGTAATTTTTTTATTTTTATTTTTATTTTTAGTAGAGACAGGGTTTCAGTATATTGGCCAAGCTGGCCTCAAACTTCTGGCCTCAAGTGATCTGCCCACCTCGGCCTCCCAAAGTGCTGGGATTACAGGCATGAGTCACCATGCCCAGACTATTTATCTTTAAATTAAACTACTACTGACCAGGCATGGTGGCTCACGCCTGTAATCCCAGCACTTTGGGAGGCCAAGGTGGACAGATCACAAGGTCAGAAGATCGAGACCATCCTGGCCAACATGGTGAAACTCCATCTCTACTAAAATACAAAAAATTAGCCAGGCGTGGTGACCTACACCTGCAGTCCCAACTACGCAGGAGGCTGAGGCAGAATCGCTTGAACCCAGGAGGTGGAGGTTGCAGTGAGCCGAGATCGCGCCACTGCTCTCCAGACCTGATAACAGAGCAAGACTCCGTCTCAGAAAATAAATAAATAAGCTACTACTATAAATTATACAAATTATACAATATAATGCTAATATTAAGCACTAAAATGTATTTGATTACTTAAGAGAACCACTCCTTTGTAAATTGTTGAGAAAATGTAATTGGACAAAAATTAATGTTCTCTGCATGAAAAGCAATAAGGGAAGCACTAACAATTTTGCAGAACTACTACATGCTAGGTACTTAATTCTCCCAATAACCTTAAGATGAGGCTACTATTATTGAAGACATAGGTTTTAGACTTTGCAGTTGATGAAAGAATAAGACAGGATTGGTCTCACTCTTGTTTTATCAGTTCAACTAACTGCAATTTTTACAATTTTAAATTGTAAAATTTAAAATTGAATGAATGATGAATAATTGGTAATATTTTATATGTTGATAAGCTAGTTGCAATTGATGATACAAGTTACTTATTAAACAGCCTACAAAAAATGAAAACACAATATTCTGTTTCCCAATTCTTGCCAGACTTTAAAATTAATGACATGCAACCAACATGAAGAAATGTGTCTCTCTAAATACCAATTACTGTTCAGGCTCTCAAAATGTTAATTAAAGTAGATGATGAAATCTTAAAAACTAACAGAAATTATTTTCATTTCCATTTTGATCACTAGCAATTAGGTAAATTATTTTATGAATCCAACGAGGTGACTGCTAAATTCTCTTTCAAGTCTGAGAGTATTTGAGTTCTATAAGACTCTCTAAAATGTCTTCTTACATATACAATTTTCCAAATATTATGACTAGAAAAGAGTATAAACATAAAGAAGTTTACATTACACATAACTTATTTTTTAAACAATTATACCATCTGAATTACCCAAATCAAACTAATTGGAAAATATATTTTATTAGGTGCTGCAAAATGCTTAGAATGTTATCAGAAACAATGAGAGGATGTCAAAATACAGTGGTACTGGGAATTCCAGTCCTTGGAGTCTATCATGATAATTTGCCATGGTGTTTTATCTTAAGAGTGGCTCAAGAAAACAGACTTGCAAGGAAGCCCAAAAGGCAGGCACCTTAGAGAAATCAGATTAAGTTTCACAAAAATAAGAAATAATTTCAGTTCATGAGTTAATAATGAAACAGAGAAAATGACAACAAAATTAATAATTCATTGGTCATTATGGGAGAAAATCAGAAAACCAACCCCTTAGATTGAAAACTAGTAAATAAAGAAAGATAATTAAGTATTTACGCTGGCTTTCTTATGTGGCAAGTTCCTCCGAACATCCAAATAGGAGTAGATTCTATTTATTGAATTATCCCAGCTTATGAGTAAAGAAGATAAAATAGAATTTAAAATTACTATTTTGTAGTGTCTTATGAATTGACGGATCTAGACAATAATTGTTGGTGGCTGTTATCATCATAAAAATAAAGATAATATATCATGTGCCCCAATGAAAGTAGACAATGCTCCCTATAAAGTGTTCTAGCTAAACCATCAAGCTAAATCTGATCAAGTCTCTCTGTATAATTGTTAATTTATGGTAAGTAAAGAGGAGAATATATTAAATGACACTATGAAAATGCAGTCAGAAAATACAGACTATGAGAAACTCTGTAAGACAAACAGCCGAATGTCCTGAACAAATAAATTTCAACAAGGAGGAAGAAGAGAAGGAAAAGAAAAAAAAGAAAGCAAAATCATAGGAAATACGGTAGAGTTTACAGAAATGTGTTGCTTCAATGAGGGGCAAAATTAGCACTAGACTAAACAGTACTTTGGTCCTGCCTAACAAAGTTTAAAAAACAAGATCTGAAAAGATAAAACTGTTTGCAAGTAATTTAGCTGTGTCCCAGAAGAAAACTCAAGAATATGTACAGGAATATAAAAATGTCTAGGATCCAACAGCGTAAAATTCATAATATTTGACATTTTATCAAAATTACCAGCCATGCAAAGATGCTGTAAAATATGACCCATAATGGAGGACAAATCAGTCAACTGAAACCAACCCAGAGTGGACACAAATGTTACAATTAATCGATAAGGATATTTTAAAAGTTGCTATAACTCTATTCCATATGTTCTAGAAGTTAAAGACTGATCATGTTAAATAGAGCAATGGAAAATACTAAAAAAACTCAATTCAAACTTCTAGAGATAAAAACTACAAAGTATGAGGTGAAAAATATTCTGAATGGGACTAACAGATAGGCACTACAAAAGAAATGATTAGTGATCTTGAAGATGTAGCAATAGAAACTATTCACAATGAAACACAGAAAAACACTGGGAAAAAACAACCCACAGAATCAGTGAGTTGTGGCACAACTACAAATGGGCTAATATATGTGTAATTAGCATTCCAAGAGGAGAAGAGACAGAAGGAGATACAGAAAAAAAATTTTGAATAAATAATAGCTGAACAATTTCAAATTTGATGAAAACAATATACTCACAAACACAAGATTTCCAATCAACTCCAAGCACAAGAAACATGAAGAAAACTGCACCAATTCACATCATAATCAAATTGCTTAAAACAAGTAATAATGAGAAAAATAAAAAGCACAAATATGTTATGAGTAAAAGGATGGAAAAAGACATAGCACACTAACATTAATCAAAAGAAAACTGGAGTGATTCTATCAGCATCAAAAAAGAAGTGGGTTTCAGGACAAAGAATATTATTGGGGACAATAAGGGTAATTTTATAATGATAAATGTGTCATTTCATCAAGAGAATATAACAATCATAAACATTTGTGTACCTAATAACAGAACTTCAAAATACAAGAAGTAAAATCTGATAGAACTTCAAGAAGAAACAGAAGTTCACAATTAATGCCGGAGATACCAATAATTGATAAAATAAGTAGAAAAAAGTTAATAAAGAGAGAGAAAAAGTAAAAAGCTGTCACAACTAAATCTAATAGAAATGTATAAAATACTCAGCCCAACAACGGCAGAGTACATATTCTTTTCAAATATACATAGAATATTTACCAAAATAGACCAAATTCTGGGTTATGAAACATGGATCAGCAAATATAAAGGGATTCAAGTCATACAAAGTATGGTCTCTGGCCAAAATAATATAAAATTAGAAATCAAAATTAGAAAAGTATCTAGAAAAATTCCCACATATAGAAACTAAGTAACACTCTTCGAAGTAACCCATATATAAAAGAAAAAATCAAAAGGGAAATTAGCAAGTAATTTAAAGCAAATAAACATGAAAGCACAACATAGCAAGGATTGTGAAATGTAACTAAAGAAGTACTTAGAGGGAAATTTATAGGTCTGAACTCCTATAATAAAAAGTTAGAAAATCACAAATTAATAATCTCAGCTTCCACCTAAAGAAAAAAAAATTTCAAGTTAACGACCCAAATTTCTATCTTAAGAAACTAGAAAGAGCAGACTAAATATAAATTTAATAGAAGAAAATGAATAATAATGTTCAGAATAAAAATCACGGAAATAAAAAACAGAAAAGTAATAAAGAAAAATCAATGAAACTAAAAACTGGTTCTTTGAGAAATCAATAAAGTTGATAAATTTTTAGCCAGACCCATGAGAAAGAAAAAATAAAGACAAAAATTACCAATATCAGGAATAAGGGAAGTGATATCATCCTATACTATGCAGATATTAAAAGCATATTAAGGAAATATCATGAAAAATTATCTGGCTATAAATTTTGCAAATTTGATGAGATGAACAAAATTATTGAAAGACAGAAACTACCCAGGTTCATTCAGGAAGAAATAGATAATCTGAATAAATAACCTTGCATCTACTAAAAAATAGAGTATGTAGTTTAAAATCTTCCCACAAAGAAAACTCTAAGCAAAAATGGCTTCACTGCTAAATCTTGCCAAACATTTAAGAAAAAAAAAAAATGTCTATACTGACACTTTCCGAAAATTGAAAAGGTGAACACTTTTCCACTCTATGAGGCCAGGATTATGCTGGTATCAAAGTGACATAGATATTACAAGAAAACTGTAGACTAACATCTCACGTACATAGATGCAAAGTTTTTAAACAAAGTTTTAGCAAATTACATCTAGTGATATATGAAAGAAATAATACATTATTGCCAAGTAGAGTGCATCCCAGAAAGGCAAGGTTGGTTGAACTTTGAAAATCAATGTAATTCATAGTTTCAATTATCCAAAAAACACAATCCTGTCAATAGATGTGTTAAAAAGGCAGTGACCTAAATGTGATATTTAAAATTAGGAAACTTCCGAATAAAAACAAGTAAAATTTCTTCATGACCTTTGTGTTAAACAAAGATTTCTTCAATATGGCACCAAAATATGGTCCATTAAAGAAAAAACTATTATACGGTACTTCATAAAATGTAAAATCTCTTCAAAAGACACTAAGATAATGAGAAGGTGTCATAGATATCTGATAAAATATTTACCAATTATATCTCTGATAAAGGACTTGTATCAAGAATATATTGTAAAACACACTCACATACTCAAAACTCTATAATAAGAAACGAATCAATCCAATTTTAAAAAGGAGGGCACACTATTTGAACAGGCATTTTATCAAAGAAGCTATTGTGTAGTAAATAATCAAAAGATGCTCAACATCATTAATTATTGTGGAAATGCAGATTGAAAACACAGTGCCATAACACTGCTCTTCAACTAGACTGGCTAACATTTTAAACACTGATCTTATCAAGTGAGAGCAAAAAAAAAAAAAAAATGGGCACTTTGAACTCTCATACGTTACTGCTAGAAACATAGAATGATAAAAACCACTGTGGGAAACAGTTGGCAGTTTCTTACAAAGTTAAACATATACCTAATCTATAATCAGAACTTTCCACTCCTAGGTATTTATCCAAGAGAAATGAAAATATTTCTCCAGAGACTTATGCATGAATATTCATAGCAGCTGGGAGAGGAGGAAGCAAATGCCCATCAATAGGTGAATAAAGAAATTGTGGCGTATCGTTACAATGGGAGGCTACTTGACAACTAAACAGAAACACATGATGGATACTTGCAAAAATACCAATGAATCTCAAAATAATTATGGGTGACTAGCTAGGTGAAAGAAGCCAGATCAAAGAAAAAAAAAAGAGTATAGCACATATAATAATACAATTTACATTAAAGTGATAGGATATGTTTATTATCTTAGTTGTGGTGGTGGTTTCACAAGTGTATACATATGTTAAAGCCTTCAAATTTTACACTTTAAATATGCTCAGTTAATTGTACATCAATTAGAAGACTGGACATAGTGGCTCACGCCTGTAATCCCAGCACTTTGAGAGACCAAGGCAGATGTATCACTTGAGGTCAGGAGTTCAAGACCAACCTCGCCAACATAGTAAAACCCCATCTCTACTGAAAATACAAAAATTAACCAGGTGTGGTGGTACCCGCCTATAGTCCCAGCTACTCGGAAGGCTGAGGCACAAGAACTGTTTGAACCCGGGAGGTGGAGGTCACAGTGAGCCAAGGTGGTGCCACTGCACACCAGCCTGGGTGACAGAGTGAGACTCTGTCTCAAAAAAAAAAAAAAAAAAAAAAATATATATATATATATATATATATATGTCAATTATACCTCAATATATCTATAGATACATCAATACACTTTAAACATACACAAAATATATACAAAGAGCTACATGCTACTGTTGTAATTACACTTTTGCATGGGACTCCTCAAACTTTTAGCAGGTCTATTAACCCTCCTGCAAGCTTTCTACTGTGTTCTCAGTGAATGGCACCAGCACGCACACAGCCAGCCCCCAGGTAGAAATCTTGGACTCATCTTGGGCTTTCCTCTCTCCCTCAGGCTCTCCTCACTCTTGCCTATGACATTGGTGTGCCACCACTTCAGCACATTATTGCAAGTCTCATCTCACGGTTTCCTCTGTCTTGAGCGTCACCTCTACCTACATCCCTATACAATCACCAGAGTTCTTTCTAAAACATTGTGTATTTGATCATGCCATGCCTTTTAAGGGCTTTCCATTATCCTCAGGATAAAATCCAAACTCCTTAGCCAGTCTCACCAGACCCTCCTTTACCTGACCCTACTAATATCCCCTGGCTAAAATCTGACCAACCTACCTTCTCTTAATGGTCCACAAGCCCCTTTACATCCATACTGAATTACTTACAGCTTCCTGAATATGGCATGTTGTTTTATACCACCAAACCTTTAATCAGGCTTCTTCCTATGCCATTCCCCTGGAAATTAAGCTCCTTTAATAACACTCTTTCGAGTTTCACCCCACATGTACCCCTATCCCTGCAGCAGATAGAATTAACTACTTCTTCCTTTCGGCTTCCACAGTGACTTCTTCCGACAGAAAACTGTAAGCACTCATACATTTTGCATTTTATGATTCATTGAATTTTTTCTTTACTTCTCCCATCCAAAAAGAGTTTGGAGAGCCTGGACCAAATCACACTTGCCTTTTTTACCCCAGCACCTAGCACAGTGGCCATCAAATATAGAATTAGGCCAAACTGCTGTAAAACAGTTTGCCAAAAGTCAATTCACTACCTGTGATGGTTAATATTGAGTGTCAACTTGATTGGATTGAATCGATGCAAAGTATTGTTTCTGGGTGTGTCTGTGAGGGTGTTGCCAAAGGAGATTAACATTTGAGTCAGTGGACTGGGAAAGGCAGACTCACTCTTAATCTGGGTGGGCACCCTCTAATCAGCTGCCAGAGCGGCCAAAATAAAAGCAGGCAGAAGGATGTGAAAAGACTAGACTGGGTTAGCCTTCCAGCCTGCATCTTTCTCCCATGCTGGATGCTTTCTGCCCTCGAACATCAGACTCCAGGTTCTTCAGCTTTGGTACTTGAACTGGCTTCCTTGCTCCTCAGCTTGCAGACGTCCAGTTGTGAGACCCCACCTTGTGATCGTGTGAGTCAATACTCCCTAATAAACTCCCTTTATATATATATCTACCCCATTAGTTCTGTCCTTCTAGAGAACCCTGACTAATACGCTACCCAACCAGTTTACAAAATGTACTTGTTTCTTTTAACCCATTAGTTTTAGTTATTTCCATTTTTATTTTGTCTCTATAATACCATTATAGGGTAAGTTCAGTTTTCCTCTGTCTGAATTCTCTTCTTATTCATGAGAAGAATATATTTATAAGAAGAAATCATTCGTTGACAAGTTATAAGCAGGGTCATCCTGTACCATTGCGCAAGGCATGCCTTGCACATGAATACCCTGCTTAAGAGTGCTGTATTCACTGTACCTTGCTCCTGCAAGGCTATATCCCTTTTTCTCCTTTGTGCAAAGGTACTCTATAAGCTAAGAGTGGCCCTGGTCATAAATAATATATTATTAAAGAATTCTTAAATATTTATGGCAGGACTGCTAGCTGTAGGCCAAAATTTATTTCCTCTTCTCCCAAACCATAAGCTAAACTACATTTCCCATGATTCCTTGCAGTTACTTGTGGCTATGTGATGAGTTCTTGCAATGGAATGTGAGCAGAATGAATGTGTGATTTGAGGAACAAGACCTCTAAGAAGCTGACAAGTCTTCTTACTAGTCTCATCCCTCTTCCACTGACCGAATGCAGAAGGCTTAGGAGATGACACAGGCTGCAATGTGGAACGAGTCTGGACCTTGATTCATAATGTGGAGAAATGTGTCACCATCTAAAAAACCCAGACTTTTAAGTAGGTGAGAAATAAAGTTTTAAAATATAAATCCAACAAAATTGGGGGAGTACTTCTTACAGTTAGCAGTTAGCCTCCCTCTAACACCAAAATTGGTACATACATTCAAATGTGTTCTGGACTATGGAGAATTTTGTTTGTTTGTTTGTTTTTTAAGACAGAGTCTTGCTCTGTCATCCAGGTTGTAGTGCAGTGGTACAATCTTGGCTCAGTGCAACCTCCACCTCCTGGGTTCAAGAGACTCTCCCGTCTCAGCCTCCCGAGTAGCTGGGACTGCAGGCATGCGCAACTGCGCCCGGCTAATTTTTGTGTTTTTTGTTGAGATGGGGTTTTGCCATGTTGGTCAGGTTGGTCTCGAACTCCTGACCTCAGGTGATCCACCCATCTCGGCCTCCCAAAGTGCTGGGATTATAGGCGTAAGCTACCATACTCGGCCAAATTCTTATATATTCTCCCCTGTATTACAAATATATTAATGTTAAATGTAGTCATAAGAATTCTGCATGCTCAAAAACATTCCGATCTTACGATTCTTATGTCCTCAAGTCTCCCCTCTCCCTGCTACTTGATCTTTATTTCCAAAAGTAGGAATTAGGAACAGAGATAAACACAACAGTCCTTAACACGAAAGCTTCTTTCTTATGAAGACAAAACAAAGCCAGTCAACTAAAACTAAATAAATAAAAGAAAATACTAATTCAACAACTTGGTCATTGACAAATTCATCATTTGGCAATTGTTCTGGAGCAGGCACATGGACTGTTTTTTTAAGTATATTAAAGGAAAGGAGGAATGAGGTGGGAGGAAAAAGAAAGGAATGAAGGAAGGAAAAGGAAGGAAAGCACGTTGTCTCAGCCATTTGATGAGTATCCATCAAGTGCAAACCCATACCCTCAGAATGTGGCAATTATTTATTTCATTACCTTTATCAAATGGTAATGAGTGACACAATGTTGCCTATGAACAGGAATAAAAAAGAATAAATGGAAAGGAGGTGGATAGGACCAGTTGCTCACCATGAGCATTTCATTTTTATATCTGAATTTTGAATTATCTAAAACCTAGAAATGTTCAATAGTGGGCTGGTGATATGAATGTCAAAAGAGTTGTACTGTTATCCGTAGCGAGTAATCATAAAGTTCCATGTCAATGAACTGCAAGTGAAATAGACATTGATCATCTCTAGCTGACATGTGATCCAGTATCTAGTTCCGGGTTATACCAGAGTTCATCTTTAAGTTTTTCTTTCTGGTGATACAAAACAACACCCGCCAAGGATAACTCAAATATAATCCAGGTTATATTCCAAGGTAATGAGATTTGGTAATATAGTACATAAGTATTCCATCATTGGAATTGCAATATTTCCCCAACCCAAATACTCCTATTAACCCTACCAGGGAAGGCTACTGTAATTTTTAAAGGAATAATTTAGTACTTTGCTCTTGATATGTGAAAATTTTCACCTAATTCAGCATGTAATCAACAAATCCAACAAGAGTCATATCCTATTTGGTAAAATATCATTATCTGAAAAAAAGTTATCATCACAAATTAAAATGTCCTTGCAACTTTAGCAGAGTGTGCACCTTTTAATAACTCTGGTATCCATTAAAAATTGTCAACAGAAATAAAACATGTACGCAGATAAGAGCATTTAAAAATCGCATGCACAAGCTAACAATGTATAAAGAGCTGTAGTAATCCTTACTATTACCTTTAATGTATTAAGATACAAAATACATAATTATTGGATTCTTCAAATGATTTAAAGCAACTGATATCATATGTTTTGCTTTTTTAATATTATTTCCAAGGTTTGGTGGGTAGGGGGAACTTTCAGAAGAACACAAACCAATGTTTTATCGTTGGCATAATTTCAAATATTAAGTGCACACATTAAGCAAGTAGGCTGTGTGCTAAAATTCTGTGTAAATCAGCTGTTCAGAACACAGACAGCATTTAACTCTGGAGCAGCACTACCAACGCATCTTTCACTGCTCAATCAACCCCTCAAAATCCTATTGAGCCTGTAGCATCATACGAACCTAAGCATTATCCCAGAGTACCACGTCCAGGAAACAGAACGGGCCATTTCCTCTTGTCTCCTGATCGTGGAAGAAGCCTTGGATCAGTTTTAAAACATGTCAAGGTTCTGCAGAAAGCTTTCTAAAGCTCGGAGCCTGCAGAACCGAAGGCCCCCTCTCACAGGCCCCCCTTTCAAGAAGGGACTTGACCACTTGTGACTTGACCACTACTGCTCTGAATCCCCTGAGCTTTGTTTTACTTATTTTCCCCACAACAACCTCAATAGTACGGACTGCAGGGGAAATACAGCAAGTATAATTAGTTTCAATAGGTTGACCATTTATACACTGATTACATTTAGTGTCCATTTTTATTAAGAAAATATCATAAATTAATGTTGTTTACTTCATGTTTTATAACTTCTGTCTGCTAAACCCTCTCCCAACCACTAATTCAGAACTTCATCCAGTAGATGCTCAGTTAATTTGTATTAAACAGACAGATACCAGCTTCTGTTGCCAGAAATATAAAATTATGTTTGGCTGAAAGATGAGACTCCAGGCCAGTTACCTTTTTCCCTAAATCAATGTCTGCAGAGCCTTTCTAATGCTCAGGCCAATCCTGCCGCTTTATGTTTCACAGGGGAGCTTGCTTTACCCCAGGGCATAAACTTCACAGCTTGTAAAACGAATTAACTGATGCTGACCCTGATGGGCTTGAGGTGGGAGGAGGGAAGAAAGCAAGCGCGGAGTTACGTGTAGCCTGGCGAGATTGATGAGATGATGTGTTCGTATTTGGCCACAGGAGGGAGCCAGACCCTTTGGTAAGCAGCAACACACAACCAGAGCGACGCCACACTGTCCCAACCCCTTTAGGAAAAATTTCCCCGGAAACAAACCAAGAAAAACCAGAGCTCCTGGACATATCTAGGTTTCCTAAGCTTTTCGTCTGCAGTATTGTTCGTTTTAGGTTATAACTGTCGCTATGTGTTCTCTAGCTATTTGGGCCAACAAAACCAGCTAAGTAGTGAAAACCTGAGGTGGATTTAGGGGTTCTGGGGAACCAGACACTCTGTACTGTATCAGGCAAGGATTTGACAATGCAATTTAAATTTAAGAGACTATGTATAGTTACATATGTACTTTCTTCATAAGGTAATCTTACAAGTTAAGCACAGAACAAAATTTCAGGCAAGGGAACTGGCCCAGAGAATTCTTCCTGTTTTGCAAAGAGGTATCAGTTTGTAATTTTTTTGTCATTGTTGTAATTTTAATAAAATATGAGAGTTTATGAAAAACCATGCAATCCAAACCTGAGTAAGGATATAACAAACACAAACTAGCCAAAGAAATAGAGAACTTAAATTTGTTGCTTTTTGTTCGTTTGCTTGTTTTTTAACCTAGCTGATCAACTCACGCTCCTAAAATGCCTCATGTACTCTGGGCTGAAATTTGGGTTACTGAGCACTTTAGTTGACCACAAGAAAAAGACATCTGAACTCTTAAAAAATAAACACCCCCCTCTAATGGCCCAGTGTTTAAGTCTCAGTGACCATGATGCCCAGGACAGAGAGCTCCTTTCCAACTGGCTTCCCAAGGATTGCAATAAGGCTCCCCACCCCACCTTTGTACCATCTGCAAGCTACAACTGCAGGAGGCTGGAGAAACCATACTTGGACCCCAACTAAGGGCACAGAAAAGCTTCAATATTCCCCACAGAGGCAACTCAACTAACATTACATAGATTCTGGCTCAGTGTTTTTGTTTTGTTTTGTTTTCTGCACTGGTCTTTATTGCTGTGGAAGTTTTCATAGAAATGTGATCACGTTTACCTTCTTATTTAATTCTCCACTGCTTGCTATGACAGTGACCATACTGAGGCATCGAATAATTTAGGTACCAAAGAAGGTGTATCTATCCCTTTTTAAGTTTTTACTGAGATTATACCTTAAAGGGGGCACAACTATTTTTTAAAGAAGATAATAAAAAGGGCATCAGAAAGTTCTCTTTATTATGGGAAAGAAGGAAGGAGAGAGAGAGAAAGAAAAGGAAGGAAAGAAGGAAACAGAGAGGGAGGGAGGGAGGGGGGAGGAAGACAAAGGGGAGGGGAAGGGAGGGAGAGAGGAAGGAAGAAGGAAGGAGGGAAGGAGGGAAGGAAGGAAGGGAGGGAGGAAAAGAGAGACTTAGAATAGTGTTTGGCACAAAGTTGGTACTCAAGAAATATTAAATGGATGAATGAATTACTTGGGAATCACATAATGAGAGAATGATTTTAAAGTATTTGTTTGAAAACCATTTCATGTTACTTTAGCTCTCTTCAGTGTTTTATCAGCCATTCTTTAAGAACTAATAAATAGCAGCATACTGAGTAATGTACAGTTATTTGATGCTATTTCCCTGGTGATGACCTCTCCATTTGGACTACAAGCCAACAATTACAAAGCTCGTTCTACTCACCCTTTGGTGTGTAGACAGATTCTTACATGCTGACTTCTAAATAGGTTTCTAGGATCAAATGCACAGTATTTGTTGTGTATACTTACACAGTGGCTCAGCTTCTGCCTAAGGCTATGAAAGTCCTCCACAAAGCGTATTTTCTTGCAACCTTGGAATTGCAATTGACCAAAAACATCTTCCATGAAGAAGGACAGAAGCTGTTCTTGAAATCGGCAGTTTTTCTAAAAATAAGATTCGAGAAATTGCGTATGGTAAATTACGAATCTTTTTTAATGTCCCCCTGATCATTACTTAATTACTCTCTGAAAAAAATTTAAATGCAGGGGGAAATAAACATCAAATAAGTGGAAATGTAAAAAAGACTTTCTGACTTACCATAAATTGCTTTTTTGTTTTCTTTTTTAATAGTCGTATATTTTTTATGCGGTCTTCCTACAATAAAACGAAGAGAAATAAGTTGTATCCAAGATTGCAAATGTCCTTGTGGTCATCATTTTAAGCAGAGCCTAATACTTACTGGAATCGTTGCTTTGAGCCATGCTGCTTTGATATAGAGAGCATCAACAGCTTGGGACAGTGTTCCCCTTGGGTAACAAGTTTTGGTGAAGGAAGATTGCCTGTGCTTGGCAATAGCAAGAGACAGAGTGACTGACAGCAACCCACACCTCAAAATGCAATTCGCCAGCATTTCCCTTCACCCCACTCGGCGTGTGTCACTCACAGCAGCCCAAGAGATACTAGTGCTGGTTAGATGAGAGGATAACCTACTTAATGTAGCCCTCAAAGCCACCAGTCCAATGAGGTGCTGTGAAAGATAATTTACAGTTTATATAGAGGAAGATCGCTTTGGTTGTTCTAATTTTTTTTAAGAGGTTGCTTCATAATCAAAAAATGCTGATCACACCATCAACTGACATTATTTAAAAGCTCAGCCTTCCTGGTAAGACTGGGTTCTCATTTCCAAAAAACTTGAGAACTGCAGTTGCCTATCACAGCAGCTTGCATTATTTTAAAAGGCATGCCAATAAAAAAATTTAAAAAAAAAAAAAAAAAAAAGATTCTTTCCAGGGGGCTGTGTCATAATTTTTTAAACCCCATGTGAAAAATCTCCTTTTCTAACCAGAATCCCAGAAAAATTTAACAAGGGGGTGGAAATGGGCAGCCCCAGGAAATCTGCTTATGATTCAAATGGGTTTAATGTTTATCCCTTGCCACATCCTTCACCCAGCTTCCTCCAGAGGCCATTATTCCACAGCTAGCAGCGAAAACGTTTCCAATGCAGAAACGGTAACTCTCCTTAACAAATTCAAGATTGTTTGGAACTGGACCTGGGACTAAGGTCCACAATGTAGTAAGTTCTCTGTCATCTCTGTCCAAATTTACCACTCAGACTTTCCTTATAACTCTCAACTTCCAGGAGAGTGCAAATTCCTTGAAGAGACCATATATTTTCACCTTTGAATCCAGCATCTACCATGGCATCTCATCTAAAGAAGAAGTGCATCCATTATTAATTGAGTAAATACTTTTGTCACATCGTGAGATGCTGCCATACTGCTTTATTTTTTAAATTTCTTCCATTCATACATTTTTATTAAAGAGCTAGCTATACAAAAACCAGTGTTAGGTACAAGGGAGGCACCAAGGTGGATTCTCCATAAACTCCTATCCTCAGTTCTGTCCCAGTTCTTCCTAGGCGGTAAGTATGGCTAGTTCTAGGTAGCAGCCCCAACATCAGAAGTGGGCAGCCCAGAGTCATATTCTGAGAAGCAGAGATAGGTTACCAAAGCCTAGAATGAATAGAGTTCATGTGGTACCAGGAATAAGTCAACACTAGAAATCTGGTTGTGAGTTAAGAGACTCATCAAAACTAGTCAGTCAATAACAAGCATCAGAACCTAAGAGTAAGTTCCAAATAACAAGCATCAGAACCTAAGAGTAAGTTCCAAATGAAAGCAAGCAGGGCTGTCAAAAAAACAAAAGCAAGAAGAGAAAGGGAAAATAAGAAAAATGCTTGGACTGATTTCTGCTGTTTCAAAACGTGAGTGGATCTCTTGGAAGAATCCAAACCTCATTTCCCCAGAAGCAAGATCACTGGTAAAGACATACCCTATCAACTGAGATGAGAACTATTCACAAAAAACTACAGCAGAAGTCGGCTGACTGGGAGTGCCAAGTGAAGTTCACTGAAATTTTATGAAATTCAGAAAAAGAAGTCTTTTCAGTTGGAAGTGGCTGAAACGGTGTTTGAATTAGGACATGAAATATACAAAGGGATTTATTTATTTACTTGAGCAGAGAAAGGTCTAGTATTCTAAGTTCCTTTGTAAAGAAACAGTGTGAACATGGAGGGATCAAAAGCTCAAATGCCCTTACAGGGCGAGGATTAATACAAACACACTGGGTGGGTAGATACCGGACAATTGTGGCTAATATGCTTATATTTTCACCAATCTTAAAGTCTGCCTAATCACATAACCTGCTAACACACTGTGTGGGTGCAATACAATCACGACACAAAATACCTCCCAGAGCCAGGTACTGCCTTGAGCAGCCAATTTCAGATCCCTTGTGTGTACCAACAAAACTTGTGGCTAATATCAAAACTCAAGTGGCTAATATTGATAAATTAAGTTGATGTGGGTTCTGGCTATTTTTTAACTTCTGGTAGTTGAATTTCCATAAATACCTTACATCTCTCAAATCATCATCACACAAGGAAAAATCCACATGTATTTCTAGAATGCCTCTGCTTTGGTTTACAGCCAGTTCAAGAAAACTGTGGCCATGTCTTTATGAATCACTGTATCACCCACTGGATCACAGTCATCCTCCATCTTAGTCAGCAAACCTGCCTCATTAGGGTCCTTTGATTAGCAGGAAAATCTGACCTTAAAGGGTAAATTGTGCCCGCTAAAAAGGATGTTCAAAACATGGATCCTGAACACAGTTCCAAAGAAGAGTCCCTAAAGTGTCCGAAATAACAGAAGAGCTGTTAGAATAAACGCATAATATTCTAGGAGCACCAGTTGAAAAGATAATTCTCTGCTTCACTGAATGTATATTTATTATATCACTTTCATGAGTATCTTTTTTTTTGAGATGGAGTCTCACTCTGTCACCAGGCTGGGTGCAGTGGCACCACCTCGGCTCACTGCAATCTCTGCCTCCCAGGTTCAAGTGATTCCCCTGCCTCAGCCTCCAGAGTAGGTGGGACTACAGGTATGCGCTCCTATACCCGGCTAATTGTTTGCATTTTAATAGAGACGGGGTTTCACCATGTTAGCCAGGATAGTCTTGATCTCCTGACCTCGTGATCCACCTGCCTTGGCCTCCCAAAGTGCTGGGATTACAGGCGTGAGCCACTGGGCCCAGCCACTTTCATAAGTATCTTACACAGGAAGTATAAAAGTTGCTATTACTTACAAAGAGATTGGGTTTTGAAGCTGATTCACTGTGATTCTGTATGGCCTTGGGGAAGTTATTAGTCCTCTCTAGGCTTCTGTTTTCATCATGATTAAAATGCAGCAATAATCTTACCTAACTACAGAGGGTTACCGTGAGCAAAAATACAGTAATCTAAAGAGAATGTCTAGCACAATGACAGCTGTAGAGGCACTCTGGAAGTGGTAGCTACTGATTTATTATTTATGAAATAATAAATAATAAATGAATGTGTAATACTCTGAATAATGTTAAAGTTTATCATGAGCCTTCAGGAGCTTTCAGAAATGGTTAAAGAAAGTGAGAAAAGTGAAGGAAATGCAACAATTTTATATGTCCAAAAAACACATAGGCATGAGGAATTTAATTAATCCCACACACATCCAGATGGCGAACTTGGACCATTAAGTGGATATTTTAGGGAGGCCACTCTTGTGTAATGTACCAGAGAATATTCAAACAATTGATCTGCCCAAAAACATAATTGACTGCCCCAATTTCCAAATGTCAGCATGGCGGCCATTTTCCTTAAAGTTTAAGTCCTCTCCCACCCTAAAGACTGCTAGCTGCCCTCTCTGATGGCCCAGCATAGCCCACGAGCAAACTCAGCTCATCAACTCCTTTGCAGAATCTTAGCTCGCTTCAAGTCTTCAGTGACACCGCTTTTTATCTGCTTTCCTCCTATGGGGAAAAAACAACAACTAATTGTTGTTAGTAACCTATTTGGTTGACACTGAAACACACATTTTTTTTTTTTTACATTTTAATGTCTCTTAAATGATAGTGTGCATTGTAATCCACAGTTATCCCTGCCTGTGCAGTCCTGAACTTGGTCACAACCACTAATGATGACATCACTTCCCCTGAACTGTGTGCATGGTTGTTACTACAGGTGTTTAGTTGCTGCTTAAAAGGTCTTCAGAAAGATTATGATTCTGCATTAAAACAAATGTTAATATGTTCATAGAAAGACACAGAACAGCAGGGGGGCACAACTTTGATATTAGAAAAGTAAATATTTATTTTTGGAGAAAGGACCAAAATTACTTATTTACTTGAAAAGCAAAAATCAAGTGCTAAATCCTAAGAAAGAATTCCATCATAGTTTAATCAGTAGCACTTTTTCCTTTATTAGCGGTAAACAAAGTAGTGGTGCAATTTCCAGCGTACAACATCTTACATTGGTTGAAATATGTTATTTAATGATCTCAGTGATTAGCATAATTTCTTAGCATCCTAAATCCTAAAATCAATGCAGCTGTGCATAAGAAGTACGTGGATCTATTTTTATATAATCATACTATAAAAACTGAAATTCAATATATTTTTTCCAGAATAGAGCCAGAGGATGTAGATAAGAAACAGTGATAGACAGATTAATATGTTTGATGCAATGATACTGTGGTTTTTGTCTCTCCAAAAAAGATAGGCCCTACTACATTGGAAAATGGTAAGCCTCGTAACCAATGGGATGGTAAACCTGTCTACCATCATGATGAAAAGAGGTTAGAGAAGGAATGAGGAGTGTTGTAAATGGACTGGAGAGGAAGGAAAGGAGACGTGGAAGCTGGATAAGCGGAAGGGTATGCAGGGGAGAAGCACATGAACATTCCCTGAGAGCCTCTGCCTGTGTGTCCTGGCCCTCAGTTAGCTGACTTGTACTCCACAGGTTTGCACATGTCATCATTAACATAGCCATTCATCAAATACTTATTCGAGTATTCATTATGAGTATATGAGTATTTGTTACCTTCCAGGCTGTACTAGGGCCACAGATGCACTAATAAACAAAATGCACAAAATTCTTAATTTCATAAAATGTTCTAGTAGAGTGGGGGAACATTATATCCACTATGTTTATCCACTAAATAAACATAGTGGATATAAGTGATATGCCTTAAGTACATTATAGACAGTTGGAAAATAATAGATGTTTTGAAAAAATAGACTAGAGTAAGAGAGGTGGAGGTGCTGAGATAGGAGATGATTGTAAATAGATGGTCATACAAGGCCTCAATGCAAAGGGAACATTTAAGTAACATCATGAATGGAGTAAGGAAGCAAGCAATGGAGTTGCCTGCTTCAGCCAAAAGCAATTGTCACTGCAATAGGCTAAGGCAAACAGCATGCTTAGCAGGTTCGCTGCAGCTAGAAAGGTTGTGTGGGTTGTTCTAGAGCAAGGGAAGAGGATGAGGAGGATATCAGGCCAGGAAAGAAACGGATGGAGATCATGCAGAGCCTTTTAGGCTATTGGTAGGACTTTAGCTTCTACTCGTGTTATATGGGAATTTTGAGTAGAGGAGTTCTATTATTTGACTCATATTCTTTAAAAAAGAAAATAGGACTCAAACATCCATTAATGAATGAATGGACAAACCAGTTGTGGTGTGTATGTGTGTATATATATATATATTTATATATATGAAGATTTTTCAACCATTTTTTAAATGAAGTACTGATACAGGCTATAACATGGATAAATACTGAAAACAGTATACTAAGTGAAGAACACTAGCCTCAATAGGTAACATATGTGATTCCACTTGTATGAAATATCCAGAATAAATGAGTACACAGAGACAGATAACAGGAAGATGGTTGCCCAGGGCTGAGAGGAGTGCAGAATGGGGAGTAACTGCTTAATGGTATGGGATTTTCTTTGAGGGTAGTGAAAATATTTTGGAACTAGATAAAGGTGATGGTTGCACAACATCATGAATGTACTAAATACCAATGAATTAATGAATTGTTCACTTTCAAATGGTTAATTTTATGTTATGTGAATTTCACCTCAACTGTTAAAAAAGGAAGAGGAGAGGAGGAAGGGAAGGAGGGAGGGAAGAAGGAAGGAAAGAGAGAGCAAGCAAGCAAGCAAGAAAGAAAGAAAGAAAACAAAAGAAAAGAAGATCCCCGCCACAGATGCAGCAGTAGAGAAAGAAGCCACATCTGAGTCAGATCTCTACCAAGTCTTATCTGGTACTTCCCTTCTTCTATAATCCAGAAGAATACTTTTTCAACTATGTTGTCAATGTAAGCTTTTTAGTAGCTCTAGAAAAACATGCTTAAGAAGCAGAGACTCATACCTCATCCAGCTTTTAAAACATATTTAGATCCATTTAAACGCTTTTTGAAAAGGTGAAATCATGACCTAGTCACTTGTTTGTTGAACCAGAAATTAGTGGAATTAAGAGCCACCTTGAATGTCATGAGTGACAACTTAATATTCCACAGGCAGTTGGGGGGAGACAATTTTTGTTTACTAAAATACAGGCATAACCAAAGATTTCCTATTACATTTGAGAATGTTGTTAGTTCTTAAAGCAGCTGGCGTTGCTCCATTTTAGAGGAAAAATCTGAGCTGCAGGGAAGTCTCATCACATGCCCAGTGGCACACAGCTCAAAAGTGGCAGAGGATTCCAATCCATGTTCATGGAACTCCAAAACCCATGTGTTTCCCACTGTCTGTGCAGCCTCCCACCACACTAGAGCAGTTCCCAAGGAATGTCTGAGGCTGTTGTAGACCTACAGAAAATAAGAGGTGGGACAGTAACCTAAGAAAAAAGGAAGAAATTGAAATAGGAAATACCTAAGGAATAGTAAAACGTAAATGTTTATGATATTTTAAAGCTCTTGCATATACATCGTAACAATATCTAATTTTATATAGTACTTCCCAAAGCCACCTCTTTACTTGGTCTTCCCAATACTGCTATAAGAAGTAGAGAGGATCTTGTTTTCTCCAGTTTATAGGTGGGAAACCTGATACTGACATAGGTTATGTGACCTGCCTGAAGGCAAAAAGCCAGGAAGTAGCAAACCTGGGCCTTGACCCTTGTCTTTGAACAACAAACCCAGTGGTATTCCCATAGTACCATCTTGCCTCTGGATTAATAAATAAACATTACATATGTATCATTCTGAAATATCCTTATAGGCAGTGTGAGAATAAACCTACCTTTGAGGAACATTCTGTATGCTCTAATAGCTGTTACTGCAATATATCAATACTCTTCATAGCTCTATAAGTTTGGGGTTATTTTAGCATTTTCAGATTTGACAAACTGGCATTATGCATACTGGCTACTCATTCTCTGACAATGAAAAGTACGTTATCTACATAATCTGCAAAGAGCATGGTACCCTAACTATATTTCAAAAATAAGTCAGAAGCAGATTGCCCATCATCGCCCCCACCAAAGGTGATGGAAAATAGATTCTCTGCTGTTTTCATCTTCACTCTTAGCCCAGCAAAAGCAAAAGGAGAAAAGAATGCACAGTGCACAAATTCTCTCAAGTTTTATCAAAGCACAGGCGACATCAAAATAACCTTTCTGTTTCATTTCTAAGTACATCAACAAGAAGGTTCACAGTAATGACATCAAAAATTGAGGCGATGTTTAGAAGTCACAATTGTGAGAGCTCTAGAAATAGATGTATCTTTTCTGCCAAAACATATTAATTATTGCTTCAGCTCTTTGACCTGTGTCCCTGAGGCAGTCAACATGAGCATGTGATAGACTCTGCTTGAGCTGAGCAATGAATTTGAGCCTGGACTTTGAGGACACCAGGAATGCTATTTCTCCCTTAAGCATCCCCCTCCAGCCCAGAGTGAAAGCCAATGTCCCTTCTGCAGCCTGAGGACCTATCCTATCTTGCCTATGCTCCTTACCCCTAACCCTCCCCGCTCCCCAACCTCTATTCCTGTTCCTCCCCCTGGCTCACCTAGTCCAGCATAATAGGCTCCTCACTGTTTCTCAAACCCATGGAGCAGGCCTGTGTCTCAGAGCCTTTGCACCTGCTGTTCCCGCTGTGTGAAATGCTTTTCTGTATAGATAGCTGGCTCTTTCAACTCTTTCAAGTCCTTGCTGAAATATCACCTTCCCAGCAAGGTTTTTCCTGGGTGCCTGTTATAGGCCAAAGGAGGCATGGGGGGCATGTGTCATCCTCCATGCCCTCAAATTCTTATGTTGAGGTCCTAACCCTGAGCATCTCAGAATGTGACTGTGACTAGATTTGAAGATAGGATCTTTAGAGAGGTGATAAAGTTAAAAATAAGGTCACTAGGGTGTGCCCTAATGCAGTATGATGGGAATCCTTATAAGAAGAGGAGATGAGGGCACAGGTAGAGAGGGAAGACCAACTGAAGACACAAGGAGGTGCCATCTACAAGCCAAGTAGAGAGGACTCAGAAGGAACCAACCCTGCTGACACTGTGATGTCAGACTTCTAGCCTCCAGAACTGTGAGAGGAAAACTTCTGTTATTTTAACCACCCAGTGCATGGGGCTTTGTGGTGGCAGCCCTAGCAAACTAATACAATGCCCTAATTAGGATTCACCCCACTCCCACTCCCTCTATCTCTTTTTTCTGTTTTTTTTTTTTTTCCAAAGCCCTTATCATTATCTAACATATGATATATTTCATTTGTGCATTTTGTTTGCTATTTAACTCCCTTTGCTAAAATCTAAGCTCTATCAGAGCAAGGATTTTTGTCTGCTTGTTCATTGCTCTTACCTCAGTTCCATACAGTGACTGGTCCGTGGTATGTGCCCAATAAATACCATCGGGCTACTGGAGACACCTCCCTTCCATCACCACAGAATGCCCTGTGGGACGAAACAGACTATAGGGCTGTTGGGGCTATAAGGAGGAGGAAGAAGAAATATGGGAACATTTGGCATAAAATGATAAGCTCTGCTTTGGAAGGGCTTCTCTGGAAGCTTCTTCTTGATCCACTTCTGAGATTGGGCAGCCACAAGCAGCTCTTTATCTCCTAATTTTGCCTTAGACATCTACAGAGCCCACAATGGGCATCCCCTCCCTTGCCTTCATCATTGTTTCCTGTCTCTCCTCTGCATTTCAAACCAAAGCAGAGGGTAGGAGGGCAGATGAGCTGAGCGTCTGGGCTAGATAGGAGCCTCTAGTGCAGCACTGCGTTGGCTGACTTTTTTTTCTCTCTCTCTCTTTCTCTGTATCTTTTCTCTCATAACTTCCTACACACCATCTGTTCTCTTAACTGCAGTTAAATATGTCTGTGTTTCTTTGTGTTACAGACCTAGGTGCTCTCTGATGGTGGGAATCTACTAATAAGAGGTGTCCAGTTCTTCTAGCAAACTTCTAGCTTGTGTCTTCCATGGGTTGTGGCCTGAATCAATGCATTTATTAATTCTTTCAAAATGCAAAATAAAAATTATGTGTTGAGCCTCTACTAGGTGTCAAAAGATATCTTGTCTATGCCCCTTACCCCCATCCCTCGCTGCCCCCCCCCCCACAAATTCTTACCCTCATGGAGCTTAGATTCATGTAGGAAATTGGTTCAGCCCAGGTTCCCCAGAAAATAGAGCGTAAGGATAACTTTGTGTGCTGAAGCTCTATTAGGGAAGAGTGAGAGTGAACGAAAAGAGAAATAAGGTCAACCAGGATGGGGAGCAAGTTCATGGCAATGCATGAGTTAGCTAGCCAGTGCTTTATAAAGAGAGACAGCCAGCCTCTTGGCCATGTAGGATGTCTCCACAAAGGCTATGCAGAAGCTTGCTTTGGGTCAGACCAGGGGAAGGAGAGAGAGGAATGAAAGTTAGATGCCAGCTTCCTCGCCTGCTCCAGGAGGAGTTAACTTCTTCAACCTCTGGATGGTACCTGGTCTCTTTAGCAGCCAAGGGGAAGGTAAATTCCACAACCTGTTCCATGGCACTTTATCCGACTCCAGAGTGGAAGAAAGAGCCAGAGTTGATCACTGCAGTGGCAACAGTGGAGCAAGAGAGACCAAGAGAATCCAAGAGGGTTCCCATGATGATACAGAGATTTATTGTCTATTGTAATAAAGAAAAACTTACTGTTATCAAAAACGGCTAACAGCAATGTGGATTCATCAATATAACAAACATATCACTCTGGTGGGAGATGTTGATCATGGGGGAGTCTATGCATCCATGGGGCAGAGGGTATATATGGGAAATCTCTGTGCCTTCTGTTCAGTTTTGCTGTAAACCTAACACTGCCCTATTTTTAAAATGGCTAACAAGATAAAATGCTACGATAGTCACGATTTTATTAGATTGTTCTGCAATAACAACTGTGGTTGATATGGAAATTTAGTGCAATTTTTGTTAACTCAGGGTCACACCCAATGCTGAATACATCTGCCATCTGCCATCTGCCACTCATAACAGATCTTAATAGTTGCCCACAAAACCAATGTCTTTTAATCTTGGTCACGGAATTTTGTTTGGGTGTCAGTGTGTCTAGTGCCAGGAGATGAACTGTGGGTGATCTAAGCCTGAAGTCAGCAAATGATAACCCAAATCTGGCCTGAAGCTGGTTTTTGTAAGGCTCATGAACTAAGAAGGGTATTTACACTTTTAAGGGGCTGAGAAGAAGGAGAAGGAGGAAGGAAGATAAGGCAGGAGGAGGAGTAGGAAGAGAAGAAGGGGTAGGGGAAAAGAAGAGGAGGAGAAGGAGGAAGAAGAGAAAGACAAGGAGGTGAAGAAGAAGAAATATACAACAGAGACCACATTTGGCCCACAAAGCCTAAAATATTTACTCTTTTTCTCTTTACAAAAAAGAATTTTGTCCATTCCTTATCTAAGTCAATGATTGTCATGAACATATGAGACATATCTGATCAAGCAGATTATGAGGGGATTTCTGCCTACAGGGCAGGTCCATTTGGAGGGAGGGCAAATCGGCATCTCCCTGGGCTCTCCACCTGGGGCAAGGGAGAGGAACTTGGTGGTGGTGCACCTTATTTTTCACATCTGAACATCATTAAAATTCCATTTAAACAATTATCCTTCCAGCCAAGATGGAAGCGATTTAATTTCTCCATGAGGATTGGTGTACTTCTCATTTTAAGGACAAGGAATTTTCCATTCAAAGGTTCTGGGGTGGTGAAGAGCAGATCACACGCACTCTGTAGACAAGCCCCATTGGAACAACCTTCTGAAGATGAGAGCCTGGAGAGTTTGGCAAAACCATGGGAAGAAAGCTCAAGATGATTCTACTGTGGCTTTAAACCACAGGATTCTTAGCAGCCTTCACACGGCAGCAATTATCAACAAAAGCAATCCAAGTAGGTTGTGGTTGGGCCTCCTACAGTTTGAGTGTTCCCTTTGAGGGAACACCTCTTGTCTGGCTGTGTCAGAAACAACTTAATTGCTGTGTATTTAGTTTTTTGAATGGATTTCACTCCATACCATCAGTGGCACAAGCTTTCCCATCATTCTTGTGAGCACCTGGTGGTGGGAAGTTTTCGGGAGTATCAGCTGCCTAAACTCACCAAAGAGAAAGTGGAAGTACACAGCATTGATGCAATTGTTTTATCAGACTGTAGCAGGTTGCAGGTTAGGGGCTGAGGCCCGGTATGAGTCCAAATCCTGTTAGCCCACCGAGCTCCCTTTGCATAAGTCCCATGAAGAATTGAGTTTCCAGGGACTAGAAATAGAAAACTGAAGAGAATTCATGTTACCAGCTGCTGGCCATTTCCCACTGCATTGCCCACACAAAAGCTGTGCTCCAGCCACATGGACCTGTGGCCCTCACCTGAGCACTCTGTCCACTTTCACATCCCCAACTCTTTGCTCATCTGGGTCCTGGGGTCCAGAAAGCCATTCAATCATTTGTGCATCCATCTCAGGCATTTACTGGGCACCTATAAAGCACCAGGCATTTTCAGGTTGTGGGCGTTTAAATGTAGGCAACAGTCTCTGTCCTTGAAAATTCTCAAGATAGACACATGACAAGGGATTAAACTACAGTGTGATAAATGCTAAGAGAGATGAAAATTATACCTGGGGAGCCCTGAAGATGGAGCAATTAGCTATTGCTGGATTGCAAAGGGGAAGAAAAAAGGGAAATTTCAGAGAGTTGTCACTTGAACCCATTTAAATCCTCTTGTCCTCCCAAAGATCAGCTTAAATGCAACTTTTGGTGCCTTCCTGGTGATGATTGTCATCTTGTTGGTGCCTTACCTTTAGCACATGTCAGCTCACTTGTGCCCTAGGCTGTTGCATGCTTGTCTTCCTCGCAAGACGACTGCACACTCCTTCAAGGCAGCATCCAGATAAATCTGACCTTGTGTTTTCAAAGCCCATCCCGCAGGATCTTGCATACCCTATGATCTAAAAAATCATGTAGGAACTAAATTGAATTGAAATTTCTAAGGATTTCATTGAGACAAGCAGCAATGTAAGAGTTCTAAAATTCCTGGGCAGTTACTATGCTTAAAAATAGCATCTGCAGCGACGGCAAGATGAAAATGTCACAGATGGAAGAACAGCTCACAAAAGCACCTCACAGCATGTGAATTTCCAAAAGAAACAGTGCCTACTGGTAAGGACTCAGCTGGTCAATTTCTAGGTGTTATAGAGATTAAGCTCCACACACATGGCTAACATAAGATTCAAGATCACAGAATGAACCCAGATGGTTAAGTCCCATCAAAACAATGAAGGGACTGTGACTAATAGAAACACATCAGGTCACCCTGAATATTTTTAGTAGCTGCAACAAGAAAAGAGGAGGAAGATGGGCCACACACAAGAGAATCAGCCAAAATGCAAGGTTAAGGGGAGTCAGAATTATTCCAGTGAAAGAATCTCTCGTCCTGTAGCTTGCATAGTAGCCCAAATTAAACAAAGGTTCCTGTGAATGCCCGTGGATGCTGCAGAGTGGGAAGAGCCAACACAGAAAGGAGCAAGGGCACTCCTGGGACTGAGGGGGAGAAGCGAATTCTAGGCTTCTGTAGGCGATAGTGCACATTGGCTTCAGCACCTCTACTTCTTTGTGGAGAAAACTGTTGGAGAAACAGGAAAACAAAATATTAAACAGTATTTAAATTTTAGAAATCAAAATATTATTGTTTCCAAGTTTGTTTTGTTACGGGATCAAAAATTTACACACGACTCAGACATACCCAAAATTGGTTTTATTTATTGCCCATAAATGATTTCACCTAAATTCCCAGACTCCATCCTGCTGCTGGGTGGGAGTTGGGGAGGGGCGGGAAATGGAAGGGGGAAGAAGAGTAAATAGGGCAGAGTCCCAGTAGAAAATGTATGCTACATTCAAACTGGGGAATGGATAAGAGTTTAATAATAGATTGATTTTTTTAAGGCATTGTGTCAGTGTGTTTGTGCTGCTATAACAAAATACCACAGACTAGATAATTTATAAAGAACAGACATTTAGTTCTCACAGTTCTGGAGGCTGGGAAGTCCAAGATCAGGGTGCCAGCAGATTTGGTGTCTGGTGAGGGCTGGCTCTCTCTGCTTCCAAGATGGTGCCTTGTTGTTCATTCTCCAGAGGAGGTGAATGCTGTGTCCTCAAAGGTGAAGGTGGAGTGGAAAAAAGAGGGCCTAACGCTGTGCGAAATTTCTTTTAAAAGGGCCTGAGTCCCACTCATGAGGGAGAACCCCTCATGACTTAATCACCTCCTAAAGGCCCCCACATCTTAATACTATTGCGTTGGAGATAAAGTTTCAACATGAATCTTGGAGGGAACACAAACATTCAAACCATAACAGGTGTGGAAAGAGCTCAAGGAAACCAACAAGAAATAGTGCAATTCCCTGAGATGAACAATAGCTAGCTGGCCGTTGAGGTCAGCGTTGAGAGCAGTTTTCAGAACTAAGAAAGATATTTATATGGAAAAGCGCTGTCTACAAGAGCTGAGGCTTTTGGTAGAAGTACATAGCCAACCAGCCTGGCAGCCTGGCAGGAGAGCTCCAGGGTCGTAGATACTCTGACCTTATCCCCCCCCACCTCCCAGCCCACCCTTCAATCTCCTGGTACTTCTTCCATTAGCCAAATGCAATCAAAAGCCCAAGAGCATGCATGTATATGAACCAATCCATATATGTCAGCCTCTTTGGGCACCGAGTAGAGTGGAAAAGTACAGAATAAGGATCTGGAGGGCCACATGGACACCTTGCATCTCTTGTGTCTTCAGCATCCACTCATATCTTTATCTGGGTGAAAAATGTGTATTGGCAGCATAGGAAACATATAGAATCTCATCAGCTACCATATCATTAAAGGATGATGTCATTGTGGTCATGTTCCCACCTGAAAACAAAAATATTAGCCACTGCAAGTACTCTTCAAATAAAAGGGAGGAAAGGAGAGGAGAAGAAAAACAATGAACAGAAATCCTATCTGCTACAGTTCCTGCTTTTATAGCAATTCGCAAGACCCAAGTTAACAAGTGTGGATTCTTTCTGCCACCACCGTTTTATTTTTCCCTTATCCTCTGCCTGTACCTCAGTTGAATGGAGTCCTTTGCCTAGTAAAGTGACTTAAACCCTCATTTCCATAGAAACGGAATGCTTAATGATTCTGTCTCTTCTGAGTTGATGTGATTTTCCAGTGAAAGTTCTCCTGAACAAGGGACTATTACAAGAAAATCCAGTGAATCTCCTTGGTTCAGGCAGAAGATAAATTCACTGAGGCTGTGTTTGCCTCCGAGACAAGAGGACTTCAGCCTCCAACCCTTGGTATTACTTCATTCTCCTCATCTAAGGGTCTTCACTCAAATCTTAAAAACTTCCTTTCAGAACAAAATCATCTGTCTTTCCTTCAATTCCTACATGGAGCACTTTCTGCTAGTGACTAATATAGTATAAATGGAGAACCAGAAGAAACACTAAAGAATTACTTTTCCTGTTAGTGAATGTGATCCATACATACATAACTCCTATTTCCCAGGCAACCCATGCTGAGTGTCACAGTAAGAGTAACACGCCAGATTTCTCTGGCTCTGCTCCCTTCCACTCCAATGCAATCATTGCTTCTTTCCTAGACTCTCATCCTGGCCTTGCTTCCTTACTTCTCCTAGATTTACTCTGCATTATCAACCAGAGTGATCTTTACAAAACATGAGTCATACCAAGCCTTTCCCATGCTTGAAACCATCTGGTGGCTTTTCCTCAGCCTTAGAACAAAATCTAAAGTCCTGCTCTAGCTTGCAAAGATGCACATACCTGGTCTTAGTCAAATCTTGGGCTCATCTTCAGCTTTGCCCTTCACCCAGGCTTCTCCAGTCCCAACCTTCTTGCTACTTCTTGAATATGCCAAACTTGCCTCATCTCAAGGTGATATCCCCAGATATTGCACATGGCCTATGTCCCCACCTCATTTAGATATCTGCCCTCCAAGAGGCCTTCCCTGATTTCGTTATCTAAATTAATCCCTATTAAGTTCTACCCCCACGCCCTACTTTGTTTTTCTTCATAGCAGATATCCATGCTTGTTATTATACTATATGTCCTCTGTTACATTTACATTAGAATGCAAGTTCCATGAGGACAGGGGCTCTGTGTGTATGATGTTTACCACCATATCCCATGGCATCAAGTTAACACCCAATAAGTACGTACTGAAAATTAAATCAATGGCCAAAGTAAGTAAATAACTAATTTCATGTGTGCTAAGTACAAGAGAGAAAAATGAAGTGGGGTAATGGGAGGGGAGGGGAGGGTGTGGAGGGTGGTGAAGAGGCTGTGTTTGATAGGGTGGCCAGTGTAGAGCTTTCTGAGGCAGTAACATTTGAGGAGTACCTGAATGAAGGGAGGGAATGATCATGAAATATTACTGGGAAGATTGTTCTGGGCTTAGGAAAACAGCCAGTGCAAAGACTTCTAGTCAGGAGCTAGACTGGTGCGTGTGAGGACCAGCCAGTGGGCCTTGTGACTGCAGCAGATTGCTCAGGGGAAGGGTGATAGCAGATGAGATTGCAGAGGTGGGGTGATGATATGAACTTTCAGTTTCATTCTCACTGTGAAGGGAAGCCCTTAGGGGAAGCCAGGATGTGCCCAATCTACTGTTTTTAATTTGTAAGTTTACTTTGGCTCCTGAGTTAAAAACAGACAGTAGGAGGAACTTTAGAAACTGCAATACTACAGTAATTTAGAGGAGAGATGATCGTGGCATTGATGGGCTTTAGCCAGAATGAGAAGTGAACAGATTCAGCCATTATTTTGGAATTAGAGCAAATAGGACTTCTGACACATTCAATGTGCAGGGTTAGGGAAGGAAAAAACAAGGTCGACTCTAGCTACTTCTGAATTGTATCTGAATATAAAGTCAGTTTCTTACCTTCCAATTTTAGGGGTAAATGTTCTTCCACTTATGGTTCAGTTCCCAGAAGACTGGCCAAAAACAAGTACGCTATCAACTTTTGCTCTAGTCATTACACAGAGACTCATTTGGAAAAGGAAAGACTCCTTAAGGTAATCACAGAAAAAAAAAAATATATAATTCTATCATCCCTGAAAGGGAACATCGGTGCCTCTCAGCATTTGGAACCTGCTGTGGGTGAGCAGTGACTATCCGAGGCCTGTGGTGCAGGTGGTAAAATAACTTACCAAGACAGTTGTAGGTAAAGAAAGGCAGATTTACTAGAGAAAGTATGATAATACGTTGCAAGAGTGCAATGGGCAAGTTAGTAAAAGAGGGGCTAGCTGCCGGAAAACAAAGGCTTGCTGGGGATTTTGTAGACTGGTACGTGGGCTGAACAGTGCTGCGTGCTGTGCTGATAACGCCAACGCCGCAGGGAGCTAACTCGCTGGTGTCTGCTGATAAACTGGGCACAGGAGGGCTGTATGTCCCGGACCACGAAGAAAAACAGACTTTACAGCTTATCTACTTTCTCTTTTTGCTTTCTGTCAGTGCCACCAGCCTAACTCCTTTTCCCTAAGTGGGACTCCACATTCCCTCCCTAACAGAGCAAGAAGGACAGCTCTTTGGCATGTGGGTGAAGGTCTCATCTTCCAACTGCTTCCAGAAGTGGAGAGTTGGCCTTACCTAGGATTGCTGGTCAGTTAGGAGGTTCTATGGGTCTAAATCCCTGAGTTGAAACTTAAATTGGGCAGGGTTGCTGTGAGACTATGGGGAAACCGCATTTGCAGCCTAAAATTTAGTTCTGTTGCATCCAAAGGAGAGTCATGGAATTCTTTTAGGAGCTGATATCCCTCTCTGCAACAACATTTTGGTTTGAGATTGTTGTATTCTAGAAGACACAACATGAGATATTGCATTAAAAATACGTGGTGCAAGTAAACAAACTAATATGAACATTATCATAGGGAGGAGAAGTTGGGCAACCCTTGGCCAAACCAGTTGAAGAAGTTTTGAAATAGTTGTGCCTATATATATATATATATGAACTCTTTTTTGAAGGCCCTCTGATACTTTGATATTCTCTTTTATCTTTTTTAAACTTTCTTCTACTTGACCTGAAGTATTGATGTAAAAGCAACAGGTTTCATTTCACAGTGCGCAAGTGCCTCCTGGCTTGGTGGTAAGCACATCTAAAGCATGTTGATTCTGCAGGACAACTCCTGACAATGAAATTAGGACCTGTTGCTAGGCCTCAGTGGCTGTGACTTCAGGTTTCCAAGATTGCTGGACTAAGATGGTGAGTGTATTGGTCTGTTTTCCTGCTTCTGATAAAGACATACCTGAGACTGGGCAATTAACAAAAGAAAGAGGTTTATTGGACTCACAGCTCCATGTGGCTGGGGAGGCCTCATAATCATGTCAGAAGGTGAAAGCCATGCCTCACATGGCAGCAGACAAGAGAAGAGAGCTTTTGCAGGGAAACTCCTCTTTTTAAAACCATCAGATCTTGTGAGACTTATTCTACTATCATGAGAACAGCCCCCAAGATTCAATTACCTCCCACTGGGTCCCTCCCACAACATGTGGGAATTCAAGATGAGATTTTGGTGGGGACATAGCCAAACCATATCAGTGAGATTACAAATGCTGTGCACCAGCATGGGTATACCTGCAAACCAAGAGTCCACTGGCTATAGAATATTCTAGACCATTTCTCTCCATAATGGGGTTATCAGTGGCAAGGATGCCAAATGGTGGGAGGTTAAGTTCCACTTTTGTTTCCTTTCTTTGATGACCTTTAGAGGGCTCCACTTAGGAAGAACACCAAATTCGAAACTTGGCCAGAGGTTATGAAGTTCGAGGAGTTATATATATGCACTGCAAGTATGGCTGCAGCTGTACTGCAGGTGCCCATCCACTTAATAGGCAAGGCTAGAAACATGTTGGATGCACATAAAAAGAAGAACCCAATTCCTTCTAATGAAACTCCCAGGGAGGGACTTTGCAACCAGGCATAGGTGTGATTAGTTTGGATTCCAGTATAATTTGCATAAATAGGGGGGATTTCATGGTCCCCGGGGATTAAATGTGAACGGGCAGTGACTGAAAAAGTAGTTAACCACACATAAGGAAGTAAAAGTTTGACTTGTTTGTTGTGTAAATATGGGGCCTGACAGATAAGATTTCTAAATATTAATTGGTTAAGGGAAAATCTAGGAAAAGCCGTATTAGTGAGGTTAAGAAGTTGTCCAGTTTCAACCCCTATTCCTCTATATTCCATCCCAGTTGCTAAGCTATTTATAGGCATAAAGCAATCATTTTAAATTTTGCTGGCATTAACTTGGTTGTTTTCCCACCACAGAAAAAACCTGTGGAGGTCCACGGTGAACTCGTCAGTCATCATACTGCTCCCATTCCTGGTGTGTCTCTTTATAGTTGAGGGTGTAATTACAATGGGCTGTGTTAAAACCCCTAGGAAAGGACCAGGCCCTTACGAGTTTCTGATACAAAGGCTCACTTTACAGGCCATTTCTGGTACCTTCCCTATTCACTCGGTCACAGTGAATAATTGCCATGAGAGATCAATTGGCCTAGGTCCCCCTCCTAAACCTGTGTTTTTGGTGTGCGTGTACATAGTGTAGTCAAATCCAGAGTATCGAGTATTGGGCTTGTGTGTTAGCCATTTCTTCTATAGATAGTGGGACGGCTAGGAATGCAATGTTATTCTCAAGTATCTGCCTATGTGGGCATATCTAGCAGTTATTACAGTGTGTTATATTAGTAACCTGAAATATTACTGGGTAGAGTGTGTGCCTGGTTGCAGCCATTGAGGCAATAGTTAGTCATGATAAAAAACAGAGCCATATTTAAGGAAAATGACAATATATGGTAAACTTAGAAAAGAAGAAGGGCTGCAAAGAGTATAAGAAAAACAGTTACATGAATACCTAGTATCTTAGCACATCAATGTTGTGGTTCAGGGGTAAATAACATTACTAGGACAAGTATAAAGAAACTTTGGGCCCGACACCTGTAATCCCAGCACTTTGGGAGGCTGAGGCAGGCCGATCACTTGAGGTCAGGAGTTCAAGACCAGCTTGGCCAACATGGTGAAACCCCATTTCTATTAAAAATACAAAAATTAGCCGGGCATGGTGGCAAGTGACTGTAGTCCCAGCTACTCAGGAGGCTGAGGTGGGAGAATCGCTTGAACCCGGGAGGCAGAGGTTGCAGTGAACCGAGATTGCACCACTGTGCTCCAGGCTAGGTGACAGAGCAAGACTCCGTCTCAAAAAAGAAAAAAAGAAAACAGAAATTTCATCTGGGTAGTAGTTTTGGAGGTCACCCTGCAAACAGCAATTTTGTACTATTTCCCTTATAAAAGCATTAATATTAAGAGCATGAAGCTGCTCAAGGGAGGCAGATGGATAATCACTGAGAGCTTGTAGTAAAATTGAATAAAAAGAGCTGCTTTAAGAATAACATTTAAAAGAGGTGTTGGATTTATTTTCATTAACTTTTAGGGAGCTTAAAAATTCTAGGCTGCTTGGTTTAACAAAACCTCTTTTACCTTTTTTCTTTAAATGAGTTTTCAATGTTTATATTCTAGTTAGACCACAAATAATGAGTCTTATCTCAGCACTAGCAGCTTAGTAACAGCAGATTTAAAGCAGGCTGACAAAAGAGGGGAAGACAGAGAGCTTTAGAAGACTCTACTGAATTCTATAGTGCAGATTGACCATTTGAGCTCTGAAGCTTTCCTGTTGTAATTTGCCCATTAGTTTAAAATGTGCACAGAAATGGGCCATAATATGTAACCAGCTGGAGATTTAAAGAGAATGACAAAATCAGGGGTTAGGACGTTAGAAACTGTCTTTCCCTTTTAAGGCTAGACCCCTAGAATGAACAGAAAAAGAGAAAAAGAAAAGCAAAGAATGCAGAGGAAAAGGTTAAGCTTTACAAGCGGGCTTGTGAGCCTGTGGTGCAGGGCCAGCACCTCTACCACTTTCACTTGTCTTCCATCAGGGAAAGCCTTAGCACCCCAGACCTACACGGTATGAGATGAACTTCTCCCACTTCCACCAGTCACCAGTTAAGGTGACCTGTTCCAGCCAGAGCAGGGAGCCCCTTCAGCTTAAGGCCATTAGAAGTTGGGATTTTGTTCCAGGGGCCTTCGGCTCTCAGGGCAATCCCGTTTTCAGTGGCTGAGCTTGTGGCAGAGGGCGCAAGCCGTGTAGGACTTTTTTCCTTTTATTTCATTGGAGCAGTTCGCCTTTCTTCTTGCCTGCTCTTCTGCCCCAGTGGTGGTTATCTGGAGGAGAGTGCTTAGGGCAACTCGGAGGGGGCTGGGGGCTTATAAAGCAGCCAACAGTTAAGACTGCCTCTTGTCTCTGACTTTTTCTTTATTCTTAGTTTTGTTTTCTTTATTCTGCTTTTGGTTATAAAGACTAAGGAGGCTAATTGGAGGATTTCCTGCATAGGAGCCACGCTGTGTTAAACAAGAAAATTAGACGCTTCTTTTTGAGAGTCTGAGGGTTAAGTTTGTTCTAATGCTTTAGAATGCAGCCTAGACGTGAGTGAAAGAATCGCTGGGGTTGTCCCAGGATAGGACTGGAAAACACACCACTCAGGGCCTCATGAACTGCATTTTTAGAGTCCCGAGTACTCACTGCATCACGGAACCTCACACTGAACTGCATTTTCTCTTGTGGCATCCCACCAAGATGAAAAGGGTCCACCTGCACCCACCAAGGGACTTGGGTGCACTTTCTAAAGGGGCATCCCACCTATTAGTAAAGACCTCTCAGCCACTCGGGGGCCTTAGCTGGATGATTAGTCCAGACACGAGGAAAAAGGTAAAGGAAGAACTTGACCTGGCGCCAGCCCAGGGAAGGGAAGACTCACTGTTCTGAGGCTGAGTTCGCCTGATTCAGCCACATCGGAACAGAATGGCTGGCTGACTCCATGGGGGAATTCAGAATCAGAAAGAGAGGGTCTGAGTCACCCAAAACATGTGTGAATTCGCTCTGAATGAGCCTCCACTACCAGTCATGCCACACTTAGGGATTAGGGACTTCTGAGTAGAGAAGAGAGGAAAAAGCCTTCCTGCCTAATGGGAGAGGCAGCTAACCCTGTTCACCCTCTGACGTTTAGGCAACACCAGAGAACAGCCCTGGCCAGTTACCATCAATTGCCAGAGAGGTACTAGAAGCTGGCTGCTGAAAGATTGAAAAGAGAACACAAACTTAGGTGCCTCTCGAACGGTCATGGCAGTTAGATGCTTCCACGGGGACACCTTTCAGCCCACCAGAGTATAGCTCTGGCCAGAGACCTACAATTATCTCTGTGCTTAAATGCTATCCACTGAGGGTTCCAAGTTGGGAAAGAGAGAGAGGCAAGAGGGTTCCCTATGAGGAGAGAGAGCCCCCGTATGGAGAGAGATCCCCATAAGGAGAGAGAGCACCCCATACGGGCCACCAAAATGTTGTGGGTGAGCGACAACTATCTGAGGCTGGTGGCACAGGTGGTAAAAGAGTTTACCAAGACCATTGTGGGTAAAGAAAGGCAGATTTACTAGAGAAAGTATGAAAATATGTTGCAAGAGTGCAACGGGCAAGTTAGCAAAAGAGGGGCTGACTGCCAGGAATAGACAAAGGCCTGCTGGGAATTTATTCTATGTGCTCCCCTCTCACCACCAGGCTGGACCTAATCCTGCAGGAACTTGGCCAACAACTGGCAAGTGACCTGCAAAGTTGGTTCCTGATTGCTTGGAGAAGAAAATACCTTAGCAGATGACGACTTACTTCCTATCATTGACTTTGACCTTGTATGAAAAGACCTACACGATCTTTCAAAGCCCTTCCCCCAGGAACAGCTCTTCATTGCTGGCATCCTTTGTCCATTCTTCTTGGTAGAACAAATCCAACCTTTATCTCTACCTCTTCTCTCTCTTCTCTATAGCATTGTACAAATTTTGAAGATGAAACCCTTTCCCTCTCTCTGTGTGTTTCATAGTATCTTGCCCATCTTCCACCTACGAGACTTCCCTATCAGTGCTAAATTTACTAGTAGGAAAGACTCCCCCAAACACAGCTTTCCTGTTCCTTTAGTGTCTCACTTTCAGGGAGACTGGAGAGTGCACCTTTCAGTAGGCCTGAACTAGAACTCAAACAGTTTATCCATAGCAATAGAGGCGACATGTATTTCTCTCCAGCATCATCACTCCTTTCTTTTATCCATAAATGACTTATGATAAGTTCTTTTCAATTTCTTACCTTTTTTCTTTTCAAAGGTACATGCTGAGTCAACCTAATAAACCAATATAGGCACTATAGCAGAGAGCCTTGAAATCAGATAGACCTGGCTCAATAAGGGTCAACTACTTATAGTTATAAAATGTTTCTTAACGTGTCTCTAATGCAGCTTTCTCATTGGTAGAATTGGAATAATACTAATAGCTACCTCATTTTCTTAGAGTCAAGAATAAAGTGGCCGGGCGCGGTGGCTCAAGCCTGTAATCCCAGCACTTTGGGAGGCCGAGACGGGTGGATCACGAGGTCAGGAGATCGAGACCACCCTGGCTAACAAGGTGAAACCCCGTCTCTACTAAAAAATACAAAAAAAAAAACCAGCCGGGCGAGGTGGCGGGCGCCTGTAGTCCCAGCTACTCGGGAGGCTGAGGCAGGAGAATGGCGTAAACCCTGGAGGCGGAGCTTGCAGTGAGCTGAGATCCGGCCACTGCACTCCAGCCTGGGCGACAGAGCGAGACTCCGTCTCAAAAAAAACAAACAAACAAACAAACAAACAAAAAAAAAAAAACAACAAAGAATAAAGTTATGGGAATGGTAACATGACAATGATGATGATGATGATGATGATGATGATAGTAAAGGAGAAAAATCACAAAGCCACAAGACTTAGGATATTCAAGTGTTTATTGAGGTCAAATAAACATGCTATAGCTCTATAATTATTATCATAAATATCAAGTAGCAATATCAAATAATGTTTCTATAAATAAATTCATATTAATAAAATATAAATAAGATGCATTCTTATAATAATAATAATAAATACATTTATAAATATGAAGTACTAATTATGGAAACATGAAGTTATTTAGGGATTTTTTCCCCTAAAGGAATGGGAAGTAATCTTCTTTACGGAAAAAGACAATTGTTTAAAAAATAAATTATTTTCTGTGTATAGAACACCAGTTACAATAAAATGTTATCAATAAATGTCTATACTTAGAAAGTCTACCTTCTGATCTTACAAACAAAAGTGGCATTGGTTTCCTTTGTAACTAAAGCAGGGGTTCATTTGGAATCCACCCATCATGATGGAGTTTGGCTTCCCATCTTCTTTTTGGTTAAAAAAAAATCGCTTTGGGGGATCTAACTGTTATTTCTATCAGGGAAAAAGGGTTAGTTATTCGTTTTTCAGCTTTGTTCTGGTCAAATGCAGGCATTTCTCAGAGACATAAACAGCAAATCCAGTTCTCCAATTGCTTTGATCTCTCCACTCTCTCCAAGCTGTGAAAATAAGAATGCAAAAGTATTTGAGCATTTATGCCATGTTTTCTAAAGTGAACAAATTAGAAATTGCAAGATTAGGTTGATGGAGACAGAAACCGAGTTTTAAGCATTTGTAAAACATTCATCGTAATACCCCTTTAGCAAGAGTATTGTATGATTTGCCAAAGAGCTTAAAATGACAGCTCTCTGGACTGAGAGGCCACCAGCAGGCATCAATTTCAGGTGCACCTCACACTAATGAAGCTGTTTAAAAGCTGGGCAGAGGGTTGACCACCCCTTCTTAACCAGAGCAAGCAGACTGAAGTGAGGCTGGGGTCTGGGGGATCCTGAGTGCCACCCATTATGCCTTGGCCTGTTTTGCAACTCCAAAACTATCTATGACAGATGGTTTATAAAGAGCTTGTCCAACCCACAACCCACGGGCTGCACGTGGCCCAGGACAGCTTTGAATGCACCATAGCACAAATTCATAAACTTTCTAAAAACATTATGAGATTTATGCATGGACTTTTTTTTTTTTTTTTTTTTTTTTTAGCTCATCATCTATTGTTAGTGTTAGTGGATTTTATGTGTGTCCCAAGACAATTCTTTCAAGGTGGCCCAGGGAAGCCAAATGATTGGACACTCCTGATTTAAAACATCTCAGCTCGGAAGACTTCAAACCATATATTTACCAATACATTGAGTTTTTTTCTGTTTCCACCATTTTGACAAAGAGTAAAAGACAAGTTTTCACTTTTGTGGGAAAAATGTCAAATAAGTCTTTTCCACTTGCTTTAGTTAATAGAAAACCAGATACAGGTCCTAACATTCATTCTTTCTCCCTCCAAGTCAAATGCAGATGAGGCTCCCAAACTTAATGGAAGAGGAAACCCAAATTCAAGTGAAAAGCATTCCCTATTGAAATTCCTCTAATCTATCATATTTGCATTATTTCAAGAAAAACCTTGTCACCATTATCCTCTATACAGTACATTGTTCTTTCTTTTCCTGCTTTCTTCCGCCCTTTCACCTTTCCATACTTCTTTTGACATAAAGCCAAAAAGATATGCTTTTCTATCTCAAAGACTCCAAGACTATAAAGAATTTTAAAGTTTATCTTCCCCTACTGTCTGTCATGCATTTTACTACCAGCCTGTGCTCTGCTTTTACCCCCAGCGAGAGGGAATTAATGCCTCCCGAGACCACCCTATTTCAGACAGCTCTGGCAGTTTCTCCTCCTGTTGATCTTTCTCTGAACAACATTCCTCTCCCGCCTGTACTTTCTGAAGGTACCAGCAAAAAAGCATAATCACTCTTCCATGTGGCAAATCATTGCAAATAGGAAATTGATTCTTTCAAAATGGATTAAAGGCCTTGAAAATCACCCAGATCACCATGAGATTTTCCTCTCTCACACTTCACTTTTCTAAAGACAACAAGCAAGCTGAAGTCAGGAATTTTTTAAGCAAGATGTGTAAAGCACGTCTTGTCTGTGACATGCTAACATTCAGCCCTCCATGTCTAGATAATAGTTCCATAACAAGAGAACTGAGCTTCACAATATAAAACTACAAAGCCTTCAATTATCAAAGGAAGAAACAGTCACGTTCATTAAATGATGCTCAGGAAGAAATGCTTTTTTAAAAAGTCAAGAGGAAAAAAGGGGGAATTAAGGTTAAGCTTATTACTGAAAATTCCATCAACTGGAGCCTTCATGTTTCTGAGTATTTACTTGGACCTGCTTGTAAGAACATCACTTTCACTGCTCCTAATCATTCCTCTGGTTTTGGGGTGAGTCACTATTGTTAGTCTAAGTCTTCCATTGTTGTTCTTTTCACCAAATAGGGCACATGATGGTATCATTCACTATAGAAATGTACACCAGCCCACCGTGGATAAATGCTCACTAGGGGTTTATTGAGGGAATGAAGGAAGAAACTAGAATGGAAGGTCTTGAAGGGAGAGAGGAAGAAAAAAGGCTTACCAATTCAGACTTCCATTTAACTATAATAAATCTCTTACTAACATTTTTAGTCTATTTGAACTTGTATAAAAGAGATCAGGTGTTATCTGCTCTTGATTTTAAACTAAAATCAATAGTTGTTAGATATTATGATAATTAAAAATAAGCATCGATTACTCCAGAAATTAGCCCTATATGCAAGTCCAGCTCTTTTATTGTTGTTCTGAGTTTATTCCTCCAAGTTTCAAAGCAATGCATGAATGCCTTCAAAAATGACTTCAAATAAATTTGCCCATAGGCACTTTTCTGTTTTTAAACAAGTGCTTCTTCAGATTACATGAGTCAATAGGAATCTGAAATTTCCCTAAGAATTAATGAAGCTAATCTGTATCACTGCCGGGAAAAGTGTTAGCCTGGGATTCGGGAGACCTGTATTCAGCCCTGTCTCTGCCACTTGCCTTCCCCAGAAGGTGAGGTAATGTGACTGGACAACTAAGATTCCAGCCAGTTCTAGAATTCTACAATTTGCAAAATTTGGAAACTGACTTCTAGATATATAGATATCTCTGCAGACACAGACACCAAAGTAATCACCCTGGTGGTAGGAGAATCAAGTGAAAAATCACAAAGTGGTGGGAAGAAAGAAAGGAAAGAAAAACAGCATTTGTCTCTCCTATTGCATGACTTAGCATTGACAGTTATCAGTCCTACCTTTTTCACTGTGTCCTTCAGCTTTTGGACATTCTTCTGGATATGCAGGTCATCACCTTCAATGTGCTATAAAACAAAAACAAGAATAACTATCTTAATGTTGTGCTGAAACTTCATGAACCTCCACACCCGTGGAGGTACGGTACAATTCACCTGGAATTAAAACTCTTAGTAATTTTGCCCACAATGACCTAGATTTCAACGGTGACCTAGATTTCCTGAGCTCTTGAATTCCCTTGGACACCAGAATCCAGTCACTTCCCTTACAAGAGACCTCTCTTCATCTTTGGGAAATCCTACTGAGGTTTGCGTTTGTGGAAACAGCGGAGTGGTTTATGCAAATTCTGTAAGGAATAAAACCTCAATCATACCTCCACAAAACAGCATGCTCAGAACAAGAAATGTACATAAAACATCTCATGTGAAAATTAAGCCCTCTTCAGTAAGTCCTAGGGCCTTTGACTGGGCCCACTACACTCAAACTTTTTTTTGTAGTTTCATATGTTCAGCGGCATCAAGTTCACACGCCTCCGATTTTGTCACTTCCCATGACATCAGCAGGGCAACAGTCTGCCGACACACCGCTGACACTAAGCCTTCCCATTTCCCACTTTGTCTTCTACTTTCTCTCCATGCCATCCCCTCCCCTCAACAACTTAGACTCAGTGGATCCATTTCCACATCTAGATGTTTTTCCCAACACCTTTCTCACCTTACACAAACTGAGTTGCCTTTTTTCCAGAGACAAACCAATGCGGCTTCTATACACTTAAGTTCCAGACCCCCTTCACCACTATAAACTCAAGATGTGACTCAATCAAAAGCAAAAACAAACACTCTGTGATCCTAAATGACTCCTGATAATACTGCTGCCAAGACGCTTCTTCCTGCTAGCTTAGGGGTAGAGGGGAGAAGAGAGAATCGGGGTAAGGGGGTCTCTGTGGAAGAAGGAGGGAAGGAGGGGTAGATGGGCATAGGCTGAGAGCTGAACTTACACATGTGCTTAGACTGTTGCTGAGCCTGGCCAGGAAGGGCACCACCTCCTGCATATAAGGCTGGAACCTATCCGATTGAGGGAGCAGCACTTCTTCAAGGGTGAAGTTCAGCACCTGCTTCATCAGATAGCAGCGCTCACTCATCTACAGGTGGAAGGGAAACAGCAAGGGTCATAAGGGTCATAAGTCCTAAATCATCATTACCACCAATCCAAGTACCCATGGACGGCACACGGCCCTGTTCGTCACAACTGTAGCTTACACTGACTCCGCGGAACAGTTTTTCCCCAATGAGACGAACGTCTGTGTTGTTATCAGCCGAGCTAGCCTGGAAGAGAAGAAAAGACTAAGTGCCTGGACATTGAGCAGATAGAAAAAAAATCTGTACGTAGACATGTGCCCCATCCCCTCTCCCCAGAGCAACCCCATAAAGACTAGAAACAGAATTCAGATGTGTGCATAAGTTTAGGACAACACACAAAGGCAAAAAGGAAAAAAAAAATCATCAGATGGGTTACTGAATGGCCGAGTTTAAAACATGAATGGGAAAATTCATCACATGTATCATAAAGACCAAAATGGAAGGAAGGAGTTCAAGTCAAAAAAAACCGGCCAGATTCCCAAAGAGTCTCTGAAAAAACAGAAAATTTATCTGCCAGCAGGGATAAACAATGGGTTCCTAAAGCTCTTAGAGGTGCTCTGAAGAAAAGTGCAAGAACTATTTGGGTTCCAAGTAGATCCAATGAGAAAGCGCAGCATTGAGATGCATACCTCCTTAGCCAGCATGAAGGTGCGGTTGGTGATATAGGGCTGCTGGAAGTTGGACTTGTCAAGCCTGCAGTGGGAGCTGACGGGCGCAGCTGCTCCTCCCTGCACCCAGAGGGCCAAGAGAAGGAGGCAGCTGGTGGCCAGAGTCCCCATAAGGAAAGGGCTCACAGATTTCTGCAGGGCGGCCATTGCAGACAACTCTTACTCGAGCAATTGGTGACTGGGGACGGAGAACCTGGTCGAAAACAACGTGAAGGAACAAAATTAGTCAAGAAGTATTTCATCAAACTAACCAATTGTACCAAGTTTGCCGAAACGCTTACCTGTTCTGAAGATTCTGCTTGTGATGGGGAAGGTAGAAGCGGCTGCTTTTATAGCCCCCAGGACACCGACTTTTTTTTAATTGTGCAAAATGTGACATCAGCAATTATCTAATTTCCAGTACTGTCTTCTGAGAACGACCTAACCACCACAGGAGCCCACAAAACACCACCTCTATTCTTCCCACCTTGAGATGTAAGTGTTTCCCTAAAACGTCACTATTAGAGCCCAGGGGGTATTTTACAGACAAATCCCAGAAATTTTCTAAACCCTACATATTTTTCAAAGAAAACAATTGTTTTGTCTTAGTAGAGTTCAGATTTAGTATAAAATTTTTTGATCTCCTATAGTGGCTGAGTAAGCATTTTGGTCACGGACTCATTTTCCTACCCGCTTTATAGATTCTTATCTCATTGGAGGTGATCAGAAAAAAAGGACCCGTGTCCTATATCCTCTGCTTTAAAGTAAATGGTAATGACAGCTTACAGATCATTCCATTATTAAAATAATTTTATCTCCTTTTTAAAATGCTGAATTCTAAACCAGACTTCTGTTTCAAAAATAACACTCTTGGCTAATCTAGTTATTGTTTTCTTCCCTTTCTGGGACTATTTTTAAGTGATCCTAACAAGGCAGAAGCAAATGTATCTTAAAATTGTATTAATTGAATTATAATCAATGTCCACTTAAGTTTGTAAATACTAATGCTGAACAATCTGATCACCATTTTTCTTAACATGTAAACTTTGTTTAAAAGAAAAGAATACCATGGATATAGTTAAAATTTTACCTAATTCTAAACTTCACACAGGTCTCAACATAATATTTCCAAATAACCTTATAACAATTATATATGTGTGTATATATGTATATATTGTATGTGTATATATTGCATATACACATATATGTGTGTATATACACAATATATATGTATATATATATATACTATATATACACACACATATATATGCACACATACATGGATGTCTGAGGAAGGGAATATAGGAATATAGAGGTTCCACATTACCTTTAAATTATTTAAAAATACACCTAAAACTAGACTGGAAATTCTCCCGCAGAGCAAGAGAAGGAAGCAAGTGCAACTATCAAAATGCAAGTACCTATTGCTGAGGGAAGGAATGTGAATTAGTGCAAATTTGTATGATCAGATTTTTCTCCTCACAACTAGTTAAGATCAGGAGTGTTGAAGAACTGGGAGAAGGGACGTAAATAATTGTAAAACCTAGACCACTTTTTGAGATGGCACAGACCTCAGCAAAGTGCCACTGGGAAGAGTTGGAACCACCTGAGGACACTGAGCATTTGTGAAGGTGGCCAGAGGAGAAAGAAGCAAAAAGGAAGATTAGTGGGAGTAAATAACACCACATGATCACACTTGCATGTGGAATCTAAAACACTTGAACTCATAGAAAGAAAGAGTAGAATGGTGGTTGCCAGGGGCTGGGTGGGCAAGGGGCAGCGAGTTGGGGAGATGTTACCCAAAGGATACAACATTTCAGTTAAAGAAGAGGAATAAGTTGAAGAGCTCTATTGTCCATCGTGGCAACAATAGTTAAGAACAATATATGTTATGCTTAAAAATCACAAAGAGCATAGATTGTAAATGTTCTCATTACCAAAAAAAAAAAAAATTCCAAGTATGTGAGGTAATGCATATATGTTAATTCGCTCACTTTAGCCATTCCACAATATATGCATATATCAAAACATACATGAAATCAACCTAAGTATCCACAGATGGATGAATGGATAAAGAAAATGTGGTATATATACACAATGGAATAGTATTAAGCCATAAAAGAAATGAAATCCTGTCATTTGCAATAACATGGATGAACCTGAAGGACATCATGTTAAGTGAAATAAATCAGATGCAGAAAAACAAATACTGCATTATCTCACTCATGTGTGGAATCTAAAAAAAAAAAAAGTTGATATAGAAGCAGAGAATATAACAGTGGTTACCAGAGACTGGGGAAGTAAGTGGGGAAAGCGGGATGGGGAGAGGTTGGTCAACGGGTACAAAGACACAATTAGGAGGAATAATTTCGGTGTTCTATTACACAGTAGAATGACTATATTTAACAGGAAAATATCGTATTTTTCAAAATAGCTTTTGAAGATTCTCACCACAAAGTAATGATAAATGCATGAGGTGATGGATATACTAACCTAATTGTGTCATTATACAGCATACACTTATATCAAAATATCAAAATATACTCCATAAATATGTACAATGATAATGTCAATTTAAAAAATAAGTAATTTTTAAAACATCATATTGTGTAACATAAATACTGTATATACAATTCTTATTTGTCAAATAAAAATGAGATAACTTTTGTTAAATTGAAAAAAAAAAAGGTATGTTCCAAATGTTTCCTTGGGTTGACCATGAGCCCGAGAAAAGATGATGAAACCTTCCTTATTCAATTTCCTATTATATAGGGCCACTTTTGCCCAGAACTCTGTATAATTCTATTAGCACTAGATTTAAGCTATTCATGGATTAAATAGGCTTTTGTTGGTTTGCCTGGGAAACTGACCAGCATACATAATTTTGTTTCCATGGGAAAATAAGTTTTGACATTGTTGAATTACGTGATTTCAAGGGAAGAGTCTCTGTGTCTTTCGCCTTTGTAACTCCAACACTTAGAACAGTGCTACACACATAGGAAGGACTCAATATAAGCATATTGACTGCCTTTATGATATTTCTAAAGTTGGTGTTTGACCCAGTCCTGCTTACCAGCTTATTGTTCCTGAATGGAAAATAAATCACTGTGAAACAGAAAGAGAATGCCAGAAAATTGCAAAGCCGTCTTTAAGAGCAGCAGCGTGCCTCTTATTCATTGTATGTCCCTCATGGACCAAGCATCAATAAGATAGTGTTAATGGAGCCTAGATCTTAAGTTTCAGTGAGTTTAACTAAAACTCACTAAAGGGAAAATCTGCTCTGGTGTTGTATGGGGGTTTCTGAACAGTCATACTAGGAGTCTCAGAAATATTTGCTGTTAGAAGAGATTGTGAGGCTGGGCGCGGGGCTCCTGCCTATAATCCCAGCACTTTGGGAGGCTGAGGCGGGCAGATCTCCTGAGGTCAGGAGTTTGAGACCAGTCTGGTCAACATGGTGAAACCCTGTCTCTACTGAAAATACAAAAATTAGCCGGGCATGTTGGTGCGCCTGTAGTCCCAGCTACTCTGGAAGTTGAGGTGGGAGAATCGCTTGAACCCGGGAGACTGAGGTTGCAGTGAGACAAGATCGCCCCACTGCGCTATAATCTGGGTAACGAAGCAAGATTCTGTCTCAAAAAAAAAAAAAAAAAAAAAAAAAAAGAAGAGATTGTGGATATAACAAAAAGGTGCTCCTGTGAAAACAACAACCAAAGACATATGTATGCTAAATATTTTCAGATTATAATGGGCCTTTTCTGCAGTCATTTCCTTGTGAATTTTCAAGTCTCTCCCAAAGCCACTGCAGATGAAGAGCAACCCCAATGCCCACCTCCCAGGTCCCAGACAGACCATACACATGGTTGATTTGGAATATGTGACAATTTACTTGATCTAATGCCAAGAAGGACTAATCAGAATCCTCAACCACAAGCAGGCTTTGGCTGTCTCATTCACTATACTGTGCCTAGCACCTAGAATAGTGCTTGGCATATAGCGGCAAAATAAATATTCATTGACCACATACATAAAATAATTTCCAAACTCATTGACTCATGCTTGAAAATCCATGACTGGAAATGCATTCTTTAAGACACAAATCTCCCTAGAAGAAAGAAGACTTTTGGTATCACAGGTGAAAAGATTTGTACTCATCATATTCCTCAGTCCAATGCACATGATCATTGTTCCATACAAGTTTCTGTGTGTGTGTGTGTGCACACGTGCGTGGGTGTGATCCTGCCCTCATCTTCTCCTTCCCTCCCCACTGAACACTTACCGGCATCTCTACCATTGCCATAGGTCATGGCTCTAATGTTTCACATGTATTTCTGAATATTGACGTATCCCTGTGCAAAAAGAAGTATCGTTTAGTGTGTGTAGGTATTTTTATTTTACAGGAATGGCTCTCTTTCTTACCTTTTTACTGAGCGTGATGGTCTTACCATCCGTCCATGTTTCTGCATGTAGCCTCTGCTTGCAACGTGACATTCCAGAGTGCGTACCCACCACAATTTGCGTATTCATTCTCCAATGGTGGGTACCTGAACTGCCTCCAATTGCCCAGACCACAGACACTGTAGCTCTAAACACCCTCATCCAAGTCATTTTTATGGTATTTTTGAGAGTATTTTTGACATAATTTTTGAAGTATGTCCTCTAGGTCCTAAGGATAAGTTTATTAGCATTTACTAAATGTTGCCAGATTGCTCTCCAGAAAGACAGTGTTAATCTACTCTCACACCAGCAAATAAAGCTTCCTCTGCTTCCTTAAATCCCCCTCCACACTTGGTATTATCCAGCTTTAACTTGGCCAGGCTTTGGAGGTTTAAAATGGTATATATCTCATTACTGTTTTAATTTGCATTTTTTTCATATACTTGTAGCCACTCGGGTTTCCACCTTTTATACATCAGTTACTTACATTAGTCATTGCTCTTTTTCTGTTATTGATTTGTAAGAGTTCCCTGTATATTTTTGGTTGTAGCCAAAACAAACTCTCCTCCTTTTTTTTTTTTTTTTTTTTTTTTTTGAGATGGAGTTTTGCCCTGTCACCCAGGCTGGAGTGCGGTGCTGCAATCTCGGCTCACTGCAACCTCCAACTCCTGGGTTCAAACGACTCTCCCGCCTCAGCCTGCCAAGTAGCTGGGATTACAGGCATCAGCCACCATGCCCAGCTAATTTTTTAGTAGAGACAGTGTTTCATCTTACTGGCCAGGCTGGTCTCGAATTCCTGACCTCAAGTGATCCATCCACCTCAGCCTCCCAAAGTGCTGGATTACAGGCATGAGCTACCGCACCGGGCCTCCTCCCAATTTTTTATCTATCTATTCACTTGGTTTATTTGGCCTTTGTTGAACAGCAAAACTTAATTTGGATGTCATCTAAGACATTATTTATAATTATATGATTTGTACTTTTCAAGGTTTGTTTGGAAAGCCTCTCTCCCTCCCAAGGTCACAAAGACATTCTTCTATCTCGTCTTCTGTTTATTCTATGGCTTAACCTTTCACAATCAGGTCTTTAATGCATTTTTGTACATGATGAAAGGTAAGAAATTCAGTTTTATTCTCCTCCACATAGTGAGCCAGTTTTCCCAAGATAGTCCACTAAACCATGAGTCTTTTATCATATGTGAATTTCCCATACATAGAAATACTATATCTGAGTCCTCTTTTTTGTTCCATTGGTTTATTTATTTTTCTTTTTGTTCTTAAGCCAGTTTCACATGATTATATTACTGAAGAGTGTCTTTATAACTGAACAGGATATTTTACCTTCTTTGCTCTACTTTTTCAGGGCTGACTTAGCTATTCGCGGACTTTTCATATATATTTTATATAAAGCTTGTGATAAATTCGTCAAGTTCCTGGAAAAATACAGCAGAAATTTTTACTAGGTTTTTATTTAACGTAAAGACCAGTTTAAGGAGAATTAATATCTTTATAATGTGAACTCATTACATCCAAGAGCATCCACCACATCTCTGCCAAAGACCTTCTTTTATACCCTTTTGATAGTCTTTCAAAATTTTTTCCACTGAGGTCTTGTGTATGAGATTTAATTCCTAGTTTATGGGAGAAGTAAGATGCGAAGCTGTTATTAGTCACATTTACCTTGGTGTGAATAAGTACCAAGTTGGCTTGGAGAAAGGGACTATTCAATTACTCATCTCCTGAGAACACGAAGAGTAAGTGATTCACAGCCAGCGAGGAGAAGAGGTTAGAGGTACAGCAAAGAACAAAAGCTAAAGACTGGGGTTTTCAAACATAAACTGCATTTACTTCCCACTTCTGCTCTAAGGTAACCCTGGTGGTGCCCAGAATAACTTCCTACCAGTCCCACCTCACCTGCCACAATCTGCCCACAAAGACACTTGTCAACCATAGCCACCTTTCCCTTCTTCCTGGAGACCGAGTCTTCTCAGTCAGTATTATATCTCATCTTAAAGAGAAGACTCTATCCACAGGAAGGTGTCATAATGTAAACGAGTGTGTTTTTCTCCCTACTGATGCTAAGTACTGAAATCAACTTAAAAGACAGAAGAAAGCAACATTTATGGAAATTCTTCACTACTCTAATGTAAACAGAACTTGATATTAGCTTCCTAACATCTGCCGTCTACTGTCATAGATTTTTTGAAGGTCACAGGTACATCCCAATCTCTCTTTTCATTTTTTGTTTTGACAAGTAAACAGGTGTGAAGAGTCATAACCCACACTTGCTTCTGTCACCAGAAATTCAAAACACAATTAATTTACTAGTATCAGTGAATATTTTATCCCAGTTCTCTAATCAGTTTTAGAGTTACTAACATTTTTCACAATCATTTTGCAGAGGCTACATATTATTTTAAAACGTAACTTTTGAAAATTCATATTCAAAACTCTGTGATTCTTGGTGTTGTCTTACCAGATCCGCTCAGGCTCTGATGGGAACATTGTGGGCCAAGTAAACTGAACATTTTCTACCCCGTCACGACCCTGTTAAACTTTTAAAAATATGAATCACAGGGTATGCATTTGTTCAGTCGTAGTAGATAATGCAGAACAGTTTTCTAAAATGGTTTTTCCAATTTATACTCTTTAGAGTAGCATATGAGAGTTTCATTTTCTATAAATGCTTGCCAACAATTGGTATTGCCTGTCCAAACACAGTTCCAAAGCCTAGGTGATTTGGTTTTAAAATATCACAAATGTCAATCCTGAGAGAATGCCTCTTTTTCCTTTTCTTTGTCACTGTTCTAATTCAGCAGCTGCATTTGTACTATAAATAGGGTAAATTATCCCACATTTGGGTTAGTTAGACAAGATGTCACTCCGAATTAGGGCAGATCTGAAATGTAGCCTGTTGCAAAAGAGGTGCAACCTTGTTATTACTTTCATATTCTTACAATCAAGTAAATGAAGATAATAGTATTTCAACCTGTTTAACAAATATCTGCTTTGTTGCTGTTGGAATATTTTGCCAAATAAGGAATCTTGGCTCCACATTTCTTACTTTTAAAAAAATACAAAAATAGTCAGCATTAATTATATTGCAGTAACCTCAGGATTAATCTGAAATGGACTTGCTTTTAAAAGAAAAGATTAAAAGTACGTAAATGCTGATTAGAGAATTAGAATTTAAACTGTACTCATATTAGTTAATTAACATGCCCTTAGAGAAAGTAAAAGTACTCGAATGAGTTGGCAGGGGCAAGCAATTAAATATAAGAACCAAATAGAAATAGTGCTTAGAATATTTAACAGGCTGGAAAAGGAAAGAGTTACAATGCATAATATAGTCATAGACAAGAGGAATCATCCATTAAAAGGCACAGTTTGTGAATGCATGAATATGACAGGAAATACCTGAGTGAGGTCTGCCTAGGAAACGGAGCAGAGACAAAAAGCTACACACAAGGTGCTGCACGAGAGAAAGGGGGCAATGTGCTTTATTCCTTCATTTTCTCATTCATTCATTCACTGTAACATCAGCTCCATAAAAGCAAAGAGTTTGTATACCTGGAACAGTCCTTGGCACATCATAGACCCTCAGTAAGTTCTAGTTGGATAACTGAATGAATTATAAGCACAGATGACCAAATGATTGTTTCAGCAAATATCTCTGACTATTCCATTTACTAAGCTCCTACCATTCAGCAGGCATGGAATATAGTAAGTGTTCAGGAAACACCAGCTATTAACCACAAGGAGCTTCTTCATGAACAACATACGTAGCAACTGAGAGAAAGACATGGAAATAGTAATGAGCGAACCACAAGTCAGGAAATAGAGATTCTGCAACTTAACTAGATGTTTTACCTTGCACAAGTCAAATCTGTTGAATGAATTAATGAGTCTTGTTCTTGACTTAAAATCTTAGCATGAGTCTCTCTTTGCCTTCATCCTGTATGGTCAAACTGTCCTAAACCCTCTTGCTTCTTCCTTTGAAATATCTCTTTATGTAGAATCTTTTCCTCTTTCAATCAATAAACATCTACTGAACTCTATTTTTTGGAGCCACTACGAGTGAGTTGTTGTCAAAAATAATCCCAGAAAGATATTTGTAATACAACTAATAAAGGACTCAAATCCAGAATTCATGAAGAGTTCTTGCAAATCCATAAGAAAAAGACCACCCAGGAGGAAAAAAAAATGGACAAAAGCTTGAACAGGCACTTTGCAAAAGTGATCCAATAAACACATGAAAAGCGTTTGACTTTACTAGGCAAAGGGAAATGCAAAATTAAAACCACACACCCACCAGAATGACTAAAATGAAAAAGACAGACAATACCAATTGTTGGCAAGCATTTAGAGAAAATGAAACTGTCATATGCTACTCTAAAGAGTATAAATTAGAAAAATCATTTTAGAAAATTGTTCTGCATTATCTACTAAGACTGAACAAACACATACCCTGTGATTCAGCTATTCAGTTTCTAGCCACATACCCAACAGAAATGAGCTTGTTTACCAAGAGACATGTATGGAAATATGCGTGACAGCATTATTCATAATTGCCCCACACTGAAAACTTCAGAATGGATGAAATGTAATATAGTTATATATTGGAATACTATACAGTAATAACAGTATACATTATATTGCTACATGTAACTGCAAAGGAATAAATCCCACGAAAAAATGCCAAGCAAAAGAAACCAAATATAGAAAAATACAAGTAATATCATTTCCTTCATATCAAATTCAAAAAACAGGCAAAACTGTTCTATTACATTGGAAGTCAGAAGAGTAGTTACTTTAAGGGGTGCTGAGATGCTGGAATGGGACTTTAGGGATGCTGGTAATGTTTTTCTCTATCTGGCTGATTGTATGGGTGTGTTTATATGGTGAAAATTTATTGAATTATGCGTTTATGATTTATTCACTTTTCGATATGTATTTTGTAATTTACTGAAAAGGTTCTTAAAGTCATTATTCCTCAGAATCAGTTAAATCTTTTCAATTCTCACCCTATCCCCATTTTCTCAAATTTGGGTAATAACTTTCAAGTCTTCCTTCCTCTGCTCAGTTCTGTACCTCCCAGGAAGTGGCCGCGTTGGCCTTTGCTATCTGTTCAGGCCTCCCCTCTTTGTTTATGGACAAAACCCAGGGCATACTTGCTGATTCCTAGAACTGACCGTTCACCTTCTAGATTTAATCTCTGTCCTTCTTTAATGTTAACAAGCATGACAATTCCTACTTTTCTATTCTGAATGCTCAATGCAATAAAGATTGTTGAATATCTGCCATGGGCCTAGTACTGTCTTTGGCTTTGGGGGATATAAAATGACTGAGACATAGCCCTGTCCTCAAGGAACTTCAGAATACAATTCATACTGTAACAGTTTCAATTCAAATGCTATGTCTCAGGAACTGGGCTGGACACTAGGGATGCAAGATGAAAAAGACATGTTTCTTGCTCTTGGAACACTCAGAGTATAGTAGAGATGACAATTATTCAAAGAGGAAAAATAACAATTCTATGTAGTATTTATTGTCCCACAAATAAGAATTAACTTTAAATGAATAAAACATCTTTACAATGAAATTACAATCACTGCAACAGAGATGGTTGATACTGAAAACTCATTCAAGACTTTAAGAAGTACGCTGGATTTGAGTGACATTTTAAATATTATTAGTACTTGGGCCAGTTGAAAGAATGGAAGAAGGACTTTCAAAGAAGAGGAAGCAGCAGAAAAATAAAACTTGAAAATGGGACTAGTTCAAGATAAAGAAATGACTCCTTGGATTAGAATGGAATGTACATGTTGTGAAGTGATGGCAAAGAAGGGAAGGGAGGGAGGATGGAAACAGCTTATGAGCTTCTTTGAATACCAGCCAGATAGTCTGCACTTGATATGAAGGGCAATAGAGACCTGTTGTGGGCAGTTGACCGTGGAAGGAACCTGCAAAAAGCAACAAGCTAAGCCAGAGAGTTATGAATTGGGGAGGCAGAAATTGGCATCAGTGAGACCTGCTAGGAGGCTTGTGACACCAGTGATGGGGGTAATTTAGTACCATTAGTGAGATAAGAAGCAATGATAACAATGATCAGTAATCCAAAAACACTTGAGCCACCAGTGGGTAAGATGTAGACTGAAAGCTAGTTTAAGACTATGACAAAATATTTTCTCAAAACTTTCATTCAGGCAATTCAGTAGGAAAACAAAGTCAACTATTTTTAAATGTTTTAAGGACTAGTGATTCTTAAAGAGTAGTCCCATACAGTACTGGTGATCAGTCAGAAAGATCTGGCAAATAATTGGCATATCCAGAATGGAAAGCTGGCACATGGAGGTCCCTGAGAAAGGTGCAGCCACTTAGGAGAAAAAGACAAATGGAATAAGAACTGCCTACTTGGAGGGAAATTTAAGCCATATTCAAAGACCTCAGGCAGAATCACCTAACTGCTGTTGCCACTGCAGTTGCCCAAATGCTTCTCAATGACTTTCTCCTCTTCATTGATTCGTGGGCCCAAGAGAAATGAAGCAGTGGCCCAAAGGTCCTATCCTGTCCCCAGGTGTGACTGCTCCTGCCCTATTCCAGTTGAAATAATAGGCACGGGAACCAACTGAAGCAGAGGTCAAATACTACTTCCCCTATGGAAAGGAGTAGAATAGGGATGAGAATGGGAGTGTGGGGCGGGTGACTGTGGGGTAGAGCGTAAGGTGTCTGTGGAGAGACAAAGGGAGTGGGTGGCTCATCGATCTTTGCTTTCATAGAGACAGCTAAGGCACCTAATTGAGAAAACTGCTAGTGAAAATAAAACAATAAGTGGGTTGGCCAAGATTTTTGCTTTCAGCTAGTTATTTTGATGACTTCTCGACACAGCCTGAGCAAAATCACGCATTGAGTAAGACCAAAAATTTTCTATTCCTCATCAGAAACTCAGACAACAAGGGAGGCCAGTGAGTAATGAGAACTGATTTCTTTGGCTTCAGTGCCTGCTTCTCGCATCTCCACACACTGCCCACAGAGAGAGGAACATGGAAAGGTGATTTATGCTGAATTTTACAAGGTAAGACTTTATCCAAAAAGCTCAAGGAAATGACCAGAGATGTTCTTGCTTGGGGAAGATCTCTCTCTCTCTCTCTAATAGCCCACCATTGGTCTCTTCTCCCAATTCCCAATCCTCCAGCCTCACTAGAATGTCTCTTTTCAGGTTCTCTGTGAGTTGAGTAAAAATTCTTCATGCTTGGCATCATCTTGTTCTCTGAATCTGGTTTGTTCTTATCACCACTCAAAAATTTTCAGGCCCTTCTCAGCCAGTTATGAAAACATGCTCCTGCTGAGCTTTCTGGAACTGCCTCAGTTCTTCAGGACTGGAAAAAAAAGACAGAAGTTAGGTGATGTCATTATACTTTCTGTTGGAAGAAAATGAGATGGTTTACCTATGGTCACAGCTATGACCAGCTGCATCGCACACTTTCTAGTCTTCCCTACTTTTTCTCCGCTATAACCAAGGTCGATTGTCTGCATTCTAAATAACTATTACCCGCAATTAGGACTGCCTTGAAGCCAGCCGCAGTGGCTCACGTCTGTAATCCCAGCACTTTGGAAGGCCAAGGCGGGCAGATTGCTTGAGCTCAGGAGATCGAGACCAGCCTGGGCAACATGGTGAGATCCTGTCTCTACAAAAAATACAAAAAAATTAACTGGGTGTGATGGCTCACTCCTGTAGTCCCAGTTACTCAGGAGGCTGGGGTGGGAGGATTGCTTGAGCCCAGGATGCAGAGGTGGCAGTGAGCCAAGATCATACCACTGCACTCCAGCCTGGGCGACAGAGTGAGACCCTGTCTCGGAAAAAAAAATAATAATAAGACAGAAAAACAACAACAAAACTACCTTGGAGCAAGCATGCCTTGGGGACCTTCATCTCTTCCTTTCTACCTTCTTTCACTCACCCTTGTCTCTCTCCTTCTTCTCTCAGCCTCCACCTTCTACCCCAGTCTGTTTTATATTCACACTGTTAGAAACCATAAAACTAATACATCCATAATTTTCAAGCTGTTCCCCTAGATTTTCTCTCATTTCATCTTCATAGTAACCCATCAAACTCTGTTATTCCAATTCTACCGATAAGAAATATGAGACTCAGAAAGATGAAATAACTTTCTCCAAGTCACATGGCCATAAAATGACAAACCCAGGACGAATACAGGGCTTTTTCCATTCACCATGCTATCTCAGAGTAAAGTGTCAAGCTAAATGCATCTCTACTTGCTGGATTTTGGCTATTAGGGATCCAGGCAAGGGATATACTTGGTCATTAAAGGAGACTTCTGGGCCGGGCGCAGTGGCTCACTCCTGTATTCCGAGCACTATGGGAGGCCGAGGCAGGCAGATCACTTGAGGTCAGGAGTTGGAGACCAGCCTGGGCAACATGGTGAAACTCCATCTCTACTAAAAATACAAAAATTAGCTGGGCATGGTGGCAGGTGCCTGTAATCCCAGCTACTTGGGAGGCTGAGGAAGGAGAATCGCTTGAACCCAGGAGATGGAGGTTGCAGTGAACCAAGATCACGCTACTACACTCCAGCCTAGGCAATGGAGAGAGACTCCATCTCAAAAAAAACAAAACACTTTGCTGGAATCCGTAAAACTATACCACTTCCTAACTAAAGCACATAGGACCTTGTGCTTGCTCCTATCATGGTCATGTAAATCTGAATTAAAATGCCCAGGGTACTTTTCTATCTCCCGGACTAGATGGCCAGTTCCATTAGGGCAGAAGACAAGAACAGGTCAGATTTTCCTGGCTTCTTTCTGTAATTCCAGTAAATACCACTGTTTTCTCTCTCTCTCTCTCTCTCTCTCTCTCTCTCTCTTACTTCCTCTCTCTCTAACGCGCACACACACACACACACACAACACCAATTTATATTTGACCTGGGGATGGCCTGGGGTAAAATAAAAAGAATAGGAAGTAAGAATAGGGCTACCCTACAAAACTTCACATAAATTACATGATTATTCAAGCAGAACGTGGGAAGGAGGCATATAGAAAATATCCCCCTCACTTTAGAAACCGAGGTTGGGAGAATTATTGAAAGGGTGTCAAGAAAGAAGAAAGAGAGTACATGTGGGACCAAGGGAAAAGGAGGGGCAAACCGCCCACTTCCTCATGTTGTGAAGGATAAAGCCTGCCCTCATGACCTCGGTAGCCTCTTTGTGCCTTATTCTTTAGGCTAAAGTCAGGCCTGGGAGACACACTCAAGGAAGGCTGGGTCATGAAGGCGGATGCTCTGTGTCTCAAGAGAGTTGTCCAGTTCTCCCTACCACAGCTGGCATAGATGCCTCAGGGTGACCCAATGACAATGACTACCAACTTCACCACCGAGCAGCTCCATCCAGCTCAGTTGCAGGTCCATCTTGAGGGCACTTTAGATGCAAAACCACGCCCATCTTCTTTATTAGACCTGTTCTCCTCTTGTTGTTTCACCAGCCCTGGTTGCCCTTATTTGACCCCCAGGCTATCCAGGGTCTCCAATGTTTCTTCCGTGGAGGCACAACCTCCATAGAAGCACACCATGCTCTGAATCATACATCCTGCCCAAACTTATAAAATATTTACCTGGCCTGTGTTGCAACTACCCAAGGTGGCACCAGCTCACTGAGACTATAATGGCCAACTAATGCATGTGTAGGCATTAATCACTAGAAAAGCTTAAATGCAGACAGGTATTTCTGCAAGATCCTTTAACATCTTAGCCCAAAAAAATAACTAATAAAAATGTAGACAAAATGACTGTAAAGATTTTGGATAAGGCTGGGCGCAGTGGCTCACGTCTGTAATCCCAGCACTTTGGGAGGCTGAGGCAGGCAGATCACGAGGTCAAGAGATCGAGACCATCCTGGCCAACATGGTGAAATCCCGTCTCTACTAAAAATACAAAAAATTAGCTGGGAGTGGTGGTGCGCACCCGTAGTCCCAGCTATTCTCCTGAGGAAGGAGAATCTCTTGAACCCGGGAGGTGGAAGTTGCAGTGAGCCAAGATCGTGCCATTGCACTCCAGCCTGGGCAACAGAGTAAGACTCTGTCTCAAAAAAAAAAGATTTTGGATAAGTGTCTCTTAGCAACTTCCTGTGCCTCTAACACATGTGCATTAGGCTCAACCCTATCCTGACCCTCTGACTTTCTCATAACATTAAAATTTCTGTAACCTCTTTGGAAATATTTGTGGTTAATTGTATTCATTGCTATTGAGAAACAGCAGAAAGTGCTTTTGATATTTTCGTATATGACCCAAGAATAGTAAATTGCAGTAAAATTGCAGCAGGTTGATTTCTGGGACGTTACTACGTACTTACTGCCAGGTATCCATGAGCTCCCCCGAGATGTCCAAAAAACCTCTTTCAGAGACCCTCTCCGAAAGCATGTTCTAATGTCGTGTTCACCTATGGGATTCCCCTGTATCGCCCTGGTGGTTTAGTATTCTCGACAATGACTTATAAACTGAGGAGGATTGGGGGAAAGAAGTGGACGCTAGCATCACTTTACCTCAAGAGCCACAAAGGCTTCCTTCTTTCATTTCTTTGTACCCACAGATGGAACCTAAACTTTACCTTGATCTTTTGAGATAACCCACCTTCCTAGATATCTACATTTATTACACTGTATTGCTAGGCAACTTATTTCATAATTTATGAGGGAAACCACACTTAATCTGGCGAAAACTTTATTCATCATCATAAATTAAAAGATCTGACTTTCTAAATGGAAGTTCTGTTCAAAAATCCTGATCTATCTGCAAAGAACCTTCCCATGAATTTACCAAAAGTCACCTCTCCCTACAAGTTAGTCTCTCAAAAGAACATTTATTGTGTTTTAACTGTGTACCCAGTCCTGTGCTCATCCTCGGTATGTAGGAGGAAAGAAACAGGGAAAAGCTCCTCATCTTGTAATCAAATTAATGGTAACAAACACAAAGGAGTGGCAATTAGGGAACATTAAAGTGACAAACAGTGTTGACAACAATTATAATAGAGATTCAGAGCAGGGGAGAAACATGCACGTGTGCAAATTTCTTGTTAGAAACCCTTCTTTGTTTCAAAATCTTCCTTTTTCTATTTTTATTACACAAGAGAAATAATTTTGCTCTTCAGGGTCCCAAATGAAGCTAAAGAGTTATCATTGCCCATTCACAATTTCTGCTCTGAGAGATGGTAATAAAAGGAATAAGAATAAATGTAATAATATTTTGGTTAATGGTTGGTTACACTTTGGAATAACAACCCTTCTGGCTGGCAGAGATTCAGACAAAAACACAGGCACCCCCAGAGGTCCAAGCACCAAACACTGAATGAACAAGCCAAGATCGTTTAAAATTGGAGAATTCGTTTTGGCAGAGAGTGGAAGCAGTACTAAGTAAGAACTGTACACTACTTGGAGCTGTCAACAGAGAATTAATAAAAAGTGAAAACCTGTTGACTGGTGACGGTAGTAAAACTGCATGCATTTGTCAAAACTCATAGAACTACACTCCTAAAAAGGGTGAATTTTACTATAGCAAATTAAACCTCAATAAACCTGATGAATAGGAGGAAGGAAAGATTTGACTAGAATTGTTCTTTTGTGTCCTAAAATATCCATCTAATTGTGAATGAAAAATCAAAATAGGCCCTATCAGAGAAGGTATTTATCCTCAATTTTTCCAGTTTCAAGATAACAGTTTCCTCCTAAATAGAACTGCTGAGCAATGGAATGAAAGGGACGGTCTTATAAGGGAACAGACTTCCTGCACTAGAATTTGACTATTGCTTCTACAGAACTTACTCTGCTAGGTGACTTACATAGTTATCCTCACCATATGGTGAGCATTTGTTATCCTCACCATAATCCTGGAAGGGGGGTATTTTAGAGATAGGAAACTGAGACGGTGAGGGTGTGTGTGACTGCCATGCGATAATGGAACAGAATGTCTTCATGCACTTAGGAGCTATTGACTGAGTTCCTGCCAAGTGTCGATTACTCTGCTGGCTATGGCAGTTACAACTGCAAAAGATTTGGCCCTGTCCTCACAGAGAATATAATCCATGTAACGGCCAAAAAAATAAAAAATAAAAATCCCAAAAGGCCATCGTCCTACACTGTGTCAAATGCTATGACTGGGAACACAAGGAACCACGCAGAAGGGGTACTTACCCAAGGGTAGGCAGATATGAATGGCTTTCTGGAAAAAGTGGCATCTAAGCTGAGACCTGATGGATAAATGAGGAGTTAATGAGGTGGCCAGCATTGGAAGTGAGGTGGGGTGACAGGGAAGGGTGAGGGGTGTGAGTTGTGAGTAGAAGAGATAACATATGGGAAGGCCTGGAGTTAAGAAGGAAAATGGTGTGTTCCAACGACTGAGGCGAGTTCTGTATGACCACAGTGCAACAGGAAGACTGGCGAGAAATCTTCTCCAGACGTACTCATGGCTCACTCCCTCACCTACTTCAAGAGTTAGCTGCAAGGCTCCTTCTCAGTGAGGCCTCCTCTAATTACCCTGGAAACAGCCAGCACCACCCACATACACCTTCCCTATTTTCTTTTCTTATTAGTTATCTGTCACTGTATAACAAATTGTCCCCAAACTCAGCAGATTAAAACAATGAATATTTGTCATCTCATATCATTTCTAAGAATTCTGGCTCAGGGTCACCCATGACACTGTAGTCAAGAGTTGGCCAAGGATGCAGTCATCTGCAGGCTTGACAGGGGCTGGGGAATCCACTTCCGAGAAGGTTCACTTAGATGGCTGCTGTCTGCGGCCTCAATTCCTCGTCACATAGGGCTGTCTCTAAAGGCTGTTCACAACGTGGCAGCCAACATCTCTCAGAGTGTAATCTAAGAGAGAGAAGGGGAAGGCATAGTGCCTTCTGAGGCCTAGGCTCCAGAGTCACACATCGTTGCTTCTGATTTATTTCATTTATTTGAAGTGAGCCACTAAGTCCAGTCCAAACTAGAGGGAAAAGGAATTAGGCTCAACCTCTTGGAGGGAGGAGTATCAAAGAGTGTGTGCCTGTATTTAAAATCACTACATTTTCCATGCTTTATTTTTCCCCGTGGCATTCATTACTACCTGACACAACATCTTTTATTTATTTGTTAACTGTGTTTTTGTTTGTTTGTTTGTTTGTTGTGTGTTTGTTTTTTTGAGACGGAATCTCCCTCGTTGCTCAGGCTGGAATGCAGTGGCACAATCTGAGCTCACTGCAACCTCTGCCTCCTGGGTTGAAGCAATTCTCCTGCCTCAGCCTCCCAAGTAGCTGAGACTACAGGCATGTGCCACCATGCCCGGCTAATTTTTTTGTATATTTAGTAGAGATGGGGTTTCACCATGTTAACCAGGCTAGTCACAAACTCCTGACTTCAGGCAATCCACCCGCCTCGGCCTCCCAAAGTGCTGGGATTACAGGCATGAGCCACTGTGCCTGGCCTGTTTACTGTGTTTCTTAGACCACCGGAACATAAGCTCCAAGAGGATTTTGTCTGTTTCATTTATTGTTGTGTATTTTCAATTCCTAAAACAGTGCCTGGTACACTGGAAGCACTCAGTAAATATTTGATGCATGGGTTGATAAAGGAATTAGTAAGCAAATTGATGAATACTTAAAAACAAAATTGAAGATGTAAGTAGAGGCCAGACTGCGCAAGGCCTCCTGAAGCACGTCAAGGAGTTTGAACTTTGCCCTGTGAGCGTGGGAAGCTGTCAGAAAGTTTTAGGCAGGAGTCTGGCATGTCGTGGATGTTGTAGAGGGATTCTTGCATCAGTTGGGCATTTGAACTCCTTTCCTCTGAGGTCCTTTCTGACTCAGAGTGTGGCCCCTATGGCAGTGGCATAAGCCTACATCAGCTTCACTGCTGGAGGCGTTCCCCATAGCAACTCCCAGAGTCTCACCCTTTGTCGAAGTAGCCTCACTGGAAATTACTAGCTGCAAGTAATTGACAAATTTTAGCTTTTGGGAAATCATTACTCACTGAATTATAAAGGTCTAAGATTTTACAGTGTAATCATATTATTATAGAATAACTTAATCCCCACACATTTAAACAAAAGATACACGCTAAACTTGACTACTTCTGAGGATGGTGCAGAGTCTCTTTTTAAAAAATTGGTAACATTTGCTTGGACAAGGGACCAAGCTAGAAAACCTTCTCCCAGTGTCACAGGAAAGCAAAATGATGGCAGTAACAATAGTTAAGCAAATTGTTAATTTATTGGTTAAGACAGCATTTCCACTCTGAAGATGCAGAAAAGCAAAACAGCCCCCAGGATAAAGCTATAAATAAAATTTTTCCTGGAGTTTTCTGTACTTTTTTTGCATAGCAAAACCAGAAATAAGTAATGTTAAAAGTGAAGCTCCACTATAATCATAATTTCCAGAAAAAAAAAAAACACTATTAAACAGCCAGGTGCATATTCTTTCCATTTTTTCTCAGCTATGCTAACTGGATTATTCTTCTTTTACAAAAATGAGGTCATGCTATGCATATTATTTTGTAGTTGTCTTTTTGTGTTTTATTTTTCAAGTTTCTACTTAAACCAACATATGCTTTAAAAAAAAAAAAAAGTCCTACTTAAACCTGCTTTCAACCATGTTTTAAACAATTGTACCACAAAGAAGAAATATTTTCTTTCCTTGGTGGCTTCGGATTGTCACCAAATGTCACTGGCATTCAAGTCCTCTGACCCTATGGTTAACTTTGCCTGGAGGAAAGAAGAATACCTAGAAATTAAAACATAAGTCAAAAAGATATAGCACAGTTCCCCCCCCCAAAAAAAATCAGTGATCTAGGAACATTTTGCATCATGCATTATGCAAACATTATGCAAAAGGTAATTTGTTACCTAACTTTAAGCAATGTGCAATTGTCTTAACTGCTATGGATGGCTGTTGCTGAAACTCAGAGGATGAAAGAAAGCATGGCTAAGCTTAGAAATGTCTCTGAAGGCATAGGAAAGGGAGAACATCTCTAAGATTCCAGTAATTTGTTTCTTCCTGGGAATGCAGCCCTTGATGGCATCAGAAGATGCCATCACTTGTGATCCTGTCCATTGGTCAATCAAATATTACCAGGTCAGCAATGTCCATGGTCAACACCTTCAAAATTGTGAGTTCGTACAGTCATTCAACAAACATCTGTACCTCACCCCCTCCATGCTGGCCCCTAGGCCATGCTCTGAGTATTATACACAGTTCCTGCCTTTAAGGTGTTTAAAGTGCACATTGTGCAAAGTTAGAGGCAGACTTCTCTGAAAGTAGAGGACACAATCCAAGCTAGAAATTCTCTGAGCCAAGTCATAAAGAAAATACACAATTCGGCCAGGTGCAGTGGCTCATGCCTGTAATCCCAGCGCTTTAGGAGGCCGAGGCAGGCAGATCACCTGAGGTCAGGAGTTTGAGACCAGCCTGGTCAACACAGCGAAATCTCATCTCTACCAAAAATATGAAATATTAGCCAGGCATGGTGGCTTGTACCTGTAGTCCCAGCTACTTGGGAGGCTGAGACACGAGAATCACTTGAACCCAGAAGGCAGAGGTTGCAGTGCTCCAACATCACGCCACTGCACTCCAGCCTGGGTGACGGAGTCTCACTCTGTCAAAAAAAAAAAAAGAAAAGAAAGAAAAAAATATATATACAATTCACCCAGCCCAAAAAGAAAGAACATACACAAATCTCCCTTTGAAGATCTGTGAATAGTTAGATGACGCTGAAAGACTTATATGAAAGGGAGAAGTAGAGAGAGAGACAAAGCTAGAGAGAAAAGCATGAAGGGTTCTGTAATGCTTGTGAGTTTACACTATCCTACTGGCCATGGCAAGACACTGAAGGATTATGATGGAATGAACTGGGGAGATCCCATTTGTTCCTTATAAGCAGCACTCGGATGAGAATAAGGAGAATCATTTTGGCAAGATTGGAGGTAGAGAAACAAGTTAGGAGCTGGGTGCACTGATGGGAAGATAGTGATCTGATATGGCCAGTTGGAGTGGGGAGAAAAGTGATGGGTACAAAATGTATTAATAGGATAGCTCTAGGGTAAATAGAATTTAAAGATAGACACTATGTGAAGATAGAAGTGTGGGGAAATGGAGAATTCCCAATTTTCTTGCTTGAACAGCAGACAGATGGAGTTTCATTCATTGTGCATCCAGAAGTAGTGCAAATTAGAGAAACATAATTAATTTGGCTTGGACCATTCTGGTACAAAGGTCTAACCAGATATTAGGATAGGCAGCTGAGTAGAAGCAATTGAGCCATAATATTGATTAGAAACTCATGATCTTATTGACCTTTATATAAGTAATAAGCAAAAATTAGTTCACCCAGAGAAAAGGTGTCACATCTAAAAAGAAGAGTCTACATAGAGAAAGACATTTAAGCAGTAAATGTGGTAAGGTGACACTGCAATAGAAGTTTCTACAGAGTATAGTGGGAACAGAAAAGACTGTGTGGCCTGCTCTACTTGGGAAGCTCTAGAAGTTTTATTAAAGCCAGTTTTTGTTAAGCTGAGTATAGTAAGTTCAGTAGGCTCTCATAGACAAGGAAAGAAAGATCATGATGAGCAGAGGGCATAGCTAAAGAATGGCATGGAAATGTGAAGCAGCACAAAATGTTTGGGAAACCCGCATGTAGTTTTAAACTGCTAGAGGGTAGGATACACAGAGAGGTAAGAAAAAATGTGTCAACACATGAAATTAATGAAGTGGCCAGAGACTAAATCATAAAGGCTCCTGTGTTCTAGTGCTTAGGAGTTAGGGTTTTATCACCTGTGAATCTCAGTTCCTTTGATGGAAAATGGGTATAACTGTGTTTATCTGCAGCCTGATGATTACAGATAGTATGTGTCAAGTCTCTAGCATGATGCCTGGGACACAGGCCCATGAAGTCAATGTCAGCTATTACATTGCTATTAAATAGAACTCTCATTTGGGCCCCAATGTGGAAGATGGATTGAAGGTGTAGAAATGGGGGTACAATACTGACTGTAGGTAGAGGACTTGAGAAACCAGTTCATCACTCTAGGCCACAACCATGGGGCCCGATCTAAGGAGTAGCCATGGGAGCAGAAAGGAAGAGAGTGAACTGAGAGACATTAAGGGGCTGGAGTCAACCACCTGGGAGTGAGGGGGAGTGGGGAAGGAATCAGAGAAGTCAAGAAGGATTCTCCATGATCTGGCCTACCTACTTGGGTGGTACCATTTATTAAACTGGGACTATTCAAGGAAGAACACATCAATGAGGTAGTAAGCATAGTTTGGGATTTTTTTTTTTTCTTGTTTTTTTGAGACGGAGTTTTGCTCTTGTTGTCCAGGTTGGAGTGCAGTGGTGTGATCTCGGCTCACTGCAATCTCCACCTCCTGGGTTCAAGTGATTCTCTTGCCTCAGCCTCCTGAGTAGCTGGGATTCCAGGCGTGCACCACCACACCCAGATAATTTTTTGTATTTTTAGTAGAGATGGGGTTTTCATCATGTTGGCCAAGATGGTCTCGAACTCCTAGTTTGGGATTTTTATTTGGGACCAGGAATATGGAAGACACATATACAGCAGTTGGATATGCATGTCTGGAGTCCTTTCTAGGAGAGAAGGGGGTAGTCTTGGAGAACTCACCAGATGAGAAGAGCAATGGGACCAAGACAGACCCAAGGAATGCCAACATTTAAGGAATGGTAAGGAAAGAGAAGTTGGATTTAAAAATACATTGATTTTCATTATTCATGGCAGTTAAGTTCTCTGAAGCCACTGTGAACCCTGAATCAGAAAACGCTGAACCATTTCTTATAGGGGAAATACACGGTTAGGTTCCTGCAAGCCTCTGGTCATGACATTTTCACCAACTTTTCAGTGGTAACCTTGTTTTATGTGTGTTTCTGTTTAAAAATTAATGTATTTCATCAACATTGTCATTTATTAATGTTGAACTCATGCCCAAAGTTTATCTAACACTTATTTTCTTCATAAGGCATAGTACAGCTTTCTTGTGCTTGGAAACACTAAACAGCACTTCAATACTAGGCCTGGGGCTATTTTAAACAGTAAAGTCATCAACAAAAAGCACAAATGTGTGAAAAATGCGCACTAAATAGGCCACGATAAGGAAACTTCTTCATAGTATGGGAACTGAAACAGGAAAGCAAAGCATCACCTTGGTCAGCCTCAGCTGAGAGCATACCCATTGGGAAGCTCAAATTTTGTGCTCCTCTGCACACATTTGTGAGCGGCCTCAAAAACCCTATCAGGATCACTTTTGGAGTTACAAATAAATTTTAGCATAGGCAAATTTGCAAAGACAGATTCCATAAGTCATAAATGTTGACTACATGTATATTCAGGGAAAGGAAGGGTCATTCTTGAGAGAAATCAGTGCTGAAAGAGACGATCAGTCTAAGAAGAAAACAAATAATAGTGTCACCTTCCACCTAGAGCTTAAGTAAAATGTAAACTAGAAGACTCCATTGGATGTTGCGAATAGAAGGTTAATTGCTGACATTTGTTAGAGGACTGCCGTGGGAGGGTTTGAAGCAAGAGCTTAAGTAAAATGTAGACTAGAAGAACCCATTGGATGTTGTGAATAGGAGGTTAATTGCTGGCATTTGTTAGAGGACTGCCGTGGGAGGGTTTGAAGCAAGAGTTCAGTTGCTGAATTGGAGAATAACTGGGGGGTAAAGAAATGGAGGGAGAAGAGGCACTTGTTTTCGGATGCTTTGTGGTGCTATTCAGAGGGGAATACATTCAACATTGAAATGAAAGCTCTATGAGGATAGGGGTTTTCTTCTACATTCATTGCAGCTTTCTTAGTACCTAGAACAATTCCTGGAACACAGCAGGTGCCCAACACGTACTATTACCAATGGGTCTGATCTGACAGAGCTAGGAGGGGCTTTTAAAATCATATTCCCCGCCCTTAACAACGAAAACTGAAACGAATGAGGTTGAGCAATTTGTCTATAGCCACACAGCTGGCTAGTGGCAAAACAATGCTAGAAACCCAAGGCTCCTCACTTTTACTTCAGGGTACTTTTTTCATTTACGATGGGACCAAAGATGAGATAAATGGAAATGGAGCAAAAATATGTTGCCGCACCATTACAACAGCGATTGCCACATATGGACAGGCTGGATAGGCTTCCGAAGTGAAGAAAGCAAAATGAAAAGCCATGTGTGTACTGTGACACCATTTTTGTAAAATAAGAATAATCTGACCTGGTGCTGTGGCTCATGCCTATAGTCCCAGCACTTTGGGAGGCCGAGACAGGTGGATCACCTGAGGTCAGGAGGTCGAGACCAGCTTGGCCAACCTAGTGAAACCCCGTCACTACTAAAAATACAAAAATTAGCCAGGCATGGTGGCAGGTGCCTGTAATCCCAGCTACTCAGGAGGCTGAGGCAGGAGAATCCCTTGAACCCAGGAGGTAGAGGCTGCAGTGACCCAAGATTGTACCATTGCGCTCCACCCGTAGTGACGGGGTTTCACTAGGTTGGCCAGGCTGGTTGCGACAGAGCCGGACTGTCAAAAAGGAAGAAGAAGAGGAAGAAGAGAAGAAGAAGAAGAAGAAGAAGAAGAAGAAGAAGAAGAAGAAGAAGAAGAAGAAGAAGAAGAAGAAGAAGAAGAAGCAGCAGCAGCAGCAGCAGGAGGAGGAGGAGGAGGAGGAGGAGGAGGAGGAGGGAGAAGGAGGAGGAGGAGGAGGAGGAAGAGGAAGAGGAATCTAGCTGGCATACCTATTGAAAAAAATTGAGGATCACTAGACTATTAAAGTGGTTTTCTCTGCAGGTAGAAATACAAGGCACCTTCACTTTTTACAATACATATTTCCTCAGTGTTTAAATTTTATTTAATGTATGTATTACTTTTGTTGAGAAAAATAAATTTTAAAATGAGAAAATTCCTTTACTGTTAGAACTGGATTGTACAATGTTGGCTACATAGGAAATTAGCGGATCCTTGGCCAACATGCAGAACAAGTTTTGTGAGGTCGCCTGCCACACCCCGGAACAGCCATTGAAGCTTCCTTCAAACATCAGAGCAATCTAGAAGGAGAACAGGAGAAGGTGCAATTGCTGCTGTAAAGTAGGAGAAAGAGAAGGTGATGGGAAGAAAGAACGAGACATTCCCACTGTGAGAGGCTGAGGTGTGCTAAAAACAAACCGCAGAGAATCGAGGGATTGATAACAAAGGCTCCTACGGAGAAAGAAAATGACTCAGAGATTTGTAGTATCAAGAATAGAGGGTTTCCTGCCCACTCCTACTCCCACCTCCTTGCCCAGCTCACAGTCACCCAAGCACGCACGCACAGCTCTGCCACACTCCTATGTGCAGTTTGCAAGGTATTAAAGCCTCAGAGCCGACTCCGTCAGGGCTGTTTGAGGATTCACGGAAACAGTTAAGCCAGCAGCAGGCTCATAATAAGTTACTATCACGATAGTCGAGTGAAAAGGCAACCTCAGTTTGTATACACCTTGGGGAAAGTCACAGAATTATTTTATGCTACGTATACATTTTCTTTTAATTAAACATTGTTCTATAGCGTTATTGGAAGTGCAAATCATTGAGTGTACAATTGTCCCGCTTGAAGACAATCCAGAGAGCTTCTCACACGGTGGTTATGTTTTTTGAGAACACAGTTTAGGGGGATAAAAGATGGTTTAGGGGCTTGTTAGCCAAAGTCAGAGCTCTAAATTCATAGTATCTTTTTTAAAGTCAGTGAGCAAAAAGTTTAGAACTCCAAGATAGGCATCGAGCATAACGCTTTCAATTTAGATACCATTTGGTAGCAATTAGACATTCCCAGCATTGATTTCTCAGTGCTCCTCCAACGAGGCTCCTTCCCTGGGATCATTTCAAGCATCCAAGTAGAAGAGAAGGCCTCCACCCCTCTCACTCCCAAACTCACACTCTCTTCATGCCTCCTGGCAAATTCGGGGGTGAAAAGGAGCATCGTGTATCATCCAGCTCCAAGCTCGTAAGGGCCCACTGCTGCTTCCCTTGCAAAGTGATTCATGGTAGAGATACCTAGTCCTACTATATATTGATTTGTAAAAATGTGAAACTGTTCTATTCAAGATCATTGACAGGGGCCACTTTCTGTCTCATTGAAAGCACTAAAGGATTTTCTCTCTTCCCTAAAAGAAATATCACAAGGCCCCAAATAGTATTGAGGCTATAAAGACTTAATAATTAAAGCAGAGTGTTACTGCTAAATGAATTCACAAATAGACCAATGGAAAAGATGCAGAGTCAGAATGATAAGCAAATGCCTCTGGGGATTTGGTATATGATAAAGGCAGCATCTCAAATCAGTCAAGATGATTTTTAAATAAAACAGTGGGGGGGCAATTGGGTAGTCAGGGGCAAAAGGACAAAGTTAGATCCATAACTAACATAATACTCATCAGAATAAACTCCAAATAATTCAAAGATTTAAACATGAGGGGGAAAGGAATTGTCAAAATATGATAAAACGCAGACAAATCCCTTTGTAACATCAGTGTAGGGAAGGCCTTTCTAACTATGGCTGAAAATCCAGAGATCGTGAGAGAGTAATGGTGCTTAACTACATAAACAAACAAAAGCCCTCTGAAGGCAAAAGAGTAGTAATAATAATAACACGGCAAGGCAAAGTCAAAAGATAAGTGGCAAACCCGCAAAAATATTTGTAACTCATCTCAGGCATAGACTCATCTGCACATATTTTTTACAGAAAGGAAATATACCCTTAAGCAAATGAAAATATTCTCAACCTCAGTCATAAAAAAAAAAAACCAACCATTAAGTCAGAACTGCTCTAGGAAACCATTTCTTGCCTATCAGATTGGCAAAAATCCAGTGTGACAACACACTCTATTGTCAGGGCAGTGAAGGAGACTCTCTTATCTAATGCTAGTGGCAGAGTCCTGTGAAGGACAATTTGGCAATAACCATCTAAAGCACACTTACTCTTCGACCCAGCTTATCCTACCCAGAAGCTGGATAAACTTCTGGGAGTTGATTCTACAGATACCACTGCATAAACAAATTCATTGCAATGTTTTTGGTAATTACAAGACTGCAAAAAACCAAAATGCCCATTCATGGAGGCTGGTTAGATACACTTTCGGACAGGTACATAAGGAATACTATGCAGATGTAAAGAGTAAAAAGTGCATGTTCTCTATGTATTGTTAAAATACTTAGAGTGAAAAAGGTGAGCTTTTATGTAAAAGAAAAAGAATAAGCATGTATTTATATTTACATTTAAAAAGGATGAGATGACTAAGCAAGAAACTAATAAAAATGCTTACTAATTTAGAGGGAGAATCAGGGTGAATGGGGACAAGAGTAGAAATAAAATATGTTTTTATATGTAATTGCTTTATATTGTTTTGATTTTGAACTATATATGTATATATTATTTATTGAATGAATTTAAATTTTAAAGAACTGTAATGTTGGCATTAAAATAAGATATAAAGACTGAAAAACACCCCATGCTCTTGCCTTCTCCTTTCATTGTAACATGTAAATCACATCCTCAGGTAAGGATTTGTCCAAGCCTTGCAGAACTATGCTTTCCTAGGGACGTTTATTGAGCTGCTCTTTTTCCCATTGAAGGAAGGTTTATTACATGGCAGATGGACAGGAGCCTCTACTTGCAGAATGGCTCAGGAATAGGAGCTCTACCTGCTCAGACATGGGAATGAGATCACAGGCAGACTTCATATTTGAAGGGAAGGCAGGACATGAGAGCACTGGCATGTGGTTGGAGATAAACAGTCATTATAATCCCTTACCCAAGACAGAGAATCTAGAATATACTGTGCAGGAGAGCTGAAGAAAGCAGGACTCTATAGTCAAGGGACTGAAGCTTGCAGATTCAGTCTGCCTGCGTATGGGCTACGTTTTCTATGAGAAGCAATATACCACGGTGCTCAAGACCAGCAATACACCTGGTCTCCAAGGTCAGTTAGGCATGGCTTGTAGCCCCAACTACACCATTTATGAAGGATGCGGACTTGGCGAAGTTACTCAGTTTCTGTAAACCTCAGTTTCCTCAACTGTAAAATACAGATAATAATAGGCAAAATTACATAAGATCATCCACATTCAGGCATTTGGTACAATGTCTGACACATAGTAAGTGCCTAGTAAATAGAAACCATTCATGTGATTTGTCCTGTACTAAAGGGGAACCTGTTCTTTATCTCATCAAGGCTGCACATCATTGCAAGGTTTTGTTATTGTTTGTTTGTTTGTTTGAGATGGGGCCTCACCATGTTGCCCAGGCTGGTCTCAAACTCCTGGGCTCAAGCAATCCTCTTGCCTTGGCGTCCTGTTGCATTTTGAAGGAGGGATCTCAGATACTTGCACTATCTACCTCTTATTTTATTTTCCATTTCAACTCATATTTTAAGTTAAAGAGTAAAACCCACATTTTCACAGCTCCTGATGGAGCCATGTAAGTGAAGGTGTGCATGTGAGTGAGGCTAGTCTCCCAAGGGAACCTACTCTTCCTATGCAAACCTGGAGGGGGACCCTGCACAGCAGGAAACAGGCCACTTACAGCAATTTAATCCTGTGTGGGAGAAAATGTAAACTAAGGTTGGACATCTTTGATTGAACTCAGCACGTCCTTTACAACCAGTTAATTCATCAGACTTCAGAAAATCTTTTCAATGTGGGTGCCAAATAGCCAGTTTGCCTTTAGCTGTTTTGTAATCACCTTGGTTCCTCAATTTTCTCATCTCATTGTTCGTGATAACAGTAATATCTATACCTGAGGGAAGATTCTGTAAATACTTTACTTGGTGACTAAGAAATGAGCCACTACCAGAGAAATCATTTCACTGCCACATCAGTGCCGGGGTGTTTAGCTGTTATTTTCTCAGATATCGTAAGCTCTAAGAGGCTGATGCTTATCTGAGAATCCAATTTAAGGAAATTGCGCATACTTAACTCTAGTGGTATTTCTATGACCATTTCACAATTTTACAAGGAGGAATCAAATTTAGTAAGAACTTTATTGGAATCAATACATTTGATTGGCCTAGTTTCACAAGCACCTTGGCAATGTTACATTCTCAAAAATCAGCCACATGTGAAATCAGTGTGCATGCAAGGATATTTATTAAGTACTTAGTGAAACTCGCTAAATTATGAGAGAAGATGGGGGAGGCTGCTAAGACTTGGAAAGGCCAGATGGAAAAAGCATAGACTGAAATAGAGTAGCTTCACAGTTACACACTGAGGCCCAGAAGTAGATGAATCTCATTTTAAATTTCTCCTCTGCCCCCTACTAATTTTGTGAACCTCAGAAAATTTCTGAACTTCTCACCTCAGGGTCCTGCTCTGAAGAATAAGGAAAATCGTAGTAATGAGAAGTAATGAGGTCATTTGTGCATCTCAGAGGTAAAGAGATCATTTATGAAGGGCATTTAGTACAACACTTAATATATTATGAGCACCCAAAACCACAGATATTATTTATAAAGCTGCCACATGTAGCCTGATAAATATGTTAAATAGAAATAATAATTGTTTTATTTCCTGTGGTTATTGTGGTACTGAGTTAATATATATAAACAGACTAGAAGTGAGATATTCATAAGAGCTAAGTAAGTGTAAGGAGTATGATAAAAAAGAATCCTCCTCCTCCTATTACTATAATTATTATCCAGTACTTCTTTAGGGAAGAAGAAAAATTAGCCTGGAATTGAAGTTTTAATTTAATCAATAGCTTGAGCCACCTCAATTGCTGATATTTTACCACTTTTTACTTGCAAAAACCTAGCAATTTCTGGCTTGATTTCGGCTCACTGCAACCTCCACCTCCCGGTTTCAAACGAATCTTGTGCCTCAGCCTCCTGAGTAGCTGGGATTACAGGCGTGAGCCATCACTTCCAGCTAACTTTTGTATTTTTAGTAGAGATTGGGTTTCACCATGTTGGCCAGGCTGTTCTCGAACTCCTGACCTCAAGTGTCCGCCCACCTTGGCCTCCCAAAGTACTGGGATTACAGGTGTGAGCCACTACACCCAGCCAAAAATGGCAATTTATTATGGTTCAATTTAATAATTGCATTTAATGTTCATTTAATTTAAACCTGCTGTCTCAAAGAAGCAAGTGCAACTTTTCTCAGTACAACTTAATTTCATATGTGACGTCTTAAGGTCGTACTTTTAAGGACTAGCCCCTTAGACTAGGTATTTTCATCTAGGTCACCACTTTTTTTTTTTCTTTTTCAAGTCAGGATTTCACTCTGTTGCCCAGACTAGAGTGCAGTGGAGTGCCATCACAGCTCACTGTAGCCTTGACCTCTTGGGTTCAAGTGATCCTCCTACCTCAGCCTCCCTAGTAGATAGAGTAGTTGGAACTACAAGTACATGCCACCATGGACAGCTAATTTTTTTCATTATTTGTAGAGATGGGGTCTCCAGATATTGCCCAGGCTGGTCTTGAACTCCTGGGCTTCAAGCAGTTCTTCCACCTTGGCCTCCCAAAGTCCCAGAATCACAGGTGTGAGCCACCGCATTTGGTCTTAGGTCACCACTTTTGACATTACGTAGCTGCCACCAGGTGCATGGTGGTGCCCCAGCCTCAGGTTCCGTGGGACGGCCAGCTGAGCTCTCCCAGGCAAGCCCAAAATACAGCTTCATTAACTATCTAGTGCAACTATTTTTACCAAACTCTAATTGCTTAGTAAAAGCAAAGTAATATGCAATTTAGACTAAGGTATTTTTTGTAAATAAAAATAAATACGAGGGTCCACTGTGACACCATTCTTATACTGACATAGTTGAATGGCTGTCTTTGCATGTTTAGAATAAATTTGACATTCTTTATTCTTCTCTAATGAAAACCTTTTCATTTTTCACTTATACCTCAAATGTCAAAAAAATTGTATGAGGCTCCTCATAGATCTAGAGTCAGAATCTCTGGCTGTCAGTTGAACTTTGGCATGTGACTCTCAGCTGGCTACTATTTCAGAGGAAGCTGGAGGTGTCCCCTTATTCACCTCTCCAAAGCAGTAGAGGTGAACGTAATGTGGCTTTGAAGGCAAAAGACCTGAGTTTGGATTTCAGCTTAGCCTCAACTTTCTTACTGGCAGAAGAAAGACAGTACTCACAAGATCATTCAAAAGCTTGAATTAAATAATGTAGACTCTTCATGGATCGAGAGTCAGAATCTCTTGTTTTCAGTCGAACTTTGGCATCTAACTCACTCTCAGTTGGTCACTGATTTGAGAGGAAGCTGGAAGTGCCCCTCATCTGCTTATCACCGATGACTATTACCTCCCTTCTAGTAATAGCTAATGTGTAGTGAGTGTTTGCTGTGTACAGGTGCCTATGTAAGAATCCTATGTGGACCTGCTTGTTTAATTCTTATGTGAGGAACTCAACACAGGCTTAGAAAAGCCCAGTAACCTGCCTAAGACGACATAGTACCTGTCAAAGCAGAGATCTGAACCCAGTCAAAGCCCACAGCCCGTGTGTTTAATCACTGCACTTCCGATAGAGATGCTTTTCTGAAAAAAATCACAAGATGATGAACACTTTGTATTTTCACTTATCAAATACATAGAACTTGTACAACCAAGGGGCTTGGAGAACTGGTTCTTGCAGAGACACCCCAGATGGTATTACAACTTTCTGAAGAGCTAAAGCAGTGCCCACAAAGTGCAGACTACAAGCTCGGGTGTACCAGAAACACAGTTTTATTTATTTTTCACTATAATACTTAACTTCTCTTCAAAGTCTCATTTAGGTGGGTGGTAGAATGGGGCCAACTTCAGGCACTTGTAATCAAGAATCTTTCTAACTTTTGCATTATCTCTATGGCTGCCACTACTTTTCTGCCCACCGGAGTGGGCACAGTATATTCTAGATTCTCTGTCTTGGGTAAGGGATTATAATGACTGTTTATCTCCAACCACATGCCAGTGCTCTCATGTCCTGCCTTCCCTTCAAATATGAAGTCTGCCTGTGATCTCATTCCCGTGTCTGAGCAGGTAGAGCTCCTATTCCTGAGCCATTCTGCAAGTAGAGGCTCCTGTCCATCTGTCATGTAATAAACCTTCCTTCAGCGGGAAAAAGAGCAGCTCAATAAACGTCCCTAGGAAAGCATAGTTCTGCAAGGCTTGGACAAATCCTTACCTGAGGATGTGATTTACATGTTACAATGAAAGGAGAAGGCAACAGCATGGGGTGTTTTTCAGTCTTTATATCTTATTCTATGCCAACATTATAGTTCTTTAAAATTTAAATTTAAATTTTTTTTGTAGAGACGGTGTTTCACCATGTTGCCCAGGCTGGTTGTGAACTCCTGGGCTCAAGAGATCCATCCACATCGACCTCTCAAAGTGCTGGGATTACAGGCATGAGCCACAGCCCCTAGCCCCACCTGTTCATTCTCTCATCCACTGAGATGTGTGCCTTTCTGAATGATCTTTGACTGTCCATGCACACAGGCATGGCTCCATTTTCATCACTTTTGAGCCTCTCTCCAAAGTACAGAACAAATTGGAGTGGTCTCCCATAACCCTCTGCGGCCATGGGAAATTCTGGATGTGTCGTACAACCTTTCTGCCAAGATAGGTCACAGGCCATACGGCCATTTCTACTTTTTGCCAGACATAGGGCAAGGAGGAGGCAGATTTCCAAAAGTTTGCCATCTTTCTGGACTGCACCAGGGAAGTAAGACAGAGATCCCAACCCAGTGGTGTGAGGAGCAAATGCTTAACAATCAGCTCTCCAAAGAGAAAAGTTCTGATTTGTAGCAGTTGTCAATTTCTGCAGTGTAAATATTCCCACCGTGGCCAATTTCAGGCAAGCAACATGAGGAGCTGGAAAGAAATGCCCCAGTGAGTCCTGAGGGTGAAGCTGTCTCCAACACACCATTGCCCCAAACGAACCAAAATGTCTACAGTCCTCACTCAGCCAACCCAGGGCTCCATTTAGGAGAGTCTCAGGGAATAGGCCTTTCTTAGGAACACACCAATATTTACCCCTTCTCTTTCCCATTTTCATTCCCAGCTGGAAGCTGGAAACATTGGCTTTGCCTGCCCACATTGTCATTCAATTTTTATCTTTCAAAAACAAAACCAAAAGCCAGGCTCTACTTCTCCCTTTATGCAGTGACAACCGTCTGGTTGTAATGACTTATATACTATAATAGACAATCATGGCTTCTTGCCTAGTGCTGAACTGAGAGAGAAAAAATAGTTTAACAGAAAATATCAGATTTGGGAAAAAGAGGTGGGAAGAATCTATATTCACTACATCAAAATAGTATCTCACTACGTTACAGAGAATTCACTCCCTCTCCCATCTCAAAGCCCCTGCCAGCACTGTTGGCCAAGGATTAGACCACTTGTTTCCAGTCCTTGCCCAATTCCTTAGGAGGTGAAGACTCCCCATGTGCTTCAGTGAATGCCTCAAGAGTGGGTGGAGGGCTCAGACCAAAAGATACGAACGTACTGTAGTGCCTGTTCGGGTTGACCCTCCTGGCCCTTAGGCCACTGCCCTAACTACCTGTGTTTCACTTGCTAGTTACGTTTTTTTAAACACCAAGTTGAAATAATTTCTATCCCTTCCAGATCTCTCACCTCCCACAAAATAGAGCTATGTGTAGGAAATAAGATAGGAAAGAGCAATCATAGTTAGCAATTATTGAGCTCTAACTACATGCCAGTGTTATGTACTTCAATGCATAAGATGATTTATTCTCACAAAAATCATTCCAGAAAATGTATAATTATTATTCCTATTTACTCAGCAACTGGAGCTCAGAGTTTGGAAACTTGCCCAGGATCACAGAGCTAACGGGTGGCAGAACATGCTCTTGTCTGACCCAATAGTATAAGTTTCATTTAAAATTAACATTTGTGGGCCAGGTGTGGTGGTTCACACCTGTAATCCCATCACTTTGGGAGGCTGAGGTGGGCGGATCACCTGAGACAGTTCAGCCTGGCCAACATGACGAAACCCCATCTCTACTAAAAAAATACAAAAACTAGCCTGGCTTGGTCCCAGCTACTTGGGTGACTGTGAGGCAAAAGAGTCACTTGAACTCGGGAGGCAGAGGTTTCAGTGAGCCAAGATAGCACCACTGCACTCCAGCCTGGGTGACAGAGCAAGACTCCGTCCAAAAAAAAAAAAAAATTAACATTTGTGGCTGATTCTTTTTTCTAGCTCCTTGGTGGTCTTGTTAAGATTATTAACGAAAATCTATTGTACAGAGACTTGTGGAGATTGAATCATTTACTCAGAAAAATATGGTGAGTGAATATATTCTAAACACATCTGAGTTGGTGTCATGCCATGTCTAGATTTGAGATGCCCTACAAAGGCCAAGGAAAAGGTGAATTCTGGAGTCCTAAAGTAACCAGTGCCTTAGACACAAAAGGGAATGTGCGCCATGCTTGTTATGGAAAACCGGAAGGGCAAAGACAAGGCAAATATTCTTTAAAGCAGGTTGGTTTGGCAGAAGGAAAAATTCGTTACATTTTTATCTTTTAGTGCACACAAAGGAACAGCGGTAAATGACACAATGGTAGTGTGTTGGTGTTGTCATTAACACACATGGGAACATGTACTCATGCACACACGGAAGCCACACAACTCATATATTTTACTGTGGCTTAGCTGGGCTTTTTTTTTTTATTAGCAACTAGGAAATAGAGTTTACCGAAGGGAACCTAGCATGGGAAAAAGTAAGACTCGCTGGCTATGCTGTTGTTCAGAGAGAAGAGGAAATGGAAATTACTTGTCACAGAAAATCTAAAATTTCCTGAAGTATCAATAGAAGCTAATCCTTCTCCTTATATGGAATTAAATAAAAAAGAAAAAACTGGTTGTCTAGTAAATTATTTTGTAATTTGTGACTGTGACTTTCTAAGATTAAACAGATTTCTACTTAGATACTAAGATTAATGTGTTGTACATAGCAGAAAAGGTCTGGAATTTTTGCGGGCAGTTTTAATTAGTGAATGAAAATAACCACTAAATCTGAATAATAAGGAGGGTCATCAGTTATTTTTCTAGAAGACTCTCTAATAAAAAATATTCACCATTTCCAAGTTTTATTTTTATTAAGTAGTGACTGAAGAACTATATATATTGATCTATGTCTCTACTATTCTGTATTTTTATATGTCTTCAATTATTAAAATAAATTGAATATAATTTTTTGGGTCCCCACATTTTGATTCTGACAAAAGAAACTGACATGTTTAGTGTATTGAGCCATAATGTTTTTAAAGTCTTGGCAACAACGATTCATGGTAATTTATCTATTTTATTTATTATTTACTTACTTACTTATTTATTTTTGAGATGGAGTCTTGCCCTGTCGCCCAGGCTGGAGTACAGTGGTGCTATCTCGGCTCACTGCAACCTCCGCCTCCCAGGTTCAAACAATTCTCCTGCCTCAGCCTCTCGAGTAGCTGGGATTACAGGTCCCCACCACCACACCCAGCTAATTTTTGTATGTTTAGTAGAGATGGGGTTTCATCATGTTGGCCAGGCTGGTCTCGAACTCCTGATCTCGTGATCCACCCACCTAGGCCTCCCAAAGTGCTGGGATTACAGGTGTGAGCCACCGCATCTGGCCAGTAATTGATTTAAATGATCATGCTAGGGTATTTGTTAGTGCCAGGTATATGTTTTCAAATTAGTAAAGCACTTTGGATGTTTCATCTTTGCAAAATTACAAGTTAAACTTTATAATATTACTCGTTCCTTGTGGAACCAAAATTTAGTATTGCCATACAACCTATTTTCAATTTTCTTTCGGTTTCCCCAGAACCTTAACTGTTTTGACCTGAATAATTTTTTGACAGGAACCTGAATACTAAGGTACTCACTGTGGGCAAAATTTTCCTGAGATGCCCAAACTGACTATTGTTGAAGTTATGAGTGTAAAGCGCCTACATCTTCCCATAATGTGTGGCATTTGGGTTAGTTTATATTTTCTTCTTAAAATTACAAAACTGAGTTTTATTTAATTCATCTTATTCAAAAAAAACTGGCAGCAAACGTAGGAAATCTTTGATATTGGGCACGCATTCATTCAGCGACCAACCTTGACTATCTTTCCTTTCATCAGTAATCATCGTGGGTACTTTATCTCTGCATTTCCTGACTCAAACCTGATAACATCTCCAATTCATGGTTACGCTAATATCGTCTGCAAATATCAGGTAATTAGTTCCACCTTCTAGAGTCGCTGAGTCACAATACTGTAGTCAGACTTTTTTCGCTTTACCACATAACGGAAATAGACAAATCATTTCAGCACCCCTACCTGAAACTGCCTCTGCGTAAGCTGAATGTAGGTCACAACTGATAGGTCTGTGATGAGAGGCCACGATTCAGGGTACCCTGTCACCTGCTTGTTAGATTTAACCTTAGCCTCTCTAAAACAAGGCTTTTTTTCTTGTTGTTTTAATGAAAATTTGCCAACATAATAAAACTAAACATTTTGAAGTAACATTTAAATAGCATATATGAAAACTTTACAGACCTTATGCCATTTAATCTGAAAACTAAATTGGTGAGTTATCCCCATCTGCCAGATGAGGAATACAAGCTCAAACTTCAATTGGCTTGCTCAAGGTGGAGTTAGGATTAGAACATAGGCTACTACAACCCCAAAGCCAGTTGTTCCCAAACTACCTGTGAGAATCGTCTGGAAGATGACACATATAGATTCCTAGGCCATCTCTGCATAGTCTCCCTCTGTAAGTCTATTGTTATTTGTGGCTCGTTTTTATTTTCTAGATGGACTTCAGCCAAGGAAAGAAACTAAACCAAACCATTTTTATAAGCCAAGGAATGTGTAAGTGGTATAATAAATATTAAAGCCGTTTATCTTGAGCTGTTTTTCTGAAGTAGATTGTTTTGTCAGGCAAGTGATATGGAAAGAATAGAAGAGACTAAGGTAGTAACTAGTGGTGGGCTTGTAAACCACCTCGCAGTAAATGGGAGAAGCCCTAATTCACGGCATCGGTTGATTTCAGTGGTGTAAATGCTCCCACCATGGCCAATTTCAAACTAGTGATAACTTTAACAACTTGCTCACAACATTCTTGAAAATTTAATGATTGGCCATGAGTCAGCTCCAGCATAATACTGGCATGTAGACTGTAAAGGGGAGAAACTGAACAATTTCCCAGCATTATCTAAATTGTCCATTACTTGGTTTGAATTGGTGTAAACTCCCCAAACATTACCCTACCTGTTGGCCTCATGCTCTGATTTCCAAAGGTGGCTTAGTGTCCCCCAAGTCCTCATTTCTCAATTTCCAGATATGCTTTATATGGATATAGGGCAGAATGAAACCACGGATGGAGACTAGCGGGTAGAGCACTTCGTAGAAGAGAAATGGATGCCATCTTTAAGATGACTGTTCCTTTGCTCTTACCTGCCACGTGGCAGGAGTCGCAGGATGGGGAGCTGCCTCCTGTATGAGAGCTGTAGGGTGGGAATGAAACATGACATAGGATTTAAAGAAGCTTGGCTCTAAGCCTGAGAGCAAAGGGCTGGGTCTTTCTGTGCCTCCACTTGCCATGGTAGAAAGACACATATGGTTAGATTGCAGAGTCAACATTAGCAAGAAAGTTCATCAGCACGGAGCTGAAGAGATCAGTAGCCTGCTTTTAGTCCGTGAGTTAAGCTCATGGGGCAAGTTGGCTTCTCAGAGACCCCATGTGACCAGACCCATTGGTGCACAACCCTAGCTAGTCCAATGACACAGACTGTTGTTTGGCCTGGAGTAGTCTCTGTCAGCAGAATCACCTTGGGAAACTGAGTGATGGTGGTTTGACAGACTGGGCTCTGAGCACCCTAACATGACTACCACCATCAGATGTAAAAGTAACAAAAACATATTCCAAAACCATTCTGGGATCATCTACCACTTTACATTATTTGTTCCTTTGGTAAACTTCTAGAAGTCAGGATATTTTCTGGATGTCTGATATGTGCATGCACAATTATAACAAAAATATATACTCCATCCTTGAGCTCCCTAAGTAGCCAACCTCACCGCTGCTCTACATAAGAACAAGCTTGTTTTGAATATTAATTTGCTTTCATTCTGGTTGAATCCATTTGTACAAAAATTCAATGCTCACATACTCTCTTTCCCGACTAGAAAAGGTAGACATTTATCTTCCAAGAAGGCAAAGTGGAAAATTAATGATATAATTCACAAAAGAATCAACCAGAGAGAGAATTGAATCACAGAGGGACTTGCAATTTTAGCATACACACTTCAAAGGAGTTAGTGTGGGTGGATTTCGAGTAAGGAGACCTAGATTTAATTCACCAGCCTTGAGATCTTGGGCCAGTTATTTCAGCTAAGTCTGTTTTCCCATCTGTAAAATGAGGATATTTATACTAAATCTCTTGGCAACATTTCCTCCTATGTACCAAGCATATTTATCATGTTATTTATCCTTAATCGTCAAAACCATCCTTCAAGGGTTAACTTGAAGTTCAGAATTCCATGGGGATCTAGAGATGAGACCAGAAGTTAACGTGCGAAACCTCCCATGTATGTGTTTTGGTGCATTTTTACAAGGGCTCTCAAACATGGATACACTGAGAATCTCAACACCTGGGGTGAAGACCGGGAGGCGCAGGGAAAAGAGCAGGTAGGTGTATGCACTTTAGAAAAACTTCCCATTGCAGTTCTGCGGTTGGCTCCCCAGTGTGGCTTGTGAGATATTAATTTAGACAAAAAGATCAAGCTACCAGTTTATATTTATTTGGGTATATACTGTATACTCAAAGCAGCAGTTATATTCAAGGTGAATAAAAATTGAATTACCTGGATATTCTGCAGAGAAATAAAAGCACATATCTACACAAAGATTTGCACACCAATACTGATAGCAGTTTTATTCATTACAATCCCAAACGGAAAACAACCCCAAAGTCCACCAGCAAGTGAATAAATTAAGAGGCAACATGCACACCAAAACATGGATGACTCTCAAAAATATTATGCTGAATAAAAGTCAGGCATAAAGGATGGCTCCATTTATATAAAATTCCTGTAAACTAATTTATACCAACGGAAAGCAGATTATTGGTTGCCTTGGGGACCAGGGGTGGAAGGACAGACTGACTGCAAAAGAACATGAAGAAACTTTTGGGGTGATGGAAATATAATGTATCATGATTGTGTTAGTTTCACAGATGTGTACATCTATTCAAACTCATTAAGCTCTAATTTTTAACAATTGCAGTTATTATAAAGTATGCCTTAATAAAACTAATAAAAATTTGAATTAGCAATCCCAGCTCCTGAATACTAGCAAATCTCAAGAGGCAGTTATCATGTAACAAAGACTACTCACCAACTCAAATGCATGTCTTCTGAGTTGCCCTTAGTGTAAGCAATAAAACTCTACTGGGCCCTCAACACTGTTCTCTCCCCTGGGCCACTGAATAGGGTTTTTAACAGAAGCAATCAATAACTGCAGAGCTAAATTGTTGCATGGAGACTGGGGTCATGACCTTGTCCCCATGAGAACTATATCCTAATCCATCTAACACCTGATAGATCAAGTTCATGTGGTTTGATCACTCTAATGGGTGTACCCAGATTTTACATCTATAGCTTAGATAAAATAGACTGAGTTACACAAAATCCCCTGCAAGCTAGCTCTAATTTCGAACTTATTTACCATATATCAGTGGTCAGCCATTGAAAACTCTGTCCTAACCAACTAGACTAATCAACCTTTGAGGAAGAGGACAATGATATATCTATTGTCTAGAGAGATAAGTTCCAAACCTATTTTACAATTAACATGCCTCAGTGCACATATGTATAGAAGCCAATTTGTGATCTAAAGTCCAGTTATACTCTAATTTCAAACTTTTATTTTCATATTTAATGCCTTAGTAGCCTTTAATGAACAAACTAGTTTAAAGGTCAGTGGAAGATAGGCAAATATTTGTATGCCTACAGTTCTTTAAAACCTCATGATAATGTAGGATCTTTAACAAACTTATTGTGAACCAATGATTTGCAAATGCACTTTTGACCAAATTATCACTTTAGAAGAGATTGTTCACTTGTTTTCTAATCAATAAGCATGAATATTCTGTATATTTTAGCTTCAGTACTTTCTATGTATTATGTAAAAATTTTACGTAACGTAGTTGTAAAATCCGTATTTTTAGAAACTTAAATTTATCATGATTTGCAAGATAAACAGTAAGACAACAGAACATGTCCTGTGAGTGAAGAAATACAGTAAAAAAGTTTTGTGTTAAATTTCTGTAAATGAGTCTGCCTTGGAAATTCTTTGTCCTACATTTGTGTGAAAATATCATAGACTTGGCTCCATTCCATTCTGACAGCTGCAAAACAAGTATATCTTTTCATTAACCTGTTATGAGTAGAATTCTTCTAAAAGATAATTATTTGTTCCATGTAATAACTTTCTGGAGAAGCCAAACACACTTGATCAATTTTTATTTCAAAATGTCTTCCGAGTTTTAATTCTCCATTATACAGGTAATTTTTCAAAATCTAGACATTATTCAAAAGTAAGCCAAAGTCCTTACACAAATAGAATACACTCAAAGATCAAAAATATACATATCTTTCAGCCAACTTTGTTACATAAGAAAAATATATACAGCTGGTGTTTTCAAAGTACAATTATCTTAACACTGCAAACACGAATAGAAGGAACTAAAATAAAAAGAAACACTACAGCAAAGGTTAAAGGAACAACAAATTCATTTTACAACATCATCAATTATAAAGATACATATATCAAATCTTAGGGAAATACATACTTCACACTGGGATCTTAACTTTTACTTCACTTTGTTTATCTTTTTGGAATATTCTCTGGATAGGTGAAAATCTATCCATGACACCTATTACAAAAGTTACAACATGTAAAGAATTCAATAATCTATGTCTTTGTACTCTGGGATAGATGTAAAAAGAATTCGTTAAAAGTTAAATTTGTATAAGCCTATGTTAAAAATTTCCAAGTAAACCGTTCTATTGGAAATTAAATATTTCAAACTAGAAAATGTTAGGAAAAATTTCAAACACTCAAAATTTTAACACAGTAAGCAATGAAGAAAAATTATGCCAATGTTTCCTTAGATAAAGGCAACTCAACTAGGTTTATGTTTTACCCCAGAAATCCTCCTTCCTTTTCTTAGCTCGTGCCAGAGTCTGAAAAGCCCGGAGACTAGAAGCTGCAGAGCGAGCAGAAATCTCAGACAATCTGTCCTCATCTGCAATGAAAAAAATCCCAAGATTATATTCAGTGTCAAAAATATCTATTAAATAAATATGTTTTATATAACAGAAAATTAAAAGCATCAAACTGTGTATCAATGTCAAGTCAGTCAGGAAAAAAAAAGCAATCTACTGAAATGTAAGATATTAATATTCTCCTGATACCTGACAGTAGTTTTACAGGTTTATCATGAATAGAAATCAAACCTTTTAATGTTAAAATTTAACATTAAATTTTTTTCCTTCCTGAAATCCTGTCATTAACAAAGCACATGGCCTATGATTTCAGTATTACTTGAAAATAATTCATTATAATACCGTTTTATCCTACTTTAAAAAGCACAGCTATTCAGATCAAAAAGCTTTTCTAAACTTTTTAAAAACAAAATGCCATACCTTAACATGGTATTTACATCACATTTCTAAAATAATCTCACTAAATGTAGAAATAATGTTTGACTTTAATATGCTACCCTTCATTAGTACTGAAATTCCTCATTCTGAGTAAGCAAGTGTTTTATAAGGTTATATATAGACACTATTCTTCCATTAGAAAGAAAACAGGACTGGATTCAAAGTTGCCAGACATTTGCATTTCAAAACATACAACTTGATTTCTAGCACAATGAATTATAACAAAAAGTCCTAAACCTGCTAAACGCAGTCTTTAATATATGACACAGAGTATGAAATTTAAATTTACTTCCAATTCAAAATTTATAAGTTCAATAATTCCATACTACTTAGGATGAATTAAAATAGTGATTCAATTATTCATATTGAATTCAAGTTCCTCCTGCCACTATTATAAGCAAATAAATGTCAGAATAAAAACTACAAAAGGCCAAGCGTGGTGGCTCATGTCTGTAATCCCAGCACTTTGGGAGGCCAAGGCAGGCGATCACGAGGTCAGGAGTTTGAGACCATCCTGGCCAACATGGTGAAACCCCATCTCTAGTAAAAATACAAAAATTAGCCGCGTGTGGTGACAGGTGCCTGTAATCCCAGCTACTTGGGAGGGCTGAGGCAGGAGAATTGCTTGAACCTGGGAGGCAGAGTGAGCCGAGATTGCGCCATGCACTCCAGCCTGGCGACAGAGCGAGACTCTGTCTCAAAAACAAAACAAAACAAAACTACAAAGAAGAAAAATGTCAATTTTCTCTAATCATGTATTTGTTTGACCATTGAAAATTGACAAAAATATATAAGCTTTTTTTTTTTTTTTGAGATGGAGTCTCGCTCTGTCGCCCAGGCTGGAGTGCAGCGGCGCGATCTCGCTCATCGCAAGCTCCACCTCCTGGGTTCACACCATTCTCCTGCCTCAGCCTCCCAAGTAGCTGGGACTACAGGCGCCCGCCACCACGCCCGGCTAATTTTTTTGTATTTTTTAGTAGAGACAGGGTTTCACCATGTTAGCCAGGATGGTCTTGATCTCCTGACCTCGTGATCTACCCGCCTCAGCCTCCCAAGGCATTTTTTTAAAAGATGGATGTAACGCTACGCCAAATTCCTGAGCCCCCAGCTAGACAAGGTGGAAAAAGAGAAAGAACACTGACCTCAGCTGTGACGCTGGGCACAATCTCTTATTATGTTTGCCCTAGAACAATATTTTACCAGTTTACTCTCAGCTTATTCATTTGTAAATGGGGGTAATTTCACCCCCTCTCCCGCACAGGGTTTCAAGGATCTAAGGAAAAATCTGTGGAAGTACTTCATAAGCTGTATCATAGACTAGAACTCAAACTTTTATGTTATGTGACTATTGAAATACCTTCATCATTAAAGGCTTCATGCTGAGGTAACTGCGAATTGTTCATCCTTGCTTTTCCCACTTAAAAAAAAAAGGCAGAAGAAATTATCCTTCAAAAGCCACTGAACAGCTTATCTCAATTATATTCTACACTGTTAGCAAAAGTAGGCTGTCAGAAATTTTATTAATTTTCAAACCTACATGTGAGTAAAGGTTGAAGAAATTACCATAAAAGGGCCATTCATAATTCATAATGCACTTAGCAAGCATGTAAACAAACTATGGATAACTTCCTAATATTCTTTCCAATGATAATATTGATCTATTCTAACTTTAAAGAAATGTAGTAGGCTTCTGATTAGAGATGGTAAATTAAATACACACATTTACAAGAACAACAAACTCATAGGACAAAGAGAATGGGAGCAAATAAGACACAAAGAAACTTTTTGGAACACGGAAAGCAAATGGAAGGGCAGTGAGTGTATGTATAACTATACCCAAGTAAGTGGAATTTTAAGCCAGCAGAAGAGTGAAACCAAGAACAACCAACTTGTTCCCCGATGGCTCTGGGTTTGGGAGTATTGAGTACCACTGAAAGTTGGAGTGAAGGGAAGACTGAACTAGGAAACTGACTAAAAATCCTTTTACAAAAATAGTTAATATGCTAGGTCCTCCTTTAAACTTGCACAGCTGGGTAGTTCCCTCTTTCTCAAAAGAGACATGGAAGATTCGTCTCTAAAAGTTTACCAGAGCTACTTTGACTGAAGAATACCAGGTTCAACTGTGGGCAGGGGTACTATAGTCAAAACAGGCATTATATGTATCATTTACCTCTTCAAAGAGATAAAACATTCATGAAATAAGAATGGGATGCTGTATAAAAGGAATATGCAATGTTTAAAAAATTCTTAGAAATTAAAAAAAGTAAAAATCTTTTTAAAAAACTAACAGATGGCACGTGGAGAGTCAAAGAGCAGACCCAGTTAACCCATCCCCTGCCTGGCTGTACCCCTCCACAGCTTAACACAAAGGACATAAACTTTGGGGAGTTTTATAACCCTGCCCAGGTGTGAGAAGCCAGAATACCTCCCCTGGGCAACATAGGGCAAGCTCAAATACCACTGCTACTACTGCAGCTGGTGCTCTTTCGCAAGCAGCACCTCCTGTTTAGAGGCCAACTGACACAGTCCATTATACCATCTCTAGGTAGAATAATGCTGTGCCCAGAATGGAGAAAACCAGGGCCTGACCTCAGCTATCACCACTGCCTGTAACACCCTAGCTAACCAGTGGTCCTGAATCCGTCTACATGACAAGTTCACTACTATTATAACCAACATGCAAAAAAGCCAGCACCCTAAGCCTACCTACAACCAAGGAATCTCAGGAGTTCCAGATCTTTCCACTGTGGGAAGTTTCTTTCAGCAGAGACACAACTACACTGCTAGGCTCAGTAGGGAGTCTACCCCATCACCCCAACAGTCAGACAGCCTTAGTGCTCATGAAGGGTCTTGGAGAAGGGGTCTTCTTTCCCCTTGTCCACCACTGCAGACACAGCTGGGGCTTCTCCCACAGGACTCGGTATTGGGTATGCCTATAGACAGCCTTCCTGGAACACTTTAGGGTGACTGCTTGCCTACAGGAGAAGCACTCCCCAGATGCAGGTTTGCATGAGAGGCAGAGTCACAATTCCTATCCACTTGGAACATCAACATTCCTACAGACAAAAAGAGGTGCCTGTCTGATCTGAATAGCTGGGACACTGGGACATGAATGAGGCTACGAGGTGGATAGCTTTCCTGCTGGCCTGGCAGGGAAGCTGAGGTGGCTCTCACCCTTCAGCCTGATAAGACCTCCTTGCATCTGAGTGCTCCACCAGCCACCTTCGTCAAGGCTAGGACCTGTGCCCACCAGTGGGTATTGCATTCACCCACCTGCCTTAGCTACAATAAGTTCCTACCCAGGGACACCTCCCCTAATGGCCTGAAGCCTGAACTATCAACTCAGTAAAGAAAATACTGGAGAAAAATTAAATAAATAAAGAAGTACAAACCACAGGGGAATGAGATAAGCTTCAAGAGATCTCCGCCATTCCAGCCCCACAGAAGACAGTGAACTCGCCGACACACTGAGTACACAGCTACTACAACCAGCATCTGAGGAAGCCATCATACAAAGACTCTCTATAACCAAAGAACTTATAAAGACTCTTCACCCGTAAAAGCACCAAGAACCAAATTAAACTATAACAAATTATAATCATTAAAGTCACATTCTTAAGAGGGGAAAAAATTTTTTTAAAAACACACATAGTCAAATAAAAAATAAATTTGAGGACAATTACAATAGTGCACCCAAAAAAGGAACCAGAAAGTAATTCTAGTAATATGACAAAACAGGGTTCTGTAGTACCCTCAAAAGATCACACTGGCTCTCCAGTAATTGATTCAAACCAAGATGAAATCTTTGAAATACCAGATAACAAATTCAGAAGGCTGATTATTAAGCTACCCAAGGAGCTACCAGAGAAGGGTGAAAACCAACATAAATAAATTTTTTAAAAGTCAGGATATGAATGAAAAATTTTCCAGAGAGATATCATAAAGAAAACCCAATCAGAACATTTGAAAATAAAAAACACACTTAGAGAAATACAAAATGCAGTGGAAAGTTTCAAAAATAGACTAGAACAAGTAGAAGATAGCTACATGCCAGGTCCAAGGGGGAAAAAAAGCAGAAAAAATTATTTCAGAGCTCAAAGACAGGGCTTTCAAATTAACCCAATCAAACAAAAATAAAGAAAAAAGAATCAAATGAAATGAACAAAGTCTCCAGGAAATATGGGATTATGTAAACAACCAAACTTAAGAATAAATGGTGATACTGAGGGAGAAGAAAAGGCTAAAAGTTTGGAAAATTCATTTGAGAGAATAATTGAGGACAATTTCCCTGGCCTTGCTAGAGATTTAAATATCCAAATACAAGAAGCTCAATGAACTCTTAGGAACTTCACTGCAAAAAGATCACCACCAACGCACATATTTATCAGGTTATCTAAAGTCAACATGAAGGAAATCATTCTAACAGTTGTGAGGCAAAAAGCATCAGGCAACTTACAAAAGAAAAACTATCAGACTAACAACAGACTTCTCAGCAGAAACCTTACAAGGCAGAAGGCATTGGGGTCCTATCTTTAGCCTCCTTAAACAGAATACCTATCAGTCAAGAATTTTGTTAGTTTAGCAAAACTAAGTTTCATAAATGAAGGAGAAATAAAGTATTTTTCAGACAAACAAATGCTGAGGAAATTGTCACTACCGGACCAGCACTACAAGAAATGCTAAGCAGGAGTTCTAAATTTTGTAACAAAAGCTTGACATGCAACAAAACAGAACCTCCTGAAAGCTTAAAACTCACAGGGCCTATAAAACAATACAACGGAAAAAACAAAGTATCTAAGTAACAACTAACATAGTGAATAGAACAGTACCTCACATCTCAGTATTAACATGAACGTAAATGGCCTAAATGCTCCACTTAAAAGATATGGAATGGCAGAATGGATTAAAAAGCACAAACCAAATATCTAACGCACAAAGATTCATATAAACTCAAGGTAAAGGGGTAGGAAAAGATATTCCATGCAAATGGAAACCAAAAGCAAGCAGGAGTCTTATATCAGGCAAAACAGACTTTAAAGCAACAACTATCTAAAAAAAGACAAAGGTCATCATATAACGATAAAAAGGTCAATCCTATAAGAAGATATTACAGTCAGTCCTAAATTTATATGCACCTAACACTGAAGTTCCCACATTCATAAAACAATTACTACTAGACCTAAGAAATGAAGTAGACAGCAACATAATAATAGAGAGGGACTTCAATACTCCACTGACAGCACTAGACAGATCATTAAGATAGAAAGTCAACAAAGAAACAATGGACTTAAATAGTGTAGAACAAATGGACTTAACAGATATTTACAAAACATTCTACCCAACAATTGTAGAATATACATTCTTCTCATCATTTCACATGGAACATTTTCCAAAATAGACCACATGACAGGCCACAAAACAAGCCTCAATAAATTTAAGAAAATCATACCAACTATCTTCTCAGACCAGAGTGGAATGAAACTAGAAATCAACTCCAAAAGGAACCCTCAAAACTATACAAATACATGGAAATTAAATAATCTGCTCTTGAATGATTTGGGGGTTAACAATGAAATCAAGATGGAAATTCAAAAATTCTTTGAAATGAATAACAGTGACACAAGTTATCAAAACCTCTGGGATACAGCAAAAGCAATGCTAAGTGGAAAGTTTATAGCATTAAATGCCTACCTTAAAAAGTCTAAAAGAGCATAAACTGACAACCTAGTATCACACCTCAAGGAACTAGAGAAACAGGAACAAACACCATGAAATACTAATCCACCATTAAAAGGAATGGAATAATGTCTTTTGCAGCAATTAAGATGGAGGTGGAGGTCATTATTCTAAATGAAGTAACTCAGGAATGAAAAACTAAATACTGCATGTTCTCACTTATAAGTGGGAGCTAAGCTATAAGGACACAAAGACATAGAAAGTGATATAACAGACTGTGGGGACTTGGGGTGGGGGGAGGGATAAAAGTCTACATATTGGGTACAGTGTACACTGCTTGGGTAACAGTTGCATTAAAATCCAGAATTCACCACTACAGAATACATCCATGTAACCAAAACTACCTGTACCCCAAAAGCAATTGAAATAAAAATTTTTTAAAGCAGAAAAGATAGAAGATAAAAATTAGTAACCTTTCAAATTTAAAGACAGAGATGGAAAATAGGAGAGGTAAGATAAAAAATAAAATCATGTCCAATATCTGAATAGAAGCCCTAGAAAGAGGAAACAGAGAAAAGAGAGAATTTTTTTTTTTTTTTTTTTTTTTTTGCTTCCCAGACTTAAGCAATTCTCATGCCTCAGCCTCCCAAGGAGCTGGAATTACAGGCATGCACCATGACACCCAGCTAATTTTTTTGTAGTAGAGACAGGGTTTCATCATGTGGCCCAGGCTGGTCTTAAATTCCTGGCCTCAAGTGATCCGCCTGCCTCGGCTTCCCAAAGCGCCGGGATTACAAACGTTAGCCACTGTGTCTGGCCAGGAGAGGAAATTTTTGACTGAATAATTCAAGAAAATGTTCCAGAAGTAAGAATTTTCCAGATTGAAAGGTCTATGGAGTACCAGAAAAATGATTTAAAAAAAAATACTCTCTCAGAGGCACATCACAAAATTTCAGAACATTAGATATGAAGAGAAGATCTCAAAAGCTGCCAGAAAGAAAACACCACATATAGAAAATCTGGAATAAAAGCAGCATCTGACTTCTTAACATTAACGATGACAGCTAGAAAAGAGCTGAGCAATGCCTACTAAAACTGAAGGAAAGTCATTTCTGACCGTGAATTCTACACCCAGGCAACATTTGGCAATGTCTGGAGACATTTTTGGTTGTCACATCCAGAGAAGAGGTGCTACGGGCATCTATCTAGTGGATTCCCTCTGTGTATGAATAAGAACTTGAGAGATATCTCACACATATACAACAGCAAAAAGTGAACTTAGGTGCAGCACAATTGGTCCCAAAGAGGGATTTTTCCTATTTAAAGAAATCTTATTAATACATTAACCAAAAATACTAAATAACTGATTTATTAATATAAAGTGCATTCTTAGCCTTTGTACCTATCAGTATAACATTTTATTTTAAAAGACAAAAAATTGAAACCAAAATAATTACCATTGTGCTGAAACTCTGGATCTCTAAGAGAGCCCTGAATTCGACGAGAGGGATGCCAGTAGGATGGAACATGCGGTGGAGAAGGCGACTGTCCAGGGGGATTTGTTGGGTATTCTGGAATTTTTGAAACTGGAAGAGTTGCCTCGGTAAATCTGGGGATATTGTCTTCGGAATCTTCCCGCAAAGGCAGAGGATCAACTGTTTTTATACCAGCAGCTGGAGAAGTCAGTAGGGATACAGCACGACTTTCTTTCTAAACGACAAAAAAGAAAAAAAAAAAAAAAGATGCCTATGTGTAGATATGTAAATAAATAAGCCAAACATTTAAATGCAAAAAAATATAACCAAAAAGCAGAAGGAAAAATATGAGAGAATTTATGCAACCTCTATATGGGGAAAATATGATACAGACGAACAGACTTGGCTATATAAACAAAATACGTAGACGTTTTATAAATTAAAAGAAAAACGCAGAACTTGGAAAAATATACAACTTTTATGATTGACAATGAATTATCATTGCTACATAAGTATTTCTTTAAAAGCAGCAAGAAAAATATAAACCCAATTAAAAGTAGAAAAAGGGTATGAATAAGCAATTCATATACTGTACACACAAATCACAAACAACAAAACGTATTCTACCTTACTAAATATCAACTATGAAATGAAAGCATTCAGATATTAATTTTTCACGTACCAAATTTCAAAAATTAATTTTTAAAAGAACAATGATACCACAGCTGACAAGGACGTAGAGAAATTGGCAATCTCATAGACTGCTATTGGGAGTACAATCTTTCTGGGGGGACTGGCAAAACATAGCAGAAGCCTTACAATTTTGTGTTCTTTGACTACACAATAATACTTGGGGAGTAGTCACAAACACAAACTAATATAAAGAAAAATGTAGCTATGGATGGATTTCTTTACAGTATTTCTTCAAACAGATTAAGAAATAACAATAGAAATCTGAATAAAAATTAGATTTTGACAATAAGCATCCGGTTTTTAAAAACTATGGTGTAACTATAGATTGCACATCTCCATAAAAATAAGATTATGAATATTTCATGATGTGAAAATATGTTCACAACAGCACTAAAAATAGATTATAAAACCTTTCTACAGTATGATAAATAAATAACCAAATATTCTAACACATATATACCTAAATACCTCAAAAATTTAACAGTGGATGTCCCTGAACAGTACATTGAGATACTTACCTACTTTTTTAGTTTGGTCAGTATTTGCTGTTTTCCACAATGACTATGTATCACTGTCCTAAAAGTCACTAACAATTTTACTTTTTAAAAAAAGGCAGCTAGCTGGACACAATGGCTCACACCTGTAATCCTAGCAATTTGGGAGGCCAAGGTGGGAGGATCATTTCAGGCCAGGAGTTCAAGATCAGCCTGGCCAACAGGGTGAAACCCATCTCTACTAAGAATACAAAAATTAGCCAGGTGTGGTGGTGCACACCTGTAATCCCAGATACTTGGGTGGCTGAGGCACAAGAATTGCTTGAGCTGGTGAGGCAGAGATTGCAGTGAGCCATGATCGCATCACTGTATTAAACAGAGAGAGACTGTCTCAAAAAATAAAATAAAAATAGTCCAGATGCAGTGGCTCATGCCTGTAATCCTAGCACTTTGGGAGGCCGAGATGGGAGGATCACTTTAGGCCAGGAGTTTAAGACAAGCCTGGTTAACATAGCAAGACCCCATCTCTATTTATTTAAAAAAAAAAAAAAAAATTAAATTAAATTAAAAGCAAAAGAAGGCAAACCAGTAAAATCAAATACAGTTCCAAACTTTCCTGATTATTTCTTGTAATTGTTGCCTTCACTTATTATCTTTGATTCTATCAATGTAACATTCAAAACATTGCTTTCTAAACTTAGATATCGTTGTCTGTGATTGTAGAGCTTATTGCTTCAAAGTGGCCTAGGGGCTGCTGGTCTCAACTAATAAACATTTCAAATCAATATCTAGGATAAAACCACAAATCTTCCACTTGCTTTCTTTTTCAAACAAGTATCACTTAGGACAATACAAATAATTCCAAAGAGAAATTATTCTTTTTTTTTTTCCTTTTTCTATATATATGAACAAAATTTGTGATCTTTGTCAAATTGGTTTTACGATTGCTGAAAATACCTGAAAGAAACCTGTAAAATAAAAGACATGGGGTTCCCAGGTTTAACATAACTGATTCTGTGATCTGTTTTTGAGCCTAAAGCCTCAAAAGGCCAATAGGTCTCACGGCTGTACTCAGCCCTGTGTACGGCAGTTCTCCACTGAGGAGCCACAGTGATTGGATTTACCCTGTGAAACATATCCTATTTGCTTTGTTGCTTCTGATATTCCAGAGGTTTCCCAGTGACATTAGAGTAACATCCAAGAGAATAAACCCCACTTGATAGTGATGAATTATCTTTTTGATGTGCTGCTGGATTCAGTTTGATTGGATTTTGTTGAGGATTTTTGTGTCTACGTTCATCAGGAATATTGGTCTAGTTTTCTTTTTTTGTTGTTGTTGTGGCCTTGCCAGATTTTGTTATCAAGATGATACTGGTTTCATAGAATGTGTTAAGGAGAAATCCTTTCTCCTTGATTTTGGGGAATAGTTTTAGCACATAAACAGAATTAAAAACAAAAACCATATGATCATCTCAATACATGTGGAAAAAGCATTTGACAAAGTCCAATATCCCTTCATGATAAAAATCCTCAACAAACTAGGCAATGAAGGAACATACCTCTCAAAATAATAAGAGCCATCTATGACAAACCCACAGCCAGTATCATACTAAATAGGCAAAAGCTGGAAGCATCCCCCCTAAGAAGAAGACAAGGATGCCCACTCTCACCACCTCTACTCAACATAGTACTGAAAGTCCTACCCAGAGCAATCGGGCAATAAAAAGAAACAAAAGGCATCTAAATAGAAAAAGAGGAAGTCAAATTATCTCTGTTCACTCACGATATGATTCTAAACCTAAAAAACCCTAACAATCCCTCCAAAAGACCTGATAAATGACTTCAGTAAAGTTGCAGGATACAAAAATTAACGTGCAAAAATCAGTAGCATTTCTACACACCAATAATTCAAGCTGAGAACAAAATCAAGGATACAGTCCTGCTACAATGGCCCCCCAAAAATAAAGTACCTAGGAACACAGCTAACCAAGGAGGTTATCTCCTTGAGTTCATCTCCACATGAACTACAAAACATTGCAGAATGAAATTATAGATGACATAAACAAATGGATAAGCGTTCCATGCTCATGGATTGGAAGAATCGATATTGTTAAAATTGCCACACTATCCCAAAGTAACTTACAGATTCAATGCAATTCCTATCAAATTACCAATGTCATTTTTCACAGAATTAGAGAAAGCAGTTCTAAAATTCATATGGAAGCAAAAAAAAGGGCCCAAAGCAATCCTAAGAGAAAAAAAAAAAAAAAAACCAAAGCTGGAGGCATTACATTACTTGACTTCAAACTATACTATAAGGTTACAGTAACCAAAACATCACAGTACTGGTAAACAAACAGACACATAGACTAATGGAACAGAAAAGAGAACTCAGAAATAAAGCTATACACCTACAGCTATCTGATCTTTAACAAAGATGACCAAAAAAATGAACAATGGAAAAAGGACACCCTATTCAATAAATGGTGCTGGGAAAACTGGCTGGCTGTATGTAGAAGAATGAAATTGGACCCCTACCTCTCACCATATATAAAAATTAACTCAAGATGGATTAAAGACTTAAATGTAAGACCTCAAAGTACAAAAATCCTAGAAGAAACCCTAGAAAAATCTCTTCTGGACATTGGCTAAGGCAAGGAATTTATGACTAAGTACTCAAAAACAAATGTAACAAAAACAAATTGGCAATTGGGACTTAATTAAACCACAGAGCATTTGCACAGCAAAAGAAACTATCAACAGAGTAAACAGACATCTTACAGAATGGGAGAAAATAAGTGCAAACTACATATCTGACAAAGGACTAATATCCAGAATCTATATGGAATTTAACAAGAAAAAAACAACTCCATTAAAAAGTGGGCAAAGGACATGAACAGACACTTCTTAAGACAAAGCAGCCAACAAACATGAAAAAATGCTCAACATCACTAATCACCAGAGAGTTGTAAATCAAAACCATAATGAGATATCACCTCACACCAGTCAGAATGGTTATTATCAAAAAGTCAAAAAACAACAGATGTTGGCAAGGCTGCAGAGAAAAGGAAATGCAACCCCTGTGGAAAGCAATATGAAAATTTCTCAAACAACTAAAACTAGGACTACCATTCAACCCAGCAATCTCACTACTGGGTATCTACCCAAAGGAAATCATTCTGTGAAAAAGATCTGCACTTATAGGTTTATTCCAGCACTATTCACATCAGCAAACTCATGGAATCAGCCTAGGTGCCCATCAACAGTGGATTGGGTAAAGAAAATGTGGTACATATACACACCATAGAATACTGTGCAGCCATAAAAAAGAATGAAATCATGTCCATTGCAACAACCTGGGTGCAGCTGGAGGCCATTATTCTAAGTGAATTAACACAGAAACATAAAGTCAAATACTAAACATTCTAATTTGTAAGTGGGAGCTAAACAATAGGTACACACAACATAAAGATGGAAACAGACACTAGGAACTACAAAAGGGGGAAGAGAGGGAAGGGTGCAAGGGCTGAAAACCTACCTATTGGGTACAAGGTTCACTATTTGGGTGATGGGTTCAATACAGCCCAAACCCCAGCATTATACAATATATCAATGTAACAAACCTGCACATGAACCCTCTGAATCTAAACTAAAATTCAGGCTGGGCACAGTGGCTCAAGCCTGTAATCCTACCACTTTGGGAGGCCAAGAAGGGAGGACTGCTTGAGCCCGGGAGTTTGAGAACAGTGTGACAACACAGTGAGACCCCAAGTCTACAAAAACTTTTTTTCAAAAATTAGCCAGGCATAGTGGCACATATCTGTGGTCCCAGCTACTCAGGAGGCTGAGGTGCGAGGATTGCCTAAGCCCAGGAAGTTGAGGCTACAATGAGCAATGATCGCACCACTGCACTCTGGCCTGGGCAACACAGCAAGACCTTGTCTCTAAAAGCAAAAAATGGGCCAGATGTGGTGGCTGTAACCTGTAATCCCAGCATTCTGGGAGGCCAAGGCAGGTGGATCACTTGAGGCCAGGAGTTCAAGACCAGCCTGGCCAACATGGCAAAACCACATCTCTACTAAAAACACAAAAATTAGTCAGATGTGGCGGCAGGTGCCTGCAGTCCCAGCTACTTGGGAGGCTGAGGCATGAGAACTGCTTGAGCCTGGAAAGCAGAGGTTGCAATGAGCCAAGATCACGCCACTATACTCCAGCTTGGTCAACAGAGCGAGACCCTGTTTCCAAAAAAAAAAAAGAAAAAAAGTGAATATAAAATTAAACTTAAAAAAATAATAAGAAGAAGAACTACTAAGATCCTTACTAGGCCTCACTTTCTAATCTCATTTCTTGCCCTCTCCCCTTCCCTCTCCAGGCTCCAGCCACATTCTTAATCTCTCTAGGTTCTTGCCCTAGGGAAGAACACTTGCACTTCCTGTTCTTTCTTTCTTTCTTTTTTTTTGAGACAGAGTCTCACTCTGTCGCCCAGGCTGGACTGCAGTGGTGCGATCTCGGCTCACTACAACCTCGGCCTCCCGGGTTCAGGTAATTCTCATGCCTCAGCTTCCCAAGTAGCTGGGACTACAGGCACACGCCACCATGTCCAGCTAATATTTGTAATTTTAGTAGAGACAGGGTTTCACTGTGTTGGCCAGGCTGATGTCGAACTCCTGACCTCAAGTGATCCGCCTGCCTTGGCCTCCCAAAGTGCTGGGATTACAGGCGTGAGCCACTGCACCCGGCCCCTGTTCTTTCTAACTGGAAAACATTCTCTGCCCCAGGTATCTGCATGGGCACCTTCCTCATCAGTCAGGTCTCAGTTAAAATGTCATCTCCTTAGAGGTGCCTGTCCTGATGGCCCAAACTAAAGCAGTCTTACCCATCCCTTAGAGATCTGTAGTTTTATTTAATTCACAGTGCTTACTACTATGTGAAATTATTTTCTTTAAAAATTGTCTATTCCTCCCAATGAAAATGTAAGCTTCATGAAGGCAGGGATTTTGACTTATTAATGAATCCTCAGATCCCAGAACAGTGCCTGGCACTTGTGAAGAGCCTATTAAATATTGAATTGAATGAATGAAAATAAAACTCCCCTCCAAAGAGGTTCCTTGTCCACAGTTCTCTTGCTCAGTGCATGGTACCTCCATCAATCTTGTTGGGCAAGCCAGAAACTTAGCAGGCATCCCTGTCTCTCATCCCCCATTATCCAACCCAGCATCAAGCCTTAATATTGTTCCCCTTACACAATTGTGCAGTTTCATCCACTTCTATTTCTCCCCTCCTTCATCCAAGCTACCAACACCTCCTACGTGGACTACTACAATGGCCTTTTAAGGGCATTCAGTCTACTCTTGCCTCCTATGGCAGCCAGACAGATTTTGAAAACATATATCCATCACAATTCCCATACTTAAAATATTTCAATGGCTTCCCATTGCTCTTTAGATAATGACAGAAATCCCTATGGTGCTATGTTTTCCAGCTTCATGTTGCACCAGACTCCCTGCCACACACCGTATTGGTCTTTGTTTCCTCAAACTCTGCCTTCTTTCTCTCCACAAGATCTTGGCATATGCTATGCTCCCCATCCTCTTTTCCTGGTTAATGCTTCCTCTTCTCCTTTATCTTACCTCAGTTATGACTTTTTCAAAGGAGCATCATTGACTTCCAAGAAGGTTTCTCATCTCCATGATTAGGCCAATTCCTTCCAGAATAGCGCTAAATACTTTTATTCTGAAACTCTTATTAGTTTTAATTTCACTTTTTTTGTGTGTGATTAACATGTATCTCCCTTACCAGACTGTAGGCTTCCTAAGATTATGTACCACATCTGTTTCTATCCATTATCATTGCCACAGCATATGGGTAAATCTGCTAAATGAATGAAGTGAGCAAATCCACACTTGGGTTTTTAATATAATTTTAAGATTTGAAAATGCTTCCTGATGATCAAACCAATATGAGAATTCTACCCTAAAGTTTTGGTACATACTGATAATTTATTGGAAATTGAATGACCTACAGGTTTAATTTTATACATAATAATGTAATTTATTATCAATGCTTCTATAAGAGAATATAAGGGGAAAAACTGATGGTGTATATCAAAGTTTAGTGACTCCTCTGCCTACCAGTAACTAAGGGGTAGACACTGGGAAATAACCAAATCTAGCTAGCTCCAGGTATAGTCCCTGGTAGTGCTGGTCACGGAAAATTCACATGGAAGGATATCCAATCAAGTTGTCAATAATAAACTTGTGTACGTATGTACATATGTATGTATTTATTGGTTTGGAGACAGTCTCACTCTGTCTCAGGCTGGAGTGCAGTGGTGTGATCTCAGCTCACTCCAACCTCCACCTCCTGGGTTGAAGTGATTCTTGTGCCTCAGTCTCCCAAGTGGCTGGGATTACAGGCGTCTGCCACCACACCCAGCTAATTTTTGTATTTTTAGTAAGGACAAGGTTTCCCCATGTTGGCCAGGCTGGTCTTGAACTCCTGGCTTCATGTGATCCACCCACCTCGGCCTCCCAAAGTGCTGGGATTACAAGCATGAGCTACCATGCCAGGCCAGAAACTTGCTTATTTTAGAGGAGTTGGTAATTAAAATGTTAAAAGTGTATAGTACGCACAGTGCGAGAGAGATTGGCATTAACATTCTGAGGAATGATATTATTCTACTTAGATTACTCAATAAATTAATTCCACAGTAAGTGAAAATAATACATATAAATCCAATTGCAAATATGGATTAGTCACTCATTTTGGCTGAATCAGCTGTGTGTATACAGTTGCCTAAAAGCTCACACCTTCCAGATGGCAGCCTGGATTTCTCAGGAGGAGTATAACAGTCCACTAAGATCTGATTCTCATGAGTCCTCTGACTGTATTCCTAATGTCACATTTCCTTTAATAAACCAATGTATACATAAGCAACAGAAAATAGTTTAGATATTCTGTCACTCCAATAACATTCATTCCATCTGTTACATGTTATGAGCTGGGCTTTGTTCTAAGCACTGGGGATTAAGAGGTAGAGGGTACTCTGATCCCATCTCCCACCTGTTCCCAAACCCTGAAAACTCCTACTTTGTACTCAAATTCACAAACAGCCATCAGCAACATTCCCTATAGATTTTCAACCTTTTCTCTGAATGTTCTCTATTCTACTCCAACCACTTACACCTATGATTATATGTTAAGCCTTGTCATTACTGGTAAATGCAACCTCTCCACAAATCTAAATTTCTGACCACCATTTCCTAACTTTAAGACTAATCCCCAAGGGTGCCCCAATTCCAACAAGTCTTTTATTTTACCTAGACCATCCATCCACCGATCCTATCACCTCTGCACTATTCTCAAGTCCCAGTGTCCTTCTCTCACCAACTCATTATAATCCCTTCTTCATATATACCTTAACTCCATTCCCCTTTTTCTCACTTTGTCTTAATCTCATGACAAGTTGAAAACCCTAGGTAAATGCAACACTCTGACTCTATCAAGTTCAAAACCCTAGGTAAATCCAACTCTCTATTTGATAAAACTATGCTGCACCTCTGCAGCCAAACATTGCTGGAGAAAGGCACACAACCCTTCCTGACTGGTCTTCCGCCAACTTTGTGACCACCAACCTAAAATGGCCCCTTAACACTGGCCTAAAATATCCCATATTCCCCTGGCCCACTCACTCTCCCACTCTCTGAGAAGACTACTCCATGCCTTCACTTTCCTCAAATCTCCAACATCTTCCCCAGCCTTATTCTCAGCAAGGATTTTTCTTCACACGTCACCAAGAAGCAATAAGAAGAGGTTTTACAAAAGCTGCCATCGCATCTTCCTACATTCATCAGCAGTGCCCATGAGTTCAGCTTTCCCTCTTGTAAAAATAAACAGTCAATGTCTAAAGCCAACCCTTCCATATCTCCGCCAGATCCTAAGCCCTGTCTCCTACTCAAGAGCATCTTTCCAACAACTTTCCCCTCACTCCTGCATCATCAACTTTTCTCTCTCCAAAATTATTCTTGTCCACATACAAACATGCTGTTATGTCTTCCATCTTGATCTCACTTCTCCCAACTACTCCTGCATTACTCTGCTTCCCCTCTTGGAAAAGAAACACTTCAAAGAATTATCTGTGGCAGCTTTCTCCAATTCTTCTCCTCTTTTTCCTCTTGAATTCACTTGCACTTAGGCTTTTGTTCCTCCCTTCCACCAAAACTGCCCTTTATCAAGGTCACCAATGACCTCCGTGTTGCTAAATCAAATAAGCAACTGTCCTATCTTACTGACCTATCTGTAGCATTGACTCTCCCTCCCCTTGACACCTCCAGGATACCAGTCTCCTGTTTGTCACCACCTCACTGGCTGCTCTCCTTCAGTCTCCTTTGCTGACTAGTCCTCAACTTCCCAATATCAAAAAACTGGGGCTTAGACCTGTCTGCAACTATTCTTCTCTGTCTACACCCACCCCCTTGATGATTTCCTCCAGTCTCAATACTTTAAATACCTGACTCACCTAAGCTGTAAAGAGCCTCAAATCTGTACCGATAGCCCAACTTCTCCTCTACACTCCAAACCTATATAGTCAGTTCCCTATTCAACATGTCTACTTGTACGTCTAAATAAGCTTCTCAAATTTAGTGTGTCCAGAATGGAATTCTTGATCTTCCCCAACTCAGTTAAATGGTAACTCCATTCTTATTGCTAAGGCCAAAAATCTTGAGTCACCCTTGATTTTTCTCTTTCTCCCACCCCAGATCTTACCCATCAGCAAATCTTGTTGGCTGTACCTTCCATGTATATCCAGAATTGAACTTTATCATATGACCTTGACTGCCACCACCAAGGTCCAACCAACCATCACCTCTTGCCTGGATAGAGTAAGTGACTCCCAACTGTTTTTATGCACCAGCTCTTGCTCTACTACTATCTATTCTCAACACAGCTGCCAGAAAGACCTTGGGAAAAAACTAAGTAAAATTATGTCACTCCTCTGCCTTTCCAATAGCTTCCCACTGCATACAGAAAAAAATTCAGTATCTTTGCTATGATTTACAAAGCCCTACACAATTTATCACCCCATTATGTCTCTGAACCCATTATCAACACTGCTATCCCTCTCATTCTCTCTCTTCCAGCTACAGTGATCTCCTAGCTGTTCCTCAGACAGGCAGATACCCCCTTCACCTGAGGGATCTGCACTTGCTGTTCTTGTCACCTAGACCTTCCCAGATCTGCATACAGGTCAATCCCTTGCCTTTATCAGATCCTGCTTACATGCCACTCTCGCACTGAGGACTTCCCTGGCCACTTCCTGTTCACTTCAGCGGCTTTATTTTTCTCCTTAGTACTAATCAATATCTAAAATACTGTGTATTTTACCTGGTTATTTTGTTTGTCTCTCTCCTCCACTAGAACGTAAGTTCAATGACGACCATGATTTTTGTCTGTTTGTTCTCTGCTATATCCCCAGCACTAAAACAATGCCTGTAACATAGCTGGAATACAACTGCCACACAGGAGATGCTCAATAAAAGTATTGTTTTCTTTCTCCTCCTGTTGAGTCACTACTGACAAAGTTGAAAATGTATCAACAGAAACGCAATGCTTCTAACAGAAAAAAGTCAAGACTTTTGCCTTACTAAAAGCAGGTTAACAGTATCATCCCCTCGTATGATAGCCACGATTCTCTAAATTCTTAACCTATCATTCATTTATTACATGTCTACAATAATTAGTCACAGATGAGATGAATTTTTTTCCCCAAAATATATTTACCTTAGTAAAATCATTCTTTGAAGTTTCTAAACAATCCTGAGAGGTCATTCTTTTCCTCTGTTCTGGGGCTGGAGGCTTCATCTTAGATGGAGACACTAAAACAGCACCACCTGGAAAAATAAAGAAGATGATAGTTTCAATTACACTAAATTATCATGTAGAAAAAGCAGGTTAAATAAGAACTGCACGGTGTTTGCTGATTACCAACAGCTGGAGTAGTGAGATCATGATGAGTCCTCTGGATTCCACCAAGTTCTCTCAGCTTGGGAGTAGGAAGCCGGCCTCCTTTTTCTGAGGATACAGAAGAAGAATCCGACCTATAAATTGAAACAATCTATGAATCTATACAGCATTTCCTCCAGAAAATATGATTAAAAAAATACTTTGTCATCATTGTGCAATAAAATATAAAACTTGTAAGAGAATGCCATTATGTTTCTGAAAAAATCACCACCAAATCCACATGCAGTTAAAAGACACTAAAATTTTCAATAATGAATAGAACTAAGCACAAGATCAAAAATAAAACTGAACACTGAAAAAATACTATAAGCTATATGGACTATATCAATGGAATAAAAACAACCCACAAAGAAAAAAGTGACTGAATACTGGATAAGGGGGAAAATCACTGCAAGTCAGCACCAGCACAGCAGAGAATCCTTCCTTACATCAAGGCTCAAGTTCCATAACATCCATGAATGAATAAGGGATTTAGATTATAGACAAAAGGCACTATTATCATAGGTGGAGAAGAGCAACTCCCCACAGCAATTTACACATAAAACAACAGGAATTAGCTATTTTCAGAAATCACTTTTTAAAAAATATCATAAAACATTATCTTTTTTGGTAGAATCATCTGATATTAAAGAGCACCAGCTTTTTTCTTTAAAGTCATTCTTCCAGACACATTTGCAAATCTGGCACACCATAAATTATAGGACATAAATGAAAATAATCCTAACTACTTCCTCCCAAAGTAGCCCAGAATTCAAGTATTCAATTACCAATCAGTAGTGACTTAAATACCTGAATCAAATTATTCACCACATAGCAGTGCCTTTGTGACGTTGAAATAAAATCTGCACTTTATTAGTCATAAAATCAAAAGTGTAAACCACTATATTTAGTGACAAAACAAAGTACATATCGACTATGTAAATAATGCTTCTCCATACTGAGTAATTTAAAACTCTCACCCTTCTTTCATCTTGTCTGCCTTAGATTTCTCATGTACATCCAACTTCTCTTGCTCTCCCATAAAAGCCTGCTTGCCCGTTTTCCTGTCCCCTTTCTCCTCATTGTCATCCTCCTCCTCCTCCTCCTCTTTCTCCCTGGGCTGTTTCTGTATGTCTTCACTAGTGTTCTCTGTATCCCAAGCCAGCCGCCTTCTAACAGGTAGAGTGGGAGGTGACACGCCCAATTTCTCCGTGGTATTTTTCTGGGGCTGTTCTTCCACGATCTTTCTTTTTTCTTCTGGTTCTGTAGAAGGACATTTCTGCAAAGTCTTATGGCTTGTAGTATCTCTGTGTTAACAAAATCAGTTTTATTTTAAATGTGAATAGTCTGCACTTTCCTAATCTACACCAATTTTAATGAGTCCATCGTTTCCTTCTTCTGTTCACAACTACACGTTTTCCATAGATATTGCCTTGCTCAGGTATTGAAGAAGGAAATCTAATTTGTTTTATAGTAAAATAAATCAAAGTTATAATCTGGAGTTTCTATTAAAATATTCCAAAATGCATTTATCTTCTTTTACTCCTACCTTCACATATGCTTGTGTACATCTAATCTGCTGACACAAGTCATACCTAGCCCTAAACTGGCATTTACACACATAAACTAGGATCCCATGGTCTAAGTTCTTCAATTACTTTCGCTTACAAATAGTTACATCATGTTCATTTAAACCCAAAACAGCAAAGCGCTCTTCCATAAAATCAGCAGTCAAGTTCTGAATCAGCCACAAAAATCCATCAATGAATGATAATAGGTATGCATTAATAGCTTACAGTCTCTACGTTTTTATTGTTGTTGACTTTCTTTTCACCTTCTAAAGGTCTTTTTACATCTACCATATAATCATCCCTACTCTGCTATTAATTGTCAAAAAAATATATTATAAAAATCTAGCCTTCCAGATTTACATTATGTGGTATTTATACACAAATAAAGCAATCTATATTGCTTTATTTTTCACAGAGAATAAAAATGAAATAAATGGCTGCCACATTTCCATTTGACTGGAGACAAATTTTGAGTAGTCAGGTCATTTTCCTATGACATTCTATGATCTATATAAGTGTCAACAAACTTTTTTTGCCATCCACAAAGAATATCTTACCCAGCAAGATCTAATGCTCTGATGTTGCTACTAATGGTTCCTTCTGAGCTTGTAGTTGAGGAGACATCCCAACAGCAGTTGCTATCAGACAGAATCTGATTCAGGTGGTCCCGAGAAAAATGTGTCCCCTGAACTCGCTTCCTATAAAACTCAGCCTTTTCTCGGAGTTCTTTAACCTATACAGGAGAGTTCAGACATCATATACTATTGTAAATGCTTCTTTACAAATAGCACCAAGTAGCATATCAAAGACATTGAACAAATACAGCCAGGGACCAAGGACAAAGGAAGGCAAAATTAGCCACATACAGTCATCAGACTTTGTGCATTTAAGCAAAAACGAAAACAATCAAGCTAAAGCACGATGCAGCTGTTTTATTTCAGACCAGCAGGCAGGGAGAAATTTACAGCAGCTAAGAAAAATATTGACATCTACTTTTTATTCCAACTGAAATTACACAAGTAATCTATGCATTATAGTTTTTAAAAACTCAAAAGCAACCAACCTCGGCATACCACATGGCATTTAGAGAACCCTAGAGAAGGAATACAGAAACACACTTAATGATAGGTTAATGCCATAACTGAGTATTAATGGAACCAATGAAACACATTATTCTCCCTTCTAGATATCTACCAAACTTGTCAATCAATATTTCTTAGTATATTAAGTAATTAGTTCAGTAACCAAGATAGCTTATTATTATCTTGAAAACGAGCCACATTCTTGCATGGCTAGGATGCTGCTGATGACAGATAAATTAGGCAATCTAATTATTATTCCTATTTCCCCACCTCTGGAAAGGTGCTTACACGCCAGAAATCCCTAACCCAGCTTTATTTCATGGCTTTGCATACAGCTACTACTGCTACAGAAGCCCTCACTGGGAGAGTTATGAGGTTATGAGGCTTCCCTCTCCAAACTCCTCAATGTTCCCTTGGAATCAGCAAAATCTCTACTTAAAAAAAAAAAGTACTAAATATATAATTTAAAATAGTAGCCCATAAAATCATAATAGAAATATGTTCAACAAAGTGACAGTATAAAAAAAGTTCTGATGAATAATAAAGTGATATGAATTCTTTAATATGCAAGTAACATTTTCTGATGAAAAGGAGCCTTTATACCCATTTGAAACCTTTCACTTTATACATCATACTGCCACCTGCTGGCTTCTGCAAGTACAATTCCACAATGTAAAAAAAATTAAGTTGAAGTTTTACCCTTAAAATTCTGTTCAATAGCTTTATTTATTCTCGAAAGACACTAATTTTTTTTTATCATCAAGACAGAAAATCTTTATTCTAGAACTGCTTTTCTTTCAGGGCAAAAAAAAGCAAACAATGAAACAGCAACGTAAAAGTAATTGTAGAAACATATTCTCAGCTCCTTAACAAGGTACGATTTTGAATGCAGAGATGAAAGTGTTACAACTCTAGGGAATTGGCAAAAGCAAAAGACAGCACCTACATGGCATAAGAAACCATATAATGCCAACAGAGTCCTACTCTAGTGAACCATACCTGAAAAAAAAAAAATCCTAAAGGATAATTTGAAATATTTTCTTCACTGCCAACAACAACAACAAAAAAAACCTTTGTTCATCTATCATTTCTATCAACTCCTATAACGTTAAAGAAAATTTCTAACAGTGGTTTTTGCATTTAACAGGTAGAAGTGAGGTACATGAATTAACTCTACTGAACTTCTAACCAGGGTATTCTGAATGCACAGGAACCTTGTTATAAAGTGCCTCTATATACTCCAGATTTTATTGCCAATAAGTGCCCCCATGTTTCAAATGTTTCATAGCCACTCCATCACCTACATGCTTTAGCATCACTTCCTCCTCTGTGTTCTCAGAATTCTTTGTGCACATTCCCATTAATACATATTCAATTTTACTGGAATTAATTGCACATGTCCTCCTCGTCCATCAACCTATGAACTTCTTGAGGTGAGGTAAAATGTAGCACTTAAGCACTGAGTCCACAACCTGTCCTGAGTGCAGACTAAGTGGTATGCCTGAGCTAACCATGGCAGCCAAAGATAAGCAAGAAACTCCCTGCCCTCAGTGAGCTCACAGTCTGAGACAGGAGGTCAACCTGTACATAAATTATCATAATATTGATGGGGGTCTATGCCATAATAAACAAATGAAATGTAAATTGAAGGAGTGCTTCAAAAGGGGGACCAATTGGTCCTGCACTGTGTTGGGTAGAGTGGCGGGACTGTGTAGGTGGAGGGGGCAGCAGAGGAAGCTGCTCCTATCCATGCATGATGAATGAAAGAATGGATGAATACTCTCCATGTACACAGTCATCCAGTTTTATTTGACATCAACTTTATTTAGAAAGGAGGGGGAGAGGATACTTCATAAAAATTCTGTAGAACTTTGATTTATTCAGTTCTATTTGTTACTGACATTTAAAACTAAATGCTTTAAATTTACTATATCAATAATCTTTATTAATAATCTTAGTGCTATTATATTTTACAAATATATGATTTTAAATATCTATAACCCTAAACTAAGATGAAAAATTAGAAGGCTGACATTTTCCAAGGTAGTATGTTCTACTAAAAAGAAGAGGAAAAAAATGAATGGCATGAACTCAATGTTAAATAGAACAATCCCTACAGCCAACAACCAGAGCCACTAAAAAGGATAGAAATAAACCATTCCCATCTCAAAACAACATACACGCACCTTTCTGGGTCAAGTAATGTCATCATATTATATGATATGATATAATTATAAATAAAAATGTTTTCTTTTCTGAATTTCTTTGTGCAAATTAAGAGTTCAATTAAATTATTTAAAACATATGCAGAAAATTCAAACTCAAGAAACTGGGGATAAAAACTCTTTTTACTCAAAAATCATCCCCCCAAAATGAGGGGTCACTTTATACCTAGTCTTTACAATGTCTATCAACTTATAGGACAGCTCTCAAATGCAGGACTTTATCTTGAAACACAGTCCTATTTGTGGAAGACACATTAGAATAAAACCACCTCAACCAATCGATGATGAAAAGATTACCTAACAATTAAGAAAAAAAGAAATTTAACATAGATTAAGTAGTTATTCTGAGGATAGAACCTAAAAAATTGTAATTGCTGACTATAAAGAAACAATCCCTTAAGTGAGCATTTTAAAAAGCAATAGTCAAGTGGTTATTGTAATGGAGATGACCAATACACAACCACTGGGCAAATAAAACCAACCACCCTAATGCTCTATGAGAGGTAACTGGGACTTAGCATAGAATTTCCAGTGACTATAGACTATTAACATATTCAAAAAGTACATCTCAAACATAGAAAGAAATGAAGATGATATATGGACTCAAAAACTAATGTGACTCAAAAAGTGAGTTAATATTCCAACAACGAAGTCACTTATGACTTTGTTAGTCGTAAGTGTTGGAATGTTAGGAGTGGGAAAATGAAGGAATACTGTACCTTATATTTAGGAACCTCATAATCAGCTGCCTATAGTAAATGACTTCCAAGAGATCTAAGTAAAACATGGCCCATATTAAATGCCTATAACCTGGTCAACTAAAACTGTTATCATCAATGATCACTGACTTCTTAGCTAAAAATTCTTATTCTTTTCTAACTTCAATTTACTTTCTGAATTATTTTTCTCAAAGAAATTAAGGCAAACTATACCACTAATTTAAATATTTACAACCACCAATATAGTCTTTAATAAGCAAAAAAAGCAACATTACCAAGATATCATAATAGGAAACCTTGAAAAGTCTATTGACAACAACAATGTTCTTGTCCATCAAGGCAGGATAAGGAATCTCATCTTACTATTACTTCAGTTTTAACAAATCTTCTCAATTAGATGTTTAGTTCTGACGCCTAAACTCATCTTAAAGAAATTGCTTCTTGGTCTTTTGGCCAAGATCGAGTGTAGAAATCTCAGAGAAAACACAGTCTTCCAAAACAAAGAGTTTCTCATAACCTCAACCTAGTGTCATGCCTAAACACAACAGGCCAGCAGCTGACACCGATTTACTGGCCACACACTGTTCTGCCTCTGTCCTGCTTTTCCTCACTCCCACTATCAGATTCCTCAGTCAGGGAGATCTTTGCCAAGACTTGGGATGGTCACAAACTGCTCAAGAGTTTAGCTGACTCACTGCCTTTCTTCCATCATGGGTGCTTTCGACGCTCCTAGTTTTAACTTGATTTCACTAAGGGGACTATATGAACATTGCCCCAGATAATATCTGGGACAGCTTTGAGCTTTGTCTTTTACTTGCCTGTGCTGTCTTCAAGATATGCTCAAATAGAGAAGTAGAAAGCAAAAGAGTGGCCACGGTGGAAGGAATCAAGTGACCTCCTGAAACAATATGCAGACAGCATGACAGTCACTAGGACATGTGTCTGGGAGTTGCAGTTCAAAGAACCAGCAGCTCAGAGCACCGAGCACCGAGCACCGAGCACCGAGCACCGAGCACCGAGCACCAGCCCTTTCCCCCAGAGGCTGATTACACATAATTGTGGGCCATGGTTTTAAGTAATGAGCTAAATAAAAGACCCATTCCCCATCCAAATTATCCTTCTGTTTACAATGACAGGGGGAAGTGGGATGTTTACTAATGTCTAATCTAAACAGAAACATTTTAATGTAGCTTGTTCTCTCAGAAAAGTTTAAAAAAAGTCAAGATACAATTTGAAAGATGCTAATACAATAATAAAAATGTTCCATTCTCTATCCTTTGAGTATAAGAAGCTAGTACTAAAGTAGCACTTCTCAACTCTAGAATTACCCTTCCCCTCAAACCTATCTTCAGATCCCCAGTTTCTCCCACATTAGAGTACCCCAACCTGTAGCTCACACCTCTAACCACATAAGCTGTATCTTTCTTTTGCCTACAAACTGTAAGAGTACACACTGACAATGGGCATCACTATCAGACAAATTATTTAATCTTCAGTTGAGAGAGTGGAGGTCTGAAAGTTATGAAATAATCGAATCTATAATGATACAATTCTATAAATTCAATCTATTAACACAATCAAATGTTTGATGGTAAAAAGTGTTAACTTAAAAGACCTCAATGAATAGTAATTGCTGAAGAGCCAGTGGCATTAAAAAAAAACACACTGATAATTTACATCCTAATACATAAGTTCCTGATACTATTAGTGCTATTATTATATCATACTTCTTTAAATTGTGGTCTCTATTACCAAATGGAACTCATTGTGAAATTAAAGTGTTAATAGAGGCTGAAAGAACATGTGGGCTTATTGAGCTCACGTACACTCACCTGATTTGGCATGTTTCCCTTCACACGTGTCCAAGCCCCAGCTTTATATAAATACTGAGCTGGGCTCAGAAATTTTGCTCTATATTCGGAATTCACCTTCCTAATAGGAATGAAATGAAAGTAAATATTTCACTATGTTGATCACTGAAATACTATATTTTCCTATTAAAATACATACCCAAGTCTTTGATGTTTCCAAGGAGTAAGCTTCTTTTTAGGCTGGTGTAAGTCTTTTAATTCCATCTCTGCTTCCAATTTTAAAGGATCGTCTATTTCATTACTCTGAAATGGAAATAATTTAAGCTTTTTATGCTTAAAATGTTACACATTAAAGTGAAAACATGGATGTTATAAAGTTAGACTTGAATATTTAATGACATTTCTATTTTTAGAAGCTTTAGATACTGAAGAAAACAAAAATAAGAAATCAACAAACAAGTTTTGAAATTTTTATTATATTTGGTTAGTTATTTTTGAAGTTTAGCTGAGGATATAGCTTCATTTTCTAACAATAAAGATTTTAGATCTTTGGCTAAGGAAGAAAATTTTTAAGTTAACAAATACATATCTAAATAATGTTACCATACACTGAACTTGATATTCTAAATTTACAATTGCATTACAGTAATTAAACATAGGATCCTGATGAATTAGTTACCAAATCGCTTTACTGAATAACAATTCTGTTTTTTTCTCCGATAATATCATAGGTCTAATATATGTGTGTATATAAATCATTTTACTTTTAGTCATATTTACTTATAACTTTATACTATTTTTAGGACCCATAAAATATCAGGTATCAACATTCCAGGAGATTAAAAAATAGTATTTATACCCCAATTACCTGTAATTTATAATCATGTTAGCCTGATTCTGCAGCTTAAATGGCTGTAATATCACACAGAAGCTGTTGTTTGTATATTCTGAGGTAGATCATATGAATTATACTGGCCATAATCTGGCATGCTAACACTTTGGTTTAAACTACTTGTGATGGCCAGGTGTGGCAGCTTACGCCTGTAATCCCAGCACTTTGGGAGGCCAAGGTGGGCGGATCACCTGAGGCTAGCAGTTCGAGACCAGCCTGGCCAACATAGTGAAACCCCGATTCTACTAAAAATACAAAAATTAGCCAGGCATGGTGGCATGCACCTGTAGTCCCAGGTACTCAGGAGGCTGAGGCAGGAGAATTGCTTGAACCTGAGAGGCAGAGGTTGCAGTGGGCCAAGATCATGCCACTGCATTCCAGCCTGGGTGACAGAGCAAGACTCCGTCTTGAAAAAATAAATAAAAATAAAATACATGTGAGTATGTATGTGTTTAATTCCCATAACTTAAAACAAGTATTTCTAGCACTACTGTTACCCCAGGAAGTTACTATAAATCCAGTCATTTGATATTAAACTTACTAGACTTTGATATTAACCGTATTAGACTTACCTCCTACACTGTTAAGTACTCAACATGCTGTATCATTTTTATTTATGTCTGTCTCCCCACTAGCCCAAGAGCTGCTTGGGGCTATTTGCCAGCCTTGTATTCTCAGTACCAACCCACGTCTGCTCCTAGTAGCTGGCTCAATGAACATTTGATGAACAAATGAATTAATGAACTAGTGAAAACTAAAAACTCCCAGGTGGTAGTAAGCAAAAGAAAATGTGGAGAATCTAAAATAATGGAGATTTTGTTTGGTAAGGTTAAAAGTTGATGAATACCTTCTTTTCAGGAGATACTGTTTCAAGATTTCTGTTTTCTCTCAAATCATTTCTTAATTTTGGTTCTTTCACTGGAGATAAACCCTTGAAATTTCTTTTGTATTCAGTTTCATGGATGACTGAGTTACCTTTGAATGGTGGAGTAAACTGGCTTTTATTGTGGAAAACCTTAAAACAAAAATTATCTTAGTTTAGTTTTGTTCATTAAATATGCAGAACTTCGGTCTTCAATTACTTAACAAAACATACATAAAGTTGAATTACAGGACAAAAAAAATAGCAAAGTTATATATGATTTTAATTTCATTTCACATATATTATTAACATCCAAAGGTCAACTTTACATACTCATTACCATGTTTTGAATAATAGTTTTATAATCAAAATATAGCTTATAACCAAAATAAATATTGGCATATTTTCATATGACACAGACAGTAGCTTTAAGGCAACTCTGTTGTCAGTTCTACAGGTTTTTTTCTTCCTCCCTGACATGATTTTTTTTATTCCTGCCTTAATAGAAAGTTCTTGGCATTTTCGAACACCCAATATGTTGAATTTGTTTAGCTTTTCTTCCCTTGGCTTATTTTCAGCACATTTTATTAAGGCAAAGAAGATGTTCTGAGCAATTACTACACTTGTATTGTTAAATGTTTCCTTTTATCCTATTTCACAGTATGGTTTCTATTTCACAGCATATTACCACTGATTACAAGGAAAGCAAATGGAAAAGACAGGGAACTCAAACAAGTTATATTACTGCTTTGTAATGCTGAATAGGGTATCTTCATACAGATCAGATCTAAACAGTTTATCTATTTTAGTACAGTATAACCTCAAGGACTCTCCTGCCAAAAACTGTTCTGACTCCTTTACATATTAATATAAGACATCCTTTCAGAAAGCAGGTGTCTGACAAAATAGAAATGAACAACCTTTTTAGAGGTTTCCTATCAACAAGCATTGAAAGCTGTCTCAAAGCTCTTCAATCCATAGACTCTAAATTCAACATGCTTTGAACAATGAGCAATTCCTTCTAAAAAAAAAAAAGCTTGTGAAACACATTCAAGAAAGCAATAAAACTACCAATGAATATATCGCTAGTGATTTCTCTCATAAAAGTAACATTTCTACACAACGCTTTCACTGACATGTAAAAGCCCTATTTGTTGACGATATGATCTCATTTGAATCAGCTCTATCTTCAAGGTCAAACACTCTATAAAAAACTGAATAATTACAATTTTTATGTTGTAAATAATGTTTTAGATACACTTAATCTCCAAAACACCCTGTAGGTAAGCAAAAGAAGTACTGATCCTATTCACTAGGTTAATAACGGGTACTTATCATTTTGTTACTTCATAGCTTCTTAAAATGTTATATAAATTTCAAAGGTATTTTAAAAATTGAATAAGCCCAAAGCTGCCACGATTTATAGGATCACTGGTGTTTTTTTCATCTTAATGTAAGATGACTAGATGTTATTGTCTTGCTGAATCTAATTATCCCGTCAGTTCTTAGGGCTATACACAATACATAAGTGAATGCTGACGTACAGGAGAAAATGAATGTAAGGGTGTGTGAGAGTGTGTATATTTATAAAGAAAAACACAAAGACCAGAAGAAAAAACAGACTAAGCCATTACAGGTCTCTGGGGATATTACAAGTGGAGGTATTTCCTGTCTCTGCCTAGAAGTACTGTTAAGAACATAAATGAGAGTTTAAAGCCTAAGAACTGCCTAAGGGATGAAGGTAGTAAAACAACAGACTATTTATTAGTAATGGTATCTCAACACTAAAACTGTGCAGGACTATAATGAAATCTAAAACCACATCATTACAGCTTCTGAATTTTACAAATATAGTTATACCGACAATGCCTATTACTATTTGTCTGATATAAGGACAAAATTACGTATCTTGTGTTATTGTCAACATATTTTGTATTTATTAAAATAAATATTCAAAGCAGTTATGCTTTTCTTAGAATACACAAAACATGCAATATATTAGTCAACAAAACACATTTTAGAATAAAATCAATTTAATAATTTTTTATTAAGTAAAAAAATCTTATAGCATGCAAAAACTTACCAGTTCCCCAAGTTTTCATTACCCTGTCTCATATTTAGTATATGTGCTGCATCTGGCAACAATGATCATCAGTAGCCTAGGACAGTATAATATTACTACCATAAATCATAAGTAACAGGACGATTTTAGCAAAATTCTCACTTTGGTTTTCTAGAACCTACCTCCAGGCTACCTAAGTACCTAAGTTCTTGCAACTCTTAATTCTATGTAAATCTACATTACTAGATAAGATAATGGTACTCAGAAATGTATTACATCCATTAAACTACCTGATTGGCTGCAAAAGCTGGAGCAGTTTCTTTAGAAGTCTTCCAAACAAACTGCCTTTGATATTCAGAATTTCTCAAGGCATTACATGAAGGAACAACAGTCAATCCAGCTTTCTTACGCAGAAGTCTATCCAACTGTTCAAAACAAAAATCCACTCAAAGACATTAAAAATTTCTATTCAAACTTTTTTAAAATTGTGGTAAAAAAAATGCATAACACAAAAATCTATCCTCTTAACAAAATGTTCAGTCTACAGTACAAAATTGTAAACTACATGCGCATTGTGGTACAGCAAACTTTAACTTATAAATAGTATCTTTTTTCAAGTGTCAAACCATTTAAAATTCCTTTCTATCAAAGGACTATTAGGCATCCCAGGAAAAATATAATACTCTCAGTCCTTTCCTACTAATCATTCATAATTAAATCTATTACCAAAAAGTCCCAGCACTTTGCCTCATCTGCACACTGCTTCTGTGAACACCCCTTCTCCTGCCTGCCAGACACACATCACCTTCCTTGTTCCCTTTTACCCCCAGCTTTTTCAACAAGCTATGGATTCTTCTCCAACACTCTGAAATGCCTCTTCAGAGTCCCAGTCAGTGGTGGACATGAACCAGAGAAGAGCAGTGGAACAGAATGGAGAAAGAAATGTGGAAGGCATTGAGATCCCCATGCAAGTTCCGGTAGCCTCTGCTTATGTGCTCACAAGGACCTGCTGCAGGCCAGCTGTGACATAAGAGAGCAAAAATGCAAGATCTCTGAGAGACAGCCAGAGCTCTCCTTCCTTTTGCATTTCATCAATTGAGTTTCTGTCTGTCTTCTTATACAGATAAGAAACTGAAAAGGGGCTAGATAGAAGTCAGCTCAGCACCCTGCCAGAAGTAAGGGCCTACTTCCCTTCTCTGTCTCAACTTGATCTCTCCCTTGGGACTCAGGTGCTAATACATGATGAATAAAATCCAGACATAGGAGGTCCATCCAATAAAGGGATATCATAGCATAACTACTACAAAATAGCGAGTAGTAAGAATAGAACTAATTCACAACAACTAAAGTCAACAGCCTGTTATCAACTATTCTTATAGACATTAGACAAGAAAACAACAATGGAAAATTCTGAAACACAAAATGTAACATTACAGAAATGACGATGAAACCAACAAAGAATTCTATGTTTTTGAAAAGAAATGCAGTGAATATGCCTACCCCAGTATCTACATTTTCTGAAAGAACCTTGGTAGAATGTTCCAGTTCCACATTTTCATTAACTGGTATATGGTTTGTTACACCCTCATTATTTTCCACAACATCTGAAGCCCTTTCAGCTCTGGAGTCTGCAGAGTGAGATCTGGTTCTTTTGGGAACCCTGGAAGCTTCTAGTGAGTCAACTCTTTCTTGAGTAACATCCTTTTGCTCTGCTTCTTGTGATTTTGGTGTTTCCGGGGCTTCTGGTTCTGGCAATGCGACCACATTGTTCTCTGAGATAGCTCCATTCCACTCCAGAGATTTTGAAATCTGTGGGTCATGGTAAGGGACTCTTCTTTTTGAAATAAAACTTGGCTCCTTCGTGATCCCTACAAAACACGGTATACAAAACTAGTAGCTACCAAAGCAAAAAGTTACAAAGACAACTTTTAAGAACACTTGTGAAGGAGAAATGAAATTTAAAATTTAGTTCAGATATATGTACCTATATATACACACAATATCCTTCAGAATATAGGATTTTAAAAGTACAACTTTTCAACATAAAATATTTAATTTTGCTTTTAAAAGCATTAAAAATTTAACCATAACAAAAAATTAAAAATCAGTGGGTCACAATGTTCCAGTTATCCTAACAAAAGTCACTAGAATTGCAACATGATAGACCTGGCAAGCCAGGCAGTACATGCTGCCTCGTTTCTAATTACTTTCCTGTGCTACTTAACAGAACAATGGGCCCTGGTACTGTCAAAATTTGGAACTTTTCACAAAGCTTCTCTTAAGTGGAGCAGACCAAGATGAGAAGGGATGAGATGTCATTGTGCTGGATCTTGGTTCTACATCTGCCTTGATTTCCTGAGAATTAAAAAAGAATAGGCCGGGCGCAGTGGCTCATGCCTGTAATTCCAGCACTTTGAGAGGCCGAGGCAGGCAGATCACGAGGTCAAGAGATCGAGACCATCCTGGCTAACACAGTGAAACCCCGTCTCTTCTAAAAAATAAAAAAAAAAAAAAAAAAAAAAAAGCCAGGCATGGTGGCGGGCGTGTAGTCCCAGCTACTCGGGTGGCTGAGGCAGGAGAGTGGCGTGAACCGAGGAGGCAGAGCTTGCAGTGAGCCGAGACTGTGCCACTGCACTCCAGCCTGGGCGACAGAGCAAGACACTGTCTCAAAAAAAAAAAAAAAGAATAAGCCTTTTTAACAACAGCTAAGATACAATTTCTCTATATTTCTGTATGGAAAGCAAAGGTCCAAAAACTTAACCACCTATGGAGGTAAGAGCAGCTCTGCAGAATGACAGCCACTGAGAGACTGCCCTAGTTTAGGGCCATCTTTAAGACGGCTGCAGGGTGGAGAAGGAAGATTAAGACCAGAACGGAAAAGGAAGGTGGAAAGAAAATTGGGCATGAGGTAGAACCCAGGACTCCTTAGCCTCTGTTGTAGATGTGCTGGCCATGTCACCCCGGGTCCCTACCCTTTTAAAAGGCTTCCCTAGACCACAGGTCTTCACACTGGCTGGGTATCTGTCTGGAGGCACACAAAGATGTGGAGGGTAAACAGAAGTGGGCGGCTTAAGGGAATCATTTTCCAGATCCTCAACTCCATATGTGTGTGCTCTCTTGCCTGACGCTGATCTGTCTGCCTGAGAGCTGCATCTGCCATCTGCAGTTCCATCTCCCACCGCCCCTTTCATAATCTCCCTTTTCCCACTTTACAGAAGACAGACACACCTCTTAACCAGCCTGAAACTTACTCCAGCGCATCCCCTCAAGGTAGAACAAAACCTCAGGGGTAGGAAGCCAAACAAAGGGACAATTCAAGAAAGCATATCCCTGAGGGAGAATATTTGACAGCAAAGCAAAGCAGACAGAGATTAGAAATAACAAAGGAACAGTATCTTATTTCATATAGCTCCATGGATTTTCCATCTCCTTCTTAGTATTAAAATTCAGGTATGAGAGGGATATCATGTGAAATGTACATATGCATATTAACACATTTACCTTAATTAAAGATAAACAGACTTTTTTCTCACAGAAAATAATTCTAATTTGGCCGGTTAGTTTGCCAATGAATACTGACTTTGCCAGTTGCATGATAAACATTTTCCATAAATTGAATGGGCTAAACTGGCAGTTCCAGAGTTTTTACAAAATATATGTAAAACATATAAGCACTATGCAATATACCAGAAATTCTATTATTCAAAACTATTCATAAAAACTTATGATAAAAAATAGCAATTTAGAAAAACATTGTGATGAGGCACAACATTGTGATGAGGCACAATGTTTTTCTAAATTTTTCTAGAAGTATAAAAGCTAAAAAGCTTGAAGATCACCAATTAGACTCCTCTCTGCTTTAACACAGAGGCAGGTTTTTGGTAGAAGAGCAAAATGAAAGAAAATTCTCAAGTGGTCTGCTGTTGCCTCTCAGCACCAGCAAATCCCCAGGATAAAAATACACTACTCTAAAAGAAGGGACAGCCATCCTGGGTAACACTGCTGTTGTTTTTTGCTAACCTCCCACCTCCCGTTCTGAGCATTCTGGAGTTCTTGCTCAGTCCCTCCCCATGACCTAAAATTCCCCACTAACGTTCCTCCCCTAGTCCACTCCTTCCTTCATTATATACTATGCTCTAAGGTGGCTTTGCTCTCATGGTCTCATTTCATCACCTTCCCCTCAAATGCAGCTGATCTAAGCTGAAATGTTATTGGACAACTACCCAGTTTAATGAATTTTCCAGTGTCATAATAGCCTTGTAGGCGCTCAGCAGGGTGGGGTATCTATGCTTAAACAGAGATTTATTTGGATTCTTAATCTAATGGAGGCTCAAATATGTGGAATTTCTAGTCATTTGTAAAAAGAGGATTATGAGCAGAGGGATTTTCCTAGCACCCTGCCAGAGAAGCAGGGACACCCAGTCTGAAGTTTGGCACTGGGTCAGATCATGATGCTTCAGAGGAACCCTAAAAGAGACACCCACTCTTGCCCACTCTTCCCTTTGTACTCCAAACCTAATTCTGAAAATACCTCCTCATCTTACTAACTTCCCAGGCTTGGTACCCTACCCATAAGTCTTTTCCTGGCTTCAAACATCTAACATTTATGTGACTTATCTGCCATGCTCGCACACATCACATGTGGGGCACCAAGCACTGATCTGTGTACATGAACCAGGCCCTTAATAGGCAACATCTCATTTAAACCCTCCCAGCAATCCTATGTAACAGGCTTCCTAAAATCTCACTTGGTGAAACTAGCTCAATTTGCCCAACAGCTATTGTGGATTCAAATTTCGGCTTATTCATTCATTCAAAAATTAGTTTCAAGAAGCAATAGATTGTTCCAAGGCCTGTATTAGGTACTGCGTAGGAACAAGGTGGTGGATAAGACAGAGCCCTACTCTCAGAGATGTAATATACTAGTAAGGAAGAATTAAACAAGCAGGTATAATGAAGTCAGTCTGTCTCCTTTCTGTTCTGTCACCCTCTGGGAAACCCTGGCCCAGGAACCTGACTTCCCCGGGACACAGGGAGGAGGCATGTGTGATAACAAGAACATGACCTCTGAAATCGCGTGCTTTGCACAAAACAGACTTGATTTCAAATCATGGTTCTGCCACTTACTAGCTGTAAAGCTGGGGCAGCGACCTAATCTCCCTAAGCTTCCATTTCTCAAGACCTTGGGAGCACTCTTCCCCAGCACTTTCCCCTCAGCTTTCAGGTCTCAGCTCAAATATCACCTCCTCAAAATGAGCCTTTCCCAACCATCTAATCTAAAGCGTTTTCCCTCCAGTCTACCCCTCCTGCATGTTATCTATCACACTTCCCTACAATTTTACATAAAAACCTGAAATTCCCTTATTTATTGAGTGACTTGCTTACTGTTTCTCTCCACAGTTAAGGTACTTTGGTTCAGGGCTATATCCCTAGTGTTCCCAGACCAAACTGAGGGTCGGGCTGATATTTCTCTCTGCCAATAACGAGATGCAGATGAACTAGGGAGAAAGAAAGTTTTTATTTCTATAACCAGTTACGGGGAGAAGGCCTGGAAATTATCACCAGACCAACCCCAAATTACAAAGTTTTTCAGAGCTGATATACCTTCTAAGCTATACGTCTACGTGTAAGTGTGCATTCATCTAAGGATGTAAGTGATTAACTTCTTTCAATCTATAAGTAAGGTCTGAGTCCTGAAGACCTTCTTCTGGAGCATCAGTAAACTTACTTTATCTAAATGCGTCTAGGTGCTGGGCTGATTACCCTTATCTTGTCTCCTGCTGAATCACGGAGGTTTGAGGAGTTCCTTCAGACCGCCAATAAATTTGTTTGTGGAGGCCTGGGGAGTTTCTGCAGACCCCCATTAAAACTTGTTTAATCCTAAATGGATCCTGTTAAGAATTCCTTATTTTGTCATGCTTTACGGCCCAGGAAAGGCCTAGGCAAAACTCTTGATGGGCTTTTGTTACTCCCCAGCCTCTGTGTAAGGGCACTGGCTTTTCTTAGCTTTTAATATTTAACTTTACCACTCAGTCAGTACTGAAACAGTTGTGATGGAGGCCTCCATTAGTGAAACCTGGCTGGCCACACTAGCTGCTGGGAATAGTCCTGGCTCATAGTAAACCTTCAATAAATATTTGATTAATAAATGAATAAATCAACCAGGCCAACTGAACTTTTACTATATCATTTGGCAAACTTAGCCCAAGGTTTACTTAGCCCAAGTTATAATGGCTTAGCCCAAGTTATAAACTTAGCCCAGGTTAGAATGGCTATTAGCTTGCTCAACTTACCTAATTGATCTGATCTAAGTCCAGCCCATGGGTACTTTCGCACCACGGAGGAATTACAAGACTCTGACAAATAAGACTTTTTCCACAGGAAGTTCCTCTGGTATTCACTCAGCCCCTGTAAAGAAAGTACACTTTGAGTACAGGGCAATTAATGAATGATGTTTTAAAGCAGACATCAGTGAAAAATAATTTCTGAACCTCCAAAGAGACTTAAGACTGAAAATTAAACACAGACGAGCTCCTTAATAAGAGCTAATATTCACCCAGCCCTGTGCTAAGCAGTTCACACGAGTTACATCCTTTAAGCCTCAACACCACTTGGGGCAGATGCTACCAGCAATACCAGGCTCAGAGGTTACCCTTTCACTGATTATCTGATTCCAAAGCATGAGTTCTTGTCGGATAACTAGTGACAATCTAAATTCTGATCACTCCACTAGATTTATCCCAGGTTTTCACCGAGTACACAATATTATGTATTATGCCTAGGACCTTTTGCTATTTGGTAAAGTCAACAAAAGGCAAACTCCCCTTCCATTCTGAATACACGCCTTTAAGATAAATGAGTCAGGAGGTGTGGGACGCTGTGGCCACCTGTTAAGTTGCAGGGTGCTAGTCCCTGACAGCTACCAGCTACCTGGAACTTTTAACATACCCTAAGAATGCACAACGATGAAAAATGTGTATTTCTTTATACCCTATCTTTACTAAGAACCCATTTCTCAAGCCTTTAAAAGCCACATACACTAAAGTTTTAAAGGTAATGGGGGTTAAATGCTAAGCTAAATGGCCCACAGATGTCCCAAACGTAAGTCGCCTTTAGTTCTCTTCGCAAAGTGGCCTCCTCCCATCTACACTCCTCTCGAGTCCCCTTAAGTAAATCTGTCTCGCATCATCTGACTCTTCGGCACACGGCAACTTGCAAATGTGAGTGAGCGGAGAGAGAACTAGGTAAGAAGTGGCGGACAGATTCTGGGGCCCCTCAGGCAGGCCCTGGGGCTGGCAGCTTCTGCCGGGCCGAGGGCTGCAGAGCTGAAAAGCAGCGTGACCTCGACGCTCCGCACCTCCCCAGCCGTGGCTCCCCCCAGCCACCTTCCGGCCCGGGGACCCCAGCCTCACCTTGAAGCGCACCGGCATGTCGCCCGGCGCCGGAGCCCCCGCCACTCCGACAGTTAACGGGACAAAAAGCTCCGAGGGGGCGGGGCGGTAACAGTCTGTTCCCTAGCAAACCCTCGGCACGGCGTCCCCGACTACGCGCCGGCGCACTCCGCGCTTCCCTCCTAGAGCCCTGTCGCTCTGTTTTTCCCCGCCCATTTTGGAGCCTAGGGACCAATAGAAACTCGTAGAGTGCCTTACCTCCATTAGGATTTGACCAATGAGTGACCGAAAGGGAGCCGCCTACCGTTTGTGCCAAATCCCGGGGGCTGATAGAGATGGCGGGCGGAAGGCCGGCCAATAAGGCTCCCGGAACCGGGCTGGGCGGGACCCCGGGGATGCCTTCCTGGGTTGGGTGGACCGGTCCCTGGTTCGCGGGCTCCAGCGCAGCAATGCGTCTACTTGCTGGTGGAATTCGCCGGCCGCCAGCCTCGCTGGCCCAGTGTGTTCTTCATTCTAAAATCTATGACAGAACCGAACGCATCTTTTTCTGAAAGGAAAGTGTTCAGATCTATTCTGCGGAATACCGGTTCGTACAACTGACAGCCGCATTACAGTTTATTGTCACATCAAAGGGGAAAGGCCAAAAAATAAATATAGCTTAGGCAGGATTTTTGAAGCTTTATTGAAACTCGAAAACTGCTGTCTCTTCCTCCAGTGATGTTCTTCCTCCCTCAATCTCTACCCTCCCCTAAATGATGTACATACAGCGCTTAGATGAGAAAACGTTTATTAAAGATGCTTGTGAGTCTCAACTTCCAAACCTTCAGCCTTGTCTCTCCTCTCAACTTTTTTTTAAAAATGAAACTTCATCTTATTTTAATCGACTATTGCCATCATCGTCGATAAATATTTCTTGACAGAACACTGCTGATTCTGAGAATTGGGAAAGAAACAAATTGTCCAGATAGTTCTCTGATACACTTGGGAAGGATATATATTTATTCAATAATGGTGTAATGTGACGTGCTAAATTTCGAAGTGAAAGGTGTGTATGATAAAGGCTACAGGAACTGGGAGCAGGGAGTCATTTCTGAGGGCAGAAAAATGCCTCAGGAGGAAATATTCAGACTGAAAGGACTGAAATAAGTAAAAAGTGGGACGATGAAAGGGCAGATGTCTAAATGGAATGCTGCCAAGCTTGTTCCAGGAACAACAAATGAGTGCCTTTTACATTTGTCATGTGTTGACTGAATAAAAGTATACCTCTCTTAAACTTTCAAATATCAACACCAATGCTTGATGCTTCCCTTTAAGCATTTTCTGCAAAAGCTGTCTTCCTGAATCCTGATTGATGTATCCGTTCTTCTTCATCATCACTGAGATACTTAAAAATGCATTTGAAGAAGCCACCTGATATCTGGAACAAAGAGCATATTAAATTAGTCCCAATGCAGCCATGCATCCAGGGGGCCCTTGATTAATGTTAATTGGTGATGACAGCATCTCTGTCGTGTAAATTAAGAATGGCACAAACAAGACACAGTGGATCATAAAACAAAAGTCATCTGCAGGAAGGCAGCCCATCTTATAGAGTAAGAAAGGCACAACTCTGGTTGTGCACACAGCTTTGTTACCACAAAATGCTAAGGTGAAATCAGCAAGAGCAAGTGTGTAGAATGTAGCCTGTCTGCAAAACAAGGGCAGTGATCACTGCAGAAGAGCTCTGCTGAACAGGGAGTAAATGACAGAAAACCAAACAGCAGATGGTAAAAATAACTCAGTCACATCCCAGGCTTGCTGGAGAAGTATCATAAAGACTTAAGGAAGAAGATTTTACTTTACTGTTGTTAAACAAAAGCCTCCCCAAGTTTAAGAGGCAAAGATATAGAAATGGAAGAAAAAAAAAGTGACAACCTTAGTAAATGAGTTTTGTAGCCTGTTTTACCAGCTCTTATCTTGTCTGCTACTACAGGAAACAGTACCCAGTACCCTACAAAGTTCCATCCATTTTTTGGGGAGTCCCTAGGAGGTGTTACACATGTGCTGGCAGCAACCACATAGCATATGCTGGGCAGCACTGCTGCTTGTTCCAATAACCATGCATCTGTAGGTGTCACTCTTGCTGCTGGCTATCACAGTCACTTTAGCTTGGTACTGAGTCTGGGCATAGCAACTGGGCACAGCCACTCCTCAAATTGCCTGGCATTGGTGGTAATCTCTGGCAAAGCATCTCTCCTTTTTACGTTACCCTCTTTGAAGTGAGTAACACTATATCTTAGAGAACCTTCTTTTCATTTGTATTTTAGCCTTTCTCATCGCCAAAGGGCTCAAAATGAAGTCCATGGAGTCTAAGCCAAAGGGTAATTCCTCAAGTGACAGATCTCATGCTGTGCTTCTCCTTTCCACTAGCTAAGGCCCTCTTACTGGGACAATGGTATGACACCTGGCTCACTCTTCCCTTCGTTGATTTCTCTGTTTCTCATATGAATAGATTTCTGTCTATTGCTTGTGAGAGACTGAATTTGCACAACCTCTATGAAGGGCATTTTGGCAATTTGATCCAGGAGTCCCTGTTCTTTAAATTTATCTTACAGATAGACTCACATATATGTGAAAAAAGTATTCATTTAAGGTTGTTTAATGTACTGTTTCTGGTTACAAAAGTTACAATTTAGAGAGAACTAGTCAAACAGATTACGGTTCATCCAAATCCAAAGAGTAGCGCAGACTGTTCTGCTCCTTTGGGCCTTCTGATTCTGCATGGATATGTTAGGTCCAGCTAGGAAAATAGACCGTACACTAGGCATTTCAACAAAGAGAACTTAATATAAGCTATTGGTTCATTAGTTATTGGAGAACTTAAAGCCAAAAGGCGAAAGAAGAGGAACTCCAGGAAGCAGCTCATACTGTAAGACTGAGAGAACAAAAGGAAAATGTTGAGGTTACTAGAATGAGGAGGTTTGTAGGAGAGTCCTCCTTGAGTTGGTCAGACCACTGAGACAGGGCCACTGTCCCACGGATGGAGTGCCTCTGAGGGGACAAAATGAGACTGCCTCTGGGAACATCTGGAAAAGAGAAAAGCTGGAGACTGCCACTGTGGGATAGAAGATCACTGTTCAGGTGCTGCGGGGAGGAACAGCAAGCAAAACAGAGCATCCCAGTCTTTCCCTAACCTCCTTTCTTGGCAAACAGAACAGGGAGCTGGCCATGTGATTTGCAGTGTCTGAAGGGTGAGACTGGAACTGACATGCAACAGCTTATTAAGTTGCACATTTCCATACAACCCCTAACAAGCAAGAGGCACCTCTTTATGAACTAACATAGAAGACTCTCAAAGAAAAAAAGCAAGGCTTAGAAGACTGTGTATGGTATACCATCAGTTGAGATAAAAGAAAGACAAGTGAATAAAAGAAAGAAAAAAACTGTCGTATGATGTATAATGATGTCATTCACAGGCACTTTCTCCCTTACTCATGAGTCCAACTCCATTAGCGGCAGCTATAAAGAAAAGAGCATTTTATTCAGTTTACTGGTAAGATATAGAAACTTTAAGGTATTGATAGTTACCACTGAGGCTATTCTCCTTAAATAAAATAACTCCATTGGCCCTTTCTAGATTTATCTTGACATGTACATCACAAAAAGGCTGTTGCTCCTTTTAGAGACAAAAACATATCAAAATCCTTTGAGGCAAATTTTATTTGCACTTGAAATATAAATATCCTCATCTACTACTCATTCTATTAAAAAAGGAAGTTGACTGCTTCACAAATTAATAATCTCCTATCATTTTCTCAGTAGCAGTTAAAACAGTGGAGAATTTGTATTTGCCTCTAACTATATTTATTTTTCTTTAACAAAAGAAAAGTGTATATGAGCAAACACATCAGACGAGGGTTGAAGAAGGGACGTACAAAGATGAATAAGACATAGCCCCTGTCTTCAAATGTAATTATAATCTTCTAATGGGGGACCGATACATACACAAAGAACACAGGAAGTAAAAAGAAAGGAGAAAGTGAGAAAAGGGCTAAACGTGAGCACCTTGGTATTCTAAAGATGCTTTTAAACCTGGAGCCAGAAAGTTTGATCTAAGATAGGTGATTAAAGAGCAGGCAGGATAAAGAAGCTGAATTTAAATTCCATCCTGGGAAACACCTGATCTAAAGGCCTTTCACTTATTTTGTTCTGCCCTGGGTAGCTGAATCCAAGCCAGATGTTCCTTGAGAAGATTCAACTAACATTTGCTCAAGATCACTTCCTAAAAAGGTAAATTACTTGCTTTCTGTTGTCTTTTCTTTTTCCTTGTGGCTTCAGAAATCAGAGTAAAGTTGTTTTAGAAACTACTGTTTTACCAATGTAGTGATACACAGCCTTGTGTTTACATAGATGTAATTTTCTCTGAAATACCTTACAAGGTAACTGAAATGCCAGTCTTTGGGCTTGGTAATGCTCTTTAGCTCTGCTAACATTCTCTCAGGTGACACTTAATTGGGCTTTCATTGGTAAATCTTGAACTCAGCCTTTGCCAAAAAGCAATCAGGCTGACAACGGCTTTCTTTTGCATTTTTCCATAGGTATTAACTGATTTTTCCTCCTATTAATGAATTTCTGATTGCACAACTAAAAAAAATGACAAAATTAAATCCATGGATTCTGTCTGAGAAGCAAAATTGCTGATACTTCACATTAATGTCAGTAAGAATCGAATAAATAGGGTCTATGATTAAGACTTAGCAATGAGCCAAGTGCAATTTGCCCTCCAGACTTTTAGCCGTGAGATGCCTTTGTTGACAAGGGAGTGTCTGGCTTTTGAATCAGTGGGGCACCTTTTGGAGGGACTCCAGGTTCTCTTGACAACAGGACTTTTTTTTCTCTCTCTTTTTGGTGAGTCGAAAGGACTCCTCACCATACAAGGCCGCAGCTGAGTAAAGTAATTCTCAGTAAGGCATAAACCACTGGCAAGCCTCACATACCATAATAATAATGTTGTGCTGCAGTTGAACAAGGCCTAGGGAATACATTTGGGGCACCAAACTTCTTTCATTTTAATATCTTCACTGTATGATTCTGTTCTGGGAAATCCCTTTCCTTTTCTTCACTGATTATTCATTGTCCTAAATCACCATCTCTTTGAAAAGTCCTCACAGGGATGCAGATATTTTCTAGAACTGCTAACTGCTGATTTGAAAGCATGAATTCTCTCATCTCATCAAATCGGATTCTGTGTCTTAAGGTCAGATCAGCCTTTCTAAGAATCTTGTAAACCTCTACCTTTATGCAAAAATAAATTTTGAAATATTTCTTTTATCACAGATAATGTATATGCACCTATAATCCCAGCACTTTGGGAGGCCAAGGTGGGCAGATCACGAGGTCAGGAGTTCAAGACCAGCCTGGCTAATATGGTGAAACCCCGTCTGTACTAAAAATACAAAAATTAGCCGGGCATGGTGGCACATGCCTATGAGTTTCAGGGAGGCTGAGGCAAAAGAATTGCTTGAACCCGGGATGCAGAGGTTGCAATGAGCCGAGATTGTGCCACTGTACTCCAGCCTGGGCAACAGAGCGAGACTCCATCTCAAATAAATAAATAAATAAAATAACTGCAGATTAAGCCCAGATTGCTTATTATTCTTTCTGAAATCACTGGTCTTTCTACTGATAATGGTATCTGAAGTATCAATAAGAGACCACAAATTTTTCAGAACATAAAGTCAGTTTCCTCTCCTTTGTGGCTTTTAATTGTTGATTCCCTTAAAAGATTTTTATGGCCTGGCACGGTGGCTCACGCCTGTAATCCCAGCACTTTGGGAGGCCAAAGCAGGCAGATCACGAGGTCAGGAGTTTGAGACCAGCCTGGCCAACATGGTGAAATCCTGTCTCTATTAAAAATACAAAAATTATCCAGGCATGGTGGTGCACACCTGTAATCCCAGCTATTCAGGAGGCTGAGGCAGGAGAATTCCTTAAACCCGGAAGGTGGAGATTGCAGTGAGCTGAAATTGCACCACTGCACTCCAGCCTGGGCAACAGAGTAAGACTCCATCTCAAAAAAAGATGTATTTTGCTGGAGCAATTAGTTCATAAAATCTTAGTACCACGTTATTCAATTCATCCTTCAACCTCTCAACTTCTATTAATTGAATTAATGATGGTTTACAGTGTAGCATGATATGTCCAAATGTAAAATACTGCACAAATAAATATATTGTTTTAGTATCATTGAGCACCATCTATGGAATAAGTTTCAGGAATCATACATATTTTAGTTAATCATGCTGTGGTGACGCTGAGACTGAGTCATTCCAAATTCATGCCAAACTCCTTCTCCTACTGCAGAAGCTGGAAAACTAAAAATCCCTTTGACCTTAGACCTCTTTGCAACTGAAGTGTGGGTATAATTTACATTCTGCTGATCAGAAGCACTTGCATAAACAGAGTTAGATGGGAAAAAAGCAGAGCACAGGTTTGCTCTGCTTTTGACAGTAGCAGCAACAGCAGCATGGTTCTGGAGTTGGCAGCTCTACCAGCAGCTTCCTGGTCATAGCAGAGGTGAAGTCGGAGCTTGTAGCAAAGGCGTCTCAACTTAGCAGGCAGATTCTTGGTTTCACGACTTCCTGACTGTAGGTTCCTTTAGTGAGTCTGTTCTGTGGAGTGGCCCTAGAGTCTGCTTCTTCAGCTCTCGTAATGATTCTTTAAGCCACTTGTATCAATCATCGGCTGCCACAATAATGCTGTATAACAAATACTCTCAAATGCAGCAACTTAAAATAATAACCATTTATTATTGCTTATGAATCTCTGGGTCAGTTGGCCAGTTCCGCTCATGTAGGTTGAGCTTGGCTAATCCCACTAAGCCTGCTTGTGGATTTGTGGCCAGCTGATGGGTTAGCTAGAAACTGGCTGGTCTCAGTTGGCTTCAGCTAGGACAACTCTTCAAGGTTCCACATGGGCTCTCATCTTCTAGCAGGCTAGCCTGGATTGTTCTCATGGCAAAGGAAAGATTCCAAAAGGGATCCAAAGTACACAGGATTCCAAAGGATTTCAAAGTATGTGAGGCCTCTTGAGGACTTCGCTTAGAAATAGCATACCGTCACCTCTACCACATTCTGTTAGCCAAAGCAGGTTAAAAGGCCATCCCAGATTCAAGGGCCAGGGAAATAGACTCAACCCCTACATGGAAGGAGTGGCAAAGTCACGTTGTAAAGGAAGAATGAAGAATTGGTAGACTAGTATTGCAATAGGTCTTCCTCACTACTGAATACCCTGAAAATACCCTTTCTGTTTTGAATAGCTAGAATAAATTGTATTATCTGCAATTTAACTCTGACCAATACAATGCCAGGTCAGACACATATGTACATCTTAATTCCCTCTTAAAACTCCATAAAATGACAGTAACTGAATGCCAAGGCAGACATGCATTCATCTCAATTTCCTCTTAAAACTTCATGAAATGACAGCAAATGAATAAAACAGGTATAAACCAGTGATGTCAAAGAGAATGGCAGAGGGGACAACTGTAAAATAGAAATATTAACAAATATTGAAGTTATGGAGAGCAGTCTGTTGCAGACGGGGTTCTCTGGAAAGCAGACTCGGAGATGAAGTTTAACGTGCTGAATGTCTGTTAATGAGGGTTCCTGAGATCAACACCTGTGGAAGGGAGGTCAACGGAGTAGAACTGGGTAGAAGGAGAAGTCAAGCTGCAAGGCAGGCCTGACAGCCTCAGCCAGCCCCATGAGAAATCATGAACTAAACTGGTTTGTCAGAGGTGTCCTGCCTTGGGCCAAAATGAGCCTCCTTAGGAAGCTGTAACCTTGGAAAAAGTGGCTATCTGCCGTGGAGGTAACCTCTAAAGGAGCTGACAGCAGAAAGCACTCTGAGTAAGAGCAGCAACACATCCTTCTTTGAAGTGGAATATGGACAGTGCATCACTGAAAGCATGTTCCTGTTTAATCAGTCAGTATTCCTAACAAGCAGTACATACTTGAAGGCTTACACACACAAAAAAACTCTGGTCCTATTGGGAGCTAGTTTCAATGCAGCTGTTAGACCCTTAGTCTTCAGACCTTCAGGAGTGAAGGAGAGTACCTGTCAGCATGAGTTCCTTTTGCCACAGTGTAGAGTCCCAGATGGAACATTGCCTCATCCTGTCCAATTCCTGCCTTAGCAAAGAACTGACTCCTCCTATTGCCAGGATCCTAAAAAGAATCCTTTATCTTTTTCATAAGCTTTCCAGCCAACTTCTGGTTCAAAACTCTCCGAGACAAAACACTGGATCTGCATCTCCTCCTTTCCCTTCCCTAGGCTGGTCGCCCCTTCCTTGCTTTGTGGCAAAGTGGTTATGTTTTGCTCCGGGGGCAGATCATCCACAGCCTTGTGTTTCTAGACATTCTGGTAGCATTGGTGCCATTCAAACAACGAGGAAAGCCAGATCCAGGAGCAAACAGGACATTCTGCTTATGATGTCCATAGCCAAAGGAAGGATGGGAATTGGGTACAGAGAGGAGCAGAGAAACCCCAGCCCTAGAAGAGAGCTAGAAAAAAGGAACTGGATCTGAGGAGCTGTGCAGACTTGTATTTTTATCTATGAAACTACAAAACATGATATGAAGGAAAATTGTCCACATTTGTGAACCAAAAGAAAAAAAATTGGCTCCCTAAAATTAATTCCAATTGCAGTCATTTATAAACCGGCTACTACCACTTATGCCTAATTACCATGCAGCACAGTAACAACCATACATGTCATAAAGTAGGTGATCAATTCATTGATTGGAAAGCTAAACGCTGCAACTATAGGGACAGACAATGTGCAAACATTTTGTGAATTGAAAAGTGTTACAGACATGGGAGCAGTTCTTGTCATTAGGCTATGAAGAATATTTCCTTTTGTATCCTTCCTCATCTTTGCTGTTCCTAAACAATGGGACTCACATAGTTTAACTGCAATCATCTCTTAGTCTCAAATTATTCTAAACAATACTTGTTCTGATTATTATTAGTATTGACTACAATTGGTTAAGTCCTTGCTACATGTCTTTAGATTGTCCATGCTGTACCATAACATTTCAGTCAGGAAATCAGAGCCACTACAGGTTGTACAGAAATAAGCGGCTTCATATAGAAATGCAAGCTTGCCCAGATGTGAGAGAAGGTAAAGTAGTTAAAGTCTAGACAGTGACGGCCCAAAGACTGGAAAAAAAAGTTGCTGATGACTTCAGCCTAAAGCCTGGAGTATGGGTAGAGAGCTCATGGGTGAAGATTGAGAATCCTGCCATCACTACAGAGTGAGAGCTCATAGAAAGGGCTGTGGACTCCCACATCTTGTGACCCTGTCTGATAAACCTCAGCAAGATTTACCCTGAGAACAGTGGTCTCCCCTCACTTCTGCCTACCGAGTCTTGCACAAGTCGCAAACTCAAAGTCTCATTCACTAACTCCAACCTGGAATTACATAAGAAAGGAGATTCTGGGAAAGGTAGTTCCCAGCCTTAGACAAGCATGGCGCTGATGGTGTGGAGTGACCAACAGGCTGTCCAGCATACAGACAAGTCTACTATGTAGGATGTAGGTGTTACGGTTAATATTTTTTGGCAGATAAAATTATGAGATATTTAATAACTTGCCTGAGGTCACATGCTAATCAGTGACAGAGCTAAAAGTCAAACCCAGGTTGGTCTGATGCTCATGATCCTACCTTAACAACTCTTCTCTAACAGTCCTTCAAAATCTACATGAGTACTATTAATTGTCACAATATTTCTTCTAATATTATGTCCTGTCTCTGTGACTACCAGAGGCATATATTTTGACTATTCTAAAACATTGTGAATAAAAGATATAGATCTTGGGATTACAGCAACGTGTCAGGGATGCATTCCTACTTTGGGGCCCAAGCTGGGACATTTCTGCTGCCCTCAGTAGCAGGTGAACTGTTAGGCAGCTTTCAGAGCTGCCTTACTAGAAAGTCCTTTTTCCTCCTCTGGTTGAAGAAAAATTAATATCTACAGTCCTCAATTCTCCAGTCTTTTCCAAGTACTGTGCCCTACACAATGCTTCCTTGAACGTATGTTTGGAGGGAGGAAAGGGCATGTGTTCTTTAACTTCAAATTGAATGTAAACAGCTTTAAGGGGAACATTTGGAGAACTTCCCATGTGCTCCTCTCACTTTGTGAGATAGAGTGGCTATTATCGAATTGTGGGAAATGCAATGGGGAAAGTTTGCAGCTGGAGTTGGTTTAACAGCAGAATGAAGAAAGGAGGGTGCATTAGGAACAATATGCATAAGGGGCAAGAATGTATGAGCTCTCATGGGCCAAGCTGGACAGATAGAGAGGACCAACCTGGAGTCATGTTCAATCCCGCCTAACAGTATTCCCTGGAGGGGAAATGTGACCCAACTGTGGATTGCCAGAAGTCCAGGTGCTGAGAGTGAGATCAGTGTGGTCCCTGAAGTGCAGCCCTGCCCACAAAAAGGGAGCTGCAGTCAGAGGTCCTCACTGGGTAGGCCTCCAAAAACATCCCTCAAGGGAAAGAGTCAGCAATTGTGCACCTGCCACCTCAGAGGAAATCATTGGATTACAAACTGCACAAGCCACAAAAGGCCTTTTTTCATTAATCCTCTCTCCTTGTGAGCCCAGCTCTGAAAATGTCAGAAATAGCATCTAGAAAGCAGAGAGTAGTAGAAGGAGAAGCCGAGAAGTAGAAATGTCAAGTACGCATCTCTTTGAACACAGATATCCAAGTCCTAACCAGACACATAGTTGGGAAGGTAGAAAGACAGGAAGAAGGGAAAGGGGAACCAGATCAGAGTTTTATGCTGTATGAGAACTTTAAAAATCACGAAAAGGAGGCTGTTCTTCTGACTAAAAGTAACCAAAAGATTTTTTATTTCCTAACTAGGAGTAACTGAAGAAGTTTGGAACCTAGACGAGATTGCATCCGGGAACGGGATTTAGCAGGGAGCAATGGGAAATAATAAAGTATTTCCCCTATTCAGTCCAACTTGTAAATAAAATGATCATACCAATGTAATAGAAACAATGAGAGAACATAAAAGGATTCTTAGAAACTAAAAACATTATAGGAGAATTTTTAAATGGTGTATAAGAGTTAGAAAATAAAGCTGAGGAAATCTCTTGGAAACTAGAACAAAAAGAAAACAATCACATAAAAGACAATAAAAGTCAACAGTTATCAGGAAGACCCAGAAAATGATATCATAACACCTCTGTTTGAAGAAAGAGAAAACCAGAAAAAAAAAAAAAAAAAAAAAGTAGAGAAGGAAATTACCAAAGAAACAATGCAAGAAATCTTCCCAGAATTGAAGACATAAGTTTCCAAATTAAAAGTGCTCACCCTGCACATGCATTAATTCATTCTGTAAATATGTGAATGCACCTTTTAAGTGCTAGGTGCAGTTCTGGAACTACGGCAGACACTGAAACAGGAAAGTCTCTGCTATGGAGCTTGCATTCTACTGGAGGGAGACAAGTAAGAAAGAAAGAAAGAATTATATCATGTGTCAGATGATAGGAATTATTAAGTAAAATAAACCTGCATAAAGGAGTATGTGATGAGGGGGTGTGGGGGAGGGATCACTGTTTGAGATCGTATGGTTAAAGATCTCTCTGATAAGTGACATTTGAGCAGAGGGGGTGAGAGATGCAGATATGCTAGGAATGTAAGCACAGCAAGGGCAAGGTTCTTTGTCCACTTTGTTTACTGATGTATCCCAACTACCTGGAGCTTAGTTGGTACTCAACAAACATTTGTTGAATGAATGAATCTGTTCCATATGCTCTTGCATAAGGAAAAGCATATGCAAAAACCCTGAGACAAAAACAAGAAAGCTAATATGGCTGTAGCAGAGGAAGCTCTGGGGGTAATGGTAGGTGATGACCTTGGAGGCAGTGGCTAGAACTTTCGATTTTATTCCGAGACATGGAAATTCATTGCAGAGTTCTGAACATCATAGTGTCATGATACAATTTACATTGTTATAAAACTTACCCTTGCATCTGTGAAGAAAATAGATGGCAACAAGACAAGGATGGGAGCAGGAAGACCCTCCCAGTCCAGGCAAATATTACCAGTGGCTAAGAGTAAGGTAGTATCAATGAAGAAGGGATCCTATTATTGATAGATCTTAAAGCAGAATAGACATGGCTTGCTGATTAATTAAACGTTATGTGTGAGAGAAAGAGAAAAGTTAAGGATGAAGCCAAAGTTTTTAACCTAAACAACTAGGAGGATGGAGAGGGAAACAGAGGAACCAGTTGCAAGGTGAGAACTTAAGGGTTATTTTGGATTTATTAATTTTAAGATGCCAAAATGACAAGTGGAGATGCCACATGGATTTCTTTGCTAAATAAATAAATTGGCAGAGAAATTACATATTCAAGTTTATCCTCCTCAATATAGTGTATCTATCTCAAGGGCCACATGAGTGACCTGATTTTAAGGCTCATTTCCAATCTTGACAATGCAGAATTCCTTTTCTCACAGCTAGAGTAAAAGCTGTTGATTCTCTCCTTTTACGGTGCCTGCAGGATTTTTTCTTTCACATGTGCACCCTTCCTTTTCCACATTACATCCTCCCTCTTTCCTCTATATTCTTGGGGCATAGGTTCCTCTTATTTTGTGTGTGTTGCAGGGGAGGTAGAGGGAAAACAAGCAAACCCTTCATTTGGCCATTCTGTTCTTTCTTCTTCATTTCCCTAACTAAACTTTGTCACTTTCCCCTCCAATCATGGATAGAGTTTTCACTTTTTTTTTTTTTAAATATTGAGACAGAGTCTCACTCTGTTGCACAGGCTGGAGTGCAGTGGTGCTATCTCAGCTCATGGCAACCTCTGCCTCCTAGGGTCAAGCAATTCTTCCACCTCAGCCTCCCAGGTAGCTGGGATTACAGGCACGTGCCACCACACCCGGCTAATTTTTTTTATTTTTAGTGAAGATAGAGTTTCTCTATGTGGCCAGGCTGGTCTTGAACTCCTGACCTCAAGTGATCTGCCCCCCTCAGCCTCCCAAAGTGCTGGGATTATAGGCATGAGCCACTGCACCCAGCCTGAGCTTTCACTTCTTAACCCTGACTTCCATCTTCAAACCCATCACCAAACCAGTCCTTTAAAGGCCAAGCCTTTGGGCTGTTCTCCAGTCTCCTTCACCCTCGGTGCGGCTCTGCACCCTTCCCTGTGTTGACTTCTCATTGTAGGCCTCCCCTGGGATTCATCCTTGGTCACCTGCTGTCCTATCTGCATGCTTCCTCCCTCAGAAAACTCATCCATCCCCATAACTGCAGTGAGCACCTCTGCACTGATGACTCTCAACCATAATGTTCAGTCTTGACTTCCTGTCAGAGCTTGGACTTCCTGAGAGGTAGTTAAGCAAAGTGGTGGTCTAGAATAAGCACTGGATTCAGATGGCTTGGGTTTAAATCCCAATTTAACTGTATAAACTTGGGGTCATCTTTAACTTCTCATCCTTCATAAAATGGGGATAATAAGAATGTCTGTCTCAAACAGTTTCCTTGAGGATAAAATAAAGGATAAAATAAGTTTACATGTGTAAAACACCTAGTGCCTGGCACATAGTAAATAATAAAGGTTAGTTATCATATTGGACATCACACTTTCACCAACCAACTCAATTTATACAACACCACCCTCCTCATTTGTTTCTCTCCCCCTTTAATCAACTGTCCTCCTGTTTTTCCATGGCGTCTCTATTTCTCAGATCCACATAATAGAACATTTGTAATAATCTCTGACTTGCCTTTTACTTCAATTTCTTTATTCAGTCAGTTGACAGACAGATCTTGCTAATTTTCTTTCCTTTTTTTTTTTTTTTTTTTGAGATGGAGTCTCACCCTGTCACCCAGGCTGCTGCAATGGCACAATTCTCCTGCTTCAGCCTCCCAAGTAGCTGGGATTACAGGTGCACACCACCACACCCGGCTAATTTTTTGTATCTTTAGTAGAGACAGGGTTTCACCACATTGGCCAGGCTGGTTTCGAACTCCTGATTTCATGATCCACCCGCCGCAGCCACTCAAAGCGCTGGGATTACAGGCGTGAGCCACCGTACCCGGCCAGGTCTTGCTAATTTTCTTAGAAATTTTTCCTTTGATATGTCACTTAAACCTTTTGCTTTCCTCTTCTGCCCTCTACTATGCCTCAGTCCAGCCTCAGCTCCTCATGCCAAGGCAGCCAGGGCTACAGCCTCTTCGTAAGTCTCCATGGACTCAGCTCTGCAGCCCCAATAATGGAAATCTTCTTTAGATCCCAAATATTGTTCTTTTCTTCACTCAGAAATGTTCAGTATTCCCAGTTTCCATTCCCATCAAGTGCAGAATCCTTTAGCTAGAGAGCACTTTCTAGAACTTCCACAATATGGCTCCACTCCGTACAACCTTATTTCCTTCCACTTTGCCTGCCCTGTCTCCCTACTGCACCAAGACCACGTCACATTCTTTCTGGTCTCTGCTTCTTGCATTTTGTTCTCGCCTAAATTTCCCTCCTCGCTCTTCTCTACCAATCTCAATCTACTTGTTCTTCAGTCCGGCTCAATCTCAGCTTCCTCCCTGAGGTGCACAAACCCACTTGACCTCATTCTTACTATTACTACAGCACCTGAAACCAACATTTGACCCTGATGACACATTGTGGCATATTATTCCATGTGGTTTCAAAATGTAAGTCATTTTTTGTGTGTATTAGATTATAAAATCCATTTTCTAAAGTTCAGTGTCCCTGCCCCACCCTTCCCTACTCCACACCTGGAAAAGCCATGAATCCATAGAAAAGACTCATAAATTGATAAAATATAAAAATACTACTATAATACACACTATACTATATGCCAAGGAGCTTTACATATATTAATTTGTTTAATCCTTGCAATAATTCTATATTAGAAATAGTAGAAATATTATTATCCTCATTTTACAACTGAGAAAACTGAGGCACAGAGAGGCTAAGTAACTTGCCCATGATTGATCATGATTGATCACTGACTCAGAGTAATCTTCACATGTGGAAATACATGAAGAATGCAAAAATACAATCTAAGAAGATTATACTGTAAAAAATACACTGAAGACCCAAGGAAGTGAAATCCAAAACCTCACCCTCACTTCAGTAATACAAAATTTCTGTACTTCTGAGTTGTGAAGGGAACGAATAAGTAGGAGTCACTGTTTTTTTTTTTAATCTTTTTGAGATAGTCTCACTCTGCTGCCCAGGCTGGAGTGCAGTGGCGTGATCTCAGTTCACTGCAACCTCCACCTCCCAGGTCCATGATTCTCATGCCTCAGATGCCCAAGCAGCTGGGATTATAGGTGCCCACCACCATGCCTAGCTAATTTTGTGTGTTTAGTAGAGATGGGTTTTCGCTATGTTGGCCAGGCTGGTCTTGAACTCCTGGCCTCAAGCCATCTGCCCACCTCAGCCTCCCAAAGTGCTGGGATTACAGGGGTAAGCCACCATGCCCAGCCAGGAGTTACATTTTTTATGATGCAGTTTGTCAGTTTTTATTTACCTGATTCTAAATGAATCACAGAAGAAATCTAAAAAATACTGTTTCCCCTGTCCCCCATTTTTAGGTGGGGTCAATAGGATTGCTTTGAGAGCTCACTCAGGCCCAACCATCAGTCCGTTATGAAATAAGTATCCCCGTAAACTGGCAACTACCCAACTGCCCTATCCCGAAAGGGGTCAAGTGTTATGTGGTGTGCTCTGAAAGCCACACTTTCTTTGCCTTGTTACAAAGGAACAGTTCTGGCTGTTCACAAACAATGTAGTGCTATATTAGCTTGCGTCTGTTTGAAGATCAGTCAAATATCCCCCCAAACAGCAGCTAGTCTTTACCTACCTGAGCTTCAGGTGCTGTCCCTCCTCAGAAGGGAGTGCGAAGGGGCTGGGTGATCCCTTGATGTCTGGCTGAGCAGCCAACACCCTAACACTAAAGGCGACAGCCCCAAACGCTGGGTTCTTGCCCCAACACTCGTCACCTCCCATGTGTGAAGGAAAGACTACAGCCCATCTCCAGACTGAGGTGGCAAGTCGCAGAGTTGGACTAATCAGTCATTTTCCTGTGACCTAATTAGGAAATTGTACCTCTTGGCTTTTGGTTTGAGAAGAGAAAACCAGTGGCCTGTTACCTCAGAAAACTCTGCCCGGCGAGAGGCCAGCTCTTCTGCTCTGATTGCCACATGGAGATTTTGCAAATCTGACTAAAAAGTTATTAAAATGGTTATGTTTGCCTACAATAGTAGGCACTTTTAAAATGAAAAGGAATTAAGAAACCTTGTTATATAACGAATGTTTTATGCCACCTCATTGGTATTCAAACATATATTTTTCCTAAGCTCAGATGATTTCCATATGGGTGAAAGACTTCAGATTTAACTGTATCAAAGATAATTAACAGGACTCTGAAATGGTAGTTACCTACATGTCATTCTACCTCCAGCAAAATATTTGTGGGAGAGGATGTTTCAGCTGTCACACACATTCTTGACTGACATTTAAATGGATTATTAGCTGTCTTGCCCTAGCATCTATTATGCTTTAGTGGCTTCTATCCTCCAACCCCGCTGAAAGTGACTCAAGGCACTACAGATTCCAAAGGCAGCCTGCCAGATTAAGCAGAGAAACTGCAGGAAGCATCCCTACATTGTGAGAGAAAAGTCAGTGCAGTTCCCCTGAGATAGGTGTGCGTTAATGTAACCATGGTTTTTAATCTCCTCAAATACTCTCTCTGTACCTATGCATACCATGTACAGTAGGCTCAAAAGAAACATGATAATGGCTAACAGCTGGATTCTTTCTAGCAGTTTCTTATCAAGTGCCTCATAGTTTGCAGCTTCCCAGAACAAAGAGTGTCTCTGAGGCTTAAGCCTAGAAGCTTAATTTATAAACTGAGTGTAATGAACCTTGTCAGAATTGTATTACCACTTGGCTTGTACCATAATATATGTGTGGAGTGGCTATTGTATACAAGGATGACTTATTTTAACACACTGGAATTTTCCATTTGTTAACTGTCTCTCGGCCCTGGAATTGTCATTTTGCTTTTGTTTTTATTTCAATAGCTGCCATTTAGCCAGCTGCCATGAAGATAGCCATCGCCATCGATTCATTTGGGGTTACAATTCATGTATTAAGGTTAAATCCATATCTTTTATCCACCTTGGTTGAAGAACATGAAAGACCCTATACAACTGATCTAACACCTGTGTGTTCTCTCTCCTAAAAGTTAATACCCAATTCAGCTTGGTGCAGGTTTTAAAATTTAAATAAAAAAAGAAAGTTAACATCCAAGTTAAGCCTTGGTCCATGTCTAATCATTACAATCCTTCTGGAATCCACAAATGCCAAAGCATTTGCCCCCAAAAAACAGCCTGGAACCAACGTGTAATGAAGCCTTTCACCAGTCCCAGTTGACAGGGCTGGGAATCATCTTCCTTTCTTACCCAGTTGGCACAGATACATAGCAACTGAACAGCATTTTGTCTCCGGAAGAGTATAATTTCCTTAAATTACCGTTAGGTACTAGTGTTGTGTTCACGAGCAGCTTGTACACGGCCAGACATATCTCAGGGAGACCAAACAAATCAGAAGCAACCCGCATGTGGAGAAACCATGTTGCAGAGTTTGAAACCTCTTAAGATGGAGTAAGCAAAATCATCCTCCCATCTCAGCTGCCTGAGAAACTTGAGCCCCTGGCACCTGAACATCACCACAGCTCCAAGCAATGACACCATCTTTTGTTCTCTGGTTTATTTTTCTGCCTAACTCCTTCTGTCACCTGCCTCTTCCCTAGGGACTGAGATAATAGAAGATTGGTACTTCTTTCAGCAAGTCCATCTGGTTCATTGAAATTTATCTCACAAAGAGTAGCAAGTCGAAAGATGGGAAGAGTGGCACAAAGTAGTCTAGTTTCTGTAAGTCCCCCCCCCACCCCCCACCAACTTTGTGGGGGGAAAAAAAAGCAACAGCTTCCCTTTCACTGCAGCAGCAACCTGTAAGGTAACGGATCGTTTCAGGGCATTCAGATCTGGCCTACATTGGCGCTGATATTTATCGGACTTATTCTGGTATTTTCTTCAGGTTAAACTTGTACTACTTCAGTGTCGCACTGAGAGTGTTCACAACCTGGAGGGAGTGAACAAGGCATATACAAAAGGTAATAATGCATTCGCAATATAAACAAAGAGCAAGGAAATCTTTATATTTCCCTGTAGATTCCTGCTATTTTAAGAAGCAGTGGTGGTTGTGCCACTTATTCATTTTTTTAACTACGAGTCGGATTTGCAGCATTCTCCTCCCTAGTCTGTGGCCAGAATAGCGTTTTCCGAACTATGGGCCTTAGTGCTAAAGAACGCACAATCTGCCTGGGTTTGAATCCTCGCTCTACTACACTAGCTGTGTGAGTTTAGGCAAGTTACTTAATCTCCATGTGCTTCAGTTTCCTCATCTGCAACATGGGGAAAATAATAGTGCCTATTTCTTTTTGTTTGGTTGTTTTTTGTTTTTGTTTTTGTCTTTTTGAGATGGAGTTTCGCTCCGTCTTGTTGCCCAGGCTGGAGTGCAATGGCACGATATCGGCTCACCACAACCCCTGCCTCCCGGGTTCAAGCAATTCTCCTGCCTCAGTCTCCTGAGTAGCTGAGATCACAGGCATGTGCCACCATGCCTGGATAATTTTTTTTTTTTTTTTTTGTATTTTTAGTAGAGATGGGGTTTCTCCATGTTGGTCAGGCTGGTTTCGAACTCCCGACCTCAGGTGATCCACCTGCCTCAGCCTCCCAAAGTGCTGGGATTACAGGCGTGAGCCACTGCGCCCAGCCAATCGTGCCTATTTCGAGATGGTAGTGAGAATTAATTTAGTTAATACAGGTGAAAAAAAATGTAAATAGTGACTGGCTAACTGTAAGTATTAAATATTATCATATTTCTATTCTACAGAACAGTAGTTCCAAGAGATATTTCTAGGGAAACAAGAGCCTGTGGTCAAGTAAGATTGAAAATGCTTCACACTAACATATGTCATCAAATCTACAAAGTTATTGATTACATACTGCTAGGAAAGAAAAAGCAATGCCAGTTAAACTAGGACATAATGCTTTCCCCAGGAATTTGGCGATTTTCCTGGTTTCAGTTGCATTGTGGCCTTGGTGAGTGGTAGCCACTCCTTGTGCACTGACCGCGGTAACAAAATACAGCCCCAGCTACTGGGTATGTTCCTTTCTTAAGTTCTATCAAGCACTTGGTTATTGCTTTGCAAGAATATAAGGAACTGTAGTGCTGTGGGCTGAATGCTTGTGTCCTCCTAAAATTCGTACATTGAAATCCTAACCCTTAAGGTGAAGGTAATAGGAGGTGGGGCCTTTGGGAGGTGATTAGGTCCTGAGGACAGGGCCCTTATGAATGGGATTAGTGCCCTTAAAAACATGCCTGAGACAGTAATATTCAGCCCCTATTCAGCCCCTATTCAACCTGAAGAAGTTACAGAAGATGACTCTTCATCCCTCTGTGACTGTTAGGGTTAAGGGTCCCCTTGTAAAAAGGGAGGGAAAATACGTCAGAGGCATTTGAACCAGAGCAACTCCATCTTGAACAGGAGCTGGCTAAAACAAGGATGAGACCTACTGGGCACCATTCCCAGGAGGTTAGACATTCTTAGTCACAGGATGAGACAGGAGGTTGGCACAAGATACAGGTCACAAAGACCCTGCTGATAAAACAGGATGAGGAAAAGAAGCTGGCCAAAACCCACTGAAACCAAGATAGGGATGGAAGTGACCTCTAGTCATCCTCACTGCTCATTATATGCTAATTATAATGCATTAGCAAGCCGAGAGACATTCCTCCAGTGCCATGAGAGTTTACAAATGCCATGGCAATGTCAGGAAGTTACCCTGTATGGCCTAAAAAGGGGAGGAACAGAAAACCTCAGTTCAAGGAATTGCCCACCCTCTTCCTAGAAAACTCATGATAACCCACCCTTTGTTTAGCATATAATCAAGAAATAACTACAAGCAGCCCATGTGGCTACTCTGCCTTTAGAGTAGCCATTCTTTTGCTTCTTTACTTTCCTAATAAACTTGCTGTCACTTTAATAACAACAACAAAAAGGCCTGAGAGAATCTCATTGCCGCTTCCACTATGAGAGGACATGGTGAGAAAGCACCATTCATGAACCAGAAAGTGTGTGCCCTTACCAGACTCTGAATCTGCCAGTGCCTTCACCCTGGATGTTCTAGCCTCCAGAACTTTGAGAAATAAATTTCTGTTGCTTGTAAGCTACTTGGTCTGTGGCATTTTGTTATGGCAGCTCAAGTAGACTAAGACATGTAGTTAACCTGCAATGATGAGCTTCTGCTGCTTTAACATCTTGTATACACCCGACTGCTCTGTTTCCGTATCTTTTGACATATACAGTAACTTTTCATTTCAATACCAATTCATGGTGTGATCTTTATGAACATACTTTCAAAAGCAAGGAAACATCATTCTATGCTGTGCTAGGAATATACCTAACTCAGTTGATGTGACAACGGAAATAGCTATGGCCAACATCGCATGTACCCAGGCAACGACCACCACAGCACAACTGCTGCCTCACCAACAACTGCTATAAGATACCACTGATTGTCAGAAGCATCCTACTTCAGAGATAATAAAATACAGAGGGAAGCGCTACTTAGAATTGATGAAGTATTTATTCCCCCTTTAAGAGATCACCAATGCATATTAACATATTAAAGGTGCAAGGAAGCTCTGCAGTAACGAAACCCTCTTCCCTGCTTTAAGCCAATATTGGACCAGACAGCCCTCTTTACAAGTTATACCTATCAACATGTTGGCAAATTTATGTCAACATATTCTCCTGAAACAGAATCTAATGAATCTGAGCATAATCAAGTAATCACAAGGAATTTTTTTAACCGTGTTATAGTCAAGCAGCTGTATAGTCAACCAGGAAGACTGGCCCAATTGTGGAATCAAAGACAAAACAGTAGCCCCCACAGAAATCCTAGAGACTAATGATGATAAGTCAATATCTCCATAGTCTTAAAGAAGACACTTGCCGACCGGGCACGGTGGCTCATGACTGTAATCCCAGCACTTTGGGAGGCTGAGGCAGGTGGATCACCTGAGGTCAAGAGTTTGAGACCAGCCTGGCCAGTATGGTGAAACCCCATCTCTACTAAAAATACAAAAATTAGCTGGGCATGGTGGTGCACACCTGTAGTCCCAGCTGCTTGGGAGGCTGAGGCAGAAGAACCGCTTGAATCCAGGAGGTGAAAGTTGCAGTGAGCCAAGATCATGCCACTGCACTCTAGCCTGGGTGACAGAGCAAGACTTCATCTCAAAAAAAAAAAAAAAATTACAAAAATTAGCCAGGTGTGGTGGTGTGCACCTGCAGAGTAGTCCTAGCTACTTAGGAGGCTGAGACAGGAGAATTGCTTGAACCTGGGAGGTGGAAGTTGCAGTGAGCTGAGATCACACCACTGCACTCCAGTCTGGGAAATAGAGCGAGACTTCGTCTCAAAAAAAAAAAAAAAAAAAAGGCACTTGCCTTGTCTCCAGGTCCAGAGTTGTTATCATGATAAGACTAACTGCTTAGAACTGGTCAAATTCCAGTTTAATAAATACTATTGAGCCCTTCATATACATTAAGTCCTGAGCTCAGCACCAGAGCTACGAAATGCTTATAGGACCTTTGTTTCATCATCTGCAAAAATGCAATAGTAATAATAACACAATAATAATAGTATTACTATTATTATGTATGCAGTGAAGTACTGTATGTACAGCACTTTATATAGTGCCTGGCTTGGAGGGTTGCAAGTGTCATTCCAGTGAGGAAGGTGGAAGGGAAATGTAGGAAATGCCGAAGGACCACAAGCCACTGGGAGCCATGGGGGCCACTGTCATTCCCCTGTCCCTTAGACTATAAGGGTGATTGCTATAGAGGCCACCGAGCAAATGGCTTACTGTCCTCTGGTTTAGTTTTAACTTTAGATTCAACTCATTCAAGTTCCTTTGGGCCCGAAAAATCACAAGAATGAAGCGAGGCTTTAGCCGGCCTGGCATCAGTCATCTGCCTCCTGCATAGGCTGGGGTTCAGCAGAGCACAGCAATGACTTATTTCACCTTCAGGTTTGTATTTGGTGTGAGAACCCACAGTGAGAGGGAGATCATTTGGCAAGGGCAGGGAGGGGCATATAAGCATCGGGAGGTGAGCCAGAGTCAGAAGTCAGCTCAGGGGCCTTCACATCCAGCCCAGATCAGGAGCTAAGTAAAGGTGGCACCTTGAATACTGGGCCCTCTGAACTGGCGGCCATCCAGGACTTCGTGAGATATCCAGCCCCACTTTAACTGGGCCCTGAACTGGAGTTAGAGCCACGCTAGGTACACAGATTCTAAAGACAGGGATACTTGTCCCCAGGGTACCCACTTCACAGCCACGCTCCTAGTTCTTTCTCCCTATCCAAGAGGCTTAGCCAGTCACTCCCACAGTACTGCGGTGCTTCTCACACTCACAGCCACTTGGCGGGAATATGTCAGGAGCTTAAACACTTAGACTCCTGCTAGGAAAGAGAAACTAATGTCAGAGAAAATGTTTAAAAGGAGAGTATTTGAAGGATGGGGAAACCATTAAATCAGAGCATGCTATTTTTCCCATTTTTCATTTTAAGTGACTCAAAAGTAGAGGAGGAAAAGGAAGAGACAATTCAACACTGCAGAAATGACCACTGACAGCTGTAAGCAAATGCCTGAATGTTCCCTTCTAGGCAAGATAGTACTGCTTTCTTTTACACAGCATCAGATCTCATTATGTTCTTTTGATAACTGAACACTACTTGGTAACATGGAGAATATATTAAAAATATTCATTAGAGAATTAATATGCTTCATTTCTTCAGATTAAGTGTTGTAATAAAGATGTATTGTCTTTATGTGCCAAATATCTCTCAAAAGAATGAAGACCCTCAGAGTTTTAAAAATCTGATCGAATTCATTTACAAACTGCTAACTACTAGAAACAACCTGGTATAATATCCACCTGATGCCCCATAGATGGGTAACTAGTGTTACTGATTTGATTTCACTCATGCTCAGGGATTAGAGCAATCTACTTATGGTGCCTTCTTGCTTGCTTGCTTTTCTTTTTCTCTTTCTTTTTCTCTCTCTCTCTTTCTTCCTTCCTTCCTTCCTTTCTTTCTTTCTTTTCTTTCTCTCTCAATGTCTTTCTTTCTTTCCTTCTTTGACAGTCTTCCTCTGTCACCCAGGCTGGAGCACAGTGACAATCATAGCTCACTGTATCCTCAAAATCCTGTGCTCAAGTGACCTTCCCGCTTGAGCCTCTCAAGTAGCTAGGACTACAGGCATGTACTACCCTGCCCAGCTGATTTTTTTTTTTTTTTTTTTGGTGAGACAGGGTGTTGCTATGTTGCCCAGGCTGGTCTTGAGCTCCCGGGCTCAAGTGGTCCTCCTGCCGAGGCCTCCCAAAGTATTGGGATTATAGGTGGGAGCCACTGTGCCAAGCCAACTTCTTAATAATTGAAGCAAAACACTACACAGACGTTGAAACTTCAGTAATAAAGTTGATAACATTGAGTTGCCTTGGCTTCTCCATGTAGACATCAATAGGGATAAAGAACAACTTGTTGAATCAACAAAGATTATTCCCACACACAGGAGGAAAGGAAGAGCAAGGTAGAAGAGAACAAATGAATGGAAAGCTATGTGTCCAGAATCACAGGAATGAGTACAGGATAATAAAAGAGAAGAAAGATGTAGGTGAAGGGACGGGGACATATTCAAGGAAAAGCTTAGTAGTAAAGGCATATACTTAGCAGTAAAAGCATTTACAAACCAGTGAGGGAACTTAAAGATGATCAGAAATGGGGGCTAAGCATTTTTGTGGCGGCATCAGGAACTGCCTGGAGGATGGAGAAAGGCCCCAGAGAAAAAGGTGACATATATCATGGGTTTCCATGGTGATGATGACAGTGTCACTATCAGAGCATTATGACTTCAGAATAGAAACAAGGATATAATAATAGCATACAATAACATCTCCCTTTTAAATCCCTCCCAAAGCTCTTAGTATTTATTCATTAATTTTCACAACACCTATGAATTAGGTAGGGAGTATTACCTATTTTAGACATCAAAAAATCAGAAGCAATTGAAATGGCCACAAGGTCTGAAAAAGTATATTTTCTGCTAATCTCTCACCCTGCACTATAAACTTGTGGGATAATTGATATAAAGACTATTTCACTGGCGCTTAGGCTAAGTAATATGATGAGTTTTTGGAGGTAACCATTTTTGGGAAATGTACATTGGACCGACCACTGGAGAAAAAACTTTCTAACAAGTGTTCTTAGATTTCTTCTTTACTTATAAAATATGAGAAAGCAGAAATTTCAACCTTTTCAACAGCTGAGCATTGTTATCCAAATGTTTTGCATCAAAGACTGCCTGTCTGTCTTCCTCATGGCTTGCTTTCATTGCAACTGGCATTCTTTCAGGCTTTTTAAATTTTTGGGGGGGCTTTGTTTCACTTTACTCTTCTTCCCCCTCCCTTCCCCCTACTTCATTCATCTGCTCCATAACCCCCCTTCAAACACACCCTGAAAACCAGGGGTGGGACCGATGACTATATCACTATAAAATTCTTATTACTACTCATTCTTAGAATGATTAGGACACTCATTTAACCTGGAGAGGAAATTCATATTACAGTTGAAGAAGTTTTAGAATCAGACAAGGTGGGTTCTAATCCTGCCTCTGCCACCTGCCAGCAAAGTGGCCTTAGACCAACTACTTCTCTGATCTTAATTTTCTCCATCTATAAAGTAAAAATATATTTGTATATATTTCCCAGTGTTGTGAGCATAAAATTGGATAATGTATATAGAGCATTTAGCAAGAGTTATTCCTGAGGCTATGAAAACGCAGTTCCTATCTAGGTAGCTCTCCTTCCTCTTTCTCATACCCTATTTTGCAATCCCCACCTTGACTCTAAAGCCTTTTAATACTAATCTCCTTTCAGGGGTCTCTCTCTGTTCCCATCTTGAAGACAAAGAGCAACAATGCTCAGAAAAGCTATGTTCATATTCAGTATCTATTGGGACCTCGGGAAGTGGCTGAGGGACTGTAAATCCAGAAATCAAAATTTTATTGTGTTTCCTCCTTTCAAATGGGTAAACTGCTTCTCGGATCCTCAAGTTTCCTCTGTAAAATGACATCAAAATGCCTACCTCATAGAAATTTTTTTTTTTTTTTTTTTTTTTTTTGAGACAAGTTTCACTCGTTGCCCAGGCTGGAGTGCAATGGCGCAGTCTCAGCTCACCACAACCTCTGCCTCCCAGGTTCAAGCGATTCTCCTGCCTCAGCCTCTCGAGTAGCTGGGATTACAGGCATGTGCCAACACACCCAGTTAATTTTGTATTTTTAGTAGAGACGGGGGTTTTTCCATGTTGGTTAGGCTGGTCTTGAACTCCCAACCTCAGGTGATCTGCCCGCCTCAGCCTCCCAAAGTGCTGGGATTACAGGTGTGAGCCACTGCTCCCGGCCTTTATAGAGATCTTATGAAAGTTAAAAGTACTTATGAATATAAAAATGGCTTATACAGTAGCATAACACACAATCGATGTTCAATAAAGTGTGAACTGAACGTGACCGTGAATTAAAAATATTTCCTATCATTCTCTCTTTCCTAGAATTTAATAGTAATTAAGTAAATTCTGGTATATCCTGTGATGCAGTTACTAAAATCCTAGAGTACAACATTATTAACATGGGGAAAATGCTCATGATCTATTTCTAAGTGAATAGTATTTTATTTTATTTTTTTTAATTTATTTATTATTATTATACTTTAAGTTGTAGGGTACATGTGCATAACGTGCAGGTTTGTTACATATGTATACTTGTGCCATGTTGGTGTGCTGCACCCATCAACTCGTCATTTACATCAGGTATAACTCCCAATGCAATCCCTCCCCCTTCCCCCCTCCCCATGATAGGCCCCGGTGTGTGATGTTCCCCTTCCTGAGTCCAAGTGATCTCATTGTTCAGTTCCCACCTATGAGTGAGAACATGCGGTGTTTGGTTTTCTGTTCTTGTGATAGTTTGCTAAGAATGATGGTTTCCAGCTGCATCCATGTCCCTACAAAGGACACAAACTCATCCTTTTTGATGGCTGCATAGTATTCCATGGTGTATATGTGCCACATTTTCTTAATCCAATCTGTCACTGATGGACATTTGGGTTGATTCCAAGTCTTTGCTATTGTGAACAGTGCTGCAATAAACATATGTGTGCATGTGTCTTTATAGCAGCATAATTTATAATCCTTTGGGTATATACCCAGTAATAGGATGGCTGGGTCATATGGTACATCTAGTTCTAGATCCTTGAGGAATCGCCATACTGTTTTCCATAATGGTTGAACTAGTTTACAATCCCACCAACAGTGTAAAAGTGTTCCTATTTCTCCACATCCTCTCCAGCACCTGTTGTTTCCTGACTTTTTAATGATCGCCATTCTAACTGGTGTGAGATGGTATCTCATTGTGGTTTTGATTTGCATTTCTCTGATGGCCAGTGATGATGAGCATTTTTTCATGTGTCTGTTGGCTGTATGAATGTCTTCTTTTGAGAAATGTCTGTTCATATCCTTTGCCCACTTTTTGATGGGGTTGTTTGTTTTTTTCTTGTAAATTTGTTTGAGTTCTTTGTAGTTTCTGGATATTAGTCCTTTGTCAGATGAGTAGATTGCAAAAATTTTCTCCCATTCTGTAGGTTGCCTGTTCACTCTGATGGTAGTTTCTTTCGCTGTGCAGAAGCTCTTTAGTTTAATTAGATCCCATTTGTCAATTTTGGCTTTTGCTGCCGTTGCTTTTGGTGTTTTAGACATGAAGTCTTTGCCCATGCCTATGTCCTGAATGGTACTACCTAGGTTTTCCTCTAGGATTTTTATGGTATTAGGTCTAACATTTAAGTCTCTAATCCATCTTGAATTAATTTTCATATAAGGAGTAAGGAAACGCTCAATAAATTCGGTATTGATGGAACGTACCTCAAAATAATAAGAGCTATTTATGACAAACCCACAGCCAATATCATACTGAATGGGCAAAAACTGGAAAAATTCCCTTTGAAAACTGGCACAAGACAGGGATGTCCTCTCTCACCACTCCTATTCAACATAGTGTTGGAAGTTCTGGCTAGGGCAATTAGGCAAGAGAAAGAAATCAAGGGTATTCAGTTAGGAAAAGAAGAAGTCAAATTGTCCCTGTTTGCAGATGACATGATTTTATATTTAGAAAACCCCATTGTCTCAGCCCAAAATCTCCTTAAGCTGATAAGCAACTTCAGCAAAGTCTCAGGATACAAAATTAATGTGCAAAAATCACAAGCATTCTTATACACCAGTAACAGACAAACAGAGAGCCAAATCAGGAATGAACTTCCATTCACAATTGCTTCAAAGAGAATAAAATACCTAGGAATCCAACTTACAAGGGATGTAAAGGACCTCTTCAACGAGAACTACAAACCACTGCTCAGTGAAATCAAAGAGGACACAAACAAATGGAAGAACATACCATGCTCATGGATAGGAAGAATCAATATCGTGAAAATGGCCATACTGCCCAAGGTAATTTATAGATTCAATGCCATCCCCATCAAGCTACCAATGAGTTTCTTCACAGAATTGGAAAAAACTGCTTTAAAGTTCATATGGAACCAAAAAAGAGCCCGCATCTCCAAGGCAATCCTAAGTCAAAAGAACAAAGCTGGAGGCATCACGCTACCTGACTTCAAACTATACTACAAGGCTACAGTAACCAAAACAGCATGGTACTGGTACCAAAACAGAGATATAGACCAATGGAACAGAACAGAGTCCTCAGAAATAATACCACACATCTACAGCCATCTGATCTTTGACAAACCTGAGAGAAACAAGAAATGGGGAAAGGATTCCCTATTTAATAAATGGTGCTGGGAAAATTGGCTAGCCATAAGTATTTTTGTTTTTTAAACAACATTCAACACATACACACACACACATAGACACAAAAAGGGTTTTTACCAAACTTTTCTGTACTAAGCATGAATCCTTTTCTATTTAGGGACAGAAAATTAAAATAGAAATTTTAAAAGACGCTATGGCAAAAAAAAAAAAAAGTATGTATGGTGGGTCCATCAAGCATGACAATGGAAGGAAGGCAATAAAAGCAGCGGGGAGTGTGGAGAGAGTAAGGAGAAGCTAAGAGTGGAGGAGGGGAGAGGGAGAAAAGAGGTCAGAGCGAGGACGCGGTAAGTCAGGGCTCAGAGTCAGAGGAGCCTTGTCTTTCAAGCATTTGTTGCTGAGATTGCCAAAATGCCTACAGAGATACAGGGCCTCGTCTCAGCCATGCAGGCCACAAACATTCAAAGTTCACTGGGGAACTGGGAGCCGGAGGAATTCTGAGCCCAGGAGGCTTTAGATGCCCTGCTTTTTCTGTCTCAGATCCACAGAAAGGGTGATTTACTTGCCTGCTTACGCAAAAGCTAACGGATGACCTAGATGGCCTCCCATGTGGCTTTCAAGTCTAGGAGACTGATTTACTAGGGTTTTGATTTATTCTCTTCCAATGAGCAATAAACCAAAAGCTATCGCCACTAGGTGGCATGCCCCAAATACTATTAAACTTTGAAACTGGCAGAAAAGTTGCTATCTCAGGGAATCACACACACCCTGTAAGTCAAAAGCACTGTTAGAGGCAACGAGATGATCATAGAATATTTTTCAGTTTCTCACTGTTAAAAACAAAAATCATCAAGCAAAACCACTGTAACAATAATAAACACTTCTTTCCCAAATAATATATTAAATGTGTTTCTCATGGACACATCCTGGAATCCCCTTGGGAAACATGGCCCCCATTCCCCCATCAGTGCCTATAACAATCTCCTCCTTTCCCAACCAAAATAAACAAGTGCCCCCTATCATATTCCAAAAGCAGAAGTAGGTCTCTGATGTCATCAAAGAATAATGTCCAACCATAGATACAAGATTTGCATGAGCTGAAGTAGGACAAAATATTCCCCACACAGGATCTATTATGGTCGAGAAAGGACAAGAATGGGACCCAGGCCAGAAAGAATATACTCCTTTTGACCTGATAATCTTCTCTTTCTAAATATCAGTGCTACTGTCAGGATCTCTATATCATGCTAGAGCTGTTAGTCATTTACACCTTAATGTGGATTAGTTTTCTCTGCTGTCTTTTCCCCTGAACGTTACATGTTATTCGTTATTCTACAAGAACAAAATTTTAGTTGAATGGCTAAAGAGAGGAATGATTTTAGAGAACATGAAAGGAGTACCCAGAAAGGATAGGATGGGGTAGGACCTTAAACTTGAGGACTCTGCATATGGCTGCAGAGGGTCACCAAGCTCTTGGTATTTCTGAATGAGGAGAGTGTAGATGGAGAAATAATTAAAGGGAAGTGCTGAAAGAAAGGGATGTGGCAAGACACATTTTGCATAAGTCATAGATTTGCCTAGGACTATCTGGATGCCTAGTAATGAAATGTGAAGAAATACAGACAATTTGGTATTTTCCAACTATGTAACTCTAACAGGAAATTCCTGTATTCTCCTATATTTAAATAAATTAAATATATGAGATGTGACAATAAATAGAAGGGCAGATTTTTTTAAGCAAACACACATGTATAGACACACAAATGAGTTATTATCCCTTTCAAAGTATTCACCCATTTTAATAATGTAAACCATTTTGGGAACTCCTCTTTTAAAATTGATTTTAGCAACTGACACATATCTTTTGAAAAGCCATTGCTAACAAAACAGCATTCTTTTTGAAAGTGGATTTCATTTGTCGAAAGAGTCAAAAGTTGGCTGGGTAGTGGCTCACACCTATAATCCCAACACTATGGGAGGTAGAGGCAGGAGATTGCTTGAAACCAGGAGTTCAAGATCAGCCTTGGCGACGTAGTAAGACCCTATCTCCACAAAAAAAAAAAAAAAAAAAAAAAAAAGGTCATTTGATGGCCTGGCACAGTGGCTCACACCTGTAATCCCAGCACTTTGGGAGGCTGAAGTGGAAGGATTGCTTGAAGTCAGAAGTTCAACACCAGCCTAGGCAATGTCGTGGGACCCCATCTTAATAAAAAATATAAAATTTTTGAAAAGTCATTTGGAGCTAAATTTGGCAAATAGAAAGGATGATCAATAAGAATATTCCATTTTTGGTCAAAAATGAAGCATGACTCAGAAGTATGTGCTCCAGTATCACACTGGGCCACAATCCCTCTTCCACCATTTTATTAGCTCTGTGAACATAAGCAAGTTATGAAATCATTATTTGCCTCAGTTCTCTCATCTATAAAATGAAGATGATAATAATACCTACCTGATAATGTTGCTACGAGATTAAAGGACATAATGCATATAAAATACTTACATGGTACTGGGGCAGATGCCAAATAAATAATAATGTTAGTAGTGGCAACAGCAATAACAGTAGAAGTGGCAGCAGCCACAGTAATACGTGGCTTGTAAACTCAAGGAGGCAATTTTTAAAATATATAACCTCCCAACTAGCAACATTCAATAACTGCACCAATTTGCATGTGTGTTCTGACATGTTTTTTAAACTTCTTTTTTTGCTTCTTAACTCATTCTTATTTAAACTCAGATGGCACATATTTTCCAAAGAGCTCCCTCCAGTTAGTGAAGAATATTCAGAGAGGCAGCTTCTGCACCAGTAGTTTTAAATTATTGTACCAATACATTAGAATTCATTAAGATGCTCTATTATCTAGACATGTCAAATTACATGTCTTGTTAATTCACAATAAAGATGTATCAAGCAAATGCCAATCATTTTTTTAAAACTGCTAAAACAGATTAAATCAGTCACTGACTAAAATAGATCTACTCAATCAATATATAATTATTGACCATAAATTTTGGGCTGTATAGGCTGGCTTGTGGGGTAACAATCAGAGATATATGAATGAACCAAACAGATATAGCAGACCAACAGGAAGTTCCTGGATTCTCGAAACTACTTCCAGCTAAGGAACACACACACATACACACGCACACAAATACATATGGCACCTCTGGAAGAACACTCAAGACACTAGCAATAGTGATTGTCTCTGGGGAGTAATCATTTAATACTACTTTGAACTGTTCAAGTCACCTTATGCGTGCATTACCTTTTCAAAAATAAACAGAAGTTTAAAAATTAAACTTTTATATACAGCAAAAAAATGTAGTTTCTTCAAACCTGCTATGCTGATTCACATCTGTTTTAATGATGTGAAATCTTTGTGCTTACCTCTTCACTTAGAAAGAAAATTAAATCATTCGCTTCAATATAATACTGTTAATTGATCCCAGTCCATTAATTACTCCTAATTTCCCTTGTAAGCACATAATAACAGCTGTGCAACCCGTCAGTCCACATGCCACGGTGATGGCCTGTTGAAATGCTTTGCTAAAGAATTTGGTCATGGAGGGGTTATCAGGATATTGTCATCTGTCTGGGTAACACTTCCAAAGCTGGTGAGCAGAGTCTACAGCCAACTCAGCATAGCCATCCGGCATCCTCCTCATCCATCACCTGCATGTCTCCCCAAGGTGCTAAGCAATGACCTTCCTCCATGAACACTGAGGCTCATTTTCTTCTTTGAGGCTCATTGCTATGTTCTCAACTCCAGACAGTAGTATGTCCTTCAGCTTTAAACTTGTCAAAAAAAATCCATAAATCAATCAGCAAACATTTATTAATCATCTCCCACATTCAAGGAACTGTGATGGATGTTTCAGGGATGTCAAGAAATATAAAATGTGGTTTCCAAACTCTAAGAGTTTATTGTCTAGTTAGAGAACTAAAACACATAAAAATTCAAAAGATGGAACCATACAAGTAGAATACTTAAAAGTACCAAATTATGAGGTTAAGGGGGAAGAGACAATATTTATCAAATGGCTGTGCACTGTGCTAGGTGCTTCACGTGTCCATTTCACTTAATCATCCTTCCAGTTCCACTTTGAACTCCATTTTATAGGCTTCGAGGTGAAGAAAGTTGCCTAAAATCACACAGATGGTCATGGCAGAGCCTGCATTTAAACCAAAGTAGTCTGATTCCAAGGCGCTGCTCTTCTGACTCAAGCTTTGTCTTCCCAATATATATGATGGTCCTCAAAGAAAGTAAGTGCTCTAAGGATTAATTGAAACAAGTTATCACTTTGAGTGTTAACATAAGGCATCATGAACAGGATATGAAATTTGAGAAAAGCTTTAACGGGTTTAAAAACCCAAGGATGAGTAGAATGTTCTAAGGTAAAAGGAAGGAAGAAAAATCTATTTCAATGTGTAAGAAAGCGCCTGTACTACAGTGTAGAGATGGAAGAGCCCAAGCTGCTGAGAAATTCATTCGGTATTGTGACTGATCCGGTTGCCTGCTCATCTCAGTGCAGGTATACAGCATGGTCCTGGAAGTGCAGAGGTGCGTCAGGGACCAGGCAACCCACGAATAAGTGGGCTCTTCTTGGGAGGCAGTATTCCTGCACATACAATAGGAAAAGCATGGGCCAAACATCTCCAAGCCTTGTATCTCCCCAGGGATTCTTGCTGTATGTCAAGGGCCCATCATACAAGACCAACAATTTTACTTAATTATCGGTAATGAATATATCAAAATGAACATGTAGATATTCTGGAGCAGAATCCAGCATTAACATGGATTTTGTTAGTACAAGGTATTAATGTAATGCCATGCTTGTAATGGGCCCCATGAGCTCTGGCCCAGACAGCTGAGATTCATAGTTTGTTCTCCTCTGCCATTGGGGGTTTCCCAGGGTGAGGACTGAGAGGTGCCGGTATGGAGGAGACACACATGTGGCATAGCACATGATACTGTGGAGGCAAAAATAGAGGAAAAGAGGGTCTAGAATGGCCCTCCAGATCTCCATGTTCTGATGTCTCTTGTCATCCATACTCTCATGTTGTTTATTTCTTGCATTGACTAATGAATAAAGCTCTCATTAGGAACATTCCATGCATTGCTAGGTCCTGATAGTCATCTTTGACTTTGCACTTTGTCTCATATCCCACATCTGTTCCATCAGCAAATCCTATTGTCTCTACCTTGTGAGTGTACCCAGAATCCAACAGCGTCCCCACCTGTACTGCCAACGCCCCAGCCCAACGTTCACCATCACTCCTCTGCTTCATCACCACCATGGCCGCCCAGTTGGCATCCCTACCTCTGCCCTTGCCTGAGAGAGTCTACTCTCCACAGCAGCTGGGGTGCTCATGTGAAAACATGCATCACATCATGAGGCTGCTCTGCTCCATGCCCCCAGGAACAGGCTATCCCCCTCAGACTAAAAGCCCAGGACCTCCAAATGGCCTACAAGGCCCCACCGGTCCCTTCCAATCACTCCATCTGTCCTCCCTTCTCTCACCATTACCCAGCCACATTGCCTGTTTACTGTTTCTGAGGAAGGCACCTCCGTCCTCAGGGCTCTTGTACATTCTGTTCATTTTCCCTGACACACCCTTCCTCAGATAGCCATGTGACATTACCCCTTCCGTCTCCAGACGTTGGCTCAAGTGTCACTTTTTCAGGGAGACCTTCCCTAACCATCCCCAACATGCTCTGCTATCTGCTCTGCTATCAACATCTGACAATCCACTTATTAAACATGTTTATTGCCTGCCTCCCTCCACCAAAATGTCAGTTCCATGAGGGTGAGGATTGTTATTTCATTCATTCCCAGCTCCTTGAGCAAAACCTGATGCATCATTGGCATGCAACAAATAATAGTCGAATGAATTCATCTACCTGGTAGTCCTTGGCTGGAAAAAGTTTTTGATTTTTTTGTCTTTATGAAACTAAACTACCTGCCAACAAGACAAAGAGAAATTGCATTTAAATAAAACTTAAAACAAGTTGCAGAATTTGCATAGCATAATCTCATTTTCAGTTTTTAAATTATATGTGTGGGCATATATTATTGAACACTAACTGTATGCTAGCAGCATGATAAACAGACTATACATGGGTTATGTACTATACTCTTATATAAATGTTCATAATTGCATAATAAAAGCACTGGAAAACACACACCAAACTGTTAGCAAGTGGGAGTGAGGTTTGAGGGAGTGAGAGAAGACTAGCTTTTACTTTACACCATTCTTCATTAATTGAATGCTTTACAATGGAAATATTTTATAAATACAAAAAGAAAAACATCTGAAGAAACAATATCAGCGCCATCTCTATTGAACATTTTTCATCTTGCAGTTTTAACTTCTCACAGAATCCTTTCCTTTGGACTTGACGACTCTGGGCCTGTGCTAATTGCAGTCTCTCAGGAATTCCTCCGTGGCGACCATAGAAAATATTACAGGTGTCTGTGCTACCCAGAAAGCAAAGGGTTGTGGTGCTTTCTTTTTTCTTTTGAGTTCCATTGCAGTTGGTACAGTGATGAAATGAGAAATATTACACACAAGATTGCCACAATCCTCATTTTTGGCCTATCTTTATGTCCCACACATTCTTTTAAGATTTCTATCGCCTCAGTGTTGTCGATTTCCACACCCACAGCCTAACAAGGTGGTGCAATCGCCCTTTGCCACGCCCCAGAGCAACAGAAGGATGCTGCCCTGCTGCAGTTTCACAGCACACAGGGTCTTTCCGCTTCAGCTGGACAGAGGCCCCGCCAGGCCGTAGGGAGGATTCCGAAGGTCTCTCTGCAGAGGCCCGGCCTCTCAGACCGAAAAGGCTCCACCCAGGCAGCAAAGGACACTGTATGTGGGGCAGTCGGCCTGGGCCCCATGGCTCGTGTTTGTTGCCGAGTTGGGCAATGTGGGCTGCGGTTCACAGGGCAACACAGACTTCACCACCTATCACATCGGGGCTGGTGCAGCTGAGAAGGGCTGCTTCTTGCCTCTTGGTGACCACGCTCTCTCCCAGGCTGGGCCCACAGGAAGTCGGGCCGGGAAGGGAGGAGGCACTGCAAGCTGTGGGAACCACACCGGCTCCTTCACTGCTGACAAAGATCTACTCCACCCCCACTGAGAAACTAGCTCAGAACCAGCTTTCCTCCTCCTCCGCAGCCCTCATGCCCTGAATGACTGACTTGGGGGATGTTTACACTCATTTTTTTCATACTTAAGGGGGTGTAGGTGCCAGATCAACTTGTTCACCACTCAGACCGCACACAAGCAGCCTTATGTTGAAACTTGTTCAACCTCCAGTAATCAAGTCATGCAAGTGGAGAAAACTAGATAGCATTGCACATACACATATACATACACAGGCATATATAGACACATATATATCCATACATATGTGTGTGTGTGTGTGTGCGATGTTATCTAGTTTTCTCTTTATATATATTTAAAAATTACGTATATATATATACACACACACATATATATAGTTTTAATGCTAATAGTGCTTGCCAAATGCTTGGTTTCAGTTGACTGCTGGCAGAGTGTACAACATTGGTACAACCTCTCTGAAAGGCACTTTGACAACAGATACCAAAAGCCTTAAAGGTTTTCATATTCACAGTAATTCCACTTCAAGAATTTAATCTAAAGAAACGTAAAATGTATATACAAGGTTGTTCCTTCTAAGGTTACATCTACAAGTATAGACTAAAGCCATTCAAAATAATCTTTTGGAAGGCTTTTAAGGGCATAAAAAAGTCACCATAATAAATGAAAAGCCCTACACTTATACAAAAATGGACATAGTCTCATGTAAAAATATGTGTGTGCATATGTATATATGCATGTGAGTGTTTCTGTGTACAAAGAGAGAAGGAGCACTTCCTTTCTCTTGAACTAACCTCTGCCCTTGGCTTCCAATCACTGCATTCTTTCCTAGTTTTCTTCTAGTCTACTGGCTGCTCCTTTGTTCTCCCATGTTGCATCCTTCTCCTCTTCCCAACCAATCCATATTGGAGGGCTCAGTCTCCGTCCTCAGACCTCCTGGCCATCTACATGCCACTCCTGAGACCATCTCCTCTACATTCTCTCTATGCCGATAATCTGCCAGATAAAATCTCCCTGCCCATCCTCTTCCCCTAAGCTCCCGACTAGAAATCCTTGCTTAGGTGTGAAATTCTTACTTGGCCTTCTTATATCCAAAATGGAACTCTTGATTTCCATTACTGTCTCCTTCCCCTCACACACACACACACCTGCTTCCATCTCATTGTTTCCCATCTCAGTAAATGGATCATCCTTTCACCAGAGATGGGACTAGAAACCAGGGCATCATATGCTTGATGCCTTCCTTCTTCTCTCATACCTTACGTTCCAACCCATTAGTAGCAAGTCCTTTTGTCTCTATGTTCAAAATATGCACCAAATCCAGCCCCTCTCCTCATCAGCACTGCCCACTCCTCTGCCACCAGCATCTCTCCCCTAGACTTCTATGAGAGCCACCCCGTTAGTCTCCCTGAATTCACACTGCCCGCCTACAATCTGTTCTCCATAAAGCAACTAATGATCCTTTTATAAAATAAATTACATCAGAAGGCATGAAACCTATAAACAAAATGTTAAAAGTTATCCAGGAATGATGAGATTATGGGCTGTTCTTATTTTATTCTGTCTGCTTCTCTACTATTTGTCAAATTTCTAACAATAAACACATTTCACTTTTACCAGTAAGAAATCAAAATGTTGATTTGAAAAAACAAAATTACAGGTTTCAGGCTGAAAGGGTAGGAGTTTACTCCCATGAATCAGCCCTGACAAACCAACACCAGGCAAGTTACAGAGTAGTAATGAGTTCCCAACCTCCAAAGGCAGCAGCAAGAAGCAGGGAAGAATGTCCTAAACCAAGGCAGCAAATACATGGCACTTGTGATGCCACTTCTGCCTCGTATACACATAGCAGACATCACTAAATGACTGGCACCATTGCCAGCTGAGCCTGGATGCAGCCTCACATCCTTCTCAACACAGAGGCAGCCACTATCATTCAATTAGGGTTGACACTTACATATTTACCATCTGTAATAAGCATTGTATCCCAGGATTGTGGACTTAAATTATTATGCTCCTTTACAAATGAATATAATGCACTCAATATTTTCAAATTACTTTTACATCTAAAATCTCATATACCTTCACAAAACCTCAGAAGGTAGGAAGAGCAGGTATTTTTTAATTTTTATTTTTACTTAAGATCTGGGGTACATGTGCAGGATGTGCAGGTGTGTTGCATAGGTAAACGTGTACAATGGTGGTTTACTGCATCTATCAACCTATCACCTAGGTATTAAGCCCAGCATGCGTTAGTCATTTTTCCTAATAAGAGCAGATATTTTTACCCCCCTTTTAATACAATTGAGGGCCACAACAGTTAAAGTCACACAGCAGAGGCCTGGTTTCCTCATGGCCACACTCCCCAGTGCTTTTCTGTGGTTCCCATAAACCTCTGCAGGCTCTGAGAGAGGTCAGAACCTCACATCGCAGCAGAGATAAATGTTGGGGCCAAGGATTGCACCAAACCTGGACAGAGATGGGCCACAAGTGATGCAGAGTTCGTTACTATTGACAACTTTGAAAATAAATAGTGAAGAAACAGATGAAGGGACATTCACAAATTTCATAACAAAAGCCATCATCCTCTTCAGGGGCAGGGCCTCTAGAAGCCAAACATGTTTGTTGGTCACCATAGCAACCATGAACTGCCTGCCACCCGTCCATTTGACCTATTCTGAAGTAGCTTTTTTTTTTTTTTTAAGGACTCCCAAGCCTGCAAAGAACAGATTGCTCAATTGGCTTTAGCATCTTTTCACACTTTGCTGTTCCCTTCTCTGCGGTTGTACATAGGTTCAATGACCAAGAAAAATGAAGTATCCACGTGATCACCACGAAGCAGAATTCAAATTTCCACTGCTGTCCCATCTGTCTGAAGTAAGCCGCTTACTCTGTAGGCCACTAAGCAATTCTAATTGCTGTCAGAGATAGTTTGACCCTGTCCTTGGCAAGCCAATTCATGAAACTCCTAGGGCAGGAAATAAGTGGAGAAAACTCATATTCCCAAAGGAATAGGGTGTGGTGCTCTCAAACAGAAAAGACTGTCATGAAGATTCCTCTTTCTGTAACATACAGGACCATGTGGCAACATCAGCAATTGGAGAAGTCTGTCTTCTCTTCAGTCCCCGCTTTGACTTCCTTCTCCTCACACATACACCTCACCCTCTCATTGATTGCTCCACCTGCTCCCCACCCTCCTAAGGCATTCTCTGCCTCCCCTCTTCAGATATCCCCAAAGGTTGGATCGTTTATCTTATTTTCTCACCTTTATGCCTTTTTTGTAATAAAACACTCTGTCTCTTTGGTGAATATGCAAGTGAGAGAGCCATCGTTTGACCAGTGAATTTTTCTGATATTACAGTAAGACTAATCCTGATCCAAACTCATTCTACATATTTTCTATTTTATTTATTTATTTATTTTTGAGACAGAGTTTCCCTGTTGTTGCCCAGGCTGGAGTGCAATGGCACGATCTCGGCTCACCGCAACTCCTGCCTCCCAGGTTCAAGTGATTCTCCTCCCTCAGTCTCCCAAGTAGCTGGGATTACAGGCATGTGCCACCATGCCCAGCTAATTTTGTATTTTTAGTAGAGACGGGGTTTCTCCATGTTGGTCAGGCTGGTCTCAAACTCCCAACCTCAGGTGATCTGCCCACCTCCGCCTCCCAAAGTGCTGGCATTGCAGGTGTGAGCCACCATGCCCTCCCTGCTCTTTCTACATATTTTTGATGCAGGGGTGGAGTGGGGGTAAAGGAAATGTAGAGTCCCTGGATCCTGCTGCCAGCCCCACTCCTTTAACCTTATCCCGCCCCCATCTGCCTTAAGACCACAGCCCCCAGGATCCAGTGAACTTTGCTGCAAGAATGTCTTTACCCCGCCCCCAGCCACTCCACTCTTGGCAAAGGACAGCCTAAGACCTTTGGATGTGCGGGGTGACAGTGATTACACCATAGCGCATACCACTGCTGAATGAATGATGGGCTGAAGTCTGAATCCCAGGACTGGAACATCGTGCTGGTCTTCCCACTTGTTAATGACGTGAGTGGATTCTAATTTCTTCTTCAGGATAGTAATTGCTACCAAGTACTAGTTGCCCATATGATATTAATCCAGCACCGTCAGGGAATACCAGGAATGCCAATTATAGATGCTGGAGAGGCAAATGGAGATGAGAGAAACAAAGTGTGGTTTGGTTGAATGAAAGCTATACTGTATCAATAAATGGTTTATAGGGTGTTACTTATTGCCATGCAACCCAATAATAATTAGGTGCTCTATTCAAAATGTGCCACACTAAGTTTGTTGTAAATTTAATTCAGTTATAACAATTGGATCTCTGCTGGGCCATTTGCTCACAATCAAAACAAAACAAAACCAAAAAAAGACACCTTCATCCCCCTTCCAGGAAGAAGAGAAATGGTATCTCTCACATACCTCATGTTACAGTCTCCTGAGTTGTCCAGCTTCCCATTTGCACTTTTCTGTGTTACTCTGTGCTACTCACAAACCTCCTGGCTCCACTGATCCCATGAATTCCCAGGTTTGCTCAAGGGCCCGGACTGAGCAAAGGGAAATAGGTCCCTCTGGGCAGACAATGATGTGGCTTAACTGAGCTGACAAATGCAGATCAAATGGCTGGCATTCCCCAGTGGGAAAGGAAGGCAAAGAAAGGGAAGCAGGCAGCAAGCAGGTGGGTGAGAAAGAAGTTGTTTGCACTTGAAATGGTCAGTGACAAGATATTCCTGTAAACCACCAGATGTCATTCAGATCTACTGTCATCCTAAAAATGGCAGCTCCGGAGCCTGCCTGTTTCAGGAGCAAGGTTTCCCATCTGGTCAGCCACTAGGCTGGATGTCAAAACACAAGGAAACATGATAACTCGGGGAGTGTAGTCATATGTTTGCTGCCTGATAATCACAGGGTCCCAAAACAACAGGCTTGGAAGGAGTCCAGTCCCCCACGCCCAGCAGGGAGTATTTGGTCATAGGGTTAAGACAAAACCATGCACAAGAACTCACCATGTGGGTTCCCCACTCCCAGCTCCACTCCCACTCACAAATATTTTAGTCATACTCTGCCAGGGCAGGGAGGCGTATCTCAGTGTCCCATCGCAGCAAAACTATCATGGGCTTCCCACTGCCCTAAGAGTGAAATCCAAACCCATGACCATGGCCTGCAAGGACTGGCAAACCTCTCCTGGTGCTGCTGCCCCCTTGTTCACCCGACTCAGCCCCTCTGGGCTCCTTTCCACCTCTTTTCCCTTTCTCAGAGCCTCTGAACACTACGTTCCCTCCGCCTGTACCTCCGACACCACCTATCCTCATGAACAGCCCCAGTTCCACATACATGTTATGGAGGCTCGCAGTGGCCAGGCACAGCAGTGAACAGCAAAGCCCTGCCCTCGTGGAGCTTACATTCAAGCTGGAAGAGACTGGCAATAAACAAATACACCAGGAAAGTTTATTGTCAGCTGGTGGTAAGTGTTGTGGAGATGAAAGCCCAGCAAGGAGTGAAGGGGGTAAGCAAGGGTGAGGGAGGGGGGTACTACTCCCTTATCAAAAGATCTTTCCTGAGGTTTTCTCTCTTAGCCTTCATCTATTTCCTTCCTAATGTCCATCACAATGTGTAACTTTCTATTGTATGGGTTTGTTTGTTGTTGTTTTTGACCTGTCATCCCCACTAGTATGTAAAGTCCACGCAGGTGGAAACTGCTGCTGCCTTCTTTTCCATGTTTCCCAGCACTTATGGCTGGACTAGTAGGTCCTTGATAAATTTGTTGGATGAATGGAGGAAGGCAGGTAGGAAGGAATTGAGGGAGGGAGGGAAAAAGGGAGATGGGGTGGGGAGGGAGAGGCTGAGAACTACAGGGAAAAGCAAAGAAATCAGAGAGCCAAGAAAAAGACGAGGTGAGAGGGAAGATGGTCTTCAGAGGGTGGTGTGTGCAGAAGCACGCACGTGTGTATACGTATGTGTGCACGTGTGCATGTGTGTTGATGAAAGGGTAGGAAATGCAAGCGGAGGATGCCCTAGGTCCATTTAAAGAGTTTGAAATAGAATAAACAGCAACCGAAGAGTTGTCTCATTCTTCTAAAAGGAGAAAACATGCTCTGATTAAGTATGCTATCCAAGGTTGCACAGCCTGAGTGGGTGAGAACCAGGAAAGTTTGCCCTCCACAAACTGGAGCTGAAATACTGTCCTTAGAAGGGAGTGAGAACAGGGGCAAGTGTTGGCCTGGGTACTCAGTGCTGCTGCCTCTGGAAGGTCCAAGTTCTTCAGATTTTAGTGGATGAGAAGGAAGTAGCCTTGGTGAGGGTAAGTGAAATGAGTATTTCATAAATTGCTGGTGCCAATAGAAATTGATAACACTTTGAGAAGGCAGTTAGGCACCAAGCATTAGGAACTCCAACTGCTGAGTGACTCTGAAATTTTACTTTAGGTATTCTAAGGGGAACCTTCAAAACATGAAAAACCTTTATGCCCAAAGATATCCAGATACTTATAGCAAAATTATTCATAATTTGCAAGAAGCTAAACCACCTAAAACATCTAAACGTCCAACAATAGAAGATTAGTAAGCGAGAGTATATCTACTTGATGGAATAGTATGCAGTTATTAAAAAGTATATGAAGATTGGCTAAAAGTGAAAATACTTCACACAATGTTAAGTAAAAAGAATTAAGATTAGTATTTTTACATGATATTGAGAGGTGGCAACGTGCTAGCAGCCCTCACTGCCCGCGCTTCCTCGGCCTCAGAGTCCATTCTGGCAGCGCTTGAGGAGCCCTTCAACCCACCAGGGCACTGTGGGAGCCCCTCTCTGGGATGGCCAAGGCCGGAGCCACCTCCCTCTGCTTGCTGGGAGGTATGGAGGGAGAGGCCTGGGCAGGAACCCGGTCAGCGAGCGAGTTCCAACAGGATTGGGCGCAGGCTTCCTGTGCCCCACACTGGGAGCGGCCAGTCGGGGTCACCGGCCCAGGGCAGTGAGGGGCTTAACACTCGGGCCAGCAACTGCGAGGTTGCGCCGGGTCCCCTATGACTGCCCGCGCTGTGCTCAAATTCTCGTGGGGCCTCAGCTGCCCCTTGGTGGGGCAGGGCTCAGGACCTGCAGCCCGCCATGCCCAAGCCCTCCCCTCTGCCGTGGGCTTCCGTGGGCCCAAGCCTCCCTGAGGGGTGCTGCCCCTTGCTCCGTGAGGCCCAGTCCTATGGACCGCCCAAGGGCTGAGGGGTGCAGGCACAGCTCCAGACTGGTGGGCAGCTCCACCTGCAGCGCTGGTGCAGGATCCACTGGGTGAGACCAGCTGGGCTCCTGAATCTGGTAGGGACTTGGGGAACTTTTATGTCTAGCTAAGGGATCATAAACACACCAATCAGCACTCTGTGTCTAGCTCAGGGTTTGTAAATACACCAATCAGTACTCTGTGTCTAGCTCAAGGTTTGTAAATACACCAATTGGTACTCTGTATCTAGCTAACCTAGTGGGGACTTGGAGAACTTTTCTGTCTAGCTAGAGGATTGTAAATGCACCAATCAGCACCCTGTCAAAATGGTGTCTGTAAAGTGGACCAATCAGCTCTCTGTAAAATGAACCAATCAGCATGATGTGGGTGGGGCCAGATAAGGGAATAAATGCAGCCTACCTAAACTAGCCATAGATAGTCTTGGTGGGGTTCGCTTAGCTGCTGTGGCGGCCTTAATCTTTCGCTCATTAAGATAATAAATCTTGCTGCTGCTCGCTCTTTGGGTCCATGCTGTCTTTAAAAGGTGTGACACTCATCTGGAAAGTCTGCCCCTTCACTGCTGAAGCCATCTAGACCACGAACCCACTGGGAAGAATGAGCAACTCCAGGTGTGCTGCGTTTTAGAACTGTAACGCTCACCGCTAAGGTCTGCAGCTTCACTCCTGACAGCAAGACCACAAACCCACCAGAAGGAAGAAGCTTCAGACACATCTGAAGGTCTGAAGGAACGCACTCTGACACTCCATCTTTAAGAACTGTAACACTCATCGCGAGGGTCCGCGGCTTCATTCTTGTAAGTCAGCGAGACCAAGAACCCACGAATTCTGGATACAATATGATCTATAACATTAAATTTGCACAATTATATCTATGTAAAATAGAAAACACACACATTGTAGACTGGGCGCGGTGGCTCATGCCTGTAATTCCGGCACTTTGGGAGGCTGAGGCGGGTGGATCGCCTGAGGTCAGGGATTCTGAGACCAGCCAGGCCAACACGGCGAAACCCGGTCTGTACTAAAAGTACAAAAATTAGCCAGGCGTGGTGGCATGCGCCTGTAATCGCAGCTGCTCAGGAGGGTGAGGCAGGAGAATCGTTTATCCCCGGAGGCAGAGGTTGCAGTGAGCTGGGATCACACTACTGCACTCCAGCCTGGGCGACAGAGTGAGACTCTGTCTCAAAACAAAAACAAAAACCACAATGTGATTAAAGCAAAGATTAAGAGGAAATGTTTCTAGCACACCATAAAAATATGTCATTTTTGTCAATTAAAAACAAATTTTAATAAAATATTTTAAAAATGTAACTAATGGTCAATCTAAATTCTCTTTGACTACTGTTTATTGAGCTGTGTGCCACGAGCCAGGGGCTGGGCTAAGCACTGAGGTTAGAAAACTGCCCTTACAAAGCAGCACTAAAATACTGCATGATGAGATAGCTACATGACGAGAGAAATGTATGGGTTTTTAAAACACACAAGAGGACCTCCATACTCAGATTTGGTAGAGAAAAGGGGAAGGACAGTCAGGAAAATTTTTTAGGGGAAATGCTATCTAAATGCTGAATCAAAGAGAAAATGTACGAGAAAAAACAGATAAACACGGACAAGCAAACAGACTAAAAGAATAGAGCCAAGAAAGGTGGAGAGGGTTCCAAGCAGAGTGAACCTGAGAAGGTGCAGCTTGTTTGAAGAATTGAAGGAAATTCCATTTGGCACAAGTGTAATATGATAGAGGCTCAGAGGGCTCGGAAGCTGAAGACACAAGCAGAGCCAATCCTGTGGAGCAGTTTGGACACTAAAGGCAACAGGAAGCCTTTGAAGTGTTTTCAGATCTGTGTTTTAGAAAGATCTCTTGCTGGCGCTGTGACTGGCTTGGATGCAAGACTGAAGAGAATGGTGCAGGTTTAAAAGCTATCTGATAAACCGGGAGAAAGAGAAGGGTGGATTTGTGTTTGGGTAAAGGGACTGTGGGTAATTTTTCTACGTTCATATTTTCTAGCGTTTCCAAACTTTGTTTAATGAGCATGTGTTATTTTCATAATGGGAAAAAAATAGCATGGTTTAAGGAAGATGAGCGTGATAGTGTTCTGCCTGAAAGTCGCTCAGAGCCTTTGGGACTTGCTAAGCCAGGGGCCTCTGTGTTTGTACAAGAACTCACACCCACATGCTGACCCATAATGTCCCGAGTTCTGCCCACAGTCTACACTGAGAGGGTGTAATTTTCCATACGCCAGGGACTCAAGTAAAAGCAGAAGTTGGCAGATGTAACAGCAACTGAGCGGGAAGAGAGAAGAGAGATGGCCTCCAACTCATACATAAAATCCAAGCGTTCATTCATTCATTTATCTATTCACAAATATTAAGCACCCACTGTGTACCAGGCACTGTTCTAGGCACTGCAGATACAGAAGTAAACAAAATGACAAAGTCCCAGTTACACATTCTAGGAAATAAGATAGACCATCTATGAATAAAAATTCAGCTAACTATACTCCCGCCCTCATTTGCAGAGGTAGAGCCGCATGCCATACTGCTATTTACTGACAAGAGTGGTTTAGGAAACTTTAAGAAGTAATTAGAGGTTTGATGACTCATAGCCACACTAAATGTGGCACCTGTAAACAGAGACCTATGCGTGCCATGGTGTTTGTGACTGGATTGACTGGGTTGGGTAACACTGTTACTAGAATAGGGCTTTCAGTATCGATTTCGTATGTACCTAAGTACAGTTACAAATGTAACTCAAACTTCGCCTGATCTGGCCAGCCAGTGAGTACAAATGAGCTTACACTAAACGACACACATTTTAGTAATGTGTTCTGCCAACCATATAAATGGAGACCTTTGCAATCTTTTCTCACATGCTTATATTTGGGAGCATCCAAAGGCATCTCGTGTGTTCACAAACAAGCTTCTTATTTATGTTCTGGCAACCCGGCTACAGAAATAGCGATTTGGAGCAGCTTCTCAGCCCAGCCCTTCATAGGCATTCTGTTTTCTTGCCTAGGAAGCAGTTTAAGAAATCCCCCAAACTACAACTCTGGGGACAGAAAAACTGTCTTCCGTGGAGAAAGTATCCCTTTCCCCTAACACTGTGGAAAGACCGAGCTGAGCCAGTTCAGGTCAAGTGTTAGGACTCTGTAAGCACTAGCTCTAGAAGCAACTAACAATGTCTGGGTTTACCCTGAGCAATGTTGCTTATGAATCTTTGTCTCAGGGAGTTCCTCGTAAAAATCAGCACCTCTGCTTCCGCCTGCAGACCCCTCTCTACTGAGCACAAACCTAGTCCACAGGCTGGTCTGGGGAGCAGCCTCATGGTGCCTTCCCCACATTCTCAGCTCCAAGACCCAGGCACAAATCTCCCCTGGGGCAGAGCCACTCAGCTTGGGCCCTCTGGGGTCACCAGACAGGTCTGGGCATGGCTAAATCTCAATTAAGGGCAAACAAGATGGAGAAAAATCTGTTTTAAAAAGATCAGGCAAGGTTTAGGAGACTATGAGGGCAGAAAAATCCATCTCGTACCACTGAGAAAGGAGGAATTTACAGAGAAGAGAGCAGGCTGGAAACAGTATTAAGCCACTCAGGACACGGTGAATCAGAATGCAAATGGACCAACCCAAATAGGTACCTCCTCCCCATGCTGCTGGGTCTACTCTGTCTCACACATAACCCTCTGTCTTAGAACTACTATAGAGGACAGAAGGCCTCAGAGAACCAGGAATGGAAGACAGAAGAGAGATTGCCAGGAACCATTTCTAAATTTTAATTCTGTAAGTTATAATCCAAGTTTTCGTTGATAGCAAGGTTTCCCCTGGAGAGACAGGTTAAGGACCCTCTCAGATGACACCTTCTGTCCCTTTCTCAGCACTAGAAGGTCAGTTCAGGAACCTACTGTTAGTTCCCATGCCCTTGATTGAAGTTAGCGATTTACACAAATAGACTTGAATCCGCCATCAAGCTGGAGATCCTGGAGAGAATGCCCAGAGACAGAATGGGCCATCTCTAAGGCCAACTCAAATGCTGCCTGCTCCATGAAGCCCATCTGGAGCTCTCACTTTCAGACACATACCCCTTCATCTTTTTCTCCTTCTTATAAAGCTCCAGGAGACGTTTTTGGCTCCCTTCACCCTGTGGTGTAGTGATTAACCTCTCCTGTGGCAGATGGCAGACCTCATTGCAGCATCCCTGCAGCCCTATGCAAAGCCTCCCTCCTGTAACAGACACTTGGTAGGCAATTACCAAGTCAAGTACGGTCCCAGAGAACTACTTATGAAGACAGCTCCCACAAAAGTGGTGAGGGATTTTCTGGCACTGTCCTTTCTGAAGTCCCTGCTAGCACATATTATTGTAATTGTCAGGATGTTTTCCAAAAGGGATAATGGCCTTTCCAGAACTGATACCCAGCCAGTTCAAATCTCTGCTGCATAAAGGCCTACACCTGTTCCAATTAGCCAGGGCCTTCTTGGTCACTCCCACACACTCCTATGGTCTAGGTTCTCTGGACTCCCCACTGCCTTTGCGTACTCTCTTCCTTCCTCCCCCATTAGGCAGTCCATATGTATCCTTTGAAGTGCAACTTAACAGTGGCCTCCTGTGTGGAATCCCTCTGGCCTCTCCTCCCAGCAGAGTGAACACTCTTTCCTCTATGTTCCCTAGCACACTGCGCACTCCCATACAGCTCTTCCTCTATGCTGAGATTGTTTTTTGTTCCCAGCCCCCCAACTTATGTGAGCTTACGTTTCGCTCGTCTTGGCAGATCCAGCAAAACACATTGCCTGGCAGAAGTAGGAACTCAACAAATGTTTCTTGAATGAATGAATGAATGAATGGGCATGACTCTTGCAAATGTTTTCTAAAAAAGATGGCAAGGAAATCCCCTGAGACACTCAAAATTAACATTCCTATTAGTTTGTTATGTACAGATTCATGTCTTGCTTTTTAAATTTAAAAATAAGAAGGGCGAGATTGAGGCCTTGCTAGGTGCTGAGTGTTTTACAAGCATTGTCTTGTTAGAATCCAAACAACCACCCGAGGCAGAGACAATTTTTCTTTGTTTTACGGTTGAATGAACAGAAACTGAGAAAGGTTAAGAAATGTGTCCAGATGCATATAGTTGGTAAGTGGGAGTATGTTTGGCTTGAAAGCCTGTGCTCTCGACTGTCTCACTTTCCATCTAACACACATTACAGTCAGGACATTTTCCTATGTCATTAAGCTATTTTTAATGCCTTTATTATATAAAAGAGAAGCTTCTACACCTGACTGACTGTAGTGCCTTATTACTCAAAGTGCTGTGCGCTCACCAGGCGCACTAACACCACTTGGGAGCTTGTTAGAAATGCAGGATCTCAGGTTCCATCCCAGATGTACTTAATCTGAGTCTGCATTTTAGCAAGATCCTTAGTGACATGTAAGCACATTGAAGTCTGAGAAGCACTGGTTTCTATCAGGAATCAGCAGACCACAGCGCACGGGCCACTCCAGTCGCACTCCCTCCGCCCCGCCCCCCCACTCCGTTTTTGTATTGCCCTGAAGCTAAGAGTGGTTTTTACCATTTCGATGGTTGATAATTTTTCAGAAAAGGAATACTATTTTGTAACGTGTGGAAATTATGTGAAATTCACATTTCAACGTCCATAAATGAAATTTTATTGAAACAAATTCATTTATTCACATACTGTCTATGGTTTCTTTTGTGCTGCAACAGAAGACTTGAGTAGTTATGATGGACTGTGTGGCCCACAAAGATATTTACTCTCTGGTTCTTTACGGGAAAAGTTGGCCAACCCCTTTCTAACTCTATCCCTCGTCTGTCACCCACAGCTCTATGGTTCCGAATGCAAGTGGAGAAAAGGGCAACCGGCATGTGGGAAGACTGAAAGGCAAAGATCATCCCAGTGAGACCCAGATTTCAGCTGAGGTCTGGGGGCTGAGGGAGTCTACCATGGAGTAAAAGTCCAGAGGGTAGAAGAAATGGGGGTGAACATGAAGTGTGGTAAGGCAGGGGTGAGGAGGCAAAACAATGAAAACATGAGAGTACAGGAGAGTATGGATAACTTTGCAGGCAGCTCCTCAAAGGTAAGCATGGAAGTCTGGCCAAGGCCAAAGGTGAAAGATTGGTGCAGGTTTTAGACTCAGTTTTTACCCACAAAGCCTCAATTTTCTTAAGGCTGCTGCAGGTTGAAGGGTTGGGTGGTAGTTGAAATTGACAGCCTTTTCCTAAGGTCTCCAAGCTGTGAGGGGGGAAAAGTATTCTCATTCTTAAGAGGAAACGCTAAACTTGATGTGTACAAGGATGAAATTAACTAGCTCTCTATCCTGAAATGGAAGCTGTAACTGCCTGCATAAGGAGCTTGTTACATATGCCAACTCCCAATCCCACCCTGAGACAGTCTGATTCAGTGGGAATTTGTATTTTAACAGGCATGCTACATAATTCTGATCCTTTGGGAAATACTGCCTCTGTGAATGAGAAAACTCAAGCTTCTGGAAGGAGTTAGCTGCAGCTTGAGAAGGTGATGCTTCTAAAGGCAATCGTTTATATGGGTGAAGGTTTTCTGTTTTCTGGAGCTGTGTAGGACTTCAGGAACAGGCAGTGGCATTAGAAAGGAATTAATAGGCTGTATCTGCTAATGAGCTTGGGGGCAAGCAGGATGCTGCAGGCATCTGAGAAACCCACAGAAAGGCATTAGCTAAGAGAGGGTGTCCGAGGAGCTTAGGACTGACACCAAGGGTCCTAATCCAAAGAATGCCATCAAGTAAGATGTGGAGCACACGATGGCCAAAGAACAGAAATACCTGCTTCTCCCTAATGATGTGAAGATCTCAAGTGATACTTAACATATTAGGGTGCTCAGAGTTCAGGGTCACCCTAGGCAGGTGGCAGATCTCATATGTACTTGCAGTTGTCTCAGTTTTGTTACATTTCATCCCTACTCCCACCATTCCCTCGGTCTATAGGACTGCGTATATATAATTTCCCTCAGGTGCTAGATGGGATTCGGTACCAAGTAAATTATGACATGGGCCCCCAAGGAATCTCTGACACAGGATAGACACACAATGAGAATTTACTTTTCACAGGTTACAAAAATAAAAATACCAGGTGGCATGAATACAAGGCATTATCTAATGAATTAATAATTTAGTTTCCTAAAAAAATGGCTAGGCGGAAGAAGGACAGGATGAGAAATTAGTGCTTGTTTTAATCTGCTTTGGAGCTGCCATGGAAAACCAGTTGTCTTCTCCGTTTTTCTGTGTTTCCTGTTTGTTTAAGGAAATCATGCTGGAAGCAACCAGATTTGAGGCGCAGCATGAAACATCTGTCCTGTTTTGGCTTCTCATTGAGATGTTCGTTCAGCTTTTGCATACAGCACCTTGCTGCCTTGAGACAAAATTTAAAAAACAAAAAAACATTGCCAGACTTTTTAAGCTATTGCGCAGGGTTGCTATTAGGAACTCACTGCACTTAGACTCTCCAGCCCACCCAGGAATATAGGTCTGACCCTTAAGGATAGTAAATCAGGGAGTGAAATCCAAGAAAGGCTGACACTCCCTGTGCAGTTATTTTTCAACCCAGAGGCTGCTTCTGCATATGATATCACTTACGTAACTTTCCTTTGCAAAGACCCCTCTGGTGCCCCAATCTAGCCTCCACACCCATCCCTCCCCATATCATCAGCACAACGACATTTTTGCTGCTCCACCCAGCTGCAAATTTGCCAAAAGTTTAAGGATGTGGACATTGAGTAAACAAAGACACAAAATTGAAGTTGGCTTTTGTGCAACTAGCTTTCAGGAGTTGCAGTTCTGTTCTTTCAGGTTTAAAGTTTCAGTGCAATAGGATAAGAAGACTGCCCAAACAATATTGCAAAGCTGCTTAGGAATCTCCATCACTAAAAATAGTATTATTTTACTTGGGAATAAAAGATTTTTAATTTATAGTGTAGCTCCCATGTAAGGATATGAATATTAATCTAGAACAACCTTGCTAGTTTCCATATGCCAGACTTAAAAATAAATTTATGATTAAAACCTTTTTTAAGAATTCCAACAATATTGAGTGACCATCAATTCTTTAGAAAATGGGAACTAACTAATGGAAATTTTCTTCAAAGAATCTGACCTATTAAACATGATATTCAATACTCATCTATTTTAAAAGCTTCAAATGTCAATAAAAAAATAAAGCTGTCAAATGCTAGGAGCATTTTATTAAGAAAGCAGCTTCAAACACTGATGAGAGTTTTATAAAGTTAGGAACTCTCAAGTTGTACCTGCTAGTGAAAAAGTTACTAATATTGTCTTTATTATAATCAAAATGCCAAAAGAGCAGGAAAACAGCAGTATGGTGCCCTGAATTGAAGTCTCTCTTTTTCCATGTTTCTACTAGTCCAGCCCTTTTGTAAATAAAACCTTTATATAACTAAAGCAGTACTGACTTCAATGGGAAGTTATGATATTAGTACTACAGTGAAATGGATTGCCACAAACAGAATAAGAGAGGAGTAGATTGGATAATCAATGCATATAGCAACTCAAAAGAATCGTTTTAGTGATTTATTTTAATCTTCTCTACTACTAAGTATTTCAGATAGGGATGCTTTTGGCCGCAAGTAACAGAATATCCAACTAACAGTGGCAAAAGGGGTTCTGGTTTTCTATTGCTACAATATATAACAAACCAAAATTTAGTGGCTTAAAATAACATTTATTCTGCTCCTAGTCTGCAATTTGGGAAGGGCTTGGTGGGTGGCAGCTTGTCTGCTCCACTTGGCACCAACTAGGGCACCTGAAGACTGGGGCCAGAGTCATCTGAAGGCTGCTTCACTCTCATGTTTGACAGTTCTTGCTGAGAAGACTCAGAGAGCTGGAGTCTGGTACAGCTGGGGCTCCTCAGGCATCTCGATTTCTATGTGTTCTCACACATGAGTTCTTCAGCATGGCAGCTTCAGTGTAGACTGACTTCTAACATGTCAGCTCAATGCTCCCAAGGCACATGTCAGAGAGAAGAAGAAAAAGGCAGCAACCGCATTACCTTGTGAACCTAGCATGGAGAGTCATGCAGTGTCACATCTACTGATTCTATTGGTTGGAATCAAGTCGGTAAGGCTGGCCTATATTCAAGGGAGGGTGAATTAGACTTTGCTGGGAGGAGTGTCAAAGAATTTGTGGCCTTGTATTAACGTACCACAAAGGGATTTATTTTTCATGTATGATGTTTAAAGGGAAGCAGTCCTGTATAATATGGGGCTCCATGATCTAATAAAAACCAAGGCTTCATCTGTTCATCTATAATTCTGCTCTGCCATTTTTAAATTGGCATATTGTCTCAAAGTTGCAAGCTGACTGCTATAGATCCAGACATTGTAGCCATGTTCAAGATAAGAGGGGTGGAAGGAATAGTGCCTGCGGTTCTGGCCTCTTTTATTAGGAAATCAAAAGCCGTTCCCAAAACCCACCTCACCAGAATTCTGCTTATGCCACATTGGCCAGAACTGTTACAAGGCCACCCTTGCTTCAGGGGAGGTTACAGCAGTGAATATTCAGTTTCCCCTTTCTCTATTATAGAGGTCGGAGAGGATGAAGAGAGCCAGAAATGGGCATTGGGTCAGTCAAGCCATGCTTCTGCCCTGCAAATCCTCCATATCACACCCAAAAAGTCACAAGTAAGTAAGAGCTTCAAAGAACTTTTCTCCCTCAGCCAAGGTTAACTATAAAATGACCCAAATATGCTTAACACACCAAAAAAAAAGTATTGACTAATGAATGGAACTATTTACAACTCTTTTTTTGCAAATAGAATCAAAAGCTAGATACTGAATTAAGTGAATTGTTTCTACAGTTTAAACAGGAAGCAGAATTGGTTTCCCACAGAGCCATTTGCCGACAAGATAGGAGGGACAAGGAAGGGGAGAGACCACTGACTTGTGATAAAATGAGAAAGCTGCCTGCAGATTACCTTGGCTTCAGAGGCCTGGGGCCTAAAAATAATTTGGGGGCAGGGCAAAGAGGAACTCTTAACTTGTAAACCTAACCCACATTCTATATCTTATTTTAGAGAACATTCCTTCTTTTAAGCTTCTGTTACTCACTAGTGAATGGAAACAGGAAAAACATTGTGAGTTGATGGATTTTATCTAACCCATCTGCAACGATTATTCAAATGTAAGCTTTAAAGTTTTACAACATTTAGCTAAAGAAGAATCAAAACTCTTTTCTTTGCTCGCTGTAAGAACACACTCCCCGCCCTGCCAATTCGCCAGTCTACTGTCTCATGCTATGGTCTCATACAAGGATAAAAGAAATCACATTGCAGCAGATATTTTTCTAGACCCTTCATACAAGCCTTGGCATATGACCCCAACAATAGCTAAAATGAAAAATGAGACAACCGGATTTACTGACTGATAATGTCTAGAACTCTCTCCCAGGTAATTTAATAGATGTGCATGAAAAATGTGTGCTTAAGGGAGGATGCTGAATGTGAAGAAAGAATGCAACCACAGTGAGAACTCCAGTACAATCCCAGGCTACAACTTCCAATGTCTGGTTCATCCTCAGACAAAAAGAAATGAGGAAAGCAAATATTTTTCTTTAAATTGAAAGAACTCTGACATAAGGAAATTAAATAATTGATCCAAAGTGATGCTGCTCCTATTAAACAGAAAAAAAAAAGCACCAAGGCATTTATTTGCAAGCACTCCCTTTATCAGTTTAATTTAGAATAGAAAGTAATGCAGGTCTTTATTCTAAACAATGGCTAACTTTACCTAACACGAAATAGACTCTTCTTAAACAAAACTCATAAAACATATACTATGGGAGTTACCAATCCTTTTCTGAATTATTTATAAGCTAGTGCTCTGCTTTCAATGTTTCTATCAGCTGCAAAATTTAATTAAGAAGCAAAGAATGGGCTTATAGAGATCATGACCCTACATATTTCTTACTCATATTTCAAATTATAATCATGTCATGATGAAGTTTGATCCTCGTGGAGTGTAACAAAATAATGTATTTGAACTTTTTATTATTACCTGTTTGGAGACCTACTATAAGACACTTCAGATACTCCCAAACCACATAGCAAAATTTGTAAGTGCAGTAATTATCATAAATGTATTCTGTAACTCTCAAAAGCAACTGCCAACAGTTCTAGGCCCAGGATAAGTGTTCAATTCATACTCATTAAATTTCATTGAGCATTCAACATCTTTCACAAACTTATATATAATCTTTGTGTATGAAAATATTTTTGAGATTGGATATTCCCCATACTCATTTCCAACTGGAAATTTCCACTGGGTTTTGAATGACAAGATTTATTAGATCTACTCAATTAGGTGACAAGATTAATAGTCCCCATTAAACACTAATTTGCTTTTTATTCTGCAAAGACTAACACAGATGTAAAACAAGGGTTGGCCACTCCCAGAACATATGTCTAAGACAACAAGGAAGCTGAGAGTAATTTGGTACATGAGCTAGTTGTCCCTTCCATGCCACCTTTCCATTGACAGTTTTGCTGGAAATGAGATTTAACAGCAAAGGTTTCTCTTTCCTACACCATGCCCAACTTCCTTGGTGCTAGTAGTTTTGGATGTGACAGGAAACACACACACACACACACACACACACACACACTGAGTTTAGATCAACAAGCATCTACTAAGTGCGCATTCCCAAGTGTCATGCTGGAATTTTGGCACAGGTGGAGCCTCAGGAGTCAAGCTCTGTAAATTCACACCACAGTTTATCTCTCAGTAGCTGGATAGCCTTGGGCAAGTTCTTCAGCCTTTCTAAGCTCTGGCTGCTTTATCTGCAAAATAAGGATACTAATAATACCTACTTCGTGGGAGTTTGTGACTTTCAAATAAGATAATTCATATATGGTTGCCTGGCATCTAGTATGTGCAATAACTAGCTATAATCACCACCATCATCATTGCAGCATACTCTCACAGTCTTTATCCCCCGGTAATCTAGGGTGAAAAGACACACACACACAGATTATGCCCATTTTTTGTGAGATGGTAAGTGGACTTCAGAAAAGAGGCACTTAGCTCAATGTGGAATCCAAGGAAGGTCTTCGAGCTGAAAGTCAAAAGGTGAGTAGAGTTAACCAGATAAAGAGAGTTATTTTGGCTAGGCGTGGTGGCTCACACCTGTAATCTCAGCAATTTGGGAGGCTGAGGAGGATGGATCACTTGAGGTCAGGAGTTCAGGACCAGCCTGGCCAACATGGTGAAACCCCATCTCTACTAAAAATACAAAAATTAGCTAGGCGTGATGGCCCACACCTGTAATCCCAGCTACTCAGGAGGCTGAGGCAGAATTGCTTGAACCTGGGAGGGGAAGGTTGTAGTGAGCCGAGTGCCATTGCACTCCAGCCTGGGTGACAGAGTGAGACTCCATCTCAAAAAAAAAAAAAAAAAGGTATTTCAGGGGAAAGAGCTTAAACAAAATCATTAGGAGCATGTTGTGTACAGGAACTGGTTGTGGTTTCAAGATGGGGAGGAATAAAAGATTGAGGCTCATGAGGAAGATAAGGACTAGGTCACAAGAAGTTTCATAGGTCATGTTGAGGTGACTGAATTTCCTCCTTATAGACCAAATTTCCTAAGACAGTTTATAGAAATTTCTAGTGTTCGCAGAGGCATTTCATGAAACCTTCCTTGGTATTCCTCAACATAATAGCTTCACTGTGACTTCTGTTTGGAAACATCCTAAATTTCACCCCTTTAGTAATTCACAGTGCATGCGTTAGCATGTTGAAGGCTCTGAGAAGTCTTACAATAAAGGAACCTCTTTGTCTCAATTTAGCTCAATATTTTTTAAATAGATTGTACTTCAGGACACCATTTTTACAGAATGCTGAAAGATATTTTGCCAGATTTTAACAAGAGTAATGAATTGAGCAGTTTAGCCTCATAAAATTGCTCTAGCTACAGAGATGGAGTTTAAAGGAGCACACTTGGAGAGAAGATGTGAAATAATGGTGAGCCAGGACAGAGAAGACAGAGCAAATTCAAAAAATATTCAGGAGGTAAAATCTGTAAGTTTTACTGGTAACAGTGGAGTGAAGGAGACAGAACTGTCTAGAATAATACTTAGAGTTCTGGCTTGAGTCAAAATAGTAATGTCACTTACTTCAAAAGTAATACAGAAAAGCATGATGTTGGGAAAAGAATGAGGGATGGGTAAGGTAAAAAACTCAGTTTGAAACATGATTAGTTTGAGAGACCCATGAGTCTTCCAAGTGGAATTATAGGTAGCAATGAGTCGCTAAACCATTCTTCAGTCCAAATCTAAACAAGGTCATCTGACAAGTAGTTCCTTTCTCTTCCTTAGAAGTCAAAAGTTTTAGATTAAGGTTCCATAATGCATTGTGTTCATTTTAGCAGCAAATTTACTAATAATAAGATTATTATTTAATCATTAAAACACTCAGGCTTTTCTTAATGCATTCCCAAATTAAAATATGCAAATGTACATATGTAGACAGGTGAATCTTGCGTTACTCAAGATAAATTACTTAAATTCTCACTTAAAAAGTAAATCTTCAGTAGAGCTACTACCATTATCCAAATGTCACAAATATACTTAAATAGGTTAATTTTTAATATATATTGTAGTGAATCAGTTAACAAAACTAATTTTTGTCTTCTTTTCTATCTCTAAGCTTCTTAAAAGCAAAAGATACATCTTCATCTTTCTGCCCTGAGGGTTCAAAGCAATTTAAAACACATGGAAGGTATACATTAAAATTTTGTTGAATTAATAAAATTAATTAAAGCAAGTCACAGTAATAAATACAAAATTGACAAGTTTTCAACTCTAATCGGTCACTAATTGATCTCATCTGCCCTTTTTGCTTTAAATATAATCTACATGCTAATGATTTCCAGACTGTTATCAGCTCTGCTCTCCCTTTGAACTGGTATCAGCTCTGCTCTTTCTTTCAACTTTGAAAGTTGAACTTTCAACTTGAGGCTTATAATTTCAACCTTACTTGACTTTTCCATGTGAATGCTTACCAGAGACCTTAAACTTAATGTGTCCCTGGTGGCATTACTGGTTGCCTACCTTCACAGTACACTTTCACCCTTTACTTCTTATAAAAATGCCTCCAGTTTTGTTCAGTGAGCCACTGTGACCAGCTAAAAAGCTCAGCCTCCCTTGCAGCTAGAATTGGACACATGATATAGTTTTGGTACATAAAATGGAGGTCTGGGGGATGGATTTCTGAAAAAGCTTTTGCTTTCCTGACATAGGCACCACCCCAACTTCTTTCAGCTTTCCTCTTCTCCTGTCTTACATGCAGACCCTATGCCTAAAGCTCAGTCCCTCTCTTGTAAAGGTGAGAGTGAAAGACATGATAAGGATGCTCAAGGAGAAAAGAGAATGTGCCCATGATCTCAGTGGCATTTGGGAGCTACCATACTAGCTGGGTCTGCCAATCTTTGACACGCTTTTTGTGTGGACAATAGATTAATTGATTAATCAAAGAGCTTGTTTGTTTGAGATATGGTTTGTCAGGATTTTGGTTCCTCTGCAGCTGAACACAACCACACATGACATAACATACAAAATAAACATTTTGATTTTCATCTTCAGAGAGCACCTGATGACCACCTCCCCAACCATCTCACAGACCTATTTCTTTCCCAATCATAAACATGTCAATTTCTACCATCACCATTCATTCAGAAGCTCAAGAAAATATAAATTTGGGTATGTCCTTGATGCCTCCTTTCTGTCTTTACCTCTAAACTATATATTCAAACCTATCTTCTTCTTTTTACTTCCACCACCTACCCATCCAATCCATCATCATAGCCTCTCAACTGCCCACTCTGCTGCAGTCTTGACCCCCTGCAATCATCCTCCACATAGCATTCAGAGCAGTCATTCGAAAATACCTATTAGGTCATGTCACTCTCAATTTTAAAACCTTCCAATTGCTTCCTATTTTACTCATAATAAAATCCAAGTGCCTAGCTGCAATGGGCTGAATGTGTCCCCCCAAAATTATATATCAAAACTCCATTGTGATGGCATATGAAATTGGGGACTTTGGGAGGTAAATAGGTCATGAGGGTATCATGAGAGTCTAGCCCTCATGATGGGATTAATGCCCTTCTAAGAAGAGACATAAGAGTGCTTGCTTCCTCTCTCTTTTTCTCTCTCTCCACCATGTTAAGGTACAGGAAAAAGAAGTCATCTATCTGCAAACCACGAAGAAAGTCCTCACCAGGAACCAAATCAGCTGCCACCTTGCTCTTGGACTTCCCAGGCTCTAGAACTATGAGAAATAAATTTTTTGCTGGGTGAAGTGGCTCATGCCTGTAATCCCAAAATTTTGGGAGGCCAAGGCAGGAGGATCACTTGAGCCTAGGAGTTCAAGACAAGCCTGGGCAACAAAGTGAGAGTCTGTCTCTACAAAAGTCAAAAACTTAGCCAGGCATGGTGACATGAGCCTGTGGTCCCAGCCTCACAGGAGGCTGAGACAGGAGGACTGCTTGAGCCTAAAAGGTAGAGGCTGCAATGAACTGTGTTCACAGCACTGTACTCTAGCCTGGGTGACAGAGTAAGACTGTCTCAAAAAATAATAATAGAAATTTTTTAAAAATAAATTGTTGTTGTTTAAACCACCTGGTCTATATTATTTTTGTTATAGCAGCCCAAAAAGACTAACACACTAACTATGGCTTACAAAGTTATATGTGGTCTGATCTCATCTTGCACCATTTTCTCTTTTGCTCACTGCACTCAAGCCATACTACTTTCATTTCATTCCTCAAAGCCACCAAATGTAGTCTCACCTCAGGGCCTCTGTACTTGCTGTTCACTCTGCTTCAATTGCTTTTCCACCTGACTCTTCCTCATCATTCAGGTTTCGGCTCCAATGTCACCTCCCTAGAGAGACCTTCTCTGACCACCCCATCTCACCTGTGTTTCATGATCTCAACACCCTATGTTATTTCCTTCATATGCTCATCTGTCTAAAATTATCTTGCTTATTTACTTGTTACTTTTTTTCTCCTCCTTCTAGATTAAAAGCTTCATGAGTACAGGGACTGTGTATATCTTATTCACCGCTCCATCCCCATATCTAGAAGAATATTGGCACAAATTAGGCCCTTGATAAATATTGTTCTTAATAAATAGATGAATTTTTCTTTAAAAAAAAAACAAAACACACAGCCATGGATGCTTAGAGATCTGCCAACATGTATGATTCTGGAAACATATAATTTTCTTGTCTAAAATCTCCAAGAGCAAAACAGAATTTTGGATTTAAATAAAAGCTTTTTTTAGCATATTTAATTCAGAAATCACAAAATGTACTTAATCCTATGCTTATCTTCTATCACAGGTAAGTATTTTTGCTTACCACATATACTCTTTAACCCAGTTATGGTGGCATAATAAAGGATTAGACCCTTGATACAAGTTGCCAAGTAACTTGTATCATGTTTTTACATAAAACAAACCATCGTGAGCTTGGAAGGGAGCCCAACAGACTCACAGTTCAAAGCTTCCAGATCCGTTTATATGTGGTGATGCTCAGAAAGGCTGTCTTTCAGGCTATTCCTCTGTACAACATAGAAGGCCAGGAACTTTCCCCAAACTCTTCAGTTACAATCCAGTGAAATTAAACTGTGTAGGAAAAATGTTGAAGGTAATCAATACAGCCCCTTTAAGGGACACATGCTTTCAAACCACAAGGAGAAGGGTGTACATTTCTGGTCAGTTCTATTTCTAGATGGTTTATTCAGCAGTTTGAAGATTTTATGGAGTCGTGCCAGTATTTTCATTACTAAATTCTTACAGTTGGAAGGAAAGGGGAAAAGACATCATCTCATGCCACTACCCCTCCCAGTGCTACTACACTGGGCAAGCAGAGCAAGTAAAAAGGCTCAGTGCCTAGGGCTCCCAAAGACACGGTCGTGTTGCGTCGTGGCCATCCCACTACAAGCCTAGGACCTTGTGATCTCAGGTGCTCGGATAGACCTGGGCACATACAGAATACAAGGTCCTAGGCAGCAACAAGTCAGAAAGAAAGGAAGACTTTCTTCCGTTGGAGCCTTTCATCACCCCTGCTTTTCACCTTCCCAAAGTGTGGTCTGCAAAGTCCTGGAGACCCTTTCAGGGCATCTGTGAAATCAAAACTATTTTCGTAATAATACTATAAAAATGATTTGCCTTTTTCACTGTGTGGACATTTACAATGATGGTACAAAAGTAATCCTGGGTCAAACTGCCAGCATCTTAGTACAAGTCAAAGCAGTGGCACCAAACAGCACCTAACAGTCATCACATTATTCACACCACACACTCACAATAAAAGAGGTGGGAGTGGGGAACAGACAAACAAAGAAGGAAGCCAGTTTACTTAAGAACGTCCTTGATGAAGCATTAAAAATTGTTAACCTCATTGAATTTCAACATTTCAGTACATGTCTTTGTAATATTCTGTGTGACAAACTATCAAGTACACAGAAAGCACTTCTGCTGAATGCTGAAGTAGCATGGTTGTCTCTACCATAAAATATTCCTTGAGTTGCAAGTTGAACTAACCACTCTCCTCATGAAACAACATTTCACATGAAAGACCAACGTATTCAGATTTAGGTATTTGCCAAACCTTTCCTTGAAACTGTACAAAGTGAGCCTGTCACTCCAAAGGAAATATGTGGCAATATTTATTGCCCAATAACCTTTAAGAAACTACCTCTAGCTGAGGTTTAGGATAGAAGATACAATTATCCAAAAGGCTATTAAAATACTCCTCTGTTTTCCAACTACATCACTCTGTGATGCCAGGTTTTTCTTAATATTCTTCAATGAAAACAACGTAACATACCACATCGAATGCAAAAGCCAATATAAGAATCCAGCCATCTTCTATTGTCAGACATTAAAAAGCAAAAAACATAAAAATGTGAAACAATGCTATGCTAATCACTAAGTTTCTCTTGCTTGGAAAAATAAATACATTCTTTATTAAAAATATGTTATTTATATTACATGCAATGAGTTTATTATTGTTATGAATAAATAATTGTTTTTAAAATGTTTATAGCACGTTTGGCTGGGCGCAGTGGCTCACGCTTGTAATCCCAGCACTTTGGGAGGCTGACATGGGCAGACCACGAGGTCAGGAGTTTGAGACCAGTCTGACCAACATGGTGAAACCCTGTCTCTACTAAAAATACAAAAATTAGCCAGGTGTGGTGGCGGGCACCTGCAATCCCAGCTACTCAGGAGACTGAGGCAGGAGAATCGCTTGAACCCGGGAGGCGGGGATTGCAGTGAGCCAAGATCATGCCACTGTACTCCAGCCGGAGTAGCAGAGCGAGACTCCGTCTCAAAAAAAAAAAGAAAGAAAAATGTTTATAACATAGTTAATATCCACAGATATAATCCAAATAAACAAAAGTTTTTTGAGATCCTTAATTATTTTTAAGAGCATAAAGGAATCTTGAGAACAAAACCTAGTACAATAGATAGTTATAACAGAAATATGTAATAGAAATAAAAAATGTATGATAGAAATGTGTAACAGAAATGCAAATCCTACATTTCTGACAGCATAGATGAGATATTTAATATTTTCATTCTACCACAAGAGAGAGAGTTCCATTATGCAATTAAAGTAAAAATTCAAGCAACAGCGTCCAGGTTGTGGTGTTGCCATCACAGCAACCAGTGGCTTGCAGGAGTTAAAAAGCTGTCAGAGAACAGTGGCAGGTGGGCTGGTAGTACAGGAAAGAGCTACAGTGACTTGACTGGAAATATGAAAAGATGTAGTGGGATAAAATGCTCAAATACATTATGAGCCTATGCTGGTACAGAGATTTGAACAACCAGAAAAGAACTCTAACACAAGATAACTTTTTAAAGTTTACTTATGTTTTTCCCTTCTGTTTTTCCTCTTTGACATCTGTGCTGCTTTTGCCTGGGGGAAAGTTCAAGGTTGGAATGTTTGATTTTTATTTTTAAAAACCTGAGGGCATGGAAGAAAATTTAAATAGTTCTGGGGGAAGAATAACCCCCATCTAAAATGAAAGTCTCTCTGACTTAGAGGAGGAGTCAGATTTTAAGGTACCCTGTATTTTGCCTTACTCCCTAGCAGGGCCCCAAGGACACAGCAGGACCTCAGAGAGACTGGCCATTGGTGCACCAAGAGGCAGAACATTAGCCCAGGTTTTCCCAACCACAACAGTTCTCATATTCCAGAGGCTAGCATAAATGCAGGAGAGGGGAGACTCTTAAAGACCACATAGGGAGAGACAGTGACATCTCAGCAGTAACCTACGTGCTCATATGTCTGATGCCCTCCTGGGCCTCTGAGATCTCGGCTCTGCTTTAAAGCCTGGAATCTTGACACAGCCCCAAATGGGAAGCACAAGAATGACTGAAGTTGAATTTCTCACCGACCTATGGAACAGGGGCCAAAAGTAATAATTGATTATTGAGCCAAAAGTAGAGAAGAATAAATACTTTTCAGCAATAAAAAGGAAGGAAGTATGTAAGTCATGCCATAACATGGATGAACCTTAAAAACATTATGCTAAATCAAAGAAGTCAGTCACAAAAAACCACATAGTGTATGTTTCCATTTATAGGAAACATCCAGAATAGGCAAATCTATAGACAGAAAATAGATTAGTGGTTGCCTAGGGCTAGGGGAAATGAGGGGTGACAACTAAAGAATAGAGGATTTGCAGGCACAGGTGAAAACATTCCAAAATTGATAAGCGTGTCGATTGCACAACTCTGCAAATATACCAAAAAATGAATTTTATAAATAGATAAATTGTATGATATGTGAATTATATCGCTACTACCCCAAAAAAGTAGAGAAATGTGATGTCTCTCGTTTACCTGATGTGTACTGAGATTCATAACCATTTTATGTGTAAACTGTTTCACAAAGTTGTTTGATAAGGTTGTGTCAAGCTGAGGTGGTAACTTCTAAACACACACACTGTACCAGCTCAGGACCGGGCAAGCAGGTCCAAAGCACAAGCAATGGGGAAGGATGCAGGAGGGAGCAGATGCAGGCTCCAGGGAATATGGCTGATGGGTAACAAGTGGTCTGCACCAAGGAACCACATACAACTCCAGAACACGGTTTTGGAGAAGCAATATTCAGAGATGCGGGAAGGGAGTCAGCATCAAGGAAGTTCTCGGCAGACTGCAAGGCTCCACCTCAGAAGAGGAGTTCAGTGGCAGGAGCCCTGCCCAAGTGCATGATTGCAATGAGGCCTGCAACCTCAGAGACTGGGCAAGTGATTCAAGAACCTGAGGCAACCATGCAGGGACCTAAAAAGCATTAATGATATAACCATGTATGATGTCACTTACATATACGTGTATATATCAGGTAAGTTCTGTAAAAATAAAAATAACAAATATTTCCCATATGCTGTTATATGTATTTCTATTTTTAATGTATCTACACAACAACCCTCTGAAATAGCTACTTTTATTCTTCTCCATTTTACAGATGAGAAATTCAAGTCACAGAAAGGTAAAGTAGCTTGCCCAAGTCATCAGTAATACAGAGCTAAGATTAAAACACAGGCAGTATGGTCCCAGGGTCCATCTTAACTCTACCATGCTGCATTCAGGCTAGAGGCTCACTTACTATATCTGAGGCATCAGGACCGGGAGGAACCGTGGTTGATGCTGAATCCCTCTCAGCATAAACAAGAGGTATTTAAAGCTTCTCCCATGGAGGAAGGACGGATCCTGGAGCCTGAGCTGGGGCTGAGCCTGCAGGTGGTGCTTAAATGATGGCCACATAGCAACAATATGGAACCAGGCAACTACTGCCACACATCTTACATATTTTCATTTTACCACAGCGCTATGAGGTAGTATCTCAGTCTGTTAAGGCTATGATAACAAAACACCATAGACTAGGTGACTTATAAATAACAGAAACTTATTTCTGACAGTGCTGCAGGTTGGGAGTCTGAGATCAAGGTGCTGGCAGAGGCAGTGTCTGGTGAAGGCCCACTTCCTCATACACAGCTATCTTCTCACTCTAACCTCACATGGCAGAAAGAGTGAAGGGTCTCTCTCAGGCCTTTTTTACAAAGTCACTATTCCCATTCATGAGAGCTCCACATTCATGACCTAATCAGCTCCTAAAGCCTCATCCCCAATACGGTCACCTTGGAAGTGAGGATTTCAACATATGAATTTGGGGAAGACATAAATATTCAGACCATAGCAGGTAGGTATTGTCTTCTTTTCGGAGGAGAAAATTGAGGTTTGAAGAGGTTACACAAGTTGGCCAAAGTGTCAGTAAGCAATAGAGCCAAGACCGGATCCCAGACCATCTGATTCCGAGATGGCAGCCATGAACAGGCATTTGTAAATTGTCAGGCAATGAAAAAAAGCAAGTAAAGTGGGAAGTAGGGTAGCAGCATGGTTAAGAACATATGCTTGGTGGTCAAAGTCCAGCTATGTCAATTACTTTATGATCTGGAAAGACCTACTTATCTTTCTGAGTCTTAGCACCTTCATCTGTAGAACAGATTAGTAATAATAATAATAATAAAGTCTAACTCCTGGGGTTGCCATGGAAATTCAATGAAACACCATGTGTATAAACATCTGACAGAGTACCCAGCATATAGTAGGTGCTCAATAAGTGGTAACGTGTTAAGGGGGCATTCCTCTTATTGTACTGCTGAACACAGACGAGATCTGCGGCAGCACAGATCTTTCTCTTGAGCCGTTTTACCTCTTGACTAAGAGAACATCATGCTGAAAGGAACATTAGAATTTATTTAATCTAATTCTCTTTTTTAACAGATGAGAAAATTGAGGGTTAGAGCAGTTATGTAAGTTGCCCAAAGCTTTACAGTAGTTACTGGCAAGCAAAACCAGATCTTTTATCTGTAACTTAAAAATTAAACAGCTATTGGAATGAGATAGAAAAATGCTTAAGAAGGACAATTGGGCAGGGTTCAGTGGCTCATGCCTGTAATCCCAACACTTTGGGAGGCCGAGGTGGGTGGATCACTTGAGCCCAGGAGCTCAAGACCAGCCTGGGCAACATGGTGAAACCCTGTTACTACAAAAAATATAAAAAATTAGCCAGACATGGTGGCTTATACCTGTAGTGCCAGCTAGCTGAGAGGCTGAGGTGGGAGGATCAATTGAGCCCGGGAGGACAAGGCTGCACTGAGTCAAGATTACGCCCCTGCACTTCAGCCTGGGTGACAGAGTGAGACCCTGTCTAAAAAAAAAAAAAAAAAAAAAAAGAAAGAAAGAAAAAGAAAAAGAAAAAGAACAATAAAAGAAGTTAAATTAAGACAACTCTAGGTAGCTCTTCCATCAGGGATGTAACTTAGTGGGAAAGGCAGTCATGCCACACCTGAAAAGAGCAGGGGGACCTTTCTGACACTCCGGCCTCTCTCACACCATCCCCTGTGCACAAGTGAAGCAACACTTCCCAGGAAGCAGGAAGCTGTGCTTTCAGATACTCATTTCATATCATCCCACCCCTACCCTGTGGTATTGTCTGTACTCAACAAAGGAAACTCGACCTTGGGTGATACACAAGACAAGTTAACAAAAGGATGGAAACCAGTATCTTGGAAAGCATATGGTAGGCATGTGATTAGTGTTAGTAAAAGGATCCGAGAATTAAAGAAAAAGGAAAAGTCCTTTTATATCATTTGAGTGGGTTGCCTTCGCTTGCTAAAAGACTAGCTGAAAATTGAATGAAATTAACAAGCAGGTGTTAGATGGGGATGCAGAATGTTAGGGAAGGTGTATTGAACTAAAGGGGTAATAAAGAGCTTTGAGAATGAGGTTTGAGGAAAATGAATATGTGTGTTTGCACATATGCACACACATATATTTATCTGAGAGTGCCTGTCTTTACTTTTGCAGTAAATTTAAGAGCTGCCCTCAAAGGCAAATTAAATTGTGTCCATTGTGCTTTTTACAAGAGTCAGGAGAGGTTCTCGGGCATCATAGGAGATGTGGTAGGAGTATGACAGGGCAATGCAGTTAAGGATTAAGGAGTGGGGATTCCAAACTGAAATTGCTAGGTCCACCTGCTACGTATTAATTATGCAAGAATTATTGTTTGTTCAGTGTCACTGCTGCATCTCTTAAGAGAAAAAAAGTACATTTGGGAAATGTTTGACAAATCTATTCACTAAAAGAAAGAAAATGTTAGACTTTGTAATTTTTAAACCACATATATTCTTGAAAGAAACTTGGCGCCATTTGCTATAAACATACTGAGTGATTATTAGGAAAAGAAATTACTCCAGACTTTAAAGTTTTTTCATTAGCTAGAACTAAAGTTCCAGTCTTGTTTGTCTGTTATTTTTAAGCACCCCAAAGATGCTAACTTGTGCATTGTTTTGCACAGATTTTCACTGTGAGTTAAAGAGGCATTTGGTTCAAATATGTAAAGAAAAAAATGCAGTTAACATTGCAAACTATCTACTAACACCATCAGTTGGGATGTCATAAACTAAAAAGATCAATCTCAGAGATCACAGGTCTTCATGGAGATCTTCCCAAAGGGAAGAATGAAGGATGCCCATGTGTTCACATGTGACTCCCACTCCAGATGTTACCATTAATTGCCTGCGTGCCAGGGCTACCAGGTCTCATACAGAAGGTGATGAAGGTAGGGGTTCTGAACAGCAGATAACTTTCTTTTCTCATGGAGCCATTCTTGGGTAAATCTAGTTTCTTCCCTTCCTTCTTTCCTTCCTTCCTTCCTTCCTTCCTTCCTTCCTTCCTTCCTTCCTTCCTTGCTTTCTTGAGACAAGATGTCATTCTGTGCAGTGGAGCAATCATGGCTCACTGCAGCCTCAAACCCCACCTCAGTCGCCTGAGTAGCTGAGACTACAGGCACACACCACCACACCTGACTAATTTTCATATTTTTGTAGAGACAGGGCTTTACCATGCTACCCAGGCTGGTCTCGAACTCCTGACCTCAAGTGATCCACCTGTTCTCAGCCTCTCAGAGTTCTGGGATTACAGGCGTAAGCCACCATGCCGGGCCCCACAGTTAAATGTACATGCATCATTGTCATGTTTTTCATTAGTCTCTGTTATATTTTAAATTGCTTTGGCCACAATGGATAACATAAATACATATAAGAGTAACTGGAATACAATTTCTATACACCTTTGTTAGCCACGTTGGTCTACCTCTAAGAAAGACATTGTCAGTGGTCTCTTGCTTCTTGAGTAAACTAGGGAGGAAATCAGTAGCAGCTCTCACTAAAGGGAGGATTGAAAATAGAGCTTCCATTAATGGGATTAGATCCTCCCACTCTCTTCTGGGACCAGAATGCCTGAGCAGAGAACCTCCACTGGCATCCAGGTCCTGAAGTTTGCAAGCTATGAGAAAGGACTAAGGGGATTAAAATACAAGTCTCTAGGCCTTGGAAAGGGGCCATAAAAAAGAAAAGAGGATTGAGGAGAGAAGGAACAACCTTTCCTAAAACCTATGAGGCCCTTCTTCTGCGTAGTACACAATGGAAAACTTAAGTTTAAATTTTTACCACCTCTATTCCTCCCACACCGCATTGTTCTCTTTGAAACATATCTGTTCCTAGGGCAAAAATCTCAGGCCAGATAAAAAACAATCCACAGATACTGCTGAATGGTGCAACCCTTGCTCTAAAGAAAAAGAAAGCCCAGGTGACCCCCATCCTTCCCAGTAGACCCAACTGGAATAATGCCTCTGTCTTTCCAGGTGGACAAGCTAAGTAAATTAAGCACTTCAGTGACCAAGAAAATATTGAATTCCTCCTGAATCTGCATGAATTTTGTCTATTTCCAGCATTCTCAGGAAGCTAACATGCTGATTCTGAAATTTCCAAAATGTGAGAGGTTCCTAGGAGCCATTACAGAAGAGAGATTTGTTTACTTACTGCTACTCTTTGGGGTTGTAGAATATCTTTGTCTGGTTTTCTTTAAAACTTCAGGGAATAAAAAGACTAAAGGTAGCCTGGCGTGGTGGTGCACGCCTGTAACTTAATGGGAGACTGGGCAAGAGAATCGCTTGAACCAGCTACTAGGGAGGCTGAGGCAGGAGAATCGCTTGAACCCAGAGGGGGAGGTTGCAGTGAGCCAAGATTGTGCCACTGCACTCCAGCCTGAGTGACAGAGTGAGACTGCATCTCAAAAAAAAACAAGAACAACAAAAAAAGACTGAAGGAAAATGTAGAAATGCATCCAGGACAAACTATTATCCACCAAATGCTCATTTGGGTTACACAAATGGAACATCCTTACAGTATCTTAAGTCAAACAGTGGCTTTAATAGATGCAAGATTAAGTGCATGGGGCAGGATATTGGTTCTCCAATTTTGATGTGCCTGAAAATCACCTGTGAGACTTGCTAAAAATGAGGATTACAGCTGCCATTTCCAGAGATTCTGAAGTGGAGCCCCCAAAATCAATATTTCTAATAAACACTACAGGGGAGCTTGTTGCAATGCATGTGTTCAGTAAACCAGTTTTTGAAAAGACATCAATTTCTAATAAAACCTCAGTTCTCATCTTCTCCACTTGCTCCCCTTTCATGCTCCCACTCCACTGAAACAGCACTCATCAAAGCCACCAATGACCTCCATGTTCCCAGATCTATTGTTAATCATCAGTCCTCATCTTGTCTGACTTATTGGCAGTATTTGACGAAGTTGATCACTCTCTCCCTCATGAAGCACTTTCACTGCTGGGCTTCCAAGGCACTAATTTCTCTTGGTTCTCCCTCTCTCTTTCTAGTGACTTGTCAGTTTTCTTTGTTGACTTTATTTTCCTCATTTCCACACCTTGAAGTTCCCCTGGTTTTCAATCCACAGGCTTTTCCACTTCTCAATCTATCCTCACTTCTGCCGTAGCTTCATCTAGTCCATTGGTTTTAAATATCCTGTGAATGTTGGGAATTCCCAAATTAATATTTATAGTCCGCTGCACTCTCTCAAGCTCCAAACTAAAATAGCCAATTGCCAACTCAACATCTTTAGTTGGAAGTCTAATAAGCATACATTAACATGCACAAAATCTCTTATTTATACTTCCTCTCTCAAAATCTGCTCCTCCATCAGTATTTTCCAGCTTCATCAAGGGCAATTCTATTCTTCCAGTTGCTAAGTCCAAAAACCTTGGAGTCCTCATTAACTTCTCACTTTCTTTACACTCCATATCTAAACCATCAGCAAATCCTGTCAGCTCTACTAGAAAATATATGCAAAATCCAACCACCTCTCCCACACCTCCACTACTATCTATGGTCTAAGCCATAATTATCATTCAAGTGTATTACTACAATAGCCTCCTAACTTCTTTCATTGTTTCTGCTAATGCCCACTCCCCGAAACTATTCACACAGCAACCACAGTGATTTTCTTAAAACACAAGTCAACTCATGTCATTCCTCTGCTGAAAACCTTCCAAAGCCTTCCCATCTTACTAAAAGTAAAATCCGAATTCCACAATATAACCCACATAAATCTAGGGCTACCTCCTTGACCTCATTTTGTACTAGCCCTTCCTCAGCCTTTCCACTAGCTGAAAGGCAGAGGAAACAACCAGTGCAAAGGCTGAGGAAAGACCAGTGTAAGATGAGGTCACAGAGGTAGCACCTGCTCTCTCACTTACTTTAGAATTCTGTTCAAATGTTCTCTCCTTAGAGAAATCTTTTTTTTTTTTTTTTTTTTTTTTTTTGAGATGGAGTCTCACTCTGTTGCCCAGACTGGAGTGCAGTGGCGCGATCCTGGCTCACTACAACCTCCACCTCCCAGGTTCAAGCAATTCTCTGCCTCAGCCTCCCAAGTAGCTGGGATTACAGACACCTGCCACCATACCTGGCTAATTTTTGTATTTTTAGTAGAGACGGGGTTTCACCATCTTGGCCAGGCTTGTCTTGAACTCCTGACATCATGATCCACCTGCCTTAGCCTCCCAAAGTGCTGGGATTACAGGCGTGAGCCACCGCGCCCAGCCAGAGAAGTCTTACTGACTGTGGTAGTACAGCTTCCAAGACGGCCCCCAATGACTCCCACCTCCTGGTACTCAACACCCTGTGTAATTCCCACCTCTTGAGTATGCACTAGCTTTAGTGACTTGCTTCTAACAAACAGAATTAAGCAGCCATGATAGAGTGTCACTTCTGAGATTCAGTTACAAAAAAGACTGTGGCTTCCGTCTTGGACACACACTTTCATTCTCTTGCTTGCTTGCTCACTCTGAGGGAGGCCAAATGCCATACTGTGAACTGCCATAAAGAGAGGCCCACATGACAAGGGACTGAGGGAGGCTTCCAGCCAGTAGCCAACAAGGAACTGAGTTCTCTCAGTCCAACAAACTGCAATGAATTGAATCCTGCCAACTGTTCCAGCTGGCACACTGAATGCATCCTCTTGAGAGACCTTGAAGCAGAGACACCAGCTAAGCCGTACTTGGGTTTCTGATCCACAGAAGCTGTGAGATAATAAATGTTTGTTGTTTTAAGCCGCTAAGTTTTGGAGTAATTTGCTGCTCAGCAATAGATAACTAATACATTGACTATCCTATATAAATTCACAAAATCCTACCTCTGCCACTCTAGTATTTCTTCCCGCTTACTCCATTACTTGCTCCATAGTACTGATCTCCAAAGCCTTGAATATTATGTTTGTTTGTTTGTTTGTTTGTTTAGTTCAATCTCCACCCACTAAAACAAAAGCTCATGGAGGCAGGGATATGTGTAGCTGTGTTCACTGCTCTATATCCCAGCATGTAAAGCTTGCCTGGCACATAGTAGCCCCTTCAAAAATATTTGTTGAATGAATCAACAAATCTGAGTACGGGAAAGAGCTTTGCAAAATGGTGAAAACACAACTTAGCTCACAAGGTTGTGGTGAGTGTTACATGAGCAAAATACTTCATGTGTCCAGTCCTTAGTAGGTGCTTAACAAAGTATGCTTTTTATCCTCAAAAGAAACTGTCATCAAGTAGCATTGGAATGGACATATACAATTGTAGAATTTTTTCAGACTGGGATGCTTATTTGCACAACACTTCGCAAAGGAGAGGATCATAGCACCTTTAAATCAAGATGCAAAGCATCCTTTCGGCAGCTATTTTAATCGTGAGACTCACCCAGCCCATCTCCATCTCACTCACGATCCTTCAACAACACTTTATGTATGAGCCACACCTTTAGGTTTCTATATTATTTTATAACTCAGTCTCCCTTCAGCTTTAAGAACTTTGAATTTATTACAGAGGTTCTTTCAAACCTTTATGCGCTCTGAATTCAATGCTCACTTTGAGAGTCATTCAGAGAAAAATAAAAAAATAGTTCCTTCTGTCACTCTTACTGAATGGCCTCTTAAAACTCCACTGTCTTCATAACCATTGCCAGACAATAAGATAATCCAGAGAGCAATAGGCAATTATTACCATTTCAAAACCATTGTGCAGCAGCCTCTGAAAAGAAATCATCGGGTGTACGACCTTCAGTTATTATGGACTTAAGCCATTCTTTGGCAGGAAACAGTGTAAGCAGATCATTTCTACAGAACAATAATGTTTAAAACTTTAATACTGGCCAAGCAATAGGAGCAATTTTCCTGACAGGATTGAACTAAGGATAAATAGAATGTCTGACAAGCTACTCTGCTGCAGTGATGTTTCTTGAACCCTTGGGAACTCTATTTTCTTCATTGTTTTATTACAAATCTAGCACAGTTCCTCTTACATGAGAGGTGCTCAGTCAATGTTTGTGGATTACATGGATGAATAGGCAAGTGAAAGAGTGATTACAAGCCCCTGGATGAATGTCTCCTTGTCTTATAAGCTAGTCCACCTGGATACAGCATCGTGGGTGGTCACGTTTTTCCTGCCTGAATCAGTTGATGGCCTCATTTGCCTTGGTGGCTAAACAGACTTAACTTTAAAATCCAGACCTGCCACTTCCTAAATGTGTGATACTGGCACAGGCACTTAACCACTCTCAGGCTCAGTTTCCTCATCTATAAAACTGGTATGATAATATTTACTTTATCGAGTTAGTAATAAGATTAAATTAGCAGCTAACATGTAAAACACCAGTAACAAACACACCTAGGTAACCAATACATAATTGTTCATTAAACCTAGCCCTATCTGCTGTCAGTATGAACACAAATATCCCACTTGGCCTGTTCTCCCTCAACTAGTTTTGTTCACAAGCCCCAGGTGACCCTTAGTATGGAGAAATTTAGATCCTAGAAAGGTATTTCCATTATTATGTTAGCCAACTCTTTTTATTTAAAATGCATTTTCTATTTACAAAGTCCTCTCAGATACATTTCTTTGAGCCTCACAACAACCCTAAATGGCTGGTAGAGCAAGAGTCAAGGCCCTATTTTACAGATGAGGAACCTAAAGCAAAAAGAATTAAATGACACAAAATCACACAGATAGGGATGGTAAAATGAAGTTTCAGACTCATGTCCAAAACCTTTTTATTACATGATACAGCCTCTAACCAAGTGAATGGAGGAGAAGCTATTAACTTGGCCCAGACACGTCTCTCAATCACCATCCCACCTGAAGAAGCACTGATAACACAAGATGCTGGGTAGGCAGCCCCTTCTGGAATCTCAAACCTGCGTCTTTCAAAGTTGGCCGGGCACAGAGGCGCACACCTATAATCCCAGCACTTTGGGAGGCCAGGGCAGGCAGATCACTCGAGGTCAGGAGTTTGAGACCAGCCTGGGCAACATGGTGAAATCCCATCTCTACCAAAAATACAAAAATTAGCCAGGCATGGTGGCGGGCGCCTGTAATCCCAGATATTCGGAAGGCTGAGGAATGAGAATTGCTTGAACCCAGGAGGCAGGGGTTGCAGTGAGCCAAGATCACACCACTGCACTCCAGCCTGAGTGACAGAGTGAGACTCAGTCTCAAAAACAAACAAACAATTAAAAAAAAAAAAAGTTGATGGCCCAGTAATCATCTAGGATTGTGGAAAGGAGCTTCCGGAAGGGTGGAGCCAAGTCTTGTATTCATTCTCTTGGGAACTGAGTATGAGGTGGTGGTGCTCTCCCTGGGCGATTCCTGCCAATAACTACCATGGGTGACAGGAATCTTGAAACTGAGAGGAGATTTCTCTGTGCACATCACAGTCCTGTTTCACTGGTCCTGCAAATACACAGCCTTGAGAAACCTAAACAGGGAATCTTCCTTAACCCCATACCACTTTGCTGCACAGCTAACTAGATGGAGGAAGGAAGAGTAAATTAACAATTAGTACCCACCCCCTCTGTGCCAAGCCCTGTGCTCGGCCCTTTATATGCTATCTCACTCCATTTAATCCTTAAAACAATAAATACATTCCTGTAGTGGATATGTGATACTTCCCTACCACGCATTCCAATTTTTACCGCCGCCTCCTCCACATAGCCCGCATGTTCTAGTAAAGCTGGCCTACCCCTGCTGCTAGGGACAGGGCAAGTGGCTAGGGCTTAAGCTGATGAGTATAAGCCTGGTCACAGTTCAGGGAAGAGATGTCACCAAATTCGAGCCAATAAGAAGTTTTCTGGGGGCGTAAGAAAGACGCTCACTTGTGCAAACTTTTCCTCTCTCCTCTCTCTCCTTCTGGAAGGAGCTGACATGAAGCCTGGAATTGCCATAGCCCTTTTGCCACCTTCAGGATGTGAACAAATGTGAACCTGAAAGACCCAGCCTTTCGGATGATTCCTGAGTGGCTAACTGGTCCCAAATTTAAAATGGAGCCAAGAGGCTATTTACTGACTAAAGGTCACACAAGTCCTCTGAGTTCCCTGAAAACCCACACCTTTTTAACCTGGGGACTTTCAGCTCTGACCTGAACCAACCAATCAGAGTTCACCTGCCTCAGCCAATCAGGGCTCAGCTGTATCAACCAATCAGAAATCAACAGTGTTGACTAATCAGAACCACGCAAGTTTGAATCCTTTATTTGCATAAACAGGCCTGAGTGGGATCCCAGACAAGAAATTTTGCTATAAAACCTGAACACTGTTCACTGGAATACACACAAACGGCTGTGATCTCAGTTGGGAAACTGTTCACAGGGATGGAGTCTTTTCTCCAAATTCCTTCTCAAGAGAGCTTTTGCTCATAAGGGCAACCAGCGTCAGAGTGAAGTTGACTTCACAAAAGAGCAAAGGGACAGGAGAAAATCAAATTTTGATGATATCACTGAATACCGAATCAAAAACGTTAAAATTTTCCGTCCTTTAAAAATTTTCTCTTATATGGGAGCCAAGTAAAACCACTTACTAATTTACCTAGTCTGAGTTGAGTATTCCATTACTTGCAACATAAAAACACTTAACTCTATTGATTAGGGTAAAGCTATTCTGCCATAAGAAGGAAACCCAACAATGATGGAATGGTTTAAAAATCTAAGTTCATTTCTCTCTCATGTAACAGTGGGCAGGTGTTCCAGGTGGACAGGCAGCTCTGCTTCATATGTTCATTTAGAGAACCAGGTTCCTCCCAAATCATTACTCTGCAACCCCTATGATCTTGCTCTTGTCTCCATAGTCAAGGTTGAGTTGTTCCGGGTTCCACCTTGTAGGAAGGGGAAAGAACATGGAGGAGTCTTACGTCCCAGAGCTGAATATGACACACACTTTGCTCATATTCCACTGGCAGGGAATTAGTTCCTTGACCATGTCTAACAGCAAGGGAGACTTGGAAATATGTTAGTAGCCATGTGCCTACTGTATCTGTTACCACAAAAGAAAACAAGAATGGATTCGGGTTAACTGCCAGCCCGGCAGTCTTAGCCACATTAAACATTATAGAACCCATTTTACAGAGGAGAGAAGTTAACCTCAGAAAACTTGCCTTAACCAGTAAGTGGCAGAGCAAGGATCTGAGACTCAACTTCAGTACTCACTACCATACGCTCCATAGGGTAGACTTCTATTGCTCCTCCATGTGTGTATTTATCCTTCTTCCCAATTCCAGCTCTTGAAATACCTCATCCACCATTAGCAACATATATGCCATAAGTTACTAACTACTCTGGCAGTTGCCTGCTTCCCTGCAAGGATAGCCAGCTTCCGGCTTAACTCCCAACCATGACTTTATTTTCTACTCTGTAGGGGAGGAGGTGTTGAAGAAAGGATTGAGATGATTACCCCGGTCTGGCACACAGAAAGAGGTCTATGTAGTAATTTCCAGCTAAAAAGGCTGTTACTTGACAACTGCAGGGGAAATCAAGTGGCAAACTGAGGACAGAAGCAGAGAGAAAACGCGTGGCACCTGGAGGAAGAGAGAAAATGTAAAGATGAAGATGGAAAGCCACTAACATCAATAATAAAAGAGGCTGAAATGGAAAATTAAGGACATAGTGCAGATTGGGTGAATTTAGGTCATTTCAGATGGAATGTGTCCAACATTTCTCTTAAACAATTTTTATTTACTAATTTGAATTAGCAGTACATTTCCAAAATGAACAAAAGTTAAAAAGGAAAAACTCTCTCCACCACCCTATGCCCCAGGCACCCATTTCCTCTCACCAAGGTACAAAATATTATCAGTTTCTTGGATATCCTCCTGGACATATTTTATGCATAAGAAGCAAATACAGGCATGTCTTGTGTAAGTATTTTTTCTCCACTCTTTTATTGAGCAATTTTCTACACCTTAATTTTTTTCACTTAAAATATCTTGGAGATCTTTCAAGGTATACACATAAAGATAGTATTCTCCTTTATTAACAGTACCCTCCTTTTTATGGCTATATCATATTTCATTATATGAATATGCATATTTTATTTAAATAATCACTTATTGAGGTATCTAGATTGTTTTCAGTCTTCCACTATTACAAACAAAACTGCAATGTGCAATCTTGTGAACACCTCATTCTCTATGTATGTGACTAAACCTATAGGATAAATTCCTAGCACTGGCTTTAATAAGTCAAAGCATATAGATGTTCATAATTTTGAAGGATATTTCCAAATAACCCTCTATAAGATGGTACCAATTTATTTTCCCACCAGTCGTATATGAGAGCACCTGTCTCTTCACATTCTTGCCAATACAGTGTGTTGTTAATTTTTTTATCATTGCCAATCTAATACATGAAAAATGGATGTCTGTATATGTTTAAACAACATTCGTGCTCCATTTTCTATGGACTTTTTGCACATTTTTTATTGGGCTATTGGTCTTTTTCTTATGGATTTTTAGGAGTTCTTTACTTATAAAGAAAATTAGCCCTTGTCTATTAAATGAGTTCCAAATATTTTCCTTTTTTATAATTGTCTAGTGACTTTTTATGATGGGTTTTGCATTGCAGAAAAGCATTCCTTTTATTCACTCTGTGAAGCATCTCACTAAATTGGGAGATGCTCAGAAAATAAGCCAAACTTTCCTAGATGGCAAGAGGCAGCGTGAACTGGGGAAAACTTTACTTTTGAAGGTTTCCTCTCCTGTTTGATCCCACCCTTAATTACTCCTTGGTAATGATATTGTCACAGAACTCAGCCCACTGAATACATTAAAATCACTAACCATGACTTCCAGCAGTAACAGAGTGCAAAGGAAGCCCAGTTTCCTGCCCTTTGGCTTCCCAGCTAAGTCAGAAAGGAAAATAATGTTCTGAAAATCCCCAGAGAATGTTGTTGACACATCAGCTTTCATTCTTCCTGCACCTACTTCCTCCATACAATTCAATTATAAAAGTCCTTCCTAGGTAGTCATTCAATGAATGGCAATGGGCTGAAGAAGAATATACCTGTGGGTGGGTTACTAACTGGATGGGAAGAGAAAATAAAGAAAAAGAGTAAATGAATAAGAGGAGAAATCACACTGCAAGTAAGGGGCATTTCACAACAGGAATGAAATTGCTTCTGCCACAAGTAGGCAAACAAATTTCTTCACACAAGGAAGGAGGGAGGGTATTTCAGAAGGCCAAACATCAGTCTTGGCAGTGTATCTCAAGACCCCAGGGACTGTGACAAAAGGAGGGAGGAATGATACTCCTTTTTGAAGGTCTAAGAAGACAGGTAGGCAGCAATTCTCTAAAATCAACCAAGAAAATTCGCTAAGGCAGCTTTGGAGAAGATGCTGGTTTCTTCTGCATTTTTCAGCCTGATCCACGGCAGTTACTGAAAGCCCCCCCAACCTTCAGCCTCAGCTGGTCAGCATCTGAGCGAATTCTGACTCTGCCTTAGTGGACATTGAAAGCCCTTTCCCATCCTATGGCAAGTGAGTAGTCTAGACCTCTGGAATTATACTGCTGCCTCTCTCTGCATTTCCCCTTCTCTCATGCATCCCTTTCCCTCTATCCCACAGCACCGTGATCTGCAGCACCCGGCAGGGCAGCCCTTCCCAAGCTGGGTTTCTGCCTGGCTTCCTGACTGTCACTTAGTCGCCTGCTCTCGCTGGAGCATTGCCCTGAACTTCAGCCTCCTTGGCAAGGGCCCTGACAGCCCAGCTGGCCCCCAGCCACCATCCTGTTCCTCTCAGCAATCAGCCAGAGTCCTGTTTCAACCCGGATGGTCCTCCCCACCCCCCATCCTCTGCTGCCCCCCTCTTCCTGACCAACTGAACATTTCCATTATCCAGCGTTCAGCTTTTCCCCTGCTGTATTCCCCTCCCTCCACTGGGTGAGAACCCATGGATATCTGCACTGGCTACATCAAGCCCAGATTCCCCACACATACACACCAGTTTGACCCGCCTCAAACCAATAAGTACATTTATTAACTGATGTAATAAGAAGTCCAGAGGTAGGAAGATTCCAGGGTTGATTAATTTAATGGCTTTCAAGTGTCATTAAAGACACAGAGTCTTTCACCTTTCTGCTCCGCCATCCCCACCACAATGCCTTCTCTTTTCACAAGTTGAGTTCTGCAGCTGTCAGTGATCATGGTGGGCTGGAGTTGGTTCCCACAGGCTCCTGAGTGCCAATTGCTAAATATTTAGGAAGTTTGCCAGTCAGTTGTAGAGCTTGAAATTGGCCATAATGGGAGAATTTACACCATAGAAATGGAAATAGACAAATGCTACAAACCAGGGCTTTTCATTTCTTGGAGAGGGTGTTAGCAGCAGGTTAATGCTGCATCGCATCTTCATACAATAACATTTAGAAACAGAAAGGGTCTATTTCTCAAATATATCTTCTTTTTTTTTTTTTTTTTTAAGAGCAGAGAAACATTTTCTGAAAGCCTCGTAGAAAATCCACCACCCCCACCCTCACCCTCCCAACTTCCTTGGCCTGATTATGTCACATGCCCACGTTTTAACCAAAGATTGACAAATGAACAGGATGACAATTTCCCTGAAGTATGGGCACCTGATACCTGAAAATCAGGGTTTTCTTAGCTGGAAATAGGGTAGGAGGTAGTGTTTGTGTGAGGAATCTGCAGGATTTGTCTCGTGCCCATACACACATTCTGCCAGATGATTCAGAGCTTCTGTCTCTGCCCTGGCCCACCATGGAGGTTTCAGCAGGTTTACAGGGCAAAAAGGATTAAATGTTTGCCAGGAAGAGAATTACATTAATTCTGTTTGTTTGTTTGTCTGTTTGTTTGTTTTTAGAGATGGAGTCTCACAGTGTTTCGCAGGCTGGACTTGAACCACTGGACTCAAACAGTCCTCCTGTCTCAGCCTCCTGAGTAGCTGGGACTAAAGGCACGTGCCACCATGCCCAGCCATATTACTTTTTTTTTTTTTTTGAGATGGAGTCTCACTCTGTAGGCTAGAGTGCAGTGGCGCGATCTTGGCTCACTGCAACCTCCGCCTCCCGGGTTCAAGCAATTCTCCTGCCTCAACTTCCCGAGTAGCTGGGACTACAGGCACACACTACCACGCTCAGCTAATTTTTGTATTTTTAGTAGAAACCGGGTTTCACCATGTTGGCCTGGATGGTCTCGATCTCTTGACCTCATGATCTACCTGCCTTGGCCTCCTAAAGTGCTGGGATTACAGGTGTGAGCCACCGCGCCCGGCATGCCACAATAATTTTTGTGTGTTGACATGCTATTTCAATTAAGTTAAATAAATACAAGACTAGATCTCATTAGGCAGTTTACTCAAAATTAATTTTTCTCTCTTCAGACTTAATCTAATCCTGATTTTCTCTCTGGCTTGAGTAGACCGTAAAGTTGGAATGTACCTGAATCTTTTTTGGGAGCCAGCTTCTTCAACGGCTTGTCTGAAGTTCCAAAACTTCCCAGGGTATTGTGAGGTATCAGACTCTATGCCATCTGTCTTCACTGGCTCCGAGGAAGGGACCCCAAAACTGCTCTTTGATAATTCCAAGAAAGTGTCTAAATTGCACTTCTCTGCATCCCATTCAGCTTTTTGAGCTTTTTCCCTTCCTTTAATGAAAAAAGAAATAGAAACCTTCTTACCACGCATGCCTATGTTTGTGCACAATGAGACTGGCTTACATCAATTTTAAAATGGCCGGGCACAGTGGCTCACACTTGTAATCCCAACACTTTGGGAGGCCAAGGCAAGAGGATGCTTGAGCCCAGGAGTCTGAGACCAGCCTGAACAAGATAGCGAGACCCCATCTCTACAAAAAATAAATTAGCACACCTGTAATCCCAGCACTTTGGGAGGCCAAGGTGGGAGGATCACTTGAGGTTAAAAGTTTGAGACCAGCCTGGCCAACATGGTGAAACCCCACTTCTACTAAAAATACAAAAATTAGCCAGGCATGGTGGCAAGCACCTGTAATCCCAGCTACTCAGGAGGCTGAGGCAGGAGAACTTAGGAGGCAGAGCTTACAGTGAGCCGAGATAGCCCCACTGCACTCTAGCCTGGGCAACAGAACGAGACTCTGTCTAAAAGAAAAAAAAAAAAGAAAAGAAAAAAATGTAGCCAGGCATAGTGGTACACACCTGTAGTCCCAGCTATTCAGGGGGCTAAGGCAAGAGGCTCACTTGGTTCCAGGCTGCAGTGAGCTACGACTGCACCACTGGACTCCAGCCTGGGTGACAGAGTGAGACCCTGTCTGTAGTAATAATAATAATAATAAAACTTTTACATGAGACTCTGTAGGGTATAAAAAGAATTAAAAGCCCAGTCCTTCCCTTCCAAGAGCTGACAATCTGTTGGAATAGGCACATACAAAAACCAAATGAACAGTATAAGTAAAAAAAAAAAAAACTATAGCCTTTTGGGAAAAGGATAAATCGTTGCTGGGTAGGTTAGCAATTTTTTTTTTTAATTAATGTTTTCCACTATTTATTCTATTATAAAAATGTTCAAACAGAAAAGTTGAAGGGATGGTACAATGAACACCATGACCCCACCAGTTAGATTTAATACCTGTTCATTTTCTGCCATATTACCTATCTAAATATTTTGCTACCCATTTTAAAGGAAGTTGCAGTCACTGTATAAGGATAAGATAGTCAGCCTTGTTCCTTCAGTAGGCACTTTTTTAAAAAGGACATTTGCCTGAAATCCATAATACCTTTATCATATCTAAGGTAATGTTTTTAATATCATCAAAAATCTAGTCAATATTAAAATTTTCCTAGTTGTTCCAAAAATAAATACGGTATAGGATATAGTATAATATGATTTTGCAAACCAGATTTATAAATTGCATTTGATAGGTATATCTCTTTAGCTTACTTTAATCTGGAAGAGTTCTTCTACTTTTTTTTTTTTATAACATTAACCTTTGAAACTATCAGACTAGTAAATGGTCCCAAATTCTAGATTTGTTTGATTGTTATCTCAAGGTGTTAACTTGTTTTTCTAGACTTGATGTCCTGTTCAAATAAAGGACAGGTTTGATTCAGATAGAATCAATCATTGTCCTGACCGGAAGCAGAGGGCATACTCAAAGGGTCTAACTGAAGGATGTGAAATGAAGGGACTATTTACAGATGTGTGGGCAGGCATAGGGAACAAGCGATGGTGAGGCACTGTGGGACTGCTGCCCCTAGGTCTACAACAGCCTGAGCTGAGCGCAGTTACTGAACCATTGCAGGAGCTGGAGCTTTGGGAGAGGGCTCCCCACCAGGAGCCATGGATGTAGCAGCAACACAGGCACCACCAAAACTGCACCCGGGCAGGGAGTCGGGTGGTGAGGAACAAATACCACAACATCTCTCTCACCTACCTTCAAAATGGCTGTTGGAGCCCCTGCACTGGCCAAATCTAACCAGAAGCCCAAAAGCAAAGGAGCCTGGACAATGGAGTCTGCAGAGGGGAGTCTCCAGGGGTGCAGGGCAGGATGGTGAAAGGTGTCGAATGGATTTCTAAGGGCAAGTGGAGAATGATGAGCACACAGCTTTGACAGTTTTGGCTAGAATGCTTTATAGGTCATGCTGTGAACTTCAGACTGCATCACATCAGGGGAAACAAAATGTTAGGTTGTCTCACCCATTAACCAAGTTGGATTTGACTCCTCCGTTAAAGCAGTGCTAACCACATCTCCCCACTGAGATGTAAAGGTGTGTTTTCACTTTGCAATCAGCAAGTGATCCAGCTGGAGACACTTGGCACCAGGGGGGTTCATGCTTTTGCCCCAATAACTTTTTGCATAATTGTTTCAGCATCCATGGATGATTCTTACAATCGGTCATTTCATTAGGTGTCACAAAATGTTGATCTTTCTGATTTTTTTCATCCCATATTTGGATATGGAATGAAAATCATTTGAAATTTTATACATTAAAAATAGTTGAGGCTGGGCGCCAGTGGCTCATGCCTGTAATCGCGGCACTTTGGGAGTCCGAGGTAGGTGGATCACGAGGTCAAGAGATCAAGACCATCCTGGCCAACATTGTGAAACCCCCGTCTGTACTGAAAATGCAAAAATTAGCTGGGTGTGGTGGTGCATGCCTGTAGTCCCAGCTACTCAGGAGGCTGAGGCAGGAGAATTGCTTGAACCTGGGAGGCGGAGGTTGCAGCGAGCCAAGATCACGCCACTGCACTCCAGCCTGGGCAACAATGCAAGACTGTCTCAAAAAAAAAAAAAAAAAAAAAAAAAAGGTTGAATATAAACCATTTCATAAGGTTCAAATGAAAATATTTATTACCTAGCACTGTTTGGGAAGGAAATCTTTCCTCAAATGGAGAAAACCTACAGTTCTTCCTAAAAAAGAGGGAGTTAATATTTACTTCTTTTCCTTTATATATCAGTTGTCAAAGTGAGAGTCAAATGAATGTTAAACTGCTGCTTTTCTTTTCCTCCTCTTCCTCTTCTTCCTCTTCCTCCTTTTTCTTCTTTCTTTCTCTCTCTCTCTTCACTTTTTCTTCTTAATGCCCAAATTGTCCCAAATTTAGTCAGTGAGAGCTCCTTCAAGCCAACCCCTTGATAGGCCCCTGTTAGTCCTAGGGGACTTTCCTTCTGGAGCTCTGGCATGTCTAGGCTTACCTGGTTTAAGTGATATTTCCCTGCCCCAGACCTCCAAAGAACCTTGGCTACTTTTAGTAGAAAATGATATTTAGAGGCTGGGCATGGCGGGTCACACCTATTACCCAGCATTTTTGTGGGCCAAAGCAAGAGGATCTCCTGAGCCCAGGAGTTTGAGACCAGCAACATGGTGAAACCACGTGTCTCCAAAAAATACAAAAATACTAGCTGGGCATGTTGGCATATGCCTCTAGTCCCAGCTACTCCGGAGGCTGAGGCGGGAGGATCACCTGAGCCCAGGAAGTCAAGGCTGCAGTGATCAAGCCACTGCACTCCAGCCTGAGCGATGGAGTGAGACTCTGTCTCAAAAAAAAAAAAAAAGAAGAAGAAAAGAAAATGCTATTTAGAGACCAGTAAGTGTTCTCTTTGCCGGTGAGTCATTATTGCTTCTAGGCTCTTACAGTGGACAGAGCCTATGCGCGTGCACACACACACACACACACACACACACACACACACACACACACACACCCCTTTAAATCAGGAGTTCACATTAACCCTCCAATTCAAATGTAATGTTATCAGATAGTCAGGAATTTATGTTGAGAAGCAAGGATTTAAGTTGGCTGTGAGAGGTATGTACAGTATCTTTTTAAAAAATAATTATTTTCTATACTACAATCCTACTTACAAAGAAAAACGAAACTAAATAAGAAAAGAGAGAGAACAAATTTACCAACAACCTCACCCTTTTAACACATCACTCAATCTTTTTATATACGTCCTTGGTGGTTAGGGTTTTAATCTATAGAGAACTGAAGAGAGGAGCTTCCAAACAGGAAAGTACAGGTCCCAATGTAGATTTAGGACCTGAAATGAAAAGTGTATATACAAACATTTCTCATCTTTAGGCCTCTCTTTATGCCATACTTTCTGGGTGCGTAACCTTTCCACTGTCTCTGTCAAAATCATATTCATCCTCAAGAGCTTTCACCGACCCCCAGCATGATGTAGCCTTGCCCTACCTGCAGTGCGTTTCTGTGGATCTGATACCACTTTTCACTTGATACCTGTTAGAGGTATGTGTGGACCTGCCGTATCTCCCTAACTAGTTCCCAGCTAGTTATAGTCAGGAACTGCATCTGGTTGTCTTTGTATTCTAAAAGCTCTTAGCTCAGTAACTTATATAGAAGAAGCTTTCAATAAACATTTGCTACAAAAAAAATTCAACCGTGGAGGGTCCCAGAATGAGTCTAACAGGTTCACACTATATTGTGAAGACCCCCATAACTGTTCTCCTAGATTAAAAGAAACTTTTCCATTGCCTCTCCATCTTTCACCCTAGTTACTTACTTTTGAAACCTCGGGCTTATGTTATTTCTAACTATTACAGTTGCCTAGTAATACTTCTATTTTAAGGCTGCTTCTAATTTTCAAATAACAATTTTAAATACCTTTAAATAGAATATATTAGTTTTTTTAATGTCGTTGGGTTGAGAGGTATAAACAATATTCTAATGCTTTACAAGGGAGGTGACTGAATTGCCTTCTTTATAGGCTATAAAGAAAAAGACAACCTGGTGATGTGTTTGAAACTCACCATGATAGAGGCAGATAGATACATTATTGTAAGAGACGTGGATGTCTCTTCCAGCTCTCAGATTTTAAATGAGCTATATAAATGTACACAGTCCACCTTTTTATAACTCAGCTAAATTGGTTGGGTTCTAAACCTCATTATTGGCAAATATAATAGTAATTTCAGTAATACTTACAATACAGAAACCTGTTGGCCTCTATTTTCTTATCTATAAGATGAGAAGGTTGAATTAATCAATCTCTATAGTCCTGAAGCACTGTAGTTATGAAACACCACATAAATCTTCTGGGAGTCTATTATTGCTAAGATGTATGCTTTCTATAATATTGATCAGAATAATTTTTTGGCTCCTAAATCTTCCTAATAGCTGATAGATTTTCTAAAGAACAAATTTAGCTTCATTGAATACCTTTAGATTCTTAACACAAGTACTACAGTTGAGGAAAAGGAAAAAGGAAAAACAGACATATTGAAAGAATATTAGACATGTGTTCGAACCAGCTGTGCTACTTACAAATTATATGACGTTTGGCAGTTTACTTATCCTTGATGTAATAGACTGAATGTTTGTGTCCCTAAAAATTCATATACCAAAATCTAATCTCCAATGTGATAGTATTTGACAGTGGGGTAGCCTGGGCATGGTGGCTCACGCCTGTAATCCCAGCACTTTGAGAGGCCGAGATGGGCATATCACAAGGTCAGGAGGTCAAGACCATCCTGGCTAACATGGTAAAACCCTGCCTCTACTAAAAATACAAAAAATTAGCCAGGTGTGGTGGCACATGCCTGTAGTCCCAGCTACTTAGGAGGCTGAGGCAAGAGAATCACTTGAACCCGGGAGGCAGAGGTTGCAGTAAGCCAAGATTGCACCACTGCACTCCAGCCTGGGCAGCAGAGCAAAACTGCATCTCAAAAAAAAAAAAAAAGACAATGGGAGGTGATTAGATCATAAGGATGGAGTCCTTGTGATTAGTGCCCTTATAAAAGAGACCCCAGAGAGCACCCTTTCCCCTTCCACCATGTGAGACCACAGAGAGAAGATGACTGTCTATGACCCAAGAAGTGAGCCCTTATCAGACACCAACTCAGCTGGGGGCTTGATCTTGGACTTCCCAGCCTCCAGAACTGTGAAAAATAAATTTCCATTGATTTAAGCCACCTTGTCTATGGTATTTGGTTATAGCAGCCTGAATGGACTAAGACACTTGGTATTTCCATCTCAAATTAAATAGTAATCCCTATTTTGTGGTATTGTTACAAGGTTAATTTAGATAACTTAGAAGATAGTCCCTGGCATACCACCTGGCAAATTGTAGATAATGAATGAATGTTTATTGAGATGCCCCTCACTATATAGATTTGGTGGAAAGTGGTGGTTGGATGTCCCAGGTCAGATTGTCCATTATAATTAAGGGTTTTTTTTTGGTCAGATCAGAAATTACTATGGCTAGCTTAAACAGAGGGAAATTTACTAGGAGGATATGGGGGAGTTCACATGAAAGGGAAAGCTAGAGAACCAGGCCAGCAGATGACAAAAAGTAAGGCCATGTCAGGGTCTGTGTAGCGAAAATATTCCAGTAGTCTAGACACAGTGTTGCTTTGTCTAGTGTTACTAGAATAAGTGAGCTTTAGCTATTTTCAGTCTGTCACACTGATTGAGAATCAGATCCCTGTTAGATTAGCTTGGGTCTTACAGTTTCCACCTGGCTACGGGTAGTCAGAGCAAAACAGTCCCACCAGAATGCAACCAATGAGAGAGAGAGAGAGAGAAAAGAAAAGAAAAAAGAAATTAATCCTCTACATATAGGACTTTTTAAAAGTGTTAGATATACTAGAAAAGAAAAAGCAGAATCCAGAAATAAAAGACTTCTCCCCCACCCTCTGTAACAAGCGACCAGAGGACCCCACCTACCCATCACCCTTTGTCACCACTATCATTACCACCACCACCCACAAAAAGAACAGCGTGATCCCTGACATGTTGGGTAAAGAATTGCTTGTAAACTGAAAGAGAGGAAACTCAAATGCCCACTAGAATATAAAAATAACAAGTAAATGAAGCTGACCAAGTGTAAGAAAAATGGGAATGGTAGGAACTGGGGTGGAGGAAATACATACGCCCTGCACTGCCCTGCCCACGACGGGCAGCGGCTACTCGGCTCTCAGCAGCTGTTGTGGAAGAATGTGGGCCCAGTGTTGTCTGATCTTGGTATTTTCTCAAGAGATACTGGAAATCCAGGTTTTTATAATGAAAAACATTTTAAAACACTGGGTAAGCCAAAGAAAACATGCCTGAAGGCCTAAACACACTCACACTACACCAAGTGTGAATAGCTGCTGTCTGTAGGTGGTGATGCTTGGGGTCGTTTATATTTTCATTTTTATATTTCACTGCTTGTTTCAGAATTTTAACAGTGAACATCATATTACTTTTATAATGAGAGAAGAATGAAGGTTGTCAAATATTTAAAACTCCATTAACTAAACAGGTAGACATTTGAGTTTTCTCTTTTTTAGTTTACAAGCAATTCTTTACCCATCATTTCAGACACCAGGTTGTTCTTTCTGTGGGTGGTGGTGGTGATGGTGGTGACAACGGGGAATAGGTAGGTGGGATGCCCTGGCCCCTTGTTGTTTTATCTTGCATTAAGATCAGGATAAAACAACAATGTTACAGACATTTTCTCTGGGTCAATGTTTACATGTGACTAAATTTTTATATTATGTTTTACAACAAAAGTTTGCAGTACATCACAAATAATTTCAGCCTAACTACAGCAATAGGCCAAATCTCAGGTTTGCTGATTCGAGGTTTGTGGTCACTATCTTTAGCTATTGTTTGCCCATCAGGACTTATGAAAGCAATTGCTCGTTCCATAATATTATTCTCGTTTCTACTTAAGTATTTAGCCCAGATTCTGTAATATGCGAGTCTTCTGGATTCTGACTAGATGTTGGAAAAAAAGAACAGGCAATTCTTCCCCTGGAGTAATTATAGTGTAGTCTACTATCTAGAGCAGTTAGAGTGATTGTGAGTACTAAATCAGTTAAAATTTATAAAGCACAGGCTGGATGCAGTGGCTCATGCCTCTAATCCAGCACTTTGGGAGGCTGAGGAAGGTGGATCACCTGAGGTCAGGAGTTCAATATCACCCTGACCAACATGGAGAAACCCTGTCTCTACTAAAAATATAAAATTAGCTGGGCATGGTGGCACATGCCTGTAATCCCAGCTACTCGGGAGGCTGAGGCAGGAGAATTGCTTGAATCAGGGAGGCGAAGGTTGCAGTGAGCCGAGATCGCACACCACTGCACTCCAGCCTGGGCAACAAGAGCGAAACTCTGTCTCAAAAAAAAAAAAAAAAAAATTATAAAGCACTTTGGATAGGTGCTTGGCACAAAGAAGATGTGAAATGAGTGTTAGCTGCCATTGTTATTATGACTGTTGTTAGCATTGTCATTATTACTATTATTCAGGAAGTAGCAGTTAAAATGATCATTTCTTGATAGGGAATGGAGGACGCGTGGGACGGAAAGGAAAAATGGGGGTATGGAAGGGTAAGAAAAGATAGATGAGGCATTTCTGATTTACCATTTCTTAACTTAGAAGACAAAAAAGGAAAAACTGAAAAAATTGAGAATATGACAAATCTGGAGAGTCAGGGTGGGACAGTAGGTCCAGGGTTAGGACATTGGTAGTGGCATCCAGCAAAGTCCTACAGAACTACTAGACCATGACTTTTCTAACTGCCAATGACAAACCCATTGTGGGTCATGCAATTAATTTAGTATGTGACAATCAGCTTTTTTTTTTTTTTTTTTTTTTTTTTGAGACGGAGTCTCACTCTGTTGCTCAGGCTGGAGTGCAGTGGTATAATCTCGGCTCACTGCAACCTCCGCCTCCCAAGTTCAAGTGGTTCTCCTCCCTCGGCCTCCTGAGTAGCTGGCATTACAGGCACACACCACCATGCCCAGCTAATTTTTGTATTTTTAGTAGAGCAGGGGTTTTACCATGTTGGTCAGGCTGGTCTTGAACTCCTGACCTTGTGATCTGCCCGCCTCAGCCTCCCGAAGTGCTGGGATTACAGGCGTGAGCCACCACACACCTGGCCAGCATTTTTTAAATGAAACAGAAGGGAACAGAGCAGAACACAATAGTGCCAGCAGTGAAGATAAGTACTGTTTATTGAAAATTCGTGTGTTGTCTTATGTAGAAGTATGTATAGGCGGCAGTTGTGGAGGTTAAAATTTTTTGAAAGCTACTTTACTAGACCAAAGTTGAAGCCTTGGCTTTATTTTCTGCATCGAGCCCCCTCTGTAAAACAGAAAGAAAATGTCTGTGTGTATGTATGTACATTCATGTGCATATGACTATGTGCATGTATATACGTAATTATCCTAAAAGAATTTCAGAAAAAGGGGCCAGGTGCTGTGGCTTACACCTGTAATCCCAGTACTTTGGGAGGCTGAGGCTGGAGGGTTGCTTGAGGCCAGGAGTTCAAGACCAGTCTGGCCAACATAGCAAGACCCCATTTCTTTAAAAAAAAAAAAAGTTTTTTAATTTGCTGGGCATGGTGGCATGCACCCATGATCCCAGCTACTGGGGAGGCTGAGACAGATGGGTTGCTTGTGCCCAGGAGTTTGAGGGTGTGGTGAGCTTTGATCACGCCACCACATTCCAGCCTAGGCAACAGAGTGAGACCCTGCCGCTAAAAATAATAATAACAATAGATAAAAATAAAACAAGAACTTGAGAAAAAGGAACTTTTTAAGAGGAGAGAAGAAATCCCCCATTCCCCAAATAGACGGCCTAGATCTGAAGATGTTTATTCCAAGGGTAAACTTTTCAATAGTAATAAATAGTGTTTACTGAGACCTTACTGCATGCCAGGCCCTGAGCTAAACACTCCACATTTAATCCTCCCAACAACCCTATGAGGTGAAAATAAACACCAACAGTACAAAGAAACCCCAACAAACACTTACAGATTGAAAATCTACAGATAACCCTGCCTCACTGACTCCTCTCTCTGTCTTCCCCAGCCCCACCCTACCTACCCCCTCCCGTCCTTTTTCTCTCTCCCTGTTTCATATTTCTGGAAAAGAAAAGAACAACAGTCAAAAAGAAGGGAGAAGGGAAAAGAAAAGCCACGGAAATAAAACAGATGGGAAAAGAGGAGAGGAGGAAGGAGGGAGGTGATCAAAGGAGAAAAGAGGAGCGTATTGAGCATCGTCGGTGCCATACCTTATACCGCCAATAAATTCTCATTTTGAATACAAACCCTTGCATGGGACTGTTGAAGAGGGCTCAGTCTTTAGGGTGGAGTTGAGAAGGGCAGAGAGGTGTGGTGTGCCAAAACAAATTCCTGCTTCCTCATTCTGCTCAAGGTCAGCCTTGACACACACTCGTCCAATGTGGCATGAACACCAGCTACAGACAAACCGCTTCCGTGAAAACCAGTATTTAGGTACTGATATTAGCATCTGGTGCAGGGTAGCCTAGAGTTACGCATTTTGTCCTCTCAGGAGCCCTCTATATCCGTTCGATTTCTGCGATGTACGCCAGCAGGCTTTGGTTCAATGTTAATAACTTTGTTCTCTTTGAATTCCTGTGAGATTTTATTCCCTTTGGTGCCCAGGGGTTGTGTGCCACAGTGATTTCTGCCCAGTAACACTTCTGCTGTGATAAAAAGAGACTGCGGGAAAGGCCTGCTGCTTGTCCTCTGCCGGACGCTGCTACCCAACACAATTACTCATACTCGCATTCAGAGAATGTGAGAGAGTGATTCTGTTTCCAGGGCCTCAGTCCTGAGAATTTACTGTCTAATAAACTGAGAACACTAAGCCATGCGCTAAGTGCACATCGTCACTACCTGGAAAAGGCACCTTCTGGCTAGAGCCAAATGGACTATCATGTCTGGATAGACAAAAATGTTGTGCTCAGCAACCTAGCTCTCTCTTCTTCCCAACTATGAGACAGACCATCAGAGTTGGTGAACCACATTACTGCGAGACACCAGCATTGTTGTTAATGCTGTCATTTCAATTATGTTTTGAACTAGGGTTCTGTTGGCTCGCTTGCTTCCCCCACCCCATCTCCCTCCCTCCATTGAAGGAAGAAGCCAAGGTAGGAAAATACCTGCTTGAATTGTTCATGAAATGTTAAAATTTCTGCTTTACCATGGAAAACCAGAGTTTAGACACTGTTACTCATGCTGGCTCAGAAACTCAATTTTTAAACTTTCTGACCCCAAAGAAATCACAGAATTATCCTCTTTGCTTCTGTATCTTCCACCTGGGGCCCACATTTGATCTGTGTCAACGCCACTCTGAATGCAGGACCTCTTATTGCCTTGGGCCATGCGAAGGTACAGGAAAAAACTTCAGGCTGATCACTCTCAGCAAACTAACTCAGGAACAGAAAACCAAACACGGCATGTTCTTACTCATAAGTGGGAGCTGAACAGTGAGAACACATGGACATGGGGAGGGGAACATCACACACCGGGGCCTGTCGGGAGGTGGGGGGCCAGGGAAGTGACAGCATTAGAACAAATACGTAATGCATGCAGGGCTTAAAACCTAGATGACGGGTTGATCGGTGCAGCAAACCACCATGGCACATGTATACCTATGTAACAAACCTGCACATTCTGCATATGTAACCCAGACTTAAAGGAAAAAAATAAAAATAAAAATAAATTACCCAGAAACAAATAATATTTCTTAAAATAAAAAAAAATTTTTTTAAACTTCAGGCTGGGACACCAAAACCCGATTCCTGATCCAGCCTTTAAAAGCACCCCAGGCCGGGAGTGGTAGCTCACACCTGTAATCCCAGAATTTGGGAGGCTGAGGCGCGTGGATTACTTGAGGCCAGGAGTTCTAGACAAGCGTGGTCAACATAGCAAAACCCCGTCTCTATTGAAAATACAAAATTTAGCCAGGCATGGTGGCGCACACCTGTAGTGCTAGCTTCTTGGAAGGCTGAGGCAGGAGAATCGCTTGGACCCAGGAAGTGGAGGTTGCAGTGAGTCAAGATCGCGCCACTGCACTCCAACCTAGGTGACCGAGCAAGGACTCTGTCTCAAAAAAAAAAAAAAAGAAAAGAAAAGAAAGCATCCCAAAGAGTCTCAAGGTTTATAGGGGAGTCACAGAAAAAATGTTCTCAAGTCAAAATGAATTCAAAGCTGCTTTAATTAAATGCCTTTTAGCACTGTATAGAAACATATGAAGATTTTGTTACAAAATCAAAAAAGAAGTGATTCTCTAATCTTGTTTTTGTTACCAGCTTCCCACTGACCTACTTTTAAATTGCATGAAAAATGTGGCCTCCCCCGCTCCCCCTCCTTCCTGTCCCCTCTCCTCCTGACCTCTATGCCTCTTCTCCCTTCCAGTTCTGTCTTCTATGGGCTCCTTCTTCTCCTCCCACTTAGATAGGGTCTCAAAACTGGTATTCATGTTCTCTTCTTCCTTCTCCCTGATGATGAGAACCCCAACCTTGTGGCTTCCCTGTGTATCTCCAGAAGGGAGATACCCAAATCTCTAGCCATAACTCTCGTGGATGTTCCAATCACTTAAGTCCAAAGGCACCGCTCGTCCCCCTTTGCTGGGCCAACCTCCATGTATGCCTGTTGCTGCACCTTATTATTAATAGTGCAGCCGGGCATGGTGGCTCACACCTGTAATCCCAGCACTTTGGGAGGCCGAGGCAAGTGGATCACCTGAGGTCAGGAGTTCGAGACCAGCCTGACCAACATGGTGAAACCCCATCTCTACTAAAAATACGAAAAATAGCCGGGCGTGATGCCACATGCCTGTGATCTCATCTACTCAGGAGGCTGAGGCAAGGGGATCGCTTGAACCCGGGAGGCGGAAGTTGCAGTGAACTAAGATTATGCCACTGCACTCCAGCCTGGGCAACAAAGCAAGACCTTGCCTCAAAAAAAAAAAAAAAAAAATAGTGCCCACTTTCACTCTCACAAGGGTCTTGGACAATATATTATTTAGTCATTCTCCTTAAAAGCAGGATTTTCTTCCTGAATATTTACTTGATCCAACATTTCCTCCCTCAGCTACTTCTTTTTCTGAAGCTCTGGCCTTCTTCCCAGCATTTGCATTTCTGTCAGTGCTTCTGACGCGTTTCCATCTTCCAGAACCTGGAAGCCCCGGCATCCTGTTGACTCCTCCCTCCCCGTCTCATCTTAGCCATGCAGAATGGTGACACCAAGGTCAAAGGAACTGGACACAAATCCTGACTGCATCACTTACCAACTCTGTGCCCCTGCTCCCCTCTGGTCTCTGCCTCAGCGCTGTCATGTGTCAAACAAGAAGAACAATACATTCCTTGACCAGCGTCACTGGAAGCATAAATAAGGCGGCTTCTGAAGGGCCCCTGGGCACTGTGCCTAACACAACAAATCTGACTGCATCTTATGCATGCATTCATTCAACACACTTATGGAGCACCTACTGTATGCCAGGCACTGTTCTAGTTCCTGGGGATACATCCATAAGCAAGACAGTCAAAAATACCTGTCCTCATAGAACCCACATCCCACTGCAGAAATCTGACAATAAACAAATAAAGAGCTCCCAGGTCAGGTAGTGATAAGGGCTACAAAGACAAAGCCAGACAGGGTAAGGGGAACAGGGAGTGCCAAGGTAAGAAGGGCTGCTGTTTTAAAAGGGCGGCTAAGGAAGTTGTCACTAATAAGATGACATTCAAGCAAACACTTAAACAAGAAAAGAGGTAAAGGATTTATCTAGGCAGATTTATTTATTTATTTATTTAGAGACAGAGTCTCACTCCATCACCCAGGCTGGAGTGCAATGGCACGATCTCTGCTCATTGAAACCTCTCCCTCCTGGGTTCAAACAATTCTCGTGCCTCAGCCTCCCAAGTGGCTGGGTCTACAGGCATGTGCCACCACACTTGGTTCATTTTTGTATTCTTAACAGAGACAGGGTTTCGCCATGTTTGCCAGGCTGGTCTTGAATTCCTGGCCTCAAGTGATCCACCTGCCTGGGCCTCCCAAAGTGCTGGGATTACAGGCGTGAGCAGCCACACTCAGCCTAGGCAGATGTTTAAGAACAGGCACAGGCAAGTTCCCTGAGGAAGGCCTGATGTGTTGCAGGAAGTCAGGGATGGCAGCTTTGTGGAGTGAGGTGGATGCCTAGTAGGGAATGAAGCCAGTGGAAGCGGGATTCCCACAAGGGCCTCGTAGATCCAAGCGAGGCGTTCAGCTTGTCCTCAGAGGGCAGTAGGAGAGCTGCCAGACTGCAAAGGGGTACCTGTGAAGAGATTAGACCTCAGGGCAAGGCCAGAGGCAGAGGGATTAGGGGAACATTGCAGTAATCCACACAGGAAGTGACAGTCGCCTGGATCAGGGTGGCAGCAGTAGAGGAGGTGAGAAGTGGACACCTTCCCTTTGAAGTCTCTCCAATTTCCCACCGCATTTCCCTCTCACAGCGACGGTCCTGTCCCTGGCCTTCATCACCTCACCCCTGAATTATTTCATTAACCTCCTCACTCCCTCACTGGTATTCATGGACTGCCCCCGCCCCGGTTCTCCTGCGGTCACCTTCATCACATCACTCCCCTGCTCAGGAAATATGACTGTGCCCTGCCCATCATTCCCAAGTCCAAATTCCTCTCCCTGGCTCTCAAAGCCTTCCACTGAGTTCTACACACTCGATGTTCTTCTGACCATAAACCAGTTCCTACCAGTACTCCAGCACCAATTCAGACAGTAACTGGCTTACTTAATGACCAAGAGATCTGCTATTCTATATCCAGTTCAAAATTAACTGGATAGTTCTTTCAATCAGCATAGCACCAGAGTTCCATTACAAAAACAATTAGTTGACATTGATCAAATCCTTACCAAGTGCCAGACACTAATCTAATAACTTTACAAACAGCTTCCCCTCCAATTGTACAACATCCCTATGAAGTGGGTACTGTTATTATCCCCAACTTTACAGATGAGGAAACTGAGGCACAGAAAGGTTAAGTAAATTGCCCAACACCACAAAGCCAGTTGTGGGGGGGTAGGGGGGAGGGAGGAGCTGGGATTTGAATCCAGAAAGTCTATCACCATCGTCAGCACCCTTGCCGTGGCACTCCATTGGCTCCCGTACTTGGACACAGTGTCTCAGGTTTCTTCATGTGAATCATTAAATTGTAAGTTGTGTTTACAACAAAATTCTCATTACTGTCCCCCAAGCTTTTGCTAAGCATTTTGTCTTCTTCCTATCTCCACCATCTCTACCATGTCTTCTACCTATCTCTACCACGCCAAATCCCACCCAGCTCTCAAGGTGTAACTCAACTTCCTGATTTTCTACAAAACTTCTCTAAATACATGAGACCTCACTGAATCTCCATTCTTCCAGCTATTTGAAATCCACTGCAAATCACTATGTTTGATTTTTTTTTTCCATGTATCTTCCCAACTATACTGGATACTGCTTATGTAGAGCAACCATAAATTATGTTTCTTTTTATATCTCTACAGTATGTAAAGCAATCCTGAGCCATTCCGTTCAACAGACATTTTAAAATAAACCCTACAGTGAGCTAGAGCCTGTGTGGGTCCCAACAACACAGTGAAGACAGCACTCAAAAATGCTTGTGGGCCAGATGTGGTGGTTCACACTCGTAAACCCAGCACTTTGGGAGGCTGAGGCAGGAGAATCCCTTGAGGCCAGGCGTTCAAGACTAGCCTGGGCAACATAGAGAGAACCCCCCACCATATCTACAAAAAATTTTTGAAAAATTAGCTGGGCATAGTGGCACAAGCCTGTAGTCCCAGCTACTGGAGAGGCTGAAGTGGGAGGATCACTTGAGCCCAGAAGGTTGAGGCAACCATGCGTGAGCTATGATCGTGTCACTACATTCCAGCCTGAGCTATGATCATGCCACTGCATTCCAGCCTGTATGACAGAGCAAGACTCTATCTCTGGGGAAAAAAAAAAAAAAAAAGTAAAGAAAAGAAAATACTTGAAATACTTGTAGACCAAATGAGAAGATCCAGGGAAATGCCTGTTGAAACATAATTACCTATTTTAATTAACATTTTTCATATAAATGCCATCAGCAGTGACACTTCATACACAAACATATGATTTTCATGTCATTTCAGTATAAATTCATTGAGCATCTACTTTGTGCTTGTTGCAAAAAGGAATGAGACAAAGCCCTGCCATCAGAGAATCCTCAGTCTGTGTTACCGTATGTCTTAGGGCATGGTTGGAGATCAAGAATAGAAAAGCCACTAAAATATACTTAGGTAAAAGAAAACAGAAGGTAAAAGAGAACCAACAGGCCTGTTGTGGGTGATTGGAACAGAAAATGACCAAAGATGTTACTTTCTTCATTGCCATGTTATCTCTTCCTCTGCTTCCCTCATTTTACATTTCTCTCTTTCCCCCACCTCTTCTCCCTCCCCATCCAGCCCATTCCCAGATTGCCTTCCTTTGCTCTCCTATTACACCATCCACCATGGCTTACATTGGATGGTGCCCTCAGCCTCCAACAAGTACTGGCGACCGTCCAGGTCCAGCTATGTCTGTTAACTTGACTCTCTCCATTCTAATCCCAAGTGTCCAGCAAGAGACTCCAAGGGGCCTACCGTGGACAGGTTTCCAACCCTAGCCCAAACAGCTGTGGCTGGGGAGTGGGGAAAGGATGCCCAAGGTCATGTTGAATGGTATGCAGGGGACCGCTCTTTCTGGGACTAGGCTCAAAGGTGTGGGATGATGGCTTCTGTAAAATATAATGTGATAGGGCTGGGCGCGGTGGCTCACGCCTGTAATCCCAGCACTTTAGGAGGCCAAGGTGGGTGGATTGCTTGAGGTCAGGAGTTCAAAACCAATCTGACCAACATGGTGAAACCCCATCTTTACTAAAAATACCAAAATTAGCCGGGCATGGTGGCAGGCACCTGTAATCCCAGCTACTCAGGAGGCTAAGGCAGGAGAATGGCTTGAAGCCAGGAGATGGAGGTTGCAGTGAGCCGAGATGGCACCACTGCACTGCAGCCTGGGTGACAGAGCAAGACTCCGTCTCAAAAAAAAAAAAAAAAAATTATATTTTTATATATATAATGTGATAAATGGTCTAATAGTTGCTCTACATACAACTCAGATTCACATTTTGCAGACTTCACAAATTCATAGAATTTTACAAATGTAAGGGATTCCAGGAATCATTTGACACAATCCCCACACTTGAACTCATTGTAAACCAAAGCCTGAGAGCAGATAAGTGTAGATCCCATACTCTCTGACTTCTAGTCTACTCCAACATTTACCAAACCAAAGCAGTTTAAGACCACCTTTGACATCTTCGGTAGGTGACCGAAGATAGTCCACACTGCATCATAGCATGTGGATTTGTTTCTTTTTTAATATAATTTCTGTACCTACTAAGAACTTTCACATATATCATCCCATCTAGTCCTCCCAGCAATCATGACAAGAATTGTTAAGCCTATTTTGTAGATGATAAACTGAGACCCAAAGAAATCAACAGACTTGCCTACACTTTACGGTTCATATCAGGCAAAGCCAAGATTTAAACCCATACGATTTGACTTCAGACCTCACTCTTTCTGCTGTGCCATGCTGCCTTCACTCTCTGGGAATCAGCGAAGTGTCAATTTGTATTTGTAATTTTTTTCTATATGTTATGATGTTTTATTTATTTATTTATTTATTTATTTATTTATTTATTTAATCTATTTGAGACAGAGTCTTGCTCTGTCGCCCAGGCTGGGGCGCAGTGGCACGATCTAGGCTCACTGCAACCTCTGCCTCCTGGGTTCAAGCCATTCTCCTGCCTCAGCCTCCCAGGTAGCTGGGATTACAGGCACTCGACACCACACCCAGCTAATTTTTGTATTTTTAGTAGAGATGGGGTTTCACCATGCTGACCAGGCTGGTCTGGAACTCCTGACCTCATGGGATCTGCTCACCTTGGCCTCCTAAAGTGCTGGGATTACAGGCATGAGCCACCGTGCCTGACCTGTTATGATGTTTTAACATCTTAAAAATCTAGCTGAGAAGAGACTGCCCCTTTTGGGTTAGCCAGTTCTTAGAAATAGCAGAGGGCTCATGGAGAATGCCTTTGATATGCAAACCAACCAGTCCAGAGCCATACCTCCTCTACCAGGAGGCAATATTCCTCTGCCTTAATCATCCCAGGGTCACATACCAGGCAACTAAAGACCACTCCTATAGCCCAAAGCTTACAGGAATTATTCAAAATAGCCAGTTCTAACCAGTTTACTCTGCCATACCTTTCCCATGAAAACCCCAGTAAAGATGCCTCCTGTTTCCAGACCCTGTGGGGATAATAAGCTTTGTTTTCCTGAGCCTCTGCTGTGTGGCTTCTTGTGGCCACACCCCAATGACCATCACATAAAAGAACATGGAACACAATAACAACAACAACAACAAAAAGGACTGGAAAAGCAGACTGAGAAGTTCAGAGGGTCCTTTAGTAATTTTCAAGGAATTAGCATGCACGATAGAGGAGTGGTCAAATGATAATGCGCTCAGACCATAAATACGATATTCTCAATCCCAGCAAGCACGACTTCTGGCACTTCTTGCAGCATTCTTGTCTCCAACGCAGCAAAAGGAGTGACAGAAACATTTTTCAATGCACAGATCAATCCGATTGGTTTGGAGGGAAAAGCTGGTTCTCATTTAAGACGATTTAGTAGCAGTGATTCATTCTATCAAAGGCATCGCTGCTATCTTTGATGCAGACACTATCATCCTATGCCCCTCTGCAATCAATCCCGAGATGTATAATTTGTTTAGCCCAGTGAAATTCTTCACAATTCTCTAAACAACTTCAAATGCTTCTGATAACTTGACCCTGCATTCCTTGGATTGAAAAGCAGCAAGGCACAAATGTCTGAATCCCAGGCTGGTTCCAAAGAGCAGTACTTCAAAGAACTCTGCAAGGCTGAGTCTTGAGGGTTTTTTCCTTAGTATACTTTTACTTATTCTTCCTTAGTATACTTTTACTACTTATTGACTTCAGTTTCTTTGCCATGGTGGAGATTTATTATTCTTTAACTTGTAAAGCTGGACTCAAATCAATTGTATGCTCTGGTTTCAAGAAATCCTGATAAGGTCTCCCAACAACACAAGTAGGGATAGGGTGACTAACCTCCATTTATCCAGGCCTGGAAGGACACCAGGAATGTGGGACTTTCAGCTTTAAAACCAGGAAAGTACTTGGCAAACCAGGACAAGCCGGTCACCCTAATCTAGAGATTTAAGAAAAAGCAAATCTTTTGTCTTATTAAACTTTAAGAGGTGTCTTAGAACTAAATGCCTTGACAATGCAGGATGCTAATAGCCCATTAATATCTTAAAGCAGAATATTTTCTACAGGTTTGCGGAAAGCCCGAAATATAACTGTGTGACAATAAATACAATAGCTCAAACAGTGATTCTTAATACCTCCAAATGTGATGAAATACATCAAGCAAATGAAGAGCAAAATTGACACAGGCGACAATGATTCATTTCAATATGTAAAGGCCCGGCAGGGCCTTTATATAAAAGTGAGTCTTTAGCCGTCAGCACAAGAGTCTTTGATTCACTACCACTAAACGATGGGAAGTGCCAGTTGTAACTCTCCCAATGGTGGGAAGCAGGGGCTTCAGTCCCATTCTCCTGGTTCAAACTCTTACCTTTACCTATGTCCAGCAGTGTTGGAATGGGCAGCCCAAAATAATGGGCACATTAATTAAATCTTCAATAGGGATGGGCGGGAGGGAGCCTGCTGGGAACCCAGATTGCTTTCATCCTTTCTAGGGAATATGAAGAGTTAAGACATTTACCAACCCAGCCTCTAAAAAAAAAAAACAAAAAAACAAAAAAACTCTCAAGACTCAGCCTTGCAGTGCTAATTGATTGATGTCATTTATAAGAAATCTAATAATGTTGAATAATTTATTTTAAAATGACAGATGTTGAAAATATACAGTCATACTAATCTGGGTCTAGCAGAGGATACATTCATGATTATCATAAATAATTTCATGTCAGGATTGAGTTTTTATGTTTTAAACAATCTTCACGTATCTCATTTTAGTGCTTATATTAAAGTAAATTTAGGAAAAAGGTAATTTTGATCCAGTGGATAAAACCGGATCACAAATTTGTCATTCCTCAAACATATGCCAACCGCTGTGCTAGGTGGTGGGAGACATGGTGGAGAACAGAGAAATGGTCCTTGCTCTCACTGGGTTTCCATTCTAGGGGGGAAAACTGACAATAAATAAGTACACAAATATAAAAATAATTATAGATGGCGATTAACAAAAATTCACAGTAAATCTACTTTCAGTTTTCCCATCACTCTATCCATAGCTCTTTTTTGTTTTGTTTTGTTTTGTTTTGTTTTGTTTTGAGATGAGGCTTCACTCTGTCACACACACTGGAGTGCACTGCAGTGATCTCGGCTCACTGCAACCTCCCACTCCCTGGTTCAAGTGATTCTCCTGCCTCAGTTTCTCCAGTAGCTGGGATTACAAATGTGTGCACCACCATGCCCGGCTAATTTTTGTATTTTTAGTAGAGACAGAGTTTCACCACGTTGTCCAGTCTGGTCACAAACTCCTGACCTCAGGTGATCCCCCCGCCTCGGCCTCCCAAAGTGCTGGGATTATAGGCGTGAGCCACCATGCCCAGCCTATCCATAGCTCTTTGAACCATTCACAATAACCTATGAAACCTCAGTTTCGTATATGAATACATATATCTTCATGAAGAAGGATGATTTAACATTACATAATTTTTCCACCAGAAGAACTACACTATACTCACCTCAGGCTATTAAAAATTTTTCATTACTTTTTTTGTGTTTTATTGAATATTTTTAAATCCCTGGAAACAATTTACATCAAAATGCAAGGCCTCACGAATAAGTTCGGTTTCTCGCTATTGCTGAGGCCTTCTTTCCTTGCTAGTAAGATTGACACCTGTACTTTCTGGTTCCTAGAACAAAGAGAAGAATAAGGAAGAAAATCGTGCTCCATCTCTGTAAGTGTAACCAGTGCTAGCATAGAGGAGAAGAGGCATGGACGATAAAGCTACTTTAAGAATGTAAAATACCCAGGCTCGGTGGCTCACACCTGTAATCCCAGCACTTTGGGAGGCTGAAGTAGGTGGATTAAGGTCAGGAGTTCAAGACCAGCCTGGGCAATATGGTAAGACCCCGTCTCTACTAAAAATACAAAAATTAGCCAGGCGTGGTGGCACACACCTATAATCCCAGCTACTCAGGAGGCTGAGGCACAAGAATCACTTGCATCGGGGAGATGTAGGTTGCAGTGAGCCAAGATTATGCCACTGCACTTTAGCCTAGTGGACAGAGTAAAACTCTGTCTCAAAAAAAAAAAAAAAAAAAAAATGCAAAATGGCCCAATCCTCCTCTCTAGCCAGGACAGTCTTAGTATGGCCACCCTCCCCTCTGCACCTCCCTCTCTCCTCTGCACCTCCCTCTCTCCTTCTCTGCAGAGTAGCTGTGGGTTCCCTCCCAGTTTCCCTGTTAGTCTCCCCCTCCAGTAAACCTACTCTTCAAACCAGACTCAAACTCACTCATACCAATGTGTCAGTGATTGATGACAGCAAGGATATTACCATTTTAATAAGGATGAAGGTCTTTAAGAAGTGAAACTCTAAGACTAGGGTCTGCAGCTCCAGTGAGTGATAGTAGGTAGTATATATTTAGCCAGCCCTAAAGAGATCCTGACTACACATTCACAGTCTCCTGGTCTAAAAGCCAACTAGCATATAGGGTGCTGGCTGCTTCAGATGCAACTTCATTGTCACACACCGTGGTCATGATTTACCATAAAGTAATGCTCTTTCCAATATATGATGGAGTGGCACCCAGAGCATCTGCTCAACTGAAAAACCAAACAACAACAACAAAATCACTGTAGGTACACTCGGTCCGTCTTGGGTTACTTTCTTTAATCATTTTTCAATATATTGAAATGTCCTCCATCCATTGCATTATTTAAATGTCTGTGTGTGACATTTCTCTCTCCAGCTAGAGCAGGCACTTTCTTCTAAATCACCACATAGAAAAGATTGAGAGATAGTCTCTCAACTATTAAGCATAAATTAATCTTTCCAGGATTCATTTCAAATGTTTTGTTCTGAATGCTTTTCACATTATTATTAATAACAATGACAATTATGTTTATGGGACATTTGCCATGTACCAGGTGTTCTTCCTTAAATTATTCCTCATGCTCACAACAGCCTCCACGTTAGTTATTATTACCTCTCTTTCTGTAGTTGAAGAAACCACCCAAGGCCACACAATTGCAGAGAAACTCTCCGGCGTTTGTCTATCTCTCCTACAAAAGATGCAAAGGGAGTTTATCATGGTTTTTGCTCCTGACTGGGTATTGGAAAGGCAGGAAAAATACTGTATGTCTCGACAATTCTACAAAACATATTAGGGCACAAGGTTAAAAGATAGGCAACTTTTAAAGCCTCTGTGTTTTCTGTGGGCTATTTATGAGTCTGGAGGTGAGTCAAGAATGAAACAGCCAGTTACAGAGAAGAAGAACTATAATCAACACGATGGGACTCAGCAGAAACAGCCTGAACCAAGGAAAGAGCATTCCGATTTAGACTCGCCCTCTCCAGAGCAGGTAATGATAGAGCAACCAACTGGCTGCCAGCCACAGGTTTAAAGCATGTGATGTCAGGACCAACCCTCCTTGGCAAATTCCATCTTGTTCCAGACTAATTTCTAAGTGTTCCTGCTTTATTGGATAGTATTATTAACCTTGCTTTCATGGGATAAACCAGGGTTTCAGTCAGGGGAGGCCTGGGGGCGGCTTAAGGATGGTTGTTCATTCCGTTCTTCCCTCCCACTCTCTCTCCAACACCCTGCCTGAACATCAGCCTAAGAATAGTCCCAACTACCATTTGCAGACATCACCCCAATCTACAAAGTCTTTTCACATACCTTATTCATATAACCTTGTGAAATTGGTGCCATTAGTAGTCCCTTCCTAAACAGAAAGATAACACAGAGAAAAGTTATGACTGACTCTAAATCACACTGCCCGGAAGGATCAAAGCCAGAAGTGGATCCAAGTTTTCTGAGTCTTCTGATTTGAAAAGAGACCAAATGAAAGCCTGCCAAAGAAAAGGTAGCATATGGTTATCCTTTGCTCCACCCCACCTCTCTGACGTTAGGATTAAAATTAATAATAATTTGTTGGATTATAATAGTGTCCTACCATTCACTCTAGCCATCTCCAACAAAAACATGCCTCAGTCCCACGGAGCTTTCCATTTAACATCTTCCAGTTTAATTTCACTCATGGGCATTTATAGAAAGCATTGCTATCCAGCGGTTTCTATTGTCCCCCCTGAGGTTTATAGACAATGCACAAGTATTACTAAGTGTTAGATGCGTACATGAGAGAATAAATCTTCCTACATGTCCTGTTTATGCCTGAGATTGAGTTTCACTGCTTAGTTATGAACTTCCAAGGGGATAGCTTTTATAAAACACATACATACACTGAGAATTTAGTCTGTACACTATGGGCGATAGTAGCCATTCTTACTGTCAAGACAGAAACTCATTCTCGGTGAAAACAGGTTTCATTCACCTGAAGTGAAAAAGAAGAGAAGAATTTGAAATTACTGCAACCACTATTTAGATTGATGGTCAGTTACTCAAGAAACAATTATCTGTGGATTTCCTCTGTTCCTCCTGCTTACTGTGTGCTTGGCATTTTTTACTATTCATTATCATCTCCTGCAGAGGGTGTTAGAGAAAAAAAGGGGAGGTGAGATTCAAAATAAAATTCCAATAAATTATCATCAAGCACCTACTGTATGCCAGATGCTGAGAATCCTAAATGAGTATTTAGGATTTAATCACTGGTCCCTGTGCATAGGTTGCTGTCAGAAATGCTGCATTAAAGATATGTATAAAATACTACAAAACTCCACTAAAAGAGCGATTCACCTGAAAAGGAGGGGAGGAGGTGAAGACAACGGGAAAAAAGTGATACTTCCACTGGAACATGAAGAAGTTGAACTCCAGGAGGAAGCAGATAAGTGGGGAAGAGAAGATAGGATGAGCGGGGCAACAGCAGGAGTGTGGGCAGTGGGGTTCAGAAGTGGGAAGGTTTCACTAAGGGTGGTGCAGATGGTGACCACACATCCTGGTTTGCCTGAGTCAGTGCTAATTTATGGTCACTGTGTCAGCATAATTAATATAGCACCTCCTTTTACTCTCAAAAGTATCCTAGTTTGGGTAATGAATTATAGCCATCTGTGTCAATCTGAGGCACATATGTCATCACTCTCCCCTCCTTTATCCATGGAAGACATTACTAAATTACCATGGTACATTCCTAGCTAGGCCCCGACTTGTCTTCAAAATCCTACTGAAAATATCACTTCAGGCAGTATCACAGATTGGAATTGGACCTACATACGTTTTCCAAGCTATGGGTCAGAGAGGTTGCAAAATGGCAACTCACCGGCCATATCTGAATGGTATCTGTATTTTATTTGACCTGCACAGGATTTTTTGCAATTCTGAGCCAGCATTTACTATCATGGGATATAACTCAGAAATTTGTATTTCTGACTTTATTTGAGAAATGGGAAAATCTAATAACATAGGACCTGTATTCCACATAGTGGAACAATTGGCTGAAGTTAAATAGCAAATATCACCCTTTTGTCCAATATCTACCTGTTGTTGTCAGCCTCCAAGCTGGTCCCCACTGATCCTCACTTCCTGGTATCCACATCCTTGTACAGTCCCCTCTCACACTGTATCAGGTTTGATATGTTTGATATGTCAATGGAATATGACAGAAGTGATGTTATTCCATTTCCCAGGCTAGCTGTCATTCTGCCTTTCTTAGATTACTTGCTCTGGAGGAAAACAGCTGACATGTTGTGAGGAGAGGCCCACATGGTGACAAACTGAAGCTTCCAGCAATCACCATAGGAATGAGTCTTTTTGAAGCAGAACTTCCATTCTAGCATTCAGATGATTGAAGCCCCCATCAACATCTTGACTGCAAACTCATGAAAGACCTGAGTCAGAACCATTCGGCTAAGCTGCTCCCAGATTCCTGACCCTCAGAAACCATACAAGAAATGAGCATTTGTTGTTTTAAGCTGCTAAGTTTGCAGGGCAATTTGTTATACAGCAGTAGATAACTAATACACCAACAAAATTGATTTTCTTACGATCTGCTTGTCTCTATCAATTATTTTACCTACCTGGCTCTCAAGACAGTTGAGGTTACATCCCAACTCTACAGAAAGAAATATTGTTGATGGTTTTAAGCAAGAAAGTGAGAAGGTCAGATCTGGCTTTAGTCGTATCACACTGGCATCTGTGAGAAGAAGAAGTAGGAGGGAGGCTCAAGATCAAGTTTATTTCCTGAAAAACTCATAAGTAGACTTGGCAGTATAGCACAAGGGGGATGTGATATAGAACCATGTGTAAGAGAGTAAGCTCCGACTCTAGGTCAGATGATATAAGTTCAAATCACCATATCACCACTGAAGGATCATATATATTTTAGTAAGTTACTTAGCCTTTTATTTCCTTAACTGAAACATGGGATTAGGAAGGCTTACAGCTGCAAGTAACTAAACACCCATCTACTCACAGCTTAAACAAATAGTTTATTTTTCCCCTGTAACTGAAAGTACAGAGGTAGGCAGTTGCTGGGAATGATTCAACTGTTCAGCAATGCCACCAGGATTCCAGGTTCTCTCTAGCTTTCAACTCTGCCTTTCTTAGCAGATTGGCTCATTGCCTTGTGTTTCTAAGGTGGCTGCTATATCACTCCAGCCATAACAGTTCTGTCTTAGGTCGTAGACTTAAAACAGAAAGAAGCAGGGGCAGGTCGAGAGCTTTAATCTAGCTACGTGTGTCTTATTTTATCAGGAAAGAGAAAAGCTTCCCAGAAGTCCCCAGCAGACTTCTGCTTACTTCCCATTTGCCAGAACTGGATCACAGAGCCTCATTAGTGGTGATGGAGACGGGGAACATGCGTATTTAGTTGAATATATTGATATTCCAAGCAAAATTGTGTTCTGTTGGCAAGCAAGAAGAGAGGAGAATGAATATTAGATATTCAATTGCCCCTAGTGATACAGTCGACTTCAGAATATTGATATAAGGGTTAAAGTAAGCTGATACATGCTTTAGACTAACAGTGTTTGGCATGGAATTAAGTGTTCAATAGATCTTAGCTGTTGAAATTGCAATAATTCAGGCACAGAATATTCATCCTGGACTAGGACATGGAAGAGGGAATAATTTTGAGACTTAAGGGCTTGAAAAGAAAGACAGATAAAATTATTGGTGGGAAAATAACTTTGGTTTTAATTGTTTTTTATTATCTTTCTTTCTCCTTTGTCCTATAACCACAGAAGTGGTCTGTTTATCACATCATCTTTTTTCTTTCTAATGATTTTATAATTGTGTATCTTTTGTTAGAATGTCAGTACTTTATTATTTTAAAAATCTAACTAAAGGAAATATAAACTTTGAGTTCTTTAATCTACTCAGTTAAAAAACCTCCTACAGTAACTTTAACTCTACATTCCAATTAGTAGCCTGCACAATTATATAAACACACAATGCAGAGCACTGTGACCTACTCTTCAGAAGATTTGTGTTTTAGACATAGCTCACCTATGTGAAGAAGTAGAAATATTGCCTCTGGTCATGCTAAAATTAATTGCAATATTTAAGTCATATGACATTTCTAGACATTTCTAGTTCTAGTTTCTAGAACTAGCAGGTAGCACAGCTCCCAGAAACCCAATTGCACATTGCTGAACCTGTCTCAAGGCACTTTCAGGTGGATCAGATAATGGGTGGACCCACCACATACTTTTCAACTGTGAACAATGATTCAGGGGCCAGGATTTAGAAACCATGAGCAGCTATGTAATTGCATAGTGTTAGAAAAAAGAGGGGTGAGTGGTGCGGAATGTAGGTTTAAAAGAAAAAAAGGAAGGTTCTGAGTGTATACTCAAAATAATTGAAAGCAGGGTCTCAAGGAGATATTTGTATACCCATATTCATAGCAGCATTATTCACAATAGCAAAAAGGTGGAAGCAACCCAAGTCTCAATTGACAAATGAATGGATAAGCAAATGTGGTATATATGTCCAATGAAATATGACTCAGCCTTAAAAAGAAGGAGATTTTGACATGATACATGGTACAGCATGGATGAAAGTGGAGGACATTAAGCTAAGGGAAATAAGCCAATCACAAAAAGATACTGTATGATTCCACTGATATGAGGTACCTGGAATAGTCACATTCATAGAGACAGAAAGTAGAACGGTGGTAGCCAGGAGCTGGACAGTTATTGTTAATGAGCACAGAGTTTCAGTTGGGAAAAATGAAAAATTTCTGGAGGGGGATGACAGCAATGGGTAACAGCAATGTAAATGTAATCAATGCCACAGAACTGCATGTTTAAAAATGATTACAATGGTAAATGTTATGAGTATTTTACCACAATAAAAAAAAAATTTTAAGGATAAAAAAAAAGGAAAGAAAGAACTTGAATGTAATATCCCCACTTTACAAACTTAGCACCCCACCACCGCCACCACCACTCACAAAGTCCTCTAAAATCTGCTTATTAAGGGGAAAAGAAGGCAACAAAATTGGGAAAGAGCCTTCCAAACTCTTCCAAGATCTGAGCAGCTTCTTTCAGTCATTCTGTTTTCTTTTTATTTTTCACAATAAATATGGAGTGCTTTTTGTTTTTTAGACAGAGTCTCGTTGTGTTGCCCAGGCTGGACTGCCGTGGCACAATCTTGGCTCACTGCAGCCTCCACCTCCTGAGTGCAAGTGATTCTCCTGCCTCAGCCTCCTGAGTAGCTGGGATTACAGGCACACCATCAGATCCAGCCAATTTTTGTATTTTTAGTAAATATGGGGTTTCACCATGTTTGTCAGGCTGGTCTCGAACTCCTGGCCTCAGGCAATCTGCCCGCCTGGGCCTCCCAAAGTGCTGGGATTACAGACATGAGCCACTGCACCTGGCCAATAAATATGTATTATATTTGTAATCAGGGGGAAGACAAGAAAGAATATTACAAAAGGAAGAAGTGGCATAAATTCGTCTTCATCTCTGGCCTGAGGTCAAGGCAATTCTTCCCTCAGCCTCATGAGGCTTGAGTTTTTGCTCAGAAGCATGAAATATCATTACCTTTACCTTTCATAGTCCCAGTTTAGGATAAACTCTGGGTCAGCAGTTACATGACTGACCTGGAATGATTTCGCTCTGCTGCTGGCAGCGAAGTAAATGACTGTGTGAGCAGCTTCTGGTGAGACCAAATAGCAGAACTGCAGCAGATAACTTACTCTTTTTCATTGTTTCTGATTAGATCTTTTCACATTTTGTTTTTGGTTTTGTTTTTTTCTTATAACAGACAAGGGTGTCTCATCGAAGCTTTAGGGAAATAGTTGAATTTTAATGGAATCGAATTGGCTCCCATGGTTATCTCAAAGGAGCTGCGGTCGTAAAAGTTAATTAAATTAGATTCATTTGCATATTCAAGACCATTCCCTTCCTTCACTTTAAAGGCAGAGAAAGAAAATTTGTCCCAGCCTCCTCACTGGGATTACAACACACAACATGTCCAGACCACTCTGTTTGTATGCTGGAACTTAGTCGAACTAGCAGGCTATTTTTAAATTCTTTCTCCTAGCTTGTATTCTCCACTTTTTAAGGTAAGTGTCAATACAAAAGTTAAATTGGTATGCATTGCAGTTCTTGCTTTGAAATATAGAATAAGTCCTTTAGAGAAAGAGATTGCCATGCTTAAAGACTGAGGTAATTTCCTAAACAAAAGGTGAATTGAGAACGCTAAGTAGAAAATGAACTAGCAACATTTACAGCCACAAGACTGTGCAGAAGCATTTTGCATTTGCGTATGTATTGGCAACAACAGCATCTATAGCTTTATTTATTATGGGTCAGAGGAACAGAACGATTGGACCCTAAGAGGATGTCTAGTCTACCTGCTGCCTGGAGTAGGCCTAAAATAACCGGCTAAAGTGGAACTCTGGCCTGTTTTCTGAAGCCGCTAGGGAAGGTGTTTCCACCACCTTCCTCTGTTATCCGACCCATTTTTAACAATCCTTAATATCATACCAGAAAACGTTGCCTTATATCCAACCTATATCCCCTCTGCTGTTGATTTACTGTTTACTCTGCATACAATGCAAATGTGAGCAGTTGCACTCAGCCCCTCTACCCTGCTCATTTGTATATTTCTTTGGTGTATCAGCTAATGCCTAGATCAGTATTTATAGATTAAAGGGAGTGTCTGCCCTACTTCCTTCAGCACACATGCCTGCTAATACAAGTAAGGGTATCTCATTATCTTCATTCTTCCATGAGAAGACAGGGTTAATTTATTTTTTTTCTTTAATGAGCACAAATGTGCCAGACAGACTCTATGTTCTTGGGAAACAGTGGTGGACAGGACAGACCAAGATCCTGCACTCATGCATGGAACTCAAACATAATACAAATAATTACCAGTATGATGAAGGCTACAAAGAAGTGTAGGTTACTAAGAAATTACACAATAGGCTGAGCTAACATAGGCTGGGAGGATAGGAAAGCTTTCTAAACAAAGCCATGTTTCACCTGAAACCTGAAGAATAGGAATTATCAAAGTAGAGAAGGGCATTCAAGGTAGAAGGAACAGCATATGAAAAGTCCCTATCATGAGAGTGTGACCTGTTCGAGGATTGACAATGAAGTTCAGACAGCAGGACAGAAGAGACTGTGATCAAGCTATGGAATCTTCACACATTATTCACTGTCCACACTTGCTTGGCTGTGACTGAAACCTAATACCTTGGTCCTGCTTTGTACAATTTTAGAACCCTGAGCAACTGGATGCTTAGCGACAAGGATTAGGCACCTGGAGTAAGAATGGAAGAAAAGAGGCCTTATTTCAGCGCTCGGAAGGCCTGGAATGCTCCAGTGGCCTCAGTGAATCAGCATGGTGTTGTGCAGCGTTGGTGACCTCATCCCCAGAGTATTCGGGTGCTACATAGTCTTTAGCAAGTCACACTTTCAGGGTCTCCGACCTCACTTGTATAAGTGAGGAGGTTAGATATGGGCTTTTCTAACTCACCTTCTGGAATCAGTTAGCAATAATAGTCCCCATACAGTTCTTAAGTGGGTCACGTTATTACTGAGCTAACCTACATTTGGTAGTGGGAGGAGGGGATTATTCAGACAGCCAGCAGGCCTGTCTCTAATTTCCTTTTTTGTTTCTTTTTTAAATTTTTTTGGTTTGGTTTTTTAGTACTTTTTTTATTGTGGTAAAATACAGATGGCATAAAACTTACCATTTTAACCATTTTTAAGTGTACAAGTCAGTGGCATTAATTACACAGTTACAATACTGTAAGCCATTACCACTATTTCTGAAAATATTTCATTCCAATGCACTTTTCTTTTTTTTTTTTTTTTTGAGACAAAGTCTCACTCTGTCGCCCAGGCTGGAGTGCAGTGGCACGAACTCACTGCAACCTCCGCCTCCCAGATTCAAGCAATTCTGCCTCAGCCTCCCAAGTAGCTGGGATTACAGGTGTGTGCCGCCACACCTGGTCACTTTTTGTATTTTTAGTAGAGACAGGCGATTCACCATGTTGGCCATGCTGGTCTCAAACTCCTAACCTCAAGTGATCTGCCAGCCTCAGTCTCCCAAAGTGCTGGGATTACAAGTGTGAGCCATCATGCCCGGCCCAACGCACTTTTAAAATAATCTGGGCAAGCTCTGCGAGGGTCCTCACAACTCATGAACCTGGCTGCCTCTCACGATTCCTGATTTGGAACTTGAAAAATCAGGTACTGCTCTGAAAGCAAACAAGGCTTCTTACTCCCACTGTATGAAAAGGAGTAAAAAGGGAAAAGATAAACTGTTGAGTAAACTGCTGAGTAAAGGGCAGTTAAATCCCCCTTTGCCTCTGGAGAAGTCACCTTGTTCAAGATCATAATGCTTAATAACCCTGAGACCTAAAACAGGTAAAGGACACAGCAAAAAAAGGAAACCATAAACCAATATCCCTCATGAACACAGATGCAAAAATCCTCAACAACCTCTAGCAAACTGAATCCAACAACACATCTAAAAGATTATATGCCACGATCAAGTGAGATTCATCCCAGGGATGCAAGCCTGGTTCAACATATACAAATCAGTACAAGTATTACCTCACGTCAACAGATGAAGTACAAAAATCACATGATCATATGAATAGATGAAGATAAAGCATTTGATAAAATGCAATTTCACTTCATGATAAAAACTTTAAATAAATTACATATGAAAGGAAAATACCTCAACACAATAAAAGCCATATATGACAAACCCACAGCTAGCATTAAACTGAGCTGGAAAAAGCTGAAAGTTTCTCCCCTAAGAACTGGAACAAGACAAGGATGCCCACTCTTACCACTCTTATTCAATATAGTACTAAAAGGCCTAGCCAGAGCAATTGGGCAAGAGAAAGAAAAAGCACCCAAATTGGAAAAGAGTAAGTAAAATTGTTCTTGTTTGTAGATATGATCGTATGTGTAGAGTAACCTAAAGACTCTATCAGAAAACTTTTACAGCTGATAAATGAATTCAGTAAAGTTACAGAATGCAAAATTATGTTAGTCCGTTTTCACACTGCTGATAAAGACATAGCCAAGAGTGGGAAGAAAAAGAGGTATAATTGGACTTACAGTTCCACGTGGCTGGGGAGGCCTTAGAATCATGGTGGGAGGCAAAAGGTACTTCTTACGTGGTGGCAACAAGAGAAACTGAGGAAGAAGCAAAAGCAGAAACCCCTGAAAAACCCATCAGATCTCGTGAGACTCATTCACTATCACAAGAATAGTATGGGAAAGACTTTGATTCAGTTATCTTCCCCTAGGTCCCTCCCACAACACGTGGGAATTCTGGGTGATACAATTCAGTTGAAATTTGAATGGGGAGAGGCCAAACCATATCATTACGCCCCTGGCCCTTCCAAATCTCATGTCCTCACATTTCAAAACCAATCATGCCTTCCCAACAGTTCCCCAAAGTCTTAACTCATTTCAGAATTAGCCAGAAGTCCACAGTTCAAAGTCTCATCTGAGAGAAGGAAAGTCCCTTCTGTCTATAAGCTTGTAAAGTCAAAAACAAGCTAGTTACTTCCTAGATACAATGGAGGTAACCGTATTGGGTAAATACAGTTGTTCCAAATGGGAGAAGTTGGCCCAGAAAAGGGGATTACAGGGCCCATGCAAGTCCAAAATCCAGTGGGGCAGTCAAATTTTAAAGCTCCAAAATGATCTTCTTTGACTCCAGGTCTCACATCCAGGTCACGCTGATGCAAGAGGTGGGTTACTGTGGTCTTGGGTAGCTCCTCCCCTGTGGCTTTGCAGGGTACAGCCTCCCTCTCAGCTGCTTTTATAGGCTGTTGTTGAGTGTCTGCAGTTTTTCCAGGAGCATGGTGCAAACTGTCAGTGGATTTACCATTCTGGGGTCTGGAGAACAGTGGCCCTCTTCTCACAGCTCCACTAGGCAGTGCCCCAGTAGGAACTCTTTGTAGGGGCTCTGACCCCACATTTCCCTTCTGCACTGCCCTAGCAGAGGTTCTCCATTAGGGCCCCACCCCTGCAGCAAACTTTTGCTTGGGCATCCAGGCATTTCCATACATCTTCTGAAATCTAGGTGAAGGCTCCCAAACCTCAATTCTTGACTTCCATGCACCTGCAGGCTCAACACCATGTGGAAGCTGCCAAGGCTTGGGAATTCCACCCTCTGAAGCCACAGCCCAAGCTACATGTTAGCCCCTTTCAGCCACAGCTGGAGTGGCTGGGACACAGGGCACCAAGTCCCTAGGCTGCACACAGCACGGGGACCCTAGGCCCAGCCCATGAAACCACTTTTTCCTCCTGGGGGGTCTCTAGGCCTGTGATGGGAGGGACTGCCATGAAGGTCACTGACATGGCCTGGAGACATTTCTCCATGTTCTTGGGTGTTAACATTAGGCTCCTTGCTACTCATGCAAATTTCTGCAGCTGGCTTGAATTTCTCCCCAGAAAATGGGTTTTTCTTTTCTACTGCATTGTCAGGCTGCAAATTTTCTGAACTTTTATGCTCCATTTCCCTTTTTGAATGGAGTACTTTTAACAGCACCCAAGTCACCTTTTGAATGCTTTGCTGCTTAGGAATTTCTTCCGCCAGATACCCTAAATCATCTCTCTCAAGTTCCAAGTTCCACAAATCTCTAGGGCAGGGATAAAATGCCACCAGTCTCTTTGCTAAAACATAACAAGAGTCACCTTTGCTCCAGTACACAACAAGTTCCTCATCTCCATCTGAGACCACCTCAGCCTGGACCTTATTGTTCATGTCACTATCAGCATTTTTTTCAAAGCCATTCAACAAGTTTCTAGGAGGTTCCAAACTTCCCCACATTTTCTTGTCTTCTTCTGAGCTTTCCAAACTGTTCCAACCTCTGCCTATTACCCAGTTCCAAAGTCGCTTCCACATTTTCGAGTATCTTTTCAGCAACACCCCACTCTTGGTACCAATTTACTGTATTAGTCTGTTTTCATGCTGCTGATAAAGACATACCCGAGACTGGAAAGAAAAAGAGGTTTAATTGGACTTACAGTTCCACATGGCTGAAGAGGCCTCAGGATCATGGCGGGAGGCAAAAGGTACTTCTTACATGGTGGAGGTCAGAGAAAATGAGGGAGAAGCAAAAGCAGAAACCCCTGATAAACGCATCAGATCTCGTGAGACTTATTCACTATCACGAGAATACCATGGGAAAGACCAGCCCCATGATTCAATTACCTCCCCCTAGGTCACTCCCACAACATGTGGGAATTCTGGGAGATATAATTCAGTTGAGATTTGAATGGGGACACAGCCAAACCATATCAAAAACTAACATACAAAAATCAGTAGCATCTTTATATACAAATAACAAACTAGCTGAAAAGTAAATCAAGAAAGCAACCACATTTACAATAAGTACACACACACACACACACACACACACACACACACACTACCTAGGAATACATTTAATCTAGGAGGTGAAAGACTTCTACAAAGAAAACTGTAAAACAGTGATGAGAGAAATTGAAGAGGACACAAAAAATGAAAAGACATTCCATGTTCCAGGACTGGGAAAATTAATACTGTTAAAATGACTGTACTACCCAAAGCAATATACAGATTCAGTGCAATCCCTATTAAAACACCAATGACATTCTTCAGTGAAATAGAAAAACACAATATTAAAATTTTTATGAGACATAAAAGACCCTGAATAGCCAAAATAATCCTAAGCAAAAGGAATAAAGTTGGGGGCATCATACTACCAGACTTCAAAATATACTACAAAGCTATAGTAACCAAAATGGCAAGGTACTGGCATAAAAACAGACACATAGAACAATGGAACAGAATTGTTCACTGAGAACAATTCTGAGAATCCAGAAATGAATCCATCTATCTACAGCCAACTGCTTTTGACAAAGGCACCAAGAATATTCATTGGAGAAAGACAGTCTCTACAATAAATGGTGCTGGGAAAACTGGATATCCATATGCAGAAGAATGAACCTAGACCCCCACCTCTCACCTATACACAAACCAACCCTAAATGAATTAAACACCTAAAAGTAAGACCCAAAACTATAAAACTACTAGAAGAAAATAAAGAGGAAATGCTTCAGGACATTAGTCTGGGAAAAGACTTTATGAATGAGACCTCAAAAACACAAGACACAAGAGCAAAAATTAATAGAATTATGTCAAACTAAAAAGCTTCTGGGTAACAAAAAAGAAAAACAATCAGCAGAGTGAAAAGATAACCTACAAAATGGTAGGAAATATTTACAAACTATTCATCTGACAGAGGATTAATATTCAGAATACCAAGAAACTCAAACATCTCAATAGCAAGAAAAAAAATCCAATTAAAAAATGGGCAAACGATCCAAACAGAAAAGATGTACAGTTGGCCAACAAATATATGAAAAAATGCTCAGCATCACTAATCATCAGAGAAATGCAAATCAAAACTACAATGAGATACTGTCTATCTTATCCCAGTTAGGATGGCTATTATCAAAAGACAAAAAATAACAAATGTGAGTAAGGAGGTAGAGAAAGATGAACTTTTTTTTTTTTTTTCTTTGAGACAGAGCCTTGCTGTGTCACCCAGGCTGGAGTACAGTGGCGCAATCTCGGCTCACTACAAACTCCGCCTCCTGAATTCAAGCAATTATTTTGTCTCAGCCTCCCTAGTGGGACTACAGGCACACACCACCATGCCCGGCTAATTTTTGTAAAGGAACTCTTATACACTGTTGATAGGAATGTAAACTAGGACAGCCACTATGGAGAACAGTATGTAAGTTCCGCAGAAAACTACAAATAGAACTACTATTTGATCCAGTAATCTCATTACAGGGCATTTATCCAAAGGAAAAGAAATTAATATATCACAGAGATATCAGCACTCCCATGTTTATTGCACCACTATTTACAATAGCCAAGATAAGGAATCAACCAAAATGTTTAACAACAGATGAATGAATAAAGAAAATATGGTATATATAGGAGATGAAATACTATCCCCCCATTAAAAAGAATGAAATCCTGTCATTCATGGCAACATGGATGAAACTGGCAGACATTCTGTTAAGTGAAATAAGCCAGGAACAGAAACAAACACCACGTGTTCTTACTTATGTGTGGAAGCTAAAAAATGTTGATCTCAGAGAAGTAAAAAGTGGAACAGAGGTTACCAGAGACTGGGAAGAATAGGCAGAACAAAGGGATAGAGAAAGATTTGTTAAAGGATACAAAATTACAGCTAGATAGGAGGAATAAATTCTAGTGATCTGTGGCATTGTAGGATGACTATAGTTAACAATATTATATTTTTTCAAACAGCAAGAAGAGAGGATATTGACTGTTCGCAACACAAAGAAATAATAAATGTTTGAGATGATGGATGTGCTAATTACCCAGATCTGATCACTCTACATTGTATGTATCAAAACATCACTATGTACCTTATAAATATGTGCAATTATGTGTCAATTTAAAAATAAAATTTTGTTAAGAGATGATTCTAAGATGTGAGGGTCTAAGACTCCAGGATTTGAGGACTGGTGAGTGCTCAGGTGCTGAGATCCTCACACATGAGTCTTTGCTGCTGGAAAAGGTTGTCAGAAGCCTCCTTTGGCTGGGAGTAGGTTACCCTCTTCCTGCCCACCTCCCCCAGTGCTATGTGAATGTAGCTCTTTGTGGCTTAGAGAATGTAAATTTTATTTTGCATTTCCAATGTCACATGCTTACCTTATCAGCATGTTCCAGTTTCCAGAATAAATATTTGGAGATGAAAAATAAAGATCATGATGCTTAATATACCAAATTTACTGAGCCCCGTCTATGTGCCTAGCACTAAGCTAGTTACTTTGCACATGTCACCTTTTTTACCTATTACATGTAACATTACTCCCATGTTACAAGTATAGAGATAGGCTATAGTAGAACCTGACTCCCAACCCAAATCAGTTTGACTTTACAGTTTGGCTTAACCTCTGTACTTCATTGCTTTCCCAAAGACATCTACACGGAAACCAGAATAGAGAATACAGGGAAACCTGAAAATAATGAAAGAGAAAAAAAAATGGCAAAATCTGGCCAGGCCCAGTGGTCCTTGTCTGTAATTCCAGCTATGCGGGAGGAGTGCTTGAGCCCAGGACTTAAAGGCTGCACGTGGTGAGCTAGGATTGCACCACTGCACTCCAACTCAGTGAGACTCTGTCTCAAAAAAAAAAAAAAAAAAAAAAAGGAAAAAACTGATCCTAGGCTCACATTGTTCAACCTCATTCAGATTTGTGACTGGTTTTGTCATGCAGCTTCTAGCACCATTTCAGTGTTTCCTCTCTCTACTACATAGAATTGATGGTATTTACTGCCCTAGTTTTCAAGGATGGCATTTACTTCATTAAGTAAATCAATTACTTCATTAAGAAAATCCTTAGAGCATCAGACGGCTGAGCAGTCAGAAAGGGTTAACAGCCTCAGGAAGGACGGAGCTCCCACACCGCAGGTGATGACAGAAGACCAAGAATAATGAGGCTGGGGAACTGCCCACCCTCTGGAAGCTTTTCTGTACATCTAAATAGAACAGAAAGTAAACGCTGACAAAACGAAACTGTCAGGTAAATTAATGTGAAAAGTGCAGGTTTTGTTTTATTTTCCTTTCAATGGGTGAGAATTCAAAGCATAAGGCAGGAGAACGAGTTAAAAATAGTATGACAGTAGCCAACTGATGCTTGCACAATAGAAAGGGCAACATGGGTTACACAAGAGTATTGTAAAAAATGTGCAAAAAAATAAGAGCACAGTGGCAGGAATGGCTGTATCAAACACACTAACACCATGGGATCTTCAAAGGTTCAAAATATAACCATGTTGTGACATTATAAAATAACTATATAGGATTCCAGAACACGAAGGTATTTAAATAAAAATATTTGTTCCTTGGGGTAAAGTCAGACATCGTTATCTTGGCTTGCATAGCTCTCTGTGGTTTATCTCCCAAGCCTCATCCCTTCTACTGCCATGAACAACAACTTTGCAGAACCTCCTGAATTACTTTCATTTGTTGTCAGACCCTCACTCTTTCTCCCAGGCCCTTACTTCCCTTCTCTGACACCTAAGTTTAGGCAGGGTCTCCTAGTTACACCTTCTGACAACTCCATGCTAATGTATTATCCTATAAATATTAGATAACATCTGTTTCCTGCTAGGATCTACTCTCCAAGGGCAGGGTCCATATCTGCTTTGTTTATTGCTATATTGTCATCTATGGCACAGTTATGAATAATTGAATGAATGCTGGTGGACATCTGGGTTCCAAACTGTCCAACTTCATGATATATAAGGCAACAATTGCTTCTTCAGTTTATGTATCAGTCAGGGTTTGACATGAAAAACAGAACCAGCAGAAGATTTTTTGTTTTTGTTTTTGTTTTTTAATCTATCCATTGATTTTTTACAAAGAATTATCTTACACAACTGCAGGAGCTGGCTAAGCAGACCTGACATCCACAAGGCAGGTAATCAGAAAGGGAAAGTCATAAGCAGGCTAGACTACCACAAGGATGAGCTCAGTGATGAGGATGTCATGCAGAAGCCAGGGCTCTTAGTCATGGAGCTGTACACACACACTTAACCCAAGAGCCAGTGAAACTGGAAGTACACACATCTGGAAGGTAAAGCAATTATAGACCTAGCTGCTGCTTCACACCAACAAGGCAAATCAGCAGAGCAGCAACAACATGAATGTTTTTGTCCCAAAATGTAGAAAAGTTCTACAACTTTCCTTCTGCTCTACTACTTGGAATCTCTGACCTCAGGGAGGGTATAGATCAAGCTTATCCAAACCACTTTATTTTGTTGTTGTTGTTTTGTTTTGTTTTGTTTTGTTTTGTTTTGTTTTAGGCTTTTAGCAGCCTGAAGCCATAGTTTTTAGTTTCTGTCTCTAGTAACAAGCAGAAAAGAGGGATGAGGAAGGGGCTTTTCTGGCCCAATGAGAAATAGAAACTAAGAACCCATGACTGTACTCTCTCCCTTGGTCTGATCTAGAATCTAATTTTAAAAAACTTTTGACTGATTAAGTCACCTAGAATAACATATCGTTTGACTAACTTAAAGTCAACTGATTAGGGACTTTACAGCTGCAAAATTCCTTCCCAGCAGCACCTAGATTAGTGTTTCAATAATTAGGAGAAGGTACGTGTGTGCTACAAAGTGGCTGCTGCCTCGCTTCCATCTTCCAAATTTTGCAAGAGACTCTCCTTGTAGACCACCCTAGTCAGAAACATACTAGAAAGGGAGTTCTGGGGGATGTGACTTATCCAAGCCAAAGCAGACATACCATGAAACCATCACAGGTCACATCATATAACTACCTCTTTAACCTTGAATGAAAGAAATTAATAACAGAAATCAGTGATATTCAGGAGTAGGGGAAACCACTCTGTTATAGAAATAGTGCTGATTCTGCAGATGCAAAGGAAAAGAGCAAATCTGGATAAGAGGGCGGAGCTAACAACCTTAGAGGAGCGTGCTTCCAAGAAGTAGAGGAGGTATACGGGAGCTCTTACAGCCAGAATGGAAGTGATAAGCATGTATTCCTATCAAAGATGGGGAAACTTCATTCCAAGACAAGCTGGAATGTGTGTGTACCAACACACATTTGTTAAAGAACTGATCAATCAATGAACAAAAGAATAACTGCCTCCTTAAGCTTAAGCCCTGTGCTGAACTATAGAGGTAAGGTGACATCTTAGTCTGTTCAGGCTACTAGGACAAAATACCTTAAATGGGTAATTTATAAATAACAGAAATGTATTGCTTACAGTTTCTGGAGGCTGGAAAGTCTAAGATCAAGGTGACAGCAGATTTGGTGTCTGGACTTGCTCTCTGCTTCAAAACTGATGCCTTCTTGTTATATTACCAAATGGCAGTAAGGGCAAGGCACCTCTTTTAAGAGGACACTGTTTTGGTTAATACTGAGTGTCAACTTAATAGGATTGAAGGAGGCAAAGGATTAATCCTGGGTATGTCTGTGAGGGTGTTGCCAAAGGAGATTAACATTTGAGTCAGTGGGCTGGGAAAGGTAGACCCACCCTTAATCTGGGTGGGTACCATCTAATCAGATGCCAGCTCAGCCAGAATATAAAGCAGGCAGAAAAAATGTGAAAAAGCTAGACTGACCTAGCCTCCCAGACTAAATCTTTCTCCACTGCTGGATGTTTCCTGCCTTCAGACATTGGATTACAAGTTCTTCAGCTTTGGTATTTGGACTGGCTTCCTTGTTCCTCAGCTTGCAGACAGCCTAGTATGGGACTTTGTGATCGTATGAGTTAATACCACTAAATAAACTATATAAACTTGATAAAATTAAAAAATATATATATATATACACACATACATATACACACACACACACACACACACACACACACATATATATATATATATATATATATTAGCTCTGTCCCTCTAGAGAACCCCGACTAATATAGGCACTGAACCATGACTTAATCACTACCCAAAAGGGCTCACCTCTTCATACTATTACATTGGGTATTAGGTTCCAACATATGAATTTGAGGGGGACACTAACATTTAGACCATAGCAGGTGGTAAATAAGACATATTGTCCTCACCTTATGGAGGTTCCTTAAGGGTGGAAGGGATGGAAGATATACAAGGATCAAACAGTTCAAGCTACAGGCCAAGGTTTCTCTTCAGAAAGATGGCTTGACTGAGAGAAAGCAAATTGGTGTTCATCAGTCTTTTAGTGGGTGCTAGATACTTCCTTGTTGCCATTTCTGCATTGCCAGAGCCACACACACACACACACACACACACGCACACACGCACACACACACACAACACAATAGACTTTGTACAGCTTCCAGTGCAAAATTAGAAACCAGAGCTGAATACCTAGTTGACAGTGACAATATGGTGATTATAAAAGCCTAAGTATGACATGTCTTGAATAATCAATGATTGAATCATGTGCCTTTAAGCTTAGCCTATACCAAGTGCCTCCAGGAAAGGTTATTTAAAAAAAGAAAAAAAAAAAAAAAAACCTCAGAATGTGCTCACTGGCTTACAGTGATTGAGTTATGCTGTAGGCTATGGTAACTTCTTTGCAGTGCTAAAAATAGATGAAGGGCAGATCAGTCACCCTGGGGAATTTTATCTGCCTCATTTATGCATGCAGAGATGCTGCTTACATAAAGCCGAAATAAGCACAACCAAAAGGGCACCAAGAAAGACAAATAAAAGGTGATGATTCAAACAGAAACCAAGAAAACAAGCAAGCAGTCAACAGCAAAGATCAGAACCGGTCCCTGTTGTAAAGATCCGAACAAGAATTCAGCCTGTGAAGATGGTACAGTACCTTGAACTTTCTGGTATCTTCTAAGAGGCAAATTTAGAAACTTCTTCCTGGAGAAAGCCACAGTCTCCAGCTGTTCTTGCTCTACACATTCAGGCATGGACCCTTGCCACAGCCTCTCAAGAATTTACACTTCACACTGGCAGAGCGCTCTCTGACTCCTCCTGGAGATACTGGCTCCTTCTTAACCTGCAGGCAGAGCACCAGAAAGTCAATCAAGAACCATGTAAAAATGTGACTCAGGCAACTCACAGACAAGCAAGGACCTCCAGGCAGAGCACCAGAAAGTCAATCAAGAGCCATGCAAAAATGTGACTTAAGCAACTCAGAGTTAGGCAAAGAAACTGAACGTTTCAAGAGTTCCCCTTGGCCAAGTTTACACCAAATCATTTTTATTAAGTAAGTGGTTTTTAAAGGAAATCATTTATCATAAGGTTGCAGAAAAGGTCTGTTCCTTGTCTCCAGCTGCCGTGGAGATGGTCAAGGGGTGGCTAGAGGTGTATCTAAGAGACTGGAAATTCAGTTCATGGTCAAATCCATCAGTGTTTTAAAACATTCTAAAAAACCCAACAGCACCATCTGTAAGGACTGCATCATTTGCGAAATTTCTTGCTAAATCAGCTGGCCAAATGCAAAGCCAATTGCTTTGGCTTCCGTACAACACCATGCTGCAGCCGGGAAGTATTTTAAGTGGATAATGAGTAGTCTCTTCTCTCAATGACTACGTTCAAATAACATCGACTGCCTGTAATATGCAAAGTTCCTAGTCAAGGCTGCCTTAGGAACTCCTGTCCCTTAACTTGAGGCTTTAATCTGTATAAGGGAAAATATCCCTCTTCTCCAGTGATGTTTAAGAAATCAATTCCCTAGCAATGGCCAATATACTTTCCAGCTCACAGACATGTAAAACTGTGCACACACAGAAACACCCAAATGCACACCATTCGCACTAGTTCTGAGATATGCAAGGCTTACCCCCTGCATCCAAGAATGGCTGCCAAGTTTTTCCTTTATTTAGTTATAATACCTCCTCTAAAATTATTTGGGTACCCAAAATGGCCTTTTCGTGTGGGGAAACACACATAAGAAATACCTCTCTGCCTTTTTCCCCTGAAAAATATAGTTATCTATGGAAAATGTGCGTGCGCTCTCTCTCTCTTTCTCTCTGTCTCTCAGATAAAAGTGGCAAAGCAGATGGAAGCTCCTTCTGTGAAGAAATCAAATTCTATACTCCTCATATCCAACCTCCATTACTCTATTTTTATCATTTAAGTTATATAGTAGATATGCAATAAATGCTTCATTATTTCACTCATTAAGTTGGCTCCTCCCTCAAGGTACTTTAGAACTTTGGTACCCAACAGCAGCTCTGGGATTATGAGCTTATCAGAAATGCAGACACTCTTGTCCCACCCTAGCCCTCCTTGAATCAGAATCTGCATTTTAACTAGATTTCTAAGGGATTTGTAAGCACATCCAGTTTTGAGAAGCACTGTTTTGGAACACACCTTGATTCTTTTTTTTTTTTTTTTAGTTTTGGTTTCTTTTTTTTAGACTTAGGGAATACAAATGCAGTTCTGTTATATGGATATATTGTGTAGTGGTGAAGTCTGGGCTCTTTGTGTACCCATCACCCGAATACTATACATTGCACCCAGTAGGTAATTTCTCATGCCTCATCCCCACTCCCACCCCACTCTCCCATCTTTTGGAGTTTCCATTGTCTATTATTCCATTCTATATGTTCATTACATCTTGATTTTTATACTGTTACTACTAGTCTAGTAAGTTCTGTCTCTCCGCAAAGATCATGTCTTGCCATGGGCAACACTTTTCTAGAGGACGGTGATTATGAGCTGACGCTATTGGGAACTAACCATGTGCCACAAGTGGAGAGGGCACATGGTTAACATGAGAAAGATTTACTCAGTTAGTAAAAGGTGGAGGTTGGTTGGAACTCAATCTGGCGTCTGGGTTCATGTTTTCCAGGTGCTGCTTCCCTTACTGGGCCCCTGCAGGGTGCAAAACTGTCCCACTTTCTGCAAGATGTTTGACATCCCCGTCTACCACACACTAACTGCAAGATACCTTCAGAATCCCGACAACCTAAGACCTGCCCCCCACGTTTCCAGACACCCATGGGAATGGCGCTGACCACATTAAGAACCACAGTGTCTTGTGTTCATGCAGTAATTTTGAGAAATTAGTTTCCTGGGATTTGTTTCTTTCTTCCAGTGTTTAACCAAATAATAAAAATCCTTTAACTTTTTACATGTTATTTTTCACTTCAATAGAAGGCTATCACTATTAAGGGCCTGCTCTACGCAGACTAAAAGATAAGCTCCTTGCCTCTAGCCACTGACAATTTGGTTAGAGAAATAAGGCCTTAGTAGATGCAATAGCTAAGAAACAATTCAAGGCACTATAAGATTAAGTCCAGAAATGACCAAAAAGACCTAGATTTATAGTCCGGCTTTGTGCCACTTACTAGTGTGAGCCCAGTGACATTCTCTAAGCCTCTTTTTCCCTACCTGTAAAACAGGGGTATCATTAAACAATGCACATAAATTGCCACCACAGTACGTAAAGCATGAGATATACTTAATAATGTTAGCCATATCCACCAATCGCCACCCTCTCTGAATCAGGAAGAAAGAGGACAAAAATGGGATAGAGAGAGGATGTGCATAGAGAATAGACAGCATTCTGGGCAGGAGGCACAGCCAAGCAAAAGTGTGGTGTCAGGAATGTGCATGCCTATGGCAGAAACTTACAGGACTCTCAGACTGGAAGAAGTCAAGGGTTCCAGTCAAGGAGTTATGAGAAGTGAACACATTAAAATAAAGATAAGTTTGCATTTGTTATGTGGACATGGAATCTCCTGGGGATTTTTTTGAATTTCTTCAGTATCATGACTTTCAAATACAGAAGAAATGCAAGCCTGCACAAAAGAAAATGAAGGAGCCTTCTAGCCATTCCCCCAGGGCTTCCCACACCAATGAGCATGGATGCATCTATTACCAATCAATATCTTTAAGAAGCCTGAAGAAATAAATGCATAGCACTGCTGTGTGACATATTTTTAATTCTTATTTAAATTCAAACCTGCCATCTAATTTATTTTCACTTTCAGTAAATGCCTTTTAAGCTTCTCAGACTTGAGCTAAGTCATACAGCTGATAAATAGGATAAACCTACAGGAATACACTTAGATCTTATGAAGTCTGCAAAATTGTATAAAGTCAACAACTTCAGCACGAATGGACCTAAAATGGCCAAGAAGCTATTGCTACTACTACTGTGTTAAAATCGCTTGCTGGAGCATTCTTGCTCATTAGGAAAAGTACTATCCCACCCAGCAGAAAAGAATAATTAGCAAATCAACTAATTAAGGCAGTATCGACACTCCTCTTGTCACCCAATCACTTCTTTGTTGTAAATAAGCTTACTTGCTTACATTAAAGTCATTAGCTCTTCATATGTAAATAATAACGCCCTTCAATTTAAACTGATTAGATATCTGCAAACAAACTTCAGTCCACTCTGATCTGGCCACGATAGGGAAAACAAAGAGCATTATTGTCTTACTTAACCTAGTACATTCAACGCAACTGTATGAAGCTTCCGAATTCATTAATATCCAAATTCACCTTCCCTCCTGGACATTAGCCAGAATTCTATCTTTAGTTATAACACACACTATACTAAACAAATACTATAGTCATTAAAGAAACCACCCATTTCCTTCCCCCTAAGTTCCAGGAAGCCATGTTATTTCTGCAAACCAATTTCTATTTGCTGACTATTCTCCAGGGCTTTTAAAAGCAAATAAAATGTACCGGAAGCTGTTTTCCAAATGACAACGAAGAACACATCTCCTACTCTCTCTTCTCCCCCAATGGGAAAAAACAAAGAAACAAAAAAAATGTGAGTGTTTGTGTATATTTAAAGCATATACATTTAAGGTCTTGTAAATCCTGAAAGATTGAAAGCCCCACAGTGTCCTGAAAGGAAATGTTTGAAGAAACTTCTCAAGTCTCTAAAGTTAGTTGGATCCTTTGCAACACTCACCTCTCATTTTGGCTCCTATAATTATCCCCTTTAACTTAATGTTTATTTTTATATCTCTTCCCATCTGTCCTCATACCACTTTGTTTACAGCTGGTTTAAAAAAAAAAGTTTATATTTACATATGTTCAATTCTGTCTTCATTTTAACTTCTCAGCTTCCCCTGCCCCATTTACCCTGGTGGGTTTGTTTGTTTGTTGTTTTAATTTCTTTATCATTGTCATTCTTCAGTCTAAACAGGATGAATTATCGATATAATCCCCAGCAAACAACTTCTTAACCACTTCCCACTCCTGAACCTTTAGTTTGTATTAAAGCACGAAGATATATGTCAACCAAGAGTCCCATATAGATCATTTCATCATGGGAGGCAGGGGGTTGGGAGAGGGGAGGAAATGAGACTTATTTTCATCCTGTTTGGATCCAAGACAAATATTTTATGTCACCCAAAAGGGAGCCAAGACAAGACAGAGCCCCATAGTAATTGTCCACACTCTAACCTTTCCCGTCTCCCTTCTTGTCCTTCACGAATACCTCCCAGCAGGCCAGATTATTTTGTCAGAGAAGCTCCAAGCTGCCTACAACCCTGTAACAGGATAAAAGCTCTAGCAAAGTTTATGCAACAGACACTTATTTCCCTCACATCTCCCCTTCCTGTTCCTCAGATGATGCCCTTCACTTCCTGTCCAGGTCAGGTTCCTGTGCGGGAGGGCCACCCCAGGGTGCACTTCCTGCCTTCTAGCTGGTTTCACTGTCTGTGCCCTTAAAGCCCAGCCTTCCCCATGGGCTCCTGTGCTTTTCCACCTATCACATTATTCTGTTTACCTCTTGTTTGCTTTTTACTCCTTCCAAAGTATCTCCTAGACCTGGAGTTCTCTCCCAGCTCCTTGCCTGCACACCAATCTCACCCTTTCTTAAAACCACATTTCTCCCAGCAGTCACTCGGTAACTAAAGCCAATCAGGATTTTTGATATCCCATCAACCTTGGTTTGTTCTACCAACTACATCGTGAAACTGACCGCCACCTGCCACAGGATTCTGTCTTTTAAAGGCCTAGAACCACACACTTAACTAGGAATATTTGATATCTGAATTATGCTGCTTATCAAACCAAAGTCATGCTTTTGTTTTTGGGGGGGTTTTGTTTGTTTTACACTAAGCAAGACTATACCCTACTGGCTACCTCCTCTGACCCCCTAGGTTAGATTAGTTCCTATAGTTATTCTTTTACTCATAATCCACTTTACTTTTTGTTGTTGTATTTATATATTTTGTTAGTATACTATGTGTAATAAATAGTTTGTCTAATTTTCAGTTTAGATAAGTTTTTCCTCCATCAACCTATAAACGTGTGAATTTATGAGGGGTTGGGGGAGCTAGGTGTTTCCTTGTCAAGCTGTCTCCCTTTCCTTCTCTTCTGCCTTCATTATTGTTCTGTTGCCAGCACAAAAACAGGCCTGGCACATATTAGTTGATCAATAAATATATATTAAATGATGTGTATTCTCACCCTATTTAAAAACTGGATAAATAATAAACACATGCATACATACATACTGAATGAATGATACCACCACCCTTCCCCCACCCCCAGTCTTCTCCTTTCAGCACAACATCTGGTCCTCTCCTCCAACCATGGCAGCACGCCGGCCCTGCTAGGACCAGAGAAGCATATGCCATACCCATACCCCTTGTTGAGCCCATGAATACTTTTGAGGTCTTTCCTGAAACAGTGTTCAGGGTACAATCATGGTGGTAAGCCTGGCTTTAGCTGAAACAATGCATCTTTCTTTAATATTCTTCATTTTTTTAAAAAAAACCATGTATAGAAAAAACAGTGTCTTCAATAAATGGTGCTGGGAAACTGGATATCCATATGCAGAAGAATGAAACCAGACCCCTATCTCATCATATGCGAAAATCAAATCAAAATGGATTAAAGACTTAAATCTAAGACCTCAAGCTATGCAACTACTACAAGAAAACATCTGTGAAACTCTCCAGGACATTAATCTGGGCAACAATTTCTTGAGTAATACCTCACAAGCATAGGTGACCAAAGCAAAAATGGACAAATGGGATCACATCAAGTCAGAAAGCTTCTGCACAGCAAAGGAAACAATCAACACAGTGAAGAGACAATCCCCAGAATGGAGGAAAATATCTGCAAACTACCCATCTGACAAGGGATTCATAAGCAGAACACGTAAGGAGTTTAAACAACTCTATGGGAAAATATCTAATACTCTGATTTTAAAATGGGCAAAAGATTTTGAATAGACGTTTCTCAAAAGAAGACATACAAATGACAAACAGGTATAAGAAAAGTGCTCAAAATCACTGATCTTCAGAGAAACGCAAATCAAAACTACAATGAGGTCAGGTATGGCTACTCACACCTATAATCCCAGCACTTTGGGAGGCCAAGGCGGGCGGATCACTTGAGGTCAGGAATTTGAAACCAGCCTGGCCAATATGGTGAAACCCCATCTCCACTAAAAATACAAAAATTAGCCCAGTGTGGTGGTGCATGCCTATAATCCCAGCTACTTGGGAGGCTGAGGCAGGAGAATCTCTTGAACCCGGGAGGCAGAGGTTGCAGTGAGCCGAGATTGCGTCACTGCACTACAGCCTGGGTGACAGAATGAGACTCTGTCTCAACAACAACAACCACAACCTACAATGAGATATCATTTCACTCCAGTTAAAATGGCTTTTATCCAAACAACAGGCAGTAATAAATGCTGGCAAGAATGCGGAGAAAAGGGAACCCTCATACACTGTTGGTGGGAATGTAAATTAGTACAAATACTATAGAGAACAGTTTGGAGGTTCCTCAAAAAAACTAAAACTAAAGCTATTATATAATCCAGCAATCCCACTGCTGGGCATATGCCCAAAAAGAAAGGAAGTCAGTATATCAAAGAGATATCAGCACTCCCATGTTTATTGCAGCACTATTCACAATAGCCAAGACTTGGAACCAACTTAAGTGTCCATCAACACATGAATAGATAAAGAAAATGTACTTATACACAATGGAATACTATACAGCTGTAAAAAAAGAATGAGATCCTGTCATTTGCAACAACATGGATGGAACTGGAGATGATTATGATAAGTGAAATAAGCCAGGCACAGAAAGACAAACATCACATGTTCTCACATATGGGATCTAAAATAAAAACAATTGAACTCATAGAGATAGAAAGTAGAAGAATGGTCACCAGAGGCTGGGAAGGGTAGTTGGGGGAAGGGAGGGAAGGTGGGGGTGGTTAATGGGTACAAAAAAAGAATGAATAAGACCTATTATGTGACAGCACAAGATGGTGACTACAGTAATAATAATAATTTAATTGTACACTTTAAAATAACTAAAAGTATAATTGGATTGTTTGTAACACAAAGGATAAATACTTGAGGAGACAGATACCCCATTTTCCATGAAGTGATCATTATAACATTGCTTGCTGGCATCAAAACATCTCATATGCCCTATAAATATATACACCTACTACGTACCCACAAAAATTAAAAATTAAAAAAATATCCCTTTATATCTGCTCTCTACACAGCACATTATATAATCTGATACCTCTGGGCTCTGTGGTGACTGATTTTGACATATATACAGGAAGTTCTTCTTCAAACATGAGTAGAAGTTGGTGAAAGATTAGTTTTTTGCTTTTACTTTGTAGAAGCCATTAATGTGGGGTGTATTGCATAATAATAAATTATTCAGTTTATAAATCTAGAGAAATTAGTCCATCATGATCAATACCGCTAAGTGAATTGGTATGTGGGATTCCATTTTCATAATATAATTAGCTTTAAAATATTCAAATTAAGGGAAGCTAAGATCACTGTGAAAAGTACTGAGTCTCCTGATTTCTAAGTAGGAGAATACTGCATTTTGGTCTTAATACTAATACATCTAAATTACATTATTTCCCACTTAGTTACAAATTTCTTTCCTTTTTTTTTTTTTTTTTGAGACAGAGTATCCCTCTGTTTCTCAGGCTGGAGTGCAGTGGTGCCATCTCGGTTCACTGCAACCTCCGCCTCCCAGGTTCAAGTGATTCTCTTGCCTCAGCCTCCCGAGTAGTTGGGATTACAGGCGTGTGCCAACACACCTGGCTAATTTTTGTATTTTTAATAGAGATGGGGTTTCACCATGTTGACAAAGCTGGTCTCAAACTCCTAACCTCAAGTGATAAACCCGCTTAGGCCTCCCAAAGTGCTAGAATTACAGGCATGAGCCACCACATCCAGCCCTCACTTAAATACAAATTTCTATAATTTATTTTCATTAAATCATATCTTACTGCTGTTACTAAAGCCCTGGCTATTATTCAATGAATAATGGAAAGCCAGCGAAGGAGGCCATTTGCTGACGAATTTAAGGGCTCCTATCACAGGAAAATTTATTTTGTAAAAAATAAACCATAAATTGTCAGTTTTGAAAACTGTCACCTCTTAACCACAAAGAACTTAACTGGTAACTTTTCTTTCTTATTAAAAACTCTAGATTATCATCTATTCATATGTCCAACATAAACCATGCCATTTCCTTACACTAATTTTTGTGTTCTACACTTGCAAAGATAATATATTATCTCCTATTTTCAAATTCTTCTGTGCTTGGAGAAGTGATGTTTACATGGCTCATTAAAAGTATACTCAATAAGGGCTGGGTGTGGAGGCTCATGCCTATAATCCCAGCACTTTAGGAGGCCAAGGAGGAAGGACTGCTTAAGACCAGGAGTTCAAGACCAGCCTGAGCAACATGGCAAGGCCCCCATCTCTATCAAAAAACAAAAACAAATACAATTTTTTAAGTATACTCAATGAATTCTTGTTGTTCTAATGCAAGGCTTGTCAACCTCAGCACTACTGACACTTGGACCTGATAATTCTTTACTGTGGGGCCCGCCCTGTGCATTGTAGGATGTTTCATGACAGCCTTGGCCTCTGCCAAGTGGACACCAGTAGCACCCTTCCATTTGTGACAACCAAAAATGTTTACAGACATTACCAAATGACCTATGGGGGTGGGGGACTAAATTGCCTCCAATTGAGAATCACTGTTCTTTTGCATTTTAGGCTTTTGTTGTTGTTGTTGTTGTTGATTGTTTGTTTGTTTTTGAGGCAAGATCTCATTCTTGTCACACAGGCTGGAATGCAGTGGCTCCGTCATGGCTCACTGCAGCCTCAACCTCCTGGGCTCAAGCAATCCTCCCATCTTGGGCCTCCCCATCTCCAGTAGCTGGGTAGCTGAGACTACAGGTACACACCACCACACCTGGTTAATTTTTAATTTTTTTTTTTTTTTTTTTTTTTGATAGAGATGTGGTCTCAACTATGTTACCTGGGCTGGTCTCAAACTCCTGGGCTCAAGTGATCCTCCTGCCTTGGCCTCCCAAAGTGCTGGGATTATAGGTATGAGCCACCATGCCTGGCCTCCACTGTTTTAATCTATTGTTTTCTTCCAAATAAGAAGACAATAGTAAGTCATTATTTTTATTTTCCACTTTATTCTTTATCAATAATATTTGCAATACTTAATTGAACATATATATACTACACGCCAAGTAAGCACTTCACATTTAGTAATTATCTCATTTAATCCTCACTACCAGGCTATGAGGTAGGTCATATTATCCCCATTTTCAGAAGAGGAAAGTGAGGATTGAGAGGTTAAGTAATAAGTAAGGATACAGGTGGGGAACAACCCCAGGTCCAGCTGACACTAGCACCCATTCTCTTGATCGCTACATCTACCCAGCTCAAAATCTCTAGTCAAAATTCCCAAGTTCTGGTCCCAACGACACCGCTTGCATCTTGGGAAAATTATAAAACCTTCTTGAACCATAATTTTCTCATACCTAAAGTGATATCAATTATAATTTCTATTTCAAAGCATTGGGAGTATTTGATGAAAGAGCACGTAAGTGTGATCAGCTCATATTTAGTTATAAGGTATTGTTATTGTATAAATCAAAGTACATTAATTTTCTGATATATTTTTACTTCAGCAATTTAACTATAAAAGAGAATACTGAATAATTTAAACAATACTCATAAAGCACCAAAAATAATTGTCTTATCTCCCTGCTGTGCAGGAATGACAAATTGTAAAGAACCACATTATTAAATCTGCAGAACATTTTATAATAATACTTAACTCCCACTCATGTTTCTTTTAATTCTTCTTCTTATAAAACAGACCCAGTGCATTTTTTTAAATTCCTAGAACATAGATTTCTGACCACTCAATATTATGTCCATTTCCTTATATGACTTCACAAAAACATGACTTTAAATGGTACTGTCTCCCTTGTCTATCCTAATTAAGTGTATTGGCAGCAGAAAGTATTCACTTTGCTTTCTCGGACATGGAGTACAGGAATGTGTGTATTTTCCCCTCTGGAATGTGTTTTGCTCCCATAACAGATGAAATACTTGTAAGATAAATTTTAACATAAAAATAAATTATCATCAGTTTTTCTAAAATGTGGCACGGATGTCCAGATAGCTCAAAGACAAACTCAGGGAGCCAACTTTGGCATTCCAACAGTCCTGCTGACCTCCACCCAGTGTAAGGTTCCGTCCATCATTACAATATAGAATCACGGCTGTAAATTTCCAAGACTCCTTTGGTGATGGAGGAGCCTTTAGTTCTCTGAATATGTCAGGTGTCTCCATCCCACGTCCATTTCTGTAATAGAACATCAAAATATTAGCTCCATGGGGACCATGAATTGTCTGTTTTGTTCACTGCTACCAGGATCTGGAACAAGTATCTAAGACTCAAACCAATTTGAGAGCACACATTAGGCGCCAGACAATTGTTCTACTCAAACTGTTGTTCAGTTTTGCAGCAGTAGGATTTCATGGGGTACCCTTGTAAGAAGGGCCCCCTTACTCACAGTATTTACCATGTCCTGGGTAACAGGCATATTCCTGGATGAATATCTTGGTCCTCATAAAGTCAATCCAACATAGCTTGCATACAAAGCATCAGCTGCTTCATCTTGGGTGTTCTACCTGGTTTGTAGAGAGAGTTGAACAGCCCCCCATCTTTGGGTAAATACACCTTACAGTGGCTTTTATCCAGATCACCAGGATGCCGGTTTTCTCAGGAATAACCTCCTGTGTGTCTGGATGATGTCTAGCGGTCTGCAATTGTTCCATAGTTAGCTGCAGGTCCTGTATTAACCAAACTTGCTCTTGCACTCTGCAGCATTTAAAACCAAAGAAACTGCCCCTAAATTTGTCACTCTCACAATCCATTTCAGTAAAGGTTTTTTGGGAAGCTGATGACAGCTGATCCACAAAATGAGACAACTCCTTCACGCCACACCATTGGCTTAAGTCGTTTTTGGGTTTTGTCTCTCCCCGATGTGGTCTACCTTCTTGGTGACCGGAGGATTTAGAGTTACTTTCTCAGCGTAGTTTCCCCTTTAGGGGTAGTTTTGAGGCTAGTGACTGAAGCTCAGACCAACCGAAATCTGAGCCTACTCCACCATCAAAGCCCAACCCAGCACTCACACTTTTACTTTCGTTTCAGCTATTACAAATAACAAAAACCAAGAGATTGTAGATTTAGGATGCTTGTTATTATTTTGCATAGCCTTACAAATCCAATTGCCAACTCCTTGGAATTTAGGTCTACCAGCATTTCAAAATTCCACCAGTAACTTTTACCTTTAGTCTTTTTTTTTTTTTTTTTTTTTTTTAATGAGGCGGAGTGTCACGCTTGTTGCCCAGGTTGGAGTACAGTGACACAATCTCGGCTCACCACAACCTCCGTCTCCTGGATTCAAGACATTCTCCTGCCTAAGCCTCCCGAATAGCTGGGATTACAGACGCACACCACCATGTCCAGCTAATTTTTGTATTTTTAGTAGAGACAGGGTTTACTATGTTGACCAGGTTGGTCTCGAACTCTCAACCTCAGGTGAAGTGCCCACCTCGGCCTCCCAAAGTGCTGGGATTACAGGCATGAGCCACCACGCCCAGCCTATCTTTTACCCTTAGTAACTGATCACGAGACTGCAGTTTCATACCATGGGTGACTAGGTAGCCATCTAGGGATCAAAGTTTCCTCATTCCCACCCTTTCTTCCTTTCTCTTCCCAAACCAAATATTAGTCAGGGCTGTTCTAGCAAATCCCATGTTTTCTGACACCAAATTAGTGGGGTTTCTTTCCACCAGAAACCAAATATGTGGTGTCTTTTCCAACAATTCAATTCAATTCTGACACTGACTCCCGGAGTTAGCACCAGACCCCACAGGTTAAGGACTCAGTCCCATAAGATTGTCCTCACTTCAGATGCCAGCTCTCAATGGAATGCCCAAGCTACCCACATTCCTGCTAGACTGACTATAAATTCAGGGGTTCCCCCAACCCCCACTCAGATTCAATAATTTGCTGAAATGACTCTCAGTAACCAGAAAAATGCTTTACTTATTGTTACCAGTTTATTATAAAAGGTACAACTCAGGAATAGCCAGATGGAAGAGATGCATAGGGCAAGGTATGGGGGAAGGGAGGACACAGAGATTCCATGCCCTCTCAGGGTACGCTATCCTCCCAGCACCTCAACATGCTTACCAAACCCCATCATTCGAGGTTTCTATGGATATCTTATTACATAGGTGTGATTGTAGCCATTGGTGATTAACTTAATCTGCAGCCTCTCTCCTCTCCCTGGAGGTTGGGAGGTAATGCTAAAAAAGTTCCAAGCTTCTAAACAAGGCTTGGTCTTTCTGGGGACCAGCTCCCATCCTGAAACTATGGGCCTCCCAAAGTCACCTCATTAGAACAAAAGATGCTCTCATCACCCTTCTCACTCAAGAAATTCCAGAGGCTCACCAAATATCTTTCTTATTACACTACAATGACTTAACAAATTATTAATGATCCCAGCTCACTGCAACCTCTGCCTCCCAGGTTCAAGCGATTCTACTGCCTCAGCCTCCCGAGTACCTGGGACTATAGGCATGCGCCACCAGGCCCAGCTAATTTTTGTATTTGTAGTAGAGACAGTGTTTCACCATGTTGGCCAAGCTGGTCTTGAACTCCTGACCTCAAGTGATCCACCTGCCTCAGACTCCCAAAGTGCTGGGATTATAGGTTTGAGCCACCATGCCCGCCCTTGTAGTAGCAATATTTAAAATCCAACTAAGAAAACTCACGCGGCTATCACTAAAACAAATAGAGGAATGCATTTCAGGCAGAAATTGATTTTCCCACTTTTCCTGATTATTTCAGTAATACTGTCTTTTGACTTAAACCCCAATCTCTTGGTTTGTCAGTGTAGACCTGAGACTTGCTATACAACAAAGGAGATATAAAATGCACATGTCCATATTTTTATACATTTAAAGTTCTGGAAGTTGACTAAAACCTAGAGCATATACACGTAAAATTCTGTAAATTGACTAAAACCTAGAGCAGTGTAGTGCAATGATCAAGAGCATGTCATGCTGGCATCAGACTGCCAGAGGGCCTATCCTGGCTTAACTTGGTGCTTCAGTTTTCTCATCCGGCAAATGGGGATGACGACAGTAACAGTACCTCATCCTTGGGTTTTTAGTGATACATAAAAAGCACTGAAAACGGTAGTAGACCCATAGTGTGTAGTTATTTACTAATTATCTATAATTAAGTTATTTGCCATGTCACCTAAAGATTCACTATGTTTTCCCTGGTTGCTGCAGCAAAAACTTCTGATTTATAAGCATTAAAGGATCAGTTCCCTTAACCCTGAACTGTGGGGAATTGGTGGGCTCTGCCTTCCAGCAGCACTCTGCAGACGAATTACTCTGCAACTCTCATAACTCTAGGGACATGCTCACCACATTTTTTTTAAGATGATGGGAATTGATTTTTATCTTTAATTTTTGCTTACAAATAATTCATCTCTTATGAGAAAAATAACAAGCTCCAAAGGGAAAAATGCAGACACAAGTCTGTTCCCATTCTGCCTGGAGTCAAAGGATAAGAATTATCTACCAGCAATAAATGTAATGAGAAACAATCTACAAGTTGTAATTTTAAGTTAGACGATAAATTGAGTTCTAGCTCTGCCCACTGTGTTCTTCTAAAATCCAAGTTAAGACCAGGCGCGGTGGCTCATGCCTGTAATCCCAGTACTTTGGGAGGCCGAGTCAGGCGGATCACTTGAGGTCACTTGAGTTTGACACAAGCCTGGCCAACATAATGAAACTCCGTCTCTACTAAAAATACAAAAATTAGCTGAGCGTGGTGATGCTAGTCTCCCAGCTACTTGGAGGGCTGAGCTGGGAGAACTGCTTAAACCCAGGAGGCAGAGGCTGCAGTGAGCCAAGATCGTGCCACTGCACTCCAGCCTGAGCGACAGAGTGAGACTCCATCTCAATAAATAAATAAATAAACAAATAAATAAATAAATAATAAAATGTCAAGTTAAATATAGTCTCATTACCCTGTCATATTAGTTGGGACTCTTTCTGATGCAAATGACTGAAATCCAACTAAAACTAGCTTAAGCAAAAAAAAAAAAAAAGGGGGAGGGAAGGAGGGTAAGTTACTGGCTCTTGCATGATGGAAAGGGCATTCTGGCTTTGGCTGGGGTCTTGTCATTTGTTCTCTGTCTTCATGAGCTGCTTCCCTCTGTTGAGCTGGCTTTGTTCTCCAAGAAAGAGGATTTGTCTCTTATCAAAAGGAAGGGTAACAAAGAAAAGGCATGTTGAGAAGCTCAAGGCACTGCTATTACAGTAGATAAAACCCTGAATTACACATGATTGTTAATGTATAAATGAGTTACAGACCCATTTCCTATCCTTAATAAAACCAAATTCTACCCACTATTCAGAGCCCAGGAAAATTGCTACCCCTGCCAGGAAGACTTCTCTAATAACCTCAGCTTCTTTGTGATTGCTACTTCATCAAAACACCGATGTGTTTATTTTCTACGTGGTTTATTTTGCAAAATAGCACACATTTCTTTGTATTATTAACTTTAAATGTATAAACATATGGACAAGTACATTTTATATCGCTAAATAAATTCTTTTTTACAACTACCATTATGTTTTCGTATTACTAGAGTTACACATACTTCAGGCTATACACATGGCAGATTGAACACTCATATTTATTGCAGCTTTTTCCCAATCTCCCCTACTGTCTGCCCTAATTATGGTAAAAGACTTTGTTTAAGGTATAGGTACACACAAGGACAAAGAAGAAGCAAAAACAAGAAAATATCAGAAGCTGAAGTGTCAGTGATAACTGATTTAGCAAAGTCAAGGAAGCTGAAACAGCTTTGGGAGGAGCTTAGAAGATGGCTGGCCTGTGCTATAGAACGCCAGAAAGACTCAGGAATGAGAGGTCCCAGATATCTCTAGAAAGCAGAGTCTTATTTGAGTGTCCATGTAAGAGCAGTTTGTCCACCAGCCAGAACTCTTTGCTACCCAGTGGAGTGAAGTAACTGCCCTTCCTCAGCCCAGCAGAAAACAAAGTTTCCTCCTTGAGGAGGTGAAACAGGGAGATCCAGGCATCAAGATCACTAGGCCTAGTTGGGGTCAAGGGCATACTACCAAGATCAAGGACACCAGGCTCAGCTGGGTTTGGGGAGTGGTCATTACATACTAATCCATGCAACTCCAAATCTAACAACAGCAAAATGACATTACAGCTTACATTTATTGAACATTCATTGTGTACTAGCCACTGTGCTAAGCATTTTCAATACAGTACCTCACGACTAATTCTCAAATCTGATGAGGTAAGCACTATTTTGTTGCCACTTTAAAAGGTAAGTAAATCAAGTCTTTCATGATTAAGAAATTGACCAAAGAACCCACAACTAATCAGTGGCAAAGCCCAGCTTTGGACCCCTAATACACTATACTATATCGCTCCCATTTATCAATTAATTTGTTCATTTATTCGTTCAACAAACATTTTCTATGTGGCAGATACTGCTTCATTAAGCTTTATAAAGATGAATATAATATGTGAGTTTCTATCCCCAAGAAGCTCTCAGTATGAAGAGACAACAAATTAATAAACAAATGTCACTGGTACATTGAACAAGTAGGTCTCCAAACTAGGGTTGGGGTTTGGCAGGTAGAAACTCTAGTCTTTCTGTCTGCTAGTTGTCTAATCCCATTCTGTGAACTTCCTTCCCTACATGGAAAGTGGAAGAAATCTTGGGCAGCTGCCATAAACTCTTTTGAATACTCTTAATGCAAAGTCCTTGTATCTGTTAGTCACAAGAACAGTAAGCTTTTAGTTCAGTTTAATAATTTAATTGTCACTCAAAATTCAAGTTCTTCAGCTCCCTGACTTGGGCTGCCTCAGGCTGCAGAGAAGGCAATGGGAAAGAAGGGCCATGGTCAGTTTCTCCTCTATCTGCCTCCGCTGTGCATCTCCTCTCCTCTGTTCCCCACAACCCACCACACTCTGGCTCTTCCAGGGCTAGAGCTGGAAAACACAGAGAGAAACAGCAAGAGGTTTCTTCCTGTCAAGTACTCTTGCGAGCGCTGGTGCTCTCTGGCCTCAGAGAATGTTGGAGCTGACCCTTCCTATCATGGGTGCTTTTGTGGGATCCACAGAGGTGCGCCCACTGGAGTCTTCTCAAAAGCCCCTTCATGTGGACAGTGCCTCTCTTCTGGCTTCTCATTCCTCTCTGTGGCCCTAGCCATCCATGTTCATACCTCCTCTACTGAAGTCACAGCTCCCTGTCTTCTGGCTGTGCTCTTGGGCACGGTCCAAAACTAGCTCCAGGCTGTTTTGTGTTGATGAGTCCATGTCTGGTCAATGAGAAACACTCATGCAGTCTTGCCAGCTGTTATGAATGGGAGTGCAGCTTCTTCCCAGTGGAGGTCCGTCTCCCTCTGCTCTGCCATCAGACAGGTGGCTCAAGTCCCAGCCTTTTCCCCTCAATATTCTCAGGCACAGAACCGAAGCCCTCAAACCCTGCGAGACTTCTGTTTTTCTCTTGAATGGTCCTGCTGAAGCCCTCTTGCTTGACTCAAGAAGAGAAGAAAGTCTCTCCCTCCAGTCCCTCAGTGTGGGTAGAGGGAGAGAAACAAACAGTACCTATTGTCGATGCTCTTGGAAGAAATCATCCCCTCTCCCTGTGACTCTTCAACTCTTTTATGTCCCAGAAATAGATAATAATCTCACAAAACAGGTCTTCGAATCCCAGCACTTGTGGTCTAGCATTTCATGTTGGAATTACGGTAGTACATAGCACCTATATTTTCAGTCTCAAACTTCGGGGTCTTACTGGCAATGGAGGCATAAAAAGAAGGTTCCATTTTGACGAATAATGACAAAGCATTCTGACAAGTGATATAAAGAGATCCCTTACGCAGAGAGGGACCTCATTCCTTTCCTGAAAGAATTAGAAAGGATTTCTCAGAAGTGACATATGAACTGCTTTTTAGGCAGAAGGTATATTCTATGCAAAAGCATAAACATATTTACATGGCATGCTCCATGAAGGGTGCAGTATGATGAGAATATAGGGGGTGTGTGTGCTGGATAATGGGGGAAGATGAGCCTCAAAGGCCAGATTACAGAGGTCTCACATGCCATGCTAAAGAGTTTGGTCTTTACTGAGCACAAAAGGGAGCCACTGAAGGGGCTGGTGCGGGAGACATCTGTCCTGTTCAAATTAGCTGGGAGGTCATGTGCAAGCTGAACTGGAGGGAGCAGAGACAGGACTGTAGAACAGTTAGGAAGACACTGCAATGGAGACATGGGGCAGAGGTAGCTCTCAGGCCTCCTTCCGGTTTATTTGCATATATTTTGACTTCTAAAGCATTATGCTTATGAAGACAACCACATGTTTTTGCTTAATTTTCTGCTGAGGTCATATCCTATTTTTAGAAATGTATTCTGTGCAAAAAATATATATATGTAACAGGCTTAGAGTAATGGTTTCAAATGCAGGGCTATGTAGCTCCAGAGAAATAGAAAACCTTTGGGGTCTTGTTTCTAATTGTATTCACACTTATCAAAAAGTCACTTGAGAATTATTTTATAAGGCAAAAAAGGCAGATAAGTCTGCCACACAGCAACAACTTTCCAGACAAACAGAATTCCATGTAAGCATTAACATGTGAATTGCACTCACTCATTCTTTGCTTGCATGTCTCATTTTTTGATATATTATTTGAAAATAATCTTATCCCTGATGCTAGTTGTTTTTCCCAGAAAACTACCATGCACACAGATATGTATTATTTTCACTGAAGTATGCAACTTACTGTCTCCTGAAAAAAACCCTTAAAAACTCTGAGAGAAATATTGGTTGAACTATGTAAATCCAGCCTACTCTATCCAATCTGGCTCCTTCTTTTTATTTTATTTTATTTTTTTTGAGACGGACTTTTGCTCTTGTCATCCAGGCTGGAGTGCAGTGGAGTGACCTTGGCTCACTGCAATCTCTGCCTCCTGTGTTCAAGCGATTCTCCTGCCTCAGCCTCCCAAGTAGCTGGGATTACAGGTGTTCACCACCACGTCTGGCTGATTTTTGTATTTTTAGTAGAGATGGAGGGTTCACCATGTTGGCCAGGCTGGTTTCGAACTCCTGACCTCAGGTGATCCACCTGCCTTGGTTTCCCAAAGTGTTTGGATTACAGGCATAAGCCACCACGCGCAGTCAAGCTGGTTCTCTTTAAACAATTTCTCAATACGTTCCACAATTCAAGACCAAAGGGCTCATTTCCTCATTACTGTTTCGCCCTTTTATTTCCTTATCTGGATCCCCTGTGGCTATATTATCAGCTTTTCCCTTACATTATGATAATCTTATTTATGTTTTCAATGGGATTATGAGATTTTTCTTAATTAAACATGAAGCAAATTCCAAACCTCAAATCTCACTAGAAAACACAGAGGCTGGCCAGGCGCAGTGGCTCATGCCTGTAATCCCAGCACTTTGGGAGGCTGAGGCAGGCAGATTTCTTGAAGTCAAAAGTTCGAGACAAGCCTGGCCAACATAGTGAAATCCCATCTCTACTAAAAATACAAAAATTAGCTGGACTTGGTGGTGGGCACCTGCAATCCCAGCTACTCTGGAGGCTGAAGCAGGAGAATTGCTTGAACCCACAAGGTGGAGGTTGCAGTGAGCCGAGATCGTGCCGCTACACTCCAGCCTAGGTGACAGTGAGACTCAATCTCAAAAAAAAAAGAAAAGAAAACACAGAGGCTTATTGGATAACAGTTTCTACATATCCTTCCTCTTACCACACATGGTTGTAGATCAGTATCAATCACAAACCTGGTAGTCATATGACGAGAAGACCCCAGAGAAGATGACCCAAGTCTGCTACCGTTCTATAGGAAGTTCTCACAACTAGACTTAGGTGCAGCTTCCCTAACACCCATACTTCACAGGTGCTCCTTGAAGGCTGAGTTATGTTCCCTTTGCCTCAACATCTCCTGAGCCCCACATCAGACCTGGAACACAGTAAGCCTTCAATAAATGTTGATTGAATTGTTTGCTGAATTTTATGCAGGGTCAGCCAGACCTCTTAGAAATCTTGTCACAGATGTCTTGAAGTTCTTTTTGTGGAGTCTGCTCACAATCAGCAATTGTTTTATTGTTTCTACAATAAAAATTAAATCGAGGAAGAATCACGCACAGAAGGAAGCAGAGCCTGAGGGATTTAAGGCCATTTCCTGTCCTTTCCTAGCTCTGATTTGGTCTTCTACTGAGCAACTATGCCTTTAGGTTTAAATAAAGAAAAAGAGAAGGAAAGAAAGAAGATTAGAAATATCGGGTGAGTTTTTCAGAAGAGGAAAGAAACACCATCATTGTCATAAACAACAGGAAACATTTCTTGAGCCTACTAATTGGTGGGTGCAACTATGGAATCACTTGGATCATTTCGAAGGCCTCCACTTTGAAGAGGACAACCTAAAGAGGGCAAAAGGAACATAACTTCAAACTTGCTTAGACTTGACTTTTTTAAAAAGAGACTTGATCTAAATCATCTTCCGATACTCCATTTCTAATTTAAAAGCAGAATAAATTGTTATTCATTAATGTGTTAAAAACATTCATCTTAATGCGTATTGGTTTTAGGAAAAATTTATGATAGAGTAGGATGTAATTTTATGTTTTTACATACATTTACATAATTCCACATATCTTTGTATAACCAATGTGTGCTTATGACTTTTACATAGGACTTGGGGTGTGATTTTACTATTTTAAATTGCTTTAGAGGACTGTAGTTGCAGGTTTGTCTTTTTGACACGTTATTTATCATGACTATATTTTATTTGATACTGAGTCTTTGGTCAGCCTTTAGTTTTACTTACAACCTTGTCACTACAGGAGAAAATGTTCCATTTTACAAAGACATGATTTCAAAGAACACAATGTGGCCAAAAGAGGGAACTGACTATAAAATGTACTTAAGGCAAGGCTACAGTCACAGCGATGACAGGAAATGTCTTAGAAAGAAGGGGACGAGCTAACAGATTGTAAGATGGATAATCTTGCAATTATCCATCTTTCTGGGGAAATAGGCCTCAATCTGTTATTTAAAGGAAAAGAAATAAAGATGAGAAGACACACTGTAGGTGGTTGCAGTTATTGTTACTTAACATCTGTTGAACAGAATGCATTGTATTGCATAGGCCTGCACTCTCCTCTACTCACTCCTGTTACTCCAGTTACTCCCACCAGGTAACAAAGCACTCAACAGCATGGAGAGTGAATGCATTTGTTTTTCTTTATAACGTAGCATATAATTATAGCTTGCCTACCATGACCTAGACACCATCCTGGGGTGGTATATAAAGACAAATGTAACTTGGTCTTTGCTCTCAAAGGGCTCACAAGTCTAGTAGGGGAGACGGACAAGTGGATGGTGCAGTAAGTCCTATAATGGAGACAATATTGGAGCACAAAGAAACGGATACTAAATCTATGTTTGTGGGCACGAAGAAGGCTCCCTTCAGAAAACTATGAAAAGATGAAGACATCCAAAAGAAGGCTCAGCTGATCCTTTCTTGGTCTGCCAAGGGCCGCAGCCTCTCCCAAGCAGGGGCAGCCTCAGCCCATCCTACCACCACATGGAAGAGGAGCGAGAAGAGCCTTCCTCCTAAAGACAGCGATCAATAGACAGGGCTCCCAACCACTGTTTCTTCCACCAAGGCCCAACTCTCCCCCAGCACAATGGGCAACTGGACATCCTGGTTGTTACGCTGGTGACAAACTTGCCATAGAGCTTCTCTGAAACTAAGTCAGAGAAGACAATGAGCTTTTTCTAGAACTTAGAGGATGCAGCTTGAGTATATGTGATGTTTGGAGAAATGACATTCACTCCATTCACATCTTCAGAAAATGAAGTAGGGGTGTAGGGGAGGGTCCCTTCTAGCACCCCATCAGTGTCTCAGCCTCTCCAATTCTCCCCTGATGACCCAGTCCACAAGAGTTCTGTCTTTCTTGCTCTGTCGCCCAGGCTGCTGCAGTGGTGCAATCTCGATTCACTGCAACCTCCACCTCCCAGGTTCAAGCGATTCTCATGCCTCAGCCTCCCAAGTAGCTGAGACCACAGGCTTGTGTCACCACGCCTGGCTAATTTTTTGTATTTTTAGTAGAGACGGAGTTTCACCATGTTGGCCAGGCTGCTCTTCAACTCCTGACCTCAGGTGATCTGCCTGCCTCAGCCTCCCAAAGTGCTGGGATTACAGGTGTGAGCCACTGTGCCTGACCTATTCTTTAAATCTGTCTTCTGCAAAGATCAAGACATTTCAAACTTAACTGAGAACAATATCTTTGTTTCCTGACTCTACTTCCCCTTGGGAACTGGAGACCTACCTCTAGCTGGCCAAATTTGGGATGCAGCACTAGGGGAAGGGAGGGTGTGCAAGGGTCCACAGGATAAAAGGAGACTATGCTTTTTAAGAATCTGTTAATATTTCACCCTTCTTATACATACTGCTTTGATTGTCTATCTGTCAGATGAGTTAGTTGCACAGACAAGAACTGCGATTGAAAACACTCTTAAGAACATGATTGAAAACTGAAAATTGGTGTGGGAGGGGGGTGAGGGATGAGAAATTACTTAATGGGTACAATTTACACCATTCAGGTGATGGCTGCACTAAAAACCAAGACTTCACTACGACACAATACATCCATGTAAAAAAGCTGCACTTATACGCTCTAAATCTATCATTTAAAAAGGGAAGCAGCTTCTCATCATGGCGGACCCTAGAGATAAGGTGCTTCAGGACTACCGCAAGAAGCTGCTTGAGCACAAGGAGATCGACGGCTGTCTTAATGAGTTAAGGGAACAATTAAAAGAACTTACCAAGCAGTTTGAAAAGTCTTAAAATGATCTGAAGGCCCTACAAAGTGTTGGGCAGATTGTGGGTGAAGTGCTTAAACAGTTAACTGAAGAAAAATTCATTGTTAAAGCCACAAATGGACCAAGATATGTTGTGGGTTGTCGTTAACAGCTTGACAAAAGTAAGCTGAAGCCAGGAACAGGAGTTGCTGTGGATATGACTACACTAACTATCATGAGATATTTGCCAAGAGAGGTGGATCCACTGGTTTATAACATGTCTCATGAGGACCCTGGGAATGTTTCTTATTCTGAGATTGGAGGGCTATCAGAACAGATCTGGGAATTAAGAGAGGTAATAGAATTACCTCTTACAAACCCAGAGTTATTTCAGCGGGTAGGAATAATGCCTCCAAAAGGCTGTTTGCTACAAGGACCACCAGGTATGGGAAAAGCACTCTTGGCACGAGCCGTGGCTAGCCAGCTGGACTACAATTTCTTCAAGGCTGTGTCTAGTTCTATTGTAGACAAGTACATTGGTGAAAGTGCTTGTGGTTGATCAGAGAAATGTTTAATTATGCCAAGGACCGTCAACTATGCATCATTTTTAGGATGAAATAGATGTTATTGGTGGTTGTCTGTTTTCTGAGGGTACTTCAACTGACAGAGAGATTCAGAGTACTTTAACGGAGTTACTGAATCAAATGGGTGGATCTGATACTCTGCATAGAGTTAAAATGGTCCTGCAAACAGACCAGATACACTGGATCCTGCTTTGCTGCATCCAGGATGATTAGATAGAAAAATACATACTGATTTGCCATATGAACAAGCAAGATTAGACCTACTGAAAATCCATGCAGGTTCCATTACAAAGCATGGTGAAATAGATTATGAAGCAATTGTGAAGCTTTCAGATGGCTTTAATGGAGTAGACCTGAGAAATGTTTGTACTGAAGCAGGTATGTTCGCAATTCGTGCTGATCATGATTTTGTAGTACAGGAAGACTTCATGAAAGCAGTCAGAAAAGTGGCTGATTCTAACAAGCTAGAGTCTAAATTGGACTACAAACCTGTGTAATTTACTGTAAGATTTTTGATAGCTGCATGACAGATGTTGGCTTAACATAAAAATAAAGTTAAAGAAAATAATGTATGTATTGGCAATGATGTCATTAAAAGTATATGAATAAAAATATGTATGAGTAACATCATAAAAATTAGTACTTCAACTTTTAAGATTGATACAGAAGAAATGTGTATGTTTGTTAATGTTGCATTTATTGCAGCAAGTTACAAAGGAAGAGTGTGTTGAAGATTTTCGTATTTGCTGTGTGAGCATTTTGTAAAACACTGAAAGTGGTTTGAGATAGTGGTATAAGAAAGCATTTCTTATGACTTATTTTGTATCATTTGTTTCCTCATCTACAAAGTTGAATAAAATCTGTTTGAGTCAGTTCTCCAAAAAAAAAACAACAAACAAACAAAGGAAGCATGCTTACATTTGCCTTTTAGCTCCATAGGTAAAGCCATATAATACGAACTGTTGGAGAAAGAAACATTTTCTAATAACATGTTCTCAAGATTTGCTTACAAAGATGTTTCTCTGTCAAACACATTCGTTCTTGAAAGAAAACAGCTTATGACGCATCTTAAAGAAACCATGCTTACATTTGCCTTTTATTGCTGGATATCTCATCTTGTACCAATAGGTACCAATGAAGAAATAAACATGCTCTAATACAAGGTTGTCCAACCCACAGCTGGCACATGTGGCCCAGGACAGCTTTAAATGCGACCCAACGCAAATTCGTAAATTTTCTTAAAACATTATGAGATTTTTTGTGCGATTTTTTTTTTCTTTTTTAGCTCATCAGCTATTATCAGTGTTCGTGTATTTTGTGTGTGGCCCAAGGCGATTCTTTTTCTTCCAATGCAGCCCTGGGAAGCCAAAAGATTGGACACTCATACAACATATTCTCAAGGTTTGCTTACAAAAATGTTGCTCCGTTAGACACTCCCATACACTGAAATAAAACAGCTTATGACGCATTTTTTAAAAAATGAAAAATTGAAAAATTAGGCCCATACTTGAGATACATCATGAGTTAAATAATCTTTGTTTTCTTTTTTTTTTTTTTTTTTTTGAGACAGAGTTTCTGTCTGTAACCCAGGGTGTACTGCAGTGACACTATCTGCACTCACTGCAACCTCCGCCTCCCAGGTTCAAGTGATTCTCATGCTTCAGCCTCCCAAGTAGCTGGGACTACGGATGCACACCATCACACCCGGCTAATTTTTTTTGTTGTTGTATATTTTGTAGAGACGGAGTTTTGTCATGTTGGCCAGGTTGGTCTCGAACTCCTGGCCTCAAGTGATCCACCCACCTTGACCTCCCAAAGTGCTGGGATTACAGGTGTGAGCCACTGCACCCTGCTGAGTTAAATAATCTCTCTTTGTGTGACTTAGGAAACTTAACACCAATTGCCACTGGGAAAAAAAAAAAGTGTTCCAAAGGCCAAACTGTATTTATATGCGTTGTGTAGATGATTCTGTTAATATACATATCCTGATATAAGTCTGATTTGTGAATTTATAAATGCATGTACTTATGACTTGCATATCTGCGGTATCAAGAGTTTTGGAACTTTGTTTCTATCCCTTGCTTATATTCCCAGGAATATATAATCCCTTTGCTTTCTAGTCAGTTAAGCAAATTTCCCTAACCTGAACTAATTCAACCTGATTTTCTCTTCTGGGAGCAACTGTCCTATCTTCCACAGATTTTTTTTCTTTTTTTTTTTTTTTAATAATAGAGACAAGGTCTCACTATGTTGCCCAGACCGGTCTTGAACTCCTGGGCTCAAGCGATCCTCTTGCTCTGGCCTCCCAAAGTGCTGGGATTATAGGCCTGAGCCACTGCACCTGGCCCAGATTTTTCAATGATAAGACAAAAGTCTCTTTTTTTATGTGTGCTTTTTCACAATGATCCTGTTCCACTTTGGAAGCAGTTCTCCAATATATACATCAGTATTTACGGTAGCTGCTGTCACACAACCCACCAAAACAGCTTTCTAAGAAACTACACTTCTTTGCTGGTTCCATCTATTTCCCCAAGTTCTAAATGGTAGGTTGTAGTGCTCCAAGATTCAGTCCTGTGATCTCCTTTTAATCTACTTCTCTATTTATCTAGATGATCTCATTTCACCCCAAGACTTGAAAAATCTCAAATGTATAACTCCAACCCTGACCTTTACCCTGAACACTTCATACTCATATCTAGCTGCCTATTTGATATCCCTACTTGGACATAATCTTAAACTCAAAATATATAAAATAGAACTCCTGATTCCCTACCCCCACATACAAACATACACACACACACACACATATACACAAAACATGTGCCTCCCACAGGATACCTCACCTGAATAAAAGGTAACTCTGTTCACCCAGTGTGTCCAATTTCTCAGGCTGAAAACCAGGAGTTATCATTGGCTTTTCTCTTTCTGTCTTAGCCAGTCTATATCCAGGATCCAACCACATTTTGCCCTTATCTCCACCATCATCCTGATCCAGAACACCATCATCTCTCTCCTGGATTATTACAACAGCTGTCTAACTGGCCTCCCTGCCTCCACCATGCCTCTTCTACAATCTAGTCACCACAAAGCAGTCTGAGTAAGTTCTTAAAATATTAAGTTGGATCAGGTCAGCTCTTTGCTCATAATACTATAATGGCTTCCTATTTCACACAGGATAAAACCCAAAGCCCTAGCCATAATTTACAAGACCACACATCATCCGTCTCCCTTTGATCTTGATGCTCTTGCCTTATCTCTTACCTCATCACCCCCAATCCCTTCCACTCTCACGTTGATCCAAGTACACTGGCATAACCTCAAACATGGCAAGTAGCTTCCCCAAGACCTTTGCTTTTGCTGTTCTCTGCCTAGGCTGTTGTTGCCTGAGATGACCTCCGCTTCATTCAAGTTTCTGCCCAGATGTCACCTTATCAGGAATATGCCTAACCATCTTATTTTTAAAAAGCAAGCCCGCTACCCACTATTCTTTTATTCCCTTTCCCCAGTTTCATTTTTCTGCATATCCCTTGCCACCTGTCATTTAGATTTTTGTATTCATCAACTGTCTTTCCATACTTCTCAATACACTCTAAGAAAACAGGGACTTGAGGTGTTTTATTTTACCCTATCCACAGCAACTAGAATAGAGATTGGCACAAGTATTTTAAAGTATTTGTTGAATAAATGAATGGATTTTAGAGACCTCAAAACATTGTGTTCCCTATGGGCTGGCCACATGGTTGCTGGCTATAGCCAGAGGACATTCCGCTGGAATTGCCTTGCTTCAGCCAAAAGAACAAACGATGTCTGGGCATCATAGTTGAGTATTGAAAATACATCTGGAAACATTATCCTACCCTGGTACCCAACCCTGGAGTGCCTCACCTGGACTACTACATGTAGCGTTAGCTCTTACATCTCAAGAAAGGTCCAAACAAAAGCAAGTATAAAGATCCAGAAAATGGAGAGGACTGCCAGAATAAAGAGCAGGACATTTCAGGCTGGAGTGACAGAAGATGAGGAATATTATCAAACTCTAGAAAATCAAAATGCTGTGATCAAGCCCAAGATGAACTTGTATACCAAATCCAGGATCAAAAAAAAAAAAAAAAAAAAAAAAAAAAGGAGAGAAACCCTTTAAAACTTGAAAGATTGTGTGGTGGATGGAAAATGCATGGCACAATTGAACAATTGAGTCTAAACCCAAGATCTGTCTGTATGCATGACCTTGGACAAGCTACCAAACCACTACAAACTAGTACCTGTATGTAAAATTCTGATAATGTACCTGCATCACAAGTCTGTTATGGAGACAGTGTACATACAAAGCACACAGCAAACGTTTTTTCTCTTTCTGTGATGAGAAAAATATTGGGATAAATAAAAGGAAGTTCTAAAGCAGAAGGCAAGCTTAGGAAAGTTTTGTTATAGGAGGTGGAAAGAATCAGGTGAATTAATAGAGGCAGAAAATATATATTATATTCTTTCTGCATTTTACAATCTTCAAACTGTTTTCACTGACCTTCACAAACTATCTTGTGAAGTGAGAAAGGTAAGTAAATTGAAACCCGTTTTACAGATGAGGAAACTGAGGATGGGGATTTTTTTTTTTAAGTCCCCTTAAAACAAGTTCCATGATCTTCCCACCAATCCGGAGGGCCTCTTCATAGAATTCAAGTAACTTCTCAGAAAAGCTTAGTCACTTAGGAGAGAGCCTCTGTGGGTGATTAACAAAGATGTCTGAGGAGTTAGACCGTAAGCAGATCAAAAACCACCAAGCTCTTTCTCGGCACACCTCTTAGACCTGTTATGAAAAGATTCAACTGGATAAGCCCTGGGTCTGACTCTCTGGAGCAAGTCTCTCAGTCCTCTGCTTGCTTTCCTTAAGTGGGCATGAATGCAGTCCATCAGTGAGGCGTGCCCATGGCGATTTTCTTTCTGCCTCTGGTTTTTGAAAAGCATCTAGTTATGCATTCCCGAGGGTGGAGGGCAGACTGGGGAAGCCTGGGTCTTCAGTCACAATAATACCAGTTACCAGAAACAGCTAAACCAAATTTATAACATATGTTTCCATAGCCTCAAATATCCACTATTTGTCCCATGACCTTCTCTCTTTAAACAAATGCCAAACAAGGAGATTCAATTATTCAGTCAGTCTAAAAGGAATCGGTGTATGCTGAAACCCAGTGCTGAGTTTATATAATTTTACACTATGGGTCATACTGAAAGCTTTATGCAAGCTTGTAGCTGCAGCCAAGAAAGATTCCTACCTTTCTTTATAGTTAAATTATAATCTAGGTAGAATTAATCCTCAAAGCAGAAAGCTAATTACATCACACCAGTTTTTGAAATGAAAAACAACAGAGAAATAGCATTCATTCATCCATTCAATAAATATTTATTGTGTTCTTTTGAAGTGGTAGGCACCATACAAGGTATCTGAAATACAAAATGGAAAAGAAATAGTTCTTGGTCTCAGGAGTTCAGGGCTTTGTGTGCAGATAGACACTGAACAGTCTGAGTCATTTAAAACACAATGTGATAAATATTATAACAGAAAGAATTACAAGGTGCAGTGGGAATCCAGGCTGCGTAATTCCTAAGTGTTGCTAGGAGAAATCACTTCAGCAATTTGGATGACCAACTCAACCTAATGTGCCTGGGACTTTCCTTATTTTACCACTAATGCTCCCATGCCTGGGAAATCCCTTAGCAAACTAGGATGGTTGGTCATCCTACCTGCAATGCTAAACAAAACAAAACAAAAAAAGTTATGTTTCTGTCTGCAAAAGACCACGTTCATTCCCAGAGGCACATGGGATCAGAATGACTTCATTAGAATGAGAATTCAGTAGTTGATGGAAAAACGAATCTTTCATGGCTCTGCCAGACACAAAGGAAGAGTCAGCCTGATGTGTTAGACAGAACCCATACATGGTTTCCCTGTCATTGTGAAGTCTTGGGATAGCTATTTCCCCTCTACGAGAATGTGTCTGTTTATCTGTAAAACTACACTAAATATTGTATTAGTCAGGATAAGTCAGGTTATGCTACTGAATCTTACTGGCTATAAAATTAAGTTTATTTGCCTTGCAGGTCAGCTGGGGTGTGCTGCTCATCTCATTCTAGGAGCTCAGCAGACAGAGCAGCCACCATCTCAAACACTGTCCCCAGGGCAGAGGGAAACAAACAAACAAACAAACATTCTTCCTGCCTCAGATAATGGTTTTCTCTTCATCCACCAGCAATCCCTAAACCAACATGACATGGCTGTAGGCTTTTTTGTTGCAGCAGCATAACCTGGCCTATTCTGACTGATGGGGATACATTAAAGTGCAGGTGTGAGACTTAGAGGAAGAGAGTGAAGAATGTTTGGTACCCCCTTAAGGGCTGATATGAATGTTTGAAAACATGCTCGTGAACACTTACCTGTCATCTAAGATTATTCATATAAAAACTATCTTGTTTAGGCTTGTTGAGGTGGCTCACATCTGTAATCCTAGCACTTTGGGAGACTGAGGTAGGCGGATTGCTTGAGGCCAGGAGTTCAAGACCAGCCTGTCCAACATGGCAAGACCCTGTCTCTACTAAAAATACAAAAATTAGCTGGGCGCAGTGATGGGTGTCTGTAATCCCAGCTACTCCTGCTAAGGCAGGAGAATCACTTGAACCTGGGAGGCAGAGGTTGCAGTGAGCCAAGATCGCGCCACTGTACTCCAGCCTGGGCAACAGACGGGGACTCTGTCTCAAAAACAAAACAAAACAAAACAAAAACCTACCTTGTTTAAAAACCAAGTTAGTGTTGAGGTTAGGGTTAGGCTGCTAAGGAGTCAGCATTCCTGGTTTGACCTTTCTACAGACTAAGGTTTTCATAAAGAATCACCTTTTCCACTGCTAAAGACTGTAGCCTTGGTCCCACCCTGTTATTCTTCAGACAAATAATGAGCAGCTGACCCCAGGGCCAGAAAGTGCAGTTGGCAAAGTGATGCCCTTCCCTGCTACCGAAAAAACAACTCCATAATACACCATTCTCATGTTTTAAAAATGGACTTTTAAAAGCCCCTGGATCATTCGGAACATATTTCCCATGAGTTTTAAAACATTTTAACTCTTCCCCTCCATTTCATCATGAGCTTCCCGCTGGTGCTAAAGATAGTCATAAACAAACTCTGTGGTCTGTCTCTCAAAAAAGAAACATATGCAAATTCCAATTATCATCACTTTTTTCTGAGAGTGGAAGAGCTCTGCTTCCTAGAGTGTAACGTTCATTTGCAAATTGCCTTTTGACAGGCGAAAATGGCACATTTGAACTAATGGCCCCTCCTTTTTAGAAACCATTCAAAAGAATTGGGTCTATAGATGTAACATCTGATTACAGAGTGAGTAGCAAGAAGGGGATTTCACCAGGGATCATTGAGCAAGAGTCTCAACATGGCTGAACTTTTTTTACAACTGAAGTCATCCGTTAAACTCTGATGAACATGTGCATAACACATTTCCTGTGTAATCGAGACATCAAAAATTTCTGCCCTGTTAGTTAAGTGAAATGAAATGTTTCTCTTAAGTCTGATGAATAAATAGGTTCTTTTTTAAAAAAAAATCCATAAAAGTTGAATTCTGTTTAGGTGATTCCTGTTATGAACTTGCTTAAAAATGAGTTGTCTGTCCTACAGCATTTTATAGTGAATGATTTCCTCCTCTGATCAACACAGCAATTACTCAGCTGTATTCTTATATATTAAAGCACATTCTCTGGAGTTCAATTTTGGTTAGTTTCACTCCTGATGACATTGGGAATGAAATTTCAGCATAATCTCTTGAGGATCCATGGACAGGAAATTGTCCAACAACAAAACTCCAGGGAGGTAGTAAGAGACCAGCTTGCATCTGAAGTTGAAGATGTCAGATGATGGGAGCCTAGAAACAAGCATAGAGGAAGGGACTCCTGGGGATAGCAGAAGAGTCTCCCAGGCAGCACTCAGCTAGGGAAATAATTACCTTTTCCTACCAAAATCCTTAGTGGGTTATTAAGTCCCTCCTTTGTTCATGGGCAGAGGGCCTTCACAGACTTCAGGCAGTGGGGATTCTAGAGGAGACGTTTTACAGATGGTATCCTCAGAACTCACTCCAAGTATAGGGGACTACAGAACCACATTGCCTGCACTGCACAAAACAGAAACAGAAAAGGAATTCAAATTTCCCAACCCAGGAGCCTAAGATCCCTAAGGTTCCATGAAGAGGTTTAAGGGAAACAGAAACTATACTTAAGATTCTCCCCAAAATCTCATTCACCTGGAGGTTTTGACTTGTTTTGGGGAGTGTGGGGGTTTTAAAAAAAATGAAAGATGACAACAGTTCACACCAAAAAAACAAATAGCAACACACAAAAAAAACTCACAGCTGCATTCAAATGGGAAAGCCAATACTGTTTTAGGAGGAAAGAGACAAAGGCAAAAAACCAACATCTGCCTGCTTGCTATCTGGTACATCACCAAGGTGACAGCAGCTGGGTACAAATCAGCTGCTCTTTCTCTTTTGCCAGCCACAAAGCTGCTCACTGTGGCTAGCCTGAGCTGGTCAGAACACACTCATGTGTGATCTAATACACTAAACATTTAATAAGCAAATCTGCACACATCTCTAGGAGTCCTATGCAAAGAAAAGACTCCCAAGAGAGATCAGTCCCAAGAGCTCAAAAATTCAAGATTTTACCAAAAGGTACCCTGTTACCTCCCGAATTGCCAATTGCTTCTTAAAATTTTACTACAAGAGGGAAATCATGACAAGAATTCTTAAGGTGGTGGGAGAGAAAAAGCTACTTTTCCTAGTCATTAGTACAATGTGCCTTATTAATTAGGTATCTTTATATACATTAGAAAAAGTACTTAACTTGCATGTTCCCATGAAATGAATTCTGAGTATAGCAACATCATGTTAGATCTGTTCAGATATAAATTTTTACAGCTATATAAAAGAGCCTATGTGTACTTTTTTGCCATTTTTAAACATTATTTTTTCAGAAGAAAAATAAAGATTACACTACGTATGATGTACATGTAATGGATTATTATGCCAATAATTGTGGTCTTTAACATACTTCTTATTCATTGGGAGCAGACGGGGGTACCTAAGATCTCATATTAGGACTTTCTGTCCTGAATTTTGATTGAGCAAAATCTGGAAAATGTGAAAGCATATTTAGATTTGTATATATTCTCTGAAATGTGATTTCCCAAGATTTTTTTTTTTTTTTTTTTTTTTTTTTGAGACGGAGTCTCGCTGTGTCGCCCAGGCTGGGGTGCAGTGGCCGGATCTCAGCTCACTGCAAGCTCCGCCTCCCGGGTTTTTACGCCATTCTCCTGCCTCAGCCTCCCGAGTAGCCGGGACTACAGGCGCCCGCCACCTCGCCCGGCTAGTTTTTTGTATTTTTTACTAGAGACGGGGTTTCACCGTGTTAGCCAGGATGGTCTCGAACTCCTGACCTCGTGATCCGCCCGTCTCGGCCTCCCAAAGTGCTGGGATTACAGGCTTGAGCCACCGCGCCCGGCCCCAAGATTCTTACATTTGACCCTCTTGCAATAATTTTGAATGAGATCTCCCAACTCCCTTTCAAGAATACTTTTCACAGATATCGTTAGGCCTTCATTAGAAAGCTATTTTCCCCCTGTTGGTACATTTGGTTACCTCATTTTGCTGTTTGTTTCAGATTATGAACGCTCACAAGGATGTCTGTAGAATCATTTGCTGAGTCATTTCCTCAAATCATATTCCATTATATCAGTTAACATATAGTTTAAAATGCACATATCACAACTATCTGTAACCAAATCATCTGAAGGCTTCATAAATTTTTAACAAAGCTTGTCCATTTTTAATGAAAGTTACTAGTAATGCTTTACTAAGCAGTGCAATGAATTTTTTATTTTCAATCCTTGTGCCCCATTTTGGAGTTGAGGGGGTTGTTGGTAATAAATGTATGATGTATACTTTAAAAAATCTTATTCCCTTACTTGTTGATTCCTTCAAGAAGTGTTTCTCAAAGGCCTGTGATGTATGAGGTACTCTGCTAAGTCCTGGAATTAATCAGCAAATGAGACAGTCATACTCCCTGACCAAACATGAAATTCACATCTGGAATTATACAACTACTCTCAAAATTAATTATTTAATTGAAAGTGTGGTAAATGGTGCAAGAGAGAAATATAAGATATTAGAAGAGCATCTACCAGGGGACATGACCCTGTCTGAAATTCATGGAAGGCTGCTCTGAGGATGTGTTGTAGAAATTGAGAGCCACAGAAGGATGAGTTAAAGCTAACTAGGCAAAAATATGAAGAATATTACAGACCTAGAGAACAAGAAATGCAAAGGCCCTCAGGTGAAAAGAAGAATGGCACTCTCAAGGAACAAAGACAAATCAAAGAAAGCTAGGTGCTGGAGCACAGGTGATGAGCCGGTGAAGAAAGGAGAAGACCGAGAAGGTTGCCAAAGTTTGGGAGATTAAGCTGGCAGAGGGGAAACGGTTGGCTATTAAATTTTACAGGTAATTCAAGTTGTATTTCTTGTCATCAAATAACAAATCCAACTATACAAATAACTATAAAAGACTCTATGAAGGGCTCCTTTTTCCACCTACCCTTTGCTTCAGTCTCATTTTAGAAGTAAGCACTATGAACAGCTTCTGCAAGAAGCTGGGAGCTTAAAATGGCCATCAGTGAAAAAGGAATCAGGGCCAGATGCAGTGGCCCATGGCTGTAATCCCAGCACTTTGGGAGGCCGAGGCGGGTGGATAACCTGAGGTCAGGAGTTCGAGACCAGCCTGGCCAACACAGTGAAACCAGGTCTCTACTAAAAAAAAAAAAAAAAAAAAAAAAAATTAACTGGGCCTGGTGGCAGGTGCCTGTAATCCCAGTTCCTCAGGAGGCTGAGGCAGGAGACTCACTTGAACTGGGAGGTGGAGGTTGCAGTGAGCAAAGATTGCGCCATTGCACTCCAGCTTGAGCAGCAAGAGTGAAACTCCATCTCAAAAAAAAAAAAAAAAACCGGAAAAGAAAAAGGAATCAAACACATACAGGCTACCAGCCCAAGATAGCTATGAATAAGTTTGCCATAACCTGGGACCACTCTTAGAAGAAAATACATCATCTTATGAGAGTGAAACTTCAAACCTGCCCCACATGTAACTATGTAGGAACCCTAAGTTAAGAAATTATCATAAAAACCTTCACAGAGAAACATTACTGAAAGGATATAAAGATCTAAATAAATAGAGGAATGTACCATGTTCAAGGACTGGAAGATTCCAAATTGTAAAGTTGTTAGGTCTCCCTAAATTAACCTATATATCCAGTAAAATTTCAATTCAAAATCCCAGCAGCTTTTTTAAATATGGAAATTAACAAGCCAATTCTAAAATTATGTAGAAGAGAAATAAAACAGAAATAGCCAAAACACTCTTGAAGAACAAGATGAGAAAACTTGTTCCATCAGATATCAAGACTTAGCATTAAGACAGGATGGCATTGGCATAAGGATAGCAAATTGCCTAATGGAACAGAAGGGAGAGTCCAGAAATAGTTTCTTGGATATACGACCAAAATGACACTACCTTGGTTGGGCGTGGTAGTGCATGCACCTGTAGTCCCAGCTACTGGGGAGGCTGAGATGGGAGGATCGCTAGAGCCCAAGAGTTCGAGGCTGCAGTGAGCTATGATTACACCACCGTACTCTAGTACTCTAGCCTGGGACAGAACTAGACCCTATCTCTTAAAAAAAAAAAAGTTGTGGGTGTGGAGAAATTTGATAAATTTGACTTTATTAAAATTTGGGATTTCTGTACATCAAAAGATACCATCAAGAGGCCAGGCATGGTGGCTCATGCCTGTAATCCCAGCTCCTTGGGAGGCCAAGGCAGGCAGATTGCTTGAGTCCAGGAGTTCAAGACCAGACTGGCCAACATGGTGAAACTGCATCTCTACTAAAAATACAAAAATTAGCTGCGCAAAGTGGCGTGTGCCTGTAGTTCCAGCTACTCACCGGCTGAGGCAAGAGAATTGCTTGAACCTGGCGGGTGGAGGCTGCAGTTAGCCAAGATCACCTCACTGCACTTCAGCTTGGGCAAGAGAGTGAGACTCTGCCTTGGGAAAAAAAAAAAAAGACACTATTAAGATGGTAAAAAACCAAACCACAAACTGGGAGAATGTATTTATAACACCTGTCTCAGACAAAGAATTCATATCCAGAATACCTAAATGACTCCTATAAATTAAAGAAAAAAACAGATAACCCAATTTGTTAAAAATGGACAAAAGACTTGAACAGACCTTTCATGAGGCAGGATACCCAAATGGCCAAAATGCATTTGTAAAAGGCTGCTCAATGACAACAGGGAAATGCAAAGTAAAATCACAATGGAATAACACCACACATCCAACAGAATTGCTAAAATTAATAATATTGACAACATCAAGTGTTGTGAAGGATATGGAACAACCAGAATTTTCATACATTACTAGAAGGAGTGTAAATTTGTCCAACTACTTTGGGAAATCTCTTTGGTGTTATCTATTATATTGAAGTTTAACATATGTATCCTATGAGCAGTTCTATTCTCAGATATCCATCCAATAGAAATACATATACACATATATCAAAAGACATGTACAAAATCGTAACAAGGTTATTAGTAATACCCTAAAATTGAGAATAATCCAAATTTATAACAGTAATAGAAAGGATAGATACCGTAATAAAAATAACAAAAGTACAGCTACATACATAACATGATTTAATCTCACAAACATATGTTTAGGAAAAGACTCCAGAAACAAACAAACAAATACACACTGCACATATATATGATTTATATAAAGTCCAAAAGAAGGTAAAGTTGTTAAAAAACAATTAAGGGGGCTTAGAGGAGCCGAAACGCATTCTGCGTGCTGGCTGGGGCTCAGATTCCAGAGCTGGGGGTCGCTTCCCGCTGCTGAATCCGGTGGGGTCCTGGAAACCCCTAGAAGCGCACAGCCATCCTTGCCTCAGAACTTTCCGCAGACCCTTCGCGATCTGGAATCTGGGAGTGAAGCAACGTGGATGCAGCCAGCCAAGGCCCTGTGGCAGTCGTGCTTCTCAAGCACACCCTGGATGTCTGGTCACTGTCCTCAGCATCCGGGCCATCATTGTCATCACTACCTCCTCGTTGCTGTGCCCAGGCACTGCTGTCATCATCGACCGCACGCAGACCCATCGGGTCCTTAGTGGGGCTGTCCGCGAGCCTCCCAAAAGGGCCAGGTGAGGGATGAGAAGAGGAGTCCCCTCCGCCAGCCTCTTTCCTGTGTCAGAAAAGCAGTGGGAAGGACTGTGGAGTGTGGACTTGAGTTCTGGTTTTGATTCTGCGGCTGGCCAGCTGTGTGAATTTGGTCGAGGGAACTAACTCTAAGAGTTCCAGGTTCCGTGTCTTTCAAATGCAGATGATCCCTGCCTTTCCTACCTCATAGGGTTGTGAGAGCCACATGACTTAGTGGAAGTGAAAGCTGTTTGTGAGCAGTAAAGCCGCCACAGATATACAGGTGTTATGCTGGGTGCTGAGAAGCTTTGAAGGACCAGGAAACCTAATTGCTGATGATGCCTTAAAGGTGGTGAAGGGGACGCTGGGGCCAGAACAGACTTTCCCAGTGCCTGTCAGGTCAAACCAAGCAAAGGGCACCCTGACATGATTCCAGGGGGCCAGCAGCAGCACACTGGCTCAAAGTTATTTTCTTTTTTTTCTTTTCTTTTTTTTTTTTTTTTTTTTTTTTTTTTTTTTTTTGAGACGGAGTCTCGCTCTGTCGTCCAGGCTGGAGTGCAGTGGCGCAATCTCGGCTCACTGCAAGCTCCGCCTCCCGAGTTCCCGCCATTCTCCTGCCTCAGCCTCCCAAGTAGCTGGGATTACAGGCACACACCACCATCCCCGGCTAATTTTTGTATTTTTAGTAGAGACGGGGTTTCACCATGTCGGCCAGGAAGGTCTCGATTTCCTGACCTCGTAATCCGCCCGCCTTGGCCTCTCAAAGTGCTGGGATTACAGGCGTGAGCCACCGCGCCCGCCCAAAGTTATTTTCTGTAAAGTGCTACTCCCTCATGTTTTCTCAGTTGGGAGGGAACTGAGTATAGCTGGTGATAGCTGGTCGGAGAGGGGCAGGAGGGGGAAAGGGGTGGAGGAGTTGGAAGAACTTTCCAGAACCTTCTCTGGGGAATCTCTGCACCTATATAATCTGGAAGTGGGCTCTACCATCTTTGGGCAATGCCAAGGGAGTTGGGGTGATAGGCATCTTTTCACACTGGAGTCTCTGTCTCTATTAGCTTTGACATTCAAGCAATGTTGGAAAATGCAGGGTGACTGAGTTCCCTGCCCAGCTTTCAAAATCTTCAGCCCCCCTCCCCTTATGTTCCCCACCCTCAAGAAGCCTTTTCCCTCTGCCTGGCTCCTGCTATAATTAGTTCCATGTGTACCCCCTTCACTCCCTCCCACCAGCACTGCAGCCAATCTAAGGTACTTATATTTTAAGAGATATTCCCAGGACTTTTGGAACCAATGCAAAATAATGATGGCTATTTTAGATGCTATGATTATTATTTGTGTAGAGCTATTTTTGGACACTTAAGGGCTTTGATACCAAAATCAGGAACATCTTGGGATTTATTAAATTATGTAAGAAGATAGCATAGCACAGATATCAGGATATTATTGTGTGAAAATGATGCTCTTACTTTGATCTGATTTCATTGATGTATGCAACCAATTTCCAATAAAGTGTTAGAATGTGCTAAAAAAAAAATTAACTTTGAGGAGAAGGGAAGGGTTAGTTATTAGGAAGGGGCACAAGGGGGAATTTCCAGGGTGCAGGTAATGTGCTACTTCTTGACTAGGATAGCAGTAAACATACTGTAGACTTTTCTGTGTATGCTATAGTATAACTAAAGGATAATAGATAAAGAAGGGAAAAAAAGACGGGAGAGAAAGAGAAAGAGATGAGACCAGCAAAACACCAGGCAAAACCAAAACCGAAACATCTTTGTTGTGAGACATTTGCAACTCAGAAAACACATTACTCCAAACAAACATGAAACGAAAAACCAATACCGTCTAAAGATAATCTCCCAATAAAATTATAATCACTCACAAAAACGAATCCTCAATTGGGATTGCATTAAGTGCACAGATCATCTTAAAGATAATTGGCATCTTTACTATAATAGATAACTGATTATTTACTATGTGCCTGGCACTGGGCTGAGTGTTCTAAACAGATCATTTTCTTTAATTCTTATACTTAACACACTATTTAGCTAATAATATTACTCTTATTTTACAAACGAGGAAGCTAGACCTTAGAGGAGTGAAGTCACTTTCCTGAGATGATCAAGGAAGGAATGAGTAGAAATGACATTCAAACTCAAGCTTTAGGCTCGTAGCTACCACATTAAACCTTCTGTGCAGAAACATGCAGTATATTTGCATGGACTCAGGTGTTCTTTTTTCTATCTTTCGATAGCATTTTAGAACATTTTTTAAATATGTGGATTTATATATTTTTATTGTTTCTGATATTTTATCATTTTGATGCTATTACGGATAAGATCTTTTTTCCATTACATTTTCTAATTGGTTACTACTGGTGATTAGGAGACCTACTGATTTTTTTAAATGTTATATCTGACTACTTTCTTCTTTGTTTTTCAGTTAATTCTCTTGGATATTCCAGGTAGTCAAGGTGAACTATATAAATAATGACAGCTTCCTCTCTGGCTTTTCCCCTGACTACCTCATTTGCCAATATTTGTGCATTTTATGGCATGGGGGAAAGGTTCATAATGTACTGCGGGTGGGGAGGGGCCTTTAGCACATTCCCAGCAGTGGGAACTCTATGTTTGAGCATGAGGTTGTGAAGCAGCTTGACAGATTCCAGAAACTGGGAGTAGTTTGACAGGACTGTAAAGTAGGGCACAAATGAGAGAAGTAAAAGATGGTAACTTGAAAGAGAAGACAGTAGATCTTGAAGGATGATAAGTCATTAAAAGACTTCAAGCAGCAATGTAGCTTGATAAGATTTACATTTAAGAAAGAATGCCAGTGTCAGCAGTGCAGAGGACTGACTGAAGAAGGTGGTACTTAAGAAAGGGAGAAAGGTTAGGAGTCTGCAGTAATGAGACAAACAAGTGGCGAGCCATCCATGAAGTAACAGAGAAAGGGCATGGATCTGGGAGGAAGAAATTCTACTCATTCGATGTCCATCTAGTTGTGATTTTTTTTTTTTTTTTTTTTTGAGACAGAGTCTTGCTCTGTCCCCCAGGCTGGAGTGCAGTGCTCTAATATCATCTCACTGCAACCTCCACCTCCCAAGTTCAAGTGATTCTCCTGTCTCAGCCTCCTGAGTAGCTGGGACTACAGGCATGCACAACCATGTCCAGCTAATTTTTTGTATTTAGTTGAGACACGGTTTCACCAAGTTGGCCAGGCTGGTTTTGAACTTCTGACCTCAAGTGATTCACCCACCTCAACCTCCCAAAGTGCTAGGATTACAGACATGAGCCACCGCACGCTGCCCTAGTTGTGATTTTGAACCAGTTACGTAATCCCCCCAAGCTATTAATAGCACCAACCAGCATAACTATGAAGCTTAAGGAGGATAATTTGTGTGCAGTGCACTCAAAAATGGTAGATCTTTACTACTAAGTCAGACATTGACGGTGAGAATGAAGTTGAGATCACAGATTCTAGGAAGGCAAATCCATCAAAGTGGCATGCCAGAGTTAGCACTTCCTCTTCTGAGTTATGAGGAAAGGTGAATCTTGACATTACCCCTTTTCACCCATACACGAAATTCCACCTCTCTTATGTTCTCTTCTCCCTGCCCACACCTCCCCAACAAGCCCATCGCTAAGACTGCTCTTGGTGTTGGATTTGAACATAACATAGTTAAGTTACACAGCTCACAAATTATGACAACGCAACAACAAAAAACCCGCAAACAACATGATTTTTTAAATGGCCCAAGGGCTTGAATAGATATATTTCCAAAGAAGATGCACAAATGGCCAACAAGCTCATGGGAAGATGCTCATCATTAGTCACTCGGGAAATGTAAATCGAAACCACAATGAAGTACCACTTCGCACCCACGACGATGGCTATCAAAAAAGCAAAAAACAATATTGGGGAGGATGTGGAGAAATTGAAACTCTTATATACTGTTGGAAGGTAAAGTCATTCGGCCACTGTAGAAAGTCATTTGGTGTTCCTCAAAACATTAAATGTAAAAATACCATACGACTTAGCCATTTCCCTCCTAGGTATACTGCCAAAAGAATCAAAAACAGGTGTTGAAACAAGTACATGTACTGTACACCCATGTACACAGCAGCACTGTTCACAATAACTAAAAGGGAGATACAGTTCAAATGTCTGCCAATGGACGAATAAACAAGATGTGGTGTATACATATAATGGAATATTATTCAGCCATAAAAGGGAATGAAGTACTGATACATGCTACAACATGGACGAACCTCAAAAGCATTATGCTAAGTGGAAAAAGCGAGACACAAAAGGTTACCTATTGTATGATGCCATTTATATTAAGTATCCGGCAAAAGTAAATCCACAGAGGCAGAACACAGATTTGTAGATATGAGGCACAGGCGGAAAGGGGGATGGGAAACAACTACTTAATAGGTATAGGGTTCCCTTTTGGAGTGATGAATATGCTATAGAACTAGAGGTGATGGATGCACAGCATTGTGAATGCACTCAATGCCACCAAAATGTTGGCTTTAAAATGATTAATTTTATGTGCTGTTACTATTACCTAAATAAATAAATAATTTTTAAATAATTATTATGAAAGCCTTTTCACAAAAAGTGGATGTGATCAGCTGCTGGAGTTCAGATATACCTACCTCAAGTCACCAATGAACAGAAGGTACTTTGCATTAGACCACTATGGTACCCACTCCAGTCAGAGTTTTTAATGTCCAGGCAGTCTGTACTGCTTAATAACACAGTAACCCCAGTTAGGGACAGTGCAATCTCCAGCTGATGTCAATACCTTAAACTAGTTGGAGCCCTTATTTTTCCTTCAATTACCTTGTCTTCCCACAGTCCCTCTGAACGCTCCCAGCAGTAGCCTGGCTCCAGGGGCGTTTTGGAGGCAAGTTTTCACCCTTGGAGTTGAATTTTTTTTGACTGCAATGTCTCTGAAAGTTCTTACATACCATTATATGAAAATATGTCTTTCCATGTCTTGACTATAAGCTCCATGAGGTTAGGAACTGTGCTTCTCCTGTTTACCACTTTACCTGGTACATAATACAACAAAGAAACAGGTTGTTTAGATCTCAGCAGACCCGGGTTTCCTTGTCTGCTATTTTAACTGCTTCTGAGTATGACATCACTGGAACAAAAAAGTCAGATAGGTAAATTGTCTTTTAATTTTAACTTTGCAATTATCCTGTGTGCGTAGGAAAGAAGATTGACTAGAAACTAGCTAATGCTTCTCTTACATCGCCATTCTCCTCCCCAGACAAAATACCACCTTGACTCCTGTATCAACTCATGAAACACAGAATCCTTCTCAACCTCTTCCACCTGCAGCTCTTCCATAGGGCATCTTTATTACTGCCTGAAAGTAAAAACTCTAGGGTACTAATTCAATGGTTTAAAAAGTGAGGCCAGGTGCCATGGCTCACACCTGTAATCCCAGCACTTTGGGAGGCCAAAGAGGGCGGATCACTTGAGGTCAGGAGTTTGAGACCAGCCTGGGCAACATGGCAAAACCCCATCTCTACTAAAAATACAAAAAGTAGCCGGACATGGGCATGGTGGCGCACACCTGCAGTCCCAGTTATCAGGAGGCTGAGGTGGGAGGATGGCTTGAACCTGGGAGGCAGAGGTTGCAGTGAGCTGCAATTGCACCACTACACTCCAGCCTGAGCGACAGAGCCAGACTTTGTCTCAAAAAATATATGAGGGTGTTTGATCCTTTGTTTTTTCCTAATGCAACTAATTGAGCAATTTGAATTCTGAGTAGAAGGAAACACACGAAAATGTTATTTTGCTTTTTATTATTTATTTATTTAAACATGCTTATTTCACTTTTTTTCTTTTATTCAAAATGACTCACTTTTGTCCAGTTACCGACTTTCCAGAAAATAATTGCCAGTACTGGAAGCTAAGATTGGACTATTTTACTGCTGTACAGAAGCAAAGCCTTAATCTGGCTCTAAGGCTCAAAGAAAGATTCTACAGGTAATAATTACAGACAAATGGTGCCAAAAAGAAAAAGATGTTTTGACACTGCCAAGAATAAGCGTGCGTGGGTGCCTTCTCTGTGTCAAGCACAATACAGAGGAAGAACACTGATTCACTACTCAAAGAGTTTTGGGTGCGAATCCCAGCTCAGTCACTTACTATGTGAGCTTGAGAAAATTATTAAACATCTCTGAACATCAGCTTATTAACTTTAAAAATGGAATAACAGTTACCTCATAGGGTTGTTGTATGCATTAACTATGTGAATGCATTTAAAGACTGCCTAATACATATTAGTCTCTCAATTAATGGTCATTATCTTCCTAAGCAGGACTCATCTTATTGAGGTGAAGTTGTATTGACTTCTTGTTTACGTACACACACACACACACACACACAGACACACACAGATAAGCATCTCCTCATCTCATTTTCTGGCTTACTTGATAATAAAACTGTCAAAAGAGAAAAGTAAGACAAACTGTATAACGTACAATAACCGTGCAGTTTCCAAAAACTCTTAATCTGTAAGAATTCTGTGAGGTCAGACAGGTCTGCATCGATTTTTACCCATATTTACCAAAGGTTGCCTAATTTTTGCGGCTACTTTTCTTGTCACATCCACATTTTCCTGTTACAAATATATTTCACGTTTCAATAACATACACAGGTCCCCATGAGAAACTAAACCAAATGTAATAATGAGCATTGAAGGATATATTTTTCAAACACTGTCTGATTCCTAGGAGGCCCAGAAATTATTTTCATAACAAAATGAATTTCAATCAACTTGATAACTATTTAGAGAATGCCTACTACATTCAAGACATCAGAGGGATTCAAAGATAAATAAGATACAGTTTGTGTCCTCAAGCAGTTATAGTCCAGCAAAAACCTGACATGACCAGCCGTGTGCCAGATCTCACTATTCCAACAAATCCACTTCATCCCAATGTGGCCTGTTCAATGCATCTCCCAGAAATACTTCAGACATACACTGAAATATGTATAGGTAATTTTTTAATTCTTTAGACAGATAATCTTGCTCTAAAAAGATAACAAAACAGGCCAAGCGCAGTGGCTCATTGTAACTGCAACACTTGGGGAGGCCAAGGCAGAAGGATCACTTGAGGGCAGCAGTTTTCCATCAGCCTGGGCAACACAGCCAGACCTCATCTCTACAAAAAAAAATTTTTTTAATTAACCAGGCGAAAAAAAGAAAAGAAAAAAAGAAAATTAACCAGGCATGGTGGCACATGCCTGTAGTCCCAGCTACCCAGGAGGCCAAGGTAGGAGTATCACTTGAGCCCAGGAATTCGAGGCTGCAAGTGACTTATGATCAGGCCACTGCATTCCAGCTTGGGCGACAGAGTAAGACTCTGTTTCTTAAAAAATAATAATAATAAATAAATCATTTAAAAATAAAAGGTAACAAAACAAAATACTTTCTGAATTATCACTTGTGACTGACGCTGCTGTTTGAATTCACTAGGTAATTCCTCAATTATCCTTTTCTATATAGATGTCACTGTTATGTATGAGACCACAGCAGAGAAACTCTGGCAAGGTAATTTGCAAAATGAAGTATTTCCTATTTTGTACCAAACATGATGACATTTAAGCTACTCAAGGGAAATATATTTTTACACTGTGCTAGGTACTCTGTGTTAAAATTTTTATGTGGTACACTAGGTAAATTCCATGTAAAATGATTTTCCCTAAGAAATAAAATGTTCACAAAGATTCCCTTGTCTGATTTTTTTTTTTTAATCTCAAAAGGTTAATCCAAAATTTGATCTTATAAACAATACCAGCACATAGTGAGCCAAACACTTGCAAGAGAATGTTGTTCTTCAGTATGCTAAGAACTCCGGGAGTGAGAAGGAATAGGGCATCATTTCCTTTGCCTCCCTAGGGAACTATTAATAGTCCAGCATTCTAATGAAAACCCTAGTGACCTGGAAAAGTTAATGTGCCTTTCAAAGTGTCTTATTTATATCCAGGGAATAACTGAGGATCACATCCAAGATGTAAACATGTGTTTTTCTCTCTCTCTCTCTCTTTCTCAGCTCCTGCACTTATCTCATTCAATATGAAAGCAAGAAAGAGGTTCAGTCTATATTTATTTTAGTTCTCACATTACACAGTTGATGATTGAAGACATTGCAGAAGACCAGCGTTTCACTAGAAACATCTTTAGGAAAATGATGGACCAAATTTTGGAGATAATTACAATCTACCAAAAAAAAAAAAATCACAGCATTTCTCTGCTTAAAACTTAATGAAATTCAAAGGTTTAATCAGGAAGAAAAACCAGTAAAATGGGAAATACAGTCCAAAATAACTTTAAATGTTAGTTATATATACTTATGTTATTTAAATAATAATGTATTATTGACATAAGTGTATATCAGAGTTGACAAGGTTCTTTTCTTTTCTAGGTGTCCACCTGGGCTTCATTCCCTTCCAGGAGATCCTCCTGACTCTCTTATACTAAGTTAAATGTCCTTTCGTGTACTCCTTGTCTTAGCAATTCTTGCCTGGCAAGAATTCTGTAAGCTAGGTATAGTTTCAATCACTATTTTACAGATAAGAAAACTGAGTCCAGAGAAACTGAGCAATGTGTCTAGACAAGATTATGAAGCTGAACCAGTAACCAAACTCCGACTGAATGATTCCAAACCCAATACTCTGGCTGCAGGTCCATTGAGTGAACTTGTCTTCCACTTTAACATTACATCTACTAAACATTAAGAAAGTAGGAAGATAAGCAATTATCTGTTGACTTTGGGTGGTAAATATGGAGCACTGGATAATTATGATAATAAGGTCTTGAGCATTAGTGTGTGCCAAACATTTGGCTGTTTATGTGCATTCTTTCATTTCATTCTAACAACATCCAGTGAGATAGAAATGATGATTATTCTCCTCCACCAATTTTTACAGTTAAAGAACCTGAGGCTCGAGGAAGTTAAATAATTTGCTCAAGGTCACACAACTAAAAGGAGACAGAACCAGCCTCTGCACCCAGGTTGTCTAACTCTGAGTCCACTTGCTTAACCACCATACATATTGCCTAATCCAAGCCCCATCCCATCTCCCCCTTCTCCTTAGATACGTATTTAAGAGGGTAAGTGTAAACTACAAGATGAGGGCTGCCCCTCATTTATCATAATAACTGCTGAATTCTCCCTTTTTTCCTAATACGTATAGGTATATGCTAAGACTTTTTTTCAGACTTGAGTTAGAATTCTGGTCCAGCCATGTACTAGATGAATGACTGTTCACATTACTAAATCTCTCTGAAAATACAAGTTGACTAATTTGCAGTTTCTGTTTCTCCATTTGACAAAAAAAAAAAAAAAGACTGATAGAACCCAACCAGCAGGACGGTTGCACCTAAAGTGAAATCCTGTAATGGAAACTTCCTAGTACAGAGCCTAGTAGGCAGAACTCATTCAACAAATACTGAACCCATCCCTTTCCCTCCCCTGAATGATAGCTTCAAATGTAGGTATAAATCAAGTACATACTGGCTAAAGAGAAACTTTCATTTACTCACTAACTCAGTCATTCACCTCAAAATATTGTTGACTTCTCTTCAATCTCTCCAGTTAAAGGAGATTTTAAGATGGCAACATCCCAAAATTCATTTTTCTGTCCTACATCTGGATGGCAACAGCTCCTTGAACATTTTTTCTCTTGGTTTTTACAAGTGTGCAAAGCTATCATATTTTAAATGTTGTATCTACTGATGATAGATATGTACTCTAATTCTACAAATGTCTACTAGGTGCCTCCTGTACCAAGAACCATTCCTGACCCCAAGAAGTTCACAGTTTATTGGGTAAACAAATGCATGACTAGCTAAGACACGATGTAATAATGGTGCCGTAACAAAGGCATGTACCAAGCTCCATGGGGGCAATTAATCTTGCTCAAGGTTTTGAGGACTAGTTCACAGAAGAGGTGACATTTGCGTTCAGCCACAAAGAATGAGTCAGCTTCTCCGAGAATTGAGGAGCATTCCAACATCAGAGTCAAATTTCAAGGAGTGAATCTTGTATAAAACTATGACCACAAGAATGTCACATCATAGAAACTTTTCTCCTTTTGCTTGGTCCAGATTATTAAAGACAAAACAGTCATGATGACTTTCAGGGTTAATCCACCAAAGTCACTCAATGATGGTTTTACAAAGCAAAAGTGTGGTATTTAAGTTTCCCAAAGCCGCCATTGTGTAGCACTTAGGATTCCGAACAATGCAAGTTTCTCCTTTGAGAGTTCATATATAATGAATGTGTGTTACATTAAAGATTACTGAAGATTGTAAGCCTTCTTTTTTGCATGTGTAAGATTGGTAGCTTTTAAAATATTGATGCATTTGTGTAAATTACTCAACTTGAATCTTACAGCAAACTCAGAAAAGAAAATGTCAAAGTTGGACAAATTTTAAATGAACTCTCTTTGTAAAAAAAAAAAAAACACTTCTAAAAATATATAATATTTTGAGATGAATTAGTCTACAGAGCTCATCTTGGATTTCAACATGTATGTAGCTGAAGGGCACAGAAATGAACTGGCTATGAAGACTTAGGAAAATTTCAAGGTTTAACTATCTTTGCCTTGTTCTGTATGTAACCCATGTTTTCCTACTTTTTGCCCTTAATCACTCTATAAATATCTTCCATAAATAAATCTGTTTCTCACCCACATGGCACCTGCTATTCTCTCTTCTTCTGTGACCTCCATCCTTTGGTTGTCACCATGTCCAGCAGGTACTGACATCCCCTGCCACAGCTGATGCCATGGAGCCCTCAGAGTGGCAAGGCTTCTCGGTATTGTGTTACATAGTTGGAAAGAAGGTCTCTCTTCCCTTCTTTTTTCTTGGCTTACTCTAGCTTAGTGCAGGAGGTCCAAGGCAGATGTCCTTGGACCCCAGGGATGGACAACGCTGTCAATGCAAGTTTTACTCACAGCCTTCCCATGCTCCCTCCACGGGATGCAGACATCCCTCCCTGAGCCAGAGACAACCTGAGTGACAGCCCCAAACCCCTTCCTTCCAATGATCGAAGATTTGTTTTGGGATCCAGCTGCTTCTGCCTAGCTGCCTTGCCCCTCTGGACAAGTCCTCACCCACGAAGCCCTGGGACCATCACATTGAGATGGCCTGGCATGCCGTTTCCCCAGATATGGCCAAACTATTACGGACTTCAGAGACACACCTGGCTTGAGATTATAGGATTCTTGATCTTATTCCTACTTGCTTTGGTTATTGATGAAAATAGGATAACAAATATTGGAGAAAGCTAATGTCCACTTTTATTTGGTTAAGAATGAATGAATAAATGGATGAATGAAAGGATACGAGTCCTATTAAAGCTGTAAACTTTCCCCAAGTGAATGTTTGGTAGAGGTATTCTCTCTGCAACCACACTATGCCCTGTTCACTTTTATGGTTTTAAATATTTTATTCATTTTCCTCAAGAATAGTAAGTAACAGCTAACATTGATATCACATCTTACAAAGCCTTTTCCATGTATGTTCCTGTATTTCATTTTTAACCTGTGAAATAGGTATTACCATGATCTCCATTTTCCACAGGACAAAATTAAGCAGATTTCCCCACTTCCCCATTCTCATCCTTTGCTTTCACTACTAAATTTTACTAATCTTTCAGTCACACCTAAAACATAATTTTCTCCAGGAAGACTTACCTAACTATTGGCCTGGAGAAGCAGGTCCTGTTCCCTGCTCCAGTACAGCCAGAGTGTCAGTTAATCAGAGGGGGCCTCAGACAGTCAGGGCCTCCCAGACCAGTTACCTTAAGACTTGAGCTATCCTATTAATTCTCCCCAATGCTGTGTATGAATAATATCATTATTATAAACATACATTTTTTTCCATGTGTGCCAGAATGTGGAAAAGGCTAAGTAACACCACCATGTAAGAATGGCTAAGAGCATGGGTTTCAGAGGCACATATTAGGTCACCTTCAACAGCTATGAACCTATCTGGGTGTTAGTTTCCTCATCTGGAAAATAAAAATAACAATAGCAAACACTTACACAGCATTTACTACCATGTAGATTATTTCTTTTACTGTTCACAATAACATAAGGTAGGTACTATCACTGTTCCCATGATACAGAGAGGAAATAGGCACAAGGAGCAGAAAGTCACACAGATAACAAGTGGTCATGTTTGAACTCCACATGAATGGTATAAGACCTGTAATTAAAGCCCAAGCCCATGTTTGCAACTACTATATTACACGAACAAACCTTCCTTATAGGGTTGTTATAAGAGCTAAATTTGATAATCCATGTGTAAATGATGCTCTTGTCCCAGAATTGTAACCAAAGACCAAAATCACCAGGTACCCCTTCCCTGGCCATGCAGGGTTTACTGAGAGGTATCAGTTCAGAAAACTCTCCTTACCTCCCACTATCATCCTCTGCCACCTCCACTGCCCCAGCCAATATAAAGCCACTTGCATGCCTGCCTCTACGTAACCGGAGCAGATGAAATAGCTTTGAGGAGACAGATGTTGTATTTGTACTGCTGAGGGAGGGGCTATCAGTTCCACTGTCTCCTCTCCTAGTAAGATGGAGTCTGCACTTGTCCATGGTCTCATGAATTGGCTGGCCACAGAAGGTGGCTGGAAATGGGAGCTACATCTCACTATAACTGGCATTGCACAGTGGCAAAGAGGCACTTGTATCAAAGTATTGCAGCATGATACTACTGTGTGGATGAGGGAGGTTGGCTGCAGAGGATGACTAAATTTTACAAGGGATCACTAGGGCTTAATGAAACTGCATTGGCATGGGCCTCTCTGCGATAGGATATGTCAAAGCCCCCTCCTGTCCTCACTTACGTCATATGGGAATGATGATGCTTTCCTCAAGGGATTGTCATGAAAATTAAATGAGTTAATGTGCATGAGATTCTGCAAAATGGTCCCACGATTAATGTTAGCTCCTTCACCACAGTCTTGCTACCCAGCATTTAAAGGTTGGGTAAATACTTTGAGTATGATAAGAGGTGGGTAGCTTTTCATAATGTCAGATTCAACCTAAAAAGAAAAATCTCTGTTTGCAGACTTCTATCTCCCTGGATTACTAAGTAGATCTGAAATTTATTAACCTTTTTACTCATTTGTGAGCACCAGCATTAAGAGGACTTTTTTGAATAATCAAGAAACCTCATTCTGGCAGGCAAATAAAAGGAGGCCAGATGTTTGGGATTAAAAAACGCATTATCCCCATCACTGACTTTCTGGGGATGGTGTCAAGTATTTGCTCTCTCATAATTATGTACCATTTCTAGAGTAGAAAAGGAGGAGGGAAACATGTACAGAGATGATAAGAGGAATTTAGGGAAAATGGGGATAGTCGGAAACATGGAGGGTGAAAGCAGCAAAGAGAGGATGGAGAAGCATCCTATTTTTAACCACTTAGAGTCGTCTTCCCTCTCCTTAAAAATAGGTCTTCTTCCTGCCCACAGTGAACTGTGTAAGACAATATCTGGGGCTCCATAAGGCCATCTGTGTATCTATTTGGAGCCACTGATATTTGTGTCTTTGTGGCAAAGCTGGGCTGGCTTTTTAAACACTAGATACACAACCACCAAATTCTCCAGAACTGTTTTCAAGAAAATTGTCCACATCCAAACTATCAGGTTTTTAAAATTAGCATATAAAGCTATTTTATAATAACAATGTGAATAAGTAATTCTCAATTTGTGACTCATGCATCAAAAGCAAAGGAGGCTATTTTCTTGAAATAAAACTAAGATATTTCTGTTAATAATATTAATAGCATAAATGTATTGATGTGTGCTTTCTGTGCCAGGCACCATGCTAAGCTCTTAACATGCATGGGACTCTTTTTGCAGAGGAAGAAATTAAGGCTTAGAAAGTTAAGTAACTAGATCAGAGCCACAGAACTAATGGCTCCCACCTGTAGTCCCAGCACTTTGGGAGGCCGAGGAGAGCGTATCACCCGAGGTCAGGAGTTTGAGAGCAGCCTGACCAACAGGGAGACACCCTGTCTCTACTAAAAATACAAAATTAGCCGGGTGTGGTGGCACATGCCTGTAATCCCAGCTGCTGGGGAGACTGAGGCAGGAGAATCTCTTGAACCTGGGAGGCAGAGGTTGCGGTGAGCCAAGATTGCGCCATTGCACTCCAGCCTGGGCAACAAGAGTGAAACTCCATCCTAAAGAAAAGAAAAAAAAAAAGAAATCAAAGCCAGGTCTACCTGCAAACCCTAAACTCTGAACGTCTGCCCTTTTACCTGCTTTAGAAACTTTCAGTGGCTGTCACTTCATCACCCAGGCCAAGTTCTTATACGAGCGAAGGAAGAAATCTAGCCCACGGAAGGCCAGGCGCGGTGGCTCACACCTGTAATCCCAGCACTTTGGGAGGCAAAGACAAAATTAGCCAGGTGTGTTGGCGCATGCCTGTAATCCCAGCTACTCGGGAGGCTGAGGCGGGGAGAATTGCTTGAACCTGGGAGGCAGGAGGTTGTGGTGAGCTGAGATCGCACCATTGCACTCCAGCCTGGGCAACAAGAGTGAAACTCCGTCTCAAAAAAAAAAAAAAAAAAAAGAAAAAGAAAAATAAATCTATCCCATGGGAAAGGCAAGAATTAAGATATGGCATCAGTTGTTACAGAGAGGGAGGATTTGAATGCTTTGCATTGAAGGGCTTGTTGTATTGCAAACAAGCCCACCAAATTTTGTACACAACAAACCTATGCTCGAGGTGCACTATGAGGCCATTCAGAGGTTCAAGTATTACTTTGGAAAAGGCTTCTGTAATTTTAGAGTTTAACAATGTGAAATTAGACCTAGAATCCTCAAGTAAACTCATTTCAAAACTACAATACCCTTGGAAATGAGCACTTCCATTAGATTTGAGACCATTATGTGTCCGTCTCTGTGTGAAGGAAATAGATGCTTTTACATCAGAACAAATACAAAACATCAGTACATTTTCATTCAGTACAGTTTCCTAAATTTCTTTTATCCAATTTCCCAATTTTGTCAGATATATGAGCTGAAATAAAGCTCTCCTTTTAACCCAGTTTCTTGTTCACCTTAACTCTGCAACAAAATTGTTCTTAGATTTTATCTCAAACTATTTCTTAGACAGGGTTTGGGTTTCATTATGTCACCATGGGATGAAAAAATACAAAGAAATATTTCAGAAGCAGAATTTTGTTATTTTTCTCTACTATATTGGCATTACAGCCTATGCCGTTTTGCTCAAAATGTGAGTGTACACATTGTCACAGGGGTGTGGTCCATCACCACACAGCAGGAGGTGAGCTATGGGTGAGCCAGCATTACAGCCTGAGCTCTGCCTCCGGTCACACCTGCCACTTCCGTGGTGGCATTGGATTCTCATAAGAACATGAACCCTACTGTGAACTGCGCACATGAGGGATCTAGGTTGCACACTCCTTACGAGAATGTAACTAATGCCTGATGATCTGAGGTGGAACAGTTTCATCCCGCAACCCTTTTCCTGCTACTCCAACATTTTATGGAAAAATTGTCTTCCGCAAAACCGGTTCCTGGTGGCAAAAAGGTTGGGGACTGCTGCACTATAAGAGTGATCATTAAGCATTTGCAAATCTACTACAAAGAATAGCTACTGATACTTAGGTAATGAGAAATGTCACTAGAGATCATAAACGAAAGATATTTATGACAGCTTAAGACATCAAGTAAACTAAATATAAGAGAAATACCCAGTCTTATGTGAATGAAGATTGCATGCACCACAATTAGGAAAGGTTTCATATTTTTAAGCACAGTGAAACGTTCTCAATCCTTTGGGACAGTATTTTAAAAATCTTCAGTTAAACATATTTATCATTGCTACTGACAAGACATTCTCTAAGTTGCCATTGGGGTACAAAGATAAATAATAAATATATAGTTCACTACCTTCAAGAATCTCTCATCTTATAGGGGAGGTAAGAAACGTGTTTGTAAGCTGTAACACAGAGTGATGAGTACCTTAAAGAAAGATGCAAAGCATTGTGGGAGTTCAGATCCCATCTGGTGAGGGGATCAGAAGATGGTGGGCAGCTCATGTCAGGGTGACAAAATGCACAAGAAAAGCTAACACCTATTCAGGAAACAGTCTCCTTTAACTGGAATTTAAGATGTCACTGGGAGATACAGTTGGAAGGTTAGGCTGAGAACAGGTCCGAGGATTTGAAGGTTATCAGTTGGAGAAACACAGATTCAGTAGGTATAACCACTATTTCATACTTTACCTATTTTTACATGTTTACAGTATCCCTTTTTTTATACCACTTTATTAAAGCATAATTGACATAAAATTAACTGTTTAAGTGTAAAATCTGGGCCAGGGTGGTGTCTCACACCTGTAATCCCAGCACTTTCAGAGGCCAAGGTGGGTGGATCGCTTGAGGTCAGGAGTCAAGGTCAGCCTGGCCAACATGGCGAAACTTCATCTCTACTAAAAATACAAAAATTAGCTGGGCATGGTATCATGTGCCTGTAATCCCAGCTACTCGGGTGGCAGAGGTGCGAGAATTGCTTGAACCTGAGAGGCAGAGGGCTGCAGTGAGCTGAGATTGCACCACTGCTCTCCAAACTGGGCAACACAGCAAGACTCTGTTTCAAAAAAAAAAAAAAGTGTAAAATTTGATAAGGTATGATACACCCATGAAAACATCACCACAATCAAGATAATGAATATATCCATCAACTTCCAAAATTTCCTCGTACCCCTTGGAGTCTCTCCCTTCTCCCCCATCCCCAGGCAACTGCTGATCTGCTTTCTGTCACTATAGCTCAGTTTGCATAGACTTTTATATAAATGAAATCATACAGTATAGACTCCTTTATTATTATTATTATTATACTTTAAGTTCTAGGGTACATGTGCACAACGTGTAGGTTTGTTACATATGTATACATGTGCCATGTTGGTGTGCTGCACCCATTAACTCGTTATTTACATTAGGTATATCTCCTAATGCTATCCCTCGCCTCTCCCCCCTCCCCAGAATAGGCCCCGGTGTGTGATGTTCCCCTTCCTGTGTCCACGTGATCTCATTGTTCGATTCCCACCTATGAGTGAGAACATGAGGTGTTTGGTTTTCTGTTCTTGAGATAATTTGCTGAGAATGATGGTTTCCAGCTGCATCCATGTCCCTACAAAGGACACGAACTCATCCTTTTTTTATGGTTGCATAGTATTCCATGGTGTATATGTGCCACATTTTCTTAATCCAGTCTGTCACTGATGGACATTTGGGTTGATTCCAAGTCTTTGCTATTGTGGATAGTGCTACAATAAACATACGTGTGCATGTGTCTTTATAGCAGCATGATTTATAATCCTTTGGGTGTATACTCAGTAATGGGATGGCTGGGTCAAATGGCATTTCTAGTTCTAGATCCTTGAGGAATCTCCACACTGTTTTCCACAATAGTTGAACTGGTTTACAGTCCCACCAACAGTGTAAAAGTGTTCCTATTTCTCCACATCCTCTCCAGCACCTGTTGTTTCCTGATTTTTTAATGATTGCCATTCTAACTGGTGTGAGATGGTATCTCATTGTGGTTTTGATTTGCATTTCTCTGATGGTGAGTGATGATGAGCATTTTTTCATGTAAGTATAGACTCTTTTTAAGCTGGCTTTTTACACTCCATAATTTTTGGAGATTCATCCATGTTGTTGGGTGTTTCTTTTTACTAATGGGTAATATTCCATTGTATTGATGTCCCACAGTTTGTTTATTCATACACCTTTTTGATAGGTATTTGAAGTGTGTCCAGTCTTTGGCTCTTACAAACAAGGGTGCCAACAATATTCACGTACAAGTCTTTGTATGGACATATGTCTTCATTTCGCTTTGATAAATACCTGGCCATAAAATGGCTGCGTCACACAGTAGGTTAATTAATATTATACTTTTCAAATAACTTTCAGACAATTTGCCAAAGTGGTTTACCATTTTACATTTTTACCAGCAGATTATGAGAGTTCCAGTTGTTCCACATTCTTGGAAATGCTTGTGATAGTCATCTTTATTTTTATTTTAGACATTCTAATAGATATGTAATGATATCTTACTGTGGCTTTAATTTGTATTTCCTCAATGACTAACAATGTTGGGTGTCTTTTTATGTTTTTATTTGCCATTCTTATAGCTTCTTTCATGAAGTGTCAAATTTGAAGTGCACTAATCTTTTGCCCATTTTAAACTATTATTATTGTTATTGAGATTTTAGAGTTCTTTATACATTCTAGGTACAAGTGCTTTATGTGATTTGCAAATATTTTCTCCCAGTGTTGGCTTGTCTTTTCATTCTCTTAACAGTGTCATTCAAAAAGCAAAAGCTGTTAATTTTAATGAAGTCTAATTTACCCATTTTTTAATGGCTCATATTTTTGGTGTTGCATCTAAGAAATTTTTGCCTAGGCTGGGCATAGTGGCTCATGCCTGTAATCACAGCACTTTGGGAGGCTGAATCGCCTTTATACCTTTGTCAAAAATCCGTTGACCATATGTTTTATCTGTGGGTCTATTTCTGTACTCTTTATTCAGTTCCATTGATCTATTTGTCTACCTTGATACCAATACTACATTGTCTTGATTATTATAGTGCTATAATATGCCGTAAGTCAGGTAATTTAAGTCCACCAATTTTGTTCTTTCATTTCAAATTGCTTGGACTATTCTAGGTCCTTTGCATTTCCCTCTAAGTTTTAGAATCAGTTTGTCAATTTCTACAAGAAAAAAAACTTGCTTAGATTTTTATTTGGATTAAATCTACATATTTATTTAGAGAGAACTGCTACCTTAACAATATTAAGACTAGGTAATTAATATTATTATTTGGTCTTCCAATCTGAAAACACAGTATATCTCTCTATTTTGGTCTTTAATTTCTCTCAGCAATGTTTTGTAGTTTTCCATGTACAGGTCTTTCAAGTATTTTTATCAAATTACTCTCCATATATTTCATATTTTTGATACTATCACAAATGGTTATTTCAACTGCTCATTTATTATCAGTAGATAAAAATACAAGTGATTTTTATGTATGATCTTGTATTCTGCAACCTTGCTAAAGTCACTTTTAGTTCTAGGAAATTTTTTTTGTAGATTGCATCATGTTTTCTATTCAAATAATCATGTTATCTGTGAATAGAGTTTCGCTCCTTGCTTTCCAGCCTGAATGCTGTTATAGCTTTCTTATATTACTTCAGGAAAAATGTGACTACAAACTTCCAGAGGCTCTTCCAAAGAGAATAAAGTCACTGATTCATCATCATTGTTGGCAAGAATTCTTCAAAAGCAAGTGGAAATTGTTCCTCCTCGTTATTAGACAGCTATGGAAATCTTAAGAAACTTCTGTACTGGGCTCTTAAATTACCCCTCCCATGAGTTTGGTCCCTAGTCTATACACAGCTTGTATTAGTCCGTTTTCATGCTGCCAATAAAGACATACCCAAGACTGAGTAAGTTATAAAGAAAGGGGTTTAATTGACTCACCGTTCCACATGATTGGGGAGACCTCACAATCATGGCAGAAGATTAAAGAAGAGCAAAGGGATATCTTACATGGCGGTGGCAAAGAGAGAAAATGAGAGCCAAGAAAAGGGTTTTCCCCTTATAAAATCATCAGATCTCATGAAACTTGTTTACTACCACAAGAACAGTACAGGGGAAACCGCTTCCATGATTCAATTATCTCCTACCAGGTCCCTCCCATAACACGTGGGAATTATGGGAGCTACAATTCAAGATGAGATGTGGGTGAAAACACAGCAAAGCCATTTCACACCTATACATATCTATATACACACACCCAGCATTTTTCCAAAGCTCTTTCTCTTAATGGCTGATAACATTATCTGCCAACACTTACTTGCTGTGCCAAACCCATTGTGAAGCCAGACCTCCTCGATCCCATTCTAATCCCCTTGGGAGTATGACTTGGGTTACCACTCCAAATTCTCTTTTCTCTTATGGTGACTTTCTCCTCAAAGCACCTGATACCTATTGTTAAATGATTTCAGTTGGATCCATCTTAATCTATTGATATTATGTAATAATGTTAAACTTCAAAGGCAGTGTCAGTGCTTTACCTACCACTTCCCAGAAGGCTCCTTAGACCTTATGCAAATATACCCATGGAGGGTTATTTTTGTTCTTCTTGTTGTTATTGTTTTACAGTCTCCCAGAAGGACAGTATTTGTCAATATAAGACAAAAGTTTTGTTCATACTTTCCCCTGAACAATGGTAACTCTGGACATCACATCTACCTGAAAGAGACCATTCGAGCAATTCTTCTCAGGTAAAAGGGTATCTACTCCAAGGAAATTTGTAAATTCCAGCACTAGAGGCCTGGCACAGTGGCTCACGCCTGTAATCCCAGCACTTTGGGAGGCCGAGGTGGGCAGATCACCTGAGGTCAGGAATTCAAGACCAGCCTGGCCAACAGAGAGAAACCCCGTTTCTACTAAAAATACAAAAAAAAAGTAGCCGGGCATGGTGGCAGTTGCCTGTAATCCCAGCTACTCCAGAGGCTGAGGCAGGCAAATCACTTGAACCTTGGAGGCGGAGGTTGCAGTGATCTGAGATCGTACCACTGCACTCTAGCCTGGGTGACAGAGTGAGACTTTGTTTCAAATAAATAAATAAGTTCTAAAACTAAAAATAAAAGGAACTGACAACTTTGAATTCATACTTTATCCCAATTTTTAAAAATTATTAGAGCTTAGTTTCACTTGGCACCCCCCTACGAAAGTTTTCACAAAGGTGAGATGAATGTTTTAGGAAAATGAATATACCAGTGATTTGAAGGATAAATGAGTTAGAAAATTGCATCAGGAAAATCAGTTGTGTGACTATTACAATAATCTAATTCATATATAATAAAGATGTGGCCTAGAGATAATAGCAATAATGGAAAGAAAATGATGAATGTGTGAGATTTTTTTTTTTTTTGAGATGGAGTTCCACTCTTATTGCCCAGGTCGGAGTGCAATGATGTGATCTCGGCTCACCACAACTTCCACCTCCTGGGTTCAAGCGATTCTCCTGCCTCAGCCTCCCGAGTAGCTGAGATTACAGGCATGGGCCACCGTGCCCTGCTAAGTTTTTTGTATTTTTAGTACAGACAGGGTTTCTCCATGTTGGTCAGGCTGGTCTTAAACTCCTGACCTCAGGTGATCTGCTCTCCTCGGCCTCCCAAAGTGCTGGGATTACAGACGTGAGCCACTGTGTCTGGCCAATGTGTGAGATTTTTAATCAAGAGATTAAATAAGATTGGAGAGTGAATCATTGTAGAGAACAGAGAAGGTAGGAGTCAAAGATGAATAAATTGTGAAGAAAATTGTAGCATACTGTTCAAGTCCATTTTCATACTGCTATGAAGAAATACACAAGACTGGATAATTAATATTTTTAAAAAAGGGGGTTTAATGCACTCACAGTTCCACATGGCTGGGTAGGCCTCACAATCACGGCAGCAGGTGAAGGAGACGCAAAGGCACGTCTTACGTGGCAGCCAGCAAGAGAGCATGTGTAGGGGAACTGCTCTTTATAAAACCATCAGATCTGATTAGACTTATTCACTCCCACAAGAACAGCATGGGAAAACCTGTCCCCATGATTCAATTACCTCCCACCAGGTTCCTCCCAGATATGCTGGGATTATAGGAGCTACAATTCAAGATGAGATTTGGGTGGGGACAGAGTCAAACCATATCACACACCTTTAGAAGAAAATGGTCAGTACATAGGAGAATATGGTATTGGACAAGTCTGGGTAGAAGGGTAATCAGTCAGATGCTGGTCACGGTAAGTCTGGTTCAAGTGTTCAGAGGTGATAAGAATTATTGAAAGAAGGTTGGATAGTGGGTTCTAGCTGTGACACTGCTACAAACTCCCTGTGAGACAGTGGGAGACACTGTCAAAGCCTACCCAACACCCATTTCTCACTGCACCTTCCTCCTTTCTAATCTAAGAAACCAGATTTAGTTTCTGCATCCACCTAAGTTGGTAGTGCCATGTGCTTCAGAGGAGATGGGACTCAGACTCCAAGGGTAAATTCTGATCGGTCTGAGTCAATTACATGTCCCACTCCCAGAGCATGTCACAAGTCTGGCCAATGAGGCATGAAGGAAAGCCAGCTGTGTGCTGCAGAGTAGTGTACACTCACTCCTAAAAGGAGCCACACAGGAAGAGATGGCCTCTCCTTTCATTGTCAGGTCTAACTGAGACACCAGGAACTGCTAAGGCCATCCAACCTCCAGGAGCTGGCCTGTAGAAAGACCAGTGTGCTGAGGGTGGCAGCCCAGGAAAGCAACCTGAGCCCTTGATGTTGTCATTGAACTGCTACATTAACCAATCCTAGCATACCACAGTCTTGTACTTCTTGTTATGGAAGATCATACATTTAAGCCAATCACATTGGGATTCCTATTGTTTGAAACCAAAGCCTTCCTTACTGACCAAGCAGCCTTGGCTCAAATCAATTTACTCTCCACACCACCATTTCCTTCACTATAAATTGAGAGTGATCTCTCTAAGAATGCTTCCAGCCCTAACTATCCATGATTTTATTATTACAAGTAGAAATAGATGTGCAGCAGTCTGTTAAAAAGGAAGAATGAACCTGTAGAGAAACGCTAAAACAAAAATACAGATATAAAAGTCATCTGCTAAGTGTAAGACTTACAGTCTTGGGGGGAAGTGACGCTAATTTTGCTGATTGCTAAATATGTGAATGATATCACCTTCTTCTGTTCTTACAACATTCTGCAAAGCTGACATCATTACATTTTCTATGAGCAAACCAAAGCACAAATGTTAAGTACAATGTTTCTGAAGCTAAGAGACTGTCAAGATTTCAACAGGTCACATGTTTCAGACAGATCAAGAAGAACGAAGTCTAAAAATCAAATGCTTTGATGATTACGAGGTTCTTTTTTTATATATACACTTTAAGTTCTAGGGTGCATGTGCACAACGTGCAGGTTTGTTACACATGTATACATGTGCCATGTTGGTGTGCTGCACCCATTAACTCGTCATTTACATTAGGCATATCTGATAATGCTATCCCTCCCCCCTCCCCCCGCCGCACGACAGGGGGTGATGTTCCCTTCCTGTGTCCAAGCATTCTCATTGTTCAATTCCCACCTATGAGTGAGAACATGCAGTGTTTGGTTTTTTGTCCTTGCGAGAGTTCCATGTCCCTACGAAGGACACGAACTCACCAGTAGGTTCTTAATGCTTTCAAAATAACAGTTTCTGGAAAGCCATAAGAGCGAAAGGAGCAGGTAAAAAGTGGGAGACGTTAAGGGTGTGAAGACCACTTTTAGCAGAAGTTTAGCAGTCAAAGAAAAGGGAAAGATAAAATGGCACTTCAAGGGAACAGCAAGTTTGAGGGGAATATAGTTTGTCTTATTTCTTGTGCATAAGGTAGAAAAAGACTCAAGCACATTGATGGGCCAAGGGAAAGAAATCAATGGAGGAGGAGAGCTGCAGGTGCGGGAGAAGGACCTCACTGAAGGAGCAAGGTCTGGAGGACCCGGGAAAAGGCGTGCTCTTTGCCTCCTCTGTGCTGTTGTCTGCTCTTTGAGCTCCAGTTGAGGCAAGGGCTCTGAGGCGGATCGATAGGCAGACTGAGCTGATGTAATCACTGCTACAAGGTATTAATAATGAATGAATGTGATTTCTTTTGTGCCTTATTTTTAATAGCTTTTTATAAAAGGACCATTGGAAAGAGACCAATTTGTCTTTCCAAAGTTTATTTTTAAATGCATAATTAATACATAAAAGTATCACTGTACAATAAAGACCAATATTTATCTCATTCTTCTAACAAAGTGTGGCCTAGAAGAAGAAAAAGATGAAAATGGCTTTATGCTGAGCTCCAAATTTCACTGTGGAATTACCTAGACTTACATTAAAGAAAGTTCAAAGAGAATAATAGTAGTTACAATTTATTAAGAACTTACTATATTCCAGCCCTGTGCTAAGTACACATTTCTTATAGAGTATCTTATTTAATCCTTATAAACCCCTGTGAGATAGGTGTTATTAACTTATGTTGAAGAAACTGAGGCTCATAAGTTATCTCCCCAAGATCCATCTATTGCACTATTCTATACCAATGTTCATAAATAAAATCATTATTCATATAGCCTGAGGTTAACTATGTTCTAGGAAGTGCTAGGTCCTTCCTAATCTCATAGCAGCTATGTGAGGTGTCTGTTTTTATTATATTTGTTACAGATGCAAATACAAGGGCCAGAAAGCCAGCTGCGGAATTCTAGAGCCTATCCTTTCAACCAATATGCTATGGTGCCTACAAAGATTTTTAAAAATAAAGTCAAAGAAAGTCTCTTTAATTTAAAAATGGATTTACAGAATCATGTAATATATTCAATAAGTAGGAGCCAAATCCCCAATTCCCTGAAAGGAATAAAATATACTATAAATTTCCAAAGATAAATATGTTGCCTCTAGCACATAAACTTAGTACTATAGTTTAAATCTGAGTCAAAATTGAATGCCAGTCATGAGACAATAAAGTATAATATGTTAGTACTTTTCCCCTTTGTAAAATAGTCAGTAGCTGATGTTCCAAAGGAAAGAATGTGTTTGTTCTATGGTGCAATTCACTATTAGCTTTCAAGGACACATTGACTTAAGCTTTTAAAAGGCCATAGCTCATCAGTTTTCTCTGTATTCTAAAGTAATAGCTAGACTAATCAGAGACAGTGCAAAATATCTTTTTGCAAACCAATGTCATTGTTCCTCAGTAATAGGGAGAAACATTACATTTAAAAAAACTTCTGGAGCCATATTGCCTTGGTTTGAATCTAGGCCCTGTCATGTACTTACCTGTGTGACTTCTGGAGCTTTTCTTACCCTCTCTGGGCCCCATATCCTCAACTGTGAATGGGGGGGTATAATGATGTTTAAACGAGTTAACACATGCAGAGCTGGGCACATGGTAAACACGATATAAATGATAGCTACTGTTACAGTTGGATGTTTATAAAGCGCCACTTGTGGTAGCTGTGTTTTCCGTTTACTCTTGCCTGGCTACATAAATAAAAACTTTTCTTCAAGACATGTTTTCAGTATTGTCTTGGAGCATTCTTGCAGCGAATGCTCCTCTCTGGAAGTCTTTTTCCAACTCTCTTGCCATCAGGACCTGCCACATGAGTTGCAGGGCCCAGTGAAAAACAAAAATGCAGGACTCCCTTGTTCAAAAATTATTAAGAATTTTGGCCGGGCGCGGTGGCTCACACCTGTAATCCCAGCACTTTGGGAGGCTGAGGTGGGTGGATCACGAGGTCAGGAGTTCAAGTCCAGCCTGGCCAAGATGGTGAAACCCCATCTCTACTAAAAGTACAAAAATTACAGCGCACCTGTGATCCCAGCTACTCGGGAGGCTGAGGCAGGAGAATCACTTGAACCTGTGGGGCGGAAGTTGCAGTGAGAACCTGGGGGGGCAGAGGTTGCAGTGAGCCAAGATCGCGCCACCACACTCCAGCCTAGGCGACAGAGCAAGCCTCCATCTCAAAATAATAATAATAATAATAATAATAATTTCAAGATTACAACAGCCACATCTTAAATCCAGTGTGGAGCCCTCTAAGTGCAGAATTCTGTGTAATGACGTAGGTCACATGCCCATGAAGCCAGTCTTACATGACATTGTTTCTCTGTTTTTGGAAACACAGAGCTCTCTAACTTCAGTCAGTTATTTATTTATTGGAATATCTGTTTTGAATCCTACCTTGTCCAGGAAAAGATTTAAGGTAACTCCCTTTCTCTGGAAAGCATCTGAGAATTAGAATGTTCTGAGGAAAACCAACTTCTTGTTCTAAGGGAGGTTTTTTTTCTGTGTCATTGAACGCAACAGCTCTCCTGGAGTATGGAAAAATCAGATAATCTTTGAGTTCATAAGGATTCATTCTGCTCAGTAATAAGCATAGAAATCTTTTCCTGGACTGGGAATCGCCCCAGTCACCTTTCAGCAGGAGCAGAATATCAGCGAAGCCTGAGGCACAGGGCAACTCCTACCTTCAACCAAGAGCCTGATCCTAAACTAGGAAATCAAGGTTTCCACTCCCTTTGAGGGAACCAAATGAGTATTTTAAAATGCATTTTCCCTTACAGTTTTTCTCAAGTTGATTCTTAGATCATTCAAGGATGCTCAAGGCTGAAATCTATTAATGTCAGTTTTGTATCAATATTAGGTTGCCAATGTGAAATGGTTTGGCTCTGTGTCCCTATCCAAATCTCATCTCAAATTGTAATCCTCATGTATGCAGGGAGGGACCTGTAATCCCCACGTGTCGAGGGAGGCAGGTAATTGGATCCCTGCTGTTCTCATGATAGTGAGTGAGTTCTCACAAGATCTGATGGTTTTAGAAGTGGTGGTTTCCCCTGCTCTTCTCTCTCCTGCTGCCTTGTGAAGAAGGTTCCTGCTTCTCCTTCCACCATGATTATAAGTTTCTTGAGGCCTTGCCAGCCATGTGAACTGTAAGTCAAATAAACCTCTTTCTTTTATAAATACCCAGTCTCAGTGATTTCTTTATAGCAGTGTGAAAATGGACTAATACACAATGTTAATAACTATTATCTAAATGTCCATCAATGATAGACTGGTTTAAGAAAATGTGGCACACATACACCATGGAATACTATGCAGCCAGAAAAAAGGATGAATTTATGTCCTTTGCAGGGACATAGATGAAGCTGGAAACCATCATTCTAAGAAAACTATCACAAGGACAGAAAATCAAACACTACATGTTCTCACTCATAGGTAGGAGTTGAACAGTGAAAACACATGGACACAGGGCGGGGAACATCACACACTGGGGCCTGTCAGGGGGTCAGGGCCCAGGGGAGGGAGAGCATTAGGACAAATACCAAATATAAATGAGCATTAGGACAAATACCAAATATAAATGACATGTTGATAGGTGCAGCAAACCAACATGGCACATATATACCAATGTAACAAACCTGCACGTTGTGCACATGTACCCTAGAACTTAAAGTATAATAATAATAATAAATAACTATTGAACATTAAGACAAATGCCAAGTCTTCCTTCTTGAGTTTGTTAGGTTCAAATAGCAAATAAACAGACTATGTATAAGAATAGTGTGTTTTATTTCAAAACCTTATATTGCTTAGCATAGATTTAGCCATATGTCCTTGCTGTGGGGCTATAGAAAGGAGAAACTCAATCCATTAAAGATGCACATATTCACTCAGTCTTCTATGAGCCTTCTTTGAACTCACCAGAGAAAACTACCATTTATTTAATTCATTTGCTCCATTATTTTAACCTAGACACTCTTCAAAACTCTCAGCAGTCTTGAATCTTCAGGAATTGTTTAGAAGTAAGACGACTATTGTCTTTGTAACTATTGGCAGATATTGATAACGTTAACATTGTAATATCTGCTTAAATCAGCTCATTTTCTCATGTTGCTATTTATCAGCATTTGGATTTGAGTTGTGGTTGGCTAGGTCAAAGCCAGGAAGCCAGGCAGCCCTGCAATCAGATCACAGACGAAGGCCAGATGTCAGTCACTGAAGCAAAAATAATATAGAACATTGATTCCAAAAGTAGATCCAAAACTAAGAGGGTAAGCAAGATGGAAGAGCCATCCATGCACTGGAGTCAAAGAAAGTCCAAATGCCAGGGTGAGTATTCAAGCAGTAGTGAGGTAGGTAAACAATAGAAAGCAATGTAACATGTGATAGTCCAAGCAAACAGTCCATATATGAATAATGATCCCTGTGCAGGTCAGAACTTACACGACTTGATCAACACTGCCTCAAAAAAGGAATCAGAGGGAAACTAGCATTGAGGATAAAAAGCAGTCTTTGCAAAGATGGTTATATCTGCAGAGAATGTTCTGCAAAACAAGGCAGAAACATGAGTACTGAGGAACTGGAACACAAAGATTAGAGCAGATAATAAGAGAGCTAATGCTACCTTGAGAACCCACTGACCCAGAGCTTTTTATAGTCACCTGCTTAGGAATAACTTTGGTCCCAGGAGCTGAACTGGAACAAATCTGCACGTAAAGAAAGTAGTGACAGTGGTGTGCTGGAGCCAACTCATTACCAGCTCATGAGAGCCAATTGTTAAAATTGAAGGAATTTTAAATAAGTATAGCCATTATGAAAAACAGTGTGGAATTTCCTCAAAAAAATAAAAAATAGAACTAACATATGATCCAGCAATCCCACTGCTAGGTATATACCCAAAGGAAAGAAAATCAGAATATCAATGAGATATTTGCACCCCCATGTTTATCACAGCACTATTCACAACAGCCGAGATATGAAATCAACCTGAGTGTCCTTCAATGCACGAATTAATAAAGAAAATGTCAAATATTATTTAGTCATAAAAAGAAGGAAATCGTATCATTTACAGCAACAAGGATGAGTCTGAAGAACATTAAGTGAAATAAGCCAGGCACAGAAAGACAAATATCTCATGTTCTCACTCATATGTGGGAACTAAAAAAGGTGATGTCATGAAGGTAGTTCATCAATGATAGACTGGTTACCAGAGACTGGAAAGGGAGAAGAAAGGTGGATGAAGAAAGGTTGGCTAATAGGTACAAAAATACAGTTAGATAGAAGGAATAAATTCAAGTGTACAATAGTACAGTAGATGATTATTGTTATCAATAATTTATTGTACATTTCTAAATAACTAGAAGAAAATATTTGAAATGTTCTCCACCCAAATAAATAATAAACGTTTGAGGTGATGAATATCCCATCACTCTGATTTGATTATTACACACCGTATGCATGTATCAAATACCATGTGTACCCTGTAAATATGTACAATTATTATGTGTCAATAAATATTTAAGGAATTTTGTAAGACAGCTGTTAAACCTGGACATTATTAAAAATTAAATTATATAAAAAATTAAAGATTTATGTTAAATAATTAAAGATTGATATTAAAAACAAAAGTAATAAACACTCAGAAGTCATCACTTCCTAATTATTTTACTACATTTCACTGTTATCTGTGCTCCTGAGGTCATTTATGTCTATTTTAACTGTGGGGTGAAAATATAGCGGCATGCTACGGCACATCCCTTCCTGTTTCCATATTCAATAACATCACATTGGCAACTTGAAGTTTGCCATGATAAAAATATGTACATCATGGAAATAAAAAACACTACACATCAGGACTTTAGTGGGGGGTAGTTAAATAGGTACCAGCACACACATGGTTAATGACCCACATTAGAGTTACAGAATTGAAAAGTATAATATCCACGGATGTGGAAGTATTTTTAAAGGATCCTGCAACTGCTGCTTGCAAATTCCTAAACTAGTATATAACAATCTTCATTATCTGACTCCACTCTACCTCTGCAGGGTTAGCCCATACACTCTATTTTCTAGCCCCATCTAATTTCCCATCAATAATATGCCATGTTTTTTCATGCCTCCATTTATTCAACAAACATTGATCAAGCTCCTATGGAAAACTGGGTACTGTGTTCTGGATTGAGGAAGATGTATGGAATTCTTTCTGCCCTCAAGGAGCTCATAGTCTGGGAAAGAAAAGGAAGCAGCTATTGAACAGAAAAGGAGCAGCAAATTCTTCTAGTAGGGTATGGTGAGTCCCATGATGAATTTGCATGCATGTGATTTTTGGGAATAAGGAGATGCACCCACTAAAAAAGGGCAACAGGAAAGACTTTCTGGAAGATAAGACAGTTAAACTGAATCTTGACAAGGCACTTTGTTGTCATGATTAAACATGTGGGTTCTTGAGTCTCATTGCTTGAGTTCAAAATCCAGCTCCACCAGTTTACTAGTTGGGATAACCTTGAACAAGTTACTTATCTTTCTGAACCCCAGTTTTCTCATCTGCAAAGAGATCCCTCCTTCACAGGATTATTATGAGGATTAAATGAAATAATGAATGTAAACAACTTAGCACATTAGCTGATACATAAATGCTTTCACATTTGCCTTTATATTAAGTATTAGCCAAGTGAAGAAGTGAATAGTGGATGTTTCTGGCAGAGAAAATGGTGCATGCAAAAATGTAGAGGCTGAAAGATTCTGATATGTTTCCTCAAATGCATTTTTTTTAGTACAAGTATAACCCAAAATGATAGGGTAGTGGGAATTTACTATCTTTCAGAGCGGTGGGGGAAGGTTGCTTCTGTTGCTTTCTGTAACTAACATACCCAGTTATCAGAAACCCTAGAGTCATCTTAGTTTCTAGGAAACTTTCCTTGACTCCATCTCTCTGCCCAACCCTCACCTTAGAGACCTAACATTCATTCCTTTTTGTATTCACTGCATCCTGTACATATTTTGATGACTGTAACATTTATCACACTTATTTAAGTCTATATCCCTCACCAGACCTTTAAGTTTCCCTTGCACAGACAGCACGTCTAGACTTCTTTGTATTATTTCCCTAGCACCTAGCCTATACAGTTGCCAGCATATTGTAGGCATTTGTAAATGGAAGGGTAGATGAATGGAAGGAAAGAAGAAAGTAAAAATAAATGGATGAAGTCAGGTGTGGTGGCTCACGCCTGTAATCCCAGCACTTTGGGAGGCCAAGGCGGGCGGATCACGAGGTCAGGAGATCAAGACCATCCTGGCTAACACGGTGAAGCCCCGTCTCTACTAAAAGTACAAAAAATTAGCTGGGCGTGGTGGTGGGCGCCTGTAGTCCCAGCTACTCGGGAGGCTGAGGCAGGAAAATGGCGTAAACCCAGGAGGCGGAGCTTGCAGTGAGTCGAGATCGCGCCACTGCACTCCAGCCTGGGCAACAGAGTGAGACTTCATCTCAAAAAATAAATAAATAAAATAAATTTAAAAAATGGATAGATGGATGGATGGATGGATGGATGGATGGATGGATGGATGGAGTGGATGGGTGAATGGATGGACAAATAAAGAGAAAAAATAAAGTTGAAAATGTATAAAAAACAAATCAAGAAGTGCCTTGTACTGGAATGCAATGATACAATCTCAGCTCACTGCAACTTCCGCCTCCTGGGCATAAGCAATCCTCTCACCTCAGCCTCCTAAATAGATGGGACTACAGGCGCGCACCACTATGCCCTGCTTTTTTTTTTTTTTTTTTTTTTTTTGGTATTTTTTGTAGAAGTGGAATTTTGTCATGTTGCCCAGGCTGGTCTTGATCTCCTGGGCTCAAGAGATCCACCCACCTCAGCCTCCCAAACTGCTGGGATTACAGGTGTAAGCCTCCACACTCAGCCAAATTAAAATTTCAAAAGCACTGAAGTCCTTTTTCAAACAAAATCTGTTGCAGATCCTCAACACGTAAAGTAAGTTAAAACTTGGGCTTTATTACTAAACATTGTGTAAGTTCAAAAAAATTGTTTTTTACTTTTATTTTATTTATTTATTTATTTATTTTTTAGGCATGGGTTCTCACCAGGTTGCTCAAACTGGCCTTGAACTCAAAAGATCCTCTCACTTCGGGGCCTCTTAAGTTGCTGTGATTATAAGCAGGAGCCACCATGCCAAGCTATAAGTTCAAATTTTTAAAATTAACTTTATAGGTAAATAAAAAACAAAACAATGAAACAAAAAAGAAGAAGTGTCTTGTATATCCGGCAGAGGAATTTGGATTTCATCCTAAAGGCAATTGGAGTATGTTTTAAAGAGTCATAACAAAGTCCTTAATTGAATTTTTGGAAGATGGGCCTGCCAACAGTGTAATAGAAAGATTGAGAGTAGGAAGAAACAAATGAACCTAGACAGACCATTAGGAAATTATTGCAGCAATACAGGCAAGAAGATGAAAAAGACAGAGAGAGAGGGCTGATTGAAGAGACAATGCTGAGGGCGTTGAATTACTAGAACCTTATTGATCGATAGGAATGTGGAGAGTGATTTCCAGATTCTATCTTGAATCATCAGTGCCAATCATTGATTACAGGAATGAAAACAAGGAATAGGTTTTGAAGGGAAAATGGCACAAGAGTGCCTTCTTTCCTGCTCAGTGGCTATTTCAAAGCTTCACACTTTTCTCAAGCATCTGCTCAGGCTCTCAGCAGAGAATCTCACCTCTTTTCTTCAGAACAAAATAGCAGTCATCAGGTGAGAATCTCTACTTTCTCATCCCCTCTGCCTAACTGGTCTGCACCTTCCTCCTTCAGGCCTCGTTGGAAGACGGGTCCCACCCAGGTCTCACCCAACTTTGTATCCCAGGACCTCAGCCCTCAATGAGAGCCTCTTCCTGTATCTTCAACCTCTTCCTCTCCACTCTTTTCCACAGCATGCAGCTTTCATATGTCTCTCATCTTAAAAAGAAACTCCTTCTACCTGTTACCTATTCCTTGCTATTTTTTAACAACCAGGTTTCTTTAAGTTATGTACACACTGTACATTCTTTAAAATATGTACATAACTTTAAGTTGAACTTGTAGTACATTATCAGGAGCAATGCCTTTTTTTTTTTTTTTTTTTTTTGAGACCGAGTCTCACTTTGTCACCCAGGCTGTAGTGCAATGGCACGATCCTGGCTCACTGCAACCTCTGCTTCCTGGGTTCAAGTGATTCTCGTGCCTCAGCCTCCCATGTAGCTGGGATTACAGGCGCCTGCCACCATGCTGGGCTAATTTTTTTTTGTATTTTTAGTAGACATGGGGTTTCACTATGTTAGCAAGGCTGGTCTCGAACTCCTGACCTCAGGTGATCCACTTGCCTCAGCCTCCCAAAGTGCTGGGATTACAGGTGTGAGCCACCGTGCCCAGATTTGTAGTACATTATCTTTGTAAAAAACTCAAAAAAAAGTATCAAGTACAAAGAAATTACTTGCAATTCCACTGTCTAGAAATAGTTCTTGCTAAATATTGATATATTTATTTTTAGTAACTTCTATGCATATATACAACTATGTATAAATGTCTACTTTAAAAATACTTTTTCATTTCAAATTATACCATAAGTATTTTGCCATGTTATGTATTTTTAATTCCATTAGCATAACTTTAAAGAATGTATAAAAAACCTATTGTCTGGCTACGCCAAAATTTATTTAATCATCACTTACAATTGGATTTTTAAATTTTTCTAGTATTTGTTCAAATAAATAACATTGCGTAGAATGCCTTTACTCACATTTCATATTGTTTCCTTAGGATAAATTTCTAAAAGTGGGACTCTTGCCAAGGGTGGTGGCCTGTGCCTATAGTCCCACGTACTTGGAAGGCTGACGTGGGAGGATTGCTGGAGCCCAGGAGTTGGAGGCTGCAATGCGCTATGATTACACTGTGAATAGCACTGCACTCCAGCCTGAGCAACATAATGAGTCTCCATCTCAGTAAATAAATTAATTAAATTAAAGTGGAACTCTTTTGTCAAAGAATATTAATATGTTTAAAGCTTTTGATAAATATTCCCTAATTGCTTTTCAGAAAGTTGTATCAAAATACATTCTTACTCGCTCTGCCTTTGCCAGGTTCATTATAATTTTTTTAAAGAAAAAGAATCTTTTTTCATCTAGTGATCAGAAATAGTATTTTATTGTTTTGTTCTGCATTTCTTTGATTAAAAGTAAAAGTTGGCATTTTATATTTATTAGTCACTTCGATTTCTCTTTGGTGGGTTATGTATTCATGTCTTTTGCCCGTTTAATTATTAGGCTCTTTATATTTTTCTTCTTGATATTTATGAGTTCTTTATATAATAAAGGTATCCAATCTCTTGCTGTCAAGTTTACTGAATATATTTTCCCCTATTTGCTTTGTCATTTAAGTTGGTTTATGGGCTTAGACTTATATGGAGGAAGGGGGCAGTGCAGAGATATTTTTTATTTTTAAAAAATCAAATATTTCAATAATTTCCTTTGGGAATTCTTCCATTGCTATCATACTCAAAAAGTCCTTTTTCCAGCCAGGCATCAAATATTCATCTGCATTATTACATTACAGGTATTTCTCTCAAGTCCTAGCTGTAAAACAAAGATGAAAACCCTCATTCTCTAGCTCAAAGAACTCTACTAGCCAGTGAGGGAGACAGGCATATGCACAGATAAACATATATGCATAAGAAATGGCTGAAGAAAGACTTTTCATCCTATTTATAAAGGTTCATGACTAGGTCAGGGGGACCAAATTTGCCTAACATAGCTCATCTCTCAATTTTTCCAGAAGTTATTAATGTTGGACCATTGAACACATGCACGAAACTGTGCTGTTTCTAGAAATATATGAAATAGGAATATGATAGCCCATCCCAACTGATCAGCCCCTTCTTCCTGGCTCTGGAGGTTTTAAAAACAATGACTCATTAGATATTTCCCAGGCAACCGTCTCTCTAATCTTCCCACAAGTCTGAGTTTGTCAGCCTGTTTCAATTTTATCTAAGAAATTAAATCTCAGTTTTAGTTTTATTAGCACATGTACTGGTTTGCCGTGCTTTAGAAAACATTTTAAAAGGAAACATGTAAATTATAATGAAGATAAACCAGAAACGAAAAGACTCAGATAAAATGGGAATGATTATTAATGAATGACCATTAACAAAGTTTTCAGGAAATCAGCACAGATGACGTGGCAATCGTTTGTGAAGGAAGCCTTCATAGAACTGCTTTGCTTTGAGTGTGCTAAGAAATGCTGACTCTCATACACTGTTAACAAGAGTATAAAATATCACAGTGTATTGATTTGCCCCTATAGCTGTTGAATGAATCCTTTTTTAATAAACCGACATGATCTAAAAGATTTTATATATGAGAATTTCTACTAAATGAATGTGTGACCTTACTTAAATCATTTAATCACTTTGACCGATAGTGTCTTCATCTGCACAACAGGGATAAAATTACACTGTCCACTTTGCCTGGATGGTTGTGAGGATTCTATGAGGAAAAAACATGTGAAAGCCATTATAAACTCTGATGAAATATACAAATATGCACTTGTGTTTTAAAATGCAGGGCTCTCCATATGCTTATGCAGTTCTGATTTTAGTATCTCTATTTTCAAGGCTGATAGATATGCTACCCGTTAGTGAGTAATGTCCCTTGTCTTCAAAGGGACCGTTTCGATATCCTCGCTTCCTATGGGTATTGTTGAATGATAATCACTGTACATCACAGCTCTGTAAGAAACAGGCCTATTTCAGTCACTGGCACCGCAGTCGGATTCTTTTGTTCCTCTAATAAAGACTATACCCTCAGGTAGAGTAAAAGACATATATTCAATTAAAACCATTGCACAGTCTCAAGTGTACAGATAAAGTCCATTCTAACTATGCAAAATAAACTGTTCCTTAAACAAGTTTTCATTAATTGTTACCAGAGTCTATCGTTTCTATCAAAACTTTGCTTTTTAAATTGGTTCTGGCAAAATTCCCAAATATACACCCTTGAAATGTTTACTTATTTGGCATTAGAACTCCTAAAATGTCTCTAAGTAATTAGAGAAAATGCAAAAGAAATTATTTAAAATGAGGTATTAAAATTATTCCAGGTAATAAGGTGACTTGAACATGCATTTCCAGCTGCCCCCTTCCATAAGCTCATCGAAATGACCAAGGAAATAAAAATACACATAGATGAACAAACCCACGTCGGCAATGGAAACTAGGGCAAAGTGAGAAGCGCATAGTAGCAACATCAAAGACAGACACTCTGCAGGACATGAAGCAGACTAATCTGAGTTGAAGAAAGGACCCTATGTCCAAAGGGAACATAAGCACAGGAGACCTCAGAGAATCTCAATAATAATCCTTTACATGTAGGGACAAAGACTTGGAGGTGAGACTTGCAGTCAGGGGCATTCTAGAAGGCAACCACAGAGACTCCAAGAAAAGCACCTGGTACCCAAGAGTACACACAAGGTTTTGCTCTTGACACAGATGTCTGTATTTTTTAACCTAAATTTTTAAACCCCAACACAATAATCACTGCTCTGCTTTGAACGTTTTTTACATCAAAATATATAGATCTACCCCTATTATTTCTAACGTTTAATTTGGATTTTAAACATTATACATTTGTATAGCTGTACCACATCTGCGTGCATATTTCTAATGTTTAAGTTGCATTTTTACTGTATAGCTGTATCACATCTATGTGTATATCACTAGGATATAGTTAACTAGATTCCAAAAGGTATATTGCTAATCTAAAAGCATGTGAATTTGTAATTTTGATTAATACTGCCAAACTGCCCACCTAAACGGTCACGGCAATTTATTTCCTACCAACAAAGTAGAAAACACGTTCCCTGCTTCTTCTTATAATTTTTATTTAAATTGTATCTATTTATTAGAATCTCTTTAAAACTTTTCTACCAACCTGAGGGCAGCAGTGACAGTTCGTGTTGTTTTTTGCATTACTTCGGTAACTAGTGAAGTTTAGCATCTTCTCACACATTTCTAGGCCACTGTATTTCTTCTTTTATGAATTTTCTACTTTCCTCTTTTTGCCTGTTTTTCAGTTGGGCTACTCTTTTATTTTTTTTTTTTCGAGACAGAATCTTGCTGTGTTGCCCAGGCTGGAATGCAGTGGTGTGATCTCGGCTCACTGCAGCCTCCGCCTTCCTGGTTCAAGCGATTCTCCTGCCTCAGCCTCCCAAGTAGCTGGGATTACAGGCGTGCAACACACCCGGCTAATTTTTGTATTTTCGGTAGAGACGGGATTTCCCCATGTTAGCCAGGCTGATCTCAAACTTCTGACCTCGTGATCCACCCACCTCGGCCTCCCAAAGTGCTGGGATTACAGGTGTGAGCCACTGTGCCCAGCCTGGGTTACTCTGTTTTTTAAAATGCTTTATATAAACAGGAGAGTAGGTAGCAGAAAAAAATGTTGGAGCCAGTTGATCTAGATTTAAATCCCATCTCTGCCACTGAAGTCAACACGCAAATTTGGAGGAATTACTTACCCTCTTTGTGCTTCCATTTCCTCACCTATGAAAATAACAACAGTGGCTACCTCATAATGTTGTTGTAGGATTTTGTTTTATTGATACACAATATTTGTACATATTTCTAGGGTTCATGTGATATTTTCTCACATGCATAGAATGTGTAATAAACAAGTCAGGGTATTTAGTGCCTCCATTATCTTGAGTACTTATCATTTCTCTGTGTTGGGAACATTTTAAGTTGTGGGATTTTTAATGGCTTAAAATTAAAAAGCACTCAGAACAGTGCCAGGCACATAGATAAGTGGCTGGTAAGTGTTAGCAATTTGCAAGGGCTCACTGAACAGGACAAATAGGAACCATTCATTTGCAGTAATTTTCTTCCGTCCTGTTATTTGTTTTTTATTTTGTTTTATTGTTTCTTTCACCATGCTGAAGTTTTTCATTTGTGTATAGTTAAATCTGTCAATCTTTTCCTCATAGGTTTTAATATCATGCTTAGAAAGGCCAGTCTCAGTCCAGGATTTTAAAAGTATTCTGTCACATGTTCTTCTAATTGTTTTATAATTTTATTTTTCACGTTTGGCTCTTTAATCTATTAGAAATTTATTTTTATAAATTGGGTAAGACAGATCAACTTTATTCTTTTCCCAATGGAGAGCCAATTGTCCTGCTTCCCCTTTCCCTCGTTAATTTGAAATACTCAAAATATTGACATTCCAATTAGAATGGCATTAAGCTTCTGTTGGAGGTGGAACCTAATGGAGGTGATTGGATCATAGGGTCGGTTTCTCGTGAATGGTTTAGTACTATCCCCCAGGGTACTGTCCTTGAGCTAGTGAGTTCTCACGAGATCTAGGCATTTAAAAGTGTGTGTTGCTTCCCCACTTGCTCCTTCGCTCCTGCTTTCACCATGCAACATAGCTCCCACTTCCACCTTCTGCCATGTTTGGAAGCTTCCAGAGGCCTCCCCAGAAGCAGATGACCCTATGCTTCCTACACAACCTGTAGAACCCTGAACCAAATAAACCTCTTTTCTTATAAATTACCCAGTCTCAGGTATTTCTTGATAGCAGCGCAAGAATGGCCCAATACAGTTTCCCTGTTACCTTGAAGAGGATTGATAATTTCACAATATGAGTTGTCCTACCTTGAAACATGGTAGTTTCTCCATTTATTCAGGTCTTATATTGTGTCCTTAATTAGTTTTGTGGTTTTCTTTGTACAAATTATACCCATTTCTTGCTCATATATCCTTAAACATTTCTTCTCTAATTTATTAATTTAGTTTACTAACATGATCAATTGCAATAAAATATTTCCTAATGTTAAACCATCCTTTTACAGGGTTCCATTCTATGATTTCTTATGAAATTGTATCAAACTTACAAAAAAGTACAATATGCAATATATTTATATTTATCCTATATATTTAATAGAGGCTGTTAATGTAGTATTAATATGTGTATATTCACCATTGATCTTCCTTAAATCTTAACATTTGGCTGTATTTATGTCATTAGAGGAGGGATGAAAATCTATGGACAGAGCCAAAGTTCCTTACATATGTATATACCTCTCACAGACTCCATTCCCTTTGCTCCCTACTCAGGGATAAACACTATCCTAAATTAAACGTTTATCATTACCATGGCTGTTTAGACTATTAATGCATATGAAGAGCTCAGAAAATAATATTTAGTACTATATAGTATTTTTCAACCTGTATATAAATCATTATATTGTATTATTATTAAGTAGCTTGCTTTTTGGGGCTCAAATTATTTTAAATATTTATAATTTTTACAAATCTTTGTTTATGTATTTATCTGTTTATTTATTTAGAGGTAGAGTCTCACTCTGTCACCCAGGCTGTCACCCAGGAATACAGTGGCACAATCATAGCTCACTACAGCCTCAAACTTTCAGGCTCAAGTTATCCTCCCATCTCAGTCTGCTGAGTATCTGGGACTACAAGCGCGTATCACTATGCCTGGCTTTTTATTTTTATTTCTATTTTTTGGAACAGAGTCTCTCTCTGTTGCCCAGGCTGGAGTGCAGTGGTGTGATCTGGGCTCACCGCACCCTCTGCCTCCTGGGTTCAAGCGATTCTTGTGCCTCAGCCTCCCGAGTAGCTAGAATTACAGGCGCATTCCACTATGCCTAAGTTTTGTATTTTTAGTAGAGACAAGGTTTCACCATGTTGGCCAGGCTGGTCGCAAACTCCTGACCTCAGGTGATCTGCCTCCCTTGGCCTCCCAAAGTGCTGCAATTACAGGTGTGAGCCACCTGCCTGGCCCCTGGCTTTTATATTTATAATCATTGATACATGTAACCCTAGTTTATTTATTTTCATGGGGACATAGTATTTCCAGTTATAAATATATTATACTTTTTTGTTCATTTTTCTGTGGACAGACATTTAGGTGTTTCCAAATGTAGTTCTATGATGGAACTTCTTGTGCACATAGATTTCCTCTAGAGATGCACTGCCCAATACAGTAGTCACTAGCCCTGTCTGTAAATAGCTTGTTCGTAAATAGCTGTAAATGGTACTTTACTTATTTTGCTGTTGGATTGCCTTTTTCTTTTATATTTAGAGGACTACTTTATACATTTAGAAAACAAATATCATGTTAATTACATGTAATGTAAATGCTTTCTCCCATTCTGTAATTTTTCTTTCAACTTTGATTACAGTGTCTTGATAAACAGAGGGTTTTTATGTTATTGATCTTTGCTTTCATAGTATATGTCTTTTAGTGCTTTACTTAACAAATTCACCCCATACCAACATTAAAAATATATCTCCTATGTTTTCTCTTAAAATGTCCTATGATGTTAAAAGCTTTGTTTTTCATATTCAGGTCTTTAATATCCCTGGAATGAAAACTTTAGTGTATGATACAAGAATTTTCTTTTTGACGTGAATAACCAGCTGATTCATGACAATGTCTTAAATAGTTTGTCCTGTTCTCACTAATTTGTAATGTCCTATATTATACCTTCATATCTGCATGCGGTTCTTTTTCAGGATTTCCATTCTGTTCCATATAGGTATACGTATATCCTCACACTAATATGGCATTATTTTAATCTTAGGTTTATAATAAGCATTGGTATCTGGTAGTACAAAGTAGCCCAGATTCTTCTTCAAAACTGGTGTAGCTTTTGTTCTTTCTAATGAATTTTAGAATCAGTCTGACAAGATCCACAAAAGCCTCGAAATTATAAATCAATTTGGAGAAACTGACATCTTAATCATATTGAATCTTCCTTTTCATGAAAATAGTACATATTTCCATTTACTTAGAACTTCTTTAGTGTCATTCAGTAGTGTTCTATTTTCTCCATAAAGTACTACAGGTATTTTGTTAGATTTATTTGATGATATAGTTTTGTTGCTATTATGAATTACCTACTTTTCATTAATTTTCTAAAGACTAATTACCAGTATAGAAATGCTATGGTATCCAGCAAACTTGTTGAATTCTCATTGGTTCTAATAGATGGTCTTTAGAATCTCTATGAGTAATCATATCTTTTACAAATTAAAAAAAAAGGTTTTAACTTTCCAGTGCCTTCTTTTCCATTTTTTTCTTTCTTTCTTCCTTTCTTTTTTTAATTTTCTTTTTTTTTTTTTTTTTTTGTCCTACTGCGTTTGCTAGAGCTGCCAGTACAATGCTGAATAGAAACAGTGACAAAAGCCTGTTGGTCTTGCTCTTACTTTAGTAAGAATACTCTCACCTGCTTGCACAACAAAGAAGGATCCCATCTCTATAAAAAATTTTAAAATTAGCCAGGCATGGTGGCATGCACCTGTAATCTTCCAGATACTCAAGACGCTGAGGTAGGAGGATCACTGGAGCCCAAGAGTTCAAGGCTACAGTAAACTATGATCTGCCACTGCCCTCCAGCCTGGGTCACAGAGTGAGACCCTGCATCCTTCAAATATAATAATAAAAAATAAATAAAATAAAAGATTAAAAAAAAAGACTTTCTGACTTTTTTTTCTTTTTTGAGATGGAGTTACTCTTTTTGCCCAGGGTGGAGTGCAGTGGCGTGATCTCGGCCCACTGCAACCTCTGCCTGCCAGGTTCAAGCAATTCTCCTGCCTCAGTCTCCCGAGTAGCTGGGATTATAGGCATGTGTCACCATGCCCAGCTAATTTTGTATTTTTAGTAGAGACAGGATTTCACCACGTTGGCCAGGCTGGTCTCCGACTCCCGACCAAAGGTGATCTGCCCACCTCGGCCTCCCAAAGTGCTGGGATTACAGATGTGAGCCACCGCACCCAGCCAAGACTTTCTGACTTATCTCTCGTAGCTGACTGTTGTTTGAATTCCTTTCCTATTCTTATTTCTAGTTTTCTAAGAGAGGTTGTATGCATGGGTAAGTGTGTGAAAGATTTTGAATTTTATCAAATGTGCTGTCAGCACCTACTGAGATGATCCTATGGTGATCAGGAAGGCAGAAATAACAGGAAGACAGAAAATTCTTGGCAAAGAATTTGTGGCTAAATCCTCAAAAGCAACTGTAACAAAAACAAAAATTGACAAGTGGGACCTAATTAAACTAAAGAGCTTCTGCACAGCAAAAGAAACTATCAACAGAGTAACAGACACCCTGTAGAATAGGAGAAAATATTCACACACAATGCATCTGACAAAGGTTGAGTATCCAGAATCTATAAAGAATGTAATTCAACAAGTAAAAAACAACTCCATTAAAAAGTAGGCATGTGACATGAACTTCTCAAAAGAAGACATAAAAGGGACCAACAAACATGAAAAAATGTTCAACATTAGTAGGAATCAGAGAAATGTAAATCAAAACCATAGTGAAATACCATCTCGCTCCAGTCAGAATGGTCATTATTAAAAAGTCAAGAAATATCCCAGCTACTCGGGAGGCTGAGGCCGGAGAATGGCGTGAACCCGGGAGGCGGAGCTTGCAGTGAGCTGAGATCCGGCCACTGCACTCCAGCCTGGGCTACAGAGTGAGACTCCGTCTCAAAAAAAAAAAAAAAAAGTCAAAAAATAACAGATGCTGGTGACGCTGCGGAGAAAAAGGAACGCTTCAATAACAATGCCCGCATCAGCTTGGGCAACAAAGTGAAGACCATATTGGTGGGAATGTAAATTGGTGCAACCACTGTGGAAAGCAGTTTTCAGATTTCTCAAAGAACTTAAAACTGAACTACGATTCGACCCAACAATCTCACTACTTGGTGTAAAACTAAAAGAAAATAAATTGTTCTACCAAAAAAAAAACACATGCACTATATGTTCATTGCAGAACTATTCACAACGGCAAAACATGGAATTAATCTAGATGCCCATTAACAGAGGATTGGATAAAGACAATGTGGTACATATGCACCATGGAATACCTTGCAGCCATAAAAAAGAATTAAATCATGTCCTTTAACATGAATTCAACTGGAGGCCATTATCTTAAGAGAATTAATGCAGGAACAGAAAACCAGATACTGCATATTCTTTCTCACTTATAAGCAGGAGCTAAGCATTGGGTATGGACGTAAAGATGGGAAAAATAAACACTAGAGACTACTAGTCCGGGAGAGAGGAAGAGGGACAAGGACTGAAAACTCCCTGTTGGGTACTATGCTTACCACCTGGATGATGGGGCCATTCATACATTCATACTCCAAACCTCAGTGTCACACAATATACCCATGTACCAAACCTACACGTTTACCCCCTGAATTTAAAATAAAAGTTGAAATTAGTTTTAAAAATAACATTTACAAAATACCTTAAAAAATAAATAAAATAACTTGTGCCTTTCTGGGTAGACCACCGGTCTTTAGGTATGTCAATTTACCTTTCTGGGATTTCGTCCAATGTCGAAAAATAAAAAAATTGGACTAAGTAAAAAACAAGAATATCCCACATTTTCAACACCAAAGTATGACATTAAACCATTATCGGTTTTTTAAAGTTTCCTTTTCTATTCCTATTCCTAGTTTTCTAAGAGAGAGAGGTGGGGAGAGAGAGAGAGAGAGACAGAGAGACAGAGACAGAGAGAGAGAGGTGAATGTGTGAATGAGTTTTCAATTTTATCAGATGTGCTTTCAGCACCTACTGGGATGATCATATGGTGAACAGAAAAGCAGGAATAACAGGGAAACATTTTACTGTACATGCTTTGTACCTGTTAAATTTTGTACCAGGATTTTTATTTCTAGTAATAGCACAGGCTAGATAACTGGAATAACCCTCCAGCTGAAAATACAAAATAAAATATTAGTAAAACCTTAAAAGCATCAAAGGGATGTCAAGAAGGAATTACTAAGCCAAAATCTTAGTGAAGGTGGGAACCCAGAAGGGAGCCAGACACTGAGGGCATTTGCCAAACCTGGCCAATCTCAGCCTTGATTTCCATGGTCGTAGGACATGTGAGAGAACAGAAGACAAAGCCCAGAACTGCTTGGGGAACCTAATAGGATACTCGGATCCCAAAGGACTGGTATAAGGATGAACCCTTGGTGGAAGGATGAGTCAAACATAAACTCCACAGCCCTTGCCCTAGGGGACTATAAGTAAAGGCACTTAAGAGAGGAAAGGAGAAGTTCCCTAATAAGTAGCAATGACATGCTAGCCCTCATGAGTATTTATAGTCCAAATTAATATAAACTGAATGATCCAAGAAAAAGTCAAGAACTGATACTGTTTCCAGGCACACAGCCAAAGCAAATCCCCCACTGGAAGAACTTACATCATCCAGGGACTCAAAGAATGCTCACAAATAATTTTCCAAAGAAAATGCTCACAGTCATTAAAGAGACAAAGTACTACAGCAATAAGCAACAAAAATAACAGAAAGTAGAAACAGGACTGAAAAAAAATCTGATACTAGAATGATCAGACACAGATTACAAAACAACCATGATTCTTCAATAGCCAAGCTTGAAAATAAATGCAGATAATAAGCAACTGTAAAACGATGAAGCAGACTTTTTTAAAGAATCAAATAGGACCAAAATAACTGACAATTTTATTTATTACAATTACAAACTAAATGAGTGGTTTTAATGGCATATTAGGCATAGCTGGAGGAAAAAAAAAATATTGGAGGATAGGCCAGAAGAACCTGTCTGGAAGGAAGCACACAGAGGCCAAGAGATGTAAAACATAAAAGAAACGTTAAAAGGCATGGAGGACAGACTGAGAAAGTAGCATGCCTCTAATCAGAGTTCCAGAAAGAAAAAAGCATGAGAGTGAGACAATATTTGAAGAGATTTTAGAAAAAGTTTTCCCAGATGATGAAGGTTACTAATCACAAATTAAAGAAGTCCAGTGAATCCCAATCAAAATGAATATGAGGCCCTGTACAGTGGCTCATGCCTGTAATCCCAGCACTTTGGGAGGCCCAGAGAGGAGGATCACTTGAGGTCAGGCGTTCAAGACCAGCCTGGCCAACATGGTGAAACCCCATCTCTACTAAAAATACAAAAATTAGCCAGGCATGATGGCTGCATGCCTGTAATTCCAGCTACTCGGGAGCTTGGGGCAGGAGAATCGCTTGAACTTGCAAGGTGGAGGTTGCAGTGAGCCGAGATCATGCCATTGCACTTTGAGACTTGATCTCAGAAGAAAAAAAAAGATGAATTTGAGCTTTGTGAATGTATTACTTAGTTGAAATTTTTAAATAGCTTTTTAAAAAATAACCCAGATTGGGGAGAAGGAGGCAGGGGATAGTCTAAAAAGAAGGTTGCCTAGTATATGAGTTGCTTTGATTAAATTCGACTTTGTTAACTTAGCAGAAAATACACTAAAAATGTAAGAAAAAATAATCATATTGCTCATTTAATATTTCCATATATGAAAATCGCTTATCCAAACTTCTCTAAAGTCTACACATTAATCATTATTGAAGCACAGATTATGCAATGTTCTCATGTAAAAAAAAAAAGAAATGTTGGCTAATAAAAACTAGTAGCTAGGTACTTTTTTAGCCAGAATTTTATTTCAACCACAGAAACATGACTTGAAGCAGAAATCTGAACTAAAGTGAACTCTGAATCAAAAATCCAAAAAGAACTATACTCATCTGCCAGATATACAAAGGGAACCAAATCCAAATATGGTAATATTTTTTTACAGAAGTAAAATTCTCTCAGAAAATCATTTGTTTGTGTCTCATTTTTTTTCTAAGAAATTACATTTTTTTAATACTTCTAGAAAAATATTGCCTAACAAGGGAGTGTGTACTTAAGAAGAACAAGTTGGATAATAAATAAAATGGCTAACCTACTCTCTTCCCCAGAAACTTACCCAACCCAGTCTGAGCAACAAGATGAAAAGCAGGGTTCTGAGAACCAGGCATTAAGGGGAGTTCCCAGAGGAACTTTGGAAACACAGTGAGAAAATAAGAGGCCGCAAGTCTGTTCTGAGGAGCAAAAGGATCTAAAAACTGGTAAAGAAATGAAAACCTTAATTTTTTTTCTCTATCTTTTTTTTCTTTTCCCCCCTCTCATGATCATTTCTCCTTTTCCTTCTCTCTTGTTCAGATCACCTCTGGGTTCACATTTCTTTTGCCTTTTATTTGCGTGTTTTTCGTTTCTGTATCTCTGCTCTTCTACCTCCGATTTGTCTTCTCTTGTCCCTTTTATCCCCTTTCCTTTATCTTCTCTTTTTCTACTTCTTTTTCCTTTCTCTGGTTCTTATTATTTTCTTTTTCCATCTTTACCTTTTCTCCATCTTGTCTTTGCAATTATTTGATCTCGTATCCCACCAAAATCAAAAGATGTTTATAATCTTATGAAGCAGATTTGACAATATTTATGTATATGCTTTATCTAACGTGATGATATGCAATGTTCATAATATTTGGATGCAGAGGATGTTATTCATACACTGATCACGTCTTTTTGTGAAATGTTATTTCTGTTTTCCACCATGTTCACCCCATAATTTGCAAAGCACATTTTAGTGAACATCAATAACAAATTCAAAATTCATAAGAGTGGTAGAATTCAAGTTAACCTTCATATTTCTTACTATGGTAGTCAGCCTCTGAGACAATACCCAGTGATCCTTACCTCCTTCTATTTATGCCCTCATGTAGTTCCTTCTTATATTGTATCAAGACTGGTTTGTGTGACTAGTAGATCATCATGGAAGTGATGATGTAACTTCCAAGGTTAGATCACAAAAAACATTACAACTTCCACATTACTTCCTTGGTCACTTGCTCTGGGGAAGTCTTTTTTTTTTTTTTTTTTTTTTTTTTGAGACAGAGTCTTGCTTTGTTGCCCAGGCTGGAGTGCAGTGGCCCGATCTCAGCTCGCTGCAAGCTCCGCCTCCCAGGTTCACGCCATTCTCCTGCCTCAGACTCCTGAGTAGCTGGGACTACAGGCTCCCGCCACCACACTCGGCTAACTTTTTGTATTTTTAGTAGAGATGGGGTTTCACCATGTTAGCCTTGATGGTCTGGATCTCCTGACCTCATGATCCACCTGCCTCAGCCTCCCAAAGTGCTGGGATTACAGGTGTGAGCCACCCTCCCCCGCCACCCCTGTGCTCTAGGGGAAGCCTTACGACCACCATGTTGTAAAGGCACTCCAGGAATCCTACGGAGAGGTTCATATGGTGAAGAACTGAGGCCTCTTGTCAACAACCAGCACCTATGTGAGTGCATCATCTTGGAAGCAGATCCCTCAATCCCAGTCAAGCCTTCAGATGACTGCAGCGGGGGTCAACATTTTGACTGGAGTCTCATGAAATATGCCTCAGGCCAAAACTATCCAGCTAAGCTGCTCCCTAATTCCTTATAGAAATAATAAATAATCTTTATTTATCTATAATAATATAATTATGTTTACTATTGTTCTAATAGTAAATGTTTATTTTCAGCCACAAAATTTTGCGATAATTTGTTATGTAGAAATCACTAATATACTTGTTTTGTTTTGTTTTGTTTTGTTGAGATGGAACCTGCACTTTGAGGCTGGAGTGCAGTGGCACTATTTTGGCTCACTGCAACCTCTACCTCCCAGGTTCAAGAGATTCTCCTGTCTCAGCCTCCCGAGTAGCTGGGATTACCGGCACATGCCACCATGCCCGGCTAATTTTTTGTATTTTGGTAGAGACGGGGTTTCACTGTGTTGCCCAGGTTGGTCTTAAACTCCTGAGCTCAGGCAATCCACCTACCTTGGCCTCCCAAAGTGCAAGGATTACAGGCATGAGCCACCACGTCTGGCCTACTGTTATTTTTTGAAGAAAAAAAAATTTGCGTATAAGTAAACATCTGAAAATACTCTTTCCTTTATTCCACCAATAATAAATATGCACACACCAATTCCAGAAATGAAATTTTAAAATAATTTTGTAACTTTCTTTTATGCACTCAGTTTCATTCAGCAGTACTGAATTACAATACTCTTTTTATTTTTTTACAAGAGTACTAACAAAAGTAGTTTTTTGTTAATTTTTCTCATACAAGAATGGAGAAAATAATATGCCTAAAAGAAAATTAATAATTTTATATCTAACAAGTCTAGTTTCGTTATAAAACAAGGCCGCTTGACAACATGTAACAGACAAGTGGCCAGGCATGGTGGCTCACACCTGTAATCCCCGTATTTTAGGAGGCCGAGGCAGGCAGATCACATGAGGCCAGGAGCTCAAGACCAGCCTGGCCAACATGGTGAAAATTCATCTCTACTAAAAATTAAAAAATTAGCCGGGCATGGTGGCTCACGCCTGTAATCCTAGTACTTTGGGAGGCCGAGGTGGGCAGATCACGAGATCAGGAGATCGAGACCATCCTGGCCAACGTGGTGAAATCCTGTCTCTACTAAAAATATTTAAAAATTAGCTGGGCATGGTGGCATGTGCCTGTAGTCCCAGCTGCTTGGGAGGCCGAGGCAGGAGAATCACTTGAACCCAGAGATGGAGGTTGCGGTGCACCAAGATTGCACCAGTACACTCCAACCTGGGCGACAGAGCAAGACTTCATCTCAAAAAAAAAAAAATTAGCCAGGCAGGCGGTGCACGTCTGAAATCCTAGCTGCTCAGGAGGCTGAGGCAAGAGAATTCCTTGAACCCGGGTGGTGGAGGATACAATGAGCTGAGGTCGCACCACTGCCCTCCAGCCTGAGCAACAGAGTGAGACTGTGTCTCAAAAAAAAAAAAAAAAAAAAAAAAAAAAAAAAAAAAAAAAAAAAGACAAGTGATATCAAACAAAAAATAAACGTAAGCAATGTGGTATGAAGTAGAAAAAAATGTTCCATTCTCCCAAAACAATGCGTTTGCATTCGTTCTGAAATAACTTCTAATTATACATAATACGATGCTAAAGAAATTTGTGTTATTCATTCTCATTTTGAACACATTTTGTTTTGTTTGTTTGTTTTTTGAGAGTGAGTCTTGCTCTGTTGCCCAGGCTGGAGTGCAGTGGCATGATCTCGGCTCACTGCAATCTCTGCCTCCCAGGTTCCAGCGATTCTCCTGCCTCAGCTTCTCCGGGTAGCTGGGATTATAGGCACACACCGCCACGCCTGACTAATTTTGTATTTTTAGTAGAGACGGGATTTCACCATGTTGGCCAGGCTGGTCTCAAACTCCTGACCCCAGGTAATCCGCCCACCTCAGCTTCCCAAAGTGCTGGGGTTACAGGCGTGAGCCACCGCACCCAGACTGAACACATTTATTAATATATTCCCCATTCATAATTATGCTTTCAAATAAATTTTAAGGCCAGGCACGGTGGCTCACGCCTGTAATCTTAGCATTTTGGGAGGCCGAGGCGGGCAGATCACTTGAGGTCAGTGGTTCGAGACCAGCCTGACCAACATGGTGAAACTCCATCTCTACTAAAAATACAAAAATTAGCCCAGGCGTGGTGGCACATGCCTGTAATTCCAGCTACTCAGGAGGCTGAGGCAGGAGAATCCCTTGAACTCAGGAAGTGGAGGTTGCAGTGAGCCAAGATTGCACCACTGCACTCCAGCCTGGGTGACAGAGTGAGGCTCTATCACAAAAAATAAATAAATAAATTTTAAATCAAAAGTAGTATTAAATTTTGTCAAATCTTATAAACAGGTATTACTATCTAGCTTCTGCCACAGAATTTTTTTCTTAAAATAAAAAAAAAAAAAAAATGTATTGAACTGGGTGTGGTAGCATAAGCCTGTAGTCCCAACTACTTAGAAGGCTGAGACAGGAAGATCACTTCAGCCTAGGAGTCTGAGGCTGCAATGCGCTATAATTTTGCCTGTGAATAACCACTGCACTTCAGCCTGGGCAACATAGCAAGACTTCTCCTAAAAACAAAAGTGAACTCATGCTTTTAATTACCCTAGAATATAACCTAATAATGTTATTAACCCAAACTAAAATACAACATCAAAACATTTCTCCATATCAAAACTGAACTCTACTATTCTATCATTTAACTGAATCTCTAGATTCACTTTGGTGCAGAAAGAATATAATCATGAATTTTTTCTTGCAAAGTATTCTGACAGGTATAACGTGATCATCATTTACATGATCCAAGATTAGGCTGATAATAAAAAGGAATTAGTTCAAAACACCAGCCTTAGAATCCCTCAGTACGTGTTTCCTTTATAAAAGTAACCACACTATGTTTGTAGTGGCCTATGAGGATTTTGATAATCTCTGCAGATTAGATGCTGAGTGAAATGCATTCAATGATTCAATAAATATTTATTGAGCTCTGATTATGTGCCAGGCATCCTACAGCTTGGGAAACAGAGATGAACAAGGCACATTGGGTTCCTGTTTTCTTGGTCTTCCTATCACAATGGTTGGCAGGCAGACCACAAACAAGTAAAAAATTTAAATATTCAAGATCACTTCAGATGATAATAAGTGTGGTGAAAGAAATCCAAAGGGTGACACACAGGGGAAAACTTTATAAGGCATGATCAAGGACAGTATCTCTTGAGGGGGAGATGCAATCTGAATTCCAGTTGGAGGAAATATCTAATATACGTTGAATCATTTCCTTAGGTCAGCGGTCCCCAGCCTTTTTGGCACCAGAGACCGATTTCATGGAAGACAATTTTTCCACAGACAGTGGGGGATGGAGATGGTTTTGGGATGAAACTGCTCCACCTCCAATCATCAGGCATTTGTTAGATTCTTAAAAGGAATGTAAAATCTAGATCCCTCACATGCACAGTTCACAATAGGGTTCAGGTTCCTATGAGAATCTAATGCCGCTGCTGATCTGACAGGAGGCGGAGCTCAGGCAGTAATGCTCCCTCACTCTCCGCTCACCTCCTGCTGTGCAGCCCAGTTCCTAACGGGCCACAGACCGTGCCCTGGGGTTTGAGGATCCCTGCCTTAGGTGATATCCCATTATTTTTGTACCCCAAAACCCCTAAGACACACTGTAAACCACGGTCAAATATATTTCTACCCTTTGTCCATTGGCTTCAACTGTTGTCCTCTAGGTGTGATCCTAGAACAGATATGATGATGGTGTACAAATTGTTCAATATGCTGACTTACCTTCATTTGCACTCTAGAAACCTTGGCTAATGAAGAATCATTTGGGGAATACTAGATACCATTTTGATCCTTAATTTATCCTTCATTCTCAGGGACTTCGAATTAATTTTTAAAAACTAGTGTTGAAATGTAAGATTGGGATCTCAAAATTCTTTGTCAGTCTACTAAAGAATCATTTTTTTCTATCAATCAGCCTCTTAAATTCACATTAGCCAGGCATGGTGGTGGACCCTGTGGTCCCAGCTACTTCAGAGGCTGAAGCAGGAGGATTCACTTAAGCCCTTGAGTTTGAAGTTACGGTGAGCTATGATCACACCACTGCACTTCAGCCTGGGCAACACAGCAAGACCCTGTCTCTAAAGAATAATAATAAATTAATAATTTTTTAAAAACATTATATTGAAGTCTGGCTAGTTCAATGACTGCAAAAACAACCATGATATCTTGTATTTACAGAGTCCTGTTTCCAAGTAACCATCCATGAAGCAGCTTAAGACTATCCACAGTAGCTTCCCACCCATGACAGCAGTGATTCTGCCCATAAACTAGCTGGTTTACCCAAGATCCCATCAGAGGCCCTGTAGCTCCCACAAATATTTCATTAAAAGATATCAATACAATCTAAACTATTTTATTTTTGGTAAAAGGCATTTTTGGTAAAATGTTTATTTTATACTTTATTCTTGCTCTTCAAACTTCCAACATCTTTGTTATTCTTCTAGCTGCTGAGAGTCTTATTGTTTTGCTGAGAAAATAAATAGAGGCAATCAGAAAAGAGCTTCCAAAGAGTCCCAAGACTACTCAAAAAATATCCCCCCGTGAGCACCTAGAGCACCTAGAGGCCTCCCCATAATTTCTAAAAATAAAAAAATAAAAAAATCCTACAAGTTTATTTTCAGAGTCTGTTTGCCTCCAGTCTTAGGTCCATACATGTTAGCCTTGTTATACTCAATTGATCTAGACACAAGCCCAACCCTTACTCATGCTTCTACCAAAAAAAAATAATAATAATTTATTTGCACCAAGTATTTAGCCAGCTCTGTCATTTTAGCGAAGACTTGTGCAGGAGGATGGAGAGGAAGAGTCACGTTGAGAAGATGTTCTCCAATTGGCTCCAGCGGTCCTCCCCTCCCCAGCCCTCTGGAAGCCCTTGCAAGTTACAGCCAAATTGCTCCCTTTGTCTCAGAAAACATTCCACCCACACCCTGTCTCCTCCTGGGATCTCTTTTACTTTAGACGCTCTTATCATGGTATTTTTCAAAGCAATTACATTTCCCTTTCTGAGAGGAATTCTGGTGCCAACTGTTAATGAAATAACATTCCTCCGCCTTATTACATGGGATGCACCAATTTTTATATTGGAGTGACTTCCAGTATTAGAATAGACAGCAGGAGATTTCGTGTATTTTAGAGCTTAGTAAACTTAACTTTTACCAAAAATAAAATAGTTAAAAAACAAAGTAGAGCCACAGGGAGAAGTACTTAGAGGGGCGGAGCTAACAAGTGGTTTTCCACGTTTGCTCAAAGTGGGGGCTGTTGATCTGTGTGGTTTGTCACCGCAGGCTTCCAGAGCCAAGTTACATAAAAGAGCAGTCCCTTTCACTTTCTAAAGGATTGTATTTTGCTGCAAACTGTGACCATGCATAATGAGCTTTTGATACATTGCTTTTAAAGTGCATGGTATAACCATAGGGTTTTGCATTTTCAGGTCCTCCCCTCTTAATTGAAGGATTGGCACACACAAGATGACATCACAAATTCCTTAGTTTCATTACAAACAGCCACTATTCTATCTACTTATGTTATGAGAATTGCTTTTCTGAAGGAAATACATTTATTGGGAGCCACAGAAATTTTCTAAATATAGGGTAGCTTCCTGAAACAGTAGGAGCAAGTGCCTTCAGGATAGTTTATTTATATAATATAATGGAATTTGATTCCTTTGAAATTGACAAGTAAATATAAGTAAAAAGAAAGCTGACTGTCATTTTTTATGGAAGCATTTCATGAAGATCTTAGGTTTCATATCATTACACATTCCTTGGCTCAGTTGATAATGGGCATGTAAAACTACTTTATGCAATTGAAAGTGGTATACTTTTCACATAATTTGGGGGTGCGATTATTATTCAAATATTTGTGCCTAATTATTACAAATACCCTTAGAATTAATTCATCTCAGCCAGTATTTTCATGATCAAATCCCTCCCCCGATCCTTTCTTGACCCCTGCTTGGTAATTAAATCACATTTTATTATAACAGTGTTTCTTAATAAGACAGTCAATTCTTGCAGTGTCCTTGCAATAAAATGCTGTTCCAGAGCATAATCTGCATCATCGAGATGATTTCTACAGCCAGTACCAAATGGTCATTTGTCCCAGGCAGGCATTGAATGAATGTACTCTTTTTAAAGCAGTTCTCTGAGCAAATGCCCAGTTTATGAGGCCTTTCTACTAAGGGATGAGACCACCCCTCATATTGTCTTATGCCCAATTTCTAACTCAAAAGAAAGAAGAAGTAAAAACTAAAAGGCAGAAATGAAATCCACAGGCAGACAGTCCAGCATCACACCCTGAGCCTGGTAGTTAAAGATTGACCCCTGACCTAATGGGTTGTGTTATCTATAGATTACCGACATTGTATAGAAAAGCACTGTGAAAATCCCTGTCCTGTTCTGTTCTGTTCTAATTACTGGTGCATGCAGCCCTCAGTTACGTACCCTCTGCTTGCTCAATCGATCACAACCCTCTCACACAACCCCCTTTAGAGTTGTAAGCTGTTAAAAGGGACAGGAATTTCTCACTCAGGGAGCTCAGTTTTTGAGACATGAGTCTTGCCGATGCTCCTGGCCGAATAAAGCCCTTCCTTCTTTAACTCAGTGTCTGAGGGGTTTTGTCTGCAGCTCGTCCTGCTACATTTCTTGGTTCCCTGACTAGGAAGTGAGGAGATTAATGGATGGTCAAGGCAGCCCCTTAGGTGGCTTAGGCCTGCCCTGTGGGAGCCTCCCTGCAGGGTACCCTGGCCAGCTTGAGTGACATGGATCCTGAGAGCGCTCCTGGGTAGGCAGTTGCCCTGGTAGAATGCCTAGACAGAGTGGTGCATGGCAGGCCCCCCAGAGGATCAATGCAGTGACTGAACACCAGGAAGGAACTGGCACATGGAGTCCAGACATCTGAAACTTGGTAAGACTGGTCCTCGGAACTTGCCCACTCCATTTGAGTGAAAGCGTGGCCTGATAACCCATGGTGTGCCTGTACCTGCACATTGGTTTTTGTTTTTGACTTGACTTGGATTGCTTGCTACTTTAGTTTTGGTTTTGAGCTGGCTTGTATTTCTTGATACTCTGATTTTGATTTTGATTCTGCTTTGGTGTAAACTGTAAAAATGTATGTGTGCCCTTTTTACCCGTTCTTTGTTTTGTGGTGTGCGTGTGGTGTGAGCGTGGTGTTTTGTCTCAAGGAAGCATGGGTCAGGCACAAAGTAAGCCCACCTGACTAGGAACTATGTTGAAAAATTCCAAGAAAAGATTTAGGGGACACTATGGAGTACTATGACACCAGGAAAACTTAAAACTTTGTGTAAGATAGACTGGCCAGCATCAGAGGTGGGTTGGCCATCAGAATGAAGCCTGGACAGGTCCCTTGTTTCAAAGGTATGGCACAAGGTAACCTGTAAACCAGGGCACCCAGACCAGTTCCCATACATAGACGCTTGGTTACAGCTGGTTTTAGGCCACACCCCGCAGTGGTTGAGAGAACAGCATAAGCGGCTGGCAGAGGCAAGGAAAGACCAGCAGAGAGAGAGAGAGAGGAAGAGACAGAGACAAAGAGGGAGTCAAGAAAAGAGAGAGAGAGAGGCAGAGAGAGAGTAAGAGACAGAAGCAAAAGGAAAGTGAAAGAGAAAAAGAGAAAGAAAAGAAAGAAAAAAGAAAGGAAAGGAAAGAGAAAGAGAGAAAGAAAGAAAGAAAGAAAGAAAGAAAGAAAGAAAGAAAAGTAGCTAAGAAAAAAAAGTATATCCTATTCCTTTAAAATCCAAGGTAAATTTAAAACCTATAATTGATAATTAAAGGTGTTCTCTGTAACCCTGTAACGCTCCAATACCACTTTGTTGTCAGTGTAAACAAGGGCATATCCCAAAAGCACTGAGGCCATCCTATAAAAAATCTTTAACCCAGTAACCCACAGATGGCCCAAATGCATTCAATCTGTAGCGGCAACTGCTTTGCTAACAGAAGAAAGTAAAAAAATACTTTTAGAGGAGGCTCATTTTAAGCACACCTCACCCATTCAGAAGTATCCTAAAAAAAAAAAAGATGATTTAACATTAACCACTGAAAATTCCCTTAACCCAGCAGGTTTCCTAACAGGGGATCTAAATCTTAATTATCATACAAAGGTCCAACCAGACCTAGCAGGAACTCCCTTCAGGACAGGACCATAGATAGTAATTAAAGGAAAAAAAAAAAGCCATCTATACCAATTCTAAGTTAATTTGGACTAAACAAAGTCTTATTAATAGGAAAGGATAATTGAAATCCCAAACTTACAAGGTTTTCAACAAAAGTAAAGTTTGCTAAAAGTTAACCGTGTAACATATATTATAGTAACTTCTAATCTTGTGGCCTTAAACAGTCTAGTCCACAGACATAAAGGAAGTTCACTTTGGAAAAAAAATGGTTATCTTCAAAAAAAAAAAAAAAGGAAAAAATGGCGGGGGGGCAGAATTTATGTAAAAAGAATATTATATAGTAAATTCTTGTCCTGAAATAAATTAACTGGCTGTTTAAAGAAAGAAATGTTTGTAATAAGTCAGAAAGTTAAAGCGTGTCAAAGAATTGTCTGTAAAAGTCATGAAAGAGAAAAAAAAGTTATAAAAAAGTGTGTTAAAAAAAGAATTTATGCGGCCGGGCGCGGTGGCTCAAGCCTGTAATCCCAGCACTTTGGGAGGCCGAGACGGGCGGATCACGAGGTCAGGAGATCGAGACCATCCTGGCTAACACGGTGAAACCCCGTCTCTACTAAAAATACAAAAAACTAGCCAGGCGAGGCGGCGGGCGCCTGTAGTCCCAGCTACTCAGGAGGCTGAGGCAGGAGAATGGCGCAAACCCGGGAGGCGGAGCTTGCAGTGAGCTGAGATCCAGCCACTGCACTCCAGCCCGGGCTACAGAGCAAGACTCCGTCTCAAAAAAAAAAACAAAAAAAAAAAACAAAAAAAGAATTTATGCAAGAAATGTTGTATAATTTAAAAGTAATTAGGCCTCCTGAATGTAAAACAATTTTTACCTACATTAAAAGGTTAAAAAAATTGTTTTAAAATTTTAAACAAGTTTTAAAACATTAATTGTGTGTAAATTATGTGTGTAAACATATTAGCTAAAGTTAAAGGGTTATCATCCAGTTTTTCTGTGAACTGGATATTAAAGTAAAAACACAACAGGTTTTTCTTAAAGCACTAACCTGCTCTTTAGCAAAGATTATAAAAGGTTAAAAAGAGTCTATAAAAATCTTACCTTATGCTCTGGCATTAAAAATTGAATAAATATGTATACAATGTTTTATTAAAACTAAGTTTAACATTAATAACACACTAATATAAAGATGAAATTTAGCTTATTTGGTATAAAAATCATACCAGAAGCATTGTCAAATATAAAATGCTGTTTGGCTTCTTTGGTCCAAAAACTAATAAAAATAGGTGCTAAAGGAAATTTCTTGGTAGAAAGGCCCCAAGGACTATAAAGTCCACTGCTGATGCCCCACATCTAAAACAAAAGGTCAATTTCTTAGAAATTATATACTTGGTTTATCTTCCATTTTCCTTTCCCTCAAAACTAAAAATCTTTTAGCACATGTACCACCCCTAGAATTTCTGGTAAACCAGCACCAGCCTGAAGATCACGTTCTCATCAAAGGGCGAAAAGAAAGGAAACTCGAGCCAGCCTAGGAAGGACCCTACCTTGTGCTGCTAACCACCGAGACTGCTGTTCATACAGCGAAAAAAGGATGGACTCATCACAACCGAGTCAAGAAAGCGCCATCCCCTGAAGAGTCGTGGGCCATAGTCCCGGGGAAAACCCTTCTAAACTAAAACTAAGAAAAATTTAACTCTTTCATTTATTCTACTACTCTTTCTTCTTTCCTGCTCTATTGCTGACCATCTAGTTATTAACATAACCAAGTCAATTTCACCTCAAATTGTTGCATTTAATGCTTGCCTTGTTATACCCTGTGGGGACTTGTCAAGTCAAAGACAGCTCTCCACTTCAGAAAAGTACCTCCGTCCCTTCTGACTCTCCTCAAACTGGTCATTAGTAAATTAAGACCATTTAATCCAGGGAACTTTCGATAAAGACTCCCCTGTCAACCAGGAGTCTTGCTCCCCAATGTAGAGCTTTTATGCCATAGTTGGTCTAACGTTCTGTGGACCACTAAAGAGCAAGAATGGACTGCCCCAACTGGTTTTTGTAATTTCCCTAAAATCATACATTCATTTTACTAGAGGATCATAGAAGTTAAAGACTTAAAACAAACTTTAGCAATTAAGACAGGATACCGGGCCGGGCGCGGTGGCTCAAGCCTGTAATCCCAGCACTTTGGGAGGCCGAGATGGGCGGATCACGAGGTCAGGAGATCGAGACCATCCTGGCTGACACGGTGAAACCCCGTCTCTACTTTAAAAATACAAAAAACTAGCCAGGCAAGGTGGCGGGCGCCTGTAGTCCCAGCTACTCGGGAGGCTGAGGCCGGAGAATGGCATGAACCCGGGAGGCGGAGCTTGCAGTGAGCTGAGATCCGGCCACTGCACTCCAGCCTGGGCGGCAGAGCGAGACTCCGTCTCAAAAAAAAAAAAAAAAAAAAGACAGGATACCAAGATACAAATGCCTGGTTGGAATGGATCAAATATTCCATCTTCACATTAAACAAAAGCAATTGTTATGCTTGTGCACGTGGCAGGCCAGAGGCCCAGATTGTCCCCTTTCCACTAAGGTGGTCCTCCAGTCGACCAGGCATGGGCTGTATGGTAGCTCTTTTCCAGGATTCTACAACCTGGAGTAATAAAGTTGTGCCAAGCTCTCTCTGCTATATCTCAAAGTCCAGCACCCTGCGGGTCAGCCCCCGAAGGCCATCCAGCCTCCATCTCCCAACACTAAGTTCATTTCCTGTCTCTCACAACAGGGAGGAAACTTAGTGTTCCTGGGACACCTGAAGGGATGCAGTGAGCTTTAGAATTTTCAAGAGCTTATCAATCAGTCAGCCCTTGTTCATCCGCAAGCAGATATGTGGTGGTATTGTGGTGGACCTTTACTGGGCACTCTGCCAAATAACTGGAGTGGCACTTATACTTTAGTCCAATTGGCTATCCCTTTCACCCTGGCATTTCATCAACCAGAGGGAGGAAAAATAAGACATCATAAAGCGAGAGAAGCTCCTTATGGGTCTTTTGACTCTCATGTCTATTTAGATGCAATTGGAGTCCCACAGGGAATATCAGATCAATTTAAAGCTCGAAATCAAATAGCTGCAGGATTTGAGTCAATATTTTGGTGGGTGACAGTTAATAAAAATGTAGACTGGATAAACTACATCTATTACAACCCACAGCAATGAGCCTTTCATGAGTTAAAAGAAAAACTCATGTTGGCCCCAGCCCTGGGGCTACCTGACCTGACAAAACTCTTTACACTCTATGTGTCAGAAAGAGAAAATTGGCTGTTGGAGTTTTAACCCAGACTGTGGGGCCCCGGCTAAGGCCAGTGGCCTATCTCTCAAAACAACTAGACAGGGTTTCCAAAGACTGGCCCCCATGTCTGAGGGCCCTGGCAGCAATGGCCCTGTTAGCACAAGAAGCAGTTAAACTAACCCTTGGACAAAACCTGAATATAAAGGCCCCCCCCATGCTGTGGTAACTTTGATGAATACCAAAGGGCATCATCATTGGCTAACAAATGCTAGATGAACCAAGTACCAAAGCTTGCTATGTGAAAATCTCCACATAACCTTGAAGTTTGCAGCACCCTAAACCCTGCCACCTTGCTCCTGGTATCAGAGAGCCCAGTTGAATATACCTGTGTAAAGGTATTGAACTCAGTTTATTCTAGTGGGCCCAACCTCCGAGACCATCCTTGAACATCAGTAGGCTGTGAGCTGTATGTGGACGGGAGCAGCTTCGCCAACCCCTGCAAAGTGACTCTGAAGAAAATGACAGGCCCTGCTCCTGTCACACCCGGAAGCTGACTGGTCCACATGCGGCCAAAGCATGAGAAAACTCAACACAGGACTCACTTTCCTTAAAATCTGGACTCGTACATTAAGGACTTCAACTCACCTTCCTCAGACTGAGGACTATTCCCAGTGTATACATCAAGTCACCGAGGTAGGACAAAAAGGTGCTACAATCCTATTATTTTATGGTTATTATAAGTGTACCAGGACTCTAAAAAGAACTTGTTTGTATAATGCTATTCTATACAAGGTATGTAGCCCAGGAAATGACCAAGCTGATGTGTGTTATGACCCATCTGAGCCTCCCATGACCACAGTTTTTAAAATAAGATTAAGGACTGAGGACTGGTGAGGGCTCAAAAACTATATGAGTAAAGTGTTCGCCAAAACAGAAGAAAAAGGGGTGCCCAAACAAGTCACCTTGAAATTTGATGCCTGTGCTGTCATTAATAGTAATAAGTTAGTAATAGGATGTGGTTCTCTTAATTAGGAAAGAGGCTATATGGCAGAAAATAAGTACATTTGTCATGAATTAGGACTGTGTGGAAATGAATGTGGATACTGGTCTTGTGTCATTTAGGCTACTCGGATAAAAAATGAAAAGGATTGTGTCCACCTTCAGAAAGGGAAAAGTGGCCCTTCCTGTACCAGTGGTCAGCATAATCCCTTAGAACTAGTAATAACCAACCCCCTTGATCCTCGTAAAAAAAAGGGGAGTGTGTAATTCTAGGAATCGATGGGGCTGGACTGGATCCTCGAGTAAATATTGTGGTTTGAGGGGAAGTTTATAAATGCTCTCCTGAGCCAGTATTTCAAACCTTCTATGATGAACTAAATGTGCCAGTACCAGAAATTCCAGGAAAAACAAGAAATTTGTTTTTGCAATTAGCCAAGCATGTAGCCCAGTCTCTCAATGTCACTTCATGTTATGTATGTGGAGGAACTATAATGGGAGATCAATGGCCATGGGAAGCCTGAGAATTAGTGCCTACAGACCCAGTTCCTGATGAATTCCCAGCTCAAAAGAATCACCCTGATAACTTCCGGGTTCTAAAAGCCTCAATCATTAGACAATACTGTATAGCAAGAGTGGGGAAGGACTTCACCCTTCCTGTGGGAAGACTCAGCTGCCTTGGGCAAAAACTGTATAACAGTACTACAAAAACAGCCACCTAGTGGAGTTCAAACCACATTAAGAAAAATCCGAGCTTGGCCGGGCGCGGTGGCTCAAGCCTGTAATCCCAGCACTTTGGGAGGCCGAGACGGGCGGATCACGAGGTCAGGAGATCGAGACCATCCTGGCGAACACGGTGAAACCCCGTCTCTACTAAAAAATACAAAAAAACTAGCCGGGCGAGGTGGCGGGCGCCTGTAGTCCCAGCTACTCGGGAGGCCGAGGCAGGAGAATGGCGTAAACCCGGGAGGCAGAGCTTGCAGTGAGCTGAGATCCGGCCACTGCACTCCAGCCTGGGCGACAGAGCAAGACTCCGTCTCAAAAAAAAAAAAAAGAAAGAAAAATCCATGTAGTAAATTCCCAAAGTTGCAAACCATGTGAACCTATCCAGAGTCCCACTCAGACAGCCCCCACTGGATTATACTGGATATGTGGGCATAGAGCCTATGCCAAATTACCTGACCAGTGGGCAGGTAGTTGTGTTATTGGCACTATTAAACCATCTTTCTTCCTACTGCCCATAAAGACAGGAGAACTCCTGGGCTTCCCTGTCTATGCTTCCCACAAAAAGAGAAGCATAGCTATAGAAAATTAAAAAGATGATGAATGGACCCCTGAGAGACTCATACAATATTATGGGCCTGGTACTTGGGCACAAGATGGCTTGTGAGGATACCAGACCCCCATTACATACTGAACCATATGGTTACAAGTTGTCTTAAAAATAATCACTAATAAGACCGGCAGAGCCTTGACTATTCTGGCCCAGCAAGAAACTCAGATGAGAAATGCTATCTATGAAAATAGATTGGCTCTCGATTACTTGCTAGCAGCTGAAGGAGGGACCTGTAGGAAATTTAACCTTACTAATTGCTGTCTACACATAGATGATCAAGGGCAAGTAGTTGAAGACACAGAAATATGACAAACCTGGCACATGTGCCTGTGCAAGTGTAGCATGGATTTGATCCTGGGGCCATGTTTAGAAAATGGTTCCCAGCACTGAGAAGATTTAAAACTCTTATAATAGGAGTTACAATAGTAATAGAAACCTGCTTACTGCTCCCTTGTTTGCTACCTGTACTTCTTCAAATGATAAAAAGCTTCATTGCTACCTTAGTTCACCAAAATGCTTCAGCACAGGTGTACTATATGAATCACGATCGATCTGTCTTGCAAGAAGACATGGGTAGTGAGAATGAAAGTGAGAACTCCCACTAATGAGTGAAGTTCTCAAAGGGAGGGAATAGGGCAGGAGACCACCCCTCATTTTGTCTTATGCCCAATTTCTGCCTCGAAAAAAAGAAGTAAAAACTAAAAGGCAGAAATGAAATCCACAGGCAGACAGCCCGGCGCCACACCCTGGGCCTGGTAGTTAAAGATCGACCCCTGACCAATCGGTTATGTTATCTATAGATTACAGACATTGTATAGAAAAGCACTGTGAAAATCCCTGTCCTGTTCTGTTCTAATTACTAGTGCGTGCAGCCCCCAGTCACGTACCCCTGCTTGCTCAATTGATCACGACCCTCTCACGTGCACCCCCTTAGAGTTGTGAGCCCTTAAAAGGGACAGGAATTGCTCACTCGGGGAGCTCAGTTTTTGAGACATGAGTCTTGCCAATGCTCCCGGCCGAATAAAGCCCTTCTGTCTTTAACTCAGCGTCTGAGGGGTTATGTCTGCGGCTCATCTTACTACACTATGATAATAATAGAAGTGACTTGTCAAATCGATTTTCTACCTCTGTTTCACCACTGTATGGAAAAGCAGGTGACAAGACTGTGGCACAGAGGAAACAGAAATACTGTTTTCTCACTGAGGCTGTTCAGAGCGTCAATCATCTGATTTCCTCAGCTGTGAACCTCTTTATGCACCCAGCCCGCTATCAGCGTCATAAAAATCAGGCTCCCAGGGAAGACCACAGTGCAGTAGGATCCAATCTGAGAAGTGGATGTTCAAAAAATAAGGCAACATTTGCATGTGTAGAATATGTTTTTAAGAAATATCATCATGAATTTCTTTTTACGGCAGTGGAGCATTTAAACACTCAACTTGACACCTGACAATACCTGCGAAGAAAACATACCGATTATAGTAGTCAGATTTTCGGGAAACCTGAGGGCCAATTGCAATGTACTGAGTATTGTTTAAATGTGGATTGCATTCCAATAGATAGTTGTTAAAACACCAACTCTATACAAGGTATCATGAGGATCACAGGCTGAGTAAAATAGTCCTTTCCCTCAAGACACACATCCTCACAGGATAGAGATGATGGTAGTAGTAAAATTAACCCTGACGAATATTTCCTGAGTGTTTACTATGTGCCAGATGCTCCATATGCATTATCTTCTATAATCTTTATGATAACCACATAGTAAGGATTGTTCATTTCTGCATTTGCAGATAAGGAAACCAAAGCCAAAAGAAAGAGAGTAGTGAAACCAAGATTCAAATTCCAAAAGTTGGACACCACCAAAGTTCTCACTCCTATGTATTCTATTTATTACTATTATTATTATTATTTTGAGTACAGAGTCTGGCCCTGTCGCCCAGGCTGGAGTGCATTGGCACAATCATGGCTCACTGCAGCCTGACGCCCCTAGGCATTCTACTATATTGCATCCATCATCATGATGCTAAAACAGAAATGTGCATGGGGAATGACTGGAAGTGGAGAATAGATGAGTTGAGAGAACTAGGAGAAAATTTTTGAAAAATTTTGAATACCATAACAAATGATATAAATGACAATCCTTGATGATTTCCTTCATTATCACATTGTCTTCTTCTAAATGTCTATTTTAGGCCAGGTGCAGTGGTTCATGCCTGTAATCCTAGTACTTTGGGAGGCCGAGACAGGTAGATCACCTGAGGTCAAGAGTTCAAGACCAGCCTGGCCAATGGGGTGAGACCCCATCTCTACCAAAAATACAAAAATTAGGCAAGTGTGGTGGCAGGTGCCTGTAATCCCAGCTATTCGGGAGGCTGAGGCGGGAGAATCACTTGAACCTGGGAGGCAGAGGTCGCAGTGAGTCGGCACACCATTTTACTCCAACCTGGGCAGCAGAGCAAAATTCCATCTCAAAAAAAAAAAAAGGTTGTTTTATACTTTATTCTTGCTCTTCAAACTTCCAACATCTTTGTTACTCTCCTTCTAGCTGCTGAGAGTCTTATTGTTTTGCTAAGAAAATAGAGGCAATCAGAAAAGAATTTCCAAAGAGTCCCAAGACTACATCAACAAACTTCCCTCCAATGTCCCCATGTACTCTGCCCACTTTCTATGATGGAGGAACTGTCCATACTCTTATCTATGGCTAGCCCCTTCACCAGACACTGGGTCCCAGGCTTTCTCACCTTCTCAAGGACACTAATGACACTGCTTCAGCAAATGTCCCCTCTCTCCTGGATTATCCATCATTATTCCCATTATCATGAAATTTGCCCTACCTAGCTCATTAAAAACAAACCTCCCTGTACCACATCATCCCTTTAAGCTACCTCCCTATTTTACTTTCTCATGATAGCACAGTTTTTCTAAACTAAAGGACTGTTGTAACTCACTGCCTGTACTTCCTTACTTTTATTCTGTCTTGAAAAATCTCCATTCAAGCTGTAACCACTTCACCACCACAATGTGAAAAACTGTGTTTATCAACTTCCCTCCTGTCCAAAGACAAAATTCAAATGTCAGTTACTCAACACAGTTGATTATTCTCTCCTCCTTTAAATCTTTTCTTCACTCAGCTTCCAGAGATCCCTTCTACTTCGCTGATAACTCTTCTCAGTGTCCTTGGCTAATTCCTCCTTATCATCTCACTTCTGATCATTGGAGCACCACAGAGTGTGTCCTTCTCTACCTATTCTTATTCCTTGGTGATCTCATCTAGGCCTGTGGCTTCAAATATTATCTATATTATCTATATACAAATCCCAAATGTGTATCTCCAGCACAGACACTTTCTGAATTCCATAATCATATCCAATTGTTTATATCTCAACACCTCTACTCAGGTAGCTAATAAGCATGCAAGAGATAAGTTCAAAAGCATGATTCTAATCACGTTCCAGGCCACTTACTCTGGCTACCTACCTTACCGCTCCCTGTCAATAGCAATTTCATTACTCCAGTTACTCAGGTCAAAATAATTGAAGTCATTTTTTGCTCTTCTATTTTCATTCAGCAAATCCTATTAATACTAGCTACGAGTTGTAGCCAGGGTCCAATCATTCTCTACACCCTCATCACTACCACTCTTGTCCAAACCACCAGCATCTCTTAAGTTCATTTCTGTTACTTCCTCAGCTGATCTCACTGTTTTCATCTTTGACCTTCTAGAGCCTATCTCCAGCCAACAGCCATCAAACCTTTTCAAGTCTAAATAAGATCATGATACTCTTTTGTTCAAAGCCCTCCAACAACTTCTTGTATCATTCAGAACAAAATCCAAAGTCCTTAGGATGAACTACAAAGCACAACTTGACTCAAGGTGGGGGGCACCACCCACTCATCCACCTCAAGCTCACCTTCCATCACTCTCCCTCTTGCTCCAGCCACGCCCATCACCTCTCACTCCTTGAACTCAACAAACACACTTCTTCAAGGCCTTTTCCCTTGCTATTCAACCTCAAAAACTCTCCCTCCAATCAAGTCTTAACTCAAGTTTCTTCTTATTTGGAAAAGTAACCCTCAAAACCTTATCTAAGAAAAGCACCATGTTTGTTACTCTCTGTTCCTTATTCTGCTTTGATTCCTAAAACTTACCACCAACTGAGATAGATAGATAGATAGATAGATAGATAGATAGATAGATAGATAGATATGGAGAAAGACTCTCAACAAATGCTTATTAGTTTAATAAAAAGAGATTCGTTGAAGGTTTATTGGTCAGATGAGAACCTAGATGCTGTTTCATGAATATACCATGGCAGCAGCGTGTCAATTAGATTTGAGTGGACAAGAAGCTGTAATCAGGGAGACCAGTTGGAAGGCACTTGCAACTCAGACCTGCTAAGCCAGTATACTTGCAGTGGTGATGGAAAATGAACACAAAAATTAGCCTATTCTCTAGCCTGCTTTGTCACTTTCCTCTGCCTACAAGAGCTGCTCTTTCTCCTATTACAATCCTTCTATCATATTAGCCAGGAAATGTACTTTCTCTATAAAAAAAAAAAAAATGTTCGTGACTTCAAATCTGAACTCCCAAGACATTAGTCAAAATACAACTGGCCCCACTCTATCTCTTCAGATTTCCCACTACTCCCCAGGGTTAAACCTCTGCTTTATCTAGACCGGTCTCCTTATAATACTATAAACTATGCTTTGCTGTAATGGGACCAGATTTGATTCATTATTGGGTCCCTAGCACCTAATGCAAAGTGCAAACTCCTGACCTCAGGGGATCCACTGCCTCAGCCTCCCAAAGTGCTGGGATTACAGTCGTGAGCCTCCACACCCAGCCTTTCACACGTATTGAAACTTCTACCTGGGATGCTTTCCCCCAGTCTTTAATCACAACCATATAAAAATTATATTCATCAATTGGGCAAGATCTAATTTAAATCAAATCTTCTCTCTGAAGACTTCTCTGGCTATATCAGCCCATCTTAGAACACAAAGTATTTATGGTCCCTACCTCCCAATTTAACATTATCCACAACATGCTGGTATTATTCAGCAGATAACTCATGTATGTTATTCTTATTTTCTTCACTTAATCACTTTCTTTAGGAAGCATTTCTTCACTCTCAAGACTAGAATAATGCTTCCATTGCACCCTATCTTATCATTATGTGGCATTAATCACCATGTAATCAAAATCTTGTAATTGCCTTTTTAAACAAATCTCAATTCCCCACTAATTACAAACTAATTAAGAGCACAGAGTGGGGCCAAGCACAGTGGCTCATGCTTTTAATCCCAACACTTTAAGTGGCCAAGGCAGTAAGATCCCTTGAGCCCAAGAGTTCAAGACCAACCTGGGCAAAAAAATAAACAAAAACAACAGCAATAAAAAATTAGCTGGACACAGTGGCATGCACCTGTAGTCCCAGCTACTCAGGAGGCTGAGGTGGGAAGACCCCTTGAACCCAGGAGTTCAAGGTTGCAGTGAGCTGTGATCACATCACTGCACTCCAGTTTGGGTGACAGAGCAAGATCTCTTCTTTAAGATTAAAAAAAAAGGAGCATAGACTGTCTTGTTCAAGATTATAACCCCTGAAACAGTGCATAGCATATAAAAACAAATAATAATTACTGATTAAATGAATAAAGCTCCTAAAATGAAGAATTATATCTGATACAAGGGCCACAGCACTTCGCACTCAAATTCTTTAGCATCTAAGGCATTCATTTTCTTCATTTCTAAAATATATTTTACCCTAAAAAAACTGGGTATAGAAGAAACATATCTCAACATAATAAAACCATATGTGATAAACCCACAGCTAGTATCATACTGAACGGAGAAAAACTGAAAGCCTTTCCTCTAATATCTGGAACATGACAAGGATGCTCAGTGTCACCACTGTTATTCAATGTAGTACTGGGAGTCATAGCTAGAGTAATCAGACAAGAGAAAGAAATAAAGAGCATTCAAATTGGAAAGGAAGAAGTCAAATTATTCTTGTTTGCAGATGATATAATCTTATATTTGGGAAAACCTAAAGATTTTACTCAAAAATTATTAGAACTGATAAACAATTCAGTAAAGTTGCAGTATACAAAATCCACATACAAAAATCAGTAGCATTTCTATATGCTAACAGTGAACAATCTGAAAATGAAATAGAAAAGTAATCTCATTTACAATGGCCACAAATAAAATTAAATACCTAGGAATTAACCAAAGAAGTGAAAGATCTCTCTAATGAAAATTATAAAACTCTGATGAAAGGAATTGAAAAGGACACCAAAAAATGGAAAGATATTCCATGTTCATGGATTGAAAGAATCAATATTGTTAAAATGTCCATAGTACCCAAAGTAATCACAGATTGAATGTAATCTTTATAGAAATACCAATGACAATCTTCACATAAATAGAAAAAAAATCCTAAAATTTATATAGAACCACAAAAGACCCAGGATACTCAAAGCTATTCTAAGCAAAAAGAACAAAACTGGAGGAATCACATTACCTGACTTCAAATTATACTACACAACCATAGTAAACAAAACAACATAGTACTGGCATAAAAACAGACACATAGACCAACGGAACAAAAAGAGAACTCAGAAACAAATCTATACATTTACAATGAACTCATTTTCAATGAAGGTGTCAAGACTACACACTGGGGAAAAGACAGTCTCTTCAATAAATGGTGCTGAGAAAACTGGATATCCATACGCAGGGAATGAAATTAGACTCCTCTCTCATCATATACAATAATGATATAAAAATGGATTAAATACTTAAATCTAAGACCTCGAACTATGAAATTACTACAAGAAAACATTAAAGAAACTCTCCAGAACATTGGTCTGGGCAAACATTTCTTGAGTAATACCCTACAAGCACAGACAACCAAAGCAAAAATGAACACATGGGATCACATCAAGTTAAAAAGCTTCTGCACAGCAAAGGAAACAATCAAAGTGAAGAGACAGTCCACAGAATGGGAGAAAATATTTGCAAACTACCCATCTGACACAGGATTAATAATCAGAATATATAAGGAACTCAAACAACTCTATATGAAAAAAATCTAATACTCTGACCAAAAAATGAGCAAAAGATTTGAATAGACATTTCTCAAAAGAAGACATACAAATGGCAAACAGGCATATGAAAAGATGTTCAGTGTCATTTATCATCAGAGAAATGCAAATCAAAACTACAATGAAATTTCATCTCACCCCAGTTAAAATGGCTTATATCCAAAAGACAGGTGATAAAAAATGCTAGGATGTGGAGAAAAGGGAACCCTTGTACACTCTTGGTGGGCATGTAAATTATTAATTGTACAGCCACTATGGATAATAGTTTGGAGGTTCCCCAAAAAACTAAAAACAGAGCTACTATATGATCCAACAATCCACTGCTAGGTATCTACCCAAAAGAAAGGAAATCAATATATGAAAAAGGCATCTACACCCCCATGTTTGTTACAACACTGTTCGCAATAACCAAGATTTGGAAACAACCTAAAGTGTCCATCCACAGGTGAATGAATAAAGAAAATGTAGTACACATACACAGTAGAGTGCTATTCACCCATAAAAAAAGAATGAAATCCTGTCATTTGCAAGAACATGGATGGACTGGATAGAACAATATGTTATGTTCTAACATAACATTATGTTAGAATGTTCATTACATTCTAATAAACTGAAGGTCATTATGTTAAGTGAAATAAGCCAGGCACAGAAAGGCAAACAGTGCATGCTCTCACTTAATTGTAGGATATAAAAATCAAAACAATTGAACTCATGGAAATATAGAATAGAAGGATGGTTTCCAGAGTCTGGGAAGGGTAGTGAAGGGGTGGGAGAGAGGTGGGGATGGTTAACGGGTCCAAAAAAATAGAAAGAATGAATAATCTACTACTTGATAATACAACAGGGAGACTATAGTCTAATAATTTATTTATTTTATTATTTATTTTTTATTATTATTATTATTTTTTGAGACAGGGTCTTACTCTTATTGCCCAGGCTGGCTCACTGTAGCTTTGACCTTCGAGCTCAGGAGATCCTTCCATGTCCGGTTCCCAAGTAGCTGGGACTACAAGTGTGCATCGCCACACTCAGCCAATTTTAAAATTTTTTTGTATAGACAGGGTTTCGTCATGTTGCCTAGGCTGGTCTCGAACTCCTGGGCTCAAATGATCCACCCATCTCAGCCTCTCAAAGTGCTGGGATTACAGGCATGAGCCACCTCACCCAGCCTATAGTCAATAATAATTTTTTTCTTTTTAGACAGAGTCTCGCTCTGTCAACCTCCACCTCCCTGGGTTCAAGCGATTCTCCCGCCTCATCCTCCCAAGTAGCTGGGATTACAGGCATGCACCACCACGCCCAGCTAATTTTTTTTATTTTTAGTAGAGACGGGGTTTCACCATGTCGACCAGGCTGGTCTTGAACCCCTGACCTCAAATGGTCCGCCCACCTCAGCCTCCCAAAGTTCTGGGATTACAGGCATAAGCCACCATGCCTGGCCATATAGTCAATAATACTTTAATTGTATAATTTTAAATAACCAAAAGAGTATAACTGAATTGTTTATAACACAAATAATACATGCTTGAAGGGATGGATACCCCATTCTCCACAATATGCTTATTTCACATTGCATGCCTGTATCAAAACATCCCATGTATCATATAAATACATACACCTGTCAGGTACCCACAAAAATTAAAAATTAAAAAAAATTTAAATAAAATATGTTTTAGAACTCAGACAAGTCACCTCTACTATCACTGTAATAACAAACGCTTTCATGAGCTTTGCTCAAAAGTATTTTTTTCATTCATCCATTTTCATTCAATAAACAAAAATTTACTGAGTACACTGTACTAAAAACTGTGTGAAATAGGAAGCCAGTTAAAGCAGGGAGTCTGGTCTCAAAGAATAGGCAAGATAAACACATATACAAATATTTACAAGGCAATAAGTTACTGCAGGAATTCAAAAGACCGAAAGATTCATTATGGCTGATACAATTACAGAAAACTCCAAAAGATCCAAGCAGGAGCTTTTGAAAGAGAAATAGAATCACACTAGGTGACCACTAGGATCTTTCAAGTTACAGAGAACAGCTTGAGAAAAGCACTAAGCCAGGCTTTGAATCTAAGTGTCTGACTTAAAACCTTTAACCACTACATGGCACTGCCCCTTAACAGGGAGCACAACCCTCATCCAACTATTCAATTATCCCAGAGTCTGATGTTTGAAGACATTGCCTGTCCTCCCCTCCCACTTCTTTCTTTCCTCTCTCCTTCTCTTATCTCCCTCACTTCTCTCTCTCTATCTCTATCTCTCTCTCTCACACACACACACACACACACACACATGTCTATTCACTTGAACTAAAAACATTAAAAGCATTATTTTTTAAAAATGAGAGAAAAACATTTTTCCACTCCCATTCTTAACCTCTAAATACCAGTTTATTTCTAATAAAAGGTCTTGGTGGCTGAATCATCCTGATAATTGCTTAGATTTGCTGCCACATACATGTAGTCACAGCCTCCCTCCAGACTCACTCCCTCACAACTTCTGTAAGGAAAATGAGCTCTATGGAATAGAAATGATATTAGTCATGCTCATTTCATCCCAGAGATTTCAACTATCCCATGTTCTAATATTGTCAAGATTTGATTTTCAACCATCATTTCCTATTTTGTGGGCAAAGTTCCCAGCATCTTCAGGGAGGGCAAGTTTCACACCTCAGGACTAACTGCCAGATTGGTGGGAGACCTTTAATTGAATTTAATACCCAAATAAATTAAAGTTTTCAAAGTTGACGTAAAATCTCATTAGGCAACATTGGTAACACAGAGAAGAATCTTATAATAGATCTTTGTTTATTCCATTCCCAGATTTGCTACTGAAGTCTTTAATAATTTTTAGATTGTCTCAGATGGAGACACACAGATAATTAGTTAATGCAAACAAAATATTGACACATGGTTTTAAAAATAAAGAGAAACAGGATATGAGAGGATATAAGCCCTGGCAGCAGAAAATAATACAACAAGACAAACAGCAGTCTCCATGCAGCCCAGCCTCAAGTTCCATTTTCTGAACACACGTACATTTCCTCAAATAACAAACTCATAACCACTGTCATGCTTTAACAACTACCTGTCTTCCTCTGTCCTTCCTCTGCTCCCTCCCCTAAAGAGCAATTCAGTGGATGGTTCTATACATCACCTAGGTTTTTGGCACCACTGTAGGTTTACAATTCAAACTGTTTTTCTAGAGAGAGCTAAGGAAGAGGCTAACAGAAGTTATCTGGTTAACCTTGTCCTCACTCTTACAGGGCCACCTCCAAATAGGGCGAGGAGGAGGCCCATTAGGCTCTGTGGGAGCCAAGACTGCCTTGTCTGGCAGTCTCAGGTTGGCATTGAGATCTGGATTGTCACTCCCTATGTGGCCTTGGGTACAGTATGGTATTGAAACTCCCTCTGCTTCAGTTTCCTTGTGAATAAAACCTAGATGATACTTACCCTATAGGATTCTCCTATGGATTAAACAAAATTTGTTTAAAAATCAAAGTGTCAGAGATATGGTAGCATCCAAAAAGCAATAACTACTAGATTACACTAACAAGCCCTACTAGTGAAACTTTCTCCCCTCTCTTTAGTATTTCTCCCATTTCCTGTGATTCAGGACAGTATCGAGGGATCTTTGCTCTCCCTAGATCACACTGCCTCTTTAGAGTTTCTTCTACCCTGTCCCTCTCTTCCGTCAAAACGACCTATCCTCACATTTCTAGCTCATCTGATCTCACCATGGGGGTTACCTCCCTTTTCTGTTCTGCATTTTATCTTTAATAATATATTTATTATATACATAGATATATGTTTAATAATATATAAACAACCTATATTTTTTAGCTCCTGACAATTTACAAGCACTGTCACAGCCCAGTTCTCAAAGCAGAATGGATATTGTTTTTCTTCATCTTACCTAAAGAAATGGAGGGTCCAAGTGATGAAGGGATTTGCTCAAGGTCATACTGAGAGAGAAAGACGCAGAGTTCTAGAGCTGAGGATACAACAAGGGGCAAACCAATGCCTCTGCCCTCAGGGAGCTTTTTTTTTTTTTTTTTTTTTTTTTTTGAGACGGAGTCTCACGCTGTTGCCCAGGCTGGAGTGCAGTGGCGCTATCTCGGCTCCCTGCAAGCTCCGCCTCCCGGGTTCCCGCCATTCTCCTGCCTCAGCCTCCTGAGTAGCTGGGACTACAGGCGCCCGCCACCGCGCCCGGCTAATTTTTTGTATTTTTAGTAGAGACGGGGTTTCACTGTGGTCTCGATCTCCTGACCTTGTGATCCGCCCGCCTCGGCCTCCCAAAGTGCTGGGATTACAGGCTTGAGCCACCGCGCCCGGCCAGGGAGCTTTCATTTTAACCACATTTGTCAAAAATAAATTATTACATAATAAATAAATGATTTATAATGCCAGGGAGTCATAACTGCTATAGAAAATAACAAAGCCAGATAAGGGGATAAAGAGAAAGTGACTGGATTGGAGTGAATGGGGAGAGTCATTTAGACAGGACATTCAGAGAAAACCTCTTTTGAGCAGTTGAGGAAGTGAGTCATGTGAATATCCATAGAAAGGTCATAGCAAGTAGAAGGACCAGCAAGGACAAAGGCCCTGAGGTAGGTGTGTTCTTGGCTTAAAAAACAGTGTGTTGAACAGGGTGCTGTGGCTCATGCCTGTAATTCCAGCACTTTGGTAGGCTGAGGCAGGAGGATCACTTGACCCCAGGAGTTCAAGACCAGCCGCGGCAACATAGTGAGGCTCTGACTCTACAAAAAATAAAAATAGGAAATAGAAAAAATTAGCATGCAGGGGAATGGGAGGCTGAAATGGGAGGATCGTTTGAGCCCATAAGTTCAAGGCTGCAGTGTGCCATGCTCACACCACTGCACTCCAGCCTGGACGGCAGAGTAGGACTCCAACTCAAATAGAAACAATGAAAAAAAAAAAAAGAACAGTATGTCCATTGAACATTAATTTTACTGATTATGATTAAATGTTATTTGAAAGAAGCATTCTGTAGTCCAACAACTTTCAGAGCCTGTGGATAAAGCACAGCTTCCAAGAGCGAATAGTCTAATATACGAATGCACTCTGTGATCTTGAAGGAGCTATAGCATGCAGCATTGCGCAATGTTATTCAAGTATGAAAACCTTTTCTCAAGGAGCATCTCAGGGGATTTGTGCTGCAAGGAACACTCTGGAAAATGCTGCACCACACCCTGCTTTTACTGGAAAGAGGAAGTTGGGCTAGGAACTAGAACTTCAGGCACTGCTTAAAGCCAATGGAAGCCACCCTCGGAGACACAAAAATTGCATCAGGCGGTGGCCAACTCCACTTATCCACAGGGTGAATGTTCAGCCACGCCTGCTTTTTGTCACTATCTGAAACTACTCGTGGCCCCTATTTCCTGTCTGAATCGCCAGTGTTTTCCATGACTTAACCCTGGTGAGCTGGTTCCAAGCTCTGCTGACCTTCCGTAGTGTTCATTTGAGGAAATGGAAGCAGAAACAGGCACGTATGACAATCTGCTCAGAGGATGCGCCCCTGCTGACTGGGGGTGGGAAGCATGGTGGGGGTGGAGGGGATTTCCATTGCTCTGAATAAAGTGTGGGACTGGTGGCCTCCCCTGAAGCCTTGAGCAGGAATTCAGCTCAGGCTGTGTCACACGTGCACTGAGCTCCAGGGCCATGGACAAGTCTAGAAGCGATATAGCTGCAGACAGGTGGAGGACACTGCAAGAGGAAGACTCCCATTTAGTAGGAAAACTGCCAGCTGGGAAGAAGGCTGGTCGCTGCCTGAGTTGGGAAGAATTCCCAAGCCCTCTGCAAGCTCAGAAGCCAGGAAATGAATGGGAAGCAGCTGGAATGGGCCAAACAATACAAGGCAAATGGCCCAGAAGTGAGCAGAAGGGGGCCAGGCCCACCCCTAGGAAGCCCAGCAGAGGTCACCTGGGCCTGTGGCACTGGAGGAGGCTAAGAGAGGTGTGCAGCATGTCCCAAGATTATCATTCTGTGGGCCTGGACAGAATTTTATCAGAAGAGTGCCAAAAGGAGTCATCTGTTGGCTTTTTAAAAAATTGACTGTATAAATAGAGGTCAATTCCAGATGTTGCTTAATACGAAAATACATAACATTTAAGTGATGGAGTGTAAACACTAAATGAATTATTTCTTTGAGGACTTTCAAAAGAATCCTACAAAAGATCTGGCTAAGAGCTTGGCCAAACACTAACAAATACATCCTGGATAAAATTAAATTTTTGTCCTTGTGATGCTTCATCAGAGGGGTTAAAAACATCACTTCAGGTCTATGATCTATGCACAATTGAGAACATCTACTGAAAGCAATAAATGCCTAATGCCCCAGGCTAGAATGGGTGAGTATTTTCTCTTCATGTGATACAATAGATAAAATTAACAAAACAAGGCAGGGTGCAGTGGCTCATGCCAGTAATCCCAACACTTTGGGAGGCTGAGGCAGGAGGATCACTTGAGCTCAGGAGCTGAGACAATCCTGGGCAACATGGCAAAAACCCATCTCCACAAAACATTCCAACAATTAGCTGGACGTAGTGGAGCATGCCTGTAGTCCCAGCTACTTGGGAGGCTGAGGTGGAAGAATCATTTGAACCCCAGAGTCGAAGGTTGCAGTGAGCCAAGATGGCACCACTGTACTCCAGTCTGGCTGACAACATGAGACCCTATCTCAAAAAGAAAAAAAAAAGGCGGGGCGCTGTGGCTCAAGCCTGTAATCCCAGCACTTTGGGAGGCCGAGGCGGGCGGATAACGAGGTCAGGAGATAGAGACCATCCTGGCTAACACGGTGAAACCCTGTCTCTACTAAAAAATACAAAAAATTAGCTGGGCGTGGCGGCGGGCGCCTGTAGTCCCAGCTCTTCGGGAGGCTGAGGCAGGAGAATGGAGTAAACCCGGGAGGCGGAGCTTGCAGTGAGCCGAGATCGCACCACTGCAGTATAGCCTGGGCTACATAGCAGACTCTGTCTCAAAAATAAATAAATAAATAAACAAAACAAGAACTAGGCTGGGCGCGGTGGCTTATGCCTGTAATCCCAGTACTTTGAGAGGCCAAGGTGGGCGGATCACGAGGTCAGGAGATCAAGACCAAACTGGCTAACATGGTGAAACCCCGTCTCTACTAAAAATACAAAAAAATTAGCTGGGCGTGGTGGCGGGCGCCCGTAGTCCCAGCTATTCGAGAGGAGAATGGCATGAACCCGGGAGGCGAAGCCTGCAGTGAGCAGAAATCACGCCACTGCACTCCAGCAGGACAGAGCGAGACTCCGTCTCAAAAACAAACAAACAAAAAAACAAGAACTATTATAGCTTTTATTATGTGTTGAGGGCTTGCCGAGTGCCAGAAATTTTACACACAGCCTTTTTAATGGTTACAATAAGCTAGCATTACTATACCCATTTTATAGATGAAGAAACTGAGGTTCAGAAAGATTAAGGAATGTGTTTGATGCCACGAAGCTAATTACGTGATTGGTTTGGAATGCAGACCCGGATCACTCTGACCTGAAAGTCAAACGCGTTTTTCCTATTACACGCTGTTCTCACATAGCACCAGAAGATAATTAGAACTCAGAAGTCGAAGTCTAAGAAATCTCAAAATGCCATCCTACCACATCCGTCCACTCACTAATGATTTATAAAATAAATTGTTTTAGTATCTTCTTTATCAGACATTGGGAAGATCAATTAAAATTTGCATGGTGCTTTGAGAGAATTAGAAAGCAAATGCTAGACTTTTTGTTTGGTTTGTTTTGTTTTTAAAGAATGATTATGCCATGAGATAGATCAGGCATAAACCTGGACTGGTTCACCTGCTCTAAGTCACCTCAGTTGTCGTAACTTTGCACCGTTATGTGAAGCAGCTGGGTTAGAGCTTCCTCCATGACATTAAAGGCAATCAGAGTCTAGGCAGTACTTCACCAGCTTCTGGGAAACTTGGTATTCTTGTTCATTCTTCCCTGCTCCTCAAACTGCTCTTTAATTCTGAAGACCCTTTCAGAAGAATGTAAAAATGTAATCAAGAAACAATCCAGTTGGACTTCTCAGGGTCCACGTGAAATTCCCATGGATCCTCATATATTTAATCACTTAAGCAATTCCTTTTTTCTGCTCCCTCCAACACATCTTCCCAGAGCCAAGCCACTGGCATTCTTAACTAAAGATGAATTCAATCCTTTCTGTTTACTTTGCTTTTTTTTAACAAAGTATTAAATTGTTCAATTCCTAAGCCTACTACTGTGTGCCAGCCACATATTTCCAGAAAAAAAGGGAGGGGGTAATTGGTCCCAACAAAACTGTCATTGGTGTTGCTTATTCATTTTGTTTTTATTGACAAGGTCATGCATTTATACATTTTTCCTCTGCATACCATTGCGATACACAGCCAGGGCTGAAAATAGTACCTAAACTCTTGACCACAATGATAGCTTTAATAGCATGTAATTCATGTAATTCCTCAGAGTTGGCTAGGTAATCTAACTTTAGTTAATAAGAGGTATCTGTGTAAAAACACTAAGGCGAAAATAGGCTTTATTTATGTCAGTATAAATATACAAACTGATATTCATCATCATATCTTAGAAATAATGACGTATTGTAAAAATTTTTCAATAGTTTTTACTAACAACCTCCATACTATACCCATAATTGAAAATATCTACAACTGAAAGAGAAATTGAGGGACAAAATTAATTCATTTACATAAAACCACCAAGAAAGTTAAAAGTATGCAGTCTGTAATCTAGATCAATTTAAGTTCAACATTAAAGCTTCTGCATAAAAATACCTTTGTAGTAAGATGACTTAATTTTCAGAGGCTTTGTAGCCATTCTTGTAATCATTCAAGGTCAAATGTAAAAAGATAAAGTGAAACAAAGCTTGCCCATCTTTGCAATAAGGTGACAAAATCTCTTTCTATCTTTTCCCTACCTCAATGCACTGAAACCAAGTTTTTGTTTGTTTATTTGTTTGTTTGTTTTGAGACAGAGTCTTGCTCTGTCACCCATGCTGGAGTGCAGCGGCGCTATCTCAGCTCACTACAACCTCCGCCTCCCAGGTTCGAGTGATTCTCCCACCTCAGCCTCCCGAGTAGCTGGGATTACAGGCATGTGCCACCATGCCCAGTTATTTTTTGTATTTTTAATAGAGAAGGGGTTTCACCATGTTGGACAGGCTGGTCTCGAACTCCTGACCTCAAGTGATCTGCCTGCCTCGGCCTCCCAAAGTGCTAGGATTACAGGCGTGAGTCATGGCGCTCAGCCTGAAACCAAGTTTTTTTCAACCTAGTTCTATGTAACTATAGCCACTCTTATTTGCCTACCAGTAGATTTATTGCAGCTTCAAATAATTTATTTTAGCATTTGAACCCAAAGCAACATCCATTTTATAACAGGTGACGTTACTTAGTGGTAAAATCTGAGGGACATTAGAATAACTTCCCTTTTATAATCTGAGGGACATTAGAATAACTTCCCTTTGTCACTGATATACTGAAATTCATACGTTAGTGTCCCCAGGCTCATATCCTTACCCACCTCTGCCCATAGAACCTGCTCTAAGTCAGCTGTGGCATCTCACCAAACCTGCAGGGCTAACATACACGAAGTTATCAAAGTGTGGTTCCCAGGCAAGGAGCATCAATCAGTGTTTACCCGGAAACTTGTTAGAAATGCAAATTTTGGGCCCTTCTCAGGAAGAATTTTCTTTCTTTCTTTCTTTCTTTCTTTCTTTCTTTCTTTCTTTCTTTCTTTCTTTCTTTCTTTCTGTCTCTCTTTCTTTCTCTTCTCTTTCTCTTCTCTCTCTCTCTCTTCTCTCTCTTCTTTCTTTCTTTCTTTCTTTCTTTCTTTCTTTCTTTCTTTCTTTCTTTCTTTCTTTCTTTCTTTCTTTCTTTCTTTCTTTCTTTCTTTCTTTCCAGTTTCAGTTTCTCCTGCCTAATTGTTAGATGAGACTCTCCTTGAATCTTACTTCACTTGTCTAAAAAACACAATTATTTCTACGGAAAAATAATTTAAGTTCTCATATTTTTCCTTTGTGTTTATTTCCAAAGCCTCTCAGTTGTCAAGAAAGAGTTACTTTTTATTTTTTTCTCTCTCTTTTTTTTTTTTTAGCTTCTGATCTTATTAAAAAGGGAAGAAATATCAAAATAGTATTACAACAAATTACATAAACGTTAGCTTCAGCAAAGTAATGTTTTTTTTTTTTGTTTTTTTTTTTTTTTGAGACGGAGTCTCGCTCTGTCACCCAGGCTGGAGTGCAGTGGCCGGATCTCAGCTCACTGCAAGCTCCTCCTCTCGGGTTCACGCCATTCTCCTGCCTCAGCCTCCCGAGTAGCTGGGACTACAGGCACCCGCCACTTCGCCCGGCTAGTTTTTTGTATTTTTTAGTAGAGACGGGGTTTCACCGTATTAGCCAGGATGGTCTCGATCTCCTGACCTCATGATCCACCCATCTCGGCCTCCCAAAGTGCTGGGATTACAGGCTTGAGCCACCGCGCCCGGCCTAAAGTAATGTTTTTAACTGTTCCCATCACCATCACCACTACCACTGAAAGCTAGTGAGAAAATCTACTGAAAGGGGTGAGATTTCAGTAGATCTCACACACACATTACAATATTACATCTGACCCCTTTCAGTAGGTTTTCTCACAACACAATGTAATATGCACACAACACAATGTAATATTCACAAGATAATTGCAGGATTTATCCTAAAATATTAATTCATGGTGATATAATTCAGTAATAAAAATGCACATTTCAAGTCACAGAACTCATCCTATCACTGAAACTCTATGTATGACCAAATTTGGGGATGGCACATGTAAATCCAAATTTTACATCATTTGCAAATATAGCTACTCCTACCTATGATAAGACCTTATTCACTAGCAAATAGATATAGATATAGATACAGATATATGTACTTTCTTCTAGAACAAAGCAGAAAAAGATAGATTTAGATACTGATTTCTCCTTTGATCATTTAAACCTCAGAAAAGGGACCTTGAGTCTGAGTTTCTCCGAAAGCATCATCTCATCAGAAAGAATTTATTAAGTATGCAGTTATTTCTCCCATTCTGTCCAATCGAACAATTTAAGCCCTGAAAACAAACGAAGAAGCCTTTCCCACGCCAGCCATATCAATGGCAGAGCATAAAAACACATTCGTGTTATTCATTCATCTAATGTTACAATAGTAGCAACACAAAGATTTAATTTAATAACCTAACAGATCATCTTTCTTAATTTGTTAAAATACCATATAAAGACGGTTTAAACTGTCTATGAGGCAATTTTCTAAGAGGAAAAAGTTTGGCAGACTTTTATGGCTCCAGATGATTTCTCATTCTGGCTCTAATGTCAGAGTTAACCTATCACCATATTTCTTTATCTGTTTACAAAATCTACGGTTCATTTTTCCTCAATGTTTCAACTTTGCTAGAAATGCTGGGCAACAGGAAAGAATGAGGTCATGACTCACCAGCTTATTAGGCGACTCTTTGCAGTGACTATAAATGCTACCATCAGTCTCATTTTTATGGTGCTGATAAAGGAGGATAACCTGCATAAAGGAGTTAGTTAAATGATCCAAAATGTCATTGCTCAACACTGGAGATGCGTTAATTTGTAGTCCTGTAATTGGAAAACAGGATATGAAGTCTTTAGGGGCTGGCTGGCCAGCTGGTCAACCAAAGAGTATATCATTATAACAACAGAAGGAAATGTCATACAGCTCTTCTCTAAGTGCATCATAGAATTTATTTTGCAAATGCTTTTCTTTTTATTTTTCATTGGTTCATTTGCAGTTTTTATTTGCTTTTGCTTCTAGCTGAAACATGCTTTATGATGGTTCTTTCTGAAAATTATCTGTACTCCCTTCCAAAGGACAGTTTCTCTGCTTAGCAATATGAACAAACATTGTGAACACTTTGAAAAGCAACACAGTTAATGAGTTTACTGTTAATAGCACAATGAAATGCAAGAAGACTCTAGTTCTATGTATTTTCTTCTTGTGACATCATTTGACATCCTATGATCATACTGTTTCAAATAGTTACATAAAGCACAAAATGTAAAGAAAATACAGAAATTGGGATGTATAAGTATAGAAAACGAAATGTTTTGGGGAATCAAACCTATCTTATTTTATTTAACTTTTTATTGTTATTTATTTTTTTTTTTTTGAGACAGAGTCTCACTCTGTCACCCACGCTCGAGTGCAGTGGTGCGATCTAGGCTCACTACAAGCTCTGCCTCCCAGGTTCATGCCATTCTCCTGCCTCAGCGTCCCCAGTAGCTGGGACTACAGGCACCCGCCACCACGCCCAGCTAATTTTTTTGTATTTCTAGTAGAGACGGGGTTTCACCATGCTAGCCAGGATGGTCTCGATCTCCTGACCTGGTGATCCGCCAAAAGTGGATTCAACCTCCTAAAGTGCTGGATTACAGGCGTGAGCCACCGCGCCCGGCCAATCTATCTTTAGGGACTTAGGGAAAGAAAAATATTGGTAAAATTACAAAAATGATGTCGAATCATGATTTAAGAGAGGTACTGGTCAGTGAAGCATTCCAACTATAAATATACCATGGGAAACATTTGCTAGAATGAAGGTTCATTAGATTCTCTAATAAGAGGAGTAAAAGAATGTATATAAAACTGCATTCAGACCTAAAAAGAAATAAATACATATTATTACCTAGAAAATCACAGGATGAAAGAGTAAATTTGATTATCCTTGAAAATGAGAGAAACTTTGATTTTTTTTTTTTTTTTTTTTTTGGAGACAGTCTCGCTCTGTCACCCACGCTGGAGTGCAGTGGCGCCATCTCAGCTCACTGCAGCCTCTGCCTCCCAGATTCAAGTGAGTCTCCTGTCTCAGCCTTCCTAGTAGCCGAGATTACAGGCGTGTGTCACCACGCCCAGCTAATTTTTGTAATTTTAGTGGAAATGGAGTTTCACCATGGTGGCCAGGCTGGTCACAAACTCCTGACCTCAAGTGATCCACCCACCTCAGCCTCCCAAAGTGCCGGGATTACAGGCATGAGCCACTGTGCCCAGCTTGAAACCTTGATTTTTAAAAGCCTAGGTGGGGCACGGTGGCTCACGTCTGTAATCCTTGCATTTTGGGAGGCCGTTGCGGGTGGATCAACTGAGGTCAAGAGTTTGGGACCAGCCTGGCCAACATGGTGAAACCCTGTCTCTACTAAAAATACAAAAATTAGCCAGGCATGGTGGCACGCTCCTATAATCCCGGCTACTCGGGAGGCGGAGGCAGGAGAATCACTTGAATTCAAGTGATTCTCCTGTCTCAGCCTTCCTAGTACCCAAGATTACAGGCATGTGTTACCTGTAAACTCCATCTCAAAAAAAAAAAAAAAAAAAGAAAACCTAACTTTAAGTAAGATATCATATGAAACTCAAGAAAAGGTGGGGGCAAAACATATTTTAGTCATCTCGTGACCACAAGTACAAAGAAAGATAGGACCAACCTGAGCAAGATTTAAAAAAAAAAAAAGGAAAGGATTATGATAAGAAGCCTTCTGAAATATCAAAAGATTTTCATAGTCAACAAAACCTGGGCCCTCCCTGTGATAACTCTGAAACACTGTTTATGGAAACCAAATTATCCTGTTTCATGTGAGAGGCCTTTAATTTCTTTTTTTTTTTTTTTTTTTTTTGAGACAAAGTCTCACTCTGTTGCCCAGACTGGAGTGTAGTGTCCTGATCTCCGCTCACTGCAAGCTCCGCCTCCCGGGTTCACGCCATTCTCCTGCCTCAGCCTCCCAAGTAGCTAGGACTACAGGCGCCCGCCACCACGCCCGGCTAAGTTTTTGTATTTTTAGTAGAGACGGGGTTTCACCGTGTTAGCCAGGATGGTCTGGATCTCCTGACCTCGTGACCCGCCCACCTCGGCTGCCCAAGTGCTGGGATTACAGGCGTGAGCCACCGCACCCCTCCGATGTCTGCATTTCTAAGAATTCACGGGGGAAAACATTTGATTGTGAGATTCCTCTAATGATATTCTTTCAGAACACACACTCACTTTATAACTCATGACTCTCCACGAAGCTTTCCCAAATGTGACTCCCACAATCTCAGTCAATTCCTGGTGGAATTCTTGATTCTGCCTCTTAACAGCTGCATTCAACCATAATTGGGAAAAATCTCATGAAAATAATTCTACAGCCTTGTTCCTGACAATCATGAGTGCCTTGATCTTCAGGACAGTGCTATCTAAAAGCCTTTCCAGATATGCAAGGGGTAGGGACCCTCCTCCTCACCCTTCTAGATTACCACCGCACTTCCCACCTACCTGGGATTTAGTTTATTGGCAAGATTCACCCCGCCCAAGGCCTACCCTACCCAACCTACTTCAAGTCACTAGAAACTACAGTACAGGAGTACTTTGGCCCAACTCCATAAAAAGGGCAACACTTGTGCAAAAATAAACATAGTGATTTTCTTACTGACCACATCCCAACTCAAGAACAATTTAATATCCATTTCGTAATGCTGTTTCTACAAAGGAGGCGGGTACGTAATACCAACTGAAACCCAATCGCATCCAGAATAAAACCACGAAATTGTACTGCAACTAATCTTTACATTCACATGTAATAGATTTAATGTTGTTGGGTTTGCTTGTTTGTTTTTGAGACAAAGTCTTGCTCTATCACTCAGGCTAGGGTGTTATGGCTTCATCACAGCTCACTACAACCTCGAACTCCTAGGTTCAAGGGATACTCCCACCTCAGCCCCCTGGGTAGCTAAAACTACCAATGTGTGCCACCATGCCCAGCTATCTTTTCTATTTTTTGTAGAGATAGGGTCTCACTATGTTGCTGAGGTTAGTCTCGAACTCCTGGGCTCATGCAAGCCTCCCAAAGTGCCAGAATTACAGGCATGAACCACTGTGCCCAGCCCTAACATTGTTATTTTTTAACAAATAGTTTTCTATTTATCAGTTTTCATTTTGAGAATGATAAACATTGATATATATAATCTATATAAACACAAGCTCTTTGGGGCCAAAATTATTTTAAAGAGTTTAAACAATCCTGAGACCAAAAAGTTTGAGAACCATTTTCCTAGGGAAAAACAAAACAGATTTCGGAAAGAGGGATCTGCTCACTACCCCCAATGCCCTCCAGTCTTGCTTTCTCTGCTGCCTTCTACGTAAGCCCCACCCAAGCAGTCTTTAGAAATGTCAGTCTAGGCCAGGAGCGGTAGCTCATCCCTGTAATCCCAGCACTTTGGAAGGCCGAAGTGGGCGGATCACCTGAGGTCAGAAGTTTGAGACCAGCCTGGCTAACATGGCAAAATCCCATCTCTACTAAAAATACAAAAATTAGCCAGGCATGGGGTTGGGCACCTGTAATCCCAGGTACTCGGGAGGCTGAGGCAGGAGAACAACTTGAACCTGGGAGGTGGAAGTTGCAGTGAACTGATACTGCACCACTGCACTCTAGCCTGGGGCACAGATCAAGATTCTGTCTCCAAAAAACAAAACAAAAAAAGGCCAGGCATGGTGGCTCACGCCTGTAATCCCAACACTTTGGGAGGCCGAGGCGGGGAGATCACCTAAGGTCGGGAGTTCCAGACCAGCCTGACCAACATGGAGAAATCCCATCTCTACTAAAAATACAAAATTAGCCGGGCATGGTGGCACATGCCTGTAATCCTAGCTACTCTGGAGGCTGAGGCAGAAGAATTGCTTGAATCCGGGAGGCAGAGGTTGCAGTGAGCCAAGATCGCACCATTGCACTTTAGCCTGGGCAACAAGATGGAAACTCTGTCTCAAAAAAAAAAAAAAGAAAGGAAATGTCAGTCTAATTCTTCCAGCCATTGACCATCTTTGTCTAGTTTCCCAATACACATCAATCAATGAGAAGTCATGGTTCTGTAGCCGCAGGAAGTTCTACATTATCAGGTTGGAAGTCCACCCTTCTCAGAAAGTGATCTGACCTGTAACAACAAAACCATCTTCTCACACCAGTGAATACATTTTATTTTCCACAATTTTTTTAAAAATAATTAAGAACCGTGGTTATTTTTCTATGACTCTAACCTAGTCTTATTTTTGAATGCCTTATGTTTTATTAGCTAAGCTGCTCAAGTAGAACGATGAATATTGGGAACTCTCCTAGTCAATAAAACTTCAGATCACCTCTACGCACATGTTGAACTTTAATTATTGTGGTTTGGTCATGATGTATAAATACATTAAAGTGAGTGAGTTATTCTAGTCCTGATCAATGGAAGCAAACAGAAATTTTTTTATATGAGCAAATAATATTCTTAATGAAACATCCACGTGCCTAACTTGGCATGCTAGTGCAAACATGTTAACAGCATGCTGCATATATGTGTACATGCATGTTTTCTATGTTTTCTGACTCTTCAGTCAATCCACAGTTAAGTTAAATGAATTCCCTCTGCCTTGATTATATTATGCCATGTTGAATTCATTTCTAAGACATGTTGGCAGTATTTGGGGGCCTCAAATAGCACATTCCATTTCATAGGTACAATTAGCATTAATTCTGGCAGATACTATGGATTGGCACATACAACATCTATGCCAACATGCTTCAGCAGAGGTTTCGAAGATGAATGGTATATTTTTTACCCTCCTTTGAAGCTAGGGTTCTGGGTTGATGGAGGTTCTATCAATCAAATGCAATCATGTGGCACTGGGTTTTGGAATGGAGTTAAGTGGGGTAAGAAAGAGCAGGAGGCACCATTTTGCTGGTGTGGATCAGGCTGGATCTGATTGAGGCTGCAGCAGTGTGAACTCTGAAGTCAAGACCCTGATCAATACTCCTGATTTAACAGATGGCTTCTTGATCACGGCAGGAGCCACAGCACAATTCTGTGGGAGTTATCTATGGAAGATCAGCGTAGGGGCTCTTTCTTCTGCTCCCTGTCCCCAGTGATTCTGCAAGCCATATTAAATCTTGCAAGGTATCCCTTTCTGCTTCTGCTAGCTAGAGTTGATGCTGTCCTCTCAGTGGTAACCAAGATTCCCATGAAAACATTGGCCATCAGACAGAATACTATATTTAAAATTTCTTCCTTTACCCATATCACAGTTATAGTACATGTAGCTGGCATCAATCAATGATCTGGTGACACAACAGTTTAATCTCCATCTAAATTTAGAAAATACATTATCAGAGGTTGCTGTTGCTAAGTCAATATAGAGATGGGGATTGCTTCTTGCCTTGGGGTTTTATGAGTAACTAGTTTACTGAGAGATCTACTGAGCAGACCCTTCTCTGATCACAGTTGTCATGTATCCTGAAGAAATAAAATACCTTGCATTTATGCAATGCTTTTATACTTTTAAAAGTGCTTTCATATGCGTTGCTTCAATTATAGTTCACAACAATTGAAAAGCTAAAAGGAAAAGAATTATCACATCCACATTAAAAATGAAAGAACTAAACTTCAAAGAAGCTAAATAATTTGCTCAAAGCGTGATAGATAAAAGGTAGAGGCGGGACTAGGACCTAAGGCAACTGTCTGCTAGCCCAGTGCTATTTCTTGAGTACTTCTGTGAAGCATGTGTATGCTTAATTAAACTTTCCCTGTATATACTGTCACAGGGACCATAACTTGCTACTCAATATCCACTTCCTTTTCCTCTTTAGAAATAGAACCCCAGGTTTTGTTTCTTTTAGAGGCGACAGTTTACACATAATTATGAGATTACATTCCCATTCTCCCTTAAACTAGGCAGCACCTTGTGACTAAGTTCTGGTCAAGGAAATATAAGCAAAAGTATCAAATGGGACCTACTAAGAAGGCTGCTAAAAAGAGGCCAACTTAGCTGCAAAAAGAACACTTTTATCCTTCTGGGTTTCTCCTTCCTGCTACTTGGAATGCAGATGTGATGGCAAGAGCTCAATCAGCCATACTGACTCATGAGACAACTTAAAGACAAATGTCACTGGTTAAGGATGGAAGCAGAAAGAAGGAACCTGGGTTGGTGACTTTACAGAGCTATCATAATGCTCTTGGACTTCTTACATCAGGCTTTTTATTTTCACATAAGAGAAAATAAATATATATCTTGTTAAGCTACTGTGATTTAGAGTTTCCAATTACATGCAGCAGATCTTAATCCTAACTGATACACATAATTTTCCCAAATTATTTCTATTTTAAGGTTATGCATTTTAAAATAAATGCTTTTGCCAATGAGTAATCAGAGAATGCAGTGATTAGCTCAAGATAATAGCAGTCCCAAGACATAGTCAACCTCTGGATATACTATTAGATCCACATTAAATTTTGAAGAGTAAAAGCTGGATTCTCCTGTATACCTATTTCAGAATAAAGACTAAAGTTGTGTCGGTGTTTTACATATTAAATATTACTAGGTATCCCCCTAAAACTGAGTACAGAAGTAATGAGCAACATAGTAACCTTGCGCAGAAATCATGTGAGTAGTTATGTGGCATCGTCCATGGAAACACTCGTCTACCTGGGCTCATGCCTGATATACTATGGATAGAAGCACCATTGGCCATTGGCCCCTAGGACCTGCTCATGCTTCTGGCTATGGGTTGGCTAGTTTTCTTTACGTTCCAAGATTTATGATTCAGCAGTCTGTTTTCAATTTCTCTAAAAATTCCCCATAAACATTAAGCTCTGTTAGACTGAGGAAGAGTCATCCTTGCTGAAAGTTGGAAGGGCAGATGAGGCTCTCTCTTTCTTTCATAAGATTCTCCGGATCTCACAGAGAGTTTGACTTGGAGACTGCATTTCACCAGAGTTCTCTTTGCTCCACACACCTTTGTGCCAACTCTTTAGGGGTTCTTCTTTTTTGGAGACAGAGTCTCACTCTGTCACCCAGGCTGGAGTGCAGTGGCACGAACTCAGCTCACTGCAACCTCCACCTCCCAGGTTCAAGCAGTTCTCCTGCCTCAGCCTCCCAAGTAGCTAGAACTACAGGCACACGCCGCCACAGACAGCTAATTTTTTGTATTTTAGTAGAGACGGGTTTCACCATGTTGCCCAGGGCGGTCTTGAACTCCTGAACTCAGGCAATCTGCCTGCCTCAGCCTCCCAAAGTGCTAGGATTACAGGCATGAGCCACCGCATCTGGCCTCTTTAGGGATTCTTAACCTATTTTGTGCCATGTACCGCTTTGGCTGTCTGATGGACCCCTTTCTGAAAATGTTTTTAAATATATAAGACACAAGATAGCAAACCAATTATATTGAAATACAGTTATTAAAATATTTGAATTTAATTTTATTAATATGTTTCTTTATTAAGATACCACATTTCAAGATGTCACAGTACATCTAATATTACCACAATCTTAAAGTAGAGAGGAAGATAAATAATATTTTGAGATATCAGTAACCACTGTAATGTAAAAGGAAAATACATGTGATTTCTATTAGAGACGGAATCACAGCTAAAATTAATTCTGTCGTGGTTTGTGTCCTACATTCACAATGGAAAAAAGTACTAAATTTCAGGTAGAGATTATGAAAATAAATATGAGATTTTTTTTTTTTCCATCAGATTCCTGGGCCCCTCAAGTCCAAGCACAAATGCGTTGGGAATCTATGGATCCCAGGTTAGAACACTGCTTTAAATCATGAAAGAGTCTTCATGACTCCTGCATTCCATCAGAGACCATATAAGAGTTCTGGTTTGTGGTAGAATTAGATACTGGCAAGATGGGTCCTCAATTCTAGCACCTTTCACAGTTCAGGAACCTGGTGAAAGCTATAGTATATAGATAACTGATTCTGGTCATTGTCGTCCAGAAAGGCCTGTGTTGTAAAATGTTAACTCCACTGCAAATGACAAAGGACATTAGACTGCAGTTACTGGTCAATGCATGGATTAAAGGAAAAATGAGCTATCAGTGGGCCCCTTGAGCATCTCCTTTGTAGAGAACTGAGACCCAGGAAAATAGCTATGCATTTACTGCATACATAGTATGTTTTGGCCAATCTACAGATAAAAGACATCAGTCTCGAAGACCTTATTTGGGACATCCCTCTCAACAATAAAATCAAATATGAAACTAAGAAAAACAATAAAAATCAAATTCCTTTGAAAGTTCTCTATAAACATTAAGCTCTAAGCTCTCCCCAAAATCCAATTTAGCAAAAGATATTTCTACAATAAAGTGGTGCTTGACAAGAACAATTTAAGGAAATAGTTCTGGTGTCTTTATTTACTATTAAAGTAAATTATTTGTGATAAGTGGATGTTTATTTGTGATAAACATATCACAAATAATATGTTTTGAATTATTTTCAAAGCCACAGGAGATTTTAAAAGACAACCTGAGAGTTATTCATAACCTCAGAATTATATTCATTCAATGGACTATAACCCAGTCCTGGAGCCATTACTGAAGCTTAACTTCAAATCAGTTTAGTGAAATTAAGAAAAATCAAAAGCAAGTCTTTCTGAATTCAAAATATACTTTTAAGTGAAGCAAAATTTGAGGGTAAGACTATCTTTTTACAAAAAGACACATTCCATTGAGACAGTTTATTATCATAAATTCCATTAGCAAATGCAGATATTGTATGATAGTTTATAAATGCATCTTGGCAATTTTTTTTTTTAGAAGGAGTCTCTGTTGCCCAGGCTGGAGGGCAATGGCGTGATCTCAGCTCACTGCAAACTCTGCTTCCCAGGTTTAAGTGATTCTCCTGTTTCAGCCTCCCAAGCAGCTAAGATTACAGGTGGCCACCACCACATCCAGCTAATTTTTGTATTTTTAGTAGAAATAGGGTTTCATCATGTTTACCAGGCTGGTCTTGAACTCCTGGCCTCAAGCAATCCACCCACCTTGGCCTCCCAAAGTGCTGGGATTACAGGCATGAGCCACTGCTCCCAGACAATTTTTGTTGTTTTTTTTTAAGAGACAGGATCTTGCTCTGTCACCCAGGCTGGAGTGCAGTGGCACAGTCATAGTTCACTGTAAACTTGAACTCCTGGGCTCAAGCTGTTCTCCTACTTCAGCCTCCCGAGGAGCTAGGAGTACAGGTGTGCACCATCACATCCAGCTAATTTTTTATTTTTAATAGAGATGGGTCTGGCTGTGTCACCCAGCTGGTCTCAAACTCCTGGGCTCAAGAGACCCTCCTGTCTTAGGCTCCCAAAGTGCTGGGATTACAGGCATGAGCCATCATGCCTGGCTGCAATTTTGAACACACAAGTACACCACATAATACCAGATTTAGAGTCAGAGAAACCTATTTTAAATCTTTGCTCTGCCACATGTTTAATTGTGTGAGCATGGGCAAGTTACTTAGCCACTCTGATCTTCAATTTCCTGATCCATGGGAATAACAATTATACCTGTCTCTTATGGTTGTACTGAGAAATAAGTAAATAACTGTAAAGTACCTAGAACACTTATTGGTATACCTTAAGCACTTTATAATTTATCATCAAATGATTCTTGTGAGGACTAAATGTAATATTACCTGTAAAGTTCTTGGCAAAAAAAATAAAAAATAAAGTTCTTGGCATACTGTCTGGCATATACTTAATACTCAATAAGTGGTAGTATCAGAAATTGTAGAAGTATTAGTATTAGCATTTAATTATATTAGAATTTATGTTGGTATTAGCATTAATATAGTATTGCTGCACTTTGGGAGGCCAAATGAGGAGGACTGCTTGAGTCCAGGAGTTTGAGACTAGCCTGGACAACATAGTAAGACCTCATCTCTACAAAAAAATAAAACAAGTAACAGAGTGTGATGGTGCATGCCTACAGTCCTAGCTATTAGGAAGGCTGAGGCAGGAGGATCACTTGAGCCCAGGAGTTCAAGGCTGCAGTGAGCTATAATTACACCACTGCACTCTGCCTGGGAGACAGAGTGAGATCCCATCTCCAACAAAAAAGAATACACACACACACACACACACACACACACACACACACAGTATTGCTGTTAGTATTGGCATTGGTATTGGTTTAGATATCAATAATAGTATTAGTATAGTATGATGTTATCCTGAAATACATGCCAAAATAAGGAGTTCCTCCTCAATATGCTGTTGCTCTGAGGAACTCCTTTCCTGCCATGTATTAAAGAAGGTGAGGGCTGGGACCCACCATCTTTCTTTGGGCATATGACGATCTTAGAAATTGACCCCAAACCAACAATTCCATGGCTATGGACAATCATCCATGTGGGAAGAATATCTTTGAGCCAAGAACTTTTCCCTCAATCACATCTTTGATCTGGTCTCCCTGATAGAGTGTAGAAAAAGGGGAGTTCTCACCCTCCCCTGTTGGCAGCAAAAGAAGAAGGAATTGGAAAACTGGGATACTCTCTAAAGACCACAGAGGGAATTATGCAGCCAAGGGTCCCCACTTGGCTGGGGTGGGGGATGCTCCATTACCCAGGTGTTCTTTGAGGACGTCAGTGTATCAATGCAATGACCACAAAGTATTGGGAATTAGAACACAATGATAATCAACAGGGTGACTATAGTTAACATTAATCAATTGTACATTTCAGCTAGACAGAAGAAAATAATTAGAATGTTCCTACCGTAAAGAAAAGAGATATATTTAAGGTAATGGATATCCCAATTACCCTGATATGATTATAGAAATGTATCAAATTATCACGTGTATCCCAAAAATTTGTGCATCTGATATATATCAATTGAAAATTCACAATTTTTTTAAAAAGACTATAATTATCATGTTAAATATGCGAAAAGCAAAGGTATTCTATCAACGTGTTCAGGGAATTACCTCTGGCATTGACTTCTAAGGATTGGATTCTGGTAGCTTACACTTCCAGATCCAAGCAAGAAGTTGATGGAGAAAGAGAAGGAGAATACTGGCTGATTCCTGCATTAGTAGGGGAGGAAGTGAGTGTTAACAACCTCTTGTCCCTCCTCCCTCCAGAACCACTTCTCAGGCCACCTGTGGTGGCTCACATCTGTAATCCCAGTGCTTTGGGTAGCCAAGGCATGAGAGGATCCCTTGAGGCCAGGAGTTGGAAGCTGCAATGAGCAATTATCACACTACTGCACTCTAGCCTGGGCACCAAAGTAGGACCCTGTCTCTACGTAAATGAATGAGTGCTTTTCTTAAGTGTCTGCCTTTCAGTTAATAGTTTCTATCTTTCAAAAGACAAAAGGTCAGAAAAACACAGCTACCTAGGCCTCCTGGGTAACAGATTCCAGAGTCTTTGGAGAGGCCCTCAGAGTGGTTTCCTGCTCTTCTTCATTTTATTTTTCCTTTTCTTGATTTGATTGCACAAAATAATTACAATGACACTTGTTAATATGAACTACTTATCATTTATGCCTTGTTATCATGCAGTACAATAATAATTACAGCTATCATTAAATGTATGTCTAACTTTATTATAAGTGTTATTTGATTAGAACTCTAAATTCTGTTCACAGACATTCGTATTTCATAATTTATTGCTCAAGTGGCATGATCGTTCACTCATAACTTTTTTAAAATTAAGGGAAGCATTAATTAAGAGGCCAGGTTCTAGTCTCAACCTGATTATAATTAGCTGTGTGATTTGGGGCAATTCACTTAGTCTTTTTGAGTCTCAGTTTCTTCAAATATAAGATGAAGTGATTGAGTTATAAGGCCATGCATCTCTAAGATTCCACAGTGTTATAATTACACTATTATCGAGCATTCTTTAATGTTATTAAGGCCCATTTTAACCTTATACAATCTCAAAAAACTACTATAAAAGCTGATTATGCTTTGTTCACTCAGCACCATATCTGTCCTAGGCATCATTCCCGGCATTTCACAAACAGTCTCATTTAATCTTTTGAACAAACCTATGAAGTAGATACAATTGTCTATAAGAAAACTGTGGCTTAGAGCTCCCCAACTCAGCAATGCTGGAATCCAGATAGCTGCACTCTACCTGATTCCAAAGTCCGTGTACTTCAAACTACATTGTGATGCCCCCAAAGCAATTCTGAATGATGTAATTGAGTTAAAAGTGATGTCAACCTGCCTCACATTTGAAATATGCCTTATGGTGTGTGTATATTTTTCATCTTCCTTCCCCTCCTCCTTTTTCTCCTACTTCTGTTCCTTCTTCTTTTGCTAAATGTTCTTACAATTTGATTTTTAATTATCTGCTTCTTTCTCATAAAATAAAAATTTAGAATGGCTACAAATATTTTTGTTACTAGAATTAATTGGTTGTTGGAATACCTGATAAATTCAAATTTTCTGATTTATCCTATATGTTAAAGTATCCTGTAACGACTTATAATCTGTATGCAGACAGAGAACTCAGTATAGTATGTTACATGGGCTTACGAGCTAGACAAATGGTGCATGTCTGTGGTCCCAGCTACCTGGGAGGCTGAGGCAGGAGGATTGCTTGAGCTCAGGAGTTGGAGACAGCTTAAGCAACACAGTCAAATCCTATCTCTAAAAACAAAAACAAAAAAGGAAAAGGAAGTTCAAATACTAGAGCTTTTCTGCTGGTGAAGAGCTCTGTGGCTTGGGGGTTAGTTACTAAACTTCTCTGGTTAAGTTTACTCAGCAGGTAAATAGATGCAATAGTGCCTGCCTTAAAGAGAAAAATAATAAGTCCTGAAGGTAAGCAAAAATATCTACAACAGGGGCCGGGTGCGGTGGCTCATGCCTGTAATCCCAGCACTTTGGGAGGCCAAGGTAGGCAGATTATTTGAGGTCAGGAGTTTGAGAATAGCCTGGCCAACATGGTGAAACTCTGTCTCTACTAAAAATACAAAAATTAGCTGGGCTTGGTGGTACAAGCCTGTAGTCCCAGCTACTAGGGAGGCTGAGATGGGAAGATTGCTTGAACCTGGGAGACAGGTTGCAGTGAGCCAAGATTTCACCACGGCACTCCAGCCTAGGCAACAGAGTGAGACTCTGTCTCAAAAAATAAAAAATAAATAAAAAGATACCTACAACAATCAGAGCTGACATTTATTCATTAGGAATCAGGCAGTGTGCCAAATATTTTATTGTATTATCTAATAAATCTTCACAACTACATATAAACTGAGTCTTAGTTTATATAAGCCGAGTCATATATTCTACATATAAGCTGAGTTATTGGTCCCATTTTTACAAACAGATGGCAAAACTAAGACACAGCATAATTAAGTCACTTGCCCAGGTCATGCAGGTAGAGAGTGGCAGGGCCCAGATTGCCACCTAGGCAGTCTACCTTCAGGACCCAAACTCAAAGAATGGCACCTGACACAGAAGCGAACTTCGATAAAGATATACTTTCTTCACTTTTATAAATGTTTTAAGAGATTTGTAATAAGAAACTGGTTAACACATTGTTTACTGAGGTGAACTTGATTTCCAACCTTAAAAGTCATATGTTTTGTAGGGAATATTGTATCCGAATGTTAGAAAGTATAGAATGACCCACTTCAAGTAAAAAAGCTTTAAATAAGGTCTGTTTTAAATAGCATGCCCTAGAGTATTCACCACAAAAATTGCCAACAATTTATCAAGTGGGCTATGAGTGTGTGTGTGAGTGTGTGTGTGTGTGTGTATGAAAGAGACAGACACAGAGAGAGAGCATCTCATCCACTGATTTATTCTTCTGACATGTGGTAAATAAAGTATTGCTGTTGCCTTTGTCTTTTATACTAGATAATTAAATAATTTAGTCTGAAACTGATTCTTGAGCTTGAAAGTTGTCAGGGTTAGTCACATTTTTAGGGAAAAATATTTAGGCATCTGAGACCCTTATTAGATTTCTAATTTTTTTTTTTTTTTTTTTTTTTGAGACAGAGTCTCACTCTGTTGCCCAGGCTGGAGTGCAGTGATCGATCTCAGCTCACTGCAGACTTCACCTCCCATGTTGAAGTGATTCTCCTGCCTCAGCCTCCCAAGTAGCAGTTATTATAGACGTGCACCACCACACTAGGCTAATTTTTTTGTATTTTTAGTAGAGACGGGGTTTCACCATGTTGGCCAGGCAGGTCTCGATCCCCTGACCTCAAGTGATCCACCCACCTTGGCCTCCCAAAGTGCCGGGATTACAGGCATGAGCCACCGCATCCATCTAAGATTTCTAATCTTTTTGTTGTTACTTGATGTATGTCAAGTGATGTTAATCCCACAAAGGGGAAGAAAAAAAGAAAGATAGGAAAGGGAAGGGAGGAAAAGGAAAAGAAGTGAGGAGGGAGGGAGAGGGTAGAGAGGTAGAGAAGGGAAGGACTTGGAAAAGGAGAGGAAGAAGGAAAAAAGCTTCAAGCTAATGCAAAAGGATCTAGCCACATATATCCAAGACAATAAGGAGAATATCTGTCTTAAAGACGTCTATCAAATACTTTAAAGATAAAAAGAAATGAAACACTTTACTGAGACAAGAACACAGTGTTCATCTATTTATCATATATATTAAAATTCATGTCTATATTCTGTAGCTCTGAGGATGAAAGAACAAACCAATCTATTCCTGCAAATGAGAAGGGAAAGTAAGTTGTCTTATTGGAAATAAAACACATTGCTTCAGTAGGAATTGGGGAGGAAGTCTGCAGGCTTGTGGATGCGGAACACTGGACAAGCAATGTCATTAATATGTGATGGCACAAGTAGTAGGGCAAAGGGTGCTCCTTCTAGTCGGAAATCACCGGTTCTCGGCTTTGGCTCAGCCCTGCTATTTAAGTTACCATGAGCTTCAGGGTAAATTATTCTTTTAATTCAATAGAAATGATGATACAACTACAATTAGGCTACATTGTGCATTTAAGATTCTTAATTAGGCCAGGCACAGTGGCTTAGGCCTATAATCCCAGCACTTTAGGAGGCCTATGTGGGAGGATCCCTTGAGCCCAGGAGTTTGTGACCAGCCTGGGCAACATAGGGAGAGTCTATCTCTACCAAAAAAAAAAAAAATCAAAAATTAGCTGGTCAAGTTTCTTCAAGTGATATATGAAAAAAAAATTTTTTTTTTAATTTTAAATTAAAAAATTAGCTGGATGATGGCCGGGCACAGTGGCTCATGCCTGTAATCCCAGCACTTTGGGAGGCCAAGGCGGGCGGATCACAAGATCAGGAGATCAAGACCATCCTGGCGAATACGGTGAAACCCCGTCTCTACTAAAAATACAAAAAATTAGCTGGGTGTGATGGTGGCGCCTGTAGTCCCAGCTACTCAGGAGGCTGAGGCAGGAGAATGGTGTGAACCCAGGAGGCGGAGGTTGCAGTGAGCCGAGATCGCGCCACTGCATTCCAGCCTGGGCGACAGAGCCAGACTTTGTCTCAAAAAAAAATTAGCTGGATGTGCACGCCTATACTCTTAGCTGATAGCACAAGCCTATAGTCTCAGCTTCTCAGGAGGCTGAGGTGGGAAGATTGCTTGAGCCCGGGAGGTTGAGACTGCCGTGAACCATGATCACATCACTGCACTCCAGCCTAAGTGACAGAGCAAGACCTGTCTCAAAAATAAAATAATTAATTTAGAAAAACAATTTAAATAAAATATCAGCCATGTAATTTCTTTCCTTTCCTATTTGGCTTTGTCATCAGTATATCCAAGACGAGTTGAGGCTAAACACGTATATTTCAAGTATGGTAATTTGCTCTATGTTTGAGGCAAATAAGAAAAGATGCAGGCCAGGCATGGTGGCTCATGTCTGTAATCCCAGCACTTTGGGAGGCTGAGGCAGGCAGATCACTTGAGGTCAGGAGTTCGAGACCAGCCTGGACAACATGGAGAAACCCCATCTGTACTAAAAATACAAAAATTAGCTGGGTGTGGTGGCACACACCTGTAGTCCCAGCTACTTGGGAGGATGAGGTGGGTGAATCATTTGAACCCAGGAGGCAGAGGTTGCAGTGAGCCGAGATCACACCACTGCACTCCAGCCTGGGTCACAGAGACTCCATCTCAAACAAAAAATTTACAAATAATAATTTTTAAAAAAGAAGAGATGTAGCTCATGAATTCCTTGCTAATTGATCTCCTCTTGGAGTTATTCCTCATGTTCTAGAAAAAAAGTATGCATAAAATTGTGGAAATATGATGTTCATTGGATGGGGGAGTGTATTAATAGAAAATAAAATAAAAGTTCTCAAAAATTACACAGGTTACATCCTCAATTTCATCTTCTTGACTAAAGTTAGTTATTTAAAAATTAAAATGCTAATTACAGTGGGATTCAACAGCAGGGAGGAGGAGAAAGTAACCAAAACTGATCATAATTTTATTTTCATTTAAATCACTTTGTTAATTGGGTTAGACTCCTACTGCTAAAAGGAGGAGGACTACAGAAGATTAGTTTATTTTTAGCTTGTTGCTATAAAACTCTCCTGTGCTTCTTTCAGCTCAGAGTCAAAAGAAAAGTAAATGTTTTCAAAAGTAACAAAACGTTAAGGTTGCACATTGGCATCTTTGTTCTAATGAACAGAGTGTGATTTGAAGATGGCAGACTTGGGTTTTGTACCATAACTAGCTCCAAAGCTTCTGGCTTATATAGGAGCAAGTTGTGTCTTTCCCATTGGTAATGTGTTGTGGTTGAGCTGTTTACAATAGTAAAACATATACTACATCCTTATATATATCAATTACAAACTATTTACCATCTCACTGTGTTTGTTCTTCCATAAATAATGCACAAAAGAGTAAAGTATGTGGAAGCCTTTTATTTTTCCATTAACACAAACAAAAACACCTATACCAGCCTTTACAGAACATCTTTCCAATCAGAATAAGTCAGATGACTGGTAAGTGGTCAGTGATCTGTCTACCAGCAACACTTCAATTCTTGCATTTTTCTTTCTTTTTTTTTTTTTTTTTTTTTTTTTTTTTTTTGAGACAGAGTCTCGCTCTGTCACCAGGCTGGAGTGCAGTGGCGCCCATCTCGGCTCACTGCAAACTCCACCTCCTGCTTCAGCCTCCCTAGTAGCTGGGACTACAGGTGTGCGCCACCACGCCCAGCTAATTTTTGTATTTTAGTAGAGATGAGGTTTCACCATATTGGCCAGGATGGTCTCGATTTCTTGACCTCATGATCCTCCCGCCCCAGCCTCCCAAAGTGCTGGGATTACAGGCATGAGCCACCGCTCCCAGCCCTTTTGTGTTTTCTTATTGTTCTCTTTGTCTCTATTCTGTGTAATAAGGTCCTCGAGGATGCTGTCTATCCTTATTCCATCCTTGATTACTCCCCAGGACCAACCTTCAATGTCTTCCACACAGTATACGTTCAATCAATTTTGTTGTCATTTTTCTTTTTAAAAAAAAAAAAAGGAATTACACTGCCCTACAGATAAGGAAAGAGAAAAATAGCAAGACTTGTCCAAGGTCACACAGGTAGTAAAGGAGAAAGTGGCAATTTGCAATGCTGTATTATGGTCTTTGTCATTTCATTAAATGGGCCAATAAAATTATCCCCACCATTAAGTGACTTTATCAGATAACTTTAAGTGGAAGTTCCTAGATTTGACTGGCTACACATATGACCTCAGGCCATTCATTGTAAAGCCACAAATCTCATAGTCTCTGAGGTCACTAAAAGCTTTATTTCCGTTTTCACTAGAAATGATCAGCACAGGGATTTACTATTTACTCAGATATGCTTCAAGCATGATGTCAGTTGTCACAAGGTGGATGGAGCTGGGCTGCCCTAACCAGTATTTGGTGGAAGACTTCCAAAACGTCCAGGTAATGCAGGAAGTGGCAGGTGAGTCACTGTTAGTAGCCCGCACTAAGAAAGAGACCAAGCTGGAGTATCGTGATCCCAGGGAATTGCAAAACAAGCCAAATTTGGCTTTTTCTCTCATCTACTCTTCTCTGTGCTGCCTTCCTGGTCCTGCTCCTCATACTGCAGACCTGGTCATTACCATTCTTAGCTTCCTCACACTCAAACTCTCTCTCCTGATTCTTCAGGCCCAGATATTAAGCTGATTTTTAAAAATTAAAAACAAAAAAAGCTCTTATTCTTGGCAAGTCAATCTCTTCTTTGCTAGGCAACATATATTCATTTCACTTTATTTATTTATTCATTTGAGACAGGGTCTTTCTTTGCCCCCCAGGCTGGAGTGCAGTGGCACAATCACAGCTCACTGCAGCCTCAACCTCTTGGGCTCAAGTGATCCTCTGGCCTCAGCCTTCCAACTGGCTGGGACTACAAGGACACACCAACATGCCTGGCTAAATTTTTATTTTTTTGTAGAAATGAGTTCTCTTTCTGTTGCCCAGGCTGGTTTTGAACTCCCAGGCTCAAGTAATCCTCCCACCTTAGCCTCTGTAAGTGCTGGGATTATAGGCATGAGCCACCATGCCCAGCCTCACTTCTCTATAGGCTTTAGAGCTAATGCCCCTGTTTTAATTCCCTAACCAAGGATACCAAATAGAGTTCATCTCCTGTAATTCCAACTAATTGGTAGTGGGCCCTTGAATGGTGAGCTGATAAGGATTCTGAGGCCATGCATGGGCTCAGTGGTAAAGAGTGCTGGGGCCAGGAGCGGTGGCTCATGCCTGTAATCCCAGCACTTTGGGAGGCCGAGGCGGGCGGATCACCTGAGGTCAGGAGTTCCAGACCAGCCTGGCCAACAGGGTGAAACTCCGTGCCTACTAAAAATACAAAAATTAGCCGGCATGGTTGCGGGTGCCTGTAGTCCCAGCCAATCGGGAGGCTGAGGCGGGAGAATCGCTTGAACCTGGGAGGTAGAGCTTGCAATGAGCAGAGATCATGACACTGTACTCCAGCATGGGTGACAAGAGTGAAACTCTGTCTCAAAAGATTAAAAAAAAAAGAGTGCTGGAACGGATGAGTGATGGTCCTCTGGGCATAGGCATGTCTGCTATACATTTGTCATTTCTGACCTCATAGAAAGTGCTTGCAATGGTAGGAATCTCTCAGACAGGCAGAAGAAAATGAACTACCATAGCAGTCCCCTATGACTAATGCAGTAAAGGAAGTCAGACTATGTGGCATTCTGCAAATTGTGTAACTTAAGAAGCTTTAAACTCTGCCATGTGCAGAGACAGTTTATATACAATGTTCTTATGAGGGTTTTTCATTGTTGTTGTTTTTTGAGATGGAGTTTTGCTCTTGTTGCCCAGGCTGGAGTGCAATAGTGCGGTCTTGGCTCACTGCAACCTCCGCCTCCCGGGTTCAAAAGATTCTCCTGCCTCAGTCCCCTGAGTAGCTGGGATTACAGGTATGCGCCACCACATCCAGCTAAATTTTTTTGTATTTTTAGTAGAGATGGGGTTTCATCATGTTGGTCAGGCTGGTCTCGAACTCCTGACCTCAGGTGATCCACCCACCTCGACCTCCCAAAGTGCTGGGATTACAGGAGTGAGCCACCACACCTGGCCAAGGTTTCAACTCACTTATATTACCTAAAAAGTATTGTTCTATTTTTATATTATTTCATTGTTTTATCCAAAAGTAAAGGTTGGAGCTGTATCTTTTGTTCCTAGTTATAAGTTGGCTAATTACTTACTGTCTTCTTTTCTCTGTAGAGTCCCAACTAGACACATTATTTTTAATTTCTCTTTCTAAAAACAATGTTATCTAATGTCATCGCTTAGCTACCACATACCACCAAGCTGAAAATACCACAAGAATTGAAAAGCAATCTTGATTTGCCATGTAGTTAAAGAAATATTAAATATTTGAGAAACAAATGACATCATTTCTTGAGAAAATTAGGGTACAAAAGCACTCTATTTTACAGAACTGATGTGTTTCCAAGCAAGACCAGGAGCTACATTTTCATAAAAAGACGTAAAATTTGCATTTGATTTTTATTTAGTTTGCAGTGGTACTGGAGACAACCACTGACAATGGCAGAGCAGCGGCCATTACTGACAACGTTCTCGTGGCCACTGCTGAGACTTTTGTCCTTGTCGTTAAAGAGGAAGCCGCTTCCAAGACTGTCCCTCTAGAGCTTGACTAAGTAACCACTGTCAGTGTATTAAAACCACATTACCAGCACAGGGGAGCTCCCTGCCTCCACTGTCAGAGCTACCACAGTCACCATGTGATATAGTTTGGATCTGTGTCCCTGCCCAAATTTCATGTCAAATTGTAATCCCCAGTTTTGGAGATGGAGCCTGGTGGGAGGTGATTGGATCACCACGATGGTCCTTCTCGAATGGTTTAGCATCATCCCTTTGGTGTTGTTCTCATGGTAGAGTTCTCATGAGATCTGGCTGTTTAAAAGTGTGTGGCACCTCCCCTCTCTCGCTCTTAGTCCTGCTCCTGCCATGTAAGATGCCTGCTCCCACTTTGCTCTCTGGCACCGTGAATCTAAGTTTCTTGAGGCCTCCCCAGAAGCAGATACTGCCATGCTTCCTGTAGAGCCTGTGGAACGATAAGCCAATTAAACCTCTTTTCTTTATGAATTAACCAGTCTCGGGTATTTCTTTCCCTTTTTTTTTTTTTTTTTTTGAGACAGAGTCTCTCTCTTGTCTCCCAGGCTGGAATGCAGTGGCACAATCTCAGCTCACTGCAACCTCCACCTCCCGGTTTCAAGTGATTCTCCTGCCTCAGTCTCCCAAGTAGCTAGGATTACAGGCGCCTGCCACCATGCTCAGCTAATTTTTGTGTTTTTAGTAGAGACGGGGTTTTACTGTGTCGGCCAGGCTAGTCTCGAAGACCTGACCTCAGGTGATCCACCCACCTCGGCCTCCTAATGTGCTGGGATTACAGGCATGAGCCACCGCACCCGGCTTTTGTTTTTTGTTTTGTTTTGTTTTTTTGTTTTGTTTTTTTGAGGTGTAGTTTCATGCTCTTGTCACCCAGGCTGGAGTGCAATGGTGTGATCACAGCTCACTCCTACATCTGCCTCCCAGCTTCAAGTGATTCTTTCCAAGTAGCTGAGATTACAGGCATGCCACCATGCCTGGCTAATTTTTGTATTTTTAGTAGAGACAGGATTTCGCCATGTTGGCCAGGCTGGTCTCGAACTCCTGACCTCAGGTGATCCACTCACCTCGGCCTCTCAAAGTGCTGGGATTACAGGCATGAGTCACTGTGCCCAAGTATTTTTTTTTTTTTAAGCCTCGCTTTGTCACCAGGCTGGAGTGCAGTGGCGCCATCTCAGCTCACTGCAACCTCCACCTCCTGGGTTCAAGTGATTCTCCTGCCTCAGCCTCCCGAATAGCTGGGACTACAGGCACATGCCACCACGCCCAGCTAATTTTTGTATTTTTAGTAGAGGTGGGGTTTCACCATGTTAACCGGGATGGTCTCGATCTCTTGACCGCGTGATCCACCTGCCTCAGCCTCCTAAAGTGCTGGGATTACAGGTGTGAGCCACCACACCTGGACCAGCTCAACTATTTCTTTACAGCAATGTGAGAATGGGCTAATACAGAAAAGTGGTACTGAGGAGTAGGGCATTGCTATAAAGATACCTAAAAATGTGGAAGTGGCTTTGGGACTGGGTAATGGGAAGAGGTTGGAAGAGTGTGGAGGGCTCAGAAAAAGACAGGGAGGTGAGGGAAAGTTTGGAACTTACTAGAGACTTGCTGAATGATTGTGACCAAAATGCTGATAGTGATATGAACAGAGATGGCCAAGCTGATGGGTTCTCAGATGGAGATGAGGAACTTATTGGGAACTGGGGCAAAGGTCACTTTTGTTACACCATGGCAAAGAGCGTGGTTGGATTGTGCCCCTGTCTAGGGATCTGTGGAACATTGAACTTGAGAGTGATGATTTAGAGTATCAGACAGAAGAAATTTCTAAGCAACAAAGTGTTCAAGATATGGCCTGGCTGCTTCTAACAACCTATGCTCATATGCATAAGCAAAGAAATAACCTAAAACTCGAACTTATATTTCAAAGGCAAGCAGAGCATAAAAGTTTGAAAAATTTGCCTCTGAGCCATGTGGTAGAAAAGAAAAGCCCATTTTCAGGGGGAGGAATTCAAGCCAGCTGCAGAAACATACATAAGTAAAAAGGAGCCAAGGCTGGGTTTAGTGGCTCACACCTGTAATCCCAGCACTTTGGGAGGCTGAGGTGAGCAGATCACGCGGTCAGGAGTTTGAGACCCACCTGGCCAGCATGGTGAAACCCCATCTCTACTAAAAATACAAAAAATCAGCCAGGCATGGTGGTGCATGCCTGTAGTCCCAGCTATTTGGGAGACTGAGGCAGGGGAATTGCTTGAACCTGGGAGACGGAGGTTGCAGTGAGCTGGCATTGTGCCACTACACTCCAGCTTGGGTAACAGAGTGAGACTCTGTCTCAAAAAACAAACAAACAAACAAACAAAACCAAAGGAGCCAAATGCTAATATCCAAGACAATGGGGAAAAGGTCTCAAAGGCATTTCAGAGACCTTCACTGTAGCCCCTCCCATCACAGTCCCAGAGGCCTAGGAAGGAAGAATGGTTTCCCTGGGCCAGGCCCAGTGCCCTGCTGCCCTGAACAGTCTCACAGCCTCGGGCCACTGCTCCCTGCATCCTGGATGCTCTAGCTCCCACAGTGGCTAACATGGGACCAGGTTACGCTCACACTGCTGCTTCAGAGGGTGCAAGCCATAAGTCTTGGTGGATTCCACATGGTGTTAAGCCTGCAGGTTTACAGAATGTAAGAGTTGAGGCTTGGAGCCTCTGCCTAGATTCCAGAGGATGTATGGAAAAGCCTGCATGTACAGGCAGAATCTTGCTGCAGGGGTGGAGCCCTCACAGAAAACCTCTGCTAGGGCAGCATGCAGGGGAAATGTGGTGTTGGACCCCACACACGGAGTTGCCATTGGGGCACTGCCTCATGGGGCTGTGAGAAGTGGACCGCCATCCTCCAGACCCCAGAATGGTGGATCCACCAGCAGCTTTCACTGTGCACCTGGAAAAACAAGTGACCCAATGCCAACTCATATCAGCAGTCATGGGGGCTGAACTTTGTATTTTTAGTAGAGACGGGGTTTCGCCATGTTGGCCAGGCTGGTCTCAAAGTCCTGACCTCAAGTGATCCACCCACCTCGGCCTCTCAAAGTACTGGGATTACAGTCATGAGCCACTGTGCCTGGCTCAGGTATTACTTTATAACAACGTGAAAATGGACTAATATAGAAAAGTGGTACTGAGGAGTAGGGCACAAAGCCTTGGGCATAGCTGTCAAGGCTTTAGCAGCCCACCCCTTGTACCATTGTGCTCTTCATGTGAGACATGGAGTCAAAAGAGATAATTTTGGAGCTTTAAGATTTAATGACTGCCCTGCTGGGTTTTGGGCTTGTATGGTGTCTGTAGCCCCTTTCTTTTGACTGATTTATCCCTTTTGGAATGGGAGTATTTACCCAATACCTATATCTGCATTGTGTCTTGAAGGTAACTAACTTGTTTTTTATTTTACAGTTTCATAGGCAGAAGGAACTTGGCTTGTCTCAGATGAAATTTTGGACTTTTGAGTTAATGCTGGAATAAGTTAAAATTCGGGGACTGTTGGGAAGGCATGATTGTATTTTGCAATGTGGGAAGGACATAAGATTTGGAAATGGCCAGGGGAGGAATGGTATTGTTTGACTCTGCATCCATATCCATAGGCAAGTCTCATGTCAAATTGTAATCCCCAGTGTTGGAGGTGGAGCCTGATGGGAGGTGATTAGACCATGGAGATGGTCCTTCCTGAATGATTTAGCGCCATCCCTTTGGTGCTGTTCTCATGATAGAGTTCTCATGAGATCTGGCTGTTTATAAGTTTGTGGCACGTCCTCTCTGTCTCTCGTTCCTGTTCTTGCCATGTAAGACGCCTGCTCCCACTTTGCCTTCTGCCATGATTGTAAGTTTCTTGAGGCCTTGCCAGAAGCAGATGCTGCCATGCTTCCTGTACAGCCTGTGGAATCATGAGCCAAGTAAACTTCTTTTCTTTATAGATTACCCAGTCTCAGGTATTTCCTTTATAGCAATGTGAGAACAAACTAATACACATGTCACCTGAGATGTCACCAGTACAGCCACTAAAGGAGCCAAGGCCAGCACAAGAAAACTTGGAAAGTAGAAAAATGTGTTTTCACTACTGACCTTTATTATTTAAAAAAAAGACTAACTTCTGTGAGAGTGGAAACCATGTCATTCTTACTCATTGTTGCATCCTTAATTTGGGTATGCATAGTATATGCAAGAATGCAAGAGTTGGGATTACGATTTGACATGAGATTTGGGCATGTATGTATATTGCACGAATGCAAGAGTTGAGGCTTGAAAGTCTCAGAGTACATAGCAGGTACTCAAGAAACCATTGTTGAATGTGTAGATGATAAATGCATAGCTGGCTGGCTAGATATGTAAACAAATGGATGTTGTTCCCTCCAGGTGCTTTATGTTAACATGTTGGCATAAAACAAACAACAAACGTCCAGATGGCTGCAGTCAGGGAGAACATATGATAGTTTGACACAGGAAGTTACTATCAAGTGAATGAAATTTTTTTTTTTTTTAGTAACAGGAGAAGCCTTTTTGATGTGGCACTCAACCTGAAAGTTGTTTTCTTCCTGTCAGGGTTAGGGTAGTATGGCACTTTGAAGACAGAGAAAATAAATTCCTGGGTATAAGCCGGCAACTCTAGAAATCAGCACTGGTGAATTTTCCTTGGAGAATGGTTTCTCACATTTCAGTAAAACTTGGATCTGCCCAGTGTCAAATAGAATGGGAATAGCTAGACCTATACAAACACAGTTCATAAAGAATCTCAACCTAAAGTCTCAGGGTAGAGACCGAGGGGTTGAACCACAGGGCTCAGCCCCTGCAGCTGCTCTCATAGGTTGGCATTGGGTGCCTGTGGCTTTTCCAGATGCATTTTTTTTTTAAATATCAATGAAGAAACAGTGAAACCTAAAGTCTCATTATGAAATCATGTTAGACTCCATTGTCTATACATGATTTAACAACCCTGATAAAGTTACTACTCTAGAATGGATAAGTGACATGGGAGATGGGGTGGAACTGGGTATAAAACATTTTGAAGCAAAAACAAAGTTTCAGCAAATAGTGTTGAACTAAAAGAGTTCTATCACAAGTGGTTTTAGCTATAGTTTTTACTGGTAAGTCAGACTGAAATATAGGACAGAAGCAGCTTTATTGAGGTATAATTTATATACCATAATATTCACCTATTAAGTGTACACCTCAATGATTTTACTAAGTTTATGCAGCTGTGCAACCATCACTACAATCCAATTTTCAAACATTTCTGTCACCCCCAAAATTTCTTTTGCACCCATTTGCAGTCAATTCCCACTCTCATCCTGAGCCCCAGGCAATTACTGTTCTGCTTTTTGTCTCTGTGGATTTACATTTTCTAGAAATTTCACTTAAATAGAATCATGAAAGATATAGTCTTTTGTGTCTCTCTCTCTATATATATATACACACATACACCCCCATATATACACACACACACACATCTGTAGTTTGTTTCTTTTACTTGCCAAATAGTATTCCACTATATAAACCACACATTTTGTTTAACCAGTCAATGGGCATTTGGATTATGTCCATTTTTTAGCTTTTTCATTGTTGTTGTTGTTTTTAAGACAGCATTTTCTCTTGTTGCCCAGGCTGGAGTGCAATGGCACAATCTTGGCTCAAAGCAACCTCCGCCTCCCGGGTTCAAGCAATTCTCCTGCCTCAGCCTCCCAAATAGCTGGGATTACAGGTGCCTGCCACCACGCCTGGCTAATTTTTGTATTTTTAGTAGAGACAGCGTTCACCATGTTGGCCATATGGTCTCGAACTCCTGAACTCAGGTGATCAGCTCGCCTCGGCCTCTCAAAGTGCTGGGATTACAGCCATGAGCCACCATGCCTGGCCTTTGAGCTCTTTTAAATAATGCTTTTATGAACATTTTTATACAAGTCTTTGCATATATATATATATATATATATATTTTTTTTTTTTTTTTTTTTCCTCAGGTAGACATGTAGGAAATAAATTGCTGGGTCACATGCTAAATTTATGTTTAACTTTTTAAGATATTGCCAAAGTGGCTGCACCTTTTCACATTCTTGTGGTAATGTGCATTCCGGTTTCTCCGTACACATGCATTCCAGTCTCTCCACATCTCCTATACTTGCTATAGTCAATCAAACAGTGATATTTCATTACAACTTTTAATTTGCATTTCCCAAACCAAAGATGTTGAGGATCTTTTCATATGTTCATTAGCCATTCACATAGCTTTTTTGTATGAAATATCTGTTAAATCTTCTGCCCATTTTTTAATAGGGTAATTTGTCTTCTTATTAGTTATAAGTGATTTTTTTTACTCTTGATACAAGTGTTTCATCAGATATATGATTTGCAAATATCTTCTTTTAATCTATAGCTTTTGTTTTTTGTTGTTGTTGTTTGTTTTTTGTTTGTTTGTTTTTGTTTTTTTAGACAGAATCTTGCTCTGTCTCTGAGGCTGGAGTGCAGTGGCTCAATCTCGGCTCACGGAAACCTCCACCTCCCGGTTTCAAGCAATTCTTGTGCCTCAGCCTCCTAGGTAGTTAGGATTACCACCACGCCCGGGTAATTTTTCGTATTTTTGGTAGAGATGAGGTTTCGCCATGTTGGTCAGGCTGGTCTCGAATTCCTGGCCTTGAGTAACCCACCCACCTCAGCCTTCCAAAGTGCTAGGATTATAGGCGTGAGCCACCATGGCTGGCTGTCTTGTCCTTCTGTTGTTGAGACGGAGTCTCACTCTGGTGCCCAGGCTGGAGTGCAGTGGCGCTATCTCAGCTCACTGCAACCTCCGCCTCCCAGGTTCAAGCGATTCTCCTGCCCCAGCCTCCCAGGTAGCTGGGATTACAAGTGCACACCGCCACGTCTGGCTAATTTTTATATTTTATTTTTTTAAATAGAGACAGGGTTTCACCACAAGTGATCTGCCCACTTCAGCCTCCCAAAGTGCTAGGATTATAGGCATGAACCACAGCCCCTGGCCTTGTTTTTTTATTTTCTTAATTGTACCTTTTGAAGAGCAAAGGTTTTTAATTTTGATGAATTCACATTTATCAGCTTTTCTTTTATAAATTTTGCTTTTGGTGTTGTAACCCTTTTTGTTCTTTCTCTTTTTCTTTTATTACTTTATGTTTTTTCTTGATAGTTTTATATCCTCTTTTTTTATTTGTTGCATCTATATTTATGCCTAAGTTAAACTAAATCCACATTTCAAAACAAAATGTTTATCTGATTGTTCCCCTCTTTCATAAAACTACTTGTAAAAAGAGCCTCACTGGTATTTTTTAAGTGAGGTGGACCCATTTAATTATTTCGGTAAATATTATGTTGCCCCATAGGCCAAGATAATAATAGTTATTTATCAAGGGCATACTGTATATCAGGCACTGTTTTAAACCCTTTGCTGGTATTAATTCATTACGTTCTTTTTTTTTTTTTTTTTTTTTTTTTTTTGAGATGGAGTCTAGCTCTGTTGCCCAGGCTGGAGTGTAGTGGTGCAATCTCGGCTCACTGCAACCTCCCCCTCCTGAGTTCAAGTGATTTTCCTGCCTCAACTTCCTGAGTAGCTGAGATTACAGGTGCACGCCACCATGCCCAGCTAATTTTTGTATTTTTAGTAGAGACAGGGTTTCACCATGTTAGCCAGGCTGGTCTCAAACTCCTACCTCGTGATCCACCCACCACCGCCTCCCAAAGTGCTGGGATTACAGGCATAGGCCACCGCACCCAGCACAATTCATTTAGTTCTAATGCTCTCAGGTAGTAGGTACTATTATTATCACCGCTCTGGAGGTATGCAAACAGACACACAAAATACTTCAGTACATTGCCCAGGAAGTAGCAGAGCATTTGAACTCAGGCAATCTAGCTCTAAAGTATGCATACTCTTAACCACTATGCTAGACTATGCCAAAGCAATTTCCCCCACAGAATAACTCCCCAGAGAAGATCTGTTTCTGTGAGGGTATGTGGCGGGTGTCCCGTAGTGTCACCCCAGCCCCTCTTCTCTGAAACTGCCTAGTTTGCCCACAAGGAAGGTTCCTGTTTCTGTTGTGTGAACTTCCCATGGGACCTCACCCTGCCCCTCTCCATAACACAGCCATTGCTGAGTAAGCCAACAGTGAACAATAATCTAAGCTGAACATATCCTATTCTCATTCTTACTTGAGGTTTGAGGAACACTGGGATTGGAAATCAAGTCGGATCATTGGATGGTCATAGGCTGGGGCCTCCATCAACTGCCACTGCAGTCCCAGGACTTTCTTTGGTTCCGTCCTTCCTGAGGCCTGGCCATTCAATAATTCCATCGTTTGCTGAGATACCTCTGCATTTTTCTAATATATTCCCATTCTGTTTAAGATAGGTCAGGTTGGTTGCTGCTTGCAACCAACAAAGAGTCGCTACTATAAGCAGCCACAGCTGAGGCTCATTCTCTATCATTTCAGGGTCCACAATCTGCCCCATCACTGCTCAGGTTTCAGGACCTCTGGCCAGACGTGCTGACCTCTCTGAGCCCTAGGGCACTGAGCACTAGGGACACTCACTTGTCAAGTGTGTCTTCCCTGGGATAGTCTATCTAGGCCTTTCAGGAGGCAACTGGTTTAACTAACAAACTAAACTGCTAATGAGAGAACTAGAAGAAACTCTCAGTCTCTGCTTCTTACTGTCAGGTAACATATGTATACTGTAACAGAGGATTTCCGAAGACAGGGCCACTTTTGTTTTGTAAACCAAGAATGGCTTTAATAGTGGCAATTTCAAGTCAGATAAGAGAGAAGAAATATCTCTGGGCAATAGAGGCCTCATTATGCCCCTTACGATTTATTTCCTCTAGGCAGCAGCTTCTTTCCCTTAGCAGAGGGCAGACTAGAAAGCAAAGAGCCACCTCTACATTCTATCAGTGATAGCAGTAGTTCCAAAGTGATTTCAGAACGTGCAGCAGCTCCAAAAGTGAAGCTAGCTCCACTGATAGTAACAAGTGGCAAGAAGTTGTGGTCTGGAGCGTAGGGTTTGAGAGAAGGAGCGTGGGCTTTGAAGCCAAATCAACCTATATTCAAAATTCTGGCTTTCCGCACACACAGGCAAGTTCTGAGCCTCTTTCTTTGCCTTTAAAATAGTGTTGATAATAATGGCAACCTTGAAGGGTTTGAGGTTTCATTTGTAAAAAGCTTGAGACACTGTCTCCCTTATATTATTTGAGTTTCCCCTTTTCAAAAGGCAACAGCTCCATAGTTCTTTCTGTTGTCTCTCTAACACACACCAAAATTATTCACAAAAGGATCATATTTGTGAGTGTAAAATTGAGACATTTCATGATTATTGTCCTGTAATTATTCAAGTCAGCAGATACTCAGTACTTGCTTTCCAAAAAGTATGATCTAGGCTACAGGAAATTTTCCCGTAGTTGCAACTATTGGATTACGCAGCAAATACTACCAAACAATTGAAAAACTATCTAAAGTTTCAGAATATTTAAAAAATCACTTTTGTTTTCCTTGCTATTTGTGTTCCAATGGTTGAGAGAAAACAGCTGAAAATTTTCTTTCCCAAATATAAAAGAATACTTTTATAATTATTCTAATACCTTTGTTCTTTCCATCAAACCTCACAAACACATCAGAACTTCATACTATTTATTCATCAGTGTCTCTGGATGAGCTACCTTTGGCAGATACTGAAATCACCCCCAGGAACCATGAAATTAAGAATTTTAAGTATGGACTGAATTCCTAAAAATCCATGGGAAAATCTATCAATATAACCTTTAAAAGTGAGTTTAGATGTTAATAAATGATAATAAAATCAAAGTAACTAACATTCATCAAATGCTGACTAGGGACAAGGCAGTGTGCAAAGGATTTTAAATGGATTCTTTCATTTAATCCTCACAAGCCTATAAAGCACCGACTAGTTTTAGACTCATTTTTTTTTTTCTGTGAAGAAACTCAAACTTAAGATATGGAAATAGTGTGAGTTCTCACAGCTAATAAGTTATGAAGTCAGAATTTGAACCCAGGCTTTCTGACTAAAAGCCCAAGCTCTTTCTTAATCAAGACATTCCTTAAAAATTGTGGTAAAATATACATAAAATGTATCAATGGAACCATTTTTAAATGTACAGTTCTCAGTTGGGCACAGTGGCTCATGCCTGTAATCCCAGAACTTTGGGAGGTTGAGGAGGGCCAATGGTGCACACCTGTAATCCCAGCTACTCAGGAGGCTGAGGCATGAGAATCTCTTGAACCCAGGAGGCGGAGGTTGCAGTAAGTTGAGATTGTGCCACTGCACTCCAGCCTGGGTAACAAAACAAGACTCTGTCTCAAAAAAATAAAATACATGTACAGTTCTGCAGCATTAAGTACATTCATGTTGCTCTTCAACCATCACCACTATCCATCTCCAGAACTTTTTAAAACTTCCCAAACTTGGCCAGGCGCGGTGGCTCAAGCCTGTAATCCCAGCACTTTGGGAGGCTGAGACAGGCGGATCATGAGGTCAGGAGACGAGACTATCCTGGCTAACAGGGTGAAACCCTGTCTCTACTAAAAAATACAAAAAACTAGCCGGGAGAGGTGGCGGGCGCCTGTAGTCCCAGCTACTTGGGAGGCTGAGGCAGGAGAATGGTGTAAACTCTGGAGGCAGAGCTTGCAGTGAGCTGAGATCCAGCCACTGCACTCCAGCCTGGGCGACAGAGCAAGACTCTGTCTCAAAAAAAAAAAAAAAAAAAAAAAAAAAATTCCCATACTTATTCTGCACTTATTAAACACAAATTCCCCTCACCCCAGCCTGTGACCACCACTCTGCTTTCTGTCTCTATGAATTTTACTACTCTAGATACCTCATGTAGGTGGAATCATACAATATTTGTCTGTTTGTGACTGGCTTATTTCACTTAGCATAATGTCCTCAAGGTTCATCCATGTTGTAGCATATGTCAGAATGTCCTTCCTTTTTAAGGCTAATTACTACAGCTGGCCTTCCACATCCACCGGTTCCACATCCTTATATTCAGCTAACACCAGATTGAAAGTGTTTTTAAAAAAATACATAAATAAATAAATAATTTTAAAACAATACAGTATAACAACTATTTGCATAGCATTTACATGGTATTATTAGATGTGATGATTTAAGAATACAAGAGGATGTGCATAGGTTATATGCAAATACTATGCCATTTTATATAAGGAACTTGAGCATCCATGGATTTTGGCATCTGCAGTATTCTATTGAATACATACCACATTTTGTTTATCCATTCATTTCTTTATTAGCACTTGGGTTGTTTCCATCTTTTGACTATAGTGAATAGTACTGCTATAAGCGTAGGAGGGCAAATATCTGTTCTGGTACGATTCAGTTGTTTTGGGTATATACCCACTAACTAAGATACTTTAGGCCAGGCATGGTGGCTGACGCCTGTAATCCCAGCACTTTAGGAGGCTGAGGCAGGTGGATCACCTGAGTCAGGAGTTCGAGACCAGCCTGGCCAACATGGTGAAACCCGTCTCTACTAAAAATATAAAAAAATTAGCCAGGCATGGTGGTAGGCGCCTGTAATCCCAGATACTCTGGAGGCTGAGGCAGGATAATTGCTTGAACTCAGGAGAGGGAGGTTGCAGTGAGCCAACATGGTGTCACTGTACTCCAACCTGGGCAACAGAGTGAGACTCTGTCTCAAAAAAAAAAAAAACCTAAGATATTTTAAATACCTTTCTTCTCTTTGTTATTGGCCAATTATTCTTTGCCTTTTGTTTTTTGTGGACGTCTCCATTTATGAAGGAATTATAAATGTGTGAACATCTAGGGAGATTCTCATGTGTCATCTTAAGCCAGTATCATGAATAACAGTTGGAAGAGGCTGGGGTGGTTCATGGCTTGGGTAAATGTAGGTACATGAGGCAGACTGGTGAACCAGATAGAATTTTCAGACCAAATATATTTTAAACATAATTTCCCTCCCTTGGCTAACGAGTTTTTGACATGCTTTTTCAAGCATTAAGGACATGACCAGCTCTGAAGAATTTAGATAAGAGACAGAAGGGGAAAGGGATCCTAGAGAAAAGAAGTTGTGGTTCTGAGGCCTACTATGAAGCAGGAAGGAAATGTGCAAACACATCAGTGATGTTAAAGTCAGTCTTAAAAGAGGCAAAAAATGTAATTTTTTTTTTTTTTAAGACAGAATCTTGCTCTGTTGCCCAGGCTGGAGCCCAGAGGCGTGATCATGGTTCACTGCAGCCTTGACCTCCCTGTCTCAGGCCCTCAGGCAATCCTTCCATCTCAGTCTCCCAGGTAACTGGGACTACAGGTGTGTGCCACTGCACCCTGCTAATTTTTTTTTTTTTTTAAGACAGGGTTTTGCTGTTGCTGCCCAGGCTGGAGCGCAAACCTCTGCCTCCTGGGTTCAAGCGATTCTCCTGGCTCGGCCCCCTGAGTAGCTGGGATTATAGGCATGCGCCACCATGCCCAGCTAATTTTTGCATTTTTAGTAGAGATGGGGTTTCTCCAATTGGTTAGGCTGGTCTTGAACTCCCGACCTCAGTTGATCCGCCTGCCTCGGCCTCCCAAAGTGCTGGGATTACAGGTGTGAGCCACCGTGCCCGGCCTAATTTTTTTAATTTAATTTTTTATAGAAAGTAGGACTTACTATGTTACCATTCAAACTTCTGGGCTCGAGAGATCCTACCACCTCAACCTCCCAAAGTGTTGTGCCCAGCCAGGATGTAATTTTAAAAAGAAAAAAGAAAAGGACAGAATCAGCTAGCACAGGGCACTGAAAGATATATGCCCTTAGAATGCTGCTCTGCCACTATTAAACTTTGTTACACTTTTATCAGAACCCCACTGAGTAATTGTTTTCTCAAATATATTCACTTTCAGACAAAATAGTCTGCCCACAACACACATCCGGGTACGACTCTTTTTTCTTTTTGATTTGGTAAAGCATCTACCAGAACTATCCTTTGGTAGCTTTCTCCATACTTAAACCATCCTTCATTACCTCATTACATTCTTCATTACCCTGCTGTAGTCAGCACTGTAACCAGATGGAAAGGAATGAACATGAGATCCCCAGAAAGGGAGACCTGAGTTTCTGCCTCAGGCTGACATTGTAGCCCCATATTTCTAAATTAGCCTCCAGCAACCTGTTTTCTACTCTGAAAATGGGAATAAAAATACCCAACTGAAAGGATTTTTGAAAGGATCAAATGAGGTAAGTTTCTAGTATGTAGCAGTGGCTTAATTACTAACTCACTTCTTGTCTGAATTTTCAATCCACCGTCCATGTTTTCCTCGCATAATAAAAATATGTGTGTATAGAAGAGGGGTCCTTACTTTCTTAGTCTTGTATTTATATTATAGATGAAGATGTGTAATGTTAAAACCATGGGTTTTTTGCTACGGAATGCTTATGAAGGTATTGACCTGAAGTGATATCATTTATACAAAAGTTGAAAAATAAGGAAAGACACATCACAAAAGAAAAAATACAAATGACCATTCACTCAACAAAAGGAGGAGAGACTGTTAGAGACTAAAAGATATTTAAGGGCTGAACTCAGTGGCTCACACCTGTAATCCCAGAACTTTAGGAGGCTGAGGCAGGAGAATTGCTTAAGGCTAGGAGTTTGAGGCTGCAGTGAGCTGCGATTGTCCACTGCACTCCAGCCTTGGGCTACAGAACAAGACCTCGACTCTAAAAAAATAAAATAAAATAAATGAGATATTTAAGAGACACAACAATTAAATGTAATGTTTGGATTTGTTTGGATTATGAATTAAACAAACCAACAGTAAAAAGTCATCTTTGGTATAATCAGGAAATTTTAAATATGACCTGGATATTAGATTGTGTTAAGGAATCATTTTTATTTAGTTAGTTAGTTATTTTATTTTGTTTTGAGACAGAGTCTCGCACTGTCGCCCAGGCTGAGTGCAGTGGCACTATCTCCGCTCACTGCAAGCTCCGCCTCCCGGGTTCACGCCATTCTTCTGCCTCAGCCTCCCAAGTAGCTGGGACTACAGGCTCCCGCCACCATGCCCAGCTAATTTTTTGTATTTTTAGTAGAGACGGGGTTCCACCGTGTTAGCTAGGATGGTCTCGATCTGCTGATCTCGTGATTCGCCCATGTTGGCCTCCTAAGGAAGGAATCATTTTTAGTTTTGCTACATGTGGCAATGACACAGTGGTTGTATTTTTTAAATGTTCTAATCTGTGGGGAATGCATACTGAAGTATTTATAAGTAAAACAAAGTGATGTCTTGGATTTTCTTTAAACTACTCCAAGCAGAAAAATAGAGAGGATGGCTGAAACAAGATTAGCAAACTGAGGTTAAATGTTGAAATGGAGTGTTAAGGACATGGTAATTCATTAAACTCTTCTATTTATGTATGTTCAAAATTTGCCATAAGAAAATGTTTGTTTTTTTTTAATTAACACTGCTATTTAGAGACTAGATGAGAGGAAGGGCAAAGGAAAGCACATAAATAAACCAACCAGACAATAAAAGAAAAGTGGTTAGATTTGACTGACTGACTTTGGAGGTAGAATCAATAGGATTTGGTGAAGAATTTGCTATGTGGAATAAGGTAGAGGGCAGTGGCAGATTTCTGTTTCAGGGAGCTGGTGCCATTTATTGATAGGAGGATTCCTGGAGGAAGAGCAGTCTTGAAGGAGGTCATCAAGGAAAGCTTTCCAGGAGGCATCTGGCTCTATGCATCTGGAGCTCAGCAGAGAAGTCTGAACTGCAGATAGCGATCTATGAGTTATTGGCTAGTAGATAGCATGTAAAATCATGGGAAAGACTATAAAATTGCCCAGCAGAAATATATAAGAAAAAAGTCCGGGATCAAATTCTGAGGGACTGCAACCCTTAAAGGACAGGAAGAGGAAGGGATAGGCCAAAGAGAAATTGAGAAGGAGCAGCCAGAGAAAGGAGGAAACCATGAGAATGTGGTGCTGTAAAAACCAAGGGAACAGTGTCATTCTTTTTTTCATTTTTTTTTTTTAAGATGGAATTTCACTATTGTCACCCAGGCTGGAGTACAGTGGCACGATCTCGGTTCACTGTAACCTCTGCCTCCTGGGTTCAAGCAATTCTCCTGCCTCAGCCTCCCAAGTAGCTGGTATTACAGGAGCCTGCCACCACGTCTGACTATTTTTTTGTATTTTTAGTAGAAATAGGGTTTCATCATGTTTACCAGGCTGGTTTCGAACTCCTGACCTCAGGTGATCTGCCCGGCTTGGCCTCCCAAAGTGCTGGGATTACAGGTGTGAGCCACCACACTTGGCCTAAAATAGGCTTTTTTTGAGCTTCCCTAATAATCGAGTAGCATGTTAACATACTCATGGTATAAACTTCATGGCATTGTTTCCATTGCAGAAATATTTTCAAGTTGCAAACTACTGGCATAAACACAACCAATTTTTGAGAACTGTCATAAGCAAAGCAATGTAAAAGTTTAATAAACATTTGTTGAATTCTTACTATGTTTGCACAAAGTATTATTGTGCCAGAGGATGTAGCAGAAAGCAACACATAGTGATAATCCGTTAGATGGTGACAGCCAGTAGTTAATAGAGTGTTTATTCTACAGTAAGCACTATTCTATTTGTATTGTGAGCTCATTTAATTCTCACAATAACCCATGACATAGGTTCTATTATTGTACTCATTTTACAAATGAGAAAACTGAAGTACCAGAAGTAAATTCCTCAGGATGAGTACAGACTGTATTTTGACATGTGCAGTATGGCATCAGAGCTGGGCTGCTCAACCACTACTCTATATTACTTCCATTTTGACGCATGACCTATTTTAAATCCTTTTAAAAGGTCTATATTATAAACATTGTTTCATGCATTTTAAAGACTAATAAAAAGTCCAGGCATAGTGGCTCACGCCTCGAATCCCAACATATTGGGAGGCCAAGGCAGGAGGATTACTCAAGCCTAGGAGTTTGAAACCAGCCTGAGCAGTATAGTGAGACCCCTGTCTCCAAAAAAAAAAAAAATTTAAACATTTAGTGGGGCACAGTAGTGCCTGCCTGTAGTCCAACTACTCAGGAGGCTAAGGTGGGAGGATTCCTGGAGCCAAGGAGGTTGAGGCTGCAGTTAGCTGTGATCATGCCACTGTACTCCAGCCTGGCCAACAGAGCAAGACCCTGTCTTGAAATGTAAAAAAGAATAAAGATTAATAAAGAGAAACTTGCAAAGGCTAAATAACTGCCAGAAGTCACAAATCCACTATGATTAATTTGGAGACTCTAACCAAGATTAGAAAGACCTCTCCCTACATTTGATTCTAATCTGTAATGCCTGGCAGTATAGTAGGTACAAAGAAGTTTAAGATACAGTTTCAGTTTTTGAGGATCTCAGAATGGAAAGAAGACAAAAGCAACTTAAGTAAGGCAATGTATGATAAGTGCCAAATGAGTGGTACAAACAACAATTATTAGGGAAATTCAGAGAAGGAAGGGACCACTGGGTCTTGAAGAATGACTAAGATTTAGATAAATACAAAATAGAAGAAATTTTCTCATCCTTATAATGGGTCATTAAAACCTACCTCTTGGAATTTGATAACTATTACTGAGATATGTGACTCATACACAGGACTTGGCCATAACTGGAACCAGAAGCTAAATACTATCCTAATAATAAGGTCCCAAGAAATGCTTAACTTGAGCATGTTGGGCATATTAGCTGTTTGCTTTGGGGATAGCCCAGATTCTGAAAGTATATATGGTTTTTGAAGATTTTCTTAATTTAAAATTTCTTTTGAAATTTTCATAACAGGGTATATTTTATGAAGTTGATTTTTCCAATGGTTTTGTGCTTTTAACACTCATTTACATGATGGCTCTGGTAATGCCATTTTCGTTTTTATGATTTTTCTCAGCTAAGGCTTGAGATGGGGAAATTTTAAGTATAATATGTTCCTTACATCACAGACCTTAGCAATGACAAAATTAGAGGGCTGTTAGATTTATTTAATGTGGTGTAGGCAGGTTTGGTGGTCAAGCCCACAACTGCTGAAACTGAGTATAGACAGAATTTGAAATATATCTTGAGACAAATAAGCAGTTATTACAGTTATTACACAGAGTAGAAACATGCCAAGCTGCTTCATTTTTCTTATATATAAGTGCATGGTTTCCCCAAACAGAAATCTTAGAGGAACACAAACTATCCTAGGAGAGTATGAGTTCTGAGTTGTTTTCTCATAATAGCAATGGTCTAATATGCTCTTGCCTGGTCTCCTGTGTGATTAAGTGGTAGAATTTATAAAATAACTGCATTAAGTTTGGAATGCAATCTTTGACCAAGAAAATAGAATGAAATTACTGAAGATGTATTTTTTTTCTTTTTCTTGCTTTTTTTTTAAAGCAGCTGTCTACAAACTAATAACTAGAGATGTAAGCCATGCATTTTTTCTCATTTTCATCTAATAAGCAGTCTTCTTATTCTTTTCAACTTCCCAACCCAGCCACGCAGGGTGTTGCAAAGGTACAGAACTGTATTTTCATACCATACACTATATACACATACATAGATTTATATAATACATGCATACACACACACACAACAGAGGGAAAAGCTAGTAAGTGCCTTGAAAGGATCAAATTCAATATTGTTAATTTGTGAATGAAATAATATACTAATGTTTAATGTTAAGGAACATTAATGTTACTGATAACCATGATAAATTGGAAGTTAAATGTTTACATTGATAATCATTAACTGTCAGTTAGGAAAATTACAAATTTGGGTCTTTTAAAAATCCAATTTTGGATCTGCAATAAGACTGCTACTCATATGGACTTTTAAAAACGAAACCAATGAAGCATAGATGTTATTCCTTAAATGTAAAACTTTTGGCCAGGCGCAGTGGCTCACGTCTGTAATCCCAACACTGGGAGGCTGAGCTGGGTGGATCACCTGAGGTCAGGAGTTTGAGACCAGCCTGGTCAACGTGGTGAAACCCTGTCTCTACCAAAAATACAAAAATTAGCCAGGCGTGGTGGTGCACGCTTGTAATCCCAGCTACTTGGGAGGCTGAGGCAGGAGAATGGCTTAAACCCAGGGAGGTGGAGGCTACAGTGAGCCGAGATTGTGCCACTGCACTCCAGCCTGGGCAAGAGTGAAACTCTGTCTCAAAAAACAAAAAAGTGAAACTTTTAAGGAGGTAAATAATATGAAAAATTAGAAATACTGTTATCAGGTTAAATAGTTAAGGACACTATTAATTCACTTTCTCTAAAAGGGGAAAAACTTGCTTTGAGCTTCTTCTTGTCCCAGAGACTGAGACATTGCTATTTCCTATACACTATTTTACAACAGTTCTGTACGGCAGATGTTATCATCCCATGTTATAGATGAGGAAACTAACATTCAACATGGTTATGGGATTTTTCCAAGACCACTAGGCTAATAAGCAGTGGAGCTGGACTCTGATTCTCACCCTCTCCACTATTGCACACTACCTTAGGAAAAGAAAACTCAGCAAATATATCTTAAATGCCTATTATGTTGAAAGCAACAAATACATCTCAAATGCCTATTATGTGGAAAGCACCAAGCTGTATTTCTTATAAAGATAGGAAATATGATCGGCACAGTGGCTCACACCTGTAATCCCAGCACTTTGGGAGTCTAAGGTGGGAGGATCGCTTGAACCCAGGAGTTTAAGACCAGCCTAAGCAATATGGTGAGACCCCTGTGTCTACAAAAAATAGAAAAATTAGCTGAGCGTGGTGGCACATGCCGGTAGTCCCGGCTACTTGGGAGGCTGAGGCAGAGGATTGATTGAGCCTGGGAGGTGGAGGCTGCAGTGAGCCATGATCATGCCACTGCACTCCAGCCTGGGCAACAGTGAGACCCTGTCTCAAAAAAAAGAAGTGTATATATATATATATATAGAGAGAGAGAGAGAGAGAGAGTATATATATATATAGAGAGAGAGAGAGAGCGAGAGAGTGAGAGAGCGAGAGAGCAGGAAAGGAAAGAAAGAAAATCCTGATCTTATAAGAAATATACATATACACATACACATTCTGATCTAGATTTTATCTTCTAGTATAGGCAGGACCAGTTACATAATTTGTGGGACCCAGTACAAAATGAAAATTCAAGCTTCTTATTCAAAAAATTATTGAAAACATCAAGATGGCCAGGCACGGTGGCTCACACCTGTAATCCCAGCACTTTGGGAGGCTGAGACGGGCGGATCACTTGAGGCCAGGAGTTCAAGACCAGACTGGCGAACATGGTAAAATCCTGTCTCTACTAAAAATACAAAACATTAGCCAGGCTTAGTGGTGGGCGCCTGTAATCCCAGCTACAAGGGAGGCTGAGGCAGGAGAATCGCTTGAACCCGGGAGGCAGAGGTTGCAGTGAGCTGAGATCACACCTCTGCACTCCAGCCTGGGCAACAGAGCAAGACTCCGTCTCAAAAACAAACAAAAAATCAAGATAGTGACATTAGAGCATTAAACCAATCATGGAACCCTTCTAAGTACAGGGCTCTGTACAACTGTATGCATGGATCATATGCCTGTGAAACTGGCCGTGAGTACAGGGCTCAGCAAACTATGGCCTACTGGCCAAATCCAGGCTGTTCCCGTTTTTGTGCACTTATAAGCTAAGAACAATTTTGACATTTATTTTATTTTCTTTATGAGACAGGGTCTTGCTCTGTCACCAGGGCTGGAGTGTAGTGGCATGATCATAGCTCACTGTAACTTTGAACTTGACTTGTGCTTAAGCTGTCCTCCCACCTCAGCCTCCCAAGTAGCTGGGACTACAGGCATGTGCCACCACGGCTGGCTACTTTTACATTCTTTTTGTAGAAACAAGGTCTTACTTGTTACTATGTTGCCCAGGCTGGTCTCCAGCTCTTGAGGTTCAAGTGATCCTCCCACCTCAGCCTCCCAAAGCACTGGGATTACAGATGTGAGCCACCACACTTAGCCGATTTTCACATTTTTAAATGGTTAAAAGGAAAAAAAAAAAAAGAATATTTTGTGATATGTTAAAATTACTTGAAATTCAAATTTTAGTGTCCATAAATAAAGTTTTATTAGAATATAGTCAGGTCTATTCTTTATGTATTATCTATGGCTGCTTTTGTCCCACAATTGCAGAGTTGAGTGGTTGCAACAGAGACCACCTGTCTGGCCCACAAAGCCTAAAATATTTGCTATCTGGCCCTTGACAGAAAAAGTTTGCAAATCCCTATTCATAGGAAGGTCAAACACAAGTGACAAAGGAAAGCAGCAATAAAATGTTTTGGGGATTCAAAAGAGAAGAGAACACATAAGGTTAGAAGTATCAGAAAAGAAGCTCTTTTTCTTTTCTTTTCTTTTTTTTTTTTTTTTTTTTTTGAGATGGAGTCTCACTCTGTAGCCCAGGCTGGAGTGCAGTGGTGTGCTCTCCGCTCACTGTAACCTCCACCTCCTGGGTCTGGTTCAAGCAGTTCTTCTCCCTCAGCCTCCCGAGTAGCTGGGATTACAGGCATGCGCCACCACACCCAGCTAATTTTTGTATTTTTAGTAGAGACGGGGTTTCACCATGTTGGCCAGGCTGGTCTTGAACTTCTGGCCTCAAGTGATACACCCGCCTCTGCCTCCCAAAGTGCTGGGATTATAGGCCACTGTGCCCAGTCAAGAAGCTCATTCTTAAGAGAAAGTAGATAAACCTAGAATAATGGGCAAGGTATTTCCAGAATTAGATGGAATGGGAAGGGGCATTCCAGGCAGAGGAAATCATTCACCTATGCACAACAGAGAGATGGGGAAGCAAATTATTTGGGCAAGATGGAAAGTCCACTGTCCATTCTGACTGTAAATCAGTTTTAAGTGAAAGGAAAAGGTGAGACACAAGGATTTTAATTTTATTTTGGTAGAATAGGGGAGTAATTGAAGGCTCTTTGAAGAAGGGTGTGACTTGCCTGGTATGCTTTAAGATAATCATCTGGCAACAACGTGTAGAATGGATCACAGCAGGAACAGATTGGAGGCCACCAGGCTGCAAAGGTCCTGGAGATGACTTGTGCCAACCTAAATTTGGCAACTAAAAACCATACTGAAAACCACACTAAATTTGGCAACTAAAGACCATACTAAAAGTATGATCTTAGTTGAAATGGAAAAGAGGAAACACAATGAAAGACCTTGTAGAATTACTGTCTAATAGATATGCCAATGGATGGATTATTTAAGAAAAGCAGAGAGGTAAGTGTCAGGCTTGAAGATCGGGTAATTTAAAAGATGGTGATACAATTCACAAAGGAAAAGGAAAAGGAAAAGAAACTGGTTTGGTTACAAAGACAATGAGTTCAGTTTGCACACACGACCAGTGCAAATTGCCAGTGGAATATCCTGGAGAAGAAGTCAAGGAAATAAATAGGAAAAGAGGCTCAAACTAAAAAGTGAGTTCAGTTCTAAGAGATGCAGATTATGGTATTCTCTGCATAGTGATAACAGTTTAATACGAATACAATGATTTCCAGTCTAATAAGAGAAAACGTGTTTTTAATTAAATAGATTATTTCACACGTTCTCTCAAACTCTAAAAATTCTAGCTTCCATTTTCTAAAACCAATTTCTTTCTGGAAAAAAAAAAAAATCAATTGCCCAAAGGACAAAGAGTTTTTCTAAAAAAAGAAAGAAAAAGCACAGTGTTCTCAGGTAACACTTCTGTGAGCTCAAAGTTTCAGACTTTCAGTTATCAAATTTTTATGCAATAATTGAAGTTAGTAAAGTCAAATTTATTTGTAATTCACTCATTCCTTGAGAAGTTACAATAATTCCAACGGACTGCTCTGAAATTTGCCTTTGAAACTTTCATTTAAAAAGGGTTTTCTGTGGCTCAAGCCTGTAATCCCAGCACTTTGAGAGGCCGAGACGGGAGGATCACGAAGTCAGGAGATCCAGACCATCCTGGCTAACCCGGTGAAACCCCGTCTCTACTAAAAAATACAAAAAACTAGCCGGGAGAGGTGGCGGGCTCCTGTAGTCCCAGCTACTCGGGAGGCTGAGGCAGGAGAATGGCGTAAACCCGGGAGGCAGAGCTTGCAGTGAGCCGAGATGGCGCCACTGCACTCCAGCCTGGACAACAGAGTGAGAATCCGTCTCAAACAAACAAAAAAAAGCGTTTTCTGAAAGAATGGATGTTACGTGTTCTCATAAAAAAATGCTAACTCAAGGCCCAGCGCAGTGGCTCACGCCTGTAATCCCAGCACTTTGGGAGGCCGCGGGAGGCAGATCACCTGAGGTCAGGAGTTCCAGACCAGCCTGACCAACACGGAGAAACCCCATCTCTACTAAAAATACAAAATTAGCCAGGCGTGGTGCTAGATGCCTGTAATCCCAGCTACTCCGGAGGCTAAGGCAGGAGAATCGCTTGAACCCGGTGGGGCGGAGGTTGTGGTGAGCCGAGATCACGCCACTGCCCTCCAGCCTGGGCAACAAGAGAGAAACTCTGTCTCAAAAAAAAAATTAAAATAAAAATAAAATAAAAAAGCTAACTCAGCCGGCGCGGTGAGTCATACCTGTAATCCCAGCACTTTGGGGGGCTGAGGCGAGCGCATCATCTGAAGTCAGGAGATCGAGACCATCTTGGCTAACCCGGTAAAACCCCGTCTCTACTAAAAAGTAGCTGGGCGTGGTGGTGTGCGCCCATCATCCCAGCTACTTGGGAGGCTGAGACAAGAGAATCGCTTGAACCTGGGAGGCAGAAGTTGCAGTGAGCCAAGATAATGCCACTACACTCCAGCCTGGGTGACAGAGCAAGACTCTCAAAAAAAAGGAAATAAATAAAAAGTAACTCTGTGAGGTAATATGTTAATTAGCTAGATTTAACCATTCCATAATGTATACATTACTTGAAATGATCATGTTGTATACACAATAAATGCAGACAGTAAATAATTTTTTAAAAAATATTTTCCTAAGGAAATAGAAATTATCGAAGTAGGTAATATATTCAATTAACCTAAATTGTAAAACATTATAAAACACAGAGAACTGTTATAATTCATTCTCATCTATTCGTTTAACTCAGGTTAGCTTAGTTTTGAATCACTACATATTCTTAAAAGGAGTGAAATTAGTCACATTCCATTTATCTTCCAAATTTATCAACGTTTATGAAGATTTATTTCAAGAATAATTTGTACAGGGCCTAATTAAATTATGAACCAACAAAATTAGTCTTAAATGATCCTCAAGCCCCACTTTTTCCTGCACTTTGCTCTCTTAATCTCTTCGTCCATCAAAACTGCTTCAAGAAAAAGTTCTGGTAAGTTTCTTGTACTAAGGGTAAAAATGGTAAGTTCCCGTGTTAAGTTCCCGCCCTTTTTGGAAGGAGGCATTTTGAAACAGAGAGTGTTTTCTGGTGCCCTGAAGTCACACAATAAACCTACCTGCCTATGCGTAATCCTGTGAAGTGAATAAAGCGTCCAGGCCACGCATTTAAATACTCAATTTATTTTAGTTATATAAATGGCGTTGGTTTAGGTGCAGGGTACAAACTTATTTGGAAATCATAGTTCTGATAACTGCGTTTGGCAGGGTAATTTGGAAAGAGTTCGCCCGGGTTAAGACACCAATGGATGAAATACTTGTCAATCCCGGAGAAAAGGCATCTCAAGAATGGAAAGACTTGCTGGCTCGGGCTCCCTCGGGGAGTTCTAGGTGTAGGAACTGCGCGCTCTCCGTTACTTCTCGGTTACTGCCCAGCACAAAGGACGACGCGAATACCAACAGACTGGACGAGTCTGTGACTACAGTTTGCATTAAGAGGCGGCGCTTTTTGGGTTTCGGAGGGTTCCACTGGAACCTACCAGGGTCAGGAACACCGACGCGCGGATTCCGCCCACCAGACATCCTGGGGAAGCGAGCCTGAAGGCGCGGCGCAGCTAGAGAGAACCTCGGCATTCAGGTAGCCCACAGGCAGCTAAGGGGCCCGTGGGCAGGGCCTGCTATCCGGCTGCGCCGCAGGCCGGCGAGAGGCCGGCGCCGAGGACCCGTCGCGCGGCGGCCAGGCCCCCTCGATTCCCCCTCGCCCCGCCCCCTAGGGCCCGCCCCTTCCCGGGCCGTGCACCCGCGCGCCCCGCCCGCGGGCGGAAGCTGGAGCGAGGCTGAACGCCTGACGTCAAGGCGACATCGCCAAACCTCGCCCAGAGTCAGGCGTGTAAACCAGCCGGAGCGGCGGCGGCAGCGGCAGGATCGCCGTGGCGCCGAGAGTAGCGACCCGGAGGGAGCGCGGGGCGACGCTGGCTGCAGGGACCCGGTGACAGCGTGAGAGGTTCGCAGAGTGAGTGCGTGGCCGCTGAGGGAAGCGGCGGTGGCGGCCGCGCGGGGCGGGGGCCGGGCGCCGGCTGAGGGGAGCGGGTGGGGTGCGGCGAGGCGCGGGCCGGGCGCGGCGGTCAGGGGCCCCGGCGGCGGCAGCCCCTTGGCGCGCGGCAGGTGGCGCGAGGGCCAGGCGCCCGGCCGGCTAGCGCGCTGCCTTGCGGGCCGGCGAGGAGGAGCCGCCGCCGCCGCCGCCGCGGGGGAACAGCGCGCTTTGCGGAAGGGGTCAAATGTCTGAAATATGGCGGAGGAAGTGAGAGCCCGAGGACCCCCCCACCCGCCCGCTCTCTTCAGCCCGCGGCCGCCGCAGCTTCTCCCGCCGCCCTCCTTTCCCCGCCGGCTCCCCCGAAGACTCGCTCCCCGCCCCGAGTCCCCTCGCTTGTCGCCTGGGTTCCCTCCGTGGTATGGGTGGAAGTTAGAACGGAAACCATAAAGTTGTCCTTTGCGAAGACCCAGCTTCCCCTAGCCCCGAGCTAGGGAGAGGAGCCTTCGGGGGAAACCACTCCCCTGCGCCCCGCAGGCTTGAGCCTGACAGGGAAAAAGTTTGCCTGAAACGGGGCTGGCTTGCTCCATTTGTTGCGGGAAGTGGCAGGAGGAAGGCAGCGGAGGGAGCCCCACCTAGTCTGGCAGCAGCCACCGTGCAGAGAAAAACTGTTAAAGGGGCCTTTCCCTTCGTCAGCAAGAGGAAATCTCTTTATCTTACAGAGGGAGAGAAAATCCAGGAAGTTTGTCCTCTTCTCTTTTTCGCCATCTCTGGGTGTCTAATCCTAAAACTATCAGCGCCATGAATTTTATTTAAAACTACGCCCAATGAACCGGGCCCTCCGGAGTTTTCTTCTGAAAAACACTGATGTCTTTTGGAGAAAAGATCATTCTTGCAAGTTAAAGCAGATGGATTCCTTCCCCTTCGCTTTACCCCCTCTTCCCACTCTCTTTAATAGTTTAGAAAAACGTTTTGGCCGTGTAACTTCTGATTGGTATGAATAGAAGCAGTTGTGTGTTGCAGTAACGGGAAATCACATTTTTACGGGGTAGAAAGTTGACACTAAATGAAGATTGTGATTTTAGTATTTTAAAATTAATTCCGTCTAATTGGATTTTGGTTTTGCTGGCGGCATCTAATATATTTCGAGTACTTAACAATTTAAAGCTCTGACTCGTAAATTTACTTTTGAACTCTTTTTTTGTAATTAGAATACTATTTGGACTTGCTCAACAAGACCATATCTTAACAAGAAGTAACTTATATAAATAGAAAAGGGAGACATTCATTTAACTTCAAGCCCATATTACTCTTAAAAGCTGACTCTTGAAATAGTATTTTTGAGTCATAGTGGAGTCATGGGACTTTTTAAGGGCCGGAAGGGACTATTTAGATCATCCAGTCCCACCCTGTCATTTTATGGAGGAGGAAACTGAGGCCTAGATAAGATAACCAATTAGTGGGTCCACTGACCTTTAGGACAGTAGTCTATCCGTAAGAGACAACCTGGAGAAAGAAATACAACATTTTTATAGTGAATTATTATCTTACAAAGAATATTCTTCCCATATCGCACTTTCTAAAAGTGGGTACCTTAGTCAAATAGGAGGAAACACCACTTGGGTAGTTTCATCCTCAGGTTTTAGGTAAGGAAACTGATACTCAGATTAAATAACTTTAAGCACACAGAGCCTGAATGATAGTCTTATTTGAGCCCATCTGTGCTTTTAATCTGTACTGCATTAGGTGTTTTCACTTGCATTTCCTTGTTTGACATTGACAATAAATTGTGAAGCTGCCTTATCTGAGGAAGTCCTAAAGTAAATCATTGGAACACATGTAACCAGTTTGTTGTTTCTAATATGCCAGGTATCAAAATACAACTGAAGAACCAATACTAAACTAACTTAATTTCAAAATGTGATATGGGGCATGAAAATGATTGCTCTGGCCGGGCGTGGTGGCTTACGCCTGTAATCCCAGCACTTTGGGAGGCCGAGCCGAGGCAGGCGGATCACTTGAGGTCAGGAGTTCGAGAACAGCCTAGGCAACATGGTGAAACCCCGTCTCTACTAAAAATACAAAATTTAGCCGGGCGTAGTGGCACACACCTGCAATCCCAGCTACTTGGGAGGCTGAGGCACGAGAATCGCTTGAACCTGAAGGCTGCAGTGAGCCGAGATTACACTACTGTACTCCAGCCTTGGTGACAGAGCTAGACCCTGTATAAAAAAAAAAAAAGAAAGAAAGAAAACGAAAAAAGAAAATGATTGCTCTGCTCTCTTTTACGTTCTCCCCCTCACCCCTGACCGCGTAAAAGACGTATCTCTTACCTTCTATGACACACATTACTTCCTGCCTCTTGTTACCATTATATATTATTTATTCCATTGTATTGTAAACCCCAACCACAAGATATATATTCTTTTGTATGCCTTAAAGCACTGGCATGGTGCCTTGCAATAGACATACAACACCAGTTAAATGTAAGTACCATGAGAGTAGGGACTTGATCCATTTCATTCTTCACGGTATTCTTCTTCTGTAGCTTTGCCTGGGCACAGAGTAATGGTTAGCGTTTGAATTTAGGGATTAATGGTAATGAACATTCAAAGAGAGGATACTTGAAGAGAACAGTGTAAGCCTTTAAAAAGAAACATTTCCATATTGGCTTTGGAATCTCTTTTACTTGACAAACTAATTTTCGTTTTATCCTCAATCCTTTTCAGAATTCCAATATTTTCTCTTAGCTGTAGAAAGGTAAAGTGACCCTCTCCCATAATAAAGAGCCACCATGTAAGAAGGGTATAGCAAAGAATTAATCGTTAAAATAACTAGATCCATTTTTGTAAGGATCCTTTCAAGTGTATCTTCCTATCTAATTCAAGATTGGTGAAAGGTCTATGCAGAGATTGATAACATGGTAACTGATTAGACATGTTATTTTAAATGCAGTCTAAGATTTGGATGAAAAACTCACGTTCAGGTTTCTTTGCCTTTTGTTGTAGGTATTCGATAAATATTTATTGAGGTAGTGAAATAAATCTGAAAGTGGATCTGATACAGAGAATTTGACCGATTTTACTAGGTGTCCATTTACTTTTTCCCCATAAGTATTTAAATAGGCTGTTTTATTATCGACTGTCAGGCAGATCTTAGTGATTTGCATCATTTCCTTAAATATGTAAAATAACTGTTTCTCTGTATGTTTGTGTTGCTAAAGAGGAGGTTGGGTATTGATCTGCAGTGTCTAGATTTGACTGGCACTAGGAGTAATTTAGCATTTATGATTTAGCTATTTACTGCTGTTTTATAACAGTGATGTCACATGTTCACTCTATAAAAAAGTTAGGTAAAGTTAATATTTCTTAAACTTTGTAAGACATAGATTGTGACTAAAAATATGCCCTGGGTGTTCTTCCCCCTCCTGTCATTGAGGACTCCATGGTCTAAGAGATTAGGCTGAAGTTTTTGTTAACCTTTTCAAATTAAATTTCTTTTAGAACAAGTTAAGACATTTTGGGTGATGGAATGATTCATTGTAACATTGGACAAAATTTTTAGTTCAGTAATCTATAAACAGGAGTACTGTATTATGGCTCTGGAAGCTAATGTTTTTCTGTGTTCATAGATGTTTTGTAATGGTATTGAAAGGTACTAGTTACCATTTGAGGTCTTAAGTTCTTTGTAAATCTCATGAGCACAGTGGAAGCAGCTACAAAGAATAGATGAATTTATCCATTTGCAGTAAAAACTGACTTGTATATAATCTGTTGTACTTTGAACCCAGTTGAGCACCGGATTCTAAAACAAATCTCTTTGGTCATAGAGAGTTTCTATTTTAAACAAGAGAAGTTTTCAGGAACTTTTGTGCTGCCTTAAAAACATCACTTTTTAAAATTCACTAGCAACAAAAAATAGTATCACATTCTGTATTTCTTAACACTAGACTATTTATTCCTAATGTTGGTCAAATCAAGGGTACAGTAGCAACTGATTATATAGTGATTTAGAAAGATTTTTTTTCCTTTGAATTAGTAGAGGGTCAAAATTTTTAAAACTGTTTCCAAAGAACCTTAAAACTTACGAAAAAATGAAAATAAAGGGGAAATGTACCAGTTTTTTAAATTTAAATTCCCTAAAGTAAAAATATTTACAGTATGAATTGCAGAATTTCCATCTGGTTTTTATTGTACAGGAAGACTATATTTTGTAATATCAGTATGCAACTCAAAATACAAAAAATTAGTTGGGCGTAGTGGGAGGTGTCTAATCCCAGCTACTTGGGAGGCTGAGGCAGGAGAATCCCTTGAACCTGGGAGGTGGAGGTTGCAGTGAGCCGAGATTGCTCCACTGCACTGCAGCCTGGGCAACAGAGTGAGACTGTCAGAAAAAAAAAATTACTTGATTATATGAGGTGCCTGCATACTAGAAATGTTCTTTTAAGTTACAAATCTCTCTCTCTGACCACAGAAATTATTTAATATTGTGAGTTTGAGTTTTATATCAAACCATTTCCTAAAACTTACTTGTAATTACTTTTACTTTATGTTTTTGTAGTTACACTACTTTATATATATACACATATGTATATATCAGTGAGACATTTTACATTTTAACTGAATTCTGATCTCATAAGTTGTGATTTTTTTTTCCAGTACTGGGGGATTATTTTTTAACTGTTGTGTTTTTTAACTGTGTTTAAATGTTTTTTGACTGTTGTGCAAATAGACTGAATAAAGGAAGAGAGCATCCATTAAAAACTCTAATAAATAATTTGGATCTTCTTTTTTTTTTTTTTTTTTTTTTTTTGAGACAGAGTCCTGCTGCGTCATCCAGGCTGGAGTGCAGTGGCACAGTCTCGGCTCATTGCAAGCTCCGCCTGCTGGATTCACGCCATTCTTCTGCCTCAGCCTCCCGGGTAGCTGGGACTACAGGCGCCCGCCACCACGCCTGGCTAATTTTTTGTATTTTTAGTAGAGACGGGGTTTCACCATGTTAGCCAGGATGGTCTCGATCTCCTGACCTCGTGATCTGCCCGATTCGGCCTCCCAAAGTGCTGGGATTACAGGAGTGAGCCACTGCACCTGGCGGTTTTTTTTTTTTTTTTTTTTTTTTTTTTTTTTTTTTTTTTGAGACAGTCTGGCTGTGTCTGTCAGGCTAGAGTGCAGTGGCACGATCTCAGTTCACCACATCCTCCTCCGCCTCCAGGGGTTAAGCAGTCCTCCAGTCTAAGCCTCCAAAGTAGCTGGGAATACTGTGCCTGGCTAATTTTTTCTTTTTCTTTTTTTTTTTGTTGTTGAAATGGAGTCTGGCTCTCTCCCCCAGGCTGGAGTGCAGTGGCGCAATCTCAGTTCACTGCAACCTCCGCCTCCAGGTTCAAGCAATTCTGCCTCAGCCTGCGGAGTAGCTGGTACTGCAGGCGTACACCACCACACCCGGCTAAGTTTTGTATTTTTAGTAGAGGGAGTGTTTCACCGTGTTGGTCAGGCTGGTCTCGAATTCCTGACCTCAGGTGATCCACCTGCCTCGGCCTCCTAAAGTGCTGGGATTACAGGTGTGAGCCACGGTGCCCAGCCAGTTTTTGTATTTTTTGTAGAGACGGTTTCGCCACGTTGCCCAAGCTCACCTCAAACTCGTAGGCTCAAGGAATCTGCCCATCTTGGCCTCCCAAAGTGCTGGGATTATAGGCATGAGCCACTGTGCCTGGCCCAGCATTTCACTAAGTAACTTTATTTTAAAAATATACAGTGAACTAATTGCCGAAGTGGTGGATTGCCTCTACCTGCAATTTTTGGTGAAAGCTTTTGGAGAGGAAATGGAAAATGCTGGGTAAAATGAAATTATAGTTATCTGTGTATTCTAAAATTTATCCTTCTTACATTAGAATATATTTTCCAAAGTTACTTTATACTAAATTCAGGGACTTTCTAAGTTTCTAAGTTCTAAGTTCTCAGTTAATAGAACTGAAAGGGTGTCAATAAAATAAGGACTATATATAAAATCTATTTTTACTTAGTTTTTATGCATCAAAAGGTATGTATGTTGCATCCAGCTGTTTGTTACCTTGTGTTTTAAAGTTGCAGTTAGAATGTGGAATCCTGTTACAACATTGTGCTCTAATATATTTGTGGCTCATGCTTCTAAGATTTTAAGTTATCCATAAGTTCTTCAATACAATAGCAAAATGCAGGAATTCCTCTGGAATCTTGAATTGAGGGATAAGGATGAGATATATAATGTATGTTATCTGTTATTTTCTTCTACTGCTCTTGAAATTAACAAACTTGAGATAGTGTACTGAATTTGTGTTTATAAGATTGGCTGAGTTCAAACATGTCTTTTTGATTTTCTTACTAGTGTTTAGAATATAGAAAAGTATAAAGAAAACTAATATCATCCGTAATCCAATCACTACAATGACTTTTTTTTAAAGCAAAATGTGTACTTTCCTTCTGAAGCTTTCCAGCCTCTGCCTCCTCAGTGAGAATGATGACATACTGTTGTTAGAGTTGTTGAGGATCAAATGCAGTATTATTTGTAAATATTTTATAAACCATACAATAATATAGTATTGTACTATTTATTTATTTATTTTGACGGCCTCACTCTGTCACCCAGGCTGGAGTGCAGTGGCACAGACTTGCTCACTGCAGCCTCAACTTCCCAGATTCAAGCCATTCTCCAGCGTCAGCTCCCCAAGTACCTGGGCCTACAGGTGCATGCCACCACGCCCAGCTAATTTTTGTATTTTTTGTAGATATGGGGTCTCACCATGTTGCCCACGCTGGTCTGAACTCCTGAGCTCAAGTAATCTGCCCGCCACCACTTCCCAACCAGCCATATTAGTTCTTGTTTTATAAAGCTTTTTTTTTTTTCTTTTTCTTTTTTTGAGATGGAGTCTCACTGTGTCGCCCAGGCTAGAATGCAGTGGCATGATCTCCACTCAGTGCAACCTCTGCCTCCCGGGTTCAAGCAGTTCTGCCTCAGCCTCTCGAGTAGCTGCGCCCCCATGCCTGGCTAATTTTTTTTTGTATTTTTCTTAGAGATGGGGGTTCACCATATTGGCCAGGCTGGTCTCAAACTCCTCATCCTGTGATCTGCCTGCCTTGGCCTCCCAAAGTGCTGGGATTACAGGTGTGAGCCACCTTGCCTGGCCCTATAAAGCTTTTATTATCCTATAGCATTGCTTAAGATTCCCATTGAAGTATGAATAAGAACTAATAAATGTGATTTTTGATTAGTCTAACAAAGGAATTACCCAGATCAGTATTTTCAAAGTATGGTCCAAGGAATCCTGGAGGTCCCCTAGACTTTTTTGGGGAGTGTACAAGTGCAAAACTATTTTTATAATGCTGAGACATTCTTTGCTCTTTTCTCTGTAGTGACATACCTGTAGTGTAAAAACAGTGGTAGATAAAACTTCTGGCACTTCAGAATAAACCAGGTTAGAGTACTCCACTGTGCTTATAATCATTGTATTATTCACTGCCATGCACTCACAGTTTTTTAAGTTTCACCTAAATGCTCTTGATGAAGAAGTAAAAAAATTTTTAACTAAATCTCTACCTTTGTACACATCTTTTTAATATACTCAGCAAAATGGGAAGTATGCTTAAAACACTGGCGAGACCACGGACAGCAAGCCTCCCAGCACTTTGGGAGGCTGAGTCCAGCCTGGGCAATGTAGTGAGAGCCTGTCTCTCCTATTAAAGAAAAAAAAAAAGCCAGCGTGGTCATGCACACCTACAGCTACTCTGGGAGGCTGAGGTGAGAGGATCTCTTGAGCCCAAGAGTTGGAGGCTGCAGTTAGCTCTGATTGTGCCACTGCCCTTCAACCTGGGTGACAGAGGAAGACGCTGTCTCAAAAAACAAAACAAAAACACTTTGCAGCATACTGAAATATAATGGTTGTTTCTAGGGAAAGCATTTGTGTGATTGAGTCGCACGCTGAAGCAGTCATTTTTTCATATAATGCCATTTTTGCTTAAAAGAATGCCAGACTTGGGCATTAGGCTGACATTTTCTTGAAAACAGTGAGCCTTTGCTTTAGGGAAAATAGTGATAGTATTTATGGTCAATGATAAAGTTCCTAGATTTTAAGCAAAAATTTTAGAAAGCTTGTATCAGCTGCTGTAAGTATATAATGAAATCTGTCATTATTTGATTATGTGCATAACTGAGTCAGTATTTCCAAATGATGAATTCATAGTATTATAAAAATCATACATGGGTAAGAAATCTTTCCAAAATGTGCTAGACCAATGGATTTTAATGTTATAGAGAACATAAAGTTTATCAATAAGGTATCCTGTTCCACATTGCAACTAATTGCTGAGTTTTGGTGTAGTGTCAAAGACCAATATCCAGATTTATCTGAAAACGCTATTATTAAAATATTCCCAACTGTCTGATGTATTCTTTTTGTATTACTCATTTTTCCATGCTTTGCTGTCAGTGTTTAATGTCTTCTTTGATTTATTTTGTTTATATTTTGGAAACAGGAATGGGAGCCAGAGATAAATGTGAAGCAATGTTTTCATGTGCTTTATCTTAAAATCTCTTATTAATATATAATCAATTTAAGTTTAACTTCTTTGTAGTCTTCTCTGAGCAGTCTATTCAACTTTTGGTCATGGTAATGGATTAGATAATAATTACTTTTAAGCCTATTTTTTGGTTTTAATACTTGTTTTGTATACCTGACCGCTCATCTATAGACAGAATGCCCTTGTGTCCAAATTCTAACATAATCCTTAATTAGATTTTTAGTAGTTGACTTTCTCAGTTTTAAAATATTTGATAACTTTCCCATAGTAAAGCTGTAAGTTTCAAGTTCGGTAATGTCTTTTTGACCTGAGAATTTGGTATGTTGGCTTTCCTTAAGGACACTTTTCAAAAACACACCTGTAGAATGATCCTTTTTTTACCTTTCAGGAGAATGCTGTTTCTTGCCTCTTTTTTTTCTTTCTTTCTTTCTTTTTTCTTTTCTTTTTTTTTTTTTTTTTTTTGAGACTTGAGTCTCTTGTTGCCCAGGCTGGATTGTGGAATGCAGTGGTGCAATCTCAGCTCACTGTAACCTCCTCCTCCCAGGTTCAAGCAATTCTCTTGCCTCAGCCTCCCAGGTAAGCTGGGATTGCAGGCACCACCACCATGCCCGGCTGATTTCTCTAGTTTTAGAGACAGGGTTTCACCATACTGGCCAGGCTGTTCCTGAACTCCTGACCTCGGGTAATCCACCCACCTCGGCCTCCCAAAGTGCTGGGTAAAGCCACTGGGAGGCCTTCTTTTTTATGTTAATTTAAAAACATTTGTAGCAATCCTTGTTAAACTTTTTATAAACTCATGGGATAAGTCCAAATTTTATTTATTTATTTTTTTTTTTTTGAGACAAGGTCTCACTCTGTCACCTAGGCTTGAGTGCAGTGTCAAAACCACGACTCAACTGAAGCCTTGACCTCCCGGGCTCAGTTGATCCACCTCAGCCTCCCAGGTAGCTGGGACTACAGGCGCGTGATACCACACCAGGCTAACTTTTGTATTTTTTGTAGAGACAGGGTTTTGCCATGTTGCCCAGGCTGGTGTCAAACTCCTTGGCTCAATCAGTTCTCCCACCTCAGTCCTCCAAAGTGCTGGGATTACAGGAGTGAGCCACCACACCGGTCTGGTTCCAAATTTTAAAGGATTTTTTAGACTGTTTGGATCTAGTAATCAGTTCAAATTAGGAAAGTGGTAAGAAAGATGGTTAAGTTACAGTTTGTATTGTGCACAGTTTCTTGGAAATTTAGTGCCAGTTATTTCCCTAGAGAGATTAAAATGGAAAGAAAAAGAGTTAATTCAGTCTGAACACCTCCAGTGTTGCAAAGAACAAAGTTGACACCAGAGGAAGAAAAAGGTTTAGGGAAGGAATACATGTGAAAATGCTAACTTCAGGGTAGCTTCTGGGATTAAGCATTATAGAATTCCTGCCTACATGAGCTAATCCCAGAGAGAGCAGGGAAATTTAACAGGAAGCTTTAGTGCTCTCTATATTAAATAATTAACTGGTCAGCTGTTCTAGCAGTTCTGAATTAGGGAACATACTGAGATCATATTTTATGTCCAGGACATCCAAATTAGTCACAAGGTTGTCACTGACTATTGTTTATAGAGTTGTGGTTGCTAGTTGAAAATATTGCATTAAATCCTTCTATTTTAGCTTGTTTATACTTGTGTTTTTTTCTTCCAGGAGCTCTCAACTTAATCATCCTTCAACAAAAAAGAAGTAAGACTAGGTTTGCAAGCTTTGAAGGACAGAAAAAGCATTTATAACATTTCTTTGTTTAGATACAAGTGATGATGGTTAATGATGGTGATAATAGGCAATGAAGAGGTGAAAGGGCGGGAAGTAGACCAGAAAAGAGAGTGAGGATGGTTATTAAGAGGTTCTTGTTAAGTGCAAGACTACTGTTAAAAGCAATTCACTTCACAATTCTGGTCAACAGGAATGATAAACTCAACATTGAAAAACACTTGTGATGCTTTAGTGGTTGATACATCTTATCCATCAGAAGGTCCTATGTAGAGGATAAACTGACATTATATTTGAGTTAGAGATTATAGTCTTGAAATTTCATCACTAAGCAGTTTGACTGGAGAGCCTTTCACTAGTTCTGCTCCCCAGTAGTCCCTTGTGTACTTTTCTCTGGACCTTCAGGTGATCAAATTATACCTTTATTTCATTGTCCTCATATGTTTTAGCTCATTCCATTGGGTGTGAAATTAAATCTGAGAACTCAGGTATTTGTTTTAAGTAGTTAGACCTTTTATTGTACTCTGTTGTCTTTTTTTTTTTTTGAGACGGAGTCTCGCTCTGTTGCCCAGGCTGGAGTGCAGTGGCCGGATCTCAGCTCGCTGCAAGCTCCGCCTCCCGGGTTTACGCCATTCTCCTGCCTCAGCCTCCCGAGTAGCTGGGACTACAGGCGCCCACCGCCTCGCCCGGCTAGTTTTTTGTATTTTTTTTAGTAGAGATGGGGTTTCACCGTATTAGCCAGGATGGTCTCGGTCTCCTGACCTTGTGATCCGCTCGTCTCAGCCTCCCAAAGTGCTGGGATTACGGGCTTGAGCCACCGCGCCTGGCCTGTTGTCTTAAATAGCATGGTTTAGTAGTGATAACATTGACCTAGGTGACAGGCTTCAGTTTAGTCTTTGGCACTGGTCATGAAACCTTGAACAAGTTAACTCCTCTCTTAAGACCTTATCTTTATGTAGAGAAAGTTTGACTAAATGGCTGTTAAGGTCTTTTCGGGCTTTCAAATCCTGTGTTTCTGTGATACCACCACCCTTGTTTAAGCCACAGTCATCTCTTGTCTGGACTCACAGGAGCTTCCTAATTTGTTTTCATTCTTGTCCTTCCCCACATTATTTCTACCCAGAATACAAAGTGACCTTTAAAAAGATGTAAAAATGTAAATCAGATCATTTAATAATACCCTCTGATTCCATTTTACCCTTAAGAACCAGTTCCTTTTCAAGGCCTACAAGGTACTGCATAATCCAGTTCTTGCTTACTTCACAACTTTATCCCTCTTACTCACTAAGCTCTAGCCAGCTGTACTTCTTTCTGTGACAATCTTTTGCCAGCTCTCTGCAATTCTGCCTCAGTCTCAACAGTGGATCTTAGTTCAGATGTCACAGTTACAGTTTTTACTGATCACCTTATATAAAGGAACATTTTTCTTCATTGCCTCTGTAGTTCTTATCATAATCAATAATTATATTTATCCATTTGTTTACCTCTCATCCCCTCTAAACAGTTTCAGGAGGACAGGAAGATCATGTTACTTTTCTACCACTATCTCAAATGGTTAGCCCAATAACTACTTAGTGCTCAAGATAATTATTTTAGTTAAAAAAATATGTAAAGTGTGTAACGGTTTGTCCATATCAGTTCCCATAAGCTACTCCTTAAACTGTTTTTCTCTTTACTCTTTTGGTAGTGACATGGTCTCAATCTTGCCCAGGCTAGTCTGGAACTACTGGGCTCAAGTGATCCTCCTGCCTCAGCCTCCCAAAATGCTGGGATTTACAGGCGTGAGCTACCGCACCCAGCCTTAAACTAATTTTTAAAGTTTTTTATCTGTGTCCAACTATAATTCCTCATTTTTTATTTAGGTCATCTGTCTCTTGAGGACTATTTGATTTCATTGCATGTTGTTGAGAGCTAATTGTTCTTAGTTACTATATGTTAAGATTAAATTGAGTAATTTTGCACAAAAGGTTTTTAGCAAAGACATGAAAAGTTAACCAATATAAAACTGTTAGCAGTTCAAAATATCGAAATGAGTGATATAAATGGGTGCTTATTAGAATCAAAGGAAGAAGTGAAATCCTTATCTATTAGTTAGAAAAGACAGTAAAAATAAGGTAGAATCTGCATATTAAAAGAGTTTTAGATTAACTATGAATTATAGTGAGCAACACTAGAGAAATTGAAGTAAATTCAAGAGTGTTTTGCTCTGGTAGATGTTTGTAAAATTGATTATAGGGCCATAATCCCTTATCTATATATAACCTTTGGTGCCAGGTTTGGATTTCAGAATTTTGAGGAAAGATTTGTTTTAGATTTTAGTAAGAGTAATCAAACACAGTATTAATGTGAAACATGGATAGTCACATTGAGAGAAGTAAAAGGTAAAAATAGTCTCCCATCAGTGCTCAGATGAAGTTTTGTCATTATATATCAGGTCAGTCTTTGCCACCAAAATAGTTGTAGAACTTTTGAGTTTTCAGAGACTTTAGGATTTCAGAAGTTCTATATGAAATTGGTTTCAGGTTGGGTGCAGTGGCTCATGCCTGTAATCCCAGCACTTTGCAAGGCCTAGGTGGGTAGATCACGAGGTCAGGAGATCGAGACCATCCTGGCTAACACGGTGAAACCCCGTTTCTACTAAAAATACAAAAACTTAGCTGGGCATGGTGGTGCATGCCGGTAGTCCCAGCTACTCGGGAGGCTGAGGCAGGAGAATCGCTTGAACCCAGGAGGTGGAGGTTGCAGTGAGCCGAGATCACGCCATTGCATTCCAGCCTGGGCAACAGAGTGAGACTCCATCTCAGGAAGAAAAAAAAAGAGAAGAAATTGGTTTCAAATGAGTTAAAAAAGGCTTTATTCATTACTGTTTGGAGAAGATACCAGGGTCTGAAAATGTTACTTTGAAGCAATTAGCTTTCCAAACCCTCTCTGCCAAGGAATTCTGTTTGACCCTGACTCAGGATGGAATGCACTGCTGAGGGTGATGAGTCTTTAGGGTATGGGAGAATCACCTAATTCAATAATTGCAGAGTCCAGTTAATCTTTGGAAATAGTTGAGGTTGGTGCCTGACAAACACTAACAGTTTTTTTTAAATGTTTAAATATTGAGAGCTCATATCTTAACCACAGTTTCATCTTGGTGATTTTTTTAGTCTTATATTAGGCAGTTTGTCTCCTAATGTTTTTAAGAATTATTTGATACATTTAATTGTAAAGTAAGAATACAATAGAAGATTAGAATAGGAATATTATAAATAGGACTAATGTAATCCTCATTTAAAAATCCTTGGACCAGACGCGGTGGCTCACGCCTGTAATCCCAGCACTTTGGGAGGACAAGGCGGGCAGATCACTTGAGGCCAGGAGTTCGAGACCAGCCTGGCCAACATGGTGAAACCCAGTCTTTACTAAAAAATAAAAAAATTAGCAGGGCATGATGGTGTGCGCCTGTAGTGCCAGCTGCTCGGGAGGCTGTGGCAGGAGAATCGCTGAAACCTGGGAGGGATAAGTTGCAGTAAGCTGAGATCGTGCCACTGCACTCCAACCTGGGCGACAAAGCGAGACTCCGTCTCAAACAACAACAACAACAAAAGCTCCTCGATGGAACCATTTGGTAGTGACAAGGATTGAAGTAAATCTCGGAAGAGGCTACTTAGAAACTCAGAATTGATTACAGGAAGTGACTGCCCCCTTTCCGTATTTTCTTCAGATGCTCTGGTTATTTTAACAGCGTAATTAACCACCTAGACTTTGGTTCTCATTGCCTTTATCCATTTGTTTGGTGTATATACTAATGTTCAACGATGCACACATTAATGCATGTGATGTTTTTTTGTACCATCTTATCACTTGTAGAATTGCCAAGATAGGCATTTTTTGGAGCTCCTTTTTTTTTTTAAGTGCTTACTGGCCTAATAATTATGCAAGTAAGTTTATTTATTTTAATGATATGTATATGAAAGCCCAAAGTAAGCATTATTTATTTCTTCCAGAGCAGTGTGGTGTGCCTTTCATTTTTCTAAGTGGTCTTTATTTTGTGGAATACTTAATGGATCTTTGAATAAACTGAAGAGGGTAGATTGTAAAAGGAAGAACTGTTAAATTAGTCAAAAACAACTTTATAACACAATTAGCTGCATAAACCAGTGTGTGCATAAGCAGGTAGTATAAATGCTTAGGTTGAGATACTAAAATAATTATTAGAGAAAATTATAGGAAGTACCTATGCTTCCACTATGTTTTGTTATTTGGTTAATTTTTCTCCTCTGAACTTCTGGCAGGTTTACTGGGGAATTTTCCATTAGGAATATTCTGGTCCTTAAGTTTCATTTTGAATGTGTAATAATGTCATGAAGATTATGAACCCACAATCTAGAATCAAGGCATTCTTTTAAAAAGTTTCAGATGAGGCCGGGCGTGGTGGCTCATGCCTGTAATCCCAACACTTTGGGAGGCCGAGGTGGGTGGATTACGAGGTCAAGAGATCGAGACCATCCTGGCCAGCATGGTGAAACCCCGTCTCTACTAAAAATACAAAAACTAGCCGGGTGTGGTGGCATGCACCTGTAGTCCCAGCTACTTGGGAGGCTGAGGCAGGAGAATTGCTTGAATCCGGGAGGCGGACGTTGCAGTGAGCCGAGATAGCGCCACTACACTCCAGCCTGGCAATAGAGCAAGACTCCGTCTCCAAAAAAAAAAAGTTTCAGATGTATTCAGGAGTGTTTATATTAAGCTTGTCATCTGATCCTGGTTATGAGGTTAACAGTAAAATGAAATAAAATATTTTTCTGAGCCATTTGTTTCTTCTGTCATGAAAGACTAATTCTGTTTATTTCTGAATTCGACCTTGTGTTGAAACAGACTGTAAAATCATGTTTTAAAAAAGCTTCACCCATTCTTGTGGAGGGTGGTGGTTTGCAAAAGCACCACCCCACTTAAGCATTTACATTGAGAAAATATTTATGGCATTCTTCGATTCATGAAAACAGGTATGCTTTGTTCTGGAGTTCTTACTGTTATCTACTAACTCTGAAGTTCGTCACTTTTGATTTCTTGTACCTCTACCTCAACAACTTATAAACTGCATGTAGTATAGTATTTGCTTGAAATACATAAAAGTAGATATTTTCCCTAACTAATGGGCATATTTCTGTGGTGGTTGTAGCTACTTTGCAACCTGTTCAGCAAATACTATGGGGCGTTTTTGGCAGTATCTTTAAATTTTGCACATAGAGAACCATCTTGGATAACTTTTTCCCCCTAGTCTCAAGTCATCCCTTTGGAGGTAGTGTCTCATTTTTAATCTGTGACTTGTGGAAGTTAAGGCATTTTGAGTAGCTTATTTAAATTACTAAATAATCTGATTTCTAGAGGTCTGAGGAATAGCAGACACCCTTTTCTGTACTAAATTGGGGAAGTTTACAGGCAAAAAGATGAATTAAATGGTCCTAGTAGACAGCCCCTAATATTTTTGGGCTAGGGGTAAAGGTCTTAAGAATGAGGGAAGGTAGTATCAGAATTTTCCAGGGTGTTTTTTTTTTGTTGTTGTTGTTGTTTGTTTTTTAGGTGGACAGGAAGTAGAATTTATTGGTGAGTATTAAGAGGGGGCAGCACAGTGGAAGCCCTCATGAGTGCAGGGCCTGCCACTTGTCCAGAGGGCCACGATTGGGAGTGTACTTGACCCCACAGCCATCTGGATGAGCCGCTTTTCAGCCACCATGTCTTCAGAATCATTGGCATTGAACTTGGTGAAGCCCCACTTCTTTGAGATGTGGATCTTCTGGCAGCCAGGAAACTTGAACTTGGCCCTGCACAGGGCCTCAATCACATGCTCCTTGTTCTGCAGCTTGGTATGGATGTACATGATAACTTGGCCAATGTGAACCCTGGCCACGGTGCCCTGGGGCTTTCCAAAGGCACCTCACATGCCTGTTTGGAGCCTGCACTGGGGTAGTGCAAGGTCAGACACATGAACATCCATCTGAAAGGAGGGGCTCCAAGGTCCCTTAAAGCAATCCATACAACAAACAGGCTGCATACACTACCAAGGAAGCTGCTGTTTGCAGCATTGCACACTGGGCCCACATGAGGAAAGGAACTCAGTTGGCTTAATGGGCTGCAGCAGGGTGTTTTTTAAAACACACACATACACCCAATCCCTACTAGAATGAGAGATTTTACTAATAATAGTGTTAGAAGTGTAAATGGTTTGGTAGCCAACCACTACTTTAAAATTGATTAGCTTTCCCGAGCTTCTGGGTCTTCACATTTAAATTTGACCTGACCTTGAAACTTCCCCTCTCGTTATTCCCAGCAGTGACTTTGTTTTATGCACTTTTCGAAATACCCCGTGCATAGCTCCTTCCTTCACATCATGCTGGAATATGACCCATACCAGCCAGACTACATCTAACAGAAACATAATACCTGACTAAAAGCGTCTTTTATCATGTAGATAGATATACAGGGTACGTTAATTTATCTTTAGAGAGACTCCCCAGCATACTGAAAAAACAGACCTAAGTTTTGGTAGATAGCCTTGCTTTATAGAAAATGAAAATGGGCCAGAGAGTGGTGACTCATTCCTGAAATCCCAACACTTTGGGAGGCCAAGGCAGGAGGATCACTTGAGGCCAGGAGTTTGAGACCAGCCTGGGCAGCATGGCAAGACCCTGTCTCTGCAAAAAATGTTTTAAAAAATTAGTCGGGCATGTGGCACACACCTATAGTCCAGCTACTTAGGATGTTGAGGTGAATAGATCACTTGAGCCCAGAAGTTGAGGCTGTAGTGAGCTATGATTGCGCCTCTGAACTCCCACCTGGGTAACAGAATGAGACCCTGTCTCTTAAGAAGAAGAAAATGAAGATGCCAGATACTAGCTTTTACAGCCTCCCTTGCAGCTAGGGCACAAGTACTTGACATAGGCCCCACAAAATTACACGTACTTTAACTTGAGATGGAAGAGATGATAAATTTCTGATGGATTTCTCTTTTCCGCTTGGTTGATGTACACCACAAATCAGTTTTCTGCTGCAGAAACAACTGATATAAACTGAAGCATCTACTGTTAGTGATGTGACAGCAGTGTCCTCACCTGGCCAGTTTTGTAATATGGTTTTGGGTTTTTGTGGCTATGTTAGCTTCCACCTTCGTTCTCTAGTTTCCACAGTAATTTTGTAAGTTGCTTGATATTTTTTAATGACTTTTTATATGTAAATGTGATTTGTATAACTTCCAAGAGAGGAAACCTTGTCCGATGCATGACTTTAGAAAATTTAGCAAAAAGTTTTCAAAGGGATATTTACGTGAAGAAAATGAGTGGTATCCTTGTGAGAGAAAAGTACAAAAAGACTGGGGCAAGCTGCTTTTCCAGAAATAGGCCCTGATGATGACACTTTTGGTAGATCCAAGTTTTTCATGAATATTGAAGCTCTGGATGCCTTATTCAGTAGTTTCGTAGCAGAAATCCAAAAGTGTAGAAAGAGTTTTAATTGCAATTAAATAAAATCAAAACTTTAGTTTTACAGTTACACTAACCACATTTGAGGTGCTTGATAGTCATCTGTGGCTAGTGGCTACTATACTGGGCAGTCCAGCTAGAACATTATCACAGGAATCTCTATTGGACAGCACTAGTCTATATTCTAATCCTAAATCTACAGTCTTGTGGTTCTGCAACCTCAGGTAAGTAATCTGAATCTCAAATCCTTTATCAATTTTTATTTATTTAGTTAGTCAGTCAGTCAGTTAGTTATCTATCTATTTTGAGACAAGTCTCACTGTGTTGCCCAGGCTGGAGTGTAGTGGTGCAGTCGTGACTCACTGCAGCCTCAGTCTCCGTGGGCTCAGGTGATCCTTTTACCTCAGCCCCCCCGAGTAGCTGGGGCCACAGGCGTGCACCACCATGCCCAGGTAATTTTTTGTATTTTTTGTAGAGACAAAGGTTCACAATGTTTCCCAGTCTGGTATCGAGCTCCTGAGCTCAAGCCATCTACCTACTGCAGCCCCCAAAGTGCTAGGATTACAGGCGTGAGCCCCTGTGCCCGGCCAAATCCTTTATCTAAAGACAGTACCTTATCTTCATTGTTGCTCTGAAGATTGAATGAAATTTAATATATGAAAGGACATGGTAAGTGCTTTGAAAGCACCATACAGACATGTAATTGTTCCAGATTAGTAATTTATTTATTGGTTAACAATAGATTTTTCTAAAATAATCTGAAGAGAAACTTCAGAACCCCAGTGGCGTGAATACTTTGATGTTAGACCATGTGTATTTTAGCCACTTGGAGAATCTAAATGCACAAAATTGACAGATTAGATTTTCATTTTAAATGTAAAATATTTTACCAAGCTGTCCTTTTCAATTTATCTTTAAATCTTAAAGTTTTTATGTATACTGGGGACTTACCTTCTTGTTGTAGGTTCCCTTTTTACGTACTATTTTATCCTCATGAATGATCTTAATCTGTTAACTAAGTGAATAATGTACCTGTCACATAGAGATGTTGAATGAATGTTATAAAAATGATAGCTATCTGTGCCAGAAATCACTGGTTTTGGTAGACAGACTTCAGCATTCAGCGTGATCATTCTCAGTAATTCTTTATAGGTGTTTTGATTTGTTTTGAGGGGGTTGTTTGGCATATATTTTGCAGCTAATTAATTCATTTTTGCAAAACCATCAGACAACAATGCTAGATATTTAAAATACTCTACAGCAGAAATTTTCAAATGTTTTTGGAATCATTAATACAACCGTTTCTCTCCTTCACTTAAACCATAGTAGCCATTGGTAATTGAGAACTAGATTCTTTTTCCCTTTGAGTCCTAGTTGATCTCAAAAATCATTCTCAACACTGCACTTAGCTACAGGTAGCTATTAACATTTTGAGTTGATGACTAAGCTAAAACCCATTTGCCACCTCTGAGTTAATGGGCAAGGTCTATCCTCGTCTCTTCCAGGCTCTCGCCTATAGTGCAAGTGTTGGCAAACTTTTTCTGTAAAGGACCAGATAACTATTTTAAGTCTTGTTAACCATACAATCTCTTATCACAGCCATTCACCTCTGCTATTGTAGCCTGAAGCCAACCATGGACAAGACACAACAAATGAACTATGTTCCATTACAACTTTATGAGTGTGACTGTGTTCCAATAAAATTTTATTTACCAAAAAAAAAAATAAACAGGGAGCAAATGGGATTTGGCCTGGGAGTTCTAGTTTGCCAACCTCTCCTAGGGCAAGAAACTGGTTTTGATTAATTCAACAAATAATTAGATGTCTTCCATATTCTGGGCACTGTGTTAAGTTTTGATTATATAGCAATAATCATTACATGTAGGCCCCAGGTCATGAGGTATTTAACCCTTAACTGAGTATGGTTTTGGGGCTTTTTGCTTTTTTTGGTTTTGGGGTGTTTTTTTGTTTGTTTATTTGTTTTGAGAGAGGGTCTCTGTTACCCAGGCTGGAGTGAAGTGGCGCTATCACAGCTCACTGCAACCTCAGCCTCCCCAGGCTCAGGTGATCCTTTGACCTCCCATCCTCCCGGGTAGCTGGAACTATAGGCATATGCCACCACGCCTACCTAATTTTGTGTATTTTTTGTAGGAGTGGGGTTTCGCCTTGTTGCCCAAGGATTACAGGTATCAACCACTGCATCCAGCCTGAATATGTTTTTTTTCATGCACTTTGGCAGATTCAGAGTACTTTTTTGAGGGAAAGATGGGGCCTGCCCCATGCATCTGCTTTATTTGTTAATACATGTGAGTTCGTAGGCAAATACCGCAAGTGCTATAAGTTAGCACTTGTTCTACAAGTTCTGTGATAGTGGTATAACTAAGTGTAACTTCAATGTGTCTTAGATATTAGATGCCGTGGTATCAAAATTAATATCCTGTTATAAAAAATAGGGAACCAAAAATGTTTACGTATGATATCTACACTGGCTGCACATAGCAGATACTTAATGTCCATATAATATTGAATAAAGCTGGAATTACCAGTTTCTTAACTATCCCTTATGTCAGTTTTTTGCAGTTTCTTCATTTGGTATGCTATTTCTGACCTCATTTTTTGTTTTTCACCATTTTAATATAGGTTTTTGTTGCAAATCAACCTTATACATTTTAAAAATATATCACATATTACTCATATTTTAATGAAATGCTTACCATGCCTAGATATATTGTTCAGCTTTCTACTGTTAGAACTTCTTTCGTTAATTTAAAAGTATCTTTAGTTTTCTCAGTATTCATGTTTATCTTCAAAATGTCTGTTGTTGCTTATTAAATGAGTCAGAGCTCTTCACTGATACTCAGAGATCTCCTTAATCTTAACTGAAGACTCCTGCTATTTTTATTTTCCTATTCCTTTTGTGCCCTGTGAGCCAGTCAGACTGCTTTTTCCACTATAGTCTAATTAATGTTCCCATGTGATGCTGTCTTTTGTGCCTTTGCTCTCACTTTTCTTATCCCTGGTATGTTCTTTCCTATTGAAATATTGTAACTTTTTTTTTTTCGCCACCTTCTTCATAAATCTCCTAATCTCTCCTTCTGAACTCCCATAGTATTTTGTACATCTCATGATATTTTTCATATTTTTATGTCTCCATTTTTTCCTACAAAATTGTAAGCTTTTTGAGAGCAGGTATGTTTCATCTGTCTTTAAGAATATGAAATAAGAAGCAAATTCCTGTCAGAATGTATTCCACCTAAAATGGCCAACCATTCTGGTTTGCCCAGGATGGAGAATTTCCTCAGACATGAGACTTTCAGTGCTTAAATCTGGACCGTTGGTCACCCTGATTGCGCTTTATGATGTAGCCATCTTTTTTGCATATCAGTGCTTTACTGCAGGTTTTGTTTTTTTTTTTCTTTTTAAAAAATAAACACATAAAATGAACATGAAAGAAACTTGTGAGTTTTTTGGGTTTTGGATTTTGTCTTGTTTTTTCAGACAGTTTGGCTGTCACCCAGGCTGGATTGCAGCTGCAGTCTTGACTCACTGCAACCTCCGCCTCCCAGGTTCAATTCTTGGGCCTTAGTCTCCTGAGGAGGTGGGACTGCAAGTGTGTGAGACCATGCCCGACTAATTTTTGTATTTTTATTAGAGATAGGGTTTTGCCATGTTGGCCAGGCTGGTCTCGAATTCCTGGCCTCAAGTGATCTTCCTGCCTCAAGTCTCCCAATGTGTTAGGATTACAGGCCTGAGCCGCTATGCCCAGCCAAACAAAAATTTTTTTAATTAACAGAAAAATTTCTTGTGCCTTTTAAGCAAATGTTTGGAAGATTATATTCATATGTAGAAATGTAAAGATCAGATTCAGATGATAAAAAAGACCAAAATGTGGGAAAATTTTGACTAAAGTTGAAAAAGAATGATGTCCTTTTCATAGAGGGACTCTTTGGTAGTTTTGGTTTGTTTAGTAGACACAGTTTTTTTTAGAGTAGAACCTAAAAGAATGTGGAGTAAATGGTGGCAGTGGTTTGACCACAACAGTGGTATCTATTGCTAGAGAAATTAAAAATAGGATGTAAGATACTTAACTCCCCTTTTTACCAAAGGCTTCAGATAAAGAGAAAATGGGAGCAAGTCCAGAGATGATAGGCACTGTGTGGGCTAATGATTTTTTTAGAGATGATGTCTCACTATGTTGTCTAGGCTGGTTTGGAACTCCTGGCCCCAAGCAATCGTCCCACTCAAGCAAGACTCAAGTAACTGGGCCTGTAGATGTGATCTGTCATGCCCACCTGGCAAGTGATTTTTATATGTTATGGTTTATTGTACAATACAAGCTACTCACTGTGTGTTTTATTGTGAGAAGCTCACTAAGTTAGAAGGTTTTTCAGTTTTGTGCAGTATTTTTTTCTATTCATATTTCTATTTCTCATAAGCTGGGAAAAACATCATCAGAGTTCATTGGGGTGACATCTTACATCTAAAACCTTAAAACTAAGTTGAGATTAATTATCACAAAATAAATTCCCCCATATCTCCACCAAACCTCCCACCACTCATGACTTGATGACTTCAATCATACTCATCCCGTTCCCCAGAGTGCCCTCACTTTCCAAGTGAACTCCCCTATTCCCTAACGATTTATATATCCACTGGTCTGGTTTAAATATCCACTTAGGAATTCTTGCCTGATAGTTCTTTATAGGTAGACAATTGTTCTCTTCTGTGCATCCACAGCAAGCACTTTATTCTGTAGACCCTGCTTGATTGTGCTAACACAGTGCAAACACTGAACATTTTAATTTATAAAACGGAGTGTCTTCTGGGCTTTAATATGTAGTTGTCACATTTGTTTTTCCTCTGATTTCTGGGCCACACAACCTCTTTGTTACAGTTAAAACTAATATCTCAGCCTGGCGCGATGGCTCACACCTGTAATCCCAGCACTTTGGGAGGCCGAGGCAGGCGGATCACGAGGTCAGGAGTTCGAGACCAGCCTGGCCAATATGGCGACACTTTGTCTCTACTAAAAAATACAAAAATTAGCCAGGCATGGTGGCGTGTGCCCATAGTCCCATCTACTGAGGAGGCTAAGGCCGGAGAATCACTTGAACTTGGGAGGTGGAGGTTGCAGTGAGCTGAGATCATGCCACTGCTCTCCAGCCTGGGCAACAGAGTAAGACTCTGTCTCAAAAAAACAAAAAAACCTAAACATCTCTAATCTGGTCATTGAAATTGAGGTGTAAAGCAAATTAATATTTTCTCATTGCCTCTTGTATCCTCCTTTTCCTGTGTAAGAAATAATAAGGCCCACTATAAGGTAGTGGAGTAGAGAGAATGGAATTGATTCCAGAAATACCAAGGTGGAATGAATCAGACTTGATAATGGAGAGAAGAATCCATGACAACTCCCAGGTATACAGTTACCTATTAAAATAGTATGCTATTGAAGTCCTTTAGGTGTCTTAAGCACTGTAAACACCTAGATAGATGTAATTTTTAAAAATAGCAAATTAACATTTACTGACTACTTCCTATGTGTTACTCATTGTGCTACACATTTTGCATAGGGTAAGTTATTTCATTTGAATCTTTAAAAACTGTAAGAAGTAGATACTCGTATTTCCATTTTCAAATGAGGAAATGAGACAGAGTTTAAAATAATATAACCAAAGCCACTCAACTAATACTTAGTAGAACTGATTCCAACCCAGACAATGGGATGTAAAGGCTATACTGAGTCAGTATGCATCCCTATAGATTTTACTGCTAGTTCAGATGACAGGAAAAGAATGACTTTTTTTTAGTCACATCTAGAGAATTGGGAGCAGGGAGGAGTTCTGCACAAATATGCCTATTTGGAAAGATCTGATAGAAACTAATAAGGTGGTCTTGAGCCTACATCATTATTATTTTTTTTACCTGTTTTTGAAATTGGTCTCTCCTTTTTTAAAAAAATCACTTAACTATTTTGCTTATCTATTGACTCAGGTGAGAAATCTATTAAACTGATTCTTCTGCATTTGTCAGATTATTGATAAATTGTTTATATTCTACCATACATGACCAAATACTGAACTGAAAAGGTAACTATAGAAATAAAACTGTAAGGCCGGGCGCGGTGGCTCACGCCTGTAATCCCAGCACTTTGGGAGGCCGAGACGGGCGGATCACGAGGTCAGGAGATTGAGACCATCCTGGCTAACACGTTGAAACCCCGTCTCTACTAAAAATACAAAAAAAATTAGCTGGGCGTAGTGGTGGGTACCTGTAGGCCCAGCTACTTGGGAGGCTGAGGCAGGAGAATGGCGTGAACCTGGGAGGCGGAGCTTGCAGTGAACCGAGATTGTGGTGGCCACCGCACTCCAGCCTAGGCAACTGAGCAAGACTCTGTCTCAAAAAAAAAAAAAAAAAAAAAAACTGTAAAAGTTAACCTTACGTTGCATGTCAAATTATATGTTGTTGAATATTTCAGTGAGAAGGTTGGTGTAATTAATGGAAAAAACTTGATTTACTAGCAGTGTTAATCCATGGAAAGGGCAAGGGAATTTTTTCCTACTTGAGGTATTATAAATATGGTCAGAATAGAGAAAATGCTATACACAGTCTGATAATCTACAAATTTTGCACTTTCTAGATTTAGAACTCTTGTTCACAGGAGATCTTTCTTGGCAGAATGAGTAAGATTGGAAACATTTTCCATGTGTCCTCATTATGAGAGAGGCAGACAACTCAAAGTAAATATGATAAGCAGTCTTCATTTTAGCAGCTTTCTATTTATTTTATAGTTCCTTGTTAGAAGTTTTATTTATTTATTTTTTTTTTGAGACAGAGTCTCGCTCTGCCGCAGAAGTTTTATTTTTAAAAGAGGGTAGGAGAGGTAGTGTTTGGGCCCCTTATTTTTTCCTTCAAAAAGAATTTTTAAAGTCTGTCATTGTGTTCAACAGATTCATAACAGGTCCATCTGACAGTTGAATTAGTTGATTTTATTTGGAAATGAGAAAAGAACACAGTTATCCTCTTTAGCTATTAAAATATTACTTTTGGAGTTGGAGGTGGAAAGGAGAAATCAAGTATCTTCTCTTCCAGAAAGTGCAGTGAGAGAAGCAATGTTACCTGACTTCAGGAACCAGTATTTAAGGCCTTTTTTTTTTTTTTTTTTTTTTTTTTTAAAGACAAAGTCTCACTCTGTTACTCTGTTATCCAGGCTGGAGTGCAGTGGTACGATCTCGGCTCACTGCAACCTCCGCCTCCTGAGTACAAGCAGTTCACCTGCCTCAGCCTCCCTAATAGCTGGGATTACAAGCGCTTACCACCTCACCTGGCTGATTTTTGTATTTTAGTAGAGACGGGGTTTCACCATATTGGCCAGGCTGGTCTCGAATTCCTGACCTCAAGCAATCCACCCACCTCGGCCTCCCAAAGTGCTGGGATTACAGGCATGAGCCAGTGTGCCTGGCCTAATTAGGCCTTTCTTTATAATTTAGGATCACAAAATTTCAAACTGGGGTTGGAGGGGTGAGTGCAGTAGCTAAACAGCTTGAGATTGGAGAACTGCTTGTTACCAGTGTTTTGCAAAATTTCCATTTTAGTTATACCCATGCAGAGATTTTTTTTTTTTTGAGACGGAGTCTTGCTCTGTCGCCCAGGCTAGAGTGCAGTGGCCAGATCTCAGCTCACTGCAAGCTCCGCCTCCCAGGTTTACGCCATTCTCCTGCCTCAGCCTCCCGAGTAGCTGGGACTGCAGGCGCCCGCCACCTTGCCCAGCTAGTTTTTTGTATTTTTTAGTAGAGACGGGGTTTCACCGTGTTAGCCAGGATGGTCTCGATCTCCTGACCTCGTGATCCACCCGTCTCGGCCTCCCAAAGTGCTGGGATTACAGGCTTGAGCCACCGTGCCCGGCCTGAGATTTTTTTTTTTTTTAATACCAAGTCTCGCTCTGTCGCTCAGGCTTGAGTGCAGTGGCGCAATCTCTACTTACTGCAAATTCTGCCTCCTGGGTTCAAGTGATTCTCCTGCCTCAGCCTCCTGAGTAGCTGGTACTACAAGCGCCCGCCACCTCACCTGGGTAATTTTTTGTTTGTTTTATATTTTTAGTAGAGTTGGGGCTTCACCATGTTGGCCAGGCTGGTCTCAAACTCCTGACCTCAGGTGATCCGCCCGCCTCGGCCTTCCACAGTCCTGGGATTACAGGCATGAGCCACTGCACTCAGCTATTTTTTGGCGTATTTTAAGGGAAAGAAATCACGCTTTTTAAATGTTGCTTATTGCTTTTCAAGGATTTGATTCTTATAAGCTACTTTTTCATTTATTAATGAGATTTAAATAAATCAGGTTATAAAGTTAAGAGCAGTTGTCTCTGGAACCCAGAAGTTGGTTTTAACACTAGCGTTTCTGCTGCAGGGCATTTCTACTGGACTGTAATTCCTCGAAGGCAAGTATAAGAACTATTTTTTTGTTGTTTGTTTGTTTTAGGAACAAGGTCTTGTCACCCATGCTAGAGTGCAGTAATGCAATCATAATTCACTGTAACCTCCAATTGGTGGGCTTAAGTGATCCTCCCACCTCATTCTTTTGAGCAGCTGGGACTCTAGACATGTACTACCACACCCAGCTACTTTATAAATTTTTTGTGGAAGTGTGGTTTTGCTGTGTTGTCCAGACTAGTCTCGAGCAGTCTTCCCACCTCAGCCTCCCAAAATGCTGGGGTTGTACAGGCGTGAGCCACCATGCCTATCCCTACTTTTTTTTTTTTTTTTTTGAGACGGGAGTCTCTATTCAAGCAGTTCTTCTGCCTCAGCCTCCTGAATAGCTGGGTTACAGGTGTGCGCCATCATGCCCAGCTAATTTTTGTATTTTTAGTAGAGATGGCATTTCACCATGTTGGCCAGGCTCGTCTGGAACTCCTGACCTCAGGTGATCCACCCACCTTGGCCTCCCAAAGCGCTGAGATTCCAGGCGTGAGCCACCACACCCGGCCTGTCCCTACTTTTTTTAATGCCAGGATTTGTGTATTTCATCTTCAGTTGGGATTCATGGCATCTGTCAATAATTGATATGAACTTAAATGGCAATTTACCTGTAAAAAGATAACTTATTACTCATCTTCTAAAAGTCTATACTTCTGTCATTTGCTGGAAAAGAATTATTAATCTTTATTCAGCAAACATTTATAGACCGAATAGTGGACACCAACATAAGGACTACCCTGCAGCTGCTTGATGATGGTAATAACTAACATTTAATGCTTTTATCAACAGTGTACATTCTTATTTAATCTGTTCCTCAACTCTGTACAGTCAGTATTATTGTTGTCCGTATTTCACAGATTAAGACACCAGCCTAGAGGCCAGGTGCAGTGGCTTACACCAGTAATCCCAGCACTTTGGGAGGCTGAGGCGGGTGGATCACCTGAGGTCAGGAGTTCAAGATCAGCCTGGCCAACATGGTGAAACCCCACCTCTACTAAAAATATAAAATTAGCCAGGTGTGGTGGCACGGCCCTGTAATCCTGCTCTGGAGGCTGAGAGAAGAGAATCAGTTGAACCAGGGAGACTGAGGTTGCAGTGAGCTGAGATCACACCAGTGACTGCACTCCAGCCTGGGTGACAAGTAAAACTCCATCTCAAAATAAATAAATAAATAAAAGATGCCAGCCTAGAAATAAATGACCACCCCCAGTAAATTACATAGCTAGTTTTGGTCTCCTTATTTCCAGATTTCATGTTTTACCACACTGAGCTCCAAAGATGATACAGTATTTACTTTTAAGTGTATAAGGAAAAACTGAGTTTGGGCCTCAAACCAGCCCCACGATTTCTTTATTTACCAATTGTGAACTAGCCTCACTCAGTTAAGGAAGTCTCTTAAAAAGTCAGTTATTTAGTTTCATCTTCTTAAAATGTAGAATTGCTTTATGTTACTTAAATATGGGTCCATTTTTTTAATGAGTTAATTTGTTTGCTTTTCAAGATTTTGGATTCAAAGTTTTTAAGGTAACCTTGGATGCAAATTTTGTTAATTGGATTAATATAAATTTAAAGTTTTTAAAATTCCATTGGTCTGCTGTGTTTTATCCTGGATAGGATTAAAGCAGTCTTTAAAGGTAATCTGTTGTTGGCTTTAATGTTTTATAGTACATTCTGGTGACACTTGTCTCACTAGTCCACATTTTTTGTATATTTGGTATATAGATTTTTTCCTTGGTAGTCACTTGTTTTTACTTTTTATATTTTACTTCCCAGTCTTAATCTCTGTAACCAATTTGTATAATCCCTTATGCAGTCAGTCTCTTTATTTGTGGTATTATTTGAAGAGAAGTGTGCTTCCTGAGAGAGATGTCATGTCTGTGCCCTAATTTTTAGTTATATTGCTTTTATTGCATAAAGCATCTTGGACTAGCTTGCGAGAAGGTAAAAGAAAATGTGGTTGCATCTTGTCCTGGTTGAATGCCCACTAATCTTAATGGATTTTCCCAGTTGTGCATACCTTAGGAGTAAGGATGTTGTCTTATGTTTATTTTCACTCCTTTTTAAAATGTGTATTGTTTTTGAAAGATAATGACTCTAATATATCTATAATATCAAACCACCATTATGAAGTTAGAGAAGGAATATTTAGATTATCATTACATTTTATTACTAATGCAATTTATATTTTTTATAGTAATTAAGGAATATAACTTTTTTTTTGAAACATAATAATAGTAATGTCAGTGGTTTGAGCTGCCACTCAATACACTAAAGAGAATTGCTATTCCTTCAGTTAAGAATCACTGCTCGACTTTTTTTTATTTTTATTTTTTGAGATGGAGTCTCCTCTGTCCACCTAGGCTGGAGTGTAGTGACGCGATCTTGGCTCACTGCAGCCTCGGCCTTCCAGATTCAAATGATTCTCCTGCCTCAGCCTCCTGAGCACCTGGGATTACAGGCGTGCACCATCATGCCCAGCAAATTTTTGTATTTTTTAGTATAGACGGGGTTTCACCATGTTGGCCAGCTAGTGTCGAACTCCTGACTTAAAGTGATCTGCCCACCTCGGCCCCGCAAAGTGCTGGAATTACAGACATGAGTCACCATGCCCAACCTAAGATGCTTTTAAAATTCCATTTATGTTTAATTCTTCAAAGTCTGGTGCATGTAACATTATTGTAACAAAACATTTTATAATTGAAAGGGACTTTAGGGATCTAGTCTAGAAGTCAAAAACTGCCAGACCAGGGTTCAGATCTCTTATCTCTCAAATTGATTTTGTTGGTTTATACAATATTCATAAGTTTTAGAATTCAAATGACTTTACCTATAAAGCATTCACTCTCTACTTGACCACAGTTCACGTTATTACCTAATAAGACCTTACTGCTTCAGGCATTTACATGGCTAGCTGACTGATGTAAGGCATCTGAGTGTTCAATATTTCCCCCTTCCCTCATTCCATCTTTTTGTAGACAAGGAATCTGGAAACAGAGAATTAAGTGATTTATCTCAAGATAAAAACTTTTTAAATAGAGCTGCTTAAATTCAAAGTTAATGTTACTTTCTACAGCTTGTTGTCTCCTTAGAAAATAGTACAAGGTAATACATAATCAAGTCCTAAAGTATTTGGTATAACTTGTCATGAAGGAGAATGATCACTGTGGGCTGAGTTAGTGCAAGAATGCTTCAGAGACATTTCCTTGACACCTCCTAAGAACTGCATCTTGAAATGTGCTGTCCTGATTCTGTGTTGTTCTTGCTACACAGTTGAGGAAAAGAGATAAATGCCCTCCTGTAAAGAGCTGGCATGGGAAATCACCAAAGGGCATTTTGTACATATTGAAAAACAGCACCTCATAAGACCAACTACATTTAGACTTCTCCAGAAATCCCATTTATGCCCCTTTTTGCAGAGGAAGGGGCTGGATAAATCTCTGACTCCCAAATCCAAATTTAACTAATTAGCATGTCACCCCACCAAAGATTTTTTTTTTTTTTTTTTTTTTTTTTTTGATACTGAGTCTTGCTCTGTTGCCAGGCTGGAGTGCAGTGGCGCAGTCTCGGCTCACTGCAACTTCTGCCTCCTGGATTCAAGCAATTCTCCTGCCTCAGGCTCCTGAGTAGCTGGTATTACAGGCACCCGCCACCACACCTGGCTAATTTTTTTATTTTTAGTAGAGACGGGGTTTCACCATGTTAGTCAGAGACCATCCTGACTGACCTCGTGATCTGCCTGCCTCAGCCTCCCAGAGTGCTGGGATTACAGGCATGAGCCACCGTGCCCAGCCCAAAGATGATTTTTTTAAATGCTCAACAGGACAAAGCTTAATGGTAGTCTTTTGTTAAAAACAAAATTTAATACCAATCCATTGACAGGACTCTGTGTACTGAGCAATATAGATTCACCTTAATAGAAGTCCTTCATAACCACCCTGTATAAAACCATCCATTTTTATCTCCTTTGGTTTTTTTTCCTCCATACTGCTTATCACACCTGACACTTTATATTGGCTTTGTTTCCCCTCTATACCCTTCACTCTGGATTATAAATTCTGAGGACAGGGTATTTTGTTCACTGCTTTATATTCCCACTGCCTAGAATAGTGCCTAACACATATTAGACACTCAGTATATTATTTATGGGTGTCGAATATTGAATGCTGTATTACAGTAGTGTTAATGGAAGGTGTCACTTCTTAGATTTTCTTTTCTGACCAGCACAGTTCTTGGGATGATGGAGTATGTCCTCAATAAATCTCAGCACCAAGTAAACAAGAATTTTCTTTTTAATACATAAATTTATCATTTTGTTATGCTTTTTAGTTTCCTCAGTGATTTTTTAGAATAACCCTTGTTCATAATTTGGAACAGTAATATCTACAGTTGAATCTTAGGAAGAATGTTACAGGCAATCCAGAATGTTGGATAATTAAATCAGTTATTTGCATTGTGATGTTTAATATAGTGAACACATTTAGACAAAAAAAAACTACCCGGTAATACCAGTTTTTATTTTCTTTGAGTCATGTCTTCAGGATTTTCTGTGAACTCAGAATTATTATTGCATTCATTATTGTTTTGTGAAAATACTAGTTAATAATTTCTAATTAATGAAATATTATCTTAGATAAATTTACTGAACTTAATGTAGAATATGATTTTTTTTTTTTTTTTTTTTTTTTTGGAGACAGGGTCTCACTTGTCACCCAGGCTGGAGTACAGTGGCACAAACATGGCTCACTGAAGCCTCGACCTCCTGGGCTCAAGTGATGCTCCCACCTCAGCCTCCCAAGTAGCTGGGACTACAGGTGTGTGCCACTACACTTGGCTAATTTTCATATTTTTTGTAAAGACTAGGTTTTGCCATGTTGCCCAGGCTGGTCTTGAACTCCTCCTGCATTAAAGCAGTCTACTTGTCTCTGTCTCCCAGAGTGCTGGCATTATAGGCATGAGCCACCACCCCCTTCTTCTACTTTCATTTCAGATAGTTACGAAGCAGCCACTGAAACCTGACTCTGGACAATGCCAAAGGAGGTTTTATTTTCTTGTCTTTCCATGTCTTTGCTGTGGTTTGCTCTGAAACTAGAATTAAACAGCTTTTTGAATTGATAAAAAAGAACCAATGCAAGTAAAACTCCAGCCTGTAGAGGAAATGGAAAAAGTTGTAGAAGTAATAATAAGTAAACTACTTTTAAACAAATGAGTAAGGTAGTAGGTATTTTGCAAGAAGTAAATAGCCAAGTGTAAAAGCTGTCAGTTACTTTCATCAGTCAGGTTAGTTGTAGTCACAGAAATTTTAGGTGATTATATGAGGAACTCAGATTAGGAATCTTTAAATGTAAATGACCTAATACTAAAAACTACCCCAAAAATATATTCAGATAAATAGCAGAAACATTTATGCATTTGAAAAAATCAGTGCATTCCACAGTTCCTCTGAATCAAAGATAAAAACAAATTAAATCAGTGTAGAAAATACTTTAAGTTTGAACAGTAGTGGAATTTTTAGTATTTTGATAGCTTTCTTTAGAGATTTAATTGATTTTCTTCATCTGTAATATTAGATTGTGTTGGAGAGGCAGTGTGAATCATGCATAAAGTTTATAATTGTGTATGTGCCTACTTGATATAGAAATTGCACCTTTTTGCTGATGAAGTATCGTATAGTTGCACTGTTGATAAGTTCATTTTGCATATATGCTACAGTCTTTTCTGTTTAACGGGTTGAGTAAAATGAAGATCCAGGAGTCCCTCAGTAGTTGGTATAATTGGTTAATTCATAGACTAAAGATTAATACAAATGTACTACATTTGCAGATTAATTCATACATAGGCATATTATTGATAACTAGTAATTCTTAACTGTACAGATAGTTTCAAACTGCATCCAGTTTTTACAAATGCTATTGTTTACAAGGAATACCGTAAAGAGAGCACATGTAAATGAACAAAATCCCATCACTTATGCTGGAAATTCAAACTAGAATGTTACACAGTAGACCAATAGCACCATAATTTTAGGCACAGTATTTAGCCAATATCTCTCATTGCTAACACAGTTTCATTTAATTTGTGTTGCCTTTGACTTCTTGAAGGTTGTTCATTCTAAAATTTCTTTGAGTTTATTTTTCTGTTGATTATAGTTTTTATTTTTCTTCCAAAATCTCTTCACTTTAAATGGTAGTACATGGCAGTAATACCTTCTGATAGTCAGAACTCTTAATAATTTGTAATATCAGGTATTCTGGTATTACTTTGTATCCTCTTTTTGACTTAATCCTTATCTTCTAACTACCTGATGTACAAGTAGTTAAAAATGACCAAGCTTCTTACAATATAATCATTTGCTTGTGGCACACCAGTTAAAGTACTAACTTAAGTCCTTTGCTACCTTATTTATCTTTTCATTCTAGATAAACTTTGCTTGCTAATTAATGGTAAATATTGCATTGATGTAAGATAGGTGTTTAAAATGTCAGCATTTACATTGAGTATTTCTTTTCCTATAAAGCACTTAAAATATGTTTAATGTTGTAATTTTCAGTAGTTAAGCATCTCTTAGCCCCTTTTGAGAAGTGTTTTCTGGGAAGTAATTAAGGCTTAACAGAATTAAACTTTAATTGATTCTTTTATGCTTACCTGCTTATTTCTTTAAAAAGGTACCCTCACCATTAGTTTATTAATCCAAGAAATACTTTTCTCTTCCAGCATCAGTGTTTTATAGTTACTCTATGAGTTGAGTGGCTAAACTTGGTATTTTTGAATTTTCTAAAGTCTGCTTCTTAAAAATACCAGTAATTATCAGCATTCTTATTATATAATATTGGGGTACTTATGGAACAACTTCACAATTTCTCTGTTAACTTCAGGTTTTGTTTCATTTGTTGTATATTTTTTTATTTGTTAACAATTGAACTGTCAGAAAAAAATAAGCAAAAGGAAAAGAAAATTCCCTATCCTACCACCTTGTTGTGTATTTTTTTTTCTTTTTTTTTATTCCAGGGAATTGAAATTTATTTTCTATTATACTCTCAAGATTTTTTCAATAATGAGATTCCTCCTAGGCTGTCAAAATTGCAGTCTGCATAACTTGAGGTACAATAGATTTCATTAAGACTTCTGTGATTAATATTAGCTGTCAGAGATAATGCCAATATTACAGGATTTTTGTTTAGTAATGTTTTTCTTAAATACTTAAAGGAGGGCTATTTCCCAGTCATTATCTCTGAACATTTTTAAATGATTCACAATACTGATGTGTGCACAGCTTTTTGCTTTTTTATATTGACATGGAGGGTTCTTATATGTTTTATTGAGCTATAGATTAAAGAGTCAAGCAGTGGGCGGGGCATGGTGGCTCATGCCTGTAATCCCAGCACTTTAGGAGGCCGAGGTGGGCAAATCACGAGGTCAGGATATGGAGACCAACCTGGCTAACACGGTGAAACCCCATCTCTACTAAAAATAATACATACAGAAAATAAGCCGGGCATGGTGGTGGGCGCCTGTAGTCCCAGCTCTTCAGGAGGCTGAAGCAGGAGAATGGTGTGAACCTGGGAGGCGGAGGTTGCATTGAGCTGAGATTGCGCCACTGCACTCCAGCCTGGGCGACAGAGCGAGACTCCGTCTCAAAAAAAAAAAAAAAAAAAAAAAAAAAAAGTCGAGCAGTGATTCTTAACTGAAGGAATAGCAGTTCTCTTAGCGTAGTGAGTGGCAGCTCAAACCATTGACATTACTATTATTTTAAAAGTTACTTTTTTTTTTGAGACGGAGTCTTGCTCTGTCACCCAGGTTGGAGTGCAGCAGTGCGCTCTGGGCTCACTGCAACCTCCCCCTCCTAGGTTCAAGGTATTCTCTTGCCTCAGTTTCCCGAGTAAGTGGGATTACAGGCACGTGCCACCACACCCGGCTAATTTTGTATTTTTAGAGGCTTCACCATGTTGACCAGGCTGGTCTTGAACTTCTGACATCCAGTGATCCAACCGCCTGGGCCTCCCAAAGTGCTGGGATTACAGGCATGAGCCACCGCGCCCAGCCTAAAATTTATCTTTTGTTGCCCAAGTATGTGCAAGGTGTTGTGTCAGTGACTGAAGAATTACTACATTTGTTTCCTTATTCTTTCTTTAATTTGTGGAACACATACTTCAGGCACAGTTTCAGGTTCTGGGAATATGGCAGTGAGTAAAACAGACAAAAATCCCTATCCTTATGGAGTTTACCTTCTTTTTAATCCATCTCACAACTTTATCATGTAACTGTTACTATCTTAATTTTACCTGGAAGGAAAGTGAGGCTCTGAAAGGTTTCATGATTTGCCCAAGATTATAGAAGACCACGATTTGAAACTTAGGTACCATTCGCCACTATGCTATGCTGTCAAAATTGTTCCCCCATGGGGTTCTGTGAAAGAGAACAATTAATCTCAACGTCTCAAATAGTAGTTGTTACAAATCTCTTTGAAAATCTGATGTAACTATTCCCATTTTTAATTGTGCATGAAATTTTAGGGAATTGACACATTTCAAAATGCTCATTCTTAACCTGAACTAAGGACTTCAGGAAAAGAACACTTGAAGAGAAAGGTTATGCCTAGAGATCACAAATACACTACACAGATACAGGTGCTACAACTCTTTCCCAGTCCCTACCAGCACTACAAGCCAGTTATGTTGCTTATTGAGCAGAGTTGTCTTTTCTGCAAAACTAGATGCAACCACACTATCCTAAAAACAGGACAATGGCTGTTGCCAGTCAGTCGGAGTTGGCATTCACAATAAAAATCTGTTCGTTATTTCAGTCTTAAAAAAAGTCTTTTAAACAGTGTTTTCAAGACTGGTGTAGTAGAAAGCATAGATTTGAAAAAATATTGATTCAAATCTTGACTATCGTACTGTTGGGGCTTTTTTGTTTTGTTTTGCTCTTTAAGGTAACAAAAATACCCTGATAACATCCCCAAACTGGAAACAATCCAAATTTTCATCAGCTGGTGTGAATGGGTAAAGAAAATGTCATGTATTCAGATGGTATATTTTAATCAATAATAATAAAAGGAGCAAATTACTGATAGATACAATAATATGGATTAACCTGACTCATTCTAGCAACAAATAATAATGCTCATTCATGGATAAATGAAGCAGCTGGGAAAAAAGAGTCCCTAATCTCACTAAAGAAGTATAACTCCCACAGCCAACTCAGCCACCTTTGTGAGATAAGAAAATAAAGGCATACGTCTCTTAGAAAACACCTGATAAATGTATAGTTTTTATATTCAGTATTTTTAAATTGTTTTTATGTTGTTTCGGTCAGTTGTGTTACGTTTGGAGGTTTTAGTGAATATATATAGTTGCGCAGTTGCGCAGCCATCACTACAACCGGTTTTTGGCGTGTTTTGTTTTGTGGGTTTTTTTTTTTTTTGAGATGGAGTCTCCCACTCTTGCTGGGGCTGGAGTGCAGTGGTGTGATCTCGGCTTACTGCAACCTCTGCCTCTCAGGTTCACGCGATTCTTCTGCCTCAGCCTCCGGAATAGCTGGGATTACAGGTGCCCACCACCACGCCCTGCTAATTTTTTGTGTTTTTAGTAGAAGTGGGGTTTTACCATATTGTCCAGGCTGGTCGCAAACTCCTGACCTCGTGATCTGCCCGCCTTGGCCTCCCAAAGTGCTGGGATTACAGGTGTCGTCCAGCCCACTACAACCAGTTTTTAGAACACTTCCATCACCCCCAAAAGGTTTCCTGTGACTATATGTAGTCAGTCCCACTCCCACCCCCAGTAGAGGAAGGGTGGAGAATTGGATGCTCATGTTACCCTTGGAGCAGCAAAATTGAACAGATTTGGGGTTATTGTACTTCCATTTCTTAGTGAATGTGCAACATCAGTTTCTCCTGTGGCTCTGTTTGTACAAGTAGCTTCATCTGTAGGTTTTCATTTCTTCAAAAACAAAGACCCTTTTATTTAGTTTTTTCTAGCTTGTTTGTAAGACTGAAAATCTCAACCATTGTAGATTTTTTCAGATTACCAATTTTCCATTTTAAGTTTCCTATTTCAGACCTGAACCCATATACAAAAAGAAAGGCCATCTCTTTACTTTAGCTATTGGGGCTGTGCCAGAATACTTTTGAAAATTTCCTTAAATCAATTTTTATTTTGTATCCCATTAAATCTTTTTTTTTTTTTTAAGACAGAATCTCACTGTGTTGCCCAGGCTGGAGCCCAGTGGCGTGATCTCAGCTCACTGCAACCTCCGCCTCCCAGGTTCAAGCAATTTTCATGCCTCAGCTTTGCGAGCAGTTGGGATTACAGGCATGTGCCACCACACTCGGCTAATTTTTGTCTTTTTTTTTTTTTTTTTGTAGAAACAGGGTTTTGCAGCTGGGTATGGTGGCTCACGCCTGTAATCCCAGCACTTTGGGAGGCCAAGGCGGGTGGATCATGAGGTCAAGAGATTGAGACCATCCTGGCCAACGTGGTGAAGTGCCGCCCCCCCCCCCCCAAAAAAAAAGGGTTTTGCTATGGTGGCCAGGCTGGTCTTGAACTCTTGATATCAAGTGATTCTGTAGTTTTCTTCTACCTCTGAGCATCTTTTAGTAAGTCTGCTCATAGGGTGCTCCGTATTTGTGTTGTATAGTAATCATTTTAAATAAATCTATTTTCCTGAATGTTTTATTTCTGTGAAAAGCACAGGAATACAAAACTTTACTTAGAATTCTTTTTTTTTTTTTTTTCTTTAATAAGGTACTAGGTTTTGACAAGCCTGCATCATGCGTGAGTATAAGCTAGTCGTTCTTGGCTCAGGAGGCGTTGGAAAGTCTGCTTTGGTAAGTCATTCTTACTTTACCTAAGCCTTTCACTCCGAGACGTTCTTTTTCTGTTGAGTTTTAGGTTTTGATAAGTCTTTGTTAAGATAAAATCCCTTAATGACTTTAGAAGCAATGTAATATTTTTCTTGTAATTTTACTCAACTTTTAATTATATCTGGGTGGATCATATTCTCTCTGGAACATTGACTCCAGAATGACACGAATTATGCTGGAATACAATTTGAGCTAAGCACAGAGATTGAGAGCATACAAATATGTGTCTTTTTGCATTTGCATTTCAGAGGCAGGTAGAATAAGTTTTGGTCTTTTTATTTTTATTTGTTTTCAGACAGGGTCTCACTCTGTTGCCCAGGCTAAGGGGTCAGGTGATCTCAGCCTCCTGAATGCTTGGGACTACAGGCATGTGCCTTCATGCCAGGCTAATTTTTATAAAGTTTTTTGTAGAGATGGTGTCTTGCTGTATTGCTCAGGCTGGTCTTAAACTCCTGGCCTCAAGTAATCCACCTTTGCCTCCCAAAGTGCTGGAATTACAGGCATAAATCACCATGCCTGGCTTGCTTTTTCTTCTTACATATAGTCTTACCCTATACATTTTATGTTAGAAAATATCAAAGCTTATAAAAAGTCTTCTTCAAATATTACGTTTGACTGTCCAGTTTTACATTATTATTTTAATGGCCATGTTTTCTGCATCAAGGAATGGTGTAGCAAGAATAACTCGGTAATGAGGGTTGGGAAAGGGGAAAAACGTAGGGAAAATAATTTGATGAATAGTTCAGAGCTTAGCAAAGCCTCACAAGCAAATAGATTGACCTTCTGCCTCACTCATAAGATAAACCATCTTGGCCACTTAGAAAGGCCACCTAGCTGAGAATTGACATGCTTGGAACAAACGGAGAAGTATATATGATGTGAAATGAACTGCTTTTTCAATTTGTATCCAAAGTGATGGGGAGGTCAGTTGATTGTGCATGTATGTGTGTATACATAACATAAAATTAGTCAATTTCTAATTTAAAATTCAAATTTAAGCTCTTAAGACTGAAACAACACCGGCACGGTGGCTCACACCTATAATCCCAACACTTTCGGAGGCCGAGGCGGGCAGATCACCTGAGGTCAGGAGTTCTAAAGCAGCCTGGCCAATATAGTGAAACCCCATCTCTACTAAAAATACAAAAATTAGCCAGATGTGGTGGTGCATGCCTATAATCCCAGCTACTTGGGAGGCTGATGTGGGAGAATGGCCTGAACCCAGGAGGCGGAGGTTGCAGTGAGCCAAGATTGTGTCACTGCACTCCAGCGTGGGAGACAGAGCAAGACTCTGTCTCAAAGAAAAAAAATAAAAGAATAAAAGACTGAAACAAGAGACATTTAAAATTTTTAAATATATGATCTCTAAATTTAGAATTACCCAATAAGGAGCATAGTGATTATTTATTTAAAAATAGAAAACAGCTTTCTGAGGTAATTTTCTTACCAAATATATACATTCAAATGTAGTATTGGCTGTGGTTTTTTTCACCGATGGTGTAACTCCCTGTGTGAAATCAGTTTACAATTTAAAGATTGAATGTACTCTTTTCTTTAGAAGTATAATGGTTTCTTAATTTTTTTTTCAGACTGTACAGTTTGTTCAAGGAATTTTTGTAGAAAAATATGATCCTACGATAGAAGATTCTTATAGAAAGGTATATATTACTTTGGAAGGCCTTTTGCTTTTGATTTTAATATAAATATTTTAGCTGTATAATTACTGAATGTTTTGTACAAAGTAGGATGGAGGCAGAGTTAATTTATAAAATTAGTAGGAAAAGTTTATAATTACTTTCTGGCATTGCATATTTACCAGTTTAAGAGGATCATAAACCCTCATACTCTGACATATTCACAGAATTTTAAGTTTATCCTGACCCTGAAGTTGTAATTTGACACGCAAACTTTAAAGCATGCCATCCATTTCAAGTAGTAGCCCCTTGTTACTTCCTATCCCCTACCTAGCAAGACTCATTACTCTCAAGCTCCCTTCTTTTTAACCTAGAAATTGGTGGACACAAGTCTTCCTAAGCTTTCTACTTACTAACCTCTTGAGAAAGTGCCACCACTCACAATATGGGTTGAATATCCCTTATCCAAAATACCTGGGACCAGAAGTGTTTTCAGATTTCAGATTATTTTCTGATTTTAAAATATTTGTATATACATAATGAAATAGAATGGGACCCATGTCTAAACAATTCATGGTTTCATATACACCTTATACACATAATCTTATGTAATATTTTTAATATTCTTACGCATGAAGCAAAGTTTTGGCTGCATTTTGACTGTGACTGGTCACATGAGCTCATGTGTGGAATTTTCCACTTGTAGCATGATGTTCCACACATGGCTCAAAAAGTTTTGGATTTGGAACATTGCAATTTTTGAATTTTTAGATTAGGAATGCTCAGCCTATAGTAAGGTGAATTCCTGTGACCACTAACATTATGTGACAATAAAACAATGTGTAGACATTTTTAACATAGTAGGGAAAGAGGTATTTCCCAGCTTTTATGAAGCAACTAACCTGGCCCTGCTGTTGTACAAACTGTGTTTCCGTTCCTCCCTCCATGTCCACAGTCTACCAAAAAAACTGGAAACTTTTTTGCACCCCAGCTATGAGACAGTAATACTCTTTTCTTTCTATATCTAATTCTAAATACCTATTTTTCCCTAGGAAATATTAGATGGAAAGGGGTAACAGGGATATATGTGCAAGTTATTTAATAGCTGTGGCTCTGCTTCCTTAATACCAGAAATCTTGTTCCAGTATGGTGAGGGCATATAGTTACCTAGAGAAATGAGGTATATCGAAAGTATCATGGGAGAATTGAGATAGATTACTTACGATATTGTTGGAACTATTGCTGGTTTTGTTTATTTATTTGAGCTATTTTGAAACTATTTTTTCTCTAGAATTAAGTGCTGAGAGATCATACTGAGACTGGATCTTGTAGGTTTCCCTCTGTTGACTTGGGAACACATGGCTTTTGAACCCGATTACAATTTGGGGGTCATTGAATCTTGATTACTTAGCTATTTTTCCTCCTGCTTTGTTGAAGTATTGCTTGATAGTAGTTTGTAAAGTTATAATCTGTGTATCTTATTTTTGATACATTAGCTTTTTTGTGTATATTAAGGTAGTCTTACATTTAAAAAATGAACATGTATTTTAATTTTTCTACCAGCAAGTTGAAGTAGATGCACAACAGTGTATGCTTGAAATCTTGGATACTGCAGGAACGGTAGGTAAAACTAAATATCAAAGTATATGCACCGTTTGTACAGTATTGACTTCATAAACGCTAGTACTCTATAGACAAATATTAGTTAAGCTTATTTAAAAGTACTGCTTGCAGCTGGTCGTAGTGGCTCACACTTCTGATCCCAGCACTTTGGGATGCCAAGGTTGCCAGATCACTTGAGGTCAGGAGTTCGAGACCAGCCTGGCCAACATGGCTAAACCCCGTCTTTACTAAAAATATAAAAATTAGCTGGGCATGGTGGAACATGCCTGTAATCCCAGCTACTCAGGAGGCTGAGGCAGGAGAATCTCTTGAACCTAGGAGACAGAGGTTGCAGTGAGCTAAGACTGTGGAGACTGTGCCACTACACTCCAGCCTGGGTGACAGAGCAAGACTGTGTCTCAAAAAAAAAATAAGAGTACTGGTTGCTAAACTTTAAATCTTTTTGTTGTTGTTCTGTTGAATTCTTAGTTTTATATTGGCCGGGCGCAGTAGCTCACGCCTGTAATCCCAGCACTTTGGGAGGCCAAGGTGGGTGGATCACTTAAGGTGAGGAGTTCGAGACCAGCCTGGCCAACACAGTGAAACCCCATATCTACTAAAAATATAAAAAAATTAGCCGAGTGTGGTGGTACACACCTGTAATCCCAGTTACTCGGGAGGCTGAGGCAGGAGAATAGCTTGAACCCAGGAGGCGGAGGTTGCAGTAAGCCAAGATCGTGCCACTGCAGTCCAGCCTGGGCAACAAAGCAAGACTCCGTCTCAAAAACAAAACAAAAAAAAGTATATTGCAATTTTTGTAATTGTAGTGGGTCATTTAAAATTTTAGAAAATGTGTTAGAAGGAAAATTTTCAGTCTCACTAGTACTTTTAAAACAATATATTACCGTATTTCAAATAATACAGGCATACATTCATTCCTCAGCAGCTGTGTGAAATATTTTGATTGAGGCTGGGTGCGATGACTCATGCCTTGTAATCCCAGCACTTTGGGAGGCCAAAGTGGGTGGATCGCCTGAGGTCAGGAGTTCCAAGACCAGCCTGGCCAACATGGTGAAACCCCGTCTCTATTAAAATACAAAAATTAGCCAGATGCAGTGGCAGGCACCTGTAGTCCCAGCTACTCAGGAGGCTGAGGCAGGAGAATTGCTTGAACCTTGGAGGTAGAGGTTGCAGTGAGCTGATAACGCACCACTGCACTCCAGCTTGGGTGACAGAGCGAGTCTCCATCTCAAAAGAAAAAGAAATATTTTGATTGGTATCTGTTCTCCTTCCAGGTATTTATAGACAAACTAGATTTGTAGGTATGTGAAGAGGAAGGGAAGATTTGTTGTTGGTGTATGGTATTCATTCAGCTAATGTTTGAATACCTGATACATGTCAGTCACTGTGTTCTTACCTTCGAATGCTCTCAGTCTAGCGAAGAAAAAGTAGTATGGGAAAATGGGATGGTGTAGATCATGCTAATGGAGCCCTACAGAACTACAGCATTTGAGTCATAGCTGTATAGATTAACTTGGCTGATACAATTGAGGTGCTCTTACACATTATGATGTATTTTTAAAAGCTGCCTTTAGTAACTTTTGGGGACGGGATATTTCTGTTCCACTTGAGTATATTTTTTATATATAAATCTACTTTGGTGTATGATTTTAAAATAAGAAACCTATTTCTGGCCAGGTGTGATGGCTCACGCCTGTAAATCCTAGCACTTTGGGAGGCCGAGATGGGCAGATCACAAGGTCAGGAGATGGAGACCATCCTGGCCAACATAGTGAAACCCCATCTCTACCAAAATACAATAGCCGGGCATGGTGGCACCCGCCTATAGTCCCAGCTACTCTAGAGGCTGAGGCAGGGGAATCATTTGAACCCGGGAGGCAGAGGTTACAGTGAGCTGAGATCGCGCACTGCACTCCAGCCTGGTGACAGAGCAAGACTCTGTCTCAAAAAAAAGGAACTAAAATGCCAGTTTTTCAAATAGTATCTTGTCATAGATTGTAATTTTAACAAAGTTACATAATACTACAATATTCTTCATTGAGCTATAATTATAGACTTCGAAATTGTAAAAATAACTGTCAAAACATTCTTGTTTTTTAACGTTCCTTTCTTTCTATTGTAGGAACAATTTACAGCAATGAGGGATTTGTACATGAAAAATGGACAAGGATTTGCATTAGTTTATTCCATCACAGCACAGTCCACATTTAACGATTTACAAGACCTGAGAGAACAGATTCTTCGAGTTAAAGACACTGATGATGTAAGCTGACTTCCTAATAAATATATTTTATTTCAAAACTCTGATTATAATTGTATAAGTCTAAATTTAAATTCATTTTAAAGCTCATGTATTTTGGTGGGGAGGGGGGTGGTGGTTTTTTTATACTTTTTCCTTGAAAGGCAAAAATACCCATACATGTTTTCAAATATATATCATGTGGAAAGTGAGAAATTTCCTCATTTGCCATTATCCTGTGAAAATTAAATGTTCGGCCGGGCGCGGTGGCTCACGCCTGTAATCCCAGCACTTTGGGAGGCCGAGGCGGGCGGATCACAAGGTCAGGAGATCGAGACCACGGTGAAACCCCGTCTCTACTAAAAATACAAAAAACTAGCCGGGCGCGGTTGTGGGCGCCTGTAGTCCCAGCTACTCGGGAGGCTGAGGCAGGAGAATGGCGTGAACCCGGGAGGCAGAGCTTGCAGTGAGCTGAGATCCGGCCACTGCACTCCAGCCTGGGTGACAGAGCGAGACTCCGTCTCAAAAAAAAAAAAAAAAAAAAAAAAGAAAATTAAATGTTCAAGCCTGTAATCTCAGCACTTTGGGAGGCCGAGACGGGCGGATCACGAGTTCAGGAGATCAAGACCATCCTGGCTAACACGGTGAAACCCCGTCTCTACTAAAAAAATACAAAAAAAATTAGCCGGGCGAGGTGGCTGGCGCCTGTAGTCCCAGCTACTCGGGAGGCTGAGGCAGGAGAATGGCGTGAACCCGGGAGGCGGGGCTTGCAGTGAGCTGAGATCCGGCCACTGCACTCCAGCCTGGGCAACAGAGCCAGACTCCGTCTCAAAAAAAAAAAAAAAAAAAGAAAATTAAATGTTATACCCTTCCTTCTTTTTTTTTTCTTTGAGACACAGTCTCACTCTGTCGCCCAGGCTGGAGTGCGGTGGCCCGATAGCATCACCAGGATGGTCTCGATCTCCTGACCTTGTGATCCACCCGCCTCAGCCTCCCAAAGTGCTGGGATTACAGACATGATCCACTGCCTCTGGCCTTTTTTTTTATTTTTATTTTATGAGACAGAATTTCACTCTGTCTCCAGGCTGGAGTGCACTCTTGTCTCCAGGCTGGAGTGTCACTTTGTCACCAGGCTGGAGTGCAGTGGCGCAGTCTGGGCTCACTGCATCATCCACCTTACTGGGTTCAAGCAGTTCTCCTGCCTCAGCCTCCTGAGTAGCTGGGACGAAGGCGCATGCCACTATACCTGGCTAATTTTTGTGTTTTTAGTAGAGACGGTTTCACCATGTTGGTCAGGATGGTCTCCTGACCTCAGGTGATCCACCCACCTCGGCCTCCCAAAGTGCTGGGATTACAGGCATGAGCCACTGTGCCCGGACAATAATAATAATAATAATTTTTAAAGAAAGGCGCCGGGCGCGGTGGCTCAAGCCTGTAATCCCAGCACTTTGGGAGGCTGAGACAGGCGGATCACGAGGTCAGGAGATCGAGACCAGCCTGGCTAACACGGTGAAACCCCATCTCTACTAAAAAAAAAATACAAAAAACTAGCCGGGCGAGGTGGCGGGTGCCTGTAGTACCAACTACTCGGGAGGCTGAGGCAGGAGAATGGCGTAGACTTGGGAGGCGGAGCTTGCAGTGAGCTGAGATCTGGCCACTGCACTCCAGCCTGGGCGACAGAGCCAGACTCCGTCTCAAAAAAAAAAAAAAAAGAAAGGCAACAAATACATTAGATTCTAACATTATTAATTTAGGTGCCCCTTCAGAGTCTACCATAATGGAGTTTAGTTCCTCATCACACTAAATACAGCAGTGGTTCTCAAAATTGATTTTGCATCAGAATCACCTGTAGGACCAGTTAAAACATAGATTGTTGGGCTGAGATCTCAGAACTTCTGATTCAGTAGGTCAGCAGTAGGGCCCAAGAATTTGCATTTTTAACAAGTTTCAAGGTGGTGTTGGTGATGCTGATCTGGATACCGTAAGAACTAGGTTGGGCATGGTAGCTCACACCTCTAATCCCAGCACTTTGGGAGGCAAAGGCAGGTAGATCCCCTGAGCTCAGGAGTTCAAGACCTCCCTGGGCAACACAGCAAAACCCCACCTCTACCAGAAATTAAAAAAAAAAAAAAAAAATTAGCCGGCGTGGTGGCGCGTGCCTGTGGTCTCAGCTACTTGGGAGGCTGAGGTGGGACAATTGCTTAAGCCTGGGAGGTAGAGGTTGGCAGTGCGCCCAGATCACATCACTGCACTCCAACCAGGGTGACAGAGTGAGACCCTGTCTCAAAATAAATAAATACGACTCGTTGTACTGCAGTTTAATTATAGCAAATATTGTGAGAGCTGGGAGACACCCATGGTAAATACTGTTATTTTCTGGACTTCTGAAACAAGGGAATTTGGGGGGACCCTACATAATTACAGCAACCTCAGGGAACATTTTTTAATTTGTAAATCCATTTAATAAGTGGTCTTGATTTTTAGTAAATTAAGTTTGAGTGGTTTTTTGGGGTTTTTTGTTTTTTGTTTTGTTTTGTTTTTGAGACGGAGTCTTGCCCTGTCGCCCAGGCTGGAGTGCAATGGCACGACCTCGGCTCACTGCAACCTCTGCCTCCCAAGTTCAAGCAATTCTCCTGTGTCAGCCTCCCAAGTAGCTGGGATTACAGACGTGTGCTACCACACCCGGCTAATTTTTGTATTTTTAGTAGAGACAGGGTTTCGCCCTGTTGGCCAGGCTGGTCTCCAGCTCCTGACCTCAGGTGATCCACCTGCCTCGGCCTCCCAGAGTGCTGGGATTACAAGCGTGAGCCACTGTGCCCGGCCTTGATTGGGTTTTTTAATACAAGACTTTGAGAAATTAAAAATTCTGCTTTGGGGGCCTTCCAAATTTCTCCTTTTCGTGTTGTGCAACTGAGAATGCTGAGTTTAATAAATGCACGTCAGGAAACCAGAAAACTTGAAGTTGATTCACACCCTTTAGAGAAACATTTTAAAGTGCTGAAATATATTAGATTTTCACAGTAACACCGTTTTGTACTTCCTTTTAAAAAGTTTATGTTTTGCTTAGTATAATTAGTTATAAGTTCATTATGATAAAATTTTAAGGTTTTTTCCTCATCTCTCATAACAGGATCATAGCTTGTTTTCTCAAAATTTTATGTAAAAGTGTCTTATTTATGTCTGCATTGACTAGGTTGTGTTCTTTTTACTTAACATATGAGAGTTTTCTTTCTCTCTTTTCTTCCCTTTGGAGTTATTGTTTGACATCTCCATGAAAAGAGAAGGCGGTGGAGATAATTGACATCAAAGTTAATACTAATGTTTATGTTACAGATTAAATTATTAAGGCTGTAAATTTTATTATACATTATTTTTTTCTGTGGCATTATATGAAAAGTAATTCTTAGATTTGACTCTTAGAATTCTTTTTATTTCAATTCATATAGCATATTTACTTATTTGTTTTTACTCTCACAAATGTATTTTTAGGTTCCGATGATTCTTGTTGGTAATAAGTGTGACTTGGAAGATGAAAGAGTTGTAGGAAAGGAACAAGGTCAAAATCTAGCAAGACAATGGAACAACTGTGCATTCTTAGAATCTTCTGCAAAATCAAAAATAAATGTTAATGAGGTATGGTCAAATATACTTACAGTGGCTCTTTATTTGAAGTACAACATTGAAGATGAACAGAAAATGTCTTAACCCCAACTTAATATGTACTCAGGGTACATAATGATGTTACAGGACAAAAAAAAAAAAACCTCTTATGTTAAATGTATCCATGTAGTAAATAAACAACAATACTATTTCAGTCTCTATTAAATACTTGTACATTGATATGTACCATGAAAAAGGAAGACTGGACAGAAAATACAGGGATAGGGAAGACAGATTTAAGACTTCAGGTATATGAAGGATGTTATGAAAAAAATAGAGACTAAAATGCCAAAAGGCATGCATGTTTCTTGAAAGGCTCCAAGTCATGTTGTAGAGCAAAAACTTACAGTTTTTAAAAGGATTTTTTCTTTGTGTGATGGTAAATGTTCTAATTGAACTAAGTTAAGGTCTCTGCAGCTCCTTCAATTAAGTATTTTAAGGAGCACAATATTAACACTCCCCAAAAAATTTGAGCTTGGCAGTTATAACACCTGATTTTATTCTCATTCCTTAGCTGAACAATTCTGGGGATTAATTTATATCCATGGAAATTTCTGTTTTTTCAATTTACTTTTTTATTTTTGCGGGGGGAGGTGTTCCTCCTGTAAATTAAAACAAATTAATGTATTTGCAGATCTTTTATGACCTAGTGCGGCAAATTAACAGAAAAACTCCAGTGCCTGGGAAGGCTCGCAAAAAGTCATCATGTCAGCTGCTTTAATATACTAAATGCATTGTAGCTCTGAGCCAGGTATGTTCACTTATCTTTCCTCTAACTTTTCCTCTAACTCAACCTTATTAAGGGCACTCTGTCATGAAAGCAAGTATAGAATTCTTTTTGTTGGTTCTGAAAAATAAATGGTTTATTTTTATAAGATATCCATGAGTTAGTATGCTGTCTTATTAATTAAAATATTTACCTATCATCATGAGTAAAGTATTCTTTTTTTTTGTTTTTGAGATGGAGTTTCGCTCTGTCACCCAGGCTGGAGTGCAGTGGCGCAGTCTCAGCTCTCTACAACCTCCGCCTCACAGGTTCAAGCAATTCTTCTGCCTCAGCCTCCCGAGTAGCTGGGATCACAGGCATGTGCCACCATGCCTGGCTAATTTTTGTATTTTTAGTAGAGACGGGGTTTCTCCGTGTTGGTCAGGCTAGTCTTGAACTCCTGACCTCAAGTGATCCACCCACCTTGGCCTCCCAAAGTGCTGGGCCACCACACCTGACTAAGTGAATATTCTAAATAAGTTCATTCTGTATACTGGTTGGTGCTGGCAATACAGTGGTGAACAAGACCAGCCTTCTCTCCTTGACTCTTAATTACTTTAAGCTAATTCAGGTATACTGAACGAGAAAGACAGTTAATTGCAAAACATGATAAATTCTGTATTAAGATAAATACAGGGTAGTGTTGCTAATAAAAACCCCTAACATGGCCAAGTACAGCGGTTCATGCCTATATTCCTAGAACTTTGGGAGGCTGAGGCAGGATTGCTAGAGGCAAGGAGTCAAAGATCAGTTTGGGCAACATAGCTAGAGACCATCCCTAATTTATTTATTTATTTATTTATTTATTTATATGTATTTATTTATTTTTGAGACAGAGTCTTGCTCTGTCGCCATGCTGGAGTGCAGTGGTGCAATCTCAGCTCACTGCAACCTTCACCTCCTGGGTTCAAGCAATTTTCCTGCCTCAGCCTCCCGAGTAGCTGGGATTACAGGCGTGTGCCACCATGCCCAGCCAACCCCATCCCTAATTTAAAACACACACACACACACGCACCCCACCCCCACCCCTGAGATGTTCATCATGCACCAGTCACTTTTTTTTTCCCGTTCAACCTTTAAGTTCCAGGGTACATGTGCAGGATGTGCAGGTTTGTTACATAGGTAAACGTGTACCATGGGGGTTTGCTGCACAGATCTCTCTCATTGCCTGGCACATACTTAACACTCAGCTGTTAGCTGCTGTTTGCCAATGATAATGGTTTCCTCTTCACCTGTCATTAAACTATTGTTAAACTGTTTGTTTATTCTTAAGAACCTTTGATATTCCTGACTCTTGTTTCTTCCTATGTTAATTGATTCAGTGCTGCCATAGCACTTTGATTCTGTATCTTTTTAGAGTTTTTATTCCCACCTTCCATCTAGGGCTTTCTGTTTAGTGATATATCATCTCATTCTGATATCCTGTAATTCCTGACCACGTGCCCATTCTTAGCAGCACACATGTGCTTGAGCTCACACACTTCCATCTGTCTTTTTTAATTTGCAAGTCTGCTAGGATTTAGAAAACTTGATTGCAAACCTCGTTCAGACTCAGAATGAGGACCTAAAGTTCTAGGCATTTGTGAAAATTATTTCAGCAGCCACATCTATATTAACAACTCTTCGGAGCTTGTAACAAGTCTGATCACCAGGAAAATAAAATAGGAAACATTTTTTAGTGCAGGCATGTATGTAGAAAATTATTCAAAATACATATTTAACAGTTCTAAGTTTACTTTTTAAAAAACTTTACATGTGATTTTAGTATAATACCAACTTTTTCTGACATCAGTCTTAATAGAATGTTTAAATGTGGAATTTAGAAAGTATATAACGTGATTGTAAATCTGTAAAACACCATCATGAAATAAATTCTACTTGTCTGCTTCTCTAAACGAGCTTTTTAGCCACTCTTATTGAAAGAGTAAGGAAGAACTTGATTATCTGATACTAGAAAAAAAATGGTTAGATGTGCATTCTATACTTATGATCTAATTCTAGGATTACACTACAATTGTGTAAACACAGGATCACCCATTTTGTTAATATTGCTATCTGACTTTTTAATCCTAATTCTAGTAAGGTTGACTTGACTAACAATTTTAATGTGATTTTTTCCTTTTTAATCCTTGGAAGGTAATGCACAAAAATGTGCACAAAGGTACTTTCCCTTTCTGTTCCTAAGATTTTCATTTAACTGACTTTCAAGAGGGCAACAGAATAGACTCCATCTTTTTGGAATGAAAAGATGAAAAGGTCTGCCATTAATTGTGGTACATTGCCACTAATGTAATGCCTAGAACAAGAACCTAGATTATATTCATTTCTAACACTTTTAAGACTTGTTTTCTTAACTGTTTCCTTTTGGGTTTTTACTTTTTCCAGCCCATGTTTTTAATTAATTTTTTTCCTTTTGACAGGTCTGAAGAACTGTTGCCCAATTCAACAGTGCCAGCATTCCAACTTTGTTAAACCTACCAACATCTTAAATGGACTTTCCTGTGGTGGTACCCTTTAAGAGGCGGATGAAAGCTACTATATCAGTTTGCACATTCTAATCACTTTCCAGTATCACAAGAGAGATTTTTACTTATATAATAATCCTAGAGTACGCAGCTGGTAAAACCAGAGGCTACATCCAGTATTACTGCTAAGAGACATTCTTCATCCACCAATGTTGTACATGTATGAAAATGGTGTACTGTATACTTTAACATGCCCCATACTTTGTATTGGAGAGTACAATAATGTAAATCCTAAAAGCACCACTATTTTAGCATAATAAAAGAAAGTCCAAAGAGCTCCTATATAGACTACTCCAGATAACTTCGCTTCTTTGATACTTGTAGCTTATTGTAATTTTTTTTAAGAAATTCAAGGTCATTATTATTGTACAAAATAAGCGCTTTGATTAACACAGCTATATAGTTTTTTTAATTTTTAAAAAACCTGTGGAGACAGTGATCTTGTCTTTAAAATATGATAGTCCTTTCAGTATAATGTCTTAGATTAAAGACGTTGCCTTTAATATCTGTTGGGAAGGAAATGTCCAGACTTTTCAAATCTCTTATTATATGTTTCCTTTTTTTGTTTACATAGGGAACAATGTTTATAGTCGTGTGTACAGTGGGGGTCTACAACAAGAAGTGTATATTTTCAAACAATTTTTTAATGATTTAACAATTTTTGTAAATCATTTTCAGGCTTCTGCAGCTGTAGATTCTCACTGTGAATCCCTTGCTTGCTCATGCATAAGTGTATTTGCAATACCAAATATACAGGTTTAGTATTTTTGCCTGTTAGTGATCGTTTCACATGTGTAACGTTTTGGTTGAGATGTTAAATGGTGGACGAGTACTGTGGATGTGAATGTGGGAAGTAATTTTAATCATATGTAATTGGTCACAAGGCCTAATTTGCAGTAACTATTGCTGTTTTATTTAACAATGCCTTGTTGCTTTGTATGCATTAATGTTTGGATGTAAAGATTGTGTGTCTATCCAACAGGGAGCCACAGTATTTAAATTGACCAACCTAATGTTACAACTACTTTGAGGTGGCCAAATGTAAACTAAAAGCCTTAATTAAAGTGGTGCAATTTTGTATAACTTAGCATCAGTAGTTCAATAAATTTGGATTGCCATGCAAGGGCTTGCATTATAATTACTTGCCACTTGAATGTGTTTTGTGTAATGTTTTAACAGTGCTAGTAAATAAATATGGGTTTACCCTGGTTTTAATTGTAATAGGTGCATTTTACACAGCGTGGTTTCATAATTTAACATTTGGGCAACCAGACTCATTAATTACAGGAATAAGTAAGCAGGGGGTTTTCTGGTATTGTTCGAGTATCCACATAACCACCTTTTGAAGTTTTCCTTGAGAAATAATTTTGTAAATCAAGCAGTATTACTTATGAACAGAGCCTTTGGGTAATGTTCAGTAGCTCTTTGAGGAGGTAGGTAAAAGAGGAACGATTTAAAATACTTTGATGGATGTTACACTATGAATTTTTTAAAATATAGGATGAAGTTAGAATATTGTGGTTATAAAAATCTGAGTGATGTGGATTAAGCACTTTTTAGAGAATCGATATTTTTCTTAAATATGCTATAATTGAATTCTTCTGTAAGAACTGAATTCTTACAGAATTATTTTTAAAGTGTAAAAATAAATTGTAAAGAAGCTCTTCACACAAACTTTTTCAAAGTATTTTCCAGCTACTGGAGTAATTAATTAGTGATAATATCTAATAGAGGAGTATCTGCTAATTCCCTAAATATACACTGTTTGAATGATACATTTTTAAAGGCTTTCATGTTAAGAAAGAAGTCTGATTCTTTACAAAAGAGACTTGTTTTTGGAAGAACTGGTTTTATTTATATTCATTTGGGAAAAAAATTAAGCCCAAAAAACTGGGACTGTGAAACACTAAAATTACTTCAATTTAGTATGTCCTGTTACATCTGTTGATACTGCCATTAATTCAATAATTACTTTTAATAAATGTTTGCTGCCTACCAGCTATGTACCAGGCACAGTTGTAGGCTCGAACAACTAAATATTCATTCACTGGACAAATTAAGTACTTAAGTATAAAAATTGTTCTAGGCCTAAGGATGTAGCAGCAACCAAGGTCAACTATGAAATGCTGTCCTCCTAGAATTTATATTCTATTGAAGAGTTTCTCAATCTCAGCACTATCGATGTTTTCTATTTGATAATGTATTCTGGCAACTCTCCTGTGCATTATAGGAATTTTAGTATCTGCCCACTAGATGCCAGTAACACCACCCCAGCCTTCAAGTTGTGACAACCAAAAATGTTTCCAGACATTGCCAGATGTCCCCCAGTTGGATTGTTGGGGGACGGGGGAGGTGAACTTGGAGGGCAAAATCACCCTGGTTAAGAACTACTGCTCTGGTGGGAAACAACACATTAGTTACAGATGAATGTTAGGGTTACAAGGTGGATGGTTTACTATAGTGAATAAGAATATAAACTTTGGAGCCAGACTTCCTGGGTTTTTAATCCCAGCTCTTCCACTTCCTACTATATACCTTTGGTTGGGTGCCTTGGTTTCCTTATCTATAAAATGAGAATGATAATACCTACTTCATAGAAGAGTGAAATGAATGCCAGTGCTGTCTTCTAGAGAGAGAGAGATATATATATATATAAAATATATAATATATATAATATGTAATTTTTTTTTTTTTTATGCTGATTGGAATAAGGCTGTGGTTTGGCAAAAAGCACCATTTTCTCCTATACAAAATAGTAACTGCAGTTTAGGAACACAACTCATGTAGACTGACTTTTCTGGTGCTTAATGGGAAAATACTAAAATAATTGAGTCAGAAAAGGCATGAGTTCCTTTGCATGTCCCCGAGGATACTTGGAGAAACTTGAGTTTTAGGAGAAAATCAAAGTGGTCTTTCACATTTTTCTAAAAAGTGTAAAAACCCTGTATTGACTTTCTTGTTGATTCAGTTATTTCTTAAATGTAAATAGCTCATCTTTACCATATATGGGCATTACAAATAGAAATTTTTAAAATTCCATTTATAAAATGAAGTTTTGCCTTGTTTTTTTAAATCATTCCATCTTTAGTTGTGGGACAGCAAACTTAGAATCAAAACTCATCACTACAACTTTTCTTTGAGGTAAACTCTTAATCTGTGTTTTCATTGAATTTAATCTCCATCTATTCTGTCTCTTTTTAAATATTGGAAATGTAAAAGGGAGTTACACAGTGTTTTACAATTAATAACTCTTACCTTAGAAACCTTAGAAGTGTTTGCAGGCTTGTCTCATCTATCAGTGAGCCTTAACATTGTGATTTGTAAGACTAAAATTTTTTTTTTCAAACAAAAATCAGCCTGGGCAACAGAGACCCCATCTCTTAAAAAAAATAATAATTTTTTTTTTAATTAGCTGGGCATGGTGGTGCATATCTGTACCTGTAGTCCCAGCTATTAAGGAGGATTGTTTGATCCCAGGAGATGGAGGATACAGGGAACTGTGTTTGCGCCACTGCACTCCCACCACGGCAACAGAGTGAGACCCTGTCTTAGAAAAAAACAAAAGATAAGTAAGTCTGTTCTATTTGTTACAGTGCATCAATACATTTGATTTTCCTTTTTTTTTTTTTTTTTGAGACTGAGTTTCGCTCTTGTTGCCCAGGCTGGAGTGCAATGGTGCAATCTCGGCTAACCACAACCTCTGCCTCCCGGGTTCAAGCGATTCTCCTGCCTCAGCCTCCCGAGTAGCTGGGATTACAAGCATGCACCACCACGCCCGGCTAATTTTGTATTTTTTGGTAGAGATGGGGTTTCTCCATGTTGGTTAGGCTGGTCTCGAACTCCCAACCTCAGGTGATCTGCTGGCCTCAGCCTCCCAAAGTGCCAGGATTACAGGTGTGAGCCACTGCACCCAGCCTAATCAATACATTTGATATTTCAAGAATACGTGAGAGAAGAAAAGTAGATTGAGAACAGAACTAAACGTTTTATGTTTCCTTGACTATTGGGAGGAAAATGGATGAGTCTATTGGGATACCTGTTGAAACAAGACTACTAAACAGATTAATCAACTAATTCCTTAGGCTTGACGTTAGTTTATCTTTGAAAAGTGCTTATTGCTAAATAGGTCTGTATTCTAAATGCTGCCTTCTTTTAAAAAAAAGTATTCCACATTACACATATTTTAAACTTGCTTCCTTAAAACATCCTTGTTGGTGGCCTGTAGGTTACTGACCTTTATCCAAAATTAGGGATATCTACCTGATTTTTGTCTCTAAGAATCAATAAATCCATTCAGTATTGTCTACCGTGTTTCAGGTGCTGTTTACAATATCAAGAAGTACAGCAGGGATTTTCTGCCCACATGGGGAAAACACACAGCAAGTGAACAAAGCTCTATTGGTAACGGTTTGTTAAACTTCCTAAGAGCTTTCCATTGGAGAAAATTGTAATGATTGAAAAGTGAGCTATCATTTTTCATAAATTTTTTTATTCATAGGTAATCTAATTTTTCTGATTTCTCCAAAAGGGTATGAAGACAGTTTTTACTATGTTTTACTGTGAACCTAGTTTAACCTGACTTTCCTTACAGACCCACATAAATGAGACAATTATCCAAATTCAACATTTGGGTCAAAATGCAGGGTTTTTTTCTGAAAACTAAACAGCACATACATATATTACAGGATTTTTATGTGAATAATATATTCACTTAAGTCAGGTTTCAGTTTTTAAATAGGCAGAGATCAAAAGCCTCTGTTTTTGTCATCTACCATTATTACCCTTTCAAATTTCTATTTATAGTCTGGTAGTTATGTCCCCTGTGGGCACTGATTTCAGAACAGGAAATTCTATTACTGTCAAACTCTTTAACATGCAGTGCAGTAGGTTTGGAGCAGAGGAGAGTAGGAAGGAGTAAACGATATGGTAAATCCAGTCTCTAGCCTGGCATGGTGGCTCACACCTGTAATCCCAACACTTCAGGAGGCCGAGATGGGTGGACCACTGGGAGCCAGGAGTTCGAGACAAGCCTGGCCAACATGGTGAAACCGTGTCTCTACTAAAAATACAAAAATTAGATGGCCGTGGTGGTGTGTGCCTATTAATCCCAGCTACTCAGGAGAGGCAGGAGAATCACTTGAACCTGGGAGGCCAAGATTGCAGTGAGCTGAGAACACACCACTGCACTCCAGCATGGGCAACAGAGACTCTGCAAAAAAAAAAAAAAAAAAAAAAATCCAGTCTCTGCTGGCAAGTCAATGATGGGAAAGACCAGTCAAACTATCAAATCTAGTAACTTGTCTAACCGTAGTTGGCTCTTGTTCCATTATCCATACTAAAACAAGTGACCCGTAGTAAAAATTGTATTTTGCAAAATATATGGACTGTTTGATTTATATTCCCAACTATTACATCTAGTTAATTATTAACAGGTCAGTGTCAGATTTCCTGAGCAAATCAACAAATGATGAAAAACTATGTGGCTAGCAGAAAAAAATAAGTGCATGTGGTGGTGCTTTCCTGTAATCCCAGCTGCTTGGGAGGCTGAGGCAGGAGGAACTCTTGAGCCCCAGTGGTTTGAGGCCAACATAGGGAGACCCTGTCTCTTAAAAAAGAAAAAAGTATCTTTTCCCTACTGGAAATGGAATAGAATCGGATGGGTATGGTACAGCAGGTAGTTGTGGGGAGCCCTCTACTGTTCTAAATGAGACTAATAGTAAATGTTACATAACTGAAGCAACAGATTTGCCAGATGTGTGAAAGATAACCCAGAGAGGGGTAATGGTGGAGCCAGGATTAACACAGCCAGTTTGTCAGCTACCTCTGAACCTGTATTTTCAGTGCACAGTCAGATTTGAATGGCTGGACCTTGGAGTTATTGACATATTGGAGGCAACTGAAACCATGAGTGTGAATGAAATTATTTTCCTAAGAATTACATGGGGTTAAAAATAGTAATAAAAAGGAAAGCCTGGCCTAAACAGGCTTGGGATGAGGAGAAGGGTTGGACTACGACACAGGCGGAGAACAAGGCAAATAGCTGAGCAGCAATTGAGAATTTGTTATGGCAAAGAGCAAAATACTATTGTTCCTCTTCTAGTATGCTATAAACCAGCAGTAATTTTATGCTTTAAAATGTTTCATTATTTTTATCACTCTGTATATACTTGGTGGTGAATTTGCTACAAATGTAAGGAGATGATGGGATAGTTTTTGGAAATACCATCCTCTAATTAGTACCAGGTCTATGTATATCTGCAGCAACTATAAAGTCTGTCTCAGAGCCAGTATTGGCAAACTTTAAAATTCAGCTGTAACAAGATAAGTCATCTTTTTTTTTTTTTTTTTTTTTTTTTTTTTGAGATGGAGTCTCTGTCTCACCCAGGCTGGAGTGCAGTGTCGTGATCTCAGCTCACTGCAACCTCCGCCTCCCAGGTTCAAGCAATTCTCTGCTTCAGCCTCCCGAGTAGCTGGGATTACAGGCACCCGCCACCGCGCCCAGCTAATTTTTCTATTTTTAGTAGAGACGGGGTTTCACCGTCTTAGCCAGACTGGTCTTGAACTCCTGACCTCGTGATCCACCCACCTCAGCCTCCCAAAGTGCTGGGATTACAGGCATGAGCCACTGTGCTCGGCAAGTCATCTTTCAAATACATGCCTTTGCAGTATTTCTCTACTTCCCCAGTAATGTAAACTTCATTTTCTCTCAATTTTCATAAGTGGTATTTTGTTGCTTTACCCAACATATTAGGGAGAAAATTCTTCTTTTTAATTGGATTCTCATATGTTGATCTATTTCTATTGTTTTCTTAAAAAAATTAGTGTCCTAGTTTAAAAGTATGTATTAGTTTCCTAGGGCTGCTGTAACAAATTATCACAAATTTGGTGGCTTAAAGCAACAGAAATGTACTCTTTCACAGTTTTGAAGGTCGAAGGCCAAAATCAAAGTGTTAGGATGTACTCCTAGAGGCTCTTGGAGAGAACCTGTTCCTTGGCATTATGCCACATCACATGTGCCTCCATCTTTGTATCTCCTCCTCTGTCTAATCTTTCTCTTACAAGGACAATTGTTTTGACATTTAGGGCTTACCCACATACTTAAGGATAATCTCATCTCAAAATGCTTAATCACATCTGCAAAGACACTTTTTTGAAATCAAGTTAACAGAAGTTTGGGGGTTGGGATGTGGACATATCTTTGGGAGCCATTAACCTACCAAAACATTGTAACAATTTTTCAGTACCAAAGACTAGTATGGGTCTGCTCCAGGGTAACTCAAAACATTCTGAACTGAATCAGCAGACCCTCAGGTCTCCCTAGAGAGATCCTGAGGACCTAGGAAAGCCCCAGAATTAAGCACTCTACAAGCATTCCGAGGGAAGTCTGGGATCAGGTGAGACTTTAATTAGAGTCCATCAAAGGTTTAGTATGGACTAGTTCTACAATTCCAGAAGCAACACACTAGGCATGGAATACTGTTAACCATTGTCATCCCACAGAATTACCTTCTACTTGTGTCAGTATATATTCTGCCTACTCTACACATTTTATATTTATCAATGATGACAGAAACCTCCTCCCTTTTACTTAGATCTAATAGTAATATAACAAACGTATTTTCTTTTTCATTTTCAGACATATCTAGAGGGTTTTCTCTTCATCTCACCTGTTACACTTTTAATCAGACACATATGATTCATATGAGAGAAAAGTAGTGTTTCTGAGACCAAATGGTGGTGTTTATAAGATTTTGCTTCTGCACTGAATTCAATGTTTTATTTATTGCTTGGTTATTTTTGTTTCTTAAGAAATGGGAGGAGTGTCATATCTAGAGGTACATGAAAAAAAAAGTGGGAGGAATGGACAGGCACAGAATTAAATGATAAAAACTCATCTCGTTGGAATGAAGTACACTGAACATTTGAGGAAGTTAGAGATTAATTCAACCCAACGGGTTTTGGGGTTTTTATATGTGTTAGTACATTCAGCATTAGGGTTGGGTTTCTTGTCTCTGTAATCACTTCTCAAAAATGAATTTGGGCTTCTCCAGATAGCCTTTTTATCCATTTATTATTTCAAGTAACGGTATAAGGAAATTGTAACCATTTGTGTGCTTTACATGTTTAAGATACAAACTTACAGTTCCCAGAAGTCGATTCAGTCATTCTCTATCAGAGCTGTTGTGGAAAAAGTTCTCACTTCACTTACTCATTCCTTTGCATTTTCCAACTTTAGTAAAGCATGACTTCATGCCTTGGATCATACAGGATTTCAACTGGAGATTATAGTCTATTTTGTTAGAATAAAAAGCAATAATACTTCCTGAAATACATCTTGGGCTCCTTGCAGAAGCTGAACTATCTGGTAATTACTATTTAGCAAACAGCTAACAGCTAGCTCTTAATTTTTCAGAAATAAGAGGACATCATTGGCCACTATCATACCACTAATTTTATTCCACCAATGCTTTCACAGAGGATGTCACCAAAGAAAGAAGTGGCGCCCACTACCCCACCCCCATCCTTCCACTCTGAACCAGTACAGGATATTCTCATGGTCAGGGCATTCTCTCCTTGGCAGGATGTAGTTGATGACATATGCAGAATTAATGACTTGGTTGCCCTAGGCCCCCTGCCAAGGCTTTTGTTCAAGGGAGGGTAAAGAGGACAGGTCTCAGGATGTCATCCAAACAGGATGGATACAGAATGCCAACCAGGTTAGCCCTGGCAAATAAGACATTTTACAGTGCCACTACCTACCTCCATACTGTCAGAGGAGCCAGTTGCACAGTGTTGATCTCCCTAAGACTATTATAACAAGGAAGGGGTTTTTTTCTTAGCCCAGTTACTACTAAAACTCACTCAGAGGAGCAAGTGGAATTTGTCACAATTGGCTCAACTGCTTTATCTCACTTTGAAAAAGAGAAGTTACAAATTCTAGTAAGCAAAAGATATTTTGTGACCAGGTCTCCCTGACCTGCACAAAATAAACTCTACATGAGTTAAACCAAAACAGATTTAATGTCTAACCTTAAATCTAGTTTGACATTAACTTCTTTTCCAAAGAGAAATAACCTTAACAATCTGAAATCATCCCTATGCAGACTTGCTCGACTCTTCTTTTCTGCCATCCTATGAATCACAAATAGAAGTTTAAGAAAGCTGTCATTTAGGCTCCCCAAATTCAATTAAAATGGGGAATGATGAAAGAATAAGAAAAACCAGCAAATGATAGCTTACTTATTCAGTTATTTGGCCTGATACAGCTTCAAAGTGACATTTCTAGATTAAAGAACTGATAAGCTCTGAGAGTTGAGAAATAATAATACTAGTTATGTCTTGGACACCCTAAGATGTGCCACCATTGCTCTAAGCACGTTACATGTGTTGTTTAACCCTCACAACAATGCTATGAAATAGGGGCTGAGTCTCCTAATAAAGTTAATGAACGCATTATATCAAAAGAATGAAATTTTAAATACAGATACTGGAAAATAAAATTATTTTTGATGTATTATAAATGAATACCTTGAAAGCTCAAAAAAATCTATTAGAAGTATTCAGGAGCGGCCAGGCGCAGTAGCTCAAGCCTGTAATCCCAGCATTTTGGGAGGCCGAGGCGGGTGGATCACGAGGTCAGGAGATCGAGACCATCCTGGCTAACACGGTGAAACCCCGTCTCTACTTAAAATACAAAAAACTAGCCGGGCGTGGTGGCGGGCGCCTGTAGTCCCAGCTACTCGGAGGCTGAGGCGGGAGAATGGCGTGAACCCGGGAGGCAGAGCTTGCAGTGAGCCGAGATCGCTCCACTGAACTCCAGCCTGGGAGACACAGCGAGACTCCGTCTCAAAAAAAAAAAAAAAAGTATTCAGGAGCTTAGGGAAGTAGCTGGATATAAGATAAGCATGCCAAAAATCAATAGCGTTTCTTTGTATTTATAAAAAATACCGAGAAGTTGATATGATAGTAAACACGACAGACAAAAACTAAATGCCTTAAGGTATAAGGTTAAGAAAGAACTATTATAAAATCTTATTGAAGGACATAAGTCAAGATCTGAACAAACACATTGAATGGGAAGATAATATCATAAAAATATCAATTCCCCCAAATTAGCATGTTAATGTATAATGATTACAATTTAAATTTCAACTAGGTGAGGTTTTGTTTTTTTTTGTTGTTTTTTTTTTAATAGACTGGATGTTGGTCTTGAACTCCTGGGCTCAAGCAATCCTCCCACCTTGGCCTCTCAAAGTGCTGGGATTATAGGCATGAGCCACCATGCCAGGCTTGGGTGAGGTTTTCAAATTGAAATTAAGCAAAATGGGCCGGGCGCGGTGGCTCATGCCTGTAATCCCAGCAGTTTGGGAGGTTGAGGTGAGTCACCTGAGATCAGGAGTTTGAGACCAGCCTGGCCAACATGGTGAAACACTGTTTCTACTAAAAATACAAAAATTAGCCAGGCATGGTGGCAGGTGCCTGTAATCCCAGCTACTCTGGAGGCTGAGGCAAGAGAATTGCTTGAACCCAGGAGGCAGAGGGTGCAGTGAGCTGAGATTGTGCCACTGCACTCCAGCCTGGGCGACAGAGCAAATCTCCATCTCAAGAAAAAGCAAAAAGAAAAGAAATTAAGCAAAATGATCTTCAAGTGGAAGAAGAAATGACAATGATTAACCAGTAGAGTAGAACTGAGTCCAGAACTAGATTCCAGTATATGACAAGTTTATACATGACAAAAATATTTTATTTTATTTTATTTTACTTTATTTTTGAGACAGAGTTTCACTCTTGTTGCCCAGACTGGAGTGTAATATGGCATGATCTTGGCTCACCACAACCTCCGCCTCCCGGGTTCAAGTGATTCTCCTGCCTCAGCCTCCCGAGTAGCTGGGATTACAGGCATGCGCCACCACGCCTGGGCTAATTTTGTATTTTTAGTAGAGATGGGGTTTCTCCATGTTGGTCAGGCTGGTTGTGAACTCACAACCTCAGGTCATCTGCCCGCTTCAGCCTCCCAAGGTACTGGGATTACAGGTGTGAGCCACCATGCCCGGCTGACAAAAATATATTTCAATAGAAAAGAATATCAGTAAAATGCTAGCACAACTAACTATCCGTCTAAAGACAATAAAAGTTCAACCCCTATATCATGCAAAAAGCACTTTCCAGATACATTGAAATTTTTTCAAGCTTTAAAGTAAAACAATAGAAGTCTTAGAAGAAAATCTAAGAGACTGGAAATCTAGAGATAGGGCAGACCTTCCTAGTCAATTTTTAAAACTCACGCTATATTTAAAATATATATTTCAAGTAAATAATAAATGTATGTGTGTGTCTGTACGCACAGATGCTTCTCAGCTTACAATGGGGTTATGTCCCAATAAGCCCATGATAAGTCAAAAATGTAAGTCGAAAATGCATTTAATACCCTGATAAATCCATCACAAAGCTGAAAAATTATAAGTAAAACTGTAAGTCAGGGAGTGTATATATAAATTTAAAATTTGACAAAATGTATTGCAAAGTCAAATTTGGGAAAGTATAACACAGATAAAAAAACTATTCACAGCCGGGCGCAGTGGCTCACACCTGTAATCCCAACACTTTGGGAGGCCGAGGCGGGTGGATCACCTGAGGTCAGGAGTTTGAGACCAGCCTGGCCAACGTGGAAAAACCCCATCTCTACTAAAAATACAAAATTAGCTGGGTGTGGTCGCACATGCCTGTAATCCTAGCTAGTCAGGAGGCTGAGGCAGGAGAATCGCTTGAACCCAGGAGGCAGAAGTTGCAGTGAGCAAAGATTGTGCCACTGCACTCCAGCCTGGGCAACAAGAGTGAGACTCCATCTCAAAAAAAACAAAAAACAAAAAGATAAACTATTCAAAAGAAAAATGGTTGAAAGATATATAACTCGGCAGTTCAGATAAGAACAAATCCAAATGGCCCATCATCATAAAAAGATGCTCTAACTGTAGCCAGAGAAATACAAATCAAAGTACCAACAAGTCCAACACATGGACAAAAACTGCAGCAAACACTACAGTCCCAGAAGAGGTAAAGGGCAAGAAATGAATCATTTATTGCCGATGGAAATGTGCATTGTAGAGCTGATATCTATTCAAATTAAATATGCATATTTGACCTTAATTCTACTACTGATATCTACACCAAAGAAATGAAAGGACATATACACAAGATTATTTATTGCCATACTCTAGAAGGAAAAACAGAGTGCATGCCCATCAATAGAATAATTGAATAAATTATGATTCATGCATAATATAGAACATTATGCATTCATTTAAAAATGAGTTTGATGTCTAAAGGTTGACTTAGAGGGATTCCCATGCAAAGTGAACAAAACAGAATACAGAGAAGGATGTGTGTGAGGGATGCCTTTGGGTGCCTGGGAAAGGAGCTGAAGAAAGGAACTGAAGGATATTTACCAAGTTGTTAATATGCATTACCTGACATGGTGATATAGGAGTAAGGGTAAGGAAGTGAAGGATCTAAGTAGGTGGAAGAAGAAAAGCAAAAGTACAACAGTGGGAGAAAAAACAGGATGACTCTTCTATACCCCTTTCCATACATAGGGATACAGAAGAGTTACTTGTCAGTAACAAGTAAATAACATTTTCTGGAATATAAAAAATAAAGCTATATGAATGTCATCATTATATGTGAAATATGAATGTAAATACATGGGAGGATAATATGCATTAATAAAAATTATTGTGGGGGCAACAGTATCATGGATGACTATATTATTTCCTTTTCCTTAACATTGTTATGCTATCTTTGAGTAACATTAATTTTAGAAATTTAAAAATAATTGTCATTATACTTAAACCTTATATTTAAACAAGAAAATAATTCAGAAAACCACAGTTTAACTTTAATTACCTGAAATTCAGCCTTTTTACACAGCTAGAGAACTTCAGTTGATCTTGTGAAGGACAAAGAAGCAGAAGGACTTCTCTAGGATGTTGGGTTTCCTAAAAATTAAACTCAATCATTTAAAATTGCAAATAGGGGCCGGGCGCGGTGGCTCAAGCCTGTAATCCCAGCACTTTGGGAGGCCGAGACGGGCGGATCACGAGGTCAGGAGATCGAGACCATCCTGGCTAACACAGTGAAACCCCGTCTCTACTAAAAAATACAAAAAACTAGCCGGGCGAGGTGGCGGGCGCCTGTAGTCCCAGCTACTCGGGAGGCTGAGGCAGGAGAATGGCGTGAACCCGGGAGGCGGAGCTTGCAGTGAGCTGAGATCCGGCCACTGCACTCCAGCCTGGGCGACAGACCGAGACTCCGTCTCAAAAAAAAATAAATAAAATAAAATAAAATAAAATAAAATAAAGTAAAATTGCAAATAGGTAGGCAGGATGGATTTTGAAGCACAGATTTCCCAAATGCCCTTTTTGCAGAAGATTCAGCTTCCAAACAAGTTTCAAGGGCAATGTTCATGATAGACACAACTTTTTCTTAGCATTACATTGCACTGCCAATACATATTCCATCATTTTATGCTTTTCAATGCACTTCCATTTATAAAAGCTGCATAGTTTGCTCTTATATGCCAATATGTTTGTAGCTTAAAATATACTTGAAATATTGTAAGTCAGTTTGTGCTCTTGATTTATGAACTAAATACACTACATTTTCCATTATTAAAATAACACCTTGGCTAGGTGTGGTGGCTCATGCTATAATCCCAGTACTTTGGGAGGTTGAGGCAAGAGGATCACTTGAGCCCAGGAATTCAAGACTAGCCTGGGCAACATAGGGAGACTCTAGCTCTACAAAAAGTTTAAAAATTAGCTGGACATGGGGGCACACGCCTGTGGTTCCAGCCATCCAGGAGGCTGAGCCCAGGAGATCAAAGCTGCAGTGAGACATGATCGTGCCACTGTACTCCAGCCTGGGCAACAGAGCAAGACCCTGTCTCAAAAAAAAAAAAAAAAAAAAATTAAAGACATCTTGAATATTCTGTTGTTTTTAAAGAGCAGATTCATGGATCATAGATGCATGATGCATCTTGTTAAAGATACATTATCATAGATCCTCTAATTAGAAGATATATCCTCTAATTAGAAGATATATAGACAAAGATATATATATATTTTATATATATATATATATATATATAAAACGGATTATCCTTTCAAATTTTTAAGTATTTGTTACATTGTTTTCAAAAAGATGTCTGTTTGCTTTCTTTGTATTTTCAGACCCACCCCACCTCACCCCCACCCTCTTCCACTTCATTCAGGATGTGAATAGCACATCTTCAGACGAACAGTGAGGCCTGGATGATGATCTGCATTAGGCAAATAGAACCTACTGAAAGCTAAAAGCCTTTTCCTGTGTCTTAGCAGCACAGAAGCCACTCCTCCTTCCCCCCAATGTTTGTGCAAGCCCTAGAGAAGAGGAGACAGCCCCTGTGATGTGTGAGGTTGAATTTCCTGCCCTCAACCCATCAAATCAGGCAGAATGAGGGCTCAGTCAGAACTACAACTACAAAAGAGAAACATTTTTATGTGACTTTTCTTGCCTGCTCAAATTTTGGGGTTAAGGTTCATGCCAGCTACATTCTTTGCATAATAAAATATAAACAGAGTATAAATTGTTCTATTTAGAGAAAACAGCAAAACAATGCTCTCCCAAGGGCCCCAATAAATCACTCTTCAGAAACGTGGATGTGTGTTGGATTTACAGGATTTCTATGCCAAGCAGAGAAGTACATGAAAACAGGAAAGCAAAATGCATAAATTGCAATAATAGTTTTGTGGTTTAGCTGAATAATGTCCTATATCAACAGAGGATAATGATTTTAGTTTTTCAGTTGCCCCAAGATCATTTCCATTACTGATGAGGCTTGAGATGTCTGTGGAAAAGAGTCATTGCAATTGATTTATTTGTCTGGCAAACATTTTGTCAGCAAATTCACCAGTACCTCAAAAATCTCACTAGCTACTCTATGCTTAAGACATTTAGAAGCATAAGCCACAGTGAAAACTAACTTAAGGTATAAGCATAAGCCACAATGAAAACTAACTCTTACCATTAGAATTCTAAGAAGCAGTAATGTATTTGTGATTTTACGTTAAAAATCTCCCAGATGTCAGCATTTAAATCACAATTCAGTAATATGAGTAATTTGAAATTAGAAAGTTTTATACTTCACTATTCTATTTTCCTCTGTAAATTGAACACAGTTTGAAAAAATTAAGAAAAGAAGCTATAAAAAATAAACTGTTCAAGGATTCTTCCTGTTTTTAAACACCATAAGATTATGATGATAAAGACATCATTTGAAGTGGTAGAGAGTACTGTGAAATATCTATATGTGATATAATGAAAATGAAAAATAATCTGATTATTTTTTAAAATTAATCTTGTTAGAGTAGTTTTTGAGGAATTGTATGCAAGTGTATTGATTGAAAATGACCTCCTCATTCAAGAAAAATCTATTGAGCACTTACTAAGTGTCAACAGGTGAATGTGAATAAAATAGATATGGTCCCTGCCTTCTTGGAGTTGAATAAAATAGCAAACACTTATTTAATCTTTATTATATGTTGTGCATTATAATATTAACCAATGTTTATTGAGTTGTTATTATATGCCAACTATGCCAATCCTGTCCTAAGCAATTTATGTATGTTAACTAATTTAATCCTCAAAATAAATCTATGAGGTAGGTACTATTATTTCTGTCATAAAATGACAAAGGCATAGAGAGATAATTTATCCAAAGTTCCATAGAATAAGTAGGGGACCCAGAATTCAATTCAAGGAGTCTTTTTTGTTCTGCATGACATCTCAACTGCTATATAAATATTATTTCGTTCCCAGGGCAAATGTTTCAGGATAATATTCTTATTCTCTCAATTTTACAGAAGAGAAAACTGAAGTGTAAAGAGGTGAAATAACTCACCAGAAGTTAACTGACAATGATGCTACCCACTACATTACACTGCCTGACCGGGAAGACACTCAATTTAACAAGTGCTGACCAGGCTCCACATTTAAACTCTGACCCTGTTTGACCTTAAAGTAATGCATTTTTCTTCAAAGCGGACACTTCTCCACGCCCAAAAAAGCCATATCTGAAAAGACATAATGTACTTAATCAATGGCTTCCTGCTATAATCACCACAACCACATCCTTTCCTAGAATCATATCTGTCTCATTGAATACTTCCATTAGCTTTTCTCCTATACATGAAGTTCAAATAGCAAACCTGAGTTTTTGAGGGTATACACAACTTACACATTCCAGGCTCAAATACTTTTTTCCTCCCCTGACTCATGAACTTTTTGAAATTTAACAGTTTTTTCTATCTTTTGTGCTACCCGGTCTATCTGAACCAAATGTATGTATTTTGCAGTTTCCTCCTAAAATACATTCAAAGCACTGTTTTGTTTCACATAGCTGATATTTAACTGCTCTGCAATATCACTGCTACTTATATTCAAACAAAAATCTGCTGTGTTTTTAAGAGGAAGCCAAACTAAATAAATCATTTTAAAGATCTATATATGGTTGGGCGCAGTGGCTTATGCCTGTAATCCCAGCACTTTGGGAGGCGCAGACGGGTGGATCACTTTGGGAGGTCAGGAGTTCGAGACAAACCTGGCCATCACAGTGAAACCCCGTCTCTACTAAAAATACAAAAATTAGCCGGGCATGGTGGCGTGTGCCTGTAATCCCAGCTACTCGGGAGACTGAGGCAGGAAAATCACTTGAACCCAGGAGGTGGAGGTTGCAGTGAGCCAAGATTGCACCATTGCACTCCAGCCTGGGCAACGAGAGTGAAACTCCATCTCAAAAAAATATATATAGGTTGAGCACGGTGGCTCACACCTGTAATCCCAGCATTTTGGGAGACTGAGATGGGTGGATCATGAGGTCAGGAGTTCGAGACCAGCCTGGCAAACATGGTGAAACCCCATCTCTACTAAAACCAAACAAACAAAAAAACAAAAACCAAAATTAGCCGGGTGTGGTGGCACATGCCTGTAATCCTGGGTACTTAGGAGGCTGAGGCAGGAGAACTGCTTGAACCTGAGAGGCAGAGGTTGCAAAGAGCCGATCGCACCATTGCACTCCAGCCTGAGCAACAAGAGCAAAACTCTATCTCAAAAAAAAAAAAAAAAAAAAAAAAAAAGAATAAAACATTGGGCGGGGCATGGTGGCTCATTCATGCCTGTAATCCCAGCACTTTGGCAGGCAGCTTGCTTGAGCTCAGGAATTTGAGACGAGCTCAGGATTTCAAGACCAGCCTGGGCAACATAGCGAAACCCGATATCTACAAAAAAAAATACAAAAATGAACTGGGCATAGTAGTGTGTGCCTGTAGTCCCAGCTACTTGGGAGGTTGAGGTGGGAGGATCACTTGAGCCCAGGAGGAGTCGAGGCTGCAGTGAGCCATGTTTGTGACACTACACTCCAGCCTGAGTGACACAGCGAGATCCTGAGGAAGGGGAGTGGAGTGGAGTGGAGAAGGAAGGAAGGAAGGAAGGAAGGAAGGAAGGAAGGAAGGAAGGAAGGAAGGAAGGAAGGGAGGGAGGGAGGGAGGGAGGGAGAGAGGGAGGGAGGGAAAGGAAGATGGAAGGGGAGGGGAGGGGAGGAGAGAGGAGGGGAAGGGAGGGAACAAAAGGGAAGGGAAGGGAAGGGAAGCCAAGGAAAGGGAAGGGAAGGGAAGGGGCATTGTTCAGGCGCAAGGCCCTCAAGTTTGTTTGTTTGTTTAAAAGAATAAAACATTGAAGAAAGAAAAAAGAAAAGAAAAGAAAAGGAAGAAACCCAGCCAGTCATGGTGGCTTATGCCCATATTCCCAGCACTTTGGGAGGCTGAGGTGGGTGGATCACCTGTGGTCGGGAGTTCAAGACCAGTTTGACCAACATGGAGAAACCCCGTCTCTACTAAAAATACAAAATCAGCCAGGTGTGGTGGCACATGCCTGTAATCCCAGCTACTTGGGAGGTTGAGGTAGGAGAATTGCTTGAACCTGGGAGGTGGAGGTTGCAGTGAGCTGAGATTGCACCATTGCACTCCAGCCTGGGCAACAAGAGCAAAACTCCATCTCAAAAAAAGAACAGGGGAAGGGGCAGGCAGGGGAGGGGAGGGGATTGTTCAGGCCCTAGGCCTTCAAGTTTGTTTTTTTTTCTTTTTAAAGAATAAAACATTGCCCTGCACAACAATGTGAATGTATTTAATGTCAATGAACTACAAACTTAAAAGATGGTTAAAATGGTTAATTTTATGTACGCACTACCACAATTTTTTTAAAGTAAATTAAAAGAGCTGGTCAACATCACAAGCGGGAAAAATAAAAAAGACTAAAACATTGCCAACCATGCACTAATATCAATTTGCAAGATGTAAGTTTTACTAAAAATAGATTTTAAGTAAGAATGTGTGTGTGTGTGTGTGTGTGTGTATATATATATATATATATATATAGCTTGTTTGTTTTGTTTTTGTTTGTTTGTTTTTGAGACAGGGTCTCACTCTGTCCCCGAGGCTGGAGTGCAGTGGCGCGATCTTGGTTCACTGCAACCTCCGCCTCCAAGGTTCAAGCGATTCTCCTGCCTCAGTCTCCTAAGTAGCTGGGATTACAGGCATGTACCACCACACCCACCTAATTTTTTATATTTTTACTAGAGACAGGGAATTACCATGATGGCCAGGCTAGTCTCAAACTTCTGAGCTCAAGTGATCTTCCCACCCCAGCCTCCCAAAGTGCTGGGATTACAGGTGTGAGCCACTAGGCCCAGCAAATTCTATTACTTTAGAGAAAAAGAATATTACTAAGTTATAATAGCATGTTTGCAATGTTTTGTACTCAAAGAGGAAAATTCCCCAAATATTAAAATGAAAAAAATCGGCCAGGCGCAGTGCCTCACACCTGTAATCCCAGCACTATGGGAGGCCAAGGTGGGTGGATCACGAGGTCAGGAGATCGAGACCATCCTGGTTAACACAGTGAAACCCTCTCTCTACTAAAATTATGAAAAAATTAGCCGGGTGTGGTGGCGGGTGCCTGTAGTCCCAGTGACTTGGGAGGCTGAGGCAGGAGAATGGCGTGAACCCAGGAGGCAGAGCTTGCAGTAAGCCGAGATGACACCACTGCACTCCAGCCTGGGCGACAAAGCGAGACTCCGTCTCAAAAAAAAAAAAAAAAAAAGAAAAAGAAAAAAATCACACCATCTTATATCTAAACAAGCTGTTAATAATCTAAATACTTAATTTTGTTTTATATAAGCTTCCGTGTATCCTACAACCGTATTCAAGATTTTTCCACTATCTTTTGAACATGGCAAAAATATTTAAGCACCTGCTATAACTTAAATCACTAGATTCACGTCTGACTCACTGGAATTCCTAATGAACTTATTAAAATATTTATTTGAATTTCAATTGGATCTTGCTATGAAAATAAATTGCTTTAAATAAAGCAAGGCATACTGGGCCGGGTGCAGGGGCTCACTCCTGCAATCCCAGCACTTTGGGAGGCTGAGCCAGGAGGATCACTTGAGCCAGGAGACCAGCCAGCCTTGGCAACATAGTGAGACTCTGTCTACACACACACACACACACAATTTTTTTTTTTTTTTTAATTAGCCAGGCACTGTGGTGTACACCTGTAGTCCTAGCTATCTGGGGGACTGAGGTGGGAGGATCACTTGAGCCCAGGAGGTCAGTGCTGCAATGAGTCATGACTGTGCCACTACACTCCAGCATGGACAACAGAACAAGACCCTGTCTCAAAAAAACAAAACAAAACAAGGTATAGCCAAAGTCTCACCAAAGATGATCAGTATGAACTCTGGTATAATTTTTGTTCAGTATTGTTTTATACATTTTATACTGTTTCTGAGCATACTGATATATAGATATAATATGACAGTCTGCTTCCCTGATTTAAAGTAAAACATAAACATTTCCAAGTTATTACAAATGCTCTCTAAACTTCCTTTTAATGACTGCATAGCACTCTATGACGTGGTCTTGGTTTATTCTTCTTCTGCTTCTACTTAGTAGGAGCACAGAAAATACACCAAATGGCTGCAGAATGTTTGGGGAACTGTAGTTGAATATAGCTGGAATATAGAATTGGAGGTAGAGATAATGACAGGGAAATCACGTCCTGAAGGCTGAGTGTAGTAGTTTGAAGTTAAAATTGAGATTGGGGCCGGGCGCGGTGGCTCAAGCCTGTAATCCCAGCACTTTGGGAGGCCGAGACGGGCGGATCACGAGGTCAGGAGATCGAGACCATCCTGGCTAACACGGTGAAACCCCGTCTCTACTAAAAAATACAAAAAAGTAGCCGGGTGAGGTGGCGGGCGGCTGTAGTCCCAGCTACTCGGGAGGCTGAGGCAGGAGAATGGCGTAAACCTGGGAGGCGGAGCTTGCAGTGAGCCGAGATCCGGCCACTGCACCCCAGCCTGGGCGGCAGAGCAAGACTCCGTCTCAAAAAAAAAAAAAAAAAAAAAAATTGAGATTGGGAAGAAACTGAAAGGTGACAATCAGATTTGCATATTTAGAAGATCATTCTCTTAGCAGTATAAAGAATAGAATTCGGTTGGAGGACCTACCTTAGAACCGTGAAGAGATGGTGAGTTGGGACTGGAAATGAAGAAGGTAGTGATGGAAATGGGAAGACATATTTGAGATTTGGTGACAAAGTAGATGCAGGGGATGAGAGAAGAATAATTCAACTGGCAAACAGAGAGATACAGCACCAAATCAAGATAAATATCTCTGCCCTCGTGGAACTTTAGTCCTACTGAGATTAAATTCCAAATTTTTGGCAAACTGGATATGGCCACTTGACAAGACTAAAAAAAAAAATACAGGAAGAGAAGTAGGGTTATTGTTGTTGTTTTGGTCAGGAGTGAGGGAGGGGCAGGTCTATTGAGTTCATGTTTAGAGTTAGAACATGTTAAGTTTCAGGTACCTTATACCTTCAAGGTGAATGTGTCTAGAAAGCCACCAGATGTGTGAGTCTGGAATATAAAATTGAGATATGGGCTAGAATATAGATTAGATGTCTATTAGGAAAATGTCAGTAGTTTGAAGCCTGAAAATGATGCAGAACTGAAGAAGAGAGGGCTTGGGTCAGAACTCTGGAAAAGATTAATTAATGTTTAAGGTAAGGGCAGATTTATAGAGCTCATAGAGAAGACTAGCCAAGAGAAGGTGGAGTGGACTAGGAGAAGCCCACTAACAAAATGATGACAACAAATGGCATGGGGGTACCAAGGAAGAGAGTGGTGAATGGTGTCAAATACTCCATGAGAAATGAAAAATAAACTTTTTCTGGCAGAGATCATTGGTCACCTTATTTAGTTTTCATCTACCAGTGAAGGCTGAAGTCAGACAGCATTAGGTCACCTTGTAAACCTAAGTGGAGACAAAAAGGAAATGTGACTCTTTCAAATTGTTTTGGTAAATTATGAATGATGTAGACAAATAATTTTGAAATGAAAAGATGTTCATGTTAAGTGAATAAGCAGGTTGAAGAACAGTTTTACAATATAATTCCATTTGTTACAGTTTTCTGTTACTACATAAAAAGCTACCACAAAATGTAGTGGCATACATCAATATGTTATTAACTCTCTTGGTTCTGTGCATTAACTGGACTTAGTTGGCTAATTCTTGATGAGGGTATTTCATGGAATTGTAGTCAGCTATAGTTAATGGAATCATAGGATTCTTTAATTTTTTCTTTTTGTTAAGTCTTTTCTCTTTTTGTAAAAGATACTTATACTGGATTTATAGTAAGAAAACCACGATTGGCTATTTACAATTTAGCAAAACAGATGTTTGGTTGAGAAGGGAATGAGAGAAAAAACAGCAGCTAGAAAGGGGCAACAGGTGAAAGGATGCTTTCTTTTGGAGGGGGTCTGGGGAAAGGATAGTTCAGCAGATTTTGAAACTGAGACGAAGAGACCTCATATACCATCCAATGTGATTAAGGAATACTCAGTATTTCTTACACATCTATGTAGTATTCCTGCACTCTGCCTTCCCCTCAATTTATTTTAAAGTGTTTATCAGCTGGGCGCAGTGGCTCACGCCTGTAATTTCAGCACTTTGGGAGGCCAAGGCAGACAGGTGGATCACTTGAGCTCAGGAGTTCCAGAACTGCCTGGGTGACATGGCAAAGCCCTAACTTAAAAACAAACAGAAAAATTAGCCAGACATGGTGGTGCACACCTGTAGTCCCAGTTACTTCAGGGGCTGAAGCAAGAGGATCACCACTGCACTTCAGCCTGGGTGACAAAGCAAGACATTGTCTCAAAAAAAAAAAAAAAAAAAAAGTAATAATGAGGAAACAATCAGAAATCCAAATGACTAAAAGAAAACAAAAAGTCTGGGGTACTATTCTAAGTTAAAGCAGAATAAAAAGACATGACAAATGCATAATCCAGTATTAGATTCTATATTGGAGAGGGGCAGTTATAAAGGACATTATTGGGACAATGGGGGAGATTTACATACATTAGTTGTGGCATTCTGTTACTATTAATTGTTTTGAGTGTTTCTTTTGCTGTGACTAGGTAGGAGAATGTCTTGTCCTTGTTTTAGGAGTGTCAAATAAAAAAAGCTTCAACAAATCAAATTTTAAATTTGATTCATGAATCAGGCAGCATCCCATCTACAAAATAGACAGAGTTGGGCAGAGGAGGTGGGCTTTATAGACATAAAAGGGCTGAAAAGCAAGGCGTGGTGGCTCATGCCTGTAATCCCAGCACTTTGGGAGGCCAATATGGGCGGATCATGAGGTCAGGAGTCCGAGACCAGCCTGGTCAACGTGGCGAAACCCTGTCTCTGCTAAAAATAAAAAATTAACTGAGTGTGGTGGCACGCGCCTGTAGCCCAGCTACTCGGGAGGCTGAGGCAGGAGAATAGCTTGAACCCAGGAGGCAGAGGTTGTAGTGAGCCGAGATCACAGCACTGCACTCCAGCCTGGGTAACAGAGCAAGACCGTCTCAAAAAAAAAAAAAGAAAAGAAATGGGCCGAAAAAAGCTGAAATAAGGAAGAAAAAACAGGTTGATTATTTCAAAGTTACTTTCACATATGAAGTCAAAACAGACCTTATTGCACTGGCTCAGGTAGACTGAGCCTCTTCTGATTAGTTGCTGTGAATCTCCTGTTTTTGGAAAACTGACCCATTTTTATATGTGCTTTTTGGTTTTGTTTTGTTTTGTTTTTGAGATGGAGTCTTGCCCTGTCACCCAGGCTGCAGTACAATGGTGCCATCTCAGCCTACTGTAACCTCCGCCTCCCGGGTTCAAACGATTCTCCTGCCTCAGCCTTCCGAGTAGCTGGAATTACAGGCGCATGCCACCACGCGTGGCTAATTTTTTGCATCTTTAGTAGAGATGGGGTTTCACCATGTTGGCCAGGCTGGTCTCGAACTCCTGACCTTGTGATTTGCCCACCTCGGCCTCCCAAAGTGCTGGGATTACAGGTGTGAGCCACTGCGCCCAACCTCTGATGGCGTCTTAGCTGTGTTGCCCAGGCTGGACAGGCTCAAGCAATCCTCCTGTCTCAACCTTCAGAGTAACTGAGACTACAGGCACTGTTTTAAAGTTCAGTTTGATTACATGGATTTGGCATGAGCTCAGTCCAAAGCAATGCTCCCCACATCAATTTTATTTAACAGAAGATACATGCTGAAGAATTTAGGGGTGAAGTATCATAACCACAGCTAACTTTCATATGCTTCAGCCAAAAACAAACAAAAAAAAAAGACAGCAATTGTGGTGAAATATTGTATGTTGATGTCTACTGTACTATTTTATTTTTTTTGAGACGGAGTCTTGCTCTGTTGCCCAGGCTGGAGTGCAGTGGCGTGATCTTGGCTCACCGCAAGCTCTGCCTCCCGAGTTCACGCCATTCTCCTGTCTCAGCCTCCCCAGCAGCTAGGACTACAGGCACATGCCGCCATATGTGGCTAATTTTTGTATTTTTAGTAGAGATGGGGTTTCACTGTGTTAGCCACAATGGTCTTGATCTCCTGATCTTGTGATCCACCCGCCTTGGCCTCCCAAAGTGCTGGGATTACAGGAGTGTGCCACTGCGCCCGGCCTATTTTTTTTAAAAAAAAAAAACAAGTCTTGCTCTGTTGCCCAGGCTGGAGTACAGTGGCATGATCTTGGCTTGCTGCAATCTCTGCCTCCCAGGTTCAAGTGATTCTCCTGCTTCAGCCTCCTGAGTAGCTGGGATTACAGGCACTCGCCACCATGCCTAGCTAACTTTCTTTTGTATTTTTAGTAGAGGTGGGTTTTCACCATGTTGACCAGGCTGGTCTCGAACTCCTGACCTCAGGTGATCCGCCCACCTTGGCCTCCCAAAGTGCTGGGATTACAGGTGTGAGCCACCGCGACTGGCCTTACTGTACTATTTTTATATAAGCTTTTCTGTAGGTTTGAAAATTTTCAAAATAAAAAGTAGGGAGGGACTGAGCAAGGTGGCTTATAATCCTCGGACTTTGGGAGGTTGAGGCAGGAGGATCACTTGAGCCCAGAAGTCCCAGATAAGCCTGAACAACACAGTGAGACTTCATTTCTACAAAATCATAAATTTAAAAAATTAGCAATTAGCTAGGGGTGGTAGTGTGTGTCTGTAGTCCCAAGTACTCAGGAGGCTGAGGTGGGACGATTGCTTGAGCCCAGAAGATTGAGGCTATAGTGACCCAAGATAGCGCCACTGAACTCCAGTCTGAGTAATCCAAAGAGCCTGTTTCTTTCTTTCTCTTTTTTTTTTTTTTTTTTTTTTTTGAGACGGAGTGTCGCTCTCTCGCCCAGGCTAGAGTGCAATGGCGAGGTCTTGGCTCACTGCAACCTCCACCTCCCGAGTTCAAGTGATTCTCCTGCCTCAGCCTCCGGAGTAGTTGGGATTACAGGGGTCCATCACCATGCCTGGCTAATGTTTGTATTTTTAGTAGAGACAGGGTTTCACCATGTTGGCCAGGATGATCTCGAACTGCTGAACTCATGATCTGCCTGCCTTGGCCTCCCAAAGTGCTGGGATTACAGGCATGATCCACTGCACCCAGCTCAAAGAGCTGTTTAAAAAAAAAAAATTGGGGTGGGGCAGTGGGGGTGCAAATAATGATATTTGATGCCTCAGCTGTTGGGGATAAGGAAGGTGAAGGATGCTCCGGAGTGAACAGTTGGAGTTTGAGTGCCTCCGGGAAAGACACTTCCTGGCCTTCAGCTCCTGAGGAGCTGTGCTTTCCCAGACCTTTTCTCCAGTTTCTTAACAATTTCAAGAGCTCCTGATGTGTTTCCAGTAAATTCCGTTTTAAGTTAACCATAGTCAATTTCTGTCATTGCAACCAAGAAAACTAAACATAAAGCTACCATGTATACAATATACACCACAGAAGAAATTTATTTCACATCCTTTTAAGGTAATGAAATGAATATGTTTTGAAATTTTGGCGGGGGTGGTATGGTGTTTATGTCTACTAACTAAATGTGTTAAAAGTGAAACCCAGTGCACTTTCTTTACATATGAACTGAACACAGGGATTTTTGGCCCCAAATTGCTCTTCTTTTTTATTGTGTGCTTCAGGGCCAATCAGCTCAAGTACTCTTCAAGTATATTACATGACTAAAACTCATTGGAATTCAATTGCTGAGGGACACAGAGCAAGAACATGAACCACAGATCACACTTTGAATAAACTTGCCCCAGCACTGACAAAAATCATTAGGACTACATTTCACTTTCCATAAGAAAAAGTGAACTTTTCTACAGGAAAATTAGGAGGTTGGGAGAATGAGACCATGCCAGGGCATAATTCTTCAGAAAGGTTATTAAAGGAGAAAAGTAACATTTCAATGACCTGCTATGTACAGTATACATTTGATGTCTCTCTCTTTGGTTTTTTTTTCTTTTTTTTGAGACAGGGTCTCACTTTGTCACCCAGGCTGGAGTGCAGTGGCATGATCATAGCTCACTGGAGTCTCGGCCTGCCAGGATCAAGTGATCCTCCTGCCTCAGCCTCCCAAGTAGCTGGGAGCACAGGCACGTGACCACCCCTGGCTAATTTTTAAAACTTATTTTAGAGACAGGGACTCCCTATGACATCTTGTTTAATCCTTACGACACCCCCGTGACAAAGGTATTGTTTTCTCCATTCTACAGATGAGGAAACTGCAGGTGCAGGGGGCTTGAGCCTAGATGGAGCCCAAAGCAATGTTTTTATCAAAATGCCATGTTGTCTGAGAGGGGATAATAAGGTATGAAGAGGCCTTCCAGAGAACTAGGCTTCTCAGAATTATAGCAGAACATAAATGGCTAAGGCAAAACTTCCACTGATTTCCTCTTTCCCAGCTGAAACCATAGAGGGTATTGAAGACAAGAAAAAGAGATTCCTGCTGTGCCAGAAACCCTTTAAAAATGTGAGGGAAGGCTGGGCGCAGTGCTTCACGCCTGTAATCCCAGCACTTTGGGAGGCCGAAGAGGGCAGATCGCAAGGTCAGGAGTTTGAGACCAGCCTGGCCAGCATGGCGAAACCCCGTCTCTACCAAAAATACAAACATTAGCTAGGCATGGTGGTGCGTGCCTGTCATCCCACCTACTTGGGAGGCTGATGTAGGAGAATCGCTTGAACCGGGGAGGCAGAGGTTGCAGTGAGCCAAGACTGCACCACTGCACTCCAGCCTGGGTGACAGGGCAAGACTCTGTCTCAAAAAAATAAAAACAAATAAATAAAACACGTGCAGGAATTTCACAGAGCTGAAGGTCAAGTGCCTGAGAAAGACGTTTGCCCACAAAATGCTTGGAAAAGAAAGGAGAAGGCCAGGCACAGTGGCTCACACCTGTAATCCCAGCACTTTAGGAGGCTGAGGCAGGTGAATCACCTGAGGTCAGGAGTTTGAGACCAGCCTGGACAACATGGTGAAACCCCATCTCTACTAAAAATACGAAAATTAGCCGGGTGTGGTGGCAGGCACCTGTAATCCCAGCTACTCAGGAGGCTGAGGCAGGAGAATCGCTTGAACCAAGGAGACAGAGGTTGCAGTAAGCCGAGATGGCACCACTGCACTCCAGCCTGAGCAATGGAATGAGACTCCATTTCAAAAAAGAAAAAGAAAAAAGAAAAGCAAGGAGAAAGCTACATCTATGAAAAAGCTAAGCACTGTTGGATGTGGTGGCTAACCTTGTAATCCCAGCACTTTGGGAGGCCCAGGCAAGAGGATGGCTTGAGCCTAAGAGTTTGAGACCAGCCTGGGCAACAACATAAGACCTCGTTTCTCCAAAATATTTTTAAAAAACGGGGTTGGGGGGCAGGCATGGTGGTGCGTGCCTGTGGTCCCAGCAACCTCAGGTACTAGGGAGGCTGAGGTAGAAGGATTGCTAGAGCCCAGGAGGTCAAGGCTGCAGTGAGCCATGACTGTGCCACTGCACTTGAGCCGGGACAATAGAGCAAGACCCTGTCTCAAAAAAAAAAAAAAAAAAAAAAGAAGGAAAGAAGGAAGGAAACATAATTTAAAAAATCAAGTCCAAAAAAAAGCAAGCAAGAAGAAGAAGAAGAAAAAAGCTCAGCACTGTCACAAGGAATATATGACAAGAAAAGCTGGCAATTTCTATATACCTGTGAAATCCAAATTGTCACTTGCCTTAAGGTATCAATGGTGTGAGCCCAAAAGTCTGTCAAAACCTCTTCACTTTCCCCAGATCTTCCATGGCACCTCTGCTAAACTCAAGGCTTCAGTTAACATGCTGACTATTGTGGAACCATACATCGCATAGAGTACCTGAACCTGAAATCAATAAATGAACTGATCTACAAATTGGTTATGGCAAAACCAATAAACAAATTACCTTAACAGATAACTCTTTGATTGATAGATTTCTTGATAAATATGGCATCATCTGACTGGAGAATCTGATTCATGAGATCTATGCTGTTGAAAAACTCTTCAAGTTCCTGTGATCCTTCAAATTATCTTCTCCACGAGGGAGAATGACTACCTATTCTGTATTACTAAAAAGTACAAATGCCAGCAACAGAAAAGACCATATCAACAGGCTTATTAAACGGATAAACTGAAGCATCTAACGTTATTTTTGTAATCTGGTCAGTTAATAGCCAGTCGCTACTTTCAAACTGGAAAAAACAAAAACCGAAACAAAAATGTGACTGACTCCTTCAAGACCAAAATATACCACTTTTTGCCTAGACGGCACTTTGAAATAGAGGGCAATACCATCATGTTTTACGCTTGCCTTTCTACTTTTTAATACAGGTGAACTGTTTCTCCTTAATAGAAAAGAATACCAAGTAAAGAACAAATAGCAGTTATGGAAAACAGTTTCAAAAACTGCAGGGGGCTAGAGAACAAAGGACTGAGTGTAGGGAGAGAGATAAGAGATTCCCGAGGTGTGGGGCAGAGCCCACGCATCTGAATTCCAAGAACAGGCGCTTTCTGACAGAGAATACCAGGAAATGACTTCACGTCTTTCCAGACTATCAACATGCTTCATTTTTCCCAGTAGGAGAACCCAGGGCCTGTTCCACGCCCACAGACGTTGGTCAGGCAAAGCGGCCGCAAGGCGTCTGGGCTAAACGCAACCAGGTCCCGCCCCCGGCCCTGTCTGGTCCAGCCAGGCACACGTTGGCAAGCTTTTGCGCCTGCGCCCACCGGGCCGGCACCTGTAGGCTGAAGTCGCCCATGCGCTAGATGGGAACGTCGTTTCTTCTCCCCTACCCCTTTTCTGTGGGGCTATTTTAGGGAGAGACTGCTTCCGGGTCGAAGGGCTTGCTTCCGGAGAGCGGGAAGGCTAAAACGCGGTAGCTAAACTGGAGCCGACATTTATTCTGTGTGGAAAAGGCTTTAGGCATGGACAGGTCAGTTCTGATGATGGCAGCTGAACCCAAAGCCTTGCCCCTCTCGCCTGTTGGCGAAACGAAATAGGTGAAACTAGACTCCCAGAAGAAGCCAAGGAGGTCCCGGGTGCTTCCCCTAAGACTCCTTCCCCATGCCGGGAAATTTGGCTACAAATGGGGAAAGGCCGCTTGGCCTGCGTCGGGTGGGGTACGGATCATAATGGTCCCCTACATTCCCACTACGTTCTGCAATCTATTCGGCGCTTTGGGGCAGCAACACTTATCGCTCCTGGGGTGGGCGGGGTAGGTAGCCCGGCGTTCGAAATGCTAAGTGACCAGCCTGTGATCACAAAGCCAGTCAGTGAAGATACTGGGATCTCAGCTCAGACTTTCTGATTACAAGTGCTAGCATCAGATACTGAGTTCCCTCTGTGATCTGGGTACTGTGCTAGCCGCCTGCAACAAAGATCAGTTATTCAAGATCCTTCACCTCGGGGAATTAGTTGTGTAGTGGAGACAACCAAGCGGTATAAAGTGATAAGTGTTTGGGGGCGATTAAGTCTCCCTGTCACTCTATCAGAAAGACCTCTCAAAGAAGGTAACTTTCTAGCTGGTCTTTGCATAATAATAGTACATTATTCGTACTCCAAACATTGAGTACCTACTATATGACTGCCATTGTTGGCTTTGAATATATATTATCAGTTTATTTAATCTTCAGAACAAGAGCAATCCTATGAGGATAGGTACTGTTATCCCTTTTTCATATATAATACTGAGACTAAAAGAGGTTAAGGAACTTGCTGAAAGTTAGGAAGCTAATAAATACAAGAACCAAATTGCCAACCTGCCTCTGTGTGTCTCCAGCCTACCTGAGGCTCTTTGAGGAGTAATTAGTTGTTGACCAGGTGCCCAAGGGGGCAAATGTAGGTCTTAGTAAAAGAAACATATTCAAAGGTGCTAGTATATGAAAAACAAAAGTACATGTAGCTCAGTGGTCACATGCAGTATATGTTTAGAGTGATGTTTGTGGCTGAATAGAAGACTGAACGCCTAAACTGGGGTCACATTGTAAATATCATTTTAGGAAATTTGCACTTCTATAAACCAGAGAGAGCTATCTGTAGGTTTTTTGTTTGTTTTGTTTTTTAATTTTAATTATTAAACATTTAAAATTTTTTCTATGTGGTTGTTTCCCATACTTTCCTGCTGAAGGAATATCTGAAGGTTTTAAGTGGAGGAAAAGCATATTAGATTCTTGTCTTAAACACAGGCCTTTTAGTCCACACAATTTAGTTTCTAGACCTTTGAGTGAAACTGACAGAGTGTTGTGATGGGACAGGAGACCTCTTTGGTTGAAATAACTTGAAGGGTCATTTTGCTACAATTTACCAGAATTTTTTTACTACTCTTCTATCTCACAAGCTCTGTTTGTTGTTGTGGTTGTATCTCACAAGCTCTGGTTGTTGTTGTTGTCTGGTGGTGGTTGTTGTCTGGTTGTTGTTGTTTGTTTTTTTATAGTACCCATGGTTTAAAGCATTTTGGATTCTGCAGAAAATCTTTTAAGAGAGAATTCCTGCAATTAGGTAACTTCTCAATCCAACCAGGGAAATAAGATTCACTTTTATGAAGCAATTACCTAAAACAGTGTTATAATATAGATTCCAAGTGTTGAAATAATTCTTTAGGAGAAAATAACATAGTGAGTACTAGAAAGTCGGAGAAATCTTTGTGCAGGTAACATTTGAGTAAGACTTTGAAGAATAAGCAGGATTTGGAGCCACGAGTGCATTCTCAGCAAAAGATCCAAGACTTGGCTACTGGAATGACCTATATCTTAACTTACTCAGGGTCCTTTACTCCAGCTGTGATGATAAAATTCTTTACAAATGCTATATTCTCGTTTCACTTATATAAGCTTGATTATACTACTTTAGGAGTGGCTTTGGAGATATATCATCCCCTGTAATCCGGGAGGCAGAGGTGACACGGACTGCACGGAAACAGAGTGCTCAAAAAAGAGTTTTAAGTATCCTTTGCGATTTAAGCATCATTATAAAAATTGTAACATGTTTGGAATCAGTGTTATAGAATTTTCTTTTTATAAGAGTATTAAATGTTAGCTATAATAAAATCCTGTAGAAATTTTTTTCACTCCACAGAGCTGTCATTAGGTAAACATAATGCAAAAATTTAATAAGATTATATTTCCTTAAAAATAAAGATATTTCTTACTGCTGACTATCATATTGTGGTTAGCTTCTGCTGAGATTTTTATTATTTGAAAACTGACTAAAAACATTTAGTTCAGTGTGTAGTTATCTAAGACTGACGTCTGAGAATTTAAATGGCAGAAGGAATGGGTTATTTACCCTTTGCATTGAAAAATGGTAGCCGTAAAATACCTTGTTCTTGAAAAATGTATTCACATAATTTGTATAGTAAAAAGATGGTTAATTCTCATTTTAATCTTTTCTACATGGAAAACTTTTCTTAACTCATTGTACAGTTCAGGCATCTCAAGATGAAAGTTTCGGTAATACTACACCAAGAAACCAGGTTATCCCTCGAACTCCTGGCTCATTTCGACAGCCTTGTAAGACTTTTTTGCTTTTAAAGCATTTAATAATAATGATAATTATAATAGCAACTAACATTTATTGTAACATGGTAAGTATAGTATTTGGTTACAATATCAATAAACACTAATAATAATGATTGCAGTTATTATTTGTTTGAACTCTTGCCATGTACAAGGTACTGTACTTTCCATAAACACACAGTAACTATGACATAGGTATCGTTAGCTCTATTTTACCGAAACTGAACGCGAGACTTAGAGAAGTTAACTAATATAGGCAGTAAGTATGTAAATAGGCTGGATGCAGTGGCCCATGCCTATAATCTCAACACTTTGGGAGGCCAAGGTAGGCGGATCACTTAAGGCCAGGAGTTCAAGACTAGCTTGGCCAACATGTGAAACCCTGTCTCTACTAAAAATACAAAAATTAGCTGGCGTGGTGGCGCATGCCCATAATCCTAGCTACTCAGGAGGCTGAGGCAGGAGAATTGCTTGAACCCAGGAGGCAGAGGTTGCACTGAGCTGAGATTGTGCCACTGTACTCCAGCTGGGGTGACAGAACAAGACTAGTATGTAAATAGTGGAACTGGGATTCAAACAATGATCTGTTTACTCCAAAGTTTATGCCCACTGTACTACACTGCCTTGGTATGCCTTATAAAATTAAAATATGAAGAATCCATTGACTGATTAGTGGCTTTAACTGCTCAGTTAGGCTATAATGAAAGCATCTGCAATTGCAGTAAAATTTTTCCTGTTAGGCTCAGTAGTACTTACAGCTCAAATTTAGAAAAATAATTTAAATCCTTGTATCATGGAAATGTTAGCATTTAAAGTATTTATTTGGTTAGAGTACAGTAAAAATTTATTCTTCATTGTTTGTTTTGATAATGAATGCTCACGCACTTTAGGTTCTTTCTACCAACCTTTTGTTTATAGTTACCCCAACAAGCCGAAGCTTACTAAGGCAGCCAGATATTTCCTGCATTCTTGGAACAGGAGGGAGGTCGCCCCGACTTACACAGTCTTCAGGGTTCTTCGGAAATCTCTCCATGGTATGTAGAAAAATAGGACTAAGAACTTTTGGGTCGAGTGTGGTGGCTCACACCTGTAATCTCAGCACCCCCTGAACTCCTGACCTCAAGTGATTCTCCCGCCTTGGCTTCCCAGAGGTCAGGAGTTTGAGACCAGCCTGGCTAGCATGATGAAACCCTGTCTCTACTAAAAACAAAAAAATTAGCTGGGAGTGGTGGCTTACGCCTGTAATCCCAGCTACTCGGGAGGCTGAGGTGTGAGAATTGCTTAAATCCAGGAGGCAGAGGTTGCAGTGACCTGTGATTGCAAAAGAAAAAAAAAAAGAGAGAGAGAAAAGAAGTTCTCCCTTTTTATAAAAGTATAACATTTGATGTAAAAGCCTTTTAATGAATATTGAGTCAGAATCATCACAAAAGTAACTTTAGATTATATGGATTGAAATAATTAATTAGACATTAAAAAAACTGAAAACCTTATGCATCTGATATCACAGATGGAAACTGTGACACCAGCAACCTTTAAATGCAAATAAGATGTTTTAATCTGTCAGTTTGCTGACCAGAAGAAATACATGCTGTGGTTGGTTGCTGATGGCTATAAAATCTGATCCCTGTTTTGAAGCATACAAGAGTAGGAATCAGAGGGTAATAGATGCAGAGTATCATAAGGAAGAGATAAAATGTATTAAAGAGGATACAAGAGAAAATTGGAAAAGGTAGATGAGATACTCTTTAGGAATCACTATGGAACAGTATTGAAAATAGCAAAATAAATGTTATGTAAGCTGTGATTCAGAATGACTTCACCTAAGTATTAAAAATACACTATAGGCTGGGCGTGGTGGCTCATGCCTGTAATCCCAGCACTTTGGGAGGCCAAGGCGGGTGGATCACGACGTCAGGAGATCCAGACCATCCTGGCGAACACAGTGAAACCCCGTCTCTACTAAAAATACAAAAAAATTTGCCGGGCGTGGTGGCAGGCGCCTGTAGTCCCAGCTTCTCGGGAGGCTGAGGCAGGAGAATGGAGTGAACCCAGGAGGCGGCGGAGCTTGCAGTGAGCGGAGATCGCACCACTGCACTCAAGCCTGGGCGATAGACAGAGCAAGACTCTGTCTCAAAAAATAAATAAATAAATAAATACACTATAGTAGCCAGGCATGGTAGCTCACATCTGTAATCCCAGCATTTTGGGAGGCTGAGGCAGATGGATCACATGAGGCTGGGAGTTTGAGACCAGCCTGGCCAGCATGGTGAAACCCTGTCCCTACTAAAAATACAAAAATTAGCCAGGCATGGTAGCACGTGCCTGTAGTCCCAGCTACTTGGGAGGCTGAAGTGGGAGGATGGCTTGAGCCTGAGAGGCAAAGGTTGCATTGAGCTGTGATCGTGCCACTGCACTCCAGCCTGGGCAACAGATCCAGACCTTATCTCAAGAAAAAAAAAAAACCCACATACATACATATAATTTTTAGAAATCTTACTTGCTTTTAAAGTATCCACTCAGTGACAATAACTCCATCACTTTTCTCTATTTTTACTTTTTTGTTTTTTTTTTAAGGTTACCAATCTGGATGACAGTAACTGGGCAGCTGCATTTTCATCACAGCGTTCTGGACTCTTCACAAACACAGAACCTCACAGTGTAACAGAAGATGTAACTATCAGTGCTGTTATGTTACGTGAGGATGATCCTGGAGAAGCTGGTAAAATGGCATTGAGCTTTGTAACAAGTAGCTTTTCACTAAGATCAAGGAAATCGTCTCTTCCTGTTTCTGAACATCATTATGTTTTTCTTTTTCTTTTTTTTTTTTCTTTTTTTTTGAGACGGAGTCTTGCTCAGTCGCCCAGGCTGGAGTGCGGTGGCGTGATCTCGCCTCGCTGCAAGCTCCGCCTCCCAGGTTCACGCCATTCTCCTGCCTCAGCCTCCCCAGCCTCCTGAGTAGCTGGGACTACAGGCGTCCGCCACCACAGCCAGCTAATTTTTTTTGTATTTTTAGTAGAGACGGAGTTTCACAGTGTTAGCCAGGATGGTCTCGATCTCCTGACCTCGTGATCCGCCCGTCTCGGCCTCCCAAAGTGCTGGGATTACAGGCGTGAGCCACCGTGCCCGTCTGTTTTTCTCTTTCTTTTCTTTCTGTCTTTTTTTCTTGAGACAGTAGCTTAAACAACAAATTTTTGTGTGTGTTTTTTGAGACAAGAATCTCACTCTATTGCCGGGTGTGGTGGCTCATGCCTGTAATCCTATCACTTTGGGAGGCTGAGGTGAGCGGATCACGAGGTCAGGAGTTCAAGACCAGCCTGGCCAACATGGTGAAACCCCGTCTCCACTAAAAATACAAAAATTAGTTGGGTATCGTGGCACATGCCTGTAATCCCAGCTACTGGAGAGGCTGAGGCAGGAGAATCACTTGAACCGGGAGGCGGAGGTCGCAGTGAACTGAGATTGCACCATTGCACTCCAACCTGGGCTACAGAACGAGACTCCATCTAAAAAAAAAAAAAAAAAAAACTCACTGTGTCACCCAGGCTACCTGCAGTGGCATAAGTATGGCTCCCTGAAGCCTTAACTTCCCAGGCTTAAGCAATTCTGCAGCCTCGGCCTCCTAAGTAGTTGGGACTGCAGGCGTCTACCACCATGCCCAGCTAATTTTTTTTTTTTTTTTTTTTTTTTTTTGAGACAGAGTCTCACTGTGTCACCCAGGCTGGAGTGCAGTAATGGGATCTTGGTTCACTGCAACCTCTGCCTCCCAGGTTTAAGTGATTTAAGTGATTCTCCTGCCTCAGTCTTCTGAGTAGCTGGGATTATAGGCACATGCTACCACACCCGGCTATTTTTTGTATTTTTAGTAGAAATGGGGTTTCGCCATGTTGGCCAGACTGGTCTCAAACCCCTGACCATGGGTGATCCACCTCAGTCTCCTGCCTCAGTCTCCCAAGTAGCTGAGATTACAGGTGCCCACCACCACACCTGGCTAATTTTTGTATTTTTAGTAGAGAGAGGTTTCACCATGTTGGCCAGGCTGATCTCGAACTCTGACCTCGAGTGATCCGCCCTCCTCAGCCTCCCAAAGTGCTGGGATTACAGGCGTAAGCCACTGTGCCCAACCTAATTTTTTATTTCTTTGTAGAGACAGGGTCTCACTATGTTGCCCAGGCAGCTCTCAAACTCCTGGACACAAGTGATCCTACCACCTCAGCCTCTCAAAGTGCTGGGATTATAGGCAACAACAGAAATTTATTTCTCACAATTCTGGAGGCTAGATGTCTGAGGTAAAGGTCTTGGCAGGATTGGTTTTCTCTGAAGCCTCTTCTTTGGCTTACAGATGACTGTCTTCCTCCTGTGTCTTCACGTGGTCTGCTGTCTATAATATATTTTTCATTAAGCTAATTAGTTGTGGTTATGGCTACGGTGTTTGATACAGTATCACTAGAAGGTTGAGAACCTCACCTTAGTTCTCAATCAGAGCAACATCTTGCCATTTTATCTTTTAATGTAAATAGCAGCCAGTTAGACAAGTCTCATATTGTAATTTATTTCTTATTTGTGCTGTTGAAAGTGCATCTGTTAGGTCGGGGCACGGTGGCTCAAGCCTGTAATACCAGCACTTTGGGAGGCTGAGACGGGCGGATCACGAGGTCAGGAGATCGAGACCATCCTGGCTAACACGGTGAAACCCCATCTCTACTGAAAAATACAAAAAAAAACACACTAGCTGGGTGAGGTGGCAGGCGCCTGTAGTCCCAGCTACTCGGGAGGCTGAGGCAGGAGAATGGCGTGAACCTGGGAGGCGGAGCTTGCAGTGAGCCGAGATCTGGCCACCGCACTCCAGCCTGGGTGACAGCGCGAGACTCCGTCTCAAAAAAAAAAAAAAAAATAAGAAAGTGCATCTCTTTCTTTAGGTTTAGTTCTTAATCTAACATTGTTGATGTGTTTTGTTTTGTCCTGGACCCTAATACGGTTATTTTTTTTCAGATAGTGTTATGACCACTGTACAAGCATTAACTCATGTAATCCTTATGGTGGTCCATTAAATAGGTACAATAATTATTCCCGTTTTAGAGAAAAGGAAACTACTGCTCAAGGTGGTTAAGTAACTTACCTCAAACCACCTGGCTAGGAAGTGGTGGTATCAGGATTTGAAACTAAGCAGTTTAGCTCCAGAGCCCTGCTCTTAACACTTTGGTAACTACTACTTTCTTGTAGTGTCTGTTAAAAATAGGTACTCATATTAAGTGACTCAAAATACTTTCTACTTAGGCCAAGTGCCTGTATTTTCCCAGAGTGGAACATGCCATTTAGTATGTATTATAACTTTCTCCACTACTTTGTAATGGTGTGCTTAAAATATAATTCAGGTATTTTAAAATCTGGCTCAATTTCTTAAGTAATTGTTTATAAAATAAGTAGTATATCTTTGAGATCTTAAAAGACCTTTACCAAAAGAAAAAAATAGATAAATTGGGCTACATCAAAATTTTAAACTTTTGTGCATGAAAGGATACAATCAGCAAAGTGAAAAGGCAATCCACAGAATGAGAGAAAATATTTGCACATCATATCTGATTAGGGGTTAATATACAAAATCTATGGAAAACTGCTACAACTCAACAACAGAAAAATCAACCCAATTTAAAAATGAGCAAAGAAATAGAATAGGCACAGGCTGGATGCAGTGGCTGATGCCTGTAATCCCAGCAATTTGGGAGGCTAAGGCGGGTGGATCACCTGAGGTTGGGAGTTCAAGACCAGCCTGACCAGCATGGAGAAACCCTGTCTCTACTAAAAATACAAAATTAGCCAGGCATGGTGGCGAATGCCTGTAATCCCAGCTACTCGAGAGGCTGAGGCAGGAGACTCGCTTGAGCCCAGGAGGTGGAGGTTGTGGTGAGCCAAGATCACACCATTGCACTCCAGCCTGGGCAACAAGAGCAAAACTTCGTCTCAAAAAATACATAAAGAAGGAAAGAAATAGAGTAGACACTTTTCTAAAGAAGATATACAAATGACCAATAAGCACATGAAAATATACTCAAATGTCACTAATCGTTAGGAAAATCCAAATCAGAACTACAGTGAGATACGAGATACTGCCTTACACCCATTAGTATGGCTACTAGAAAACAAACAACACAACAACAAAAACCCAGAAAATAACAAATATTGACAACAATGTGGAGAAATTCAAATCCTTGTGCACTATTGGTTGGAATATAAAATAGTGCAGCTGCTATGGAAAACAGTATGGCAGTTCCTCAAAAAATTAAAAATACGATTACCATATGATCCAACAAACCTGCCTCTGGGTATATATCCAAAATACATATATATATCTGCTTTGAAAGCAGAGTCTCAGAGATAATTGTATATGCATGTTCATAGCATGATTCATAGTAGCCAGAAGGTGGAAGCAAGCCAAGTACCTGTTGATAGATGAATGGGGGGAACAAAATGTGATCTATACATGCAATGGAATATTATTCAGCCAAAAACAAAGGACATTCTGACACATGCTACAGCATGTATGAACCTTGAGAACATTATGCTAAGTGAAATAAGCCAATCACAAAAGGGCAATACTCTGTGGTTCCACTTACATGAGATATTTAGAAGAGTCAAAACGTGTAGAGACAAAGTAGACAGATGGTTGTCAGGGGCTGCAGTAAGTGGGGAGTGGGGAGTTAATGTTTATTAAGTACAGAGTTTCAGTTTTACAAGATGAAAATAGTTCTGTGGATACATAGTGGTGGTGGTAGCACAACAATGTGAATGTACTTACTGACGCTGAACTATACACTTAAAAATGATTAAGCCAGGGTTAGTGGTTCATGCCTTTAGTCCTACCACTTTGGGATGCTGAGACAGGAGGTAGCAAGACTCTCTCTACAGACTAATAAACAATTAGCTGGGCATGGTGGCTGGTATATACCTATAGACCCAGCTACTGGGGAGGCTGAGGTGGGAGGATCGCTTGAACCTCGGAGTTTGAGGCTATAGTGAGCCATGATTGTGCCACTGTACTCCAGCCTAGGTGACGGAGCAAGAGCCCCCCTCTCTTAAAAAAAAAAAGAAGAAAAATGATTAAGATAAATTTTATATTATATGTATCTTGCCAATTAAAAAAAATTTTAAGGCCAGGTGTGGTAATCCCAGCACTTTGGGAGGCCAAGGTGGGCTGATAACGAGGTCAGGAAATCGAGACCATCCTGGCTAACACAGTGAAACCTCATCTCTACTAAAAATACAAAAAATTGGCCAGGCGTGGTGGCATGCGCCTATAGTCCCAGCTACTCGGGAGGCTGAGGCAGGAGAATTGCTTGAACCTGGGAGGTGGAGGTTGCAGTGAGCTGAGATCATGCCACTGCATTCCAGCCTGGGTGATAGAATGAGACTGTCTCAAAAAAAAAAATTTTTTTTTTTTTAATATAGCAGTGAATTTATAAAAGACTTGTAGCTATTTCGATTTTCAAACAGGCTGGGTGCGGTGGCTCATACCTGTAATGCCAGCACTCTGGGAGGCTGAGGTGGGCAGATCACCTGAGATCAGGAGTTTGAGACCAGCCTGGCCGATATGATGAAACCCCATCTCTACTAAAAATACAAAAATTAGCCGGGCATGATGGTGCATGCCTGTAATCCCAGCTAATTGGGAGGCTGAGGCAGGAGGATCACTTGAACCTGGGAGGTGGAGGTTGCAGTGAGCTGAGACCATGCCATTGCATTCCACCCTGGACAACAAGAGTGAAACTCCATCTCAAAAAATAAATAAATAAACATAAATAAATTTTAAAACAAACAGAATTACCTAGAAGTATGTCACTTAACTTTTCTTTATTCCTTTTTTTTTTTTTTGATGTATTCTAGCATCCATGAGTATGTTTTCTGATTTCCTGCAGTCTTTTCTGAAGCACTCTTCGAGTACAGTTTTTGATCTTGTGGAAGAGTATGAAAACATCTGTGGTAGTCAGGTAAGCTAATTTCAGTCCATCATTAGTCAAACTTCAGTATTTTTAGTTTTTATAAACAGCACGAATCTCCTAATTTTCATAGTGTTTAAGGGAGATGTCTTAGGGGAACAGTGGCAGGAATGGAGGGAAAGTCAACTAGAGCATCTCTACATTTTACATATTGAGGGCCCATGTAAGATTTCTTTGGGAGAAAAAAGGATTCTGCTGCTTTACAAAAGGAAAATCCAGCCTGATGCAATGGCTCACACCTGTAATCCCAGTGCTTTGGGAGGCCAAAGCAGAAGGATCACTTGAGCCCAGCAGTTCAAGACCAAGCTGGGCAACATGGGAAGGCCTTGTCTCTACAAGAAATACATTTGCCAAGCATGGCGCTATGTACCTGTGATTCTATCTACTTGGAAGGCTCAGTTGGGAGGATTGCCTGAGCCCGAGTTTGAGGGTACAGTGAGCTGTGATCACACCACTGCACTCCAGCCAGGGTGACAGAGTAGACCCTGTCTCAAGGAAAATCTAAAATATACAAGGAATATGTAGAACTCAACAATAAGAAGGGGGGTGGGGGGAGGGAGAGCATCAGGAAGAATAGCTAATGCAAGCTGGTTTTAATACCTAGTTGATGAGTTGACAGGTACAGCAAACCACCATGGCACACGTTTACCTATGTAACAAACCTGCACTTCCTGCACATTTATCCTGGAACTTAAACAAAATAAAACTCAACAATAAGAAAATGAACAATCTAGTTAAAAAATGAACAAAAGATGGGAACAGGTACCTCACCAAAGAAGATATACAGATGGCAAATAAGCATATGAAAAATGCATCCACCAGGTGCAGTGACTCATGCCTGTAATCCTAGCACTTTGGGAGGCTGAGATGGGCAGATCACTGCAGGTCAGGAGTTTTGAGACCAGCCTGGCCAACATGGTGAAGCCCTGTCTCTACTAAAATACAAAATTAGCCAGATGTGGTGGTGGGCACCTGTAATCCCAGCTATTTGGGAGCCTGAGGCAGGAGAATCACTTGAACTTGGGAGGTGGAAGTTGCAGTGAGCCAAGATTGAGCCACTGCACTCCAGCCTGGGCGACAAAGTGAGACTCCATCTCAAAAAAAAAAAAAAAAAGAAAAGATGCTTCACATCATATGTCATTAGAGAATTGCAAATTAAAATAGAGATACTACAACATACCTGTTAGAATGATGAAGATCCAGGCCAGTGCTGTGGCTTCCGCCAGTAATCCCAACACTTTGGGAGGCCGAGGCAGGAGGATCACTTGAGGCCAGGAGTTCAAGACCAGCCTAGGCAGCATAGCAAAACCCCATCTCTGCAAAAACAAACAAAAGAAGAAATAGAATGATGAAGATCCAAAGGACACCACCAAATGCTGGAGAGGATGTGGAGCAACGGGAACTATCATTCATTGCTGGTGGAAATGCAAACAGCTATAGCTACTTTGGAAGGCAGTCTGCAGTTTCATACAAAACTAAACATACTATTGTCATATGATCCAGCAAACTCCTTGATATTTACCCAGGTGAGTTGAAAACTGTGTACACAAAAACCTACACAGACGTTTATTACAGTTTTATTCATAACAACTTGAAAGCAACCAAGATATCCTTCAGTAGGTGAATGAATAAACTGGTACATCTGAGCAGTGAAACATTATTCAGTGCTGAAAAGAAACTGGCTATCAAGCCATGAAAAAACATGGAGGAACCTTAAATGCATATAGCTAAGTGAAAGAAGCCAATTTGAAAAGGCTACGTATTATATGATTACAACTATATGACATTCTGGAAAAGGCAAAACTTGGAAACAGTGATAAGATCATCGGTTGCCAGGAGTTAGTGGGGAGGGAGCAATGAATAGGTAGAACACAAGATTTTTAAGGCATTGAAACTACTCTTTATGCTATAATGGGAGACACATGTCAGTATACATTTGTCGTAATTCATGGAATGTACACCACCAAGAATGAATCCTAATGTAAACTATGGACTTCGGGGGATAATGATGTATCAATATAGGTTCCTCAGTTGTAACAGATGTACCATTCTATTGTTAGATATTGATGGTGAGGGAGGCTGTGATTGTGTGGAGGAAGAGATATTTGGGTACTCTGCTTTCTGCCCCATTTTGCTGTGCCTCTAAAACTAGGCCAGGTGCAGTGGCTCACACCTGTAATCTCAGCACTTTGGGAGGCCGAGTTAGGTGGATTACCTGAGGTCAGGAGTTCATCACCAGTCTGGCCAACATGGTGAAACCCCATCTGTACTAAAAATACAAAAAAATTAGTCAAGTGTGGTGGTGCGCACCTGTAATCCCAGTTACTCGGGAAGCTGAGGTGGGAGAATCGCTTGAACCTGGGAGGCGGAGGTTGCAGTGAGCTGAGATTCTGCCACTGCACTCCAGCCTAGGCAACAGAGTGAGACTCCTCCGTCTCAAAAAAAATAAAACTACACTAAAGAAGTCTGTTTTTAGAAAGAGGAAAGACTTCAAGAAAATACTGCATTCAGTAATAATTGAAATAATAGTAATAGACAACTTTTTATCATTTCATGTTTTCATAATTGACCTCTGAATTGTTCTATTATAAATGCAGTAGCTTCACTAAATAACAAAAGCAATAATGATCACTTAGTGGATCACTGGAGTCAGGATTCCAACTGAGAATGTAATGAATGAAGTGCAGATAACACTTTTATGAAGTACTAGTCTTAAAGACAGTAGTAACATTACTTTGTGAATACTTATTAAGGGGTGGGAAAACCCATTGTGGTGTTCTGAATGAGAGTAATCTTGTTCCTTAATTCCCTTGATAAGATAATGAGGTACTGTTAATAACCTTTGAGAACGGTTTTCTTTACCCTGGGTCATTAAACCTCCTGGTGGACCGGGCGCGGTGGCTCAAGCCTGTAATCCCAGCACTTTGGGAGGCCGAGACGGGCGGATCACGAGGTCAGGAGATCGAGACCATCCTGGTTAACACGGTGAAACCCCGTCTCTACTAAAAAATACAAAAAACTAGCCGGGCGAGGTGGCGGGCGCCTGTAGTCCCAGCTACTCGGGAGGCGGAGGCAGGAGAATGGCGTGAACCCGGGAGGCGGAGCTTGCAGTGAGCTGAGATCCGGCCACTGCACTCCAGCCTGGGTGACAGCGCGAGACTCCGTCTCAAAAAAAAAAAAAAAAAAAAAAAAAAAAACCTCCTGGTGAACAATTGTGTGTGTGTTTCTAGGGGGACCATTCATGCCTTTTCACATGTGCCTCAGTCCTGAAAAGGTATTTTTGTTTTTGTTTTTGTTTTTCTCCCCAGACAGAGTCTCGCTCTGTTGCCCTGGCTGGAGTACAGTGGCAGGATCTCTGCTCACTGCAACCTTTGCCTCCTGGGTTCAAGTGATTCTCCTGCCTTAGCCTCCTGAGTAACTGGGATTACAGGCACGCACCACTACGCCTGGCTAATTTTTTATATTTTTAGTAGAGATGGGGTTTCACCATGTTGGCCAGGCTGGTCTCGAACTTCTGACCTCAAGCAATCCACCTGCCTTGGCCTCCCAAAGTGCTAGGATTACAAGTGTGAGTCACTGTGCCCAGCCTCTGAAAAGGTTTAAGACCACTATTTTGGAATGAGGAAGGACTTTGGTGAAGTTTTGTTTAGAAATGATAATGTTTTTGGTGCCTATCTTAGGAAAACATCTTTCTTGATTAGTTACCTGATACAAATTTTTCAAACATAATTTTAAAATAACTTTTAAAATTTCAATTGCTAAAATGTTGGCTTATGTTATGATTTTTTCAGGTATAGGTTTGATTTAAGTTATCCTCTGGGTAGATATACAGGGAGAAAAAAATATCCCATCACTGCCACTGTTGGATCTGAAATCAAGAGTATGTTAGACATATATATACTCAGATAAACACACCTTGTTCCAAATTAGATCCATTTCTAGTGGAAACATCACATTACATTTAATTTAAAAAGACACAATAGAGAAGGCAATTTTATAATATACACTTATTAAATACAATTATTTTAGCACTTTGTTCAAATACAAACTTATCTGTGACTCAAAATTGTAGAAAATTAACCTCTTTACGTCTGTGTTTTTTATTCAGGTGAATATACTGAGTAAAATAGTGAGTCGAGCAACACCTGGACTTCAAAAATTTTCAAAAACAGCCAGTATGCTCTGGCTTCTTCAACAGGAGATGGTCACATGGAGGCTGCTGGCTTCTTTGTATAGGTAATGGCGTCTACAATTCTTAAGTGAAATAAACATAAGGTAATAAACCAAAAGGCAGATTAATTTAAAAGTTAGGGTAGGTCGTGCTTGGAAATAGGTTTTACTATTTTTGATGCTTATCATTTCTAATACCTTAGTTGTCAAGAGTGAGTTATGAGGGAAGAGGAAGATATCGGATCATAAAGCTGGTAGTTACCAAAATTGGATGTGTGTAAAGACTGAAGGAAAGTACTAAAAATAGTGCAATACTTAGGCTAAATTAAGAAAAGAGCTGAAAGTTAGACTTCATGTAATATGGAAGTTTGAAAGAAGTTAACCAAATTTTCTAGAAGACAAAGATTATACCATGTACATATCCTTGAATCTAGGAATTTTATGCCTAGAAATTTAACCTAAGGAAATAATGAGAAATATATATAACCACATATGAATAAAACTTTTAAATCTCAAAAAATTAAAAACTACTACTAAGGAATTGGTTAAATGAATTACAGCAGCTCTGTTACAACCAGAATAACTTGCAGCCATTTTAAATTACCACTTGTGGGCTGGGCGCGGTGGCTCAGGCCTGTAATCCCAGCACTTTGGGAGGCCAAGGCGGGTGGATCACTTGAGGTCAGGAGTTCAAAACCAGCCTGGCCAACATAGTAGAACCCTGTCTCTACTAAAAATATGAAAATTAGCCAGGCATGGTGGTGGGCACCTATAATCCCAGCTACTTGGGAGGCTGAGGCAGGAGAATCACTTGAACCTTGGAGGCAGAGGTTGTGAGCCGAGATTGTGCTACTGTACTCCAGCCTGGGTGACACAGTGAGATTCCATCTCAAAAAAAATAATAATTTAAATAAATAAATTACCATTTGTGTATATTCATTGACATGGAAAGATATTCATGACATATTGTTATATGAAAACGGAATTTCATATTAATATATAAATGATGTCCCCTCCGCCATTTTTTGTTTTTGTTTTTGAAAAAGAGTCTCACTCTGTCGCTCAGATTGGAGTGCAGTGGCACAACGCTGGCTCACTGCAGCCTCCGCCTCTGAGGTTCAAGTGATTCTCCTGCCTCAGCCTCCTGAGTAGCTGGCATTACAGATGCTGGCCACCATGCCTAGCTAATTTTTGTATTTTTATTTTATTTTTATTTTTGAGATGGAGTCTCGTTCAGTTGCCCAGGCTGGAGTGCGGTGGTGTGATCTTGGCTCACTGCAACCTCTGCCTCCCAGGTTTAAGTGATTCTCCTGTCTTGGCCTCCCGAGTAGCTGGGATTAGATGCGCATGCCAACACGCCCAGCTAATTTTTGTATTTTTAGTAGAGACAGGGTTTTGCCATGTTGGCCAGGCTGGTCTCAAACTCCTGACCTCAAGTGATCCACCCACCTTGGCCTCCCAAAGTGCTAGAATTACAGATGTGAGCCACCGTACCTGGCCTAATTTTTATATTTTTAGTAGAGACAGTATTTCACTATGTTGGCCAGGCTGGTCTCGAACACCTGACCTCAGGTGATCCATCTGCCTTGGCCTCCCAAAGTGCTGAGATTACAAGCATGACCCACTGTGCCCTGCCTAATTTTTGTATTTTTAGTAGAGACGGGGTTTCACTCTGTTGTTGGCCAGGATAGTCTCAAACTCCTGACCTCAAATGATCTGCCTGTCTCAGCCTCCCAAAGTGCTGGGATTACAGATATGAGCCACTGTGCCTGGCATGTTGTCCTATTTTTGTTTACAAAAATACAGGTATACATATTTGAAAAAATAAATAATAAAAAAATTTTTAAAAGAAGTTAGCCAGAGTTTCCTTCTGTCAGATGCTCAGTGGTGAATTCATTATATTCGTGTGAAATAAGGCTTTTTTATTTTGTGTTGTTTTTCCCCAGAGACAGAATACAGTCTGCATTAGAAGAGGAAAGTGTACTTGCAGTTACTGTAAGTTTTATATTAATTTTTTCCTTTATAAATACATAAAAATTAAAATGCTACTAATAGGATTTTTTTTTTTTTGAGATGGAGTTTCGCTCTTGTTGCCCAAGCTGGAGTGCAATGGTGCGATCTCGGCTCACTGCAACCTCCACCTCCCGGGTTCAAGTGATTCTCCTGCCTCAGCTTCCTGAGTAGCTGGGATTACAGGCGTGCCCCATCACACCCAGTTAATTTTTTGTATTTTTAATAGAAAATGGGGTTTCATCATGTTGGCCAAGCTGGTCTCAAACTCCTGACCTCAGGTGATCCACCCACCTCGGCCTCCCAAAGTGGTGGGATTACAGGCATGAGCCACTGTGCCCAGCCAGGATTTATTTTCAACCTTCCATGCTGAGTTTCTTCATTTTAAAGATTTTACAAGTAAATAAAAGGTTCAGTCTCATAAAATAATCAAATACTGATTTATATTAGAGAGTTAAAGGTAAAAGTCCCTTTTTATCCCACTGACTAATGTAACAGTTTTGGTATATATCCTACCAGACATTTTTCTATGCATCTTTATGGATACATACATATATACAAACATACACACACATATTTGTATACACACACGTATTTGTTTTTTAACATAATATGATTGATTTCATTTATACATTATACTGAGAGGTTTTTTTTTTTTTTTTTTTTTTGAAATGGAGTTTCACTTTCACCCAGACTGGAGTGATCATGCCTCACTATAACCTCCGCCTTCCGGGTTCAAGCAATTCTTGTGCCTCAGCTTCCCAAGTAGCTGGGACTACAGGCTTGTGCTACCACGCCTTGCTAATTTTTGTATTTTTAGTAGAGATGAGGTTTCACCATATTGACCAGGCTAGTCTCTATCTCCTGACCTCATGATCTGCCCCCTCAGCCTCCCACAGTGCTGGGATTACAGGTGTGAGCCACTGTACCCGGCTTATACTGAGAGTTTTAAAATTAATATTTGTTAGATTTTTTAAAATTCATCTAGGTTTTACCATATTTTTTCATACTATGTCAGAGTATAAATGTACTGTAATTTTTTGAGATATTCAGCTGCATATTTAGGTTGTTACTAGTATTCTTACTGTAGCCATTAATAATGCAGTAAATAGTTTGGTATAGAGGCACATGCCTGTGGTCCCAGCAACTTGTCAGGCTAAGCTCAGAGGATCACTTGAGCCCAGGAGTTCAAGGCTACAGTGAGCTATGATCACACCACTGCACTCTAGCCTGGGCAACAGAGTGAGATCCCATCTCTAAAAAAAAAAAAATGCAGTGAATGTTTTTCTTCATACATATGTATGTGTGTGAAAGTCTGGACAAGTAAACACCATCCTTTTGCCCTTAGGATTCAATGCTGTCTTCTACAGCCTCCAGGCCTGGGATCCTGAAAGGACCTTGGGTGGTAAAACTGGACTTGGCTGGATTGAGGGTTTGGGGAAGAAACATGCAAATAGCCTCAGATGATTTTTAAATGCAGCAAATAACGTTTCTGGATGAGACTTGTTTCCAAAATAACCAGCTATATCTGTTTTGAAAAAATATGTACACATATATGCCCGTTAAACCACCAAGACCAGATGCCTTTTTGGGGTTTAACTTCTTTATATTTTCTGATTTTTAAAAGTAATTTTTTTTTTTTAAGAGATACGATCTTGCTCTATTGCCCAGGCTGGAGTGCAGTGGCATGATCTCAGCTCACTCCAACCTCTGCCTCCTGGGTTCAAGCGATTCTCGTGCCTCAGCTTCCCTAGTAACTGGGATTACAGGCATGCATCACCACACCCAGCTAATTTTTGTACTTTTAGTAGAGACAGGGTTTTAACTATGTTGTCCAGGCGGTCTTGAACTCCTAGCTTCAAGTGATCCACCTGTCTTGGCCTACCAAAGTGCTGGGATTACAGACGTGAGCCACCATGCCTTGCCCAGAAGTAATTCATATTTGAAGCAAGTATATATAATTTAAAAAGATAATGTATATTTATAATAAATATTTTATGTGTATCTGTTAGACTGCTTTTTTTTTTCTTTTGTTTCTTTTTCTTTTTTGGGGGGTGGCCAGCACGGCGGGGACATGGTCTCACTTTGTCTCCCAGGCCAGAGTGCAGTGGCATGATCATAGTTCACTGCAGCCTCGAACTCTCGTGCTCAAGTGGGCCTCCTGCCTCAGCCTCCCAAGTAGCTAGGACTATAGGTGTGTACCACCATGCCTGGCTAATTTCTTTTTTATATTTTATAGAGATGGGGGGTCTTACTCTGTTGACCAGGCTGGTCTCAAACTCCAAGGCTACTTTTTCACTTAAAATATTTTTAATATCTTTCCAATCTTTTAATTTGTTTGTCCCACAAATACTTCATTCCAATAAAGTAACATGCACATCTAGGAAGACTGTCATATTTGGCTATTTATTGAGCTCACTTACTAGTTTTAATAGGTTTCCTCTGATTTTCCAGGCAATTCTGTTATCTACAGGTAGTGATGACTTTGACTATTTTTCCATACTTATTGCTAACTTAATTCTTTTCCTGGTTTTATTATGTTAGCTAGAATTTTCAAAGTAAAGTTGAATAATAATGAACTCTTACTCTTCATCTTCTGGATTTTAAAGGGAGTATCTCAATTTACAGTTAAGTATAGTCAGCCTTCCTTATATGTGGGTTCCACATCCATGAATTTAACCAACCACAGATCAAAAGTATTCTTTAAAAAAAAAAATAAAGAATCACCAGGAAGTGGCTTCTCTGCTCCTTCTTGAATCTCCGCCTGGCTCAGCCTGCCTGCCTTCACTCCTGCCCCCACCATGTCCATCAGGGTGACCCAGAAGTCCTACAAGCTGTCCACCTCTGGCCCCTGGGACTTCAGTAGCCGTTCCTACATGAGTGGGCCCGGTGCCCACATCAGCTCCTCAAGCTTCTCCCAAGTGGGCAGCAGCAGCTTCCGGGGTGGCCTGGGTAGAGGCTTTGGCAGGGCCAGCGGTATGGGAGGCATTACTGCCGTCACAGTCAACCGGAGCCTGTTGAGCCCCCTTAACCTGGAGGTGGACCCCAACATCCAAGCAGTGTGCACCCAGGTAAAGGAGCAGATCAAGACCCTCAACAACAAGTTTGCCTCCTTCATCAACAAGGTACAGTTCCTGGAGCAGCAGAACAAGATGCTGGAGACCAAGTGGGGGCCCCTGCAGCAGCAGCAGGTGGCTCGGAGCAACATGGACAACATGTTCGAGAGCTACATCAACAACCTTCTGCTGGCAGCTGGACACTCTGGGCCAAGAGAAGCTGAAGCTGGAGGTGGAGCTTGATAACATGCAGGGGCTGGTGGAGGACTTCAAGAACAAGTACGAGGATGAGATCAAAAAGTGTACAGAGATGGAGAATGAATTTTTCCTCATCAAGAAGGATGTGGATGAAGCTTACAAGAACACGGTAGAGCTGTAGTCTCGCCTGGAAGGGCTAATTGAAGAGATCAACTTTGTCAGGCTACTGTATGAAGAGATTAGGGAGCTGCAGTCCCAGATCTCGGACACATCTGTGGTGCTATCCATTGACTGGTGTCCGAGTCCTCTGACGTCCTGACCAAGTGAACAGCCGCGACAGCCTCTCCTAGCCTAACCCTTCTGCAGCTGCCCCAGAGAGGCTGCTGTGCAGAGGAGCACAGGGAACAGGAGACCCACCTGAGGCTCAGCCCTAGCCCTCTGCCCACCCATGGGGGGAGTTTACTGCCTGGGGTTACCCCCGTTGCCCATGCCTACAGCTATAAAACAATTCAATTTTTTTTTTTTCCAAAATAAAACCTCAGCTAGCTCTGCCAACTGTCAAAAAAAAAAAAAAAAAAAAGAGTCCAGGTATGGAGGCTCATGCCAGTAATCCCAACACTTTGGGAGGCCAATGTAGAAGGCTCACTTTAGCCTAGAGTTCAAGAGGAGCCTGGGCAAGATAGCAAGACCCTGTCTCTGCAAAAAGTGACGAACTTAGCTGGGCATGGTGGTGCACACCTAGTCCCAGCTACATGTGAGGCTGATATGGGAGGATCGCTTGTGCCTAAGAGGTCAAAAATGTAGTGAGCTGTAATTGTGCTACTGCACTCCAGCCTGGGTGACAGAGCGTGACCCTGTCTCAAAAAAAAGATCATTGGGTTTGTACTGAATATGTGCAGATGTTTTTAATCTTTATTCCATAAGTGATACAACAACTATTTACATATATAGCATTTACTTTATATTAGATATTAGATATACATAATCTAGAGATGATTTTGTTGTTGTTTTTGTTCATTATTTTTTTATCACAGCCAGGTCCAATAGAGATGATTTAAAATATACTACAGCATTTTGGCTGGATGAGGTGGCTCATGCCTGCAGTCCCAGCACTTTTGGAGGCCGAGGCGGGTAGATTGCTTGAGGCCAGTAGTTTGAGATCAGCCTGGCTAACATGGTAAAACCCATCTCTACTAAAAATACAAAAATTACCCAGATGTGGTGGCAGGCACCTGTAATCCCATCTTCTTGGGAGGCTGAGATATGAGAATCGCGTGAGCCCAGGAGGCAGAGGTTGCAATGAGTTGAGATCAGGCCCATTGCACTCCAGCCTGGGTGACAGAGTAAGACACTGTCTCAAAAAATAAATAATTAAATAAAATATACTACAATATTTTATATAAGGGACTTGAACATCCACAGATTTTGGTATCCACAAGGGGTCCTCCTGGAACCAATCCCCCATGGATACCAAGGGATGACTATATGTTTACTAGAGGTTTCAGTTAGTCTACTTCTAACTTACAAAGATATATATATTTTTTCACATCAAAATGACAAGGTAAAATTTATGAGGATATTTTTATGAAATATTCTGGTACCTGTTAAGAAGTCCATGTAGCTTTTCTCCTTTAACCCATGGATAAAATGGATTAATTAATTTGACCCATTCTTGAACTGCTCACAATATATTATCCTTTTAATATACTGCTTAGTATTACTTGCTAATATTGCATTAAATTGTCTTTTAAAGTTGGTTATAAGAGCCTTGAATTGCTCTTAGCTTTTATTATCAACTTCTGTATAGACTATAAAGAATGTTAAAGTTTTTAAATGTTTAGTTTCTAGCATGTGACATGGCTGTATTCAGCCCTTTATTACAGTTTTTTTTTTTGTTTTTTGGTTTTTTTTTTGAGATGGAGTCTCGCTCTGTCACCCAGGCTGGAGTGCAGTGGCGTGATCTCAGCTCACTGCAACCTCCGCCTCCTAGGTTCAAGTGATTCTCGTGCCTTAGCCTCCGAGTAGCTGGGATTACAGGCTTGCATCACCATGCCCAGCTAATTTTTGTATTTTCAGTAGAGATGGGGATTCACCATTTTGGCCAAACTGGTCTCGAACTCCTGACCTCAAGTGATCCGCCCACCTCAGCCTCCCAAAGTGCTGGGATTACAGGTGTGAACTACCATGCCTGGCCTATTAAAGTTTTTTGTTTGTTTTATTTTGTGTTTATTTTTCCCCAAAACACCATCTCTGGGAAAATGGAATTTTAAATTTCAAGTGTAAAGAATCAAAATACCGGGTAAGAGCAGCTACAATTGATGTAGCAGTTTGGAATTTATACAATAGATACTTTTCAATGATGAATATACAGATTTACTATGTGGTAAAATGTTTATGTATAAATGATTAACTGTACTTGTTTCTTACTGGCTTGTTATCTTTCTGTTAAAAAAATATTTCTTACAGCATCTTCTTTTTGTTCTGTTTATCCTTTAAATATTTTTCATAATAGCCTCTTAATGCCAGTGAAAAAACAGTTGTGGAAGCGTTATTTCAGAGGGATTCACTTGTTCGACAAAGTCAGGTATGACTAGAATGTTAAAATTTTTTTTATGAAACTTGGAGAAAAGGTTAATGACATACAAAGTACTGAAGTTTTTTTTTAACTTAAAACTTTTCTGAATTTTTTTCTACTTGATCTTTTTATTTGCAATTAAAAGGAATTAGAAACCTTATTCTTTGATTTTTAAGTAATAGCCCTAGTATTTTCAGGAATAGCCTGTTAAAAACGATTATTCCTGTAGAAAATTTTATTCTTTTGCCATAATATTTATTTATCTTAAAAAAGTAAAAATAGTGTTTGGAAAAATTGTTACTTGGAATTTTTAAAATCAGAAACTTCACGCCTGTAATCCCAGCACTTTGGGAGGCCGAGGTGGGTGGATCACGAGGTCAGGAGATCGAGACCATCCTGGCTAACATAGTGAAACCCTGTCTCTACTAAAAATACAAAAAAAACTAGCCGGGCTTGGTGGCGGACACCTGTAGTCCCAGCTGCTCGGGAGGCTGAGGCAGGAGAATGGCGTGAACCCAGAAGGCGGAGCTTGCAGTGAGCCTATATCATGCCACTGCACTCCAGCCTGGGCAACAGAGCAAGACTCTGTCTCAAAAAAAAAAAAAATCTGACACTGTTTGAATTAAGGGTAGTAATGCCACTACAAATAAAACACGAATAGATTTGGTAGTTAACACTATTTTTTTCTTTTCTTTCTTAGCTGGTGGTAGATTGGTTAGAGAGTATTGCTAAAGATGAAATTGGAGAATTTTCTGATAATATTGAGTTTTATGCAAAATCAGTATATTGGTAAGTTACCAAACTTTTATTCTTGAGGTCACTCAATGTTGATACTGTTCATTCATCTTTCAATAAGTATTACTCAGTTTTTACTTTGTTCAGTGTGAGCAAAACAAATAAAGTCTTCACCTTTATGGAATTTATAATTGTTTAAGAGAGTTAGATAGCTAATTTGCAAATATACAGTTGGCTCTCTGTATTTATGGGTTTCACATCCATGGATTGAACAAACCGCAGATCAGAAATAATTGGAATAAAACAAGCCGGGCGTGGTGGCTCACGCCTGTAATCCCAGCACTTTGGGAGGCTGAGGCAGGTGGATCACGAGGTCAGGAGATCAGGACCATCCTGGCTAACACGGTGAAACCCCGTCTCTACTAAAAATACAAAAAATTAGCCGGGGCGTGGTGGCAGGCGCCTGTAGTCCCAGCTACTTGGGAGGCTGAGGCAGGAGAATGGCATGAACCCGGGAGGCGGAGCTTGCAGTGAGCCGAGATCGCACCACTGCACTCCAGCCAAAAAAAAAAAAAAAAAGAATTAGAGTTAATGGATAGATAGGACAGGGAGTCCTACTTTAAATTGAAGAGGTGGCCAGAGAAGGCTTTTCTAAGTTAGTAAGAAACTTTTAAGAAATAAAGGCGGCAAGCCATGCAAAAATCTGGGGGATAACTAGTCTGAGCAGGAAAACAAACTGTAATGACCCAGAGAACATAAAGTGTTGGCAAAAAGAAGCCAGTGGGAACACAGCAAGGAAAAGAATGGTAGAAAACAAAATTGGAGGAAGCCAGATATAGGGCTTTTACAGGCAGGCCAGTGTGACTATTCTGGACTTTATTCTAAATGTGATGGAAAACCTTGAGAATAGAAGAATGACATGGTCCAATTTATGTTTTCAAACAATCACCTGCCTGCTTTTTTCTTAGTAAGATTATTGAACATATCAGAAGATGATCTTCTGTCAAGAAGATCACTTCTGTCCTGTTTTTAGCTACTTGTGTGGGTTTGTTTTGTTTTGTCTTGCTTTTGCTTACACTCTTCAGTACTTCTAAATTATTATAGACCCTTGAAGCTAGAAAGCTCCCCTAAGTTAAAGGGACAGTTTATTGTAAGACTTGCAAAAGATTTTTAAAAGGTCAGATTGCGGCTGGGCACGATGGCTCATGCCTGTAATCCTAGCACTTTGGGAGGCCGAGGCAGGTGGATCACCTGAGATCAGGAGTTCAAGAGCAGTCTGGCCAACATGTTAAACCACGTCTCTACTAAAAATACAAAAATTAGTTAGGCATGCTGGCAGGCACCTGTAAGCCCAGCTACTCAGGAGGCTGAGGTAGGAGAATCGTTTGAACCCGGTGGGTGGAGGTTGCAGTGAGCCAAGATCGCACCATTGCACTCCAGCCTGGGTAAAAAGAGCAAAACTCCATCTCAAAAAAAAAAGAGGTCAGATTGCCTTTGAATTCAGTAACGTGTGTGCAAAGTCTGTAAGTCAATTATATATTTTCTCTGCTTAACTAGGAAATTACTGCTGCTAAGCATTTGTTAAAAATTAAATCTTAAGTGGATGTGATTTATTTCTGAAAGGAAGTTTTCATTTTCAGAAAGTAAGTTTTTTGGGTTTTTTTGGTTGGTTTTTGTTTTTTTATTTAAAATGCCCTGTTGGGTTTTTATAATTTTTAATGAGTTAATCTCCTTTTTTTTTTGCTGATCAGTGGAACAGAACAGAGAACCCCAAAACAGATTCACACTGATATGGTCATTTGGTTTTCAACAAAGACATCAAAGCAATCCAGCAGGAAATGGAATGCCTTTTTTACAAACTGCAGAAAAATATTATCTATGAGAAAGAAGATTAACCTTGATGGCTCCCTCACTCCATACCCAACAATTAATTCAAGATGTGTCGTAGTCCTAAATGTAGAAGCTAAAAACCATAAGGCTTTTAAAGAAAAACATAGGAAGATATCCTAGTAACTTGAGAATAGATGTTTCTTAGCTCATAGAAAGCAATAATCAGGGAAAAAAATTGGTTTGACTTTATCAAAATTAAAAATGTATCATTAAAAAAACACCATTGGCCAGGCGTGGTAGCTCACACCTGTAATTCTAGCACTTTGGGAGGCCGAGGCAGAAGGATTACTTGAGGCCAGGAGTTCAAGACCAACCAGGGGAACATAGTGATACCCCCATCTCTACAAAAAAATTAAAATGTTAGGTGGGCATAGTGGTGCCTGTCTTTAGTCCCAGCTACTCAGGAGACTGAAATGGGAGGCTCACTCGATCCTGAGAGGTTGAGGCTGCAGTGAGCCGTGATTGTGCCACTGCACTTTAGCCTCGGCGACAGAGCAAGACCCTATCTCAAAAAAAAAAAAAACACACACCATTAAGAAAATAAATGGGAGCAAGCCATAGACTGGGATGTGTAGTTCATAAAGAACTATAACTCATATAATCCTAGTAAATCCTAGTAAAAAGGGCAAAAATTTGAACTGATACCTCACAAAACCAGATAGATGAATGGCCAGTAAGGACATGAAAAAGCCCTCAACGTCATTAGTCATCTGAGCTAAAATGTACTTCTGTATTAAGGATTTTTGCATGTTTTTTCTGGGATTGTAGTCTTTCTTCCTTTGACTTAATTTGGTTTTTTAAAAATAGACCTATTAAAATTACCCCTTTAAAAAATTTGGTACTTATTATTTCTTTCAGGGAAAATACTCTGCATACCTTAAAACAACGGCAGCTGACTTCTTACGTTGGAAGTGTTCGTCCGCTTGTCACTGAATTGGTAAATGTTCTTTGAAATGAAAGTTGCCTTCAGAGTTAACTGATTTTTTTTTCAGACTGAGAATTTTTTCTCGTGGATCTTTGTTTTGGTTTTCTAAAGGTTTGCACACACTAACATTTTACTGTAAAACGACTAAGTTGCATTGGAATCTGATGGAATACATTGAAACATGTCCGTGACCTTTGAATTGTAAATAATAAGTTGTGGAAAGTGTACTTAACTTGCCAGCATTAAAAACAAATTAATTTTGGTCTTATCTTAAGATTTGACTCTGCCTATGTAAGGTAGTGACTGACCTATGAAAGCTCTTTTATGTTGAAAGCAAGTGAAAAAAAAACTAAAGCCTTATTAGTTTGAGGTTAGAATGGTTATTATAGGATATGAGTAGTAGGAATAACAGTGGATTTGAAAAGAACTGAAGCTGAATTATTCTAGAAACAAAGGAATGAAGCTTTATGACAGGTAAGGCATGTGAAATGTTTATAGTGAAAAGTGAGAGAAATAAGTAACAATTGAAAAAAACTTCTAGAATTCTGTTTAGTAACAAAATGGTTTTGATGAAAATTGGGAAAAAGAAAAAGAAAATTGTTTGGAAACTACTCTTAACAGCTTAAAATTGATTGTAGCTAAATTACATTGTAGCAGGCAACAGCTGAAAATCATTTAATCTTACCAGCTGGAAAGTGGTGATTTCCTTTTGCCAGAAAGAGACCATGTTCCAAAATTGAATTATATGTTTGCAAAATATTTTTGAAAGTAGCCAACTGATCTATTATGTATTCCATTTTCTGAATTGATATTCATATTACCATATACTAAGTAACATGTGGAGTAAGGATTACTTCCTTTCTTGAGTCACATTGAAATTGTTTTCAATTGGAAATCCATCATGTAGATCACGTGTGCTCTTTGCTGCTAAAGTGAGAACAACATATTATCCTAAATGCTTAGAGGCACATGAAAAAAAGGTAGGTAGAAATAACTGTTTTGGGGGATTTGCACTTATTAGAAATCTGTTTAAATTTTTTTTATTAGGCATTGGTGTGTTTTATATGGCATTAATCCCAAAATAGGTCTTAATGGGCCCTCTTCCCACACGTTCTCAAAAAGTACCAGGTAAACACTTCATAGTCACAGAACAGAAGGTTTTTGCTTTGTGTTCATGTTCCATCTAGGTCTAATTCTGTTTAGACTTGACCATGTAGCTGCTATGACAGTGAAACTCAAGTCATCTTCTAGTGTAACCTGGGCTGGGATAGGCTTGTAGTAGTTCTGCCTTGCCTGACTGAGGCATGCCCTTTGTGGGCCAACTGAGTATGTTTTAAGTGGGGAAGCAGACAACTGTGTGGCTATTTGGAACACTTGTAATCTTGTGACAATTTCATTCCCTTTGTTACTTAACTAAATTGAAACTGAATTTGTTTCAGCCAGGCGCAGTGGTTCAGACCTATAGTCCCAGCACTTTGGGTGGCCGAGGTGGGCAGATCATGAGGTCAGGAGTTTGAGACCAACCTGGCCAACATGGTGAAACCCCGTCTATATAAAAAATACAAAAATTAGCTGGGCGTGGTGGCGTGCACCTATAATCCCAGCTACTCAGGAGGCTGAGGCAGGAGAATTGCTTGAATCTGGGTGGTGGAGGTTGTGGTGTGCTGAGATCATGCCACTGCACTCCAGCCTGGGTGACAGAATAAGACTCTGTCTCAGAAAAGAAAAAAGAAAAAATGAATTTATTTGTATATAAACTCAGGATAGGTTTATCATCTCTTGATGATGTGTAAAATGTATGTAAGTATAAAGGATTTATGGTTGATGATGACTTTTTTTTTCTTACAGGATCCTGATGCTCCCATAAGACAGAAAATGCCACTTGATGATCTGGATAGAGAAGATGAAGTTAGATTACTCAAATATCTCTTCACTCTAATCCGTGCTGGAATGACAGAAGAGGTCAGTCATGTATACCCTTCTTGTTTAATTTCAAAAAGTCATAGACTCTGAGTTGGAAGAGATTTTTGTGGCTGCCTAGTATGCCTTAATGTAGTAATTCCATTCGTGGTATTTCTAGATCTAACTTCCTGTTAGAATATTTCCGGTGATAAGGCACATGTAACTTGTGAAAACAATGTAATCTAGTTTGTACAACTCTAATTAATAGAAAATTATTTATAACAAGTCATACTTTTCTTCCCCATATTGCACTGCATACTCTTAAGTATATCCCCATTATGTATTTTTTTGTTCCGTTTGGGATTTTTGTTTTTGTTTTTGTTTTGTTTGAGACCGTGTATTGCCATGTTGCCCAGCCTCATCTCGAACTTCAGGCCTTAAGTGATCCTCCTGCCTTGACTTTAAAAAGTGTTGGGATTATAGGCATGAGACACTGCACCTGGCCCAATCTCCATTAATTTTTTTTCTTTTTCTTTCTTTCTTTCTTTTTTTTTTTTGAGATGGGATCTCACTGTCACCTAGACTGGAATGCAGTGACATAATCACGGCCCACTGCAGTCCTTACCTCCCAGGCTCAAGCCCTGCCTCAGCCTCCTGAGTAACTGGGACTACAGGTACATGCCACTATGCCCAACTAACTTTTTTATTTTTTGTAGAGATGGAGTCTCACTATGTTCGTCCAGGCTGATCATGAACACCTGGGCTCAAGTGATCTTCCTGCGTTGGCCTCCCAAAGTGCTGGGATTGCAGGCATGAGCCACTGCACCTGACCCAATCTTCATTATTTCTAATGCTGATTTTTCAGAGTTTAGAATAAACCTAACCCTAATTCTAGGTGATACTATTTAGGCACTTGAAGGCTACAGTGGCTCTCAAACTCCTTCCTTTTAACCTTACCTTTTAAAAATGTGTGTGATAGTTAATATCTTATATGTAGAATGATAAGTATCTAATTGGACAGTTTACCAGATGGCTCTTTAGGTGAGATAGTGTGATGTGTAGGAGTTTCAGGCTTCAGTATTATGTTGTACTTGGTTTACAGTACTTTTTGCAATGGTCTTTAGATAGATTCTATGTTAGTTCAAAGTGTTGTTTATTCTCTTCTATGTTATCAACCATAAGCATATATTAATTTCTTATGTAATTTCTTACAGTAATTTCTTACAGTAATAAATATTGGTTTATTAAGCATCATTCTTACTGTTTTTATTAAGAAAAGAAGTTGGCCAGGCTCAGTGACTCATGCCTGTAATTTCAGCATTTTTGGGAGACCAAGGCAGGAGGATCACTTGATGCCAGGAGTTTGAGACCAGCCTGGGCACCATAGCAAGACCCTGTCTCTATTATTACAATATTTTAAATTTAAAAAGTTGATACCATGTATTTGTTTATTCAGAAAATATATAAATCCCAGCCACTCTGCTAGACAGTGTGCAAGATGCTAGAAATTGCTATAGTAAACGAGGGATTTATTTTATTTATTTATTTTATTTATTTTTTTTTTTTGTAGAGACGGAGTCTTGCTCTGTCGCCCAGGCTGGAGTGCAGTGGCGTGATCTCGGCTCACTGCAACCTCCGCCTCCCGGGTTCAAGCAATTCTCCTGCCTCAGCCTCCCAAGTAACTTGGACTACAGGCACACGCCTCCACACCCGGCTAATTTTTTGCATTTTAGTAAAGACGGGTTTTCATGTGTTGCCCAGGCTGGTCTCGAACTCCTGAGCTCAGGCAATCTGCCTACCTCAGCCTCCCAAAGTGCTAAGATTACAGGCGTGAGCCACCGCACCTGGCCATGGGATTTATTTTAAAAAACAAAAATACAGTCATATTATTGAAGGCTCAAAAAACAGAAATTCTCAAGGTCTCACTAGCTTTATAAAAACCACAGATAGTGAGCTTTTTGTTTTTAATTATAGAGCTTTTTCTTTTGTCTTCCTTTTTAAGATAGTTGCAGTCATGGTATACATTCAAGTTTTTTCCCTCTTTTTAATAGTAATTTGAGATAAAATTTACATACCATATAATTCACCCATTTCAAGTGACACCATTCATTTTGTGAATTGTATAATATATATTGAATTATATAACAAAATTTGCCATTTTAATCATTTAAGTGTATCATTGTATAATGAATTATATAACAAAATTTGCCATTTTAATCATTTAAGTGTGCAGTTCAGTGGCATTCATTACATTAACAGTATTGGGAAACCATCACCACTGTCTGTTTCTAAAACTTTTTCGTCAACCCAAATACAAACTGTAACCATTATATGCAGTAACGCCTTATTCTCTTCTTCCCTCAGCCCCTGTAACCTTTAATCTACTTACTATCTCTATGATGTATAGGTGGAATCATACAATGTGCTTTTGTGACTATCTTATTTCACTTAGCATAATGTTTTCAATATTATATATTGAGTTTTTAATCCTGCCTTTTTAAGATACCCTATCAAAACATTTTTCCGTGTTAATTCCTACATAGCTCTCTTAGATTTTAAAGGCTGCAAGTTTAGAATGATGTTAGGGGTATGATATTCTTTAACTGGTTGTATTAATCAGGCTTTCTGGGTTCAAGTGATAGAAAGCCAACCTAAGTTACTTTATGCTTACAAGAGGAGAATTCATTGGCTCATGGAAGTGGTAAGTATAGAAGGTATAGCTGGCTTTCAGCAGGATCCAGGGACCACAAAGATATCACTAGGATACTATCTGTTTCCAAGACCCATAGCTCTACCCTACTCTCTGTGCCTTCATTCCCAGGAAGCTACTCCCCATGTTGTATCAGAGATGGATATGAGACGCTCCAAGCTTACATCCTCCTGCCAGCTAGCAATCTCAGTAAAAGGAGTATATTTTCTTTCCCAGTATCTCCAGCAAGAGTCCTGATGGTGAATCTTGCTATAGCTCACATCCCTAAACTTAGAGTTCTGGAATGGGATCAGGCCTATCCAAAACATAGGAGCTAAGAATGGGGAAAAGGTGATTCCCTAAAGGGATGATGGAACAACAAACATGTATTTACCTTACTGGTATATAAACACATTTACTAACTGACCTACTGGTCAAGTTGAACATGCAATATTATCAGGGGAGTAAATGAGCAGTAACAGCCTTGTCATTAGAGACTGTTTTTGTAGTAGTTTTTCATAAATCAGAGGTCATCAACCTCTTTAACCCCATTTGTTTCTAGCAGAATTAAATGCCAGTGGGTGCCGTGGGAACCTATTGTTAAGCCTAAAGTCAAATAGAAAAGGGATTTTTTAGAAATAAAAACAGGGCCAGGTATGGTGGCTCACACCTGTAATCCCAACACGTTGGGAGGTTGAGGTGGGGGGGATCCCTTCAGTCCAGAAGTTCGAGACCAGCCTGGGCAATATAATGAGACTCTGTCTCTGCAAAAAATTTTTAAAAAGAAAGAAAAATAAAGGCAGAAGCCACAGAAAGACATACATATGTTTTAAAAATAGAATACCATTATTTATTATTTATTTATTTATTTAATTTATTTTTTTTTTTTGAGACAGGGTCTCACTCTGTCACCCAGGCTGGAGTGCAGTGGCGCAATCTTGGCTCACTGCAACCTCTGCCTCCTGGGTTCAAGTGATGCTCCTGCCTCAGCCTCCCAAGTAGCTGGGATTACAGGTGCCTGCCACTACGCCGGGCTAGTTTTTCTATTTTCAGTAGAGACGGGGTTTCACCATGTTGGCCAGGCTGACCTGGAACTCCTGACCTCAGGTGATGCACTTGCCTTGGCCTCCCAAAGTGTTGGGATTACAGGCGTGAGCCACCGCACCCAGCCAGAATGCCATTATTAACTGCCTACATCCATCCCTTGTAACATTTGTTCCATAAGTTATCTAAACTTGTCATATATTGGTTATACTTTACTATAAAGTACCCTGGTTATTGTACTGACTGCTTTTTCTTGTTTCTTAAGGCACAACGACTCTGTAAACGCTGTGGTCAAGCATGGAGAGCTGCAACACTTGAAGGCTGGAAACTGTACCATGACCCTAATGTTAATGGAGGTATTTTAGTAGATTTTATATTGACAGTTGAGGACAAAGGCATTTCGCTCTAAATGCCAATCTTTGTGAACTATAGCTTCTCTTTTTAGAAAGGATTGTAATAAGGTTTCATTTTAAACCAGAAATTTTCTTTTACTGTTTTATAGGAACAGAATTAGAACCTGTTGAAGGGAATCCATATAGACGCATTTGGAAAATAAGTTGCTGGAGAATGGCAGAAGATGTAAGATAAATAAAATATTCAGTGATACTGTTTTTAACTCCAATTAATTGAAAGCCTATTCAGGGGCTATGAAACGTTGAAAGTAGTGTAAAACTGGTTTTCAAAGAACTTCCAATTAAATTGAGGAATAGGCTTAACAACTTATCAGAATTATTAAAACACTATGTACTAAGAATTAAGCATTGATATAAGGCAGAAATGTAAAGGAGGTACCAAATGAATTTAGAGAAAAAGTATTGGACTAAAGCTTAAAGCTGGCTTCCCTAAGGAAAGAATTGAATTGAACTTTTAAAACTTAGTAGGATTTGCGTTTTGGGGAATGAAAAACAAGAGGAAGGAATTCTAGGTAGGATACATAGATTGGGAAACTCAAAGTAAGGTAGGTCTACCAGGTTGGAGTAGAATGCTCATAAAGGAAATACTGTCAGTTCTGTTGTAACATGACACAGGTATTCAAAGTCACCACAATGTGCAGCATTGTACGAAAACCCCATAGGACTTAACAGGAAAATGGAGTTAAGAGAAAAATACTCAAAAACTTCATTAGTGATACGTAAAATAATAAAAAGTTAATAAAAATGGTAGCACAGTTTTACATCTGTCAAACAGTTTAAAAAATACATAAATACTACAATAAATATGGCACTTTACCTTGAAAAAGGCCCAAAGTTTGCTTGTGGAATTGGCTGTCAGGGTGGTAGAAGCTTTAGCGCAGATAGCAGAAGTGTTTTTGAGAAGATCAGCCTGGCAATGGAAAAATATACTTAAAATTAGATGGACAAAAGGCTGAGAAAGTAGTTAGGAGCCTGTCAGAATTATTTGGACACTAAGTCATAAGGGTCTGACCTAGGATAGTATTGATGGGAATGGAAAGGAAGGAAGAGACACTGGTTAGGAGCAGTGATTAGAAACAGAAGGCAGAGGTGGACTCAGTTATGCAGTAAGAGTCTCTGAAGTCTCTTGTTTGGATGATAAGAAAACTGGAAATACCAAAAGTAAAATGGGGAATTAGTTCTACATAGAAATTAGATGCAAACTAATGCATGCCTTGTTTTGATGTTGTACATAGGTCAGTATCAGAGAGTATCAGGTCAATATCAAAGAGTATCAGGTATTGAGAAACATTCTAGGAGAAAATAATATATAGGTTGTTTCTGGAATAAAATTTGATTTTAAATATTCAAAGCATCCACTAGAGTTGGATTTGCTTTCACCCGATATTTGGCATTTAAATGTTTTACTTTTTTTCTCCAGATCTCAGCATTGATTATTTCATCACACTGAAGTTCTTCCTTGTTATTACCCCACTAGATCTTTCACTAAAGTTTAAAAACTATCAGGTGAATAGGTTCAGTCTAGAAGAGATTGCAAGACTCCACATTATGAGGAAAATTGACATACTAAGAAAAACAGTATTTCAAATTTGTTTATGTTCATTGTGTTTTAGGAGCTTTTTAATAGATACGAGAGAGCAATTTATGCAGCTTTAAGTGGGAATCTTAAGCAGGTATGCAATCTGTTTTAATGTTTAAATTTTTTCTGTGGAATAAAACTAAATAGATAAAATATTCTAACAATTGTATATAACAAATATAAACTTAAGTGTATATACTTAAGTATGTATGTACATACTTAAGTGTAGCAATGATAGAGATAATCATGAATCAGATAGTGACTCGTTGTGCTTAATTTGATGTATCCCATAACATACATGGTGTTTTAATGAATGAAATCAGATTTCAGTTTTTAACTAAGAATTGTAAACTTAACTCCAACACACATTTATTGATGACTTAAAATACTCATAGCTGTATGCAGAAATGTGCCAGAAAGGCACAGTGAGTCCTTGGGTTGTCTTACATACGCATGTTTTTCTCACAACCCAATACTCCCTACATATTATAGCTATCTTTAGGGATACTACACTAATCAGTTGAAATGTCATATGAGCCTGGAAAACATGTTGTTGTTAACAGTATGAAAAAATCTGAACAGTTCAAACATCTTACAAGATGTAGTTGGCAGGGGAAAGCTTATTTGGCATAATTTTTTTTTAAATCCGCCATGTTTTATATCATTATAAAGTGATTTTATAGTCTGTATCATTGGATGTAATTGATTTTCCTTTCTTTTCTGTTGAATATGTCTATATGTTTCTGTTTTGTAATGGGGAAAAAGCTGCTTCCTGTCTGTGACACCTGGGAAGACACAGTTTGGGCCTACTTCCGGGTGATGGTGGACAGTCTGGTAGAACAGGAGATCCAGACATCAGTAGTAACTCTGGATGAAACTGAAGAACTCCCTAGAGAATATCTGGAAGCAAAGTGAGTTTGTTGGATTGTTTTGAGTCATGGTGATTTGTAGCATGCTCTTTGATGTTTCATTTTACAGCCCTTTTTCATATTATTAATATTATTCTTTTCCCGTTGTTTCTTTTGAAGCTGGACCTTAGAAAAGGTTTTTGAGGAACTTCAAGCTACAGATAAAAAGGTAAATGTTAATAGGAATATGTTAGACATCTGGAATAGGAAACAGTGTTATTCTGTTGGGCACTGTAGCTGAAAGGAAAAAGGTGGAACTTTCTCCCTTTTTCTCACCTATTAAAATAAGAATCATTCTTTGAAAGGAAGAAACTCAATTACATAAATGATACATCATTTTTAGTTTTTTGTTTAGGATTAATTTCATCTACATATATGCACATAAGCTATATTTATTCCTTTTTTAAAATTTAAAACACATTTTGAAAAATTATTAAGACTTTATTTTCCTAGATCTTAAAATCTAATTTTCTAAAAATTATATTCTTTTAAAAATGCTTAAACAACTATAGTAATATTGTATGTACTTGTAACAGTAAAATAATTTAAGAATGTATAAATAAAACCTTTATAGTACTATCTACCCCTTTATGGTTATTCCCCTGATATGATAAAACATACTGATATGTATCCTTCTATATTTCTCTCCATGATCTTACAACTATGTGTAAATAACGTAGATATTCCAATTTAGAATTTTGATTTTTGTGTTTTTCACATTGTACTACATATATTACTCTATAGCTTGATTTTTTTTTTTCATTTAATGATAATCTCCAAATTAGTTTATTCATTTTCACTTAACCTTATTCTTCTTAATAAATAATGTTCTTTAGAATAATGTATGATTTATTTCAATTATTCCCCTTTGGGTAATATTTAGGTTATTTCTAGTGCTGTAATGAACTTACGTGTGTGCATACTTAGCTACTAGTCCTTCTATTTCTTTGGGATAAGTTTCCTGAAAGCAGGGTTACCGGGTTAAGGAGTATAAATAAGTATATGCTTTATACATTGTATATACGTATATACAGTGTTTCTGAATGAATTCTCTGAAGACATCACGTTTGATACCTTAAAAATATATACAATAAAAATAAATAAAAAGGCCAGGTATGGTGGCTCATGTCTGTAATCCCAGCACTTGGGAGGCCAAGATGGGAGGATCACTTGAAGCCAGGAGTTTAGACCAGCCTGGGCAGCATAGCAAAACTTCGTCTCTAAAACAAAAATTAGCTGGGTATGGTGGTGAACCCACTTGTAGTCCCAGTTCCTCCAGAGGCTGAAGTGGGAGGATCATGGCTTCAGTGAGCTGTGATTGTACTACTGCCCAGGAGGTCATGGCTTCAGTGAGCCCTCATTGCACTACTGCACTTCAGCCTGGGCAACAGAGCAAGGTCCTGTCTCAAAGAAAAAAGAAAAATTAAATAGATAGGTGGGTAGGTAAGTAAAGAAACATTTTGAAATGGATGCCGCATGCCTGTAATCCCAGCTACTTGGGAGCCTGAGGCAGGAGAATTGCTTGAACCTAGGAAGTGGAGGTTGCAGTGAGCCAAGATCGCAACATTGCACTTCAGCCTGGGCAGCAAGAGCGAAACTCTGTCTCAAAAAAAAAAAAAAAGAAAGAAAAAGAAAATTGAAATGGAAAAATAATGTATTACCTAGTTGTGGCAGTTAATTCATACTTCCACAAGTAATTTATTGAATTATACATTCTCATCAGCCTTAAATGTCACACTTTTTATGTTTTGCCAGTCCATCAGAATAGGTGGGAAGTAATCTTGCTATTCTACTCACATTTTCTTGTCTGTTCATAAGGCCAAGCATGTTTCCTTATGTTTATTGACCATTTGCGAATTTTTTGTTCATATCTTTTAGCTATTTTTCTTTGGGATTTTATATTTTTCTTATTATTATATGAGAGCACTTGATATAGTAAGGAAATTAATGCTTTTTCTGTCAAGTGTTTATTACCAGTCTATTATTTTGGAGATTCTAGCTAATGAAATAAAATAAGAAAATTAAGGAACAGATATAAATACTAGAAAGGGAAGAACATTTACATATGATAAAAATATTAGTCTAGAAACTTAAAGCTCAGTAAGTTACTAGAATTAATAAGAGAATTTGTTAAAGTAGCTAGATACAAGACAAAGTTTTTTTTTTTAAGTCAGTCTTTCTTACTTGTTATAACTATTTAGAAAAGGATTTAGTACCCCCTCCCCAAAAGTTCCATTTAAACTAAAGAGATCTAGGAATAAAAAATTAATCCAGGGTTTCAAGCCCTTCATTTAAAAAACTATAGAATCTTACTGAAGGACATAAAATAAGACATAAATAAATAGATATATCATGTTCCTGGATGAGATCATTTAATATAAATGTTACTCATTCCAGAATTAGCATAAAAACCTAATGCTGTGGGGTATTACTTCTGGACAGAAAATTGTCAAGTAAAAGAATAATTGAGAATGGCAAGAGCGTTTTGAAAAAGAACAATAGGCTGGGTTTGGTGACTCACACCTCTAATCCCAGCAGTTTTGGAGGCTGAAGCAGGAGGATCACTTGAGCTCAGGAGTTCAAGACCAGCCTGGACAACATGACAAAACCCATCTCTACAAAAGAATTTTAAAAATTAGCCAGGTGTGGTGGCATGCTTCTGTAGTCCTAGCTTCTCAGGAGGCTGAGGTGGGAGGATCACCTGAACCCAGGGAGGTAGAGGCTCCAATGAGCCGTGATTGCACCACTGCACTCCAGCCTGGGCAACAGAGTGAGACTCTGTCTCAAAAACAAACAAACAAACAAAAAACCACACTCAAAAGGAAAAAAAATAGAGGGTACTTGCCTTACTCAATAATAAAACTTAATATGAAGATACAACAAAACAGTATAGAACTGACATGAAAATAAATAGATGAGTGGAACACAAAGTCCAAACTAGATCCAAGTATATATGACAACTTAACAGATGTCAGAGGTGACCTTTCATTTCAGAGGGAAAGGGGTGGTTTATTTAAATAAATGGTGCTGGCATAATTGGATTTCCATCCAAAGAAAACAAAGCTAGATCCTACCTCATGCCATGTAACTAAAATAAATTACAGGTAGAGCAAAGGTTTGAATGTAAAAATGAATAAATGCTGAAAGAAAATTTAGACAGCCAACTAAATAAAAATTGAAATATGTTTGACAACAAAAAATGAACTATATTCTTCAAAAAAATCAAGCTGCAAATAAGTTAGAAAAGGTTTTCTCTACTCTGTACCTGATCACTATTTTGTCTTTTTTCACCCTTGGTGCCATGTACAGAAGAGAATACTCAAAGAATGCTTTCAAGTACTGCTGCTCATGTTGAAAGAAATCTTAATAGTTTATTTTGCTTAGATCACATGAGTTCTTCCTTTCTGGTCCACTATGTGTAGTGCCAAGGTAAACAGGAATAAAATATAAGAACAAAAGTTTAATACCATTGAAAGATTAAATTGTTATAAGTCTCTACTTTCAAAGATGCTTTTCAGTTCTGGATTTGTAAGCTATGAGTATATTCCAAAGGCAGTATCCTTTCCATGTTTTATTTTGTTTTGATCTTTCTAAGGCCCTTCATTTCCAGCTTTTTCTTTCTATATGTTCCTTCAAAAGTTCTAACATTTTTAGTTTAACAATGAATATATACTACAGAATGACTACTAGAAGATTTATGGAAAATTAAAAACTTTTTTTTCAGAGAGTTCTGGAAGAGAATCAAGAACATTATCATATAGTTCAAAAGTTTCTTATCCTGGGAGACATTGATGGTAAGATATGGTTTTATTTTACTTTGTGTTTTTTTTGTTTTGTTTTATTTTTTTTGAGACAAAGTCTCACTCTGTCACCCAGACTGGAGTGCAGTAGCGCAATCTCAGCTTACTGCAACCTCTGTCTCTTGGGTTCACAAGATCCTCCAGTCTCAGCCTCCTGAATAGCCGGGGTTACAGGTATGCACTGCTATGCCTGGCTAATTTTTGTATTTTAGTAGAGATGGGGTTTCACCATGTTGGCCAGGCTGGTCTCCAACTCCTGACCTCAGGTGATCTGCCCGCCTTGGCCTCCCAAAGTGCTATATGTTATAGACATTGTATTACAGGCATGAGCGACTGCACCCAGCCAGTTTTATTTTACTCTTTATGAGTTCTTCATTGTCTTACAGTAATTTTTAAAATTTATCCAAACAATGCATATGACTTACCATATCTTTTAATCTTGCTAAATATTAACCTATTTGAATGCAACTATTTACTTTATGTCAGAGGTGACCTTTCATTTGGTTTTTATAAAATAAAGTTTGGATTGAACCCAGACTCTGTTTAAGAGGGTGTAGAGTTATATCATGGCTATTAATTATGAGACAGTGACTTTAAAGCACTATAGGAGTGAAGTAAATATTCTTGGTAATGTTTATTTTTTTCTTTTGATTTTATTCCTATCGTTGAATCTTCACTTTGATGGCTTGTAGGTTTGATGGATGAGTTTAGCAAATGGCTTTCCAAAAGCAGAAACAATCTACCTGGACACCTCCTTCGCTTTATGACTCACCTCATTTTGTTTTTCCGTACTCTGGGACTACAGACCAAGGTATATAAAAATGAACGATTTCTTCTCTGTAATGTTGATGCTATATACCTATTGTCAAGAAAACACTACTTTTTTGTTATTGTTTTCTAGAAATGGTGATAAGGAATCAAAAGTCTTATATAGTCTTGTATAGTCACTCAATGATAACTCACTGGGAGTGGCCCTTTAGGGTTCTAGTCTGTGGCCACAGAATGCTGTTGGCTAACTGGTTTTTAATAGATTCATAACTTTATCCTTGTCTGTACCAACTTTAAATCAACCAGCTAAGCTAACTAAACAAAGTGAGTGCTATGTGAGATTTTAAAACTTTGTTGGTTGTTGTTTTGTTGCTTTTTTTCTAAAAAGGAAGATAACATTTTGGTCAGAGTACATATAGAAAGTGAATGATAAAGTAGTTGAAAGCTTGGGCTTTGGAGTAAGAGTCCTGAGTTTATACCCTTATTCAGCAGCTTCGATCTGTGTAACTCTGGGTAAATAAAACTTCCCTTGTCTTATTTCATCCTCTGTAAAATGTGAACAATAATAGTAACTACCCAAAAAGAGTTATGATAAGGTTAAATCAGGCAGTAGATGAATTTTGGTAAGCACTTAGCTTGGTGTATACTTACTGCTCAGTGGTAAACATTACAATTATTGAATTATTTAATAGTGGAATTTGTATTAAAAATTCTATTACTCTTTCATATAAGCAGTTGTATTTATAATTATGTCTTTTTTTCCTACGAAGGAAGAAGTTTCTATTGAAGTTTTAAAGACATACATACAGGTAAACTTTGAGAACCTACAACCTGATTGTTTTTTACTATTTTAATGAAAACAAAACTCAGAATGATACTATTTTAATTCTCAATGGTAAGAAAGCATCAGAATCCATAAGTGATCTTTTAATTATCAGCACAGTTGACCTTTGAGCAATGCAGGGATTAGGAAAACAACCCACCTGCCCTGCACAATAAAAAATTCACTATAACTTTTGACTCCCCAAAAACTTAACTACTGATACCCTACTGCTGACCAGAAATCATACCAATAACATAAACACACAATTAACATTTTGTATATTACATGTATTATATACAGTCATCCCCTCAGTATACTTGGGGGATTGGCTCCAGGACCCCCATATATAACAAAATCTTTGTGTACTCATGTCCCACAGTTGGCCCTGCAGAACCTGCATATATGAAAAATCTGCCTTCCATATTTGCAGATTTCACATCCGGATAATACTGTATTTTCTAAGTTGAGTTGAAAAAAATTTGTGCATAAGTGGACCTGCACAGTTCAATCCCGTTTCAAAAGCTGAACTGTACTGTATTCTTACAATAATGTAAGCTAGAGAAAAGAAAACATTACTAAGAAAATCATAAGGGGCTCGGCGAGGTGGCTCATACCTGTAATCCCAACACTTTGGGAGGCAGAGGCGGGAGGATTGCTTGAGTCCAGAAGTTTGAGATCAGCTTGGGCAACATAGGGAGACCCCTCTCTCTACTACAAAAAATGTTTTAAAATTAGCCGGGCACAGTGGTTCATATCTGTAAACCCAGCTACTCGGGAGGCTGAGGCAGGAAGATTGAGTGAGCCTAGGAGTTGGAGCTTGCAGTGAGCTATGATCTCAACACTGCCCTCCAGCTGGGTGACAGAGTGAGAACATCTCAAAAAAAAAAAACCAATCAGGCTGGGCATGGTGGCTTGTGCCTGTAATCCCAGCACTTTGGGAATCTGAGGTGGTTGGATCACTTGAGCCTAGGAGTTCGAGACTAGCCTGGGCAACAGTGAAAACCTGTCTTTTTTTTTTTTTGAGAGGGAGTGTCGCACTGTCAACTGGGCTGGAGTGCAATGGCACGATCTTGGCTCACTGCAGCCTCCACCTGCCAGGTTCAAGTGGTTCTCCTGCCTCAGCCTCCTGAGTATCTAGGTGTCCACCACCATGCCTGGCTAATTGTATTTTTAGTAGAGATGGGGTTTCATTATGTTGGCCAGGCTGATCTTGAACGCCTGACCTCATGATCCACCCTCCTCGGTCTCCCAAAGTGCTGGGATTACAGGCATGAACCACCACACTTGGCCTGGACCTGTCTTTTTTTTTTTTTTTTTTTTTTTTTCTAAGTTAAAAAAAGAATAAATAATAAAAATCATAAGAGAAACTACATTTATAGTACTATACTGTACCTGTTAATACTGTAATTTTATGTTGTCTGTTTACAAGATGAATTGTCTGTTTGAAATGGACAACCACAGTTACAGACCTCAATCTACAGTATATCAAGCAATTCACCTTTTTCTTGTAATCTCATGACTTTTCTCTGCTTCTTGGGAGAACTTCCAGTATCAGTACTGGCACTTTGTATGGCTCCCATGGTGTTATTAAGGGTTTTTAGTATTGCACTCAAAAAATAGGAGACCTGGGAAAGATTACTTTTTATTGCAGTGTGCAACTGAAGAGACCAACTGCTCTTCAGAGATGATTAGCATCACACGGCATTTTAAATGGATACTCACAGCACTTGAACTCACCCCAGTAGTGGCAGGAAGTAGCTATAAAATTATTACAGTAGTATAGTACCTACTACAGTTAGTTTTATGTAGTTATGATTTAATACAGCATCTGTATGCTTGTTTACATTTCTCTAGACCACAATGTATGGTCTGCAAATGTGTTATGTTTTGATAAATTTTAACTTTTTATAATAGATTCATATATATTTTATAGTAGTAAGTGATAAAGTAAACCAGAATCTACATATAATGGATTTATGACATACCTAGTTTTTTTTGTTTTTGTTTTGTTTTGTTTTGTTTTTGTGTGTGTGTGTGTGTGTTTTTTTTTAAGACGGAGTCTCACTTTGATGCCCAAGCTGGAGTGCAGTGGCATGATCTTGGCTCACTGTCACTGCAACCTCTGCCTCCCAGGGGTCAAGCGATTCTCTGGCCTAGCCTCCCAAGTAGCTGGTATTACAGGCGTGCACCACCGTGCCTGGCTAATTTTGTATTTTTAGTAGGGACAGGGTTTCACCACGTTGGCCAGACTGGTCTCAAACTCCTGACCTCAGGTGATCCTCCAGCCTCAGCCTTCCAAAGTGCTGGGATTACAGGTGTGAGCCACCTCGCCCGGCCTACCTAGCTTTTTCTTAATTTACTCAGTATTTCTAGGCTATTAATTTGTTTGTGAGTCTTTTTTTTTTTTTTTTTTTTGAAACGGAGTCTCACTCTCTTGCCCATGCTGGAGTGCAATGGTGCAATGTTAGCTCACTGTACCCTCCGCCTCTCGGATTCAAGCGTGAATTTTTTTCAGATTATCACAAATCTCCAAAAAATGTTCTAATATATATATATTTAAATTAATATGTTTATTTATTTAGAGATAGGGTATTGTTCTGTCACCCAGGCTAGAGTTGACTGGCTAGATCATAGCCTATTGTAACCTCAGACTCGTGGGCTCAAACAGTCTTCTCCCCTCAACCTCCCAAGTAGCTGGTATTATAGACACATGCCGCCACCATGGCCAGCAAACTTATTTATTTATTTATTTATTTATTTATTTTGAGACGGAGTCTCGCGCTGTCTCCCAGGCTGGAGTGCAGTGGCCGGATCTCAGCTCACTGCAAGCTCCGCCTCCCGGGTTTGCGCCATTCTCCTGCCTCAGCCTCCCGAGTAGCTGGGACTACAGGCGCCCACCACCTCGCCCGGCTAGTTTTTTGTATTTTTTAGTAGAGACAGGGTTTCACTGTGTTAGCCAGGATGGTCTCGATCTCCTGACCTCGTGATCCGCCCATCTCGGCCTCCCAAAGTGCTGGGATTACAGGCTTGAGCCACCGCGCCCGGCGCAAACTTATTTTTTATTTTTCTTTTTAGAGACTGGGTCTCACTATGTTGGCCAGGCTAATCTCAAACTCCTGGCCTCAGGTGATACTACCTTTTTTTTTTGAGAGAGTGAGTCTCACTGTCACCGAGGCTGGAATGTGGAGTGCAGTGGCATGATCTCAGCTCACTGCAACCCACCTTCCAGGTTCAAGTGATTCTCCTGCCTCAGCCTCCTGAGTAGCTGAGATTACAGGCCTGTGACACCACGCCTGGCTAATTTTTGTATTTTTAGTAGAGACGGGGTTTTGTCTTGTTGACCAGGCTGGTCTCAAACTCCTGGCCTTAGATGATCCGCCTGCCTCAGCCTCCCAAAGTGCCAGGATTACAGGCAGGAGCTACCAGGCCTGGTCTCAAGTGATACTTCTGCCTCAGCCTCCCAAAGTACTGGAATTACAGGCGCGAGCCACCATACCCAGCCAATTTTCCAATATATATATATATATTTTTTTTTTTTTTTTTTTTTTTTTTTTGAGACGGAGTCTCGCTCTGTCACCCAGGCTGGAGTGCTGTGGCCGGATCTCAGCTCACTGCAAGCTCCGCCTCCCGGGTTCATGCCATTCTCCTGCCTCAGCCTCCTGAGTAGCTGGGACTACAGGCGCCCGCCACCTCACCCGGCTAGTTTTTTGTATTTTTTAGTAGAGACAGGGTTTCACCGTGTTAGCCAGGATGGTCTCGATCTCCTGACCTCGTGATCCGCCCGTCTCAGCCTCCCAAAGTGCTGGGATTACAGGCTTGAGCCACCGCGCCCGGCCTTTCCAATATATTTATTGGAAAAAATCCACTTATAAGTGGACCCACACAGTTCAAACTTGTGCTGTTTAAGAGCCAACTGTACTCACTTTTTGGAATTTAAAATTATTCTAGGCTGGACACAGGGGCCCATTCCTGTAATCCCAGTACTTTAGGAGGCCAAGGTGGGCAGATCACTTGAGCCCAGGAGTTTGAGACCAGCCTGGGCAGCATAGCGAAAAGCCGTCTCTACTTAAAAAATACAAAAAATTAGCAGGGCGTGGTGGCATGCACCTGTAGTCCCACCGACTGGGGAGGCTGCGGTGGGAGGATCACCTGAGCCCGGGAGACAGGTTGCAGTGAGCCATGATCGTGCCACTATACCCCAGCCTGGGTGACAGAGTGAGACTCTGTCTCAAACAAATAAATAAATATAAAATAAAATTACTCTGTTAGCAACACAAATCCACATCTGTATGAACCTTTCCTGAATACATTTGAAATTTTAAAGTAAACTTTTTATTTTATTATGACATACTTTGATCTTTTTCTATTTTTTAGCTTTTAATAAGAGAAAAACATACAAATCTCATAGCATTTTATACCTGTCATTTGCCTCAAGACCTAGCTGTTGCCCAGTATGCATTGTTTTTGGAAAGTGTTACAGAATTTGAACAGCGCCACCATTGCCTGGAGTTGGCTAAAGAAGCAGGTAAAAATGGTTGAAAAGTTTGTCTTTTGGCCTTTGTAGGCAAATATTCATTTTGGCTGTAGTAACATTTATCCTTCTAGTTTTAAATCTTATTTCTGTTGAGGGGAAAAAAGGAATAAAATTTTCAGGGAATTTTTGTTTTAGGACTAAAGTTACTTATGCTGTAACTCATATGTAAAATATCTTTTAATTTTGGCATTTTCTTTTGTATAAATATCTTTCATATTTTACATATTTTATTTTAAGGAATTATTGTTCCAAATTTACTGAATCATTATGACTGTTTAGAAAATATTACTATCAATTATTAATCTCTGTTTTTTGTTGCTTCAAAAAATTATTTAGATTTGGATGTTGCAACAATAACAAAAACTGTAGTTGAGAATATTCGAAAGAAAGATAATGGTGAATTTAGTCATCATGACCTGGCCCCAGCCCTAGATACTGGCACTACTGAGGTAATTTGGGATGGGGGGCAGAGGTGTTGTGTAACTTCTAATAATCTTTTATGTTATTCCTTGCTGAACTTCTCCCTTCATAAAAGAAGTAGTACATTAGTTTTTCTTTTTTAAGAATGTCTCTTTGTCAGCCCAGACCTTTTAAATTTAAAGTCTTACATAAAGGATTACTTATAGTAGTATGTTAAAGGAGCTTCTTTAATAGAAAAAAAATCTCAGCTTTGGCTTGTTGCTCATCAGGTTATTTTAAATACTTGATTGAATCACTAACTTATGTAGCTTGCTTACTCATATTTTCAGAAAGAAATAGAAAGTTATATCTAAGAAAACTATTTTAGAGTAGCATTTAAAGGAATCACATGGTTAAATTGGTGAGCATACAATATATAATTCCAGATTAATAATCCAGTAAGTTTTTTCTATAATTTATTTTTATTTTTATTTTTATTTATTTATTTATTTATTTATTTTTGAGACGGAGTCTTGCCCTGTCGCCCGGGCTGGAGTGCAGTGGCCGGATCTCAGCTCACTGCAAGCTCCGCCTCCTGGGTTTACCCCATTCTCCTGCCTCAGCCTCCGGAGTAGCTGGGACTACAGGCGCCCGCCACCTCGCCCGGCTAGTTTTTTGTATTTTTTAGTAGAGACGGGGTTTCACTGTGTTAGCCAGGATGGTCTCGATCTCCTGACCTCATGATCCGCCCATCTTGGCCTCCCAAAGTGCTGGGATTACAGACTTGAGCCACTGCGCCCGGCCTTATTTTTATTTTTTTGAGACAACAAGGTCTAGCTCTATTACCAAGGCTGGAGTGCAGTGGCGCTATCTCTGCTCACTGCAACCTTTGCCTTCTAGGCTCAAGCCACCCTCCCTCAGTCTCCCGAGTAGCTGGGATTACAGGCATGTGCCACCATGCCCAGCTAATTTTTTGTATTCCTTGTAGCGAAGGGGTTTTGCCATGTTACCCAGGCTGGTCTCAAACTCGTGAGCTCAAGGGATCCGCTCTCCTTGGCCTCCCAATGTGCTAGGATTACGGATGTGAGCCAGCATGCCCAGCAGTATTTTCTATAATTTAATAGAGAGCTGTTAAATATGAAAATACACTAAGGAAAGTTAGATGCTTTCATAATTTTGTATAACTTGAGGGAAAATGATGTTTACTGGAAGTACAGGTGTAAGTTAATTCTACTAATTTGTAGAATATCTTTAAAAAAAAAAAAAAACCCTGATGTTCCTTTTTCTTTTTTTCCCATTTCATAAATAGGAGGATCGTTTAAAAATTGATGTAATTGACTGGTTGGTATTTGACCCAGCGCAGAGGGCAGAAGCACTGAAACAAGGCAATGCAATTATGAGAAAATTCTTAGGTATGCTATATTTTTATGCAGCTTCAAACTCCTGGGCGCCATTCTTCTTTCTACCTCAGCCTCCCAAGTAGCTGGGACTACAGGCACCTGCCACCACACCCACCTAATTTTTAAACATTTTTTTCTAGAGATGGGTTCTCACTATGTTGCCTAGGCAGGTCTCGAACTCCTGGCCTTGAAGCAGTCCTCCCACCTTGGCCTCCTGAAGTGCTGGGATTATAGGCGTGAGCCACCACACCCAGACTTTTTATTCTTTTTTTAAACGTTTTTATTCAAATTCATGTGTTTTTGAATTTGGGGGAGTTGTTTTTGATCCTTCCATGGGGAGGGAAAAACCAGCCACTCTTTATCAAACATGATATTATGAAACAAAACATTTTAACAGTGAATTTTCATTATCTTAATCAATTTTGCAAATAATCGCAAGGCTATCAGACTTTGAAAACTTAATTGCTTCAAGACATAGAAGTATGTAAAAGTAACTGCATTTGGTGTATCCTTTTGTGATAGTATCACATTGAGATAGGAAAAAGCCAGTCTATCAGGTAGAAAGATCACCAAGACTTTTAACAGAGTGCTTTGGGCCCTGAAATAGATACAGGTCACTGTAAAATTTGGAAACCAGTGATTTGACTCCTTTAGAAACCATTACAGAGAAGTCCACGGGTATTCAAAATTGTGTGTCTTTTTTCACAGCATCAAAAAAGCACGAAGCTGCAAAAGAAGTATTTGTGAAAATTCCTCAGGATTCTATAGCAGAAATCTATAATCAGTGGGAGGAACAAGGAATGGAAAGTCCACTTCCTGCTGAAGATGATAATGCTATCAGAGAACATTTGTGCATCAGAGCTTATTTGGTGAGACTGTAAAGAAAGCCGCAAATGTGCCTATCTTCGTGATGATTTTTCGGATTCACTCTCAGAGTTTGAACTTTTTTCTAGAAGTAGTGTTGGTTCATCTTACCTTTCTTGTGACTATAGTGCTGAGTCATCCACAAGGGGACTGACATGACCTTGTCTTCATTAGCATGATTCTCTAATCGATGCTAACCAACCAAGATCATCTCACATGGTAGATAGTGTCTATGATGTCTGGAAGTTATGTTTTCTTAAGATTTTGTGAACGCATGTCTCAGCTTTAAATTTCTGCTTTTATCAATAACTGAGAAAAAGCAAGATGCTGTAGGTTTGTTATGACTGAAATAGCAACATACTCATTCAAAATTCATTCAAGGCCAGATGCGGTGTCTCACGCCTCTAATCCCAACACTTTGGATGCCAAGGCAAGAGGATCGCTTGAGCCTGGGAGTTCAAGACTGGCCTGAGCAACACAGTGAGATCCCCCCCATCTCTACAAAAAAATAAAAACGAAATTCGCCAGGCATAGTAGCATGTACTTGTAGTCCCAGCTACTTGAGAGGCCGAGGTGGGAGGATCACATGAGCCCAGGGAGTTGAGGCTGCAGTGAGTGGAAATCATGCCTTATCTTCATTAGATCATGCACTCCAGCCTGGGTGACAGAGCAAGGTCCTGTCTCAAAAACAAAAAAAAAATTTATTCAATAAATAATTATGTAATTATAGTGGGTTAGGTAGTAGGGCCAAATCTGTGGATAGCACCCTATCCTTGCCCTCTAAAAACTAATAGGCTAGTTAAGAAGACGAGTACACATGCCTATGTTACAGAGCGATAAATGTCAAGATACATATACAGTCAGGGTGCTGATATTGGAGAAGATGCCAGAAAACACAATATATATACCTTGTTTGTCACTTGACAAAACATTTATTCATGATATGAATTTTTGGAGGCAAAAAATATATATATTTAACAGTTTTTATTTCTTGATGCTGCAAAATTATTTCTAAGAATCAAATGTTAAAAATTTTGGTGAAACGATAAAAGTGAAAACTTTTGTTATTTTATATTTTGGTTCTTTATTTTACATTTTAGGAAGCCCATGAAACCTTTAATGAGTGGTTTAAGCATATGAATTCAGTTCCACAAAAACCTACTTTGATACCTCAACCAACTTTTACTGAGAAAGTGGCTCATGAACACAAAGAAAGGAAATATGAAGTAAGTTAAATATGGATCTGGGATGTGCCTATTGCATCTTATAAATGTATGTTGTATATTTAAATAGATCATTTCTTCAGCACTATCTTTCTATCATAACAGGTAATCTTCCTGTTAATGTCCTGCTTTGGGAGACACAATCTGTTTAGTTACTTTTCTGTAGGTAATTAACCAAACATGAAAAATGCCTTCAGGTGACATGAACATTCATTTACAAAGCTAACATTTTAGCATTTTATTTAACTGCAGTCTGTTGATACTTATTTTTGTATTTGGCAGACTGAAACGTCAACTCTTTAGAATGATGTTCTATATGTATGTTCCTGTCTGTACTTTACAAATACATTATTTATTGGGTTTTATACATTATATGTCTGCCTTGTGTTTGTTTTGCAGATGGATTTTGGTATTTGGAAAGGGCATTTGGATGCCCTAACTGCTGATGTGAAGGAGAAAATGTATAACGTCTTGTTGTTTGTTGATGGAGGGTGGATGGTGGATGTTAGAGAGGTAAGCTGTGTGCATTGTTTATAGCCAAAAACCGAAACAGTCACCATGTTTTTTTTAAAATGTTCTGTCTCTAAATGGAAGCATCTACAGATTTTACATAATTGTAGATATAGCTAAATCCCATATTTTAAGCTAAACTGAAAATACTAGCTAGGGAATGGGAATATTTGATTCTTGGATAAAGTGTTAGTTCACATTTACTGTGTTCACACAGGATACAAAAATCTAATTTTTAAAAATTCTGGAGCTAAAAATTTAATTATACATGTATGTGACTCCATTTACAGATATAAAGATAACTCGAGTAGTATCAGTAAGGCATAGCTAAGGTAGGGGCTCTCACCTCTGGGCTGTCCATTTTAATGACCTGGCAAACTTTTTAAAAATACTACAGGGTTCTACTCCCAGAGATTCTGGTGTAATTGGTCTGAGGTAGGGCAGGGGTTTGTTTTTGTTTTTTTAATCACCTGGAGTGCTTTAATGTAATATATAGCCTGTGTTGAGAACCAGTTACAGAAGTATTAAGTGCCATAAGAAAGGCACAAGTTAAGTATTTTCTGAGTACCAGAAAAGAAAAGATTGTTTCCACCTGAAAGGGAACTGGAAAGTATGCTTGAAATGTATAACATTTAACTGAATCTTGAACATACTGGTAGAATTTGGATGAGCTGAGATGGGGAAAGGAAGGTTACTGAGATAATAGTCATATAAGGGAAAGACATTGCAGCCTGACCCTGGTGCATGACAGAAACAATGAGTAGCTTAGTTTATCCTTTGTAGACCTGATGAGCTGTCTGAGAACTGGAAATGCTGGCTTCTTGGATATTCGATGTATTATTTTGAACAAAGAAAATGATAGGAGTGTTCTTGATATCTTTCCTTTTGCTATTCTTCATACTCTCATCTATTTAATACTTTTTCTTTAATTTTAGCTGCTGCTTTTTTTTTTTTTTTTTTTTTTTAGCCTCTCTGACCGGAAGGAAAAAGAATAGAGGCGGGACAGTGAACTAAATTTGAGCCCCTATTTGCCACTATTACTGAGGGAGTAATTATCTCAAATGTCTCCACTTTATTTTTTTGTTGTTGTTTTAGAGACAACATCTTGCTCTGCCACCCAGGCTGGAGGACAGTGGCTTGATCATAGCTCACTGCAGCCTCAAACCTTTGGGCTCAAGCAGTCCTTCTGCATCAGCCTCCCCAGTAGCTAGGACAACAGGCACACGCCATCATGCCTGACTGTTTTTGTTTTTTTTTTTTTTTTTGAGACTGTATCTTGCTGTGTTGCCCAAGCTGGTCTTGAATTCCTAGCCTCAAGCTGTCCTCCCCCCTTGGCCTCCCAAAGTGCTGGGATTACAGGCATGAGTTACTGTGTCTCCACCTTTTTTTTTTTTTTTTTTTTTTTTGAGAAAGAGTTTTGCTCTTGTCGCCCAGGCTGGAGTGCAATGGCACAACCTTGGCTCACTGCAACCTCTGCCTCCCAGATTCTCTTGCCTCAGCCTCCCAAGTACCTGGGATTACAGGCATCTGCCACCATGCCCAGCTAATTTTTGTATTTTTAGTAGAGATGGGATCTCACCATGTTGGCCAGGCTGGTCTTGAACTCCTGACCTCAGGTGACCCACCTTCCTTGGCCTCCCAAAGTGCCTGGGATTACAGGTGTGCGCCACTGTGCCCAGCCGAGTCTCCACTTTTTATCCTAACGTTCATAATAGAACTCCCTTGACTTGTTTTAAACCTTCCACAGGTTCCTCTGGCAAAACCTTTCTCATCTGATTCATGCTGATTCTTTTGAAGATAAAATTTTAATGTTGTAAAATGCTAATTAAGTGTCACTTAAATTTTGAAAAGACTTCAATGCTTTACTTATATATAAATCTTTGCTATTCTAATTATTAATTAAGTGGATTAGGTAGTGAAAGCCACAAAATAGTCTGGGGTCTCGTAAAATTGGAGTTGAGGTCAAGCGTGGTGGCTCACGCCTGTATTCCGAGCACTTTGAGAGGCTGAGGCGGGTGGATCACCTGAGGTCAGGAGCTTCAGAACAGCCTGGACAACATGGCAAAACCCCATTTCTACTAAAAATACAAAAAAAATAGCCCAGTATGTTGATGCATGCCTGTAGTCCCAGCCACTGGGGAGGCTGAGGCAGGAGAATGGCCTGAACCCAGGAGGCAGAGGTTGCAGTGAGCCGAGATCGTGCCACTGCACTTCAGCCTAGGTGACAGAGTGAGACACTGTCTCAGAAAAAAAAAAAAGGAGTTGAGATGGAAGGCAATGAATGATATGCCATTTTGTTTCATCAGGGATTTAAAAATCAATATTCAGTCTCAATTATTTCTTTAAAACTAATCCAGAAAAGAGGTTTGTTGAACAGGTAAATGATTAATAACATTTTAATCACCTTTGTTGAGCCTAATACTCCTATATGGTCGATGACGTAGGGCACTGTTCAAGGCTCCTGCTAACACATGTCACTTGTATGTGAATTAGAAAATTGTAATTCTAGCCGGGAGCGGTGGCTCATGCCTGTAATCCCAGCACTTTGGGAGGCCGAGGAGGGCGGGTCACATGAGGCCAGGAATTCGAGGCCAGCCTGACCAATATGGTGAAACCCCGTTTCTACTAAAAATACAAAAAATTGGCTGGGCACAGTGGCTCATGCCCGTAATCCCAGCACTTTGGAAGGCCAAGGTGGGCGGACCACAAGGTCAGGAGATTGAGATCATCCTGGCCAACATGGTGAAACCCTGTCTCTACTAAAAATACAGAAAACTAGCCAGGCATGGTGGCACGTGCCTGTAGTCCCAGCTACTTGGGAGGCTGAGGCAGAAGAATCGCTTGAACCTGGGAGGCGGAGGTTGCAGTGAGCTGAGATCGTGCCACTGCACTCCAGCCTGGTGATGGAGCGAGCCTCTGTCTCAAAAAAATAAAATAAAAATACAAAAAATTAGCCGGGTATGGTGGCTCGCACCTGTAATCCCAGCTACTAGGGAGGCTGAGGCAGGAGAATCGATTGAATCCAGGGAGGCGGAGGTTTCAGTGAGCCAAGATTGCACCACTGCACTCCAGCCTGGGCAACAGAGGGAGACTCCGTCCCAAAAAAAAAAAAATTTTTTAATTCCCTTCCCTTACATAGATAGATTCCATGGCAAGTGCACACAGCATATAGAACAGAACACAGGCTAGATTTCAGCCCCACTGACTTGCTTGGCCAGCCACCCTTGTACAAGGCATGGCTGTATGCAATAGCCCAAGCATTATGTGCTTTTTTATATAGCTACCCCTCAAGTTTTTAAATAACTGGAATAGTCCCCTTAGTGTTGGGGCTGGTGGCACAGAGGGATGGCAGAGAAAATGGAGCAGGCAGGTCATCTTTACCTACCTTTCACTACCTCTACCTCTAGTACATTCTAGTCCAAGCCTCTGCTGTCTTCCCTGGCTTCTCACTGTTCTTTATACAACCTGTTCCTTATGCAGATGGACTAGTGACCCTTTCAGAATGGAATATATGCGACTCTCTTACTCAGAACTTTCTGATGCCTTCTTATTGCACTTGGAATAAAATCTTTCTTTTCTTGATGTACAAGAGTATACATACTTTTGTTTTGTTTTGTTCTTTTTTTTAAACTAACCCCCTAATCTTGTGGCCTACTGCTCTCCCGTCACTATATCCTAGCCTTCTGGGCCTCTTCACTGGTTCCGCTCTGCCTAGAATGCTCCTTCGCCAAGATATGTGCATGGATGACTTTGTACTTCTTTCAGCAGTCTGCTCCAATGTCATCTCTTTCAAGAACCTCTCCCCAACCCAGCCACCCTATTTAAAATAGCATGTATGCATGTGTATACACACACACACCTGTCCCTTTTAATCTCCATATCCTGCAGTAGTTTTCTTTATAGCACTTAGCACAATCTGATATAATACGTATTAATTTATTTGCTTTTTTATGTCTACCCTCATTAGAATATAACCTTCATGAAGGGAGTAACCTTGTTTTCTTTATTTCTTTGACTCTGGCACTTAAAATAATGCTGAGCACATGAGAGGCTTTCAGTGGTACTTGGTAAATGAATGATAATTGTGTTACTGAGGTTAATGTACTGTCTTCAGATTAGGAATAGCTGTAATAACAGTATCAATCAACTCTTGCTATCAACACATATTAGGTAATGAGTTTTTCTCACATACAAGACACTATATATCCCTAGTGGAAATAATCTGTCTGTTTTACATATTTACGGGCTATTTCAAAGGTTTTGTTCATTCAGATGAGAAAAATGTCTTCAGTTTTAGCAGAGCTGTTTATTTACTTTTCCCTGTAGCAAATTGCTGGGTCTGTCAGCCATTACCCTGGATGGTTGCTGGCAGCCTGCCCGCTAGTATCAGAATTCATTATAATTAGCAGAAGAGATTACCTGCAGCACACTCTGATATTATGGCAGCAACACGATTTAGGAAAAGCAAGTCTGTGTCCATCCTATGAGATGAGAAAGTAACCTGCTGCTTTTCAGGCAACAAGGAGTCAGAAGCCAGGGGCACCCGGCCTCTTTAACATAGACAGAAAGACTATATTGGAGCACAAATGGAAAGGTCCAGAAAGAAGCAGTCCCCTTATTCTTACTGGGTTCTAGGTTGGGATCACTAATATGAATTACAAATAAAACCTTGAAGTATTTAAAATCCACCTCTGAAGGTAGCAAGTATCTATTTGAGGAAAGAAATACAGGTGCTTCCCTTGTAAAGAAGCACTTTAATATTTGCTTTTATGTATTTATGCTTCAAACAGGACCAAAATATTAATAGTAATTTTTCCTATGTGTGGAAACCTGACTTAAATTAGCCCAAATTAGTACAATTACTCCTTGGTATTAATTACCAGATTATATTTTGTTGTTGATTAACCCCTCCACTTACATCTTCATTTGAAAAATGTTTTAGCAATTTAATATAGCCTCTCACATGAAGATATTTTTAGATATTCCATTAGGCTTTTCAAAGGAGCAGTTATTATTTTAGCTTATCCTGTTTTTATGTTTTTTGTTTTTTCTGCACTATTAGTGCTATTGATTTCCTTTCTGTTTTTAAGATTATTTCAGAAATTGTAGTGTGTCATTCCTGTAATCCCAGCACTTTGGGAGGCTCAGGCAGGAGAATCACTTGAGCCCAAGAGTTTGATACCAGTTTGGGCAACATAGGGAGACCCCATCTCTGCAAATAATAAAATTATTATTTTTTTAAAATAAAAAAATTAGCCAGGCATGGTGGCACATGCCTGTGGTTCTTAGCTACTTGGGAGGCTGAAGTAGGAGGATCGCTTGAGCGCGGAGATCAAGGCTTCAGAGAGCCATGATTGTACCACTGCATTCCAGACTGGGCAACAGAGAGAGACACTGTCTCAAAAAAGAAGAAAAAGGTAAAAAAAAGAAAAGAAAAAAAAAACAAGAAATTATGTGTTTGGTTACTTTTTAATTATTTTAATTTTCAAATTTGTTGTAAGTAAATGTAGTGGGCATAAGAGGTTTACTCTTTTTTCTGTACTTTTACTGTTCACATCGATTTTAAGAAAGATCCATGTATGTATAAAGGAATGACAATTGTTTTTCCTACTTGTTTTCCTCATATATCTGTTCTGACTCATTAATTGTATTATTCAAGTCTATAGGTTCTGTTTTTCTGTTTTTAAAAATTATATGAAGAAATCATAAATTCCATTTTCCTTGTTTATAAGAAAAGTAGTCTGCAGTGAAGTTGACCCTCCCTGTGTGCCCCTCCCCATATCCTCTTTTTCCCAGCAACAGTCATTGCTGTCAGTCTGGTGTGTCCTCTCAGGCCTCCTTAGAGCTATCTTGATTTATCTGTGTAAACATCCAAGGGAGTGGTGATTGTTTTCTGTTCTGATTTTTGCTCTAATGATATTCAGTTTCTAACTCATTCTTTTTATGCATGTTTTTATTCAGGACACAGTAAGTTTATTAGAAATACAAATGCAGAAGCATTTTATTTTCACTGTCATACCTCTGACCTCTCTGTAGTCTACTTTATTCATCTTCATACTTTTTTGCTGTTAAATCTTATCTACCAATTACATTCTGGATTTGATTCAGTACTTAGCTTTTCTTTTTGTAAGGATCTTTAGCTTAAATTGTTAAAATGATTTATTGATGTCTGTTTGTAGGATGCTGAAGAAGACCATGAAAGAACACATCAAATGGTTTTACTGAGAAAGCTTTGTCTGCCAATGTTGTGTTTTCTGCTTCATACAATATTGCACAGTACTGGTCAGTATCAGGAGTGCCTACAGTTAGCAGATATGGTATCCTCTGAGCGCCACAAACTGTACCTGGTAAGTTCTAGAGCATTGTAGTTTTAAATTTTAATGATTTGATATGCTCTGTAGTAATATTTTGTGAAGATGTGTTTACATTTGTAATTGTTCTTGGATTTTCTTAAAGTAATAGTCCTGTTTTAATGTTTGTGCTTTTTTCCCAAAATGTGTATATATTTGTAAGCAGTTAGAAATATATAGACTGACTCTGAGAATTCGCCTTGAAATTCCTGAACCACTCTAATTTACTAGCCTTTGGCTACATAAATCTTAAAGAGGAATTTCTTCTTATATGAAGCTAATCAGATTGATTAGCTAACTAAGTTCATACTTGTCTTTGTTCTCATTCTTATTTCTCTTTTTAAAAATCAGGTATTTTCTAAGGAAGAGCTAAGGAAGTTGCTGCAGAAGCTAAGAGAGTCCTCTCTAATGCTCCTAGACCAGGGACTTGACCCATTAGGGTATGAAATTCAGTTATAGTTTAATCTTTGTAATCTCACTAATTTTCATGATAAATGAAGTTTTTAATAAAATATACTTGTTATTAATTTTTTCTTTTGCATTGCCATGTAAAATTTAGACATTTGAATTTTGTACGTTTCAGAATATTATTGTGACACTTTGAACATGTATATATATCAGCGTTTCTCTGTATGCTTATTAATAAAACTATATAAAAACTAAAATTTTTGTTTTTACAAATTCGAGGATTGTCTCTTTATGAGAAAATTAAATTTTCTATTCTAGTTTTTTCTGTAATCATAAGCATTCTGATATTTTAAAATCATAAAGATGGGCCAGGCGTGGTGGCTCAAGCCTGTAATCCCAGCACTTTGGGAGGCCGAGACGGGCCGATCATGAGGTCAGGAGATCAAGACCATCCTGGCTAACACGGTGAAACCCCGTCTCTACTAAAAAATACAAAAAACTAGCCAGGTGAGGTGGTGGGCGCCTGTAGTCCCAGCTACTCGGGAGGCTGAGGCAGGAGAATGGGGTAAACCCAGGAGGCGGAGCTTACAGTGAGCTGAGATCTGGCCACTGCACTCCAGCCTGGGCGACAGAGCCAGACTCCATCTCAAAAAAATAAAAAATAAAATAAAATCATAAAGATGATGGAAAGTAGATTTATTTTTAAGCCAGGTAAGTAATTTTTTATAAAATGTAGTATTTTTTGAATATTAAAAGTAAGACTATAACAAGAATGTTTTCTAACATAACATGCTATTATTATTTTAGTTATTTTGAAGACATTTCTAGTTTAGCTTTCATTTAGCAAACTTCCTATCAAAACAAGAGCATATAAAGACTTAGCATAGTACCTGGCACATAGTAAGCACTGAATACATTGGAGATTACAAATCCAGCTCTTCTAATAGGGGAAATACCATAAGTACATTTAAAAGGTGTCATTAAAAAATACAAGTAGTGGCTGGGTGCAGTGGCTCACGTCTGTAACCCCAGCACTTCGGGAGGCCAAGGCAGGCGGATCACCTGTTGTCAGGAGTTTGAGACCAGCCTGGCCAACATGGTGAAACCCTGTCTCTACTAAAAATTACAGAAATTAGCCAGGCATGGTGGCAGGCACCTGTAAACCCAGCTATTCAGGGGAGGCTGAGGCATGAGAATCTCTTGAACCTGGAGACAGAGGTTGCAGTGAGCCGAGATCGCGCCACTGTACTCCAGCCTTAGGGACAGAACGAGACACTGTCTCCAAAAAAAAAAGAATTACAAGTAGTCTGAGCAGGAAGAAGCTCTCTCCAGCTGAAAAGACTCTCAGGAAGTAATATTGGGTTGGGATTTGAGTAATGCACTGAATTTGCAAAGGCAAAGAGAGACACAAGAAGGACGAGGCTCTCTACAGATTAAGAAATCAGTATGAGCAAGAAATGATAAATGCTGGGCATTTTTATGAACCAACAAATATACCAAATAGGCTAGAGTGTAGGGCTTATAAACAGGAGACAACTAAAAGAATGTGAATCTAATAGAAAACAGTAATTCCCCAAACTTGCTAATCATCTAAGGAATTTCTTGAATATGTATTTATAGATGCCACCCCTAAAGAGAGCTGGCTCAGGAAGCCTGAGATGGGATCATAGAATTTGATCAGCTCTATATTATGTGCTTTTTGTTGTTGTTGTTTCTCAAAGAATTAATCTTGTCATCCTGTTTTCTTTATTCTTACTAATATGCAAATGATTTTTACAGCTCATGCAGTCCTGTAATCATGATTATTGCTATGCTGCTTTGCAAAAAATAAAAACAAAAAATTCATACCAAAACAAATACAGACTAGATTGGGGGGGAAGGGGAAAGAAGTGAGTCTTAAAAGTAGTTTTGTTACTTGCAACAAACTATATATATAGAAACTTTGTACAACCTAGGGTGACTATTTCCAAAGACTATTACCTATTTGTTGAACAACAGTGGAAAACTACTTAGCCTAAATGAGGAGGAGGAATATTATATGCTTCCATCCTAACTGTATGTGGGTAAATGGACAAGGTCTGTCATCTATTTAGGAACTTGTTTTGCATACCCCCTCGCCTCTGTATTCATCTTTTGTTTTGCCTTGTTTTTTGAATGTACTTTTAAAAACAACAACAGAAACCCACTAAGGTTGTAGAATTACAAAATTCTTTCAACCTTAGACTCTTAATTAGGATGCTCTCAAATGGACTTGTTTTTCATTTTTATTTATTTATTTTTGAGATAGGGTCTTGCTGTGTCTCCCAGGCCAGAGTGCAGTGGCATGATATCTCACTGCAAACCTCCGTCTCCCAGGTTCAAGTGATTCTCTGCCTCAGCCTCCCTAGTAGCTGGGATTACAGGCGCCTGCCACCACGCCTGGCTAATTTTTGTATTTTAGTAGAGACAGGGTTTCGCCATGTTGGCCAGGCTGGTCTCAAACTCTTGACCTCAAGTGATCCACTCACCTCGATCTCTCAAAGTGCTGGGATTACAGGTATGAGCCACAGTACCTGGCCAATTGGACTCATTTGAGTCCTTAGGTAGTCAATATGTGTGTTGCTGCTTATTTAAATACAGTTCAAGTTGGAGCCCCAAGAGCGCCAATGTGCTCCTCACAATTCCCAGATGCCTCTGTCTTCCTGAACACCAGAAGTGGTGGGCACCTGAGTGGGAAATTTCAGGCAACTTAATTTAGTTCCTCAGTGCCTACTCTTAAAGAACTGGGTTTTCATTCTAGAGAAGAAACTCTTAACAAGGGCATGTTTCCTATCGCAGGTTCACATACTAATTTTTAAAAACTTTTCTTGGTGTGACTTATGCCAAGGAATTATGAAGACTTTTTCCCTGAGTATTGCATGAAGGCTACAAAGTTGCAACAGGCATGTCCTGGGTGTGAAAGTTTTAATTTCCCTACCTCATTCATTTAATTTAGAGATGGGGGTCTCACTGTGTTGCTCAGCTTCAAAGTCCTGGACTCAAACAATCCCCACGTCAGTCTCTCAAATAGCTGGGACTGCAGGCCCATGCCACCATGCCCCACTTGCTCATTTATTTTATTTTATTTTATTTTACCATATTCTTTCTCTTTTTAATTTTGTGACTGCTGAATTAATCCTAGACTCTATCTTAAAACTAAGAATTGATGTATTGGTAGGAACAGCTGGACATTCAAGATATTTTTGTGATTCCTTTTTTAAAAATCCCCTTTTGAGGCCGGGCGCGGTGGCTCAAGCCTGTAATCCCAGCACTTTGGGAGGCCGAGACGGGCGGATCATGAGGTCAGGAGATCGAGACCATCCTGGCTAACACAGTGAAACCCCGTCTCTACTAAAATACAAAAAAAAACTAGCCGGGCGAGGTGGCGGGCGCCTGTACTCCCAGCTACTCGGGAGGCTGAGGCAGGAGAATGGCGTGAACCCGGGAGGCGGAGCTTGCAGTGAGCTGAGATCCGGCCACTGCACTCCAGCCTGGGCGACAGAGCGAGACTCCGTCTCAAAAAAAAAAAAAATAAAAATCCCCTTTTGTACCTGTAATATCTACAATATATAATCTTGCTCTGTCGACTTGAGGAAGAAGGAGAAAGGAAGAACCTGACTTCTGTGTGAAGGACCTTACTGCAATGTCGATCAAGACTGTTACTCAAAGTTGTAACTCTTAGTCATTGCACCTGACTTTAGGATCCAAAACATACATACATATATATACACACACACACACACACACACACACACACACACCCCTAGAGACAGCTGTATACAGTTTCGGCAAGTTGTGCGTTTTTTCTCGAGTTGTAATTGAACACAATAGCACTTGTTTACATTGTCAAGGGGACATCTTTAGAGAACACATTTTCTCACTGTTGAGCTAATAATGCTTTGTGAATGTATGATCTAAGGAGAAACCCTTGTAGTTATACCCGATGATGCTGTCTGTTGGAAAGTAGATTTGGAATGTCTTTCTCGAAAAACAAAAAATAAAAATATGCTTTCGATAAGTTCTTTCCCCCTCTGGCGAGGGCTAAATTTGCTCAGCATTTAATAGGTAAAATTGGCTAACAGTGTCTGCACAGCCAGAGAGAAGTTGTCTAGCAAATCGGGTCAGTGACACACGGGAAACAAACATCAAGAAAGGGGTCCTAGATTGGTCTAGTCAGGTAGGCGTTAGGTGACCAAGGGGGCTGGGGACCCAGAGGACAGGACAAAGACGCGAGCGTCGCGCGCCCAGGGCTCAGCGCGCCTGCGCAGGGTAGCGGCCGTTCAGCCCGCGGCTCCGGGGCGGAGGCACCGGAGCCCCGGGTCACGTGGCCGCAGGCGGAGATGGGCGGGGCGTGGGACGTGCTGCCGCGTCCTCGCTGGCTTACAGGGCGGCGGCGGGGCGTGTGTCGTCTGTTAAGAGTGCTGCTCGCCCAGGTTGATCTGTGCATGCCACTCCTGGGTCAGACGGTGAGGTTGGCGTCTGCGAGGACGCGGCGGTGGAGGAGAAGGGCAACTGGAGACAGGCCAGGCGCCCCTTCTGAGGCTAAACGGCCCCGGCTTCGCGGGGATCATGGCATCGCTGGTGGACCGAATGCGGGGCCACGGGCGAATCGCCGCCGGGCTCCTGTTCAACCTGCTGGTGTCCATCTGCATTGTGTTCCTCAACAAATGGATTTATGTGCACCACGGCTTCCCCAACATGAGCCTGACCCTGGTGCACTTCGTAGTCACCTGGCTGGGCTTGTATATCTGCCAGAAGCTGGACATCTTTGCCCCCAAAAGTCTGCCGCCCTCCAAGCTCCTCCTCCTGGCCCTCAGCTTCTGTGGCTTTGTGGTCTTCACTAACCTTTCCTTGCAGAACAACACTATAGGCACCTACCAGCTGGCCAAGGCCATGACCACGCCGGTGATCATAGCCATCCAGACCTTCTGCTACCAGAAAACCTTCTCCACCAGAATCCAGCTCACGTTGGTGAGTAGCTTCAGCTTGCCAAGGCGCGGCTCTCCCGACCCACCTCCTGCACTGGCCCCGGGAAATTCGAACGCACACTGGTCTTTCCCTTCATCTTGAAATCCACAAATGAGTCATCTGTGAGCCAGTGAAGTTTCAGGCTTATTTTGGGGAGGGGGAAAAGGCCATCTTGTCAACCCAGAAGAGTGGGCTTGTGTGAGTTTTAGTAGCTGCCATTTGATGGAAATCGTTAAATGCTGTGATCGATAAGAAAAACTATTGTGTGGTACAGTCCAGTGTTATCAGAGTATCTGCAAAAGCTCAAACTGAAAAACAGCCTTTCTCCCCTAGGGGAATCAAATCGTGTATGATAAAATGTGAAGAGATTTAGCATAAAGTAGGTCTCAAAATGTCTGCAGCACCGTACTGCCGAGCTGTCTGCAACTTTAAATAAAAGGAGGTGGACTCAATTTTAGCACTTAGTAACTTAGTATATTTAAGGTCTTCTTCCTTTTTCTTTCTTTTTTTTTTATTTTATTTTTTTTTGTTTTTGAGACGGAGTTTCACTCTTGTGGCCCGGGCTGGAGTGCAATGGCGCGATCTCGGCTCACCGCAACCCCCGCCTCCCGCGTTCAAGCGATTCTCCTGCCTTTGCCTCCCAAGTAGCTGGGATTACAGGCATGCGCCACCACGCCCGGCTAACTTTGTAGTAGAGACGGGTTTTCTCCATGTTAGTCAGGCTAGTCTCAAACTCCGACCTCAGGTGATCTGCACGCCTTGGCCTCCGAAAGCTCTGGGGTTACAGGTGTGAGCCACCGTGCCCGGCCTTATATTTAAAGTCTTTATGCTTTTATTGTTTTATATTTATGCTTATGCTGTTTAGACACTATTTCGGGGATCCATTTACTCACCTTTGTATTCATGTGGTATTTTCTTGCAAAGTGCAATATATTTACCACAAATTTAAAATAGAATTAAATGTGAATATCAATATAGATTTATCATATTTCACGTTTAGGAAATAGGATTAACAACCAGTTTTCCCAAGTGAAAAAAGAAAACATTTATACAGGTTCATTGTTTCCCAGTTATGTGTTTATCATTAGCCTTGTAAGACATTGTGAAAGGAATACTAAATTTTTGTCTCTTGAATTTAATCTGAACAACATTTACCTCTTTTTCGTTACAGATTCCTATAACTTTAGGTGTAATCCTAAATTCTTATTACGATGTGAAGTTTAATTTCCTTGGAATGGTGTTTGCTGCTCTTGGTGTTTTAGTTACATCCCTTTATCAAGTGGTTGGTAATTTTTTTTTTTCTTTATGTGCCTTTTTAGCAGATTTCATAAATTTTGAAGCTGTATTCCAAGGTTTAGAAAATACAGTATAGAGACAATAGACTGTTGGGAAGAAAGCGTAATTGCTTAAGTTGACTCAAGGTGAAGAGAAGAAAGGAGACAGAGAAACTTGGGTGTGTGATGCTGACCAAATACCTACCTGTTTGTAAGTGTATAATATCCATGCTTAACAGTCTCAGCTTGGGGTGAAGTTATTTTCTGGGAAATCTTTACAAAATATGTAGTAAGACTTTATACTTCCTAAGTTTGTTTATGTTTTTTGTGTACTCTTTACTTTTAACATTGTTGTGAAGGAGTGAGTATACTTCCAGAAATCTGAACAGTAAAGAAAAATTTCAGATTTTTAGATTTTTTTGCCTTAAAAATTATACTGCTGTTGTACTTGTTTATTGGCTTTTAATAATTTGTCTAATATAGATTATTATTATATTAATATAATAGAGTAATTTATATCAATGAATATTTTACCATTTGTGCAAGCACAGTGCCTTGACTATAGCAGATATTCATTAAAAATGTGTTCATGGATTCAGTTACTTCATTACCATAAAACCTAACAAGTATGGTTTTTGTTTCTTATGTAGTGGAGAAAAAATAACTTGCTGTAGGGGACAGTGAAACGATATTCTCTCTATACTGAAAACCTTGGTCTGGAAATTCTGTGTGTGCCTGTATGGGAAATCAAAGCCAAAATGTGTAACCAATTTTACTTTTTTCACAAACATCCACTGGTTATTAAACTAAGGCATTCCTGTTAGAAATGTTAGGAGTTCAGTAATAGAGCCCTGGCATCTTAAACATTCTAGTAGTGATCATGTCAGAGATGGTGTTTGAAAATATTCTGCAGTGAAATACATTTTCTAGTGACAGAGAAGCAGTTTAAATAAAAGAAGAGGCTAGTGAACATTCCTATTCATCTTTCTTGTTAAATGCACTTGTTTTTGCCTAATATAGGCTATTAAACAGAGCAAGAAATTGTACTCCTTATATGTAATGGATTCAGAGTACTCACCATCTCTCTCACTATGACCATTTTTGTTCACACAAGTCTCAAAATTGCTATAGATTAGAATCAAAGGTTCTATATCCCTGAGGTAGATATTTGAAATGAGATTGACCAAGGAATGATTGTAGATTAATGGACGGTTTCTTATCAGTAAATGGTAAAGTTATTATTACAAAATAGGTATATTCCCAAAACATTCCTCTTAAAGTTGTATCTGCCCAATGTATCTTGGCATAATTTCTATGTTGTTTCTCTTATACTGCTGGAGACATTAAAAGGAGTTAAAAGACAAGTGACCAGCTATTAGCTTGAGTTGTAGAAAGATAGTTGGCTCACTCATTCATTCAGCAGACATCTTTTCCGCATTATGTTCACCGTTGAGGATACAAAGATGAAAAGCAGCTACAGTCCAGCAGTGTAGAAACACATGGAGACAGCTGGTCACAATAGCATATGTACCCCAAGGTAGGAGGAAAGTTCTGAGGAACACCAAGGAGGAAGTGGCAGCTCTAAAAGAGGGGCGGTGAGGTAAGACTTTACGGAAAAGTTAACCATTTAAATGGAAGGGCACACAGAAATGAGCTCAGCAGTAAAGGACAGCTGGTCTTTTCCTTGCAGTGTGCGTGAAAGTCTGGAGCAGTTTCGGAGAACTTGATTTGTTTGGTGAGGCTAGGCAGTCAGATGTCAGGGTCGTGAAGGCATACTAAGGAAGTGTGTCTTTATTGAGCACGCACCAGGAGAGGGGTTCAGACAGGGACTGACTTGATCGTTCCCCTTTAGAAAAGCAACTGATGGCAAGGAAGGGTGGGTAAAAGGGAAGGAAGGGTGAAAGGCAGAGCAGTCAGGAACCTACCTGTGCTTCACGGGACAAGCAGGAAGGGCCTGGGCTAGGGCAGTGGGAATGGACAGGGAAAGGTTAAAAGGCACTCCAGGGGCCTTTTGGGGAACACATGGGAGAACCTGATTGAATGTGAGAGTGAAGAAAGTAAGGCTCTGATCCCTGAGGGGGATTATATCATCAATTATTGGAACCACGCAAGAGGAGCCCATTTGTGGAAGAAAGGCACCAGTTGATTTTAAACAAGTTCCTGCAGATTATATAAGTAGAGATGGCCGGGAGACTGGCTAATACAAGGTTAAGGATGCTTAAGGGATGAGGGAAGAACAGTAGATCTCAGCAAATAGTAAAAGACATCAGTCAGGGCAATAAAGAGGAAGGCAGACATCTGCCTTAAAAACTAAGTGCAGGAGGCAGTGAGGGAGGAGTGTAAACCGGAGGGTAGTTCTTCCAAGCAAAATTTGCAGGTTCTGCAAAGAGGGCTCGCAGGAAGGGCCACAGGGAGTCTGGACATGGCCATGGAGGTCATGGTGCCCTTAGGAGAGCGTTGGAGGGGTGGTGGCAGGAGCCAGGCTGTGCTGCATTGAGGAACAGTGGAGGCTTGAGAGCCCCTGCTGTTCCAGGCAGTCCTGTGGCCAAGACACACAGCTGCCTGGAGAGGCTGCGAAAGGAAAGTGGGGTGAGCACACACCCTCTGTATCCATTTTTGCTCGTTGCTGTGCCCCGAGGAGCAGGCAGCTTAGAAGAATCAGTTCTTTGTCCTTCACATTCACAGAGAACTCTTAGTTAAAGCTGGCAGGAGTATGGTTCAAATTCCCTGCTCTTCTATTTTTGTCTTGATGAATTTCTATAGACTTAGAGTTTATGTAACAAGATACCCAGACCTACAGGAACAAGACGTATGTAGAAGTCATTCAAAAGCCTAGCTGTTCTTGCCAGATGTGATCCAAACAGTCCTGTTAGAGCTTCTTCAGAGCCTCTTTTTCAGTTATATTTGTGAAGCATTTTGTGGACAAATGGGATTTGAGGTCTTGAGATGTTGTTTCTACTGAATGGTACGGTATTTTAGGGTTAGTGATTATCCAATGTATCTAGGTGTATTGGTGGGGGATGAGGAATAGTATCCACAGAAAAGTCATCCAGAGAGAGGACAATGTCTTCTACCATTGATTGGGTTCTCCAAAGCAACTGACAAGACCACATACCTTTTCAAGCCACACACATTGGCAGCCATCTCTAACCTGCCCTATGCCCCATTGTCATCCTGTCCCCCCAACCTCTGTCTTCCTTTGTTTTTTTTTAGACAGAGTCTTGCTCTATCACCCAGGCTGGAGTGCGGTGGCGCAATCTCAGCTCACTGCAACCTCTGCCTCCTTGGTTCTCCTGCTCAGCCTCCCGAGTAGCTGGGACCACAGGCGTGCACCACCATACCTGGCTAATTGTATTTTTAGTAGAGATAGGGTTTCACCATATTGGCCAGGCTGGTCTCGAACTCCTGACCTCAGGTTATCTGCCTGCCTCGGCCTCCCAAAATGCTGGGATTACAGGTGTCAGCCACTGTTCCTGGCCCCTGTCTTCCATTTTTAAATTTTTGCCATTTTTAGAAAGAAATGAAGTCCAACACTGCATCTGTATTCCTAAGCACCTGAATTTCCATTTTTCGCTTATTTTCCCAAGATCTTTTATCCTTGTAGGCCCTCATGTGCGTTTATTTTTCCCTGTTTACTAGGATCAGGTAGAAGGAAATAGAGGACTTTTCTCCCCCTTCTAAGAATTGAGAAGAAGCTAGATTATCAGAAATTAAATTTATAGAGCTATTTTCATCCATGGTGCTTAAAGGGCATTCATATAGCTTACTGGTCTTTGAAATCCTGTAGAATAATAGACATTTTATCTTCTCCTAGTCTATACCCCACATTCCCATCTTTGTGACTCTAGTTGTTGCATCTTTGATTAAGTGATACTATTTCTTTTGTGCCAGACATGTTTTATCTCCTAATTTTCAGTGGGTAGGAGCCAAACAGCATGAATTACAAGTGAACTCAATGCAGCTGCTGTACTACCAGGCTCCGATGTCATCTGCCATGTTGCTGGTCGCTGTGCCCTTCTTTGAGCCGGTGTTTGGAGAAGGAGGAATATTTGGTCCCTGGTCAGTTTCTGCTTTGGTAAGTTCTAATTGTTTTGATATCTAAGAAACAGTATAATAATAACTCCTCCATTATTAATATAATTTTTAGTTTTCAGAGCACTATGTCCGATCCATTCTCACATTTATCTTCGTAATCACCATATAAGGAGGTAAGGTAAGGATTCTTTTTCAGATGAAGAAATTGAGGCACACAAAGGTGAAGGTACTTGCCTAGAGTGAGGCAGCTACTTAGTGGCAAAAGCAGAACTACAATTAATGTCTTCTGATGCCCGGTTACTGTACTGACCATGTCAAGCTAGAGCCCACAAATAATTTGGACATTTAGGTTAAGTTAAACTTTTTTTACAGTGAAAACATAGCTTTATAATCACTATGTCGATTTTGAACACATGTAAAAATATAAAGAAAGTGAAGGGGCCAGGCACAGTGGCTCACTCCTGTAATCCCAGCACTTTGGGAGGATAAGGTGGGCAGATCGTTTACGCTCAGGAGTTTTAAACCAACCTGGGCAACATAGGAAGACCTCATCTCTACAAAAAAATTTAAAAATTGACTGGGTGTGATGGCTCATGCCTGTAATCCCGGGACTTTGGAAAGCTGAGGCGGATGGATCACTTGAGCTCAGGAGTTCAAGACCAGCCTGGCCAACATGGCGAAATCTGGTCTCTACTAAAAATACAAAAAGATTAGCTGAGGCTGGGTGCGGTGGCTCATGCCTATAATCCTGGCACTTTGGGAGACCAAGGCAGGCTACTCAAGAGGCTGAGGCACGAGAATTGCTTGAACCTGGGAGGTGGAGGTTGCAATGAGCCAAGATCGTGCCACTGCACTCCAGCCTGGGCCACAGAGCAAGATTCTGTCTCAAAAAAGAAATCAAAAAATTAGCCAGGCATGGTAGCACATGCCTATGGTCCCAGCTACTTGGGAGGCTGGGGTGGGAGGATCACTTGAGCCCAGGAGGTCGAGGCTGCAGTGAGCCAAGATAGCACCACTGCATTTCAGCCTGGGCAACAGAGGGAGACCCTGTCTCAAAAGAAAACCAAACCAAACCAAAACAACAACAAAAGAAAGTGAAGGGCCCCTGGAACGCTATCACACTAAAGTAATTACCGTTACCATTTTGGTGAGCATCATTTCATGGATCTCTTTTGTATAAGCACATAGGTACACATGCATGTGTGTATAATTTTAGATATGGAATGATATCATAGATGCTGTTTTTATTGTGGATTCCTCTTCCCCAGCCTTCCTAGCCATACACTCTTCCACATTCCATTACTCCCTAATCCATGTCTCTTGAAGTCATGTTAATATTCTAAGTGCTTGTTCTTCCATATTTTTCTCCGTGCCATATATATCCATATAAACACACACACACAGACACACACACACACACACACACACCCCAATTAAACATCTATTTCTTTTTTTTTTCTTTCTTTTGAGATGGCGTCTCACTCTGTCACCCAGACTGGAGTGCAGTGGTGCAATTCTTGGCTCACTGCAACCTCCACCTCCCGGGTTCAAGCAATTCTCCTGCCTCAGACCCCCGAGTAGCTGGGACTGCAGGCGCACACCACCATGCCCAGCTAATTTTTGTATTTTTAATAGAGACGGGGTTTCACCATGTTGGCCAGGATGGTTTCGATCTCTTTATCTCAGGTCCTCCCGCCTCAGCCTCCCAAAGTGCTAGGATTACAGGCATGAGCCACCACACCCAGCCACATCTGTTTCTTTGACAAAAGTAGAATCCTATCACATATGCTTTTCTGTATCTTGCTTTTCTGACTTAATAATATCTCCTAAAAATCTCTCTAAAGCATTCTTTTCAGTGTCTGTATGTTTTGTTGTTGTTTTGTTTTGAGACAGAGTCTCACTCTGTAGTGCAGTGGCATGCTCTCTGTTCACTGCAACCTCCACCTCCCGGGTTCAAGTGATTCTTGTGCCTCAGCCTCCCAAGTAGCTGGAATTACAGGTGTGAGCCACCACACCTGGCTAATTTTTTTGTATTTTTGGTAGAGATGGGGTTTCACCATGTTGGCCAGGCTGGTCTTAACCTCCTGACCTCAAGTGATCCACCCACCTGGGCCTCCCAAAGTGCTGGGATTACAGACATGAGCCACCGCGCCCAGCCAGTGTCAGTATAATAGCCCCTTTGCATATTCACTTTTTTCCAGTTCTTTACCACTATGAACAATACTGTGATAAACATCCTTGTACATCATGTGTCCTCATGTACTGATACCTTTTTTCCTATGGAAATGAGTCCCAGGAGTGGAATTGGCAAATCAAGGACATATGTATTTTGGGGACTTTTATTTTTTAGAGACAGGGTCTGGCTATATTGCCCAGCCTGGCCTCAAGCTCCTGAGCTCAAGTGATCCCCCAACCTCAGCCTCCCGCGCAGCTGGGACTAATACTTTGGGGACATTTTAAGTTAGAATGTATAATCCTCCTATGTCTCAGTTCAGGCTGCTATAACAAAACTACAATGGACTGGGTGGCTTAAACAACAGATACTCGGTTCTCACAGTTCTGAAGTCTGGAAGTCTGAGATCAGGCTGCCGGTATGGTTGGGTTCTTGGTAAAGGCCCTTTTCCTGCTTTATAGATGGCATTCTTCTTGCCGTATGCTCATCTGACAACAAGGAAGAGGAGAAGCAAGCTCTCTCGTATCTCTTCTTATCATAGGGACTAATCCCATTCATGAAGGCTCTACCCTTATGCCATAGTCACTTCCCAAAGGCCCCACCTCCCAATACCATCACACTGCGGGTGAGGATTTCAACATAGGAATTTTGGGGGGACACAAACATTCAGTCCATAACACCTTACTTATCAGGAATTCCTGCTTCCGACAAGAGTTCCCACAACTCTTGGAACACAGTTAGTGGGAATGTCTTTTTTGTTGGTCGCATCAATTTATTAAGCACCTATATAGCCCCTCTTCTCTTCCCGGCACTATTCAAAGCACTGTGTAAATATTAACTTATTTAATTTTCATAACTTTATTAGGTTGATGCTATACTAATACTATTTGTATTAGTCCATTTTATGATGTTATAAAATAATACCTGAGACTGAGTAATTTATAAAGAAAAGAGGTTTATTTTGGCTTATCATTCTGCAGACAGTACAAGAAGCATTAGTGCTGGCATCTGCTTCTAGTGAGGGCCTCAGGAAGCTTACAATCACGGTGGAAGGCGAAGGGGAAGCAGGCATGTCACATGGCGAGAGAGGGAGCAAGAGGGAGAGGGGAGGAGATGCCAGTGTCTTTTAAACAACTAGCCTTCATGAGAACTAATAGAGCAAGAACTCATTACCCCTGGGGAGGGCACCAAGCCATTCATGAGGGATCCACCCCCATAACCCAAACACGTTCTACTAGGCCTCACCTCCAACATTGGTGATCAAATTTCAACATGAGATTTGGAGGGAACAGACATCCAAACTATATCACTATTGTTATTATTTTTACTGATAAGGAAACCGAGAGATAGAGAGTTAGTAACTGGCTCACAATCCCACAGCTAATAAGCAGAGCCACAATTTGGATCCATGCCTTCTGGGTCCAAAGTCTATATTCTCCAGTGCTCTGCTCTGCTTCCTGTTAAGTAGACCAGTAGTGGTTTCAAATTTATATAGTTTAGCATATACAGTTTTTTTCTAAAGTAGAAGTCATTGGACCATCTGTCAGATAATACTTCCACTTACTTTACAAAATAGCCATCCTGGTTATCTGGTTTCCAACCATTGCATCCTGGAGACCTTATGCTACAAGGAGAGAGGATTTTTTTGGTCGCCTTCTAACAGGTTGTAAAATGAGGACAGCAGCAGAAAAGCCATTTAAAAAAAAAAAAAAGTCAAAGAAACCAAGACCACAGAAGGCTGAGGCCATTTAGTGTAAGGGAAAGTCATCTTCATTCCTTAATGTCCCTAGGAGGCGTCCTTGACTCAAAGTAGAGCATTGTGTCAACTAACTTTTTTTTTTTGCATATAAAGCCAGCATTACTCTAATACCAAAACCAGGAAAGGACACAACCAAAAAAGAAAACTGAAGACCAATATCCTTGATGAACATAGATGCTAAAATTTAACAAAATGCTAGCTAACTGAATCCAGTCACATATCAAAAAGATAATCCACCATGATCAAGCGGGTTTCATACCAGGGATGCAAGGATGGTTTAACATACTAAAGTCAATAAATGTGATACACTACATAAACAGAATTAAAAACAAAAATCACATGATCAGCCAGGTGTGGTGGCTCACGCCTGTAATCCCAGCACTTTGGGAGGCTGAGGCGGGCAGATCACGAGGTCAGGAGATCGAGACTAGCCGAGACCATCCTGGCTAACATGGTGAAACCCCTTCTCTACTAAAAATACAAAAACAAAATTAGCCAGGCGTGGTGGCGGGCACCTGTAGTCCCAGCTACTCAGGAGGCTGAGGCAGGAGAATGGCGTGAACACGCGAGGCGGAGCTTACAGTGAGCTGAGATTGTGCCACTGCACTCCAGCCTGGGCGACAGATCAAGACTCCAAAATAAATAAATACATAAATAAATAATACATAAATAAATAATCACATGATCATCTCAATAGATGCAGAAAGAGCATTTGACAAAATCCAGCATCGCTTTATGATTAAAACCCTCAGCAAAATCGGCATACAAAGAACATACCTTAATGTAATAAGAGCCATCTGTGACAAACCCACAGTCAATATAATACTGAATGGGGAAAAGTTGAAAGCATTCCATTTGAGAACTGGAACAAGACAAGGATGCCCACTCTTAACCACTCCTCTTCAACATGGAACTACTTTATATTCTTCAAAGTCCCTAACAAAGTAGAGTAATTGTGTTTTTAGTGATGTGATGTGCCAAGTATCAAGAAATAGGTATGCAGCATTCTGTGAACTCAATAAAATTAGCAATGATATATTTTAGATATATTTCTAGAAACTCTTTTTAAAATCTCTAAGCAAATTTCTCTTTGTTGGCTATTTAATAGACCTCACTATTGTAAATTAAATGAGGTATTACTATATTTACCTAAGTAGGACACAAATCCAATTCCTCTGGTCTTCTTAAGACTGCACTGATTTTAACACTGATAAAACCTAGATGGGGCTGGGCACAGTGGCTCATGCCTATAATCCCAACACTTTGGGAGGCCAAGATGGGAGGATTGCTTGAGCCCAGGTGTTTGAGACCAGCCTGGGCAACGTGGTAAAAACCTATCTTTACAAAAAACAAAACAAAATAACAAAACCCTACATAAGACAAAAAGCATCTTCAAATATGACATGTTTTCTTCGGAACTTAAACTTCTTAATAGTTTAGATCATGGATATTATTTTATCTAAATTCAGAAACAAAATGATTCTATAATTTGTTGGATAAAATTATGGGATAGATTTGAACAGAACATTGTATGTGTATATAGTGTTCCAACCCATTTGTCCCCCTGTTTCCAGCCAAGTTATCTATAAAAAGGAATAATATTTTTACATCTACTTTGTGGATGTACGTGAAAATTAAATGAGTGAATATATGTAAAACAGAACAATTATTGGTGCATAATAAGTGTTATGTAAGTGTAAGCTGTGATCATCATGATTTTTATTATGTCCTCAAGTAGTTTCTAAGCTCTTTGAGGGCAGGAACTTTGTACATATTGCATTCCTCACAAGGCCTGGCCTGGCCTATCTTTGTAGATATCCAATGAATGCTTATTGAGTTACATAAAAATAAAAATGAGGCCAGGTGCAGTGGCTCAGGCCTGTAATCCCAGCACTTTTGGGAGGCCAAGGCATGCAGATCACCTGAGGTCAGGAGTTCGAGACCAGCCTAGCCAACATGGTAAAACCCCATCTCTATCAAAAAATACAAAAAAAAGTAGCTGGGTGTGGTGGCATGGGCCTGTAATCCCAGCTACTGGGGAGGCTGAGGCAGAAGAATTACTTGAACCTGGGAGGCGGAGGTTGCAGTGAGTCGAGATTGCACCACTGCACTCCAGACTGGGTGACAGAGTGAGACTCCATTTAAAAAAAAAAAAAAAAAAAAGAGCAATTAAGATGTTAATGTGTGGATGGTTGGGATTATAAGAATTCCTTATATTCTTTCTGGTTTTCTTTATTGTCTGATTTATAATAATAATAATGCATATGTATACTTTTCTTTAGATTAATAAGAAAAATTAACCTGGAAATTCACAATCACAGAAAGGATGTTATTGCAGTATTTTTCATTGATTCTTGTGGAAAAAATTACATTTTTTTCTAAACACTGTTCATTCTGCCTTTTTACTTGCAATTCTTACTGTCTCCCAAATTCTCTTTCTAATCTTATTTATTAATGGTTGATATTTGAATTTTTTAAAATGCCGAATGAAATGTATCTTTGCTTGATGACTATAATGATTGGATTGCTTTGCATTAATGGTTCTTTTGTTTTATTTGTAGCTTATGGTGCTGCTATCTGGAGTAATAGCTTTCATGGTGAACTTATCAATTTATTGGATCATTGGGAACACTTCACCTGTCACGTATCCTTTTCATATAACTTACAAATGCATCGTCTTTTATATTCTCCAAAACTTTCACATTCATTACCTTATTTGAATCTCACACTATTGCACGGCCTACATTGAGTAGAGAGAGTTATTTTTAGCCTTTTACTGTATCTTTACACACAATAGGATTTTAAAGAAATATGACTGAAAGGGTGAGTGTGGTGGCTCACACCTGTAATCCCAACACTTCAGGAGGCTAAGGCAGGTGGATCACTTAAGGCCAGGAGTTCAAGACCAGCCTGGATAACATGGTGAAACCCTGTCTCTACAAAAAATATATAAATTAGCTGGGTAAGGTGGTGCATGCCTGTAATCCCAGCTACTCAGGAGGGTGAGGCACAAGAATTGCTTGAACTGGGGAGTCGCAGGTTAAAGAGAGCCAAGATTGTGCCACTGTACTCCAGCCTGGGCAACAGAGCAAGACTATGTCTCAAAAAAAAAAAAAAAAAGAAAGAAATATGAACTGAGGAAATGGGTTAGCTTTTTGTGTCATGAATGTTTTTGAATTTTCTTATGTAATAGATGACCTTTTCCCTTACAAAAATTAATTCAGAGTACCATTTCTTACAGACAGTGAGATTAAATAAATATTTTTTGAATGAATAATGAGGTGGAGGTTTGGATTTTCAAACCATGTTCAGGTATTTATAGTAACAAAGTAAAGGAATGGTTAACAAATAACAAAAGATAATTTCAGGCCACTGGCATCTGGCTATGGAGTATGTGTTTGTACTTATTTGGATATGGGTGTGCCTGTTTTTCTCAATATTATTTCAAGTCAAGTAATGAAGTCATTGGCCGGGCACTATGGCTCACACCTATAATTCCAACACTGGGAGGCCGAGGCAGGAGGATCACTTGAGCTCAGGAGTGCAAGACCAGCCTGGGAAACATAGGGAGACCCTATCTCTACCAAAAAAAAAGAAATGAAGTTATATGTTAAAGGTCAAATTCAACTGTCCATTTATACCATTCTGCTTGTCATTCTGTTTCTCTTCACATTTCACTCTGCCCCCACCCTTAGGCAAATGCAGAGAATGAATTTCCCCAGGAAGTAAATAAGTAGGATATTTGCCGACTATCAATAAAAAACAATGACGATAAGTTTTTTAGAAAACCAATACTTAACAAATATTTATTTTGTGTCAGATACTGTCAGAAATATTTTGTATGTATTAGTCCATTTAATTCTCACAGCAGCTCTGTGAGGTGGAGTCTGTCATTTTAGTTTATAGAAGAAATAGAGGCACAGAGAGGTTAGCTAGCTCACTTAAGGCCACACAGCTGACAAATGGGATGTCCAGATTTGAACCCATGCAGTCTAGTCCCAAAATTTGTACATCATGCTACCCAATCAAGACATCCAAATGTGTGCTCTGATTTAAAACATTAATTTATTCAGTAAGTATTGAATACCCACTAAACCATTGATATAAAAATATTTATATACTGAACATCTTTATGTGCCAGGCACCGGGGATACAGTAATGAACCATATAGACAGAAGTCTTTGCTCTCACAGGCTTGAATTCTGGTGAGGAAGATTAGAAATAGAAAACAATTAAATATTTATATACTACAGTATGGGATAGTGTTAACTGCCAAGGAGTAAAAATAAGGCAGGGAAGAGAATGTGAAATGTCATAGACAGCACTGAAGTTCTAGGCAGGGCTAGTCAGGAAGGCCTTAGTGGGAAGATGACATTTGAGTAAAGACCTGAAGGAAATGCGGTTGCTCCATGCAGATCAGGAGGGAAGAATATTCCAGGCCGAGGCAACAGCAAGTGCGAGGCCCTAAAAAAACCAAGGAAGCCTGTGTGGTTGGAGCAGGTTGAGCAAAGGAGGGAATGTGGTAGGCTGAGAAGTAACACAGAACTGAATTGAGTAGGGCGTTTATGTAAGGACTGTTCCACTGAGTAAGATGGGAAGCCATTAGCATTTTGAGCAGAGAAGCGACATGATTTTACATACATTCTAATAGAAGCACTCAGTGGGCCGGGCGCAGTGGCTCACGCCTGTCATTCCAACACTTTGGAAGGCCAAGACAGGAGGATCCCTTGAGCCCAGGAGTTCGAGACCAGTCTGGGCAACATAGTAAGACCCTGACGCTACAAAAAGTTTTTTAAAATAAATCACAGAATCACTCAGGGCTCCTGTGTTGAGAATAGAATAAAGAAGAATTTCTCAACCTCTGGGCTGTTGACTTTCTGGGCTGGACGGTTCTTAGTGCAGGCCTGTTTAGTACACTGTAGGATGTTTTCAGCAGGCCTGGGCTCTACCACCAGATGCCAGTAGCATACATACCCTTTGCCCAATTGTGACAACCAAAAATGCCTCCAAAGATTGCCCACAAAGCAGAATCACCCGTGGTTGAGAACTACTGGACTGTAAGAGGCACAGGAAACTGTCAGGAGACTGCTGCAATATTCCAATGTACAAGTCATAGTGGCTACCAGTATGGTAGCAGTGGATATAGTGAGAAGTGATTGGATTCTGGATATATTTCTAAGAAGAGCCAACAGGTTTTGCTGCCTAGTTGGATGTGGAGAAAGAGAAAACAAGGCTGATTTACATGGTTTTTGACCTGAGCACCTGGTAGAGTAGAGTTGCCATCAACTGAGGTAGGATAGCCAAAAGGAGGTATGGGGCTGGGGAGGAAGATCAGGTGCTCAGTTTGGGGAGTATTTTTTTGTTCTTGTTTTTGAGACAGGGTCTTGCTCTTCACCCAAGCTGGAGTGAAGTGGCACGATCATGGTTCACTGCAAACTCGAACTGTTGGGTTCAAGCATTCTTCCCACCTCGGCCTTCCAAAGTGCTAGGATTACAGGTGTGAGCCCAGCTAGGTGCTCAGTTTTGGATAAACAAGTCAGAGTTCAAAGGTGACGTCTCAGCAGGAGGCATCACAAGGAGTCAGAAGTATGAAGCTGTGGTTTAAAGTGGTGAGACTGGTTGAGATTACCAAGCAAACAAGTAGAAGAAAATAAGTCCAAAGACTGAGCGTTGGGTTTGAGTCCAGTATTTGGAATTCAGAGAGATGAGAGGAACTAGCTGGAGGATGAGAAGGAGCAGTTAGAGGTGGAAGGAAGGAGGAGGGTGGCACAGAACCAGAGTGAGGAGGAGGAGGAGCGGTCGGTGTCTGCGTCAGATGCCGCTGGCAGGCCAAGTTCAAGGAGACTGGTCACCAATGAGGGGCTGAGTGAGGTGGAGGGCACTGGGTTTGACCAGAACATTCTGAAGGTTGGGGTGACAGCCTGCCTGGAGTAAAGTGCAGAACTGGAAATACCACATGTAGACTGCTCTTTTTTTTGTTGTTTTTACAAAAGGATTCATGAATAGTTTCTTTAAATTTGACTTCCTTCTAGTATAAATATGCTTAAAAGAGAAGCCTAGGAGTAAAGAAATTTAAAGTGTTAGAGCCAGTGCACATGAAGATAGCTCATAATTGAAAATAAAACATATTTTATTATGATTATTGCCAGTAACCTTGGGAAGATCCTCTGTGTCTCAGGAAGTCACCTCCATGGGATCAAGCTACCACATGCACCTGGGGACACGGCCCGTGCTCTCCCGAGGCACTGCTGCTGCCCAGCAGGAACCTCCAGGCTGCTTAGGTGGGCTTGGGGGTCAGACAGGTCCAGGTGTGAACACCAAGCTCTGCCACTACCTGTGGGCCTGACTAGTGTGGGAACTCTCAGGGTCTCACTCTGATCACTTATGAAATGTATGAAGTGGAGGAAGTGTGATCTATGATGTTGGGTGGTTGTATGTGAGAGAATGTGTCAAGCTCCAAGCAGGTGTTTATGACACATAGGTACTGCTTTTGGTAACTATTATTATAGCTAGCACATGTGGTGCTTACTATATGCTAGAAGCTTCGTGTATATTATTTGATCCTTACAATAACCCTGGGAGGTATTATTTTGTTCCCCTTTTATATAGTGAAGAAACTGAGGCACAGAGTGGTAGCTATTTCTAGTGTTGTAATTAGGAAAAGCACATAGGCACACCTCATACATCTCAAGAACAAGAAAGTACTCATTTATATAGAAAAAATAATTATATTTAAATATAAGTAAGTGCGTGTGTGTGTGTGTGTGTGTGTGTGTGTGTGTGTGTGACGGAGTTTCACTCTTGCCCAGGCTGGAGTGCAGTGGCGTGATCTTGGCTCACTGCAACCTCCACCTCTTGGGTTCAAGCAATTCTCCTGCCTGTCTCCCAAGTAGCTGGGATTACAGGCATGCACCACCACGCCCAGCTAATTTTGTATTATTAATAGAGATGGGGTTTCTCCATGTTGGTCAGGCTGATCTCACAAACTCCTGACCTCAGGTGATCCACCCACCTTGGCCTCCCAAAGTGCTGGGATTAGGATTAGAGGCGTGAGCCACCGTGCATGGCCACAGGTAATTTTTAAAGGGGGTGTGTGTGTATTTAGTTTGCTTTTTAAATATACAGTGATTTGGAAAAACCTTAATCCAGTGGCATGTTACTGGCAGTATTTTGGATTAGAACATGGGCTTTGGAGTCAAATAGACCTGTTTATGTGCGGACTCCAACTCTGCTACTTACTAGCTCTGTAATCTGGGGCATGTTACTTAAAATCTCTGAGCCTCTACAACTGTAAATAGGAAGAGTGAGCCTGCAGTGAAGGTAAACGTGATGCCTAACTTCGAAGATTTCATGTAAATCGCCCAGTATGGTGTTTGGTGTGTAGTTGGTGCTCAGTATTGCTCCCTCTCCCCCTCCCGCTTTTCCCTCCTAAACTCAAGTTAGCTCTCTGGTACCTTATTCTCACTTCATTTCCCAAGGAAACACCACTGTAAAACATAATTATAAATTGCTATACAAAATATCTTCCCTGGACCTTGTTCTGAATGTCTTTCCTTTTATATTGTATCCCTTTTCTTTTTTGGAGGTCAGTAGGAATGGTTGAGGCAGTCTTGTGTCTCTGATTAATCAATCGCTAAAACCTACCTGAAGAAACTAAGAAGTTCCCATTATTCTCTTTTTTTAGACAGTCTTGTTCTGTTGCCCAGACTAGAGTGCAGTTGTGCATTCTTGGCTCACTCCTGGGTTTCTCTCTTGTTGCCCAGGCTGGAGTGCAGTGGTACGATCTCGGCTCACCGCAACCTCCGCCACCTGGGTTCAAGCAATTCTCCTGCCTCAGGCTCCTGAATAGCTGGGATTAAAGGCATGCGCCACCACACCCAGCTAATTTTTGTATTTTTTGTAGAGACAGAGTTTCACCATGATGGCCAGGCTGGTCTCAAATTCCCAGGATCAAGAGATCCACCACCTCAGCTTCCCAAAGTGCAGGGATTACAGGCATGATCCACCATGCCTGGTCCCATTGTTCTTTACATGGGGTGGGCTGCTTTTGAGTTGTTTTATGTAGCATGAGTGTGTGTGTAAATATACCATCTATCTTATTCTTCCTTTTTATCCTTATCCAAAAACCTCAGCTATAACATGTTTGGACACTTCAAGTTCTGCATTACTTTATTTGGAGGATACGTTTTATTTAAGGATCCACTGTCCATTAATCAGGCTCTTGGCATTTTATGTACATTATTTGGCATTCTCGCCTATACCCACTTTAAGCTCAGTGAACAGGAAGGAAGTAAGAGTAAACTGGCACAACGTCCTTAATTGGGTTTTTGTGGAGAAAAGAATGTTGTCCCAAGAAGATAAAAAATATGGTTAAGTGTGCAAGTTACTAAAAAAAAAAAAAAAAAATTGGGGCCGGGTGCGGTGGCTCATGCCTGTAATCCCAGCACTTTGGGAGGCCAAGGCCAGTGGATTACCTGAGAAAAGGAGTTCGAGACCAGCCTGACCAACATGGAGAAACTCCGTCTCAACTAATAATACAAAATTAGCCAGGCGTGGTGGCGGGTGCCTGTAATCCCAGCTACTCAGGAGGCTGATGCAGGAGAATCGCTTGAACCCAGAAGGCGGAGGTTGCGGTGAGCCAAGATCGTACCATTGCACTCCAGCCTGGGCAACAAGAGTGAAACTCCGTTTCAAAAAAATTTGTGACTGATTCAATGATTGAATGATTTGTCGGAATTAACACAAAGGAAATTTTATTCATATAATGACTTTTTTTAAAGTATCTCTTTAAAAAAAACTTAATTATCTAAAACCAAAATGGTTCATGCTTCTTTTTAAAAATGATTGTATGAAATGTATGGGATGGTTGGCCGGGTGTGCTGGTGCACACCTGTAATCCCAGCTACTTGGGAGGCTGAGACATGAGAATCGCTTGAGCCTGGGAGGCGGAGCTTGCAATGGGCCGAGATAGCACCACGGCACTCCAGCCTGGGCAATAGAGCAAGACTGTCTCTCTCTCTATATATATATATATACACCATCTCATATATATGTGGGACATATATATATGGGATGGTTTGGTTATTCCCAGCAAAGTACATAAAAATTAAAGTTCTGTGATAATGACAAAGGAATTGCTGTTACTGTACTGCAAATGTGCTATGGGTTCTCAGTGTTCATTCTTCTAAGGAAGGACACACAGTAGTAGCTCTTTGCTTGCTGATAGATGGTTTCCCAATGTGAGATTTGTTATTTTGATCAGAGTATTCAAATTAGAATTTAAATCTAGCATTTCTATTTTAGTTTAGCTTCTTGATGATTTATGTAAACGAAATCTCATTTATAAAGTATAATAAAGATGACTGTAAGACAAAATCCAATTCTAAAAGTATGATTTTTTTCTAGTAGAAAATCGGTGTAAGAAATCATACATTATTCATACATTTATAGGTCATCTCTTTGAGTTTTTGGTGAACTATAGAAACTATATGGAGTTAAAAAACAATAGCGGCCCATTGCAGTGGCTCATCCCTGTAATCCCAGCACTTTGGGAGGCCGAGGCGAGTGGATCACCTGAGGTTGGGAGTTCAAGACCAGCCTGACCAACATGGAGAAACTCCGTCTCTACTAAAAATACAAAATTAGCCCTGCATGGTGGCGCATACCTGTAATCCCAGCTATTCGGGAGGCAGAGGCAGGAGAATCGCTTGAACCCAGGAGGCAGAGGTTGCAGTGAGTCGAGATCATGCCATTGCATTCCAATCTGGGCAACAAGAGTGAAACTCCATCTCAAAAAAAAAAAAAAAAAAAAAGCCCTATGTGTAAATGGCTCAAAGAAAAGACTATAAATGGAATTGAACATGTTTGTTAGCTGTGTAAGCATTTTATATTGGTAATTTTTTTTTTTCTTTTTTTGTCTTACTGTTAACCAAGCTAGAATGCAGTGGCACAATCATGGCTCTCTGCAGCCTCAACCTCCTGGGCTCAGGCAATCCTCCTGCCTCAGCCTCCCCAGTAGCTGGGACTACAGGCGCACACCAACACACCTGGCTGATTTTTATATTTTTTGTAGAGACAAGGTTTTGCCATGTTGCCCAGGCTGATCTCAAACTCTTGAGCTCAAGCCATCTATCTGCCTTGGCCTCTTGAAGTGCTGGGATTACAGGCCTGAGCCACCACACCTGGCCAGTAATTTCTTAATCCTGCCTCCCTGCTTCTGTTGCCTAGCCTGTACATTTGAGGCTTCCATGGAGCTTTCTGTGGTACTGACACACTTGGAGTGAACTGTGGATTTGGAGTGAACTACGTCCAGCCTTTCTAAGGTGGCTGGGGAAAATTCTTGTACAGCAAGTTGGGACAAAAGCCATATAGACACTAGGCAGAAAAATTGGGATATTAGAGGAAATATATGATTTCCACCTATGGAGTGCCACATGTTTGCAAAATGTTTTTCTGCTTTTCATCTTCTTGACATCTGAATATTAAAAGCAGTGTTGATAATTTCATATAATAAATTGAGACATATCATTACTCTTGTAGTAAATAATTCATTTTCTAAATGTTATTTATCAACTTTGATGGAGAAAGCAACTCTTAAGAGAACAAAGACCAGCCTGGGCAACATAGTAAAACCCCGTCTGCAAAAAACACAAAAATTAGCCGGGCCTAGTGGCACATGCCTGTAGTTCCATCTACTTAGGAGGCTGAGGTGGGAGGATTGCTTGAGCCCAGAAGGTGCAGGTTGCAGTGAGCCGAGATCATGCCACTGCACTTCAGCCTGGGCGACAGACTGGACTCTGTCTTGGACAAAAAAAGTGGGGGAAGAGCCACAAAATATACCTTTTGGTAAGACAGTAAATTTTATGTTTTGTGTTTTTTAACACAATAAAAATATGTATACACACAACCTTTGGGGTTTTTGGGATTTTTTTTTCCCTGGACTCTGAAATGAGAAGCCTCACTGAAAATCTGTTTTGGAGAATTCCAATTTGTCAGTCAGTCTCTTGTGTAATTAGTACATGTGGCTTCCTGTTTTGTTTTAAATATTCTTTGGTTCTTCTCATTTTACAAAGATATGTCTTTTTTGTGCTAAGAAGGACAGAGCAGTTATTTTTTACCAGATAAGCCTCGAGTATGTTTGTCTTATGTTTGTCTAAGAAGCATTCTCTGTGGATGTTTAAATTGTAATTATTTCCCAAAAGCTGAGAAAAGTGTTTCAGCACAGTGAGGATTTGACGTCTGCACTGAGAACAGCTGAGTTAATTTGTGCCATTTAGAAATTCTTTTTTTTTTTTTTTTTTGAGACGGAGTCTCACTCTGTTGCCCAGGCTGGAGTGCAGTGGCCGGATCTCAGCTCACTACAAGCTCCACCTCCCGGGTTCACGCCATTCTCCTGCCTCAGCCTCCCGAGTAGCTGGGACTACAGGTGCCCGCCACCTCGCCCGGCTAGTTTTTTGTATTTTTTAGTAGAGACGGGGTTTCACCGTGTTAGCCAGGATGGTCTCGATCTCCTGACCTCATGATCCGCCTGTCTCAGCCTCCCAAAGTGCTGGGATTACAGGCTTGAGCCACCGCGCCCGGCCCATTTAGAAATTCTTAACTGCAGGCTGGGTGCGGTGGCTCACGCCTGTAATCCCAGCACTTTGAGAGGCCAAGGCAGGTGGATCACCTGAGATCAGGAGTTTGAGACCAACCTGGCCAACATGGCAAAACACTGTTTCTACTAAAAATACAAAAATTAGCTGGGCGTGGTGGCAGGCACCTGTAATTCCAGCTACTCGAGAGGCTGAGGCAGGAGAATCACTTGAACCTGGGAGTCGAGGTTGCAGTGAGCCGAGACTGCACCATTGCACTCCAGCCTGGGTGACAAGAGTGAAACTCCGTCTCAAAAAAAGAAAAAAAAAAAGAAATTCTTAACTGTAAATAGAACTTGTGGAGGGTGTTATAATATACGTGTCAGTAGGAATGCAGTAAGAAGACTGGAGGAAGACAGGATGGGGTTACAGTTACATGTATATAAATGAATAAACTAAGTACTGCTAAAACTTGAGTCTGATAAACTTTTTTGCCCTGAAGATAATCATCCCACTGAAAAGAAAACTCCCGGGGAAAATGTGCCAGATACTGGAACCAAGCGCGGAAACAAACCAAATACGGTGCTTTCAAAGAGAACATGCTGTCTTTTGTTACCAGCATAACTGTAATTACTGTTTACTCTGTGTTAAGTGACCGAACTTCAATTTTTACCTGTTAAAAGAGAACCTCTTTTTACTTTTGTATTGCATATGAGAGCCGATGGAAGAAGGATGGCATCTGTGTAACATGTGTATGGTAACGCTGGCGTGTTCAGTTGTTCATATTTGGCCTGTCCAAATAAACAGAAATGAATGAAACAAAATTCCATCTCCTTTTAAAAATAACATAAAAGAGAAACCTCTCTCTGTGAAATGAAGTAAGCATTCTTTTGTTTTGTAAAAAGCATCACTTTTTAAAATACTTTTAAAATCTTGCTGTTTTCAACCGATTAAAGACTTCTTAAATGTTTATTTCAAAGCAGAAACATTAAGTTGGGCACAGTGGCTCACACCTGTAATCTCAGCACTTTGAGAGGCCGAGGTAGGCAGATCACCTGAGGTCAGGAGTTCGAGACCAGCCTGGCCAATATGGTGAAACCCCATCTCTACTAAGAATACAAAAATTAGCCAGGTGTGGTGGTGCATGCCTGTAGTCCCAGCTACTTGGGAGACTGAGGCAGGAGAATGGCTTGAACCTGGGAGGTGGAGGTTGCAGTGAGCAGAGATCACACCACTGTACTCCAGCCTGAGCAACAGAGTGAGACTCTGTCTTAATAATAATGATAATAATAATAATGACAAAGCAGCAACATTAATCAAGCATTCTATATGCAGTCCATCAGTAAATACTGTTGAGTGAATGACTATGCAGAATGGCCAAAGGTGAAAGTCTGATTAAAAGAAAGGAGACCTTAGCCAGGCACGGTGGCTCACGCCTGTAATCCCAGCACTTTGGGAGGCTGAGGTGGGGAGATCATCTGAGGTCAGGAGTTCGAGACCAGCCTGGCCAACATGGTGAAACCCCATCTCTACTAAAAATACAAAAAAAATTAGCTGGGCATGGTGGCAGGCACCTGTAATCCCAGCTATTTGGGAGGCTGAGGCCAGAGAATCCCTTGAACTCAGGAGGCAGAGGTTTCAGTGAGCTAAGATCATGTCATTGCACTGCAGCCTGGGCAACAAAAGCAAAACTCCGTCTCAAAAGTAAATAAATAAAAAAGGAGACTGGATTTATTAGATGTAGTCTGTTTTGTCTTTCTGTTCCCAAACTTAAACTGGATTATACCTGCTAATATCAGGAATATAATGATAATTGCATTAATTCAACAAAAATTTATTGAGCGTATACTGTGCGCCAGGTACTGTGCTAGGCATTATGGATATAAAACAGTTTTTATGTAGAGACAGTCCTGTATGTCCTATGATCTTAAGGAACATTTGTCTACCATGATAGGACTAATTAAACAAAAACAAAATAGGAATAATTAAACAGCAAGCTCAATGAATGCTAAAGGGAACATGGTTCTGTGAGCACATAACAAAAGAATCTGGCCCAGGCTTGGCAGTTGTGGAGGGAGTCCATCAAGAAAGTTTGACTGAGCTGCAGTCGTAGATATATGGAAGTTAGCTAGGCAGAGGGAGGGTGTTTCATTCTGGAAAGAGGCAATAGCGCATGCAAATGCCCATTGGTTGGAGGAATTGTGATGATTTTAAAGAACTATAAAAAGGATGGAGTCTGGAGACTAAATTTGAGAGTGGGGAGATACGGTGTGTCATGCGCCTAGAAAGATAGGCCTCAGACCATACAATACCTGGAGGCTATGGTAAGCATCTTTAGTAAGAGCAAGGGGGAGTGTTATGAGCACTGTCACAGTAAATTTGTTTTGAAATTAGTGGGGGAGAACCAGAGAGGCCAGGAGACCAGTGAATTGAGAGATGACTGTAGTTAGAGATGGTGGTAGCTTGAAAAGTAGTGGAGTGAGATAAGTGGAAATCTTCAAGAGAATTGAGTGGCTGGAATCAACTGGACTGGAGATGGATTGGAAATGGAGGGCATGAGAAGGGCTGAAGTTAAGGATCACACTTCAGCTGGGCGCGGTGGCTCACGCCTGTAATCCCAGCACTTCGGAGACCAAGGTGGGTGGATTGCTTGAGTCCAGGAGTTCGAGACCAGCCTGGGCAACATGATGAAACCCTCTCTCTACAAAGAATACAAAATTAGCTGGACATGGTGGTGTGGGCCTGTGGTCCCAGCTACTCAGGAGACTGAGGTGGGAGGATCTCCTGAGCCCAGGAGGTTGAGGCTTCAGTGAGCCATGATCACGCCACTGCACTCTAGCCTGGGTGAGAGTGAGTCCCTGTCTCAACAACAACAGAAAATCACACATGTCTGATTTGCACAGCTTGATAGAGAATGGTGCCATTCTCTGAACTGGGAAACACAAGAAGAGGACTGAGGAGAGGGATGAGGCAGAGGAAGATTATGGGCCTTCTTGATATTGAGATATCCAATTACAGATGTTGCCAGGCACAGTGGCTCACGCCTGTAATCCCAGCACTTTGGGAGGCCGAGGCAGGCAGATCACTTGAGATCTGGAGTTCAAGACCAGCCTGGCCAACATGGTGAAACCCCATCTCTACTAAAAATACAAAAAATTAGCTGTGTGTGGTGGCACATGCCTATTATCCCAGCTATTTAGGAGGCTGAGGCAGGAGAATCACTTGAATCTGGGAGGCGGAAGCTGCAGTGAGCTGAGATTGCACCACTGCACTCCAGCCTGGGTGACAGAGAGAGACTCTGTCTCAGGAAAAAAAAAAAAAGTTAAATAATCAGTTTATAGACGTGCAGAACTCAGGAAAATGTTTAGTTGGAGTGAAGATAAAACTTCGGAGTTTCTGGGGTATGCCTGATAAGGAGGAAAACAGACCAAGATGAGCTTGCTGAAGAAGATAGCATAAAGCAAGAAGAACAGACTATAACTGAAGTTCAGGAACTCTGGTATACGATGATAGAACATAACGCTGCTAAAGAAAGAGAGAAGGAACAAAGAGGTGAGAGGAAAATGGGCCAGGCACTGTGGCTCATACCTGTAATCCCAACACTTTGAGAGGCCAAGGCAGGTGGATCTCAGGAGTTCAAGACCACCCTGGGCATCCTGGCGAAACCCCATCTCTACAAAAAATAACAGTAATTAGTAGTTTTGAAAGAAAAAAACCTGCCAAGAAAAAGGTCGGTCTCAGCCCAGGAGCTAGTAGCGTGAAGTGGAACAGGTCAGGTCCAGCCTGGACGGCAGCACTGGGACTTCCAGTCCAGACTGCCATTCACTGGTATAGCCTTTGGCAAAGCCTTTGGGCAAGTTGCTCAAATCCTACTTCTCAGTTTCTTCACCTATAAAATGAGGGCTTTGATCCAAATAATTTCCAGGGGACTGTCCAGCTCCAAAATCCCCTGATTCTGCTTTTTCAGATTACAATTATAATTTATCATTTGCTTATATTAGAAGCAGATTTGAATAAATTAGAAGGGTTTGGTTTGTTGACCTTTTTTTTATTTTTATTTTTTTATTTTTTGAGACGGAGTTTCCTCTGTCTCCCAGGTTGGGTTGCAGTGGCTCAATCTCAGTTCACTGCAACCTCCGCCTCCCGGGTTCAAGCGATTCTCCCGCCTCTGCCTCCCGAGTAGCTGGGATTACAGGTGCCCACCATCATGCCTGGCTAATTTTTTGTATTTTTGTAGAGACAAGGTTTCACCATGTTGGTCAGGCTGGTCTTGAACTCCTGACCTCAGGTGATCCTCCACCTCGGCCTCCCAAAGTGCTGGAATTACAGGTGTGAACCACCACGCCCGGCCTGTTTGACCTTTATAAGATTAATTTTCTTGTTCACAAGCATTTCTTTACTCATAGATACCATTTTTATAACTGATATGAGATGCATTAAATGTAATCATATTACTTTTTTATATTAGATAGGATTTATTCTGATGTATCCAAGTTACTTTATACTTCATATGAAGTCATTAGGAGGTGAATTATTGCCAATTCAATGAATTATAAGTATTTGGGAAATGTATTTGTTATGCTGCTTTTAATTTGGAAAGCGGCATATCACTCAAACTATAGTAATTCACATTTTTCCATTTAACTAAAAATGTCTCATAACTACTGTGCCACAAGAACAAGCATGGATATTTATTTAACCAGCCAAGACTATGCATTTCTAAATATTTTTTTCGGTTATCCATAGACTTTTCCTTTTGAAATCCAACAGTCTGTATCAACCATATGTCTTCATTTTCCTTTTCCTGTTTGTCTTACTCTTCCCCCCAAAAAAGTCAGTTTCCTGTTTTTTCAATTGTCCTTTTGTCAGTTTAAAATTAGAGCCCTATAGCAGGTGCCATGTACAGCTGCAAAGGTGGCAAGAAGCCCTGAGAAAGCTTGAGAAGCAGGTCAAGGGGGTGGATAAGGAAGATGAGACGTTCAAGCAGAAACAAAAAGAGGAGCTAAAAGTGAAAGCTCCAGGCTGGGAGACAGAGTGAGACTCCGTCTCAAAAAAAAAAAAAAAAAAAAAAAAAAATTAGCAGGCTGTGATGGTGTGCACCTGTACTCCCAGCTACTCTGAAGGCTAAGGCATGAGAATCGCTTGAACACGGGAGGCGGAGGTTGCAGTGAGCTGAGATCATGCCACTGCACTCCAGCCTGGATGACAGAATGAAACTGTGTCTCAAAAAAAAAAAAAGACTAGTAGCTAGCCCCACCCCTTCCATTTTTCCAAACTCCAGAGAGTGGGGTGTGTGGCAGACAGGGACTGGTCTGGTAGCACGTAGATTCACAAATGGCGTCCAAACCTGGAGCTGTTGCTGGCTTGGAATGAATGAACCAGTTCCAGCCAGGAACAGAATTTCCCACCAAGTAGGAGGTGGCCTACCGGCCCTTCACCATCGTCTTTGTGCTCTCTTACACTGGTCATCCCCAGTTACCCAATATACCCCTTGCCCTAGCCCCAACCCCTAGCCTTGCACCATTTGGTCACCCCTCATTCCTAGTAGTACCCCCAGTTCTGCTTCAAGTTGAGTCAGCAGATCAAGAAAGCACTATCACCAATGGTCGCAAGGTCATATATTAAGTCTTGGAACTGGCCATCAGTGTGAAAGTTCTACAAGTATTCAGTAAGCAGATCTAGGAAAAACTCACTCTAATAATGTTCCAGAAATTTCCTAAGACCACAGTGGGAGACAGCTGCATGAGAGGCCTCCCAGTGCCATGGGACCATAGGACCATGGACATTGGTGAGCAACTGTGTGCTGGGAGGAAATGGCTGCTTATTCGCATGGAGTTATGGGATGCAGAACTTTTCAGCCAAACACAGGACTGTTCTTCTGAAATCACAACATCATGAGGACATCCAGTGCTTGTACTCAAATAGCATTCCTCACAGGGATGTCAAACCTGTGACTCTCATACCTCCAAAATCTCACTGCTGTTCTGAAACTCAAGAGATTTTGCCAAGGAAACGCTCACATTCCTTCTGTCCACTCCTCTCCCCACACTGCAGTGTGTGGCCCCAGAGAGGAAAGACAAGGGCTGTTACCATGGAGCTCTTGAATTTCATCATTTATCTCCTAACACAACTTTAGCCTCACCCTCCTTCCCAGTGTGAAGATGCACAACCTAAGTGAGACAGTCTGGATTTCCCCACCCTCAGGTGTCAGAATCAGAGGAAGCCACGCTGCTTATCTAGAATCTGCTAGAAATGAAGTTCACCCAAAGAATGACCATCACAGAATTTATGAACTACTCCTAGATCATGCAATTAATAAGTCCTCTAGACCAGTACCACTCAAGGTAGGGTCTGGGCCCCAGTGCCAGTCCATAAACAGTTGGCTGCCGGCTGGGTGTGGTGGCTCATGCCTATAATCCCAGCACTTTGGGAGGCCAAGGTGGGTGGATCATTTGAGATCAGGAGTTCAAGACCAGCCTGGCCAACATGGTGAAACCCCATCTCTATAAAAAATACAAAAATTAGCCAGGTATGGTGGTGTGTGCCTGTAATCCCAGCTACTCGGGAGGCTGAGGTGGGAGGATCACCCAAGTCCAGGGAGGTCGAGGCTGCAATGAGCCGTGGTGATGGTGAACTGCACTCCAGCCTGAGTGACAGAGTGAGATCCTGTCTCAGAAAAAAAAAGGTTAGGGTAGGGGATTTAGGGTAGTAATATCAATAGCAGACAAAATAGAATTTGAGGCAAAAAGTATTAATAGGATCAAGAGGGTTTTGTGATTTTTTTTTTTAAAAAAAGAACAATCCACCACGAACATAGCAATCATGAACAACCCAGAAAACAGTAAGAAAATTAAAAGGAAAATTGAGATTTTAAACACTTCTAGTAGAGGTGATAGAGCAGGCAGCCAGGAAGTTAGTAACCTTGTCTAATAGGTTATCTGTATTCAACAAGCATAGAACACACACTCCTTTCAAGTACCTGAGGAACGTTTATAACAGTAAAGATGAACAGAGATCATATTACAAATAGTTGGAAGATTTATTTTTTATTTTGTTTTTTAGAAAATGGGTCTTGCTGGCCAGGCACGATGACTCACACCTGTAATCCTAGCACTTTGCGAGGTCGAAGTGGGTGGATCACCTGAGGTCAGGAGTTTGAGACCAGCCTAGCCAACATGGCAAAACCTCATCTCTACTAAAAATACAAAAATTAGCCGGGCATAGTAGTGGGTGCCTATAATCCCAGCTACTTGAGAGGCTGAGGCAGGAGAATTGCTTGAACCCAGAGGGCAGAGGTTGCAGTGAGCCATGGTCACACTACTTCACTCCAGCCTGGGCAAAAGAGCGAAACTCCATCTCCAAAAAAAAGAAAAGAAACTGAGTCTTGTGGCCAGATGCAGTGGCTCACACCTGTAATCCCAGCACTTTGGGAGGCCAAGGTAGGAGAATCACTGGAGCCCAGGAGTTTGAGACCAGCCTAGCCAACATGGCGAAACTCCATCTCTACTAAAAATACAAAAACTAGCTGGGTGTGGTGGCGCGTGCCTGTAGTCCCAGCTACTTGGGAGGCTGAGGCAGGAGAATCGCTTGAACCCAGGAGGTGGAAGTTGCAATGAGCCACTGCACTCCAGACTGCACTCCAGCCCGGGCGACAGAACAAGACTCTGTCTCAGAAAAAAAAAACCCCAAAAAATAAAAACCTGGGTCTTTCTCTGTGGCCGACGCTGGAGTGCAGTGGCTTTTTGCGGGCACAATCATAGTGCACTGCAGCCCTGAACTCCTCAGCTCAAGTAATCCTCCTGCCTCAGCCGCCTGAGTAACTGGGACTACAGGTATACCCCACCATGTGTGGCTGTATTTGGTAGGTTTTAAATGAAAAGAGTTTTGTTTTCTGTACATGTATTTAAATGTAAAAAGTATTTAAACCATCTTTAAGAAACTTAATGTTGAGAATGTTCTAGAATTGTGAGTCATTAGATTTCAAAATATTGGTATTGAATCAGATGGTCTTGTGGCTTCAAAGAAGTCTCTGAAATCACTACAGGTGATATTAAAACTACAGTGGTAGGACTAGACTAGCTGACCCAAAATATGTGACTGGAGCCAGAAAGGATATAAGCATGGTTTGAGAAGGAAAAAAAAAGCTTAACGGGGGAATTGAGGAAGCCATTTGCAAAACTTCACAGGAAAGTTAAATGAATGAATGAATAAAATGTGATTAATAAATATGGGGGCCAGGTACAGTGGCCTGCATCTGCAATCCCAGATTGGATTGGGAGGCCAAGGCAGGGGGTGCACTTGAGGCCAGAAGTTCAAGACCTGAGCAACACAGCAAGACCCCCATCTCTATTAAAAAAATTTATAAAATTAGCCGGGCATGGTGGTAGACACCTGTAGTCCCAGCTACTTGGAAAGATGAGGTAGAGGATTGCCTGAGCCCAGGAGTTTGAGGTTATAGTGAGCCATGACTGTGCCACTGCACTCCAGCCTGGGCAACAAAGTGAGACCCTGACTCTAAAAGTAAAATTAAATTAAATTAAAAATAAGTAGATAAATATGGGTTATGCTGTGAAGCATAGAGGGAGGGACCAAGAGGGACATTTTAAGTCACTTCTCTGACCCCAGTTCCCATTTTAGAAATGTTATTTCTAAAATGCAGGATATCTGGTTATCCCAGACCAGTTATTCTTTTTATTTACATTTGCTTAAAAATTTTATTTTTAAATCTTAACATTTTCTAAAATCATACTTTTTAATTTATTTTGTATTTTTTTGAGACAGGGTCTCACTTTGTCACCCAGGCTGGAGTGCAGTGGCACGAACATGGCTCACTGCAGCCTCGACCTCCCAGGCTCAAGTGATACTCCTGCCTCAGCCTCCCAAGTAGCTGGGACTACAGGCATGCACCACCATAACTGGCTAATTTTAAAAAATATTTTGTGGCCAGGCGCGGTGGCTCATGCCTGTAATCTCAGCACTTTGAGAGGCCAAGGCGGGCGGATCACAAGGTCAGGAGATCGAGACCATCCTGGCCAACATGGGGAAACCCCATCTCTACTAAAACTACAAAAAATTAGCCGGGCTTGGTGGCAGACGCCTGTAGTCCCAGCTGCTCGGGAGGCTGAGGCAGGAGAATGGCGTGAATCTGGGAGGTGGAGCTTGCAATGAGCCAAGATCGCGCGACTGCACTCCAGCCTGGGTGACAGAGTGAGACTCCGTCTCAAAAAAAAAAAAAAAAAAACAAAACAAACAAATATTTTATTTGTAGAGACGGGGTTTCACCATATTGTCCTGTCTGGTCTTGAAACCTTGAGCTCAAGAGATCTGCCTGCCTTGGCCTCTCAAAGTGCTGGGATTACAAGCGTGAGCCATCCTGCCTGGCCTACTCACACTTTTTTTTAAGAGACGGAGTTTCACTCTTGTTGCCCAGGCTGGAGTGCAATGGCATGATCTGGGCTCACCGCAATTGATGCCTCGTTGGTTCAAGCGATTCTCCTGCCTCGGCCTCCCAAGTAGCTGGGATTATAGGCATGCACCACTATGCCTGGCTAATTTTGTATTTTTAGTAGAGACAGGTTTCTCCATGTTGGTCAGGCTGGTCTCAAACTCCTGACCTCAGGTGATCTGCCCACCTTGGCCTCCCAGTGTTGGGATTACAGGCATGAGCCACCGTGCCCAGCTAGTCACACTTTTTAGTCAAGGTTTTTAAAAATGTCTGCATGCTTTTCTGAGAGCCTTACCTCTCTTGTGATTTGAAGCATTTTCTCCATCAGGCCTAAGGCTGAAGGAATGTAGTTTGCTGCCCTTCAGTCTATGACAAGGAGGTCTGTTTTCTCCAATGCCTACCTTTTAGACAGAACATTGATTCAGAGGGAACAGAGGCAGACCTGGGGCTGATACTGAATCAATGCTACTCACAGCAGTAAGGGGAAAAGTGGGAAAGCCTTGTTTATTCTGTGGTTGGTGTGGATGTCTTTGGAGAAGAAAAATTCAGGACGAGTTTATTAAGAGCATTATTTTTGAAAGTATAAGATTTGTGAAAGTATAAGATTTGTGATTGTAATATAAACTTAACTCACTTTGGGAATGAATAAAAAAATCTATGTGACACAAATTAATCATTATTCTCATTGTAAATTTGGCAAAGTATTTGTAATTAGGAATATCTGTCATATTGGCACTGGGCAATTAATGCTGAATGTTCTCATGCTGAAGATTCTCTCGAAAAGGGGAAAAGCAAGATCCTTTCTTTGTATAAGTACAGTTTGCTGAATAAAACCTTTATAGCTACTGTTATAACAGGATTGTTTCTACATTTTAGCTTGGAGCCCCCATGACTACTCTGTTTTACTAATAATAAACCAATACTGTGCTACAGAGGTGTTTCTTTCATTAATGTGTTGCCTTGCCTTGCCCTGCCTTGCCCTGCCTTGCCCTGTCTTGCCCTGCCCTGCCCTGCCTTGCCTTGCCTTGCTTTCTTTTTTTGAGACAGGGTCTCACTCCGTTGCCCAAAATGGGGTGCAGTGGCATGATCTCAGTTCACTGCAACCTCTACCTCCCAGGCTCAAGTGATCCTGCCACCTCAACCTCCCAAGTAGCTGGGACCACAGGCATGCGCCACCATGCCAAGTTAATTCTTTGTATTTTTTTGGTAGAGACAGGGTTTCTCCATGTTGCCTAGGCTCGTCTTGAACTCCTGAGCTCAGGCGATCTGCCTGCCTCGGCCTCCCAAAGTGCTGGGATTATAGAAGTGAATCACCATACCCAGCCTCATTACTGTGTTTTCTAAAGTTGTTTCATTCCTGCCTTTCTCCTCGAAGCCCCTCAGCTTCAGATATTCAACAAACTATGATTCTGACCTCTACTCTTTCTTTATTCTCTTAGTAGCTCCGTGAGAGCAAAATACTAGTCTCTCCCCAGTGGGTAAAACAGTGTTGCACATAGTTTAGACACTGTCTTTATCATCTCTAAGCTGATAATTCTCATATCCAAATCTTCAGTTCTATGCTCTTGACCATAGTTTGCTGCTGTTCTTTCAAGTAAAAATGGTGTCCCATAAAAAAAGCAGTATACTGCAGCACAGAATTCAATCTCTAGAAAGATTATTCTTGAGATAACCAACGTATATACTTTGGTGTGTGGAAGTGCTTATATGTGCTTTCCATTGTATCATACAGAATACTAAAAAGATGTGCACCCAAGGATCAAGACTAAATAAAATTAATAACTGTGACTGCTTCTTCAAGGACATTCTTCAGTGAATTTTAAGAAAAACTGGCTTTATAAACTGTTGAGTACATAGTGATGAACAATGACTGCTAATATAGCTGGTGCCATGGCTCTGATTCATGCTAAGGTAACAACAGTTTTACCTACCATTGCTTTTGTGCCATCATGCAAAGGTCCAAAAAGTGCAAAAAGCAAGTAAAATCTTAGTATTGTTGTAAGAGCTCTGAGCCCACGAGACCTTTTTGGGGGTCCATGAACTACACTTTGGGAATGGCTGCCCTAAGTTTTTAGGATGTCATGGTGAAGAAGATCACAAGGTCCCTGCCCTCATGGAGCTTAAGAAGACAAACATTTAACAAGTAGAGAAGGGACTAAGATGACTTCAGAGTATGATCAGGTCCATGAAGAGAATAAACAAGGGGAATGTGATGGATAAACTCGGGGTTGGGGGGCGGCGGGGGCAGCTTTTGAAAGACTTCCTTAAGGAAGTGACATCTGAGCCCAAAGCTCCCGGATGAAAAACTAGTTCTGCCATGCACAAAACTGGGAAGAAGTTTCTGGAAAGATGACACAGCAAGGAAAAAAGTCTGAGGCAGGAATGATCTTGGCATTTGGGAGACAAGAATGAGAGCAGTCAGGCTAGATAACAGCAGTATTTTTATGGCCCTGAAAATGCCTTCAAGGCCGGGCGCTGTGGCTCACGCCTGTAATCTCAGCACTTTGGGAGGCCAAGGCAGTTGGATCATCTGAGGTCAGGAGTTCGAGACCAGCCTGGCCAACATGGTGAAACTCCATCTCTACTAAAAATACAAAATTAGCTGGGCATGGTGGTGCATGCCTGTAATCCTAGCTACTCAGAAGGCTGAGGCAGAGGAATTGCTCGAACCTGGGAGGCGGAGGTTGCAGTGAGCTGAGATCGCGCCACTGCACTCCATCCTGGGCAACAAAGCGAGACTCCGTTTCAGAAAAACAAACAAACAAAAAGAACAACAAAAAAAAAAAAACTGCCTTCAGTGAGGATTCCATGTTATTATCATTAAAAATGATATTAACATGTTTAATCCTTGCAACAACCCATTTTACAGATGCAGAAACTGGTGTCAGAGCTAGAATACTAAGGCAGTGTGGCCACAGAACCTACACTCATAATCTTTAAAGCCTCTTTTAGAGAAAATCACTCAATGAATTAAAACTGCCTTGTTAATGCATATAAAAGTGTGTGTGTGTGTGTGTGTGTGTGTGTGTGTGTGTGTGTGTGTGACCTTATTTATCCCTCTTTGCCTTAGGTCTGGGGAACTGGAAGCTATCAAAGCCATTCTGACACCTTGATGGAATCTATCACTTGAGGGAGGAACAGTAGCCATAAGCTCAGTGAAAAGGAGTTTGTGAATAATTCCCCTGAAAAGTTTCTCTCTCAATTTGAGCAGTCATAGATGCATTGCTTCTTTTTGAAGCTCTGTCTTATTCTAATTGAGTTATAAACAAAAAACAATGAACTGTGGAACTGAACAGTCCACTCTGTGACAAGTTCCTCTGTATAGGTTGGTCATTGTGTGACTTTTCTAATTTCCATAATGGTCCCAAAAGGGGGTTACAAGGGTATGATGGCTATGGTCAGATCTACACAGAGAGGCAAGGAGGATGTAATTCCCTCTCTAGGAACAAACATCAATCACCCTCAGGGGTGAGGGAACCCAGCTGTCAGCTTTAGTAGGAAAACACAACCTTCTCCCAAACAAGGGCAGTGAGACCACCCACCACGTCACATTCTTGAGGTGTTTGTGCTGATCCTTCCCTTTAATCTTAACATTGTGGAATCGCCACGGCTTTGCTTCCTCTCAGCCCGCTCTCACCCACTCCACTCATTCCAATCCACAGGCACTGGGTGAAGGATGGAATTTAGCTCAAAAGGTTCCCATCGCTTGAGGTCGGGCTTGCTCCTTCGTAGTAGGCATTCCATCATCTGGATTGCAACAGAACTGCAAACCACATTGCTTTCCAAGAGACTAAACCCAAGAGACTAACCCCAGTCCAGGGCGTAGCCACCTGCATCTCAGCCCTAATTACAGACTGTACCTTCTGCTCATGAAGGAGCCCTGCTCTGAACTTCTGGGAATTATATGGTTGCATTAAGGTATGGACACATTCCTTTTCTCTCTCGACAACAAGAAGGGTGCTATATCTGCTTGATCAATAGTCTACCTCTGACTTTAAAGTCCTTACTAGAGTATAAGCTCCACAAGGGCAGGATCTTGTCTGTTTCTATTTACCTTTGTATCCCCAGTACTGGCACAATGCCTGGTTCTTAGTATGTGTTCAATAATTATCTGTTGAATAAATGATTAAATGAGTGATTTAACCGGACACGAAAACAGGCATATCAGCTGGGCACAGTGGCTCACACCTGTAATCCCAGCACTCTGGGAGGCTAAAATGCGAAGGTCACTTAAGCCCAAAAGTTCAAGGCCAGCCTGGGCAACATGGCAAAAAATACAAAAATTAACTGGGCATGGTGGCATGCACTTGTGGTCCCAGCTACTCAGGAGTTTGAGGTGGGAGGATCACCTGAGCCTGGGGAGGTCAAGGATGCAGTGAGCCATGATTGTGCCACTGTACTACAGCCTGGCTGACACAGTAAGACCTCATCTCAAATAAAATAAAATAAAATAAAATAAAATAGGTGTATCAGTATAGTGAAAAAATTAATCATCCATTTGGTCTTTTGTTCACTATTCCACAGATATTTATTGAGCACTGATTATGTCAGGCACTATTTTTCTTTTTCTTTTTTTAGATAGAGTCTTGCTCAGGCTGGAGTGCAGTGGTGTGATCTCAACTCACTGCTACCTCCGCCTCCTGGGTTCAAGTGAAAGTGATTCTCCTGTCTCAGCCTCCCAAGTAGCTGGGATTACAGGTACCTACAACCACGCCCGGCTACTTTTTGTATTTTTAATAGAGACAGGGTTTCACCATGTTGGCCAGACTGGTCTCAAACTCCTGATGATCTGCCCACCTTAGCCTCCCAAAGGGCTGGGATTACAGGCATGAGCCACTGCACCCGGCTGTCAGGCACTCTGAGATGCTAGGATACAAAATTCTTAGGCAAAGCAATCTAAGCAAGGGCACTTTCCCAACTAATGAGACTCAAAGAAATAGCCCTTTATTCAGGCAGGAGCATGAGTTAAGGGCCCCCTGCATACAGCACCCTGTATTATACTCTGAAAAGTAGCAAGAAGTGGAAAATAGTGCCTTTCACCACAGAACTCTCAATTTACAGGCCAAAGAACATGGCCAAATTTTAAAAGGTTATGCAAGGACACAGATACGAACAAGAAAATATTAATATACCACCAACTGTACCAAAATGCTGCAGTTCTCTGAGTAATCAAGTGATCATTACTCACGGTATCTCAGTCAGATTTCAGACTAGCAAGATCAGTCTTGCTAGTCTGTCTTTTAGGAACCCAGTTCTTTTCCTTCTAATGCCTCATCCCAGTTTGCAATTATATATTTATTGGCTTTTTGTATTTCTCCTTTACTATATTGCAAGCTCAAAAAAGGCGAAGGTTATGTATATATATACTTTTTGAGACAGAGTCTCGCTCTGTCGCCCAGGCTGGAGTGCAGTGGCACAATCTCGGCTCACTGCAAGCTCCGCCTCCCAGGTTCACGCCATTCTCCTGCCTCAGCCTCCCGAGTAGCTGGGACTACAGGCGCCCGCCACCACGCCCGGCTAATTTTTGTATTTTTAGTAGAGACGGGGTTTCACCATATTGGCCAGGCTGGTCTCAAAGTCCTGACCTTGTGATCCATCCACCTTGACCTCCCAAAGTGCTGGAATTACAGGCATGAGCCACCGCACCCAGCCTAACCTTACTTACTTTTTAACTGTGGCAAAGACTCTAGTCTTCTTTTAAGAATAACTACAACTTACTTTTTAAAATTACTCTATTAAATAATTTTCTATCATACTTTTATGTGCTGTGTTTTATGGATTATGTGTTTTATGTGCTGAGTTTATGTTTTTAAATCACTTTTAAAGTTACCTGAATCACTTTTAAGTAAGGTGGTGAGAGATAAAAACCACGTCGCTTTACTTTTAAAGTGAATGACCGACTGCCTCTAAGCTTGAAAACATCACAGTTAGACTGTGTCATTTTCTGGTCATTAGGTGGAGCCACTGCTATTGTAGGTTTCCTAACCCTAACCCTATTTACAGAGAAATTCCTCTTCAGTCATTTTATAACCAAAGCCTCTTGTAAGTATTTAACATTACATTTTAGCTCAGTGAATTTCACTAAATAGGAAAGATCCTGAGAGAATAAAACATATAAAATATGTACCCAATTCATACACATTTTAACATTCAGAAATGCTGCTTATTAGAATTTGAATTTATTTCTCAGACTTTTCTGAGAGGTTAGAAGGGCCCTGTTGTGTTTAATCTAAAGACCAGTTCAAACACTAGGGAGGGAACTGTTTATGAGGAAGGAATGACTAACGTCTGAAGGTCAGAGGACTAAAATCCTGGTGATTGAACATGTTGCAACACATGGGTTTTCCCTGTAAAAAAACAAAACAAGCCGGGCAAACAAAACAAAACAAAAAACATTATGTGCTGGCCCCAGTAATTACTTGTACCCTTGCTCTTTCATTTCCTCTTCTAATGATAAAAGAAGCTGCAGTTGCTCAACTTGTGAACTGAAAACACCAGACAGCAATGACATAGGAAAATGGGCAAGTTCAGGCAAAAGCCCGTGTGGCGGCTGGAGTCCAGGCCCCTCTGCTCTCCCATCATTTTCCTTTCCTATGTTTGTTCTTTTCACCTTGATTTCTTATCATGTTCCTTTTTTTTTTTTTTTTTTTTTTTTGAGATGGAGTCTTGCTCTGTCACCCAGACTGTAATGCAGTGGCACAATCTTGGCTCACTGTAAACTCCTCCTCCTGGGTTCAAGCAATTCTTCTGCCCCAGCCTCCCAAGTAGCTAGGATTACAGGCACGTGTCACCACACCCGGCTGATTTTTGTATTTTTAGTTAGCACGGGGTTTCACCATGTTGGCCAGGCTGGTCTCGAACTCCTGACCTCAAGTGATCCACCTGCCTCAGCCTCCCAAAGTACTGGGATTACAGGAGTGAGCCATCACAACCAGCCTGTTATGTTTTTAAAAAAAAATTTCCCACCACCCCTTTTTCCTTGTATCACACCTCTCCATTAAGCCCACAAGTTAAAGCATTGATAAACACTTCTGCTTCAACTCGGGAATATTAATACAAAAAAAAAGACCCAGCACTCACTGATATACAACACAGAGCAAATTCCTTTTTCTACAGCACTTTCCAATGGATTGAAATGGTTCTTAAGTGAAATTTTTAAACTTATAAAATTGGGGAACATTTTAATAGAGACCTATAAATCCATGTTTTCCCAAATTTAGTCCTGTCAAGGGTATGGGAAAACAAGTACCCTCTCACATTCATCATGAGACCATAAATTGTGTAGCCACAAAAATGCTCATGCCCTGTAACCCAGAAAACCTATTTTCAGGAGTTTATCCTAAGAAAGCAAAGATGTGCAAGAAGATTTTCTTTTTAGATGGGGTCTCACTGTCACACTGGCTGGAGTGCAGTGGCAAGATCACAGCTCACTGCAGCCTCAAACTTCCATGGTCAAGCCATCTTCCCACCTCAGCCTCCTGAGCAGCTGAGACTACAGGCTTATGACACTGAGTCTGGCTAAGTTTTTAAAATTTTTTTGTAAAGACAAAGTCTCTCTTTGTTGCCCAGGCTAGTCTTGAGCTCTTGGCCTCATGTGATTCTCCAGCCTCAGCCACCTGAAGTACTGGGATTACAGGTGTAAGCCACCACGTCCAGCCCTGCATAAAGATTTTTGTGCAGAGTTTATCACAGCATTATTATTATCATTTTTAGAGACAAGGTCTTGCTCTGTTGCCCAGGCTGGAGTGCAGTGTTGCGAGTATAGCTCACTGCAACCTCCAACTCCCGGGCTAAAGCAATCCTTTTGACTCAGTCTCCTGAGTAGGTTTGCACCATCATGCCGAGAAACAACATTATTGATAACAGCAAAAAAATGGGAAAGCAATTAAATGTCCAACAGTTCTTGGTCCACCCATCTGTGTGACTCCCCAGTCTTCTGGAAAGGCCTGGGATTTTTAACCTTATGCTTGCCACCTAAACCTCTGCTGGATAAGTGAGGCCCTAGAGACCAATAGACCTCTCTAGTTAATGATTACTAGTCTTCTCCTATTTCTAAGTACACACCGCTTGGTTTCCCCACCTTTATCAACATGCGCTCAGAACATCTAACTATTTTCAACTGGAACTTCTTCCACCTTTCACTGTAAGAACTATAGTGTTTGGGCCGGGCGTGGTGACTCACGCCTGCAATCCCAGCACTTCGGGAGGTCAAAGTGGGTGGATCACCTGAAGTCAAGAGTGTGAGACTAGCCTGATCAATATGGTGCAACCTCATCTCTGCTAAAAATACAAAAAAAACAAATTAGTCGAGCGCAGTGGCGTGTGCCAGGGTGACAGAGCAAGACTCCGTCTCAAAAAAAAAAAAAAAAGGAACTATGGTTTTTGTTTTGTTTTGTTTTGATTTTTGAAACAAGGTCTTGCTCTGTCAACCGAGGCTGGAGTGCAATGGCACCATCACAGCTCACTACAACCTTGAACTCCCTGGCTCAAGTGATCTTCCTACATCAGCCTCCTGAGTAGCCGGGACAGTTTCTTTTAAAAATTATGATTATTGCCGGGCGCGGTGGCTCACGCCTGTAATCCCAGCGCTTTGGGAGGCCGAGGCGGGCGGATCACAAGGTCAGGAGATCGAGACCACGGTGAAACCCCGTCTCTACTAAAAATACAAAAAATTAGCCGGGCACGGTTGTGGGCGCCTGTAGTCCCAGCTACTCGGGAGGCTGAGGCAGGAGGATGGCGTGAACCCGGGAGGCGGAGCTTGCAGTGAGCCGAGATCGCACCACTGCACTCCAGCCTGGGCGACAGAGCGAGACTCCGTCTCAAAAAAAAAAAAAAAAAATTATGATTATTGGCTGGGTGCGGTGGCTCATGCCTGTAATCCCAGCACTTTAGGAGGCTGAGGCAAGCAGATCACGAGGTCAGGAGATCGAGACCATCCTGGCTAACATGGTGAAACCTCGTCTCTACTAAAAATACAAAAAATTAGCCAGGTGTGGTGGTGGGCGCCTGTGGTCCTAGCTACTCAGGAGGCTGAGGCAGGAGAATGGCGTGAACCCAGGAGGCAGAGCTTGCAGTGAGCCAAGATCACACCATTGTACTCCAGCCTGGGCAACAGAGCAAGACTCCATCTCAAAAATATATATATAAAAAATTAAAAAATTATGATTATTGTATTCCCCAGGGCAGAGCATCCAAGTTAGTAGGCACTTAGCAAGTTTTTACTGAATGAGTGAATAAATGAATGAGATGTTTAAAATCTGCCTTGCATATAATTAGCTCTACTTCAAACTGTCTGCCTATAACTCTCTGCAGAAACAAATCATTTACATAGTAATATTATGGGGAAGAAAATGACCGTGATTCATAACATCTAAAATTTTAAACTAACAAAACTCACAGAGCAAAGCAAACAGGATTAGACTTTACTACTGGGGACTGGGCTTGAACCTCCGGGCTGCAGCATCAGAGGCTAACAGAATGGAGAGTAAAAGGGTGGATAAAAGACTTGGGGCTGGAAAGCAGTAGATGTGAGCAGAATTGACAGGACAGCACATGGCCAGGAGGTCCCCGCTAAAATACTAGGATACTGACTTAGAAAAGCAGAGGGTCAGGGAAATCTTAAAAACAAAAACAAAAACAAAAAAAGACTGACATTTCTATTTAAGAGACACTGCCTAAATTGCTGATTAAATAAACAGATCCATCCAGATTTAAATAATATTGGACATTTAATTAGTTTTTCCTATTACACTGCAGGTACAGCCCCAGGAACACTTATAGGCAAAATTAAAGTGCAACTTTTCTATCTGCCTCTCTGAGCTGGAGCAAGTTAAATGTGCAACCCCCACATTGTATATAATAATCTCTTACACTTCTGTTCATAGTGCCACCTATGGTCACGACCAATTAGGGCTAGTAAGGCAGCTGCACTGTTTGCTGCAGCCAATGAGGGTAAATGTACTATGTTGCTAAGACTCTCAGCCAATGAGTACTCACCTGAGCTATCCTCAGCCAGGCATGCCCTGCAAGATGGGTCATTTGTGTTTCTTTGGCTTAACTTTCTGCCATTGACTTTGGGTTCTAGGGAACAGATTGACCCCAAACATCTGACACAGGTCACATAGTCACATTGGATTAGGGGCCCATCCTGCTCCAGTATGACTTCATCTTAATTGCATCTGTAACAATCTAAATACGGTCACATTCTGATATATGAGGGGTTAGGATTTCAACATAAGAATTTTGGGGTTCACGGTTCAACCCATAACACCGACCTTGTATGCCTTAGGGAGAAAATGTATTTAAATGATATTGACTTAAAGAACCATTGGAAAGGCTGAAGCAGCAGCTTGGAAAATGAGCAGGTACGGGGGAGGCTGGGTGCAGCTGTTTCCTCAAATCATACCCCAAAGCAGCCCAGTGAGGACATCCTGACCTCTGCAGGACACTGGGCACCACGGCTTGGACTATTCCAGTATCGCTGACCTGCTATGCTGCAACTCCCAACTACCTTCAGGCACCCCTCCCCCCCAAGAATGGAGCTACTAGATCTTGGCTTTTATACACTAGTTCCCAATTTTAAGTCTAGGTAACAGCCCCTCCCTCAAGGGAGGCTGGGAAAGTAAGTACAGTCATGTGTCACTTAAAACAGGAATATGTTCTGCTTAGGTGATTTCATTGTTATGTGAACATGATAGAGGTGTCCTTACACAAACTGAGATGGTAGAGCCTACACATTTGGAATATGTGGTGTAGCCTATTGTTCTAGGCTACTATCTGTACAGCATGTTACTGTACTGAATACTATAGGCAACTGTAACACAACGGTAAGTATGTGTGTCTAAACATATCTAAACATAGAAAAGGTACAGCAGAAATGCAGTATAAGAGAAACAAATAGCACACGTGTATAAAGCACTTACTCTGAATGGAGCCTGCAGACTGGAAATTGCTCTCGGTGAGTCAGTGAGTGAGAGGTGAATCAATATGAAGGCCTAAGGCATGACTGTACACTACTGTAGACTTTAGAAACACTGTACACTTAGGCTACACTAAATTTATTTAAAATATTTTTTTTCTTCAATGATAAATTAGACTTAGCTTACTGTAACTTTTTTTTTTTTTTTTTTTTGAGACAGGGTCTGGCTCTGTTGCCCAGGCTGGATGGAGTGCAGTGGCGCTATCTTGGCTCACTACAAACCTCTGCCTCCTGGGCTTAAGCCAACCTCTCACTTCAGCCTCCTGAGTAGCTGGGATTATAGGCACACGCCACCACACCCAGCTAAGTTTTGCATTTTTTGTAGAGATGGGGTTTTGCCATATTGCCTAGGCTGGTCTTGATCTCCTAAACTCAAGCAGCCTCCCAAAGTGCTAGGAATACGGGCGTGAGCCACAATGCCTGGCCAACATTTTTACTTTACAAGCTTTAAAAAATTTTTTAAACTTTTTGTAATAACATTTAGCTTAAAACATGAATATACTGTACAAAAATATTTTCTTTCTTTATATCCTTATTCTATAAGCTTTTTCTATTATTTATTTACATTTTTAAAACAGAGTCTCGCTCTGTCGCCCAGGGCAGAATGTATTGGTGTGATCTCCATTCACTGCAACCTCCACCTCCCGGGTTCAAGCAATTCTCCTGCCTCAATCTCCCAAGTAGCTGGGATTACAGACATGTGCCATTATGCCCAGCTAATTTTTTTTAGTGGAGACAGGGTTTCACCATGTTGGCCAGGCTGGTCTCGAACTCCTGACCTCAGGTGATCCACCCACCTCGGACTCCCAAAGTGCTGGGATTACAGGCGTAAGCCACCACGCCTGGCCTACTTTTTTTTTCTTTTTAAACATTTTTGTTTAAAACTAAAACACAAATGCACACCTATGCCTATGCCAGGTCAGGATCACCAGTATCACTGTCTTCCATCTCCATGTCTGGTTCCACTGGAATGTCCTCATGGGCAATTCCACTCATGCAGTTGCCTTCCTCTGGAATACCTTTTTTTTTTTAATAAGTAGAAAGAGTACACTCTAAAACAACGATAAATAGTATAGTAAATACATAAGCTGGTAACAGTGGCTTCTTGTTATCATTATCAAGTATGTGTACTGCACATAATTGAATGTGCTTTTTTTTTTTTTTTTTAGATGGAGTCTTGCTCTGTCGTCCAGGTTGAAGTGCAGTGGTGTGATTTCAGCTCACTGCAAGCTCTGCCTCCCGGGTTCACGCCATTCTCCTGCCTCAGCCTCCCCAGTAGCTGGGACTACAGGCGCCCACCACCACGCCCAGCTAATTTTTTGTATTTTTAGTAAAGATGGGGTTTCAGCGTGTTAGCCAGGATGGTCTTGATCTCCCAACTTCGTGATCTGCTCGCCTCGGCCTCCCAGAGTGCTGGGATTGCAGGCCTGAGCCACCGCACCTGGCCTGTATGTGCTATTTTTTTATACAGCTGGCAGCACAATAGGTTTGTTTACAGCAGCATCACCACAAATGCATGAGTAATGCCTTTTGTTACCGTATCAAGACAGCTACAATGGCAACAGGTGATAGGAATTTTCAGCTCCATTATAATCTCATGCAACCACTGTTGTATATGTGGTCCACACTGACTGAACTGTTGTTACGTGGTGCATGATTGTATTTGGGCCATAAATATCTCTCCATATTGCTGGGAATAGGCCTCCATTAGGACTATGATCACCCACTCACTCTAGCTTATTAGAACACATCCCTATTATTATTATTATTATTCTGAGACAGAGTCTCACTCTGTCACCCTGGCTGGAGTGCAGTGGTGTGATCTCGGCTCACTGCTACCTCTGCCTCCTGGGTTCAAGTTATTCTTGTGCCTCAGCCACCCGAGTAGCTGGGATTACAGGCATAAGCCACCATGCCTGGCTGACATCCCTAATATTAAATGACATATAATAAGATTGAAAAGGACAACATAGTTACAGATATAGTAGACACATACATCAAAAGATCATATCTAAAAAATAGAAAGTTGTGATAATCTTCTAGAAAAAACATAAAATTGACTTCAAGAGAAACAAATCTAAACAATAATAATAATTATTATAGTTATTATTATTTTGAGACAGTCTCACTCCGTTGCCCAAGCTGGAGTGCTGTGGCGCTATCTCTCCTTACTGCAACCTCCGCCTCCTGACTTCAAGTGATTCTCCTGCCTCAGCCTCCTGAGTAGCTGGGATTATAGGCGCCCACCACCATGCCTGGCTAATTTTTTCTTTTTCTTTTTTTTGAGATGGAGTCTTGCTCTGTTGCCCACGTTGGAGTAAAATGGCACAATCCCAGCTCACTGCAACCTCTGCCTCCTGGGTTCAAGTGATTCTCATGCTTGTAATCCTGAGTAGCTGGGATTATGGGCGCCCGCCATCACGCCTGGCTAACTTGTGTATTTTTAGTAGAGATGGGGTTTCACCATGTTGGCCAGGCTGGTCTTGAACTCCTGACCTCAGGTGATCTGCCTGCCTTGGCCTCTCAAAGTGCTGGGATTACAGGTGTGAGGCACTGTGCCCGGCCCAGCAGTTAATTTTTCAAAAACATTGTTCGTAGAGACAGGGTTTCACCATGTTGGCCAGGCTGGTCTCAAACTCCTGACCTCAAGTGATCCGCTTGCCTCAGCCTCCCAAAGTGCTGGGATTACAGGCGTGAACCACCATGCCTGGCCCTAAACAATAATTATTTAAAAAATTAAAAATGGTAGTCAAAAATCTCTAATACCAAGACATCTTCAAGCTTAGTTTCATCAAACCTGCAATGAACAGATCATTCCAGTTTTATACAAACTGTTTTGGAAAATAGAAAAAGCTACTCAACTCATTTTATGATACCATTAAAACCTTGATCTCAAAACTGGACAAGAGTATATAAGGAAAGAACAATATAGATCAATCTCTAAAACCCACACAAAAAAGCCCTAATTTAAAAAGATCAATATAAAGGGTTCCTTATTGGAGTTTTACTGCAATCAAATGTGTTTTGGTGACTGTACCATGTAATACCCTTTTTCACTGGGAAGCAGCCTCCCACAATGACATCTAATCCAAATCCATAATCTTTCACTTCTTTTAGTTAGTTAGTTTTTTTGAGACGGAGTCTCACTCTTTCGCCCAGGCTGGAGTGCAGTGGCGTGATCTCGGCTTACTGCAAGCTCTGCCTTTCAGGTTTATGCCATTCTCCTGCCTCAGCCTCCCAAGTAGCTGGGACTACAGGCGCCCACCACCAAGCCCGGCTAATTTTTTTGTATCTTTTTATTAGAGACGGGGTTTCACCGTGTTAGCCAGGATGGTCTCGATCTCCTGACCTCGTGATCCACCTGCCTCAGCCTCCCAAAGTGCTGAGATTACAGGTGTGAGCCACCGCGCCCAGCCAGTTCTTTTAGTTTTTAAAGCAGTCTCATTTCAGTAATTAATATTGACTTCTTCATTTTGAAACTTCAAGTAATATTTGGTTCAAAGCTTTCCTCCTCTCACCAGAGCAGGCTGGACTTGTGGCCCTGGTGACCTGGAACTGGGAATGGGGGTGTGGGATGTAGGGCATAGGTCTTCATGTCACATCCCATTCTGTCTTCCCAATTATTACTTGTACTCAGAATTCCAAGAATGACTCCCAGTGACCTTGCCTATGGATGATCCCCTCCCCTTTAAGTGTGGGAGGAACCTGTGACTATGAGGAGATATTACTCCCATGATTCTGTTACATTACACGGCAAAAGGGAGATGATCTGGGTTGGCCTCATCAAATCACATGAGCCTTTAAAGTCAGAGTTTTTTCTGGCTGGTAGCAGGAGAGTAAGTCAGGTTCGAAGCACAAGGGTGATTCAACACCCTGTTGCTGGCATGAAGATGGAGGGGAGTATGTGGCAAGGAATGCAGGAAGCCTTCAGGAGCTGAGAGTGGTCCTCACTGCCAGCAAGACAAAGGGGACTACCATCCTACAACCACAAGGAACTGAATTTGGCTAACAACTTGAATAAGCTAGAAAGCAGGTTCTTCCCTAGATCCTCTAGCTAAGAGCCCAAGCTGGCCCACACCTTGATTTAGGCTTTATGACACCTGGAGCAGAGGAACCAGGTGAGCCTACCTGGATTTCTGATATATGGACTGTGAGCTAATAATTTGTGTTGCTTTAAGCTACTACATTTATGGTAATTTGTTACATAGCAATAGAAAACCACACATGACTCCTGCCATCCTAATACCAGTTGGGGTGGCAAGGAGGAAGGAGAGGAAAATTACATTTCTTTACATAATTGCCCTTCAAAATTAGTTGCCCTTTTATTAGCAGGACATAACTGTGGTTCATTGTATGAACAACCTCAGCTAGATGATGGGAAACATTTCTGCCCCTTTCTACTGGTTGTCCCAGTTTCTCTGATTATTACCAATTGGCCATCAGTTCCCTCCATCTGGCAGGTGTCCAAATGATATTTCTCCAAAGACTTGTGGCATGGTCCCGGTAGGAAGTTGAGCAAGGGTATGTGAATGAAGCTCAACTTCTTTTGCCCTAGTCCAGCACATACTACCAATAGATATCCTATGTCTTTTGTTTCCAGGGTTCTATTACCCAGGTAGTGGCCATCTTAGGAGTTACCAGCAGAACTGCTTATACTCCTTCCATCTTCTCCAGGAACCACTTAATCTGGGGGAAACTCCAACAACCTTTTCACCCCAAAGAGTGGGGATGCTGCTCAACCTCACTACCTTTTTTCTGCCAGCTGAGTGGCTCTGTAACTATCAGACAAGATATGATCACAGATCTCAGATTTCGGTCAGCTGGGAGATTATAAACGCTTCATTCCACCAAAGGATGACTTCTATTGTTACTTGTCCTTTCTTAAAACTTTCAGTCATGGCTGGGTGCAGTGGCACACGCCTATGATCTCAGCACTTTGGGAGGCTGAGGTGGGTGGATCACTTGAGGTCAGGAGTTCACGACCAGCCTAATATAGTGAAACATGTCTCTACTAAATACAAAAAAAATTAGCTGGGTATGGTGGCACATGCCTGTAATCCGAGCTATTTGGGAGGCTGAGACAGGAGAATCGCTTAGTACCTGGGAGGCGGAGGTTGCAGTGAGCCGAGATCGCGCCACTGCACTCCAGCCTGGGCAGTAAGAGCAAAACTCCGTCGCAAAAAAAAAAAAAAAAGCTCTCAGTGGTAAAAGTTATCAAACCAGTTCAGCCTGTATTGCCTCTGTGGGAACCAGAGTCTCAGGCCAAGAACTGGGCCTTATTTGAACTTAGCTTTAGAGAACTGAATGTTCTTAATGGGGCAATGTTCTTACTAAAATCTCTGAAATACTTGTTATCTTCTAAGAGCAGGAACTCAATTATGCCCCCATATCATCATGTAATACTTTTCCTGTTAAAAATTCAGTTCATAGGCCGGGCGCGGTGGCTCAAGCCTGTAATCCCAGCACTTTAGGAGGCCGAGACGGGCGGATCACGAGGTCAGGAGATCGAGACCATCCTGGCTAACACAGTGAAACCCCGTCTCTACTAAAAATACAAAAACTTAGCCGGGCGAGGTGGCAGGCGCCTGCAGTCCCAGCTACTCGGGAGGCTGAGGCAGGAGAATGGCGTGAACCCGGGAGGCGGAGCTTGCAGTGAGCTGAGATCCGGCCACTGCACTCCAGCCTGGGTGACAGAGCGAGACTCCGTCTCAAAAAAAAAAAAAAAAAAAAATTCAGTTCATAAATGTCCAAAAAAAGAGATCTTTTGTAACTAAGTGGAATTTTATCTGGGTAAAACAAGGAAGGTCAGTATTAGAAATCTATCAATATAATCTCACCACATAGACAGATTAAAGGAGAAAAGCCACATGGTGATTTCTAGATGCATAAAAAAGCAGTGTACAAAACTGAACACTCATTCATACTTTTTTATAACCTCAAAAAACCAGGAATAGAAGGAAACTTTTATGTAACAAAGAGCATCTACCTAAAATTTACAGCAAACATCACATTTTAAAAGCATTTTTACTAATGTCATGAATAAGATGAGAATGTCCACTATCATTGCTACTATTCCATTCTAATGGTTGTAAGAAAATGAAAAAGGTTTAAGGAAGAGACAAGTTAGTGATTTTTGCAAATGATGTTATCTACAAAGAAAACCCAAGAGCATCTACTGAAAAACTAATAGTACTGTATAATAAAAGAAAATGCAGCCTGTAATCCCAGCACTTTGGGAGGCCGAGGTGAGTGGATCATGAGGTCAGGAGTTTGAGACCAGCCTGGCCAACATGGCAACACCCCATCTGTAGTAAAAATACAAAAATTAGACAGGCATGGTGTCACGTGCCTGTGGTCCCAGCTACTCAGGAGGCTGAGGCAGAAGAATTATTTGAACCAGGGAGGCAGACACTGTAGTGAGCGGAGATTATGTTACTGCACTCCCATCTGGGTGATAGAGTGAGACTCCGTCTCAAAAAAAAAAAAAAGTAGTATTGCTGGCTGGCTATAAGATCAAAACACAAAAATGAGTAATTGTTTCATATGTCAGCAATAACCAAATAGAAAATAAAATTTTAAAAGGTATAAACAGCAATAAAACTTAAGCACCTCAGAAAAAAGCTAGCCAAACATACAAGAGCTTTAAGGAGGAAACGATAAAGCATTATTAAAGGATGTTAAGAGAGACCTAAAAAATGGAGTGATATATCATGTTCTTATCTGGGAAGAATTCATACTGAAAAGAAGTCAAATTAGTCTAACAATCCAATGCAACGCAAAGCAAAATCCCAAGAGGATTTTTTTTGTGAATTAGACAAACTGGTTCTAAAAGTTAACATCCAGGAAGAGCCAAAACAATACTGAAAAAGATAAGGAGAGCTTTTCCTGTTACATATTGAAACTTACTCTAAGGCTGACTATTCTCTTATAGGTATGCAGTCTACTGTCCCTGTTGTTTATGGATTCATACATTTACAGTGAATGTATAAAACACAGACTTAGTGGACAGGCATCAAATTGATCATTATCAAGAGGAGGGGAATGGGATAAAGAATAACAGTGAAATTTTAATTTTTTAAGCAGTTTCATTGAAAAAATATATTTAGGCCAGGCTCAGTGACTCACACCTGTAATCCCAGCATTTTGGGAGGCCAAGGCAGGTGGATTGCTTGAGGCCAGGAGTTCGAGACCAGCCTGGCCAACATGGTAAAACCCCGTCTCTACTAAAAAATACTAAAAATTAGCCAGGCATGGTGGCACAATCTCGGCTCACTTCATTCCAGCATGGGCAACAGAACAAGACTCTGTTTCAAAAATAAATAAATAAAAATGAAAAAAATATGTTTGATGCAGGAATGACAAATGTGAATTCTGGGTAGTGGTTTCTTTTTTTCTTTTTTTTTTCTTAAGAGCAGAACTTCAGGTGGTGGTTTCTTTTGTTGAATATTGTTCTGTGAATGTTTCTGCATGTTTCAGTCAAATTAAACAAAAAGTTGATTAATTTTCAAAGTAAAAACAAAAAGTCTTTGTATCCACTATTTGCTGGGATTTTGCTTTTTGTTTATTTATTTATTTATTTATTGAGATGGAGTCTCATTCTCGTTCTGTCTTCCAGGTTGGAGTGCAGTGGCACGATCTCTGCCTCCCAGGTTTAAGCAATTCTCCTGCCTCAGCCTCCAGAGTAGCTAGGATTACAGGCGTGCACCACCATACCCGGCTAATTTTTTGTATTTTTAGTAGAGACAGGGTTTCACCATGCTGGCCAGGCTGGTCTCGAACTCCTGACCTCGTGATCCACACGCCTCAGCCTCCCAAAGTGCTGGGATTATAGACGTGAGCCACCGCACCTGGCCTATTTTTTACTTTTTTATTTTCCAGGACAGAGTCTTGCTCTGTTGCCCAGGCTCGAGTGCAGTGGCACAATCTCGGCTCACTGCAACATCTGCCTCCCAGGTTCAAGCGATTCTGCTGCCGCAGCCTCCCAAGTAGCTGGGATTACAGGCTTGTACCACCACGCCTGGCTAATTTTTGTATTTTTAGCATGGACGGGGTTTCACATGCTGGTCTCAAACTCCTGACCTTCAGTGATCTGCCTGTCTTGGCCTCCCAAAGTACTGGGATTACAGGCATGAGCCACTGTGCCCAGCCCAGATTTTGCCTTTTAAATAACACTATTCAGTTCCAGATGTTTGGAAAGACATATGGAATTTGAACTACTTCTGTAATTTTAGATAGTCTCATAAATATTGTGAAACTCAGCATTCTAAACACGGTTTCTGAGCTAAATCTTGTTTCGTTTTCACCATGCTTTAAAGATTAGTAGTGGCCAGGCACAGTGGGTCACGCCTGTAATCCCAGCACTTTGGGAGGGCGAGGTGGGTGAATCACCTGAGGCTAGGAGTTCGAGACCAGCCTGGCCAACATGCTGAAACCCTGCCTCTACTAAAAATACAAAAAGTAGCTGGGTATGGTGGTGCAAGCTTGTAATCCCAGCTACTCAGGAGGCTGAGGCAGGAGAATCACTTGAACCCAGGAGGTGGAGGCTGCAATGAGCTGAGATCGTGCTACCACTCCAACCTGGGTGACAGAGTGAGACTCCATCTCAAAAAAAAAACAAGAAAGAAAAAAGATTAGTTGTGACTAATAAAGTATGAAATGGCCCTTGGGTCAAGATAAGTCTATTGTAGACTTTTTTTTTTTCCTTTGAGACATGGTCTCACTCTGTCACACAGGCTGGAGTGCAGTGGCAGGATCACACACAACCTATCCAGGCTCAAGCCATCCTTCCATCTCTGGCTTCCAAGTAGCTAGGACTACAGGTGAGTGCCACCATGCCTGGCTAATTTTTTTGCATTTTGTAGAGACAGGGTTTTGCCATGTTGCTCAGGCTGGTCTCAAACTCTTGGCCTTAATAGATCCTCCCACCTTGGCCTCCCAAAATGCTGGGATTACAGGTGTGAGCCTTGTTTTGCAGAGTTTATGTCCCAAAGAATATAAAGACACTCGAAGTATCTCAACCTCTTGAAACACCTCTTGGGCATCAAGAACAATGCTACTAAAAATAAGCAGTTTGCCTCTAGAGAAACTTCAAGTAAGCACAACAAAGGGCAAAGTGACACAGGATAACTGTGGAATGCAAGCAAACAGCAGCAGCTGGTCTGTATTTTTTTAAATGGTAAAGTCATAAACAATAGCAACTGCTTTTAGAGTGAGCAGATGGTTTGCTTTCTTTTTTTTTTTTCAAAGGGAACTCACTTTTTAAGTGATGAAGACATGCACTTGGGGTGGATAGGTGTGAGTTCATTTGTGTTTTGAAATCCCAAATTAATGAGCATGATAAACCGTTATTTCTGGCCCTGTCTGACTCTCTGAGTACTTGGTGGGTTCCCCCTAACCTTCTCCTAACCCCCACCCTTTCCCTTTCCATTGACTTGGGACAGTCCTTGTCGAAGTGCCAATCACAGTGGGAAGGGGAGAAGGGGGGAGGTCACAGTGCATGGGGTTCAAGGTCACAGTGGCGGAGCAACGGGGATCACCGGGCAAGTAAGTCAGGTTCCCGCTGCTCAAGTCCAGCTGTCCGCCACGAAAGTGCAACCCTTGGCGGACAACGCAGGAAGCGTTGACGCGGCAGTCGCGCCATATCTTTTTGCCTGCATTTATCTGCGCTGTTTGAAGTCTTGTGACCCATCAGGACCCAGAGGCTGTCTGATCACATTATTGGGCTGCCTGCTGTCTTCGGGTTGGGAGATCCTGGTTAGCCTGAAGGGAAAAAGATCAGAGAAAGGCCTATCGAGGATGGGTTTCTCCTGCTTCTCCTCCGGGCCGGCGCTGCCCAGGATCCGCTTCCGAGTCTCGGCGTACTCGGCCTCCCGCTGTGCCAGGGACTTGACTGGAAGGGCGGGTCTGCTAGCGGACCTGGGGCTGTTAACCACACCGTTGCTGGTGGGCCTCTTGAGGATGCGGTGGAGGGGGTACCTGGGGAAAACTATCGTCCTGAATCACCATGGGCACTTTGGGAGATTTGGATTTCCTGCTGTTTTTGTGTGATCTTCAGTTTTTTTTTTCCAGACGTCTATTTCCCCGCTGTCTACCGCCTCCTCCCAGCTCTCAGCGACCTCCTCATATTCCATCTTACTCGCCACTTTCCAGATCGCTTGCTTTCTTATTCCGCATTTTCTCTGACTTTTGCAGTATTCAATATTATTACTTGATTCTGATTTTTCAGACATCACTATATGGCCCTTGGCTTTTTGGTCGTTCCTCTCATTTCTTTGCTGTTTCAAGCTCTGTTCCCAGCCTAAGCTTTTTACCACTGAATTCTGTTCTGTGACGCATCACTTAAAACTACACCCAACTTTTCATTCCCTCCATACTTTTTTTGGTAAGCAGTATTATCATGCTTTAGGTGGACATTGAGTCATACCGCTGTGGTAGTGCTGGTACACATAGTTTTGAATACCAGGTTCTTGAGTGAATCCTTTTTGCTTCTCTCTCCCCCACCCCCGCTTCTCCCTTCTGCCTTCATTTCTGCCCCTTCTTTTCTGGTTCCATTAGAAAAGGACTAATCTTATCAGTTCTGCCTTTTGTTTCTACTCTAATAACTTTGTCAAGAGAATTTTTTCAAAGCACAAGGCCAATGAGAAGGGGGAAAGTCGGTCCAGAAGGCAGCTGGCCCGACTATTCTGAGTTTGAATCAACTCCTGGTGGTCCTGTTAAAATACAGTTTGAAGCAAATCACCTGTTTTTATGCTTCTAATATCTACTCTGTCTAAAGCCCAAATTTCCTTGCTTGGCATTTAAGAAGACTCCAAGTTCTTAAAACTTCTTCTTGACTTTCATGCAAGTCAAACTGATTTATTGTAACTCAAACAGCCCTCTTTATATTTTCCTTTCTGTATTTTTTGATAGTTTTCTTGTGCCTGGAATATTTTCTGCGTTTATTTAAGTCTCACCATCTTTCAAGACACAAAATATGTGTGATCTTCTCTGAGGCCTTTGTGAACTGCCTCCAGCGTTCACTAAGCAATTAATTATGTCTCTTAACTTCTATAGCACAAACCTATCCGCTCACTTGATATTTAACAAATATCAACCTCTATCACTTATCTTTTTTTTTTTCTTCCGAGATGGAGTCTTGCTCTCCACCCAGGCTGGACTGCAGTGGCACGATCTCCGCTCACTGCAACCTCTGCCTCCCAGGATCAAGCGATTCTTCTGCGTCAGCCTCCCGAGTAGCTAGGATTACAGGTGCCCACCACTGGGCCCGGCTAATTTTTGCGTTTTTAGTAGAGACAGGGTTTCACCATGTTGGCCAGGCTGGTCTTGAACTACTAACCTCGTGATCTGCTCACCTCAGCCTCCCAAAGTACTGGGATTACAGGCGAGAGCCACCGTGCCCAGCGTTATCACTTATCTTTCTTTTCATGCTAACATTTTCTCACTGCTTGAGATTTTCTTTCATCCAATTTCAAGCACTGAGTCTAACAATTAGAAACCCCACTGTATTTGATCTGATGGAGATTACCTTTTTAAAAGCCACATATTAAATCTCTTAAGTTAATAATATTGACAATCAACTTCAATCAACTGAGTGACCACTATGTTTAAGGAAGGTTACTTTCTGGTAGGCTGGGAAGCAGGAGAAGGGAAGGATATAACTTTATAAAAAAAGCTGCAGAAGGGAAGGATATAACTTTATTAAAAAAGGCCCTTGTTTACAAAGAGCTAATCACCTACTGGCCAAAGAAAGGTGTTCCTTCTTTGCAACGGCTGTGTTTTTGGGTTTAGCTAACTCAATTCTTTATGTCCTCAACTTATGAGACCGCATCAAAAACGTTTTTGCCACACCTCTGTGGGCAAGTAGGTGAGTCAGAATGAGTGCATAACATATAAATATATATTTTAATGATAATGAATGTGTAGATTAACAAACCCAAACTTTTTTTTTTTTTTTGAGAAACAGTCTTGCCCTGTTGCCCAGGCTGGAGTGCAGTGGCATGATCTTGGCTCGCTGCAGCCTCCGCCTCCTGGGTTCACGGGATTCTCCTGCCTCAGCCTCCCGAGTAGCTGGGATTATAGGTGCCCGCCACCATGCCCGGCCAATTTTTGTAGTTTTTAGTAGAGACAGCGTTTCCCATGTTGGCCATGGCTGGTCTTGAACTCCTGACCTCAAGTGATCCACCGGCCTCGGCCTACCTAAAGTGATGGGATTACAAGCGTGAGCCACCGCGCCTGGCCAAACCCAAACATTCTAAGAGTAACCGCTCCCCTCCCCACCAACGGTAACCAGCGTCTTTGTTCTCCAACCATAGCAGCTGTATGCACCGGTGTATAAGCCTGCCTTAAGTGCTATTTTTAATCTTTATTAAAAACAGGCCTTGACTCATTTGTGTACAACTCCAGCGGCTAGTGCAGTGGGCTTAACGTATTAAACAGCTGTTAATTTTGGTTTCTTTTTGGTAACAGCGACACGGAGATCCGCATTTGTCGCAGTTTCCACCACGGGCGGGAAGCGTAAATACAAGAAATACAAAAATAGCGCAACGGCTAAAGGAGTGTTCCCGGTGCCAAGCCAGGCAGGCGCCGCTCCCGGGCCGAGCCCCACCCGCCCAGTTCGCGGCCAAGACCCCCACCCCGCCTCAGAGTACGCCGCGCCCGCGGGGCGACACTCCCAACTCCATCTTCCCGGAGGCGGTGCGGCCCAGCCCCTGACCCAATTGGCGGAAGCGGGGCCGTGTGTGTGCGCGCGCACAAATGCCCGGATGCGCCGCGACGCCCCGCGCGCTCCCCTCCGGCGGTAGGGGGCGCGCACCGCGGCACCGCGGCTAGCTTGGCTGCTCGTGGGCCCTCTCCGGCAGTGTGTGTCGGGAAGATGGAGCAAGAAGCCGAGCCCGAGGGGCGGCCCCGACCCCTCTGACCGAGATCCTGCTGCTTTCGCAGCCAGGAGCCCCGTCCCTCCCCGGATTAGTGCATTCGAGCGCCCAGTGCCCTGGCCCCGAGAGTGGAATGGTCCCCAAGGCCCAGGACGTCGTGCTTCCGCGGGCCCCGTGAAGGAAACTGGGGAGTCTCGAGGGACCCCCGACTCCAAGCGCGAAAACCCCGGATGGTGAGGAGCAGGTACCGGCCCGGCAGCGACCGGTCACTTCTGGTTCTGGGCTGTGACGGTGTCCCCTGCATCGCTGGTTCCCAGCCTCTGCCCGCTCGCAGCCTTTGTGCGGTTTGTGGCTGGGGGCTCGGGGCGCGGGGCACGTGGCTTTGCGGAGGTTTTGTTGCACTGGGGCTAGGCAGTCGCCGCCAGGGAGGAGGGCGGGGTTTCGGACGGCTCTCGCGGCGGTGGGGGGCGGGAGTGGTTCGGAGGTCTCCGCGGGAGTCTAGGGTAAAGGTCACGTGGGCTGGGGGCTGCGGGGCCGCCTCGGTGGCGGGGTCCGGGTAATCGCAGGGGCCTGTCGGGTCGGTCTTGTGAATGCTGCGCGTAGTCTGGGCGGGATTGGGCCAGTTCCATGGGCAGGTTGACTCAGCTTTTCCTCTTGAGCTGGTCAAGTTCAGACACGTTCCGAAACTGCAGTAAAAGGAGTTAAGTCCTGACTTGTCTCCAGCTGGGGCTATTTAAACCATGCATTTTCCCAGCTGTGTTCAGTGGCGATTGGAGGGTAGACCTGTGGGCACAGACGCACACCACTTTTTCTCTGCTGATCCAGGTAAGCACCGACTTGCTTGTAGCTTTAGTTTTAACAAAGGCGTTGTTTATGTCCTTTATATATGATTAATTTTTCGCAGATGTTTCATGATTTCCAGTTTTCATCGTCTTTTTTTTCCTTCTTGTAGGCAAATGTGCAATACCAACATGTCTGTACCTACTGATGGTGCTGTAACCACCTCACAGATTCCAGCTTCTGAACAAGAGACCCTGGTTAGTATTTTTGTCTCGTGTAACTTTTAATAGTTTATTTTATGAAGTGATAAACTAAATTTCATATACCTCAATTATAGCATGGCTCTGTAAATGACTTTGTATGTGCATAACTTAAAGTGTGCTACCTCGGGCATGACTGCGTGGAGTTAAAAACTGTTAAGAACTGGTCAGTATTTTCTTAGCCCTTTGCCACATAGGCTTTAAAAATTAGTTCCATTACATTGTTAAGCGTGGTTGAAGTTATGTTTGTTATGTGACTGATTTTTTTTTTTCCTTTTTGACCTCCCAGTATTTAATTTTTAAAAATGATTTCTAAAAGTCACAAAAATTATTTATGCTTGTTTTAAAGATTTTTGTCATTAGAGAAATTTTAAAGTAAAACCTGAAAATTCCAGTCTTTTTGCTCCATGTTCCCTTTTAGATTTTTTCTGTGTGCATACCCACATATATTTACATTTGAATTTAAATCTATGTTATTGTCCTGTTTGTTGTACTAACAAGATGAAATTATAGTTGTTCTGTGACTTGCATCCTTGTCAATAAAGTCTACAGAATTCTTTTTAATGGCTGCATAGTATTCCATAGCATGAGTATACCATTTTAAAAATTATGCCTTTACTGACAGCTTTTTAAAAATTGCCTCCTGTTTTTGAGTATTACAGATAGTGCTGCTTTGTACATCCATCCCGTGTGACTATTTCTGTAAGAAAGATTTTATGGAATTATAGGCTGGGTGCGGTGGCTCACCCTTGTAATCCTAGCACTTTGGAAGGCCAAGGCGGGCCGATCACCTGAGATGAGGAGTTCAAGACTAGCCTGGCCAACATGGTGAAACCCTGTCTCTACTAAAAATACAAAAATTACTCGGGCATGGTGGTGCGTGCCTATAATCCCAGCTGCTGAGGAGGCTGAGGCAGGAGAATCACTTGAACCTGGGAGGCAGAGGTTGCGGTGAGCCAAGATTGCGCCATTTAGGCCGGGCGCGGTGGCTCACGCCTGTAATCCCAGCACTTTGGGAGGCCGAGACGGGCGGATCACGAGGTCAGGAGATCGAGACCAGCCTGGCTAACACGGTGAAACCCCGTCTCTACTAAAAAATACAAAAAACTAGCCGGGCGCGGTGGCGGGCGCCTGTAGTCCCAGCTACTCGGGAGGCTGAGGCAGGAGAATGGCGTGAACCCGGGAGGCGGAGCTTGCAGTGAGCTGAGATCCGGCCACTGCACTCCAGCCTGGGCGACAGAGCGAGACTCCGTCTCAAAAAAAATAAATAAATAAAAATAAAATAAATAAAAATAAAAATAAAAAAAGATTGCGCCATTTTACTCCAGCCTGGGCGATAAGAGTGAAACTGTCTTAAAAAAAAGAAAAAAGAAAAATATTTTATAGAATTAGAACTCCTGAGTCCTAAATTTTTTTTTTTTTTTTTTTTTTTTTTTTTTTTTTTTGAGACGGAGTCTTGCTCTGTTGCCCAGGCTGGAGTGCAGTGGCCGGATCTCAGCTCACTGCAAGCTCCGCCTCCCGGGTTTACGCCATTCTCCTGCCTCAGCCTCCCGAGTAGCTGGGACTACAGGCGCCCGCCACCTCGCCTGGCTAGTTTTTTGTATTTTTTTGGTAGAGACGGGGTTTCACCGTGTTAGCCAGGCTGGTCTCGATCTCCTGACCTCGTGATCCGCCCGTCTCGGCCTCCCAAAGTGCTGGGATTACAGGCTTGATGAGTCGTAAATTTTACTCATATTTGATTGCTGCTGGTAACTTGCTCACCAAAAGGCTCTAACAGTTTCACTCCTGCCAACACTGAATATTACCAATCTTTAATTATTATTACTTTTTTTTTTGATACTGTGCCATTGTTTAAATTCATTTTTCCCTAGTTTCTTGGTGAGGCTGGGCACCTTTCCTTTTGTTTTGAGACAGAGTTTCACTCTTGTTGCCCAGGCTGGAGTGCAATGGCGAGACCTTGGCTCACTGCAACCTCTGCCTCCCAGGTTCAAGCGATTCTCCTGCCTTAGCCTCCCAAGTAGCTGGGGTTACAGGCACGCGCAATCACGCTCAGCTAATTTTGTATTTTTAGTAGAGATGGGGTTTTTCCACGTTGGTCATGCTGGTCTTGAACTCCCAACTTCATGTGATCTGCCTGCCTCGGCCTCCCAAAGTGCTGGGATTACAGGCGTGAGTCACTGCAGCGGGCCTCCATTTTGTTGTCATTTGTTTCTTCTGGGATTTGCCTCGTCTTCTCTGGCCATTTTCCTTTTGGTTCTTTAAAATTTTTCTTAGTAATTGGAGTAGCTCTATGTGTTTCAAGTATATTTAACTTTTGTTGCTTACTAATGTAGCATTTGCTTTTATGTTGTCTTTTCCCCATTGAGAACAATTCTATGAAGTAAAATTTGTTGGCTTTTGAATTTCTTATCATGCTTTGGAAGAACTCTCCTATCTTGCAAATATATTCCTATATTTTCTTCTAGATTTAAATTTTTTAGATATTTAGATCTTTATCTATAATTTATCTTCCTGTTCTTCAATGTAAGATTACGAATGCTATTATCTTTTATAGCCATTTCTCACTAATACATGTCTTTTAAGTCACTAATATACTGATGGCTTTCCATTACAGAATTTTTTTTTTTTTTTTTTGTGAGACTGAGTCTTGATCTGTTGCCCAGACTGGAGTGCAGTGGCATGATCTCAGCTCACTACAACATCTGCCTCCTGGGTTCAAGCAGTTCTGCTGCAGCCTCCTGAGTAGCTGGGATTACAGGCACCCACCACCACAGCCGGCTAATTTTTGTATTTTTAGTAGAAATAGGGTTTCACCATGTTGTCCAGGCTGGTCTTGAACTTCTGACCTCGTGATCCACCTGTCTTGGCCTCCCAAAGCGCTGAGATTACAGGTGTGAGCCACTGTGCCTGGCCTACACCTAAGTAATTTTTGTGTATTTAATAGAGACAGAGTTTCGCTGTGTTGGCCAGGCTGGTCTCGAACTTCTGACTTCAGGTGATCTGCCTGCCTCAGCCTCCCAAAGTGCTGGGATTACAGGCCTGAGCCACCACACCCATCTTCCATTACAGATTTTTACTTAGAGTTATTTTATCTAATTTGAAGCTAATATAGCATATATTAAAAATTCAGAAGAAAAAAGATAATTTTTAAATCTTTTTTGAGAGAATTCATTATTTTGCCTGAAAGTAAAGTGCATATATACGCACAGTTAAAAAAAAGTGCAATCAGAAAAATTAATAATTCAATATGTATTTTAAATTTTTCAGTTGTTTAATATTTGTTTTATTGATTAGCTGGAAATAGGCAATTTTTTAAAAATCTGTTTTTAAGACACTCCCAGTGGGGGTGCTGTCAGATTTTAAACAGCTGTCAGATTTAGACACAGGACTGGGGCATATCAAAGAGAGGTGCAGAGGTACCAGTTTGTGTGGGTGGTGGCAAGCTGTAAAGATACTGAGTTTTGCAGATTTTGATAAAAGGAAGAGAGAAAATGCATGTAAGTACATTACATTCCCCTCCCCCATGGCAGTTATTTTTCTCAATACCATTTGTAAAACTTCTAGATAAGTGGCAGGCAAACTTTAGCCTGTTGGCCAGCTTTGCCCTGTTGCCTGTTTTTGTTTTAATTTTAAAATTTTTTTGTAGAGGTGGGGTCTCTCAGTATGGCCCAGGCTGGTCTTGAACACCTAGCCTTAAGCGAACCTCTAGCACTCAGTCTCCCAAAGTGCTGGGGTTATAGGCATGAGCCACCTCGCCCAGCCAGCTTCCTTTCTTTCTGTAAAGAAAATTTTACTGGAATGCAACCATGCCTGTTGGTTTACATAGTAACTATACTTTTTACTTGGATAGAACCATTTGTATGAAAAGCTTAAAATACTTAACAGTCTGGCTCTTTACAGAAAAAAATTGACCCGTAATCTAGTTGGCAGGCTCCTTGAATATAGGTCATATGTCTTATTTGTAATTTTTTTTGCAGTACCTACTACTGTCCAGTGCATAGTATTAGCTCAGTAAATGTTTGTCAAGTAGATATTTGAAATGTAGACCAACTAAGAGGCAGCATGATATAGTAGGAAGAAAATGGTGAGTTGTAGTTGAGGGACCTGGGTTGGTATGTCTGATCTGTTCTTAATTACTCTTGTCAGCTTGGGTTAGTTAGTTAAGTTCTCTAGCTTTCAGGAACCTAATCTTTAGAGAAGATTGATAACAGGATCCACTCTAAAGATTTATTCATTTCTCTTTGATTCTCTAAGTTAGCTTGCAAGAAGCTCATTGGATCAGTACGGTAAGCTCATTGGATCTTAAGAATTTATGGTTGTTTGTAAGGCAGTAAGCAGGTAATATAAATAGCTGAAGGAAAAAGTAATTTTTCCTGTCTTGGATTGGATGCTATCTGTGATCACAACTAATGATACTTGATGATTCCATGATACTTGCATAATAATTAGATCCTCCCCAGCATTTTTTCCAAACCCCCTTTATTGAAGTTGATCGATATGTTTGCTGCAGGGCCTATAGTTCTGGGATAATTTTGGAAGTATAATAACAGCTCTTTTCTCTTTATAGGTTAGACCAAAGCCATTGCTTTTGAAGTTATTAAAGTCTGTTGGTGCACAAAAAGACACTTATACTATGAAAGAGGTAAGCTGAATCAAGAGGTAACTAGCATCTTACTAGTTACATGTAGCCATACTTAAAGTTTTCAAGACTGTGGGGAGAAATTGGCCATATAGAAGGATTTTTCATTAAGCAGCAACATTTAATTTTGTGGTCATTTGGACTATATTTTAAAGCTGAAAATTCTAATTATACTCGAGTTTCATTTCTCAGCTAGGAACTCAGATAAGCAGAAGCCCTGTAGGGGCGCTTGACCATTTTATGCTGTGAACCCTTTGGTAGACTGGTGAAAGCCTTCTTAGACTGGTAACTCCTTCTAAGAATCATGTTTTTAAATATATGAAATAAAATGTATAGAATTACAAAGGAAACATACTAAAATACGGTTACCAAAATAGTATTTGTGATATATGTGCTTTTTTTATTAACACAATAAGTACTAAGATTTAGAAGCAGCTATAATAAATATAGTGTTTTTTTTTTTTTTTTTTTTTTTTTTGAGATGGAGTCTCGCTCTGTCACCCAAGCTGGAGTGCAGTGGCGGGATCTTGGCTCACTGCAACCTCCACCTCCTAGATTTAAGCCACTCTTCTGCCTCACCCTCCCACACAGCTGGGATTACAGGCACCTGCCACCATGCCTGGCTAATCCTTTGTATTTTTAGTAGAGACAGGCTTTTGCCATGTTGGCCAGGCTGGTCTTGAACTCCTAGCCTCAGGTGATCCACCTGCCTTGGTCTCCCAAAATGCTGGGATTATAGGCATAAGCCACCATACATGGCCAATAAATATAATTTTGATTTAGTGAGGAATATAAGTCATATTTTGAAATGTTTGCCATAAGCACAGTATGATATGAAAACACCTGTGATTTTTGTTGGTGATGAAATCACAGGTATTAATACTGTTGTGATTTGTTGCCTACATTTATAATCGAAGGAAAAGCTAAATTCTAGTTAGAAGTTTGTGAAAATAAAGATAGAATTTTTTTCCCATCCAAATTAATGGACCCCCTGAATTCTATCCAAGGACTTCCTGGGCATCCCTGGATGCCAGGTTAAGAACTTCTGCACTAGAGATACATGAGTACAGTATACTGATCTTTCTGGGATAGAGGTGAGCTGATTCATGACCATATATTCTATTTAATGGATCTAGCATTTTAGTGCATTCCCCAGCTTTAAATTTGTGCACAGAAGCATGATTTTCATGCTTTTCAGTGAGAGATTGAGCCACCTTAGGCAAAATTTCAGTGTGATTGAAATATGCCTGTTCTCTCTCCCACTTAGTTTGTGGGACTCAGATTACTTAAAACATTAAAGTTTTTTTCCTACAACAGTATAGTGGGGCAGGAAGAGCTTCCTTATCCTTTTCCTCTCCAGCTATGCTTTTAGAAACTTCCTTAAGGGATATTTGGTGGAATAAATCTAAGTTCTCTTCCTTTTTCCTTTCCCACTGCTGGACAACAATCTGTCCAGTCACATAAGAATATTCCTTTAAGACTGATGCCTGCTTAGCCAGTTAAATCCAAAGACAGTGCTTGTAGGGAAGTGCCAGGTTAAATGGTATTTTTAGGGCTAATTTGGGATTGACCTTACTATCATTGTATAATCAGTTAAGGAAACAAAAAAGTATGGATTTAGCAGTAGATAGAAATGAGAAAATTGGCCAAGGCCATCATAAAGACTTAGAATGCTTATGCTAAACTATGTAACAGTAATGTATGTATTGTCTGATGTAGTTCTCAGTTATAGGATCTTTGTTCTGGGGCACACAGGAAGGTAGTGAAAGCTAGTATGGGTAGTAAAAAGAGCATTGGATTAAGAGTCAGAAGAGCTGGGGCCAGTTTCTTCTTCTTTTTTATTTTTATTTTTTTTTGAGAGAAGTCTCTCTGTCGCTCAGGCTGGAGTGCAGTGGCGCAATCTCGGCTCACTGCAGCCTCCACCACCTCCTGGGTTCAAGCATTCTCCTGCCTCAGCCTCCGGAATAGCTGGGATTACAGGTGTCCGCCACCATGCCCGGCTAATTTTTGTATTTTTAATAGAGATGGGACCAGGGTGGTCTTTATCGCCTGACCTGGTGATCCATCCGCTTCGGCCTCCCAAAGTGCTGGGATCACAGGTGTGAGCCACTGCGCCCAGCCAAAAGTAGCTTCTAAGTACAAAATGGTGGTTGTTCTACATAGTTGTGGATATGGTTGCTGGTTGTTTACCCCATTCAGATAAATAGTATATTATTAAATGTATTTAAAACTAACATTTAGTTTTCTTTAATGCTCAGAAATCATATTTCTATTTCAGGTTCTTTTTTATCTTGGCCAGTATATTATGACTAAACGATTATATGATGAGAAGCAACAACATATTGTATATTGTTCAAATGATCTTCTAGGAGATTTGTTTGGTGTGCCAAGCTTCTCTGTGAAAGAGCACAGGTAATTCTTCAGTTTAGTCCATTGTAAAAAGCCCGTTGGGCTAACATTTCAGTTCACCTCTACCCTCATTCACTTTTGTCAGAGAAAAACTGTTAAAACATATAAAAGACATGCTGAAATTTAATTTTTTAGCTCTGTGGCATATTATTTGAAAACCTGAGCTCTGGCATCTTATAAACCAGTGTTTGAAACCTAGCCCAGTCATTTACTACTTTTGTGACTAGGTAGATTAACCTCTATAAACCTGTTTCCCCATTTATAAAATAGGGATAATTAAATACTTCATGTGGAGGTTAAAGCTCTTGAAAAGAGACGTTGTATAAAAAAAGCATAGTTTTTGGCACATACCAAGCATTCAAGTATTAGTCGTAGCTATTATAAATTTTTATTCCAGTCACTCCCAGAAACAGTATACCACCAAGTAGTAAAGGCTTAAATTTGAGCCTTAGATATTTTGGAGATCATTTTCGTGGTCACTTACCATTATGGCACTTAACCAGCAGAATTTAACCCAGGTATTCTAGAATTAGGCCTGGCGCAGTGGCTTACACCTGTAATCCCAGCACTTTGGGAGGCCGAGGCGGGTGGATCATCTGAAGTCAGGAGTTTGAGACCAGCCTGACCAACATGGAGAAACCCCATCGCTACTAAAAATAAAAAATTAGCCAGGCGTGGTGGTGCATGCCTGTAATCCCAGCTACTCGGGAGGCTGAGGCAGGAGAATTGCTTGAACCCAGGAGGTGGAGGTTGTGGTGAGCCGAGATCGCGCCATTGCACTCCAACCTGGGCAACAAGAGTAACACTCCATCTCAATTACTCTTTTTGTTTTGTTTTGTTTTTGAGAGGGAGTCTTGCTCTGTGGCCTAGGCTGGAGTGTAGTGGCGCAATCTTGGCTCACCGCAACCTCCGCCTCCTGAGTTCAAGATTCTCCTGCCTCGGCTTCCCGAGTAGCTGGGATTACAGGTGCCCGCCACCACGCCTGGCTAATTTTTGTATTTTTAGTAGAGACAGGGTTTCGCGATGTTGAGCAGGCTGGTCTTGAGCTCCCACCCTCAGGTGATCCACCCGCCTTGGCCTCCCAAAGTGCTGGGATTACAGGTGTGAGCCACCACACCCGGCCTACGTTTGGAATTCTTTGTCACATTTGGTTTAGCACAGGCAATCGGTATTGAGCCTTAGCATTCATTCTGTTAATTAATAGAATGAATGCTTTCACCTGGAACAGTTAACTAGCTTCTGCTAGTATTTAATGCTCAATAGTATAGCTGAAAAGATGATAATTAAATGGGATTTTATTTTATTAAAATAGATAACTTCCTCAACTGAGCAAGGGATTTTATAATTTTAAAACAACCTCATTATTGTAAACATAGTATATATTATATTATTGAACATTAGGAAATGACAGAAAACTAAGAAAAGTGGAGAATAAAAGGACTATAGTTTGTTACCAAAAGTTATTTTTACCAGTCGTTTGTATATTATGTGCAACTGTGTTTTAACCTAGTTTTAAATATAGTACTGTATTTAATTTCATCTAGCTTTTAAATATTATATATTATAATTTTTATATAATATAATTAATATATATTATAAATATATAATTATTTTTTCATTGATGAATCACTTTGTTTAATATCCATATATGTTGTCATTTTAAACTTGGCCTTGGGATATATGATTTAATTTTATAAATTTAAAAAATATATGGGTATATTGGTGAATTTTTTAGCTATTGAATATTGAATCTTCTTTTTTTTTTTTTTTTTTTTTTTTTGAGATGTCTTGCTCTGTTACCCAGGCTGCAACCTCTGCCTCCCAGGTTCAAGTGATTCTCTTGCATCAGCCTCCTGAGTAGCTGGGGTTACAGGTGCATGCTACTATGTCCAGCTAATTTTTTGTATTTTTAGTAGAGATGAGGTTTTGCCATGTTGGCCAGGCTGGTTTCGAACTCCTGACCTCACGTGATCTGCCTGCCTCAGCCTCCCAAAGTGCTGGGATTACAGACGTGAGCCACTGTGCCTGGTCTGAATATTGAATCTTCGGATAGTGTTTGGAAGTATGATTTCCTTGGATTTGAATTCTAAATGTTGAGAGATAAGAAATAGGAGAAATTACTTACTTGAAAAGGATATGAATTTAAAATGTTTTGGGTTTAGGTTGCCGTATCCTTATTCCCAAGGGTGAAAAAAGATCGTTGGGATCATATTTCCTCTTAATATTGAGTGAGGAGCAATATTTTGTGACTAACACTCTCTCAAATCCTTAGTTTAAAAAGAAAAGGAAAAATCCATTGTGACATCAACGAATACTGGGGTAAATGAATTATCCTCCTGTTAGGATATAAACTTCATCAGGGCATATACATTTCTGTTTGATTCTTTGTTTTCCCCAGTGTCTGGTACATGGTTGGTTTTCAGTCTGTATTTATTGAATGAATGAGTGCTGCTTTATCTGTTAATAAGTTTTTTTTTTTTTTTTTTTTTTTCCTGAGTTGGAGTTTTGCTCTTGTTGCCCAGGCTGGAGTGCAATGGCATGATCTCGGCTCACCGCAACCCCTGCCTCCCGGGTTTAAGTGATTCTCCTGCCTCAGCCTCCCAAGTAGCTGGGATTACAGGCATGCGCCACCACGCCCAGCTAATTTTGTATTTTTAGTAGAGATGGGGTTTCTCCATGTTAGTCAGACTGATCTTGAACTCCGGGCCTCAGGTGATCCACCCTACTTGGCCTTCCGGAGTGCTGAGATTACAGGTGTGAGCCACCACGTCCAGCCTCTGTTAATAAGTGTTAAGATCAAGAAAGGAAGTTGAAGCTTGATGAAAGTCAAGATTATAATCAAATTCCTATTTAATGGATTTTGCATAACTCGATACTTTTTTGGGCAGTTTGTGTTTAATGGATTTTGCATAACTCAATACTTTTTTTTTTGGCAGTTTGCTACTAAGCACATAGCTAAAAACATTCCTGTTTGAAAATAAGTACGTTAAACTGCTTCCTGCTTGCACACCCATTTTTTGAGGTTTGGTAAAGTCCAAACAAAGCACATTTCAGGAATTGGCAGTGTGAAATCTTTCAACTAGAGAGACTTTAATAATTATTAAAAGTAGCTGTACGTAATCATTGTGCTACTAATTATTGTGCTTTTATGTGCCTACAAGCTTGCCAATGATAAATTTGGTTTTGAATGTGTGCAGTAGTTCATACTAAGTATGTATGTAAAAGTCTGGTTAAATCCAGCTTAATACAAATTATTTTAAAATATACATCTCTTGTTATTTTTTTTTTCTGTCTACAAGGAAAATATATACCATGATCTACAGAAACTTGGTAGTAGTCAATCAGCAGGGTAAGTTAATTTTGAGCATCATGAATAAATACCATAAAAAGATTTTAAAGACATTTTTGTTCATGTGCATGTTTTGTAATTGATTCTCTTTAAAAGTTGCTTTAATATTGTAATAAAAATATGATAAATTTATTAGAAGTACATATGAACTAAAACCACATTATACTGAGGTTCTAATGTAAGGTTAAATACCTTGTTACATTAATTTAAGACTTGGGATATCAGAGTTAGGATTTGTTTTGAAAGGTCCATAATTTCAGAAGCTCCTATTTAGGAGTGATCTACCTTGAAAATGTATTGAAAGGCTTTGGGAAATAATACAGTTACCTAGGTAGGACATTGTGTGAGGATGAAGGATGGGTCTTTTTCTTTGATTATAGACAAAATTTTGTTTACCAATTTGTGGAAGTGGAATTTTATGTTCCTACTTCTGGTTCTTAACTGGTTATTTTTGGGTCACATCTCTCTTAAATAAGCTGATAAAAGCATTGGGTTCTTGTTCCAGAAAGATGCACATGGGTACATATACATGGATAAGTCAATAACTGTTTTACAACCTTCTTTCCATGAGAAAAGCCCTGATTTATGTGCTTGCTGACTCCCATAGTATAATACTCTCATTTGAAGGCTAAAAACATGGAGTTGGGAAGAGATGTACACAGTTTGGTTTTTTTTTTGAGAAGGAATCTTGCTCTGTCACCCAGGCTGGAGTGCAGTGGCACGATCTTGGTTCACTGCAACCTCTGCCTCCCACGTTCAAGCAATTCTTCTCTCTCAGCCTCCCGAGTAGCTGGGACTAAAGGCTTATGCCACCATGCCCGGCTAATTTTTGTATTTTTAGTAGAGACAGGGTTTCAGCTTATTGGCCAGGCTGGTCTCGAACTCCTGACCTTGCAATCTGCCTGCCTCGGCCTTCCAAAGTGCTGGGATTACAGGTGTGAGCCACTGCACCCGGCCCCACAGTTTGCTTTTGAACGCACTACACCCTTCCTAAAGCCCATCCTCGAACTACAGTTAAGAAATGCTGTTAGGCCAGGTGTGATGGCTCATGCCTATAATTCCAGCACTTTAGGAGGCTAAGGCAGGAGGATCACTTGACCCTGGAGTTCAAGACCAGCCTGGGCAGCATGGCAAAATCCTGCCTCTGCAAAAACTACAAAAATCGGCTGGGTATAGTGGTGCATGCCTGTAGTCCTAGCTACTGAGGAGTCTGAGGCAGGAGGATTGTTTGAGCCCGGGAGGTCAGGACTGCAGTGAACTGAGCTCATGCCATTCCAGTCTGGGTGACGGAGCAAGACCTCATTTCTTAAAAAAGACAAAAACAAAAAAACACCTGTCAGGAGCTTATATAGTTCCTAGAATGAAATGACCACTCCCTTGTACTTCCTCTATTCCATATTCAGATTTTATTGTAAAATTGCTTTGTTACACGTGTGGGTTTTTTGTTTTTGAGAGGGACTCTTACTCTGTCACCCTGCTTGAAGTGCAGTGGTGTGGTCTTGGCTCACTGCATCCTCCACCTCCAGGGCTCAAATGATCCTCCCCCTCAGCCTCCCAAGTTGCTGGGACTACAGTTACGCTCCACCATGCCTGGCTAATTTTTCTGTATGTTTGGTAGAAATGGTGTTTTGCTCTGTTGCCCAGGCTAGTCTCAACCTGAGCTCAAGAGATACTCTCACCTCGGCCTCCCAAAGTATAGGGATTACAGGCGTGAGCCACCGCGCCTGGCTGTTATACTTGTTTATATTTTTGTTACCTATGTCCTATTCAGGTTTGCATTCTGCATCACACAGTATAGTGTTTTATTAATGTATTTAATAAATGTGTTGAATACTTATTCTTCCAAAGTTAGGATTTAAAGCCCAGAAAAGTACCTCCATTTTATCCCAGAATAAAAGTAGTTACTAGGCTGATGATTTGGCATTTTATTGTTTTAAAGCTCTTTAAGAAATTGTATGATAGCTAAATATACAATTATAGTATTTGTAGTAGTATTTTGAATTTTCTGAAGTATGTATCCCTGATGTATTAATTCCTTCATTTGTTTAAATAAACTTTGGCACATTACTAGAAAAATTATATTACTGAGATGGAAACTTACAAATTATTTGCAGTCTGAGTTTGATTTAGATACCAGTAGATTTAACTTCAGAACTCCTATTCCATGTTCTCAACTTTGTCACTTTTTTTTTGAGATGGAGTCTCTTCTGTTACTCAAATTAGAATGCAGTGGCATGATCTCGAATCACTGCAATCTCTGCTTCCCGGGTTTAAGCGATTCTCCTTCCTTAGCCTCCTGAGTAGGTGGGGTTACAGGTGCCTACCACCACGCCTGGTTAATTTTTGTATTTTTAGTAGAGAAAAGGTTTCACCATGTTGACCAGGCTGGTCTCAAACTCCTGACCTCAGGTGATCCTCCCACCTTGGCCTCCCAAAGTTCTGGGATTACAGGCGTGAGCTGCTGTGCCTGGCCTAGGGCTTCCTTTTTATTACATCTTTTTTGTAGCATCTGTTTATACTAATCCAAACTTCCTGGACAATATAACTTATTATGTACAACTTAAGAAAATTAGTGTAATACCTTACCCGTAGTATAAAGAGAAAATTAACATATGATAATGCATAATTTCAAAATGTTAATGTCCAGGCATAAGTTCACTGTTAAGATGAAAATGTTTCCAAGGGGGTAGTAAAGAGTATTTGATGATGATTGTCTGTATATCCCAAATCTGAAACTTTGACTTTTGAGCTCCAAGTCTGTATATCCCACTACAAATGAAACCTATGTGTCTGAATAACTCAGTTTGTTATCTTCCCATCCGATCTGTTTATCTTTCTAAAGTTTCTCTTTTCGTGAATGGTGCCACTCATTTATTCACCCAAGGCAGAGTCTTGGAATCATCTTAACTCCTTTCTTCTTTGCCTTCTATTATTAAATACCAGGTCTTGTTGGTTTTTACCTATTTAATTTCTCTGGAATTTGTTTTCCATGCCTTAGTTTAGGCTTTAATCGTTTTTAGTTTGTATTGCAATTGTCTAATACTGGTTTTCCTGCCTCTGCCCTATTTTTCTTATATTTTGCCAGAGTGATTTGTCACTCTCTGCTTAAAATTACCATTTAGGAGTTCATTATTGCTCTCTGGATGTAATATTTTCTGTGAGCTAGAAATCAGTTTTCTTTCTTGGATTAAATCCTTTTTAATGGTGAGTGGCTGCAACATCGCATTAGGGAGGATTCTGAAGTATCTGCTGGGAAGAATGCAGTGATCAGGGAATGACAGCCTGAGTCCTGCTTTGGCTAGACGCACAGGATCCTTTACAATCTGAACCTGCCTACATTCCAGTAATAATGAACTGCTTGTGGTGTCCTGCAACAGGAACTGTTAGTTTGCTTTTGGATACTTTTTCACATGGCGTTTTCTTGGTCTGGAATGGCCTTTCCTAGCCCTATTTTCACATTGTCCTACAAAATATTTCCTGATTTTTTGCTCCTCAGACACTCCCTGTCCCTACCAAATAATGACTGTCCTGTCTCTCTGCTAATTTATCTTACAGTCTTTTAATGTCTTGATTATACTTTGCTCTTCTACATTAAAGTTGAATTATTTTACTTACATCTGCAACATTTAGTATGAGGGTGCCACCTGGAAAATACATGTTTAATGTTTATTGAAAGGTTAAATTGCATAAGGGTTTGTGTTAGACTGATCACATATCTACTGAATAGCTGCCCTCCCCCCACCCACCAAGTTTCTGATTCTTTTTCTTTTCTCTCAGAATCATCAGACTCAGGTACATCTGTGAGTGAGAACAGGTGTCACCTTGAAGGTGGGAGTGATCAAAAGGTAATCTTTAAGTAAATTTCTCATTCTAATGTAATATTATTTGCCAGTTGGAAAGGTTATTTACAACAAATTAGCTTACTGGTTATGTTAAGTTTGTTGTATTTTATTTTTTTCCTGAATGCTTAGGACCTTGTGCAAGAGCTTCAGGAAGAGAAACCTTCGTCTTCACATTTGGTTTCTAGACCATCTACCTCATCTAGAAGGAGAGCGATTAGTGAGACAGGTATATATGAGTATTTGACACATTCACACAGCTTTTTGATGTGTTTTCTTTAATGAAATTAGTGCTTTTAGACTTAATTAAAATTGTTCCCTTTTTTTGGTTGAGATGAATTAACCTCTGAGTTTTTTCATCCTTGATTTTATTAGATTTACAAATTGCTTATTTAGCAATATTTTTCTGGCTGACTACAGCAGGCATAGTTTACTGTGCCCCACCTGGAGTTTATAGTTAGCCAACTCTCTGTTAAGCTAATAGGAGGTGGCCGGGTGTGATGGCTCACGCCTGTAATCCCAGCACTTTGGGAGGCTGAGGCCGGCGGATCACGAGGTAAGGAGTTCAAGATCAGACTGACCAACATGGTGAAACCCCTTCTCTACTAAAAACAAACAAACAAACAAAAAGTAGCTGGGCCTGGTGCCGCACACTTGTAATCGAGCTACTCAGGAGGTTGAGGAAGGAGAATTGCTTCAACCCGGGAGGTGGAAGTTTCAGTGAACCAAAATTGCGCCACTGCACTCCAGCCTGGGTAACTGAGCAAGACTTCGTCTAAAAAAAAGATAATAGGAGGCAGGCATATAAACTCCATTTTCGCCTTTATTCTTAGTCACCTTAACAGTTAAAATTTTAAATTGTTGTTTTTAATAAATGATAGTACATACCTATGAGTTTTAAAACAGAAAGTAAATAGCATTTTAGAAATGAAGAGATAAGGGCCAGGTGCGGTGGCTCACACCTGTAATCCCAGCACTTTGGGAGGCCAAGACAGGCAGATCACAAGGTCAGGAGATTGAGACCATCCTGGCTAACACGGTGAAACCCCGTGTCTACTAAAAATACAAAAAATTAGCCAGGCGTGGTGTTGGGTGCCTGTAGTCCCAACTACTCGGGAGGCTGAGGCAGGAGAATGGCATGAACTGGGGAGGCAGAGCTTGCAGTGAGCTGAGATCACACTACTGCACTCCAGCCTGGGCGACAGAGCGAGACTCTTGTCTCAAGAAAAAAAAGACAGAGAAAATAGTTGAGAACAGTTAGTAGAGGAGAAGACTGTAGCCTGAGGAAGTCACAGTAACTAAGACCATATGATTCAGATGAAAGAGAATGTCAGATCAGTGAAACAGAGTAAATGAACCCAGACCAGAATCTTGTACATGCGGGCAGAAGACAGGAAGGGCAGAGGTGTCTAGGCAGAGGTGGAACTAGAACAAATGGTAGTTACTTGGGAAAAAGGTGAAGTTACATCTGTACCTTATGCCAAAATGAATTTCAAATGAGTTTAAAAGATAAAAATAGAATGCAACATACTTGAAAGATAGTCACTTTAAATTTGACTGTTAATATCTGTATTACGTAAAAGTCTCCCCAAATCAATAAGGAAAACATTGAAACTTCAAATAGCAAAAAGGGCAGACAGTTCACAGAAATTTCCCACAGTAAATACAAATGACTAATAAATAGGGGGAAAGGGTGAATTTTGGTGATTTTAGCTTTACAGATACTAAAAAATGCCTAAAGGGTGTCCTTTTGGTCTATCAAATTAGCAAAAATAAATTTTTTACTCATCCTTACAACTTGTGTATTAGCACTGATAAACTGTTGGTCTACAAGTTGGTATAAGTTGGTAAAAATTGATTAAATTTTTCAGATTATAAAAAAGCTTAAATGGCCTGGTGCTGCAGTGGCTCACACCTGTAATCCCAGCACTTTGGAAGGCTGAGGCGGGTGGATCTCTTGAGGTTGGGAGTTCGAGACCAACTTGGCAAACATGGTGAAACTCCGTCTCTATTAAAAATACAAAAATTAGCCGGGTGTGGTGGCAGGCGCCTGTAATCCCAGCTACTCGAGAGGCTGAGGCAGGAGAATCACTTGAACCTAGGGGGTGGAGGTTGCAGTGAACCAAATCGTGCCATTGCACTCCAGCCTGGGTTACAGAATGAGACTCTTATCTCAAAAAAAAAAAAAAAAGGTTTAGAGTTCTTTTTTTTTTTTTTTTTTTTTTTTTTTGAGACGGAGTCTCACGCTGTTGCCCAGGCTGGAGTGCAGTGGCGCGATCTCGGCTCACTGCAAGCTCCGCCTCCTGGGTTCACGCCATTCTCCTGCCTCAGCCTCCTGAGTAGCTAGGACTACAGGCGCTCGCCACCGCGCCCGGCTAATTTTTTGTATTTTTAGTAGAGACGGGGTTTCACTGTGGTCTCGATCTCCTGACCTTGTGATCCGCCCGCCTCGGCCTCCCAAAGTGCTGGGATTACAGGCTTGAGCCACCGCGCCCGGCCTGGGTTTAGAGTTCTTAACATTATCCTAGTAACTCCATTTCTAGGAATCTATCTTAAGGATGTAGTTAAAAATTCAAAGATTTATATGTAGAGATATTAATTACAGCATTATTTATAATTTGCAGCCCGGCCAAGATCACCTTTTTTAAGATAGAGAATACAAACAGGATTAAGAGCTCATGTGAAGAACTTGTGATCTAGTTGTGGAGATAAAACATAAAAATTCTTAGTGGGATGTAAGAGTATTTTGGGAATTGAGAGGAAGAGGAGATGACTTTTGGTTAGATAGGCCAAGAGAGGGAAATGAAATGAGCAAAGGTGTGAGAGTTGTACCTGTTTCAGGGATGTGGATTTTATTTCACTTAATACCATAAGCCTATTAAATACTTACATATAAGGCTGCAGTGAACACCTTTGCACATATATTCTTAAATTATTATGGAGATATTTCTCTAGGATAGAGAATATATTTCTAGGATAGAATATATTTCTCTAGGATAGAGAAATTGCCTGCAAAATGATGGACGATTTAATATTCTTACTAACTGTATAAAAATGTCCTTTCTTGGCTGGGCGCGGTGGCTCACGCCTGTAATCCCTGCACTTTGGGAGGCTGAGGCGGGCAGATTACCTGAGGTCAGTTCGAGACCAACCTGGCCAACATGGTGAAACCCTATCTCTACTAAAAATACAAAAATTAGCCAGGTGTGGTGGCAAGCACCTGTAATCCCAGCTACTCAGGAGGCTGAGGCAGGAGAATCTCTTGAACCTGGGAGGTAGAGGTTGCAGTGAGCCAAGATTGCGCCATTATACTCCAGCCTGGGGGACAAGAGTGAGACTTTGTCTCAAATAAATAAATAAATAAGTAAATCCTTTCTCAAATCATTGATATTGTCTCATTTTAATTTTTGTCATTCTCATGAGTGAAAAATGAGATCATTTCCCTTTGCATTTCTTTGATCCCTAGGAGGTAGGAGATTTCTTTTTTCCATTACTCAAGTATATGACTCAAGATTTTTCATATGTTTATTAGTCATGTGTATTTCTTCTGTGACCTGCTTTTTCCTGTTTCCTTAAAAAAAAAATCCAATCTATCTTGATATGGTAGGACTTTGTATAATATGTATGATATGGGTATTTTTTTATTATATATGTTGCAGATATTATCTTTGAATTTGACCTTGGCCTTTTAACTTTTGTTTGGTATGTTATTTTGCCATGTAAACCTTGACGTGATCTAATCTTGATAGTCTTTTTTTTGAGGGCTTTGCAGTATTATGAAGTACTTTTCCACCCCAGCGTTATAAGAATATTTTGTTATAGGTACTTTCATGGTTTTGTTCTTTATATTTAGATCTTTAATCCACCTGGAATTCATTTTTATGTCTAGTGTAAGGTAGGATTCTCATGTCTAACAGATTTGTCTAACATTCTGACCCATTCAGAGATAATTTATTATTTAAAATAAAATGGAAAATTTTTACTGGTTTTGATTTCTGTTTAAAATACAGGATACTGAAGAGCCAGGTTTAGTGGCTTAGGCCTGTAATCCCAGCACTTTGGGAGGCTGAGGCACTGGGATCACTTGAGGCCAGGAGTTTGAGACCAGTGTGGCCAACATGGTGAAACGATCTCTACCAAAAACACAAAAATTATCCAGGCATGGTGGTGCGCGCCTGTAATTCCAGCTACTTGGAGGCTGAAGTCACAAGAATCACTTGAACCTGGGAGGCAGAGGCTGCAGTGAGCCGAGAATGTACCACTGCACTCCAGCCTGGATGGTCGAGTGTGACTGTCTCAAAAGAAAAAATGTAGGGTACTGAAGAAATTGAAACATTAAGAATACCTTATAAGTAAATTAACCACTTTGGCTCTTTTCAGAAAAAAAAAAAGAACTCTTATATTTTAAAGTTTGGTTTTGGCAGAAAATAAAATTCCTAGATTGTTTGGTTAATAAAAACTTTATTAGATGGATTAAATTGTGATGTATGGAGATAGAGTTCTGAAAGAAGAATAGAAACCTTTTAAAAAATAGTATTCTCAGCCTAGGCAACATGGTGAAACCCTGTCTATACAAAATATAGAAAAATTAGTGAGCTGTGGTGGTGCGTTCCTATGGTACCAGCTACTTGGGAGGCTGAGGTTGAGGTGGGAGGATCGCTGAAGTCCATGAGACAGAGGTTGCAGTAAGCTGAGATTGCACCTCTGTACTCCAGCCTGGGTGACAGAGCAAGACCCTGTCTCAGAAAATAAATAAATAAACAAACAAATACACATATACAGCTAGTGTTCTGTTGTAACTCTTAGTTGGACAGATTCAATAAAACAGTGTTAACTTTTGAAGCTAATTTTATTGGAACTAAGTTTCTGTACAGAAAAACAGCTCAATTTTCTAAATCACAGTACAGCAATTTATTTTTTTTCCCTTACATATCCAGAAGAAAATTCAGATGAATTATCTGGTGAACGACAAAGAAAACGCCACAAATCTGATAGTATTTCCCTTTCCTTTGATGAAAGCCTGGCTCTGTGTGTAATAAGGGAGATATGTTGTGAAAGAAGCAGTAGCAGTGAATCTACAGGGACGCCGTCGAATCCGGTAATGTTTTCATTTTTAAGTAAGGCAAGACTCTTACTGTTAAACTCTAGTCCTGGCAGTCCTAATAAGCATACTGATCGAATGTACATGTGTCTTACGAGATTGATGCAAAACACGGTGCTAAATTTTACTTTAAAATAAAACCACTGTATTGATCTCTGCCTTCAACCCAAGGTATTGTGAGAAATGTGGAAAATAGTGGAGTAACACTAGTATTGGTAAAATTAGTAGTAGTATTAGTAATTATCGGTGTCACTGTATGTATTAGAGAATATTTGTGGACCACTGCACCAATAGTACATTCAAATAAATTGGAGCATAGAGTTGTTTGAGAATTTTGAAATAAAGGAACAAAACCCAAAATTTGGTTCAGTTAAATATTTTAGCATTTTAAGGCAAATTTGACTATTTAGAGTAAAAATATCTTTTATTACAGCCATCAGCAAAAAAGTCAACATAGTCTGAACTTAACATTTGCCAGATAGGTCTAGACATCAGGTAAGTTCTATTTACTTATGCTGTAAAATACAGGTTTATACTGGGCTGGGTGTGGTGGCTCACGCCTGTAATCGCAGTACTTTGGAAGACTGAGGCGGGTGGATCACCTGAGGTCAGGAGTTCAAGACCAAGCTGGCCAACAAGATGAAACCATGTCTGTACTGAAAATACAAAAATTAGCCAGGCATGGTGGCACACGCTTGCAGTCCCAGCTATTCGAGAGGCTGAGGCAGGAGGATCACTTGAACTCAGGAGGTGGAGGTTGCAGTGAGTCGAGATTGTGCCACTGCACTCCAACCTGGGTGACAGAAAGACTCAGTCTCAAAAAAAAAAAAAAAAAGAAAAAAAAAAATGCAGATTTTTTATTGCATGGATGACGGGAGAGTATCAGTACTTTTTAATTATTAATACAGACTTCCAAAATAATAGCGAGCAGCATTTCTTAAGAGATGTCACTGAAAGACGTTTGGTAAAATCTTTTTTTGTTAACAAGAATGCTTGACAAGTGGAATATTTTGTTTTGTATGTCTTTAAACAAGCTTGTCCAACCCATGCCCTGTGGGCCATATGCCAAGATGGCTTTGAATGTGGCCTAACACAAATTCATAAACTTTCTTAAAATATTATGATTTTTTTTTTTTTTTTTTTTTACAATTTTTTCCCTGCTCATCAGCTATTGTTAGTGTATTTTACGTGTAGCCCAAGACAATTCTTCCAATGTGGCCCAGGGAAATCAAAGGATTGGATATAGTTTTTGGTAATATGGCAGTGTTGATGGTCATTATTCTGGATATTAGTAATCCTTGTAATCCTTGTATAGTTCTCTAGAAGATGTAGGAGATGGAACCAATTGTGGTAGTAATCCCAGTCTTTTACCTGTTCTTGTTAATTCCTGTATTTTTATTTTTCTCTTCCAAAGTAGTGATTGTTTGAACACATACCTGCCCTCTAGAATTACTGTACTTAATGGAGCTGTTACTCATGTAGACCACTAGATGGCATAATGAGCTCTTGCTCGGTCTGAGAGCAGGTTCTTCATTCGTAGATAATTTAAGTTTATACCAGATTCCATACAGTTGAGATGGCACTGCAGATACAGTAGTAGTCAAGGTAGATATGATTCTTGTCTTCATGGGGAGATAGATCATTAATGACAAAAATGAAAAAATTTAATAAATCCAGTGAAAAAACAGGTGCTTGAGAGGAAATATGTGTGATAAAATTGAATCCAATTAAAACTTGATGAGTACACAACCTACAAGTTGGTTAAAAAGAGGATTATCATATCCTATTTATTTATTTATTTATTGAAATTGAGTCTCTATTGCCCAGGCTGGAGTGCAGTGGTGCAATCTTGGCTCACTGCAACTTCCGCCTCCCAGGTTCAAGCAATTCTCATGTCTCAGCCTCCTGAGTAGCTGGGATTACAGGCTTCCACCACCACACCCGGCTCATTTTTGTATTTTTAGTAGAGACAGGGTTTCACTATGTTGGCCAGGCTGGTTTTGAACTCCTGACCTCAAGTGATGTGCCTGCCTTGGCCTCCCAAGGTGCTGGGATTACAGACGTTGAGCCACAACACCCGGACCCCCATTAAATGTATAGTTTTGTTAAAGTTATATCAGAATTCTAGCTGAATGGAGTCCTTGTTCTTGCTTTGTACCTGGGACACTGCCTTGTTACTGATACGGCTTTGAGGAGTAGAGGAACATCAGATTTTTTGTTTTGAGTTGAGTTAGGTAAAACGACATGGACACACGTGGAGTGGTTTTAAGGAGCAGAGAGTTTAATAGGCAAGAAGGGAGAAGGCAGAAGGAAGAAGCTCCCCCTTACAGAGCCGGGGTGGGGGTGCTCTAAAGCTGAAAGAGGAGACCTCACATACTAGCTGGTTTTATGTGATGGCTGGAGGGAGTGGTGTCTTATTTGCATAGGGCTCAGAGGGTTGGTTTAACCAGGCATGTCATTTAGCCCTCGAGAAAACTAGCCCTCCCACTCTAGTCCTTTAATACTGCAAATGCAGCGTGCCATGACATTTTACACACGTGGGGTTATGTGGGGGTGGCCATGCTGTTAGGTACCTGTTGGGGCAAGGGCAAGATGATGACAGTGGGAATTGCCATGTTGGGTGGACCCTCTTGCATTTGCATCTTAAAGGTTGCCGGCCTTTAAGAGCCAGGGTTTTATGCTAGACAAGAAATGTTTCTGGAGCTACGAAAAACCTTCCAAGGACCACTTTCCCTTTCTATTTGCCTAAAATAATTTCTTAGTAACTCCCACCACATTATCAAAGTGTGCAGTAGAGGGGTATTTCTTTTTTTCTTTTTGTTAGTCCTGTCCTGCATTCTCTTAAAAACACCCTATCTATTAAAAAATCTCAGCTGGGCACAGTGGCTCATGCTTGTAATCCCAGCACTTTGGGAGGTCCAGGCGGGGGTGGATCACCTGAGGTCAGGAGTTCAAGATCAGCCTGGCCAACATGGTGAAACCCCATCTCTACCAAAAATACCAAAAATTAGCTGGGTGTAGTGGCGGGCACCTGTAATCCTAGCTGCTCGGGAGACTGAGACAGGAGAATCGCTTGAACCCAGGAGGTGGAGGTTGCAGTGAGCTGAGATCACACCATTGCAAGGGCAACAAGAGCGAAACTCATCTTAAACAACAACAACAACAAAATCTCGTTTTTCAGGTTAAGTCCCTAGTTGTGAAAGCTTTTGGTAGGGCCCGTTTTTTTTTCTCTTCTGCATTTTAATTTCCCTCATTTGAGAATGTTATAGTCATCACTGGGTGTCATCATTCACCAGTTTGTGAAGGGAGTTAAAGGAAAGTGCATTCCACTCCCATCTTTTCTTTGGGGTTTAGTAAATTGTGGGAAACTAAGACTGTGTTCTAGACTGTACACCACACAGTTTATATTATGATCTTCTGTCATTTTTGCAGCCTTAGATTCCATTTTTAGCTAAGACTGGGGTTTTAAATAACTTGTTTAAGGTTCCTACAACTGTCGCAATTGGAATTCAAACAATTCTAGGTATTTCTGACTGCAAAAATCTAAGATCTTTGCAGAGCAAGCCTATCTGATGCTTTAAAAACTTTTTTTTTTTTTTTTAATTTTTGAGATAGTCTCTCACTCCATTGCCCAGGCTGGAGTACAGTGGCATGATCATGGCTTACTGCAACCTCAACCTCCTGGGTTCAAGCGATCCTTCCTCCTCAGCCTTGAGAGTTAGCTGGGACTACAGGTGTGTAGCACCACACCTGACTAATTTTTTTTACTCTTTTTTTTCAGAGATGAGGTCTCGGCCTGTTGCCCAGGCTGGTCTCAAACCACTGGGCTTATGTGATTCTCCTGCTTTGGCTCCCAGAGTATTGGTATTACAGGCATGAGCCACCACCCGCAGCCTGATGCTTTTAAAATATATAGTATTTAGGCCTGGTGTGGTGGCTCACACCTGTAATCCCAGCACCTTGGGAGGCTGAGACAGGCGGATCACAAGGTCAGGAGATCGAGACCATCCTGACTAACACAGTGAAACCCTGTCTCTACTAAAAATACAAAAAATTAGCCGAGCGTGGTGGCGGGCACCTGTAGTTCCAGCTACTGGGGAGGCTGAGGTGGGAGAATGGTGTGAACCGGGAGGCGGAGATTGCAGTGAGCCGAGATCATGCCAGTGCACTCCAGCCTGGGTGACAGAGCGAGACTCTGTCTCAAAAAAAAAAAAATATATATATATATATATATATATGTTTAAATAATACATATTTATATGTTAAATTTACATATAAATTTATATTTATATAATTATATAAAATATATAATTATATAAAAACATATTTTAAATATATATTTTTATATATAATATTTAAAATATATATAGAGAGAGAATTTAATAGTTTCTGGGGCATTCTTTTATGAACATTAGCCAAAACTTTTAAAAACCACTCCCAATATTGCATTTTTTTTTATAGTATCCTAGGACAGGAATTGGCAAACTTTCTGTAAAGAGCCAGATAGTTAATTATTTGGGCTCTGCAGGGCCGTGGTTTCTGTCACAGCTACTCAGCTCCACTCTTGTAATGCAGGAGCAACCATAGACAACAAGTCAACAAATAGGCATGGCTGTGTTCAATAAAACTTTATTTATAAAAGTAGATGGGTGATGGGCCACAGTTTGCACACCCCCTACCATAGAGTATGTTTTCTGAGACTTAATGTTTCTTGTAATTTACCCCCTTATTCTAAAATTAGTGCACTTTAGTTAGTTGAAGTATTTGGTTTGTGGGGTTGCTTTGTTAGAGTGTTAATTGTGTCCTAACTTGACTTGTGATTCTAATCTGATTGGTAGTAGAGCCCCGTTAGGAATTAGAGCTGCAACTTGATGAATGTTGCTTTTACTCTCCTTCTTAACACTACTCTTTTAAAAAAGTCTTTTGACATCAGAGGCCTAAAAATAATATACTTTGTTTCCGTTTTTAGAACTGATGCAGATATGGATATCATTTAATCTAAGCTCCTTTTCTAGATGAAGTAGCTACAGCCTTTAGAAGTTAAATGATATGGGCTGGGCGCGGTGGCTCACGGGTGTAATCCCAGCACTTTGGGAGGCCAAGGTGTTGGATCACTTAGAGATCAGGAGTTCGAGCAGCCCAGCCAACATGGTGAAACCCCGTCTCTACTAAAAATATAAAAAGTAGCCAGTTGTGGTAGTGGATGCCTGTAATCCCAGCTACTTGGGAGGCTGAGGCAGGAGAATAGCTTGAACCTGGGAGGCGGAGGTTGCAATGAGCCGAGATCATGCCACTGCATTTCAGCTTGGGCGATAGAGCAAAAAAAAGGGCCAGGCACGGTGGCTCACACCTGTAATCCTAACACTTTGGGAGGCCGAAGCGGTTGAATTGCTTGAGGTCAGGAATTCAAGACCAGCCTGACCAACATGGTGAAGCCCCACCTCTACTAAAAATACAAGAATTAGCCAGGCATGGTGACACACGCCTGTAGTCCCAGCTACTTGGTAGACTGAGGCAGGAGAATCGCTTGAACTTGGGAGGTGGAGGTTGCAGTGAGCCGAGATCAGGCCACTGCACTCCAGTCTGGGCAACAGAGCAAGATTCCGTCTCAAAATAAATAAATAGATAAAATAAGTTAAGTGGTGTGTCTAAGGTTAAATTAGCTACTTAGTGGCAAGTGTAGAATAAGTCATATCCTGACTGCTAGACTTTTTCCACTTGTAACCTTCTGCTTAATATATGCTCCTACCCTTAGCCACTAACAGCAAATGTTATTGGCCTGAAGGTCTTATTAGGTTCGTACACAATTTATTGAAGTCTTGAAATGAGGAATCAGGTGAGCAGCTACAGATTTTCTTTTTTAATTTTCTAAAGGCTCTTTAAAAGAAAATCTCAAAGTTTATTAAAAAACGTAAGTATCTATGACTCAAGAGACATTTTTCTAAGAAAAAAAACCCATAAGTATTATAAGTGTTGTGTCTTGTTACTTGTATTCTACCAATTTGGACATATAAAGTTGAGTAAAGACAGGTCTTAGCCCAAAGTGGATATATTTCAGATGAGAATCATGCCTGCAAAGTTATGTTTTCCATAATTTATTTGTGAGACTATATAATTCATTATTATACAAGTAGTAAGGATAATTAAAGGTGGAAGAGCCTTTTCAGTTACGGTATTGACAAAGGCTTAGTCAAAGAAGGATGAATAGGATTTTGAAACTGAAATTATTCTAGTTAGAGGGGGAAAGTGTGGAAGTTGAAATGCCAAGATTAGTTGAGGAAGCAATCTAGATCTGGCAGGATTGTCCATATTTAGTAAGGGAGAAAGGGTGTCTAGTTGAAGACAGACAAAGATGTTAATACAGTCACACTGTATGTACTTTCAATGCCAAGAGACTTTGGCATTTTTCCTTTATGCAGTGGGGTTTTGAACAGGGAAAATAACATAGTAATAACCTTGAAATCTTAATCTAGTTTAAGTGTGCAGCATGGATCTGAGGAGGAAATGTGTGTGGCAACCAGCTCCAGGATGACTGGGTGGGGGGGGGCCAGTCCTCCCACCACCGATTTCCCTCGGGACGTCCCGGATCGGAGTAGCAGGCCCATCCCCCAAGTGTTACACCCCACTAGCAGCAGCAGAGGCACAGGGATGAGTTAGGAAACTGTTACAGAGGTCAAGAGCTGATGTTTATTAAGTTATATATTTTTTTCTTGTTTTAGGATCTTGATGCTGGTGTAAGTGAACATTCAGGTGATTGGTTGGATCAGGATTCAGTTTCAGATCAGTTTAGTGTAGAATTTGAAGTTGAATCTCTCGACTCAGAAGATTATAGCCTTAGTGAAGAAGCACAAGAACTCTCAGATGAAGATGATGAGGTAGTATTTTTTTTCCCCTCTAATTATATTGGAAAATTATTAAATATTTTCCATGTTCATTGACTTTGAGATTAGAATAATAATAAATTCAGATTTCACTTGAAATCTTTACCTCTTGATTTGTTCAGACTAACACATTGGTTTGTGGACTTGAGGATTTCATAGTTCTTTATCATCTGATTTATATTATTATATTACTACTAATGCCAAGAAATCAATAGACCTCAATGAACATGCTTATTATAATGGTCTGTTCACTTTTAAAAAATATAATTCAATTACTGTTTTAATATTAACTTACTTGTTATAAAAGTAAAACATGCATACAGTTAAAGTCAAATAGTACCCTCAGAGATCTGTCTCCCAGAAGTGACTGCCTTTAACATTTCTAGCTATTTCCCTATTATTTAATATCTCCATATTATTTATTTATAAAGTAAAACCACTTAGCTGAATGTTTTGTTTTATTCATCCGAAACATCCTTTGTATTGACTTTTACCATTGTAGGTAAGGATTTCTCTCTCCTGCATTTTTCCCCCCTTTATACTCACTCACTCTATTTGAAATTGTCTAAGACTTTCTCATATATTGTAGTACATGATGCTTGTTTAGGACTTATTACTAGGAAGCCTTCTGATTGAAGGAAAAAGGGTGATGAATTGATGCTAACGAATGTGTTTTATTAGGTATATCGAGTTACTGTGTATCAGGCAGGGGAGAGTGATACAGATTCATTTGAAGAAGATCCTGAAATTTCCTTAGCTGTAAGTATATATCTACTTTTTTAAGAAATAAAAAAAATTTCATTAAGGTCAAGATTAGGAAAATATGTCTAGCCTACTTTCTGAAATGAGCTGATTTTTATAAAGTTAAAATGTTTTTGTAAAGTCTGAATAAAGCATTTTTCTTTTATTTGTTGTGATGAGACATGTAGCTATAATTTTTATTTTTAGGTGCTGGAATTGAACCTTTTTTTTTTTTTTTAAAAAAAAAACAAGGTCTTACCCTTCTCCCAGGCTGGAGTGCAGTGGTGCAATCTCAGTGCACTGCAGCCTTCACCTCCCAGGTTCAAGTGATTCTCATGCCTCAGTCTCCCGAGTAGCTGGGATTACAGGCATGCACTACCATACCCCATTAATTTTTTTGTTTTTAGTAGAGATGGGGTTTCACCATGTTGGCCAGGCTGGTCATGAACTCCTGACCTCAAGTGATCTGCCCACCTTGGCCTCCCAAAGTGCTGGGATTACAGGCATGAGCCACTGTGCCCAGCTGAATTTGCACTTTTTGATGTTATTTTGGAAAATGTCAACGTATCTCCAGTATACTCATCACCCAGCTTTAACTATTACCAACATTTTGCCAACCTTGTCAAATGTAAACTATTTTTTTTTTTCAATTGAGGTAGGGTCCCGCCCTGTCATCCCGGCTGGAGTGCAGTGACACGATCATGGCTCACTGCAGCCCCCACCTCCCAGGCTCAAGTGATCCTCCCACCTCAGCCTCCTGAGTAGCTTGAGACTACAGTTGCATGCCATCACACCCACCTAATTTTTGTATTTTTTGTAGAGATGTCACCATGTTGCCCAGGTTGGTCTCGAACTCCTGGGCTCAAGTGGTCCACCTGCCTCAGTCTCCCAAAGTGCCAGGATTACAGGTGTGAGCCATCACACCCAGTCAAATGTAAACATTTTTATTATTGATTTGTATTATAAAATGTGGTAGGATTTGCCATTAAAGAAATTAAGGCTTAAATGTTTACATCTCATGCATACTTCACTGACTTCCTGGGGTATTATAGGTGTTTTTAAAACTATTGTGCTTTAGTTTTTGTTCTTAATATTGCCTTCATTATATTTAAATAGGAAATAAATTCCATTTTTTCTGAGTTATAAACAGTTACTAAGTATTCAAATGCAAAAAAGGATGGAAATTCAAGAGTTTCCAAAGTTTTTAGTGTATTAGAAAATAATTTAAATAACTAGTTGAATCATTTGATGTTGAGTAAAATATTTTAGATACTTTTAATTTTTTAAATTTATTTTAAGACTCAAAGACTCAAATTATTTTAGATATTGATCTTGCAATTTATTGGACTTTTTGATGTACTTTTACTCCATATTGCAAGACCTTTTTCTTTGGTTTTATGACCTGTGAAAAACCCCCTTGTATAACTTGAAAAAAGAAGAATGAATAATCTATTTTTATTGCCCCTGTCTTAAGGTCATTTGTGAAGCAATCTCAAAATGGTTATGGAAAGACCTCTTACCAGTTTTCACTTGTTAAATGTCCTCAGGCAAGAACCATGCTTCAGCTAAGGCAAAAAGATAGGTTATGTAAAAAGGCTGGGGATGTGGGAGAGTTTATTATCCAAATCGCACGGTGGAAAGGTTTGCGGGATGAAACGTTGGGAAAAGGAAGAAGCATTGAGCAGTTACAGAGATGAGAACACAGGAAAGGATAGACAAGTAAAGGGCATATATTATGGTTATTGACCAAGGATGATAGGTTTTAGCGGCAATGCTTGCTGTGAAAAATGTTTTAGCATTTCTCTTGTGGATAGGGTTAGGGAATACTCAGTTAAGCCATGGTTTTAGAGCACTTCTAAGGTACTTCTAGTCACTGGTGGATTGGGAAGTCTTTCTCTAGGAGGCAGGTTTCATCTAGATTGGTTGGATGGACTCTTGGAATAGCGTCTAGGGTGGGCGTGGATATAGGCTGCATGACAGAGTAAAAGATCCCATAGACTTGCTTCAACTAAAGGAAGCAACTGCATTTGTGTCCTGAAACAGAACTTTATAGGTACATGATTAATATCACATCACAGTTAATACATTTTTAGTTTAGAAGTTTTCAGGATGGTATGAGTGAAAAAAATGGGTGTACTTACTCTACTTCAGGAGAGACTGTTACATATTGACCTTTTTTTTTTTTTTTTTTTTTTTTTTGAGACGGAGTCTCACGCTGTTGCCCAGGCTGGAGTGCAGTGGCACGATCTCGGCTCACTGCAAGCTCCGCCTCCCGGGTTCCCGCCATTCTCCTGCCTCAGCCTCCTGAGTAGCTGGGACTATAGGCGCCCGCCACCGCGCCCTGCTAATTTTTTGTATTTTTAGTAGAGACGGGGTTTCACTGTGGTCTCGATCTCCTGACCTTGTGATCTGCCCGCCTCGGCCTCCCAAAGTGCTGGGATTACAGGCTTGAGCCACCGCGCCCGGCCTACATATTGACCTTTTAAAAATCTGTTTTGTGTATAATTGAGACATATAACATGATGTTTGACACACTTGTAAATAGTGAAATGATCACTACAGTCAAGCAAATTAATGTAATCCATTATCTTGAATAGTTAACCTTTCTTGTGTGCATGGTAAAAATACCTAAAATCTACTCTTTTAGTAAATTTCCAGTATACCAATATATAACTAGCTATAGTCCTCATGCTGTTCACGGTGACTATTTTATATAAAACATGAAACACTGAATACTGAGTTGTATGATATATTTTACCTTAGACATAGCAAAGTTGCTAGCATTCCTGTGACTAGTAGTTAAAGGGTTACAGCAACTGACTCTGTCTTATTTCATTGAAGGACTATTGGAAATGCACTTCATGCAATGAAATGAATCCCCCTCTTCCATCACATTGCAACAGATGTTGGGCCCTTCGTGAGAATTGGCTTCCTGAAGATAAAGGGAAAGATAAAGGGGAAATCTCTGAGAAAGCCAAACTGGAAAACTCAACACAAGCTGAAGAGGGCTTTGATGTTCCTGATTGTAAAAAAACTATAGTGAATGATTCCAAAGAGTCGTGTGTTGAGGAAAATGATGATAAAATCACACAAGCCTCACAATCACAAGAAAGTGAGGACTATTCTCAGCCATCAACTTCTAGTAGCATTATTTATAGCAGCCAAGAAGACGTGAAAGAGTTTGAAAGGGAAGAAACACAAGACAAAGAAGAAAGTGTGGAATCTAGTTTGCCCCTTAATGCCATTGAACCTTGTGTGATTTGTCAGGGTCGACCTAAAAATGGTTGCATTGTCCATGGCAAAACAGGACATCTTATGGCCTGCTTTACATGTGCAAAGAAGCTAAAGAAAAGGAATAAGCCCTGCCCAGTGTGTAGACAACCAATTCAAATGATTGTGCTAACTTATTTCCCCTAGTTGACCTGTCTGTAAGAGAATTATATATTTCTAACTAACCCTAAGAATTTAGACAACATGAAAATTATTTACATATATCAAAGTGAGAAAATGCTTCAGTCCACATAGATGTCTTCTCTTTAGTATAATTGACCTACTTTGGTAGCAGAATAGTGAATACTTACTATAATTTGCGTTGAATATGTAGCTCATCCTTTACCCCAACCCCTAATTTTAAATAATTTCTATTCTGTCTTAAATGAGAAGTGTCTTTTTTTTTTTTTAAATATATGTATATGGCATTTAAATGTAACTTATTAATTTTTTTTTGAGATGGATTCTCGCTGTGTCGCCCAGGCTGGAGTGCAGTGGCGCAATCTCGACTCACTGCAAGCTCCGCCTCCCAGGTTCACACCATTCTCCTGCCTCAGTCTCCGGAGTGGCTTGGACTACAGGCACCCGCCACCAGGCCCGGCTAATTTTTTGTACTTTTATTGTAAGAGACAGGGTTTCGCCGTGTTAGCCAGGATGGTCTCGATCTCCTGACCTCATGATCTGCCCACCTCAGCCTCCCGAAGTGCTGTGATTACAGGCATGAGCCACCGCGCCCGGCCTAAATGTAATTGATTTAGTACCTTTGATGTAAAGAGAAAATGTGTGAAAGATGTAGGTTTTTTTTTTTTTTTTTTTTGAGATGAGTCTGTTACGCAGGCTGGAGTGCAGTGTCATGATCTTGCAGTCTCTGCTTCCCGGGTTCAAGCCGTTCTCCTGCCTCAGCCTCTGGAGCAGCTGGGATTACAGGCATGCACCACCACGGCCAGCTAATTTTTGTATTTTTAGTAGAGACAGGGTTTTGCCATGTTGGCCAGGCTGGTCACGAACTCCTGACCTCATGTGAGCCACCATGTCCAGCCAAGAGTTAGTATTTAAATTTTAGACGCTCTTTTTTTTTTTTCAGACGGAGTCTTGCTCTGTCACCCATGCTAGAATGCAGTGGAGTGAAATCGGCTCACTGCAACCTCCGCCTTCTGGGTTCAAGCTATTCTGCCTCGGCCTCCCAAGTAACTGGATTACATGTGTCACCATAGCAGCTGATTTGTTTGTATTTTTCGTAAAGATGAGGTTTCACCATGTTGGCCAGGCTGATCTTGAACTCCTAAACTCAAGTGATCTACCCACCTCAGCCTCCCAAAATGCTGGGATTACAGGTGTGAGGCACTGCACCTGGCCCCAGATTTTTGATACTCTTAAACCTTCTGATCCTTAGTTTCTTTCTCCAAAATACTCTTTCTAGGTTTAAAAAAAAAAAACAAAAACAAAAAAGGCTCTTATATTTGGTGCTATGTAAGTGAAAATGTTTTTTAGGTTTTCTTGATTTAACAATAGAGACAGAGTCTCCCTATGTTGCCCAGGCTGATCTCGAACTCCTGGGCTCAAGAGATCCTCCTGTGTCAGCCTCCCAAAGTGCTAAGTAAGATTACAGTCGTGAGCCACCACACCCAGCTGTAAAAATGTACTTATATTCCAGCCTCTTTTGTATAAACCGTAGTAAGGGATGGGAGTATTGATGTTATCTGTGAAAATAGCCACCATTTACCCATAAGATAAAACTTGTTAAAGCATCCTGAGTCTAACTTAGTGCATCAGGCCCTTTTTCACACAAAAAAATCCTTTTTGGGATTTAATGGAATCTGTTGTTTCCCCCTAAGTTGAAAAACAACTCTAAGACACTTTAAAGCAACTTCTTGGCCTGGGTTACATAGTTCCCAGACTAGGTTTCAGCCTTCTGCTTAAGGCCAGTTTTAGAAACCCGTGAATTCAGAAAAGTTAATTCAGAAATTTGATAAACAGAATTGTTATTTAAAAACTAACTGGAAAGTTCTTTCCGAATTATTCAGAAATGATGCATCATTTTCCTTCAAGAATGACAGGGTCAGAATGTGGAATCCAAGATACCTCTTGACTTCCTCTCAAGCTCTGTGTTTGCTCGGTGGAGGCCCATCCCAGCTCAGCATGTGTACTGAGAAGTGTTGGTTTCTTTGGGCCCCATCTACCCTGACCACATTACGATGTTCATCTGCAGCAGTTGCAAGGTGTTCAGAGTGTGTAAATACAAATGGCATAAACACTTTAAAAGAAGTGCAATCCTCAAAAGGTTAGGTGGACTCAAGCATTCTGTAAAGCAACTATTAATAATGAGCTTACAGTGGATAATTCTTTTGAATTTGAAAAATACAGAAACGAGCCTGTCATACACCAGCAAGAGCTATGGAATAAAACTACTGATGCAGTGAAGACAGTTGAAAAGATTAAATGCCAAGCTAAATGTATAATGAACAAATTGAAGAAAAATAAAGGACTACAGAAAGTTCAGGACATCAAAGAAATTAGACAAAACTCATCTTGACCCCTCTTGCAGGCAAAGGAAAGCAGCTGGAAGAAAAGATGATACAGCAGTTACAACAGGATGCAGACATGGCAGAGGTTTCTTAAAAAATCTCATTGTCTATAACCATTTCTATATTTACATTTGTGAAAATCTCCTTTGGAGACTTAGAACCTCTAAATTATTGACTTATTTTTTATATAAGGTCACTCAAATGAAAGGTGATTTAAAAATCATCTACATTGCTGTCTACAGAATGTCAGATAATATGGATGTTTGATTGCATCTCATTGTTAACTCTTTACTGATAGATATGTTTGTAAATACAGAAGTGAAACGTGGACATAAAATAGTTACACTATTTGGTTAATGGTACTAGGCAACATTTATGTAATGACATTCAAAAATTTGTGGCTAGTGATATATATAAAGTAAAATTTTCTTTGCAGTAAAATATGCCCTTTATTATAGAAGGGAGGATATAAGGAGCCAACAGTTTGTATGAAAATAGCTCAAATAATATCTTTTTATTATTTCTCATTTTGGTTTATTAGCATCTTAGACCAAAATGGCCTTATATAATGAAGCCTAGTTATGCTGGACTGTTTCGACCTCTTTTAATTGTTCTGACAGATAGCTGGGGATGAGAGCCAAATAACATTTGCCTGAAATGACTGATACTATGTACTTTCTGCTTGCACAAATACTCAGTTCTAACTTGTGATTCCTGGTAGAACAAGCTTTATTTTTCGAGCCTAGCACTGATCTGGAAGCAGATGTTATCTCGGTGCCTTTTACAATTTGTTGTATGTGTGTTTTTTTTTTTTTAAAAGGCCACACAATAATTTTGGAATACATATATGGGTAGAACATCTGTTATTTGCACACAAAACCACTTTTAATGGGTACAAAGTTAAATGAGGAATACATTCTAGCTGAAGTATTATCAACTCCAAATAACGCTTTGAGGACCTCCAAAGGTAAAAATACTAATCCCTTTGGCCATTTATTGAGAGAGAGAGAGAGACACAGTAGGGTGACTGTAGTTAATGTATTGAATGTTCTTGCTACAAATAAATGATAAAGGTTTGAGCTGATGGGTATGCTAATTGCACTGATTTGATTGATACACATTGTATGTGAAAGTCATACACCATAAATATTTACAATTACGTATCAGTTTAACATTTTAAAAAACATTTCTAATGTAAAAAGTACCTCTCAAACTGTGGATTAGCTTCTTAATTTATATTTAGATATGAATCTTAAGTAAAATAGTGAAAATAACCATCTTGATTTAGTGTTTTTCTCTCGTATGTGAATTGTATATACTTAGGTGAGGACAATAACATCAATTGAACTGTAAGCTTAGAATAGGACTGGGGTAATTTTGCACAGCAGCTTTACTAATGGAACATTGTTGCTTCAAAAAAATCTCTCTCTCTCTCTCTCTCTCTGTCTCTCAATAAATGGCCAAAGGGATTAGTACTTTACCTTTGGAGGTCCTCAAAGCATTATTTGGAGTTCGTAATACTGAAGCCCAGAACCAAGTAGAACCTTTCTTTTTCTGAGGAGTATTGTAGCATAAATGTGATTATAAACAAAGTACACTTGATATATGTATGCAATGACTGCTATTTATACAAAATTTAAATCTGCAAATGGAATCAACATGTTTATAGGTTATTAAAATTATCTCATTTCTTAGGTTCTTTATAGTACACGTGTTGAAAATAAATTAAGTGATTAAGAATTGTTTCAAGAATGTGATTATTTGATCTTAAATTTTTAATGAGTTAAAATAGAAATTGTTTGAATATCATATATTTGGGTAACAAAAGGCGCAAGTCCAAATGTTTCTTTTTCTGGAATGGCCATGCCTGCCAACTTTAGAAATACAAATATCACTGGGCAGCTTGAAGCAATTGGGAGCCTCTAGTGAGAGCAACTTGAGAGAATGATGTTGCAAGTTAGTAGGAGTAAGAAATGCTGTGTTCTCCCTGTCTTCACTTAGGTCTCGTGGCAGCCTGGTCTAAGTGATCGTGAATGGTCTATAAGGGAGGTAGCTGGGTCAGGGAGGGGAATTTGGGCTAGCCACTGTGCCACTTGTCAGCATGAAAAGTCAGATTGTAATTGCCTGTTTACTTTTCTGCCTCATCTTTGAAAGTTCCACCAAGCTGGGAACCTCTTGATTGTGATGCACAAATGTAAGTACATCAGAAAAACAAAACTGACTTTAAAGCAGGAGCTTGTGGGCCCCTAAGCCAGATGGGGACTAGCTTTTGGCATCATGTAATTAAGGTTTTTTTAAATCCTTAGTAAGGGTTTTATTTTAATTTTATTTATTTATTTTTTGAGACGGAGTCTAGCTCTGTGGCCCAGGCTGGAGTACAGTTGTGCAATCTTGGCTCACTGCAACCTCCACCTCCTGGCTGGATTCACGTGGTTCTGCTTCAGCCTCCCAAGTAGCTGGGGTTACAGGACCCCACTAATTTTTGTATTTCTAACAGAGATGAAGTTTCACTATGTTGCCGGGCTGGTCTCGAACTCCTGACCTAAAGTGATCTGCCCACCTTGGCCCCCCAAAGTGTTGGGATTACAGGCGTGAACCACCGTGCCTAGCCTAATAAGGGTTTTAAAGATAATTAGTGTGTAGGTCTGCAGGCTTATGATGGTAACCACAAGTTGTGAATGGCATTGTGAAAAGTTTGTAGTTGCACTTTATGGTTGGATGCTGAATTACATTTTGATTTGATACTTACAAAAAAGTATTCCTTCAGCTTAAGTTGTTTAAAAGTTTGTGATCATATTGTCTACCATGTAGCCAGCTTTCAATTATATATAATAGGGAATTTTTGACATTTACAAATAATACTTTGAGATAGATATCTGAAAGCACCAGCACGTGGAAGGTGTTCAGAAGTAACAGATTATAAAATGAGCTAATGAAAGGCAACATAAAATAAAACAACCGTAAAGCAAGCAGATGGGAGGCGTGTTCAGTTAACTTATTCATAATGCATCTGAAATGATCGCTATACTCAAATATTTAACGTTAGAGTAATAGTATTTTGAATAAAAACCATAATTGATTGTCTTTAGGAGAGGAGTGTCCTGAAACATACTTCAATTCGTATTGCTTTCCTTTAAAGCTCTCCTTTAAAGACTTTTAAAAAATCGTTAGGCATTTTCCTCTCACCTGTTTCAATCCTACAGTCCCACATCTCTACTGCCTTCAGAATGCTACAACTTAAATGTCCAGCCAACAACTTAAAGCCAATTTATAAAAATAGCATCTTTCCTAATTCCAAAATTTCACCTTTTGTTTGTTTTGTTTTGAGACGGGGTCTTGCTCTGTCACCCAGGCTGGAATGCAGTGCTGCAAACATGACTCACTATAGCCTCCACCTCCTGGGCTCAGTCCTCCCACCTCAGCCTTCCAAGTAGCTGGGACTATAGCTGCAAGACACCAGGTCCAGCTAATCACCTCCTGCCCGCCGCCACCGGTCCTGAGACAGAGTCTTGCTCTTTCACCCAGACTGGAGTGCAGTGGCGCAATCTCGGCTCATTGCAACCTCCACCGCCCAGGTTCAAGCAATTCTGCCTCAGCCTCCTGAGTAGCTGGAATTACAGGTGCCCACCACCACACCCAACTAATTTTTTTTTTTGTATTTTTAGTAGAGATGGGGTTTCAGCATGTTGGCCAGGCTGGTCTCAAACTCCTGACCTCATGATCTGTCCGCCTCGGCCTCCCAAAGTACTGGGATTACAGGTGTGAGCCACCGCACCCGGCCTAATTTTTGTATTTTTTGTAGAGACAGTTTCACCATGTTGCCTAGGCTGGTCTCAAACTCCTGGGGTCATGTGGTCTGCCCATCTTGGCTTCCCAAAGTCCTGAGATTACAGGCGTGAGCCACCACGCCAAGCCCAAAATTTCACCTTTTAAATGTATTCCATTACCATTATGTTCTAGGTGAATTTCATTTATTTCTCAGGGTTAAATTTTAGAGCTTTTGCATATGTCTATTTTTGGTTCACACCTCCCCAGCCCACTGTCCTGTATTAAGGAGGCCTTCTTTCAAGATCACAGTAATATCTCCCCAAATGGATTTCACTACGTTTGGTCCTATTTTTGGTTCAGTTATAGTTTACAGATATCATCATGTTGCTTTCCTGATTTAAATATTGGGGGGAAACCTTGCTTTTTGGATTTTATCTCTGATGTTCTACTGGATTATTTTAGACTTTTAGAACACCATGAAACAGGTGCTTGATTTTCACTTCTCAAACCATTTTTGCTTCAACGAAGTTCATAAGCTTATTGTAGTGGGAAGTTAAAAGTCACAGATCTGGTATTTACTTACCGAGTGACCTTAGAGACAGTAAATATATAGAGCCTAGTACGGGGTCTGGCAGGTAGTAAGCACTTTTAATGAATGGCAGTTTAATATTCTGTTTGCATCCATTTTTGACCATAATCACCCCAAATCCAGCTTAGGTAGCCTTGAATTAACCCCTACTCCCACCTTGAAGTTTTTTGTTTGTTTTTTGCTGAGACAGGGTCTCATTCTATCGCCCAGGCCGGAGTACAGTGGCACAAACATGATTCACTGCAGCCTCCTGAGTAACTGGGAACACAGGCCTGTTGTTACCACGCCTGGCTAATGCATATATATATGTATTTTTTTTAGAGACAGAGTCTCGCTATGTTTCCCAGGCTGGTCTTGAACTCCTGGGCTCAAGCAATCCTCCTATGTTGACCTCCCAAAATGCTGAGATTACAGGTGTGAGCCACTGCATCTGGTGAATTAAGCCTTTTTTATACACTCAACTCTGAGGTGTTCTGTTCATACCAATATGTTCCTTTGTAACTTCTTGCCATAGCAGGTTGTAACATCCTTTTGTATCTCCTTTCAAATGTCAAATAAATACATTGTGTATACAGTAGTAAAGGATGTTGATTGGCATTGAAAGCAACTATGAAGTTCTTATTGATTTAGAAGATGAAAAGACAATTTTAAAGTAACATCCTGGGCCAGACTTGGTGACTCACACCTGTAATCTCAACACTTTGGGATGCCAAGGAGGGAGGATCACTTGAGGCCAGTAGTTTGAGGTCAGCCTGGGCAACATAATGACGCCCTGCATCCAAAAAATTGTGGTGGCATGCACCCATAGTCCTAGCTACTTGAGAGACTGAGGTGGGAGGATCACTTGAACCCAGGAGTCCCATGTTACAATGAGCTATGATTGCACCACTACGCTCTGCTTGGGAGACAGAGGGCGACTTGTCTCTCAAAAAATAGAAAATAAATAACACTATGTTCATTAAACATTAATTTTACTGATTGTGAATTTTTTTGTTTGTTTTTTTGAGACAGAGTCTCGCTCTGTTGCCCAGGCTGGAGTGCAATGGCATAATATTGGCTCACTGCAACCTCCACCTCCTGGGTTCAAGCGATTCTCCTGCTTTAGCCTCCCAAGTAGCTGTGATATTTCAGCTAATTTCGTCATTTTTAGTAGAGATGGGGTTTCGCCATGTTGGCCAGGCTGATCTTGAACTCCTGACTTCATGTGGTCCACCCGCCTCGGCCTCCCAAAGTGCTGGGATTACAGGCATTGAGCCACTGTGCCTGGCCTGATTATGATTTTTTAAAGTCCCCCCCAAATTATTGTTTGTGCAATAAATGGAAAAAAAGAAACATTCTAAGAAAACAGTGGTCTTTAAAAGTTGCTATGGTGTCAGAATTGTAACAACTCTTTTTTTAAGAGAGAGGGTCTTGCTGAAAAACCTTTTTAGAAAAAATTGCTCCCTATGACAAAGGCCTTTTCTACCTTTTCTCACATTTATTTTGTTTCTTTTTATAGGAGGCGTATGAGAAGACCAAATCTCTTCAAAGTTAAGCTTGCTTTTTTTTTTTTTTTTTTTTTTTTGGGACGAAGTCTCATTCTGTTGCCTAGGCTGGAGTGTAGTGGGGCAATCTCAGCTCACTGCAACCTCTGCCTCCTGGGTTCAAGCAGTTCTCCTGCCTCAGCCTCCCGAGTAGCTGGAAATTCAGGCGCCTGCCACGACGCTCAGCTAATTTTTGTATTCTTAATAGAGTCAGGGTTTCACTATATTGGGCAGGCTGGTCTCGAATTCCTGACCTCGTGATCCGCTCTGCCTCCCAAAGTGCTGGGATTACAGGCATGAGCCACCGCACCCAGCCCAAAGTTAAGCATTTTTTAACTACAAGGTGGGAGGTGGAAGTATCTTGTTGGAAGACTAAAGGTGTCCACTAATGGTAGACTTTTTTTTTTTTTTTTTTTTTTTTTTGAGATGGAGTTTTGCTCTGTCGCCCAGGCTAGAGTGAAATGGCGTGATCTCAGCTCATTGCAACCTCCACCCCCTGGGTTCAAGTGATTCTCCTGCCTCAGCCTCTGGAGTAGCTGGGATTACAGGGGTCCACTACCACACCTGGCTAATTTTTGTATTTTTAGTAGAGACGGGGTTTCACCATGTTGGCCAGGCTGGTCTCGAACTCCTGACCTCAGGTGACTCACCCGCTTTGGCCTCCCAGAGTGCTGTGCTGGGATTACAGGAGTAAGCCACTGCGCCTGGCCGTTTTTTTTTTGGAGACAATCTCTCACTCCAGGTTGGAGTGCAGTGGCACTATCTCCACTCACTGCAAACTCTGCCTCCCAAGGTCAAATGATTCTCCTGCCTCAGCCTCCCGGTAGCTGGAATTACGGGTGCATGCCACCATGTGTGGCTCATTTTTTGTATTTTTAGTAGAGACAGGGTTTCACCATGCTAGCCTTGAACTCCTGACCTCCTGATCCGCCTGCCTTGACCTCCCAAAGTGCTGGGATTACAGGCATGAACCACCATGCCTGGCAAATTTTTGTATTTTCAGTAGAGACGGGGTTTTACCATGTTGGCCAGGCTGGTCTCAAACTGCTGACCTCAGGTGATCCCCTCGCCTCAGCCTCCCAAAGTGCTGGGATTACAGGTGTGAATCAGTACATTCGGTAGACTCTTAACAGCGCTGAGAGACCACTCCAAGAGAGGAGAGAAATAATAGTTCTATTCTCAGTTGTCAAACAGCAAACAAAAAACCCTTAGCCAGGAGTGGTGGCTCACACCTGTAATCCCAGCACTTCGGGAGGCTGAGGTGGGCGGATCACTTGAGGCCAGGAGTTCAAGACCAACCTGGGCAACATGGTGCAACCCTGTCTTTACTAAAAATGCAAAAATTAGTCAGGTGTCATGGTGCGTGCCTGTTAATTCCTGCTGCTCGAGAGGCTGAGGCATGAGAATTACTTGAACCTGGGATGCAGAGGTTGCAGTGAGCCGAAATCCCACCACTGCACTCCAGCCTGGGCAACAGAGTGAGACTCCATTGCAAAAAAAAAAAAAGCTGCAAATTTAAATATTGAAATCTAGCTAAAATATACCAGGGAACTTCTGCTTAAGGGGTTTCTATGTAATGAATCCTCTTGAAAACAGAGAAACTATTTCCTGCTTATTTTCTAAATTGAGATATTTATCACTTTTTAAAAATTGGTACCTGTAATTTAGCCATTTCCTACTCAGCAATGTCTCATTTAAACTATTATTTGTTGAGCGTGTTTCAAAGAGCAGATGTAAACTTGGGCCTATCCTCTGTCCTATGACTAAATCGGTATTAGCAGGGGTTAGGACTTAATTCTTTGTTTACCACTATTCTCCGTATTTCAAAAGCACCTGGAAATCAATAAAATTTGTTATTCAGAACAAAAGACTTCTCTATATATCAGTATTTCCCAAAATGTGTTTGGAAATATAGGTATGTTAGTCCAAGGGATGGTATGAGGCTGTATTATTTAAGGAAATGGTCCCATAGCTTAGCATGTTTGGGAAATCCATTTCTTTTCTGCATTTCTCAGATTCTTTATTACATTAATATAAATTGTGAATTTTCAAATATTTTTTCTGACCAGAAGGCATACTTTCCATCCATCATCTTGTCCATAGAACACACTGCCCCACAACACAAATTAATTTGGAATGTGTTATATATAATATATATAACATGTTCTGGAAGAACTATCTGGACTTTGAAGAGTTGTTGCAATATTATTGCCTCATAAAAGGTCATTAAATTTGGTCTTTCCCAAGCTTTATTTGGTGGTAATCAGTTATTTTTAGTGGACTTTGTTACACTTGTATAAGTACTTATTTTCAGGTAACATAATGGGAAAAAAGCATATATTATTTATATGAATATTAGTTCTTTATTGCGAATCAGAAATATTTTAAATTTACTAAATTCAGAGGTAGTCGTGGCCTTTCCCCAATAAACTTTACAGTCTTAGACAATTTGTGCATTTTAATAAATTCTTAGTTATAGTACTAAAGAAAGATTACAGGGGCTCACGCCTGTAATCCCAGCACTTTGGGAGGCCCACTTTGGGAGGCCCAGGCAGAGGCAGGCAGATCATGAGGTCAGGAGATCGAGACCATCCTGGCTAACACGGTGAAACCCTGTCTCTACTAAAAATACAGAAAATTAGTGGGTGTGGTGGTGGATGCCTGTAGTCCCAGCTACTTGGGAGACTGAGGCAGGAGAATTGCTTGAACCTGGGAGGCAGAGGCTGCAGTGAGCCGAGATCGTGCCACTGCACTCCAGCCTGGGCGATAGCGCAAGACTCCATCTCAAAAAAAAAAAAAAAAGGAAAACAAGTTACCAGGAAAACTGGTAAAATCAGCTATAAAACATCTATAAAAGGCTATGGAGTAGTTCATATGCAAAAGTATGATAAAATGGTGAGCAATACTGTACAGTATCTGCTTATTAGTCGATATAAAGTCTATAACAAACCCAAACTTCTACTTTAGATACAGTACTGTGGACTTTCAATGCTCTTTCACTAGTCTGGTCATCATAATTTTCTCCCCCTTCCCCCTTCCAAAGTCATGAGGAAAATATAAAGGATCTATCATAAAATATACACCAACTATATTGTTACCATATAGAATAACAACCAGAGTTCTCAATAAGCAACTTATCTGTTGCAGTAAGACAATATGCTATGCTTACTTTTCTGGATTCCCCAGGAAGAGATACTTCCAATCTAACATCAGATATTTTTACTTTCTAAACATAGAGCTAACTTATACCATTTGTAGAAACAGATCACAAATGCAAATTTGCTTCTGGAACAAAACATAACACCGATTTCTTGGAAAGACTTTTGGAAATGTTGAGAAAAAGCTTTTAACATTTCTAATACATCCAACAGTTCAAGTCTGAATGTAATTAAATTAAGCATTTATCTGCAGGGACTTAATGTTTTTCTAAAATACTCTTTGCCATTTAGATTCAGTCATGTCAACATTTACCAACATTTGAGTAGGTGTACTCTTTAAGGTATATTATTCTGCCTTCAAAATAGTTATTACCTGAGTGTTAACTATCCTTCCTAAACCTGAGCAAGCACCAAAAATGTAGCATCTCTTACCGCTATTTCTAACAGTCAGAATCACCATTCAGCCGGGGTGGGGTGGGGTTTCCATTTTATGGCTAAGGAAACTGAATGTGTAGTGGGTTTGAATCCAGGGCTTCTGCCTTTTCTTTTATTTATTTATTTATTTATTTTTTTGAGACGGAGTCTCACTGTCACCCAGGCTGGAGTGCAGCACAGTGATGCGATCTTGGCTCACTGCAACCTCCACCTTCTGGGTTCAGGCAATTTCTCCTGCCTCAGCCTCCTGAGTAGCTGGGATCACAGGCGCCCGCCACCACGCCCGGCTAACTTTTGTATTTTTTTTTTTTTTTTAGTAGAGATGGCATTTCACAATGTTGGCCAGGCTGGTCTCGAGCTCCTGACCTCAAGTGATCTGCCTGCTCCAGCCTCCCAAAGTGCTGGGATTACAGGCATGAGCCACCACGCCTGACTGCTGCTTTCTAAATATCATTTCACTCCCACATTTTCCTCCCATCATGAAAGTGTGTATCATGTTGGTTTCTCTATAAAAGGAATTATAGCTGAACGTAGAGCTGGAGGGGCATAACCACCAGCCCAAGAGGGAAGGAAACAGCAGGAAAGGTGTTGGGCAGGGAGGTGGTTTGGGTACCTGGTTTGACCACAGAATACCATGATTGTGTTTTGTTAGTCTTTAAATGATTTTGAGTCTGATACTAAATTCTGTTTTTAAAAACGTTATTTCAGCAAGAGATTTACATTAAGGCTCATGAACGAATTCAGATTTTAGTTTGTGTCCCTTCAAAAATTGCTATCTTAGAAAAGTTAAAATTCAATGCCCAGTTGAAAAATTGTTTGGGTCTTGACAGCAAATCAAGTTTCATCTTATGTAGTTTTATTTGTAATATACCAAAGTCATTTTTGCAATATTATGTACTTTCAAGTATATAATAAATTACTACTTCTTTAAATAAAAATGATCAAGATATTCAGATTATTATGAGATTTTTTTTTTTTTGGTTATCTATTGCTGCTGCACAAGTTACCAGATTTCATAAATGGTTTAAAGAAGCCTCCAAATTTTGTTTATATTAACATGTATAATTTTGTGCATGTAGAATAAGCTTGGCATAGAAATGGCCTAAATGCTTCTGTAGCTCTTCATTCCTTGTGGTTCTCACTCTCCTGCCAGTATGGTTTCATTTCTAGATCCCGTAGAACTTTCAACTGAAAGTAAGAACCAAGGCAACTCACTTTCCACGAGTAATACACCGCACTTCTAGAAATCGGCCTGTATTACTATGACACTGGGGATGAAGTAAAAAAAAAAGAGAAAAAAGGATGGGAAGGGGAGGGAAGGGGAGGGGAGAAGGAGGGGAGGAGAGGGAAAGGAGAAGAAAAGGAAGGGAAGGGAAGGGAAAGGGAGAGGAGGGGAGGAGAGGGAAAGGAAGGAGGGAGGGAGGGAGGGAGGGAGGGAGGGAGGAAGGAAGGAAGGAAGGAAGGAAGGAAGGAAGGAAGGAAGGAAGGAAGGAAGGAAGGAAGGAAGGAAGGAAGGAATCTGCTCACCAGAGTTGCTATTGTTTTTTTCTTTTCTGTTTACTGCTTTCTCCCTTAATTCTTATAGGTAATGGTTTAATATCGGGTAACTCTCATAGTGGAGAACTTGAGAAGCATTAGTACTTCAAATTGAGTCCTAATGGTAAGATTTTTTTCTGATAATAAAAGGTAGTTTGTAGTGCTGTTAAGAGGAAACATAATACCTTTACTACCAACCTTAGGGTCAATTCAAGGTCCAGTAAAAGGAATGTATCTGGAATTCTTGATTACAGACATGAAAACAGTCTTCTGTCAGTGTTCACAGTGAGCCGGAGATTGCCTACGCATAAGACCTAGCTTCATAAAATGACTCAAAGCCCTAGGCCGCTTCTGGGAAGGACTGGGAGTATCAGTCTCCTGGTACCCCTTGTTCATTCATTCATTCATTCATTCATTCATTCAGTACCTACTATGTGCTAGGCTTTGAAGATATAACAATGAATTTTTCAAACAGACCTTGGCCTCAAAAAGCTCACATTCTACTAGAGAAGGCACACATGGAAGTAGAAGATTAAAATACAATGTTGTAAATCCAATAGTAGAGATAACCAGTTTATTTTGGGGAGCAAAGAGGAAGGGTCCCTAACCCCAGACTGCCTGCGAAGAGGTGGAATGGAATTGAATGGGATTATGGTCAGCCAAGGCTTCCTAGTGGAGCTGCTACCTGAACTGAGTTTTAAGGGGAGTAGGAAAGAAAAAACGTAGTGGGTCATAATGGCATTCCAGATACAGGGGACACAAACAGCTCTGTGTTTATGAACTACAACCAGTTGCTGACTTTTGTTTCAGTGGCTCCTCTTCCCCAGCGCTGTGTGGAGGATGGACCGAGGAGGAGAAGGCTGGGAGCAAGGCACCAGTAAAGCTGTTGCAGCAGTGTGGGTGAGATACGAGGTCTCAACTTTGCAGTGTTGACAACCATGGAGAGCAGAGAGCAGAATTCGTCCATATTTATAATTAACACCAATCTTTTTTTTTTGTTTTTGTTTTTTGAGACAGAGTCTTGCTTCTTCGCCCAGGCTGGACTACAATGGCGCAATCCCGGCTCACTGCGACCTCTGCCTCCTGGGTTCAAGTGATTCTCCTGCCTCAGCCTCCCCAGTAGCTGCGATTATAGGCATGTGCCACCACACGCGACTAATTTTTGTATTTTTTTTTTTTCAGCAGAGATGGCCATGTTGGCCAGGCTGGTCTTGAGCTCCTGACCTCAAGTGATCCACCTGCCTTGGCCTCCCAAAGTGCTGGGATTACAGGCGTGAGCCACCGTGCCCGGCCAACACCAACTTTTAGTTACTTGCTGAATACACAGGATTAAGGAGAAAGAGAAAGTATCAAGGATGACTCCCAGGTTCCTAGCTTGGTGGTCCTAGTAACTGAGAGAGAGAATGCAGCAGGAAGAGCAGCTCTAGGGGGAACAGGATGAGGAGCTCCACATGATGGGTTTGAGGTACCTGTGAGTCACATCCAGGTGGATGTGTCCAGTCGGCAGTGGGACGTGAGCCTGAAGCTCAGGCAAGAGGCTAGAGTTACACCTTTGGAGTCATCAGCCTAACAGGACTGTGGCATCCAGGTGCCAAAAGCTAGGGACACTTGGCTCTGGAGGGAGAGGAGCTTACTTAATTGACCTGTATGCTTTGAGGCTCTGTAGAGAGACACAATCTTATCCCTTCGGGCCTGTATTTTCTCGGGCCACTGAGACATGGTTATGTATTTTCTCTCACGTCTCCTAGAACATTTGCAAAACAATTCCCAGTCCTATGATCATCTCTCCCTTCTCTGAGAACTTATTATATATGGCACTTAGTATCTCTTCACATACAGCACTCATGGTGAGGTGTTTTTTTGTTTTGTTTTGTTTGAGACAGTCTCACTCTGTCGCCCAGGCTGGAGTACAGTAGCGCTATCTTGGCTCACTGCAACCTCCGCCTCCAGGGTTCAAGCGATTCTCCTGTCTCAGCCTCCCGAGAGGCTGGGATTACAGGTGCCTGCCACCACGCCCTGCTAATATTTAGTAGAGATGGGGTTTCACCATGTTGGTCAGGCTGGTTTTGAACTTCTGACTCAGGGTGAGCCGACCACCTTGGCCTCCCAAAGTGCTGGGATTAAAGGCGTGAGCCGCTGCACCTGGCCTCATGGTGACATCTTGTATGTAGAAGATCAATAAATGTTCATCTTCATTGCTTATATTCATCAGGTTCTCTGTATATGAAATGATCTTCTTTTTGCAGGCACTTTTTGCTTCTCAAGTTTTTTTTACAAATTTCAAGACTACTTCAAGATTAATTTGAGTGTAAATGAGCAGTACTTGTTAGGTAAGTGTGTTCCATTCATCATCAAGACTGAATCATTCCTTTCATTATCACCACATATTGCTTACTATGGAATTTGGAAACATCCATTTCTCTTCTTCAGGAAGATCGTGGAGTTTCTCCAGTCAAGGTCCCACTAAAGTGAAGTGGGGTTGCAGTAACCTGGAGTGAGCAATCCCTGATTCCAGGTGGTGATGTGGGTTGAGTTTCACATTTTACTTTATTTGAAGAATATGTGCAAAAGAGTCACTAAAAATAAGAACAGACTAGGCTTTGTTGCCGGTGAGTGGCTTGGCGAATTCATGTACAGAGGAATCATTGGGCATGAAGGATTTGATACTGGGATAGAATCCAATTGCCCTTGGAATGGAAGTAGAATATCCTTTTTAAGAGCACTGAAGTTCTGTGATTTCTCTGGAATAATCACCTTTGTGAGGTGTGGATCATGTCCAGGGACTGTAACCTGAGAAGAAACAAGAGACAATTATATGAGTGACTTAAGATGTTTCGTGGTGCCCACACTGAAAACACTGATATCCATCACTAAAATGCAGCCTTTGTGCAATGCATGTAACCATCTGCCAGACCTCTGGGCCAGCAACAGATTTGGTCCTGCAGGCTGAGTTATCCAATGCCTGTTGACAGAGACTGGTGTTGTGAATGCCGTTGCCAAGAATTACAAAATGCAATAAGGACAGACAGGTACCTTATCTGGCGATGTAAGTCAAGAGAAGGAAGCAGCAGATGTTTCTGCCACCATCCTTTTCATGGGGCACAAAGGTAAAGAGTTAACTGTTTTCCTTTGTCCCAAGTGTGTATTTAACATCCTCCTTGTATCAAGATTATTTACAAGTAGAATTATTTTCTCAACTTACTAATTTTTCAGCTGATCTACAAGTCTATTGCTTCCTTTAAAAACTTTTCTTTCTTTTTTTTTTTAAGATAGAGTCTCACTGTGTCACCCACCCAACTTACTAATTTTTCAGCTGATCTACAAGTCTATTGCTTCCTTTAAAAACTTTTCTTTCTTTTTTTTTTTAAGATAGAGTCTCACTGTGTCACCCAGCCAGAGTACGGGGGCTTAATCTTGGCTCACTGCAACCTTTGCCTCCCAGGTTCAAGCAATTCTCCTACCTCAGCCTCCCAAGTAGCTGGGATTACAGGTGCACAGCACCATGCCCAGGTAATTTTTTGTATTTTTAGTAGAGACGGGGTTTCACCACATTGGCCAGGCTGGTCTTGAACTCCTGACATCAGGTGATCCACCTGCCTCAGCCTCCCAAAGTGCTGAGATTACAGGCATGAGCCACCACACCCAGCCTCCTTTAAAAGCTTTGATTTTTACCTGGTTTTGTTCATATCAGCCCGAATCTTCAGTTAGGCTGATTTTACCTGGTTTTGTTCATATCAGCCTGAATCTTCGGTTAGGCATTTTTATTTATTTGTTTTTATTTTTTAGTGGAGGAAATGATCAGGACAAGTAAGACAAATGCTAAACTAACTACAGGCAATGTCTACTGAGAAATGCTTTTATTATATATGGTGGAGAAGGGAAAAAATGGGGAATGACATTTACATAACCACTCACTGGTATGTATTTTACACATTCATTCAATGTCCAGAGTCTTACCTTCAAATCTTGTCCCAGAACTAATAACCTACAGTCATTGTGTACTGTGTTAGCCTAACTAATGGGAAATTAACAATTCATAACTTTATTCTAAAGGTGTGGCTTATTTATGAGGTTGCATGCAAGTAATTAGATTCACTACAAGGAAAACCATATTTTTAAATAGAATAGAAATATCACAGTAAATAGGAGGAAAATAAAGGGCCTTTTTAGACAAAGATTCACAGTGAGTTGAGATTTTTCAAGCTCTGTCCATTTTCTCAGTAGGGGTAGAAATTCCTAAAAGCATTAGCAATTGATAAGCCTCACATCCAGGCACCTTGGGGAGAACCCACGGAGCAGGGAGGCTCTGAATTCTGAATTTTATAAACTAAAAACCATGTTTTTTCCATGATGTCATCAAGATGAAATAATAAAATGCCAACTCAGTTTTCACGACAGAATAGATGACTATCTTCTCCCAGGATTAGCTCTATCTAGAATGACTGCTATCATTGGCATGAGACCCACTAAGCAAAGTAGAAGAATCTTTGATTTCTCAGAGAAAGTCACATCAAAGAGAAAGAGGCAAAATCTGGCCAACTAAATCAATACTTCTTCATTTAGTTCTTTCACATAAATCCACTCAGGCTCAGATTTGTCCAGGCCTTCCTGTCTTAGGATAAAATGACTCAGAAATATGTGTTTTATGGAATTAAAAACTGAAATTTTACTTGCATCAGTTGAAAAAAGGGCTGCAAAATATGTCTATCATTTGCTGAATATAGTGATAAAATTTGTGGATCAGATTTCACTTATAAAATGAATTTTAAGGAACTTTTCCCAATTCATTTTTTATAGTAGAAAGTGTATGCCAATGGAATGGGTGTTGTATTGTATTCCAGGAAACTATAAACTACCTTTGCTACATTGCTTATTCTTTTTTATTAATGAGGTTACATTTTAATCATGAAAGATATCACAAGAAATAGGATTTGGCTTCTATTTAAAAAAATAATTGCCATCAGGGAAAAAATATGAATTTTTATATTTTTTTCCCTATAATTTCCACCTCTTCCACTCACTCCAATTGCAAGTCTGACACTATCCTTTCTTTCTGTCTTGATGGATCTACTTTTGAACTTTCTAGACTTATTTTGGATTCCTTCTGGGTGAATAGGTATTATGAGTTCTATAATATTTTAATAACAATAACTAGCATTGCATACTTACATTTATTATATAGGACCCAGGCAAGAGCAGGAGATAATACTCTCCATATTTGTTGGTTCTATAGGGGCAGATATGTTTTCTGTCTTGGACTTCCACAATTACATTGGGTAATGGATTTCCATTCTGATCAAAAACTTGACCCTTTACACCTGCAAGACAAAAATAAAATTAAATATTAATGCCATATTTTATGGCATATAAAAATTTCTTGTAAATATTTAAGAACAATATATGCAATATTTATTAGCTAACTCAGTTTTGAGTTAATATTAAGTGTTAGAGAGGGAAAAGAAAACTTATTTTTGATGTAACTTAAAATATAGTCAAAATTACTAATTTGATTTATAGCTTAAATTTGTTTGTTGTTGAACAGTCCATTTATATCAGCATGTATTATCACAGTGAGAGAACACAGATGATAACCTAAGATCCATTCCTGTCACTTCCAAGTTATTTACTCAATCACCAAACTATTACAACCATTGGTGGATTCCATAAAATCCTAAATAAAAACGGTGTCAATGTATTAGTTACAACAAAATATTTACCTACGCAAGGGACTCAATAGTTTTGTCTTGTGGTCAAACTACATGGGAAGCAAAATTATAATCCCAAGGCTTCTTGGAAGCCTAGAATCGATGGACCAGTAACAGCAGCCAGTATTTATTGAGCACTTAGTATATTCCAGGCTCTGTACTAACTGCTAAATGTGCATTTTCTCATTAAATTCTCGTATCAGCTCTGTGTCATCAATTATTATCATGATTTTACAGATGAAAAAAACGAAGGCTCTGGCTTATTAAAATAACCTCCTCAAGCTCACACAGCCAACGAAGTGGCCCAGCTAGCCGTCAACCCATGATAGTCTCCAGAGCCCCTCTCAAAATTTCAGGAGTACGGTTTTTAAAAGGCCATTTATATTTTAAGACCTTTCTTATTTTAGATCCTACATTTCACGTCTAGTTTGTTTACTCCAGGGTCAAATCGTATTACCTTAAGGTGAAGCTGCCTAAGCCCCCAATAACATAAATGAGAACGAACTAAGTTCTCTTACAATAGTAAGGCGACCTTGAACTCTCCCGAAACAGTTATGCTCAATAATTATTTATTAGGGCAGAAAAATATGAGGCACACATAACAGTTTCCCCCAGAAATGGTTAAAATGAAAAAAAAAATGTTGGCATTTAGCAAAACAATATTTATCTTGAACTTTAAACAAACTTCTATCTAACCTAGGTTGCCTTTTATTATACTTTCTTTCCTATTTAATTCCTGACTCTTCATTTTTTGCCTCCTGAGGAGGAAAATGCCACATTTCCTTCTCCCTTTCTCTATACAATGATGTAAATTTCTATTTTCACATCGTGTGTTTCTCTTTGGCCTCTTTTTTAAACACAGTTCCATTTATATTTATTCCTACTGCTTGAGACATATCCTTTTGATCTTTAGGTAGTACCCAATCATAAACTGGTAATAATTTGGTAACCTGATTATGCATTTATTCCTTGGGTTTCAGTGGCATTATTCTGTTTTATTTAATTAATTAATGTATTTTTTGTAGAGGTGGGGTTTTGTCATGTTGCCCAGGCTTGTCTTGAACTCCTGGGCTCAAGCAATCCACCTGCCTAAGCTTCCCAAAGTGCTGGGATTACAGGTGTTAGGCACCACATCCAGCCTCAGTGGCATTATTTTGAAGAGCTATTTACACTGTGCCCCCCTTAGGAGGTCCTTTGATATGTGATAAGCATAGCGTGTACCCATCATCATAGCTTGGTATGACAGAAAGAACCAGTCAGGTTTTGATTTGAATTCTAGTTCTCAAGTCACTAAACATTCCCAAGCCTCAATTTTATCACCTATGAAATGGGGATAATATACCACCACCCAGGATGGTTGTGAAGATTAAATGTAAGTAACACAGAACAGGAGGATCAACAAACATTAATTCTTTCTTTCCTTTCTTCTTCTTCTTCTTATTTTTTTCAGACAGGGTCTTGCTCTGCCACCCAGGCTGGAGTGCAGTGGTGTGATCAGGGCTTACTGCAGCCTTGACTTCCCAGGCTCAAGCAGTCCTCCCACCTCAGCCTCCCAATTAGCTGGGACTACAAGCACACACCACCACACCTGGCTAACTTTTGTATTTTCTTGTAGAAGTGGGGTTTCGCCATGTTGCACAGGCTAGTCTTGAACTCCTGAGCTCATGTGATCTACCTTGGCCTCCCAAAGTGCTGGAGTGCTGGGATTATAGGTGTGAGCCACCAGGTCTGGCTTTCTTTCCTTTCCTCTTATTTGGATTAAGAAAAACTATGCAGGGGGGAAAAGCATATATTAGATGAATTTCTGGAGTCTTACTTCAACTTTGTTCCACAAAGCAGGAATATGTGAGGGAAGAAGCTATGCATATTATTTCCTTCTTCAGGGCTCTGAGCTAGTTTACAGTCTCCCTACCACTTAGAAAATCCATGCGTTTCAGCAAGGTTGCTTGTGCTGGATGGTGTGTCTGTTGGCATTTTTTGTATTTTTTGTTGACTTCGCCAAAACCAACCAAACTGAAGAAAATCAAGTGCATAACAAACGAAGCAAAGCTATCATTGAAATTGACATTACACCTTTTTTTTTTTTTTTTTTTTTTTGAGATGGAGTTTTTGAGATGGAGTTTTGCTCTTGTTGCCCAGGCTGCAATGGCGCGATCTCAGGTCACTGCAACCTCCGCTTCCCAGGTTCAAGGAATTCTCCTGCCTCAGCCTCCTAAGTAGCTGGGATTACAGTCATGCGCCACCACACCCAGCCTTTTTTGTATTTTTAGTAGAGACAGGGTTTCTCCATGTTGGTCAGGCTCTTGAACTCCAGACCTCAAATGATCCGCCCACTTCAGCCTCCCAAAGTGCTGGGGTTACAGGCGTGAGCCACCGTGCCCGGCTAACATTACACCATTCTTTAACATTGGATATAATGATGAAATAGAGGCCGGGCGTGGTGGCTCACACTTGTAATCCCAACACTTTGGGAAGCCAAGGCAAGCGGATCACAAGGTCAGGAGATCAAGACCAGTCTGGCTAACACGGTGAAACCCCGTCTCTACTAAAAATACAAAAAATTAGCCGGGCGAGGTGGCGGGTGCCTGTAATCCCAGCTACTCGGGAGGCTGAGGCAGGAGAATGGCGTGAACCCGGGAGGCGGAGCTTGCAGTGAGCTGAGATCCTGCCACTGCACTCCAGCCTGGGCGACAGAGTGAGACTCTGCCTCAAAAAAAAAAAAAAAAAAAAAAAAAAAAAAAAAAAAAAAAAAGGATGAAATAGAATTCAGGGTACTAGTGATGAGTACTTGGCAGAAGACACCAAAAAAAAAAAAAAAAAAAAAAAAAAAAAAAAATGTCATGGTACCCTTTAAAAAAAGGCAGCAAATTTCTTCTTGGCTAGAAGCAGTTACATTTTAATAACAGATTGGACTTTTTTGACAGTCACATGACAGTGATTTTGGACGGCCTCAGGTACTTGAACATCACCTATGTATCAGTGTGTGCTACAGCTGAATCAAAGCTCCAGTTAACCTGCGGTCTGCTTACCCTCAAAGATAGAAAAAGGAAGAACAATTTGCATTTGAAGAAATGTCTGAAAGTCTTTATATTCCAATTTGACCCTCATTCATCATCCCCTAATAACCCAAAGATTCGCTTTCTTTTTTTTTTAATTGAAGTCTCCCTCTGTTGCCCAGGCCGGAGTGCAGTGGCACCATTTCAGCTCACTGCAACTTTCATCTCCCAGGTTCAAGCGATTCTCCTGCCTCAGCCCCCCAAGTAGCTGGGATTACAGGCACCTGACACCACACTCAGCTAATTTTTGTATTTTTAGTAGAGATAGGGTTTCACCATGTTGGCCTGGCTGGTCTCAAACTCCTGATCTCAAGTGATCCACCCGCCTCGGCCTTCCAAAGTGCCAGGATTACAGGCCCAAAGACTCACTTTCATATGACTCTTACCTAAACCTAAAGATGGTTATTCCAGCTATGGAAGCCTGGTGTATGTGAATATCACTCTTACTGGGCAAACACAGACCATGCTTATGTATGGAATTTATATTCAAAGGAAAACCCCTCCCACCAGCCAAATAAAAGCATGCTTTAGCTTGTTTATGTCTTTACAATATTTTGTCTACACACCACCAAACCTTTCACTTAAGAGGGAAGTAATTGTTTTACCAGAAAATGTTATTTATTTTTATATGCTGAAGTTGAAACATTGAAAAAAGGCTGGTAGACCCCAAGAGACGCAGAGAGAGCCAACACTATTATATTAAAAGAAAAATGAAAATTTGAAAACCGCTCAGATACTACACAAATGAGAAGACATAAAATCTGAGACACAAATTCTGTGTCCAGATGGGGAGACACACAGGAGAAATGTAAAGCTCATTTTCCCTTGGAAATGGGCAAGAACTAGAATTCTGCATTTGTTGGGCACGATTTAGAGTCGGAGCTGGGACAGTATGTAGGAGACTGCTTGCTTGTGCCCATGTCCCCACCGCATGGTCACAGTTGCCTCCTATTTTGGATGTGATGATAGATCCACATCTGTGGCCCACAGGCTTCTGGAACTCAGCACATACCAGATTCTTTTAGGCCCAAGTTACTTAGGTTTTTGGATGCTGTGAGCTATTCCCTTGCTCTCTGGGTTCAGATCTGCTCTGAGGAGTCCAGGGGAGAGACAGGGCCACAGCAGGTAACACCGTATCTGGCTCATCTTTGCTTCTCCTCAGAGATGGGGAAGAGCAAGACAGTCGAAGCCTCTAGAATTCAGACTTGCCCTCCTTTGCTACCTTGGTCATAATGTCTGCCGACACCCTCAACTCAACTTGAACCTAGTAAATCATCCTCTAAGCAGGACAACACGGCACCAAGGGCCCGAGTTTCAGCTGAAGTCTGCAGTGAGTTCTAGCTGAAAGAATAACACCACTGACACCTTACAACAGGCTGGTGGGAGGCAAGGCCGATGCTATTACTCTCAACTTTCTGTTGACTACACTACAGACAAGCGGTTGCTCAAGATTGCAAACATCGCCAGATGACAAAACAGCTTGGGCTCTACCTAAGCCTCTGCCCTCTTGGCAAGGCCCTTCCACTAAAGCAGAAGGCCTTTCCTTCCCAGACAAGGTGGCTCAGAGACTTCCAGATGGGTCAAAACCTCAGAAACACAGAAGCATCCTAGCAATTGGTATAATGGAACCAGTAAATGCAATGCAGCTTGACAAATATCAATAATGTCCTTAAACCAGAGCCATACCAATAAAGGGGTGTTTGCTGCCATTCTTCACAAACAAAATATTCAGTAGTTTCTTATTGGGTACTAGTAGGGAGGAATAATAACCACACTGTATTGGTATTTTGAAATATGGTTTCATTATTAAACCATGTTATGCATCTGTCTTAAACCACAAGGGGGCAGGGTTGATGTGCCAATATATGTTTTTGAGTGAGTTGTTTACATCTGATTATAGAGACAGGTAGATAAACATTCTTTATAAAACCTAGTGCAAATGGGCTGGGAATGGTGGCTCATGCCTGTAATCCCAGCACTTTGGGAGACCGAGGCCGGCGGATCACCTGAGGTCAGGAGTTCAAGACCAGCCTGGCCAATATGGTGAAACCCTGTCTCTACAAAAATACAAAACTAGCCGGGCATGATGGTGGGTGCCTATAATCCCAGCAAATTGGGAGGCTGAGGCAGGAGAATCACATGAACCTGGGAGGCGGAGGTTGCAGTGAGCCGAGATCATTGCACCACTGCACTCCAGCCTGGGTGACAGAGCAAGACTCCGTCTCAAAAACAAACAAACAAAACCTAGTGCAAATGGACTGGTAAGCCTTCCAAATTATTAAAAATAATAACAATAGGTATGCTGCAATTTGTATGTTATTTATCAGTTCACAAAGCTCTTTCCCTGGCAATATTACATCAACATGATTCTTCAAAGCCCACATTAATTCAGTGCTTGGTAAATAATCTTTATAGCTAGACTGAGGTTCTGAAAATAGTGGTGCAGTTACACAGAGCATATCTGATGTTCACTTGAATCCCCATAACCATGTTGATACTGGTGAAGAATGAATTTCAGAAAATAGGTAGAGCCAGTCACGGTGGCTCGCACCTGGGATCCCAGCACTTTGGGAGGCTTAGGCAGAAGGATCGCTTGAGCCCAGGAGTTTGGGACTCACCTGGACAACATAGCAAGATTCTGTCTCTATACAACATTTTTTAAAAAATTAGCTGGACGTGGTGGTGTGCACCTGTAGTCCTACTTACTTGGGAGGCTGAGGCAGAAGGATCACTTGAGCCCAGGAGTTCAAGGTTACAGTGGGCGATGACTGCGCCACTGTACTCCAGCCTGGGTGACAGAATGAGACCCTGTCTCTAAACTAATGATAATGATAATAATACTAGTAATAGATTAACAAACTAAAGGATCAATAGAAGTAGAAATATAATAGAAATGTTAGATTAATGCATGACATGCCTCATGAGGAAAATCCAGTGGAGAAAGAAATACCAGAATACTAAGCAAGAGAGAACCCAAGACAACGTTTGATGACATAATGAAGGTGAAAGTTCCAATAATAAGTTTATAGTCTTTGTTAAGATGCTAGTGAGAAAGAACGATACTTCATAACATCCCCTATCATAGGGAGTCAACCTAGTCCATGAACGACTCAGCCAGTTAGACATAGCGCTGTGAGTTTACCAGTAATCTTTGTGTACTCCTCTTCAGTTCAGGGGATGGAGGCTGGGGACACAGGTATGAAAGAGGGCAGGGGCATCCCTTTTAGGGATGTGTGGCCCAGGAAGGGTCCTTAATTATCCTTGCACTTAGCCCTCTGGCTTTGTGCTACCTTCCCTCATCCTTCTCCATCTTCTTTGTAGCAGGAGGAAAGCTTTGCTGTGAATCATGCAGAAAATTCCAGGAATTATGCAATTATGCAGTAGGCCCATGCAGCAAACCTTTTCAACACATGCACGCACACACACCTACACACACACACACACACATACACATACACACACACTCTATGTGGTATCATAGCTATTATGCCATTCCTGATATATTTCTCTCTTCAAGCCATTCTGAATAGAGAAAGATAACTTTACCTCTATAAATATAGAAGAGCCTTCCACACCTTGCCCAAAGAAACACCACCTGGTTAATAAACTTGAACTGCACAAGATTCCATCATCTCAAGTAGTGTGTTTCTCTAGTACAATGGCTTTCTAAGTATAGCCCCCGGACCAGCAGCATCAGCATCATGTGGGAAGGCAGTAATCATTTAAGGCCTACTCAAACAGAAACTCCAGGTTGGGGCCTGGCAATCTGTTTTAGCAAGCCCTCCCAGTGCGTCTGCTGCATGTTTGAGAGCTACCACTCTCTGCCACATTTAGTCTGTCTATCTGTGATAAGGGCCAGTCAGCCTTCAGGAAACAGGCTGGCAAGATTCTTAGCACCAGGACATCTAGCAGAGTTCAGAGGTAAGAGGGGTTGAAGGCAATGGTGCTAGCTCACCACCCCAATTCTGGAAAAAATGCAAAGTGGTATGTCCAGTGTTCTCAGGGTCCTTGGTACTGTGTGGTGAGTGACAAGCAAACATAGTATTTTTCTAAATGGGACATGATGTAACAGAGTAGAAGCCTGTTTTCCTGATATTTTGCCAGATTTCTAGATCATTCGACATGTAAAATTAGGAAGACTCTGGATGTTTGTTTGTTTGTTTGTTTTTGAGACGGAGTCTCACTCTATCGCCCAGGCTGGAGTACAGTGGTACCATCTCGGCTCACTGCAACCTCCACCTCCCAGGTTCAAGTGATTCTCCTGCCTCAGCCTCCCAAGAAGCTGGGACTACAGGTGTGCGCCACCACGCCCAGCTAATTTTTGTATTTTCAGTAGAGATGAGGTTTTGCCTTGTTGGCCAGGCTGGTCTTGAACTCCTGACCTCAGGTGATCCATCTACCTCAGCCTCCCAAAGTGCTGGGATTACAGGCGTGAGCCACCACGGCTGGCTGGTTCTCTGGATTTTTATACCCTCATATGAAAGGAACACGCATCATACTTCCTTTTCTATGAACGAGCGGGCACTGCATTTCTCACACACTGCAGATACTCACACAGAGAGAATTCTTAACCATCAGATCTGGCACTGAAACGAGGCTGTAACTACACAGCATAAATAAAGGCTTGCGTTTACTCAACCCAGAGGTCTTGCCAGATGCTCTATTTTGTATTACTAGGGAATTAATAAGAAGATTTTACAAACCTAGGTGCACCTGCTTTATATATTCAATTAATGAGGCTTTGTTATTATTCCAAAAGGATGGAAGCTTCTCCTCACGAGGATATTTACAGCATGACAGCTCCAACGTAATTTCAAAACACTGGGCCCAGATGTAGTTGTAATCTTGCATTCCACCTAAACACAAGCATATTTAATTTTTGTTAGGGTCTAAAATTGGAGTGGAGCCAAGTTTCACGTGCCTTTTGGGGACAAGTGAATCAGACAGCTACATGTAAACAGGAAAAGATGAATTTGACACATTAGCTTGTAAAATCAGGGCTTGACATTTTATTACCCAGGCATGACCAGACAATCTTAAATATCCCCATATGGGTAACTGGATCAGAGCTGACTGAAGTTCAACTGTGCACCAAAATTAAGTGAGGGGTGAAGGAAGCGTCCTTTTGTGTTTTTATTTTTTGAAATCCTACATCACAAAAGCGATTCTTTGAATTTCATTTGTTTCTTAAATTACATTTTAAATGGATATAAGCTAGAATAAGATTCCTTTAAAAATATTTCTACAAATCCTTTATAAATACACTTACTAAGTAAAGCTAAGCACACTAATTTGGGGGAATCATGGCCAACATTCACTATTGCCAGGTACCGTATGAAGTGCTTCGTATCAGCTCATTTAATCCTCACAGCAACTGCCCCTACTTTACAAATGAGGAAACGTGATCACAGATGTTAAGCACAAAGTGCCCAGGGGTTTCGGCCAGTAAATGGCAGACACTGGACTGCAGGCCACCTTCCGCCAGCCCCTGTGGGCTTCCCAATATGCCAGAGTGCTCCTGGGGATCAAAGAAAGAATGCTGCACTGCCTCTCAGAGGTGAAAGGCCCAGCCCCCTGTGCAGCCCATGCTGCCACTGCTCATGCTGACTTTCCAATTCTCTCCTCTGGTCCCCTGCTTTCAAAGGGTTATAATCATTTCGTACTTTCTTTTTCTGTTTTTCCTTTTTTTTTTTTTAAATAGAGACATGGTCTCACTCCATCACCCAGGCTGGAATGCAGTGGTGCAATCACAGCTCGCTGTAAGTTCAAACTTCTGGGCTGAAGCGATCCTCCTGCCTCAGCCTCTCAAGTAGCTGAGGCTACAGATGTGCGCCACCACACCTGGCTATTTTGTTTGTTTGTTTGTTTTGAGACAGGGTCTTGCTCTGTCGCCCAGGGATTGTAGGCATGAGCCACCGTGGTGGCCTTCATTTTACATTTTCTAAGATGCAACATTTTTTTTTTTTTTGAGATGGAGTCTTGCTCTGCTGCACAGGCTGGAGCGCAGTGGCACGATCTCAGCTCACTGTAACCTCTGCCTCCCGGGTTCAAGCAATTCTCATGTTTCAGCCTCCTGAGTAGCTGGGGCTATAGTCGTGCACCACCATGCCAGGCTAATTTTTTTTTTTATTTTGGTAGAGACGGGGTTTCACCATGTCACCCAGACTGGTCTCGAACTCCTGAGCTTGGGCAATGTGCCCATCTTGGCCTCCCGAAGTGCTAGGATTACAGGTGTGAGCTGCTGCACCTGGCCTAAGATGCAACATTTTTTATACTTTAATATCTCTGAATTGGGATGTGTCTTAAACATTTTTATGGCTAAAAACATCATGTCTTTAGTTTAACTGAAAATATTTTATTTTCTTTCTTGGTGGTACACTGGGTTTTATAATCAACAGTATCTTGGATTTGACGAAATATAGTAACTTTTGAGGAAGTAGTTTCTGACAGATTTTAATTTGTTACACTTGATACCTGCCCAAGAAAATATGTATTCTCAGTTTCATCAGGATATTTTGGAAGCACTGAACTAGAAAAAAATTTTAGGCCAGGTACTGTGGTTCATGCCTGTAATCCAAACACTTTGGGAGGCCAAGGTGGGAGGGACTGCTTGAGGCTAGGAGTTCAAGGCCAGCCTGGACAACATGATAAGACCCTATCTCTAAAAATAAAACAAAAATAAAAGAGCTTTTTTCTTTAAAAAAAATTTAATGCTAAGAAAGTGGTCAAAATATGATATAAAAATATTACTTAAATATTAAGTAATATCTATGTAGGCCAGTCGGCCCAGATTCCAGCCAGGAAGAATTTCTCTGTCCTTTCTATTTCCTTTACTTACCTTGCAGGTTTTGTATTTCTCTCTGACCTCATTTTCACCAAAAAGTAGTAGAAGGAAAAAGAAGAGAGGAAAGAAAACAAGACAAAGCCTGTGGCTGGACGTGTCTCAGGTGGAAAAAATTTAAATAGCAAAACAGGCATGCATTATGGATCCCTAGCAAATAGCCAGGACTGAGACTGCCAAGCGTGGAGAGTGCAGCTCTGGATAAGGCGGGTCAGGCCTGGCCAACAAAACATCCAGGCCAGGCCAGGCACATTCTTCTGGGCTCCTCAAGGCAGCTGGCTTCACCTGTTTTTCGTCTGAGAAGGATACATAGCTCACACACAGGCACACTTGGGAACAATTACCAGCAGCAATCGCTCCTAGCCAATTTCCTACACATCTGGATTTGCCTTAGAAAGTTAGACAGTGAACATGAAGGATAGCTTGGCCACTGGACAGGATGGGCCCTTTCTTAGCTATAAATTGTGGCGAGCAGGGACGATGCAGGAGCCCTAAGGTAGGAGAGGGGGCTGTATCTTGGACACGAGAGAGACGTTTAGAATGCTGCCTGAACCTACTGCCTATCAGTTGTGGTCTATGCTTATTTATATTACCTGGAAAACTGACAGAGAGCCACCCAGGCATAAAAATACCAGCTTGTGCTGCAAGATTACCTGAAAGCCTGTGTATCCAAAGTGACAATTAGGGAAGGCACCTTTGGAAGTGGCCTGCATGCAGAAATGCACGCTGCAGCTTGCTGTTGGTGGGGTCAGGCTAACTAGTCTAAAAGGGAATGTTTTCCCCTGAGGCATGGAAATCCAGTTCCAGTCCACCGTCTTTCCTCCTGTCCTTCCATCCTAGGTCCCTCCTAGCCCGGGTTTCTGTTTATATTATTCCCTCTAATAAGAATCTCTCTCCTTCCATGTTGCCTACACAGCAATCTCATCCTGCCCCTTACCTGGCCGTCTTATTCCAAGGGTGAAGAACTGGGGGCCCTCCTCCCGCTGTATCCTGTCTGAAGAGCTCTTTTGTTGAGCCTGCAAAATGGCTTTAAAATCATGATACTTCATGTACAAATCCAGCTTCTTTTTACAAACTGCAAGATCTGGCAGTATTGGCTCCCCAAGGCTGCATGGCAATAATTAGCTAGATCTAGTAGCAGCTGTCCCTGTTAGATGGGATGTAAGTATCACATTTCTCCAAGGTCTTCACTACTCCTTACTGTGTTTTGGCTCTGCGCACCCTTGGGGTACACTGCACCTTTTCTAAATCTGTTTTTATTCTAATTACACTGCTATCACCATTACTTATCTGCGTGTCTGTCTCCCCTGTTCAATTCCAGGGTGAGGTGTGTGTCTTGTTCATCTTTCTTGGTACAATTCCTGGCTCACAGTAGGCAGACACAGAATAAGTGACTGACTGAATGAAGGCGGCCCTTGGTAATGAGAAACATGTCTGAGCATCTCTCAAGCGATCAGTCACCCACTGCCCTTATGATATCAGCTGATAAGGACACAGTGAAGGGCTTATTGTGCCTAAAGTTCTTTTAACAACTGCTGGATCAAAATAAACCAGCTGGTACTTCTGGGTGAAGGCAATAAGGGGAATGGAAGAAATGAAGAGAAACTCACCTTGGAGTGGATACCAAGAGTATCCATTTGTAACACCATTAGGAAAGTTCATTTTGTTTTTACACTCATCTCCTTTCTTCATGTTGGGATTTCTTGAAGCATAGGTATGTGCAAGATATTGAAAAACATCATCATCAGGAGTTAAGCTGCGGGAGGATAATGCCCCAGTTGCTGCAAGAGGGGCAGTAAGAGTAAGAGGAAACACAAACACCATATTAGCGAAGACATAATCACATCACACACCGATGCTCTAATTTCCCTAGAGAGAAATCCTTTACCCACCTCCATGAATGCTTCCTCTATTCTTCTTTCTACTTTATAATAAACATATGCAAGGTGATAGCCCCCAAATAAGTCAGATACAAATCCAAACTCCTAAATCAGCTTAAAAATTAAGTGTCCTCTTAGTCACTCTTGCTAATTTCTGGAGGTAAAGACAATTTCATTAGGTATTATGGGGGTGAATTAAAGCTACTGTAATATTTTGGGTCCTCATCCCACAGAGTTTTAAGAAGAGTCAACAATTATTGTCCATATGATTAGCAAAAAAAAAAAAAAAAAAAATGAGTTGTTCCAGTCTTATGTTATTTTAGCCATGTTGTCTCTTGTCAGAGAATCAAAATCTGACTAGATCGTATTTTCTAGAATCTAAATTTCACTAATTCACTGATGCATGTCCAGCTGTGGGTTGTCAGTTCGGCCACACTGCCCATCTGCTGTTGAAGAATTCCAGGAAGGATGGCTAGGGTTGGGAACACGAAGCTCTTTTCACCGTGCCGGAGAAGTTAAGTGGGGAAGGGAGAGCTGATTCCCCACCCAGAGGCAGAGAGTCTCAGCCCCACTCTGGACTTAGGAAGCCAGACGCGGGCCCGTACCTGCTTACCTTGAACACCATTATCAAACGGGTAACTGGCCACAAGGGCACCACCATGGAGGTTTGCAGAGAGGACAAACGTCTCTGTTTTCAGCCACTTCATGACTGCCAAAGTTTCAGGTTGCCTTGAGACATTATTATATTCAAAAGCATCAGGGAAATTTCGATTCAAGTCATACCGGTTATAATTTTCCCTTTAAAAGAAAGAATATTTTAGGGCTTATTGATAGGGCATGAGGGAGTGGATTCTTACAGTGTCTTGCCCTTTGGTTTAGGCTCCAGGTGTCTTTCCAAATGTGAGTATGGGTGTGGTGGATAACTGCCCTGGTGGCCTGCTATGACCCACACCTGGCACTTACACCCCATGGCATCTCATCCCTTGTGATCTGCTCTCACCAATGAGATACTAGCTATTGTGATGCAGGCAGAGGTTTGGTAAGTGTTTGTATTTTGGGACTTCTGCTCTTAGATGCTCCCTTTTAGGACCCTGAGATCCCAATAGTAGCCACGTAGAGAGCCCACGGAGAGTCCATGGCTCCAGGTAAATTGTCTCAGAAAGACCAGAATTGAGCCCCAGACCTGTGGCACAGAGAATAGCCATCCCTGCTCTGCCCTGCCCAAATTCCTGACCTACGGAATCAACAGTAAAGAAAAAGGCTGTTGCTTTAAGTCGCTAATTTTGGGGTGGTTCATTAAGTGGCAACTGATAACAGAAACAACAGTAAACACATTACACAAAAGTATTTGTGAAATGTGGAACGGCCATGTTTAAATATGCTAGAAAAACTTAAAATTGGAGGGAATCAAGTGGTGAGATTTTGTTCAGCTTTCGTAAAGCAAACACATATGTATAAACTGCATACATATGAATGTACATTAGACATCTGAGAAATTCCAAACCTCCCAAGGCAGCTTGAAACAAAATAAACCATTTAAATCAGAGCTTCTTCAAGACCCCCTCTTGGTTATGGTTAGTTCTTGGACTACTGGCCTAATAAATCGACCAGTCATTACCAAGGGCCTGGGTACTCTGCCAGGCACTGGGGATCTAACGACGACAAACGTAATGGACAGGATTCCTGCCTGCAGGTAGCTTGCAGTGTAGTGGGGAGAGAGACATGAAGCAAGAAATCAGATATTAAAAGTTGTGCTCTGACAGTAAAGTGCCAGGTGATCTGAGAGTTTATCAGGGAATCTAGTGTATGACAGGTCGGGAGAAAGAGTCTTGGAGGAAATGCTGTTTAGGCAGGGGGAGGAAATGGTGTGTGTAAAACGCCGAGGTGAGAAAGCACCTGGTAGTTCCAGGAAGGAGGCCCCGAGGGGAGGAGGCAGGGGAGGGAGAGGGAGCGGCAAATGAAGATGGAGCGGCTAGGCGGGCACCCGTGCAAAGTAGCCTTATTTGCATTTCTTCCTGCAAGCCAGGGGCAACCCTGATGTGTCTTGAGCTTTGGCACATCAGCGACATGACACCGGCTGAGGGCTCTCACCATGACACAACTCCTCTTGCCAAGGCCAACAGGTGCCTGACGGGAGCCTTTTTGTTGCGTTGCTTGTTTTGAAGTACAGACAGACCAGCCCCTCTTTACCTTCCGATGCTGTAATAACAGTCAGGCTTTTTGACGGCTTCGAATCCATCTGGGTTCATGGAAGGCATGATGTGTATCCGGGTACTATTGATCAGATTTGTGATGTCAGGGTCTTTGCCATCACTGGTTACAAGATAGTCAATCAGATGGAGCAGCAGCTCCCGCCCAACAGTCTGTATGTGTTAAAGAGAAAAGAGGACATTATTAGGTCAGAGGCAATAAGGAAAGCACTCCCACAGCGCAAATTCCCCAACAGGGGTCTCTACACATGGTATCTCAGACCCAAACTGGTTTGTAAGACCATTCTTTCTCAAGCATGCTTATGCTCTGCCAAGTGGCAATCAGGTGGTGAGCAGTCATAGGGTGTGCTGAAAAATGTTAGTAAGAGTTAAAGTATCTATTTGTAAATAGTTTACACATTGCAAAAACGAATTAGAGTGGAAAATGCATCTTCTTTTTCTTTTTTTTTTTTGAGACATTCTCAACTCTGTCGCCCAGGCTGAAGTGCAGTGGCGTGACCTTGGCTCATTGCAACCTCCGCCTCCTAGGTTCAAGTGATTCTCTTGCCTCAGCTTCCTGAGTAGCTGGGATTTCAGGCATGTGCCACCATGCCCAGCTAATTTTTGTATTTTTAGTAGAGACGGGTTTCACTATGTTGGCCAGGCTGGTCTTGAACTCCTAACCTCAAGTGATCCACCTGCCTCAGACTCCCAGAGTGCTGGGATTACAGGCATGAGACACTGCGCCCAGATGGAATAATGATTCTTATTATAACATTTTTCATTTGGTTGCCTTCCAAGGTATCTTCTGGAGTGGTAGAGCAAGAGGTCGAGTTACAGAGAAGCACAGGAATCATGTATTTCCCTGAGAATGCATGGTGCATATGAAGCTTATCATGTATGTATTGGTGGATAACCCCGACTTAGAATCATCGCATTGTAGTTTTGTTTTTTTTTTTTCTAAGACAGGGTCTTGCTATGTTGCTCAGGCTGGCTTCCAACTCCTGAGCTCAAGTGATCCTCCCACCTTAGCCTCCCAAGTAGCTGGGACTACAGATGTGCGCTATTGTATCAGACTACAGATTTCAATAGGGAAAAATCCAAGTTTGTAACAAGCATAATTTAAGTAGGTTTCTGACTTTTACATTTGCTTATTTCCTGGTTCTCCTGTTGCACATCTGTGCAATTTTGGCCATATCTATGTATTTCTGATTTCTGAAACTTTAGTCATTTGTACATCATCCTCATAACTCTTTGCCATATCTGCATATTATCTATATACTATCTTTTATTTTGTAACAAGAAACTTCATATCATTATCACTTTTCTAGATATATATTTCTAATATACATTAAGTAAAAGCATGACTATTAAAATGTTAAAAACTGTCATATCCACCTAAAATTAGCTTACATATCAATAAGGCCTGGGAAACTGAAGGCCTGTAAGAGATCTTGCTTTATAAGTTCTCCCCAGGAGAGAGATTCATTATTTTCCTTATTTAAAAAAAGTAATTTAAATGTCAGCCTTATCATAGGAAGATCTGCTTAGACTACATCAAGTTCTCCCTATCATTCTAGGTTCAAGGAATCTGCTTCAGAAGAATGGATGTTGTTGAGGGGTTAGTAAATGAGAACTCAGGGGCAGCAGGTGAGAAAAGCAGGAGAGTGCTGCAGGCACATTCATATAGACGCTGTGCAAGAAAAGATTTCATGGAGCCTCAGAAGAATTTCCAGTCATGATTTCACTGTAGGATTTCAACATTGTAACAAAGGATAAGTGATCCTTGGATGACCACTTCTCACTTGATTCCCTCACTGGCACATAAAGAGATCACACTTTAAACATCTGCTATTCTAATGAACATAGAATAATTGAAATTGGGACTAAGAAAATTTGGGACTGGTGGCAGTGGCTCATGCCTGTAATCTCAGCACTTTGGGAGGCTAAGGCAGAGCCCAGGAGCTCGAGACCAGCCTGAGCAATGTAGCGAGATCCCATCACTACAAAAATAAGAAATTAGCCGGCATGATGACACAGACCTGTAGCCCTAACTACTCAGGAGGTTGAGGTAGGCGGATCACTTGTGCTGCCCAGGAGGTTGAGGCAGCAGTGAGCTGAGATCACACGACTGCATTTCAGCATGGTGACAGAGTGAGACCCTGTCTCAAAAAAAAAAAAAAAAAAAAGAGGAAGAAAGAAAGAAAGAAAGAAAACTTGGGATATATGAATTATAGATTCACAGACACCATAAAATTTAGAGTGAGGGCCGGGCGCGGTGGCTCACGCCTGTAATCCCAGCACTTTGGGAGGCCGAGGCGGGTGGATCATGAGGTCAGGAGATCGAGACCATCCTGGCTAACACAGTGAAACCTCGTCTCTACTAAAAATACAAAAAATTAGCCAGGCGTGGTGGCAGAAGAATGGCGTGAACCCAGGAGGCAGAGCTTGCAGTGAGCCCAGATCGCGCCACTGCACTCCAGCCTGGGAGACAGAGCGAGACTCTGTCTCAAAAAAAAAAAAAAAAAAAAAAATTTAGAGTGAGGTTATTTCCAATCCTGACTTCAACTTTTTTCCTACTCATTTTTTATCTTCCTCTTCTACTACCTTGATTTTTTTTTTTTTTTTTTTTTTTTTTTTTTGAGACAGAGTCTCACTCTGTCACCCAGGCTGGAGTGCGGTGGCACCGTGTTGGTTCACTGCAACCTCCGTCTCCTGGATTCAAACAATTCTCCTACCTACCCTCCCAAGTAGCTGAGATTACAGGCGCCTATCACCTTGTCTGGCTAATTTTTATATTTTTAGTAGAGACAGGGTTTCCATGTTGGCCAGGCTGGTCTCGAACTCCTGACCTCAGATGATCTGCCCACCTCAGCCTCCCAAAGGGCTGGGATTACAGGTGTGAGCCACTGCGCCCAGTCAGATTTTTGTTTTTGTAGTCAAAATTGTCACTGGAAAAAGTTCTTACAAGCTAATAACCAAAAAAGTCACTTGTACCCCACACTGGGTTCCAATTTTAAGATATAACAGGCTTTTGAAGGTCCAGCACCTTTGGAAGTAACCTCGATGAGCTACTGATGACCTGCTCTAAAGCCAGTGGGGAGGAGCTGGTAACATAAAACTGTGACAGTAACTTTAAATGTGAAAAGGGGCCGGGCATGGTGGCTCACGCCTGTAATCCCAGCACTTTGGGAGGCTGAGGTGGGCAGATCACCCAAAGTCAGGACTTCCAGACCAGCCTGGCCAACCTGGTGAAACCCCGTCTCTACTAAAAATACAAAAATTAGCTGGGCATGGTGGCAGGTGCCTGTAGTCCCTGCTACTCAGGAGGCTGAGGCACGAGAATTGCTTGAACCTGGGAGGCAGAGGTTGCAATGAGCTGAGATTGCACCACTGCACTCCAGCTTGGGTGACAGAGTGAGACACCATCTCAAAAACAAAACAAAACAAAAAAAATGTGAAAAGGATAGTTGGTTTAAGGAGCTTTCTCAGAAGGGTTTGGGGAGTAATAGGTACAGGAAGGTGAGGAGGAAGTGACCAGGAGTCCTATAGTTCCTTAAATGTCTAAATGCTGGTTAGAGGCCATAGTATGGTTCAATCGGCAAAAATCCCTGACCTATGTGAGTCCCAAGTCAAGAAAAGAGAGGAAATGATATCAGAATCCCCATGTGACTCTAAATGTGAATTTCTCTCTTAGCTATCTGAACCATACATTCTCCAGCATGCAAATAATCAAGACATGAGTTAGCAATGAAATTCACCCAACCAAAAGAAAGTGAAAAGGAAGAGTAAAGAAGCCATGATTAGGAGCTAGGTTGAGTTGGTATTCTGTTGGATACAGAATTGGATTAAGCAGTCTTGGGAGTATGGGTAAGAACGAAATATAAAAGTTGGGGCTGGGCACGATGGCTCATGCCTGCAATCCCAGCACTTTGGGAGGCTGAGCTGGGCAGATCAACTGAGGTCAGGGGTTCGAGACCAGCCTGGCCAACATGGTGAAACCCCATCTCCACTAAAAATACAAAAATTAGCCGGGCATGGTGGCTGGTGCCTGTAATCCCAGCTGCTTGGGAGGCTGAGGCAGGAGAATTGCTTGAACCTGGGAGTTGGAGGTTGCAATGAGCTGAGATTGTACCACCGCACTCCAGCCAGGCAACAGTGAGACTCTGTCTCAAAAAAAAAAAAAAAAAAAAAAAAAAAAAGAAAAATGTGATCATCAATTTCTTATTTTGAGAAAGTATCAATTTCACCAATTATTTTTGTTTCACTTCAGTTTTATTCTTCTGTTCATTCAAATAAAATACAATTTCATACAATATATGACACATTTTATTTTATATTCTTTTAATTCCTCTCATTCTCTTACTACAGAAATATATAGATGTCTAGAATGATGTCTGGCAAATATTAATGATGGCTATTTCTGGGTACAGTATTCTGAATGATTTTTATTTCCTCTTATTCTTTTTAAATTAAAGAAAACCTATGTCATTTTTACAAAAATAATAAAATCATGATTCTTTCAGGGAAACAAGTATGTAACCAAAGTATTTTCTGTGTGTCTCAATATTCCACAACAAATCACAAGTTCTCAACTGCAGGGGTAAATAAAAATCTGGAAAATATGATAAAGAACCAACTAAGCATCAGATAATTTTTTAAACGCTGAGGTAAACAGATGAAATTTCAGAGGCAGTTAAACAAAATCCTCCTTTCTTTTTGGGCCAACTTTTCCTGCTTCTGTAACAGCAGATTTATGCCAAATATTATTCAAATTAATTCTTCCCAACCTTAATATAAATGTCTCAAACACTCATTCATGTTTTATGTATAAACCTCCCTTCATTGAAAATTAAGTCTTTGACAGGAAACCCTGGAGAGTCCAAATTTTAAAAAAGAATGTGGTCAAAAGAGTCTCCAATTGCCCAGGCAGCCTTTCACCCAGCATGCTGGCTTCCTTCCTGTGAGGGCACAGACTTCAGGGAGAAGCCGTCATGAAGAGACGGGGGCCTGATGGACACACGGGCCTCCGGAGACTCACTCCATCTCCTTCATCCGGTGGTTAAAATGGCAATCACCCAGAAAGCAGAAAATGCATTGTCTATCAGCTGCAGTTCAATTCAGCCAAGTTGGAACTTGCCACACAGATAAAAATGAGTGTTCTGGTTCTTCACAGATTGTTTATAAAAAAATAGAAAAAAATTTTTGAAGGAACAATCCACAACCCAGACAGTGTTGTGGGGGTGTGTGTGTGTGTGTGTGTGTGTGTGTGTGTGTGTGTGAGAGAGAGAGAATCTTCAGCTATCCTAACAATGGAATCTGTTTAACTGTGATGCAGCTTCTGGCGGGAAAGTCATTGGGCTACGGGGCTCCACAGTGGTGTGTGTGTTATAGATTTAAGTTATTTGTCTGACCCGCCGAGCTAATTCTTCTTCTTCAAATATCAGCCTAAACATGACATTTATCTAGCATACTTTTCTTGGCCTCCCAAGTCTAGGTTCACCATGACACTGCGTTATCTAATGCGGGTCACACACGTTACAATCACCTGGTTGACCTTGACTGACCTCCCCTTCTCCAACTCCACCATTGAAGCCCCGAAGTCAGGGACCCTCATGGTTTTTCTCTGTATCCCTGTGTTCCTGGTATAGCTTGTCCAGCTCCTGTCTATCATGTATTCAATAAATAATTGTGAATAAACTACTGTTGGCAATTCATTATAAGGTCAGGACTATCCTGAGGAAGAACTTTCTGAAATTCACATAAGGACTTAAGGTGCTTTGTAAGGGGAGATATACAAATGATCAAGCTATTTTTATCTGAAGGATTTTTAAACACCGAACAAATTTTATAGAGGTACAGGCTAACAATTCTGCTCATGACAGGGACTCGGGCTATCTGGTCACCCTGGCCCAGCCTCACCAAAAAGTTAATTAATTTAAAACATGCTTAAAATGAATTAGACATTTCACCTGGAAAACAAAGAGCTCTGCCTAAATCTAAAAAGAAAGAACTTAATTATGCAAACTACATAGCATTACTGAGGACATTTTGCTATCACCTGGGATAGTGGTAGAAAAAGGAGCTTGGGAAGTGGCATTTAGAAAGACAAGCTTTAATGTTGTGTTTTGGTTTAATGACAAGTTGGGAACCTCTACTGCATGTTGACTATACATTCCAGATTTTCCAGAACGGCCATAATTTCAGATATTGTGTGCCACTGTCTGTGAAAACCATTAAAATACCCCCTAAGTAAAACATTTAGACATGCAAACTATATCTCATAAACTGTCTTTTATACCTGGAAGGTGTTGAAAATTTTATCCTTTATCTCTTTATTTTTAGGTTGACAAATATGGCCACTATTATCCAGGGAATGTTTTTTCTTTTCAACCTATATTTCTGGAAAACCATAAACTATAAACCAATGCCACAAACGTAAAATTCTATATGTGATGTGAATTTTTCAAAAGTGAAATTTTTGCCTTTGCAAAAATTATCACAGTGAGAAAATTATGGCAGTGAAAGAGATCTGATGAAACCAACTCCATCTTGCGTCTAACCTTCAAGCTGTCCTTGTTCATTCCTGGGCATAGGCTAAACTAACATAGTTCATAGTTTAACATTGAAACAAAGATGATAATAGCCTTTTCCTGAATATAGGACTAACAAATTAGCCACAAGATTAGAAATTATGGCTTAGGAGTTATGCAGCCAGAGGCCGCAAGATTCCAAACCTCCCCAGTTGCTCAGGGGGATAACATCGCTATTGTAAAACCTAAGATACTTTTTAGACCCTGCACTGGATGGATCTGCTGGCACCACCCACATCGATAAACTGGCTCATCTGGTCTTGTGGCCCCCAGCCAGGAACTGACTCAGCACAAGAGAACAGCTTTGATGCCCTATGATTTCGTCTCCGACCTGACCAATCACCACTCCCCACTGTCTCTCCCCCTACCCACCAAATTATCCTGAAAATCCCAGCCTCTGAATTTTTGGGGCGACTGATTTAAGTAATAATAAAACTCCGGTCTCCCGTTCAGTTGGCTTTGCATGAATTAAACTCTTTCTCTATCGCAGTTCCCCTGTCTTAATACATCTGCTCTATCTGGGCAACAGGCAAAATGAATCTGTTGGGCAGTTACAAAAGCCTATATCAAGTCTATCACAGTAAAAATAATTCATTGATCTTTAAGAAATGAAAGCTTAAAAAAAATTCCTATCCCCCACCTCCCCAAAAAAGCAGAATTGCAATTTAGGCTGGGCACAATGGCTCAAGCCTATAATCCCAACACTCTGGAAGGCGAAGGCCAGAGGATCACTTGAGGCCAGGAGTTTGAGAACAGCCTGGGCAACACTGTGGGACCCTATCTCTACAAAAAAATAAAAAACTCAGCCTGGTGTGGTGGCACACACCTCTAGACCTAGCTACGTGGGAGGATGAGGCAGGAGGATTGCTTGGGCCCAGGTGTTTGAGGTTACAGTGAGCCATGATCACACCAATGCTTTATAGCCTGGGTTACAAAGCAAGACCCCAACTCCAAAAGAAAAAATAATTGCAATTTAGTTAAATTATTTAACAAACATATTCAACAGTTACTTCTACAGTACAGTGATTAAGACCACTAGCCCTGAAGTCAAGGAAACATGGGTTTGAACTTAGGCTCTGACCTAAAATACTTTGCTTAATGTTACTAGAGTTGGCTTAAAACTCTAGGCACTCGATTCTTTTTTTTTTTAAGACAGGGTCTCGCTTTGTCACCCAGGCTGAAGTACAGTGGTGTGATCATGGCCCACTGTAGCCTCAACCTCTCAGGCTCAAGCAATCCTTCCACCTCAGCCTCCTGAGTAGCTGGGACCATGGGTATGCACCACCATGCCTGGCTAATTAAAAAAATATTTTGTTTTTTAGAGACAAGACCTTACTATGTTTCCCAGGCTAGTCTTGAACTCCTGGCCTCAACAACCTCCCCAGCTTGACCTCCCAAAGTGATGGGATTATAAGTATGAACCACCATGCCTGGCCTGGGCACACAATTCTTTAAGCACACAGTCATGCCTTGCTTCAATATTTCCATTAGGCAGAAATTAGAGCTGTCTTACCAACCTAGAGATTACCCAAGAAAAGTATTTTTTTCTGCAAAATTTGAAAAACACAGCATAGAAGACAGGCACAAAACAAAGAGTAGGGAGGGCTGGGGAAGATTTTCCCAGGCGTCTCTTCTGCATCCACACTCAGGCTGAGGATGTTAGATGCTCCTGGTTTCAGGGCATGGTCCCAGTTTTCAGCATAACTCTGATTTTAGAGTATTGGTTATAGTTTACTATGCAGCAAGCCAGGAGCAGAATGAGGGGATGGGGGAAGGTGAGGAGACAAGGACCCCATTCCCAGGCAATCTGAATATCTGTAGCATAAGGGAATGGTAGAGAACCCCATTCAACCTGCACTGGCATCAACCCTTCCAATTAAAAAAAAAAAAAAGATTCAACTATAGGTATGTCAAGTGATGTAAATTAGGAGGTTGTGTAAATTAAACCTAGAATTGAGGCTTCAATCCAACATGCCAATATGTGTGCAAATAATGTGTGTGCCTGGATGAACCAGAAAAACACCTACTAGTCTTTATTAAAATGAGAAAGAACCGCAGAAATGTTTCTGCCATGCTGCTCTGAAAAATGAATAAACATCGGTGACAAAGGCTCACCATGAGCGCTTTGTCTGTTAGCTCCCCAGCAATCAAGGAGAGAGAAGTGAAGAGTAGAGGAAAGAAAGGGACAGGTAGGTGACTGGAAGATACTTTTTCCAGTGTTGCCCTCTGAGAGTTTGCTACTTTTTTACAGAACCAACAAGCCCAAATCCTCTCACCAAATGGTGCTGGAACAACTTAGTATCCATCCAAGTGAAATTAATTTGAGATAGATCATAGATCTATACTTAATAACTAAAACCATAAAACAGAACATTTTAAAAACAGAGAAGAGAGAGTAAAGGAGTGGATCCACAGCCGGGCAAGGCCTGGTGCTCAGGCTCTGGGTTCCCACAGCTGGTGACCAAGCACAAACCTGGGCCCCTTTCATGGTACATGGGGCTAATAAACATGCCTTCTGCAGAGGTGATCAAAAGAAACGAGGCCTAAAAAGCACTTATAGTCATCTGTGCTGAAGAAATGTTAGCTATTGTTATTATTTTCTTATAAAGCACTGTTTGAGGAGGCAACTTGCCAGCCTGATTAATGTGGCATAGTGAGCCTGTGCCATAGAAAGCATGTGAGACAATGGAAGGTCACTGAAGACAAAAAAAACACCTACAGTAGGAGCCATGATCCTAGTAGAACAAGGACCTTTGCGAGAATAACAGAATACGGGAAATTCATGCAAAATGCGGAGTGGGTTTAACTTTACTTATTTTGTAACAATACTTGGCTGAAAAGGGGCCATTTTAAGTTGATTTTGCAACCCAGAGTTTGCTTTTGGCATTCCTGAGTGTAGCCAGGTGAATTAGCCTGAACCCTCAGCATCAATCAAATGAACCTATCTTCACAATTCCTAAGATGTGTATTAGCCAAAAAGATTTTGCCTTAATTCAACAAACCTTTAGATTTAATTTCCACTTTGAAGTAAAGACAGGGACTAGAGGTACAACTGCAATGATACTATAAAGAAGCAAACCAAAAGTCCAGAATATGTGACATTCTATAGGGCAGACAACTGATTAGGCTCTTTATCAAGCCTGGTATCATAATAAAAATACATTGGATTAAATGAGATCCAAGAGATCCAATATATCCACTAAATGTGATGCATGGGCCAGGACTGGATCCTGATTTGGGTAATTTTAGAGACATTTGAGGACAATTGGAGAAACTAGAAAGTAGGGGATAAGATAAAGACAGAATAAAGATTTATTGGTACAAAAAGGTAGCTAGTATTTACCTAAAAATGTTGCAAATAGCATAGTCTCTTTTGGTAAAAGTGCATGCACACACAAATATCTGGAAAAATAAATAAGAAATTAGGAGCACTAATTTTGGGAAGGTCAGTATATAATGTTTTGTTTATACTTTTTCTAACATGAACATATGTTGATCTTGTAATTTTTTTTTTTTTTTTTGAGACAGTCTCACTCTGTTGCCCAGGTTGGAGTGCAGTGGTGCGATCTCGGCTCACTGCAACCTCTGCCTCCTGGGTTCAAGTGATTCTCCTGCCTCAGCCTCCCGAGTAGCTGGGATTACAGGTGCACGCCACCGTGCCCAGCGAATTTTTGTATTTTTAGTAGAGATGGGGTTTCATCATGTTGGCCAGGCTGGTCTTGAACTCCTAAACTCAGGTGATCCACCCACCTCAGCCTCCCCAAATGCTGGGATTACAGGCGTGAGCCCCCATGCTTGGCCTGCTTTTTTTTTTTAACATTTAGTTTCAGGAGTACATGTGCAGATTGGTTCTACAGGTAAATTTTGTGCTGTGGGGATTTGGTGTATGGATTATTTCATCACCCAGGTAATCAGCTTAGTATCTAATAGGTAGGTATTTGATCCTCACCCTCCTCCCAACCTCCATCCTCAATTAGGTGCTAATATCTATTGTTCCCTTCTTTGTGCCCATGTGTATTCAATGTTTAGTTCTCACTCATAAGTGAGAACATGCAGTGTTTGATTTTCTGTTCCTGCGTTAGTTTGCTTAGGATAAGGTCAAAGGTGCATGATCTCGTTCTTTTTTTACGGCTGCATAGTATGACATGATGTATATATACCACATTTCCTTTATCCAGTCTACCACTGATGGGCATTTAGACTAACCCTATGTCTTTGTTATTGTGAATAGTGCTCCAGTGAACATATGTGTGCATGTGTCTTTATAGCAGAACAATTTATATTCCTTTGGGTAGATATTGGGATTGCTGGGTTGAATCGTAGTTCTGTTTCAAGTTCTTTGAGAAATCACCACACTGCTTTTCACAGTGGTTGAACTAATTTACATTCCTACCAGCAGCGTATAAGTGATTCCTTTTCTCTGTAGCCTCATCAGCATCTGCTATTTTTTGACTTTTTATTAATAGCCATTCTGACTGGTATGAGATGGTATCTCATTGTGGTTTTTGATTTGCATTTCTCTGATGATTAGGGTTGTTAGACACTTTTTCTTTTTTTTTTTTTTTTTTTTTTTGAGACAGAGTCTCGCTATGTCGCCCAGGCTGGAGTGCAGTGGCCGGATCTCAGTTCACTGCAAGCTCGGCCTCCCGGGTTTACGCCATTCTCCTGCCTCAGCCTCCCGAGTAGCTGGGACTACAGGCGCCCGCCACCTCGCCCGGCTAGTTTTTTTTGTATTTTTTAGTAGAGACGGGGTTTCACCGGGTTAGCCTGGATGGTCTCGATCTGCTGACCTCGTGATCCGCCCATCTCGGCCTCCCAAAGTGCTGGGATTACAGGCTTGAGCCACCGCGCCCGGCCTTTTTTTTTTTTTTTTTTTTTTTTTTGAGACGGAGTCTCGCTCTGTCGCCCAGGCTGGAGTGCAGTGGCGCGATCTCGGCTCACTGCAAGCTCCGCCTCCCGGGTTCACGCCATTCTCCTGCCTCAGCCTCCCGAGTAGCTGGGACTACAGGCGCCCACAACCGCGCCCGGCTAATTTTTTGTATTTTTAGTAGAGACGGGGTTTCACCGTGGTCTCGATCTCCTGACCTTGTGATCCGCCCGCCTCAGCCTCCCAAAGTGCTGGGATTACAGGCGTGAGCCACCGCGCCCGGCGTTAGACACTTTTTCATATGCTTTTTGGCCACCAATTTCTAATTTAAAAAAAGACCCAATTCCAAAACAAGGCATAAATAAGTAAAATAAAAATACATGGGGGAAAATGGCAGGTGTAATCAGCAGAGCTGAGTCTCCCTGATGCAGCTGATGCTCCCTGTCATCCAGCCATGGTACTAAGTGTGGAAACACACACACACACACACACACACACACACACACACACAGTGGGGGTGGGGGTCTCATTTAAAAAATAGTGTGGCCAATTCTGTCCACCCTGACACTCAGTGTGTATGTGTTCCCTGCAGGGATTCTCCACCTAAGGTCCATAAACTCCTAGATAATCCACAGGCCCTGAAGTCAGAGGTCAAATTTATAAGAGAATAGCAAGGAGTACATCCAAAAAAGGTTAAGAACCACTGCCCAAAAATGTTAGCTCTGTTGCTTCTTAAAAATGCTTTCAATTTCAAAAGATCTATGGGAGGAAAAAGGGGGTCATTAGATCCTGTATTCAGAAGGACTTCTCAACTCCTAGCGGCATGGGGAGGGCAGAATAGATAAGCTCTCAAATTCAGAATAATAAATTTCTTACTAGCCCCATAGAGCCCTCAGACATTGCCATGAGCTGGGACACATAAGGGGGTAACAGTGCTTCAGATTCCCACCCCAAAATACACTGGGACTTTTCCTCGCTGCCTAGTCTCTGCCCTCAGCATTTCTCAAAGAATCAGAGTGCACTCGCGAGCCCTGATTTGAACAATACACCAACTACCCAGACAGCAAGATGCCAGAAATTTAGGAGAGTGCATGGAAAGAATAAGCAAATTTGGAGGTAGGTGAGGGAAAGGACTCTTGCTTATCTTTGGGAGTTTCAGTTCTGACGACTAATTTCTGAGTAGATGGCTGGAACCTCTGAAATGCCAGCAATAAATAAACTACTAAATACAAATGCATTCTGAGCTGGGTGTGGTGGCTTACACCTGTAATCCCAGAACTTTGGGAGGCTGAGGTGGGCCTCCCAAAGGCCCCTGACGTCGGGGCCTCCCTGACGTCAGGGGTTCGAGACTAGCTTGACCAAAATGGTGAAACCTCATCTCTGCTAAAAAAAAAAAAAAATACAAAAAAAAAAAATTATCTCGGCATAGTGGTGCATGCCTGTAGTCCCAAATACTCAGGAGGAGGAGGCAGGAGAACTGCTTGAACCTTGTAGGCAGAGGTTGCAGTGAGCCGAGATCATGCCAATGCACTCCAGCCTGGGAGACAAGAGCAAAACTCCGTCTCAGAAAAAAAAAAAAAAAAAAAAAGAAAAGAAAAAAGCATTCTGAGGGACCTTGATCAATAGACTAGATAGCAAAAGGGAAAGGCAGTCTGAGTTGCTGTCTGTAATGAACAGTTGTTTTATTAAAACCAACTTTGGTCAGACTCCTTGCAACGTCGTCTTTTTTATTTATTTTATTTTATTTATTTATTTATTTATTTATTTATTTATTTTTTTGAGACGGAGTCTCGCTCTGTCACCCAGGCTGGAGTGCAGTGGCCGGATCTCAGCTCACTGCAAGCTCCGCCTCCCTGGGTTCACGCCATTCTCCTGCCTCAGCCTCCCGAGTAGCTGGGACTACAGGCGCCTGCCACCTCGCCCGGCTAAGTTTTTGTATTTTTAGTAGAGACGGGGTTTCACTGTGTTACCCAGGATGGTCTCGATCTCCTGACCTCGTGATCCGCCCGTCTCGGCCTCCCAAAGTGCTGGGATTACAGGCCTGAGCCACTGCGCCCGGCCGCAACATCGTCTTTTTTAAAGAAACCGCCTGTTATGCTCAAAAAGTCACAGACGGACTAAACTTGCACCCATCCCAAAAGCGAGTTCAAAGATTTACTCCTTTGTTAGGGGCAGGTGCTTGCATCTTAGCTGCAGCTGCAAGAAGTATCCTCTCTCAGCAGGACAGGTTGGGCAGCATGCCTGGCAAGGGCAGGCAGAGTGTACCATGAAAGCTGGATCCGGTTCCTATAGAGTTTGGGGAGGCCTAAGTCAGAACAGGAAGCTCAGCACTGATTAGAGCGTGCCACCTGCACTATTGCAAATCCAGAAGTGTTTTAACAAGTCAGCAGATAGTACTTATTGGAATATGCATGTAAATGACAAAGTCCCTAAAGTTACAAGTTGTGTTTTACAGTGTAATACCCATATTCCTGCGCAAAGTTTCCTTATTGTGATGGCTGGGAACTCTTTGATTGCTCAGTTTTATAGAGTCCTGGTAAACAGAAAATATTTCGGTTGCCATGGTCTCAAAATATGCTGAGGAAGCAAGGTGAGAAATAGACGTGAACATCTTCAACTGCCTGGCAAGAATGGCTGTGTAGGTAACAGTGGTAAATGATATTTTGAGGAACCTAAAAATTAATTAAAAGTAGAGTTTATCCCTGCTAAGTTGGAAAAGAGGCAAGATATTATTAAGGAATTTAAAAGTGTGGTTTTGTGTGTGTGTGTGTTTTGTTTGTTTGTTTGTTTGAGATGGAGTCTCACTCTGTCGCCGCCTAGGCTGGAGAGCAGAGACACCATCTTGGCTCACTGCAGCCTCCACCTTCCTGGGTTCAAGCAATTCTCCTGCCTCAGCCTCCCGACTAGCTGAGATTACAGGTACGCGCCACCACACCTGGCTAATTTTTCGTATTTTTAGTAGAGACAAGGTTCCACCATGTTGGCCAGGCTGTCTTTAACTACTGACCTCAAGTGATCTGCCTGCCGTGGCCTCCCAAAGTGCTGGGATTATAGGCATGAGCCACTGCACCCAGCCAAGTGTTTGTTGAATGGTGAGTAGGGGAGAATCCCAAGTGTGATTGTCTAAACTGGAGCACTGAACACCCTGAGTATTAGATTTGAGAGAGAGTAACAAAAGCATTTGAAAAGCCAGATCTGGTTGTGGGTTCGGATATAATACAGCTCCTTTGCTGGGTCACCTTCACGCTGACCAGGAGGTTGGAAAACTCAACCCAGAAAGGAGATTGCAGGGATTGGCTGGCAGAAGTTCAGGGCTGGGGAACTGTTGTTCTTTCGGCCCCAAACACAAAACAAGCTCCAGCTACTCTGACAGGGCGCTGGGTACACAACCATTTGGCTGTGGTGGTTGTTGGACCCTGATTCCTTAACTTCCCACAGGCCTCACAGGAAGACCTCTCCAGGCCTTGCTTCTTTGCTACAATGCATGCTGGAGACTTCCCAAGCTTCCTCTGTAGCATTTACACAGAGCTCAAGAGACCGTAGGGGAAGCTTCTCTCGTGACATTTCAGAAATTCGAACCACATACGTACCTCATCTCCATGCATATTTGCCACGTATTTGAACTCCGGAATCCCAATTCTGTGTTCCTTTGGAAACCGCCCCACAACAAGAACCCACAGGTTTCTACCTTTACAGGAAAAGAAGAAAAGATGGAAAAGTAAGTTGTCTCTTAAAATGACAAATGAACTCTGGGAGAATGAGACTAGGAAACAGGATGCTGCTTCCCCCACTTGATCGTTTGAATGTTTCATGGTGACTTAAGTTTGTATGACTAATAGCTCCGTGCTTAAAACACTTTTCGTTTACTGCCAGAATTTATGGAAACCCTTTCAATTCAGCACAAATATTTCACTTATTATTTTAGAACGTGATTTTTAAAAGCTGAAGACTTATTAGGGGATGTAGATGTTATTCTTCTAAAATGTGTACATACTTTGCTCTGAGATCCTGGAGTCTCTGAGATCCTGGAGCCTCCTAGGATCTTGTTAATTTACACAATTATACAAAGTTAAATCCTAGTTGATGGTTGACTGGGAGGGTGTCATAACTCACAGTACAAGGAAAGAGAAAAAACAACAATAAAAGTAACTCAGGGCTGGGCGCGGTGGCTCACACCCAAAATCCCAGCACTTTGGGAGGCCAAGGCGGGCGGATCATGAGGTCAGAAGATTGAGACCATTCTGGCTAACACAGTGAAACCCCGTCTCTACTAAATAGACAAAAAATTAGCTGGGCGTGGTGGCGGGCGCCTGTAGTCCCAGTTACTCGGGAGGCTGAGGCAGGAGAATGGCGTGAACCCGGGAGGTGGAGCTTGCAGTGAGCCAATATTGCGCCACTGCACTTCAGCCTGGGTGACAGAGCAAGACTCAGTCTCAAAAAAAAAAAAAAAAAAAAAAAAAAAAAAAAAAAAAAAAAGTGACTCAGAAGGGAGATTGTTTTTAAAGTAGGAGATCCTGAATTCTGCATTTGAATGCTGATGTGACACAGCCCCTTGGGAGCATCCTTAATATGTGTGAGTACTGTCAGGTGAACTGGGAACCACAACCCAAAGAAAGCATCTAAGTCTTAGCTCTATTTGATTTGGGCAAGAAAGGGCAGAGACGAAAGCTCACTGAGGATTTGCTTTGTGCAGATATTATGTGTGCTGCTCTAGGCTCAGGTAATCTCAAGTAATCCCTTGTCATGACCCACTGAGACGGATTATTAACCAAACTTTACAAATGAAAAAACTGATCTTCAAAAATATTAAGTAAAGGGCTTATGATCACACTGCCAATCAGAGGCTGTGATTTGAGTCCCTGAGCCAAGAACTGAACTCCAGTCTATTTGACTTCAATTCTAGTGCTCCTCCCACTAACAAAAACTGCTTGTCTCTTCATAAGCCACATGCTCTATGCCCAACGAATTTCTGGTCTATCGGAGAATAGCAACACACAAGCATATACCAGAGTGTGACATATCATAGATGTGTGTGTAGTGTACTGTTGTGGGCATAGAATAAAAAAGCAAATGGGTAATTTTTTCCAAGGAGGGGGCTGATGAAAAGCTTTACGGATGTAGGGTTTTACAGATGATGCCTCTACACAAGGTTCTGAAGAGTGATTCTGAGTTTGCCACGCGGACAAGCACACTACTACATCTGGTGGTTCCCCATCAGAAGCATTTGATCAACCAATTTCATTAACCTTCCATTCCCCAACCCTGTCAATTCTTTGTTGTCTGCAGCTTTACTTCTACAAAGTTACCTTTTTCATATGAAACAAGGAACTTTTCATGAGTGAGCTGTTACACCTGGCTTTTAAAGTTTGTTTCTGAGGAATTCTTTTGTGTTAACCAATTGTACAGAATATGATCTAGTTCACTTACAAGCAAGGAAAAAATTAAGTATCATCTCAATATAATATTTATCAATAGTTATTGATAACTATGCATCTGCAAGCTGGCCTATTACATAAAAGATAATGGAAGATGGCATAAACCTGACTTGATATGGATCTCCAATATTATTTTGTTTAAGGAAGGAGGGAAATCACACTGATAAAAATCTAAATGAAGAAGCACTTTGATGAGTAATTCAATCTCAATTTTAGCACGAGTGGCCCCTAAGTGAACTGCAAGATGAGAATCTTACCTTGAACAACCTCAGCGATACAGTCTGAGAATGAAAACCAACCAACTGACCTGAAGAACACTATCCTTTGGAATGACAGGCCTCTTGAAGGGTTTTAACTGCCCTCTCCAACTTACTGGCTATCTCTGGTCTAGACCAGAGCAAATGCACAAAGGACAAACTATTTACTTTTCACAACATGACTGTCAGGGTAAGAAGTAATCTAAACAAAGTTTTGTTTTTGTTTTAAATCAAGGTTAGAAAGACTACCTTTACTCCCAAAAGTTCCTGCTAAAACAGGCGTTCTAAAGAGTTCTGAAGTACTCAGCCTCTCTCTCTCCACCACTAAGTAAATGAAGTTTATCTATATTCAGGAACTCACGCAGCGTTTAACACAAATCCTGGGGCTGTGACATAAGTGCACAACTAAGTTTGCCTGGAGGATCAGGAAAAGTTTTATAATTTAGAAGCGTTCGTTAAGATCTCTAAGACAAGAAAGCAGACAAGTGCTACAAAATACTATAGGAGTTCAGGAGAAAGTAGAAGGAGAAGCTTGGAAAATTAAGTATAGCTTCAACAGGCAGAAATAGGTGAGGTGCCTTTCCCACATCAGAGGCACTGGGGATCTTTGTAAAAATGCCAATTCCTGAGCCCCAGCCTCAATCAAACTCTTGGGGTAAAGTGTGAAACTGGCATTTAGCAAGCTCCTTTGGTGACTGGGAGGCTCATTAAAGTTTGAAAGTTGCTGAGACTGAGGTAGGAAAACTTCCAGACAGATTTGAGAGGTAGTTGATATTTAGGTACAATCATTTCATTTTACATATAATCGTTAACATGTTTATATGTTAAGAAATATACTTCTAGGCCGGGCGCGGTGGCTCAAGCCTGTAATCCCAGCACTTTGGGAGGCCGAGACGGGCGGATCACGAGGTCAGGAGATCGAGACCATCCTGGCTAACACGGTGAAACCCCGTCTCTACTAAAAAAATACAAAAAACTAGCCGGGCGAGGTGGCGAGCGCCTGTAGTCCCAGCTACTCGGGAGGCTGAGGCAGGAGAATGGCGTGAACCCGGGGGGCGGAGCTTGCAGTGAGCTGAGATCTGGCCACTGCACTCCAGCCTGGGCAACAGAGCGAGACTCCGTCTCAAAAAAAAAAAAAAAGAAATATACTTCTAATCCACGTTTTTAAATGGCTGACTAATATTTTATTATATGAATGCACTACCATTTAGTCAATTCTCTATTGTTAGGTGTCCAATGATAAGTAATTTTATGTAAACTATAGCATGTTCACTAAAATTATGTACAGAATTTATAACATTAAAATATTTTATAATGTGAAAAAGAATGCAAAATTATATAATCACAACCATGTTAAACAGACTTTCTATTAAAAACCTATAGCTTCGTAGCATATAAAACCTTAAATAATGGATGAGGCCAGGTGTGGTGACTCATGCCTGTAATCCCAGTGCTTTGGGAGGCTGAGGTGGGAGGATCACTTGAGGCCAGGAGTTTGAGACCAGCCTGGGCAACATAGTGTGATGCCATCTCTACAAAAACTTTAAAAATTAGCTGGGTGTGGTGGCATATGTCTGTAATCCTAGCTACACACTGTAACATTCTCCCCAGGGCCTGAAAGCTTAAGAAGATGAATAACTCCTCCCTTCTCAAGCCCAGTTCCAAGGCGCAAGGTCACTTGCATCAGCATCGTGCCTCAGCAAGACAGCAGAAGCAGGAGGACAGCCAGCAGGAAGACACCTACCCTGGCCGGAAGACATGTACCCCTGAAGATCGAGAAACAGGCCATCCGGGTACAACATGGCAGTTACGTCAGACTAGGACACTTCCTGTTTACAGGAGACTATAAAACCTTTGCCTTGTCCTCACTTGGGGCTGACGCCATTTTAGGCCTCAGCCGCGTGCACCTAGGCGCTCATTAAAACAGCATGTTGCTCTACACCGCCTCCTGTTGTCTGTTGGCGCGCCCTCGGGGTTCCAACCAATACAACAACCTTAGGCTCAGGGAGCTGAGGTGCAAGGATCCCTTGATCCCAGGAGTTGGAGGTTACAGTGAATCATGATTGTACCACTGCACTGCAGCCTGGAAAACAGCGAGACCTGTCTCTTAAAAAATTAATAATAATAACGAATGCATCCCAGCAGGATTGAAAATGGCACACTGTCAGGGATAAGAGACTAAACGATAGGATGATAAAGCCAATTAATTATTTTTACCTTTCTATCTTTCCAGTTTTTTAAATTAAAAAAAAAAATACCCAACCCTGTCATTCAAAAGTGCAGATACTATGTGCCAGGCACTCTGCTAAGCACTTTATGTTATTTGATCTTCACAATACCTGTGAGGTGTGTGATAGCCACAATGTATAGTTGAGGAAACTTAAGTGGCAGAACCAGGGTTCAAATCCAAGTCTGTCTGATTCCAAAATCTGTGCTCTTCTGAGGATCTAAGCCTGCCTCAATGTCCCTGAAAGTACTAAACAGGCCAAAGTCAACCCCACTCTGGGGAAAAAGTTCCCAGCAGTTCTTTCAGCATCGTGTTGCTGTGGTTTGCACCTGGGGCAAGACTGGGCTTTCTTCCTGGCTATGACTGATTACAGAACAAGACACCTGAATCCAAGGCTACCCTACTGGGACATTCCACCTTGGGTGTTAATGTCACAACTCCATCAGACTATCTCTGTGTGGAGAGTCTCAATGGGACATGCCTAGGGAGAAGCAGAGACCTTGGGTGGCCCAGTCACTGGGACAAAGCCGCAGTGATGTGAAGCACATTCCAGTTTTTCGTGAGGCTTGTTGTGTGTTTGGTCTGATACATAAAGTTCTGGTACACAGAATAATAGATCAGCTGGTTTCCCAGGCTTGCATGTTTCTCTGTGTATCCTTACAAGTCACCTTTGACCTAAGTCCAAGCTTGAGAGAGTTTCCTCAATGAACTGAGTTTCAGTTTCTTCCTTGTAAGTGGGAATAACAGCCCTATTGGCAAGGCTGCTGTAAGGCTGCACTGTAGTGTGAGTTCCTTTTATCTTCCCTAATAATGATCCAAAGATCTGACATCAATTTCACGTATGCACATTCCCACTATACCCCACACACAAGAAGTTTATCACATACGGCACGCAAAACCCACATTAAATAATGAGCGAATCCCCAGAAGAGTTGAAAATCACATATCATTTAGTCAGTTTAAACACTCAGTCCCCAAAGTTCACACGCCCTTTGTATTTGAAGGAGAGGAAGAGGTACCTGGCTAAGTGGTTTATTACAAACAAAACAAATGGAGGTTAACAAACAAAACAGAGACAAAAGGCATGGGTGAGGTTTCCAGACTAGCTATGCTTGCATTTTATTATTCACAGCTCAAAGCATTTTATGTATATTCACTCATTTAACCCTAACAGCCACAAATGGTAGATATAGGGTTATCCTTTCATACACAATTCAACAGTCCTTGGGAACTTCATAAGGCAGAGGTTCTCAAAGTGTGGTCGCGGGACCAATAGTATGAGTATCACCTGGGAACTGGTTAGAACCGCACATCCTTGCATTCCACCCTAGACGTGCTGAAAGAGAAACTCTGGGGTTGGGGAGCAGTAATGTGTGTGTGTGTGTGTGTGTGTGTGTGTGTGTGTGTGTGTGTGTGTGTGTGTGTGTGTTTTGAGGCAGAGTCTCGCTTTGTTGCTTTGTCCCCCCAGGCTGGAGTGCAGTAGAGCAATCATGGCCCACTGCAGCTGCCACTTCCTCGGTTCAAACAACTCTCATGCCTCAGTCTCCAGAGTAGCTGGGACTACAGATGTGCGCCACCACGGCCAACTAATTTTTGTATTTTTAATAGAGATGGGGTTTCACCATGTTGGCCAGGCTGGTCTCGAACTCCTGACCTCAAGTGATCTGCCCACCTCGGCCTCCCAAAGTGTTGGCATTACAGGCGTGAGCCACTTCATGCGGCTGGAAATCTGTGTTTTAATAAGCTCTCCAGGTGATTCCCAGTCGCCTGAAAGCTTAAGAACCATTGTAACAAAGGACAAGACTGGGTAGTCTATCCATGGAGTCTCTGCTGTGTTCTTAACCACTATGCTGTACTGCTAATCACCTCAGAGATGGAAAATGGAAAACATCGAAGAAAAAAAATCAAAGAAAAACAAAAGAAATGTGAGTGTGTGAAGCAAGCTTGCTGTGTACTGGCTTCTGTTGTTGAGGTTATTGTCTGTCTCCCCTCTGGGGAGAACTGGAAATGGAAGGAGGGAGTCGAGGGGCACGATGAGGATGGTTTGAGAAGTGATGGCTATTGTTTGCTGCCTCAGTTTTGTTTGATTAGCTGGTACATCCCAAATTGCTCTCCACTTAAGGACTACAGGTGAGCCTTAGTCACTTTGCTCCAGAGCTGTGGAATCTGGAGTAGCTGCACTTCTGGGATCAGGCTGTTAGGAGTTCTCCCTCCACTCAGTTTGAATGCTAGTCAGCAAATAGGCTAAGAAAGTAGGGTAGGTAGGCCAGGCGTGGTGGCTCACACCTGTAATCCCAGCACCTTGGGAGGCCAAGGCAGGCAGATCACTTGAGGTTGAGAGTTCGAGACCAGTCTGATAACATGGTGAAAGCCCGTCTACTAAAAATACAAAATTAGCTGGGCATGGTGGTACATGCCTGTAATCCCAGCTACTCGGGAGGCTGAGGCTGGAGAATCCCTTGAACCCAGGAGGCAGAGTTTGCACTGTTGCACTTCAGCCTGGGCAACAAGAGCAAAACTCTGTCTCAAAATAAACAAAAAAACCAAAAAGAAAGTAGGGTAGGCATGTTCTCACGCATAAGTGGGAGTTGAACAATGAGAACACATGGACACAGGGAGGGGAACATCACACACCGGGGCCTGTTGGAGGGTTGGGGGGCAAGGGGAGGGGGAGCGTTAGGACAAATACCTCATGCATGCGGGGCTTAAAACCTAGATAACGGGTTGATAAGGTGCAGCAAACCCCCATGGCACATGTATACCTATGTAACAAACTTGCATGTTCTGCACATTTATCCCAGAACTTAAAGTAAAATTAAAAAAAAAAATTGACCAAAAAAAAAAAAAAAGAAAGAAAAAAGGAAGTAGGCTGGCTAGAGTGGCAAGGGAAGGAAAGACATGGACAAAATCCATCTGCACCATACACACCCTGTCTCTGGGACATGCACCTTTTTTCATGGCAAACCACCCAGCATGCACTGGGGTTTCTGCAGAGTTTCCAGTTTAGGCCAGTCCACATGAACACCCAGTCTGTTTCTGAACTTGCAAAGCTGAGAGCCTGTCAGATGCGATGCCCTCTAGCCTGCCCCAGGTCAGCCACAGGATCCCAGTAAAGCTTAACTGTCATATTCTGCATAGCGGGCTGGGAATTCCTGACTTTGTTTATGGACAGGGGAATCTGTCAAGGAAGGGTCTCAGGGAGTCAGGTGATCCAGGGGTCTTGTGCTGCTGTGATAAGAGTAAGTGCTCTATTCTGCTCTGAAGTAATGAAGGGGCTGGGCTGTTTCTTCTGCCTGGGTCAATTCTAAAATCTACTTAGAACCATGAGTTTTGCAGTTCAGTTTAATATGGGAGTGAGAGGAACACAGGAGGCTTCCCTGTTCAGGCATCCCAAAATGGAACGAGAAATAGGCAGGCATTTGACTCCGACTTCTGCTGCACTGGAATTTCCCGTTGCACAGATTCTGGTGTGGGGTCTAAAATGAGGCCACCTGCTGTGTGAGTATAACCCTGGGCCTTGTGGAGGTTGTGGGACTCAGCAGTCCCCAGGGATTCTGCATGGATCTGGGAACTATGTCCCCTGCACTTTTCTCTCTGGCCCACCTCTTTGGGCCCAGCATTCCTGGCTCTTCTAACTGATCGCCTGGACAAGGAAGCTTTACTCAGTGGAGTATGCTAACCCTGCGATGGCACTCTGAGGGTAGGGCGTGGAGCGCTGGTTATTACCAGGGACTACCTCATGCTTACCAGTCTTCACAGCTGTCTTGTCATCCACCCCACCCCTTGGCTGCACCACCACCACCACTGCCACCATATACACCCTAGTCACTCTCTAATCCTGTGTCATCTTTCTTCACAACTTTTTCACTCTTTGAGATTGTATATTTGTTTATCTATATAGTGTCTGTCTCAACCGAAATGTAACCCACAAGGGCATTGCCTGTTGTGTTCACCATTTTGTTTAGGTTGCTGGTTTTGTTCACTGCTAACCTAACAGTGTCTGGCACATAGTAGGTTTCAATTAGCATCTACTGTAACATATCAAAAATTATTGGTGTATCTCCAGGACTGCTTTTTATTGATAAATATTGGCACATAACATCCAGATCCAGATTCTTCCCCTGGGTATTCAGGGTCCTCGATCACCTGCCCTCCACCTGAATTTCCCACTACCTGCCACCACAAATGTGCCTGCAGAAGGTGGGTTCCTTTCTGCACCCTAGTACCCAAGGCACAGCTCCACCTTCTTTATGTTGTTTTAGCCTAAAATGACTTCAATGGATTTTCTGCCTTTTAAAATCCTCTGAGTCCCACAGAATCCTGGTTCTAAGAAGTTCCCCCAGACTGCTCTGACTCACCTGGGTTTTTCTCTCTCCAGAATATTTCTATAAAGTGGCATCCCAAGAATTGTCACTGTGAAGCATTCTGCCTTGAAGTTAGTTTTCTAAGGGTGTCACAGCCGGGCATGGCGGCTCATGCCTGTAATCCCAGCACTTTGGAAGGCCAAGGAGGACCGATCACTTGAGGTCAGGAGTTTGAGACCAGCCTGGCTAACACGATGAAACTCTGTCTCTACTAAAAATACAAAAATTAGCTGGGCATGGTGGTGTGCGTAACCCAGCTACTTGGGAGGCTGAGGCATGAGAATCACTTGAACCTGGGATGTAGAGGTTGCAGTGAGCCAAGATCATGCCACTACACTCCAGCCTGGGTGACAGAGTGAGACTCAGTCTCAAAAAAAAAAAAAAAAAAAAAAAAAAAAAAAAAAAAAAAAAGGTTTCATGTGGTTAAGTCTTGATTTCATAACAATATTATCATATTTTCCTTTTGCTCCCCTACTGTGTCTACCAGGTAAATCATGGCCATTCCCCAAGGCCCAGGTCACCTTCTTAGTAAAGACCTTGGTGGTGGGCTGTACTATTGGTGGCCCAACATCTGGTGCCCTGATGAACTCAGGCATATCATGTGACCTGCTCTGTCCAGTGAAATGTGGACAGAAATGATATGTACCACTTCTGGGCAGAGCTGTAAGGGCCGATGCCTGATTTGCCATCTCCTTTCCCTCTGACACAAGACAGGCAATGATTGGATAGAGGGTGCTCTGTCAGCTTTGGTCCTGGAGGGAAGGTGACAGGGAGCAGAGTCACAACTGTTCAATAATGGACATATGAGTGAGATCTACATCTTTATTTTTCTGTTATAAGCCATAGCAATTTGTGGGCCTTCTATTTCTGCAGTATAGTCCAGCCCTTTTCATATGACACTGCTTCCATAACCAACCCAAACCAAAATGACTTTCCCTCTAGTGAATGTTCATTATACTTACTGCTGATACCTGTGCTTTTTCAGACAGGGGTTCCAGAACCATAAAATTTTGTGGAAGTGACCCAGAAGTAAAGAAAGCTTAGAAAATATGTTTTAGGCCAGACAAGGTGGCTCACACCTGTAATCCCAGCACTTTGGGAGGCCGAGGCAGGTGGATCATTTGAGGTCAGGAGTTCTCTGCAAAAAGTACAAAAATTAGCTGGATGTGGTGGTGCACAGTCAAGACATTCATTTATATTTCTGACATCACTTTCACGCTTTGACAAAATGAAGTCCAAATGAAAGCATGTTGTTGAGTAAACTTTCCTTTGTTTGGGTGATTGATCAAATATGAACTGGATCCCATGGCTCTAACTGCTTTTCCTTCAATGACTCCCCATGGCATTGCGATGGCACCTGATCCCCTCAGCATGCACACCAGACCTCTTGGGATCTGTCTTCTTCCTGCCTTGGGTTTCCCACCCCAATCCCATATACCAGGCCCTAGCCATTCTTCATTATGTGTAGTTCCCAAAGGAGGTAACTCCCTGCCTTGACACCTTTAATACCTGCTCTTTCTTCTGCATGGATTGTCCTTAGCCCACCCCATCAAAGCGGCCAACCTCCCCTTGCCTTTTCAAGGCTCAGCTAAAAGCTTCCTGATCCTTTTGCTCAGCCCCATCCCCTACCACCCTAAGTTAGATGCTTCCTTTGAACTTTCATAGATAGTACCCCTGCAACCCCTCTCCTATCACTTATTGAAACCAAAGGTTTTCCTGCAAGCAAAGGATTGTGTATCTCTGTGTTTGCAAAATCCTAATGTAGTGTCTGGCGTATACTTAGCAAATGATTGATAAATGTGTGCTGAGTGAATGGATGATTGGATAAGATAACAACCAAACCTGAGGAAGTTCCTTGGAGTCCGAGTCACCCCTGGTCCAGAGATTAGAGGAAACTGTTTTCCAGTATTGATGGAAAAGTCCGTGGCTAGTCTATGAGGTGCCATTTTGGGTGGGCTCTGGAAAGAACCCAATTTTCTAGATCAAATCAAGAGTCGATGGACCTTCCTGGAATACTTCCATACAAGAAAGTGCCAAGATCCAAACCAAATGTCTGGCTTCAAGTTAAGATTCTTCCAACATTATGGGAAAATACAGTTTCATTTGCTTACACGTTCATCTCCATGGCATTAAAGTTTTGATATTACACCCAAGAAATGTAGATGTTAAGTTCCATTTCATATCTTCCCGAATAGGTGAATGGGGAGGTTTGGGAATTTCAGTTCCTAAATTAGGGATAGTTGCTTTTTTAATTGGAAAAAAAAAAAAGAGGAAAAATCTGAAGCTGCATTGAGTTGCAATACATTTTCTTTCTTTTTCTTCAAGACAGTCAAGACTCCCAGAGAAACAGAACAGCCTGTCTCATTAATCACTAACCATCAACAAAAACAGGAAGACTGTAGGAAATTCCTCTGCCGTTCTCCTCTTGCAACTCCACCTTCTCTATTCCTCCCACTCCATTCCCAGGTCAGAGGCTCATAAACCTGTCCCGCTTCCTCTAAACATTTTAATTTTTAACCTATAAATTATAAGACATTTTTAAGAATGGAGTTTTAAAAACTGGACATAATTATCATGCCCCAATCATTAAAATTTTTCTATGTTCCCCTCTAGGGTCCCCCCAGCCCCGCCCCGCCTTCATATAGATACAGGAAACTTGTTTTTAAATCCCCAAAGTGAAAACCTCTAGGGGCCTCATGCTATAAAAAGCTGAGAACTTCCCTTTTTGGTCCCTTGGGGAAGAGGTCAAACATAATCAGATCATCTTTTTGGAGGGCAATTCAGCTATAATAAGAGCGAGATCAAGCATTATGTTAAAGTACAAATGAATACTTAAAGAGATTTCTTGGCCAAGGTGGGCAGATCACAAGGTCAGAAGTTCGAGACCAGCCTGGCCAATATGGTGAAACACCATTTCTACTAAAGATACAAAAAATTAGCCAGGCATGGTGATGTGTGCCTGTAATCCCAGCTACTCAGGAGGCTGGGGCAACTGAATCGCTTGAATCTGGGAGGCAGACATTGCAGTGAGTGGAGACTGCGCCATTGTAGTCCAGCCTGGGCGACAGGGCAAGACTCCATTTCAAAAAAAAAAAAAAAAAAAAAAGGCACAATAATTACAACTAGCACTATACATTTATTGTCCATTTGAGGTTTCTCTTTTTACAGTATGTCAGGGACATTCTGCTTCAGTGTTGAGGTTTTGTTTCTTCCTGCCCTATTGGTCTCATTCTGTCAGCCAGGCAGGAATGCAGTGGTGCAATCATGGCTCACTATAGCCTCGACCTCCCAGGGCTCAAGTCAATCTCCCACCTTAGCCTCCCGAGTAGCTGGGACTGTAAGCATAAGCCACTACGCCTGGCTAATTTTTGTATTTTTTTTTGTAGAGACGGGGTTTTGCCATGTTGTCTAGGCTGGTCTCGAAATCCTGAGCTCAAGCGATCCACCCACTTCAGCCTCCCAATGTGTTAGGATTACAGGCAAGAGCCACTGTGCCTGGCCTGGTGTTCTTATTTGTTATGAGTGCCTGCAGGTGTCACAGAGCTGTAATTTAAGAAGAGGTTAACTCAGATCCCTTTTGACCCCAGAAAAGACAGTTTTTTGGAGGTCTGCACAGCCCTATTGTCTATTTATTGCTACCATAATAACTCATCCTTTAGTGGCAAGGAATAATGGCAATTAATTTACTAGTTTCCCCATAAGCTATTCTGGAGAAGAAAGGCTTTTCTTGCATTCATCCTACTTTCTGAGTTTTACCCTAAAAAGCTCTCATTCTAAAGTGAAGCAAGTGAGAGTCCACAGTGAAGGATGCTCAGCTCCCAGTAGCAGGAGAGGCTTTGAAGTTACCAAAATTAGTTTCCCTAACCGGGACATTTGGTGAATTAACAAAGGTGGACTACTTCTCACTAGTACCACTGTTTTGAGATTTAAATCTTAAAAATAGAGCAGTAGTTTACTAAAGACATCAAAACCAGTATTTGAGCAGCACATCATCTGCCTGAACATGGCATGTGAGATGAGATGATATGCAGTATCCTCTTCAGGGCATCTGACATAGTGATGAAACGTGCAGGTTCCACAGTCAAAGTGTCAGGGCTAAAACCCAGCTCTGTCACTTACTAGCCATGTGGTATTGGGCAAATTGCTTAATCCCTCTAAATGAGTCAGTTTCCTCATCCATATTGTGGGATTAACAGTACTTACCCTGATGGGGTTGTCGCGCTGTCTCATTTAATTCTAACAAGCTTTAAAAATAGTGCCAGAAACACTGTAAGTATGTGTGTGTTCGAGGGCCTCAGGTGTATGTACAGATTGGCTGATGACAAACTACTGGCCCCAGCAGATGATGTAGTATCAGACCAATTAAAGACAAATTTTGAATATAAACAGAGTACATAACATAGGGATAGACTGCCAACTTGTTATGCCGAGAGACAGCAGAAATGTATGCGCCAGAAGATCTGCACATCAGGTCAAACAGACCCACACTCACTGAAGTTAAAAAGAAAACTGAAGTGTGGATTCAGAAAGTAGAAGGGGCTATTTTGATAGAACATGTCCTTCAGAATGTATTAGCACGAAAACTGTCACAAACATTCACACCACCAAACATCAGGTAAATTACCTTCTCAACTCCAAGGACTGAATCTCATTCAGAATTCGCAGGCCCTAATAGCAGAGAACAGTGCTGAACTGGGAAGCCGCATGTTGCCATGAGGGCAGGGCAGGAAGCCAAGTCACCTCTGTGAACTGTGTTGAATCATTAACCATAAACACATCTTCCACAACATTTTCTTACATGGCCTGTTTCCAAAATTATTGAGGACATCACATAGATTTTGACTGTCTCAGTGTTAATGAGACTGGAAAGCATGATAAGAATTTCCAGTCTGGTTCTGTCGTGGAGAGACTCCAACTCATCACTGTAAGAGGGCAAGCCAAGAGCTTGTTGTAGACAAGGAAATGGTTCATTAGGAATCAACCAATGACATAAAATTGGTTCAATATGAATCGGTCAATGCCAACAAAAGGCAGGGGAACTGTCCTAGATACATGTCATCACGCATTTGTCCAAACCCCTAGAATGTATGACACCAAGAGTGGATCATAGTCCTAATGTAAACTATGTATGTGCTTTGGGTGGTAACGATGCTTCAGTGTAGGTTTATTGGTTGTAACAAATGTACCACTCTGGTGGGGGATATTGATCATGGGGGAAGCTATGCACGTGTGGGGATAGGGACAAGGGGTGTGTGGGAAATCTCTGTACCTTCCTCTCAATTTTTGCTTTAGATAATTTTTTATTTTGGGTACTGGTTCTTGGGTTTTTCAAAGTAAATATTTATATTTGTATTGACTTTGCCACAGTAGGTACAGCAAATTTGCCCTAAAACTGCTCTAGGAAAATAAAGTCTTTAAAAAAAAGCTGGTGAGGAGGGGGAAACGTTTGAAAAAGGTAAAGGTAAGAAACTATGCTCCCAAGCACTGGCTCCTGCAGCTTGTAAGGGTGGGATTTAGGAGCCAGAGAGGTCAGGGTTGTTCACCTGAAAGGTGAAGCCACCTGGAGGGAGAATGGAAGCCCCAAGGTGAGGAATCCACAGGCTGCTTCTCCCTGATGAAAACACAGAGCTATACTAACCATATTAGAAAGGGGTTAAGAAATTAGTATGTAAACTCTCCAAAACCTGGTCAAACACACTAGCTTTATTAAATCTCTCTATTTGGAAAAAAATTATTTGAAAAATTTTATTACAACTAGCAAAGCTATAAAAACAGTTCAAAATCATACAATTTTTATGGGATCATTGAGACTTCTGGTGACTCAGTCATTCATCTAGCAAAGGCCAAGTGATTAACATAAGAATAAGGAGTCAGTACGGTTTGGGTGTTGGGTAAGTTTAATCATAACCTCCATGTCTTCCTCAGGATGGACTTTGGATGGAATAAAGGGGAAGGGATATAAATGTTTGGACTTATTCAGTCTCAGTTAGATCACCACTCCCCTTCAGTCTCTGGGTAGAACAGAGCAAGTAGCAGGAATATTACAGGAGAAGAAGAGGAGAGAGGAGAGAGAAGGGGAGAGGAGAGGGGATGGTACAGGGGCCGAGAAGGAGAGTATCAGAAAGAGGCACCTGCGTGTCACCCAGCCTGGGAATGCCAACTGAGGAGCTCTACTTTACTTAATATGCATCAATGCAGGACCAGACATGTGTTGCTTTAAGAATCCTTTCAATTTATCCTTTAACAAAATCATAACACATACTTGATAACAAGCTTGAGAAGCTACAAGACAATCACTCGACTTCTTTCCAAGGACTGGTAAATATGAGATTTGTTTACCTTTTTGTTTCTATTAATTTTTAAGATAGTCAAGAAGAATATGAGCATACTATGATTCTACATAATTTAAACTATAAGTGGGTACTAATTTCTGTAGCAAGGTACCATGGGAAATTTGCTGTACCTGCTGTTGCAAAGTCAATACAAATATAAATACGTTACTTTAAAAAAAACCCAAGAACTAGTACCCAAGTATTCCACACATTGAAATACCCTGCCTCAAGAAATTATTAACAGATTTCTTTAGCTTATCAAAGCACCTGGCAATGATGCTCTCAGCAGACCCATTAACGATGATCACTAATTAAGGGGCATAACAAGGGGATCTGCTCTAGCAGAAATCTCTATTGGTTTTGGACTTTTCCAGTGTTTCACTGAGATTTGGGGTATTAGGATAGCAGAGGGGTGGCATATTTAAATGATGTCATAATCATGGAATCAGAGGAAAAACGCAAAGATTTCGGGAAATCATACCTGCTTAAAATACTGATATTTTACATAATATTCAAAGTGTTTTCTCATTTAATCCTCAGCAGAAACACCATGAGGTAAGTAAGGCAGGTATCATTATTTTACAAATGAGGAGATGGGCTCAGACAGCCTGGGCTTTGAACTGGGTTTTTGTTTGTTTTACTCTAAGGTTAATGTCTCTCCAATGTAAGACAGACCTTCTATTACTACCTCAGAGGCAACTGATGTTTACTTTTCTTAGAATAAAGAACTTGAGACATCTCACTCCCAAAATAAAGTAAGAGCTTCATCTCCCGTGTCCCTCTCCCCACCCTACAAAAGTGACAAAAAGTCACTATTAACAAGTTGCTTCTCCAATAGATGAGCATTATTTAGACTCATCGATGAGAAGATGCTTTCTGGAAGTTGTAAGTTTATTTTCTTTTGTATCTATAAGAGCTTTGAGACCTTAACTGCCTACAATGTTATTGTTAGCAAACATTGTTAACAAAGTCAATGTTACTTTGTTAACAGCAAGTAGGCCTACATGCTCACAAAGAAACTTGAACCTATTATGAGAGTTGGTAAATTTCTCAAGTTGTGCATTTACAGTTGGCTGATGACATGTTTTTTCCTGAGCTGAAGACATTAGCTTCAATAAAGCCATCTTTCTCTTTTTTCCCCCCTTTGGAACTATTGAAGTCTCAGTCAATAATGCCCTCTCATACCCGTAAACTGTAGCTTATGTTCAATATATTCAAAGGACCAACATTGAATGCTAAGGCTCTGAACTGTTTGTAAGAGTAGGCCCAAGATTACACGGGCACCACCACTGAACATTTTTAGGTCAGAAAATCTCCCAAGTCCAACTCTTTGGCTTCGACAAACTGTATAATTCACTTGCATCTCAGATTAGCGCCTACCTTAAAATGTAAGTTGAGAAATGCCCATTTCAGAAGGCGCATGAAGAAATGAAGCTGTTAATAAGCCATTTGAGTTTACCCAACCATTAAATCACATCTTATCTTGATCTTAGTTTGTATATTTTAAATTAATAATTTATGCTCTGCCAGTTTCACAAAGGACATGAGACAGCTTGGTCACATGGCACATTGCTAACTGGCAAACTATTCTCAAGAAAGCATGGGCCAAGTGCCATATTCAGAGGCCTAGAACTGATTTCATGCACATAAATATACAAGTCAGGCCTCCCTCCCTCTGTCTCTCCTTCCCTCCATCCGTCCCTCCCTCCCTCCCTCCTTGTCTCTCATTCTTTCTTTCTTTTGACTGGGTCTTGCTCTTTTGCCCAGGCTGGAATGCAGTGCTGTGAACATGGCTTACTGTAGCCTGGAGTTCCTGGGCTCAGGTGATCCTCCGGCCTTGCCCTCCCATGTAGCTGGGACCACAGGCATGCGTCACTATACCTGGCTAATGTTTTGTAAAGACCGGGTCTCACTTTGTTGCCCAAGCTGGTTCCAAACTCCTGGTTTCAAGCAATCCCCCACCTTGGCCCCCCAAAGCACTGGGATTACGGGCGTGAACCACCAAGCTTGGCAAGTCAGGTCTCTTGAAAGGAATCTACTTTTCCACAGGCTGTGACACAGAAACCTTGGTAGAAAGTCCAAATAATTATAAGAAGCCATTCCAGAGACACCCTTGACTATAACAGATACCTTCTCATAATGGATCGATGAATCCCTAGCTCATCTCAAGTCTGCTGGGACAATCACAACTCTGTGCCCATCGTTTGCAGTACATGGTGGCCAGCTTTGTCCTTTCTGACAATGTGCATCTATTTACTTCAATTGAGATTGAGAAATCTGTAGACACGGATCTTAACTCAAGTTACTTCATTTTTACCACAGAGTCAAATGGTTGGGCTTCAGGATGAGGCAGATTCTTAGGGGAAGATGTCAACAAGATTCGCCAAGGTTTTCACATTGCTCAATACATCAGCAATGCTGAGCAACAGAATTGCTAATACCTTCAGATATGCCCAACCACCATTCAGAATTAGATGAGTTCTTGAAGACCAACCATAAGGGTACTGTTCAAGCCACTCTCTCCATTTAACACACAGGGAGGTGGGCACAAGATCACATGACAGAGGCCCAGTGACAAAGCAGAGGCAGTCGGAACCACAGCCTGGCACGTGGGTGGAAGGGGAAGAAGAGAGAGGGGAGGATGCTCACGGTGATTCAGTCATACTTGAATGACTCCTATCTAATGAACATAAACCTAAGTAGAATAGAGCCAGGCCTGGCATTTTTAAACTGTGCATTAACATATAGAAACGTGGGGTTTTTGGGGGGATGGAGTTTCATTCTTGTCACCCACACTGGAGTGCAATGGTGTGATCTCAGCTCACTGCAACCTCCACCTCCCGGATTCAAGGGATTCTCCTGCCTCAGTCTCCCGAGTAGCTGGAATTACAGGCATGCATCACACGCCTAGCTAATTTTTGCATTTTTAGTAGAGACGGGGGTTTCACCATGCTGGCCAGGCTGGTCTCGAACTCCTGACCTCAGGTGATCCACCCGCCTCAGCCTCCCAAAGTGCTGGGATTACAGGCGCGAACCACCACACCTGGCCAAAATACAGAAACATTTTAAAACATTTCTCATGATATGCATGAGAAGGATTCAGATAAATCTTTTTCTCTCTTTCTCTATTTTAAAACAGGGTGTCACTCTGTCACCCAGACTACAGTGCAGGTGTGATCTCAGCTCACCACTGCCTCCACCTCCTGGGCTCAAAGAATCCTACCACATCAGCCTCCTGAGTAGTTGGAACTACAGGCACACACCACCATACCCAGCTACTTTTTGTAGAGACAGGGTCTCGCTATGCTGCCCAGGCTGGTCTTGAACTCCTGGGCTCAAGTGATCCACTCGGCTTACCCTCCCAAAGTGCTAGGATTCCAAGTGTGAGCCACTGTACCTGGCTCACAGAAATCTTGTTGTAGTTATTTTATATAGTGTTTTTGCATTTTTGTGCATTAAAAAAATCATGGATACATGTAAGATATAGCCTTGTTTCTTGGTGAGTAGGTCTATGTGAACCTACCCACAAAGGCAGAGGGAGCTAAGAGGTTTAAGAAAGAGGCTGATAGATCCAGTTCCTCAGAAAAAAACGTTTAATAGGGACTTACAAATAGAAGCAATGTATTGGGCTGCTCCAGAAAGTGAGCCCCTGTGTCCACCCACCAGAAAGGATCCTTTACATAGCAAGTGTTTAGAATAAAGACAGCTGGTCATGTCTCAGATCCTCCTGGGAAACACTGGTGACCACTGGGGAAGTCAGATAAGCATGTTTATGAGGGGTTATCTGTGCCACAGGCATTGTTTCTTGGCCTTGTTGCAGGAACACCTTGGCATGCAGGACTCAAGCATTGGTCATCATGGCAGTGTTGCTTCAAGATGGTGTTACCCTTGCAGTGCACCAGGCTGTTTTCCTACCATCCCAATGTGTGAACATAGTCATTCTCAAGTCATTCTTTTGCTCTGCTTAGAGAGTCCTATTGATGCCCAGAATTAAGCACATCAACAGCAGACCAGGTCTGTAGCTTTGCTATGTTCTTACAGGTGTGTCTTCAGATGACCTGCAGCAGAATTACCTGAGGTATCTGGAAAAAATGCAAACTCGTGGGTTCCATCCAGAACAGGAATCTTGAGGCGTGAGTTCAGGAGTCTGCATTTTTCACAAATACCTCAGCTGACTCTAATTCACACTATTAAGAACACACTCGTTAGTGAAATAACAATATACATAGGATACTGTACATTGAACCAGTACAATGAATACATGGAATACAATATGCAGAGAAAGCTATATGCTCAAGAGCTCACTCTGGATTTTTTTTTTTTTTCGAGACGAAGTCTCACTCTGTCACCCAGGCTGGAGTGCGGTGGCACGATCTTGGTTCACTGCAGCCTCTGTCTCCTGGGTTTAAGTGATTCTCTCCTGAGTCGCTGGGATTACAGGTACCTACCATCACACCTGGCTAATTGTTTTGTATTTTTAGTAGAGACAGGGTTTCACCAAGCTGGTCTTGAACTCCTGACTTCAAGTGATCTGCCCGCCTCAGCCTCCCAAAGTGCTGGGATTACAGGCGCCACTGTGGATTTTCATAAACTAAACACAAACTTGTGTAGACAGCAACCTCAAAGCACCCTTGTGCCTATTTCCAGGCATTGTCCCCCGTGGTAGGTCCATGCACACTGTTGTGTAAATGTAAATCATTCATTCTCAGGACTGCATAGTATTCCGTCAGGGAATGTGAACCAAATTAAGAACCCTGCCTTCCAGAATTAAGCCTAAACAGAGCAAATCCCTGCATGAACACACCACATGTTATACCTGAAGGACGCTTCTCCATTTTTGACCCCATGGCTAACGTTTGCCAGGAACTACAGAGTTCACACTGTGACTGAGGTCAGAGGGCTGGGCGAGAGTGCTGCTTGCACCAGAGCAGTGGCTCTGTTGTTCGACTTTAAAGAGGCTCCTTCTAGCATGGTCTGATAACCAGTGAGGTGTATCTTTTCCTAACACAGGTTTTTCAACCCTGCCTCATGAAGGCTCATCAGAGTATAATTCTTTCCTGAACACTGCAGTTGCTGAAATAGCCAATTTGGAGGCAACATTATTAGGGTGATTCTGCGAACCTGGAGCTAGACAACTTGAGTCCAAATCCCAATGCTGCCACTGCTTGTGGAATTATGTTTAACTCTCTGGAGCCTCAGTTTCCTCATGTGTAAAAGGAGGCTTATAATTGTACCTCATAGGGTTGTCACAAGCAGTGAAGAGCCACTTAGAACAACATGCACAGTAAGCAAACATATGTGTTTGACAGATGCACTGGAACTTCGGAACTCATGAGTGCAAACAGACACTAAGGGGTCATATGGTTTTCATGCCAAGGGAAGAAAGGTAGTGCAGTGATCTGGGGTAGGTTAGCCCAGCAGCTCCCACTCCACCTGCCTTTAAAGAATCATCTATAGAAGGTTTGCACATTTGTACCCATATTTCTGCCACACAACATTCTCTTTCTGGAATTGAAAAAGTGTTAATTGACATGCCTACACATAGTCGTCCACTTTTGCTAACCTTCGCTAGCCAGAATGAAAATTCATCATTAATCCAGGGCTGAGTTGGTTATTTATTTATTTATGAGATGGAGTCTCACTCTGTTGCCCAAGCTGGAGTGCAGTGGCACAATCTGGGCTCACTGCAACCTCTGCCTCCACGATTTAAGTGATTCTCCTGCCTCAGCTTCCCAAGTAGCTGGGATTACAGGCTCCTGCCACCACGCCCGACTAATTTTTGTATTTTTAGTAGAGACGAGGTTTCACCATGTTGGCCAGGCTGGTCATGAACTCCTGACAGGTGCTTGGCCCACCTCGGCCTCCCAAAGTAGTGGGAGTACAGGCGTAAGCCACTGCACCAGCCTGGGTTATTTTTAAATGGGTTATTATCTCAAACTCATTTTTGTACCAGATGAGGGATTAAAAATTCTATTACAAGTAGAAACACTGAAGAATCCCTTCCGTGATTCATTCTGGCTTGTCTTCTAGTTCTTGCAAAGCTGTGACATTTCATGTATTTTATGTATTTCCTAAGGTGCTGTAGCTACCAGGATACAAGGCCAGTCCAGGGCTACTCTTTCTGCTCTGTCTCTACCTACAGCCATTATGACCTGAATCTACTCCACAGGACACAGCTTTTTTTTTTTTTTTTTCCATCATTTTCTCTTTTCTCTGGAGGTATCCGCTAAAATTGCAAGCTCCTGGGCCCACCCAGAATGGATATCCACTTTTTGAGTGTCTCTTCAAACTCCTCATGGCTCTTTCTGTTTACCAAAGTCATACATACTTTTTAAAAATTTGAGCACTCAAAAATATATACTATCAGACATGAAATCTATCTACATACCACTCTATTCCCCAAAATAGATTCCAGATGGAGTTAGGTGCTAAATGTAAAAACTAAAATCATAAAAATATTGAAAAAGGTATAGAATATATTTATGACCTTGGGGGAAAGAGGGCCTTTTTAAGTGAGGCATGGAACATACAAGCATAAAGAAAAGGACTGATGAATATGACCTCATAAAAATTAAAAACTTCTGTAAGGCCAAAGATACTGAAAACGAAGCTTAAAAGACAAGCCACAGAAGAGGTGAAAATATTTGCCACACATATAACAAAGCATGAATAAATAGAAAAACAGGCAAATGGCACGAGGAGATAGAAATGACCAAGAGAGTCGAACAGAAGTCCCACAGAGGCAGGGGTTTGTGTTTGTTCCTCTGGGGCGGTACCTCAATGTTGATTTCATGATGAATTAATGTGAAAACATGTTCATTCTGATTTTCAATCATGTAAATGCAACTAATCATTAATTAGAGATAGGTTCTCACTCTGTCACCCAGGCTAGAGTACAGTGGTGGGACCACGGCCCTGGGTTCAAGCAATCATCCAGCCTCAGTGTCCTGGGTAGCTGGAACAACAGGAATGCACCATCATGCCTGGCTAGTTTTTAAAAAACTTTCTGTAGAGATGGGGTCTTGCTATGTTGCTGAGGCTAGTCTTGAACTCCCGGCCCTGGCCTCAAACAGTCCTCCCATCTCGGCCTCCTAAGTCGCTGGACCTGTAGGTGCGTACCACCATGCTCAGTGAAAATGCAACTTAAAATGGAGATTTTTTTTTTCACCCATTAGAATGGAAAAAAAATTAGTGTTGTTTAGGATGTGGGGAAATGTACATACTCACGTGGGACTGGGAGTGTAAATAATACATCCTCTTGTAGGGTAATCTGTCAGTGTCCATCAAACACAAAAATGCATATACTTTTAATGCACACATATGTTTATTGCGGCACTATTCACAATAGCAAAGACTTGGAACCAACCCAAATGTCCATCAATGATAGACTAGATTAAGAAAATGTGGCACATATACACCATGGAATACTATGCAGTCATAAAAAAGGATGAGTTCATTTCCTTTGCAGGGGCATGGATGAAGCTGGAAACTGTCATTTTCAGCAAACCATCACAAGATCAGAAAACCAAACACTACATGTTCTCACTCATAAGTGGGAGTTGAACAGTGAGAACACATGGACACAGGGAGGGAAATATCACACACTCAGGTCTGTCGGTGGGTGGGAGGCTAGGGGAGGGATAACATTAGGAGGAATACTTAATGTAGGTGAGGGGTTGACAGGTGTAGCAAACCACCATGGCACGTGTATACCTATGTAACAAACATGCACGTTCTGCACATGTAACCTAGAACTTAAAGTATATATCTATCTATAAGTATATATCTATCTATAAAAGAAGAAGAAGAGGAAGAGGAAGAAGAAGAAGAGGAAGAGCATCAATGAAAGAAAGAAACTTGGGGGGGAAAATGCATGTACTTTTTGATTTAGCAATGCCTACCTTGGGAAATTAAGGAGGTAATGCGCTTGTTTAACGGTATCTATTGCAGCATTCTTTGAAATATCTAAAAGTTATAAGTGACCTAAAGAATTATCAATATGGAAATGATTAAATAAAGTAAGATAAAATTATACCAAAGAATAGTTTGAAACAGTTAAAAAAATGAGGTATCTCTATATGTACTAACCTCTAACATAACACATGTAAGGGAAAAAGCCAAGTTGCATAATGACATTTACAAGAGTGTTACTTATAAGACAAAACTGTAGACGTGTGTATATAGCGTATGGAAATGCACATCAACTTTTTTTTACTTCACAATATATTCTGGACATCTTCCCATGTCAAAACATATAAATCTACCTAATTCTTTAAAAAAGGTTGCAAAATACTCCATTGACTGGGTTTGGCATAATCTGACCAATTCTCTATGGATGAATGTATGGGTTTTAAAAAATATCTTTATTGAGACATAATTTGCATACTATACAATCTACTCATTTAAAGTATACAATTCACTAGTTTCTTAAACTATTATTTTTTTTAAAAAAATGGCAAAACACATACAATAAAATCTGTTATTTAACTATTCTAAGTGTACAACTCAGTGGCATTAACTGGATGACTGTATCATTTCATTTTTTTACTATTATAAGAAACACTGCAAATACAATGCTGTATATCCTCATATATACTTTGTGCAAATGATTCCATAAGATAGAAAGCTCTCATCTGTGATGGCCCAGTGATAAAGAGTGATAAAAACGGGTTGGTCTTTTCCCTAAGATAACTACATTATCGTTAAACATGATTTTTAAACCTGTAAAATACACGGAGGATTTTCCCAAGCAAATTTAGAAGTTGAAAAAAAAAAAAAACCTTATTTTTCTCTGTTCATTCACCTTCTCGAATATATAACTATAAGCTAATTAAAGTAAAGGATGATTTGCTATACAGCATCTGGGCATAAACATGATAGATGTCAATGAAATATGTTATTTGGTATCTGACTTTAACCCGAGTCTTTTTTGCCAGACATACCACAAGCAGTTGGATCTTATGCAGAAAGACATGGCTTCAACATTACTTCAGGTTTCCTAATCTGGACCTCAGAGTCTCCTTGGAGAGTGACCTCTGGCAATTCATTTAATCCTAGGGCCTCAGGTTCCTTTTCTATAAAATAGTGGGTCTGTCCAGGATGCTATAACTTGTATGGTCCAGGTCCCAAAGTGTGCTGGCAGGAACAAGGTCAGCCCAAACTGCAGCTGTGGTTGGAGCCAAGCTCTCTAGACTTGAAGCTCCAGTCCTGAATCTACCAGGTACTTGCTTTGTGGCCTTGGGCAAGTTGCTTAACCACTGGCAAGTCAGTCTCTAAAGCTGTAAATTGGTATTTACCTCATAGGGTGTTGTGTAGATTCACTGAGATACAAGCAGGAACATTGCCTAGCCCTGTGCCTGGCATCAAAGATGCCCTCCATAAACAGTAGTTTGAGGGTTTTACACACAAAGCATACGGCAGGGCCACACTTCAAGGCTGCCAAATATCACAGTATATGTAATAGCAGTAAGAATAGCATATACTTCCATAGCACTTATGTGCCAATCATATTCTGAGTACTGTATATTTATTAACTTATTTAGCCCTGTCAACAACCTATGAGGTAGAACTATTATTTCTATTTTACAAAATAGGAAATAGGCACAGATAGGGTAAGACAGTAGTTCAAGATCACAGCTACTGAATAGCAGAACCAGGATTTGAACCCAGGCAATCTTTGTTCTTCGGGCTCTGTGTTCTCAACCATTATTAAACAGTCTTATTATAGTGTTACAGGTCTTTTAAAGTTTGTCTAATAGGTTTTCTGGTTTTTGCTAGAAAGCCCCACAAAGGGGAAAAAATAAACTGTCTTCTTCTTATTATTATTTTGAGACGGAGTTTCGCATTTGTTGCCAAGGTTGGAGTGCAATAGCACGATTTCAGCTCACTGCAACCTCCACCTCCCAGGTTCAAGCAATTCTCCTGCCTCAGCCTCCCAAGTAGCTGGGATTACAGGCACGCACCACCGCACTCAGCTAATTTTGTATTTTTAGTAGAGATGGGGCTTCACCAAGTTGGCCAGGCTGCTTGAACTCCTGACCTCAGGTGATCTGCCTGCCTCGGCCTCCCAAAGTGCTAGGATGACAGGTGTAAACCACCACGCCTGCCTGTCTCATTATTGTTTATAAATATTTGTATGTTTGTGGGTATGGGCATAAATGGGGAATTCTTCCCTATTCTGATAGCTCCTCAATTTCAATGCCTGATACCAGTATCTTTTTCATACTGAGTTTTAAAAAATTAAGATGACTTTGCCAAACACTTCATTTGGACCCTACCGCCTAACTTAGAAACCTATATTTAAAATGACTGCCAGATGATAACTTGGTATAAGGGCTGTGCAAAAAGAGGGAGTATAAGAAAAGGCATTATTAAACTTCTCGTTGGTCACTTAGGACCTCTAGGGTCACACCATGACCTACGAGCCCACTGAGTTTTGGAACTCAAACTCCAGGAGAGTTGCCTTCTCATACAGGCACACTCTACTCCTTTAACTTATTCTATTTCCCTAGAGTTTCCCCCTCAGAATTGAATGGTTTCTCACTAGACTGCATGTAGCTTTATAGCAGCTCATAATTTGTCCCTTAGAGGAAATACAGTTTGGACCGCTGACTGAGCAAGCCTCAGAGTTTTGGCAGCCTGGGATTCTGTTAAATTAGCAGATGTAAAAGCTTATTTTGTTTTCCTCCATTAATACACTTCTATCTCCATCTCCAGCACACAGGGAAAAGCCTTCCCCTCTGCAGCAATCAGGATCCCAGTGATGAGGACTGATGTAGTTGCTTGCATGACCCGATCACTTCACTCCCAGGATGCACAGGAGCTGGGGCTGCTATGGACAGGGTCTAGTGTCCCTACATGGCACCAAGATCTCCTCCCAGATGTTAAGGATGCTGCGTTAGATGCTGTCCTGCCAATCAGCCTTGTTGTTGTCTAGTATACCGTCTTCCTCCAGGGGTGCTGCAGTCCTAGCACCTGAGGTATCTCAGTCTGTGCTCACTGGAAAGTCCAAAGTTCCTGATGACCAGATTCTGCCCCCTACTGTTCCCTACCCTCTCATTCACCTTGTCCCTCAATGAAGTCTGAATCTCAGCTGTGAAGAAGGAGGCTCCCGAGTACAGGCAAATCAGTAGAGGTAGTTAAGGGTTTCTGGGCATTTTGAGATAGAGTAACTCTGCCCAGAGCACAGTAAGGATGTGGGTGTGGGGAGGGTCAACAGTGGGATCTTTTGCCTAACCCAACACCCACGTGATCTACCAAGATACTCTGTTGCTTACACAACTCCCAGTATTTGGCTTGATATGTAGAATATATTTAATATTTTCTAACAGATGCAATTTTGATCGGTTTCAGAGGGCTCTGAACCTTTGCAAAGGATCATGTGTACATCAACTAGAATACTACACTCCCAAGGATGGGGACTCAAACTCCTTGGCACCCTGAGAGAGCCTAGCACAGTCACCTGCTGAGGGCACATCCTCGGTTTATTCTTGCAAAGGTTCCTGGTCAATGCGGCAGACTTCAGGCTACTCAGTGCTGGTAGTGGAACCTTTATTCCTATAAAATCCCACGTGGAAACCCAATGTAAAAAGTTAATCCATCTCAGCATTTGTTTTCCAGAGTATGATGGTAACAACTCCTATGAGGATGCGAGGAATTACATCAAGAGCCAGTTCCTTGACCTCAGTATGCAAAAAGATATCAAAAGAATCTACAGTCACATGACCTGTGTTACAGATACATAGAATGTCAAATTTGTGTTTGATGCAGCTACAGATATTATTATCAAAGAAAACCTCAAGGACTGCAGCCTCTTCAAATCCTCACCATTCCATTCCTCAGGTATAAATTCTATAAACAGGCTTAGAATCTGGGTAATTACAAACAGAAAATTATAGTCAATATACCATGGCATGAAGAATGAATCCATTCTTTGGAGATGGAGTATGCATGATTGCAACTGTGTTTCATACATTCTTTTCAAAGTGGGATAGCTAGCGGAGCTTAAAGAGCACAAGGCCAGTCATCAGAAGACCCCTGCCCTACCTCCACCCCCAGGTTCCAGTACTGGTTTTCCAACTTAATACAAAAGTCTGAATACTTAAAAAAACTTATCAGAGTTTTTACATAATTTAAAGGATGAAAATGTGTAAAGGGCCTAGCACAGTGCATGGCACATAAAGATGTTCAATGATCAGCAGTGGCATTGCTTTCATTTTCCCATTCTCTTTGCTCCTCTTGAATGGCTTGCCTAGAAAATGAGACCAGGATATGTTCCCTCTCCAGTTCCTGCTCAAGCACACAGCGGTTACGCACAACGTCAAATATAAGTGGTTGTAATTAATAATAATTACAATATTCCAAAATTATGTTTAAATCTAGGTGTCTGTTCCTTGATACTCTGGCATTTTTCTTTACATTCAGAAAAATTAATGTTTGTCAGTTTCTGTATAAGGTTGGCATTCATAGAATCAGCTGCTCTGGTTTAAGGAATGTGTCCCCAAACGGTCCTGTCTCCTCACCTGCTGAAGTGCCCTAGGACACCTCCACAGAAGCCTCCAGGCTCTAGGCACCAGGCTCTAGAGTAGTAGAGGCTAAGTAGTCTCAGGCAAGTCACTTTTTTCTGAGCCTCACTTTCCTATCTGTAAAACAGGGATAATACTACCTAATTCACAGGGTTGGTGTCAGGATTGAAAATAATATGGATAATTAGCTAGTACACAGTAAAACATTCAATAAAGTATACAACTTTTATTACCGATCCCCAAATACCTCTTTTTATTGTGTTTTTTTCTTTTTTTAGATAGCTTCCCAAGGACAGCGAACAGAATGTCCTATGGAAACATAGCTCCCATGGGGCTACAAATATTGCCAATTTTAGTGAGAAATTACGTGAGTCAAAATACTTTCCTTATGTATCACTGTTCTTTGAACAATCTGTTTTTTTTTTCTTTTAAACCACAATGACAAAAGCCTTCTAAAACTTTGTGTTTTCCAATGAGCACAAATTAAGGGAACTTAGATGCTAAGATACATTAGAAATCACCATCAAATTCTTATTCTTGGCCGCAGGTACAAGGGAAGTCTCATCTCCTTGGCAAACAAGGCTTCTTGGAGTGCAATCCTACCATGTCCTCCCTGGACTGCTCCTGCCGCCCAAGCACAGCATGTGTTTTCCTAGTCGCTTTACCTGGAATTCCTACCACCTCCATCTCTCTGCCTGGTAGCATCCAAACCTTTGTTCAAACATCAGCTTCCCTGATAAGCCTTTCTCAATTTTACCAAGCACCCTGTAGGCCAGGCTACAAAGCATCCCTACACTGCACTGTTCACTGTAACCAACAAAGCCCCATTACAATGCTTTTCCCATTATGGCAATTGGGTGTAAGGCCCACCGTCCTAGTTCCTAAAGGGGAACACCCAGGTCTGTTCTTCTTTGCATCCCCTTACAAAAGTTCTGGTAGACAGTAGGAACTCAATGAATATTTGCTGAATGAATACATAAATTGCTAAAAGACAGATTTGGGTTACTGAACCAAATCTGTCAACTACCAAGATATCATTCTGGGCCGTCAATTTCTTCATCTGTAAAATCTATTTGCTCTTGCCTATAAAATGGGAATGTAAGTAACTTATCACAGAGTTTTTAAATAGCTTAAAGGAGGAAAATGTGTAAAGGGCCTAGCACACTGCATGGCACATAAAGATGTTCAATGATCAGCAGTGGCATTGCTTTCATTTTCCCATTCTCTTTGCTCCTCTTGAATGGCTTGCCTAGAAAATGAGACCAGGATACGTTCCCTCTCAAGTTCCTGCTCATGCACACAGTGGTTACACACTACCTCAAATATAAGTGGTTGTAATTTATAATAATTATAATATTCCAAAATTATGCTTAAATCGAGGTGTCAGTTCCTTAACACTCTGGCATTCCACTTTACATTCTGAATAATTAATGCTTATCAGTTTCTACATAAGGTTGACATTCATAGAATTTGTCTCCAAAATTGCTGATTAAAAAAAAATCATTCCTTTCTGTATGATACGTGCTCTGTTGAAGGCAAAAGAGAAAAGAAAACTACATATAATCACCATTGAAACACTTCTAATAAGTTTTAGACATAAAAATAAATTCACTTGAAGGTTAAATGAACAATTCCATTCAATTATGGCATTCAAATTAAAACTTTTCACACTGATAGCTCTTAGGAATTGTTACTATTTTTACACACTTAATATTACATTTTGTGGTGCTCTGGTTTATGTTCCCTTGTGTGTTTGTATTTTCTCACTACTTTTTGTTCCAGAAATGATTGCTGCACCATATTCTTTAAAGAGAATCTCTGGGCTGGGCATGGTGGCACATGCCTGTAATCCCAGCACTTTGGGAGGCCAAGGTGGGTAGATCATGAGGTCAGGAGTTCAAGACCAGCCTGGAAAACATGGTGAAACCCTGTCTCTACTAAAAATACAAAAATTAGACAGGCATGATGGTACATGCCTGTAATCCCAGCTACTTGGAGGCCTAGGCAGGAGAATCGCTTGAACTCGGGAAGTGGAGGTTGCAGTGAGCCGAGATCGCACCATTGCACTCCAGCCTGGGTAACAGAGTGAGACTCTGTCTCAAAACAAAACAAAACAAAACAAAACAAAAAAGAGAGAGAGAGCGAGAATCTCTGTTGCAATGCAAAACTAATTGTAAAATTATCAGAAATTTTTCAGTCAAGAAAACAAATCTGTCATTTTTCTATCAAGCAAAAACCCTTAGGATGATTATATCTCCCTGTGGATGAAGCAAAACGTGTTTAACAGCCTGTGTAATGTCCTCCATAATCTACTCCATACTCACCTTCTCCTCTCTCCCCTCCAGCCACACTGAACTTTTGCTCCTCAAAGTCAATATGATTCTTCACCTCTAGGACTTTGAACATGCTATTTATTGCCTTGCCTTTCCCTTTTCACCTGGCTGATCTCTCTTTATCCTTCAGGTCTCAGCCATGAGACCTCTGTCATATTCTCGCACACAGCTAATGACATCTGCGTTTATTGTATTGTCAACTCCTTCAGGGCAGGGGCCATGTCTAACTTCTTCACCTCTATAGTCTCACGCTAGCACATGCCACAAACTATATTAGGCATTCAATACATGATTACTAAATAAGTGGAACGAATCTATCTGGAGAGAAATATAATTTCACTAACTATACTTTGGGATATAGAAATTAACTTTATGGCTCTCAGGTTTTGACTTTCACCTGCATTCAACATTAACCATGACCTCGAGAAGAAAGAGTTAACTTAACCAGTATGTTTTACTCAGTTCTTGCTTATCTTTGGGAACACCTGCAGTCACAGCAATGACCCTGACCCAAATCCTGAGCACTAAACTCCCTGAAATGCTTACTAATTAGTTATGTTATTTTTGTGCCCTCAAGGCAGTGGTCAAAATATATCAAGACAGTATCATTGTTTAAAGTTAACGTGAAGATTCCTGATGCGTGCTAGTACCTAGTTTGGGGTCTGCATCCTGGCTGGTTACATAGCTACACGACCAGTTCCCTTGACCAGCTCTGAACTCCTAAGACTTGAGTGGGCTTTCCTGGGTGGAGGCGTTTTGCATATGTCTCTGCAGTTTACAGCTGGAGAGAAACATGCATTCCTGAGAAACGTGTGATCCCTGCAGAGAGAGGACAAGAAAGTCTACTCTGACCTCTCTAGTTTTGCCACCATATATCCATATCCTGCTGTTCCTGCACCATACCCTTTGCTGTAATAAATCTTAGCCTTGAATATGATTTTATATTGAGTTGTGAGTGAGTCCTTCCAGCAAATCAGTAGTAGGTGGTCATGGTACTCCCCCAAACATCCGCCTTCTTGAGCCACTCCCCTTTTTGACATCTGAGCCACCACTCTTAGTTTTCCTTCTACCTCATTACTAATTTTTTCCCATCTCCATTGTTGGCTCCTCTACTCTACCAGACTAACGGTGTGAGGGTGCTATAGCTCGATTCTGGCCTTCTTTTCTTTATCTCTACTCTCTTGCTAGATTGTTTTATTAGTCGCACAGGTTTCAATACCATCTCTATGTTGATGACTCCCAACTTTCTTTCTGCAGCCAAATTTCTCTCCTGAGCTCCACTTACATACCCAGCTGTCTCTACTGGATACCCTCCTGAGGAGTTCACAATTTCTAAAGAAAATGTCTGGATCAGAGCTCTTGATTTCATCCCAAACCTGTCCTCTTCCAGTTTTTTCCATCTAACGTAAGAACACTTCATACACTCAGTCAAGCACAAAACCTAAGCGTCATCTTTGATTTTCCTCTTCTGCTCACACACCTTCCTCCTCCAATCCAATCCAATCCAATCCAATCCAATCCAATCCAACTCAACCCATTAGCAAGTACTCTTGGTTTTATTTCCAAAACAGATTTCCAATCCTTTCACTTCTCTCCATTCCTATCAGAGCATCTTAATCCAAATTACCATCATCAACATTTGCCAGGATTACTGTAACTGGATTATTCTCCCTGCTTCTATACTGGTCATTTTCTGTATTCAGTAGCTAAAGTTATCTTTCTGAAACCCACATCAGATTGCATCACTCTTCTTAAAACCCTTCAACGGTTTCCCATTATTCTCAGAACAGAATTCAAACTCTGCATTTTAGAATTGGCTTGAAGGTACTCTATGTTCTGTCCCCTGCGTACCCTCCAACTTCCTCAAAGACCACTTTCCCCTTGCTCACTGGGCTCCAGCCACCCTGGTCTCACTTCTGTTCTACTCTTTCCACCTCGAGGCCTTTGCACATCACTTGCATGTTGTGCACTTTGTAACCAGGCTGTAAGATCTAGCTGATTGTCACCTTTAAGATCTCCGCTTCAACCTACCACCTTTTCAGGCAGGCCTCCTGTCATTCTTTCCATACAACACTCTCTCAAACAGTAACTGCTATGTTTTAGGCACTGAAAATACAGTGACAAACAGGATAGGTTCCCTGTCTTCATGGAACCTATGTTCCACAGTAACTGTCACTCTCCATTAAGTTAAACTATGTATTTGCTTCATAGCAATGATCAGAATCTGAACTTGCCTTGTTTTTCATTTGCCTCCCTCACTAGCACGTGTAAGAAACATCAGAGCAGAGAGGCTGTTTGCTCACGACTCTGTCTCTAGCCTAATACAGTGCCTGGCACACACAGATTGGGATTTACTTCCAAGCAAGAATTATTTGACCAAAGAGCTCTCAGTGTAAAAAATGTTTGGACATTTCTGCAATGGACTGACATGGTGTTATGCTAGAACTGTTTGCCACAGAGTTTGGAAACACATTTTGTACCCTTAGAAGTACATGTTCTTAAAACTCAAAAGATGGCCAAGTCCAACTAAAAAGTTTGTTACGGCTAGAATGTGGGTGACATTTCCCAATTTATCTTTCTGTTTCTTCATAAATTGAAAGGAACTTACAGTAACAAATGATAAACCAGCTAGGCTTATCTCTACCACACTAAGATTATTTATCTGAGTCCCAAAGAGCAATGGAAAAAATTAAATGTCTGCCCCAATTGAACAACCTTTATCTGAAATTTAACTGTGCACATTTACCATTATTAGTAAGGTGTGAATAGTTTGGATATTTGTTCCCCCAAATTTCACACTGAAATGTCATCCCCCACGTTAGAGGTGGAGCCTGGTGGGAGACGTCTGGGTCATGCGAGTGGCCCTCCCATGGCTTGGTGCTGTCCTCACAATAATGAGTGAGTTCTCACGAGATCTGGTTGTTTAAAAGTGTGTGGCACCTTCCACCCCCTCTTTCTCTTGTTTCTGCTTTCACCATGTGACGTGCCTGGTTCTGCTTCACCTTCTGCCATGAGTAAAAGCCTCCTGACGCCTCCCTAGAAACTGAGCAGATGCTGGGGCCACGCTTGTGCAGCCTGCAGAACCCTTAGCCAATTAAACCTCTTTTCTTTATAAATTACCCACTATTTCTTTCTAGCAACCCAAGAACAGCCTAACACAAGCTGTAAATAAGTCTCTCTAATTAAGCAATGAGAAAACTGCTGTAGAATCGCCACATGTTAAATGACCCTATGCTTCCCACATGTCTCCAGGTGTCTACATTTTTGTAAGAGTGAGTATCCCCTGTGAAAAGGATTTTAAAGAGTGGGCTCAACTGAGTCACCAACAATGGACAAGGTAATCAATAGTTAACAAGGACTAAAACTTAAGGTGAAACTACCTTCAACAGTTCATCTGTGTATTTCCAAAGCTGTGCCCTTCTGAACCACTCACAGCAAGAATAGTTAGACATATCATCTGCCTTCACCGAAAATGTGTACATTTCTGAGTATGGAGGGGGGAAAACACACTTAAAATGGAAAGGTTTCATATCTCTGCTTAAGTTTGTTTTGGTTTTTGTTTTAGACAGAGACTCACTGTTGCCCAGGCTGGAGTACAGTGGCACAGTCTTGGCTCACTGTAACCTCCACCTCCTGGGTTCAAGCGATTCTCCTGCCTCAGCCTCCAGAGTAGCTGGGATTACAGGTGCACACCACCACACCTGGGTAATTTTTTTTTGCATTTTTTTAGTACACATGGGGTTTTGCCATGTTGGCCAGACTGGTCTCAAACTCCTGGCCTCAAGCGATTGGCCTGCCTTGGCCTCCCAAAGTGCTGGGATTACAGGCCTGAGCCACTGCATCTGGCCCCTGCTTAACTCTTGGGGGAACAAGGCCTTCTTCACATGATCCCTCCCACCTTCTTTTCTTTGTCAAAAGTCTGTGACAGACCCTTGAATTATTCCTGGACTGTTTAAATAAAGCCAGAGGCATTTATTTAAACACTTTTTTTTTTTTTTGAGACAGAGTCTTGCTCTGTCACCCAGGTTGGAGTGCAGTGGTGCGATCTCGGCTCTCAGCTCACTGCAACCTCCACCTCCTGGGTTCAAGCGATTCTCCTGCCTCAGCCTCCCAGGTAGCTGGAATTACAGGCACCTGCCACTATGCCCGGCTAATTTTTGTATTTGTAGTAGACACAGGGTTTCACCATGTTGGCCAGGCTGGTCTCACACTCCTGGCCTCAAGTGATCTACCCACCTCAGCTTCCCAAAGTGCTGGAGTTGCAGGTGTGAGCCACCGCACCTGGCCTAAACACTTCTTAATGAAGGCAGGGGTGAGGGTAATGGTGGTGAACCTCCTATAATTACTCTTTTCTTATTACATGTTTGGTTAGTGTTTTGGGGGGCTGAAGGCAAGGGAGGGGGGGTAGACCCATTTTAGGCTAGCCAGTGAATAATTCAGTTGTGTCCTTCACTGCCTGAAAGTCCCTAACTTCTCTGAGGCTTTTCCCTACATGCCAGAGACTTATCTTGAACTGGGGCATAATTGGGGTTCCCCAATTTTACCTCTCTAAGCTATCATATTATTTACTACTAATATAAAACTAATTTTAACAAAAAGTTTGTAAGAAAACAATGTCATTTTCTTGAGGGACTGTAGTACTTACATACAATATAGGTAACTATATAAAAGTATATAAAACTTACATACAATATATGTAACAATATAAAAGTATATCTAAAAATGTACATCCTATATACTTACGTATTATTTAATATACTACATACAATATATTTGCATTCATATGTTTCATTTAATAAGCATATAATAACTCTACATCTTTGTCCCTGAGAGTATCTGTTACATGTAATAATCACATCTTAGTGCCTAGGATACAAAGCTGAACAAAGCCTGGTCCTTGGCCTGTATATGCACATAGAGTTACTGGAAGATGTGCAAGAGGAGAAGAGGTGTGCAAGGAGATTCCGACTCTGCCCAGGGGAATAGAAAAAGGTTTCTGGAGGAAGCAACATTTCGAACTGTTTCAATTAACCTAATAAATGATGAAATGGTCTCTAACATTTATTCCTGCTCTAAAAACATGATGTTATGCTAAATTTCACCTGCCTGTATTTGTATATGTGCGTGTGCATTATGTGGGAAAGGAGGCTCAGTTATGTGTTTGAATAACTGTCAATACTTGTTACTTTAGTTGTGATTTTTAAGTGGGGTTCTAGTTTTCACACATTCACATCAGAATAATTTAAAAATGGGAGAAGCAACTAATGGAAAGTTCTTTAAACAAACAGAAGGATTACTTAATTGGCTTCTCCTGAATTCCATGATAGGCTAAAGACTGGGGTAGTAAGCACTATCATTACTGCCTTTGTATCCCCACTGTCAAGGTAGTTATCTTCAACTCCGGGTAAGTGCATGATAACTCTGTGAAGCCACCTCCAAGGCAATTTGTTTGAAGTTGGCAGCTTTTTTTTTTTTTTTTTTTTTGATGCAGTGGAGATTAAGCCCTCCAGTTGAGCTTGACAAAGGTATGTATGTGAAAGGTCACAGATAGAAAATGTGTGTTTTTAAAACCTGTGACATGCAGCAGTCCTCAGAGAACAGAGATGAGAAACATTTTTAATGTGCATTTTGTGTCTGTTTTATTTTAACACAAATTCAAATTAGGACTTACTAACCTTTTCACAAACTACTACACAGTATTACATTTAATTTCTAGGAAGAATGTCAACTGCTTGACATCACTAGATAGAAGTGTTTTTTGTTTGTTTGCTTGTTTGTTTGCTTCTTTTAAAGAGATAGACTCTCGCTGTGTTGCCCAGGCTGAAGCGCAGTGGTTGTTCACAGGTGCGATCATAGTGCAGTACAGCCTCAAACTCCTGGGTTCAGCTGATCCTCCTGTGTAAGCCTCCCAGGTAGCTGGGACTACAGGACCAGGCCTAGCTCCAAGCAGAAAGATTTGACTAAATTTGACTTAGTCTCCTTCCCTTAACCCAAATGCATGTTGGTATTTGATATAATGTGTGTGTGTGTGTGTATGTGTGTGTGGTTTTCTGTTTTTTGTTTTTTGGGGGGTAATTTCACGTTAAGGTTTTTTTTTTTTTTTAACATCTTACTTTCTTTGCACTCTTAGAGAAAGGGGTGTTCTAAACACACAAACTGAAAGGAGGAATCAGGGCTAATGGCAGTTACCACATCTCAACTCTAGATACTGCTGTCACCACAGTGTTACTATCAGACACACACGTTCAGGGATTAAGAACAGAAACTAAGCATCTTTTGGATGCTGGCTACATGAACTTGACGTGGGTCCTTATCAGCTCTCTTTGTGCTTTTACACCAATAGTTCTTAACCCTATCAGATGATGCCTCTTGTTTTCATATCCAATATTTTGCAACTTCTATTTTATTATGCTGGCATCCAATTCTAACACATTTACATACACAATTTCAAAAGATCAATATAGTATTCAAATTATATAAAGCAGAAATAAAAAAGAAAGCAATTTACATAAAATATGGTATCCATATGCAAACACTTGGGCACTCCACTGGAAGACAAATGAAGAAGTCACATGCTTGTATCTATACTTGAGAGGCACCGTGAACACATCGATTACAAATGCAGACTGATTTGGCTCTTTTGTCACTGTTGTCAGGATCTTCTGAATATGAAATATCTCTCAGTCATGTTGAGAGCAAAACAAAATATAATTTCCCCTCAATTTACATATAGTGGCATCCCTGAAAAGTTCAGTATATATTAAAACTATGGGGGGAAATATTTTGTATTTGTCTATAAAAAAGAGCTTGGTAAGGCCGGGCACGGTGGCTCAAGCCTGTAATCCCAGCACTTTGGGAGGCCGAGACGGGTGGATCACAAGGTCAGGAGATCGAGACCATCCTGGTTAACATGGTGAAACCCCGTCTCTACTAAAAAATACAAAAAAAAAAAAACTAGCCGGGCGAGGTGGCGAGCGTCTGTAGTCCCAGCTACTTGGGAGGCTGAGGCAGGAGAATGGTGTGAACCCGGGAGGTGGAGCTTGCAGTGAGCTGAGATCCGGCCACTGCATTCCAGCCTGGGCAACAGAGCGAGACTCCATCTCAAAAAAAAAAAAAAAAAAAAAAAAAGCTTGGTTTTAGCCTCAGATAATTGTAAGCTCATCTTACACCTGTGGAGGACATTAGAAAATTGTGGGCGGAGGGCACAGTGGTTCATTCCTGCAATCCCAGCACTATGGGACGCTGAGGCAGGAGGATTGCTTGAGCTCAGGAGTTCGAGGCCAGCCTGGGCAACATAGTGAGATCCCTGCCTCTACTGAAAAAAAAAACACAACTAAAATTTTCATGCTTACATGAAGAATGTAAGCATGAAAAGATAAGTGATAGGAGGGGTGCAGTGGCTCACACCTGTAATCCCAGCACTTTGGGAGGCTGAGACGGGCGGATTACGAGGTCAGGAGTTCAAGACTAGCCTGGCCAACATGGTAAAACCCTGTCTCTACTAAAAATATGAAAATTAGCCAGGCGCGGTGGTGGGCGCCTGTAATCCTAGCTACTCAGGAGGTTGAGGCAGGAGCATTGCTTGAACATGGGAGGCAGAGTGAGCCGACATTGTGATACTGCACTCCAGCCTGGGTGACAGAGCGAGACTCCATACCAAAAAAAAAAAAAAAAAAAGAAGGCAGTGTCTTTAAGAAACCCTGAATGTTTCAAGAATAAGAATAAGGCTGATAGCTGATAAATGTCTCGGAAAGGGACTCTGCATATTATGTTAAAGGGGAAAGGCTTACTAAACTCATATAACTTTAAATCACAAACATGTATATTATAGCTGAAGTTCCTAGATTTTAGTGGTTTTCTTGATATTCATCCTCAATATGTCAGCATTTGCATCACAATAGGCATTTTATGCAGGATCTCAAGCAAACTGGTTTTACGAGCATATTTGGGAAATGAGCAGAGTGTGACGGATGACCAAGTGTTGTGCCAAAATTTTACATACAATGCTCTTTTCTGAGGGTAAATCACCAGCTAAAATCTATCCAGTCAGGGCAAGTGATCATGAGAGATCTGTGTATGTGAACACAGTACTTTCCTTTTAGGAGCAAGAATCTTGACTAATGTTAGGAAGATTTCTGAACATCTGAAATGGTATAGGAATCCTAGTAGAGGAATTCAGTAAATGTCTGTTGATTATGGGAAGGTGAGAGTTCTTAGGGAAAGATGCAAGAGAAATAAATTCTCCCTCATACTTAAAATATATCAATGAGAAATACATACTACAGTCATCTTTCAAAGCTCTAATGATAGTATTGATTTATGACTAGTGTAAGTTTTAGAAGAGTTGTTTTATTTTTCTTAATATGCATTTCCCAAGAGATTATAAATCAACACAATTTTTTGGAAGGCAATTTGGTATGTATATCAAATACTTAAAACTGCTTTAGACTTAGTAATTTCCTTTTTGGGTATGTATCTATGATAATAATAGCAGCTTTTACATAGCACTTACTATGTGCCAGGAATTGTTCTAAAGATCCATGATCACGTAGCTACAAAACTGAGAATCCAGAATTTGAACTTGGGCAGGGTGGTTCCAAAAACTGTGCTCAGATTTTTGCTGTCTTAGCCACAAGGATGTTCACTATAGCATTGATTATAACAGGGAAAGTTTAGAAACGAACTAAATATTCACCAGTGGGCATAAGTTAAATAAACAATAATATATCTATTGATAGGACACAAAACAGAAATTTAAAATCAAGTTTTAGACATAACATGTTTGCATGGATGAACAAAATAAGATATTTGACTCAGGGGGGTAAAAAGGCTCAAAACTGTGTAGCATGATTCCAGTCTACTAAATGTTTCCTTTGGACGGTGAGATTTTCATTTTCTTTTTGGTGCTTTGTTGTATGGTCCAAATTTTCTAAATGAACTAGAAATCCTTTTGTACTCAGGAAAAAATTAATAATAACAAATTGTACTCTATAGCAGCACAGTCCGATCAAAATATAATGCAAGTCATATATATAATTTTAATCTTCTACTAGTGACATTAATAATGTAAAAAGAAACAGGTGAAATTAAATTTTATTTATATATTTATTTATTTTTGAGATGGGGGTCTCATTCTGTCACCCAGGTTAGAGTGCAGTGGCACAATCACAATTTTGGCTCACTGCAACCTCCACCTCCCAAGCTCAAGCAGTCCTCCCATCTCAGCCTCCCAAGTAGCTAGGATGACAGGCATATGCCAACATGCCCAGCTAATTTTTTGTATTTTTGGTTGAGATGGGGTTTTGCCATGTTGCCCCGGCTGGTCTCAAACTCCTGAGCTCGGACGATCCACCTGCCTCAGCCTCCCAAAGTGCTGGGATTACAGGTGTGAGCCACTGCTCTTGGCCTTGAAATTAATTTTAAAAAATATTTCTTATATAACATATCTAAAATAGTATTATTTCAACATGTAATCAATATAAAATATTATTAGTGAAATATTTTCCTTTTTTGTATTAAGTCTTCAAAGCCACTTTCTAGCACATCTCAGTTTGGTCTAGTCATATTTCAACTCCTCAATTGCTTAGTGGCTAATGGCTACAGAATTGAACAGCTCTAGATCCTTGGTAGAAGCTATACCTTCAGGTCAAATGTGCCCAAATCATGATCCTAAAACCCTGTACTAATGACCTCAACTTCCATGGAATCATCCCCATCTGTGTCAAGCTGCTTTTTAAAAGAGAACAGAGAGGTGCTTGGGAAACAGGCAGATCTGAGTTTGAATCTTCTAACACTTAGCTATGTGATCTTCAGCAAGTTAATTAACCTCTCTGTGCCTCATTTTACCTGTTTTATAAATGAGGATAACGCCTACTTTGAGTTGCTGAGATTGAAATAATGTATTAAACTATCTACGACATGGAAAGTACTTGATAACAGAGACTACTAAATTTGACTGGCTTTAAAAAATCTCTAATAATATTATTACTAGTAAGGAAGGTGTTATTATCCCACCTACCATATTCAGATACAATGATGATTAGACTTAGCAAGAGGCAAGACAAGATTCTTTTTTTTTTTTTTGAGACAGGGTCTTGCTCTGTAGCCCAGGCTGGAGTACAGTGACACGATCATGACCCACTGCAGCCTTGAACTCCCAGGCTCAAGTGATTCTCCTGCATCAGTTTCCCAAGTAGCTGGGACCACAGGCATGCACCATTATGCCTGGTTAATTAAATTTTTTTTTTTAAATGGAGTCTCTCATGTTGCCCAGGCTGGTCTCCTGAAGTGCTGGGATTATAGACGTGAACCACCACACCCAGCCAAGACAAGATTCTTAAAATAGATAGTAGGAAATCTCATTTAAAATGGCCCTTTGGGGTTTTGTATGTAGCAGAGCAGCTCTTTCGTTGCTATCTATTGAAAGTCAACTCTCAACACAAGGGTTCATTTTTTAAAAAAATAATAAAATGTTCCTAAACTAATTTTGGGGTGTATGTGGAGAGACTACTCTAAGAAATGCACAGTAAATATGTTTGTATTTGAAAATGGGCTACCTAATGGCAGGGAATGAATGACGCACATCTTTGTTTGCCTCCCATGGCTTTTGCTCAGCAAATATTCGATCCATTAAATAAATAGATATAGATTATTGATTATGTGCCAGACATCCTTCTAGACAAAGGGGTTAGGGGCAAAAAATGGGAGGTGCTTCCTTAATTGAATGGAGGATTGAATGAACAAACTGATGAACACTGTACCTTTTCTGATTTTTCTGAACTAAGTCATCAGTACTTTTTTGCATCTCTTGTTTCACCTAAGACTTTCTTTACTATGTCGCGAGGCAGTGGGACTTCCTTCAAAAGACTCAATTGAAATATGGTCTACTATGGCTGAAGCTGGGTATCTGTGTGCTTAACTTTTGTGTGGGTTTTAAAAGTTTCAAAATAAAAAAGTTTGTAAAAATAACCAATAATAATAGAAGGTAATTATCATGATAGGTATCAATGGTTTTATAGCATCCCTGTTTATAACAGAGTTAACCAAAAACTCTACAGATGCTCAGAGGTGAATGACTAAGAAAATTCACATAATCAAGAGGATAGAATACTATACAGCAACGAATTCACATCTGCAGACTTTGTCAATTCATGGAAATATATAAGGAAATAACATGAAATGAAAAAACAAGCAGAATATAATCCACAATTACAACAAAGAAAATATGTGATATGCATATATTTACATAGGCATATCACATATATTTAAGTTTTTACAAAAACTAAACATGTATTTGGTTATGTAGGAATATTACTTTCCTTTCTGGGTAAGACTGCCCGTGTTAATACATGTGATATAAATAAATAAATAACACATGTATAATAAATTCTGTGTTATTTTCTTTTATTTTGAGATGGAGTTTCACTCTTGTCGCCCAGGCTGGAGTGCAGTGGCATGATCTTGGCTCACTGCAACCTCTGCCTCCTGGGTTCATGCTATTCTCCTGCCTCAGCCTCCCTAGTAGCAGGAACCACAGGTGCACACCACCACGCCTAGCTAATTTTTTGTATTTTTAGTAGAGACAATGTTTCACCATGTTGGCCAGGCTGGCCTCAAATTCCTGACCTCAGGTGATCCTCCCGCATAGGCCTCCAAAAGTGCTGAAATTACAGGTATGAGTCACTGGGCCTGGTCATAAATTTTGTTTTCTAAGCAAACTTATCTTACGCCAGAAGGCAGAATGGTTAGGGAAAATATCTAGTGAAAAAGAGCACCAACAAAGGAGCACTATCTCTCAACTGTCACACTAAAGTGCAGTGACATTTCGGCAACTGACTCCCAGTTACTGGCATACAGTTTAATCTACCACTTGGAGCCAAATGGCAGATTTGGGATTTTTCTTAATCTGAGTTATTATTCAGAACAACATATTCAACACAAATATTTAAACAGTAGTGCCAGATTTCATTTTTACATGATAACTCCTCAAGCCTTTAACCGCAAGAGTGCATACAAGGTAAAAATTAAAAAAAAAAAAATTAAGCCTGCTAACTTTCACTGTGATTGTGGTTTGACATCATGCAGGATAGATCACAATTGCTGATTCATATTAGGAAAGAGAGCCCCCAGCTGTCACAAGCACATTGTGTTTGAAAATACAAAACGTTACCAAATCACTTAGTACTTAAAATTAACAACATCCTCATCGTCTTGTGGTTGAAATGATGACTGAACAATAACTCAAGCTGGTTGTGTTCTATATATTTTTTAATTAATAAAATTAGTATTCCTAGATCTTTTTAAATTGCTCTACTCTAGCCCTAGGGGAAAATGATTTCAGAAGGCTGAATATGTATGCTGATTCAAGATATGATTTCTCACACACCCAACCTCTATAATTTTGGATTATAGAGTAATACAGAGTAATCTGGCACCAACTCTTTGGCAATGCTGTTTAAAAACAAAGTTACTATTACACACAGTCCAGGATGTTGACTTTGCATTGTACATAAATACATTTATATAATACTTTTTATTTAATATAGAAGCCATAGCCTTGAATTTTTTTGAAAAATGATTAAGAATATGGTAATTATGAGACTCTCAATTGACTCAAAAGCTCAGAGCTAAAATCCAGGTAGAGTTTGAACACACCTTACAAAAAGCTGAGATCCAAATTACATAAATTTTTTGAAACTTTTGATTTAAGGACTAAGTTTTCTGGTAACCTCTTTGGGAACATCAGGATAATAAAAGATGATTAAGTAATAATGATATCTCGGCTGGGCACTGTGGCTCACGCCTGTAATTCCAGCACTTTGGGAGGCCGAGGCAGGAGGATCACAAGGTCAGGAGTTCGAGACCAGCCTGGCCAATATGGTGAAACTCCGTCTCTACTAAAAATTCAAAAAAATTAGCCAGGCGTGGTGGCGCATTCCTGTAATCCCAGCTACTCGGGAGACTGAGGCAGGAGAATTGCTTGAACCCGGGAGGTGGAGGTTGCAGTGAGCTGAGATCATACCACTGCACTCCAGCCTGGGCAACAGAGTGAGATTCCGTCTCAAAAAAAAAAAAAAAAAAAAAAAGAAAAGAAAAGAAAAGAAAAGAAATAAAAAAGAAATAACGATATCTGATCAAATTATTTGCCTTGTCTGAATGGATGCCTGTGCTGACTATAAAATTCACCATCTGGGAGACCTTGAACAAATTATTTAATTTCTTTGATTCAAACTTGCTGTCTATAAAAATGAAAATAACTTTATGTAGTTTCTAACTTAGAACAATAAATTATTAATGATAAATATGAAAATGCTGGTAAGAGTTTCAATCACTACTAATGTATATTCATTGTCTAGCATTGTCTTCTTTAAATGGATACATTTTGAAAACAGCCTTTAATAATAGAACCACTTTTTTGCATAACTTTAAGCCATAGGGTTAATTATACATGACACAAATCTAACCAACAGAATTGTACTACTTAGATTAAAAGAACCTTGCAGAAATGATAGTTTTGCATAACTTTAAATAAAAGACTAATTACATATGACATAGAAATCTTACCAACAAAACTGCATTATTTCAGTTTAAAAGAGACTTGAAGAAATGATATTAACAGTCCAAGTCATATTTAAAGAAGCCCACACAAAGGGGAATTGAAACGGATAAATGGATTTACTTGGGAGTTTATCTCGAAAAGGAACTAAAACACACATCCCAAATAACCAATGTCTGCAAGATCCAAAAAGACAGAACTCCAATAATGCAAAGGACTCAGTGACACTGAATTACAAAGGACAAGTCCAGTAAAATTCAGTTCTTCCTACTATTCCTCCAAACAAAAGCAGAAATCAACCAACACGCGTGGTACCGGTTGACCCGTTCTGTGCCACTCAGAGTAGGTGCATGGAAGAGCAGACAGGAAGCTGGGGCATACTTAATGAATACTGAAAGGGAGTACTAAGGGTCTGGGAAAGTGTGCAGAGACGGACCCTACCTTTCACAGATTTCCCAATACTGTGTAAGTGAGTGATAGAACTGTAGTTTTGGGCAACAGTCTTCAAAAACGCTTCCATCCCTTCCTGGTGGTGGTAGTTGAAATCCAGCGCAGCTACCAAAGGCAGCAACAGGTCTAGCCAGAGGTACGGGAAGTTCATGTTCTAGAGATGAACAAAAATAAGAACCTGAGAACACATGAGGGCAGGCGGGGGCATCACCGCCTACGGCTCGGTACTCAGGTCTCAGGGTCTCCCGACACTGACGCTTCCTGCCTTTTAAGGAGGCAAAAGCTGGAAGCAACACCTTCGGGAGTGAGCCGTGCAACCGGGAACGGGAGCACGGGCAGCCTCGGTGCCCTCAACCCAGCCGTCGGCGTCCCCCGCTCCTCCTCCTCCCGGCGCCTCCGCCGCCCAGCAGCTGCCGCAGCTGCGCCCGGCCCCGCGAGCCCCCAGCCTCACCAAGTCCCAGGCGCGCACCTCTACCCGCCCGCGGCTGCCCGGCGGGGCCGGGTGTTATAGCCAGGTCAGGGGGCGGGCGCGCCTGGGCCCCGCCCCCGTTCGTCCCTCCGGCCCACTCCGGAGCCGCGCGCGTGCCTCCCGGGCGGGGCCTCAGCCGCCTTCGCACCTAGCAGAGCCGGCGCCCGCGCGGTGTGCCCTTTGGTGGCGCTGCTGCCGGTACCGGGGGGCGGGCGGCGGAACGGGGCGGAGGGCTGCGGGACATGGAGTCGCCGCTCGCGGACAGCCTTTGCTGGCGCCCCAGGTTAGAAGTGTGTCATCGCCTCGGCCGTGGCTGTGGCCTGGGCAGCCACAGGACGCTCCACTGAGGGACACTCTCTGTCGCTGGCTGCAGCTACTTGGAAGAAGTTTAGGACTCGGCCGGTTTCCTGCGGTTGGCGGTGCCGGGGCCCACCTGGAGCCGGGACGCGTCCGGAGTCCTGGGTGCCCTGAGCCCCGCGCGGGCTCCTGCGGGATGGGCTGCGTCGGCCCTGGCAGGGCGAGCCAAGCTCCCAGCGGTGCCAAGCTGCCCAGCGAGGCTCAGCAATCGCGGGGCTTCAAGAAAGAACGCGCGCCTGTGTGGAAGTTTTAAATCCCACGAAGTGCAGAGTGCAGGATATTTTCCTACCAATTTACATAGTGGGTGGGATTTGAGTAAATTAGAATTGAATTTAAAACTGGAAGTCACATGGAAGAAGGCAGGACCACTGTTGTAAATCCGATGCTTCCCCCACCTGCACCTGAGTCTTAGGCCAATTCCAGGTCTCTCGTCCTAAAATGCTAATTTCTGGAAGGATGGCACAGTCTCTGCAGGAGATAACGAAGGCTTCACTTAAACCTGAGAGGTGGTTTGTGGCGAAGGCCAGCCCTTTTTACCTCTCTAAAAAAATCATTCTCATTCTCTCTCTCTCCCCCCGCCCCCACTCCGTCTCTGTCCTCTGTCTCCCCCTCTCTCTCTCCCCCTATCTCTCTCCCCGTCTCTCTCTCCCCCTCTCCTCACTTCTCTCTCCCTCTCTCCTGGATTCTCGGTAACCGTGTCAGGGTATTGGGGCCCGTGTCAAGGTCCGGGGGATACAAAAAGTTTGAAAACCACTGATTTCAGATAACATTCCTCTTTTACAGACTAAAAATACGGATGCAAGCCCCCAACTAATTGAATAGAGTTTTTCTCATGGAGGCCCAAGAAAGTGTATTTTTAAAGAGGACCTTGAATGAATCTAATGTGCCTTCAAGAGCTGAGAACTGTTAGATTCCCTGCTCCTTCGTTCTTACAGATACAGATACTTTTCCTAGAATTGAGTTCTCAGGCCTCCCTGAGACTTCCTGTGATTCTGCGGCAGCAGAGAAGAGTGGTTAAAGAGCTGAGGCGCTCACGGGATGGGCGCCAATTCTTGCACGGACAGTCAGTGACTGTGTCGACTCTGTGCCTTATTTTCTGGTCTATAAAATGGAAGTCTTAATTGTACCTGCCTAAATAAAGTTGGCAGGCACATTGTAAGAACAGTGTGAAGTGTTTATTAAATAACCAGCTTAATTCATAACTCTTTAAGGGGAATTTTCCAAGAGTTGAAAAAATATATTTTATATATAAATATATATAATATATATAAAATATATATATAAATATATATTATATATGTAATATATATAATATATTTATATATAAAAAGTATATATATTATATATATATTTTTTTTGAGATGGAGTCTCGATCTGTTGTCCAGTCTGGAGTGCATCGGCCTGATCTCAGCTCACTGCAACCTGCGCCTCTCAGGTTCAAGCAATTTTCCTGCCTCAGCTTACGGAGTAGCTGGGATTACAGGCGCCTGCCACCACTCTTGGCTAATTTTTGTATTTTTACTAGAGACGGGGTTTCATCATGTTGGCCAGGCTGGTCTGGAACTCCCGACCTCAGGCGATCTGCCCACCTCAGCCTCCCAAAGTGCTGGGATTAGAGGCCTGAGCCATGGCGCCCAGCCATCTTTTTTTTTTTTTTTTTTTTTTTTTTTTTTAAGAGAAGTTGCTTTATTATGTGTTTATTTATTTATTTTGAGATACAGTCTCACTCTGTTGCCCAGACTTGAGTGCAGTGGTGCAATCTCAGCTCACTGCAGCCTCCACCTTCCAGGTTCAAGCGATTCTTGTGTTTCAGCCTCTAAAGTACCTGGGATTACAGGCGCGCATCGCCACACCTGCCTAACTTTTGTATTTTTACACCACACCTGCCAAACTTTTTCATTTTTAGTAGAGACCGGGTTTCACCATGTTGGCCAGGCTAGTCTTGAACTACTGGCCTCAAGTGATCCTTCTGCCTCAGCCTGCCAAAGTGCTGGGATTACATGAGTGAGCCACTTTGCCTGGCCCAAGAGTTGGAAAATCTTAATATGATATTGTTTAGTCTTTGAGTAGGTTTTTTTGGTTGTTTTTTGTTTTTGTTTTTTAATTGTGCAGTAGTCACTATGCTAAATGTTATTTCCACTGGATGGGTTAAAGAAGTTCTCCTTTCATTGTTGTTCATTGACTAAGAGGTCTGAGAGGAGGGGGACTAGAGCTTGAGGAGATTAACTTTAGGCAAAGTTACTCTAGGAATGGGAAATGGAACCGAGTGTGAGCAAAGTGAAGGCTTGCTGATGTACCTTAGAAATCGTATCTTATGGACACTATCTGTTTTCCTGCAAGGTGCTGTGGCTGGAGACTGGAAGAAATGGTGGCTTCATCAATACTGGAATGGAGATTGCCAGGATTGTTGTTCTGGAAAAACAGAGATGAGCTATAGCTGAAATTGCTGCCACTGGGGTTCACACTAGGTAGGAAGGGAAGCAACTTCAGGAAGGAGTCAGAGAATGGAGGTAGGGGGTACAGAAGACTGAGTGCTGAAGGTTTAGGAGCTAGTAACACTCAGAGTGCGAGCCAGGGACAGCACTGGCATCACCTGGGAGCTTGTTGGAAATGCAGAATCTCTCACCGCGCTCCAAACCTACTGAATCAGAACACACATTTTAATAGGATTTCCAGATGATGTATATGTACATTCAAGTTTAAGGTGCACTGGTCTAGAGAGAAAAAAGATTTAGTGTTAGAGTATGAAAGATAACAGCAAAATAAAAGGTTTGCCTAATAGAGTAAAATACTGAAGTTTAGAGATTTTAGAGGTGATTTTTTTTTTTTTTTTTTTTTTTTTGAGACGGAGTCTTGCTCTGTCACCCAGGCTGGAGTGTAGTGGCACAATTTCAGCTCACTGCAACCTCCACCTCCCGGGTTCAAGCAATTCTCCTTCCTCAGTCTCCTCAGTAGCTGGGATTACAGGTGCCCACCACCACACCTAGCTAATTTTTGTACGTTTAGTAGAGATGAGGTTTTGCCATGTTGGCCAGGATGGTCTCGAACTCCTGGCCTCAAGTTATCTGCCTGCCTCGGCCTCCCAAAGTGCTGGGATTACAGGCGTGAGCCACCAGGCCTGGCCCTAGAGATGATCTTTCTAAGCATGGCGCCATTAAAGGTAAAACCATAATAAAAATATTTAAAAATATAAAAATGTATGACTTCTGTACAGGAAGCCTTATAAAGGTTATAAGAAGAAAGGTTTAAATCAGGTTATGAGAAAAATTATAAACTGGAATAAGAAATTAATAATTCTGACAAAATCAAGAATGAGCAAATAAACAGTTCATAAAAGCGGTAACGCAAATAGCTAATAAACGTAGTAACCTGGTAAGCAATCAAAGAATTATAAGTTAAAAAGGTAAAGTAATATTTTGTTTTGCTTATCACAAAGCAAAATTAAAAAGATTGACAATACCTGGAAGTAGACAGGATCTCAGGAAATGACATTTATGCTGTTTCAATGGTATTCTAAATTAATACAATTTTTCTGGAGGGAAGTCTGGGAATAGACATCAAAATTTTAAATGTGCCATTCCTTGCTAGAAATGTATGCTATAAAAGTAATTGAAGATGTGTTGAGTTTGTATATGTTAGGAGCTTCATCAGTGCTGCTGCTTTAAACTGTGACAAAGTAGATAAAATCTAAATGTCAAACAATAGCAGATTGGTTAGATCAGTGGTTCTCAACTTGAGTTAGTATTGCCCACAGCAGACATTTGGAAATATCTGGAGACATTTTTGATTGTCATAACTAGGGATGGGAGCTACTGGCATCTAGTACTGTACTGATAGAGGGCAGGGAGGCATTAAATATCCTTCAATGCACAACACAGCCTCCCACAACAAAGAATTATTCAGCCCAAAATGTCAATAGTGCTGAAGTTGAGACACCCTGGGTTAAAGAATATTATAGCTGTACGATTAATTATTTTTCATAATGTCAATGTAGATCTGTATTTATTCACTTGGAAAGATAAATTGTTCAGGCAAGAAGCAGATAATAAAAGTAAAATGAATAGTAAGATCTCATTTAGATAAAACAAACAAGAAAACCTATTCCCAGCAATATGTTTCTAAGGTTACCAACATGCTGAGCGCTAATCCACTAGTTGCAATGTTTTAATTTGTTTAAAAATCTTTCTGTATTTTCTGAAAAGTTTTTCCAGCAAACATGCATTGCTTTTTTAAATCAGAAAAAAATGAAGGCATTTCCTCTGCAAAGCGGAGGAAAAAGCAGAAAAGTGTTAGAGAGGACCAATGACTAATTCTGAATGAAAACAGAATCTAAATGTCTTAGAGTGAATTACAAAAGTGAAGAGGAGGTAAAGATCACTGGATATGGGAAATTAAGGAATGAAAAAGCCAGAGTATTGGATCAATTCTGTTTAAGGACTCTGAATTTCCCTAAGATAGTAGCAGGAACTGGGACAGAGGGAACAACTATAGTCGGGGGCTAAGTACCTCAATAGATGTCAACAAGAATGAGAACAGTGTAACTAGACTTTGTGACTTTCAAACTTTTTTCTTTTGAAAGTGTCACAAGAAAATCTGAACAAGATAAAAGAAAAAATTTAAAGTTACAAATTTTACATACCTGGAAACAACCATTCTTAAAACACATTTAGGAGCGGGGTATGGTGGCACACGCTGTAGTCCCAGCTACTCAGGAGGCTGGGGCAGGAGGACTGCTTGAGCCCAGGAGTTTGAGGTTGCAGTGAGCCATGATCACACTGCTGCACTCCATCCTGGGTGACAGAATGAGACTGTCTTAAAAAAAAAAAAAAAAAAGCCCAAACCCCAAAACAAACACACACACACACATTTAGGTATTAATCAGTGCCCTAATGTGGAATATTTGTTTCTGGTATTTCATTATTATACACAGCACATCTATAAACATTCTCAGAGCTAAATCTTTGAGCACACATTACCTCCTTAGGATCAATTCTTAGACATGTAATTGCTAGGTTAAAAAGCATGTACATTTTTAAGACTTAAAATATTTGGCCAAATTATACTCATATAAAATGTCAAATGTATAATTTTTTAAATGTTAAAAAGCATTCTCACACAAATATAGAATAAGCACAAGTCAAGTTTTAACTTATTAATGAGGAAACCAGTAGGATAACAAAGCCAGTTCAAAGAAAGACATGAGAAAATATGCGTGTATATATACACACACACACATATCTATATGTGTACATATATTATGTATTTCTATTTATATGTGTATATACATATATTATGTGTATATATAACTATATATACATAGATATTATGTACATATATCTGTAAGTATATACATAGATATATAAATATATCTGTAAGTATATACATAGATATTATGTATGTATATCTATAAGTATATACATAGATATGTACATAATATCTATATATGTATACATATGTATCTGTGTATATACATTTACCATGTACATATATCTATGTATATATATCATGTACATATATCTATAATATATACATATGTATATGTTATGTATATATGTATATATACATCCCATAATGTATATGATGCATATACATGTATACATAATATATACATATGTATATACTTATAGTATTACATACATATAGTATATGTATTGTGTACACATACCTATATACATATGTATATTATGTATATATGTACTATATATGATATACACATATAAATATACATCCTATATACATATGTGCATAAATATATAAAAAAGAGAATACTAAAATCATTCTACATTATTGCTAAATTAGATATAAATCTGATTAATGTTTTACAGGGTGATAAACCATAACGTTTGGTGCTATCTTTACAGAGCAGAAATTATTTCCATCTGTGCAGGACAGAAATTATATCTCCACTGGACAAAAATATAGCATCTCACCATTTTTCTACAAGCTAACATTTGAATTTGCAGTTGTAAAATGTGCAAATCCATAATAACAAGTCAGGATTCAATTCACCTTAGATGGACTGGTTAGGCAATGCCTAACATGAAAACAAATTATGCAATCATATTTTGCTTTCCAAGTTTTGGAAAATTTTTTCTGACCAAAGGTCATTCCAATTTACAGTCCTTACCGGTGATGTGTGAACATGCCTGTTTGGCCTCTCATGATTACTATTATCTCTTTTAAAAAATTTGCCAGTTTCATAGATAAAAATGAAATCTCATAATTTTAAGTTTTAGTATTAATGTGACTGAACATTTCTCTCATAGTCTTTTTTTTTTTTTTTTTTTTGAGACTGAGTCTCGCTCTGTCTCCCAGGCTGGAGGGCAGTGGCGCGATCTCCTCTCAGGGCAAGCTCCGCCTCTTGGGTTCATGCCATTCTCCTGCCTCAGCCTCCCGAGAAGCTGGGACTACAGGCGCCCGCCACCACGTCCAGCTAATTTTTTTTGTATTTTTTTTTAGTGGAGTCAGGGTTTCACCGTGTTAGCCAGGATGCTCTCGATCTCCTGACCTCGTGATCCACCCGCCTCGGCTTCCCAAAGTGCTGGGATTACAGGAGTGAGCCACTGCGCCCAGTTTCTCATAGTCTTATTGAACATTTATTGTTCTTCTTTAAAAAAAATAGTCTATTAATAGCTTTTGCTCATTTTTCTGGTTGTGTATTAGTCTTTTCCTTCTGGATTCATAGTTTTTGACATATTCTTACAGTTTATTCTTAAATTATAAAATAATTTATATTTTCTTCTATTTTTATTTCTTTGGTAGTTTTATTTTTTCATTTACTTTTTCTTCTTTCATCTCATTTTTTAAAATTAAATTTTTTTAGAGCAGTTTGAGATTTGCAGAAAAATTGAACAGAAAGTATAGGGTTCCCATATGCCCTTTTCCTGCCTTACCCACATACACAGTTTCCCCTATTATTAATATCTTGCGTTAGTGTGTCACATCTGTTAAAATTGATGAGCCAATATTGATACATTATTATTAACTAAATCTATAGTTTACGTTGCATATGCTATGAGTTTTGACTAATGTAAAATGGCATGTAGCCAACATTGCAGTATCATACAGAATAATTTCATGGCCCTGATGATCCCCTGTGCTCTTCCTGTTCATCCCTCTCTCCCTCCCCCAGATTTATATTTTTAATCCACTTGGAATTTATTTTCATCTAGTGTGTGAACTATGTGTTAATTGTGTGAAGACATTGTTCTGTTAGGACCTATGATTCCAATCCTTAATCCCTACCTACCAAAGGTTCTCCTGAAATATATATGCCCAGAACACCAGGCCAAGCAACACATCCTTCTTATTACCAACTCGGGCTTTGGTCTCCAAATGTTTGAGTAGAACCATCATCCAAATGAGAAGGGCTGGGGGATTTGGCACTGTGAGGTTCCTCTTGCTTAGATGAGACACTGAGACTTTTAGCAGCTCTCATTGAAACAAGAAGAGAACACCTTAACATGTTGGAATTGGGTTGCAATTTGTTCTTTATTATAAAAGTTCTGAGATCATGTCCTTTCTATATTTTTAAAATTATTGTGGCATAAAACATATAAAATTACCATCTTAACTGTTTCTAAGTGTGCAGTGTGTTAACTCTATGCACACTGTTGTGCAATAGAGCTCTAGAACTTTTTCAAACCTTGCAAAACTGAAACTCTATACCCATTGAACAACAACTCACCTTTTCCCTGTCTCTCCTGCTCCTGGCTACCACCATTCTTTCTAAGAGTCTGACTAGTTTAGATTCCTAATGTAAGTGGAATCATGCAATATTTGTCTTTTTGTGACTGGCTTATTTCTGTTCCATTGGTCAATTTGTCTATTTTTGTGCTACAGAAGTAATTTGAAGATGTGCTGAGTATATATATATATATGTATATGTATATGTTGGGAGCTTCATAGGTGCTGCTGCTTTAAATTGTGACAAAGTAGATACAACCTAAGTGTCAAACAATAGCAGATTGGTTAGATCAGTGGCTCCTAACGGGGGGCAGTATTGCCCTCAGAAGACATTTGACACTATCTTGAGACATTTTTGATTGCCATGACTAGGGGTGTGTGCTACTGGCATCTAGTACTGATACCGGGGACGGGGAGGCTGGTTTTATTTTTTACTTTTTGTATTATTTGTTTATTTATTTATTTTATTTATTTTTTGAGATGTAGCCTTGCTCTGTTGCCTAGGCTGGAGTGCAGTGGCGTGATCTCGGCTCACTGCAACCTCTGCCTCCCAGGTTTAAGTCGGTTTCCTGTTACAGCCTTCCAAGTAGCTGGGAGGGTTTAAGCAAGTCTCCTGTCACAGCCTCCCAAGTAGGTGGGACTATAGGTGCATGCCACCATGCCCAGCTAATTTTTGTATTTTTAGTACAGATGGGGTTTCACCATATAGGTCAGGCTGATCGTGAAATCCTGACCTCAGGTGATCCACCCACCTCGGCCTCCCAAAGTGCTGGGATTACAGGTGTGAGCCACTGCACCCAGCTGAGGCTGTTTTGATTTTTGTAGCTTTGTAATATGTTTTGAAGTCAGAAAGTCTGATGCCTCCAGCTTTGTTTTTCTTTCTCAAGATTACTTTGGTTACTTTGGGTCCTTTGAGATTCCATTTGAAGTTTAGAATTTCTTTTTCTGTTTCTGCAAAGGAATACCATTGGGATTTTGAGAGGGATTGCATTAAATATGTTTATTTTGGCTAGTATGGCACTTTTAACAATATTAAATCTTTTAATCCATGAACACGGCATGTCTTTCTGTTTATTTGTGCTTTCCTACAGCTTTTTGTTGCTGTTTTGTTGTTGTTGCTAACATATGTTTGCATGAGTGTGTGTATGTGTATGAGAGAGTTTTAATAGTTATTAAGGTAGTTTAATTACTGTTTTTAGTAGTTGGTAGTTGTTTTCTTAAGTCCACACATTTCTTAAGTCCACATTTAGAAAAATGTTGCTGAATGCTGTGTTTCCTGTTTCAGGGACTTTGTGGGTGAAGTGATAACTTTACTTGACTGTTACATTTCAGTGTCAAAAACACATTGGCTTAGATTTTAGAAGAAAGTAAAGCTTATTGAAAACAGTCAGGTGGTCTTCTAACTCTTCTTAGCCAAGTGTAAACCTTAATAGATGTTACTACTCTAATGTCAAGAAAATCTGAACCTCAAGGAGGTGCATTAAGAAAAAGTAAGGGGAAAGGGCATTTGCTAAAAAAAAAAAAAAAAAAAAAAAAAAAAATTTCCTACTAAGGATCCATCTCCTAGCAAATGTCTATATAATGAGTACTTACTATGTGGATACAGGTAAACAAAGTTCAAATCCCAATTCCATGACTATCTAAACTTGAGCAAATCACTTAACTCCCCTCAGCTTCTGTTTTCTCATCTATAAAATCTTGTCTATAAAATTGGGAAAATCATAGTATTTACCTCATAGGGTTATTAAATGAAATAATATATGCAACAGTGCTTAAAACAGTACCTCATAAAGTAAAATATAAATGTCACCTATTATTATTTTAACTCCACACCAACTCATCAATTCATCAAACATTTAAACAGCACCTATTCCTCTGTTTATTCTGCTGTTACAACTGTCAATAACAATAGCTTACACTTACTACATTTTGTACCAGGTATTGCTGATTTTTTTTTTTTTTTTTGAGACAGGGTTTGGCTCTGTTGCCCAGGCTGGAGTGCAGTGGTGTGATCACAGCTCACTGTAGCCTTAACCTCCCAGGCTTAAGTAATCCTCCCACCTAAGCCTCCCGGGTAGCTGGGACTGCAGGTGTATACCACCACACATGGCTATTTTTTGTAGATAGGGGTCTCACCATGTTGCCCAGGCTGGTCTCAAACTCCTGGCCTCAAGTGATCTGCCTGCCTCGGCCTTAAAGACACATTTTCTTGAAATTTCACATGTAGAATATAATGCCTTATACTAATGCTGCTCAATGATTCTTTCTATTGTCTGCTGCTTCTCATGTATCTGAGGGAGTTTAGGTATTTATCTTAAGCTGGGATCTCCCCCAGTACTAAACCTACCTCCTTCAAACTAGCTCCCCCAACTCAGATCAGTACCCCCAGCAAAATTGGATTTGCTTGTTTTTGATAAAAATAAAAAAAGAAAGTGACCTTGCAATTCTTCAGAATGAAAGATTGCTATTTATAGCTAGAGATAAGAAAATTGTTAGTGAAAAGCTAGATGGTTTTTGTTAAGGTCCAAGACAATCCTTTCCCTAAACTACCACAGGGTGATGTCTAAACAGTGGCACTCAGAGATTGAAAGAATATATCTCAACTCAAACACTCTCTGTTTAAAACAAGGACTCTGTAGTCTGGGCTGTGCATCTTTTAAAAACTGTTCCTTTATTTTTTTATTAGTAGACTTTGTTTTTTAGAACTGTATGTCTTTTTAATAAGCATTTCTCTAGAAATTGTGACTGTGTTTTCTGTTTGTTATGCAAGTTGTCTATCAAAAACCAAACAGAGCAGTTCTTTTATTTTGGACGTGCAACTGTAAATACATTAGCTTTCCTTTGAGAGATTTAGAAAGGATTTGTATACACACTTATATTCATGATAAATTTCTGAATCCTAGAATTTTTCACGGCACAAAGAAAGAAAAGAATTGAAAAAATGCTATCTAAATAATCAAAAAGCACACTTTAGGCAGAATATAAAAATACACAGCAGCGACTACAAAATCATGCACCATTATTACACTATTGTCCCTCGTTGGCACTATGTCACTGTGAGAGTAAACCTATTTCTGCTTTGCCCCACTCTCTGATTTTTAATTATTCATTCATTTCCTTATCAATTACTTATTGTTTACTCTGTGTCAGGCACTGCAGTAGCTCCTAGGGAATACAACTGTAAACAAGACAGAACAAATCTCTGCCCTTGGGTAGCTTACATTCTACAAGAGCCAAAAATCTCCACTAAAGAATTTCATATGTTCAAAGAAACCTATGATCTTTCTTGAGGTGCTGGCATGATATTACTTCCTGCCTCTTGTGTCTTATCCCTTAGTGGTTTGTGCCACATTCTGTACTGCCTAAAATGACCTTCTTAGCTTCACATTCCATCTACTGTTGGTGAAGCAAAGTTAAAGTGTAATCAGATCAAAGTTTGACACTCCAGTATGTTCTAACACATCAGCTGAGAAACAATGTCAGGAAAAATCTAAACATTTGAAATTAATTTCAGTTCAGGAAGATACCCCAAACAGAGTGAGTGAAGCATCAAATGGTACAATTTTTTGTTTCCCCCATGGCATCTAGGTCAGTGCTCAGTGCATGCTTCCTGATTTATAAGTGTTATTCTAGGAAGAATAGAGCGTCAATAGATTATATGTAATAACTGAAATAGTAAATTATTAAAAGCAAGGTCTGTAGAACCACACCATCTTACTTTAAACCCCAGCTCTGTCACTTACTGTGTGCCCTGAGCAAGCCACTGCACCTCTTGGTGCATTCATGTCCTTCTGTGTAAAATGGGCTAACTCATGGTATTGATCTTAGAGGATTATGGTGACCTTACAGTGCATATATTAAATGAGTTAACATAGACAATGAGTTTAGAACAAACAGTGCCTGGCATGTTATAAATGCTTTATAAGTCCCAAGCAGAATTCATTTTTATTACTATTACCATCTAGTGAAGATGAACAAGATAGAAAGGGAACAACAGATAGTATATGTTTACATTTATCTTATTTATTTCCACATCACAGCTCCTTCCAACATATTTCCAATAGTAGAATAGATCTTTATCAATGATAAATTTGTGATAATTTACAATTACAAAGCAATTGTTACAACAGTGACTTTTTCTCTTCAACTCATGATCTTTGAGTGCAAAAGTAATGCTAACTTCTCCTACTATACTTTGTTTATATTATAGATTTGCAAGAAAACTTCTTGGCTCTAATAAGGCCGATTTCCAAAGCAAAGGCAGTCCTATTTAGCTGCATTTAATCTGGATTTTGTGATATCAAACAATCTGACATAACAACAGATGAAAGTCATACTCTTGTCTCTTTAGGAAACAATATACTTACTGAAATTTATTTCTTTTCTAGCTTTGTTTCAAATGTCGAGAAAACTATTTTTAGATTTAAAAAACTGTATATTTGAGAAAGAATTTGTCATCTTTGTTAATACTCTGCACCTGTAGCAGAAAGAAAGGGCGGGGAGTGTGGGAAGAAGGGAAAAATGTATATATAGCAGAGTGACAAAGAGACTGTTTGAAGATAGTTAATAATTTGTAAGTTCCTCTAATCATTTACTTTTTAATGACCCTTTTGAAAACAGCATGTATCATATCTATTCAACAATGACCTCTGGAAAGTTAAATTATAAATATACTCAGACAATAGCCAAACAAATTCTTTTGTCTCCTCATGACTCATGATTCATTCATTCATTCCTTCTGTTAACAATTATTTAATGAACATCTAATAATATGCTAAGCACCGTGAATACCATGGTGTAAAAGAGAAACATAGTCCTCACTTTGATAGAGTTCATATTGTATTGGGAAAGACGATACAGAGATAAGCGGTCACTCTGTTACCATTTTGATGCATATTACAAAAAGAAAATTACAGGATATTATGAGACATACTATCAGAACGTGCTTACTTTTTTTTCTTTTTAGAGACAGGTTCTTGCTCTGTTGCCCAGGCTGGAGTGCAGTGGTATAATCATAGCTCACTGAAGCATTGAACTTCTGGGCTCAAGCAGTCCTCCCATCTCAGCCTTCCAAGCAGTTGGGACTACAGGCACATGCCACAACACCCAGCTAATTTATTTTTTGTAGATATGAGGCCTCACTTTGTTGTGCAGGATGGTCTCAAACTCTTGGCTTCAAGTCATCCTCCCAGCTCAGCCTCCCAAAATACAGGCATGATAGGCATGAGACACCACCATGCCTGACTCCTTCGTCTTGTTTTTTCTTTTTTTCTTTTTTTTTAATTGCAGTAAAGAAATGACAAGGCAGCAGAGCAGAAAGACTGGAGTTACCACTCAAATCAGTCTTTCTGAGAACTCAGAGGTTAGGATTTTTAAAGATAGTTTGGTGGGCAAGGGGCTAGGTAATGGGTACTGCTGATTAGTTGGGAAATAAATCACAGGGGTGTGGAAAACTGTCCTCAAGAGCTGAGTCTGCCTCTGGGTGGCGGCCACAGGACCAGTTGAGTCATGAGTCATGAGTCCAGGTAGGATCAGTTGATGGCCAGAATACAGAAACCTGAAAAACATCTCAAAAGACCAATCTTAAGCTCTACAATAGTGATGTTATCTATAGGAGCAATTGGGAAAGTCACAAATATTGTGACCTTTGGCCACATGACTCCTGAGCAGTAAGGGATTATGAAATTATACCTATATTTTAGCAGAATTCAGGCCCCTCCAATAACCCTAATCTTGTGCCCTTTCATTAGTTTTCACTCTCTGGGCAAAGAGGAGATTAGTTTTAGGGAGGGACTATTATCATCCTTGCTTCCAGGTGAAACTATAAACTAAATCCCTCTGATGGTTAGCTCGGTCTGCCCCCAGGAATGAGCAAGGACAGCAGCCTGTGAGACTGGAAGCAAGATGGAGTCAGTCATGTTAGACTTTTCTTGCTGTCATAATCTTTGCAAAGACGGTTTCAGTTCCCTCCCTTGTGCTTCAGCACACCTCAGTCCTGAGGTGTGAGCTGGGGAGGTGGGAAAAGGCTGACAGCGGCTCTAACTTCTTCCTGTTGACAGGGGTATAGTTGGGGCAAGGGTTGCCCCCAGGGGAAGAGGAGTGAAACCATTTTGCAGTTTTCTGTATATATTCCCAGGTGCCTTGTTGGGTCCCCAGTGTTGGTATAATAAAAACATTAGTATTCTTTTTTAAATTAATACTCGTTTAAACTGATAACACTTTATTTTTTTATTTTATTTTTTATTATTATACTTTAAGTTCTGGGGTACATGTGCACAACATGCAGGTTTGTTACATATGTATACATGTGCCATGTTGGTGTGCAGCACCTGTTAACTCGTCATTTACATTAGGTATATCTCCTAACGCTATCCCTCCCCACCACACCCTCGCCCCATGACAGGCCCTATTTGTGTGATGTTCCCCTTCCTGTGTCCAAGTGTTCTCATTGTTCAATTCCCACCTGTGAGTGAGAACATGCAGTGTTTGGTTTTCTGTCCTCACGATAGTTTGCTGAGAATGATGGTTTCCAGCTTCATCCATGTCCCTACAAAGGACATGAACTCATCCTTTTTTATGGCTGCATAGTATTCCGTGGTGTAACATTAGTATTCTTATCCACATCGTTAGTATAGCACTTAAGAGAACAGTAAACTACAAGAGACCTAATGTAAGGTGTGAAAGTCTTAGCTTCAGGAGTCCTTGCAGAACTGAGCTGAAGCCTTGAGGGATTCAGGTGAATATCCCCAAGAACCAATCAGATATGAGTCATTAATATAGGCTCAAAAACAATGGACAAGGCTAGAATTTTTCTTTTCTTTTCTTTTTTTTAGGCAGGGTCTCACTCTGTTGCCCAGGCTGGAGTGCAGTGGCATGATCAGAGCTCACTGAAGCCTTGACCTCTGGGGCTCAAGTGAACCTGCCACCTCAGCCTCCTAAGTAGCTGAGACTACAGGTGTGTACCACCACACCCAGCTAATTTTTAAATAAATTTTTGTAGAGATGGGGTCTCCCTATGTTGCCCAGGCTGGTCTCGAACTTCTGGGCTCAAGTGATTCATCCTCCTGCCTTGGCCTCTCAAAATGTTGGGATTACAGGTGTGAGCCACTGTGCCCAGCCAAGGCTAGAATCTAATAACAGGCATGCTATAGGTTTTTTTTGAGACATAATTTTTCTCTCTCCAGTTTTCCATTTTTACCAAAGACAAATCATAGCGGGACCAATTTATTTGCAAAATAAGCTTTAGTCTTATTTATACTAGGCCTAATTGTTTGCATAAAACATAGCATGAATAACTATTTGTTATATAGATCTTTTTTAAAAATTGGCTTTGCTGGATCTTTTTTTTCATAAGGAATCTCAGATTAGACCTTTTAAAATCATCTCGAGCCCAGACAAAGATTTCATTGTGCCTGCAGATACCTGTATGAATTGAATGAATTCCTCTTTTCTGGAGGTACCAAAATAACTTGGGATTCCTAGGCCTATCAGAAAGGGACATTTTTACTTACCACGGGTTAGGAACCTTGTAAAAACAAGGTGGCCAGTTTTTCCAAGGGGTTTTTATCGGCTCTAGAGCTCAACCCCAATTCCTCAAAGCAGTCTGAAAAGTCTGAAAACATGTCATTCCAGTCAAAGCCTTGGAAAAATAACTAGTGTCTCTAATAGTGTCCTGTTACAAAAGAAAACAGATGCTTACTGAACGTATGCAAATAGCTATGTTACCGTAAATTAAGTATACTTACAGTTTCCAAATTATAGAGAAGTAAGGTAGAGAGAAAGAAATGTGCTCCAAATTGTGCTCACTGGAGTATATTTTACTCAGTTGTTAAAAGCTATAAATATCTCCAAATAAAAAAGTTTTCTTGACTCTGAAAAACACAAAGAATAAGCAACGTTTTAAGCAAAAAATCATAAAAATATTATTTTGGTCTTCTATTTGCTCAGTCCATGAAAGTAACTCCTGTTCTGCTCAATATTCTTGAACACATAAGCTCTCCATGAAAGTCCTAGCAGTTTTCCCCTCTATTCCAGTGGCACAACCTCCAAAGTCATCAGAAACCTGCATCCAAGAGCACAGAAGGTGCTCATTGAGTTGAAATGGGGTTAAGTGGAGGTCAAAAAAGCTTCCAGAAGATGGATTTGTTTAAGCTGAAACTTGAAGGATGAAGAAATAGAAAATCCAGGCAGAGGAAATAGTATGTTTTATTTTACATATTCAGGTAGTTTTTATCGTATATCTTTGCACACATTAGAAATAATCTTGAGGCTGGGTGCAATGGCTCATGCTTGTAATCCCACCACTTTGGGAGGCCAAGATGCATACATCACCTGAGGTCAGGAGTTCAAGACCAGTCTAGCCAACATGGCAAAACTGCATCTCTACTAAAAATATGAAAAATAGCCAGGCGTGGTGGCATGCACCTGTAATCCCAGGTACTCAGGAGGCTGAGGCAGGAGAATCACTTGAACCTGGGAGGCAGAGTTTGCAGTGAGCCAAGATTGTGTCATTGCACTCCAGCCTGGGCAACAGAGTGAGACTCTGTCTCAAAATAAATAAATAAATAAATAAATAAATAAATAAATAAATTTTATATAATGACTATTTTATCTATATTATTATTATTATTTTTGACAGGGTCTTGTTCTGTTGCCCAGGCTGGAGTGCAGTTGCACAATCAGGGCTGACTGCAGCCTTGACTTCCCAGGCTTAAGGGCTCCTACTGCCTCAGCCCCCAAAGTAGCTGGGACTACAGGTGTGTGCCACCATGGCCAGCTTTTTTTGTTTGTTTGTTTGTTTGTTTTTAGTAGAGACAAGGTCTTGCTATGTTGCCCAGTCTGGAAATTCGATTTTTATAAAAATTTATACTAATGTCATAATTTCAACCCATTTCTAGCATCCCCACTCACCAAACAGCTCTAATAGCTGTTCCCCATCCTAAAGCAAACTCTCAAGATCCAAAATAGTCTAACAAACAAGACCCAAACCTTAAGGACCTCCGGCTTTGCCAAGATAGGCTTTTATCTGACTCCTATTGGGAATGACATTCAGGCTATAGATGAGTTATTTTAGTTTTGCCTTACCAGAGTCAACAGCAACATTGAAACTTAAGTAATTTCTAATTGTCCCCTTAATCTGTTCCCTTGAGCACCCTGGATTTTATTATCTGACTGTAATAGCTAGAATATGGGGATCAGATAAATACTGCTAACAATTTATTTTTTGGAGTTTATATTGAAAGTTCATATTGAAACTATCTGTTTTATGACCTTAAATTATCATTCGTGAGGAAGATGGAAGAGAGATGAGGGCCTGAGGGGGTAGGCATTAGGGAAATGAGAATTTTTGACATAAGAGACTGGCATGAAAAAATAACCCCAAGATATTCAGGTAATAAAACTAATGCATTATTGATCAGCCCATCAGATTATGTGTTTTTCAGTTTCTAGGGTCTGTCTTTTAGAGTATATAGGGAGTTGGGAAGGCTTTGGGGTTTTGGGGGGAGGGTAGGGAGGAGGTCCCTGTACTCCATTTATCATCTCTCTTGAACTGCAGAACTGGGTTTTAAAATCCAATTTAGTGTAACCCCCAGTCAGAATGAAGCTTGGTTGCCTGCATATAGCTACAAAGTTAGGAATAAATAGTCTCAATGATTAGACTCTCATCATCTCCGTAATAAGATAAATTGCAATGAAGGGTAATTCAGTAAGGACTTGGAAGCCTGGAATTGCTCCAGAAGTAAAAAGTCTTGCTAGAATCCTGCATCTTTTGGTTCACGGGCCATTTATTGCTGCCACACAACCCAGTAAACATGCCAATATATACTGTGGCTAAATATGATGCTCAAACCTTGGACCATTGCTCAGTAGCCAGTGGCAGATTGGAGTGGAGGTAAAAGTACTCAGAACTTGGTGCCCCACAGTTATCTGTGGGAATACATATTTCCTCCACTAAATGGTAAGCTCCCTGAAGACACAAAATAGACTTTATTCCTTTATCCTTCATCAGGCCTATCAAGTATTTTGCATGTATTAGAAACTATTTTTTTTTTTGTTAGAAGTACAGATTCTGGACTCACACCTGTAATCCCAGCACTTTGGGAGGCTGAGGTGGGTGGATCACTTGAGTCTAGAAGTTCAAGACCAGCCTAGCTAACATGGTGAAATCTCATCTCTACAAACAATACAAAAATTAGTTGGACCACATACCTGTGGTCCCAGCTACTCAGGGGGCTGAGGCAAGAGTATCGCTTGAGCCCAGGAGGTCAAGGTTGCCGTAAGCCGTGATTGTGCCACAGCACTTTAGTCTAAGCAACAGAGCAAAACCCTGTCTCAGAAATAAGTAAATAAATTAAAAAGTACAGATTCTGGAGCCCAGTAGATAAGGATTCAAATTCTGAGTGCCAACATGACTGTGGTTCGGTGTTTAAAGTTGTAATCAGGAATTCACCACTTACCACCTTCATCCTCTTCCTGGCATTAACTCCTGTAAGCTTCAGTTTCTTCTTTAGAAATGTGGATAATTGGTAGCACCTACCTCATAAGGATGTTGCGAGGGTTAAATGAGATTGTCCACATAAAGCACTCAACAATGTGTCTGGCATTCAGTAAATGTTGCTATTATCAATGGAGGTTTTGCAGTAAGTGTTCAAGGAAGGTATATTAGGTTGCTGAATTATGGATCATGCTGGTGGTGCACAAGTAAGTGAACACAGTTGAGGCACAGCAATGGAAAACTGCAGGTGAGGCTGGCTTCAGAACGGCATGTTCAGGAACTCAAATGATAGCACCCAGACCTGGTTTCTCTCATTTCAGATCCTGGCATTGCATTCACTGTGTTTGCTCCATTCTCAGACAGCCTCTCCTCTCCAGGTCAAGACCTGGAAGAAAGAGTCTGCTTCCCTCGAAGTCAAATCAAAGCGTCAGCTAGGTCTTGTTGGCTTGCATTGGGTGAATGGAGATTATGCACCTGTGCCTGAGCCACCCTCTGAGGCCAGAGGATGCAGTGTGCTTGGGCCTTGTTCACGGGCTCATGCCTGGAGTGAGGGGGCAGACAGCCACTCCTAAACCATATTGACTAAGAGTGGAGGCAGGGCTGGTTCCTCAGAGGGAAATTAAGGTGCATGTTCTAAAAGAAGGTGAATAACTGCTGTGTAGAAAAAGATAGCTCTTGAAGGGTGGTAAATAATTAATATAAAGTAGCATTGACGCTTCAAGAAGATATACCATTAAGGTATATCTTCATTCGCCCAATGCACGCCAACAGGGTATTGAAAAAGGTAGGAAATAATTAATATACTACATTATGTTATATGTTAGTGTTATAAATCTTGGATTTCAGGGAATGGAAATCTTATTTTGTAGTTTGTAACAGTAAAGCAAGTAGGAGGGAAAGGGAAATAGATTTATATTGTGTTGATTTAGCTAAACTGGAACTGGGTTTCCCTGAATTTTTTTCCCTGCATGGTTGTGGATTGATTGGGTCACACAGAAGCTTTGTCCAAGATTTGGAAGGTAGGAGTTAAGTGCCTATTCTTTTCATGCTCAGAAGGTCAGTCCAGGGCACTAGAGCCACTGTAGCTCACACACATTGTTGCTTCTCTGCTGGCTCACCTGAGAGGCATGGGGCAGCAGCTGGGTCCACCAGCTCTTATAGATCCTGCCAGATTGCCTCCTTCAGCTGCCGCGACCCCCAGGCCAGGTATGTATTTATTCCTGACTAAGGTGCCGCTGTTCTTCAAAGTGATCCTTATGTGGAAGTGGTAGGCCTGGAGGTGGGGAGATACCATCCTGGGTTCCAGTCTGTCTGGAGGCCCAGTTCATCCCCACAGGCTCTAGTTTGTCTTTACCTTCTCCAACTTCATGTCCATCTTTCCTTGCCAACTATCTTCCCTGCAGACTGCAGACCCAAGCACCAGGTGCAGAAGCCGTATCACAGAACTTTTAATGAGCTCCCACAATTGCATAAGATCTAATCCTTAAAACAAATCCCTTAGTCTATATCACTCCCAGTGGTTCTGCTTCTCTGATTGAATTCTGGAACATGGAATGAAACACATGGACTTTAAAGTCTGACAGCTTGGCAATTGTGTGATCTTGGGAAACTCACTCAACCTCTCTGAGCCTTACTTTCCTCAAGTGTTAAACGAGAACACTAATCCTTTCCTTTTAGGATTGTTGTGATATAATAAATAAAAATCACTTAACAATTCTCAAACTTCAGCAGCATTCAACAACGTTTCTGGGGCTCTCAGGTTTTGGGAATATACTAGAGAACAAGGCAAGCATGTCCCTGACCCGATCATGCTTAGGGTTTAGCTGGGGATACAGGTAAATTAACCAGAGTGTAGTAAGTACAGTGTGGTAAGTATTCCTACAAGGAAAAGAAGGAGTAGCATGGGAAGACTAGCTTCATCTTGGTGGTGAGTAGGGGAGAGGAGTATGTCAAGGAAGGATTCCCAGAGGAAGTGGCGTCTACACTGGGCCCCGGGGACAGATGGAAATCTGTCATTTTAGGAAGACGTTATTGTGTGTGCAAAGCTGAGAGGCAAGGGAGAGCCTGGAGGTTCTCATCATCGTTAGGGTTCACATTGCAGATGCCAAGTGCTGGCCGTGCCAGCCCCCACCACCAGCGAGCGGGTCGTGTGTCCAGAGCAGGGAGGAGGCATGGAAACTGGGAGGTGGCAGAGCCCAGGGAGCAGAGCAACCAGGAGCCCAGAGGCCTCTTGGAACCACCTAGACTGGCTATGAGCACACCCTGGACTGGGAATGGAAATGCAAGCCTATTTTAGGGCAGTATTCTAGCAAGTAAACATGACTTCCTAAGAAGAGGGAAAGGAGGAAGGGCAGAAAGAAAGGAGCCAGATGCCATGAGTTACACAATGTGCCAGCAAAGGCTATGGGGAACCATGTGAGGGGAGGGAGGAAGCTGCAATCCGTGGGTGGGTTTTTGCTGAATTGGAGTTTCCTCTCTCCTCTCCGGGACATGCTGTGCTATGCCATGTTGTGCTATGGCATTTGAGATTATCTGGGGGCCAGAAGGACTTCATATCCAAGTGATAATAAGGGTATATCTTTTTGAAGCATCAATGCTACTTAAGGATTGCTTTTTTGGGGGAAAGTCTATCTTATTTTAAAAATGTACCTAATAGATATTTCATAGAACAGAATGCAAGTATGTTTTGGGTTTTTTCTTAGGATAAATTTGAACCTTCAAGGAAATGCCTCCGCTGGGGAGAGCTGTTCCCTGCTCTTCCCTTAGACTCAGGTTAGCCAGTACGAGGCTACTTTGTTCTGGCATTGAGAGTACTTGGGCAGAGAAAGAGAAGTTTAAAGCCCAGGTGAGAGTCTAGTCTGAACTTTCTTTTCTCTGAAGGCTAGGTCTTGCCAGCCCCACATCTCCAAGACTGGCTACGTGATCTGTGGGACCCAGTGCAAAATGAAATTATTAAGAATTTCAAGGTGGTGACAGCATTGCACTAAAAGCATGGGGCCCTTCTAAGCAGAGGGCTCTGAGTGATCGGGCAGGCCCCACACCTATGAAGCTGGCTCTGCCCACCCCCCTCCCCTCATCCCAGCGCCTATTTGGGACATTTCTGAGATACAGCACCAGCTGAAGAGAGAAGAGATAGAGACTTTCCCCTAGTATGTCCTATTTATAATCTTTTCATGCCTCCCACAGGGTCTCTGCCTTCTCCAGATTGTTGGGAAGATGGAGGACAGCGCATGATTCCATGGAGGTTTCATTTTGTTGCTTAGTTCTGCAGATGTCTTTGATGCCTGCCTGAGTTTCTTCCTAGAAGCAAGTAGAAAGAGAAACCCTTTGTGGCCAACCATGTATCCCTGCCCTGTGCCTACAGGTGGATCTGGAGAACACGAGGCTTGAGCTCTGTTGCCTGTGTTACATACACCCTGGCCTATCTGTGTGATTCTGGCTAAGGTTGAATGGTAGAATATTTTCATCCAAAATTTACAGGTGACCTAACCAAAATCGCTATTTCCCAAGAAGTTAATGTCAGGCCAGGGAGGCAGGTACTGGCTCGTAGAGAATAGCCTTCCCTGTAAGTTATAACTGTGGGGGCCAGCATGGGACATTCATACCCATTGCTCCTACAGAATACTTGGCTCAACATTAGAAAGGAGCTCAAAGTAGTACACTTCATGTGCCTCGGTAATGGCGAGCCTCCTTCAGCAGTTATGTTTTTTTTTCTTTTTCTTTTTTTTTTTTTTAAGCAGGAATGGTAGAACCCAAGGATCTCCTTTTGTGGTTAAAAATCTTACAGAAGCAGTTCTTTCTTATTTCCGTGCATTGAATATATTTCCTCCTGACTCTTCTGTTGCAATTCTATCTTGCTTTCAGGGCCTATTTCAGAAGCCACAATCTCTTCAGTAATCTTTTCTGACAGTCCTATATCCCTGTATGTATTTTTTCCTTATTTTGTGACATGTCCTAAGATGTTTGTTCCATAATTTATTAAATACCTACTATGTACTCGATATACTTATCATTTTCTGTTTTGAATTCATTTATTCATTCACAAACATTGCCGTGAGTGCCTTCTCTGCCCAGGTGCTGTGTAACAGTGACAATCCAGACAGGCTCCGTCCCTGCCCTGGTGGTAGTGCAGCCTGGAGGCAAAGAGAGTTCTCACTGGCTTTTTGAAGTCAAGGGCTACTTGTGACTCATCTGTGTGTCTCCTTCAGTGGCAGGCACAGCCTCTTCCGTTTACTATCTGCTCAACAAAAATATTCGTTGAATTAAATGGGACATGATACGATTCCAGCTGCACTTTGTGACGAGTGAAATAAAAGTCTGTCACAATTCTAGAGAAATGTTTTGTTAGTTGTGGGATGGGTTGTAATATAAATGCCTTCACCACAGAAGTCATTGCTGTGTGTTTATGGTGGCTTTGTCAGCATTACAACATAGAAATGCATCAGGCGTGAGTTAGTCCCAGCCAGATTTTCTATTTTTGTTAGGCTTTTTTACAATTGCTTTTATTAGTTATTCCTTCATGATGTCTTGGAGAGCCACCCCATAAAGTTATTCATGCTGGTTAATTTAGGAGCTCTTTCATGACATTTCAAGATTCATGAGCTATGTAGGTGGTGATAAAAATGTCACGACATGTTTTCGTTGTGTATTTTCTCTGTGCCACATCATTCAGAAAAAAAATTAAAACTTTAAAGAACATTGTATGCTGCTAGTCTAGCACAACTTGGGGGGTATTGCCCAACCTGGAAGCGTATGACATACATTCCTTCAGTCCCCTCATTCTGTTCCCATCTCTCTGAAACCGCCCTCTCAAGGTTGCCAAAGACCTCCAAGGAGCACATATTTTGTCTGCCTCTGCGGCAGCCTCTCACCAGTACTGGACATAGTTTACACTCCCTCTCCGTGAAGCACTACCTTCTCTTGGCTTCTGAGACACACACAGTCTGGATTTTTATCTCTCTCAGGCTCCTTTGCTGACTTCTCTCCTTCCCCAAGTGAGGGCCTACTTGACTCCTTGCCTTCTCTGTGTTCCCCTCTCCTTAGATAATCTCATCCAGTCCCTTGGCTTTAACTCCTATCTATGTGCCAGTGACCCCTGATTTAAATTTTCATCCCTGACCTCTCCTCTGTGCCCCAGACTGACATATCTCAATGCTCACTTGACATTTCTACTTGGATGTTTAATAGGCCTCTCAAACTCAACATCTAAAAAAATAATTTTTTTTTAGCTTTCTTAGGTAGTGTGTGTTTATATTTTGGCTTCTGATCATGAGAAATGCAAACTACTGCCTCTAATTTTCAAACAGTAATACCACGTTACATTACAGTTGAAAAGTACATTTTCGAAATGTTTCACATAATAATAATGGCTTCCACTGACTGGACTTCTATGCACCAGGCAGCATGCTAAGTACTTTGTTTTACAATTTTTTCAAAATGAGCTTCACAAAGATTTAAAATTATATCCACAATCACTAAGCGAGTAAGTGTCAGTGTCCCAGGATCCTTAGGGGTGTCACTTTTCCTGCTGGAAGCCTTTGTGGCCGGCGGCACCTTTGCCTGAGTTTTACTTGGGCCTGCTGGGCTCCTTCTGCTCACTCAGACCAGCAGGCTCAGCTTGTGCTACTGGCCCAGATTCCACACCTGCCAAACATGAGCCAGGTGTGGAGCAGCAAGGGGTGTGTGGGCAAGCAAGCGCAGGGTCCAGCCACTGCACACAGCCAGGCACGCTGGCTGCTACTGCAGGGCAGGCAGCTCCAGGCACTGGCACAGGTGCTAGCTCCATGTGAGGCTGTGGCTGGACCAGACATACTGCACATGGCTTCTGCTGCAGGCACCTCTGTCTGGATGAGGGGAACATAGTGGTACCTGGAAGCTTAGAGATGCCAGGAACCGCAGAACCCTGGGTGTCACAGTCCTGGGTTCAGCAACCCCTAGGTCTGCGCTTCCCGAAGGGCTGCAACTCTTCTCTTCTTCTTGCTGCTTACAACATGGTGAGTGTGTGGGGGGGCGTGTTTCAGCCCTGTTTGTGTTATACCTCTTTTAGTCCTGCCACTTGGTGGGTCCTGAGTTCTAGTGCTGCATCCAGGAAGAATGAGGTACTCAAACAATTGGAGGGTGAGCAAGGGAGAGAGGAGCTTCACTGAGTGGTAGAACAGTTCTTGGGGAGACCTGAAGTGGGTAGCTCCCATTTGCAGATAGGTTGTCCTGAGGTCTGTGCAACCCTCAGCTGAGAAGAGACCTGGAACAGGTATCTCCTATCCTCAGGCAGGTCGTCCCATGTCTGCCTGAGTCTGGCTGAGTCTGGGGTTTTTATAGGCTTTAGAGGGGAGGAAGTGTGTATGGATTGGTCCATGGGTGGCCATGGGTGTCCCAGAAAAAGCACCATAAGTTCTCACTCCAGTGTGTGGAACTGACAGCCCAGCCCCCAGGCTTCAGGCCATCCCTAGTTTGGAGGTGGGGCTTCACTGGGTACCTGCCGCTTTCCACCCAGGAGCCTGTCTGCCTCCTGCCACCATCAACCTGCCCTCTGCAGCACCCACAGTGCCCAGGCTGTTCCTGCTAAGGGGCTCCTGCAGACCCACACCCAGTCCCCTCTTAGCCTGCTTCCAATGCTCGTCAGTGCCCAAAGTCTGGAGGGTCCCAGGTGGCAGGGTGCTGGCATGTCAGTGCTTCAGAGCATGCACACTTGGCCAAATCATGACAGCACCCAGGTTTGGCCACAGTTTGCTCTAAAATTGGAACGGGTGCCAGGAGTGGGGAGAGGCCAGGCAGTGGGACCAGTCACCTCTGAGCCTGCAGGGTCAGGGGGAATTCCTGGGCCCCAAGAGTGCAGGGATGCCAGGGTCTGTAGCCGGGGCTGGGCGGCTGCAGCTGCACCCAGGAGGGCGGAGCTCCCATCCCTCCCACTTGGAAGGGCCTGCTCCCGGCTCCCACTGGCTCCATGGAGCCCACTGCCCCAGCCACGCCTCCCCCACTACAGCTGGCATCATGGCAGCAGCCACTCCAGACAGGCCACCGCTGCCATCACCAGCACTTGGATTCAAACCTAGGTCTGTCTGACTCCCAAACCTGGACTTCTTGCACAAAATTACCTTGTTTAATCATCACAACCCATTGGCCGAAGGACCTGTGCTTGATTATCCCCATTTGCCCAGTAAAAAACAGACAGGTTAATGATTTGCTCCACATCACAGAACAAGTTATCAGGAGCCAAAGGTTAGAACCTTCCTTCCCACTCTTCATTCCGTGTTTTTTCAGAGCACCAAATCACTGTTCACATGTTACGTTGTAAAAGCTCTATTAATGGCAGTTCCATTTTACTTATGGATAGACATAAAATTTGATTTCTGAGAATCTTCAACATTGCAATAAATATGGCTTAGCTTCAACACAGGTCTGGCACATTCCTGTTTGTTCCAGTTCACCTATGAATCAGGTACCTGTTTCTACCCCTTTATTGGTTCCAGAATCCTCTCACAAGTCCTGTGAACAATGGTGCTAAAAACATAAGGGCACAAACACCCTCCTCGGCCTTTATCCTGTCTTTGGTTGCCCTGACACCATCGCCAGACAATCAGCAGAGCACCCCGAGGAAGGGTAGACATCATCTTATCTAGATTTTATTCCTTTATTTGTAAAATCATGAAGAGATTGTGTCATAAAAATCCAGCAAGAAGGTCTCATGTCCTTGAATCCCACTATTCAAAGCAGGTTCCCAGAGGACAGTATCATTTTATGTGCTGGCAAGAAAGTCTCTTCTTCTTGAAGCTGCTGACACGATATCCTCAAACCTGTATTCCAGAAATGGTGTCTATGATGTGTTGTGACCAAGAAGTGATTCTCAGAAAATATAAAAAATAAAAACCAAAGTGGTCATGGACACAGCTCTCTGGTGATTCTGTATTCAGCTAAGGGGGCACCATACTGCTCCTTTAGCAGCATCTCCACGATTCAAATTCCCTTCCAAGCTCCCTGTCTTAAGAATGTGCTGGCAAAAGTTTCCAAAGTGCAGTTGAGAAATACAGCTCTGGTGACTGAAATCTTGCATTTTTCAATGAGCTCTGTCCAATTTGGATTTTCCACACTTTCCCAGAAGACAGACTCTTCCTTCCTAAATGCATACTGTGCCCACATAAGGCAATGACTCCATATAACCATGTTTCTTGAGGATTGAGTCATGACTTCTCTTTTAACTGGATGTTAGGTACTAAAAAGGAGATTATTATTATTATCATACTTTAAGTTCTAGGGTACATGTGCACAACATGCAGGTTTGTTACATAGGTATATATGTGCTATGTTGGTTTGCTGCCACCCATCAACTCGTCATTTACATTAGGTATTTCTCCTAATGTTATCCCTCCCCCAACCCCCCACCCCATGACAGGCCCCGGTGTGTGATGTTCCCCTTCCTGTGTCCAAGTGTTCTTGTTGTTCAGTTCCCACCTATGAGTGAGAACATACGGTGTTGGGTTTTCTGTCCTTGTGATAGTTTGCTGAGAATGACGGTTTCCAGCTTCATCCATGTCCCTGCAAAGGGCATGAACTCATCCTTTTTTCTGGCTGCATAGTATTCCATGGTGTATATGTGCCACATTTTCTTAATCCAGTCTATCATTGATGAACATTTGGGTTGGTTCCAAGTCTTTGCTGTTGTGAATAGTGCCACAATAAATATACGTGTGCATTTGTCTTTATAGTAGCATGATTTATAATCCTTTGGGTCTATGCCCAGTAATGGGATTGCTGGGTCAAATGGTATTTCTAGTTCTAGATCCCTGAGGAATCGCCACACTGTCCTTCACAATGGTTGAACTAATTTACACTCCCACCAACAGTGTAAAAGCTTTCCTATTTCTTCACATCCTCTCCTTCATCTGTTGTTTCCTGACTTAAAAAGGGGATTTTTAAAATGACTTTTTTGGTTTTCCCCTCAAACCCCTTCCACCCAGTCCCCTCCACCCTCGGCTTTTCTGTCTCAGGAAATGAAACCACCTTACACTGTTACTCAAAGCAAAACCCCAGGAGTCTTTGACTCTCCACCCACCCCAGCCAATGCAATACATCAGGAAGTCCTGTTAACTCCATCACCAAGATATCTCCTAATGCTGTTTGTGACTCCTCTAGTGCTGCCATCTTGGTCTGAGATGCCATCGTCTCTCTCCCAATCCCCTCCCTGCTTCCTCTCTGCTACCTGTAGTCTAGTTATAACTCAGATGCCAGAGGGGTGTTTTAAAACATAATCAGAACATGTCCTTTTCACTCCAGGGGCTTCTAGTCACACTCAGAATCAAACCCAAAGCCTCTTCCTTCCTGGACCCTGAGACCCTACATGAACTAGCCCCGCCTGCCTCTCCTCCCTTGGTAACATTACATTATAGCCACACGTGCCCTGAACACACAGATCTGTCTCTCACCCGAGGGCCTTTGCACAAGCTCTGCCCTGTGCCAGATACATTCTTCTCCAAGTTGTCCCGTGTCTGGTTCCTTCTTATTCAGATTTCAACTTCAATGCCATCCTCTTTGAGAGACCTTTGACCACTTAGATGTAGCCCCCAGTTCCTGCAGCCCAGCTGTCATTTCCTTGCACATCTCTGTCTTATCTTCGTCATACCATTTACTATCATTAAATATTTTCTCCTTATTCATATATTCCTGCCACCACCACCCTCCAAATGTAAGTGCCATGAGAAAAGGGTCCTGGTCATCCTGTTCAGTGTTCCATCCCAGCACCCACAGCAGTCCCTGGCACAGAGTGAGTCTTCAGGATATGTTTGATGATTAGATGAATGAATGAATATGTTTTAGAAAGAGCCAGTCCTTGGCCGGGCGCGGTGGCTCACGCCTGTAATCCCAGCACTTTGGGAGGCCGAGGCGGGCGGATCACAAGGTCAGGAGATCGAGACCACGGTGAAACCCCGTCTCTACTAAAAATACAAAAAATGAGCCGGGCGCAGTGGCGGGCGCCTGTAGTCCCAGCTACTCGGGAGGCTGGGGCAGGAGAATGGCGTGAACCCAGGAGGTGGAGCTTGCAGTGAGCCAGGATCGCGCCACTGCACTCCAGCTTGGGCGACAGAGCAAGACTCCGTCTCAAAAAAAAAAAAAAAAAAAAAAAAAAACAGAGCCAGTCCTCTCCATAGACTGCAATCTAAATGATGAGACTCAGAAGTGTTTCAAAATCCCCATTGCCTAATAAGACATTCCAACTTTTAGATTCATTGCATTGGTCACTGTCTTAAAATATCATTGTAATTGTAAAAAAAAAATTACCTAAAGGAGAATAGAGGTCTTGTGCTATGCTGTTAATACACTAATTCTTCAAAACATAAGACTGAGTTAGTTTTCAAATCATTTTTATCTTAGAAATCAAAGGCAGCGGGACCAAGGACAAATACATTATAATGAAAGTGTGAAAGAGAGAATATGAAAAGTTGGCTGCATGGGGGCATTGCCGAGTCGAGACAGATGTGGGTGAAACATCATGGGCAAGGAGGGGGTTTTCCCACGAGAGGCCAAAATTGGGGGGAGGGTGAAGAGAGGGTTTGCTGGGTACTTCTCACATGCTAGCGTCGCGTTAGGTGCCTTAGGAATAAGGAAGAAGTGAAGCACAAACTCTAGCCCTCAAAACCTCTGGGAAACCTGATGCTATGGTAATTTCTGGTGAGGATGATCATGTTTAATAAACAAGGCACAAACATTTCAACTCTGCTGTATCCCCAGGCATCTCTCCCCAAATCAGTTTACTTCTCTACTTTACAAGAAAAGTCGGTTAGCTTCAGGGTTTATAAAACTCACTAAAACATACAAATGTAAAAGCAAATGTTACCCTGCTGATTTCAGAGGGATTCTGGCATGACTTCTCAGATAAAGATACAAATACATTCTTTGTTCATTTCCATGAACAGCCTTTTTATGGCTTTTGAGACCTAGTCTAAGTCAGTAAAAGTCAGAATTTGTGTTTCTGATAGGTGTTGGCCTTGTAAAACTGGAAAAAAGGAATCACATTTTCTATAACATATGAATGCACAAGGGATTCATTCTTTGGCTCAGGATGGAAACATTTATTTTTGGCACTCTTGATTCCTCTTTCTGCATTAACTTCATAGATTTTTCTCAATACGATGTAGACATTGGATGGGCTTCATTCACAAGGAAACACCAAGATAAATGGGGTGACTAACATCCAACTATTTAAAACTTGTAAATATTTATGGGAAAATTATATCCGTCTTTGTGGGGATTTCTCTCTGAAACTTGGATGTAACTATTGAGGGCTCTAACTTCCCTTTAAATGGTGGATTCTAGTGTTAGTATTGCAGTGCTCTACAGCAAAATCTGTATGTCCATTGTGTATAAAATAGCTACGCTGAATCTTGGATAAAAGGGATAATGCTTCTTTACTTGTATGACCCTTCCCACTGCTGAGCCTAGAACATCATATTTTGAGATCAGTGACCTAAGTCCCGGACCAGCTAGATAATTCGCAGGGCCCAGTGCAAAATGAAAATATGGAGTGTTTTGTTAAAACAAAAATATATATATATATGTGTGTGTGTGGGTGTATATATATATAGAATGTCAAGATGATAACAGCAGAACATTAAACAAGCATGGGGCTCCTCTAAGTGTGGCAACCTTTGTGACTGTACAGGTCTCAAGCCCAGAAAGCTGACCCTGTATAAGCCCTCATTTGAGACCTTCGGTATGACTTGTTCAGGTGAATTAACCATTCTGCACCTACTTTGTCCTATCTGCTGAACAGGTGAAAAGAGTAACGTATTTTCTATTAATCTTGATGATTGCCTGTAACAACTGAGAGTTGATTTTTTAGTATACCAGTCAGGCAGGTGAAAGGCTATGCAACTTAGCATTGGGAACTGTCATCCCCAGTAAAAAACTAGGAAATTTGTTAATGTCCACTTACTGGTGACAGGGACAGTGGTCTGAGGATTGAGGTACAAATATCAGAAGGATGAGAAGAGTCATGAGAAAAATAATGAAAATACCTGTAGTCTTAAAAAACATTTTTTTTGGAGACAGAGTCTTGCCCTGTCACCCAGGCTGGAGTGCAATGGTGTGATCTCAGCTCATGGCAACCTCCAGTGAGCTCAAACGATCCTCCCGCCTTAGCCTCCCAAGTAACTGGGACTGCAGGCACGTGCCACCCATGCCTGGCTGATTTTGTGTTTTTTGTAAAGATGGAGTTTTGCCATGTTGCCCAGGCTGGTCTTGAACTCCTGGGCTCAAGTGGTCCACCCTCCTTGGGCCTCCCAAAGTGCTGGGATTACAGATGCAAGACACAGTGCCCAGCCTAAATTTTTTATTATATATATTTTATTTTAGAGAAGAGGTTTCACCATGTTGCCAATGTTGACCTTGAACTTCTGGGCTCAAGCAATCTTCCCACCTCAACCTCTGAGTTGTCAGTACTACAGGTGTGCAACACTGTGCCTGGCTTATGTATTTTTTATTTAAAAAAAAAAACTTTGGGAGGCCGAGACAGGCAGATCACGAGGTCAGGAGATCGAGACCACCCTGGCTAACATGGTGAAACTCCCTCTCTACTAAAAATACAAAAAAAAAAAAATTAGCTGGACGTAGTGGCGGGCGCCTGTAGTCTCAGCTACTCGGGAGGCTGAGGCAGGAGAATGGTGTGAACCCGGGAGGCGGAGCTTGCAGTGAGCTGAGATGGCAGAGCAAGACTCTGTCTCAAAAAAAAAAAAAAAAAACTGTATAAGTTGAATGGGCCAGGCATGGTGGCTCACACCTATAATCCCAGCACTTTGGGAGGCCAAGGCAGGTGGATCACTTGACATCAGGAATTTGAGACCAGCCTGGCCAACAGGGTGAAATCCCATCTCTACTAAACAAACAAACAAACAACAACAAAAAACCCAACAACAACTGTGTAGGTTGAAAAGCCATCATAAGTATATTTAAATCAGTAATTTAAAAAATATTTGATTATTTTTAATGTTTAAAGTGTTTCGTGGTCTTTTTAAAATAGGTTTTAAAAAACTGTGGTAATATATACATAACACAAAATTTACCATCATAACCATTTTTAAACCTACAGTTCAGTAGTCTTAAGTACAGTCACACTGTTGTGTCACTGTTGGGACGTGGAAAACAATACCCTAAAATGAAGGCCTCAGAAGCAGCCTGAGAAGCGAAAGGTTTTCTCCGATCTTCTCCTGCTTGCCTCCTGTCTCTCAGTCCCACTCTCCCCCCAGGGCAGCCATAGAAACTAGAATCCCTCTTCCCCAGGTGGGTCCTAGAAACCAAAACCCCTTTTCCTCAAAGCCAGTTATAAAACCTAAAAATATTATCAAACTTTTCATACACCTGTTTTGTAAACCAAAAATAAAATTCTAAGTACCCTAACCATCTGAAAGGACTCCTCCTCTTGGCAAAAGCATCCCAAAGTTAACCTGAAAAACAAGTTCAGGCCATGATGGGAAGGGGGAGCCAGACATGCCCCCTTATACCCTCCTCCCTTTTAGAATTATTGATAGAACAGACTTCTTAAGTCTGATAAGAAACATTTACAATCTGTTCTCTCTGAAGGCTTAATCTGCATGATAAAACCTTCATCTCCACAATCCCTTATCATAACCCAGACATTCCTTTCCATTGATAATAACTCTTTCAACCAATTGCCAATCAAAAATCTCTAAATCTCCCTATGACCTGGAAGTCCCCGCTTTCAGTTGTCCCACCTTTCTGGACCAAACCAATGCACATCTTACATGTATTGATTGATGTCTCATGTTTCCCTAAAATGTGTAAAACAAAGTCGTGGCCTGATCACCTTAGGCACAGAGGCAGGACCTCTTGAGGCTGTGTCATGGGTGTACCCTTAACCTTGGCAAAATAAACTTTCTACATTGCTTGGGACCTGTCTCAGATACTTTTGGTTTACATTATGTATAAAAACTGGCCATAAGGAAATGATCAGACCTACCTTGTTTGACTGTAAGTCATAAGACCTCCATTCCAGAAAGGGTCCTGTCCCATACCCAGAAGGAAGAAATGCTGCTCAGGGATGTCAAGAATCTAGACAGACAGGCCTTGCTGAGTTTCCTTACTCCATCTGTTAAAGTTACATCATACCCTTTTGTCCAGTCATATTTCTACACAGCTCTACATACTTTGTTGAACCTAAACATAACAATGTGCACTTTCCCCTGTCTTGATTCTGAAGGTTCCCATGTACACATTAAATGCATTTGTATGTTATTTCTCCTATTAGTCTGCCTTTTGTGAGTTGATTTTTCAGTGAAACTTCACAGGGCAAAGGGGAACTTTTCCCTTGGCCCCTAGATAACTAATCTCCAGAACATTCTCACCTTGCAAAACTGAACCTCTATGACTATTAAACAACAACTTCTCATTTCCCCCTCCCCCTAGCACCTGACAACCACCATTCTACTTTCCGTCCCTAAAAATTTGACTATTTTAGACACCCCACCAGTGGAATTATATAGTATTCATCTTCTTGTGACCGACTTATTTCACTTAGCATAATGTCCACAAGGTTCATGCATATTATAGCATATGTCAGAATTTCCATCCTTTTAAATGCTAAATAATAATAGTTCATGGTATGCATATACCACTGTGGGGGAAGAAAAACGATGTTTTCCTTTACCTTCTTAGGTTCAGTATCTGGGGCCCTGCAAATCAGACTGATGAAAGACAGATTAGCAGGAGGAAAGGTTTATCACGTGTATATACAGGGGCCTTCCTAGAAAAGTGAAGGGGCAGAGAAGCAGTTAGACCTAAGAGGTGACACAGCATTTTGACAAAGAGTGGTACATTTGATACATTGCAGAGACTGACAAGACAAAGGAAAAGGGGGATTCCTAAGGGTGGTAACTTGTGGGAAGGAAATATATGGGGAAATAAATAGAAAAAGAGAGTGGTTTAGTAAGGCTGGTTATATACATTCCTTTCCAGGTCTTTGGGCTGAAAAGAATCTAGAGTCATCTCCAGTGATGAAGAGTCCCGATGATTAATGAAACCACCTTTGCAAAGATTATGACAGTGAGAGGAGTCTAACATGACTGACTCCATTTTGCTTCTAGCCTCACAGACTGGCTGTCTTCACTCATTCCTGGGCATAGGAAGCTAACCATGGAAGGGATTTAGTTTCTAGTTTAATGTGGAAGCAAGGATGATAGTCCCTCCCTAAAACTGATCCCCTCCTTGTTCAGGAGCTGAAACCACCTTTGTAAAACTAATGAAAGACTGCAAGATTAGAATTATGGGAGGGGCCTAAATTCTGCTAAAATATAGTTTCTATAATCCCTTACTACTCAGGAGTCACGTGGCCAGAGGTCACAAGATTTGTGACTTCCCCTATTGCTCCTATAGATAACATCATGATTGTAGAACTTAAGATTGGTCTTTTGAGATGTTTTTCAGACTTTTGCATTTTGGCCACTGACTGACCCTACTGACTCATGACTCAGCCGGTCCTGTGGCCCCCACCCAGAGGCAGACTCAGTGCATGAGGACCATTTTCCACAACCCTATGATTGTGTCCTCAGTCAGTCAGCAACACGCATTCCCTAGTCCCCTAACCACCAAGCTATCCTTAAAAAACCTTAACCTCCAAGCCTTCAGGAGGACTGATTTGAGTAATAACTCCATCTTCCATGTGGCCAGCCTAGCGTTAATTGTAAACTCTTTCTTTACTGCAATAATACAATCTCAGTAAATTGGATTTGTCTGTGCAGAGGGCTGACCAAACCCATCAGGCAACTGTGTTAAGAGTTGTTCTCTTCCTTGGCAAGGGAGAGGACACCTTTGTAAATGCATAACATAAAAATAAAATCCTAAGCCCACATGACACAAGATCCTTCTTGGCCATGGAGACCCAAAAAACCTTAAAAACTGAATTTCCAACTATGACAGGAAGTGAGGTTGAATACATTTTGTTATACTCCCTCTCTTCTGGAGTTTAGGCACAACTGACCAGTATTAATGTTAAAATAGAGATCATAAGACTGACAAAACAGACTCTTTGTGACAGTAAGATAACAAATTATAAACGGGACCTATTACCATGCCAGACAAAGGTTAAGTCACATCCCTACAGGTCACTCTGACCCAGTGTATTGGTTAACGAACCTCCTTAACTTAAACATTCCTTTCTACTGACTTCAAGTCTTTAGACAAAGCTTAATTCTTTCAACCAATTTCCAACTAAAGAATCCCAAAAACCCACCTATGACTTGTAAGCGCTCTTCTCCCCACCTCAAGATGTCCTGCCTTTTTGGGCTGAACTGATATTACCTTCCATGAAGTGATTTATGTCTTTAGCTGTAATTCTTGTCTCCTTGAAATGTATAAAACCAAACTATAACCCGACTGCCTTGGGTACACTTTCTCTGATTGTTTTTTTTGGACATAGTCTCGCTCTGTTGCCCAGGCTGGAGTGCAGTGGAATGATCTCGGCTCACTGCAGCCTCCACCTCCTGGGTTCAAGTGATTCTCGTGCCTCAGCCTCCTGAGTAGCTGGGACTACAGGTGCCCACCACTATGCCCAACTAATTTTTGCATTTTTAGTACAGACAGTGTTTCACCATGTTTGCCAGGCTGGTCTTGAACTCCTTACCTCAAGTGATCCACCTGCTTTGGCCTCCCAAAGTGCTGAGATTCTAGGTGTGAGCCACTGTGCTTGGCCATGAGCGCACTTTCTCAAGACTACTTGAGGTTGTGTTTCTCCAGGTTATGGCCACTCATGTTGGCTCAGAAAAATCTCTTTAAACTATTTTGCAGAGTTTGGTTTTTCCATTAAAAATGGAAAGTCATGTCCTGCTTTTAGCCAGATAGGGGGAGGGCAGAGAGTTTTTGTTTTTCTGTCTGCTGTTTCTTGATTGTCTTTAGCTCAAAATAATTCTTATGCCAAAGTGGCATATTTTGGGGTGGAATAATCTGGTTCCCTTCACCACATTTTGTTTTTCCATTCATCCATTGATGGACACTTGGGTTGGTAGTCTTTTTAAAAATACTCCCGAAATGTCTTATCAAGACATTCATCTGAAACAAGTGCAGTGCTCTCCCTAAAAGGAATTCTACGGAATAGAATTTCTTCATTGTTACCAACAGCAGACTGTGTTTTGGCTGCCAGGTTAAAAAAGCAAGTTAAACCAGCATTAGGTAAATAATCAACCATTATTTCAGAAGGGTGTCTTCATCTATCTGAGAGTTCCAGAATCCCCATCTGCAAATGCTGGCTAAATAGTGATCTTGACTTGTCATTGCAACTCATTTGCAACTTGGTAGCTTGGAACCAGAAGAATTAGTGGAAGGTCCAGCAAAGAAGGATTTGATCTTGAAGGCTATTTTTTCTTGCTAATATGACTTCATGGATCAATGAAGTTCATCAAATGAAATCTTTGTATACATATGCTAGAGTTAAGGGAGTCCATAAACTTTTCGTAAACATACTGAATATGCTGTTATGGAGCTCCAATGTTCCTGTGAGTTCCTTTGCTTCCTTTCCCCTTTACCTCATTTTCTTTCATCAGAAATACATGTGACTTCAGTCACTATGTGAGGCTTCTGCTTGCCTTGTGTAAAGGAAATAAATAAGACCTATCCTACATAAGACAGCTCCTGTCCTAAATATTAATAAGAAGAGAAGGTATGGTTCGTTTGCGGTAGAAGGATGAAGAAGAAAGAGAGGGGATGTCTGAAGCCAGAGATCCATATGGAGCATATTATAGACTTAGGTAAGTGAACAGCCATAGCTTAATATTTGAGTTGATGAATGGGACCTAACCACTACCAGCCAGACTGTTGAAGGGAACTAGCAGAAGTTGGAAGCATAGATAGAAAGAGAAGACAGGACAAATAATCAGCTTTTTGCTTCTGTGTCTTGAGCTGAGCTAACTTGGACATAAATTTGCTCCTGAGTCTGAAAGGCAATGTAGAAAAGTTAATAATAAATCTGCTGAATGCTAATGACTAATATTCTGACTCTGCTGCTTCCCTGGGTGACTACGGGGTGGTGCAACAAGGAGCAGCGTCATATAGACTGTCACTGTGACAGGAAACAGAGCAACATTAGTATCTACTGGTATTTAAGAGCTTCTCCAAAAGACTTAGAACCTTTTTTTCAGTTGAAGCTATGAATACTTTCACCTCATAACAGCTGTCCTTAGCTGAGGTCCTGGACCTTAAGTAGTGAAAGACTTGAGTAGACTTTTAGTTCAAACGGGTCCTCTTCAAAAGAGATCTCAGGACCAGGGCTGAGCAAAGGTTGAGGCTGTGCAGAAACATCCCCAGGGAAATTGTTAAGTAAATGGGTTTCTTTTTTATTTTTATTTTTTTGAGACAAGGTTTCTGTCACACAGGCTGGAAAGCAGTGGCATGATCGTGGCTCAATGTAGCTTTGACCTCCCCAGGCTCAGGTGATCCTTCTGCCTCAACCTTCCCGAATAGCTGGGTCTACAGGCACTCACCACCATGCCCTGCTAATTTTTGTATTTTTTGTAAAGATGGAGTTTTGCCATATTGCTGAGGCTGGTCTTGAACTTCTGGGCTCAAGCAGTCTGCCCACCTTAGTTTCCCAAAATGCTGGGATTACAGGTGTGAACTCTGTGCCCGGCCCTGGGTTTCTTTTCTAATTCCTCTGACCTCCTCAGAGAAGGTTTGGAAACCTGGGTTATGGGGGTGGGGAGAATGAGCTACCCTCCTCAAATTCACAAATATTTCCTTAAACACAGATAATACAAATATTTCTTTTTTTATTATACTTTAAGTTCTAGGGTACATGTGCACAACGTGCAGGTTTGTTACATATGTATACATGTGCCATGTTGGTGTGCTACACCCATTAACTCATCATTTACATTAGGTATATCTCCTAATGTTATCCCTCTCCCCTCCCCCTACCCCAAGACAGGCCCTGGTGTGTGATGTTCCCCACCCTGTGTCCAAGTGTTCTCATTGTTCAATTCCCACCTATGAGTGAGAACATGTGGTGGTTGGTTTTCTGTCCTCACGATAGTTTGCTCAGAATGATGGTTTCCAGTTTCATCCATGTCCCTACAAAGGACATGAGCTCATCCTTTTTTATGGCTGCATAGTATTCCATGGTGTATATGTGCCACATTTTCTTAATCCAGTCTATCATTGATGGACATTTGGGTTGGTACCAAGTCTTTGCCATTGTGGATAGTGCCGCAATAAACATATGTGTGCATGTGTCTTTATAGCAGCATGATTTATAATCCTTTGGGTGTATACCCAGTAATGGGATGACATAATACAAATTTTTCATAATGCCATCGTAAATATAATTAGTATACTTGTCAGAGTGCTACAAGAATGTTGTACAAGTGTAAGATGTCAAACATTTAAACCCAAACCCTTCTCCTCCCATTGGGAACACAGATTCAGCCTTTAGTTCAATGCTTAGCTTAACATTTAATATCTTACCATGGGCCTCTTATTTAGTATGCCCTAAAAAGCACATCAAAAAGAGAACAAATGTTTATGAAGGCAGGTGGAGCTCTTCTCTTTTAATGGATCGTAAAGCAATGAGCTTCCCTGGATTTCACTGGCATTAGCTAATGTGGCAGGGTATAGAGTAATAATTTAAAATAGAAATATACTTGGAACTGGTTTACTGTTGGATCAGATTCGTCAATGAAATAAGGAAAAGTGATTTTCTCCTTCACCCTCCCAGGAAGGCAGGCAGGCTTTTGTGTTCTGGAGTTCTGGGCTCTCTCACCTCTTGCCCCACTCCAGATCACTGGGTGGCTGAGGCTACAGCCCCTTGAAGACTGGAGGTTTATCTTCTAGAGAGGGCAAAAATAATGTCTCTGGAGTGAGCGATACCAGACATAGATGAAGGAATGGTACCCTCTGTGGAAAGCAGAGGTGTAGTGTCTACTTGCATTTTAATGCCCATGGTGCAGGTACTCCAGACCTCTCTCCCACTCAGCTCCCAGAATCTGACAGTTTCCCATACCTTACCCTCCAGGCAGGAGACTGGAAGACTCTTCTCTGGGATATTTCCAACCAGTCCAAAGGGAAATACTTTTAAATACTAACATGGACATTAAGGGTGGGGATGAGGGAAGTCAAAAAATAGTCTACCCAAAGCACCTTGGACCTAGAGTAAAGGTCAAAATTAATAAGCCTCAGCCTTGAACTTCCAATCAGTCTTTACTCCCCCATCTTCAATCTGGAGCATTAGTAAGGAAAATAGACAAAATTACTGTACTCCATGAGCTTATATTCTAATGGCCATGGGAATGGGTTGGGGGCAGAAAATAATGAAATAAAATATATAGTATATTAGAAAGTGATAAATGCTTTGGATAAAAATTGGGTGGTGGTGGTTATGAAATGCCATTTTTGGAGGGCATTGCGTCAGTGGATTAAGTTTGGGTGAGGGAGAGAGAAAACACGCATCTACTCAACCTGCCCTCTTCACCTGGAAGCTTCGCGTCTGAACTACTTTCAAGTTCCTGAAACAAACCTGCCGGTTTTGGCCTTGAGGACTTTGCTGCATTCCGTTCCCTTGATTTGGAAAACTAGACACTTCTGCTCCACCTTGCATGCTAACTCCTGTGGAAGAATGAGATTTGGGGTTGTGCTTGAAATTAATTGGCTTAGCCTTACCTATTTATTTTTATTTGCATAAACTATGCAAGGAAAAAGCTTCAAATACTTTCCTTATGCCAAGAAAACCCACAGGTCTTTATAGTGGTTGAGTTCATTAAAACAACACCAGTGAGGCCTTACTGGTTAATTATCATGGGGTTGGTGAGCAAGTTTAACCTCACATGACAAACACAGTTTGCAACCTCCAGTGAACAAACACAATTCTCTACAACAACATTCGATAGTGTAGACTGCAGTTCTGCAGTACCAACATTTGCAGTCTCCAGATTATAAATCAACCGTCCTTCAAACTGCAAGAACGTACCTCTGAATGTTACAGGGACACTCTTTGCCCTTTTCAGTAAAGAGAGGGAAATCTAAGTTTATGATTACAAGGTACAGAATGATTATAGATTTAATGTAAATTTAATGGTAACAAGTGTGTAAACATTCTCTAAACTTCTGTATTTTTAAAATCAGGGAGTAATGACTAATCCAGTGAAGTTAAAAGTACTTTTGTCACAACTCAAAAGTTTCTTATTAAACACCACTAAAAGCCTGTGGCCTCGACTAAAATTTAAAATGAGGATGTGTGCAAAAATTTGAAATTTAATTTAATTTTACCCTCTATAACTCAATTTAATCATTATTCCTCCAGGAAGTCTTCTCTGATATTCCAAGAAGGGAACTGCAATCTATACTACCCAATGATCCACTTATCATTTTGGAATTGGGAATTTCTTTTCTTTATTTTTTTTTGGTACACGCCAGTGTACAAAAACCCTCCACCTCCAGGGTTCATGCAATTCTCCTGCCTCAGTGTACACCTCAGGAGGCCAGACACTTCTAAGAGCAAGAAATAAGTTTGTCTTTTCCTCAGCTCAATCCCCAAGGCTCAGTACAGTGACCAGCCCTTGGTTAAGCACAAAATAAATATTTGTTGAGTAAATGACTAAATATACAAATGAACAAAAAGTTAAGCATCATAATAGGGAATGAAATAGTTTATAAAATCTTAAATCTCAGCAGTTGTTACCTATTATTTATCAAAATGTTCACTTAAATTTAAAATAACATTAAAATGCTAGATTAAAAACTTAAATGTTGGACTCTGTTCAAATGTCACTTTCTCAATGATGCCTTCTTTGACCATCCTACATAAAATTGCACCTGAGTCATTGCCTTGCCATTACACTTCATCTTTTTCTGTTGCTTGTAGAACAACTTGACTCTGTATTTCATATATTTCATCTGTCTTCCCAATTTTATGGAAACTGTGTGAGAGCTAGGATCTCAATTTATTACCATTGCATCCTCAGGGCCTAGAACAGTGCCTAGCGCATGGTAGCAGCACATTTAACTTTAAATTTACCTTATTAAAGGCTAATGTTAATGGAGAGTAATCGCTGGGGTGAGGATAGAATAATTTAAGACTTTTTTAAAAAAGAAGTGTACCAGCTATTATGTAAAGTCTAGTGCTTTAAAATGTTTAAAAAACAATTATTATTATTATTTTTTAGAGACAGGGTCCTGCTGTGTCACCCAGGCTGGAGTGCAGTGGTGCAGTCACATCTCACTGCAGCCTCAACCTCCTGGACTCAAGCAATTCATTCACCTCAGCCTCCTGAGTAGCTAGGACTACAGGTGTGTGCCACCATGCTAGACTAAGTTTTACTTATTATTATATTTTTATTTTTATTTTTTTGTAGAGACAGAGTCTCACTATGCTGCCCAGAGTGATCTTGAGCTTCTCAAGTGGTCCTTTCTCCTGCCTTGGCCTCCCAAAGTGGCGGGATTACAGGCATAAGCCACCATGCCTGAATTCCAGTGCTTTTAAAACCAGTTTGACCATAGCCTTAGAGTAGGGATGCATTTTACATAGCAACGTGGCACACCCACTTGAAGCAATACTTACCTTTATTATACGCAATGCTCTTTTCCCTTCCATTCTATTTCATTTAAAAAAAAAAAAAAAAGACTGGGAGCAGTGGCTCACACCTGTAATGCCAACGCCTTGGGAGGCTGAGGTGGGCGGATCACATGAGGCCAGGAGTTTGAAGACCAGCCAGGCCAACATGGTGAAACCACATCTCTACTAAAAATACAAAAATTAGCTGGGCGTGGTGGAGTGCGGCTGTAATACTAGCTGCCCAGGAGATTGAAGCAGGAGAATCACTTGAACCCTTGAGGTGGAGGTTGCAGTGAGTTGAGAGTGTGCCATTGCACACCAGCCTGGGTAACAAGAGTGAAACTCCGTCTCAAAAAAAAAAAAAAAAAAAAAGCCAGTCTGATCCACTGACTTCATGACTCACTAATGGTCATGATCATGATTCACAGTTTCAAAAGCACAGATTTAAAGTACTTTTACTTAATAAAATACCCAACTTATGAAAACAAAGTAATGACTGCCTTCTCTATGACACCATAAGTATGTGATAGTTCTACTGATGCCTGAAAATAGATCAAGAATTAGTTTCAGCTCAGTCAACTTCTTTTATTTTTTTAAGGTCTTTTGGACCACAATACAATCCAATTAAAAAATATTTTGTTCATTCATAAAGGAATTTTATGCTATGTAAATAAAATTTCTTAAAGTAATGGCCCAACATGTTAGTTACAATTACTTTTATGGCATTTAGGAAAAAGAGGAAATTTAAAAGTCCTTATATTTGAAGTATCAGCATAAATGAAAATGTCTTTGGCAAGAAATGATTATAATAAATTTGTAGGGCATTACATTTCTTAGCTATCTTAAAACCATTCATTGTTTTATGATAAGGTAGCACTTTAGATGGGAGAAGGTTTTAGACCCTGAGTTTTGATACGAGATTATATTATACTACATTGTCTAGGGAGTTACACCTGATGTAAATGATGAGTTGATGGGTGCTGATGAGTTGATGGGTGCAGCACACCAACATGGCACATGTATACATATGTAACAAACCTGCATGTTGTGCACATGTACTCTAGAACTTAAAGTATAATAAAAAAAATCATATCATAGTACTCATCATCTATGGTATCATAGTAGTATGATAGTAGTTTGAGGTCTGTCTCATCAAAGCATGGATGAAAATGTTCTTCATTTGACCAGAATGCCCATGTCCCTTAAAGCCAGCATTCTTATTCTCTGGACAGCCCTGGACTCACAGGTCAGACCTGCCTCAAAACAAATGATTCTGTCCCTCTGCCAGGAAAGCTACTGCCCAATCTCTCTACCTCCCACCATCATCATTTGAATATCCACTCAAAGGTCACTTTCCAGCAGACAGACCTCTGTTGCTTCCTCCCCCAAGCCCAAGCTGAATCAGGTCTCCTGTCATAGTAGCCGTCATGGTAGTTAATGTTGATTATTACTGAAATGGAAATGGTCCTTTTCAGGCAAAAGGCATGTGCAACAATACACAAAGGAGGAAATACGAATGACTAAGTAACATACGGAAAAGTGTTTAATCTCACTGTAAATAAAAATAAAAACAAATTAAAACAACAGTGAACAAAATTATTAACCTATCAATGTATCAAATACTTAAAAAAATTTTTTTGTATGTATTCATTTTTGAAAATGAGATGCCTAATATGAATGAGGGAACAAGGAAGTGGCTACTGATACGTTGCAGGTAGGGATGAAAATTGCTACAAGCCTTTTAGAAAATAATTTTGCAATGTAACCTTAAAATGCTTATTATGGTAATTCTACTTTGTGAATCTATCCTAAAGGCACGACCTGAAATTTGGAAAATTTTTTTCATAAAGTTAGAAATCATAATATTGTTTAAAATAACAAAAAAATTGGAAATGAGGTTTACAAAATGGTTTCCTAATCACATCTTAGAATATTATTCTGCCATTAAGATGAAGTTTATAAGAGTTTTTAATATTATGAGGCAATGTGTACTGTTGCAGTGTTAACAGCATACATTGGTGTCTTTACATTGTATACTGTTAACATTGTATTACAACATCTCATATTGCCAGATAATGTGCTAGAGAATGTTCTTACTCAGTACTTCTATTTAAAACCATCTCATCTAGTTCTTTCAACTTATAGATGTACAAAATTTCAGAATGAATGAACTCCGAAAACAGCGAAATTGTAACATTTCTTTTTCTTTTTTTGAGAGGGAATCTCACTCTGTCGCCAGGCTGGAGTGCAGTGGCATGATCTGGGCTCACTGCAACCTCCGCCTCCCGAGTTCAAGCTTTCTTTTCTTTCTTTCTTTTCTTTTCTTTTCGTTTTCACTGAATCTATATGCCTTGAAAATTGTAACATTTCCTGATGTAGAAGTCTAGAACAAGAGACATGAACTATGAAACTTATTCAGTTTCTACTCTTGGAAGTGTCATTATTTTAAGAGAGCATGAAATTGGCCTTGTATTCACCAACAACTCTTCTAGGCTATTTTTGACTTGAGGCAAATATTTTGAGGAGTGGTTGACAGACTGTTACTCTGGTCACTCAATTATGAAAGCAGACAAAAGTGAAATTCAGGACAGCATCTAGAGGGGAGAAAATCAATGACTTAGGTAACTTTACCAGCCACAGCTAAAGAGGGAGGTGCACATTGGAAATCTGCAAGCATCATCTTCCCTCACCCGTGTCTCTTCTCCCAAGACACATGTCCAACTCCAGATTTCATGTGTTTGTTTGTGACTTCTCCCCTTAAAGGTTGCTTGGGTTTACTTGTACCAGTTTAAAAATGTCCTCATGAGTAACTGCCTTATTCAGCAGCCCCGGCATAAATAAATCTTGACTTCTACCAGTGTTGGTTAGAGCCAGCTCCAAGCCTGGATGGCCCACTCAAGCCCAGGAGGTTGGTAGTGTGACAGGAGGCACAGTGTTACATGATAGCCACTAGAGCACCTCGACTCAAATACCCAAAGCAGCAGTTTAATGATGGCATTTTTTCCTTTAAAGGCAATGATAGCTAAGCAGCTGTTTTATTCTTAGAGAAGTTCTATGACAGGAAATGGAAGAAGTGTTTCCTATTTTGCAGCTAAAAATATGATTATTTTGATTGAGGATTGCCTACTGCTGCAAACTTAATGTTAAAGAAATTAGGAATGTTTCATTTTATCGTATTTTTCTGTCAAAGCAAATGACAGAAAATATAATAAAACTGCAGTTCATGACCCTCAGTAAGCTATGAAATAATTTAGAAAGTCATGACCAGCAAACTTATTTATTATACTTTAAGTACTATAACTTTATAATATCTTTGCTAAAGAATCGTGTAATGGATATTAATTATGTATTGAGGACCAAATCTGCATTTTTCCTGAACATTAGACTGAAAATAATGAACAAAATCTATGTATTATGTAACAGTCTAAAACGTTTAAAATTCATCTTTTAATTACTAATGCATATTCATTATAGGCAGTAAAAAGAAGATTACACTTGCCCATAAACCCAGCAGCTAGAGACAAATGGGTTGTTGTTAATATATTGGTACTTTTCTGTCCATATGCTTTTTCTCTGCATATATAAAAATATATGATATTTTTTCCTTTCAAAATAGGGTTGTTCTAGTAAAGTTTTTCACCCATGTATTGTCAACATCCTTCCATACCAATATAGTTCTACCACATTATTTTTAATAACTGCATATATTCTGCATTATGACTGTATTATAATATATTTAATGAAACTGCTCAGTTTTGGATATTTATAAACCAATGTTTTTAGTCTGTCGTTCTTGAGCCTTAGTAGGCTATGAAATAATTTAGGAGGTTGTGACTAGCAATCTTATTTATTATACATTAAATACTAAAGCTTTATGGTATGTTTTATTAAGTAATTAATAGGACAAGTTCTTCCTTAACCATATCCTTCTGATTTTTCTAAATGATATGGGTTATTTTTATAAGTTTAGTCTTTCAGATAATGTTTAAAATTAATTTGAATAGATTCAAGAAACATGCTGTGGAAATTTTCACATTAAATTTTTAAATTCACTTAGAAATTGATGCTTTTATAAGAGTGAATTTTTTCATTCAGAAATAAACTATGTCACTTCATTTAATTGTTTCCTTTTTTGTCTCTGAGTAAAATTGTAAAGGATTCTTTACATAGGCCTTCATATTTGTTGTCAAATTTATTCATGGGTATTTAATATTTAGTTTTGCTATTGCAAAACAATATTCATTATTTTTTTCCAACCGAACAGAGCCATATGTAGGAAAGATACCAATGTTTATACACTTATTTTGCAACTGAGCATACTGAATTCTAAAAATATTTTCCCACCCAAGTCGTGTAGGTGAAATGAGAATGAGAGCCATGAGATATAACTGGAAAGTCTTACTCTTATCCTTCTTCCTTCTTCAATTACATATTATTTGAGTTTCTTTTATTTCATTAAATATAAATGGCTGTCCTGTGAAAACAAAAATAACAGCATGACCTAAGGTCGTCTGTATGACCAAATCTCCTTCTTGAAAAAGCAGCGTGAGTTTCCAAGTGAACATGATTAAACAACGCATAACAGGACCCACCTGCAGTTGCTTTAGCTGTCACCCTTTTGCCAGCAGCTGCACATCCTGAAACCACATTCTCCCTAAACAGGAAGAACATAAAGGACCCCTTGGCTAGGTAAACCCTGTTGCTGCATTCTGACACCGGTTGCTACCTGTGTAGATGTCATACTGAGTGCTGTTATTACCCTCGTTTTACAGATGAACAAACTAGGCCCAGAGAGGTTACACACTTCATCTACTCACTCACTTATCATTCATTTATTCTTTTAATACATTTAAATTAAGTATCGAGCACCCACCACGCACTGAGCCCTCTTCTATGACTGTGAATGAAAGCTTCTGCCCTCATGAAAGTTACATTTTATGGCCGGGCGCGGTGGCTCAAGCCTGTAATCCCAGCACTTTGGGAGGCCTAGACGGGCGGATCACGAGGTCAGGAGATCGAGACCATCCTGGCTAACACAGTGAAACCCCGTCTCTACTAAAAAATACAAAAAAATAGCCGGGCGAGGTGGCAGGCGCCTGTAGTCCCAGCTACTCAGGAGGCTGAGGCAGGAGAATGGCGCAAACCCGGGAGGCGGAGCTTGCAGTGAGCTGAGATCCAGCCAGGGCACTCCAGCCTGGGCGACAGAGCCAGACTCCGTATCAAAAAAAAAAAAAAAAAAAAAAAAAAAAAAAAAAAGAAAGTTACATTTTAATGGGGCAGACATGTATAAACAAAAAAGTACCCCCTCCCAGGTGGCACAGCTGAAATTGTAATTGAGCAATGGACCTCAGTCTGGTTGCAGAGCCCATGGGTTTGACCACGACTGCAAGGCCACATTGAGAGAGAAGAGAACACAGGCCCTGGAGAAGGTGATCCGGCATCTCCTGAAAAGCCTTCAGGATGGCATGACTTGGGTGAGATGACCACAGTCCAGGGGGTCTTTCCAGAACCACCTCATTCTACAAGTTCCACGACCAGGGAGAGGATCTCTCTCCCAGGGACAGCTGCCTTTACCGCTCTTAGGATACCATTTTATGTGTTCAACCTTCCTGACCCCTGTAGCCCACATACCTACTCTATGTTCTTTCTTTCATATTCTTGCTAATGCAAATGTCAGTTCAATAAGGTACTAATGATTAATAAGAACTAACTTATTTTAGCAGAGCTAAATGAGCCTGATGCCAGGGTTTTCACATACATTGTACAACAGTGGGCAGAAATAACTAAGTGGAGTTAGACAAAAACTTTTAATATCATTAAAGATTATCTGTAGAAGTAGGGCAGTTGGTGACAAAATTCCATTTGCCAGCCCCTGCTATTCCTTCCTTAATGAAACCAAGGCTCTTCTTGCCTTATAAATGTACATATTTATAGATAAAGATCTTTTCTATATATCCAGAGTTAATCTTCATTTACTAGTTTTGAGATTCATCTCGATTTTAACTTTTAAGAAAATATGTATATTGTTTAACTCCTTTGAAATATTTGGAGTTAACTAGACCTTTATCTTAGTCCAGTGTTTATTTAAGAACTCTAGAAACTTTATAAAGGATTTAAATCACTTTTGCTAAACACTGTTGGTAGTTCAATACAGGAAAAAAATATTTTCTCTGCTATTAATTCAGCTTGGTGTCAGATGTTGTCAGTCCCTTGCAAATCAGCTTCAACTGTTCAGCTTTAATTAACATTTTTTTTTTTTAATTTGTGAAAGATAGAGAGGAAAGAGGAGACCCCAAGGAAGACATCCAGACACCCTGAAGCCTTTCTAACAGCACCACGCAGAACTGTGGGTTTTCCCTCTGAATCCTCTGTAATTAAGCGGTACAGGCAAATTTTGTGAGCACACTTGCTATGGAAAACTTTACACGCCTTTTCCTTCTTTCTTTCTTTTTGTTTTTTTGTAACATCATGTGAAATCCTTGCAAATACAAAGACCTTTTATTTATTGACAAAGGGAACAGAGATTCTAGACAAGCAGCTCTCTTGTCCTTCTCAAAAATAAGAAAGAGAATCTGTTGCATATTTCAGTGCAGAGCACCCAGAATGAAAACTGCATATTGTGTGTTATTTCTCCTTGATTTTGTGAATGCTTTCTATCAAACAGTGAAAATTATTTATGTAAACTTGCTCATGCCTTCTGCAAACGATTTGAAAAATAGAAATATTTTTAAGTGATTCGGGGTCAAGCATTGTATTACTGACAAAATTGAACAAAGTATTAACTTACCTGTTTTGGAGAATTTGAGATGAAATAAAGAAATGGGTGCAATGATTTTTTTTTCTTTCATACATTCCTGGATAGGCAATTATGTATTCATCTGGAAACATGAATGGAGTGCCCTCTGTGTGCTAGGCCCTGGGGATGCAAGCATAAATAAGATAGGGCCCTTGCTTGGCACAGCTCACTTTTGCAAAGGCGATAGGCAGGTAAACAAATAATTACAATGATGGGAGCCCCAAACTCTAATCAAGAGCACCTGGCAGGCACAAGGGACTCCCTCCCCCAGAGACCCAGAGCCAGCAAAGAAAAAGAGGATGCAAATTGCAGCCAAACAATGCATTGATTTCAGATCTTTATAGATTCCAGCCAATGCTGCAGAGACACTCAGACCGTTACCAGGCATTCCCTGTATGCATGGATGGCCAAAGTGCGGTAATTTTGGGATGGTCTCTGGCACAGGCAACTTCTATTTTTTAAAGAGGCCTTCCTGGGGAAGTGCTGTATTCCTGTCCTTGTATAAGTTAGTCTGAGACTCAGGATGGAGCAAGAGAGCTCTGCTTTCAAAGACTGCCGTAGATTTCCCATGAGTCTCCAATTAATGTCATTTAAGTGCTTTCAGCTACATGTTGCCTCCTCAAAGAGTCCCTCACTGACAGAGGTGGATTTATGGTGAAACCAATGAGGCTTACATTTCAGAGCCCCTCACTTGCAGGGGTCCTTTGTAAGTTCTGGGAGGGACCCTAGTGATCTATTCATATGTATGTGTGTTTTTGTAAATGTTGTGAAAGTAAAATATTTTAACCACTATCAGTTAAAACTTAAGGCTACTTTTTCTTTTTATTCCAATTTTCTCTACCTCATGCCTCTCTTCCATTGGCATTGGAGGACCTGGCAAAGGGGAAGTTGATTTAGGGGTTCATTGAATTGAGGGGAAGTATGTAAGTGTTTTGCAGTCACTTCCTTGTGTGGTACCCTGGTACAGCAATGATTTCCTGAAATACTCATCACTCACTGCCGACTACCTATTATCGTCACAGGAAGGTATCTCAATATGAAAATGTCCTACAACATTCAGCACCAGAAGACAAGGATAGTATGGGAGGAGAGTGAGTTTGTTTTATTTTCTTTTTCTTTTATTTTTATTTGTTTATTTATTTTTGAGACAGAGTTTCTTGTCGCGCAGGCTGGAGTGCAATGGCACACTCTCAGCTCACTGCAACCTCTGCCTCCAGGGTTCAAGCGATTCTCCTGCCTCAGCCTCCCAAGTAGCTGGGGTTACAGGTGCCCACCACCACACCTAGCTAATTTTTTTGTATTTTTAGTACAGTTGGGTTTTCACCATGTCGGCCAGGCTGATCTCAAACTCCTGAACTCAGATGATCCACCGGCCTCGGCCTCCCAAAGTGTTGGGATTACAGGCATGAGCCACCACCCCTGGCCAATTTTTTTTTTTAAGTGACAGGATCTCACTATGTTGTCCAGAATGGCCTCAAACTCCTGGGCTCAAGGGATCCTCCCACCTCAGCCTCCTTAATAACTGGGATTACAGGTGTGAGCCACTGTGCCTGGCAAAAGTGAGTTTGAAATGTGTGGAGTCAGAAGCTATCTGTGGGGCATCTTTTCAAAGCTTATAGCTCATATATGAAAGAAGCTTAATTGAGGCTTTCCCAATCTTGATAATAATCCTCAAAATTCACATAATTTTACCAAATAACAAGTCGTGAAGCTCAAAAACTTTTTAAAAGTATTAACAATAAATGGTTTACGACTTTAAGGAAAAGATTAAAATGTCTTTCTAGTCTCTTACTAAAAAGCAAATACTAAGCCATTATCACATAAGGAGGTAATCAAAATATATATGGTCGAATAATGCAGGAAAAGGTATTGTAGAGGTCTGTCAGGAAGTTTAATTAACTTTAATTCAATATTAATTTTTTTTTCTGGATTTTGTGATGCTTATTTGTTAGCTTTTATTTGTAATTCTTTGTCTTCTCATTTTGAATAAATTTTCACGTTTGTACTAGCTTTGTATTCATGATTTCATAGTCTTTTACTTTAAAAAGGTCCCTCCAAATTCTAAGTCTCAAAATCTATAAAATCTAAATCCACCCGTTTCATGGTCACGCAGTCTAAAGCAACGGTACAGTCTCTCTGCTGTCGCTGAATTTCCACCTCTCCTAGCAGTTCCCACTACCTGACTTTCCCCTTCTGAAGAGATGTAGCCCATGTTGCTGATGCTCTGCGCATGCCCCATGACCAGCCCATGTGCCCTACTCCTGTGCACGCAGCAGCTAACGCCTTATACCCATGGCCTTCTTCTAAGAAACGCTTTTGCCTAAGGAGCCTCTTTACCTGGGAGGCTACTGCAACACCCTGGGGTGGCCAGTGACTGACAGAGATGGGTACAAAAGCTCCCCCCTCTTGCCTTCAAGGACAACTCTGAAGGTGAAATTTGCACTTCAGGGCCCTGAGGGATCAGGCCCAGGCTAAATTTTTCTACAGCACCCCTCTACTTGGCTTCTTCCCTTTCCCCATCCTGATCTCCTCACCCTTTACAGGTTTTCCTGAGGAGAACATCCTCATAAATCACATGCACCCAAATCCCCATCCCAGTCCCTGACAGTTTATCTGCTTACTGTCTGTCCCCACTTCTCAAGAGGAAATAAACTAAGAGAGCAGCGACCTGACCCGGCTCCCTCACTGCTCTGTTCCTATTGCCTGGATCTTGGCATGAAGTAACTACAACATGTGATGAGATGAATAAACGTTGAATGAGGATATGAATTCCAGTGGCTTTGCGTGTCTTTCCCCTAATTCTCGTGACAACCGAGAGGTAGATACTGCTTCTTTTCATATTACAAGGTAACAGCCCTAGGCAGTGCTCCGGCAGCCGCTGAGCCCTGTTGTCCTCTGTTGGCACCATCACCTGACCTCCAGGGAAAGGGTCCAGCATTTCCCTGCATCGTCCTGACGCAGGTGTGGGTGTGGATCCCTCCCTGATCCAATGCAGGACAGGCTGTACTGATGATGAAAGGACACGTGGCACAGAGCATAATTCAGACACACATGAGTCAGGACCCAGCCCGAGGCCCTTTCCTTGGCACATTCCCAGGCTCTCTCGCAGGTAATCTCCCAGGGACAAGGAAAGCCACCCTCCATCAACAGAAATGCTTCCGGCAATTGCATGACACTGAAGCTGCCAAGCATTGGCCAGATCTAGAGCAAAGAAAATATTCCTCCTACCACTACCAGGTAAGCTCCTTTCAGAGTCTCCGTTCTCTACTCTCAAACTGACCTCTTCCCAATGACAAGGGCTCATTCCCTTCAGCAGACACTCCCATCATCATGGGACCAATAGGATAACCTCATAATATCTGGCAGTATATTTCCAGAGTTTATGCTATTCGCTCTTAAGTAACTCTCTCTACCCCAACAAGTAATCTATGAGTGCCTACCCCAAGCTCTGGGCAGAGTTTTTCAGTTTCTTCTCAGGGAAGTCATATAAAATTTTGTAGTGTGCTTTCATCAGTGACCGTCTTCTTACAGAGGAGTAAACCAAAATGCATGCATTGAATATTTTATAGCTTGGGTGTGAGAATAAGATGAGCCCACATGAGACAATTATCAGTACAAAATTAAATTGTAAATAAGACAGGGAGTTAGAATCTACCTAGAAGTCTAGAGAGCTTTTGTTGGAGCTTCCAAAAGGAGAGGGTGAGATCAGCTTTTGTTAGCTGGAGTTCGTGGGAAATCACAGACATGATGCATTTCCTTTTGGCACTGGTTCATTTGGCAGGGACACGTCACCTAAGGTGATGAGGATGAGCTCAGTGGGCTGGCTCTCCACCAGCCTCTGCAATGGATGGAAGTGGGGGAGCTACTTGGCTTCCCCCTGTTGTTGCATTTTCTCTTCCTCAGCATCTGATTCTCTTTCCGGTCTTCCCCCTTCCTATCCTTCCCTCTTTCTCCCCTCCACTTTCCGTTCATCTGACCCCTCTTTTCTTCCCTTTTCCTTTTGAATTTAAGGTTTGGTCAGTTTGAGACATACACTCTACTTGTGAGGCACAGCAATTTGTGGAGGAGAAAGGGATCCTGAGTGAAACAGACCTGGATGCCAGCTCAGATTTGTGCCTTACAGGCAAGTTATATAACCTCTCATAGCTCTGTGCCATCCATAGAAGTGAGGACACAAAGCTTTCTCAAGTTATTTGAAGGAGTAAACAAGATGATTTGTAAAGTGCCTGGCACGTAGAAGGCTCTCAGTGGACGTTTATTTTGCCCTACTTCCTTCCTCCTTATTTGTTTTTGTAGTACTACGCACATATTAAAAAGTAGTCATTAAATGGATGCTTATTAAATGAGTATTTGGAGTTCAATTAGTAAACTGTCAAATACTTAGAATGATTAAGATTGGGAGGGATTTAATAATTATTATTATAATACTTTGGGCTAGGCACTGGGATTAGAGAAGTCCTTGTCATATAATATCTGACATGACTCTCCCCAAATGCATAAGGTAGGCATTATTTTTATTACCCAAGATGTAGTCTTTATTACTCAGGGTCGACATTTCATTTTACAGATTAAGAAGCTGAGGCTTAGAGGGCGGTCAAGTAATTTACATGAGGTCACAGAATGGAATCTTGACACCAGAACCAAAGCCTTCAACTGCTAGGTTAGACTGCAGAGTCATTTAATATTTTTGATCTCCTGCAGCCCATAAGGAAGGTAGAGCCCAGCATTTGGAGCATCATTTTTTTCCTGACTGCAAAGTGAAGCATTCTTCTTAAAGACAGTATAAGTAATGTGGAGTTATGCAAAATTGAAAGATTTGAGACAGTCATATTATTCTCACAGGAAAGGATTAAGGGGTGGGGGGATGTGGAAAATTAGGAGTATGGGAGGAAAATGTATTAAGCGACATGTTCTAGGGCAGCCCAGAGCTGGTGGATAATAGAAAGGTCTAATGGGGAATCTTATTAGGTTGTTTCCTGTTTAAAATTTATTAAATCAGTTTAGCCCAAAGCTGCCTCCTTACATATATTAAGTTCAGCCTAAGGGTATCTCTGTACATCATGAACTATAACAAGTGGAAGTATAAATAGACCATAGTCTACACTTGTGCCAATCATCAAGGTTTGACCAATCAGATGTAGCTAATTGAACCATATTCAAATAAGGCAAACAACAAACTGTAACCAATCCAGCTATTTCTGTAGCTCACTTCTTTTTTCTGTACGTCACTTTCCTTTTTCTGTCCATAAATCTTCTTCCCCTATGTGGCTGTGCTGGAGTCTCTGAGCCTATTCTGGCTCAGGAGGCTGCCCAATTCGCAAATTGTTCATTGCTCAATTAAACCCCTTTAAATTTAATTCAGCTGAAGTTTTTCTTTTATCAGATGGTGTCAGAAGTGGGATCCAAAGTAGAGTTTCTAACATCCCCTAGGAGCACTGAGTGACCAAGTGAGGAACTCTCTGGACCCATTGTGTCCATTGATCTCTTGGAGCAGCTGGGGATTGTGGTAAGTTCTCTCTCAGATTCCAAAGTTCCACGGATTTGTGTTTTTAGCTCTCTGAGTTTCTTTGAGCAAGCTTCTGATCCAAACTGGATTTGGAAGTTGTGACAAGAAACTGGACTGGGTCCAGTAATTAACTGGTTTGGATTCAGCTAGAGGCTTCTTGCATCTGACTGGGTCAGAAAGAAACCAGTAGTAAATGACAATATTGCAGGGGGTGTAAAATTTGGCTTTTAGAAATTCATGGGGATTTTCTTGTTCTACTCCTTTGGTTCATTTTTCTTGTGCACTTAGGTAGGAAAAAAATCACTGGTTAGGTTGATCAAGGGAACCTGAAAGCAAAGCCAATATTTGAGGTAACAATGAGATCCTTAATTTCTGAAGAACTGAGTTCCTTCTGGCTTATACATGCACAAGTGTTAGGCCCTATAAGCAACAAAGTCTTAAAGAAATGGCAAAATCTTACTAAAGATAAATTACAGTGGAACTTTCCAAATGAACAACATTGCACTGAAGTGTGTTAGAAAATGAGGGCTTCCAAATTAGTCTCATCTAAGGATGTGTATTGATATGCAGAAGTTTGTAAAAATATTTCAGTATTTTTATTTGAAGGCTTTATAAAAGGCAAATTAAAAGCTTAAATGACTAATTGATTAAAAAAATTAAATCTGCTAACCTTTTGGCTTAGTTACTATTCTAATCCAAAGGAAGTAACTGCAGCACCAGTTGGCTGACTTTGACTAAGTAGTGGAGTACATTTTACCTGTGCTGGGTTAGAGGATTGAGTTAGAGGCCCTCCCCTCAGTAAAGTCCCTCTTGGTTAAGAATGGATTTGGCACTATGGGCTGTTAACTGTTATTCTCTTTGGATTAATCTGTCTTGCACTATTTGCTGATGACAGTGGGTGACAGAATTAGGTGTGTACAGGATCATGGGACCTGGGGAAACTTTTTCTCCCCAAAGGGGGAAACTTGAGGGCTGATGGGATTGCTGGAAAATATCCCTTTCCAACTGACATGTGGCCATCTGAACTTTTGATTCAGCGTCGCTACAGTGGGTGGGTCTTACTCTGGCCTCTCTGAGTGGCTTGCCTTCTTTACCCTGCTGCAAGCAATGCTTTTGTCCCTTTCCTTTCCTTTCCTCTCTCTCTGTGCAAAGTGGTTGTAGGAATGGTAAAAAATTACTATCTCTTGTGAAGTTTTAATTAATGTGGAAAGAATTCATGAGGCTGATCTTAAGCTGTAGCAAATCTGGTGTACTTTGTGCTATGAATTTGTCTTTCTGCATCGTTCAGTCATAAAAAGAGGTACCATAAGATGGAATGCAGGCCTAGGCCCCATAAGCTTGCTGCTCAAGCCAACCCAGCAAACTGGTCAGTTATAAACTTTGCTGCAGGTCCCTGAAACAAACAACAACAACAACAAACTGGATGAGGTTTCCCTCTTGTCTTGTTTCATGCTCTTGTGAGCTTGAACTTGTAACCACAGGGTGGTACTTTCTCTTGGCCTCTGCCATCCAGGAAACAGGAATTTGGGCGTTCATGTGATAGTTAGTTCTAAAAATTATTGTGAACATTTAAAAGCCATTGTAGCTCAAAATTGACTGCTCTAGGCTCCTTCTGGGAAGAAACAACAGAAACTGCCCAATGTTGTAGCTTGATGGTGAAGGCTTTGTCTCTTCTCAATGGCAGCCAGGATTCAATTCCTGGCTTAGGGGATGAGTCCTTTCTGGTTTGATATCTAAGTGGCTATTGCTATTTATTGATTCTCTTCCTCTCCTTTTGACTTCCCATCTTGAATTCTTCTTTCTCTGAGCACCTGGGAGGTTACCTTTGGTAAAGTTCAAAAGCCAGAAATATTTGCTATTTGTTCCAGCTAGAATCCGGTTAAAAAAATATTTGGTTAAAAGTCAGCGTAGGCCAGGTGCAGTGGCCTACGCCTGTAATCCCAGTACTTTGGGAGGCCGAGGAGGGCAGATCACTTGAGGTCAGGAGTATAAGAGCAGCCTGGCCAAAATGGCGAAACCCCATCTCTACTAAAAATACAAAAAAAAAATTATCCAGGCATGGTGGTGTGCGCCTGTAATCCCAGCTACTTAGGAGGCTGAGGCAAGAGAATCGCTTGAACCTGGGAGGCAGAGGTTGAGGAGAGCCAAGATTGCACTGCTGTACTCCAGCCTGGGTGACGGAGTGAGACTCTGTCCCCAAAAAAGCAAAACAAAACAAAACACTCAGTTAAAAGTGGATATTCAAGCCCTAGGTATAGTTAAAAGGCATTTATGGTTTTTTTCTCTTTTTGGATCTTTTTTTTTTTTTTTTCTTTTCAGGCAACTGAATTGTTTTTCTCCATTTTTTTCTTCTTGCCACTCTTGATGCATACATGAGAGGACCTAAGATAACTTCTAACAGTCTAGGACTCCTTGGGAAAAACAGAGGAGGTGCCACAGACCCCGTTTTGGGAAAAACCTCTGTTTTCCTCATGAAACCCCAGGAATTAGAAGCAGATAGATCTCTCTCAAAATCTAAGGCTAAGTATACTTTTAGGGATGGCAAATGGCAGTTGGGGAAACACTCAGCTCTTTGCACATTGGATCAGAGAAGCATGATCTTGGCCACCTGGAAAGTATGGAAATGTCCCCACCCCCTACCAAGGATAAGACTCCCATTGGGGTGTGCTAATCACAGAATGGGCTGATCAGCTTTGGGTGGCTTTGCAATGAAATGCACAGTCAAAGGATACAGGATCCGGTATAAAATTGGGATCCTGTATTTTTGGAGATCTGTTTTGTCTTCCAGCTGTGCTTACTTATTAGGACCTAGAAACTGAAAGTTTTCTTAGCCCTGTTCCTCCAAGGACTCCACCCTGAATCCAGTAATCCAGTTAAGAAACTTAAAACTGGCAAATGAAACATCTTACAACTACTGGATCTTCTGTGTTTCTATGTGTTTATATGTGTTCTGTGTGTGACATTTGTGTATAAAAGAGCTCTGATTAACTGGTTTAAAAATAATAAACACTTAAATCAAAAATTTTGTAAGAAAAATTAAAACTGTAATGCCTTTTAGTTCATGTGACTTTAGTAAGCTTTGAGAAATAAATAAAGACATTTGGTCTAAGTTAGGCAGGTCACATATTAGATTCACTAAATAACCTCCTAGGTTTGGGTGCAGTAGCATGATCTCGGCTCACTGCAACCTCCACCTCCCAGGTTCAAGCAATTCTCCTGCTTCAGCTTCCTGAGTAGCTGGGATTACACGCCTAGTTACATTTTTGTATTTTTAGTAGACATAGGGTTTCACCTTGTTGGCCAGGCTGGTCTCAAACTCCCGACCTCAAGCAATTCACCCTCCTTGGCCTCCTAAAGTGTTGGGATTACAGGCGTGAGCCACTGCACCCGGCCTAGATTTGCTAAATACTTTAAGGTAATAAACTGCTTCTTGGACTTTTGAAAATTTTTCAACGTACCTGCTTTGGGGCCTGCTTTAGATTTGAAGTAAGTTCTAAGGACATGTGGAGTTAGCCAAGCCCCCTGGCTATGCTAAAAAGAGTCAGACTTTATCTATACTTCTGTTTGGTGTCCTAGGCTTCACACCTGGTACGTAATTAAAATCACCTACTTACCAGGGTTTTTCACCAAAAATAAAAATTGCTAAGAGTTAACATTGTAACATGTAACTGAGACCACTGAAAAAACCGTTTTACATGTAAGGTGTGTGAGGAAAGTGAAATACGCTTTTAGCAAAAGATTATAAGAAGGAGCAGGAAGGTAAGTTTTTGTCTAGTTTAGAGGCTTAAAGGATTGTTTTAAATTAGGATAAAGCTGAAGGTATGAGCAAATTGTGGAAGATTTATGAAAAATTAATCTTGTAAAAGAAATTATTGGCCAGGCACAGTGGCTCATGCCTGTAATCCCAGCGCTTTGGGAGGCCAAGGCAGGCAGATCACGAGGTCAGGAGATCGAGACCATCCTGGCTAACATGGTGAAACCACATCTCTACTAAAAATACAAAAAATTAGCCGGGCATGATGGCAGGCTGAGGCAGGAGAATGGTGTGAACCTGGGAGGTGGAGCTTGCAGTGAGCCGAGATCACGCCACTGCACTCCAGCCTGAAGACAGAGCGAGACTCCATCTCAAAAAAAAAGAAAAAAAGAAAGAAAATTCTGTGTGTGAACATATTGGCTACTTTTAAAGGGTTATTACTTGTTTTTTCTGTAAGTTGGACATTGAAATAAAGACACAACAGGGTTTTCTTAGAGCACTGATCTACTCTTTAACAAATATTTGTAAAGTGTTATAAAAGATTTATGAGAATCTCACCTTATGATCAAGCTGACTAAGATTGGATAAATTTGCCTATATAATTTATTAAAGATTGGGGTTGACATTAATAGTATGCTAATGCAAGGGTGAAATTTGGCTTTCTCTTTTGAACAAGATTTTCGCATGATATTGAAGGATAATCAAATATTTTTGTTTGCCTTTTGAATAAGCTACAGGAAAAAGAAGAGAAACACAAGAGACAGATTGTTTGGAAAACTAAGTCTTAGTTAGTAAAGGTTTCTGCCTTTTTAAAATTTTTGAGTCATCATTTTGGCTAAATGAATGACTTATGGTGACCAGGAATTCTATCTCATAATATCAAGTGTTTTAAACCTTTAACATATTTGACAGGCTTCCCAAAATCAAATTTCAGCTTCAAAATGGTCTTTTCTGACCTCTAACTTTGGGATACTACAGAGGGCCCCTGAAGCATCCAAAAGAGAGGTAAACAAGACTATTTAACATGTTAAGTTACATGGGAAGCATTGTCAAAATTAAAAACAAGTTTCAACCTTCTTCAGGTTACATTTTAGTGAATGTTATTAATATATGTTCCAAAATTGTATGGGATTTCTAAAATTCTAATATGTTTGAACATATGCTATCAATCATAAGTATGGTTATGATGTTAAATTATTGTAGACGATGGAAATAACCAAATATGCTTGTCAATTGTGTCTTTTAACTATGACTACTTAAAGTCATTTCCACAGTTAATTGCTTAATGCTGATGCAGTTTCTGAAAACTTCACAAGCATGCAAAATCCTAGAATATGGCATATTTTAGGAGATTCATGAAAGAATGGAAAGGACTCTGAAAATTACTCTTGAATACAGGTTTCTGATAACTTTAGAATCATATTATCTGGACTAGGTAAGAATTCTTGGAGCTTTAATGAAAAGAGTGACTGGTTTACAAAACTGCTAACCCAAGTAGAACAAAAATTAATTGAATACCAAGAAAATACTTTGCCAGATTTTCATGCTAAATCAGCTGATACTGAAATTGTTTAGATATACAATTTGAATGAACTCCATGGTCTAAGTCAAATTAGCTATGATAACCCATTAGTTTTCAGTGCTGTGCACCTAAGTTGGAGAAACAACTGGTATTCAAGAGGACATATGTCCAGTGTTAAGCATGGAATCACAGAGAACCAGGACAGCTGCCTCGTCCTTCCTGAGTTCTCAAAGCTTTTGTTATTAAAAGTTCTGCATTCCATGACTCATCATGGGAAAGATACAATGATCCAAATTAAATATATATTGGTGTGGTGACTTCTAAATTACTAAAATAGTTTATGACCAGTGTTTGGTTTGTCAAACCCATATTACTGGGAAGACAATCAAAGCTTCAGGTACATTCAGCTACCTGATGGGCCATTTAAACATTTATAGAGGAATTTCATTCAACTGTCATTTTCAATGCATGTTTTCTGGTTTTATAAAAGGTCTCCCATGCAAGAGGGCTGATGTTATAACAATACGTTATTATACCACAGTATTTTTTCACTAGGTAAAGAAAACTTTTTATGGTTTACTGACTGAGGACAATCAACCCCTTCACAATCCAGAACCTGAAGACTGGATCTTCTGGGAACATCAGAGAAAGCCTGCCCTTGCCATCCGCACTGCAGCAAAACTTCAGGACCTTGAACCTCATGTTCATAATCTCACAACTAAGAAGGATCCCTCCACACTCTTGGAACTGTATACCCACTGGAACCCTTTAGATAAAGTTAACCAGGGAAGTTCCTCCCCAGAAGAAGATGGCATCCTTGATGTGAGCAGCTTTTCCCAAGATCACAAATCACAACTTCTCTACTATCATGAGACTCTTATCTTTAGATATTTTTTCCTTAGTTATGACTCTGTGGACAATAGAAGTGAAAGAGGGGTCTGTTGTGTGCACTCACGGGATATACTTTCATTTGTAAAGGATTTTGCAGCCAGCCTTATACATGGATAACCTCATACCTTGAGAGATGAAATATTAAGGCCCAATGTAGATGAAAAGCTAATGGTACCTGTGTTGCCTCATAATCAGTCAGAAATAGAACATTGGTTCACTCCTCTTAATCCATACCATGAGTTAAAGAGAACATTGCCTGAAGGCCTTCAATCTTCTAGAAGGGTATCATTTGTTAGTCCCCTTTTCCATGGTTTGGAATAAAAGAGGCAATGATTAGAAATGTATCCCTCATGGTAGGCTCTATAGCAGATTCTACTCTAAAGGCTATGGTTACACAACAGACTTTAAATTATCTTGTGAAAGTTACGCTGAATAACAGAATTGCTCCAGATTATTTAGTGGCTAAATGGAAAAGTATTTGTGCAGCTGCTGGCACTTCAGTGGTCTATGAAAACATACATCAAATGTAGATTATAGAGATTCAGTTGTAGGGGATTAAAGAAGAGACTACTTAGTTAAGTGAGTCAATTCTTTATCTAGCTCATTCTTTGATGTATTTAATTTTAGGTGGTTTGGTTTATGTGGACCCTGGGTAAGAAGCACACTCCAGACATTTGGTATGATCCTCCTGATAGTCATAATAGTAGTCTCCCTGGTGTGTTGTATTCCCTCAATACAGCACAAATTTTAAATGTTTGCATGAAGCCATCTCAAGAATGTCAAATGGTCTCTCTTTAACTGGAATGACAAGAGCTGAAAGGAGTAAGTGAACATGAGGGCACCATAACCTATGAATAACATGCTGAGACCAGAAACCCAAAATTGTGGGTGCCGCTGAGGCTCTACGTTTTGATCACTCTCTTACCTAAGTAAGAAACTGATCAAAAAGGGGGAATTTTTTAAAGCAAAATTACGGGAGGCCATTGTTTTGAGAGCTTGTTTGGAGGTTCTAGCAGAAGGAAATGTGGGGTGGGACCCCCTACACAGAGTCCCTATTGGGGCACCACCTAGTGGAGCTGTGACAAGAGGACCACTGTCCTCCAGACCCCAGAATGGTAGATCCACTGATGGCTTGCACTGTGTGCCTGGAAAAGCACAGACACGCAACACCAGTCCATGAAAGCAGTTGGGAGGGAGACTGTACCCTTCAGAGCCACAGGGGCAAAGCTGCTCAAGACCATGGGAACCCAACTCTTACATCAGGGGGACTTGGATGTGAGACATGGAGTCAAAGGAGATCATTTTGGAGCTTTAAGATTTGATTGCCCTGCTGGATTTCAGACTTGCATGAGGCCTGTAGCCCCTTTGTTTTGGCCAATTTCTCCCAGTTGGAATGGCTGTATTTACCCAATGCCTATACCCCCACTGTATTTAAAAAGCAACTAACTTGCTTTTGATTTTACAGGCTCATAGGCAGAAGCCTTGTCTCAGATGAGATGTTGGACTGTGGACTTTTGAGTTAATGCTGAAATGAGTTAAGACTTCGGGGGATTATTGGGAAGGCATGATTAGTCCTGAAATGTGAGGACATGAGATTTAGGAGGGGTTAGGGGTGGAATGATATGGTTTGGCTATGTTCCCACCCAAATCTCATCTTGAATTCCCATGTGTTGTCGGAGGGACCTGGTGGGAGGTAATGGAATCATGGGGGCAGGTCCTTCCTGTGCTATTCTTGTGATAGCAAATAAGTCTCATGAGATCTGATGGTATTATAAGGGGGAGTTTCCCTGCATAAGCTCTCTGTTTGCCTGCTGCCATCCATGTAAGGTGTGACTTGCTCCTCCTTGTCTTCTGCCATGATTGTGAGGCTTCCCCAGCCACACAGAACTGTGAGTTCTCCATTAAATGTCTTTCCTTTGTAAATTGCCCAGTCTCAGGTATGTCTTTATCAGCAGCATGAAAACGGACTAATACCAAGGCCAAATAAGTACATTTACAATGGTGATAGTGACATCAGTGACTAAAGCTTTGGTCAACCTTTCAAAATTGAAAAGATGATCAAAAGGGGAGAACTGTTAAATTAAGTTTAGCCTAAAGCTGCCTCCTGACATATTTAAGTTCAGCCTAAAGGTTTCTCTGTACATCATAAACTATAACAAGTGGAGGTGTAAACAGACTGTAGCCTACACTTGTGCCAATCACTGAGTTTTGGTCAATCAAATGTAGCCAACTGTTCAAACCGTGTTCAAATAAGGTAAATGCTGAGTTGTAACCAATCCAGCTGTTTCCGCCTCTCACATCTGTTTTCTTTGCATCACTTCCCTTTTTCTGTCCATAAATCTTCGTCCCCCAAGTAGCTGTGCAGGAGTCTCTGAGCCTATTCTGGCTTAGGAGGCTGCCCAATTAACAAATCATTCATTGCTCAATTAAACTCTTTTAAATTTAATTCAGCTGAAGTTTTTCTTTTATCAATGTGATATAAGCCATCTTTTTGTCTTCCACAAAATATCTGATAAGATTGACATTGTTCTCTGAAGCTTTATGAACAGTCTTTGCTTGGCGCAGATGTGATGTAGGCTGAACCCTGTTTTCAAAGCTAGAGGAGATGGCTCCGAAGGACCCATCACACCTGGGCTACAGATAAATGAAATCCAGGTCATCTTTTTCTGCTTGCCTCCCTTCCCCCACCATTATTTATTCTCCTTTTCTTCTACATGCACAGCCTTGTTTTCTAAGCTCGTAACCTTAGTCATTATACTTCTGCTCCAAAATACTTTATTAGGCCCTATAGGGGATCTAGATGTGGATATGATAGGGTTCCTCTGGAGTTCACAAGAACCTCATATATCATTTAAATGAAGCAGAGTTGGATATGAGGTTCTACTATGTAAAATAATCCTTAAGGATATCAGCATTTTGGTCATTGCAATACCACCAAATTGGTGTTGGATTATAACTGTGTCCAATCAGTTCCTGATTAACTGTTTTCTAATAAACAGATCACAAGTGAAACCTTTAAAATATAAGTTGGTAAAATCCTAACAATGTGCTCTCTCATCTTACATAGAAACTGCTAATAGATCAGACTGTATATTGCTGCCAGCAATATGAAATTGAAACTGCCTTTGCAAAATTATGACTGAGACTGTGAAAGAGATCTAACCTAACCGACTCCATCTTGCTTCTTACCTTTAAGCTGTCCTTGTCCCTTCCTGGGTGTAGGCTGAACTAACTTTGGGAGGAGCTTAATTTATAGTTTAAAACAAAGACGACAACAGCCCTTTTCCAAAACAAACCCCCTTCTTGCCTGGGGACTAGACTGCCTTTGTAGGACTAACAAATTAGCCACAAGATTAGAAATTATGGTTTAGGAGTCATGCAGCTGAAGACTACAAGATTCTGACCCTCCCTAACCTACTCCCAAGATCAGTGCTTGAGATATTTTGCAGACCCTGCACTTGATGGATCAGCTGGCATCACCCATACATCGATAAACTGGCTCATCTGATCTTGTGGCCCTCAACCAGGAACTGACTCAGTTCAAAAGGACAGCTTCGACTTCCCACAATTTCATCTCCAACCCAACCAATCAGCACTCTCAATTCACTGACCTTCCCCCTCCCACCAAATTATCCTTAAAATCTTTGTTCCTTGAATGCTCCGGGAGACTGATCTGAGTAATAATAAAACTCCAGTTTCCCACACAGCCTGTTCTGCATGAATTACTCTTTCTCTATTGCAATTCCCTTGTCTTGATAAATCAGCTCTGTCTAGGCATTGGGCAAGATGAACCCACTGGGTGGTTACAAAATAATGGCCAGAGCAATGCTTTTGGACCATGTTTAAAATGCCAATAATTTAAACATGAATTTTGCATGCCTGGAAAATTTAGTACGGCTTCTTAAACTTTAATGTACATGCAAATAATTTGGAGAACTTGTTAAAATGCTTATTCTGATTCAGCGAGTCTGGGATACAGCCCAAGATTCTGCATTTTTAATAAGCTCTCAGGTGATGCCAATGCTGGAGCTTCATGGACCACACTTTTGAGTAATAAAGGTTTAGTGGATGGCGACTGTTTCCTCTCTTGCATTTTCTGCAGTTATGAAGAAGGGGAAGGGCAGATCCTGCAGGTATGAGTTCCTGAATTGACATTTCCTCTAGAGTCCAGAAAAATTGTATTGCATTTACTTTCTAAATATTTGCTTTTCTGATCCCAAGATTGTTCTTCATGTACCTGTTTAGGCCACACTTTTGGCCATCCTAGGACTCACACAATGATATTAAAATAAAGTTGTTTGTTTGTTTTGGGTGAACCATGATTCTAATATAGCAAACTCAAAGGAGCCAGAAGACATGAGGGTTGACTCACCAATCATGATGGTGCTGTCACACTGTTTATCAGTATGATAAGCCAGACAGCTATTGCAGGAAGCTGTCAGTTCACCAAGTCCAAGTTTGAGAAGGGTATTTTTCACTTGAGATTTAAAGAAGGCAGAAATAACATGCTGGGCCAAAAACTGTGTCAGAAGATGGACTGGAATAATTTCTTTCAAGAAGCACAGTGGCCATACTATCTTATAGTTCTTTATTGATTTACCATTACAGAGCACCTTCATCTGAGTTATATCACTTAATCTTCGTGAAAACCCTAGGAGGCAGCCTTAAAAAAAAAAACAGATAAAGAAACAAGGGCCAAGAGATAGTGATTTGTTCAAAACCACTTGCTAGAGTAGAGCTAGGACTAGAACAGAGGTCATCAGCCTAGTCATCTTCTTAAGACAACATTGGCAACTATATCACATAGATGTTTCTGTTATGCCTTCTCAAGCAGGCATCAGTAATTGATCCCAGAATTCCTTTTCACTTGAGCCCTTAGCTTCACAATCCTCCCAACTTTATGTCCCAGAAAGCTAAAAAGCCATTGCCAAAGAAGTGGTCATGGTGTGGGATAAGAAACCTAGTTTCCTCCTGGCAACACTAACTTTAATTATCCACAAGGACGAATTACAAAGAGATTCACCTTTCTTGGGTATCTGTATGAGGATAAGCATTCGTTTTTCAGGTTTGGTTAAGGATTATACATGTGGGGGCAGAGAATGACTCTGGAGGTCCTTTTCAACCCTGGAATTCCAGAAAGTTAACCTCATAGTTTCCCCATGGCATTGCCCTGATGTTACAGTGAGAAGCTCTACAGGCAAGATTCCTACCCCCTGATGTTCACCCCATGTAACATCCTCCTCTTGGATTTGGTTGAGACTTCTGATCTACTTCTGGTCAATAGAATATGGCAAAGGTGAAGGGATTTTTGAAGATATAATCAGGGCCCCAAATCAGTGTGTTTTGAGTTAATCAAAAGGGAGATTATCCTGGATGGAACTGGTTTAATCAGGTACTGGACTCTCTCTTAGGTCAGAGACTCTCTGCTGTTGGCTTTGGAGAAGTACACTGCCATGTTGTGAGAGAAAGGAGAGGACTGCCTGGCAAGGAACTTCAAGTGACCGTTGGAGTTGAGAGTAGCCCCTGGCCACAGCCAGTGAGAAAAGGAGCTCAGTCCTATGACCACAAGGAAATGAGTTCTACCTGCAATCTTTGGAAACAAATCTTTCCCAGTTGAGCCCCCCAGATGAAAATGTAGCCTGGCTGACACCTTGCTAGCAGTCTTGGGAGACCCTAAGTAGAGGGCCCAGTTAAGCCATGTCCAGCCTCTTAACCCACAGAAACTGTGGAGTAGTAAAAGTGTGTTGTTTTAAGCTGCTAAATTTGTGATAACGTTTTATGCAGTGACAGAAAACTAAGTCACATGCCTTTTATTACATCTTGCTTAAATTTTAACCTTGCCTCTGTTTCTCAACTGTGGATCTATTTACCTACTCAAAATATAAGGTGGGCTGAGCACGGTGGCTCATGCCTGTAATCCCAGCACTTTGGGAGGACAAGGTGAGTGGATCACTTGAGGTCAGGAGTTCGAGACCAGCCTGGCCAACATGGTGGAACCCTGTTTCTACTAAAAATACAAAAATTAGCCAGGTGTGATGGTACATGCCTATGATCCCTGTTACTCCAGAGGCTGAGGCAGGAGAATCACTTGAATCTAGGAGGTGGAGGTTGCAGTGAGCTGAAGTCCCACCATAGCACTCCAGCCTGGACAATAGAGTGAGAGTCTGTCTCAAAATAATAATAATAATAATAAAGGTAAAGCTCATGTAGACTTAATTTTTTCTGAACTTGACAACAACAGGACCATCAAGGTGGCAGAATCCTTTCCTGGAACAAAGGGAAGACTTCCTGTCACCTCATTTCTACATATCCCCACATTTCTGAATGCTATTGTAGCCAAACTGACAGCTGACCACGAAATCAGTACAAAACACCGAACAATCCTTACACATTACCATGATTTTCCAACTTTTACCAAAAACCACTAAGGCAAAAATGCCATTTAATGGTATGCATTCTGGGCAGTCCTGCTTGAAATTCCTATTGGAGTAGCAATTAAACCTGACTTAATATCTTGGTAATTAAAACTAAATTCTAAATTTTCTTTAACAGGACTTCCTAGCACAATGGGGCTGAGGGAATCCATCCATTTACTTAATCATTTAATGTTGACTACGAGGCCATGCACAGTCCCGGGCAGCAGGAATACAATGGTGATTACGACAGGATACTTGCCCTTAAGTTGCTACAGGAAAAGACAGGCAGGTAAACTGATAATCAAATACAAATGAATAGGCCTATGTTAGAATCAATACAAATGAAAAGGGCTATGTGAGAATCAGGACACTGGAAGAAAAACTTGTCTCCAAAGATCACTATACTGAAATGCACTGTTTACGTTTGTCTGCTAAGCAGCTGTGAAGGCAGCTGCCTCTTCTTGCTATTACTATTCTTTACATTCCAGATGGTTAGCAGTATCTGCATATCATAGATACTCAATACTGTATTGGAACTAAGACAACATTAATTAAGATCATATCATTTTATATCTCACCTAAAAGAAAAAAAATGCTGCTAATTAAACCTTGGCATACCAGAGTTCCTAAACAGATTCTGGTTTCAGAAACGTTAAAATGTAGAGGGAAATGCTTACCTTAGAATTGATTTATAGTATGTAATCACTGAACTCTCTTACTGAATTTCTAGGGGGAGTAAGGAAGGAACAAATAGAGATGTCAGAGTGGATACCAGAAATAAAATGTATGCTGTCGGCATGTCATCTAGCAATGCACACTGCTGACTCAAACCAGATTATCAAAAGAGTGACCTCCCAAGTTCTCACTGTAAGATAGACAAAGCCATGTGAGATATCTTTAAACAGCTCTAAATGTTGTAAGGTCCTAAAGCTATGAAAGAATGCAAGATCTCATAAAGTTTAACATTTTTTAGTTATTAGATAGAGAATACATTCACTTACCATCTTAGAATCTCATCTAGTTCAGAGGCCGTTAAAGTTAAACAAATAGCCGAGCACGGTGCCTCATGCCTGTAATCGCAGCACTTTGGGAGGCCAAGGCAGGAGGATCACTTGAGCCTAGGAGTTCAAGATCAGCCTGGGCAACACAGTGAGACCTCATCTCTACAAAAAGTCAAAAAATTAGTTGGGTATGGTGGTGCACACCTGTGGTTCCAGCTACTCAGGAGGCTGGGATGAGAAGATGGCTTGGACTGGGGAGGTTGAGGAGGCAGTAAGCCATGATTGTGTCACTGCCCTCCAGCATGGGTGACAGAGCAAGACCTGTCTCAAAAAAAGATTAAAAGATAAAAAAATAAAGTTAAGCAAGCAAATAAAAAGCATCTACTATCAAATTGGGTTAGTTTGTGTCACCTAAAAAAATCATATGTTGAAGTCCTAAACCCTTGTACCTCAGAATGGATAAGATCATTACAGATGTAATTAGTTAAGATGAGGTCATATTGGAGCAAGGTGGGTCCCTACTCCAAAATACCTGTTGTCCTTATAAAAGGGGAAAATTTAGACAGAGACGTTAACAGAGGAAGAACACCACGTGAACATAAAGGCAGAGATCAGGGTGATGCATCTATCCACCAAGGAATGCCAAAGATGGCCAGCAAAGCAGCAAACCACCAGAAGCTAGGAGAGAGGCATGGAACAGTTTATCTCTCACAACCCCCAAAAGGAACCAAATTGACTAAGAGCTTGATCTTGGACTTCTAGTCTCCAGAGCTGTGAGACAATACATTTCTGTTGTGTAAGCCACCCAGACTGTGGTATTGGTTATTGCAGCCCTAGCAAATGAATACATCCACATATCTGCAGAGCTAAAGAAAGACCATATCCAATCACATGGCCAGCCTGGGTGGGTGCTGCAGACTTCTGTGAAAAGGCAGAATCCAGTAGCCTCAGTCAGGAAACCAAAACCCTTTCAATATTTCAGAACCCATCACACGGTATCTATAAAAAGACAGTCTGACAAGGGAGAAGATCTCATGTCTGACCGAAATTTTTGATCATTAGAAACCTCTAATAATGAGGGTGGTAATTGCCATCCTTAGCAGATAGGCAACCTTAGTTGACCAGGATGGTAGCACTTTTCCCAGTTTTTTCATCCTGGGAAGATGAAGAATTAGGTATACAATGGTATATATAAGAGAATCAAAACCAAGATTAGTATCTTTCTTAATTAGTGGACTTTATTTTTGTTGATTGATTTATTTATTTGAGATGGAGTCTCATTCTGTTGCCCAGGCTGGAGGGCAGTGGCACCATCTTGGTTCACTGCAACTTCCACCTCCTGGTTCAAGCGATTCTCCTGCTTTAGCCTCCCTGTAGCTGGGATTACAGGTACATGCCGCCACGCCCAGCTAATTTTTGTATTTTTAGTAGAGACGGGGTTTCATCATGCTGACCAGGCTGATTTGGAACTCCTGACCTCAAGTGATCTGCCTGCCTCAGCCTCCCAAAGTGCTGGGATTACAGGCTTGAGTCACCACACCCAGCTAATATCAGTATGTTTTATATGAAGTAAGAGTCAGTATATATTTGATGTGTGCCAGGTACCCTTTGTCCTCTCATAAAACTTACTACCATCCAAGCTGAAGAGGCACAGGGCTCACGTTGACCCATAAAAGCAGATTGTTACATTTTCAAAAATTTTGCAAGCTGTTATTAAACACTGTTCCAGTCCTTACAACTACACAAAAATCATAGCTAGCATTGTTGAAAACAGCATGGCTGAAGCTGAAAGAGGTTTCAATTTAGGGACTAGAATTCGTACAAGGGTGAGAAATAGTTTAATAGCAGATGACATCAGATCAAATGGCAATACTTTTATGGAGAAAAGAGTTAGCAGATTGGGATGCAACTCCATTTGTCAAATCACGGTTGAACGGCAGCCACAGTTGCAGTCACAGATACAAGAGTTTGGCAAAAATCAACAAAGTCATTCTGTGAGATTCAACTGACCACATGGAATTTACAATAAAGGGTATTGTCTAGTTGATTATTACTTGGAAGTTGTGTGCTACATATATTTACTAACATTCCTTTTCTCCCACAGCCAGTTTTTAAACACTTACCCCACTGGGGAGATAGACCATTAACAAATACATGGATAATAAAGAAGGTAAATTCAGGTGGTAGTAAGAGTTGTGAAGGAATTTGAGCAGAGTGACGTGGAGGAGAGTGACTGGTGGGTGGGAAAGTCTTATGACATGGGCCGGGTTGTGAATGGGAAGAGGTAGCCAGCACATGAGAATCAGGGGGGTTGTAGGTAGAAGGAAGAGCAAGCTCAAAAGCCATAAGGGAGGAAAAAATTTGCATAATACTATCATTGCTGTTGTTAGCAGAATCTGCACTTGAGACCCCAGATCCAAGGATTCCACTCATTCCTTTCTTTCTCAGTCTGTAGCTGAGCAATTGCTCAGGGTCACAATCCATTTGGCCCTGAAAGAAGCATCTGGAGTTCCCGACTTCCTCCACAACGTTTCAGATACTATCAGAGTTCTGTATGGTTTAGATCATAAATGTTCTATATATTCCTTTCTTGTTTCTCTTCTTTGGTGGAATTTGAAGCCATGGAACCTATATTTTTCCATTTTCCTCATTCCTAAGCTAACTTTCTTACCAGGTCTAAACTAGATTCCATTGGATGCCTGGGGTCCACCTCCAAATTTTCTCCCGTGGTAGAGTTGTGTAACCCAAAAATAAAACTCGAAGCCCTCCAACCCTCTGAATGGACTCCTCCTCTTGGCAAGGACATCCCAAAGTTAACCTGAAAAACGAGTTTTGGAATTACTGACGGAACAGACTCTGATAAGTCTGATAAGAAACATTTATAGGCTCTCTGAAGCCTGCTACCTAGAGGCTTCATCTACATGATAAATCTCTGGTGTCCACAACCCCTTATCATAACCAAGATATTGCTTCATTCCTTTCTATTGATAATTACTCTTTCAACCAATTGCCCAGAAAAGTCTTTAAATCCTCCTATGACGTGGAAGCAGCCACCCTACCTCCAGGTACTTCCAGTTGTCCCACCTTTCTAGACTGAATGAATGTACATTTTACATGGGATGATTGATGCCTTGCCTTATGTCTCCCTAAAATGTATAAAGCCAAGTTGTGGCTCAGCCACCTTGGGCACATCAGGACCTCCTGTGTCAGGAGGTCACAGGAGGCTGTATCATGGGTGCATCCTTAACCTTAGCCAAAAAAATCTAAATTGTTTGAGACCTGTCGCAGATACTTTTGGTTTACAGTTGTGATCCCTCCAAGTGCCTCGTTGCTAGGCTCATTTAGTGATGTGGTTGGGGCTAGCAATTCTTTTTTCAGTTTGGGTTTGGAAATTTACAGCTCCTAAAGTCAAACGAAACAGTGTTGGGCCAGGTGTTTTGATTTCATATACCTTCAGTAATTGCACTTACATGGTACTCGTTGGTTCCTGAAATCCAGAGCCTGCCTAGGCTCTGGGGAAATGCTCAAAGGATGTTTCTTTGTCGTGTAACAACAACACAGTCAACTCTTAAATGCCATGACTGTAATTCATTCCTTAATGATGGTGCAAATGAGTTAAATCTTTCATATTGTAGACTTTTAACTTTGCAAACATCCTTTAACAAACCATTACAGTGATATGCTCACTCCAACAGAGAAGTGTTTTGGCTGCAGCATGAAATAGCTAATTCATAATTTAAAATATGATGCCTCTCCCTTTTTCCTTTTTAGATAGTTTATAAAAAGGGAAACTTTCTCCTTCGTGTGCTGAGGGGCTGGTTTTCTTCACTTGCTGTTTGCCTTCCAGAGCACTTTCTTCGTGGCCAGCACTTATGAGCAAGCCTGGTGTGTTTAACTTAGCTGGTGAAATGATCAACGGTAAACGTCAATTGCTGACATTAGAGCCAGCTGCTTGAAGTGTCAGCGCAGCTGCTTTGTGAGATGAGAACAAGATCTTACCGCTGCTCCTTGTTCCGTGGCGAGGCAACAAGAAAATGCCCATTATGAACCAAGGGGCTCATAACACATTCATTTTTGCTCGTTCTACCACCAGCTCAGATTTCTATAGAGTGAAACCTAAGTTCAGAAATCTGGAAGCAAATGCAAAAAAAAAAAAAAAAAAAAATGTACCCCTGCTTCTGAAACTGTGCTCGGATTTCAGGATCTGCTTTTTCTTTTTTTTTTGATTATATGACTCACATAGATGTTAAGGAACTACCCGTGAGGGCCCCTGTGCATTTGGATAATTAAGGTTCTTCCTGGGTGAAGAGCAACAGTCCCCTCTTTCTGAATGACTGAAGATTTAAGAGCTCTGCACATCCTGAACAACACTGTCCTGCGGTGAGGCTTTGCTTTCCCTTGTTCTGGTCCTGCTGGACCTAGAGATTGGGGTGTGAAGGTGCTTAGGGTGGAACAAAGGAAAGAACTGAGCAGGCCTGGACAATGTCACCTCACCAAAGCAGGGGCAGAAGGCAGCAGAGGAAAGGTGCTTAGTGCAAGCCTAAGGATCTCGTAAGCCTTTGTAACCTGGGCTCTGACCAGCCTGTTGTTTCTTTCACATCCTGCATTCAAGTATTTGATGCAAATATGATCGCCTCTAGGCAAGAGAATATAAATATTTGCCAAATGTATACTTAAATGGAAAAAAATAGCTGTGTAAGTGAGGACAGCGATGATCTCTTCTTGCCTTCTCTTTGTTCTGCTCCCTCTCCTTTCTTTCTTGGTTTTCAAAGATTTAAAACAAAACAAAACAAAACGAAGAAACCTGTTTTGTCCTGGGAGTGTAGTTTCACCAGCTCCCTGCTGTTCCAGTCTATCCAAGCTGTCAATCAAAGCAAACAACAGAAGTTGGCTAGCATTCAAAGGAAAAGTGTGTTTTATGACACATTTTGACATACGTTGGATGATTTAGTAAGATCATGGTGCCTTGTCTCATTTTTGAAGACTTCCTGAGTTCAATTTTTTTCTTTTTTTCATAACTTTCATTGAACTTTTAATGGCCTATCTTTTTGTATTTTTCTCATGGAGGATGTTTAATTAATAGAGGGACTCTGTCCAGTAAATGAATCTTCAAATGAAAAAATAGGAAAATATTCTTAAAGTGGTTTTTTATTTTTAGAGAAAACAGGTACTAATATAAAATGGATGAAGTGCCTTCCAAGCCCATGGTTTCCAGGCTGTGTACCAAGGTGCCCTGGGGTGCCACTAGATATTTTAGAATTATAAGAGAAGCACAGTGATACTTGACATCCATTCAGGTACCACACAAACTATTAGCTGAAGGTAGTTGACAGTATCACCATTAGATTGTGCAACATTTCAACATTTCTTTTGCTTATGTCATATTGTGAAGCTGGGTCTACTGTGCCTATTCTGTGGCACTACATGCAGAAATATGAAACAGGAAATGAGGGAGGTGGTGTCCAGTCTAATTCCAAGGCTTGAAAAGTGAGAAAAGAGGCTGGGCATGGAGATTTACTCCAGTAATCCTAGCGTTTTGGGAGGTTGTGGCAGGAAGATTGCTTGAACCCAGGAATCTGGGACCAGCCTGGGAAACACAGAGGGAGACATTTTCTCTATGAAAATAAAAATAAATATTAGCTGAGTGTAGTGGTGCATTCTGGTAGTCCCAGCTACGCTGGAGGCTGAGGTGGGAGGATCGCTTGAAACCAGGAGTTGGAGGCTGCAGTGGGCTATAATCATGCCACTGCACTTCAGCCTGGATAACAGCAAGACCCTGTTTCAAAACAAAACAAAGAAATGAGAGAGAGAGACAGAGAGAGGGAAGAAGAAAGAAGAAGAAGAAGAAGAAGAAGAAGAAGAAGAAGAAGAAGAAGAAGAAGAAGAAGAAGAAGAAGAAGAAGAAGAAGAAGAAGAAGAAGAAGAAGGAGAAGAAGGAGAAGAAGAAGAAGAAGACAATGACAACAGAGAAGAGGAGAAAATAACTTTTATCTGAGGAGTCCAAATCCTTTTAAATTACCAAGCCCAGAGAGACATTAAAATCAGACAGCAATCACATTCTACCCCCTCCTTTGAGCTACATATTCATCTCTTGAAATTACTTGCTATGGCTACAAGTATCTATAAATTAACCTAACAATGTTGCATCAGATAATATAACCCATACCCTATAGCTTAACAACGTATAGCCTATCACTAATCAATGTTATTTCTGTAAACTAATGAGAATTCCTCATAAATAACTTTGTATCAACTCACTCCCTGTTCCCCCTCCCTTTTTTTTTTTTTTTTTTTTTTTTTTTTGCCTTTAAAACCCTGCTTATTAACAAAGGTCAAAGGAAGCTTGTATTCCAGGTTCCGAGTGTCTGAATCTCTGGGGCAGCTGTCCTCACTTTAGCTCAAGTAAACTCTTTAAATTATATTTTGTGCCTCAGCCTCAAAAATTTTCCTGCGTTCCACAGGAAAATGCATCCCACTAATAGGTAACTTTAATTATTTAAGAATGAAATAAAATTGTTTTCTTTGCATTTATATATACAGTTTTTCAGACTAAGTTGTTAGGTCACAAATATTTATCAAGTTGTTTAGACCTAATTAACAAATAGCTCTGGTAGGAATTTCTTTTGGTCTAGGGACAGGGCACTGAAAAATTTACTGAGACTCTAAGAGTGCCACACAAAAAACAAGCTGGATAATTTTGGACCAAGTTATCTAAGAAATAAATATGCATAAGAGCATGAGAATAACTGAGGAATATGAAATAAAACTTATATTGGAGATGAATATGCAAGGTACTGGAAATCGAGGGGCAGGTGGCAGCAGGTATAGAAATGCCAGCTGATCCTTGGGGTGGGACTTTTCTGTGGCAGCTTCATGACCCAGGTAGTGATACATGGCTCCCAGGCCACCTCTCACTTTTGCCCCACACTATTGGCAGATGTCACCGGTCCATTTGGACACACTTTCCCATGGAGTTTACGTGCATCTTCAGAATCCTTCTCAACTTAGTGATTCAAGCAACCAGTGATCTATCAGAGGTGACACAGGAGACAAAACCTACTTACTCTTCCTGTTCTAAGTCGGATTCCCAGCCTTACAGTCTCAGAAACTCAAAATTTCTCATTCTGTCCGAACTTCTGTAGCACCTGTGATCAAGCCTGTACTGGGCACACAGATTCATACTTAAATAATGAAGGGAATCCATTGTAGGAGCCAAATCCCATCTCCAGAATTTGTCCCGAGCCCCTGACCTACCCACTGCCTGCTTTGACAGATACTCTTGGCTTCTCTCCCTCCCACCTCACCCATTCCGTGAAACCTCTTTAGTTGGGATCTGGCGTTCAATCTTCTCCTCTGTGCTCAGTCCCCTTGGTCACCTCTAGACTCACTTTGCTGGTGTTGACCTCAGTAGCCCTCCAGGACACAGCTGTTGGCACCTATGCCCTGATGTTGCTGGGGTCTCGAGTAGGAGCCCCACCCCTCATTAAGCAATTTCAGGTCCCAGTCCTCCCCAAGACACTACTTTAGGGAGGATGGTTTGGATAAGACTTTGAAGTTCTCAAATTTGGGCGAATTCACTCAAACTAATAAAACTTGTTGTGATAGGTTAATATGCTCTGTTAAGATGAATGGATTTTATTTAGTAGGCAATTGGTGGTTGCTCAGGTCTACCTGGGGAAAGTAACTTGGGTTATATGATTGATAAATTGGAAAGAGAGCATTCTTAGGAGAAAGGACCTGATGTTTTAGCTGTCTGCAATCTTAATTACAAGCTCTGAGAACATAGGAATAAAAATCAAGTGTTTTTTCTCTTTTCTCCCTCACCAACAATCAACAGAGAAGACTTCTGTGACATCTGGTCACCAAGTGTGTAAGGATTTCTCCCCACCAACAACAAATCAGTTCTGCAGTGAATGCCAGCTGTGTGTCTTATAATTCAACTCTAACACTGTCTACCTGGAGATACCATCAGAACTCACAGTTGAGGGCTCAGTCCCACAAGACTGTCCTCCACTTCTGATGCCAATCACAAGCTCCAGACTGTTTGACCTGTCCTTCTGACTGACCGGCTTCAAGTTGGGGCTCTTATAATGCCCTCCTTGGATTTGATTAATTGCTAAAGTGGTTCCCAGAACTCAGGGAAACACTTTCCTTAACATTTGTTTGTTTATTATAAAGGACACAGATGAAGAGATGCATGGGGCAAGGCACGTGGGAAGATTCACGGAACCTCCAGACTTTCTCTGGGTGTTCCATTCTCCGGGAACCTCCACAAATTCAGCTATCTGGAAGCTCTCTGAACCCAGTCCCTTTGGACTTTTATGGAAGTTTCATTATATAGACATGATTGACTAAACCCTGGAAGCTGAATGGTGGGACTGAAAGTCTGAACTCTTCAATCCTGCCCTGGTTTTTCTGGTGACCAGCCCCCCTCCTGGAGCTCCCTAGGGGCTGCCAGCCACCAGTCATCTCATTGGCATAGAAAGATACTTATCGCTTTGAAGATTCCAAAATTTTAGCAGTCCTATGCAAGGAAGTGGGGATGAAAATCAAATATATAGTTCACTTTCACAATATCACATGAACCAACCAATAATGGGGCTTCATGGCTGCACCGCAGTCCAATGTCAACCCTAGCTACATGCTAGAGAAATTTAGCTGACACCTCCAGAAAGGACATATCCCTTCTCCATCCTGCACTGGTCAGATTGTGTCTGTGTTGAATTGTTCAGTTTCGAGAGTCAGATTTTAGAACAGATGACGATGTGACAAAGACTCTCTCTTTGATCAAACTTTAGTCAGGCTCCCCTGAGCTCCTTTTCCAGTGAAGCTTCAAGTTGAACTTGGCATCCATCCTGACTTTGGCCAGCCTAGCCTAGTTGTAGTAAGAATCACACTAAGTCAGTTTAGCAAGAATCTCTCCACCCTTGATATCTGACCACTCTGGCCTGCCTTCAGCAAGAACCCTACTACCCCGAATGTCTCCTATTATTACTTTTCTGTCCACTCATCCCTCCCTCTGTCCCTTGGCTATAAATCCTCAGCTATCTTTGTTGAGCCTGATCTCTCTCCCCTATTGCAGTTTTGAATAAAGTCTTTCTTACTGTTGGGACTCACAACACAATACCCCAAAATATGGCACGTTGGAAACCGAGAAGACAGCAGAAGCATAGAGATCACTCTCTGAACTTCTCTACCTTTCTCCCCTGAGGCCGTAGAAAGAGTTCTCTGATCTACCTCCCCTGAAAATGGGTCATCAGACCTTCATTCCAGAGGCAGATCTGCCTTATAACCAGGCAGAAGATTCAGAAAAAACAGGCCTTGCTAAGTTACCCCAAGTTTATTGCCGTTAGATCTGTCAAACAAACAAAATTTCAACATCTGTAGTTTAAAGATCTCATTGACTTTGATTATCGACTCATAAGTTGAGCAGTATTCCATCTGAAGATGAGCTGAGCAGAGGAGATGGGCTTTATAGGCAAAAAAGGCTGAAGAAAGGAGAAACAAGGAACAAAAACTGGATTGGTCATCATAAAGTTACATTTCTGATAGGCTTAAAACAGAGGGGACTTTCTTATCATGCTGGCTGAAGTAAACTGGGCCCTGTGTAACTGGTTGCTGTGAATCTCCTGTTTTTTGGAAAACTAGCCCAGTTTAAAGTTCAGTTTGGTCACGTGGCACTTACACAAGTGACTCATTCTGGTGTGGTCTGGTCTGTTGGGGTCTAGGGCAGGAACTCAGTCCAAAACAGTGGCCTTCCATCAATTTCCTTTAACAGATTGATGAGGTTTTGGTATTTGTCCCTTCCAAATCTCACGTTGAAATGTGATCCTCAGTGTTGGAGGTGGGGCCTAGCGGGAGGTGTTTGGGTCATGGGGGCAGATCCCTCATAAATGGTGTGCTGCTGTCGTTATGGCAATGAGTGAGTTCTCACTCAATCAGTTCATGCAAGAGTTGGTTATTTAAGAGCCTGGCACCTCCTCCCCTCTCTTTGGCTCCTTCTCTCACCATGTGACACAACTGCTCTGCCTTTGCCTTCCACCAGGATTGTAAGCTTCCTGAGGACCTCACCAGATGCAGATGCTGGCACCATCCTTCTTATATAGTCTGCAGAAGAAGGCCAAATAAACCTCTTTTCTTTATAAATTACCCAGTCTCAGGTATTCCTTTGTAGTAAGGCAAAATAGAATAATACCCAGGTCTTGCTATATACACATCTTGTTATATCTAATCACACTTCTGCATAACCATCCATAAAAATACAGTTTTCCTTGGGTCATTGAGTCTTCATTTCTGAAGGCTCTTGTGTCACCTAAAAACTTTGATGAAATAAATTTGTTATGCTTTTCTCTTGTTAATCCATCTTTCATTATAGGGATGTCAGTCATAAATCTTGCAATGGGTAAGGAAAATATATTACTTTTTCTCTCCTATATTACCATTTTAACAAGTGTCAGAATACCTTTTTCTTTACCAATTGATACACTATAAGGTGTTCTGAAGGAGTGACCAAGAAGTGAAAATTCTTAAAATCACATTACAGTTATGTGCTGCATTGCAACAGTCCAGTCAGTGATGGACCACATAAGATTATAATGGAGCTAAAGAATTTCTCTTGCCTAGTGACACTGCAGCCATAATAATGTCATAGCACGATAAATTGCCTTATGTTTAGATACACAAATATGTAATCATTTTGTTACAGCCGTCTACAGTATTCAGTACAGTAACATGCTATGCACATTTGTAGCCTAGGAGAAATAGGCTAAAGCATATAGCTATAGACGAAAAATAAAATGCTAAGCCCTTACTAACTGAACGGACACTCTCTTGGCCAAGGGGACCCCAGGAAACCTTAAAATTGAATTGCCAGCCATGATGGGAAGGGAGGTTAGACACGTTTGTTATATCCCCTCTCTTTTGCAGTTTAGGCACAATTGACCAGCATTAACGTTAAAATAGAGATCATAAGATGAACAAAACAGTCTCTTTGTGACAATAAGACACCACATGATAAACAGGACCTAAGGCCATACCGGACAAGGTTTAAGTCACACACCCCTTATAGCTCACTCTGTATGAGTTAACAGATGTCCTTCTCTCAACTTAAAATATTCCTTTCTTCTGACTCTGTTTTTAGACAAACTTTACTCCTTTAACCAACTGCAAACTAAAGCATCTCTGAATCCATCTATGACCTGTAAGCCCCCACCTCCCACTTCAAGGTTATCTCACTTTTGGGGGGCCAAACCAATGCATGACCCCCATGTATTCTGATTTTATGACTACCTGTAACGTCTGCTTCCCTAAAATGTATGAAACTGAGTTGTGACCTAGCTGTCTTGGGACCACTTGGTGAAGTCTTCTTGGGTTTGCGCTTTTCCCCAGACCATGGTCGTGCATATTGGCTCAGAATAAACCTCTTTAAAATATTTCACAGAGCTTGGGTTTTCTACTAACATAGCCTAAGTGTGTAGTAGGCTGTACCATCGAGGCTTGCATTAAGTCCACTCTATGATTTTTGCACAAGGATGAAACTGCCTAACGACACATTTCTCAGTATGTATGCCCATCGTTAAGTGATGCATGACTTAGAGTTGAGTTAAAGGTTTAGGGTTTTTTAACCTTCAAACCAATTCTGGAAAATTGAATTACTAATTTCAAAATCACATCAGATTGTTTCAATGTTACTTTTAGGGATAATTAATCACCACAATTTAATTTTGATTTCTCTAAAACTGTTTAGTTATTTAAAAAAAGAGAGAAGCAAGGAAAGTGGGTGAATCCCATAGGGTTCCAATTAATAAGCAGTCAATCTGTCATATCAGAGATATAATTTAAAACAGAGCATGGATTATGGTCTGCCTGTATTTTAGTTTCCTGTGCAGTAGAGGGGCTAAGGGCTCAGGAAACTGTCACATCGAGGCATATCTGAAAGTCTGGTGGTGGAATTTCCTTCAGGAGAGGATCAGTAGGAAAGACCAAGGGGGGCTCTGGGAAAAAGAAGTCAGGTTGAGGGAGGAGAGCTGATGTAGTCAAGCCGGAGGAAAACAGGGACTGTACTGCTTGCCAGGTTTTCTTCATCAGGGACTGTCGAGAGGGACCTGGGGAGACAGGATGGTAAAAACCAAAACAGTTCTATCAGCATTTCTAGAAGCTGTTGGAAGAGAATGGCCACGGTACCTCACTCATTCTTGTTTTCTTCACCCTAAGGAGGCATTCATTTGGGAACTGCCGCCTTGTGTGGCTCAAACTCTAGCCGAGGAACAGATGGTGCGGCGAGAGCGTCTTGCAGCAACTAGACCGAGAAGAAGGACACGCAGATGCCACTTGCTATCATGAGGTCTGTTTCTGCCAATAGAAGAGTGGAGCTTCATGCTGTGACTGAGAAGATACCTTGGCCGGCAAAGGTGATGCATTGAACTTAGGTGGAATTTGAAAAGAGCTGAGTTTCCTATAATTGGATGGGCGAGCCAGAATGTAGGAAGTATAGCTCTAGGATTATAACTTTGACTATTTTTATGTTCAAAGTGGCATTGCCAAGGAAAACATGATTACCCTTGTAAAGATATGGGTAGTGATTTTTAAGAGCCTGAGAACAGATTTATACATCTTCCTAACCCTAAAACTCCCTGTCTAGTGCAATGCCTTGTACCTCACAGGGGCTCGTACAATGTTTGTTGATTTAAAGTAGATTTCAGAAAACATTATACAGTAGTCATTTGTCTTTAAATCCAGTTCAGCAGCAATTAATAATAATCATAGCCCACACATCTAGGCAATTTGTGCTCATGGTCTAATTTAGTACCCCAGGCGACCCTGTTGGATGAGTACAACCTCCTTTGACAAAGTAGAAACAGAGGCTTCCAGGTGGACAGCTTGATAAAGGCAGTGAAAGTCTGGCTGTCCTCTGTACATAGTACTTTTGAATGCAGATATATGTAGATGTTCCATAAACAGCAGACCTCAACTGAAAACGGGAAGCCAAGATTTGGAGCCAGGTCTGTCTGAGCATAAAGTGTATTGTTTCTGTCACTCTTTTCAAAAATAAGGCCTTTCTGAGCTTCCTCTAGTCTGCAGAGTCCTGCATGATTGAAGAAAGAGGGAGAGAGGCTTCTCTGTCTAGAGGCCCACCAAATTGAACTAAACAGACAGCCGAATTCACACACAGAGTACTAGAGGCGTCTGAGGCATAGAGATGGGTGGGAGAGCTCCCTTCATGACTGAGCACCGTCTGTGCGCCAGGTGCTCTTCCATGCACTGGAGACTACAGCTGCATAGCCACACTTTGGGTCCAGAGCCTTAGCCTCTTTATGCCTTTATTTTTGCAGCTGTGATATGTATTTTTAGGATTATTTAATGTATTTCTAGACCCCAGACAAGTCAATCTGATTTAGCTTCTAACTCGTGATTTCCTTATAATTTGATGGATCATTGAGGTACCATGAAATAATAAAGAATGTGGATAACTTATGCATAATATATATTTTGTTTATTAATTTATCTTTGTAAAAAATTAGAAACTGCTGAAAAGGCAAAGAAACCATTAAATTCACCTATAATCCTATCACTGGCAATGACCACCATGCCAATGTCTTTTTTATACACACACACACACACACACACACTTACAAAACTAGGATCATTGTCTTGTAAATGTGTGTGTGTGTGTATGTTTAAATAAAAACAGCTCTTCCCCCCTCACTATAATCTATGTGCATTGTATGAAAACCAGAAAACAGGGCCGGACACGATGGCTCATGCCTGTAATCCCAGCACTTTGAGAGGCCATGGTGGGCAGATTGTTTGAGCTCAAGGGTTCAAGACCAGCCCAGGCAACATAGCGAAACCCCAGCTCTACGAAAAATACAAAAAATTAGCCGGGCATGGTGGTACTTGCCTATAGTTCCAGCTACTAGGGAGGCCAAAGTGGGAGGATTGCTTGAGCCCTGCAGGCAGAGGTTGCAGTGAGCCAAGACTGCGTCACTGCACTGCAGCCTAGGCAACAGAGTGAAACTCTACCTCAAAAATAAACAAATAAAAACAAAAACAAAACCAGAAAACACAGAAATGTGTAAAGAAGGTGTTCTTGTTTTGTGGGTGAGTCTAAAAGGACAGTTCTGGAGAACTGCCCTGTTTTATGGGGTTGAGGGACAGGGAGGGCACACTTGGAAGAGGACGGTTTTCAGGTATGTGAAGCTGTAGACCAGGTTCACGAAGGACTCCCTGCTGCTCAGGGTGTGTGCTTCTTCTTTGCTGTCTCTTTAAACATTGAGATCACCCTCAGACCAGAAAGAGAAACCTGACGGGTGGTCCAGTGAGGAAGCTGCTTATAAATAGAAAAAATGGAAAACTCTGCTGGGGGAGAAGCAGGTGACGGACTGACCAGAGGCCACATGATCATCATTGAGACCAAGTGCCCAAGACACTAGCTCAGGGCCGTGTGAAGGAGTAGAATCAGCCCCCACTGTACTCTAATGAGGTCTGTAACCCAGTGGCTCTCAAACTTGAATGTGCATTAAAATTAACCAGAGGGATTGTTAAAGCACAGATCGCTGAGTTCCACTCCCAGAGTTTCTGACTCAGTAGGTTGAGGGAAGGCTTGAGAATTTGTTTTCTAAGAAATATCCAAGTGATGTGGATGCTGCTGGTTCCTGGAACACTTTCAAAACTATTGCTGCAGGCCAAAAAGGTATTAGAGAAAATTCTATGTATGCCTCAGGAGGCTACTGTTCAGGATAGCTTAAAACCCACAGAACGCATTTGGGGGTGGGAGACTGAGAAATAGTAACCTCTTCTCCTGGGGTGCCTCATACCTGGAGGCTGATCTAGGGGAAGACAAAGATTCCACTGGACCTATGTCAGTGCTCCCCCAGATGCCCTTGGGTGACAATCTGAGTGGCTCAGCCCAGCCTCTCATCAAACACTGAGTGGAACTAATAGTTTGGCAGGGCAAGAACTAGGACACCTACATGTGTGTTTGATGAGAGGCTAGGAATGATGAAATGGTAGGAATGAACATGTGTAAGACTTGAACTGCTAATAGGGCCCACATTTTGCTTTTTTTTTTTTTTTTTTTTTTTTTTTTTTTGAGGCAGAGTCTCACTCTATCACCCAGGCTGGAGTGCTGTGGCGCAATCTTGGCTCACTGCAACCTCCACCTCCCGGTTTCAAGTGATTCTCCTGCCTCAGCCTCTCGAGTAGCTAGGATTACAGGCGCCTGCCACCATGCCCGCCTAATATTTTTGTATTTTTAGTAGAAACAGGGTTTCACCATGTTGGCTAGGCTGGTCTCAAACTCCTGGCCTCAAGTGATCCACCTGCCTTGACCTCCCAAAGTGCTGGGATTACAGGTGTGAGCCACTGTGCCTGACTAATTTTGCCTTTTTATCATTGTCTCTATAGAGGCTAAAATAAAAACCCTTTAAGAACAAAACACTTGTGTCCTTAAACAGATCTTTTTTAGAAAGTAAATATAGAATGGTACTTATAAGTGTGTGTGAATGTGCAAGAGTGTGCATGCACACGTGAGAGAGGGTGGTGGAGAGAGAGACGTGGAGAGGGGGTGATATGGACATTTTTCTCCCTAACTTTGCACTCAGTTCTGGGAGAAAAATAACTTTCTCAATAACCAGAGAGGCAGGAACCAGAAAGGAGCAGATCATTAAATGATCTGGTCAAGAAAGCAAGGACTGTAAGGTGAGAAGGCCTGACATGGAGAAATGGGGCTGCGAGCCCAAGTGACTTTAAATAGTTGAAAAAGACAGATCCTTTGGATTATTTTATTTAGATTTTGGGACAAAAATAGGACAAATAGGTGAAGGTATAGAGATGCTAATTTGGAGTTAATAGAAGTATGTCTTTAGTAATTAGAGCTGTCTGACCATAAAATGGACGGCACAAAATAATGAATTTTCCTAAACGAACATGTATAAAAATATTCATAATATTATTTACTTGAGTCTTGGCAAAGGATAATTTTCAAAAATGATAAAGTTAGGACTGTCATTCAGATAGAAAATGATTATATTTTAAAGATTCTGCTTAGCTCATCATTTACTGAGGGAATCAGGCAAATATATAATAATTGAGAGAACTCAGAAAGCAGATATATTTCTAGATTGGGAATATTAAAATGAATTTTCAGATAGGTACAAAACTGGCTTTTGTCCCTCTACCACCAGAGACAATTTATTTGCATGTCTGTAGACAAAAATGTTTTGCAATGCTATTAGTTTTCTGTAAGTTACAGAATTATAATATAGCCTAGTCAAAAAAAAGTACATATCCTTATAGAATGAATTTCTGAAGTCTCTAGCATTTTTGTGAAAGAATATCCAGTAGTCTCTTTTGCTTTTTTAAAGTTTTAAAATTTTCCTTATACTCTCCTCTTCTTAGTAAAAATAACCTCAAAAATAGGTTATTCTTGATCACTAGTTTTTAAATTTGACCTGATTATTTACATGGGCATAACAAGAATGTAAATTTACCATACAAGCCATGACAAACACACCTAAGTTTGTTTTGCTGAAAGTTTTCATAAAGAATGTGATTGGACTTTCAAAAGCCTATATTATTTCCTGAGGCTAGGAAACCAAGGCCAAGAAGCTCTCCACTAGATTTCACTTTCAGTACCTATAAATTTGGACAAATTCCTTCTTACCTGTAAGACTGAAACCTTTTAAGCCAAATACTGGGACGGTTTTCCTGAAAGGGCTGTGTGATTATTGGCTCCAGACAGGCCATCTTAGTGCCTTAAAAGTGCTTGTTGTAATACCTGATTAAATGAACATCATTCTCAAAAATTACATTCGAGGTGTTGGTTGAATAACAGATTTTTCCAATTATATTCTGGTGAAAGGACATATTATTAATGACTCTTTATTAGTGTCCTATTGCTGACAAAGCAATACTAATGTAACAAATGTCTACAAACTTACCGGCACAAAATTATCATTTTATAGTTCTGAAGGTCAGAAGTCTCAGATGGGTCTTAAGGGGCAAAAGCAAGCAGCTGCATTCCCTCTGGAAGATCTAGGAGAAAATTAATTTCTTTGCCTTTTCTAACTACATTTCTTGGCTTGTGGCCCCTTCCCCTATCTTCAAAGCCAGCAACTTAGCATCTGCAAATCTCTCTCTATTTTTGACCTGATTTAGCTGAAAATAGTCAAGTAGACATAAAAACAAATATAAAAAGTCTAACAAATCATTTAGAGAATAGATCTCTATAATTCAATAATTCATTTACAGAAATCACCAAATGGTCAAACCATAAACCAAATTCCCAGTCATTGCTGTCACCAGTGAGGAACAACTTAATAGCCATAAACAAATCAAAAACAAAAACAAGCCAGGCATGGTCGTTGCACACCTGTAATCCCAGCAACTCAGGAAGCTGAAGGGAGAGGATCACTTGAGCCCAGGAGTTCGAGACCAGCCTGAGCAAAATAGAAAGACCCTGTCTCAAAACAAAACAAAACACAAAATTGGCAGAGGGAAAATTAAAATTAGAAAAACAAGGAGTAACTTTGGGAGGTTTGAGGCAGGTGAATCACTTGTGCCCAGGAATTAAAGATCAGCTTGGGCAACATGGTGACACCCTGTCTCTACAAAAAAAAAAAAAAATTATATATATATACATATGTATCCAACATGATGGCACATGCCTGTCATCCCAGCTACTCAGGAGGCTGAGGGGAGCCTGGGAGGCAGAGGTTTCAGTGAGCTGAGATCACGCCGCATTCCAGCTGGGGCAACAGCGCGAGACCCTTCTCAACAACAACAACAACAACAACAACAACAAAAGCAAGGAGCAAGCAAAGTTCTATTGTCATTTTGATTTCACCTCTAAAAATCAAGAATGGATGTGCCTGGACTTAAGTCGCCCATGAAGCTGCCCATTTCTGTTGATGGAGTTTACCTGGCTCTGTCAGGTGAATCTACTGAGCATCTCAGTGGAAGTCCTCCAAAACTGCTACAGGATAATTTTATTTTTATAATTTAAAGTTTTTTGAGACATCACTCTGTCGGCCTGCCTGGAGTGCAGTGGTAAGATCTCACTGCAACCTCTGCCTCTGGGTTCAAGAGATTTTCCTGCCTCAGGTTCCTGAGTAGCTGGGATTACAGGCATGCACCACCACACCCGGCTCATTTTTTGTATTTTCAGTAGACATAGGGTTTTGCCATTTGCCCAGGCTGGTCTTGAACTCCTGAGCTCAAGTGAGCCACCTGCCTTGGCCTCCCAAAGTGCTAGGATTACAAGTGTGCCTTTTCCTAGAAGATAATTTTAAGAAAAAGTAAAATCCTGATTCTCCTTCAGATATAAGGTGAATACACGTTAAAGATATTATTTTACTCATTATTTACTGAGGGAATCAGATTGATGTTACAACCAGTTCAAAGGAAAATCTGAAGAACAGACACATATATGGATTGGGAATAGTAAAATGAACTTACAAATAGATACAAAACTGGCTTTTTCATGGAGGGAGGGGGCATTTTCCTTCCATCAAATATTGTTTGCATTGCTGGCATAGTCGTGGTTAAGTGTGCAGACCTCAAGAGTCTTGGCACCTGGACCTGAAGCTGCGAGCCACCATTTTTATTTACTTATTTTTAGAAAGGGGGTCTTGCTATGTTGTCCAGGCTAGAATACAGTGGCTATTCACAGGTATGATGCTTGTGCACTACAGCCTCGAACTCCTGGCCTGAAATGATCCTCCTGTCTCAGCCTCCCAAGCAGCTGGGACCACAGGCACTTGCCACTGCTCCCGGCTGATCCTCCACTATTAGCTACGTGGCCTTCAGAAAGTGACTAAACTAGGAATCAGCAAACAGCCCAAAGAGAAAATCCAGCTGCCACCTCTATTTGTAGAGTTCTTAAGCTAAGAATAGTTTTTATATTCTTAAGTGAATGAAAAAAAAAAAAAGAAAAATAATATTTTATGACACATGAAAATTATATGAAATTCAAAATTCAGTGCCCATAAAATAAGTTTGGTGGGAACACAACCATGTTCATTTGTTTGCATATTGTCTATGGCTGCTTTCAGTTCTACAGTGACAGGGTTGAGTAGCTGTGACAGAAACCATCTAGACTACAGATCCTAAAATATTTAATACCTGGTTCTTTACAGAAGAGAGTTTTCCATCCCCTGAAATATCAGTAATAAACTTCTCTAAGCCTTGGTTTTATCAGTAATAAACTTGTCTAAGCCTTGGTTTTCCTGTAAAATGAGGATCTAAATGGTACTTAAGTATGGGTGCAGTGGCTCACGCCTGTAATCCCACCATTTTGGGAGGCTGAGGTGGGTGGATCAGCTGAGGTCAGGAGTTCCAGACCAGCCTGGCCAATATAGTGAAGCCCCATCTCTGCTAAAAATACAAAAATTAGCCAGGCATAGGCATGCACCTGTAGTCCCAGCTACTCGGGAGGCTGGGACAGGAGAATTGCTTGAACCTGGGAGGCAGAGGTTGCAGTCAGCCAAGATCCCACCAATGAACTCCTGCTGGGGCAACAGAGCGAAACTCCATCTCGGGGGGAAAAAAGTACTTACATCATAGAACTGTGGTAAAAATTCATTGAGATGATGCAATAGAAAGCACTTACCATAGTGCCTGGCATGTGGTGAACTCTATAACACACAGTTAATCAGTCCCTCCCAGAAATTGTTTATATAGATACTGGGATATAAATGTTACCCTTTTTCCTTGGGGTCTCTAAGTTAGGATGATATCACCTAGAAATATCTATAGTCATGCCTATCTCTCTGCCTCTTCCACAAAAATAACAATATGAATAGTATATTAGCATGCATTTATTGAGCACATCCTATGTGTTGGGTACTGCTGTGAGTTGTTTGTGCCTTTTTAAAAAAATTTTGAGATAGGGTCTCGCTCTGTCACCCAGGCTGGAGTGCAGTGGCGATATCATGGCTCACTACAGCCTCGCACTCCTGGGCTCAAGCCATCCTCCCACCTCAACATCCCAAGCAGCTGGTACAGGCATGCATCACTGTGACTGGCTAACTTTATTATTTTTAGTAGAACAAGGTCTTAGCATGTTGCCCAGGCTGGTCTTGAATTCCTGGGCTTAGGCGATCCTCCTGCCTTGGCCTCCAAAAGTGCTGGGATTACAGGCATGAGCCACCATGCCTGGCTCTGCTTGTATATTATCATCTCATTTAATCTTTACAACCACCTTATAGGGTAGGTAGGTATTATTATTGTTGTTGTCTCTATTTTACAGATGAGGAAACTGAGACTCAAAGAGCTGAAGTAATTTATTCTAAGTAAGTGGTGGAACCAGATTCGAGCTTAGGGAGTCTGACTGAAGAGCCATCTGCTTATACTATCACCCACATAGAGAACGCCCACCTGCAGCAGAGAGAATGAGGTCAGCTCCCTAAAGGAGGCAGCCCCATGAGATGGAGGAAAGAAAGGGAATCCTGCTAAGAGCTCCCCCTGTTTTCCTGTCATTTTGTTTTGTTTTGTTTGACAGAGGCGAATGTGGCTTTCTGACACCGGAGACAGAAATATGCTCAGGAAAATAAAGGATGAAAAAGATATGGGTGTTTCCTTCCAATAGCTCATAAGACAGTAGGGGAGACAGATAGACGAACACACAAACAGAAAGAAGACAGGAAGCACTAAGGGCTAAAGTAAAGCCACCTGTTAAATGCTGTGGGAGCACAAGGAAGGGGACTCAACACAGTGTCAATTAGAGACACACTCGCTGTGTGTCTTCCACGTGTTGGGCACTGTGCTGGGTGCCCTGCAGTTGACTTTGTTAATATTTCAAGTAGAGTGAAATAATTTGCATCCTTTGCTTTTGGGGTCTTTTATTGGTGCCTCTTCTGCATTGAATACAGGGTGCTCTACAGTCTGCTAGGATTCATCGTTGGTTCATCTGTGATGTGACATTTCTTACTTATAGTTTAATCATGATTGTTCTCTGCCAACAACACTGCAGTGATGTCCACAAATGGGCTAGGGAAAGCAGTTGTCAAAATATAAAAATGTCATGAAAAAAAAGTCAGGATTGTCTTTCCACTAGGCAAATTATATGCTTGCTTACCTTTTAAGTGCTAACTTATTAAAAGGGGATCCCAATTATGTCTCCCTTTCACAATGCAAGTATTTCTTTAGACACAATTATTTGTTGTTGGAAAATTGCACACACAAATAATTGCAGCCACAGTTGTCTAATTGTAGGCTGAAAATGAAGGGCAGGCAGTTAATTATTTCTCAGATGCCTGATGCTGCATGTCATTAGCTGGCTGTGGCACAGGCCATTACACAGGGCGTTCTTCAGCTACGAAAGTTAGGGCCTGGGTGACGCACTCCACTGGGTGTGGACTTGAAGAGTTAAATGCCCGCTCACCTCTGCCAGGGTGTGCTTTCCTCCAAAGAGAACTGACTTCCCTGTCAACCTTTCACTTAGTACTAGCTCACCTACTCTCTATATCCTGCTTCTTCATCTGTTCTGATTTCTTCAGGAATCATCTTGTCAGTTGAAGTAGATGTGTGCTTTAAAAAAACCAAAAAACTTTATTCCAATTTAAATTGTTTTCTTCATCTCTGTCTTCCAGCTTTTCTCATATTAGAAAGGTTGAAAAGAATTGTTTCTGTGGAAGTGGTGAACATGGGACAGAAGTGTTTCTCTCTTGATAAGACCAGCGTGTGCAAACCAGGAAGAAAAAGTAAAATCTCCAATAATAGAGAGATAAATTAAATGGGGGAAAAAAAGTCCAGGTCTGAAAACCACATGCATTCCTGTAGCAGAGTTCATGCGAGGAGTTTTTTTGTGTGTGTGATGAGGTCACTGTTACTCACATGGCTGTGTGGGAGAGATGGAGAACATGCATAAATACCAAGAAAGCAAGCATTCTAATTTGTGCACCTTGTTTTTTTAAGAGTATAATCATTGACTGGAATTAATAGGAGCAGCTCTGAATGAAGTAACTTACTCAGCATGTAAGTGAAATAACTGAGATTAGAATCCTGAATGGTTACCTTGGACCATTTACCTACTTCTCTACCTGCTTATCTCCATCTCCTCCGAGGTGTGTTAACCTCATGATAATCAATCACTTCCATGATCAACAGTCTCGCTTCTTTTGAGATACTCTTAGGATTTCTGCTCTAAAAACTTAGACTCCTGGGACTTGGTTTTCGTTGCTTTTTTTCTCAGAAATGTATCTCTTTCTTGCTCAGTTGCAGCAAAATCGAGTGTATGCGGAGTTAAACTCCTACAATTAAATGTGCTATTTCAGTTATGGTTTCTCACTCAGAGTTTTACTTTTTTGTGCTTAAATTTCATCTATTAGTTTTATAATCTTCATTGTACCCCCTTTGTGACATAAATTCTATTAAATCAGTTTTACAGACATTGGAAGGTTAGGAGCAATAAACATTCGTACAAAAGTCCCAATTGGAATTAAGTGTTTCTCATAAAACACTACCTTTTAAGGAAATATTGCCAAGTGTAATATAATTGTCTTTACTGCATGTATCAATCAGAGTTCTTGATTGCAGACAACAGTTGGCCACCCCAACTGTTGAGGCAGGAAGAGATTTATCGAAGGAGTACTAGGTAGCTCACATCTAATACACATAAACTCACATATGAGTTTTTATGATAATTCAAACCCTCACATATACAGTCTTTTGACTGTGAAAAGGCAACCCACAGAATGGGAAAAATATTTGCAAATCACGTATCGGATAAAAGATTAATATACAAAATGTATAAAGAACTCCTAAAACTCAACAACAATGACAACAACAAAACAATCTGCTTTAAAAATGGGCAAAGAACTTGAATAAACATTTATCTAAAGAAAACATACAAATGGCCAATAAGCACAAGAAAAGATGCTCAACCTCTCTAGCCACTGGGGAAATGCAAATCAAAACTACAAGGAGATCTCACCTCATGTCTGTTAGCATGACTACTCATTAGCAGCCATCCTAATGTTTAAAAATCCAGAAAATAACAAGTACTGTGAAGATGTGGGGAAATCAAATCCTTTGCATCTTGCTAGTGGGAATGTAAAATGATGCAACTGCTGTGGAAAGCAGTTTAGCTGTTTCACAAGAATGACTGTATGATCTGACAATTCCACTCCTAGGTATGTGATATGGTTTGGCTCTGTGTCTCCACCCAAATCTCTTGTTGAATTGTAATCCCCATATGTTGGAGGAGAGGCCTGGTGGGAAGTGATTGGATCATGGGGGCATACTTCCCTCTTGCTGTTCTCATGACAGTGAATGTGTTCTCATGAGGTCTGGTTGTTTAACAGTGTGTAGTACTTTCCCCTTGGCTCGCTCTCTCTCCCACTCTGCCACGTGGAGAAGGTGCTTGCTTCCCCTTTGCCCTTCCGCCATGATTGTAAGTTTCCTGAGGCCTCCTGAGCCATGCTTCCTGAACAGCCTGAGGAACTGTGAGCCAATTAAACCTCTTTTCTTCATAAATTACCCAGTCTCAGGTAGTTCTTTACGGCAGTGTAAGAATGGACTAATACAGTATATAACCCAAAGAATTTAAAGCAGGAACTCAATTAGATACTTATATCCCAATGTTCACAGCAGCATTATTCACAATAGCCAAAATGTGGAAACAACCGAAATGTTCATCAACAGATGAATGAATAAAGTATAGTATATACACTCAATAGAATATTATTCAGCCATAAAAAAGTGAAATCCTGATACATGCTACAACATGGATGAACCTTGAAAGCATTATGCTAAGTGAAACAAGGCAGACACAGAAGGACAAATATTGTATCATTCCACTTACATGAGGTACCTAGAATAGGCAGATTCACAGAGATAGAAAGTACAATAGATGTTTCCAGGGGCTAGGAGGAGAAGGGAATGGAGAGTTCATGTTTAATAGATACAGAGTTTCTGTCTGGGATGATGACATTCTGCAAATGGACAGTGGTGATAGTCACATAATATTGTGAATTTACTTAATTCCACTGAATTATACACTTAAAAGTGGGTAAAATGGTAAATGTTATGTTATGTATATTTTATCACAATTTTTTAAAAAAGCAAAAACTACCCCTAGCTCAGGGGCTGTGCACAAACAGGCAGCAGGCTAAACCTGGCCCGCAGGCTGTAGTTTGCCAACTACTGCTCCGTGGAATAGGGACACAAGCTACGCAGAGGCTACAGTGCGTGAGCCGCTTTAGAGTCTCATCACAATGGGTAAAGGAATATGCTCCCTATTAGTCAGCTATGTGTATTTGCTCTTCCAGTAATGCAAGTTCCCCTGTATTAACTGAAAGAACTTCTTCAACTTATTATGCCTCAATACTTCTCTATATCCTTATTGATCATCCTGCTTCCTTTCACCTCAGGCATGGCATTCTTTTATAAGACTGACTCCTATGTTTTTTTCTCTTGATTCCGTTTCCTCCCATCCTTCTCCTAGATTCTTGCTCCATTAATCATCCCTTCCTCTTCACTGGTTTCTTCCTCTTAGCAACATGTCTGCCCATATTTCCTCTAACATAAAAGGAAGTTCTCTCAACCTTACAGTCCCCTCCAGCTACTATTTTATCCCTCTCGTTCCCTTCATTGTCAACTCTTTAAAAAGAGTAGCTTCTACTAGAGTTACTAAGCTAAACTAAAAAGAGAAGTATCTACCCACTTATTCTTTAATCTACTGCCATCTGACTTTCTGTGAATCAAAATGTCCTTTTAAAGGTATTTCCTGATTAGGAATCTAACAGGCTCCCATCATTTGACCTTTCTGCTTCATTTGATGTGTTAAGTGCTCCTTCTCAGTCTCCTTTCCAGGATCCTTTACAAATCCATCCACAGTTACCAAGCAGTTGTCACCTGCCCAGCACTGCACTGGGTGCTGGGGACACTGTCTGCCCTCCATGCATCTCTAGGTTTTCTTTCCAAGGCTTCCCTGAGCATCTTCTGTTCTTGCTCTGTGCTCCTTCTGTAGGTTATTTAGCCACTTGCTTGGTATTGAGAGCTTACTGTATGGCGCCCTGTTCTAAGTGCTTCACATGGATGAACTCACTGGACATTTGAAACATTCCCATGAGGTGCTATTAATATCTCCATTTCACAAATGAGAAAATCAAGGTACAGAAGGTAGCCCTAAGTACTACAGCTAGTAGGTGGCTGATCTGGGATTAGAACCAGGCAGTCTGAATGTAGAACTTGCCGTCTTTACACTCTACTGCCTCTCCCTCAGCTTCAAATATCTCCTCCATGCTGACTGCTCCATCTATGACTTCAGTCATTTTTGTTTTGTTTTGTTTTGCTTTGCTTTGCTTTGTTTTTATCTTTGAAATGAGGTCTCTCTTGGTAACCTAGGCTGAAATGCAGTGGTGTGATCATAGCTCATTGCAACCTCGAACTCCCGGGCTCAAGGGATCCTACCACTTCAGCCTTTTGAGTAGCTAGGGCTACAGGGACATGCTATGAGGTCTGGATGACTTCTTTTATTTTTAGTAAAGATGGGGTCTCACTATGTTGCCCAGGCTGATCTCAAACTCCTGGCCTCAAGCAGTCCTCCCACCTTGGCCTTCCAAAGTGCTGGGATTACAGGTGTGAGCCACCACCCCTGAACTATGGCTATAGTTTTGACCTAACTCCTGGACAGGTTCTTTCCTAACATTCATGGGGCTCATCCAAAAACCAAAACGGAGGCTCACATTCTAAATGTCTGAAACTTTTAAAGTTATAAGTGAAACTATCAACTGTTAAGTACATTCTATTATCCTGCTTGACAAATATATCTTCTTAACAATGCGGATTAAATTTAGACTTCTCGGACTCTGTGGAGTTCATGCTGGAACACAGTGGCATGGAACAAGCTGGCTCTTGCCCCTGGACTGCCCCCTCCTTTCCCTGCACACTGTGAAGGGCCTTATGCACACACAGCCTGCACTTCCCAGCTCTACTCACACACCCCACAAACACTCTAGGCTCTGGGCTTTGCACGCGGGTGGCACCATTCACCCCCAGCATGTGCTCCCAGGGAAGAAACTTGCATGGGCCTCCCAGGAAGACTGGCAGCCTCTGGGGCTGGGATTCTTTGGGAACTCCGACCATGGGCTCTGAGTAAGCATGCTCTGTTGGCCCCACAGATCCCTTGCACTAGACTGACCCACTAAAGCAGTGTTTTTCAATTTGTCATGAAAGATATTCCGCTCCCCCACCCCCCCGCTTTTTTTTTTTTTTTTTCCTTTTTTTTTGACTTCCTATCTGTTACAGATCATCACATTTTTTACTGCAACAAAATGAATAGTAGCCAGGCATGGTGACTCACACTTGTAATCCCAAAACTTTGGGAGGCTGAGGCAGGAGGATTGCTTGAGCCCAGGAGTTTGAGATCAGCCTGGGCAACATAGGAAGACCTCATCTCTACAAAAAAAAATTTAAAAAAATTGGGCAGCTGGTGGTACATACCTGTGGTTCCAGCTATTCCGGAGGCTGAGGCGAGAGGATGACTGAGTCTGGGAGGTCAAAGCTGCAGTGAGCCAAGATGGCACCACTGCACTCCAGCCTGGGCAACAGAGGAAGACTCCTTCTCAAAAAAAAAAAAAAAAAAGAAAGAAAAAGAAAAAAAGAATTGCTAAAAAAGTGAAATAAAAACAAAGACATACAAAATGCAAATCCATGTTTCTTATTGTTAGGCATAAAATAACATTTCCATAAATATAATTTTAAAAAGATAAAAAATTATAAAATCAATGTTGTTGTTGTATGTGTACAGATAATTAACATGGGCAATCACTACTCCCTTCATAACTTTGATTGCTCATGGTCATAACTAAACAAAACTTTATGAATACAATAGGATTCCCAAGTATTAGATGTCTATAGCACACTGAACAGCACCATTCATGTCAATATTTAAGAGTTTTAATGTGACAAATGAGTTTGCCTATTACCTGTTCAATCTTGGTTGAGTTGATAAAACACCGCTTATAGGGAATAACACACATCTAAACTGTTTTCATGCTTTGTAACAAAACTGGTCTCACAGGGGTATTTTGATGGATGGATGGCATAAGATATTTCAGAGTAATTTCAGCAAGCTCAGGTCATTCATTTTTTGTTTTTATGCAAAATGGAACAAAATTCATCTTCAATCCTTCACCGGTAGTCAGTTGCAACAACTTACCTTCTCAAATTTTAATGAAATTTAAATTACCTTTCTATGAAAGGCATTTCAGGCTCGTGAATTTCCTATGTTCAGCTGACTTCTTTCTTGATGAAGGAAGCAGAATGTTGATTTACATTCTGGCACAAGTTCCTTAAACTGGGTAACTAATCCAGAATGTTTTCCAGTCATGGCAGCTGTGCCATCAGAATATAATCCTACACAAAATCCTAAACTCCAGACACATTTAGGAACAATGGAATCCTTTATAGTTTTACACAATTCACAGTTGTATTTATTGGCTGTGAGGCTAAAAAAATAAAAGAACTATTTCTTCCAATAGCAATCACATTGAAATCATACATATAATAACCGAATGGCCATAACAATATCTATGCATTCATCTAGTTGCAATGAGAAATACTCTGCTAATTTCATTTTTCTCCCTGTGAGTTAACCTTCCATATCACTAGCCAATTCCCAAATATGCTGAGCTATAGTTTCACTAGAAAATGGCATTTAAGCTACTGCTCTTGCACAGTATCACCCAACATTTTTAAGCCAGTATCTTTGATGCAGTCTTGCATTCATGTCTTGGCAATTGTATATATGTTTGATCTTAGCAATCCCAAATACTACTTTATAAGAAGCCTGCAAAGTTTCTTTCATGTGAAATAGTTAACATCTGCTTCTGTCAGGTTTTAAATTCAATACTCCTTCTTTCAAAGAATTCTTTTGATTTTGCTCTTATTTTTTACATATGGTATGCAAATGCCACTTAAATTTTAGTGGTTTCATTGCTTCATTAGTCAGCACAGTGCTATGAATAATACACTATAGTTTTAGCATTTTATCATCAATGATGACTACAAAGTGAACTCAACACATGAGAATTGTACATCCAAATAAAACGAGTATGAACTTTTTTGGTCTCTATTTCTTCAGAATCAACTTCCATTGTCATTTGGTTTACTACAACTACAACATTTGCAATGTGTGTTGATTCTTGAAAAAGAAATCTTGTAAAACTTGTTTCCCAATTAGCCAATTAGGGTTAAAAATAAATTTTATAAAGTTTATATTCTTACTTTAGCTGTTAGGTTAAACTATATACATTTTTTGTTTGTTTGTTTTTTTGAGATGGAATCTTACTTTGTCGCCCAGGCTGGAGTGCAGGGCCTTGGTCTCGGTTCACTGCAGCCTCCACCCCCTGGGTTCAAGAGATTCTCCTGCCTTATCCTCCAGAGCAGCTGGAGCTACAGGCATGTGCCACCACACCCAGCTAATTTTTGTGTTTTTAGCAGAGACAAGCTTTCCCCATGTTGGCCGGACTGGTCTCGAGCTCCTGACCTCAATTGATCTGCCTGCCTTGGCCTCCCAAAGTGCTGGGATTTTAGGCATGAGCCATCACGCTCAGCCAACTATATATATATATATATATTTTTTTTTTTAACTAGCTTGATTAATATGAAAACGATCTAAATAATAAGTTACAAAAATAAATACTTTCAATTAAATATATATAATTTTTATTTGTAAATTTAAAAATAAATTTTAAAAAACTTGAAATGCTTTCATCTATTTATATTTTACTAACTTTTAGGTTATAGGTAACTAACCTGAATATATCACATGTTGGAAAGCAGTTATATTGTCCATAATAGTATGAAATCTACATCATATGTGATTCAGTACTCTATTTGACCATACCATAGCTGGTCTATATCCTATTTAATGAGACAATGAACCAATGTCAGATTGGTACAAAAGTTTCTAAATGCTTATTCTCAATTTCTGTGCTTATTTCATGTGGTCTAGTAACAAGCCATCTGTGGACTGACTGGTCCCTAGACCACCTCATGAATTGCACTGCTCTGAAACCCAGGCCCAAGGCAAGGGCCCCTCTTTTGTGTGTCTCAGGGAGCACTGCTCCTGAATTATACGCTTTAATTATTGGCTACCTGCTAGATACATTTACATGGATAATGATAATAGTGAACTGTTATTAAAATCATAGAACTATCTGACACTGGGAGTTTAGCATGTGCCAGGAATATAACAATGAGAAAGAAAGAGGTTTCCAGCCTTACAAACCTTAAATTCTAGTGAGAAAAATAGGTATTTTAATTACTATGACATCTCTTTGAAATAGGTCTTGTTATCCACATTTTACAGATAGTTATAGAGGTTAATATGTCCAAGTTCTCAGAGCTAGCAAGTGGTGCATCAGAGACTCAAAACTAGGTCTTACTGGCCATAAACTCATGCTTTTCATCACTTTTCTATGTTGCGAAATCTCAAAATCTTGTTTTAAAAAACTAAACCTTGTTTTTTCTACCCAGTTCTCCAGAGCTCCCCATCACAACTAATGATGTTGTTGTCCTCCTTGTGTCTTATAGCAGAAACCCAGAAACCTCACAATGGTTCTGTCACCGCCTCAGAGTGCCTCTACCCACCTCCCATATCCTTCCTGTCATCATTTCCAGGCCTGATTCAGACCAGGAACTATCAGGTAGTAGCCTTCATGTCATCTATCTCTCCCTCCTCCATTCTTCACACTAAACATGAGGCATAGTAAATTATTTCCCTTATTATAAACCCATACTTCATAAAGTGAAGCATTATAGGAAGATGAACTCTTATCAAGTAATCATGGTGCTCTACTAAAAATTTTGTATTTGAAAATTTGACCATAACTGTCTTCTTTAAAAAAAAAAAAAAAGTTCACTTTCACAGCATCTGTTTCAATGTTGTAGTTAGTCTCAACTTGCAAGCAGTTGTGAAAATGTGGTACCTCAGAAGTTAAGTGATACAGGAGTGTGAACATCATTACTTCTCTGGCTGTGTCATGACCTTCATGCATGATAAAATTGTACTCGCTTTTCCTTTACCACTTCAGTTTGTATGTTGATGATAATTTTTGTCTATTTGATTTAATTACAGAATGAAACCCTAACTATTAGTCTACAGCTATGCTATAATGTGGCAGACTGGCTAGGTGTTCCCCATGCTGTTTCTATTTTCCTCCTGGATCCAGTGGACATTCTTCCAGGCAGGTGGGGCCACGTGGTTGAGTTCTGACCAAAAGGAGGCAGGTAGAAGTCAGGAAGGTGACCCATAAAACCTCTCCCAGAGTTCGCCATGTGATTTCCCTACTCCCATCTGCTGGGCAGAACTCAGAGATTCAACAGAGGACATTGAATATAAGAAGTTTGGGTCCTTGAACGACAGTGGGGAGGACAGTCTAACCCCTCTCCAACCTACACTGAACTGTTCCATGAAATGATTGTGCATTAAACTTATGCTGTGTTCAACCGCTGATTGTTTGGGGTAAGAGCAGTAACTAATAATACATAAATAAGTAGATGAATAAAATGGATACATTAAATGCATAAAATGTTTACTTTTTTGTTTTTGTTTTGTTTTTGAGATGGAGTCTCACTCTTGTCACCCAGGCTGGAGTGCAGTGGTGCAATCTTGGCTCACTGCAACCTCCACCTTCCTGGGTTCAAGCGATTCTTCTGTCTCAGTCTCTCAAGTAGCTGGGACTACAGGCACCCACCACCACGCCGGGCTAATTTTTACACTTTTAGTAGAGACGAGGTTTCACCATGTTGGCCAGGCTGGTCAAAATGTTTACTTTCTCATGAAATCCATCTGTGGCAAAACTCTAAATAGTAGAGTTTAGGTACTCTAAATAGTGACCTGGAGTTTCTAATAGCAACCCAGAGGACTTTCCTGTTTGGATTTATTCAGGCTCAGGTGACAGAGCTATAAATTTATGTAGCTAAATATTTAGCAGTGTTGACAAAACTGTTTCTAGTAATTAATGGCACATCTGGAATTAAACTCTCTTTTTCCTTATCCTTTATTCTATGTTTACAATCCCAGCAGATGATACACCTAGTCCAAATGGTCTTAAATAGAGGCCGGGCACAGTGGCTCACACCTGTAATCCTAGCACTTTGGGAGGCTGAGGCAGGCGGATCACCTGAGGTCAGAAGTTCCAGACCAGGCTGGCCAACATGGTGAAACTCCGTCTCTACTAAAAATACAAAAATTAGCCAGGTGGGGTAGTGTGCCCCTATAATCCCAGCTACTCAGGAGGCTGAGGCAGGAGAATCACTTGAGCCTGGGAGGAGTAGGTTGTAGTGAGCCAAGATTTCGAGATTGCCCACTGCACTCCAGCCTGGGCAGCAGAGCGAGACCCTGTGTCCAAAAACAACAACAACATCAAAAAACAAAAACAAAAAAGGTCTTAAATAATGCCCACTTAACTAACTTTTTATTTATTTCCTTCATCTGCAATTGTGTTTTGTCTATTTGGGCTCCAACCTTTTCTATAAAATTGTATTCAATTCCACAGTCCTTTTCTTTATTATTTATTATTAGCATGATTTTATTTGTGACTAATTAGACTAATCCTCAAGGCAAGAAGAATTAAATAAAATGACATTTCTATCTTAGGAGACCCAAAGAAGTACAAGTTAGTTACAATTTTAATGGAGTTACAGATTTCCAATAATAAAGACAATTAGGTAATAATATGATTTAAACTCAAGGACATGGTCTAGGACACCCACACTTTTTGAAAATTATAGGACCTCATTATGGTCACTATTAATAGGACTTGGGCTTCATGTGACCCATTCGAATTAAGTAAAAGGACGGAATCTTGTGGTCTGGACAGGAGCTTTCTGTGTACAATTAAGAAGCTCAGTGCACTGGGTCAAAAACATCAACTATGGTTTGGGCTGACATTATTTTCTCATTGAAAAGATTTATTATTAAATAGAAAAACGATGAAATAAATAACACTCAAATTATTTATACTTTTATGTTAAGTTTAGAATAATCTGTGTTTTTCTGGTATTTTAAGTGCTTGCAGTATTTAAGAATTCGGCATTTTAAGGTATCTAGCAAGTTGTGATTCCAATTTAGAAAGAGTTAATTGGGTTAATTTAGACTTCAGAGGAATAAGATAATTTTACTTGGATTATAAGCAATAATGGAATAATTTAAAAACTTAAGTTTAACCATCTTTGTAAATTTAATTAGATGTACAAGAATTATATAAATATATAATAAAGTTCATCTGATAACCAACTAAGGCAAAAAATATATTTATATTAAAATTAAAAGTACAATTTTAAATGCTTAAAAGATTATGCTGTAAAAGCTAAAATGTGATTATTGAACTCTTCTAGATTTGTATTAATAAATGCAGCAAGAAGATTCATAAGTTGACATCTTAAGAAAGAATAAAACGTTTTCAGTTGTCATTTAAAATGTAAAGGAATATAGAAAAGACCTGAGCAATCTTACAGGGCATGAAAGCCACCTCCAGGAATACCAAAAATCTCCCCTGAAAATTTTCTTCTTTCTTTTTTCCCCTATTGTCCTGTAGCCACCCCTGACACCAATATCTTCTTTTTCTTCTCCTAGCGCCAAAATGCTATGCGTTGTAAAATAAAAAATTTAAATGTGATAATCTTTAAGCAATAATTTGTAAAATGTTATGTAAATTGAAAATGAGACATTTGCAGGAGAGGAAAATAAGGGGAAAAAGATTCTCAGTGGATTTATTACCACAGAACTGTATACTTAAAAATGGTAAAGATGAGGCCAGCTTGGGTTGCTCACGCCTGTAATCCCAGTACTTTGGGAGGCCAAGGTGGGTGCATCACCTGAGGTCAGGAGTTTGAGACCAGCTTGGCCAACATGGCGAAATCCTGTCTCTACTAAAAACACAAAAATTAGCTGGGTGTGGTGGCAGGCGCCTATAATCCCAGCTACTCAGGAGGTTCAGGCTGGGGAATCCTTGAACCCGGGAGGTAGAGGTTGCAGTGAGCTGAGATCTCACCACTGCACTCCAGCCTGGGCGACAGAGTGAGACTCCGTCTCAAAAAGAAAAAGAAAAAAAATGGTAAAGATAGTAAATTCCGTATGTGTATTTTACCTCAATAAAAAAAGGAAAAAGAAAAATAGTTTTAATGAAATGTTTGCTTTGTTCTGTCTTTCATGTGGTCACTTACTGGACTTCTGGACATCGGTCTGCACAGGTACAGAAGCCCTCTCATGCCATAAAGGCAAAAGCAATAGCAATAACCTGTTAAAATAACACTAAAGCTGCAAAGAATTCACTCTTTTGCATGAGTGTGGCAGAGGAATAATAAATATGGATGAATAATTCTTTTTAGTCTCGGCATCCTTGAATTTGCTTGGTCCTTGAAGTAATCGCTTCCAGCATCCTTTACAAAATTCTTTTGAAAGTGACAGATGATAATCTTCCCCAACCCGAGCATCTTTGACATTGAAATGTGCAATGTGAGGTTTCTAATCAGTCCGTATGGGGTAGTGAAGCTCAAATGGTGCTCCACAAGCCCTCCAGGTACCGTAGGGACTCTGAGGCGACAGCCTGGGCCTCCTTCCTCCTTCAACCAGAGCAGCTTCACTTCTGTCTCTTTTACATACCAGGCTTCTTGTCAGATTTCATTTAAGAGCAGCTTTCATAGCTTTGCAGGTTCTGAAAACCACTGGGCCACAGTAGGCTTTTTCCAGAGCAGTGGGAACACGGTGCGAGGAATGTAAACTGCACAGTGGGATGATATTAACTTAGGGACCACTGGGCTGTTTTTTTTCTGAGAAATGTAAAGAACTTCACAAACACTGACTTGGGGAATTTACTAGCCCTTTAACTAAACTGTGGGGGTAACCACCCTAAATGATTTCGTTTGGAAATAAGATCGTTCTTGTTTGCTTGGATATTTGAAGACTCTTCTTGCTTATATTCGGAAACTTCCCTCATTTTATTTGGTACTGACGACGTAGCCTAGCCATGTGAGCCTGCGGGCTATTCAAGGTTGCCAGTGTGGCAGAACGAGTCTTTTTATGCCTTCCTTCCTAGTGCTCAACAACTACTAAGGCTAAAGTAATAAGAGAGAGCTGTTTAAAATTTAACTCGAAACCAAGGAGACAACGACTCTTAGCATGATATGAAAATCCTAGCAGGAGGTTTTTTTGTGTTTGTGTTTTTTACTGTGTGCAAAAGCTCGGGTTGTTTTTTAGATGCTTTATTCTGTGGCCCTGCAATCAGACTGCCACAGGGGCCTCTGCGACTTTCCTGTTCCATTCACATTTCAAGATTTTTTTTTTTTGACGGAGTCTTGCTCTTGTCACCCAGGCTGGAGTGCAATGGCGTGATTTTGACTCACTTCAACCTCCACCTCCTGGATTCAAGCGATTCTCCTGCCTCAGCCTCCTGAGTAGCTGGGATTACAGGTGCCCGCCACCACGCCTGGCTATTTTTTTTTTTTTTTTTTTTTTTTTGTATTTTTAGTAGAGACGGGGTTTCACCATGTTGGCCAGGCTGGTCTCGAACTCCTGACCTCAGGTGATCCACCCACCTCAGCCTCCCAAAGTGCTGGGATTACAGGTGTGAGCCACTGTGCCCAGCCCACTTTTCAAGGTTTTAAGGACCTTCCACCCTACTTGACCCATCCCTCATCCATCACAGGAGCTTGAATTGGCTGAGAATGACCAATACCAATGACCAATGACGGAGCCAGAGGTTGGGAGGCAACACAGGAAGTGGAATAGAAAGGGTTAGAGATAGCCGAGGGAATGTGTCTGGGGGGAAGAAGACATAAGGGAGAGGGGTGTCTGGGTAGTAGGTGGTGATCCAAGTCATGAGATTTCATTAAAAATCTCCAAAATCTCCAAAACCTTGTTTGCCTTAGTTGGAACACAGGGTTTGAGCCTTCAGTAAGGACCTGAGTGAGGGTTCTTCAGGATTCTAAGTGTGTGCTTGACTTACAGCTCTACAATAAAATTATATTTTAGAGAAGATTTGAACCATTATTTTAAGACGTGGCAAAATGCAGGCACAATGCTCTCTCTAGATTGGATCACAATTTTTAAAAAAATCACAATGACATGGAAGTTTGAGGACACTAAGAGTCCAGTTGAAATGGTTTTATGGTCTCTTATTTTCTCCATGAAGTTCCATGCTGAGCAATATTCAATTTGCCCTTATCACTTTCAGTGCTGGTCTGAAAATGGAGCCTTTTACTTTGTCTGAATGACTCTGAGCCTTGAGCTGGCATTACCCACTAGACAGCACAATCCAGTAGATCCTTCCATGATGAAAGAAATATTCCATATCTGCAGAATCCAATATGGTATCTACTAGCCACATACGGCTATGGAGCCCTAGAAATGTGGTCAACTGGAGAGCTGAATTTTTAATATTTTTAAATCGATTTAAATTTAAGTACCCTCACGTGGCTGGTAGGTAATGTCTACATTGTTGGGGGTGGAAAAGAGAGGGCATGCTCCTGCATTGCTGATTAGTCCAGCAGTTCTGGTGGGCTGCCTTTCCTCAGGTGGGGGGCGTCTGCTTGGTCATTTTATTGTATTTTCAAGGAATAAATTATAGGCCCTTTTTGACAATCACTCATAATTTTCCTATGTCGTTTGGGATGCTAAGGGGCAAGCTTCCACATATTTCTAATAGAAATGTTACACAGCAAACAGGCACAATCTTTAAGAAGACTTTGGGCAAAATAGAGCCTTTCTCTGGGAAGGGGCACCCAGAGAACTTTGAACCAATAGTCCAGTCTTTTAATTCTACCCACTTTCTATGAGAAGGAAAAACTCTTACCTAGTGATGTCAGAGGTCCCAGAGCCTGGGCGGCGGAAGTTCCTGAGCTCCTCTAGCGCTATTATCTTTCTCTGTAATGACAAGACACCTCATGCTGGAGAAAATGGTAACTCCCTCTGGTCAGCAATTTGACTCCATCCAAATCCAGTTATTAGTCCAACATAACTGTGATTTTGAACACTTATTTATTGGGCACCTCTTCTGTGCTAGGCGCAAGGGTTATCTCCTGCAATCTTTATAACAATGAAATCAATACTACTACTGCCCAATCGTGTAACCAAGGAAACGGATGCTTAGCAAGGTTAAGTAGCTTGCTCAAGGTCAAGGTGAGTGGTAGAGCAAGCAGGTAAACCCATGTGTGTCTGAGGCCACAGCCTATGCTCTAGTCACCAGGTAATCATTAATCTCTCTGGAATATCCACAGTTGGAAAGCAAGGACTTTGCAACTTGCTATTGAATGTGTTTCTTTTCTTTTCTTTTTTGAGACCGAGTCTTGCTCTGTCACCAGGCTGGAGTGCAGTGGCGGGATCTCGGCTCATTGCAACCTCCGCCTCCCAGGTTCAAGCAATTCTCCTACCTCAGCCTCCCAAGTAGCTGGGGCTACAGGCACGCACCAACATACCCAGCTAATTTTTGTGTTTTTAGTAGAAACGGGGTTTCACCATATTGGCCAGGATGGTCTCAATCTCTTGACCTCATGATCCACTCACCTTGGCCTCCCGAAGTGCTGGGATTACAGGCATGAGTCACTGCATCCGGCCGCCCCTGAATGTATTTCTGACCACCAATCTGTTCAGTCATTACTATTCCTTCCCCCTTTCCTAAGCACCATGGGAAATGAAGCATAAAGCACCCAAAGACCAAGGAAAAGGCAACATTCAGGATCCAGTTCCAGAATGTCTGCCTCTTCCAGACTCATGCTCCCACCAGTTGGCCATGTATTCTCAGCTTGCATGCCTATGTCATCTGTCTCTCCTGACCCTGAAGAAAACTTCTATTCACTCCATGAGCACCTGCACCTGCACTGAGTCAACAGTGAGTGGCTGCTGTCTGCACCAAAATCCATTGCTCAATATTCTTTCTTCTCCATTCCAAGTGGTTCCTCACTTCTGTGAAAGCCCACATGGTCTTACCATATGTCTGGTTGTCTTGGTAGTAAACACATTTTTAAAAACAAATATGTCAGCATCATTTTGTTTTCTTTCATTAGTGGTCTCATGTTACAGTCATAACAGGTTGCATAATGGTTACATCTAGTACAAAATATGCTATTGTCTTTTCTCTTTGAGGCTATTATCTAGTTATGTTGCTTGTGACTAGCGAAGGAGGACATTGTAGAAAAACAAAGACCTTCAAGTTAGACAGACCTGACTCTGAATTCTGGCTTTATCATCCATTCATTTAAAAATATTTATTCAAGGCCAGGCACAGCGGCTCATAGCTGTAGTCCCAGCACTTTGGGAAGCCGAGGCAGTTGGATCACCTGCGGTCAGGAGTTCAAGACCAGCCTGGCCAACATGGTGAAACCGCACCTATACCAAAAAATACAAAAAATTCGCTAGGCGTGGTGGCACACGCCTGTAATCTCAGCTACTTGGGAGGCTGAGGCAGGAGAATTGCTATATATATATATATTTTTGATCCCTGATATATTTTATATATGTCCCTGATATATTTTATATTTAAAAAAATTGTTTTTTTATCCCTGGCACATAGTAGTTCCTGAATAAATATGTGTGTATATATGTATACACATATTTATACACATATTTATTCAGGACATATTCATACATACATACATATATATGAATAAATGTATATATGTATATAAATATATATGAATATATATGATGAATATATAAATATACATATTTATTCAAGACACATATATATTTATTCACATATATGTATGTATACATACATATATGCATACATATATACACATATTTATTCAGGATATATAAATACATATTTATTCAGGACCTACTGTGTGCCAGGGATCATTTTAAGTGCTGGGATAAAGCAGTGAATAAAACACCAGACATGGTTGCTCACACCTCTAATCCCAGTGCTTTGGGAGGCTGAGACAGGAGGATGACTTGAGGCTGGGAGTTCAGGACCAGCCTGGGCAATACAGCAAAGCCCTCATCTCTAAGAAAAACTTTTTTAAAATTAGCTGGGCATGGTGGCACATGCTTATAGTCCCAGCTGCCCAGCTACTCGGGAGGCTGAGGTGGGAGGATCACTTGAGCCCAGCAGTTCGAGGCTGCAGTGAGCTGTGATTGAGCCACTGCACTGCAGCCTGGGCAACAGAGCAAGACCATATCAAAAAAACAAAACAAAAAAAAACAAAAAAAACCCCACTGTCCTCATGGAGCTTACACTCAAGGGGAGTGAGATAGATATTAATCAAGACAAATGAGGAGAACAAGGTATATAAGCCAATGATATGCTGAGGAGAAAAATAAAGCAGGGAAGGGGGATAGGAACTGTTAAAATTGGAGTGGCCAGGAAAGGCCTAACAGAAAATGTCATTTGAGTCAAGGTTTAAAGGAGGTGAGGCAATGGATGTGCATACATTAGTTGTGTGATATTAGGTAAAAGTTACCTATATTTCTAGATACTCGTTTTACTCAACTCTAAAGTGGAAACAAAAGCCACCTTGTTAATGACTTGTTCTGAGGATCAAGCCTACTTGTGAAGAGTATGTGGCCCAGGCATTGAATGGGCACATGACGGCAGCTGGCATTACTGTTCCTCATTGCCAGCAGCAGCAGCGCCATTAGAAACAGCTACTTGCTAGAACTGGAGATGGGTTATTTACACATTTATTAGCCTCAAATGACCCTGCTGAGGAAACTCAGGTAATAGTTGGATTCTGAATATTAAATGAAATATGCTAGCCTTGGAGGAGGGAATGTGGTTTCAATATTTCTATCACAGTCTTGGCAAGAAATAGAGGGTGTCCTCATATTGGACAACTTGAAGAGTTTAAAAGAAGGTTATTGAAAAGATCAGCAAAGTGTAGGGAAAAGAGTAGTGCCGTCCCCAGAATTAGTAATGACAAGCACTGCTACCACCCCTCTGTTCCCCACCCATGCCCAGACCTGACAGGGCAAGAGGAGAGGGTGCTCACCAGAAGGCAGAGTCAGAGAGCGCATGACAGAGCAGGTGTGGCCTTCGGTGGGGAGATACAGCCAGTCTGCAGTGACTCCACCAAGAGGGAGCTGGAGAGTGAATACACCAGTGTCATTCTCCTTAAGCCCATCAGGGCTCCCCATGGCCAATCCAGCTTGAAGTCACAGGGCAAGAAAGCCTGTGGAGCCGCTCCTGCAGGTCAGCCTCCCAGGGCACGGAGAAGGTGGAGAGGGTGGGAGGAGCCCAGGGAGACACCCAGCAGAGTAGCGAAAGCAAATCAGACATGACTCCCAGTGAGCCAGGCCACTCACTATTACTATTCTCCTCTGTGTTCAGGGAAAGCAACCCAGTTCTTTCCTTCCTTAGATGACCCTTTCACCACATTTGTTGCTTTCCTCTGGGTACTACTTCTCCTCCTGCCCCTCCTAAGGTGCAATATTTGGTCAGGTGTTTTGAGACATAACCAGATACATTAAAAATAAGGCCCAGTTGTGCGTAAAGCCAGAGACTTTACTGCTAACCCCAGTCCATCTCTACCCCAGGCATGCTACTGGGACAAGGGTGAGATGTTCAGTTTGTCACTCACCAACATGAAAAAGGCAAGGCCAAACATGGTCTTGACCAAAAGTGTATCAGTGTCACCGTTTTATTTTTTAATGAGGCTCAAGCTATGACATTAAGTAAAAGAGGAACCAGATGTAAAACCGTGTAAACAATACAATGTCAACCATGTAATAATTATGTGGATGTATAGAAATAAGACTACGAAGAAATAAACTATCTGCACTATTTATGGAATGTAGATTAGGATGATTTTTTAAATCCCTTATCCATATTTTTCCAAGGTTTATCAATGAAAAGTTGTTTCTTTTAAAATAAAAAGGAAATCAGTAAAAACTAGTTGCTGTTTTTTGTTTTTGTTTTTAATAGAAGGGACATGACCTGTTTCCTACAATTCACATCTCTATTTATCTCCCTAGTAAGTTATAACTTTCATTTGTGGGAAACTTTATTCCAGAATCACTAAAAAAATTTGTTTTTTACTAAACTGATTATTTTGCTGTTTGTAAAGAAAATGATTTTATAGATAATTTTGTGGGTTTTTTCGTTTTTTGTTTTTTGTTTTGTTTTGTTTTGTTGGAGATGGAATCTTGCTGTCCCCCAGGCTGGAATGCAGTGGATGCAATCTCAGCGGCTCACTGCAACCTCCGCCTCCCAGGTTCGAGCAATTCTCCTGTCTCAGCCTCCCAAGTAGCAGCCACCTGGGATTACAGGCATCTGTCACCATGCCTGGCTAATTTTTGTATTTTTAGTAGAGATGGGGTTGGCCAGGCTGGTCTTGAACTCCTGATCTCAAGTTCAAGGCTAAGTCCCACCTTAGCCTCCCAAAGTGTTTAGATTACAGGCGTGAGCCACCACGCTTGGCTGATAATTTCTAAAAAGAGAATGCTAATCAATTTAAAATATATTTTCTTAATACTGGTTTACTTTTGATTCATGTTTATATGTATAATACTAAAAGTATGCTTTGAGAGCTTCAGTCCATGAGCGTCACGTTTATTCTCACCAGCTACTAAAATTCTTAGGTTAGAAATATATAATTATAAAACATTAAATGTAATCTAATTATCATTTTCTTTTATTGGATTAACCACAAAGTGGATCCAGAGAGATTGCTGTTTTAGTACAGTGCAATTTTTTTTTTACTCTAAGTCCAATCCTGTTTTGCTCAACAAATCTTTTCTGAGTACATGGCAGGTATGCCTGGCACTCGATTAGGATCTGGGAATATAGCAAAGAATGAGACAAAGCTCCTGCCCTTAAGGAGTAGCAGCAGCAAAGACAGAAGTCTAAGGAAATGATTTCCATCCATCACAGGAACAGCGAAAGCTAACTGCAGCGGGTTATGAAAGCCCAGAAAAGTCACTCGAGTAAAATAAATAAATAAATAAACAGTAAATAAATAAATAAATCCACCTAACCTACTTCCTGCTGAGCTTGCCAACTCCTTGGTGACTGGAACTCTTTGTTTTTGATTTTTCACTGGGCTGATCAGGATGAAGTTCAGTGTAACCAGGCTTGAGTGGTAAGAGACGTCTCAACAGGCCTGATTCTGCTCAGCTGCCCACGCCCTCATCACCTTCTCAAAGGTGAGGAGAGCCGCATCCTCAAGAGACAGGAGTGATGACTCATGGAGGCCAGCTGCCCCCTTCAAGGCGGCATCTCTTAATTCAGGACAGCATTCTCTGCTGGCTTGGGAGAACCATCTGCTTGCAAGTTGCCAAGAAGTTACAAAGTTGGCTTTGGTAGTGGAATGGAGAAGACAGACAGTGAAGAATAAAATAATGCTAAAGAATTTGGACTTTTTTTGGGAAAAAAAAAAAAAGGCTGCATTTTTGGGAAACATGGAATGCTGTGAATGGTGGATGGTTTTGTCATAGACTGGGGAGCCGCTGCAGGTGATGGGCAGAGAGCTGTTGCATACAACGTAGGCAGAGATGGTGTTCAGGTGGCGTGCCCTGGTTCAGCCGAATAGCAGATCATGGTAAAGTCTGCTCTACCCGGTTGGTGCTTGTGCCAAGCAATGCCGATTATTAAATGCTTGGACCATCTTCCCTACAGGTGTGTGTACCTTAAATAGCTGTGTCAGCAGACAGGTACCTTTTTCATTGTTCTTTTAAGCCCGTTTATGTTTAGCCACTGAGGTGTAAATTCTTACCATAATCAAGAGTAAATGCCCTAGGTTTTAGTTCAGGCCTGCCTTACTTTGGGGCTTAAATGTGACTGTGTGTGTTTGTCTATAGAGACATGGTCTGTCTCTGTCAGCCAGGCTGGAGTGCAGTGGTGCAATCGTAGCTCACTATAATCTCAAACTCCTAGACTCAAGTGATCCTCCTGCCTCAGCCTCCAGAATAGCTAGAACTACAGGTGCGCACCACCATGCCCAGCTAATATTTTAAATGTTCTATAGAGACAGAGTCTTACTACGTTGCCCAGGTTGGTCTCGACCTCCTGGACTCAAGTGATCTTCCTGCCTCGTTCTCCCGAAGCACTGGGATTACAGATGTGAGCTACCGTGCCTGGCTGTGACTCAGTTTAGATTTGGGATATTTGATGATATTAGAATAATTCATCATGTAGACCTTCTCTTTTTAAATAATATCCTGAAGAATTTTGGTAAATTTTGCCTGCATCTTGTAAGCAAATCTTCACTTTTCCCATACAATTCCACTATTCTCTCTAGACCTGTGAATTCTTTCAAAACCTTAATCTTTTATAATTATATGAAGCTTGCCTTCTTTAAGATGTCTTTTATTATCGGTTGTAATTAGAGCCCCCTAAATATTTTAAATGCTTCTTTAATAAAATGGAAAGTCAGGATTCAAAACCTATTAAAACTCTGCCAGATTGTCCAGCTGTCCCGGCCACTCTTTTAGCTGAAATCCTAAAAGCTGTCTGAGATCTGGAAGAGATCTGGAACAACTGGGACACAAAGTGCCGTGGAAATCAGCAGATTGGCCACACTTCACTCTGGTTTCATTCTGTCACAATGACTCTACACTATCTATTTCAGCCCAAGGCCAAAGGCTCTATTGACTGACCAAAGTCACAAACCACAGTAAAACTTCTTTTGCCAAATCTCCACCGCAAGTTAATAAGTGAGAAAGTTTAGGGCCCCTGGCACAGTGTTCTCTTTTCAGGAGTGGAAATGACTTTTTATTAGCCACCCCAGCCTTGCCTTTTTTTTTTTTCTTTTCTCGTTCCTTTCTTCCTGGAACAAAGATTTAGACCACCAGGATTGTAGTACTAATTAAGACATCAGTTTGTTACCAATAAGAAACTTAATTAGCAGAAGGAAAAATGTAATAGTGGAGATAAATGGAAAGAGTGCCAAGCTTCCAAAAGGTGATGGCTAGTACTGTAAAACTGTCTGCTGTTTACCCCCGCTGTTTTACATACTTAACCTTATTCAATCCTGACAGGTGGTTGCTATTCTCTCCTGTACAGGTAAGGAACTGAAATCGAACAGTTGAATGCCTGGAACCATATCCAATCAATGGCAGTCATTGTCCTCTTAAAGCCAGCTCACTTGTTCTCAAGACACTTTATGTGGAGCCACAGCTGCCTCATGTATTGGGAGCACCACTCCTGAAGAAGCCGACTCAGCTTCGATGCAAGGAAGAAACTCTGACTAGTTAGGTGGAACATGGGATCTGTAAAGCATGGTGCTGTGCAATAGGTGGTAGAATGCACAGGCAAATGGTCCCCGGAGACCCCAGCAGTCATTCCGAAGTCTGTGTTCAAGCAGTAAACAAACAGCACACTCAGTAACCAGTATTCTTGCAAAGGTGGAGGATGGTAATTACATTCCATGACTAGAATCCATGGGAAGTCATGAATACTACTGGCCCTGAAAGGGTAAGGGAAAGCAGTTACCAGTGAGAGCTGTTGCTGGTGGACTGGGGCTAACCTGACAAGTGCTCTGACTTGAGTGGCAGTATTAGGTAGAGAAAAGTAGTTACAGCCAAATGATAGCTGGTACAGAAGGAGCCAGGGAATAAACAAGCTGACCACTCTCTCCTTGCTATCTGATCTTTTGCTGGTGCCTCTCACTGGCTAAGCCCAACCAGAAACCGGGAGCACAGGAACCCAGGTGATGCCATCTGTGGAGGTCAGCCTCCCAGGGCACAAGGTGTAGTGGAGATGAGTGAAGAGTGGGTCTAGAGTAGGGTGGGAAAATGGAGAATATCTAGAACAGAAGCTTTTTCAAGACTAAGACCATATCATCCTACCCTTGAGGGCTCCATTTCCTGGCAGACTTGCAAGAGGCATATAGGACTTCAGGATTCTTCCCTCTTTTTTTTCTCCCTCATGAACACTCCCTCCTTATCTCAATAATGACTTGAAAATTGCTGGATATTTTGGGGTATTGGATATTCAGGTGCTTATGTAAATTGCTTATAGTCCTATAGAAGAAAAAAGACATGATGATGGTATTGCAGGTTTGCACTCAACATCCATCCCACTTTAGGTGTGCTTTTTTATGCTACAAAGCCTGGAATGCTAAAAAAAACAAAAACAAAAACAAAAATGAAAGCAAACCAGGGGCCATAACATCTTCCCCTCCTTCTCTTTCTGCTCACAACCATGGCCATGGAGCTGTTGGTTGCAGGTGATCAGAGGTGGGGTCCAGGGCGTTCACTCTGCTGGTGCAGTTTGCAGCAAGGTAATATAATGCTGAGACTGGGACAGTCACCAGATCACAGTGACTTTCTGATTGTGGTGGACTCCCAATTGTGGCAGTGGTGACATGATTTAAGAGCCAGTGGCTTTTTAGATCATGGAGGCAAGAGCAGCTCTGTTGGTGACGTGGCTCTGCTGATGGTGTGTCTTAGTCCATTCAGGCTGCTATAACAAACTACCCTAGACTCCGGTGTCTCATAAACGGTATTTCTCACAGATCTGGAGACTAGGAAGTCGAAGATCAACCTACCAGCAGATTCAGTGTCTGATAGAGGTCTGCTTCCTGGTTCACATATAGCCATATTTTCAGTGTAACCTCATGTGGTAGAGGGGGGCAAAGGATCTTTCTAGGGTCTCTTTCATAAGGGCACTAATCCCACTTATGAGGGCTCTGCCCTCAGGACCTAATCACCTTCCAAAGACCCCATCTCCAAATACCATTCCATTAGGGATTGGATTTCAACATATGAATTTGGGGGCAACACAAACATTCAGTCTATAGCATGGTTCAACCTAGATTCTTATGTGAAGCTCAGGGTTCCAAGAGTAGTTTTCCAGTAAATAAGGAAGAAGCTGCATGATCTTTTATGATCTAGCCCTAGAAATCACATGACATCACTTCCACCATACTCTCTATGTCCACCTAGATTCAAGGAGTGGGGACTTAGATGCCACTTCTAGATGGGAGGAGTGTCAAAAAATTTGCAGCAATGATTTAGAGCCAGCACAACTCCCTCCACAAACTCCATGCCCCATCATTCCACTTACCCTGTGGCTTTAGTCAAAGCCTCCACCTGGAATGGTTTAGATACTTGAAGAATCTCACCTTCGGGTCAAGGGCTAGACACAATACAGGTACTGCTGCACCTAACATTGTGTTTAATAGAGAATTAAGGATGAAACTTTTTTTTTTTCTGAGACAGAGTCTCGCTCTGTCGCCCAGGCTGGAGTGCAGTGGCGAGATCTCTGCTCACTGCAAGCTCCACCTCCTAAGGGTGAAACTTTTTGACTAGCTTCCTGATGTTTTGAAATTTCCATTACATTGCCAGAAAAGGAATCAAAATATAGTCTTGCCTAGAAAAGGAGAAACCTTGCTTTTGGTAATCCTTGGACCAGCATATCACCAAAATAGAAACTTGGACACACAAGAGTAAAATGTGGGTCTAGTGATGACTTGAGAGAATGATTCCAGGATCAAGGCCAAAACCCAGGTTCTCCAACTAAGGCATAAGATCACAGCAGATTGCACATCAAAATTCACTTGATTCTGTGTCATTATTTTCATATCCTCCTGGGTAACTGCATGGTTGGTCTTGGAACCGAGACAGGCTAAGCCCGATATTGGGTGCTTTGCTTCTGGGTCAGAAAAGAATGTGCTGCTCAGCAAGTTATTGATCCTCAATAGCACAGACCAACATGCGTTTGTTGAGTAGATCCTATGTTTCAGGCATTATTAGGCTCAGGGCAGATGTAGAGAAACAGATAGTGTCTTTCCCTGAAGGAGCTCAAATCTCATAGAGGAGATAGAGATAGATGAGTGCGCAAATAATCACAATACCATGTGATAAAATAGTATACCTGATCATCTCAATAGATGCAGAAGCAGCATTTGACAAAATCCAGCATCCTTTAAGATTAAAACTCTCAGCAAAATCGGCGTACAAGGGACATACTTCAATGTAATAAAAGCCTTCCATGACAAACTCACAGCCAACATAATACTGAATGGGGAAAAGTTGAAAGCATTTCCTCTGAGAACTGGAACAAGGCAAGGATGTCCACTTTCACCACTTCTAATTCAACATAGTACTGGAAGTCCTAGCCAGAGCAATCACACAAGAGAAAGAAATAAAGGGCATCCAAATTGGTAAAGAGGAAGTCAAATGTCATTGTTTGCTGATGCTATGATTGCACACATAGAAAACTCTAAAGACTCCTCTAAAAAGCTCCTAGAACTGATAAAAGAATTCAGCAAAGTTTCCAGATACAAAATTAATGTACACAAATCAGTAGCTCTCCTGTACACCAACAGCAACCAAGCTGAGAATCAAATCAAACTCCTTTTACAATAGCTGCAAAAAATAAAATACTTAGGAATATACCTTACTGAGGAGGTGAAAGATCTCTACAAGGAAAACTACAAACACTACTGAAGGAAATCATAGGTGACACAAACAAATGGAAACACATCCCATACTCATAGATGGGTAGAATCAATACTGTGAAAATGACCATACTGCCAAAAGCAATCTATAAATTCAATGCAATTCCCATTAAAATACCACCATCATTCTTCACAGAACTAGCAAAAAAAATTCTAAAATTCATATGGAACCAAAAAAGGAGCCCACAAGGCAAGACTAAGCAAGACTAAGCAAAAGGAACAAATCTGAAGGCATCACATTACCTGATTTCAAACTATACTATAAGGCCATAGTCACCAAAACAGCATGGTAATGGTATAAAAATAGGCATATAGACCAATGTAACAGAATAGAGAACCCAGAAATAAACCCAAATACTTACAGCCAACTGATCTTCAACAAAGCAAACAAAAACATAAAGAGGGGAAAGAACACCCTATTCAACAAATGGTCCTGGGATCACTGGCAAGCCACATGTAGGAGAATGAAACTGGATCCTCACCTCTCAGCTTATACAAAAATCCACTCAAGATGGATCAAGGACTTAAATCTAAGACCTGAAACTATAAAAATTCTAGAAGATAACATTGGAAAAAACCTTCTAGATGCTGGCTTAGGCAAGGATTTCATGACCAAGAACCCAAAAGCAAATGCAATAAAAACAAAGATAAATGTCTAGGACTTAATTAAACTGAAGAGCTTTTGCACAGCAAAAGGAACAGTCAGCAGAGTAAACAGACAACCCACAGAGTGGGAGACCATCTTCACAATCTATACATCTGACAAAGGACTAATATCCAGAATCTACAATGAACTTAAACAATTTAGCAAGAAAAAAACAAACAGCCCCATCAAAAAGTGGGCTAAGGACATGAATAGACAATTTTCAAAAGAAGATATACAAATGGCCAACAAACATATGAAAAAATGCTCAACATCACTAATAATCAGGGAAATGCAAATCAAAACCACAATGTGGTACCACCTTACTCCTGCAAGAATGGCCATAATAAAAAAATGATAGATATTGACATGGACGCAGTAAATAGGGTACATTTCTACATTGTGGTTGGGAATGTAAACTAGCACAACCACTATGGAAAATAGTGTGAACATTCCTTAAAGAACTAAAAGTAGAACTACCATTTGACCCAGCAATCCCACTACTGTGTATCTACCCAGAGGAAAAGAAGTCCTTATGTGAAAAAGATTCTTGTGCACACATGTTTATAGCAGCACAATTTGCAATTGCAAAATCATGGAACCAATCCAAATGTCCATCAATCAATGAGTGATAAAGAAACTGTGGCATATATATACACGATGGAATACTACTCAGTCATAAAAAGGAATGAATTAATAGCATTCACAGCAACCTGGATGGGATTGGAAACTATTATTCTAAGTGAAATAGTTCAAGAATGGAAAACCAAACATTGTATGTTCTCACTCATAAGTGGCAGCTAAGCTGTGAGGATGCAAAGGCATAAGAATGACACAAGAGACTTTGGAGACTCAGTGGGAAAAGGGTGGAAAATGATTGAGGAATAAAACATTACAAATAGGGTTCAGTGTACTGCTCAGGTGATGGGTGCACCAAAATCTCACAAATCACCACCAATAAACTTACTTGTGTAACCAAATACCATTTGTTCCCTAAAACCTAGGAAATAATTTTTTTTTTTTTTTTTTTCTGGAGACAGAGTCTCGCTCTGTCCCCCTGGCTGGAGTGCAGTGGCGCGATCTCGGCTCACTGCAAGCTCCGCCTCCCGGGTTCACGCCACTCTCCTGCCTCAGCCTCCCGAGTAGCTGGGACTACAGGCGCCCACCACCTCGCCCGGCTAGTTTTTTGTATTTTTTGTTTTAGGAGAGACGGGGTTTCACTGTTAGCCGGGATGGTCTCGATCTCCTGAATTCGTGATCCGCCCGCCTCGGCCTCCCAAGGTGCTGGCATTACAGGCGTGAGCCACCGCGCCCAGTCAAAAAAAATTTTTTTTAATTAAGTGCTAAGTGTTATAGGTGCACAAAAAAGGGAGTGACTTGTTTTAAAGCCTTTGGTAAAAGATGACTTTTGAGCAGGGTTTTGTCAGGTTAAGAAGATAGCAAGAGCCTCTTGAATAGAGAAAACATCCCATGAACAATATTGAGGTGCAAGACTATGTTATATACAAAGAACAATGGATAATCCTATGAAATTGGGGTGTTGATTTTAAGGAGAGTGAGGTGGAAGTGAAAGCTAGAAAATGGATTTGGGTTGGATTTTCAAGGACTTTGTATTTCAGGCTAAGTTTGAGGGTTTTACTCATAAATAGTCGAGGATGCAAAAGAGTAGAAAATGTGGCAAAATATGAGAGAGCAAAACATATAAGAGCTGTTTTTAATCAGTGAGGCCAAGAATGTCCTGCGACTCAGAGCTTTGTCATCTTTAATATTTTGTAAACCTCTCTTGGAGCCAGACTCCAACTGGAAATTTCAGACATACTCCTATGTTTATGATCTTGTGTTTTTCAAAAAGTTTAAAATTTCACATTGCTGCTATGCTCCATCCAGTGAAGACAAAGTTACCTGCCAGAAATAATCTGAAAGGCGAACAGTACAGTTTTACCAGTTTCTCTGTTATGTCATTCATTTCCAAGTAAAGAATAGATCAACAAATAGACAAAATCCTTTTTGTCCCCAGACAGAAGAATTTAAAAAGTTAATTTTATACATGTTGGTGGATTTTTTCCCCCTACATGTGGTACAAACCACCCCCTAGAGGCAAATTACTTAAATCAACTCTCGTAACCACACATACATATTTATGCAGCCAGCAGTGGGAGGTGTGGAGGGCAGGGGATTCCAGGTGACTCAGTATGTCTGGCATCCGGGTCAGGAATTTCAGCCGATGGCAGAGGGGTTGCCACCATAATAGGTGCTGCGTATGAACTGCCACCGAATCACAGCATGTGTTGTGTGCTGTGCGAGGTCCTTCCGGATCTGTTTCGAGGCTAGGCAACCCTTAATGTGGAGCAGCTTTAATTTTTTCCAGCTCATTCAGCATGGATGGCCTGGAGGACTTGCTTTCCTGCTAGCTTCTTAGGTGTCTAACTCCTAGTTAGTTGTGGTAAGTCTGTCTTGGAGTTTAAATTTTCCCAATATTGACATAAATGACTGCATACTGGAAATTTCTAGTTGGCTCACCCATATGCAGCACATGGTGCCCAATGTGGGGGAACGTTCATTTTTCTCTCCCATTCCTTTTAAGTGAAACTGCCATGGAAAGTAGACATTGAACCGTATTGTAATCAGTATTGTTCCTCTTTCTTGCTGTGGAGATATCCAGTTACCTTGCACAGACAGATCTTTGTCTTAGGAAGATCCACCTGCCTGGCCCCTTTTAGCAAAGGGGCCCAGATGTTGCTGCAAATAAATGGCAAACTGGCACAAAATCCAAGGAGATTCAAAGGAGAGGGATAGGGATGTCAAGCCCCTTCCTTCTTTGAGATGTTAATAAAACATCTATACTGGATTAAACTGGCCACAGTACAAGGCCACCAGGCAGACAGCACTGTGACCCCAAGGAGAAGCTGACCTCTGGAGAGAACAATGTGGCACGAGAGTTCAGTTTCTTCCCAGGGCCTGGGTTGTCATGGCAGATGGTTTGACATGGGCTGATGTGGGAGACCCTCCTCTCTGACCCTCCTAGACACTGTACCACGTGGGTGGCCTTGAGGAAATGACCAAGAGTGTGTTTAAGCCATATAGTTCTCTTTCTCAAAAACTTTTAGTTTTTGACTTAACATCGTATTAAATATAAACATCCCATCTGGATGTTCAAGGCCCCCAAATCTGACCCTGAAGTTCTTTTCCCAGGTTGTTTTCCCAAATGACTCCCACAAGGTTGCTGTGGTCGGTCGACCTGAATAGCCTGATGTACTCCTTTCTCACCTCCTTGCCTTTGCTCGGTTGGGAACACTCTCCCTCTTTCTACGTATCAACACCCTGCTCACCCTCTGAGACCCAGCTCATATGTAATTTCCTCCAAAACTCCTCTCCTAAATCCCTCCCACCAAGATTTCCTTCTCTGGTTTACTTTTCTCTTGCATGTTTCCACTGCTCTTCGTGCACTTATGTACTGCAGCCTCATCCGTTTCTAGCCTGTACACTGAAAGACATCATTGTAGGTACTGTGAGTTGCAGCCCAGAAGCACAGGAGATCTGTAAACGGTTGAATTGCACCAAATTGTATTGAATTGCACCAAACTGTATTGCCAAAGGTCACACAGCTGGTTAGGGATAGCAACGGAAGTAGCAATCACATTTCCTGACACCTAATCCGATAGTGTCTCAGTAAAATAAATTGGAATCCTCTTTTCTTCTAAAAGTTACATGTATGGCTTAAAAAGTATGACATATATGGCCTATATCATAAAAAATCTTTTAATGTGTTATTTATCACTTCTTTCTGGCTATAAGTAGCCCTCCCAGTTGCCAATGAGAAGTGTGCTTACCAGGCAGAGAGAGCGTGCAGCATGCTGGTGGATGCAGCAACCCTGTCTGTGTTCTGCCCAGATCTCCTTGGATCCCCTGTAGGAGTCTGTGCTCCTATTGGACTTCTGTGTGCCTCAACTTCTAAATGGCCTGCAACGGTGACTCACCTTGAGCCCTGCCCTAGGGTACCAGAGTCATTTTTCCCACACACAGAAAACTGTCTACATACCTAGCAATTTATGTTTCCTTGGGGTGGCTCTTAGTCAATAAGTGACTGGTATGGATGTGTGAAAGACCAACTGCCTGGCCTCCAGCTGGGACAAACTCTAAGGCATAATTCATTCTCCTGAGCTGCTCTCCTGCAGGAGCAGGCGGGAGCTGGGACTTTGCCTGAAATTGTGCCTTCACTCAGATCCTTCTCCTACCTGTCCTGCTTCTCCAACTATCCCCTGCCCCGCCCCAGCCTCTTCATGGGCCACTTTCTCTATACATCCCCTGCCCATGAATCCGCATCTCAAGGTCTGCCTCGGAAGAACCTGAACTAAGGCTGTGTTGTGTGGAAGACAATGAAAGATGGAGCAAGACTTAATCATTGCTCACAAAGACCAAAATCAATTGGAAAGTCCCCTCTATGGACAGTTGACGTTCCTAGGTGGCTGTTTTTGGCTCACATTCAGAAGCATCCAGAGTTCAAAATACACAGTCCAAATAATGGCACACATGAGGACTGAGGCTTTGTAAGTCTGACATTAACACAATATTACATTTGGTCACACCCCCTAGCCTTTTGACTGTTTACATCCTCAGATATGAAGGGTGTTTGAGAAGGCCTGCCACCAGGGAGAGTGCAGGTCACTGGTTTATTGAGTGACATTGGACTCTGCTTACTTTCCCAAAGTGAAAAAGTCTGTTACTGCAGCAAAGGCAGTGCTGAGGAGTGAAATGCATATGGATGACATTGAATATAATTGACCATCATTTCCTATTTGCCGGCTTCCTATGTCCACAGGCCAGGATACCACTATTGCCCAATCAAAGGGCAACTTCTCTGAAAGAATAAGAAAAGGGTAGGGTGCAGCTCTATTCCTGGGTGCTCCCTCTCACGTGGTCCTGAGGCACTTAGCACTTTCACAATCACTGTTGTAAGAACCTGCTTCCTTTTCTTAGACTGGGAGATCTCTGAGGACAAAAACCCATCTTGCACGGGACTGTGTTTCCAGAGCCTGGCACAATGCCTGGCCCTAAGTAGGTGCTCAATAAATATGTTCTGACTCTACGTGGGAGCCCTTTGAACATGAGGCTGGGCCCCTGGAGTCTGATCACATTAGGTTTACCTTCTTAGGACAGATATAGATTAAAGGATTCTGGAGTTGAGGCTGTCCCTGCTATGGGCCACAGTGGTCACATACCAGAGAAATAGCTGCTCCGGTTGCCTCTTGTACCATTTCCAATGGTTCTGCCTGCTAAGTTTTAGTAAGAAGTGCTCCTCCTGGAGACCCTGAAGGAGGCACAGTTTCCTCAGACCTAGGAAATCTTGGGGAAGGCTCATTAGAGTTCCCTAGCTTAAAAAAGAATCAAATTTGACATGATCTGAATTCATTATTCTGGAAATTACAAGACTTATTTTACTAAAAGCAAGTCTCTGGTCCAGGAGAATGGAGACCAGACTCTGGAAGGGAAGAGAGTTCTGGAAGGTTGTCTCTGGCTTGGATTCGTCTTTGCAGTCTTACTACCTGCACGTTAGTTGTAGTGAATGTCCCTTACCTTCGGTGCCTCTGAGAGCCAGATTGTTCTTCCTCCGCATGCCCCGTCTGTGATTGAGCCACTGGCCTGTGAGGCCCACCAGTAGGACCTGTTTCTTTCTGCGGTACCCAAGGAAGAGTTACAGAATCCTGATGGGGGGGCGTCAATAAAATCATAATTTTCTATCAGGATCAAATATTTGGGAAGTGATGCCAAGGGCAAAATAAGAAAACTAGAGCTGAATGTTTTTATTTATTTTTCAAGCTAAATATCTGTGAGAGATTTGTAAAAAACATTTACTATTTTTAATATTCTCCCTTGCTTCATCTCATACCTTAAAAGTTGAAGCCATCTTTGGCTGCCACAGGGTAATTAGAAGCGGTCTGCTTCCTCCCTGCCCAGTTTCCCAGATGTTGGGAGAGTGGAATGTTGGCTGAAGGGAAGATTGTGCAATGCTTTTTATTTTTTATTTATTGCTAAAGAATTGATACATTGTTTAACAGGTTCTTTAAGAAAATTCTATTCTCTGATTTACCTTCCAAATGCGTTGAGTGGTGATGGAAGAATTAAGTCATTTAGTGTTTTTTAGCATTGCAGCCCACATCAAATTTCATACCTTCCTTAGTATACCCATTATTTGCCCAATAACATATAGACTAAGATCCATATTCCCAAGTCAAATTCTGAAGAAAAGTCTACTTTTAGATTTATTTTTAGTTTTTTAGTTTGCTTATACTTGACACCAAAACCACAAAATATTTGCATGAGCCAATGCTCAAAAAAGTGCTGCCATAAGCTTGTTACTAGAAACTGCTTTTAGTCCTAAATTGCCAAGGAGGAAAGAGTCCAAACATAGGTTTCCTGTTGGGGTCCCTGAGCAATATTACTTTCTGCCAAATGCCCTTTTTGGGGATTGACTTTTTTTAAAGCAACCAGTTAGAAAATATTGAGTGTATTTTAAAGCAACTGCAAATATATGAGTTAACAGAGTTAGAGATGAGGTTGTCAGTTACCACAGTTCATCAGTTCTTCATCCAATAAATATTTATTAAGCATCTATCATCTTCCAGGAACTACATGTTGGTTTAAGCCAAATTTAACTTTAAGATAAATTGGAGTTTATACTATTGCCTTCCAAATAGTAAATGTTACAGAAACAGGAACAAACACTAGGTTTTAAGATAATCACAATAATTTTATTCCAATAGTTTTCAAGGTGACTGGTTCTGTTAAGACGGGGGGTGGGGCAGGAAACAACAACTTTTGATCAAGAAGTAGACCAGGCACAGTGGCTCACACCTGTAATCCCAGCACGTTGGGAGACTGGGGCAGGAGGATCACATGAGCCCAGGCAAAACAGGGAGACGTCATGTCTACTAAAAATTAGAAGAAAAAAAAAATTAAAAAATTAAGAAAAATTAAGAAAAAAAAAAAAATTGGCCACGCGTGGTGGTCTGAGCCTGTACTCCTAGCTACTCCGGCAGCTGAGGTAGGAGCATGGCTTGAGCCTGGGAGATGGAAGCTGCAGTGAGTAGTGATTGCATCACTGCACTACAGCCTGAGTGACAGAGCAAGACCCTGTCTCAAAATTAAAAAAAAAAAGAATTTGGCAAAGCCAAGGCTTTCATTTTAAATATCTACATTCCTAAGCTTTTCTCCTCAATAATCATTTGAAGTAGACAAAAGACGAAAATAATAAAGTAAGAAGATCTGATAACTCTATAAGAAATTTTACCCAACAGAATACTTTCTGATAGCAAATTAAAATTCTAAAGCAACAGAGTATCTACATAATGGTGGCCATCTTAGGACGGCGAGTATTAGTATCAATCACTTTATATTGTTGGAAATATGCACATCATACATTCAGGCATTTAATTTTTTGATAAAGACTTAATGTCTACAAAAACACACATTAATTCATTTTTAAAAGGATTATTTTATTTCTAATTGACACATAATACCTGTATATATTTATGGGGTACAATGTCATGTTTTGATACATATGTTATACATTGTGTAATGATCAAATCAGGATAATGAGCATAGCCATCACCTCAAACACTTTTTATTCCTTTGTGGTAAGAACATTCAAAATTCTCTTTTCTAGCAACTTGGAAGTATACAATACACTATTGCTGACTACAGTCACCCTACTGTACCCTGGAACACCAGCACTATCCATCCAATGGACCTGTAACTTTGTACCTGTTGACAGCCTGTCCCTATCCCCGTCTCCTTCTTACTCTCCCCAGCCTCTGATAACCACCATTCTACTCTACTTCTGTGAGATCTGTTTTTTTATATTCCACCTATGAGTGAGATCATGCAGTATTTGTCCTTATGTGTGGAGAAAGGGGAATTCTTATACACTGTTGGTGGAAAAGTAAATTAGTACAGTCATTATGGAAAACAGTATGGAGTTTCCAAGAATTAAAAATAGAAGTACCACGTGATTCAGCAATACCACTGCTGGGTATATATACAAAGGAAATGAAATCAGTATGTCAAAGAGATATCTGTACTCTCCTATTTATTACAGCACTATTCACAATAGCCAAGAAGGAATCAACCTAAGTGTTCATCAACAAATGAATGGATTTTTTAAATGTGTTATATACATATGATGGAATACTGTTTGGTCATAAAAAACAAAGTCCTGTCATTTGTGAGAATATGGATAAATCTGGAGGACAATGTGTTAAGTGAAACAAGTCAGTCACAGGACAAACATTGCACTAGTTCTTGACTTGTCTCCCTCTGTGTAGTAATTCAGAGCCTACGGTAAAATGAATAAATGCTCTTTTTCCCCCCTAAAAGATCCATTAAGCATCGCATATATGCATTCTTGTCATCTCGTTCAGGAATATCAAGTTAATCTTGATATTAATCTTGATTAATCTTTTGCTTTCGCTTTGTTTTTTGGAAGCACTGATTAAATAATTTACACTAGGTATAAAATTAAAATTTACATTAAAACATTTAAATATGTAATTTGTCAACAGAAATATTGAGTAGTGGCATTTAAAGCACTGTGTTTGCTGCTGGATTTGGTAAAGGTGAATAGGATACTGAGTCTGCCTTCCAGAATCTTGTAATCAGTGGGGCTGACGAACTCAGACAAGAACAATTCAATGTGCTAAGGAGGTTTGTACAGAAGAAAGAGAATTAACTCTGCCTAGGATGGAAGGAAGGGTGAGTCAGGGAATTTGATACATAAGAGGTGAATTCTGAGTTTGAGTTGATTCTGGGAAGTTGAGTAAGTGTTAGTCAGAAGGATTAGATGAGAGGAGATAAAGAGGAAACTCAAGAAGCTATAATAGAAAAGACAGGCCGGGCACGGTGGCTCACACCTGTAATCCCAGCCCTTTGGGAGGCAGAGGCTGATGGATCACTTGAGGTCAGGAGTTCAAGACCAGCCTGGGCAACGTGGTGAAACACCATCTCTACTAAAAATACAAAAATTAGCCAGGCTGGTGATCCTTGCCTATAGCTTCAGTCACTTGGGAGGCTGAGGAAGGAGGATTGCTTGAGCCCTTGAAGCAGAGGTTGTAGTGAGCCGAGAGTATGCCACTGCACTCCAGCCTGGGTGACGTGAGTGAAACCCTGTCTCAATAAATAAATAAATAAATAGATAAATAAATAAAAGACATGTGTTTATATAATATTAAAAACTCATATCATGCCAGGCACAGTGGCTCACACCTGTAACCCCAGCTTTAGGAGGCCAAGGTGGGAGGATCACTTGAGTCCAGGAATTCCAGACCAGCTTGGGCAACATAGCGAGACCCTGTGTCTACAAAAAGCTTAAAAATTAGCCAGGCATGGTGGCGTGTGCCTGCGGTCCCAGCTACTCAGGAGGCTGAGATGGGAGGATCACTTGAGCCCAGAAGGTGGAGGTTGCAGTGAGCTGAGATTGCACCACTGCACTCCAGCCTGAGTGACAGAGGGAGACCCTCCCTCAAAACAAAGCAAAACAAACAAACAAAACTCACAAAACCCCAAAAACCTCATATCATACAAGAAGTTTTGGACAGAACAGGTACAAGGTACAATATTGTTGATACCAGAATTTATTTACCTAGAAAAAATATTTTAATTCAAATAATGCTGAAAAATTAGTATCAACATCATTTTATACAAAGATTTATTTTAAACTGGCTAGTAAAAGTACATACAGTCTGGGCGCGGTGGCTCATGCCTGCAATCCCAACACTTTGGGAGGCCCAGGCGGGCAGATTGCTTGAGGTCAGGAGTTCGAGACCAGCCTGGTCAACGTGGGGAAACTTCATCTCTACTAAAAATACAAAAATTAGCTAGACATGGTGGCAAGCACCTGTAGTCCCAGCTACTCGGGAGGCTGAGGCAGGAGAATCACTTGAATCTGGGAGGTGGAAGCTGCAGTGAGCTAAGACTGCACCACTACACTCCAGCTTGGATGACAGACAGGGCGACACTCAGTCTTAAAAAAAAAAAAAAGTACATATAATATAATCTCATCTTTTTAAAAAAAAAAAATGGCATGCACCTGTATAAATGTATGTGTGAAAATGCATTTGTGTGTTTGTGTGTTTACGTATTTATTTAAATAGGATTAGATGAGCATTGGTAGAACTATGGAAGAAACAGCCATGTAAACAACATGGTTTCCTTTGGAGAGTGGCTCATGTGAGAAGAAGGGGAAGAAAGAAGAAAGGGTGAGCCAAGAAAAAATGGTAAAAATATAGCTTAAACAGCATGAATTCATCTATGCATGTGTGTATATGCATACATGTGTACAATATATGTATATGTATATATAGAGAGAGAGTGTTGGGGGGGTGGAGAGAAAAAAGAGAGAGAGTGTTTTATAAGAAAAGAAAATGAAATACAAACTGAGGGGCATTCGGGGCAGATTGGATACCTTGTGTGAAACCACCAGCACATTTAAAAGATTGCAAAGAGTCACCGCATAGCATTTGGGTGAGACCTGTCTTTTCATTTCTTCAGTATCTGATAGTCCTATCAGCTATCACTGATAAATGTAGGTGGGGTGGGTGATTTTTCCTTTTAAGCTGGCTGATGTTTCTCTCTTATAGGAATTTATAACCCATATCTTGGCATTGTCTTTGGCAAAGAGGAAGATTTCTTTCCAAAGAGGAAGATGTTAATCTTCAGGCCTAGATTTTCTGGTTCATTATATCGTATGACATCAATAGCAAAGGAACCAGAGAGCACAGGCCTCTGGGTCAGCGTCTGAACCAGCAGGATGGAGCACTGGTACACATCTGGCCTTGCCTCAGACCCACTGGAATCAGCTTACCTTACCTCTTCAGTCTCAAGAGTCCCATTTGCAAAAGAGAGCTTATACTGTGTGCCTTGGAGGAAGGGCAAGCAAGCACATGACAAATTCTCATAAACAACCTTGATACAAACATGCCAACTACAGAAGGTATGGTTCTGTTCCCTGCTGCCCTTAAGCTTCCAAGTAAAAGTCTTGCTTTTGTCTACTCGACTAATGGAAATACCTTTCATGGGTGTATACATGTATTTACTAAATCAGTTCTATGTATTATCTTCTGCATGTCATACCTGCTGCTGTCACAGTTATAATTAAATGTTACTGCAATTAAAATGTAGAGTAACCACTGTGAGCCTGAAAACTGGGCTGAGAGGCAGGGAAAGGGATTGAGCCACTCTGAGTCACACTGATTTCATAGGTTTTAAGCACAGGTGAGAGAACCAAAAACCACAGCCAGACATGGGCAGAAGAGAAATGGTCTTAAATAGATAAAATTGGACGAAGAAGAAAAGGGAATAGGGATTAGGAAGGAAAGATATGGATAGAGGTAGGAAGATATTCCAGGAGCCACTACAATAACTGAAAGTGACTGTTTGCAGTGATGTCTGTCTGTTTTGCTGTGAATGAAAAATAAAGGGCCTATGAGGCAAGATCTCAGCCAGGATCACAGAGGGAGGCAGGAGCCCAAGGGTGTAATGCTGTTCAACTTGATCCGTAAGCCAAGCTGTGCTTTCAGCTTTGCCATGTACTAGTTGTAAATTATTTAACTTCCTGTGCCTCTAGTTCTTCAAATAAATAATGGAGATGAAAATGTCAATAATAATATCTACAAGAGCAGACTATTACAAAGATAAAGTGAATAAATTGGCATAAAGTGTTTATTACACTGCTAGCACATAGTAGGTACTGTATATGTGCTAGTCCTTATTATTTCCTGTTTTCAGAAGGTAGAAGTAAGCAGTTTCTACTAGGATGGGTGAATCCTTTTCCCTGAAGGCAGACAAAACATTTAAATATCTGGAACAAAGAGAATAAAAAAAAAAGAAACATGCAATGTTTGCAGAATTCTTCTGAGAAGTTCCTTCTCAACCAAAAAGTTTGCTTGCATGTTGTTTAATGTTTTCATAAGCAACAGTGTCTCAAATGAGGAAGGACAATTGGTATTGAGGCTGCAATAAAAGAGGAAAAGGACTGTGACTAGAGGCTGCCTTGATCTACCATTTCTGACCCAGGTGAGGAAACCAAAGGGCCCAGAAACTGTCACCCCACTGACTTGGCTGTGATTTGTGGACAAAACCCTTTTTATCCTTCTTTTTGTCCAAACTGAACTGAGTCAGTTCAGAAATCCTGGACTTCTCAGATGTTCAATGCTATGTCACTTTGGCAGCGAGCAGAGGGGATGTCTGAATGTTCCTTAGCTCTGTCTTAAGTAGGAAATAAAGGGACAAGGAAAACCCTTTGACTGGGTTCTGTCTCTTCTTGTCTGAAACTTGTGTCTCCTGGGACCTAAGTTTTCTACCTTCTTGTGATTTAAGTAATCAAAGCGAGGCCTAGATGGCAGAAGGGAATGATTTACAAATTTTGGCCAACATAGAACAGGGCCCAACTCAGATAGGTAGAATTGAGAATGAAAACAACTTTCCGGAGTGAATTAGGCCGTGTGTATCAGATGCCTTTAAAATATTTACACTCTTTCATCCAGCAATTCTAAGTATTTATCCTAAGAAAACCCAGCAGATGTGCACAAATATTTTACTATTCAAGGATGTTCATTACAGTTTTGTTTTTAATAGTAAAAAATTGGAAAAATCTAGATTTCCAAAAATAATCCTAATTAAATAAAGTATGATTCATGCATGTTGTAGACTCTTACAAAGAGGCTAAAAAATCAACTAGAGAAGAAGGTTTATTAACGTAGGAAAATGTTCACAATTCATTGGCAAATAAATATTGCAGAAAACCTCAATGATAGGGTAGAAGAATCGAAGGATAACTAAACCCTCTTCGATCCATGCATTTTATCCTATAGAAAGAGGAACTTTATACAATGAAAAGAAAAAAATAAAGCTATTTATTAGATGTAGTGGAGTGGACAGCAAAGGGAAAGAAGAAATTGATGCCTACCAAATATTGCTATTCTCCTAGCTGTCCCCAACTTGGTGCTCTCACAATTCAAGCATTCTCCCCTAGGGCTATGGACTGATGTTCATGTAACCCCACAATTCATGTGTTAACACATAGCCGCCAATACAGTGGTATTTGGAGACAGGGTCTTTAGGAAGTACTTAAGTTTAGATGAGATCATGACAGTGGGGTCCTTCTGATGGATTAGTGCCTTTATAAGGAGAGGAAAAGAGAGAGATCTTCCTCCAAGCAAAGGCTATGTGAGAGCCCAGTGAGAAGGCGGCCAAGCGCAGGCCCGGAAGAGAGCCCTCACCAGGACTCAATCACGTGGGCATCCTCATCTCAGACTTGCAGCTTCTACCCATTACCCAGCTACAAAGCCACTTTACGTGTTTAGGTATTTATTATAGCAGCACCCCTCTTTGTGGTACCAAAATCCATTTGTCAGCTTGGGCTGCCATAACAGAATACCCTAGAGTGGGTAGCATAAACAACAAAAATTTATTTCCTCACAGTTCTGAAGACAGGTATACCCAAGATGGATATGGCTGGTGTGGACATGATGTAAGTCCCTCTCATAGACTACCCTGGGTTTCACGTGCCAAGGCTGTCCCAGGAGGGAAGCCAAAGGAGCAGAAGCATGTGGTGCAGGAATCCTGCCTTGACCAGAGCTCAGCAGTGTCATGTCCCCCAGCCCCTGCACACTTGTTATCCCACGCTCCTGTCCATCTGCAGCAGTGACTAAGGGCCCAGAAAGACACATACATGTTAATGGTGGTTATCTCTGGGTGATAAAAGTATGAATAATTTTTATATTTTAATATTTCATATAGCAAGCGCAAATTACTCTTGTAGTTGGAGTGGAAGAGTCCATTAATTTAATCAATTTCAATGTATGTCATGGACGGGCAGATCTTAGAGCAGGACCTTCTGAGCTTCCATTTTGCTCATCTGTAAAATAAGCCAAATGACTGGTAAAGTTCCTTCTAGCTTTGGCAGTCTGTGATTCAACAGATTTGCTTTTTAAGGGGTGAAGAACAGGAGGGTAGCTTAAGAAGGTCACAGACTCTAAGGTATGCATGCAAAAAATCTTTAAAGCTGATCGAGTGCAAAGCTAGTTGCAGTGTATGAAATTTGTTTTCAGCACTTTGGGGGGCCGAGATGGGCGGATCACGAGGTCAGGAGATCGAGACCATCCTGGCTAACACGGTGAAACCCCGTCTCTATTAAAAAAAAATACAAAAAACTAGCTGGGCGAGGTGGCTGGCACCTGTGGTCCCAGCTACTCGGGAGGCTGAGGCAGGAGAACGGCGTGAACCCGGGAGGCGGAGCTTGCAGTGAGCTGAGATCCGGCCTCTGCACTCCAGCCTAGGCGACAGAGCAAGACTCCATCTCAAAAAAAAAAAAAAAAAAAAAAAGGAAAAGAAATTTGTTTTAATTTTTCGTTTGGATAAGAACAGAAATCACATTAACAGGAAACATAGTATCTGTTATTTGGGAGATGGGAATGACATGGTCCTTAGCTCTCTACCTAACAGGTGTCTGTGGATATTCATTCAGAAACCCCTGCAAAGGTGGTGATTAGGTGAAAGGAGATTTTAGATTCATCTGGACACTTCTGGAAAATGACTCACTCATCTATTTGGTGAACGTTTACAAAGCACATACCTCTGATTTGTTCTGAGGTATAAAGGTGCCTCATGCTATTCTCTGTCCTCAGAATCACCACAATGTTGTCATATATTTTTGACTACTTTCCCTTTTTAGAAGAACCTTGACAAATTTTTCTTAGATAAATATAACATTTTAATATAAAGACTCTCAAGTATTTGGTTGATGACGTAGTATGTTTATATTGGCAAAAACAATGTTGAGCTTCATGGAAATGTTAAATCTTAAAATTCCTTGTTTATTTTTTATTTTTTGGGAAGAAGCCTTGCTATGTTGTCCAGATTGGCCTCAAACTCCTGGCCTCAAGTGATCCTTCCATTTCAGCCTCCTAAGCAGCTGAAACTACAGGTGTGTACCACCATGTGCAGCTAAGATATCTTATACTAAGTTAAAATATATATATATTACCATTCTGAAATTATGACAATAGGGAATTCATTTACCTATGCTATCAATTTTCTATAAATTTTTAATGATTTTTTTCTTTCTTAGCATTTCTAAATGTATTTTACACTGTTGTAACATTGACTAAAAATTTAAAAATCACTCACTGTTCCATCACTTCAACCAATAATTTGTTTTCACTCTTCTATAGTACGTTCCAGGCTCTCTCTGTTTATTTATGCGTGTAATTTTTATGTAGCTGTGTCTCATAGCTGACACATGTTTTGGGCTCCTGCTTCTTTAAATAGTGTCACATTACACCTGGGAGTGGTGCTCAGGGCATGTGCTCTGGGCATTATACTTGGGAGTTGTCCCTGCTGTTGCCTCATAGTCTTTGTAAATGACCATTTATAATAATTATGCAATATTCTACCAACCTGATGTGTGTGTGTGTGTGTGTGTGTGTGTGTGTATATATATATGATTTTCTTTTTTAAAAAAACTACTTTACAAAGTTGTCCCAGGACAGCTTTATGTAATTTACAGGCTCCGGAAATAACCAAAACCCTCATCTGCCACAAAAATTCACCCAACTGCAATTGGATCTTTGGGCAAAGCCTTCCTTGCCTTCTCTTTGGGTTAAAGATAGTTTTGGGAAAGTGAATACTTTTAATCCCTAACATCTATATTGCTGATTGGTTTCATCAGTTGACTCCTCTCCCCGCATAGAAAGATTAGGGAAGAGGGGAATGCTGAGGTTGGGGTGGGAAGAAATGAAGCAGAAAGAGAGGGACAGGTGACATAAGTACCAAAGATAAATGTTGCCTGCTTCAAAATGTTTCCTAGAGTTACTTCTGAGCACTGTTCCCTTGAAGACTTTAGGGGCATCTGTTATCATTGTCTGCATTTTCAGATGGAAAAGTAGAAGTCACTGAGGCTAAGTGACCAGTCAGAGGTCAAATGGCAGTGAGTGGTGGAGTCAGCATGAGGATTCCTGTCTGTTGGCTTATTGTCTTGAAGTGTTTTCTCCCATGAGCGCCTTTGCAGCCACTCATCAGCACCACTTTGACTCTCACAGTTGGGTGAGCTCCATAAAGCAGGCCAGGAAAACCTTCCAGGGGTCAGGTCACCGGCAGTTTCTGGGACAACGCTTTGCTGCTGCTCCCAGTCACTACCCTTCACGCTAAACCAGAAAACCGGCTACTCCAAGGTTACAGGACATCTATCCCTTCCTTCTGGGGATAAACTTATCCTCCTGCCTATGCCTATCCCCAAGCCCAGCCAGTAGAAAATAATGGAATAATGTGTGACCTTTATGGGCCCCTCTGAGGTAGGAAAATGTACTTGGCAAGGTAGTCAGTCTAGTGTGAAGCACAGGGGCTGTGGAATCAGCTCAGTGGCTTTGATGCCGGGTTCTATCCCCAGGGCTGCTGCTAGCCCATTTAGTGCCTTTGTTCATGTTAGAGGAAGGTGTCCCCTCTGGTGGGTGCAGCCCTGCCGGCATGTGGCTGGGCAAGTGAAACACAGGCTGGATTTTGGCCTCTATTTATTCATTTGGCTGCCAGTGCCTTTGGAGCAGTGAGTGACTTACGCAACTCTATGTAAGTGCCCTATCCAGACTTTACTATTGGCTGACCTGAGCAGGCTGCTTGACCTTTCTGAGCCTTGGTTTCCCCATCTGTAAAACAGACAAAATAATAGTACCTGCTTCAAGGGTTGGCAGGAGGTTAAATGAGATGGTGAGTGTAAAACACCCAGGATGGTGCCCTGTGAGTAGTAAGCCAGCGTTCTATAAAATGGCAGCTGTTATTACTAGCTGTTACAGTTATGGCTTGGCTTTATAAAACAAGTAAAGCCTATACTTTTTAATACTCTGTTGAGCAACTTGATTTGCCTAGACATGTATTTTGTAAATGGTGGGCAATTATGAAAAAGGGAAGCAAGATTCATAATAGATTATTTGTTATCATTTTAATATAAAGGTTATGATGATTCTTTTTGGTTGCACCATCTGAAGTAGGCATATCTGATATAGAATTTCTAATTACATGTTTAGTTCAAGAGAGAGTCATTTATAATTCACACCCTGACACACCCATGCCCCTGGAGAAAACTTCAAATTTTATGGGATGTCTTGGGCATTGGGACAGACAACTCCATTCAAGTTATTATTTGGTAAATTCTTGCTCTGTTTCCTACAGTAGGATGAGTGATAGTAGGATGAGTGATACGATGAATAATCCAGAAGCAAACACCGAGGAATGTCTGATTTGCATAGGCTCATAAATGAGTCTCCTAAACTGGGTTTCAAAAGAAAAAAAAATGTGGCCTCTGGTAGTTCTCAGGCCAAGTGAGGTCCCAGCGTGTTTGGTCGGCAGCTCTGCTATCCACCCCACCAGGACCCAATATACCGTATTCTATTATTTAATTATCTTGGTTGGAAGGGGACACATATAATTTAGCCCTGGGAACTTTAAAAAAATTCCTGACAATTAATAAATAGAAGAGTCTTTTGTGTGATTTTAAAGTCACCGGAGGGCAGACATAAATTGTCAACTTACCTAAAAGAGAAACATTCGCCTTTTCTAGAGAGGCTCACATCGGCTTCCAGGGAGTGCATCATCCATAATTTAGCATAACTGCTTTGAAAATAAGTCTATAATCTTTAAATAACTCTGTGGGTCTCTTGCCTGGAGTCTTCCTTTCAACTTCTTTCATAGAAGAATTTATAATCAAATAATAACACTGATTTTAAAACAAGCAACCATACATCCATCACTCAAGAACTCACTTAAGGTTTGGGGGGAGCCGTTTCAAAACAAAGCAGCAACAACAGCAAAACTCACCATGGTAAAACTTTAACAGAGGAGAGCACCTAAGGACTCGGTGACTCAGTGTTAAAGGGATGGGAAGTCAGGTCATTTCTGATGACTGTGGCCTTTTACTTCCGGTTTCTCAGGCTCAAATGAGAAAGGAGTGAGTCAGAAGGTGGGCATGATAACCCTGTAAATCTCTGTGGCAGGGTGCCCTACTGTGTCTCAAGCCATTCAGACGGGAGCTGTTTGTAGATGGTGACTCCTTCAGGTAACTGCTTGCAGAAGTGAATGCTTGAGAGAGTTTGGTTTTTGAGCAGAAGGAGAAGAATTTTGTGTCTGTCTTAGGAGAGAGATGGTGGAGGGTGGATGAGGAAAATAGAAGGGGAAGGCATAAAGTCCCGTCTCTTTTGCTCCCCCTCCCCATCCCCAACACTTACACAGGTTCACACTGGCTGGAGGGGCTTCTCCAGAGCCCAAACCAAAGCACCTAGTTTCCAAGCTTGCAGCTTTGGGAATCTAGATGACAAGTCCAGCATGGGGTGGTGATCGGGCTAGACTTCCCACCTCTACTTTGCTTCCAAAGGCAAGGCAGCTTTTGTATTTAGACTCAGGGCAGCCGCAAGCCTTCCTTCTTAAGTAGCCCATCATTATAATTCAGCATGAATATCAGTGTGACTTGTTGCCACTCACAGGCTGAGTCTGGTGAGATCTGGGCTATTTTGGTTTTAGAAATAATTTATAAATCATTTAGAAATATTTATAAATGACTTTAATGTACACTATGTAATTTAATCCTCCCAATGACCTTGAGGAGAGTACTACTGAAGAGACAGGGACTCAATGGCTATAAGTCTTTTTTTTTTTTCTTTTTTTTTTGAGATGGGGTCTTGCTCTGTCACTCAGACTGGAGTGCAGTGGCGCGATCTCGGCTCACTGCAACCTCCACCTCCTGGGTTCAAGCGATTCTCCTGCCTCTGTCTTCCATGTAACTGGGACTACAGGCACATGCCGCCACGCCTGGCTAATTTTTGTAATTTTTAGTAGAGATGGGGTTTCCCATGTTGGCCAGGCTGGTCTTGAACTCCTGACCTCAAATGATCCACTTGCCTCAGCCTCCCAACGTGACGTGCTGAGATTATAGGCATGAGCCATCGCGCCTGGCCTGGTTATAAGTCTCAGGGTGACAGAGCTGGTGTGGGCTGAGCTGGAGCAGGGACGCAGGTCCTCCAGGAGACCTGCACTTAACAGGGGACCAGTGCACCCTACAGCCACCTGGTGAGTACCTCTCTGTGTCACAAGAACACTTTCTAGCCAGTGTTTTACATATTTCCTGGATAGCTGGGAATTACCAGTAGGTAGAGTATGGCACTGCACACTGGTGATTATGAATGCTGTTGGCCATGGGTGTTAGATGTCATCGTGTGCCAGGCCCCTGAAGAACATAATCTGTTCACATAGTTTCTCTAAAACTTTGTTTTCAAAACAGGTCTCATCTTTCCTTACGTCTGCCAGTGTTCTCATTCTTGATTTTACATTTGGAGCACAGAGAATCTAGACAAAATTAAGAAGAAATTGAAAATTGAAAAAAAATCAATAAAATAAAACCCTGAACCCAAGAATGATCAAATTTTACTTTAAAATTTAACTCAAAAGGGATAGTTGTTCTGGCCTTCAGACATGCTTTGTAAGAAAAAAAAGGATGGTTGTTTATGCCGTGATGGACTAATTGCATAGGTAAACATGTGAGGAATCCTCATTTTATTTCTTACGCTAAAATGAGAATCCCTGTAAATCGGAATGTAGTCTATCTTACTGAAAGGTTTCACTGTTCAGCTCTGCTTATCCATCAGAATCACATGGGAAACGGCAAATCACAGAGGCCCGAGCTCAACCCTATTCCTACCGAATGGAATCTCTGGAGGTGAAGCTGTTTTAAAATTTTCCCAACCGGTTCTGATGCGTACCAGAGTTAAGAATCAACCAGTGCACTGAACTGGCAATTTTAGCAAAAACCGGAGGAACCCAGGGGCCTATGCAGAAAGCAGGAAATGCCCTCTAGTGGCCAAAGGACGCCATCATCCATTCTCCATGCTGTTGGGGCCTGGGACCTATGGCAGAGTTAGAGAGGTGGGAACAAAAGTTCCTGTTGTAAACTACAGTATAATCCACTGATTCCTACCAATATGGCCCTAAAACTTAACTGTAAGACCCATGAGGGCAGGATCCACTTGTTCTTGTCTTGCCCACGAGGGTGCCTGGCATAATGTCTGACCCATTGTGATGGAAAATCTAAAATTAAGGCTCAATTTTATGTGTTGCCTATGAAGCCTCAATTTTACATGTTGCCTTGACATATATAGTAAAATCAGGAGGGTATCAAATGGCCTAACTGCAAGTTTCTTCTCCCCTGTTCAGCTCCCATGAATAAGGTCCCCTAGCCAAATAGCCCTCCTTTTCAAATCAGCCAGACAGAGTTCCTGTTTATCCCGGACTAGTGGGTTCTCTGCCTGCTTAGGGAATTATTCAAACAAGTCAATCACATCCTCCCACAGGAACTAGGCCACCTCACCCCCTTGATACTCCAAATCCTGCCTCCATGGCACTTGGCTCTTCAATCTGACCCTGAGTGCAACCCTGTGTGACCCTGCATGGCATGGGGTATCTTCCTCCCCTAGGCTGTGACTTCATGTGACTAACAAACTACTATCAATCTCAACTGTCTAGTGTGAGCTGTTGTGTGTTCAGCTATCCCCACAATCCTGGAGTGAAAATTGCTCTCACCAAAGAGGAGGCAATCAAAACATCCATAACAAGTGTTCTGTAAATATTTGTTAAATGAATGAATGAGACCAAAGGGCTCTTGACAAGTTTAAATACCTTTATTTTATTGATTTGTTGTCAATTTGCATACACTTTCAAAGTGATCATAGGCACAAATGAACAATTCAATGAATGTATTCGTAGAATGTTAAGGCTGGAAGATATCTTAGAAATCATCAGGATTAACCTTCTTGTTTTATTTCTAAGACAACTACTACTCAGACAAGATCACGAATTCCTCAAGGAAAGTGGCTATGTTTTATTTATTTTTATATTCCCTTGACTCAGCACAGAACTGGTGTACAGTACATGTTTGATAAATGAATAAACAAGGATTAAGTGAATTTCCCTGGAGTACATGGTAGGTAATGACACCAACAAGGATTTAATTCCAGAATTCAACAGATATTTGTCAAATATCTTCTGTGAGCCAGGTGCAGTGGCTCACGCCTGTAATGCCAACACTTTGGGAGGCTGAGGCAGCAGGACCGTTAAGCTCAGAAGTTCGAGACCAGCCTGGGCAATATAGTGAGAACGCGTCTCTAAAAAAAAAAAAAGAAAATTTTTTTAATTAGCTGGGCGGGGTGATGCATGCCTCTAGTCCCAGCCACTAAGGAGGCTGAGGCAGAAGGATTGCTTGAGCATGAGAGTTTGAGGTTGTGGTGAGCTGGGATCATACCAGTGTACTCCAGCCTGGGTGACAGAGTGAGACCCTGTCTCAAAAAAAAAGAAAAAAAAAGTCTTCTGTGAGATATAGTATCTTGCTAAGTACTCTCTGAGAATGCAACTAGGACTCCAGGCATGGGCTACAAAAATGAGAAAGACACAGTCCCTGCCCTCAAAGAACGGATACTCTGCAGATGTGCTGTCCAGTATGGTAGCTTCTAGTGACATGAGGCTATGTAAAACAAAATTAATTAGAATTAAAAATCCAGTTCCTCAGTTAAATTAGTCACATTTCAAGTATTTAATGGCTAAATGGTGGCTAGTGGCTACCATATTGAACAACAGAGATACAGAATATTTTGATTGCTGTGGAAAGTTATATGGGATAGTGTTGCTATAGAGAGAAAAATGTTATGAGCCTGAAGCCCTAACAGAAGGCAGAAGATGATAACAGAGGTACAAATTAATTGCCATGGGGTCAGAGAGGATTGTTTCAGAAAGTCCCCACATGATTCCAAGTTTTCTAAAGACAGGGACTCTTTGGCTCCTAGCACGTAGCATAATGTCTGACTCATAGAAGATGCTCAACCCACTTATTGAATGAAAATAAACTACCCATAGCAGTAGTGCTTTTTTCCTAACATTTCAAAAATGAGAGTATAGAGAATAATATGGCCATCATCAATGTATCCACAGCCCAACTTTATAAAATTTTAACATTTTGCGTATTTGTTTCAAATATAGAAAAATATGTATATATTCCCTTAACACAAATACAAGATCTGAAACAAATATATACTAGAATTTATCTGTTCTACTTTAAATGGAAATGTATCCTATTTCCAGTTTTTATAATTACCAATAAAGCCATAATGAACATTCTCATAAGCGTTTTTTATGGAAACATTCAGAGTTTATTCCTAGAAGTAGTATTGCTAGGTCTGAGGTTATATGAATCTTCAACTATTCTGAACACTGACAAGCTGATTTCCAAGGGGATTAACTGATATATATTCCCATCAGCATTGTATGAATGTTCTCATTGTTCTGCATTCTTGTCAACACTCAGTATTGTCAGGCTTTTATTCTTTGCCAATCTGATAATGTGAAAAGATACACTGTAGTATTTCTGAGGATGTTAAAGGCATAAGAACAAGGCAAAAAACCAAAAACAACAACAACAAAAAACTACCCTGTTATAATCCTGGCATTGGGGTATAAGAGAAATAACAGAGTTATTTGCTTTTCATGTTGTAATGAGAAAATTGGCACTAGGTCCAAAGTAGCGACTGACCTTCAAGATAAGCAAAACTGCAAGAACAGTGTAAGACAGTTTTACCATGCTCTGCCTCTTTGCCACTACTAGGCATAGGCCAGGACACTTTTAAATAGAATTTGGAAATCAGAATATTTTCAGCATGTTTGCAGTGTGTTATATATTCTTCCTAGCGTAAACATAATTTATTTCCTCATGTGTCTCATTAAATGCACCCCAGGAGAAAATATTCACAGACTATGCATCCAGCAAAGGACTGATATCCAGAATCTGCAAGGAACTCAAACAAATCAGCCAGAAAAAAGCAAATAATCCCATTAAAAGTGGGCAAAGAACATGAATAGACAATTCTCAAAAGAAGATACACAGCCAATAAACATACGAAAAAAATGCTCAACATCAGTAATGATCAGGGAGATGCAAATTAAAACCACAATGAGATACCATGTTACTCCTGCAAGAATGGCCATAATTTAAAAAGTGAGAAAACAATAGATGTTGACCTGGATGTGGTGAAAAGGGAACACTTTTACCCTGTTGGTGGGAACGTAAATTAGTACAACCACTGTGGAAACCGGTGCGGAGATTCCTTAAAGAACTAAAAGTAGAATTACCTTTTGATCCAGCAATTCCACTACTGCATATCTACCCAGAGGAACATAAGTTATTATATGAAAAAGACACATGCATGTTTATAGCAACACAATTAGCAATTGCAAATATATGGAACCAGCTTAAATGCCAATCAACCAACGAGTAAAGAAAATGTGGTATAAATACGCTATGGAATACTACTCAGCCATAAAAAGGGCAACTTGGATCGAGCTGGAGGCCATTGTTCTAAGGGAAGTAACTCAGGAATGGAAAACCAAATACCATATGTTCTTACTTATAAGTGGGAGCTAAGCTATGAGGATGCAAAGGCATAAGAATGATATAATGAATTTTGGGGATTCAAGGAGGAAGGCTGAAAGGGGGATGATGGATAAAGGATGATATATAGGGTATAGTATACAGTTCAGGTGATGGGTGCACCAAAATCTCAGAAATCACCATTAAATAACTTATCCATGTAACCAAAACAACCTGTACCTGAAAAACTCTTGAAATAAAAATAACTTTAAAATTTAAAAATGCACCCCAGGGTCCCTAGCTTTCCACTTCTTTGTCTTAAGCCAATTTCTGGTGGAAAAAATTATTGGAAAGTGAGGAGCTGTGTGAATTAGATATCTACTGTTGGGAAATCTTAGCAATCCAAAGTACTGTCAGCTTAACAAGAGGCAAGGTAGCATGTGCAGACCATATCTTGGAATATTTGCTTACAGCTAATTCTTGTAAATACTTTAAATGCTTGAAGCACAGAAAAATAATCCTATAATTTAGGAACATATTACTATTTCATCTTGCAGAGATTTTCCAGTATGATTCTAGCTAATACCTGAGGAGCTAAAATGAACCAGTTTAGAAGGACTTTAGAGCCTGGGGCGGTGGGAAACACCCATGGCTCCACTTCCCCAAGTGGTTCTTTGATGGAAATAAAGTATTTCTTAGCAACCTTTCATTATGGCTGGCTTACTCATGGGAGATTTGAGATAATGCCAATTTCACCTCTGTGAAATCCTTCTTGGAGTAATAACTTGAAAAATTTTTAAAGGGATACAAGATCTGAGAATGTTTCCCTTGCTTCTTCATGTGAACTGGAGAGTTGTGGCTGAGAAAGCAGATCAGCTGGACTCTGGGTAGCCAACTGAGCTCTATAGAAATAATTTAGCTGAAAGCTCAGATGAACCAATCGTGTTCCATTTGCTAATCTGAATCCAGCCCTTGGTTTTCTTTTTCAAAAAGCAAGGTTTATGTCACCTATGGTGTTTTTTCCTAAAACCTATTTGTGAATGACAGCGTTTAGAAAAAGTATGTCTTCTTAGAATAATCAGCCTTGCTCATTCCAGAGAGCCGGTTGTTAGTTTCCTCCCTGATTTTTAGTTTGCAATGAAAGGGCTGCTTCCACAGTAGAGCAGATGACTGTGAAAAGCTAATAGACATTTTTCTAAGGAGACAAAAATAAAAAATGTATTTATAGTTCCTATGGAGAAACATACAATTTAGGTGTTACATCTATAAATGAAAAGCTAAAAATGTGGTATTAAAGGGTTTTGACTGTGGTTAAACAAGCTAGGTCCAAATCTTCTTCTTCCCCCTGCCATTGAGTGGTTTGTTTGTCTTTTTTGTGTCTTCATTAATTGTTCTGAGGACTGGATGAGATTCATTAATTCAACAAACATTTATTAAATGCCTTCTACTGGCTAGCATTTATCCCAGGTGCTGAGGATACAGTGGAAAATAAATTCATGTCCCCATTCTCACAGACTTCTATTCTCGCAGGGGAAATGGCTTGCCGTAACAAATAAATGAACAATATCATTGTAATTGCCTTGGAAGGGCGCTGCTTTAAAAGGGGTAGTCTGGGAAGACCTTTTTGAGAAGGTAACACCTAAGCTGAGGTATAAATGATGAGAAGGAACCAGCTCTGTGAAGAAGGCGAGGTAGGGAGAGAGGGATCTGGGCAGGGGGAAGAGGAGGATAATGGCCTGAAGCTGGATCTGACTTGGCACGCTCAGGAAACAGGAAGAAGGCTGGTATGGCTAGAGTGGTGTAAGATGAAGTAGAGAAGGGCATCCAGACCATCATGAGGGGTATGAATTTCTTTTTACATGCAAGGGGAAGCCATTAAAGTGTTTATGTTCTCGTTGTTTATTTTTAGCATACATATACATACTTGAGGTGTATAATATGATGTCTTGATATACATAGTGAAATGATTACTACAGTCAAATTAATTTACATCTCCATCAACTTCCATGATTACCCCAGTGTTTGTGTGTGTTAAGGCACCTAAAATCTATCTCACTTAAATGCAGATTTTTTTTTAAGTAGAATAAATAAAAACAGAGTAAAACTATTGTTACTAAGGGCGAGGAGAGGGAGGAAATGAAGAGAAATAGGTCAAAGATTGCAACTTTGCAGTTAGGTAGGGTGAATCTAGAGATCTAATGTATAGTATGATGATTATAGTTAATAATATCGTATTGTATACTGAAAATTTGCTAAGAGTGTAGATGCAAGTATTCCTTGTCCCCTGAATCAATGTAGTACCTGCATGTGAATAGTGAGGCATACTGCGTCATCTAACTCCACTTGATTTCTGAATTTTGAATAGTGATTAGTGAGAGTTTACATATTGAGGTGTTTATCAAAAATGTATTTTACTTTATTTTGTTCCTAACGCTCAGATATCAGAAAAAAGAGCTGGATAGTAAGAAATTCATTCCAGAAACTTATTTGTATCTATTGGGTTCCCTGAAATAGAGTTAGGATGCCAATTATATTGAATATTTAATAAATGAATAATGCAGTTATTATAAACTATATTTTAAGAGAAAAGTTGAAAGATGTCCACAATGTGTTGTTAAATAAGGAAAGTGGGCCAGTCCTGTAATCCCAGGACTTTGGGAGGCTGAGATGGGAGGATAACTTGAGTCCAGGAGTTCAAGATCAGCCCGAGCAATACAGTGGGACCTCGTCTTTATGATAAAAAAAAAAAAAAAAAATTAGCCGGGTGTGGTGATGCACACCTGTAGTCTCAGCTAACTGGGAGGTTGAGATGGGAGAAACTCTTGAGCCTGGGAGGTCGAGGTTGCAGTGAGCCATGATTTTGCACCACTGCACTCAGCCTGGGTCACAGAGTGATATCCTGTATCAAAACAAGAAAAGAAAAGAAATAAAGAAAAAGAAAAGTAGGTAACAAAGCAGGATTTAAAATTGCCCTGAGTGCCGTGGAGAAGAACTGTGACACATTCATGATCATCTCAATCATACTAGCTGTTCCAAGGTAGGCAAGACTCAGCCACTCTGGGCTAATAAGACCTGAGGAGAGCCTTCTTAGGGTCTTCTGAAAAGAAACTATGGATAACCAATCTCTTCTGCCCTGGCTGGATGTAAACAAAGAGGCGTGCAGCTTGACTGCTGCTGCAGCCATGAGCGGGGGAAAAACTACTCAAAGAATGAAGCCCATATCGTGTCAAGTATCATGCAGAAACAGAGAAGACCTGCTTTCTCCATGACACCGTCAGGCATCTAGACTGCAAGTTAGACAATAGAATATTATTCAGCCATTAAAAAGGAAATTCTGCCATTTGCAACAACATAGATGAAACCGGAAGATACTATGCCAACTGAAATAAGCCAGACACAGAAAGACAAATACTACATGATCTCACTTATACACGGAATGTAAAAAAGTTGCACTCACAGAAACAGAGAGTAGAAGAGTGGTGACCAGGGGCTGGGGATGGGGGAAATGAGGTGACATTGGTCAAAGGGTGCAAACTTTCAATTATAAGATGAATTTACCTCCTGGGCACCCAGTGGTGACTATACTTAATAATAATATATTGTATACTGGAAATTTGCTAAGAGAGTAGCTCTTAAGTGTTCTCACCACACATAAAAAAGACAACTATATTAGGTAATTGTGTTAGCCTATTCTTGCATCGCTATAAAGGAATATCTGAGACTGGGTAATTTATTTTAAAAAGAGATTTAATTGGCTCACAGTTCTGTAGGCTGTGCAGGAAGCATGGTGCCAGCATCTGCCTCTGGTGAGGCCTCAGGGAGCTTCCAATCATGGTGGAAGATCAAAGGGAGAGCCAGTGCATCACATGGTGAGAATAGGAGCACAAGAGAGATTGAGGGAGATGCCACACTCTTTTAAACAACCAGATCTCACATGAACTCAGGGTGAGAACTCACTTATTACTGTGAGGAGGGCACCAAGCCATTGAAGAGGGATCTGCCCCCATGACCCAAACACCTCCCACTAGGCCCTACCTCCAACACTGGGGCTCACACTTCAACATGAGGTTTGGGCCAGGCGCGGTGGCTCCCACCTGTAATCCCAGAACTTTGGGAGGCCGAGACGGGTGGATCACTTGAGGTTAGGAGTTTGAGACCAGCCTGGCCAACACAGTGAAATGCCATAGCTACTAAAAATACAAAAATTACCCAGGTGTTGTGGCAGGTGCCTGTAATCCCAGCTACTCCGGAGGCTGAGACAGGAGAATCACTTGAACCTGGGAGGCGGAGTTTGCAGTGACGAGATTATGCCACTACACTCCAGCCTGGGCGAGAGAGCAAGACTCTGTCTCAAACAAACAAACAAGCAAACAAACAGAAACACATGTGATTTGGAGAGGACATACACCCAAACTATATCAGTAATGGATATGTGAATTAGCTTGATTGGGGTAATCATTTCACAGCATATATGTATATCAAAACATTACATTGTACGCCTTAAATAAATTCAATATTTACTTGTCAGTCATACCTCAATAAAGCTGGAAGGCAAAGTCTACATATCCAGATAGAAAAAGCTAGAAAGCTATACCAAAATATTAATCATAATAATGTCTGATACCTCTGAGTTGTGAGGATTGGGGAGGATGGTTGAGACAAGAGGAGAAGGTAGTATTGGTCATTTCAGAGAGCATGAGAAGAATAAATGTAATAGGATTGGCAAGCAGAGCAAAGGGTCCCCTTGACATTCAAACTTATGGAATTCTCAGTGGTTCCCTCTAGATTTAAAATGATCATGGAACCAAGCCCTAAAAGAGAGTCTGATCTGGAATGTTTGGGTCAAGTTTTCCTGACCTAAAAACAAGACAAAGGGAAACATCTGATTTTAGGTATTAAGGAATCAAATGCCAAAGAATATGCAGGAAATAACCTAATTTACTTCTTCTAACAGGTAGACAACTCTATGAAGTTCAATGCCAAGCCAACAGGCCACTGAGTGTGTCAGCAACTGCACTAGTAGATTTTTAGAGCGTGTTCGTTCAACTTGTTTTAGATCACAATCTTCACTAAGTAAACACTTTACACTGTGACACACAACCAGTGGTGTGCTAGAGCCAGCTTATGTAGGCTCATGAAAGCAGATTGTTATGTTTGTATAAATTGTGAGCCACTATTAAATACAGTCATTATTGGCCAGGTGTGGTGGCTCAAGCCTGTAATCCCAGCACTTTGGGAGGCTGAGGCGGGCAGATCATGAGGTCAGGAGATCAAGACCATCCTGGCTAACATGGTGAAACCCCGTCTCTACTAAAAATACAAAAAAAAATTAGCCGGGTGTGGTGGCGGGTGCCTATAGTCCCAGCTACTCAGGAGGCTGAGGCAGGAGAATGGTGTGAACCCGGGAGGCGGAGCTTGCAGTGAGCCGAGATCACACCACTGCACTCCAGCCTGGGCGACAGAGCAAGACTCTGTCTCAAAAAAAAAAAAGAAAAGAAAAATACAATCATTATTAAAATTTTGGCTAGGCATGGTGGCTCATGCTTATAATCACAACACTTTGGGAGGCTGAGGTGGGAGAATTGCTTGAGCCCAGGAATTTGAGACCAGCCTGGACAACATAGTGAGACTCTGTCTCTAAAATATAATAAAATTTGTAAATAAATTATAGAAAGTTAAAATTAAACAATGTTAAAAACAAATAATAATTACTCAAAACTCATCACTTCTTAATTATTGTAAGACATTTTCCTGTCATCTCTATTCTTGCAGTTACCTCTCTCCTATCTGTGTGGTAGAAATGTCATATAATGATGTGCTAGGCCGGGCACAGTGGCTCACGCCCACTCCAGCCTGGGCGACAGAGCAAGACTCTGTCTCAAAAAAAAAAGAAAGAAAGAAAAGAAGAATACAATCATTATTAAAATTTTGGCTAGGCATGGTGGCTCACGCTTATAATCACAGCACTTTGGGAGGCTGAGCCGGATAGATTACCTGAGGTCAGGAGTTCAAGACTAGCCTGGCCAACATGGTGAAACCCATCCCTACTAAAAATACAAAAATTCACAGGGCATGGTGGCACACGCCTGTAATTACAGCTACTTGGGAGGCTGAGGCAGGAGAATCATTTGAACCTGGGAGGTGGAGGTTGCAGTGAGCCGAGATTGCACCACTGTACTCCAGCCTGGGTGATAGAGTGAAAAAAAAAAAAAGAAAAGTCTCAAAAAAAAAAAGAAAAAAAATTGACAAAGACTATAATTCAGGGCTTGATTTCTTGATTTACTATTTTGTTGATCCTCTATTCATGAAAGTGAAGAAAATAATGCAGATTAAATTTTAAAAGTGTCTATAACTGTTACAATGTGAATAGCACAAAAAATTGAGGAAATACTCTTCCAATATTTGAAAACTATTATCCAGTTCAACAAAGATTTCTCCATGTCATTGATAAATTAGTGAAGTTCCGAAATGTCTTCATTGTTTCACTTTCATCTTATTTGTTAATGTAAATTAAAATAGCAATTAACAGTTATGCCAGAATACACTCATTCATCAATAATGTGAGGGACTTATTTGCTGAATCTGATAGATATCAAGCATTTATTCATAGTCTGATTTTCTCAAATTAGAGTTGAATTGCAACCACAGATTGGCTATGAATGCAAAAGTTTGGCAAAAATCAATGAAAGCATTTCTTGAGAATCAATTGGCTATATGAAGTGCACAATGAGTACCATGTATTTATTATTATTTATAAATTTTAGCTATACACGCTTTATATCAGTAAAATATATAATAAATGTATACACATATTTACATATATACATACCTCTTCTCTCAGGGAGCCAGTTGTTAAACATTTTTCAGCACATCACTATCAAAACACACATAGGCATAAACAAATTAAATTTAAAAATTCACAAAATAATACTTTATTAGTATACTAATTTATTACTGTATTACTATATATGATGCCCTCTGATATCTTATATTCTATCTCATTAAAAATACACATCCATGTTGCAATGCTCTAAATGATGTCATGACTAAAAGTTTATGAGCCACAGTTTAGAAAACCCTGATTTAGAGGTTTTTAACTGCAGGTTCTGAAATTATTTTTTGAAGAGATGCTTGGAGGGACGGTGATCAAGTGTCCTTTTTATATTCAGAGCTAAACAACAATAGGAACTCAAGAAATATGAAGCAGACAAATTTTTTAAAACACACATGATGGCAGAATTGGAAATCCGAAAGCTAGACTTTACCATCCCTAGCATAAAGACAAATTATGCAGCCGTGTTATGGTTCTAATAGTGTATGCCTGTATTTCAACTTTTCCTGTAAAGGCCTTTCCTATAATTAAAAGTCTGTCATCCGAAATGATTCTTACATCTTGATTACTTACATCTATGGAGGTGAACATTATTGTGGATAGTTTTTCAAATGCCATTATCTGCCCAAGTAGGTCAAGGACATTACTGACATACACACCATGCCTGTATTTGGTAAAAGAGAATTCAACATTTACAGAAAATGACAGGTGGTTCCAAAAATAACTAAATGTGTTAGATATCCACAGATCATGAAAGGGATAAAGTGAATTAACCTTTTGCAGTTCACCTACATCAAGTAGATATTCTGTTACTAAATTCATGTGCAGTGCCTGCTAAAGAGGGCTCACCATTTTTTGAGTTTTAGACAAGTCCTTGGGAGAAAAATCATCCCAGCTTCTCTGGCTGATATGTGTCCTTTTGACAATGTTTGCAAGAAGGCCTTTTTATGACTCCTGTCGCTGTAGCAACAGATAGAAAGCATAGACAAATGGGTTTAAACCCAGTGTACTCACCTCTCAGGCTGCCCAAGGTCACCAGGGCAATGACAACTGAGTAGTGAAGACTCGCACTGAAGGCTGAGAAGGACCAGTTCTTCTGAATTTTCCCCAAATCTGCCTAGAAATCTTGATAGTGAACCTTTCTGAGGGGAGGAATTATTTGAGAATCTAACGAAAAATGTGGGTTCTCCAGAAAAATTCCTTCCTCAGTAAACTGCCTACATTTGTAGGAGATCCACAGCTCCTCTTCAAGTTCATCCCCCCATCCCCAGGTGAAAACCCCTGCTTTTGGATGAGAATCTTCCTCTCAGAGAATCTGCCAAGAACGATAGCCAGGAAGATATACCCTTCTGATAGTTTCAAAGGCCTCTAATCAAAGAAAATAAACTTATGAGCATGGTGTGGTCCAGAATCAGTTCTATCAATTTCACCTGTACACACACATTAAAATTCACTGTCAAGAGCATCATTATTTTAAAAGTTGAGGACAACTGTGTACTCTTGGCTGCCTACAATTATTGGAAATGGGTAGAATATAAATACAGTAGTAATAATAATGGTTAATATAAATACAGTAGTAATAATAACGGCTTTCTAGCTTTCTAGGGGTTCATTCATAGGCAAAGTTCACCTAAGACTTCACAAGAAAATAAACTAAGCGAAAGTTTGCTATGAAAACTCCAGGGTTGGCTGGGCACGATGGCTCATGCCTGTAACCCCAGCACTTTGGGAGGCCGAGATGGGTGGATCACTTGAGCCCAGGAGTTTGAGACCATCCTGGACCACATGATGAAACTTCGTCTCTACAAAATATACAAAAATTAGCCAGGCATGTTGGTGCACACTCGTAATTCCAGCTACTTGGGAGTCATTTAAAGCTGGGAAGCAGAGATTGGAGTGAGCCAAAATCGTGCCACTGCACTCCAGCCTGGGTGACAGAGCGAGACACTGTCAAAAAAAAATAAAAACAGAGAGAGAGGAGGAAAAAAAGAGAAAGAGAAAGGAAGGAAGGAAGGAAGGAAGGAAGGAAGGAAGGAAGGAAGGAAGGGAGGGAGGGAGGGAGGGAGGGAGGGAGGGAGGGAGGGAGGGAGGGAGGGAGGAAGGAAGGAAGGAAGGAAGGAAGGAAGGAAGGAAGGAAGGAAGGAAGGAAACCCAGAAGCGTAGAAGAGACTATGGGATTCTACCAGGGATAGACATGAAGCAATGGAAGAGCCTTTGGACACCCCTTAATCCATCAAGGCCCCTTGTCTTTGATATGGACAGTTGACATTTTCTACATTTTACACAAAGTGCTAGGTAACTGCAAGACAAATCCTCAGTGTTTCATCTCTCATTCTCTTCCCATATAGAAATATTGGGAGCTGGCACAGTCATGAATTCAAAGCTGAGCCCTCAACTCTCCACAATTGACCTAAGACTTATGATCGTCCATTCTCTACTATCCCTGCCCTCAAAAGAAGATCTACAATATGAGGTAAACTACAGGCCAACTTTCTAGCTTCAGGCTAACAAAGTCACTTCAGGATGCAAGAATTTACACAGAGCAAAACATTTTTACAGTAGAAATCTTTGAGACCTGTTTGGCTGCCTTCATAAAACTAAGAATCTAAGTTTAACAAGGCTTTCAGTAAGAGACCACAGATAAGCTTAATAAACAGTTCACCTCAATTAGGAGGAAAAACACAGAATAACTTAAGAACAGTAACACCCAATAGAAGAGCTATCATCTGGCTGGGCGCGGTGGCTCACGCCTGTAATCCCAGCACTTTGGGAGACTGAGGTGGGTGGATCACCTGAGGCTGGGAGTTCAAGACCAGCCTGGCCAACATGGTGAAACCCCATCTCTACTAAAAACACAAAAATTAGCAGGGTGTGGTGGTGTATGTCTGTAATCCCAGCTACTCAGGAGGCTGAGGCATGAGAATCACTTGAACCTGGGAAGTGAGGTTGCAGTGAGCTGAGATCGCGCCACTGCATTCCAGTCTGGGTGACAGAGAGAGACTCTGTCTCAAAAAAAAAAAAAAAAAAAAAGAAAAGAAAAGAAAAGCTACCATCACTGTTCTTTGGTTCTGGCCTACTGATGCATGGTGACTTCCATTGTCTCTGGTTTGTTTGCATGTTGTAACATCAAATAACCATTTGGCACTAAGTGAGCTTAACGCTTTGAAAACTAAGACATTTTAGACTTCTAAATATGTTGCCCTACTGGTTGTAAACCACAAAGTACAATGAGTGATGGCTATCTCCCCTCTCACTTATTACTTGAAGTGTCATGTTTTGGTTCCAGTCCATGGATCCCAAGAAGGGTAGGAACCCTGTGGTAAATGGATATATCCAGGAAACACTTAAGCGTAAATGCTAGTTGAAAAATATATGCCTTTTGTCACGAATTCCTGTTTCTGAGGCTCTGGATTAATATGTAACACAATTGAACTTTCTATGCTATAAATACATTGGCTGTTTACATTTCCAAATGAATTTACCAATGAAAATGAACAAACAGCTTTATGAAAAGTTTTGAAGATTTTTCTCATACCTTCTATCATTGTGTTTCCCTAGGAATACTAAAGGTCAGTGAATACAATGAAGTATAAACAATGCAATGCTATCTGAAATCTGCTTTAAAACATCGAAGGAAAGAAAAATATGCATAGTGGATAAATGAAACGATTGACAAATTGTAGAAAATTGTGAAAGGTGGATGACAGGCACATGGGAGCTCATCATGCTTTTGTATTTGTGTGAAATTAAATGTGTTTACAAAATTTTTTACAAGTCAAAGTCATAAAGAATTACAGACCAGATGTGGTGGCTCATGCCTATAATTCCAGCACTTTGGGAGGCTAAAGTGGAAGGATTACTTCAGGCCAGAAGTTTGAAACCAGCCTGGGCAATATAGTGAGATCCCTATATCTACAGAGAACAAAAAAAATTAGCTGGTTGTGATGGCACACACCTGTGGTCCCAACTACTCAGGAGACTGAGGTAGGAGGACACTTGAGCCCCAGAGGTTGAAACTGCAGTGAGCCATGATCACGCCACTGCACTTCAGCCTACGCTAACAGAGCAAGACCCTGTTTCAAAACAAGCAACAACAACAAATCTCCTTAAGCAAGCTAGAAGTCAGACAGAGAAGCTCATTTGATCAATCTTGGTGGTGTATTTTAGTTAAAATGAAAAGCATTCTATATTTGTAGCAAAACCTGCCTTCATTTAAATAAATGAAGGTGTCTGTGTAAATAGTTCTCAACATCTTCCATATTCTGTTGAGTCAAATTATAAAACGGAGTCAAGTTAGAAGAGGAGAGGGAATAAAAGAGGTGCATAGTGTGGGGTGGTCTGTTCTAGCTCTCCTACAAAAAAAAAAAGTGATGCCACAGGAAAGGGTATTTGGAAATACAACTGATGGGAGAGATTAATTCTTGCAGTTAGATGAGAGAATAGGACAGTGCAGAGAAAGGACGCAAAGGAAATGAAAGAGAAGGCAGGGAAGGATGCAAGGAGTGGCAAAAACAAAGCCATCCAAAATAGAAGAAAACCTTTCAGTCCTCTCAAAGAGATTTCACACGCGCTTCTGCTCGACTCCACAATGTGCTGTTCCCATTTCAGCAATTAAAATGATCCCCTAGTCTCCGGTGACATCCACTCCTGGGAATGGGGCACGGCACCTTGTCAACTCATATAAGGAAGATATTATGGAATTGAGGCAAATCGCTCAGAAAGTAGTTCATGCTTTCATTCTCATGGAGCTTAGATAGAGGGGCTCAAGAAGCTTAGTTATTCGACCTGTGCAAAGAAACAGGATCCAGATACTTTGGAGATTAATTAAAAGGGCCCACCCTGAGGTTCACAAAGAAAGACCAAATCTTGCCAGGGCCTGGAAACTCATTAAGTGCCTGTCCAGGACATGGCATGGTGCTGAGGAAGGCCTCAGCATAGAGGCAATGTGAGGAGGGGTTATGGACCTCTCAGTGCGCTTAGCTATTGTACCACAAAGGACGCTATGAACTTGTCTCCTTAAAGAAAGGCACTGAAGATGAGGAACAGCCCCGCACTGGCCTCCAGGACCTCTTGACTACCTCCTCGCACAAAGCATTCTTCTGTCAAAACCAGGAAGAAAATGTGGAGGAGGCCAGTATTTCTAGCCAGGACAGGCTCTGAGCTAACTAACTCACATGCCAATGGATATCCGTTTCTCTGCCCATGAATTGTCCCCCAGGCACAGAGTAGAACATATGCCAAGTATGCTATATTTTTATCTGCCCCACCTTCTGCATACTGTGTTGCCAAACACTGAACTATTACTTCGTGCTTAATCCATCATGCAGACAATGCTGAAGAGTCCCACTATTGCTTATTCACATGGTTTTATCAAATTCAAACATTTAGAAGCAGCATTTAGGAGAAAGCCATGGCATCGGATCAGTATGTTTGAGTACCACCAAGGAAAGAACAGAAAGGGCTCTGATGGCATTCTCTACGGCCCTGGAGAAAGCCTCCCAAGGTATTTTTCTTTGTAAAGAGAGCAAATGGGTATATATTTTTTCAAATTTAGGTATAACTTACATACAGTAAAAAGCACTCATTTTCTTAAGTGTGTAGCTTGATTAAATTTGACATAAGTCTACCCTATGTAACAACCACTCAGATCAATAAATAGAATATTTCTTTTTTTTTTTTGTCTCGCTCTGTCACTCAGGCTGGAGTGCAGTGTTGTGATCTTAGCTCACTGCAACCTTGAACTCCTGGCCTCAAGTGATCCTCTCACGACTTGGCCTCCTAAAGTGCTGGGATTATGGATGTGAGCCATCATGCCTGGCTAATATATAGAATATTTCTCTCACCTCATGGGATTCCCTCATGCCCCCAGCCAGTCAATAACCCCTCAAAAGTAACCATTAACCTGACGTCTACATTTATAGATTTGTTTTTGTCAATTCTTGAATGTCATGTGGATGGAATCCTGCCATACGTTCTTATAGCATATACTCTTTTGTTTTTCTCTTCTGTCACTCCAAACTATATCTGCGAGTCTCACCAATGTTAAATATAGGTGTTCATTTTTTTTGTTGATGTGTAGTATTCTATTATGAATATTCTAGAGTTTATTCATTCTACTACGGTTGAACAGTTGGGTTGCCTACAATTTTTAGTTATTAAAAATAAAGTTTCTTGGCCGGGCGCAGTGGCTCACGCCTGTAATCCCAGCACTTTGGGAGGCCGAGGCGGGCGGATCACGAGGTCAGGAGATCGAGACCATCCTGGCTAACACAGTGAAACCCCGTCTCTACTAAAAATACAAAAAATTAGCCGGGCGTGGTGGCGGGAGCCTGTAGTCCCAGCTACTCAGGAGGCTGAGGCAGGAGAATGGCGTGAACCCGGGAGGCGGAGCTTGCAGTGAGCGGAGATCGTGCCACTGCACTCCAGCCTGGACGACAGAGCAAGGCTCTGTCTCAAAAAATAAAATAAAATAAAATAAAATAAAGTTTCTGTAAATATGTATATATGTGCTCATTTTTCTTGGGTATATACCCAGGAGTGAAACTGCTGGATCAGAGGGTAGGTTTGTATTTAACCAAACAGTTTTTTAAATTTGTACATTCTACAGAAGCAATGTCTGAGAGTTCCAGCTTCTCCACATTCTTACTCTCACTTAGAATTGTCAGTCCTTTTAATTTTTGCCATTCTGCTGAATGTGAATGATATTCAGCATAGTTTTAATGTGCTTTCCCCTGAAGTCTACTGTTGAGTATGGGTATAGCTGTTTAAATACAGTGATCACTTTGGAATCATTTCCCAATGAGAGTAGGAATAATTTAAAAGGAGCATTGGAAGAAAATGACTGTGAAATCAAATACTGTACTTTCATTGATGCTTATTCCCCTCTGCTTTTTCTTTTCTACATTGCCACCTTTCTGTTTCATTCAATAAATACTTGTGAATGTTGACTCCTTTCAGCGGACAAACCAAGACTTTCTCCCTTCCCCTCTCCCTTCTCCAATTCTCCTTAGAGTGGAAACCAATAAATAGCAATAAAGGCACTGGAATGTAGTGGATAGCTTTGGGGAATTCCACCTCACCAGACTTTCCTTCTCTGAGAACTAGTCCACTTACACAGATGTGGGTCCCTAAAGTAATGTTTGTATCATGTGACACCACCTCTTCCATTGATTGGATAAGAGGGGGCGCCTGATCTAGAGGACGGTACCTTCACTTGTTGGCATTTGTTGGCGTGAGCCCAAAAGCTTTTCTATCCTGAGCATTTGGGGCTTGGGTATTGAGATGCTAGTCAGTTTACCAGGGACCCCGGAACTGAGAGGGAATGGAGAGGAGTCCAACGCACAGAGAAGAAGAGAAAGCTAGTCTACAGACAGAGAGACCAATAAAGAGGAGATGTGCAGACCGGGCGCAGTGGCACACGTCTGTAATCCCAGAACTTTGGGAGGCTGAGGTGGGAAGATCACTTTGGCCCAGGAGTTCGAGACCAGCCTGAGCAACATGGCAAGACCCTGTCTCTACAAAAAAATAAAAAAAAAAAAAATTAGCAGGGTGTGGTGGCATGCCCCTGTTAAGCAAGATGCTGAAGAGAGAGAGAGAGAGAGAGAGAGAGAGAGAGAGAGGGAGAGAGAGGTTCAGAGACAAGACAGAGTGAAGCTAAGAGAAACTAACTCCCACCGTGCTTAATTTCTGGTTCCATCCCTGTGGATGCTCAGCAGCCTTCCTGCCTTGGGTTCTGTGAGATGTCTTAATAGTGATTCGAGTGAATTTCCCATTTTTGGTGAAGTTAGTTCAAGTACATTTTTGTTAGTTGCCCACAAAAGTCATGAGTAAAATAATCCTTGTCCAACTCCCTCTTGGCTGTGGATGAGAGAAGACTAAACTCCATGTGGCCCGTATCTGCTCCGTCCAAGCCTCCCTCCTTCCAGGCTAACCCTGAAAATGCTAAGATTTTCTATACTAAACCCAACAAATAATGCAAATAGAATCAAAACCGGAAAGTGCTAAAAATATGAGACCATGGGATCTTCTGCAAAATTTTAGCCTCAGCTGCCTTCTTCCTCTTCCTACTTTCTTCTTTGATCATGGCCACTTTTATCTTCTTTCTCCCTTACCACTTCTCTTCTTTTGTTCCTTTGCTTCAGCCTCTTGCCTTTTAAAAACATACTGTTTGCAGAGAACAAGGATGGTCATAAAACAAAAGCATAATGGTGTGAGGATGATGTTCTCCAAACCCTGGGTGCTGTGTTTTTGTTTCCGTATGTGTCCCTATGAGACTTTTGGGCACCAAAAAAACCCTATTGACTAAAGAAAAACAGTGCCTGGGATGAGGGTTCATAAACTGCAAAGATCAAGAAGCAAACCAGGTCCCATGTGAATGCAGCCCAGTTTTCAGAGCTGTGTGAGTTTCAGCTTGATAGAGATTTCACAGACTTGCAAATACAGAAAGACAGAAGGAGCAAATGTCTTTGCTTTAAAAAAAAAAAAAAGAAAGAATTTGGTAATTAAAATGAAAGCAAACAGAGTAATAACTTTAAATGTTAAGAAAAGTACCTTTTCAAATGATTTAACTGGTTTTATAATCTAGCTGTGACCCAGATGTTTACTTAGAAGACATTACAGCTCTGTATTATATGAAGTAATTAATATTCACTGCAACTGCCCCCTCAATGTTATAAAATATGAAAATAGTAGTTATGAAGTTGCTCTGAGAAACAGCCTAAAAGATGAATGAAGAGGCAGCTTCCCAAAAGGTTTGTGATGTGCTCAAAGGCAGACGAAAAAAAAGCAAGATGAAAATAGAGATGACAAACATAAACAATATAGTCTGTTTTCTCATATGTATCATCTTTTTAATTCATTTTTAATTGCCATATGTACACGTTGTTTTGTGTTTAGAACATTCTTTTCTGCAAGGTGTTAAAGGAGGAGACGGAAAAAAATACTTAATGGGTGTAGCCTCACAGCCTGAGGAAGGCCTTGGGAAGCTCTAGCATCCCTGAGAGGAAGCCTTTAAAGGGTTGGACCCAGAAAGCACCTACTAAAGTGTATCGTCTTTGTTTTCCATGATACTCAATTACATTGCAACCCAATCCTGTGGTTTCTGCGAGGAAATTCTATCCCACCTTCCTAAGCATTATTTTCTTTTTAAATGACAGAAGTGAAACAAGAAAACTGCTTTTCTCATATACTCCTTTAATCCTTAACCTACTTAGCCTCGTGTCCTTCTAGTGGCAAAAAGAATTAATCACATTGTAGTGGGGGAAAACCCATCAGTTGAAAAAGTTACGCTATGTAAAGAGGAGGTAATAGTTAGTAACAGGCTGAAGCCTCTTGCCTGTTGCCAAACGTTTGTGTTATTTTCCCGAGACAGGATGGAGCCAGATGCTGGGTCAGACAGGTTCTGAGCACAATGGTCTCCAGTGAGATTGTCCAAAAGACATGTCCACATATGTGACTTAGGAGGACAACTTTGTCATTATGCAAATGGGGGTTAAACTTTGCTTGTGCCTTTGCAATATTTTTCCAAGTAAGTTTTAAGCTCAGGTTTTTAATATTATTCTTCGTAAGTAAGGCAACTTAATGCATGCGGTGGGGAGCAACCTGCACAGGGTTTTTGAGAAACCCTACTGGGCTTTATTTGCAGAAAAGGATATGGCTGCCCAGCATCCTTCCTCTGGCGCAGCCTTTACCTTCTCTCTCCCAGAGATTCCCAGTGTCAGAGTCTCTTTGCTGGGTCAAGTATCAGAGGCTATCAGTCACTGCTCATAAGAATTTATTGACCACTCTAAAATGCAGTCAGGATCTTAGTTTAAATGTCACTGTATTAGAAATACATTCCACTAGACTCCAGGCTAGCTTATATGTTATCACATTGATGATTGTATTGTTGAGATTATTTGATGAAGGTCTGCCTCCAACCTCCTGTTCCCCAACTCTCAGTTCCCAGCACAGTGCTTAGTTCGATCACTTCAATTTGTATCCTCAGTACCCAGCCCATAACCTAACCGTTTCTAGGTACTTAACAAGTATCTATTGAGTGAATGAATCAATGAATGAAAAATATATTATTTAAGGGAATGCAATTCAAAAAATGTTTATTTATTACCCTCTGCATGGTTGGCACTGAGCTGAGCTCTAGGAAATCTAATAAATGACGCAATCCCTGTGCGGGTGGTGCCCTAGGCATTAACCTCAGTCCTCTTCTCAGATCCTCACTCTCTCTGGGCAAGCACATTCTTCACAGTGGCTTTAGTCACCACCTTTGTATGTAAGGATCACAAAAATCTGATCTCTGATCACAAAGACACTTCTACCTAGATTATAGCCCTTTACTAACCCAGAATCAGACCAATAGGGAATGTCACAATTGGGGAAGCTTAATATCTGAAAGTAATTTGATGCACTCCAGCTATGTTCCGGGAGGCTTTGCCTTGGCAATTTTAAGACCAGGGTTTAGGGGAAACCTCCCTTGTCTTGCCTTGGAACTAGTTTATGAGGAATCCTAAAGCCCAGACAAATGCATATGTTAGCTGAGAACACTGGCTATCCATATGCAGAAGAATGAAACTAGACCCCTCTCTCTTGCCATGTACAAGAATCAAATCAAAATGGACTAAAGACTTAGATCTAACACCTGGAACTGTGAAACTACTAAAAGAAAACACTGGAGAAAGGCTCTAGGACTTTGGTCTAGACAATGATTTTTCAAGTGATACCTCAAAAGCACAGGCAACCAAAGCAAAAATGGACAAATAGGATCACATCAAGTTAAAAAGCTTCTGCACAGCAAAGGAAACAATCAACAAAGTGAAGAATAGGAAAAAATATTTTCAAACTACTCATCTGACAAGAGATTAATAATCAGAATATATAAGAAACTCAAAGAATTCAATGGGAAAAAATGTAATTTGGGCCAAATTCATCCCTGACAGGTCAGAGAAAAAAAAAAAGGGCAAAAGATCTGAATAGACTTTTCTCAAAAGAAGACATACAAATGGCCAACAGGTATATGAAAAAATGCTCAACATCAATCAGAGAAATGCAAATCAAAACTGCAATAAGATAGCATCTCACTGCAGTTAAAATGGCTCATAACCAAAAGACAGGCAATAACAAATGCTGGCAAGGATGTGGAGAAAGGCAAACTTTTGTATGTTGTTGGTAGAAACGTAAATTAGCACAACCACTATGGAGAATAGGACAGAGGTTCCTCAAAAAACTAAAAATAGAGTTGCCTTATGATCCAGCAATCTCACAGCTGGGTACATACCAAAAAGGAAGGAAATCAGTATATCAAAGAGATAGCTGTACCCCCATGTTTATTGCACACTATTCACAGCAGCCAAGATTTGGAATCAGTCTAAGTGTCCATCAATGAATGAATGGATGAAATAAATGTAGTACATATACACAATGTAATATTATTCATCCCTAAAATAGAATGAAATCCTGCCATTTGCAACAACATGGATGGAGCTGGAGAACATTGTTAAGTGAAATAATCCAGGCACAGAAGTATAAATGCATATTCTCACTCATGTGTGGGAGCCAAAAATTAGAACAATGGAACTCATGGAGATAGTGAGGAGAATGATGATTACCAGAGGCTGGGTGTAGGGGGGAGTGGAAATGGTTAATGGACGCAAAAATATAGTTAGAAGGAATAAGATCTAGTATTTGATAGCACAACAGGGTGATTAAAGTCAAAGATAATTTATTGTATATTTTAAAATAACTAAAATAGTGGAATTGGAATGTTCCTCATACAAAGAAATGATAAATACTTCAGGTATGGATGACCTCCCCCCACAAAATAAGTATGTTAATGGCAATACCCCATCATACTTCATATTTATATAGTGCCTTATAATTAAAAATTTTTAAGTGCCTTCATGTTATCACTACGGTACAGATTTATTTATTTATTTATTTATTTATTTATTTATTTATTTATTTTTTGAGACGGAGTGTCGCTCTGTCGCCCAGGTTGGAGTGCAGTGGGCAATCTCAGCTCACTGCAAGCTCCACCTCCCAGGTTCACGTCATTCTCCCACCTCAGCCTCCCGAGTAGCAGGGACTACAGCCACCCGCCGCCGCACCCTGCTAATTTTTAAATATTTTTAGTAGAGACGGGGTTTCACCGTATTAGCCAGGATGGTCTCGATCTCCTGACCTTGAGATTCGCCCGCCTCAGCCTCCTAAAATACTGGGATTACAGGCGTGAGCCACAGCGCCCGGCCCCGGTACAGACTTTTTAAAAGGGTTCAGGGAAGCTAATTACTTGCCCAAGTTCCAGGGCTTTCTCTGTCCAAAGCTGGTGATGAAAGAAAAAAAGAAAAAAGAAGTCTTAGGGCTAAAATTAATATATGTCATAGCGCTATGCCCCAGCTTAGCAGTATTCATTCTGTGCCACCACAAGCCTCACCTTGATGCTCTAGGAAACAATGAGTCCTGAAAGTCATTGAGTCGGTGGATGATAGGCGGGAAGAGCATTCAAGAAGGAGTAATAAGGCAGTGGCATGCAGGGAGGAGGAAAACCGAGGTTAGGAGGCCTAGTAGAAACCACAGTGTGATTCAGGTGGGTGGTGATGAGGGCTTGGTTTAGAGAGATGAAGTAGAAACACAGAAGTGCTGGAAATTAGAGGATAAAGGAGAGCTCTGATTTCAAAATGTCTTCAAAGTTTCAAACCTTGGCGGTTAGAAGCAGAGAAGCTGGGAACCAGAGCAGATTTGGAGGGAGCCAATGACCTTAATTTTGGACATCGGGAAATGAGGGTGTGAGACCTATTGGTGTATCTGAACATTGTACCTTCGTAGAGAGACTGGGTAAGAAGTAGCCCCAACAAAGTGCTCCATGGAGAAAGATGAGAATTTCTCATGGAAGCTGTGCTGATCAGGCCAGGGGAGCAATTGCCATAATTCAGTTCAAGGAATATGCATCTAAAATGGGATCGTGGCTAAAGAATAGAAAGAGACAGAGCAGATGGAGGATATGGAAGAGTGGAACAAAACAGGGGTCAGAGATGAGTGAAGATTAGAGTAGAGAACAGTGTTTTTGAGGCAGGAAACGGGAGGTTCTTTGTGAAAATCTTCTAAAGCTGGTCCAACAGCTGGCATTTTGCAAGCTCCTGAAATTGTGAGTGAGGCAAGCTAGGACCATGGACCAAAGGTGGATGCCCTTTGAGTAGCAGGATTGAAGGGACTGGAATTGCAGTAAGAAGTGGGGCTGGAAATTAGCAGCAGGGAGGCGATCACTGACGTCATAAGAACGAGCGAGCTTTTTGAGCAGAAAATAACAGCAGTTGAGCAAACCAAGGACTAATCTTGGAGCCTCTCGAGGGATGCCATCTAGACCACAACTGATTCCACAGGTGCTGTGGCAATGGGAGACAAAGAATGGCAACAAAGAAAGGGGAGAAATTGCCCCTGGTGAACAGAAGGCCAAGGGGATCTCTAACTTTCCAGTTATGCCCAGGCTTTGCATGATATCTTGACCTTAGATGAGATACCAATTCAGGTAATTCCACATCCACTCTTCTTAAGGTCTGACCAATGCCTCTGGCAACATATTACCTTTTCTGTGCTTCTTTCTTTTTTCCTTTTCTTTTTTTCTGGTTCAGTATTTGACTGCTTCTTGGGGGGTGGCTACTATGTCTTAGCTGCAACCTTCAGCCCTAGCCAAGATAGAAGTGAATTTCTGCAGGTGGCTTTAGGATCCCTGTTGCTCTCTAGCCTCAATCTGGGTTTTTGTGTAAGTATGGGACGGGAGAGGGATGAGATGTTTTCAACAGAATGTGAGAGGATATTACAACCTCCTATGTGCACATTTTTGGGGGGTCCTGTACGAGTATCAATTGACAGAGAAAACAACATGTTGTTTTTTATCAGTGACCCTCTAAGTAGGCAACTCTATTGCTTTTTAAGTCACTCTTAGGCTTCCAATAAAACTTGAGTAGGATCCAAATTTTTATCTCCAATGCCAAAATCCTCCCTGAACTCCAGATTTTCCTCTCAAGCTGCTTACAGGATATCTTTGCCTATATGTTCCACAAACACACCAGACTCTACTTGCTGAAAAGTGAGATCAGCATCTTTCTGTCATATCGGCTTCTCCTACACGTGTCTTATCTTGCTTAACAGAAACACCATCCAATTATTCCCTGAACCTAGAAACTTTGATTCTGCCTCTCTGTAGCAGACGCTGGCCACAAATTTAATTCCCACTCCTCCTGTGCACAGGAGCAGTGGGAAATAAGTAGTACAGTATAACAATAGAGGGAGAAGAGAAGAACGAGGATGACTATTAGAGGCAAGCATAGAAGAAGGAGCTGGTAAAAGAGTTTTTAAGTTGAGAAGAGAGCAAGGGGAAGATTGGGGTGTCTGCTGTGTAGGCCTCTTTGCCAAAACTCTATTATGGGGACAGGATGGGGAAAGGGCCATTATGCTTCAACTCTTAAGAAGAACTTTGCGGTTTTTCTGTCTCCTTCGGCAGGATCTGGTATGTGTACAGACACAGCTTAAATCCAGTCTCACACTGACATAATAAGAATGTTAAAAGGATCACATGGGGAGGAATTGGTTCATTTCTTAGTGTACTAGTCAGGGTTCTCCAGAGAAATAGAACCAATAGGATATAGATAGAGGGACAGAGATTAAGAGATTGAAAGAAAGATTAAGAGAGGTTTATTTTAAGGAATTGGCTCATACAACTGTGTGGCTGGCCAATCCCAAATCTTCAGGGTAGGCAGCAGGCTGGAAACTCAGGCAGGGTTTTTATGTTGCAGTCTTGAGGCACGATTTCTTCTTCTTCAGGAAACCTGTCTTTGCTTTTAAGGCTTTCAACAAATTGGATGAAGTCCACCCACCTTATAGAGGGTAATTTGCTTAACTTAAAGCTTACTGATTGTAAATGTTAATCACATCTAAAAAAATATATTCACAGCAGCATCTAGACTAGTGTTTGACCTGACAACTAGGCACCATAGCCTTGCTCAGTTGGCACATGAAATTCATCACCACACTGGGTAAGTTCATTCTCAGTAACAATCCCTTTGGAAGCTGTGACTTCCCTTCCTCAGTCAAGGAGAACTTTATACTGCTCTTTCCACCATGCACAAAGGGAAAAACCAGCCCTGTTGCCAACCTCCAGCCAGCAAAGAGGCACAGAAGAAGAGAATGGAAGACCTCAAGGAAGACTGCCTGTGGAGGCCAAACCTGGAAGTGACATATATCACTTCCTCCTGTTCTGTCAGCCATACCTAACAGCAGTAGAGCCCAGGAAGCATCGTTTAGCTGTGCTCAGGAGGAATGGGAAATAAGTTTGTGGCCAGCATCTGCCACAGAGAGGTAGAATCAGTTTCTAGCCTCAGTGACTATTTAGGATAGTGTTTCTTTTAAGCAAGATAAGACACATGTAGGAGAAGCAGATGTGATAGAAAGATGCTGATCTCACTTGTCAGCAGGTAGAGTCTGGTGTGTCTGTGGAACATGCAGGCAAAGATGTCCTGTAAGCAGCCTGAGAGGAAAATCTGGAGTTCGGGGAGGATTTTGGCATTGGAGATAAAAATCTGGAGGCCTGTGGGTAGTATAACAATAGAGAAGAGAAGAATGAGGATGACTCATTTGAGACAAGCATAGAAAAAGGAGCTGGTAAAAGAGTTTTTAAGTTGAGAAGAGAGCAAGAAGAACAGGATCTTAAAAGTTAATGGAGAGACCAGGTGCGGTGGCTCATGTCTGTAATTCCAGCACTTTGGGAGGTCAAGGCGGGCGGATCACTTGAGGTCAGGAGTTCGAGACCAGCCTGGCCAACATGGTGAAGCTCCGTCTCTACTAAAAATACAAAAATTAGCTGCCTATGGTGGTGGGCACCTGTAATCCCAGATCCCAGTTGCTCAGGAGGCTAAGGCAGGAGAATCGCTTGAACCGGAGAGGCAGAGTTTGCAGTGAGCCGAGATCATGCCATTGCACTCCAGCCTGGGCAACGAGAGCAAAACTCCGTCTCAAAAAAAAAAAGTTAATGGAGGAGAAACCTTCAAAAAAGAGAGTGGCCCATGGTGTCAAATATTATAGAAAAATGAAGAAAATTCCGAAAATGCTATTTGTCGTTAGCGATTATTTTCTGTCTTCCACATTCAAAAATCCTCTCTCAGATTGTTCTCCTTTTGGAAAAGATCAGGGTGGCCAATTTACATGACGATATTAATAATATCTGGGTTCAAGAGAGCAGTTGAGCACAAGCATTTGTTTATGTTCCTTCTCATCTAAGACACCATTCAAATGGCAGCAAAAGAATTTTTTTCCAAGTTATGATGAAAGAATTTTTAAATTTTAATTATTTATTTTTTAAGAGACAGAGTCTTGCTCAGTTGCCCAGGCTGAAGTGCAGTGGTGCAATCATGGTTCACTGCTGCCTCGACAACCTGGGCTCAAACAATCCTGCCGCCTCAGCTTCCCAAGTATTTGGGACTACAGGTGTGCACCAACCTATCTGGTTGTTTTTTTATTTTTATGTTTTAGAGACAGGGTCTCCCTATGCTGCCCAGGCTGATCTCAAACTCGTGGCCTCAAGTGATCTTCTTGCCTTGGCCTCCCAAAGTGCTAGGATTACAGGCATGAGCCACCACGCCCAGCCAGAATTTTTTTTTTTTTTTTAATGTATACATCTGCAACAACAGAGAATAGGAGAGTTTTTAAATACTTCTGGAAAACAGAGTGAAGAAAAGAGTTGACAAAGCAGACGAAAGCAAAATGAATTGCAGCCAGCCTGAATCCACAGGAGGCGCCCATCTGAGTGAAGCCAGGAAGCAGGAGTGTGGGAGTGAGGAGAGGGCCTGAGATGGGAGGTGTGAGTAAAAGACACACGGTGGAAAAGGAAAGTGCGAGTGCAGAATGTGAGGCAGAGAAGAAGGGGGCAGGGGAGAGACAGAAGAAGATGGAGAAGAGGAGCAGGAGGAGAGGAAGGAACAGAAGAACTAACTCATTTCTACTTAAAGCTCTAAATTGGCCGGGCGCGGTGGCTCAAGCCTGTAATCCCAGCACTTTGGGGGGCCGAGACGGGCGGATCACGAGGTCAGGAGATCGAGACCATCCTGGCTAACACGGTGAAACCCCGTCTCTACTAAAAAAATACAAAAAACTAGCCGGGCGAGGTGGTGGGCGCCTGTAGTCCCAGCTACTCGGGAGGCTGAGGCAGGAGAATGGCGTGAACCCGGGAGGCGGAGCTTGCAGTGAGCTGAGATCCGGCCACTGCACTCCAGCCTGGGCAACAGAGCGAGACTCCGTCTCAAAAAAAAAAAAAAAAAAAAAAGCTCTAAATTGTGTCCTTTGAGTTGCACAAGAGCTCTGACCACAGATCTGAAGAGAGAGAAGTGTCATCCCAACGTTGCTGGACTCTGCAGTGAGCACTGCTTGCCTGGGCATTACAGTGCAAATTCCATTTGCATTCTGTTGTTTTTCAGCTACTAAAACCAATCTATGGATCAGTCATGGAAGATTAATTATGGTGTCACAATAAAATGTACTATCGGTCTTGGCAAGAAAAAATTAATAGAGCTCTACCATGGAAGAGAGGACCTTATCACTGACTTTCAAGTGACAGGTAATTCAAGACGCACAGTTGTAGATGAAACAAGGAGTGGAGGTTGAGTTGGCTGGAGGTACAGGTGAGCGCAGTGGAGGAAGTGAATGTGGCCCTATAACTGTATCAGGAGGAGGAGAGCGGGCACACAGAGGCAGTGAAATGAAGTTAAACCCTCATCCATCCTAACAGAAAGTTAAAAGGCTATATTTCAAGTAGATAAATCAATAAATATTATGTAGAGACATAAAAGTAACTGTCAGAAGCGTTTGAACCAGTCATTAAAAGCAGCTCCCTTGGAGCTGTGGGACCAAGAGGAAGGAGTATTAAGAAGGAGAAAGGCTGCTTTTATGTTTTCTGTTATTTGACTTTTTTTTAACCATGTGTAAAATTGGTTGTGTTTTAATATATAAAAATGTAGAGACTGGGCGCGGTGACTCACGCCTGTAATCCCAGCACTTTGAGAGGCCAAAGCGGATGGATCATGAGGTCAGGAGTTCGAGACCAGCCTGGCCAACATGGTGAAACCCTGTCTCTACTAAAAATAAAAAAATTAGCCAGGTTCAGTGGCACATGCCTGTAGTCCCAGCTACTCAGGAGGCTGAGGCAGGATAATCGCTTGAACCCAAGAGGTGGAAGTTGTAGTGAGCCGAGATTGTACCACTGCACTCCAACCTGGGCAACAGAGTAAGACTCTATCTCAAAAAAAAAAAAAAAAAAAAAAAAAGTAGACACTGATATAGGAAGATCTCCAAGTAATGTTAAGTTTTAAAAATCACATTGCAGGCCAGTTGCAGTGTCTCATGCCTGTAATCCCAGCACTTTGGGAGGCCAAGGTGGGTGGATCACCAGAGGTCAGGAGTTCGAGACCAGCCTGACCAATAAGGTGAAACCCCATCTGTACTGAAAATACAAAAATTAGCTGGGCATGGTGGCGTGCACCTGTAATCCCAGCTATTTGGGAGACTGAGGCAGGAGAATCGCTTGAACCTGGGAGGCAGAGGTTGCAGTGAGCCAAGATGGCACCATTGCACTCCAGCCTGGGCAACAGAATGGGACTCTATCTCAAAAAAAAAAAAATAGGTTGCAGAAAGATAGATACATCATGATATCATTTACACAAAAAGGAATGCAAAACAGAATGGTTCCTTATGTACTGTGGGTACATACCAAGGGATCTTCAAAAATTCATGGAAAATGCACACATGAAAAAACTATGCATGGATTTCAATTTTTTGCATCAAAATAAGCTCATACTAACTTGTTATAACATGTCTAAACAGGATCTAGCCAATGCACTAAGAAGGGTAAGACATCAGTTTGAAAAGAGCCCTTGCCTTTACTAGAATGAATTCTGCTAAAATTGAAGCAAGAACAAACATCAAATTTATGGTAAAGCTTGGGTGGAAGAATGGTGAAATCATTAATGCTTTACCAAAAGTTTATGGAGACAGTGCCCCCAAGGAAGTCATCTGTTCATAAAGGGTTAACTTGTTTTAAGAAGGGAGGAGACAGTATTGAAAATGAAGCCCATCATTCCAGTGGCAGACCATCCACATTAATTTGCAAGGAAAAAATTCATTTTGTTTGTCCCTTAACTGAAGAGGATAAACAATTAACAGCACAAACAATGGCCAGCACCATAGACATCCCAATTGGTTCAGTCTACACAATTCTGACTGAAAATTTAAAGTTAAGCAAACTTTCCCTTCAATGGGCAACAAAACCATTGCACCAGATCAGCTGTAGATGAGAGCTGAGCTTTCTTTTTTTTTTTTTTTTTTTTTTGAGACGGAGTCTGGCTCTGTCACCCAGGCTGGAGTGCAGTGGCGCGATCTCGGCTCACTGCAAGCTCCGCCTCCCGGGTTTACGCCATTCTCCTGCCTCAGCCTCCCGAGTAGCTGGGACTACAGGCGCCCGCCACCTCGCCCGGCTAGTTTTTTTTTTTTTTGTATTTTTTAGTAGAGACGGGGTTTCACCGTGTTAGCCAGGATGGTCTCGATCTCCTGACCTCGTGATCCGCCCGTCTCGGCCTCCCAAAGTGCTGGGATTACAGGCTTGAGCCACCGCGCCCGGCCGAGAGCTGAGCTTTCAATGGAAACTGGAAACAAGTGGGATCAAGGTCCTGAAGCATTTCCTCAAAGAACAGTAACGTGAGATGAAACACGGCTCTACTGGTATGATCCTGAAGGCAAAGCCAGTCAGAACAACAGCTACCAGTGGAAGTGGTCCGGTCAAAGCAAAAGCAAAGGTCAAGAGCAATGGTCATGGCAACAGGTTTGGGGGATGCCCAAGGCATTTGTTTGTTGACTTTCCAGAGGGCCAAAGAACAATAACCTCTGCTTGCTATGATCATGTTTTGAGAAGGTTAGCCAAAGCTTTAGCAGAAAAAAGCCCAGGAAGTCTTCAAAGGAGAGTCCTTCTCCACCATCACAATGTTCCTGCTCGTTCCTCTCGTCAAACAAGGGCAATTTTGCAAGTTCCTAAGGGATATTATCAGGTATCCACCTTACAGTCTGATTTGGCTCCTTCTGGTTTCCTTTTATTTCCTAATCTTAAAACATCCTTAAAGGGCCCCTATTTTTCTTGAGTTAATAATGTTAAAAAGACTGCATAGACATGGCTAAGTTCCCAGAATTCTCAGTTCTTTTGTTTTTGAGATGGAGTCTCGCTGTGTTACCCAGGCTGGAGTGCAGTGGCGCAATCTCTGCTCACTGCAAGCTCCGCCTCCCGGGTTCACACCATTCTCCTGCCTCAGCCTCTCGGGTAACTGGAACTACAGGCGCCCGCCACCACATCCGGCTAATTTTTTTGTTTGTTTGTTTTTTTAGTAGAAACGGGGTTTCACCGTGTTAGCCAGGATGGTCTTGATCTCCTGACCTCGTGATCCGCCCGCCTCGGATCCCAAAGTGCTGGGATTACAAGCATGAGCCACCGCACCCGGCTGGATTCTCAGTTCTTTAGGGAGGGACTAAATGGCTGGTATCATTGCTTACTAAAGTGTCTTGAACTTGATAGGGCTTATGTTGAGAAATAAAGTTTATATATTTTTTATTTTTATCTTTTAATTCAATTCTCCCACAAACTGTATGAAGTCCCCTCATATGTTTGTATGCAGATGCACAGAAAATACCTGGGAAGATTAACACTAAACTGACAGCAGTGTTTTTGGCTGGTGAGAGGATAGGGTTGGGGGTGGGGAGCAGGTGGTCCCTGGCAGGGTCTCCCGGTCAACACTGCATAACTCACTGGACAAGGTAATCTCTGTCAACTTGTGTGACACTGTGGTCCTGCTCAAGGGATGCTTTAACTTTGTTTGTAATGTTTAGTTGTTGTTGTTGTTGTTGTTTTACAAGCAAAGCATATTGCTTTTGCAATAAAAATAATAAGGCTGGATGCAGTGGCTCACGCCTGTAATCCCAACACTTTGGGAGGCCAAGGCGGGTGGATTACCTGAGATCAGGAGTTCCAGACCAGCCTGGCCAACATGGTGAAACCCCATTTCTACTAAAAGTACAAAAAATTAGCCAGGCGTGGTGGCCTATGCCTGTAATCGCAGCTACTTGGGAAGCTGAGGCAGGAGAATCACTTGAACCTGGCAGGTGGAGGTTGCAGTGAGCCAAGATTGCACCCTTGCACTCTAGCCTGGGCAACAAGAGCAAAACTCTGTCTCAAAAATAAAAATAAATAAATAAAATAAACCGAATGACTACCAGTTAATGGCTGGTAGTTATTCAATGTATTATCCCTTCCATGAGCACTGTGTTTTTATTATGGGTCAATCCTTAACTGCAAAGAATGAATATCTAATAAAGCTGTTCAGAGATCAAGGCAAGTTAAAGAGGAAGTCATGTGGATCAAGAAGGAGTCTCAGGGTTCTTGAAGTCGTCCCATATGAGCAATTGTTAGTGCTGACCATGCGCATGACTACAGAGTCAATAAGATTTCCTAACGTGCCATGCTTTCCATAAATTAAACTAGATGATTGTTCTGATGCTGAAGCACTAGACAAGCTCCACAAGAAGATCCCTGTGACTCTCTGATTTCTTTCTTATTTAAAAGAAAACAAAAGCCAGGCCTGGTGGAACATGCCTTTAGTCCTAGCTACTTGGGAGGCTAAGGTGGGAGGACTGCTTGAGCCCAGGAGTTTGAGGCTGCAGTAAGCTATGATCACACCACTGCGCTCCAGCTGGGTAATAGAGCAAAACCCTGTCTCAAAAAAGAAGAAATTAAAATAAATAGTAATAATGGTAAATTTACCATGCCCTGGTTCTCCCCCATTTAAATACCCTATTACTGTGTCTGGTTCTCTGTGTCTGTGGGCCACCTTCCTAAGAAGTTCCCTGGTCAGCCTCTCTTGAAGTTAGAAAGAAGCTATTACTTGCTACGGGTGAAGAGGTGGAGAGAATAAGCAGGGTGGGGTGGGGGAGATGAGAGATGGGGAATAGCTGCTAGAAGATTAAAGAGAAAAATGTAGTGAGCGACTACATTCTGGCTTAGCCCCCTCCATAAAAGCCACAGCAAAACATATGTCTCCATTTTCAGTTTTTACCATGAAGAATCATTTATGGTTTAGAATCAATAAAAGTAACACAAACATCTGAAGAGGACATGTGTCTCTTGAATTTAGAAAAAATTAAAGAAACAAAGCCATAGGTTTGGGTCCTAAGTCACAGTGGTCACTTCAAGATGTAATTCTTTTTTCTTTTTCTCACTCTGTTGCTCAAGCTGGAGTGCAGTGGCACAATCACCGCTCACTGCAGCCTTGAACTTTTGGGCTCAAATGATCCTCCCACCTCAGCTTCCCAAGTAGCTGGGACTATAGGCATGCTCCATCACACCTGGTTAATTTTTTTATTGTTGTAGAGATGAGGTCTCACTATGTTGCTCAGGCTGGTCTTAAACTCCTCGGCTCAAGCAAACCTCCTGCTTTGGCCTCCTAAACTGCTGGAATTACAGGCATGAGACACCACAGATGTAGTTCTTGTAAGACTTAGTTCTCATCATTAGCCATAGTCCAGCTTTGCCACAGTTCAGATTCAAAAGAAATGTACTCTGGCCATTCCATGCAACATATTTTATGCATTTTACTGCATTAGAAATTAAGACAGACCCCCACAGTAAGTCTTTAAAAAACAAAGCCTAAGGCATATACTAACAAACTGGAGTTTTGACGGGGTATTATTTAACACAGATAGTCTTCATTTTACAGAGAGATAAACAGGATTACAGAATATTAAAGCTAGAAGATATTTTGAACCATCAAATCTTTTTACAGCTAAGGAAACTGAAGCTCAAGTTGAAGAAGCTGGATTTATTTAAAATTGCCTATGTAGTTCCAGGGACAGATTTAGAGAGTCCTCGCTGATCTATTTATTCAGTCAACAAATGTGCCTGGAGCATTTACAGTGTATTAGATAGTGTGCTAAACTCTCAGTAAATGCTAGCTTAGGTCCCCATGCAGGCGTTACTGATTGATACCACACTCTTTAGCCACTTAAAGTGAATCCTATTTGTGGTTCCTAGATTTAGGTATTTCTTTTAATTAGCTCTCCTCTAATTTATTTAAAATGCAATAAAAATTGTGGACTAGGCTCAGGAACACCTTAAATGTTCCAAGAACAGTGCCTCCACCAGGACCCACAGCACAGACCTGCTGGTGCTGACATGTGCCGGGTTCATTGTCCAGCTCCCAAGAGTGAGCAGGATAGCACCTTTTTATTTAACTGCCTTGGAATCTGTGATGCTTTTTCTCACATTTACTTCTCTAAGACTCCAAAGCTCAGTGGGCCAGAGTGAAAGCTTCCTGAGGCCCAAGATCAAAACTCTAAGGTCAGTATCCCTGAACCCTGATAACAGCAGCTCAGCTCTGTCCTCTAAACATGGTTGTCTGGGGAAGTACAAAGCTCCCTGCTCAGCTTACAGAATCAGGAATCAGGTGAGCAGAGAATCACTGTGGGCAACCAAGCATTAAAGCAGCTTACAGTTCAGACACAGAGAAGTGGTTAAGGAGGAGGTAGGAAGGGAGTATCCAGAATTAATGACCCCTTTTATAGCGAACTTGATACCAAATGTGGCACTATCCCAATAGTCTACTTGTTACCTTGGCTATGGGAATATCCCTGAGGCCTCTTTCAAACATTCAATCATTCAGCAAATATTTTCTGAGCACGTATGATATGTCAGGCACTCTGCTAGGCCCTGGAGAAAAAGAAATAAGAAAGCCCATAGTCTCAGGAAACCTGCAGTCTGGAAAATGTATGGAGTTATGTAAAACAATGGCTGCAAAGGAAGATTATAGACTATTATAGAAGTAATTCTGAAATCAGAGAGCTCTTGATGAAAGCAACCATATTGTAGACCAAGAGAGGCCAAATAATTTGTGGAGCACAGTACAGACTGAAAATGCCAGTGCCCTTATTAAAAAGTTATTAAGAAGGCACTGAGGAGGCTGAGGTAGGATAATCGCTTGAGCCCAGGAGTTTGAGGCTGTAGTACACTATGACCGCATCTGTGAGTAGCCACTGCATTCCAGCCTGGGTAACTTATCAAGACCCTGACTCAAAAAAAAAAAAAAAAAAAAAGTTATTAAGCATATCAAGATAGCAACAATAGAGCATTAAACCAAGCAAGCATGGGGCCCTTCTAAGAGTAGGGTGCTGTGTATCTACACAGGTTGTACACTCATGAAGTTGGCCCTATTGGAGCCTCTGGTCTCCAGAAGGATAAGGATCATCCCTGAGAATCCCCAGCTTAATATTTAAGAAGGAAAAGTGGGTCAGATAATTCAGTATATTCCCTTTGCTTTTACTGTGCCAAGGGTAAATATAATATCATGAGACAGCCTCAAGGTGACACCACATGCAGACACTGCTGTGATTCTGTGTGCCTCAGTCCTACCTTCCACCGCCCCTGAACTCGGCAGGGTACCCAAAACCACATCTCCCTCTGCAGCAACTCAGGATTCACAGACAAGTGGTTCCAATAATGTGTCTGGCTTTGGAAACTGTTAGTTAGCCAAGATCAGTCTTCAGCAATATTTGACGGTAGCCAGACGCCCTGGGTTCAGACACAGGTGCGCCCACTTGAAGGGGAAGAAACTAGGTATTAGAAAGGTGCTAAATTATCCTTCTCACACCTGATACACACTGTACAAATAAACAACACCAGCTGGTTCCTGAAAACGCACGTCTTGGTCCGCTGGGAAACTAAGAGCAGCAAATGTTCCTAAAGATGCTAACAACTCTAATAAAAGTGAAGAGTGCTTAATTAAAGAAGTAATTAGCTTGGTACACAGGAAGGGACAAACAGATGAACATTTACACAGTGAATATACACATCAATAACTTTTAGTTTATGAGCCTGCAGTTTGAAAGAGAATACTTATTTGATAGTTCTTAGCTGGGGACTCAGTGCTCCCCACCCGCCCACTCCACCCCAAGGAGGGGAGTGTTTGATGTGAGTGAAAGCCAAGGACATAATTGGGCCGAGGTATGAGGGGTGGAACATTTGATATGACTAACAAACAGGTTTAAAGCCCTGCCACTAGTTTTTTTTTTAAATTTTAATTTCTGTCTCTTTCTGTTGTTGCCTGTCTTGGATCCTTTTTCTTATCTGTGCAATTAGTATGGTAAGGCAGACCTGGGGTGACCAGCTGCTTGGGAGGGATGCCCATCCTGGGAAGGCCAAAGGGTGAGTGGCTAAGGCCAGCTCTGCTCTGTTTCCTTCAGAGAAATGTTATCTTTCCACTGTTCTTTTCTTTGGATCTGCCCTTCCTGCTGCTTCTTGCCATGAAACTGATAATATTTAAAAGCCAAGAGTCAAGACCCTGAATTTTGTATTTAATTCTAAAAATTAAATACAAAGTTTAGAATTTTGTATTTAATTCTAAAACACAAAAATAGAAAGAAACCAAGTGCCTTCTTTTGTTCTAGGTCTTGTACCAAAGTGTATTAGTCCACTTCTGCATTGCTATAGAGAAATTCCTAAGACTGGGTGACTTTTAAGGAAAAGAAGTTTATTTTGGCTCAGGATGCTGCAGGCTGTACAAGAAGCACGGGGCCGGCACCTGCTCCTGGTGAGGCCTCAGGAAGCTTACAATCACAGTGGAAGATGATGGGGAGTCAGCACGTCACATGGAGAGAGAGGGGCAGAGAGGTGCCACACCCTTTTAAACAACCAGATCTCATGTGAACTCAGTGTGAGAGCTCACTCATCACCAAGGGGATGGTACTAAGCCATTCATGAGAGATCTACGCCCGTGACACAAACACCTCCCACCAAGTCCCACCTCCAACACTGGGGATTACAATTCAACATGAGATATGGAGGGACAAACATCCAAACCATGTCACAGAGGCACAAAAGGAGGGTCTTGACCTCATGCGGTTGAGCCCACCTAACAGAGTTTGAGACCTTATAGTCATAAACCTGGCAGTGGTACGGAAGATTCCTTTCTGCCCAGCTCTCTCATGATTCCATGGCAGGGTTTCATCTCTTTCTCTCTTGTAATAAGGCAAGCATGACTTAGGAGCATCATGCTCTTACACGGAGCTAAATCCAAGATTTCCAACACTTTGTGACTCATCTCAATTCGGTTAAATCCAGGGAGCACTTATGAGCCTAATATGGGCAATTCACTCTCTAATCAGAAGCACATTTTTATTATAGCTGTGAAGAAACAAATTTATTTAGACTTGTTTATGACAATTATTAATTCACTAGCATTATATTTGGAATGCTGTTCTGCATAAAATTAAACTCAGTCCTTTTTAAAATTTTTTTTTAATCTTAAACTCAGTGGTAAGGTCTCAGTCCTTTAAAAAGTAAAAATTTTATTATTGAATTTGACTTAGGCCAGCAGCACAGGCACCATACATCAAAGCTAGCCAGCAGAATTGAAGAGAGAGCCAAAAGGCATTTGATGGCAACTGCTGAGCAAACTTAGATCCATTTCTGTCCTTCTTAGCCCCCTCTCAAGGCCCAGCCTCCCTTTTTCCTGTGATTCTCAGTAATGGCACCCAGCATGCCACCCCTGGAGGTCACAGATCCTGTTACACATTTTTATTCCTGCTCAACTCCATCTTCTCCCAACCTAGCTTCTATTTACACTGTACCTTTGAAACTCTTGTTCTAGTGCCAAATATTTAAAAACAGTTCTCTATGCTCTTAACCTTTTCACTCACTATGTCCTCTACTTCCTGGCTTTAATTGAAACTTGGATTTCCCTGGAGAATTCTGTGTCCCTGCCGCCCTCTCAAGTGGAGCCAGCTCATTCTTGTGCACATGGTCTCACTGATGGCCAGAGGTATCATCTTCTGGCTCTTGGCTTCTGCCTGCGGAGCACCACTCTTTCACATTCTTTCAAAACCCCTTTCTTAAACAAAATTTATATCAATCAGCTTTCCATCTATATTAGTTTCCTATTGCTGCTGTAAATAGGCTTAAATTAAGTGACTTAAAACATCACAGATTTGGCCAGGCTGGGTGGCTCACACCTGTAATCCCAGCACTTTAGGAGGCCGAGGTGGGCGGATCACCTAAGGTCAGGCATTCGAGGCCAGCCTGGTCAACATGGTGAAACCCTGTCTCTACTAAAAATAAAAAAATTAGCTAGGCGTGGTGGCCGGCACCTATAATCGCAGCTACTTGGGAGGCTGAAGCAGGAGAATCGCTTGAACCTGGGAGGTGGAGGTTGCAGTGAGCCAAGACCGTGCCATTGCACTCCAGCCTGGGCAACAGAGTGAGACTCTGTCTCAAAAAAATAATAATAATAATCACAGATTTATTATCTTATAGTTCTAGAGGTCAGAAATCCAAAGTGGGTATCACTGGGCTAAAATCAAGGTGTCAGCAGGATTGTGTTCCTTCAGGAAGCTCTAGCGGAGAATCTGTTTGCATGCCTATTTCAGCGTCTAGAGGCCACTTGCATTTCTTGGTTGATGACCACTTCCTCCATCTTTGAAGGCAGCCATCTCTTCACTCAGTCCTCTGTTTTGGTTGTCATTACATCTCCTCTAGCTCTTTTGCCTCCCTTTTCTGTCATTTAAGAATGTTCATGATTACACTGATCCCACTCCGAGAATCCAGGATCATCTCCCCATCTCAAAATCCTTAATTTAATTACACCTGCTAAATCCTTTTTAAGATATAGGTTCTAGGGATTCAGATATGGACACTTTATTCCTCTTTCAATTCCTACAGCTCCCACCCCTGGAAAGCCAGCCCCATTCATATTCTACTTGGAGATCTGTCTTCAACCCTTCCATCATCTTCAGTGATGTCTAGCTTTGCGCTCTCTCTCTCTCTCTCTTTTATTTATTTATTTTATTTTTTATTTTTTCATTTTTTTTTTGAGACAGGGTCTCTCTCTGTCACCCAGGCTGGAGTGCAGTGGCAACGAGATCTCAGCTCACTCCAAACTCCACTTCCCAGGTTCAAGCGATTCTCCTGCCTCAGCCTCCCAAGTATCTGGGAGTACAGGTGTGCACGATCACACCTGGCTAATTTTTGTACTTTGAGCAGAGATGGGGTTTAACTGTGTTGGCCAGGCTGGTCTTAAACACCTGACCTCAAGCGATCTGTTTGCTTTAGCCTCCCAAAGTGCTAGGATTACAGGCGTGAGCCACCATGCCCGGCCTGGCCTTGATCTCTTGATTCATTGATCTCTTTTGTGTTTTTCTTAATCTCTTACCCGTCTAGGTCTCTTTTTTTTGGTGGCAACCCCAGGCCTTGTTCTCACTCATACTTATGCTTCCTCCGGCTCTTTGAGACATCCCGCTCAGGCCACGCTCTCCTCTTTCTCTGGTGTTCTTCTCACTAAAGGTGCTCTGTGACCCCATTAAGACCTGTAGTTCCTCAAATTCCAGTCTACAAACAAGCTCTTCTCTGGTTCATCGCTTCAGTGACATTTATTACCTACAGTGTCACTTCCTTCACCTCCCTTAGACTCCTTTCTCTCCTTCCTCTACTGACCCAGTGCCTGGAAGAATTGTTTGGGCTTCAGAGTTGTGAGGGAGAATCCTGTCATGGCACTTCCTGGGACCCCTACAAACTTGGTTCATCAAACCTGTTCAACAGTGCTTTCTCTGTCTCTGGTGAGTTCCCTCTTGCAGCACCATGTTGAGAATTCCAAACACTGCATATAACCTCCACATCCCTCACTCATAGCACATAATGTTTTCTCAGACTCCAAAGAGAAAGACCACATGAGTCAGAAGTCTTCTGCCATTTCTAAATCTACCTAAAATACATCTCTTGTTGCTGCCTTCCTGTTAGCTTAGAGGTAGAGGGGCCTTTCCTTCTTTGTAAGGCCAATCCCTGCTCCTGTGTGCTGAATCTCCTCTCCATCAATTACCTCCTCTTTCAAATGTCACCAGTCTCCATCCATTTCTCTTATTCAGAAACACAATGAAGTTTTCCTAGTCTCAACATAATCCTTCCCTTTGCCTTCACCTATCACACAAGCTACTGACTCTATCCCTCTCTTTGTAGATGGGACAGGGATAAACTGCAGGACATGACCAAAGCTGAAATAGCTTACTCCTAAAGAATACAAATGAGAAAAAAATAAAATTTGTCATGTTTTAGGGGTGGACTCAGCCACCTACAGAGTAATTCGAAAGTAGGAATAAATGCAGATTTGGAGACCTAAGTCTTACACAATATGGTGGTGGTAGGGTCACTCTTTTTTCTTTTTCTTTTTTTTTTTGTGAGATAGGATCTCACTCTGTCACCCAGGCTAGAGTGCAATGGCGCAATCTCAGCTCACTGAAACCTCTGCCTCCCAGGCTGAAGCAGTCCTCCCACCTCAACCTCCTGAGAGGCTGGGACTACAGGTGCAAGCGTTACCATGCCTGGCTAATTTTTGTATTTTTAGTAGAGACAGAATTTCACCATGTTGCCCAGGCTGGTCTCGAACTCCTGGGCTCAGGTGATCCACCACCTTGGCCTCCCAAAGTGCTGAGATTAGAGACATGAGCCACCATGCCTGGCCAGGTTGCTCTTTTTAAAAAGAGTATAAAATTAGGTACAAACATACCTAAGGTCTTGGAAGGTATGAGTAAAGGGGCCTGAATCTTGAAGTTTATTAGTTTCATAGTAAATCTGCCCCTGCCCAGATGCAGTTACTGTATGAGGACACTTCAGTGGCTGAGGATGTCCCTGAGAAAGGGACATAATCATAATCATTGCATCATGCTGTTTGAGAAAAGTACTTCCCAGAAAATAGTAGGCATCTCACTGCTAGTATTCAAGAAGATTTGGGGAATAACAGATAGTCAAATTTTACTTTGTAAGCTATATGTTTAGCTCTTCAGTTGCCTTCAATTTGTGGCAAGGAATACTAGCTTTCCATTTGTGCTCACAACATAAAATTTCCTTTAAATAGTTTTACTATTTTGAGTTAATTTTTAAAAAATTTACGCGAATACCATTGACTCTTGAGCAACATGGATTTGAACTGCAAGGGTCCACTTGTACACGGATCCCTTCTGCCTCTGCCACCCTTGAGACAGCAAGACCAACCCCTCTTCTTCCTCTTCCTCCTCAGCCTACTCGACAGGAAGATGAAAAGCATGAAGACCCTTACGGTGATCCACTTCCATTTAACAAATAGTAAATATAGTTTCTCTTCCTCATGATTTTCTTAATTAGATTTTCTTTTCTCTAGCTTACTTGATTGTATATAATACATATAACATAAAAATATGTATTGTAAGGCTTCCAGATGGGCTATTAGTAGTTAAGTTTTAGTGAAGTGCAGAGTTATACATGGATTTTCAACTGCAAGGGAGTTGGCACCCCTAACCTTTAGCTGTAATCAAGGGTCAACTGTAATTGTACATGTGGGTGGTATATGGATATGGTGAATATTGTGAAGATAGCATGAGAATGATCATCGTTGGGGAGCACTGAGTCAAAGGAAACGGGATGGTTTCTTTAAAAGAAAACTCTAGACAAATAAAATGTGGCAATGCAACTCCATTGCTGCCCAGGGGGAAAGGCCACCACAGCCTATGAGCATGCGCATCTGAACAATATGGCAAGTATATTATAGTGGAGATGGATGCACAGCATATCACAGATTCATGACACTAGTCCTGTAATCTGGGTGATTCCTCTTGCTCTGAGCTCATGTTTCCTGGCAACATTTTGATTATAATTAGACTTTGCCTATAAGCTACAATGGTCTCATTAGCAAACCATGAACATCTGGCTTGCTTGGTAGTTTATTACTCAATATCAATTAATCAATCATCATTGTGGTTTTTAAACATAAGCTCACATGAGCGTGGACATGTATGCTGGCAAGCTTGGTTTTCGAGCCTGAAAGACTAAGGGCTGAAGTTAAAGACCTTGGCTGGAGGTAAATTTGCCAAGGTGACATCACCTCTAGATTTGTCTCAGTGGCCAGGCTTTCCTCCTTCTTCAGGTGCCATCTGACGTTGTTGCATGATTTTACATCAAGCCACAGCCTCATCTGCTCCTTGATGTTTATAATCTGCCTCCAACTCTGTTGTTCTTTAAGAAAGTTCTCAGTAAGTGCACCCATGGCCTTCTAAGTGTCCAACTCGGGCTGATTTTCAGGACTCGTCCCCATTGACCTCCCTTATCTTTGAATGCTTTTGAGTATTTGATGTCTTCCGTCTGGCTTCTAAGACACCCTTTTAAAACTCTTCTCTGTCAAATGTTTAAAAAAAGTTTCCTCTCCAGATTCCACTTCTGCTTGCCCCTTAAACATAGATAGCTCCATGGTAAACAGCAGAGAGTGGGGCACTGAGGTCAGGTCACTTAAGTTCAAATTCACTTATCAAATATGTGAACATGGGCAAATGACCTAATCTCTCTCTCTTTTTTTTTTTTTTTTTTTTTGAGACAGAGTCTCACTGTCACCCAGGCACTATCTCAGCTCACTGCAACCTCCGCCTCCTGGGTTCAAGTGACTCTCCTGCCTCAGCCTCCCCAGTAGCTGGGATTACAGGCATCCAGCATAATGCCCAGCTATTTTTTGTATTTTTGTAGAGATGGGGTTTCACCATGTTGTCCAGGCTGGTCTCGAACTCCTGGCCTCAGGTGATCCCCCCCGCCTCAGCCTCCCAAAGTGCTAGGATTATAGGTGTGAGCCACCGCACTGGGCCAATGGCCTAATCTCTTTAAATCTCAGATTATTCATCTGAAAAAATAACAGTAACAATAATATCTTCTAGGTAAAATTGTTGGCAGCATTAACCGAGATAATTCACATAAAAGGTAGTGCTTGGCGTATGATAAGTACTCAGTCAGTGATAGCTGTTTCTTCCTCAGCCACACCCATGGCTTTAATTACTGTATGAAATAATCAGACAGATTTTTCCAGCCTTGAGCTCTCTCCTCAGCTCCAAATTGGTGTTTTAACTGCTTGCAGTTATCTCCTGCAGGCCCCTCAAATGGAGCATGTCTAAAACAGAACTTATCAACACCCTTCCACCCACTGTGCCCTGTGACATAGATGAGCTTGGAGGACATTGAGTGAAATAGGCCAGGCACAGAAAGATAAATGCTGCATATTCTCACCTATATGTGGAAGCTAAAATAGTTGACCTCATAGAAGTAGACAGCAGAGATTTGAGCCTTGCTTTAATGGAGCTAGAAGTGTGTTTTCCCCACGTGAACCCCAGTGAAGTAGGGAGGACTGTGATTGTTCTGTCTAGCTCTGACTTTATGGGACAGAGACAAGGCCTCGCTATGTTGGCCAAGCTGGACTTGAACTCCTGAGTTCAGCCTCCCAGTAGCTGGAATGACAGCTGGAATTACAGTAGGTGGCACATACCACCCTGCCCAGCTTTCAGCACCAGTTTTTGTTTTTTGTTTGTGTTTGTTTTTGTTTTTGAGACGGAGTCTCGCTCTGTCGCCAGGCTGGAGTGCAGTGGTGTGATCTCAGCTCACTACTACCTCTGCCTCTTGGGTTCAAGTGATTCTCCTGCCTCAGCCTCCTGAGTAGCTGTGACTATAGACTTGCACCACTATGCCCAGCTAATTTTTGTATTTTTAGTAGAGACAGGGTTTCACCATGTTGGCCAGGATGGTCTCCATCTCTTGACCTTGTGATCCACCCACCTCGGCCTCCCAAAGTGCTGGGATTACAGGCATGAGCCACTGCACCCGGCCTCAGCAGCAGTTTTTATAAGCCAAATTTTCCAAATTGGAAAGACTAATCAAAGAAGTATTTTTATCCAAGGAATAAATTACCTGTGGAGAACCTCAACTCAGACCAGTCAGGACCGACTCCAGTGTTTCTAAGACTTTAATGGTGAAGCCAGAATGTAATATATCTCAAAACGCTAATGTGATGGTTAATATTGAGTGTCAACTCGATTGAAGGATGCAAAGTATTGTCTGGATTGAAGGATGCAAAGTATCGTTTCTGGGTGTGTCTGTGAGGGTATTGCCAAAGGAGATTATCATTTGAGTCAGTGGCCTGGGAGAGGCAGACCCACCCTCAATCTGGGTGAGCACAATCTAATCAGCTGCCAGCACAGCTAGGATAAAAGCAGGCAGAGGAACGGGAAGAACAAGATTTCCTGTCTTCTAGCCTCCATCTTTCTCCTGTGCTGGACGCTTCCTGTCCTCAAACATAGGACTCCAAGTTCTTCAGTGTCTGGACTCTTAGACCTACACCAGTGGTTTGTCTTTTGGGGTTTTTGGGCCTTTGGCCAGACTTAAGGCTGCACTGTCGGCTTCCCTTCTTTTGAGATTTTGGGATTCAGACTGCATCCTTGCTCCTCAGCTTGCAGACGGCCTATTGTGGGACGTCACTTTGTGACTGTGTGAGTCAATACTCCTTAATAAACTCCCTTTCATATATACACCTATCCTATTAGTCCTGTCCCACTAGAGAACCCTGACTAATACAGCTAAAAAAGTACATTTTCCCAGATGTAAATTATAATTTAAAAATAGGCCAGGCACAGTGGCTCACACCTGTAATCCCAGCACTTTGAGAGGCTGAGACGGGCAGGTCACAGGTCAGGAGATCAAGACCATCCTGGCTAACAAGGTGAAACCCCATCTCTACTAAAAATACAAAAAATTATCCTGACTTGGTGGCGTGTGCCTGTAATCCCAGTTACTCGGGAGGCTGAGGCAGGAGAATCGCTCGCAACTAGAAGGAGGAGGTTGCAGTGAGCTGAGATCACGCCATTGCACTCCAGCCTGAGGACAGAGCAAGACTCTGTTTCAAAAAAAAAAAAAAATTTGACAATAGTGAATGAAGAAGAAGAGGAAGAGGAAGAAGAAGGAGGAGGAGGAGGAGGAGGTAGAAGAGTGATTACTACAAGCTGGGAAGGCTAGTCGGGGAGGGGGACAGCCAAGGTTCATCAACGGATGCAAGAGTAGAGCCAGATAGGAGAGATAAGTGCTGGTGTTCTACAGCACTATAGGGGGACCATCATTAATAACAATATTGTATCTTTTCCAATAGCTGGAAGAGTGGATTTTGAATGTTCCCAACACAAAGAAATGATAAATGTTTGAGATAATGATATGCTAATCACCCTGATTTGATCATTACACATTGTATACATATATATAGAGAGAAATATCACACTGTACTCCATAAATATGTACAATTGATACTCCAATGAGTGAAGGAACACCAGGGGCTCTTGTCTCACGCTAAACTGGATAAAACGACATGGACACATGTGGAGTAGTTTTAAAGAGTGGAGAGTTTAATAGGCAAGAAAGAAGGGAGAAAAAAGATGTTCCCCTGTACACAGATAGAGGCAGGGGGGACTCCAAAGCCTAGAGAGGAAACCCCTAGTGCTGCAGAAAAGTGGCTGCTTATATGAGGAGGCTGGAGGGGGTGGTGCCTGATTTGCATAGGGCACAGGGGATTGGTTTGACCAGGCATGTCACTTATGTAGCCCCCAAAAACACTGGCCCTCCCACCCTAGCCTTTTAATAGGCAAATACAGAGCGTCAACATGTTCTACACACATGGGGATACGTGGCGGCGGCCATGTTGCCAGGCACATGTAGGGGCAAGGACAAGGAGAAGAGGGTAGAAATCACCGTGTCTGGGTGGATCCAGTTTCTAATGGCTTGCATTAGCATATCAAAGGTTGCCAGCCTGACTCTAAGGCCTGGGGCTTTCTTGCTAGACAAGAACGTTTCTAGGCCGCCTTTTTTTGTTTTGTTTTGTTTTGAAGTGGAGTTTGGCTCTTGTTGCCCAGGCTGGAGTGCAATGGCACGATCTCGGCTCACTCCAACCTCGGTCTCCCGGGTTCAAGCGAGTCTCCTGCCTCAGTTTCCCAAGTAGCTGAGATTATAGGCACCCGTCACCACACCCAGCTAATTTTGTATTTTTAGTAGAGAGAGGATTTCATCATGTTGGTCAGGCCGCTCTCGAACTCCTGACCTCAGGTGATCCGCCCACCTCGGCTTCCCAAGGTGCTGGGATTACAGGCCTGAGCCATCGTTCCCCGCTTCATCTTGATCTTGGCCGCTTTAAAAGAAATGAAAACTTCCCAAGGACACCTTTTCCTCTCTATTTGCCTAAAATAATTTTCTTTCTTTCTTTCTTTCTTTCTTTCTTTCTTTCTTTCTTTCTTTCTTTCTTTCTTTCTTTCTTTCTTTCTTTCTTTCTTTCTTTCTTTCTTTCTCTCTTTCTTTCTCTCTCTCTTTCTTTCTTTTTCTCTCTCTCTCTCTCTCTCTTTCTCTCTCTCTCTCTCTCTTTCTTTCTTTCTTTCTTTTTGTGATGAAGTCTTGCTCTGTCACTCAGGCTGGAGTGCAGTGGCGTGATCTCAGCTTACTGCAGCTTCTGCCTGCCAGGTTCAGGCAATTCCCCTGTCTCAGCCTCCAGAGTAGCTGGGACTACAGATGCATGCCATCATGCCCAGCTAATGTTTGTGTTTTTAGTAGAGATGGGGTTTCACCATATTGGTTAGGCTGGTCTCAAACTCTTGACCTCAGGTGATCTACCTGCCTCAGCTTCCCAAAGGGCTGGGATTACAGGCATGAGCCACCTCACCTGGCCTAAAATAATTTCCTAGTAACTCCTATAACACAATTACTATGTGTCAAAAATAGTAATAAAAGCAAAACAGCAGCAAATTTTCTTGTCTTTTCTTTTTTTTTTTTTTTTTGAGATAGTGTCTCACTCGTTTGCCCAGGCTAGAGTGCAGTGGTACAATCTTGGCTCACTGCAACATCCATTCCTCCGGTTCAAGTGATTCTCCTGCCTCAGCCTCCCAAGTAGCTGGGATTATAGGCGCCTGCCACCATGCCCAGCTAATTGTGTATTTTTAGTAGAGACAGGGTTTCACCATGTTGGCCAGGCTAGTCTTGAACTCCTGACCTCAGGTGATCCACCCATCTCAGCCTCCCAAAGTGCTGGAATTACACGCGTGAGCCACCACGCTCAGCCTAACAGCAGCAAATTTTCACCCAATTTTTTGATGATTAATCTCTACTGATAAGTAGCATTATGGTACATCCAGTCATCCAAGCCAGAAAATTAGGAGTCATTGTTACATCTTGCCTCTTCTATACATCCCCCTCTTCATGGCCACAAAACCTTGAATTCTCTCCCAGAGATTGTTCCCTCAGAGGCCTCCCTGTGCCATCTTCAGTTCAGGCCTCACTGGACTGTTGCAAATGCTTCTTAAAGTGGTTTTCTTGTCTGATTTATCTTCCACAGTGCTGTCTGAATTTTGCCTCTTTAAAAAAATATCTGATGACGTCACTCCTGCTTACTGCATGCTGCATGACCAACCCCAGGCTTTTGACATTCTGGTTGCAAGTTGCCTCCTCACTCCCTCCCCACCACCACCCTCCACCCTACCCCCTGCGCTAAGGCTTCCATAAATGCTTTTGCTGTCCTGACGTGTCCTGCCTTCCTCTGAGCTCTTTGTTACCCCTTCTGTGCTCCGCTCCAGCATCACCTCCTCTGTGCCATTTTCTCTGGTCGGAATGCTAGTGATTTCTTATGACAGTGCTGAGTGTGTCGTACTGACAGGCTCTGTTCTGTCTTCACTGGACTGTGAGCTCCTTGAGGGCAAGCACCTTGCGGCTTACACTGCTGATTTCCGGGCACAGCACCTGTCACAGTGGGAACAGAAGCACAACAGGCCGTTGGAAGGTAGCTGGCAGCAGCTGTGGTTAGTTAAGCAACTGCCACGTTCCAGGCTTAGCATTTTCCATGTTCTCATTTCATCCACCCTTATGATCACTCCTTGTTCTATCTTCTTCTGTGACATTTTCCTGGTAAAACTTCATTCCTGGTTGTATCAGTCTGTTAGGGCTGCCATAACCAAATATCACAGACTGGGAGGCTTAAACAACAGAAATTTGTTATCTCTCCATTCTGGAGGTTGGAATTCTAAGATCAAGGTGTGAACAGGTTTGGTTTCTGGTGAGGCCTCTTTCCTTGGTTTGCAAATTGCCACCATTTCTCTGTGTCCTCACGGGGCCTTTCTTCTGCATGCTCACAGGGAAGACCGAGCTCTCTGGTGTTTCTTCCTCTTCTCATAAGGTTCTGTCCCACAGGATTACAGCCCCACCCTTATGATGTCATTTACCTTAGTTACATCTTCTAAGGCCCTGTCTCCCAATACAGTCACACTGGAGGTTAGAGCTTCAACATACGAATTTTGGGAGGACATAAAATTCAATCCAAAATGCTAAATCTAACTCACTCTCTACTTTTGGGTTTGCACCTGAACAGCCAGACACAGGTGAAGAAAAACATACAACCATGCCCGCTAGGCTCACTTTAAATTTACAATCTCAAACCTCAAGGGAGCCTTCAGCCCCTCCAGCAAACCCATCACATATTGCTGGTCCATCCATTCAGCCACTCCCTGACAGGACAGTTTCACACTGTCTCCTCTGTCCTCAAAGCCTCAGCACACCCTCCTGTCTCCTCATCCTCCACTCATGCCCTTGCATCCTATTTCACTGAGAATATCGAACATTCATGCCCCCACTGTTCTGCATTTGTTCCCGTAGGCACTCCCTTCTTCCTATACTTGTGGGGAAAACTTCCCGAATGAGAAAGCCCCAGGATGTCATGCCAGGACCGACCCTTCACTTGTGCATAGATTCCATTCCCTCACCAGCCTCTGCAAGAATCCTGTCTCCTGCACCATCTATTTCCTCTTTCTCTTGGATAATTTCCTTTGGCATAAAATCAGAAGCTATGACACTAACATAGTATCTTCCAGCTTAAAACACAGACACATTAAAAAAAACTCTCCCTAGATCCCACCTCTCCTGGTTGCTGCCTCATTTAGAAGAGTTTCTTGAAAGACTTGAAGACTTGCTAGCTCCCCTTCCTCACCATCCATTCTCTCTGGAACCCACACCAGTGAGGCAGTCAGCTCTCCATTTTGCCAAATCCATGTCACCTGAGGTCACCAATTGTCTCCCAGTAGCAAACCAAAGGGTAGTTCTCAGTTCTCATTATACTTCATCCATGAGCAGCCACTGACAGAATTTATCGCTGTCTCCTTCTCGAAATGCTGTTACTCTTGACTTTTGGGACACCTTGCTCCTCCCCTCTCAGTGGCCACTCTCTCTCAAGCTCCTTTTCTGGATCGCCCCTTTTTTATTCCTGTACATGGGGAGCTTCAGGGCCCAGGCTTCAAACCTTGTTTCTCTACAGTCATTCTCTGGGTGCCAGGTCCTTGGCTTTAAATACCATTTTATATCCTAAAGACTCATCAATCTACATCTCTAGGTCAAATCTCTCTCCTAAACTCCTCTCTGCTTTTCAACAGACACATCAAAATCAACATGTTCAAGACAGAGCTCTTAATTTTCTTTCCCAAAGTTGTTCCTCCTTTAGTGTTATCCATCTCAATAAATAACACGATTCACATAGTTTTTCAAGCCAAAAACCTTGTGGTTCTCCTTGACTCTTTTCTCTTATATCTCATACCCAATCTATCAGCAAATCAGGTAGACCAAACTATAAAATAGATCCAGGATTTACCACTTCTCATCATCCCCCCTGTTGCCAACCTGGCTCTTGTCACCAATAATTCAAAGGTCCTCTCCCTTGAATTATTGCAAGAGCCTCTTGCTATATGATTTGTCTGCCTTCTTCCCTTCTTGCCTCATTAACATCAATTCTTCACACAGCTGCCAGACTGAGCCTTTGAAAAGGAATCAGATCAGATCATCCCCCTGCTCAACAACCCTTGACTGTTCCCATCATACTTAGGTTTTTTTTTTTTTCTTTTTCATCACCCGTTTCTTAGCATGAATTCCATCACACTGAGAATAAGAACCAAAAACCTGTGCAGGGCCTGGCCCTATAGCATCTGTCTCTGGCCTTCCTGGCTGACCTCATTGTCCACCACTCCTTGCCTTCTCTTGCTGTGCTCCAGACACAGTAACCTTCCCGCTCCTCCTTGAATATGCCAAACACATGCCTGCCTCAGGGCCTTTGCACTTGCTGTCTTCTCTGCCAGAAATCTCTTTTCCCAGATAGCCGCATAGTTTGCTTCCTCACATCATTCAGATCTCTGCACAGATATCACTTCCTTAAAGAAATTTTCCTTGACTGCCTCCCCGCAGTCTAACAAACACACTCCATCACTGTCTCCTTAAGTAGCTTTATATTTTTATATTGCCTCGTAGCACATACCATGACTTGATATTTGTTGTATCTATTTATATCCTTGTTTATTGTTATGATGCCGGAATGTGAGTCCCAAAAAGGCAGATGCTGTCAGTTTTGTTCATTGCCACATCCCTAGCACCTAAGACAGTGTCTGGCACACAGTAGGTGCTTGTATTAGTTAGCTAGGCCTGTCGTAACAGAGTATCTCAGACTAAGTGGCTTAAACAGCAAATTTGTCTCACAATTCTGGGGACTAGATGTTCAAAATCAAGGCGTCAGCTGGGTGGGTTCCTTCTGAGGGCTAGAGGGAAGGATCTATTCCAGGCCTCTCTCCTCAGCTTGCAGATGGCCGTCTTTTCCTTTCATCTGTCATTTGTCTTCCTGTTATTGTATCTCTGTGTCCAAATTTCCCCTTTTCATGAGGACACCAGTCGTACTGGGGTAGGGCCCAGCCCTAATGACTTCACTTTAACTTGATTACTTCTGTAAAGATCCTATCCCAAAATAAGATGCTATTCTGAGATATTAGGGGTTAGGACTTCAACATATGAATGTTGGTGGTACACTATTCAACATGTAAGAGTACTCCATGAATTTTTGTTGCGTTTATGAATGCATGAAGACTGATTGGATAAATGAATCCTCAGAACAACCCTTTGCACTGATCTTTGCCTGTCAGTGCAACATATAATTATTTTCCCCAATTTACAGTTCATCTTTTAACTATTTACATCCTGCTAACATGGTTTATTATACGAATCCAATCACATTCTTTTTTTTTTTTTTTTTTTTTTTTTTTGGTCAAGACAGGGTCTCGGCCGGGTGCGGTGGCTCATGCCTGTTATCTCAGCACTTTGGGAAGCTAAGGCAGGCGGATCACCTGAGGTCAGGAGTTCAAGACCAGCCTGACCAACATGGAGAAACCCCCGTCTCTACTAAAAATACCAAATTAGCCGGGCATGATGACACATGCCTATAATCCCAGCTACACGGGAAGGCTGAGGCAGGAGAATTGCTTGAACCCAGGAGACCGAGGTTGCAGTGAGCCACGATCACACCATTGCACTCCAGCCTGGGCAACAAGAGCAAAACTCTGTCAAAAAAAAAAAAAAAAAAAAAAAAAAAAAAAACAGGGTCTCACTCTGTCTCCCAGGCTGCAGTGCAGTGACATGATCATGGCTCACTATAGCCTCAATCTCCCAAGTTCAGGTGATCCTCCTGAATAGCTGGGGCTGCAGGCATGTAGCACCATGCCTAGCTAATTTTTTGTATTTTTAGTAGAGATGGAGTTTCACCATGTTGACCAGGCTGGTCTCAAACTCCTGGGCTCAAGCGATCCACCCCACTCAGCCTCCCAAAGTGCTGGGATTACAGATTTGAGCCATGGTGCCTGGACTCCAATCACATTCTTAAAAGAATACCAATTCCACATATTCCAAGGTTAGTAAAGTTAATTTAGCCTAAAAGATGGCTGATCAAAGGGTTCCATCCTGTATATTGTCAACAATAAAAACTCTTGGACCCCTGTGTGAATTAACTCAGAAATGAGCTTTTATCAGCAGTAGCACAAATATACACTAGGGGCTAGAGCATGGAGAGGAAAGGCAAAGAAACAAGTTTGGAAATGTGAAGCAACCTTTTCTTTATTAATCCTTAGAGAGCATGGTGAAAGGGCTACTAGATATATGAGCTACATTGATTAGAAAATAATCAAATAGGCCAGGTGCAGTGGCTCACACCTGTAATCCCAGCACTTTGGGAGGCCAAGGTGGGTAGATCACCTGAGGTCGGGAGTTCAAGATCTGGCCAACATGGTGAAACCCTGTCTCTACTAAAATCACAAAATTAGCCGAGCGTGGTGGCTTGTGCCTGTAATTCCAGCTACTTGGGAGGCTGAGGCAGGATAATCGCTTGAACCAGGGAGGCAGAGGTTGTGGTGAGCCAAGATCACACCATTTCACTCCATCCTGGACAAAAAGAGCGAAACTCCGTCTCAAAAGAAAAGAAAAGAAAAGAAAGCAATCAAATACTTTCAGCCAGGCACAATCGCATACTTTGCAAGGTCCAGGCGGGATTGCTTGAGCCTAGAAGTTCAAGACCAGCCTAAGCAACATGGAGAAACCCCATCTCTATAAAAAAAATACAAAAAATTAGCCAGGCATGGTGGCAGTCGCTTGTAGTCCCAGATACTCAGGAGGCTGAGGTAGGAGAATCACCTGAGCCCATGAAATCAAGGCTACAGTGAGCCGTGATTACATCACTGTACTCCAACCTGGGGGACAGAGCGGATCCTGTCTCAAAAAAATCGAATACTTTCAACTTTCTCCTGCTGGACATTCCTCCTCCCTTTGCTAGATTCTAAAATATGTGCGTAGGGAAAAACAAGATGATATATAGTAAAAAATCAATTAAAGTGCTCCTGAAGCAAAAGACAGTAAGCATATAGATTAGACATGTGGATTAAAGAAGTATCAGTCCACATTTTATGGGATCTTTAATTACATAAAGAAGTGCCTAAAATTTGTAAGTAGACAGACAAGATAATGAAGTCGCAAAATACAGAACTCATGGTGTTTAACCAATGCTTACAATGTTGCAAAATACCATACTGTGATGTGAACAGCCCACTGAGTAGAACTTACATAAATGGAGTTCAATGTCACAGTATATTAAAATTTAGTGCCAACCTAATCTGACACATGTTCAATGGTGCATCATTAGGGTGGTGCTTGAAAATTAAGAGTAAATGGGAAGTGGTTCACTTAAGTGATTTTAATTAGCACCTTACACAGTCTAATCAAGAATGTCTAGGTTTTGCTGGGGAAGGAGTGAGGTGAAACATGGCTGAGCAGCCTGCTGTGCTGGGACTCTTCTCAGAAGACACTGAGGTCCAGGACCTGGTGTCCACAGCAATAGATAGTTTCCTTGGTCCAGCAGAACCATCCAGGGGCCTTTAGACAGCATGGACACTGATGTCTGGGTTTTACTTGGCTGATCCCTCTGCCTGGAACACTTCCACCCCTCCTCCATGTCGGGGTAAGTCAGTCTCATACTTCAAATTTCAGCTAAGGTGCATTTACTCATTTAATCCTCAGGACAGTGCCTCATGAGGAAGAAGCACTGAAACTGTGGATCAGAAAGGAACATCTAATACATATAGCCCTATGTCTTCCTCCCTTCTACAGCTGCCTCCAGTTCTCAGGTCAGGGTGGGAACTTGGTGAACAGTGGGATCAGCCAGAGCAGGCAAGGCTGAGACATAGGTGGAGTGTGTTATCTGGGGATTGATGTGACCAGTGGTGGCCCAAGATGGCAGACTGTGGGCTGGAGAGGTCCGGGTAGGAGGACATCCAGACAGGTGGACAGAGGAGTGCTGCAGAGTCAGGGAGAGTGGAACAAGTTTAGACCTAGGCAGGCTGCGCCCAAAAGGTCTCCCTCAAGACTCTCTATCAGGACACCAGACAGGAACACCCAGCAGGGTTAGGGAGTGAGCCGTCTAGGTCAGTATCAGGGGAGCTGGAGTCCCAAGTTAGAAATCAAGGTAGGGATCCAGTTGTTGGACAGTGGGGTACAAGGTCAGTGCAAAGCCTTAAGCAAGACTGACCGGGTGCTACCCAACCTGGTCTGAAAATGTAGAGCTCCTTGATCCTCCCTTGACAAAGGGGACCCTCCTGCACTTTCGACAGGGTTAAGGACGCACCTGCATGAGAACAGGAGTGCAACAAAGGGAATCACTGGTTCTATGGTTTGTTTGTCCAACTCCTTGTTCTTGTCGTCGTGATAAAGGATAGACTTGATTTCCATATCACAGAGATGCATTAAATGTGTTTAACTTTCAACTTTAAATAACATTCCTTTTCTTTTTCTTTTATCTAGATCTTAGACCTTGCACTAAGCTAATAATTTACTACGGGAGAGGTCCTTGAGACTCAACACTCAGGAAATAAGGTACTCTGGGGATGTTGCCTAGATACATTGAGTTTGTTTGACAGGGTCTGTGTTTATTCTCCCTTTGAATTTTACCTTCAGTACATTGCATTCTCTGCTTTAGGGGAGACTGGATTTGTAGAAATCTCCAGAAATAGGCAAAATCATGAGTATTTTCTCCAACTTAAAATGGTTTGGCCTATTTTATCCCTCTTTAATATTTTGTTTAAGTTTCGCTACCTGTTTTATTTTATGAAAGTGGGGTACAGGGTGTGAGTTTTAATAGTAATGAAGCACAGGTCAAACAACAGCAGAAAGTGACCATCATGACCTAAAAATAGGTCAAAGTCATGTCTCAGGTAGCTGTGCAACAAAGCAAATGCCGTCCACCTTTTTTTGGTGTGATTAAACCTAAGTTAAAGTGAAATAATAATGCAAGAATTTGTTTTTTAAAAAAACTAGCAGAAAAGAAGATTGGTTCTTGGAAAGGGAGGCGCCATTCTTATTCATTTTTAAAGTGACCTCAGGCCTTGAATGAGGGAACCCCGTGTAACTGACTTTTGGGGCGTTTAAGGATAGAAATGGGTGTTGCAGAGATGCTCCTACTCATGACCCTCCCCACCCCACAACACAGGGACACCACTTTCTTATTTTAAGCTCACATCTGAGTGCTTATCCTGTGCCGGACCCTCGTCTAGGCACCTCATAGTAACATGAAACATCCTCTCTACAGCCCTGTTATGTAGGCAAATTTTATAGATAGGGAAATCAAAGCAGAGAGAAGTCAACCTGCCCAAGGTCACACAGAGAAGCATGCCACCAAGCTAGGAATCAATTTCAGATCCTTTGGCTCCAGAGCCGGAGTGCTTCACTGCATTTAATACTGTTCCCATTTTAAAAGGGATATAGAAAAGGGTCAGAGACTGCGAAACAAAACATACAGCAGAGACTGGGGGAAGTTAGGGAAAGGGAGGGAATGCTTTCCCCTCATGTAGCCTCCCATTGGCAAGTGGGGAAATTCAAGCAGCCACCCCTCCAACCGGCGCTCCCAATGCCCCTCTGCATGTTCTCTTTGCCACGGCGCCTACCACCCGCACACTGTGCAATGTACTTGTCTGGCATGCTTATCATATTGCCTGTGTCTGCCACTAAGACGTAGGCATGTAAGAGCATGCATCTTCATCTGTTTTGTTCCCTGAGGTACCCAAGTGTCTAGAACTGTGCCTGGCCCCTGGTAGGCACTCAGGATTGGTTAAATAAATAATACCTGCCACCGAATGAGATAGCTGAAAAAATTAAAATCTTCAAATTAATAACACAAAACAATGTTCAAAACAGTGCTTCATGAATGGGTAAAGTATCAGGAGGCGAAGAAGACCCTTAGGGTATGGCCAAGTACAATGAGATTGTTGTCGCTATGTTTAACATCCAAAGAATTGCTCCCAGTATAGCAGCTGCCCTGAAATCGAGGTGACATCCTCCTTCCCCGGGGAGATTAGCATATAAGTAAGACAAATAAGACTAGACAAAAAGGTCCCTAGAAATGAGACAGCAGGAAGCGGGAAGAGGGAGCTTGTTGGTTTCGATTTTCTTTTTCTTCCCAGGTTTATTGTTTCACCCTTTCTCTCCGCTTTTAAAAATGTCCCTTTTGATCCACTTGGTTAAATCGCATTCTCAGACACTTAATTCTGGTGGAGTCTTTAACTGCGTAATTTTAGAAGGTTGTGCCACGATTGAAGTTAGACTGCATGGCGGGTTAACTGTGAGTCAAATTCTGTGTGTGCTGAACAAGGGGTCCCCACACGAAATCTGACATGAATAGTGATCAGAAGACAGTGAAGTAAGCCCCGGGAGCCCAGGCTCTGGTCCTTCAGCAGGAGCTCAGCTCCTCCCCTGCTGTTGCTGTCCTCCTTCATCCTTCTGTTGTTTGTGTGAATCATGACCCTCCCTGCAAGGCCTTGCCAGGCGCTGTCTCCACTTGTCCACTTCTTCACCTGGTTCTACCTCAGGGTGGGGCTGACATGGAAGCACAGAATTCTGCAGGATGTTGCATGAGGGATGCTGCTGAAGGTTCTTTCTGGTGAGTTCCGGAGATCTGCCCAGGAACTGTGCTCACACTGACACTTCGGGTTGAGCACCCTCAAGACATACAGTGCCTCACACAGGCATTGCCGTCGCAGATAAATGGCTACATGGAGATTCTGAATTACTCCAAAGGTGAATGAGGGAGACGTGGTTTCACACTATTTGTATTAATAATGCTAATAGCAAAAAGTAAAGGGAGCTTGCTAGGTGCCCAGAATGCAATAAGAATTTGCATCAATTTAATCCTCCCAACAACCTTATGAGGAAAGTGCTACTATTATAATATCTTTCCTATAGATGAGAAAAACTGAGAAGTCAAAAATGTGTCCAGGGTCACATAGCTAGAAAACAGCAACTGCAAGACTAGGCCACTGGCTGCAGAAACACTTCTCTCAGTCATAACTCAGCTTTGCCCCTCTGTGATAAAAATGTGCATTGATAATGAAAATACCTGTCCAACAGGGTCCTGAGTGCTTTATAGATTTTCTCACTAAATCCTTATTAAAATCCTATGAAGTGACCCTGGTTGACCCAGAGGGAACTGCCAGACAAATCTAGACTGAGGGACATTCTACAGGATATTTGGCTATATTCCTCGAGACTGTCAAGGTCATGGAAAGATTAAGAAACTGTCACAGACCAGAAGACACCGGAGAGGCAAGACACGAAATGCAATGTGGTTTCCTGGATTGCATCCTGGATCGGAAAAAGTACATCAGTAGAAAAACGGGGGTAATCCAAAGTCTGGAGTTTAGTTAATAGTAACATACCAATGTCAATGTCAATTTCTTTTTTTTTTTTTAAACTTTCATTTTAAGTTCGAGGATACATGTGAAGGTTTGTTATATAGGTGAATTTGTGTCACAGAGTTTTTTTGTACAGATTATTGCATCACCCAGGTACTAAACCTAGTACCCAACAGTTATTTTTTCTGTTCCTCTCCCTCCTCCCACCCTCCACCCCCAAGTAGATCCCAGTGTCTGTTGATTCCTTCTTTGTGTTCTTAAGTTCTTACAATTTAGCTCCCATTTATAAGTGAGAACATGTGTTATTTGGTTTTCGGTTACTGCGTTAGATTGCTAGGGATAATAGCCTCTAGCTCCATCCATGTTCCTGCAAATGACATGATCCTGTTCTTTTTTATAGCTGCATAATATTCTATGGTGTGTGTGTATATATATATATATATATATATATCACATTTTCTTTATCCAGTCTGTCATTGATGGGCATTTAGGTTGGTTCCATGTCTCTGCTATTGTGAACAGCACTGCAGTGAACATTCATATGCCTGTGTCTTTATGGTAAAATAATTTATATTCCTCTAGGTATACAGTAAGGGGATTGCTAGGTCGAATAGTAGTTGTGCTTTTTGCTCATTGAAAAATCGCCATATTGCTTTCCACAATGGTTAAACTAATTTACACTCCCACCAACAGTGTATAAGTGTTCCCTTTTCCCTGCAAACTTGCCAGCATCTGTTGTTATTATTATTATTATTACTATTGTTATTTTTACCAATGTCAGTTTCTCTCTCTTTCTTTCTTTCAACAGAGTTTTACTCTTGTCACCCAGGCTGGAGTGCAGTGGTCTGATCTCAGCTCACTGCAATCTCTGCCTCCTGGGTTCAATCGATTATCCTGCCTCAGCTTCCCAACTAGCTAGGATTACAGGCATGCGCCGCCATACCCGGCTAGTTTTGTATTTTTAGCAGAGACAGGGTTTCGCCATGTTGGCCAGGCTGGTCTCAAACTCCTGACTTCAGGTAATCCGCCCACCTCAGCCTCCCAAAGTGCTGGGATTACAGGTGTGAGCCACCATGCCAATGTCAGTTTCTTAGTTTTGGCAAACGTACCACATTAATGCAAGATGTTAACAACAGAGAAAACTGGGTAAGTGGTAAAACTCTCTACTATCTTTACAACTTTTCTGTATATCTAAAATTACTCTGAAATTAAAAGTTTATTAAGGAAGAAACCCTATGTGGTAGGTACCAGGACAGCTTTACACCAGAGGACTGTAGCTTAAAGAGGTTAATTTGCCCATAGTATCACAGCTACCGAAGGATTCATCCTAATCTACCACTAGCACAATTTAAACAGGATTGCTTGCAGTTCGTTTAATCTCTTAGCACTTTTTGTGCTATCCTATGGGTCATTATAGCCTGATGACTGCTGGGAGGGCCTGGCATTGCCACATATCTCTTTTCCTGACCCAATAGCAGCATCTTATAGTATTTATTGAAAGTTTACATGCTTAATTTTATCTGATCATTGAAACAACCCCCCAAGGCATCATTACATGTTATATACAAGGAAACTAAGCCTTAAAGAGGTTCAGGGCCGGGCGTCGTGGCTGAAGCCTGTAATCCCAGCACTTTGGGAGGCTGAGGCGGGCAGATCACGAGGTCAAGAGATCGAGACCATCTTGGCCAACATGGTGAAACTATGTCTCTACTAAAAATACAAAAATTAGCTGGATGTGGTGGCGCACGCCTGTAGTCCTAGCTACTCAGGAGGCTGAGGCAGGAGAATTGCTTGAACCTGGGAGGCAGAGGTTGCAGTGAGCCGAGACTGCACCACTGCACTCCAGCCTGGCAACAGAGCAAGATGCCATCTCAAAAAAAAAAAAAAAAAAAAAAGGTTCAGTAACTTGCCCAAGGTCATTCAGTAACTAACTGGAGTTTGAACGTGAATTCAAGTCTATCCAAAACCAAAGCGTCAGCATAACCACTCCTAATTCACACTCTGTCCTGCCTCCATGCTGCTCTATGCTTTTTTCAGTCTTAACTATAGCAATAAATAACATTAATTATAGATGAGAAGTGACTGTTACAGTGAGTGGAAACTTTCTTAAGCACTTTGTGTAAAATAAGGCTGTCATCAGGAAACAATAATCAAAGCAACTATTCCTAGGGTCTTTGAGTTATACTTTCTCACTTTTCTAACAGAGCTGAGTTTTTCACTGCTTTTCTTCCTGCAGAGTCAATATTGCTGTTGTGCAATGAGCTGGAGGCTGTTCTCTCCATGCATCATAAATACCAATTGTCATCCAAGAATATATACTATCTGCATGTGTGTTACCGAAATGAACAGAAAGCATACAACTTCATTTCCAAGTTCCAGGATAATGTTATAAAACATGCAGTTGAAACAAAGTCTCAATTTCACTAGCACAGCGTTTTTGGAGGGAAAATTCCTTGTAGTTCCACACTACGTTTTAAACTCGAGGACTTCAGACCTCACGTACGCTTAAGATCTTTTTCTGTTTCTTTTGTCAACACATTTGTGTTCCCTATTCTATTATTTGTAAGCAAAATGAGGACAATAGAAGGCAACTTCTTTTGCTTTCCAAATTGTAATTTCTAAGGAAACGACTGAAGAAAACTGCCCTTTTTTCATGTAACAAAAAAGTATTAGGTTGTGGCCATGCTATTTCTTTGCAGCTAAAGTTAAGGAAAGCCTAGTCCTCACTTTCTCCAGCTACCAGATGAGACAAACCACAGTCATGTTCTTGGTCAAGAGACCTGTAAGGTTAAAATGTGGTCATCCGAGCCAGTAAAGAAAACAAAGCAGTAACCTTTGACCTTCTCTCCCGCAACTCTAATTGTTTGTCCCAGTGCTGGACCAATGCTCAGTCCATAGAGAATCTTCCACTGGGCCCAGAGACATCTTCCATTCAGAAGCTCAACCAGGGCTGAGGTTAATGAAGCCAGTCCACTCGCCCCCCAGGTGAGCAACAAAAGTAGAGGCAGTAATACATCCTAGGAGCGCTCTGTGAAGCATCAGGCCTCATACTGAAATACTCTGTATTTTTTTTCTTTGAGAAAAGCCTGTTTTTCAGCGATAGTTCTGATTGATAACAACAATAAAGCTAGAAGCAACTAATGTGTATAAAATACCTACAAATGTGCCAGGTATTGTGCTACATGGTTTTACTCAAATGATCTAATTTAATCTCGAGTCAGGTGCTACTACTTATCTGCATGTCATAGGTGAAGAAATACAAGGCAATGATTTTGAAACAATCTTCCTTAGAGCTCCCCCGTGGGGAAAGGCAGGAAAGTGAGGGCCAGACCCCAGATCCCCACTCCTAATTTAAGCAGAGCAGTTATGCTTTTATCTATTTTGCTTATTAGGCATTAATGGAAACTTGTTTTAAAAAAGAGATCCATGGTGTAATGGTTAGTTTTATGTGTCAGTTTGGCTAGGCAATAATAGACAGTTATTTAATCAAACACTAATCTAGGTGTTGTTGGGAAGAGAGCTTGTAGATGTGATTCACACGTACAGCAGCTGGCATGGTGGCATGCCTGTAGTTCCAGCTACTCAGGAAACTGAGGTAGGAGGATCACCTGAGCCAGGAGTTTCAGCCCAGCCTGGGTAATGTAGTGAGACCCCTGTCTCCAAAAAAATAAAAATAATCATTATTTTTAAAAATCACAACCAGTAAAGGCCAGGCGCGGTGGTTCATGCCTGTAATCCCAGCACTTTGGGAGGCCGAGGCGGGTGGATCATGAGGTCAGGAGATCGAGACCATCCTGGCTAACACAAACCCTGTCTCTACTAAAAATACAAAAATTTAGCCAGGCGTGGTGGCGGGCGCCTGTAGTCCCAGCTACTCGGGAGGCTGAGGCAGGAGAGTGGCATGAACCCGGGAGGCAGAGCTTGCAGTGAGCCGAGATCGCGCCACTGTACTCCATCCTGGGCAACAGAGCGAGACAACGTCTCAAAAAAAAAAGAAAGAAAAATCACAACCAATAGATTTTAGTAAAGGAGATTATTCTTCAAAATGTGGGTATTTTAGTATCATCCAATCAGTTGAAAGGCCTTATGAGCAAAAACTGATTTCCAGAGAGGAGGAAATTCTGTCTTAAGACTGCAACATTGGTTAGGTGCCGTGGTTTATGCCTGTAATCTCAGCATTTTGGGAGGCAGAGGCGGGCGGATCATGAGGTCAAGAGATGAAGACTATCCTGGCCAATATGGTGAAACCCCGTTTCTACTAAAAATACAAAAATTAGCTGGGCATGGTGGCACATGCCTGTAGTCCCAGCTACTCGGGAGGCTACTTGCTTGAACCTGGAGGCGGAGGTTTCAGTGAGCCAAGATGGTACCACTGCACCTCCAGCCTGGCGACAGAGCAAGACTCGGTCTCAAAAAAAGAAAAAAAAAACCAACAAGACTGCAACATTAACTCCTGCCTGAGTTTCCAGCCTGCTGTAGAGACTTTGAACTTGCCAACCCCTACAATCACATGAGCCAATTCCTTAAAATATCCATCTATCTTTATCCTACAGGTTCTGTTTCTCTGAATAACCCGGACTGACACATGGTTTAAACAAAAGCTCTATAGCCTGCTACTCAATGTGTGGTCTGCAGGCCAGCAGCATCCACATCAGCAGAGAGCTTATTAGCAATGCAGAATGTCAGGCCCCACCCCAGACATACTCAATTAAAAACTGCATTTTAACGAGATCCCAGGTGATCCTTAAGCACAGTAAGTTACAGGGGGGCTTAATACAACGTAAAGAAATTAGACCACAACGATTTTACCAAAATAAAACCCCCAATCATTTCAACTTTGAGGGAGATCCTGAAACTTCTGAAAAAGAAAATAAAAGTTCCACCTTGCCCCCTTTGAACTAGACAGCCCACTAGCTGCCTTGTGTCAATGTCATCAACCATGTGAACTTGTTCTGAAGCCTCCAGGCCACCAAAGCAGTCATAAGCCCAGAAATAGACCTATTTGCTTCTATCAGAGATAGCTTGTCAGCTCTTACTGTATTTATATTCCATTTCTCATCCTTCATCATGGGAATCAAACATTTCTTTATTCTTCTTCATTAGTAGGAACATAAATCGAAGACAGTGAAAAGTGTTACCTAATTGATATCCAGTTCCAAAAGGAGTTGTAAAATAACTATCTAAGACAAGGCATCATCGAGGCTCAACCTTGGATAAAATCCATAGGATTTAATAGAATTTCATAATTTCTTTTCTTTGACTAAAATCCCTCCTGCTTCATATCAAGCTTTGCACTCAACCACCATGTGCTGCTGAAGAAAAGGATGAGATAATTTCTTTAACCGTTGCTGCTCAGCCCATTCATCAGCCCAGGGATCTAACACACCTGACAAGAGCCTTATGTCATTCTCTGTAGCTGAGATGTACAGGATCAGCAGGTAAGCAAGTCGCCACCCGCACTGGATGATATAACTCAGAATTTAAATCCTCCTGTGCTTCTGCTAGAATCATTTTCATAAATCATTTTATATATTAATTTTTTTTTTTTTTTTAGACAGGGTCTCACTCTCTTGCCTAGGCTGGAGTATAGTGATGTGACTATGTTTCACTACAGCCTCAACCTCTTGGGCTCAAGCAAGCCTTCCACCTCAGTCTCCCAAGTAACTGGGACTATAGGCATACACCACCATGCCTGGCTGATTTTTAAATTTTTTGCAGAGATGGGGTCTCCCTATGTTGCCCAGGTTGGCCTCATACTCCTGGGCTCAAGCAATCCTCCTGCCTCAGCCTCCTGAAGTGCTAGGATTACAGGCATGAGCCACCATGACTAGTCCCATGTTCTATTCTAAATAGAATAGTGGGAAACCGTTTCATATGCCCAGAGTAAAAATGAATTACTAGGTGGGGCGCAGTGGCTCACGCCTGTAATCCCAGCACTTTGGGAGGCTGAGGCGGGTGGATCACCTGAGGTCAGGAGTTCGAGACCAGCCTTGCCAATATGGTAAAACCCCATCTCTACTAAAAATACAAAATTAGCCAGGCATGGTGGTGCATGCTTAAAATCCCAGCTTCTTAGGAGGCTGAGGCAGGAGAATCACTTGAACCCAGGAGGCAGAGGTTTCAGTGAGCCGAGATCATGCCATTGCGTTCCAGCCTGGGCAAAAAGAGTGAAACTCCATCTCAAACAAACCAACCCCCCCTCCAAAAAAAAATAAATGAATAATCTGGTAGGAGACAGTGAGCACCTTCATCCTCAGGCATCACAGCAATTCTCAGAAATTAGAAGATGCGTGAAATTTCCTCTGGTAGGCAAAGGCTATCCTGCCTTGTCTTTAGCATAGTAGGAACCTGTGGTGCCAGGTGAGCAGGAGGAAAGCCAGGCCCCACCTAAGTTGCATGCTGAGTTCCCATGGGTAGCCTTTTTTTCCTCAATAGCTTGGTGGGGCCAGATAGCAGCTGGATAGCTCCACTTTAGGTCGCCCTAAACATTAATGATTCTCAACTGGAGAGGGAACAGAATCGTACTGAGCACTTGGTGAAAATGCAGCTCACATCCAGAGAGTTGGGTTCCATTAGCCTGGGGTGGAGCACAGAAGTGTTTGTTAGCAGCCTCTCTGCAGGTGATTCTGATAGTCTTCACCTTGCTTGGGTCTCCCTACTTTATAATGATGCTATCTTGTCTGCACGTTAGGATCTTCTGGGGTAGAGAGGAAGGGCTGTTTAAAAACCCTAATGCCCAGATTGTTACTCGGACAAACTAAATCTGACTCTTTGGGAATGAGCCCAGGCATGTGTAGGTTTAAAGCTTCCAGGTGATTCCAATATCTAGCCAAGGTTGAAAACCATCATGCCAGGAACTCTTTCCATCAGGGCTTCTCAAATTTTAACATAGGAACACTTCACCTGTGGATCTTGATAACACTGTAGATTCTGTTTCAGCAGGTCTGGGGTGCAGCCTGATTCTGCATTTCTAATAAGCTTCCAGATGATGTCAATGATGCTGGTCATGGACCACCCTTTGAGTAAAAAGGCGTTAAATGACCCTATATCAGAATTTCTAATAGAGTGTTCTCTGTAGCTCTAGTGTTAATAAATTTGAGTTTAAGGTAACAAGATAATATGCAAGACACCAGCTAGATATGAATTTCAGGAAAACAGTTGATAATATATACATAGTACAAAAATGTCCAAATGTTACATGACACACCTTATACTAACAAATTTTTTTTTTTTTTTTTTTTTTTTTTTGAGACGGAGTCTCGCTCTGTCGCCCAGGCTGGAGTGCAGTGGCGCGATCTCGGCTCACTGCAAGCTCTGCCTCCCGGGTTCACGCCATTCTCCTGCCTCAGCCTCCCGAGTAGCTGGGACTACAGGCGCCCACAACCGCGCCCGGCTAATTTTTTGTATTTTTAGTAGAGACGGGGTTTCACCGTGGTCTCGATCTCCTGACCTTGTGATCCGCCCGCCTCGGCCTCCCAAAGTGCTGGGATTACAGGCGTGAGCCACCGCGCCCGGCTATACTAACAAATTGTTTGTTACTTATCTGAAATGCACATTAAATTAGGTGTTCTATTTTTTGTTTTGTTTTTTGTTAAATATGGCAACAGATTTCTTGGTTTTTCTGCTTTATTTTGATGGCAAAATGTTGCTCGGCAAAAGTGCTGGACATCAAGTATCTTGGAGGCTGGGCGTGGTGGTTCCCACCTGTAATCCCAGTGCTCTGGGAGGCCAAGTCCGGAGGATTGCTTGAGCCCAGGAGTTTCAGGTTACAGTGAGCTATGATCATGCCACTGCACTTCAGCCTGGGCAACAGAGCAGGAACTTATATTATTTTTTTTTATTACTTCTTTTTTTTGAGACAGAGTTTCGCTCTTGTTGCCCAGGCTGGAGTGCAATGGTGTGATATTGGTTCACCACAACCTCGGCCTCCCGGATTCAAGCGATTCTCCTGCCTCAGCATCCCGAGCAGCTGGGATTATAGGTGCCCACCACTACACCCAGCTAATTTTGTATTTTTGATAGAGACAGGGTTTCTCCATGTTGGTCAGGCTGGTCTTGAACTTCTGACCTCAGATGATCCGCCAGGAACTTGTATTTTTAAAAAGTACTGAACGTCAAGTATCTTTACAGGATGTGGACGACTGAGAATATGAGTGTTCCGATCCTCTCCCCAGGCAAAAGCACACATGTGTACATATACATAATGTTGTGCAAGGGTAGCTGCCACTAAAGCCCGTTCTGGAACCCTCTAGTGATCCCGTGGGTCCTGGTGAGAAAGCCGGTGTCACCCTCCTGCTCAGCAGAAGAGTTGTTCCTGATTGCCTGTTTCCCAAAAAGTTGTTCTGTGGGTCACCAGTTTCACAAAATGTTTACAGATTTTGCATGAGAAACATGTTTTGTGGGGGGAAAAAATGCAAAGTTTAGATTAAACAAAATTAAGCAGGCTTCTTTCTTATAAGACTTTGCAAGTGTTTAACAGATGATTGTGCTTTGGGATTCTCCCAAAAAAGAGATAAAGCACCTAGTATTTCCCAAATTTATATGGTCAAATATCTTTCTCCTTAAAGGATATCTCCTAGGATTAGGATTGTCTGAAACACTCTTTAAGGAATGTTGCCTAATTAAATCTGCTTCCCAAGTCTGGCCAACATGGCAAAACCCTGTCTCTACTAGAACTACAAAAATTAGCTGGGTGTGGTGCCACATGCCTGTAATCCTAGCTACTCAGGTGTCTGAGGCACAAAAATCACTTGAACCTGGGAGGTGGAGGTTGCAGTGAGCCGAGATCACGCCACTTCACTCCAGCCTGGGAGACAAAGCAAGACTCTGTCCCCAAAATAAATAAATATGTACATACAGAAATAATCTGGCTGGGCACAGTTGCTCACGCCTGTATTCCCAGCACTTTGTGGGGCTGAGGTGGGTGGATCACCTGAGGTCAGGAGTTCGAGACCAGCCTGGCCAACATGGTGAAACCCTGTCTCTACTAAAACTACAAAAATAAGCCAGGCGTGGTGGCGTGTGCCCTGTAGTCCCAGCTACTCAGGAGGCTTAGGCAGGAGAATTGCTTGAACCCGGGAGGTGGAGGTTGCAGTGAGTCGAGACTGTGCCATTACACCCCAGCCTGGGCAACAGCGTGAGACTCCATCTCAAAAAATAAATAAATAAATAAATAAATAAATAAACAATCTGCTTCCTTGTTTTCCTTCTACATATGAAAAGAATAAATGCTTACTATGAAAAATTTGGAAAATATGGAAAATATAATAAGAAAATGCTACTCATAATCTTATCACCTAGAGATAACCATTGTTAACATTTTAACCTATTTTACCTTCTAAACTATGAAAGTTGGTGCTCAAGAAATGAAAAGCTTTCATGAGTGAAATAGGATTTTTGAATGTAGGAAGGGAATCTTGATGAGCTGGAAGACAGAGGGTGGAGTAAGAAAAGGTGTGTTTGAATATTAATGACAATAAGGAGGGATTGAGAGATAATTTTCCATTTTACCATTTCTTGTTGTAGATAAGATAACATGTCATTAAATTTCTAGATATTTATTCCAGTTGCTAAGTTTCTGATTAACAAACAGCTGAGATCTGACTCAATTAGCAAGAAATGGCTCCATAACTTCAGTTTCTTCCACTCTAGCATTAGTTCTTGAATTTACCACTTCATTTGATCTCAGAGGCAAACAGTGTTGCTAGGACAGGCAGTTGAGTGTTTGGCTATAACCATTGAAATAGAATTCTATTCTCCACCATTCACAAAGCCATAATATGCCAACATCCATCATGTTGGCATATTAAAAGAAAAGCTAACGTGCTTACAAGCCTTGTTTACTAAGCACTTGCACATAGGTTGTGTTCCTGACTCCACATTCCATGCTGTTAACCCCTATGCAACGGAGGCTCTCCAAGCTCCCACCCATTCTTTCAACGCAACTCCTGAACAGTGATAGTTTTTTTCTGACAGTTTTTCCATCTCGAGAAATAGTTTTAAGGAACTGTCTCCAATGAGCAATGCATAACATTCATTCCATCATTTATGCCACAAGTATTTATTAAGCACTTACTCCATGCTGAGGAGCTGGAGCACCGTAAGAAATGCAACAGAGAGGATGCCTGCACTTAAAGACAACAAATAAATAGGGTAATTTCAGATGACGCATGCTGTAAAAATAATTGGAACAGGGATCGGGCATGGTGGCACGAGCCTGTAGTCCCAGCTGGGCTGAAGCGGGAGAACTACTTGAGATCAGGAATTTGAGGTTACAATGAACGATCATTGTACCACTGCATATAAGCCTGAGTGACAGAGTGACAGCATGTCTTTAAATTTTAATTTTAATTTAAAAAAATGGAACAAGGCAATATGATGAGATAGGATGATATGAAACAGGGTGAGTGACTGAGAATCAGGAGGCTGCTTTATTTACTTATTTTTTATACTTCAATTTACATAAAGTAGACTTATTTTATTTTCAGTCACCTGTGGAGAGGGAGTAATGCCATTTCTGTCCTCTGATGCCAAAATGTAGCCATGCTAGATCTGGAAAGACAAATATCTGTGAGCTGTTAGCATCGTGATGTTTCGATAATTCTTTCTTGATTTTATTTATCTGATTTCCTGATTTTTCTCTAATGAACATGTGTAATTTTATAATTAAAAAAGCAAAACAATATAAAAGTTATTGTTTTACAAACTGACTATGCTAGCCAGGTCTGGCACTTTTTTCCCCCCCTTTTTTTTTGAGACAAAGTCTTGCTCTGTCACCCAGGTTGGAGTACAGTAGCTTAATCTTGGCTCACTGCAGCCTCCGCCTCCTGAGTTCCAGCGATTCTCCTTCCTTGGCCTCTCAGGTAGCTGGGATTACAGGTGCCTGCCACCATGCCTGGTTAATTTTTGTATTTTTGGTAGAGACGGGATTTCACCATGTTGACCAGAATGGTCTCGAACTCCTGACCTCAGGTGATCTGCCCATCTCAGCCTCCCAAAGTGCTAGGATTACAGGTGTGAGTCACCGTGCCTGGTCTCAGGCAAAACACTTCTGACACTCTCCCCCTTCCCACATCCTCACCCTCCCAATGAGGAACATACAGTGCCACTGACGATGGCAGCCCACACACTAGACTGAGCAAGTCTCTGAGCTCACATGGTTCCCTCACACCAGAGTAAGGGAAAAATCAGAACGCTCTCCGTTCTTTTTAAAAAATATTTTATTTTAGGTTCAGGGATACACGTGAAGGTTTTTTATACAGGTAAATTGCATGTCATGGGAGGCTGCTTTAGACTGGATGCCAGGGAAACCCCTTTGAGGAGCTGGTATTTGAGAGGCAGATCTCAAACATTCAATAATCTAATGGATGCCACAGTTTGTTCCAATTAACACTCAATCCAAATGTTCCTACTTCATGCAGTTTCATGGCTTTGATTTAATATTTCCAAATATTTGAAATTTTCTCCTTTTGGCAAAGTTTCTTTGTGAACATTTCTATATTAATTTGATGTTTGAAAGGCAGGTTGGTAAGACTTATGTGTATATGAAATAATTATCTATTCCCTCTTTTCTTCTCAAAATGGTTTTATCAGCTGCATCAATAAACTGGCTGTATTAGACCATTCTTGCAGTGGCCTTGAAAACATGTTTCTTCCTGGTGTATGAGACTTTGGTTTGCATGTGTATGGTTTCCTTGCCTGGTGGGGACAGTAGGCATTCAAAGAAAGGCATATTATTTTCCCTCTTGCCCACCCCAGTGCAGGTGGGAAAGAATCTGTCTCTACCCTACCCTAATCCATCAGGCCACCATACTTCTCTAAGGTGTGCAAGCAGCCGAGGAACCTCAGAGTCCAGAGCCTACAGTGAGAATGCCTGAGAAATTTGCAACTTATGAGTGTGTGTTTCTTTTTTGCTCAGGACAGTGGGAAATATGTATATTACAGTCATCCAGGAAGTCTTTTCAAACCATACCCCTTCCATCATCAGTAAATGTGTATCAGGATGGGGAGGGTAATAGGGGGAAAAAAGGTGAACTTCAGGGGTTCCACACTGTCTTACCCTTCTTAATACAATGACTGCATGGAAGTAGTGAGCCAAGTCTGAATGGTAATTTATGAATTGACAGTGATGAATTAATTGTCTTTTATTCAAAAGGTAACTATTGAACTAGAATACTATATTCAGCAGTAGGGACTAGAAAAATAAATAAAATATGATTTCTACCTTCAAGGGGCTCAGAATTTAGTTGGCAGGGGAGATTTGAAAATGGATAAATTCTTAGAAATGAGATAAGGCCTAATATAAAGTGTTAAGTTCCATTCAGTTGAGGACTAAGCTCTGATTTTTTTTATCTTGCCCAAATTCCTACCTGAGGGGTCTAGGGAGTCATGTCCTACAAACCATAAATTCTCATCAGATGGGTTTTATTTGACCCTATATGTCATGACTTACTTTTCAATCTGACTCTGGCATAATGTTACATGACAAGGAAAAAATATTTAACCCCAAATTATATTTCCTTACCATACCTCGAAATTGCCCTGCAAAGCCTCTTGTGGGAAAAATCCACATCTTATTGAGAATTCCTTTTCCCCTTTGTTTTCTTTCCTTTCTTTCCAGATCCAGGAGATAATCAGCTAAGAATCAGATACCCAATTACATCTGATAAGAAGCATTTTACAGCCTCCTCTCTCAGATAGCAGAAGACTTCAGAAGAAGACTTCTGCTACCTGAGAGATTCCTCTGCACAATACAACTTGGTTTCCACAATCCTTTGTCTTAACCTGAACGTTCCTTTCCATTGATCCCAGGACTTCAGATAAATTCAACCAATTGTCAACCAGAAAATGTTTAAATTTACCTATAGCTGGAAGCCCCCACTTTGAGTTGTCCCACCTTTCTGAACCAAACCAATGTATTTCTTAAATATATTTGATTGATGTCTCATGCCTCCCTAAAATATATTAAACCAAGCTGTACCCCAGCCACCTTGGGCACATGCTCTCAGGACCTCCTGAGGGCTGTGTCATGGGCCATCATCACTCACATTTGGCTCAGAATAAATTTCTTAAAATATTTTACAGTTTTACTCTTTTTGTTGACAATAATATGGCGCCCAGTATGGGGCCTCAGAGAAGACTCAGGACCCCGAAGGAGTTGCACGAAACCAGAGCTAAGGTACCAGCAGGGGCCCATTGAAGCCCCACTAAGTTCGAGCTTGTCCTTCTGTGGAACTGGTAAGTCCTCCGGAGCCCCATACCTCCCTTTGGTTGACCATCCTTGATTTATTCTGAGCTGGTTTTCTCCTAGGAAGTTATTGTTTAAGCATCCTAATTCCAGTTCGGAGATACATTATAAAGGGAATTCACTCTTGCTTTTTCTCCTAAATTTTACCCTGATTCGGTTTGTCTGTGTGCATTTGCATGAGGAACTGAACTGCTGTTTTCATAGATAAATGAGAGACTGAGTTTTTCAGCTCTGAAGAGAAAGGGCATTTGCTTCTCCCAGCCAAAAGGCACCTGTGGGTGACCAGTGGCCTTGTGGGAGTGTCTGAGGGGTTGACCCCCTGTGATGTGCAGTGGCCCTGTGGGGAAATCCCCAATAAAAATTAATTTTACAAATGGCTCATCCAGGAATCACATATAAGGGCTGACTGCCCAGTGTTTTGAGCCCTCTCAGAGGTCATAGATCCCTGGAGAGATAAACCGCGACATGTAAGAGGGTGGAAATGACTCAGTGGTTACACACTGTGGAGTCCTTCCCACAAGCAGCATGCATTGATCCACAACACAAAAACCCTAAGCTACAGCTCAGTCCCTCCTTTTAAGAAAAAAGAAAAAAAAAAAGTAGGAAACAAATCTAAGGAGAATGACCCCCTTTCAGACAGTCTGCAGGTTTTATAGCACCTCTACTTGCCAGAGTTTATATAAAATGGAAGTAATATGGTCTTTGTGCATGTTTACATTAAGGAAAAAGAGTCCTAAGGTCAACCTGCAAACTATAAAGTATCTAAGTTCTATTTTCTTTTCTGCCTGCTTTAATCTGCTCTTACTCTTCTACTGAGATAAAAACCACTGTTTGGATCTAACAGTGTTTTCTGTAAGCTGGCAAAAGTTGTATTTATTGCATGGCTAAAGTACTGAAGTAATAGCTATGGAAATTTTGTGTGTGTATATGTGTTTGTATATGTGTGTGTGTATATTTAAAGGCCTTTATAATATAACTCTATAATTTTATGTTCAATTGGCAATTTAATCTGTTTTAATTTCCCTGTACCACACCAACTTTCTCTTTGTACTTTATGATGTAGATTAGCTATCTGATTTTCACCTGAGCTGTCTTTATTTATTTATCTTTTTCAAGATGGAGTCTTGCTCTGTTGCCCAGGCTGGAGTGCAGTGGCATAATCTCAGCTTACTGCAACCTCCACCTCTAAAGTTGAAGTAATTCTCCTGCCTCAGCCTCCTTAGTAGCTGAGATTACAGGCGTGCACCACCATGCCCAGCTAATTTTTGTATTTTTAGTAGAGACAGGGTTTCACCATGTTGGCCAGTCTGGTCTTGAACTCCTGACCTCTGGTGATCCACCCACCTCAGCCTCCCAAAGTGCTGGGATTACAGGCATGCGCCACTGTGCAGCCTTGAGCTGTCTTTAATATGCAAATGTAAGGCTATTTAGCTAACAACTGTCTGGGTTAAGATAAACATAAAATGGAAAAAAAAGGAGGTCTTTATAAGTCTATACCATGTACTTCTATTGACATGCCTAGTACATCTATATATTTATGTGTGTGTGCACAATATTTTCACTACAAAAAATATATGAAGAGCTCTAATTAATTGGCTTTAAAAAAAGCACTTAGGGCTGGGCACAGCGGCTCACACCTGTAATCCCAGCACTTTGGGAGGCCAAAGTGGGCAGATCACAAAGTCAGGAGTTCGAGACCAGGCTGACCAATATGGTGAAACCCCATCGCTACTAAAAATACAAAAATTAGCCAGGTGTAGTGGTGCATGCCTGTAATCCCAGCTACTCAGGAGGCTGAGGCAGGAGAATTGCTTGAAACACGGAGTCAGAGGTTGCAGTGAGCTGAGATTGCGCCACTGCATTCCAACCTGGGTGACAGAGCAAAACTCTGTCTTAAAAAACAACAACAACAAAGTGCTTAAATCAGATAACAACAACAAAAAAAAAAAGGCTAGTAAAATGCTTTTTCAAGTTCACATGGCTTAAGTAAAATCTTTACTCAATTAGCTGGCTTTAAAATTATTGGTCAAATAATATCAGCAATGTCTTTAGAATTATTAGCATTTTGTTTGCATTTATTGATCAAGTAGTTTCATGTTTATTCTTGCAGAATAATATAAGATTTGCTATATGGTTAATAAACTATAAAACCCAGCCCCAGACAGAATGATCTTTGCTTGTATATGCTTATGAAATATTGCTGGCTTAAATGAAAACAGCTGAATACTAAGTTATTGGTATAAATACCCTTAAAACTAACCATAAGTTTTATTACTTAAGTAAATGCCTGAAATTCACAGCTATAAAAATGGTTAATAGAAATATAACTTTAAATATTGGCTATCACAGTTTTTTGTAAATAATCTAGGTAAACTACTACATTAATTGGTAAATGTAATGGAATAAATGCTTGTAAGCAAACTCATTATAATTTAGGATCTAAGGTTATTAATTGATATTAAGTATCTGGGAAATTTCCAATTTAAGAATTACAGGAAAGCATTTTTTTTAAATATTCTTATTAAAAGTAAAATATCTTTTTCTAATTCAAGGCTTATTTAAGGGTTATGTATAAAACAAGGTGAGGGAATCAGGAAATAAGAGATGTAAAGAAAGTAGGAGATATAAAGAGGCATTTTTTGCAGAAAGAGGTAAAAAAGGAAAGTAATTTTGTATAAGAAAGAATCTTGGCCAGGTGCAGTGGCTCACACCTGTTATCCCAGCACTTTGGGAGGTTGAGGTGGGTGGATCACCTGAGGTTGGGAATTTAAGACCAGCCTGACCAACATGGAGAAACCCTGTATCCACTAAAACTACAAAAACTAGCTGGGCATGGTTGCACATGCCTGTAATCCCAGCTACTTGGGAGGCTGAGGCAGGAGAATCGCTTGAACCCGGGAGGTGGAAGTTGTGGTGAACTGAGATCACTCCATTGCACTCTAGCCTGGGCAACAAGAGTGAAACTCCATCTCAAAAAAAAAAGAAAGAAAGAATCTTGTGTGGTAATACATTTTTGTCCTAAATTAAAAATGATGGGGTTGTATAAGAAAGAGAGATATTTAAGACAAAACAACTTAAACACATTGTGAATGAACTATATAAGCTGTAATAAGGTTAGTAAGAAGGAAATTTTAAAGAGGTTGTATAATTCGGTTGGCTATGATTAAAAAGAAATTATAATAGGCTTTTTAGAGATGGGTCTTTAATATTAAAAATACACTAACACAAAACTAAAAAAAAAAGCAAGATTTTTATTACAAAATATTTAACCTACTTTTAACGCAAAAATTTGAAATTTGAAATTCTATAATCTGTTTCTTTAACATTCTTCAGATTGACGTCTTTTTTTTTTTTTTTTTTCTTTAGACAGAGTCTCACTCTGTTGCCCACGCTGGTGTGCAGTGGTGTGATCTCAGCTCACCGCAACCTCTGCCTCCCAGGTTCAAGCAATTCTCCTGTCTCAGCCTCCCGAGTAGCTGGGATTACAGGAGTGCACCACCATGCCTGGGTAATTTTTTATTTTTAGTAGAGATGGGGTTTCACTATGTTGGCCAGGATGGTCTTGAACTCCTAATCTCAGGTGATCCACCCACCTTGGCCTCCCAAAGTGCTGGCATTGCAGGCATGAGCCACCTCACCCAGCCCAGATTGCTACCTTAAAAGGGCCACCCTTTCTCTTTTGAAAAGACCTTGAATTATGGCTCTCTCCTTCGCCTTTTGTTGGCTCCTGTAACTTTTACTAAACAACTAAAGGGAGAAAAATTGTTTTTGAAAACAGGCAAATAAAGTATCTTTTGAACATGCCTTTTATTCTGCATGCCTGTTATATCTCTATGTGTGTCATGTGGAAGTGATATTTCACTTCCAAACAACATGAAAGAGCTCTAATCAGGTAACTTAAAACATGTAAGTACTTGTCCGATTGGTAAAAGCTAGCTCAGATGCCTTTTAATGTACAAAACCTGGTAATCCTTGGGAAAAAATTATTTTGGTAAATTAAATTTCAAAATTCTCCAGTAATTTAAAAATCTTAAAGCCATGTTTAAACCCTCGGGTTCCCCACACACACACACTGGAAATTCAGGTTACCAAAAAGTGAAAATGGTAGAAGCATAAAATATGCTTTTGTTAAAATTTTATAAACACAAGGATGTCAATTCTCAAAAAAATGTAAGTTTCTTGTTGGTTAAGGAACTATTTAAGAGTTGCTTTATTATTTTTTATAGATAAAACTAAATAAATTTAAAAAAAAAAACAAAAAACAAGCCAAGGCAACAAAACTCTGAGCCCTATGGTTACCAAGAAAATAGTCAATATGTAGGAAGAGCAAAACCAAGTAACAATTTAAAACCAAAGGGTGCGATGTAAAGGAATTGTTCCATTTTGTAGGTTGGTATCATTCAGATTCTTTTAAAAATCTTCACTATAGTGGATTGAAACATAACCACTTTAAGGACAAAATTCTTAATTTTAAATGCAGCAGAATTTAAGAGCTTGTTTGGATTAATGCAGGACCCACAGCTCATTACTGAACAGTCACTGAGTGTATGTGATCCAAGTGCACAAGGGGTTATTCCTGAGAAAGTAATCAGCCTAGTAGGTCAGATAATGCCATTATAAGGTCTGTTTGTCCTGAGAAGGGGACTGCCCCACTCTCTGTTCTAACATATGAATTACTCTCATAACTGTCAAACTATAAATGTTATTTACCTCTCCTTGTTTTACCTCCAAGGAAACCAAAATCATGGTATTCTGAAGACCAGAGTTATGAATCTCCCTCATTTGGCATCTCACTGGCCCTGGATCTGTTTCACAGCCAATGCTCTGCTGCCAGAACTATACAAACTGCCTCTCTCTAGGCCCAGGGACTACTGCAGAAGAGCTGGGTGCATAAGATTGTCAGGGCTGGTTTTGAGGGATAAAATTAGGACTAGATCAAACCCTCCAAATCAAGAAGAGGGTACAAAAGATGCCTAAACAGCTGGTAAAAACAAGTTGAGTTGCCCTTTAAATAATTATGTGTCACTTTTGCATAAACCCAACCACAAACGTTTTCTGCTTAGTGAAAAATTAAAGGAAAATATTGGCTAACAAGATAAAATACCTTGTAACAAAGCCTCTTGGGTTTAATACTCCCAATTATAAGTTGTGAAGATAAATATATCTATACATATATACATAGTTTTCATTATTTTTCAGAAAAATGCTTATATTTTACATAGCTAGTTGTTACAAGTCTGTAACAGAAACCAAGTTTATAGTAGCTCAACACATAAAAGTTAAAAATAAGTCAGTCTTGTAACTTTGCCTTTTGGTTTTATTGTCTGCTTTTTTTACTTAAAATAATAATTTTAAGAAGTAACAAATGCCTCTCCACATCCATTCCTATATGGCCTAGAATAATTAATTGGCTGTAAGTCTTTCGATTCTTTTTTTTTGCGATGGAGTCTCGCTCTGTTGCCCAGGCTGGAGCACAGTGGCACATTCTCGGCTCACTGCAACATCTGCCTCCCAGGTTCAAGCCATCCTCCTGCCTCAGCCCCCTAGTAGCTGGGATTCCTGGCACACGCCACCATGCCTGGCTAATTTTTGTATTTTTAGTAGAGACGGGGTTTCACCACGTTGGCCAGGCTGGTCTCGAACTCCTGACCTCAGGTGATCCGCCCACCTCGGCCTCCCAAAGTGCTGGGATTACAGGCATGAGTCACCGCACGCAGTCAGTCTTTTGACTCTTAAGGCCCTCAACCATAGGGAGTCCTGCCAAGGAAAAAAATGACACTGTAGAATTACGACTTCTCCCCTGACAAAACCTTTGTCTCCCAAATACCAGTGTACGGTACAATACAAAAGTGGTGGGAAAAACAGATTTGTCTACTGTTAACAAGTCTATAACAATTTAGACACCAAGGACCAGGTGTTTCTTGCACTTAATTTATACCCTCCTCAGGATGCTATACCTATGAGATAAATTGGCTGGAAGAGAGATTAAATTTATTAAATTCTAATTTAATGTTGGTCCCATAATTTTTAAATAAGATTTATCGTAGGGTTCAAACAACCCTTAAGGAGGGTAAACACACTGTGAGTCTGATCAAATAATATGATGATGATTGCAGAGTTTTTTTTTTTCTGGCTGACTGGATTGTTTACTGCCCTCTCATTCTACCTGTAGCCTTGGATGCCCAAATCTTCACTATCTTTTTGATATTTGTTACTATATTAACATTAGACATTCCTTGTAAATGTTATGCTAGATACAGCAGAAAGAAAAGGCACAATTAAAGACCCAGAGCACGATAGCTCAGAAAATAGATCTGATCCAGGATTTTTTTTTTAGACTAAATCTTAGGCCTGACTCCATCTCACCCCTTAAATAAATGGCTATTACATCAGGTAAGACCATGTCCTCCCCCCATTACCCAAATCTCTAGTATTTAAAACTATTACCATCAAATCAGAGGACTCTAGGAACACGCCTTCCTAGCACCATGGGACCCTGACAGATGGCCAAATCAGACAACTCTAGGATTGAGCCTTCCTAGCACTGTGGGACCTGCTGCTGTTTGTTGGTCTGCATATGCATTCGGTGGAATGCTTTTTGGCCAAGAGTGGGGACTGAGGACTAAGCTCTGATTTTTTATCTTGCCCAAATTCCTACCTGACTGATCTAAGGAGTCATGTCCTACAAACCATAAATTCTCATCAGGTAAGTTTTATTTGACCCTATATATTGTGACTTACTTTTCAATCTGACTGTGGCATAATATTACGAGACCAAAAAAAAAAAAAAAAAAATTTAACCCCAAAATATATTTCCTTGCCATACCTCGAAATTGCTCTGCAAAGTCCCTTGTGGGAAAAATCTACCTCCTATTAAGAATCCCCTTTCTCCTTTGTTTTTCTTCCTTTCTTTCCAGATCCAGGAGATAATCAACTAAGAACCAGGCACCTGCCAGGCGCGGTGGCTCACGCCTGTAATCCCAGCACTTTGGGAGGCCAAGGCGGGCGGATCACGAGGTCAGAAGATTGAGACCATCCTGGCTAACACGGTGAAACCCCGTCTCTACTAAAAATACAGAAAATTAGCCGGGCGAGGTGGCGGGCGCCTGTAGTCCCAGCTACTGGGGAGGCTGAGGCAGGAGAATGGCGTGAACCCAGGAGGTGGAGCTTGCAGTGAGCCGAGATCACGCCACTGCGCTCCAACCTGGGTGACAGAGCGAGACTCCGCCTCAAAAAAAAAAAAAATAAATAAAAAGAACCAGGCACCCTTTTAGGTCTGATAAGAAGCATTTTACAACCTGCTCTGTCTCTCAAGTCTGCTATCTGAGAGATTCCTCTGCACAATAAAACTTGGTCTCCACAGTCTTTTATCTTAACCTGAACATGCTTTCCATTGATTGCAGGACTTCAGATAAACTCAAACAATTCTCAACCAGAAAATGTTTACATTCACCTATAGCCTGAAAGCCCTGCTTTGAGTTGTCCCACTTTTCTGAGCCAAACCAATGTATTTCTTAAATGTATTTGATTGATGTCTCATGTCTCCCTAAAATATATTAAACCAAACTGTACCCCAGCCACCTTGGGCATACGTTCTCAGGACCTCCTGAGGGCTGTGTCAGGGGCCATGTTCACTGACATTTGGCTCAGATTAAATGTCTTTTTTTTTTTTTTTTTTTTTTTTTGAGACAGAGTCTCACTCTGTTGCCAGGCTGGAGTGCAGTGGTGCAATCTCGGCTCGCTGCAACCTCTGCCTCCTGGGTTCAAGTGATTCTCCTGCCTCAGCCTCCCAAGTAGCTGGGACTACAGGTGCATGCCACCATGCCCAGCTAATTTTTGTATTTTTAGTAGAAATGGGGTTTTACCATGTTGGCCAGGATGGTCTCGATTTATTGACTTCATGATCCAGCCACCACACCCAGCTGGAATAAATCTCTTAAAATATTTTACAGAGTTTGACTCTTCTTGTCAACAGAGTATTATGTTTCCTTAAAATGTAGTAAGGCCTAAATGATTATTCAAGGCTATGAGACTATTAAATTAATGTTGCATTGAAAAGAAATGAACGAATAATGAATGAACAACCACAGGATTCCTCCACCTATGTTCCTTTTAAAGAGATAGGTATGTATGAGTCAAGGCTCAGCTTACAGGATGTAGAAACTTTATTACTAGACCATGTGAAATGAAGTGGGGAAGTCTGTTAAACAGAAACCATGGCCAGGTGCAGTGACTCACGCCTGTAATCCCAGCACTTCGGGAGGCCGAGGCAGGAGGATCACCTGAAGTTGGGAGTTTGAGACCAACCTGATCAACATGCAGAAACCCCGTCTCTAATAAAAATACAAAATTAGCCGGGTGTGGTGGCAGACGCCTGTAATCCCAGCTACTCAGGAGGCCAAGGCAGGAGAATCACTTGAACCCGGGAGGCGGAGGTTTCAGTGAGCCAAGATTGCACCATTGCTCTCCAACCTGGGCAGCAAGAGCAAAACTCCGTCTCAAAAATAAATAAATAAATAACAGAAACCACCCATGTAGAACCATCTTCTCCACCACAACTGAATTACCATCCTTGCCAAATTTCATTCGTGGCCCTTGACATATGACATATGAACAGACACAAAAGAAACCTCATATAAATTTTATAGGAGGAAAGTTAGATTGTAGATTTTAGCGTTGCTAGAGCCCTTAGAAATCATCCTTTTACAGCCCACTTTTTCTACTAATAACACATCTGAAGCCAAGTTTAAGTGACTTGCTCCAGGTCACACAGCTGCTTAGTGGCAGAAGCAGAAAGCTCTCATTCTCCCGATTTCTCTAGTGCTATATTGCAGGTGTCATCTGCAAATTTGCTGCAGATGGTTTTGTAGAAAGAAGTAGATATTTAAAAAAAAATTCCTCGGCCAGGCACAGTGGCTCATGTCTATAATCCCAGCACTTTGGGAGGCCAAGGCGGGCGGATCATGAGGTCAAGAAATCGAGACCATCCTGGCCAACATGGTGAAGCCCCGTCTCTACTAAAAATACAAAAATTAGCTGGGCGTGGTGGCGCATGTCTGTAATCCCAGCTACTCGGGAGGCTGAGACAGGAGAATCACTTGAACCAGGGAGTCAGAGGTTGCAGTGAGCCGAGATTGTGCCACTGCACTCCAGCTTGGTGACAGAGCAAGACTACATCTCAAAATAAAAAAAAAAAAAATCCTTCTCAGCTCACCCATATAGTAAGATCTACACAAGCTTTGAACAAAAGACTGTTCAAAAGGAAAAAAAAGTGACAGGCTAAGAGAGGTGTATTAGGAAGTATTTGGCACAGTGACCTGACCCCCAACACATTGCATGACCCTTGGCTGCAAGGAGCATACCCTCACAGGCTGGGTGATATGGTTCAGCTGTGTCCCCACCCAAATCTCATCTTGAATTATAACCCCCATAATCCCCTCATGCGGAAGGAAGGACCTGGTGGGAGCTGATTGGATCATGGGGACAGTTTTCCCCCATGCTGTTCTCATGATAGTGAGTGAGTTCTCACAGGGTCTGATGGGTTTATGAGTATTTGACAGTTTCTCCTTCACATGCTCGCACTCTCTCCTGCTGCCTTGTGAAGAAGGTGCCTGCTTCCCCTTCTGCCATGATTGCAAGTTTCCTGAGGCCTCCCCAGTCATGTGGAATTGTGAGGCAATTAAACCTTCTTTCTTTATAAATTACCCAGTCTCACGTAATATCTTTATAGCAGTGTGAAAACAAATGAATACACTGGGTATTTTTCCTCCGGATGGATGTGACATCTTTGACCATGCCTGATCTGATACTGAGTCCTTGTTATTGATTGCTTTTTCTATGAGAGAAGTCATAAAGGGTCAAGTTAGAACTTGGTAGATCTCGCTGTAAAAAAAAAACAAAAAACAGCAAAGCCACCTCCGACTGGGGCAGTCCTCATTTAGGGCCCAAGACATCAACACACTGTGAAAGGAAAATATCTTGGGCCCCCAACATCACTATGGAAAACTCAAACTGGAAGCTGCTTAGGGCAAACCTGCCTCCCATTCTATTCAAAGTCACTCCTCTGCTCACTGAGATAGATGCACATCTGATTTACCCCCCTTTGGAAAGGCGAATCAGAAACTCAAAAGAATGTAACCGCTTGTATATCACCTATCTGTGACCTGGAAGCTCGCTCCCCTGCTTCCAATCGTCCAGCTTTTGCTTCAAATCGTGCTGCCTTTCCAGACTGAACCAATGTGCTTCTTACATATATTGATTGATGTCTCGTGTCTCCCTAAAATGTATAAAACCAAGCTGTGCCCCGACCACCTTGGGCACGTGTCATCAGGACCTCCTGAGGCTGTGTCACGGGCTCATTCTCGACCTTGGCAAAATAAACGTTCTAAATTAATTGAGACCTGTCCCAGATTTTCTGGGCTCACACCACACACTCCTGCCCAGACAGCAGGACTGGATTCTAATTCCCCTCCCCTAATTGATATTGGTCCTACAGTCTCTGTGGCCACGTCTCACTCACCAATGCCAAATTATGCCCACTACATCTTTCATTCCAAATTAAACATAAAGTATCAGTTTTACTTCTCCTTCTCCTCGAGGTGACATAATCATAAACTATTCTCTGTGAAATATTCCACAGGCTGATATCTGCTTTCTTTTCCTCATCTCCCAAAAGGAGGTGATGGTAAACACAGCTTCAAGAAATTTCTCATACAGCTGTTTGCATTACAGCACTACTTCTCTAGTTTCAATCCTGAGGATGTTTGCTAGTGTCTATTTATATCTGTGTTACCTAAGAAATAAATTTAAAAACAAATAAACGTTATGTGACGGCAAAGTTCTAGGCATGATATAAATCTCATCAAATGAATCCTGTTCACTAAGACTGTCCCAAAATGGCTCAACCTTGTCCATTCTTTTTATATTATAGAGCCATCTGGTAACAGCCACTGACTTTAAAGAATTTGTGTTCACTTTTTTCAAGGCCCCTTGCTGAAAACAGTAATAATTGTCTGCATTTTCTCAACAAAGCAGGTCTTTCTAAGGAAATTCTTTTTTAAAATCCAGACAAAGGAAATCCCTTCTGCTTATGAAAAGGATATGTGATTCTGGAAAAGCGCCTGATAGTTCCAGAACGCATAACTGTAACCGGGCACAGTGGCTCACATCTGTGATCCCAGCACTTTGGGAGGCCAAGGCAGGAAGATTCCTTGAGCTCAGGAGTTCAAGACCAGCCTAGGCAATATAGTGAGACCTTGTCTCTAAAAAAATAAACAAAAATTAACTGGGCAAGATGGTACTCACCTGTAGTCCTAGCTACTAGGGAGGCTGAGGTGGGAGGATTGTTTGATCCCAGGAGGTTGAGGCTGCAGTGAGCTGAGGTCATACCACTGCACTCCAGCCTGGGTGACAGAGCAAGACTCTATCTCAACAACAGCAACGAAAGCATAGCTCTGTCTCTGAAACAACAACAACAAAAAGTCAACCTGTCGCTTGCAATTCAGACTGCCAGGAAACGCTAATAATTCGAGCTGCCCACTGTGCAATGCATCTGTGTCACAGCATGTGACTGCAATGTTGCCTGTGGGGCAGGTTCATAAAGTCGTGGTGAAGACACTCATTCTGGATTCACACTGATCTGGAATCCCAGTCCAGGTCCACCAATTATGGTTTCGGTGAGCAAGTTACTTTTTTCCCAAAGACAAAATAAAGATAATTATTTTACTTTCTTCATAGAGTCACAGTTAGAAATAACTGAGATAATTCACATTAAATCTTCAGCCCTGGCCTTGGCAAACAGCAAGTGTTCAACAAATGTCAATTAATAAGTAAATGAGTTGGCCTGGCAGCAGACACGGTGGTAAGGCAGGCTGGTGAGCTACACTTGGAGATGAACGAAAGTAATCCCTGTGCCATAGGAAACCAAGCCGGAATTGAAGGTACATAAAATGGCAGGGCATGCCCCACTTGTCCAGTACATCCAAAAATGTTCCTGGCTAACTTTAAGAGTTACTCAATCAATGACAGACTTTAAGGATAATTGAATGTTCTTTGTTTCTCTTGGCAAAATCACGATTTGCAGAATTCTATTTGGCAAGAGAAACGGTCCAAAGTTATTTTCTTTTTTAAGGAAAATTATTTCAATCACAAGAAGTAGATTGCATGGAACAACCTGTGAGGGTCCTTTCAGATCAAAACATTCTGTGTCTCTGACAGCATTGTGCACTGGCGGGGAATACACAGTAGAAGGAACGTGCCTGGGCTATGGGGCTGGACAGACATGAGCCTGGCCTCCTTAGTCAAGTCTATCTGCATGCAGCTTGGTCAAGGTCTATCCTTTCCCTGAGTCTCTTTCTCATCTGCATAAATGGGGAGAGTAATACCTGCCTTAGAGTACTGTTGTGATAATTAAATGAGAGTATTACATATAAAAGTGCCTGGGATGGTTCTAGGCACATGATAGATAATGAATAAATGGGAATATTTCTACCTTGCCCTCCAAAGTCACTCAGCAGAGTGACCTGAGACTAAGAACCTCCCAGGAGAGCTCTTTACTTAGGGAATTACAGCTGCGGGTGAGGCTTTGCCATTTGAGCGTCCCTATGGGACATATTACTCAAACAGCCTGTTGAGACATTTTTTTTTTTTTTTTAAGAGGAAAGGGGATGAAGAGGGTAAGTCAGTGGTGGAAACCTATGGGTTGGAAGGTAGGCACTGGTTAGCTGGCTGCTTTGAGGACATCAGGCTACCCTATATTCCTCCATCCACCTGCCCATTCAATAAATATTTGTTGAACACAAATTCTGTGTTAGCATCAGGCTTGAGGTTAGGGATACAACAGTAAAGAAAAAACAGTCCTGCCCTTAAGAGTTCACAGTCCACTGGGAGAGACAGACAAGCGCATAAGCAATTGAGATATAGTCCACTGTGGTCAATGCCAAGTGAGGGGAAGTATAGAGTGCCATGGGCATGATGAGAACAAGACCTGTGCTTTAATTTGCACTGCTTTCAATTTATTCAGTGAGGGGTAGGGAAAAACAGATGTTTAAACTATTTTTTTTAAGACTGATATATTAAACACTGGTACATCCATTACAACACTTAAAAAATAAAACACTACGAGGCTGGACACAGTGGCTCACCACTATAATCTCGAGCACTTTGGGAGGCCGAGTGAGGAGGATCACTTGAGGCCAAGAGTTCAAGACCAGCCTGGGCAACACAAGGAGCCCTTATCTCTATTTAAAATTAAAAATTTTAAAATTCAAATCATAAAAATTAGTGGGGCGTGGTGGTGTGTGCCTGTGTTCCCAGCTACGTGGGAGGCTGAGGTGGGAGGATTACTTTAGCCCAGGAGTTTGAGGTTGCAGTGAGCTATGATGGTGCCACTGTACTCCAGCCTGGATGACAGAATGACACCGTATCTCAAGAAAGAAAGGAAGAAAGGAAGAAAAAGGGTTATTTGCGTCGGTAGACCTGGGGTGGATTTTCCTCTCCAGTTATGTAAGCAGTTGGGTTTCCAGTGATGTTTTAACGAAGTCATTGGTGGACACACTCTGGGAAGCTCTGGCTGTGAGAGCACATAAAGTCCACGCCCTGCTCCGGACACGAGGTTTAAAAATCTTTCCACGGCCTGGTGTGGTGGCTCACACCTGTAATTCCAGCACTTCAGGAGGCCAAGGCGGGCGGATCACGAGGTCAGGAGATCGAGACCATCCTGGCTAACACGGTGAAACCCCGTCTCTACTAAAAATACAAAAATTTAGCCAGGCGTGGTGGCGGGCGCCTGTAGTCCCAGCTGCTCGGGAGGCTGAGGCAGGACAATCGCGAGAACCCGGGCGGCAGAGCTTGCAGTGAGCCGAGATCGCACCACTGTACTTCAGCCTGGGTGACAGAGCCAGACTCTGTCTGAAAAAAAAAAAAAAAAAAAAACACCAATCTTTTCACACCACTGGATGGAAATGTGAATGATTGGTGGAAATTACCCAGCCAGCGGTTAGAGGTGGAAAGGGGTGACGGCACTATTTCAGGCACAGTAAGAAGTATCAAAAGTAAGAGAAAAACATGGCATATTTGAGATACTAAATGGCATTTATTTAAATGACATCAATCGCTGGGGCATAGAATTGAAGTGGGAAGTGTCAACATATAAGCCAGAGGGGACAAATACATGAGAAACTCTGTCAGAGAATGTCCCACACTACAGAATACATTTATGGAAAATAATTAGAGCATGCAAAAGTGTGTAGAAACCTGTGGGTAGAAGTGATAAATTAACATAGAATTTAAATGAGTCAGAACTCTCAGTATAATTTTTCCTAACATTCCTCTACAGTGCCCAAAATGCTCCATATTCTTCATTAATCATGTTCATTATTTATGTAACAATGGAGCAATTCTCAAACTAAAGAATGATTGAGCCAGGCGCGGTGGCTCATGCCTGTAATCCCAGCACTTTGGGAGGCTGAGGTGGGCAGATTACTTAAGCCCAGGAGTTCTAGACCAGCCTGGACAACATGGCGAAACCCTGTCTCTACTAAAAATACAAAAATTAGCCAGGACTGGCGGTGTGTGCTTGTAATCCCAGCTACTCAGGAGCCTGACGTGGGAGAATCCTTTGAACCTGGGAGGTGGAGGTTGCAGTGAGAGAGATTGTACCTCTGCATTCCAGCCTGGGCCACAGAGTGAGACTCTGTCTCTGAAAAAAAAAAAGAATGAGTAAGTGCATTTCTCCTTGTGACTCACGAAGAGCAGAGCACTCACCCTCATCACTGAGCAGGGATCCTGTTTTACTGTGATAGCAAAATGCATGGCAGGAAAATGCATGGCAGCACCGTGCTGTATGGGGTGAGCCTGCATCTAAACACAAACACTGTGCCAGACTGGCGTGAAGGCCAGTTGATTTTTGTTTCTGGAGTAGGATGGAGTTTGCCCCAGCAAGGGTTTGGAGCCTTCCAGTTGAGACACCGGCCCCACTGCATGCCTGGAAAAGTCGGGAGCAGGAGCTGCAAAGGAGACAGCAGGGACACTAGGAGCAGGTCAGAGGTGGGCTCCCTTCTTGGGGCAGATGATCAAAAGCCAAATGCAGCAAAGAGTTTCAGTCCAGTTTGAGACCTGCCACACCGATCTGAACAGAAACGGACACCTCAAGTGCAGAGCACATAGACATGCATAGGTAGCTGGGCATCTTTTGAAAAATCACCAAGCGGATGATACAGGGAATTCAACTGCCCAAAATGAAGCAAAGGAGACAAGAGCTGGAAATGTCCCTCAGAGAGAAGCAGGCCTCAGGTAGCCCTTGGGGGTGAGAGATGGTAGGGCAAAACCACAAGAATTATTAAAGAGACCCAGGAAGAAGGGGACTCGGCAGGGTATGGCCTCCAACAGCAACACAGGGGTGCTGGCCTGGCACCCACTCCCTGGACTCAGCACAGTAGGATGCCACGTGGGCTGTACACAGGGGAGATGGTAAATTGTCCCCCAAGCACTTGGCAATACATTTCCTTTCTGAGATACAAACATATTACATTAACTGCTCAGAGATATGCTATTGTCTCAAAGAGAAAAAATGTTTTTTTTCTCACACAGCAAGACTTGACCTGTGTGAGGGCATTAAGACAGCTAAAAAAAAATTGACATAAAACAAAAAGTAGAAGTAGTCCTTGATTTTCCCACGTGCGTTGCACAAACTGCACTTTGACGTATCACAAAGACAACTCAAGCCACCATTTCATAGGCTGCACGTGATTTTCCTTCCCTCAAGTTTCCAGGGGACACTTGGAGCTACCACAAGGTGGCGCTGCCTGCCATCCAACAGTTAATCAATGCCCTTGTTTCTCTACCAATTACTGAAATTATTTACATATTTTATTGCCTTTTTTCCTTATTATCTTATAAAATGAGCAAAAATTGAAAGTTACCATGAAGGAGAGAATCTACTGGCAAGAAGGCTCAAGTATCTAGTCCCTTTTGTTTTTACATTTCCTTTGTAAATTAATAAACTGTCGTTCTTACTTAACTTTCAGTCTCTGTGGAACTTCAATAGTATAAGTCAACATCTCTAACTACAACCAACTGAATAAAATCGCATACCGTCACCTGCAAGGTCAGACCCTGGACCATGGGAGGCCCATCAGGTTATCACTTCGTGAGTCTCTTGGCACATTTTTGATTTTACCTATTTGCACAACTCTCGTTTTTAGTCACTATGCACTTTTCCACTTGAAGTGGAAAATTCCACTTCATTGCAAACTCCAACGTCTAGAGGAGCAAGCCAGTAGCCTAAATGAAGAAAGCAAGCCCTGGGCAAGAATACTCAGGAATATAGCAGGGAGTGGTGGGGACCCTGACAAATGGAAAGCACATACCTTGTCTAAAGTGGGCCGACACTCAAGCATAGCCGCTTGTTGCCATATGCAAATAAGGGTTCTTTATTGCCAAATCTCTTTGTAAGAGAAAAAAAGGACTTTTATGTAAAATGTTGTATTTTTGCAATATTAGCACCCCCCTCAAAAAAATACAATGAAGGCCGAACAAAACATATCTGTCAACCACCAGCTGGAGACTTCAGTTGTGTAGTATTTATAGATTAGTACATATATAGCAGGATCTTTTCTTAAAACATTTTAATTAAAATAATACATGAGCATGGATTTTGCAAAGCAGCTTACAACAAAACGCAATAATCGTTTGCTCCATTCCCTCCAGGGCCCACCCCAAGTGTCCCATCACTACCTCTGGATTCATCAGTTGTAAACATTTGAAACATTATTTAATTACTATCATGATACATGAAGAGTTAACTCATTTAAAGTTCATCATATTTTGTAGTTTCAACCGTAGGTATCTTCAGCTTGAAAGCTGAGCAGGCTGGGCACAGTGGCTCACGCCTATAATCCCAGCACTTTGGGAGGCCAAGGCAGGAGGATTGCTTGAACCCCAAATTTCAAGACCAGCCTGGGCAACGCAGTGAGACCTAGTTTCAAATAAAAGTCAAAAAAATTAGCTGGGTGTGATGCCTTGTGTCTGTAGTCCCAGCTATTCCAGAGGCTGAGGCGGGAGGATGGCTTGGGCTTGGGAGATCAAGGCTGCAGTGGGCGGTGGTGATGCCCCTGCAATCCAGCCCGTGTAACATAGCAAGTCCCTGTCTCAAAAAACGAAAACAAAAAAACTGCTGAATCAATCAGAGTTTAGTCCAAATCACAACAGTTATTTGATCAGAGAAAATCTAATTTATATTACCCAATTTATAATTTATATTAGAGACATTAACTGTATAAAATTTAACTGTGTATAAAATGTTTAACAGAAACGGTAAAAAAAAAAAAAAGACTTTAAAACAGGATTTCTCAACCTTGACACTATTGGTGTCTTGAGCTGAATAATTGTTGTGGGTGCTGTCCTGTGCAATGTAGGATGTTTAGCAGCATCCCTGGCCCCTCACCTCCACTAAATTGTGACAAAAGTTTCTCCAGGCCGGGCACAGTTGTTCACGCCTGTAATCCCAGCTCTTTGGGAGGCCGAGGTGGGTGGATCATCTGAGGTCAGGAGTTCAAGACCAGCATGGTCAACATGATGAAACCCCGTCTCTACTAAAAATATAAAAATTCACTGGGCATGGTGGCGGGCGCCTGTAAACTCAGCTACTTGGGAGGCTGAAGCCTGAGAATCGCTTGAACCTGGGAAGCAGAGACTGTAGTGAGCCTAGATCACATCACCGTACTCCAGCCTAGGCGACAGAGCGAAACTACATCTCAAAAAAAAAAAAGTCTCTCTGGCTTTTGCCAAACGTCCCCTGGGAAGCAAACTTGCCACTGGTCAGGAATCACTGCCCTAAGGTAGGCATCACAAAAGAAACAAGGGTAGGAAGCAGCTACCACCCCTGGGGCTAGGGGAAGGAAGAAAAGGGACTAAAATTACTAAAACTTAGAAAAGTAGAAGAGGTGACATTTAACCCCTCAGACCCCCTCTGGGGTCTCAGCCTGCTTGGCTGGTGCGGGGGTCTCTCAGGCGGGCACCAGAAAGCTGGTTCTGCAGATGTTGGAAAAACTGGATTCCATGGCTGCCAGAAAAAGGACCTGCAGGTTGCAGGCAGAAACAGTTTTGTGGTCTGATGCTCTCTGGAACAGAAGCCAACCGGGAGGAGGAAGTCCCTTCCCTCCTCCAGCCTTGCAGCCTCCCTGGAGTGCCCCCTGGAGGCAGAGCCTAGCAGCGAGCCAGCAGGCTGAGCAGAAACACCGTTTCCAGAGTCCCAGCCTCAGCATCACAAAGCCGAGGTAGAAAGTGGTCTGAAGCCAAAAGACTGGAACTGGCAGAAGTGCCAGGCTCTCTGCTAAGGTCTCTCATGTATTACCCGATGTGGTTCTCAAACTCTGACGTGCTTATCAGTCACCGGGAATGTGAGACAAAATTGGAAATGTAAGTAAGAATAATGGAAGGTCATGGCAAGAAGTTTGAACTTTTTCCCATGAGAAGTCATTGAAGGGCTTACGCAGTTAAACTTTATATTTATTTATTTATTTATTCTTTGTTTGTTTGTTTGTTTTGTTTTGTTTTGAGATGAGTCTTGCTCAGTCGCCCAGGCTGGAGTGCAGTGGCGCGATCTCAGCTCACTGCAACTTCTGCCTCCTGGGTTCCAGCGATTCTCCTGCCTCAGCCTCGCAAGTAGCTGGGATTACAGGCGTCTGCCACCATGCCTGGCTAACTTTTTGTATTTTTAGTAGAGATGGGGTTTCACCATGTTGGCCAGGCTGGCCTCAAACTCCTGACCTCAAGTAATCTGCCCGCCCTGGCCTCCCACAGTGCTGGGATTACAGGTGTAAGCCACTGGGGCCCGCTCATTTTTGTATTTTTAGTAGAGGCGGGGTTTCGTCATGTTGGTCAGGCTGGTCTGGAACTCCTGACCTCAGGTGATCTGCCTGCCTTGGCCTCCCAAAGTGATGAAATTATAGGCGTAAACCACCACGTCTTGCCCGCAGTTACACATATTTATAGACAACATATTGGATAATTTTTCTTGATGGCTGGTCTTATCCACTGTAAATTAATTCATACTGGTTTTGCTCTCAAATCTTATCTCTAATCTTGGGGATATTTCTCTTGAGCCCTCTATAACTCTCATTCCCACAGACTTAGTGGCTCCTTCCACTTGGCTCTTACAGCTTGCTATATAGACCTTTTTGTTTTTGTTTCTGTTGTTTAAATGTCTACTTCTCTCACCACACTGTTAATGCCTCAACAGGAATTGTGTTTTATTGATTTTTGTTTGCCCACATTGTAATCTAATAAGTGTTTCTAAAAGCTTAGTGGAAGGATGAACGAGCAGGAAGGCAAGAAGAAATAAAAATATAAATGTACTTGGAAACCTACACCTCCTAGTCACAGAATGATTTTTCAGATGATAAGAAAATATTTTTGAAATACAGAATTACCATTTAGCTGCAAGAATAAGTACGTTTTTAATTGTATATGGGTATCTCTGAATTGGTGAAAAATCTAAACACAAGAGAAGATTTTGTTAAGTGACAAAAATACGAAAATTATAGGATGCTGACAATGTTACACTTAATTTAGCTCCTTGAAAGGTGTGTCTACCCAATTGACATACTCCAGGACTCATACACTAATAATTCTGGGTTGTATATTAAGACTCTTTTGTTAGCTCCCTCAACGCAACCTTCCTTCCCTCCCTTATATCTGACTTTTTTCCCCCTGGAGTCTCTGTCTTGGCTTCCCCAGTCTGGTAGAGGAGTCAATGTCTCCAGCCTTCTACCTTCCCTCTCTATTGCTTTCGTTTCTCCCTTACAGTTCAGCAATTTTTTTTTTTTTTTCCTGTAGCAATGGGGTCTTGCCATGTTGCCCAGACTGGTCTTAAACTCTTGGGCTCAAGGAATCCTGCCTCAGTTGCCCAAAATTCTGGGATTACAAACGTGAGCCACCTCACCTGGGCCAGTTCAGCAATTCTTTTGCTGTTGTTGTTGTTGTTGTTGTTGTTGTTTTGGGTTTTTTTGTTTGTTTTGAGATGGAGTTTCTTTCTTGTTGCCCAGGCTAGAGTGCAATGGTGTGACCTCGGCTCACTGCAACCTCTGCTTCCTGGGTTCAAACGATTCTCCTGCCTCAGCCTTCTGAGTAGCTGGGATTACAGGCACCTGTCACCACACTTGGCTAATTTTTGTATTTTGGTAGAGACAGGGTTTCACCATGTTGGTCAGGCTGGTCTCAAACTCCTGACCTCAGATGATCCACCCACCTCAGTCTCCCAAAGTATTGGGATTACAGGCATGAGCCACCACACCCGGCCCAGCTCAGCAATTCTTAACATCCTCCTGGCCTCCCAGTCCCCTGGTTTCCACCAGATTGCCCCAGGCTCTGGCTGGCACTGGAACAATTAAATCCACCACTAGGTTCAGATATTGCCTTGAGAAAAGCACAGCTGTGGTGTCAAGCAGATTGAGTCAAATCTTGCTTCTGCCACTTTCTTAGCTCTATAATCTTGGAAAAGTTATCCAGCTTTGCCCTTTTTCTGTATCCTCTCCTCTAAAGTAGTTAATAATGTCAGCATCGTGAGGTTGCTATGAAAATTAAAATGTGAGTTACATGTAAAATACCAAACATAGGCTGGACGCAGTGGCTCATGCCTGTAATCCCAGCACTTTCGGAGGCCGAGGCAGGTGGATCATGAGGTCAGGAGTTTGAGACCAGCCTGGCCAACATGGTGAAATACCGTCTCTACTAAAAATACAAAAATTAGCCAGGAGTGGTGGTGCATGCCTGTAATTCCAGCTACTCGGGAGGCTGAGGCAGGAGAATCGCTTGAACCTGGGAGGCGGAGGTTGCAGTGAGCCAAGATGGCGCCATTGCACTCCAGCCTGGGCAACAAAAGCGAAACTCCGTCTCACAGAAAAAAAATCAAGCACGATGCCTTAGATGGGTTCCTGGATACAGACTCAGAGAGGCAGATGTGCGTGCAGGGGCATTTATTAGGGTTTGCCCTCAGAATCAACAGAACGGGGGAATGAAGAAATAAGGAGTGGGCAGAGAGGAAAGTTGAACCGTGATGCAGTCACTCTGATGAGTCGAGAGAACCAATGACCCCACATGGCTTAAATCAATGGACAAGTTACCTTGTAACAGCATTTGGCCCCCTTTGATCATTCCTCCCAGAATGCTTCCTTCAGTTGGTTTCTAGAACTTCACACTCTCTTGGTTTTACTTTTATCTCTCTGGTTCCTCCTTGATCTTTTTGGCTGGTCCCATCTTTTCTTCTCAATCCTAATGTTACAGTGCCCCAGAGCTCAGCCTGGGCTCTTCTCAGTCCCTTGGTTGTCTTGCCTAGCGTTGTAGCTTGAAATATGCCATCTATTTGCCCTACAACTGCCAACTTTATATCTCCAGCCCAGACCTCTGCCCTAAACTCAGGGCTTGTATATCCAACAGTCTTCTCTTTGATCTACTTGTATGTCTACTAGATAATTCAAACTTTAGTCTGCGCTTCCATCCAACACCAACTCTACCACCAAACCCATTCTACCTACAGTCTTCCACATCTTAAATGATGGCAGTCCCATCATTTCAGTTGCTTAGGCCCAAAATGTTGTGGTCACCTTTGACTCCCCTCTTCCTGTGGCACGCCACACATAATCCATCAGGAAATACTATTGTATCCACTTTCAGAATATAGCCAGAATTGGACCAATTTCATCACTAACCTTCTTGTCACTGTAATTTCTCCCCGGAGTTATTGCTATTGCCTCTTAGCTGATTGTGTCAATCTTCTGTTCAGAATCTCTTAGTGACTGCCTACTTCTCTCAAATAAAGGCCAAAATACTTTCAGTAGCCTACAAGGCCCTCTGTGACCTTGCCCTTGGTTGTCAGAGTGATCTTACCTTTTACTATCTTCTCCTTCACGCACTCCACTCCAGTTCTCCTATTGCTCCTGGAATATGACAAGCATGCTTGTGCCTCGGGGCCTTTGCACAGGCATTCCCGCTATCTGAATGTTCTTCCCCAAATGTCTACGTGTCTCACCCTGTCATGCTTTTTGAGTCTGTTCACGTATTATCCTCTTCGTAAAGCCTTCTCTGACAACCCAACTTAAAATTGCCACCCCACACCCCTCCTATCCCCAGCATTTTCAATCCCCCTGCCATGCTTTACCTTGTCCTCACAGTCCTGATCACGTTCAAACACTCTAGATATCATAAATTATTTTTTTACTGTACATTGTTTGTGTCCCTTATTTTGTTCACGGAACCCTAGCACCTAAACAAGGTCTAGTACATAGTAGGGTTTAATCAGTAGGACTGAATGAATAAAAACAAATTATATGCCTATACTTAATGATTAAATTTCAATACAATTATTTTTGCAGAGCCCATAATTTTAGTATTTTTATGGCATAATGTAAACCTATGCACTGTGATTAGCTACCGTGCTTTTCATTAATGCATATCACTTCACTGAAAAATCACACAACCCTCTTCTGAAGATTTCAAAGTATCTGTCTTTTCTGAAAATGGTACAAGGGAAACTCCCAAATCTGTACCTAAATATTGCCTGGAGTATAAATCATCATAACCAGCCTCACGTGACTCAAACACTGAAACAATGTGGCTGCTCACAGGGTTGTGGGATCAGGTTACCATGGTAACCTGGACTCTCATCTTCTCTGAGCTTAATTGTTCAATTCTAAAATTGCATGCTCTTGAGGTTCAGCATGCTTCAACTCTGCCAGGCCTCAGCTGGCAGGAAATTAAGTTATGGTATTAGTGTTCATCATAATCATTTGTTAATGATCATTTATATTTAGGAATATGAGAAAATATAGAAAAAGTAGGGTATTTAGGAGGGCTTTTCAATCTACCAAACATGGCTTTAAGTATTGGTGCCGGTTTTGCATATCGTAGGAACACAGTCTTTACATTCCTGGTCCCCAAAATGTGCTTGCCACATACTTTCGGTCATATTTGTGTTCCAGGATGTAAGCTCACTGAACTGGCTTCCTTGGTCCTTTAGAAGAGTAACCAAATAGGCTGGGCACCTATAAACAAATAGGCTCATGCCTGTAATCCCAGCACTTTGGGAGGCTGAGGTGGGCAGATCACTTGAGATCAAAAATTTGAGACCAGCCTGGCCAACATGGTGAAACCCCGTTTCTACTAAGAAAATACAAAAATTAGCCAGGCGTGGTGACACGCACCTGTAGTGCCCACTACTCAGGAGGCTGAAGCAGGAGAATTGCTTGAACCCAGCAGGTGGAGGTTGCAGTGAGCAGAGGTCGCACCACTGCACTCCAGCCTGGGAGACACAGCAAGACTCCATCTCAAAAAAAAAAAAAAAAGAGAAGACTAACCAAATTAAAAAAACTGTAGGAAAATGTACAATTGATATAGTTTAAGTTGTGGGAAGTGAAAGGCCTAGTTATTAAAAAGAAAGTGAGCCAACAATAAATTCTCTAAATTTTTTTTTACTTGAGAAAAGAAATATAATATTTATTTTAAAAAAATAAATCTGTAGTAGCTCAATTAATACAAATAAATGGAGACTTTATATAACCCTTCCCATTTTCAGAAACAATACTATAATCTTTATAACTAGGTTAATTTTTTTCACTAATAGAATACATTATCTCATTTTCTGGTTATATTTCTATACTCAAATCAAGGCTACAAGCTTTACACTGTGTCCTAGCCTTGATCTGAAACCTTAACAGAGCCTGGGGGCCTGGATCAAGTCAGCAACGGTGGGCATTAGACAGGAGGGGTGCAGATTGGAAAACTAGTTGTGACGTGGAATCCATCTATACCTGAATACAGGGACGTCTTGGTCTTAGTCTGTTCCTACTGCTATCACAAAAAAATTTAGACTGGGTAATTTATAAACAACAAACATTTATTCCTGACAGTTCTGGAGGATGAGAAGTCAAAGATCGAGGCGGTGGCAGATTCAGTGTCTGGTAAGGGCCTGTCTAGCTCTGTCACCAGGCTGGAGTGCAGTGGTACCATCTCGGTACCATCTCAGCTCACTGCAACCTCCTCCTCCCAGGTTCAAGCAATTCTCCTGCCTCAGCCTCCTGAGTAGCTGAGATTCCAGGCGTGCACCACCACAACCATCTAATTTTTGTATTTTTAGTAGAGATGGGCTTTTCACCATGTTGGCCAGGCTGGTCTCGAACTCCTCACCTCAAATGATCTACCCACCTCGGCCTCCCAAAGTGCTGGGATTACAGGCATGAGCCACCGTGCCCGGCCAGGCCTGTTCCTTATAGATGGCACTGTCTATGTATCGTCACATGGCAGAAAAGAAGGGCAAAAGAGGACAACAAGCTCCCTCAGGCCTCTTTACAAAGGCAGTAATCCTATTTGCAAGGGCTCCACCCTGATGACATAGTCATCTCCCAAAGGTCCCACCTCTTAATAGCAACACAGGGGGGATGATTAGGTTGGTGCAAAAGTAATTGCAGTTCTGCCATGACTTTCAATGGCAAAAAACCGTAATTATTTTTGCACTAACCTAATAAATTTCAATGTACAGATTTGGAGGAACACAGACATTCAGACCACAACAGAGGGGTAAAGAGAAAAGTTTTTTTGATCTTCAAATTTCCAGCATAAGTGAGTGGGTGGGATAGTGGCTTGGCACCGTCAACCATTGCATTAGGACGTCTATCCTGAGAAGGCTCATGTGAGAAGATGGAGATTCCATCTGTGTCTTGTGACCCAATAAGGTGGAAAAGGTCAGTAGACAGATATGTGAAGCATTAAGATAAGAGACTTGGACTACAGCTATAGATGTGGGAGTGAACTAAGCCAGGAACAGCAGCCTTTCTGGTTTCAAGGATTGGTGAGAATGAGGACTGGGACTCAGGATAGGCTACTGCATATCCTGCAAAAGATGTACACCAACAGAAAGTATGTGGAGGTTTGAATAGACATGGCTCCTTAGCCCCAAGTTCTCTGGTCTCAACAGTCCACAGGTGTGAGGAATCTGTAGGTCCTGAAAAGGAGAATGGTGGGATTAGTCCACTATCTTTTTTTGTTTGTTTTGTTTTGTTTTGTTTTGTTTTTGAGACAAGGTCTTGCTCTGTTGTCCAGGCTGAAATGCAGGTGCAATCACAGCTCATTGTAGCCTCCCTGGCTCTCCTGAGTAGCCAAGACTACAAGCATGTGCAACCATGCCTGACTATTTTATGTAGAGTCGGGATCTTGCTGTGCTGCCCAGGCTGATCTCAAACTCCTGGCCTCAAGTAATCCTCCTCCCTCAGCCTCCCAAAGTGCTGGGATTACAGGTATGAGCCACTGTGCCCAGCTCAGTCCACTATCTTTCCTTCTGTTTTAGGCGTTGGAGGTGATAAAGAGAGGGGGAACGTTCAAACATACAGCTTGTCTCCATATAAGGAATCTCTTGCCACAATGTAGTAACAGACTTCCAAATTGCATTTCTTGCTACACTATTGGCTTATCTGACCTTTCAGTCTTCCCCCAGGGATTTATCAGGATACAATAGTGTGATCTGAAATGGCCCCTTATCAACCAAGGTAGACCCTAAGATTAGGGGAACAATAGTTACCTGTAGGTTGAGGGATCAGGGCCAGGCTGACATGGCAAATTTCTCAATGCCTACAGCTCCAAGAAAAACCAAACTCTTGTTAAACTCTCTAATAATGGGAGCTATCAGGCCAATTACTAGACCCCTCCTAACTCTGATTTACAATCCAGACCACTGCAACTCTGACGGACAGAGGACTGGCCTTACAGAGATTCTTTCCTGATAAACAACTGCAGCCCTTAAGGCAGCTTCAGCCATCTTATAGAGGCTGCACACATCGATATTTGTGTCCTATAGTTGAACTTTTGACAAAAGAGCCAAATTCCATCACACTTTAATGCTAAAATTCCACCCAAAAGTAATACATCATGGGATATATGTTTTATATATATGTTTACCCATTGCTCATGCATTGCTCACAAATACACATAGTTTTTGTCCTGAACCTGTTGGATACATATGACTTTAGGCGCTGTAAGGTATAAAACCCAACCTGCCCTTCTCCTCCTCAAAAAGAGAGCTCCTTAGGTCCATACCGGAGACTTTCTCGTCCCAGATTGCAAACTGATATGGCCAATGCAGCTCTCCTTTCTACTACGTAGCCATCTTGGTTGTCTTTTGGGTGACAATAGTAATTGAGACTTTGGGCTTGAATAAAGTCTCTGCAGAAAGGTAGGTAGAGTGAGAAAAGAAACAGCCGGAGATGGAATCCTGTGGAACCCTAACATCTAGGAGCAGAAAGAGGGACTGCAGAGGGAACTTAGAAAGGTTTACAGAGAAATAGAAAGAAAAATGGGAGTGAGAGGAGGAAGTGGTGTTCCAGAAGTCAAGGGTAAGTGTTCCAAGGAGGCAGAATGTTCAACTGTGTTCAATGCTGCAGAAAGGAATTCAATAGGGAACAAGAAAATCTGTGAGTTTGGCAACTAGGAGGACACCATGACCTTGGCTAGACCAGTTTTATTCTTTCAAGCCTGAGAGCAATGCTTGACCGAGAAGAGAAGAGGTCGGGATGGGAGCTTGCTTGTGTTGAGTTGGCAAAAGAGGGGGTCACAGGATTCAATAATTATTCTCAGCCCAAAATATATAATTTGTTATATATATAATGTAATATATAATTTATATTAAAACTATTGGTAGGTGTTAAATCACCAAGTAATTTATTGTCTACACAGATGCATGGGGTGAGAAGGGAAAGAGGATACACTACAATTCTCAGTGCTTGCAGCAGGATAGTGAGTTTATGGGTATGACCCCCCTTTTCTTCTTCTCTTCTTTCTTATCCCCCTCCTCCTTTTCCAAATATTTAATCATATGCTTTTTTTTTAAAGGAAAGAAAATTAAACATAACTAAAATATATCTTGCAAGGTATTCATTGGCAGTTACCCTATTGAATAAATTCATGAGAGCCCATTGTTTTGGACTAAGTCCCTGCACTAGGGCCCAGCAGACCAGATGAAACCAGAATGAAGTCAGTTGTGCTAAATGCATCATAATCAAACTGAATTTTGAAATGGGCCAGTTTTCAAAAAGAAAAATACAATATAATACAATACAATAAAACAAAACAAAACTGACATTCACAGCAACCAAACAGAAGGGGCCCAGTTTACCAAATGGCATGATAAGAAAGTTCCCTCTGTTTTGACACTATAAGGAAGATAACCTTGAAATGACCAATCTGCTTCTTGTTCTTTGTTTCTGCTTTCTGCAGTTCTTGTCTGCCTAGAAAGCCAATGCCCTCTGCTAAGCTCAGCAGAACACTTACTCTATTTTATACAAGAGATGTTGCCCAATTCTAGAAGAGCAAATATATGCTGACTAGATCTTTAAAGTAATTTTGTCTTTTGACACTTCAAATGAGTAAGGAATGACAATGACAAGAAAGTATTGTTTCCAATTTTATTTCAAACTTTCAGTTAGACATATTCCAATGTAGATGATCTGCATTTGAACATCAGAAGAAAGTATAGGCCGGGTGCAGTGGCTCATGTCTATAATCCCAGCACTTTGGGAGGCTGAGGTGGGAGGATTGCTTGCGGTCAGGAGTTTGAGACCAGCCTGGCCAACACGGTGAAACCCCATCTCTACCAAAACACAAAAATTAGCCAGGCATTGTGGCACATGTCTATAATCCCAACTACTTGGGAGGCTGAGGCAGGCGAATCACTTGAACCTGGGAGGCATAGGTTACAGTGAGCTGAGATCGCACCACTGCACTCCAGCCTGGGAGACAGAGCAATATTCTGTCTCAAAAAAAAAAAAAAAAAAAAAAAAGAGGAAGAAGAAGAAGAAGGAGGAGGAGGAGGAGGAGAAGGAGAAGGAGAAGGAGAGGAAGGAGAAGGAGAAGAAGAAGGAGAAGAAGAAGAAGAGGAAGAGGAAGAGGAGGAGGAGGAGGAGGGAGAGGGAGAGGAAGAAGAAGAAGAAAAAGAACAAGAAGAACAAGAAAGAAGAAGAAGAAAGTATAGGACACTGAAATCACCAACATGCAGATTTAAACCAGTGAACTCTTAATCCTAGCTGTATTTTAGACTCCCCTAAAGAGCTTTGGAGAAAATATTGATAACCAGACCAAATATCTGGGGCTGCAGCCCAAGCATGGGTATTTTTAATGTTCCCCAGGAGATTCTATGTGCACTCAGGGTTGAAAATAGCTGGATTAAGCTAGGTGCATAACAGCATTGCGTCTGAATTTCATTCCATTGCATTTTCCTCTCCGCTCCCCTATAGGGGTCAAGGTCCTATGTCCTCTCAAGGTTTGCTGAAAAATCACTGACATGAGGTAGAATTGATTAGTAGGAGAAAAGGCATACAAATTTACTCCATGCATATATAAGGGAGACGTCAGAATGAGGACCCGACCCCCCAGTGAGGTACAGAAGCTAATGTACCATCTTGAGGTTATAGAAAGAATGCAAGCTCAGAGCTTGGCCCAAAACAGGTTATGTTGGTAAATCAGGTTTTAGTGGCAGGATAGGTTATGAGGGGGAGAGGGGAAGAGGCTTGGCTAGCAATGGGGGCCTCCTTATGTAGATAAAACCTCACAGGTAGCAGCCCACAGAGAGAACAGATGATATATGTTTCTTTTCAGACTTTTAAAGGTGTCAGTCTCTCAGTTGATCTCTCCTAGATCTGGAAAAGGCCTAGAAAGGGAAGGCCTGGCTGCATCAATGGAGATTCTCTACAGATGTAAATTTTCCACACATGCAAGGCACTTGGCTGGCCCTATAGCAGCCATTTCAAAATATGTCAAAGAAATGTATTTTGGGGTAAATTTTTTTATTTCCTTCACTCCCTTGCCAGGCCAGATCAAGCCTCCCTGTCACACTTTCAAAGCATCCTCTACTGTTCCGTCAGTCTCTAATTAATTCTGCATGTATTTGTGTGACTTTTCCATTAATATCTGCCTTCTCAACTGGTCAGATGGCATTATACCCAGCTCTAAGCACAGTGCCTGATACATAGCAGGAGCTCAATAAACATCTGTCAAATAAATAAACTGGTATCAAAATATTTACAGATGAGATGATGGCTATCGAGAGGCTTTTTTCCTCTTCGGATCAACTGAGGCAGGAGAATAGGGTCTGGAGGCAAGGAACATAAGGCCAATTTACGCTGACTTCCTAGAACTAAATCAAATGGAAATGCTTCAGCAATGACAGGAGGGTGAATGACTTTGTACTTCACTTCATCCTCTCCATTTATTTAGGCCACACACACCAAGTAACATCTTCTCCATTTACATAGGGCGCATACCGAGTAAATGACTTTGTAACTGGACTTCATCCTCTTCCTTTACGTAGGGCATACACCAAGTAACCAATGGGAAACCTCTAGAGGGTACTGAAACCCCGGAAAATTCTGTAACTGAGGCCCTTGAGCCACTTGCTTGGGCCCGCTCCCATACTGTGGCATGTGCTTTCATTTTCAACAAATCCCTGCTTTTGTTGCTTCATTCTTTCCTTGCTTTATTTGTGTGTTTTGTCCAATTCTTTGTTCAAAACTCCAAGAACCTGGACACTGTCAACTGGTAACACAACCAGTTTTCTGATTCTCCAACACCAGCTGGGTATGCCACAATTCAATTCGATTCTGGCACTGGCTCTCTGGAGCTAGCTCAGACTCCACAGGTTTAAGATTTCAGTCCCACAGACTGCACTCACTTCAGAGGCCAGTCACAAGGATGCAGTCTTCAGGTTATCCATACTCCTGTCTGAGTTGGCTACAAAGTTGGAGGTTCCTACAACCCCCTCCTTCAGGTTCCATAATTTGCTAGAATTGTAACCATAAGAGGTCTGTTGCCCGATGTGTACAGCAGGTCAATATGCTGAGACACCAGGTTGCAGCAGAGAAAGTAGTTTAATCATAGTGTAACCAAAACACAAGTTTAGTCGTTCACTGCTTGTGAGGCAGGAGAATAGGGCCTGCAGCTGGGGAACCTAAGGGCTTTATAGAACTAAATCAAATGGAAACACTTCAGCTATGACAAGAAATACCCTCTTCATTTATAGACGGCATACATCAGGTAACACAATGGAAACCTCTAGCGGGTATTTAAGCCCCAGAGAATTCTGTAACTGGGCTCTTGAGCCACCTGCTTAGGCGGCTCCCACCCTGTGGAGTGTGCTTTCATTTTCAATAAATCACTGCTTTTGTTGCTTCGTTCTTTCCTTGCTTTGTTTGTGTGTTTGTTCAATTCTTTATTAAAAACACCCAGAACCTGGACACCCTCCACCAGTAACACTTGCAGAGTCCAATTAATAAGGGCAAGATCTGGTATAAAGTGAGTTTTTATTCCAGAGCTAGCTTAGGGGAAGAAGTACAGGCTTCCTGCCCTAAGGGTTCTGCTTTGCTTTTGGAGGAGAAAGTAGGTGCTTTTAAAGGGGGGTGCTGGGAGTAGTGGCTCACGCTTGTAATCCCAATACTTTGGGAGGCCAAGGCAGACAGATCGCTTGAGCCCAGGAGTTTGAGATCAGCCTGGACAACATGGCAAAACCCCTTCTCTACAAGAAGTTTAAAAATTAGGTGGGCATGATGGCACATGCCTGTAGTCTCAGCTACTCAGGAGGCTGAGGCGGGAGGGTCATTTGAGCCTGGGAAGTTGAGGCTGCAGTGAGCTGTGATTGCACCTGCGCTCCAGGCTGGGTGACAGAATGAGATGTTCTGTCTCAAAGAATAATAATAATAAAATAAAAGGGAACTTGGCATGAATGGCACACAGGAAAGGGAAACGCAGGTTGGGGGGTCCACGTGACTGGCCTCAGTGCTTTATCCATGGGTGCCATTTTGGGAGAACAAGGTTGTATTTTTCGCGTAAATTGATGGTTGTCTCTCAAGGCAATCTCCTGGTGAGAGACAGTTCTGCTCTGCAGCTTCTATGCACACAATTAGATAAGCTCGCCCTGCAGGGAGTGTCTGGTGAAGGGAAGGTAAAAGGTTATAATTGCATTTCTAAACAGCTAAGTAGGAAGTAGGGAATAGAAGAAAAAGGAGAAAAGAGAAAATAAGAAATAAAAAAGAATAACATTATAAAAACTCATTCTCTTTCTCTTAGAAAGATGAGCGTACTTGGTTAAAATAGGACCTCCAAACAAGAAGACGGGAGGAAACCTTGAGAGCTTGGGACTGTGGCTTTTAAGAGCTTTGAAGTGGGCTGAAGTACACAGATCATCAATTGGTTGAAGAGTGCAGGGCAAAGTCATGGGACAGAAAGATGAAGAAACAGTGTTATGCTGGTTCTGTTGGGGGCAGTCTTCAAACTGGTTGGCATCTGCTGTTTTGCAGGAATCCAGGATCTGAAAAACATCTTAAGCAACTTTTTTTTTTTTTTTTTTGAGACAAAGTCTCACTCTGTGGCCCAGACTGGAGTGCGATGGTGCGATCTTGGCTCACTGCAACCTCCGCCTCCCGGGTTCAAGTGCCTTAGCCTCCCAAATAGCTGGGATTACAGGTGCCCGTCACCATGCCTGACTAATTTTTGTACTTTTAGTGGAGACTGGGTTTCACCATGTTGGCCAGGCTGGTCTCAAACTCCTGACCTCAGGTGATCCACCCGTCTCAGCCTCCCAAAAGCATGAGCCACCGGGACAGGCCTTAAGCAATTCTTAAAGAAAAGCCTTATGATTCTTATGTCAGAGAGCTTAACTACCTTAAACAAAAGGCTTATGATTCTAACATCAGAAATCCTGTCTATAGGAACAATGGGGATTCGGTTGGTCAGTAGATACTGCTATGTGGTTTTTGGGGTACCAGGAAGTAGATCAAAGTGCAGCCTGATTAATGCCTTATTATAACTGTGCTTCTGTCCAGAATTTTTGTTAACTCATGACTTCAGAATGACGCCAAACTTAAGAAAGCACTCTACTGACTTTCACTTGTTTGTTATAAAGGGCACAACTTAGGAACAGCCAAATGCAAGAGAGGCTAGTACAAGATATGGGGCGGGTGGGGTGTATGAAGCTTCCATGCCCTCTCCCCAGAAGCACTCTCCCTGGAGGCTAGGGGTTATTATGGAGGTTTCATTCTGTGAGCATGATTGATGAAATCATTGGTCATAGGTGATTAACTCAATCTCCAGCCCTTCTCTCTCCAGAGGTTTTTGGGGTGCAGGGTCCTGAAGCCACTTAGGAGTCCTCAGCTACCAGTCATCTTGTTAGCACACAAAAACACTAATAACTCCTGAGATTCCATTTTAGGAGCTTCATATATATTATACCTTTCAGGGAACAGTTTTGTCCCATCTTTCCTTCCAAGGCAGGCCAGACTGGCCCGGGAGGAGAAATGGAGCCTTGGGCAGGACTGAGGCTGGAGAAAGCAAGGGCCAATGGGATACACACCCAGGAGAGGGCTCGCTGGGAAGCCAGAAGAGCCTAAAAGCTGCAAATTCTAGAAATAAGAGTGAGAACAATAGGAGTGTGAGGTTCGCAAAGGAAACAAGTTCAGAGGGAGGTGTGACGAGCTCCCACACACGGGGCTGAGAGCCTTTTACAAATGCCCAAGGCCAAGTTGTGGACGGGGGGGGGATGATAAGGGCAACTGTGCTGTTCAGATAAGTTCCAAAAGGACCCCTCCAATGCTGAGATTCTATGACACTTATTTACATAGTAACAGGTTTAAAAAAAAATAAAAAAGGAAAGACTATGAAAAAGTACAACGTTTCATTTTCATAAATAAAACAACCGTAATCACTGAATTGATGTTATGTTGGAAAGTTCTCTGCTTCAAGAATATGCACAACTAAGGGGAAAGATGGCTTGAGATAAATGATAAATATAATGCCTTATTTAAAGAGCATCTTAAGTTTGTAACAGCTTCCAAAAATATAGTATGAAGAAATGTGTGTTATATAATCTTCATTTCTTAAATGACTCAGATACATGATTGATTTAGTATTTAACAGTGGTTCAACATTTCAAAGGTTGATTCTAAACACATTCACGTATTGCTGCAGATATTTTCTATCTAGATTCAAAGACAGAACTCACTGAAGAATGTCAAGGGCACATGAAGAACATCCCACAGCCTGTAAATTAAGGGACAGCTTGACTTTATTTTCATGCAGCCATTTACTTCTTTAAGACATTTGTCTGAGTTGGGTCATTTGGTACAAAACCTTATAGATAATAGAAGAAATTAGCAAAGATATTAGAAATAAAGCTTTTAGAATTGTTTGAAAAGGGACAAAAATATAGAAAGTCATTTTTAAGTAAACAGCTAGAAATAAGAATTCGAGGTAAATTTTTAAAAGGTAATAAATATCATTTTCTGAGACCTTCATTGTGCATAGTATATTTTTAATGTTGTGGAACTGAAGCCAAGATAGAATTTTACAATTTCTAACTGACTCAAGAGAAATTGCTTCCATAAGGAAAGGTTTTCTCATTAGATGTGAATTCTGTTTTCGCTTTTGCAAAAGATTTTGCTTTTGAAAAATCATTTTTGATTTAAAATTAAAGATGTGTATTAATGAAGCCAAACAGAAAAGACAGCAGGAGCAACTCCTTTAATCATTAGAAACAGAGCAATGCAAAGAGTGGACAGGCAATGTTAAGTTTACAATTCCTTAAAGTACCTTTAGTAGTATTCTTTGCACACAGGAACGCACTCCTCCTAATACGACAGGATTTCTCTCTCACCAAAATCTTTCATACTGGAGCAAATAACAAAATGGAGTGTGTCCTTCTGCTAGAGTCCCCAGTCTGGTGGGAATGTGGCTGACATTGTTTTCTGCTGGGAATGCAGGATGTCGTTCGACACGCAGTTGCACATCCCATCTCTGGTACTTCTTTCTGAGCCTGTTTCTTTACTGCTGTCCAAGTCTTTCCCAAGATATGAGCCACCATATCCCAGCTTGCTGCCTGCCCTGCCACTTTGCTGCCAGTGTCTCTGCCGTGCGACCAAGCTCCCATGTGGCTTCCTGAGCAGCTCCATTAGTATTCTCACCGTGACTCAGCCCACGGTAACGGGCAAAAGACAATCACCAACTGCAAAGCCTGGAATACAGCTGTTCTGCACACATCTCTAGGTAACAGTCATCACAATTCAGTCCCCAAACTGGACATGATGAATAATAAATGAGTAACACAGATGCTGTGTTACTTAGAGGCAGACCTGCAGAAGCAGGACAGAAGTCTCAGGCAAATACACATCAGTAATTATTTATCTGCTACTTGATTGTTCTTTCACAAAGGAAAAGCAGCTCTTCCTTGTGAAAGGAGACACCCAAACTTAGAGCCAGTTTGAGTCTTGGGTGTTCCCCTATTCCCCAATTGGGAAGTTATAGTATCTTCATCTGTACTGAAGTCCAGGCTTGCTGGGAGAGTTCAGGGAGCTGCTTGTGGAGCTGAGGCCCGACTTGCTTACACCTTTCTGACTGCCTCTTGATGGGCAAGGTCAAACAGCTTTAAGTTCCTCCTCCCTGGTTCCAATAACTGGCAGATTGTCTGGTCCATAAGCCACAGGGCCCTGAACTCCACAGTTCTTTCCTAGCACCAGTTTTCATTACTGGACTTGGTGTCTATAGTATTCATGAGTTAATTCAGCATATATTTAGGGTTCCCATTACGTTCCAGGCACTGAGCAACACAGATACAGTCTCTCCACTCATGGAGGTTACAAGTCAAAATAGAGAAACAGGCAATCCAATAATGATTTTTTTTTTTTTTTTTTTTTTTTGAGATGGAGTCTCGTTTTGTCACCCAGGCTAGAGTGCAGTGGGGTGATCTCGGCTTACTGCAAGCTCCACCTCCCGGGTTCACACCATTCTCCTGCCTCAGCCTCCCGAGTAGCTGGGATTACAGGTGTCCACCACCACGCCCAGCTAATTTTTTTGTATTTTTTAGTAGAGACGAGGTTTCACCGTGTTAGCCAGGATGGTCTCGATCTCCTGACCTCGTGATCTGCCCACCTCAGCATCCCAAAGTGCTGGGATTACAGGCATGAGCCACTGCACCCAGCCCCAATAATTATATTAATAAATGAGTGACAAGCTGGGAAAAGTGCTATGAAAAGGAAGCACAGGGTGCTATTGGAATGAATGCCAGGGAGACAGGGTTTCAAGGAAGGCTTTTCCAAGGAAATGACCCTTAGGCACAGAGCTGAAGGATGAGAAGGCATTAACTAGATGAAGGGGAGGCTGGGAAGAAGGTGGCCAAAAGTGTAGCATGAAGAAATCAGAGAAAGCAGAGTAGCTGGCTTGGCCTGGAGACCATGTTTGCGATTTGGGTTCTGTCCTAAGAGTGATGGAAAATCACTGAAGGATTACAAGCAGGGTGACTGCAAAAAAATAGAGTTTTATTTTTATTTTTGAGATAGAGTCTCACTCTGTCGCCAGGTGGGAGTACAGTGGCGTGATCTCAGCTCACTGCAACCTCTGCCTCCTGGTTTCAAGTGATTCTCCTGCCTCGGCCTCCTGAGTAGCTGGGACTACAGTCACACGCTACCACTTCCAGCTAATTTTTGTATTGTTAGTAGAGGCAGGGTTTCACCACGTTGGCCAGAAGGGTCTCAATCTCTTGACCTTGTGATCCACCTGCCTTTGCTTCCCAGAGGGCTGGGATTGTAGGCGTGAGCCACTGCACCTGCCCATAGATTTGCATTTTTAAAAACCCACAGTGGGGCTGGGTGTGGTAGCTCCCGCCTGTAATCCCAACAGTTTGGGAGGCCTAGGCGGGTGGATCACTTAAAATCGGAGTTCGAGACCAGCCTGGCCAACACAGTGAAACCCCCTCTCTACTAAAACTGCAAAAATTAGCCAGGCATGATGGTGTAACCCTGAAATCTCAGCTACTCAGGAGGCTGAGGCAGGAGAATTGCTTGAACCCAGGAGGCAGAGATTGCAGTGAGCCGAGATCACACCACTGCATTCCAACTTGGGCAACAGAGTGAGATCCTGTCTCAAAAAAAAAAAAAAAAAGAAAAAGAAAAAGAAAAAAGAAAACCCACAGGATATTGTGGGAATAATATATTGGACAGGTGAAAGAGTAGAAAGCGGCTATTGCCATGATTTGCATAAGAGCTGATAAAAGCCTGGATGGGGGTGGTGACAAAATACAACACAGTGCTGAATGCTGGGGCTACAGGGCAAAGCAGGATAGACTCAGGCCCTTAACGGAGCTTATGGGAGAGACGTTAAACTAGTATTCACAGCTAGGATGAGTACAACGAGGGGTACACAGCTCTACAAGTGCTCTGAGCAAAAGTTCTAGAATATCCTCCTGGTACTCTATTGCCTGCTGGTCCTGGAGCCTGGCCTTGGAACAGTCCTTCCAAGAGTAAGCCCTTGAATCACAAGTAGTGGCTCACTGATAATCATCTGGATGGTGACTTCTTGACTAGGTTTCTGCGTATCATTCTTCTTGGATTTCACCTCCTTGAAAAAGTGGGGATCTGCTAATGAAACCCTGCCCCGAAGAGTTTAAAAAAACCAATGACTAACAAAAATTCTCACATTTACAGGAAGACAGAATAAAAAAAATTAAAAAAAATTTTTTTAAACCCCACTTACTAAAACACTAAAACTCCCTCAGCTTCTAAGATAACAAAACAGAATAAAATACACTAGAACTGATGTAACTGACTGGAGTTTGCACAGAACAAGCTTGCTGATTTCACAGCCTAGATTTCTAGCAGCTATTTCATACCAACTCCTCCTAAATTTACATATGGGACTCATAAAAAGACATAAAGAGATAACTGTGCATGCCTGAAGACTTTTCAGACCTCCCTTTCCTTCCACCAATCACTTTCTAATCCTAGAATCCACCCCCTAAACCTTCCCTAATAAAATTACTGCCTTAAAACCAACTTAGGAAAACAAATTTGAGCTAGTCTACTGTCCCCTTTGAAGTTGACTTACCACAAAAAGCTTTTCTTTTCTCAAAAACCTGGCATCAAGTATTGACTTCTAGCACATTGGCCAGCAAGCCCTTTTTGCTTGATAACACTGTAACCACCCGACGGCTTCTTCCCACCTGCTGCACAAATAAAGACCACAGCCTTGCAGTAAAGAAAATTTAATTGACTTGAGGTCAGCCATGCTACACTGGTGATGGAGTTATTACTCAAATCAGTCTCATCTCAGGCTCAAAGGTTAGGGATTTTTCAAAGGCAGTTTGGAGGAAGGGGTTGGAGTGGCCATGCAATGGGTGCTTGCTGCTAATTGGTTGGGGAGAAGATGAAATATCGGGGGTCGAAGCTATCTTCTTGAGCTGAGTTGCTTCTGGGTGGGGCCACAGGAGCAGAGTTGGCATGTCAGGTGGAGCCATGGGTGTCAGACATGGAAAGAACCTGAAAAATATCTCAAAGGGCCAATCTTACACGCTACAATAGTGATGTTATTTGCAGGAATGACTGGCAATCATTTATGTCTACACCTTAGCTGAATTCAGGCTCCTCTCCTCTTAGCCTGTTGGTGGCCTTAACCACATTGATTTTTTTTTTTTTTCGAGACAGAGTCTCACTCTGTTGCCCAGGCTGGAGTGCAGTGGCACAATCTCGGCTCACTGCAACCTCCACCTCGAGGGTTCAAGCAATTCTCCTGTCTCAGCCTCCTGAGTAGCTAGGACTACAGGCGCTTGCCACCACACCTGGCTAATTTTTGTATTTTTAGTAGAGACAGGGCTTCACCATATTGGTCAGGCTGGTCTCTAACTCCTGACCTCAGGTGATCCACCTTCCTCGGCCTCCCAAAGTGCTGGGATTACAGGCCTGAGCCACCACGCCCAGCCAACCACATTGATTGAGTTTTGGGGAAAGACTATTATTAAATAGGCCTGATTATTTAATAATAGGCCTTGATTATTTAATAATAAACTATAGATTATTTAAACTATAACCTAACTCAGTGGTCCCCAGCCTTTTTGGCACCAGGGACTGGTTTTATGGAAGACAATTTTTCCATGGACCAGAGGGTGGAGGGGATAGTTTAGGGATAACTCAAGTGCATTATATTTATTGTGTGCTTTATTTCTTTTATTATTATGTTGTAATACATAATGAAATAGTTATACAATTAGCAGTAATATAGAATCAGTGGGATCCTTAGCTAGTTTTCCTGCAAATAGACGGTCTCATTTGGGGTGATGGGAGACAGTGACAGATCATCAGGCATTAGACTCTCATAAGGAGTGTGCAGCCTAGATCCCTTACGTGCACAATTCACAATGGGGTTCACACTTCTATGAGGATCTAATGCCACTGCTTATCTGACAGGAGGTGGAGCTCAAGTGGTAAGGGAGAGTGGATGTAAATATAAATGAAGTTTCGCTCTCTCACCCATCTCTCACCTCCTGCTGTGCAGCCTGGTTCCTAACAGGTCAGAGACTGGTGTGTGGCCCAGGGGCTGGGGACTCCTGACCTAAATGTCTTCCGAAGTTAGCTCAACCTAAGGTCAGGAATAATTAAGGCAGCTTGAAAGCTAAAGGCAAGGGAAGGGTGGGTTAGATCAGATCTCTTTCACTGTCATAATTTTCTCACTGACACAATTTTACAAAGGTGGTTTCAACACTGAGTTTCTCTCTTTCTTTTTTTTTCGAGACAGAGATTTGCTCTTGTTGCCCAGGCTGGAGTGCAATGGCGCGATCTTGGCCCACTACAACCTTCGCCTCCCGGATTCAAGCAATTCTCCTGCCTCAGCCTCCCAAGTAGCTGAGATTACAGGTACATGCTGCCATGCCCAGCTAATTTTTGGTATTTTTAGTAGAGACGGGGTTTCACCATGTTGGTCAGGCTGGTCTTGAACTCCTGACCTCAGGTGATCCATCTATCTTGGCTTCCCAAAGTGCTGAGATTATACGCGTGAGCCACCGTACCCTGCAGCACTGAGTATTAAACTAGATGCAGTCTCTGTATGTTGGTTCTCTCCTTTCCAAGCACAGGCCCAGACTGGAATCCACTGAATGCCCAAGCTTGCTGATTAGAAAAACTTCCACTCTCAGCAGGTGCAACCAGGTCAGCCTCCCCAGCACCTGACCCACCCCAGTGCCAAATACTCAACGTCCCAATCCTCTCCTGGTTAGACCCTTACTTAGTCCCATGGGTTTCCAAGATACAAGTGCAACTTCCCTGTAGCTATGATGGAGAGGCACTTTTATTAAAAGTCCTTAGTTTCCAGCACTGAAAACTTCTGAAAAATAGTGGAATTACACATTCTTATCTTAATAGATTAATTATCAGTTTTGCTGAATTATTTTTATCATGGCAAGACTACTATAATAGCTTTGTTAATGTACATAAATTCAGAGAGGAGCTAGTACTTTTAAAAGGCACTTGTACCAAATATTTATTACTATTCTTTTCTGAAATCAGTAACTTTCCAAAAAGAGTGGAACCACTGTGACTTTCATTTTGGGTTTCAGAGTGTGTGAGATGAAAAGGAGATCCTGATAAAAGTCCTGAACTCATGAACATAAACTATAATAAAGAAACAAAAACAGAATTTTAGAATGCGTGGTTAATTATGACTTTTCACATGTAAAATTCTATGTGACAGAGTGCATAATGGAAACAGTCGTGCATGTTTAGTATTGTATTGCTGAATGATAATTTGCATTGATGATGTCCTCACATCAATCAATTCAAGCAAACTTAATAATGAGAAGTTTGAAGAGGAAAATAAGACTCTGGCTCAGTGGAATAATGATTAATTCACAATTGCAATTAACACCTCAGAAGGTCTCAATCGAGAAGCTAGCTGGATGTGCCGCAGTGATATAATCAGACTGCTTACGTCTGGCTTGAACTGAATCAATGATATTGGTGGCAGAGTACAGACTTTATCTCCATTTTTAAAGAAATAGAAGACTTAGGTTTTCTGAACTAAGGTTTACACAATGATCTGTCTTTATAAAAAGAAATTTTTATATAGAAATATATAAGAATATATACTCTTTCAAACACACACACACACATCATCATCATCTCTTTTCTGATTTCTTCTGGAAACTGACAAAAGAAACATGAAGATCATAAATTGTAATGTTGACTTCTGGCTCTCCCTCTTATCTTCTGCATAGCTGAAGAACAATTCACTTAAATAACTTCTACGTCTGAATTAAAATTTGGCTTTTAATTTGTGTTCAAAGGCAAAAATGTGCAGGTGTTACTAAAACCACTGGTGTGTGACCAAAAGATTTTTCCATATTAAGCACAAACAAAGGACTGTCCTTTGGTTGGTGATTACAACAGCTATTCATAGAGCCTGCCTCTGTAGTTTTGCTCCTGGATATCAATAAGGAGACCAGCTCTCAGTCTGAGTGCCTTTCACACCCTCAGTCACATTGCCTTTCATACATTGGATAAGCATCTGTCCTCAGGACAGACCACAAAGTCTCTATCTGAGTTATTCAGGCATTCATAGCAACCAAATCAGATCATTGCAAGGCAAGGTAATTAATTGCCTAGTAGCTGGCTGCTACAGTGGCAAACTCCACCAAAAGATCAAGTTTTGGTTGATTTGGGTGAATGGCACTGGCAGAAGCCTGCTTGTTCTGGGAGAGGCAGTATGGGATGGTGGAATAGGAGTTACCAAACTGGATTAGAATTTTTACGAAACCGCCTACCAGCTGGATGGCCTAGGACTGTTTCTCAGCCTCTTTGAGCGTGACTTTCCTTATCTGCAAAATGGAGAGACAGTAAAACCTACTTTGTAGATTGTTGCAATGATTTGGGATTATCTATGTAAATGTCCATTACAGAGCCTGGCACACAGAAGGCACTCGAAAAAAGGCAGCTATTTTCTGAAACTCTCTCCTCTTCCAATCCGTCTTCTCACTGCTGTCCAATGATACCTTTCTCAAATGCTACTTCTATTTTGTTCTCTTCTATTGGCAGTCCTACCTGTCCTAATACACCTGTCTGGTCCGTTCATCATCATACAAATGATTCTGGCTCCTCCTTGTCTGGGCTTCTTCCCCGGCCTGGAAAGGCCTCCTCTTTTGCCTCCATCCATCCAAATCTGTCCCATGTTTACATGTTTCTTAACTCAGCCCAAGTCCTACTTCCTTCAGGGGAAGCCTTATTAATTGACCTCCCCCTCCATTAGGTAATGGTACCGGGAGTCCACACCTCACAGTTGGTTATACAGAATTTCTTATGTGCTAATATTCTCACCAACAGATGATAAGTTCCCTGGTACAATGGTAGTATCACAAACTATCTGTATCTACCACAGTACTCAGTCTAATGTTGACTGTTTAACAGACACTCACATTGTTGTTTGCAGACTCATTCACACAGCATTATCACCTTCACGTTGATTTTACTTGATGAGTAAGTACCTGGAATATCCATGCTTTCACTGAAGTCAGAACACAGCTTTGAATGAAATTACAAGCCAAGTCAATTTTAAAATCTTTAAAATTCAATGTAGAATCACAGAAACACCATTTTTTTATTTTTTGAGACAGGGTCTTGCTCTGTCACCCAGGCGGGAGTGCAGTGGTGTGATCATGACTCATTGCAGCCTCAACCTCCTGGGGTCAAGTGATCCTCCCACCTCAGCCTCCTGAGTAGCTGGGACCACAAAGGTGTACCATCATGCCTGGCTAAGTTTTAAATTTTATATAGTGACAGGATCTCCCTATGTTGCCTAGGCTAGTCTTTAACTTCTGGGTTCAAGCAATTCTTCTGCCTTGGCCTTCCAAAGTGCTGGGATTATAGGCATGAGCCACCACACTGGGCCAGAAACATGCCATTTTAAAGCTGTAAGTGTCCTGCAGAGTCATCTAAACCTGATCCACTTTATTTTATCATTGAGAAAACAGAAAATCATGGAGATGAAATGATTTGCATACCACAGCCAGTTCATGTGAGATCCAAAAGGGCAACTTGGAGCCCAGCACAGTGGCTCATGCCTGTAATGCTGAATATGTGGAGACTGAGGCAAGAGGATTACTGGAGCCCAGTAGCTCAAGGCCAGCCTGGGCAACATAGCAAGATCCCATCTCTTTTAAAAAGTTGTTATTATTATTAAGATATTGTCAGCTTTTCTGAGTGATTTTAAATGTCACAGAAGGGCTATACTTAAATGTTGATGGCTTCACAGGCTAGCATCTACGGGAGAGAATTTAGAAAACTGGCAGATGGACACTTTGCTGAGAAAGGATTTTGTAAAATAAAAATGTAGTTGCTCCTAATTATGCAGCAACAGCAGTTTCTTTTAGCTCCTAATAAATATCTAATTTGTAGGGCCAAAAAGTATTCTGGGAACTCGCTTGCTCCATTTATTTTTCTCCAACTGGAGGACCCTGAAGCCATCTAAGGCCTAAAATAAACAAACAGACAAATGAATAAATAAAAATTGGTGGGAATTCAGAGCTTCTTGCTTGCAATAGACTTTTTTATCCTGGGAAAGAGAAGATTAATCACACAGATTAACTTTTAGAAAGGGCTGACAGTGAAATGGGAGAGTTCCCTGACCACCCTCACAGGACGTGTCACAGGGGTGTACACTGAAACCTCTTACAGGATGGGGAGCATGCAGACAGGCAGGTGCAGGAGCTGGGGCGAGTGCCTCTGGTCTCTGGCCCCATGGCAGCATCCAGGGGTGGGAGCCTGCCACTCCTGAAGCCCAAGTAGGCATGTGTTATAGTGTGCTTTTTTAGCCTTGCCGTCTGCGGAGGGCTTAAGTGTTAAACAGCTCAGTGGACCCTCTGCCCTTTCGCAAAGGCAGAGAGCCAGTGTGACAGCTTTCTGTATTCTGAGTGCTTGTCTGGCATCCAGGAAAAATCAGGTCACACATGGACTTGAAGGATGAATGCAGGGGTTTTATTAAGTGGTGGAGGTGGCTCTCAGCAGGATGGATGGGGAACGGGAAGCGGGATGGAGTGGGAAGATCATTTTCCCCTGGAGTTTGGCCATCCAGCAGCTGATCTCCTCTCTGACCATCCCTAGCCAAACTCCATTCGATGTTCAGACACTCCTCTTCTCTCCTTCTCTGTTGCTCTTCTGCTCTTCTGTTCATCTGCTTGTCTCCTTGTGGAGCCTGGGGTTTGGGGTTTATATGGGTACAGGATGGGGGCGTGTGCTGGGCCAAAATGCAACTTTTGGGCATGAAAACAGGAATGCCTGTTCCCATTTAGGGCCATGGGTTTCCAGGTTTGAAGGTGAGGTCTTTGCTGGGGAACTGCCCTCTTCTACCCAGTATTTCCCTGTCTCCTGTCCATATCAACAGTAAGTCTTCTGCAAGGGTTTTGTTGTTTTAAAGGGATAAGACGTTTCTACAGCACTTGTTTTTTTATTTAGTTTATGATATTTTAGAGCATTTCCAAAATCTCCAAATCAAATTAATTTTCATTTTCTTCATGGTTAAAAAAATCTTTGGTTTTAGCATAAGAGTATGATAGAAGGATCTCAAAGTCAAACAACCATTTGTTTAATTCTAGCAATACTAAGGATTGCAGATGTGTATTAGCTGAATAAAGTTATGTAATATCGTGAATGCAGAACAGGGCACTGGGCAAGAGAGAGCACCAGGCTGAAGGCGGGGTTCTTGGGAGCTAAGATTGACAACATCTGTGGCTGATAAAAGAGTAACAGTTCCTTGGTTGTAGATAATCCAGATTTGGCTGGAAAGCAGTTATCTATGGTCAGTAACTACCACATGGTCTGGAACTCCAGGAATTAAGTAGCAAGAAAAAGTGCTATTGCCGAAGAAATGGATGATGAGACTCTGATCCTGGTGAGAACCATAGAGCCATGGCTTTCAATTCTGGCTGCACATTAGAATCATCTGGGAGTTGTTGCTTTTTAAAATCGTGATATCAGACCCTTGACCCAATAGACTTCGATTTAATTGGTCTGGGGTAGAGCCCAATCACTCTGTAAATGTGTGTGTCGCTTGTTTTGAAGTTTCTTAGGTGATTTCATTGTATATCCAGCATTGAGAACCACTGGCCAAGGTTAGTTGCGGCTCTTAAGAATCAACATGCTTTTTTTTGTTTTTCTAGAATTGGCTAGACAAATTCTAAAGGCGCTGTAACTCTAAGAATCAGCATGCTTTACCTTCATAGCTAGGTTTGTTTAATTGCCACAGTAGAGTCATTCTATTATCAACCAGTTTATTCTGCCCGCACGCAACAAGTTAATCACTAAGATGATGGGTTTTGCAAAAGAAAAGAGTTTATTCGCGAGACAACCAAGCAAGGAGGGAGAATAGGTCTCAAACCTGCCTCCCCAAAGATGTGGTTTTAGGAACATTTGTTGGATTGAGGAGCAAAGTGGTCCAAGGCTGAGGAAATGTCATAGGAGGAAAGAAAAAAATGAGATCAGTGATCTGTGCACATGTAGTCAAGCTTCATGGTTCTTCAAAGAATGCATGTTCAGAAAATGGTGGCTTTAGCACAATATCAGGGATGAATTTTTGGCCCTCTGATGCAAAAAGGTCACCTATTGGGCATTCATGCAGGGCCATTTGAAGGGTGGGTGGTCTCAGCCAGCTCGAACTGGCCAAGAACTTCCCCCTACTCCTGAAAAACAACTTTAAGCAACCATTACTATGAGTGGCCCACAGTCAGAGATGTTATTCATAAGAAAGTTGGTGTGGGTTTATTTGTATATTGTTTAGCTCTGTGACCTGCTAGTGGGGGTTTTAAGACCAACTAGAAGTAAGTGTTTAAAAGCAATTGTTAATCAAGTTTAGCCTAATGCTGCCTCCTTACATATTTAAGTTTGGCCTGGAGGTTTTTTCTCTACAACATGAACTATAACAAGTGCAGATGTAAACCAATTGTAGCCCACACCTGTGTCAATCACTGAGTTTTGGCCAATGAATTGTAGTCAACTGTTCAAACCATGTTCAAATTAGGCAAATGCCAACCTGTAACCAATCCAGCTGTTTCTGTACCTCGCTTCCAATTTCTGTATGTCAGTTCCCGTTTTTTGTCTATAAATCTTCTTCCATCATGTGGCTGCAGAGTCTCTCTGAATATGCTATAATTCTGGGATCTTGCTGATTTGCAAATTGTTCGTTGCTCAACTAAACTCCTTTAAATTTAATTTGACTGAAGTTTTTCTTTTAACACAAGCAAAGCAGGTTAAGTTTGGCAGGCTTAATCAGGTTAGCCCTCGGTTTCAATTCCTTCTCTAGTCCAGTCCCATTTCCAGGTAGTGAATTTAGCTAAATAAATCGACATACAAGTGACGCTGATTTTACTCTGACCTATGGTAAGGACCACCCTTAGACATGGGGAAATAGGGCCCTAAAGGTGGGCCCCACATTTCCTTTCCCTTTGGAGAACCATCTTTAAATTTTTCTAGTCCCCATTTGGTGCTTGGGACCGAAGTCTGGACCATGGACTTGTCCCTGTTTTTCCTCTTTGGGGGTAATTTTCAACACTATATCACGCCCTCCAGCAAACACTCCCCATCAAACTAGTTGGGGTCAGCCAGATGTCCTAAAGCACTCTGGGCCCTGTATCACTGGAGTCATCCTCATAGATGGCCCCAGTTCTAGGAAGGAAGACTGGTGAGCAATTAGCTTCACTGGTCAGCAGGCATTTTTTTCCATCAAGGGACCCTGTGAGATAGAGCCTTCAAAATGGTGGTGACACTGATTTGGGGTAACTCAAATTGTTTATATAGACAGGGACTGCACACCCAAGTGTGTCCTGCTCGAGAGAATCTTAACTCATTCGCCTAAATTCTTGTATCTGCCCAAGTTTCCTATAGTTTCTCCTTCTCCCAATTACTCCCAAATAAAATGCTTTTTCATACCTCCCCGGGCTTTTGGCCCCATGGAAGTTCACTGAAAAATCTCTGACATGAAACAGATTGATTCATAGGAGAAAAGGCATACAAGTTTATTTCATGTGTACACACAGAAGCCTTCAGAATGAAGACCCGACACCCCAGTGAGATACAGAATCTAATGTATCACCTTGAGATTGTAGAAAGAATGCAGGCTCAGAGCATGGCCCAAACAGGTCATGTTGGTAAATGAAGTTTTAGTGGCAAGACAGGTTATGAGTGGGAGAAAGGAAGAGGCTTGGCTAGCATAGGGGGTCTCCTTATGTAGATGAAACCTCATAAGTAGTAGCCTTTAGACAGAATAAATGATCAATGTTTCTTTTCAGATTTTAAAGGTGTCGGTCTCTCAGTTGATCTCTCCTAGGTCCTGGAAAGGCCTAGAAAGGGAAGGCCAGCTACATTAATGGAGACTCTCTATAGTTGCAAATTTCCCTCATGAAAAAATAGGTTTGCAGGACCATTTCAAAATATGTCAAACAAATATATTTTGGGTAAAATATTTTCATTTCTTTTGTGAAAGGAAAATAAATATTGGGGTCTCCAAATCACTAGGCTAAAGGGAAAAGTCAAGCTGGGAACTGCTTAGGGCAAACCTGCCTCCCATTCTATTCAAAGTCATCCCTCTGCTCACTAAGATAAATGCATATCTGATTGCCTCCTTTGGAAAGGATAATCAGAAACTCAAAAGAATGCGATCATTTGTCTCTCACCTACCTAAGACCTGGAAGCCCCCTCCGTGCTTCAGGTGTCCCACCTTATGTGAGATGTACATCTTACATATATTGATTGATGTCTCATATCTCCCTAAAATGTATAAAACCAAGCTGTGCCCTAACCACCTTGGGCACCTTTTCAGGACATCCTGAGGCTGTGTCACAGGGTGTATCCTTAACCTTGCCAAAATAAACTTTCTAGAGTAACTGAGACTTGTCTCAGATATTCAGGGTTCACATTTTGGTAACCACAAAGCGATTATGAGTGAAGGTGCCCCTGACCTTTGACAAATCTCCTATTGGTGCTTGGTGCCAGCTTGAGCTATCTTTATGGCTCAAACCAATCAGACAATTTGCTGAGGCCTGGAAGCAGCCACTCCAGAGAATTCCTGATCCCCCAAAATTTGACTGAGATCTAAAGTTTATTTTGCTGTATGACTCCTTGTTTTGAAATTTTTCTTGCTTCCAACATGAGGAAGGCAAGATTTTTCTGCTTCCATGATGATGGAAGGTATCACGCACGTCCGTGTGAAGAGACCACCAAACGGGCTTTGTGTGAGCAATAAAGCTTTTTAATCACCTGGGTGCAAGCGGGCTGAGTCCGAAAAAAGAGTCAGCAAAGGGTGACTTAAAGAAGCTGGAGAAGGTGTCAGTTTCCTTTTTGGGGAGAAACCTCTGTTTTTCTTAATGGAACCCCAAGAGTATAAACAGAAAAGATCGTCTCAGCTATTAAACTGCTTGCTTTTGTATTGTGTTACCTGATTTATTGGCTAATAATTATTGCAACAGAAGCTACTCTTCGGTTCTTTTTTTTTTTTTTTTTTTTTTTTTTTTTGAGATGGAGTCTCGCTACTCAGGAGACTGAGGCAGGAGAATCACTTGAACCCAGGAGAAGAAGGTTGCAGTGAGCTAAGATAGCACCACTGTACTCCAGCCTGGATAACAGTGCGAGACTTCCTTTAAAAAGAAAAAAAAGATAGGTGGCCCCTATCTAAATAAAATTGCTCTCCTCGTATAATCCTATGACAGATTTCTATAATTTTATGTTTGATTTCACATCCATCTTTAATCTCCCTCTAGCACCACTAGACTTTTTCTCTCTGTACCTTGAGATGTACATTTTGCTATCTGATTTTTCATCTAAGGGTTATTTCTTCAATATGCAGATTTAAGGCTATTTAGCTGACAACTGCCAGGGTAATGAAACAGGTTATCAAGAGTTTGCAAGTCTAAGATAGGAAAATAAAAAAGGAGGTCTTAGGAAACTATAAGAGGTACTTCTATCAATGTGTGTTTATGTTGTGTACACAATGCTTCACTACTGAAAATATATAAAATAGCCCTAATTAATTGGCTTAAAGAAAAATAAAAGCACTTAAATACTTTATCAGAAAAAAGACTAGTCAACTGCTTTTTCAAGTTTATGTGAGTTAAGTAAAATCTTTAATAAATAAGCTAGCTTTACAATTATTGGTAAAGTAACATTTTAAAATGTCTTAAGAATTGCCAGCATACATTTTTGTTTGCATTTATTGGTCAAGGAATTTCATACTTATCCCTGCCAAATACTATAAGGTATCAAAATTTGGCATAAAGGTTACAAATCTATAAACCCGACCCAAAACAGAATGATCTTTGCTTGTATAACTTTTTTTTTTTTTTTTGAGACGGAGTCTCGCTGTGTCTCCCAGGCTGGAGTGCAGTGGCCTGATCTCGGCTCACTGCAAGCTCCGCCTCCCGGGTTCACACCATTCTCCCGCCTCAGCCTCCCAAGTAGCTGGGACTACAGGAGCCTGCCACCACGCCCGGCTAGTTTTTTGTATTTTTAGTAGAGACGGGGTTTCACCATGTTAGCCAGGATAGTCTCGATCTCCTGACCTCGTGATCCACCCGCCTCGGCCTCCCAAAATGCTGGGATTACAGGCTTGAGCCACCACGCCCGGCCTGCTTGTATAACTTTTAATAAATAAGACATTGATATTGGTTTCATGAAAATAGCTATATCTTGAATTATCTAGTAAAATTACCATAACTTCTAATTTTGTGGTTTTAGGCAGTCTAGTCCACAGGCAGTAAAGAGGTTGTTTTGGGAAAGGACTGTTATTGTCTTTGTTTCAAAGCTGAACTATAAACAAAGTTACTTCTAAAGTTAGTTTGGCCTACACCTAGGAAGGAACAAGAACAGCTTGGAGGTTAGAAGCAAGATGGAGTCAGTTAGGTTATACCTTTTTCATTGTCTCAGTTATAATTTTGCAGTGGTGAATTTCATAACTTTAAATGTTGACCATCACAGTTTTCATAAATAATCTAGATAAATGATTAAAATAATTAGCTAAATGTAATGGGATAAATACTTATAGACAAACTTGTCATAATTTAGAATATAAAGTTATATTCAATTAAATAATAGATATTTTATTATTTGAGTATTTTCCAATAAAAATACATCATAGGAAAACATTCTTTCTTTCTTTTTTTTTTTTTGCTTTTGAGAGGGAGTCTAGCCCTTTTGCCCAGGCTGGAGTGCAGTGGCACAATCTCGGCTCACTGAAAGCTCTGCCTCTTGGGTTCACGCCATTCTCCTGCCTCAGCCTCCTGAATACCTGGGACAACAGGTGCCCACCCCAACACCCGGCTAATTTTTTGTATTTTTAGTAGAGATGGGGTTTCACCATGTAAGCCAGGATGGTCTCAATCTCCTGACCTCATGATCCACCTGCCTCGGCCTACCAAAATGCTGGGATTACAGGCTTGAGCCACCACGCCCGGCCAGTGAAAACATTCTTTCTGAGAAAAAAAGTGTTCTTTTAAAAAAGTTGAACAATTTTTCTCTAATTCAAAGCTTATTTAAAAGTTATATTGAAAGAAGGTAAAAGGAACCAGGAAATAAGAAAAAAAAGTTATAAAAATACAGAGGTATTTTCTAGTAAGAAAGCTTAAAGAAAAATAATTTTATATGAGAAAGAATCTCATATGGTAAATTTAGTCCCAGAAAAAAATGACCAGTTATTTTAAAAAGAGGGATGTTCAGGACAAACCAGAATGTCCAAGCATGTCATGAATGGTCTGTTTAAGTCACCATAAGAGGATTTATTTTTTAAAAAACTTTTATATGATCGAGTTGTCTATAATTAAAGGGAAATTATAATGGTCTTTCTAGAGATTTGGTTGGACATTTAAAAAAGTATATACTAAGGATTTGATTAGAACAATAAAATTTTCTTAAGGGACAGATTTATTCTTAATACATTATAGGAGATATTAATTTTTCTAACCCAAAGTTCAATTTTATTTCATCAAAACCATTTTTGGTTTGCTCTCCCCTTTCAAAAGGCATGAAGTAGTAACACTCTCCTTCAACTCATTTTAAGCCCATATAAGCTTTTTTTCCCTCAAGTTCCATTTGTTGTGGCCTGATGCTAACAATGTTTTCTTAAAGGTCTAAAGGAAATGTTTTCCTCCAACGTAATTTCTGTGCACTGCAGATGGTCTTTTCTTTTGTCTTTTGGTAACTGACCTAACAGATTTTATTTTTATCAAAATAATTCCTATGCCATTATTATTAAGTTTTGGTTTGCTTAGAAAAAAACTGAGATTAAAAACATTTTCTTAAGGTTGTTACATTCATGTATCTTTCTATATGTGCTTTTAAAGTCCTTGTGACATTGAGTCACAGGGCTTTCACTCCTGGGTCTAAAAAGGATGTCAAGTCCTGCTAAATCTTAAACACTGATGGCAATTTAAGCCCCATTTTCAGGCCCAGTAGAAGATGCCAATCAAAATAAACTGCATTCCTGAGGCACAATGCCAGACATTAAAGCTATTTAACTCCTCAAGGCCCAGGGACTATTGCAGAAGAGGTAGGTGTGTGAGATTGTAAGGGCAGATTTTTAGAGATAAAATAAGTTATGTTTCTCCATAAATTAAACCTTAATGCCAAAGGCACACTGATGCAAGACCAGCATGTAGGCCCCCTGTGGCAGATTAACAAGGTTTTCTTGAAGTATTAACCTACTCCTTAATAAAGGTTATAAAGGTTATAAAAGGCTTATGGAAGTTACATCTTATGGTCAAGATTAAAATTTTATAGATTGGAAAACGAATTGGCTTCATGGTGTTTTTATTAGGACTTATTGCTTGGAAAATTAAGTCTCCTCTTTCAAAGAATGAAGATTTTTTCTTCAAGAATGAAACCTTTCTTGAAATCCTTGAGTTATCACTTTGGTTAAATGAATGACTTGCTTTATTTTTTTGTAAAATAAGTATCACAAAAACCTATGTTGTGATACCAAGTGTTTTAAACCTCTGATACTTGACAAGCTTTCCAAAATCAAATTATAAATTATGTCTTTTTCCTACCTAATTAATACTTTAAGATATTCACTTCCTCAAAGACCAAAAATGACATATTTGGCTTATTTGGTATAAAAATTATATAGAAAGCATTGTTAAATATGAAATGGTGTTTGGTTTTCTTTGGGCTGTATTTGTATAAATATGTTATTGTTATGTGTTCCAAAATTATGGGAAACTCCTATAATTCTGATATGACTTTGTGTACATTATCTGTAATAATTATAATTGTTATGTTAAATTATTTGTGCCACAGAGGTAACACATTTCCTTGTCAATTGCATCTTTGACTATGGCTACCTTAAAACTTTTTGTCATCCATGAACAATTGTCTTGTTTTGGTCCTCTTTAGAAGGTAGTTTTATAATCAGCTATAAAACTCTGACAGGTGCTCTTGAATGCAGGTTTCTGATAACTTTGTAGATTGTGACATCAGAATAGAGGAAAACTTTCAGGACCCATGGAGAGCTGAAATGTTCATGAATATCAAGGAGAAGAGGAATTAACTACATAATACTGAACTAATAGAAGACTGAAGTAATCTTTTTGACTTTCTGCTTAAAACATTGCTGATCCTTTGTTTTGTTTTTCAGAGTCAAGGAAACTTTTCTTTTGATATGCTGACAGCTTTTAATAATTAGGTATACTTCTGTGAACAAAATTTGGAGCACATTTGTTTCTCTACCCAATTTCTTCAGAATTTGGAAACTATTTGTAAGTATTCTTAACTTATGGCAATATAGTTTTTTGCATAAGTGCAATAAGAATCTGTTTTCATTTGTAACAGGACACAGTTGGAGAAACTGGTTATTTTACAAGGGCTTTGACTAAACAGGTGTGCTTTCCTTTAAAGAAACTAACTTGACTTATAGAGCCAATAAAAGCCCCTTGGGAAAACTGGACTCATACCTTGTCTACACAGTCCCGGTACAGGGTTCCTGACCTGTAGTAAGTAAAGAATGTCACTTTCTGACAGACCCAGGAGTCCCAAGTTATCTTGGGACCTCAAGAGGAGAAGTATTCACATATCTCATAGGTATTTGATGTTACAAATCCATGGCTAGGCTCAGCTTTAAAAAAGTCTTGCCTGAGATTCCTTCTATGAAACAAAGTTCCATCAAAGCCAATTTAAAAAGCCTATGTGAAAAATAATTATTCTTGCTGCACTTTATAGAAATAATCTGGCCAAGTGTAATAAAGCAAATTGGTCCTACCATGATTTGTCTTAAGTAAAAATGGGAAACTGGAGAGAGAAAAATTAGGTTTCCAAAACTATAGTACACTTGTTGTTAGATTCCAGTCTTGCCTAATGTTTTTCAGTTTGTATTATTTTCTACAGTTTGGACTGAATTCCAATTTTTCCTAGCCATGAGTCTCCAAAATAATATTTTCATTTTTTTCTTCTTCACTTCCCTTTTTTCCCCTGGGTTTTTTTTTTTTTTTTTTTTTTTTTTTTTTTTTTTTAATTTGAAATCACTGCAAACTAAGCTGTGATTTCCTAAAGTCCTGCGAACTGAATCTAGGTAACTTAAACTTCAGAAGAAAATAACAGCAAGCTATTTACATACATAAGCCACTTTCACACCTGCTGCCTGATGTATGGACTTCAGAGTAATGTGACCTATATCAAATTTTCCATGATTGTTCCTTTGTTTGTTCTTGTTTTTCTCCCTTCCTCCGTCTATTTTCTTTTCATAGGTTATAAGACTTCTTAACCTGCTAGAAATGAGCTTTCCTAATAACTCAGGACCTACCTATCTAGGAATAAGCCATACTAGCCATGAGAGTTCAGACAAACCCTGAGACCAGAGACTCATTTTCTTCTAAAATGCTTTCTCCAAAAGATTTTTAAAAAGAAAAGTGGGGAAGTGCCCAGGAGCAATGGCTCACACCTGTAATCCTAGCACTTTGGGAGACCGAGGCGGGTGGATCATGAGGTCAAGAGATTGAGACCATCCTGGCCAACATAGTAAAACCCCAGCTCTACTAAAAATACAAAAATTAGTTGGGTGTGGTGGCTGGTGCCTGTAGTCCCAGCTACTCGGGAGGCTGAGGCAGGAGAATCACTTGAACCCAGGAGGCAGAGGTTGCAGTGAGCTGAGATTGTGCCACTGAAATCCAGCCTGGCAACAGAGCGAGACGCCATCTCAAAAAAAGAAAGAAAGAGAGAAAGAGAGAAAGAGAGAGAGAAAAAAAAGAAAGAAAGAAAGAAAGAAAGAAAGAAAGAAAGAAAGAAAGAAAGAAAGAAAGAAAGAAAGAAAGAAAGAAAGAAAGAAAGAAAGAAAGAAAGAAAGAAAGAAAAGAAAGAAAGAAAGAAAAAGGGGGAAGTGTAAAATGAAAATAAATCTTGAGATCCCCAAATCACTAAGCTAAAAAGGAAAAGTCAAGCTGGGAACTGCTTAGGGAAAACGTGCCTCCCATTCTATTCAAAGTCATCCCTCTGCTCATTGAGATAAATGCATATCTAATTGCCTCCTTTGGAAAGGATAATCAGAAACTCAAAAGAATGAAACCATTTGTCTCTCACCTACCTATGACCTGGAAGCTCCCTTCCTGCTTGAATTGTCCCACCTTACTGGACAGAACCAATGTATATCTTATGTATATATTGGTTGAGGTCTGATGTCTCCCTAAAATGTGTAAAACCAAGCTGTGCCCCAACCACTTTGGGCACATGTTGTCAGGACTTCCTGAGGCTGTGTCACAGGCTTGTTTCCTCAACCTTGGCAAAATAAACTTTCTAGAATAACTGAGACCTGTCTCAGATATTCAGTGTTCACACCTTCATCACTCTCTGTAGAGTCTGACTTTCTGGCTTCTAAATCCCATTATCCTAATGATTGAGATGCTAATCTCAGTTCATGAATATCTTTTTTTTTCTTTTCCCCCGCCCCCATGCCATCTTGTCTAGGAATGATGAATATTTTGAATGGCAGCTGCATACAAGGACCCTTCCATTTAAGTGATTTAAGTCCTACTGGTTGCCTGTCTGGAGTTCTAGTAATCAAGGATCCTGGATTCAGTAAAATATTTGGCTGGGGATATTTCCATACTCTTTTTTCCCTTCCCACTTACTCACCTTCTTTCTCCCATGTACACCCATGTCCCAAATTCAGTCTTAAGTACCTATCCTCCTTCCTTGTTTCCATGTTCTGACTTGTAGTCTTAACTGTGAATCTGCTTATGTTTTTATAATCTTCTCCAGTTTTCAATGATTGTCCCCATCAAAAACCACTAATTAATGATAGATGCTATAAAACTTACTAGAGCAGGAGAAAACATCAGGATGTGGGCCAGGCACAGTGGCCCACACCTGTAACTGCAGCACTTTGGGAGGCCAAGGCAGGAGGATCATGAGGTCAGGAGTTCAAGCCAGCCTGGCCAAGATGGTGAAACCCCATCTCTACTAAAAACACAAAAATTAGCCAGGTGTGGTGGCAGGTGCCTATAATCCCAGCTACTCGGGAGGCTGAGGCAGAGAATCCCTTGAACCCAGGAGGTGGAGATTTCAGTGAGCCAAGATCATGCCACTGCACTCCAGCCTGGGCGACAGAGCATGTATCCATCGTAATTAATTAATTAAAAATAAAAAATCAGAATGTGGATAGTCCCAGATTTGCACATGCAGGTACTAGAGGAGCTACAGCTGGTTAAAAAACAATATAGGCCAGGTACATTGGCCCACGCCTGTAATCCCAGCACTTTGGGAGGCTGAGGTGGGCAGATCACCTGAAGTCAGGAGTTTAAGACCAGCCTGATCAACATGGAGAAACCCCATCTCTACTAAAAGTACAAAATCATCTGGGCGTGGTGGCGCATGCCTGTAATCCAGTTACTCAGGAGGCTAAGACAGGAGAATTGCTAGAACCTGGGAGGCGGAGGTTGTGGTGAGCCAAGATTGCACCATTGCACTCCAGCCTGGGCAACAAGAACAAAAATCCATCTCAATAAATAAATAAATAAATAATATCTGCTGAAGTTATGGCCAAAGATAATGATGATGGCAGCTAACATTTATTAGGCATTTACTCAAAAATAATTTTTAACACTTAAACCAAATCTTAGTATTTACTAAGTGCTTACCATATTCCAAGCAAAACCACACTATAAACTGGGCATTTAATTGTAATATTCATTTTTCAGATGAGGTAACTAAGGCACAGAGAGTCTAAGTATCTTGCTCATGGTCACACAGCTAGCGAATTGGTAGTAGCGCGGAAGTAGGACTAGGTCTGCCTGACACTAGGCCTTGTCTGTTAACCACCCTGCAATTCAGTAATTGCCTCACTGCCCCCTGTTGGGTTTTGCCTTAAAAAACAACTTTTTTTTTTTGAACACTTATGCCAAATAAATTCTGAATATTTGAAAACCGACATTATCTTTTGCTTCATAAGTATGCAAACCCCTAGGGTCAGTAAGGATTCTCAATCAGGAAAAAGTCAATACATATAAAAATATACACAGCAATACATATGTCAGAGGCATTTGAACCAGAGCAACTTAATCTTGAATACAGGCTGGGTTAAATAAGGCTGAGACCTACTGGACTGCATTCCCAGACGGTTAGGCATTCTAAGTCACAGAATGAAATAGGAGATCATCACAAGATACAGATCATAAAGACCTTGCTGATGAAATAGATCATGGTAAAGAAGCTGACCAAAACCCACCAAAACCAAGATGGTGACAAACGTGACCTCTGATTGTCCTCACTGCTACACTCCCACCAGTGCCATGACAGTTTACAAATGTCATGGCAACATCAGGAAGTTGCCCTATATGGTCTAAAAGGGGAGGCATGAATAATCCACCCCTTGTTTAGCATATAATCAAGAAATACCCATAAAAATGGGCAACCAGTAGCCCTCGGGGCTGCTCTGTTTGTGGAGCAGCCATTCTTTAATCCTTTATTTTCTTAATAAACTTGCTTTCGCTTTATCATATGGATTTGCCTCGAATTCTTTCTTGTGTGAGATCCAAGAACCCTCTCTTGGGGTCTGGATCGGGACCCCTTTCCGGTAACGTATACAGAAAAAGTGAAACAGAAGTATGTATTTAACTAAGAAAATTTCTGATAAGCACTATTTCTTTTACTATTATTTAGTAATAAATTCATATTAATAATCAATTATTTATTTTAAATATTAAATTTATTTGTATGTCAGATATGTCAACAAAAAGTGTCAAACTCTATAAAATATTTGAAGATATTTATTCTGAGTAAAATGTGAGTGACCAACGGCCCGTGACATGGCCCCAGGAGATCCTGACAACATGTGCCTAAAGTGGTCAGGTTGCAGTATGGTTTTTATACATCTTAGTGAGATGGTTTGAGCTCAAGAGATCCATCCACCTCGGTTTCTCCAAGTGCTGGGATGACACGCGTGCCCCACTGCACCTGGCCTCAGGTTTGCTTTATGCCCTTGGCCAAGAGAAGGGGTCCATTCAGTTGGTTAGCGGGCTTAGAAATTTATTTTTGATTTATAGATATTTTATTTTTCTGGCAATTAACATCTGTTTAAACTGAGGTTTCTAATTGCTATCCTGGTAGGCTTACTTTTGAGGAAGAAGGTCAGAATGAAGTTCTGGTATATTCCTATTTTCTATTTTTCTGTTCATTCAGTCCCTCGCATTACCCCCTCATTTGAGAGTAATTTCAAAATTAATCAAAATTTATCTAAATTCTATGATGAAGTAGCTATTGACGAAAAGAGTCAAACTTTGCAAAATGTTTTTTGGGATTTATTCTGAGCCAAATATGAGTGACCATGGCCTGTAACACAGCCCTCAAGAGCTCCTGAGAACATGTGCCCAAGGTGGTTGGGGTACAGTTTGGTTTTATATATTTTAGGGAGGCATGAGACATTAATCAAATACATTTATGAAATACATTGATTTGGTTCATAAAGGCAGGACAACTCAAAGCTGGGAGGGCAGTGCTTCCAGTCTATAGGTAAATTTAAACATTTTCTTGTTGACGATTGGTTAAGTTTGTCAAAGACCTGGGATGATAGAAGGGAAATGTTCAGGTTAAGATAAAAGATTGTAGAGACCAACGTTCTTTTGAAGTCTTGTAGTGGCTGCCCTTAGAGACAATAGATGACAAATGTTTAGTATTCAGATCTTTAAAAGGTGCAAGACTTTTAGTTAATCTCTTGAGGATTGGTAGGGTTTGGAAGAAAAAGATCTAGCTATGTTAATAGAGATTCTTTACAGATGCAGATTTTCCCCCACAAAGGATGGCTTTGCAGGGCCATTTCAAGATATGGCAGAGAAACATGTTTTGGCGTAAAATATTTTGATTTTCTTCCTTGTTATGCCCAAGTCAGATTGGAAAGTAAGTCACAATATACATGGTTAAATAAAGCCCATCTCATGAGAATTGATGGTTTGTAGGGCATGATGCCCCCAGACCCCTTAGAGAGGAATTTGGGCAAGATTTGAAAAATCAGAGCTCAGTCCTAGTAGCAATGGAAAAAAGTGCAGTTTCCAGGTCTGAAAATCTGATACCGACCTTCTGGCCTGTGGTAGCACATCCAATCTAAGGCAAGCTCCCTCCGTGATTTATCCATATAATTTAAGGATTCCTGGGAATTGCCATTACTGAGAAGTTAGGAGTTTCTGTTATTTTTTTCTATCTAAAAAATTCTATGGTGGAGTATTTATCAGGAAGAGATTTTCACTAAAGAATAACACTCAGTTTTAGATGATTTAGATTTAGATTTTAGATGATGTCATTTGTTTAGTAACATGAATCAGCACAAGAATCAGTCTGGACATTGTACAGAGAATAAGAAAATGAGCTGTTTTCCCCATATAGGAACATCATGCCAACAGGACCACAATCTTTTCATGGCTGATACCCGATGGTTGAGCAAAGTGTCTAAAGGCATAGCCTGATTATTTCTAAATTAATATGTAATTTATATTATTTTATGTTTCAAGGACTGTGATGGATTTTTTTTCAAGTTGTTTTTGATTGATCTATCATTTGAGAAGGACAATTTTAAACACTTCTGGGCTTCTGGCCAACATTTTGACAAGCTGACAACAATTCCAACTTGACTTTGGCATTAGTTTCTAAGCAAGACTTTCCTCACTCTAACTCTAAATGCACTCTACGTCTCTCACTGCCCTCTGTTGGCTGGAACAAAAGGTGCTGGCTCGGGTGGAATTGCTTTATCGGTAACTTAAGATCTGTTTCTAGTGGTAAATGTGCAAGACACTTCGCTCATCAGAGGTTACCCTCCAGAATAGTTTGACCTTAAGTATCTTAAATTTAATCTACATTTTAGCAGATATAAGAATAATTGGCATCCATTATATATAATGGTATGGTGGTGTGTGAAGACTATGGACTTTGCAGACAGACATTCTGTTACTGTACGATCTTGGGCAAGTGATAAAGCATCCCTAACTCTTCCCTTACTCAGCTTACCTAGGTCATTGCAGAAAGGAATGAAACAGTGTTTGCAAAGCACCTCACATAGTTTCTAGGAGAGATGTAGTGCTTAATAATTTTGATCTTTCTTTCTACCCTCACTCATGCTCCCTCATGTACCCACACAAATATTTCTAGGTGTATTAACCCATTTTGCATTGCTATAAAGGAATACCTTGAGGCTGGGTAATTCATAAGGAAAAGTGGTTTATTGGGCTCATGGTTCTGCAGGCTGTACAAGCATGCCACCAGCATCTGGCAGGCTTCTGATGAAGCTTCATGAAGCTTTCACTCGCAGCAGAAGGCAGGGGGAACCAGTGTGTCACATGGAAAGAGAAGGAGCAAGAGCAAGAGAAATGGTACCAGATTCTTCTCAACAACCAGATCTCGCATGAACTAATAGAGTAAGAACTTGCTCATTGCCAGGGAAAGGGTACCAAGCCATTCATGAGGGATCCACCCCTATGACCCAAACACCTCCCAGTAGGCCTCACCCCCAACACTGGGGATCACATTTCAACATGAGACTTGAAGGGGACAAATATCCAAACTATGCCACTAGGGATGAGTCCATAGCAAAACACCTGCAGATGCATTATTTCATCTCATGACAATCTCCCATTCTGGCAAATGAGTAGTAGAAGGCACACTCCACACAACATTGATTCAAAATTTTGTTTGCTCACATCACACTAGTTCTCCTTCATAGAATTATAAACGGTGATCTCCTTCTACCACCACCATTATTTCTTCCACCTAACACTCTTTTTCATTTTCCTAGGTGCAAAGAACTGAATGTGTTGCAGTCCGTTGAATTAACCCAAAATCGTATGTTGAAATTCTCACTTTTGATGGGATGGTATGAGATGATGGGGCCCTTGGGAAGCATTTAGAATGAAGCCCTCATGAATGGGATTAGTAATCTTCTAAAATGGACCCAAGAGAGCTCTCTCATCTTCTTTCTGCCATGTGAAGACACAAAGAGAAGGTGACCATCTAGGAACCAGGAAGCAGGCCCTCACCAAACACAAAGAAAGTCTTCTGGCACCTTGATCTTGAACTTCTCAGTTTCCAAAGCAGTGAGAAACTGGGTTGTTCAAACCACCCAGTTCGCAGTATTCTATTGTGGTGGGCCAAATGGACTAAGACAGTAGAATTAAAAAAAAAAAAATCTTTGTTAACTGCTCATTTTTCATAGTTGGATGCCATTAAATATTGTTTAACATGGATAAAATTAGAAATAGAGGAGATTGGCTGGGTGCGGTGACTCACGCCTGTAATCCCAGCACTTTGGGAGGCCAAGGCGGGTGGATCATGAGGTCAGGAGTTCGAGACCAGCCTGGCCAATATGGTGAAACCCCATCTCTAGTAAAAATACAAAAATTAGCCAGGTGTGGTGGCAGGCAGCTGTAGTTCCAGCTACTCAGGAGGCTGAGGCAGAAGAAATGCTTGAACCCGGGAGGCAGAGGTTGCAGTGAGCTGAGAGTGCGCCACTGAACTCCAGCCTGGGCAACAAAGTGAGACTCAGTCTAAAAAAATAAATAAAAAGAAAAATAAAGAAATGGAGATCATGTAGCGGTAACAATTAGGGAAATAAAATATGAAGACAGAAATAGTCAAAAATGGTTACCCAATGGGAGTGGTACTTGAAATGGGTAAAGAGGAAGACGGGGGACTTTTACTTTGATTTTAGACTTTTTGGTATTAATTTTTTTTATGTGTGTGTGTGTGTGTGTGTATATATATATATATATGTGTGTATATATATATATATATTTTTTTTTTTGAGATGGAGTCTGGCTCTGTCACCCAGGCTGGAGTGCAGTGGCCGGATCTCAGCTCACTGCAAGCTCCGCCTCCCGGGTTTACGCCATTCTCCTGCCTCAGCCTCCCGAGTAGCTGGGACTACAGGCACCCGCCACCTCGCCCGGCTAGTTTTTTTTTTTTTTTTTTTTTTTTTTTTTTTTAGTGGAGACGGGGTTTCACAGTGTTCGCCAGGATGGTCTCGATCTCCTGACCTCGTGATCCGCCCGTCTCAGCCTCTCAAAGTGCTGGGATTACAGGCTTGAGCCACCGCGCCCGGCCATTGTATATATTTTTTATAATTATCTTTTTAAACTTTCCAATCTTTCCTAAATAGTACAGTGCAGAGATACTTAAGGCTTAATGTCTGTTCCTGAGGAATGGTAAGGTGTTATGCAGGTATATTTGTTAAGGTAGGCTATTGCTATAAGAAATTAACCTCAAAATATATTTTGTCTCAAACACCACAGAAGTCTATTTCTTGGTCTCAGAACAAGGCAGCTCCAAATGAGTGAGATGGGGCTGGAGAAGTGGGAGGAAGAAGAGGGAGGATTGTCTGTTCCACATAATCATTCGGGGTCCCAGGCTGGAAGAGGCTCTGCCATCTTCAGCATGTGGTTAAGGTCACCTGAGAATTAACATCCAGCCAGCACAAGGGGGAGGAAAATGAAGAAGTATGCCTAGGAGAATTGTTGTGGATCAGGCCTGGTAGTGCTGCACATTGCTTCTGCTCGTACTGCATTGATTGGAACTCAGTCCATTGGCCACACCTAATTTTACAAGAGAGGCTGAGAAATATGAGCTAGCTGAATACCCAGGAAGAAAAGAACATGAATTTTGGTTAGCAGCTAGCAGTTCTGTTACACAGAATTACAGTATATCCTTTTATGATCCCTACTTTGGAGGACCCATAGTCAAGCCTCATAATGCTAGGACAAAACTCCCACTCTAAAGACAGGGTGTAAAAGACTCTTTTTGGCACAGCCCCTCAGTCCACCTCTAATTTCAGCTTAAATTGAACAGTTCCCAAGCTCAGTGTCCAGTGACCCACACTTAGTGGCCTTGTAACTCTCAGTTATTCTGCTCTGTGCTTTTTTTCCTAAAGCCACAGGAGCTCCTTCAGCCCATATGCTGGACAGCCCAAAAGTACAGGGAGAATTAACACCATAGGGACAAACCTCAACCAAAGATGTACTGCATAAGGCAGGTAAGAGCCAGTTTGTTGGAAGCCACACAAATGTTTCTTATGATTAGGCATAATTGAAGCCTGTCAGTAACAATATGAACCTGTGATCAATTAAGCAGCTGACCAATCGTTACTCCTCCTCCTTGCTCTTGTTACCCAATAAATACAAAGGGCTGTAAACGCTTAGGGGCTGCCTTTGCTCACTAGAAGCAGGGAGCTCTCTTCTTCTTCCCCATGCAAGCCTTTCCTTAAAATAGTTACTTTTGTTTTTTGTTATCGTTTTTATGTTCGTCCCTTCGTTCAGTCCCGTAACGATGATCTCAAGCAGTAACAGCAGTAACTGCTGTAATGATAGTCTCAAGTAGTAGTAGTGGCAGTCAGCCACAAGTGGCGCCCAAAGAGGGACTAACGGGAACTATCAGGGACAGTAGACCTGAAGGGACCTGAAGAGGCCTGCAAGGACAAGTAGAGATAAGTAAGAAAGAGATAGGGGATAGGGAAGAGATAGGTAGGGGATACGGAAGAGATAGGTAAGGGATAGGTAGGGACTTGCAGGAAACTAACAGGTGCCATAGAGACAGACAGGGATAAAGACTAGCAAAGATTAGCAATATAAGGTCAGTGCCCTCAAGAGGTACAAAAGTAGAGACTAGCAGAGATTTGCAGGGACAGACAGGGTCCCATAGGGACTTGAACGAGGAAGGACTGCTGGAACAGAAAAAATTAAAGCCCAGAAAAAAACTAAACCAACCAGATGAACTAGAAACCCTATTAAAAGTCTGCCAGCAGCAACATAAGGTCAGTGCTCTAAAAAGGTACTGGTCAGTGCCCTAGGGGTATGAAGAACATGAAGTTTTTGAATCAGGGTAACATGAGGAAGAACTTGGTTATTTCTTCTCTTTTGTTTGGAGTTTGGCATGGACCATCTTTTTATTTCAGGGTTTAAGAAAAAATTTTGCCCCACCTATAGCACCTATCAAAAGTGGTGAACAGGAGAGGGAGGATGAAAATTGGCTTGTACCATCTTTTGTGGCTACAGAAAGGCTAACTTTAGCTTTGGCTTTCGTGGATTGTAAACATGTACTGGCACCTGTGAGATGTGCAGAGGACTTGAGAGATTTTCTTGGAGCTTGTCAGGATATGGGAACTGAGCTTCATTGCTCTGCAGTATTGACTCAGGCAATGGCTAACTTGGTAACTGACAGATCTAAAAGAAGCCAAGGGTCAAGCCCTAAAGTGGGAAAGTGTTATAAGTGTAGAAAAATTGGATGTTTCAAAAGAGAATGCCATCAGACCTCTGGCAAAAAGAGATCTTGTAACAACAGTTCCCCTCTTACAAGAAGTGGTGTCAGGACTTTGCCCTCATTGCAATAAAGGAAACCATTGGCTAATCGATGCCACTCAAAATTTCATCAAAATGGCACCCCCCTCGTTGGGAAGTGAGAAGGGGGCCTGGACCTGGGAACCTCAAACTAAGAGGACATTCCCTGGACATGTCCAGGCCACAACTCCGTCTCAGGGGTAGGTTTCCAAAGGCACATTGATTCCCTCTCCGCAACCCCTGGAAACGCAGGATTAGCTCTCCTAGAGAACAAATTACGTTAATTGAAAGAAACTCACTAAGATTCACACTGGTATTTGGGAATCTTTGCCAACAAGATACATGGTACCGATTTCGGTAAAAGCTGTCTTAACTTACAGGCCCAGAAGTTGTTGATTTTGATTGTGAAGGAGAATTCAGGTAGTAGCAATGTCATAAGATCTTTGGGTTTTTGAACCAGGAGAGTGTATTGTTCAGTTGTTGCTTATTCCCTATAAATTATACCCTTCTCTATGCAAGAAGAAGCGAGGAGGTCAGGGATTTGGAAGTACAACTACACGGGAGATTTATCTATCACAACCCATAGCATCTCATAGACCCACTTGTGCAGTGTAGATTGAAGAAAAGTTTTGTGGGTTTATGGATACGGGAGTAAGAGACTGGCGTCTCATGGTAATAGATCTTGAGGATTGTTTACAAGAAGGATAAGCCTTGATTTGCTTTTTCTGTGTCTTCTGTTAATCAGAAACAGCCTGTTTCTTGTTATCAATGGAAAGTTTTACCCCATGGCAATTAACCAAAGAGGCAGAGGCTGAGTTGCAGCTTGTAGAACAAATCCTTCAGCAATAGCATGCTGCCGGCTACAGCCACAAAAGACTTTTGCTTCTGTTTCACTAGATTTACTAATGTGGGTTCCAAGGTATGCTTGTGATTTTGCAGGAGATGAACAAACTGTGTGGGTGCCCTCAAGATGTGTATGACTATGGAACAGGAGGCTGGAGGGATCCATGGATCCCAACCATGGACCTGGTTCCCCTAGTATGAGCCACGAGCCAGTTGAATCTGAATGCGAAGACGTAATGAGGACCAACCAGAGTCATGCTGACATGAACCCCCATAACATGGGGACAGATCAAGAAAACCACACAGGAAGCTGAAAAACTGCTGGAGCACCAGGGTTTCACCTTTTGCTGGAACTCAGAGGTACAGTCGATGCTTAACGGACCAATGCTTTGTGACTGAGCTCCTCTCTACCCTGAATACAGGAGACCCTAATAGTTAGGCAGGAATATCATCGCTCCTATTCAGCATGAAGAAGTTGCAGAAGACGGACCTTCATCCTTCTGCAACCCTTAGGATTAAAGGTCCTCTTGTGAAAGGGAAGGGGGAAATATGTAAGACGCATTCAAACCAGAGCAACTCCATTTTGAATAAGGCCTAAGAAAAATGAAGCTGGATCACCAACTGGCAATTAAGGGCTACACAGCCTGCAATTGCCTTGCTCAATTAATTCAAAAACAAAAAGGAGATGTTGGAGGCTGCACAAATGTTTCTTATGATTAGGCATAATTGAAGCCTGTCTGTAACAATATGAACCTGTGATCAATTATGCAGCTGACCAATCGTTGCCTCCTCCTTGCTCTTGTTACCCAATAAATACAAAGGGCTATAGACGCTCAGGGGCTGCCTTTGCTCACTAGAAGCAGGGAGCTCTCTTCTTCTCCATGCTAGCCTTTCCTTAAAATAGTTACTTTTGTTTTTTTATCATTTCTACTTTCGTCCCTTCGTTCAGTCCTGTAATGATGGTCTCAAGCAGTAACAGTAGTAACTGTGGGAGTTGGCCACACAGGTTCATCACAGTTTTATTCATATTAGCCAAAGTGGAAACAACTCAATGCCCATCAGCAGAATAGATACATTCATCATGGTATATTCATAAAATGAAATACTACATGGCAATCAATAGAACAAACTACTGACATAAGCAACAATGTGAATGACTCTCAGAGGTATTAAGTGAGTGAAAGAAGCCAAATTTAAAAGAATACGTACTGTATGACTTCACTCATACATAGTTCAAAAATAGGTTAAACTACTTGATGATAGAAGTTGGAATAATGATTACTTCCCCATGGGGTTGGGATACAGACCAAGAAGCAGCAAGAGGAAACCTTTTTAGGTGATGGGAATTTTCAATAACTTGATTTGTGTGGTGATGACATAAGTGTATACACATGCAATAATTCATGAAGTTATTAGGATTGGTGCTTTGGGTGTATGTATTATCCATCTAGAAACAAAAAAAAATTACACATGAAACTTATTAGGTAAGCAAGGAACGGTATTTGTGATACCCACTTCAGGGGGACCTGAGAACTCAGGATCTTAGTCTTCCTATACTATCTACCTTTGGTGCCTGTCCCACTGACCCTCTGAAGGAGAAGGATCTACAGAGCATGTTCTCAGGACATCTACCCATGAGGCTGGTGGGACTCTTGTGATTGCTACTTGAATTGGAATAATTGGAATGGCCACATGTAAAAGGAATGCAGAAGGACCAGACAGATCTCTTCAAATTTAAGCCTATGACTTAAAATTCAATTTCATGAGCACCGTGGGAGACCTGAGTTTTTAACTGCTGGAGCCAATAGTGAAGATAGATCTGGAAATGTAATTATCTATGGTAAGCACAAACAATCAGAATTTTGGTTGACAACTGGGAGGCCTCCTTTCCTTCCTGCTATCGTCATCCTAAGTCTACATTGAAGTATGTGGTTCCTAAGGTCTTCACTGGTTGGAACCGAGAAATATCTTCTCATGCATTTTATTTGGTTAGCAGGCTTAATTTAAAGCAGCAGGTGAAGACTTCCTCCTATGAAACGTATTCAAAGCCTCTTCTAAATGACTTCCTCCAAAATACAGACCCATCTGTTTGTTAAACACTTCATTTAAACTTAATGCCTATTTCTCCCTAAAAATGTCAGATTGAGGATTTCTGGGTCAGTATTTTACACAAGACTCAATAGAGTCGCAAGTCCTGATACTTCATTATTCCCTAATGGAAAAATGTATCAGGAAAAATAGTTAGTTGCTTCACTTTTTTCTTGAAATTAAATGGGCATAACTTTTAAAAACTTAACTAAGAGAATTAGAGTTGGTTTTTCCCGTTTGTTTTTAACTTACTTCTCTTCTGCCTTTAACTCTGGACAAGAATGACTCTAGGGTAAGCTGATTGAGCGCAGTATTAACTTCCAGTTGGTTCTTCATTTTTTATTTTGAGACAGAGTCTTGCTCTGTCACCCAAGCTGAAGTGCTGTGGTGCGATCTTGGCTCACTGCAACCCCCCTGCAACCTCCCGAGTTTAACCAATTCTGAGCAATTTTCCTGCCTCAGCCTCCAGAGTCACTGGGATTACAGGTGCCTACCACTGTGCCCAGCAAATTTTTGTATTTTTAGTAGAGGCGGGGTTTCACCTTGTTGGCCAGACTGGTCTTGAACTCCTGACCTTAAGTGATTTTTGCTTGCCTCCGCCTCCCAAAGTGCCTCCCAAAGTGCTGAGATTACAGGCGTGAGCCACCGCGCCTGACCTGGTTCTTGTACAAAATCTGCATTTTAACATTTTAGCAAGAGTCAATATCTGCATTCTTAATAATCTGCCTTCTGGTAAACCAGGTAGCTAGATTGAAGGCCCTGAAGCAGAACTGTGAGTCTGACTCCCACATTTTTTCTGATTTTTTTTTTTTTTTTTTTTTTTGAGACGGAGTCTCGCTCTGTCACCCAGGCTGGAGTGCAGTGGCCAGATCTCGGCTCACTGCAAGCTCTGCCTCCTGGGTTCACGCCATTCTCCTGCCTCAGCCTCCCAAGTAGCTGGGACTACAGGCACCCGCTACCTCGCCCGGCTAGTTTTTTGTATTTTTTAGTAGAGACGGGGTTTCACCGGGTTAGCCAGGATGGTCTCGATCTCCTGACCTCATGATCCGCCCGTCTCGGCCTCCCAAAGTGCTGGGATTACAGGCTTGAGCCACCGCGCCCGGCCGCTGATTTTTTTTTTAATGGTAAAAACACATAACATTAAATTGACTATCTTAACCATTTTTAAGTGTACAGTTCAGTAGTGTTAACTATATTCACATTGTTATGCAACAGATCTCTGGAATGTTTTCATCTTGCAACACGGAAACTCTATACCCATTAGACACAAATTCCCCCTCCCCGCCTCCAGCCATTGGTAATCACCTTTCTACTTTCTGTTTCTATTATTTTGACTACTTTGTTTTGTTTTGAGACAGTCTCACTCTGTCACCCAGGCTGGAGTGCAGTGGTGTGATCTTGGCTCACTGCAACCTCCAACTCCCGGGTTCAAGTGATTCTCCTGCCTCAGCCTCCCAAGTAGCTGGGATTAGAGGCATGACCCACTGTGCCTGGCCTTGATTTTGACTACTTTGGATACTTCATGAGTGGAATCATATAATATTTGTCTTTTTATGACTAGTTTATTTTGCTTAGCCTATGTCCTCCGGCTTTGTCCATGTCCCCACACTTTCTTTTTCACCACTCTTTGAGTGGTAGAAAACTGTTGAATAACCTGGGTTCATTTCCCTCTGCTGGAGGCATGAACTAGGAATGGTTTTAATGTTGCTCAAAGTTGAACTGTTCACAATTGGAAGCATTTTGTGGCTTTTTCTATCTGTCATGAGTGATTGGTAAAAATTTCTTTGAAAATCTTCCATGCTAAGTCACCTCATTCATGCTCTAAAATGAAAAACTAGGGGGACTTGAATTTGTTCAGTTATGGAAGGCCCAGAATAGGCCTTTAAGAATGATCATCCCTTGATTATAGGAACTCTCTCAGTGTACCTTTGAAATGAGGTAGATTGTATTTTACAAAAATGGCTGCAACAGTATTTCTAGCCCTACATGCTCTTCTTAACCCTGCCACTTCCCCATCAACACTTGGAATTACATCCCCTTTCCTTGAACCTGGGCAGGCATTTGTGCATGCCTCAATGAACAGAATGTAGTATGAATGCATTACTTCCAAGGATGGGTCATAAAAGATAATATAACTTCTATCTGATTCCCTCTCTATCTCTCTCGGACATGCACCTTTAGAGTCCTGAGCCACCTTGTAGGAAGTCCGCTATCCCAAAGTCAGACTGCTGGAGAGATCACATGCAAAGACTACATAGAAGTGGAGTTGTCCAAGGAGCCAGTTGTTCCAGCCCCCAGCTGATTGAGTATTCCTAACCTGGCAGCAGACATGTGAGTAAGCAAGCCTTCAGATGATGCCAGCCCCAACCACTGTCTGACTGTAACTGCATGAAAAAAAGCTGAGCAAGAACTACCTAGCTGAGCCCTGTCAACCCCCACAACCATGAGAGATAATAATGACCACTGTTGTTTAAGCCACTAGGTTTTAGGGTGGCTTCCTAGGCAGCAATAGATAATGAAAACAGAGCACTAGTCATCCACTTATTCTAAAGAAGGTTAGATGACTTATGTTTCATAAAATCTTGTTGTATTAGTCTGTCTTCCCACTGCTGATAAAGACATACCCAAGGTTGGGTAATTTACAAAGAGGTTTAATAGGCCCACAGTTCCACGTGGCTGGGGAGTCCTCACAATCATGGCAGGAAGGCAAAAAGGCACATCTTACATGGCAGCAGGCAAAAAGATAATGAGGCTCAAGCAAAAGGGGTTTCCCCTTATAAAACCATCAGATCTCATGAGATTTATTCATTACCACAAGAACAGTATGGGGGAAACTGCCCCCATGATTCAAATATCTCCCACTGGGTCCCCCCTGCCCACCCCCCACCCCCCGCAACACATGGGAATTATGGGAGCTATGAGATGAGATTTGGGTGGGGACACAGCCAATCCATATCACTTGTAAAAAATCCCATTTGTTAACTAAGATATACACTACCACCTTAAAGCAACAACAGAGAACCACCACCCTTCAAGAGTATAAACTCCAATGATGTGCTCCCAACCCCAATCAAAGGCTGATATGAATTGGCTGTGACCCCACCCAAATCTCATCTTGAATTGTAGTTCCCATAATCCCCACATGTAGGAGGGACCAAGTGGAGATAATTGAATCATAGGGTTGATTTCCCACATCCTGTTCTCGTAATAGTGAGTTCTCACAAAACCTGATGGTTTTATAAGGGGCTTCCCCCTTCACTGGACACTCATTCTTCTTGCTGCTGCCATGTAAAGAAGGACATGTTTGCTCCCCCTTCTGCCATGATTGTAAGTTTCCCAGCCATGCTGAACTCTGAGTCAATTAAACCTCTTTCCTTTATAAATTACCCAGTCTCCGGTATTTCTTCATAGCAGTGTGGGAAGGGACTAACACAAAGGTCTTATTAAGTGAGGTGATCTCTCTGGAGAAGTGTTTGAATGACTTGTACTCCTCTGGATTTTCTACAAGTATTCTTTGATTTAATGACAATTTTAGAAAGTTTCCGTTTTGAGCCATATTTCCTTGGTCTGTGATAGAACTGCTCTCAGTGAGTTGGGCTGTAGGTTATGCTGCAGGTTTCGTGCTACAAGACAGCTTTAGGAAAGCTCTGTTACATTTGGAACGGGATTTTCTTACAAATATCATTGAGGACACTGTTTACCACATCCGTCAATGTCCCAGATATAAAATTCCATACTAGAAATTTCTTTTAGAGTTAAGTTCCAATAAAAGCTTGAGAAACTAAGGTAGGGAGTGGTGCTCACGCCTGTAATCCCAGCATGTTGGGAGGCCAAGGCAGGTGGATCCCCTGAGGTCAGGAGTTTGAGACCAGCCTGGCCAACATGGGCAAAACCCCATCTCTACTAAAAATATGAAAATTAGTCAGGCATGGTGGTGAGTGCCTGTAATCCCTACTCGAGAGGCTGAGGCAGGAGGATCACTTGAACCCAAGAGGCAGAAGTTGCAATAAGCCAAGATCACGCCACTGTACTATATCCTGGGCAAGAGAGTAAGATTCTGTCTCAAAAAAAAAAAAAAAAAAAAAAAAAAAAAAACCTTGAGAACTAGAATGTTTTGCCTTTTGCCTTTGTAGTCAAGAGAATCACGATTAGCCTTCATTTTCTGCTTTTTCAGCAAAAAACTCACATCCAACTCTGTGGCTCAGCTTTGAAAATTACGTGGAGCCCCATTGCTTGTATATCTCATTTTATTCCATTCACTCGTTTTTTTTTTTTTTTCTAATGTATGTTTCTCATAATCCTGGCTTTATTATTTATATTTTATGTTTGATCAAATGTATTATTTTCAGCTTTTTCAAATCCCTTGTAGAAGAGAACATAATACTAATTTTTTTTAAAGGACAGAATCTCACTGAGATCCAGGCTGGACTGCAGTGGTGCAATCACAGCTCACCACAGTCTCGACGTCTTGAGCTCAAGCAATCCTCCCACCTCAGCCTCCCACGTAGCTGGGACCACAGGCAAGTGCCACCATGCCCAGCTAATCTTTTGATTTTCTGTACAGATGGGGTCTCCCTATGTTGCCCAGGCTGTTCTTGAACTCCTGGGCTCATGTGATCTTCCCATCATGAGCCATCATGCCTGGCCCATAATAATTATAAAGAGAGATGGATGAAGATATGAATAAGTAAATTACCCTCGTGAGACCTCAGCAAATTATAGGCCTCCCATAGTCTGGTTTAATGATTTAAATGTGGATTAAGACAGGGTGCCATGGCTCACGCCTATAATCCCAGCACTTTGGGAGGCCAAGGCGGGTGGATCACCTGAGGTCAGGAGTTCAAGACCAGCCTGGCCAATATGACGAAATCCCATCTCTACTAAAAATACAAAAAATTAGCTGGGCATCATGGCAGGGGCCTGTAATCCCAACTACTCAGGAGGCTAAGGCAGGAAAATCACTTGAACCCAGGAGGCGGAGCGTGCAGTGAGCCAAGATTGTGCCACTGCACTCTAGCCTGGGCAGCAACAAGAGCAAAACTCCATCTCAAAGAAAAAAAAAAAATGTGGACTAAGCATCTACTTTGAACCAGGCATTATATTAGGGAGAGTCACAGCTGAAAAGATTTTTTTTAATGCACAATTTTTGCTCTCAGGGAAACAGAATGTCTGAGGGTGGTCCAGAAATTTAGCGCTCAGTAGCAGCAGGTAATGATTTCAAACAGTGACATCTTCGAGGTCCCATAGACATCATAAAACCAGATCTCTTAATCTGTCTCATAAATAAGCTGAAGGAAGTAAGTGGGGAGCAGATATTAGATGAATATGATCTTTAGGTTCCTGGCCAGAAACTTCCAGAGGCTACCATCTCAAAAATTCCTCCCAGTTTCAGAGAAATTGTTTAAGTTGTCCCTTTGACCTGGATCACCACTTCTATGCTGACCAATTTGTTTATCCTCTGTGAGGCCAACACTTGTAACTCCCTGGTTTGTGACCTGGCTGCTAGGTTCTACTTGCATACTGATTCTTTGATTCCTACACAGGTCTTCTATAGTCTTCATTTGTATCAATTAGGTAAACTTTTACGCCTGTCTTTTAGGACGCACCAAGGTGTCCTCCAAACTTGGGAACTCTCAGCTTCTCCTCTTGCCAATGGTGACAATAAATCTAATCTTCCTTGTTAACCTTAAGCCTTAGAGTTCTGGCCCATGTCGTTATTGCTAACAGTGTTTCTGTGAAAGTTTCTACTATCCTTCAGGCTCTGTTCTCTTGTCTTTTAAAGTTCTTCCTATTACTTAAGATATTTTGCCCTTTTTCTAAGAGAGCTTTTCCTTACCCACTCTGCAACATTCCTAGAAAATGTATTTATTAATTCCATTATTCTAGAATCTAGATTCCAAAGCAGATGCTTGATTTGCTAATGTAAATATTCATAAATGCTTTGTAATTAAACAAAAAAATCCCTATTGGCTTCTCTAAACACTGGGTTCCAGGCACTCGTAACAAAAATGCAAATAAGCCTGCCCTTCTGTAGGCCGTTGTCTATGGAGTTTTAATAAACTATAGTACTCTCAGCTAAATTTACATAGGTCTACATTACTTTTTTAAAATATTAATATGCTGCCTTCCATCGACCTAATAAGAGATATGTGACCTCAGCTAATTTCCCTGGCAAATCATTTGTCAAAAAGTGTGAATATTCTTCCTGGCAAATAATCTTCATGGTTGTCATTTTTCTAAATGTAACATAAAAAGAGAAAGCATTTCCCCTTCTCATATATAGGAAAATCATTTAGAGGTGACTTTAGCAACTGTTCTTTGACACACCCACATCATCTGCCACTGAGCATTCTGTGCTCAGTGATTGCTCGAAGTGATTGCTCGAATTGCAGAATAAAACCACATTCAGGTGATGATGGCCCCATGACTTCAACATACCCCAAAGGTTGAGGATACCCCTCTCTAATATGGTATCTTTCATCTGCTCTAGCCTTTCAATAATACCATCTACCCTCCCTTCCCCTAACATTTTGTCAAATTAATATCCACCGTTAAGAACTATCTAAATGACTTTCACTGCTGTTCTGAAGGATACAGTTCAAAAACATAATTTGCATCTTCTTGTCCTCCCAGTTGGTTGTATTAAGAAAATCTTAGACCAAAACCTCCACGCTGTGCTTCTACAGAGAATAATTAGGTCTATCCCATAACCAAAGCAAATTTTATATACAACTCACAGCATTTCTTTAATCGGAACACTCTTTTTCATAGAAACTGTTTCCACATCTGCTTTTCCCCCTGTATCTTTAAGCACCCCTATTACCTCAGCAACAGGCCATTACCCGTAGAAGCCATAAGTCATTAGAGAAAGCCTGCAGGAAATCTCCGGGCAAAGAGCAATACGTGTTAATTGCTACTGAGCACTAAGAAAATATATTCAAGTGGGAAACATCTAGTTATTTTTCTTAAGCAAACATAATTACCCATGATAAAACTGACATGACCGGCACTGGGGTTCCTCAAGGTCTTAAAAAAAATATTGACTTCATGGCCTATTCTATCAGCCAGAACACTTTGTATTGTAAGTGACAGAAAATCCATCTTTTTTTTTGAGACAGGGTCTCACTTTGTCACCCAGGCTGGTGTACAGTGGCACAATCTCGGCTCACTGCAACCTCCATCTCCTGGGTTCAAGCAATTCTTATGCCTCAGCCTCTTGAGTAGCTGGGATTACAGGCACCTGCCATCATGCCTGGCTAATTTTTGTGTTTTTAATAGAGACGGGGTTTCACTATGTTGGCCAGGCTGGTCCCGAACTCCTGACCTCAAGTGATCCGCCCACCTCAGCCTCCCAAAGTAATGGGATTACAGACATGAGCTACCATACCCAGTCAGAAAATCCATCTTTAAATGATTTAAATAACAAAGGCAAATTTTTGGCTCATGAAACTCACAGGCTAAGAGCGAGAACTAGTTCTAAAAAGAGGCTTGAGCCTACAGTACAAACCATGTCACCAAGGGCCAGATTTCTCTCTCTCTCCACTCGGTGTGGGCTTCATCCTCCATTTCCACACCACAGCCCTCGGGTGGTTCTAGAATTTTCTTTTTTTTTTTTTTGAGACGGAGTCTCGTGCTGTTGCCCAGGCTGGAGTGCAGTGGCCGGATCTCAGCTCACTGCAAGCTCCGCCTCCCGGGTTTACGCCATTCTCCTGCCTCAGCCTCCCGAGTAACTGGGATTACAGGCGCCCGCCAACTCACCCGGCTAGTTTTTTGTATTTTTTAGTGGAGACGGGGTTTCACCGTGTTCGCCAGGATGGTCTCGATCTCCTGACCTCGTGATCCACCCGCCTCGGCCTCCCAAAGTGCTGGGATTACAGGCTTGAGCCACCGCGCCCCGCCTGGTTCTAGAATTTTCTTGATAACAAAATGGCTGCAGCAGTTCCAGCACATTCCATCACAGCACACCATCCAGCCAGATGAACGTAGTTTCTGAAGAACTGAGAGGCTTTTCTAGAAGCTCAAGCAGACATTTCGTTGAGCTTCATCAGCTGTATTGAATATGACCATCCCTAAACTAATAACTGGTACCTAGGAAATGAGGTTGGAGCTGAGGGTAGTTGTCCCCAAAGAAAATCAAGATAAGGAATGAATTTGGGGCAGTGGAAACAATGTCTATCAAATCTTCCTACACTGTGTACATTAACCCTGTTTTCCATAATTTCCTGCTCTACCTGAGAACCCTTGCTCATCTAAACTGATGTAATTTTGCTGTTTTTAACTCAGGGGGCCACTTTCACTAGGTCATCTCATCGACTGCCAAGGCCTTAAATACCATCCATGTGACGAGGCCTCTTAAAGAAGTCCTTTCAGTCCAGACCTTTCTCCTGAATGTAAAACAAGATGTTCTCAACCGTCGGCTAGATACCAACATTTGTTTTTCTCAAAAGCATTTCAAACTATTGTGGGGTTTTGTTTTCTTTTTGCGATAGAGTCTCACTCTTGCTGGAGTGCAATGGCATGACCTTGGCTCACTGCAGCCTCAGCCTCCTGGGCTCAAGTGATCCTCCCACCTCAGCCTCCCGAGTAGCTGGGACTACAGGTGTGTGCCACCATGCCAGCTTAATTTTTGTATTTTTTTGGTTGAGACAGGGTTTCACCATGTTTTCTAGGCTGGCCTTGAACTCCTGGGCTCAAAAAATCTGCCTGCCTTGGCCTCCCCAAGTGTTGGGATTACAGGTGTCAGCCACCACATCCAGCCACCAAACTATTGTTTTTAAAAAAGAAGCCTTATCTTTTAAAGGTAGATGGTAAAATTTTTACAGAAGAAATGATAATGACAGTTGGGATTTGCTTCAGAATATTTCAGTGGAAGGAGAGGGAGTAGTGTCAGTATGGCTGAACCATTAGATAAATTGTTGAAGCTGAAGGTGAGTACATATGATGTTATTATGCTCTTCTTTGCACTTTTGTGTATATTTGACACTTTTCATAAGAAACCTTTTTAAAGGCACTTTGAACTCAACATGTTTGTGAAAGTTAAGGTATAGATTCAGCCTGACACAGTGGCTCACACCTGTAATCCCAGCAGTTTGGGAGGCCGAGGCAGGTGGATTACCTGAGGTCAGGAGTCGGAGACCAGCCTGGCCAATGTGGCAAAACCTCATCTCTACTAAAAATAACACAAATTAGCTGGGCGTGTTGGCAGGTGCCTGTAATTCTAGCAACTTGGGAGGCTGAGGCAGGAGAATTGCCTGAACCCAGGAAGGGGAGGCTGCAGTGAGCCAAGATCATGCCACTGTACTCCAGCCTGGGCAACAAAAGCAAAATTCCATCTCAAAAAAAAAACAAAAAACAAAAAAAAGATACAGATTCAGCCACATGAAAAGAGACCTAAAATAATACTACACAGTTTTAGAGGAGAAAAGATCTTTTTCTCTCATGTAAAAGTCTAGTATAGCACTCCCAGGGTCAGGGGCCCAAGTTCCTTCTATCTTGTTGCTCCACTATTCCTTTGGTCTTCATGGTCCCACATCACTCAATATCACATTTTGACCAGCAAGAAGGAAAAGACAAAGCAGGCATGCCTTGTTTTGTTTTGTTTTTTTGTTTTTTTGGTTTTTTTTGAGATGGAGTTTCACTCTTGCTGCCCAGGCTGGAGTGCAATGGTGCAATCTCGGCTCACCACAATCTCTGCCTGCCGGGTTCAAGCAATTCTCCTGCCTCAGCCTCCCGAATAGTTGGGACTACAAGTGCACACCATCATGCCCAGCTAATTTTTGTATTTTTAGTAGAAACGGGGTTTCACCATGTTGGCCAGAATGGTCTCGATCTCTTGACCTCGTGATCTGCCCACCTCAGCCTCCCAATGCGCCCAGCCTGCCACTGTTTTTAGAGCACAACCCAGAAGTTGCAAACATCACTTCCACTCAGATCCTATTGCCTAGAACTTAATCATGTGAGTAATCTAGCTGCAAGGAAGGCTGGAAATACAGTTTTTCTAGGTAGACACATGCCAAGCTAAAGACTTCTAATACAGGAAGAGAAGGGATATTGAGAGGCAACTAACAGTCCCCGGCCTATTCTGCCCTTTTAGTCACCCAAATATCCATGTGTACCTTCTTTCCACACATTTATTTCCTCTCTTGGGTCAGAAACTGCCAAACCATCCAGTGTTTGCATCGAGCTCAAAGTTCAGCCTCTGGTTAATTCTGTCCTCTTTCTAATGTCTGTATGCAATTCCTCAAGTAACTGGTAGCCTGTAAACTAAAACATGAGTTACCTGCCTCACACCTTACTTTTATAAATTGTGGAGTAGGAATGGGATCGCTAGTATTTGTTTAAAAAAATTCTTTGAAAAAGAGAAGAATGGGAAACACACAGCAGCCTCAGGTTCATAGCAATCATCAAACCCCACAGAGCAGTAATCACAAAGATTTCCTGCCCTGGTAGCGGAGGAAGCCCCTAGATAATCCCACCTGGCATTTGTTCTTCCTGCTCCCTGGGCAGTGGTAAATGGGGGAAGCTGAGACTTCTCTCATGAATCTTTGTCCTTTCCTTTTCATGGCCCCAGGTTTGTCCTATGGGAAGTTCCTTTTCTCCATTCCTCTCTATGGCTGCATCTGAAGTATGCTTTGTAGAATATACCGTACTTGGGGCTGCCCAGTTTTCAAAAGAGGCTTCTGTGGTACAGGTTTGGGGGCCTTCATGCAACTAATCGCACAGCCAAAGGTTTCCCCTAAACATTTAAAAAACTTTTTAAAATTTTTTATTTTTGTGGGTACATAGGTATACTACACGTTTCTTAAGTCAGAAGACTGATCTTTTATGGAAGAGACATGGAAACAGATTCTCTGAAGGAATACAGTCCTGCCAATGCCTCGATTTTAGGCCAGTGAGATCCATTTCAGACTTCTGACCTGCAGAACTGTAATACGTTTGTGTTAAGCTATTAGGTGGCTGGGCGCAGTGGCTCATGCCTGTAATTCCAATACTTTGGGAGGCCAAGGCAGGTGGATAGCTTGAGCTCAGGAGTTGGAAATCAGCCTTAGCAACATGGTAGAAGCCCGTCTCTACCAAAAATACAAAAAATAAGCTGGGCATAGTAGCATGCACTTGTAGTCCCAGCTACTAGGGAGGCTGAGGCAGGAGTGTCACTTGAGCCTGGGAGGCAGAGGTTGCAGTGAGCCAAGATTGCACCACTACACTCCAGCCTGAGCAACACAGACCCCATCTCAAAAAAAAAAAAAAAAAAGCCATTTGGCTTAGTAATTTGTTACAGCAGTTATAGGAAACTGATACAAGAGCTTTCTATTAGTTAACACATGGAGCTGTGATACTACCAAACCCTTAGAAGGAGGTGAGTTGCAGAGATGAGAAGAGGCATGTTTGTGACAGCTCTGCCCTGGCTCTTTTTTTTTTTTGAGGCTGGGTCTTGCACTGTCTCCCAGGCTGAGTGCAGTGGTGCGATCACAGCTCACTGCAGCCTCAACTTCCTGTGTTCAAGCAATTCTCCCACCTCAGCCTCCTGAGTAGCAAGGACCGCATGTGTGCACCACCATGCCCAGCTAATTTTTTAATTATATTTGTAGAGATGGGATCTCACTATGTTGCTCAGGCTGGTCTAGAACTCCTAGGCTCAAACGATCTTCCTCCTCAGCCTCCCAAAGTGTTGGGATTATAGGTATGAGCCACCATGGCTCTTTAAGCATACCTTCTTTTGCCATGTAGAGACAAGCACAGTAAGTCCAGCAGTAACAACCTCCTACCAGGTACAATTTGGACAGGCCCAGACTCTGGACTCCTCACTGCATCTATTTATTTTTCTCCACTTTTAGATCTCTGGCGTGTGTGTGTGTGTGTGTGTGTGTGTGTGTGTGTGTGTGTGTTTTGAGACAGGGTCTCGCTCTGTCACCCAGGCTGGAGTGCAGTAGCATGACCATAGTTTACCAAATCCTGTATCTCCCAGGCTCAAGTGATTCTCCTATCTCAGCTTCCCGAGTAGCTGAGACTACATGTGTGTGCTACCATGCCCAACTAAATTTTTTTTTTAAAGACAATGTCTCATTATGTTGCCAGGGCTGGTCTTAAACTCCTGGGCTCAAGCAATCCTCCTGCCTTGGCCTCCCAGGGAGCTGGGATTACAGGTATGACCCACTGTGCCCAGCCTGATTCCTGGCTTTTAAATTCCTGAAACAACTCTCTAATTTCTAACTTTTTTTTTTTTAAAGAGATGAGTGTCATGTTGTTGCACAGGCTGGAGCGCAGTGCCACTACCACAGCTCACTGTAGCCTCAAACTCCTGGGCTCAGTTGATACTCCTACCTCAGCCTCCGAAGTAGCTGGGACTACAGGTGTACCACTGCACCTGGCTTTTTTTTTTTGGAGACAGGGTCTTGTTATGTTGCCCAGGCTGATTTGGAACTCCTGGCCTCAATCTATCCTCCCACCTCGGCCTCCCAAAGCACTGGGATTATAGGTGTGAGCCACCATAATATCTGCCGATGCCACTTGCCCTCAGGTTGCAAAGATCCAGATTTCTCTTCTGCTCACTCAGCTTAGCTCTCCATATAGCTGTGTTTGGCATGTTCCCTTGATTTCTGTGACATTTACAGCTTCAGGCAACAAACCTTCTGCCTCACCATCCTTGGTGCTACAGAACTCCCACCAGCCTGACTCGTCCTTAGGACTAAAGGAAGCAGAAATTCAGGGGAAAATGATGCACTGATTGGGGGACTGTGTTACCAAGGATTTAGCAGGAAAACACACACAGATTTGATCCATGAAATATCCAAAAAGCACATAAACAACTGTAAAAGTCTATGACAACTAAAAATTGTAATATGCTGCTCAAGCCTTATAAAACACAAAAAAATGCCTATCTGCATAGATTTCCTAAGACTGACTGTACTATAAAGATTATAGTCAGGCCGGGCACAGTGGCTCATGCCTATAATCCCAGCATTTTGGGGGGCTGAGATGGGAGGATTGCTTGGGCACAGGAATTCAAGCCCAGCCTGGGCAGCATGGCAAAACCCCGTTTCTACAAAAATTAGCTGGGTGTGGTGTTGAGCCTATAGTTCCAGTTACTTGGGAGGTCGAGGCAGGAGGATCACTTGAGCCCAAGAAGTTGAGGCTACAGTGAGCCATGATCACACCACTGCACTCAAGCCTGAGTGACAGCGTGAGATCCTGTCTCAAAAAAAAAAAAAAAAAAAAAAAAAAAAGAATGCAGTCATTGGGAGGCTGAGGCAGGAGGATTGCTTGAGACCAGGAGTTCAAGACCAAACTGGGCAATGTAATGAGACTCCATCTCTACAAATACATTAAAAAATTAGCTGCACATGGTGTCACATACCTGTAGTCCCACCTGTAGTATGGTGTCACATACTTTGAGGTGGGAGGATCACTTAAACCCAGGAGATTGAAGCTGCAATGAGCCATGATCACGCCATTATACTGCAGCTTAGGCAACAGAGCAAGACCCTGTCTCAAAAAAAAAAAAAAAAAAAAAAAAAAAAAAGATGGATATAATCAGCCCATTACTGGATATAATTAACATTACTAAGTCATAAATTTAACTTAAGCAAATATGCTAAGTACATAAATATTAATTACTAGTTAGACATTCAATTAATGCTTTGCTGGTGGCTTTCTTGTATTTAAAGTAATTTTGAGGAAAATCTAGGGGACCCAAGTTTTATTAAAAGTTATTCTCAAAAGTAATTATTGTTGCAGTATCTGTTATGGATTAATGTCCCCACCAAAACTCATGTTGAAATTTGTCAATGTAAAGGTATTTGGAGGTGGGGCCTTTGAGAGGCTCTGACCCCATGAAGAAATTAATGCCAGTGTCCATAGGAGTAGGTTATTTTGCAATTGGGCTTCTGATAAAATAATGGGTTAAACCATGGGATGATCCTTGCCAGATGCCAGCATCGTGCTTTGGACCCAGGCTGTGATATTCTGCTTTAGCAGCAAAATGCAAAGACAGCACCTATAAGTGAAAAATTGTGAACAACCTAAATATCCAACAATAGAACAATGGCTAAGTAAATTTGCATACATATAAAATAAAGTATTTGATCATTCAAATATATCTTTTAAAAAATCTTAAAAAGTGTTTTATAGTAAATGAAGAAAGCAAGATGGAAAATGATACACAGCATTATTTCAACTTTGAAAAATTATGCATGGAGAGTTAGACGCTGTAGCTTGTGCCTGTTAATTCCAACTACTCAGGAGGCTGAGGTGGGAGGTTTACTTGAGGCCAGGAGCTCAAGACTAGTCTGAGCAACATAGAGAGACCCTGTTTCTATTAAAAATTTTAAAATTAGCCTACATGGTGGTTCGTGCCTGAAATCCCAGCAAGAGCATCACTTGATGCCAAAATTTCAAGACTGCAGTGAGCTATGATGACGTCACTGCACTACAGTTTGCAGGATGAACTGAGACCTTGTGTCTAAAAAAAAATACCTTGAGAAATATTAGGGTAAATCATAGAATGGATAATATATATACATTAATGTATGTATTAATATTTATATAATATTGATATAGGAAGATGTCTACATTGCATCATTGGGTGAAAAAGGGACATATATTAAGATGCTTTTTTTTTTTCTTGATACAGTGTCTCACTCCTGTCACCCAGGCTGGAATGCAGTGGCACAATCATGGCTCACTGTGGCCTTGACTTACAGGGCTCAGGTGAGTCCCACTTCAGCCTCCTGAGTAGCTGGGACTACAGATGCACACCACCACACATGGCTAATTTTTTGTATTTTTAGTAGAGACAGGGTTTAGCCATGTTGCCCAGGCTGGTCTCAAACTCCTGGGCTCAACCAATGTACCTGTTGGGATTACAGGAGTGCAGTGGGGCACCCTACCTATAATGCTATTTTTAAAAAAGAAAGTATATGTATACATGTGCATAGAAATATCTGAAAGGATATACATGAAACATTTATAGGATTATTTCCAGGCATAAGGCTAATTTTTATTTCTTTCTGCTTTCAACATTGTCTAAACTTCTTTATGATTGTCATATATTAATAGATTAGTTTTCTACAGAATTTTAAAAATATATAGTTATTTCCAGTCAGGGGAAAAAAAGCAAAAGAAAATATTGAAACAAAATACCCAACATGTTAACAGTAGTTGTCTCTATACAGTAATTTATTTTCTTTTACCTTATACTTTTATATTATTCATGCCAACATTTCTTTCCTTCTTTTTTCTTTTTGAGGAATGGTCTTGCTCTGTTTCCTAGGCTGGAGTGCAGTGGTACAATCATGGCTCGATCTCCTGGGCTCAAGTGATTCTCCCACCTCAGCCTATCAAGTAGCTGGGACTACAGGTGGACACCACCATGCGGGGCTAATTTTTGTATATTTTGTAGAGATGGGATTTTGCATAATGCCCAGGCTGATCTCAAACTCTTGGACTCGAATGGTCTTCCCACCTAGGCCTCCCAAAATGCTGAGATTACAGGTGTGAGCTACTGTGCCTGTCCAACATTTCTTTAAAGAAGATACATTTAGTTCTTCAATGTAAATATGGTTAAAAAAAAGAGAAAAGAAATATTAATAAAAATGTTATCTTAAATATATTTTTATTAATAATTACTCCTTAAATTTTCATTTATATGATATTACTATGCCTACGTCACCTTCATTTTGGCTGATATTTGCTTCCTACACCCTTTATTTTTAACCCCCTGTGAGCCTTTGTTTGGGCATGTGTCATGTAATTTCAAGATCATATTGATTCTGATCATCTCTGTCTTTTAATTGGTGAGTTTAGCTTGATATGCATTTGCTATGTCCCGATGTTTTCGGACACACTACCATCTTATTTTGTGTTTTCTATTTACATTTTTGTTTTTCTTTTTTTTCTCCTTTTGTGGTTCCTGTTAGGTTAACAAAAGGTTTCCATTAGCCCACATTTTTTTATCCTCACTGATGTCAAAAGCTCTAAATTATATCTCTGGTTTTGCACGTTACCTTTAATTTTTAAAGAACATATTTAACTTTATATTTTTAAACGATGTCTGACATTATTCAATAGTTCTGTCATACTCCAGAACAGAACCTTAGCACAGACTATTTCTATTGCACTTTCTTTACCATGGTCGCTTTTGCCTAGATGTTTATTGCCTCACAGTTACAATACGGAGGCTATAACTCCTTTAGGTATCAAGTTTACATGCAAGGCAGAAAAAAGGAGAAGAAAGGATAAAAGTCATATCCATCCCATTGATTATGAAAGCAAAAATGTCCTTATATGCTACAAGTAGAATTCCAACTAGGTTGCATTGGTCAGAACCGAATCAAATGGCTACCCTAACTGCAAAGAAGCCTAGGAAAGGAAAGGCAATGAAAGTGTTTGTCAGTAGATTAGAATTCCACTCCCACTGAGTAAAACTTGAAAATGGTGCATAAAGACAGAACAAAATACATCCCTTCTAATGTCTTACAGTAAGTCACCTCCCTCCCTTGTAAAATTAACACATTGGATTAGATTATCTTTGCTGGTGATACATGGTAATGAGGGCCTGGATCAGAATAATAATAGCAGAATACAACGTATTTGAGAAATACTGAAAGGAAAATTCAACATAAACTGAGTGAACCCAGGCTTTTCAATAATTTGTACCAGCAGTGCTTTACTATCAACCTTTTTAGGATTCAGTTTCCTCTTCTGTGAAAAAAAAAGGGGGGGCTGGGATTATATGTCCTTTTTAGATCTGAAGTTGGTTGATTCTTTTTAACAATTCAATTCAGCCAACATTTATGAAATACTTTATACACCTAAGACATTCTTCCAGATGCTATGGGTGTATAAAGATGGATAGGACATGTACTCTGACCTCAAGGAGTTTACAGTATAATAAGTATGACTTAGGCCGGGCGCGGTGGCTCAAGCCTGTAATCCCAGCACTTTGGGAGGCCGAGACGGGCGGATCACGAGGTCAGGAGATCGAGACCATCCTGGCTAACACGGTGAAACCCCGTCTCTGCTAAAAAATACAAAAAACTAGCCGGGCGCGGTGGCGGGCGCCTGTAGTCCCAGCTACTCGGGAGGCTGAGGCAGGAGAATGGCGTGAACCCGGGAGGCGGAGCTTGCAGTGAGCTGAGATCCGGCCACTGCACTCCAGCCTGGGCGGCAGAGCCAGACTCTGTCTCAAAAAAAAACAAAAACAAAAACAAAAAAAATAAGTATGACTTAAAGATTTATCCACATAATCATCAACTATGTTCAGGCCTGCTCACTTCCAAAGCCTATGTGAACATTGTTAGCGCCTAGAGCACAGACATTTTGTAATTTGACCCTAGCTATTTCCATTTCTGCCTCCATGTAATTGAGGTTAAGAGTTTTTTGGAAGAAGAGAGACAGTATACAAAAAAGGAGTGGCAAGATTGCTTCATTTTGATAGAGCCCATGAAAATGCAGTGGAATAGGGGATGCAATAGCCTGTTAGTTAGAACTCATGCTTCACAATGGCTTACCAAGCAAGCTCTTGAGAAGAAACATTTCTTGGTTCTGAGTGAGGAAGAGACTTTTTGTTTAAACTTGCCTAAGTGCTCCCTGTTTATTGAACAATATAATAACTAAATAGGCCATGTTGAAGGTTTCACCAAAGTTGAATAAACCACTTTAATCACATCACTCCTGAGTTAGAATTTAGAATAGGGCAGGTACTGAGGTAAAGCCCAGCCTGGAATGATCCCTTCTCTGAAGTTCTTAGTCTCCAAAAGCGGATTAAAGCTCCTTGATGCCACAAGTGAACATACATGGGAGGTAACATTTTCTCATTTCTATTTTCTGTGCCAGATATTCTGCTCTGCCTCTCCAGATTCATTTCCCCAGTTCTCCAGCCTGCTCTCTGCCCCAGGGGGTGATCGTTATAAACTCTATCAATGGTTACCTCGTCCTTTCTGACTTGGGTTCAACCAAGGGGCATGCCTATCAGGAGATCTAAGGTCAAGAGGAAGTAACGTCAGGTATTTACCTCCCAGGTTCTCCCAACTGTGGGGCTCTACTGAAGGCTGAGGTTGAGTCAGGCATCCTTCTCCTACAGTTACAGTTCTCCTGCTGGGTTTTGGTAACTGATTGTTCCCTTTGTCTCTTCAGGCTCCTGGCCCTTACTTACCCTACAGAGCCTTATCCTCCCTTATTATTTTCTCTTAATCCTGCCCTCATCCTCATAAATGGTTACTCCTTCAAATTCTCCATTTTCCCTCTTCTGTGTGCCATCTGGCTCCTGCCAGGCTCTGACTGATACATTTTCCCAGGGAATTTCAAAGTAGCATCTGTGCTTCCAAGGATCACCAGCTCCCTCATCTCCCACACTACATAGAGTTTGTAACTTGAGTAGGTGCTTGTGAGGCACTTATCTTAGGAGCTGGTAGATATTACTATATACTTGATAATTGTTACCTCCTTTCCATTCCTGTCATCCCCAACCTAATACACGATTTAGGGTATTTATTTGTATTTTTAAATTTTTTGTAGAGATGGGGTCTCGCCATGTTGCCCAGACTGGTCTCCAACTCCTTGGCTCAAGCGATCCTCCTGCCTGAGTCTCCCAAAGTGCTGAGATTACAGGTGGGATCCACCGCACCCAGCTGAGGTAGGTATTATTATCCCTATATATATTTTTTAAACAGGTCCCATTGAGGTTAAGTAACGCTTGCCCAAAATGCCCAGGAACAGAGTGACAGAGTTGGATCTGAAACCAAGATCTATCACGTGGACCCTTATCACACCACTTCTCACCACATCATGATGGAATCTTATTTACATTTCTTTCCCTCTGCACTGCCTCCTACAGTGGCCCCCACAGAGTAGCACATTAAAAATATTTGTTGAATAGTGGAATGAATACATTCTGTCATCACTTACACATTTATTTAGTTACTATATATGTTGAGGGAAAAAATAAACAGTATGATTACTAGTTTTGAATCTCATTAGCAAATAAAGGTCAATTGGTGATGTTGAAAAATAGTCCCACTCCTATTAATGTTACTGTGTTTGCTGATGTCCAGCCCTTCACTTGGACTTTACATTCCAATTTCACCTTCAGTAATTTCCAGAAATAAATCATTAAAAACCACAAAGACAAGTATAATTTTACAAAGCACAAAATGACCATTTGTAACAAGCAATATGCTTTAAAGTTATGTTAAGAACTGTTTATTTTTCAAACACATGTTCATACAAGTGCTGAAAAAGTATGGTACAGTACAGAGTAGCTTTCAGATTATTTTATTTTTTAAATCGGGTGTGTGACTTATGATTACAAGTTTTAAATGCCAAGCTCCATCTTGAGTCCAAATGTATGGTTATAATGCATAATAACATACTTAAATAAAGTTACAAAATGTTTAAATTATAAAGTCAATAAATATATATTGTAACAATACTGAAAGCATAGAAATGTGTAAATAAATACAAAAATAAGGCCAGATATGTTGGCTCATGCCTGTAATCCCAGCACTTTGGGAGGCTGAGTCAGGAGATGCCTTGAGGCCAGAAGTTGGAGACCAGCCTGGGCAATACAGTGAGACCCTGTCTCTACGAAAAATTAGCTGAGTGTGGTGGCGAGAGCCTATAGTTCCAGCTACTCGGGAGGCTGAGGTGGGAGGATCCCTTGAGCCCAGGAGTTTGAGGCTGCCCTGAGTTATGATCACACCACTGCAATCCAGCCTGGGTGACAGAGCAAGATCTTATCTCTAAAAAGAATTTTTAAAAAAATAAAAATAATAAGAAAATAAAATACCTATAATCACACTGCCCAAAACTAATACTAACATTTGGATGTATTTTTATTCAATATTTTCTTTATAAGAAAAACTTTTCTTGGCCGAGCACAGTGGCTCAAGCCTGTAATCCCAGCACTTTGGGAGGCCGAGACGGGCGGATCGCAAGGTCAGGAGATCGAGACCATCCTGGCTAACATGGTGAAACCCCGTCTCTACTAAAAAATACAAAAAAAATAGCCGGGCGAGGTGGCGGGCGCCTGTAGTCCCAGCTACTCGGGAGGCTGAGGCAGGAGAATGGCGTAAACCCGGGAGGCGGAGCTTGCAGTGAGCTGAGATCCGGCCACTGCACTCCAGCCTGGGCGACAGAGCGAGACTCCGTCTCAAAAAAAAAAAAAAAAAAAAACTTTTCTTTTGGCCAGTATCTGATCACCCTGGTAGTATGTATAAGAGCATGTGATATGGGCTTAATGTGCAGCCTCCAACTTAGAATCTGGAGAGAATGTGTGAAGGAACCAAATTCAGAGTTATATGAAGTGCCTACAGCTGTCAAAGTTGCAGCAGTCTGGCAGTGAGTGACCACAAGTAGTGGAGTACAAAAAAGTGACATCAAGAGTCCAGTGACGTGATACAAGTAGTAGCTTTCTAAGCAGTTTATCTCTGTGGCATGATCTTGACTCTATTATGCCTCATTTAGTTTCTGCCTGTTTTCCAAGCTTGGTTCTCAAGCTGCTTAGTTAATTTTGTGAGTTCACTGATAGTCTCACAATAAATCGCCTTACTGTTTATATCAATTTGAGTCTTGTTTCTTTTACTTGCAGCTGAATGATATATAAAAATATATAATATATAATAATATATGCTTTATTATGTATTATATAAAATATATTTATATATAATTATATTATATAAAATATATAATATATATTTATATAAATTTATATTATATATTTATATATAAATTATATATAAATTTATATAAATATATATTATATAAAATATATAATTGCATATTACATATTATAATGTATATATAATATAATATTACATATAAATATATATTATATATTATATAGTATATCGTATATAGTATATAATATAATATATATATATATATATATATATATATATAATTTTATATAATATTTAATATTTTATATTATGTATAATTACATATTATAAATATTATAATATATAATATATCTAATATATATTATATATAAAAATATGTAATATATAACATTTATAATATATAATATATAGTATTATAGTATATATAACATATATAAATATATAGTATAATACTTAGATATATTATATTAGATTATAATATATATTAGATATATTATATATTAGATATATGTAAGATATATAAATATAATATCTATTAGATATAACATATATTATATTCTATAGAATATATCATTTATAATATAATATGTATTATATAGTATATATTATATATTATATACTATATAAATTATAAATTTATTTTATGTAAATTTATAATTTATATTATATATTATAATATATAGTATATATAGTATATATTATATATTATATACTATATAAATTTATAATTTATTTATATAATTTATAAATTTTTATATTTATAATATTTATATAATTATATATAAATATATAATTTATTTATAATATATAACATATACTATAGAATATAATATATATACTATTATTATATATATATTATATATAATATATTATAGTATATATATTATATAAAATATGTTATATATAATAAATATATGTGATATAATATATAGTATATTATACATAATTAATATATATTTATCATATATAATATATCATATATATTTTTTATCAATATATATATTTATAATACATTATATATTATATTATATATAATATATATTTACATATATTATATTATATATAATATATATTTATGTATTATATTATATATTATATATATTTATAATACATATTATATTATATTTAATATATAATAATATAATATATAATATGTATATTTAATATGTTAATAATAAAAGTAGTATGTATAATTATATATAATTATATATAATATATTATTTTATATTATATATTATAAATTATACTATATATTATAAATTATATTATATTATATAGTATAAATTATATTATATATAACATATAATTGTATATTATAAATTATAATATATATAACATATAATTGTATATTATAAATTATAATATATATAACATATAATTATATATTATAAATTATAATTACAAATTATAAATTATAGTAATAATTATATATAATATATAATATATTATATATTATACATATTATATGTAATTATATATATAAAAACTGCTCTCTTGGCCAAGCATGGTGGCTTATGCCTATAATCCCAGGACTTTGGGCAGCTGAGGCAGGTGGATCACGAGGTCAGGAGATTGAGACCATCCTGTCTAACACGGTGAAACCCTGTCTCTACTAAAAATACAAAAACCAAATTAGCTGGGCGTTGTGGCGGGTGCCTGCAATCCCAGCTTCTTGGGAGGCTGAGGCAGGAGAATGGCGTGAACCTGGGAGGTGGAGCTCGCAGTGAGCCGAGATCGCGCCATTGCACCCCAGACTGGGCGACAGCGCGAGACTCTGTCTCAAAACAACCAACCAAAAAGCTGCTCTCTCATATGGTTCAACCTAACAGAATTTGGTAACAGGAATTGTAGTGCTTGAAATGTGGGATTGACTGAATCAAGGAGGGTTAGTAGAACATATGATACACTTCTCTGAGCTTAGAATGTTTTTCAAATTTAGCCATAGTAAAATAATTGGTTTAATCAATTGTCTCGAAGTGAGGTATACACATCTATTCATTGGAATAATGAAAGTTACTTGATTATATACTTTTATATTTTTATTTTAAAAATTAAATAATTAGGCCGGGCACGGTGGCTCACGCCTGTAATCCCAGCACTTTGGGAGGCCGAGACGGGCGTATCGCAAGGTCAGGAGATCAAGACCACCCTAACATGGCGAAACCCCGTCTCTACTAAAAATACAAAAAAATTAGCCGGACGTGGTGGCGGGCACCTGTAGTCCCAGCTACTCGGGAGGCTGAGGCAGGACAATGGTGTGAACTCAGGAGGCGGAGCTTGCAGTGAGCTGAGATCGCGCCACTGCACTCCAGCCTGGGTGACAGACCGAGACTCCACCTCAAAAAAAAAATTAAATAATTAATATTTAATATATGAATTGACACTGATGTCCTCACTCACTGATGTCAAATGGTTTCACATTGCTAAGGGATGAGGCAGACATGAATCTAGGTTTTATGGGGCCTAATATTTCTATCCTTTGGGGGCTTTCTTAAAGAAAAATAATTTTTTAAATGAATACAAAATAAGGTATGAATATAGTTATTTTACAAGGAAAAACAGAAATTTCATGTGATTTTATCACAAAGAGGAAAAAAAGCGATTATTTTATGTGCCCCATTATTTAGTGTACTCCCTCCACTAGAGATTTCCATTTTGAGTGGGCATTAATGAAAACCATATCTTCCACTTACAATTTTATGTCTCGTGATTAAACTACTTTTTCACCTAGTAATATCTGGCTCTAGACATTTTCAACTGTTTCTCCTCCACTGCACACATACTTCTAGAGTCTACCATGTTGGACATACTCAGATCACAATACGATCCCTGGCCTTGTATCTTTGTATCACAGAAGCTGTGTGAGTCAGCACAGTGGCAGTAAAAATATTTCTGGGAATTATCACTATACCAAGATGGCTAACAATAACACAGATATTTCCTATTAAACCCAAGTAAATGTATCCCTTATTCAAATTCCACTTAAATACAAAAAGATGCTGCTGCCCCTCCAACTCTACCCTACATGAGAGGATTTATGAAAGAGGAAAGTGGAGTGAAAGGAAACAGTCATCTTAAACAAATTGTGGAAGGTACTCATGAAAGTGAGGAGTTTTGAATCATTAACTACTTTAGCTGCCCAGTAATCCCTCCTCTGGTATTTGCGCAATTACAAGGGAAGAGGAGAAGTTCTACAATGCAGAGGATTCTCAGGTGATTCCCTCACCCAGGCACATAATACACCTCGTTTGCAGTGTAGTATGATACATGGCAGTTTATGAGAGCTCACATACTTAGACTTACAGACCATATTTTCTAGATTACCTAAATTAACCATCACAAAGTACCCATGCCCAAGTGTCTTATGAAGATTCCTAAAAAACCATGTTTCAAAGCTAATACCAATAATGAAAGTACAAGTGAAAGACAAAAAAATGGCAGGGCCAATGCCTGTGTTATTTCTGGTAAGAATTTTTATGATGTACATAATGAGACGAAAATGATAATGTAATCAGATTTAACAAGATTTGGTCCCAAAACATCAAAAATTTAAGAATATTTGATAGAGTGGCTGAATGTATAAAAAACAAGACCCATTGATCTGTTGCCTAAAAGAGACACACTTCATCTGTAAAGACAGACATAGACTGAAAATAAAGAGATGGAAAAAGATATTCCATGCAAATGGAAACCAAAAAAGAGCAGGCGTAGCTATACTTATATCAGACAGAATAGATTTTACGACAAAAACTATAAGAGACAAGGTCACTATATGTATTAGTCTGTTCTTGCACTGCTATAAAGAAATGCCTGAAAATGGATAATTTATAAGAAAAGAGGTTTAATTGGCTTATGGTTCTGCAGGCTGTACAGGCTTCTGCTTCTGGGGAGGCCTCAGGAAACTTACAATCATGGCAGAAGGCAAAGGGGAAGCAGGCATGTCTTACATGGCCAGAGCAGGAGGAAGAGAGCAAGTGGGGAGGTGTCACACACTTTTAAGCAACCAGATCTCATGAGAACTCACTCATTATGATAACAGCAAGGGGGAAATCCACCCCCATGATCCAATCACCTCACAGCAGGCCCTACCTCCAACATTGGGGATTATAAATTGACATGAGATTTGGGTGGGGACACAAATCCAAACCATATCACTATATAATGGGGCATATAAAGGGGTAAATTCAGCAAGAGGATATACTCATTTTAAATGGATATGCATCCAACACTGGAGCACCAAGATATGTAAATATTATTAGAGCTAAAAAGAGAGACAGACCCCAATACAATAATAGTTGGAGACTTCAACACCCCACTTTCAGCATTGGACAGATATTCAAGACAGAAAATCACCAAAGAAACATTGGACTTAATCTACACTAGAGACCAAATGGATCTAATAGATACTTCCAGAACATTTCATCCAATAGCTGTAGAATGCATATTCCTTTCCTCACCATATGGATCATTCTCAAGGATAGGCCATATGTTAGGTCACAAAACAAGTATTAAAACATTCAAAAAATTCAAATAATATCAAGCACCTTCTCTGACCATAATGGAATAAAACTAGAAATTTATAAGAGGAATTTGGAAATTATTCAAATACAAAAAAATTAAACTATATCCTCCTGAATGACCAGTGGATCAATGAAAAAATTAAAAGGGAAATTGAAAAATTTCTTGAAACAAATGACAACACAAACAACATACCAAAACATATGGGATACAGCAAAACAGTACTAAGAAGTAAGTTTACAGCTATAAGTGCCTACATCAAGAAAGAGGAAAACCTTCAAATAAACAATCTAACAATGCATCTTGAAGAACTAGAAAAGCAAGAGCAAGCTAAACCCAAAATTAGTAGAAAAAAAGAAATAAAGATCAGAACAGAAATAAATGAAAACAATACAAAAGATCAATGAAACAAAAAATTGGTATTTTGAAAAGTTAAACAAAATTGACAAACCTTTAGACTAAGAAAGAAAGAAGATACAAATAAATAAAATCAGAAATGATAAAGGAGATATTAGAGCTGATATGGCAGAAACTCAAAGGATTATCAGTGGCTACTATGAGCAACTCTATGCCAATAAATTGGAAAATCTAGAAGAAATAGACAAATTCCTAGATACATAAAACCTAGCAAGATTGAACCAAGAAGAAATGTAAAACCAGAACATATTAATAACAAATAACAAGATTGAAGCTACAGTAAAAAGACTCCCAGTAATGAAAAGCCCAAGACCTGATGGCTTCATTGCTGAATTCCACCAAACATTTGAGGAATAACAACAATCTTACTCAAATTATTCCAAAAAATAGAGGAGGAGAGAATGCTTCCAAACTCATTCTATGAAGCCAGTATTACCTTGATACCAAAACCAGGTAAACATCAAAAAAAAGAAAAAGAAAACTATAGGCCAATGTCTCTGATGAATATATATGAGATAAACATATATACATAGATATTTTATAAATATATATACACACACACATATATATATTTTATTTTGAGACACAGTCTCACTCTGTTGCCTAGGCTGGAGTGCAATGGTGCAATCTCAGCTTACTGCAAACTCCACCTCCTGAGTTCAAGCAATTCTCCTTCCTCAGCCTCCCAAGTGGCTGGGATTACAGGCATCCACCACTACACCCAGCTAATTTTTGTATTTTTAGTAGATATGGATTTTCACCAGGTTGGCCAAGCTGGTCTCAAACTCCTGACCTCAAGTTGATCTGCCCACCTCAGCCTCACAAAATGCTGGGATTACTGGCATGAGCCACTTTGCCCAACCTCTGATGAACATTGATTCAAAAACCCTCAACAGAATACTAGCAAACCAAATTCAATAATACATTAAAAAGATCATTCATCATGACCAAGTGGGATTTATCCCTGTGATGCAAAGATGGTTCAACATACACAAATCAATCAATGTGATATATCAACAGAATGAAGGACAAAAAAACATAATCATTTCAATAGTTGCAGGAAAAGTGTTTGTTAAAATTAAACATCCCTTCACAATAAAAACCCTAAAAAAACTGTGTGTAGAAGGAACATACCTCAACATAATAAAGGCCATATATAACAGGCTTACAGCTACTATTATATAGAATGGAGAAAATCTGAAAGCTTTTTCTCTAAGATCTGGGACACAACAAGGATGCCCACTTTCACCACTGTTATTCAACATAGTACTGGAAGTCCTGGCTAGAGCAATCAGCCAAATAAAGGGCATCCAAATTGGCAAGGAAGAAGTAAAAAAATCCTTCTTTGCAGATGGTGTGATCTTATATTTGGAAAAATCTAAAGACTCCACCAAAAAAGTATTAGAATTGATAAACAAGTTCAGTAATTTGCAGGACACAAAATCAACATGTAAAAATTGGTAGCATTTTTTCATGCTAACAGTGAACAATCTGAAAAAGAAATAAAAAAGTAATTCTATTTACAATAGCCACACATAAAATATAGAAAGATCTCCATAGATCTTTCACTTCTTTGGTTAAGTTAATTCCTGGGTATTTAATTAAATAAAACTATAAAAACTATAAAACACTGATGAAAAAAATTAAAGAGGACACCAAAAATATGGAAAAATATTTTATGTTCATGGATTGGCAGAATTAATATTGTTAAAATGTCCATACGATCAAGCGAATGAATTCTCATGAGATCTGGATGAAAGCATATGGCACTTCCCCCTTTACACTCTTTCTCTCTCCTGCTGCGATGTAATATGTCTCTTGCTTCCTCTTTATCTTTCCACCATGAATGATAAGTTTCCTGAGGCCTTCCCAGACATGCCTCCTGTTTCAGGAATCATGCCACCCATGATTCAATCACCTCCCACCAGGCCCCTCCCTTGACACATGGGGATTACAAGTTGAATGAGATTTGGGTGGAGACACAGAGCCAAACCATATCAGAGGTGATTGGATCATGGGGGAAGATTTCCCCTTGCTGTTCTTGTACTTGTGAGTTCTCACAAGATCTGGCTGTTTAAAAGTGTGTAACACTTCCCGCTTTACTCTCTTTGTCTCTTGCCACCATATAAAGACATACTCACTTCCCCTTTGCCTTTCTGCCATGATAGTAAGTTTCCTGAGGCTTTCCCAGCCATGCCTCCTGTACAGCCTGCAGAACTGTGAGTCAATTAAACCTCTTTTCCTCATAAATTACCCAGTACCAGGTAGTTCTTTATAACAAGTGTGAGAACAGACTAATATATGGAAAATCAGTACCAGAGAAGCAGGGCATTGCTATAAAGATACCTGAAAATGTGGGAACAACTTTGGAACTGGGTAATGGGCAGAGGTTGGAACAGTTTGTAGGGCTCAGAAGAAGACAGCAAGATGAGGGAAAGTTTTGAACTTCTTAGAGACTTGCTGAATGGCTGCGACCAAAATACTGATAGTGATATGGACAGTGAAGTTCAGTCTGAGGATGTCTCAGATGGAGATGAATAACTTATTAGGAACGGGAGTAAAAGCTGCTTTTGCTATGCTTGAGCAAAGAGACGGATGGCATTGTGCCCCTGCCCTTGGGATCTGTTGAACTTAGCTTGAGAGAGATAATTTAGGGTATCTGGTGGAAGAAATTTCTAAGCAACGAAGCATTCAAGGTGCCACCTGGCTGCTTCTAACAGCATATGCTCATATGTGTTCACAAAGAGACAGTCTGAAATTAGAACTTATATTTAAAAGGCTTAGAGCATAAAAGTTTGAAAAACTTGCAGCAGCCTGACCATGCAGTAGGAAAAAAAAATTTCTGGAGAGGAATTCAAGGTTGCAGAAATTTGCATAAGTAAAGAGAAGCCAAATTTTAATAGTCAAGACAATGGGGGACATGCTTCCAGGGCATTTCAGAGACCTTCGCAGCAGCCCCTCCCTTCACAGGTCTGAAGGCCTAGGAGGGAAAAATGGTTTTGCAGGCCAGGCTCAGGGCCCCGCTGCTCTGTGCAGCCTCAGGATGTGGCACCCTGCGTGCCAGCTGCTCTAGCTCCAGCCATGGCTAACAGGGGTCAAGATACAACTCAGGTCATTGCTTCAGAAGGTGCAAGCCCCAAGCCTTGGCAGCTTCCATGTGTTGTCAGGCTTTTGGGTATGCAGATGCCAAGAGCTGAGGTTTGGGAGCCTCTGCCTAGATTTCAAAGGATGTATGGAAATGCTTGGATGTCCAGGCAGAAGTCTGCTGGAGGGGCAGAGCCCTCATGGAGAACCTCTACTAGGGCAGTGCAGAGGAGAAATGTGGGGTTGGAGCCCCCCTACACAAAGTCCCCACTGGGCACTGCCTGGTGGAGCTGTGAGAAAAGGGCTACTGTTCTCCAGTCCCCAGAAAGCTTGCACTGTACACCTGGAAAAGCTGTAGGCACTCAACACCAGCCCATGAAAGCAGCCACAGGGGTGGAGCTGCCCAAGACCTTGGGAGCCCACCCCTTGCATCAGTGTGACCTGGATGTGAAACATGAAATCAGACAAGATTATTTTTGAGCTTTAAGATGTAATGACTGACCTGCTGGGTTTTGGACTTGCATGGGGCTCCTTCGTTTTGGCCAATCTCTCCCTTTTGGAATGGGAGCATTTACCCAATGCCTGTACTGCCTTTGTATCTTGGAAGTAAGTAATTAACTTATTTTTATTTTACAGACTCATAGGTGGAAGGGAGTTGCCTTGTGTCAGACGAGACTTTGGACTTGAATTTTGAGTTAATGCTTGAATGAGTTAAGACTCTGGGGGACTATTGGGAAGGCATGTTTGGTTTCGAAATATGAGAAAGACATGAGATTTGGGAGGGGCCAGGGGTGGAATAATATGGTTTGTGTCTGTGTCCTTACCCAAATCTCTTGCTGAATCGTAATCCCCAATGTTGGGGGAGGGACCTGGGAGGTGACTGAATCACTGGTGGGGTCAGATTTCCCCCCTGGTGTTCTCATAATAGTGAGTGAGTTCTCATAAGATCTGGTTGTTTAAAAATGTGGCACTTCCCCCTTCACTTGCTCTCTCCTGCCACCATGTGAAGACCTGCTTGCTTTCCCTTCACCTTTCTGCCATGACTGTAAGTTTCCTGAGGCCTCCCCAGCAATGCCTCCTGTACAGCCTGTGGAACTGTGAGTCAGTTAAACCTCTTTTTTTCACAAATTACTCAGTCTCAGGTAGTTCTTTATAGCAGTGTGAGAATGGACTAATATAACAACCCACAGAATGGGAGAAAATAGTTGCAAACTACCCATCTCTATTATCCAAGGATTAATAAACAGAATATATAAGGAGCTCAAATAACTCCATAGAAAATATCTAATAATCTGATTTAAAAATGGGCAAAAAGCCTGACTAGACATTTCTCAAAAGAAGAGATACAAATAGCAAACAGGTATATGAAAAATTGCTCAACATCACTGATCATCAGAAAAATGCAAATCAAAACTACAATAAGACATCATCTCAACCCTGTTAAAATGGCTTTTATCTCAAAGACAGGAGATAACAAATGTTGGCAAGGATGTAGAGAAAAGGAGACACTTGTACACTGTTGGTAGGAATATAAATTAGTACAACCACTATGGTCAACAGTTTGGAAGTTCCTCAGAAAACTAAAAATTGAGCTATCATATGATCCAACAATCCCATTGCTGGGTATATACCCAAAAGAAAGGAAATTAGTTTATCAAAGAGATATCTGCACTCCTATGTTTGTTACAGCACTATTTATAATAGCTAAAATTTAAAAGCAACCTAAGTGTCCATCACTAGATGAATGGATAAAGAAAATGTGATACGTATATACAATGAAGTACTATTCAGCTACAAAAAAAAAATGAGATCCTGTCATTTGCAACAGTATGAATGGAACTGGAGATCATTATGTTAAGTGAAATAAGCCAGGTACAGAAAGACAAACATTGCATGTTCTCATTTATTTATGGGATCTAAAAATCAAAACAATCGAACTCATGGATATACAGAATAGAAGGGTGGTAATCAGAGGCTGGGGAGGGTAATGAGGGTTTGGGGGTCAAAAGTGGGTATAGTTAATAGGTACAAAAACATACAAAGAATGAATAAGACTTACTATTTGACTAGGGTGAGTATATAGTCAATAATAACTTAATTGTATATATATAAATGGCTGAAAGAATGTAATCAGATTGTTTTTAACACACAGCATAAATGCTTGACCATTCTCTCCAGGATGTGATTATTTCACATTGCATGCCTATATCAAACATCTCATGTACCCCATAAATATATACGCCTACTATGTACACACAAAAATTAAAAATGTTAAAATGTTAAAAAATCAAAATGAAAACTATTTGAAATATGGATTAAATCCACTAATAATAATCTAAGGCCTTTATGAATGGCAAGATACTAAAAAATCTCATTTCATGATTTAAAATTTTATATTTGTATTGTGTTCATGGTGTTAGCATAAAAAGTTTTAATAAAATAATGTTTACATTTACATATATTATGGCTGCATGTTTTCAAATGTTATACTAATACAGGTATTTTAATTAAATTTTTTTCTTTTTTTTGTTTTTTGAGATGGAGTCTTGCTCTGTCACCCAGGCTGGAGTGCAGTGTGGTATGATCTCGGCTCACTGCAACCTCTGCCTCCCAGGTTTAAGAGATTCTCCTGCCTCAGCCTCATGAGTAGCTGGGATTACAGACATGTGCCACCACGCCTGGTTAATTTTTGTATTTTTAGTAGAGATGGGGTTTTACCATGTTGATCAGGCTTGTCTCGAACTCCTGACCTCGTGATCCGCCTGCCTCAGCCTCCCAAAGTGCTGGGATTACAGGCATGAGCCACCGTACCTGGCCAATTGATTTTTTTTTTAATTTTTTTTTTCTGTTTTTAGAGAAGAGGTCTCACTTTGTCACCCAGGCTGGAGTGCAATTGTGTGATCACAGCTCACTACAGCCTCAAACTCCTGGGTTCAAGAGATCCTCCTGTCTCAGCCTCCTGAGCAGCTGAGATGACAGGTGCAAACCACTGCGCCTGACTACAGGTAAGTATTTTTTAAAGTTTGGGGACCACTGGGCTAAAATATGGCCCGTAGTATATGGGAACGCAAATCTTGTTCCTATGGATACTATGGCATTGACTTGTTTGGTGTAAATTGGAATGATAGCAAGTGTAAAATATTTATGGATTTGCATTTGTCTTCCCTAACCATGATGACTTTATATATTGTTGTCTAATAAGTAGAATGTGTTAGACATTCTTTGAGATGTCTGTCTGGCTCAAAGCTACCATCTTTTATGGAGAATTCTCCACCATTTCCTGACTTACAGGGTAGGATTTGTCAGCCATGTTTTTACTCTGGACTCCATTCCCTTTAAAAACCTCGATTGGCATGGGAGTAGAATCTCATAAAAATTGGGTTAATCAGTTCCTTTTTCCCTAAATTTTTTTTTCCAGCACAGAGAATCTTATTTTGACATTCCTTAGATTTTGTAATTGAAACTAAGACTGCTGAATATTTGCTTAAATAGTGGTTGTTTGAACCCTGGAACTTGCATTGAGGTTTCATTGTTGCATTGCCATGCACACGAAAAAGAAGAGAAAGTTCTGCACAGAGAAAAAGCAGACATATGGAGAACCTTAGAACATTACCTGCCTTCCAACCTCTTTCCTGCTCTTCTTAAATATTTGAGTTTACATTATTTTGATTGCTGGAAGTGAGCCACAGTCAGAATATATAACACATAGCAATCCCAATGGAATTCCAGATATGGGAATTATCAGAGACCCCAGATTGTAAACCAATGATGCCTACTATATTCAAAGAGATGAAAGCCAAGACTGACAATTTTGGCAAATAATTAGATGCCATAAAAACGAACCTAAGAGATTTTTAGAAGAATCAAGTAGAAATTCTAGAATCGAAAATTATAAAAAACACAAAATTAATGTCTCAGTAGATGAGATTAACACCATAGGAGGAAGAATTAGTAAACTGGAAAATATATCACAAAAATGAGTGAAGCATGGAGACCTACAATGAAGCATGGAGAGACAAATGGATGGAAAACTTTTAAAAAGAGGGTAAGAGAAATAGTGCATAGAATAAAAAGATCTAACATACACACACATATGTATGTATATGTACATTTTATACTAAAATATATATAGCATATATAATATATATTAATATACATAGCATATATATGTGTATATATATATTTTTGAGATGGAGTTTCGCTCTTATTTCCCAGGTTGGAGTGCAATGGTGCTATCTCGGCTCACTGCAACCTCTGCCTCCCAGGTTCAAGTGATTCTCCTGCCTCAGCCTCCTGAGTAGCTGGGATTACAAGCATGCACCACGATGCCTGGCTAATTTTGTATTTTTAGTAGAGATGGGGTTTCGCCATGTTGGTCAGACTGGTCTTGAACTCGTGACCTCAGGCAATCCACCTGCCTTGACCTCCCAAAGTGCTGAGATTACAGGCATGAGCCACTGTGCCCGGCCACATATATTTAACTGGAGTCAGGAAAGGAGAGAAGAGAGTGGGGGCAGAAACAAAATTTGAAGAGATAATGGTTGAGAATTTTCCAGAACTCATGAAATACATCTATATATATTCAAGAGGTTCAGTGAATCCTGAGCATCACAAATAACAAGAAATACACTTCCAAGCACACATGGTAAGAGAACAGAAAACTAAAGTCTAAGAGAAAAATCTTAACAACCAGAAAAAATAGGACCAATTAACTCCAAAGAGGCAATAGTCAATTGACAGCTGACTTTTTACAGACAACAATAGAAGTCAGAGCCTTGAAATAATTTTTTTTTTTTTTTTTTTTTTTTTTTTTTTTTGAGACAGGGTCTCACTCTGTCACGCAGGCTGGAATGCAGTGGTACAATTATGGCTCACTGCAGCCTCAACCTCCCAGGCTCAAGTGATCCTTCCAACTCAGCCTCCCGAGTAGCTGGGACTACATGTGCACACCATTATGCCTGGCTAATTTTTTTATTTTTTTGTAGAGACAAGGTATCCCTATGTTGCCCAGGCTCGTCCCAAACTCATGGGCTCAAGCAATTTTCCCTCCATGGCGTCCCAAAGTTCTGAGATTACAGGCATGAGCCTCCATGCTGGCTGGAATGGTTTTTAATTGTATTGAAAGAAAATAAACTGCAATAGAAATCTTTGCATCTTCTCTGATTCTACTGCCTCCCTCTCTCACTTCTAAAGACCCTTGCAATTACTTTGAGCCTACTGGGCAATCAAGGTATCCCTATCTCTATCTCAAGATCCTTAACTTCATCATATCTGCAAAGGTAACATATTCACAGATTTCAGGGATAAGAATATGAACATCTATGGTGGGCCATCATTCTACCACACCACCAATATAGAAAATGCTCTCATCTTTAAACTTCAGTGTCTCTTTTCTTCTATAACGCCCTATGAAAGAAAGTGAATCAGTATTTAAGTACTGATTCTTGGAACAGGACAGGGCACTTTGCATATTAACTCATATTACCTCATTTAAAGTATCACCAACCTTCAGCCTTGGTGAGGTAGATATTATTGCCTGGATTTTAAAGATTCTGAGATTGATTATGAGAGTTGAAAACTTGACTGAGCTCATTTAGCTGATACAATGTCTGATTAGAAATGGGTACCCAGATCTGGTCTCCATGACTGCAACCAAGCTTTTTCCACCATACCAAGTGCAGATTGAGTCTTTTTTATGCAAAATGCTTGGGACTAGAAGTGTTTGGATTTTGGATTTTGGTGGATTTTGGAATATTTGTGTATACATAACATATCTAGGGGATGGGACCCAAGTCTAAACGAAATTCATTTATGTTTCACATATACCTTATACACATAGCCTGAAGATTATGTCATACAATATTTTTAGTTATTTTGTGCATGAAACAAAGTTTTGATTGCATTTTGACTGCAACCTGGCACATAAGATCAGGTGTGGAATTTTTCACTTGCGGCATCATGTCAGTGCACAAAAAGTTTCAGATTTTGGAGCGTTTCAAATTGTTGGATTAGAGATGCCCAACCTTACAGATGTTGTTTGGGTTATTCTATGGATGATTTCTCGCCAGTTTCTCAGGAAACACGCTCTACTATAGTATATTTCTTAATGCGTGAAAAAGAAATAAAGAACGGAGGGGAAAGTTTCAAACTGGAGAGACATCCTTGAGTAAAGTATCGTGGCTGAATGTTCCTACCTTTATTGACCATGTGACCTGGTTAAATCACTTAGGTTCTATTAGGCTTCAGTCTTCTCCTCTGTAAAATGAGATGTTTGGACCTAAGGACACCTTTCCAGTTCCCTTCCCGCTGGGACATTCTAGGATTCTGAGAAAGAAGCCCCTGGCCTCAAGAGACCTCCACTCTCTTGGGTGTGCTCTAAGATGACTGCATTCATTTTAGAAGCATCTGAACTATGCCAGAGACAACCTACTGTAGATCTAAGGAAGAAAAAATGAAGGGCAATGAATGCGAGAGGAAGGGGAGAGGAAAGAAGCCCATGAAGATTAGAGATGGAAATGGCAACATAAACAGCGTGCAAATATAACCACTGACGGGTATCTAGCGTTTACATGCAAATAAAACTCTGCTTGTCTCTGAGGATGCAGAAACAACACATTGTTTTTGGCCTTAAGCCGCTCACAGAATGCCCGGGGGTTACACTTTGTATTTAACCATGAACATATAACTTCCACCTTTAGAAGTCCTGCATGTGTGAAAGGTAAGAAAAACGGATAAATGAAAATACTAACAAAACGTTTGAGTATGGCAGAGGCCACGTGAAAAGACGATGTGTGGAAACAGGTGGGACCCACTGGTAAACTGGATGCGCGAGTAGGACAAAGAAATTGCCCCCCACTCCCGGGCCTCACCCAGACACAAAAGAAACGCCCTCTGCCCTTAGAGGAGCAGCCTTTCCTCAGCCAGCCGAGCGGCTGGGTTGCACAGTCCCCGCCCCCGGCCGGCCCCTGTCGCTCCCGCCTCCATCCCTCGGGCCTCGGAAGTGACGCAAGCGCCCCCCACCGCCGCTAGATCCGCTGCTGCTGCCGCGGCGGGCGGACCTGCAGGAGGAGGCGGCGGCGGCGGCGGCGGCGGTGGCGGCCGAGGCTGAGGGAAGATGGCGGACGGCGTGGACCACATAGACATTTACGCGGATGTGGGCGAAGAGTTCAACCAGGTACGTGAGAGCCCGGGTCCCCGTCGCCGACGCGGGCGGCGCTGCGGCTGGGACGCTGACCCGGGGCCCGCTGCGGCCGCGAGCCGAAGCGACTGCAGACTATGCGCCCTTGCCGCCTCTGGGCCGCGCCGCCGACCCCCGGCGTGGCGGCCCCCCCCCGCCCTTCGTTCTACCGCGTCGTTTCACGGGCCGCGGGCGCGGCGACCCGTCGCGGGGCCCGGAGCGCGGATGCGGGCCGCTGTGCAGCTGCCGCCGGCTCCTCCCTCGCCGGCGCTGCCTCGCTCCCTATTGTTGGCGGCACCCGGCTGGCGCTTCCCGCCGCGCTAGGCCCGGGCGGTGGGGCCGCGTGTAAGCGGCGGAGAGAACTGGCCGCCGCCGCGCCCCCTCCCCCGTCGCCGGCCGGAGGAGGAAGCCCCGGCAGGGCGCGCGCCCGCCGCCGCCGCCCCTTCCCCGCCGCTGCCGCTCGGGCTCAGATTCCTCCCATTGCTCCATTTTGTCTCCCTACCCGCGCACTATCGCCTCATGGAAGGCCGCATTCACGGCCCTTTGTATCCCGCGCGCCCAGTCCCTGGGGCTCTCCTCGGGTTTGCGACAGGTTTCGGCGTGGCGCCTTCCTCCTCCCTTCACACTTTCTGAAGGCGGCTGAGGTGCAGGCTTGTTTGCAACAAGTCATTTGACTTTTGGAGCCACAGATAAAAGTCGGTGCGCTGGTCCTGCCTTGTTAATCCAGGGCTTGCAGTGCCTTTGAAGCCCAGTCGTTTTTGGCCTTTGTTATGAAAATACCTGTGAAGATGGGTGGCCGGGGACCTAAAGGAAGATTGGAAGCGCGATGTTTGGATGGAACAAAAAGATGTTAGCTCACCCACAGGTCTCATAGTGATTAAAATGAAAGAACGTTCACCCCAAATCCTATGATGTGGTTTAAAAATAGAGTTGTAGATAAGACCCTGTTTTCGAAAACAAAGTGTTAAATCCCCCGGCCCTGCATTACCTTTTGAAAGGTTGAGCGAAAGTGAGAATGCAAGGTTTTCCTGAACGACGTTGCTTAGAGGTAACGCGGAGCTGTGATGTCTGATAATGGGCATCCTTGCAAAAGATGTCGTTTGTTGCTAGAGTAGTGACGTTTAAGGTTTGAACCTGCTGGTCGTATCTTTACTGCATTTTATGTAGTAACACATTTAAAACAAATTGTGCCTAACTGCCGTGTTCCTAAAAGCTTTATTTTTTTGTATTTCCCAGGTCCTTATGAGAAGCTTAATAAAATAATACTGGCTTAATGTGTTTTTTTCCCCCTCCATTAACTGTCATATTCGTGACTAGTTGCTCAGGCTTTTTAAAAACAAGGAAACTCAAGAGCTCTTTACTGTTTTTCAGGAATGACTTTGTTCTGGTTTAAATATTAGAAAACAGAAAACTACTAGTTGGCTTTAAATGTTTGCTACTCCGTTGAAGACTGGATTTGTTTAAATGTAATACATTGTAATGAAAGGTTAAGTTTTTAAATTTTTGTATTTTTAAAATTGTGCTTGTTTTAAATAATAATGCTTGAATTGTGTCAGTTACAAATCAGATACATTCCTCGACTGCAACACAGATTCTAACGCTTATAAGACCTCTAGGAAATTTTTTTCCTTTTATTTATCAAGTGAATGTAACAGTGCGTTTAGAAGAGGGCCGTAACTGCAAGGAACAACGATTAAGTGTTCAAGGCTGCCCTTGTTAGCTTTTCTTACAAGAGAATACTTTGCTTCACCTTTCTATGCACAATAAAAGAAGAATTGGGACACAATTTTAGAAGTTAAACTTTTTTCAGTACCTCTTAATGAAATATGTTTGGGCTTTTGCATTCTTAATTTGAGAGGGACATCTCCCTTTTCCGGATAGCTGGGTGGATTGTTATCCCTGTGCAGTAGCAAGTGCTGACTGGGCGGGAGGTAAGAAGAGATTAGTTTTGTGGACCCAATGAGGGACTCCTTTTAAATGCAACTTTTCAACGATTTTTATAAGGTACGTACCACATATCTAACACAGTTGTATAATTTTGCCAGTAAGATCTTTATATGTTTGAATAGATTGATGGCGAGGATACATAGAGGCATTGTTTTTGCTACTTTGCATATCGTTGGCCAATCAATGATTGATTGATTTGTATATCTTTTTGCAGTACCACTGCTTGCTGTGGTAGTTCCTGTACCAAAAAAAAAAAAGTCACAAAAGGATAGTTGGTTATTTTCAGAGCTTATCCTGCTTTTAAAAAGTTACTGTCATTGAAATGTTTATCCAAAATTTTGCCACCATTAGAGGCAACCACAAAATAATTTACAACTGATCTTTACTAGCTGGTGACCTTATTTCTACTAGTTGCTATAGTAGACTTGACCTCTTGTTTTATTGTTGAGTAAAATACTTTTCCTAAGTATTAGCCAGTTTTGACTTATTTTGGCTTCAAAACTGTTGTAAACATTTAAAAAAAACTTTGTTTTCCAGTGTAAACTGCAGTTCTAATTGGATTTGTGTACTTTGAAATTCGGCATAGTCTTTATTTCCATTTTCTACTATTTTTTTGTCTGTATCCTGCTGAGTCTCATATTTTAAATGTCATACTTTTATGAAGCTTGTTTGTATTTTGGTAAGGTACAGTATTGTTTCAAAACGTGATTTGCATCTATTGAAGTAGAAAAAAGTGAGGCATTCAACAGTCTTAGCAGAAACTAATTTGTTTGGGGATAGATTGAGAATAATAATTTAGTGAAGCTCTAATAGAGTTCTTTTCTTCACCAGGTGAACTTAAGAATGGAGAATGAAGGGGGAGGAGGCACAAGGGACTGACTAATCCTTATGGGTTCTCTTTAATTCTTAGAGGTCTTTGGATGTCACCAAGTTGAGAACAGTTGGAAGGGCAATTTGAACGTCTTCCAAACCTCCATATTACTTGAAATTGAGAAGAAAGTGATTCTGTCTCACACTCAATAGTGTGTCAATTCAGTTTAAACTGGGATTTATACTCAAGTGTAGTAATTACTAGCCCAATATTTAGTAATTGTAGATTTTAAAATTCTGGCCAAAACTAAATAATTTAAAAGTTGAATTGTTTAGGACGAGTGTGGTGGCTCATGCCTGTAATCCCAGCACTTTGGGAGGCCGAGGTGGGCAGATCACTTGAGGTGGGGAGTTCCAGACCAGCCTGACCAACATGGTGAAGCCCCATCTCTATTAAAAATACAAAAATTGGCCGGGCATGGTGGTGCCTGCCTGTAATCCCAGCTAATCAGGAAGCTGAGCAGGAGAATCGCTTGAACCTGGGAGGCAGAGGTTGCAGTGAGCTGAGATCAGGCCACTGCACTCCAGCCTAGATGACAGAGCGAGACCCTGTCTCAAAAAAAAAATGTTGAAAATACATTTCTTAAGTGTCTGTTATGTGCCAGCAACGAGGGATACAAAGTTTAGGTAGTCTCTACCCTTAGAGTACACTGGAGGGGAGCTGAGAGATACCTACATACAGTAGTCCACACGTATCCACAGTTCCACTTTCTGTGGTTTCAGTTACTCGTGGTTCTGAGGGCTGAAAATATTACATACAGTAAGGTACTTTGAGAGATACTATATTTAGGTAACTTTTATTACAGTAAACTTATACAATCGTGTCGCTTCATGATGGCGATATGTTCTGAGAAGTCCATCTTAGGTGCTTTCATCATATGTGATCATAGAGTGCTTTTGCATTTCAAACCTAGAAGGTACAGCCTGCTACATATGTAGGCTATATGGTGTAGCCTGTTGCTCCTAGGCTACAAACTTGTACAACATATTACTGTACTGAACACTGTAGGCAGTTGTAACACAGTGGTATTTGTGTATCTAATATATCTAAACATAGAAAAGGTAAGTGAAAATCTTGGTATAAAAGATAAAAAGTGGCACACTTGTATAGGGCACTCATCATGAACCTGCATGACTGGAAGTTGCCCTGGGAGGGGCAGCAGGTGAGTGGTGGGTGAATGTGAAGATCTGGGACGTTACTGTACGCTGCTGTAGACTTCATAAACACTGTACAGTACACTCAGGCTACACTAAATTTATTTAAACTTTTTTCTTCAATGATACATTAACCTTAGCTTACTGTAGTGTTTTCACTTGATTGATTGATTGATTGGTTGATTGAGTATTTTCTCACTGTCATCTAGGCTGGAGTGCAGTGGTGCAATTGTGGCTTGCTGCAGCCCTTATCTCCCAGGCTCAAGCAGTCCTCCTGTCTCAGCCTCCAGAGCAGCTGAGACTGCAGGGGTGTGCCACCATGCCTGGCTAATTTTTATTTTTTTATAGGGATGAAGTCTCACCATGTGGTCCCAGCTAGTCTGCAACTCCTGGGTGCAAGCTGTCTTCCTGCTTTGAACTACAAAAGTGTTGGGATTACAGGCGTGAGCCACTGTGACTGGCCCATTTTTACTTTATATACTTCTTGGACTCTTCAATAATAACAGTTTAAAACACAAACACATTGTATAACTATATAAAATATTTTCTTTATAGCCTTATTCTATAAACTTTTTTCTTTTTTGTTTTGTTTTGAGATGGAGTCTCGCTCTGTCACCCAGGCTGAAGTGCGGTAGTGCAATCTTGGCTCACTGCAACCTCTGCCTCCTGGGTTCAGGCACTTCTCCTGCCTCAGCCTCCTGAGTAGCTGGGATAACAGGCACTCACCACCATACCTGCCTAACTACTGTATTTTTAGTAGAGATGAGGTTTCACCGTGTTGGCCAGGCTGGTCTCGAACTCCTGACCTCAAGTGATGCTCTCGCCTTGGCTTCCCAAACTGCTGAGATTACAGGCGTGAGCCACCACACCTGGCCTAAACTTTTTTCTATTACATTTTTTAAAAAAAACTTTTAAAATTAATTTTATTTTAGAAGAGACAAGGTCTTAGTGTGTTGCACAGGTCTCAAACTCTTGGCCTCAAGTGATCCTCTTGCCTCAGCCTCCCAAAGGAGGCTGGAATTACAGTCATGAATGACCACACCTGGCCTTTTTTATTTTTATTTTTTAACTTTTGTTAAAAACTGAAGACACACACACACATTAGCCTAGGCCTGCCCAGGGTCAGGATTATCAATATCACTGTCTTCCACCTTTGCATCTTGTCCCACTGGAAAGGTCTTCAGGGGCAGTAAGAAGCATGGGCTCTCCTCCCAGGAAAACAATGCCTTCTGTAATACCTCTTGAAGGACCTGCCTGAGGGTGTTTTACAGTTAACTTTTTACAGTAGAAAGGGTACACTCTAACATAATGATAAAAAGTATGGTATAATTGGCCTTGGTGTGGTGGTTCACACCTGTAATCCCAGTGCTTTGGGAGGCTGAGGTGGCAGATCACTTGAGGCCAGGAGGTCGAGACCAGCCCGGCCAACATGTCGAAACCCCATCTCTATTTAAAAAAAAAAAAAGTAAAAACAAAAAAGTATACTATATATAAACCAGTAACACAGTCGCTTGTTGTCAGGTATCATGTACTGTACATAATTGCATGTGCTATTCTTTTATATGACTGGGAGCATAGTAGGTTTGTTTACACCAGCATTACCAGCCCAAACGTGTGAGTAATGCATTGGGCTAAGATCACTAAACAATAGTAATTTTTCAGTTCCATTCTAATCTGACCACCTGGACCAAAAACCTCGTCATGCATGACTATAATTGTTCTCTTTTATTAGTTATTTTTTACAGTGCCTACTTCATAAATTAAACTTTATCATAGGTATGTATAAGGAAAAACATAGTATGTGGGGTTCCTTGCTTTCCTTGGCTTTAGGCATCCACTGGGGGTCTTGGAACATATCCCCCTCAGATGAGAGGGGACTACTGTAATTATAGCACACTGACAGGTCCTATATTGTAGTTGCCATTCCTTTATGTTTAATCTGTAGAGTTTTGTTGATCTGGAGAGGAAAGTCAAAGAAATTCTGTGAACTTTACACTGCGTTCATTGAAGTAGTGTATTTTGTTGCTTGTTTGGGAGTCAAAAACTCTTAATGTGGGATTTAGTTTCTGGCCTGTCAGGCAGTTAGTCGCTGAGCACAAATTTAGTAATCTGACCACCCAACTTTAAAATGGAAGTGTAGGCCAGATGTGGTGGCTCATGCCTATAATTCCAGCAGTTTGGGAGACTGAAGTAGGTGGATCACTTGAGGTCAGGAGTTTGAAACCTGCCTGGCCAACATGGTAAAACCCCTGTCTCTACTAAAAATACAAAATTTAGCCGGACGTGGTGGTGCACACCTGTAATTCCAGCTACTTCAGAGGCTGAGGCAGGAGAATTGCTTGAACCTGGGAGGCAGAGTCTTCAGTGAGCTGAGATCAGGCCATTGTACTCCAGCCTGAGTAACAGAGCAAGACTTTGTCACACACAGAAATAATTACTTTTTTAAAAATGTAGGTGTATAGAGGTGGTAGTTGAAACAAAAAATTCACTTAGGAGTTACGGACCTGGACATCCGATAAGTCAGTTTTTATGTCATGAATCATTTTGCTTTACATTCAGTCATTATGTATGTATTCTAGCCAATTGTTTAGCCAGTTAATGAAATAAGTTTCTTGGACAAATATCAGAGAATCGTCGTTTATGATTTGTTTATGTTTACTAGGAAACCATCTGAAATAAAGCTGTCAGGTTGCGAATGAGCTAGTTAGAATTGATTCAGAAAAATGGATAGGAATGTTCAGGGAAGCTAGAACTCTTCTCTGTTTTGTTATTTATGGGTACAGTTAATTTAGTTGCCTATGAATTGTCCACTGTGGTTTATGTGGCATATTTTTAGTACCAAATTGGCTTCCTTACCATTAGTTAAGGAAGGGATTTTTATAGGGATTACTAGCCAATTTTAATGCCTACTCAGAACATAATTAGATAAAACCAGAAAATGATATATTTTCTTTAAAAATATATGCATTAGGTTATTTGCTATTGGATTTTGCATACTAGTGTTTCTTTTCCTAGGTACAGGATATATTTTGTAAATGCAAAATGTAACTTTCCCCCCTTCATATATTTCTTTAAATGGAAATAATTTAAAATAGGCTTTGAAACAAGTGGCCTTTGCTGTGTATTTACTGATAGTATCATGTAATGCACGAATATATGTGTGTGTGTGTGTGTGTGTGTGTGTGTGTGTGTGTGTGTGTGTGTATTTGGGGAGGGGCGGGTAGAGATGGGATCTCCGTAAGGTGCCCAGGCTGGTCTTAGACTCCTGGACTCAAGGGATCCTCTTGCCTTGGCCTCCCAAAGTGGTGGGATTAACAGGCATGAACCACCATGCCTAGCCTCGAATGATGTTACTGTAATTTTAGAACCATCAAAAAAATGTCAGGCCTGTCAGGGAGAATGATGAATATTTTGACAGCTAGCAAGTTCATCCCAATAGTGGTATACAATATGTATCATGTGTCTGTGATATTAAAATTGTAAGACGGGTAATTAGGGAAAAAAAAATGTCTAAAAGTAACTTGTAGAAGGGAAGTAGACAGGGATAATGAAAAGGTTGAGAAGCCTTACTTTAAGGGAACTAATAGGATTTTGGTCATTTTACCATCCATTTTCTCTGGCTTGGCAACAGATACTTGTATGTCATGTAGAACATAATCTTATTTCGTAAAATGTTGAGAAAATACCTTGCCTTTAGAATGATTGTAGTGATTTAGAATGGTAGGGAGTGAAAAAGATTAGTGAGTTTTTTTTTTTTTTAAACAAACCCTAAGAGCTGTTGTTTATTCCCATCTTTATGTAATGTAGCTAGCTAGCTACTATGAACAGCAGATAAGATTGGGCAGCATTTGGAATCAGAGATAACTAGAGGGATGATGATATTTTCTTGTTTTTGAATGTCATTAAAATTAAAAGTAATAATTGAAAAGACCCTTCATGTAATAAAAAATGATACTGTTAAATATTTCTTTAAAACTGGAAACCTTTTTTTTAGTTTGTTTAGTAGCTTGCAGAGCGCTATTTCTATATGACCTGTGATATACATTTTTCATAATTTCTCATGCAAACATCATGCATGTTTTCTCACTTTCTGAAGTAAGAACAAAGTTCAGTGTGTTCTGTATTTTTTTACTCTGGAGGATTGACGTGATATGAAGCTGATTAAAAGGAAGATTACTGATACTACATAAGAGTGTACTTTGAGTTTCATTTTTAGTAATGGCAGCAAATGTATTCAGATTCATATTTTTTTCACAAAGTTTAAATGTATACCATTGGGGCTAAGTGTACAGGCTGTGGCCTTGGAACAGAGAAGCTAACTAGTCCACATGGACCCCGGGACCATGGTCTTAATTAGGATCATATTACAACCACTTGGAAGCAGTACAACTGCTAGACAAAATGGCTGATCCTAAATATTGGTAGAATCATATCAATATGGAAAATTGGTTTGTGTCAACATAGAATTCATGGATGGACAAAAATAGTGATTGTGGTGTACCAGGTTAGTGTAGCTGCAATTATGCTTATAAATTTTTTGTCTACTTATGTAAACATTTTCACAGGTTTGTAGCTAATAGAAGAAAAATAATCTGTTCACCTATTTATGTAAGTGAAAGTGTAAATTTAAAAATACATTTAGTACTGCTGTTAATAACCCTTCCATTCTTTTTTACTTTCCCTCAGACCATATATTGTGATTATAGTTTCTGCTGAGGAGGATGGAAACTCAACTCCCTTTGAATAATATTAATAATTCTACTTGATGTACAGAATCGGATTTCAAGAGAGATTAAAGTGCCCAACACCCCTTGTGGGAAACTTTTTAGTATCTTAAGTGCATGGAACTACTGCTGCAGCCACATCGCCTGAAGCTTCAGCTACACTGAAACTTCATAACAAAACTTACCCTCTTTTTTCCTAGTTTCTGTGGTCATTGAAATTTGAGCATGTTACTTTAACAAAAACTCATTTCTTAAAGATGATTTTAGATTGCTGTACAAACAATAAAATTATGGCATTATTCGGTGACTTGTGGTCTTAGTTTCTGCCCTTCGTTAAATTTAGCTTTGTTCTCTGAGTTAACATTGAGATCCCAGACCCCTTGTTAAATAAGTCTTTTAGATATTCTACCTCATAACAAGTAAAATTGGTATGTAAAGATCCTGTAACTAGTAAATTGGATAAGTCTTTAATTACATAGATTACCTGATGATTACTTGAGGTCCCTTTATGTATATAAATGATATTTCCCCTTCTATGCTTTTTTCTTTTTCTTTTAAAAAGGTCTTATTCTGGCTGTCTTTTAAATAACAAAACAGTAGCCCGGGCCCATAATAATATCTTGTTGCGGCCGGGCGCGGTGGCTCAAGCCTGTAATCCCAGCACTTTGGGAGGCCGAGATGGGCGGATCACAAGGTCAGGAGATCGAGACCATCCTGGCTAACATGGTGAAACCCCGTCTCTACTAAAAATACAAAAAAACTAGCCGGGCGAGGTGGCGGGCGCCTGTAGTCCCAGCTACTCGGGAGGCTGAGGCAGGAGAATGGCGTAAACCCGGGAGGCGGAGCTTGCAGTGAGCTGAGATCCGGCCACTGCACTCCAGCCTGGGCGACAGAGCGAGACTCCGTCTCAAAAAAAAAAAAATAATAATAATATCTTGTTGCTCTGTTTACCATCATATAACAAATGCTTTTCTCTGGGTCATTCTCTATCCATTTAGGGACTATTTTGGCTCATGATACCTAAAACCATTAGCTCCTTCATATGTGCCATTTGTATATTTCTGTAGTAAATTGTATTAATGGGAGAATCTGTAAGTTATATCTGAACTTTTAAGTTGTCTTGTAATTGTCTTTTTCCTTATGTCAAATGTTCTATGTCATAAGAATAAAATGGTTCACACCAATACAGGTACTTAGTTGTGGAAAGGGAGAGTAGAAGATAAAAATGGAAATTTTCCTGTGCTACAGGCTCAGTCAAGCTTATGGTCTAGTAATGATTATCAAAGGCAATTAAATAGTGTTGAGTATTCTGCTTTTACCTACATTTCGTTTTTCATGTACTTAGTCACAAATTGAACCCTCTTTTCTATTTTTTTCCTGCTCCTATGTCTGTTTCATTTTAGTTTTCCTTTTCCCTAATTATCATTTAGGCATGTGACACCCAGTAGCATTGCTTTGATTGGTTGGTGACAGTGCCAGGGCTTTACTCTTTGTTTTGTGGTCTGTTGCTTTTCTCTTGCTAATTTACTTGACTAGATAACTAAGAATTCAGGTAAGCATTAGCTCTTTGTTCACTGAGAATGATACAACTTGGAAGATAATTAATTTGGATAGTTCTACATGTATTTCATTTGTTATTTCTCTTTCCCTTGTTCATTATGATGTTTTGAATTATTTATGTGCCCATATTCTTTCCGATGCCTCAGCTCACTATGCTTTTTAAAAAAGTATTAGATTCCTCAAGGTTGGAAAACAAGATCTGAATACTATAGAACGTAATAACTATTTTTCTGTGATCAAATATTAAAGATATAATGGCTTTGGATTTTGGGGTGATTTTTCTAATGTCAGTTTTTTAAAAAACTTGTCTATTTGCATTTTTATGTGTTATTACTTAAGAGTATTTCCAAGGAAAGTTTCATGTTGTTTGTCTCCATGTCTTTCTTTTTCCAAAAGAACTTATTTTTTATATTATAAGTATCAGTGGAAAAGTAGGATTCATTATATGGAAATTAACTTTAGGCTGGGTGCTGTGGCTCAAGCCTATAATCCCAGCACTTTGGGAGGCCAAGGCAGGAGGATTGTTTCAACTCAAGAGTTTGAGACTAGCCTGGGCATTGTAGCAAGACCTGGTCTCTACAAAAAATAAAAATACAAAAGGAGATTCACTTTTTTATTTTTGAGATGAAGTCTCTCTCTGTCGCCCAGGCTGGAGTGCAGTGGCACCGTCTTGGCTCACTACAACCTCTGCCTCCCAGGTTCAAGCGATTCTCCTGCCTCAGCCTCCTGAGTACCTGGGATTACAGGCGTGAGCCATCATGCCTGGCTAATTTTTGTATTTTTACTAGAGACATGGCTTCACCATGTTGGCTAGGCTGGTCTCGAACTCCTGACCTCAAGTGATCCACCTGCCTTGGCCTCCCAAGTGTTGGGATTACAGGTATGAGCCACCATGCCCGGCAAGAAATTTACTTTTTAGGCCTGTTCAAGAATACATCTATTGCATAAAATGGAAAAAAATTGGTACTGAAATCCTTGACCTTTTTCTATCAGATTTTTAAAACAAAAAATTGAATTTGTGTTCAAATCTGTTTTAGTAGTATTTTGACTTTTGTATAATCTAGAACATTATTTCTGTATCTCAGGAAGCTGAATATGGTGGGCATGATCAGATAGATTTGTATGACGATGTCATATCTCCATCTGCAAATAATGGAGATGCCCCAGAAGACCGGGATTACATGGATACTCTCCCACCAACAGTTGGTGATGATGTCGGTAAAGGAGCGGCACCAAATGTTGTCTATACGTATACTGGAAAGAGGATTGCATTATATATTGGAAATCTAACATGGGTGAGTGAAGTTAATATATGAATTAAATTATTGGTAATTGATTTTGAACTGTTCTAGTAATTAATGTTTTTCTCCAGATTTTTATAAGTTTGAAGTTACTGTGTTTGTTTTTCTATACGTGTTTGCTTGTCCAGTGAGGAGAGAAATACAGATATCTTTGCAACATCATTAATTCCAATTCTAGTTTTGAGTTTTGTGGTCGTTCAGCTTTTCTTGGTGGAGATACTAGTTAAATATAGTTAAATTAGTTTTGTCTTCAGTTACCTTTTTTATGCTACCACTTTACCTTGCTTCAGATAGCCTAATTTCACTAAAAATAATGCTCACATGGGGTCTCAAACCAGGATTCAAGTGTAAAAGGCAAGAGACATAGTGTCACTCCTGGTTTAAAAATAGTGTCCATTTAATTTGTATTACAAATTTGAGTTTTATTTCTGCTCTTAAATTTGAAATCTGATTTATAGAAGCACTGCTATATGTATTATATTTTAATTTGGGTTGTCATGAGACTAAGATTATTGATTTAGAGCTTCATTAAATGCACATATGTATATTTATATTTTTATTAACATTACATTTTAAATATCATTAAAATAGTCCTATAGAATTTTTGTATCTCTACTTAGTTATTATGTATACTTGAAAGTTTAAAACTTGTATATCCAGAAATCAGTAAAATTTGGCACCGTTGCATTTCCTTAATAACACTGTATTTTTAACCTTTTTATTTACATTTCTTTTTTTGGTGGGGGAGACAATTTGCAAAACTATCACCCAGGCTGGAGGACAGTGGTGTAATCATAGCTCACTGAAGCCTCAAATTCTTGGACTCAAGTGATCCTCCTGTGTCAGCCTCTTAAGTAGCTAGGAACACAGGCATGTGTCACTACACCTGGCTAATTAAAAAAACAACAAAAACTTGCTATATTGCTTCAGGCTGGCCTCAAATTCCTGGCCTCAAGGTATCCTCCTAACCAAGCCTGTTAAAGTGCTGGCATTATGGTGTCCAGCCTATTCACATTTCTTTTAAAACTAATTTGTAACACATCTCCCACCACCCAGTCTGAGTATTCTATAGTATTGGAAACAGTAGCAGTGTAGTTATGTAAGTATGGTTGCTAAGTAAGTATTTGGATCTTAGCTCCACCATCTATTATTAGTTTTGTCACCTTGGGCAAACTCTAACTTCTATTGTATTGTGTGTAAAATGAGGATAATAATAGGGTTTATAGGGTTGTTATAAGAGTTAAATAGTTAATACATAAAGTGTATGGTAAATATTAAATACATGTTAGTTTTTTCTTGTCTATGTTTTAATTCAAAAACAAGATGAAATTCAAAATATTTTCCTTTAATGGGAGGAAGTGAAATTGGTTTTATTCACAATTTAAAATCATAGCAATTTAAAGCTGTAAGGGACCAGAAACTCTGGAGAGTCAAATCCTATTGTAACCCCAAGGGTACTGTCTAGTTTCTGAAATATGTATCAGGGAATGAAGTTAGGTTCCCAGATGTTTTTTGTGCTGTTTAAAAATTGGAGCCTGACTGGCCGTAACTAGACTTAGATTTGCACTCAGCATTTATTTTGTATGTCCCAAATTTCCCCTTAAAAACTAAACTGGGATAATAAAAATCTTGGTTATATTTTAATGGTTAATAAGGGGAATAATATCTTGCAGTGGACAACAGATGAAGACTTAACTGAAGCAGTTCATTCTTTGGGAGTAAATGATATTTTGGAGATAAAATTTTTTGAAAATCGGGCAAACGGCCAGTCAAAGGGGTAAGATTTTTTTCTTTCTTTTTGATTTAGTAGCTAGTGATACAGTTTTTAACAAGTTAACTTTCCTTTAAGTTAATGTTAATTACGCGTGCATACAACACATGATTGTTTACATTGGAAGGAGGTTCTTGAGCAGAGATTGATACTGTTCACTTTATGTACCCTATTACCTAGCACACTAAAACCAATAGAATGGAGATGTGGACAGATCTGTTTTCTAATTTTCCCAAGTTTTCTCCATCTGTGGTTTAAATGGTTGTTGAAATCACAGTTTAGGAACCATTACTCTCCCTGTGATTAAGAGATGGGAGAAGATGGGCAGCTGAATACCGTGTGTTAAATGAATGTTTTGCTGTATTTCACTAGTAAACTATACAAGTGAGATAGGATCAGAATGAGAACATTATAAAATATAGATATCCAAAAGTAAGAAAATAAAATGCCACTATCCTACCATCCATTGATGTTTACTTTTAACATTTTAGTGAAGATTCTTTTGGGCTTTTTCCTAAAAAATAATTAATTAATTAATGGAATTATAATTCATGTGTTTATATGTTTGATATAAGGAATAAAAATAAATACACATCTCTAATGTCTAATTCTTTCGCGTCATAGCTGGTATGCTACCATAATTTACCTCTTATTTTTGGTTATCATGGTTGTTTCCACCTTTGCCTATTGTAAATAATGTTGCAGCAGACATCATTTTATATAAGTCTTGGTACAGATTTTGGATTTTCTTTTAAGGATAAATTGTTAGATGCAAAATGATAAAGAATATGCTTATTTCGTATATTGCTTAGTTATCTTAGAAGGTTATACCACGTTATACTAAACTGAGAATATTTTCAAAATGTATGTGGAGTCTGAACACTTCCCACTAACTTCACTTACACCACTTGGTCAAAGCCACTATCATCTCTCACTTAAACTTGGCAGTAGCTTTCTAACTGGAAGTATAGACTGCCCCCTACAGTCTATTCTCCACATTATAGAAGTTCTAAAAAAAAGATGACATTCTTTCTGCTCAGAATCTTCTCATGGCTTCCTGTCTGTCTCAGTCTTTACCATTGTCTACAAAGTACTTTGTGATCTGTTTTCCCACCACCTTTCTAACCCTATCCTACCACTGTCTTGCAGCCACATTAGTCTCTTTGCTGTTTGCCAGACCAATTCCTACCTAGAACGTTTAGCTGTTTTCTCTTCTTGGTTTACTTTTCCCCCTCAAATATCTACATGGCTTATTCTTTCACTTCATTCAGAACTCAAAATGTTCAAGAGTTTTCTTCCATGACCACCTTGTGCAAAGTAGCACCTTCCTATCCTGTTTCCTTTATTTCCACTCTGATATATTTTACTTGTTTGTTGTCTCTTCCAAGACTTTAAGCTTAATGAGAGCAGAGATTTTTTGTTCGCTATTACATCTCCAGCTCTAGAATGGTACGTTGCTTATAAGAAGTGCTTAATAAATATTTGTTAAATTAATTTAGTTGTTTCTAAATGCTGTGACCCAAGATAATCCTGGTGCAAACAGCAGAACTTGTTGACTGGAATAAGAGGTATAGTTTACAAGATCATATTGAACATTAGGGGAAAAAGAGCTTAAGCTTCTTAAGCTACTAAGACCCTCCCTCCCTCAAATAATTTAGAATATCCTGTAACTTACAAATTGGTAATCATTCTGATTATTTTAAATTTATTTTTCTTATTGAGGTATAATTCACATGTCATAAAATGCACCCTTTTAAAATGTACAATTCAGGATATTTATTATATTTATGAAGTTTGGCAAACATTACCACTGTCTCATTCCAGAAAATTTCATCACCCCAAGAAGAAACCTTGTACCCGATTAGCAGTCACTCCCATTTCCTATCTGCTGGTAACCGCTAATGTGCTCTGGATATGCCTGTTCTGGACATTTCATCTAAATGGAATCATAAAATATGTAGTCCTATGTGACTGGCTTTTTCCCTTAGCATAATGATTTTAAGGTTCATCCATGTTGAAGCATGCATCAGTATTTCTTTTTATGGCTGAATAATACTCCACTACACGGATATAGCACTTTCGTCTTTTAATCTATCAGTTGATGGACGTCTAGGTTAATTCCACGTTTGGCTATTAAGGAAAATGCCCCTGTGAATATTTGTGTACCCATTTTGCGTGAATGTGTTATTTTCAGTTCTGTTGGATGTGTACCCAGGAATGGAATTACTGGGTTATATGGTAACTCTGTGTTTAAACTTTTGAGGAATTACCAGATTATTTGCCAGAGCCATTGTGCCATTTTATTAATACGTGCTCATCAGCAATGTGCAAAGGTTTCAGTTTCTCCATATCTTTCTTTCTTTCTTTCTTTCTTTCTTTCTTTCTTTCTTTCTTTCTTTCTTTCTTTCTTTCTTTCTTTCTTTCTTTCTTTCTTTCTTTCTTTCTTTCTTTCTTTCTTTCTTTCTTTTTCTTTTTTTTCTTTCTTTCTTTTCTTTCTTTCTTTCTTTCTTTTCTTTCTTTCTTTCTTTCTTGAGACAGAGTCTCACTCCATCGCCCAGGCTGGAAGTGCAGTGGCAGGATCTCGGCTCACTGCAACCTCTGCCTCCCAAGTTCAAGCGATTCTCATGTCTCAGCCTCCTGAGTAGCTGGGACTACAGGCGTGTGCCACCACGGCCGGCTAGTTTTTGTATTTTTAGTAGAGATGGGGTTTCACCATGTTGGTCAGGCTGGTCTTGAACTGACATCATGATCCGCCTGCCTTGGCGTCCCAAAGTGCTGGGATTACAGGCCAGCCACCACACCCAGCCTCTCCACATCTTTAATACTTGTTGTCTTTTTTATTTTTGCCATCTTAGTGGGAATGTGATGGTATCTGGTTTTGATTTGCACTTCCCCAATGGTTAATGGTATTGTACATCTTTTTATTGTAGCAAAAATTGGAAGCAACCCAAATGTCCGTGTACTAATGGATAGATTTCTTTTAATGTTGTATATTTATGATGGAAAATTATTCACCCATAAAAATAAATGAAGTGGTGATGCATGCTGTAACAATGGGTGAACCTTGAAAACATGCTAAAGAAAGCTGGTCATAAGGGACCTCCTATTGTATGATTCCATTTAGATGAAATGTCCAGGATAGACCAGTCCAGAGACAGAAATTAGGTTTAGTGGTTCCATAGGGTACAGGGATGGGAAGAAATGGAAGCGTTGGCTAATGGATATGGAGTTTCTTTTTGGGGTAATGAACATGTTTTAAAATTGATTGTGGTGGTGGTTTTAACACTGTGAAATACTAAAAACCACCAAATTACATATTTTGAATGAATTCTATGGTATGTTATAGAATATGAACAAAAATGTGTACTCATATAGTTTTAAGAAATATTTTCAGTTTTTAAAATTACTTATTTATTTTTAGAGACAGGATCTTACTCTGTTGCCCAGGCTGGAGTGCAGTAGTGTGATTATAATGTGCTGTAGCCTCAAACTGCTGGGCTCAAGCAATCCTCCTGCCTCAGCCTTCTAAGCAGCCGGGATTACAGGCATGAGCCACTGTGCCCAGCTGTTTTTTTTTTTTTTTAATAAAAGCAGATTAAGACCTTTTTACAGAAGGATAACAGTAATAATATTCATCTCTTTTTACTTTGTATCCTCGCCCCTTAAACACCTTTTAGGTTTGCCCTTGTTGGTGTTGGATCTGAAGCGTCTTCAAAAAAGTTAATGGATCTGTTGCCTAAAAGAGAACTTCATGGTCAGAATCCTGTTGTAACTCCATGCAATAAACAGTTCCTGAGTCAATTTGAAATGCAGTCCAGGAAAAGTAAGCAGTCCTCAGAGGCTTTTATTAAAATATGTACATTTTAACCAGTGCATTTGTTAGGCGTTTTATACTAGAGAAGTCATCTTAATACTTGCTCACTAGAAACTCCATTTCACAAAGTCCATGCTTTGAATTAGATTTAATCACTGGTTATGACTGTGGGCCTGTGTACTAGAAACCTACTCTTGTTCCATTTTTCTCCAGATATAACAGACCCAATACTACACAACAATGTGCAAGTTCTGTAGCCCTGCCATTCTTGTCCTGTTATTTCCATCTTAGATACAGAAGGAAACTACATTCTAATTCTTAGATTAAAGGAAAACTATGTGGATATGTATTATGGTGGGGGAGAGATCACTGATAACCAGAAAGTGTTCATTGATTTTTCTGCTTGGCAACAAGACCTTTCACCACTTGGTAAACTGAATATAGAAAAGATTTGTCATTACACATTTAAGGATGTTATCATATAAAGAGATAAGATGGATGATTATGTAATTAACAGAAATTCAAGTGGTTCCTTTTCTTTTAATGTTTTAGCACTTAAGACTTAAGAAGAAGTATGTTACAAAATTTAAATGATGTAATACTGAAATTAAGATATCTATTGAAGAATTTCGGTCTTGGCTGCTGCAGAGTGCTGGTATTTTGAAAGTAACTCATGATTACTTATGGAAAATATATTTAAACCTGAAAAATTTGAGTCTTTAAAAGTACCCATATAGATGTGAATGTTTTTCTAACCCATACTTCCTTATGTAGTTTGCATAGGCACAAGGCATTTGCAAGTTAATATGTTAGAAATAGAGTTGTTTTTAATAATAATGGTTGCATTTCAGAATACTATTTTTAATAGTTGCTATTTATGAGTATTTGGATATTTGCAGCTACACAATCAGGACAAATGTCTGGGGAAGGTAAAGCTGGTCCTCCAGGAGGCAGTTCCCGTGCAGCATTTCCACAAGGTGGTAGAGGACGGGGCCGTTTTCCAGGGGCTGTTCCTGGTGGGGACAGATTTCCTGGGCCAGCAGGACCAGGAGGGCCACCCCCACCTTTTCCAGGTAAAACTTTTCTTAAATTACCATGTATAAAACATGTCTACCTAATACCTCTTTTCCTTTTCTCTCTTTTTCAAGTAATGCATTATTAATGTGACTTACTCTCCTTGTTATGCTATTTTTGGAATCCAGGAAATTTGATCAAGCATCTTGTTAAAGGAACTCGGCCTTTGTTCCTGGAAACTAGGATTCCATGGCATATGGGGCACAGCATAGAGGAAATACCCATTTTTGGCCTAAAAGGTCTTTATTTTTCTCCAAACTTGCTTGACTTATATATAGAATATTTACATCCGTCTTATTTTCTTACCTTTTAAAAAATCCTTTCAAGATCATTTTTCCTTGTTTCACTTTCTAGCTTGGCATCAGAGTAGAATATAAGGTGGGTGATTTCACTGTAAGAAGTGTGTGTACACTGAAAGATGGAAAATATCTCTAGGCATTGTAATCTTTTTTATTAAAGTTTTTGTTTCAGTAATTTTTCTTAAGCATAAATGGAGCTAGTTAAGTTTGTAAGGATATACTTCATTGTAGTTGGTAGTGTAATATTTACCATATGGGTTTTATTTAAAGACAAAGACTTGGTGTATGCTTTATGCTTTTAAAGTATAATCTTGGCATATGAAAGAAAATATCTTATTAGTGAAGTGGTTTTTTTTTCTCTTTCTCCTTTGTTTTTTAGCTGGACAGACTCCACCACGTCCACCCTTAGGTCCTCCAGGCCCACCTGGTCCACCAGGTCCTCCACCTCCTGGTCAGGTTCTGCCTCCTCCTCTAGCTGGGCCTCCTAATCGAGGAGATCGCCCTCCACCACCAGTTCTTTTTCCTGGACAACCTTTTGGGCAGCCTCCATTGGGTCCACTTCCTCCTGGTCCTCCACCTCCAGTTCCAGGCTACGGCCCCCCTCCTGGCCCACCACCTCCACAACAGGGACCACCTCCACCTCCAGGCCCCTTTCCACCTCGTCCACCCGGTCCACTTGGGCCACCCCTTACACTAGCTCCTCCTCCGCATCTTCCTGGACCACCTCCAGGTGCCCCACCACCAGCTCCGCATGTGAACCCAGCTTTCTTTCCTCCACCAACTAACAGCGGCATGCCTACATCAGATAGCCGAGGTCCACCACCAACAGACCCATATGGTCGACCTCCACCATATGATAGGGGTGACTATGGCCCCCCTGGAAGGTAGGTTAGTGTGTATCTGTGCAAGTACTTGATGATAAAAGATAGGAACAATGACTGTAAATAATTAGATTGTAGCTATATAAATATGTTATTTCTGCCTTCCAAGAAGATGAGGTGTTTAAGCTGCTACCCTGTTTTAGCTGAAAGATACTGGTATAGGAGAATTTTTAGACATTCTCTTTGTAGCAAAAGTAGCATGCTTCAATATGGAAAAGTAACTACTATTGCTAAAGCACATGTCAGAAGCAGCTAGTGTGAATTGCTATACACTATTGTGACTAACTTAGGAAATCTGTTGAGTATGAGTTAAGGTTTGTGTTTTTATTTTACAGGGAAATGGATACTGCAAGAACGCCATTGAGTGAAGCTGAATTTGAAGAAATCATGAATAGAAATAGGGCAATCTCAAGCAGTGCTATTTCGAGAGCTGTATCTGATGCCAGTGCTGGTTTGTATATTTCTTGTATTAATATTTCTTATTTATGTTATTAGGAATGACCTAAAAATGTAAGTACAATCTAGAAGATAGGTCATTTACATGTTCTTTTTGTATTCTGAAATCATTACCTGTGATTTATTTAAAAAGCATTGATAAAAGCTCTGTGTCACTGTGTAGTGGGGAAAATCCAAATTTTAACTTATTTGATATAGATGTAAGTCTTACCCTTGACATTTAAAGGTTCCGGGGCCTTATGACAGCTTATTTATTCTTATATTTGCAAAATGATAATGTGCTTTACACACCTGTAATAATAAGTTGAGTTAGTATCATGACCATGAAAGTCTTTTGCAAATGGTGAAACAGTAAAAGAAGACATTGCCTTGCATAGTTATTTTAAAGCACAGTACTTTTGTAAAATGCCTTATCACTCTTATCTCAAGTGGTTTGATGGTATTTTGAAAACAAAATTTGTTTGACTTGAAACTCTTTCCTTTCCCTCACAGGTGATTATGGGAGTGCTATTGAGACATTGGTAACTGCAATTTCTTTAATTAAACAATCCAAAGTGTCCGCTGATGATCGTTGCAAAGTTCTTATTAGTTCTTTGCAAGATTGCCTTCATGGAATTGAGTCCAAGTCTTACGGTTCTGGATCAAGGTAAAACTTTCCTGTCTCATTTCCATTTAAAAAAACTGTTAGTTTACAAATGGAAAGAATACTGTGTTTGAGACTTTAAAAAGAGGACTTTGCTTTTACTTATTATTTAGCATCTGGAGTGTTTTTTCTTTTTTAACTCTAAATGTTAGTTGCTTGCTTAAAACCCTTCAAAGACTTCTACTCAATCTTAAAGCAAGACTAAAGATTGAGGGACTGTGTGATAAAGCCCCTTCCTATCTTTTTAGCTTCATTTGTACCTCTTCCTTACTGTTCTCCAGCCATATTTCTCCTTTTTCTCTAGATACATCAAATGTTTGACCACTTCACTTTATATTCCTTCTCCTGGGAGCAGTTTTCCCTGTCTCTTCACATAGCTGGCACCTTATTCTTCACGTCTCATTCTAACTTCTTAGGAGGGGGCTTCTCCCAAGTTAGTCTGTTATATTGTTCTTTTTATTTCTTCCATAGTACTTACCGTAACCAATGCTCATTATCGAGGCATATTTTTTCCTCATTAGAGCACATGTTGAATAAACACCTGTTGAATAAACATGTGCTCTAATGAGATAAAGCAGGGGCTTTATCTATCCTGTTCACTGTATTTCTTTTCTTTTAAGAGATGCGGTCTTGTTAAGTTACCCAGGCTGGTCCTGAACTCCTGGACTCAAGTGATCCTCCCAGCTTGGCCTCCCAAAGTGCTGGAATTATAGGCATAAGCCACTGTGCTCAGCCATGCTGGTTATAATATTCCTAATGCCTACAGAGTGTCTGGTATAGAATGAGTGCTAAATAAAAATGTCTTGAATGAGGGAGTGACTGAATAAATTACTGATCTTATAGGTAGTTCCCTTTTTTTTTTTAAAAAAGCATTGCTGCTAACTTTTAAATTTTATATATTTTTGAAAGGCAGACCTTTAAGCTTCACTTGGTATTCTTAGATGTGTCTTTAGTGTACTGTATCTGGTAGTAGTCTTCTTTAAGTTAAGAGAAAGGAGCCTGCCTTTGACATGGTCCCCAATTTTGTAATTATTACCTTTTTGACCCAGTGTAAGAATCTTTGTGTCTGAACAAATATGTCATAGATATAGGTATCTTGTATCATTTTTTTAAGTTTTAAAGTCCAAAGTAATAATTTTTAAATCCCAACACTTTGGGAGACCAAGGCAGGAGGATCACATGAGCCCAAGGAGTTTGAGACCAGCCTTGACAACATAGGGAGACTTCATCTCTACAAAAAATTTTTTTAAATACCTGGGCCTGGTGGTGCATGCCTATAGTCCCAGATACTTGGGAGGCTGTGGTGGGAGGGTTGCTTGAGTCTCAGAGGTCGAGGATGAAGTGAGCTGTAATCGTGTCCCTGCACTCCAGCCTGGGTGACAGAGAGAGACCCTATCTTGAAAAAAAAAGTAATAACTTAGGCCTTGATCAAGGAGCTTAGCTGTCTGGTGTAGAAATATAAGACATAAATATTATTTAATAGACAGTTATTATTACTGTAAATTTAGAATTTGTAGAAGTCTTTTAGGCAGTAAGCATTGGTTAAATTATTTGTTTTTAAAAAATGGCAGTTCATGAAACATTTCTACATATTAAATACAGTGTGAATACTGTATCAATTCTTTTTACTGGTCACAATTGTTAGCCCTCTCCTGTGCCTCTTCTCCTTCCCTAAATATAACATGCGTATTAGAAAGTTTCTTTGTGTTGGACGCTGCTCCTCATGAACCGTATGTTAATAGGTTGTCATTTTCATATATTTAAGCCCCATTGTATGTTATGACTTCATGACTCTTATATCTAAAAAAGTCGTATTGTAGATGTTGTTTAGCTTAAAACACGAGTGCTTTGAAATTTTCCCTGTACCTTTCTATTTGTTCATTCAGTAAATACTACACATCTGTTTTAGGCTACTAGCTTAAATAGATGATGTGATGCATTTCTGTGATGTGTTCGGTTGCTGATTTTTTGGTAGTGTTTTTAATAATGAAATTTCTGGTTCATGCTTACTGGTGAGTTGGTAAATCATTATTGACAGCTCAGGATAGTAAGTTTAAACCAGATTTATGAAGAATTTTTTGCTCCCTTAGATTTTTTTAGACATCAAAAAATTGAATATTTTTAAGCTATCTAATTATGGAGAGCATTAATCCAGTAATTTCTTTTAGAAGACGTGAACGATCAAGAGAGAGGGACCATAGTAGATCACGAGAAAAGAGTCGGCGTCATAAATCCCGTAGTAGAGACCGTCATGATGATTATTATAGAGAGAGAAGCAGAGAACGAGAGAGGCACCGGGATCGTGACCGAGACCGTGACCGAGAGCGTGACCGAGAGCGCGAGTATCGTCATCGTTAGAAGGTGGGTATTCCTTGTTCCTGTTAAATGTGTGTGTATTCTTAACAGTAACTATAACTCCAAGGCTACTGTTCGTACAGTATATACCTACATTTTAAATGGTCCAACTACTTGTGAATGTAATCTTCTGGAAACATCTGAAACAAATTATGGGTAAGTAATGACAGGTAAATTTTTGACCCTTTTATCTTTGAATATTTTATTGCTGAGTTATTGCTTTTAGGTTTCAAATAGTTAATGGTCTTAACAAAGCAAGGAAATAATCAAGAGGACTCATTGTGTACTTCTAAAATCTAAAAATTGGGATTCTTGTAATCACATACTTAGGTTGTGTGTAATTTTGAATACAAAATAGAGTTATTTCACATATATATTATGTGTTTGGATTTTTAAAAATAAATGGAAAGTTACTATTCCTGAACTAGTTTTATTTGTCCCTAAAAATTTATGAGAAAATCTGACACAATAATAGTTTATGATACAGGAGGATGTTTTCTCAACATTCAAAGAGACTTTTCCTTTTAAAAAAAAAAAAAAAGAAATTTTTTTTTTTTTTTAGAAGAGACACTATCCTGACATCTGGTTTTTGTTTTTAAAAGAAACAGTATCCTTTAATTTGCAAAGAAGATGTAAAAGTTATTCAATTAAAATGGGTTCAGGGTGCAACCATATCTAAAAAATTTTAAATCGTGTCAAGCCATATACCCAAGTTTAGAATAACTGGAAATAATTTTCTTTGATGTTTCATTCATAAATCATAATCATTGTCTTTTTTTCTGTATTTTAAAACTATTTCTTGTGTACATTTTTCATAAAGTGGGAAGAGTTGTCTGTTTATGCTTCATTTTCACATGTAATTTTATTTTTTATATTTGTTAACAGCATTTATTCATGTGAAGAGCTGGGGGGAGGGCACTATAAGGCTTATGCATGTGACACAAAGGTTATTCTGTAAATTAAAATATTTTTTTCTTTATATGTTGGTTGGCATATTCAAATTAAATTAAGGCCAAACAAACCCCTCATAGGTAAATACTCTTTATGTGATTATTTTCAGTAATCATGGGAAACTTACTGAAAATTCAGTAATGGTAATTGTTAGTATTTAAATTGTTATGGGCACAGTTAAAGGCTTTATCAAGTGTATGTAATTCTGTGACAGCATAGCAATTTCTTTAACCATAACAGATATGCAAATGAGGTCCTTAAATGCCTAGAAAATAAGCATGCTATTTTTATGGAACACAAATAAGCTCTTAACACTATTTACAATTTTAAGGACTTTTTAAGTTAAAAAGCTGGTTTTGATACTTTGCATTTTGAATATGCAGATTGAATATCAAAACTTTGATTTTTATATAGTTTTCCATGTATTACAAAATTTAATGTAAACTCAAAACATTCTTTTAATATGAGGCAAAACATATCTTATACTTTTAAAACTAAGCTTATTGAAATCGATATTGTTTTTGAATGTAAAAATTGAATATTGTGTTATGAAAATCTAAACACTAAATTTTAAAGATGTAGCACTTTTTTCCCCTGAGTTAAATACATCTGATCCCATCTTAATGAAAAAAATTCTCAATATCCATCAGTTGCTTAAGGTGGATTGTGACTGGGTTATTAGTTGAAATGCTTATCTATGTTACTCATTTCCATTATAGAAAGGTACAGGTTCTGTAAGTTACCTATTTTTTTTTTAGACTTTATAAGTTATCAGCAAGCTTCTAGTTAGTCAAGACATGATAATGAAATGAATTCATCTGCAAAATTGGATGTGCCCATCAAGGGACCTCCAAACCAATTTAAACCCAAAGTTAACTAATTAAATTTCTTACTGGTTTTAGTAAAACTAGCATAGTCAGCCAAGTAAACAAAATCCATTGTTAATCTTAAAAGTATTTGAGTTAGCTAACATTACTTTCTAGTAATGGGTACACCTAACTATATCATGACTTGAGTTTCATTACATTCAGACATTAGCTACAAATTCCTAATGTGCAAACTATTGTTGACATTTTTCTTAATCACTGATGTACCATACCAGAATTTCCATGTTTTGTTTGTACATTAATCAGAATTGAGTTGTAATACTGTATGTGCCTTCATCCAAGCAAAATTTTACATAAGCATTTCTAGTGCAAAAAATTCTGTTATCCTGGATTATTGTACATTTGCTATATCAATCAGTATTTATTGTGGATGTAGACATGAATAAAGGGGTGGGGACTGCGATTAAATATATTCAAGTAAAACTTTTTAATAAAAACAAAAGCTGTCTGCAAATTTGATCACCATCATAATAAGGTCTGTTGACCTTTTTAGAAGTTTTAAAATATGAGTCCTTTTGAGCTTTCATGTAAATCTTAAATGGACTAAATGGAATGAGTGATTTGAAAGCTAAAGTGAATGTCACTAGTAAGGCTGTATACAAATAAAATACTAATGTAATCTATTAAAGTGATGATGAATGGCTAAAAGGGCAAGTTCTTAATTTTTTAACTGGAAACTTAATGATCTTGGCAAGCTGTTAATGTCTGTCCCATCTTAATTTTTTTTGTGTTTGAACTGTTGGTAATGTTAATTGCATTCTCTCATTTTAAAATGTATTGGTTTTTCTAAAAGTATTCAATATCTAAGTTCAAATAGATAATATTTTAATGAGAAAATACCAATATTGTAAATTTCAGTATGTAAATACATTGTGCTTCATATTCTGTAATTTCTGCCTCTATTCTCAGACCACTCTGAGCAAAATAAAAGTAGTTCAGTGCTTTAAGATTGTACATTTCTTACTGAAATAATTATAGTTTCATAGTTGAGTTACTTAAAAGGTTGCATTCCTCTTGTTACTTCTTTGGAACATCTCTGCTCAGCAAATTTGTGTTAACAATTCAGCTTTTCTTTGTTTACTGAAACCAAATTTTTTTTTTTAAATACTCTTTATTCAGGCTTTTCCTCTCCCTACTTTATGAGGTTTTACAATTCTCACATCTTTATTATCCATGACAATTTTTAAGCATTGGGTATGGGGTCTGGATTAAATAACTTGCCTTTGCTGTCCGATTACATTTTTTTTTTTTTTGAGAGGGAGTCTCACTCTCGTTGCCCAGGCTGGAGTGCAATGGTGCGATCTCAGCTCACCGCAACATCCGCCTCCTGGGTTCAAGCAAATCTCCTGCCTTAGCCTCCCGAGTGGCTAGGATTACAGGAATGTGCCACCATGCCTGGCAAATTTTGTAATTTTAGTAGAGACAGGGTTTCTCCATGTTGGTCAGGCTGGTCTCGAACTCCCGACCTTGGGTGATCCGCCCACCTCGGCCTCCCAAAGTGCTGGGATTGATTACGGGCATGAGCCACCACGGCCAGCCTCGTCTGATTATCTTTCTACTACCTTAAATATGATCTTAGGATCGTAGATTTTGTTATTGCCCAATATTTAGGATGCTTTGCATTGTGTGTTCAGCTTAACTTTGTGTTAATTTGAAAACAACCAAAAAACGTCAAAAGAATAAAAAAATTCTTACATGTTGAAGATGTTCCATTTTCTTCTTAGTGTTGCTTTTAGGCTTATGTGAAAACTAAATTATCTTAATTACCTGGTGAATGATACTGGTTGTAATAAGATGTTAAAATTGTTTCTGCAGCTCTTAGGTTATGTGAGGTCTGCCTTATAGCTCCCAGCCCTGTTTCCATATGTTTTCTAATATAGCCTAACTACTCTGCTTCATCTGGATATGTATGCTAGCTTTCATTGCTTTAGCTCTGATTTTTCTTGCTTTGAGTATTACAAAACCTGTCTCACTGCACAGCTGACTTAATTGAAGTTACAAGAGGGAGTAGGAAGTGATCCCTTGAATGGATGTATAGTGTGTTTTGCTCACTGTGGTTTAAGAATATAGTTTTGTTTACAAATGATTAATGTTCCCTGTTGAAAAAAAAATTCAATGCCAGTGTGAGTCATCTTGCTCTCTCACCTTCATCTCAGTGTTAAATTTACTACCATTGTTTTAGTTTGTAAAATAGATTGTTTTGAATAAATTTTGTCTTGAATGAATATTTAGTTAACGTTGTTTAAAGAAACCTAATAACCAAAAAGGGGTAAGGGTGCCATTTATGCTATCCAAATTTTAAGAATTTTTCTTTTGTGGTAGCATGTTTTAACTCTTCATGAATTATAAATAACAGGTTATTTTGGGATGTTCATTTTGTAAATATTTTGGGAACAAAGCTCATTTTTCTTTGAATGTGATTAAGTTTATTTCTACTATTTTACTGGGTTGTAAGAGCAACAATTATGTATGTGTTTTATAGAGTAATAAAATGCTTTAGTTAAAATGAGGTAAGTACTATGTACAGAGGTAGAAAGATGAAAATATGAATGTTTGGGTAGCGAGAACTTGTAAATATCTACAATAACTAGAATTGTTTTTATGTAATATGTTCTAGTCAACACCAGAAGGAATTTTAATTTTAGAGTTAACTCGTGTGTAGATAATTATTTCTCTTGCCCACCTCATTTCCATTCCTCTTAAGAAGTTTTCAGATAGAGAAAAGTGAATTATATTGAGTTAATAGTGCATCTCTAAAATTATATGAGAATCCTTTTAATTCACTATATTAATGTGAAAATCTATAAAAGTGCCCTATCAAGTATTTATTTGAATCTTAGAAGATGAATTTACCATTAATTTAAAATACTAATTCTAGTAAATGTACGTAAATTTCTAACAGAAACAATTATAATTTGAGTTGTTAATAATGGCTTGATATATTAAAATACAGGTATTTCTCTGTGTGTTGAAATTTTACTTAGTGTTCACTTTAGTTTACAGACTTTATTAAAAAGGTGTAGATTCCATTTATCTTTTAGTTGTTTTAACATCTGTTTACATAGGCCTTTATTTTATAATTAATACCTAAAGCAAGTAATTGTGTGGCTTTGACATTACAGATTTTACCAAATGATACGTTGAAAACATGGGCATTGAATGTATTTGTCACTTTTAAGCTGGTTTTTGCTATCTTTGTTGATGTAGTACTTAGACATTTGAGAGTATAATATGGAATTGGATTATTGGAAATGGGTTGTATTGCCTTCAAAGTCACTTTCATTTAAGACTGTAAAATTTGTATTTCCAAGTGCATAAATGTAAAGTGTTTAGAAATAGAAATAAAAATGGCTAGACTCTCCCCCATATTTTATGTCTGTATGGTGAAAATTAGATTTATTAATAGAAAAGATCTATCTATAAAGTATAATCAAACAAATGAGTGCATTAGTCCTGGAAAAAGATGTGTGTTGCAATTTTACAAACAGGATTCTCTATATAAAAATAGTATTCTCCACTGGAGTGATAATGATACAAAGATGCAGTGTATGTGATATGTTTTATGGAAGAATGGAATATTTTTGTTTTGCTATGACTTTAAATAAGTTTTCCCTCTTAATGACCTGATCTCTTTTTATCCCTTCCAGCGCAACAGAAAATTTAGGGAGATAGCATTCTTTTGCAGTTAAATTTATTAATTTCCCAGTAATTATTATTTAAGATTAGAACATATGCCTTGTCGGCCGGGCGCGGTGGCTCAAGCCTGTAATCCCAGCACTTTGGGAGGCCGAGACGGGCGGATCACGAGGTCAGGAGATCGAGACCATCCTGGCTAACACGGTGAAACCCCATCTCTACTAAAAAATACAAAAAACTAGCCGGGCGAGGTGGCGGGCGCCTGTAGTCCCAGCTACTCGGGAGACTGAGGCAGGAGAATGGCGTGAACCCGGGAGGCGGAGCTTGCAGTGAGCTGAGATCCGGCCACTGCACTCCAGCCTGGGCGACAGAGCAAGACTCCGTCTCAAAAAAAAAAAAAAAGAACATATGCCTTTTCTTTCTTTAATACATAAACCAGTTTTTTAAAAGCATATTGCACATAATAAAAATAAAACATTTGAAAGCTGCCATTTTAGATTTTTTTCCCACTAAATAATTTTGCTAAATAGCTTCATCAATATAAGATGAAGATGCAATAAAAGATAACAATAGCAATGGCTGAAGTTACCTGAAAAATATGGGTATATAGAAACTATTATATATAAAATAGAAAGTCCTGGATTGTACCATCTATTTTTTTTCTTTTGCAGTTTTAAAATTTTATGTTATTACTGCTAGGCAGTATGCATTCATCTATGTACTGATGTTCTTAAGATACTTACAACCTAGTTGGGGAGGAAAGGACATAAAAGAAAAATTTATAACAGTGGCAGAAATAACTCTTAATTGTAGAGAAGAAAGTATTTTTCAGTTATTTTTATGGCAAAATATCACTAAACTGTGCCCTATGAACATGTTCAAATTGAAAAAAGTTTTTTTGAAAAACCTTCTGCCCTCTTGACTCTTAAATCACTTTATTATTGAAGTGGTTTCTTGTCATTTATACTTTAATTACCTAATGTTTCAATGGTTACTTATATCCAAGTTAATTGAATGTTTCTTGTGAACCTCTACCTGAAGTTTGCATATATATGTATTCTTGAAATTTTAATTTATCAACTTTATTCTATTTTTTTAATTTTATGTGAGTTTTAAATGAACTTTATCATTGTAGATTCCCATTTAGCTTGTTTTGGTTAGTTTATAATACTACATTAGATATTTCTATATAGGTGGAATAGAGTAAAAGTAAAGTAAATGTTTTAAATTTGTATTATGTCTAAAGATTTGTACGTGGATGTCATTAATTTAAATGTCCATACTCTATTTATAAATCTTATTTATAAATTTTGTAACATGGAACACCATTTGATTTATAATACTTGCAGAAGTTCCTGTATGCTGTTAAATAAATTAATTTGTAAAATAATTTTGAATTTTATATTTAGTTCAGCATTTAATTGTTAAATGAGTTTATAGACTTGATAATGTGGGTGAATGAAAAATATTTACATTAAAATCATCCAAGCATTTTCCATTTATTTTTGTAGCTTGCATATTTTAGAAAATGACTTATGAATGTTTCCATCATCACAGAAACAGTAGCTGCTATGTTTTCATTACTGCTTCAGTCATTAAATTTATAAGGCAATAATATCTAAGAAGAATGAAATCAGAATGTCTCAGTTTAATCATCAGGTAAATTGGAACATTTCACCGCCACAAAGGCAGCTACTGTTTCCGTTAATTCTTACTTTGTGTTAGAATACGTAACAGTGAAGTAGATGCACGACTTGTGTATGTATAGTTAAGCCAGCGTTTTTCTGTGTATTTTGGGGAATAGCAAAATCTACATCACAAATTTTGACACATTACAGCTGAAGGAAGAGGATCACCTTCCAAGACAAAACAGTCTTCATGGGGGAAAAATGACGCTTGTCCAGCAGTTTGCTTCTTGTGATTGAACTGAACCTGTAAGGATTCATGGATAAAATGAACAGGAATAGATCTGAATAAAGCAAATCTGCATAAATGGTAACCAGTAGCTCTACTTTTATTTTTTATGTTGCTTAACTGTTTTATTTGAAGGAAACCTGTGTGATTTAAAAAGTTATAGCTTTTGCAACTTTATTACTGGTTATATACATTTGGCCATTATAATGTGCAAGCAATTGGAAAAAAAGTCAAGTAAATGCTTGTTTTTGTAGTAGTTTGTTCTTGTTAAAAATGTTTATATGATAATGTCTGTAAACAGCATCACTTTGATTACAATAGATGTAGTGTTGTAATAAACTGTTTAATGGGGCTGATGTGTAAAGCTGTTCAAGTTATTTGATGTTTACACCTCAGGGAAAGTCTTGTGTTCAGCAATATCTTAAGATAATGTTACTATGACAACATTTTTACTGTCCTTTAAAGCATTGCAATAGCGTTTTTGGATATGCATCAATCTAATCTTGCGTTCAGCGAATTAAACATAGTAATTAAGTGTCTTTTGCCCTTGATTTTGGTATTAGAATAGGCGATTACATGGATATTTAATATTTCTATATTCTGCTTTTCTAGCTGTTTTTACCTAGTTAGCTTGTGACTTTGCTGAATGGTATGTAAACTTGTAAAAATTGAAATTTGACAGACATAGCAATCCAGTCAATGTGTAAAGGGGTCAAAAAAGCAGAGGTTTTAATACATAAGTAAAAACCCATACATATTTGATGTGTAATGCAGGTTAATTACAATACAGATGTACTGAAACACTTAATTGTGAACTGCTAACATTGAAGAAAATTTGACAATTCTGATTTGATGCTGCAATTACTTGCTGTTTTTATTGATCTTATGGTTTATTTCTTAAGCCATAGGCAGTGTAAATACAGCCCTGCAGCAGATAAATGTGAGTAAAGAGAGCCTTAGTTTTATTTTCCAATTGGTATAAATTTTTGAAGGATGTGATGTTCATTAACATTCGGTTGTATTCCCCAGTATTTGTAATGGGAAATTACAGATAAACCGTGTCTGCATAGTTTAAGGAATACTATGTGTATTCATGCAGTGTATTGATTCATGCTATAGTTATGTAATCAAAGATTTTTCTCAAACCTGCCTTACATACAGGCCCACTTTAAAAGCACCTGGCTAGCATGTGTTCTTGATTGCAAAATTGGCAGAGGCAGGGTGTCAACTTGATTAGGTGTTTTTATGGGAATGTAATTTGAAATCACTACTTGAGAAATTTGAGTTAAAATTCTTGAGCACGTTAATATATTTTTAAGATCTGATTATCTTTGAGAGATCTTATGTTGATACACATTGGTTGTTAAAGTATACCCAAATTCTAGGACAATGCTTAAAGTGTTAAAATACCCTAGATACTATGTTATGTGCAACTGTAGAAACCCTCCAGAAATTTCCACTGCTTTTCTTCACTTTCATCTTGTCTGCTATCAAACCACTTCTGACAAAATTAGCTGTTTTGAATTACCCATATCACTGCCAGTTTTATTTTAAAATATTTTGTGTTTGAAGTATCTGCATGGGGTCATTGATATTTATCAAAACTGTTCCCTTTCAGAAATGATTTTTTAAGCACTTTGTTGAAAATGCAGTTGCTTTTTTAACATTATTTTACAGTTGTATCAAAACTTTCCTGTTTTCTGTATATTGTTAGTTTTTGTCATTTCTTGGCTTTTTAATATTTTGACTACAATACCCTAATGTGAAGAAGTATGGACATATAAATATTACAAGAGAAATTAGTTAATAGTAAGGTTAAAAGGTAAGTAAAATGTCCATGAAAATAAAATTTCTTTGAACAATTTGAAAATGTAATCACAAAAATCTAACTGCACTTGAAATGAAACTGGAAATTTTATACTAATTAAATCCTTTACCTTTTCATTTTTTATCAGTGGAACCTTTTAATTGCTCCTTCTATATTACTCTTCTCCCTGCTTGGCTGATCTCATTACGTGACTTTGTTGCAGACAGTGTGAGTGTACTAGATTTGTTTGCTGCTAATCTGTTATTTTAAGTGTTGTCAGAAGGAAATAACTTCTTGGTTTGACCAAGTAATTTTGCAAAGTCCTTCTCTACCTGATAACACATGAATGTATAGCAGTAAAGGTGAAAATTGCAAGCCTTGTTTCATTCTTCATACCCCCTTCAGTTGTTTATGGGTTGATGTTATTTGAAAACTCTTCCGTTTTTTTATGTGTAAAAACAATCCAAAGAGATAAATCCTTGCATAGACACCAAAAACAGTGTCTCAGAGACCTTTTCATTTTTTCCTTAGTTAATAACTGTAGTGGATATGAAAACAAACGAGTTGAATTTTAAAACATAGCATTTATTAGTGCTATACAGTCACATTCCTTTCAGCCAGTAGTAAACAGATGAGTGATACGGTATCTGAATGGTACTGCTTCTCAGACAGCACTTTGGATTGAAAGTGCTGCTTTTGGTTAAAGGAACTATGTTGTGGAAAGCATATTCCAGTGTAAATTTGCAGATGTGCATTTTATTTTGTCAATTTTCATAAGATTTGGAGTAAGTTGCAGTGGCTTTTGATCATAGTTTAGCCCGTTTAATGGTCCTTTTACCTAGAATGTTCTTAAGCAGTTAATGACAATTTGGAATATACAGATAACTTGTAGCTTAAGATACTATTTTCATTTAATTCTCCTGTGGAGAATATTGCTTTATTTTTTACTAGTTCAGGTCAGTTATTAAAATAAACGTGGAGGTTTTAATGAATGTTGTATAATATTTTATAGTGAAGGAAAATTGTTGAAAGGGTAAAGACTTTCTCTTTCCCTTTGTATTTAACTGTGCCAATCTAAATACATACTGTTTTATACAATGAGATGCATTACAAGACTTTTCTGTTGGAGTGCTCTCGACATTTTGGTTTTCATACCTGAATGATCATTGCATTTTCTGTATTTTCTACAATGGCTCCAATTTTGTGTTTTAAGCTTCAGCTTAAGAGGAAGTTTATGTTCTAATTCTTGACTGAGAATACAGTATTGAGATTCTCGCTGTTTTACAGATAACTGGTTTTTAAATTTTACTCATTAAGTTCATTTGCATCCCATAGCCCTCTGTAAATGTTGTATGTACGTAAATGCACGCTTACCCACTGTGTATAGTAGACATTTTTGTGCTAAAATATATTAAGTGGGATTTTTGTAGCAAAGCATTCTATTTTTCTGTTCTTACAGTGTGTGTGTGTGTGTGTGTGTGCGCGCGCGCTCGCACGTGTTTTTTTTAACCTTAACCTTCAGTTTAAACACTGGTGTATTTATTTTCTTTTTAAGCAACTTGACTCTTAGAAGCCTTAGACTGATTTTTTTTCAATAAATATTCAACCAAAAATTATAAATTTATTAAGATGTGGCCTTACATATGGCATTCCTTGTGTTCGTAATGTGAGATTTTTGATTTAGAGAAATCAAGATTCAGGATTAAAGTTTCATTGTAAGTTGAAATAGAAAATGTATTGAAATGTCTAGGCTTCTGGGAGAAAGTTCTTACACTCTTCTTTCTTGGCATTAGAAAGAAGCAATAGGAATTTTTGTGAATATTCTAAATATTCAGGCAACACTGTTCAGATTGATTTAGGTTTGTCTTAACCAATGTTCTTTTTTTAGAATTTCAGGTTGTTGGCATTCACTGAGTATGCAGCTACTATGGTTTTTGTATGGGACGTATACTTGATTATATACATTTTAATGTCTTTAAAGACTTCCTGCTATATTAGTTAACATATTGTAATGGGAGTCTTAAATACTAGGTTGAATTTAATTGAAGTCACACACACCTTGAAGTGGTAACTGTGCATAGTAAATACTACCAAGAGTTTTATTCATGTGGGAGTATCCTAAAATTCTGCCATGGGTGTAAATGTTTTACAGTAATTTCATAATTGGACAGACCCTGCATTTAGCAAAAACATTTTATTTTGAAAGTGTGTTCTTTTTGTCGCACTGTTACTGCGTAACACTTCTCAACATTCTGTAATTTAAATTATTTTAAAATACTATGGTGAATTCATGTTTATTTTTTTACTTTGAAAATTGTACTCAGGTGGTATTTAATGGGAAAGGATCCTTTGGGTATAAATCATAATGTATTTTAAGGAATGCATCTATAATATTGATAACTTTAGCCTTAAAAAAAGGTCTATTATTCCTTCCTCTGCATCCCATGGTATATTAGCAAAGTAGTTTACAGCCCTGTACAGCCTTACAAAGTTGTTTTACAATTTTTAATGGAAAGCCCTTAACAAAAAAAAAATTGTATCATATTACCAATATCCGTGAATTACTGATTACAGTTTGTAAATAATTTGTTTAATATCAGAAGGCCAAAGAAAGTCTTAAAATTTTAGCTATTGACTCTATGGTGACTTCACAATAAGATTTCTGTGCAAAAAGGTAAGGTGATAATTGATCAAATAGACTTTCTTTTTTTTTTTTTTTTTTTTTTTTTTTTGCTGTCCATGAGAATTAGACTTCATATTAGCTTCTATTAAAAAGCTCATTCCATTTTATTAAAATGTTTGTAATTGCAATTTTGTGTTTAATGTTTACTTTGTCTTTCCTTTCTTTAGCATTTAGGTGACTGTTCGGCAGTTTGATATATGGCCATTGTCGGCCTTAAACTGCACTGGTAACAAGCATGGTGTTATCTTGTATTGAAAATAAAATAAACTTTTGATAAGACTTTGCAGTTTGTCCTTTTTGTTTGATTTGTGATTTGGTAACCATTGTGTATGGTTTAAATAGTTAATATTTATTGGCAGTATGCAGTATAACAGAAATTGGACTGTTGTCTGTATTTTGTCTTTAAGCCAGCCTCCTAGATAGTGGTTGTTTTCTTGCGTATTGACATTTTGGTGCTCTTTAAAGCAACTGATAATTGGGCTAAAATTAGGATTAAGAGGCCTGACAGATTTCCAGGCTGTTATATTGTTTTTAAATCAAAGATTCAGAAAGAATTTGTCTAGTTTTAGAGGATCATTAACCTCACTAGAGTTTAATCAAGTAGAAATGTTTGCAGCAAAAATATTTTACTAGTTAGCTTGGAAACATTATGGGGTACTTTTGAAACAGTAACAGACTTGTGATTTCAATAGATATTTCTGTTTCAGCTGTTAATATCAGGTCTCAGATTTCAACCTGCAAGCTTCAGAGTATGTTAAAGGTAACTTATAAACAAGTGAATATGAACATGAGAAATAATATTACCATCACTGGGATCCCTTTCCATGCCTCCACTAAAATTATGGTTCAGGTTTTTGTTAGATTTCCTATTACTGTTTGTTACATCTTTCCATTGATCAATCCCCATTTGTGTTGAATTAGTTGAGACTCTCGTCTCTGCCCTGTGAGGGCATTTAACTTTAAGAGAAGATCATTAGGAATATTTTTTGGCCAGATGCCACAGTACGTAAGACTCAGTTCAAGACCTGATTTAGTGAAAGAGAGATGCTTTTTTTACAAAAGATTTGTGGACAGATTTTTCCCAGTCTTCCTAGTTTTGTTTCAGAGTCATTACCATGAAATAATAATTATTAGAAGTGATTTCCAGTGCTGTTCTTGGTCGTTCATAGTTCATTAATAGTTCTTGGATTTTCGTATGGTATATCAGTTCTGATAAGCTATTGTCAGTTTCAGATAAATGATATATACTTTACCTGTCAAAAATCTGTATTCATTTTATAGAAAAACTTTTTAAAAATTTACTGCTTTAATGTAATGCTGAGATCTGTAGGGAAAAAAATGACTTTACTTGGTGAATGGGAGAGGGAAGTACCTTTTAAGCACAGACTTGCAAAAAGGGCTTTTGGCAAGAGGAGCATTCTAGTAGGAACTGAAAGAATGCCAGTTTGGCTGAAGCAGGGAGTGAGGAACATAGCCTTATGTGTGGAGCTCGAGCAGTTGGCAAGGCTAGGCTCTCCAGAGCTTGTAGGTCATATTAAAGATTGTCCTAAGAGTCATGTGGAATCACTGAATTGTGTGAAGTGTCACAATCAGCATTTCAAAAAGCTTCTTGGCTGCAGATTAAATTGGTAAAAGAACAGATAAAAGAGAAACACCCCTTCCTGTCAGGAGAGAAGATAAGGGTAGATAAAAATAGAAGTTTGTGGGCTGTAGGTGCGTGGTAGAAATTTTAAGATGTCATATTTAGTGACTTATGTTTTCTTTGAAATGGAAATTGAGGGCATTGTGGTGTGGGCATGGCTTAGTTTAGAAGTAACGGTGTTGATCTGTGAGATTGTCAGGATTTGCTATCTAAGATTCAGCACCCATTTTTATGGTGGCAATCCACCTAGTAACACATTCGTCCCCTGGGAGAGGGTAGATGGATCAAGCTATGGGACGGAGACGGCAGTAATTGTCTTCCTCAGTTTTCAGTTTAACGGTTGTCAACCCAGCTGAAGAACACACTGATGCTGTCCTGTTGTTTTTAAGGGATTGCCATGAACACTATTTTTTGAGACAGTCTTGCTCTCTCACCCAAGCTGGAATGCAGTGGTGTGATCTTGGCTCACTGCAACCTCTGCCTCCCAGGTTCAAGTGATTCTCAAGACTCAGCATCCTGAGGAGCTGAGATTATAGGTGTGAGCCATCACGCCTGGCCAATTTTTTTTTGTAGTTTTAGTAGAGATGGCTTTTCATCATGTTGGCCAAGCTGGTCTTGAATTCCTGGGCTCAAGTGATCCTTCGCCTCCCAAAGTGCTGGGATTACAGGCATGAGCCACTGTGCCTGGTCACCCATCAGTGTTTTTTAAAAATAGTTTTTGTACCTATTGCTTCATTAGTTTCTTAATTATCCTGTAAGACAGTATTCTTTTTTTGTTTTTCTTTTTTTGAGACAAGATCTTGCTGTCACTCAGGCTGCAGCGCAGTGGTGTGATCATGGCTCACTGCAGCCTTCCCCACGCTCCAGCAGTCCTACCTCTGCCTCCTGAGTGGCTGGGATCACAGGTGCATGCCACCATGCCTGGCTTTTTTTACAGTTTTGATAGGCATGGGGTTTTGCCTTGTTGCCCACGCTGGTCTCAAACTCTTGGGCTCAAGCTATCTTCCTGCGTTGGCCTCCCAAATTTTTGAGATTACAGGCGTGAGTCACCACACCTGGCCAGTGTTCTACTCTTAAAAGGGAGGCAGTGGGCTCTGAAAGGTTATGACTAGCAGAATATAGTGAGTAGAGGTTAGAATGATTTTTCAGTTATTTACTGAATGTCATGATACTAAGCTGCCACCACCATAAGATTTTAAGCTTTACTGATACCCAAACTAACCATTTAGGAACACATGACTTTAAAATGTTCATTTGCACCAATGTTGAGTACCTACTCTACAAGATACAGTGTTAGATACTTTTGTGTAAGATAGGCCATAGCATTTTAGTGTGGTATCTTGTAGTCTCCTGTAAATACTTCTACAGGTTCTACCTACACAATTACTATGGCTGTCATATTAGATATGAGGTAGGTGGGTATAACGTGTGGGAAATGTTGGCACTGATCTAGAAATTGGACCCCTCCCCAGTACAGTATAGGAACCAGCCATGTGTACCACTTCAGCTCTTTATTCCCCCTGAAATAGATTATTGTTTTTACATCATGACCTCTTCAACTTTCCTCAAGTGAGGGGGAAAAATTACCTTAACACAAAATGCAAGAATCTTCCTAGGCATCTAACCTAAGAATACAGTCAAAAGTGATTTGCAGAATGTGAAAACTGGAGCTACTAAGTTATTAAAGGATTTTAGTGATGGCTGCCTTTTCACAATGGTGTATCTTAGATTATCTATTGTAAACACTTTTCTGATGAAGTCATTTTTATACAACTCAGAAATTGATCCAAGGATACTGGAAGCCCATTCTACTCCAAGTATGTAAACTTGAGCCTTTTATATTTCACATTGTAAACACATGCTATGTTTGTCTGTGTACAGTGAGAGACTGCCTACCTATAAACTTCTCTAGCAGTCCATTTTATGTTTTCCTTGACTTACTACATCTATGAATGAACACTAAAAGACAAATGGCCCAACTTCTCTTACCTCTATTATGCGTACCTGGGCAGTAAGTTATCTACAGTAATTTATCTTCTAATAGTTGTTTCTTCTGCTTGCACACACACGGACAGAACGTGCCCTCTAATTAGATTTGGCCAAGACTAGTTATTTGATCGGTTAATAGAAAAGGTTAAAAGCAGGGAGTCAAATTTATATTCTTTTTAGTTTCCTTTGCTGTTTCCCCTAACCTTTTAATTTTGAGGGCACTTCCAGGGGACTTGTCTCTACACTTGGTTCTCTTATCCAGTCTCATGGCTGTAGGATTTATATGCTGTCAGTTTCCAAATTTATATTTCCAATTCAGATGGGCTAATATTTCAGCCCCTCCTCTCCCGTACCACCTACCTGCTCAACCCACAGTCTTACCCAACAGCGAATATAAATACTATCATTTCATTTGTGTAGACCCAAAACAGATCACTCTTGACTCCTCACACTCTACATCTACAGGGAAATACTTTGTCTCTACCACCAAAAGATACCTGGGACCTCTTACTAATGCTGGGGTTGCTCTCTGTCTTTGCCACTGCACAGTCTGTTGTCAGTATAGCTTTCAATCTATATTGTTTCTTAAAAATCCTGCAGTGGCTCCCCATTCATTTAAGAGACAAGATCTCTTGTCACCCAGGTTGGATTGCAATGGTGTGACCGTAGCTCACAGCAACCTTGAACTCTTGGGTTCAAACAATCCTCACACCTCAACTTCCCAAGCACTAGGATTACAGGTTTGAGCCACCTCACCCAGCCCGCTCTTCATTTCTATCAGAGTAAAGCTGCAGTCCTGACAAAAGTTCATGATTTGCTCTCCATCCCCCCCCGCCTTTTTTTTTTTTTGAGATAGAGTCTCTCACCTTGGTTGGAGTGTAGTAGCATAATCTCAGGCTCACTGCAACCTCCATCTCCTTATCACAAGCAATTCTCCCACCCCAGCCTCCTGAGTAGCTAGAGGTGCGCACCACCACGCCTGGCTAATTTTTGTGTTTTGTAGAGATAGGCTTTTTGCCATCTTGCCAAGGCTGGACTCAAAACTCCTGAACTCAGGCTCCTCCTGCTTCAGCCCCCCAAAGTGCTGGGATTACTGGCGTGAGCTGCCGCACCAGTTTGGCTCCTCTTACCTCTGACTAGATCTGCCAGTACCTTTCCCCATGCTCACTCCATTCTAGCCACTCTGGCCTTTGTTTTTCAAACAGGCGAGGTATCATCTTGTGTCTGAGCCTTTGTGTGGGCCATTTTCCCTGACTGGAATGCTGGAGATAGCTGCCTGAGAAGAATCTCAGTGAGGTTTGTTTTTACCATTCTATTGAATGGAAACTGCTACCTCCCTTAACTCTGTTTTATTCTTTACTCTTCACAAGCATTTACAACCTAACTATATATTTTGCTTGTTCATTCAAATATAAAGTCCCATGAAAGCAAGGATCTTATTGTAATATCTGTTAAATCCCAAGTGTCTGCATCAGTGTGGGGCAAGCAAATGTTAATATTTGAATGAGTGATTTTGAATTATAGTTCTGCCTCACTGTCTTGTTAGCAACTATTGTAAGAGCTGTGTCAGCATGTTTAAAATTGTAAAGCATATGGAAGTTGGCATTCTAACCATTTTTAAGCATACAATTCAGTGACATTAAAAACATTCACAGTGTTTTGCAACCATCACCACTATCCATTTCCAGAACTTTTCCATCATCCCAAACAAACTCTACCCATTAAACAGTAACTCCCCATTCCCACCCTATCCCCAGCCCCCGATCATCTCTATTGTACATCTGTGTCTGAATTTGCCTGTTCTGGGTACATCATATAAATAGAATCATACAATATTTGTGTTTCGGGTCTAGTTTATTTCACTTAGTATGTTTTTGGTTTTTTGAGATGGACTCTCGCTCTGTTGCCCAGACTGGAGTGCAATGGTGCAATCTCAGCTCACTGCAAGCTCTGCTTCCCGGGTTCACGCCATTCTCCTGCCACAGCCTCCAGAGTAGCTGGGACTACAGGTGCCTGCCACCACGCCCAGCTAATTTTTTATATTTGTAGTAGAGACGGGGTTTCACCATGTTAGCCAGGATGATCTCGATTTCCTGACCTCGTGATCCGCCCACCTCGGCCTCCCAAAGTGCTGGAATTACAGGCGTGAGCCACCGCGCCCGGCTATTTCACTTACGTTTTTAAGATTCATTCATGTTGTAGCATGTGTCAATATGTGGCTGAATATCATCCCATTTTATGTACATATATGCCACATGTTTATCCATCTGTCAGTGGACAGCCTGTTTCTACCTTTTGAACATTGTGAATAATGCTACTATGAACATAGGTGTACAACTATCTTTTAAGTCCCTGTTTTCAGTTCTGGGTATATAGGAGTGAAATTGCTGGGTAATGGTAATTCTATGTTTAACTTTTTGGGGAATCGTGAAACTTTCCCACAGCCACTATGCCATTTTACGTTCTCACCAGCAGTGCATGAGGATTGTAGATTCTGTACATCCTTAACAATACTTGTGCTTTTCTTTTTATCTGATAGTAGTCATCCTAATGGGGACAAGTGGTTATTTCATTGTCAATGGCAGTTTTTAAAGCAGCTCATTTTTATTGAGACTTCACAAAGTACTTGCCAGGCACAGTGGCTCATGTCTGTAATCCCAGCACTTTGGGAGGCCAAGGCAGGTGGATCGCTTGAGCTCAGGAGTTCTACCCTGGGTAACATGGTGAAACCCCATCTCTACAGAAATACAAAAAATAGCTGGGTGTGGTGGCACAGGCTTGTGGTCCCAGCTACTCAGGAGACTGATGTGTCAGGATTGATCGCCTGAGCCTGGTAGGTCGAGGCTGCAGCAAGTGAAGATTGTCCCACTGCACCCCAGGTTGGGCGACAGTGAGACCCTGTCAAAAAGAAAAGCCAGGCCGGGCGCGGTGGCTCAATCCTGTAATCCCAGCACTTTGGGAGGCCGAGACGGGCGGATCACGAGGTCAGGAGATCGAGACCATCCTGGCTAGCACGGTGAAACCCCGTCTCCACTAAAAAATACAAAAAACTCCAGCTACTCGGGAGGATGAGGCAGGAGAATGGCGTAAAACCAGGAGGCGGAGCTTGCAGTGAGCTGAGATCCGGCCACTGCACTCCAGCCTCAGAGCCAGACTCTGTCTCAAAAAAAAAAGAAAAGCCAGAGTAAACTTAGTTTTCATCGAACCAATTCTCTTTTGCACTCAGTGTTTCATTGGTTTACATAATATTGTGATGAAATCACGACAAAATTACATTGACATTGTTTAGAAATAAACACAGCTGGCTCTAAACATTACTAGTAGCATGAGTTCTTGGATATGATGTATTTTGTGTGACTAAGTCAGTTTTATAGAGAGAATGTAGTTAGGTTATGTGGGGCCAACTGAGGGCTTTTAGAGTATTGACATTTTCTTAAATGCTCTTAAGTTTGCTCCTGAAAGTATGGTCTGCAGGGTAGCAACATTGGCATCACCTGGTCTGGGAACTGATTACAAGTGCAAAATGTACCATGTGAAATCAAAACCTATATTTGAGCAAGATCCCCAGTGATTTGTATGCACATCAAAGATTGACAGATTGTGCCTTTAAACTACTTTTAATGGCTACCTGCTGTTTCAACTTGTAACATAATTTTAACCAGTTCTTGCCACTGGGTGTTCGGGTTATTTCACTAGGTTTTTGAGTATTATAAAGGATGCTACAATGAATTTCCTTATAGGTAAATCTTAGTGCAAATACCTGTTTTCCAATAATGAATTTCTTGGAATGCTTGATTCAGAGTATGAATATTTGAGTTTTTTGACACAGTAAATTGCCCCGATTTACTTTTACCCTCAATGTATGTGAAAATGTGTATTTCTCCACATTCTTTTCAATAACTAGTGCTTTAAAAAAAATCTATTTTAGTGGTGGAAATTGGGTATCTTATTTTTAACTATTTCTTGATTGTTACAGCGGCTGAAATATTTTTAAATGTTGTGTGCTTCCATCTAGAGATAGGCATATATATAAAATGAATCAGTAAATAATGATTTGGTAATTCCATTTTAATAATTGAAGAAATAGTTCAGTAATACAACCAGTAAAGGGCAGACCCAGGAACTGAAGATCTGATATAGGAACCAAGAAAGATTTGAAAGATCCTTTTCTAATCTATCAAACCAGAATTAACCTAATAATATTTTGACTATTATGGTGGAGTCAGCTAATCAAATCAAACCCTTTTTATTTCCATTCTTATACTGAAAATGTTTCTAAGTTTACTTAGTGCACACAATGAGAGTCATTTAAAAAGAAGTTATTTTGCATTTAGATTGTCACCTTAGAGAATCCTTAGATAATAGTTATTTTTTTTGTAGGGTCTCACTCTGTCACCCAGGCTGGAGTAGAGTGGCATGATCATGGCTCATCGTAGCCTCAACCTCCTGGGCTCAAGCCTTCCGCATAGCTGGGACTACAGGTGTGCACCACCACACCCAGCTGATTTTTGTATTTTTTGTAGAGGCAGATTTTGCCATGTTGCCCAGGCTGGTCTCAAATTCCTGGGCTCAAGTGATGCACCCTCCTCAGCCTCCCAAAAGTGCTGGGTTTGCAGGCATGAGCTACTGCACCTGGCCTGAGAATACATTTAACTTTTTTTTTTTTTTTTTTTGAGGAAATTTATAGTATCTTAACATTCTGAATAGAATTCTTGTGGTAGGTGTAAGAAAGTGGTCTTAATTTTATTTAGCTGTGTAATGCTGCTTTTTGTTTTTAGCCCTAGCTCAAAACATATAGGCTGTATATATATTATATATATATAATATATTTTTTATATATATATATAAATGCTATATATAGCATTTGAATGTCTATGTGTGTGGTATTCAGGAAGGAGATATAAAGCCAATGAATATTACTTCTGTTTTTTTAGGAGCCAGGAAATGAAATAATTTTCATTCAGTGAGTAACTCAAAGTGATTGCAATGTGCAAAATACCTTGAGCATACAAAGAAAAAACAATTGACTGTCTGGAAGAAAGGAACTAAAGAGACTAATATATGCTGGTCACTTTCCCATATGTTGTTTCATGTAAGTGTTAAAAACAGTACTATTGGTGTTCCTCGTTTACAGGTGAGGTAAGATATCTTGTAAGATTCAGTAGCAGAGCATTGATCCACGTTAGGAGTCAGAAAAGCCAACCCAGAGAATATGACAGTAGAACTGATTCTTAGAGGTCATTATTTGAAGATATGAGGTGATACATACATTGTGAAAGAATCTACATATAATGTTAATAGACTTAAAAATTTAGCAAGATCAACTAATATAAAGTCAATTTGGAAGCCAGATATAATGTAACTAGTGTTTAATAAGAGGTGTGCAAAGTTCTCTTTGTAGAAAGTTTTAAACCTTTACTGAGAGACATTAAGATAGACCCAAATCAATGGACATCTGCTCCTGAAAGTGTGTTCTATAGACTGGCATTGTTGACATCAGTATTTCTGTTGTTGGGCAGGAGGAATCAGTATCATTAAATGTGACAGCTCCTCCCAAATCTATAGCATCAATGCAAATCAGAATAATATCCCAAGAAGTTTGTTTTTGTTACTGAATATGACTGTCTGGTTCTAAATTGTATACGGAAGCTCCAAAGCAAATGATAACCGAGAGGGAGATGGAGTGAGACTTGCCTTACCAGATACTAAGCTGTATTGTAAGTAAGATAATACAGACTTGATGCAGGAATAGACCATGGAACAATATACAGAGACTAGAAACCACATATTATGAAAACTAGATTTATGATAGAATGGGAATCTCATATGTAAATGTCAACTTTAGGTGGATTAAATGTGGACTTAATGTAAGAGGCAAAACCAGACTCTTTTAAGAATAAAATATAGGAAATAGTTGTATGACCTTGGATTGGAGGAGTTCTTAAGACTCAGCTCACTGCAAGCTCCGCTTCCCGGGTTCACGCCGTTCTCCTGCCACAGCCTCCGGAGTAGCTGGGACTACAGGTGCCGCCACCACGCCCAGCTAATTTTTTGTATTTTTAGTAGAGACGGGGTTTCACCGTGTTAGTCAGGATGATCTCGATTTCCTGACCTTGTGATCATGCTGGGTTCACGTAAAAGTAAGACGTAAAAGTACAATAACGACATAAAAGTACAAATTATAAAGGGAAAGATTGATAAATTTGAATAAAATTAAGAACTGATTATTAAAAGAGTGAAACGAAAAGTCCCAGACTGGGAGAAGATACTGGAACGCAGATAATTGACAAAGGACTTTTATCAAGAATAGGTAATAAACTATACATACATGAGAACAATAGAAGCCCAATAGAAAAATGGGCAATTCGGGCTGCCGCCGCTGCTGCTGAATTATTTGGGCTGCAGCGGGCGGTTTCGGCTCGTGGCCGCAAGCCACTTCTGCGGCTGCCCAGAGAACCAAAGGTCGCCGATCCCAAGTCGTCTTCCTTTCCGCCCCCCAGGAGGAGCGAGAGGGAGCCACGGCTGATATGAGAAACAGACTTTCGGGAAATGGCCTCTAAATCCTAGCTGAATTTGTTAGCCTTCCTCTGTGGATCGGCAATAGGATTTTTTGTGTTTTTTTAATGTTCTCAGCTATTTAGTATTTTGTTGGGAGAATAGGGTGGCACTCAGCCTAATACGCTTCATAATGATTCTCATGCGAGGCATTCAGATGATAATGACACAATCATCTAGAAGGACAAATGAACTTCAATGCAGATTCTAGCCAACATAAAGATGAGAACACCGACATCGCTGAAAACCTCTATCAGAAAGTTAAAATTCTTCGCTGGGTTTTGACAAGCCCTTAAAACCTAGAGAAAAAGGCCTCAAAGTTACGTGGGCCTAGCATTGTCACAAAGTGTTGTTATGAGTTCAGAAGAAAATAAAGACTTCACTACTGTGAGATTGAAAAACAAAGAAGGCAGAGATCAGCCATACTGGAAAACAAAGCTTTTCAGTATGTTCATGAACATTATTTAGAAGATGCTGATTGGTGTTTGAAAGCAGATGATGACACGTATGTCATACTAGACAATTTTGAGATGGCTTCTTTCAAAATATGACCCTGAAGGACCCATTTACTTTGGGAGAAAATTAAAACCCTATGTAAAGCAGGACTACATTGAGTGGAGGTGCAGAATATGTACTAAGCAAAGAAGCCTTGAAGAGATTTGTTGATGCATTTAAAACAAGACAAGTGTTCCTCCATTGAAGACAGCACAGGGAGATGCATGGAAATTATAAATGTAGAAGCAGGAGATTCCAGAGATACCACTGGAAAAGAAACTTTTCATCCCTTTGTGCCGGAACATTTAATTAAAGGTTATCTACCCAGAACCTTTTGGCACTGGAATTACAACTATTACCCTCCTCGAGAGAGTCCTGGTTGCTGTTCTGATCTTGCAGTTTCTTTTCACTATGTTGATTCTACAACTATGCATGAGTTAGGATACCTTGTTTATCATCTTCGTGTATACAATTATTTATACAGGTATCAACCTACCTTACCTGAAAATATACTAAAGGAAATTAGTCAAGCAAACAAAAATGAAGATACAAAAGTGAGGTTAGGAAACCCTTGAATGGAAGTTGTGATGAACAAAGGTAAAACGTCTAGCACGGCACTGAAGAAGGACTTCTGCATTTCTAACAGAACACTGGAATCCCAGTGAGGAATTCTAAGTGAACATTCCATGGAGAGATTTTTCACATGAATGACTCTAAACTGAAGCTTTAAATGACCTGTGAAGTCTGTTAAAATGTGTTTTCATACAGTAATACATAAATATATCTATATATATATGAAGAATTTGTGTTTTTAAAATGGTGGCCAGGTAAAGGAACTAGAAAAGAGATTTTGTTGCCTGTTTTTGACCATCTGTATTATTATTGTCACTGAGAAACAAACAATTAAATTTGCTAAAACTATACTGCACCATGTTAGTAATAAACAGATCTGCCCCAAAGAAAATTTTTTTTAAATGGACAACAGACATGAACTGACATTTCACAGAAGAAAGTTTATAAATACATGAAATAAAATTTAATTTTATTCTGGAAAGTGCATATTAAAATCACAGGTGCCATTTTTTACCTACAATATTGGGAAAAAAATGTTCAAAATGTAATCTATTGGCTAGTATATGGTGCAAGGGAAAATACTGCTGGAAGGGGTATAAATTCATATGACGATTTTGGAATCTAGTTTAACATTACTTGGTAAAGTAAATGTGCATATATCCCCAGGAGAAACTCATATCTTTACACTAGGAGACATTTACAAGAATGTTTATAGCAACACCATTTGTAATAGCAGAAAACTGGAAACACCTCAAATATCCACCAATAGAATAAATAGTAGGACATTCATACAATAAAATAGTGTGGAACCTGAAAATGTAAGAACTAGTTATACACATGAACATAAAAAGATCTTAACATTGGCCAAGTGCGGTGGATCACGAAGTCAGGAGTTCAAGACCAGCCTGGCCAAGATGATGAAACCCCGTCTCTACTAAAATTACAAAAATTAGCCGGATGTGGTGGCAGGCACCCTGTAATCGCAGCTACTCAGGAGGCTGAGGCAGAGAATTGCTTGAATCCAAGAGGCAGAGGCTGCAGTGAGCCGAGGTCACGCCACTGCACTGCAACATGGGAAACAGAGCAAAACTCTCAGAAAAAAGAAAAAAAAAACCTTCTTTACTGGAATAAGCAAGTCACAGACGAATTCACACAGTATTCCATTTATGTTAGAGATTCTAACATTTAGAGACATATTAGAAAAGCAACGTAAGAAACCATTAATAAAATTCAGCATAGTTTTCTAGGAGCAGGAGGGTACAGGGATGTAATCAAGGAGGAGGTCTCACAGGGCATCTAATGTGCCGTAACCAACCAGAATGGCTGGCACCCAAGCCTTTTTACTCTTTGGACAGTATGTATTTTAATACACAAGTATGATGTATTTTATAATCAATAAAATGATAGAAATATGCTTACTATTGTATGTCTAGCTGAATTCTAGAGTTTGACCATCATACCTAGAAGGTGGTAGTAATATTTAAAATAATGCTTAGGTATTTTTCCAAAAACATGACAAATACTACTTTTAAATAATTTTCTATTTATATTATCTGAAATTTTGTTTTAGTACATTTTACTTGAAGTAGGAGATAATAGTCCAGTGAGCGCATGGAAGTAACAAATAGTTAATGTTATAAACAGTCTTCTGCTCTATCAGAGAATCTCAACATGAGAGAGAGGAACATGTAGTTTGCAAAAGCATATTTTGAAACTTACTGCTTTGATATATTTTCTTTCAAATAATATCAAAGGAGAGTATAAGGCTTATATTTATCAGAAGTGAGCATATAACACCACTTCTCTCCAGATAGCCATAAAATTAGTCTTCATACAGCATCAGGTGGACAAAGCCAAGGGCCTGATCACCAGCATCCCAAGTACTGGACTGGGGGTTGGGAGGACTTCAGTTACCAATTATGGTATCTCTAGGTCCACAACAAGGTAAACAGTTTGAAACTTTGATTTACAGTTGATGCCACACAAAAATTTCTCTATTTGTAGTCTTGATTGGGACATAGTGATCAGTACAATTAATGTACCTGAATGGGGACCTAACAGTCATCCTCCCTTATGAAGCAGACAGCTGTAGAATTCCATGCAACTTGGGGCCACTCTGCTAAGCCTGTATATCTTCCTGACATGTTTGCACCTGGTGGTAATCTACCTGTGCCAAACCATTTCTGCCCTTGTGGTGGTGTGGTATCTCGTTTTTCCAAATACTTTTTAGAGTCCTAACAGCTCTCAAATCTCAGAATGATGACCTCAATTGGAGCCTGCTTCCTGGAGAAATTGGCCAAGGTAGAGATTACCAGAACCATAGTCTTTCTAGGACAGATTAAACCTTAACATTGTTGAAAGCAACTACCATTACATGACATAGCTTGCCAAGATGTGTTGGGGAAGCCAGGATTTTGGTGATGATGAATAGTGTCTTCCAACATTTGAGAAACCTTAAGTACTGTTGGGTTCTGTGTATTCATTCATTCAGAATTACTGAGTTGCCCATTAGATGTCAGGCACTGTGCTAGGGTCAAACTAAAAACTCCACTTCAAGATTAGCTAATATTTGCATGAAGCAGTGAATATTTTAATCTTCTTAGAGACAGGGTCTCACTATGTTGCCCAGGCTAGACTTGAACTCCTAGGATCAAGTGATCCTCCTGCCTCAGACTCCTGAGTAGCTGGGACCACAGGTGCGTGCCACTGAACCCAGCTATTTTGCTCAATCTGTAGGGCTTCCAATATGCTATGTCTGAGATCTTGTTGAATCTTATAGAAATAACTTAGAAAAGAGGCCGGGCACGGTGGCTCAAGCCTGTAATCCCAGCACTTTGGGAGGCCGAGACGGGCGGATCACAAGGTCAGGAGATCGAGACCATCCTGGCTAACACTGCGAAACCCCGTCTCTACTAAAAACACAAAAAATTAGCCGGGCGAGGTGGCGGCGCCTGTGGTCCCAGCTACTCGGGAGGCTGAGGCAGGAGAATGGCGGGAACTCGGGAGGCGGAGCTTGCAGTGAGCTGAGATCTGGCCACTGCACTCCAGCCTGGGCGACAGAGCGAGACTCCGTCTCAAAAAAAAAAAAAAAAAAAAAAAAAAAAAAGAAATAACTTAGAAAAGATGTAGCTCAGGAATTTCATTTTTTGGGCTTTCACATATATGCACTTTTCAGGGTTAGCCAAAAAGAGGTGGTGCTGCAGTATTCAGGATGTCTTATGTCTTGGAAGAAGAGTTTATGTGAGGTCATGGGATCTGAATCAGATAAGATATAGTTAGTATCTCTTCAGGTAGGATTCATTTAACAAATATTCTGGTCGCATATCCAGGTGCCAAAATGAACATAGCCGTGAATACAACATAACATCCCTCATCTTTTGAAGATTATTTATAGTCAGGAAAGGCAGACAGTGATCAAATATATCGATTTGTGTTAAAAATTATTAAGCAATATGAAGCAAGGTATTACTATATGTTTGTCATGGGAGATCCTTATAAGGTGTGATTTGAACAGAACTGAAAAGAGAGAGGGAGTGATAGTCATGTGGCTATCAGGGAGAAAACCACTTTTTTTTTTTTAAGATGGAGTTTCACTCTTGTTGCCCAGGCTGGAGTGCAATGGCGCGACCTTGGCTTACTGCAACCTCTGCCTCCCGGGTTCGAGCAGTTCTCCTGCCTCAGCCTTCTGAGTAGCTGGGATTACAGGTGGCCGGCACCATGCTGGCTAATTTTTTTTGTATTTTTAGTAGAGATGGAGTTTCACCATGTTGGCCAGGCTTGTCTCGAACTCTTGACCTCAGGTGACCCACCAACCTTGGCCTTCCAAAGTGCTGGGATTACAGGTGTGAGCCACGGTGGCCAGCCAGAGAAAACATTCTCGCAGAAGTAATAGTGCAAGTGCCCTAAAGTGTAATTGAGGCAGCAAAAGGCTGATAGAATGAGGGAAAAGAAGAATGACCAGAAATGGTTTCAAGAAGATATTTGGGGACATGATTTTGTAGGGCTTTATATGGGAATGACAAAATTTGGAAGCATATGAGCAGATAAGGTATAATCCTATATTTTATCACTGGTTACTATTTGAAGAATAAGCTGTTAGGGAACAATTCCAGAAGCAGGTGGACCAATTGGAATTAAAGCAAAGGCTTTAATATGGGTAAGAGAGAAAAGTATAGTTTCTTAGATTAGGGTAATAGCAGCGGAAACAAAGATTCCGAGTTTATTTTTAAGGTAAAACTAACTTCATCTGTTGCTGTATAGGTGAATATGAGGAAAAAAAGATCTCCAAAGTTTTTGACTAGGAAAATGAAGGAAAAAATAAGTCATCTAATACTGAAAGAAGACTGGGGAATGGGGTGGAAACTTTTGAGGGGGTAGGTATCAAAAATTTCATGCTGGGTATGTTGAGTTTGAGAAAACAGACCACCAAGTGGACACATCAGGTAGTCCTTTGAATATACATATTGGGAATTCAAGGTCAGTGTCAGGGCTAGAGAGAGAACTGTGGGAAGTATAAGGCCAGGCGTGGTGGCCCAAGCCTGTAATCCCAGCACTTTGGGAGGCCAAAGCAGGCAGATCATGAGGTCAGGAGATCAAGACCATCCTGGCTAACACGGTGAAACCCCGTCTCTACTAAAAATACAAAAAAAAATTAGCCAGGTGTGGTGGCGGGCACCTGTAGTCCCACCTACTCGGGAGGCTGAAGCAGGAGAAATACTTGAACCCAGGAGGTGGAGGTTGCAGTGAGCCGAGATCGTGCCACTGGGTGACAGAGTGAGACTCGTCTCAAAAAAAAAAAAAAAAAAAAAAAAAAATTGTGGCAACTATGGGTGTATAAATAGTATTTAAAGTAGTGGGACCAGATGAGCTCACTGAAAGAATGATAGTTAAAAGGTCAGCAGGCTGAACCCTGGGGTTCTATATTTAAGATAGAGAAAATTAGAGTGACTCAATAAAGAAGACTGAGGGGACAACCTGTGAGGTATGAGAGCTGAGAGAAAGAGAAAAAAATTTAAAGTTGGGGAGTTGGGTGGCCTTGAAGCAAAGTTTCATAAAAGAGGGAGAAACATTAAGTGTCTGGCATACTACTGAAGGATTGACTAAGATGAAGACTGAATTGACCATTTGATTTGACAAGTTCATTAGTGGCTGAGTAGTATGGTTTGAGTGGAGTGGTGAGGACAAAAGGATGATTTGAGTGAACTGAGGAGGGAATAAGAGGGGAGATAGTGAAAACAGTTTTATTGTTTGCTTGCTTGTTTGTGGAGATTGGGTCTTGTCCTTTCACCCAGGCTGGAGTGCAGTGATGTGATTATGGCTCATTGCAGCCTCAACCTCCTGGGCTCAAGCAGTCCTCCCACCTCAGCCTCCCAAGTGACTGGGACTACAAGTATTCACCACCAAGCCTGGCAATTTTTAAAAATTTTGTAGAGATGAGGTCTTACTATGTTGCCCAGGCTGGTCTTGAACTCCTGGACTCAAGTTATCCTCCTGCCTTGGCCTCCCAAAGTGTGAGTATTACAGGCGTGAGCCACTGTGCCCATCCCAGAAATGGTCTTTAAAAGAGTACTGTAGCATGTCAGCAAGGTGATGGAACAGGAAGCCCAAGACCCTTCTTCTGTCATGGATAAATGCATTTAACAATAATAGACCAGATTCCTCTGTGAGAAGTCCAGACACCAGTTACAGGTTGCTTTACCACAGGTGAGACTAAAATCAACGGCATCAAATCCAGGTAGGTAAATTCAGCGACTTGTCGCTTGCCAGAGCCTCCCAGCCCCCCAACCCCTACACAGCATGGAGCAATTGGGAGGAAACCTTCAAACTTCTATCTGCAGAGGGAAAGGTATATATAGAACATACATATATAGAACAGATATATATAGAACATACATATCCAACATTCTAAGTTTTGGGGGCCTGGCTGAGGGACTGCTTTCTGTATTTTTGCCTGAATCTGAGCACTAACAGCAACGGGGCACCAGCTGTAATCTCTGGGAGCCAACTGCTCTGGAGTCTGCAGTACCACAGACAGACACTAGGCGAAGCTCCAGTTCCATGACTTGCTATAGCACCCAAGATGCCACGGTATTGCAGGGGAACTTCTGATTAGAACTGCAAACCTCTTCAAGCAGAATTCACACACAAGCCTAAAGAGGATGCATTCCCAGAAAAGGCTTAAGAAGCCTCTAGAATCTCTAGCCAGGCTGAATGGAGAAAGTCTTTGATATAGAAAACGAGATGAGAAAATCTGGGTGAGATGGCTGATTCTTCAATACTAAAATCCCAACAAAAATGAGACATAACAAAGAAATGGAAACATGGCACATTTAAGAAACCAATTAAATTTCCACAAACCAACTTGAAATAAATGGAGGTAAATGAGGTGCCAGAGAATTAAGAAATACCATTATAAAAATGCTTAATTAAAATAGAGCATAGATAGCTAAACAAAACCAAGAAAATAATGGATAAACAGATTGAGAGTATCATCAAAGAGACAGAAACTGTAAAGAAGTACCAAACAAATTCTGCAACTGAAGAATAACTGAATGGAAAAAAAATCTCTATAGGAAATGAACAGACTTGGAAAGGCAGAAGAAAAAATCAGTGAACTCAAAGACAGGACTTTCTTTTTTTTTTTTTTTTTTTTTTTTTTTTTTTTTTTTTTTTTTTTGAGACGGAGTCTCGCTCTGCCGCCCAGCCTGGAGTGCAGTGGCCGGATCTCAGCTCACTGCAAGCTCCGCCTCCCAGGTTCACGCCATTCTCCTGCCTCTGCCTCCCAAGTAGCTGGGACTACAGGCGCCCGCCACCTCGCCCGGCTAGTTTTTTGTATTTTTTAGTAGAGACGGGGTTTCACTGTGTTAGCCAGGATGGTCTCGATCTCCTGACCTCGTGATCCGCCCGTCTCGGCCTCCCAAAGTGCTGGGATTACAGGCTTGAGCCACCGCGCCCGGCCAAAGACAGGACTTTCAAAATTGCTGAGGCATAGGAGAATGAAAACATATGAAGAGAGCCTAAAGGGCTTATGGGATGCCATCAAATAGAACCACATTATGGGAGTTTCAGAAGGAAAATAGAGAAAAAGGCACAGACCTATTTAAAGAAATAACAGCAAAAAAATTTCCTAGATATGAGAGAAACCGACATATAAAAGAAACTAAGAAAATGCCAGCAAAGATAAATCTCAAGAGACCACACCAAGACACGTCATAATAAACTATCAAAAACAGAGAATCAAGAAAGCAGCAAGAGAAAAGCACTCATCATGTACAAGAGGGCTTTTAATTATTAGCAGATTTCCCAGCAGAAACCTTGCAGACTAGAAGGGAATGGGATGATATATTCAAAGCACAGAACTTCCTGATAAGGTAAATGCATAGAAATATATACAGACCTATAATATTGTAATGTAGGTGTGTAAATTACATTTAATTCTAGCATAGAATTTATCATTTATTATTTTTAAAGGTGGGGTCTAGCTTTGTTGCCCAAGCTGGTCTTGAATTTTTGGGCTCAAGCAGTCCTCCTGCCTTACCCTCTGAGTAGTTGGGGCTACAAGTGTGCACCACCATGCCCAGGTACCGGTTTTGAATACAAAAAACAAAAGTGTAAAAAGTAATTATATATTTGAGTTAATGGATACTCATTATAAAAAAAAAAAAAAAAAAGGAAATTGTGTTATTAATTACAAAGTGAAGGGGGGCAGAGATGTAAAGGAGTAGAGTTTTTATACATGAATGAAGTTGTTAGCTGTTTCAAATAGAATGTTACAATGTTTAGGTGTTTTATGTAATTGCAATGGTAACTTCAAAGAAAATACCTACAAAATATACACAAAGGGAAATGAGAAGGGAATCAAAGTGTGTCACTACAAAAGAAACAAAAAACACAACAAAACAAAAAAGACAGCAAGGGAAGAAAGTAGGGACAAAAAAGCTACATGACATACAGAAAACAACAAAATGGCAATAGTGAGTTATTTCCTATCAGCAATTACTTTAAAGGTAGATGTGATGAACACTAATTAAAGACATAGATTGGCTGAATGGATTTAAAAAAAAAAAAAAAAAAACAAGGTCCAACTATATGCTCTTTACAAGAGACTTACCTTAGACTTAGGGACACACAAAATCTAAATGTGAAGGGGTGGAAAACAGTTCCATGTAAATAGGAAGCTAAAAGAGAGCAGGGGTAGCCATATATAATATTAAACAAGATAGTCTTTAAATAGAAACTGTCAGGAGGACAAGAAAGGATGTTATGTAATGATAAAGGGTCCATTCATCAGGAACGTATAACAACTATAAATATATACACATCTAATGTTAGAACTCCCACATAGGTGAAGCACTGACAGGACTGAAAGAAGAAATTAACAGCAACACAGTAATAGCAGGAGACATAATACTCCTCTTCCATTTATGGCCAGAACAACCATACAGAAGATCGACAAGGAAACAGAAGACATGAACAACAGTATAGATCAGTTGTCTCTAACTGATGTCCACTCAATAACAGCAGAATACACATTCTTAAGTACTCGTGGAGCATTCTCCAAGATAGACCACATGTTAGGCCATAAAACAAATCTTGACAAATTTAAGGAGATTGAAATCATACGAAGTATCTTCTCCAATCACAATGAAATAAAACAATAAATCAATAGCAGAAGGAAAACAAAGTTCATGAATTTGTGGAAACTAAGCAGTGCCCTCTTGATGAATGGTCAGAGAAGAAAACACCAGTGAATTTAGAAACTATCTGGAAATAAATGAAAAGAAAAAGGCAACATATCACACTTATGGAATGCAGTGAAAGTAGAAGTGAGAGAGAGGTTTATAGCAGTACCCTGATACTGAAAACAAAAATACAACAAGAAAACTATGGACCAACATTTTGGATTAATACAGTAGCAACAAAATAGGTAGATAAGGAATTCACCTCAATCGAATAAAGGTCACCTGGGCATGATGGCACATGCCTGTATTCCTGGCTACTCAGAGGCTGAGGCAAGAGGATCACTTGAGCCCAGAAGTTCTGGGCTGTGGTGCGCTATGCTGATCAGGTGTCTGTATTAAGTTGGGCATCAATATGGTGACCTTGCACAGTGGGGGACAACCAGGTTGCCTAAGGAGGGGTGAACTGGCCCAGGTCGGAGAAGGAGCAGGTCAAAACTCCTGTGCTGATCAGTAGTGGAATCACACCTGTGAATAGCCACAGTGCCCCAGCCTGGGCAACATAGCGAGACCCTGTCTCTTTATATATATGTATATATAGGTCATATATGACACTCAGTGGAGAAAGATTGAAAGCTTTTTCTCTAAGATTAGGAATAAAGCAAGATTGTCCACTGTCACCACTAATACCGCTAATATTTTGAAGGGGTGGCCTGCCCCTCCACACCTGTGGGTGTTTCTCGTTAGGTGGAACGAGAGACTTGAGAAAAGAAATGAGACACAGAGACAAAGTATAGAGAAAGAAAAAGTGGGCCCTGAGTTCCCTTAGTATTTATTGATAGTTATCTTCACCATCTTAAAGAAAAGGAAGTGGCAGGATAATAGGATCATTGTAGGGAGAAAGTCAGCAGTAAGACATATGAATAAAGTTCTCTGTGACATGAATAAGTTTAAGGAAAAGTGCTGTGCCTTGATATGCATATGCAAACATCTCCATAAACCTTTTTACTGCATAAAGAGCAGCATTGCACTAGCAAGTCCCACCTTTCGCCCTAAGGCGGTTTTCTCCTTTCTCAGTAAACAGAACATACAATCGGGTTTTATACCGAGATGTTCCATTGCCCAGGGACGGGCAGGAGACAGATGCTTTTCTCTATCTCAGCTGCCAACAACCGCCAAGAGGCCTTCTTTCCTCTTGTACTAGTCCTCCTCAGCACAGACTCTTCACGGGTGTCAGGCTGGGGGACGATCAGGTCTTTCCCTTCCCACAAGGCCATATTTCAGACCATCACATGGGGAGAAACCTTGGACAATACCTAGCTTTCCTAGGCAGAGGTCCCTGCGACCTTTGGCAGTGTGCGTATCCCTGGGTACTTGAGATTAAGAGAATGGTGATGACATTTAACCAGCAAGCTGCCTTCAGGCACTTGTTTAACAAAGCACACCCTGCACAGCCCAAAATCCTTTAAACCTTGAGTCACCATAGCACGTGTCTCTTGCAAGGACAAGGTTGGGGGTAGGGTCAACCATAGCACGTGTCTCTTGCAAGGACAAGGTTGGGGGTAGGGTCACAGATTAACAGCGTCTCAAATAAGAACAAAATGGAGTCTCTTATGTCTACTTCTTTCTATATAGACACAGTAACAGTCTGATCTTTCTTTTCCCCACATTTTCCCCTTTTCAACAAAACCACCATTGTCATCATGCTCGTTCTCAATGGTCGCTGTCTCTGGAACTGTTGGGTATACCTGCCGACTAACAGCAGACAGAATAGGCACACAAGGATTAATATGAAATTTACAATAGTAGTACTTTAGATGGTCTTAACCAAAGTGACAGAGTTAAGATTTGCGAGGCCATCAGCAACTCCTGCAATTGCCTCAGTTTCTGGTACCAACACAGAGATCACATACTTCACAAGTAATAAAATATCACAAAGCAAGTGGAGGCAGGATGAGATCACAGGATGGCATTAAAATTAAAATTGCTAATGAAATTTCGGGCAAGCATTGTCATTGATAACATCTTATCAGGAAACAGGGTTTGAGAGCAGACAACCTGTCTGACCAAAATTTATTAGGTGGGAATTTCCTCGTCCTAATAAGCCTGGGAGCACTATAGGAGACCGGGGCTTATTTCATCCCTTCGGCTTCAACCGTAAAAGGCGGCACGCTTCCAAGGAGGTCGTTTATAGGCCTACCCTCAGAGCTCATTTTCTTTCTCAGGGATATTCCTTGCTGAGAAAAAGAATTCAGCGATATTTCTCCTATTTGCTTTTAAAAAGAGGAGAAATATGGCTCTGTTCCGTCCCAGCTCACCGGCGGCCAGTTCAAGGTTACCCCCCTTGTTCCCTGAACATTGCTGTTATCCTGTTCTTTTTTCAAGATGCCCAGATTTCATATTGTTCAAACACACATGCTCTACAAACAATTTGTGTAGTTAATGCCATCATCACAGGGTCCTGAGGTGACATATATCCTCTTCAGCTTACAAAGATGATGGGATTAAGAGATTAAAGTAAAGACAGACATAGGAGGTTATAAATGTATTAATTTGGGAGAACTAATAAATGTCCATGAAATCTTTACATTTTATGTTTTTCTGCCATGGCTTCAGCCAGTCCCTCCGTTCAAGGTCCCTGACTTCCCGTAACATCCTCTCTCCCTTTCCATCTATATAAATGTGCCATGGCGACGAAGGCTTGTTCGTTCTCTCGATTTTGATGCAGGATTCTTTGACTAGTCTGGCACACTACCATCTCCGTGTAGGCACTTTTCTTTGCATCTCCGATGGGTTCTTTGTAGAACTTCAAATGTCTAGTGGGTATCCAAACAGGAAGCTGATTTTCTCCTGGTGAAACACAAGCAAAACCTCTTCCCCAGGTTATCACCTTCCCTATTTCCCATGTCTTATTTTTGTTGTCTTTCCACTAGATCAGTTTTCCTTCATGTGGACTGTTCTTTTTACCAGTAAGATGTTGTTCTGCAGAAGTTGTAGTCTGATTTCTATAAATGTTTAAAAAATTTAAAGTATAGAGTGCTAGATTAAGCTGCATCTGAGGAGTGGTACACTCCTTACTGTCTCCCCCTTCTTTTTGTTTAACTGAGTTTTGAGTGTTCTATTAGTTCTTTCAACTATGGCCTGTCCTTGGGAATTATAAGGAATTCCTGTTGTATGTGTAATTTTCCCCTGATTTAAGAATTTTTGGAAAGCTTTACTACAATATCTTGGTCCATTGTCAGTTTTAATTTTTTCTGGAACCTCATTACAGCAAAGCAAGATAATAAGTGTTTTTTAACATGGGAAGTACTTTCTCCTGTCTGGCAGGCTGCCCATATGAAATGTGAATAAGTATCAACTGTTACATGAACATATGATAATTTTCCAAATGAAGGTACATGTGTAGCATCCATTTGCCATAATGCATTAGGACACAGACCTCTGGGATTAACTCCTGCCTCTTGAGTGGGCAGGTGTAGTACTTGACACTGGGTACAATGTTGTACTATATCTTTTGCCTGTTTCCATGTGACATTAAATTTGTTTTTTAACCCTGCTGCATTTACATGAGTCAAAGCATGAAGTTCTTGTGCTTTTATGAATGCAGAGGATACCAGTAAGTCAGCTTGTTCATTTGCTTTAGTTAAAGGTCCTGGTAAATTAGTGTGTGCTCGAATATGAGTAATATAAAATGGGAAATTCCTTTTTCTTACAGTTTGTTGTAGTAAATTGAACAGCTGGTTTAACTGATCATCCGTGCTATATTTAATTAGAGCTGTCTCAACATCCCTTGTAGCCTGTACTACATATGCAGAATCTGATATAATATTAACAGGTTGCTTAAAATCTTGTAACACTGTAATGACTGCAACCAACTCTGCCCTTTGAGCCGATTGATATTGAGTTTTGATTACTCGCTCTTTTGGCCCTGTGTAAGCTGCTTTTCCATTGCTGGAACCATCAGTAAATACTGTCAGAGCATTTTCTAGAGGTTCATGTCTGATAATTTTAGGTAAAATCCAAGTAGTCAATTTTAAAAACTGGAAGATTTTTGTTTTTGGGTAATGATTATCAATAATTCCCACAAAATCAGCAAGACCAATCTGCTATGCACCAGAATTGATAAAGGCTTGTCTAACTTGTTCCTTGGTTAAGGGAACAACTATTTTGTCTGGGTCATTACCACACAATTTTATTATTTATAATCTTGCCTGACCAATTAATGTAGCTATTTCATCCAAGTACAATGTAAAAGTCTTAATTGTACTGTGAGGAAGGAATGACCACTCCACAAGATCAGTATTTTGAACAATGATGCCTGTTGGAGAATGTGCAGTAGCAAAAATCAAAAGTTGGAGTGGGGCTAAGGGATCTATTTTACTTATTTGCGCTGACTGAATTTTTTCTTCCACTAATTTAATTTCTTTTGTTGCCTCTGGGGTTAATATTCTTTTACTATTTAAGTCTGGGTCTCCTCTAAGGATAGAGAACAAATTTGACATGGCGTAAGTAGGAATGCCTAGAGTTGGCCGAATCCAATTAATATCGCCTAACAATTTCTGAAAGTCATTTAATGTTTTTAATGTGTCTTTTCTTATTTCTATTTTTTGTGGCTTAATTTTTCTATTTTCTATCTGCATCCCTAAATAATGAAAAGGAGTAGAGGTTTGGATCTTATCAGATGCTATTGTTAGTCCTGCGTTGGCAACCTCTGCTTGCAGAAATGTGTAACAGTCAATTAATTTGTCTCTTGTTTCTGCAGCACATAAAATAGCATGAATATAGTGAACGATAGAACAATCTGAACAATTTGTCTCTAACTGGTTGAAGGACTTGACCTACAAAAGTTTGACAAATAGTTGGACTATTAAGCATTCCCTGAGGTAATACTTTCCACTGAAACCTGGTGGCTGGTTCTTTATTTTTTATGGCTGGTATAGTAAAGGCAAATTTTTCACAATCCTGCTCTGCCAGAGGAATGGTAAAAAAGCAATCCTTCAGATCAATTATAATTAAAGGCCAGTCTTTTGGGATCATGGCCGGAGAGGGCAGTCCGGGTTGAAGAGGCCCCGTGGGTTGAATTACGGCATTTACGGCTCTTAAGTCCATTAACATATGCCATTTGCCTGATTTTTTCTGAATTACAAATGCAGGAGAATTTCAGGGCGAGAATGAAGGCTCAATGTGTCCCTTTTCTAATTGTTCCTTTGCTAATAAATGTAAAGCCTCCAGTTTTTGTTTCGGTAGCGGCCACTGATTTACCCATACTGGTTTTTCTGTTTTCCAAGTTAATGGAATGGGTTTAGGCGGCTCTACAGTGGTCGCCCCTAAAAAGGATACCCTATTCCTTTTCTTTCTTGATTTTTCTCAGTCTCAATTGGGACTTTAATGCCATTTTCATTTTTTCCTAATCCCTTTCCTGGTATATATCCCATCTTAGTCATGATTTTTTGACTCGTGGGGCTGTATAATGGAGCGGGCATATGATTTCTGCACCCCATTGTTATAACAAATCTCGACCCCATAGACTAACAGGAATTGAAGTAATCATTGGCTGAACAGTACTTTCTTGATCATCTGGCCCTAAACAATGTAAAATCATTGTACTTTGATACACTTCTGAAGCTGTGCCTACACCGACAAGTCTTGTAACAGCCTTTTGTTCAGGCCAATTTTTTGGCCACTGATTTAAAGCAATGACAGAGACATCTGCTCCAGTGTCTACCAACCCTTCAAACTCTTTTCCTTGAATAATGGCCTTACACACAGGTCTGCTCTCAGAGACCTGACTTGCCCAATATGCAGCCTTTCCTGCCGGATCAGTGCTTCCAAACCCTCCTGTTCTTTTTATCTCACTGTTTCCAACTTTAATATAAAGTAGGAGTAATAATTGAGCAATCCTGTCTCCTGGACTGGCACTCCAAGGAATTGAGGAACTAATAACCAATTGAATTTCGCCTTTATAGTCTGAATCAACCACACCAGTATGAATTTGAACTCCCTTTAGATTTAAACTTGATCTTCCTAAGATTCCTCCTACAGTCCCCTCAGGCAATGGGCCGTATACCCCTGTGGGGATTTTTCATGGAGGCTCCCCTGGAAGCAGAGAGACTGCTTGTATGGTGCATAAATCTACTGCTGCACTGCCGCTTGTGGCGGGGGATAACTGCTGTATTGTGATAACTGGCTTATTCCCTGAGACACTTGTGACAGTGGGGGTTGTTGTTCCTGAAAACCCTGAGGAACAAAAGGCTGAATTGGGAATGCCCCAGTTGGTTGCAGGGCCTGAGGCTGGCCTCTCCTCTCGTTTCCCGACAGTGGTTGCCCATTTTTATCAAATTTAGAACGACATTGATGACCCCAATGTTTTCCCTTTTTACATCTTGGACATAGGCCAGGTGGCTCTTTATCTGTTGTTGTAGTAGCTTCAGTAGTTACATTTTGTTTATCTGAGACTAGGCAATTCTTTTTTAGATGACCAATTTGACCACAATTGTAACATTTTCCCCCAAATATTCTAACTTGTCCTCCTAAAGCAACTCCTGTGATTGCTTGAGCCATAAGCATAGCTTTATACATATCTCCTCCAATTCCATCGCAGGCTTTAACGTACTCTGAGATGGAACCCTTCCTATTAATGGCTTAATGGCTGACTGACAATCAGGATTGGCGTTTTCATATGCCATCAACTCCACTATGACATTACGGGCATTCTCATCGGTAATTGACTTTTGAGCAGCATCTTGAAGTCTTGCTACAAAATCCGGGTAGGGCTCTTTAGAGCCTTGTCTTATTGTATTCAAGGAGGGGCAGGCGGTTCCTGGGTCTTGGATTTTCTCCCAGGCCCTAAGGCAGATAGCCCTAATTTACTCAATGGCCTCATTTGGCATTATTACTTGTTGGCTAGCAGTGCTCCAATTTTGACCTATTCCTAATAGTTGATCTGCGTCTATGTTAATTGCAGGATTGGCAGTCCTATTTCTTCGGACCTGTTCTTGTGCCTCATCAATCCACCAAGTCTTAAATTGTAAAGATTGAGAGGGTGAGAGTGATGATTTTGCCAGAATCTCCCAATCATAAGGAATGAGTCTATGTCCATGAGCGATGGAATCTAATAATGTTCTCATGTAAGGAGAGCTGGGTCCATACTGTTTTACTCCCTCTTTCATTTCTTTTAGCTTTTTTATAGAAAAGGACTCATATCTGGCTTCAGCTATGGGAGGCTCTCCCTCATGGGCCCCTTCTCCAGGTGGTCTTGAGTCTAATATTACTGGGAATTGCCATGCTTCAATATCTCCTTGTTTTCTTGCCTTACACTACCCTGTGTACTAGGCGGTGCTGTAGGATTAAGTCTCATGGTGAGCGGCTGAGGATATGGCACCCTGTGCTGTGGCGCTGGAAATGTTCCTGGCTGTCCATACGGATTTTCTGGGGGCAGCCGATACTGAAGTTCGGCTGGCGGCCAGTATTGATAGGCTACTGGCGGCTGGGTCTTATTTTCTTCCGGCTGATATTGTGGACACTGTATTTGGATTGGCATTGCCATGACAGAGACTCTATCTTTTTCTATTTGATCTTCTTTTGGAGTTTGTACTTGTTTAACCTGCATTTGAGGTTATAAAGTTACAGGCATCTGAGCTGCTGTAAGAGGAGTTGGCCATCGTGGTTTAGACTCTGATGGCTCTGCTAATTCTGGACCTCTCTCTTCTAATTTTAATGTTTCAGGATATATCACTTCCTGTAATTGATTATCGTCAACATTTTGCGTTGACCGAGCCATTACCGGCTCTGCTACACATTTACAGTGTGAACTTTCCGTTCCTTTCTGGGATTCTATCCCTGCCTCTTTTTCACAATCTACTACACAGCTTTCAGGGACATCAGAAACTGAAACGCTATCTTCTTCTGTTTGAAACGGTTCTAAAGCTACTTTAATAATGACCCAATCATTCCATACTGTGAGTGGGATGATTTTAGCTTCCCTACTTGCTTGTTTTAATTCTTTGCCAATTTTTTCCCAGTCTTTTAGATCTAAAGTTCCCTGTTCTGGAAACCATGGGCAAAACTGTTCTATTGTTTGAAATAACGTAATTAGATTTTTGGTGGAGACTTTAACTCCCCCTCTTTTTAAGAGAATTTTAATAAAGCTGCGATAAAGAGGCATATTTACTTTTAGTTTGCCCCATTATTAGCCTAGGTTCTTCCTAGAGCACAAGCTTACCACAAGGCTGACTGTAGACGTACTCGGGAGTCTCTCGTCGACTTGTCCTCAATGACCACGCTCGAGCGTACCTTCACCTTAGAGAAAAGCACCCACGTTGGGCACCAGATGAAGGGGTGGCCTGCCCCTCCACACCTGTGGGTGTTTCTCATTAGGTGGAATGAGAGACTTGAGAAAAGAAATGAGACACAGAGACAAAGTATAGAGAAAGAAAAAGTGGGCCCAGGGGACTGGCGCTTGGCATACCGAGGACCCACACCAGCACTGGTCTCTGAGTTCCCTTAGTATTTATTGATAATTATCTTTACCATCTTAAAGAAAAGGAAATGGCAGGATAATAGGATCATTGTAGGGAGAAAGTCAGCAGTAAGACATATGAATAAAGTTCTCTGTGACATGAATAAGTTTAAGGAAAAGTGCTGTGCCTTGATATGCATATGCAAACATCTCCATAAACCTTTTTACTGCATAAAGAGCAGCATTGCACTAGCAAGTCCCGCCTTTCGCCCTAAGGCGGATTTCTCCTTTCTCAGTAAACAGAACATACAATCGGGTTTTATACCGAGATGTTCCATTGCCCAGGGACGGGCAGGAGACAGATGCTTTTCTCTATCTCAGCTGCCAACAACCGCCAAGAGGCCTTCTTTCCTCTTGTACTAGTCCTCCTCAGCACAGACCCTTCACGGGTGTCAGGCTGGGGGACGTTCAGATCTTTCCCTTCCCACGAGGCCATATTTCAGACCATCACATGGGGAGAAGCCTTGGACAATACCTAGCTTTCCTAGGCAGAGGTCCCTGCGACTTTTGGCAGTGTGCATATCCCTGGGTACTTGAAATTAAGAGAATGGTGATGACTTTTAACCAGCAAGCTGCCTTCAGGCACTTATTTAACAAAGCACACCCTGCACAGCCCAAAATCCTTTAAACCTTGAGTCACCATAGCACGTGTCTCTTGCAAGGACAAGGTTGGGGGTAGGGTCACAGATTAACAGCGTCTCAAATAAGAACAAAATGGAGTCTCTTATGTCTACTTCTTTCTATATAGACACAGTAACAGTCTGATCTATCTTTCTTTTCCCCACAATATTTAATGTGAGAAGTCTGGCAAGAGCTATTAGGCAAGAAAAAGAAATATAAGACATCCAAATTGGAAAAGAGGTAAAACTACCTCTGTTTGCTGACAGTATGCTCTCATATTTAGAAAATTCTAAAGATACCACAAAATTACAACTAATTTCAGCAAAATTGCAAGACACAAAGTCAACACATAAAAGTCATTTGAGTTTTTATGCACTAACAGTGACCAATCAGAAAAGGAAATTAAAAATACATACCATATACTGTAACATGAAAAAGGATAAAATACTTAGGACATGAAAGACTTGTATACTGAAAACTACAAAACATTGTAAAGAAATCAAAGAAGATTCAGATACGTGGATTAAGAGCCCATGCTCATGGCTTGGAAGACTTAATATTGTTAAAATATCCATACTACCTAAAGCAATCTACAGATTCAATGCAATATCTATCAACATTCCAATTCATTTTTTACAGAAAATAGAAAAAGTTCTAAATTGTATATGGATCCTCAAGGGACCTCAAATAGGCAAAACAATCTTAAACAAGGACTGAGTAGAAGGCCTACACTTAAATGATTTCAAAACATACCACAAAAACTGCAATTAAGATGATGTGGGCCAGGCGCGGTGGCTCAAGCCTGTAATCCCAGCACTTTGGGAGGCCGAGATGGGCGGATCACGAGGTCAGGAGATCGAGACCATCCTGGCTAACACGGTGAAACCCCGTCTCTACTAAAAATACAAAAACTTAGCCGGGCGTGATGGCGGGCGCCTATAGTCCCAGCTACTTGGGAGGCTGAGGCAGGAGAATGGCGTGAACCCGGGAGGCAGAGCTTGCTGTGAGCTGAGATCCGGCCACTGCACTCCAGCCTGGGCGACAGAGCGAGACTCCGTCTCAAAAAAAAAAAGATGATGTGATGATGGCATAAAAATAAATATATAAACCAATGGAACAAGTTAGAGAGCCCACAGATAAGTATTTGTACATATGGCCACATGAACTTTGACAGTGTATCTATGACACTTTTCCACAATAGGGAAGGAGTATCTCCACTAAATGGCGTTGGGGAAACTGGATGCAAAAGCGTGATGTTGGATCCTTACCCTGTACCACATACAAAAATTTAAAAGGATGGATCAAAGACTGAACTCTTAGGACTTGCAAATATAAAACTCCTAGAAACTATAAAACTAGAAAATTATGGGAGGAAGTCTTCAGAACATTGGATTTGGCAATGATTTCTTGAATACAACACCAAAAACAGGCAACAAAAGCAGTAATTGATAAATGGAACTACATCAAACTTAAATGCTTTAGCACATTAAAGGAAACAGTGAAAGGCAACCTATAGAATGGGAGAAAATAATTGCAAATCATGTACCCGATAAGGGGTTAGTATCCAGAATATATAAGGAACTTACAACTCAGCGACCAAAAAAAAAAAAAAGTTAAAAATGGATAAAGGACCTGAACAGACATTTCTCCAGAGGTGATATGCAAATAGCCAATAAATGCACAGAATGATGCTCAATATCACAAATCATTAAAGAAATGGAAATCAAAACCACAACGAGGTATTACCTCATACATATCATTATGGCCACTATCAAAAGAACAGGAGTAATATATGTTGGAGAGGATGTGGAGAAGTTGTAACCCTTATGCATTGATGGTGGTAATGTACAGCCACTGTGGGAAACAGTATGGAGGTTCCTCAAAAAATTAGAAAAACCATATTATCTAGTAATTTCACCTCTGGGTATACATGCAAAATAATTGAAAGCAAGGTCTCTAAATTATACTTGCACACCCATGTTTATTATGGCATTATTCACAATAGCCAAGAAGTGGAAGCAACCCTAATGTCCATTAACAGATGAATGGATAAGGAAAGTGTGGTATATTTATACAATGTAATACTATGTACCCTTAAAAAGAAATTATGTCATATGCTACAACATGAGTTATCCTCAAGGACATGATGTCAAGTGAAGTAAGGCATTCATAACAGGACAAATACTATATGATTCCACTCATATAGAGTAGTTAGAGTGGTCAGAAATCACAGAAACAGTGTAGAAAGGTGGTTTTTAAGGGCTGTGGGTGGGGGAAGAGGGCTTAGTGTTTTGTGGATATAGAGTTTCGGTTTTGCAAGATGAAACATTCTAGAGATCTGTTGCACAATAATTTGAATATATTTAACACTATCAGAATTAATCATTTTAGGTAAAAAATGATTAAGATAGTAAAGGTAACGTGTTTTCTTTTTTACTACAATAATAATAGTAATAAGTGTATTGTAAAGAAGAGCTGTGAATCTGGCCGTGGAGTCATGCACTTGTAGTCCATGCTACACAGGACGCTGAGGAGGAAGGGTTTCTTGAGCCCAGGAGTTCAAGTCCAGCCTGGGCAACATAGCAAGACCTCATCTCTAATTTTTAAAAATTGAAAAGAGAAATGGGAAAGTAACTAGAAGGGAATGTTATTATTAAGCAATGGGTGTTTGGAATTTGCACAAGCCAAGTGTCGTGATGATAGATTCAGAACAGTCAAGCCACATTTGGAAGGCCACCTTCCACTTCTTGCCTTTCTTTATATAAAGTTGAAGCCTCAGGAAGTACATATTTTTACAAAATAGTCATCTCCAATGAGCTACTCCTTGTGGGGAGTAGTGGGAGTGTAAGAAAGGTATGGAACAGTGAATACGTTGAGGCCTCCAGAGTCTTCAGTGGAAAACATTGTCTCCATATGGGACTGGGAGGGCATCATGGACTTTTAGCACAACTTGGTTATGTTTACTTACAGGTAGCCTCTGTTTCTAAGAATGCAAAAACTTTGCAAGGACACAAATGATCTCACAATAGTGCAAACACCTTCCATATTGCAGTCATATGCTATGGAGAAGTTTAGTTGCCTCCATATATGAAAACTCTTCTCATATATATTTATTCAGGATTTTTGTGGGTTAATAGATGGAATAGAAACCCATTCCTTTTAGGGCAATCATGTAGACAATTCTAATCTCATAATGCTGCAAATGTGGCGAATCATTGACACTAGTAACTTGATGACATCTTGGATCCAAAGTTTGATCTTGTAGAAATGAACCAAAGCAACAAGAGACAGGTAAAACACACTGTATAAGTTTCTTAGTGCGGTCATAACAAAGTACCACAAAACAATAGATACTCATTGTCTCTTCAGTTCTGGGACCTAGAAGTTCAAAATCAAGGTGTAAACAGGTCTATACTTCCTCTGGAAACTCCAGAGAAGTCCTTCCTTACCTCTTCCCAGCTTTTGGTGGTTTACTGGCAATTTTTGGTGTGCCTTGTTTGCAGTTGCGTAAGTCCAGTCTTTGCCTTAGTCATAACATGGCATTTTCCATGTGTGTCTCTGATCTCCCTTGACTGTCTTCTTATAAGGATACCATTAAGATTGGATCAGGAGCCTACTCTATTCCAGTATGACCTCATATTAACCAATTACATCTGCAATGACCCTAATTCCAGATGAGGTCACATTCTGAGGTACTAAGAGTTAGAACTTCAACATATCTTTTACTTACATGGGAACCCGATTCAACCCATAACACCAAGCAAAACTGGATACCAGATGAAGATCCTCAAATGTAAAAATAGTTAAGTAGTGTTGACAGGTGGTGTGAATGGACTGTTGGCATAGTGGGCTGGGGAGGGATCGTAGCAGCTCCTAGAAAGAACAAATGAGGATATATGATCTGAGATATTGCCATTGCACTGGTACATAAGGATACTAGAGGAAAAAAAATGTGAAAAGAGCAGTCAAACATGGCATCAGACAAAATTAACCAGAAAAACACGGTATAGAGAAGATGGAAAGTACCAAATACCAGTATCACCCGTCTACCCAGAAAAAAGGAGCCCCTGCTCTGGGTTCCACACTTCAGAGGGACCCATATATCACAAGCACATGTATTTATTAAAGAACATGTAGGCAGCTCTGTACTTTTGGATTTGATGCTCAGTGTCAGCACAGCATGAATAATAGTTCTAAATTTTTGTGAACAATGCCATTGGGTCCTCAGAGAAATGCTTCTCCAAATCCTTTGCCCAGTATCTTTAAAACAATGGGTAACTCTGCCCAACTATTATTCGGGTTTATGGATTGACTGCTACTGGCACTGCTGCATAGATCAGCGAGGACTGGAGTGTCAGAAGTTTCAGGAAGCAGAAATGACAACCTGTCATATTTTGCCTCAACATAAATGCAAAAGATTTTTGCATAATACAGTATTGTTTTCCACTAAGTGCCCTACTGATTTTATTGCTTCTCTTTGTGTTCAAAGTGTACATATTTTTTACCCCTTTGTGGAAATTTGGTACACTTTGAATAAAATGTTTCTTTTGTAATCATCTAGATCATTTCTGCCAATGCAACAGAAATTATGTGAAAACAGTATAACATTTGTTGTGATATATTGTGATTGTGCTAAAATGAAGGCAAAAAAATAACAAATATAATTTATGAAATGCATGTGTTTATTTTTTATGCAAACATTGCTTATCCATGAACAGAACACCTAGACATGTGCAGTAATAATTAAATTTAGTTCTCTTTTATATTGACTGCATTTCAATCATATAAAAACCATCTCTCTGCATATTTTAATCTCATAAAGGTATATTGGCCCAAGTAAGAGAGCAGGATGTGGTTTATTTAATAGCTCCAAAGCTTGATTTATAACCTTTACATTTAGACATGTGGCTGGGGGTTCCGTTTTTACTCTTGCCCCAGGCCCTGCAAATGTAAAGAGTGGGGCCGCCAAACATTTTTACTATGAATTGAAATCAGTAGACAATGAGACACCTACTGCTGTTGTAAAAGAACACAATGCAAAAGTACAACATATATGGTCAGATAATTGAAGGAGATGAAATAAGAAATGACAGATGGAGGGAGGAAATAAAAGAAAAAAGGAAAACCAACATAGAAATGAAAATAATTTTTTTTTTTTTTTTTTTGAGATGGAGTCTCGCTCTATCACCCAGGCTGGAGTGCAGTGGAGCCATCTTGGCTCACTACAGGTGTGCCACTATGCCTGGCTAATTTTTTTTTCTATTTTTAGTAGAGATGGGGTTTTGCCATGTTAGCCTGGGTGGTCTCAAACTCCTGGCCTCAAGTGATCTGACCATCTCAGCCTCCCAAAGTGCTTAGATTACAGGTGTGAACCACCGTGCCTGGCCTAAAAACGGTATTGAAAGAAAAGTGAGTCAATTTTTTGTTTTTGAGGTGGAGGGTCTTACTACATTCACCAGGCTGGTTTCCATTTCCTGGCCTCAGGTAATCCTCGCACCTCAGCGTCCTAAATCCCTTTTTAAAAAGCAGTAGTTCTTAAACCTTTTTTAAAAAGTAAGCTGAGCACCATTGAGTTACAGAAATATAAGAAGGTAGGCAAAGGAAATTTAACAGTCACAATTAAAATTCTTAGTAGAAAATCCAAATGTAATTTTGCAAACTGAAGGCTCAAATGTATACATTGAAAAGGTGCACTATAATAGGAAATATTGACCCAGAATGGTTGCCACAAAGAGAGCTCTGTTTCAAGCTATGGTAAAATTGATGGTTTAGGCTTCCTCTCTCACTGAAGACAACCAGAAAAGCTGGAGAAAATATATCTGCCTGAAGCCTCAGAAAGCAAGTAATGCATGAGGAATTGTGGGGTTAGTATCTAGGAAAGGAGAGAACCCCAAAGAGTCTGGTATTTGAGGCCACCTCTTCCTGCCAATTCTGAAGGAGGCCAAGAGGTCTAGAAGCTCAATAGGGGTTTCAACAGATGCATGGTGCTGAAGGAACAAAAATTGAAGATGAAGGCTGCTAAGAGAAGGTGTACACCTCAGGTTTTCATTTGGAACCCCAAAAGACTCATTTAGCTTCAGATTGTCTCAATCCTTGTTGGTTTATGGGAATTAAGAGGAACTGCTAGTGACATTGTTCTACTTGCCTACCAAAAGCAGAAGTAAGTTATCTGGAGAAGATTAACATCATACAGAGTTTCAAACTATCTATAGTTCTTCAAATGCTATTCTGACACTCAATAAAAAATTATTAGATTTACCAGAAGACAAAACATGGATAAAAGCCAAGAGAAACAATGAACAATGGAAACAGATCTATGAGGGATCTAATAATGTAAGCCAGGGATCAGCAGAATGTGGCCCATAAGCCAAATCCAGCCCCCTGCTAATTTTTGAAAATAAAGGTTTATTCTCTATGAGTGTTTTTACACTCTGACAGCAGAGTAAGTAACCTAAAATATTTACCACCACAAAGCCTAAAATATTTATCATCTGGCCCTTTACAAAAAAAGTTTGTTGATTCCCTGATTTAAGCATTTCCTGCAATAAGATATCAAAAGAATAGCAAATTTTTAAAAAATTAAAGAAAATTGTAGAGATAACAGGAGAAATTAGTGAAGTGGTAAACCGAGATTCAACATAGTGAACCATTGGTGTACTTATCATGCCCCAGATTTTCAAAAGGATTTGATCATAGATGAATCTGTCACATTTTTAAAAATCTATGTATGTCAATAGAGTGAATAAGAATGTTTATATTTGTACATCCATATTCAGAGCATTAGGCACAATAGCCAAAACGTGGAAGAAACCCAAGCGTCCATCCAGGGATGAAGGGTTCACAAAATGTGGTAAAGCATCTACAATCAAATGGAATACTATCCAACCTTAAAAAGGAAGGAAAATCTGACACATGTTACAACATGGAATAATCTTGAGGACATTCTGCTTAGTGAAATGGCAGTCTCAAAAAGACAAATAACTGTATGATTCCATTTCAATTAGAGTAGTCGAAATCATAGGAAGTAGAATGGTGGTTGCCAGGTGCTGGGGATGGGGAGGGAAGAATTGAAAATTATTGTTTAATGGGTAGAGTTTCAGTTTTACAAAATAAAAAGAGTTCTGGAGATGGATGGTCGTGATGGATGCACAACATTATGAATGCATTTAATGCCGCGGTATTGTACAATATGTTAAGATGGTAAATTTTATGTTTTGTATATTTTACCACAATAAAAAAAAGAAAAACCATGTACCCTTTAGCTATTACCCACCTATCCTCTAACACTCCTCCCACACAGACCTAGACAACCACTAATCTATCTTCTGTCTCTATAATAATTTCCCTATTTTGCGCATTTTACAAGAATGGAATCGTACAATATGTGGTCTCTTGTGACTGACTTCTTTGACTTAGCATACTTTTTTCAAGGTTTATGCTTGTGGTAGCCTGTATCAGTACTTGTACTGATGAGTACAAATATCAGAATTGAGTAATTTTGGTGGGATTTTTTTGTCTGTTTTGTTTTGTTTTTGACACAGGGCCTCGCTCTGTCATGCAGGCTGGAGTGTAGTGGCACGATCTTGGTTCACTGCAACCTCCGCTTCCCATCTCAAGTGATCTCCCAGCCTCAGCCTCAAGTAACTGGGACCACAGGCATGGGGCACCACGACCAGCTCATTTTTGTATTTTTTTGTACAGATGGGGTTTCACCATGTTTCCCAGGAGGGTCTCAAACTCCTGGGCTCAAGTGATTCGCCTACCTTGACCTCCCAAAGTGCTAGGATTACACACATGAATCACTGCACCCAGCCCTGTACCTTGCTTTTTAATGTTTAAATATATATTGCAAACATACTATATCTGTATATAATTCCTTAATTTTGTGTATGACTACATATTATCTCATTGTATATATGTGTGACATAATTTATGTAATCAGTTTGCTCTTCAGTGCATGTAGGTTTTTTCCAGTGTTTTCCTGTAATAAATGATGCTGAAGCGGAAACTTATGCGTGTCATTTTACACATGTGAAACTGTAGTGGACAAAATCCTAGAAATGAATTGGCTGAGGAAGTGTGTAGTTTTGACAGATAACAACATAGCCAACATGATCTTGAGGAGACTGAACATTCTTCCACCAGCAATGTATGAAAGTGTCTGTTTCTCTATATCCTTGCTAACATAGGATTTTGTCAAGCCTTTTGATTTTTGCCAATGTAATAGACCAAAAGTAGCATCAGATTACAGTTTAATTCACATTTCTTGTATTATGAATGTCATTAAGCATCCTTTTTTTCCTTTTAGGCACCCAAATTTTTATTTACCAAACTCCTGCTTTATTTTAATATTACAAACACTATATAGACATTATAAACCAAATTACTCTCTTTTTGACTGAGAGTTGTGATAAGAACCATTCTTGTTACAAAATGGTGGCAGGTCTATGCCTGCTTTTATGTTTTTCTGGCCTCTCTCAACCTCAAGCTGTCACTTCCCTGTCCTTTCTTGGTTGTCACTTAACTATTCTAACCCCTGTAAAATGGGGACTAAAAGTACCAACCTCATTGTAAGGAGGTTTAAGGGAAGGCCCAGCACTAAGCCAGGCTCTCAGGAACAGTTCTTCCTTGCCCTTCAATATATATAGCTCTCTCTCACCTGTCATGGGCTGAAGAACCAGTGAACCTATAAACCAAGCACCACGGGCATAAGTCTGTAGGCCAAGTGAAGCACTGGATGGTAAAGTACATTGGCTTTGTGACCCCACTGCCAACTTCAGGCTAAGGAAGGACTAACTTAGCAGTTCCAAGACCACTGAGCTGGTTCCCAATGGATGTCTCCTTCATACCCCCATCATGACCAGGGTTTGAGGAGGTGCCTCTCAGCTTCCCCTGTCACACTTGGAACCATATGAGGGATGCAGTAGAGGTCAAAAACTGAGGAATCAACCTTAGGGAGTCAATGGGGGACACTGCCAAACACATCTCAAGGTTGGTGTCATTTGCTCTTGGGGAGGAAAGCTGGGGCCTGGGTAAGGACAGCAACTGGAAGGTGAAGGGCAGGCCTGCCTTTAAGCAGTAGTAGTGATCAGGCTTGAAGGGCCATCATGGGTCATGCCCAGGTACTGGGCCTGCTTCGTGGTCAGCTTGGTCAGCTTCATGTTCAGCTTGCACAGGCGGGCTTCAGTCACTGCCTCATCCAGCTGGGGCTGGATGTTCACCTTCTCCACAGCATTCTCGTTGAGCTACTTGACATTGATCTCCATGTCAAAGGGTCCAATGTTATTCACTGGCAACATCCTTCATCTGCTCAATGTGCTGGCCAAGGATGATATTGAAAAAGTCTGGTCGTGTCAAAGATGTTGCCATCCTGGCAGGCCTCCTCCATGGTAGTCACCTCATAGCCCTCAGTAGCAGCCTGCAGTGTGTTGAGTGGGTTGATTTTGGTGATGATTATGCAAGCCCCAAAACCTTTCAGGGCCTGGACACAACCATTGCCCACATCACCACAGACCACCACCGCAGCTACCTTGCCAGCAATCATCACATCTGTGGCCCACTTGATATTATCCATGTGGGACTGCTGGCAGACATAGAGGTTTTCAAACCTGCTCTTCTTGATGGAGTCACTGACATTGATGGTGGGCATCCTCATGATCCCGCTGGCCATCATCCTGTGGACCCAGTCATGGTCTCCTCAAAGATGCCTCAGCTGACTGACAGAAGCTGTGGGTACCTGGTGTAAATGAGGTTGGTTGAGGCCACCAGCATCATCCAGAATCATGTTGAGGGGCCTATCTTTGAAATACAGTACCTGCTCGATGCACCACAGGTACTGTCATCTCTTTCACCCTTCCAGGTGCACACTGGAATGCCAGCCTTGGCTATGGCAGCTGCCACATGGTTCTAGGTGGAGAAGATGTTGCAGCTGGACCACTGCATCTCAGCACTTGAGGTAATGAGGGTTTCAGTGAGGACAATGGTCTCCATTGTCATTTTCAGGCAGCTAGTGATGTGAGTGCCTTTCAGTGGCTTGGAGCCAGGAACAACTTCCTCATGTACATCAGGCCCACCACATCAGCCTCCACAATGTCCAGGGCCTTGTGTCCCCAGGCGTCCAGGCTGATGTCAGTGACTGTGTCGGGCAGTTTGTCAGACATGCTGGTGGTGCTTGTGCATGGAATGATGGACACAGGCGAAGGGGGCTGGGACTCTGACATGGGGCGCGCAGTGCTGGGCAGGCCTAGCAACTTTTTATATGCTTAAAATCCATATGCATTTCCTTTTTTGAGTCATGTGTCTGTTTGTTACTCATTTTTTCATAGGGTGGTTGTTTTGTTTTTGTTTTTTTTCTTATCAATTTATATTTGCTCTTCCTTCATGGGCAACATAGCAAGACCTCATCTCTCTCCAAAAAAAAAAAAAAAAAAAAGGAGCCAGGCATGGTGGTGCATGCCTGTAGTCCTAGCTACTTGGGTAAGTGAGGCAAAAGGATTGCTTGAGCCCAAGAGGTTGAGGCTGCAGTGAGCCATGATCACATCACTGCACTCCAGCCTGAATGATATGAGACCCTGTCTTGAAATAAAATAAAATTGAATTTAAAAAAATTAGAAGTAATTATGTATGTATATTACTGGATACTAATTATAAAAAGAGAAAATTTGTGTTATTAATAACATGAAGAGGGGCAGGATCTAAAGGAGCAGAGTTTTTACACATGAATGAAGGTAAGTTATTAGCAGCATAAAACAGAATGTTACAATGTTAAGATGTTTTATGTAATTGCAATGGTAACCACAAAGAAAATATCTACAGAATATACACAAAGGGAAATGAGAAGGAAATCAAACTATGTCACTACAAAAAAATCAACAAAACACAAAAGGAGACAGCAAGGGAAGAAAGAGGGGCAAAAAGCTACACAACAAACAGAAAACAATTAACAATCTGGCAATAGTGAGTTCTTTCCTATCAGCATCACATTCAATGGAGAAGGACTGAAAGCTTTTCCTCTAAGATTAATGCAAGGATTTGCACTGTCACCACTAATATTTAATATGGGAAGTCTGGCAAGAGCTACTTGGCAAGAAAAAGAAATATAAGACATCCAAATTGGAAAAGAAGTAAAATTATCTCTATTTGCTAACAATATGATCTCATATTTAGAAAATTCTAAAGATTCCACAAACATTACAATAAACACTTTGAAAAAAATTGCAGAATACAAAGTCAACACATAAAAATAATTTGTGTTTTTATGCACTAACATTGACCAGAAAAGGAAATTACAAATCTCTTGACCCAAAGTGCTGGGATTGCAGGCATAACCCACTGCACCTGGCCTATAGTCTGGTTATTTGTCTCTAACCAAATCTCATGTTGAAATGTAATCCCCAGTGTTGGAGGTGGGGTCTGGTGGGAGGTGTTTGGATCATGAGGTGGATCCCCTATGAATGACTTGGGCCATCCCCTGGTGATAAGTGAGCTCTTCCTCTGAGTTTGCATGAGATCTGGTCATTTAAAAGTATGTGTCACCTCTTCCACCTCTCTCTCTCTCTCTCTCTCTCTCTCACTTTTGTTTTCACCATGTGATGTGCAAGCTCCCACTTCACCTTCTACCACGAGTGAAAGCTCCCTGAGGCCTCCCCACAAGCTGAGCAATGTTGGTGCCATGCTTGAACGGCCTGCACAACCATGAGCCAGTGAAACCTCCTTTCTTTATTGAAGGGGGCCAGCCCCTCCACACCTATGGGTATTTCTCATCAGGCGGGACGAGAGACCGAGAAAAGAAATAAGACACAGAGACAAAGTATAGAGAAAGAAAAGTGGGCCCAGGGGACCGGCGCTCAGCATACGGAGGACCCGCACCGGCACTGATCTCTGAGTTCCCTCAGTATTTATTGATTACTATTTTCACTATCTCAGCAAGGGGAATGCGGCAGGAAAGCAGGGCGATAGTGGGGAGAAGGTCAGCAAGAAAACATGTGAGCAAAGGAATATGTGTCACAAGTGAGTTCAAGGGAAGGTACTATGCCTGGATGTGCACGTAGGCCAGATTTATGCTTGTCTCCACCCAAACATCTCAGTGGAGTAAAAAGTAACAAAGCAGCATTGCTGCCAACATGTCTCGCCTCCCACCACAGGGCAGTTTTTCTCCTATATCAGAATTGAACAAATATACAATCGGGTTTTATACCGAGACATTCAGTTCCCAGGGGCAGGCAGGAGACAGAGCCCTTCCTTTTATCTCAACTGCAAGAGGCCTTCCTCATTTACTAATCCTCCTCAGCACAGACCCTTCACGGGTGTTGGGCCAGGGGACAGTCAGGTCTTTCCCCTCCCACAAGGCCATATTTCAGACTATCACATAGGGAGAAACCTTGGATAATACCTGGCTTTCCAGGGCAGAGGTCCCTGCAGCTTTCTGCAGTGCATTGTGCCCCTGGTTTGCCGAGAATAGAGAATGGTGATGACTTTTCCCAAGCATACTGCCTGTAACCATTTGGTTAACAAGGCATATCCTGCACAGCCCTAGATCCCTTAAACCTTGATTCCATGCATCACATGTTTCTGTGAGCTCAAGGTTGGGGCAAAGTTACAGATTAACAGCATCTCAGGGCAAAGCAATTGTTCAGGGTACAGGTCAAAATGGTTTCTTTTGTCTTCCTTTTCTACATAGACACAGTAACAGTCTGAGCTCTCTTTCTTTTCCTACACTTTATAAATTACCCAGTCTTGGATATTTCTTTATAGCAATGCAAGAATGGCCTAATACAGAAAATTGGTACTGAGGAGTAGGGCATTGCTATAAAGACGCCTGAAAATGTGGAACTGACTTTGGAACTGGGTAACAGGCAGAGGTTGGAAGAGTTTGGAAGGCAGAGAAGAAGATAGAAAGATGAGAGAATACTTGGAAATTTTGCAGCCTAGCCATGTGGCAAAGAGAATAAAAGGTTTTTCGAGAGAGAAATTCAAGCAGGCTGTGGAGCAACATTTTGCCAGAGATATTTGCATAACTAAAAGGGAGCCAAGTGCTGATATCAAAGAGAGTGGGAAAAAGACCTCAAAGTCATTTCAGAGACCTTCATGGCAGCACCCCCATCACAGGCCCAGAGGGCTAGGAGGGAAGAATGGTTTCGTGGGCAGGCCCAGGGCCCCATTGCCCTGCACAGCCTCAGGACACTGTTCCCTACATTCTGGCCACTCTGGCTCAAGCCTTGGCTCAAAAGACCCCAGATACTGCTCATGCCACTGCTCTGGAGAGTGAAAGCCACTGTAAGCCTTGGTGCCTTCCACATGGTGTTAAGACTGTAGGGTGAAAGAGTGAATGAGGTGTGCCAGCCTTCATCTGTATTTCAGAGGATATATGAAAAAGCCTGGGTGCCCAGGCAGAAGCCTGCTACAGGGGCAGAGCCCTCAAAAAGAACCTCTGCTAGGGCAGTACTGAGGGGAAATGTGGAGTTGGAGCCTACACAGAGTTCCCACTGGGGCACTGCCTAGTGGATGGGACCACTGTCCTCAAGAACCCAGAGTGGTAGATCCACTGGCAGCTTGCACCCTGTGCCTGGAAAAACTGCATGCACTCAACAACCTGTGAGATCAGCTGTGGGACAGAACCCATAAAGCCACAGGGGCAGGGCTGCTCAAGGCTTTGGGAGCCCAACCCTCATATCAGTGTGCCCTGGATGTGGGACATGAAGTCAAAGGAGAATGTTGTTTTTTTTTTTTTTTTTTGAAATGGAGTCTCACTGTGTCGCCCGGGCTGGAGTGCAGTGGCCAGATCTCAGCTCACTGCAAGCTCCGCCTCCTGGGTTTACGCCATTCTCCTGTCTCAGCCTCCCGAGTAGCTGGGACTACAGGCGCCCGCCACCTCGCCCGGCTAGTTTTTTGTATTTTTAGTAGAGACGGGGTTTCACCGTGTTAGCCAGGATGGTCTCGATCTCCTGACCTTGTGATCCGCCCGTCTCGGCCTCCCAAAGTGCTGGGATTACAGGCTTGAGCCACCGCGCCCGGCCCAAAGGAGAATGTTTTGAAGCTTTAAGAATTAATGCAGGGTTTCTAACTTGCATGGGGCTTGTAGCCCCTTTCTTTTGACCGATTTCTCCCTTTTGAGATGGGAATGATTACCCAATGCTGGTACTTCTATTGTATCTTGAAACTAAATAACTTGTTTGATTTTACAGGCTGGCTCATAGGTGGACAAGACTTGGCTTGTCTTATTTGAGATTTTGGACTTTTGAGTTAAAGCTGGAACAAGTTAAGACTGTGAGAGACTATTGGGAAAGCATAATCTTATTTTGCAATGTTAGGAGGACATGAGAAGGGGGATGCAGAGATGGAATGATATAGTTTGGACATTTGTCCCCACTCAAATCTCATGTCGAAATATAATCCCCAATGTTCGAGGTGACCTTGGTGGGAGGTGTTTGTGTCATGGGGGCAGATCCCTCATGAATGACTTAGGCCATCCCCTTGGTGATAAGTGAGCTCTTGATCTGAGTTCATACAAGATCTGGTCGTTTAAAAGTGTGTGGCACCTCTCCCCACAATCTTGCCCCTGCTTTCACCGTGGGACATGCAAGCTCCCACTTTGCCTTCCATCACGAGTAAAAGTTCCCTGAGGCCTCCCCAGAAGCCAGCTGATGTCAGCACCATGCTTATACAGCCTGCAAACTGTGAGCCAAATAAACCTCTTTCCTTTATAAATTACCCAGTCTCAGGTATTTCTTTATAGCAACGCAAGAATGGCCTAATACAAAGATGATAAATACAACACTGTGTTTTTTAACCACAATAATAATAGTAATAAGAGTATTGTTCTAAGGAAGAGCAGAGAAGCTGGGCATGGTGACATGCACCTGTAATCCATGCTACTCAGGAGGCTGAGGCAGAAGGATTGCTTGAGCCTAGGAGTTCAAGTCCTGCCTGGGCAATATAGCAAGACTCTATCTAATTTTTAAAAAATAATAAACAGGTAAAGAGGAGGAGAGAAATGGGAAAGTAGCTGTCAGAGAATGTTCTTATTAATCAATGGATGTTTGGGATTTGCACAAGCCAAGCATCATGATGATAGATTCAGAATGGTCAAACCACATTTGAAAGGCCACCTTCCACTTCTCGCCTTTCCTGATAGAAAGTTGAAACCCGGGCCTGGCATGGTGGCTCACGCCTGTAATCCCAGCACTTTGGGAGGCTGAGGCAGGTGTATCACGAGGTCAGGAGATTGAGAGCATCCTGGCTGACATGATGAAACCCTGTCTCTACTAAAAAATACAAAAAATTAGCCAGGCATGGTGATGGGCACCTGTGGTCCCAGCTACTTGGGAGGCTGAGGCAGGAGAATGGCGTGAACCCAGGACGGGGAGCTTGCAGTGAGCAGAGATCGCACCACTGCACTCCAGCCTGGGCCACAGAGTGAGACTCCGAATCAAAAAAAAAAAAAAAAAAAAAGAAAGTTGAAACCCCAAGAACTACACATTTTTACAAAATATTCACTCTCCAGTGAGCTACTCCTTGTGGAGAGTAGTGGGAGTGTAGAAATATATGGAATAGTGACTATGTTGAGGCCTCCAGAGTCCTCAGTGGAAAACAGAATTTCATGTTTTTCTGACGTCATAAGCCTATGTCCCCATATGGGACTGGGAGGACATCCGAGACTTTTACCATGACTTGGTTATGTTTACTTACAGGGAGCCTCTGTTTCTAAGAATGCAAAAACTTTGGAAGGACACAAATGATCTCATAATAATTCAAACATTTTCCAAATTACAGTCAAACTTATGCTATGGAGAAGTTTAGTTGCCTCCATATATGAAAATACTTCTCATGTATATTTATTTATTAAGGATCTTTTGTGGGTTAGTAGATGGAATAGAAACCCATTTCTTTTAGGGCAATCATGTAGACAATTCTAGTCTCACAATTCTGCAAATGTGGAGAACTGCTGACACTATGAACTTGATGACATCTTAGATCCAAAGTTTCATCTTCTTTTAGAAATGAACCAGAGCAACAAGAAATGGGTAAAACACACTGTGTATTAGTTTCCTAGTGTGGTCATAACAAAGTACCACAAAACAATAGATATTCATTGTCTCTTCAGTTCTGGGACCTAGAAGTTCAAAATCAAGGTATAAGCAGGGCTACACTTCCTCTGGAAACTGCAGAAATGTCCTTCCTTGCCTCTTCCCAGCTTTTGGTGGCTGACTGGCAATTTTTGGTGTGCTTTGGTTTGCAGTTGCATAACTCCAGTCTCTGCCAGATGAAGTCACATTCTGAGGTACTAGGAGTTAGGACTTCAACATGTTTTTTACTTACGTGGGACCACGATTTAACCCATAACACCCAGCAAAACTGGATACCAGATGAAGATCCTCAATGTAAAAATAGTTAAGTCGTGTTAACAGGTAGTGTGAATGGGCTGTTGGCACAGTGGGCTGGGGAGGGATTGTAGCGGCTGCTGGAAAGAGCCAACGAGGATATATGATCTGTAGTATTTGCCGTTGCACTGGTAGATAAGGATACTAGAGGGAAAAAAATGTGAGAAAGAGCAGTCAAACATGGCATCAGACGAAGAAAACTAACCAGAAAAACATAGTATAGAGAAGATGAAAAGTACCAAATACCAGTATCACTCATCGACTCAGAAAAAAAGGGGCCTCTGCTCTGAGTTCCACACTTCAGAGGGACCCATATATCACAAGCACACACATTTATTAAAGAACACTCTTGCCGGGCGCGGTGGCTCACGCCTGTAATCCCAGCACTTTGGGAGGCCGAGGCGGGCGGCACGAGGTCAGGAGATGGAGACCATCCTGGCTAACACGGTGAAACCCCGTCTCTACTAAAAATACAAAAAATTAGCCGGGCGTGACGGTGCGCGCCTGTAGTCCCAGCTACTGAGAGGCTGAGGCAGGGGAATGGCGTGAACCCAGGAGGCGGAGCTTGCAGTGAGCCGAGCTGCACCACTGCACTCCAGCCTGGGCGACAAAGCAAGACTCCGTCTCAAAAAAACAAACAAACAAAAAAAAAAACAAAACACTCTTATTAAAGAACACTTATTAAAGGCAGTTCTGTCACTTTTGGATTTGATGCTCAGTGTCAGCGCAGCACAACTAATCTAAACTTTTTGTGAATAACTCCAGGGAAATGCTTCTCCAAATCCTTTGCCCAATATATTTAAAACAATAGATAATTGTGCCCAACTGTTGTTCAGATTTGTGGATTGATTGCTACTGACACTGCTGCATGGATCTGCGAGGATTGGAGTGTCAGAAGTTTCAGGAAACAGAAATGACAAATTAATTAACCTGTCATATTTTTCCTCTCAACACAAAAACAAAAAATTTTTGCATAATAAAGTATTGTTTTCCACTAAGTACCCCCCTGATTTTATTGCTTCCTTTTGTGTTTAAAGTGTACACATTTTGTACCCCTTTGTGGAAATTTGGGATACTTTGAATAAAATGTTTCTTTTGTAATCCTTTAGATTGTTACCTTCAATGGAACAGAAATTATGTGAAAACAGTATGACATTTGTTGATACTGTGATTGTGCTAAAATGAAGACAAAAAATAAAATTCATGGAATAAATGTAATTTATAAAATATATTTGTTTCTTTTATTTATTTGTTTCTTATATTGCTTATCCATGAACAGAACACCTAGACATGTGCAGTAATAATTAAATTTAGTTCTCTTTTATATTGACTGCATTTCAATCATATAAAGATCATCTCTGCATATTTTTATGTTGTTTTAAAGGGTATTTTGGTCAAAATAAGAGAGCAGAATGTATTTTATTCAGTAGTTCCAAAACTTGACTTATACCTTTTAAATTTAGACAAGCGGCTGGGGGTTTCAGTTTTACTCTTGCCCCAGGCCATGCAAATGTTTGGGGCTGCCAAATAATTTACCGTGAACTGAAATCGATAGACAATGAAGCAATTGTTGCTTTTGTGAAAGAACACAGTGCAAGAATACAATATAGATGGTCAGATAATCGAAGGAAATGAAATACTAAATGACAGACTGAAGGAGGAAATAAAAGAAAGAAGGAAAACCATCACAGAAATGAAAATAATTTTGAAAGAACAAGTGAGACCATTTTTCTGAGGTGGGGAGTCTTGCTACTTTCCCCAGGCTGGTTTTGAACACCTGGGCTTAGGCAATCCTCCAACCTCAGCCTCCTGAGGAGCTAGGATTATGGGCACACACCACTGTGTCCAGTTTACTTTTTAAAAACGTTTAAGAAATATTGTTTAAATGCATTCATCAGATAATGAACATTTGAGTTGATTTCTCTTTTTTGCTATTATGAATCATGCTGCTGTGAACATTTGTATATGAGTTTTTGCATGATGTGTGTTTTCATTTCTCTCTTGAATTGAAACCTACGAGTAGAATTTCTGGATCATAGGGTAACTCTATGTTTAACTTCTTGGGAAACTGCCAGACTATTTTTCAAAATAACTGCACCATTCTATATCCCTACCAGGTGTGTATGAGAGTTCCAGTTTTTCCACACCCTTGCCAGTGTTCCTTATTTATCTTCTTTTTAATTCTAGCCGTCCTAGCCAGTACCACACAGTCTTGAATACTGTTGCTTTATGTAAATTTTGAAATCAGGGAATGTGGGTCTTCCTACTTTGTTCTTTTCTAAGTTTGTTTTTGCTATTCTGGGCACCTTGCAATGCCTTATCAATTTTAAAAACAGCTTGTCAGTTTTGCAAAGAAGTTAGCTGGGATGCTGATGGAGATTTGACTCTGTAGATCAGTTTGGAGAGTGTTGCTATCTTAACAATGGTAAGTCTTTTGATCCATGAACATGTGATGTTTTTACAGTTGTTTAGATCTTCTTCAACTTCTTTCAACAATGGCTTACAGTTTTTGGAGTATAAGTTTTGCAGTTTTTGTTACATTTATTCCTAAGGATTTTATTCTTTCTTATGCTATTGTAAAAGGAATTGTTTTCTTATATTCACTTTTGAGTTGTTTATTGCAAGTATCTAGAAATAGAATTGAAAGTTATATATTGATATTGTATTCTGCAACCTTGCTGTACTTGTTTAATAGTTTATAAGAGGCCGGGCGCGGTGGCTCAAGCCTGTAATCCCAGCACTTTGGGAGGCCGAGACGGGCGGATCACGAGGTCAGGAGATCGAGACCATCCTGGCTGACACGGTGAAACCCCGTCTCTACTAAAAAATACAAAAACTTAGCCGGGCGAGGTGGCGGGCGCCTGTAGTCCCAGCTACTCGGAGGCTGAGGCAGGAGAATGGCGTAAACCCGGGAGGCGGAGCTTGCAGTGAGCTGAGATCCGGCCACTGCACTCTAGCCTGGGCGACACAGCGAGACTCCGTCTCAAAAAAAAAAAAAAAAAAAAAATAGTTTATAAGAGGTTTTAGTGGATTCCCTAGGATTCTCTAAAAAACTAGCATCTAGTTTTTTACCATTAAGTATGATGTTATCTGTGGGTTTTTATGGATATCATTTATCAGGTTGAAGATGTTCTCTTCAATTTCTAGTTTGTTGAGTATTTTCATCATGAAAGGAGGCTGGATGTTTTCTCAGATGTTTTCACTGCATCTGTTCAGATAATTATGTGATTTTTCCTTTTTATTCCATTGATGTGTTATATTACATCGATTGACATTCAAATGTTAAACCAATCTTGCCTTCCTGGGATGAATCCTACCAGGTCATGGTCTATAATTCTTTTTATATGTTGCTGCATTCAGTTTGCTTGTATTTTTTGAAGGCTGTTGCATCCATCTTTGTAAGAATTATTGGTCTGTACCTTTCTTTTCTTGTGATGTCTTTGTCTGGTTTTGGTATCAGGGTAATATTGGCCTTATAAGACCTGTTGGGAACTATTTCCTTGTCCTCTGTACTTTGGAAGACTTTGTGAAGAATTATTAATTTTTTTATTCATTTACATTTAGTGTTGTTATTTATATAATTGAATTACATATGCCATTTTGCTTTTTGTTTTCTATGTCTCATATCTTTTTTTTATTTTTCTATTTCTTCTTTACTGCTTTCTTTTGCCTTTGGTGTTCCAACCTGTGCCTGTTACCCAGTTCCAAAGTTGCTTCCACATTTTTGGGTATCTTTACAGCAGCGCCCCACTCCCAGTATCAATTTACCATATTAGTCCATTATGCTGCTAATAAAGACATACCTGAGACTGGGTTATTTATAAAGAAACAGGTTTAACGGACTCACAGTTCCACATGGCTGGACAGGCCTCACATTCGTGGCAGAAGGCAAAGGAGGAGCAAAGGCACATCTTACATGGTGGCAGGCAAGAGAGCATGTGCAGGGGAACTGTCCTTTATAAAACCATCAGATGTCATGGGACTTATTCACTATCAGGAAAATAGCATGGGAAAAACCTGCCCCCATGATTCAATTGCCTCCCACTTGGTCCCTCCCATGACAGGTGGGGATTATGGGAGCTACAATTCAAGATGAGATTTGGGTGGGGACACAGCCAAACCTCATCAGGTATATACCCAATAATTGCATTGCTAGGGATAATTTTGTTTTGAGTTCTTTGAGGAATTATGGCAGTGCTTGCCACAATAGCTGAACTAATTTACATTCCCACCAGCTGTGTATAAGTATATCCTTTTCTCTGCAATCTCACCAGCATCTATTATTTTTTCTTTTTTAATAACAGCCATTCTGACTGGTATGAGATAGTATCTCATTGTGGTTTTGATTTGCATTTATTTAATGACAGGTCATTAACATTTTTTCACATACTTCTTGGCTACATGTATGTCTTCTTTTGAAAAGTGTCTGTTCATGTCCTTTGCCCAGTTTTTTTTTTTTTTTATGGAGTCTTGCTCCATTGCCCAGGTTGGAGTGCAGTGGCACAATCTCAACTCACTGCAACCTCCGCCTCCTGGGTTCAAGCAATTCTCCTGCCTCAGCCTCCCGAGTGGCTGGGACTACAGGTGTGTGCCACCATGCCCGGCTAATTTTTTGTATTTTTAGTAGAGATGGGGTTTCACCATGTTGGACAGGATGGTCTTGATCTCTTGACCTCATGATCTGCCAGCCTTGGCCTCCCAAAATGCTGGGATTACAGGTGTGAGCTGCCATGCCCAGCCTTCTTTGCCCACTTTTTAATGGGGCTGTTTTTGCTTATAGATTTAAGTATTGTGTAGACTCTGGATATTAGACTTTTGTCAGATGCATAGCTTGCAAATATTTTCTCTCATGCTGTAGGTTGTCTGTTTACTCTGTTGATAGTTTATTTTGCTGTGTAGAAGCTGTTCAGTTTAATTAGGTCCCATTTGTTAATGTTTGTTTTTGTTGCAATTGATTTTGATGTCTTCATCATGAAATCTTTGTCAGGTCCTGTGCCCAGAATGTTATTTCCTATGTTATCTTTCAGGGCTTTTATAGTTTTTGGTTTTACATTTAAGTCGTTAATCCATCTTGAGTCTATTTTTGTATATAGTGTAAGAAATGCTACAGTTTCAGTATTCTGCATAGGGCTGTCCAGTTATCTCAGCACCATTTATTGAATAGGGAGTCCTCTCCCCATTGTGTTTTTGTCAAGTTTGTCAAAGATTAGATGGTTGTGTGTGACATTATTTCTGGGTTCTCTATTCTGTTCCATTGGTCTATGTGTCTGTTTTTATACCAGTACCATGCTGTTTTGGTTACTGTAGGCTTGCAGTATCGTTTTTGTTGTTTTTTTTTAAAGACAGAGTTTTGTTCTTGTTGCCCAGGCTGGAGTGCAGTGGCACAATCTCAACTCATTGCAACCTCCGCCTCCTGGGTTCAAGCGATTCTCCTGCCTCAGCCTCCCAAGTAGCTGGGATTACAGGCATATGCCACCACACCCGGCTAATTTTTGTATTTTTAGTAGATACGGGGTTTCTCCATGTTGGTCAGGCTGGTCTCGAACTCCCAACTTCAGGTGATCCACCCGCCTCAGCCTCCCAAAATGCTGGAATTACAGGCGTGAGCCACCACGCCTGGCCAACCTTGTAGTATAGTTTTAAGTCAGGTAACATGATGCCTCCAGCTTTGTCTTTTTTTTTTTTTTTTTTTTTTTTTTGAGACAAGGTTTCACTCTGTTGCCCAGGCAAAGGTGCAATAGCGCAGTCTCAGCTCACTGCAACCTCCACCTCCCAGGTTCAAGTAATCCACCCACCTCAGCCTCTTGAGTAGGTGAGACTACAGGTGTGTGCCACCATGCCCAGCTGATTTTTGTATTTTCTGTAGAGATGGAGTTTCACCAGATTGCCCAGACTGGTTTCAAACTTCTGAGCTCACATGATCTGCCTACCTTGGCCTCCCAAAGTGCTGGAATTACAGGTATGAACCACAACACCTGGTTCTCAGGTTTCTTCTTTTTGCTTAGGATTGCCTTGGCTATTCAGGCTCCTTTTTGGTTCCATATGAATTTTTAAATGTTTTTTCCTCACTGTGATGAGTGTTATTGCTAGTTTGATACACATAACATTCAATCTGTAAATTGCTTTGAGCAGTATGACCATCTTAACAATATTGATTCTTCCTATCCATGAGCATGGAATGTTTTTTATTTTTGTCATCTCTGATTTCTTTGAGCAGTGTTCTGTAATTCTCATTGCAAAGTTCTTTCATCACCCTGGTTAGCTATATTCCTATGTATTTTATTCTTTTTGTGGCTATTGTGAATGGTGTTACGTTCTTGATTTGGTTCTCTTCTTGGATGTTGTTGGTGCATAGAAAGTCTACTGATTTTTGTACATTGATTTTGTATCCTGAAACTTTGCTGAAGTTATCAGATCTAGGAGCTTTTGGGCAGAGACTATGGGGTTTTTTAGGTATAGATCATATTGTCTGCAGAGATAGTTTGACTTCTTCTCTTCCTATTTGGATGCCTTTTATTTCTTTCTCTTGCCTGATTGCTCTGCCTAGGACTTTCAGTACTACGTGAATAGAGGTGGTGAGAGTGGGCATCCTTGGCTTGCTGTGGTTCTCAAGGGAAATGCTTCTAGCTTTTGCCTATTCAGTATGATTTTGGCTATGGGTTTACCATGGATAGCTCTTATTATTTGGAGGTATGTTCCTTCAGTGCCTAGTTTGTGGAGGATTTTTAACATGAATGAATGTTGAATTTTATCAATAGCCTTTTCTGCATCTATTGAAATGATCGTGTGGTTTTTAGTTGTTTATGTAGTGTATCACATTTATTAATTTGTGTATGTTGAACCAACCTTGCATCCCAGGGATAAAGCCTACTTGATCATGGTGGGTTAGCTTTTTGATGTGCTGTTGGATTCAGTTTGCTAGAATTTCGTTGAGAATTTTTGCATCTGTGATCATCAAGGATATTGGCATGAAGTTTTCTTCTTTTGTTGTGTCTCTGCCAAGTTTTGGTATCAGGATGATGCTGTCTTTATATAGTGAATTAGGAATGAGTCCTCCTCAAGTTTTTGGAGTAGTTTCAGTAGGAATGTTACCAGTTCTTTATCCATCTGGTCCTGGGCCTTTTCTGGTTGGTAGGCTTTTTATTACTGGTTCAATTTTGGAACTCAATAGTGGTCTGTTCAGGGATTCAACTTCTTCCTGGTTAAATCTTGGGAGGTTATATGTTTCCAGGAATTTATCAACCTTTCTTCTGGATTTTCTAGTTTGTGTGTTTCCAGGAATTTATCAACCATTTCTCCTAGGTTTTCTAGTTTGTGTGCATAGAGGTGTTCATAGTAGGCTCTGAGGGTTTTTTGTATTTCTGTGGGGTTGGTGGTAATGTCCCCTTTGTCATTCTGATTCTGTTTATTTGGATATTTTCTTTTTTTCTTCATTAGTCTAGCTAGTGGTCTATCAATCTTGTTGATTCTTTCCAAAATAATGCCCAGATTTGTTGATCTTTGTAATGGCTTTTGAGTCTCTTTTTTTTCAGTTCAGCTCTGATTTTGGTTATTTCTTGTCTTCTGCTAGCTTTGGGGTTGGTTTGCTCTTGTTTCCCTAGTTCCTCTAGGTGGGATGTTAGATTGTTAATTTGAGATCTTTTTAACTTTTTTATATGGGTGTTTAGTGCTACAAACTTTCCTCCAAACACTGCTTTAGCTGTGTCCTAGAGGTTCTGGTATGTTGTATCTTTGTTCTCATTCATTTCAAATAATGTGTTGATTTCTGCCTTAATTTCATTGTTTACCAAAAGTCATGCAGGAGCAGGTTGTTTAATTGAGATAGTAACTTGTTTATTGTTTAGAAAGGAGAGCAAACTGGGAATGGGAAGAGGAAGAGCTATCATTTATTTATTGTTTCAATGTGCCATAGTCATCATGGTATGATTTCAAAAAAGCCACAAAGTAGATATTAATATCCTTATCTTCTGTAAGAGGAAGTTGAGTTTCATAGTGTATGAATAACTGGCCAGAATCATAGAGATGAGTGCAGCTTCTTAACCTTTATTTTGGAGAGGTTGCTTGGGCAAGTATCTGTGAGGCATGTGGACCCAAGTTCATATCGCTTGCAGGAACTGTAAACTCTGATGGTGTGAATTCAGCCATAGATAATCTCTTTATGGTAGGATGACTTTGGAAAGAAAAGATATTTATGCAGTTTCCATGGGTTTCATAATCCTGTATTCTGAATGGTGCTCTGTCTTTGTGTCCCACTTTGCCATTCAGAGGTGCTTAACTACTTAAGGCCTCATTTGGCCACGTTAACAGAAAATTATGTTTTTTCTTCTACAAGTACCTTTTTCTTTGATATTCAAAGATTCCAGTGGTGTTTACTCAGTCCAGAGTATCAATCTTGTTTACTCTTACTGCATACTGAAGCTGGACAGCCCAAACAACTCAGAAAAATGAACTCTTCATTATAACTATTGCAACTGTTCAACTGTTGCTAACTTCTATCTTTTTTTTTTTTTTTAAGACGGAGTCTCACTGTCACCCAGGCTGGAGTGCAATGGTGTGATCTTGGCTCACTGCAACATCCGTCTCCTGGGTTCAAGCGATTCTCCTGCCTCAGCCTTCCAAGTAGCTAGGACTATAGGTACCCACCACCACACTTGGCTAATTTTTGTATTTTTAGTAGAGACGGTGTTTTACCATATTGGCCAGGCTGGTCTCAAACTCCTGAGCTTGTGATCTGCCCACCTCGGCCTCCCAAAGTGCTGGGATTACAGGCATGAGCCACCACGCCCAGCCTGACCTCAGTCTTTCTTGAGTAGAGGCCAATACTGCCCTTTCGCCAGCCTGGACACAGTTGTTGCTGAAGCGTGTAGCTAAATATGAGCAGCCCAGTCAGAGGGAATAGATTTTCTAGTTGTCTTCTCTGTTGCCAGGATGCTGATGCATGGTGACACCAAATCAACCACTCATGGGGCTTCAGATTGAGACTCCCTGTCTTTTAGCCTGAAAATAGAGATATCAACCCCCAACAAAGCTGGCCCCTTCCAGATGACTCTTCTTTTCTAGTCCTGCCCCTGCCCTAACAGAATCTGGAAGGGCTGCCTCTTAATGGGGCTCTCAGCCTTACCCAGGCATGGTCCATCAAGATGTAGTTATGACAGGGAAAAACCCTGGGTTATCCAGATAGAATTGCTGAGAGAAAAATCTTCCAGAAGCTGCTGAGATTGAGAGAAAGACAGGCGGGATTATGGAAGAGACCACCACTCATGACGCATGTACTAATATGCCAGGAACTCAGATAATGTGAGAGAAAGACAGGCGGGATTATGGAAGAGACCACCACTCATGAAGCATGTACTAATATGCCAGGAACTGAGATAATGTATTAATAATGACTTTCTGTATTTCTGTGAGATGTCTGGTTTGACATCTTAGGAGCCCTGCTGGCAGGGGAGGGATTGCTCCTTCCAGGGCTAGTTAACTCCTAGACACAGTAAATAACTTGCCTGGGAGAACACCTTTCATATGCAACACAACAAATCCAAAGCCACACCCCCAAACCTTTGGGGGTCGTGGCTAAATCTATCTAACTATCACATACCAAGCCAATATTTGTCCTGCCCTAAATCACCCCTGGGCCAGATACCTAACAACTAGAGCCCATCCCTATAATCCAGAGTCTGTGGAAATTATTCAAACTAGCAAATTTTAAACTATTTACTCTGTCTTGTTCCTTCCTTCTCATGGAAATCACAATAAAGTCTTTGAGCCATGCTTTCCTCCTGCTCCTTATGCCTTCTAACTAACCCAGGTGCTTCCACATGTGGTCCTGAGTGGAATGGCATGTCCCCTTCTCTAGAGAACAGAATTACGAAAAGCTTTCAATGACTTTAGCCTCTCTCTGCAATCACTCAGTCACCTCCAAAAGTGAAAATCCTACAAGTACAATCATGACACAAAGGAACTTAATCTATGTAATCCCATCAAACTCTCACATCTCCTAGGAAACTGAGGCTCACTGAAGACCCTTCACGAGCTCCTACGGTTTTAGCGCAGAGCCAAAATTTAAGCTCAGGTTTTTTGGACTTTACAGCCTATGCTTTTTAAATTACAACACGACACTGAGTCCCTTGGCCCCGCATTTACCCTGTAAGTCCTCACCCTGGAGGGACTAGAAATCAAAAGTGTTGGATTATAATTCAGCTAGGACCCTGCTATGGACTGAATTGTGTCCCCCTTCACTACACCCCCAAATTCATATGTCAAAGTCTTAGTTACCCCTATGTGACTGTATTCGAGATGGAGTCTTTAAGAAGGTGATTAAGGTTAAATGAGGTCATAAGGGTGGAGCTCTGATTTAATAGAAATGGTACCCTTATAAGAAGAAGAAGAGACATCAGAACTCTTTCTTCACCATAGGAAGATACAGGGAGAAGGTGGCAGTCTGCAAAGCCAGGAAGAGAGCTCTCACAAGAACCTAATGATGCTAGTCCCAATCTCAGACTTCCAGCCTCTAAAACTGTGAGAAAATTGATTTCTGTTGTTTAAGCCACCCAGTCTATGATATTTTGATATGGCAGCCCTGAGTTGACTAAGATAGCCCCTACCTCATTTCTATACCTTGGCCAATCACTTCTCTCTGAACATTAGTTACTCATACAACCATGAACAGTTTTATCTGTAAAGGTACAATTCTCAAATTATTAAGACCAAATCTCAGTTCTTCTTCTGATTCTATTATAGAAAATCACAAAAGGGTGTCAATCTCATGCTAAAAATAAAAACAAGCGAGACATAATTTTTTTAAATGCTTCAGAGAACTGAAGGGCCAGGTATGGTGGCTACTAGGGCAGCTGAGGCCAGGAGTTCCAGATCAGCCTGAGCAAGACAGCAAGACTCTTAACTCTTTTTTTTTTTTTTTTTTTTTTTTTGAGACGGAGTCTCGCTCTGTCGCCCAGGCTGGAGTGCAGTGGCCGGATCTCAGCTCACTGCAAGCTCCGCCTCCCGGGTTTACGCCATTCTCCTGCCTCAGGCTCCTGAGTAGCTGGGACTACAGGCGCCCGCCACCTCGCCCGGCTAGTTTTCTGTATTTTTTAGTAGAGATGGGGTTTCACCGTGTTAGCCAGGATGGTCTTGATCTCCTGACCTTGTGATCCGCCCGTCTCGGCCTCCCAAAGTGCTGGGATTACAGGCTTGAGCCACCGCACCTGGCAAGACTCTTATCTCTATAAGAAAGAAAAAGAGAAAGAAAATAAAGAAGGGACTAAAGACACAAAGGAATCTAGAGAGAAAAAAACCATAAACTTCAGAAAGTAGCCCTTATCTAGGAAAGATAAGACCCACAGCTGCTCTCATCACTGGAGCAAGAACAAGTTGGGGGGAAAAAAACACCATGGATGGGAATAATGAGAAATTAGCTAGTTTTTCACCAATATATAATAATGGGCTAGTGAAACAGATTAAATCCCAAGGATACCCAGCCACAGAGCGAGTCTGCATCCACTCATTCACTTTTTCCCATGGGTCATTATACAACCGTAGGGGGTAAAAAGTTAGAGAGAAGAAAAGTTAAGAGAGATTCCCTCTTGGGGTGTGTGGAGTCTTCTGCAAGTTCATAGTTCTTTCTGGAAGCAAGGGAACAGGGAAGATGAGTGCAGAGCAATCCATCAGAGGTACTCTAATGTCCAACTGTGAAATTGAGATAGGTCAGGAATCCTCACAAGCAATGCAAACTTTCGACTACCAAAGCCTAAAGACTCAGTAGGAAAGCTAAGAAACTCCTCTGAAACATTCTGGACCTTCATGGAGAGTAGAGAAGTTGACCTCCAAAGGCCAGAGTGTGGGCAGCAAGACTTCAAGAGACCTCTACACACACAAACAGGAGGCTAGACTGAAGAACAAAGAAAACTCCCAGCAACCCATAATCTGACAGGTTGACTGTAAAGCAGGAAGAGATTCCCCCAGGTGACATGGCTGTGAAGCACAGGTGGATCTCTAGGATGTTGTTAGTTCTCAGATCCCAGGCTCTGCTGAAGAGAAGCCCTCATTCCACTCCATAACACTTGAAGTCAGTGGTGAACAGAAACTAACTAAAACCACAACACAGCCAGTCACAGCTCAACTACACATCAGATAAACTTAGTTCCATTCCAATAGCCTGACACAGAAGAGGCAATGGATCTGGAGATAGTCTTTAATGGAGATCACCACCAAGAAATAAATTTTTTTTTTTGAGACTACAGTTTTGTCTCTTCTTGTTTACTAAATGTAAATTGTGTGTTTGGATGTATGCATATATTTGTGTGTGTATATATCCATATGCAAAAAAAGAACTTGGATCTATACATTGTACCATTTCATCATACATAAAAATTAACTCAAAATGGATCATAAACCTAAATGTGAAACATAAATCTATAAAACTTCTTAAACATAGTAGAAAATCTTTGGACCTTGAGTTGGGCAAAAATTTCTTAGATACAGCACCAAAAGCACAAACCATAAAAACAAATCAATAAATTGGACTTCATCAAAATTGAAAACTGCTATTCTTCAAAAGACAATGTTAAGAGACTGAAAGACAACCCACAGGTCACAGACTATGAGAAAATATTTACAAAGCAAATATTTGATAAAGAATTTATATCTAGTCTGGGCGTGGTAGCTCACACCTGTAACCCCAGCACTTTGGGAGGCTGAGGCCGGTGGATCACCTGAGGTCAGGAGTTCGAGACCAGCCTGGCCAACATGGTGAAACCCCGTCTCTACTAAAAATACAAAAATTAGCTGGGCGTGGTGCTGGGCACCTGTAATCCCAGCTACTTGGGAGGCTGAGGCAGGAGAATTGCTTGAACCGGGGAGGCGGAGGTTGCAGTGAGCCATTACACCACTGCACTCCAGCCTGGGCAACAGAGCGAGACTCCGTCTCAAAAAAAAGAAAAAAAAAGAATTTGTATCTAGAATATATAAAGAACTCTTAAAACTCAGTAATAAGAAAACAATGTTTTTTATGGGTAAAATATTGCAACAAACATTTTACCAAACAACATACATATATGGCAAATGAGCCCATGAAAAAAATGTTCAACATAATTAGTCATTGGTGAAATGCAAATTAAAAGCAAAATGAGATACTATTGCATACCTACTAGAATGGCTAAAATTAAAAGGACTGACCATATCATGTGTTGGCAAGGATATGGTAGAACCTGAACTCTCATATGCTGGTTTTACATAAGAGACACATATGATTGTAAAATGGTAAAACCTTTGGGAAACAGTTTAACTGTTTCTTAAAGAGTTAAACATACACCTACTATGTGATCCAGACATTCTACTCCTAGATATTTACCCAAGAAAAAGAAAATAGATGTCCCTACAAAGGACTTGTGACCCGAATGTTTGTAACAGCTTTATTTGTAATAGCCCAAAAATGGAAACAAATCAAATGTCCATCAACCGATGACTGGAATAACAAAGTAATATAGCTGTACAATGGAATAGTACTCAGCAAAAAAAATGGACTTTTGATACATGCGATGACATGGGTGAATCTTAAAATAATTATGCGGAGTTAAAGAAGCTAGACAACAAAGAGTAGATACTATGTGATTCTGTTATATAAAACTAGAAAATGCAAACTATCATCACGGAAAGCATATCAGTGACTGCTTGGGAATGGGGGAGTGAGGCTAAAGAAAGGGAGGAATTACAAAGGGGCACAGAAAACTTTTGGAGATAATAGGTATGTTCATTGTTTTGGTGGTAATCATTTCATGTGTGTATACATATTTTAAAACACCAGTTTGTGGCCGGGTGCGTTGACTCATGCCTGTAATCCCAGCACTTTGGGAGGCCGAGGCAGGTGGATCACAAGGTCAGGAGATGGAGACCATCCTGGCTAACACGGTGAAACCCCATCTCTACTAAAAATACAAAAAATTAGCCGGGCGTGGTGGCAGGTGCCTGTAATCCCAGTTACTCAGGAGCTGAGGCAGGAGAATGGCGTGAAACCAGAATGCGGACCTTGCAGTGAGCCAAGCACCACTGCACTCGAGCCTGGGTGAGAGTGCAAGACTCCGTCTCAAAAAAATAAATAAAAGAAAAACACATCAACTTGTATACTTTAAATGTGCAGTTTATTTTATTTTTATATATATATATATGTTTTATATATATATATGTTATATCTCAAAGAGCTAGTTAAAAAAAAATAACATACCACTTCCTACACACCAGATAGACTACAATTAAAAGTATGGGCAATACTAAAGGTGTGGAGAAAGAAGAACTTTCATCATTGCTGGTAGGAGTCTAAATATGCCCAATTACTTTGGAAAACTAGCAGAATTTACTGCAGCTAAACAAACACCTGTTCTATGACCCAATAATTCCATTGCCTGGACTATAGTCACAAGACATGAGTGCATATGTCTACCAAAAACACGTATAAGAATATCCATAGTAACTATTCATCGTTACCAAAAGAATGAAAAAAATCCATCAGTAGTTGAATCTATAAATTTTGGCATATTCATGCAAAGTAATACTACACAGAAAAAAATGAGCCACTGCTACAAAGTGGCAACACATGGAAGAATCTCAAAGACATAATGTTGAGTGAGATGAGCAGACATGAAGAAAACGTACTGTCCGATTCCATTATTATGACACCCAGAACAGGAAAAAACTAACGAACGGTGACAGAAACAAAACTACTGCCTACCTTTGAAGAAATGTTGATTGGAAGGAGGCACAGGGAGACTTTGGGTTACTGGATATATTCTGTATGCTGATATTATGTTTTACACATCTGTATTTCTCTTATAGATGGTTAACACAGGAGTTACACAGGAGTATGTACAAATTCTTTCAACTGTACATTTAAAATGTGTTAACTTAGTAATTATAAAACACCAATGAAAAGTAAAACATAAATAAATGAACGGACACTCAAATTCCATGATTTAACAAGAGAGACTGGTAAGGAGAAACATAGATATGTAAAACATAATTTCAAGAAATTAGGCAGTGGAAATTTCATGAATAATTTTAAATTATAAATACAGAGTTGCTCTTGTTATTTTTTTCAGGAATTCTTAATTGGCTCTGACTTCCTCCTCCCAACCTAGTTGTCTCCCAAACCTAATTGTCTGTGAGTTATTAAGGATTACTGAAAATTTGTTTTCATAAACTAAAATTAGCACATTAATAGGGTTTACTGCTTGCCCTTTGCTCTGGCCCCCAGCCATGGCGATTGGAATTTCCCAGGGTGCACTGGTGGCCCTGCGTTCTCTCAGGTCAGGCGTCCCAAGCTGACCAATAAATCCAGTATCTGTACCTTTGGCTGAGATACTTTTGACTCAGCGGGCTGGGCCCAGCTGTCTCACAGGAGAGGCTGCAGCAGTAGCTGTGGCTGCCTGAGGAAAGAATAGTACATGCTAGAAGCATAAATCATCGATGATGCACCCTGCTGGGGAGGCAAAGATCTTTTTAAACACAGAATTCCTTTGTTTAAATTATTTTAACCCAAGAGTAAAGGAGGTTGGTGATGCTAGGCAGGTATCCTACAAATTAGTGTCCTACAAATTAGTATCCTACAAAGAAGTCTGGCTGCGTGCAATGTTAACTGTACATAAATAGTTAGAATTCCCCTAATTTTCAGAAAGGATGTTTTGCTATCAGTCCCATGGTTTTCGGTTCCTGCCTTTTTGTTTTGTAATGATCATTTCCCATAAGTGTAGATTTACGTCACAATGCTATCTTTATAATTATAATTAACATATGCATTTTGCTTCAGATATTAATATTCATAAGCATAATGCTAAAGTCGATGTATATAATTCAACAAAACTTGACTTTTTAAGTGACAGTTCATCATAATTACTCAGTACTTTTTCCTCAGAAAAGTAGCAACAGGTGGAGTAAAGTAAGTTATGTGGTAGTTTTCTGAGGTATTGCTCTCACACTTAAGGGCATTAGCTGCAGGGGTCTGCCCTCAGACCCTGACCCGAACGACGGATGAATAAAACGTACATTGACACGTAGATATTGTTAGAAGCTGGAAAGGGAGTGTCTGCCTAGATGACAGGACTGAAAAAAGGCAGATTTAAGAGATGAGCTTAATAGAGTGTAGCAGGTATAGGTAGTAGGCAAAGTGAGAGAATTAAAAATGAATAAATTATCTGACTTAGCCTTTTGCTTCTTTAGTATAATGCCTGCGACCTGTGTTGTCTGTGGAAGCCACATTGTTGAGGCTGCGGGTCCTGTAGGGTTTTTCTCAGGCTGACTTGAGTTTTTTTCTTCTTTCCATCCTTTGATGAGGATGTAGTCTCCAGGCTGGTGCTGGTGTACTGGAAATTCTAGGGGTGGCACCTGTGCTAAGAGACTTTTTACGATCTTTAAAGAGCAGGTTAATGTTTTAAGAAAAACTTGTACTTTATTTTAATGTCTAGTTTACAGAAAAACTGGATGATCCCGTTTTTTATTTTAGCCAATATGTTTACACAAAGAATTTTTTTTTTACAATTAACGTTTTAAAACTTGTTTACACCTTCAAAACAAAAATTATACAACAAGCCGGGCACAGTGGCTCATGCCTGTAATCCCAGCACTTTGGGAGGGCTGAGACAGGCCCGAACCTGAGGTCAGGAGTTCGAGACCAGCCTGACCAACATGGAGAAATCCTGTCTCTACTAAAAATACAAATTAGCTGGGCATGGTGGCACATGCCTGTAATCCCAGCTACTAGGGAGGCTGAGGCAAGAGAATCGCTTGAATTTGGGAGGCAGAGATTGCGGTGAGCCGAGATCACACCATTGCATTCCAGCCTGGGCAACAAGAGCGAAACTCCGTCTCAAAAAAAAAAAAAAAAAAAAAAAAAATTATACGACATTGCCTGCATAAATTCCTTTTTATAACATTCTTCACAACTTTCACAGACAATCTTCAACATGCTTTAACTTTCTATGTTTTATAACCTTCCTTACTAAAGGTGCTTTCTTATATCTATAACTTTAATATCTTTCCTTTCTTCCTACTTTATTTCTCTCCTTAGTCTTTCTTTTTGTGTCTGTCTCTGATCTGTCTTTTCTAGTCTCTTTCTTACTCATTCTTTCCCTTTATTTCTCTTTTTAATGTGCACTAATTAGGTGAGTGTTGGTATTAACGGATACATGTATATATCCCAAATTTAGGGATGTGTGTAACATCTGTTTGCCACAACTAATTAGGTTCCAATCCTCTAGGGTTAACACCTGTTGAAAGAGGAGCTGTGCCTGTGAGCTGGCAATCTGGGCATTGTTGAATAATTTGTTTAGCCAGTCTCTGTGTAAGTTGAAACTGTTTAGATGAGTTTCTCTAATTTTAGTGGAAAAATTGATGCAATTGGGTAGCTTGGTCTAGCAGTGATGTTATAACCTGAAGATCTGCTTGATCATTGTCATAAGCCAATGGGCCAGGCAGAGAGCTGTGGGCTCGAATGTGTGTAATAAAAATAGGATGTGTACGTTGGTCTAGCAACTGCTGAAGTCGGAGAAAAAGAGCACACAGAGTGGGCTCCAGAGCAAACTTAATGCTGTAAAAGTTCGTTAATAAATAAACAGAGTAACCTCAGCTCTCTGAGTGCTAGTAAACTCAGATTGAATGATGGAATTGTGTGGTCTCTACTACACTGCCGCTTTTCCATGTTTACCAGACCCATCAGTAAACAGTGTTAAAGCATTAGGTATGGGGGAGTGCAATACCACTTCGAATGTACTTAAAGGAATCCTGATGATATCAGGGTTACAACTTAGCAATTGACTGCATTAATCATTAAGATGGCAAATTGAAATAAGTAACATGAAGTTTATAAAGAAAATCTGAAAGCATCGCTAGAAGCAGAAACTTAAATAATATACTTTAACAATGTGCTTAAAGCCACAGGCAGAATAGCTTAAATCTTGCAATTGAGTTTTCCGGCTGATCAAGTTTATGGACTTTAATCTGGCCAACAGTCTTGAAAACAGTGACTCACTAGTTGGGGAACTCAATTCAGGCCTCTTTTAGCAAGTACAAATCAAAGACTATCTGCAATTAGTGGGTTAAGACAGTCATTCATGAATATGCTTTCACTACACTTACATACAACTTTTCTTCTAATTTAACAAATATGATTTAGTTAGGTTTAAAGGTCTCCTTTAAAGGGTAATGTGTGGTTTTATATGCCTAGCTTTTAATTACTCTTTAATTCATGGGCCTTCAGTAATCTCTCTCCCTTCAGAGGTTACTGTTTTACCTAATCTGGATTTGGAGAGCTACGTCAGGGGTAGGAGAGAGACAACAACAGTGGCCATTATCAGAAAAGAGGTTTTTCAAATTCTTACATTTCACTTAAACTTTAGCAGACAATTAGAATCTGGGATGTCCCTTGTAAACAAGGAGCACACGAGATTTTGCCTTGGATCACCTGCAGAGATAGAGAGCTGAGCGGCGGGTCCCTGGGCGGTAGCTGTTTTACACTCGTAAAAGCGCTGCCTTTTGCCTGTGCTGGCTCTGTTTCTGTGAACTTCCGGGCTGCCGAGCCTTTCTTTTTATTTACTCCTTGCTCGGCTGCATTTCTTTCGGCTCCTGATGCCTTTTTTCTTATCTTTTTATAAACATACACCTGATTGCCTTGCTGATTCTGCATTACTGGGCAGGCTAAGAGCTCTGCTTCTCATGCTGCCTGCTTAAGACAGGGACTGATAGCTGTAGCATATCCTCTGTCTTTTTTCCTATCTATTGGAGGAGGAGGCTCAGGTAAAACCTCCGTTTCCTCTTTGTTATTTCGGCCCGGTGATATTAGGGTCGAGGGAAGAGGAAGTGATAAGGCAGGTGACGTTTTCTCCTCCTGGCTCTCTTTAGGCTCTTCAGTGTGTAACAGAGCTAGGGCTGCTCTAATTGAAGGCTGTAACATTAAAGCTGTTACTGGGACCTATTGTCTTTGCACATGATGTTTAAGATTTCTCCCCATTTGTTCCCAGAGTTCTACGTCTAGCGTTCCTTCTTCCGGGAACCGTGGGCTTGGGATCACAACAGTTCGCATTACAACAGTTTGTCTGACATGGATGATTAGGTCCCTTAATTGAGCCTGCGAAACTGAGGCTCCGCTAGCCTTAAGCAACTGTTTTAATACTTTTATATAATGTTTCTGCTGTGCTAATAACTGTTGTCCCATTGTTATGCCCAGACCGTTTATTCCCCGAAGAAGACCACCAGAGTCCAGAGTCAAAGCTAAGCAGCAAGGATCTTTATTACAGGTTCGAACCTGGAACTCTCACTCGCTCGTGAAATGAGACGGGCAGGAGAGCTCCCCCACTGAGCTCCGAGCAGTGTTATATAGTCTAAGAAAAGTGGGCATAGAGTTATTATACAAATCAGATATATGATTGGCTAGTGTTTGAACAAGGCGATTTGGCTAACTATGATTGGTTCCCGCCATTTCTGATATTTCGGTTCAACCTTTGAGGCGGGAGAGCAGGTTTATGGCAGCAAGAGTTTATCTTACTTAAACACGTCTTGTGACCTTGCCTCAGAACTTACAAAATCTCTGGTACGTGCAGAAAAACAGGTACTCACAGAACTTATGAAATCTCTGGTATGTGCAAAACAAAATCTCTGGTACGTGCAGAAAAACAGGTACTCACAGAACTTACGAAATCTCTGGTATGTGCAAAACAAAATCTCTGGTATGTGCAGAAAAACAGGTACTCACAGAACTTACGAAATCTCTGGTATGTGCAAAGATTAGAGAGCAGAACAAAGGGTGTAGCGGGGGGGGGCGGGTACACATCTATCTTTGTGTCCTTTCATTTCCCCCTCTCATAAGTAACTGGATGTCCAATCTTGGATTTCCAGAGTCTTATAATGTAGCCTCACTTTCTGGGTGCAGGAGAGGCTGGTGATGGCTATGGAGGACCATTAGTTGGATGGTATCAAACCTTTCTCTGACAAATTGTAAAATTTTATTTACCACACAGGGGCCTATAGTGAATAGAAGTAGTAAAGACATTAGTGGGCCTAAAAGGGGTGCCAGAAGGGAAAACATTGAAGAGCTCCACCAATTGTTAGCGGCTGTAGTGAATTGTTGCTTTTTCATCTCTAAGCTTAGTTTGTGTAGGCATTGGACTCTTTGCTCAACTAACCCTGACTCATTTATATAGAAACAGCATTCTTCTTTGAGGAACATACAGGTACCTCCTTTCTCAGCCGTGAGTAAGTCTAAGGCTCTGCGGTTTTGAAGGGTGACCTGTGCTAGGGAGGAGAGCTGCCGCTGAAGGGAGGCTAGGGAATAGGCGGAGTCTTCCATAGCAACAGAGAATTGTTGTAACAGTTTGTCGTTTTCTATCATGGAGTGTTGTAGGGCCCCTCCTGCTAACCCCGCTGCGACGACAGAGGTGGTTAAGGATATTCCAGCAATTAGTGATAGAAAAACTGCTCGTCTATGTCGCGCAGTTTCAGTTGGGGCGGTCCCTGCCCAGCCTATGAACTCTGCCAGGGTTAGCAGTGTCAGTCGGGGAACTAGGGTAACAGGGATACACAACTGTCCATCAGAGATGCTTTTGGACAGAGTCTTTAACAGAGTCATATTACACCAGAAGAACACACCAGGGGGAGCATATATGGGACTATTAGGGTATGCAGCCGATTGGTTGCAAAGGCTGTTGCTAAATGCCGAATAACAGTAGGGATATTTCTCTTGGTATGGGTCACGGTACAGGGCCACATCGGGTATCATGACTGTTGATGAATTAAAATCTGTATAGTTTGTGGGAGGGGAGAATAGGGGAACAGCGGTTAATGGTGGTCTTCCTAGGGTTGCACACATAAAGCAAGAGGACAGATCGCCTAAACCAGTGAGGTTGGCGAATGCTAGCCCTTCCTGTAATAGAGTTAGCCAGGAGAAGGGCTGCAAGTCTTGTGATAGCTTGGTTTCTTGCCTGTGGATTTGTGTATGGATTAAGGGTTGAATCTGGACTAGACTCCGCCACAGGTACAGGTGGCTACTAGGCCAGCTACTACTGGCATCGTAGTAGACTGCCCCATGTTGGGGCGATGTCCACCGGGAGTGCTCTGGATCTGTTATTATCCAAGTGAATATGTTGGGAGTACCTGTTGGGTAGCGAGTCCTGAGGAGATTAGACTTTCTCGGGTATTCGTCCCATACCCTGGCTGAGTGCATTTTACAATAGTGGTATGGGCAGCCTGCATTCTGGTGTCACCAATAATTTTTACAATTATATTCAGTCTGATCATATTCAAAACAGATCATGGGTATCCCTGGTTGGGCAATCTGGAAGTTAGTGAAATTGAGGTAAACTGGAGTGTTGCACCCAGAGGGGGGGGCAGTCTGCACTAGCTAGCAGTTTACCTGCCTGGGGGGTTTCCCCGGGGTGAGTTTTGTTCTCATAGAGCCAGAACCTCCAGACATAGGGATTAGACGGTGCGGCAGTGAGGAGAGTCAGATGCATAAGGCATAAAAGCATAGGTAAGCTAGACATGGTTACGGCTACGGGGATGACGGCGCAGGGTTAGCTTTAAGGGATTGTTCTTAGCTTTGTCTACAGTCCATGTAACCGGTGCTCCAGACGGCCCGAGAAGGTCGGACGTTGGGTCCACTGGTTTGACGTGTGTGTAATGGATCCACGAAGCGATGCCTTCTACCTTGAGAGCGGTGGGAGTAGTCAGGAGTACTTGCAGTGGTCCTTTCCACCTGGGTTGAAGAGTTTCTTGCCGGTGGCGCTTGACTAGGACCCAGTCTCCCGGCTGGAACGGATGGGGCGTCGGCGGAGGTCCTGCTTTGTACAGTTCTCGTGGTCTGGGCCAAATTTCCTGGTGAATTTTCTCTAAGGCTTGTAAGGAGAACAAGAGCTCAGAGACATTTTCAGTTTCAGGTTTGAGTAAGTCATCTTTTAGACTGGGGACCAGGGGTGGGGGTCTGCCATACATGATTTCATATGGTGTGAGGCCCAGTCTGTAAGGGGTGTTTCGGGTCCGGAACAGAGCGTAGGGGAGAAGTACTACCCAATTAGCGCCAGTCTCCATGGTCAATTTAGTTAAGGTCTCCTTTAGAGTCCGATTCATCCTTTCTACCTGTCCTGAGCTTTGGGACCTATAAGCACAATGTAATTTCCAATTTGCCCCAAGAATGGAAGCCAAATCCTGACTTACCTTAGCAACGAAGGCTGGTCCATTGTCTGACACTATCTGGACGGGAAAGCCATACCTGGGGAAGATTTCCTCCAAAATTTTCTTTGCTACAACCTGAGCAGTTTCTCTCTTAGTTGGGAACGCTTCTGTCCATCCTGAAAAAGTATCTACAAAGACAAGTAAGTATTGATACCCATATTTTCCAGGCTTTATCTCAGTAAAGTCTACTTCCCAATAGATGCCAGGCCTAGTTCCTCTACACCTATTTCCTGCGGCGGTCTGGGTTTGGGGACAAGCGTTGTTCAGTTGGCAGGCTTTGCAATTTGTTGTGACATCACTAGCCAATTCAGTAATACGCCTGATTCTGAACTTGGCGTGCCTGATTAAGTCTATCATTCACCGGGCACCTAGGTGGGTTGTCCGGTGGATATGTTCCAACACCTGCCGTCCTAATTTTTCTGGTAGGATGGTTTGGTCATTTATATCAGTCCACCACCCATTTTGAACCTGTTTTAGGGGAAGCGTGTCCATCCATTCACGATCCTGTTTGGTATAGTTGGGAAAACATGGCAAATTTCTTGGGCCAGGATCAGGGAGCTGGAGTGCGAGGAGCTGACTGGGAGCTCTTGCTATGCTCCTTGCGGTTTGGTCAGCTAAGGAGTTGCCTCGAGCAATTGGCGTAGTTGGTTTCTGATGCCCAGGGCAATGTACGATAGCCAATTTCTTTGGTTTCCACAAAGCAGTTAATAGAGCTAGGATCTCTTGTTTGTTTTTTATTTCTTTGCCTTCAGCTGTTAATAGTCCCCTCTCTCTGTAGATGGCCCCATGTATGTGTGCAGTAGCGAAAGCATAGCGACTATCCGTGTATACTGTTAGTTTTTTCTCTGCCCCTAGGGTGAGGGCCTGTGTGAGTGCTATCAGTTCGGCTCTTTGGGCCGATGTCCCTGGAGGCAAGGGTTCCACCCAGATTACCTCAGTCTCTGATGTTACAGCCGCTCCTGCATACCGCTGGCCTTGGTGGACGTAGCTGCTGCCATCAGTGAACCAGATGAGTTCTGTGTCGGGGAGCGGAGGATCTTGCAGGTCCTCCCGCACCCCATGCACTTGAGCCAGTATCTCAGTGCACTCATGGGACGGGGCGTCCAAGTCTGGATTTGGCAGCAGTGAAGCAGGGTTTAAAGAGGTTGGGGGCAGAAAAGTTATTCTGAGGGGGTTTAACAGCAGTCCTTGATAGTGGGTGAGCCAGGCGTTACTTATCCATCGGTCCGGCGGCTGCTGGAGGACGCCTTCAATGGCATGCGGGGTGGTGACGCGCAACTCTTGCCCCATGATAAGCTTATCAGCGTCCTGGACCATTAGGGCGGTTGCCGCGATTATCCGGAGGCAGGGTGGCCAGCCGGCAGCCACTGAATCTAATTTCTTTGACAAATAGGCAACTGGCCTCTGCCAGGGGCCTAGGTACTGCGTTAACACGGCTTTTGCAACACCTTTACTTTCATCCACGTATAAGTGGAAGGGCTTGGAGACATCAGGGAGCCCTAACGCGGGGGCTGACAACAAGGCAGTTTTGATCTGTTGAAAGGCCAGCTCAGCCTCTTCCGTCCAATTAAAGGGCTGCCCTTCCTTTGTTGCCTGGTATAGGGGCTTGGCTAACTCAGCAAATCCGGGTATCCATAACCTACAGAACCCTGCTGACCCCAGGAATTCTCTCACTTGCCGTGTCGACTGGGGTCTAGGGATGCGTAGGACTGTTTCCTTTCGGGCTTTGGTTAGCCAGCATTGCCCCTCTTTTAATAGGTACCCCAGATAAGTTACCTCCAACTTGCAGATCTGAGCCTTTGTTGCTGAGGCTCAGTAGCCTAGCCCCCCCAGAGTCTTCAAGAGGTCCTCAGTCCCTTGAACACAAGTTTCCGGGGACCTGGCCGCTATTAAGAGATCATCAACATATTGCAAAAGAGTTATTTCAGGGTGTTGCCGCCGGTACTCACCCAGATCTTCATGAAGGGCTTCATCGAACAGGGTTGGCGAGTTCTTGAACCCTTGTGGCAGCCTGGTCCATGTTAGCTGACCGTTGATGCCCCTCTCAGGATCTGTCCATTGAAATGCAAAGAGTTCTTGACTTTTGGGAGCCAGAGGAAGGCTGAAGAAAGCATCTTTTAGATCAAGAACGGTATACCACTGTTTTTCGGGATGTAAGGCACTCAGAAGGGTGTATGGATTGGGCACAGTGGGATGTATGTCCATGACCCTTTTATTAACTTCTCTTAAATCCTGTACTGGCCTGTAGTCCGTACTGTTGGGTTTACGAACAGGTAACAGTGGAGTATTCCAGGATGAGTGGCAAGCCCGTAGGACTCCCTGGTCTAGGAGTCGGCGGATATGGGGCGTAATTCCTTCCCTTGCCTCCAGGGGCATAGGATATTGCCAAACCAGAACCGGGTCTGTCCCTGGCTTAACTTCCACAAATATGGCAGGTCGATGTTTAGCTAGCCCTAAGACCCCAGTTTCTGCCCACGCTTCAGGGAAACGCTGGAGCCAAGAGTCAATTTCCTGATCGGGGGGCTTTTGCTCTTGATGGAGTCTGTACTCATCTTCTAAGGTGACAGTCAGGATAGATATTGGCCTGTTTTGGGAATCAGTTATCTTGGGCCCTTCTGGCTCAAGGTGGATTTGGGCCCCCATTTTTGTCAGCAAGTCCCTCCCTAGTAGAGGGCAGGGGCTCTCTGGGATGACTAGGAAGGAATGGGAGACTTTTCCTGTTCCTAAGTCCACAGTCCTCTGGGTTGTCCGGGGGTATTTTTTGATGCCTGTGGCCCCGTGCACCCAGGATGTTTTCTTAGACATTTTTCCAATTGGTTTGGTTAGGACTGAGCGTTCCGCCCCAGCATCGACCAAGAAACGAACTGGGGACCCCTCCACTTGCAAAGTTTCCCTGGGTTCGGGGAGGGGGTCCGAACCCCGTCCTCCCTAGTGAGAGTCCTGGGTAACGAGTACAGAGGTAGGGTTAGCTGGTCTCCGTTTCTTTGGGCAGTCTTTAATCCAGTGGCCACGTTCCTTGCAATAAGCACACTGATCTTTTTTTAATCCTTGCCTAGAGCCTTGCTTTTTCTGCTCTCTGTTTTGGCCATTTCCTGCCTGGGGGAATGCTGCTACTAAGACTTTGGTCATTTCTTTGGTTGCCTTGAACTGTTTTTCTTCTGGAGTATCCCTATTATTATAAACTCGCTGAGCCATCTGAAGGAAGTCCTGTATCTGCTTTCCTTCTAAACCTTCTAATTTCTGGAGTTTTCTTTTAATATCTGGTGCTGCCTGGTTTACAAAGGACATTACTACCGCAGCCTGATTTTCCAGTGCTTCCGGGTCCATAGGGGTAAACTGTCTGAAAGCTTCCATTAATCTCTCTAAATACACAGCGGGGCTTTCTGTCTTACCTTGTAACACAGAATATACTTTAGCCAAATTGGTGGGCTTGCGAGCTGCAGCCCGGAGACCCGCCATTAGAGTCTGGCGATAAATGAGCAGTCGTCCCCTACCTTCTGCCGTGTTGTAGTCCCATCTGGGCCGGGTCAAAGGAAAAGCCGCGTTAATGAGGTCAGGATTTGCAGTTGGCTGGCCGTCATCTCCTGGAACCAGCTTTCTGGCCTCAACTTGGATTCTTTCCCGCTCCTCCGTTGTGAACAGGATTCGGAGGAGCTGATGACGGTCATCCCAGATCGGCTGGTGAGTAAACATGACACTGTCTAACAACGAGGTTAGATCTTTGGGATTATCGGAGAACCGAGCATTTTGGGACTTCCAATTGTATAAATCACTAGTGGAAAAAGGCCAATACATGAGACGGGAGAGCCCGGTATCATCGAGCGATCCTATTTCTCTGAGAGGCAGGGCTACGGTGGAGTCAGGGAATCGGGAAGCTTGGTCCCGCAGTACGCGGCCTTGCGTTCGGCCGGCCGGCCCCCCCGGGTTACTTTCGCTCTCGGCTGCTTCCGCTTCTCGGTTTCCCTCTACGGAAGCACCACCCTGGGGGACTGGGTCCTGCGGGATAAGGTGCAGATATGGTGGGGGAAGTGTGGGTTCTAACGTTAGGGGGTCCTGGCTGTCTGGCAGCACAGGGGGCGAGGGAGCAGAGGGAGTCCTTTGTCTTGTAGGTCGCGTTACTAGGACCTTGCAGGGCTCAGGGATGAATGGAGTTACCCAGGGCGGTGGGTTTTCCACAAGATCCTGCCACACTAGAATATAAGGAATTAGATCAGGATGTCCTGACTGCCCTGGCAGGAAAATCTTAGTTTTTACCTTAGTAATAATAGAGAGACAGAAAGTTCCTTCGGAGGGCCACCCTACGCCGAAAGAGGGCCACTCTGAACGGCAGAAAGTAACTAGCTTTCCTTTCTTTAGTTCTACGCTTAAGTTACGCCCCCGAGCCTTCACATCCTTGAAATTGGTAACAAGGAGTGAGAGCGGCGTGCTCTGGTTGTTGCCCATCTTTGGACTGCTCCTACAAAGAGAAGGAGGGACGAAAATGAGTGTGAAGCAGAGGGAAGTATCCGACAGGTCCGGTCCTGGAAGGGGAAGAAAAGGTTTTATGTTTCGTTTTGGACTTACACTCAACACTTAACAATAACGGACAGACAGTGACAAACGATGAGCCTTTGCGAGCGCGTGTCGGACTTCCGACCTGAGTCAGACGGGGCAACCAAGGATGGAGGCCCCCAGATGGGCACTGGGGGACGTCTCCCACCAGTCCCGAGTGGCTGTCTTTTAGCGCGTTCGCCAAGACCGTGCCACTTACAGAACAGACCAATACAGATTACGGATTACAGGTTTCGCGAAATTTCAGGGGGACAGACAGAGATAAAGACAGAGACAGTGACAAAGCTGGCTTACCTACAGATTAAGATCCATTGACTTGGGGGTCTGGTGGGCTTGGGGGAAATCCCGGACGAGCCCCCATTTGTTATGCCCAGACCGTTTATTCCCCGAAGAAGACCACCAGAGTCCAGAGTCAAAGCTAAGCAGCAAGGATCTTTATTACAGGTTTGAACCTGGAACTCTCACTCGCTCGTGAAATGAGACGGGCAGGAGAGCTCCCCCACTGAGCTCCGAGCAGTGTTATATAGTCTAAGAAAAGTGGGCATAGAGTTATTATACAAATCAGATATATGATTGGCTAGTGTTTGAACAAGGCGATTTGGCTATGATTGGTTCCCGCCATTTCTGATATTTCGGTTCAACCTTTGAGGCGGGAGAGCAGGTTTATGGCAGCAAGAGTTTATCTTACTTAAACACGTCTTGTGACCTTGCCTCAGAACTTACAAAATCTCTGGTACGTGCAGAAAAACAGGTACTCACAGAACTTATGAAATCTCTGGTATGTGCAAAACAAAATCTCTGGTACGTGCAGAAAAACAGGTACTCACAGAACTTACGAAATCTCTGGTATGTGCAAAGATTAGAGAGCAGAACAAAGGGTGTAGCGGGGGGGGCGGGTACACATCTATCTTTGTGTCCTTTCACCATGATGAAAACTCAGTTTGACCCAGCTTCCCCCAGAACTTGGTAACCTTGAGTGGGCACCAATGACTTACTGATTACTACTGACTTGACCGCGTGGTTCCTGTCTTCACCTTTGTTTTCCGGGGTGTCTGTCGCTTTTACTTCAGGCTTCCTTTGCAGCTTTCCTCATGAGGGCGGTCTTGCTTCCTGGGCAGCTTGCTTCATGAGGAGCTCCAACTGCGGCGAGTCTGTTTCTGCAGACCCCTGACTGGCCTCACACGGCTTTCCTCCCACGGGTTTCCTTACACAGGGCACCAGTTGAGGTATTGCTCCTCACACGTGAGGGAATTAGCTGCGGGGGTCTGCCCTCAGACCCTGACACAAACGATGGATGAATAAAACGTACACTGACACACAGATATTCTGTTTTGCCAGTCCAGCTAAGTGTCCGGCCACCTGCACACCTAGAGAGGTTTGTCACTGTGGCCGGCCCTGAGCAGCTCGAATTCCAGGCATTTATTTAGTATACAATTAACAACAGAAGCTTTGAGTAAACACACTTGTGGGTAATTAACATGGTTAAGAGAGTAGTTCTAGGAATGATGAAAGCTCAGGTACCCTGGTCTAAGGTAAATACTGTCAGGCCTCTGAGCCCAAGCTAAAAACCATCATATCCCCTGTAACCTGCACGCATACATCCAGATGGCCTGAAGCAACTGAAGATCCACAAAAGGAGTGAAAATAGCTTTAACTGATGACACTCCACCATTGTGATTTGTTTCTGCCCCACCCTAACTGATTGATGTACTTTGTAGTCTCCCCCACCCTTATGAAGATTCTTAATGTACTTTGTGAGATCCACCCCCTGCCCACAGAACATTGCTCCTAACTGCACCACCTATCCTAAAACCTGTAAGAACTAGTGATAATCCCACCACCCTTTGCTGACTCTCTTTTCGGACTCAGCCCGCCTGCACCCAGGTGAAATAAACAGCCTTGTTGCTCACACAAAGCCTGTTTGGTGGTCTCTTCACACGGGCGCGCGTGACAAATACCATTAGGGGGCAATATCCTTGGCTGACCTCCCCAGAGAAGGCCATCTGGCTCAAAGGTTAATGGAAGTAGGGTAAACAGACTTAACTGGGAAGCCTCTGTTGTCCCTTGTATTGACTCTATGACCTAATGCTCTAAGGTAAGAGCCAGCTGCCTTGGCCTGTTCAATTATTACAAGCTATGTAACCTTTTGGCCTTCTAAAAGGTTTGTGACTGTTTCCTATAATTTTCCCTAATATTTCCCTTTACCCTTTCTGCCACCAACCTGAGTGAATCCCAACAGTTTTCTCCCGTTGCAAAATGTACCACGTTCAAAAGTTTGAAGATCACTGTCTTTATTATCATCTTGCCTTTAATTTTGGCCTTCCTTCTCCAAACACGCACACACCCACCCCCACGCACAAAATCACTTTAGTCTGTACTAGCAAAAAGTGAGCTATGTGATCCTTTTTAGCACACAAAAAAATACAATTGTGTCATTTCTTTTACTCAGAAGACTTCAGTTTTTACATTGCCTTCAGCAATGATTATAACATATTTTAAGTACTTACACTTTTGAGAATAAATAAAGCTTTTCACTTTCTTCTGAGAAAAATATGCAATATAATTTTATATAATTTTGGAGGTATAGCAACACCTCTGAAGCCTATCCATAGATCTTCTAGGGATCCTTCACCTAACCTATACAATAAAAACGGAATCTCCTTTGAATAGCATAAAAGATTCTTCATTTACCTAGCCAGGCTCTTCACTTCCACTTCCTACTTTGAAAGGAACTTCCACAGCATACCACATTCTTTCTTATTGTCAGACCTCTGAGCCCAAGCTAAGCCATCATATCCCCAGCGACATTTGTGTATACATCCAGATGGCCTGAAGCAACTGAAGATCCACAGAAGTGGAAATAGCGTTAACTGATGACATTCCACCGTTGTGATTTATTTCTGCCCCCACCAACTGATCGATGTACTTTGTAATCTCCCCCACCCTTAAGAAGGTTCTTTATAATCTCCCCCAACCTTAAGAAGTTTCTTTGTAATACTCCCCACCCTTGAGAATGTACTTGGTGAGCTTCAACCCCTGCCTCCAAAACATTCCTCTCAACTTCACCGTCTATCCCCAAACCTGTAAGAACCAATGATAATCCCACCACCCTTTGCTGACTCCTTTTTCGGACTCAGCCCGCCTGCAACCAGGTGAAATAAACAGCCTTGTTGCTCACACAAAGCCTGTTTGGTGATTTCTTCACATGGACATGTGAAACACACCTTTTTTTCCTTTCTTTTCTCTTTTCTTTTTTTGAGACAGAGATTCCTTCTGCAACCCAGGCTGGAGTGAGTGCAGTGGCACAATGACGGCTCACTGCAGCCTCTACCTCCTGGGCTTAAGTGATATTCCTACCTCAGCTTCCAGAGTAGCTAGTAAGGGAGGAGACCACTGCTCATATCGTCTTATGCCCAATTTCTGCCTCCAAAGAAGGAAGAAGTAAAAACTAAAAGGCAGAAATGAAATCCACAGGCAGACAGCCCGGCGCTGCGCCCTGAGCCTGGTAGTTAAAGATCGACCCCTGACCTAATCGGTTACGTTATCTGTAGATTACAGACATTATATGGAAAAGCACTGTGAAAATCCCTATCCTGTTTTGTTCCGATCCAATTACCTGTGCATGCAGCCCCCAGTCACATACCCCCTGCTTGCTCAATCACGACCCTCTCACACACACCCCCTTAGAGTTGTGAGCCCTTAAAAGGGACAGGAATTGCTCACTTGGGGAGCTCAGCTCTTGAGACAGGAGTCTTGCCGATGCTCCCGGCCGAATAAACCCCTTCCCTCTTTAACTCAGTGTCTGAGGGGTTTTGTCTGTGGCTTGTCCTGCTACACTAGGACTACAGGCATGTAACATCATGCCTACCCAATTTTTTTTTTAACAGACAGAATCTCACTATGTTGCCCAGGCAGTGTTTATTTTTAAATGAACTTTTAATTTTAGCATAATTCGAGATTTACAGAAAAATCCTGAAGATAAGACAGTTCATTTCTGTATTCCCCACACCCACTTTCCCCTACTACTAACATCTTACATCAATAAGGTACCTTTGTTACAATTAATGAACCAATATTGATATGTTATTATTAGCTAAAGTTCAAACTCTATTCAGATTTTTTAGTTTTTACCTAATGCTCCTTTTCTGTTACAGGATCTTATCCAGGGTGGCATATAACATTTTGTTGTTGTATCTCTTCTGGTTTCTCTTGGCTGTAGTAGTTTCTCAGACTTTCCTTGTTTTTGATAAGCTTGGCAGTTTTGAGGAGTACCCGTTAGGTATTTTGTAGAATAATCTTCAGTTGAGGTTTGTCTGATGTTTTTCTTATGATGAAACTGGGGTTATATGTTTTGGAGAGAAAGACCACAGAGGCAAATGCCATTTTCATCACATCATATCAAGGATGCGTACTTATCAACACGCCTTATCACTGTTGATGTTAACGTTGATCTGCTGACTGAAGCAGAATTTGTCAGGTTTCTCTCCTGTGAAATTACTCTTTTACCTTGTTTCCATACTGTATTCTTTGGAAGGAAGTCACTATGTACAGCCTCAATACTTCCTTTAGGGTAGAGTATCTACATAAAGTACTTGAAATTCTTCTGCATGGAAGATTTGTCTGTTCTTCCTTTCTTTTATTTTTAAATATGTTCACCTCTACCTGGAATGCTGAAATAACACAATTTCAAAATTTCGATGACTTAGCACACATTTTATTCCTTATTCATTCCAAAATGCCTATCACACTTTAGCAAGTGGCTCTGCTCCACATAGTCACTCAGACGCTCAGGCTGCCAGAGGTTCCACCATCAAGTAGTTACACTTTCTGAAACACACAGCTTCATCAGTTGCCAAGGAAAAGTAAGAGCACTGGAGTGTTTTGTACCAGAAATTAAATGTTTCAACTTAGAAATGACATTTCTATCCATAGCTCATTGCCTAGATTTATCTACATCACTCTGCCTAACTCTACAAGGGGACAGGGAAGTATAATTCTCCCCTGTGCCTGGAAGGAGAGGGAACTAGATATGGGTGAGTACTGGAAGTTTCTACCACAAGTCTTCTACCCTACTTGTCCACTAAACAAAATTCTATTCTTCCCCCAATTCTCATTCAGCTGAAATGCTATGAAGCGTTCACCATCTCTTCCAGACAGACTTCAGGTTCCCTCCGTGCTCTGTCATCACTTTGTGGCTATCACCATTAAAACTATTATATTGGATTATAATTGTGGGTTTGCATGTGCTGTAGAAGAAAACAACCATGTTTTTTCACCTTGGTATCCTCAGCATCAATACCGTGCCTCTTACATAGAAAAATATTCAGTCAATGTTTATTATTGGCTGGGCGCAGTGGCTCACACCTGTAATCCCAGCACTTTGGGATGCTGAGATGGGAGGATTGCTTGAGCCCAGGAGTTTGAGACCAGTCTGGGCAACATAGTGAGACCCTATCTCTACAAAAAATGAGAAATTAGCTGGGTGTGCTGGTGGTGCACCTGTAGTCCCAGCTACTCAGGAGGTTGAGGCAGGAGGATCCCTTGAGCCCAGGAGGTTGAGGCTGCAGTGAACTATGATCACACCACTGTACTCCAGTCTGGGCAATAAAGCAAGACCCTGTCTCAATTAAAAAAGAAAGCTTTTATTATATTGAATTAATGAATAGACAAATTCTTAAACTTTGTAACCAATGTTACACAGGACCTTATTCTATAATAAGATTATAGTGTTCTTGGCAATGAAAGTGGAATTCTTTTGGTCCATATTAACTTTATTTATTTATTTATTTTTTGAGACAGGGTCTCACTCTGTCACCCTGGCTGGAGTGCAGTGGTACAATCTCAGCATATTGCAACCTCTGCTCCTCCTGGGCTTAAGCAATCCTCTTGCCTCAGCCTCCCAAGTAGCTGGGACTAAGGTACATGCCACCACACCCAGCTAATTTTTTGTATTTTTTGTAGAGATGGCGTTTTGCCATGTTGCCCAGGCTGGTCTCGAACTCCTGGGCTTACACAGTTTGCCCACCTTGGCTTCCCAAAGAGCTGGGATTACAGGTGTGAGCCACGGCACCCAATCCCTTATTAACTTTAAATGAAGTATTGAATCATACCTTCAAATAGTTTCTACCTAGATTGGTATGAGAAATCCTGTGCCTCAAACATATGGTTTTATTTCTAATGTATTCCAGAGGACTAAATTAACTGTGTATTTTTAAAAATTATTCTCTCGGCCAGGCACAGTGGCTCACGTGGTGGATCACACCTATAATCCCAGAACTTTGGGAGGCTGAGGTGGGCGGATCATTTGAGGTCAGGAGTTTGAGACCATCCTGGCCAACGTGGTAAAACCCTGTCTCTACTAAAAATACAAAATAGCTGGGCATGGTGGTGGGTGCCTGTAATCCTAGCTACTCGGGAGGCTGAGGCAGGAGAATCACTTGAATCCAGGAGGCAGAAGTTGCGGTTTGCTGAGATCGTGCCACTCTACTCCAGCCTGGATGACAGAGCGAGACTCCATCTCAAAAACAATAAATTAAATAAATAAATAAAAATTATTCTCCCTCTTTTTTTTTTTTAACTCTAAGCTATATTTTGTAATTATTTTCTAATAATAAAAAAACCCCACATCCCTCTGTAGTTTGTGGTTGGCTTTTATTTAGAACTTTGTGTTACTTCATTGTATCATGTGTAAAGTCCTGTTTTAAAACACATCCTGTTTTAAAACACATCCTGTTTTAAAACAATCCTGTTTTAAAACAATCCTGTTTTAAAACACATGTTCAAAAGAGAAGAGCAACAATTTAATTGTAGGTGGGATATATTTTTTATACAGTGATTTTACCAAATTTGTTGAGTGTCTACATTGTACAAATGAAGGCTTCTTACTGGTAAGGCAGAAGAAAAGGTTTAAAGGAGCATAATAAGCCCTCAAAAAGCTCATGATAGTAATTATAAAGACAATACAACAGCAAACAACAATAGAAAATGAAGTCATAGATGGCATGTAATGACATATGTGTGTGTTAAACACTAAGTCGTCTGAGTTCAAGAATGGCATGCTGTGGGTGTGGAGTGGGTCAGAAGAGAGAAAACCTGGAGTTAAGGGGATTAGTAAGAAGCCATGTACCAACATGAAGTTATCATGAAGTCCACACCCTTTAGAATCTAAAATAGATTCTACACTCCACAGGCGAGATTTAACTTGCAGTGTGATTGAATTCCTTACGTAGGTATGATAATTCTAAGTGTAGTTTTATGTGTTTAGGTTTATTTTACTACCTTTTTTCCTCAAATAAATAGTAGTCAAGTGTGTGTATGTGTGTGTATAAACTTTACTGTTGCCAGGCGCGGTGGCTCAAGCCTGTAATCCCAGCACTTTGGGAGGCCGAGACGGGCGGATCACGAGGTCAGGAGATCGAGACCATCCTGGCTAACACAGTGAAACCCCGTCTCTACTAAAAAATACAAAAAACTAGCCGGGCGAGGTGGCGGGTGCCTGTAGTCCCAGCTACTCCGGAGGCTGAGGCAGGAGAATGGCGTGAACCTGGGAGGCGGAGCTTGCAGTGAGCTGAGATCCGGCCACTGTACTCCAGCCTGGGTGACAGAGCAAGACTCTGTCTCAAAAAAAAAAAAAAAAAACTTTTCTGTTTTAGAAGATGGCACACTTACCGTGGAAACTTAAAATACCTTTACTTCCTAGATGTTAAAAAAATTCATTTCTTTTTTTTAGCAGATTAAGGTTTAGCATCCTATTTTTAAAATAACATTTCTAATTTACTAAGTTACTCTTCAATTACATGTCAGTTTGAAACAGCAGTCAAAGAAATTATTTTCTAAAATAAATGTGTGATTTCAACACAGTGTTTCTGGAACTAAAAAAACCCACACAAAATAGATGTGTGAGACACTGATACCAGCCTTCATCCTCTTTGGGTCAGGCTGACTTGATTGCAAGGCCTGGGTGTAAATGGCACTACATTTGTGGGTTCAGTTTCTACTTGACGGAGGTGGAAATTGAGTATTTCCATGCTGGCAAGCAGCCACCTCACAGAGCTATTGTGTACTGGAGTTGGGGGAGTTGGGGAGAAAAGAATAAGATAGTGTAGCTGTACCCAAAGCAACTTAGAGTGATGCCAAAAGGGAGACCAGCATCCTCTTCAAGTAAATGTGTATATACAAATCATCATTAATAGGAAGTTAAGTATTTTAACTTATTTGCTTTGCAGTAAAATATTTGTCAAGAGGGAGAAAAATGCAACCCACATATGTGATCCCATTATCCTATTTACAACCCTCTTTCATCAACATTTTGTGATGTTACCAGAGCTCATTTACAGATTGAAATCACTAGTTCAGTGAGAGGGAATTTAATAAACATGCAATTAGATAGGCACAAATGAAAAGATTATACAGAACCTAACTTAAAAAAAAAAACGGTAAAAATAAAAACAAAACTTTAAAAATACAAAATGAAAAGATTATACAGAACTTATATCCAAAGATCTTATTTAATACAGAACTGAAATCAGAATGCCCTTCTAGAAAGAGGAAGTTAAAATGGGAACACTTCTGTTTCTTTGCAAACAAGACTGCATTTCATCAAGTCTGAAAAATCAGTTGATGATTTCATTATAATTTCTCAATGTTGAATGCCCAGTTATTGTGTAAATTGAGGAAAGATCTTTGTAACTTGACCAAAGTGGGAAGAAAAATGTTTTCTTTATAATGGGAAAGGGGGAAGTGAGATCCAGCCAAAGTTCTAATTACTTTGGCCTTGGAAGCTTAAAGATAATGGAAATAATAGAGCACTGAGAAAGAAATCAAAAGTCCTTCAGAATGATTTTATCATTGTTCAACATCAAGGATATTGATTTTTTTAAATAGCCTCTAAGCGTTCAATGGCATTGCCTGCTATTAAACCAATCTCTTACAGAAAACTCATACCTTTAAAATAAATATATAAACGAGGTGTGGTGGTGTCTGGCCTATAGTCCCAACTGCTAAGGAGGCTGAGGTGGAAGGATCACTTGAGCCCAGGAGTTCAAGGCTGTAGTGTACTATACCCATGCCTGTGAATAACCACTGCGCTCCAGCCTGGGCCACATAGCAAGACCCATCTACAAAATATAACAAAATAAACTAAAATAAAAATTAAAAAGAATATAATGGGTTGGCACAACTATATCGGAACTGAAATCAGACAAGGGGTAGGCAAAGATGTTACAGCTTGTCAAAGCATGAGAATTGGGTCTCAACAGAATTTATTCCTTTTTCATTTCAATGTTTACAAGGTAGTATGGTAGACTGAAAAAAGGATGTAACTGAACCTGAATCCAAATCTCTGCTCTCGCATTTATTAGCTATATTTCTTTCTTTATTTATTTGTAAAATTGAAATAATACTTATAAAATCCCTGTAAGAATTATAGGTAATGTTTATTAATGGACTAGCGCTTTGTAAGTATGTGATAAACAAAAGCTAGTATTGTTTCCTTTCCCTTTTTTCTTAATCTCCAAATAGTCTAAGTAATCGCCAGTTTAGTAGGCTGACTATTCAACCTCCTAAATATCTCTTGAGCTCTCTCAGTTCTCTCCATAGGCAATCATCACCTGCCATCTAGATTATTTGTCAGTTCTCTAGCAACTGTCTCTGAAGCCAGTCTAGAGTGATTTCTTTAAAATTTTTGAGCCTGTTACTCTCCACTTTAATACTCATGAATAGTTTCTCATTGTCTTTGGGATTAAGTCCTAAATCCCACTGTCTTTGGGATTAAGTGCCTAGATGTGGCCCTGCCTCTCCCACCCTGACCTCAATCTCATTTCTCTTTGCCACTTTATCCAGTGGCAAATGTCTTTTACCAGACATTCTAGCACTTACAGATTTAAAGTCCAAATGTCTTTTTTTTTTTAATTTTTTTAAAAAATTTTTTTTAATTTTTTTTTTTTTTTTTTTTTTTTGAGGCAGTCTCACTCTGTCGCCCAGGCTGGAGTGCAGTGGCACAATCTCTGCTCACTGCAAGCTCCCCGTCCTGGGTTCATACCATTCTCCTGCCTCAGCCTCCCAAGTAGCTGGGACTACAGGCACCCACCACCATGCCTGGCTAATTTTTTGTATTTTTTAGTAGAGACAGAGTTTCATAGTGTTAGCCAGGATGGTCTCGATCTCCTGAGCTCATGATCTGCCTGCCTTGGCCTCCCAGAGTGCTGGGATTACAGGCACGAGCCACCACGCCTGGCCAAGTCCAAATGTCTTTACTAGACATTCTAGCACTTCTTTCAGGTTCTTCATCAACCTGTTCTTGCATTTTGCCTCTGGATTTTAGAACATGCTGTTTCAGCCCCACTCTCTCTCCACAATTTCCCTACCTCTCTCATTTGGCTAACTATAACTGATCATTCAGGTCTCAACTAGAACCTCCTAGACAGGTTTATCACTTTTGTTAATTTCTTCTATAAATACAGTGCTTCTATTTCTGAAGTACTCACCACACTTAAAATTGTTTTCAATCAGCATGACTATTCTATAAACTCTATGAGGGCAAGGATGTTATCTGCCTAGTTCCTACCAGAACCTGAGTTCCTTGCGCGGAGCTGCCTAGCGGATAATAGCTGCTAGATAAAACATTGTCAAACAAATTATTTCCCAATAAGTGCATGAGAGTATGACCCATGGCAAAGGCAACAACTGTAAGAAGCATATTAAAAGCAACTTAAGAACTTAAAAGCCAGGATGCCTTTACAAAACTGTTTTTGAACTTTAAACATAACTCTGAAAGAGTCTTAACTTTAAATATCCCTTTAACTGAAATGTTGTTACTTTTTAAAAACTATTTTCAGTGATTCTTTCAGATATGGCCTACTCTCTTTGTTCTCTGCCTTTGCTTATATGACTTTCTCTATTTAGAACACTGCCCACCTAACCTCAATTCCTTCAGTCCCCTGGCTGGCTAGTACTTCTTGAAGACTTTGTAGAATTAAGAGGCTTTCCATAGGCAGAGTAGGTGGGGAAGGGCATAGCAGATTGAGGAAAGAGCAAGAGAGAAGCAAAGAACAGAGTAAATGCACAGCAAATACCAGAAATGGTGAATTCTCCTCTGTGGCTGGAGGTAAAATGCATGGCAGAGCCTAGCAATACCCCTACTAGGCTAGTGCTATTTATTAGGCCAAGTGATCAAGTGACAGATTTTAAACATAGTAACATGTGGCTTTTGCTAGAGACTGTTGTAGCACAGTATTGGCAATATAGTAGAAATAATTCCCCATTACCCAGCCCTGTGATGTATGGTGAATTATGGTGAATAGTATTATTTCCTTTCAGAATTAACCAGTTACCTGACCCAAAATGCAACAGCAGCAAGACCATAGCATAAATTAAAGTTATATGATTTCTGGAGTTTAGACGGTGTCAGAAAACCCGGGAAGGAAATTATCTAACTTGTTTGATCTATTTTGCAATGAGCAGGACCTCAAATTACAGGGATATTGAGTGCTAAAAGAACAGATTGCATGCCAATCACAACAGGAAGAAAGAAAACAAAAAAGAACACACTGTGATCACTAATACTTGGAAAAAAAATACACTAGTCTGAATTAGCCAATCCTAAATTAGTTACCATTTCTTAGCAACCCATGTGCCTCAGGAGCCAACGAAATGCCACCTTTGGATTGGGGTCAAGCCCTACTCCTCATAGGGACTACTCCCACAGAAAGTCATTCTGACCCATGGCCCGGCTCCTGGACTTGCAGGGGGCAGCTGGTAGGGGTGCTCGTCCTGTTTCACAAGACTGGTACATAGCAGCTCCACTAGTTGAGAAAGTAATTACTTCACTTTAACCTTTCAGCGTCTAATGTCCCCTGGAGAGTCAGAGGGTATTGCTCCCTACATCCCAACTCTCTCACTCCCTGTATATTCTCCTAGCAGCCATGCTGCCACAACAGAAATGAATCTAGGTCCTCTGCACCCCTAAGCCAAACGCCACAGGGCAGCCTCAGTTGAGTCATGAGTGAAATGCAGCTGTCCTAACCACAGTATCCCAACGTCCTCAGTAACTTCAAGGAAGCAGCACTGCTTCACTACCAAGTGGTTATTTGCACCCTCTAACAAAAGCCATGCCAATGCTTCTCTCCATTAATACAATTTAGATTTATCTGCATCAGTGACATTCTGAGGTTTTTAAAATTCATTTTTCTGATATACTGACACAGGTAATATTTTAATTACTTAATACTAATAGCAAAAACAAGATTGTAGGAACAAAAAATATATAGTAGTGACATAAATTAGAGTGAAACAAGATTATAAAGACAGAGGGGTCTGGCTCACTAGTGTGGACCATTGAAAATCTAAACACTGGCCAGGCGTAGTGGTTCATGCCTACAAGCTCAGCACTTTGGGAGGCCAAGGTGGGAGGATCACTTGAGCCCAGGAGTTCAAGACCAGACTGAGCAACAAAGTGAGACCCCGTCTATACAAAAATTAAAATAATTAGCCAGGTGTGTGGTACGTGCCTGTAGTCCCAGCTACTCTGGAGACTGAGGCAGGAGGGTGGCTTGAGCCCAGGAGTTCAAGGATGTAGTGAGTTACGTTGTGCACTCCAGCCTGGGTGACAGAGTGAGAATCTGTCTCTAAAAAAAAAAAAGAAAGAAAAGAAAAGAAAACGACCTAGGGTTACCTCTGGAGTTAATGGTGACCTGAGTCATGACAACAACGAGCTAGTTTCAGGAAAATAGTTTAATCCCTAGAGCCCGCAGGAATCATCTCATTTTCTGCTTTCTGATCGCATTCTAATCAGAGCAAGCAAGTCTAGATCAAATAGTGTGGTTAGTATAGATTTGGTGTACCATAAATGGATGTAAGAAACATCACTTTGCTTTCTTCCCAAATCTAACAAAATATGTCTCTAAGCCCCGCTTCCCCCGTGTGGTGAGGCAATGCTAGTTTTCGTTAAACTTTTTAAGCTGCTCTCCTGTCCAGGAGCTTCTAGGAGTCTCAAAAAAACTACGAAGTTCCGAAAACCTGGGGAACACCTTAGAGTTTCAGCCCGTCATGGTTATACCTGAGCTGCTCAGACAGTGGTTATTGCCCAAGCTGACGTGGTCATTCAAAGGCAGGAGGCTCCTTTTCCAAGCTTTGTTGATGCCCAAGGCAGGGCAATTTGTGTTCAATTTCTCCAGCAGCTATGCGCCATCCAAGAGACCTCTTGCCATTGCCCTGGATCCCACATGGGAGTGAGATGCAGAGTGCTACCAGTCTTGGAATCTGCTGCCACTGTCACCCTAGATATGACCAAGTTTACCTTGTCAATACCCAGTGGCCTCAGAAAGTTCCTCCCCAGCTTATTCTCTCTCAGTGGAATTTGTTTCCCAAACAATAGCCTGGATAGGAGGTAGCATTCTGGAAGCATGGCAACTTGTGTTTCTTCCAGGAAATACAAATGCTATTCTTGCAAGAGTTTTAAATCTTTTTTTTTTTTTTAACTATGCAATAAAAATGACCCTACCAAAAGAACACTGTACTGAGATATTCTTTCTAGTTACTTTTTACACGGCTTATATGTTATTTGAATGCTGCTCATGAAGCTCTGTGAAAATAGTTCACTTATTTCCATTGGAATTTAAGAGAACACAGATCTGGGTAGAGATGAGCTGCAGAAGAAAGATGACTATAAAGTAATATGACTGCCTCAACAAATATGACAGAGTTCATATATGCAGATGAATGAGGAAGCCTTCAAAATAATCACCTTTACTTTAATAATTCCACTATCGATTAAAATATTCTCGGAACCTCTCTCTTAGAGTTCCCTTCAAGGCCTAAAACACACTCCTCTCTTTCTCCCTCCCTTTCTTTCTCTTATTTTCTCTTATCTCCCTGAGATATTCGTTGTAGCTTATGTCTTATTTTGTTTTGCCTCTGTTTCCTTTGAGTTCTTCTTCTCGAAATGTTTCTTTTGATATTAATGTCTCTGTATTTCACAATAGTGTCTTTCATCAAGTATCCTCCACTGATTGTGTAAGAGTAATATAAAGCACTAAAGAGCTGAGCAGAAAATCTGTAAGCCTGGGTACATCTCACCACAAGCAATTGATCGAGACTGGCCATTTCACTGTGGGCCCCAAATAATAATATCTATAGGTCTTTTCTCCTGGTTCAGATATTTACTCCAGAGAGAATCCTACTGGTTCCTGCCTGGGAGGTGGTTTTGGCAGCCAGACATCGAGGAGCTCGGTTCAGGCAGGTTGAGAGCTGGGTGACTGGCTTACTCTTCAGAAGGCAGATTTGTATTTAATGCCTCTATTTTCATTATGGCATTATCCCCTGTCTTTAGTCATGCCTTGAGTCCCAAGTCCAGAGTCTCTGGTTCATCATCTCCAAAGACTGATCTTCTCATCCTTCTTCTAGGATTGGGGAAAGGCAGCAACCTGGTTTCCTGGTCTGGGGGAGAAAATCTGGGGCTTAACTGTTTCATATACAGATTTCCAACCTGTCTTTCTGTTTACAGCACTGCCGTGCAGTCCTGCCTTCAGAATTACCTAGTTTTTTTCCAGGATCTAAGGCACAAGTTAGTTTGCTCTGTAGTGATTCCCCTTTTTCCAGGCACTCAGGTGTCAGCTCTCTCCATTATCCTAAATTAGTTACTACTCAGCCACTCTGTATTATAAACTTTTATTGACATTTCTCATCTATTATCATCTCGTCTGCTTTTCCTTTGCCCTTGTTGGTTTATACCTTTTCATATTCCTTTTGTTGATACTTTAATGTAATTTGGAAAGTGAACAGAGAGAAACCTGTGTGCCCAACCCACCACTTTCAAAAGAGGGCATAGTGGCTTATGCTTGTAATCCCAGCACTTTGGGAGGCCAAGGCAGGAGAATTGCTTGAGCCCAGGAGTTCAGGACCAACCTTGGCAACATAGCGAGACCCTGTCTCTACAAAAAATGAAAAATTAGCTGTGTGTGGTGGTACATGCCTGTAGGTGGGAGAGTCACCTGAGCCTGGGAAATCAAAGCTGAAAAAACATGATTGCACTGTTTCACTCCAGTCTGGGCAACAGAGTGAGACCCTGTGATACAGTTTGGTTGTTTATCCCCATCCAAATCTCCTGTTGAATTATAATCCCCAATGTTGGAGCTGGGGCCTGGTGGGAGGTGTTTGGGTCATGGGGGCAGATCCCTCATGGCTTGGTACTGTCCTGGTGATAGTGAGTGAGTTCTCACGAGATCTGGTTGTTGTAAAGTGTGGCACTACCCCAACCCCCGGCAACTCTCTTGCTCCCGCTCCCACCATGTGAAATACCTGTTCCTCCTTCACCTTCCTCCATAACTGTAAGCTTCCTGGGGCCTCTCCAGTAGCAGATGCCGATGCCATGCTTCCTGAACAGCCTGTAGAACCATGAGCCAATTAAACCTCTTTTCTTATAAATTACCCAGTCTCAAGTATTTCTTTATAGCAACACAAGAATGGCCTAACAGAGCTGGGTGCAGTGGCTCATGTTTGTAATCCAAGCACTTTGGGAGGCTGAGGCAGGAGGATTGCTTAAGTCCAGGAGTTCAAGACCAGCCTGGACAACATAGCAAGACTGTGTTTCTACTAAAAATTTAAAAAGTTGGCCAGGTGTGATGGCACACGCTTATGGTCCCAGCTACTCGCCTGTGGTCCCAGCTACTTGCCTGTGGTCCCAGCTACTTGAGAGGCTGAGGCAGGAGGATTGCATGAGCCCAGGAGTTCATGCTGCAGTGAGCCAAGATTGCGCCCCTGCACTCTAGCCTGGGCAACAGAGCAAGACCCTATCTCCAAAAAAGCAAAACAAAACAAAACAAAGCAAAACAAAACAAAACTGGCCTTACATCCTATCTAAAAACAGAACAAAACAGAGGGCTATAGCACATTGTTTAGAATATCTTACATTATGGCAAATCTTCATCTTTTCAGGATGGCTTTAGTTTTGGGGAATAGTCAAAAGTGTGAGAAACCCTTAGTCAGATTTCCTTTCCCAGGCCTGAAGCACCCAACACTCACCATAAATAATTATTTTTCTCTATCTTGAGAAACAAATGAGTAAATCATAACTATTATCCACTGTAATACAACAAAGTAATCTAGGGTCTGTAAGCAACTTTCGTAAAAAGATAAAATGCATACATTGCATCAAAAAGAACATGCAATACATACAAAATTTCTGAGGAAGAAAAATAATCTGTGCCCTCAAATCATGCTTACTTGCTATTTTATTTTTAAATAGATTGCTCATTAAACTTACCTCAAATGGAATGATAGGATTATAAATGGATAACTGCCCTTAACTTCTTCCCCAGGGGAGATAATTAAGGGGATCCCTTTGAAGTAGTCACTTGATAACATGCTATCACTTTGGTTCAGGTTGGCAGCAAATATTTGCTTGTTCCACTCCCAAGAAAGTATAAGGTCATAACTGTTTAGACATTTGAAAAGAAAAATTAATCTTATCAGCATAAGGCTGAAACCAGCATATGTAATAACTGGCCATCTTTAGTATTGAGTTGGGAATGGTATAAAGGGGACCAAAGACCAAAGGCTAACTCTTTTTTTCTTCTTCTTTTTTTTTTTTATTTTTGAGACACAGTCTCACTCTAGTTGCCCAGCTGGAGTGCAGTAGCATGATCTCAGCTAACCGCAGCCTCAACCTCCCGGGTTCAGGTGATCATCTGACCCTCAACCTCCCAAGTAGCTGGGACTACAAGCACATTTAAAAATTTTTTTTATTTTTATTTTTAGTAAACATAGGGTTTTTCCATGTTGCCCAGGTTGGTCTCCAACTCCCAGTCTCAAGCCATCCTCCTGCCTCAGCCTCCGATAGTGCTGGAAATATAGGCATGAGCCACGCGCCCAGCGAAGACTAACTCTTTTAATTGGTTTCTGTCTCTTTGGGTCTTGAAAATCTGTCTCACTATTTATTATTATTATTATTATTATTATTATTATTATTATTATTTGAGACAGAGTCTCACTCTGTTGCCCAGGCTAGAGTGCAATGGCACAATCTTGACTCACTGCAGCCTCCGCCTCCTGGGTTCAAGCAATTCTCCTGCCTCAGCCTCCTGAGTAGCTGGGATTATAGGCACCCACCACTATGCCCAGCTAATTTTTGTATTTTTAGTAGAGACAGGGTTTCAGCATGCTGACCAGGCTGGTCTTCAACTCCTGACCTCAGGTGATCCACCTGCCTTGGCCTCCCAAAGTGCTGGGATTACAGGCATGAGACACCACACCTGGCCCTCTTTATTATTGAAGAATCAAAATTAGACCTAGGCTGAAAAATGAGATTATTCTTGATTTTTGGACAGGGTCCTTGAACTGTCATTTAAAACCAAATCTGGTAATCTTTAGAGGCCACTGATGAAAAATAAGGGTGACTACAAAGTGATGACACTTTGTGTGGCTCAGAATCTGTCTTCATAGGCAGATACAGAAGCATAGTTCTTTTTGAGTTCTGGTAGCATTGTTTTAAAAGCTGTGCACAGCCTCGTGAGATTGCTATTTTCCAAGGTAGCATTTAGTTGGATATATGTGTTTGGGTAAGTTTGATTTTAAAAATGCTATTGCTTTCTAATAACCCCCTATGTTCTAATACGAAAATGGGAGGCAAAGTGTTGTGAAAAGTAGTTGGTAAATTCGGCCGGGCATGGTGGCTCACACCTGTAATCCCAGCACTTAGGAAGACCAAGGCGGGTGGATCACGAGGTCAAGAGATTGAGACCATCCTGGCCAACATGGTGAAACCCCATCTCTACTAAAAATACAAAAATTAGCTGGGCGTGGTGGCACATGCCTGTAGTCCCAGCTACCCAGGAGGCTGAGGCTAGATAATTGCTTGAATCCGGGAGGCGGAGGTTGCAGTGAGCTGAGATTGCACCACTGCACTCCAGCCTGGCGACAGAGTAAGACTCCCTATCAAAAACATAAAAAAAATGTAGTTGGTAAAGTTGTTCGCTTGGACCTTATTTATAATAGTAAAACACTGATTCATAATAATAAAACATTTACTATAGTAACAAAAAGAGTCTAGAGTAAGAAACTAGCTGAGCAACGTGGTGTCACACTATACACCTTGTAAGACAACAGGCACATGTGTCATGTCCATTTTGTGGAAAATGTATGTAAAATAATTTTAAGTAAAAAAGATAAATACCAAACTGTGAATGCATAGAAAAAATTTCATGAAATTGAATGTCAGTCAAAAATCACAGCTCATTTTAAGCTGTACAAAATAGTCATTGTTTTCTTTATAATTGCTCAAATTCATAATCAAACAGAAGAAGGTTCTTGTCTTGTAAACAGTGCTATGCCCCAATTCTTCCAGAGCCAGTACTTTAAACAATGCCATTTCATTATTTTCCTGTAGACTAATTCTTAGGAAATTAGAGTATCTCTCTTCAAGCATTAAAAAATCTCTTTAGAATCAGTAGATCAATACACAGTTCCTGTTTTCCACACAGCTGAAAGGGTGGAGCCACCAAAACACAAGGGGAAGAAGGAAGTTAAAAGATATAAATACTGGGACCAGCTCACCCTGCTCAGCCTGACCTAGCAGTCTGACCTAGCAGTCAACATGAAGGCTGTCATTATTCTGGGGCTTGTCCTCCTTTCTGTCACGGTCCAGGGCAAGATCTTTGAAAGGTGTGAGTTGGCCAGAACTCTGAAAAGATTGGGACTGGATGGCTACAGGGGAATCAGCCTAGCAAACTGTAAGTCTACTCTCTATACTTCCAGAGAATTAGTTATGTATGGAACAGACAACTAGGAGAGAAGGAAGAAGAAGGGGCTTTGAATGAATAGATGTTTTACTTCTTTGTGGTTTTATATACTTACAATGGCTAAAAACATCAGTTTGATTCTTTATAATCAGAGATACCCGATAAAGGAGTAAGAGCATGGCAGGGGAAAATTCCATTCTAAGTAAAACAGGACCTGTTGTACTGTTCTAGTGCTAGGAAGTTTGCTGGATGCCTGAGATTCAATGGCACATGTAAGCTGACTGAAAGATACATTTGAGGACCTGGCAGAGCTCTCTCAAGTCCTTGGTGTGTGACTCCAGTTATTTCCCATTTCGAACTTCTGAGAGCCTAAAGTGATGCAGCATTTTTTCTTGTCTTCAAGTGCCCTGCCATGATGCGGTTTTTTTGTTTGTGTTTTGTTTGTTTTGTTTTTTGTTTGTTTTAAGACGGTCTCACTCTGTGGCCCAGGCTGGAGTGCAGTGGCATGATCTCAGCTCATTGCAACCTCCACCTTCTGGGCTCAAGTGATCTCGTGCTTCAGCCTTCCGAGTAGCTGCGACTACAGGTGTGCACCACCATACCGAGCTAATTTTTTGTATTTTCAGTAGAGATGGAGTTTCACCATGTTGGCCAGGCTAGTCTTGAACTCTTGGCCTCAAATGATCCGCCCACCTCAGCCTCCCAAAGTGCTAAGATTGTAGGTGTGAACCACTGCACCTGGCTGACATGGGATTTTTAATAGTGATGTTTTTAAAGAATATATTGAATTCCCTACACAAGGGCAGTAGGAACCTAGTTCCCTTCATTCACTCTTTGTATAGGATTCCAGAAACTCAGCATGAAATATTTTATTATTTTTATCTACTCTACTTCACTATCTTTCATTTTCTCCCACACAATTCAAGATGTGCCACGAGGAAAAGTTATTTTACAGTTTAGTCCATAGTTGTCAATGTAATAATCTCTGTAGTTTTCAGATTTAATTCAGACATTTCCCCTCAATAGCTATTTTTGAATGAATGAGTGAAGGGATGAAATCACAGAATAGTCTTGTTTTCAAGATTCTAACTTGATATCCAAATTCACCTTTAGATATCATAAGAAAATTTCTCTCTATCAGAAAATCCTTATGTTTTTCCGATTTTTAAAAAAAGCATTTTTCCATCAGCCTATGTATCTGCTATGAATTTACAAAATCTACTCAACAGCTCTATTGATTTTTCTGTTCTTGGCTGAATGTTGCCTGAGGGATGGGAGCACAGGAAGGGTAAAAGCAATGGAAGAAACATGTATTTTAATATTTTTAAAAGTATGTTATATTGTTCATTAGTGTTACAAGATAATTTGCATTACAAAAGGATTCTCTTACAAGTCCCTTATCTTAATACTAAAGTGTTAAGATATTTTATAAGTTAAGTAAATCTTTATACTTATAAAACAAATCAGTAAAATAGAAGTAGCTAAATAGAACTGATTTTGCTATAGAGTGTAAGTCACTTAGTGTTGCTGTTTATTACTAAAAATAAGTTCTTTTCAGGGGTGTGTTTGGCCAAATGGGAGAGTAATTATAACACACAAGCTACAAACTACAATCCTGGAGACCAAAGCACTGATTATGGGATATTTCAGATCAATAGCCACTACTGGTGTAATAATGGCAAAACCCCAGGAGCAGTTAATGCCTGTCATATATCCTGCAATGGTAAGACCAGCTAATATTTGACCAATCTGGTTATACTTACAAGAATTGAGGTTCAATGCAAATGAAAAAGCCTTGAAGGGTTCATGAGGGACCTAGAAAAACTACATCTCAACTTCCAGAAAGTCATTATTATTTTCCTCATAATTCCCTGAGTAAGAAATTAAAGAAGCGGTATCATAAAAGGTTGACTTTTTTAATATACAGAAGTTTCTGAAATGACTTATTAATTTACTGTCAATGGCCTTACTGATGCTTTGTCCCAAACAATGCCATTGCTCCTGCTTACTTTGGGGAAGTTTAGGGATAATTTAATTGTATGGTCCCTTTTCAATCGTTTTACTTTTTATTAGGAAATGTTCTAAATACATACAAAATTAGAGACATTAGTATAATAAACAGCCATATGCCCATTATGCACTTTAAAAGTTGTTAACATTTTGCCATGGTCACTTCTTCTATGTTTTTTTGTTTTTTGTTTTTTGTTTTGCTGAGAGTTTTTTGTTTTGTTTTGTTTTGTTTTGAGAGAGTCTCACCGTACCCCAGGCTATAATGCAGTGGCACCATCACAGCTCACTGCAGCCTCAAGTGATCCTCCCACCTCAGCCTCCCAAGTAGCTGGGACTACAGGCATACACCACCATGCCTGGCTAGTTTTTGAAATTTTTAGTACACGCAAATTCTGTGTTGCCCAGGCTGGTCTTGAACTCCTGAGCTCAAGCAATCTTCCCACCTCAGCCTCCTTAAGTGCTGGAATTACAGGCATGAGCCACTGTACCTGGCTACTGCTGAGAGACTTTTAAGTGAATTAGGAACATTATGACATTCCATTTCTAAATTCTTTAGTTTACATCTTCAAAAAATACATTTCCTGTAGAACTATTACTGTAAATAAAAAATTAACTTAAGGATTTATTTAGGGTGAAACAAATGTTTTATTGAACTCATAAAAATAGAAATAACGTGGAATCTTCAGTGTCAAAAATATTGCAGAAATCTTGCAAAGTTGATATTACTAAATTTTTAAATATTAAAATTCCCAGTAGAGAACATTAATCTTATTTTAAAAATCCAGTTAATTAAAAATTTTAGGTCGGGTGCGGTGGCTCACGCCTATAATCCCAGCACTTTGGGAGGCTGAGACGGGTGGATCACGAGGTCAGGAGATCGAGACCATCCTGGCTCACACTGTGAAACCCCGTCTCTACTAAAAATACAAAAAATTAACCGGGCGCGGTGGCGGGCGCCTGTAGTCCCAGCTACACCGGAGGCTGAGGCAGGAGAATGGCGTGAACCCGGGGGGCGGAGCTTGCAGTGAGTGGAGATCGCGTCGCTGCACTCCAGCCTGGGCGACAGAGCGAGACTCCGTCTCAAAAAAAAAAAAAAAAAAAAAAAAAAAAAAAAAAAAAAAAAAATTAATTTATATTATATAATCTTTGGTCATTAAATAAAAATTAGAAAATACAAATAAGAAAATAACACCCATAATCTTACTCCCCAGAGGTTTATAACCATGGGTAAAATCTGGTATATATTCTTTTGTGTTTTTTGGGGTTTTTTTTTGAGACGGAGTCTCGCTTTGTCACCCAGGCTGGAGTGCAGTGGCACGATCTCAGCTCACTGCAAGCTCCGCCTCCCGGGTTCAGACTATTCTCCTGCCTCAGCCTCCCGAGCAGCTGGGACTACAGGCTCCCGCCACTACACCCAGCTAATTTTTTTGTATTGTTAGTAGAGACGGGGTTTCACCGTGTTAGGCAGGATGGTCTCGATCTCCTGACCTCATGATCCGCCCGTCTCGGCCTTCCAAAGTGCTGGGATTACAGGCGTGAGCCACCACGCCCGGCCTAATTCTGGTTTATATTCTTCCAGAATGTATATCAATCATGTGTATGAATGTTAAATTACATCATACATATATATACCCACATACAAACATGTAAGTAATGTGTGCTTTTGCAAAAATTAAATTGTATTATACACACTGCTTTACAATTTGCTTCTTATCACACAAAATTATTTGCATGTCAGCAAATACAAATCGATTTTTAATTATCTTTTGCTCCATTTTCCAGATGAGAAAAAAATACAAATCTGTATCATCATTTGAAAAGAATGACTAGAATTTTAATATATGAATAGTCTATAATGTACTGATCCAACTGTTACTATTGAGCACTTAGATTGTTTCCATTTTTCCCTCTTAGAAATTGCTATGAATAGTTTTGTGTATACATCTTTGGGTGCATTTCTTATTTCTTTTGGATAAATTTTCAGTAATAGAACTGCTGAGTAAAATATCACTAGGTGTTTTTTTACAGTGTCTAGTACAAAGAGGACCTTTAATCATTTTGTTAATACTTCCAGAGCTTCCAATGACTTTGGTAAATGAAGGAAAAAATACTTCATTTCATGCTGAATGGGAGAGAATGAAGAGAAAGTTTTCCTCAACAATCACACATATATGGACTTATAGAAAATAAGTCCATTCTTTCCACAGCCTAACAGAATAAAGCTGGCTAAACGTAAATTTAAAATAAAATATCTAATAAAGTTTTTATTGCTTACCACCTGTCTTTCAGCTTTGCTGCAAGATAACATCGCTGATGCTGTAACTTGTGCAAAGAGGGTTGTCAGTGATCCACAAGGCATTAGAGCATGGTATGTTTTAAGTGTTAAAAGGGAAAACTATTTTGCTCTACTGTTGATATATACAATGAGAGCAGACTTTCAAAGACGAAATTATGCTAATGACACCTAAAAATTGCAGCTTTTGGCTTATGCTAAATAATGTATTACCTACACCTTGAAGAAACAATCTACTTTAAGTGATCCAGACTCTTACTCTTTTACTCCACAATTTATTTTAGGGGATTTCTAGAGTTTTCAGATTCTTCACACTCTACCAGTTCCTTGTCATATCTTGAAATTCTTTTTAGAATAAGTAAATGTGGGCCGGGCATAGTGGCTCACGTCCATAATCCCAGCACTTTGGGAGACCAAGGCGGGTGGATCACCTGAGGTCAGGAGTTTGGGACCAGCCTGGCTAACATGGCAAAACCCGTCTCTAATAAAAATACAAAAAACTAGCTGGGTGTGGTGGCAGGTGCCTGTAATCCCAGCTACTTGGGAGGCTGAGGCAGGAGATTTGCTTGAACACAGGAGGTGGAGGTTGCAGAGGATTGCACCATTGCACTTCAGCCTGGACAACAGAGCGAGACTGTGTCTGGAAAAAATAAAAATAAAATAAAATAAAATAAATGTGGAATTCACTTTGCAGTTGCTGCTGTACAACGCACATTACTCAATCTTTATGTTCAGCATTCTATGCTCTACTGAGAGATTTGGGTAGGAGTGAAGTACTTTGTATACATATCTTCATTTAATAAATAGCAATCACTGAGTCTATCTTACTATTTTGTCTATTGATAAAATATTTTGTTTCCCCAAGGGGTGTGAAGTATGTATATTACAATGAAGATATGTTTTAACCTTTCACCATTTGCTTCATCTTTTTCTACAGGGTGGCATGGAGAAATCACTGTCAAAACAGAGATGTCAGTCAGTATGTTCAAGGTTGTGGAGTGTAATTGCAGAATTTTCCTTCTTCAGCTCATTTCGTCTCTTTCTCACATTAAGGGAGTAGTAATTAAGTGAAAGATCACACTACCATTATTTCCCCTTCAAAGAAATAATATGTTTACAGAAGCAGGAGCAAAATATGGCCTTTCTTCTAAGAGACGTAATGTTCACTAATGTGGTTATTTTATATTAAGCCTACAACAGTTTTCAGTTTGCAAATAGAGCTAATACTGGTGCAAATTTATCTAAAACCTTGGTTATCAAATACATCTCCAGTACATTCAGTTCTTATCAAAGAAATAACCCAGACTTAATCTTGAATGATATGAGTATGTCCAATATTAAGTAAAAAATATAACAAAAGGTTATCTTCAGTTGATCTTGGGCAAAATACCAGCAGCATTAGATGCCTTCATCTGTTCAGTCATCTCCAAAAACAGTAAAAATAACCACTTTTTGTTGGGTGATATGAAATTTTTAAAGGGATAGAATACTAAATGCTAGAAACAGACTGCCTGAGTTGAGAATTTTGTTTTCTTAAAGTGTGTTTCTTTCTAAATTGCTGTTCCTTAATTTGATTAATTTCATTCATGTATTATGATTAAATCTGAGGTAGATGAGCTTACAAGTATTGAAATAATTGCTAACTAATCACAAATGTGAAATTATGCATAATGTTTGAAAAACACAAACATTCTAATTAAAGGCTTTGCAACACATACCTTGTCTGTTTTTATTTAGACTCCTATAGTGCCTCTGAAGAAAAAAATACAAATATTTGAAAAAATATGATTTGATGCTCTTATTATCTCTTATATCCTCACTTACTTCACTTAAATAGTCGGATATTGCTGGAGAAAAATCCACAAGCATGCTGACAGGTCTCAGTTTAAATTCATAACCATAAATCTCAAATGAACCCTCATGTCTACCTGACCATTTTAGTTACTTCTCTGCAATCCTTCCATTTTTATGTCCCTAGTCTCCAAAATGACTGTTACTATTTTACTTTTCCTCTTCTCTCTTCAAAACCTCAAGACACACATTCAGCCTCCTCCTCTGCCCCGTTATCCTCCACCCTCCTCTGCTCTCAGCAGATAACCTGGCCTCATATTACACTTATAAAATAAAAGCAACTTCATAGCAAGTTTTCCCCTCCACATCACCAAAGCAGCAGTCATACCTTCCCATAGGCCCATCCTTCCTTCCTTCCCTCCTATTATCAGGATGAAGAGCCTCTGCTCCTACCAACAGCACTGACTCCACATGCAGTTCCCCTCCCATCCCTCTCACTACTCCAAGTTAGGTTGTTTCCTGCATCCCTAGTTTGTTCCTTTTAACTGGATCACCTCCATCATTCTGCAGTCTGCCCTAGTAACCTCCCATCTTACAACAAATACTCCACTGACCCTACATAATCCTCCAACTGCAATTCCATTCTCTGCTCCCTTTACAGCAAGACTTCTGGGGAAGGATGTCTGTACTTACAACTCCATGACCTCACCTCCCATTGTCTTTTCAACCCTCTCTAATCTGGCTTCCATCCTTACCCAGCTGAAACTGCTCCACCAGGATTTTTCCCATGACTCCTCAGTGCTAATTCCGTGGTCACCTTGTTCATCTCAGCAGCATTTGACAAAGTGAACCACTTCATACTTTTAGCAGTTTTTTTCTCCCTTGACTTTTCCTTATTTGCATCCTACTTCAATGACTATTCTTTCTCAGTCCTTCTTGCTCACTCTTTCTCTGCTATTTAATTTCTAAATGTGAGAGTGCCTCAGGGATCAAGTCTATAATAATTTTATATACTACATATTTTATTTATTTATTTCTTCTCACCAAAATATAACTTCCAAAATGACAGAGCTTTTCCCACTTTTTAAAAAAACATTGAAATAATCTCAATCTTTCAAAAAATGTAAAAGTACTGTACAAAGATCTTTTATTTTTTTCAGAACTGTTTTGAGAGTAAATAGCCAACATGATACCCAATGGCCCTGATTATATTGGTGTGTAATTCCTACAAAGACATTCTCCTACATAAAACCTCAAAACAATTATCCAAATTAGGAAATTAACACTGATACATTACTACCACCTAATCATCAGATTCCACTCAATTTCAGAGATTGTCCCAATAAGACCATCGTAACAAAAGCATCTAATTCAGAATCATGTTGTATTTTGTTTTCATGTTTTTTAAGTCTCTTTCAATCTGGATTATTTCTTCAGTTGTTTCTTTCTGGACTTTGTATGACCTTGCCACTTTTGAAGACCACGGACTAGTTATGTCATAGAATGTTCCTAAGGTTTTTCTGGTGTTCTTTCGATTCCATTAGGTTATGCATCTTTGGTAGGAATACCACAGAAGTGATGTTCTCACTGCATCATTTCAGGTGGCATGCAGTTTTGATTTGCCCCATGACTGATGATGTTCACTTGGATCACTTGATTAAGGTGATGCCTGCAAGCCATCTTCACTGTAAAGTATTTGGGGAAGAGGTGCCTTGAGACTACTGCTCATCAAATTTTCAGTTTGTTTTTTTATTTATTTAGAGACAGGATTTCACTCTGTCACCTAGGCTGGAGTGCAGTGGCGTGATCTCGGCTTATTGCAACCTCTGCTTCCTGGGCTCAAGCGATCCTCCCGCCTCAGCCTCCTGAGTAGCTGGGACTACAGGCACGCGTCACCAGGCCTGGCTAATTTTTGTATTTTTAGTAGAGATGGGGTTTTGCCATGTTGCCCAGGCTGGTCTCGAACTCCTGAGCTCAAGCAATCTGCCTGTCTTGGCCTCTCAAATGCTGGATTACAGGCGTGAACCACCGTGCCTGGTCATGCATTTATTTATTTTATCAATATGGACCCATGGTTTCTATTTTATTCAAATCATAAGGAGTTATAGTCCATTACTATTATTTATTTTGATGTTCACACTGTCCTCGATTTGGCCAGTGAGCCTCTGCAAGTTGGCTTCTGTGCCATTTTGACATATTCCCATTATTCTTCAAGCACTTTTTTGTTTTCTGGCACAAGATATTCTAAGGCTCACCTTGTTCCTTCCTTGCTTTCAGAAATGGACTAGCCATTTCTCCAAGGAGCCCTGATTCCTCAAAGTGCATAATAGTATTAAAAACAAGATCTGGGCACTAGGGTGTCACTGTTCCCAGGCCCTATCAGTGAACAGAGCTGGAAGATATATGTATTTACACTATATTTATCTCTACATCTATCTATTTATATTGAAAAGCATGAATCCACACCAGTATCTCCAATTCTAATCTCACACCACAGGATTCACTCTAGTTTTCTTCTTTTCCATGTTTTAACTCTCTTCTCTGACAGTAAGAAACTTAGCATCCATTACACTCAATATCCTTAAAATGTGTCCTTAGTACATTTATGTATTTGATGGGTTTGCCTGTATGTAACCAATTTCCCAACTCTGCCCAACATTGAGTGCTCTCCACTCAGGCTCTGACATCCCTCAGTGGGTTGCTTCCTTACCCCACACCTGGACATCCTCCTTACCATGATACATCTCTGATTTTATAATATGCTGAACCACTGTACTGATAGGAAGAATAGAAATTTTTCACTCATTCCACTTCTGTATTCTAAACACCTAGAAGAGTGACTGGAACATGGTACATGCTCAATAAGTATCAGTTGATCGAATAAATCTCTTGCTGATTATTTAGTATGTTCCCTCCAAGCTGATCATTCTAAGTTTTCTGTTTTTGAGACAGAGCCTCACTCTGTCGCCAGGCTGGAGTGCAGGGGCGCGATCTCGGCTCACTGCAACGTCCGCCTCCTGGGTTCAAGCGATTCTCCTGCCTCAGACTCCCGAGTCCTTGGGACTACAGGCACGCGCAAACACGCCTAGCTCATTTTTGTATTTTTAGTAGAGACGGGGTTTCACCATGTCAGGAGGTCGATCTCCTGACCTCATGATCCGTCCGCCTCGGCCTCCCAAAGTGCTGGGATTACAGGCGTGAGCCACCGCGCCCGGCTTTTTTTTTTTTTTTTTTTAATTAACTCTTCCAGGCCACATGATTCCAGTACAACAGCTTGCGGGGTTCCAAGCCACGTCTTGGCTATGTAAATGCAGCACATAGAGCAGCCATGGGAGGGCAGCAGAGGGCCACTACATAGGTGCCACGTTAGGCTTCAAAATTCTTGGATCATTCTGATGTGATTAAACTAAAAAAGAATGAGTTTATGCATATGGAGATACCCTGAGGTGTACAAAGGATGAGTCAAGGTAGGGGAGAGAGAGTTGAAGAGTGACAGCTGAGAAACAGAGATAGGACATGTCCAGGAAGTGCCAGGATAACCCAACAACACAGGCTGATTGAGGAAATTGCCAGAGATTAGACAAAGTAGACTGAAGAGGGAAAGCAATGTTTGTTGGATATTTTTGTTTTAGTTTTTGATAAATATTTCTTAGTTATACCAACTGTTTTTAATATAATTACGCCCCCAAACCAAATTTCTACTCTTATTCTGGCAAAAGATAAAAATCAATATCAATGTTTGATCATTTTCAAAAGAAACTCAGTTCCTATGTTGGTTGAAATGCAGTGACATTCATATGACAATTGAGCTCTTCATGTGGCACTGATTATAACTAAGCCCTGAGCACATCCCTTGCACTTCTATTTAGTGAAGTCTTTTAAAAAATATTTTCTTCGGCCGGGCGTGGTGTCTCACGCCTGTAATCCCAGCACTTTGGGAGGCCGAGGCGGGCGGATCATGAGGTCAGGAGATCGAGACCATCCTGGCTAACACGGTGAAACCCTGTCTCTACTAAAAATACAAAAAATTAGCCGGGCGAGGTGGTGGGTGCCTGTAGTCCCAGCTACTCGGGAGGCTGAAGCAGGAGAATGGCGTGAACCCGGGAGGCAGAGCTTGCAGTGAGCCGAGATCGTGCCACTGCACTGCGGCCTGGGTGACAGAGCGAGACTCCGTATCAAAAAAAAAAAAAAAAAATCTTCAACATTGTTAAATGGAATTACTGAAAATCACAATCAGCAATATTTTCTACTCTTTTAGCTTATTTTTAAAAAATACTTACCTCCATGCTTTTCAATATTACACTTACATTGCTGCTTCTTGATTTTTCCATTTTAAGATATTGACTTCCCACTATGGAAGTTAAAGATTAAGCTCTATTTCCTTCTCCTCCAACCCCATCAAGCATAGTACCTTTCTCCAAAGCCCATCCTTCCAAATGTAATTCTATTTTTGGGGGAGCGGGGGATCAATAGTCAGTATTTATGTAACCATAAATACAATTACTTTCTTTTCTTACGCAAGATTTTGTTTTCCCTAGAATTAATGGCTGCATAATTCTTACAGCCGCTTAGTTTTCTGTGTACCTGTCATGAGTTAAACTCCCAAACTCTCGGTCAAATCTCCTCTTGAGGATTCAACGCCAGCTGGAATTGTGTCAATTCCATCCTTCTAAAGCAGTGTCTCCCAAAGATTTCTGACCGAATCTAATCTGGATGCGTTGCCGTCTGTGCCTGTACACAGCTATCGTCCCCAGGGCTCTTTCAGTATCATCTTGGGATCTTATTATTTTCTGTGTTTATTATTTATTGTATTTCCTGTATTTCATAATTTCCTCCTTCTTGGCTTATTCCCTCATTTTGGTGGATCAGATCTACAAGATCTTCCTGGAAGTACTGAGAAAAGTAAGATAGGTACTATTTTTTATGTGTAGTGATTTAGCACGTCTGAAACTCTATTCACACACTAGATTGGTAGTTGGATGAGTATTGAAGACTAAATCGTAAGTAATTTTCCCTCAGAGTTTTGAAGACAGTACCGTATGGCTTCCTAGAATCTACCTGAGCAATCTGAAGCCACTCCGATTCCAGTCTTTATAACCTGGAAGGGTGTGGGGTCTCTTTATTCTCGATGTTCCGAAAATTCACAATGATATGCTTTGACATGGATGCTTTAATATTTGTGCTGGGTGCTTGGTAGGATCTTTCAATGTGGAAACTCATATTCTTAACATCTGGACAACCTTCTGAACTCATTTATTATTTCCTTCCTTTCATTTTTTTTGGTTTGGAACTCCCGTACTGGTCTTGCGATGTGACTGCAGCCGCCAGGCGCGTGCGCAGTGTACACTGCGTGCGCACACGCGAGCCCGTTGCGCCTGCGCACGGTGCCGCCGTCGCCCCTCCTTCCGCTGCGCTCTCCACCTGCGCGGGGCTGAATGGCCTTTGGGAGCGCTGTCGGCCTGAGGAGTTGACGGTTAGTCAGCGTTACAAGCCTTAGTAACTCGCCCTCCCTCGGCCAGAAACCCTCCGCCTGGGCCCGCGCGAGAGGAGCGCGGCCTCTGAGGGGAGCGGCGACCCCGCCAGCCCCGGTCTCTTTCCCTGGCGGCGGCGGCTTCTTCCGTGGGACAATATGTTCAAGAGAATGGCCGAATTTGGGCCTGACTCCGGCGGGAGAGTAAAGGTCAGTGCCCGGACCGCCCCTCTTCCGGGGTGGCTCTCCCGCCCCGGCTCCTCCCTGAGCGGCACGGGGAGGTCGCACTGGGTTTCCTTTCGCGCCTTCTCTCCTAGGGTTTGAACCGTGGTTTCAAGGCGGAGAGCGAGTCAGAGCCATTGAGTGAAAAAACGGCGTTCATTGGGCCCCAACTTCCTCGCGTCACTGCCAACTCCCATCCCCGCCAAAAACCAAACAAATCAGTGGTGGCTTGGGGAAACCTGGACGTGGCTGCCGAGGAAACGTGCGAGTCCGAGGGCTGGGAAAGCTCAGCTTGGTGCACATTCGCTGCCAATCTAGGTTATTGGTAAAGCGGTGACGCCACCCCCCTGGTGTGAGGATAACAATAACTAGCCAACAGTCGCTGAGCGCTCACCCGCAGTATTTCCAAGTGCGGTAACTGAGGCACCGAGGCATACGAAGGCTAAGAAAATTTGCCGGAGTTCATGGTGTTCAGAAAGCCCCAAAGCAGGGGCATAACACTGCCTGGCACATGGGGAACATTCAGTAAATGTCAACTTCTTTTGTTTTTAGTGAAATTATCATAGAGCCTAGCGTAATGTTTGACATTGTGTCATTTCCCTTACACATCCCCTGGCACGTTAATTTTTTTTTTTTTTTTTGAGACGAAGTGTCGCTCTTGTTGCCCAGGCTGGAGCGCAATGGCGCGATCTCGGCTCACTGCAACCTCCGCCTCTCGGGTTCAAGCGATTCTCCTGCCTCAGCCCCCCAAGTAGCTGGGATCACAGGTGCCCGCCACCACGCCCGGCTAATTTTTGTATATTTAGTAAAGACAGGGTTTCACCATGTTGACAGCCTGGTCTTGAACTTCTGACCTCACGTGATCCACCCACCTCGGCCTTCCAAAGTGGTGAGATTACACGTGTGAGCCACCGCGTCTGGGCCTGCACGTTGATTTTTAAGGCAGGGCCCACTGGCTCCTGATAAAACAACTATTTGTACCCCATCTGATTTTTATTTGTAGAGGAAAGGAAATTTTTCTTTAAAAAGAATCAACCATGGCCGGGCGCGGTGGCTCACGCCTGTAATCCCAGCACTTTGGGAGGCCGAGGTGGGTGGATCACCTGAGGTAAGGAGTTCGAGACCAGGCTGGTCAACATGGTGAAACCCCGTCTCTACTAAAACTACAAAAATTAGCCGGGCGTGGTGGAGGGCGCCTGTAATCCCAGCTACTCGGGAGGCTGAGGCAGGAGAGTTGCTTGAACCTGGGAGGCGGAGGTTGCAGTGAGCTGAGATCGCGCCACTGCACTCTAGCCTGGGCGACAGAGCAAGACTCTGTTTCTTCAAAAAATAATAATAATAATTAGTAGGTTTTAAAAATACCTATCTGTGTCTTTTTTTTTTTTTTTTTTTTTTTTTTTTTGAGACGAAGTGTTGCTCTTGTTGCCCAGGCTGGAGTGCAATGGCGCGATCTCGGCTCACCGCAACCTCCACCTCATGGATACAAGCGATTCCCCTGCCTCAGCCTCCTGAATAGCTGGGATTACAGGCATGCGCCACCATGCCCAGCTAATTTTGTATTTTTAGTAGAGACGGGGGTTTCACCGTGTTGGTCAGGCTGGTCTCCAACTCCTGACCTCAGGTGATCCACCTGCCTTGGCCTCCCAAAGTGCTGGGATTACAGGCGTGAGCCACCGTGCCTGGCCGCTTTTCTTCATTTCTTATTGTTGTTGGTTACACTCACTCAGCACTTTTCACATGTGGAAAATCTTGCTCTTTGTCCTTCAGATACATTTCTGTAACTGAGCCATTGGTTTCAGATTCATGTGCAACATTCAATATTTTCACTTAATTTGAAATTTTTTATCTTTCCGTCATAATCTGTCAATACTCACTGCCTTTGCACTTATCAGATATAAGAAATATGTATGTTAAACTAAGGACAAATGTAGCAAACATGTCATCAGCCATTATTTAACAAGCTTCAGGCCGGGCGCGGTGGCTCAAGCTTGTAATCCCAGCACTTTGGGAGGCCGAGACGGGTGGATCACGAGGTCAGGAGATCCAGACCATCCTGGCTAACATGGTGAAACCCCGTCTCTACTAAAAAATACAAAAAAACTAGCCGGGCGAGGTGGCGGGCGCCTGTAGTCCCAGCTACTCGGGAGGCTGAGGCAGGAGAATGGCATAAACCCGGAAGGCGGAGCTTGCAGTGAGCTGAGATCCGGCCACTGCACTCCAGCCCAGTTGACAGAGCGAGACTCCGTCTCAAAAAAAAAAAAAAAAAAAAAAAAAAAAAAACAAGCTTCAGTCATCCAAGTGACACTTGGCCATTTTTGCCATGTCTGAATTCAACTGTAATATTTATTGTAACATTTACATTTAAATCAATTTATTTTTTAAACGCCTTTTTCTAAACGTTAATGTTTTTGAAATTGTAGGGTGGGGTTTTTTTTTTGTTTTTGAAGACAGAGTCTCGCTGTGTCGCCCAGGCTGGAGTGCAATGGTATAATCTCGGCTCACTGCAACCTCCGCCTCCCAGGTTCAAGCAATTCTCCTGCTTCAGCTTCCCAAGTAGCTGGGATTACAGATGCACACCACCACACCCAGCTAATTTTTGTATTTTTAGTAGAGACGGGGTTTCACCATGTGGGCCAGGCTGGTCTTGAACCCCCTGACCTCAGGTGAAACACCCGCCTTGGTGAAATTGTAGGTTTTAATTTCTAGTTACAGTTATTATTATTTTTAATACTGATTAAACACATAAGTAAAAAAGTGAAAAATGACCTTTATTCTACCTCTCACAAATTACTCTTAATATTTACACTATGCTTTGGGAAACACTGCCACAGATTGGGTGATACGGACATTACCACAGGTGATGCCAGTCAGAATTGGCAATTTTTATTTCAATGCCTAGCTTTCAGGTGTTTAAGTAAAAGGCCTTTTGCATTTCTTTTAACAAAACTCTCAAAACGCTTTACGTGATAATTTAAATAAAAGCATTTTCAAAGAGGGAGCATTGTAATTATTCTGGTGATTTTTGTGTTAATATGAAATGAGGATAAGTGTCTGAAATTGATTTGAGAGAAATCCATTTTATAAGCAAACTATAGATTGTTAGACTGCCATTCTTTAAAACAAGTTTTCAGAGCTCTTATTCTGCTTATTTAGCTAATGGTACAATGTTCATTTATTTTAAAATTATTTTTCTTTTAGGGTGTTACTATCGTTAAACCAATAGTTTATGGTAATGTTGCTCGGTATTTTGGAAAGAAAAGAGAAGAAGATGGGCACACTCATCAGTGGACAGTATATGTAAAACCATATAGAAATGAGGTAGGCACTCGTTTTTTCTGTAACCGTTTTGCTTAAAGTTGTCTGTAATTTGTTTTGCTTAAAGACAACCTGTAATTTTTTATAGTAACTTTCTGATTATAAAATTGGTCCATCGTAGGAATGTTGTCAAAAAGTTTTTGAAAAAATAGAGAACCGTCATCTTCATATGATACTAGAATTCAATTTTCCAAAAATGTTTCCTAATTAAAATTCAGATAAGAATTATTATGCTATAAATATAGTACATCTTCCTAACATCATGTCTCAAGTTAACATAGTATTTAATCAGGAGTTTCAGGAATAAGCAGCTAATCCTTAAAGTGATAATGTGGTAATAAGACCATCAAAATATGTGAAAGACAGCTCTGCTGTGTCATCCGATTGCTAGTAATTTTGTTTCACTGTGGAGTCTTTAATGCCTGGAACATAGCCAGTATATAGTAGGTATTTAACTGATATTTATTGAGTGAGTAAATTATTCCTCCATTTAAAATCCTTCAAAGTCCACCCAAAAATTTGCATATGAGTATTGATACCAGTGTAATTCATAATAGCCAAAAAGTGGAAACAATTCATCTATCAACTGATGAATGGATAAATAAAATGTGGTATATCCATATAATTGAATATTATCAGGCAATAAAAAGTAAAGTACTGATAAAGTAAAGATGCTACTACATGGATGAAACTTGAAAGCATTATGCTAAGTAAAAGAAGCCAGATATAAAAAAGGCCACATATTATATGCTTTTATTTATATGAGATGTCCAGAAGGGGCAAATCCATAGACAAAGAAAATAGATAAGTGGTTGCTAGTGGGTGGGGCAGAAGGAGTATTGAGGTAAGTGCTAATGGATATGGCTTTCTTTTGTGTGATAAAAATGTTCTAAAATTGTAGTGATTCTTTTTTTTTTGAGACGGAGTCTCGCTCTGTCGCCCAGGCTGGACTGCAGTGGCCGGATCTCAGCTCACTGCAAGCTCCGCCTCCCGGGTTCCCGCCATTCTCCTGCCTCAGCCTCCCGAGTAGCTGGGACCACAGGCGCCGCCACCACGCCGGGCTAATTTTTTGTATTTTTTAGTAGAGACGGGATTTCACCTTGTTAGCCAGGATGGTCTCGATCTCCTGACTTCGTGATCCGCCCGTCTCGGCCTCCCAAAGTGCTGGGATTACAGGCTTGAGCCACCGCGCCCGGCTAATTGTAGTGATTCTTATGAGACTCTGTAAATATAACTAAAAACCACTGGCTAGGCAAAATGTCTCATTCCTGTAATCTCAGCACTTTGGGAGGCCCAAGCGGGAGGATCACTTGAGCCCAAGAGTTTGAGACCAGACTGGGAACATAGTAAGACTCCATCTCTACAGAAAAAAAAAGGTATCATTATGGTAAGATTCCAGTTTGTTTTTTAAATAATAAAGTTAGATATGAATGTAGATATAAGTAATTTAAAAATTCCTAAAAGTAAATTAAAAGGTTAATAAACATTACTATTGAATGTGACTTATTGCTTTCCATTTTTTATTCTTCTATAATGAATTATATGTTTTAAAAGCCACCTTCGCCAACAGAAGCCCCTTTATTTGCCATAACTAATGAATATACTTCTGTACTTTAAAATAAAGTTAAGAAAATGAGGAGTTTTTGTACTCAACAGTCTTAGATTGCTTTAAATTAGTTGTCCTTAGCTTTATGTAATATAATTTTTTGTTTGTTTGTTTGTTTGAGATGGAGTTTCTCTCTTGTTGCCCAGGCTGGAATGCAATGTCGTGATCTCGGCTTACTGCAGCCTCCGCCTCCTGGGTTCAGGTGATTCTCCTGCCTCAGCTTCCTGAGTAGCTGGGATTACAGGCGCCCACCACCATGCTTGGCTAATTTTTTGTATTTTTAGTAGAGATGGCGTTTTACCATGTTGGCCAGGCTGATCTCGAACTCCTGACCTCAGGTGATCCACCTGCCTTGGCCTCCCAGAGTGCTGGGATTACAGGCGTGAGCCACCGTGTCTGGCCTTTGTGATATAATTTTGTTCTTTGAAATTAACTATAGATTTGCCTTATATTTCTGTAATAGTACCAAATATGTACTGTTGTTTTAATGAAAAAAATCAAAATTGATTTAGAATATTATCTATAGAGGTTTATGAAAACAAGATTTGCCAAAAAAAGTGAATTTGGGACATGTATTTTTATATATTACAAATTATGAAAGAATTCAACACAGCCTTCCTTTGTTTTTGTTTTTTAAAAAAAGCAAAATAGCTTCCCAGGTATAATTCATATTTTTTAGAAAATTAGATTCCATAAAATTTGAAGGGAAGTATGTTTTTTATAAAATTAAGTATATATGCTCAGTGTATTTTTTTCCAAGTTTTCATTTGTAGATCATAAAACTAATTAATTCCTTATATTTTAGGATATGTCAGCATATGTGAAGAAAATCCAGTTTAAATTACATGAAAGCTATGGCAATCCTTTAAGAGGTACAATATAGTCTTTTGATTCACAATATCCAAAGTTAAAAATGGCTAGAAAACTAAACCGATAATTTACTATTTTTTTCTGTCTTTAGTTGTTACTAAACCTCCATATGAAATTACTGAAACAGGATGGGGTGAATTCGAAATAATCATCAAAATATTTTTCATTGACCCTAATGAAAGACCTGTGAGTAGCATTAATCTTTGTAAATATAAAATAGATTTCTTTGTAAATATGAAAATGCAATATACTTAATGAATAGGGTTCATTCAGATATGTTTTATGTAAATTTATGGCACAATGTATCTTGCCATGAGTTAAGTTTTTCATTTTTAAATGTAGTGCCTTTCAAAATCCTGTTTTTTCAAGTATGGAAAGAAAACATATAATATGAACATATATTGGAAAGAAACCATGGAAATCAGATGATTACTGCAGCAAAAATACTTAAAACTATTATTATCATTTGGTTATTAGTAATAAACAAGTTGAGCCCACATGCTGTGTAAAATGGTTTTTATAGTTTTTGGTAGTTAAACCCTAAGAAACAGTGTTTTGCTTTTTTAAACTGTCATCAGTACTAGTGCTTCATTTTATATCTTATTTATGAGTCTTTATTTTTATAGCCACTGGCTTTTTCATCTTTTGATCTCTTCTTATCAGATTGTTACTTGATAATGTAAAAAAAAATCCCTCCAGGCTTTTGCATTGATCCTTCAGCAAGGATATTAGGTTGTGATATCCTCATTTTACAGATCAGGATACCAAGGCCAGAGGTCAAGTCACTGCTCAAAAACACTCAGTTAATTATGGTAGAGCTAGTTTTCGAACCCAGATATTTGCATTCATACCTTTTTCTAGTATTTTTTCTTTTGAGTAAAACTACTAGGCCTTTTTTTTTTTCTTAAGCCCGTAGGGTCAAAACTCAGTAATGGCTCTCACATTCCACATATGTGACTGGGTTTTAACTCCAGTTTCAAGGCTTTCACATTCATCACCATTTTATCTTGTTAGAATCATATCATTCTTTTAGCACCAGACATTTACATTTTAATTATCAGATTATATTTTTTAAACTGTGTATGTATTTTTAAAGGAGCGGAATATCACCTGGACCAGTATTTCGGCAAACCGGTTCCTAACTGGCTGCATCAGAAACACCTGAAGTGCTTGTGTATTTATTTATTTATTATTGTGAAGTGCTTTTTAAAAATTCAAACTCCTAGACGTCACCTTTTGGAGAGTCTGATTCAGTAGGTTTGGAATGAGGCCAGCACCCCAGGTGATTTTGATGCACAGTGAGATTTGGGACCCATTGACATAGACTTACTCTTCTCTTCCTACGTAGGAATTTATTTAGGCAATCTCTCAAATGAAAATCTAGTTTGGGCTTGCATATCTCCAATGTGGAGAATTAACTTATGTCACTAAGTAAAACATTCTATTCAAGGTTGGGGTAGTTTTAGTTTTAAGAAAGCTGTACTTCGTTACACTTCCCTGAACCTTTTACTGATTACTATTCCTACATTAGTTTCCTTTTCTCATGAGTAAGCATCCATAGCTCATTTAAACATTTTTTGTGTTTTCATGTGATGAAGTTTTTAGATCTCCTACCGTCCATGTTGGCCTTCAGGAAAACACACTTGTTATATTTTGTTTGGCAAGAATTTTTTTTTTTTCTTTTGAGACAGAGTTACACTCTGCTGCCCAGGCTGGAGTACAGTGGCATAAACATAACTCACTGCAGCCTCCACTTTCTGGCCTCAAACTCCTTCTGCCTCAGCCTCCCCAGTAGATGGGACCACAGATGCATGCCACCACGCTGTGCTAATTTTTTATTTTCTGTAGAGATGAGGGCTCACTATGTTGCCCAGGCTGATCTCAAACTCCTGGACTCAAGCAGTCCTCTCGCCTTGCCCTCCCAAGGTGCTGGGATTATAGGCATGAGCCACCATGACCAGCCAAGAAATTATTAAATGTTATATCTGCTGTTTGCAAGATGTTGTTTAAGGGACTGAGAAGGATACAAAAATGAGACACTGACCTTATTGAGAATTGTTTATTAGGGAAAAGAGAGCGTAGAATTTAGCAGATGTTGAGAGGGAGAGAGAAGCAGCCTGTGATGTTACTAGAGTAGAAACTCTTTTTAACTTTGTAAGATTGCTCTGTTTTCATTTTTATTTTGAGAATATGCTGCCTTACCTCCCTGTCTCCTCATCTGTTACCCCTTATCCCCAGTTGGAAAATAAATCTGTGAAAGAAATCATTATATCCTGTAACCTCATTATGAGACAGCTCCTGAAGTCACTCTTAGAAAGGTAAAACAATATAACCTATTGCACTGCTGTAGTGATTAATCTATTGAATAGATTCCCATATAGATCTACATAGGCCTCAGTTTTATTCTCTAAAAAACATTGTAGTTTTTTTTTAGTATTATTTAACTATTGTACTTTTTCAATAGTTGGCTCTTACAGAAAATGTCAAATGAAGATTTATTTAAAATGTGTAAGAAAGACAACTTGGTTGGAAGGTAACTTGTGATTTACTTCTGTTACCCAGTAACCTATTATACAGATCAAGCTACTATAAAAAGAATGGTTGTTTCTGAAAGCAAAATGCCAAATTGAGTTTTCATTCCTAGAAATAGGGATTTCTAGGCAAGTATAGGCAGTTTCATTGTTCTAAGAATTTTCAAACAGCACTCAAAATTAGAGACATCTGTCTTGAAATGTTTTTATTGCCTATATCTGCATGAATGCCTCTGGAAGTCTGAATAATAAATTTAGGGAAGGACAGTTTTATGATGTAATTGTAAGAATTTTTTAATTATAAAAGTCAGATGTGCACATGATTTTAAGAGAAGATTTTTGAAATAAATGTGAGTCTTCTGTATTAGTTTTCTGGTACCACAAACTGTGGGATTAAAACAACAGAAGTTGATTCCCACAGATCTGGAGGCTACAAGTCCGAAATCAAGGTGTTGGCCATGTTTTTTCCAAAGCTTTTAGGGGAGCATCTTTCCTTGCCTCTTCCAGCCCCAGATGTTCCTTGGCTTTTGGCAACATATCTCTAATATCTTCCTCCATTGTCACATGGCCTTATCTTTCTCCCTGGTCTCTGTGTCTTCTTCTCTTAGAAGGACACCAGTCATACTGGATTATGGTCCACCCTAATGACTTCATCGTAATTACACCTACAAAGACCCTATTTCCAAATAATGTCACATCCACAGGTACTGAGAATTAGGGCTTCATATCTTTTGCCTGCATTTGTAGTCCCAGTTACTTGGGAGGCTGAGGCAGGAGGATCATTTGAGCTCAGGAATTCAAGACCAGCCGGGGCAACATGGTAAGACCTCATCTCAAAACAAAATATACCTTTTGCAGGGAGGTCACAATTCAGCCCATAACGTCTTCTTTATCCCATCTTTGACCTCTTTTCCAAGAAAACTACTTTTTAACAGTTACCTGTTTTCAATTCATCTAGAAATTACTCACTCCCATGCATTTCATATATTTGAATCCCTAATGTTGGATTTCTCAACTTCAGATAGTATCTTTCAGTGCATAATGATTATAGATGATCCTTTTTCTTCCTCTTTCCAAGTTTCCTTTTTACATTTTGCTGAAGGAATTTTTCAGAAAGGATGCCTGAGAAATAAACTTTCAGAGCCATTGCCCATCTGAAATGTCCTTATTTTTTCTTCATACTTCATTGTTGGGGAGAAAAATTCTAGGCACTAAAGGTAAATATGCTTTCTTGCCTATGAGTGGAAAGAGAAGGCAAGGTCAAGAGGCCCAGCTACCCCATAGCGTTCTTAACTTTGATACTTGCCAACTCTGAGCTTGGAGCACTGTAGGGCTTCTGGGAGCTCTGGCTCCCACCTCTGAGGCAGTTTTCTTAAGTTTTCAAGTTGTGGTTTTTCTCTGTTATTGTTTATTATCCTTCTTGGTAGACTCATCTGCTTTCTGTCTGTTCGAGAAATTTGTTAAATTATTTGCTTTAAATAATTTGATATGTAATTCATGCTCTCTTATTTTGCAGATTGTCTGTCTTTACTGTTATTTTAGTAGAATTCTGTGCATTTCCCTCCTCCCCTTTCTACATTGTTAGTGCATCATCTAGAGCCTGGAAGATGTCCTTTAAGTGGGATATTTCCGTTTGCTGAGCCATGTCCAGGGAAATCTGACACTCTATTAATTGAGCTAAATTGTCTTTATGGGGAGTTGATCGTGCTTGTTTAAATCCAGTTGCAAGGAATTTTATATTTTCTGACTTTTTCAGTGTACCGTTCCTTGCTCCCTATTTCGTGACTTTTGTGGAGAATAGCATTCTCTTACAATTATGTTAACTAACTTTTTGGAAAATTATTTGAGGTCTCTGGTTTTCAGAACTTCAACATGAACTCTGATGTTTTCCCAACTAGATTTTATTTTGCTAAAATAATCACACATTGTGCTGCAAAGCTTTTCCCTTGATGTCTTACTATACTTGTTTTAAAGTATTTGAAGACTTGTTGCTCTTCCCAAAGTGAATTACTACTGACCAACTTTTTATTTATTTATTATGTCATTTATGTAATAATCTTATAGATCCCCAAAGAAATTATCTTGCCCTCACTGAACTTTTTCATTCCTTTTAAAAGTATCAAATCTTTTATTCCCCACAGTAAATTTGTAAACTCTAATCTTCAAAAGCAGTTGTCACAACCTACTTGTGTAAGTAAAATAATTCATCTTTTAGTGATTTCTCAGTTTAATTTCTATAGCTTTATCTTGTGTTATTTTTATAGTTTCCTCTCTAGAGATTCTTGAACAGATTCTTCATTAGCCTCTAAAGAATATTCATGTTAGGTAGATATGAATATATCTACTAGGAAAATAAAGGTACAGAAAATTTGGGTGATTTGCTGCAATCAGTTGCAGTTGAAACAAGATCATGAATTTGACATGTATATACTTACTTCAGTCTCTAATTCAGTTTGAAAAATGCCAGTGTCTTGTGATGATAAAAACCATTGCACAGATGTGACATCTGTTTTTATTTCACAGGTAACCCTGTATCATTTGCTAAAGCTGTTTCAATCAGATACCAATGCAATGCTGGGGAAAAAGACAGTGGTTTCAGAGTTCTATGATGAAATGGTAAGAATATTTTATAATGACGGTTTTTTGTTTTTTTTTGTTTTGTTTTTTTTTTTTTTTTTTTTTGAGACGGAGTCTTGCTCTGTCGCCCAGGCTGGAGTGCGGTGGCGCGATCTCGGCTCACTGCAAGCTCCGCCTCCCAGGCCCACGCCATTCTCCTGCCTCAGCCTCCCGAGTAGCTGGGACCACAGGCGCCCGCCACCGTGTCCAGCTATAATGATAGTTTCAAAAGCATTTGAAGTTGGAGAACTTTGAAGTTATTGGGTTTTTGTTCATTCTATCCCATTAGATATTTCAAGACCCAACAGCAATGATGCAACAATTATTGACAACATCTCGTCAGCTAACATTAGGAGCCTATAAGCATGAAACAGAATGTAAGTGCCATGCATTCCTAATTCTGAAAAATAATGTATTCTGTAATGGTGAAAGGGTTGTATGATTAGTGCCTTTTAAACTTTAAAAAAAATGATATAGGTAAGTTTTTTAGGTGTTAAAAAACAGTTTGTATTACAGTAGAACATGTAAGAAGGATGTTTTAAATTGTTCCTAAGTAGGACTACTTTCAAGAAGGGTGAAAGACAGCCTCTCACATTCTCTGAAGTACTGTTTGTCTGTTTTATTCCCTAATTACATTTAAGTATAGTTTTTCATTAGTCTTGCTTAGCCTATCATTTTCTGTTGACTAATCTTTGCTAACAAAATCCGTGTGACGGAACTTGCAGAGCGTAATTATACTTTTATGTACTGTGAGCTAGTTTATCTTGTATTTTTGCCGATGTTATTTTACATAGTTTTAGATTAATGCTCAAGTATTGACTACCTGAATGCCACATTGATAATCGGTCATGTTGTATTTTCTCTCTAAGCTGATATGGTCTCAGAATCCTGTACACATTAATCCGTGCGTCTATTCTCAGTCATTTGCAATTAGCATTTAATATGAAATCTATTTGCCATCCCTGTGTTAACATTTATGTCACTGTTCAGTCATTTCTTTGATCATTCATTCATTACAATATATAGTGAGTACCAGTTACATGCCAAGCTTTGTTCTAGGTGCTAGGTGCTGAGGTTGGAGCAGTGTCCGAATCAGACAAAAAGCCCTATCCTCATGGGCCCTACATTCTAGTGGGAGGAAAACAGGTATTAAATAAACAGAACAAGGAAGTATAAGGTAGTGATTAGGTGCTACGGAGACAAAGTGGGGCAGGGAGCATCTTTGGTGGGAGGAGGTGGTTGGAGTTTTAGATACTAATACCAAAATATCAGTCAGGAAATGCTTTCTGACCATTTGGAGACCTAAAGGAGTAAAGGAGTGATCTAAGGGAAAGATGTTATATGTAGAGGGAGCAGTGAGGACGAAGGCCCTCAGGTAAGTGAATGGCTGAAAAACAGCAAGAAGTCCAGTGTGACTAGAGTAGAGTGAACAAGAGGACAAGGAGTGGGAGATGAGATCAGAGAGGTTAACAGGGGACTAGGTCATGTAGGGACTTGTGGGTAACTATGAGGACTTCAGATTATTAAACTGAGATGTGAAGTCATTTTTGAGTTTTGAGCAAAGGAATGACATCAGATTTAACTTCTTTAAAATGTTTAATTTTGTGGGTATATAGTAGGTGTATGTATTTGCTGGGTACATGGGATATTTTGATACGGGCATACAATGTCTAAAGATTATATCCAGGAAATGAGATATCCATCACCTCAAGCATTTACCCTTTTTGTTACAAATAATCCAAATATACTCTTTTAGTTACTTTTAAATGTACAATTACATTATTATTGACTATAGTCATCCTGTTGTGCTATCAAATACTTAATCTTATTCATTCTTTATATTTTTTGTACCAATAACCATCCTTCACCCACCTACCCACTATGCTTCCCAGCCTCTGGTAACTGTCATTCTACTCTGTTTTCTCTATCTCATGAGTTCAGTTTTTGTTTGTTTTTTGAGACAGAGCCTCGCTCTGTTGGCCTGGCTGGAGTGCAGTGGCACGATCTCGGCTCACTGCAACCTCTGTCTCCCAGGCTCAAGTGATTCTTCTGCCTCAGCCTCCCGAGTAGCTGGGATTACAGGCGTATACCATCACGCCTGAGTAATTTTTTTTTTTGTATTTTTAGTAGAGACAGGGTTTCACTATGTTGGCCAAGCTGGTCTCGAACTCCTGACCTCAGGTATTCCACCCACCTCAGCCTCCCAGAGTGCTGGGATTACAGGCATGAGCCACTGTGCCCAGCCTAGTTGTTTTAATTTTTAGCTCCCACAAATAAATGAGAATATATGATGTTTATCTTTCTGTCCCTGGCTTACTTCACTTAACATAATGACTTTCAGTTCCATCCATGTTGTTTGGAATGATAGGATTTCATTCCTTTTTTATAGCTGAATAGTACTCTATTGTGTATATGTACCATATTTTCTTTATCCATTCATCTGTTGATGGACACTTGGGTTGCTTTCAAATCTTGGCTCTTTTGAATAGTGCTGCGATAAACATAAACATGGAAGTGCAGATATCTTTTTGATATACTGACTTATTTTCTTTTGGATATATACCTAGCAGTGGGATTGCTGGATCATATAGCTCTATTTTTAGTATTTTGAGGAACCTCCAAACTGTTGACCATATTGGTTTTACTAATTTACATTCCTACCAACAGTGTATAAGGATTCCCTTTTCTCTGCATCCTTGCTATTTGTTATTGCCTATCTTTTTGATAAAAGCCATTTTAACAGGCATGAGATGACATCTCATTGTAGTTTTAATTTGCATTTTTCTGATGATCAGTGATGTTGAGCACCTTTTCATATACCTGTTTGCCATTTGTATGTCATCTTTTGATAAATGTCTATTCAGATCTTTTTCCCATTTTAAAATCAGATTCTTAAGGAGTTGTTTGAGCTCCTTATATATTCTGATTATTAATTCTTTGACAGATGGGTAGTTTGCAGATATTTTCTCCCATTCTGTGTGTTGTCTCTTCACTTTGTTGATTGTTTCCTTTGTGGTACAGAAGTTTTTTAACTTGATGTGATCCCGTTAATCCATTTTTGCCTTGGTTGCCTGTGTTTATAGGGTATTACACAAGAAATCTTCGCCCAGTCCAATGTCTTAGAGAGTTTCCCCAGTGTTTTCTTTAGTAGTTTAATAGTTTGAAATCTTAGTCTTTAATCCATTTTAATTTGATTTTTGTATATGGCAAGAGAAGGAGTCTAGTTTCATTCTTCTGCATATGGATATCCAGATTTCCTGGCACCATTTATTGAAGAGACCATTTTTTCCCCCAAGTGTATGTTCTTGGCACCTTTGTCAAAAATGAGTTCCCTGTAGGTGTGTGGATTTGTTTCTGGGTTCTCTAGTCTGTTCCGTTGGCTTATGTGTCTCTTTTTCTGCAAGTACCATGCTATTGTGGTTACTGTAGTTCTGTAATGTAATTTGAAGTTGGGTGATTCCTCCAGTTTTATTCTTTTTGCTGAGGATAACTTTGGCTATTCTGGATCTTTTGTGGTTCCACATAAATTTCAGGGGGTTTTTTTTTCTATTTCTGTGGAGAATGTCATTTGTATTTTGATAGGGATTGCATTGAATCTGTAGATTGCTTTGGGAACCAGGACTGGTTCCTTCTCTTCAAGGCACTGGGTTCTCTTCTGGCCCAGGGTGTGTCTGGAAATGTCTGGGAGCTAAGGCCTGGGGCCTCACAACTCTGCCCAATGCCCTATCCTACTATGGCTGAGCTGCTATCCAAGTTGCAAGACAAAGTCATCTTTTCACTTTCCTCTCCTCAAGTGGAAGGGAGAGGATCTCTTTCAGAGCCATGAGCTGTGTTGCCTGGGGCTGGGGGAGGAGTGGTGCAAGCACCCTTAGCTGCCCCAGCTGGTGTCTCACTAAGCCAGGTGTCCCCCAAGTCTACTGGTGTCAAGCACAGCACTCGCCTTGCCTAAGAGTTGCAGTCCTTGTGGCCTAGATGGCCTTTCAAGTTTATTTAGGACCCCAGAGCACTTTATCCCAAGGGGGTGAGGCTTGAGGCTTGCCAGAACTCAAGTTTTGACCACAGGGATGGGCAGTTCTCTGGATAGGGCGTGTAAATACTCTTTCTCTGGGCGCTAGCTGAGTTCTGCCCAGTGTTGGGAGCACTGTGTTCTAATGCAAAGTCCCCCAATCACTGTGCTCTCCCTCTCTTAAGTGCACAGATTCTCTCTTCGCACTGTGCAGCCGCTGCTGGGGGTGAGGGAGGGGTGGTGTTGGAAATTCAGTACTGTCTTTCCTATCCTCTTCGGCACCTCTTTCAGTGATATGAAGATAAAACCAGGTACTGTGATCGTTCACCTGATTTTTCCTTCTTATCAAGGTGCTCTTTTGTGTAGATATGTGTCAAATTTGGTATTCCTGTTGGGAGGACAATTGGTAGAGGCTTCTGTTCCACCATCTTGCTCCACTTCCTCCCCAAACTAACATCACCCTGGTTCTGCAAAGCAGATGTAATAGAAGGAGAAGTTGTAGTGTGGAGGCTGTCTCAATAATTCAGATTTGGTAGAATGGTGGCTTGGATCAGAGTGATAGCAATGGGAGAAGACATTAGATTTTGGACCTGTTTTGAAAATAGGTACAGTAGGATTTGCTGATCCTTTGAATAATGAGGTATTGGAGAAAGACAAGCAAAGGATGACTTACATGGTTTTGGGCCTGAGGAACTCCAAAAAAGTCATTGCTTTTTACACAGATGGTTTTGCGATTCAGAGTACAGCTTTGACTGGCCAGGTGTGATGGCTCATGCCTATAATCGCAGCACTTTATGGGGGCCAGCGTGAGAGGATTGCCTGAGCCCAGGACTTCAAGACTAGCCTGAGCAATGTAGTGAAACCCCATCTCTACAAAAAATTTTTAAAAAATCTTCTGAGTGTGGTGGCACATTCCTGTAGCACCAGCTACTCAGGAGGCTGAGGTGGGAGGATTACTTGAGCCCAGGAGGGCAAGGCTTTAATGAGCTGTTATCATGCCACTGCATGCCAGACTGAGCAATACAGCAAGATTCTGTCTCAAAAAAAAAAGTGCAAGTTTGGACATGATGGGTGTGGGATGCCTGTAAGACATGTAAGTTGAGATGTTGAGAAGGATGTTGCACACTGGCATTCAAAGAGAGGAGAGGTCTAGGCTGGAGACATAAATTTGAAAGTTAATAGAATTGTAAATTATGAGACCAAATGGTATCATCAAAGGAGTAAGTAAAGATAGAAAAGAGGTCCAAAGACTGAGAGACATGGGCACTCCAAAATTTAAAAATTGAGGAGATAACCAGCAAAGGGAATGAAGAACAAACAGCGAATATGGAGGGAGAAAAACTAGGTGCATGTAATGTCCTCAAAGCCGAATGAGAAAAGTATATCAAGAACTAGAGAGTGTCTAATACTGCTGGTAGGTCAATTAAGATGAGGGCCCAGTAATTGGATAGAGTAAGATGGAGCTCCTTGATGATCTTAACAGGAGCAGTGTAAGGAGAATAGTAAGGTCAGAAGATCAATTGAAGTGGATAAGAGAATATCAGATGAGATAAATTGGAGACAGACAATATAGACAACTCTGTCTTGAAGCCTGGCTGTAAAGGGGAGGAGAAGTCTTTGAAGCAGTAGCCAAAGCAAGATACGGGGTCAAGAGGGTATTGTTTTCAGGGGGAAATAAACCAGTATATTTGTAGGCTGAAAGGGAGTGATCCAATAAAAGAAGAGGTGGAGGGATGGTAATGAAGTGGGGAGGGAATTGCTGTTTAACAATTAGTGGTTATAGCAGTGTTTTGTTTATATTTTCATAAAACACTTGGTTAGGACTTAAAAGATCTGGGTACTATTTATAATTTTGCAACTTGGGTAGTCATTGAAAATTTGTATGCTTTAATTTCTATATCTGCAAAAAATGTTATGAACATAAAAACAGTTAAGTATATGATCACTTTGAAAAGGTAAAAAGCACTAGTGTGCTTCATTATTGATCACTCTCTTCTTTCTCTCATACCATGAAATGTGCCCATGCATGGTGGAAAATTCTCTTTCAAAATTCAAGTGCTCACATTTTTCTGTTTTTGACAAAACTATTATTTATTTATATATAACAAGTAGGTATAAATAATGTATTTTGTGAAAAGGCTGTAAATCTGTTTCGATGTGTTAAATCTTATGTATGGAGCTGTATAACCTTGGGAGGTTTTTATCAATAAATTACATTTTCTGTATGATCTTTAGTTCATTTTCTTAACAGTACCAAATCAATAAGGGAGAAAAGTCTAATTCCATAAATGGTGTTGGCATAATTGGTAAGCTTTTGGGAGGAAAACTTAATTTTGATCATCACTTTATAGTACTTACCAAAACAAATTCCAGTTTCGTTAAATATATTTAAATGTTTTTTGAAAATCAGTCAGCCTGTTTTTCGAAAAATTAGATTACTGGCTATCCTGGCTAGGGAGGACTTTCTAAATTTAAAGTGTTAGGAAAAATCACATTAAAAGAAGGATAGACTTTATTAGATATATTTAATTTCTACATTTCAAAAAGGCAAAGAAGAAAAGTTTGCAGAAAATATGGCAAAGAATTAATTTTTTTAATGCTAAAATTGATAAATGGAAAAACATGTTAAACCTCAGTAGATAAATGGGCGGAAGATATGGACAGACAGACAGAATAAGAGATCACCAGTAAATAAAATGATAAAATATTTGGCCCTGCTAATAACTTTAAGAATGCAAACCAAACAGTAATGAATGACTACATTTGTCCTATCAAATTAGCAAAAGGATTTTTTTTTCCCCCTAGAGACAGGGTCTCACTCTGTCACTCACTGGGTTGCAGTGGCGTGATCATAGCTCACTGCAGCCTCAAACTCGTGGGCTCACATGATCGTCCTGCCTTGGCTTCCCAAGCAGTAGCTAGGACTACAGTTACGTGTCACCACGTCTGGCAATTTTTTTTTTTTTTTGTAGAGGCAGAGTTCTCCCACCTCAGCCTCCCAAAGTACTGACATTACAGGCACGAATCACCGTGCCACCCAGGAATTTTTAATAGTTGTACCGATTAAGAATATGGTAAACTTTGCATTCTCATGAATTGTTTTGTGAGTATAAATTTAGCTTTTTAGGAAAGCTATCTGGGAATGTTAATCAAAGGTCTAAAAAATGTATGTATAGTTTTAACAATTTGAGGGCATATGATAGTCAATATTTAGTAATAATAAAATATCCGACTTAGTGCTTACTATTTGTACTCTTCTGAGTCTGTGTATATATAAACTCACTTAATTCTATAACAACTTTATTAGGTAATATTTAGAAAAGGAAACCAAGGTACAAGGAGGTTAAGAAATTTGCCCAGGGTCACACAGCTAGTTAGTAGTAGAATCAGAACTTGATCCCCGGCAGTCCTCAGAACTTAGGCTCCAAAAATTTAATAGTATTTTTATAGAGAATATTTATTATGGAGTATATTGGAAGTTTATTTAAGCACTAATGATCTAGCTTTTTAGTTACTTCTTCAAGAAGTAATAAAAATGATAGTGAACACTTACTGAGAGTTTACAAGTTTCTTAACTTGTTGAATACTCTAAATAATCCTAGGAGGGCGATACTATGACTAGCACCATTTTGTAGGTAAAGACTCTAGAAAGATTTGATAACTTGCCCAAAATTACCCAGTAGAGCCTGCATTTTAAACCCCAAATCTGTCCGCTTAATTAATAAGTTGTAAAAAGCCTGATAGTCTGTCTCCTAACCAGTAATTTGAACTGACTTTGTAAAAGTAGTAATTCTTTGGATTTGTTTTCTCGAAATTGAGACTTCATTGGGAAATTAAAAACAGAAACTTTTCTTTTTTTGTGTAAGCATTTAACACATAGGAAGCAGAACACTGGAACAAGCTAAAAGAAGTTTTAAAATGTTTTCCCCCAGGATCTCATTGCTAACTAACTCATGTCTTCTTCCAAACATCTAGTGCCCTTCGCAGTCTTACAAGTTGTCAAAAATAAAAGTATCATGAATCAAACAACATGAATCTATGTTACATCTACAGTGAATGCCGTCCTTCTGACAATTGAGTTAATCAGGTCTCCCTGGCTAGTTTTAAAACTACCACTTATAGCTATACAGGACTCCTTGTTTTTATGCTGCTTCCTGGGCCTGTATGCCCACTTCATTTACCTAACTCCTTTCTCATTGTTTAAAATTTAGTTTAGATGTTACTACTGCCAAGCAGCCCCCCTTCATAAAACTCACCCTTTCTACTTGATTTGAATCCAATCTACTCTTGTCGTTCCCTATGATTACCTCATGACATTAGTGCATTTTTTTCTTACCTGTTTCCTGCCTCTGTAGCCCAGCATCTAACAAAGTGCATATCATTCAGTGTGTTTTTTAAATTGATGTGGGGAGAGAGGGTACAGGGGAATACAAATTTCTGCATAGTAAAAAGCACTGGGAACAAACTCGAAAGACTGACAAGCCATAGAAAATGTACTCATGTCACACATGACTAGTTTCTTAACATACTGTAGTCCCCCTTTATCTGGAGAGGACACGTTCCAAGAACCCCAGTGGATGCCTGAAACTGCAGATAGTACCAAGCCCTATATACTGTTTTTTCCTATACATATATACCTATGATAAAGTTTAATTTATAAATTAGGCACAATAAAAGATTAACAATGATAATTAATAAAATAGAATTATAACAATGAACTCTAATAACAGTTATGTAAATGTGTGCTCTTCCCCCACCCCACCCCCCAAAAAATCTTATTCTACTGTACTCACCTGTTTTCAGACCGCTGTTGACAGTGGGTAACTGTAAGCATGGAAAATGAAACCATGGATGAGGGGGGACTACTGTATAAAGCTGTATATAGCTCTTATGAATCAATAAGAAAGGCCAATAACCCAATAGGAAAATGAGCAAAGGGAAAACAGATCATTTGTAGAAAGGGAGAAATGTCTCAAACATTATAAAAAAGATGAGTCAGCCCCAGTAGTAATAAGATGAATGCAAATTAAGACTACACTGAAATACTGTTTTTAACCTTTCAGGTTAGGTAAGACCAAAAAGTTGATGCAGTAGGGAAACAGACACAATGCTAATGGGATTATAAATTGGTAGATCCTTTTGAGTTGCTTAACATTATTCCAGAATTACAAGTATATATATATTCTTTTCTAGGAATTTATCCTACAAATATACTAAAATGATTATTCACAGCATACACATTATTGCATTTTTTGTAAAAGAAAAAATGGAGATACTCTGAATGTACATCAATAGGGGGCAGACTAAATGAATTGTGTATATCCATTCAATTAGGTCCTCTGTAGTCATTAAAAAGAATAAGACAGCTCTGTGTTATAGGATGAGCTTCCACATATAATGTTAAGTGAAACAGCAAGGTGCAAAACAGTGTGTATAGAATGATACCACTTGTGTTGGGAAGAAGAAGAAACTGCACTTGGGTATATGCTTTGTATATCAGCAGACTATTTCTGGGAAGATATCAGAGAACCCAACAGTGATTATTTCTGGGAAGATATCAGAGAACCCAACAGTGATTATCTCTGGGAAGAAGCACTGATTGATCGTGGCAGGCTGGGGAACAAGTGTAGTAGAAGGGCATATTTTTTCACTATCTACTGTTTTTAACCTTTTAATTTGTAATCTTGTATGTACTACCTATGTATAAATACAATCTTTAAAAGAATGAAAAGAATTACGAAGTAAAATATGAATTGTTTTGGCAGTCACTAAAAGCAAGTCGCTAGCAATGAGCAAAATAAGGAGAGAACTCATTAATAATTATTGCATGTTTTTTATGTGTTAGATGCTTTACATATAATTACTTCATGTAATCCTTGTAAATCCTCTGAGAAATACCTAGTTTTAACTGTATCATATAGACAAAGAGATTGATGGAGCCTTAGAAATGTCAGTATTCAGCTAATAAGGGAGCAAGGGTTTATTTGAACTCAGGTCTTTTCTGATTCCATAGTTGGGTTTTTTCCCACCAAAATGTAAGTATACTTTAATAGCGAGCAGCAGCAGTTACCAAAAATGTCCACAAGATGGAAATGTTAGACACAAGAAGATATTTTTCTTTGTAAAACATCATGCTACATATCCAAGTGGCATATTTAAATAGATGTGTCCTGTTTTGCAGTAATGTTTCTTTAGTACTTTGTCCTGGATAGTTTCAAATATCATTTAATGTTTCTCTGTTCTCATAACAATAGTTGATAGGGCTTTTTCTGTACCAGGCAGTATTCTGGGTACTTTGCATAAATTAATTCATTAAGTCTTCTTAACAGGTTGGGTGTGGTGGCTCACACATGTAATCCCAGCTGCTTAGGAGGCTGAGGTGGGAGGATCACTTGAACCCAGGAGTCAGAGTTTGCAGTGAGCCAAGATCACACCACTGCACTCCAGCCTGGGTGACAGAGTAAGATCCTGTCTCAAAAATTTTCTCAACAAATAATATTATGAAGTATTTGCCATTATCATTTCTGTTTCATAAGTGAGGAACATAGGTGAAGTAGCTTACAGTGTCACAACTCGTAAGTTGCAGAGCTGGGATTCAGCTTTTAGCAGTTATTCCTACCTCTTTGAAAAAAAAAAGGTATTTGCTTGTTTTGATAGTGTGATTTTGTTTATAAAAGTCTCACCTGGGCTGGGTGCAGTGGCTCACGCCTGTAACCCCGCACTTTGGAAGGCCAAGGAGGGTGGATTGCCTGAACTCAGGAGTTAGCAATCAGCTTGGGCAACATGGTAAAACCCCTTCTCTACTGAAATACAAAAAATTAGCCGGGCGTGGCAGCATGTACCTGTAGTCCCAACTACTCGGGAGGCTGAGGCAGGAGAATTGCTTGAACCTTGGAGGCAGAGGTTGCAGTGAGCCGAGATTGTGCCACTGCACTCCAGCCTGGGCGACAGAGCGAGACTCCATCTCAAAAAAAAAAAAAAAAAAAAAAAGTTTCACCTGTATATAAATTTAAGAATACGTGTAGTTAGCACTTCTCTCCTCCCCCCCGGCCACCTCCTTTAAGACAGACTCTCACTCTATCGCCCAGACTGGAGTGCACTAGCAACATCTTAGCTCACTGCAACCTCTGCCTCCCAAGTTCAAGTGATTCTCATGCCGCAGCCACCAGAGTAGCTGGGATTACAGGTGTGCACCACCACGCCCTGCTAATTTTGTATTTTTGGTAAAGACAAGATTTTGCCATGTTGGCCAGATTGGTTTCGAACTCCTGGCCTCAAGTGATCCACCTGCCTTAGCCTCCCAAGGTACTAAGATTACAGGCATAAGCCACTGCACCCAGTCACCTCTTATTAGCTGATATATCTTGGGTTTGTGTGCCCCCTTATTTCAATCTTAGTATGTGTATGGAAAAAAGGACATTATGTCTTAAAATTTTAACTGTGAGTTGGTGATCAGAATTTCATTTTTAGTTGTAGTAAACATCTTAGATCCTCTCTTGGGAATTCAGACATTCTTCCCCTACCCCAACCTACACCCATGTTTAATGTTGTAATTCTTAAGTTATCCATATTTCATTATGGAAACATTGTCGCCAGGAAATGCCATATTTATTACCCTATCATATATCTTAAACATGTGAGAAAAATACTTTAGTAAAATATTTGTTTTCTTTAGTTGCAGAGCTTGAAGTGAAAACCAGAGAAAAATTAGAAGCTGCTAAGAAAAAAACAAGCTTTGAGATTGCAGAGCTTAAGGAGAGATTAAAAGCAAGTCGTGAAACTATAAATTGTTTAAAAAATGAAATCAGAAAACTTGAAGAAGATGACCAAGCAAAAGACATATAAACAGTTCTCATGAGAACTTGGTAGTAAGCTAAACTGAAAATAAGGTGGGCTTCACTGGAGAAATGGACTTACTGCAAATGCTATGACGTTTCTTAGAGGAACTTCATATATAGCTGTTGACCATGAATTTCTCAGCAATAGGAATTTGTACTATTTAAGCAATCTTTAATGGAAAGTACATGTGTAAGAATGGATGCATATACATTTTTACCATTTTACCAACCCATTTTAAGGAAATTCTATGATATTAAGCGCAATTTTAAAAAATGTTTATTGTAGTATATGTATAGCTTATTACCCTTTTGACAGGCATCAGCATTTCATTATAAAGTATTACTTGTACAAATTTTGTACTTCTCTAGTAGTTAGAATTAGTGATAAACTTAATGTATATATTTAATTTCTTCAAGTTCTTACCTGCCCCCACCCTATCTTTTTTCTATATGATGTGTCCAGTAAGTAGTCAATAAATGTAGTTTATTGATCCTATTTCTCCCTCCTGATCTGTTTCTTCCTCTTTGAAGACTTTCTGGAACACCCTCAATACAATTAAAGTATCTTTATAGTATTGTGACCTCACATCTCTTACTGGCACTCATTGTCGCATATAGAAGCTCTTTGATGGTAAATATTATATTGTAAGTTTTGTTCTGCCTATCACAGTGTCATTATTCTTCACATACAAATGTATTAATTCTTAGGGGCCAGGCACGGTGGCTCACGCCTGTAATACCAGCACTTTGGGAATCCAAGGTGGGTGGATCACCTGAGGTCAGGAGTTCGAGACCAGCCTGGCCAACATGGTAAAACCCCATCTCTACTAAAAATACAAAAATTAGCCGGGCATGGTGGTACATGCCTGTAATCCCAACTACTTGGGAGGCTGAGGCAGGAGAATTGCTTGAACTCAGGAGGCAGAGGTTGCAATGAGCCGAGATCACGCCACTGCACTCCAGCCTGGGTAGCAGAATGAGACTTCATCTCAAACAAACAAAAAAAAAAAGTTAAATATTTCCTAGAGACATATGGGAAGCAGCTACAGCTGTGCATTAGCTTCATGCACTACTCCCACCCTCTCCTCTTTAGCCTCTTCTGTTCAAATCCACACAGCAAGTCCTCTACTTTTGGACTCATCTAATTTAACATTCATTAATACCTAATCTTTAAAGGTATGTTGGCTGAACCATCTTGGCAACCTAGGAACAAAAATACTTTCTTATCTGTCTGCCCTGATGGATTGGTTACTTTTTACTTTGTGGCTTTATTTTTTAAAGTTGTGACTTTTACAATTATTATGGAGGATGTACAAAGGCCTCTGTGGTCTGAAATTTCGGCCAGAGCCCTCTGAGGCTTGGTACTGGTACTTTTAATTGTGCCAAGCATCATTCATTTTTCTCTGCACCTTTTATCCCCATGCCTACCTACCAGGCTCATCATGCTAAGATTCCCCACACTACAGCATAGGACCTGGGGATAGATCAGGAAAATGACATGAGGGAAAGCCCCATTCTACTTGAGGCGTTGGTACAGGCAATCATTATTCTAGTTAGCCCCCCAAGAATGTATTGGTTCATAAAACTAAAGTCCATGTAGGTAGGTCTGACTTTATGCATATGCATACAAGGGTTCAAAATATGTGCTCATGGCTCAGTCTTACTCTACTGGCTCTTATTTCTTTGTTGGCTTTAATCTTGGTGGGATTTCACTGTGACATTGCAAAGAACTCCTATAACTCAACAAAAATTTTTTTAATGGGCAAAGGATTTGAACAGATTTCTTGAAGGAAGGTATCGAAATGGTCAATAAGCATATGAGGAGATGCTCAGCATCATTCATCATTAGGAAAATGTGAATTTATAACCACAATGAGATACCACCTCACATCCACCATTGTGGCTGTAATTTTAAACAAAATACCCAAAAAAGTTGGGTGAGGATATGGAAAAATTGGAACCCTCATATATTGCTGTTGAGAATGTAAAATGGTTCAGCCACTTTGGGAAACAACTTGGCAGTTCTTCAAAAAGTTAAGCATAGTTATCCAATGACACAACAATTCCACTCCTGGATATGTACCCAAGAGAAATGAAAACATTCACACAAAAACTTGTACATCAGTGTTCATAGCATCATATATGACTGCCAAAAAGGAGACAATTCAAAATGTCCATCAACTAATGAATGCATTTTTTAAATGTGGTATCTCCATATGATAGATTTTCCCATTCTTTTATAAGTAGAAAGAATATTTATTTCCCAAGGGATAATTTATTCATCTAGACAATAAGAAGAATTAAAGAAACTCAGCTAATTAGGCCGCTCACTTCTTTAAAGAAGATCAAAGTATTAGTCTCATTTTTTCTAACCAATGTAGGTGGTTGGTGCTGTTATTCATATTTTACAGATAGGAGATTAAGGAACTATAGCTTGGTGTTGAGTCAACCAGCAGTGACTCAGATGAGTAATCTGCTATGGGCTTTTCTGTCTCATTAATACTTAATTCTTATGTTCAAAGTGTTAGCATTTTTAATCGTCTGTTGCTCATGACTAAATACTTCTCAAACCTCCTTCCTTTAACTAATTGGAGTAACTTAATACTATATCAAATATGAACATCAGGTAGCATAAATGCAAAACACTGCAGATAAAAATCTTGCTAGCCTTTAATAACATGTAAGAAAATTCTAGTGTTAATTCTATTGGATGGAATGCTAAAGCATAGATATTTGAAATCTCTTTACAAAACATTTCAGGTACCTGTTCCTTAGCATTACCACTAATGTCTTCAGTTTTGTTTTGTTTTGTTTTTTAATAATAATAGATTTCAAGCTCTTGAGATCAAAACCAAGGAAAATGACTGGGCATGGTGGCTCACACCTGTGGTCCCAACACTTTGTGGGGCTAAGGATCTCTTGAGGCCAGGAGTTTGAAACCAGCCTAGGTCACATGGTGAGACCTGGTCTCTACAAAAAAAAAAAAAAAAAAAAAAAAAACACACACAAACAAAAAACAGAAAAGTTGGCCAGGTATGGTGGCATCCACCTGTAGTCCCAGCTGCTCAGGAGGCTAAGGCAGGAGGATTGCTTGAGCCCAAGAGTTTTTGAGACTGCAGTGAGCTATACGTGGGCCACTCACTGCATTGCAGCCTGGTGACAGAGCAAGACCTTGTCTCTTAGAAGAACAAAGAAAGAAAATGAGATCATACAAGTACCAGCTAGGAAAAAAAAATGAGTAAATTGCTTCCCCTCAACCCAGTCCCTGCCAACAATTGATAAAGAAATGAAAAAAAAAAAAAAAGTAAATATTATTTTATTGGAGTTGGAAAGTACAATGCAAAACCCAGATATCATAAAGTTTTGGATCTCAAATTTGAATGAGTTTAGGAATCTCCTGAGAGTTGCTAAATCTGGGGAAAGGGGATGGTAGGGGGAATAGGAAATACAGATGAAACAAGATTGACCGTTGCTAATTATTAAAGCTTGATAATAGGTACATGGGAATTTATATTATTTTCTGTACTCTTATGTATGCTTGAGATTTTTCATAAACAGGGTTTTAAATAATGTCAGAGAAAACCATGTTTTCTCCCTGAAGTCAACTGATGAAGAATAAGTCAATCTTATCTTAATCTTACTGGATCAGCACACTGTCTCACAAGATAACAGTAGCTTCCAATTGCATGGTTAGCATGTTTACTTGTATGTTTTATTTTAATAATTCTAGCAAATTCTTCAGTGCTGATCATTGAATGTAATAGAAGTTTGGAAGAATGGATGGGAGAGAGGAAAAAATAAAGGGGGCAGTTAGGGAAGGAGAAAGAAAACCCCTTAGGGAGCTTCTTAATAGTTTAGAGTACAATAGTAAAGACATTTGATTAGGTCTAGAACAGAGCTCAGGAATTTGCATTTGTACAAGGCATCCAGGTGATTTGAGAAACGGCATAGTGGCACAACTGCACAAGTTGTATTACATGAAATGCAACACTTCTAGATGGAGACAAAAAATAAAAATAGCCTAAAGGAAAACTGGGACATATGTGTGTCTAAAGCTTTAAGACTAAAAGAATTATTATAAATCATTAAGGAAAACGAACCACTGGCAAAAGCAAAAGACTTGAACAGGTAGTTCACTAAAGAGGATACAAAAATAACCAATTTTATGCTTCATCTCACTAAATCTTAAGAATATACAAATTTAAATAGCAAGTATTTCTCATTCATGTAGGATGAGATAAATGGTGCAGATAAATTGATAACAGAGAAGACACCACTGATGATACCAACAGAGAGAACAGAAACAGGCCATCTGGAAGATGGAGATAGTTTTTGTTTGTTTGTTTGAGTCTGAGTCTCACTCTGTTGCCCAAGCTGGAGCACGGCAGCCTTGACCTTTCTGGCTCAGGTGATCCTCAGACTAGAGGCCTGCACCACCATGCCCAGCTAATTTTTGTATATTTTGTAGAATTTCACCATATTATTGCCCAGGCTAGTCTTGAACTCCTGGGCTCAAGCAGTCAGCCCAAGTGCTGCGATTACAGGCATGGGCCACCATGCCTAGCCTGAGATAGAGTATCATTTTTTATCTGAAATTCAAATTTAACTAAACATACTCTATTTTTATTTGCTAACTCTACTTTTTAAATTCTAGACTTAAAAAAGCAAAGCAAAACAAAAAAAGACAGTGATAGCAAGAGAGTGAGGAAACAGCTACCCTCATACAATGATGGTATTATAAATTAGTTCAGTGTTTTTGGAGGATAATTTAGGAATATCTGCTAAAAGACTCTGAGTCAATAGTTTCACTTTTAAAATTCACATTTGTTTACTTTTTTTTATTGAAAGCAAGTAAAGTTTTAGGAATATGTTATTTATTTTCACAGAAGGAAGAAGGGAAAAGGAAAAAAAAATAAGAAAAAAGAATGTATTACTTATAACATTTATCCAAATATGCAAGATATGCACAAGAGTTTTCACTACAGCATTATTTACAATGAAAAAATAGAAAAAAATTGGAAGCAAGGCAAATGTCTGTCAATAGAAGCTGTATAAATTATGATATATCATGATACAATGGAATCCTCTGTGGTTGTCAAAATGAATAAAGCAGATCTATGCACTCTGTTGGTAGGGGAGGGAAGGCAGTTTGAAAAACAGTGTTTATAATTCAATGTTTGTACGTAATATGTTAGTAAGCAAATAAAAGTAACTTGGAGGAATGAATCATCACCAATCCTAACAGGAAGAATTATAGGGACTGTAACTATCTTCATTATGTGTCTAAATATTTAGCTTTTAAAAAAATAAGAATGCATTTCCTTTGAGTGAAAGAGAATAAAAATAGTTTAAAAATTAAATGAAAAGGAAAAACAGATGTCTTGATTATCGGAACATTGCCTCCTATGATGAAGTATCATATAACAGTTCAAAGAAATTAAACATGACCTGTAAATGATGTAAGGGACCAGGGCCAGGACTCCTTCAGGAACTTTATTGAAGGGACTTATGGGTAAAGTCCTTGCTCTTCAGTGCATTGTCCAGTGAACTGGGATAAATAACATTATGATCCTAATGTAAAAATAAGCAGTTAAACGTATGGGTTTCATCTGTATCCTGCCCCAGTCTGGACTCTCTGATCTGGCTTTTAAATTATTCTTAGTTATTTTTACTTAAGATAAATTTTAACCAATTGACCACCTAGATTTCAGTAGCCTTATGTAATGTGCCTCATGTCAGTCCCCAACTCTAGGTAGCCTTCCCCAGTCTCCACCCTAGCTGTTTACTTTTCTCACTTTCACTGGCTATCCTGAGTTAACTGTTCTCTACTCTCAACAAGGCTTCATTGCTCTTTAGTAATTCCTTAGTCTACCCTTAGTAAATTCTTCATTGTTGCTGTCTGAAAATTTCCAGTCTACTGAATCACCAGTCTGCTTATTCACTAAATGAATAGAGTCATAAAGCTGGGAGCTAATCATCTAACTTAATTCCCTCATTTGATAAGGGAGTAAAGTCATGAAGAAATTAAATGACTTTCAGAGTCACACAATCTGTTGGGACCAGAGATTCAATTTTAATTCAGCATTTCCTGACTGAACAGTCATGGTACAGCTCCCCCAAAGCTTAGAGAAGAGTGTGCAAACTGGAAATCAACTGGGAAACAAACTTTCCAAGAAAGAAGGAATCTGTAAGCTGAGGTTTACTGTTACTGAGGTAGTCAAATTCCTATTACTAAAATTTTGGCTCATTCTCCCACCAGTTAATCTGGTTAAATCATGTTCTCAAAATTAATGAGAATTGTCACTCCTATTTGGTTTAATTACATGCATGAATTGAAACCACGAATCTATTTACTCTTATTCTGCACATCAGCAGATGATCTCAGTTCTTACATCATTGAGATCACTGATGCTATTCAAATTGATTCTGTAAACTTCCATCCATACAAAGTTTCTCTTTGTTCTCACCAAATCCTGCTTTCTTTTATCTCCCTAAATGTTCTCCCCATCTGTAATTTTAATTCCAATTTATACTATGTACTACTGCAAGTTTATAATTAGGGGAAAATAAACTTTCCTGAGCCTCAGTTTGTTGTGGTAAACATACTACCTACCTCACGGAATTCTGTTTAAGAGTAAATGACATAGCACATGTAAAAGCATGTTGAATGGTAAGAATAAAGAGGATAATAATGCTGGCCATCTGCTAAAATCCTTGATGAAATACTAACACACCAAATCCAGCAACATAAAAAGGATAAAAAGTCCCATTAGCAAGTGGGATTTATCTCAGGAATGCAAGGTTGGTTTGGCATATACAAATCAATAAGTACACATATACTATTATGAGCTGAATTGTGTCCCTCTTCCAATTCACATGTTGAGCCCTAACCCCTAGTACCTCAGACTGTGACTGTTTTTGAAGATAGTGTCAAAGAAGTAATTATAATCATTAGGTTGGGCCCTAATCCAATACGACTGGTGATATAGTTAGGCTGTGTCCCCACCCAAATCTCATTTTGAATTGTAGCTCCCATAATTCCCACTTGTTGTGAGAGTGACCCAGTGGAGGTAACTGAATCATGGGGGCTGGTTTTTCCTGTGCTGTTCTCATGATAGTGAATAAGTCTCATGAGATCTGATGGTTTTATAAAGGGTAGTTTCCCTGCACACGCTCTCTTGCCTGCCACCATGTAAGACATGCCTTTGCTCATCTTTCACCTTCCACCATGAGGCCTCCTCAGCCATGTGGAACTGTGAGTCCATTAAATCTCTTTTTCTTTATAAATTACCCAATCTTGGTATGTCTCTATTAGCAGCATGAAAATTGACTAGTGTCCTTATAAGAGGAGACTAAGACACAGACACTCATGGAAGGAAGACTATGTGAAGACACAGGGAGGAGACAACCATCTACAAGCCAAGGAGAGAGGCCTCAGGAAACTAATCCTGCCCACAACTTGATCTCAGACTTATAACCTCCAGAACTGTGGGAAAATAAATACCAAATACCCATATGTGATAGTTTGTTATGGCAGCCTTAATGAACTAACATATACACTATATTAATAGAACAAAGGACAGAAAATACACATGATCATGTCAATAAATGCAGACAAATCATTTGACAGAATCCAATACCCCTTTATGATTAAAAAAACACTAAACAAATTAGTAATATAAGAGAACTTCCTCAGTGGGAAGCATCATATATAGTGGTTAAAGACTGGATTCTCTCCCCATAAGATCAGGAAAAAGATAAGGATGTTCACTCTTTCCACATCTATTCAACATTGTGTGGGAGGTTCTAGCCAGAGCAATTTGGCAAGCAAAAGGAATAAAAGTCATCCAGATTAGAAAGGAAGAAGTAAAGTGATCTCTATTTGGAGATGACATAATCTTGTACAAAGAAAACCCTAAGGAATACACACACCAAAAAAAAAAACCTAATAGAGGTAATAAATGGATGCAGTAAAGTTGCAGGATGAATGATTATATACAAAAATCAATTATTTCCATACTCCAGCAATGAACAATCTGAAAATAAAAATTAAAAAAACAATTTCATTTATAATAACATCTAAAACAATAAAATACTTAGGAATATAACACCTAAAGTGCACTCAACCAAATAAAAAAATAGACAAATTGACCGGACACAGTGGCTCAAACCTGTAATCCCAGCACTTTGGGAGACAGGGTGGGTGTATTGTTTGAGCCCAGGAGTTCGAGACCAGCCTGGGCAACATGGCAAAATCCTGTCTCTACTAAAACAATACAAAAATTAACTGGGCATGGTGGTGTGCACCTGTAGTCCCAGCTACTTGGGAGGCTGAGTTGGGAGGATCACTTGAGCCCAGTAGATGGAGGTTGCAGCAAGTCAGGATCATGCCACTGCACTCCAACCTGGGCAACAGAACAAGACCCTGTCTCAAAAAAAAAAGACAAATTGATCTTCATCATTAAAAACTTTTGTGCTTTGGCCGGATGCGGTGGCTCACGCCTGTAATCCCAGCACTTTGAGAGGCCGAGGTGGGTGGATCATGAGGTCAGGAGATGGAGAGCATCCTGGCTAACACGGTGAAACCCTGTCTCTACTAAAAATACAAAAAAAATTAGCCGAGAGTGGCGGTGTACACCTATGGTCACAGCTACTCATGAGGCTGAGGCAGGAGAATTGTTTAAACCCGGTAGGTGCAGGTTGCAACGAGCCAAGATCGCACCACTGCACTCCAGCCTGGGCAACAGAGCGAGACTCTGTCTCAAAAAAAAAAAAAAATTGACAAAAAATTTGAATATACATTTCTCCAAACAAGATATTCAAATGGCCAATAAAAATATAAAAAGATGCTTAATATCATTTGGAAATACAAATCAAAATGATGATAACACTTCACATCCACTAGAATGGCTGCAATAAAACAGACAGACAATAATAAGTGCTGATTAGGATGTGGAGAAATTGAAACTCTCATATATTTTTGGTAAAAATGTAAAAAGACACAGCTGATGTAGAAAAAGTTTCAGAGTTCCTTAAAATGTTAAACATAGGCCGGGCGCGGTGGCTCAAGCCTGTAATCCCAGCACTTTGGGAGGCCGAGAAGGGCAGATCACGAGGTCAGGAATCGAGACCATCCTGGCTAACATGGTGAAACCCCGTCTCTACTAAAAAATATAAAAAACTAGCCAGGCGAGGTGGCGGGCGCCTATAGTCCCAGCTACTCAGGAGGCTGAGGCAGGAGAATGGCGTAAACCCAGGAGGCAGAGCTTGCAGTGAGCTGAGATCTGGCCACTGCACTCCAGCCTGGGCAACAGAGCGAGACTCCATCTCAAAAAAAAAAAAAAAAAAAACATAGAGTTACCATATGACCTCAAAATTCTTCTAGATATATACCCAGGAGAATTGAAAACATGTCCACACAAAAACTTGTGCATGAATATTTATAGCAGCATAATTCAGAATAGCCAAAATTGGAAACAATCCCAATGTCCATCAACTGATGAATGAATAAATCGAATGTGGTGTATCAGTACAATGGATTATTACTCAGCAGTAAAAATGAATGATGTGCTAAACATGCAGAATGAACCTTATAAACATGCCAAATGAAAGATGCCAGACACAAAGGCTACCTACTGTATGACTCCACTTATATGAAACATCCAGAATAGGTAAATCCATAGAGTCAGAAAGTGATTAGTGGTTGCCAGGAGATGGGTGGGGAAGGGAGGATGGGGAGTGACTGGGTACAGAATTTTTTTAGGTAGGGGTGATGGAAAAGTTCTTGAATTAGATAGTGGTGATCCTTGCACAACCTTGTGAATATACTAAAAATGACTGACTTCTACACTTTATGGTATGTGAATTATATCTCAATTTAAAAAAAGAAAGCTAAGTGTTACCATTTACTGAATACTTTATGTGTCCCATACTCAAGACAAGCCAGTGAGTACATCTATCATCCCCACTTAGCAAAACAGGTTCAGGGAGATTAAGTGCTTTGCGCAAGGTCACATACTAGGAAGTCATAGAGCTGAGACACAAGTCTAACTCCAAAGCCCTGACATTCACTTAGCCACCAAGCTGTACTGATCAAAAGTTTTTAATAGTTTCCATTACATATCTAATAATACTCAATAAAATAGAAATATCGTGTGTATATAAACAATACATTAATATATATGCCATATATATATATCCCCTGCAAATCAATGAAAAAAGTCAATTCAATAGAAAAATGGGCAAAGAATATGATCACATACAAAAAATATAAATGGTGATTAATAAACATTTGAAAAGGCATATGGCCAGGCATGGTAGCTCATGCCTGTAATCCCAGCACTTTGGGAGGCCGAGGCATGAGGATCACATGAGCCCAGGAGTTTGAGAAAAGCCTAGGCAACATAGCAAGACCCCCCTCTCTAATTTAAAAAGTTTAAAAAAAAAAAAAAAAGGGTGTATGAACTCACTAGTAATCAGAGAAATGCAAATTAACAAAAGACAATTGTTGGTTCATTGTAAAGACAAAATTTAAAGATGTCTAATATTCAGTCACAGAGAGTGAAAGGAAATTGGTACTCATACATTGTTGGTGTGCATTAAGATTAATAGCCACTTAATATTACCTATCAAAATTTAAAAGTTACTGAGTGCAGTGGTGCGTGCCTGTAGTCCCCGCTATTCAGGAGGCTGAGGCGGCAGGATCGCTCAAGTCTAGGAATTCTAAGCTGTAGTGCACTATGCTGATCTGGTGTCCATACTAAGTTTGGCATTAATATGGTGACCTCTGGGAGCAGGGTACTACCAGGTTACCTAAGGAGGGGTGAGCCAGCCCGGGTCAGAAATGAAGCAGGTCAGAGCTCCCATGCTGATGAGTAGTGGGATCATACCTGTGGATAGACACTGTACTCCAGCCTGGGCAACATAGTGAGTCCTTGTCTCTTAAAAAAAAACTGAAAATTTACCATTTGATCAAGTAATTTCACTGATAGGAAATACTTTCATGTGTACATAAGGATGTTCGTTGCTTGTTTTAATAGTGAAAAAATAGATATAAACCAAATGTCTACCTATATCTACATAATTTCATGTAAATTCTCAGAAAAATATTACCAGGAGTTATTTTGGGGGAAAGCAATGAAACTGGAGCTGGTGTTGGGGAGCATGGGTAAAGGGCTGGCAAAACTGTTTCCCTTTCTGCACGAGAACTCAACCTTTGGTGGCCAGTAAGGATCTTGCTGTGGGAACCTAAGCAGCACTGCTGGGTGGACTGCTGCAGGGAGTCCTGGGAGGACATGTCCATGGCCCAGTGGCAATCTATGCTTCCTTTGGAGTATCCGCTGCAGTATCTGAGTGTGGTCCAGATTGTGAGTTCATGTTTAGTTGAATCTAAAAAAGACCTCCTGTTGTGCATAGCTGGAAATTGAAAGTAAATTTGTAAGTTAAAAATTAGTTCATACACACCCTCCATTTCAGCCAGTAGGATCTTCATGCTGTTCCTTAAACGTACTCTGAGGTTTCTTGTCTCTCACACTCTCCGCTTTCTTTTGTTCAAGTATTTCCTTCCTTCCAGGCTGAAATTGCCTGCCGGCAAGTAAGCTCACCCTCCTTTAAACTACCTTAGCATCTTGCTTGCCTCTGTTTCATGGTATTCAACTCACCCAGAAAGGGAAAACTGGAATGGGTGATCTCCCAGATCCAGCTGTGAACCTAGGATTTTAACCCTAGATTTGTATTCCCACTCTTCAGACGGTAAGCTTTTTGGTGAAAGAGGAGGCCGTTGGTCTTGTTTATCTTGGTAAGTGTGTATAAAGCCCTTGGTAGGCCTCTCATCTGGGAAGTGCTCCACGGCATTTTATTGTTCCCTGCCACTTAACTTCCAGGGCCCGTCCTGGAACTATTCCACACCAGGGCCTAAGTCTAGTTACAGATCTTGGCTTTTCCTCTCTCTATTCTAGCCTGTCCCAATGCCAGGCACAGAGTCTTGTCCAGTTGTGTTCCAAGACACCACAAATGAGTACATAGCTCACTACATGTCAAAAGTGAAAACCCCGAGATTTGGCCTAAAATGGGGCCATTCGTGTGGGCCTAATTCTGCTAGGGTTGTTCCTATACCTAAAATTTTAGGAGATTAAACAAATATATAGTATGCTTTTTGTTGAGGTTTGGTGACAATAACTAAGCTATTTTTACATCTCCAAAGAGCAACCTAAAGTCCCAGGACTGCCCTGTCTAATTGTCTAGAGTTGGGATCCACAGACTTTTTCTGAAAAGGGCCAGATAGTAAGCATTTTATGGTCTCTGTCATAGGTATTGAACTCTGCTATTGTAGCACAAAAGCAGTCAGACATAGATGAGTGCTGAGTTCCAATAAAATTTATTTATAGACACTGAAATTTTGTGATACACGACATTATATGATTTGATATTTTGTCAAACATTGAAAAAATGTAAAAAAATATTCTTTATAAACAAACCATACAAAACCTTGCAGCAAGCCAGATGCAGCGCAAGGACTGTAGCTGGCTGGCCCCTGTTCTGATGTTTCTCTAGACTGGGAGTATATAAGAATCACCAATCCCAAGGGGACCTTTGTGATTTGCTCTGTGAATTCAAAGTAAAAACCTGAGATTTGGCCTTTGTAAATGTTCTGAACTGACGAGATTAGTCCAAGTTACCCTGTTAAAAGGGATTTGCATCCAGGTGTGGTTGCTCACACCTGTAATCCCAGCACTTTGGGAGGCTGAAGCAGGCAGATCACCTGAGGTCAGGAGTTTAAGACCAGCCTGGCCAACATGGCAAAACCCCATCCCTACTAAAAATACCAAAATTAGCCAGGCGTGGTAGCGCACGCCTATAATCCCAGCTACTTGGGAGGCCAAGGCAGCAGAATCCCTTGAACGTGGGAGGCAGAGGTTGCAGTGAGCCAAAATCGTGCCACTGCACTCCAACCTAGGCAACAGAGCAAGACTCTGTCTCAAAAAGAAGAAAACGGGGGGTGGAATTTGCAGAAGAACCGTGACATACAAGCACAATGGTTTATTTCTTCTATTTAATGTTATGCAAAGCTTGTCACCTACCTGTTCATGAATGTGGCAAGGGAATTATATCATGAGGAATTCATTTCCTAACCTCCTAAGTGCATTGCAATTTGGCTTCTTCCTTCACCTTGATACCCAAATTATCAGATATCTTCATGGGACCACATCCAAACAAGCAGTTTTCAGGGCTTATTTTATATGACCTCTCAGAAGCATTTGACAAAATTGACCACTTTCTTTTACCTGAAACTTCCTTTCTCTTTCTTCTGTCTCTTTCACCATGATTTTTTGTTTGTTTGTTTCTTTTTTTTCCTCCAGTCCTTTTGCCCAATTCTTCTCAGTCTCTTTCAGCATTTCCTCTTCCTCTGTTCATTCTGTAAATGTGTCTTATTCCCTAAGGTTCTATTCTGAACCATCTTCTTTTCCCCTTACTTACCCTTGGTTTCAAACACAATTTTACGCTAATTGTCACAAGTCTAGATTTCCAGCACAAATTCCCATGCTGAACTCTAGACTCTCTGTTCTGTTACCTCCTAAATTATATATTTGGATGTTCTGCAGGCACCTCAATTGAGCATGTTCCAAGCTTAAGTTATCATCTCCTATTTCAAACTTCTCCCCATCGTGAATTTCCTGCTCTGTTAGATGGCATTAGTACCAACGCAGTTGCTCATTGCTATGGTTTAAATGTCCCCTCCAAAACTTGTGTTAAAATTTGGTTGCCACTATGATAGTGTTGGGTGAGACCTTTGGGAGCAGAGCCCTCATTGAATGGATTAAAGCTGTTATCTCAGGAGTGGGTTAGTTATTTTGGGAGTGGGTTAGTTATTGTGGGAGTGGACTCCTGATGAAAGACGAGTTTGGCCCTCATTTTCTCTCTGGCTCTTGCACTCACTTGCCTTTCTGCTTTCATCGAGGGGATGATAGAACAGGAAGACTCTGACCAGATGGCCAAGCAGCTGCCAGTGCCATACCCTGGGACTTCCCAGCCTCCAGAACCATGAGCGAAATCTATGCCTTTTCTTTGTAAATTACCCAGTCTGTTATTCTTTGTAAATTACCCAGTCTGTTTGGCAGTTGAAAATGAACTAAGACACCCATATTGTCAACAGTAGATAGGATCTCTCCGTTCTAGGTTCCTCTGGTGAGAACTGCAACCCTCCACTCACAAAGGTGGGTTCTGTGGCCATGTTTATATTATGTGAACCTTCCCCCTACTTTGATTGGACTTGGGTGGGTGCTTAACCCAATCTGGATTAATCAGACTGTCTCCTGGGATTATCTTCAGCTATCGCTAATTCTTGAACTAGAGCTGGTACAGCTATGTGCATGGAGAATAGCAGAAAGCTGGTATACAGAGAGAGATTGAAGTTGATACACAGAAAGAAGCAGAGAGAGATAGGAAGATATGGCCTTGGACAGAGTAATCTTGGCCCTGCTCTTCTCACTCACCACCTGCCTGTGTCAAAGCCTGCAGGGCAGCCCATGTACCCAGATTACCACTTTCTGGATACAAATAGTTTTGCCTCTAAACCTTTGTAATTGATTCCTATGCAGTAGTTCCCACCCTTATCTGTGGGGGATACATTCCTAGACACCCAGTGGATGCCTGAAACTTCAGATAGAACTAAACTCTATAAGCACTATTTTTTTCCTATGCATGCATGTCTATGATAAAGTTTAATTTATAAATTAGGCACCGTAAGAGATTAACAATAACTAATAATAAAATAGAACAATTATTACAATATACTGCTCACAATTTCATGGATAGATGATTCATTCTTACTAAAGAAGACCTTTAGCAACCTCAGCATACAATTTTTTTTCTTTCCTTATTAAGTCAAAAACTTTCACCTTTTCATTTAAAAGAAGCACTTACGGCTTGTCTTTGGCATATCCAAATTGCCAGCATCACTACTCTTGCACTTTGGGACCATTATTAAGTAAAATAAGGCTTACTTTGAACACAAGCACTGGGATACTACGACAGCGAATTTGATAACGGGCTGACTACTAGGTGACTAACAGGCGGGTAATGCAGACAGCGTGGATCTGCTGGACACAGGGATGATTCATGCCCTGGGCAGGATGGAGTGGAACTGCAAGAGATTCCATCCTGCTACTCAGAACAGTGTGCAATTTAAAACTTTATGAAACTTTCTGGAATTTTCCATGGAATATTTTTGGACTGCAGTTGACCACAGGTAACTAAAACTGAAATGGAAAGCAAAACTGTGAATACGGGAGGACCACCATATTAAATTCCATCTACTGAATTATCTGACATGAGTTTTGTGTTCCTGGCTGGATCTTGACTGATGTAGCTAACTTTGCAAATAAGCACATACAACAACTCTACATCATTTAAGACCTGCCCATGTTCTACTATATGAATGTTCTACAATTTATTTCATCATTTGGCTATTGATAAACATTTGTTTCCAATTATTTTGCTACTACAATCAGTGGTATAATGACCATCTTTGCATATTTGTGTATTTCTATAGGACAAATTTCTAAAAGTAAAATTGCTAGGTCAAGAAGAGTATACATCTTACTTTTTTTTTTTTTTTTTTTGAGATGGAGTCTCACTCTGTCGCCCAGGCTGGAGTGCAGTGGCGCAACCTCCGCTCACTGCAAGCTCCGCCTCCCGGGTTCACACCATTCTCCTGCCTCAGCCTCCCTAGTAGCTGCGACTACAGGTGCCCACCACCACGCCTGGCTAATTTTTTGTATTTTTAGTAGAGACAGGGTTTCACCATGTTAGCCAGGATAGTCTTGATCTCCTGACCTGGTGATCCACCTGCCTCGGCCTCACAAAGTGCTGGGATTACAGGCGTGAGCCACTACACCTGGCCTTAAATTTTTAATAATATTGTCAAATTTCTCTCAAAAGTTTGTACCAAATAATACTTTCAACAACTGTGTGTTAGAGTACCTGCTTCTCCACACCCTGCGCAACTCAATGTGAATCTCATTGATGAAAGTATTACGTCAATTTTGTTTATTTGAGTATTTTGTTTGTTTTGAAACAAGGTCTCACTATGTGGCTCAGGCTGGAGTGCAGTGGCAGGAAAGTGTTTCAGTGCAGCCTCCACCCCCTTGGTTCAAGTGATTCTCCTACGTCAGCCTCCTGAGTAGCTGGAACCACAGGTGTGTGCCACTATGATAAGGTTTCACCATGTTGCCCAGGCTCGGCATTTTATTGTTTTACTTTGCATTTTTAAAAATTCTGAGTAAGAGTGAGTATTTTTGCATATACTTATTGTTCATCTACATTTCTTTTTCTGTGAACGGCCATGTAACTGGTTTTATTTTTTGCTTTTTTTCACTTAATATTATATGTTGTGAACTTTATCTAGAATAATTAAAAACATGATCAACAAGAACTGCATATTATTCCATTCTGTGATTATACCATAATGATTCTTTTATTATTAGACATTTAGATTGTTTCCAATTTTTCTTTTTTCTTTTCTTTTCTTTTCTTTTTTTTTTTTTTTTTTTTTTTTTTTTTTTTTTTGAGACGGAGTCTCGCTCTGTCGCCCAGGCTGGAGTGCAGTGGCCGGATCTCAGCTTCTTCTTTTTTCTTTTCTTTCTTTTTTTGAGACCGGCTCTTGCTCTGTCACCCAGACTAGGCCTTTCAATATGTTCTCATTCCTCTCACAGCTGTTTTTGGAGCATCTATTGTGTGTCAGGGGGCCTTTTCCTGTCTTAGAGCTTGCCCATCAAAAATAGCGAGACCCACAGTTGCATATCATTAGAAATGTCATAATATTTAGAAACTACTTAGGGCTTAGAGAACCCCAATTCCAGATTGTGTGAACTTGAGTAGGTTACTGGATTTCTCTGAGGCTCGGTTTTCTCTTGTTTACAATTGAGATTATAATATGTATCTCAGACGACTGACTTACAGTGCCTGGCCTATCTGGACACTGTAGTTTTTGAGACCGGGTCTTGCTCTGTCACCCAGGCTGGAGTGCAGTGGTGTGATCACAGCTCACTGCAGCCTCGACTTCAGTGTATACTTATTGTTCACTCTTAATAGGGATTAAGAGTGTGGGCTTTGGAGTCAAGTTACTTGGTTTGAATCGTGGCTTTGTTGCACACTGGCTTTGTGATCACAGGCAAGTTATTTAACCTCTCTGTGCCTTACTTTCCTCATGTTTAAAGTGGTCATAATCATACTTGCATCATGGTGTTATTCGGAAGATCAACTGAGAGATGTTTGTAAAGTATTTAGCCTAGGACTTAGAACCTAGTTAATGCTCAATTAATATAAGTTATTTTTGGCCAGGTATGGTGGCTTACACCTATAATCCCAGTACTTTGGGAGGCTGAGGTGGGCGGATCACTTGAGGCTAGGAGTTAGAGACCAGCCTGGCCAAGGTGATGAAACCCTGCGTCTACCAAAAATACAAAAATTAGCCAGCCGCAGTGGTGCTCACCTGTAGTCCCAGCTACTCAGGAGGCTGAAGCAGGAGAATCACTTGAACTCGGGAGGCGGAGGTTGCAGTGAGCCGAGATTGTACCACTGAACTCCAGCCTGGGCAACAGAGTGAGACTCTGTCTAAAAAAAAAAAAAAAATATATATATATATATATATATATATATATATATATATCACCTTTCAGCCTCCAGAACTGTAAGAAAATTTCTCCCGTTTAAGCCACCCAGTCTGTGAAACTATATTATGGCAGCCCTAGCAAACTAACACATAAACCATAAAATTTAGCCATGTTAGCATATAATTCAATGGTTTTTAGTAAAATTGCAGAGTTTTGCAGCCACTACCACGATCTGATTTTAGAGTATTTTTGTATCCTCTAAAGAAGCCTTTTTGCCATTTGCAGTCACTCCCTACTCCCACTTTCAGCTCCAGGCAACCACTCATCTTCTTTGTACCTTGACAGATTTGCCTTTTCTGGGCTTTTCATATAAATCCTCTCCAATGAATAGGAAATTCTATATATTAAGAGTCAGCTCATTCTATATTCTTCTCAGCTTCTTATTAAAACTTCTTAGAATGAGCCCAAATCTACTGCCTTGTAACTTATTCTACACAGTTAACATACTCCTATCATAGTTTATTTTTAACAGAAGTCAGGCAAAAATTATTATATGTGCCACATAATTGTTGGAATGTGGATGGAAACCTTTAGTCAAAATGACCATTGTCATCATAATTTAAGAAACAACCACTTTATTTTTAGCAGTCGATAAGGAAACAGATTGACAAAAGAAACTATAAGCAAGCTTGCTGTTTTGAGTCGCCGGAGGACATAAACGGCCCAAGAAGAATTTCAAGAGAACTGCTAATGAGAAACCTTCCGTGATGAGACTTGAACTAACAAGCTATTCCCCCGGGCTGCTCGGGAACATCTCATAACTAATCAGGGCATTCCATCAAGACCACATGCACAGGGCCACAGCCTAGACGGCAGAGCGTCCAAACCGCCAAAGAAAATGTTGAGGCTGCACCAATAAGGGACTTTGTGCAATGCCTCTGTTATTGAAAAAGTCTATTTAAATGAAATCTTTCTAGGACATTATGTCGAAACTGCAACCGGAAAAGTCTGCTTTCCTCACCTGGAAGAATTGTCCCTATTAAACCATAGTAACTATAAACAGAAATTATGTATAGCTGTGCATAAGCATGCATGTGTGTATCTATAGGTAACCATTTATTTAACAATACGTATTAAGCACCTTGTGTGTGCCAAGTACTGTTTTTTTGTTGTTGTTAGTTGGTTTTTGAGATAGGGTCTCACCGTGTCACCCAATCTGAAGTACAGTGGTGCAATCACATTTCACTGCAGCCTCGACTCTCTGGCTCAGGGGATCCTCCCACCTCAGCCTCCCGAGTAGCTGGGACCACAGGCCTGTGTTACCACACCTGGCTAATTTTTGTAGTTTTTGTAGAGATGGGGTTTCGCCATGTTGCTCAGACTGGTCTCGAACTCATGGGCTCAAGCAATCCTCCCACCTCAGCCTCCCAAAGTGCTGGGATTATAGGCATGAGCCACCATGCCAGGCCCAGGTACTGTTATAAGTGCTTGTGAATATGTCAACGAACAAACAAATGTCCGTACCATTGTAGTGCTAACATTTTAGAAGGGAAAGTCAGAAAATAAACAATAAGCATAATAATAAATTAATTAATTACAGTGTTAAGTTAGAAGGTGTTTCATGATACAGGAAAAAGAAAATTTGAACAGGGGAAGAGAGTTGGGAGTACTGAAGGGGAGTGTGGACAGGGTTGCAACTTTAAATGGAGTGGTCCATGCAGGCCTTATTGAGAAGGTGGCATTAGAGAGAGACATGAAGGAGGTGAAGGAGTGAGCAGGCCATTTTCTCTGGGAATAATGGTCCAGGCAGAAGAAACTACCAGGGCAAACTCTCTGAAGCGAAAGCTTTCCTGGTGTGTCTGGGGAGCACCCCAGTGGCCAATGTGGCTGATGCCAAGTGAGCAAGAGGAAGATTGCAGATGAGGTCATGGTGGATACTAGGAACCAAACCACGCAAGGGTTTGGGGTTCATTGCAAGGACTTTAGTTTTCATTCCAAGTGAGACAGGAAACTCGAAGAGCAACATGATCTGACTTCAGCCTGGAAAAGATCCCTCTGGCTGGTTTAGAAAGGAGCAAGGGTAGAAGCAGGGCTGAGGGACGGGAGCCTATTTCGGAGTCCAGATACGAGGTGATGAGGGTCAGGAGCGGTACATTTAATATGTCTGTGCAACTACAGATTCATTTATCCAGCAAATATTCATAGCCACTATACCATGTGCTGGGGTGCTGTGGCAACCAATTTGCTCACAGTCTCTCTTCTATTAATGTAAACAACATAAGAGTTGACGTGGATGGAAGGTTCCCTGCAGGTCAGGCTGGCTCTAAGCGCTTGAAAGGTATTCTCTCAGTGAGCCTGAACCTTATCTCAAGGGCTCAGGTGCCACTATTGTCCTCATTTAAAGGTGAGGAAAGGCTGGCGCGATGGCTCACACCTGTAATCCCAGCACTTTGGGAGGCTGAGACAGGCAGATCACAAGGTCAGGAGTTCAAGACCAGCCTGGTCAATTTGGTGAAACCCCATCTCTACTAAAAATACCAAAAAAATTAGCCGGGCGTGGTGGCCGGTGCCTGTAGTCCCAGATACTCGGGAGGCTGAGGCAGGAGAATCTCTTGAACCCGGGAGGCGAAGGTTGCAGTGAGCAGAGATCGCGCCATTGCACTCCAGCCTGGGCGATAGAGCAAGACTCCATCTCAAAATAAATAAATAAATAAAAATAAAAATAAAGGTGAGGAAAGTCAAACTCTGAGAGAGTTGGCAGCCCAAAGTTGTGCAGTCAGGCAAGTCAAGATTCAAGTGCACAGGCTTGGGCTACAGAGTGCTTTCCTGAAGATGGCGGTGTGATGAGGGTTAGAATAGGATGACGTGGGAGGGAGAGCAGGAGGGCCACCTGGAGGAGGTGACATTGAAGCTGAGGCTTCATAGGAGTTAGCCAGGGGAAGAGTGGATATAGGGAGGAAAGAATGCAGCGGTGGAAGGGGGAGGGAAGAGCATGTGCAAAGAAAGACCTAGAAGTGAGAAAGCAGGACATTGGAAAGAAAGAAAAAAAACCCAGATGTTGCTGGATCCTAAGTGTGCTAGGGGTGGTCACACAGAATGAACTAGAAACACTGGCAGAGAGTAGAAGTTTGGGTTCATTAAATCTATTGACCAAAAGTCTACTAATTGGCTGGGCGCCGGGCTCATGCCTACTATCCCAGCACTGAGAGAGGCCAAGGTGGGAGGATCACTTGAGGACAGGAGGTCAAGACCAGTCTGGCCAACATAGTGAGACTTTGTCTCTACAAACAAATTTTTAAAAAAATATTAGCCAGTAATTTGAGGCTACAGTGAGCTGTGAACACACCACTGCACTCTAGCCTGGACAACAAAGTAAGACCCTGTCTCTAAAAGAAAAAAAAAAACAAACTACTAATTGCAGATTTGTCTTTAAAATTTTCTTCCTGGGATCTCACATTGTAAAACATATCAGTTGAAAGAGTGGATCTTAGAGTCACAGAAGAAATGGCAGCCTAAGAAGTAGCTTGCAGTGAGATCTTCAACCCCCCCGATCTCCATCCCTCCCTCAATCTAACCCAAAATGTACTAAGTAAAGAAATGAGGCTGGGCACAGTGACTCACACCTGTAATCCCAGCACTTTGGGAAGCCGAGATGGGCGGATCAGTTGAGGTCAGGAGTTCGAGACCAACCTGACCGACATGACGAAACCCCGTCTCTACTAAAAATACAAAAATTAGCCAGGCATGATGGTGCACGCCTATGGTCCCAGCTACTCGGGAGGCTGAGGCAGGAGAATTGTTTGAACTTGGGAAGCGGAGGTTGCAGTAAGCTGAGGTCATGCCACTGCACTCCAGCCTGGACAACAGAGCAAGACTTCATGAAAAGAAAAGAAAAGAAAAGAAAAGAAAAGAAAAGAAAAGAAAAGAAAAGAAAAGGCTTGAGGTAGCTATGCAAACAGCTTCAAGAAAGTCTCCTGCTTACATTTCCATCAAAGGGCTATAATACAAAAATTTTGTAGCCCCTGTTACAGACAAGTCTAATTGAATCCTGCTCTCCCATTTATAGATAAATGACATCTATAAACTTCATTTATCTGCTCTCTAAAATTGACATGCTATTGCTCATCTCACAAGATCATCATCACTCTCTACTGAGCTAATACATACAAATTGCATGTTTGATACTTTTTATTCATTTGCAGAACTCAAATATCTAAACAATGATTGCATGTTCTGAAAAAGAGAACATTTTAATTGTATTTTTTAATTTTAATTTTTTAAAAGAGATATGGTCTTGCTGTGTCACCCAGGCTGGAGTGCAGTGGCACAATCGTAGTTCACTGTAGCCTCAAGCTCCTGGGCTCAAGTGATGCTACTACCTCAGCCTCCCCAGTAGCTGGGACTACAGGAACATGCTACTGCGACTGGCAAATTTTAAAATTTTGTTGTAGATACGGGGTCTCACTTTGTTGCCCAGGCTAGTCTGAAACTCCTGCCCTTAAGTGAACCTCCCATCTTAGCCTCCTCCCAAAGCACTGGACTAGCAGGCATGAGCCACCATATGCCCAAAGAGTACCTTTCTTATTGTCCCCAAAATTGGACAAATTATTTAGTCTTAAGTGACACAGGTATAGGAAAAGATTCAGATTCCACGAACTCTATCCACTTCTGTCCAGAACATTTTATTGAGTTTGCTTCAAAATAAGATGGGACTTTCTTGGCATATAACGTCTGGAGGTCGGACAGTGCACTGACTTCTTAAGCACAGAATCCCCTTGACTTCCAAAGTGAGACCTGGCTTGGCCCACTGAAAAGTGCCTAGACTTTGAAGCCAGATGGATTTGAGATTAACTGGGGTGATGTAGTTGATTGCTCATCAGTGGCACTGGGAATGAATTCGCACTGCCTTGTACTTACATGGCTTTCTTTCTCAGTGGAAATGTTGCCATCAGTTCTTCTTGGGATATCAATAGTTTGGCAAGAAAGAAGGTCTCCATCAATGTATTATAGTGATAGGGGGACAAAAATCTGGGAAATGCTACCTAAATTCCTGCAGGATGCATGCAGGTGTTCACAAGGAACATACACTGAGCAATTAAAAAAGCCACAGAATCATGCTTGCTGAACGCACACTTGCCTACATAAGGAGCAGCACTTTGACCTAGAAGCCAGGGACCGGGAAGGCAGTAAGAGAGAAAGAAACAGGGGATGTTGATTCCCCTGTTGCCCTTTGCACCCCTCTACTTAGTAGATCTAACTTAAGTTGTTCAGTGAGCAAAACTCCAGTGTACTCAGTAGCTCCAAAGCAACATTTAGTGTCAAAAAGGTATTTGGGGCCAGGTGTAGAGGCTCACGCATGTAATCCCAGCACTTTGGGAGGCTGAGGCGGGCCGATCACCTGAGATCAGGAGTTTGAGAGCCTGGCCAACATGGTGAAACCTCGTCTATACTAAAAATACAAAAATTAGCCAGGTATGGTGGTGGGCACCTGTAGTCCCAGCTACTCAGGAGGTTGAGGTGAGAGAATCTCTTGAACCCGGGAGGCGGAGGCTGCAGTGAGCTGAGATCATGCCACTACACTCCAGCCTGGGCGACAAAGGGAGATCCTGTCTTAAAAACAAACAAACAGGTATTTGGAGCAAGCAATGGACCCAGCGACGATAACAATTTCAAAGCAAGTAGAGATCCAATGGCAAAGATGGGAGAGGAACAGCCTCAATGCATAGGAAAAGGTGGCTATAACTATGAAAGCCAAAACTGTGTAGGGGGACAGGTGAGGGAAAGGATTCACTGCCTGTGATCCCCTGGCCAGTCGGGGATCCATCCATTTCACACATGGATACCAAGAGAAAGATGTCTGAGAGGGCAGTGGGTAAGAAGAACAGTTGTGGCCAACTAGCGAGGGGATCACAGGCAGAAACATCAACCCTTTAAGATGCCATGAGCATTGCTGCCTGCAGGTGGCGTCTCTCACTCTGAAGAATTCCTGTGAAGATTAAGAAGCCTTGCAATACATTTTTGGAAGGTCAGTTCACATCTGTTTTCTATTTGTCATATTCTGTCAGCACTTCTGTGAGAACTGAGCCATTACACCAGCCTTGGAAGCCAGAGGCAGCTGGATCCTTCAGGCCTGGCATCTCCCAGGCCCGCGGTCCTACTTTAGTGGAGGAAGAATGGGAAACACTGTGCATCCCAACTTCAGTTCCCTGTGTGTGCCACTGCCACCATCGCTCACCTGCAAACTGCTTCAAAGAGCAAACAGGCACTAGGAATTCAGCTTGGTGAATCCATTGTTCTCCTCCCCATAAAACAACAAACAACTTAGAGGCTTTTCAATCCTCTGATGTGTTTAATTTGTTATCTAGCAACAAAAAAAAGAAAAAGAAAAAGAAAAAGAAATTCTCCCAAATTCTATACAATTTACAGTCCTCCAACTACAGAACTGGGATTTGCCCAAGAGACCTACTGCAAAACGATCGGCCCCAGGGAAAAATCTAGAATTCAACAACACTCACAGTGGCCTAGTGATGGTTGTCAGAATGGTGTTTCTAAATGGTGCTTATCAGTGTGCAGAGACACTTATCACCAGTAGGCAAAGAGTTCCATGGATGTGGTTCAAAGGGCAGCCCAAGAAGCACCTGGGTCACATTCCTGCCCATCTCCCTGCAGCCCTCCCACGCCAGTAGGTAAGCTAGACTTGCTTCACAGGGTTGGGGTTTGGGATGACAAGGCATCTGTGACAGGCTACTTCGCTCAGATCAGTGTGTAACAATTGATGCCCAGTGCTTAATTTTAACAATAAGAATGTTTATGGTGAGAGATGAACAGTCAATATTTAAGTTGGTCGGCTGGGCGTGGGGGCTCATGCTTGTAATCCCAGCACTTCGGGGAAGCTGAGGTGGGCGGATCACCTGAGGTCAGGAGTTTGAGACCAGCCTGGCCAACGTAGTGAAACCCCATCTCTACTAAAGATACAAAAATTAGCCAGGCATGGTGGCGGGTGACTGTAATCCCAGCTATTCGGGATGCTGAGGTAGAATCACTTGAACCTGGGAGGCAGAGGTTGCTGTAAGCCGAGATCGTACCACTGCACTCCAGCCTGGGCAACAAGAGCAAACTCTGTCTCAAATTTAAAAATAAATAAGTAAATAAAAATAAAATAAAATATTCAAGTTAGTCATGGCTTAAATTTTTTTTAACTTTTTTTTTTCGAAACAGAATCTCATTCTGTTGCCCAGGCTGGAGTGCAGTGGTATGATCACGGCTCACTGCAGCCTCAACCTCCTGGGTTCAGGTGATCCTCCTACCTCAACCTTGCTCAGACTACAGGTGCATATGCCCTCACACCTGGCTAATTTTTTATGTTTTGTTGAGACAGCGTCTCACTATGTGGCCCAGGCTGGTCTTCAACTCTTGAGCTCAAGTAATCCTCCCGCCTCAGCCTCCCGAAGTGCTGGGATTACACATGTGAGCCACCACACCTGGCTAGTCAGGGCTTAAATTACCAAGATCTTGGGTGATGACTTTGAGGCTTCGGAGCAGATGAGAAAGTATGACCAATACCAGAACATAAGGCTCCCTTGGCAGGAGGCTGAAAATCCTGTGACTCTACGGAAATTGGTTACTTGTCAAGTCTAATTATTCGTGTTCACAATAATTCTGTGTTGTTTCAGAACTAGCTTTAAAATGAGGAAATAATTTTTTGATCACTACCCATGTACTGTGTTTCTGTGACTATTTATTGGTGTTTGTGTGAAACAGCAGCAACCACTTGTTACTGCAGAAATGGTCCCTTTGGAAATCAGCAGCACTTAATTTAATGCTGGCATTTTTGTTGCATGTCTCCCCACAAATGCTTGACTTAATATTCTTACAATAGAGAAAAAGAAAGCAATAAAAGCTTTTGAAGCTAAATGTCCCTTAAAAAAAATTGCTGATGGGGAAGTCTTTTCTCACATAGAAAGAGATTTTAGTTAAGATGATCAAATGAAATAAGCTATATTTAAAGTTTCTGGCTCTTTCGTTTGCCTTAGTCAAATAAAGCTTGTGTATTTTAGAGATGAAATCAAAGGTCATTCTTCTGATAGAGACAGAGTCTGGGGATTGTCTTATATTAGGGAAGCCATTTTAGCAGTGACTTCAGCCTTGGCAGATGATAATGCTGTTCAAGTCATATTCAGTAAATGGAAGAGTTCTAAAATCTTTCATTTCTGGACGGAAGATCCTACGCTTGCAATACGTGTAAGACATTATTGACTAGCCAGCCTGGCCCATGAAGTAACGTGGCGAAGCCCCGTCTCTACTAAAAATACAAAAATTAGCTGGGTGTGGTGGTGGACTTCTGTAATCCCAGCTACCGGGGAGGCTGAGGCACAAAAATTGCCTGAACCTGGCAGGTGGAGGTTGCAGTGAACCAAGATCTTGCCACTGCACTCCAGCCTGGGCGACAGAGTGACACTCTGTCTCAAAAAAAGACATTGTTTACTGGTTTTCTGATCTGCACCCAATCTTGATCGTCAGTTTGCTCTCCTTCTTTGTTAAATGTCTGTGATAAACAAATGCTCATCTAAAACATTCATTTGTCAACAAAGGAATGTATGTGTTGGAGGGAGTCAACAACCAAGAATTAGAGTAATTTAAGTTGGTTTTTTTCTCCCACATATTTCCCTTGGTAGAATCTATCCTTGGGTGATAGTATTAACTCTCATCTGTTTCATACCAAACTAAAACCTATGTAATCTAAATGCATTTGAGCTAATCCTTCAACTTTTGCTACCTTCGTCATAATTGCCAGTAAGTTATAAATATAGCTGGCTTGAGCCAGGCGCAATGGTGCATACCTGTAGTCCTAGTTTTTTTTTTTTTTTTTTTAATTTTTTTAAAATTTATTTATTATTATTATACTTTAAGTTGTAGGGTACATGTGCATAACGTGCAGGTTTGTTACATATGTATACTTGTGCCATGTTGGTGTGCTGCACCCATCAACTCGTCATTTACATCAGGTATAACTCCCAAAGCAATCCCTCCCCCCTCCCCCCTTCCCATGATAGGCCCCAGTGTGTGATGTTCCCCTTCCTGAGTCCAAGTGATCTCATTGTTCAGTTCCCACCTATGAGTGAGAACATGCGGTGTTTGGTTTTCTGTTCTTGTGATAGTTTGCTAAGAATGATGGTTTCCAGCTGCATCCATGTCCCTACAAAGGACACAAACTCATCCAGTCCTAGTTTCTTGGGGAGCTGAGGTAGGAGGATCGCTTGAGCCCAGGAGTTCAAGTCCAGCCTGGGCAACATAGTGAGACCCTGTCTCCTTAAAAAAAAAATATATATATATATATATATATGTTTTATGTATAAATATATATACGAAATGTTTTATATATAAATATTTTTATATTAAATATATATATAATTTAAGCCATATATATATATATATATATGAGGCTTAAATTTTACTTTAGTCATTTCCCCTGCTCACCTCTGCTCCTTCTTCCTTTAGTGCCCAATTCAAATGTCACTTCCTCCGAGGCCTCACTTTCCTGTTCTCAGTCATCCTCCATGAATAAATCCTCCCTATGCTTTGTGTATACATCTACTGTGCTCATCCTACTTTACTTTTTTTTTTTCTTTAGAGACAGGGTCTCACTCTGTTACCCAGGTTGGAGTGCAGTGGTGCAATCATGATCCACTGCAGCCTCAACTTCCTGGGCTCAAGACATCCTCTTACCTCAGCCTCCTGAGTAGCTGGGGCTACAGTTGTGCCCCACCACTGCTGGCTAATTTTTAAAATTTTTTGTAGAGATGGGGTCTTGCTATGTTGCCCAGGCTGGTCTTGAACTCCTAGTCGCAAGTGATCTTCCTGCCTTGGCCTCCCAAAGTACTGGGATTACAGGCGTGAGCCACCACCTGGACTCAGCCAACTTTATAGTCATGTGTTCATGTGTCATTCTCATTAGGTTGAATCAAGACAGGGACTATGCCTCATTCATCTTTGCATGCCAGGCCCTGGCTCAGTACCTGCCATTATAGAAGTTTTATATAAATAGTTGTTGAAGGAAAGAATATCACATGTTGAGCACTCTGATGGGACAAAGGATAGAAAAGGAGTCAGTCCCTACTCTCAAACAGCATACAATATAGTGAGCCAGAAAAGACCTGGGCATAAATACAATGCGAGAATGTGTGTGACAGGTGGCATTGCCAGTAAGACATTTGAGAAAGGCCTCAATGAATGCTGGGAGGACCTTCTAAACAATAGACCTGCATCAGCAAAGGAAGAAAAAGCATGAGGTTTCTTTAAGTTGCCCAGGTGATGTCAGGTAGGTGTCAAAAAGCGGCGGGAGATAAGGTCGGAAATCTGGCTGGGTCTGGGTGGTTGAAGGTCAGAACCTTTGGAAATTCTTCTTCGAGTGATAGAGATCCACTAACAGTCCTTTAAGCAGCAACAGTGGTGTGGGAAAGGTGGGCTGTCATTGCTTTGAGGGTAAAGTGTGACTGGATTGTTGAGATGAAAGTGGACAAGAATCCGGACTAATCGTCATGTCCCATTCCCTCAGTTGCTGAATAGAGAGCAGGAGAAAGACATTATCACAGCAATGTTTTAAAAAGATAATTTTTCCAGGGTGCAAGGAAGGACATTTGGATGAGAGGCAGGAGGCAGGGAGACCGGTTGGGAGGCGAGGTGTTATAAAGGCCTGAAGAAATGCTGTGGAGGTCAAAGGAAGGGGATGTGCAAAGGAAAGGGTTACTATAGAACTCCATCGACAGTTAATTAATTGAGAGGGACCTGGTTTGGTTAGGGGGAGGGGGACGGAGGCAAGATGACAAGTTGTATTTCAGATATTATGTATATAAGGTGCTAGAAACACATCCAGGAGGAGAGTTCCGTCAGATCATTGGAGATGTGTGAAAAGAACGTGAGAGAGAGACAGGGACAGAGAGAAATTTGGCAACTCTTCATAAAAAGGGATGGATGGCAAAAGCCCCATGATTCCACTCATCCCATGAAGATGAGTGGGATCCTAGCTGGAAAATTCCAGGACCAGACCTTAGGAGAAGCCTTCATTTAGGAGGCAGAAAGAACACAGCCAGCAAAAATGGTCAAAAGTGATAAATGTCATGTTATGTGAACTTTAACACAATAAAAAACACTGGGGGAGAAAAAGAGGCCCATTAGCTACCACTCCTTTCCCCTCCATCCCCTGCCTCCCAGCCCCCAGTACCCACCAATCTACTTTCTGTCTCATGAGTTTGCCTGTTCTGGATGCTGTACATGGATGGAATAACGATGTCATTTGAGGTCTTTTGCGTCTTTCACTTGGCATAGTGTTTTGAAGGTTTGCCCATGTTGTGGTTGGCATCACTACTTAATTTCGTCGACAAATAATATTCCATTCCATGGATATTGCCACATTTTGGTTTTTGTTTTGGGGGGATGGGGTCTCTCTATGTTGCCCAGGTTGGTCTCAAACTCCTGGCTTCAAGTAATCCTCCCACCTCAGCCTCCCCAGTGGCTTGGATTACATCTGTGAGCCCCAGCACACAGCTCTGATACGCCACATTTTGTTGATCTATCTGTCAGTTGATGGATATTTGGGTTGTTTCCACCTTTTGGTATTAGAAATAATGCTGCAATAAACATTCCTGTACAAAAAAAGATAGATATTAAGAATCACCATATGAGAAGGTTATCAATGAACGTGAAGCCAAAATTAGTAGGAAAAGAAATTATAAAGGTGTGTCAGGCAATTACTGAGTAAAAACATTCTTTTTCTTTATTATATAATGTTTTTGTATTTGTCAGCTATTAAAATTTTATATTATATCGTGTTTTCTTTTCTATTGCAAATTTGTGTTCACACGTGTACCTTAAAAAAAATGGCATTAGGAATCTAAGAGAATCAGGAACATAAGTTCTAAGGAAGCCAAACAGGGTGTCGTTTCTAGAGAGACGGTGAGGAGGTCCAGAGAGTTCAAGGACAATGGAGATGGAGCAAACACCTGTGCATCTCGTGACTAAGAAATCACCGATGACTTTCAAGAGGGCACTTCCAGGTGAAAGACAGGGACAAGGCTGGGCGCAGTGGCTCACTCCTGTAATCCCAGCACTTTGGGAGGCCAAGGCAGGCGGATCACGAGGTCAGGAGATCGAGACCCTCCTGGCTAACGCAGTGAAACTCCGTCTCTACTAAAAATAAAAAAAAAAAATCAGCCAGGAGTGGTAGCACGCGCCTGTAGTGCCAGGTACTGGGTAGGGTGAGACAGGAGAGTCGCTTGAACCCGGAAGGCGGAGGTTGCAGTGAGCCGAGATTGTACCACTGCACTCCAGCTTGGGTGACAGAGCAAGACTCGATCTCAAAAAAAAAAAAAAAAAAAAGACAGGGACAAAACCACAACTCTAGGCAACTGAAAATTCAAATGCTTACACGAAGGATACTCTGACAACCTGGTGACCACATGCCCCACCCAAAGGTAGCAGCTAAAGGCTGTGCCCACATCATTGTTGCCATGTAGAAAAGGTGGCCCAGACCAGTCACCTGTGTGACCTTTATGGAAAAGACTGGAATCCTCATTTTTAAGTGAAATTTCCCACTTTTAGAAACACCGTGAAGGTTGAGTAAAACACCCCTATAGACTATCTGGTATTTGAGCTACCAGTTCTAGCAACCCCTGCTCTAAGGGCTTGGTTTGAGGCATTGACAACAGGACAGGAATGTTTTGAAATGTAAGACAGTGCAACGGTATCCAGTCTGATGGGTGTGTTAGGGTTGGGAGGAGACCAGAGTGCTAACAGGTATCAAAGGGAAGATAGAAGATTCTGGAGAAAGAGGTCCAGGGAGGGGGTGGAGGACGTGAGGTCCTTAGGGAGAAGAGAGACCTTTTCCTTTGAGATGAGTGAGATGAAGAGAGTGAGCAACAGAAATGTTAGATGTTGAGAATGAGGGTCAAAGTTAATGAAGAAACATCGAAGACCCTGAAATTAGTGTCTCAGTGAACTCTAAATAGAAGGTAAGCTCTCTCAGGTCCTCACTTCCAAGATGACAAAGAAAAGAAGAAACAACGGCCAGGCACAGTGGCTCACGCTGATAATCCCAGCACTTTGGGAGGCTGAAGTGGGCAGATCACTTGAGTCCAGGAGTTCGAGACTAGCCTGGCCAACACAGCAAAACCCTGTCTGTACTAAAAATACAAAAATAGCCAGGTGTGGTGGCGCACACCTATAGTCCCAGCTATGTGCGAGGCTGAGGCGGGAGGATCACTTGAGCCCTGGACACCAAGGCTGCAGTGAGCCAAGATCACACCACTGTACTCCAGCCTGGGTGACAAAGTGAGACCCTGTCTCAAAAAAAAAAAAAAAAAAAAAAAAAGAAAGAAAGAAAGAAGGAAAGAAAGAAAAACAAAAGAAGAAACAATGGTTGTGCCAAAAAGGGCCAAGGCCACATGTAGCCTGTTCCCGGTACAAATGCACCCAATGTGTGCCCATGGACAAGGCCATTAAGCTCGTCATTAAAAGCAAAGTAGAGGCCATAGCCATCAGGGCCATTTCTGAAGTGAGTGTCTTCAACATCTGTGCTTCCCAGCTGTATGGAAACTGTATTGTGATATGAGTTGTGCCATTCATGGCAAAGTAGTCAGGAGTCGTTGTCATGAAGCCCAGAAGGATCCAATACCCCTCTCTGAGTTAGACCTACGGGTGCTGTTCCGTGACCTCTGCGAAAGCCTGTGTAAGGTGTTTTCAGTCTTAAGGATGGAAAACTATCCTCTGGAAAAAAATAAAATGGCAATTATTCTTTTTATAAAAAAGTAGACATTAAGATCATCTGCTGAGGATGAGAGAGACAGAGACTGGACTTTATGCTGTGGCAGGATGAGGAGTGTCTGAAACAGTCCCCACGGTCAGGATCTAACCAGCAACAAATCAAACCAATAAAGACCTGGTTGAGGTTGAAAGCACACAACCATAGGGATTTTTCACTTAATCGTCACTTTTTAAGTGGCTGCTTCATTCTGGGTACTGGGCTAAGCTCTAGGGATTTGCAGTCAAGTGAAGGAGATAGATGAAGAAACAAGTAATTACCACAGGGCTGTATATGTCATAAAAGGGGTATAAACAGGGCACTTTTGAGAAAACAGAGGAGGAACACCCTGGAAGGCTTTCTGAGGAGGAGGCATTTAAGTTTATATTTGAAAGATAAGTTGTAGTTGCTATGAAGACAATGTGGAAGGCCAGAAGAGACCATCTATACAAAGCACTAGAAGGAGCAACAAGCATGGGGCATTCCGGGAATCTCAGCTAATTCCACAGATCTGAAACAGCATGCCTTGGCAGATTAGGAGGGGGTGAAATTGAAGAGCTGACACGAAGAAGCATAAATAGTCATGGAACTTCTACTTGCCCTATAGACAAGAAAGAGCCGTAGAAGAATTTCAGGCATAACAGTGGCATCATCAGTTTGTTAGAAAGAACACACTGGCTCCATCAACGAGGAGGCCAATTTTGATGTGCAATTATGAACCCAGCCCCAGCAGATACATCTTGCTGGATCTAACTAAATCATGGCACTCTTAATCTCTTTATCCACTAATTAATCTAGGGTGGGGACATGCAACCCAGTTCTGGTCAATGAGGTATAAATGGATGTCTAAGGGAGCCTCTGGGAAAGAGTTATTTGGTAACAGAAAAATGCTGGAGAAGAAAGCGTTTATTGTCCCCTTGCTTCCTTCTCTTTCTAGATATTACTCTATGAAGATGTAATGTTTGGAGCTGCAGCAATCATTTTGGGATCACGAGGCAATCAACCTAAGAATGAAAGGCAACAAGTTGAAGATAGCAGAACAGAATAAAGACCCTGGATTCTTGGTGACAGTTTTGGTTTCCAAAACTACTCTGAGTTGGCCAGCTTTGAACTTACCAAGTCAATAATGAAAGCTCTTATGGTTTAAATCATGATTAATTGGCTTTTTTGTTAATTGCCATGATGCCTTATATGTGGCCATCACAGTAGAAAATTGAGGGAGCAAAAGATCCTAACTTGCTACAGGGGTCACTCAGAGATAGCCTCATTTCCATACTCAGGAGATAGGATGCATATTCTTGGTTAATCTTCTGTGTGTCTCATTAGTCTTTATCCTTCCCTTCCACAGTCTCAGCTGAATCATATGAAGCTACTTTATTCATCTACATTCTCTTCTTTGTTGCTTTCCTTGTTCTCTCCCAGACGGAATTCATTTTTCTCATTTAAAGTCTGATATGATTTGTCTTTGCATCCCCACCCAAATTCCATCTTGAATTGTAATCCTCAGGTGTTGAGGGAGAGACCTGGTGGGAGGTGATTGATTCATGGGGGCAGATTTCTCCCATGCTGTTCTCATGATAGTGAGTGAGTTCTCACGAGATCTGATGGCTTTATAAGGGGCTCTTTTCCCTTCGCTCTCCCTCACTTCCCTCCTGCCATCTTGTGAAGAAGGTGCCTGGTTCCTCTTTGCCTTCTGCCATGACTGTAAGTTTCCTAAGGCCTCCCAAAGCCATGCAGAACTCTGAGTTAATTAAACCTCTTTCCCTTAGAAATTACCCAGTCTCGGGTATTTCTTTATTGCAGTATGATAACAGACTAATACATAGTCCCAGGGTCTTAGTGTATATATTTTTATATACACTATATATATATTTATTATATTTATATTATATACACTATATATAGCGTAAGTATATATAGTGTATATAGTATAAATATATACGCTATATATACACACTACCTATATATACACACTATATATATATTTTTTTTCTTTTTTTTAAAATGGAGTTTCGCCCTTGTTGCCCAGTCTGAAGTGCAATTGCTTGATCTCGGCTCACCACAACCTCTGCCTCCTGGGTTCAAGCAATTCTCCTGCCTCAGCCTCCCGAGTAGCTGGGATTACAGGCATGGGCCACCGTGCCCTGCTAAGTTTTTTGTATTTTTAGTAGAGACGGGGTTTCTCCGTGTTGGTCAGGCTGGTCTCAAACTCCTGACCTCAGGTGATCCGTCCACCTCAGCCTCCCAAAGTGCTGGGATTACAGGCGTGAGCCACCGTGCCCAGCCGGGTCTTAGTATTTATTATAATAAATTGTATTATATTCATTTCTGAGGCCAGGGACTCTGTTTTCTTTATCTTAGCGCTTATGGCAGAAAGACTGGCAAATATTAATAATAGGTGCTCAGAAAGTGTGTTTTAAATGGAATTTTGAGAAAGGGGCCTGAATAACAACAATAAAGAGAATCATGGGCTTTTTCATGAGCTTCCCCAGATTTGCCAGACTGGATTCTGAGCTGCTTGCAGAATGGACAGCTCTGATGGTGCACACCTTCTCCTGTGGAGTGACTACCTCAGGCATGGCCTCCATTGCGCCCACACAGTGAGAGCTGTAGGAGAACTGGTTCTCAAGTCAGTCCAAGCAGACTGTGGAGTCTTTGGCACCTCCCCTGACTTCCAGATGCAGAGATAGCACTGTGCCTCGGGATGTGGCTTCCCCATTGGCTGCCTGGAGAGGTCTTTGGTTACACAGCCTGAGAGTGCTAGAGAGTTATCACTCTGTGAGGTCTACTTGGACCAAAGAGAGACAGGAGGTGCAAAGGAGCCCACACATGAAGTCATCCCCCTCACTCCTTGGTGGACCACTCTGTGCACCATAATTCCATACAGCCCAACCAAGCAACCCACTGTGTGATCTCATGAAGCTGTAGCCCGCTTCCTGATGCCCCACTTTGCACTTGCTTTTTCTCCATCCCCGACTGACTTCCTTTTTACTAACTCTTGCTGCCCTGGAATTGTACTCCCTTCCTTCTAATACAATATTAGGCCAGGTGTGGTGGTTCACCCCAGCATTTTGGGAGGCCAAAGTAGGACGATTGCTTGAGGTGAGGAGTTCAAAATCAGCCTGATCAACATAGCGAGACCCTGTCTCTACAAAAGAAAAACAAACAAAAAATTAGTTGGGCATAATGGTATGTGCCTGTAGACCCAAATACTTGGGAAGCTGAGGCGGGAGGATTGCTTGAGCCCAGGAGTTTGAGGCTACAGTAAGCCATGATTGCACCACTGAACTCTGGCCTGAGTGACAGAGTGAGACCCTATCTCAAATAATAATAATAATAATAAACTATTTGTATATGCCCTTGCCTCCATCTTTGTTTTCTAGGCTAAGACAAAGAGTTATAGCTATGACTCAGAATCCATTTTCTTGTTGTATATTTGTGGATATGACTTCAGTTTAAATTCTCTTTTTTTTTGAGACAGAGTCTCGCTCTGTTGCCCAGGCTGGAGTACAGTGGCGCCATCTCGGCTCACTGCAACCTCTGCCTCCCAGGTTCAAGCGATTCTCCTGCCTCAGCCTCCCAAGTAGCTGGGATTACAGGTGCCTGCTACTACGCCCGGCTAATTTTTGTATTTTTTGTAGAGACGGGGTTTCACCATATTAGTCAAGCTGATCTTGAACTCCTGACCTCAGGTGATCCACTGGCCTTGGCCTCCCAAAGTGCTGGGATTACAGGCATGAGCCACCACACCCGGCCTAAATTCTCTTTTAAACATAGGTAACCAGGGATGCCAAAACAGCGCAGGATTTCTAAACATTCTATTTGTTTAAGGAAACCATTATCCATGGGGGCATTTTGTAAAAAATCAATCTGTTCATTTTAAAAATAATCTTAGAAGAGGTGAAGTGAGGTCTCAAGGGCAGCAAATTAACTCCTAGGATAAGCAAACATTTAATTGTCCTTGATTTTAAACATTATCAGTTTGAGCTTGATCATGATTCCTTTAAAGTGGCTTTATTTCTCAACACATCAAGCCTGTGTTGACAAGTTTCTTGAAAGAGAGTTGGAAGAATAATTGAAAGATACGTAATTATTCTTTGCTTGATGTCTGGCTATCTTAATGCCATCTAATATAAATAAAAGTTACAGCAAATGATAAGAATATCTGAGTTATTTTCTTTTGACAGATGTGAAACACTACATTACTTTTAAGCATTATTATTATGTTTGTCACAGATATCTTTCGATACAGTTAAATTTATTTTATATTAAATACATGTAGGAGTTAAATATAATTAATAGAAATATCCTTAGGGGAAAAAATGAGGTTTGAATCTCAGTGGCAGCATAATCAGCTTGGATGTGTGGATGCCTCTGCCTGTAGGGGTCTGGAATCATTAACCCAAATAAATGAAAAGCATAAATTACTGTAGAGATATTAACCTACTTAATCTTATCTGACATAAGAAACAAAGTTAAAAAAAAAATGTTAGTGTATTGCTAAACCACCCAGAACAGAAACACATATACAAACTGAAAAAGAAAAAAGAATAACTATTGGGTCTGGAAAGGACCCACAGGGGAATTGTACAAGTTGAGAACCTACCAAGATAAAAATGGAGTACAACAAACCTGGCAAAGATGACAATCTTGATAATTTGAATCTCAAATGATTTGATCATACTTTCCTGAGAAATACCCCATATGAGATTGGGAAATAATAGCATTCATTCTGAAATATGTACGTATTAAATGCAGCCAGCTCTCAACCATCCCGCTAATTGATGAGAGTACAGTGGGGCCGGGCAAGGCGGCTCACACCTGTAATCCCAGCACTTTGGGAGGTCAGAGCAGGAGGATCGCTTGAAGCCAGGAGTTTGAGACCAGCCTAGGCAGCATAGCGAGACCCCATCTCTACACAAAAACTAAAACATTAGCTGGGTCTGGTGGCATGAGCCTGTACTCCTAGCTACTTGGGAGGCTGAGGTGGGAGGATCACTTGAGCCCAGGAGTTTGAGGCTGCAGTGAGCTGTTATTATGCTACTGCATTCTGACCTGGGCAACAGAGTGAGACCTATGTCTAAAACAAAACTAACTAAATAAATAAATAAGAAATTAGAGTATAGTGGGCCCAAAATCAACAGCAAATTTGTTAAATGCTAACTATGAGGATTAAAAAGGAGACTTTTGCCAAAAAAAAAAAAAAAAAAAACCACTGCCTGGGTTCCTCCAGCTGTGCTCCCTGATCAAACTGGAAATTGCCAACGCCATTTACAACCTGCTTTATGATTGAGCTTGCCTACTCACCAGGCCCTCTGAAAAAGGAAAGATAATAAGAAGTAGGGAGGGAATGGTAAGGGGGTAGGATGGTTCAGGGAGCAGAATTTCAAGAAGGCAATGGCCAGTGACCCAAGTGTTGTTCTAAAACAAGAGGAATAAAGAAATCCTTTGGTTACTTAGAAACAGTCAATGATGTTCTTCAAAAGGGTAGTTTCAGATACTCCAACTTCTGGCCATGATGAAGTAGCTGGAACTGGAATTCACCATGAATAACTAGAAAAACAGACAAAATATGTGAAACAGCTGTTTCCAGACTTTGGACAATAGGTAATATGGGACTGTGATCCCTGAGAATAAGGTGGCCTTAAGATCCCCCGGGCTTTCTGCCTGAAGACACATGTCTGGTGATGGAGTGGGGAAGGGCACCCGTGTAAGACACAATGGTCTTATTGAGTTGAGGAGACCAAGAACAGAATTCAGGAGGGTTGAAGTAGCTGGAAATTATAGGGCAGAATTGCAGAGTTTCTCTCTCAGAAAGAGAGTTCCAGAAATCTGCATGATATCATTTTGCACCTTTGCTGAATATGGTGAAACTCCATTGAGCGAAGAGAGATTGCGAACTGAACAGCAGTTCCTGAGCTTACAAAGGGCTGGGAATTGCTCAAGCGCTGACCAGCCAGAGGGAAGTGTCCTCACTGATCACTAGGAGCATTCAGTGAAAGCACTAGAAGGGCCATGCCTTGGAAATGTTACTAAACTGTTCCTAGGATAAAAGCTACTTTAGGTCTGCCCTAACAAAGCTTGAAAACAAACCCCAAAAGGGCCAAACTAAACCAAAAGTACCTTTCTGCCTGCCACTACAAAACACAACGGTCTTTGAAGGAAGATGTAAGATCTAGACACTCAATAATATAAAACTGACAATGTTCAGCATCCAGTAAAAAATGACTAAACAAGTCAAGAAGCAGAAATATGTGACCCATAACCAGAAAAAACAATCACTCAAAGGAAACAGACACAGAAATGACAGAGATAGAATAAGCAGAGAAGAATGTTAAAACACCTATTGTAACTATTTTTAACTATTTAAATGAAAACATGAACAAAGTGAGGAAAGAAATTGATGACATTAAAAAAAGAGAGAGAGAAGTTTCAGAATGACACCATACTGAAAAAAGAAAGGAGTGAAGAAGCCAAAATTAAGGTAGAGAACAGAGACCATTTATTCAAGAAGTATAGCTGGAAAGACAGAAAGGGGTAGCAAGGCAAAGGCTAGGCTGCTGTTGGTTGGTTTTCTTAGAAAAAAAAGAGAGAGAAGCAAACAAGAAAAGCAAAAGAGGAGGAAGTTGGGAAAGAAAGCTTTAATTGTTAGTGGAAATTGTGTGAGGTTAATGGTTCTAGGAAGCTTTAGGAGAGAAAACTTATCTCTAAAGAGAAGAGGAATGATTTTATCCTGAGATAATTGAAAGAGATAAACATAAAATAGAGACAGAAAGTTCAAGGGAATTAAACAAGGCCAGGGTAACTAAGGGAGTTTCAGTAAACAGGAAGCAAAATCCTTCACTAAGAGGTGACAGGATTGGGAAGAGCAATGTGTGAAAAAAAAAAAAAAAAATGAGAAGAGAGAGCCTGAACCAGAGACTGTGGGAAACAAGCCTCAGAGAAAATGTAAGAGATGAATAATGAAATCCCAGCACTTTGGGAGGCCAAGGTAGGCCGATCGCTTGAGCCCTGGAATTCAAGACCAGCCTAGGCAACATAGTGAGACCCCCATCTCTACTAAAAATAAAAATGAGCTGGGCATGGTGGCGCATGCCTGTAGTCCCAACTACTGAGGTGGGAGGATCATTTGACCCTGGGAGGTTGAGGCTACAGTGTGCTGTGATCGTGCCACTGCCCTTCAGCCTGGGGGCAGAGAAAGACCCTGTCTCAAAAATGAAAATGAAAATATAAAAAGAGATGAATAAAAGGATTGCAAAGGTATAACACCATTTTCCCAACACTGTCAATTAATTAGATGCCAGAATTAATAGAAGGAAATCATTAAATGCAAAGGAAGAGTGATTTGAGTTTAAGTGTTAAAAAGAAAACCATTGTCCTTTTTATTTTTGTGTGCTAAATCCTAGTGAACTTTCTGGAGGAATAATAATGCTGAAGGAGGAGAATTGTGAAGAAAGAATGGCCTAGGAAAGAAGGAAAATAAGCGGGAAAAATGTTGGATCCATCAGACAAGAATAGAATGACTTGGTGCTGGGAAAATTGGCTAGCCATAAGTAGAAAGCTGAAACTGGATCCTTTCCTTACTCCTTATACGAAAATTAATTCAAGATGGATTAGAGACTTAAATGTTATACCTAATACCATAAAAATCCTAGAGGAAAACCTAGGTAGTACCATTCAGGACATAGGCATGGGCAAAGACTTCATGTCTAAAACACCAAAAGCAACGGCAGCAAAAGCCAAAATTGACAAATGGGATCTAATTAAACTAAAGAGCTTCTGCACAGCAAAAGAAACTACCATCAGAGTGAACAGGCAACCTACAGAGTGGGAGAAAATTTTTGCAATCTACTCATCTGACAAAGGGCTAATATCCAGAACCTACAAAGAACTCAAACAAATTTACAAGAAAAAAACAAACAACCCCATCAAAAAGTGGGCAAAGGATATGAACAGACATTTCTCAAAAGAAGACATTCATACAGCCAACAGACACATGAAAAAATGCTCATCATCACTGGCCATCAGAGAAATGCAAATCAAAACCACAATGAGATACCATCTCACACCAGTTAGAATGGCGATCATTAAAAAGTCAGGAAACAACAGGTGCTGGAGAGGATGTGGAGAAATAGGAACTCTTTTACACTGTTGGTGGGATCGTAAACTAGTTCAACCATTATGGAAAACAGTATGGCGATTCCTCAAGGATCTAGAACTAGATGTACCATATGACCCAGCCATCCCATTACTGGGTATATACCCAAAGGATTATAAATTATGCTGCTATAAAGACACATGCACACGTATGTTTATTGCAGCACTATTCACAATAGCAAAGACTTGGAATCAACCCAAATGTCCATCAGTGACAGATTGGATTAAGAAAATGTGGCACATATACACCATGGAATACTATGCAGCCATAAAAAAGGATGAGTTTGTGTCCTTTGTAGGGACATGGATGCAGCTGGAAACCATCATTCTCAGCAAACTATCACAAGAACAGAAAACCAAACACCGCATGTTCTCACTTATAGGTGGGAACTGAACAATGAGATCACTTGGACTCGGGAAGGGGAACATCACACACTGGGGCCTATCATAGGGAGGGGGGAGGGGGGGGGGGGGGGAGGGATTGCATTGGGAGTTATACTTGATGTAAATGATGAGTTGATGGGTGCTGACGAGTTGATGGGTGCAGCACAGCAATATGGCACAAGCATACATATGTAACAAACCTGCATGTTATGCACATGTACCCTAAAACTTAAAGTATAATAATAATAAATATATATATATTAAAAAAAAAAAGAATAGAATGACTAATCTTCAGACTACTAAAATTTTATTTTTATAAAATTATGTTTGTGAACTTGGATAATAAATCTGTGTATAACTGACAATTGGTTGTAATAAAAATGACAAAGTCAGTTACATTTCTGTGTTGTATAGTAAGGTGAATCGGGTCAGGACCCAGACGACCTAATGTTGTGTGTGACTTCTGACCCTGGCCATCTTTATGGGCTAATCATTCAATCTCTCTGAGTTTGTATCTACATGTGCAAAATGGGCAAAATGCTAGTTATGCCTACTCCATATGAATTTGCACAAATCAAATGAGAGTATAAATGAAAACACTTTGCATGCTGCTAAATGCTATAAAACAAGATATGTCTAGACCTTTTTGGGCTATCTATCCAGCTTGCAGTGACTCTTCTTTCTCTGAGTGTTGGCTTTCCAGCCAGTGGGACGCCTCTGCCTCTAGATAGACAGAGGATTTACTCTATCACTCCATCCCCCTACCCACAATTAACTAGACCAGGATTAAACATCTGATCCTAGATGAGTCCATCAGATTCTCCCTCCTGAGAACTTAGAATTGAGGCCAAGACTATTCAATTTGGACTGATTGCTTGAACAGAAATGTAAACTTTGGAGCAATGAGTTGGTCATCTGCTGCTGGCCAAGGGCATGGAGCCACAGAGAAAGCCAGCTGCAGAAAGAATGAAGCCGACAGGCACAGGGAGGCTCTGATAAGAGGAAGAGAGGGAACAGAGCCATCTGACGGCCATGCACTTTCCGGGTCTTCCTCCTGAGGACTGATAGCTTTACTGACCTGAGAGTCTGTAAACCACTCCTGTGTCCTTTGAATAAAATCTCTTATTTTAATAATCTGGCTCACATGTTTTTCTGTAATTTTCAACAGAAGATTTCCACTAAGGCAGTGTAGTGGGTTGAATAGCGCCCCTCCAGACTCATGTCTCCCAGAACCTCAGAGTGTGACTTTATTTGGAAATAGAGTCTGCAGATATAATTAGTTACGTTAAAATGAGGTAAGACTGGATTAGAGTGGGCTTGAATCCAATGACTGGTGTCCTTATAAGAAAAAAAGAAGACAGAAATACACACAGAGAAGAAGCCCATATGAAGACACAGGATGCAGAAACTGGCTTTCTGCTGCCACAGGCCAGAGAATGCCTGGGGCCACCAGAAGTTTGAAGAAGCAGAGAAGGATTCTCCCCTACAGATTTCAGAGGGAGCAGAGCCTGCTGATAACTGTAGACCTCCAGCCTCCAGAACTGTGAGAGGATACATTTCTGTTATTTTAAGCCACCCAGTTTGTGGTCCTTAGTTACGGCAGCCCTAGGGAAGTAATAATAGAAGCACTAGAATAGGAGGGTTGACCTCAAAACTGCTCTTTTCAAACTAGACTCTACAATGAGAAGAACGCTTTGCTGTTCTTAGGTGCCTGCTAGGCCCACAGCCTGCTTCTTAGAAACAGGCTGCTAGTGGTTTATTCTCTGCTGTCATATTTCTTACCGTATAAAACCAACCCTACTACCTTAGCCACATTTGTTTGGAGCCAAAGTCCCCTGGGACTGAGCTAGTCAGAAGGAGGCCAGAAAGGACTTCGGGTGTCAAACTGCTCAATAGGGACACTCAACCAGGAAATAGAAATACTAGATAAACAAAGTGTAGTTATCCCAATCCATGCTGAGCTTTTATTCCTTTTCTCCATGAGCCCGTACACATCGCTGGGAAGCTCGGAGACCAAGAATGGCTGCCCAACTAAGGAGGCAAAGGACATCCCATGCTGCCTCATGAACCCTGGCAATAAACACCCATTATTGGGATTATCTGGGTATGCTTCCTGTTTCAACCTGCTTTAGTCAACATGGGCTACCATAACAAAATACCATAGACTGGGTGGCTTAAACAACAGAAATGTCTCACATTTCTGGGGGCTGGGAAGTCCAAGATCAGGTGCCAGTCAATTCCTGTTGAGCAGTCTCTTCCCAGTTTGCAGAGGGCCACCTTCTCATTGTGTCCTCACATGGCCTTTCCTCAGCACGGGGCGAGAGAGAGAGAGAAATTGCTCTCTTCCCCTTCTTATAAGGTTGCCAATTTTCTTAGATTAGGATCTTACCCTTATGACTCTGTTTAACCTTATTTACCTCCCAAAAGCCTTATCTCCAAATACAATTATATTGGGGGTTAGGACTTCAACATATGAATTTGGGGTGGGGGGTACAATTCCGTTTATAGCAACTTGTAAAGGATCTAACTAACGTAGGCTAGGCCAAAGGTACTCGTGTATGTGTATAACTGCCACATAGGCTTAATATGTGTTTTTGAGGAGTGGGGAGGAAGCCCAGAAAACGTTCCCTAAACTTTGCTCCTGCTTCCTCCTCCTCTATACCCTGGTGGTATCAGAGGAAACCCCAAGTCCTCTGAGGATGTTTGCCAGGGAGCTTGTTTCATGGGATTGGCCCAGCCCTGAAGAAGGCAAAATGTATTCCGGGTGTATGTGCACAGGGTCAAATTAATTTTTTTCCTTTAATATCTTGTTAGAATCTTTTCACCAAACACCTGGCTCATTCATAATTCTAAAGCAGGAGTCACACTGAAAGACAATCTCAGATAATTTTTGTTACCTCACAAAGACACAAAGCGCTTCTAATTATGTAAACAAGGACGTGTGTGTGTGTGTGTGTGTGTGTGTGTTCATACTTCTTATATGCCAGGTGTTGTGCTAAGTGATTTTTATTTTTACAATATACATAAATTTGTGTACATATATATATAAATTCACTTTATCCTTACAACAGCCTCATGAGGCAGTAGTGTTATTCTCCTTTAACAGGCCAGACAATTGAGGCACAGACAGTGAAGTTAAGTAATTTGTCCAAGATCACACAGTACTAATGCTAGGAATTGACACAATATGGCTTCTGAGTCTGTGCCTTTGCTTACTCCTGTATTGCTAAGTTAATAAACCATTAGTCCCAGCTATGAGAAACTGCTAGTGTAGTGGTTGGGGCAAAGGATGAGTAAGGGGTATATAGATGGGAAGATCAAAATGTAAACAAGTACAGTGCAAAATGTAAAAAGTTCTCTAATAGAGAATGTGCAAAAAGATATGGAATCAGAAAATTACCATGAGAAAGACGTCCTTTTGCATGAACCATTTCTTAGCCCATTAGTCTCTACAGACTTTGATGGTCATAGAGTAACTGACAGTCCCAGAAGCAAACATAAATTACCTTGGAATAAATCAATATAAATTCATGGCACCATGTGTTAACTTTAACTGACTCGGGACAGTGGGCAAGCTATTTGGTGTATGTGGAAAGAGATGCAAAGTCTTACTTGTCACATTCCGCCTGTCCTGGGCAAAGAGCTTGTTGCTCTGAAGTTGTGTCCCCAGGGCAGAAAGGGAAGAGGATTGTGTTTCTTCCCATTGCTCTTGCTAATCAAGTGGCCCTGTGTGCTCCAACAAGAGGTTCTTCTTAGTTGGATGAATGGATGTGTAGAGAGGCAAGAGGCCAGGACTTATGGGCTTAAGAATGTGTAAGATTTATTGGAGCTGCTGGTTAGAACACTGCTGTTTTCGTGAACTGGACCAAAATGCTCTCACACCAACCTTTCACCAGTAAAATAAATAGCCTCAGGTGTCCATCGACCTAAGGGGACCTGCTAGTAGTTGATATAATTGCCAAACCACTCACTGGGAACTTGACAGATGAGTCCTTTAGCTTTCAAACCAGGGTGAGACTTTGCACCGAAAAAGGAGACTAATGCTTTTTACAGAGAAATAGAAATTCCCATTTTCTTAATCTTTCAGATATTCGACAAATATTTATTGAGTGCCTACTATGTAACAGACACTGTTCCTGGAGATTGCAATATATCAATGAGCAAAAGAAAGATGTATACCCTCATCGACCTTATACTCTAGTGTAAGGAGATCGGTGATTAATGATAGACCTACTAACTAGGTAAATAATGTATATGCTAGGAGGCTATAAAGTGTTATGGAAAAAGAAAAAAGTAGAGCAGAATAAGGGGAATTGAAAGCATGAAGAACTCGTTGCAGAATTATCGGGGTAGGACTTATTGAGAAGATGATTTTTGAGCAAAACCTTGAAGGTGTTGAGAGGATTACCCGGGTGTTCATATGGGGTAAGAATATACCAGACAAAAGAAACAGCAAGACAGGACTATGCCTTGTATGTTAAGGCTACTAAGGTGGCTAGAGCAGAGGGAGGTAGGGGAGACCAGGAAGATGGAAGAAATAAGAAGGACCTGATCCTTTGTGTGCTTGCAGGCCATTGTAGGGACTTCTACTTTTTACATTGTAGGACCTTTACTCTTAATGAGATGGGACTGTATTAACAAGTTTTGAGCAGAGGAGTGACATGTTTTGTCTTATATTATAAGCAGATCGCTATGACTCCTGTGTTGTGAGTTGACTTTACTCTTGCTAACACAAGAGTGGAAATAGGAAAACCAGATAGGATGCAATTGCAGTGATCAAGACGAGAGATGATGCTGGCTTGGACCAGGTTACAAATAGCAGAAGTGGTGAGAAGTAGTTAGATTTTGAGAGTAGAAGTAGGTGGAGTTGCTATGGATTGGATGTAGTGTGTGAGAAAAACAATTTAAAAGGATGATTCAGATGACTATGTATACCACGATGGAGAAGGCTACAGGTGAGGCAGGTTGTTGGATCTACAAGTCTGGAAGTCAGGGAGAAAGTCTGGATGGAAATATAAACATGAGAGTTGTTGGTATACAGATGGTATTTAAAGCTAAAGGCTGGATGAGATTGCCAGGAAAGTGAGTGTGGATAGAGAAGGACTCAGACCAAGGACTGAGCCTCTGAGTTTTCCAACATTAAGGAGTTGGGAAAAGAGGAATCAGCAGAGGAGACTAAGATGGAGTGGTCAGTGAGGTAGGAAGAACACTTAAATGCTAAATTCTGGAAACCAAGTGAAGAAAGTATACCACGGAGGAGGTAGAAATCGATAGTGTCAAATGCCGCTGAGAAGTAAAAACAGTTGAGGACTGAGGATTGACCATTGGATTTAGCAACATGGAGATCATTGGTGATTTTGCCAACAAAAGTTTTGTTGGAGTGGTGGGGGAATATCCAGATTGAAATAGATTTACAAGTGAATGGGTGCATTTTATTATATATATATATCATACCTCAACTAAGTTGATTTAAAAACACAAAAGATGGGAGGGTTGACATAGGATAACCCAAACCTGGAAATAACACAAATGTCCATCAGCATTGGAATGGACTTTAGAAGTCATGGCATATTCATTCCATGGAGTATTACAGACTAAGCAGGAGTCAGCAAACTAGAGTCTGAGAGTCCAATCCAACACTGGAACAGTTTTCATAAAGCTTTACTGGCACTCAGCCATGACCATTTGTTGAAGTATTGTCTTTGGGTGCTTTCATGGGCTACAGCAGCAGAATTGAGTAGTTGTGATAGACTTTATGGCCTACAAAGCCTAAAGTATTTGTTTTCTGGTCTTTACAGAAAAAGTTTGCCAATCCTGGTCCAGAGCAATCAGAATGAGTGAACCATTGCTATTTATAGCAACATAGATTAATTTCCCAAATATAATGTTGAGGGGACAAAGCAAGATACAAGAGTACACACTGTATGATTTTATGCGTATGAAGTTCAAAAACAGGAAAACTCAACTATAACAGGAAAAGTATTCTAGCATTCTAGGTGCTAGAAGTTAAAATAGTGGTTACTTTGGGATGAGTGACTGGGAGGGGTTAGGAGGTGAGCTTTTGGGGTGCTGATAAGATTCTATTTCTTGATATGGGTGCTGGTTGGCAGGAGTGTTCAGTTTGTGAAGATTAACTGAGTGCTTAGGATTATGTGCACATGTCTAAAATAAAGTTTACTAAAAATTAAAAATAGTAAGAGAAGAACTGGGTTATAGAAATTCTTTCAGGAAGTTTTGCTGTAAAGCGGAGGAAAAAATGAAGCGTAGTTCACAGGGGAGGCAGGGTTTTTTTAAAGCTATAAAAGGTTTTTTTTTTTCTTTTTTGAGGTGGAGTCTCGCTTTGTCGCCCAGGCTGGAGTGCAGTGGCGCCATCTTGGCTCACTGCAAGCTCTGCCTCCCGGGGTTCACGCCATTCTCCTGCCTCAGCCTCCTGAGTAGCTGGGACTACAGGCGCCCGCCACAATGCCCGGGTAATTTTTTGTATTTTTAGTAGAGATGGGGTTTCACCATGTTAGCCAGGAGGGTCTCAATCTCATGACCTCGTGATTCTCCCGCCTCGGCCTCCCGAAGTGCTAGGATTACAGGTGTGAGCCACCACGCCCGGTCAAAAGGTTTTTTTAAGCTGGGAAAAATAATAGCATGTTTATATGTCGATGGGAGGAGGAAATTGAAGGTTTAGAAAAGGAAGGGGAGAGTGCTGGAGTGATGTCCTTGAGCAGGTGAGAGGGGATGCATTCTGGTGCACAGGGGGAGGGACTGACTTTGGACAGGAGTGCAGGAAGTTCATCTATGCTACCAGCACATTTTGGTTAAGTGAAGGCACCTACAATCTGGTGCCTACCTTTATGCCTTGTAAAAAATAATTCTGGGTTACCAAGTAACCCCTTTGTGATCTCCCCAAAGCATTTCCCTATTTGCCACTTCATGAATAATAATTTCACTAATAGTGAACACTTTACAGGTGCGTTCACAGAGATCTCACTCAATACTTGTCTTCTAATGAATGCAACACATTTTCTGTCTCTTTAGTGAGATGGCACAGAGCAGCTCAGAGTACGTAAAGCGATAGTCTACAGTCTCTGTAACCAATCCAGGGCTGTGACCAAGCTCTCTGTATTAGTTTGCCAGGACTGACATAATAAAGTGGCGTAAACAACAGAAATGTGTTGTCTTACAGTTCTGGAAGGTAGAGTCTTGAGATCAAGGTGCTGGCAGAATTGGTGCTTCCTGAGGGCTGTGAGGGAGAATCTCTTCTGTGCTCCTCTCCTGATATCTGCTGGTTTGCTGGCAATATTTGGTGCTCCTTGCTTCATAGGTGCATCACTCTGATCTCTCTTTTCATATTCACGTGGTGTTCTCCCTGTGCCCAGGACTGTTTGTGTCCAAATTTCCCCTCTTTATAAAGACACTTGCCTTATTGAAATAACGGCCCGTCCTATTCTAGTATGACCTCATCTTAACTAATCACATCTGCAAACTCATCACATCTATTTCCAAATACAGTCACACTCTGAGGGACTTGGAGTTAAGATTTCAACGTGTTAATTGGGGTGGGGTAGGGGAGGGCACAATTCAACCCACAAAAGTCTCCTAATGCCACATTTAGTGTCAAGCTTAATGACAGTAGATTAGGCAACTGCAGACCAGGTAGAGTTTGAGGATCAATGGCATCGAAAAGGTCTTTCTTATGCATCACTCTGCTTGGCAGTCCTATCATTTGAACATGTTTTCTTTGATGTAACTCTGATGTGACTCTTTTGATCTGGTTAAAGAAGCAGAATCTTGAAAGCCAGGCGCAGTTGCATGTGCCTGTAGTCCCTGTTACACACAGGTACAGGAGGCTGAGGCAGGAGGATTGTTTAAACTCAAGGGTTCAAGGCCAGCCTGGGCAACACAGCAAGCCCTTGTCTCTAAAAATTTTTTTTAAATAAATAATAAATACATTTCCAAAAAGAAAGCAGAACTTGAAGAATAGGAGTGAAGACAGGAAAGGCGAAGACTAAAGAGATTTGCAGGGCAAAGTGTTCCTCTCAGGAAGCCTTTCACCTTGTTTGGCCCATAATCACATGCATTGAATTCATGTTTGTCTTTTATAACATAAAAACAGCTTCCCTAGGCTTCACCCCTGAGATTCTGATTCTGCAGCCCTGGGGCCCAGGAACCTGCATTTTAGCATGCTTTCAGGTGATTCGGGTGTCACACTAACAAAGATTTCTCTAGGGAGCCAGTGGTTCATGGTGTGGGGAAATTGAAGCAATAAGACTCGGGTTAAGGCAAGACTGGGCCTTGCCATCCAGACAGAAGGGACAGAACCTATAAGGTCAGAGCTGCAAGGGCCCGCAGTGACTGTCAAGGTCACCTCCTTACTTTCCAGATGAGAAAACAGAGTCCAGAGATGGTGAAGCCAGGGCGTTGTGAACGCTGAAGAGCAGAGGAGAAAAACAGGATTTAAATATAACAAGAAGATTACAATGGATCAAATGAAAAGAGAGAAGAGATATGTGAAAAGCTATCTCTTAAGCCAGTGTCTAGACCAGATAATGTCTCTGTTCTCCTTATCAGGTCACAGACATTGCCATGCTTCAAGGGTGGACCACTTCCATGCTTATGAGGCAAGCCCAAGTTCCTGAAGCAAGTACTTGCTCACAAAGAAGCTGGTTATTTGTTGGGTTTAACTGCTTCTCAGGGTACTGCACTATCCTTAGCATGCCAAGATTAAATAAGAATCTCAAGAAAACATTTTTGGCATGCAAAGATAAAATAAGAAACCAAGAGAAACACTTTGCATGATGATCTTCAATTAACTATGATTCTTCCATAGACTTCCTGACAACATTCTTAGTATAAGCATCTGTATCTGCGCCGCTCTTTGCTTTGCTGTCACCTTTCTCACCCCATTTAGTGTGCACAGTAACCCTGTAACAGGTATTACCCTCAATGGGCGGATATTTTAAAGGTGAAAATCTGATCATGCCCTTTCCCAGCTTACAATCATTCAGTGATTCCTTACTGTTTATCCATTGGCTTGGGAAATATGTTCCAAGTTAACAAACTAAAAAGGAAAAAAAGGCAATTCGTACAACGATGTACATAGTACCTTTATTCACCGTATTATAAGTTTGGGGCCGGGCACACTGGCTCACGCCTGTAATCCCAGCAGTTTGGGAGGCTAAGGCAGGTGGATCACTTGAAGTCAGGAGTTCGAGATCGGCCTGGCCAACATGGTGAAACCCCATCTCTACTAAAAATACAAAAATTAACCGGGTGTAGTGGCACGTGCCTGTAGTCCCAGCTACATGGGAGGCTGAAGCAGGAGAATTGCTTGAATCCAGGAGGCACAGGTTGCAGTGAGCTGAGATCACACCACTGCACTCCAGCCTGGGCGACAGAGTGAGACTCTGTCTCAATAAAATAAAATTTTTTAAAATTGGAAACAACACAAAACCCAATAATAGAGGGCAGGACTAAGAAAATCCTGCTCTATGAATACACTGGAATACTCTGAACCTACTTTAAATAATAAGAATCTGGTCTACACTGTCGCATGAGTGTGTGTCTAAATGTATGTCTAATGGTGGTTTAATTGTGAAATCAACCTAACCAACTGGCTAATGAACAGCCTGATTTCAACTCTGTCAAAATGGACACGCTGACAAAGACTAGATGATACCAACAGGGGGCAAAGTATTTGATATTGTATGTGAATCAGATCTTCTGTCTACATGTGACAAAAGATTTAAATGGAGAAGATAATGCCTTTGGAGTTTTCTTCTGGGGGCACTCACATAGGATTTTATACTGAGATTAAAACCGTAAGACCTTGGTACAATAAGAATGGGCTGCGGACATGATGGCAGTTTTATGTGGAGATGTCAGTGTTTAGGTCAAATCCGAATGGAGGCATGGCGGGCGGACTACAGCTGACTTCGTGGACCCATTGCTCACATGCACGCTTGGCCTGCAGGCACCTCAGCTACTGCTACCACAGCAGTTCAAGGCTAGTAAGAAGTCACAGAGCAGGAAAAGAACTGCCCTATTAACTGCAAGAGAAAAACTGGTCAGACTTGATCAAGCAGAACATGAGTGGTGATGTCAAGCTGACCTTATGTATGGTTTCAAAGAGGCTCCAGGAACAGTTCACCCTGTTCTCTCTTTGTTGGTGTTTTTTGTGGTTCAAGTCATAAAAGCATGGTGCTGAAGGCTCACTATTAATGCACACAAATGACTGAAGTACCTGACTGCATGCAGTATCTATTCAAGTGTGTTTATTAGGTCTCTTCCAGTTCCCTTTGTAGACTTTTTCCCCCACCACATACACCTAAATCTAAGAGTATTAGCCTCTTGTCCCTTTCTGTGAACAATGTTATCATGAATCCAGTCCTCTTTAGGTTTAGTGTTTCACTGTGTGCAGTGGAGGAATAAGTTGAATGGTTAGGAAAGATGTTGCCCTTCTAGATTCTGTGGGTTTTCTGCCTTTGTAATCTGGAATCTCAACTTGGCTTATGCTGGCTTGATTAAAAAAAAAACAAAACCTGGCTCATGTATCCCAAACTCATATGAGCCTGATCCGTATAAGAAAATCAGTTTAATCATTTATTATGAGAAATGTAACAGCCAAGAGCCAAGATATTTATGTTGGCCAGTTTGTGAGTTCCCTTCCCATGAAGAAAGCCCAAAGATGAGAAGGTCGTTGCTGTGTGAGCTTATGTTATTCGTATGAGGAAGGGGTCTAAGAAATGTTTATTTACAAATTGATCTGCCTAAAATTCTCTGATTCCCTTTCAATGTCTACTCCTCTAAAGGCCCGGCTCCCAGCCACCTGATCTGCAAAACTTCTCTTACCCCTGAGCTCTTGGGAAAGAGTAATCATTAATCCCGCCAGGCTACCATAACTTTTGTACCTCTATTATAGCACCTATCACATTGTGTTCCAGTAGTTATTGATGTACCTGTCACCTGTCTCCCCTCCTATATCAGTAATTAGGGCAGAGACTCTCATCCACTTTTGTTTCTCTAATATCTAGTACATAATAAGTGCTTGGGACAGAGTTGCTAAATGAATGACTGAATGACTGAATGAATAAATGAATGAATGAAATTATATCTCTATCTACCCTAAAGGCCTTTTTTTTTTTTTTGAGACAAGGTCTCATTCCCATCACTCAGGCTGGAGCGCAATGGCACAAACACAGCTCACTGCAGCCTCAACCTCCCAAGTCTCAGGTGACCCTCCCACCTCAGCCTCCTGAGTAGCTGAAACTACAGGCACATGACACCATGCCCAGCTGATTTTTGTATTTTTAGTAGAGACAGGGGTTTGCCTTGTTGCCCAGGCTATTCTCAAACTCGTGGGCTCAAGTGATCCATGCACCTTGGCCTCCCAAAGTGCTGGGATTACAGGCATGAGCCACCGTGCCTGGCCCCTAAAGGCCTTTTATAAATCAGGTTTTATTAAATGGATGTAGATAGGTATTAAGAGTAATTGGTAGGGGGTGGGAGGGGGCAGGAGGGAAAGAGAGAAAGAGAATCCTGTCCCCTAACCGTGACAGACCTGCCTTAACATTGTACTATGGGGAACCCATAAAAGCCAGTTGTAGGTAACACCAATGCTTCACATTTTCACCCAGAATTATCTGCCTGTCTGCTTCCTCTCTATTATTCCCTAGCCTTGTCTTAGGCCCTGACTTACATATGCCTTGAACTGCCTCCTTATTTTAGTGAACAATTTGATCTCCTCTTCAAGCATATTGATTTGGGTTCTTCTAACTCACCTTTTCCCCATCCTCTCTACTATCTTCTGCTAATCCTCAGGGTGCTTTAGAGCCCTAGTTTGTAAAGGACCAACAGCATGAGCCTCCTCTCTGAACTTTTTAGAAATGTACAATTGGCCAGGTACGGTGGCTCACGCCTGTAATCCCAGCACTTTGGGAGGCCAAGGCAGTGGATCACTTGAGGTCAGGAGTATGAGACCAGCCTGGCCAACATGGTGAAACCCCATCTCTACTAAAAAAAATACAAAAATTAGTTGAGTGTGGTGGCACGTGCCTATAGTCCCAGATACTTGGGGGCTGAAGCAGGAGAATTGCTTGAATCCGGGAGGCAGAGTTTGCAGTAAGTTGAGATGACCACTGCACTCCAGCCTGAGTGACAGAGCGAGACTCTGTCTTAAATAAATAAGTAAATAAAAAGGCCGAGTGCGGTGGATCATGCCTGTGATTGCAGCACTTTGGGAGGCCGAGGTGGGTGGATCACTTGAAGTCAAGAGTTCAAGACCAACCTGGCCGACATAGTGAAACCCCATCTCTACTAACAATACAAAAAAAAAAATTAGCCAGGTATGGTAGCACACACCTGTAGTCCCAGCTACTTGGGAGGCTGAGGCAGGAGAATTACTTGAATCTGGGAGGTAGAGGTTGTGGTGAGCCAAGATCACACCACTGCACTCCAGCCTGGGCAACAGAGCAAGAGTCCATCTCAAAAAAATAAAAAGAAAACAAAGAAAGAAAAAAGACATGTACAACGAACTAAGGGTAGGTCCCAAAACTACTGAGTCAGAATCTGCTTTCTCACAAGAACCCTAAGTGTTCTGTCTGCAAGTAAAGTGGAAGAAGCTCTGCTTTATCTTTAATGATGACCACTGCTCCTGGTTCATGATTTTCTTCTCAACCTTGTCTCCTGTTGTTCTCAAGACGTCAACATCCATTGTATTAGTTATCTATGACTACATAGCAAATCACTCCACCTTAGCAGCTTAAAACAACAAACATATATTATCTCACAGTTTCTGTGAGTCAGGAATCTGGGCAACACTTATCTGGATCCTCTGGCTCAGAGTCTCTCACAATACTGCAGTTGAGTGTTGACTGAGGTAGCCGTCATCTAAGGCTCTGCTGGGGAGGATCTGCTTCCAAGCTCACTCATGTGGCTGTTGGCAGGCTCGGGTCCTCATGGGTTGTTGGACTGAGGGCTCAGTTCCACCCTGGATGTTGGCCAGAGGCCTCCCTCAGTTCCTTGCCTGATTGGTATCTCCACTGGGCAGTTCACGACATGGCAGCTGGCGTCATTCAAGCAAACGAAAGCAAAAGCAAAAGAAAGCAAACAAGGCGAAAGCCAGAGTATTTTTGTAACCTAATCTCAGAAGCGAGAGCCCACCATTTTTGCCACATTTTATTTGCTAGAAGTGAGCTGGTTGGGCCAGGTGGCTCACCCCTGTAATCTCAGCACTTTGGGAGGCCCAGGCAGGCAAATCACGAGGTCAGGAGTTCAAGACCAGCCTAGGCAACATGGTGAAACCCCATCTCAACTAAAAATACAAAAAATTAGCCAGGCCTGGTGGTGGGCACCTGTAATCCCAGCTACTCAGGAGGCTGAGACAGGAGAATCATCTGAACTCAGAAGGCAGAGGTTACAGTGAGCTGAGATCACGCCACTGCACTCAAACCTGGGTGACAGTGTGAGACTCCATCTCAAAAAAAAAAAAAAAAAAGAAGTGTCACTAGACCTATACTCAATGGGGTAGGTGATTACACAAGGGTGGGACTAACAGGAGGTGGGGGTCACTAGGGGCTCTCTTACACGTTGCCTACCAAATCCATGTTGAGGAACTTGGCTGACTAGTTTCTACTTCAGTTACACACTTGCATGGCCATACCTGGGACCTCAACACCACTGGAATTTTATATTCTCCAAACTGTCACCCTCTGTGCTTGTTATATTGGCCACAACTTATCACTCTCTCTACTTGTCCCACCTCTTCACTCTTATTGGACCATCCTTCAGAGCAAACATGACTATGTGCCCTTTTCGGCCTTTCTTGTTATAGTTTGTTAATGCCATTCCTGTCTTATTCAAAGCTCCACACAGACAGCTTCCTGTGGTTGGCTAGTTACGTATGGGTGTACTAAAGAACTAGAGGCGTTCACACTCCACACTCACTTATTTGATTTATGGAGTTGTCACTTTCCCTTCTTTCACGTTAGGGAAAATCCAGCATTCTTGGGCTTTTTTCCTACTCCCAGGTTGATGGGCATGCTTGAAGAAAATCACGCCATCATGCAGGTGCGGTTCACTATCCACGTGTGCCACCATCACCATGGCACCGCCTCTCTTCAGGAATGCATCCCTACAGAATGTATCCAGCGGCATTTCCAGAGCTTTCTCACTTGCCTCAAGTCCCCAAACGCACCTTTACTTTTCTGGGTCCAGTCTTAGGTTTCCTCTTGTGGAAGGCCATTCCCCGCTTTGCTAGCTCCACTTTAAGAATGTCCTCATCTCTCCACTCATTATGGTTTGTCCCTCTGGTCTCAGAGGAAGAGGTGCTGATCGTCCTCTCTGGATCTGAATGCTCCACGTGTCCTTATGTCGTATCTTATCCCACTTCCTCTTTGACTTTGTTCCATCAGTTCCTCTCCTTCTCTCCCTGCTGCCTCTTTCTTTCAACTTGCAAATAAGCCCACAGTAAAAACAATCTCCACTAGTAACCTTTTTTTTTTTTTTTTTTTTTTCCAGAGACGGAGTCTCCCTCTGTCATCTAGACTGGAGTGCAGTGGCGCGATCTTGGCTCGCTGCAAGCTCCGCCTCCTGGGTTCCCGCCATTCTCCTGCCTCAGGCTGCTGAGTAGCTGGGACTACAGATGCACACCACCACACCCGGCTAATTTTTTGTATTTTTAGTAGAGACGGGGTTTCACCACGTTAACCAGGATGGTCTCGATCTCCTGACCTCGTGATCCACCCACCTCGGCCTCACAAAGTGCTGGGATTACAGGTGTGAGCCACTGCAACCTATGTAAGTAACTATTTCATCACTTTCTTTCTGCCACTAAGTTTATTTGTAACTTTATTATAATCTCCAAACATATAGAAAAGTAGAATACCATAATAGATTCCAATATATATATGTACCTAGTTTTAACAATTGGTCATATTTGCTTCATCTTTCTTTTTCTGAAGCATTTTTAAATTAAATTCTAGACATCATGGTATAATGTCATGATTTATTTAGTACCCCTAAATAGAATGCATCTCTAAGAAAATCATTATCACACTAATAAAATTAATAACAATGAGGTCTTATATTTTATAACAGATCATATTAAAATTTTCCCAATGGTCTCAAAAAATGTCTTTTGCAGCTTATTTTTTTGAAGCAAGATTCAATGAAAGACCACGCATTGCACAGGTTGCCGTCTTGCTTAATTCTCCATTAATTTCAACAGTGCCCTCCCCTCTTTTTTTATGTCATTGAATTGTTGAACAGATTGTCCCATTGGCCCTATTCAGTGTGCCTTCTGGATTTGTCTGATTGTTTGTGTTTTTTGGTGTCATTTTACATGTTTGCCTAATCGCTGTATTTCCTGTACGCTGAAGGTGAGATAGAAAGGCTGATTTCAATTCAAGTTGAACATTTGGTCAGGAATATTAATAGCTGGTGCCTTCAACTTTATATTGCATACATTTTAGGCACATTACTCATGAGAAGCTAGGACCACAGGTGTATGCCACCACTCTGGGCTAATTTTTTTTGTTTTTTGTAGAAATGGGGTCTCGCCATGCCTCCCAGGCTGGTCTCAAACTCCCAGGCTCAAAGAGATCCTCCCACCTTGGCATCCCGAAATGTTGGGATTACATGTGTGAGCCACCATGCCCAGCCACATTTCCCTTTTGTAAAATTAATTATGATAGTAATTACCTTGTCTTTCTGTTTGTTTTGTTTTCTATGTACTTGTCTCAGTTGATCATTTCCTCTCCCAGAGCTGTAAAATTTCTCTGTATATTCTGTGGTTAATACATCAGGTAATCTGTCAGTTTCACAGTTGGGTTTTTTTTCCATCTTTAAAAAACAGCCTTTTTGAGGCCTCTATTGTCCTATTCCTGTCTGTGACTGGCTGCTCTTTAGGCCTGCCGCACTGCAGGCTACCTGGGACTTCTGGCCATTCCCTATTCCTCTCTCCTGCATAAGATTCTTTTGCTTGGATTCCGTGTATGCCCCATTTCTTGGTTTCTTCCATTGTTTTGATGGAACACTTTGTCCAATAGCAACCTTAGAAGGGGTGCCCCAGACCAGACGCCATGGCTCATACCTGTAATCCCAGCACTTTGGGTGGCCGAGGCGGGCAGATCATTTGAGGTCAAGAGTTTGAGACTAGCCTGGCCAACATGATGAAACCCTGTCTCTACTAAAAATACAAAAAATTAGCCAGGCATGGTGGCGGGAGCCTGTAATCCCAACTACTTAGAGGCTGAGACGGGAGAATTCCTTGAACCCAGGAGGTGGAGGTTGCAGTGAGCAGAGACCGTGCCACTGCACTGCGGCCTGTGTGACAGGGTAAGACTCTGTGTCAAAAAAAAAAAAAAAAAAAAAAAAATGAGGGCACCTGGAAGTAAATGTTTTGAGACCTTGAGAGACTGCGTATCTGAAATGTCTTTAGTCTACCCTTACACATGATTGTGATTTGTATAGAATTTGACACTAGAAATCCACTTTGATGACAATTTTAAAGTCATTGTTTTATTGTTGTCCAGGATCTAGTATTGCCATGAGAAGTTTAATGCCATTCTGTTTCTCCTTCCTGCATGGTCTTTTTTGTTTCTCTATATTACCTTAGGATTTCTGGCAATTAATTCTTGTAAATTTTCTTTAATTATTTGACTGTTGCTCTCAATTTTTCTCTATTCTCATTTTGAAATTTTGATCAGTTGGATGCTAAATTTCCTGTGTTGAGTTTCTAATCTTATTATCCTTTTCTTCCTCTTTTCCACTGTCTTAGTAGACATATTTTCCAATCCTATTAAATTTTCTATCTGCTATAACATTCTTAATATTTACAATTTTTTCTAATTCTCTGAATGTTCCTTTCTGGGAGTATCTTATTAACGTTTAAGGAGTACTTACTAAAGTAAAGATGCGATACTTTTCTTATCTTTCTAAGAATGTTAGTTATAATTGTAATTTATAAGCTTTCTTCTTCTATTCCATCTACTGTTTCTATTCCTTATAAGTTCTTTTTTTTTTTTTTTTTTTTTTTTGACGTAGTCTCGCTCTGTCATCAGTCTGGAGTGCAGTGGCGCGGTCTCGGCTCACTGCAACCTCCGCCTCCCAGGTTCAAACGATTCTCCTGCCTCAGCCTCCTGAGTAGCTGGGACTACAGGTGCGTGCCACCATACCCAGCTAATTTTTATTTATTTATTTATTTATTTATTTATTTATTTATTTATTTTTAGTGGAGATGGGGTTTCACTATGTTAGCCAGGCTTGTCTCGAACTCCTGACCTCATGATCTGCCCACCTGAGCCTCCCAAAGTCCTGGGATTATAGGCCTGAGCCACCGCACCTGGCCATAAGTTCATTTTTTAAAGGTTTGCGTTTTTTTCCTATATTTTGTATTGGAATCGTTCTTCTATATGTCTTCTAATATCTGGTGACCCTTGGTGGTCTCTTGATTTAAGAATGAGGCAATAAAAAAGTCCATTGGAACCTCTGTGCATGGCAGGTTGATTAGGCAGGGCTCTTTCCCTCTTTCCCAAAATGCTTTTCTCTTGGGAAGCCAGCAGCTCCAATAACAAATATTCTCATCTCCTCGCTGAAGATGGTGTACTGTAAGACTGTCAGCCAATGTCTAGAGCCAATGGTATAAAAAGGCTGGAGACCTCATTGTTCAATATGTAGACTTTCACTGAAGGCCCATAGTTGCAGGGTCCAGAGTTGTTCTGGTTCAGTCTCTCCAGTTAGAAGCATTTTTTTTTTTTCTGCAAGAAAGGGTCTATCAGTCAGGTTCATGAAAGAAAACAGAAACCAATGTAGGTTTTTGTTTGTTTGTTTTTGGTTTTTTTAAGCAGAGAAAGATTTAATTCAAGTAATTAGGAATTTCCAAATTTATTGGAAGGGCTTGAGAAGAAGGCTACACCAGTTCACAGTATGCAACAGTGAACAAAACAGACCAAAACTACTCTTAGTTCACGGAGTTTACATTCTAGTGTAGAAAGAGAAGCAATAAACACAATAAAAAAGCAAAATTTGTTATACGTTACATTTTACATACTTTGCGATAAGTGCTAGAGAGGGAAATAAAGCAGAGAAGCGGGATAGGGAGTTCTGGGACAATTTAAAATAGAGCGGTAAAGGAAGGCCTCACTGAGAAGGTGACATTTGAGTAAAATCCTAAAGAAAGCAAGGAAGCAGGCCATAGAGATATTTGGTGGAAAAGCATCTTAGGTAAAGGGCTCTGAAGTGGGAGCATAAATTATGTATTTAAGAAACAGCAAGGAGGCTACTGTGGCTAAAGCTGAATGAGAAAAGTGAGGGTCATAAGAGATGAGATCTGAGCAGTAAGATGGGGAGTGTGTGTGTGTGTGTGCATGTGTGCAAAATGTAAGGGTGTTGTGGACCATTATAATGATTTTTTTCTCTTGGCGAGGTGATATTTTTCTATTTGAGGAAAGGAAAATTTGGACAAGGAGTAACACAATCTGACTTTCTGTTTTAAAAGGCCCACTCTTGGGGACAAGAGCTGGAGTAAACTGAGTGTCTTTCAGAATAACTTGGACAAGAGATGATAGTGGCTTGGACTGTGATCGTGATGGAGGTGGTAAAAAGTGATTACAGATAATTAAAAGATGGCCCATCAGTAATTATGACCCAACTGAGCTTGAGTAACATTCATTGGGTAGTTATTGATTAACTTTTGTTTTCCTACGCTAGAGGAACTTTCTCAGTAATGCTTAGGAGCTGAGGCTCTGATGGAGAATGCAAAGGTGACCACCCCATTGGTGGGGATTGGTATGGCTGTAACAGTAAATGGGCAAAGATGATCATGGCTTGGGCCAAGGTGGTACTAGTAAAGGTGGTGAGAAGTTTTCAGACTCTGGATTTATTTTGAAAATAGAACCAACAAGATTTGTTGATAAATTGGGCATGGAATGCAAGCAAAAGTGAGAAATCAGGGTGACTGTAGTTTTTTGTCCCCCTTTTTTTGTTGTTGTTGGAATTTACACTAGTGATAATGACAAGACTTCAAGAAGACCGGATTTTGTGGGAAATATCAGGAGTTCATTTTGAACCTGCTGAGTTTGAGATGCCTTTGATACATCTAAATGTAGATGCCAAGTTGGCAACTGGATATATAAGCATGGAGCTCAGGAGAGTTTATAGAAAATTTTATTAGTTAACATTGCTGAGGTAACTAGCAAGCACCAAATCTCAGTGGATTACAGCAGCAAACATTCATTTCTTGCTCTTGCTACATATAGGCTACAGACTGATTACAGCTCTGCTCTAGCTTGTGGGCCAGCAATAGGTCTGATTCAAGTGCCTTCTAATCTTGAGCCTAGGCTAAAAGAACAGCCCCTGTCTGTGCTATACTCATGGCAAAGGGCAGAAGCAAGAGAGGCCAAACTAATCAATTCAATCCAATTTAAGGATTCTCCTTGCGTATGGCGTACACCACTTTATTCCATCCCACCAGCCAAAAAAAGTCACATAGCTCCGCCCTGCAATGTGGCAAAAAATGTATACTCTGCTCAGCAGAGGCATTTTAAGACAAATCCAAAGGGTGCAGATGTGTAATACTCATAGAAGGGAGAAAGCAAGTAGTTGTAAACCATAATTTAACCTACCACAAAGTGAGTGTAGATAGTGAAGAGAAGAAATCCAAAGACTGAGATATTTCGATATTGAGAGGTCAGGGAGATAAGGAGAAACCAACAAAGGAGACTGAGAAGGAAGAGATAGTAAGGTGGGGAGAAACATTGGAAGTCAAGGAAAGAAAGTGTCTCAAGAAGAAAGGAAGGAACAGCTGTGTCCCATGCTGCTAACAGGTCAAGCAAGATGTGGGCTGACGTTGACCATTACGTTTAGCAATGTGGAAATATTGGGTGATAGTGACAACAGAGTTAATGGCATGGTGGGGGATGCTGTGGTTTGAACGTTTGTCCCCTCCCACACAAGTTGAAAGTTAATTGCTACTGTGACACTATTGAAAGGTAGGATATTTAAGAGGTGATTAGGTCATGAGCACTCTACCTCATGAATGGATTAATGCCATTATCTCAGAAATAGAGTTGTTATTGTTGGAGTAGAATCTTTATAAAAGGATGAGTTCAGCTCTGTTTTGTCTCTCTCACCCTCGCTTTGCCCTTCCGCTATGGGATGCTGTCCACCATGGGATGATGCAGCAAGAAGGTCCTGGCAAGATGGACTTTTCAATCTTGGACTTCCCAACCTCCAGAAGTGTGAGCCAATAAATCTCTGTTCATTATAAAATACCCAGGTATTCTGTTATACTAACACAAAATGGACTAAGACGGGGAAAAAAAGCTGATCTATGTGGATTCAAGAGAGAATGGGAGTAGAGAAGTTAGAAATAGTAGGTATAGGCAGGCTACTCTTTAAAGGAATTTTGCTAAAAGGATAAGGTAGAAAATGGAGTAACTGAAGGGAAAAGTAAGGTGAATAGTAAGGTTTATTTTTATTTTTTCTTAAGACAGTAGAAATAAAACCATGGCTTTGTGCTGATGGGAAAGATCCAACAGAGAGAAAAAACTTGTTGATGCCAGAGATAAAGGAGAAAATTGCTTTAATGGGGTCCCTAAATCGACTAGAGAGAGGAAGATCTAGTGCGTAATAGAGAACTGGCCTTCATTAGGAGCATAGACAGTCCATTCACATTAACATGTGAGAAGGCAGAGCGTGTGAACACAAGTGCAGGTAGGTGAGGAGATGCGGCAGTGAGAACACATGAAAATTCCTTTCTGATTGCTATTATTTTTCAATAGAAATAAGATACAACTCATCAGTTGAGACTGAGGATGGGGAGAAGTTTTCAGAGGCTTGAAAGTTCGGAGAAAGTCTGAATAGTCTAGAAGAATGCGAGTCTGGACCAAGGAACAATAATGATTGGTAGGTAGCATTAAGCACTCAAGTGAGGTTAGTGATGGTTATGTGTTTTTCCCTCCAACCACATTTAGCTGTAGAGGTGCAGTGCAGATTTAAATGGAAAACTGGATCCTGGTAACAACCAGGCAGAAAGTTAGATTTAACCAGGATTTGCAAAGTTAAAAAAAAATCAATAAAAAGTAAGAGCGACAAGACAAGGGAATTTAGGAAGCTTGCAAGGTTATAATGATTGATCACAGAATTTAGGCGGAGTAATACTGAAAATTGGCACATGACACAGGTTAAGGACAATAAATTATAGGTATAGATATATTTGAAAAATGGTTGGAGTCAAAGAATAAGCTTTAAAAACAGAAGATCTTGCCTATAATTCCAGCCACTTGGGAGGCTGAAGTGGGAGGATCACTTGAGGCCAGAAGTTCAAGACCAGGCTGGGAAAAATATCAAGACCCCATCTCTAAAAAATAAAAAATAAGGCCAGGCATGGTAGTCCATGCCTGCAACCCCAGCACTTTGGGAGGCTGATGCGGGCGGATCACTTGAGGTCAGGAGTTCAAGACCAGCCTGACCGACATCATGAAACCCCATTTCTACTAAAAATGCAAAAAATTAGCCCAACATGGTGGTGGGCGCATGTAATCGCAGCTACTCGGGAGGCTGAGAATCGCCTGAACCTGGGAGGTGGAGGTTGCAGTGAGCCAAGATCGCACCACTGCACTGTAGCCTGAGCTACGGAGTGAGACTCTGTCTTAAAAAAAAAATAAAAATAAAAAACCAAAAAACTTAGTGGAGTGTGGTGGCATGCACCTGTCGTCCCAGCTGCTTAGGAAGCTGAGGCCAGGAGTTTAAATGGCCCTGAGATCTGTCTTCTTATTCTTTATAGTCCCATCGTTACCACCCCAGTTGAGGTCACTGTTATTCTGCCAGCTTTCACCCTGGTTGCTGCCAGGGCCTCCTAACTCTTGGTCTTCGATCCCTTATATACAGTACAGCCAGAATGACCTTGTGTAACACAAAACTGGTCATGCTACTCCCTGCATACAGCGTTCCAATGACCTTCCCATTTCCTCAAGATGTTTGGTGAGGTTTACCATTGTATCAGCTTATTTATATCTTTATCTCTTGCCATTCATCTTCCTCATCCTCAGCTCTACTCTGGCAGCCCTAAGGCTTAGCCTGTTGATCATGTCATGCCCTCCTTCCTTTCCAGATACATGTTGTTCTTCACTTCTGTCCTCACCCACTGTATCTTGGATGACTAACTGATCCATCCTGTAGGTTTCGCTAAGGTGTTACAGCCTTCAAAAAAAAAGCCTTTTGTGATCTTCCTTGAGCCCCAGAGCAGGGGCTTCTCCTAGATGATGCTGTACTCTCCTTTACTTCCCCAACCATAGCACTAATTATGCAGAACAGCCATTTCTTACTACTTTCCTACTTACTTCTCTCCTAGGTTATAAGCCATGTGAGAGAAAGTTTTGTTTCATTTCTGAGTCCTTAGCACCTCACACATAGTAGATTTCTGTAAATTTTTATTATTTTTAATTTTTATTGATACGTCATAGGCATACATATTTTGGGAGTACCTGCGATAATGTATTACATTCATATAATTTGTAAAGTTCAAACCAGTATAACTGGGATAGCCATCACCTTATATATTTGTCTTTTCTTTATGTTTGAAACATTCAAATTATTATCTTCTAGCTATTTTGAAATACACAATAGATTGTTGTTAACTATAGTCACCCTTCTGATCTATCAAACTCTAGGTCTTATTTATTCTGTTAAACTGTATATTTGTACCCATTAATCAACCTCTCTTCACCCTTGCCTTCCCCTCTACCCTACCTGGTCTCTGAAAACTACCAATCTACTCTCTATCTTCATAAAATCTACTTTTTAAGTTCTCACATATGAGTGAGAACATGTGATATTTGTCTTTCTGTGCTTGGCTTATTTCACTTCAGATAATGACCTCCAGTTCCATCTATGTTGCTTCAAATGACAGGGTTTAATTTTTATTGCCAAATAATATTCCATGTTGTATATGTACCACATTTTCTTTATCCATTCATCCATTTATGGGCACTTAGGTTGATTTTATATTTTGGCTATTGTGAATAGTGTTGCAATAAACAGGGGAGTGCAGACATATCTTTGATACATTGATTTCCTTTCTTTTGGATATATATCTAGTGGTGAAATTGGTGAATCATATGGCAGTTCTATTTTTAGTTTTTTAAGGAACTTCCTTACAGTTTTCCATAATAGCTGTACTAAGTGACATTCCCACCAACTATGTATGAGGGTTCCCCTTTCTCTGCATCCCTGCCAGCATCCATTATTCCCTGTCTTTCTGATAAAAGCCATTTTAACTGGGGTGAGATGAAATCTCATTGCGGTTTTGATTTGCATCTCTCTGATGATTAGTGATGTTGAACTTTTTTTTTTCATATGCCTGTTGGCCATTTGTATACCTTCTTTTAAGAAATGTCATGCAGCAAGCCAACATGGCACATGTATACCTATGTAACAAACCTGCACGTTGTGCACATGTACCCTAGAACTTAAAGTATAATAATAATAATAGTAAGAAGAAATGTCTATTCAGATCTTTTGCCTATTTAAAAATTGGATTATTTGGGGGTTTTCTCCTGAATTGTTTGAGCTCCTTATATATTCTGGTTATTAATCCCTTGTCAGATGGATATGTGAATTCAATAAAAATTTATCAACTATACAGTATACACCAGACACCATGCTAAACAATGGGAATACATAAGAAAATAAGGAAGACAAGATCACCTCCCTTGCACAACTTATACTCTAGTGAAAGACACATACAACCAAACAAGTAAAACAATTACAGCTTGTATTGGGAAGAATATAAACAGTTGGCTGTGAAAGGGAATAATAGAGGGTCCTACTTAGATAAGATGACCAGGAAATTCTGCCTTGAGAAATTGACATTTTTGTTTTTGTTTTTTGAGATGAAGTTTCACTCTTATTGCCCAGGCTGGAGTGCAGTGGCGCGATCTCGGCTCACTGCAACCTCCGCCTCCTGGGTTTAAGCGATTCTCCTACCTCAGCCTCCCGAGTAGCTGGAATTATAGGCATACCCCACCACACCCAGCTAATTTTGTATTTTTAGTAGAGATGGGATTTCGCCATGTTGGTCAGGCTGGTCTCAAACTCCTGACCTCAGGTGACCCACCCTCCTCGGCCTCCCAAAGTCCTGGGATTACAGGCATGAGCCACAGCACCCGGTGAGAAATTGACATTGAAGTTAAAAACTAAAGAATGAGAAGGGGCCAACTATTTGAAAAGCTGAAAGAAGAGCATTACAAACAGAAACAAGAACAAGTGCAAAAATCCTGAAAGAGGAAAGAGGTTAGTGTGTTCTAGGAGCATCAATTGCAGAGGACACTTTTTTTTTTTTTTTTGACATTTTTTTTTGAGATAGAATCTTGCTCTGTTGCCCAGGCTGGAGTGAAGTGGTGTGATCTCGGCTCACTGCAACCTCCTGTTCCAGGGTTTAAGTGATTCTCCTGCCTCCTGAGTAGCTGGGACCAGGTGTGCACCACCACACCTGAGAAATTATTTGTATTTTTAGTAGAGATGGGGTTTCACCACATTGGCCAGGCTAATTTCAAACTCCTGGCCTTAAGTGATCCACCAATCCACCTCGGCCTCCCAAAGTGCTGGAATTACAAGCATGAGCCACCACACGCAGCCTGCAGAGGACACTTTGACTGCAGAGTTGTGACTGATGAGATAAGATACATGGTGCAAAGTTGGAGACATCAGGCAGGTGTTCCAATCATGCGGGGGTCTTTCCCGCCATAGCCAGGCACTTGGATTTGTTCTAAAAGGCTGGAAACACATGGAAGTGTTTTAAAGAGGAGAATGGCACGCTCCAGTAACATTTCAGGAGTTTACTCTGGTTATGTTGATAATGGAATGTAAGGACGTTTCCATAGAAGTGGAGGGACCAGTCGAAAGCCATCACAGTAAACCAGGAGAGGAAGAGCAATAATTTAAACTGGCACAGTCCCAAGTGAAGATGGGGACAAGTGAATGAATTCAAGATACATTTGGGAGGTGGAACCCCATTTGGACTGGCTGGTGAACTGACAATGAAGGATAAGGGGAAGGGAAAGGATTTTAACTCCCAGACTTCTGACTTCGGTAACTGAGTGAATAACTTTGCCATTTATAAGATACAAATAATGGGGGAAATAGCTTGGAAGGGCACAGGGAAATCAAAGATTCTATTTTGACTATGCTACATTTGAAACGTGTGTGACACAACCAAGTAGAGATGTCAGATAAACAGTTTGAATACAGTAATCTGGGGCTTAGATGAAAGGTCTAGTCTCGACATATACGTGTAGATGTTATCGGCATTAAAAAGTGGATAAGATCCCTAAAGAACAGAGTAAATGTGGAGAAGATAGAACAATATGCAGAAAAGATAGACTCTGGGAGTGCTCATCGTTACTATGGCATTGCTTTTCCGAGGCTGCCTCACTAACTGAACTAGGGAAATACATGTATGCATATACATATGTACATATATAGGTATTTTCACATATACATTTATATGCATATATGCATACATGCATCTACATCTATGTTAATTAATTTAATTAATTTTTGGGATGGAGTCTTGCTTCTTTGCCCAGGGTGGAGTACAATGGTGCAATCTCAGCTCACTGCAACCTCCACCTCCCAGATTCAAGTGATTCTCCTGCCTCAGCCTCCCGAGTAGCTGGGATTACAGGAGCGTGCCACCGTGTCCTGCTAATTTTTGCATTTTTAGTAGAGATGGGGTTTCACCATGTTGGCCAGGCTGGTCTTGAACTCCTGACCTCAAGTGTTCCGCCCACCTGGGCCTCCCAAATTGCTGAGATTACAGGTGTGAGCCACCGCGCCTGGCCCTATGTTTATTCTTTATATCTGTCTTTATATATTGAAAACCATGAGTTCACACTGATAGGTTCAATTCTAATCCATTGCCACAGGGCTTATTCTAGCTTTCCTCTTCCATGTTTGCACCTCTTTTCTCTGACAGTGAGCAACTTGACTGTCATTATCCTTAATATTCCACTAATTTGCTTAATCTCCCTGCATATTGCCAATTTCCTGACACCTTTAGGCTGCTACCTTGCTAGAACACTCTTCTGAGGCAGGCCTGGCCCCCATGAGGCTGCCTTCTGGTGAGAAAGGGAGAAAGCTCACTTTCCTTATTTAGGTTCTGCACATCAAGTATACTCTTCGGCATTTTATTTGTTTTGTTGCTATTTTGAATAAGCATTTCTTTTTCACTGTATGTTCTGTTCATTGCTTGTATTTGAAAAGACTACAATGTATAGTTTCATTTTTTCATATTTGCATATTTGAAGTGAAAAAAGTTTGTATGTCATTACTCATTGGTCATTAGTAATATTGAACATTTTCAAGTGTTGATTAGCCATTTTAATTTATGTTTCCATGAATTTTCTGAATCCTTTGTCTGTTTTTTCTCTGGAAATCTTTCATTACTTTTTTTAAACAAGTCAACTTTCTTGAGTTCTTTATTTTTATTATTATTATTATTTTTTGAGAAAGGGTCTTACTCTATCGCCTGGGCTGGAGTGCAGTGGTGTGATCTCGGCTCACTGCAGCCTCCACCTCCTGAGCTCAAGTGATCCTCCCAACTTAGCCTCACAAGTAGCTGAGCCTACAGGCATGCACCACCATGTCCGGCTAATTTTTAAATTTTTATTTACAGATGGGTTTTCACCATGTTGTCCAGGCTAGTCTCAAACTCCTGAGCTCAAGCAATCTGCCTGCCTCAGCCTCCCAAAGTGCTGGGATTACAGGCATGAGCCACCAAGCCCAGCCTTGAATTCCTTATAAATTCAGGATAATTGTTTGTTGCAAATATTTTCCAAGTTGACTGTTTTAATTTTTATTTATTTTTTTAATTTGCAGAATTTTAATTTTTCATATGGTCAAATGTTTTGATACTTTTCTTTGTGATTTCTTTGTTTTGTTTTTATTTTCTTTTGTGACAGAGTTTCTCTCTTTTTGCCCAGGCTGGAATGCAATGGCAAGATCTCGGCTCACTGCAACCTCTGCCTCCCGGGTTCAAGCGATTCTCTTGCCTCAGCCTCCCAAGTAGCTGGGATTACAGGTGCCTGCCACTACGCCCAGCTAATTTTTGTCTTGTTAGTAGATACGGGGTTTCACCATGTTGGCCAGGATGGTCTCGATCTCTTGACCTTGTGATCTGCACACCTCAGCCTCCCAAAGTGCTGGGATTACAGATGTGAGCCTCCGTGCCTGGCCACTGTGATTTCTTATACTACGTTTAAGTTTCGAACTCCCTTTCCTATCCAGAGGTCATATATTCACGTATGCATTACTTTAGCTAAATATTTTTAGAAAATTTAAATTTTAACATTTTATCCATCTAGAATTTATTTTATTACATTTTTAGCCAATTTGTGGATAATTCGAATACAGTAGGAATTATTAATCTTTTACCTGTCACAGTTGACACAGCTTTTCATTTGCCATTTTAACCTATATCATTTTGATTTATCCCCCTCCTTGCTTTTAAGCTTAGAATGACTTCCCCTATCCAGAGACTTAGTAAACATACACTTATGCTTTCTTTTTTCTCTTTATTTTTCCTCTCCTCTTTTTCTCCTCCTCCTTCTTTTTCTTTAGCGTGTGCCTCAAGGCCAGCTATAAGTAAAACAGAACCACTAACCTAGCCCCAAATCACTTTGATCTCTTGGGAGTCTTAGAGACCAAGAAATACATGGGATTGAGGTGGGTTTTTCTAACACACACTCCCCTCCCTTTCCCTCCTACATAAAAAGCAGTCCAGTGTTGAACTTCCCAATAAGTGTATGTATATCTGACAATTCATAAACTGCTGAAGTGAAAGGTGGCCTTTAGATATTCTGTATATAAATTTAGCCATTTATAGAGAGGGAATGAAAAAAAAAAGTGGCCTGATTCTGATCAGATGCTGCTTGTTTCTCCTTACACCACGGGGTTCTGTTCTATGTCATTTCCTTTGAAGTCAGTGGGAGCTCTGTGCAGGACGGCAACACGAACACCGGCCTCCATACATGAAGGTGAGAACTGCCATTACGATAAACTATTCAGCAGTGTGGTGGAGGGAGCATTGGTTTAACACACTTGGTGGCTACCCTGCAGATCCCACTGTCTGTGAGAGCTTTGTTCGACTGGAGCAAACAAGCACTTTTTGAATCTTGACTTACAAGGGCTCATTCAGCAGAGCATCCCCTGTTATGAGAGGAGGCACAGTGCTGGACAGACATTGCAGTTTTTAGCCAGCACACTGAGGACATTTCTCTCATTCTCTCCATCTGTAAAGAGTCTGTTTTCAAGACCCCCAAAATGGTTTTCTATAGATTAGAGAGGAGTATAAATATTTTTACATCTTTGTACCCAATTACACAAAAAGGAAGGCAAAGTGCAATTGTATAAAAGTAGGTAGGCCTTTCAAGATGGAAAGAGAGAATTCTTTGAAAATTTTAGTTGAAGGGGTTATTTGATGAAAAGCAGAGCTCATAAAAGAAACAATGAAAAAAACTTTGACATGGAGAAGGTATTGAAAATGAAGAATCATGTATATTTGCTTTCTATCTCAGGATCATTATTTTGTTCACTGGTCAACAGTCTTTCTCTGTCCACCCTTTGTCACAATGACTTACATGCCATTTATCAGAAACCTAAATCAAACGATGCTTTCAAGTTATTAGTTGACAAACATCTGAATGAGTAGAAGTTAAAGAGCAAATTGCCAAAGGTGATTTTTTTCCCTACCCATCCCATCACCGGACTTTGTAGTAGCGGTGCACCCCTCCCGATTCCTTCATCACATCATTCTGCTCCTGTCTCTAGGCCTTGACTTGAGCTGTAGCATATACTCAGCTTCAAGGCCCCTCACTTACAAGCACCCCTCCGAGGACAGTACACTAGTGTTTTGTATTTGTAATTTGTCCTATTGGACAGCAACTTACAGTTTTGAATGCTTTTTCAGGAAATGTGTATCCATCTCTGTATATAGAATACTTTTTCTTTCCACAGGCCATCAAGTGGTTAGCATATAGACGGTATTTAAATCCTTGGGACTGGATGAGATTACCAAGGGAGGAAATGTAGATGAAGGAGAAGAGAAAGGACTGAGTTCTGGAGCACTACAAATTTAAGAGACTGGGGAGAAGAGGAGAAACCCAGAAAATTGACCTTGGAGATCACTTCATAATACTACACTGGGAGCAGTATCATTCTTTGAAACAATAATTATAATGTAATATCATAGTTATAAACTATTCCAGTGTGTGAGCATGCCCTTTATTCAAACATTTCTCTACCAGTAGCTTCTTAACTGCTCTTCCTGCTCTTAGTTTATCCTTACTCCAATCCATTGTAAATACTGCTTATGTTAACCTTGGATTAATCTTAGTTATTTATGCCTGGAGGAAAAATGGAAAAATTGGACATATATTGCATTTATATAATGAAATACAATGCAGTTCGTTAAAAATCATGTTGAAAAAAGTACTCACAACGTAATGTTGAATAAATAAAACATAATCCCAGTCTACACACACACGTGCACACACACAAATATATGGCCAGAAATAAATTGCTATACATTTATCCATCAAAGTTTAACATATTTATGGATGATGGATTTCCAGGTAATTTTTATTTTTATTTTTTATTTTACTAATATTTATGTACATATGTATGTATGTATGTATGCATTTATTTATTGAGACAAATTCTCGCTCTATCACCCAGGCTGCAGTGCAGTGTGCAATCTCGGCTCACTGCAACCTCTGTGTCCCAGGTTCAAGGGATTCTCCTGCCTCAGCCTCTGAGTAGCTGGGATTATAGGTGCATGTCAATTTTTATTATATTTATGGTGGTTTTCTGTGTTTTGCAAATTTTCTTCATAAAAAAATAAAGATTTTTAGAAAGCATACTTTAATCATGCTGCTTCACAGGAAACCAAGTTTGATTCTTTATGGCCTAAAAAGATAATGTCCAAATATCTTAATTTAGTAGTCAAAGCCCTTCAGAGTAGAAGCCCAACCTACTTACTCAAAGTTTTCTCCTACTTGGCACAAACCCTTTGTTGCAGTTAAAAGGATCTGCTCAAGGTCTGCTCGATGTGCGTGGTACTTGGCTGCATCTGTACTTTTTTAGATGCTGGGATCCTTTTCATGTCCCTTCTTTTCCTATAATTTCCAAAATCCTTTAAGACATGATTTAAGTTCTATCTCTTACCTGGTCTTAAGACCATGAGTGAGGGAAGAAGTCTCCAAAAATGAATGACTCTGTTATTCATTTAGTATTTACCACAAGATCCTTAGCATTATTACGGTTCTTTTTCTATAAGCCCATAACTTGTCTCCCTAACTGGCACTTTTAAGCACTTAGAGGACTTGTTCTGTAACCTGGAGTTCTTGGTATTCCCCTGACCTCCTATGCATATTGAGTATGCAATAAACATTTGTAGAAGTTTAGATCCAGGGTTATTTCAAATAAATATAATTTTTGAAATTTGAAATAATTCTGGATCTCTCTTTATGCGTTCTATGTGCATTGAACTTGCTATAGGAATAACAGATTTTCAGCGGTTAATTTCCTATAAGGGAAAAATTTAAATAAACTTAATTATAAACTATTGCTTAAATATTTTTCCTGCACCAAAGGTCATTGGTTATTTTTACTTCAGGGAACGTTTCTTTTTACTCTCTTCTGAAATACAACTGCAATACAACGTAGCTTTACTTTTCTTCTTTGTTCCCTGGTCCCAAATATAATCTCCACATGTGCTCTATCTTTGTAGGTGAAATACTTCCTGCCTCAGTGAAATCCAGCTCCCAGTGAATTTCTGTTGGTTTAGAGAGCAACTTGAGGATTTTGCATTTGGCACCATTCAATTTCCTTGGCATCTCTCCATAGTCACCATTTAGAAAGCTCCTGGTCGGTAGGATTTCTCTCCATCATACACTCTGTAGAGATTAAAAAAGGATTGTATTACATGGGCTTGGAAATGTGATGGAAAATGAAATTTGCTTTAGCAAAAATGGAAGCTTTTGAAACTCAAGTTGTTCTAACAGGACCCTTAGACAGAAATAGTTTTTAGGGGAGCAAAATGGCAGATACGGTTTAAGTTCCTTATTTAGATTGCCACTAAGTAAATATCATGATGTGTAAAATCGCTCACTCAAATAAAGCCATTTGCAAAACAATATGATTACATTTATGTATTTAAAAATATTGGTGCAGGCCGGGCGCGGTGGCTCAAGCCTGTAATCCCAGCACTTTGGGAGGCCGAGACGGGCGGATCACAAGGTCAGGAGATCAAGACCATCCTGGCTAACACGGTGAAACCCCGTCTCTACTAAAAATGCAAAAAAATTAGCCGGGCGTGGTGGCGGGCGCCTGTGGTCCCAGCTACTCAGGAGGCTGAGGCAGGAGAGTGGCGTGAACCCAGGAGGCGGAGCTTGTAGTGAGCCGAGATCGCGCCACTGCACTCCAGCCTGGGTGACAGAGCAAGACTCCGTCTCAAAAAAAAAAAAAAAAAAATTGGTGCATACATACATATAAAGCAAGCTTGGATTAAGATCTGAAGAAAGATTGTGGCTGGGTGCAATGGCTCACGCCTGTAATCCCAGCACTTTGGGAGGTTAAGGCAGGTGGATCACCTGAGGTCAGGAGTTTGAGAACAGACTAGCCAATGTGGCGAAACCCCGTCTCTACTAAAAATACAAAACAAAACAAAACAAAAAAAAAAAAAAACCCGTCTCTACTAAAAATACAAAAAAAAACAAAAAACAAAAAACAAAAAACCCCATCTCTACTAAAAATGCAAAAAAAAAAAAAAAAAAAAAAAAAAATTAGCTGGGTGTGGTGGCAGGCACCTGTAATTCCAGCTACTCGGGAGGCTGAGGTAGGAGAATTGCTTGAACCTGGGAGGCGGAGGTTGCAGTGAACCAAGATCATGCCATTGCACTCCAGCCTGGAAGACAAGAGTGAGACTTCATCTCAAAAAAAAAAAAAAAAAGAAAGAAAGAAAGAAAAAAGAAAAATCGTAAGCACTAAAGAGCTTATGATCCATAGTAAATAGTATTTCACTGTTTAAGAATTAAAACTATGTTAACATTAAATAGTATAAGGAAGTCCCAACAAGCTCTGATTTTTTTTTATATCTATGCATATGTAAAAACACAAATTTCTTTTTTTTTCCTTTTTTTGACATGTGTATAAGATCTTTATTATCAAAAGTTTCTCTAAGAATTTCACTTTGGTAATTTTTTTTTCATATCACATTGAAATTTTAACCACATTTTCCTCCTTCTATTTTGTGAATTACTTAATAATGATTGAAAAACACAAAATTCTTTAATTGTTGTTTTTGGTGGGGCCAGGCACAGTGGCACATGCCTGTAAGTCCAGCTACCTAGGGAGGCTGAGGCAGGAGGATTGCTTGAGCCCAGCAGTTTGAGATCAGCCCAGGCAACATTGTGAAACTCCATCTTTGGGGTACTTTAAGCACATACTTTCATGTTTCCACTGGGTTTTCTTTATATGAATATAAATGCACAAATAAATGCCTGGAAAGCAACACACCAAATCATTTATAGTGGTTACATCTGCAGAGAAGAATGGGCTGGGGAATGGGGAGCATTAGTGATGAAGAGGTACTTTTAAATTTTACTCATTTTTTTCCTAATCATCTATAATAAAAATGTAGTCATTTATTACATGCATAATGATTATAAGGAATAAAAATAGCTGGGCATGGTGGCTCATGCCTGTAGTCCCAACACTTTGGGAGGCTAACCAGGGAAGATCACTTGAGCCTAGGACCAGCCTGGGCAACATGGCAAAACTGTATCTCTACAAAAAATATAAAAATTAGCTGGGCATGGTGGGGCACGCCTGTAGTGCCAGCTACTCAGGAGGCTGAGGTGGGAGGATCGCTTGAGCTCAGATGATCAAGGCTGCAGTGATTGCGCCACTGCACATCAGCCTGGGTGACAGAGCAAGAATATGTCTCCAAAAAAAAAAGAAAAAGAAAGGATAAACAGACTGGGAAAATGAAAATGAAAATGTCTCACTTTTCCTTTTGATATCAAAGTTCAATATTAAAGAGCTTATATTTGATGAATATAAAGAGCTTATATTTGATGAATACATGGGAACCCAGAGGGCAGTGCCAATTATGCTCCAAGTTGAACGGATTGACTTACTATCCAATAACATGGCTAGACTGCTGCCCATTATTATTTTTTTTTTCAGCTATTGCTGCAAGTCATCACTGCTAATGTTCACTGAGCCCTTATAGTCTGCCAGCCACCAGTTCAGAGTTCTACATGTATTAATTTGTTGAACTCTCACAAAAATCCTGTGAGGTGGGTATTATTATTATTGTAATTTTTATAGTGAAGAGATAGAGGTCGGAGATTAGCTGTCTTGTATGAGGTGGGTCACACAGCCAGCAAGGGATGAAACTGAGATGCGTCACTGGCAGTCTGACTTCAGATTCTGCATAGGAAAGAGGAGGGGAGTAGAGCTAATCTGTGGTTTAAGATTTTTACTTGATTTAATAGTTGGTATATATACTTTTGTCTAATTGGGAGGTGACTAAAGGCATCTGGGTCTGGTTGATGTGTTGGTTGAAAATTACTATTATTATGAGGATGGTTATTATAGTATTTAGTAATTATGCAGTGCTTTATACTTCAAAGAGCTATGCTGTATAATCATTTATTAGCTATGTCTCACAACATCTCTAAGATATAAAGATGCATTTATCATGCATTTTTTGCAGAAAGAGAAGCTGAGGAAAGGTAAGATGGCCAGTGTTTTGATAAAAAAAGGAGTAAGAGTGGATGGCAATGTCTTAAATTCCTGATACTACATAATTCAATGTGGACAACAGAAATTTAATTAATTTGAGCCTTTTAAAGGAAAGTGTCAGTTCCAATACTTTTTCGTGATATTTAGTTAAAAATTAAAAATTAAAAATATACCAAAGGTTGATGATCATTCCCTTTTAAGTTCTCTATTTTTGAGCTTTCTCTGCATTTGTGTCAATGTGACATTTTCGCTCAAATTCAACCTTGACATCTCCCATTTCTCCACGCAAGCACAATTTGACTAGAGATATTGGTTTTCAATGTCAATATTATATGGCTTCAAATTTCTTCCATTGTTTGTGAAACCACGTGCATAGGATTCGTTATGATAACTTTCAATAGAAACAAACTTCTTGCAAGAACTATATGGGAATTAAAAGAAGTTTTAGACATCTGGCAGTTTGTCCATTTCAAAAATGAAGATTATAAACATGTCAATATGACTTGGGGAGGGAGGGGGAAAAGGATCTATGTGGGTTTATTATAGTGACCTATAAAAGGCCTGGAAGAGATTTATGCATTCTTCTATAAATCTGGTTGTCTCTTTCAGTTGGGAGGCAGTCATGGCCATGACACATGCAAAAGGATCAATAAATATTAGTTTAGTGGTTATGAGTGTGTCTCTGGGGACAGACTGCCTGGATTCTAATCCTGACCTCATCATTTGCTAGCTACCTGAACTAGCTTTGCTTGCGTCTCCATCCAGGAAAAAATAAATTAAAAAAAAAAAAAAAAAAGAATTATACCCTATAGGACTGTTTGTCATCAAATCTATTTAAATAATTGCTATTTTTCGTCTTTTGTCTTTCCAAGGCTGTTGACAAATAACATTAGCTACAACTCCATTAAAACGTGGTGGAAATGATATTTATAATTTGATGTCTGCACTTGCCTTGCCTGTTTAGAAATGGTACAACGTGGCCAGGCATGGTGGCTCATACCTGTAATCCCAGCACTTTGGGAGGCTGAGGCGGGCATATCACCTGAAGTCAGGAGTTAGAGACCAGCCTGGTCCAACATGGTGAAACCTGGTCTCTACTAAAAATACAAAAATTAGCCGGGCGTGGTGGTGGGCACCTGTAATCCCAGCTACTCGGGAGACTGAGGCAAGAGAATCACTTGAACCTGGGAGGCAGAGGTTGTAGTGAGCTGAGATCATGTTGCTGCACTCCAGGTTAGGCGACAGAATGAGACTCTGTCTCAAAAAAAAAAAAAAAAAAAAAAAAGGTACAATATGGTACCCCACAATTGCTATCCCAGTAAAACAATTTAAAATTACCTCAAGGCCGGGCGTGGTGGCTCACGCCTGTAATCCCAGCACTTTGGGAGGCTGAGGCGGGTGGATCACGAGGTCAGGAGATCGAGACCATCCTGGCTAACATGGTGAAACTCCGTCTCTACTAAAAATACAAAAAATTAGGCGGGCGTGGTGGCAGGCGCCTGTAGTCCCAGCTACTCAGGAGGCTGAGGCAGGAGAATGGGGTGAACTTGGGAGATGGAGCTTCCAGTGAGCCGAGATTGCACCACTGCACTCCAGCCTGGGCAACAGAGTGAGACTCCATCTCAAAAAACAAAAAACAAAAATAAAATAAAATTACCTCAAAATACATTGAATAGTTATGAGCACATGTAAAATCTATAAGGCAAAATTCCATACTTGTTTCTTTAAAACATCCATATGATCCCATATATCAGTGGTCTATCATAAAGATATCATACGTGGGTAAGGCCAACTCATTGCACTATTTGAAGAGAGATGCTACCTCTGAGCTAAAGTCACTGATGCCTTGTGGATGCATGTCAGATGTCTGCCAGAGTGTTTAAATTTTCAAGGGATGCCAGAAATTGGCATTTTTTTTTACATGACATTTCTCAATTTTAAAATTTTGACTCAATTTATTTCTTGGTACAAAACTCTCTGGACCAAACAATACATTTGTCAAATCTTTGTCATAAATATTTACACTAATACATATATACCAGTTACACTGTGCTTTTATTCAAAGCAAATGTTTTTAAGGCATGAATAAAAGATGAGGAAGACAAAATATAAAAAGGTCTTCAGAAACTCACAAGTCTAGTGGGGAGATAGGCAACAAAGTCACAGAAGAGAGTGAAAAGTGTCACAGTAGAGTATGGAACTTAGAACATAAGCTGGGTGGTTAGGATCAGGTCTGCATTAAACCAACAAAAACAAAGAACCCCATTATTTCAAAGCTTGGCAAAGGGTGGACACCCAAGTAGATGGCTCTTTTGTTTAACAAAACACCTTAATGGATTTTGGGGGTAGGAGCTATGCATAGTCAGGGCCACAGCCTTGCACAGTTCCAGGGGGCATCATTTGTGTTTGTCAGCTCTTGAGCATCATTCATGTTGTATTCTTTGTGAATAGTACCCCCTGGAATTGCACAACATGGTATTTGCGTCAGTAAAGGTGGCCTGGAGTCTGGCCTGAGATGAGGATTGAGAGTTAAATCCTTCTACATAATAAAGTAACAGGAATTTTAAGTCTTTCCTAGTGGGTAGAGGCAGGTGGGTAGAGGGATGCCTGGAATGGGCAGAAGAAAAGGGTTAGGAGAAAAGACATCTCTAAGATGAGGATGTCAAGCCTGTAATCTCAGCACTTTGGGAGGCCGAGACGGGCAGATCACGAGGTCAGGAGATGGAGACCATCCTGGCTAACACGGTGAAACCCCGTCTCTACTAAAAAATACAAAAAACTAGCCGGGGGTGAGGTGGCGGGCGCCTGTAGTCCCAGCTACTCGGGAGGCTGAGGCAGGAGAATGGCGTAAACCCGGGAGGCGGAGCTTGCAGTGAGCTGAGATCTGGCCACTGCACTCCAGCCTGGGCGACAGAGCGAGACTCCGTCTCAAAAAAAAAAAAAAAAAAAAAGATGAGGATGGGCTAGCAATTTGGCAACAACCTGGAGCCAAAAGAGCCTGGTGATTTTTACAAGAGATGCATACAATCCTCTGTCATCTTCTTTTACCTCCAGGAGACACTGGTATATGAAGTCAAACAACTTTTTCTTTGGCACTCTTCTTTATGAATCAGGAGATAATTGGGAAAGACTTCACCGTCCAGGATCACACAGCAACACTTGCCTATACATACAATGCCTTAATAACTTGCCTTTTTACTGTTTTTCTTTAAAAAGCGAGAAGTGCTTACACTTTCATTTCCTCATTTGTTCTGACATTCCAGTGTGGGTGGGGCAGATTTATGATAACATTATTTATAGATGAAGAAATCGAAATAGAGATTAAATCTCTTACTCAGTGTTGCATAGCTAGGGCAGTGGAGCCCACACTGGAATTTGGTTCTCCAGGCTCCAGCCATGAAGTGGAAAGAACATGAGTTTTGGAATTAGAGGGATCTTTGCACAATCCTGATTCTGCCCCTTAACAAGAATGTGGCCTTAAGTCAATTACTTCACCTAAGTCTCAGTTATCCTCATTTCTAAAATTAAGACCATAAAACCTCATAGCAATGTAGTGAAGATTAATTTAGAAAACGCGTGTAAAGCCTTGGCATAGAGTAATTCTCAAATAAGATTAGTTCTACCCCCAAACCAGTATTATCTGGTTAAATTTCAGCACAAATTTAAAGTAATCAAAATGAATCCTCCATTATAGTAATTTTTTTTCTAGCCTCATCTTTCACTGAGAGCAAAACATGAATAAAAATGCTTCAGTAGGTCATTTAATTCAACGGGAAGAAATTTTGCTCCAGTAAGAGTTATCCCTGTTGGAAAAAATTAGAAAAAAAGAGGAATATGTGGAAGACAAGATATTAGTTCTTAATATCTTATGCAGTGGTTCTTAAACTTGTCAGTATACCAGAATCCCCTGGAAGGCCTGTTAAAACACAGATTGCTGGGTCCCACCCCAGAGCTTCTGATTCATAAGATCTGGGGCAGGCCCAGTAATGTGCATCTGTAACAAGTTCACAGATGATGTTGAGAGGCTTAGTCCAGGGACTTCTAGGGGTGGGGCCCAGCAATCTGTTTTAACAAGCCCTTCAGGTGGTTCCGATGCACTCTCAAATTTGAGAACCACTGGGATAATGGTGAAAGGCATCTGAGAATATGGTCTGCAAATTCAAATCCAGGCAGCTCCATTTACCAGTTAGATGACCAGATTAAATGACTAACCTCTAGCACCTCTGCATGCCACACAGAGCCTGGTAATGTCTGTGATTCAGGATTCCTCTCACTATCCCTTTAGGCCTTGAGTAAAAAGAGATGTCGGTGAGTCCTGCCAACCTACGCTGTTTTTTACTTCTTCACACCCTGAGGCACAAAAGGTTGCTTGAATTTGAGTGTTACAGAAATATTTGCAAACACTTCTGCGATCATTAAAATAAAATAAATAAGACAGCCCTGTAAATAAAGCCAAGAGCAATGGCATTGTTTGCATCTTAAATTTGTAGTAATGGGTTTTCACATTTTTTCATTTCCCCTGCCTTTCATAGTAGAAAAATTTAAAAATCTCGTCCCCCCCGCCGTATCAAGAGATGTTAGTACATTTGTTTTGCAGATAGTATGCATGTTAAGAGGCTTTTTTTTTTTCTTTCCCTGCATCCCAGATACAGAATCTGCCTCAGTTATCTGGTGCCTTTCTCATTTTGTGGCTGAGGAATCCTCCCCTCCTCCTTTCCGTCCCCTTTCCCTGTCTGATATGTAACTCTGTGGGACCTCATGCTATCACTGCACGGCGTTTCCCAAGCACCTGCATTTTTCCCGTTGTAAAAACCTCTACTCTTTCTTATTTCCTTAACTAATCTTTTCTATTGCCTATTGCTAATGAGGTATAAGAATCGTTGACTTTTATCCAGTGCCAGACACTGAAATGTTTATCATGCATTATCATTTTGGATTCCTACAATACAGAGATGATTTTGTAACTTGCCAGGGTGAAAAAATAAAAGCAAATAAAAGGAGACAAGCGAAAAGACTCCAGGTCCCCACCCCAACCCCTCCACCCTAGCTCTAGCCTCTGTTGAACTCGCCAGTGATGACAGAATATAGGAATATAGTTTGAGTCCTGTCTTAAATAATTTAAAAATCTTGTTATAGGTAGGTGAGATTTATACACACATGAATTAAAATCAAGCAGCCAACGTTTGTGATGTTGGGTTTGGTATCTTTGACCGTTTTTCTCCCCTGCAAGATGTAGATAACAGCACCAACCCCAAGGAGTTTGGGGATGATTAAATAAGTTAATGCACCCGAAGGGACTTAATAGTGCCTACCACGTAGTAAGCGTTCAATAAGTGTTAACTATTATCATTATTTTTTAAAGGAGGCAGATTGGAGCGTAGAATACACTGAAGGGAGTCGGGAGGCCGGGTGTATGCGCTGGATTCTTGCACGTAAATTCTCAGAGCCTCGGTTTCCTTATTTGTAAAATTAGGTGGCCGGAGTAAAACAACTCGAACAGCAGTTAAAGCAAAGGGTGCAGCAGCAGCCGGGGAACCGAGGAGGCACGGGGCGGAAAGGGTTAGCTAGAGCCCAAAGGCTGATTTCTGGGCGCCGGGCGAGAGAGTCCCCGCCCCGCCTGGAGGCCCTGGCAGCTCCGGGCTGAGAGCAGTTCCGGTGCCAAAACCCTTCCCTCCCCCGCTCCCCCGGAAGTGCTTTTCCAGGATTCAGGCCGGAGAGAGGCCTTGTAGGCACAGCGGCTGAGACTCGATCTGCTCCAAGTAGGGGCTCCAGCCCGGTCGGAGTCTGGGGGTTCGCGCCCGCCGACCCGCGCTCTGCTCCCTCTCAGCACCTGGGCCGACGGTGAGTGGCTAGGGAAACGGACTGGGACGGCCGCGGGCCCGCGTCAGGGCTGGCGTTTTCGTGCCCCTGCTGCCCGCTTCGGGATCCGGGCTGAGGGCTCGGCTGCCGGCGTCCGGGGAAGGGGATTGTCGACCGCCGCGGAGTTCTCCGAGCCAGCTGGACGGGAAGAAGAGGGCTGTGGGTCCATGGGGTGGGCGGGGCGGAGCCAGTAAGGGGGTTCCCAGAGCTGTTGTTGCTGTTGGGACTCGGGAGTGGGGATGGGCTGGGCCTCCGTCCGTCCGACCCCCTCATGTGTGCTCCCCCAAACCTCGCCGCTCCCCAGTTTGGTATTCTGTGTCTGGCCTGGGGTAGTAGCTGGACCTGAGACTCAATCTTGGGCTCAAGTTCCCGACGTTTCGTCTCCTCTGGGTCTGTCCCGGGCTCAGTAATTAACCCGGGTCCCCGGGGTGTCGTCTTTTCACTCCAGGGTGGGGCGCTGCCTCTAAATGCCAGGGATCTTTTGCAGGGCTTTTCGTACAGATTTGCTTCTGGGTTGTCCGGGATCGATTTGGACTGGGCTTGGAAGCGGTTCTGGATACGTAGGTCGCTGTGGCACCAGCATGCTCTGTATCATCTTTACTCACTTGAAAGCTCACTGAAGCTGTTATTGAAGTAAACTTTAAAAAAAAAAAAAAAAAACTTGCTTAAGGAAAATCCGTAGTTTAGACACCCCCCCCCCCCGCCTTTTTTTGCAGACATATTAAAAAAAATAAAGATGCTGTTCTCTTCTCTGCACTGTTAATTCTTTTGGCTATCTGATGTCACAGTTGTATGATGAGTTCATTCAGAGGCTATACGAATTGATTGCAAAGAGTTGGACAATTATTATATCCTTTCTCCCAAAGTTTGTTTACCTTCATATTTGGAACTGTCATATTTCTTAAAGAAAAATTGTTCTTGGATTTTCTTGAGAGATTCCTTACACTGTTAAAATTGTTGCTGCAATGCAGAATTTCACACAGGTGGGCAGAGATGTTTTGTTTGTTTAAACTTACTCCGTGAAGTGTTTACTTCGGATAAACTGAGGATTTCCTAGGGGAGAAAGTGATGTAGGTACGTTTAGTGAACAGAATTTAGGTAATAAACTTTACTGCTGAAAGGTTTATAGGAAATAACGGGTTTTCCACAATAAATGGTGATTTAAGAACTTTTTATAAGGGAATGCAGTTACTGCAGATTATTGCTATTAGCAGATGGCCACTGTTTTTGCAGCGTAAAGTATACACAAATCACCTTCTTGAAACCAGTGACACTATCTGCACCTCTTATCTTGTGTGTAGATTAGGATTTATACTGTAATTTTTTGGGTACTTATGTCATTCTCTTTCCTCCCACCCCTGAAAGGGGAGGTGGTGTCATGAATCAGGAAAAATAGACTGAAGTGACAAGTTCAGTGAGCTTTCCTATGCAAAGGAAAATTTATTTCAAGGTTGTTGATTTTGAAGAGGCAAAGGGTAGATGATTTTTAAAGTCCTTGGAAAAAATTGTGGAGAGATTAGCTGCACAACTTTTCTTTTTCCTTTTCTTTTCTTTACCTTCCTTTTCTTTTTTCTTTTTCGAGACAGCCTCATTCTGCTGCCCAGGCTGCAGCGCAATGGCACCATCATAGCTCACTGCAGCCTCCAACTCCTGGACTCAAGCAATCCTTCTGTCTCAGACTCCTGAGTGGCTAGGGGCACCAACCACCACACCTGGCTAATTTTTTTTTTTTCAGTAGAGCCGAGGTTTCACTATGTTGCCAGGCTGGTCTTGAACTCCTGGGCTCAAGTGACCCTCCCATCTCGGCCTTCCAAAGTGCTGGGGTTACTATTGTGAGCCACCATGCCCAGCCTATTTGCACAACTTTTAAATTTAGATAGAAACTGTAGATTCAACATGTGAAGTACTTAATTATTTAGAGCATAATATTGGAATTGAGAGAATCTGGAAAAATAGTTAAGTTAGGTGTAGTTACAGATTTGCAGGTACGACAGTGTGTTTTGAAGGGAAATATTTCAAGAGATTTAAGAGCAGAGAAAGGTGGGGAAAATCAGATACTGATTGTATTTTTATATTATACAAGTCAATTCAACAGATACTGAGCATTTGCTGTGCATCAAGCTAGTTAGGCAATAAAGGAGCAAATAAAGGTACAGGCATAACAGGTGAGTTTCATGTTTTGGTAATAATTTCTGAAATCATGAAGAGTTGAGTTGTATTCTTTAGGCATACTAAAAATTTTTTTTAAATTGGGACTTAACTTTGGCGATGGGTGTTGAGTGCTTAATGAAAAGTGCTATACTAGGCATTTTAGGATATAAAGATTAAATTTTTGGTTTTTAGAAATTTGAAATCTAGAAGGAGATATGAGATTTGTGTAAACATTTACAACGTAAACATTTGTAAATACTTACGTGGGTGGTTTAAGGTAAAGTTTGGAGTAAATTACACAAAAGAAGAAAGGGTTCATTTTTAGCTTGAGTAATGGAAATTTGTGGAGATAGCTCAGAAGCTACTATTTATTCAGCATTTACTGAACAGACTCAATGCTAGTTGCTGTTTACAACATTTTCTTAGCTTCACAGCAATATGTAAGTAGCTTAATGATGAGGACAGTGAGGCTGAAATATGTTAAGTTACTTGCCTGGGCTATGTGGCTAGCAGTAACAGCCCCAATTTGAATCCAAATCTGTCTGGTGCCAAAACCTGTGTGTTTCTCCTGCATCATGTTGCTTCCCAATAAACTGGTAACCTGAGTTTAATGTTACAGAGAATAAGATTTTTCTAAGACAAAGATTTATGGATTGGGAGTAGGTGGGTGAAGAAGGCCTTTCAAATAAAGAGAATGATGTGAGCAGAAGTGTGGAGGTGGGAAAGTTCGTTGTGTACTTGGAGAAAAGTTAGTGGACCAGATTACCTGGAATATACTGTTCATTTGGGGAATTAGAGATGAGGTTTGAATTTTAAGTTGGGGTGGGATTGTGGAACATGTTTAAGTGCTGCTTTTAGAAGTTTGACATTTGGGGAAAAAAGTTGGACATTTGGGAGGTAATGAGGAGTTACTAAGGTCTAATAGAGTAGTGTGCAGAATTATTTGATGTGGAAAACTGACTCTCAATATAGTATTAATACTGGGCAAGGGCAGTGGTAACAGAATTAGAGCACAGGCTCTGCCGGACTTCAATGTAGTAGGTGGGTGGCGGGGAGGAGGGGATTTTGGGAGCAGGTTTGGAGGAGATGGAAGGTGAAGATTACACTTTCGTTTTTGAGACAGAGTCTCGCTCTATTGCCAGGCTGGAGTGCAGTGGTGTGATCTCGGCTCACTGCAACCTCCGCCTCCTGGGTTCAAGTGATTCTCCTGCCTCAGCTTCCCGAATAGCTAGGACTACAGGTGCTCGCTACCACGCCCAGCTAATTTTTTGTATTTTTAGTAGAGATGGGGTTTCACCATGTTGGCCAGGATGGTCTCGATCTCTTGACCTTGTGATCCGCCCACCTCAGCCTCCCAAAGTGCTGGGATTACAGGTGTGAGCCACCGTGCGTGGCCGAAGATTGCACTTTTTAAGTGTCAGCAATGTTGATGGTGGTACTCTTACTAGAAATATGGGCAAGGAGGTACATAATGAGATCAGTTTTGGATTTGTTGACTTTTTATATACTTGCCAAATGCTGGAAATGTCCAGAGGCTTTTAGAAATGTGGATTTGTGGTTCAGGAGAGAGGTCAGCACTAAGGCATATATTAAACATGGGTTTAGTGAATAATACTAATAGGTGTATTAGTTGAATCTGTGTAAGAAGATGGACGTGCCAAGGGAGAATGTAGAGTGGACAGAAAAAAAAAACCACTTCTGTTTTAAATGGCATGTGTTTTAAACAGAAGGAAATACGCTAAATGATTTATTTTATGCAGTGGGTAAAGAATTTGGTAGTCTGTGTACTGCTTCTTCACACTTTAGGTTCATGTGGAGTAGAAAGAATCTGATCATTAAAAGTCCAATTGAGAAATACAGTTTTCTTGCCCTTGGTAGCAAGAATACTATGCTGTCATTACCCTATTTCAGGGAAGACAAACTACTTCAGACTCATTTCATCCAGAGTGTCAGATTTGGTTACTTAAAAGCTATATTAGGTTGTTTCTTTTGGACATTTGTTTGGCAAGTGGTATATGAGGAGTTGGAAGCAAATCTCTGATACAGTATTTCACTTATTTATGTGTATGCCATTGATTTTAGTTTCAATATCAAGAACCTCTGAATATTCAAAGATAATATTTATATCTCATTAAGGTTGTTAATATTGTTTTTTATAGAAAATGGCATTTAATTACATATTTTTCTTCGAACTCTATTTTAGTTGAGTAGTTTTGGATTATAATGTTTGGATTATATTGGAGGGATAGAATAAGATACTTTTATCCATTATATAATAACACATATGAAAGTTACATATTTTATTTTGGAAACTGTTTAAGAAGTGTAAATTTATAGAATTTCATGTGGTTTTCTGTTTAGGTATTTAAACAGGGGGAACTTGAGTATTAATGTGTGAAAGATTGTAATAGTTTGCGGAATGAGGCTTAGAGTTGTAACTTTTTGAGGGCAAGTTTATTATTTTTAGACTGAGTTACCATGGAAGTGTTTATTTCCTTCTTGAGAATTAATACATTCCTTTTGTTTTTCAGGAATATGTTTTCCACTGTATCACAGGCACTTGGGAATGTCGAAAGAGTCCTGTCTCAGTGTTGTTGGAGGCAGGGGGTTTTGTGTGTGCTTTGTCTGGGCTGTTTGGCTTAGTTTCAGTAAGCCTGGTATTAATGAGGCAAAGGTCAGGAGTTCCATTTAGCTTCGGCCTAAATGATGGCCAGGGAGTACACCCCTCACTCCCTCCAGCTGTCTTGGAAATTCCTTGGTTGTCATTGGTCACAAAGGTGACTAGATGAGGGTGGATCATTATACCATTGGTATCATTGGAAGAATATTAGAGGAAACTTAGAATAATGGCGGGGACCTCTGACTCTAGAATTAGATAGACCCGTGTCAAAATCCTTGGTGTTCGACCTTGGGAGAGTCCCTAAACTTCTCCAAGCTTACATTTCCTCATTATTGAATAGGTTAATATTTGGTTTGGGCATTACGTATCATCACTTCCCTTTTCTAAGTGGGAGCTAGCCACTTAAGCTTGTGGCTCACAAAATGCTGGACTGTGAAGTAGTGTCAGTTCATGACGGAGTTTTCCTTTGAGTGAAAGGAGAATGTAGTTAGCTTTCTTTAAAGCTAAATCTATTGATATTTTTTTTTCTAAAATTGTCTTTTACCATTTTTGATGGACACTTAGTTCTTTTATGAAGTAGTGGTGATTGGTAATTGGTTTTTTAAATGTCGTTGGCAGAATAAAAGTTGGCAATCCTATGCTGGTCACCCTCTCCTTCCTTGTGCCCCTTTTTAAAGATTATGGTTCTGTGAAATCCTAAAATCTTGGCTTAAACAGAATCTGAGGGATTGGAGGAGACTTTTCATCCACATATTTATGCATATTAAAGAAGGTTTGGGGTACATTCTGCCCTTGTGTTAGCCTACAGAGGCTGTATTGTGATTCTCGCCACCATTGAATTTAATTTTGTCAAGATTCACAGTCAATACTTACAACACATTTCAAGGAGCAGTTCAGACTGTTTTCAGTTGAGTTCACACAAGTGGCTCCAAATTACTTGTTTGAGACTGTGTTTCTCAACCAGAGCCTCAGGAGAAAACTGATGAACTGTGGGCGCTGCCTGGGGGTGCTGCTTTAAGTTATTACTCTGTTGATTAGCCAACAAGATAAATAACTCGCCTTTGACATAGTGAAGCTGCAGAAATTGGCTTTCCATTTCACTTCTTCTGCAGGAAAGATAGAGCAAGAAAAGCCTTTTTATTAATATAGCAAGTAAACCTTGTACAAATATCAGTATTCAGAATGCTTTCTAGAGAAAGAATAGTGCAGCACTGTGCATAATGGGTTATGTAAGTGGAGCCACAGAAGTCTTCCTGGGGACACAAACCAATTATTAACATAAGTGCTTATTGAAATTGCATCAGTTTTCTAGATGAGAAGCTTATTGACTCCCTGGTTCACTTGGGTGGGCAGGTGGGTGGGGCATGGGGGTGGGGAACTTAAGATGCAAACCTAGCCTAGGCGACTGTTAAATTAAGGCTTAACATTTGTTTCTTTTGAGTGTTTTTGGTTGGGTAATTTTAAAAGTTGGGAATGCTATAGAAATATTTAAATTCTATTAGAATGCCTAAAGCAAAATGTTCGGATTAAGTTGAAATAGCTTGGACCCTCTGTTAATTTTAAAGAAAACTGAGTTTGCTGCTTTAGATATTAAAATGATATGGGTTTATAGAGTTATGTTGTGTATCATTGTTTCTGGTAAATAAAAAATGTTTAATTCATTTATTTTAACAGTGTTTAAATTTTTCTCTTAAAGTACTTCCAATGGCAGAAATGTGGATGAATAGTACCCTCAGAAGTCTAGGAATGCAGCCCAAAGTGTGCCTGCTGTAAATTGAAGTTTTTGAGGCCTGTAGGGTTTTATATTTTAAAATTTACATAAATGTTGCATTTTGCTATCTTACATGTGTGTAGACAGTATTTTAAAATACTCTCAACTAAAATTGATGCTTCTAAGAGAGAGTGCAGTGTTCATCCTGTGGCTTTTTATATCCCTATGACATGGCTTGTATCACTGGTTAGTAGTACTGTGATTAACTATTTAATAGTAGCCATTTATTCATTTATTTTTAAACCCTGTGTCTGATGGTTTTTGTTGGAACATAGGAGATGGTAAGCAATTTCTGATACTTTCTATGTATTTTTTACAAATAGCAAGCTGTTTTAAATACTACTAAGCAGCTGTAGTTTCATAGAAATAAAATGACTTTTAAGGGGGATTTAATCCATTAAAATTTTTTTTTCTGTGTAAGATTTTAAAATTATCAATGTATTTCTGTCATAATAAAATATGGTAGTACTGTCTAATAGAGCTTTCTGAAATGATGGAAATGTTCTATGTCTATGCTGTTCAATATGGTGGCCCATATATAGCTTCTGAGCACTTAAAATATATCTAGTGTTACAGGAGAACTGAATTTTTAATTGAATTTAATTTTAATTAATTTAAATGTGAATAGCCACATGTGGCTAGTGACTACTGTATTAGTGCAGCTCTGTAAGGTTAGGAAGACAAGAGAGAAGAGAGATCAGACATCTTCATGCCACCTCTCACCTCACATGTAGGCAGATTAGGCACTCAGTAAGTATTTGTTGAATGAAATAATTCATCTTTTTATTGTTTGAATTTTGAAGACCAGTGTTTGTGAAGTATTCTAGATTTTTGGGGAGGAGCAATAGATTTTTGAATTTTTTTCTTCTGTATTGATTTTCAGAATTTACTTTTATTCTTACAAAGACATACATCATTGTGTGTGTGTGTGTGTGTATATATAAAGAATTATATAATGAACTACCATGTATGACCAACCACTTTAAAAAACAGAACACTGCCAGCACCTTTGATGGCCCTTCATGTTTCTCACTACTTGTGATCTCTGACATACTCTTTAAGTAACCACCATCTGAATTTTATATTAATCGTTACCTTGTTTTTCTTTTTAATTTTATATGAATGTCTTTTTTTTTTAACATGTCCCTGTGTTGAAGTTTAGAAGTTAAACTCTATGTAGCTTTATTTTAGTTCTCCCTGACCTTCAACAAATGAGATATTTTTGTTTTAAACACTGTTAACTTTGATTTGCCTATACACTGTATTTACAGATGTCTGCTTATTCTCATTTGCATCTGAGACCTCTGATCTAGGACCATTTTTCTTTGTGTGAAGTACATCTTTTAGAATTTTCCCTAGGGAGGGTGTGTTGGAAAACTTTTTATTTGTTGGAAAATGGCTTTTTCTTAGTCTCATTCCTGAAACTGGTTTTCCTGGATATAGATTCTAGATTAGCAGTTGTTTTTTTCTTTGCTCATTATAGATTTTATTTCATTCTCTTCTGGCTTTTATTGCTGTTGAAAAATATGCAGTGTAATTGACAGTCCTTTATAGTTAATCTGTTGTTTCTTTTTTTCTTTGTTTTGAGACTGAGTCTTGCTCTGTTGCCAGGCTGGAGTGCAGTGGCACGATCTCAGCTCCCTGCAGCCTCTGCCTTCCGGGTTCAAGCGATTCTCCTGTCTCAAGGCCTCCTGAGTAGCTGGGATGACGGGCATGTGCCATCATGCCCAGCTAATTTTTGTATTTTTAGTAGAGACGGGGTTTCACCATGTTGGCCAGGTGGTTTCCATCTCCTGACCTCATCCTCCTCCTGCCTCAGCCTCCCAGAGTGCTGGGATTACAGGTGTGAGCCACCGTGCCCAGCCTAATCTGTTGTTTCTTTATAGCTAGTTTTAGAACCACTTCTTTGTCCTTGGTGATCTGCATTTTCATTTTTATGTTTGGAAGTTGATTTCTTTGTATTTGTCATGCTTGGTATTAACTAGGTTTTGGAATCTGAAGATTAATGTCTTTCAACAATTTTGGAGAAATTTTGGCCTTTTTCTCAAATTTTGTCTTCCACATTTTCTGTCTGGAACTTGTATTTGAAGTATGTTAGATCTTCTTACTCTACTTCTGTGTCTCTTAACATGTCTTTATATTGTCCATTTCTTTATCTTTGTGTATTGTATTGTGTTCTGGATACTTTCCTTGAAGTTAGCTACTTCTCTCTTCAACTATGTTCAACGAGTTTATTGAATTTAAAAATTTTTTGTTTTAACTATTATACCCATTTTTTTCATTAGAGTAAAATACACATAACATAGAATTTACCATTTAACCATTTTTAAGTGTACAGTTCGGTGGCATTAAGTACATTCACATCATTGTGCATCTGTCACCACTACTGATCTCCAGAACTTTTTCATCATCATGAACCAAAATTTGTACCCATTAGACAGTAATTCCTTATTTCCTCTTTTCTCTAGCTCCTGGCAACCACTATTTGAGTTTCTGCCTCTACAGATGTGACTATTCTAAGTACTTCATAGAAGTGGAATCATAAAATATTTGTCTTTTTGTGTCTGCTTTATTTTACTTAGCATGTTTTCTAGGTTAGTCTATGTTATAGCATGTTCATTGAGTTTTATAAATTTATTTATGTTAGAGATGGGGGCTTGCTATATTTCCCAGGCTGGAGTGCAGTGACTCTTCATAGGGGCGATCATAGCACACTACAACCTCAAATTTCTGAACTCAAGTCATCTTCCTGTCTCAGCTTCCCCAGTATCTGGGAGCACAGGCACGTGCCACTGCACCTGGCTGTTGAGTTTCTTAAAATTTCATTTATTATATATTTTTGTTTCTGGATATTTTATTCAGTTCCTTAAGACTATCTAATCATTTTTTTGGGTATTCTTTTTCCTTTTCTTGGTTATATTCTCAGTTTCTTTTATTTCCTAAAAATCTATTAAATATACTTACTTTACATTTTGTGCCTGATAATCCAGTATCTGAAGTCTTTGCAGACGTGATTCTGCTGTTTGTTTCTGCCGGCTGTTGCTTATGGTGCCGTGCCTTCTTGTCTTGTAATTTTTGACTGTGAAGTTCTTAAAATTTTATATTAGTTTTGCAGAGTGATTTTTAGTAGTGCTTAAAAATTTTGTTGTTTAGAGCTTATAAGTAAATGCCTGGAGAATAGTGTGCTATTTTCTTAAACTTTTTATTTTGAAATGATTTCAAACTTACAGGAAAGTTGCAAGAATAGTACAATAGACCTCTGTTATACGCTTTATCCATATTCACTAATTTTTAACATTTTGCCATATTTTTCTTTTTGCATACACACATTTATTTTTTTGTGAACCGTTGAAGAGTAGGTTGTATGCCTTTTACCTCAGGATGTATTTCCTAAGAATAAGGGTATTCTCTTAAGATAATCACAGTACCATCATGAAAGTCCAAATTCCAGAATTTTTTTTTTTTTTTTTGAGATAAGGTCTCTTCCTGTTGTCCAGGCTGGAGTGCAGTGGCATAGTAACAACTCACTGCAACCTCGAACTCCTAGGCTCAAGAGATACTCATGCCTCAGCCTCCTGAGTAGCTGGAACTACAGGCACGCTCAACCATGCCCAGCTAAGTTTTTTAAAGATTTTGTAGAGATGGTGTCTCACTATGTTGACCAGGCTGGTCTCAAACTCTTGGGCTCAAGCTATCCTGTCTCGGCCTCCCAAAGTGCTGGAATTACAGGCATAAGCCACCAAACCTGGCCCAAGAATTTTAACATTGATACAGTACTTTACACTTTACATTCCCATTTTGGTAATTTGATCACGTATTGTATTTTAGTCTCCTTTAATTTGGGAAGAGTTCCTTAGCAGTTCTTTGTCTTTCATGCAATTGAAGAGTATAGGTCATTTATTTTATGGAAGATTTTTCAACTTGGGCTTGTCTGATTTGATCTGATTAGCTTTTTGATTGTAGTCAGGTTATCTTTAGTCAGAATGTTACAAAAGTGATGTTTTCCTCTCAGATTATCACATTTGGAGATACATAATGCCCACTTGCCCTGCCCCTCATTAGTGATTTTAATTTTGGTCAAGATGTTGTCTGGTTCATCTATCTATTCTATAGTTACTATTTTTCCCTTGTAACTAATAAGCAGTCTGCCTAGAGGTATCTTAGTGTTTTATGGTTTTTTTTCCCTTAATGAAAACTTAGTAATAACATACCTTATATTTGTGTAGTGCTGTCTATATATACATGTATAATGTATATGTAATTGTGTATATATAATTGTTGAGAGTTTAAGGCTTGTGTAGAGAGGTTTTTGATACTTTGCATAACTCTAGCTAAGATTTGTCGGATCAAAAAGTCGATAGAGTTGCACATAGCAAAGAAAATTCTGAAGCATTAGGTGACAAAAATTAGGCAGATTTTTTGATACCAGATCATTTCTTTTTATTAAACAATCCTTTAAGATTTGAGTGATTAGAGGAGGTGACTTAAGGTTTTCCTAAGGTAAACTTTTACGTTGATATTATGGGAGTGTTTGTTAATATAATCCTTTGATCTGGTAAATTGGTAGAAGCTGGGCCCGTTTTCCCCTGTAACCCTCTACCTCTCATTCCCAGTTATAGCTGGAGAGACTTGGGCATTGAACCTTGGTTAAAACATGAATTCATCCATTGACTGACTGAGTCAGTAGATAGTTATTGGGAGCCTACTATATATTAGGCATTGTGTTAAAATGTTTAATTAAGACAGATGTGATTGCTGTCATGGAGCACAGTCCAGAGGTAATAAGCTTTTATATCCTTTGTGTGTATAGTCATTTATATATTTAAAGTGAATGTGTGTAAGAAAATATCGTTTATATCTGTTGAAACTGTTTTCTGGCAAGGAAGAAAGTTCCAAGGGCTCTTACTTAATAAATTACATTGTAAGTATAGGCTTTGAGGTTCAAAACTATTCAGTTAAGCATGTTCTGAAAATTGACTGATATTTTCATTTAAATTGAAGCCTTTTATTAAAACCTGACTTAAGTAAATTACATTCAATCTAAAGATGGCCATTTGCTTTCTGTGGGGTTTTGTGAATAGTTAATAGGTTAGTGCCTTGAAAGCTACATGTTACAGGGCTCATTTTACATTCCCACATCTCCCACTCTCAGGAAAGTTTAATGTTATACATGCTAGTGCATGTATTATTTTAATATTTTATTTTGAAATAGACTCACAGGAAGTTGGAAAGTAATAGTCCTGCATACCTTCACTTGGTTTTCCCAATGAAAACATCTTATATAGATGTCATTTATGAACAAAAAAATTGACATCAATACATTACTGTTAATGAGACAACATATGGTATACAGATTTCACCACTTTTCAAACCTGAAGTTCCTTGTGTGTGCATGTGTATATATAGTTCTGTATAATTTTATCCTATGTGTAATTTTATAGAAACAATACCACAATCAAGATACAAAATTGTTGCATCACCATGAAAGAACTCCTTAGCACTACCTCTTTGTAGTTACAATGCCCCGTGCCCCCCAACCACTAGTTTTGTCATTTTGAGAATGTTGCATGAAGTCATGTAGTATGTAATCTTTGGAGATTCATGTTTTAAAAAATGTAATTTGTTTTAATTCAAAAAGTGAAATCTCAGAAAGTTTACAAAAATAGAAAAAAATTCTTAATTCTATCACTAATACAGTCAATTTTGGAGTTTTTATCGCCTTTTTCATATCCATTTTATATCACAGTATATGCTCAATTTTGTTTGCTGCTTTTTACAAACTTTATATTAAGTATTTTCCATGTCACCATCATATTTGGTTTTTGCTATCATAAGAAATGTTGCAAAATATATAAAAAGAAGAAATTAAGCTTAAAAAGAGAAATATTGCAGAAAACACCTTTGAGTATATGGATTTCTTCATATTTCTAGTTATTTCCTTAAGGTAGATTGCCAGGTATGATTTTTGAGTCAAAGGATATGAGAGTTTTTTAGTCTTGAAATGTGGTTAAATTGCTTCTCAAAAGGATAGTATTACTAGTACTGTTTCACTGTATTCTTTTAGATTGGGTATTAGTGCTGCTTTCCCCTTCCCCCAACTTAGTAGGTGAGAAAGGTACTTCACTGTTGTGGTTTTAGAGTGCATTTCTTTAGGTAACAGGTTTTTCATGAAGAGTAAAATTGATTATAATGTCATAATGACATGAACTTTAAAAAATGTGATATTGCTTTTAATTAATTGGAAAAGCTTTTTTTTTTTTTTTTTTTTTTTTTTTTTTGGAGACAGAGTCTCGTTCTGTCGCCCAGGCTAGAGTGCAGTGGCGCGATCTCAGCTCACTGCCAGCCCCGCCTCCCTGGTTCACACCATTCTCTTGCCTCAGCGTCCTAAGTAGCTGGGACTACAGGCGCCTGCCACCACGCCCGGCTGAGTTTTTGTATTTTTAGTAGAGATGGGGTTTCACCATGTTAACCAGGATGGTCTTGATCTCCTGACCTCATGATCCTCCCACCTTGGCCTCCCAGAGTGCTGGGATTACAGGTGTGAGCCACTGCACCCGGCCCGGAAAAGCTTTTTAATATCTGTGCCAGTATTGCACAGTTTTGAGCTAGAGGTTGAATCACCACATCCTTCTCTTTAGCTTACAGGTTTACCTACAAAACGATTGCCAGTTTCTACATTGCTTCTCCATTGCTTTTTATCATTATCTCCTAGTTACTCTCCTCAATTTGGATTCTCGACCTTTCTTCCTGTCTGCTCCCTGTTCAAAGGGCTGCTGCTTCCTCCACTGGTACCACGCCAGCGCCTCATTCATTTTTCCTATGTTGTCAGTTTCAAGTGCCTAGTCATGCTGACATGTTAATACATTACTGTAGCCTTATCTTTATAGTTAAGTATACCCCTGGGAGACTACAGTCTCCTGGAGCTCTCAAGAGTATTGGCCTTGACTTTTTTTGATGGCTGTTTAGGAATTTATATGGCTAATAATGTCTAAAGTCTGTATGTGTAACATACATGAATACAAAAATAACAAAACAATAAGAAAATTGTGCATCTTTTACTTTTCTGTATGTCTTGGGAGACAGCAGTACTGTATTGTTAGAGCAGCAGATCATTATGGTAACAACAGAAGACATTAAAACCTGCCAGGCATGGTGACTTGCACCTGTGGTCCCAGCTACTTGAGAGGCTGAGGTGGAAGGATCACTTGAACCCAGGAGTTCAACACTAGCCTGGGCAACATAGTAAGACCTCATCTTAAACACACACACACACACATACACGCAAACAACTCTTAAAGTAAAACAGAAGGTTTTTTATTTATTTATTTATTTAGAGATGGAGTCTTGCTCTTGTCACCCAGGCTGGAGTGCAGTGGTGCGATCTCGGCTAACTGCAACCTCCACCTCCCAAGTTCAGGCGATTCTCCTGGCTCAGCCTCCTGAGTAGCTGGTATTACAGGTGCCCACCTTCATGCCCGGCTATTTTTTGTATTTTTAGTAGAGATGAGGTTTCACCGTGTTGGCCGGGGTGGTCTGGAGCTCCTGACCTTAGGTAATCCACCCCCCTCGGCCTCCCAAAGTGCTGGGGTTACAGGCATGAGCCACCATGCCTGACCTAAACAGGTTTTAATTGAATACTTACTAAGATTCAGACACTGTACTTAAGTGCATGTTTTCCAGTCTTCACAATAATTCTATAAATTTTGAGGTAACCACATATAAAGATCCTCTATGTGATATATTGAGTAGATACTTGAAAATGTTGGGAATCATAAAAAATAATATTTTTTATTTTAACTAGAATATACATTCCTTCACTTTTTCCCTATAGTGTCAAGGTTTTTGTTTGTGGATGGGTCCTTTGATTAGAGTTCTGGATTGCCTTTTTTGGCATAATCCACTGCCACGCAGCATTATCCATTAAGTATCCTAATAGATTCTCTTTTTTATGGAGAAGAGAGAACATAAGGCACTTTCAGTGTAATACAGGCGTACCTCATTTTTTTTGTGTTTTGCAGATAATTCCTTTTTTTTTTTTTAACAGATTGAAGATTTGTGGCAACCCTGTATTCAGAATTCTGTATCAGTGCCATTTTTCCAGCCAGCATGTACTTACTTCGTGTCTCTGGGTCACATTTTGGTAATTCTCACAGTATTTGAAACTTTTTATCATTATTCTATCTGTTTTGGTGATCTTTGATGTCACTATTGTAATTGTTTTGGAGCACCTCAAACCGTGCCCATATAGGATGGTGAACTTGATCAATAAACGTATGTGTTCTCACTGCTCCACCGAATGGTTGTTTCCGCATCTCTTTCCCTCTCCTCAGGGTTCCCTATTTCCTGTCCTGAGACCCCAAATATTGAAATTAGGCCAGTTAGTCGTATGATGGCCTCTAAGTGTTCAAGTGAAAGGAGGAGTCACACATCTCTCACTTTAAATCAAAAGCTAGAAATGATTAAGGTTAGGGAGGAAGGCATGTTGAAAGAGAAGCATCTTGTGCCAGTTAGGTTGTAAATGCAAAGGCACAAGTTCTTGAAGGAAATGAAAAGTGCTACTCCAGTGAACATCCAGATGATAAGAAGGTGAAAGTCTTATTGCTGGTATGGAGAAAGTTTTAGTGGCCTGAATAGAAGATCAAACCTGCCATAACATTCCCTTAAGCCAAAGCCTCATCCAGAGCAAGGCCCTAATTCTGTTCAATTGTATGCTGAGAGAGGTGAGGAAGCTGCAGAAAAAAGGTCTGAAGCTAGAAGAGGTTGGTTCATGAGGTTTAAGGGAAGAAGCCATCTATATAACATAAAAATGCAAGGGGGAGCAGCAAATGCTGATGTAGAAGCTGCAGCAAGTTACCTAGAATAACTTATTTATTTATCATTTTTCTTAGAATTATGTTTTATTATTATATAGATGAGGGCTTGCTGTATTGCCCAGACTGGTCTCGAACTCCTGGGCTCGCCTCCTTATGCACCAGAACCACAGGCCTGAGCCAACATGCCTCCCCAGAAGAACTAATTTAGATAATTGATGAAGGTGACTACCCTGAACAACAAATTTTTAATGTAGGTGAAACAGATGCCATCTGGCTATTGCAAGATGCCATCTAGGACTTTCATAGCTGGAGAGAAATCTGTGCTTGGTTTGAAAGCTTCAAAGGACAGGCTGACTCTCTACTTAGGGGATAATGCAGCTGGGGACTTGAAGTTAACATTCACCATTCCAGAAGTCCTAGGGCCCCTTAAGAATGATGGTAAATCCAATCTGTGCTTTATAAATAGAACAACAAAGTCTAGATAACAGCACATCTCTTTATAACATGGTTTATTGAATATTTTAAGCCCACTGTTGAGACCTACTGCCCGTAAGAAAAGATTTCTTTGAAAATATTACTACTGACTGACAATGTACATGGTCACTCAAGAGCCGTGATGGGGATGTACAAGATTAATGTTTTCATGCCTACTAACACATCTGTTCTTGTAGTCCATAGATTGAGGAGTAATTTTGACTTTCAAGTCTTACTGTTTAAGAAATACTATTTTGTAACACTATAGGTGCCATAGGTAGTGATTCTTCTGATGGATCTCTGCAAAGTAAATTGAAAACCTTCTGGAAAGGATTCACTATTCCAGATGTCATTAAGAACATCTTAATGTCGACTTTGTGTTTGCCCTTGTGATTTATGGGCGGAGGTAAAAATATCAACAGTAGCAGGCGTTTGGAAGAAATTGATTCCAGCTCTCATAGATGTCTTTGAGAGATTGAAGACTTCGGTGGAGGAAGTAACAGCATATATGGTGAACATTGCAAAAGGATTAGAATTAGAACTGGAGCTTGAGGATGTGACTGAATTGCTGCAATCTCATGGTCAAACTTTAACGGATAAGGAATTGGTTTTTAGGAATGAGCAAATAATAGTTTCTGAGATGGAATCTACTCCTGATGAAGATTTTGGGAACATTGTTAAAGTGGTAACAAAAGATTTAGAATATTATGTAAATTGAGTTGATAAAGCAGTGGCAGGGTTTGAGAGGATTAACGACTCTAATTTTGAAAGAAGTTCTATTGTGGGTAAAACGCAGTAAATTAGCACCACATGCTACAGAGAAACCTTTTGTGAAAGGAAAAGTCATTTGATGCGGCAAGTGATTGTTGCCTTAAGAAATTGCCGCAGCCACCCCAGCCTTTAGCAACCACCACTCTGATCAGTCAGCAGCTGTAACCTTGAGACAAAACCCTACACTAGCAAAAAGATGACCACTTGCTGAAGGCTCAGATGATCATTAGCATTTTTTAGTAATAAAGTATTTTAAAATTTAGGTATGTGTGTTTTTTTTAGCCATAATGCCATTGCACACTTAATGGACTATGGTACAGTGTAAACATAACTTTTGTATGCCCTGGGAAACCAAAAAATTTGTGACTTGCTTTACTGCAAAATTTGCTTTATTGCTGTGGTCTGGAACAGAACCCGCAATATCTTTGAGGTATGCTTGTATATAAAATCCTTCTACGTTTTCATGCTTTTCCTCCTACTTAAAGCTGTTTTGACGTACACCTAATTCCATAATAACTTTAAAAAATACTAGCCGCTGAATCTTTTTGAACTTTTCAACATAATTTTCACAGAAACAACCTCTTTTTCCTCATAATTCAGTTCATATGATCTTACATTACATAATTACAATAACAAGTACAGTTGGTATAAACTGGTTTGGGAACGGACAGCTGGCTCTTATTAAACATTAAGTGCAGAAGGGTAGGGACATGTTAAGAAAGTGGTCTGCTTAGAAGACTACTAGGTATAGGTGATGAGCCTGTGTTGGGCATTAGGGATTGATTTATGGAGGGATTGGAGAGCTTTATTTTTGTAAGTTTGATACAGTAGAAGTCTGTTAAAGAGTTTCTACTGAATTATTATTCCTCTTTCCATTTTATAGATGAAAAAACTGAGGCTTCAGAGAGTTAAGTAACCTTCCCAAGGTCAGGCAGGTGATAATAATGGAGCCCCAGGATTTTTACCTAGATCTGTATAGGTTCAAATATAGCATGTACTCTTAACCTTCTGTGCAGGTGTTTGGTGCCTTTTAGGGAATCTGATTTACTCAGTCAATAGGTAATCTTGAGTGGTCTTCAGGTAGTGTTTGGGATAGAGTTCTGTAAGTTGTCCCACATCTTAGATACTGGCTTCATTTTGCTCCTTGGTTCTTTTTTTGCACCAACTCTGTGTAAGAAAAATGAGGGTACATTCCAGGATAAAAATTAAGCTTATAAGGCTTGGTTAGGTGGCTTCTGCCTATAATCCCAGCCCTTTTGGAGGCTGAGGTGGGAAGATTGCTTGAGCTCACGAGTTCAAGACCAGCCTGGGCAACATGGTGAAATCCCATCTCTACAAAAATACAAAAAATTACCTGGGTGTGGTGGTGTACACCTGTAATTCCAGCTACTCAGGAGGCTAAGGTGGGAGGATTGCATGAGCCCTGGAGGTCAAGGCTGCAGTGAACCATGATCGCACCACTGGATTCCAGCCTGAGTAACCCTGTCTCAGAAAAAAAATTAAGCTTACAATTATTTGTTTTGTATTGACTATGTCTTCGTGAGAGTTATGGCTAAGACCTTTAGTTATAAACTGCTAAGGTCATTCTGAAATGAAAGAATGTAAAGGACAAAAATGGAGTGTGGAGAGCACAGTCATAAACTTTACTCTTCGTCCTGTTAGATTTCCTTAAGTTTGGGATCTGATCAGTCATCTTGATGTCATTACTTATTTCATGAGGTATCAATTGAGCCATTAGGGTTTAAAGAAAAGAAATATATATACACACACATATATAAACATGCATACACACACACACACACACACACATATATTTGTAGTTCTTTGGTATCTTTCTGTCCTTCTCATCTAGCACACACAAATGTTTTTCCTGATTAAACTTAACTGTTTTGTCCGTACTTAGAGCCTGGTGTTTTTAGTTGGCGTTTTGCTTTCCTAGAACATTTGGGAAAAAAATGAAATTACTCTATTTTTCATTAATTTTCAGATGCTGGCATCCAAAAATTTTCTACAAAATAAAATACATTTATTATTATTATTATTATTATTATTATTGAGATGGAGTCTCGCTCTGCCAGCAGGCTGGAGTGCAGTGGCACAATCTCGACTCACTGCAACCTCTGCCTCCTGAGTTCAAGCGATTCTCCTGCCTCAGCCTCCCGAGAAGCTGGGACTACAGGTGCGTGCCACCATGCCCAGCTAATTTTTGTAGTTTTGGTAGAGACAGAGTTTCACCATGTTGGCCAGAAGAGTCTCGATCTCTTGACTTTGTGATCCACCCGCCTCGGCCTCCCAAAGTGCTGGGATTACAGGCGTGAACCACTGCGCCTGGCCAAAATATATTTATTATTTATTGGGTTTTCTGTTTTTATTAATGATGGCTGTAACCCCAACCAGAGCTGCTAATCATCATGTGATAACTGGCATTAGCACATTGAGGTTTTTTTCCCCCCCTATGGCATATCAGACTTTTATATTGTCAAGTAAAACATATTGAGTTTTATTTCCTGTCCAAAAAAGGAATTTGGTTATTTTGGTTGTGTATGAAACTATATTTCAGACAGTATATAAGGGCTGTCAGGCTATTTTTAAATCTCCAAAATAGCTTAAGGAACTACTAGTTCTAACTTAGGTGGTCCTGGACTCACTGTCTTTAAATGAGTTTAAATTTTGTTGTTGTTGTTGTTGTTTATAGTTGTGAATCCTTGACTTTGATATGATTATAATTATCATTAGCAGTACTCATTAATCAAATGTATGAAATACCTAAGTCGCCCTTGAGCTGTAGTAGTTTACCAATAAATATAAAATTACAGTTAAAAATGAAAATTAGCCGGATGTGCTGGCTCACGCCTGTAATCCAGCACTTTGGGAGGCCGAGGCAGGCGGATCATGAGGTCAGGAGTTCGAGACCATCCTGGCCAACATGGTGAAACCCTGTCTCTATTAAAAATACAAAAATTGGCTGGGTGTGTTGGCATGTGCCTGTAGTCCCAGCTACTCAGCAGACTGAGGCAGGAGAATCACTTGAACCTGGGAGGTGGAAATTGCGGTGAGCCGAGACCACGCCATTGCACTCCAGCCTGGGTGACAGAGCAAGACTCCATCTCAAAAAAAAGAAAAGAAAAAGTTGGTGACATTCTTGTCCTTTTTCTTTGTAATTGTCAAGATATGTAAATAACCACATATTCTGAGGTGTTTTTTACATCCTGTTTTCTTAACTATACCTTTTGTGAAGTTTTTGGTTTTTTTTTTTTTTTTTTGGCTTTTTTGGGGGTCATTAGCCTAAATGTTTGAATCTGGCAAATGAATATACTGATTGTTTGATATGCTAGCTAACATCTTTTTTTTGCTGAGGTATGTTCTACACCTCAAGAGATTGTAATTGATTTTGACAACAAACCTTTGGGCTATATAGTTTGATTTTAAAAAAAATAGGTCATCAAGTCTAAAACATACTGATGTAGCAGTATGTTCAGATGGCCAAGTCATAACGTTGTTAACAAGAGACACAGTAAAAGGATTTTAACAAAAAATACACTACTCTTTATAATGTTACCGTTATGTATTTTCCCCATTTCGAGCCGAGATCGCGCCACTACACTCCAGCCTGGGCGACAGAGCGAGACTCCGTCTCAAAAAAAAAAAAAAAAAAAAAAAAAAAAGAATTTGCTTTGTAGTTTTGTAATCAAACAGATTGTTTGAATCTGAGAAAGAAGAGGGGACCTGAGTAGTATTGGCTGCTATCAGATTAATAGTTCTTTATCTAATAGCAAAAATAAAAATCATATTAAATAGCAACATTTAAAAATTAGCTTGAAAAAGAGATGAAGTGTTTCTTTAAATTTCTTGAGTTTTAATGACTAATTGAGGGATTGTAGCATTCAGCTTATTTGGAATTTAAGAGCTAAAAAGAAAAATTCCAATAGAAAAGTACCTTAAAAATGTGTGGGTTTTTTTTTTTTTTTTTTCATTTGAAACTTTTGCCCAAGTTTTTGTCCTCCTTCTCTTGTTTTTAACTGCCTTTTGGATTCAAATGATTTTAGCACTTCTTAGGTTCTTTACAAAATATTTCTGGTGTATGTAGCCATTTGAGATCTAGACCATAACCAGAAATTTCAGCCAGATAGTTTTCTCTTTTGGTGAAGCAGTTTGTAGAGTGCTAACAAAATTGTATTGTATTCAGTGTTATTTCTGTAAACAGATTGCTTAGAGTAAGATACATTCTTCGTTTATTTCTTGACTTCTTATGTTTTGTTTTGGTTGATGCGAAGTTGCCATAGTTATACTTTTCACTAAAGAAGAAATAAGTCCTTTACCTGTGGTTATTGGTAACCTCTAGTAGTCTAGATTTTCAGTCCAAATTAAAAGTGCCTAGAGATAGAAGAGTAGAACTATTTATGGATTAGAAGATCTGAGAGAATGTCCTAAATTCTTTTGCTGTTTTAAAAATTACCCATTTTAACAAAAGTTTAGTATGTGTACATGATCTGAAATTTAAAGATACAAAAGGGCTTATTGTGAAAAGCAAGTCTTTTTTCCTACCTTTCTATCTACTAGGTCCCATACCCCGAGGCAGTTGCTGTTTATAGCACTTTGTCTTCTACATTTATAACCACATTCTTTTTCTTTTTTTTTTTATTTTGAGACAGGATCTCTCTTGCTCTGTCACCCTGGCTGGAGTGCAGTGGTGTAATCTTGGCTCATTGCAGCCTTGACCTCCTGGACTCAAGCGATCCTCCCACCTCAGCCCTTGAAGTAGCTGGGACCACAGGCACAAGCCACCTGCTTGGCTGATTTTTTTGTATTTTTTATGAAGACGAAGTTTTGCCATGTTGCCCAGGCTGCTCTCAAATACCTGAGCTCCAGCAATCTGCCCACCTCGGCCTTTCAAAGTGCTAAGATTAATAGTCGTGAGCCACGACGCCTGGCCCATACATCGCTTTTTAATGGCTATATAGTATCCATCGAACGGAGTGTACTATAAATTCCCTTTTTGGTGGACATTAAGTTTGTTTCTTATTTTTGGTGTGTTTTGGAGACAGGTACCAGGCTAAAGTGCAGTGTCACAATCATAGCTCACCACGGTCTTGAACTCTTGGGCTCAAGCGATCATTCTGACTCAGCCTTCCAAGTACGTAGGACTACAGGTGTACAGGTACATACCTCCATTTAAAATTTTGTTGTAGAGACAGGCACTCACTGTGTTGTCCACGCTGGTCTCAAGCACCTGACCTCAAGGACTCTTATCTTCACTTTCCCAACTGCTGGGTTTACAGGTGTGAGCCACAGTGCTGGGCCTATGTTTGGCTTTTAAAATAATGATTTAATGAATATTGTATACATATTTTGCCCGTGCAAATATATATCAGTACTTTAAAATTAGAAGTAGAATTTCTGTGCCAGTGGATATACATTAGCATTTTTGATAAATATTTCCGAATTGTTCTTCGTGTATTCATTTCTAAAGATAGAATGTTAGTTTTATAAGGTACTCTGCAAAAAATATTACTAGTTTGGTTATATGCTGTTTATAATTAGATTTATTTTCTCTATTTTTATTATGTAGTTGCAAGCACTGATCACTCTTGTACAAACAACTGGCTTTCACTTGTTTACTTCATCAAAAATGTATTATTTTCATTACTAGCAGTCACTGTAATTTTACTTTATGTAGATAACCTGTATCTTGTGAATGAATTGTGTTTAAAAAAGAATTTGGCCAGAGGCTAGGGGTAGAGGAAATGGAGAGTTTAAAACAAGACAGAGAAACAAAAAAAAGTAATTTGGAATTATGAATCTGTATTTCCATTGAGTCATATAAAATGGAGTAACAGGGAAATGGGAAAATAGTTACTAGTTCCACCCAGGGGATCTTGATACCTGTGATTCAGGTGAGTTGAGATGAATCAGGTCTTGAAGGAGATGATGGAAAGGGAAGAAAAGTAGAAATGGCTGTAATTGTCAGGAAGATTTATGGAATCTGAGAAAAGGGAAATGGAATGGAAAAGAAGATTTCTAGGGATAAGACAAAGAACCATCTGTATGTTAAGCATAGTTTATTCCTTTTAAAAAAAATCTCATATTTTTTAGGGGGCAAGTGAGTGGTTACTGTTGAAGTCACTTTAAGGATTGTTTTGGGAGACAGGATAACTTGGCTCCATATGGGTTTTTTTTAGGGATATTCTATTCTTCCCTGAAGTGAAAACATACACGAAAACTCTTACCTTGAAGATAACGTTCTGTTATAGCCCACTTAGTTTAGAGGTATCTAGTGCTGGTCTCACTTGGTAGCAATAATTCTCTATTTGGTTCCATGGTGGAGCAAAACAGACTTGACTGTACAGCCATTGTCCTTCAGATGTGTCTAAATTTCTCAGCCTATTTATGAGCATCAACAAACACTTTGTGCATACTTCTGCCATGGGTTGAATTAGTCTATTTTCCTTTAATTTAGTTTAAAACTAGTAATGGAATTCCTGAGGTTTTGAGAGGAATAGTGTTGGCAAATTAAGTTTTGAAACTAAAGGCATATTAAGATACCAGGCAAAACAGAGAGACTATTGCTTTAGAAAGAGATCTTAAAACTCCGCTGACATTTGCAAAGCCAGTGTCTTATATTTATAAAAGCTTTAGATAGGAACTGCTGTTTTCCTAAAATTGTTGGTTTAAAAATAATTGTTACATTTGTGCATTTTAAAAGTTGCTTCTAACACACTTTGGGTATGTTTGAGCTCAGCCTTTTCAGCAAAGTATTCAGACATTTGGGCATCAGCCCTTTTGGTCTTATTCTGTCTCAGACGATTTATGGATTGTGGATGTCAGGGATTTGATAAGCTCCCATTAAAATTTAATGTGGTTTTAAAAATTGCTTAAAATGCCCTTTGAACCTGTTAAAATGTGCTGCCATCATCTGAATTAAGAGATTTAGCGGCCGGGCATGATGGCTCACGCCTGTAATCCCAGCACTTTGGGAGGCCAACGCGGGTGGATCACCTGAGGTCAGGAGTTTGAGACCAGCCTGACCAACATAGAGAGACCATGCCTCTACTAAAAATACAAAAATTAGCCGGACATGGTGGCACATGCCTGTAATCCCAGCCACTCGGGAGGCTGAGGCAGGAGAATCACTTGAACCCAGCAGGCGGGTGTTGTGATAAGTTGAGATCACACCATTGCATTCCAGCCTGGGCAACAAGAGCGAAACTCCGCCTCAAAAAAACAAAACAGAAAAGAAATTTAGCTGCATATTGCTAAAATGACAAATGATAGTAGTTGTCATTTTGATGTTTGTTTGTTAAGTGTACTTTCATTCCCTTTAGAAAATACTAGCTGCATATACGTAGGATTATGTTGATTTAAAATATGCCTTTTCCCGGATTAAATATCTTTTTTTTTTTTTTTTTTTTTTTTTCGAGATAAGAGTCTCGCTTAGTCGCCCAGGCTGGAGTGCAATGGCGCGATCTCGGCTCACTGCAAGCTCCGCCTCCCGGGTTCACGCCATTCTCCTGCCTCAGCCTCCCGAGTAGCTGGGACTACAGGCGCCCGCCGCCTCGCCCGGCTAATTTTTTGCATTTTTAGTAGAGATGGGGTTTCACCGTGTTAGCCAGGATGGTCTCGATCTCCTGACCTCGTGATCCACCCGCCTCGGCCTCCCAAAGTGCTGGGATTACAGGCGTGAGCCACCGCGCCCGGCCGGATTAAATATCTTTAATACTATTTCGTCTGCATTCCATTAGTATTCAGTTGTGGCCTCAGCTATTTACGTGAATTTTACTCATCAATCCATGAGTTTCTTTGTGTGCCTTCTGTGTGTTAAATCTTTCTTTATGTTTTGTTTTCTTGTTAGGCTTCTTTTCAGAATTTTTCCAGGGCAAGAATTATGTTTTCTTATGTTCGGCAATGTTGCACAATGCAATATATACCTTATTGTAATGGGTAGGTGCTTAGAATTTATTTGTCCATTTGTGGTAGAGGCTGAGGCTACAAAGTCCAATAAGGTAAGGACTCTACAAGTTCCTTAAATTTTGATAGGAGATAAAGAAAATAATTATAGTACCATAATAACTTAAAAATACATCTTTGAGAGGGCCAGAGCTCTGTCTGTGATGGAGATTTTACTCTGAAGAATGGTAACTAACTTTTGTAGAGCGTCTACTCTGTGCCTAGGGTTTCTGTCTCAGTTTTTCCTCCTAGCAGTCTTTCAGTATAAGCACGTATCCATTTTATACATGAAGAAACTGTCTCAGAGAGGTTATATAATTTGCTGTAGTTCATTTAGCTAATGAGTTGTGGAGCTGGAATTCTAACTCACTTCTTTCTTTTAAACTGGGGCTTCTAAATGTTAGCATTATTGACATTTTGAGCCAGATACTTCTTTGTTGTGGGAGACTGTCCTGTGCATTCCTGGCTCTACCTAAGGCCAGAGTGAGTCAAGGAGGCATGTAGGACTTAAAATTTAAGGAGGCATTCACTCTCAGGATCTTGTAAGTGCTGACCATGTGTTTTATCTCACAGCACCTGAGTAAGTTCTCCTGCACTAGCCTGTTGCTTCTAGGTTTTTGTTTTGTTTTGTTTTTGAGATGGAGTTTTGCTCTTGTTGCCCAGGCTGGAGTGCAATGGTGTGCTGTCGGCTTACTGCAACCTCCACCTCCCGGGTTCAAGTGATTCCCCTGTCTCAACCTCCCAAGTAGCTGGGATTACAGACGCCCACCACCACGCCCGGCTACTTTTTAAATTTTTAGTAGAGACGGAGTTTCACCATGTTGGCCGGGCTGATCTTGAACTCCTGACCTCAGAGCCACCTGCCTTGGCCTCCCAAAGTGCTCGGATTACAGGCGTGAGCCACCTCGCCTGGCTACTTCTAGGTTTTAATTCAGTATTCTCTGGTATTGATATGAGGAGTAAATCTCCTACACACTGAAATGTTTCTTGGGAGCTGAAGAACAGTGATGAACAGGAGATTTTCGGCATTTATTGTTTTCCTCATCCCAGAACACATACTTTTGGTCAAAAGTGGCTAATCAGAAATAGCATTTATAAATGCTAAATAAATACTTGCTAAGTATTATAGTGCTTAGAAACTGTAAGTGATGTGTTATGAAACAAACCTATTGCTTCAAATTATTGGAAACTTAAGAGAACAAAACTAAACTTGGAATATACTCAGCTTACTCATGCCTGGTGGGCCTTGCATTTAGCTGCTAGTTTTGGCTTATTTACCATTAGAAATTCCATTGATTGTTTTCTCATGTCTGTGCTTCAATATAATAAATATTTCCTTGTTGTAGGGATATATCCACTAATACCTTTTGATTAACTATGCTGTAGCTTGCATGATAAACACAGTCTAGATTGTTTGGGTAGTTCTCTAGAATGGAGTATTTAAAAAATGGAGACTATAATAAAAATCTAAATTTTAGGGGTATTACAGAATAATGCTTAACAGTTTGGGAGGCTGAGGCAGGAGGATAATCCAAGGCCAGGAGTTTAAGACTGGCTTGGGCAACATAGCGAGACACTGTCTCTACAAAATAGCAACAACAACCAAAACAAAAATTAGCTGACTGCGGTGGTGCACACCTGTAGTTGTAGCTACTTGGGAGGCTCATGAGGGAGGATTGCTTGAGCCTAGGAGATAGAGGCTTTGTGAACTCTGATAGTGCCATTGCACTCCAGCCTGAATGACAGCGAGACTCTCAAAAAAAGAAAAAGGAAAAAAACATAGTGCTTAATTGGAACAACGATTTTTGTAGGCAAATGATAAAGACAACTAATATCTTCTCTAACCAAAAGTTACCTTAGGCAAAAAGCTACAAAGTATAGAGTGTTTCCTACAATAGAGTCAGTGAATTCATAGTATACCAGATTTGGAGGCCAAGTAGTTTAACTTACATTTAGCTTTCTGATAAAACATTAATATTTGACTTATGATAATACTATTTTTTTTCTTTTAAGTTTTAGTGTGTTTTTTTGATAAATGGTCAAAACTCTGTTGTAAAACATATTGTCATGAATTTACACTTAAAGCTTGTAGTCTGGCCGGGCATGGGGGCTCAGGCCTGTAATCCCAGCACTGTGGGAGACTGAGGCGGGCAGATCACGAGGTCAGGAGATGGAGACCATCCTGGCTAACATGGTGAAACCCCATCTCTACTAAAAATACAAAAAATTAGCCGGGCGTGGTGGTGGGCGCCTGTAATCCCAGTTGGGAGGCTGAGGCAAGAGAATCGCTTGAACTGGTGAGGCGGAGGTTGCAGTGAGCTGAGATTGCGCCACTGCACTCCAGTCTGGCAACAGAGCGAGACTCCGTCTCAAAAAAAAAAAAAACAAAAAAACCTAAAAAACCAAAAAGCTTGTAGTCTGGTGAACAAATCCATTGCAATAGAAAGGAGCCTGTGAATGATAAAATATGTGTATCTACATATTTTTGAAGTTTCCAGCTAAAGTCAAAACAGCAACCTAGTTTGGGTTTGGTAGAGCTCTTACAGGCTTCAGATCAGATGTATAAACCAAACGTTTTCACTTACAATAATAGCGTATAACAATTCTAACTTTCGGTTATATGAGTAGTTTTACCATTATTAGGAAACACTCTATACTTTGTAGCTTTTTGCCTATGGTAACTTTTGGTTAGAGAAGATATTAGTTGTCTTTACCACTTGCCTACAAAAATCATTGTTTAGGGCATAACAAATAGGAATCATACATTTATATCTAAGAATATAATTGGATCTAAGTGGCTGAAATTAACAACAATAGGTAACAGAGGACAATTCTGTGTGCTAGATGCTACTCTAAGTTACACACACACTCTTACTCCTTACATCTCCTGCAAGGTTTAGGTGTTATTCCAAATGTATGAATGAGGAAATGAGGAAACAAAGATATAAAATGGATGATATTAAATAAAATTAAAGATAGAATGTTCTAGAGTCAGTTAATTCAACCTAGATTCATTTCTTTATATAACAAATCTTTATTGACTATTGGGCCCTGTTGTCTGTACTGGGGACTGGGGCCATAGCAGTGAACAAAGCAAAGTTCCTGCACTCATGTAGCTTACAGACTGGTGTTTAGAAAGAGACAATAAACAGATAGTAGTAATAAGCACTATGAAGAAAGAGCTGGTGAAAGGGTTGGAATGTGGGGTGAGCTTAGTGCTCTTACCGTCTTAGTTCATTCGGGCTAATACAACAAAATACCTTAGACTGGATAGCTTATACATAACAGAGATTTATTTCTCATAGTTCTAGAGGCTGGGAAGTTCAAGATCAAGTGACCAGTAGATTCAGTGCCTGGTAAAGGCATACTCTCTGCTTCATAGATGACGCCTCTTGCTGTATCCTCACATGGTAGAGGGGGCAAGACAGCTCCCTTCAACCTCTTTTATAAGGGCACCAATCCCATTCATGAGAGCAGAGCCATCTTGACTTCCTCACTTCCCCAAAGGCCCTACTGCTTAATACCGTTGTGTTGGGTATTAGGTTTTAACATTAAATTTTAGGGGGATGCCAACATTCAGACCATAGCAGATGATAAGGAAAGGGGTTTCTCCTGAGGTTGCCTGAAGAGCATGGGAGAGTGAGCCCTGTAGATATTTGGGAGAGAACATTTCACGAGAGGGAAAAGCAAGTGTAAAAGCTCTAGCTGAGCTAATTTGTTTCTTACTGTATTCAAGGAACTGCAGAGAGAACAAGGGGCCCGGCCATTGTAAATACTTTTACTTGGGTGAGATAGAAAGTCCTTGGAGAGTTTTGAGCAGAGTAGTAGTCTGATCTGGTAAGTCTGCTGTGTTCCGCTAGTAGATGTATCAAATGGTAAGGTGATTATGAGAGTTTAACTGTTATTCCAGGAAAAAGATAATTCCACCAATATCTATATCACACCTTGTTTGTTTTTTCAGATTTTTTTGATGTGTACATTAACTTTTATAGTAGCTACTTGCTATCTTCTCTCATGTATTTTTATGTGAGATTTGTCAACTAAAGTGCTATTTTTCTGAATGTAGAGTAGGCCAGTAGCATTATACTATGTGTTTTTAGGATTACAGAGAAGATATAAGTTAGCCCTGATGGGAAGATTGCAGTCTAGTTGGAAAGGAAAGACTAAAATATGCAAAACAATAATTTTATGTTGTGGATCTATTCTATACAAGGAATTAATGTATCAAGGGATAAACGTCTAAGGCACAATGACTGTCCTCAGACTGCTAATAGTCTGGTAGAGGCTGAGACAGAGAATTTCGAACTCTACAAGTTTTGAGATGAGTTGAGTATTAATTCACCTGCCACAAGAGCCATGAGGTGTAGAGCAAGCTTGTCCAACCTGCAGTTCATGCAGCCCACGATGGCTTTGAATACGGCCCAACACAAATTTGTAAACTTTCTTAAACCATTATGAGGGTTTTTGGGTTTTTTTTGGTTGTTTTTTATTTTATTTTATTTTTATTTTTATTTATTTTTTTTAGCTCATCAGCTCTTGTTAGTGTAGTTTATGTGTGGTCAGGACAGTTCTTCTTCCAGTGTGGCCCAGGGAAGCCAAAAGATTGGACACCCCTGGAAAGAATATGAGAAGCAGGGGAAGTCTGGCCTGTGCACGTTTCAGAGAGCTGGTGGAGCTTGAAGAAGTGGAGGATTGGCAGAGGTTATTCAGGGCATGGGAAGCACTGTGAGCCAAGCACATAAAGTCAGGTGTATTTGTGATAGTGGGTAAACCAGCCTTGAGCTGAGATTGTGTGTAGGATTATAAAGGAATAATAACACTATTGTTTATTGAGCTTCTATTATGTACCAGTCCCTTTATTACACACTTGATGCTTATAACAACTTTATGAGGTATTATTAGCCCCCTTTTTACAAATGCTTAGCCAAGGTATCTGGAGGTTAAATTACTTTTCTAGGATGACACAGCTGGTAAATGATGGAAATATTACTTGAGCAGTTTGATTCTAGATACTATGAAAATGCTATTATGATGGTAAAATTGGGGCTAGATAGGTGCCTAAAAGCTGGCAGAGTAGGCAACTCTTATGATTATAGGCAATAGGAAACTATTAAAGATTGTTGACTAGAAGTGCAACCTAGTGAAGACTTTTCAGGAGTATTATTCAGGCAATTGTGTGTATAATGTATTGGACAGTGACCTTTGCAAAGGTCAATTTAGAGGACAGGCGGGAGGATTTAAAGAGAGTTGAACTAGGATGCTTGAATAGGAATTGAGACATAAGTCCAGATGGGACCACTTTTTGGAATGTATTTTTTTCTTGATGATAAAAATATAGAAAACATACAAAGTTACAGGAAAATATGGAGCAGATGGAACTTACTTGTTTCTACCATGTACCATGTAGAAATGACCCCTGTTAATATTTTAGGGCATTCCTTTTCAAATCCGTCCCATCTCATACCTTCCCCTCTGCCCTCCACCCTCCAATTTTGGAGAAAGCGTCCACAAGGCTACATATCTCCTCTCATAGAGTGTGAAAGTTTTTAAGAAACAACATTCTAAAATAATGTGATTTTATTTGCATGCATGATTTTATTTGTGGAACGAATGAGCTGGTAAATTCTGGAATTCAGTGAATGGAGAGGGATATGAATCACAGGTAGCTTCTAGATGTTTAGATTGTGTGAATGGTTATATAGGAGAATTTAGCTAGGTTTTGATGGTGAGGTTGGAGTAGGGTGGGGGTGAGGGGTGACCCCAAAGAAAATGGTGTTGAATTTGATGTGCTGGTACAGTGTCCCGAGTTGGAATCTGGAGCTTAGTTGAGAATTTGGGGTCATCAAATAAGCCGGAAAATGTGGAGAAAAAATTGAGTTTAAAATGGCCACAATTCTGGTCAGAGTAGTGTTTCTGACACTTCAGTTTTTTTGGGGGGCCATTCCAAGATTCAGTTATTTCCTTAATATCTTTAAATGACTCTTTTCCTTAAATACATTTATTTAAAGAGAAATTTTATATCGGTACTGTAAATGGAAAACTAGTATCACTGGCTTTGAATAGTTGGCAATGGCAACATTAAAATAACAACAAAATAATGCTATTAACTTTTAGATAGATGCTGTTACCTGTTAAATTCTCTGAGCCTAAATCTGCCCAGAAAAAAAACCCAAAAAAACAAAACAGTAAATGACATGAAGAGACTAAGATCTTGTAATTAGAAGGCTTGAGGGATTGAAAAGCTATTAGCTTTCTTATGACATGATTGGTTATTATATACATTCTACCTAAAGTGGGTATATATCCCACGCATACTAAAGTGGGGAACACCGAGGTATGGCAGAGGAAGAGGAATTGGCAGTGGGAATAGAGAGGAATTGTTAAAATACTTTCTCAGTGTGTTAGGAAGTTTTATCTAGAATTTTTTTTTTTTTTTTTTTTTTTTGGAGGCGGAGTCTCGCTGTGTTGCCCATGCTGGAGTGCAGTGTCCGGATCTCAGCTCACTGCAAGCTCTGCCTCCCGGGTTTACGCCATTCTCCTGCCTCAGCCTCCTGAGTAGCTGGGACTACAGGTGCCCGCCACCTCGCCCGGCTAGTTTTTGTATTTTTTTTTTTTTTAGTAGAGACGGGGTTTCACTGTGTTAGCCAGGATGGTCTCGATCTCCTGACCTCGTGATCCGCCCGTCTCGGCCTCCCAAAGTGCTGAGATTACAGGCTTGAGCCACCACGCCCGGCCTTTATCTAGAATTTAAATTAGTAAATGAAAATGTGGTCAGGGCGCCTAACAATGATAAGGAAAATACATTCTTAGCTTTCAAATATACTGTCTATTAGAACATTCTTTTGATTATGAGTCTGGTCTTATGATTGAGTCTTAGCAGGCTTATTTAATTCAACGATAATATTTCAGTAGATAAAATTTGTAGATACAGGCTTAAACGTGAATTAGACTGTCATCTTTTTATATATGAACTGTCTATGAAAAGGAAGAATTCCACCCCTTTTTAGATCCTACTTTGAGGAAATGTGATTATATGTAATAGGTATAGGGAATAATTTTGAGGAATAGTTTTGTGAGTCATATACAAAGGTATGAACCAACACTGGTCACAAATGTGAAGTTGTTTTTACTTTTGGTGGATGGGGGAGGAATGAATATATTAATGGTTTACTTGTGTTTTTTGTTATCCTTAAAACGAATTTTGTCCCTTAATTCTGAACACATTTTTTGGAAGTTTTTTGAATTTGTGGTGATTAAATCATTCTACTTTTCTGTGGATTATGCATAATAGTACTTTGTTGTTCTCTACATTATAAAATTAATTTTAAAGAATAAGGGGAATATATGTGTTTTTCCCTGCCTTCTTTTCAATCTGAATTGAGATGGTCCCAATTTAAGATGAACTTTTTCTGTTGCAAAAAGACTTGTTTAGGAATTGCAATCCTTAAAAAAAAAAATCATTAAATTGCTACATATGATGATTACAACCTTCCCCCTCCCCCCTTGAAAGAGTGAGACAAGATATAAATAAGTACACAATGTAATTGCCAGGACACAAGGCTCTGTAATGTACCTGAAGTACAGACTGCTCATGGCACCTAACTGCCATTTGTAACAGTGATTCTGTTGGGGTAGAAAGACATTCGGGACTCCCAACCAACCAGTGAATCATTTCGGAGTGTACCATGTTGAAGTTTGGAATAGAAGTAATTGTTTCTAGCAGAAGAGATGTGTCAAAAGAGAATTAGATATCTCGTGCTGTTACCTGCTCTTGAAAGTGCCAGAAATTGTATTTAGTAGAAGGTATAATTGTTGAAATATTTCTTTTGCATTATATTAGGACTTTTACACTTAATTTTGAGCAACATTCAGTTTAGCATAACAAACAAATTAGATGTACGTGTGATTCACTGTAGAAATATGCTCCACTGCTCATCTGGAGATTTTTCTGGTTCTCAGTTTCTTGAAGCATATCAGGATTCTTGAACTCTGGACGGTGTGGATGGTTATGTGAAAAGAGGTGATGAATTGGCTGTATCACCTGAAAGTAAATTCCCCATCTTAATCGGTTGATGTTGGGATTTCATTATCATATTGTTTATTAAAACATCATTCTATTGTTGTTGATACATTTTCCAGGTTACAAGCATTCTTTACTAGACAGCATTAGTGTAGACATCTGTGGAAGCACCTGTGAAACAACTGTATGGAGAAACAACCTTTTTTTTTTTTTTTTTTTTTTTTTTTTGGGATGGAGCCTCCCTCTGTCACCCAGGCTGGAGTACAGTGGCACGATCTCGGCTCACGGAAACCTCCACCTCCTGGATTTAAGCAAGTCTCCTGCCTCAGCCTCCTGAGTAACTGGGTTTCATGGGCACCCGCCACCACACCTGGCTAATTTCTGTATTTTTAGTGGAGGCAGGGTTTTACCATGTTGGCCAGTCTGGTCTTGAACTCCTGACCTCAAGTGATCTGCCCACCTCGGCCTCCCAAAGTGCTGGTATTACAGGTGTGAACCACTGCACCCGGCCAACACCTATCTTTTGTATTAAAGGGACATCATTTATTAGAATGGACTTTGTTGAATGCAGCTTTTCCAGTTGATAATGAAGTTATTCTAAGAAATCTTATATATAGCACAGTTTACTGTGAATTTTTTTTTTTTTTTTTTTTAATTATTACAGCGATGGGGTCTCACTGGTTGCCCAGGCTGGTGTCAAACTCCTAGGCTCAAGCAGTCTTCCCACCTCAACCTCCCACAGTGCTGGGATTATAGTCATGAGCCACCATACCCAGCCACTGTGATTTCTGGTTGATGGCAGCTTATCCAGCAAATATTTATTGCATGCCTATGTGCCAGATGTTTTTTAAGGTGCTAAGTATTCCACAGAGGAGACATAATCTCTGTTCTGATGGAGCTTTCACTATGATGAGCGAGACGAGCAGCAAGCAAATTAATACATACAGTCTGGTAATTATAAATATGAGGGAAATGAATGCAGTGTGTGGTTTCAAAGCTATGTACCCCATTATGGAGATCTTTATTTAGTTTCCAGGCAAATTTATAGTCTGCCTCTGGTCTTCCTGTTGGAGGTGTTGCTGAAGCTAGAAGGAAATCTACCTATTATCTCAGCAGCAGCAGCAGCAGCTGCCACCACCGCCGCCTACAGCCTTTCCCTCCAAGGAGTCCCTTATTAATTTTGCTACAGAACAAATTACCATAAATTCAGTGGCACCCACAGTTCTATACATCAAAAATCTGGATACAGTGTGGCTAGATTCTCTGCTCAGGATATCACAAGGCTGAAATCAAGGTGTCAGCTGGGATGATTTCTTGTCTATAGGCTCTGGCGAAGAATCCACTTCTAAGCTCATTCAGATTATTGGCAGAACTCAGTTCCTTGCAGCTGTAGGACTGACGTCTTGTTTCTTTGATGGCTGTCAGCTGGGAGCCACTCTCAGCTTATAGATGTTGCCTTTATTCTTTGCCATATGCCCCCCCCTCCATTTTGAAAGCCAGCTGTGGAGAATATCCTTTTTGTCTAATCTCTCACACACCAATCTCTCTGACTTCTGTCTTCTAGACCCACCTTTGAAGGATTTTTGAGGTTAGTTCAGGATTATCCAGCTGGATAATCCCACTTTCTTAAAGTTAGCCTGATCATGAAAGTAAAATCCCATCATATTCATAGTCCTAGAGATTTTACAGGGTGTATAAATCATGGAGCAGGGATTTTGGATCTTAAAATTCTGCCTACTACTGACAGTCCCCATTGCATGGCTGCCAGTAAGTGATGCAGTCGCCTCTTGTGTGTGGTGTGTGAAGAGGAGCGTTAGCAGCTCTCTTTTGTACATCTGTCTATCACCAGAGACCACAAGCTTCTACGTGATGGTAATGGAGATTCTTTTGGGCTGTTGAGAGGAGTTTGGGCAGTAGTTGGTAGGAACCGCCGAAGTTGTGGAACAGTGTTTTTGCACTTACCTCTTCAGTGCTAGGAGTAAGATGGAGAATGATGGCTCGGAGAAGAAAGCAGAGTGGAAGGGTTGGTTCTCATGCCCTACATCACCCCTGGGGTGCAGAGTTTAGTCATTTGATAGAAATGAGAACACCAGTGGTTTTATTTTTTAAATCCCAAATGAAAATTAGTATTAAATTGCTTTTACAGATTTTTAAAATTTGGCTGGGCGCAGGGGCTTATGCTTGTAATCCCAGCACTTTGGGAGGCTGAGGTGGGTGTATCAGTTGAGGTCTGTCACCTAGGGTGAAGTACAGTGGTGTGATCACAGCTTAGTGCAGCCTCAAACCCCTAGACTCAAGTGATCTTCCCACCTCAGCCTCCCTTAGTAGCAGGAACTGAGTACAGGTGCGTGCCACCATGCTAGGCTAATTTGTTTTGTATTGTATTGTATTGTATTGTATTGTATTGTATTGTATTGTATTGTATTGTATTGTATTGTATTGTATTGTATTGTATTTATTTGTATTTGTAGAGATTGAGTCTCAGTATATTGCTTTGGCTGATCTCAAACTTCTGGCCTCCAGCGATCCTCCCAACTTGGCCTCTCAAAAGGCTGGGATAACAGGTGCGAGGCAATGTATTTGGCCTCTTCTGATTTCCTGATTTCCAGTTTTTGTTTCTAAAAACTGAATATCACATGGTACCTCATATTAGCAAATGAGGAAGTGGAAGCAAAGGAAGTGTGAACTTTCTTTCGTAGTAGTCAACTTTTGGCTTAATGTTTTGGAAATATAGTTCTGTGGAACATTTCTCTGCTTTTACAGTGGTGGAATAGTAGGATTCGCTGTGTAACCTTGAAATACCAATTCCATAAAATAAAGGATATACATAATAAGAATCTGTTTAGCAATAGGGTAAGTAAGCACTAAGGTGGTATTCTCATACTAGGGAAAATTTTTGCTTTAATACATCAGCAAATAATGTGTTCCACAAGTTTCGATTTATTGTTTTAGCTATATGGGTGGTCTTACATCTAAAAAAGAATACCACTTAAAAGATTTGTGGTACAGCATATAAGTTCTATTAGACACGGAACTATGTTTCTGCCAATAACTCGACATTTTGAGGACAGATAGCATCTCATTTCCAATTTGAGATTGGGTACAAAAATATCCTAGGGCTGAGAATAGGCATAGTAAATTGCACCAACACAAACCTTTTGTGCATTTGTAGTGGAGGAAAAGTCTACATTGAGTTTGCGTGGAAAAATGTCATAAAAGCTCTCTATGCTTTTAACCAGTAGATTGGACCTCATTTTGTGATGATTACTTTGTATGATTAGTTTCCAACGCAGATTCCAAGAACGTTTCTGCACATGAGTTCCTTGTCTTTTTTCTGTTATTTTCACCTTTGGTTGATTGGAATCCATCCCTGAACACCATTTCTTGTTCCAGAAGTGTTTCATTAGTTTTTCTTCTCTTATTTTTATTTTCATGTTTTCTTTAATGTTTTTATACTAATCTAAAAATTTCTCATAGTGCTTTAAAAAATTAGGAGACAGTAAAGTTGTCTTCAGATGTTTTTTATTTTTACCCAAACACTATTTGAGTTGGCTTGCAAGACATGCTTGTATTGCATAAATTTCTCTTCATGGGGAGGAGTCACTTTGAGCATTAACACTTCTGGGAATTGTTTCAAAATTTAGTTTATTGTCTTAATGTTAATAAGAGTTCCAGAAGTCTGGTTGGGTTTTTTTTTTTTCCCTATATCCCCAAAGACTATATTTGATTTTGTTTTAATTGGGTTCTATAACACTTAATTGGTTTGATCCTGGATCCTTCATAAACTATAATTACTTTTAGTAGTCTCTTGAATTTATCGAGTGTTTTAGAATAGTACTACAAATACAGTTACGCTGATAAATTTGGGAAGTACTGATATGTATTCTCTTTTTTTCCTTTCCTTTTCTCATCTGACCTGATACATATTATTTAAATATATAGCAAAATCTAGAGAGAGAGAGTGCTCATTCTCCCTAATATCCCTTATCTTTTCAAATGCTTCTATAGCATTTGAAAGATTCTTTTAGACCCAGTTCGGTGTCTACTTCTTCTTTCAAGACCTCTGTTATCTTCCCCTCCTCTCAATTTATAATTTCATAGTTTAGTTCTTAGTTATTTCTCTGTTTTGTATTGTTCATGAATTGTTTTAATGTCTTAATATTGGCAGCCTGCTATGGTTTGAATGTTTGTCCCCTCCAAAACTCATGTTGAAACCTAATCCCCAATGTGGCAATATTGAGAGGAAAAGCCTTTAAGAAGTGGTTAGGTCATGAGGACTCTGCCCTCATGAATAGATTAATACATTCATGGATTAATGGATTAATGGGTTATCACGGGAGTAGGACTGGTAGCTTTATAAGAAGAGGAAGAGAGACCAGAGCTAGCACGCTCAGCGCCACCATGTGATGCCCTCTGCTGCCTCAGGACTCTGCAGAGAGACCCCACCAGCCAAGAAGGCTGTCACCAGCTGCGGCCCCTCAACCTTGGGCTTCTCTGCTTCCATAACTGTAAGAAATAAATCTCATATCTTATAAATTGCTCAGTTTTAGATATTCTGTAATAAGCAACAAAAAACACTAAGACACAGCCCTACTACAACATACTTCTTACTCCCTCTCCTCCACTAGTAAATTTCAAACTCTTTGAGTGCAGGAGTCTTGTCTTGTATGCATTTCTTTCTGTCATGTTCCCACACATAATGGGCACTCAGTGATAAATACTTGGCATTTTTTTGGGTTGCTGTATCTCTGACTCTATTTCTGTCCCGTTATATGGGTGTGCAATGTAAATAATAAGACAAATATTATTTTAATGTTTTTAAGCTTTTGTAATAGTTGTTTATTTGCAAGTTTGTTTTATAGTTCACACATGAAATCGAGCAACTCTGTGTTATAGATCAACACAGTCTATTAGTACTGCTGTGAAAGGAAACCAAGGCCTCATAGCTTTTATCTTTGTATGAAAAGAACTTCATTAATTTTTTAAAAATTTAATAGACTGTGATGTAGTTTTAATCTCATGATTTTAATCTTGTGTTTTTAAGCATTTTCCTTTTCTGGATGAGGTTCTTGGTTTTGACTGTGTAGAAGTATGTTAATTAGATTATATTTAGTTGATGAATTTGTGCCCACAAGAATGGGACTTAAAAAGTTGCAGCCGGGCGCGGTGGCTCGGGCCTGTAATCCCAGCACTTTGGGAGGCCCAGGCGGGTGGACCTCACCTGAGGTCGCAAGTTCAAGACCAGCCTGACGAACATGGAGAAACCCTGTCTCTACTAAAAGTACAAAATTAGCCAGGTGTGGTGGGGTACACCTGTAATCCCAGCTACTCAGGTGACTGAGGCAGGAGAATTGCTTGAACTCGGGAGGCGGAGGTTGTGGTGAGCCGAGATTGCGCCATTGCACTTCAGCCTGGGCAACAAGAGTGAAACCCTGTCTCAAAAAAAAAAGTTGCTGCAGTTCTTGCAGATAAGATAATAAGATTGTTTACTGTTTTCTTTTGCATATTTATTACTGTGTGTATTTTTCCGTGAGGTAGCCTTTCAGTTTGTCCATTTGTATCATTTGACATTCAGACTTAAATCAACTCTCCTATCACTGGTGTTCACAAATACTAGTCATTCAAAATGTCAAAATTTGGATTTGACCCAAGAGTTCAAATAATGTAAGCTTTTATAAAATATATCCAAATATCTATTCTTAGGGAGAAAGAAAGAAAATACGGCATTTAAGGAGTGGTTTTAAACAGGCTTTAGAATTGCTATATTCCCAAAGTATTCCTCTAGTGAATGACATATCAGTTAATGAATTGTACTACAAGAAAGGCATTTATTATGATTGACCTCACTATTACTGGAAGTCCTAAGAGTTAACAGAAATTAATAATGATAGTTGAAAAAAATGTATACTCTGTAGACAATTTTAGATCTTTTAAACAAAATCTTCTGGTTACCTTTCTAAATTAAATTTGTATTTATTTTAAAATTAAAGTGATATTTGTACATGTGTGGTTTAAAAAGTCAAATTATATTACAAGGCTTATGAAAACAGCAGTTCCCCATCTCTCTTCACCTCCAATTACCAATCTTTACAAGGCAGTCCGTTTCAGTTCTTTTAGTTATTTGTTCTGATATTTGTCTTCATTTTTCTAAGTCAGTTATTCTGCTTTTTGTTGGGTTTTCATTTTAGGTGGTAGCTACTGACTTCCATCTAAGAAGGATGACGATTAGTTATCTTAATCTCTCTAGTGCCCACAAGCGTTTGTACATACTTCCCTTTTTCTCATCTTCTCTTTATAGGATATCAGATATTGGGGGTAGTTTAGTGTTTATTAAGACTATGCAAATATTTTTCACAACTGAGTCACAAAATTCACTGTAATTATATTTCGGTTTTCCCGATAATTATCCCAGTTTAAAAATTGTTTTCTTGTTACTATTAATTCTTTTACAATTATTTAACAAATCTGAAACAGCTCTTAATATGGTTGGACACATTAATCTGTCATCTCCATTTTCTGCTGGGAGATAGTCTTCTGCATTCTGAGCAGAATTTCACATAATTCTCCTCTTTTTCAGTAAGGCATTTTGTCTTGCTTCAGTTGTGACTTGTGTTCCTAAGATTGGGGTCTCTCATTCACCCTCTCCAGAGGTGCATCTCCAGACTCTTACCAGGGATAGGGAGAAGATCGGTTTTCAGGAGGAGGCCACTTAACAAGAATTTTCAGCCAGTCATATGGTTTCCAGCCCCATCCTGTGTTTTGTCTTCCCTGTCCCTATGATACCTAAATCTTTCCAGCATGAGTCAACTTGCTGCTGCTTTTTTTGTTAAATTATGGTAAAATATAATAACAATATTTACTGTTACAACCATTTTAAAGTGTACAGTTCCCTGGTATTAAGTACATTAGTGTGCAATAATCACCACTATTCATCTCCAGAACTTTTTCATCATCTCCAACTGAGACTCAGCACCCATTAAGCAGTAACTCCCCATTTCCCCCTCCCTAGCTCTTGGCAACCATTATTCTACTTTCTGTCTTTATCAGCTTGCTTCCTGATGGCTTCGCCCTGTCAGGTTTAGGTTTCAACTTTCTTGGTCTTTATAGGTTATTGTTTTCCTTTTCTAGCTTCCAAAATGTTGATGACTCTCATTTGCTGTTGTGTCTTTCCCAATTCTCTTCATCCTTATGGGCTTTATACTTCTAAAAACTCCTATAACTTTTTAAAGCAAGGTCTCAGGAAGAGTCAGTCAGTCATGCTTTACTAAAGATTCACCCTTCCCATCCCGGCCCTCATTCCTTTGTTATTGTTTTCAAATTTAGGTTTCTTTTATTAAGAATTTATTAGGAATTTACAGGTATGCCAAACAAAGGCAGTTTTAATAGCCATGTTAGCTATAAAATTAAGCGTGATAAATGGACTTCTTTGTCACTGGCTTCTATTGTGTTAGTAGGGGTTTGATTGTGCAGATCTGTGGCAATCTCTAGCCCCTTCTCTCCCTCCCTAGCATACCTTATGTGGTGCCAGCTGTCCTAAGCCATATTCTGTGCTTCTACTGTTGTAGCACTTTTCATGGTGATAACCTGACCCATCTGTGGAGAATAATTTTGAGAGAGAAACTTATAGCTAGAGACTTTAAAAGTCTGTTACTCAAGTTGCAATTGAACTGTTTCCTTTCTGTGCAACTTCTCTGAGTGCCCTAGGTAGAGTTAATTACTCCTTCTGTGTCTTGACACTTGTGAATAATTCTATTTTATTCTATCTCCATTACATCTGTCTCTGTACGCTAGAGATCTACTTTACAAGATCTGCTTCTTTCTTCCCTAAACTGTTTTCAAGGTTTGAAAAACACTCATATTCTGATATGGTTCTTGGCCCATGATAGATAATAAATAATTATTTACTAAATAGATAAGTAGTCCATCCAAAGTGATGGAACACCCTATTTTCTGGCAAGCATATTCTCATTGTACCCTTTATCACTAATGTCCACTGAAAGCTGTGCCAGAAACTGTATTTGCTTTTGCTTGTTACTTGGAGTCAATACTGTGTAGTGATTAGGGGTGTGGCCAGAATGTCTTGGTTCAAAGAAACAAGCAAGTTTCTTTATCTTCTGTTTCTTTGCCTGTGAAATAGAGATAATAATACCTAGCATGGAATGTGGTGAACATTAAATTAATACATCTAAAGTGCTAGCTCAATACCCTGCACGTTGTCTTATAGTGAATATGTTTTTCATCTTTATGGGATACCTGCTATAGTAACATTAGTACCCGTGAATAAAAATCAATGAAAAATGAAAAATCTAGCTAGTATGTATAATATTTAGCCCTTTGAAGCTCTTTGAAAATGTTCTGAAATTATCTCCATGGATAGTGTGCCATTTAGATGATAAACTGGGAGAAGTAATATCTTTCAGTGTTACATACCTACTAAAATACTGTATTCTTTAAATATAAGGTATCCAACTCTTTTAAACATTTGGAGATACTTTGAATGGCAGTGCCAATACTTGTGCTTTTTTCTCCCTAAGGAGGGCTTTATGCAGCCCATCGATAAATTTGATATTTGGCATCATTTGTCTTCTCATTTGGGAACCTGCTGTATTTAATTCTCACCTCAGAGACTGTGTGCTAAGGGAAGGGAAACCTCCATCATTCATTAAGCAGTCAATGAATATTTGCTCATGTACTAGATGTTTTGGATACAAGAGAGAATAAGACAGTTGTTTTCCTAAAGGGACCATCATCTCTTCATCATTTCAGTAATAATAAAATCAAATGTTCCGGCTAAATGTAAGCGCACTCTTTGACCCAGAATTCCATTAATAATGTTTTATAAATGGAATAAACATGTATAGAAGTCTAGGTAGAAAGTGTTCATCAAAGTTAATTATAAAAGCAATAAAAATATATCAGTTTTAGTATATTCATTTTATTTCCCACAGTTTCAATTAGAAACGTGATATTACTTAAAGTTTTTTTTTTTTTTTTTTTTTTGAGATGGAGTCTCGCTCTGTCGCCCAGGCTGGAGTGCAGTGGCCGGATCTCAGCTCACTGCAAGCTCCGCCTCCCGGGTTCACGCCATTCTCCTGCCTCAGCCTCCCGAGTAGCTGGGACTACAGGCGTCCGCCACCTCGCCCGGCTAGTTTTTTGTATTTTTTTTTTTAGTAGAGACGGGGTTTCACCGTGTTAGCCAGGATGGTCTCGATCTCCTGACCTCGTGATCCACCCGTCTCGGCCTCCCAAAGTGCTGGGATTACAGGCTTGAGCCACCGCGCCCGGCCTAAAGTTTTGTTTTAAAAAAAACAGAACTGGTGGATTTACATGGGGATGAATAGAGGATTGGGTCAGTCGTTGAATTCTATGATCCATTACAAGAGTGGTAAACTGCTCATATCCTTGTTAGGGCCCCCATTTCTTACTATATGTATGACTGGCTAGTTGTTGAAAATTCTGTAAATCTTATTTCTTTCCTTCCATCTATAAAATGGGCACAGTGTTACTAGTTATATTTGTTTTGAGGATTAAATGAACAATGTATGTAACCTAAAAATAAAAAATATCTCAGTAAGTATTTGCTGCTGTTATTGTTACTGTTTTTCTCTATACTCCTTATCTCCTTAATGAGTTTTCTCTGCAGCTTTTGTTCAGTCAGTCTCAGCCAGGGATGACAGTGTTCTATTTGATCTGACAGCTTCCATTGCTTTGTAACAGGTTTCTGAAGCCTTTGCCAGACTCCACCTAGCTGTCACCTGTTACCTGTGTCTGCCAACTTTGAAGGAAGAGAAATAGCAGTACATGTGTCTTAGGTTTGCTTTCCTTGCTGTAAACCTTTTATCTCCTTATACACACCCTCCCTCCCTGTTCTCTTTTGGGTTTCATGTACTTTGTGTTCTTGCACCTTATTTTAATAGGAATCTGTTAGCTTACCTCTTTTTGGCGGGGGAGGGGAATATTTTGGCTGTTACTGTTATTTCATAGTATAAATTACTCTTTATAACAGGGTGGTTATTCAGAGCTAGCCTTAGGACCTTTTTAGCTCTGCTTCTTCTAGGCTTCTCATAAAACACAAATATAGCTAGTTTGTAAGACTTACTTGCATAAGCCTCATTTAAGAAAGAAGACCTAGATTTTGTGTGAACTTTTTCCTTTTTTTCCCTTGAGTAGAAAGCTCACACTACATTTAGTGTAAGAACCGAATACAGAAGAACTTTTTCCTAAGGGATTATGGTATCTTTATAAGGTGGGTGGATTGTGACCAGAAAAAAATTTTTTTTGTTAAGTGGCATACACTTAAATTCATGGTGTTTAGGTATATGTCCTGAGGGCATGCAGTAAATAACAACTTATATATTATAATTGATGGTTAAGAAATAGCCCTTGATATATATGCAAAAATGATTTTACTTTATAACACATCCCGGACATTACCTAGAAATGAACTTATAGACACTGTAGAAAGTTTTTACTTTCCTTGATGACCTTTTCTGCACTTTTAGGTCTGGAGTATGTATGAATTATCATAAATCAGAACTTTATGTTAAAAAGAATACAAACAGTTGAAATCACTTGTTTTGGATTTAGTGTTTTTTTGTTATTTTAAGTTCAGGAATCAAGCCATATGGTATTCAGTTAACTTTATTTCAGTTACTTTTACTTTGAAGGGCAAAATGCAGATGTCTTAATGACATCATTCAGCTAGGAATCAGAAGATAAGTTCCTTGGGTAAGTTGCTCAACTCTCAAGGCCTCAGCTACTTACTTGTAAGTTGTAATGTAGCTCTGATGCATGAGCATAAACCTTGAAATTCTGTGACTTCTACCCCCTGCCCCCCAAAATCTCTGGCAAAGTTTGGGTTTGTTTTTTTTTTTTAACTTTTTTATACATTGGATGTATATTAACAACAATATACATTTCCAAATTCTTCTTTTTTTTTTCCTTAATTTTAATCTGAAAAGATTTGCTTTTTTAAACTTTTTTTTTTTTTTAGGTTGGCAGTCAACAATCACTTTTTTTTTAAAAAAAAAGCTATGCTTGATTTTATTCATATATATATATGTCCATCCATATATATATATATATATGTCCATCCATATATATATATATATATATTTTTTTTTTTTTATTATTCATTAAAACATAGTTTCAACCCCATATGGTAACTGGCTACTGAGACTAGGGAAACTAGTCCACAAGCTTTAGCCTCGCTACAAACCTTGTATCAACACTTATACTGATGAGTAATAAAATTAACAGATTTGAGCTGTAACATTCTGAACATTGGAAAAAGCATTACTGAACTGTAAATCTGGCAGAGGAAGAGGAGAGTGCATTAGCCTATGACAATGAGGCACTGACTTACTGTGCACTATTTTAACAGAGAAGTGAATAGTTTTGCTATTTAGACATTTTACTGAGTTATTTTTTAAAACAAGAGAGGAATATATATGGTTTTCTGATAATAATAAAAAAGTTTTTGACCTAAAAATGACCCTTGGGGGTGAGGCTCCTCAAATGTAAAGCTCCTGCTGGGAAGAATGCTGGTGGGAATACATAGGTTGGTTTTAGGCATGGTGGAATCATTTGTTACCTCAATGAAAGCTACTCTTTGGATAGAGTTGTTTTCTTGTGATACCATTTCTCCTTGACAGTGTTCCTTTGAAATAAATCTAAAACTGCCTAGAGATTTCTTACTTTTTAAATTAAGAAAATAATTATCCATAATTTATAAAAATAAAATTCCAGGACTTCCCAGGATAAATCCATTGGTTAAAAGCAAGCAATACTTTTTGAGTTCCTTTGAAGAGATGGAAAATTTCTTTTTTTCTGTGTGGGTGAGGCAGGTGAGAATAGATTTCGCCCCTGCGTGATGTCAATCAGAATTTTTGGTTAGTAAAAACCAACTCAAATATGTTTTAAAAGGAAATTGAGTAGAGCTCATTGGCTTATCAAATTGTTGTGAGGGTTGGAGAACAAGATTCGGGGCTAAGCAACCAGAAACAATGCCCCAAATCACATTGCACAATTCCCATGAGGATGCCAGTACCATGTAGAGACAGACGGATGGACACCACAGCTTGTCCCAGCAGCACCTGGCTCTGGATGACTCTCAGTGCTGCCACCGCTGCCCTAGACTTGACCTTGCTGAAACTGCTCCACCATTAGTGTGAGAACAAGCTCCTTCTCTCTGCTTCTGCCTACTAGTTTGCTACTCTGGGATGCACATGTGTGTTTGACAAAATACATATCCTAGATGTATGGGAGATGTGGGAAAGTGTTTAACCTTCTGCAATCATAAGATGGGTGGATGGCCAGGTGCAGTGGCTCATGCCTTTAATCCCAGCACTTTGGGAGGCTGAGGTGGGTGGATCACCAGAGGTCAGGGGTTCTAGACCAGCCTGGCCAACATGGCGAAACCCCATCTCTACTAAAAATACAAAAATTAGCCAAGCGTGTTGGCGTGTGGCTGTAATCCCAGCTGCCTAGGAGGCTGAGGCAGGAGAATCGCTTGAACCCAGGAGGCAGAGGTTGCAGTGAGCTAAATCGTACCACTGCACTCCAGCCTGGGCAACAGAGTGGGACTCCATCTCAAAACAAAAACAAAAACAAAGATGGGTGGAGTTCTCAAGAACTCCAAAATGTGGAACTAGTGTTTTACCTTCTGAAATCATATGGCAGGAGAAGTTCAAGCAGACAAAAAGAATAATAGTTGTTCACTGCACCTGATGTTTCAGGTAGAATGTGAAGCCCTCAATATGTGCCACCATGCTAAATGTTTAACAAGAATTATCTGTGTCATCCTCACAACAAACTTACTACTTTCATTTTAGAAATTAAGAGATAGACCAAGAGCAAGTAACCTGCCCAAGATTGTACAGTTAGTTATAGCAGTGTTGGGATATAAATTCAGAGCTATGACTCCAAAGCCAGTGCTAACTACTTAATTAAACTAACTTTTAATGTTTTTTCTGTCCTGATGTATTTAGCTCAACATTCTGTAAATAAATCTATTAGATTGAACCTACTATGTTTATTAAGATTTCGTGTATGACGTTTATGTGTTTAGGTAGTTTAAGGAAAGCTGAAAGTTTGTGGCTTTGATTTTTTCTATTTTCAACTGATGATTAAATAATTTCTGATTCTTTTTCTCACTTTGTGACTATTTTTGTAATTCACTTTGCCTCAGACTACAATCTGATAAAATGCTTTGTTTCTGAATATCAGTGCTTAGAAATGAGTTACTGAGTGTGAGAGACAGGCTGATACGAAAGGAGAGGGAATATAGAGTGACTGAGACTGAGGGAGGAAGGGAGAAACATCCCTTGCTCTCTCTGTCTGTCTCTCACACACATACACACACCCACACACACCCCATGGAGAGGGAGAAACAAAGACAAATACATATGGAAGAGAGGGAATGCACACACATTACCCTGAAAGCAACATTTTAAATCTTTTGTTCACTCTAATGGTAGGTTGAAAAACAGCTTTTTCCGTTTCTATATCAGGAAAGTGATTGAGGTCTGTCTTTTTTTAAAAAAAAAGTTTGAATCTGTGCTTTCCCTAGAGTAAACAGTAAATCTTAAGCCTCTCTACCAGTTTACATTTTATATTGGTTTATGTATTTCTAGTTTGACCCCCCCCCCCCCCCCCCCCCCCCACACACACACAAAAGGTGTGATATCTAGGAGAAATAAACAAGAACTGTTATTTAACCCGGGAAATATCCAACTTGGTTTGGGCAAGAGGAAATCATAAAGACAAACTCCCATAGTTTCTATGATGTCAATTAAACTGGAGTATTTATTCGTAAACCACATCTCTTGTTAATTATTACTGTAGCACAAGTCTGTCCTACAGATTTTTCTATACTTCCAAAGCAGTACTTCATAATAATGTTATTTTATTCACTTGTGCCTTTAGGACTAAATGGGCAGCTGTATTTTTGTAAAAGTGGGTAGATTAAATGCCCTTCCACACACATGCTTTTGTAGACAGTCTGAATGTGGGCTGGAGATGTGCTTGATGTAAGGTTAAAATCCATGAAATTAAAAGTGATTTGTGTTCTATTTAAATATTAAATTGTCAACATTGAGTATACTATACTTTTTGTCCTTATCTCCATCTGATCTTTCCTAGCATATAACTTTTAATGTGAGAACTGTTATTTCTTTATAATTTGTTTTGTTTTAATCCAGTACTAGCTGTATAAAATGGATTTTTTCATAAAAGAAATTGATGTTATATATTCTTCTATTCTGCCACTTTAAGATTTATGCTTCTTATAGAAACTTTTTAGTGAATCAGTTTTCAAATGAGTGGTAGTCCATTTTTGAAAACAGAGTGTTGGCATATATAGGCTTAGCATCCCTAATCCAAAAATTTAAAATTTGAAATGCTCCAAAATTCAAAGCTTTTTGTGCACCAACATGATGCTACAGTAAAATTTCACATCTGACCTCATGTCATGGGCTCCAGTGAAAACACAGGCACACAACACACAGCTTATTCATCCTCCACAAAGGAAAAAAGACTCTCCCAGCCCTCACAGCTGTAGTTACCTTTTCTGTGTGCAGAATGATGATAGTGCTAAACAACCACAGATTGTCCACATGGGTGGCTGAGATAGCAACACCTTTGCTTTCTGATGGTTCAGTGTATACAAACTTTGTTTCATGCGCAAAGTTATTTAAAATGTTGCATAAAATTACCTTCAGGTTATATGTATAAGGTATATATGAAATGTAAATGAATTTCATGTTTAAACTTGGATCTCATTCCCGAGATATCTCATTATGTATATGCAGATATTCCAAAATCTGAAAAAAATCTGAAATTCAAAACACTTCTGGTTTCAAGCATTTTGGATAAGGGATACTCAACCTGTACTTTTTTTTTTTTTTTTTTAATCTTTAGGGGCATTTGCCAGTGGTGAATCTAATAATCTAGATAAGAAATGGTGTGTGAGGCCAGAGTAGTGATCCACTGAGCCTAGACTGTCCTAAAGAGCCACACCAAGGAAACAGATTTCTTATTGGAATTCTGCCATTCCTAAAGGGCACATAGGCCATTTGTAATTTCCTTTAACTCAGAATTCATGCTTTTATTTAAACTCTTCAGCATTGCTGTCGGTTCTGATTAATATATAATACATGTATGTTAGACATGTATTAAGCTAAAATGTCCTGTAGATTTGTTGGAATGTGTAATTCTGGGGGAAAAAACATTTATGTTACGAACTTCTTTCCTTGCTTATAAGGTGCTTCATTTTCTTTACCTGTAAAATATAAAATGATTTCACAGGTATTTCCCCCCACTCTAAAAATATGCTGTAATATGGCAAATTTATAGGGCTTGTCTTTTTTGCCCTTCTTCTTAGCATTTTCTTCCTATATTGCATTTATATACAAAATATTAAGCACTTTTTTATGTATAAGGAAGGAGGCACAAGTTAGGGAGGATCACTGAATTCATTTGGCTTATCTTAACTAAAAGTTTTGTGGATTTCATGAGAAACACTATTTCATAGCAGTAGTTGAAAGAAAACAGGTATGGCTTGTCTTGAGTGCTTTGAGGTATGGATTTATTGAAGACCTCTTCATGAGACATGAATTCTACTTCTCAATTTGTTGGAAACTGGTTGAAGACATTAGTCATTCCTTCTTTCATTGTCCTTTGTACAATTCCCACTTATGAGAAAATACCTTAGAGTTTAGTTGTGGGAAAAATTATCTCTATATCCTGTACACAGCTGAAAAATATTTAGAACCTACCAAAACTACTGACAAATGAAGATAGTGTTTTTCTTCTGGCAGATAAATGCAGATTTTTTTTTTTAATTGTAACTATTTTTGGCCAGGGGGCTCACGCCTATAATCCTAGCACTTTGGGAGGCTGAGATGGGCAGATTGCTTGAGCTCAGGAGTTTGACACCAGCCTGGGCAACATGGTGAAACCCTATCTCTATGAAAACATAGAAAAAATATAATTAGCTAGGTGTGGTTGCGCATGCCTGTAGTCCCAGCAACTTTGAGGGCTGAGGCAAGAGGATCGCTTGAACCCAGGAAGTCGAGGCTGTAGTGAGCAGAGATGGTGTCACTGCACTCCAGCCTAGTTGACAAAGTAAAACCCTGTCTTTAAAAAAAAAAAAAAAAATTGTAGGCCAAGCGTGGTGTCTCATGCCTGTAATCCCAGCACTTTGGGAGGCTGAGGCGGGCAGATCACCTGAGGTCTGGAGCTCGAGACCAGCCTGACCAACATGGAGAAACCATGTCTCTACTAAAAATACCAAAGTAGCCAGGTGTGGTGGTGCTTGCCTGTAATCCCAGCTACTTGGGAGGCTGAGGTAGGAGAATCTCTTGAACCCAGGAGGCAGATCGTGCCATTGCACTCTAGCCTTGGCAACAAGAACAAAACTCCGTCTCAAAAAAAAAAAAAAAAAACAGTTGTAACTGTTTTTTATTGACTTCTGTTTTTGAAGTTATGGACTATTGCCTAGAAAATAAAGGGGCCAAGGTGTGTTTTGTACAAATTGCATCCACTTCTGAGGAAGTTAATGGACGGGGTGACAGGCTCTGGGACCCACAGATATGAAGATACCATCTTCAAGAAGAGGCTGTCAAATACTGAGGTCTTTTGGGGTTCACGTAAGTCAGTTCCCTGGGATCGTATAAAAGGCAAACCTGCTTTAATACCAAGCTGCTCTTCATAGTAAATATTTTGTGTATTACATTAAAATTCATGAAAAATAATAAAGTCACAGACTCTGATGACGTTTACATTTGTATGCATCTCTTATGCATAATGTTGAAGACATAGAAGAAAACTCACTCTGAAAGTTTTATTTTTTTTAACTTTTTTTTTTTTTTTGAGACAGGGTCTCGCTCTGCTGCCCAGGCTGGAGTGCAGTGGCCGATCTCAGCTCACTGCAAGCTCCACCTCCCAGGTTTACGCCATTCTCCTGCCTCAGCCTCTCGAGTAGCTAGGACTACAGGCGCCCGCCACCTCGCCCGGCTAAGTTTTTGTATTTTTTAGTAGAGACGGGGTTTCACTGTGTTAGCCAGGATGGTCTCAATCTCCTGACCTCATGATCCGCCCGTCTCGGCCTCCCAAAGTGCTGGGATTACAGGCTTGAGCCACTGCGCCCGGCCATTTTTTTTTAACTTAGTTCAGGGATACATGTGCAAGTTTGTTATATTGGTAAACTTGTGTCACGGGGTTTGTTGTACAGATGATTTCATCATGCAAGTACTAAACCTAGTACCCAATAGTTATTTTTTTCTGCTCCTCTCCCTCCTCCCACCCTCCACCCTCTGGGAGGCCACAGTGTCTGTTGTTTCCCTCTTTGTGTCCATGTGTACTCACCATTTAGCTCTCACTTATAAGCGAGAACATGGGTATTTGCTTTTCTGTTCCTGTGTTAGTTTGCTTAGGATAATGACCTCCAGCTCCACCTTTTGTTGCTGCAAAGGACGTGATCTTGATCTTTGTTATGACAGCTTAGTATTCCATGTTGTATATGTACCACATTTTCATTATCCAGTCTACTATTAAAGGGCATTTGGGTTGATTCTATGTCTTTGCTATTGTGAATAGTGTTGCAGTGATCATATATGTGCATATGTCTTTATGACAGAACGATTTATGTTCCTTTGGGTGTATACCCGGTAATGGGATTGCTGGAGTGAATGGTAGTTCTGTTTTTAGCTCTTTGAGGAATCACCACACTGCTTTCCACAATGGTTGAACTAATTTACACTCCCACCAACTGTATAGAAGCATTCCCTTTTTTCTGTAACCTTGCCAGCACGTTATTTCTTGACTTCTTAATAGTAGTCATTCTGACTGGTGTGAGATGGTATCTATCTCATTGTGGTTTTGATTTGCATTTTTCTAGTGATGAGTGATACTGAGCTTTTTTTCATATGCTTGTTGGCCACATTTATTTCTTCTTTTGAAACGTGTTCGTGTGCTTTGCCCACTTTTTAATGGGGTTGTTTTTCTCTTGAAAATTTGTTTAAGTTCCTTATAGATGCTGGATATCACAGCTTTGTCAGACGCATAGTTTGCAAATATTTTCTCTCATTCTGTAGGTTGTCTCTTTTCCTCTATTGTTAGGTGTTTCGTTTTTGTTTGTTTGTTTGTTTGCTGGGCAGAAGCCCTTTAATGTAATTAGATCCCGTATGTCAATTTTTACTTTTGTTGCAATTGCTTTTGGCATCTTCATCATGAAATCTTTGCCAGTTCCTATGTCCACAATGGTATTACCTAGGTTGCCTTCTGGGGTTTTTATAGTTTGGGGTTTTACATTTAAGTCTGTAATCCCTCTTGAGTTGGTTTTTGTAGATGGTGTTGGAAAGGGATCCAGTTTCAGTCTTCTGCGTATGGCTATCCAGTTATCCCAGCACCATTTGTTGATTAGGGAGTCCTTTTCCTATTGTTTGTTTTTGTCAAGTTTGTTGAAGAGCAGATGGTTGCAGTTGTGCGGCCATATTTTTTTGCTTTCTCTTCTGTTCCAGTTGTCATACATGTATGCCTGTTTTTGTACCAGTACCATGCTGTTTGGGTTACTGTAGCCCTATGGTGTAATTTAAAGTCAGGTAGCATGATGGCTCCTGTTTTGTTCTTTTTTCTTAGGACACATTGGATATTTGGGCTTTTTTTGTGGTGGTGGTTCCGTATGAATTAAAAAATATTTTTTCTAGTTCCGTAAAGAATATCATTGGTAGTTTATAAATTGCTTTGGGCAGTGTGGCCATTTTAACGATATTGATTCCTCCTATCCATGAGCATGGAATGTTTTCCCATTTGTTTGTGTCATCTCTGATTTCTTTGAGCAGTATTTTGTAATTCTTGTTGTAGAGCTCTTTTACCCTCCTGGTTAGCTGTATTCCTAGGTTTTTTTTTTCTTTTTTCTTTTTTTTTTTGGTGGCAATTGTGAATAGGATTGTGTTCCTGATTTGGCTCTTAGCATGGCTGTTGTTGGTGTATAGGAATGCTAGTAATTTTAGTACAGCTATTTTGTATCCTGAAACTGCTGAAGTTGTTTATCAGATCTAGGAGCTTTTGGGCTGAGACTGTAGACTTTTCTAGATATAGAGTCATGTTGTCTACAAACAAGGATAGTTTGACTTCCTCACCTCCTATTTGAATGCTCTTTATTTCTTTCTCTTGCCCAATTGCTCTGGCCAGGACTTCCAATACTGTGTTGAATAGAAGTGGTGACAGAGGGCATCTTTGTTTTGTGCTGGTTTTTAAGGGGAATGCTTCCAGCTTTTGCCCATTCAGTATGATGTTGGCTGTGGGTTTGTCATAGATCGCTCTTACTATTTTGAGGTATGTTCCTTCAGTACCTAGTTTGTTGAGAGTTTTTAACGTGAAGGGTGTTGAATTTTATTGAGAGCCTTTTCTGCATCTGTTGAATTGATCATGTGGTTTTTGTCTTTAGTTCTGTTTACGTGATGAATCACATTTATTAATTTATGTGTGTTGAACCAAACTTGCATCCCAGGGATAAAGCCTACTTGACTGTAGTGGATTCACTTTTTGGTGTGCTGCTGGATTTGGCTTGCTAGTATTTTGTTGAGGATTTTTGCATCTATGTTTATCAAGGATATTGGCCTGAAGTTTTCTTTTGTGTGTGTGTGTGTCTGCCAGGTTTTAGTAGCAGGATGATGCTCACCTCATAGAATGTGTTAAGGAGGAGTCCCTCCTCCTCAGTTTTTTTGGAATAGTTTCAGTACAGATGGTACCAGCTCTTCTCTTACTCATTTCTTCTAGATTTTCTAGTTTGTGTGCATGGAGGTGTTCATAGTAGTCTCTGATGGTTACTTGTATATCCGTGGGGTCAGTGATAACATTGTCTTTGTCATTTCTCATTGTGTTTATTTGTATCTTCTCTCTTCTTTTATTAGTCTAGCTAGCAGTCTATTAATTTTTTTCAAAAAGCCAACTCCTGGGTTTGTTGATCTTTTTTTTGAATGGTTTCTTGTGTCTCAGTCTATTTTGGTTGAGCTCTGATTTTGGTTATTTCTTCTGCTAGCTTTGGAGTTGGTTTGCTCTTGCTTCTCTAGTTCTTTTTGTTGTAATTTTAGGTTGTGTAAGGTCTTTCTGACTTTTTTATGTGAGCCTTTTGTGCTATAAATTTCCCTCTTCATGCCGCCTTAGCTATGTCTGAAATTCTGGCTGTATCTTTGTCCTCATTAGTTTCAAATAATTTCTTGACTCCTGCTTTAATTTTCATTGTATACCCCAAAGTTATTAAGGAGTGGGTTAATTTCCATGTAATGAAGGTTTTGAGCAATTTTCTTCATCTTGAGTTCTATTTTTATTATGCTGTGGTGCAAAAAGGGGGTTGGTATGATTTTGGTTCTTCCACATTTGCTGAGGATTGTTTATGTTCAATTGTGTAGTTGATTTTAGAGTATGTGCCGTGTGGCGATAAGAAGAATGTATATTCTGTTGTTTTGGGGTGGAGAGTTCTGTAGATGCGTATCAGGTTCATTTGTTCCGGTATTGAGTTCAGGTCCTGAATATCTTTGTTAATATTCCTCCTCAAAGATCTGTCTGATACTGTCAGTGGAGTGTTAAAGCCTCACACTTATTATTGCATGGGAGTCCAAGTCTTTTTGAAGATCTCTTAAGAACTTGCTTTATGAATCTGGGTGCTCCTGTTTTGGGTGTATATGTATTTAGGATAGTTACGTATTCTTGTTGAATTGAACCTTTTACCATTATGTAATGCCCTTGTCTTTTTTGATCTTTGTTGGTTTAAGGTTTGTTTTGTCTGAAATTAGGATTGCAACCCCTGCTTTTTCTGTCCATTTCCCTGGTAGATTTTTCTCCACTCCTTTATTTTGAGTCCATGGGTGTCACTGCATGTGAGATGGGTCTCTTGAGGACAGCATACCACTGAGTCTTGCTGCTTTATCCAGTTTGTCACTCTGAGCCTTTTAATTGGGGTGGTTAGCCTATTAACATTGCAGGTTAGTATTGATAGTGTGAGTTTGATCCTGTCATCATGATGTTAACTTGTTATGCTGACTTGTTTGTGTGGTTGCTCTGTAGTGTCACTGGTCTATGTACTTCAGCTTGTTTTTGTAGTGACTGGTAAGGGTCTTGCCTTTCCATATTTAGTACTTCTTTCAGCAGCTCTTGTAAAGCAGGTCTGGTGGTAACAAATTCCTTCAGCATTTGTTTGTCTGAAAAGGATCTTATTTCTCCTTCATTTATGAAGCTTGGTTTGGCCGGATATTAAATTCCAGTGCTCCAGTAATGCTGGTCACCACACTCCAATGGGCAAGTGCCAGCCAAAGCACTTCATAGGGTGGTGGCAGCAGGCTTGGTCCTTGTACTCGTTTGCACGTGCCAACAGCAATGGCAGTGTGGACACGTGGGCTGTGGCAGGGTACTAGCCAGTGCCAGGGTGCCAGCCTCCATGCAGGCATTTGCAGCAGCCGGGCGGCATCATGGCTAGAGGAGGGCTGTAGTCAGCCATCTTGGAGAGTCCTCCACGCTGGAAGTTTTTACCTTGATGCTCTAAATCGAATCACAATGTTAAGATGTCATATTGTTTTTTACTTAAAAAAAATGCATTTTGTGTCATGGCCTAGAATGTGTGTAGCATGTTTTTATACAAGCCACAAGTATTTAAATATGCATTATTCATACTGTGTGTGAGTATTCAAGAGGAAGGAAGGAAAGGAGATAAAGATGAGACAAACACTGACTATAGAGAGACTGTGTGTATATGATAAAGTTTCAAGAAACAATACATATTTGTATGCTCTGTGATCTGCATTTCCTTAAAATACAAAACAAAACAAGCAAATGCCACAGGTGATAACCCCCAACATTGATTTCAAAACCATACAGACCATCCCATTATCTTTATATGTTCCTAATTCTAGGTCTGCACACAAAGTCTTTGTTACTGAGAAAGGAACACTAAAATCCTAAGGCTTAAAAAAATAAAGTTGTATTGTTTATAAGTGGTATCTTGAGAACGCATGTCATCTCTTTCCTCTCCTTCATCTTTATTAACCATCAGTGCAGTGGAGACTGTGAGGGAGATTTTTTTTTTAACACCATAAACTCAACTAAGTGGTATGTGTTTTTTTAAAAGAATGTTGTTTTTTGCTGATAATCCCCAGATCACAAAGATTTAGAAGACTAGCATATGTATTTAGTCCTTTGGGAAACTTTATTTATTTTGATTTTAATTTTATTTTTTGAGATGGAGTTTTGCTCTTGTTGCTCAGGCTGGAGTGCAGTGGTGTAATCCCGACTCACTGCAACTTCCACCCCCTGGGTTCAAGCGATTCTCCTGCCTCAGCCTCCCAAGTAGCTAGGATTACAGGCATGCACCACCACACCTGGCTAATTTTGTAGTTTTAGTAGAGATGGGGTTTCACCATGTTTGTCAGCTGGTCTCCAACTCCTGACCTCAGGTGATCTGCTGACCTTAGCCTCCCAAAGTGCTGGGATTACTGGTGTGAGCCCTGGCGCCTGGCCCATCCTTTGGGAAACTTTAAATTGATCAATCTGTTTCTCTGTGTAAATCAGTAAGTTGCATTGATGTTTAAATGGCGTGTTTTTTAATCATGGAGATAGTTCTAAGTAATTTTCACTTTTTCCAAATAACTTAGGACATTAGTATAATAAGGCTACATTTCCTGGGTAATGTGTCCTGATAAGAAATTACCTTGATTTTCATTTTTAAATACAGTGGATATATTGCTTCCGCTGTGTGATAGGCAGTAGTTCAATCTAATAACAACCAATTACGCTTACGATTCAGAAAGAAAATATTCCTATGCAATATTTTCTCATTAATGACACTTATAAAATCAGATTCTATTGAGTATGAAGAACTAAAGCCAATTAGTGTTATCTGATAATGTCAAGAATGTGTTCCACATGAGAGGATTTTTCAGAAAAAGAAAATTAGGAAAATTAATAAAACTAATAATTTTATTATAAATTCTAAAAATTACTTTAAAGATAATTTAACAGATACGTGTGTGTATGTAGATAGATGAGAGAGAAAAATATTTCAGATACTCAGAAAAGTGTAGAAACTTTTTTTTTTTGAGACGGAGTCTCCGTCGCCCAGGCTGGAGTGCAGTGGCGTCTCGGCTCACTGCAACCTCTGCCTCCCAGGTTCAAGCCACTCTCCTGCCTCAGCCTTCTGAGTAGTTGGGGCTACAGGCGCGTGCCACCACGCCCGGCTAATTTTTGGTATTTTTAGTAGAGATAGGGTTTCACCATGTTATCCAGGATGGTCTCGATCTCCTGACCTCGTGATCCGCCTGCCTCGGCCTCCCAAAGTGTTGGGATTACAGGCGTGAGCCACCGCGTCCGGCCAGTGCAGAAACTTTTGATGAACACCTGTGTGGCCACCCTGTCGAACCCTGACATTTTTTTCCCTGACTTTTCTAAGTGTATGGAATAACAATCAGTCATTTAAAAGTGATTTGAAAACCAATTATTGTGCTGTGCTCTGGCCAGCTTATTTTTACTCAGTTCTTTTGACCTAAGCGTGGCACATTCTTTGGATTCACCCCTTAATGCCCTGAAGAATTCCTTAATGCCACAGGTTTACTCTTAATGTATAGCAGTGAATCTTTCTTCATTTGTCCTCCTGTCTGAAGCAAGAATGGAGCAAAGTTTTTTTTTTAAATGATTTTTTTTTTCTGTTTTTGAAGAGACAAGGTCTAGGTACATCGTCCAAGCTGGACTCTAACTCTTGGGCTCAAAGAATCCTCCTGCCTCAGCCTCCCAAGTAACTGAGATTCTTGTTGCAAGTCACCATGCCTGGCTTTGAGCAAATTTTTTATATAAATAGCCTGGATTTACCTGTTTTTCCTATGGCACAAATAAGGGATGTGTCATTAATAACTGTATTCCAGGTTACTACAGATTATAATAGTGAACAAGACAAACTGGGATTTGGAATCCTGAGGCTATCTCTGATTTAGACAAGTTAGGTAACCACCGTGTGCTTTAACTTTTTTGATTGGGAAATTCTGAGAATTCACTAATGTATATATGGCATATAGAAGTTGCTCAGTAAAAGTTTTTAATATTACTAGCCTTCTTTCAAGTGGTTGAACTTGCTAAAAGTCTGATTTCTAAATGAGTGGGAGCATTTCGGTACAAAAATATTCAAGGGTTCTCTCCAGCTTTCCAAACAAAGCAGATTTGAACATTAAATTTCATCATCCAACTGTTGGAACCCCTGCTAATTGTTTTCATTGTACTCTTGGTTTATTTTTGTTTTGTTTTGTTTTGTTTTTCTGAGACAGAGTCTCGCTCTGTTGCCCAGGCTGGAGTGCAGTGGCGCGATCTCGGCTCACTGCAAGCTCCACCTCCCGGGTTCACGCCATTCTCCTGCCTCAGCCTCCCAAGTAGCTGGGACTACAGGCGCCTGCCATCACGCCTGGCTAATTTTTTGTATTTTTAGTAGAGACGGGGTTTCACTGTGTTAGCCAGGATGGTCTCGATCTCCTGACCTTGTGATCCGCTCGCCTCGGCCTCCCAAAGTGTCTTGGTTTATTTTTATACCTAAGGTCTGATAGGCACATAACAAATGCTTTATGTACCTTAAAGTAAGTGAAAATAGATTGTTCAGATGAAAGGTATGTGGATAAGTCAGTTTTGCAGCAATTCTAGAGAACTCTTGCCAGAACTGTATCTTTGTTTTGGTTTTCAGGGACTGTTAAATGTGATCACTGAGTCAGACTTGCTGTTTTCTCTGTCCCCTGGCTATCTCTCTTAAGACCCTGAAATTTGCCAGCCATAGAATATTTAAAAGGCAGAGGAGGGCTTAGTCTAGGGGGAGTTTGTTTATTTAAAGAAAAAATAATTAAGTTTAAACATCCTACCATGTCATAGCTAGTTTAGTCATGTTAAGAGTTAGTGAGTTCTTTTGATTCCTTCCTGGTGGTCTTGATACCTAAAGGTAACAGACAAATTTGAAGCAGTTAAACTTCCTGAGATTACTTGGAACCTTACAATGTAATCCCAAACAGAAATCCCTAACGAAGTGGAAGAAAAGGAAATGCCATTTATTTTGCTGGTTTCTGTTTTTTAATGGGACTCTTAATTCAGATCTTCTACCACTCTATTCTAGAGTTATGGTACAGATGATTTAAAAACAAAACAACCGTTTAAAAAAAACACGCTGTGATAGATACATCTTCATTATTTCTTTGAAGTCAGGAACGTAAGAATCTTTTAAAAGGAACAGTGTAGCTCTACAGATGTTTAGACACAAAGAAAGATCTAAAAATTGATTATGTTATGTTTGAAGATTACCATCTCCCAAATTTATAATTTACCATTCCTTGCAAATTCTTTGCCAGATAAGGAAAACTAAGACAGCTATTTTGGGCTTGCCCGGGACACTGGGGTAGATTTCTTTGATGAGATGACTTATAAAAACAAAGTCCTAAAGGAAGAGGAGAAATAAGTGAGACAGAGAGAGAGAGAGAGAGAGAGAGAGAGAGAGATTGATTTGTTGTTACTGGCAGAGGGAAAAAAAGTCCTGAGACCCTGAAGTGAGAAGATGCTTGATAAGTTTAAGGAAAGGAAAGAGGCTGGTATGGCTTGAATGGGGTGAATAAGGGAGAGAGTGGTAGATGAGGTCAGAGAGATGGGGTGGGGGATAGCAGATCATGGTCTTTATGGGCCTTTGTAAGGACTTTGACTTTCAGACTACTGAGCTGGACTCAATTGGAGGATTTGATTAGAAGAATGACATGATCTGACTTTCTTTTGAAAATGGCTAATCTCACTGACTTGTTGAGGTGAGCAAGAGAGAGGCTGGGAGATCAGACAGGGAACTATTATACTAATGTTTATGCAAAATACTGTGACTTGGACCATGGTACTAAGAGTGGAAGTGGTAATAATATGAATATCTTTTGAAACTGGAGCTCCTAGGATGAACACTACATGGGTAGTGACATTTTAAAATACTAGAAGGTAAGCTGGGCATGGTGGCTCATGCCTGTAATCCCAGCACTTAGGGAAGCAGAGGCAGGTAGATCACTTGAAGCCAGAAGTTCGAGACCAGCCTGGTCAACAAGGTGAAACCTCGTCTCTACTAAAAATACAAAAGTTAGCCAGACATGGTGGCATGTGCCTGTAATCCCATCTACTCGGGAGGCTAAGACAGGAGAATTGCTTGAACCCAGGAGGCAGAGGTTGCAGTGAGCCAAGATTGCGTCATCACACTCCAGCCTAGGCAACAGAGCGAGACCCTGTCTCAAACATAAATAAATAAATAAATAAATAAATAGTACTGGAAGGTTAAATATTTCATCAATTTAAGTTTAAAAATTCATCAGTTTATTAATCATTTCAGTAAATCCTTATGAATGCTTAAAGCATGGAATTCATTGTTTTAGGTGCTTGAAAAATACCAGTAGGCTGGGTGTGGCAGCTCACGCCTGTAATTCCAGCACTTTGGGAGGCAGAGGCAGGCGGATCACCTGAGGTCAGGAGTTCAAGACCAGCCTGGCCAACGTGGTGAATCCCTGTCTCTACTAAAAATACAAAAATTAGCCAGACGTGGTGGAGCGTGCCTGTAGTCCCAACTGCTAGGCAGGCGGTTGGATTGCTTGAACCTGGGAGGCGGAGGTTGCAGTGAGCTGCGATCTCGTCACTGCACTCCAGCTTGAGCAACAGAGTGAGACTGTCTCAAAAGAAAAAAAAAAACAGTAAATAAAACCAAGAAAAACCCCTTCTGTGGTTTACATTCTAGTTATAGGGGAAAGTTGACAATAAAAATAATAATTGCTTATAACAATTAATGATAATAATTGTTTATAATAAATAAGCAATTTGTTGTGTTCAGAATGTACTATATTAGGGCTCCCATATATTTTCTATCACCCCCCGCTCCCCAGTCTCAGCCCTGTTGTTAATGTTTTCTTATGAGAAGGTTGCTCAATAAGTGCTTTGAGGCTGGGCATGGTGGCTCACACCTGTAATCCCAGCATTTTGGGAGGCTGAGGCAGGAGGATTGCTTGAGTGCAGGAGTTCAAGACTAGCCTGGGCAGTGTAGTAAGACCCTGTCTCTGCAAATAATAATTTAAAAAATTGGCTGGGCATGTGGCATGCACCTGTGGTCCCAGCTACTCAGAAGGTTGAGGTGGGAGGATTGCCTGAGCCCAGGAGATTGAGGCTGCAGTGAGGTGTGATGGTGCCTCTGCGCTTCAGCCTGAGCAACAGAATGAGACCCTATCTCAAAGGGGAAAAAATGCTTTGAAAGTTCTTTCTGGTCACTACAATTTAGATAATTGTCCTTAAAGAGTTTTGTTATAATATATTCAAGAGTAGCATTCTTAATAACTTAACCTATATTTCAGAAATGACCATTAAGAAGTAGATGCCCAGATGCAAAAGTGATGAAACAGTCCATTTGTCATAAAGTAAGATGCAGCTGTGGCGTGTCAACCAGCTTGGTAAGTGTGGCCAAATCTTTTTTTTTTTTTTTAAACTTTATAGTTATCTACTTTGAAAATCATTTAATTAAAAAATATGGTAGACAGGCTGGGCATGCTTGCTCATACCTGTAATCCCAACACTTTTGGAGTCTGAGGCAGGTGGATCGCCTGAGGTCAGGAATTCAAGACCAGCCTGGCCTACCTGGTGAAACCCTGTCTCTACTAAAAATATAAAAATTAGCCAGGGGTATTGGCACGTGCCTGTAATTTTAGCTACTTGGGAGGCTGAGGCGTGAGAATGGAGGTGGAGGCTGCAGTGAGCTGAGACTGTGCCACTGCACCCAGCCTGGGCAACAGAGTGAGACTCTGTCTCAAAAAAAAAAAAAAAAAAAAAAAAGTAGACATTAAAGTTACCTTGTATTTTTGGTTTTACTTTGTAGTACAGATTCTACCATACAGCTCTAAGAAGTGTACTTCTGTGGTGTATCTTACAACATAATTTTGATTGGTACGCTTCTTGCATATTTTTAAAAATTAAATTTATTTCGTATGTTTCTTCCTGGGATTAAAAGTATACCTTTCAGTATGGGGTTTCTTATTGGAGTGGTGAAAATATTCTGGAATAAGATGATGTGGTCATGGTTACAAAACTTTGTGTATATATTTAAAAAAAACACTGTTCAAAGAAATGCTTTTTACCTTATGTGAATTACACCTAAAAAAAAAAAAGTACCCTTCAGAACATCAAGTCTTAGAGGAAAACCTATTTGACTTAACAACTGTTTTAGAATATAAAAATTGCCACATATCATCAGGTACCTAGCAAAATGACTTGATATTTAGCAAGTAGAATAAGTGTTTTTGTAATAAAAGTAATAAATTTTATATATTTTTTAATAACACGTACTTTTGTTATTAGAGACCAACTGTCTCTCAGGCTTTCATAATATCAAATGTCATAGCATAATATTCTGAATGTACTATGTTAGCATTTTGTAAGTTTTCATTTTTAATAGACTGTCTTGAAACTAACATTTCAACTTTCTACCTGAAATTTTTTTAGGAACAAAATTGTATCTATTTTTCTCAGAAGAGAATTCCACAAGGTAAGAAATTGTAAATATAGTAATAAAATCAATATAGTTGAGTAAGGCTTAATTGCTCTTGATTTTTAAAAATTTGCTTCCATGTATTTATTTAATACCTTTTCTTTATCATAGGATTCTCACTAATTTATTAGCTACTGTTTTACTATGTCAGAATTTTAGTCCCTTTCTCCAATTTCTTTAATTTTGAGTCTTTTGTATGGCATAGTAATTTTATTATTCTTATTTTGATATATTACCACACTGCATAAATAGAATAGATAGTATTCTCATTTTACAAATGAGGAAACCAGTATTAGGATTGGCTTTGGGTTCTTTTACTAATCTTATACTGCCACCCAGCTGATACTTTCCTATATATAAAAGGTGTAATTACTAGGATAGTCTTAACTTGAAAGAAGTGCTTTCTAACTAGGAAGAACCTCATAGCCTGAGAAGTTTAAAAAACACACATATACAGACAAAAATATAAGCCATGAATACTGTAGGCCATAGTCAAAGGAACATTTATTAATATGAATTTCGTCCACCTCTGTTATATAGAAAAGTATTTCATAAGTATTTCCAATTTAGAATGAATGCCATAAATTTAAGTTACCTAGGTTTTTTTTTGTTTTGTTTTTTGTTTTTTTTGAGATGGCATTTTGCTCTTGTTGCCCAGGCTGGAGTGCAATGGCACGATCTCAGCTCACCACAGCCTCTGCCTCCTGGTTTCAAATGATTTTTCTGCCTTAGCCTCCTGAGTAGCTGGGATTACAGGCATGCACCACCATGCCTGGCTAGTTTTGTATTTTTAGTAGAGACGGGGTTTCTCCAGTTTGGTCAGGCTGTTCTCGAACTCCCAACCTCAGGTGTTCTGCCTGGCTTGGCCTCCCAAAGTGCTGGGATTACAGGTGTGAGCCACCGCGCCTGGCTGTATTTCTAGTTTTGAGCATACCTGTCTACTTAAAGGTTATGTGTCTAGTTTTGATGGGTGGGAAATTAGAATTTCATCAAGGGGATGAAATGAACAATTTGATCTTGTGTTTTTCAGAATATAGTAATCCCCTCCCCACCAAATTATTTGTTTGTAGTGTGAAAATCAGGTATACTGGATTATAAACCAGTATCTTCTGTCCCAAAAGGCTTAATTTGGTTCAGACCATGCTTTACTGTTAGAGGCAGAGATTTAGATTGTTTTTGAGTAATCCAGTCCTATTCTAGGTCACTTTAGGTCTGAAGGGTCTTCAGATAATAGTAGTAACCACTTGGCTTATACCTAGCTCACATTTAAGCCTGTGGAAAGACTAAGAGATTTCACATGTAGGTGGTGGAATACGGAAATGCAGATTGATAGTCTACTTGAAGTTATGGGACTTTGAAGTTTAGCAGTGTTTTTGTTGTTCAAAAATAGACTATGATATTAAAAAGATGTGGGTCTTCTGACCCTGATTTCTTATTGTGTATTAGGACTTGAGGTGTTACAGTTCATTTTAACTGAGGTTGAACGTAATACACAAAAATGTGGATCGTTTTATAGTTTTATAAAAGAACAGTTATTTTAGATACCTTTTTGTTTCACGTTCCACTCTTAGAATTCCTTATTAGCTGGCTTGATTTTATTTTTTCAGCTACGTGCTTTTAGATTGAAAAACAAAAAAACAAAATTCAGAATAGGTTGAAACTCAACACAAATTGCTGCCACGTAACAAAAGTGCTGATCAAGTTAAATCAACCCCTGTAATGTGTATTGAAAGGAAAACCTCTCCTCTCTCCCCCAATTTGAAGAACAAGCATTTTCCCTGCCAAGAAGTACTGACTTTAAATGGACCAGCTGTCCATATTAGGAGTACAGGGTTGCTAAGGTGACCATGGCTGTTTGGAGAAGAATGCAGCTGAGAGGGCAAGTTCTCGATGTGTGAGCTGAGGGAAGGAATGTGGTGTGATTGTACATCATTCCTCCTAATCACATGCTCACAAAGTGCTGTGTGGGCAGCATGTAGAAACTACAAGTCTGAGTGCCGGAGCTTGTGTGTGGTTAAAATCATTTTGTTTTCATGTAAGCCACAGGCTTACAGTTTAGATGAAAAAGGTCTGTCTTATATGTATGTGTGTGTTTGGGGTTGAAGTTGGGGACGGTGCTTTGATGGCAGATGAGATGGGAATGTGTCTATTTTGCTGGATGGATACATATTTTTTAATATTTTTAAAATAATTATTTATCTTGGAATAAATGTCATCTTTCCAGTTCATCCTTTTCAGTCATATATACAGTATTAATAGTCCCCAAGTAAATGATGTGTTCCTTGTAGTTGTGTATTTCTTTGGCACTGTAATTTCAGAATTATTTGGAGATTCCTAAAAATGTGTTGTCTACTCGTTCCATTTCTTCTTTTTTAAAAACTGAGTGTTTTTTCCTCAAGGCATCCAAAGTTAGGTTCTGGGCCTATCTGACAAATAAGTAGCCAATTTGGTAAAAATAATGATTCAAGGACAGTGAGAAGGGTCAAACTAACATCCCATTTACCTGAGATGCTGTTAAGATTTTACTATGGGCAACATTACTAATACTTGAAATGAGATCTAGATATAGGCGTTGATGTAGATACTTAAATGAAATGTGTTATTTTTGTTTTTTATCCTTTTTTCTTAATTCCTACAATGATGTGTTGATCTTAAATGAGGGCATAAATGTGATGTATTTAAGATATGAAGTAGTTGGAACAGTGGCAGCCCTGTATTACATGAGCATCATATTGTTTTTCACAACCAGATAGTCTCTTTGCTTTGAAATGATTGCTGTTTAAGTGATTAATTTATAAAATATGGAGGGAAAGGAAAGGATTAAAATAATTTGACCTGCTGGGCTCAAGCAATCCTCCCACCTAGAATGTGGCTAATTTTTGTAAATGTTCCATGTGTATTTAGAAAGAATGCAAATTTTTCATTTATTAAGTACAGTGTTATATTTATGTCTAAGAACTTGTTAATTGTTCTATTCATATCTTCTCGGTTTTGTTTTGGATTCAGGTTTAGTTTTATTTGGGGACTGATTTGTCAGTTTCTCTAGTAAGAAAGACATGGTAATTAATGTCTCTCACCATGACTGTAGGTTTGTCAGTTTCTCCTTATAGATGTGTTAATTTTTGCTTTATTTATTTTGAATGTATGCTATTTTTTTTTTTTTTTTTTTTGAGAGGGAGTCTCACGCTGTTGCCCAGGCTGGAGTGCAGTGGCCGGATCTCAGCTCACTGCAAGCTCCGCCTCCCGGGTTTGTGCCATTCTCCTGCCTCAGCCTCCCGAGTAGCTGGGACTACAGGCGCCCGCCACCTTGCCCGGCTATTTTTTTGTATTTTTTTAGTAGAGACGGGGTTTCACTGTGTTAGCCAGGATGGTCTCGATCTCTTGACCTCGTGATCCGCCCGTCTCGGCCTCCCAAAGTGCTGGGATTACAGGCTTGAGCCACCGCGCCCGGCCGACTGTATGCTATTAAGTACATTAATAAGCCAAAATAATGAAACAATTTAGGATTAGAATTGTTTTATCTTTTTGTTAAATCAAATTTTTTATCATTATGAAAGGGCCCTCTATCTAAACACACTTTTAGCCTTACATTTTTTTAAAAATTGTTATTATTGCTGTTTTCTTGGATTAATATAGCTAGTGTAGTTTTCTTTTGGTTAGTGTAGTATTTTCATTCTTTTTTTTTTGAAACGATGTCTCACTCTGTCACCCAGGCTGGAGTTCAGTGGCGCAATCTCAGCTCACTGCAACCTCCATCTCCTAGGTTCAAGGAATTCTTGTGCCTCAACATCCTGAGTCGCTGGGATTACATACACGCACCACCATGCCTGGCTAATTTCTCTTTTTTTAGTAGAGATGGGGTTTCCCATGTTGGCCAGGTCAGTCTCGAATTCCTGACCTCAGGTGATCACCCACCTCAGCCTCCCAAAGTGCTGGGATTACAGGAGGCATGAGCCACCGCACCTGGCCAGTATTTTCATTCTTTAGTTTTTCATGTATTTTCGTTGGAGTTTTGTAAATAGAATAAGATTCAGTTTTATTTTTGTTCTGAATGACAGTCTTTATTTTTTAACTGGAGAATTTCAGTCAATTGTGTTGCTGATAGATTTAGATTTTTTTTTTTTAACTTTTTTTTTCTTTTTTTGAGACAAGATCTCGCTCTGTTGCGCAGGCTGGAGTGCAGTGGCACGATCATGGCTTACTCTAGCCTCTATCTGCTGCTGTCAACGATCCTCCCACCTCAGCCCCTCAGGTAGCTGGGATCACAGGCATGCGCCACTATGCTGGGCTGATTTTTTAATTTTTTAGAGATGGTATCCTACTATGTTGCCTAAGTTGGTCTTGAATTCCTGGACTCAAGCGTTCCTCCTGCCTCAGCCTCCCAGAGTGTTGGAATTACAGATGTAAGCCACCATGCCCAGCTCTGATTTACATATATTTCTGTCCCCTTCTGTGGTTTTTCTGTTTATCCAATTCTTCCTCTCATTCTTGCCAGTCTTTTGTATTGAGTTAGACATATATGTTTGTCTCATTCCATCTCCTCTCCATACCTTGCATGCATGTATATTTGTTTATAATTAATATATTATTTATTCTTTTAGTGCTTGCTCTGGCTATTTTAACATGCTTTTCTTAGAAAAGTCCAAATTAGTATCTTTAATCTATTCCTGAATAATGTAGTAACTTAGTACTCTCTGGTTGTCTTCCTCTCAACCTGTAACATTGTTGTCTGTTATCTTAGTTTTGGCATATTCTTCTTATGCATACATACAGAATTTTAGACAAATTACTGTTTTAGGTAGTAAACCTTTGTTTAAATTTGTTTACCTAATTACTGTTTTCTTGGCTCATTGTTCCTTTTTGGATCTGAGACCTTTCGTCTATGATAATTTTTTTTCTACCTGAAGTATGTTCTTTAGAATTTCTTTCAGTGAAGATCCTTTGGTGAAAAAGACACTTTTTTCTTTGTCTAAAGATGTCTTATTTCAACTTCATTCTTGAAAGGTAGTTTCTCTGTGTGTAGAATTCTGTTTTCTCATCATATTGAAGACATTATTCCAGTCCTTTGACTGCCAGTATTGCTGTTGAGAAGTCTTAATTGCCCTTCCTTTGTAAGTAATCACCCTTTTATTTGGCTGTCTTAAGCCTTTTTTTCCTTCCCATTTAGTGTTTTGCAGTTTTGTATAATGTATTGAGGCATTATTTTTTTCATTTCCTCATTTTATTTTTTGTAATCCCACTTGGGATTCTTTGGGAGTTCCTGGATCTGAGGATAATAATCTCTTTGAATAATTGTGGAAAATTCTTAACCATTATCTCTTTGAATAATGCCTCTTATTTTCTCCTTCTATAACTCTAATTAGACATATAGTCTATTTTTCATGTTATGCCTTTTTGTCCTTTTTCGTCTCCACAAACTCATTTAAGAGCAGCTTATAGTTATAAATTCTTGCAGGAGATTTTCTTCTTTTTACCAGCGTCAAGGTCAAGCAGGCAAGTTTACTTGCTGTCACCTTCTACAAGGTAGGTTTGCTGCTCATTCATTTGTACTTTGTGGATTTGGGGATTTGCAACTGTATGCAAGGCAGTCTTGGACTATATAGTCTGTCTCCCGCAGTCTGCAGTTTTCTAAGCAGCATGATGAAATTACCTTAAAGTCAAGAGCCGCCTTTTGTAGCTTTTTACATTTGTGCCAGATTAGGAAAACATTTAATAATAAAATTTTAAAAATATGTATATAAAGCATTGTAGATTCCAGCAGTAGAGTCAGTCTGGACATCTAACCTACCATGTTGCTAGAAATAGAGTCCCTTGATCCATTTCAAATAACATACAACTTAGGTAAGGTTTGTATGAGAAACATAATACAGAATTCTAATCAGCCATCTCCCATTAACAAAAAAAGGCCCTGGCCTTACGTTTGGTAAATTCATACCTTTTTATATGTTTAAGCTAAAATAAAATGTTTAAGGTAAGGGGTGTGTGTGAGGGTGGTATGTGTGTTTTAATTTCCTGCATTATCCAACTAACTTCATGTCCATTTGAATTAAGATGGATTCTACTGAACTTCCTCTTTTATTCCTGACATTATACATTTGTCACCTTTTTCTCTTTGCAACAAAAATGACATGTGTTAAGTTTATATTTTTAAAAATTTAGGTTCCCTTATATTATTCAGATGCATTATTTTCAAAACACATTCATAAAAAGTGATAATACCCTATCTATAATTGTATAATCTTTCAACTTCATGGTCTTAGTCTATTCTCCATGAGTTTATTTCTATATTTTGTTATGCAGATTCCTCACAAAATAACATAAAATTTAGTTACACAGAGGCCCTCCTAGATGCAATGACACCCGATAGCAAGAGCACACCAAGAACCCAAATCTTGGTTTCTAATACTAGTTGATTATCCTTATCCTTATTCTAAATGCTTGGGATCAGATGTGTTTTGGATTTCAGGGTGTTTTGTTTTGTTTTGAGACAGAGTCTCACTCTATTGCCCAGGCTGGAGTGCAGTGGCATGATCTCAGCTCACTGCAACTTCTGCCTCAGCCTCCCAAGTAGCTGGGATCACAGGAACACACCACCATGCCTGGCTAATTTTTTGTATTTTTAGTAGTGATGGGGTTTCATCATGCTGGCCAGGCTGTTCTTGAACTCCTGGCTGTTCTTGAACTCCAGGCTGTTCTTGGCCTCCCAAAGTGCTGGGATTACAAGCATGGGCACCGTGCCTGCTTGAATTTCAGGGTTTTTTTTGGATTTCTAAGTATTTGCATATACATAATGAGATATCTTGGGGATGGGACTCAAGTCTAAACACGAAATTCATTTATGTTTCATATATGCCTTATACACATAGCCTGAAGGTGATTTATACAATATTTTAAATAATTTTGTGCACGCATCATGTGAAGTCGGGTGTGAAATTTTCCACCTGTGGTGTCATGTTGGTGCTCAAAAATTCTCAGATTTTCCAATTAGGGATGCTGAATCTGTACTCTTCTCCTTAAGGACCAGGGTTCCTTGGAAAAATGGCTCGATCTAGGACTAGGGCAAGAAACAGACGTCTAAGATCCACTTTGGGAGGCTGAGGCGGGCAAATTACAAGGTCAGGAGTTCAAGACCAGCCTGGCCAACATGGTGGAACCCCATCTCTACTAAAAATACAAAAAATTACCTGGGCAGGGTGGCGGGCACCTGTAATCCCAGCTACTCGGGAGGCTGAGACAGGAGAGTCACTTGAACTCAGGAGGTGGAGGTTGCAGGGAGCCAAGATCGTGCCACTACACTCCAGCCTGGGTGACAGTGTGAGACTCTGTCTCAAAAAATAATAAAAAGATAGACAAGATCAGCTTAGAACATCTTGTAGTGCCAAAAAAAAAGTAAAGAAGGGCTTTAACAAAAAACCCACAAAATGGGACTATGTCAAAGGGGCATAGGAGTCTTAAAAGAGCTCACAATGATCAAAGTTGGAATAATTTGAAGAAGAAAATAAGTAAAGTATAAAGTAGTATTGGATTATAACCCAGAGTATAAAATGAATATCCACGGGCTGATACTGATATGAATAAGTGATTGAATGAATGAATGAATGAATAAATAAATAAATAAATAAATAAATAAATAAATAAATGGAGAAGAGACAAATCTCCTGTACAGAAGATCTCCAAATAATTTGTCAATACTCCACCTTCATCATGGTGAGACACAATTCCCTAATCCTTAAGTGTGGGCTGTGCATGCCTTCCTTCCAAGAAGTTCAGTACTTCTTCCAAGAAGTACAGAAGAGTTCAGGGAGAAGTAACTTCACAGTGGAGAAATCTGACAGCCAGGTAGGTTGTCAGGGGTAACATCAACAGTGATAAGTCATGTTGATAATATGTTTTAAGGGCTTTGTTGTGATAAAAATGGCACTTTATCTCTGTGATCCTCCTCCCCAAATCCCATACTCCCAGTCTAATTATGAGAAAAGTGTCAAATTCCAAGAGAGGAGAAGGCGTTTTCCAAAATATTTTACCAGTGCTCCTGAAAATGGTCAGGATAATCAAAAACAAGAAAAATCTGAAAAACTGTTACTGCCAAGAGGATCCTTAAGAGACATGATGACTAAATGTAATGAAGTTTGTTTTTTAAAAAAACTACAAAACTGAGTCCCTCAAGTATTTTTTTAAACCTAGAAGTCACCTACTTTGCAACTTTCATTTGATTTTAGATCACATCCCACTCTTGAATGCGTGTTTCCCCTGGAGCAACCCTCGTTTTAAAAAATTTAGTAAAAGAGGATATCAGATAACCAGTTCTTACAAACAGGCCCAACGTTTATTATGTTGCATTTGCTGCCATCTGAAGGCCTACTCACACAAACGGTAGAAAGTTGTGTTTATTAAAATCTTAACTTCTTTAATATTTCAAATTTTTAAACTTCACAGTAACCAAAATTCTTATGAAAATTATACAAAATACCTTAGAATGTATAATTTAGCTGTTTTTGTTTTAAAGGAAGTGTGTGTATATGTGTGTATTTGGCCTACTCTGTAAAAATAAAGAATATAGCATTAATGTTATTAGGCCCAGTTAGTCTGTATTCTAGTATAGTTACTGGTACAAAAGTAACACTGGGCCAGGTGCAGTGGCTCACACCTGTAATCCTAGTACTTTAGGAAGCTGAGGGAGGTGGATCTCTTGAGTCCGGGAGTTTGAGACCAACCTGGGCAACATGACAAAACTCCTTCACTATTAAAAATACAAAAAGTAGTCCGGGCGTGGTGGCTCACACCTGTAATCCCAGCACTTTGGGAGGCCGAGGTGGGCGGATCACCTGAGGTCAGGAGTACGAGACCAGCCTGACCAACATGGAGAAACCCCGTCTCTACTAAAAATACAAAATTAGCTGGGCATGGTGGCACATGCCAGTAATCCCAGCTACTCGGGAGGCTGAGGCAAGAGAATTGCTTGAACCTGGGAGGAGGAGGATGGGGTGAGCCGAGATCATGCCATTGCACTCCAACCTGGGCAACAAGAGCGAAACTCCATCTCAAAAAAAATAAATAAATAAAAAATAAAACATACAAAAATACAAAAATTAGCCAGGTGCGGTGGCATGTGTTTGTAGTCCCAGCTACTCAGGAGACTGAGGCAGGATGATCATTGAACCCTCGTGGTGGAGGTTGCAGTGAGCCAAGATTGTACCACTGCACTCCAGCCTGGGTGACAAGGTGAGACCCTGTCTCAAAAAAAAAAAAGTAACACTGTATTATTGTTAATTCAGGGGAAGTGGTTTTGATATAAATTTAGTAACTTTATGTAAAAAGTCTTATGCTTTGATGTAATTCTAACACATTTTTTTATAATTTAAAGAGATTGGTTTCAAATAAGTTATTTCTCCATTTTCAGAATTTTTCCTCACACACTCGAAAGATGATTTGATTATCTTTTTATTATTAAAGCAGGTGTTATCAGGGCCATATATTAGAAGCATTTATTGCCTCTAAAACCAGATGTAGATGGCGGGGGAGTATGTTCTGAATATTTTTCTTTACTGACGGACATACTTAGTATAACAAACATATTAATTTGCAGCATTCTAATTAAAAAGTGAAAATGTGCATGCTGTCAGACCCAATCGTAAACAGGTTCAGCCTTATCAACTAGAGGAATTTAAAACCTTACTTTATGATACCTTTACCTTTGATTTATAGTTGGTTGTTCGTATCCATAGGTTGCACACCTGCAAATTCAATCAGCCACGGATTGAAATTATTTGAAATAGAAAGCAGTTTAAAAAATTACAAAATACAGCATAACAACTGTTTAGATAGCATTTGTATTGTAAGTAATCTAGAGGTTATTAAAGTATACAGGAAAAAAGTATACAGAAAAAAGACTAGCTCTGAAATTCTTTATTTTTTCAAACAGATTTTTGAATGAATCAGGGTATGTAAAGAAAAAATATTTAAACTAATATTGTTTGTAGCTAAACCATTATTTCATTGGTCTGTGATGTTCCAAACTTGTACTTTCAACCATATGTAACCATATTTCTGTTTTCACTGAAATAACTCAGATCAAAGATGTTGGTGTTGGAATTGCATATGGCAGGTAGTTCAAATATATTCAAAGTAAATTCTAGTTAATATTAAGTACCTTTTAATGTTAGAAAATGAAAGAGCTTAGGAAAAGTTGTAGGATGAGAAATTCAACATAAACAATTGCTTTACTCTTAGAGTATCTTCACCTTCACCTAGGCTCATCCCAAGACTGCAAAATGTCAAAGAGTGACCTAGCTTGGAGGAGATAGTGTGGCTTGGATAATGACTCTTAGGCGGTTGACTTACCCAGGTAGAGTCTTCAGGAGTTACATCTGCTATAATAACTATAATCCAAATGACAGTTTTTGAATCTATAGTACAAAAAGGAAAACATCTGGTGCTACCTCAGTCTTACGAGTATACTTGCTCACTTTGATAACAACATGGTAACATTGCTTCTAAAAGAAATTTTGTGATACTGTTTCTTAAATTTCAAATTATTTTTCTTGAGATAGCTGTCAGTGTACAGACAAATCTAAGTGATAATTTTGAGCCCCATTTTTGCAAGTCATCTCAATAAGTAACTATTAAGTAACATATGTTAATAAGTAAAAATGTAAAAGCATTTGGTTGTAGTTTTATTGATATGTTTGTACATTGCAGAAATTCAGGAACAAATTTTATGAATAAGAATGTTGCTATTTTTAAACAATATCTGATATTATTCATTCAACTAAAACTTATTAAGCATTTAATATCTGTCTGGCACTCTTCAGGCACTGAGGATATTTCAGTGAACAAAACAAAATCTTTGCCACTGTGGAGTTTACGTTTTGTGGCGGCAGTGGAGTGAAGATAGAGAATAAAAAACAAGTCAATATGTAGTATGCCACTTGGTGGTAAGGTATTTTGAGAACAATGTAGTAGGGAAAGAGGAAAAGGTGTATCATCATAGGCTAGTGGGTAAGGGCTTATCTATTTCATATGTAGAGTGCTCAGGAAAATTCTTTAATAAATTGATTTGTGAACAAAAACCTGAAGCAAGTGAAGGAGGAAACTATGCTGATATCTGGTAGAAGAGCATTCCAGGTACAAGGAACAGTAGTTGCAAAGGACCTGAGATAGGGACATACTTAGTGTATTCTAGAAACAGCAAGGAGGCCGTTGTGGCTGGAGCAGAGTATGGAGAGTGAAGAATTTTAAAGTACATGATCAGTAGTGGAATGGGAGAGGCAGAAAATGTTAGGATCTCATAGAGACCATTGAAAAGTCCTTAATTTTTATTTTCAGAGGAATAGGGGGAGCCATTGCAGGATTTTGTCAGGAAAAGTTGTGAACCACATTGAAGTGGACAAAAAAATGGCAAATGGGTGTCCTGTCTAGCTCAGCCATTGAGTTTATCTCTGGCTCATTTTGTGGGCAGGGCAGGGGCGGAGTAGGAAGGCTTTTTTTTTTTTAGAGTACTGGAACTTAACAGAAAACTTCTTAAAAATGCGATTGAATCATAAATATTGATGTTAAAATCCTCAACAAAATACTAGTGAAACCAAATTCAGCAGCATATCAGTGAGATTATATACCATGATCAAGTGGGACTTATTCCTGGAATGCATAGATGGTTCAACATATGAAAATTGTTCAATGTAATGTATGCATTAAAAGTATGAATGGGAGAAAACCACATGATTGTGTCAATTGATGCAGAAAAAACATTTGACAAAATTCAGCATCCTTTCATAATTAAAAAAGAAAAACACTAAAATTAGAAATAAAAGGAACCAGGTGTGGTGGCTCATGCCTGTAATTTTAGCACTTTGGGAGACTAAGGTGGGTGAGTCACTTGAGATTAGGAGTTTGATACCAGCCTGGCCAACATGGTGAAATCCCATCTCTACTAAAAATGTAAAAATTAGCTGGGCCTGGTGGCGTGCACCTGTGATCCCAGTTACTCAGGAGGCTGAGGCAGGAGAATCACTTGAACCTAGGAGGAGGGGGTTGCAGTGAGCCAAGATCATGCCACTGCACTCCAGCCTGACTCCATCTTGAAAAAAAATAAATAAATAAAAAATAAAAGGAAACTACTTCAACATAGTAAAAGCTGTATATGAAAAATACAGTGAATGTCATATTCAGTGGTGAAAGACTGAAAAGAGATTTTCCTCTGAGATCAGGAACAAGGCAAGGATTCCCACTTTCACCAATTCTATTAAATATTGTAATGGGTATTCTAGCCAGAGCAATTAGGCAAGAAAAAGAAAAGCCATCCAAATTGGAAAGAAGTAAAGTAATCTCTGTTTACAGATGATACGATCTTATATGTAGAAAACCCTAAAGCGTTAGCAGTTTCATCTAACAATGAACAATACTAAAAGGAAATTAAGAAAACAATTTTGTTTACAATAGCATCAAAAAGAATAAAATACGAATTAACCAAAGAAGTGAAAGATTTTTACAGCAAAAACTATAAAACATTGCTCAAAGAAATTAAATAAATGAAAAACTTCTGCTTTTCATGGATTGGAAGCCTTCATATTGTTAAGATATGAATACTAAAAATAATCTACAGAATCAGTGCAATTCCTATCTAAACCGCAATGATGATTTTTGCAAAATTAGAAAAGCCCATCCTACAATTCATGTGGAATATCAAGGGACTGTCAATAGCTAAAACAATCTTGAAAAAGAAGAACAAAGCTGTTGATTCACACTTCCTGATTTCAAAACTTACTACAAAGCTACAGTAATCAAACAGCATGGTATTGGCATAAATTTAGGCAGACATATAGCCCAATGGAATAGAATAGAGAACCCAGAAATAGACTGGCGTGGTGGCTCACACCTGTAATCCCAGCAGTTTGGGAGGCCAAGGCGGGTGAATCTCGAGGTCAGGAGTTCGAGACCAGCCTGGCCAAGATGGTGAAACCCTATCTCTACTAAAAATACAAAAAATTAGCTGGGCGTCGTGGTGGAGGCCTGTAATCCCAGCTATTTGGGAGGCTGAGCAGGAGAATTGCTTGAACCTAGGAGACGGAGGTTGTAGTGAGCCGAGATCGTGCCACTGCACTCCAGCCTGGGTGACAGTGCGAAACCGCGTCTCAAAAAAAAAAAAAAACAAAACAAAAAACCCAGAAATAAACACTTGCATATATGGGCAAATAATTTTTGACAAGGGTACCAAGACTATTCAGTGGGAAACGGACAGTCTCTTCAACAAGTGATGCTGGAAAAACTGGGTATCTACATACAAAATAATGGAGTTGGACCTTCATCTAGCACTATATACAAAAATTAACTTAAAATGAATCAAAAGTGTACAACTGTTGTAAGGAAATGTAGGGCAAATGCTTCATGACATTGAATTTGGCAGTGGTGTCTTGGATGTAACACCAAAGGCACAAACAATACAAGAAAAAACTTTTGAAACTCAAAACCAAAAACTAATTTAAAAATGGGCCAAGGACTTGAATAGACATTACACCAAAGAAGATATACAAAGGCCAGTAAGCATATGAAAAGGTGTTTAACGTCACCAATTATTAGAGAAATGCAAATAAGAAATACAGTGAGATACTACCCTCATACTCATATTACCCTCACACTACTCTTTTCTTTTTTTGAGACAGAGTTTCGCTGTATTGCTCAGGCTGGAGCGCAGTGGTATGATCTCAGCTCACTGCAACTTCCGCCTCCCAGATTCAAGTGATTCTTACATCTCAGCCTCCCAAGTAGCTGGGACTATAGGTGTGCACCACCACACCTGGCTAATTTTTGTATTTTTAGTAGAGACAGGGTTTCGCTGTGTTACCCAGGCTGGTCTCAAACTCCTGGCCTCAAGTGATCCACTCACCTTGGCCTCCCAAAGTGCTGGGATTACAGGTATGTGCCACCATGCCTGGTTAATTTTTGTATTTTTAGTATTTTTAGTAGAGATAGGGTTTTACCCTGTTGTCCAGGCTTGTCTCAAACTCCTGGCCTCAAGATTCGCCTACTTCAGCCTCCCAAAGTGCTGGGATTACAGGTGTGAGCCACTGCACCTGGCCACAAATGGCTATTATTTTTTTAAAAAATAGTAACAAATGTTGGTGAGGACGTGGAAAAATTGGAAACCTTATGCACTGTTGGTGAGAATATAAAATGGTACAGTTTTGTGGTCCTCAAAAAATTAAAAACAGAATTACCATATGATGCAGCAATTCAACTTCTGAGTATATCCAAAAGAACCAAAGGCAGGGTCTTAAGGTATTTGTACACCCATATCTATTTGTACACAGTAGCCAAAAGGTGGAAGCAACCCAAGTGTTCATTGACAGATGAATGGGTAAGTAAAATGTGGTATGTAGATGCAGTGGAATATCATTCAGCCTTAAAAAGGAAGGAAATTCTGTAATATGCTACGTCATGGATGAACCTTGAAGACATTACGCTAAGTGAAATAAGCCAGTCACACAAAGACAAATGCTATGTGATTCTACTTATGTGAAGGAGGTAGTATAGTCAAAATTAGAGAGAAAGTAGAATGGTTGTTGTCAGGGGATGGGAGGAGGAGGGAGTTACTGTTTAACAGCTGTGGAGTTTCAGTTTTACAAGATGAAAAGAAGCCTAGGCAACATAGTGAGACCTTGCCTCTACAAAACATTAAAAAGTTAACCGCACATGGTGGGATGTGCCAGTGGTCCTAGCTAATTGAGAGGCTGAGAAGGGAGAATCCCTTGTGCAGTCAAGGCTGCAGTGAGCTATGGTCACATCACTGCCCTCCCGCCTAGTTGATAGAGTGAGACCCTGTCTCGAAAAGAAAAAAAGAGTTACAGAGATGGATGATGGATAGTTAAGATGGTAAATTTTATGTGTATTTTACCACAATAAAAAAGTAGAAAATGCAAGTAAATCTTATTCATGAAAATAAATATAAATTATCCCCAGTAGAATGCAGTTGATATTACCTGTGAATATACCTGTTTTGCATCTATTTGTAAATTTCTTTCAGAACTCCTTATTCCCTATGTATGTGTAGTTGTTGGAATGTTCCTCTGAACCAGTTGTAACGTCTTACTAATTCTATTATTAATGAGTTAAATTATATCTTTGACATATGTTTGTTTTACTGTTTTTTGAGTTATGATTTTTGCCATTTTCAGAAAAATATCCATTAATACTTTTTTTTTTTTTTTTTTTGAGTCAGGATCTTGTTTTCTCACCCAGGCTAGAGTACAATGGTGCAGTCATGGCTTACTGCAGCCTCCGACTTCTGGGCTCAAGGGATCCTTCCATCTCAGCCTCCTAATAAGTAGCTAGGACTACAGGTGCATACCACCATATCTGGCTAAGTTGTTTTTTTATTTTTTAGAGATAGGTTCTTGTGCTGTTGCCCAGGCTGGTTTTAAACTCCTGGTCTCAAGTGATCCACCCACCACAGCCTCCCAAGTTGCTGGAATTACAGGTGTAAGCCACTGCACCAAGCTCCTGTATTAATACTTTTTAACAATTAATCTGGTTGCTCTCGTGAGAAAAGACTAGAGCAGGACAATCAGAGGCAAAGACCAATTAGAAGGTAGTTGGGAAAAATTCATAAAGAAATGTTGGTAACTTGGACCAGAGAAGAAATAGTGGAAATGTTAAGCAATGGTTGAACTTGGACATATTTTGAAGACAGATCTGAAAGGATTGATGGATTGGATATGGGATGTGAGAGAGTAAGGTGTGAAGGGTGACTGCAAGATTTTTGGATATTAATAAAATAAGTAATTCCTTCTCTCAAACATTTTTAGGTTGGTAATTTTTATTTTCAATTCTTAGTTGGTTTGACTAAGAAATGTAAAAGCTGGTGATCATGGCTCTTTTCTCATAAGGTATCTTTTCCACTGATTATAGTGTAATATATAATTACTGTATTGAAAACATCAATAACAACTGCTTTAAGTCAGGGTTCTGGCAGGAACCCTGTAATGGAAAAGAATTTAATAAAGGGATTATTTACACATTATGGGCAGGTTAAAGGAAATCAGCACGTGATGTTAGCCAGGTTTGCTAGGAACACCGGGCTGCTAGGAACAGCTCTTAACACTCCTAGGTGTCTAAAAAGGGAAAGAGAGAGGAAGTGATTACCTGAGTCAGCAAGAGCTGTAAGTATGTGAGAGAGCTGCCTAACAGGGGCCATTACTAGAAGAACCTCCGTAAGGAAGGGAACCACAGCCAATCTGGTCTGCTGGTGCCTCCATGCAAGTGAGGCTCCTAGGGCGCAGAGGAGAGTAGAGAAGGTTAGAGAGCGGCTTTGAAGGGTCAAATGGAAAATATACAGCATTGCAGATAACTTTTAAGCCCTACCTTAAAACAAACAAATACACGTATGTGCTTCAAGTTTAAAAATATAGCAAAGAGAGAAATGAAGAACATAATTATTTAGTGGTAGAAAATTATGAAAACTCAGTTGGGTAGATTTTAATGATATTAAATAGAATTAGTACAGCTAAAAATCAACCATAAAATTTGGTGAAGACTTTAGAGGTTTTATATCATATTAAATGTTTTACTTTGGACTTACAAAGTTAAAAATGCTTTTTATCTTTTTTACGTGTTTTACTTAAAGTTAATTGAATATAATATTTTATAACTTCAGAAATAATAACTTAAGAAATATGCTTTATATTTCTTAAGTATTTTAAAGCTGTTTTGTTGTGTCTTTTTGTTCCCTTTAATGTAAAGTAGTTCAGATTTAGTTTAGTCCTTGAAATTTATTTCAGTTGAAAGAAAACTCAAATCACGTCTTTGTTGTTGTTAATTTTGTGTATTTAATTCATTTTGTTTTTAGAGACAACATCACACTTGAGTTTTTAGAGAAAAATCATCACAACTTTGTTGTTGTTAATTTTGTGTATTTAATTCATTTTGTTTTTAGAGACAACATCATACTTCTTAACCAGTAATGGACTCGACTGAAACACTGTCTGCGATTGGTAACTCAGCATTTAAAGGGAGCTCAGTTATTTGTTGGGTAGATAGAACTTTGTTCCATTTGCATAGACTTTTGTTGTTTGGTCCGTCTCCTATTTCAGGAGCAAATCAAGCCTATTATTCCATAAGATGGAAATTTGAAGACAGTTGTCTGTCTCTGTTCTGCTCTTCCATATTGCTAAATATTTTCTTCTCCACACTGGTTTCTACAGTCTTACCTTATTGATTTGACAATGTTCTTTCAGTCCCAACTCACCTTGCCTCAGTCTTCCCCTAGGCTTCTGTGATACCACACTCTTGGGGGTTTTCCTCTTGTTTCTTGGAGAGTGAATGTCCAGTCTCCTTGTGGGCTTTTTTTCACTCTTTTTTTTTTTTTCACAATTCCTTTAAATGTTGGTGTTTCTGAGCTGCTGCAGGTCTTACTTTTCTTCGCACTGGGCAGTCTTAACTGTCCCTATGCTTGGATCTGTAAGCTGATGACTCCCAAATCTCTCTCCCATCTCCACTTAATTCAGTCCTCATGGTTATTGGCATGCAACAACCACTTCCGAACCTGTAAAAACCATATAAAGTGTAGGGAATGTTGGTAGGAAGTATTTTTAACTTAACCTGTGAGGAAATATAGATTCAGAGAGGTTAAGTAAGAACTCAGATCTCTCTAGTGTTCAAGTACATATTTTCACTAAGTCTAAAACGACAGGCTTTGTTTTTAGCATTCTAAATTTCTCTAGAAGACATTATCTCCAATATTGCCAACCTGGGCGATGGGGCAAGACCTGTCCCAAAACAAGCAAAACCACCAAAGCCTTTCATTTTAAATTCTAATGTAGTGTTTAAAGTACATTGAGATAGCAGAGATATTGTATGCCATTTGTCAATTATATGAGAATTAAAACCTCACCTGAGCCATACTGTACTTTCTGTTTAGAAGGATGAATCATTTCTGGGAATTCAATTTTGTAATTTACGTGTGGAAAATTTAAAACTATAAGGCTTCAACATGAGTATTTTATGTACATAATTATAGGAAACCAATATTATTTGTAGCTAACTGTTGAATTAAGTTCGAAGACTTTTTAATTATTCAAAGTCTTTTTAAAAAGATTAAAGTACGCAGCTTTTCAGCCAGTATTAGTGAAGAAACATTTTGAGAGTATGACGGAATAAGACATCTTCTTAGAAATTTCAGCTGTTTTTTTTTTTGAGATTTGTTTTCTTCACATTTGTCTTTTAAAAAAAAAAAGAAGAAGAAGAAAGAAATATTTTCAAAGTTGCTTTCAAATCCCAGCACTTTGGGAGGCCAAGGCGGGAGTATTGCGTGGGGCTAGGAGTTCTAGACCCCTTGGGCAACATTGCTAGACCGTGTCTCTACAAAACATTTAAAAAATTAGCTGCGTGTGGTGGTGCACGCCTGTAATCCAAACTACTTTGGGAGGCTGACGCGGGAGGATCACTTGAGTCCAAGAGGTTAAGGCTGCAGTGAGCTTTGATCGCCCCACTACACTCCAGCCTGGGCAATGGAGCAAGACCCTGTCTTAAAACAAACAAACAAACAAAACTACCAAATTATATGTTATTGTAGTTGTTTTCAGAGGGATGAGCTCAAGTGTAATTATGAATGTGGCTCTTCAGAATTACCTTCACCATGGATGATTGGTACGTGTTTAAGTTAAGACCCAGGTAAATCTGAAGGAAAGCAAACCATGAAACCTTTAGAGGAAGGGTGCATATTGTCTTTGTTAATGTGGTAGAGCAGAAAACTGAACATTCTAAATTTGACTTCTAGTAAAATTTTGATTAATTTATTCACCTTCATTTCCCCATTGAAAAATGGAGAAAATAGTTCCCAGCAGGCTGCATTATGAGATTGTTTTTTAGATCAATATTTAGCAAGGGCTCAAAAGAACATCACATCAGTCTTGGATGCTCTGAAATCCTACCACTTGATTGTAACTATCTTCACCATCTGGGAAGGAGCAAAGAAAAGACAATCCAAACAACTTTGCATTTCTGTTATTTGTAGTGTGTTGATAGTTCTTTCATTGACTGTATGACATATTTTATTGATCCTAAGAGACATTTTCCAGTTTTATTCACTAAAATTTGGGTGTGTCTTACAATTAGTGGCATATTATAGTTAAATTGACTTTTTTTCTTTCTCAGTGGTATATAAAATATCAGTCTTAAAATCAATCATGTCTCAGCTTTGATGAAAAACAGGATATATGTCTATTAATTTTCAAAGTAACAACAATAACAGTATAGTGGCCACCATACCTGAGGATCACTTTTTTGGTAGGTAACGTCTACTGTCTTAAACACAACCAGGAACTGGAAAGTAAGAAACAAAGGCTTCTGATGCTTAAAATCACTGTTACAGAACTCATGAAGTAAAGGCCAGGTACTTTAACTTACAAGACCCCTTTGCCTCTGAGTGTAGTGTCTTACTTTGTACGTCATTGAGTTAATCCTAGATACCTTATTACAGAGTCCACAAGGATTCAAAAGAGTAAACTGTGGGAGGCTGAGGTGGGCAGATCACCCGAGGTCAGGAGTTCGAGATCAGCCTGGACAACATGGTGAAATCCTGTCTCTACTAAAAATACAAAACTTAGCCGGGCATGGTGGCGCACACCTGTAATTCCAGCTACTCGGGAGGCTGAGGCGGGAGAATTGCTTGAACCCTGGAGGTGGAGGTTGCGGTGAGCCAAGATCGTGCCATTGCACTACAGCCTGGGCGGCAGAGCAAGACTCCATCTCAAAAAAAAAAAAAAAAAAAAGTAAAAAGGAATGCATATAAATGTTTATTAAGTGGTGGTTCTAGGACTTACTATACTTTCTGCTGAGAATGAGTGTCCCATAAACAAACAATTACAAATTATTTTTAAAAAGCAACACGAAACTCAGAACAGGCCACTTAGAGCGATTTTTTTTTTTGAGACGGAATCTCAGTCTCACTCTGTTGCCCAGGCTGGAGTGCAGTGGCACAATCTCAGCTCACTGCAACCTCTGCCTCCCAGGTACACAAGACTGTCCTGCCTCAGCCTCTCGAGTAGCTGGGATTACAGGCGCCCACCACCACGCCCTGCTAATTTTTTGTATTTTCATTAGAGACAGGGTTTCACTGTGTTAGCCAGGATGGTCTTGAACTGCTTACCTCGTGATCCACCTGCCTCGGCCTCCCAAAGTTCTGGGATTATAGGCGTGAGCCACCGCGCCTGACCCACTTAGAGTTATTTTAGGAGCTTGCAACCTAACATATGTAAGTTATGCTGATTACAGCTTAGAAGAAATTTCTTATCAAAATGTAATCTGATTCCACTAGCACTTTCTTTAAGGGACAATATGATTGTACCTTTAAATTTTGATTGGAGAATATTTATTGTTGATTAAATTTTCCCTTATGGCTTAATGGAGTTACTAGAACATAGTTTTCCTTAAAAGTATCAGGAAAAAAAAAAAAAAAGCTTGTGGGAGGCATCTGTTACACATCTGAAATAGGATTTGATTCTGTAATTTCAGTGGTCTCTAGACCTGGATAATTCTACCCATGTTGCTAGATGGCACCAGGGTGCCATTTTTAGGCCTTAGGGCTAAGGAATGGGCGTAGGTGGTAGGAAAATGTTAGAGAGGAAAGAAGTAGGGAAGAAAAACTTTGGGACCATATTGTGGTACTGAAAACTGTCTCTAGGAGTTCTCAGTGGGCAGTTGTGTACCAGGTGTCCAGCTGCATTATTTGTGTTTGAAGTAAACCCAGGCTGTGTATCTCCGTGAATTCTTAGTATTGGGTGCTTTTCAAGACATTCATTCCCCTAAGATGTGAATTTTGAGCATAGCTTGTTGGCCTCAGGCACTTTAACCTGAGAGTAGATGTTAAGTTCTGCTCTTTGGCAGGTTTCCAGCATTTACTAATTAGTTTCCCTACTTAAATGCTCCTGGCAGTTTCCCTTGGCCACTGTGTTCTTCAGAGTCTGCCCAAACGTGTTTTGTATGTAGTCTGCCTTTGGGCTCTGCTTAGACACTTACAGCTTTTGTTTCTAAAGAACTCTTCAGTAAGTATTGATTTGTATTTTCTTTAGTTAATAAATCATTGATTATAAAAGCAATTCACACACTAGAAAACATAAAAAGAAAAAATCCTTTTCATTCTACCACCAAATGAATCAGTGTTAACATTTTAGGGTGTGTTCATCTAGTTTTTTGTGTGTGTGTGGGTTTATGTATTTTATGTGGAGGTAGGAGAGAGAAAAATTGGTGTAAAATGTTATTTTTTAATAATGCAAATCCTTTCAAGTTTGCTACTGGATGTGAAGAGCAACTTTTAAAATAAAATTTTTTAGAATAATTTTAGAATGTTAAGTTGTAAAGATAGTTCCCATATGCCCTTCACCTCGCTTCCCCTAGTGTTAACATCTTATGTAACCGTGGCATATGTGTCAAAACTAAGAAATTAATACTAGTACAATACTATTAATTACAGACTATTTACATTTCTTCTGTTTTTCTACTGATGTTCTTTTTCTGTTCCAAGATCCAACCTAGGGATACATATTGCATCTAGTGGTTTGTTACTGTTTTGAGACAGTGTCTCACTCTGTCGCCCAGGCTAGAGTGCAGTGGCGTGATCACAGCTCACTGCACTGTTGGCCTCCTGGGCTCAAGCGATCCTCCCACCTCAGCCTCCCGAGTAGCTGGGATTACAGGCATTTGCCACCATGCCCTGCTATTTTTTTTTTATTTTTTGTAGAGACAGGGTCTCACTAAATTGCCCAGGCTGATCTTGAATTCCCAGGCTCAGGCAGTCCTCCCTACTCGGCCTCCTAAAGTGCTGGGATTATAGGTGTGAACCACATGCTCCGCCCAGCTTTTTTTTTTTAATAATAGTTTTTTACCTTTTTTCTTCTCTTTTTTTTTTTTTTTTTTGAGACAGAGTCTTGTTCTTGTTCTGTTGCCCAGACTGGAGTGCAGTGGTGTGAACTCAGCTCACTGCAACCTCTGCCTCCCAGGCTCAAACAATTCTCCTACCTCAGCCTCCCGAGTAGCTGGGATTACAGGCATGTGCCACCACCCCTGGCTAATTTTTATGTTTTTAGTATAGATGGGGTTTCATCATGTTGACCAGGCTGGTCTCAAACTCCTAACCTAAGGTGATCTGCCTGCCTCGGCCTCCCAAAGTGCTGGATTACAGGCATGAGCCACTGCGCCCAGCCCTTTTTTCTTATACTTAATTTTATATCATGAACATTTTGTCTTTGTCATTAAATAGTTTTTGAACAATACTTATTTTAAGAGCTCTATAAAAGTTAATCACAGGGATAGATGTGCTCTGATGCAAACTTTTCTGGTAAACTTTTTGTTGTTGGCATTTCGTGAGGGGGCATGTTACAAAACGTATATACAATTGACCCTTTAACAACACAGGGTTTGAACCGTATGGCTCCACTTATAGGTGGATTTTGTCAACCAGAAAGTGTTTGTGGGATGCAAAATTTCCATATACAAAGGGCTGACTTTTCATATACACAGATTCCACAGGGACGACTGTGGCACTTGAGTGTGCACGTGTTTTGGTCCATACAGAGGCCCTGGAACCAATACCCAGATACACAAAGGGATGACTATACACAACAAACATTTTTATTAGTGGGATACTTGAATCAGGTGTGTTAGATTGTAACAATTACTTTGAATGCACTGCTCTAGAAGTAGAGAATAAATAGGCAAATTTAGTTTTCTTTGAGAGTATATTTATCAATATTAGGTTGATTTAAATGCAGAAACATTTAAATGAGCTATTTGTGAAACAGTTTGTTTTGGGGGGTTAGAGTTGCTTGGCATTTGGCATAGCTTCTTTTGATCAGTGTGTATGTGGCGGGGGGTGATGTACACATGGTATACACATTTCATGTACACATAGTCAATATTAGACTTTAAAACAAAATTAGAGACGATGTCTTGCTATGTTGCACAGGCTGGTCTCAAAGTCCTGGCATCAAGCAGTCCTCTTGCCTCAGTCTTCCAAAGTGCTGGGATTGCAGGTGTAAGCCACCACACCTGGCCCATATTTAGGCTTTTAATATGAGTCTAGTAACATCATATCCACCTGAGTTTGGAAGTACAGATTTATAGTAAATTGTACTTATACATTTCTATATTCAGTTTTGAAAAATACCTTTTAATTTACCTTTCTTTCTTTCTTTCTTTCTTTCTTTCTTTCTTTCTTTCTTTCTTTCTTTTTCTTTCTTTCTTTCTTTCTTTCTTTCTTTCTTTCTCTTCTCTCTTCTCTCTTCTCTCTTCTCTCTTCTCTTCTCTCTTCTCTTCTCTTCTCTTTTCTTTCCTTCCTCCCTCCCTCCCTCCCTCCCTCCCTCCCTCTCTTTCTCTTGTCTTGTCTTGTCTTGTCTTCTCTTGTCTTCTCTTGTCTTGTCTTCTCTTTTTTTTTTTTTTTTTTTTTTTTTGTCTCGCTCTGTTACCAAGCCTGGAGTGCAATGGCATGATCTCAGCTCACTGCAGCCTCCACCTCCCAGGGTCAAGCGATTCACACGTCTCAGCCCTCTGAGTAGCTGAGACTACAGGCATGTACCATCGCACCTGGCTCATTTTTGTATGGAGACGGGGTTTAATTGTGTTGGTCAGACTGGTCTTGAACTTCTGACCTCAAGTGATCTGCCTGCCTTGACCAAAGTGCTGGGATTACAGGCATGAGCCTCCGTGACTAGCTTTTATTTACTTTTCTGTTATCCATCATTAGTGTTTATTTAGTTATAGGTTAAAGCTATTATATATAAAAAGTGAAGATGCCTAGGGATTTTCTTACATGTCTTTTAGTGTTTTATTGATGTTTATGGTTTGAATAATATTAGTTTGTGTATTTAACATGAAGCTTGAAATTAGAGTGACTTGCCTTTAAATTTTGTTGTTTTAAAAAATAAAGCCATAAAGCCAAATGCTTTTTAAGAACCGTTAGGTATACCATATTAAGGAAAATATTGTAAAATTCATACTTGTGGGTTTACCTCCTACGGTTGCTCAGTTTAGTAAAAACTTCATTGCCTATAATCATGAGTGTAATAGAAAAAACTGAATTGATTTTAAGTTACTCAGTGATTACATTAAGAACAACTTGGCATTTATTTGGGAAATAACAATTCCTTTGAATTTCACAGTATTTTTTAGTAAATGGATATTGGGTTAAAGATTTTGTATGATATGTGTTTTTCATAAGTTAAGTATTATGCTAGAGTTCTGTCCCTGCTAAGGGATTACTGTTTATTAGTAAATTTCTAAACTAGAGATTTATTATGAAGGTTAAGTAACCCTTTATTAATTTGACACAGTTGTAAGATTAATACGTAGAAGTTATCACTGAGCTAAAGAATAAAAACATGGAATTTTGATCTACAATGTTTACAGAAAACTGAATGCTCTAACTCTATGAGATCAAATCTATTCATTCAGATTTTCAGAGTTAATGATAATCGTTTTCTAGAGAGTGCCTCTACTTTCTTACTGCTGCCTTAAAAGCACACACCTTTGCTTTCTATGGTGCGATCTGTGACTTTTTAGTGGAGAGAGCTATGGGATTGCTCATATAGAATGTTCATCCTTTTGATGTTGCTAGAGGATGGTATTTGATTTCCCTGTATATGTTTTTATACTGCAGTATAAGGCACTAAACTAAGAGTTTTTTTTTTTTTTTTTTTTTTTTTTTGAGACGGAGTCTCGCTCTGTCTAGGCTGGAGTGCAGTGGCCGTATCTCAGCTCACTGCAAGCTCCGCCTCCTGAGTTTACGCCATTCTCCTGCCTCAGCCTCTCGAGTAGCTGGGACTACAGGCGCCCGCCACCACTCCCAGCTAGTTTTTTGTATTTTTTAGTAGAGACGGGGTTTCACCGTGTTAGCCAGGATGGTCTCAATCTCCTGACCTCGTGATCCGCCCGTCTCTGCCTCCCAAAGTGCTGGGATTACAGGCTTGAGCCAATGCGCCCGGCCTTCTTTGAGAGTTCTGAAGGTTGGGGTGTGTGTGTGTGTGTGTGTGTGTGTGTGTGTGTGTGCGCGTGCGCGCGCGCGCGCGCGCTAGGATTGTTGCCCTTAGTACTGATTACCTTGTTAATTAGCTGAGACTGAGTGACTCATCTGCTGGGTTTGCACATATCTTAGAGCAGACATTATGGGCGCTCCAATTTAATTGTCTAAATTTCCTCACCAGTGTCTCTTGCTATAGATATGTACCAAGATTAAGGATGACTCCAGGATTGAGTTATGACCAACACTACTAAAGGTGGAGATATAGTATTTTGTATCATCTTCCATTTTAGCTTTTTCTTTTTTAAAAAAAGCTAGTTTTTTTAGCAAACTATTTTAGTAATACTTTCTTAGTATTTGCCAAATACCCACACAAAATTGTTTTATATATGTGTGTGTGTTGTTTTATATGTATACATACACACACAAACACGCATACGCATAAACAAATGAATCTCTCTCTATATATATTCTTGGATTTCTGTTCCTAAAAAACAAAATACATGATTAAAAGGGACTTTGAGATTCAATGTGAGATTTGGGGTTAAAGTGTGTGAGTTTTCGGGGTCTAGAAGGGAAGAGAGAATCTGAGGTTCAGGTCATTGTTCGGTGACACTGCAAGTCCAGTTGCTATCAGGGGAAATGTTTATAGATGGATGTTGTGCCTTGAAGGTTAGAATTTGGACATGACACACAGTAAAACACTATTAATTTTATTCTTACTAATTTTAAGTTAAATTATTCTTGAAAGTAATGTCAGTTTTCTGTCCCCATGGGAAAGTATTCTGGTAGGACATTAGTGGTTTATGTAAGATTTTAAGGGGAAATGTGAATTACCCTCAGTAGTACAAACTGACCCTCGGTGAAATGGCCATGTGCCTTCTTTCCTACCTATCTCCTAATATTTTCCCATGCACACCCTACATTCCAACTCTAAGGAACTACCGGGTGCTCCTGGAGGAGGCCCTGTTCTTTTAGGTTTGGGGGGGTTTTACATGTTTTCTTCTTGATCTGGATTGCCCCTGCCCTAGCTAACTCCCATCCATCTTTCAGGACTCAATGTAGGGACCAGCTTTCCCTGGGAGCCTTTTTTGATGCTTCTTTCTGTCTTTCCTTCTGCTATGTATTGAATGTTCTGATAGCACCAGCACATGGGTCTGCAATTCTGCCACATATTCATTTTCTTGTCTGTCTCTCTCACTAGACAGTAAGCTCCTTGGAGTCAGGAAATGTGTCCTTTATCTTTATTTCTAACACTTAACTCAGTGCCTGACACACAGAATAGGTGCTCAGAAAATACTTGGTAAAATGCCTCAGTGTGTGGATAGGGAAATGAATTCATTGTTTAATTTTCTCTTTAATATTGATAGTTGCTTAAAAATCATTTTTATCTACTACATAACCTTTTGTTAGCTTAATTCAAGCAACTATGTCTGAAATAAATGCTGCTTTAGGCTGGGCACAGTGGCTCACACCTGTAATCCTAGCACTTTGGGAGGCTGAAGTGGGAGGATTGCTTGAGCCCAGAAGTTCGAGACCAGCCTGGGCAACATAGTGAGACCCATCTTAAAAGAAATGCCACTTTATTAATATTTGAAATTTATCCACAGAAAAGTGAATTGATGACAGTTTAAATATACATAAGCATATGCTTAATCTTTCTTGATCATACTGGTTTTACTTGTCTTTGATAGAGAAATGAGAGGAATCTGGTTTAAACTGCAGTTCAGGGAATTTTGATTAGATATAATTGCGAGAAATTAAAGTACCAGATATTGAAGTGATTTGTAAGTAATGTAATTGATTTTTTTCAAGAGTTAAAAAGGGGGTGAGTGGAGGGTTACGTATTATGAAGCAGTTCATCAACTTTGTCCTCAGATTTAAAAAAAGGAAGAAAGATCTATTTAAGAATGTGCAAATACAACCATATTCATGGATGGATGCTTAAAAATAGTCATGTACCTTTGTAGTTTTGTGTATAGGTGTGTACTTTAAATTTTCACCTAGCAAGGGAACTGTTGCAGATGTCCTGGCTTTTGACATAATGGTTCTGATTTAAGGCAACTAGTAGAATGTACTGAGAATCTCTCCTCGTTAGCTTTTTTTTTTTTAACTGCTCTTTTTCAGAATAATATAAATAATCCAGAAATCTTTGTCAGTGTTAAGAATTAACAGAAAATTAATGTGTATGTTACAAGACCTACCCAATGGTTAAAAAAAGAAAAAACAACAGCCAGACCATGGACACAACATGGTTTTTGAATGCTATCCTCTTGATTGTTTTAATGTAATGAAACATGGCAGTTTACTGTGCCCAAAATTTAGTTGGCTATGCTTCTAACTATAGACATTCTTTCCTGGTTGCATTTGAACAAAATTACTGTAGTATTACTGTAGTATAAGCCAAATTCCCCCTCATTGCTAGTGAACCAAAAGAGCACATATAGCTTCCTAAGCACCAAATTTATAATCATACTTGTGAATAGAGTTCAGTGTTCTCTTTACATGTCATTCTGCAAGAATCATATTTGGAATAATTTAGGACAGCTTTACTAAATTTATTAATGTAATACTTGTTATAAGTATGTGCTTAAGTTCTAGATTTTCTGTGCTTACAGTGCAAAAGGCTTCTTTGTGAAATAAGAGACAGAATTTTACTTGTAATGATGATATAATAATGCCTTGTCTTTTAAAATGCTATTAATTTTCTAAATGTCTTTATATCCAGAGATTTTTTTGGTTTTTCATAGTAGCTCTATGAAGTGGGTGTCCTAATCTTATAAATGAGGGAATGTTGACACAGAAAGGTTGACTGATGGTCAAAGGCATGCAGCATTGTATAATAACAAAGTACTGTTATTTCCACAGCTGACATTTACTAGTGCATACTACATGCTAAACATTGTTTTTAAGATTTTTGCGTGTATTAATTAATAACTGCTTGGGCTTTGGTATCAGATCAAAATTTAAGTCTAGCTCTTCTGATCAGTTCTTGACCTTGGGAAAGCTACCTAACCTTTTTAAGGCTTGGTTTCCTTATTTGGAACGCAGAAATAATGGTAATATGTACCTTATTGGTTGTTTGGATTAAATGAGGTAATCCAAATGACCCTATGTGTGGCATACAGTAAGGTAAATTAGTTCACTGTAGAAAAATGGGGTGGTGATAGACAGCATTTAGTGTAATTTTTAGCCTCTTGGTAAAATTGCATTTTTTTTTTACTAAGTGTCACAGTCAGTGCAGTTATATATACCTATTTTATAGAAAAATACTGATGTTACAACAATAAGATTATAGTTCCATGTAGTGCCTATAACCACCTTTTCCCTTACTGCCTCCTAATTATCTTTTAGTTCTTAGTCTTCCAACAATGGGGAGAAACCAAGAGGGGTAAGAAGTCATAGAGTGTCTGAGGCATCCAGTGGACACCCATGGTCCATTGGGTTATGTTCATTCCAGGAGTACTTTGGTATGTCAGTTGCTTAGAACTCAGAATGTGTTTTCTTGTAAAAAGTATTCTTCTAAATGAGGCACAAAAAATCTTGACTCCCCGATACAACTGACATGCTGGATATTTGCACTGAAAAACAGTAAAAGCAAGCAAAAACTCTATAATACATTGGCAGCATTAATCAAAATAATTAAAGAATAAAATTGAATAAATATTGATTCTCAAGAGATTAAAATAATTTCTGGAGATTCATGTGGGGACTCTTTAATATTTTTAAGAGCTTAATGAGTTGGTACACTGATTCTTTAATATGTTTAACTTCATTTCAAAGCTTGTGACTTTTCATTGGTAGTTAATAGGTAGATCACTATCATTTCTCTTAATTTTATGTGCAGTCATTAAATTCATTGCAGGATAAGGGTTGGAGAATGCTTATAAGTGGAATGAAGAATGAGAGGAATAGAGATGTTTCTGACTTAATTGGCCAAAATCCCTTAGAATACATTTTAGAAGAGATGGGCAAAGAGAGTATATATTCACCTAAAAGAATTGGTTTATGGTAGAATTAGTTCAGCCCTGGGCAGTTTTCCAAGCCAGAGACAAAGCGTGGTGTATATTTGAGCTCCTGGAGAAAAGAAAGGGATAGTAAAGAAGAGGGACTGGATTGCTGCCCACCTTAAAGTGAGGTGTAGCAGCATCTCCAAGGGGTGTGAGCCAACACCTGGCATGCTGATTTTATATATGAAATTGAAGTTCAGAGTTGAAATTGTTGCATTTGAAGTTCAGAGTTGAAATTGTTGACTGTCTGTGAGTACGTGGTTTTAGAAATGTTCATTTTGGCTATCAATTATATTTGTTCTCTAGTTAGTATGTAGATTAAAATGACACTATTCCCATAACCCCTAATAAAATGCTGATACAGAGTAGGTATTCAGTAAATATTAGTGTCCCTGTTTGAGTAAGTTTGATTTTTTTGTGCTGTGAAGGGTAAATTGACCAGAAATTTTTCAAAAATATATTGAAATCTCTTGTAAATCTAGACTGTAATTTATCACTGTAATTTCACTGTTCTGTGATTCTGTGGCATGCTTGTTCATACCGTCCATTTTCTGATTTGCTGACTTGTCTGAACTGGTTTTGGAGGGGTCTTGTGGAATAGGAAGATATGGAGGGTGGATTTTGAAGACAGCTCTTCAAGAGGAATTATGGTGAGTGAGGTTTAGGAAAAGTCACTGGGGACGGAGAATTAGTCTGCTACTGGCTAAAATGGGTTTTTAGAGCTGGAATGGAACCTAAGAGGTGGTTTAACCTAACCCCTCATTTTACAGCTGTGGAGATAAGTATAGAGAAGTGAGTTGTGCAAGTATTATAGCTGTAGTAGAGAAGCCAGAAACATCATAGAACTTAGACTATCACATTTTTATCATCTTTTTCTTCTGAAAAAGAGTGGTAGCATGTGAATATTATATTACTTTTTAAAATTGATGTTATATATTAAATACTTTTTATTCAATCTTTTAGACTTTTGAGTTTGTTTAAATAGATTAACTGAACTAACCGTGCTGCCAGAAAGCTCATAAGGAATATTATTCTTTAGAAATGAGAAATGCTCAATGTTTTTCTTCTGTTTTTAGGTTAAGTCAGCAAACAAAGAAAACATGGTATTTTGAAGTATGATTAAACTCCTGATGCTGCAGCAGAGGCTAAGAATATTAATGGCCAGATCTAGGTAAGTTTAAGTTTATTTATTTTTTACATCACTAAGCCTGCATTTACAATTATTTTTAGTTTTTATTTTAAATACAGATGAGGTCCCGCTATGTTGCCCAGGCAGTTTCTAACTCTTGAGCTCACACGATTCGCCACCTCAGCTTCCCAAAGTGTTAGGATTACAGGCGTGAGCCACCACACCTGGCCTATAATTTTTTAATGAGAGAATTTAATAATGTTTTCTTGAACTGCAATCATTTTGCTTCCTGATTGCTGACACCACCCCCTGACTCCCAAAGAACGAAGATAAATGGCTTTTATTAACTAAGACGTGTTTACTAATTTAAAGTATTCAGCAAACTTGTTACAGCATTGCTCTTCCCAAACAAAAGCTATCTTTTACTTTATTTGATTTTAGTTTAGTTTAGTTTAGTTTAGTTTCTGAGACAGAGTCTTGCTTCGTCGCCCAGGCTTGGAGTGCAGTGGCATGATCATAGCTCACTGCAGCCTCCACCACCTGGGCTTAAATGATCCTTCCACCTCAACCTCCCGAGTAGCTGGGACTACAGGTGTGTGCCACTATGCCCAGCTAATTTTCTATTTTTTATAGAGACAGAGTCTCACTGTGTTTCCCAGGCTGGTCTTGAACTCATGGACTTAATTAAGCAGTCCTCCCACCTCAGCCTCCCAAAGTGTTGGGATTACAGGTGTGAGCCACCACCCCCGCCTACCTTTTGTTTTTAAATGTACCCTACTTGCTTTTGTATGTTGCTGTCTTGAGGGAGCATAATAAAATCATTTGTGTTTTTGCTGAGTTACGAACTTGGAGGAGTGTATACAAATGAGATCACATGGTTGTTCCTCAAGTGTTTACAATATTAGTGCATATTATTAGGTGTCACATAGCTCAGATGTAGTCTTCAAATATTAATCTGGTGGTCATAAATGCAGAATATCTAGTATCTAGCCTTTTCCCTTGCCTAAGAATTTGTGGTTTAGGGGAAAGAATCAGAGATGTGGATGAAAACTTCACATTAAAGAAGTCTCCTTTCAGGAATTGGAAGATTGGCCACAACTGCCTGTGTTCCAGCTGTGTCTATCCCTCACTCACGCTAAGCCTATTCTTTAGCCTTACTGAGGCCACCTGTTTTTTTGTTTTGTTTTGAGTCTTTGCCCCATTTTCTATTTTGTTGGCTCTCTTCTTTCTTTACTTCTTTCCTGACTGGATGTGATGATCTGTCACTTCAAACCCCTGTAGTATTGCCAACATCCTTTAGTAACCTCGCCCTCTTACCCTCTGACCCTGGGTCAGTTGAACTGTCTATCCTGTGGACTGCTGAGCACAGCTAGCAAAACAGCATAATCTTGCCTCTGCAGCCTCTGCTGAGCTCTCATCTCAGCCTACTTAATAATCCTGCTCTCTTTTCTTGGGTAGCTCCTCGGTGACTAATCCTGCCATTCTCAAGTCCCTCATTCTGCAAGCCTTGCCTTCTCTTTTATAGAAGAAATGTAGGGTGATAAATGTTATCTACTTCAGTCTCTTTTTTATATTCCACCCACCCTTATGTCTTTCCTCTCTCCTCAGAGAATGAAGTATTCCTCCTTCTCTGGGTAAACCTCTCAATCTGGGCCCTGGAACTCGTCTGTAGTATCCCCCTCTGTTTTGATCCATCAATTAGCCCTTCTCTTTTCTTTGTTTTTACTATGTTTTTAAACTTTCTTGACCTACTGATTATAAGCCTGCATAAATCTGTGTCATCTTAAAATACATAACTCAAGTAATATATCCTCTTTTGAATATATTCACACCCTAGCCTTCTCTATTCTTTATTTTCTCAACCAGTTCTTGAAAGACCAATTTCTATCCTCTAGGAGCTACCTCTTTATCTTCCACTTGCTCATTGCAGTTTGGCATCTGTCTCTGCCATGGATGGTGCTCTCCTGCTTGATGCTTGCTTAGTTTGTACTATTCTGATCTTTTTTTTTTTCCCCTTCACTGGCTTCTCTCTACTCCTGTATTTAAACACATTTGTATTTCCCCAGAATTTCAACCATAGACCAGTCTTCATACTATCCTTGCGCTAGTGTTCAAGAGTTAAAATACTACATTTGTTCTAATGTTTTACCTTCTCCCTCAAACACATACTCATGTACTTAACTATTGCACTTGGCCGTTCCCTGGGCTCTCAGTTGAACATATCTGAACAAATCGTTATCACTTCCTCTTGAAGACTACAGTTTTTTGTATCTCAGGTAATAGAACCTCAGCACCCTTCGTCTGCCATGCTGGAAGCTGCTTCTTTTTTCCATTATATCAAGTCAGTTATTGGTGCTACTGACTTTTCCTCTTAAATGTTCCTTAAATTTATTATTTTCTTCTTCATTCCTACCATTGCTGCTCTTGTTTTAGGTTTTTATCATATTTCATTTTTTAATAATCCCAAACTGATTTCCTTTCCTCTGATCTAAACACCTACTTAAATTTATCGTACATATGGTTATATTTAAAATGCACTTCTGACCATCTCACTTTTCTACTTAAAATACATCAGTGGTTTTCCATCATGTGTAGGATAAATTCCTTTCTCTTTGGCATGACCTACAAGGCTTTCGTATCACATATTAGAGATTTCATTAATTGTTGTATTGAACTCAAGCATTCAGTGTGGATACAGTCCCCAGGTAGGTTGCACTACCACTCATATAAATCATGTATCACATACTGGTGGAGGTACATTCTGAGAAATGTGTCATTAGACACTTTTGTCACTGCACAAATGTCATAGAGTGTACTTACACAAACCTAGATGGTATAGCCTACTATGCACCTAGGATATATGGTATAGTCTGTAGCTCCTACTCTACAAATCTGAGCAACATTACTGTACTGAATACTATAGGCAGTTGTAGCACAATGGTAAGTATCTGCATTTCTAAACATAGAGAAGGTACAGTAAGAAAACTATGAAAGAGAAAAAATGGTACACCTGTACAAGGCACTTGCCATGAATGAAGGTTACAGGACTGGAAGTTGCTCTTGGGTGAGTTGGTTAGTGGGTGGTAAGTGAATGTGAAGGCCTAGAATGTTATTATACACTACTGTAGACTTTATAAAACTGTACACTTAGGCTACACTGTTTAAAATTTTTTTTCTTCAATAATAAATTAGCTTACTATAACTTTTACTTTATAAACTTTTTAATTTTTTGAAACTTTTTGACTCTCTTGTAATAATACTTAGCTTAAAACACATACGTTCTACAGCTGTACAAAAGTATTTTTTCTTTTTATCCTTTTTTCTGTTTTAAAATTTTTAATTTTTTTAACCTTTGAAACTTCTGTGAAAAACTAAGGCAAAGACACAAATACACACATTAGCATGAGCCTATACAGGGTCAGAATCATCCATATCACTGTCTTCTGCTTCTACATCTTGTCCCACTGGAAAGTCTTCAGGGGCAATAACGTGGAGCTGTCATCTCCTAGGAAAACTGCACCTTCTTCTGGAATACCTCCTGAAGGACTTGCCTGAGGCTGTTTTACAGTTAATTTTTTTTTAATAAGTAGAAGGAGTATACTCTGAAATAATAGATATATAGTATAGTAAATAAATAAACCAATTACATAGTCATTTATCATTATCAAGTGTTACATACTGTACATAACTGAATGTGCTATACTTTTATACACTGGTAGTGCAGTAGGTTTTTTTTAATACCAGCATTATCTCAAACACATGAATAATGTGTTGCACTGTGATGCTGTGATAGCTATAGTGTCAGTAGGTGAGAGGAATTTTTCAGCTCCCTTGTAATCTTAGGGAACCACTGTCATACATGTAGTCTGTTGCTGACCAAAAATTGTTTTGTGGCTCATGACTGTATATCCCTGCCAGCATGAGAGGTTCTACCTTAACAGGTAGCTTATGAAGATGCCAAATGGAAGGATGATTTTCCCGTTCCTTGTGAGAAAAAAAAAGTTGAAAAACATTCCTTTGGAGGATCATCTTTTGAGGCAAAAGCCGTACTGTAGTAATCTTTTAGCTCTTTATATTTCACAAGGAGGTTGGGGAGAATGAATATGTAATTTCAAGAAGACTTTTAAAAAATGTCTGTATCAATTATCCCTTAAAAATTTTTATATTACTCATCCTATAATTTATTAATATTAAACATTTACTTTTTTAAAAAAATTAAATGTTTATAGAATATGTGCCATGTCTGAGGCAGGAGAATCTCTTGAACCCCGGGGGGCGGAGATTGCAGTGAGCCAAGATCACACCATAGCACTCCAGCCGGGGCAACAAGAGCAAAACTCCATCTCAAAAAAAAAGTATGTGCCATGTCAGTTGGTATGCTTAGTGCCCTGGAAAATGAGCAAGGCAAGATTTCCTATCTTTAAAGAGATCCCAGCAAAGTGGATGGTGCAGAAAGATAAACACTGCAACAGAGTGTGATAAAGGCAATGATAGAGTTTATGCCATTCTATTGTGGGAACGCTAGAGGCAGGCTAGCTTCAAGTTCATTGAAAGATCAAGTCTCAAATCTAGGGAACATGTCCCTAACTTATTCAGGCTGCTTCATGGTTGGGTCCCATTTGTTCTCCAGTCTACCCTGTAGTCCAGTCTTACTGAACACCTCACTTTCTCCTGAATGTGGTATGACATTTCATGACTTTTGTCTGTCTCAGGTGCTTATTTCTCTTTACTTTGCTTAGCACATTGTTTCTACTCTCCTTTTAAATCCCAGCTCAAATAGTGCTTCCTTCCCTGCCTAACCCAGAAAGTTAGTTGCTCCCTTTCCTGTGCCCACAGTACTCTACTCATATCCTAATACAAGGTTTATCGCAGTGCATTCTCTATTTACCTGTCTCTCCCTCCCCCACCCCACCACCCCCATGACACTCACAGCTCTTCGAAGACAAAGATGGTGACTTACGTGTCCTTGTACTGTGATACCTAGCTGGCATATTAGTTAAAGCAAAAATACCAAATATCATGAGTCTTAATTAACTTTACTATTATATGTTATCATATACACTTTTGGTTTATACACTAGTACACTTTTTCATCTTTTTAATACTTAAACCTGCTAGGGATCCTTCACATTTGTTTAATACAGTCCATTTAAATCACAAAGGTCCTATAGCACCTACTATATGCTAGGTATTGTGTTAGGTACTAGGAATGTAAAAATGAGTAAGGTTCATCCCTGCTGGCAAGAGGCTCACAATGGAGGAAAGAAGACAGATAAACAGACACTAGCCACAATTTCTACTCAGTACAAAGTGGGATAGATGCTATGATACTAGGAAGCCCAGGGTGCTTTGGGGTAGCATATGCATGACGGTCATACATAGTAAGTATAACTTGCCTAGTTGCTTGGAGTCAGGGAAAGCATCCTAGAGGAACTGCACTTTGAGTTGAATCTTGAGAAAGGAAAGAAGCAGAAAGGGAGCAGCTTGGAAGGATGTGAGAGACCAAGATGCTCTGGGGAAACCACACCTTGTTTATTCTGACGGGACTAAGAATAGGGCTTGAAACAGAGCAGGGAGAGTCTAGACTGGATCTGTAGACAGGGATCACATTGCATCTGATCGGATCTGTCATACTGAAGAGTTTATACTGTTAAACTGAAGATAGTAGAGAGCCACTGAATAATTTTCAACAAGCTTCAATCAAATTTATGTTTGTAATGTTTTGTAGCTTCTGTGCTTCCTTCCCTCCTCCTTTTTTCATATATTGTCATACTCTATCTGATTATTTCCCTTCCTTGTAAGTGATGCTTTGGCATTTTCTTTATCTGCTTAGTTGGAGTGTTCTTAAACACTCAATGTCAGGTGTATAACCACTTCTCTCTCCTTCTATGGGAAAGGAGTATTAAATAGACATGCTGTATCAGTTTTGCCAGTATTCTGTGTGTTACTTTACTGCTTAATTTTAAGTTGTCTTTCCCCCTTACCAATGAACTATTCGAAATTTGATTTTGTTTTAATTACCAATGAACTCTTGTCTTGTGGAGACATAAAAGATACTACAATGAGTAACAACAGTCAAAATACCTGCCAAGCCAGAAGTTTACCATCCTTTCAGTGATTTTTTATTTAAAGAAGAACAAGCCAGGCCTGGCACTCCTGTAGTCCCAGCTACTCAGGAGGCTGAGGTGGGAGGATCACTTGAGCCCAGGAGTTTGAGCCCAGCCTTGGGCAACATAATGTCTGCCTGCCTGCTTGTCTGTCTCTGTCTCTGTCTCTCTGTTTCTCTCTCTCTCTTTAAAGAAGGATGTGAAATTCCTGATAAGCCACAAAGGGTTAATTTCATTAACTCTTGAACACAAGTTAATTATTTAAATAATATATATGAGACCTTAAGTTGGTTTGTTTTTTAGATGATTTTAGAATAGGTGACCTTTGCAAATGTAACTAGAAATTTGAGATTTGTGTGACAGTATTAATGCCTCACAAAATTTATTCTCATTATTACTGAGTAAAATCAACTAGCTAGCTGTATAAAATCTAGCTGCAGCCATATACCTTGTTGGACTTAATTTTCTGCATCAGAATGTTTGTGTTAGATTATTTCTAAAGTCTTTTTCTGTTTACAGTTGTTGTATCCTTCATCTAATACATTTTCCAAATCATTTTTCATGTAGTGCACACATGGTCTTCTGAAGAAGCCATGGGTAGCTGTTGTAGCTGTCCAGATAAAGACACTGTCCCAGATAACCATCGGAACAAGTTTAAGGTCAGTAAAACTGGTTGAGTTATATATCTTACTGCCTAGTTGGGTGTTCTTTATTTCACTTAACATATCTTAGGCTGGGTGTGGTGACTCACGCCTATAATCCCAGCACTTTGGGAGGCCGAGACAGGCGGATCACGAGGTCAGGAGATTGAGACCATCCTGGCCAACATGGTGAAAACCCGTCTCTACTAAAAATACAAAAAAAATTAGCCGGGCCTAGTGGCGGGTGCCTGTAGTCCCAGCTACTCGGGAGGCTGAGGGATGAGAAAGGCGTGAACCCGGGAGGCAGAGCTTGCAGTGAGCCGAGATCATGCCACTGCACTGCAGCCCGGGCGACAGAGCGAGACTCTGTCTCAAGAAAAAAAAAAAAAAAATCTTATTCCTGGCATTCATCGCCAAACCCTTCTATTTCCCTTTCTTTCCACCCTGTCTTTCTTGATTTAATAAACAATGACAACATTTTCTTACAGTATGGAATTTTTTTTTTAGTTTTCCTTTGGTCCTCTGTATCTAATTAGCCACACTGTTGTGGTAACACTGTTTTTAAAATGCCATTTTACAGGGTGCCTTTTCAATCTCATCACTATCTTTCAGTTATTATTTTAATGCATGCCTGTGGGATTTCTTAACTGGACTCTACCTCAAGTCACCCTCTGATTCATCCTGTAGTTACCATCAAATTAATCTTCTTTCATCATTTGCTAACCTGTTTGCTAAAACTTCTGTGGTGTTATTTTATCTATAGGCTAAATGCTCCTATAGCTGTTTTGTGTCTGATAGTCTGACCTCGATCTGTTATAAAGAGTAGCCTTGATCACACAAACCTAGGTATAAGTCTGTTACTTTATAAGCTTTGTGACCTTGGGCAGGTTACATTATTACTGAGTCTTAGTTCCATTTTTGTACAATGTAGTCTAGGATTGTTATGAGGGTTAAATGAGAAAAATACATATAAAGCTCTTCTCCCACTCCCGGGGAATAGTAACTTCTCCCTAAATGTTATCTACTGCTCTAGTCTTTGGACGTTTTCTGAAGCTCAGCAGTACTAAACCTTTCCTTATATGAACTCTGTGCCAATCTATTTTGGTCTCTTTGAAAGGTACTTTTTTGTTCTGCTTTAACATTGTGTTTTTATGATGTCCCCTTTATCTCCTGACCCACTAGATTTCCCCCCTGATTTTATTTTCTGTGTCAATTTATTTATACTAGTGGTCCAGCTAAAGGCCCTCCTCCTCTTACATGAAGGTGTCTCAACAACCTTAGGCCACATTTCCTGCCTTCTGCAGCTGCTGTTGCATTCATTTGTCAATTAATCATACACTGTTTTGTGTTTGTATGTTTTGTTTCCCCAGTGGAAATGTAAATTTCTTACAGATCTGAACTGGGTGTTACACAGCTACATAGTCCATGCCTGACACACACATTGGTTGATGAATGAACTAACAAATTACAAATAACTAATTAGCAACAATGCGTTTTCCTGACGAATTGTTGAAATATTTGCACGACTGTCACCTTTTTTTTTTTTTTTAGGTCATTAATGTGGATGATGATGGGAATGAGTTAGGTTCTGGCATAATGGAACTTACAGACACAGAACTGATTTTATACACCCGCAAACGTGACTCAGTAAAATGGCACTACCTCTGCCTGCGACGCTATGGCTATGACTCGAATCTCTTTTCTTTTGAAAGTGGTCGAAGGTGTCAAACTGGACAAGGTAGAATCTTTGTTTTTTTTTTTCCAATTATTTGAAATATTATTCTTTCAGCTATTCTGTATATAAAGATTAATATTTTTCTTATGAAAATCCCAAAATAAGCAGATTGTTAAGAAAAGATATAGTATACTATATATTCATTTATCAAGTGTTTATTAAGCACATTGTCTATGTGAGAAGTTTTGGCTCGTGTTACCTTTAAGATTTTTCAGTAAATGATTGGGCCTGCTAAATTGACTAAATGTCTTTATCATTGATTTTTTTACTACCTATTACTTGAATGGCCTTGACAAGTTACAGGACTTCTGTTGAATGTTAAATTTCTTCTCTATAACAGGGAAATGGTAATACCTATCTTATAATTATTGTAATAATTAAACAAGATAGCAATTGGAAAACACCTAGGGACTTTCCAAGGGGCCTGTTACATGGCAGATGATCACCTTGGAGTAGTGAGTTGGGCTCCCCCTGCTGTTTAGAAACAGACGAGCCTTAAGTGTGCAGGTCTTGATTTCATCAGCTTTGTTTTGGGCCATCTCCCTTAGATGAATGAAAATTATTCTGTGAACTTTTGGCGGGGGCTTGTTTTGAAACAGGGAATAATCATTAATTTATCAGATATTTATTTTAAAGGGATTTCTTACTCTTGGCGCATAGAATGCTTACTTTACAATTCTGCTCTTTGTCAAGTGTTCCCATAGTTTTTCCAAAGGTATGTTAACTATTTTTCCCTTTTGGTTTATATTTGTAGGAATCTTTGCCTTTAAGTGTGCCCGTGCAGAAGAATTATTTAACATGTTGCAAGAGATTATGCAAAATAATAGTATAAATGTGGTGGAAGAGCCAGTTGTAGAAAGGAATAATCATCAGACAGAATTGGAAGTCCCTAGAACACCTCGAACACCTACAAGTAGGTACCCATTTTCCCTCTCACATTTTGAATAACAGACATTTAGTTGTAAGATACAGATTATGGATATTTAGTCAATAACACACTATAAATCACCATTGGATAACAGAAGTATAATAGTTGTCAGTTTTTAAAAACAGCTGTAGGCCGGGCACGGTTGTTCATGCCTGTAATCCCAGCACTTTGGGAGGCTGAGGTGGGCAGATCATGAGGTCAGGAGATCGAGAGCATCCTGGCTAACACGGTGAAACCCCGTCTCTACTAAAAAAATACAAAAAAATTAGCCGGGCGTGGTGACGGATGCCTGTAGTCCCAGCTACTCGGGAGGCTGAGGCAGGAGAATGGCATGAACCCGGGAGGTGGAGCCTGCAGTGAGCAGAGATCGCGCCACTACACTCCAGCCTGGGCGACAGAGCAAGACTCCATCTCAAAAAAAAAAAAAAAAAGCTGTAGTTCTATGTACTTCAAATATTTTAAAAATGAAAACATTTAGTATTTCATATTATCTAAAATATAGAGTGGGAGTAATACTATTTGTGCTCTGATTTCTGCTGTCTTGGCAGAAAGACCTCTTATAATCCTCTCAGTACAGATTCGATTCTTAATCATTTTTATTCTCTCTGCCCCCACCCCCCTTTTCTTTAAACCAATAAAAAAAAAACTCAGCTCCAGGATTTGCTGCTCAGAACTTACCTAATGGATATCCCCGATATCCCTCATTTGGAGATGCTTCATCCCATCCTTCAAGCAGACATCCTTCTGTGGGAAGTGCTCGCCTGCCTTCAGTAGGGGAAGAATCTACACATCCTTTGCTTGTGGCTGAGGAACAAGTAAGCATATGCTCCGGTGTAACAGCAATAATGATTGTTCAGAGTCAGGGTACCACTGTGCTAAAACTAGACGATTTTATTCAGCTTGAAGTTTATCTGTTTGTAAATTACTTTTGTAGTGAACAATCAGAGGAAATAGCATATATTTGCTGGCTTATGCTCAAATATATGCAGGCATTCAGGGGAACTTAGCATTACAGTAGCTTGTGGGTTCACAGAAGAGGTACATCTATAGATTAAAAAAGGCATAACTAATGGTCAGTTCCCATTATAAGAACGTCCAATGGATTAAGAGTTTATGCTGCTTTTCGTATTTTAGCCGTTACAGTCAGTGAACTACTAGTAGGAAGGTAGATTTTGCTGTTAATGTTACGGAGTTATTTAGTGTTCCCGACTATTCTAGTTTTCATGTGTGGAATGAAGTATCTGGTTGGAACCTCTGTATTAATTAGTTATACTTATGTTTTGTAAACCATATGTCATATTAAAAAGTTTTTAGTGTTTTTAAAATCAGTTTCTTTGTGTTCTGTACATAATGAGTTCTTATTTACCGTAATTACGTGAGTCTTTCTGTGTCGCGCAAGCTGGAGTACAGTGGCGTGATCTCAGCTCACTGCAACCTCCACCTCCCGGGTTCAAGCAGTTCTTCTGCCTCAGCCTCCCAGGTAGCTGGGATTACAGGCGCAGGCCACCACACCCGGCTAATTGTTTCGTATTTTTAGTAGAGACAGGGTTTCACTGTGTTGGCCAGGCTAGTTTTGAACTCTTGACCTCAAGTGATCCACCTGCTCCAGCCTCCCAAAGTGTTGAGATTACAGGCGTGAGCCACTGCGCCCGGCCCTTCTAAATATTTTTATATTATCTCCCCAAAATACCATTAAGCTTTTCTAAATAGTGATAATTTCTTACTAGGTGGCATTTATTTTATATCTATGCATTTTACAGAACTCTTATTAAATCTAGTAGAGTTTATCTTATATAGTCAGATCATCAGTAAATAAGGATAAATTTATCTCTTTTCAAAGTTGTTATTTATTTCTGGATCATATTTTAATGCTTTGAGAACCTCTACAACAGCAGCAAAATGATAATCCCTATTTTGTTCCTGATTTTTATTTTTTGCATAATTATCATGTTTAACAATCAAATATAATGTTGCATGTTACTTTATCTTTTGAGATGGAGCCTCACTCTGTTGCCCAGACTGATATGTAGTGGTGCAATCTCGGCTCACTGCAACCTCTGCCTCCCGGGTTCAAGTGATTTGCGTGCCTCGGCCTCCAGAGTAGCTGGGATTACAGGCGCTCACCACCATGCCCAGCTAATTTTTGTATTTTTAGTAGGGACGGGGTTTCACCACGTTGGCCAGGCTGGTCTCGAACTCCTAACCTCAAGTGATCCACCCGCTTCAGTGTCCCAGAGTGCTGGGATTACAGGCGTGGGCCATTGCACCCAGCCTGCATGTTATTTTAAAGTCGTTACTCTTTTATCAAATTAGGAAGACATTTCTACATTTATTCTCTCTTTCCACCTTTTTATTAATAAAAAAATAGTTGCAAAAGTTTTGAAGTAAGAGTACATTTGGAGAGAAAGTTAATAAAATTAACTGATGTGGTCAGGCTTTTTTTCAGTTTTGTTTTTTTAAGTAAATTCACTTTCTGTTTTGTTTTAGGTACATACCTATGTCAACACTACAGGTGTGCAAGAAGAGCGGAAAAACCGCACAAGTGTGCATGTTCCATTGGAGGCGAGGGTTTCTAACGCTGAAAGCAACACACCAAAAGAAGAACCAAGTAGTATTGAGGACAGGGATCCTCAGATTCTTCTTGAACCTGAAGGAGTCAAATTTGTTTTAGGGCCAACGCCTGTTCAAAAGCAATTAATGGAAAAAGAGAAATTGGAGCAACTTGGAAGAGATCAAGTTAGTGGAAGTGGAGCAAATAACACAGAATGGGACACTGGCTATGACAGTGATGAACGAAGAGATGCACCCTCTGTTAACAAACTGGTGTATGAAAATATAAATGGGCTATCTATCCCTAGTGCCTCAGGGGTCAGGAGAGGTCGTCTGACATCCACCAGTACCTCAGATACCCAGAATATCAACAACTCAGCTCAGAGAAGAACTGCATTATTAAACTATGAAAATCTACCATCTTTGCCTCCTGTTTGGGAAGCCCGCAAGCTAAGTAGGGATGAAGATGACAATTTAGGACCAAAGACCCCATCTCTAAATGGCTACCATAATAATCTAGATCCAATGCATAACTATGTAAATACAGAGAATGTAACAGTGCCGGCAAGTGCTCACAAAATAGAATATTCAAGGCGTCGGGACTGTACACCTACAGTCTTTAACTTTGATATCAGACGCCCAAGTTTAGAACACAGGCAGCTTAATTACATACAGGTTGACTTGGAAGGTGGCAGTGACTCTGACAACCCTCAGACTCCAAAAACGCCTACGACTCCCCTTCCACAAACCCCTACCAGGCGCACAGAGCTGTATGCCGTGATAGACATCGAGAGAACTGCTGCTATGTCAAATTTGCAGAAAGCACTGCCACGAGATGATGGTACATCTAGGAAAACTAGACACAATAGTACTGATCTGCCCATGTGAGCCTGGAAAGCATTATGTTGTTTGCACCTTTGTGAAGTTTTTAAAAATGAAGATGCAAGTACTTCATTTTCATTTCTAAATACTAACTCCTTTTATAGACTGATAAAATTTTTTTCTGAGTATTTCATGTGCATCTTTAACTAAAGGGAATTAATGTAGAGCAGGTACTCCTTAAAGAACACTAATTTCATTATATACTACTCGTTGTACAGCAGCATTCCTGTTTTCACAGTGCCTATTTAAAATGAGAGTTGAAGTGAATGACATGCTGGTTGATTTTTATCAATATTCTGGACTTAACGCGTATCTTTCATGTCTAAGTCATAGTTGGCTTTTAAAACTTTTTATAAAGCCTCTTGACAATGTGCATTGCTAACAGATAACTATAGGCTTTGAAAGTAATGCTCGTAGATTCAGTGTTCACAGTATGTGGCCTCCAGCATGTAACATGAGGAATCCTTTATTTCATTAATTAAAGGCTTTTTTACTTGAGCCAAAACATATGTAAAGGAAACAAGTACCACACCTCCTCTTACACCAGTCAGCTCCTTTGTCTTCAGTGTTACTAGAAAGCAGCCTGTGTCCATGAGTATGGTTTGCTGTTGGTGCACTGAAAGGCAAGAAGGAGACAAGATTTTCTATTTACTCATCTCATGATGTCATTTGAAGGGCATGTCCACATATCTTACTCAGAATTATAATAGGCTCAAGAATCAGTCTCAGGTCACTTTACCCAAAAACATTTGAAAATCTGAACCACAATCTCTTGAAAGTTTTTCTCCTATAGATTATTGACAAAACATTGTTTTCTGGAGGCATTTGTGCCATTAGGTTTCCATTTATCTTCAGTTTTTTCTTTGGTGTTTGGGATGTGTTATTTTGTTGCTTTATGTCCTTTTCAATTTAAAATGTTTGAGTTTGTATATAGTTTTGAAATTGGATTATGTGTTCATTGTTGTTTAGTTTGCATTTTTGTCAAATTATGGTTTTGAAGGTTCATTTGGAACTTACTGTTATTCTATAACAGGGTTGCCCTTGTCCAGTATTTATTTATATGCTGTTTACTTTTCAAGTTGATAAAAAATTCTCTCAATTCTAAATTTACTTGTGTCCATAGGTGATCTCTTTAGCAACTGAGAAAAAAAGGAAGATACTTTTAACATGCAAAGTTCCCTCAAGGTGTACCGTGTTTTCTCTGTGGGCACTCTTCCCCAGCACTTTAGCAGTAATTCCCCCAGCTACACGCTGCAGTTGTACTCTGCCCACTCTAGTGTTCCTCAGCTCTGCTGTCCTTTTACTTGTAGCGGGATCTTTGATTATCCTTTGATTTCCATGAAATATTAATATTGTTGCCAGCATAGCAGGTACAGTGGAAGTCTTGTAGCAATGAGATTGTATCATAATTTAGCATTAAAATGAATTAAAATTTATATAAACTGAAGAGTCTCCATATGTCAAACTCTTGGAAAATCAAAGATGTTCCAATTTCCTAAACACTAGAGAATATGAGAGAAGGTAGAGTGGAAAAAGGTTAGGTAACCTTGCAAAATATTTTACTATTTCCTCTAAATATGAGGAAGTTTGAGATTATGATCTGGATCTACCAGATATAACTAAGGTTAATTTAGCATGAAAAAGTTTTAGTCATATTAGCATCCAACCTATTCAGTAAATAACCGAATCATAGGACAGTGATGGATTAGGAGAACAATAGAGTGGGATCATTATAAAGAAAATAAATTATTAAAGGTGTCTTTATCGTTTTCAGTGCCATTTTAGTGTCTTTATTATAAATCAATATCAGTGTATTTTATCATTCTATGTGCATAGCAGAATTTTCTTTTCCCCCTTTTGTTCCCTTGTGAACTTGGTGCTTATTAAAGTGTTCACTGTTCCCTTAAAAGAGAGCAGTGGTATAGGTGTGCAGTTTCCGTGATGCAGGTTCCATTTTTAATACATTGTTCCACTATCCTTTCTTCTGAGTAAATTGCTAATTGTGCCAAATTTATGTAATAGTTTTTGTAATGTGGAATAAGAATTATGATGGAACCAATGCACATAGTTTTTTCTGAAACAACCAGTCAAGGCAGAACATTAATCTCCAAATGAAAGGGCTGATCTATTTATTCATTTTGGAGGTTGGATACTTTATTCTTTCCGTCATCCTTTTCATTGTTTCCTCCGGATTCTAATTAGTTTTTATTTTTTTAGATAACTCCAATATAATTATTACAGTTTATGCTTTAAATACTGTGTGCTTTAAAAATGAAAATGGGACCAATTTGCTAAGAATTTGATTTTAGGTACTATAAGAGTATTAGGAAGATATATACAACTGGTGTTAATTTCTAGATGTCTTCTAGAAATCACTTGTGTTCCTATTTAATAAAAGGTAATTTAGAATACTACTTGTCCTTTGCAGTAGTTTAGTAATGGGCATTAAGCTGTGTCCTGGAAGGATGTACCTATTACTAGGTGCATTTTAGAATGAAATATTAATATTTTATTAGCATATAATTATGGCCATATATCTCAGATTTTCTGAGGCAGATCTAATTTTAGATAATTCTGTTGGTAGACCATGTGATCCTTCTTTTTGGTTTTGGAAATATAATCATTGTTAATGTTTTCCCTCCAAATAGAATACTGTTTTATCCATATAAATCATAACAGCATCTATCCCATGCCAGGGTTGGAAACTGATATTGGTATTACTTGTGTTTTTTCTTAATGTGTTTTATTTCCCAGTTTCATCTTATTTTAAAAATGAAAATATGGTGCCTTCCCTCCCTCCAGGAAGACTGGCAAATAGTTCCTTTTATTTACTGCTGCTGTGGAGTGATGAGATATGCACTTTACTCTTGAAGATTCAGCAAAAAGCTTTTCACTTCCCAGTATATCCAGAATACATCACATCTGGGACTTAGGAAAATTTGCCAAGCAATCTTTGTTTTTATAGATACTAATGTTGACCCTCTCCACCGTTCAATGTTATAAATAGAACAAGTCAAGCTAGTGTTTGTTAATCTCCTTCCCCTCCCCAAAACTGTGGCACAGCATATAAAAATGTACCTCAATAATGTTCTATTAAAAATGGGACAGGGGCCTTATGTTTTCATAATTTCCCAACAATGTGCCACCATATTTTTGCCTCAAGGTAAAGGTTTTAACAGATGAAAAAGTACTTCCCAATTCCCCCTGTGCTATTCCTAACCTATAATGCCCAAATGTTTTGTGCAATGTGTAGTGTGTGTGTATAAATACATATATTCTTGAAGTAGACATACCATCAGAGACATCATTCACAAGTAACTGATGTATTGGCATCTCATTCATATTTCTGATGTGTGAGGTATATGGTACAATTACCTTTTCCTTGATGTTTGCCAAATTTGAATAAAGGCATTGGTACGAAATTACAGAATGTAAAGAAAATGTTTTTGGCTTGAAAAATTAACAAATATTTTATGACATACCACAGTATACTCTGCCCAAACCAGCCCCCTATCTATCTTTCCTGTTCTTTACATCCCTGTTCCCCATCCCTACTTCCTCATTTTTTTGGGGTATAACACAGTTCTTTTGTAGCATCATTATAATTGCAGTTCTATGGCAATTGGACAATTATAGCATGGAAACAGACTGGTATTAATAGTACAGTAGTCACCAGTGTGCCACATTTGCATTAGTAATGCAAAATATACATTTTATAAAGGACAAACTTTGTGTTATGTTTTATTTTCATTACATTGTATAATATTGTAAGATTATTGTATGTCCTCATTTGCATTATAAATGTTTTTTTCCTACGTAAAGGCATAAATATAGCAACTTTGTATAAAGGTAGCTTATTAGATTTTTAATTTTTTCTTTTATAAAAAATTGTCTAACAGTGGGACTACCATTGCCAAATTGTATATGAAATATGAATTTTACCCCCATGGTTAATTTCTTTTATAAACATTCCATATTTCTCTAATAAAGGACATAAGTGATACTGTACTATGCATAAATTGTATCTTAATGCTGTTTCAGATCAGCATTTTAAATTTTGATTTGCATTTTTAATATTGGCAAAACGTAACCACTGTTAATTAAAATAAAACCTTGTATATGTAACAACATAATTTGCCCTCTATCCCTTCCCACCCTTTGTTCTCTATTTCTCCCTATCAGTGCCAACTTCATACATTTTGTAGCATGGCAATAAAATATAACTTTTACACTGAGGCCGAGTGTGGCTTTTTGGAGGAAGTGGGGATGGGACGATTGCCCTCTAGTTGTCTTTTGCATATGACTGTTTTTGCATATAAGCCATGTCATCAGGCATGAAAAGTTCTCTCATATATGACGTAAACATGCTTTTAAGGACAAGTGTGTGAATGTGCTTTTTAAGCTTAATTTTTGTCAAGACAAATAACTAATTTTTTTATCTTTGGAGAAGTCAGAGTTCTTTAAGTACAATCAAACGTTTATTAACTGGAGTACTTAGAATAAGCTAGTAATTGAATTCAGTTCAACAAGGGCTAAGCAACACATTTTTTAAAATCCTTATTTATTGTAGAGTATTATACTGTCCTACAAATTATGTAAAATATGGTTTAATATTAGATGACTTTGGAATTTGCAATGCCTTACTGTTGTCATTCTAGCATAAATATCCATGATGAGGTACTCAAGTTGATACTGGAAGCTGAGCTGATCATACACGGACCTGAAGCATTCATGAAAAGCTGCTTTGTTGAATAAAGTCTGATTGGAGTTCTTTTCATGCTCACTTTCCCCTTACTGCCCAAAGTAGATTGCAATAAAACCCCAATAAAACGTGTGGTTGGATATCTACTTAAAGTTTTATTGTATTTATATTTCACATACTACTTGAAACTTCATGACGTTTTCTTTCCTAGTCTCATATCAGTGCCTCTGTTTTCAAAATGAACATATCATCAAAATGAAATTGTAACTATTTGACAGGCTCTCTCACAGTTTTATCTGTGTGATCATTCCAAATAGTAGTTCTCAGCTCTGGGACTTCAAACCTGTTTTTAGCCACTGAGTGACATTGCAAAGCCTTAGTTGAGTACAGGTCAAGATGGAAATTATTTAAATAATGAAGGAGATGGACATGTCCACAAATGATTGATGTAACTGGCATGATAAAGACACAAAGGAAGGGCATCCAACTCAGCCTAGGGGTGCAGGTTTTCAAGCAAAGCTGCTTGGAGGGGGTGATCCCTGGGGTGTTTTGTTTAAAGTCTTTGTAGCTTAAGAGAGGATGTCTTAGGGAGAAGGGATAGCATGTGCAAAGGCACAGAGGTATAGAAAGATCATGACATTCAGTGGTTGCAAGAGGTTGCAAATGACTAAGAGCATGGAGAGCAAAGGCAGGCTTGGGGGATACAGAAGAAAGGACAAATGAGAAACAGATCACAGAATCCTAAGGAGCTTTTGTTTAGGTGACAGAACTTGAAGGATTTTAAACACCAGAAAAATAATAGTTTAGACAGATTACTCTGACAACATGGATATCTGAAGGGCACAGTATTTTATTTTTATTTTTATTTTTATTTTTTATTTTTTGAGACAGTCGCTCTGTCGCCCAGGTTGGATGGAGTGCAGTGGCGCAGTCTCGGCTCACTGCAAACTCTGCCTCCCAGGTTCATGCCATTCTCCTAGCTCTGCCTCCCAAGTAGCTGGAACTATGGTATTTTAATAAAGCAGGGACTGGTTAAGAGGCTTTTTCAGAAATGGAGCCAGATCTGATAAATGTGTATTCAAAGGCATTGCTAAAGGACTGTTGTTTACTGCTGTGCAACAAACCACCCTAAAATTTAATGGCTTAAAGCAGCAATCATTTTATATCTCAAGTTGCTATAGATCAGGATGGGCAGGGCACAGCAGAGATGACTCATCTCATATGATGTCTGGAGGCCTGGCTTCCTCACATGTTTTGTGCCTCAGCTAGTATGGTTCAAGCAGCTGAGGGCTGGCTGGACCAGTTCCACTAGGTCATGTCTGGAACTTCTAGCTATCAGCTGTGTTCCTTAGTTTTCCTCCATGTAGTCTTGGGTTTTTCTTCATGTGGTCTTCTTACATGGCAGCTTAGGGTTCCCAAGAGCACAAAAGTAGAAGCTGCTAGGCTTTCTTGAGGCCTAAGCCCAGAACTGGCACAATGTCAATTCTGTTCTATTTTGTTGAATTATAGTGGCTCATATAAAAGCATGAACATCAAAAGTGTAGTTTATGCAGGGCCACCAATGTAATAGAGGGCCTAAAGGAGGAAGAATTAACACCTCTGATTGATAAGTGGAAATGATAGAAATGGAGGGGTCAAAGATGACCCCCAGTTGTCTGGTTTGGGTGACTGAGATGGTTGATGGTGTCAGTTCACTGAGATTTAAAATATATTTGGGGGCTGGGCATGGTGGCTCACTCCTGTAACCCCAACACTTTGGGAGGCTGAGGAGGGTGGATCACTTCAGCCCAGAAGTTTGAGACCAGCCTGGGCAACATGGTGAAAACCTGTTACTATGAAAAAATACAAAAATCAACTGGCATGGTGGTGTGTGCTTGTAGTCCCAGCTACTCAAGAGACTGAGGCAGGAGGATAGATTAAGCCTGGGAGGTTGAGGCTGCAATGAACTGTGATCATGCCACTGTGGTCCAGCCTGGGCAACATAATGAGACCCTGTTTTGTTTTTGTTTTTTTAAGTGCTACTCTAAGTGTGCTCCACAGACTGGTTCCTGTGTACAAACTATCATGGTCTGCAACATGAGAATTATCAAATCTTCTAACCTCTCTACTACCCAAACACTAGGTGTCTGGATCGACCCTACTCAGTGCAACTCTGGATTCCTGGTCCTTTATTTGGTTTCCTTCCCCAGGTATTCTTAGTGTTCCTGAGGAATGTTGACAAGTCCCATAACTGTTCTGGTGGTTGTTTGCCTCTTTGGCTAGTTATTTCACTCCAGATAATGCATCTACCCTTGCTCCCAAATCACCTCTAGCCATCAAATCATGGTATGCTACAGTGCTTTCCTACTTCCATATCATGCCAAGCATACCCACCCTCGGCTACTATACTTAACAAAGCCTATTAGAAGACTTGGGACATAATGATAACAATAGCTAAGCTAAACAGGCACTGTTCTAAGCTATTTAATCTTTGTGATAATTATCTCCATTTTACACAAAAGGAAACTGAGGCACAGAGAGATTATATAACCGGAAGCTGACGAGTTAACAAAAAGTCAACTCACTGAAAGCCATATTATACCAAGGGGAAGAGAGAGGAGGACACAGAGTCATAGAGAGGAGAGGGTCACAAAGACTTTGAGGGAGGAGGAAGGGTTAACTAAGATAAGCCAAGATCAAGGGACTTGAGAGTAGAGGACAGAAGAAGAGCCAGGAGAAAGTCGCACAACGTGTTTAATCACAGAAACATGGATTCCCAAGGTCTCACTACCTCCATAGGCCCTGTAACCTATCTAATACAAATTACTATAAAATGTATAAATAGACTGGGCGCAGTGGCTTCCACCTGTAATTCCAGCACTTTGGGAGGCCAAGGTGGGCAGACTGCATGAACTCAGGAGTTCAAGACCAGCCTGAGAAACATGGCAAAACCCCATCTCCACCAAAAATACAAAAAATTAGCCGGTGTGGTGGCGCATGCCTGTATTCCCAGCTACTCGCGAGACAGGTGGGAGGATCGCTTGAAGCCAGGAGGCAGAGGCTGCGGTAAGTGGAGATCACGCCACTGCACTCCAGCCTGGGTGACAGAGTAAGACCCTGTCTCAATTTAAAAAAAAAAAAAAAAAAAGTCAGGCGTGGTGGCTCATGCCTGTAATCTCAGCCAGCACTTTGGGAGGCTGAGGTGGGCAGATTGCTTGAGGTCAGAAGTTTGAGACCAGCCTGGCCAACATGGTTAAACCCTGTCTATACTAAAAATACAAAAATTAGCCAGCCGTGGTGGTGCATGCCCGTAGCCCCAGCTATTTGGGAGGCTGAGGCAGGAGAATTGCTTGAACCTGGGAGGCGGAGGTTGCAGTGAGCTGAGATCATGCCACTGCACTCCAGCCTGAGCGACAGAGTGAAACTCCGTCTCAAAAAAAAAAAAAAGTATAGACAGCTAAAAGAGACAGTTTTTGGTAAGCTAGCACATTGATCATGCTCTGAATGGCCTTCAATGAACTGATTTAAAGAGCCTGTGAAACCCACCCAAGGCTACAAAGCCAGCATGTAAAATGGTTGAAATTCAAACTCATATAGTCTGGGTCTAGAAGCTGAGTGTTTAGCTTCTGGGTGTAGAGGTGTCATCAAAGGAGGGGGAAGTAGGAAAGGAGGAAGGATCAAAAGATGCAATGGAGAAGGGACACATTTCCAAGGGTCCCATCATAGGGTCTCTTCCTGGCTGCCTCTAGCCTCAGTTCCACAAGGTAGCAGGGCCTGCCTCCTTCTCCCCATCCAAATGCCTCTGGCTACATTCAAAGCCCAGCAGGGAGCAGTCATTGGTTTCCCCATCACATACAGTCTCAGGCTTGCCTACCAGAGGACATAGTAAATATCTCCAGGTATGTAATTTTGCCCACAATAAAAACAACCTTTTTCAATATTGTGCAGGCATCTTAGTTTTTCATTGTGAATCTTCTCATTCCAGAATGCGATTTGGGATCGGCCTAGGAAAGTACATTTCCTGAAAGAAGACCAAGTTTTCCTACAAAGAACAGAAAATTCTTGGGAGATTTAAAAAAACAATTTGTTCAGCCTGAACTCCCCCTTTTCATGTCGGACCTGAGGAATACTGTAAACCAGGGTCAGCAAACTTTTTCTGTAAAGAATTAGATAATAAATGTTTTAGCATTCGTGTGCCCACACAACCTGTCGTGACTACTCAACTCTGCCACATAACTCTGCTCTTGTATTGTGACAGAGTAAACATGCATGGGTATGCCCATGGAGTCCAACGAAGCTTTACGGACACTGAAATATTAATTTCACAGAATTTTCATGTGTCAGGAAATTTTTTATTTCTTTCAACCACTTAAAAATGTAAAAACTATTCTTAGCTCTCAGGCCATACAAAAACAGTTGGCAGGCTGGGTTTGACTCCTCCCAGCTTGCCAACCCCTGGTGGAAATCAACCCACTTAGAGGAAATCCAAAGGGTAGAACTTTCAACTAAAAATTGAAAATTCCTGTTAATGTTAGCAATGTCAAAAATCCAGGAGACCCCAGCTATTCAGGAGACTGAGGCAGGAAGATTGCTTGAGCCCAGGAGTTCCAGGCCAGCCTGGGCAACATGTGAGACCCCGTCTCTAAAACAAAACAAAACAGAAAAAGAAAAATCCAAGAGCTTGGTTTTTGTTTGTTTGTTTTTGAGACAGAGTCTCACTCTGTTGCCCAGGCTGGAGTGCAGTGGCGTAATCTCGGCTCACCGCAACCTCTGCCTCCCGGGTTCAAGCAATTCTCCTGCCTCAGCCTCCTGAGTAGTTGGGATTATGGGCATGCGCACACCACGCCCGGCTAATTTTTGTATTTTCAGTAGAGACGGGGTTTCACCTTGTTGCACAGGCTGGTCTCCAACTCCTGACCTCAGGTGATCTGCCCGCCTCAGCCTCCCGAAGTGCTGGGATTACAGGCGTGAGCCACCACGCCCTGCCAAGGAGCTTGTTAAGTGATCAAAGGGAGAAAACAGGGTATCAGTAGATGACAGAAAAATTTTTTAGAGAACAAATTTTGCTTTAGACATCCGTCAACTTAAAGAAAGTAGAAAACTGTCTATAATAAACTGAAATATTTGGGACTGATCTTGATGTCTGCCAAAACATGTAAGAGTGTCAAGATCAGTCCCAAATATTTCAGTTTATTATAAACAAAGACTAGTAAGTCGTCTCTACTATTGGAGAAAAAAAAAGACTGAAATGCAAAAATTCCTGAAAATGAGTAAATAGGGCAAAGATAAAATACTATAAATGTCTCTGTCAGTTCACAAGACCTTAGCCTGGACAGTCAACGGCCAGTTAGAAATAACCTTTGAAAATTCAGTAAGAGAAAAGGAAGTCCTCTTCTGTAATACTCAGTAAATAATGTTTAAAATTAACATAGCAATAATATTATCTGGGAATATGATAGTAAATAGCTCCCCCAAAAAACTGAAAAAGTTGAAAGCAGTTTTCCTGGAGACAGGAAGTGGTGAGGTAGGTAAATTATGGTTTCATTATTGGCACATAACACTTTGAACTGTGTACATGTGTGATTTTAACACAAATGTTTAAAGATTAAATTTAAGAAAATAGTGTGAGCAAGAACTCCATTGCTATGGCAACTCGTGCGGCAGCCGCCTCTTTGTTCTTGGGTTGTTCCTCTCTCAACCGCCCAATTCCTCCGTCCTCGAGCGGCGGCCACGCCCCCTCCAGTGTGAAAGGCTGCGTTTCCGGCCCGTGGGGCTCCAATCAAAATGGGACGCCTGCTGGCGGTAACGGCCAGCCGGAGGGACGCGAAGGCCGGGGCCCCGCCCCCGACAGTAGGGTGTGTGACGTCACTTCCGGCTTCCTTCTGTCTGCTGTCCCTGAGCACGAGCTGTGAGGGGATTCACTTGTGTGCGGAATTCCTCGAAACTATGGTGAGCCTGACCTCCCTGTCTCTTGCCCTGCCCCTGCTTCCCCGTGCTCTTGGCACCCCACTGCTTCCTCTGTCCTGCTAGGTTTGTAGGCTCCGTTTCTGGCTTTCCGGCCCGCCGCACATGGTGCGAGCCGTGGGGCGTGCGGCCTGTGCCAGGCCAGCCGGTGGAGCCCACCACGAAGGGGAGGAGTGGACCGCAAAGCCAGCGTCTCCTGCCCAGGCCTTTGCATAGTCCCGGGAGCCTAGGCCCGCGCCTCACCCCAAGCGAAGAAATTTCTAGTGTGGGACCCGCCCCGCCCTCCCTCTAGGGGCGGAGCCTGGAGCGGCGGGGCCGGAGCCACCCGAGGGTGGAAGATGGAGGCCGCGTTCCCTCGCCCGCATGGCAGGCGTCCCCTCGATGGCAAAAAACCCCTCCCTGCCTCATTCTTAGTTCCACATCGTCTTTTGTCTAGCCGTAGGTAACTGTCAGTCTCGCTGGTGTATAGTTTATACTCCTGGGGCCTTGTAAATCCGAAAAGCCATGTCGCTCTGCTACAAGTCCCTCTCTCCCACTTAAATGCCTTCTCCGATGATGGAAGCTTCATTTGTTTGAAAACATTATTGTAAATGAGTTTTCTCTTAGATATCCACTTGTAAGACAAGTGGAAGGCACCTCAGTGTATGTGTTAGAGTATTGGTACTTAAACGAAATGCCTCTTGGTTTTCTTTTTTAGGCGTCCCTTTCCCTTGCACCTGTTAACATCTTCAAGGCAGGAGCTGATGAAGAGAGAGCAGAGACAGCTCGCCTGGTAAGCCTTGTTCTAACTTTTGTTTTAAAGATAAAACTGGAGGCCAGGTGCGGTGGCTCACTCCTGTAATCCCAGTACTTTGGGAGGCCGAGTTAGGCGGATGAACTGAGGTCAGGAGTTTGAGACCAGCCTGGCCAACATGGCGAAACCCCGTTTCTACTAAAAATACAAAAATTAGTCGGGCGTGGTGACGGGCGCCTGTAATCCCAGCTACTTGGGAGCCTCAGGTAGGAAGATCGCTTGAACCCAGGAGGCGGAGGTTGCGGTGGGCTGAGATCGCACCATTGCACTCCAGCCTGGGGGACAGAGCGAGACTCTGCCTCAAAAAAAAAAAAAAAATAAATAAAGATAAAACTGTACTTGAAGACGGTAAAGTTGATTCTGATAATCTCCTTGGTTTTTACTCCAGACTTCTTTTATTGGTGCCATCGCCATTGGAGACTTGGTAAAGAGCACCTTGGGACCCAAAGGCATGGTAAGAAAAATAGAAAAGTTTTATGTTTTAATATTGTTTTAGAGCCCTTAGTGGAAATATAATTAATAACAAACATTTTAAAATGCTTTTTAATCTTTAGAACGTTTAATTATAAAAGACAAGTATGTTCTTAGTAAAAATCAGAGTCCCCAGAGTCACCATCCCCAATCCTATGCCCCTCCTCAGTGACAAGTAGTGTTATAATTTGCATGTACTACTTCTGATTTTCTGTTTATGTAGAATTATGTGTACTTTATTATGTATTTTATACTCATGTAATAGATACTGTTTTATAAAACATAGATACTATTTATCAATACTGTTTTGTAGCTTGGTCTTTTAAATTCCTTTCAGTGTAAGTAGATAATACTGCCTCCTCTTTAACTGTCAAATATTATCCTGTACCTTAATTATTTTATAATTTAATTATGGCTGTACTGATAGTTTCTTTCCATTGTTTTTGCAGTTAACAGTGTTGAAACAAAAACTAGTGTCTCCCTGTGCTTCTGATGTTTCTAGGGGTAGATACCACGGTTTGGTTAACATGGTGTATGTATTGAAAACATTTGATGAATGGATACCACAAAATAGCCATCCAGGGTGTTGATAACACTAGCACTGTATGAGAATACTGATTGAACCATGCGTTCTTCAAGATGTACTTATATCTTAACTTGAACCAATTATGTTCCCTTTAGGACAAAATTCTTCTAAGCAGCGGACGAGATGCCTCTCTTATGGTAACCAATGATGGTGCCACTATTCTGAAAAACATTGGTGTTGACAATCCAGCAGCTAAAGTTTTAGTTGGTAAGTCTGAATATACTTTTCACCAACCTAATAATACTATTGGTTAACATTTTTGAAATAACTTTATAAATAGGCTGTGTTGACCAATTGTACTGTCAATTGATATCCACTGGGTTTTAATTATCATTGTTAAAATACAAGCTTTAGGAGTGCCATATATTGGTGGTAAACTGTTGCATTTCAGACCTCAAAGTTCCAAAGAATTTTTTGTATGAGGAACCTTGATAAGTTTAGATTGGTAGTGAATATTTTTGGAGAATTTAGTAAGCAAAGAAGCAATTTTGAGTTAACTAATTTCTTTTTCTAGATATGTCAAGGGTTCAAGATGATGAAGTTGGTGATGGCACTACCTCTGTTACCGTTTTAGCAGCAGAATTATTAAGGGTAAGAGCAACTGAGCAACTCTGTTTTTCCTACTGTTTTTGAGTATCAGAGGTAATCAAGTCCTTACTTCCTCCATCTTTACTGTTGAGTGCTTAATAATTTTCTATTTATAACTTTTATTTTATAACTATTAATAGGAAGCAGAATCTTTAATTGCAAAAAAGATTCATCCACAGACCATCATAGCGGGTTGGAGAGAAGCCACAAAGGCTGCAAGAGAGGCACTGTTGAGTTCTGCAGTCGATCATGGGTTGGTACACCAAAGTACTACTGTTCTAAACATTTAGTGTTCTTTCATAACATGCTTAATGCAGGTAGAAAAATTGTTTTCCTTGAAACCAGTCCCTGGTGCCAAAAAGGTTGGGGACCACTGTTTTAAGGCATTTTTACTAATTTTCCCGTTTGCAACTGTATAATATTACTTGTTTTTCACATTCTTTTTATTTATTTATTTATTTTGAGACGGAGTCTGGCTCTTAGAGTTTCCCAGGATGGAGTGCAGTGTGGTGTGATCTCGGCTGACTGCGACCTCTGCCTCCTGGATTCAAGCGATTCTCTTGCCTCAGCCTCCCAAGTAGCTGGGACTACAGGCATGTGCCACCATACCCAGCTAATTTTGTATTTTTAGTGTAGATGGAGTTTCACCATGTTGGTCAGGCTGGTCTTGAGCTGACCTCAAGTGATCCACCCTCCTCAGTCTCCCAAAGTGCTAGGATTAGAGGCGTGAGCCACTGTGCCCGGCCATTTCTCATATTCTTGCCAATATTAGATTTTTGCTTGCTTGTGTGCTGTACCCCACCCCCCACTTTTTTTTTTTTTTTGGCATTTTGCCAGTTTGGTGGGGAAAATAATTTGTGTTTCTTGATTACTGCTGAGGTTTAATTCTTTTCTTATAGCTTACAAACTTGACCAGTTAGGGTAAAATTATCTATTGACATGAATATCTAGATAAATTTTGAAAAGTAAGGTTAATATGTGTATTTGGTTGGTTTTATTTAGTTCCGATGAAGTAAAATTCCGTCAAGATTTAATGAATATTGCGGGCACAACATTATCCTCAAAACTTCTTACTCATCACAAAGACCACTTTACAAAGTTAGCTGTAGAAGCAGTTCTCAGACTGAAAGGCTCTGGCAACCTCGAGGCAATTCATATTATCAAGAAGCTAGGAGGAAGTTTGGCAGATTCTTATTTAGATGAAGGTATGTATGAATGTCAGATACAAGAAGCTTTGATTAGATGCTGAGGGCTGAATACTGAGTGAATTCTGTTTTGGGACCAGTGACACTTTACAAAGCCAGTGAACTGGAATTTAAGGACATACCATATGTGCAACCATTTTTGTCATTTCATTGAGTGTACTCCTCTTCCCACACTATTCCAGCATTACATTACATGCAATTAACTTCCATGAAGTTATTTGCAGTCTCTGATAAAGAGGAAATGTAGTTTTCTTTTGCTAGAAATCATTTATTCTCAAATGGTACTTTTACCAGGATTATATGTGTATTCTCCAGGAAGGGTCTGGGTCAGTCATATCATTGTGTTAGCTGGTTGTCGAGGATGTACAGTTGACCATTGAACAACATGGGTTTGAACTATGTAGATTCACTTAACGCAGGTTTTTTCAATAAATATAGTCAGCCCTTTGTGTCCGTGGTTTGTGCATGTGCAACCGAATGTGGATGGAAAATGCAGTATTTGCAGGATTTGAAACCCGTTTATATAGCAGGCCAACTTTTCAAATCTACTGGTTCCAGTCAGCCTGGAACTTAAGTATGTGTGGATTTTGGTGTGTGTGGGCATCTTGGAACCAGTATCCCTTGTATACTGGGGGATGACTAGGTTTTTTAGAAAAGAATTTAAAAAAAATTAACTAGTAATTATGTATGTTTATAGGGCAAGAGGATCTAGTTCTTAAAGAGTGATAAATGAGACATAACAAGTACTGTTTTCTTAGTAGTACATTTTTGTTTATAGAGTGAAGTTTTCCAGATCATCTTCACATTGAATTTACTTCACAAAATGACCTGTCAAAAAGTATAGGCATTCTCGTACAGAGAAGGAAAAAAAAGAATTAGATGGTGTTTTATAACTTCTGCTTTTACCAGTGGTTTGGAGTCCTGGTTTTGGTGTATGTTATAGGTCTTGATTTGTTTTCAGAGAATGTCATGATTCTGAAAATACTCTTAGTTAAGTTTATATACAAGAGCTGTGTAGCATTTCTTTTTTTTTTTTTTTTTTTTTTTGAGACGGAGTCTGGCTGTGTCACCCAGGCTGGAGTGCAGCAGCATGATGTCGCCTCACTGCAACCTCTGCCTCCTCAGTTCAAGCGATTCTCCTGCCTCAGCCTCCCAAGTAGCTGGGATTAGAGGCGTGTGCCACCATGCCTGGCTAATTTTTTTTGTATTTTTAGTAGAGACTGATTATTGCCGTGTTGGCCAGGCTGGTCTGGAACTCCTGACCTAAGGTGATCCACCTGCTTCAGCCTCCCAAAGAGTTGGGAACAGGCGTGAGCCACCATGCCTGGCTGCTGTGTAGCATTTCTAATAGGAGCATTACAACAAGAATAGTAGCACAAGCAGCACCATTCTTGAATGTCTGCTGTGTACTAGGAATTGTAATAGGAACTTTAGTCATTTAGTCATCATGACCTGGTGAGTGAGGATTAAGTTCACTTGAATAGAGTAGAAAACCCAAGATAAAGGTGGCTTCGTAAGAGAAAAGTTTCTAACATAACCAAAAAAGGCCTGGAGAGGTAGGTGGTACTGGGTTTGTATGATGATTCCAAAGCAACAGGACTAGGCTGGTAACTAGCACCTCTGCCACTGGTTACATTCCTGTTTTACAAATTAGCATCTCTGGTTGGATAATTTGTCCAAGGTTATATAGCCAGCAGCAGGGGCATGATTGGGGTCAGGTTTATCTGACTCCATTGTCCATGGTTTTTCATTTTTACCACCAGCCTCAATACCTGAATCTTCAGTTTTTCTCTTGTGGTGGTGATTTCAAGCTAATAAAAGTGGACTTAACCTGTTGTCTTTATTTTGCAACCCATACAAATGTGGGTGTAGTATATATCTGAAACAAAAGTTTCAAAATACTGTTTAATTTTACTGTCTGTACTGTGTTCTCATATTTCCTGTTTCATATAATATTTTTTAAGTAACCCATTAAATGAATTTTGTAATAACTCTTCTAGTGGGATGCTTTATACCAGGAGTGTCCAAGGAAGAGAATACAGTCATGGGTTCCTAGTTTCTGTTTCTGGTTGGGCCAGTAAAGCCCCTTCCTCATCCCTCTTTTCTTATCACTAGAGACAGAAGCTAAAATCCATGGCTTTCAGGCGCTAAAAGCCTAAAACAAAGCAAAACAACAACAGAATAAGGTGGGTTGGACAAGCTTGCTTTTATACCTTCTAAGAGCTTGGTAAATTGGACTTAAATAGCTTCTTTGAAATAGTGATATGATAAAGCAGACAGCTTTATAAGATTTACTAAGGCTGCTTTGAAGTATTAAATATGATACTGTTCTTTATTGTAGGCTTTCTGTTGGATAAAAAAATTGGAGTAAATCAACCAAAACGAATTGAAAATGCTAAAATTCTTATTGCAAATACTGGTATGGATACAGACAAAATAAAGGTATGTAACTGTACTTTTTAAAAATTCAAATTGCTGGCCAGGCGGAGTGGCTCACTCCTGTAATCCTAGCAGTTTGGGAGGCCGAGGCGGTGGATCATCTGAGGTCGGAAGTTTGAGACCAGCCTGACCAACATGGAGAAACCCTGTCTCTACTAAAAAAAAAATACAAAATACAAAATTAGCTGGGCGTGGTGGCGCATGTCTGTAATCCCAGCTACTTGGGAGGCTGAGGCAGGAGAATCGCTTGAACCCAGGAGATTGTGCCACCGCACTCGAGCCTGGGCAACAAGAGTGAAACTCTGTCTCTAAAGTCTCAAAAAAAAAAAAAAAAAAGAAAAAAGAAATTGCTGGCTTCTATAAACTCAGCAATCAATTGCACTAAAAAGCTTGGGATAGGTGTCTATTGTATATATACACATGCATATACTTTTTGATATATACATTGGTAAAAATGTTGAGATATGCTATGGGACTCTTTAAAAAGAGTAATGAGGACTGGCATGGTGGTTCACGCCTGTAATCCCAGCACTTTGGGAGGCCCGGCAGGCGGATCACAAGGTCAGGAGTTCGAGGCCAACCTGTCCAGTATGAGATGGTGAAACCCCATGCTACTAAAAATACAAAAATTAGCTGGGCGTGGTGGCGTGCACCTGTAATCCCAACCACTTGGCAGGCTGAGGCAGGAGAATCACTTGAACCCGGGGGGTGGAGGTTGCAGTGAGCCGAGATTGCCCCACTGCACTCCAGCCTGAGCAACAGAGCGAGACTCAATCTCAAAAAAAAAGTAATGAAACTGATGCTCTCTTTATGCTTTTCTTTGTCTTAGATATTTGGTTCCCGGGTAAGAGTTGATTCTACAGCAAAGGTTGCAGAAATAGAACATGCGGAAAAGGAAAAAATGAAGGAGAAAGTTGAACGTATTCTTAAGCATGGAATAAATTGCTTTATTAACAGGTCTGTGCTTGTAAGAAAGGATTTTTTTCTATGAAAGTTTAAGGAATACTTTATATTTACTTATGTTGAATTAATGATTTGTTAGGAACTGCCTTACGTAACTTCACCTAAATTATGGATTTTCATAATTTGTAAACTGTGATTTATGCACACTTACAGTGGCCAGAATTATGGGATTGATTTATACAGTTACTATAATAAAGAACACCTGTTTTCAATGCTAGTAGTGGATGCATTAGTACTGTAATTGATAAATTCTAATTATACAGGTAAGAAATGCAATCTTGTTCTAATTTGCATTTCTTTTACTTGTGTGGTAAAAATGTTTACTTGTTTTTTAGTCTAATGTAGTTTATCTTGTAATAGTTTTGAGCATAATGTTTTCATATATTTTATTTACAGGCAATTAATTTATAATTATCCTGAACAGCTCTTTGGTGCTGCTGGTGTCATGGCTATTGAGCATGCAGATTTTGCAGGTGTGGAACGCCTAGCTCTTGTCACAGGTATGGAAAAAAGGTATTGTTTTTTTAACAAACACAATAGTCACTCTTGGATTTATTATTTGTTACTATATGCAATTCATTGTTAAGAAATCAAAGGAAGGAGTCCCTTTAAGGAGTTTAGAATTTCAACAGTTATTCTGAAATCTATACTCTTGGATATCTTTAATTTAGATATGCAGATACATTACATTTACTATACCAAATTATATACCACGTTTGCTGTAGGTATAGATTTCTTTCATTGTGTCACTGTTTTAAGGGTAGATTTTTGGCTGGGTGCAGTGGCTCGTGCCTGTAATCCCAGCACTTTTGGGAGGCCGAGGCAGCCAGATCGCTTGAGTTCAGGAATTTCAGACCAACCTGGGCAACATGGCGAAACCCCATCCCTACAAAAAAAAAAAAAAAAAAAAAAAAAAAAAAAAATTGGCCAGGTGTGGTGGCGAGCGCCTGTGATCCTAACCACTTGGTAGGCTGAGGGATGAGACTGTCTTGAGCCTGGGAGGCAGAGGCTGCAATCATGGCGATCGTGCCACTGCACTCCAGCCTTGGTGACAGAGTGAGACCCTGTCTCAACAACAGCAAAAAAAAGATAGATGTATTTTTTCTCACAAACCTGTAAGACCATTGTTAAAATCTGAACAAACTAGAGCTTTAAAAAGTCTTAAGTCTATTTATATTTATCTAGTTTGTTCATTTGTTTTTATTGCCAAGTAAGTAGCTGAATGCTTTGTGTCCTTTGTAGTAGTACAGTTATAATAGGTAACCTTTATTGAACACTTACTGTATGCTGAAGAGTGAGTCAAGTACTGAAACATTACTTTTATTAATTTTTTTAAGTTTCTGAAAGTAATAAAGGTTAGCATAAGTGAAACAGTCAACATTGTATAATGGAAATTAGTATACCTCAATACCCTTTAAAAGAAGTATGAGTGATATAATTCCAGTTGAGTCAAATAGAAACTGTGTTTGTAAATCAGACATGTCTGTCTATATCAAAATGACATAAGAGTTCAGGCTGGTTGCAGTGGCTCATTCTTGTAATCCCAGTGCTTTGAGAGGCCAGGGCAGGAAGATTGCTTGAAGCCAGGAGTTCAAGACCAGCCTGGGCAATATAGTAAGACTGTCTCTACAAAAAATTAGCCAGGCGTGGTGGCACATGCCTGTAGTCGTCTACTTGGGAGGTTGAGGCAGGAGATCTCTTCAGCCCAGGAGTTCATGGCTGCAGTGAGCTATGATCACATCACTGCACTCCATCCTAAGTGACAGAGCAAGACCCTGTCTTTAAATAAAAAAAAAAAAAAAAAAAAATGTAGCTTGTCTGTTCTTTATTGTGGTAACTAATGGTTTAAAAATTTTTGTTTATTAAATGTTTATAGATTTAGGGGTATAAGTATAGTTTTGTTAATGGTTTTCATAGTAAACTCTAAGCCCTAGAAAACTAAGTTTAACAGATTTTTCTAGATTTTAGGTCCTTGAAAATGAATGAATAGGTTGGAAAGTGGGTTTGGAAATAGGAATTAAGGAGAACTGGAGACATGGGTTATGAGTTGTGAAGTCAGTAGGGCTGCCACATGGTTTGGAACTGCCATGATTATTAGAAGAAATTATAGTGTACTAACCTTTGGAGAGTGGACTTGGTCTCATCCCAGAATGATCTCTTAAGACATTTTTTAAAATCATTTGAGAAGCATAGTCTTCCTCTAACCAAGAGACATTTTCTTCTAATTACTTGAAGTGGGTTTACCTGCTTTAAAGTTCTTTAGGAGCCGCTGCATACTTGATGCTTTAAGGCGACAAATAAACAAAATTTAAGATGCTCATGTTTGTGTAATTCATTCTTTAGTTCCACAAAATAAAGATGTAAGAGGCCGGGTGCGATGGCTCACGCCTGTAATCCCAGCACTTTGGGAGGCCTAAATGGGCGGATCACAAGGTCTGGAGTTTGAGACCAGCCTGGCCAATATGGTGAAACCCTGTCTCTACTAAAAATACAAAAATTAGCCAGGCGTGGTGGTGGGCACCTGTAGTCCCAGCTACTTGGGAGGCTGAGGCAGGAAAATCACTTGGACCCAGGAAATGGAGGTTGCAGTGAGCTGAGATTGGCGCCACTGCACTCCAGCCTGGGTGACAAAGCGAGACTCCATCTCAAAAAAAAAAGATGTGAGAAGTAAATGGTAATAATATATTGATGGGATAAACGTATCGTAAGGTCTTGACATGAAATTGCTGTATATACCCAGAAGAATGTTTATTTAAAGTACACCAACTATACATCTATGAAGTTGACCACATGGTGGCTCCCATCCTTAAAAGCTCAGTAGTTGTCAAAGGTGTTTGATAACATTGGTTCTTGCAGGTGTCATTAAATGTCTTGAGCTGGGCATGGTGGCATGTGCCAGTAGTTTCATCCATTCAAGAGACTGAGGCAGAAAGATTGCTTATGCCCAGGAGGTTGGGGCTGTAGTGTGCTATGATGGTGCCTGGTGAACAGTCATTGCACTCCAGTCTAGGCAACATAGCAAGACACTGTCTTTTTAAAAAGAAAGAAACAAAGCCTTACATGTAGAAGGATGAAGTGAAAAGTTTCATAAGCCAAGTTAGTGTTATTTTTGGATATGACATCTGAAATATCTGTTGTGTCTCACATCTAGAACACAAAGCAGTCTCAGAATTTTCTCAGCCAGAAGTAAAAAGAACTTTATACAAATTATGAGTATAAATTAGTAGTTTAGAAGACCAGAGTCTTTATGAATTTATTGTAAAATAAATAATAGGGCATTGACAGATTTATCAGTAAGGAATAGGAAGAGAAGGGTTGATTGATAATATATGCAGTTCACATTATGAAAAGAGTAGTCAGCTAGAGAAAAGAATTTTGAAAAGGAAACCTGACTTGCTTAGTTAGGAAATAGGGAATGAAGTGACTGACCTGTTCAGTTTACAGCATGGAAGATGGAGGGAAAATAGGAATAGAAATGAGACATAAGGACTAAAATTAATTTGTTCTTATTAAATTTGGTCTGGGAAATTCGTAGTATGCATTTCTTTTTTTTAGGCCTTAGGACATTTCATTTGTGATAGAGATACCAGGTGATTATTAAGCGGTTCATGAAGTGTATAGTGGTTGACATACAGGACAAATATTTTCATGTCTTGTGCTGGGAATTACAGATTGGATTCAGAAGAGAATCTGAATTTCAGTTCAAAAGTAACTGCTTTAAGACTCACTTTAACCTTTGGGAGGTAGTATTGTATAGTGTGTGCTTATAGATCTGAAGCCAGACTGCTTGGGTTTGAACCCCAGCTTTTTATGTTCATCCTAGTTGGGTAACTTTGGATAGGAAAGTAAACCTCTTGGCCTCATTTTTATCGTGTGTAAAATGGATAATAATGGAGCCTATCCAAGAGGATTGTTTTAAAGATTAGTCAATATGAAGTATTTAAAGAGTGCCTGGTATATAATAAGCAATCAATCTTTAAAATGTTAAACACATCACCTATCATTATCCATTACTGCTTATTAGAAAACAGGAATTTTAAGCCTGCCGTGCATTTAGCTAATAAATGTTTATGTTTATAGGTGGTGAAATTGCCTCTACCTTTGATCACCCAGAACTGGTGAAGCTTGGAAGTTGCAAACTTATCGAGGAAGTCATGATTGGAGAAGACAAACTCATTCACTTTTCTGGGGTTGCCCTTGGTGAGTGATTATGTAGATCCTGGTTAAGGTGTCTAAATTCTTGCTAGGCTCTGTTGAAGTAAAGGCTATTGTAATTACTAGAATAGTGTATCTTACAAGTCTTAACTCTTCAGAAGCATGATACATATTTTGTTTCAGTCTCTTGAGGTCAATCTTGTATTACTGTGTCTTTGTGAAAAGTGCATGTTCAACATAGTTTTTTTCCTTGATAACTTAGAACCATTATGAACCTTGATTGTTGGAGAATGTATAATACAGGAAGACAGATCAGCTTTCAGAACCCAGTAATATAACCAACACCTGTATAAATAATAGAAGGCAAACTTTTTGTCCCTAAGTGGTCACTGTGACTTTTAATTTTAGGTGAGGCTTGTACCATTGTTTTGCGTGGTGCCACTCAACAAATTTTAGATGAAGCAGAAAGATCTTTGCATGACGCTCTTTGTGTTCTTGCGCAAACTGTAAAGGACTCTAGAACAGTTTATGGAGGAGGTAAGCATTTAGAAAATGTTGAATATTTTTATTTCTTGAAGTACAATATAAGTCATAAGTGGTTTTAATGGTTCTTATAGAAACTTTATATTGCCTTTGCACTAAATTTTAAAATGCTTGGCATATCTTAAAGTCAGTAATTCAGTATCTTGGAGACAACTAAGTTTTACAATATTTTGTTGGAAATTTAATCTATAGGCTGTTCTGAGATGTTGATGGCTCATGCTGTGACACAGCTTGCCAATAGAACACCAGGCAAAGAAGCTGTTGCAATGGAGTCTTACGCTAAAGCACTGAGAATGGTAAGTTAATCAGAATGAGAGATCTGAACTTAAGTTTTGTGGTGATTGATAGTTTTAAAATGAGTAGAAAATAAACTGGTTAATACTGCTTTTAAATTTAATTCTGGAGTTTCTCTTCTTCATGAGCAGTAATTGAAGCAGATATTACATTGTTTCTAAATGCATAATTTTAAAAAGCTATCCTAGTTAGGAGTAAATCAGTGGTTCTTAGAGTGAGTAGTTACTTGTTTTCTTCATTTCATAGTTGCCAACCATCATAGCTGACAATGCAGGCTATGACAGTGCAGACCTGGTGGCCCAGCTCAGGGCTGCTCACAGTGAAGGCAATACCACTGCTGGACTGGGTAAGCAATCAAGGGGAACTTTGTGGCCGTTGTTAAAAGTAACTCTTTTCACCGGCCCTTTTTTTCTTTTGGAGCATAAAGAGTTAACGATAACCAACCATATAAAAGACTCTTCTGCTTTGTCCTCGTAACCATTATATGTGCTGGGAAAATGTGTGTGACTTTATATGCTCAGCATTTCCCAAACTTTGTTATTCCATAAGACATATAAAACTGATTAGAAGATTTGTAACTATTTGGTATATAATGACTATAGGATTTAAATATAAACAATACTTACACTCTGGAAAATAACGTAAACTATTATGTTGCTTATACAATCAGTATTAACTCCTAATTTCATAGTAAACTTACTGCGAGATAATCTTGAGTACAGATCACAGATCTCCAATCTATAGATAAGAGTGGCCAATGAGGCAGATTTAATTCGTATTGAAAAACTTTCTGACAAGCTGTGCTGGACATTATAGAGTAGTCTTAAGAAGATAGATAATCCTGTCATTGAACAAGAGGGAGCACCGGTTAATCTGTGAGAAAGTGAAGCAGGATTCTCACAAGAAGAGAAGTTGTGTAGATGACTTCTGAATTTTCTTCCATTTGTTTTTCTTTTTTTTTTTTTTTGAGACAGAGTCTCGCTCTGTCTCCCAGGCCGGAGTGCAGTGGCCGGATCTCGGCTCACTGCAGGCTCCGCCTCCCAGGTTTACACCATTCTCCTGCCTCAGCCTCCCAAGTAGCTGGGACTACAGGTGCCCGCCACCTCGCCTGGCTAGTTTTTTTGTATTTTTTAGTAGAGACGGGGTTTCACCGTGTTAGCCAGGATGGTCTCAATCTCCTGACCCCGTGATCCGCCCGTCTCGGCCTCACAAAGTGCTGAGATTACAGGCTTGAGCCACCGTGCCTGGCCCCCATTTGTTTTTCATTATTTGACATTGTTGTCTTCTAATTAATAGGGTGACCAGTAGTTGACATCATTATTATTATTATTATTACTACTGAGACAGTGGTCTTGCTGTTCCCCAGGCTGGAGTGCAGTGGCACCATTATAATTCACTGTGGCCTTGAACCCCTGGCTCAAGCAGTTCTCCTTCCTCAGCCTTCCAAGTAGTTAGGGCACATGCCACAATGCCTGACTAAATTATTTTTATTTTCTTAAGAGATGGGGGCGATCTCACTATGTTGTTCAGGCTGGCCTCAAGCAATCCTCCTGCCTCAGCCTCCCAAAGTGTTAGGATTATAGGTGTGAGCCACTGAGCCTGGCCCCTTTTATTTTATTTGTTTATTTTTTGAGATAGAGTTTTGCTCATGTTGCCCAGGCTAGAGTGCAATGGCATGATCTCAGCTCACTGCCACCACCACCTCCCAGGTTCAAGTGATTCTCCTGCCTCAGCCTCCTGAGTAGCTGGGATTACAGGTGCCCACCACCATGCTCGGCTAATTTTTATATTTTTAGTAGAGACGGGATTTTACCATGTTTGCCAGGCCAGTCTCCAGCTTCTGATCACAGGTGATCTAAAGGCTTTCTTTGAGCTCATTTGTAGGCATATCCACCTACTGAGTAAAGTAGTTGGTGTCCTAATTTTATTAATAACAGGATTAATTTTTATTATAAATCATTAGAGATGTTTTGATAGTTAAAACTACTTTTTAGTAAACATTTTTTCTTTTTAGATATGAGGGAAGGCACCATTGGCGATATGGCTATCCTGGGTATAACAGAAAGTTTTCAAGTGAAGCGACAGGTTCTTCTGAGTGCAGCTGAAGCAGCAGAGGTGATTCTGCGTGTGGACAACATCATCAAAGCAGCACCCAGGTACCCTAACACTCTTCTCAGAAAAAATTATTAACAGCAAAACAAAAAAATTAGGGAGCTGTGTTCATTTTATAATTAGAGTTAATGAAAAGCAGAGACAGTTTTGCCTGGATAAAAGTATTATGTAAGTTATTTAAAATATCACAACTCTTAACACTTAAGCCAGAAAAACTTAAGAGGATGGGCAGCTGAGGTAGCTCTTAGGATTGAAAAGGCACAGAAAGAGCCATGCTTGGAAAGGTCAAGTACTGAGGACAATAGATGCTGTGATGCTTTCTATTGTCTTTAAACAGAATTATAGCAAAAGGAAACTGAGTTCTGTAACTAAAGTGTTCTGATTAGGGGCAATGTCATATAGCCACACCTACTCCCAGAAATCTTCACAATAAGTCAATGCCCTCAGCCACAATTGAAATACACTTAAAAAATGTGTGATACCTTGTTTGGTCTGATACTGTTTTAGAGATTAGGTATCTTTTATTAGCAAATTCTGAGTAATTTGCAGTAAAGAAACTTAATTTTGTTTAACCCAGCCTTCCAAACTTACCAGACCATGGGCTTCTTTTTCATGTTCCTTATTAATCTCCAGAGGACTTGTTTTTCAGATCAGTGCCCTGTGACAGCTGCTTCATAACTCTTTTGACAGTGGTTAGCATCCTAGTCCCTCCATAAGCTACTAAGGTTGAAAAGTTTATCTCTTTATATGACCCCTGTATAATGCTGTACTCTTTGATCTATTCTTAAGCTTCTTCAGCTTCTCTTAACTGTTGTGTTTGCCTCTAAAAGCAGTGTTTCTCAAGCTTTAGATCCTTGAACAAGCATTAAGTAAAAATTTACTAGTACCCTTATCCCATCTTTCCAAAAGATTGTTCTATGCCCACTTATTGTATGGTCACCAAAGAATAAAAGATGAGAATAAAAGGTGCTGCTTCTTGGTGGGGGTGTCTGCAGAGTCCCAAAGCAGAACAGTCTTGATGTGCTAGGGCATCACACGGAGAGGGGCTGAGTGGCTAGCTCAGTCTCGCCTAAAGCCAGCAGTCCCATTGCTGTATAACCCATTAGTCCATGACATAACCTGGTCACCTCTTAAAAGCCCAACTTCCAATACTGCCACATTGGGAATTCAGTTTCAATGTGAGTTGTATAGGGGACACACATGCAAACCATTGCAGAGCTATAACAGTTTTAGTACAGGATTCTAGTTGTGTTTGTATTTAGTATAGTACTTCGGATAAAATCATGCTCTTCATTTTTCACTGTTGACTTTTTTCTTACTTTCATAGGAAACGTGTCCCTGATCACCACCCCTGTTAAGCATTCCCACGTGCCGTTGATCTTTGGACCAGTTTCTAGCAAAGTTGTGTTTGAAAGGTAGTCTCTTAAAGAAGACTGTGGAATCTGTTTATTGGTGCCCATTTTGTATCCTTAAGTTTGGCTATTTAGCTGACCTTCTCTTTAACATAGGTCTAATTTATTTGCCGTGTCATTTTCCATACAAATCAGTTGATTTAAAAGTTCATTTCTCATACTGTGCATTAAAATAAACATTTGAACAATTACTTGGTTCTTATGTCTTATATGTGTGTATTCTGTTTGAACTCTACTTAATGAAAATTAATGATTATTTTAAATATGGCATTTTCCAGCTTAATGATTGGCCATCTACATTTTTGAAATAATTATCTTGATTAATATAAGCCCAAGTTAAGTGTGATAAACACACCATATATTAATCTTTTGGTTTTGTTGCTGGGCCATAAGAACCCTCAATTATGGCCAGGCGTGGTGGCTCATGCCTGTAATCCTAATATTGGGAGGCCACGACAGGTGGATCACTTGAGGTCAGGAGTTCAAGACCAGCCTGGGCAACATGGTGAAACCCCATCTCTACTAAAAATACAAAAATTAGCTGGGCATGGTGGTGGGCGCCTGTAATGCCAGTTGCTTGGGAGGCTGAGGCAGGAGAATCAGTTGAGCCTGGGGGACAGAGGTTGCAGTGAGCCAAGATCGCACCACTGCACTCCAGCCTGCGTGATAGACTCCCATCTCAAAAAAAAAAAAAAAAAAAGTGTAAATTTTACTACCCGTTTAATTTTGTTTAGTGAAAATGCCATAAACTAGTACTCATTTAATTTTGTGTAGTCTAAATGCTGTCTCTTGCATTGGAAAAAATTACAATGCTTTCTGTGATGTGATTTTTTTTTTTTTTTCTGTTTTTTGAGACGGAGTGTCCCTCTGTCCCCCAGACTGGAGTGCAGTGTGGCGCGATCTCGGCTCACTGCAACCTCCACCTCTTAGTTTCAAATGATTCTCCTGCCTCAGCCTTTCGAGTAGGTGGGATTACATAGTAGTATGCCACCATGCCTGGCTAATTTTTGTATTTTTAGTAGAGACGGGGTTTTGCTATGTTGGCCAGGCTGGTCTCTATGTTACATGATATTTTTATGCTTGAAAAAGTCATATTAAATGTTGCAAGATGATGTGCTCTAAGTACTTTTTGTTTTTTTGCTTTTTTTTTTTTTTTTTTGAGACAGGATCTCATTCTGTCCCCCAGGCTAGAGTGCAGTTGTGTGATCAAGGCTCATACGGCCCCTATCTCCTGGGCTCAAGCGATTCTTTCACCCAAGTAGCTGGGACTATCATGCCTGGCTGATGTGTTTTTTTTTTTTTTTTTTTTTTCTTTTTTTTTTTACTTGTAGAGACAGACTTTGCTGTGCTGCCCAGGCTGGTTTTACAGCACCTCTTTCCAATGCTTTGTAAGGTAATTTCTCTAAAAAGAGTATGGTTAGACTTAAGTATTGGTACTGATTGGGTTTTTTTTTAATATATATATATAAAGGGTTTTTGTTTTGGGTAAGTGGATAAGAGAATGAGAATGGGTGTAAGTATGGACTGAGTTCGCTGGTTTAAAAGGCAGCTCTAGATTTGGAGGCTGTTACTGCATCAGTATGTAGCAGAATAGACAAGAAGTAAGAGCCCAACAGGTTGAGTTTTTATTGGACAGCTGTGCTAACATGGAGGGACCTTCCCATAAAGGAGCAAAGGATTTCTAAAGAAACACTGATAGACCAAACATGTTTTTGTTTCAGGGTCGGGGGAAAAGTTGAGACATCTGAGAATTTGTCTCAATATTTTAATATTTGTAGATGAGATTAAAACTAGAAAAATGTGACATTATCAGAATTACACTGATTGAATAGCAATACCATCTGCTGTGTGATTTTTTTTAAGTGCTTTATCACACATTAGTTGTGATCCTCACAACTGACGTAGGTGGAGCAGGAGAGCATATGAGAGAACCCACAAAGGATGTGGTGGGACAGGTGAGTTTATCCTGAGGGACCAGATGGCATGGAGTTACACATATTTTCTTAGGTACTTAGGCATATTTTCTCCAAAGACCTTAAAACAGATTGGCCAATGAAGAAGTTTAGAAAAGTAAGAATATGGAAACTACTATATTCAAAAATATAGCCATACCTTGCCTTCATATATTCTGAAGCCCTTACTGATTGTTGTCTTTAGAAAAATCTCAAGTTCACAAATAATCTTTCCAGTTTCAGAGGTAAGTATGACCTAGACCTAACTCCTGTTAACGTTTTTTTTTTTTTTTTCTTGAAACGGAGTCATGCTCTGTCGCCTAGGCTGGAGTGCAGTGGTGTGATCTTGGCTCACTGCAAGCTCCGCCTCCTGGGTTCACACCATTATCCTGCCTCAGCCTCCCGAGTAGCTGGGACTACAGGCACTCGCCACCACACCCGCCTATTTTTTTTGTATTTTTAGTAGAAACGGGGTTTCACCGTGTTAGCCAGGATGGTCTCGATCTCCTGACCTTGTGATCTATCCGCCTCGGCCTCCCAAAGTACTGAGATTACAGGCCTGGGCCACCACGCCTGGCCTGTTAACAGTTTTAGGATGGAGGTTTTACCATTTTAGATTTGGGGTACATGTGCTGCTTGGTCACAAGGGTATTATGTGTGATGATGGGGGTTGGGCTTCTAGCATATCCATCACCCATATATTGGACACCGGACCCAATAGGTAACTTCAGCCCTCATGCCTATCTTACCCTCCATGCTTTGGAGTCCCCAGAGTCCATTTCCTCCATATTTAAGTCCACGTGTTGCTTTTGTTTAGTTCCCACTTAAAAATGAGAACATGTGATATTTTATTTTCTGTTTCTGTGTTCACTTAGGATAATGGCCTCCACCTCCATCTGTGTTGCTGCAGAGGACATGTGTTTTTCTTTTTTATGGCTGTGTTGTATTCCATTGGTGTATATGTACTACATTCTTAAAAGTCCAGTCACCTTTTGGTGGCTTGTGGTTGGCTTTGTGATTTTGCTACTGTAAATAGTGCTGCAACTGCAGGTGTCTTTGATAAAATGATTTCTTTTCCTTTGGATAGATACACAGAAGTGGAATTGCTCGGTCAAATGGTAGTTGTAACTTTGTTTCTTTGAGATACCTCCATACTGTTTTCCATAAAGGTGGAGCTAATTTACATTCCCACCAACAGTGTATGAGTGACGGAAGGAGTTTCTTTTAACTCAGAAATAGCAAGCATGGAAGTAGTGAGTTTTTGTTTTCACAAGACTTGTGACCTGAAAGTAGAAATTTGGAATGGGTCTAAGTGCTTAGGAGCTTAAAATCTATCCTAGTTAACCTTCAGTTTTTCTCTGAGGAAGGATAATTTGGGTTTGATGTTTTACACTCGTCAACCCCAAATCCAGTCTTCCCCTGCTAGCTGCCTCGCTCACAGCTCCCTGTGGATTGGTTTTCTATTGCTTTAACTGAGGATGCACTGGCAGGAGATAGGGAGACAGAATCTATTCTCTTCCTGCCTTTGCTCTTTGTCTCTGGAGGTAACTGCATCCCTGCAAGACCTGCTACTATATCTTTGTTAGGCAGCACCTCTACCATGGCTCTTAGCTCTTAATGGATTTGGGAAACGGTGTTTTGTTTTGTTTTGTTTTGTTTTGTTTTGAGAAGGAGTCTTGCTCTGTCGCCCAGGCTGGAGTGCAGTGGCAGGATCTTGGCTCACTGCAAGCTCCGCCTCCTGGGTTCATGCCATTCTCCTGCCTCAGCTTCCTGAGTAGCTGGGAGGGACTACAGGCGCCCGCCACCTCGCCTGGCTAGTTTTTTGTATTTTTTAGTACAGACGGGGTTTCACCATGTTAGCCAGGATGGTCTGGATCTGACCTCGTGGCCCACCTCCCCTCGGCCTCCCAAAGTTCTGGAGTTATAGGTGTGAGCCACTGGGCCTGGCTGAAACGTTTTTTTACCCTGTTCGGTCTTACAGGTGATGACAGCTGCTGCTATTGTGTCTGGGTTGCTATTGTTTTTTTCCCCCACTTCACCCTGTCTTCACTAAAGTCTCTCCATGTAATCACATGGGGTGAATGCAGTTTCTTGCCAGGGCTCCGAATAATAGAAGTCAACAAAATACTCTGTACAAAACCCTTTATAAAAGTCTGCCATGTGCCGTATTAGCATATTAGGTCAATAGAAGATAAAAAGAGAACCTTTTTAAAAATCAAAATTACTATAGAACTTTTCAGATTCTCAATATGAAGACTAAAGATAACCCTGATTTCATTTATGATTTTAAAATTGTGAGCAGTATATAATAGCACTTTTCAAAGGAGTATTGAAAAGATGACATGAATTAACTTAACCTGAGGAAAGTACCTGGCCCGGCCTCTAGCAGCGCTCCACGTGTCAGCCTTTCCTTCTGTCCCGTGGGCTGGGTACTGACAAAATCTCCCATCTTCAAGAAGTGTGGTGGAACTGTACAAGGCACTGATGATTCAATGATAAGACCTGCTTAGTGTTTGCCAGAAGTGGACAGTCCATAAGGAAAGAAAGGCATGCATATCTTGTTGTTTTCAAATAGTAGTAGTATCCTTTCTATGGTACTGAGATGACAAATAGTGTGCTTAAAAACAAACAAACAAAAAACGAGCAAAAGGCAGAGTAAAAGTATCTAACAGGACCCATGTCTTCAGTCACATGCTTCCTGCCCCTTAAACAGATTTAATGCCAAGAAATAGTCCCGTGTTTTCAAGTACTTTGGTGATTAAGTTAATTCTAGAATAATAGATAAGGATCAAAGTATATTCATTTAGAAATTTGCAAATGCATCTTTGGTAATCATGTCTGTGTGTTTTCCTATTTTGGTAAGCCAGGAACATTTGACCAAATTGTGGTTATATCTCTTATATTCAGGACTTTAGATATTATGGTTGAAAATTTTCTGAAGGGAAAATAGCTTTGTTGTTCTATTGCCACTTTTTTTTTCTCCTGCAAATCATGGGATGCCACTTTTTTTTTTTTTTTTTTAAAGCAAGGAATTACACTTGCTTTTAGGGTAAACATAGGTGTTGTGCTGCCTGATATAATACTTAGTAAAATAACATTTTATGTAAACCTTCACTGTCACATGCCAGGCACTGTTCTATGCATTTTATACACAGTAATTGGTTTAATCCTTACAGTGCCCTGCCGAAACTGTTACCATTTTACAGATGAGGAAACTGAGGCACACAGATGATAACTGACTAGTTCTTGGCAAGCCTGGGATTTGAACCCAGGTAGTCTGAAGGGCCATGTTCTTAGCCAGTATGCTACGTTGCTTCTGGTTCACTGTGTTGGATATGTGCCTTTAGTTTGAGTTCAGTTGCTTATTAGGGCACAAACCCACTTTTAAGTGTAAAATTACAGACTCTAGAGATGTTACATTTTAGGACAAAATAAAGAAGCAAATTTGGTTGCTGATTCATTTCCATTGATTCCATGTTAAAGATTTCAGTTGGCATCACTCTTATTTATGGACTCTAAAATCCTTGTAAACTTCTGGAAGACCTTTTCCCTTTGATGCATTAACACTTTGAGTTTCAAGACTTAAAATGAGGAGCAAAAAAGTTACATTTGGTGCTTCAACATTTTCTTATTTTACTTTCTAATTATGTCAACATTTCCAGAAAACATTAGAAGAGTTATAGAAATGTAAGTATGCATTTATATACTTTATAAAATTGATTGAAATCCTACAGTGAAAACTTTTTGGAAAGCAAATTCAACAGCAAACACTTGACCGTACCATTTGAGAAATGTCTGTTGTGTATTGATTGTTTTAGAATAAAACAGCTTGATTATGGGCCAAAATGTTTATAATTTGACTACTGATTCAGACCATTTAGCTCTGTAGATGAGAGTTCTGTATGGATCAATTGGCTTCACTCTGTTTTATGGTTATAGTCTGCAACTACAGAATGGCCGATTAATCTTGGGAAGGGGAAGACAGGGTCAAAAGAAAGTCAGCAATCGATAAACCTTGCTATAGATTAAGCTTAGAATGCAAGTTCTGTTGACAAAGGTTTCTATCATCAGCTGAATATAATTTGGCTTCCGTCATTAGGAATGAGATAAATCCTAACTGTCCAACAGAAATCTGGGCTTGTTTCTAAAGGAGTTAAATATGTTTGACCTGAAAGTTTAAACCTATTACATTAAATGATTAAAGGGGCCTTTTTTCATAGTCTGATCAATGGGTTGCAAATGCTTTGCAGATGGGAGGTGGCAGTAGGAAGGAATTATGCAATATCATGGAAATTTCTCTTCCTTTAGTTTAGCAGGAAATATTTCTGGTAGGAAGACATACATGAAAATAGGTCTGTTGTGTAATGTCATTTTAGAACCAAACTTTGTTGGGTTAAGATGCTTTTATGGAAAAGGTCCTTTTAAAAACTTGGTACTGTATGTTTTAGTTAAGATGACACTTTTTGTGTCCTTGTTTGCTGAAAAGGTTCAAGTACATAAAGAATTGTGTTATTAAATCACCCACTAACAACAATTTCTTTAAAGTTTATATATTTGTGAGAAGGTCACAATTTACATACTTTCAAAAAACAAAATACCTTGGTTTATACACTGTCAAAACAGTCTATAGAAATCAAAACACATTGAAACAAAGGCAGAGATACTAGGCGAAAGAGGCAGAGACTTCCTATATACACTACAACTTGCTATTCAAATTTCAAAGTACTTGTTTCAAGTGATCACATTTCTCACCTACTACCTTTAAACTAATATGCTTCTGGAAATGTGGTTTTCCTCCAAGGACAGGGATTCAATTTAGCTCAGCTCTGGCTCGTTAGTGTGAATAAACAGAAGGGCTTTGCTTCAGGGAGGTAGACAGGAATCACAACAAGGCTTGACTTTAATGAGACTGCATTGCCACAGAGGTTATCTTTTCCAGATGACTTCCAACATTGTCAGTGACAGTGAACTGTTGGGAGCAGATCTTGGCTCAAACCTTTAGGGAAAATGAACTAAATCAGCATGAGCCATTGTCAAGTTTAAGGTGACAGCTGAAGGCTGCGTGTGGTGGCTCATGCCTGTAATCCCAGCACTTTGGGAGGCTGAAGCAGGAGCATCGCTTGAGCCCAGGAGTTTGAAACTAGCTCGAGCAACATAGCAAGACCTCATCTCTACGAAAAAATTAGAGACTTAGCCAGGTGCGCACATCTGTAGTACCAGTTACTGGGCAGGCTGAGGCGGGAGGAAGGCTTGAGCCCAGTAGTTAGAGGCTGCAGTGAGCCATGATTGTGCCACTGCACTCCAGCCTAGTAACAGAGCGAGATCTTGTCTCTAATAATAATAAAAGGGGCAGCTGGAGTCCACCAGAGGTATTGTCCATCAGGGATCTTTTCAGCAGGCACTAAACTGCTGGGGAGAGTTTCATCTTGAGCCTTTACAACAACAAACAACTTTTTTCTGTGAATCTGATTGCCTAGGTAGAAATGTCCTTTTCAGTGGCCTCAGTGATACATTGATACTGTTTATGGTCATTTACAGTAAAGAAAATATGTCCTGCAAAGGGACAGACCACCAGAATATTTAATTCTATGACAAATACCTTATTTGAGGAGCTCATGAGCCTCATGACCAGTCACTTCTGGAGAGTGCAGGAGTTCAAAGTGTCCCAGCCCTTTTTGCTCTTCAGTGTTTCAAAATATCTGCATGGAGAAGCTGTTTTCTTGCAAACAAGAATTCTCTGGATTCTCATGCCATCATTGGCACACAACTCCCCTCTGAAAGAAGAGCTGTTGGCCAGAAATATTTTCTCAGTGTGATTTATGGCATTCCACCTGGCTGTCTCCATCAGTCTCTACTAGCAGAGCCACCCCCAAATGACCCAGAGCCATCCTTTCCACTCCAATGGAGAGGCTTCCAAAACATGCTGCAGTTGGGTCCCTGGCACTGACTTGCAACTGAAACTCCTCAGGAGTTGGTAGGAGGAAGTGGAGGAGGGGGGACTGGTGCCTGTAGCTCCTGGCTTTCCTCTCTGACCAACGCATAGCGCCTGGCTTTTCTAGGGTCAGGCTCTGGCGTCTCCTCTGCCCATCTCCCCACACGGCGCACACCTTTGGCCACCTTGGGTGCATTCCTGCAAGGATTGTGGTCATAGATGACCAGCTTCAGACTTGACAGATGGGCCAGGCTGGGGAAGTAACGGATGCTGTTCTGGTCCACATCAATCACCTCCAGGAAGGGCATGTGAAGCAGCACAGCGGGGAAGTCAGTTAGCCGGTTGCCCGAGAGCCAGATGGTCCTCAGCTCCTGGAGGTGCCGGAGCTGGCCTGGCAGCAAACGCAGGGCATTAGAGCCGGCATGCAGAGTCTTAAGGAGACTCAGCTCACAGACAACCTCTGGCAGCTGGGTGAGGCAGTTGGCCTCGATCCATAGGGTCCTGAGGTTCTGGAGCAGGCTCAGCTCACTGGGGAGGTCGCAGAGTTTGTTGTTGCCCAGGTAGAGGATGCAGAGTTGTTTCAAGGTGCACACCACTTGGGGCAGAGCCTTGAAGTTGTTGAAATCCAAGGCCAGAATCTGCAGGTTCTGTAGCTGCCCCAGCTCCGGAGGCAGGCTGTTGAGGTGGTTGTCGCTCAGGTAGAGCTTGACCAGCTCCTTGAAGGAGCACACGTGCAGGGGGAAGCGGCGTAACTGGCTCCCACTCAGATCCACCATCTTGTCCAGCGGCATCTCATGGAGGTCCCTGACCACATAGTTCTGGCAGCGGTCAGCAGGGATGAAGGCCACGAGGGCCCTGATGGTGTTCCCCATGCAGAGGCTGGGGGTATGGTGAGCCCCAGAGGACCGACTCACGGAGTGGGGCTGGCTCAGCTGACTGCTCTGGGGCCTATCCTACCCTCCCATTATAACTTGGGGATTGCATGACAAAAGCCAGTCACTTTGACAGAGAAAAGTGCTCCTGATAGCAACTTGAGTGTCTGGTGACAGTGCAGCAGTCCAGCAGGGGCTGGGAGGCCATGTCTGACTCACATGCTTGCCTTTAATCACCTAAGCTCCAATCCCCTTTATCAACTTTTTTTTTCATTTCAAGCTGAAAATAGCTTTGCTGTTTTTTCCCTAATGATAAAATATTAACACATCACATAAAGGTGTAAAAGAAGAAAACAAAAAACACCCATAGTTCTATTATGCAGAGATAAATACTGTATACATTTGCATGTGTCCTCTAGCCTTTTTGCTATAAGTAATCATTTGTTTTTTAAAATTGCACTTTAGGAGCTTTTTTGTTTTTTTTTTTTTGAGACAGGGTCTCATTCTGTCACACAGGCTGGAGTACAGTGGTGCAATCTTGGCTCACTGCGGCCTCGACTTCCTCGACTCCAGCAATCCTCACATCTCAGCCTCCTGAGTAGCTAGGACTACAGGTGCACACCACCATGCCCGGCTAATTTTTGTATTTTTTGTAGAGATGAGGTTTCGCCATGTTGCCCAGGCTGGTGTTGAACTCCTGGGCTCAAGCGATCTGCCCATCCCGGCCTCCCCCTGGGATTACAGGCGTGAGCCATGGCACTTGGCCAGGAACCTTATTTTTTAATCATGACATATCATGAACATATTTTTATGTTTGCAGGTATCTATGCAATTATTTTTAACACCTGCATAGTATTCCATTATATGGATGTACAGTAATTTAAACAGTTCTCTGTGGTTAGGCATCTAGGTTGTTTACAATGCACGACTATTACAAACATCCATGTGCATACAGATGTGAGCAACAGTCCATTCATTTCTTTGGAAACCATCCTTAGAAGTGTTGCTGGAGCAGGCCAGGTGCAGTGGCTCACGCCTGTAATCCCAGCACTTTGGGAGGCCGAGGTGGGCGGATCACTTAAGCCCAGGAGTTTGAGGTCAGCTTAGGCTACATGGTAAAACCCCGTCTCTAATAAAAACCGCAAAAATTAGCTGGGTGTGGTGGCGTGCACCTGTAATCCCAGGTACCTGGGAGGCTGAGGCAGGAGAATTGCTTGAACCTGGGAGGCAGAGGTTTGCAGTAAGCTGAGATGGCACCATTGGACTCCAGCCTGAGTAACAGAGTGAGACTCCGTCTCAAAAAAAAAAAAAAAATGTATTGTTGGATCATAGATATGCATCATTTACAGGTTTTTCTTTTCTTTTTTTTTTTTTTTTTTTTTTTTTTTTTGAGGCGGAGTCTCGCTCTGTCGCCCAGGCTGGAGTGCAGTGGCCGGATCTCGGCTCACTGCAAGCTCCGCCTCCCGGATTTACGCCATTCTCCTGCCTCAGCCTCCTAGGTAGCTGGGACTACAGGCACCCGCCACCTCGCCCGGCTAGTTTTTTTGTATTTTTTAGTAGAGACGGGGTTTCACTGTGTTAGCCAGGATGGTCTCGATCTCCTGACCTCGTGATCCACCCGTCTCGGCCTCCCAAAGTGCTGGGATTACAGGCTTGAGCCACCGCGCCCGGCCATTTACAGGTTTTTCATTGATGGCTCCTCTGTACCCCACCAAATCTGAACCAGTACACACACCCACCAGCAGTGGTTACAGGTGTCTACTTTCTCATGTCTTCGTTCTTATCAGATGATATCTTTCCACAGTTTAAAAACTTGCCTTTGACAAAAGATAAGCAGAAAAGCAGAAGAAAGAGAAGAAAGCTAGCCTTCTGGGTGTTAAATAAATTCGGATGTATTCCTACAGTGCATCTGTGTCAGGTATGTTTGACCGCCCATGAAAGGTTTGTGCTTCCCTTCCATAGTGTCCAGTAGTTCCAGACAAGCAGCTGTCCAGCTGGGACAGTTTCCTGGTGCTGGTCTACAGGTGAAAGTCTTCAAGTTCTGGCCAAAGTAATGTGTGCAAAAGTGTTAGATGTCACCTCTAGACTTGGCTTACTGTAAAACAAACCTTTCACCCTTCTCCACACTCTCCTTCCCCATCTACTGGCTGGATATTGTCACCCAGAGTGACTTTAGGAGCCACCAAGTATGTGGAAGTCATATGTTGAAGGTGGCAGGGCCGTGGTCATCCTGGATTCCTGAATAAGTGCTAAGAGCAAAATATCTCCTTACCCTCCTCACTCCCACTTGATCCCCAGTTGGATTGAGGTAAATGAGAAATAAATATTAATTATGTGACGTCATTGAGATTGGGGGCTTATCTGTTATATTACTTTATACATACAGCAGTTGTTAAAAATAAGGAGGTAAATCCACATATACTGATATGGGAAGTGATTCCAGATAAATAAAGTAGGAAAGGATAAAAGCAAATTTCAGAATAGTTTTTTAATGATTCCCATCTGTGAAAAAATAAACGTATGTCTTTGTGTGTGCATAAAAATATCTGTAAGAAATAATGGTGATTAACTCTGGAAAATCTACCTGAGGGTTTGTGGGTGATAGGGATGCTGACTTTTCCATTTAGATCCTTTTGTACTCTTGATTTTTTTTTTAACTAGAGGCATTTATCATTTTACATTTAAAAACTCCAGTCCAAAAACAACCAATCCATCAGCTTACCTGTTCTCTGAATAGAGTTTCAGGATGGGTGAGGGGGCCTGGCACACCCTTGCTCCGCATCCCATGAATTTGCTGCTGAATTGCTTGTAACGGACCACACCGTTGAGAAGCGCCTTGTGAATGGCGATTCTACAGAGCTGTTTGGTGATGCAGCAGAGCTACCCACTTTCTGCTCACAGGTCACGACTGAAGCCAGTGTTCTTCTGGGACTTTCTACACATTGAATGTCAAGGGCTATTATCTTGAGCCCTCTTCTTGCTTTGCTTATTTGTATTAAAATAACTGGCCTGTTAACTCTGCTTTGCTGCTATATTTAGCATGGTCAGTGGTGACCATGAATGGTTATGAAGCAGCTGCCCTAATGTCATCCCTAGAAATGATAATGATAATAATGTTGCTACCAGGTGCCTTATATATATTATCTATTTTTACAACACCAGCCAGATAAATATGTTTTACCTTACTTTTCAGATGAGAAAACTGTGTGTGGGTCAGAGAGGTTTAATTATATTATCAAATATTGACTGAACACCTACTATGCTGTAGATGCAGGTAATCAAGCAACTAACAAGATAGATAAAACCCTGATCTCACACAGTGTACGATTATATCAGGGTGGGTTTCTTTTTTTTTTTTTTTTTTGAGACGGAGTCTCGTTCTGTCACCCAGGCTGGAGTGCAGTGGCCGGATCTCAGCTCACTGCAAGCTCCGCCTCCCAGGTTCACACCATTCTCCTGCCTCAACCTCCCAAGTAGCTGGGCTGCAGGCGCCCGCCACCTCGCCCAGCTAGTTTTTTGTATTTTTTTTAGTAGAGACGGGGTTTCACCGTGTTAGCCAGGATGGTCTCGATCTCCTGACCTCGTGATCCACCCATCTCGGCCTCCCAAAGTGCTGGGATTACAGGCTTGAGCCACCGCGCCTGGCCAGGGTGGGTTTCTGTTGAACCACACAAGGTGACAAACTTTGCCCCGCCAAACGGAATTTCTATGCAGCACTTTAGATAACAAAACACTTGAAGAAGATCTCTTACATGAAAATCAGAGATTGAAATAAGAATGTTTAAAATCAAGACAAAAAATCAAGAGACTAGAAGAAAATAATAAACTATAACATAATATTTTCAGAGAGTTAACTATAGCACTTGCGTGTTGGGTGTGGTATTACTAGGTCATTTAATCCTTACAGCAATCCTAAAATTTATGTACTGTTATTGTTTCCACTTGATAAAGAAAGAAATGGGGGAACAAGGAGTTTATGCAACCTGAACAAGCTAGTGTGTAGCCCAGCAGGGATCTGAACCCAGATCATCTTGCTCTATAGTCTGTGTTCCAAATACTGTGCCTTTCTTGGATGACGTAACATCCATGAAAAGAGTAGGATGCGATTAGAAAGAAAGAAAGATTCTAAGAATAAGAAAGGGCTCTTAGAAATGAAGATATGAAAAAAGCACAATTAAAAATAAAATAGAAGAAAAACAGTAGGTGTTTCCTCAAAAAATTAAAAATAGAATTATCAAATGATCCAACAATTCCACTTCTGGGTATATACCCAAACAAAATAAAAATAAAAACAGGATCGTTTTTTTGAGATGGAGTTTCACTCTTGTTGCCCAGGCTGGAGTGCAATGGCATGATCTCGGCTCACTGCAACCTCTGCCTCCCATGTTCAAGTGATTCTCCTGCTCAGCCTCTCGAATAGCTTGGACTACAGAGGGGTGCGCCACTATGCCCAGCTAATTTTTTTTTGTATTTTTAGTAGAGACGGGGTTTCACCATTTTGGCCAGGCTGGTCTTGAACTCCTGACCTCAGGTGATTCACCTGCCTCTGCCTCCCAAAGTGCTGGGATTACAGGCGTGAGCCACTGCGCCCAGTTAAGATGGGACATTTTTGCATATTTTACCACAATTCAAAAAATAAAATTAAAAAATGTAATAGAAGGCTTGAGAACATCTTCTCAAAAGTTGAAGAAAAGGTTGGGTGCGGTGGCTCATGCCTATAATCCCAGCAATTTGGGATGCCAAGGTGAGAGAAGTTTAAGACCAGCCTGGGCAACATAGGGAAACCCTGGCTCTACAAAAAATTGAAAAATGAACTGAGTGTGGTGGCATGCTCACCTGTAGTCCCAGTTACTTGGGAGGCTGAGGTGGGAGGATTGCTTGAGCCTAGGAGGTCGAGGCTGCAGTGAGCCATGATTGTGACACTGTGCTCCAGACTTAGTGACAGAGTGAGACCCTGTCTCAAAAATAAAATAAAATAAAATTTAAAAAGAGAGAGGCTGGGCATGGGGGCTCACGCCTGTAATCACAACTCTTTGGGAGACTGAGGCAGGGGATCACCTGAGGTCAGGAGTTTGAGACCAGCCTGACAAACATGGTGAAACCCCCCTCTCTACTAAAAATACAAAAATTAGCCGGGCCTGGTGGTGGGCACCTGTAGTCCCAGCTACTCGGGAGGCTGAGGCAGGAGAATCACTTGAACCCAGGAGACAGAGGTTGCAGTGAGCCAAGATCGTACCACTGCACTCCAGCCTGGGTGACAAGAGCAACACTTCATCTCTCACACACACACACACACACACACACACACACACACACACACACAAAATTAAAAAAAAAAAAAAAGAGGCCGGGCGCAGTGGCTCACGCCTGTAATCCCAGCACTTTGGGAGACCGAGGCGGGCGGATCACGAGGTCAGGAAATCGAGACCATCCTGGCTAACATGGGTGAAACCCCGTCTCTACTGAAAATACAAAAAACTAGCCGGGCGAGGTGGCAGGCGCCTGTAGTCCCAGCTACTCGGGAGGCTGAGGCAGGAGAACGGCGTAAACCCGGAAGGCGGAGCTTGCAGGGAGCCAAGATCGCGCCACTGCACTCCAGCCTGGGCGACAGAGCAAGACTCCGTCTCAAAAAAAAAAAAAAAAAAAAAAAAAAAAAAGAGAGAGAATTATGAAAGAAGCAAATAAAAGAGTTTTCTAGGGCTGACATATATGAGTTCTCTGATGAACCTGTCAACTTCGTAGCACAATAAATGAAAAAGACCAACACCACTGAAAATTTCAGGACACTGGAAAGAAGAGCCCAAAGGTTTCTAGATAGAAGACAACAGAGTACACATACACAGAACTAGAAACGGGAACATCATTGGGCATTTCAGTACCACTATTGGAAACTAGAAGATAACAGAGCAATGCCTTCAAAATTGTAAGGTTAAAATAATGTCCAGTATAGAATCTCACATCTAGTAAAAGTAGGATTTAGAATGATTTTTTTTCAAGTAGAAAAGATGTCAAAAAGTTTCCCTTTTATGCACAAATTCTAAGAAAGCAGTCAAGGAAGTGCTTTATCAAAATGGAAGACACAGAATCCAGAAACCAACAGCCCCAGCAAAGGAAACAGGAAGATTTCAGGGAGCAGGGAGAGCCACAGGAGGCTGGCCAAGAGTGCATCGCTGGCCCGAGGAGTGCAGTGCGCCCCGGTTGGAGGGTGTCTCCGAAGGACCCAGCAGAGCACCTCCAGGAAAGGGTCAGTATTTGTGCATCTGCTGCAACAGAAGGCATGTATCTGCCTGAGGGGAACTGAAAACAGAACCAGTGAGCGAAATAGTCTCACCCTTCTTCTGTGTCCAAGCCTGGAGGATCTAGGAGCGGGGATCAGGGGAGAGGATGTGGAGTAAAGAAGGAAAACAGTAAGCTCTGTATCCCCCTCCCCCTCACCCCTCCCCCGCCCCAACTCAGCCCCGAGACCCTCTCTCAACCCCAGCTCTTTCTCATTGTTGATCCCTAAGCCACAGGCCAGGCCTCACCTGGGAGAAGGAGAGAAGTTTTAAATTGAATGAGATGTTAAAAGTTTGGATGAGACATTAAAGTTTGGACAAACATTTGACTGAAAATTTTAATACCTGAAAGTGTCGAGAAAGCTGTGCAATCTACCCTAGATATGATCCAGGGGCTGGGGTGTGGGTAGGGATTTCATAGAGCGTGTGTGAGGAAGGAGGAGGAGGGACAAGGCTGATGGTGGACTATTCCCCACTGGGTTCAGCCTCCATATGAAACCCGCATTTTGGGGAATAAAATGATCAAGGTGACCCCCAGAAGAACTGAAAACAGCCTATACCAAAAGGAAGCGCACACACCTACATCCCAAAGAAAAAACAATACGTATTAGTGATATTGTAACTATATATATAGGTTTTTGCCCATGGTTCCTGGCTCATAACTCCCATAGCCCCGTCACAATCCCTTGTTGTAATGTTGGGGGCACTTTAGGTGCCAAGAGCAGGTCTAAGGAAACAGAATCTCAGGACTCGAATCTGCTGGTGGGTCAGGAGACCCTCATTCCAGAGAGGGTTTTGCCTCATTCCCTGGAGGAAAGAAGGCTGCACAGAGGCCAAGAAGAATCTGAACAGATGGGCCTTGCTGGGTTTAGATCATATCCTTTTTGTCAAATCTCGTTTCTACAGGCTTGTCAATCATGAAGACTGTCAATCAGTGAAGTCTCCATAAAAGGCCCAAGAGGAGAGGGTCTGGGGAGCTTCCAGCTAGCTAAGCGCGTGGAGGTTCCTGAAGGGCTGTGCCCAGGGAGGGCGTGGAAGCTCCACACCCCTTCCTCCGTGCCGTGTCTGTGCATCTGTTCATCTGTACCCTTTGTAACGTCCTTTATCATAAACCGGTAACTGAAAGTAAGTGTTTCCCCGAGTTCGGTGAGCTGCTCCAGCAAATTAATTGAACCTAGAGGGGGCTTGTTGGGACCTTAACTTTAAGCTGATCAATCAGAAGTCCTGGAGGCCGGAACTGGTGTCTGAAGGCCGGGGTGGCGCTTTTGGGGACTGAGCCCTCAGCCTGTGGGATCTGATACTCTCACCAGGAAGGCAGAGTCGGAATTGAATTGGAGGGCACCCGGCTGATTTCCACGGCAACGTTGCTCCCTTGCTGGCTGGCGGGGAGAAATCCCCACACATACTTTGGGGTCACAGAAGTCTTCTTTGTTGATGATTGTTGTGGCGGTGGTGTGAGAACAGAGGAAAAAGAGGGCTTGCGTTTTTACAAACCTTATTGCAAAAGGTAGAAGAAAAAGTGTTGAAACTAAAAACCATAAAGTGACTGTTCTGTTTTCCAATTAGTTAGCTTTGAGGTGCAGCTGGCTTCTCCTTGGTTTGAAATCATGGTGACGCTGGTGGTGGACACAGAAAAGAGCCCCACAGGCGGAATCCTGGGCCTTCCAGAAGAGCAGTCCAGAAGCAACCTTGTCCCACCAAGCTTGGGTCTGACCATTCGCACCTGTTGGTTTTGAATTCAACTGCTCCATGGAGGCGTTTGCCCAAACCTTGGCTTCAAGCTAATTAATGTTGCGTCTTCAAACACTTCAAGGTGCAGTTCTAGTGTTGCGGTTCTTAATTTCAGTGCAATATAAACTGTCTTTGAATGATTTGGATGACAAGGAATTTATTATGTTAGGAAGCTCACAGACCTCCTTGCCTGTGCTGCAGAACTGCACTTGGATGCTATGGCTAGGACCAATGTCCTGAATTACAGTGCAGCGCTGGTCTTGTGAAGGTATCATTGTCACCACCCCTGGGCCCAGCCCCCCACTGCTTGTACTTCCAAGCCCACTGGGGCTGGCTGCTGCCTCCAAACCTGGTGTAGCCCCCACCATGGCTACCTCCCTCTTCAGAAGGGATTTTGCCTAAGTCCTGCTTTTTTGTGTCACTAGCAGTTGAATCAGGGCCAACGGGGAAGACTCGTTGATCACGTGCCACAGCCGAGCCACAAGGGAGGCTGGGGTTCAGCTTTCGGCTTCTATAATGGGGAGTGATCATTTTCCACCACCAAGATTTATAAGGTGAGAAATTCCCCAAACGTGGAAAGCTGTCAGTCAAAAAAAAAATCAGATACTCACCACAACTAGCCTGTAGTTCACGCCCATCCTCCCATGGCTGTCAAGGAGGGTTTTCCTGACCACGCTGTTTAAGCTAGGCTGACTCTACTCCCAGTTTCTCTCCATGTTAGCACTTATCACAATTTGTGATGGTTTTATTTCTTAGGTCTCTTGCTTGCCTGCTGGACTGTAAACTCCCTGAGGCCAGGGATTGTGCCAATCCTGTTCACTGTTGTATTTTCAGCACTAACAACAGCATTTCAAACAATATGGGCATTCATCTATTCAATAAATAAGTGGTGCACAATGGACACAATTTCCTGCCCTCCCAGAGCATCTGAATGAATGAACAAATGAACAAAGGATGCATTACTCTTAGCTTGCTAATGTAAACTCAGATCGCTGGCAGCCAGTGACTTGATAATATATATTTATGAATAAATAACATTTTCCACCCTTGATTATCATTGAGGTAAAGGAGAGTGGTTCTGAGAAGAACTTATAAAATTTATCAGAAGAGTTAAAAAGATATATACAGGGTTGAAAGAACCCAGAAATGAATTCACATTTGGTTGGTAACTATAAGATAAGCTCCAATCTTTGACTTTCCAGAAAACAATGCAAGGGGGGAAGCTGAAGAATTCCCCTGAGACTTTAGCCTACCACTATGAAAATGTGCTGAGCCTGCTCTATGGACGCGGCCAGAGCAGGATTCCAGAGAAGTCTCCCAAGATATTCTGTAAGTTAATTAGATTCTCTTTCAATGTTGAACTGCTGGAAACTGTTCAATAGCAACTGCTGTGCTAAGACAATTATTCTGAGAAAAATGAGCTTCAAAAATCGCCATGAAATGAAACTTGAATCCTGAAGAAATTCCATCATCAACTCACAGGGTGAGGAGCCGGGGCAAAGTTGAGGGACGGGTGGCCTTTTTTTTTTTTTTTTTTTTTTTTTTTTTTTTTTTTTTTTTTTTTGAGACAAAGTCTCACTCTATCCCTAGGCTGGAGTGTAATGGCACAATCTTGGCTCACTGCAACTTCCGCTTCCTGGGTTCAAGCCATTCTTATGCCTCAGCCTCCTGAGTAGCTTGGATTACAGGCCCGCCCGGCCATGCCCGGCTAATTTTTTTGTGTTTTTAAGTGGAGATGGGGTTTTGCCATGGTGGTCAGGCTGGTCTCAAACTCCTGACCTCAAGTAATCCACCCGCCTCGGCCTCCCAAAGTGCTGGAATTACAAGCATGAGCCACTGAGCTCAGCCAGGGGTGGCATTTTATAGCCTATATGTGCGCGAAAGGAACCAAGGTCAGGAGAATGGGCCTTGGTAAAATTCTGCTTTGTAGTCCCCAGGAACCGGCAATGAGGGGATGTGCTCTCTGAAGCTGGGCTTCCGGATGGCCTGGAGAGAGGCCTGGCCTAGGATTACAGCCAGAGGATGCTTTTGTCCATTTTGATGACCATCTGCTCCCTACTTCACAAAGGTAGAATTTGCCATCAGAATGCACTTCAGTCTCAGAGTGGCCTTTGGACAAAAACAAACAACAAAAACAACAAAACCCCACAGATCAGCACTTCTTCATCGGAGAGTTTCAATGGTTCCGTCGGGCTTAATGCAGTCTTCTAAGTACGTCCTCCAAATGTATCAGCCTCTGCCAGGGGACAGTTGGCAATGTCTGAAGACATTTTTGGTTGTCACACTGAGAGGGTGCTTCCGGCATGTAGTGAGTAGGGCCTAGGATGCTGGTAAACATCCTGCATTGCACAGGACAGCTGCCGGCAACAAAACTTATCTGGACCAAAATGTCAGTGGGGCTGAGGTTGAGAGCCCCTGGGCCCTAATGCCAGCCAGCTGTCTTCCAGGGAAGTGCATCCCTGTCATCATAAAATAGATACAACAAGTAGTATTTTATCTTCCTGACTGGAATACAATTTGTCTTCAGTCTCAAGGAAGGTTTTCTTTCAATTTAATAAAGTGGAGTGGGATCAAATACAGCTATACTTTCAAGAATTTCCTTTGGCAGCTTTGATATTTCCAGATCTTCTTGACAAGTAGAGGGCTGATAATGTGCAGACAACTTTGGGTTGGGACTCATGAAATTTGAATCAACGATAAGCCTTATAAAAGATGCATGAAGTCACCTATAAGGCTTTTTGTTTTGTTTTTGTTTGTTTTTTGACGGAGTAGGAGGTGGGGGACTGGTGGATCTTGCAATGCATTTTCCAGTAGAAATAATGCTATAAATTATGGTATTTTATATCAGTCTATAATTTGCTTAATTCATAGAGCAACAGTATGGTGATGGTACAGTGATTGCAGTCTTACTGACTGCTGTGTGTAAGATGGTTTCTGTGTGGAAACAGATTCTGAGCTGCAGCTCAAGCAACAGGGCCAGTAGCTAGAGGTGGTTTAGAGGATGGTAGATGCCATCTGGGGACACCAGGGGCTGTGCATATTGCTGCTTCAGTACAACCAGGGTTCTTCCAGCAAGCAAGAAAAGGGAGGTGAGGAAGGAAGCCCACAGTGCCTGACACTGGAATGTATGATGTGTGTGGGTTGGCATTCAGTTGGATTTGGGATAGAATTTCATTTCTACCATTTCCCGACTGTATGGCCTTGGAGACATTGCTTAACCTCTTTGAAAGTCTTTCTACATTTGTCAAATGGAGATAGTAATGATAACTAAATTAAACAGAGAGAAGTACATGGAGATGATAATAATCATCATCATGGTAAGGGGCCGGGTGCAGTGGGTCACGCCTGTAATCCTAGCACTTTAGGAGACTGAGGCGGGCAGATCACTTGAGGTCAGGAGTTCAAAACCAGCCTGGCCAACATGGTGAAACCCCGTCTTTACTAAAAATACAAAAAATTAGTTGGGCATGGTGGTGCACGCCTGTAATCCCCAGCTACTTGGGAGGCTGAGGCAGGAAAATCGCTTGAACCCAGGAGGTGGAGGTTGCAGTGAGCCAAGATCACGCCATTGCACAGCAGCTTGGGTGACAGAGCAAGACTCTGTCTTAAAAAATAAAATAAAATCATGGTAAGGATTAAATGACAGTACCTGGAATACAGCTGAAGCTGAATACATGTCAGTTTCCTCCCGCCAGCCCTCCCAACTTTCTCTGTTGCCAACATAGTACTCGCCTGGTATCACCTCACAAAGAATGTCAATATTTGCCCAAATCTGTGGTCAGCTCCAGCCATATCCATAAAACTCCTGCCAACTTAGAATCTCCTGGAATTGAGCAACCTCACAACTTTGGGAACCAATGAACCAATGAGCTACCAAGAAGCCTGAGGAGTAGAGAGAGGCTGCTGAACGAGAGCAATGAAGCCGATCTTGGTGGCTCTGCTGTGCTTTCCGATTGTCGCGGGCATAGGGAGGTAAGTGGACCTTGGCATAGCGTGAGGCCTTGACGTCGTCTCTCCTTGGTTGTCACCTCTCATCCCCTCCACGCAGCGGGGCTGACATTGGAATGGGATAATTTGAAACTGGGCAGGGGACTGACACTGTGAGCTCACTCATCTTTTTCTCTCCTTTTAGGATTTCTTTGATCCAACCCATGTCCAGCAGGCGTCATGTTTGAGAAGCAGGGACCCTGGAGGAGTTCAGGACAGACCGCCAGCTGGACGTGTCTCTGTGAGCTAGCTATCTGAGGCTCTTTCCTCCGGAAGTGTATTTATGTGCCAGGATGATCTAAGAGCATTTACATAATTATATGAGTGGACTATGTGAGTTGACTGGGGATCTGTGGACATCTGACTCTAAAACGCCACAAACCAACCTGGCCTCCCCAAGGTGCTCAGGGCAAGCTATGCTTTCCTTTCGTTGGAGAGTTTTTCCTATTTGTGTGTGGAGGGAGAAGGGTCATTGGTTCAATATGGCCTGTCCCACGTGTCTTTCAGACGGTAGGGTTCAGTGTGGAGCTTTGCTGAATCCTGCCCCGTTGGAGTCCTACTGAGGGGAGTGGGACTGGTACTGTGGGGAGGGTCCTGGACTTGCGCTCTGAAGATCTGCGTTTGAATTTTTTAAATTGCTGTGGAACCTTGAGCAAGTCGTTTAACTTCTCATGATCTCCTCCCATCATCTGGAAACAAGAGAGTCAGACCAGATCACCCCAAAGGATCACATCAGGCTTGGCAGCCTGGACTTCCCACTGGGTGACTCTGACGTCACTGAACGTGCTGTATTGCTCAGCTGCAAACGTAGGTTAACGGTGGGGCAAGTGGGGTGGGATCATGCTTGAGAAAAACATTGCTTTAGTTTTAGTTAAATGCTGGGCCACACAATTAAAATTGGCAAAGAACCTTTTTTTTTTTTTTTTTTTTAAAAAGACAGGGTTTCACTCTGTTGCCCAGGCTGGAGTGCAGTGGTGTGATCTCAGCATACTGTAGCCTCAGCTTTCCAGGCTTAAGCAACCCTCCTGCCTCAGCCTCCTGAGTAGCTGGGACTACAGGTGTGCACCACCATGTCCAGGCAATTTTTGTATTCTTTGTAGAGACAGAGTTTTGCCAAGTTGCCCATGGCTGGTTTTGAACTCCTGGGCTCAAGTGATCCACCTGCCTCAGCCTTCCAAAGTGCTGGGATTATAGGCTTGAGCCACAGCGTCTGGCCTGGCAAAGACCTTGGCCCAGCCACCCTTTTGTGTAATGGCCAAGATGCTCAGAGGGGCCAGCATGGCAAATGGAAAGAGGAAGCATGGGCTTTGTAGTCAGAAAAATGTGAGTGTTACTATCAGCTCTGCCACTGACGAGGAAACATTGTTTACCTTCTCAGAGCCTCAGTTCACTTACCTGCAAAATTGGAATAAGAACACCCACTGCATGAGGTTTTCCTGAGGTTAAAAAAATGATAATGTGTTTAAATAGTTTGCACATGGAAGGTGCTTGAAAACTGAAAACTGTTTTGTATGATTATCCTTTTCTTACTTGTGTTGTAATTAGGTATTGGGCTGTGACTATTCCAGTGTCTGCTGATAAATGCTCAAGTGAGCTAAACCTGAGCAAGCTCTGGTGCCGACTCCTCACTTCCTGGGTCCTATCTGGCCTCCTGGTTTGGTGTTAGGAAGACCTAAAGATGGCTGGGCCGACTCTATACCTTCCCGATTCACTGTCCCCTCCTTCAACTCTTCCTCCTACCATAACGTATAACACATAACACATAAAGTAGTCCTATGGTCTCTGATGTAGATATTTACCTCCTTACAAAGCAAAGACAGCTTTTTATCGACCTTGAATGGCGTTCTTTGAAATGTTGGCAAGATGCTGTTGTTTGAGCAGTACCTCACCATGTCTCATGTCCCCCTTTCCAGGGCGTAAAGTGTTATTCCACTGGGTTCCCACCAGGCAGGGAATCAACTAGCACTCAATAAACCTAGTTAAATGCCTTGAAAGGTGGTTCATAAACCTGCAGAAGACCCTAAGTCAGGCAGACGAGTGGAAGTGGCTTGGTCGTCACTGACTATGGATGTCTTAAGACCAAGTCGGCTTTCTCCTTCATCAGAAGCACAGCCCTGGAAAGAATGCGTTTCACTAAAAATAGGGCAGTTGGAGGCATGACTGCACCAGCAGATAGTCTTCCCAGCAGCTTTTGGGGCAGGCTGACTGATAAAGCTTTCTGCTCCGGGTGCTCCAGATTACTCACAGCTGTTTCCAGACCAAAGCGCCCTGGGGAGGCTGGCATCACGCCATACGTCAGGTGCTTGTTATCAAACACTGCGTGCGAGGCCAGAGTCGGCCTAATTGGCCTCCAAGCCTTGCCTGGATGGAATGGATCAGGGAGGGCTGGCAACCTGTTCTGTCACTGTATTCTTTTTTTTTTTCTTTTTCTTTCTTTCTTTTTTTTTTTGAGACAGAGTTTCGCTCTTGTTGCCCAAGCTGGAGTGCAGTGGCTCGATCTTGGATCACTGCAACCTCCACCACCCTCCTGCCTCAGCCCCCCGAGTAGCTGGGATTACAGGTATGCGCCACCATGCCCAGCTAATTTTTGTATTTTTAGTAGAGACAGGGTTTCACCATGTTGGCCAGGATGGTCTTGATCTCTTGACCTCGTGGTTCGCCCACCTTAGCCTCCCAAAGTGCTGGGATTATAGGCGTGAGCCACCACAACTGGCTAATTTTTAGTATTTTTAGAAGAGACGAGGTTTCACCATGTTGGCCAGGCTGCTCTCGAGCTCCTGACCTCAAATGACCTGCCCGCCTTGGCCTCCCAAAGTGCTGGGATTACAGGCCTGAGCCACCGCGCTCAGCCTCTGTCACTGTATTCTAAAACCCAGCAGTTTCCTTTACGTGTGTGTGTGTGTGTGTGTGTGTGTGTGTGTGTGTGTGTGTTTAACTTCTAAAAAAAGTTGGACTTTTTCCTTCCATTGTAGTTGAGGGTAGTATAACATAGTGGTTAATGGGTATGCTTCAGAGCCAAACTTCCTGGGTTTGAAGCCTGTTCTCTTTTGTTTTGTTTTAAATTAACAAAACATATTTCTATTTTTTTTTCTTTTGTAGAGACGAGGGTCTCACTACATTGTCCAGCCTAGGCCTTGAACTCCTGGCCTCAAGGATCGTCTTACCTCGGCCTCCTAAACGTGCTGAGATTACAGGTATGAGCCACCACACATGGCCTCAAACTTAATTCTTTTAGAGTAGTTTTAGGTTCACAGCAAAATTGAGCAGAAAGTGCAGAGAGTTCCTATATACGCCTTGTCTCCTCCCCTGCTATTAACATTCCCCTACACAGTATATTTATTACAGCTGATGAAGCCATATTGACATGCCATTATCACTCAAAGTCCATCGTTTACATTAGGGTTCACTCTTGGTGTTATAGATTCTATGGTTTTTGATAAACGTATATGTTTCCCTCATTGTGGTATCATACAGAGTATTTCCACTGCCCTAAAAATCCTCTGTGCCCTTCCTAGTCATGCCTCCCTCCCCCCCGGAAACCACTGATCTTTTTACTGTCTCCATAGTTTTGCCTTTTCCACAATATCATACAATTGGGATCATACAGTATGTAGTCTTTTCAGATCAGCTTCTTTCACTTAGTAAAATGCATTTAAGTTATCTTTAAGTATTTTCATGGCTTGATAACTCATTTCTTTCTAGAACTAAACGAGATTCCATGGTCTGGATATACCACAGTGATTTGTTCATTCACCCACTGAAGGCTATCTTGGTTGCTTCTAAGTTTTGGCAATTATGAATAAAGCTGCTATGAACATCTGTGTAGGTTTCTGTGCAGACATAAATTTGCAATTCATCTGGATGAATAACAAGAAGCGTGATTGCTGGATCATAGGGTAGGAGTAGGTTTAGTTTTGTAAGAAACTGCCAAGCTGTCTTCCAAAGTAGCTGTACGGTTTTGCTTTACCACCAGCAGTAAATAAAAGCCCCTCTTGCTCCATGTCCTCCAGCGCACTTGGTGTTGTCAGTGTTTTGGGTTTTTGGAGCCTGTTTTTGCTACTTCTTAGCTTTCGATGACTTGAGGCAAGTCATTAAATCTCTCTGCCTTAGCTTCTGAGTTTGTGAAACACAAAACAGTAGGACCTCCAAGACTGGGTTGATGTGAGAGTTAAATAAAGAGATTCATAGAAGGCATGAGGAATAGGGCTGGCGCCTGCATGTAGATTCAATAAACATTAGCTATGATGTTTGGATTAGGCTGGATTTCTGTCTTAAGAAACAGCTGAGATTCTGAGTGCAAAATAGTGTTTAGGCTGGGGGATGGATTCCATGAAGCTCTTTCTTTCTTTTTTTTCGAGATGGAGTCTTGCTTCGTTGCCCAGGCTGGAGTGCAGTGGCGTGATCTTGGCTCACTGCAACCTCTACCTCCCAGGTTCCAGCGATTCTCCTGCCTCAGCCTCTGGAGTAACTGGAACTACAGGCATGCACCATCAGGCCTGGCTAATTTTTGTATTTTTAGTAGAGATGGGGTTTCGCCATATTGGTCAGACTGGGCTCAAACTCCTGACCTCAGGTGATCCACCCACCTCGGCCTCCCAAAGTTCTGGGATTACTGGCATAAGCCACCACACCTGGCCTATGAAGTTATTTCTAATAATAAGAATTGACCCCATGCCATCACCATGCTGAGGGATATAATCTCATTTGAACACCACCACTAGGTGACAAGGTAGACACACGAATAGTCTCCACTATTAGGTGAAGAAATAGGGAGGTGACATCTGGAGGAGGAGGCTCCCAGGACCCCCTTGTCAGCACCATGGCTGGCCTCCTATTGCTCTGGTCTGAGTGTTTACATAATTTGGTCTTACCGCTGGTAGAGTTCTTCCTGTGTCCTCAGGAAATAGCACAGGGAAGAGGGGAGAGTGGCAGGTGGAACAGGAGGGCCTTCAGGCAGTCTCCCTCTCCGCCTGGCGCCTGAATAGTGCTGAGAGGTTGCAGGGGTCTGGACATTCCAGATGAAGGATGTGCTGTTTCCAAGCCCAGCCACCCAATGCACAGACAGTGCTCCGTGGCTTCCTTCATGAACTGTCTATATGGAGAAAGTTTCTAGAAAAATGGCCACCATTTGTTGAATCCCCACTACATGCTCAGTACCCAGGAAAATGCCCATAGTAACTCTGTGGGATATGAACGATTATTAGCCTAATTTTCAGATAAGGAAGCAGGTCAGAGAGGTTAAGTAGTACCCAGGCCCAGAGTGAGTAAGTGGCAGACTTAGGAGCCTGACCTCGAAGCCACAGCCTTACAGGGACTATGCCCAGTGGGGAATGTCTCGGTACTACAAGAGGCAGACTCAGAGGCTTCTGACGAACGATGAAGGGGAGCACTTTTTAGGAAACTGCAGAAAAAGGAAAACAAAATTTGTGGAGAGGTCTGCTACATAGCCATGTTCCTCTGACGTCCAGAACAAAAGGATCCCAAGCACCGTGGTTGGCTGCCCTGGCCCTCACCAGGCTTGGAGCCTGGGTCACTCTCTGTGCTAGCCTCTGTTGGAAGTGAGGCAGCCACAAGACCCCACTTGTTCCCTCTGGGACACCTGCTCTGAGTATAGCGCATTCAGATGGACCCTGTGACCTGTCCTGAGGTGTCACGTCCACACTCGGTCTCCTGGCTCTGTGGGAGGAGCGCTTGGCCAGGCTGTGATGAGACAGAGCTCCTGCCATGGAAGTCTGGCACAGACTGTCCTGGATGTCCAGGCAAATACCTATTGCCTTGTGATATGGTTTGGATCTGTGTCCCTGCCCACATCTCACATGAAATTGTAATCGCCGATGCTGGGGGTGGGGTCTGGTGGAGGCGATTGGATCATGGGGGCAGATTGCCCCCTTGGTGCTGTTCTCATGATAGTGAGTGAGTTCTATCTAGATCTGTTTGCTTTAAAGTGTGTGGTGCCTCCCCGCCCTGACTCCTGCCCGTGCCATGTAAAGATGTGCCTGCTCCCCCTTTGCCTTCCGCCATGATTGTAAGTTTCTTGAGGCCTCCCCAGAAGGAGAAGCCACTATGCTTCCTGTACAGCTTGCAGAATCGTGAGCCAATTAAATCTCTTTTCTTACAAAGTACCCAGTCTCAGGTATTTCTTTATTTTTATTTTTTATTTTTGACAGAGTCTCACTCTGTTGCCCAGGCTGGAGTGCAGTGGCACGATCTCGGCTCACTGCAAGCTCCGTCTCCCGGGTTCAAGCGATTCTCCTGCCTTAGACTCCCGAGTAGCTGGGACTACAGGCGTGTGTGCCACCACGCCCAGCTATTTTTTTTGTACTTTTAGTAGAGATGGATTTTAACCGTGTTAGCTAGGATAGTCTCGGTGTCCTGACCTCGTGATCCACCTGTAATCCCAAAGTGCTGGGATTACAGGTGTGAGCCAATGCTCCCCGCCTATGTCTCATGTATTTCTTTATAGGAGTGAGAAAATGGACTAATATACCTTGACTCAAAACTGTGGAAATCACATTTAAGAATAGAAAGTGCTTGAAAAAAAATCTTTAAAAATATTATTCAGTGACAGCCTGGGCAACATGGCAAAACCCCATCTCTACCAAAAAAATACAAAAATTAGCTGCGCATGGTGGTGCACACCTGTGGTCCCAGCTACTCCAGAGGCTGGGGTGGGAGGATCACTTAAGCCCAGGAGGCAGGGTTTGCAGTAAGCTGTGATCCTGCCACTGCACTCCAGCCTGGGTGACAGAGTGAGACCCTGTCTCAAAAATAAATAAATAAATAAAAATTCAATGGAGAATTTATATTATACCTTATATATATTAATTTAGGTTATACCTTGATTACAGTTATGAAACAAAGATGAAAGGAGAAAGAAAAAGATCGGAAGGAAGCATGTTAAAATGATAATGGGTGATTTCTTTCCATTTTTTCCAAAACATGTGACACATTTACTTTTATAGTGCAAAACACATAGTTAAGACTTTTCCCTTTTCCTCTTGGACAGCTTATGTCTGTCTCAAGGAGTTAGAAGGAGATTAGATAACCAGGAAGAGACCAATCTTTTCTATAAATTTATTCCTTTGTAAAATGGAGGAAACAGTAGAAGAACAGTAGAACTTCATAAGATTAGTCTGAGCATTCAATGGGACAATCTGGGTAAAATTTTTATTATAAGTCTAGCACATGGTAAACGGTCAGTGTTAGTGATTAGCACCATCACCATCACTTTCATCATTATTGTTAGATCATCAGGACACTGGTGGACCTGGGAGTTCACCACTCCACTAGACACCACAATTCCAATATTGTGTGCCTATGGCAGGCTGAGAGATGTGAAAAGGAAGCAGAAATGCCACTTCCTAGTTTGCTGATCTGTGAGTTTCCAGCCATAAGCTGAGAAAGAAATCAGCCTTAGAGTTGAAAGTGGTGAACTTTCTCTAGCGATAGTAGAAGCTGACCTTGTCGCTCCCAGGAATGCACGTGTCACTCAAATCAAACCTCCCTGTCAGCAAGGAGGGCAGGCATTCTTCCTTCAGAACAGCACCAGGAATCTCCTGGGGACAGGGGGAGGACAGATGGGGCAGGTGAGAAGGCCTGTCATCTCTGCTGCTTGGGTGGCGTGTGAGGTTGGAAGAGAGGCAGATGCTCACTGCTCTACTAGTCACTGGCTCTGGGAGGCCACATGGAAAGAGGGTGGAATTCTGGACCTAGCCAAGGTTGAGTTCCTAGCCAAGTTCATCCAGTAACACGACTTCCTTCTTTGGGTTGATAGCTCCACTATCTCTATCCAGCCCTCACCTTTCCTCTAAGACTTGTTTTATATACAGTTGTCTATTTGACATCTCTATTTGAATGGAGTTTAATACACCCAAATAAAACTCTATTCTTTTCTCAGCACGCCCTCAACTTACAAGCCTTCCCCTCCTTTCCATCTTACAAAGTAGCACCACAAACTAGCTACTTGCTTGAGGGAAAATTTAGGAGTCACCTTCAATTCCTCCTTTCTTCAACCATATCCAGTTCACCAAATGGCTCTGATATATATATCCTGAATACTCTCCTCACCCCCGCTCGCCCACTCCCTACCTCCAGAGCTATAGTCCAGTTCAAGCCACTAACACCTTTCCAAACCGGTCTTCACGCAGCAGATGCTGCATTAACAAGGTAAGTCAGGCCATAGAAACTGGCATAAGAACTCCAATGGCATCATACTGCACCTGGAATAAAACCCAAACTCCCTACTCTGAACGGCAAGGCCTGTGTGATCTCACTTCCATCCACCTCCTCAAGGCTTTGATTCAAACACACTCACGTCTATTTGTCAGATGCACAGAGCACTTGCCCACAGCAGGGCCTCACTGCTCCTTCTATCTGGAGTACCCTTCCGATGGCTAGCTCTTTTCATACTCAACTATCAGGTCAAATGGCAGCTCCTCAGAAGGCCTTCCCTGGCCGGGCGCGGTGGCTCAAGCCTGTAATCCCAGCACTTTGGGAGGCCGAGGCGGGTGGATCACGAGGTCAGGAGATCGAGACCATCCTGGCTAACATGGTGAAACCCCGTCTCTACTAAAAAAAAAAAAATACAAAAAACTAGCCGGGCGTGGTGGCGGGCGCCTGTAGACCCAGCTACTTGGAGGCTGAGGCGGGAGAATGGCGTGAACCCGGGAGGCGGAGCTTGCAGTGAGCCGAGATCGCGCCACTGCACTCCAGCCTGGGCGACACAGCAAGACTCCGTCTCAAAAAAAAAAAAAAAAAAAAAAGAAAAAAAAAAGAAGGCCTTCCCTGACCTTCCCCAACCCCCATCACATCTAAGTAAGACACCCCTCTGTCCCTCATGGTGACTACCACATTGCTCTGTTGATTTTCTTTATACTCCTCATTACACTGTGAAATTATCTTCTTCACTCCTTTACCAGGTTTTGGCTGTTTCCCCCAAATGGGGGTAAATGCCACAAAAGAAGGGTGTTGCCAGTCATGTTCATCATTGCATATCTTGCTCCTGGAACAGCATGTGGGACATACTGGTTGCCAAATGTGAAAGGGAGGCAGGAGCAGATGATTTGTGTACAGGTATGTGGGGCCCGGTTGGGGGATCAAGGTGGAGTGCAGTATCATGCCTGATAGGATGGTCATGCCCAGTTGTTGTAGATTAGACACCAAAACCTCCACCCAAGGTGAACTCTGAAACTTCCCCGATAGCCCTACTGCAGTCCGCGGGCTTCTTCCTTCCTGGGCTTTTTTCTCACCTTTGTTACAAACGGCTTGGCAATACTAGCATTTTGGAATAAGGATTGAGAGAGTCATCTTTGAGCCGGGATGACCTTTGTCCTGGCACAACTGGACGGTGTTTGATCTGATGTACCCAGCACTGTCAGCGGGGGGATCCACTTCCTATCCCATCTTCACAAGGTGAGGGATCAGGAATTGGTGAAGAAACCAAGTTTCCTTTCTCCTGAACGGGAGAAACGTAGGCTTTTAATATCAAATGAATGTGTGAACCCGGATTATCTGAGACAGGTCTCAGTCCTAAACTAGGACTTCCTAAACTAGGAAGTTTATTTTGCTAAAGTTAAAGACGCATGCTCGTGGCACAGCCTCAGGAGGTCCTGATGACATGTGCCCAAGGTGGTCCGAGCACAGCTTGGTTTTGTACATTTTAGGGAGACATGAGACATCAATCAATACATGTAAGATGAACGTTGATTCAGTCTGGAAAGGCTGGACGACTGGAAGCAGAGGAGGGGGCAACTCAGTGGGGAGGGGGCTTCCGGGTCATAGATAGGTAAGAGACAAAAAGTTGCATTCTTTTGAGGTTTTTTTGTTTGTTTGTTTTAATTGAGACAGGGTCTTACTCTGTCGCCCAGGCTGGGGTGCAATGGCGCCATCTCAGCACTGCAAGCTCTGCCTCCCAGGTTCAAGTGATTGTCCTGCCTCAGCCTCCCTAGTAGCTGGGACTACAGGCTCATGGCACCGCGCCCAGCTAATTTTGTATTTTCACTAGAGACAGGGTTTCACCATGTTGGCCAGGCTGGTCTTGAACTCCTGACCTCAAGTGATCTGCCTGCCTAGGTCTCCCAAAGTGTTAGGATTACAGGTGTGAGCCATGGAGCTCGGCCTCTTTTGAGTTTTTGATTAGCCTCTCCAATCAGACATGCATTTATCTCAGTGAGCAGAGGGTGACTTTGAATAGAATGGGAGGCAGGTTTGCCCTCAGCAGTTCCCAGCTCCACTTTTCCCTTTGGCTTAGTGATTTTGGGGCCCTAAGACTTATTTTCCTTTTGCAGATGGATCTGACGACTGGAAAATGGTTCCTCTGACTCAGAGCCTCTGCTCTGACCTAGAGCTCTGTCTCCTTTATCTAGAACACTCTTCCTCATATAGCGTGTGACTTCCTATCCCATCTTTTATATGATTGCTCAAACATCCTGTTCTTCATCCTCAGCTACTTTTGCAAAAATTCTTTGCTCGCTCTCACTCAGCCTGCTTAGTTTTTCTCCAGAGCACTATCACCATCTCCCAAGCTATAGACTTTATTGAGTGATGTGTTTATTGTCCCCCACCCTCCAGTGTAAGCTCCATCAGTGACGAGACTTTGTTTCTTTGGTTCCCAGTGTATCTCCAGCATCCAGACCAACGCTCACCACATCACCGTGCTCACTACGTATCTGCCGGGTGAAGTAAAATCTAGGCATCAGAATCACAGGTTCATGGGGTGGGAGGATTTCTGGGCTAAGGCATCCTAATAAGAAATGGCATCAAGCCTGAGATGTCACTGAAAATGAAAGTTTAAAACAAAAAAACCAAAGCACTGAAGCTGAGTACATGTCCCAGGGCTACAAAATTATACATCTCTTACATTTAATGGAGCCACAAACCAAGGTACTTAGAATGAAAAAGATTCTTTCTCTCTCTCTCTTTTTCTGAGACAGAATCTTGTTCTTGTTACCTAGGCTGGAGTGCAATGGTGCGATCTCAGCTCACTGCAACCTCTGCCTCCTGGGTTCAAACAATTCTCCTGCCTCAGCCTACTGAGTAGGTGGGATTACAGATGCACACCACCACACCTGGCTAATATTTGTATTTTTAATAGAGACGGGGTTTCACCACGTTGGCCAGGCTGGTCTTGAACTCCTGACCTTGTGATCCGCCTGCCTTGGCCTCCCAAAGTGCTGGGATTAAAGGCATGAACCACCGCATCCGGTCAAGATTTGTATTTTACAAAGAATTTTACTTATTTTGTAATTGATAGTTGGTATGGATTGAGTGTTTGTGCTCCCTTGAAAGCCCTGTGTTAAAGCCCTGATCCCTAGTGTGATGGTATTTGGAGGTGAGATCTTTGGAGATAATTAGGGTTAGATTAAGTCATGAGGGTGGGGCCTTCCTGATGCCCTCACTAAAAGACTACGAGACAGGAGACCATGTGAGGATACAGCTAGATGTCTACAAACCAGGAAGAGGGCCCTCACCAGATGCCACATTTTTCAGTACTTTGATTTTGGGCTTTCCGGCCTCCAGAACTGTGAGAAATAAATTTCTGTTGTGTATAAACCACTCAGTCTATGGTACTTTGTTATGGCAGCCCAACTGATAAGATACTGGTGTGGTATTATAGAACAGTATAATGACCTCCTTGAATTGCAGTGCTAGTTGTAGGACTAAACTCTAGGAGGCAGTGTTGCATATTCTAAAGAAATCATTCTTTCTAACTGTCCTAAGAACACACAGTGTGACCTTAGACCAGCCACTTTCCAGCCTTGAGCCTTTGAGTCCTCATCTGTGATGGGAAGGAAATAGATTGGAGATACTTTACATTTCTCGGTCAATGCTAACATGTGTAATTAATTCAGTGTGCAAGATGATGTTAATTTGCCTAGATCTTTTTTCATCTAATATTCACCTTTATGTTTATTTACCAAATGTCCTCACTCTTGGTGCAAAGTAAATTCGATCTGGAACCACTGCTTAGGATTGCTGTCTCAGTGGAAAATAATTTCTTTCTTTCTCCAGTGTCATTATTTTCCTCTTTTTAATCCTTACCTTTCCCACAATCCAGAATTGTAAGAAAATAAGTATCAGAATAATATTTGACCAAATATCTGGGCATTATGGCCCAGCCAAGTCGACACACAAAATTAGCCATCACATAGTACCGAATACTTATGCTTTGCTTTTCTAAAAGTGTTCTATATGCTTTATCTCAATAAATACTCACAACTCTCTAATATAAGAAATGCTGAGGCCTGGAGGGATTGAAATGGCTTGTCCAAGGTCACACAGTAAGTGGCACCATGGGACAAAACCCCAGGTCCTGTCATTCTGCGTCCCATGCTCTTTCTCCCTTATCCTGCTGCTTCTCTGGAGTTGGCAGTGCTCCCAGGAACGCGCCATTCATGGTGATTTTACCTGGCTGTGAAAGGCCCTCTGGATCAGAGGCACAATCATTGTCAGTCTGATTTGGAATCCTTGGTCTTGTGACACAAAACATGATCAGCCCTAGCTCAGATGGATGGTTTTGAGAAGGTGTGAGTTTTTCCTTTTGCTTTTTTTTCATTGTTGCAAGCAAATTGGCTTCCTGATGTCTATTTTTACATTTCTCAGCCATGGCAAAGGCCATGGTGATGAGCTGCTTCTGTGAGATATTGACCATCCCTTGTACTTGGGATCAATTCACTGGGTCAAGCTCAGGGAAAGATGTTACAGACAGATTACTGGCAGTAAATGGGAACAAAGCCACAATGATGGAAATGCATCTAAGTTTCTGCTGGGCTCGTTTGCTTTATTTACCTATTGACTTTTCAGCACCATGTCTTTCAGATGTGTCTAGGAAATGCCTCATATATTTCCTTACTAACATTAGTCACAAGTATCAGCCGACAATGAATTTAGTCCTAGGTTGTTGGGAGTTGCCAAGATTCTTAAGGACTCTATGGAATCAAAGAGGGAAAGTATCTTTGGAAGTTTAATTGGGTTGACCTGGAAGGACCTCTTAGGAGTAATACAAGATCCACATTAGCACATGATAAAATGGCCCTATTGTTTTGTGGAGCGTTGTTTTCTTTTTTTTCTTCTTTCTTTCTTTATTTTTTTTTTTTGAGATGGAGTCTTACTCTGTTGCCCAGGCTGGGGTGCAGTGGTGTGATCTTGGCTCACTGCAACCTCCGCCTCCCAGGTTCAAGCGATTCTCCTGCTTCAGCCTGCTGAGTAGCTGGGACTACAAGCAAGAGTCACTATGCCTGGTTAATTTTTGTATTTTTAGTAGAGATGCGGGTTTCACCATGCTGGCCAGGCTGGTCTTGGACTCCTGACCTCAAGTGATCCTCCTGCCTTGGCCTCCCAAAGTGCTGGAATTATAGGTGTGAGCCACTGTGCCTGGCCTGGAGCAGTTTTTCCCTTGGGAAGTCAAACAGTGGTAGAGTTAGTTTCAACTAAACCATGCCTTTGGTTCAGTGGGAGCCAATAACATTGAAACATGTGATGACTGGGCCTTGGCAACCATCAAGACAAAATTCAACTTGCCCTAGAATTTTCACACTCAGGGAAACATGCACGTGCACATACACACATGTCAAAAGAAAGTTTGCCAAAGATTCGAGGTAGCAGGAGGGATGGGGGAAAAGCATTAGTCTGAGAACAGTCGTGAATGGTTAGCATATGAAAGGTATCACACCAGGTCCTGGGACTGTAGCCTCTGCAGCCTCACAGAGCTCATGGTCTCCCAAAGGCAAATTCAACAAATATTTATTAAGGTCCTACTGTGTGTTAGACACGGAATGAAATGTCCCATGCTATTTGGTGCCATCACAGAACTGCAGTCCAATAGGGAATAGGTGCTGTGACAGGGGACACAGAGGATATGGAATTCTGTAGCCTGCCCTGGCCTGAAAGGCATGAGAAAGCTTTCTAGATAAAGTGACATCAGAGCCACCCTCTTAAGGATGTGTAGAAGTCAACCAAATGGAGGCCATTTTTGGGTATGGTGGTTTCACTCAGGAGAAAAACAAACGTTTTGGTTGGAAGAGATACGAGGCCATTGGTAAAACTGCAATACAGGCAGATAGGCTGGAAAAGGCAAGTGCAAAGTGAGGCTGGGGAATGGCTGGGGCAGGAGGAGGGGAGTGGTGAGAGGTGAGGCTGAGGAGGGGACCAGGGGCCAGAGCTGGGGAGCCTTGTATGCCATATTGAGGAATTTGGGCTTTGCTTTTAGTCTTTTGAAAGATTTTTAAAAATTATGAATGAAACAATGAGGCCTGAGGCTTTGAAAGTTCACTCTGTCTGCAATTTGCTGTGATACGTCCTTTAATATAGATTGCCCGGAGAGTGCTTCTACAGCGTACTGGAGGATGCAGAAGCAAGGTAAAGGGATGTGGGGACAGGCGGGGCTGTGTCTGTTGCTGTCAGCAGCTCTGGGCTCCCTCTCGGGAACTCTGTGGCACTCCAGGTACCTTCTCTGATGTCTCTGTCATCCATGATAGTCCTATGCTCCTGGCCTTCAGGGTGGAGGCTGTCACCACCCTCTCTATGATTTTGATCGCAGTTTACGTCTGGCCTGCCACCCCGAATCTTTGGCAAACTTTCTTTTGATGTGTGTGTATGTGCACGTGCATGTTTCCCTGAGTGTGAAAATTCGAGGGCAAATTGAATTTTGTCTTGATGGTTGTCAAGTCACTGCAGATTCAGACACTTCCCTCACTGCTGGCTTCTCTACAAATCCAGCAGCTTCTGTCTTGGTGCCTGCCAACACCCAGTGAAGAGGCAAGTCCAGAGCCTCAGTGAGGAGGCTCAGCTCAAAGTTGAAAAGCACACTCCTGTTCTATTTGTTACTAGCAAAGTCTTACTTACTGAGGTGGTAACAGAAAGTTGCTGCCTGGAGACTGACGGGCTTGAATGCTGGTTCTGCTGCCTGATAGCTGTGTGGCTTTGAGAAAGCAATGTGAACCTTCCTGACCCTCAGATCTCCCTCCTACTTTTTTTTTTTTTTTTTTTTGGAGATGGAGTCTCTCTGTCTCCTAGGCTGGAGTGCAGTGGCGTGATCTCGGCTCACTGCAAGCTCCACCTCCTAGGTTCACGCCATTCTCCTGCCTCATCCTCCCGAGTAGCTGGGACTACAGGCGCCCGCCACCACGCCCAGCTAATTTTTTGTATTTTTAGTAGAGATGGGGTTTCACCGTTTTAGCCAGGATGGTCTCGATCTCCTGACCTCATGATCCACCTGCCTTGGCCTCCCAAAGTGCTGGGATTACAGGTGTGAGCCGCTGTGCCTGGCGCCCTTAGACTCTTCATCTGTAAATAATAATGACCGGCACTGCATGGTTGCTGTGAGACTAGTAGTTGTGCCATAAATAGGTCAAAGAAAATAACAGGATCAAAGGCAAAGCTGTTGCTGGTAGTGACCTTGAGGAGAAAATAAGTTGGAATCTCTGTCTTTATTTGATGATTTCTTCTTATAATAATGTTTTCAGTATTTTAATTAAATTTCATTTTTGTATTTTTCAACTATTGTCCAGATATTTTTGCCTTGGAGTTTTTAAAGTGTAGATTTTTTTTTTTTTTTTTCCCCGAGATGGAGTAGCACTCTGTCATCCTGGCTGGGGTACAGTGTTATGATCTCACCTCACTGCAACCTCCACCTCCCAGGTTCAAGAGATTCTTGTGCCTCAGCCTCCTGAATAGCTGGGATTACAGGCATGCACCACCACACCCACCTAACTTTTGTATTTTCAGTAGAGATGGGGTTTCACCATGTTTGCCAGTTGACCTCAAATGATCTGCCCTCCAAAACCACCTTGGCCTCCCAAAAGTGCTGGGATTACAGGTGTGAGCCATCACACCTGGCCAATGGTGTCAAATGTTGATTGACAACAGTAAGCCTAAGGTTAGTCCTTGGAATTGTCGTCGTTGCTCAGAGACCTTGTGATTATGGTACTGGGAGTAATGGGCTCTGGAATATTACTAAAGGGTAATATGGGAGAGAGGACCGATGCTATGAAGAGTTCCTGAGATGAAATTCCAGGATATGTTGTTGTATTAGTTAGGGCACCAGCTGAAATGCTGTAACAAAGAGACCCCCGAATCCAGTGTCATGCAAGTCATGAAACAGGTCCAGCATCGGGGGGTGGCTCTGTCATCCTCAACACGTGGCTTCCAAGATCGCTGCAGTCAGCCATCTCCCAGACAGCAGGAATGCAGAAAGGGAGCGATGCAGCTTCTCCTTCCAGGAGATGATCTGCAAATTGCACCTGTCACGTTTTGCTCACATTCTATTGCCCAAATGTAGTCACTTGTGATCCCGAGAATGGATCCTGGGAGACAATTAGTAGACTTTGCTACACGTAGCCAATAGCCCAGCCTGCAGAATCATATCTGATATGAAATCCCAAAGTTCCTCCTGACTATTGGCAACAACAATCACTAACTGCTACTATAAAAAGGTAAAACAAAAATGAACTTATACTTTCAATATATCATTCATGTCTATTAAACAAATACTTCTTGAGCATCTACCCAGTGCCAGACAGTGGTCTAGCCTCTGGGAGGTACAGCAGCCCACAGAACAGGCATGACCCTAGCATCGCGGGCCACATGGATAGAAGCTGAGTGTTCCTAACAAGGAGGCTGATTTTGCTGTTCTACTTTGCACTGGTTAAAAAAAAATTCCACCTCCCACCCACCAAACATGAGGAGTATTGTGCTTGCTTCCGGGTGCACATTTGAGTAGAACCATTTTTGACACCGCCAGTAGAGACAGATCAGGACAGTGGAAGGACTCAGGATCATCAGATGTAAAGAACAATTTGATTCTTGGTTTGGCAAGGTTTGGTCTCAAGGAACGAAGTGTGTGTGTGTGTGTGTGTGTGTGTGTGTCTGTGTGTGTGTGTGTGTGCATGTGTGTGTGTGTTGAGAGCATGTATAGAAGTATCATACTCTTCAGATGTTTGAGGCAGGTCCTAAGTGGGCAGGAGGATGGACTTCTTAGGTGTGGACCCAGAGGCAGAATGAGAACCAGTGGGATCTGGCTGTCAGGGGACAGCTTTTCACTCAACATGGAGAAGGCCTCTAAAGAGTGTAATGTCCCAGCACGCAGTGTGTTGTCTCAGGAAGGGTGAATTGTCTTTCACTAAAGGGATTCCAGCTGGATGAATCTTGGCAGGGTGATTGTAGAGAGAATTCTATCACACAAAAAGGCACTGAACCAGGTGACACAAAAATTTCCTTCTCACCCCAAGGTTATAAGAACTGACAGGTCAGTGACATGGAGACCTACTGTGAATGCATTTACTCCAACCAGCTGGGAGCCAGCGGGTATCAGCAGCCTCTGAGGTCTGTTCCTTGATGTCCTGCAGATGAAGAGGCTCTCCATTCCACATTCCCCACTGATTTGAAGACATTCTCCATGTTGGCCAGGCTGGTCTCAAACTCCTGACCTCAGGTGATCCACGCGCCTCAGCCTCCCAAAGTGCTGGGATTACAGGCGTGAGCCACCGCGCTCGGCCCATTTCCCCCTCCTGGTAAGACCCTCAGCTGCCAATTTCTTGGATTCTGTCTTTGGTAAGCAATCCATTTAGAACGGATTTTAGTGCTCGCTTCGGCAGCACATATACTAGAACGGATTTTAAACATTAACAAGAGCTTAAAGAAATAATTAAAGTGTGTGTACTTGTGTATTATCTTGGACCAAGGGATGCAGAACCCCTGCCCCTAAGAAAGGCTGTTTCTACCCAAAAGCCCCTCTGTGCTTTGAAGCATCTTTCTCTAAAGTTTCTCATATTCAAGTCCCTCCCTGGTGCCTGAGACTGGCAGGGCTGGCAATGCCATGTGGACAAGGCGCTCTAAGGCGTATGGGGTTATCCTGCAGGCCCTACTTCCAGGAGGAACCTGACTGATGCATGAGTCACTCCTGGGTCTGGTGCAGCGTTTTGTTTTTTCAGCATACTCATTTGGAATGACTCAAATTATTTACATACACAGGGGCTCTACATACGTTAGGGGCAGCCCTGATCACCCCAGCCCTGTCCATCCATGTCCCAAGCCTCCTTCCCCAGAGGCAATGTCAAGTGCATCTGAGAACCTCCAGTCGCCCTCAGGGATGAACAAAGCTTCCACCCTTGGTTTCAGATGGATTGAAGCGGAGGCTCTCATCTGGGCTTTTTGAGGCTCACCATGCTAACTGCTGCCACCTGGAGGCAGCGTGGAGAAACTCTCGCTGGTGTTCCTCCCTTGGCCTTTGCTTCCGCCACGTGGAGTTTGTTACGTGCTGTTTTTATCAAATCGGTCCAAGGCAGGAGATTTAAGAAATAATGTCCATAGATATTTGACTTCGCAAAATAGTCATTTATATACTTTAGGGAAGAAACATTAAAAATTATGAAATCTGAGGAGGGGGAAGGGGAGGAAAAATTAATCCCAAATCTTTTGCTCGAACGTGTGGCCCATTTTTTTTAACTAATATTAAAAATAGTTAATAATTACTGAGTCATAACTTTGCATCAGACCCTGTATTAATCGCTTTATCTTCACAATTTCATTTAATTTTTCAAACAACCTGATGAGGAAGGTTCTGGCATTAACACAATTTTGTAGTTGATGAAATTGAGGCTAAGGGATGTTGGGTAGCTCACCCAAGGTCTCACAGCTGGAAAGTGTTTCAGCCCGACTAGAGCAGTGCCTCAGCTCTTAATCACCATACTACTTAATAATATGATGATACAAATGTAATAGCAAGCATTTATTGTGTATGCTCTACGGCAGGCAGTGTAATATGAATTTATTAACACCCACAAAAATAGATATTACTGTTACCTCCATTTTATTCGTGAGAAAACCAAGTCACAGAAAGGTTAAGTAACTTGTCACCAAAAGTGGTCTATCCAAGATTTGAACCCATGAAATCTGAGTCCAAAGCTCATATTTTTTTTTTTTTTTTTTTTTTTTTTTTTTAGACAGAGTCTTGCTCTGTCACCCAGGCTGGAGTGCCATGGTGCAATCTCGGCTTACTGCAACCTCTACCTCCTGGGTTCAAGTGATTCTCCTGCCTCAACTTCCTGAGTAGCTGGGATTACAGGCTCCTGCCACCAAGCCCTGCTAATTTTTTTGGTATTTTCAGTAGAGATGGGGTTTTGCCATGTTGGCCAGGATGCTCTCGAACTCCTGACCTCAGGTGATCCGCCCGCCTCGGCCTCTCAAAGTGTTGGGATTACAGGCATGATCCACCACACCTGGCCCAAAGCTCATATTCTTATTTTTATGTTCAAAGACCTCGCTTCTTCACAAAGGTTGACCAGGCCATGTTTGAAATTTGGTTTTATATGTGGAATGTAAAGTAAAACCATAAACCAGGCATGGTGGCATATCCCAGTAGTCCCAGCTACTCCAGAAGCTGAGGTGGGAGGATCACTTGAGTCCAGGAGTTCAAGGCCAGCCTGGGCTACATAGCAAGATCCATCTCTAGGAAAAACAAACAAATAAACAAAAAACAAGAAGAACTTACTCCCCTGGTATATTGTGGACCACAGACCATGGGAAGTACACACTGTCTGCTGAAAAATACATAGGAAAGGTACCTGGCCGGCACCCAGCCAGCAGGTGTTGTGGATGCAGGGGGCAGTGACACCCATGCCATGCTGTATCTGCTCTTTTAGGTTCTAGGAGGCCCTGAGGGAGGGGATTTGTGTGTATCACACAAGTTTTAGATGTCCACACCAACTCTGGACAGCCATGGATCCTAGGAGACATACTTATATCTGATTTTTACTGCATGTTTTTGTTTTGTTTTGGTTTTTGGAGACAGTCTTTGTCACCCACGCTGGAGCACAGTGGCGTGATCATAGCTCACTGCCACCTTGACCTCCTAGGCTCAAGCCATCCTCCTGCCTTAGCCTTCTGAGTAGCTGGGACTATAGGCACGTGCCAGCATGCCTGGCTAGTTTTTAAGTTTATATTTATGTATTTATTTATTCTTTTTTAGTGGAGATGGGCACTTACTATGTTGCCCAGGTGGGTCTCAAACTCCTGGTCTCAAACAATCCTCTTGCCTTGGCCTCTTATTGCTGGGATTACAGATGTGAGCCACTGTGCCCCACCCTATGCTGCATGTTTCAGTGGGGTAACAACAGAGTGGGATTTGCAAAAACTGTGTGGGAGAAATATTGACTCCCTTAGCCTTGGGTACTGGAGGTGAGGCAGCTGCAGAGAACTGCACTGGTGGCTGTGGGGCCAGACCCCATTGACCTCGGTGGGACAGCTGAAGGACAGGGTCATTTCTACTCTGATGCTGGCTTTCTGCTCTTTGCTCTCAAATGCCTCAGTGCTCCTTCCACAGGCTCTCTGAGTGTCCCTGGAAATATTCGGAGGAAAGTGGCTCTGAACCTTGTGTTGGCTAGACACAAAGCCAGCGCCCATCATGGAGAGAACTCAAGAACACGGGCATATTCTTGCCACTTACATTTGACTGACGTTTTGCCTGACATCAGTCTTTTATCAACTTTTGGTCACTTACAACTTTTAGAAGTTTTATTTCCCCTGCAGTGAGGGGGTTTGATCTTGTCCTCAGCCATCTCTCCCACCAGCAGGATTTACTAACTCTGGCTTAGCTGTTTCTTCTTCCTCTACTTACTGGCTTGCCTTTTTCCTTGGGAGAGTAAAGCTGGCTTTAACACATTCCATATCCTAGGCTGCGCACAGTGGTGCACACCTGTAATTCCAGCACTTTGGGAGGCCAAGGTGGGCAGATCACTTGAGGGCAGGAGTGGCCTGGCCAGCATGGTGAAACTCCGTCTCTACTAAAAATACAAACATTAGCCGGGCGTGGTGGGGCATGCTTATAATCCCAGCTACTTGGAAGGCCGAGGCACGAGAATCGCTTGAGCCCAGGAGGCAGAGGTTGCAGTGAGACGAGACTGTACCACTGAACACCAGCCTAGGTGAGAGAGTGAAACTCCATCTCAAACCCCTGTGCCCCCATCCCCCCCCCCGCAAAAAAAACCCATCCCAAATCCTTTCATCTCCTGTCTGTGTGGAGTGCTCTCTGTTGCTCAGCGCTCCATGCCCATTGCTGTGGAGCTGACCTGGGAGTGACTGATGGCTCCTGAGGCTAAAGGATGGAAATAGCAGGAGGGCTCCTGGCTGCCCCGCCTATGGTAAGAGCCAACCAGCCTGCCAGGTTCCGTGAACAGCGGCTGTGGCTATACAAACCTGAATGAAGAGGCTCGAGTTTCCCGAGTGGGAATGGCATGGCAATGACATGCTGTTCCTGAGTTGTCTGGGATCTGACATCTCTGCCAGGCCTGCTGCCAATGGGGCCTGGTCAAGCAGGGTTGGTTGGTGCTGGGAGTCCCTGCATCTTGGATGATTTACACTGTCATCCAGCCAAGGCAAATACCATGACTGTGTATTTCACCCAGAGAGGCAGGTCAACAAGAGAAAAGCATGCAGGTTTAACATGTCTGAGTGATAGCATGGGGCTGCTGGGAGTTTATAGAAGTGAGCAGAAAGATGATCTGAGAACTTTAACTTCTGCATTTTCTTATTCTTTCCCTCAGTGCATTTATGGAACTCACAGTGGCTGAGGTCTTCATGGAGCCAGTGATGCTTTAGTAAAAGAAGTACAAACTCAAGATAACTATGAGGGCTAGGCAGGCAACAAATGAGTGAAGCAGGCCTAGTGTAGGACAATAGGGAGTGGTGGAGACTGCGGTAAATTGGGGCATGCTGGCCAAAAATAAAAGAGCTATCTGAAAATCAGATTCAGACTACCAGACACCTTCCCACTGCAGACCAAAATTGTATATATCTAATTGTGTTTCAGACTACTAAATTAAGAAACTTATTAGTAAACATTATTTTGCTTAATGTAAAAAAAAAAGACAAAAACTAGATTCAGTAAAATTGCTTTAAGTGCTTCTACTGTTCCAGTTTTCATCATGGAAACTGGTACTTCTGGAATGCCCCAGTTTAAAGCCTTGAGTGAGTAATACTGACCATCTGTGAGGGTTGGGCCCTGAAGTCAGCACACATGAGAACACTGGTAGAGTGAAAATTACCATTAAAATCTCCTAGGAAGGTACCATGTTGGGCATTAATAAAGTGCATTTCTCAGGAACGCCACATGCCTGGATGCTAAAAAGTGGAGAATGTTTTTCAGTTGAGCAGCAGATGAGATTGTTGGCTTGTGTTTAGGAGCCAAGTTGTTTGAAAGATTCGAGTGTTGTACCTTTAACCACCAGGATCACTCTGGAATTGAGGCTGAGGGAGTGGGATTTTTCTATCTTCCATCTTCCACTCATTCTTAGACATCTGTTTCCCGGGGAGAAGGGGAGAAGGGAGAATGGTCTTTTCTTTCTACACGTATACAGGTGCTTCTCTTTTCTCCGCCAAGCTCACAGAGTTGAATTCACACAGGCCGCCACACATTTAATGTAATTTCAGTGTTCTGAAGCATGGTCTCAGAACCTGAAAACCTCACATGTGTACAAAGAAGGAGGAATTGCTGGTCTTGCACTGGATCTTCAGATGTGCTTCAGGCACCCAAACCAGTTTGGACTCATGACAAAGTACAATCCCATATTAAACCCAAGAGTTTAAGTTGTTGCCAATGAAGCAAGGGATCGGGAGGGGAGCAGGTACAACTGTAGAGAATGTGTTTATAGAGAAATAAGCTCTAGGGTTGGGCTATCCTTCAGTGAAGTCACGTATCTGCCTCATGGCTTATGCGCAGGCCTGATTTTGAAACCCAGCTCTGCTCATTATCAGCTCTGTGGCATGGCTGCAGTAGTTTATGTCCCCAAACCCCAGTTTCCTCACCTATAAAATGGGCATAGAGATACTTCACAGCTCATTAAGAGAATTAAATGTGATAAGGAATTGTTATAACTTAAAAAAAATTTGTTTTAGCATAATTTGGCTCTGTTGTTTTACTTGGTCTTTTAGAAGGAAAAGTTTATGTGAATTAGGGGGAGGAGGATTGCAAGAGGTTTTAGTGAGAGTTGTTTTAATAAGGTTTTGTATTAATTTTGGGGCACAGGGTATGATGCAGTATTTTATGAGAATAAGTAACTCTATTTTAATGGCTAGAGAGATGAGGATTGAGGACGTAAGTTTTTTTTAAATTTACTCCAATTTTTTATTAAATTTTTGAAGGGATTGTTTAGTTCAGAATTTTTGGCTAGCTTATTTGATAGAGCAGTAAGATTCTGTAATGCTTTAATTATGGTTCCGCTGGGCATAGTGTTATTAGGGATATAAGTACTGCATTGGGTTTTGATTATGACACAAACTCCACTTTCTTTTGCTAGTATTATGTTTAATGCTATTTTATTTTTCCAGACCATTTGACTGGCGAGTCCTAATTGTTTAGCTATTTTTTAAATAGTATTTTTAGTATAATTGATAAATCATTGCTGATTGTAATAAATGTAATTTATTCAATTTGCATCTTTATTTACAGTTAACTATTAGAAGAAAGTAGATTCAAATCCAGTAGCTATTTGGTTTTGGGCTTTAAATTTATTTGACACTTTTCTTGGGACTTCAATGGCATTTATATACATATGAGAATTGAAGAACCTATGGGGGGCCTCTTTTGTTTGATGATGTTTGGTTTTTATTTTTTCTGGTTGATGAAATGCCAGGGTGAAAGGGATGGCCAATTGAATAAGAGCACAAATTGTGTTCTACTTATTTGGCAGAGTGTTCAGTATTGGTTTATTATATTATTACCAGACATCCGCTAGAGGATGGCTAAGGGCAGACTGATAGGTAAGCTTTTGGAAGGGCTAAAGCTCACTGCATTTTTGTTAAGGCTCCCAGGAACGCTAAGTTTTTTCTCCAAACCCCAGTTTCCTTACCTATAAAATGAGCTCAGAGATACTTCACAGCTTGTTAAGAGAATTAAATGTGATAAGGCATGGACAGCACTTACTGCAGCAACTGCCACCTAATAGGTTCAATAAATGTTGGTCTCCCAAGGTTCCTCCATGGACCTCAAAGGGTAAGTCGGCAGAGGTGGTTGAGTGGTTACAGTGATTGGTGATTGACTACTTATCAGTTGTGTGCTGCAAACATAACTTTCTATCCTAACCTGGTTAACTATTATGGATGTGGTGTGGAATAGTAGAATCAACAATGAGCCTAGGGGACCTGTGTTCAAATCCCAGACTGAAATTTTAATTGTTGTGTAACCTGTAGCAAGTTATTTAGCTTTTCTATATTCCTCCTATTTACTTTGTAGCTGTCATGAGGACCGATTGAAGTGATATATGTAAAACACCAGGCACAACCTAAGTACCCAAAAGGTGTTAACCCTCCCTTTCCTGATCTCACGCTCCTTTTCCTTTCACTATTTAGGTCAATTTTCTAATTTTCATCACAACTGTGTCTTTCTTCCTCCCCAGGTATAGAATCTCCAGAGATGTTACTGGAACCAGCATTTGAGAGGAATTTATTTATTTATTTATTTATTTATTTATTTATTTGAGATGGAGTCTTGCTCTGTCACCCAGGCTGGAGTGCAGTGGTGCGATCTCGGCTCACTGCAACTTCCGCCCCCCTACCCCCAGGTGCAAGTGATTCTCCTGCCTCAGCCTCCCAAGTAGCTGGGATTACAGGTGCCTGTCACCATGCTCGGCTAATTTTTTGTATTTTAGTAGAGAAGGGGTTTCGCCATGGTCTCAAACTCCTGACCTCAAGTGACCCACCAGTCCCAAAGTGCTGGGATTATAGGCGTGAGCCACTGTGCCTGGCCTTGAGAGGGATTTTAAATAACTTAGTCTAACCATTCATTTAGAGATGAGCAAAATGAAGTCCAGAGTGTTCAAGTAACTTGACTGAGATCACACAGCTAAGTTTGTGGTTACACTTGATTGAGGTTTTCAGGTCTCCTAACTTTGGATCTAGATCTGACTTGGTTTTATTTATTCATTTTTTTCTTTCCTTCAAGCATCCATGCACCTATTTTTTTTTTTTTTCATATGGTCAGACAGTTTTCTAATCACTGGAGATGCACTGGTTGAAAAAGCCAGTGAATGGAGCTTACATCCCAGTGGAAAGGGCCTGGCTGCCTTCTAAGGCAAGTTGGCGCATGTCTCATTTCCACTGTACCCACGACAAGGGCATTGTCCCATCCAGCCCCTTCCAGCTAAACCTTTTTCCCTGCAGAGTATCAGGGGCACATAGCCTCTGCATCAGGGCCGGGGGAGCAAAACCATGTTGAAGAGAGGTGAGCCTCTGCATCAGGGCCGGGGGAGCAAAACCATGTTGAAGAGAGGTGAATGAATGTGACAGAAATCTGCCTGTCTTCCTTCATTCTTTAGTTATGAAAGTAATCGGATTCCATTTTTATTTGGAAAAAAATGACTGATTGAAAGTGTTTTCTAATCTTGGTTGTGCTTTTCCTTTGGAGTCAGTAGGGTCCAGTAACCATGTGGATTAATACCAAGCTTATCATTAGAATTGAAGATGCTGCCACTTCCAGAAAGTTTTGTTCCTTGGGAATAAAAACAAGATGAGATTCATTCACTTCTGAACCCATCTGCAACCATCCAAGCATGGCAGCTGATTTATAAGGACAGGGCCAAGGGGGGCAGTAAACACTCAATATTCACCCATCTTTGAGGCATAAAGGTGAGTAAAGACTTAGACTGTAGACCCAGAGCAGACCTCAGCAGAACAAGTGATACTGGCCATTTGGTGCAAGCCTCCACCTTTGCTGATCCCAGACCCTAAATAGAATTTGATTGTGGACTCCACCTCTCTGGATTTGCTCCTGCCTTCTTCTGAGTGTTGAAGGGTCCTGAACTGTCATCTCTGTTTCTCCTTAAGCAACAGCTCCTTAAGTAGCAGGCTTTACTCCTGCAGTTTAGTCTGATACAAGAGTTGGCCTATTTTTAGTCGGCTTTTGTGCAAATGAGTGCTATGCCCCAAGCACTGAAAGGGGAAATGTCACCACTCACAGGTAGCAGGAGGGCAGGTATTTGGAAGGAAGTTAGTATTTAGTGGGGAGGAGCTGGAGTTTTATTTCTTTTCTTCCACTCATATCACCCTCTCTCTCCCCTCTTTCAGATGCTATTTGTTTCATACCAGTGTATCTAATTTGCAAAAAATATGTAGAACTTATGAAAGGTCGTTTAGTAGATGGGGAGATAATTGGCTCACTCTATGGAGAAAAAAAAAAACAACAAAACTTATCCCTACTTAACACTGTAAAGGAAATAAGACAAAAAATGTAGGAGAATATCATAAGAGAGGGATGGGAAATTTGTATTTCTTATACAAATAACTTCAAAAGCATAAAACAAAAACATTGATGAATTTGATTATATTAAATTAAGGATTTCTATTAAACAAATACCATGGATACTTTTAATAGACACACAAAAGATCAGAAAAGACCACTACAATGTGTGAAACCAACAAGGGTCTATTACCAGTCTAGAAACAGAAGGAACTCCCGAAAATCAATAAGAAAAGTATAGAAAGTCCATTAGATAAAAAAGCAAAGAAGTTGAAAAGGCAATTTTCAGAAGAAGAGTCCTGAAAGGATGCACAGGCACATGAAGAGATGCTTAATGGCATTAGAAATCAGATAAATGTCAATTAAACAACAGTTAGGCATCCGTTTACATTTGTCAGGCTGGAAAAAACAGATAGTGAGGCAATGCCAAGCTTGGGATTGGGGAAAGGGATGCAAGGACACTTCTGGAGGAGATCAATCTGTTCATGGGTCTACACCCCAAAGAAACTCTTCTATGGGTCCCTAGGGTGTCTGGAGGGAGGTCCCTAGGGTCTCTGGAGGGAGGTAGAGGCAATTGGGACAGTATGTAAGTGAGATATAAGACATTCTGGAGTACGCAGCAAGAAGCAATTTGGGGAGTAGATAAGATTTACAAGAGAGAATTTGGGAGTGCTAAGTGAAAAACATAGTACTAAGTGAAAAACAAACAGATGAGACCTATACTCCAAAAACAGTTGCACACAAAACAATATGCATTCTATAAGAATGTATACAAGCAAAGGGCTTCACGTTAAACTAAAATAGTTAGGATGGGGAACAGCATTGGGGATGAAGAAAACAAACTCAGGGGCAAACATGAATGAGCTTCAGAAGGCATGTTCTTATTTCCCAGGACCTGCAGAGAGAGTGGCAGATCTGTTAGGGAGGGTGGGAGGGACAGAACTTCCCAGACACCCAGCTTTAGTGGAATGCCTGACACTCAATAGTTGCTTAATGTTTCATGAATGACTATGAATATGAGTCCAACTGGTGACATCATCCAGGATTTCACAAATTCCTTGATGTTATTCTCCTGGAAGTCTGAGGCAGAGGAATCCATGAGTTTGGCCCATGGGAAGGTGGTAAACTGACCCCATCCATTGTAACTTTTCTACTAAAAAGTCCTTTCTAATAAAGTGCCAAATTACATGTCTAGAAGATACAGTTTGTTCAGTCCTAAGAAAGACATATATAAAAGCTGAAGCTAGATCAGTTGTCTATCCACAGTCTAGCAGTTTATTGGCACAAGTTCTTCAATAATATTGGGAAGAATTTATTATTATTATTTGAGACAGACTTGCTCTGTTGCCCAGGCTGAAGTGCAGTAGCATGATCTCAGTTCACTGCAACCTCCGCCTCCTGGGTTCAAGTGATTCTTGTGCCTCAGCCTCCCAAGAGCTGGGATTACAGGTGTGCGCCACCATGCCCGGCTAATTTTTGTAATTTTTTTAGTAGAGATGGGATTTTGCCATGTTAGCCAGGCTAGTCTCAAACTCCTGACCTCAAGCAACCCGCCTGCCTTGGCCTCCCAAAGTGCTGGGATTATTGGCATGAGCCACTGTGCCGGATCGATGGTCAATCTTTATGTAAACTATAATCTAAGGAAATTATAGTCATGCCAGCAATGGCATTTAGCTACTCTTACTGGTAGGAGCCATTCAAGGAATCTAAGCATAAACCTCCGGGTTCAAATCCGATTTTTCTGAATTTGAGATATCGGATCCTCTATCATCAAGGGAGAAATGGTAATTATTTCACAGCTTGTACACAGAATAGGAATTTAGTCTGTTGCTGGGCCAATCTCTTCTCTTCTATTTCTTTCTCTAGCTCATCTCTCATCACTAATCTCCTTGGTGGTTTTCTCATTTTTACCTTCTTATTGGCCTAAATCAGGTTTCTCAAACTTGGGATATTGGGCCAAATAGTTGTGGACGTCTGTCCTGTGCATCGTAGGATATTTAGCAGCATTTCTGGCCTCTACCCACTAGATGCCAGAAATACTCCCCAGCATGACAACTAAAATTATCTCCAGACATTGTCAAATATCTTCTGGGTGCAAAGCCATCTCTGGCTGAGAGCCACTGGCCTAGACAAAGAACCTGGAACACATCAGCACTTCTGTGCAAAACCCTTTTTAGAAACGTTCTTATTTGTTTTCAGGATACAAGATACAACATTCCCTTTGCTGCTTTTGGCAAATGTCTAAAATTAGAAGGTCAGAGAAGATGATTCTAGGTAACCACCTGGACAAATCTACCTGTGGCAAAAGGGAGGTTTGAGTCCACTTTCTGAATTAACCTAGAAACAAAACAAAATAAAACACAAAAATGTAACCTCCAAAGTGAATTAATTACTTGGGCAAATGTGGTTTTTGGGTCTTGATTTTACAGGGAAATTGGTGCGTTTTCCATTTGCCATGGACTGGCACGAGCTGGCTGCACAGGTGGAGGTGATGAAGAGAGAGAGTTTGGAGAGAGGTGAATGTTTGTTAGGATTCTGTCTCTCGAGCTTTGCCAGTGAATAGGAATCTTTTTTTCTGGGTTTTGTAAGATTTGCAAAAAGAGAACGATCTTGGTGTTCTTGAATTGGTTCTTTTGACTCAGTGGCCCTATGACCGGAAAAGCCTGTCCCAAAAATTAAGGTCCATAGAAACTAAAAAAACAAAAAAGCATGCAAAAGTCTTGAGGACCTATCTGACATAGTTCAACAAGACGAAATGAGGAAATCTTTGGTTGTTGCTGTTAATAGGCCCAGCACATCAGAAAATGTTTGTTGTTGACCATGTAGATGATTGTGATGAGAGAGGGGCAGGGGAAATAGGTTTCAACTGGCTCTTGCTTAGGCGTTTTTACAGCTGTAGTTGTTCTTTCTAATTAACTGGTCTAGGACCAGATTTAGGGAGATTAGATACCTCAAGAGGGTCTTCTAACTTTGAACCAGGGGTTCTAAAGCCTCTCGATTTATAGTGGAGAAAACAGAAGCAACTACTTTTCTCCAGTTCCATGTTTTGGTTGAGGGGATGGAGACACATAATGGGTCAGAGGAGGAATTCATTGCCATAACAATGAGGCCTGGGATATGGTGGACAGTGAAGAACTATGACAAAAAACACTGCAGAAAAAGAAGACGTGGGAGGAGTTGGGAAGCATATGAAAGGAACAAATGACAAAGAGAAATGACAAGATCAATTATTTGGAAGCTTAATGGTGTGCGTCTTAGAAGAAAAGCTTTCTGAGCCAGGCACAGTGGCGCATGTCTGTAAGTCCCAGCTTCTTTGGAGGCTGAGACAGGCAGATCTCTTGAGCTAGGAAGTTCACGGCCAACCTGGGCAACACAGCAGGACCTGTCTCTAAAAAAGAAATAAGAAAAGCTTCCTGAATGAAAGAGGTTAGAATCCTGTAGAATAAGGGGATCTTGGCAAACAAGTAACTAAATGAGGAAGAGAAGAAGGGCTTTTTCTGAAGTTCATAGTGAATCCATGGGAACATTAATCCCCAGTCATGCTTGCCATCCATACGGTGCTGCTGCATTCCCAGCCTTCTCTCACGACATCTCATGAAGGCCCAGTGAAATGAGCCAGAAAAGAGCTCATTTTACAGATAAGAATAAGAAGTTCAGAAGAACAGAGACTTTTTCAAGTTTATAAAGGAAAACACTGGTTTTCTTTATCCCATTATAACTCATAGCCACTTGGGCTCAGTAGATTCTCAGAGAGTAGATTTTATAACAATAAGATCTCAGAAAACTGATTTAAAATGGAATCAAGCAGGGGATGGTGGCTCATGCCTGTAATCCCAGTAATCCCAACACTTTGGGAGGCCAAGATGGGTGGATCGCTTGAGGTCAGGAGTTCAAGACCAGCCTGGCCAGCCTGGCCAACATGGTGAAACCCCATCTCTACTAAAAATACAAAAAAATTAGCCAGGTGTGATGGCATGTACCTATAATCCAAGCTACTTGGGAGGCTGAGGCAGGAGAATCGCTTACACCCAGGAGGTGGAGGTTGCAATGAGCAGAGATTGTGCCACTGCACTCCAGCTGTGGGTGACAAAGTGAGACTCTGTCTCAACAAAAAAAAAAAAAAAAAAAAGGAAAAGAAAAAATTGAATCAATTTATCTAATTTATCTGGAGAAGGAATCTAGAGGGGAAAACACTAAAAGAAGAGGTATATTTTTAAGATTTAAACAAATCTTTACTTTCATGGCAAATTTTACATTTTTCCATTCCATTTAAAATATTTTCCATAGCTTAGCTGAACCAGGCTGAAAGTGGATGCCTGGAGTGATGGAGGCGATACACCATGAAGTAGACATGACAGTAAAGGAATGGGAGATAACAGTCTTCTTTGTTTTGCTGGGGGCCAGTCATCTCTAAATTCTTGGAAAATTGAGAAAAAGTTAGTGGGCCATTTCCTTACTGAACTGCAGACCTCAGTGTCAGGGCAGAGTTATCTCTACAAAGCAGGGAGAGAACACAACAAATAGAGCTTGGCCTCACCGCACTCTCTGGCTTTCGGGTCACATTTAACGTGACAGAGTTGAGCCTGTTCTTGGAATGCAAACCCAAAAGATTAAGGCACCAGGCCATGTGACCATTCATCCAGGTGGGTGAAAGTTCCAGCACTCGGGGAAAAGGAGCTAGGCAGGCAACGAAATCAGGTACATGAGAAGAAATCATTTTGTTTTTTTCAACCATGGTCTGCGTTGAGTAAAAACTCATTTTAGAATTAATAGAGAATTTCTTCATCTGCTCTGAGCAATTGCTGGCTTGATTTTATAGCTGAATTCAACCACATGGGCTCATCGAGCATGCCATAATTTAGTTTTCACTGCAAGGAGAAAATGAGAGTCTATTTCAAATTTTGAAGAAATATTGAGGAAATTAAATAATTATCTGGATAAAAGTGCATAAGGGGTGTGTGGAAGCAGAGATAAATGAACACTGCCAGCCCTTCATAAATGTATTATTATATTTGTGTATAATTTATCACCTTGGATTTAGGAATGAAAGCTGATTATATTTCAAAAGCAGCTAAGTAGAAACTTACTTGAATTTGAGCAACAGATAGAACCAAAGAGAAGAGAATAGACAGACTGAAATTGAAACATCCAATAAAATAGCATTAAGAGCGCGGTGACTGGGAGAAGGTTAGGGGTCCTGCCTTCTTGAAGTGTTATATTGGCTCTTGATCCCATAGTCTATGCGTACTGCTTTGGGAATAATGGTGCTTTCCCAGGTGCTAACACTACCAACCAACATAGAGAACCATCAAGGTGTGTAGCATTTCCTCTAATATTATTTCTTTTCAATCCTTTGAGAAAAGTTAAAGTCAGTGTCATTGCTGTCATGCAGCTTGGAGGCCTGGGAGATATGAGGTCATGTGAAAATGTGCCAATTTTAACATTGTGTATCAGGAGGAGTTGGCGAAGGGAAGGAGGGTCCTGCCAACTTTCTTCTGTCATGAAAAATAAAGAGGACTATGGCTGGTACTCCAAGCTGGAGCAATGCCCTTCTCTATGAGTGCATAAAAGACCCAGGTAGACTTGAGCGGGGAGGACCCAGAGAGGCCCTTGAGGCTGGAGAGATTTAGCCTGAACCTAAATCTCTTTGGGCATGCCTCCCTTGGAGCATCCTCCAGAATGCTGGGCAAATTGCTGGCAGATTCAGGGCCTTACACATAGCATAGGACAGTGAGAAAGCATACAGGTTAACAGTGTGGGCTCTTGAGTCAGATAAACCTGGGTTTGAATGTGAACACTGTCACTTCTTGGCTATGTGATTTTAGGCAAATACCTTACTTCTCTAAAGCCTGTTTCTCTTGCCTTTAAAATGGAAATAACAGTGTATCAGTCTCATGAGATTCGCTGCTGCCTGGAACACTGTGAGCACTCAATAAATGGTAGTTATGAGGGTGATTTTATTTCTAAAGCCATATGAAGTCAAGTGTCATCATATGACAAATGGTAAGTGCAGCAGTCGTAAGGCATGGCCTAGGCACCTGGGAGCTCACGACAAACAGCCATCCTGAGAGCTCCCTGGGAGGAGTACCAACATCTGGTCCCCGTTATGCAGCCCTGGACCCCATTAGCCACCCAGCCCAGTATCCTACCTCATTCCCAAATGACCCGATAGACACAGTAACTGGTCCCACGTTGCAACACGATTAAGATTTTTGCATAAGAGTTCGAGTTAAACAGACGTGAGTGAGTCATCTTATTCTTTGGTTCCATAGCATTTGGCTATGCAAATTTCATATTCTCTTGGCTTCATTTTTCTCCAGTGCCCAAGACCAAAGAGTGGAAGCAGAAAGAAATGGCAATGGCTGCAAGGGCATGGGGGGAACCATCACTCCTATAGGCCTTCCACTGGAAGTGAGGCTAGAAGGGTATCAGGCTGGATTCGTTGACACCTTTGATGATTCTGTAGGAGGCTTTGCCAATGTCTTATATTTTGAAATTCATGGCAAGAGGTAAGCAACAGATTTGGCAAGAGGAAATATTATAACCTGAAAAATGGGACAGATTAGAGTCACTAGAAAAGCAGCACAACCAGAGAGAAGGGAAGGGGAAAAAAGGATGACAGAATAAAGGGGAAAGAGACAAAAGTAGAAAAGGAAATTGAAGAGAATGAAGTGTTCTGGTGCTGATGAAGCTTAAGAATCAGGAAGTGATAATAACAATACTAGTTATCGGAAAGTAGGAATGAGATGGTTAGAAAGCCTCGAACGAAAAGTTAGGAAGGAGGGGGTCTTTCAGGCATTGTGTGATCCATCTCCTTTCTTTATGGCTAAAGAGAAGAAGAAAGAGAAAAAAGAAGAGAAATAGAGAACCCTATGTGTCTGGGCCTTTAGGTCTAGGGGATTGGACTATGATTTATGAGACTCTTTCCACAGCTAATAATCTATGAATTTGTAAGTCGTGTATATTTTTCAGATTCCTTATTTGGTTAAGACTTATTTATCACTGTGGTCTGTGTAACTTCCAGTGACAGCCATGTTGTGATGGATGACGTTAATGCATTTGATTTTTCGCAGTTCTCAAAAAGTCAGGATCATAATGCCCTTCAAAGTTCTAAGTAGCTTATATCGTGTGATCATGTTTTTAAAAAGTTAACCAGCCTTCAGGTATGTCCTGGGACTAATGCTGCTTTTGGGGAGATAAGAATCTAGGCCAGAACCAGGTCCTAGAACTTTGTGGCACTCATTTGGGTGATTCCTCAGTTTCCCTGTTGTTCAGCTCTATGATATCTGTTTCCTTAGTGTCCAGGTTTTCCATTAAATACAGCATATCAGGAGAGACTCGAGAGCCAGCCACAATGTTGATCCCACTGACCTCTGAGGATGTTTCTGTGTCAATTAAAAGAGCTGGCTGAGAACTCATGGGGTCTGGACTTAGGTTTCCTAGGGAAGTGTGGCTGGACTCCAGGAATCCTGGAAAGCTCCACCTTTTTAGAAAGGTATCACCAGGGTCTTCTTCACAGTTGAATATATTTTCCTCGGCACTGGCTGAAACAGTCTGGAGACCGGGGCCTCTGGGAGGTGTTTCCTTCTCTGAAGGAGACAGGATGGATCCCATGGGGCCCTGCTGCTGCTCAGTCTTGCTTGGCTGAACCCCTGTAAACTCAGAGCTCAAGATGGAGGTAGCGGAGTCATGGTGGTAGCTGTCTGAAGTGGGCACCGGAGCTTCGGCCGCTGTGATCAGTACTTCGGGCACCAGTGGCATTTTGATGGGCGAGGTTCTCACACTGGACTGTGGGGTCAGGCTCTGTAAAGTGCTTGTCTGGCTGGTCTCCCTGATGGTGGACAGCTCTCCGATGCTGGAGCGCAGCGTGGGGCTTCCTTCGGGGAAGGAGGATTTCTTCCAGGTGGGTGAGGCCCTGTGGGGGTTTCTTAAGGGCACATCCAGTAGATCCCTGGCTGGGCTGAGGTCATCTCGGGGTAAGAACATGGAGCTGTCACTTGTCTGCCTTCTATAGCTTCTTCTTCTGGGACTGGAGGGGTGTTCGTGGGCACTCAGGAACCGCTTGACTCTTCTTATCATGGAATGCCGGTGGCCATGCTTCTCATAATTCCACAGCCACTCCTCGTCAGGAAAGTCGGACCCAGACAGCCTGAAACACACAATGACAAGACCCAGGCAGAGTAGCTTCGGGGGCCTAGTTTTGGGGGCAGAGTCTCAAAGTTAAGAGATGAGTTTGGTATGTTTGCCTTATATATTTTTAAATGGGGGTTTGAGGACTTGAGATAGTCTAGCAGAGGCTCTCACACTTTTTGATCTCAGATTCCTTTTAAACTCTTAAAAATTATTGAATATCCCAAAGAGATTTGCTTATGTGGGTTATATCTACTACTCTTTACTGTATTTAAAATTATAACTGGGGAATGTCTGAAATGCAAGCTTGTACAAGCACACATTCCATTTACTGCTAAGTGATGACATCATCACATATCTTGTGGCCTCTGGAAAATTCCTCTGGACACTCTTGACAGAATGAGAATGAAAAAGGCAAATAACATGTTGTGCTATTATGAAAACATTTTTGACCTTCAGGACTCTCTGGAGGGGTCTTAGGGATCCCCAGATATCCCCAGACCACACTTTGAGAATCACTGATCTAGAGACTCAGACATTAAGAAATATCTATATATCTATATCTATGAATCTATCTATCTATCTATCTATCTATCTATCTATCTATCTATCACCTAGTACATATTCTTTCTCCCTTAGTACAGTTGAATTAAAGTCATGTTTCCCAAGGACCCATAAAACCCCCCCTTAACAATGGATGAGAGTAAATTCATGAGAGTGCAATGACCAGTTCACATTTATTGACTATATACTAAGGCCCTGCTAAGCACCTCCTATGCATTGATTCATTCAGTTATCACAATAATTAGATGAGTTGGTATTAGTATTATTATTTACACTTTACAAATGAGGAAACTGGGGCCTGGAGAGATTCACTAAATGTACGCAGCTAGCGAGAGCAAATTCGGAAGTCTGGCTCCAAGTCCCTGCTCCTAATCACTGTGATGGAAAGCCTGCTAGAGCCCAGGGTGGAAGAGTGAGTAAAGCACAGTCGTTGCTCAGAGGTAATTTGTAAACATTCCTGATGAGGCTTTGCATTTACATCTGTACAATTAGGGTTAAAACAAGAGAAATTGGAACCTTGTGGAAAGGATATATTCATCCAGGTAGGGTGAACTTGCATCACGATTGGGCTCCCTTTGTGATTAAATTTGATGGACTGGCTACCAAGAATTTCCTGCTGGCTTTTTACCATTTAAAAAATAAAACAAATAATTCTATCATTTAGTTAAGTAATTATTTATTTGAGACAGAGTATTATTCTGTCGCCCAGGCTGGAGTGTAGTGGTATGATCTCAGCTCACTGCAACCTCCGTCTCCCAGGTTCAAGTGATTCTCAGGCCTCAGCCTCCTCAATAGCTGGGATTACAGGCAGGTGCTACCACGCCCAGATAATTTTTGTATTTTTAGTAGAGACAGGTTTTACCATGTTGGCCAGGATGTCTTAAACTCCTGACCTCAAATGATCCGCCCACCTTACCCTCCCAAAGTGCTGGCATTACAGGCATGAGCCACCACGCTTGGCCAATCCTAACATTTTAAATCTCCTTCAGGACTGACATAAAATGAATAATTGAGGTGAGATAAGCCTGTTTGGTAATTTGGTCTACTCTGGCCTCGGATTACATAGTTATTTGCTACACATCTCCATGGACTTACAGCCTTAATGGGGTTTGAAGAACAACTTAAAACCTTGCCCTTGAATTACAAATGCTCATCGTGCTAGCTCTGGGAGCAACAGTAACCAGCCGGTCTCAGTCCAATATTGGTAGAGACATCTCTGGTGACAAGATGCCACGTGCGTTTTATGTGACATGAAGGAAAACATTGGGACGGTATAATATTGGTGTAACTTGAAAGGGCAAAGCAAGCAGCCAAAGAAACATCGTTCCTCATGTTTATGAATAAAACATGGATGACTGAGATGATTAACTGGCTGAATGTGCTGGACGGCGTTCGATTACAGCCTTGTGCTGTTTTTCTAAAGCCCCAGCAGCACCCTTGGCTACCAGATAGCCTTCTGATCCACCCTCCACTATGTGAGGCTCAGATTCTATTACATCGACTTGAAAAATGCAGACTCATGCTTCAGTGGCCTTGGTGACCCTGCTGGGTGGATTGCATTTGGTCAACTCTCCAGTCACACTCCACAGGCACCGATTTAGTTAGGGAGGAGGACACCAGCGGAGCCACAAGTGAACTTATTCACTACCATCACCACTCTGGATGTGTTCTGGGAATCAAGGACAAGCTGGCAATCTCTCTATATAGGACAAGCATCTGTCTTCCATTTGGGATCTCAACTATTTATTTAAGATTTGTTTTTTTAAACTACCTCTAAAGGATGCAGTATTGTAAGAAAGACAGCCTTCTAGGGAAAAAAGTTTTTATTTTTAATACCTCAAAACTTTGTGACTCAAAGACAAAAACTTTATGCCCTGTTGTAGGACGTATGTATAAGACCTTCAACTGCAACAAGAGGTATAAACCCCTGGGTCATAGATGGGGGAAAAAGACAAGTTGCAACAAGCAAGCTGCAGAACGTCTAGTGTTCTTGCTAACATTCTACTGATTCATGACTGACATTGGGTAGGTCTGCCAAGAAGACCTTATTGTACCTTCCTGGCTCATAAGACTATGGAGTGGATGCATGAAATTTATCTGTTTATTCACCCGACTAAATTTATTGAGCACTTATCATGAACAATTTGCTGCATTAGGTACCTTTTAAATGATCACTGAAAAGGAGAGAGAAGACATATAAATAAATATCTACATTTGGGGCAAAGCAAATTTTTGAGCTGGGCTTTGACACTGAGTGGGAATTGGATAGATAGGAAAAGGACAGAGCATTCCACATGAAAGAAGTGACTTGAACAGATAAGGCAGCAGGAAAGTTGAGGGTGTTTGTGAGAAATAGGAGGTACTTGAATCTGTGTGAAACACAGGAAAGTGTCAGGCCTAGGCTGGAAAGAGGTCCTTAGACTGTGCCATGAAGAGTCGTATACCAGGTTGCGGGATGTGGCCTTTATCCCGGAGACAGAGGGAAGCTGTGGATTGTCTTTGAGAATGGAGGGCATTGCTAGGGTTGTGTGGTGTTGGTAGGGGTGTCCATGGTGGAAGGCTACACAAAAAGCAATGTTGATGATTGCTTTGGATAAGAAACATGACTTGAAAACTTTTCACTCCTTTAGTCTGAAACACGGTCTTTGGAAGAACACTTCGTGTTCTGTGCTCTTGGGGGCAGTGTTACATATCTTACGCTGAGTGATGAATGATGCCCTCCAGGTCTTAATGCTGTAGCAGAGCAGTAGGGAAACTCCCCAGTATGACAAACCTAATGACATTTCTTCTGAATGCTTCCATGGAAGATCTAAACACACGATGTTCATCTCCTCCTTTCTCTGGTAGCCACTATTCCCAATATGACAGCAGAAGCTGTGCTTTAAGAACAAAATAGTTTAAAATAGAATACTTATTTATTTATTTATTTAGAGACAAGGCCTCACTCTGTGACCCAGGCTGGAGTGCAGTGGCACAATCATGGCTCACTGTAGCCTTGACCTCTTGGGCTAAAGCGATCCTTCCACCTTAGCCTCTCAAGTAGCTAGGACCGTGGGTGTGCACCACCATGCCTGGCTAATTTTTTATTTTTGGTAGAGATGGGGTCTCCCTATGTTGCCCATGCTGGTCTTGAACTCCTGGCCTGAAGTGGTCCTCTTGTCTTGACTTCCCAAAGTGTTGGGATTATAGGTGAGAGCTACCACACTCGGCCTTAGAATAGTTTGAAAGAGTATTTCCCAAATGGGAGGCTGGGGTATAAATTTTAGTTTATTTTTTATTTTTTTTTTTTTTTTTTTCTGCTCCTTATTTGATATTTAAAGTATCCTCTTAGTCTAGGGTTAGTACAATCCTGAGGCTCAATATAATACCACTTAACCAACTAATAGCAGAAATATTATATGATAGAACAAAAGTACCCTCATTATATTCCTATTAGAGAGAGTCAGCTGAAAGAGCTCGGTTTTATGTTCTGGAACTTATTTGGACTGAGAGAGGCAGGTAATTATAGATAGGAGGACATTCATGGAAAGTGTCATGCAGCCATCAATTTCCAGGGATGAAATTTGAGAACTGTCTCTGTGGTGGGAAAAATAATTTATTTTGAGAACTTGCAGAGCCAGGATTGCTGCTGTCCATGCTGACACCAACCAGCTGCGTGATCTTTGGGGACTCATTTAATCTATTGTGACTTAGTATCATTCTTGGTAAGCTGGTGATAATTATCCTTTACCTGCCTTTTAGGTTGTTTGAAAGTTCAAAAGGGGTGACATTTGTAGAAAAGCTTTGAAAGTAGAAGATGTAAAAAGGACTCTGTCAATGACTGGCAAACTTTCAGAAGTGGTTTCTAAGTCATCATTGACTTCTCATACAGGGTTGGAGGAGATGATAATGTGTTTCTGAAGGTCACTCTCTTTTCTTCTTCAAGATTGTCCTTTTAAAATTGTTACTACACCAGGAGATATCACTTAACAATTAACACCTTCAAAAGGGATGACTTAGCCATTTAATGATAAGCCATTTAATGATAGGGCACTGGGCGCGTGAAGAGGAAATATAAGAACTGGAAGAAGCTGGGTTATTTGAGGGAAGGAAGAGAGGGCTGCTCAAATGGTGAAAACTGTGGAGACAGACTGCCCTGACCTTGCCTCTCAATATTGTTTTTTTTGTGCCATTTGCCAAACATCATCAAACTCTGCAATATACACTTATTGTGCAATAGAAAGCATCAATACAAAAACATAGAAAACATGAGAATGAGAACGATTGTGTCATATATTGGGCTATTTTTGAAAGGGAGAAGAGTAGAAGAAGGAGAGAGAGAAAAGGTTCTGTTAAGCCAGTCAGGCTGGTTAGTTATAGGTGAGTCCAGAAGAAGGAAGCGCATGTATTATTTCCACAGATTAGATAGATGTCTGGATTAAAATAATTTTAATCTCAAGTATTAATAAAAAACCCAAATTTCAAAATCTATATGGAATACCTCCACAAACACCAGCCCCACGGTTTCCCCTGCAAATGACAAACATCTGAGGGCATAAGCAGCCATGATTTATTAGGAACTTTAAAAGATGCTTGGGCTGGTCAGGGGTGCAGAAGAACATGCTTCACCCTCTGCTGCCATAACAAAGAGGCAAGAGCCAGGCTGACGAAGATGTCAGCAGACTGCCATACTTCTTGGGGTGTGTCTAATATAGAAAGACAAAAATAGCCCTGATAGCTTGAAGGATTTAATGCATTTCTCCAAAGAAAGCTTTTTGCAAAGCAACCCCCTTCTCATGAGAGTGATTAGGTAAATATAGAGCCTCAAAAAGATTGAAAGATAAAACTGGATGATGCTTGTCTCTCTTTCTCTGCTCTACTTTTGAAGCGGTATTTTGACAATTTAAATTCAAATAAAAAGAGGCCTTTTTAACAGAACTGAAATGAGGAATTTAGGAAAACGATATTTAGTATGATGAATTCTACTTCTCACTGCAGATTTATTGTTTTCAAATTGCTAGTGTACTCACAGTCAGGCGACTGCCTTGGAGGGAGCCGATAATTTGCCTGAGAATCTATCAGGACAGAGACATGCGTGGAGAAGCATTTTTTCATGGGCAAAGCAAAATGTACTCTTCAAACCCATCTGAGGCACATGCGGCTATTTTTAACCATCTGCACTGCAGAATCATCATCAAAGCTGTAGCCAAGGATTTATACAATGGACAAGGCAACCCTCCCTCTGAACCGGGAGGTATGGGGCTAAGGGTTATGAGGAAAATCCAGTGGACCAAATATTGTATTCACCCAGCCTCTCTCTACTCTCTTTCAGGTGGACAGTTCTAAGCTCTAGAGCATCCTAGAAGGTAGCCCAGAAAGCTGCATTTAGAGCTGATGACCCCACTGCTACCCCAGTGTTGGCCTATCTGATCATTGAACCAAAGGCTTTAGCAAATCTGGTTGAAGAAGTGGTCTCCTGTGCCTTTCACAAGGCTTATCTAGCTACATCCTACCACCCTGGTTATGTTCGGCTCTTGCTGGCTGACACAAAAAGAAATTATGGCCAAAAGTAGGGGTTCTCTTAAAGTTCCCTCTTCAATAGTGTTCTATTCTGTAGGAATTTTGTTAAAAAAGGAAATCAAGCCATGTACACATCTGATACCATTTAAAGATGAAAACTGATTGCCCATAGTGACCCCACATCAGGGTGTGAAAGAATCCCTGAGTAGTTCTAAAATTATAAACTTAATGCACATTCATCTCCTTGGAAGTTTCCATTTCTCCTTCCTTTCTGGTACATTAAGTGAAAAGTCAATGTTCCCAGAATACACTTTTGTTGAAGTTAGTAATTCAGAATTTGAGATATTTTTGGTAGTTTGTAATATAAGCATGCAATAGTATGTATCAGACTATGTATTTTCTTGTAAAGCTAAAATATTTGAATATAGTTGACTAAAGAGGATTACTAAGTAATATCAACATAGAAGTATATTTAACCACACCTTAATAAAGTCTTTGCTCACTAAAATATGTATTTTGATATATTTGAATTAATATCACTAAAAATACTTCTGACCTACTGTATAATTCTAAATATTTTGTGTACATTAAGTACATTTGCATGTCTGTATAATTACCAAATATCATGTTATTGTTACATATTCCTAGAACTTTTAGAATAAAGATAGATAAGTAGAAATGACTATTTCTGACACAGTTCCATAGCACCAAATACATCTTAAATAAATCCCTCAACTCCTAGCCAGAAGGAGTTCTTTAAAATTTTGAATATTTTTCCTCTTTACTAAGTGGATCCTTAATTGACTTCATAGACCCCTTTTTTAAAGATTATTATATATGTGAGAACATTTTGACATAATTATTTGAATTATGGCAGAAAAGCCCAATAAAACAAAGCTCTTTAAATGGGATTACAGTCAGCAGTTTAAAGTTTACAAGCTTGGAGCATGCTTTTAGATTAGCAAGACAGAGCAAGCGCTCTGGACACACTTGAGTGATCCATTTCATAAGCAGTTACAGCCTCTCTTCTCCAAAATTTCGAATCCTTTAGCTGTTATGAATGGATAGTTTGTTAGGGTTTTTCCAATGCCCTTAAGGGATTATCTTCTTTACTGTTGGCTGTTTTGATTTTCAAGTTAGGACTAAAGGGCATTATGAGACTTCAGTCTTTAATTTCTGTGTTTCATTCCTCAGAGTCTTAATTTGTGTTAATGGGTAATCCCAAGTAATTAAAAGATAGTAAGAATTTTGAAGTGACTCATGATGATATAATGTGAAGACAGGCATTCTACCTCTACCTCAAGCCAGTAGTGACAGGGTAGTTCTGGACCTTGATTTTTGTTCATTTGTTTTTAAAAATCTTGAGTTTAAGCATTTAAAGTTCCTTTTGGTAAAGTTATTTTTATCACGCATGTGTTTATTATTGTCCCAGGAAAACTCATTATTACGTTAGGGTTTGGGTATATTTTCTCACTGTGCCTCTTACAGACAATGTTCTTTTGGCTACTCGTGGGTGTTTTCTCAATCTTGGTTAATAGCATCTCCATAGTTAAGCTAATGAAAAGATGCCTTAATTAAAACAGCAGATCAAGGCTGGCACGGTGGCTCCCACCAGTAATCCCAACACTTTGGGAGGCCTAGGTGGTAGGATCTCTTGAGACCAGGAGTTCAAGACCAGAATGGGCATAGCCAGACCTTTGCCTCTTGAGACCATCCTGGCTAATACTGTGAAACCCTGTCTCTACTAAAATACAAAAAATTAGCCAGGTGAGGTGGCGGTCGCCTGTAGTCCCAGCTACTCGGGAGGCTGAGGCAGGAGAATGGCGTGAACCCGGGAGGCAGAGCTTGCAGTGAGCCTAGATTGTGCCATTGCACTCCAGCCTGGGCAACAGAGCGAGACTCCGTCTCAAAAAAAAAAAAAAAAAAAAGCCAGGCATGGTGGTGTGCACCTGTAGTCCCAGCTACAGGAGGCTGAGGCAGGAAGACAGCTTGAGCCTAGGAGTGCGAGGCTGCAGTGAGCTGTGATTGCACCACTGTACACTCCATCCTGGATGACAGAGGGAGTCTCTGTCTCAAAAATACAAAAGGCAAAAAGCAAACAAAAACAAAAACAAAGCTACAGCAGATTAGAAAGGATTCCGTAGTATTACAAAAGAAAAAACAAAACAGATTCAGCTGAAGTGATCCCCCATGAGATAATGGTAAAAGAATTCACACAAGAAATATTTTTTCCTTGCTTATTAACTCATAAAATGACTAACTGTAGCTTACTGGCCATGCAATAATTATCATTATTTAGCAAATGCTCAAGACTGGCATATTTATGAAAGCATTTCTATTTTGGGGACTGCATTCAGATTTTTAACTGGCCTTTTTTCATTCGGAGTGTTGATTTTAAAGGTGATTTTTAATGTGCCCCATGCAAAGATCAGGAGATGGAACTTCAGCACTAGTTTGGTGTTAAAGCTTATAAAATGCAGTTTTAAAACAGTAGCTCTTTGGTCCAAGATTGGACAGAGAAAGATGAGCTCTGTTAAAGCTTCCTTTAGATTAAGACACGATGACTAGATGAGGCAAGAACATTGGTTCCCGCTTCCCTGGCTGCACAGGCACCAACTCCCCTTCTCCCCTTACTGTATCCAACTTCAACTGCTTCCCTCTAGCTCAGCCACTGGGACCTCCCCTACCCCCCGGGGTCGGCCCTATGTCTTCTTTAGGACCTTTCTCAGTCATCCCCCCTTGCTCCTGTGTCTTTCCTCTCTTCCAGTGGGCTCCTTTTCCTCAGCCTGTCTTTTTTCCTTCCTTTTTCAAAACAAGGAGAGTTGTTAATTTGTTTCTTTATCACATCTTGCTTCATCTTACCAAGGGTTTGATGTGGCCTTATGGAAATACATACGATGCAATAATAGTATGTAGTATATATGACATATAAAATATTATATTTATATATTACATTATATAAATATATATAATATATAAGATCAGGCCAATATAGTAGAGGTAGAATAAGAAACAATCATAAAAGACACAGAATCTAGAAATACCTTCCAAAATAATCCCATTCCACAGACTTAGTAAAGGTAGACTACAAATTTGATTGTCAGCTTCCCAGCAGCCAAAATGAAAAGGAAACCATCATTAATTATAAAATTATAAAGTTTATAAGATAAATAGTGTAAGATTTGCCCAGAAGAGGCAAAGCTTCCTTTTTTCCGCCCAATGTCTGAAATACGTTTCTTCCTGTGGGTCCTCTGCTAAAAGGGATTCTAAGTTACACAGTGGACAGCACTACAGTAAACACCAGAGGGAGTCTTAATGGCTCTGTCCAGACAAGGCCAGGTACAGCAGCTGAGTGAAATTCAGTATAGGTGGTGAAGGTAATTCTAAGAAGGCCAAGGTAGGCAGATCACCTGAGGTCAGGAGTTCAAGGCCAGCCTGGCCAACATGGTGAAACCCCGTCTCTACTAAAAATACAAAAATTAGCTGGGTGTGGTGGTGCATGCCTGTAATCCCAGCTACTTGGGAGGCTAAGGCAGGGGAATTGCTTGAACCCAGGAGGTGGAGGTTACAGTGAGCTGAGATCACGCCACTGCACTCCAGCCTGGGTGACAGAGACTCTGTCTCCAAAAAAACCAAAACACAAAACACAAACAAAAAAACCCCTGCAAAACGAAACAAAACAAAAAACAAAGCAAGTAAAAAATACGCCACTAGCCTTACCCAAGACAAAACAAAAAAGCCATTCCTAGAAGTCTGAATTGAGGGAGGAAACAGACCAGCATCCCTGTCTCTTAGTGAATACGGTCTGATTTATTTACCCCGTCAATTCAGACTTCTCAAAAAAATAGTCCATGGATACTTAATGAATTGAGGAATTACATGCGTTTTGGGTTTGTTTTATTTTCGTTTTTTAGGTATGAAAATGGCATTATGATCTATTTGCTTTACCATGATTAAATGGCAGGGAAGATAAAGGTGGGTGGGGAATGAAACAAGACTGGCCGTAACTTGATAATTGAAGGGGTGATGGATACATGGAGCTTTATCATAGCTTGTTCTCTACCTTTGGAACTGCTTAAACTTCTTTTTTTTTTTTTCTGAGACACGGTCTCGCTCTGTCACCCAAACTGTAGTGCAGTGACATGATCTTGGCTCACTGCAACCTTCCGCTCTTGGGTTCAAGCGATTCTCCTGCCTCAGCCTCCCAAATAGCTGGGACTACAGGTGTGTGCCACCACGCTGGCTAATTTTTGTATTTTTGGTGGAGAAGGGGTTTCACCATGTTGGCCAGGCTGGTGTCGAACTTCTGGCCTCAAGTGATCTGCCTGCCGTGGCCTCCCAAAGTGCTGGGACTACAGGCGTGGGCCATCGTGTCTGGCCCGGTTTGAACTTTTCTACAATAAAATTATTTTTTGAAAACAGCTTACACTGGCAATTTGATCTTCTTACCTATACATCACTTCTAACCTACTACAGTTTAATTTCTACCCCACACTCTCACCTAAGTCTCTGATGACCCTAACATACAAAACCTATGGCATGCTCTTCAGGCTTTATTTGGAAACTTTGTACCTTTGGCCTCCTGGCAGGGCATTTTCTGGGTTACTCTGCATCTATATTGACCATTTCTACTCCGACTACCCTTTTCCTCTGGCCACCCTTTCAGTGACAGTGTTCTACCCTTCGGATTCTGCTCTGCCTCCTTGACACTGTTCTGAGCTTTCCCACCCACTCTTTGGTTCTACGTACTGATACCAGTAAAATGCATGCTTTGCCCCTGGACTCCCTGCCTGCTGGCCATCTCCATGTGAATTACCCATAGAGATCTCAAATTCAACACAAGCAAAAGGGACAGCTCATAATCTTTTCCTTAGAGCAGCTTTCGCCCTTACACTCTCTCTCATCTTTGGTTTATTACCATTCTTCACTCCTTCTCCTTTCGTGAATCTGTCCCTTCCGTCACCTCTACTGTCTACATCCCTTGTGATACACCTGTTTCAGGCCCTTATCCACTCCTGTTTAAATGACAACAGCCTGCTCACTCTGGCTCTGGTCTTATCCTCAGCTATCCGTCTTTCAGCCAGTTGCCAGGCTAATCTCTCTAAAGCAAAAATGGGACCCTGTCATTTAATAGCTTTGAATAACGGCTGAAACCCTTACCTGGCCTATAAAACCCTCCATCTTCTGCCCTTGCCTCCTCTCCAGATTCATTTATTGGCTCTTCCGGTTTGCCTATCAAATTGTTACTCTGAGTACACTATTTATCATTCCTTTCTGTCTTTGTCCATATTGGCCTGAAATGTGCCCTCTGCTGAATCCCCTCAATCCTATCTGTTCACTGGCTCCTAATTCATTCTTTTTTTTTTTTTTTTTGAAATGGAGTTTTACTCTTCGCTCTTGTTGCCCAGGCTGGAGTGTAATGGTGCAATCTCGGCTCACTGCAACCTCCTCTGCCTCCTGGGTTCAAGCGATTCTCCTGCCTCAGCCTCCTGAGTAGCTAGGATTACAGGTTGTGCCACCATGCTCAGCTAATTTTGTATTTGTAGTAGAGACTGGGTTTCACCATGTTGATCAGGCTGGTCTTGAACTCCTGACCTCAGGTGATCTACCTGTCTCGGCCTCCCAAAGTGCTGAGATTACAGTTGTGAGCCACCATGACCGCCTCCTAACTCACTCTTAAAGATGCATATTAGAGTCCCTGACTCCAAGCGGCTTTCTCTGCTTCACTAGGCTGAGTGAAGTGTGTCTTCATTGTGTGTGTTCCCATAAGGCTTAGCATTTCTCCACTGTAGCATTTACCACATTGTAGTGTCACTTTTCTTGGCCTTACATCTGTGAACTTAGGAGGTGTTTTTTTTTTCTTTTCTTTTTTTGACTACCTCTAGCATCTGGCATAGAACCTACCTCATAGTAGGCCCTGAAAAAAATGTACCTGAATAAATAAATGAGCACATTCTGTATGTGAGGGTCCAAGGGAAAATACATTTTAAATTTGTACTTAAGATAGAAAGAAGGAAAATTGATTTATTTGAGTTATATCTATTTAGTAAATATGCAGAAAATAGGGCCATGTTTTGAACATGTTCCTTAATTTAGAGAATGAAGACATTGTCTCCGAGGAGTTTCCTTCTGAAGTGGAAATGAACAGTGTGCTGAACGTGAACAGCGCTGTTGAGTGTGCTGGCTGGGAGGCGGGTGATCCTGCAGGTGGCCCTTGGAGAGGAGTACTTTTGCTCTGTTCTTGAAGGGCATTGCTTTGATTTTAGAATATCCGGGTTATTATGGGAATTGTGGCTACAAACCAAAAACATTGATATGAAAAGGTAAGGACAATTTGATTTCTGAATTCAATATGCTGGGAACATACACCTCAAAGAGAATAAGAAAATTTTAAAAAATCTCATCCAGGAAAGGATTTGATATGGTCATCAAGCAGCAGGCACTTTTATAAAATGGAATGCTTGTGTCTACAGCATCTTGATATGTGGTCTTCACTCTCATGCAAAGAGCTCATTGGCTCAGTCAGCACCAACAAAACCACCGGTGCTAGAGCAATTCTTAACTTTTACCTTCCCCTTGCCCTGAGCCTCAGTCAGGTGGCTCATTTGACATTGACCTTGTATTTGGTGAAGGAACCATTCATTGCTTAGGGAATTATCTTCGATGATTTTAGAGAACATCTACTGTTTTTGCCAGCTCAGCAAAACCATTCACTCTTCTCCTGATAATAGCATCTTGCTTTTTCTTGAGATATCACATACTCCATATGGTTGGATGGGGCTGACTGTAACCCTTGGTTCAAAGATGGACCTATAAACCAGCCATGAATAGTCAAAATATTGTCCCTCTGTTGATAGTAATTAGCCCAGGAATGGATATGTGAACCAAGCCCAGTCAGTCATAGCAAATCCAGCACTTCAGTTTCAAGAGTTGGAAAAGAGATGTGCCCTTTCCACAGGTTAGCTGAGACGGTAAGCTGTAAGCCTGGAGCTTGCCATTTTGCCATTTTGCCCTCAGGATGAGAGAGACTGCCTGAAATCTGAGCCAGTGGAGAGAAAAGCAGACCTGAGAGTCATGGGGCAATGGTGAGTCCTGGTGACATTCTCTGAGCCTCTGGATCTAGTGACACCCAAAGCTAGGCTCGTCTCTGGGTGTGACACTATAAACCTCCTTTTGCTTAAGAAAGCTTGAATTTGGTTTTCGTCATAGGCAACAGAAACATTTTTTCTAATACGACAATCATAGGAAAAATAGACATTAATAAATCCAAAGGGCGCCATTTCTATCAACTCAGGGCTTCTGATCGCCTGTTTTCCTGCAGTAAATTTTCCTGGATTGTGGTCCACTTTAATGGTCCTCATTTCTACAGAAAATCAAGATCAAGTGAGCTTTTGCCTAATAGTTTCTTTGATCAATTGGTTCTAGCAGATCCAGTTAAACCTCTCACAAAACCCTCTCCCCATAGATTCTGGCCTTTGTCTGTTCTTCTCTCCATCCTGCTGGCAAATAGGCCATTTTAGTTGGAGGACTTCTGTCTGACAACTGATAATTTTTTGCTGCAGTTTTAAATATTGTACCTCCTGGTTTTCTCTCAGTTGTTTTATTTTCTGTCCTAAATTTCCAGGGTGAGTTTAATATGAAAAATAGCTTAAAGTGATTTAATCTTTCTCTGCTTCAGTTTGACATCCACAAATAAGACTTGACTAGGTGATAATAATCATCATGCTCTATAGTTTTACCTAAAGCATTTTAATGTTTACAATCTCATGGAATCTTCCCAATAATCTTCTGGGGAAGAAATTTTCTCTGAGATCTTGTCAATCCCTAATTCTGTTTCTGTATTTAGAAACAGGAGAAACATTGTGTTTTAATATTTTCTAAAGAACATGAACATGTATATGGTAATCTGCAGAATTATGATGATTAGGATGAGTAAGTAGATCAGGATAAAAATTTTGAGACCTTCAAATAATCATCTTAACCACGGGGTAAGAACAACTCAATGGACATTAGAAATAGAGCCTGCGGAGCATTTGCAGTCTAAATAGAGTCATCACAATGATGCCCTGATTCTATAAGCATTGCTGGTCTCTTTTCTTTTCAAGTTAAATCTTCAAGTACTTTGCATTAATCAATGGTGGGAGTGAGGAGAAGGATAAAGCATATTTAATTATCTAAAATCAAACTCATGGAAAAACAGCTCTTATTAATTCTGAAAATTGAGAAGATTGCTGGATATCCATGAAGCTCTGCCCCGGCAGAAGGTATCATGAAGGCTGAGACATGCATACAACAAGAGATTCCTATCCATGGAAACTGGGAATACACTGAGGGCTGGGATGAGCTCTCTGGCCTGGAAGGAGCCCTGGGTGGGTGGGTCTGGTCTTAGAAGGCTAGCTAGAAGCAGAAGCAAATCTAGCCTGGAGTAGGCAACCTTCTCTAAGATGTGCTTTGTGGGCAACAAGGCAAATCTCCTGGCTCCTAAATCTTTCTCATTACTTTCCAGAACTACTGAAATTCCACTTTCAGTCTTCCTTTTCTTTGGGTCTTGAAAGGTTTTCAGCCTCAGGGGCCCCTTTGGAAGAGAAGTGCCACAAACCATCACTGATGGGGATTAGGAGACATTCAGCAAAGGGAACAGGGTTGAAGTGAGATCTCCTGCAAGTGGAAGGAGGAGGGCAGGCCACTTCGGGGAGGAGGGAAAGAAGGGTCACAGGCAGCAACCACGGGACACGAACCCACTGCATAAATCCGCTTAGAGCATGCCTCAGGGAACTATGAGCCACAGTCTTGCCAAGAGTTATAAGAAAAATTCCACAGAAGTTTCCCCTTTTGCTACAGTTTTTTGTTTGTTTTGTTTTTGAGTGGAGAGTTTCTTACTTTCTGAATTAGTCTGTGCTTTTCTCTTTAACTTACGTGGAAACTGTGGCATCTGCCTTCAGCAAATAAAATTCTCCCACATTCACACACTTCTGCAATATCAAATACATGCTCAGACTTAATGAAATATAGAACTGTGCCTGATTTACTTCAGGCCTCAACTTTAAAGCTCATTATACATAGGGGTGATTGCTGTGTTAAAACCACTGAACAGAGACTGACGTACATACTAAGCCCAGGTAGAAAAAAATGCCAAAAAAAGGTAAAAAGATTAGAACAGTGATCTATCTGCTCACTTCCTAAATATTGGAGATATTTATTTTAATTTTCATTAATTAATTATTTTTCTTGAGACAGGGTTTCACTTTGTCACCCAGGCTAGAATGCAATGGCACAATCACAGCTCACTAAAGCCTTGAACCCCTGGGCTCGAGCAATCCTCCGACTGCAGCCTCTCCAAGTAGCTAGGACTACAGGTGCCATCACAGTTGGCTACTTTAAATTATTTTATTTCTTTTCTTTTCTTTTCTTTTCTTTTCTTTTCTTTTCTTCTTCTTCTTTTTTTTTTTTTTTTTTTTGTAGAGATAAGGTCTCACTATATTGCTCAGGCTGGAAAATATTGGAGATTTAAAAAAAATGTACTTACCCCATCTGGACTGTTGACCCCAGAAATGAGGGTATGCAGTAGTCAGCAGCTGCCAGTGTGTATGGTGGACGAGCAGCAGAATCATCCCAATAAATGTCCTTCTTCATCTTGGGTAAGCTCATGTGCATTTCGTCCACAGCTAAAAGAGAGACCTAAAATCATTGTTATATTGTTAGAATAACTCAGATGTAAATTAAATAAAAAAGAGAAGTTTTTGTGGGCAGATGAGAGTTAGAGTGGGCTAGGACACAGTCTAAGTGAGTGAATATACCAATGTCTATAGTTCGTATTTGCCATGACCACAGCTGCCACAGAGAGTTGTATCTGTCGTTTACTGCTCAAGAGTACTTTGCAATGAGGATAAGTGGGGCTTCAAGCCTCCCACACTCCGGGATCAAACCACACACCCCAGAGAGGAGCTGCCTCTTAGCTGGAGGGAGGGGAGCCATCTTTTTATTCTGTGCTCACAATTATGCTGTTGTTTTACCTGACAGCACCCACTTAACCCCAAATATTACAGGAAGGTGAAGATTCCAGTTTTCATTCTGTTAACCCCGTAAACACATTTTTACTTGGCATCACTTCTTATATGCCCTGGTTTCTTGTTCATTTCTTTGTTTGGAAAAACATATCAAGAAGTCTATACTGCTTGGTGCTATGGTGCTCTCTCCTCTTGGCTTTGACAAAGGGATACATGAATACATTATTAATCCTCTGGGATTCCGATTTTGACAAAGTGAGTGACCTCAGCATTATGTGTCCTCCCTAAGAGACTGACATTGGGATCTGCTGTGAGATGTTTGGACTTACTTAACTGCCAACTAAGGGCTTGAAACAAATGAACAAGATGAAGGCCTTCACTCATCTGTAGTTCACAGGGAAGAGAATGGTCTAGGGAGAGTCTTGCCTAAAAGGAAAATTCCTTCATGCTGGTTCTTCATGAAAAGCTCTCTGGAATAGTGCTTCAGGGTAAGGGCCCTGGGGCCCATTTAGTGCATTTCATGCAGATTTGAGACACAGGCTGGCATGGCCCAGGCTCCCAGTGTCCAACCGGTGGCTCTCTGACTGCTGGTATTGATGTGATACGACTTTGGGAACTCCCACCAGATTGTGTCTGGATGCCATTTTAAGTCACTATTAACCTCTCTGGTTGGCAATAGAAAACAAACCAAAGAACAATTTAAAATACTGCTCTATGCTGAGATGAAAGAGGCTAGAAAAAGCTAATAGAGAGGCTTACAAAGAAAATTGGCTTGAAATTCTACTTAAAAGGAACTACATTTCACTGGAGCTGAAATCCCGGATGTATAAGCTTCCAAAAGGACCTGAGACAGCATAGTGCACAGCCAAGCCTCTTTCATTTGTGGCTAAAGCTCTGAAGCCAAGAGGCGTGCATTTAAAATCTGCTTAGATTTGAAATATCACAAGTGACTTATTATTAATATTTGAAAGAGAAAGAAAATTCCTCTAACCTGCAAATTTCTGTCAATGCACCAGTTAGTTTCGAAATCATCATCATCTTCTCCAAAAGGGTTGATAAGCTGCTCTGCTACCTGTAGTTGAACATAAAATAAATCCATCATGATACCCGTGAAAACTAAGAATAGAATCTGGAGATGATTCCTATTTTCCTCTCTGCTTCCTTTTGTGACTTTCATAATATGAAGAGTAGAGGGGAGTAGATTGTTCTACCCAGATATTTATTAGCAAGCAAGACATGATTCTCAAACCATGAATGATGCGCCTTTGTAGGTATGCTCTCCAAATGGATCTGTCCATCCAACTGGTGACAATGCAGGCCCTATCAGGGGAAGCCATTTCTGATTTAGGAGCCAAATCAAATGAATGAACAGTGAAGGAGAACCAACTATTTGCAAGGCACCCTGAAGGGTACACAGGCTGTGCTTTCAGGGAATTTACAGGGCCCAGATAATAAGGCAAAATGTACACAGGGAGAAGGTTAAACAGCAAAGAAAGACTTAAATCACAATGAAAGAAAATAATATAAGAGGCTTTCACAATTTATTTTTATTTTTATTTTTTTAGACAGTGTCTCGCCCTGTTGCCCAGGCTGGAGTGCAGTGGCATAATCGCGGCTCACTGCAAACTCTGCCTCCCAGGTTCAAGCAATTCTCCTGCCTCAGTCCTCTGAGTAGCTGGGACTACAGGTGAGCACCATCACATCCAGCTAATTTTTTTTGGATTTTTTCAGTAGAGATGGGGTTTCACCATGTTGGCCAGGCTGGTCTTGAACCCCTGAGCTCAGGTGTTCTGCCCTCCTCGACCTCCCAAAGTGTTGAGATTACAGGCATGAGCCACTTGTGCCTGGCCCAGCTTTCACAGTTATTGAATGTAACTGCTAAGTAAATGAGTCAGAGAGCTAGTAAGTCCTAAAGCTGGAAATTGAGGCTTACTTAGTTTTACACTAAAGGATTTACCCTTATCCAGTAAGTTAGTTTTCCTGCCGGGAAAATGTTAGGTAACTATTGTCGCATATCTTTGAATATTTGATCAATATTAAATATTCTTATCATGTTCCTGAATTGAATAGCCTTCTTGATGAGAGGTTTATGTGTCAAATACAACTTATCTATCATTTTCCTTGTTGAAAATTTTCACTTGGTTTTTATTATCTGGACATATGTGCATGCCTGTGTGTGTGTGTGAGAGAGAGAGAGAGGGAGAGAGGGAGAGAGTTGGGGGAGAGGGAGATTTTACATTGAGTCTAGATGGAAAAACATTTTAAATGTGTAAAATAAAGGTACCAGATGATTAGTTTTTAGAGTCTCAATATTCTAGATTCTGAAACTATTCAGTAGAAAATCTACCTACTTTTAGGATTTAAGTCAACGTATTAATACTTAGAGCAGTTTTTTTCAACCTTGGCTGCACATTAAACTCACCTGAGGAGCTCTTAAAAAAACCCAACTGATGCCTGGGTCCCTTCCGCAGAGATTCCAATTTAACCAGGCTGAGCCCAGGCATCAGTGTTGGGTAAAGCTCCCAGGGGATTTTAATATGTGGCTCTTATTTTAAGTGCCTTTCCTTAGGCAGGTCTGTGTCCTGAATCAGTAAGCCTCACAGTGATATCTATGTTGTTCTTGTCACCAGTTTCGTAGGGCTATCTGCCCTTTCTTGCCTGGAGATTTACTTAGATTAATTAAGGGTTGAGTCCTGAAACCTTTTTTTATTCTATCCAGATTTTCATTTTTATGCAATCAGTCCTGCATATATTATCATAGTCTACATTAAACTGACAAAATGGCATGTATGTTTCTGAATTGACAATCTCAAAATATATCTTTTATTCCACTTAGGGCTGCATTTCCAGCAAGTAACTGAATGATATACTATTCATAAGGTTAAGATGGCTTTTCTGTACTTTGAAAAGATTTATAAATATCCTAATCATTGAGATAGAACAGCTGTTTAGAAATGGAGGCACAACCCATTGGTGTTTAGGTTTGCCTATCTTTCTTTCTGAGATGGAGTTTCGCTCTTGTTGCCCAGGCTGGAGTGTAATGGTGTGATTTCGGCTCGCAACCTCTGCCTCCCATGGTCAAGCGATTTTCCTGCCTCAGCCTCCCAAAGTGCTGGGATTATAGGCGTATGCCACCATACCCAGCAGGTTTGCCTATCCTTTAATGGAGCTAAGATTGTGCCTTTTAATATTTTTTCTTTTAAGATTTATTTTATTTTATTTTAGACAGGGTTTTGCTCTGTTACCCAGGCTGGAGTGCAGTGGTGTGAACATGGCTCACTGCACCCTCGGCCTCCTAGGCTCAAGCGACCCTTTCACCTCAGCCTTCTCGGTAGCTGGGACTGCAGGCATGCGCCACCATGCCTGCTAATTTTTTGTTTTTTGTTTTTTTTTTTTGGAGAGATGGGGTTTCGCCATGTTGCCCAGGCTGGTCTTGAACTCCTGAGCAATCCTCCTACCTCCGTCTCTCAAAGTGCTGGGGTTACAGGCATGAGCCACCGTGCTGGACTTTAAAACAGTTTATAAAGGAAAAGGATGTAAATATTTTAGAAAGCATGTCAGAAGGAAGGAACCATTATTTGCTCTTTACAGGTGGTCAAGCACCTTACATGGACACAAAACAAAGAATAAAAAGCTCGGCGCAACTCGGGAAAGGAAGAAAATTACTTTTTGAGAATGATTGAGTATTTGGGCCACTGCGGTGATTTTGTCTTTATAAAGCTAAACTCTATTTTTTCCTCTAATGGAAAATGAAAGTCATTAGTCTCTTCTGCGTTCTTGCTCCTATGCAGGTAGAAATAATTAAGAATCATGGTAATCTGATTAAAAATGCTTTTGCCATTTGTAAGGGACATGCCTTTACTCTTTGGAGTATAATTGGAAATGTCAACATATTATTTTTTTTGGTTAAGATTCAAACCAATGAAATGAAAGACTTCTGCAGGGAAAATTTCACTGCAACCTGAAGGCCTCAACAGGTCACAACAACGTATGGCTCTTTGGAAGACCAAACATTTGAAAATTCTACTTTATGAATATCATCTTCATACCATCATTGCCTTTCAATGAGTTTAATGAAGCCATTGTCATTGATTTTTTTCTATCACATACTTCCCATTTGGAAGTTTACAGAGGTGATGGAAGAATCGGGTCTCTGATATTTACACACATACATTTGAGGAGGTGGTGATGAAGGGAGGGGAAACAAGGAAAATTCTACACAGATAGTTAGGCAAGCCATTCTCACCTCCTGAACCTGTTTAATTCCCTGGCAAACCAGATGTTGTCATTATTTCTGGTGTTTCTGGTTCTGATTCTGAGGAATTCTGAGTCTCGGTTCTGGTTTTGAAAATGGGGTACATTTAGACTGGGCACGGTGGCTCACACCTGTAATCCCAGCTACTTGGGAGGCTGAGGTAGGAGAATTGCTTCAACCCGGGAGGCGGAGGTTATAGTGAGCCTAGATTGCATCACTGCACTCCAGCCTGGGCAACAGAGCAAGACTCTGTCTTAGGAAAAAAAAAAAAAAAGAAAATGGGGTACATTTAATGTTGTGGGACAGCTAGCAGAATTTCAGGGAACTGCAATAACTATTTATAGAGTTGAGCAGAACCAAGATTCTACTGCAATATTAATGGCTAAGTCTGATTTATAAGGCTTCTTGTTGACTCTTTTACTCTGCCTAGTTGCTTATTGTGGTACACAATATCAATGCAGGTACACTTATTACTTTAGTTACATTATTGTAATCCTAATGGGAATACACAGAGACGTAAAAGAGAATCAATAACCATAAAAGAGTGTTATTCTAATCTCTTTGCACAAATGAACTGCTTCAGACAGTACTGAGTATATCCCTGTCACTTGAATCCCTGGCAGAAAAGTAATAATATTGCTGAGCTATTACATGTTAGATCTACCTTTGACTCACTCGTGAATGATTTGCTAAAGACTCAGTAAAGGATCAGTGTGGAGAGTCTGGAACATAACAGATTACAAAGTGGGGCCCTGAGACCATTGGCTACCTTGAGCCATCCTGCATAGAAGAAGAATTGTAGGAGGGTGAAGATTGGAATGTAAAGATCCAAGTCATGCCCTGCGTAGCCTTTGGTGGGATCCAAAAACTGGCGTCCAATCAGGCACGCAAAGAAGAAGGTATAGACAGCAAGAGTAACAACCTGGAACAGAGAGAGACCGGAGTGAGGGGACGGTGCTGGCCTCCCACAGCAAAGCTACAGTGCCAAGGTGGACAAGTAGAAATAAAGAATTCCATGCAAAGTATTTCTTACCTGGGTGTAAACCAGCGGAATCCCAACCCAGTCATAACCGAATAAGAGGCTGCACCAAGAGCGGTATCGATTCATTTCCTAAGCCAGAAACAGATCAAGCATGATTTACTAAGATGACAGGTGTGGTAATAAGCACTTACTGGGATTCAGAATGTGAGCATGTCTTTTACAGGACTGACTATAAGACTAGTAAACTGGTTCCCAAGGATACTCCAAAAGGAGAGTTCTAAAAATGACAATCAATCAATGAACATCATTGGAACAATGAGTTCATTGATGAGTACATTTGGACATTTAAAAAAATATTAAAATAAGTCATGGCCAGGTATGGTGGCTCATGCCTATAATCCCAGCACTTTGGGAGGCCGAGGCAGGAGGATTGCTTGAGCCCAGGAGTTTGAGATAAGCCTGGGCAACACAGAAACACGTTGTTTCTAGAAAAAGTAGATAAATTAGCTAGGCTTGGTGTCACGTGCCTGTTGTCCCAGTTACTCCAGAGGCTGGGGTGGGAGAATCACTTGCGTATAAGAGGTCAAGGCTGCAGTGAGCCATGATTGCGCCACTGTGCTGCATATAGCCTGGACAACAGACTGAGACTATTTCCAAAAAAAAAAGGCCTTCATAGAAATATCCCCCCCCCCACATTCTATTGAACCCATAATTTCCAACGTGTATATTGGCCCAAAGCCATGGTGAGAAGGAAATTGCTAATATTTTAAATAAGTAATTTTTATCGATTTTGGTAGGTAATCTGGAAGCAATTTTTTTTTGTTTCTCTCATTTTAAAACATGCTTACTGTAGATCTTAGAAAAGAGATATAATTACTCCCACAAATGGAGACTATAACACTCATATTGATAGAAAATCTATCTCTGAAGCAGGAAGGACAGGATTCTTTGATTTTCTCATCTATTGTACACAAGTTATTATTTAAGACTAGGCAAAAGAGTTCACATTAATTTGGGTGCTATTTTTAAACAATTCACTCCCGTTAGCCTAATCCAGGGAGGGGATTGTCATGGCACCAATATATCCAGCCCTTACATACAATTTTTTTCTGGGGGGGTTATTTTGTTTAGTGAAAATACTATCTTACTTACTAGAGTATCTGAAAGGTTGGCTTAAGTCGCGATATTCCAATTTTGGGGAAATATTTGGCTGGGGAGGTTTATTTCTCCTCCAAATTTTTTTCTAGAATCCTGGAGCCAGGGATGGCAAATATACTACAGGGGCACCATAGCTTTCCGAGCCATTGGCGACCCTTGGCTAATCAATCAAGGAATACTTTCTTACAGAGCCTATTACAAAGCATGATTCTGTTTAAAATGCAGCTTCCAAGGAACCATTTCCAAGCAACTCGAGTTTAACTGTGTACCACCTCTGTCCTACATGTTGAGGGGTCTGACACTGCTCCAATCTTTCCAGTTCCTCTGGAACCAGGACTGAACAAAGCTGACTCTTCCTGGTCTAATGTGCTATATCCAGATCCCCCTTGGTCTCTAATTAGCACCTTTTCCTTGTGATTTATGATATACTTACAGTCATCAATGATTGCAGATCAACACTGTCTCTGATTCTACCTTCATTCCGGGCTTTAGTTGCAAGGTTTCCAAACCAGATGAATGGAACCCAGTATTTCAGATGAGGAGACTTGAGGTGGTTGAATAATTTCCTTTCATCTGCTGTCATAAAACCTTTACAAAAAAATAAAAATGGGTAGGTATACAGACTGTTTGACACTAACATGTTACCACATTTCAGCATCTATATGTAAGCATATAATGAGGGGATATTAAAGAAATATGAAATAAAGTTTCCTGTCTCAAGTAGTTTATACTTATATTAGAGTTAAGGAATGTGTGTGTGTGAGCACACACACACATACATATACATGCACACCCACAAGTTATATAAAATCCCTGATAGAGGAGGCCATCAGGAGGTAAGGAGACATTACATGTGAACTAGAACATTTGGGGAAATTTCTTCTCTAGGTTTTGGTTTAGGCATCTAAAGTTGGGAACCATAATACTTAGAATTGTTATGATTAAAATAATACGATATGAGAATGTATACAAAGCACTTGGCATAGTGCCGAACATGTGATTCACATGACTTTTCTCCTGATCTCTCCTTTCCAAGTCCTGCTTAATCACGTTCTCCTCTCTGAAGCCTTCCTTGAGTCCTTCTTTCTCTTTCCTGGGGGATCTCTTTCCTTTGAAGTTCCCACATGGTACTCGCTCTTGGCTTGCATCACAGTAATATTACACATAAATGTTTCCCTTACTATGACCCTTTTGAAGGGCAAAGAGTATATTCATCTTCATTGTCCCCATAGCATTTTGCACATACTTTAAAATTGTTTATTTGTGGCTGGGTGCAGTGGCTCACGCCTGTAATCCCAGCACTTTGGGAGGCCGAGGTGGGTGGATCGCTTGAGGTCAGGAGTTCAACACCAGCCTGGCCAACATGGTGAAACCTTGTCTCTACTAAAAATACAAAAATTAGCCGGGCATGGTGATGCACACCTGTAATCTCAGCTACTGGGGAGGCTCAGGCATGAAAATCGCGTGAACCCGGGAAGCGGAGGTTGAAGTGAGCTGAGGTCCTGCCACTGCACTCCAGCCTGGGTCATAGAGTGAGACTGTCTCCCCGCCCCCCAAAAAAGGGTTTCTTTGTGTGTGTGTGTGTGCATGTGTGTATGCGTGCATGTGTGTGTGTGTGTGTATAAAATGCAATTTGCTTGGGCTTGCAGTGACCTCTCTGAGCCTCAACTTTCTCATCTGTAAAAGAGAGATAATATTGGCTTCACAAGGATGTTGTAGAATTACCTGAGATGATGAACATGTGTCAAGATGTTATTTAACATAATGCTTAGCACACACTTAGCACCCACAAAGCACTAAGGCATATTATGTGAAACTTTAGTTATCCTCTGCCTCCTCCTCCCTCCCCCAAACACCAAGGGAAGAGGAGATTGAATGACTGAATAATAGAAGAGGAATAAGGTAACAGATTTATTTAATAAACATTTATTGAATGCCTACTATATACCAGGGTTTGTTTGCAACAAGATGCACTTTAAAACTTGCAGTTTACACTTGATCTTTTTTTTTTTTTTTTTTTTTTTGAGATGGAGTCTCGCTCTGTCACCCAGGCTGGGGTGCAGTGGCGATCTTGGCTCACTGCAAGCTCTGCCTCCCGGGTTCACGCCATTCTCCTGCCTCAGCCTCTCGAGTAGCTGGGACTACAGGCGCCCGCCACCACGCCTGGCTAATTTTTTGTATTTTTAGTAGAGACGGGGTTTCATTGTGTTAGCCAGGATGGTCTTAATCTCCTGACCTGGTGATCCACCCACCTCGGCCTCCCAAAGTGCTGGGATTACAGGCGTGAGCTGCCACCTGACCGATCTTTTCTTTTTAGAAATTTAGATTGAATAATTCAAATGGCACAAAAATCCCAAAGGGCCAAAGGACTGCTAGTGGGGAAAGTCTCCTTTTCCCAGTCACAAAGTTTCCCTCCCTGGAGGAAATCACGATGATCCGTTTATTGTGTATCTTTCCAGAGAAATCTCATGGATTTTCATACAGGCCTATTTTTAAAAACACAAAAGATTTTATACTTCATATGTGTCTGCCATTTGCTTCTATTTTTCAGGTATATCTTGAAGATTTAAAAAATTAATATATAGAGAGCAGCAGCATTCCTTTTAATGGCTGCTCTGTATATATTAACACTGTTAATTGTATATAATATTTAGCTAGTTCCTTTTTGAATAGACATTTAAGACATTTAAGTTGTTTTTGATTTTTTTGTTACTAAATATAATGCTGTAATGACTCTCCTGTTATCTACCCCCTTGGATCTTTAAGTAGCTTTTAAATGTTAATTATGATTTAATATAAATATTGTTTTCTGAATTAAAACTTATTTATAAAACTGGTTTTTATTAGATATTAATTTTTGGGTTTTTTCCCTCAGAAATGCAATCATTTGCTTATGGAATTCTGATACTACATTCAGACGAAAATCAACTTTTGCCCTAATATACCACATTTTTCTATCTTTAACCATCTGTAATCAGTTAACAAATCTGGTTGTCCTATTTAAGGTAACCTGTCCTTTTGCCAGGTGCAGTGGCTCATGCCTATAATCCCAGCACTTTGGGAGGCCCAGGCAGGAGGATTACTTAGGCCAGGAGTTTGTGACCAGCCTGGGCAACATAGCAAGACTTTATCTCAAATAAATAAATAAATAAATAAATAAATAAATAATCCTCCCTCCTTATGATGCAGGCCAAATTTTATTTAAGAGATAGTGTTACAGTAAAAAAAAAAAAAAAAAAAAAAAAAAAAAAAAAAAAAAAAAAAAGTCAAAGGAGGAATGAGGTATGCCCATTTTGAGAGTCATCAATTTATAGAGCTTTGGCGTTATCTAGATCTTTGACGTGACCTAAGCCATTGTTTTTAAGAATAAGATCCAAAGGCCATAGACCTGAATCACTTGTGATATCTATTAAATATGGAGAGGGCTGGACCCTGACCCTGACTACTAAATCAGGCTCAGTAGGGCAGGAGTTCTCAACCCAGGTCTGCACCTTAGAATCTCATAGGGGTACTTTTAGAAAATATCAATGGCAGCCGGGCATGGTGGCTCACGCCTATATTCCCAGCACTTTGGGAGGCTGAGGCGGGTGGATCACCTGAGGTCAGGAGTTCGAGACCAGCCTGACCAACATGGTGAAACCCACTCTCTACTAAAAATACAAAAATAAGCCAGGCATAGTGGCAGGGACCTGTAATCCTAGCTGCTTGGGAGGCTGAGGCAGGAGAATTGCTTGAATCCTGGAGGTGGAGGTTGCAGTGAGCCAAGATTGTGCCATTGCACTGCAGCCTGGCGACAGAGTTTTTATGAGACGGAGTCTCAAACAAAAACAAAAACAAAACAAAACAAAACAAAACAAAAACCAATGGCTAGGTCTTATATTGTTAGAGATTCTGATTCAATTAATCTAGGATGAGGCCAGGCATCAGCATTCTTTTAAATCTTCCTGGGTGATTTAATAGAATTGGGTCTAGGCAGTTGCATGTTTTCCAAGCTGTGCAGAAAATTCTGACATATAGTGGTGTTTGAAAATCACTGTCCCACTAACTGAAGGTTCTGTTTATTCAGGATTTGAAATAAACAAAGTAACAACTACAAAGCCAATATTTGCCAATAGGAGACTAGTTTTAGATAACACTCGGGTTGTTTATACTAGCTTAGAAGGGTTCTCTGCATGCCTGGAGAATGGTACTCTCCCTGGAAGTATAAAATAAAAATGAGCTTGGTAATTCTCTTCTTGTTTCTCAGTGCATCTCAGAGTTGTTGCACGATCTAAAAAATCTGTTTTTGCTTTTTAAAGAATTGAAGAGCATGATTAAATCTTTTTTTTTTTTTTTTCAATTTTTTTCAATTTTTTATGGGACAGAGTCTCACTCTGTGATCCAGACTGGAGTGCAGTGGTGTGATCTTTGGCTCACTGCAGCCTCAGCCTCCTGAGCTCAAGCAGTTCTTCCACCTCTGCCTCCTGAGTAGCTGGGTCTACAGGCACACGCCACTATGCCTGGCTAAGTTTGTATTTTTGTAGAGACTGGGTTTCACCATGTTGCCCAGGCAGGTCTTGAACTTCCTGGGCTCAAGTGATCTGCCTGCCTTGGCCTCCCAAAGTGCTGGGATTACAGCCATGTGCCACTATGCCTGGCCAGTTAAATCTCATTGGATGAAGTTAATAAACTTGATCTGTCTTGGCTTTATGCTTAAAGACTTGCTGTGTAGCCTGTTCTCACATATCCCATATCAATTGTCTAACAGTGATATTCTTGAGACCTAGAGTGCAATTTTCAAAAGTGATCCCGTTTATATACTGGCTTCATTCTATCATTTGACCAAAGAATAACTTTATGTCTGGTTATTTTTTATTCAGAAGTATGGATCAAATTGTGCTAGCAAGTCCTTTCTTAGCTTCTATGCAGAAGGCAAATATGCAGAGTGAGGGTTTATTTGGTGCAAACACTAAAGCAAGAGATTGAAAGAGGACAAGTAGAGCAAGAAGAGCTGGTGATTTTGTTTTTAGCACAACTTTTTTGAGTATTTTGCTAGGTGCTGTGAAAGATGAATGACAATCACTGAGACATTAATGTATCCTCTAAGAATATATAAGCAGAATAATTTTCGTTATTCCTTGCAGGGTCACATATCATATTTATCCAAAGTGTGAAAGGAAAATATCTTGGGTCCCCAGAATCACTAAGCTAAAGGGAAAAGTCAAGTTGGGAACTGCTTACGACCTGCCTCCCATTCTATTAAAGTCATTGCTCTGCTCACTGAGATAAATGCATATCTGATTGCCTCCTTTTGAGAGGCTAATCAGAAACCCAGAAGAATGCAACCATTTGTCTTTTATCTACCTATGACCTGGAAGCCCCCTCCCCACTTTGAGTTGTCCCCTGCTTTTCCAGACTGAACCAATGTTTATCTCACATATGTTGATCGATGTCTTATGTCTTCCTACGATGTATGAAACCAAACTGTTCTGACTACTTTGGGCACATGTCATCAGGACCACCTGAGGCTGTGTCATGGGTACACATCCTCAACCTTGGCAAAATAAACTTTCTAAACTCACCGAGACCTGTCTCAGATTTTGGGGTTCACAAAAGTAACACCTTTGGAAATCAAAGTTGGTCAACTGAAAGAAAATCTCTAGATTGTTGGTCAAGTCCATTCCAAAAGTATTTGTTATGAAACAGAATGTCACCCTTATCAGGACTTCAAGCCATTTTAAGCAGAGACCAATTTTTTTTTCAGAATATGATCATTATTGCCATTGCTGAGGCTATGCTAATGATAGTTACTGATCTGCTACGTTCAGCAACACTCTCAGTGGGCTTGTCCTCCCACCACTTGGTTCCCTGCACGTGTCTGTCTCCATGCCATGCTCTCCTCAGGCCCCATCACACCCCTGGCATAGCTATTTTATCCTGCCGTTGCATCTGCCTACAGTTTCTCTTGCTATCGCTTTTCCTTCTGGCTGGCTCAGCTCTGCTCAGCAATTTCTTATTGTTTATCCCCAAAACCCTCCTTCGTCTTTCTAATCAGAGTAAAATCTATCTCTCAATATAGATACATGTTTGCATTTACTCTCTGTTGAGTTGTGGTTTGATGGAGCAGGATCTGCTACTTTAAGACAAAATTTTATTGCCCTCAAGCCAAAGGATTAATTACATCCATTGATAGACAAAATTCCAGTCATCATAAATTCTGCCTGCTGTACAGTTGGTCTATTTTTCCTTGATTGAAGTTGAGGCAGATGTCTTTTGCCTTTCAAGCAGAGTATTCATATGAGGCTCTATTAGCAGAGGAACTAAAAGCTCTGCATCTCAAAACTTGAAGGCAGAATGGGTTTGATGCCAGTTCTTTCTGAAAGAGAAAGATGTGCATTCAGCATCTGAGCCCTTCTCCAAGGGATGACACTTTTTCAGGAAGAGTGCAACGTGCCTGGCTTGTTTTTATCTCTGTTTTCCAAATGAATGGAATGAAGCCACCAACTTCAGTTACAGCTGTCCTTTCCATTCAATGGAAGAGGTTTAGAAATCCCTGTCAATTGGGAAAATCAAGGGGGGAGCAAAATGAGATTGAGAGAGGAATGAAATCACATCGCAACAACATCATGCAGGGCAGGATGCCAACCAGGTTTTTTGTTTGTTTGTTTGTTTACCATGAACCACAGTAAGATATATGTTGTTCAGGAAACAGTTATTAGCCCTGCCGTATGCGCATGATGTGCTTTCTGCTATTCTATTCTATTGTATTCTATTGTATTCTATTGTATTCTATTGTATTCTATTGTATTCTATTGTATTCTATTCTATTCTATTCTATTCTTCTCCATTCCATTCCACTAAAAATGCTGGTTACAAGCCATTAACCTGATTTAAGAATCCCATAATGAGTTACAAACCATAGCTGGAAAAGTCTGAAATAGGATACAGTGGAGTAAAATCAGTTTCTGGGAGTAGCAGTAAGGAACAGAGACAGACACTCCTCTATTACATTGATATGAGCAAATCTCTAGTTACCCATATCCTTGTCCCTAAATTAGTATCCCATCTGGTAATTCACTGCCTTCTCCATAATCACACACAAGAAATAACATACAAAGAAATCAGTGCTTTTAAATCCTCATCTGCATAGTGGCCCAGAATTTTATTTGCCCTGGGTAGAATAGATCTGAGGCAATTTGCAGATGAAATTGGAGGAATTAATTGATGTGTTCTAGTGCAGCTGTTCCTAAACTCTGCTATACATTACAATGGTCTGGGGAGTTTTGAAAAATCCTGATGCCCAGGTTGCTCTACATACCTAATGAATACTAATATCTGAGAATGGGAGTCAGGCATCTGAATTTTTAAAAGATCACCAGAGATTCCAACATGCTGCAAAGTTTAGGTTGAACAACTGCCCTCATGTTGATCATTTCGGCCTTCTCAGTCTGGGTCAAACATCTGCAGTGCTTCTAGGGAGCCTGTTTAAAATGTCAATTTCTAGGTCCTAAGCCCTAGATCTGATTCCCTAGGTTGCCTAGGAACCTGCGGTTTAAAGAAGCGCCCTTGCTAATTCGGTGAATGTGGTCTGCAACCACACTTTGAGAAACACTGAGTGGATAACCTTTACTTAACTCCTAAAACAGAAATGTGGGGGAACCTTCAAACACTGACCCACCGAGACTATCCATGCTATTAATCCAAGAAGGGCTAGTTCTGCATGCACTTTCTCTCATGTGCAGAGCAAGTACACATAGGTGATTCAAGTTTCACTCACAAGATGACATTCTGTCTGTTCCGACCTCATCATGTGAGACTACAGAGGGGTGACTTACTCAGCCTCTAAAAGTTCAGCCAACAGAGGAGAAACTGGCACAGCTGTGAATACCACCATTCCCTTGGCTCTCACTCTTGTAACACAAGGCAGTGGAGAGTCAGAGACCAAGGAGCCCCAGAGCTGTGTAATGCATCAGGGAAAAAACAAAAAACAAAAAACAGCCACCCGGGGCAGAAATGTTATACCAGATTCAATTAATTTTGTGAATGTTACATAATATGTTATACAAAAGTCATTTTAGTTTACTTAGTGAGAGAAGAGAAGATCACAGATTAAATGATCTATCTGTGCCAGAAACGCAAATGTGGTTCTAACAGTATTAATTCCATGTTAGAGAAAAGCTTGCTTGTTTGAATAATATTATTGTTTTCCTTGAGTTTGTAGATTAGTCCCAAAAAACAGCCTCAAGAAAACAGAACCTTCAACAGAGATAAAATAAAATATGCTGGCTGGGCTCGGTGGCTCACACCTATAATCCCAGCACTTTGAGAGGCCGAGGTGGGGGATCACTTGAGGCCAGGAGTTCGAGACCAGCCTGGCCAACATGGTGAAACCCTGTCTCTACTAAAAATACAAAAATTAGCTGGGTGTAGTGGCATGTGCCTGTAATCCCAGCTACTTGGGCAGCTGAGGCAGGAGAAGCACTTGAACTGGGGAGGCAGAGGTTGCAGTGAGCCAGGACTGCAACACTACACTCCAGTCTGGGCAACACAGCAAGATTCTATGAGAGAGAGAGAGAGAGAGAGAGAGAGAGACAGAGAGAGAGAGAGAGAGAGAGAAAGAGAAAGAAAGAAAGGAAGAAAGAAAGAAAGAGAGAGAGAAAGAAAGAAAGAAGGGAGGAAGGGAGGGAGGAAGGGAGGGAGGGAGGGAGGGAGGGAGGAAGGAAGAGAGAGAAAGAGAGAGAAAGGAAAGAAAGAAAAAGAAAATACATTGACCAACAGCTCTGGGAATGGGCTGACTAGCCTGTAAGAATAGGCTGATGGCACCTGCAGAATGTCACAAAACTTTCACCAAGAAAGCAATGATTAACTGCCCAGCTGATTGAAACTGCTTACATTTCACAAGACGGTTTTGATCTTCATTTCTCTTAATTTCCCTTAAAAACTCTTTACCTAGAGGCACAATTCTGAAAGGTGGCCTTTCAACCCTAGTTCACTGCCTTCCCCTGGTTACTGACTTCTCGAATAAAGCTAACATTCCTTTTACCAAAGTTCCGAGTTGTTTGGCTTTTAAGCAGTAAGTGACCCAGACCTGAGTTCCAGTTATAGGGCTAGCCTTATGGCCAGAGCATCTGAAGTTAGAACTTTTATCTCAACATCCATTGACAACTGGTGGCTTGCTTGGTTATATTAATGTCTGTTAACCATAAGTGTCACTAACAATTCCAGTGGCGTCTCATTAGACTCCCTGTAGTCAGAGAAGACAGTCAAGAAACTTTACATTAAGATTCCAGGGCAGGCCAGGTGTGGTGGCTCACGCCAGAAATCCCAGCCCTTTGGGAGGCCTTGGTGGGAAGATTGCTTGAGGCCAGGAGTTCAAGACCAGCATAGGCAATATAGTGAGACTCCATATCAAAAAAAAAAAAGAATTAAAATAAACAAACAAATAAATTGGTCAGGCACAGTGGTGCACATCTGTAGTCCTAGTTGCTCAAAAGGCTGAGGCAGGAGGATGGCTTGAGCCCAGAAGTTTGAGGTTACTGTAAGTATGACCGTGCTACTGCACTCCAGCTTGGGCAACTGAATGAGAACCTGTCTCCAAAAAAAAAAAAGACTCCAAGGCTTTAAGAAAATTAAAGGGTGTTTTTTCCTCAGAGGCTACTGTCTTATAACTACTCTTATGAACTACTAAATACAGACAGAAACTATTTGTTTTAGAGAGAGAGAACTGCAATGCAGAGATGTAAAGTTTAACTGTAAATACATTTGTGCTTGTTTACGACAATGATTAATTTAAGATAAGATTTGTAGTAAACTTTACTAATCCATGAGGATGGGGACCATATTTGTTCTGCTTATAAGGGTATTCCCAGTGCCCAGCACAGTGCTTGGCATATATTGTACACACAATAAACCTTTGTTGCATGAGCAAAGGCGTAATAGATCTAGCATCAGCTTGGTAATGTTTCTTTAAGAGGAATGTATATAATTTCCTATTACGTATCATTGTGCTTCTGGTAAGTAATTCTGAAGTTGACTACTTTCCTCTCCTGATGCTTGTAAATACTAGATAAGATGTTTTGATTCAGTATGAGACCATACTATATGCACACAACTAAGGTCATCACTTGACTCAGCCAAGATCTGGAATTGTGCGTCTGACTTGACTTGGAATGAGTGACATCTCCCAGGGCAGGTGATTGGAATGACTGGAATTTTCCAGAGCAGATTTGTAGCCAATAGGCAAAAGTAACAGAGGCTGTTGCAGTATCTCTGATAAATAATTGATCACAGACCAGTTCAGGGACTTTCAGCATAATAGACATTATTCTGAATTCTACTGTTGTATTTTTATTTTCATATAAGCAGAAATAAAAACTTTATTTTTAATTTGAGAAATTTAACCTGTAGCATCAAATTATATATATTTCCCCAGCAGCATGCATTTTGGTCTTTTTATTTTTCAGAATAATGTAACTTGACTGTCCAACTTAAAAGCAAGGAAAGTTCAAGGATGAGCAGGTATGTGACCTAGCTTGTCCAGCTCCAGCCAAGGAATTGCCAGATGCTTCAGAAGGAGGTGCTGGTCCTCACTCTTGGCCCTCTCGATTATTTCCTTCTGTCCAGCACTGACTCTATGTAGGCAAAAACCCTCGCAGAAGAAAGAGAAGCTGGAGGGAAACCGATTGCCTCAAAGCCCATTGCTTCCCAGAGTGCAAGCCAGGGACCACCAGCCTCAGAGTCTCCAGGAGTTTGTTCAACACACGGATTCCTGGAGCCCATTCCAGACCTACTGAGTCAGAATCTCTGGGAGTGGTATCGTGGGATCCAAATTTTTAGCAATATTGATTTTAACAATATCTAATGCACCCTGAAGTGTGAGAACATGTACTTTCTCTTACAGGTGATTTTATGTAGAGAATTCAACTGACAAGAAGGTCCTTCATGCCCTTAACCTTGTCTCCACCCCTTTGGGGCCCTCAGTGCTTTTCTTACCAGTCCTCTCTGCCCTCAGGCAGGAGCAGGTGCCCTGGCTTTGGACTCAGGGGATCTGCCAAACATTTTCCGCCATCCCTGAACTTCCTGTTCTTCCCAGAAACCTTGGCACAGGCAAAGGACAGTCAGAGAGTGGCGGAGGCATATGCCCAGTTGGAAGAACTTGGAAGTGGACCCCATGTGCAGACTCTGAGTCAGCCCTCTCTGCTGGGGAAAGCAGCAGGAAGTTCAGTGAGTCAGCACTGCCGGTGACAGGGGGTGCCGGCCTGGGGCAGCCAGTAAGACAGGCCTCTGAAGCGTCTCTCCTGGCTTAGAGGATAGTGGCTTGGAACCTTTGCCCTGCCGCGTAACACACAATGCATGCGTATAGTATGGTCTCATACTAAATCAAAACATCTTATCCAGTATTTACAAGCATCAGGAGAGGAAAGTAGTTATCTTCAAAATTACTTGCCAGAAGCACAATATATTCTTGTGGGGACTAGCTGTACCCACTACCCCTTTTCTGTCTTTTGAGAACGTACTTAGGAATGAATGAGAGCTACTGGGACCTTCTCACTGAGATAATCGGTGATTGTGTCACAGGACCCTTGGAAAGGCTTTCACCTCATCAGAGCTCCTCTGTCAGTTCTCTTCTCCCTTCATCCACTTCAGACAGACCAACCAAAAAGTTTAAGTCAGAACAATGCTTGTTACATCCAAGCAGGTGGAATTCAAATCCCTTATACAGTAGCCTCCCTCCCACCAGCCTGCTTCCTCAAAGCTCTTCTTTGTAATTCAGGAACCTCAAGCTGAAACCTCCAATCCATCCTTTCTTAATTGCTGCTGCTTTATTATCGTTGAGTTGGTGGTTGCCAAAGCCTTTTGCCCCAGGAGTAAGAAAAAGGGTTTAAGAAATAAGCATCCCAGAAAGGATGCAATACTTCTCAAGCTTTGGGGTACTAAAAAAACCAACACAGGAGCATGTTTCACTGCAGATTCCTAGGCCGTACATCCAAAGGTTCTATTAGGTTCTATAATAATTCAGAGGGCCTGATGTGGGTAGGACCCAGGAATATACATTTTAAATACATAAACTCAAGTTATTCAAGATGTAGAGGGCCTGTGGGTCTGTGGACCACTCCTAGAGACTAGTTTAAATGTACATCCAGAAGTGAAGGACTCATTCTGAGATTCCCTTGGAATGGCAGAAACATTGGTAGCTGAAGAGATAGAAGTATTTCAGTATCCCACATGCCTTGGAAAGGGAGAAGTCAGAGTGCAAGTACGTGGCAGACATCTGTACAAGTTTGAGAGGGAGTGGGCCTTGGTATTCTGAAGAATACACTCAAAGGAAATGAAATCACATCATTTTCCTATTTGCCTCCCTATATCTACTTTCCCCTCAGACCTGAGCACAGCTCAGTCCTCTGAGCTCATGTCTGACCAGAGGCCCCAGAGACCTCTCCATTGCCAGCCAACCTGGCTTCTTCCCGATGTGCTTTTAATATGAAGGTGACACTAAGATGAGATTTGCTTTGAGGATTGGACCCGGCATCTGATTCCCGTCAGAATGCACTCTCTTCATTTCAAGGATGCGTCAGAACTGGAGAAATATCACCTCTGTTCATCCAAGTAAACTTTAGCTCAGCAACTTGGAATAGGTCATACATTTCTTGTTTGTTTTTAGGTCTTTCTTAGAGGTGGTAATTCTTAATCTATTTGTTCCTGGAGACATTAAGGTAAGATAAAATTGAGTTGCCTAGTAGTATTTTTAACTGGGTCATTCTGAAACAGTATTCTACTTTCATATTTGGAGGAAGGATGGCAATTAATTTTTTTTAAAGTTCCTACTGATTTTATATTATCATATACCTGTGCATGTGCCAGGCCTTCAAACCCTCCCCCTGAATCCCCCTTAACCAGCTCCTGGCACCCATTACTTTCTCACATCTTACTCTGCATCTCTAACAATGTCACCTACACCCCTTCTGCCTTATTTCCACCTTGACATTCGCAACCTCTTCTAAAGCAGCTAGAGTGCTATGTTGTGCTGTTGTTCGAGATATAATTTCATTACAATGGCAAGAAATCATGCAGCACTTACTGTGTGCCAGCAATGCTCCAAACATTTTGCAAATATGAACTTCCTAAATCCTCATAACAAGCCTATGGGGTATATGAGGTAGGTGCTATTATAAGTTACTTTAAGTCCATTTTATGGATTAGGAAACTGAGGAACAGAATGGTTAACTACCTCAGACAAAGTCATGCAGCTAGTAAGCTGTGAGATAAGGTTTCAAACCCTTACTCTGTGTTCTTAATCATTGTGAAAGTTGATAATAGAATTGGGTCATTCTTGTCATACCCAATAAAACAGAGTCAAGAAGCCATCAGGAAAAAGCAGTTGAGGCCGGGCATCACACCTGTAATCCCAGCACTTTAGGAGGCCGAGGTGGGTGGATCACCAGGTCAAGAGATTGAGACCATTCTGCCAACATGGTGAAACCCATCTCTACTAAAATACAAAAACTTAGCCCGGTGTGGTGGTGTGCACCTGTAGTCCCAGCTGCTTGGGAGGCTGAGGCAGGGGAATTGCTTGAACCCAGGAGGCAGAGATTGCAGTGAGCCAAGATCGTGCCACTTCACTCCAGCCTGGCCATGGAGCAAGACACTGTCTCAAAAAAAAAAAAAAAAAAAAAAGCAGCCAAGACACAAAGTAATTTTCTGCAGGCCTGGTTGCTGAAACTGCCTGCTATTACCTGAAACCAATTTTATAGTTGCTGAAATGATCTGCTGCAACTTGAAGACTAATTTTACCCACCTCCATCGCTCACCAGTCAAAACTTCCCAGCTCCCCAGAAACTTACTAGTGCCAATGAACTTTCTCAAAGAGCAATATGTAACATTTCTGTCTTTTTATAAAACCTCCAAACTTCTCTTTGTATTTTGGACGTACTGAATGCCATCTGGTCTGTGTGTATGCCTCAAACTGGAGTTCTTTCTTCTCGAATAAAATGTGAAATGTAGACATTCATCTCTACAGTTTTATTTTGACTTCAGTAGTCACTATCTATATTAGCCATTTAAAAAGGCAAAACAAAAACAAAAACAAAAAAGCCAACAAAAACTCCAAAACAAACAAAAACTATTATCCGAAAATATCTATTTTCCAGGACATTTCAGGAAAGGAGACTAAATACTGCAAACTAATGTGAGACTGGACTCAATGTAAAGGCAGAATCACCTCACGGTTCTTATCCATACGTGCCGAGAATTATCCATTTAATCCTTGCCCTATCGAAGGCGGACTTAACAGCTTCTTTGCTAAATATTTACACACCAAAGAGAATCATCCTTTAACTATTTACATCTTCTTTGAGGCACAAGAGACAAGAGGTCCACACTAAAACAGCTTTTGACTATCACCTCTCAGTGTCTGCCTAGATGAAATTGACATTGCCGGTTCCTACCAGAATCTATTAGAAAGTATTAACTTAGGAGTTTGGAGCGTAAATTTTAATTCTGGCCTTTCCACTGATCAGCTGTGTAATTCAGCGCAGGTTGTAACCTTTCTGAATCTATTTTCTACCTTTTTCATGTTTTCTTGAGGTCCAAACAAAATAGCTATAAAGGAGACAAAACCGTATAGTGCTAGAAAACTGTAAGTTAATATGACAGATTATTTTTATTTTTTTATTTTTTGGGGACTGATGGGGACCTTGTTCCCCAGGGTGGAATGCAATGGCACGATCTCGACTCATTGCAACCTCCACTTCCCAGGTTCAAGCGATTCTCCTGCCTCAGCCTACTGAGTAGCTGGAATTACAGGCGTGAGCCAGCACGCCCAGCTAATTATTGTATTTTTAGTAGAGACGGGGTTTCGCCATGTTGGCCAGGTTCATCTGGAACTCCTGACCTTAGGTGATCCACCCGCCTGGGCCTCCCAAAGAGCTCCCCCAGCCAGATTGTTTAAATAAATATGATAATTATTATGTTTACCTTAAGGCAATGTTACTATCTGCCACTTTCTCTCCCCTACCGCTGAAGTAAACTTGAGGGCAGGAATCACGTCTTATTCATCTTTGTCTCTTAGTTTGCTTCTGGCACATAGTAGGAAATCAATAAATGTTTCTTTATCTTTTTTCTTTTCTTTTCTTTCCTTTTCTTTCTTTCTCTCTCTCTCTCTTTTTTTTTTTTTTTTTTTTTTTAGACAGGGTCTGACTTTGTGGCCCAGGCTGAAGTGCAGTGCTGCAATGTCGGGTCACTGCAACCTCTGCCTCCGCCTCCTGGGTTCAAGTGATTCTCGTGCCTCAGCCTCCCCAGTAGCTGGGATTACAGGCACATGCCACCACGGCCGGCTAATTTTTTCTATTTTTAGTAGAGATGGGGTTTCGCCATGCTGGCCAGGTTGGTCTCAAATTCCTGACCTCAGGTGATCCACCCACCTTGACCTTCCAAAGTGCTGGATTACAGGCGTGAGCCACTGTGCCCGACCACTAAATGTTTCTTGAGTGAATAAACAAACATAAGGAATTTTCAAAGGAATTCTGGAGGTCCTGTCTCAGCTGAGAAAGCCTAGTGAAGGAAAAGCCATTCGTAGTACCTGCTTCAACCACGTGGTCCATTGTTGGAAACCTTTTGTACACAGCAGTGCTCACCGAGCGAAAGATGAGCAGGGAGGTGAGATTGACGTAACGCATCAGCGTCCTTCTAAGCAGGCGCCCGTGCTCGTCGCTTCCATGAACACTGCTGGAGATGAGGAACATTAGCCTGTCTGGCCAGGGCAAATTCACAAACTGGTTCCACCATCGGTTTACTACCAGAGTAACATAAAACCCTGTAGAATAACAGGAAATTATAAAGCAGTTTCTTACAGCAGACACGTTGGTGACACTGATGCTTTTAGCTGAATTTTAGCCTTTTTAGAGGTTGGAGGACAAAAATATGTTATTATCCATATCTTCTGATTTTGCCTTCCAGAAAAAAATTTCATTTGTGCCTGGCAATGCCTAAGCACCCTGTAAGTGGGTATTAGATCTCAAATATTGACTGCAAAAATGGAGAGTTAGTGAAGAGAAAGCTTAAATGTCCAATAGCAGATTATTTCCTCAAACTTGTTTGGCGTTAATTTAGCAAAAGCAGCCGTGAAGGCAAACCTTATGGATGATTCTGGTTCTACTGCAAGCGGTGGCTTTTCAGGCATGCCTCTCAGCTTGGAAACACTCCCATGCAGAGTCATCGGTGTCATCGTAACGGAGACAGCTGTGTGGCTGCAATCTGCGTGTGACCTATACTTACCAAGCACAAAGGTTACTGGAATTTGTTCAGCATATCTGTCACAGTAAATTGATAATTTTTCAAAGTAACGTTTTTGGGCTCCTGTAAGTAACAATCTGGAGCAAAAATAAAATGCACAGCCCTTTATGATATTATACTTCTGCACCTGCTTTGCAAGTGACATTAAGTGCAAACAATTAAGCACAAATAATCTGTTTTATTTTTGAAGGAGCAATAATTTTTTCCTTTTTTCTTAAGCTGATGTGTCTTGAAAACTTTTCAATTGCTTAATGTTTCAAGTGCTAACATTTTGTAAACATGATTGGCTATTAAATAGTGGGATTAATTAATCATTTTATTCTAAAAATTTTATATTTTAAAAGTTTTATATGATTGATTCATTGGATTTAGAGCAAGGTATGTTACAAAATAGTTCAGTTTTCAATTATTCATCAGGAATACCTTAAGAAGAGTGTATTATTGATTAAATATGAATTAGCATTATTAAGTAATTGTTCAATAATAACACTGAATTTGACACCTTGATCTTTCCCCTGAATATGCTACTTAGCACATTCTTGATTATCATGTGTTATACTTCAAGGGATTTTATTATACCTGTTCATTTTAAAGCCCAGAATTGTTTGGAGTCTAAAACAAATTTAACAATGAAAAATGAAAACTTTCATTATTAAATTGAGTCACTCTCTCAAAATTTATATTATAGATCTAACCCATCCTGCCCAAACCCCATTTTCTGGTATCGTTAAATATAAGTGCACTTAATGAGACCATTATTGATATTTACATTATAGGGAAGAGATTCAGAGTCTGAAGAAATGTTTTAAGGTGAACTAATAATAATGATCAAAATACAGGAAGGAAAGCCAAACAGATGAATTTGAATAAATCGACGAGTGTAGCTGTTCCAAAGGAAGAAGGAACTCAAGGAAAGATCCATTATAACAAGCATCAAAGGCTCATTTGGGTCAGTAGAACTTTGATAAAGGAAACAAAGGGATAATAAGATAATAGTAAGCAACTAATTAGATTGCAGATAGAAAGCTGTTGGGAACTGGTCCTGACAAAGAAGGTGTGGGGTACAAGGTGAGTTCGGAGTTCCTGCCCCAGCTTTGGAAGAGGTGTTAGAATTACTGAAGTCAGGGAAAGCTGACAGGAGAGGTACCAGATTGTTGCAGAGGTCTATCAGGGTTATGCTGATGACAAATTACAGCCAGAATGGTTTCTGATGTTCAAACAGACATGGTCAAAGAGGATTTAAATGTGGAAAGCATAGACCTTTCTTAAGGTCAGACAAAGCCAGATTTTAATCCCAAGTCTGACACTTATGAATTTGGACTTTGAGCATATTTTTACATCTCTCTGAGTCTCAGTTTTCTCATCTGTAAGTGGGGATAAAAATATCCATATATGGATTATTGTAAAGATTAAATAATATATATACACATATATATAACCATTTAACAAATTGCCTCATACTTAGTTAATAATGAAATGGTTGCTATTAGTAGTTGGCCAAGGAAAAAATATTTGGCTAATAGATGTAGAAATTTTAATAGCTAGAAAGTATTTCAGAAAATTTGTCAAATTCCTCCAAAAATAGAAAGAAATGTAATCAAATTAATGAATCTGGTTCCTCCTTATAACTTTTGTTAGGAATAATTATTTACTTATAATAGGGCTAATAAAGACTCAGAGAATGAAACTACATCTATTTTTTTCTACAGATATGTTTGACCTTCTTGACAAACTCATCCTACAGTCCTTGGTATACCTTTGATTAAGACAGAAGGATCTATTTTAATAAGGTATTACAATTAAACTTTAAAAATTTAAGGATGACTTGAACTGATAATTTTTGTTATAAATGTAAGCACTCAGCTTTAGAAGAAATATATGCATAACATTTTATGGGGTATAAGTATGATATTGGAACAAAAGTTGAGGCCCCAAGGAACATTTCTAGCTACACTGCAACTGTCCTTAGGGCTATTCTGTTCTATTCTTAGCAGCAGTAGCAGCAATAAATTCACATTAGTAAAAATGAACTAATGAGATAATTATCACGAAACACCATTGTATCTTCTACCATTTCATATTCTGAAGGCTTAGGTGATACACACCTAAATTGCCAAAATAATATATTATATGACATGTCTGAAAAATTATTAGAGGTTGTTAACAAGACTTTCCCTCTAAAAATATTTTGTCAAAATATATACCAATGCATACACTTGCTTGGAAGGGTTGTTTTGACATATGGAAAAATAGCTCTACCTATTTTACTTTTAATAATTATCAGTCAACTAAATTAATATCCCTCTTTTCCAAAGGAGATTCTGTTGCTACAAGGAAGAATGTGAGAGCAATGAAACACAAATTTGTTTATCTGTATGCAGAAGAAAAATAACAAACTATGTACGTAGAAAAAATGGAAATACAGCCTCAAAAACCTTTAGCTTTCCTGTTTTAAGTTTTAGCTTCTTCCAGAGAAGAAATTTATGCATTCGATGTTAATTTAAAAAGCTTTAAAATCTCATAAGCTTTCCCTTTTATCATACTGATGAAATTTTATTAAGTCTATAATTTTTCATCATCAAAGTATTTCTTGGACTTGATATTGCTCAAATTTCCTGTCAATCTGACAGGCATATGTTGTAATGTTATAAAGAATAAGCACCTCCTTTTGTGAACATAACATGCCCTCAACTCAGAAAATGGAAAGAAAATAAATTAGTCTACAGGCCTTTGCTTTAGTTGAGGTACTGTTAAGTGTGGCAGGCATCATCCTGGATAAGATATTTTCATTCCAGGCAAAAAGAAGGAAAGCTTTTGCCTGACATACACCAATCATGAACATGTTGATTATATAGGTAGTTGCTACAAGCTGTCAAATCATCAACTATGAATGACAAGTAGACAGAAGCACAAATAATTGTTGTCTGTGGACTTTGCCCATTCAAAAATCTTCACATAGTAAGCATCTAAGGGTAATTCTTCCATTTTATGCCTATTGCAACAGTCTTGAGGCACAACTGGGGCTGGAATGAAGGCACTTGAATCTTACAGTGAGGGTCTATTTTACATCCTAACAATGGTTAGTGGTGGATTAAAATCTGTCCTGAGGGGAAGAAGACAAAAGAGAGGCTCATGCAAAAAAGGAGTTACATAACACAAAGTCAGTGGCGATCAAAAGGTTCAGATTTTTGAGACTGTATTCTTATACAATATCTGATGGCCATTTAAAGAGACATGCAAAGAAAAGTACCTGTACACCAAACTTATTGCTGTATAAAGAACAGCAAAAACAATAAATTCCCTGTACAGTAGTTTGTAGATGCTGCCTCTCCACTTGAAGAGTAACCTATGAAATCCAAAAAAAGTTGCATTTGCTACTTTACTGGAGTAAGTGACAGTCATCTTGGATAGTTTTTTCTAGAAGAGCAAGAAGACAAAACACAAGTAAAAAGCAATGTTTAAAATAGGGCATAAATCTGTATGTCTGTATATCAAGGAAATTCAAGCCAGCAACTAGTCAGCTATATCTCTTTTTTGTGTTTCTTAGTTTCTATAATTTGGAACTTTCAGATAACCATTATCTCAGTTTAGCAGAAAGCAGGAAGACAGGAGTCTCTGGGAAGAGTAATATTAGACATCCTAAACTTGCCTTAACTGTTAAATATTATTTTTAGATTATATAGCCATTGGTCAATATGTATTTGAATGAACAAATGAGACAAACAAGGCCCTCATGGGAATGTAATTGATGGGGCACTTTTGGTGGGTTTGGTTGCATGTAGATGTCTCTCTAGTGGAGGTCCAAGTACATCGTTAGCACTCATTGCATTTCAAAAGGTAGCCAAAAAGTTGGGCCATAATGATAAATAAGAACGGTGCACTTTCCTCATGAAAGGTTGTACATAAATGCTTAGGGATGGTTCACATTCTCTTTTGAACTGAACAAAATGAGGTTATTATTTACCACTCTTTCTACTTGAGTCCATTTCATGAATGTGGTTAGGATGAGCACTGGGCCCCAAAGCCTTGTTTTCAGTGAGTTCTTTGGAATTCCACCACTTTTCACCAATACATTAAATATTCAGGTTTTGAAACAGACAGCGCAGAGCTAAATCCTGCTCAATTTCTGGCTAAGATAGAATATATGCAAATAAAATTAGATTTATTTAAAATCTTTTCTCAAAAGGATCTATGAGGAGAGTCTTATAGAGCTACTTAGACTGAAATCATGAAGCTTTTAGGTAGAATTGTACTAGACACAAAAAATAAATTCTGTAGCAGATTTCTTTTGTAAAGTAACCTACACCACACATTTTATCATAAACAAGAAAATGTTCTATCTTTACTCATTGTTGGAAAAACAATTCAACTCTGATTTGCCTATTTTCCCTAAGGAAATGAAACTCTGGAGCTACGTTTACAGCATTTTCTAAAATCACAAACTTAGCTTTCAACATTACGGATTTTAATAAAGAAGGGAGGGCCTTTTGGCATAAGTAAGTGGCATTACAAAAGGATGGGACTTATGCCACAAAACCGGTTTTATTTTTCCATCTTTACCTTGTCTATTTGTCTAGTGCGAATACAGCCAAAATTGGGAGAGGAGCATAATACATTAAGCCCATTTCATAATGTGTTCTCATGGATTCCCAGTAATTTTAAGTAACAGTCCTTAAATAACTTTCCTTTCTTTCATTTAGTAGTTCACTCTTTTTAAGCTCTACCAGGAAAATGAAAATCACAGCAAGTAGAGGTCAGAATTAAAATGCATAGGTTTACTCTGGGCACTAACCTATTTATTTGGTTTGGAGTCTCCGACAGGAAAGAGAATCTTCAAATTTGGGGCTCCCCCTGAAGAGGCGCCTTCAGGTCGGTGCTGCACGCCCGGTGTTACCCTTCGCTCGTGCACAGTCAGATTTTCTTTCCGTTCTCTGGCCACTGAGAGGACCCAGAGTGTGACAAGTACAGGGGTTAAATGTTTTTCCACTTGTGGAGGCCTGTTTATGCCAATTTACCCACTGATGACAGTTATAGCTGGGAACAAACAGAAGCGACAGCTGCTGATGCTGCTTTTTTCTAAGCTATAATTATAACTCCACCTGCCACCCCAAGTACCCCTTTGAATGAGAAGTCGGCAGTGACATGAAGGATGTTGGGCCATTTGTCTGTTAGATTCATTTTGACTCCACCCTGGGATCAAGGAAGAAAGGTTCATTTGGCCCTAAAGAGTTCAAAAAAGAGGCCCCAACACCCCCCCACACCAAAAAAAAGACAGTCTTTTTGTGCTTGAAATGAAGATTAAATTCTTAAAGCTGGGCTGGGACGCGGAGGCTCACACCTGTAATCCTAGCACTTTGGGAGGCCGAGGCAGGCAGATCACCTGAGATCAGGAGTTCGAGACCAGCCTGGCCAATATGGTGAAACCCTGTCGCTACTAAAAATACAAAAATTAGCTGGGCCTGGTGGTGGGCTCCTATAATCCCACCTACTCGGGAGGTTAAGGATGGAGAATCACTGGAACCCAGGAAGTGGAGGCTGCAGCGATCTGAGATCATACTACTGTACTCTAGCCTGGGCAGAGAGAGAGACTCTGCCTCAAAAAACAAACAAAAAAATTCTTATGAAGCCAAAACTGGAGCAGACAAGAATATAAACAGGATTTTTGCCCACTTGAGAGGTATTGAAAATGTTCTTCAATTAAAAGCAACAATTATGTGTTAGTGTGTGTGGTGTGTGTTCGTGTGTTAGAAGAGCACATAGAGAATCATGATATATTGATGGCTTAGTGTAGTGGGAAATAATAACACATGGATTCATCACTTTTTTTTTTTTTTTGAGATAGAGTCTCGCTCTGTCTCCCAGGCTGGAGTGCAGTGGCATGATCTTGGCTCACTGCAACCTCACCTCCCGGGTTCAAGAGATTTTCCTGCCTCAGCCTCCCGAGTAGCTGGGATTACAGGTGCACACCATCACATCTGGCTAAGTTTTTATATTTTTGTTGAGATGGGGCTTTACCATGTTGGACAGGCTGGTCTCGAACTCCTGACCTCAAGTGATCCGCCTGCCTCAGCATCCCAAAGTGCTGGGATTACAGGCGTGAGCCAACGCACCTGGCTAGATTCATCACATTTGTTATCCTTCCATGGTCAGCTAGGAAATTTTTTCTTTTTTTTTTTGAGACAGAGCTTTGCTCTTGTTGCCCAGGCTGGAGTACAATGGTGCCGATCACGGTGCACTGCAACTTCCGCCTCCCAGGTTCAAGCAATTCTCCTGCCTCAGCCTCCTGAATAGCTGGAATTACAGGCATGCGCCACCATGACCAGCTAATTTTGTATTTTTAGTAGAGACAGGGTTTCTCCATGTTGGTCAGGCTGGTCTCGAACCCCCGGTCTCAGGTGACATGTGTGCCTCGGCCTCCCAAAGTGCTGGGATAACAGGCATGAGCCACCACACCCTGCCCATATTTATTTCCTTCCTTCCTTCCTTCCTTCCTTCCTTCCTTCCTTCCTTCCTTCCTTTTTTTTTTTTTTTGAGACAGAGTCTCACTCTGTCGCTTAGGCTGGAGTGCAGTGGCGCAATCTTGGCTCATTGCAACCTCTGCCTCCTGGGTTCATGCGATTCTCTTGCCTTAGCCTCCTGAGTAGCTGGGACTACAGGCATGTGCCACTATACCCAGCTAATTTTTGTATTTTCGGTACAGAGGGGGTTTCACTATATTGGTCAGGCTGGTCTTGAACTCCTGAGCTCGTGATCCGCCCTCCTCGACCTCCCAAAGTGCTGGGATTACAGGCGTGAGTCATTGCGCCCAGCCCCATATTTTCTTTCTTGAAAGAATTCACCAGCATTCTTTAAGTAATAAAATAAATAATTTCAGGGCCAATTCCTGGGACTTTTCCAACCTTCTAAAGTAACTTGTGCACCCTTGCATCTTAACTTAAAGAAAATGTATTTTTGTGGAGAAAGATATAGAAAAAAAAAATGCTTATTGTAAAGTTAAGGTTACATATAATTAAATTTTTCTAAAACATTACATTTTATATGCATTTGGCTGGATTCTTTATCAAATTCTAGGTACCTTAGATTAGAGCAAAGCCAGGGTTGTAGGTATCTTTTTAATTTCTTGCTCCCATCCCTGTTCATAGTTCCAGTATGGAGCCCTGTGAATAATGAATATTTAGTATGTATTTGCTGTTTGATTATCCCTTACCTTCACTATTATAATTCTGTTGGTGACTTGAGGGAATTTGTGAACATTTAAGAGCATATATACAATGTTGCACATCTTATGTTGTGTTGCCATAAAAAGTGGTCTGATAAATCTGATGTTATATTTATAAAGGTTTGCAAGACAAATCAATGTTACTGAATCTCAGCAAATCTAAACCCAAATGCTTATGAAATAGGAACATTGGAGGTATTTTTGTAAAATTCTAACTCTTGCATCTCCTATTGGATGTGTGGTGGCCCTGACAGCTGGCATATTCCCAGCAGCCATGACTGCATAGCTAGGGGATCTGCCTCTGTGGAGCACTGTACGCACTGTTGGTTGGTTTCATTTCTAAACAGCGATAATTATGTTCCTCTCTCCCATTGGGTTGTTTTGAGGAATGACTAATTAATGGTTGGAGATAGCATTCTAAATGCAAATTAGTCAATAATGATCAGATTGAATGAACAAACTCCCATTGTTGAGCTCTGAATCTAGTGGTTATTTCTAACAGGTACTGAAAGAGGCCTTGTCGAAATAGCTCGACTTAGAGGAGAGAAGCCACTAAAGCTTATTTCAAAATATCCAACAAACACCGGATTGCAAAGTTTAAGGCTCATATCACTTTTTAAAGCGAATTTTAAAGTTTCTTCATAGAAATATTTTTTTCCATATTCTAAAAGTAAACTATGATTATTAAAAAATAAAAAGGAAAACAACATATAAAGAAGAAAGTGGGGCTCTATCCTGCCACACTAGAGGGGTGGTATCATTTGGCATAAAGTTAATCTTGCTAGACTTTTGTGGAAAATATTTTAACCCTATAATCAATAGCAAACAATATGATAGACCCTTAGGCAATTTCAGGGCTCTATGAAATAACTGTACCAACCATATTTTCCCTTGACAGTAAACATCAAGTTATGTGATTTTGAGCATTCTGATTTTCAGCAGTCCAGAGAAGCACATTTGTCTTTGATTCCAGTAAACCTCCAGTGACAGGACAATTCATAGAAAAAAACAAGGGATCATTTCCACTTGGAATCCTGATATTCACCCATAGATGTCAAAATAAATCTCTTTGTTCCTTAAGGAAACAGGAAATAGTAACAAGTTTACACAGCCAATACCACCTTCTACTTGAGAATCAGCTATTTAAAAAGCCCCACATTCATTTTAAACTGATTTGACATGGCTCCACTGACATGAGAAATCTCTTGTCAAATTTCTTCTGAGTGGTTAGTTGAACATAAATCGTGTAGAGATAACACATGTATTCAAATATTAACCAAAGACCAGATGTTGTATTTTGGAGGATTTGATTCTGAACCTAAGACTTTCGGACATTATTAAGCGGGCAATCAATCAATGTTTTTGATGGGAAAAGGGTTTGAACAAATCCGTGCTGCGGAAAGAGGAGTCTCTGGGAAGAGTGTGTGATGAATTGGAGTGAGTAGGGACTATAGCAGGGGAATCAATTTGAAGGTTATTTTGGTTGTTCTGGGATAAACTGGAATGGTGGGTGGGTAGGTGGAAAGCAGAGGAAGGATAGTGGGAAAGAGCCCAGGAGATAGCTACCACTGCAGGGAGGGGAAGAAGAGTAGGGGGAGGCAAGAGGAGGAGGAGGAGGAAAAGGAGGAAGAAGAGGAGGAGTCAAGAGGAGGAGGAGGAGGAGGAGGAAAGAGAAGTATCATATGACCCTTCCTTTGTCCTTTGAGCCTGTTTGCTCACGAAGAACAAACATTATGGAACACGGTTCTCAAATTTGTTCAGGTATGTGGTTCTTGATAACATGCCATGAACTTTTGATATGTTTTATTTTATCCTGCAAATAAAAACATTCTACCAGCAAAAGTGGATGCAAAGTCAAGTTGCAAGTGGGAGCCCATGTGCCCATAAAAAATAAAGTTGCCGAATTAAGTATGATTAGTCTGGCCAGGCACAGTGGCTCACGCCTGTAATCCTAGTACTTTGGGAGGCTGAGGTGGGTAGATCACAAGGTCAGGAGATCGATATCAGCCTGGTCAATGTGGTGAAACCCCATCTCTACTGAAAATACAAAAAAACTAGCTGGGCGTGGTGGCACATGCTTGAAGTCCCAGCTACTAGGGAGGCTGAGGCAGGAGAATTGCTTGAACCCAGGAGGCAGAGGTTGCAGTGAGCTGAGATCGTGCCACTGCACTCCAGCCTGGGTGACACAGCAAGACTCCATTAAAAAATATATATATATATGATTAGCCTGTGGTCAGTGGTCAGTTTTCCTGTTAATACTTCTTTCTGGTACTTATGTTGCTATGTGCTGGATTTCTCTAGAAAAAAGATAGCAAACAGTGCTAAAAGTTCAAGAAAAATTCAGAGTAAAACATAGAGAACAGTCTTCATTTTTTTTCCACAGCAGAATACATTGGTTCGGTTAGTTTCAGAACCAATTATAGTGATCGTTTTTTCCTACAGGTAAATTTTTACTTGCCCAGTTGGATGGTGAGCTTCTTGAGAACTCATGTCCTACTTTTTTTTTTTTTTCTATTTACTGGCTGCAACAATGGATCCAACAGCTGCATAACAAACACTGTTTGGGGTAAATCATGTGGCACACCAGGTGTGCAGAGGTTTCTGTACATGTCATTGGACATAGAACTCTGCCAAAAATCAAACCAAAGAGGGTGGAAAACCTCTTCAATTAATTTATTATCTTTGATTTCAGGGGCGATATAGTGAACTCCTCAGACTAGAGAGACTATTTAGTTTTATTACAGCTGAAGCTGTAAGCTCGTAAGAGGCTGGATATTTGAGGAGTCATCATTACTTTCCTAGCACAGAGTAATTGCTAACTCAACAAAACAGAAATGCATTAGTTCAAATTTTGAAGGTTATCTTTTTCTAATGGAAGGTAAAGAAACTTTGTTCTATTTTAGAGATGAAAGCTTAGAGTCTAGAGTATTATTATTATGGTGCTGAATGTGTATCCTGTACTCTAGAATCGATGACTTTTTTTAAATGAATGCTATTACTCATCTCAAATACATTCCAGATTGCTAAAGAAAAAAATTTCAACATAGAATCAATTAAAAATCAGCTTAATTTTACAAGAAAAGGCACACAAATCCAAGAATATCGTTTATTCCAAACAGCTGTGATATTCTGTTACTTTACCACTGTGATTGTAGAAGGTAGTGGAAATTATATTACTGTGTGGTTGTAAAGGGAAGATATAGGTAATAGCAATATTACCCATTGCTATATATATGAAATAGCATTTTCTATTTAGAAAAATGCTATGTATAAATATGTAAGCAATTCTAAAATACCTTTTCTCATGTAGTAAAATGCATGTGGAAATGAAAAACCCATGTTGGTTCTGGTTTTTTTTTTTTTTTTTTTTTTTGAGACGGGGTCTCGCTCTGTTGCCCAGGCTGGAGTACAGTGGCATGATCTCGGCTCACTGCAAGCTCCGCCTCCCGGGTTCCAGTCATTCTCCTGCCTCAGCCCCCAAGTAGCTGGGGCTATAGGTGCACGCCGTCATGCCTGGCTAATTTTTTGTATTTTTAGTAGAGACGGGGTTTTACCGTGTCAACCAGGATGGGCTCGATCTCCTGACCTCGTGATCCGCCCACCTCAGCCTTCCAGAGTGCTGGGATTACAGGCGTGAGCCACCATGCCCGGCTGGTTCTGGTTTTCTAATATGGTATATTGAGCATTCGTCAGATATCTTTTCAGTCCCTTAACATATAACAACTCCTTAATAGTGGTTACTGCTGGGGAGAGTAGTAGGTTTGGAGTAAGGGGGGGAAGAAAAAAACTTTAGTTTTTGCTCCATATAATTTTATATTTTAAAAAATAACATCTATATTTTAATATGTGATCATATTAAATAAATGCAATAAAAATCAGATTTGATGCCACTTCCAAATTCATACCTCCAGCTCAGATCTTCCACCCAACTCCAGACTTACCTTAATATTTCCATAAACATCTCAAACCCAACATGCCCAAAATGGAACTCCTGGCCTTTTCCCACAAACATGCTCCATCTGTAAGCTTTCCCGTCTCTGCTGATGAACATTCCTTCCTTCCAAAAGATCTACAGCCTTGAAGTCATCTTCAGCTCCTCTTTTTCTCTCACACTGCAATCCAATCTTTCAGCAACTCTTACTGGCTCCACCTTGAAAATATACTCAGAATCTGTCATCTCACTATCGCAGAGATAGGGAGCTACCTCTACTGCCCCTACCTCTTCAGAACCTGCATCGTGGTTCTCCTGGGTCACTCCAGCAGCTTCCTACAGGTCTCCCAGTGTCTGCGCTTGCTCCCTGCAGTCTGTTCTAACACAAAGGCAGAAAAATCTTATTATTATTACTATTTTTTGAAACGGAGTCTCGCTCTGTCACCCAGGCTGGAGTGCAGTGGCCGGATCTCAGCTCACTGCAAGCTCCGCCTCCCGGGTTTACGCCATTCTCCTGCCTCAGCCTCCCGAGTAGCTGGGACTACAGGCGCCCACCACCACGCCCGGCTAGTTTTTTGTATTTTTTAGTAGAGACGGGGTTTCACTGTGTTAGCCAGGATGGTCTCGATCTCCTGACCTCGTGATCCGCCCGTCTCGGCCTCCCAAAGTGCTGGGATTACAGGCTTGAGCCACCGCGCCCGGCCCGAAAAATCTTATTAAAAGACAAGCCAAGTCATGCCACGTCTCCCTTCTTGTCACAGAGGAGTGACAAGCCATGTCACTCCTCTGCTCAAAAGCCCTCATTCACTCCTTAGTCTTCTCAGAGTAAAAGCCTAAGTCCTTCAATGGCAGCTAAGGTCTTCCATGATCTGCTCTCATTTCTTCCCTGGTCTCATTTCCTATTACTTCCACCTGTGGACTCATCTGTAGCTGCATTTGTCTCCTTTCTTTCCTCGAACACACAGGCATGTCCCCAGCCTCAGTAGTGGTGAATCTACCTGCTTGGAATGTTCTTTCTCCAGGTATCTGAGACACTGTCTCCCTTACCTCTTTCAAGCTTTTGCTCAGGTATCTTTTCAATAAGCTGATGACTCTACCTAAAACTTCGTACTGCCCTGCACACCTCCCTCCCCACAGCACTCCTGATGCCCTTACCCGGCTTCACTTGTGCTCTTTCTCCACACCTTTCTCCTTTGTATATATCATGTAATTGACACATTTGTTGTGTTTATTGTCTTTTTCTCCCTACTAGAATGGGAGTTCCACAAGGGCAGGGAGCTGGCTGTTTTGTTCACTGATGAAAACGAAGTACCTTGAATAGTGCCTACTTCAAGAAATATTTACTGAATGAAAATTTAAAAACAGCCTAGAAGGGTTTCCACTATTTCTCATATAAGAATGCCAGTGTCGTGAGGACCAGTTTCATGAGTATTTTGTTAATTTATATCCAATGCCCGGCAAAGTATCTGCCATTAGTAGGCACTTAATGTTTGTGAAAGGAATAAATGAGGATGTATTTTTTTATTCAGATGTTTAGCCCATCTTTTTAGTATAAATTTTCTGTTTACTTATTTATTTTTTTTTAGATGGAGTTTCTCTCTTGTTGCCCAGGCTGGAGTGCAATGACTCGAACTCTGCTTGCTGCAACCTCGACCTCCCAGGTTCAAGCGATTCTCCTACCTCAGCCTCCCAAGTAGCTGGGATTATAGGCACCCACAACCACACCTGGCTAATTTTTGTATTTTTAGTAGAGATGGGGGTTTCACCATGTTGGCCAGGCTGGTGTCAAACTCCTGATCTCAGATGATCTGCCTGCTTCGGCCTCCCAAAGTGCTGGAATTACAGGCGTGAGCCACTACACCTGGCAACATAAGTGATATTTATTGAATATATATTTTTTAATCCCAGCATTTTTCCTCTGGAGATGTGGGTTTTACAGCATTCCAGAAAGCTAAAGACAGGCATTATTCAGGGACTTCTGAGTACCAACTTCGCATTCTGTCTGCACTGTGGAATGCTTCATCTGCATTCTGTGTGGTTACCTCTCTTCCGAGTTTCTGTATCCTTAGCTACTTAAATCAGAAACTTAGAGTGAGATGTGAGTGGCCTCTTGTAGTCAATCCATCTGAAACACGGCCTCTCATCTCTTTTCTTTTTTTTTTTTTTTACTGACTTCAAGGAGATTTAGACTAGACTACTGCACATTAAATAGCAATATAATATTTGAATGGATAGAGGCAGAAATAAGTTGATTCCTTCCACCTCCTGTTGACTACTCCATAATATCATTATGTTACAGGCATTCGACTGGGCACTCACATGGTAAGTGATAAATGCATTGAACACTCCTTAATATAGCAGTAAGCAATAATAATGAAAGGATGAATACAGTAAATGTTCTTTGATGATGGTCTAGGTGGTGGCAATGTCATTCTTGTGGCTCATAAGATGCCTCAGGGTTCTTGGCCTTGAATGCCCTTCTAGGATAGGAGAGTTTTGGTGAAGATTAAATTATAAAGGTCCTTTAGTGGAATTTGACTGACTACATTCCAACATAAGAGTAATAGTATATAAAAGATATGAATGTTCAGATCCACTGTTAAGGTGGTATCTCAGAGCACATTCTGATATGTTTTAATATTTCTGTGAGAGAAAAATGGAAGTAAATTGAAAATTGAGTATACCTCATCTTCCCATACCTAGTAGTTTGGAGATGACTTGTGTTCTCGCTCATCCTGTTTTTTTCTCACCGGTACATAATTAGATTAAATTAAAAACACAAAAATGAGTTGTGTAAAGGATACTCACAGGACTCAGCTTCTACTAGAGCTCATGGCATTCTATCAGAACATTTAACCCTGCCTTTAGGAACATAAATATCTGTTTGAGTGCTGACAGGGCTACTTTCTTTAGCATAGCATTATGTTGTTATAAGAAGACAAAAGAAAAAGGTAAGTTGTATACATGTTTCCATTTCCTTAAAGTGAAAAACCAGGTGGTTGTGTCTCTTGGGCTTCCCTTCTCCAAGCCCTTGTAGAAAGAGTTTGTTTTTACATTTGTCGTTAGAGTAAGACAGCCAGGATTGTTCCTTGCTAACTTCATTAATAACTAACAAAATTTCATATGACTTTACCTTTTGAACCAGCAATTAGGTTTCCAGGAATCCACCTAAAGCACACTTCCAATAATAAAAAAATGCATTTGCACCAAGTTATTAACAGCAGCATTGTTTGTAACTGAAAAATGCTGGCAAAAATCTAAATGCCCCTACACAGGAGAGTGGTTGAATAAACTATAGTACATCCACAAAATGGAGTACTACGCAGCTGCAAAAGGGAAAAAGAAGGATCTTTATGAATTGGTGTGGAGTGATTTCCAGGGTATATTGGTGGGTGAAAAAAGTATAAAATAAAACCTATGTCAATAAACATGGGAAAAGATGTTCAACATTATTAATCATTAGGTAAATGCAAATCAAAATGACAATGCAATACCACATCTACCCACTAGGATGGCTATAAACAAACAAACAAAACAGAAAATAACAAGTCTTAGTGAGAATGTGGAGAAAAAGGAATCCTGTACATTGCTGGTAAAACTGTAAAATGGTATAGCTACTGTGGAAAATGGTTTGGTGGCTCCTCAGAAAGTTAAATAGAATTATCATATGACCCTAGCAATTCTACTCCTAGGTATATACCCCAAAATATTGAAGACAGATATCCAAAGATGCATATATAATGTTCATAACAGCACTATTCACAATAGCCAAAAGGTGGAAACAGCCCAAATGGCCATCAACTGATAGAAAGATAAACAAAATGTAGTATATCCATTCAATGGAATATTATTCAGCCATAAAAAGGAATGAAGTACTGACACATGCTACAATGTGAATGAACCTTGGAAACATTATGTTAAATGAAATATAAAAAGGTCACATATTATTATGATTCCATCTATATGAAATTACCCAGATAGGTGAATCCATAGAGACAGAAAACAGATTAGTCATTGCCAGGGCTATAGGTGGGGAGAAATGGGGAGTAACTACTTGATGAATATGGGGGATTCTTTTGATATATTTTTGAGAAAATGTTGTGGAACTAGAGATGTGGTGGCTGGAGAACATTGTGAATGTTCTAAATGTTACCAAATTGTACACTTTATTATTTTATTTATTTTTTGAGGCAGGCTCCCTCTGTCACCCAGGCTGGAGGGCAGTAGCGCAATCTCAGTTCACTGCAACCTCCACCTCCTAGGTTTAAGCGATTCTTGTGTCTCAGCCTTCCAAGTAGCTGGAACTATAGGTGCATGCCACTATGGCTGGCTAATTTTTTGTATTTTTAGTAGAGACACGGTTTCACCATGTTGTCCAGGCTGATCTCAAACTCCTGGCCTCAAGTGATTCACTTGCCTTGGCTTCCCAAAGTGCTGGGATTATAGACATGAGCCACCGTGCCCAGCCTGAATTGTACACTTCAAAATAGTGAATTTTATGTTATGCAAACTGAACCTCAAAAGAGAGAGAATATCGGTAGTGTATTACCTTTCATGGAAGAATAAAATGTGAGATAAAATATGCATGTATCTGCTCACTTGTGGAAAATAACTTTTTACAAAAATAGATGTAGTGAGATTTGGATATTCAGGGTTTGAGAATGAGAAGGAAAGAAAAAGTGGAATGGGGTAGTGGTTGCAGGGTGACATTGACTTGATAAACTTCTTGTATAACTCTGACTCTTAGAACCAGGAAATGAACCACATAGTGCCTCCTAACCTAATAATTAAAATCTACGGGATATGGGAGGAGGCCAATTAGAATACAAAGAGTAACAAGTGGATCTAACTGCATTACAAATGAATATCATAACCATACTTAAAGAGTTGGGGAAGAACCAACTAAGTTTGGAAAACAGTATTTTGACTATACAATATCAAGCTAAAGACATAAAGAACTGTACAAAAATACATACTCTAGTTAGTAAATTTGTTTCCACAGACAGAGGTATGGGTTAGCAACTCTGAGACTACTTTATGTATACATTAGGATTGAGCAAATAAGTAAAGGGTTCTTTGGAGAAATAATTGATTCCAGGAAATATATAAGAGGACCCTGAACGTTTTGTGGTGCCGGAAACTAAGGAAGTACTAAAAAATGATAGAGTATGTCAAAATGACACAGGAACCATATTGAAGGAGGTCCTCGTGAAATTTGGGACAAGGTGTGCTAAAAAATGGATAATCATAGTAATGGATTATAACCCATAAAATAAAATAAATCCTCCTGAGTCCATACTGATATAAACAAGTAACTGAATAAGTAAATAAATTAATGAAGTGAAGGGCCAGCTCTTCTTTAATAAATATAGAAGGAATGAACCACCCTGGTTAACACGGTGAAACCCCGTCTCTACTAAAAAATACAAAAAATTAGCCAGGTGTGGTGGCGGCACCTGTAGTCCCATCTACTCGAGAGGCTGAGGCAGGAGAAAGGCGTGAACCCTGGAAGTGGAGCTTGCAGTGAGCGGAGATCGCCCACTGCACTCCATCCTGGGTGACAGAGTGAGACTCTGTCTCAAAATAGAAAAATAAATAAATAAATAAATAAATAAAATAAAATAAAACAAATATAGAAGGCATGATGGAAATAGAAAGTCACTATTAGCAAAAACAAGAATCAATATACACTGACAGTAGTGAGAGAAGTTGTGTTAAGAAACAGGGCATTTGCATGACCTCAAAGTATCTCCCCGTAAGATACTTTTAATTACAAAGGGAAAAGCAGTAGCCTTATAGAGATGAAACCTGTCAGCTATCACAGACCAAAGTTAAGTCAAGTGACCAAAGTTAACTTCACCAGTAACACCATATTGACATCAGGGATTCTTAACATGATGTGCTGAGAAGGGCACAACATTACTTCTGTGATAGTCTTGCCCGAAATGCATAACCTCAATTTCATCATAAGGAAACATCAGACAAGCATACATTGAGAGACATTCTGCAAAATAATTGACTAGTACTCTTCAAAAGTGTCAAGGTAATAAAAGACAGACTGAGAAACTGTCACAGATTAGAGAAGACTAAGGAGCTGGGCCTTAGACCAGTTAGGGCATTAGGGTACAACTGTAACATTTGGATAAGGTCTGCAGATTAGTTAATAGAATTATCTCAATACTAACTTCCTGGTTTTGTTCATTGTATGGTGGTTAGGCAGGACGTTAATATTAGAGGAACTGGACAACAGGTATATGAGAACTCTGTATTGCTCTGCAACTTTTCTCTACGTCTAAAATTTTTCAAAATAAAAAATTAAGAACATAAAAAAGCCTTTTTCACTTAAACATTTTTTTGTTTGTTTTACTCACTTTGATTTTTGACTGGGCCCAGATTTTAAAAATATATTTAGAGTGACATCATTTACTTTTCCTTTCAGAATACTTTAATGGGATTAAGGAAGGAAATTGAGAACGTTTAGTTGCCTCTGGCCCTCTTCCTTCCTAGAGACAATATTCAATCCCAACAGGGAAATGGTGGGGCAGTAGGTGGGTGGAGGATTCAGGGTGGATCCAGTGGGATGGAATGTTGTCACTTCTATGCCTGAACAAGAGAGGGGAGGGAGAAGTTACCGGAACGCAGACAGGTTAGCTGAATGAAAAGAATACTGGACAGGATTGATGGCTTTCAAGGGCAGGACACAAGCAACCCACAGCAACCAAGCAGCTGGAGCAGGTAAATAAATGGTCCAATTTTACTTCCTTTCTGCCTTCCGAGCTCTTGCCAGGGCCTCCCACTGACTGCACCCAATCAGAAGCCACAGGACGAAGGAGCCCATTGATACGGTTTAAACATATCTGCTTCTAGTGCCCAGAGCAGGGTGGAGAAGACTGGAGAGTACATCTGGAGAAATAAGGGTAAGGTATCCAGCATGAAGATGATCGACTCCACCCCTCTCATTTTGTAGATGAAAAAAGCCTTAAAGAAGTGAAAAGATTTATTTAAGGTCACAATAAAAGGCAGTTTGGTAGAGTTGAAACCCATTAATCTGCAAGTTGGAAGACAGGTTCTAGTCTTGGATGGGCCACTGCCCTGGGCTTTTGTTTCTGTATCTATGAATGAATGGAGGCAGACTAAAGCAATGGTCTTCAAACTGGGGTATCCATACACCTGGGTTTACTTAGGAATTTGTAGGAGGAATAGGGTATGGATAATTTTAAGTGAATTATTTTCCAGACCCACAGCTTCCTTACTTACACTGTCTTCTAAAATTAATCCACTTTTCCCCTTCATAATCTTCCTTCTCCCACTTGACACATGAAAAGCATGCCTTTCATTTATAATGCATACGACTATAGTGAATTATCCCAAGATGTGAAAATTTTGAGACACCAAACAAGGTGCATTTTGAAAATGCAGAATTTTTGAGGCAGATTCCTCTTACAGTACACCAGAAAGTTTCAATTAAGAAATACTGGAAGGGGCAGCATTTACTCATGGCAAGTATGCATCGGTACATAGTCTTTCCGAGAAGGGTTTGTATCTCACAAATGAACGTTTCACATTTCAAACCTAAGGTTGGAAGTGAGTCTTTGTTCATTTAGGAGGAAAGAAGATTCTAATCTGATTCAGATGATGAGCAGCTTCTAGGAACTGGTTGTGCCACATGCCAGGCTGACTGGCACAACCAGGAGTGATGATATGTAATTATCTCTACCTCTCATACATGGTTTTATTCTTGATTAGTGCTCTGTCTTCACGGAAAAGCCAGTTCACAATGCACTAGATAGAGTCAGGAGTTTCCAAGACCAGTTGTCACTTCCCTTTGAATGTGTTTAAACTAGGACACAGCAATTGCCACACTGGGTCAGGCTTATGTATGACTCGTCCCACTCCGTTGTCTATTTGGAGAGCAGCTGTGGTCTTCTTGGTGCTCACCTTAAGGTTAATAATTTTCAGGCTTCTTTTACTTGCCAATTATGACTCTGCCTTCCTTACATTTCTCTATAATTATCCCTCCAATTCTTGAAAATACTATTATTTTGTTAAAATGACAACATGCTCACTAAAAATTCAAACAAATTAGAAAGCATAAAAGGAAGGACAAAAACATCCCAAATTCGACCAATCAACAATAACTGTTAACATTTGGTGACTGTCTTTCTTTGCCTAGACACATTCTCTGCCTACATATACATGCATACTAATTCCATAAATAAGACCATACTACATGTGCTGTGCAATAACCTGCCCTTTCCCTCAACAATGTGAAATCTGTATGCAGCCTATCACACGTGTTTTATTTATGTGCTCAACACTCCTTTTTTGAAATCCATTTGGATTACTTCCAATTTTCCACTCTTTTTATGCCATGATGAACATCCTTGTGCATATTTCTTGTCATACTCTGCAAATATCTGTTTGAAGTTATGAATTATATTATTTTTGGATCATAGGCTCCTTCAGTAATCTAATGACAGCTGTAGATCACCTCCCTTCCAAAACACACGTCTTCATATAACTCATTTTTTCTTTGATGTTTGTTTTTGTGGTTCATAAACATGCCCCCTAAGATTCATGCTTGGACTTGCTAAAGATCCATGAGCCCTAAATTAAGAACTGCTACTTTAGGGTTAACTCCAAGACATGTAAATTTTAAATAACTTTTAAAGTAATTTATGTTAATTTATCACTTGTGTGAACACTCATGTATCCCTCTGCCTCTTTTAATTGGTGGGTTCACCCTCCAGTGTGTGCCCAACTCTGGAGATTTGGTGATATAATAAGTAATCAGATTATATAAATTTCCATTGACTAACACAGGGGCTGAAGGGATTTTTGAACACAAAGCAATGCATTCAACCTTACTTTACAGCCCTTAAGAAAGTTTCATAAGTCAAAAAGTTTCAGGAGGCCAAAACTTTCGTAAGGTCACAAAAATGAAAAAAATGTATTTGAGTCTTTGCTTCCTTCATTCAACAAAAAGATACTGAGTAACAGCTTTGTGTCACTCCTGATGCTAGGAGCTAGGGATACACAGATGAAGACTAGGTTCTGCTTTCAAGGAATTCCAGGTCTAGGTGGGGGAACAGACATATAGACAAACCATTGTCAGGCAGGCAGAGATTATAGTTGGCTACAATGAGCAGCATTAAGACAAAAGTATGAAACTGCATTGTGTACTCAGGTCATCCTCTGTGAGGTTTATTAGCAAATGTGCTCCCTTCACATGGCTGGTTCTTCATCCCCACCCATCTGAATCTTCTCTCCTTCTCTCCATGCAATATTTATTTCACTTCTCAGGGAGACTTCATCTAATTTGAAGTTCAATAATTTCTAGGATGGCTGAAGTGAATCTAGGAAGCTAAAGAATGTAAAAAGTACGCAGGATACATGTGGCAGGGCTATTGGATGACAACATTCACTTTGCAGATTTGCAAATATAGATGCCCTAGTAATTGAGTTACTCCAGTAGATGAAAAATAGGAGAAACTTCAGGTCAAACTTATACATGTAGATAAGTAGATTGCTTGCTATCCAGTGGAGTGTATAATTATTATAACCACAAAGCAATAGGTTATCTAAGAAGCTTATTTTTGTGGTTATTATTATTATTATCTGCCATATTGTACTTTATACCTTTCAGCTCAGACTTACTCAATAGTTGAGTGCCCTTAGAAATAAGCCATTTTATTTGTTTCCATCACAGCCCAGGGATCTCTTCAGTAGCTTGATTTTCTTTTTAAATTTCTCTATTTAGAGTTTTTCGGTTCTAGCATTTCTTTTTTTAAAAAAATTAGTTATTGATACATAATAGATGTGCATAGTTTCAGGGTATAGGTGATAATTTAATACATTCATATAATTTGAGTCAAAGATCAAATTAGTGTAGTTGAGATATTCATCACCTTAAATATTTGTCTTTTCTTTATGCTAGAAAGAATTTCCTCTTGAAATAGGTGAATCTAACCTATCTGCTGTGAGTTTGATGCCATTTGGTCCTCTGCCAATATTCATTCCTCTCATTTTTTCCCATGTCTTTATTTTTCTTCTTCCCTTGCTGACTGCCATCTTCTCTTTTTCTAAGCTTCTCATTCAAATTGTCATTCATTGGTAAATTCTGGTCTTCACATATACAACAGTCTTCAGCTACTGCTCACTTGTCTCTGTGAGCCAGGCCCTGGGGTTCCGAGGACACAGCACGAAACCATCCCTCAGTTAAGGTCTTTTCCTGTATCTGGGGATGAGAGGAAGAAGGTGAGTGTAACTATTTCTCCCAAATTCTTATTTCTTAAGGACAGTACTCATACAACTATTTTAGTTATGTTGATTTCCCGTAGAATTTTGATTCATGGTTATTCTCAATAAATATTGATTTTTTTAAAGAAAATGTTTGGGGTGTGTGCACTTTACATTCAAAATGAAAGTATGTGTTGATGCATAAAATATGTTTTAAATACATGTATTAATTATTTACAAATATGAGTCAGAGACATCTGAAATCAAGCATTCAAGTCTATCAAGAATAGAATCCATGGTATTTAAACAGTACAAAGGAGGATGGCTGTAACATCTGTCAGCATCCCTGCTACACTTCTGGGTTAGACAGTTTTTTTCTAAGGATTCTTCATGATACAAATAAAAACATTTAAAAATCTCTACAATATTTCTTGCACATCCAGTGCTGACAAAAAAGTTTTATGTTAGCATCTCATGTTACTTAATTTGTTTTTGATGCAAAATGTAACTTATTTCCCTTAACTTTTTATATTTCATTGATGTATTGTGTTTGTCAAATCTAGTTCACACTTACAGTCAGAGATTCTCTTTCAGTTTTGAATAGTGTCTTATGCTATGTTTTTAGAATTAGTGTAACTTCTGTTTTCTCATTAGTCAAAGGGGGATCACAGTAGGGTTGTCACAGGATCATAGGGTTGTCATGAGGTTAAATGAATCAATACATATAATGGTATAATGACAGCAACAACAACTAACCTTACTTGCATATTTCCACAGGCTAGGCACCATGTCATGTGTTTTACGTGTATTAACTCATGTACTCTTCCCTACAACTCTATATGGTAAGTACTATTATTACTATACTTTTTCTCTGTACTGTTTAGGAAACTGAGGGCACAGAGCATTTGAGTAATGTTCCTAGGTTACAACAGGTAGCAAAATGGCAAAGCTAGGATTAAAAATTCAGGCAGATGGATTTCAGAGCCTACACTCATCCACTGTGCTCTACTCCTTCTCGGGTAAGATAATACTTAAAAGAGCCGCCTGTGGATAAGTAGGAATCTTTATACAAATTGAAAAGTAAAAGCTGGAGCATATGAAATGAATGCTTTTTATCTTGCTACTGCTCAGTACAGTCCGGCTAAGGCACCTCTAGTACTTAATGGCTGCTATTTTAATAAATTTTTCAGGTCCCTTTCTTCCTCCTTTTCCTGAATGTTCTTAAACATCTAACTTCAGGTGGAATATCAGTGGAATAAACGTGAGGTTTTTTTAATGAGAAAGGGTTCTACTGTTTACCAGCTGTGTGACCTTGTGTAAGTCACACACCTGTCTGAACCCTTATTTTCTTACCTGTTAAGATGGCAATAATATCTGCTTCAGCTTCTACAAGAGGAGGCATGAAATAGCTAAACATTAAAACACAGAGGAAGGTAATCAGGAAACTTAGACTATGAATACAGAATATGACCCCTGCTGACTGGGACTAAGAACATTGCCTTGGATGCCTCCAAGACTCAGGGTTTCACCAATTCTCAATGAGGATGGAAATTAATGTCATGTGGAAAACTGTATTTTTCTCATTCCTTAATCCATGTAACAATTCCTATTAGATCTTGTAATTTTTTTTTTTTTTTTTGAGATGGAGTCTAGCTCTGTCACCCAGGCTAGAGTGCAGTGGCATGATCCTGGCTCACTGCAACCTCTGCTTCCCGGGTTTAAGTGATTCTTCTGCCTCAGCCTCCCGAGGAGCTGTGATTACAGGCGCACACCACCACGCCTGGCTAATTTTTGTATTTTCAGTGGAGATAGGGTTTCATCATGTTGGCCAGGCTGGTCCTGACCTCAGGTGATCCAACTGCCTCCGCCTCCCAAAAGTACTGGGATTACAGGTGTGAGCCACTGTGCCCGGCCAGATCTTGTAATTTTTATCAAATCAAAACATGAAGAACTCTTTAAGGTAATTTTATAGATATTTAGAATTTGTACTTTTAGTAACAACTCTGGTGTACAAATAATATGAACAAAAATATAGAAAATGCAATTAGGTTAGTCAGTATATGGGAAAATGCTAGGCCTCTGTAGAAATCAAAGAAATGCAAAACAAAAACCATATGTTTCATATATGAAAATATTCAGTGCTGGTGAGAGTCATATTTATTTTTGATGTGTATGTAAACTGAAGAAAAACCTGTTGGAAGGCAATTTTAAATATGTAACAAGAACCTTAAATATGTTCACTTACTTTAAGATAATTTCAGTTTCTGAAATCTACCTTCAAGAAATAACATGAACTACCAAATGAGCTTTTAGTATGAAGTCTTCATTGTGGCATTATTTATAATAAGAAGTTGGAAACAACCCAAATGCCCTACAAACTGGGATAAGTTAAGTAAAATCTATTATGTTTCCCACATAATAGATTACTGTACAGGTATTTTAAATTAGGCTTATAAATAATTCATAATGGCATGGCAAAATGTGTGTAATATAATTTAAGTGAAAAGCAGGATAGTAAATATAGTACGATCACAGCTAAGTCAAAAATAGTTGTACAAATACAAACATTTGAAAAAATACATCAGAATGTTGCTAATGGTTATTGGTGACGTGATGACTAAGGGTGATTTATTTTGTTTTCCACTTTTCTATATTTTTCTAATTTTTTATAATGAGCATGTATTATTTTACAATATTAAAAAACAAAGCAAATGATATGAATAAAGATTTTGTTGGTAGGGTGGGCAGTAGTATGTGTTCTAGCATGATATCTTAACAAGGCATACCATTCCACAGGCTTTCTGTGAGAATTAAATATTTGACTATGTGTAGCAGCAGCCAATATATATTGCATGTATTAAGAAACTGTTATAGAAAATTTAAACTTTACAGCCTTACATAAAAGATAGTAAAGTGTTTTGTGAAACTTTTTTTCTTATGTTTCCAAAGAATTTATAGTTAGGAATTTCCTTAATTAGCTAGCTTTCCTATATATTTGAAATTTCATTTACGTAACATGCAACTTTTCAGGACTTCTTTTGTAATCAGTTATCATTAGTATTATTATTTTTAAAGTTTTCACCCCTTGTTTGGTGGTGAAATGTAGAGTACTGGTTTACACCTGTTGTCCTGGTGTAATTATTCAATAGTGCCTCCTTTTTCTCTCCTTTTTCTCCCGCAAAATAGTTACATGGTCACCCCAGCAATATCAGACATGGGGGGAAGGGGAGGAGCAAATCGTATGATCTGGATGCTGAATCTGGAGTGGGGGTGAAGGGGGGCAGGGTGGGGACAGCTGGCTCCTGACAGCCAGTATGCAGACAGAAAGAACTGCCGCTGTACCAGAAGTGCCCTAGTTGCCTATAAACACTGGCCCACGGCTGTATTACTTAGTCTAATCAGTCATATGTCTATTACTTGAAAGTGATTCTGACAGCATTGGCTCTACCTGAAGGTGGAAAAGAACTCCGTCACCCAGGCTGGAGTGCAGTGCCCGCCACCATGCCCGGCAATTTTTTTTTTTTGTATTTTTAGTACAGACGGGATTTCACTGTGTTAACCAGGATGGTCTTGATCTCCTGACCTCGTGACCCGCCCATCTCGGCCTCCCAAAGTGCCAGGATTACAGGCGTGAGCCACCTCGCCCGGCTAAGTCTATCTAATTTATTTAAGATACCAAAGACACACCTGCCCCATGTGTTCTTTTCCACCAGCCCACTCTGGAGCTCCGCATTTTTACCTACAGTGTTATTATAATTAAATGTGATCAAAATAATTAAAATTCTATCTGGAGAGAAATAGCCCCAAAAGTATAGAGGCAATAATACTATTAAGAAGTCAGAAGGATCCTCATATTGACTCTGCTCTTCCTAGCTGGATGACCCTGGGCAAAGGATGTAACTTCTCAGACATCAATCTTTTCAGTAGCAAAAAGAGGAAAATAAAACCTGTTCTGACTATATCATGGGAGTTGGAGTATGAATAAAATGGTTACTATATGTGAAAAAGCTCTGGAAATGCAAAAGCACCCTGCAAATATCAGAGACTATTAGTATTATGAAGTTATTAAAATAAAAAACACATTAGCTGAGCTAACAACCTTGAAACACAATGAGCAACACACACACCACCACATGATGCTTGTGACTGCATTAATGATGGCCCATTGCACTTTGCCCTGGCTCTGGCAGTTAGCTTATGCCCCTGACTGGGATCTGCTAGCTTTTCAAATGGAGGTCTGTGACATTGATAAGGTATGCTTCTCTCCCAGGAGGCTCCAGACACACAGCCCAGAGTAAGTCTTTGGGAGGAGTGGAAGTGGGAAAGTTGCTAAACATGATGCAAAAGACTTTTAGCCCCAGGGAAGGAAATGACAGAATTCTTGCTTTGACAAGTTTTTTTCAGAGCTGGCTTTGCTAGGAAACTAAGGGCTAAAATGAATTTTTGATACCCTTGGTTACTGTTCTCCCAATCCACTCCCCTCCAGTTCTAGAAAATAAACTCCATGTGGGTGAGGACTTTTGTCCCCTTTCTTCACTGCTAAATTCCCAGCACTTAGAACATTTCCTGGAACAAAGTATCAGGATAATTCTTATTGCATAAGTAAACATCATTTGCCTGTGTCACCTGTGTTCTCCATTCATGCCTGTAATTTAAAGTTGGACAAGTTTTGTTATTGCAGTTCTGGAGCTACTTAAAAGGACGCTTAGCCCAAGTTTTGGATACAAGGCCTTGATCTAGGTCACAGAATGATAGCTCTCACTTGTAACTGCTATTTCCACCACCAACCTTAATTCTTTGGTCATACTCTGTTGAGAAGTCTTAAGAGCACCATTTCACAAGGGGCCTGCCAAAGACATAGCAGATGCTTAGCAGGCATGTCCACTCAGCATGCGGGACACATCTGGAAAAGCTGCAAGAAACCACACTTCAGAGTAGCTCACTGCAGGAAGAAAGGGGAGGGATTTTTTTCTCCTTGGTACCCTCTTGCCTCTCATATCCCATGGGCCAAATTTCACTCCCTAAAAAGATGATTTCCTGTATGTCTAGCCCTTGGCAGACACTCAGGAAGCCAATCCTGGCCCCCCACCCCACTCGCTCCATAGGGTGGCATTTCATCTAAACCTAGAAAAAGAGTGACAACCCAATGCTGATAGGGCTCAGCATGTCAGGACTAAGGGCCATGCAGGCTCAGGGTTCCAATTCGAACTCCGGCCAGCCCTGGGAGCCCACTAAAGGCAGTGGTTGTGGTAGGGGTGCAACAGGGGTGTGGAGATTACTTTCAGAAAAAGAGAGGCAGTAGAGAAAATCTGAGGAGGTGCACAAAGATTGCATCCAATACACTTGTTTTGCAAAATTGAATCGTATTTTCCTGTCCTATTTGTTTATTTGTGAAAAGCTCCATTTTTTTATGTTAGTATTTTGAGATCAAACTTATCCTTTTTAACAAATGCCTAAGACTCAAGAGAATGGATATGCTGTAATTTATTTTGCCATTTCCCTATTGATGGACATTCAGGTTGTCCCCCAAGTTTTACATTATTGTACGAGTCTTTGGGGAGGACAGCTTTAACATACAAGAATCATTTGAAAAGAAAGATCTTATTTAAAATCAGTCACCATGCCTGTCTGGAGCTTTACCGATCTGATGCTTGTGATTGCATTAATGATGGCCCCGAATTAATGAGGCTCCAAACCCTGAGAGGAGATTGATTTTTATTTTTGCATATTACCAAAGCTTTTCCATTTGAGTTACTTTGTTAGTGAATAAGTGTCTTGAACGGATAGAAAAATAGAATTCTATGGATCAAACTTTGCCCAGCCTGGTTTTGTGAGCCCTGTGGTGGAGGCAGATGAAATTAATCAGGCAATGGCTAAAAGGTGAGACCCTGGGAGACAGGTCACACTACATTCCCTGACAAGGGGTTTCAAGTGTTCATTGATAAGAAAATCACCACCACATGGGAAATTTTACATGTCTTCCACATCAAAAGCACCTCAGTTTTCAGGCTTGTTTTGGAGGAAAACCTTTTATCTTTTGTTTTTAATCTTGTTAATGCTTTGACATCTTGACAGTTTTGAACTTAATGATCCCTTATGGGAAGGAACAGGAATTCCATCTGCTTTTTCTATTTTCTATTTTCTAGGCAGCTCTTCCTTGTCTGTCTCCAAGTCACTGCTAAGCCTCTGAAGATCACGCTGGTACCCTTTCCCCAATTACCCTAAAATATTTAACTATAGTATTTCTGAAATCTGCAAATTTTCCTGACTTTAATGAACCCTGTTACTTTATTTTAAAAGTCAACTAACCCCTTGAGATAGTAATTGTCTTACAGAATACAAAATATTCTTTCTTCTAGTACCCTTTTGATTTATTTATCAGAGAAGCCTAATAACATAGACTTTGCTATAAAACAAAAGGCAAATTCTGCATGAAACTGTTTAAAAATTGATCAGACCAAATAGACAGGACAAAATTCTATGTAATCTAGCCCTGAAAGGTGCTTGACTAGTAATGTTGAGTGAACCAAAGAGTGCTTCCAGACTCTTAAAAAAAATCTAATCTGACCACTAAATTTAGAACCAGAACAATATGTTTCTATTTTACATGATATAATTTAATGTTTTTAACATAAACATGTTACACTGTTGATTATTTATCACAGTCAATAATTTCAGGTAAACAAATAGCAATATATATCTTTTAGTTATGATATCCTAATAATGGAATATATTTTGTGACTTTTAGTGGTAGAACAATTTTATAAATTAAAAACAGTACCTCCTAGATTCAGTGACTGTCTAAAATTGAGAAAGACCTAGAACTTCCCTGTTCTTGGAATCTGCACTTGGGGTAATTTCTCTTTAAAATGATGCTCCTTTCTCTATTAATCAAAGTTGTATAAAACCACCTATCACAGTTCTGGTCGGCATTGAGTTCCTATTACATCAACTCAAAGCCAGAAAACATAACATTTCAGTTGCTTGTGCTGTTTTATCAAGGATGGGTGTACAATTGCTACGTGATACCTTTTTGAAATGTTGAAAATAGTTCAATGAGCTCCATAACTACTTTAAGAGCCCTCAAGGACCCAGAGATCCCCAGGTTGGGAGCTACTTCCTTAGATAAGGGTTGACATGGATTCTCAGATGGCACTAGTGTTATGATACTTGTACCTTGCTTAATAGTAGTGGCTGTTCGATACCTCATCTTCTCAAAGTTACCTAAAAAAGGTAATTTAATGACTATTATTTGGTTTCTGAGTCAATGGCAGAAAACAAGAGAGAGTGATAAGAGGGAGGTTGGGTATTCATTTCCAAGGCTCCTGCCTTGCTGTATCACCACCACAGGCTGGCTGTACCTCCTGGCTGAAGGTGACAGCTCCTGTCAACCAGCCCTCTGCATATACTTCTTTGTTTCCTAGCTCAAGTAACTGCTCCCTTCCTTAAATTTTTTTTTTTTTTTTTTTTTTTTTTTTTTGAGACAGAATCTCACTCTGTCACCCAGGCTGGAGTGCAATGGTGCAATCTCGCCTCACTGCAACCTCCACCTCCTGGGTTCAAGTGATTCTACCACCTCAGCCTCCCGAGTAGCAAGGATTACAGGCGCCTGTCACCACACCTGGCTAATTTTTGTATTTTTAATAGAGATGAGGTTTCACCATGTTGGCCAGGCTGGTCTCGAACTCCCGACCTCAACTGATCCACCCACCTTGGCCTCCCAAAGTGATGGGATTACAGGCGTGAGCCACCACACCCAGTCCTTAAATAATTTTTTTAAACTAGCCTTTTAAGATGTACATTTGGTTGTTTCTATCAGGGACAATGCTGCAAGAAGTAACTTTGTATATATGCCACTTTTCCTCCTTAACCTTAATTAGGGCGCAAAGGATTGTTGTGGTGTGTATTAGTCAGGGTTCTCTAGAGGGACAAAACTAATGGAATATAGATAGATAGATAGATAGATAGATAGATAGATAGATAGATCGATAGATTGATAGATCGATAGATATAGATAGATAGATAAAGGGGAGTTTATTAATTATTAACTCACACAATCACAAGGTCCCACAAGAGGCCATCTGTAGGCTAAGGAGCAGGGAGAGCCAGTCCAAGTTCCCAAACTGAAGAACCTGGACTCTGATGTTTGAGAGCAGGAAGCATCCAGCATGGGAGAAAGATGTAGGCTGGGAGGCTAGGCCAGTCTCTCTTTTCACATTTTTCTGCCTGCTTATATTCTGGCCTTGCTGGCAGCTGATTAGATGGTGCCCACCCAGATTAAGGGTGAGTCTGCTTTGCCCAGTCCACTGACTCAAATGTTGATTTCCTTTGGCAAAACCCTCACAGACACACCCAGGGTCAATACTTTGTGTCCTTCAATCCAGTCAAGTTGACACTCAGTATTAACCATCACGGGGTGTCAAAGGGAGTAAATTGGAAAGACAGAAAGTGAGATGTCAGGGAATAGAATGATGAAACTAAGATAATTACGTTATTGATAATGACACAATCTAGAGCATGACCATAGGGTGAGTGACTGAGGTATGGTGGAGAACAAGGTCATTTGAGTGAAGAAATTTTAAAAACTGACAAACTATGGTGTTGGAAGGATCACCTACCTTAGTTGTTGAAATCACTAAGAATTAAGACTAAACAGAGAGATTATCAGATTGGAGCTAATAGCACTGAGAAATGAAAGAGACTGACCCAGGTGTCAATAGATGACAGCAAAAATGAACATTTTTGGGTGAGTTAATCTGATAACATGTGATTTAACTTGGGAGAATTTTAGGGAGGCAAGTGAGAAAAGTCTGAAAGTGGCAATGAGGAGTAAAGAGGTGGCCTTCCCCAAATGTAGGCCCAGATGCAAAAGGACAGTGGAAGAAAAAAAGCAGCCACTATGTAAGATGGCTTCAGGGGAAGCGTATCCTCAGGAGAGAGCTGGTTTTCTAGAGCAAGAGGGTGAATGAAATGTTCAGAGAAGAGGCTAAGGATATAGGGGATTTGGCTGCTGATGGATGAATTCCAGAGGGCACAAAGGAAAGACACCATTTGTTAATGACACAACGTTCACAAGCAGTCCTTTTACTGGCCTTCTGCCAATTATCTTTTGTTACCTAAAGTTCATCTTTAGTAGTTTTTTTAAGAAGGGCTAATAGAAACAATGCTAGCTGAGTTTTGCATATTTTAAACTCTGTCTGTAGTTTTTATACTTGAAATACAGTTTTGCTAGACATAAAGACTTTGTGTCCACTTTCTCTACTTGAGTATCTTGTATACATTGCTCTAATGTCTTTTTGGAACGGATGTTGTTGTGTGGAGATTTAAAGACAGGCTGGCACTTCCCTTCATAAGTGATTTGATTATCTGCAACCTCTACAAAGGATTTGATTATCTGTAACCTCTCCAAAGGATTATTTCCTTTTCATTGTAGTCAGTAATTATGTCAGGTAAAATGTCCCTGGCATATACTACATCCTTTCAATAAAGAGGTGTACTTTTTTTTTTTTGATTGAGAAAAGTTTTCTTCAATCATATCTTTCATATCTTTAAGTATTTGTTTGTTCCATTATTTTGGATCTTTTCCTTGGGGGCGCTAGTTGTAAGTTTTTTTTTTTTTTTTAAACCTCCTTTGCCTGCTTTCTGTATATATTATTTTGTGTCTAATCCTTTCTATTTTTCATTTCATTTTGCTTGTTTTTTTTTTCATTTCTTTTCTCTATAATTCTTATTATCTTCCTTTATGTTTCTTTTCTTTTCACTTCCCTTCTAATTTTGTCTTTATTTGTGTGATGGTTTTGTTTTTTCTACTACTTCTTTTCTAAATTCTTCTGTTGCATTTTATCACCTTCTATGTCTCTAAATCTTCCTCAAATTCCTATATTTATGTTTTATAATTTTCTTTTTATTGAGGTTATGGTCTCATTCTTTTCTCTAATTTGGGGAAACTTATTTCTAAAAATTTCATCTGCCAGAGCTACCATTTCACTTGTAAAGCATTCTTCATCTGTTAGATTTTGCTCCTTTTTCTAAAATTTTTGTTATTGTTTCTTTGTATTGGTGATGTGCTACTTCCTTTCCCTTTCCTATTTATTATCACTGAGTGAACTGGGTCTTCCTGGACCAATTATTTGCAAGAGTTCTGGTATGTATGACAGCAAGGTTAGGAAGATGCTGTTTTTGACTTAGTGCAGACTCACTTCTCTGCTGCCACATGAACAGACTGCTTCCTGTGAATATGGCTTATCTGTGTGATTCTTTGTGTCGTCTCACTTGCACTGTCTTTTTGAATCAAACTGGGTACAGGGGACTTTTGTTGCCAGCATGGTTTGCCCAGTTCCCACATCCACTTTTGTAAACAAGGATAATGTTTTTGTAACTCAGGATGTGTCTCTTACCTTCAGGGGTTATACTTCTGCTTGCAGTGTCTAGCTGAGCCTTCTTGCAGCTGAGATTGGTCTCTGTATTTTTCCTATTTTTTCCTATATAATTTCTGCTCAACCTCAGCTGATTTTGTCAACTCTTATACATGTTTTAGAACCTGGGCAGTATATCTGTGTCATACTCTGCAAAAGAAAAAAAAAATGGGCTTGCAGATTTTGGAAGGTGGGGTTTGTGTTTTTATCCTTTTATCTCCAGAATGATTTTCAAAGATAGAAAAGAGAAAATACTAATATACCCACTCATGTTCACGCCAGAAATCTTCTCCAACTCTTTAGAATAGTAATGTTCACATTTTAGGAATAATAAGAAATCTATAAGCATGTGGCCTGAATTCTCTCCTAATCAACTCTGTTAATAAAAATGTACATATAGCCTACCAAAGCTAGTTATGACTCATATCTCTTGGCTAGATGTTACTTAAAGCCTAATAACTGGGCTGGGAGTGGTGGCTCGTGTCCGTAATCCTAGCACTTTGGGAGGCTGAGGTGGGCAGATCACCTTAGGTCAGGAGTTTGAGACCAGCCTGGTCCAATATGGTGAAACCCGGTCTCTACTAAAAATACAAAAAATTAGCTGGGCATGGTGGCTGGTGTCTGTAATCCCAGCTACTCAGGAGGCTGAGGCATGAGAATTGCTTGAACTTAGGAGGCAGAGGTTGCAGTGAGCTGAGATTGCACTACTGCACTCCAGCCTGGGTGACAGAGTAAGACTCCAACTCGGAAAAAAAAGAAAAAAAAAGCCTCATAATTGCAATATGCTGGAAATTTCAGGACCCCAAGAGACAGACCAATTAAGAGTATGTATTGTTCATTTACTTCTTATAAAATATCAGCCTAAGCAATATTCAGATATTTCTAACACTGTTTCCAACTCTTTGCCTCAGGGTCAGTTTCTACAATTACCTGAATCATCTGGGCCCTAAGCTGGCATTGCTAGCATTGAACTGGGGACAGATGCCCATTTCTTGTGGCCAAAAGTTCCTGCTTGTCTGGCAAGAATAATTTCACACAGGGATGATGTCAGAGTATTTTTGGTCCTGAAAGATACTTACCTGAAACAGAAACTTGTTAATTAATTTTGGTTATGTCAATGATAATCCAGTTGTATACGTGACTAAACAATTCTTGAACCGTCTAGACTGTATACAAGCAGTATATAGCTGAATTTCTACTCCAAATTTTTGTTTCTGATGGTATGATTGCCATCAGTTTGGATTTCAGTAGTTTCATGAAAGAATAAAATTTAAGATAATTTTGTGATTCATATACCACTACTCAAATTCTAATTAAATTTTGTCTTTTTTGATAGCAAGTTTCCCTTTCAGGTCTGTGAAATTAAATTCCTCTTGCAATCAAGCTGCACAGATAGGGGAGACACTTGGTAATTCAAACACATCTTGGGGTTTGCACACCAAAAGCAGCTGCAGAAACTTGAAGTATGATTCATGTTCATCAGAATATGTCTTCTAAAATTTGGACTTTATTTCTACCAAAATAGTACAGCAACTCCTCAAAATCTGTAATTCCATTAAGCTCAAGGCAGTTGACCTGAGCTCAACTCGTATGCCTGGTTTATGCCTGAGATGTTTACTTTCTGAAACAAAAGCCCTTCCTTTCCCCTGTGGTTGCAAGTTCAGTATATTAAGATGTTTCATTAGAACAACAGGAAAGCACAATCTCTTGGGCCCCTGAATGTTGAATAAGTTGGGCCAGTGGGAGCTCTTTAATTCCCCAAGGTTCTTGACCTCAAAACATCTCTTTAACAAGTACCCATAACCTACACTTCTGACTGCATTAAAATTAACCCAGACTGCATACGCTGTTTTGTCTTTGCCCAAACCGATGATGGTTAGGAGTACAGGCATGAAGAATGTTGGCAACCATGATAATTTCTATTCTTAGACCAGGAAAAGCTTTCTTTCAAAGATCAAATCAAAAACACACCCGATGAACGATGCAAGGAGCATCAGACCACTTTAATGCTTGAATTAGTATTAAAGCATTTCTCCCCTCTTTCACTGTAGGTACCCCACATACAATAAACATCCACGTTTAGACCAAACTTCTCAAATTCCTTTTTGAGATAGTCTTTGCAAAGTTTCTGTGTTCTACCTAACCAGGATCAGTTAGATCATGTACTGGATACTGCTGCTTTGGAGCATTCCATTCCATATATTTTGCACATGGGACGTACATCTTAAATTTAAAATAAAATATATTTTTACATTGTTATTTAAGTAAGTGTATGTCATAATGGTTTTCAAACTTTTTTTTTCCAAGCTGGAAGTTCAAAATGCAAATGAAACAAAAGAGAAGCCGGCTGTAGTTAAAAGGAGTTGAGAGAAAAAGCAAACATATAGACAGAAAGCAGATCAGTGGTTGCCTAGAACTGGGGTTAAGAGTAAAATTATTGCAAATCGACATGAAGGATCTTTTGGGGATAATGGAAGTGTTCTTAAACTGGAATGTAGTGTGGTTGCACATACATTTACTAACAATTATTGATTCATATACTTAATAATGAGTGAATTTTATGGTATGTAAATTATACCTTAATAAAGTTAATAAAGAAACTAAATATAAAATGCAGGATGGCAAGAAGTTGTTGGAGGTATAGATGAAACAGATTGGTACTTCATTGATAATTGTTAAAAGTGAAAATGAGTGTGTACAATCTTATTTCACTCTTTTTCTTCATTTGTACTCACTTAAATTTTCAAAAAAAGAGCTGAATTAAAAAAATAAAAAGAATAAAGGGGGCTGAGAATAAAGGAGCATTTCCCTTGTCCATTAGAGACAAAATTTTTAGGTCTATCTGAAGCACCTTTAGATACTTAATCAATGTTTGTGACTAGTCTATGGTACATGAAAAGAAAATGTATTATTTTCACTCACATATTTATATACATTTATAAATACATAAATGTACATATACAATCTACTTTGCTAATTATGTTATTTAGGTCTTCTATATCCTTACTTAATTTTTGACCACTTGATCTGTTCTGGATGAGATAAATTAACTAGTCATGTTTTCTGTGGATTTCTCTTTGAATTTGATGTAGTTTTACTTTATAAATTTCAATTCTATGTTATTTGGTACATTGATATTCATAAGTGTGAAATCTTAATTTTGCATCTCATGTTTTATAAAGTACCTATCTTTGTCTCATTTAATACTTTTTCCTTGAATTTAACTTTGAGATAAAATCTTGATCTTGGTTTTAATTTACTGGGTATGCCTTCACCTATCTTTTTATCTTCCACCTTTCTAAATCATTTTATTTTCACTGTATCTTATGTATATAGCACAAGGTTGAGATTTGCCCTGATATCCCAGTTGAGAAAATTAATTGAAAATTTTCAGAGCTTGTTGAAAAGAAAGTCATGTCATGTTTGATTTTACTTTACCTATCTTTTGTTTTTTTGTTAGGCTTTGTTTGTAGTGCTCATTTATTTATTTTTCACTATATGGCCTGTATATATATTCTTTGTGTATGCATGTTTTTTGAACTTGAAAGGTTTGCATTTTTGTTCCAGTGGTCATCTTAATAACTTTGAAACTATTTTTTATACATTATTGAAAGCGTTGAGCAGTATGTTTCCTGTTCCTCGCCTCTTCACCCCCTAATTGTATTATTTTTGTAGTGTTTACCTTATTTCTTTTCTCTTTCAGCTTTTGTTAGTTATTTCATTGTGATATTGTCAAGACTTACAGCAGTTACTCTCTGTTCTATGACCATAATTCTCAACATTATTTTAGACTTGCTTCTATAGATAAATGGATTTAATGATTGCTACCAGTCTCCTCCCACTGCCCATACTTCTAAATTCGTCTCTTTGGTGGTTGAAATTCATTCTCTAGGAATATCCTATAAAAAAGGGCAATATGAAAACCATACTGCTTGCATGTTCAAAAGTGTTCATTATATTTTTATTTGAATAAGTTACTCTGGTATGAAATCCTTGGATATGAAATCTTTAGAATTACATTTTAATTTTTCCCCCTTATAGATGTCTTGATCATTTTGCTCTGGATGCCCAAAAGATTCTGTCATTCTCTTGGAAATCCAGTAGCTATGCTAGACTAGGTCTTAGTTTGATTATTCTTGTCATTTTTTTTTATTTGGGATATGGTATGCTCTTTCAATCTATAGATTTAGGTCTTTTATTTCTGAAAGTGTCTCAAAATGTTTATCTGCTTTTTTTTTTTTTCCCTGTTCCAACTTCTAGATTCTTTGGTTAGATTATGTACATATTGGATTTCTTTTGTTTCTTTCCATTTACATAATTTTCTCTCTAATCCTTTTTTTTCATTTTCATTTCATTTAACTTGTTTTTCTCAATCTGGTATTTTGTGATTCTTAAAACATTTTTTATTTTGCTTTTTTTTCCCCCTTAACAAGTGTTTATTCCAAGTTTGTGTTAATTTTGTCTTCATTTTTTAAATAGTTATTTTTTTCCTCTCCCTTTTTCAATTCATATTTAAGTTCCTTTTGTGGTTCTGCTGCTTTTAAAAAAAAATTTCCAGTGAAGGCACTTAAGAAAGTTGAGTTAGTCATACTTATTAGTTCATGCCACATTATCATAATTGATTCATGGAAGGCTAGTTTTATTTATTTATGGTTTCCTTTTTATTCCTATTCTTATCCTCCCCTGGATAAGCAGTCATACAAATGCATTAAATATATATCTTTTTGTTTGCATATATTTTTGTAAAATGTGTATGGTTTTTATATACATACTTGTAAAATTAAAAAAAAATTTAGAGAGAATCTTACTATGTTGCCCAAGCTAGCCTCGAACTCCTGGGCTCAAGAGATCCCCTGCCTCAGCCTCCCAAGTAGCTGGGACTACAGGCCTGCACCACCGTGCCTGGATGATTGATTACTTTTTGATTGACTGTTCATGTTTGGAGGAGAGGTTTTCCAAGAATTGCTAATTGCAGAAGGTTTGTGCTGAGAGGCCTGGACCACGTTTCAGCCTAGTAGGAATTCTGCTTATGACACAGAGGTTGTGTAGATGAGTTTCTTTGGCTTCTACTTTTAACTAAGAGAAATTGGCAATCACAGGGCTGCTCACATCGCAGTCTATATATATTTTTTCCATTTTGCCTCACCAACACAATGCTTCTGCATATGTGGTATGTCTGAATGATTCTTCTTCCAATGGTGCCTTATCACCTTCTCTTTTATAATCAGCCAGGTTGAAGGAAGACACTGCTGCCTGTGCACATACTTGATTCCTTTATTTCAAATGAAAGATTGCTGGTTTTGTCTCTAAGGTAAGTCACTTTTGTGAAGTGTGCTTTGTTGATGTTGATGATGTCTTCTGCAGTCTGCAGGCATTTACATCTTTTATCAAAGTATTTCTGCCTTTCACTGTATTTCACATATATTGTAGTTCAGGGTTTCAGGTATCTACTGTTTTCAATGAAAATGAATTTTGTATTATTGTCATTATCCTTGTTACTGAGTAATTTCTGAGAGGTGGAAGAATAGAGGATGCTATCTTTACTCTCTGGATACATTTTTTAAATCACTGTTTTATGTATATATTATGTTAACTCAGCTAGATTGCAGTTTGGAGAATTTTCTGCTTTACTGTGTACCATGCATTCTTTACTGTTGACTCCTAAAGTGTCATAAAAATTGCTTCTAATGTTTGTTGAGAAATTTCAGACAGGCCTCATTCTTAAAGCTTCTGATTCATAAAGCCTGAGTTAAATAAGCATCTCAGGTGATTCTGATGCTAGTGGTTCACCAACTGCATATTTTACGTAGTAGCCACTCAATAAATAACTGAATGACTTACAAGGGCATGGATATTTATGTGAGAATGCTTGGTACAGGAAACGGAGTAGATATTGTTTTTATAAATAAGACTGGCTGAGGGTACACAGTAAATACATACAATTTTATCTGTTGCTTTAAAAAATAAAAAAAAAAACACTGGCTGAGATAAAATATGCAGCAATAGAGGGGCTACTGAGGCAGGGATATTTTCCTTGGAGAACAGAGAAACATTTCTGCCTCAGAAATGTTCTGTCATCTGTTTAATTGAGTATTACTTAGCCCACTAATGACACACAAGAAATAACTGATGAATGACAGCATCAAAATTGGACAAACACTGAGAGACAAGACTCCCCCAAAGTAACCCAAGAAATACAAGTTATCTATGTATTTATGTGAATAACCAGGCAAATACTACCTTATGGTTAATTTAAACAAAAGATGAATTGTTCGTTAATTTGTGGATGTGTTAGATACATCAAAGTGTAACTCCTTTCCTGTTTCTACTCGTACTTTTTAAATTTAAATTTAAATTTAAATTTAATTTAATTTAATTTTATTTTATTTTATTTTTGGGGCAGACTGCTAGTTCTTTTTCCCGGGCAGATGACTGCTGACATAGAGACGACGTTTTCTGTCTTCCCTTATAGCCGTGTTTGGCTATGTGATAAAGTTCTCATGAAGTAATGAGTCCTACTTTATTTTTCTTCATAACACACACATATTATTACTCGACATTATGTTATATACTTACATCTGTACTGTCTCTTCCATTAGAATGTAAAAGCTATTAAAGCAGGGACATTATTTTATTCTCTGTCATTTTCCAAGTAGCTGAAAAGTATCTGGCATGTAAAGGACACTCAATAAGTAAAGGAATTCATGCATAATTATTGCAAAAATATAGAGATTAGGTATTACAGGATATGTGGATCCCAGTATTTCTATAATGAGGATGTAGTAAGCCTAATGAAGAAGAGTTTATCTTGATTTGGCTTACCAGTTGAACTTGAATGACCACCCTCTGTGTGCATACTTAGCATTCATATTTGCAAAGTGAGGGGGACTGACTGGGTTGATTTCCCTTGACAGAATGGAGGATCCCTACTGGGGAGAGCTTCATGCCACTTCAAGAATTTGACCTTTCTCATCTTCAATCTAGCCACACAGGGTTGCTTTTGGCTCAGGTATCTATCTAGGTCCACTTATTAGTGGTTAACACAGCATGGTTGGTTTCACTTAATGTACAATGGCATGAGTCACAGCAACACTGTGCAGAAGACCATCTATCCTCACAAGAATGTGGTGAACATTGCTGCCACTCCCATGCTTTCAAAATAAATAGTCTTTTCAAAATAGTTGCTTCATGGGAAGTTGTCTGTATTTGTGTTATATGTATCTCGAATGTACTCAACAACATTTTTTAGATGTCCTATTTTGAAGTTCAGGATGATACAATGGAAATATATAGATTAGTATTCCAAAGACCTGGGTTCAAGACTCAGCTTTGGGACATTTTAGCTCTGTGACCTTGGATAAAATCACTTCCTCTTCCGGGGTCTCAGCTTTCTCATTTGTGAAAATAGATGGTGATGGGAGATGACTTAAAGGTCTCTTCTAACTCCAATCATCTATGAGTCTGATTATTTTCAGAGTTTTCACGGCATTACTGTGAACATTCCCAATCATAATGAACACCTTTTGTTTCTTTCTCTTTTTTCTTTCTTTCTTTTTTTTTTTTGAGACGCAGTCTCGTTCTGTTGCCCAGGCTGCAGTGCAGTGGCCCAATCTTGGTTTACTGCAACCTCCACCTCCTGGGTTCAAGCAATTCTCCTGCCTCAGCCTCCCTAGTAGCTGGGATTACATGTACCCACCACCGTGCCCAGCTAATTTTTATAATTTTAGTAGAGACAGGGTTTCACCATGTTGGCCAGGTTGGTCTTGAATGCCAGACCTCAGGTGATCTGCCCAACTCAGCCTCCCAAAGCGCTGGGATTACAGATGTGAGCCGCCACGCCCGGCCCCAAACACCCTCTCTTTGAATGTAGATTGGATTTTTTGGAACCGATAAAATTGATCAGAGCTAAACTGATTAATACTATGTATGGCAAAGGTAGATGATACTGTCTTTAAAACTTGGAATTCTCATTGATTCCTTTCTCACCTTTATTTCTGTATATTCAGTTGCTAGTGGCAGAAAACCCAACATAATTTGGCATAAGCAAAGAGAAAATTACTGGTTCAGGTAACTAAAAAGTCCAGGGTCTATGGTTTCAGTCACAGGTTGATCCAGGAAGTAAAATGATGTCATTAGGACTCACACTTGGTTTTCTCTTCTCTCAGATCTGCCTTCTCCATGTTAGTTCCATTTTTAGGCATATTCTCCAATGGGAGCAAGATTGTTGCCAGCAGCTTACATTTGATCTCAGCAATCCATATAGAGAGATTCATTTTTCCCAATGTTAACCCAAAAATCCCAGAACTGACTTTTGAGTCATTTGCTTATCACCGAATCCATCACAGAGACTAGGAGTATTCTCTGAATGGTCAAGCCTGCATCACATATTCCCCCCTGGAGTTGGGGGAATTCAGTTCCACTGGAATCATGTGAACTGAATATGGTGGAAAGATGCTTCTCCAAGTAACATCAATGTGCTGATCTCAAAAAGGTATAATGGATGCTAAGTAAGCTCTGTGTGTGTGTGTGTGCGCGCATGAGAGAGGTGTGGGACAGCTAATCACTTGCTGCATTAGACAACATCCTTTGAAATGTTTCCTCTTCTCTGTTTTTATGAAGTATAGGCACTATCTCATTGTAGCTTCCTATCTAACTTCCTTGCCTGTAGTCATTCTCTCCTCAAATATATTCTAGGCATTGCCAACACAAGTCTTCCTAAAGCATTGTTTTGATCATTTTACTCTCCAGCTCAAAAATCTTTCAGAAACCTTCTTCTATCAAATTCTATATTCTTCAGTCTGGCATTTATGATCTTTCCACAATCAGGCTCCTGCATATCTTTCCAGGCTTATTTATCCACCTGCACTTGTTCCATGAGCCAACTAAGCTGCATTGCTTACCATCTCTGAACACACTGCATGTTTTCCTAGCACTGCCTTTGTTCTATTTGTATGTCCCACCCCATCACCATTTCTATCATCCTAAGTCTCATCTCAGGTGATGAAGTAGAGACTGCTAGTTCTCTTTAATATATGTTCTCCCCTTCTTCATTAGTGTTAGAACCATTGATTTTTAGCTGGGCCATGGCTGCCAAATAGAGACTACACTTGACCAAGAGAGTATAGTGTAGTGATGTTTACAACTTCTGCAAGTGGCCTAGAATAGAGGCGTGTTCCTTTCTGCCCCTACCTCCTTTATGCTCATTGGAAAAAGGCTGTAAGGAGCTTGAGCAGCCATGACGGATCATAAGGGAGAAGCTGCATTTCAGGATGGTAAAGCCACATGATGGAAGAAGCTCATGGATCTGCTGATTAGAGAGTCACCTACACTGATGTGAGAGTAATACATTTTATTTTCTTTAAGCTACTGTTACTTTGAGCTTTTTAGCTGTTACAGAAACCAATCCCTGTATGAAAATATATTGTTTAGGATAATTTTCTGGTGGCAGTAATAGGAATCATTCAAAGCTATATAAAGCAAAAAGGGAGAATTATTTTAAGGACAGAAGGATTTCTCATAGAACCTATGGGAAGGGATGAAGGAAGCCTCAGTCATAGATTGGTAGCTGGTATTAAAAAGTAAGGCGAGGCCAGGAAGCCCTCTCATTGTGTCTCATCTCTCCTTCTCTTCCTTCTTACTGAAAATTATTTACATGGTTGGCACAGAGAAGCAACAAATAAATATTTGTTTGATGGATGGCAATTTGTGTGTGTGATAAACTGGATCTAAAGTCAGTTCTCAAAACGTTTTGTTATATATATGTGGCTTGTTAAAGTGATTCTTTTGAAGGGGGGAATCATATTTTTCAGAGTCTAAGCTCTCTGTTCAACCCTTTCTCTCAGCTTTCCAATTTTTCCCAGTCATTTATTTCAACATCAGAAAGGGGGCCTGAAATACAGGGTTGTCCATAATTAATATAATGACAGACACTTTTGAGATTGCTCTGCTTTTGTACAGGAGTTGCAAAAGCCAGTTTTTATAAGAACACAAGCACTGGCACTCAGTAGCTATTTTGGCAGGTGAGGAAATGATAGATTAATTACTTTTGGTACATTTTCCCCATAACTGTCTTTTTTTTCCATTTCATTTGCATTGTTATTATTTACCAGTCTGGGTTCTCACTTATACCTAGTTTGTGCCCTTCAGGGTTTCTTATATTCTTGCCAGCTCTTTGATACGTTTGATAAGATGTTTTATATGTTTTATTCAGCACTTTGAGTTGCTTTTGGTTTGAGAATCAGCCAGAGTCTCTAGTCTGCCATACTACTGGACACAAAAGTTCAATATGCTTTCACTTCATTCATTTATAAGATATTCACCTGCGTTCCAAACAGCAGGGCCCTAACTCTGGTGGCCTAAGCTCCCCATCCACAAAAATGAAGAATAACTACCTTTCCACCTGCATCAAATTCTTTTTTGTACAAGACTCACATAATCATTAATATGAAGTCAGTTTGCAACTGGAAAATACCATGAAAATACACATTTTCTTAACTCTGAAAACAAAACGGAGGCAAACAAGTAATAAAAGTTATAACTAAGGGTAACAACCTTAGAATGGTTTGTTCGACTTAAAATTTCTGTATCTTTGCACTCATCTCCTTTTTTTCTGGCCCAAGGTATAAATGAGAAAGTCTTAAGATAAAAAAAAATGTTATTTTATGTTATAATTGACATTAATTTTATAATTTACACTTTTAAAAAATAAAGAGAAAAACATAAAGAGAAAAAGGCAATCTTGAGCACACTATAAAATCTTTCACTTTTTTTCTTTTTGAGATGGAGTCTCACTAAGATGGAGTCTCACTCGTCGCCCAGGCTGGAGTGCAATGGTGCGATTGGCTCGAGGCAACCTCTACCTCCCGAGTTCAAGTGATTCAAGGTTCAAGTGATTCTTCTGTCTCAGCCTCCCAAGTAGCTGGGATTATAGGCTCTGGCCACCACTACCGGTAATTTTTTATATTTTTGGTAGAGATGGGGTTTCACCCTGTTGGCCAGGCTAGTCTTGAACTCCTGACCTCAGGTGATCTGCCCACTTCAGCCTCCCAAAGTGCTGTGATTACAGGTGTGAGCCACTGCACGTGGCCTTTTGTTTTGTTCTTTTGAGACAGGGTCTCACTCACCCAGGCTGGAGTGCAGTGGCGCCATCTCAGCTCACTGCAACCCCCGCCTCCTGGGTTCAAGTGATTCTCCCACCTCAGTCTTCCAAGTAGCTGGGACTACAGGCGTGCGCCACCATGCACAGCTAATTTTCGTATTTTGTTTTTTGGTAGAGATGGGGATTCACCACATTGGCCAGGCTGGTCTTGAATTCCTTACCACAAGTGATCTGCCCACCTTGGCCTCCCAAAGTGCTAGGATTACAGGCATGAGCCACCGTGCCTGTCCAGATCTTTCACATTTTTAAATTTTGTGAAATAGCTGTCCTTTTCATATGTGGGTAAGCTATCAAACTTAAGATGCTCACAGTACTTTACATACTTTGTAGGCTGAGATTCTGAGTGTCTAACATTCTGTAATGTATCTTGGTCTCTGTGCTGCAAGAACACTGAAGTATTATTATAGGTAACAATCTATGTCACTCTTCTCAAACAGTGCTAACAGGTTAAGTACTCAAGAGGAACATCTTTCAGTATATTTCAAAAAGCCTCATGGATGGTAGGTGATTTGTAAATGGACCAACACAGGCCTCAGGCATATGGTTACTGTTTACTATTTCCTGTAGATCACGATGTCTTAGGTCTTATGTAGAATATATCACAGGACTTATCCTCTAAACATTCACACACCAAGACTGCACTCTGCATGCATACCATTCACTCATTCTGCATTTACTGAGTCAGTCCCACTGCATGTCAGACCTTGTGCCTGTTCTCAAGAAGCTCACAGTCTAGGAAAATGGAGAAATACAGCTACAATTATAACTCTATGTGATAAGTATTACAAAGAGATACGGTGTTATGGAAGCACTGGTAGGGGCACTTAGCCCATACTGGAGTGGCTGGGATAGGGCTGAGTGGCCAACAGGGAAGGGTTCACAGGGGAATTGATGTCTAGGATAAATAATGAATAACAAATAACTAGCAAGGCAAGGAAAAGGTAGGAGATCAAGACATAAAAAGAAACAGCATATGGAAATACAGGGTTGTGAGTACAGCAAGACTGGGGAGCCCAAGTGGTTTGCTGTATATTTAATTTATTCATTTCACGTAGCTATTACTGACATACTTGTCTCCCTATATATGTTTGAGTCCGTGAATGGTGGGGACTTTGTAATGGTTTCTCTGTCCCTATGTCTAACAGGAAGCACACAGATGGAGTGCAATAAAATGTTTGATGAATGAATGACCAGCTACGTGGTGTAAGGGAGAACAGTTAGGAGTCCGTTAATAAGAAAGGTCATTTCTAATGGCAATGAATATCAGGTAAGATAGATTTAAGAATTATTTAGAAATTAGGATGAATAAGACTTGGTGATATATTGGTGACGGGGTATAAAATAAGAAAAACTGACTTTCTAGGTTTCTGGATTACAGATGCATGATAATAGTTATAATGGTATAATAACAATAGCTAATATTCATCAGGCATCCTGTGTCATGAAGTATGCAAAGTGTTTACATGAATTAAGTCATTTAAACTCTCAATGACTTAGCGAGGCAGGTTCTTGTATACTCATTCACTGATGAGAAAACTGGGGCTAGAGATTAATTTGCCTAAGGTCACTCAGCTAGCAGGTGGCAGGCTCAAACCCAGTAATTCTGACTCCAACAGCCATACACATAGTCTACTTTTCTTTACTGCCTCTAATAGATGAGATTAATACCCAGAATGATGGTTCTATTCAATATGTGTATCACATAAATTGCACGTTTCTCTTTTGCTAAACATAGAGACACATACTATGACTGCCTCTTTATTTTTTCCGATTTTTGGGATCTTGGCTCTTTCTGTATTTTTCCTACCTGGAAGACTTAAAGTGGGGTGGAAGTTTGATAAAACAGTTGGCACAAAAGATGAGAGAAGACAGGTACAGGCGTGACATTCTCGAACGCTCTGGCAGTTGCTGGAATGATGGGATCTGGGTTCTACAGGATTCCTCCCCTCCCATCCCCCGCCACACACACACACACGTCGTAAGATGTATATGGCCGCGGAGTCTCAGGTTGGTTCTAGGAGTCCTCAACTCACGGCGAAGGTGCCTCTTCTCCCTTCTGGAGAGCCCAACATGCCTGAAGTCAACCTGAGGTGGCCTCTCGGGCCCCGGGTAACAGGGCAGCTCGGGCTCGCCCTTGTTCCCAGGGAAACCGCCCGCGGAGGAACCTGGGGCCAGGCCCGTGACAGCTGCGACGAGCCCCGCCTGGCGCCAGGGGGCGCGGAAGCGCGTCCGCCCCCAGGCCCCACGCCGGGCCCGCCCCGCCCCTGCCGGCCACACCCCCCCCGCCCCGCCCACCCTCCGTGAGGACCGGCCGCTCCCAGCTCCCGGCTCCCGGCCCCGGGCCCCGGCCCCGCTTCCGGCGCAGGCGCAGTCCCGCGTTCCCTCGGCGGCTGCCGGCGTAGTGAGCCCGCCACCGTGGAGTGTAGCGGCAAGGGCTCGCCGTCCTCCTCCGCCTCTCGCTGCTTCGGGGCGCGCTCTCTGCGGCTCTGTGAGCGCCCGTGAGCGCCGGCAGCGGCCGCGGTGGGTTCGTCAGGTGAGTGCGGCCGCGGGAGGGAGAGGCCCGGAGCGTGGAGCACCGCCCCCCTCGGCGCCCGCGCGCCCGCCTCCGGCGAGTCGGCCAGGAGGGGCGGCCGCGGCAGGTGCAGGTGCCGGCGCCGTGGAGGGCGCGGCGCGCGGGGGTTCGGCGGGATGCCCCGGCCCGGTGAGCGCGCTCTCCGCGTGGGCAGTTGGGCTCCGGGCTCTTGGGGGCGGCGTGTGGGGGGACCTCGGCGCCCCGGGTCAGCCGGCCGCCCCCTGGGCTGCTGGTGGGCGCCGGGCGGCGGCTCCTCCCCCGGGCACGGGCGCGTTACACATTAACTGCGCGGTCCCGCGCGCCCGGGGCAGGGAGCCGGAGCCCGGCGGGTTACCTGGCGGCGGGCGGGAGCGGCCGGGAGCGGAGGGCCGGGGTCGCGAGGGGGATGAAGACGGAGTTCCCGAACAAGTCGGAAGCCGCTCACAACACCGGGCGCCGCGCGGCAGGGCTGTGGACGGGGCAATAGCTGTGGACCTGGGGTGGTTTCGTGCCCCAGTCTTAGGAAACGACGCTAGAGGCACCGTGCTGAGGCGTAGAGGTCACCCTCGGGAGGTTTCGGTGAAACCTGTGGGAAATTCCGGGCAGGCGCCCGGAGTCGCGTCCGAAGAGGCAGCTCCTTGCAGCCAGACTTGTGTTCGGGGGAGTTGAGACGAGCTGCACGGATGGGATTGCACGGCTTTGCCCTCCCAGCGTTGAAAACTCGCCCCGACCGCCCGGGGAAGCGCGAGCTTCCTCGCTCCAGAATTGATGCTGGGTGGAAGCCGCAGCATGTAAAGAGTTGCCGGTTGTTATGGGATTAAAAAAAGATATATCTGCAATGGCTAAAGGGTAAGGTCTTGAAAGACAAGAGCGCTGAGTTAGTACTGATTACTGAGAGGCAATTTAGTTTCATGGAAATGTTGCCTGTTCGGAGGCTACCTGTTATACACTCTCATGTTTCACCCCAACTCCTTCCTTTCAGTGTCGGGTTAAAAGCCTTGTAATCTCTTGCAGTGGAATGATTGCATAATTGGAGGAGGGGCCCGTAAGAGGATTACAACAAAACTGTTCCTTTGTAAATCAATTGAAAGACCCAGTTCTTGTTCATTATCCTTTTTCTCATTTTGTTGTTCATGAAGGTTTTTTTTTTTTTTTTTTTCCCCAGTGGTGAATGACAAATCAAGGAGAAAAGAGGCAGAATAGGGTTGTAGACCAATCGTAGTAAATATTTGATACTGTTAAATATTTCACCAGTTTTATGGGGCCTTGTACTATTACCATTTGTTATTTATTTACTAGTACTGTGCATTTTGATAGGACTTTTCGTGTTTGGACATTGTATTCCAGATATGGCTTATGTGATCTAATGCTAAAGCCCTTGTGGAATTTATAGAAATAAACAGTTATACAGTTAAGTAGTCCATTTTTTAACTATTGAAGGAAAAGCCTTTCATTTTTTTCCATTGCAGTAATGTTATATATTAATGTATACCTTTGTGAACCAAAGTGTTTAATATAAATCTTCCTTCCGTATTTGGCAGACAACTCATCTGTGGTATTGAATACTTGTAACCTTTCACCAGGATGGCCATTTAATGTTTAGCTGCTTTGTGGGTTTTCTGAATAGATCCTGTTGTACTTTTTGAATTAGTGTAATTATCCATATGCTTCCTTTAATATTCTTTACCTTTGATTTTGTGTAAACCCTCATCCTCCCCCAACACACACATCCTCTGCAAATAATTTTTAAAATGGAAATGTTCTTAGAAATCTGTTTCACCCCCTCATTTTTTAAACATGGCAGGAAAAAATACTTTGTAGATTACAGTAGTTTTATATGCATTATAGTAGTTAGTATATTTTTTTCCCCCTCAGCAGGAGTCAGTGAACAAATTAGTGAGCTGGCTGAATGAAAAATTATTTAATGTTCAGTTCCATCACTTACTGTGCATAAAACCTTCAGTAAAACATTTAACCTATTTGAGCTTATTTTCTCCATTTGTCAGTGGAAATACTATTAGGTTGAAATTGCTAATATTCTGCTGTTTTTTATGTTTCAACCTAATATGAACTTCATAGTGGTGAGATGAGGATTTAATAAGATACTCCATTAGAGATGTGGGGAAGGGGAGAAGGAACCAATGTGAGCTTGCTTGTGTGCAAGGCACTGTGCGTGCTTGTTTTCCATACCTTGACTCCTCAGTCCTCTGGACATTCCTGGGATATAGGTGACTTGTCAAATTTTACAAATCAGGAAATGGAGGCTTAGAAAGTTGCGGTAATTTGTCTGTAGTTACTTAGTTGTAGGTGGTCGTACAGCTGGCCAGTGACAGAGCCGGTATTAAAAACTGTATCCAACTGCCCAAAATGGAACTTAGTGCTCTTATTCCTTACATTCCCAGTCTGCACTTTCTATTAAAGAACTTTGTAACTATAAGGAGGCACACAGAGTGACAAGTGTTACCATTTGTATTTCTGGTTTAAAAATACCCAGGTTTTCTAATGACGGTGATACCAGCCTTGCTACTACAGTTACTTTTAAGTCTAGTGCTTATCAAGCCAAGTCCTGGTACAAGCTTTATACTAACTCACTTACTCTCACAGTGAGCTAGGAGATAATACTTTATCCCTATTTTGTAGTTGAGAAAATTGAGACGCTGAGACCTTATGTAGTTTGCTCAAAGTCATATAATTAATTAAGTGACAGGTCTGGATTAGATGTCAGTTTGTCTTCCATGTCTGTGCTGTTAACCACTGCACTCTGTATAAGTGGTAATGCTGAAGAATTATTTGCTTATAATCACTGCATTATTACTTCTTTGTGTGTAGCTTATAATGCTGAAGAACTGTTTGTAATTTAGCTTTTATGAGATATGTAATATTAATGTAATATGTAATTCTCATGTGTCACCAGAGATTTTTTTAAATCATATACTCAATTGAGCATCTACTCTGCAAGTCACAGTAGGGGTTAAAGGAAACAATTCTTAAGGAATATGGGAGGTGGGGCCTTATAATCATTCCCATATCTTTTATAAGTTCTTCAAAATGTAGAACACACGTTACATATTTTAATGAATGTCAACTAAGACGAAGTGCTAGGATAGTTGAGTAGTGGAGAGGAAGAACAGATGGGTAGTGGGTAGAGATATTTGTGCATTGAGGTAATGAGGGAAAGCTTTGAAGATATTCCAAGGGAGTACACTTTTTCAAACTAAACTTTTGTCCAATATAATTCTGATTAAGATGCAATTCAACAAAGCATAGTAAATTGGTTACTATGCATTTAATATCCTAAAAACAAAATATCTGAGCTTTTGTAAACTGCTTTCTAGCTAGTTTGTCCTTTTTTTGTACTGCTATCCTTAATTGTACCAGGTAGTACTCTTATAAAAAATTTTATGCTTTTGTAATACTGAGTATCTCTTTTTTGGTATTTATGAGCTTTGATATTTGTGTTGTATTTGTAACTGTTTCTAGGGACCTAGAAACATGTTTGTTGACAAGGTGGTCTCTTCCTTTAGTCTACAAGTTCTTTGAGAGTAGGGCTTACCTCATTTTATAGCTTTAACATTGGGCCTGGTAGGTACCGTGCTGTGTTTGGTGATGGATGATCAGTTGAAGAATGTTAGAGTGTATTGAAGCTGATCTAGCAGCAGAAATTGAAATGAACATTGAATGAGAAATGAAGGGACAGAGGAAGGAAGAGGAAGATACTTACACAACTGGGAGCATTAACTTGCTCTCTCTATTTTCCCTTCCGCTTTCTTTTTCAACTTACAACTAAATGAGGTAGTTTTATGAGCTTACATCTTAGTCTTGGTTAGAGAAAAGTGGAAAAAGTAATCTGATTTATCTTAGAATATAGGCAACATGAAATTAGATAACTATAGCCATAAAGTGATATTACTTAGAGGAAAAAGAATGAAAATTATTCATATAGTTCAAGTTCATGGAAGATTTGATGCTTGTAGTTAACAACAGGATTGTAAATATAAGCATAATGGCAAGTTGATGAAATTCTCTTCAGGGGTACGGATATGAGTATATGAATTGACAGTTTTTAGTATAAAGAAACTCTATTCAAGAATGTGAGAATGCCCTATAAGCATAAAGGAGCATACAGATGATAGCTTAGAACCACTTAAATAAGTGAATTGTAATTTGATATGCCCAGATAAAAGTAATAGTATTGAATATTTGTTTGGGGGCACCTGGTTGTCAGATAAGGATAAAGTATAAAAGAAAAACCAAAATAAGTTTGAAAAAACAATAAGCAAATTTGTATCAGTTCCCTGTGGGGAAAAGAATCATATTTGAACCACATGCCTCAGAAAGACTAATTTTCCCCTTCTTTCCCTTTTATCTAAGATAAATAAAGTTCCTTCTGATTTGTAAGACCCATCTCCTTCAGTATGCTTTTGCTATTTCCCCCCATTACTTTTTTTTTCTTAGATCTTTATAAAATCGTACATTTGTATTGTGCTTTACAACGTGTACAACATTTTTACATTGATGTGCCATTTGATTTTCTCAAATGTAGGCAGGGGAGATAATACCACTACCATTATAGATGTCAAAACTGAAGCTTAGAGAGATTAAATGACTTGTGTCAGTTCGCACAGCTTGTCAGTGACAGAATCTGAACTAGAAGGAAGGTTTTCTGAAATTAGTCTGTTAAAATGCTCAGGTTTTCTCAAACTTCAATTTCTCCAGTTTTGATACTCTCACGAGGTACTTACTGTTTCATTTCTATCTTTTTCAGCAAAAATGTAGCCTGAATAACTGTCTCCACTCTTTACTGCTTTGCTATTCATTCGTTCTCTAAAGACTCTTGTTTATTTATTCAGTCAGTGCATACTTCAGCGCCTATTGAATGTTTAGTTGACATATATTCTTAAGAGGATATATAAAATGAGGCTTCCATTATTGAGAAAAAAAATTTTGGAAAATGGTTTTTAAAAAAAATTATACTTTTAAGTTCTGGGATACATGTGCAGAAGGTGCAGGTTTGTATACATAGGTATATACGTGCCATGGTGGTTTGCTGCACCCATCAACCCGTCATCTACATTAGGTATTTCTCCTAATGCTATCCCTCCCCTTGCCCCCAACTCCCCGACAGACCTGACAGGTGTGATATTCCCCTCCCTGTGTCCATGTGTTCTCATTGTTCAGCTCCCACTTATGAGTGAGAACATGCAGTGTTCTGTTAATTTAAACGATTAACAGTTACTCCTGACAGTTACTTGAGGTCAGGAGTTTGAGACAAACCTGGTCAACATGGCAAAACCCTATCTCTACTAAAAATACAAAAAATTAGCTGGGTGTGGTGACGGGTGCCTGTAATCCCAGCTACTCAGGAGACATATGTTGCAGTGAGCCGAGATTGTGCCACTGCACTCCAGCCTGGGCGACAGAGCGTGACTGCATCTCAAAAACAAAAACAAAAACAAAATATTGTGGAATTAGTGGGAATTCATTTGTGATCTGTTTTAATAAAAATGGGAAAATTGTGTAGCCTAATTGATCATTTGACTAATTTTGCCCTTGGGCTATTAATTACATTCGCATTTATAGACAGAGAACGCTTCTTAAAAGATAAATGCGATTTTTTTGGTCATAACTAAAATGCTAGTTTGGGAAGCCAACTTTAACATTATTATGAAAGCTAATGAAAAAAATGACTTTTTATATATACTTGTTTTGTTTTTTCCTCTTTTATTATACAGTATTGGAATAAATTTTGAACTTCCCTTTTTATTTTGAGAGCATTATAATTACAGAGAGTTTCAAATAAGATAAGTAGACACAATAGTGTAATAAACCTGAAAGTTTCCATCATGTAGCCCAGTAACTGTCAACAATGATCAGTCCTCGTCCATCCGCTTCTCCCACTTCTATATTATTTTGAAACAAATTGCAAGTCCTGTGTAATTTCCCCTGTAGATATTTCAGTATGGATTTCCCAAAGATAAGAGCGGTTAACTACAGTAGTTTTACAAACTTTGTTTTTTATCTATTTTTTCATTTTAATCTACATTTTCTGCTTTTGTTATTACAAACTTAAAAAATTAACACTAATTCCTTGATATAAAAGATCTATACTTTTAAAGAAAATACACAGGGATATAGGTACTATAGTAAATTCAAGTTTCTGTTTATTTTGATTTATATGCTGTTTTTTTCCAAATCCTGTAAGGAGCCAAATAAATATTTTAAATTCTGGCATAGTAGCAAAACAGAGGAGGAAATGATAACAACAATAATATAGGGTGGTTGGTGTAAATGAGTGAGGTAGAAGTCCGAGGAGGTTGGTTATGGTAATAAATGTAATTAGGGATATTAGTATGAGGGATCAGGTTTGTCCTTTGGTATTGTGAATTGTTATTATTTGTTTTAGGATAAGTTGAATTAATTTTTGTTGGATGATAATTAGTCGGTTGTTGATAAGGTGCTTGGAAGTTGGAATTAGTAAGGAGGGAAACAGAATGATGGGGACTACAGCAGGCAGGCTTAGAATTGTTGGGGCGATGAATGGGGTAAATAGATTTTCGTTCATTTTGATTCTCAAGGGTTGTAGTTTTGTGTGTCAATTTTTTTTTCGAGAGGGGTGAATAATAATTTGTGCTTAATAGTTTTAGTTGGATGGTGAGGTGTGAGGAGTATGGATATGATGATGCTGGGTCACGTAGATGTATCTAGTTGGGGCGTTTCACTGTAGAGAGGCGTTGTTTCTCTCGGTCTTTAACTTAAAAGGTTAATGCTGGGGCAGCTGTACAGTGGGTCTATAGAGAGATTTTGTAGAGATTTATGCGGTGAAGGTGTATTAAGAGTATGGAGTAGGGTGTGGTAAGTTTATAGGGTAAATATGGGTCCTATTTCAAAAATTTTTAGTGGAATTAGTTCTACGAAGATAGATATAAAGCTGTGGTTGGCACGCAGATTTCTGAGCATCATCCGTAGTAGACGCCTGGTCATATAGCAGTAAATGTAGTTTGGTTTAAGCGTCCGGGGACTGCGTCTGTTTTTAATCCTAGTGTGGGGACAGTTCATGAGTGTAAGACGTCCTGGGAAATAATTATTATGCGAACGGGGGCTTCAATTGGAAGAATCACTCGGTTGTCAACTTCAAGAAAATAATAGAACACAAAGCAATAGCAGATGCTCATTTCAATAGCAGTGCTTTAGAGAAACTTCAGTTTTGTCTTTGTGTAAGTAAGAGAAGGGTTCAGAGATTAAACATAATTATTCTGTTTGGATTGTTTACTTTTTTTATACTTTAAGTTCTGGGATACATGTGCAGAACATGCAGGTTTGTTACATAACTATACGTGTGCCATGGTGGTTTGCTGAACCCAGGATTGTTCACTTCTTAGAGATTCTTTGCTGTGATTTAACCTGTATTCCCATCTCCCTAGTCCCTATCCACTTCACCTTCTAAGTGTATCTCAGATGTAGTGGAGTTAGGGGTTAGAGTCAGACACACCAGAGTTTGAATACTAGCTCTGTTACTTTTTGGCTATTTGACAACATTAATCTCTCTGAGCTTCAGTTTTTTATATCTGTAAAATAGGGATAAGAACCATTTCAAATGAATGCTCTGAAGATTAACTGGAATAACTGTGTGTTTGTGAATAAATACAAATGAAGATTTTCTGAATGCTTTCCATATGTGTATATGCCTCCATCCCCTCATTTCCAGTCCATGACCTTGGCATTAGATCAGACAGTAATCCTTTAAACGGCCTCTAGTCTCTCTAGTAAAGTTCTCATTGCCTTGGGAGTCATTTTTAAATGACTATATTACAAGGCATCTATACTTTCTAAAATGTAGATCTCAGCATCTCTTCAGGATAAACTTTAAGCAGCATTTTCTCTTTTAAAGAAGGCTTTTAATGGTCTCTCACAGTCCGCCTCTCCAGCCTGCTTTTCTGTTACTCTCTCCTTTGTTAGTTTTATTAGTGCCAGACCCTTATTCCCTGACTGTCCTATCCTATTCCCCTTGCGCGTCTAGGGGATCCTGGACTTGTATTCAGCACTTAAAATCTGACTTATATTTTACTTCTCCCTGAAACATTCTTCTTCTTCCCCCTTCCCTCCCCACAACTCTCAGAATAATCTCGCAGTGGCTCGTAGAGACTGTGTGCTATATCTTTGGTCCATTTGTACCTGTATTCTTGGAACTTAGTACCAGGATTTGCCCAGAGGAATTGAAGCTGGCGATCATCCTTCCATTCCAACAAGAATAAATATAATTTATCACATATATGTATAAAATAAATGTATTTAATATATATAGTAAATGTTGAAGGTTTTTAAAGAAGTGATAGAATTTGTAACTGATGGAATTTATCACAGTTCAATTATATGCTATTGAAGTAGCAGTCTCATTTTTAATCTCAGAAACTGTTTCTTTCATAATTCATGTTAAATTAAGAAGTCATTTGGGAATTTAAAAAGCGTCTATACTTTCCTCCCTGCCCCCCTTCCACAACTGTCTGTGAATAAATTGAAAGAGGAAAATAGTGCTTACATAATCTTTAAACCTTTTCTTTTGACATGCCTTGGAATATTTAATTTCTATTATTGTGATAATAGTAAAACAAAATTGTACTACGGTATAATATATAGATGTTTACTTTTTTTGAGGAAAATCATTCAAAACAATAAGCTTTTAATTGCTAATATTTTATTTAAACCCAAACTCAACACATTGCTTTTTGTTGTTAGTGATAGTGCTTGTGCTGATACAGTATGATCAAAATATATGGCAAGTATTAAGGAAATGCCCTAGAAATCATTATAATAGTAACAGCCAATCTTAATTGGTAAGTGCCAGGTACGGTGCTAAGTCCTTTAATTCTCATGACTACCTTAGGAGATAGTACAGTTATCTCCCCTTACTTGTGTGTGTGTGTGTGTGTGTGTGTGTGTGTGTGTATGTGACAGAGAGAGAGAGAGGGTCTTTCTTTGTTGCCCAGGCTGGAGTGCAGTGGCAGATCACAGTTCACTACAGCCTCAACCTCCCTGGCTCAGGCTATCGTCCCACATTAGCCTCCCAAGTAGCTGGGACCACAGGTGTATGGCACCACCCACTCCTAATTTTTAAATTTTTTATAGAGACGGGGTCTCGCTATGTTGCTTTGGGTTATTGCTTAAACTCCTTGGGCTCAAGCAGCCCTCCTGTCTTGGCCTTCCAAAGTGCTGAAATTAGGGCATGAGCCACTGTGCTCGACCTGTCATCTCCATTTTCAGATGAGAAATTGAGACTTAGATCTCTAGGTCACTTTATTAGTAACTGGTGAAGCCAAGATTTGAGACTGATTCCAGAGTACAAGCTATTTGGTGAGGTAGTGAATACTGGCTAAGTTACCCTATTGGCCTTTCTTCTAGTAGAAGAGTATACTCCTTTATCTACCAGGATTATTTGATTCAGTTCTACAATGAAATAGATGAATATATTTGGGCTCAGATAAGTTACCTGCCCAGGTTCATAGATAGACCTCAGAGCTTGATCAGGAGCCTTAGCTTTCTTCTTCAAGTACTGATGCTTCTACTCTGCTGTGTTACCATATTACCTCCTTTGTTGGAAATGATTTACTTTCTGAGTGTAGTGCTTTGAGGAATTTTAGTAAATATAGAATTCAAATTATTTAATTTTCACATGCTTTAAATTGATATGAAAAAAGATAAAAATCACAGCTTTAGTTTTTATTTTTCTAAAATTAAAATCCTATGTTTCCCATTTGTCAAGGTAAGTCCAAATTAGGGGAATGTGCATTTTGTGGAAAAATGGATTTTATTTTTTCTTGTGGACTACTGATATAAATCAAGTTGCTAGATTTTATTTAAAATACGTATATTCATTTTATTCATATTCTTCAGATGTTTCACTGAAAATATTTTCCCATTAATCCTGATTTCTTGAGTTGTCCTAGGGATGCCTTTTGTTTTCAAGAAACATTTAAAAAATTCACTTTAATTAGAATAAATAAATTTCATAAGGAGTTATTAGGATCTTTCTAGGCATTTATTAAATGAGGTAATATGTATGAAATTCTTAGCACCACTGTCTGACACATAGTTAACTTTCAGTAAAGATTGGCTGTTGCTTTTGTTGTGATAGTACTGACTTTGAGAAAGAAAAATTAACAGGAAATGCATATTGGGGATCAGAAGGAAATTGTTTTAATCAACTTTTTCTTGTGGTCTGCAGTTGGCTTTATTACCTGGAGCTCAGTAACAAGGCCAGCCAAGTTGTGTTGGTAATTCACCCATAAGAATTTAGTGTGATCATCTTTTTTACATATTGGTCATGATCCTTGACAAGTTTAATTTATTAATTGGGATAATCTTCAATTGAAATTAGTTCTTTTTGAATCACTCATTGCTTAATGCAAAAGATACTACTGCTTAAAAATAGTAGTTTATTTTACTCTTATAAAGATGTTGCATGTGAAATAAATCTTAAAGCTTCTATATATTTAAAGGGCAAAAGATTTTCAGACCAGTGAGATTGGAAACTCATTACCAGGTAAATTATGTTTTATGGAAATTTCACGTGCTTGAAAAAGGGATTAAATTTAACCTCAAAATAATCTCCTTTTCAGAAGTGACTTGAATTTAGACAGTGTTTAAATATATCCCCCAGAAGGAAAACATTATAGGTTAGAAGCACTGCTCAGAGGCATTGTCCTAAGTACTATATAGCAGGGGTCCCCAATCCCTGGGCTGTGGACCAGAAGTGGTCTGTGGCCTGTTAAGAATTGGGCCACACAGCAGGAGGTAAGTGGCAGGAGGTAAGTGGCAGAAGGTAAGTGGCGGACAAGTGAGTATTCCCATCTGAGCTCTGCCTCCTGTCAGTTCAGCAGCTGCATTAGATTCTCATAGGAGTGCGAACCATATTGTGAACTGCACATGTGAGGAATAGGTTGCGTGATTCTTAAGATAATCTAATGCCTGATGATCTGAGGTGAAACAGTTTCTTCCTGAAACCATCCCCTCCCACCCTCTGCCCTGTCTGTGGAAAAATTGTCTTCCATGAAACTGGTCCCTGGGACCAAAAAGGTTGAGGACCGCTGTTATATAGTATTATCCGTTTTAATTTTCATTCTGTTAGGTAGCAAAACCAAGGCACAGATTTCCAGATGGGAGAACCTAGGCTCAGATTGTCTCAGTAATTTGACAGAAGCGGGATTCAAACCTGCCTGTCTTGGAGACTTGTACTTTATATTCATAGCTTATGCCCCAGCTAATGGAGTATCTGTGTTTCGTATAAATGCTTTGCTTTCACACGGTAGATATGTCTGGAAATCCCTTACAGAGGTTTTGTCTTTCTCATTTCCTACTCGTCATTTGGATCTTTCCTTTGGCTTTATTTATTCGAGAATCCTTTGCCTCTGATTTATTTGTCCTTCCTGTGTGGTCTCTGAGTTTGTTTGCATCTTCTGTGGCATTTATCACGTATCATTGCCTTTACTTGTCAGTTTCCTACTCTGTTAGGCTGTTTGAAGGGAGAGTAGATTTTTCATCTTTCCCCAGAGCCTGATACAGAGTAGGTCATTAGTAAATATTTGCTGAAAGAATGGCTGAAATACTGTGTTTATATGTGGGAAAAATAGGGTTAATGTTGCAGGTGTGATGGATTTTAATTCAAAACTAAGAGAAACATTTTCACTAGAACAGTGGAACAATGGAGTGGTAAAGCATTTCTGCTTGTAGTAGTAGGTGTGTCGTGGTGGTTAAGAGCTTGGACGGTAGAATCTAATAACGGTAGGCTTTAATTCTGACTACTCTAAGCTGCAGTTTCCTCAAGCATAGATGCACTATACTTAATATTTAGTAAGTGCCCAACAAATACTAGCTGTTATGGGAGGAGCCACCTTAACTTCCTGTGAGACTGGGGCGGGTAGTTGAATGACTTGGCTCCTTGGCTCCCCGTACCCTTCCTCTCTCCCTGGATTATTTTGAAGCAAATCCAAGTAACCTTATTTCATCTATAAATACTTCAGTGTATATCTTTAAAAGATAAGGATTTTAAAATTATAACCATTATACCATTATTATCCCTAAAATTAACTATAATTCCTAATAACTTAATTTGTTTTTACAGTTGGTTTATTCAAAGAAGAATCCAAACAAGGCCCACAGATTGTGTTTAGTTATTTCTCTTAAGTCTATAAATTTCCTCTACCTCTTTGTTTGTTTGTTTTTTTTTTTTTTTTTACAGTTTATTGGAAAAACCAGCTGGTTTGTTTATGATGAGAGTGTCCCAAAGTCTAGATTTTGCTGTTTTTGTCCCTGTGTGTTATTTAACATGTTCCTTTCTCCTCTGTATTTACTATAAACTGATGACCATCAAGAGGCTTGTTTGGTTTGGGGTCTTTTTTTTTTTTCTTAGAGGGGCCAGAATGCTTCATTAATGGCAGTGATGATCATTTCTTATTTGCCACATAATATAATGTTTGATTGTCTCCCTTTTTGTGACAAGATGTGATCAGTGAGTTCAGGTACTGTCGTTCTGATTGATTAAACTATAAAGTTCCTCAAACAACCTTTTACCTTACGGTTTTAATAGCTATTTAAATAATTACTGCCCTAAATCCATTATTTCATTAGGATTCCAAAGTTATATTTATTAAATGGAATTCTGCTAAAAAGAACTTTTTCTCATGAGCTGTTCAGTTCCTTGATGTACAGGAAAGCCAGATAAAATACTTCATTCTTTCATTTTATTTACCAGTTTTGAAAATAATGAATTGGTTCCATAGCATTGATCAAAGAAGGCCAGTGAGGTACTTTGCTTTATTTTTAGTGTCATTATGACCTCATGGATTTAAAAATATTTGCCTTTCAGTTCTTTGCAGATATTATCCTTTTTGATGTTCAGATTGTCCTGTTTTTGGTTAGTGGGAGTCCTTTTGATACCAGTCCAGTAGTTTTTGATAGTGTACTTGCTTTCTGGTATAACAAGATGTTCCAGGGTCCTTTCGTCCGTTTCTGTCCCAGGCTGGAATCAGCCATTTTCCCAGGGTGCCTGTGTTCTTTTTTGGAGGACGTGGTATTACTCTGAGCACATGGGTGCTTATTACTCCTGAATTGGTCAGTGTTGCTATGCCTTTTCATTGGATAAAGTTAGAATTTTTTTTCTGGTGTTTCTGAGTCAAATTTAGGCCTCTAGGATTTAAATTCTTTGATTTTATATTTGTATTTTTTCTAATATGCTGAAAATCTTAGATCCAAATGACATTAGCATAACTTACTTGCTTCATCTTATACAAAGTTTCAGAATAACAGTATCACTATTGCTACTATTATTAACAGTGAAAATAGTTTATGACTTTTTTCTCTTCCTTTTGCTTTTAGAATACATTCCGTTGGGGATACATATTTGTATTGTTGTGTTTTAAAATCACTTGAAGTAGTTCATTTCTGTGTGGTTGAGCTACTATCTCAATACACAAGTTTATTTGCTTTATGTTTAGGGATTCTTTTTTAAACTTTAATTTTTATTGTTTACATGGTTGCAAGCTCAAAATCAAATCTGTAAAGCAAGGTACTTTCAGAAAAAAGTCTAGCTTTCATATTTTTCACTGTGTCTTCTCTCCTTCTGTAGGTAACCATTTTTTCCTTTTGTTCTTTTTTTTTTTTTTTTTTTTTTTTTTTGAGACAGGGTCTTGCTCTTTCACCCAGGCTAGAGTGCAGTGGTATGATCAAAGCTCACTGTAACCTCAAATTCCTCAGCTCAAGCCATCCTCCCATCTTAACCTTTCAAGTGGTTAGGACTATAGGCCTGCACCATCACACCCAGCTAATTTTACAACGTTTGGTAAAAACAAGGTCTCACTATGTTGCCCAGGCTGGTCTTTAAGTCTTGGCCACAAGCTGGCCTCCTGCCTCTGTGTGTCAAGTTTTTGGGATTACAGGTGTGAGCCACTGAACCTAGCCTTTCTATTATAAAAAGTTATATATATATATGTATATTTGTATTTTTATTCTCCTTTTTTAGATAAAAGGTAGTTTACCGTTATTTATCCTGTTTTTTAACTTACTGGTATATCTTCAAGGTCACTTCATAGTGATATATGGATATGTATTTTACATCTGTGCAGTGCTTCATTATGAGGATGTACTCTGGTTCATTAAATCAGTGTTTTGCTATTACAAAGAGTGCTGCTTTTCATGTTGCCAGTTTATCTTTAGGATAAAACCCCAGGAGTGGCATGCTTGATCACAGGTTTAACATCATTTTGTAGTTATTGCTAAATTTTCCTTCATAGGATTTGTACTGTTTTGTATTTCCAGAAATGCAAATGCTTTTACATTTCATGATTCAGCGAACCTTCAGGATGTAGAGAGGTGAATTCATAGTACATGGGATAGAAGAAAGAATCATAAATAGTTACTGATTAAAATGTCAGAGTTGAATGCAAACCTAATACAAAGGATTTTTTATGGTAATGAATTGGTTAGTGTACTTGCCTGAACTGTATTCAAGTGAAAATGAATTATGTACTTTGAATATAGCTGTTTTCTTGGTATATGTAGGTATACGGATTATGAATAAAAAATGAAAATTCTTTGGGGTGAAAAAACTAAATTTTAATGGCGTATTAAACACCTTACATTCCTTATTAATCTCATCTTTCATATGGCATAGTGAATATTTTATATGAAAAAAACAAGGACTAGTTTCATTTTGAAGAATAAACCACTTACTATTAATAAATAGCTTATTGGATTTGAAATTTGTCATTTGTAGATTTAATTGTTGCACTTTGGGTTGTCTATATGCTGGAAAGTCTGTGACACATACTAATTTGTATTTTTTTTTTAAATGTTGGGCTTTTTTTTTATTATACTTTAAGTTCTAGGGTACATGTGCACAACGTGCAGGTTTGTTACATATGTATACATGTGCCATGTTGGTGTGCTGCATGCATTAACTTATCATTTACATTAGGTATATCTCCTAATGCTATCCCTCCCCCCTCCCCCCAATTTGTAATTTTGAAATGATACTGAGTTAGATCTCTTTCAACTTTACTGAAATCTTTTTTGTTTTTATTCTCTACTTGTATTATTTTTAACACTTTTTATTAAGGATTTGAGAGTTAAATTTTTCAGCGAGTTTAACAAACGAATACTTCTCTAACTTTTGGAAGAAAGGATGTGCTATGTTGTTTTGTTTGGCTTTTTTTTTTTTTGAGATGGAATCTTAGTCTCTTGCCCAGGCTGAAGTACAGTGTCTCAGCTCACTGCCACCTCTGCCTCCTGGGGTTCAAATGATTCTCCTGCCTCAGCCTCCTGAGTAGCTGGGATTACAGGCATGGGCCACCATGCCCAGCTAATTTTTGTATTTTTAGTAGAGACAGGGTTTCGCCATGTTGGCCAGGCTGGTTTTGAACATCTGACCTCAATCTGCCCACCTCGGCCTCCCAAAGTGCTGGGATTATAGTGTGAGCCACCAAGCCTGGCCTGTTTGGCATTTTTTAAGTTCCGGGAAGATATTATCCATAACTGTCTAAGTGCTATCATAGGAAGGAAAAAAAATTGGAAAGAGAGATTGGGTTCAGATCCTAGAAGACCTTATTTTTTTGGCTAACAAGTTTGGTCTCTATCCAGCAGACAGTGGAAAATCAATAAAGAATTTGTAAGATACCATTTAGCTTTGAATTCTTCAGAGGAAAAACTTGAGTGGTTCACTTGTTAGTTTCCATGTAAACTTTGTGATGTAATTGAATAGTTACATGAACTGTTTTTTGCTTATGGAGAACCTGAAGCATATGTGGTATTGTTAGTGCCTGTGCTATGATAATTCATGTTTATTGAGGCCATACTCTGTGTCAGGTACATAGTACTCTACAAAATACTTTACATGGATTGTCTCCTTCAATCTTCACAGCAAACAGGACAAGGGAGGGGCTAGTGTTATCCCCATTCTAATCTCATCAGAGGAGAAGTTTAAGGCTTATAGAAATGAAACACATTATCCAGGATTGGATCCTGTACATATAAAGGATATTGTTGGAACAATTAGTGAAATTTGCATGGAGCCTGTTGATTAGATGGTAATTTTGATCAATGTTAACTTCCAGATTTTGATGATGATTTTGTGGTTAGATAGGAGAATGTCCTTGTACTTAGGATACACACATACACAGATACACACACACACAGTGTATATGTATACATTGAGATATTAAGTGGGCATTATGTTTGAACATTCTCAAATGGCTCAAAAATGTTAACAGTTTCATAATCTGGGTGACAGGTATGAGAGAGTGTGTGTCTTTACTGCCTTTCTACTTACTCTAACCAAGGTCATGTATCATCACAAAGTTAAATATATATTCAAGAGATCTGTGGTACAGCAGGATGACTGTAGTTCCTGATGATATATTGTAAATACTTGAAAAATGCAGAGAGTAGATGTTGAGTGTTCTCATCACAAAATAATGGCATGAGGTAATGATTTGTTAATTAGCTAGTTAGCCATTTCACAGTGTGTATGTCCCTTCAAACATGTTGTACATGATAAATACAATGTTCTCTGTTAAAAAATTGTTTTAAGAGTTTCACAGCATAGTATAATTGTTATTGAATCTAAGATTGCATAATACTGTTAGATTTTGTTTTTAGTATTTTCATATTTAATGACAGAATTAAATTTTAATATAAATTTATTTTATATTAAAGAGATTTTATTTTATAAATATATATAATAAATAAATTTTCTATAAATAAATATATATAAAATATGTTTTATATATTTTATAAAATATATATAATATATATTTTACATATAAAGAGAATTTATTTTAATATAAACATTTAATAATTTTAAAATATTTTAAAAAATTAAGCCAATTTTTATTCATTCCTCATACTAATTGATTATTCTCACTTTAACAGAATTGCTTATCACTTTCAGGTTTCTTCTAAATCAGATTGTTTGCCTTTTATAGTAGTTATACTCTGAGATCGCTTAGTAAATGTTAAGTGATTGTGGTAGTTTGTTTTTGTTTTTGTTTTTGTTTTTTGAGTGGACACAAGGTCTTGCCCTGTTACCTAGGCTGGAGTGTAGGGTTGTGATCACGGCTCACTGCAGCCTCCATTTGGGCTCAAGTAATCCTCCCACCTCATCTTCCCGAGCAGCTGGTACTACAAGCATATACCACCATGTAATAGTGGTTTTTTTAAAAGGCTCTTTTATTGTAAGCTTGTAATTTACAACGGACTGTTAAACACATTTTATAATTTATACATTTTAATTTAGTTTTAAATGTTATTTAAAAATAAGTATCTGATTTTTGTTTTAACATAGGTTATCTTATGATGAGGCTTTTGCTATGGCTAATGATCCCCTGGAAGGCTTCCATGAAGTAAACCTTGCTTCACCTACTTCTCCGGACCTTCTTGGTGTGTATGAATCGGGAACTCAAGAGCAGATTACCTCACCAAGTGTCATCTACCGGCCACACCCTTCAGCTTTATCCTCTGTACCTATCCAGGCAAATGCATTAGATGTTTCTGAACTTCCTACACAACCTGTGTATTCATCCCCCAGACGTTTAAATTGTGCGGAAATATCTAGTATCAGGTAGGAAATAAGTAAATCACTTATTTTGGATTATTTTTTTTAAATGGAAAGTTTGCTTAGTTACTGTATTTTAAGTTTTACTATTTTTAGAAAATTTGAATAACTTAAGTGTGCCTATGTAAAGAAATACATGATAATGTTCTAGAACAGGGTTGACAAACTTTTTATGTGAAGGACCAGATAGTATTTTAGGCTTTGCTAGCCATACAGTCTCTGTTGCAGCTATTCAACACTGCCTTTAGAGTTTGAAAGCAGCCATAGGCAGTATGTAAATGAATTAGAGTGGCTGTGTTCCAATAGAACTTCATATATGGATGCAGAATTTTGAATTTCATTTAATTTTCATTTGTCGCAAAATACTCTTAAAGATTTCTTTTCAACTATCTGAAATTGTAAAAACTGTACTTGGCTCATTGATGCCTTATAAAAACAGGTGGAAGGCTTCGTTTAGCCTGCAGGCTATAATTTGTTAACCCCTGCTCTTGAGTAGCACCGTCCTGTAGAACTTTCTCTGTTGATGAAAATGTTCTATTTTTTGTGCTGTCTAATATGAATGATAGATATTAACCACATGTAGCTACTGAGCACTTGAAATGTGGCTATGACTGAGGACATACTATTTATTTAAATATGGAAGCTACCAAATTGGGTAGCACAGTTCTAGAGCTGTGTTTTAAGCCAGTTCTATTGGAGCATATGCTGATATTTTCTGAAAATTGTCTTTCTCCTTTACAGCTTTCATGTTACAGACCCAGCACCTTGTTCTACCTCTGGAGTCACAGCTGGATTAACTAAATTAACCACAAGAAAGGACAACTATAATGCAGAGAGAGAGTTTTTACAGGGTGCTACTATAACAGAGGCTTGCGATGGCAGTGATGATATTTTTGGGTTGAGTACTGATAGTCTGTCTCGTTTACGAAGCCCATCTGTTTTGGAAGTTAGAGAAAAGGGCTATGAACGATTAAAAGAAGAACTCGCAAAAGCTCAGAGGGTAAGAAAGAAGATATTTTATTCTTCCATATATTAGAAATTAGTATATCTCCATGGGGTGGGGCAACCTACAGAAATGAATTCATGACAGTTGTACATTTATCCTTCACATATGCCCAGCCTCAGCTCCTGTTAGGCAGCATTTAGGAATCCGTGAAATTGGTTGGGTAGTAAAGAAGTTCATTTAAGACTACTAACTAGAAAAATGTGGTTCTGTTAACTCTTCTGTGCCCCACTGCATTGCCTGCTCCCTGTCTTGTATTATCTGTAATACAGATTGATTGGGCCATATTCCACATGCAGGGTTTTCCCTCCTTATTACATGGCTGACTAGATGGTTATTTACTTGAAGTCATTCAGTCTAAGTCATTTTGTTTTGAGGAGTTTAAGCTGAGTTTGAATATTTTCTGTATCTTACCTTGGATAATTTTCTTTTCTTGGTAAATTGTTGTGTTTCCCATTTGGTCATCTTTAAAGTTTCTGCTATTTATTTCCAAACTTGTGGCCATATCTTATTCTTTTTCTGAGTCTGCAGTTAAATTTCAGAGGGAAATTTATAGAATGAAATGCATACATTAGAAAACAGGAAAAGTCTCAAATGGACAATCTAAGCTCCCACTTTAAGAACCTATAAAAAGAAGAGCAAAGTAAAACCAGAGCAAGTAGAAGGAAGGAAATAATAAAGAGCAAAAATCAATGAAATTGATAACAGAAAAGATAGAGAAAATGAATGAGACAAAATGTTGATTCTTCAAGAAGATTAATAAAATTGCAAACCTCTAGCAAGACTCACAAAAAGAAGACAGATTATCAGTAGCAGGAGTGAAATGTAGGATGTCGCTGGAGACTGAGATCAAAAGTATAATGGAATAATATGAAAAACTGCATATATAAACCTGACAAACTAGGTGAAATACCAATTCACATTTAGAAAATTGAGAAGGTAGGGCAAACATTTATAGGTGTAATTTCCAGCCTACTGTGACATTTCACAAACATATATTCCCACCCTTTCCCTAGCATACTTGTCTCTCATGAGCATAGTATATTCATTTTTTTAATCCCCAGTTCCTTCCCAAAGGAAAAGGATGTGGTGAGATGTGGTTGCATTTTGTTTCTCTCATCTGACTCAGACTTTGTTGTCTTAATAGACAGTATGTTAGTAAAATCACACATTATATAGAGGTAAAATTTTGAATGTATATATATCCATCTTTGAGAACATGTGGTTATTGATCAGAATAGATTGCTAATCTCTTAGCTCACTTGAGAATTTCTTTTGAAATCTCTAATTTGCTATGTTTAGAGATACTGTTGAGATAATTGAAATGTTGGTGTGTGAACACATATGTGGTGACTTTTATGAAGAGTGTAAGATAGTATTAATATTTACTTAGATCTCAAGGCTTGAAAAGGACTCTTGAATATAAAAATACTTCCTGAATTGTGACAACTTGTGAATCAAAACTATGTCAACAGCCATTTTCTTTAGTCCTATTATCTTGAGAGGCCATTTTCTATACTTTTCACTTACTTGGTTAACTATTTGTGTCTTCCTATTTAATACCCATTTCCTATAGATAGTGTATAGTTAGGTCTTGTTCTTTTGATCCTGTGTAATTATCTCTGTCTTTTAATTGGTGTTTAGACTATTTACATTTAATGGCTAATGATATAGTTTGGTTTAAATTTAGCATCTTACTGTTTGTTTTCCATTTGTCTCATTTGTTCCTTTTTCCTTTTTGAATCCTTTCTTTTGAATTAATTCTATACTTTTAAAACAATTTCATCTTCCTGTGGCTTTTATCTTTGTTGTGTTAATTTAGTGATTGCTTTAGGGTTTATAGTAGACATATTTAACTTATCACTTGTCTACCTTCCGGCGATACATTACTTTATATCTGGTGTACAGACCTCACAAAACTATACTTTTATTTCCCCCCCCCAGTTTTTGTGCAATAGTTGTTGTATGTTTTACTTCTTTGTGTGTTTAAACCCCACAAGACACTTTTTTTTGCATTAAACAGTGTTATCTTTTAAAGAGATTTAAATAATAACAAAGAATCATATTTCTTTACATAGATAAACACCAGAAATGTTAGCTACATGGGCATCTGTGTGTTCATTCCTTTGGTATTTATTTCTTCATGTGGATCCAGATTTCCAACTGGTATCATTTTTCCTTTGGCTTGAAGGACATCCTTCTACATTTTTGTTGTGCATGTTTGATGGTGATAAATTCTTTTAGCTTTCGTATATCTGTGTTTTGAAAGATATTTTCACTGAGTAAAGAATTTAAGATTGATCACTTTTTTTTTTCTTTCAGTACTGTAAAGATGTTTCTTCAGTGTCTTCAAGCATATACATTGTTTCTCACAAGAAGTCTGCTGTTACCCTTACCTTTGTTCCTCTGCATGTTAGGTCTTTTCTCTCTGGCTGCTTATGAGAGTCCTCTTTCACTGGCATAAGCAATGTGATTATGATTTGCTTTGGTATCGTTTTCTTCAGCTTTCTTATGCTTGGGATTTGTTGAGCTTCTTGAAGCTGTAGGTTGTTAGTTTTCATAAAATTTGGGAAATTTTGACCTTTATATCTTCAAAAAGTTTTCCATTCTTCCTCTGTCTCTTCTTTCCTCTGGATTCCTATTACGTGTACATTAGATGGCTTAAACTTATCTCACAGCTCACTGGTGTTATAGTCTTTCATTTTAAAATCCTTTTTTCCTCTCTCTGTTACATTGTGGATAGTTTCTATTGCTATGTGTTCAAAGTCACTACTCTTTTCTTCTGAAATATCTAATCTGTTAATCTCATACAGTATATTTTTAAACTAGACACTGTAATTTTCATCTCGAAGTTTGATTTGGATCTTTTTTATATTTCACTTGGCTCTGCTTAATATGTTGGGATACAGTTTAATAAATGTTTTGTTTCTAATAACTATTTCATCTCTTCAGATAATAAGCTGGGGCAAATCTGGGGTACACCTTTTATTTTTCATTTCTGGGGGATCACTGTCTTTTATTGCCTAATATCAAATGCTTCACATTGTTGTTCCTTATATTTTTTCAGAGTTTTAATTGTGTCAGACAGGTGGTAAATCTAATCCCTATTCCTCTATCTTAATTGGAAGTGAAAGTTCTACTTACTCATTTATATTATTTCATTGTCTACCCTACCCTGTTCAAGTACTCCACATAGAAAAACCTACATTTATACACACATGCTTCAATAATTCTGAGATTCATGAGGATAAGGATTGCATATGGTTTTGCTCATGATTGTATCTTGAGCATATAATGGATTTTCAATACATTTTGTTGATTAAATGAATATATACATGTATATGCAGTTAAACAGTTGTTTATATACATACATGCCTGATATATTAGGATGATGCTTATAAGTAACCCCCAAATTTAGTGACTTTACCTAATAGAAGTTCATTTTTATTCATTTAACATTCTGAAGCAAATGTTCATAGTTGGTAGGCCGTTCTCTGTGAAATAATTCAGAGATTTGTTTCTCCTCTGTTTGGGGCCTTTGTAATTTCTTAGGGTTTTATTGTTATTTGTATCTAACCATGAGACAAAAGAGAAAGACAGCTTAGAGAAGGTACAGCTTCTTCTAAAAAACCTTGGCTTATATATGTATGATACACACCACTTTTGCTCACATTCTATTGGTGTGAACCTCTTTCATGCCGATACCTAGACGTATGGTGGGCTGGGTATTGTAATCCCTGGGTGGACAACCACTTCCCAGCAACAAATCCATACTGTGTGTGTAGGGGGGCCAAGCACGTGGTCATTTATTTTCAGGTGCAGGGAGGCCAGAGATTATGATGTAGTCATTTAGCTGATTGGCCTTCCATAGGATATTGCTGAAGAGCAGCTTTTAGTGGAATTCTCAGGAGGAAGTTGGGCTTTAGTGCATTGTTATTAAGTGTAGATCCTTGCACTCTACTCCAGATCTGCTGAAATCAAATTATTATGTTGAGGTTTGGGAATATGCATTTTCAGCAAACTTGTTGATTCTTACATTCACTTAAAGGTGAAATCTGCTGTAAGAGGTTACTTTCAACTTTTATTTTTCTTAAAATGAGCTGGGTGTGGTGGCTCATGCCTGTAATCGCAGCACTTTGGGAGGCCGAGGCGGGCGGATCATGAGGTCAGGAGATCGAGACCATCCTGGCTAACACGGTGAAACCCCTTTTCTACTAAAAGTGCAAAAAATTAGCCGGGCATGGGGGCAGGCACCTGTAGTCCCAGCTGCTTGGGAGGCTGAGGCAGGAGAATGGCGTGAACCCGGGAGGTGGAGCTTGCAGTGAGCCAAGATTGCGCCACTGCACTCCAGCCTGGGCAACAGAAGACGACTCCGTCTCAAAAAAAAAAAAAAAAAAAAAAAAAAAAAAAAAAAAAAAAAAAAAAGAAAAGGAAAGAAAATGAAATGACTTAGAAAATAAAGCCCAGTAGGATAGCTTGCGAAGAGAGTCATTGAAAAACACATACTTGCGCTAACCCTATTCAGTATTGGTTCTACTAACTGTAGCCAAAGACATTTGTAAACATTAACAACTTTTTATATGAGATAAAACTATAGATTTTATTTTACTTGTCAACATAAGCTGCATCAAGTTGAAGACACTTTTATTAGGGATGATACCAGCCATTTAGTTCATCCTTAAAGAACTGAGGGTGCTGGGAATTTAACCATGTCAATGCAGTCTTTTTTACATTATTAGCTGAAGAAAAATGGATGCTTTTTAAATATTTTTTTAAGATTGCCAACAAATAATTCTGAAGGAGCCAAATAAGGATTGCGAGGTGTATGCCTAATGATTTTTCATGGAAACTTACAAAATTGCCCTTGATGAGAGGAATGAGCAGGAACATTGTTGTGGTGGAGAAGGACTCTGGTGAAGCTCTCTTGGGCATCTTTCTGCTATAACTTTGACTAACTTTCTCAAAACACTCTGATAGTAAGCACATGTTACCATTCTCTGGCCCTCCAGAAAATCAACCAGCAAAATGCCTTGAGCATCTAAAAGATTGTTGCCATGACCAGTCCACTTTTGCTTTGACTGGACCACTTCCACCTCTTGGTAGCCATTGCTTTGATTGTACTTTGTCTTCAAGATCATACTGGAAAAGTTATGTTTCATCTCCTATTACTCCTATTACAATTCTTTGAAAATGCTTCAGGATCTTCTCTCACTTGTTAAAATTGTTTTCAGCTTTTATTTTAAATTTAGGGGGTATATGTACAGGTTTATTACCTGGGTATATTGTGTAGTGCTGTGGTTTGGGATATGAATAATCCTGTCACCCTGGTACTGAGCATAGTACCCAGTAGTTTTTCAGCCCTTGTTCCCCTCTCCTGTCTAGTAGTTCCCAGTTTCTGTTTTTCCCATCTTTAGGTCCATGAGTCCCCAGTGTTTAGCTCCCACTTCTAAGTAAAAAAATGTGATACTTGGTTTTCTGTTCCTATGTTAATTTGCTTGCGATAATAGCTTCCAGCTGCATCCATGCTGCAGCAAAGGAATTAATTTTGTTCTTTTTAAATGGCTATATAATATTCCTTGGTGTATATGCACTACATTTTCTTTATCTGATCCACTGTTGATGAGCATCTATCTAGGTTGATTCCATATTTTTGCTATTGTGCATAGTACTGGGATGAACATGTGAGTGCATGTGTCTTTTTGGGAGAACAATTTGTTTTCTTTTGGATATATACCCAGTAATGGGCTTGCTGGGTTGAATGGTGGTAATTCTTTCCCAAGGCTGATGTCCAGAATGGTGTTTCCTAGGTTTTCTTCTAGGATTCTTATGGCTTAAGGTCTTACATTGAAATCTTTAATCTATCTTGAGTTAATTTTTGTATATGGTGAAGAGGGTGGGTGTTCCAGTTTCATTCTTTTGCATATGCCTAGCCAGCTATCCTAGCACCATTTATTGAATAAGGAGTCATTTCCTCATTGCTTATTTTTGTTGATTTTTGTCAAAGATCAGATGGCTGTAGGTCTATGGCTTTATTTCTGGGTTCTGTATTTTGTTCCATTGGTCTATGTGTCTGTTTTTGTACCAGCACCATGCTGTTTTGGTTACTATAACCTTATAAAATAGATTGAAGTCAAGTAATATGGTACCTTTGATTTCTTTTTTCAAAGGATTGCTTTGGCAATTCAGGCTCTTCTGTGGTTCCATATGAGTTTTTAAATAGTTTTTTTTAGTTCCATGAAAAATGACATTGGTAGTTGGATAGGAATAGTGTTGAATCTGTAGATTGCTTTGGGCAGTATGGCCATTTTAACAATGTCGATTCTTCCAGTCCATGAGCATGAAATATTTTTTAAATCTCTTTGTGTTATCTACAATTTAACAGTGTTTTATAGTTCTCTTTGTAGAGATCTTTTGCCCCCTTGGTTGGATGTATTCCCAGGTATTTGTGTGTGTGTGTGTATGTATGTGTGTGTGTGCACGTGGTTTTTTAAAAAATTATTTATTTATTTATTTATTTTATTATACTTTAAGTTCTAGGGTATATGTGCTCAATGAGCTGAGTTCAGTTGCTGGATATCCTTGTTAACTTTCTGTTTCGTGGATCTGTCTAATGTTGACAGTGGGGTGTTAAAGTCTCCCATTATTATTGTGTGGGAGTCTAAGTCTCTTTGTAAGTCTCTAAGGCTTGCTTTATGAATCTGAGTGCTTCTGTATTGGGTGCATATATATTTAGGATAGTTAGCTCTTCTTGTTGAATTGATCCCTTTACCAGTATGTAATGGCTTTCTTTGTCTCTTCTGATCTTTGTTGGTTTAAAGTCTGTTTTATCAGAGACTAGGATAGCAACCCCTGCTTTTTTTTGTTTTCCATTTGCTTGGTAGATCTTCCTGTATCCCTTTATTTTGAGCCTAAGTTTGTCTCTGCATGTCAGATGGGTCTCCTGAATACAGCACACTGATGGATCTTGACTGTTTATGCAGTTTGCCAGTTCGTGTCTTTTATTAATTGGAACATTTAGCCCATTTACATTTAAGGTTAATGTTGTTATGTATGAATTTGATGCTGTCATTATGATGTTAGCTGGTTATTTTGCTCGTTAGTTGATGCAGTTTCTTACTAGCATTGATGGTCTTTACAATTGGCATGTTTTTGCAGTGGCGGTTATCAGTTGTTCCTTTCCATGTTTAGTGCTTCCTTCAGGAGCTCTTGTAAGGCAGGCCTGGTGGTGACAAAATCTCTCAGCATTTGCTTGTCTGTAAAGGATTTTATTTCTTCTTCACTTATGAAGCTTAGTTTGACTGGATATGAAATTCTGGGTTGAAAATTCGTTAAGAATGTTGAATATTGGCCCCCACTCTCTGTCTTGTAGAGTTTCTTCCGAGAGATTCGCTGTTAGTCTGATGGGTTTCCCTTTGTGGATAACCCGACCTTTCTCTCTGGCTGACCTTAACATATTTCCTTCATTTCAACTTTGGTGAATCTGACAATTTTGTGTCTTGGAGTTGCTCTTCTCGAAGAGTATCTTTGTGGCATTCTCTGTATTTCCTGAATTTGAATGTTGGCCTGCCTTGCTAGGTTGGGGAAGTTCTCCCGGATAATATCCTTCAGAGTGTTTTTACAACTTGATTCAATTCTCCCTGTCACTTTCAGATACACCAATCAGATGTAGATTTGGTCTTTTCACATAGTCCCATATTTCTTGGAGGCTTTGTTCATTTCTTTTTACTATTTTTTCTCGAAACTTCTCACTTCATTTCATTCATTTGCTCTTCAATCACTGATACCCTTTCTTCCATTTGATGGAATCAGCTGAAGCTTGTGCATGTGTCACGTAGTTCCCGTGCCATGGTTTTCAGCTCCATCAGGTCATTTAAGGTCTTCTCTGTGCTGTTTATTCTAATTAGCCATTCGTCCAATCTTTTTTCAAGGTTTTTAACTTCTTTGCGATGTGTTCAAACATCCTTCTTTAGCTCGGAGAAGTTTGTTATCATCAATCTTCTGAAGCCTTCTTCTCTCAACTCGTCAAAGTCATTCCGGTTTGTTCCGTTGCTGGCGGGGAGCTGCATTCCTCAGTTGGAAATGCAGAAATCACCCATCTTCTGTGTCGCTCACGCTGGGAGCTGTAGACTGCAGCTATTCCTATTTGGCCATCTTGGACCCATAGATTGTGTGTGGATTGTGTTCTTGATTTGCTCTCACCTTGAATGTTATTGGTGTATACAAATGCTGCTGAATTTTGTACACTGACTTTGTATCTGGAAACTTTACTGGAGTCATTTATCAGTTCCAGGAGCCTTTTGGCAGAGTCTTTATGATTCTTTAGGTATAAAATCATATAGTCTATAGGAGAGATAGTTTGACTTCTTCTTTTCATGTTTTGTTGCCTTTTGCTTTTTTCTCTTGCTGGATTCCTCTGGCTAACACTTCCAGTACTGTGTTGAATAGGAGTGGTGAGAGTGGTCATCGTTGTCTTGTTCCAGTTCTCAGGGGGAAGCCTTCCAATTTTTGTTCATTCAGTATGATGTTGGCTGTGGGTTTGTCATAGATGCTCTTATTATTTTGAGGTACATTTCTTTGATGCTTAATTTCTTTAGGGTTTTTATCATGTAAGGATGTTGGATCTTATTGAACGCTTTTTCCACGTCTGTTGAGATGATCATATAGCTTTTGTTTTTAATTCTATTTACGTTGTGAATCACATTTATTGACTTATGTATATTGAACTAATCTTGCATTCCAGGAATAAAGCCTACTTGATCATGATGAATTAACTTTTTGATGTGCTGTTGGATTCAGTTTGCTAGTATTTTGTTGAGGATATTTGAATATGTGTTCACCAAGGATATTGGCCTATGTCCTTAAGTGTGTCCAGGAGGTCTGCCTGGGCATGGAGCAGAGAGGACCCGCCGATGCCAAAGCCTCTGCACGGGAGGAGTGAGGCAACTCAGGCTGCCGAACCAAGCATGCAGGTGATTTGAATGGCTGGAGATGTGCCTGGGCATGTGGCAGAGAGAATCCCCATACCCCAGGATCTCTAATTTTTGTGGTAGCAGGTATCATTCTTTAGTTTCTATGTTTAGAACTCTCTCAAGGGTATCTTGCAAGACTCGTCTAATGGTAACGAATTCCCTTAGCACTTGCTTGTCTGGAAAATGTTTTATTTCTCCTTTGCTTATGAAGGTTAGTTTGACAGGATATGAAATTCTTGGTTATCGGGGGACTAGCCCCCAATATTTCAACATAGGTTCTTTTCTATTTTCCCTAAGTGTCGGCCGGTCTGAGAAATAAAAAGAAAGAGTACAAAGAGAGAAATTTGACAGCTGGGACTCTGGGGGTGACATCACGTATTGGTAGGTTCCATGATGCCCCTTGAGCCACAAAACCAGCAAGTTTTTATTAGGGATTTCAAAAGGGGAGGGGAGGTACGAACAGGGAGTGAGTCACAAAGATCTCATGCTTGAAAGGGCATAAAAGATCACAAGGGGAAAGAGGCAGAGCAAGATCACAAGGCCAGGGCGAAATTAGAATTACTGATGAGTTTCCATGTCCTGCTGAGCACGCATTGTCATTGATAAACATCTTAACAGGGAACAGGGTTCGAGAGCAGACAACCAGTCTGACTAGAATTCACCAGGCTGGAATTTCCTAATCCTAGCAAGCCTGAGGGGCGCTGGAGGAGACCAGGGCGTATTTTATCCCTTGTCTTCAACTGTATAAGGCAGATACTCCCAGAGCGGCAATTTTAGAGACCTCCTCCTGGGAATGCATTCCTTTCCCAGGGTTATTCCTTGCTGGGAAAAGAATTAAGTGATGTTTCTCCTTTTTGCTTTCTGCAAGAAGAGAAATATGACGCTGTTTTGCCCGGCCCGGCAATCAGTCAGAGCTTATGGTTATCTCCCTTGTTCCCTGAAAATCACTGTTATCCTGTTCTTTTTTAGGATGCCCAGATTTCATATTGTTCAAACACACATGTTTTACAAACAATTTGTGCAGTTAACACAATCATCACAGGGTCCTGAGGCAATATGCATCCTCAGCTTACGAAGATGATGGGATTAAGAGATTAAAGGTGCATAGGAAATTATAAAAGTATTGATTGGGGAAGTGATAAATGTGCATGAAATCTTCACAATTTATATTCTTCTGCTGTGGCTTTAGCCAGTCCCTCCATTCGGGGTCCCTGACTTCCTGCAACACTTGGTTAGAATTTCTTTTCTTTCAGAATGGTCCCCAATCTCTCCTGGCTTGTAAGGTTTCTGCTGAGAAGTCCAAAGCCTGATATGGCTCCATTTGTATGTGGTTATGTAAGCTAACCTTTTTCTCTGTCTTTAAGTATTTTTGTTTGTTTTGTTTTGCATTAACTTTGGACAGTCTTGTGACTATGTGCTGTGGCGATCTTCATTTTGGATAGTATCTTGCAGTTCTCTAGATTTTTTTGTATCTGGATGTTTACTTTTCTAGCAAGGTTAGGGAAATTCTCTTGAATTATTCCCACAAATATGTTTTCCAGGTTGTTTACTTTTTCTTCTTCTTAGGCATTCCAGTAATTCATAGGTTTGATTCTTTTGTGCAATCCTATATTTCTCAACAACTTTGTTCATTTTTTAAAATTCTTTTTTCTTTATTTTTGTTTGACCAGGTTAATTCAAAAGACTATTTTTCAAGCCCTGAAATTCTTTTTTCTGTTTGGTCCCATCTGTTGCTAAAGCTTTCAATTGTATTTTCAAATTCCTTAAGTGGGTTTTTCAGTTCCGGAAGCTCTGATTTCTTTTGAATATGTTTATTTCTTCTTTTATTTTCTGGATTGCTTTAGAAGTTTCTTTTATGTTGATTGTCAACTCTGTCTTGGATCTCATTGATCTTCCCTACAATGTTTTGAATTCTTCATCTGTCATTTCTGAGTTTACATTTTAGTTAGGAACTGTTGCTGGAGAGCTAATGCTATCGTTTGGTGGTATTACTACATTTAGAGTTTTCATTGTGCCAGAATTCTTTCACTGGTTTCTCCTCATCTGGAGATGATTGCACTTCTAATTTTTGTAATTATTTTCGTGTGGGTAGGAGTTTTTTCTTTGCCTATAGTTGTTTTTTTCTTTTCCTTTCTTTCCCTCCCTGTTGGGGTGTGACTGTAGAGAATGCTGGGTAGATTCTTTTGGTTTTGCTTCTATAGTTCTGTGCACTTCTTTCAGCAGGTTTTATATTGGGCTGTGCATCTGACCTACAAGCCAGTAGATGGTGCTTATAAGAGTCAGCTGTAGCCAGTGCTGCTGGGTATATACTTGTTTAATGGCAGAAACTCTCTTGCCTCAGGCAGTGGTCTGAGCTCCCTGCTTAGCTCCAGGAGGATGGGGCCATGATTGGTGAGAAGAACTGGGCAAATCTGCCGAAGGTGCACTCATGGCAAGCACAAAAAAATACCAGTGCTGAGGGTGAATCCAATGGGTGGCTACCAGGTACCCAGAAGTTTGCCTAGGCATGGAGCTGGGAATCCCCTTCAGCCCTAAGTTCCCTGCATGGTGAACGGGGTGGCCTAAATTCTTAATCTAAGAGAGTTGGTGCTCCAGGTGCCTGGAGGTCTGCATGGGTGTGGAGCAGAGAGGACCCACCTATACCAAGGCCTCTGCACAGGAGGAGTGAGGCAACTCAGGCTGCCTCACCAAGCATGCAGGTGCTTTGAATGCTTGGAGATCTGCCTGGGCATGTGACAGAGAGAACCCCCCCAGCCCCAGGATCTCTGCACAGGAAGGGTGGGATGGCTCAGACTGCTGATTCAGGTGAGTGGGATCTCTGAATGTCTGAGATATGCCTCTGTGAAGTGGAGAAGACCCCCTTTAACCAAGATTTCTGCACAAGAGGAATGAGGTTACTCAGGCTCCTGAACCAGACAAGCAGGTGCTTTGAATGTCTGGAGATCTGCTTGGTCATGTAACAGAAAGGGTCCCCCTAGACCAGGATATCTGCATGGGAAAGGTGGTGGGGCAGCATAAGCTGCTGATCCAGGCAAACTGGTTCCCTGAATGTCTGCAGATCTGCTTGGGTGTGTAGTGGAGAGGACCTCACCATACCATCATCTACATCCAGGAAGGATGGTGCCAGCTCAGGCTGCTGAACCAAATGCGCAGGTGCTATGAATACCTGGAGATCTGCCTGGGCATGGACCAGATAGGGTCTTGCTGTACCACAGTCTATGTCCAGGAAAGGGTGGGGTGGTTCAGGCTACTGATTCAGGTGAGTGGGTGCTCCAAATACCTGGAGATCTGCCTGGATATAGAGTGGAGAGGGCTCTGCTGTACCACAATCTATGTCCATGATGGGTGAGGTGGTGCAGGCTGCTGGTCCAGAAAAGTGGGTGCCCCAAATGCTTAGAGATCTTCCTGGGAATGGAGCAGAGAAGGCCCTGCTATGTTATAATGTATGCCCAGGAAAAGTGGGGCTGCTCAGGCTGCTGGCCCAGGCAGGTAGGTGCTCTGAATGCCTGGATTTCTCCCTAGGGTGGAGTGAGAGGACTCCACTGCACCGTAATCTCGGGAACAGGCTGAGGCACCCAACAGTGTCTCGCGAGGATCAGTTCATGTTGCCACACTGGCCCTGGCTGCAAGCCTTGCTGCCCAGGAGAATCTGCAGTGGTAGTAGTTCTCCTCCTGCCCCAACCCTGTGACAGGGAAGAGCACAATTCCAGTGCCTACTGCTGAGGTACTTCCCACAGTTCTGCTTTTGGAGGCCCTGACCCCACTCTAAAACAGGTGCTCCAATCTCTGTTCTAAGACTAAAATGCATGAATGGCCATGCTGCTAGGTTGTCAAAGAATGGCTAACTTTGTATGTGCCCTCATGGGGTTTGGCTGTGTCCCCACCCAAATCTCATCTTGAATTCCCATGTGTTGTGGGAGGGACCCTGGGGGAGATAATCGAATCACAGGGGCAGGTCTTTCCTGTGCTGTTCTCGTGATACTGAATAAGTATCACAAGATCTGATGGTTTTACAGGGGAGAATTTCTCTGTACAATCTCTCTTCTCTTGTCTGCCACTGTGTTAGATGTGTCTTTCACCTTCTGCCATGATTGTAAGCCTCCTCAGCAGTGTGGAACTGTAAGTCCATTAAACCTCTTTCTTTTGTAAATTGCCCAGTCTTGGGTGTGTCTATCAGCAGTGTGAAAATGGACTAATACATGCCCTGATTAAAAATGGCATTCTGCTTTTGGTCCTGGGTTTGGGAACATGTCTGTAGCTTTTCCCAGTGTCTTTCCCTCATAGCATCTCCAAGACTGTCTCTAAGTTAACTCCAGGGATTGGGAGAAACAAAGTGCTCTCCTTCAGCCAGGGTAGCTCGGAACCCCTGGTGGACAGGTGAATCACAGAGGGAAGTTCTCTGCCTCTCTCATCTACTGGGACTTCACTCACTTTTATCAGCCAGACACTATCACGGGGCCTATTTGTCAGCATTCTGCTCCCTGGGATCTGAGGTATCTTTTGTGATTCTGGTAGATCTCTGTTTTCCTTTTATGCCTTATCTTGTGACTTCCAAGTGGCTGTGGCATGCTCAAATCCTCTAATCCACCATGTTGGGGAAGCAGAAAACCAGAAACAAATATTTATTGAATAACCAAAGTACTCCCAGCATTACACCAGGTTGTGTAAGGCGCAAAAATAATATAGATATGTCTCTCTTTAAGGAGTTTACTAGTTGGGGAGAAGTGGCATATATTTTATGGTGATGTTTCATTGATTGAGTTGCACTTTTTTTCAACCAACATCTCTGAAGTCAGTGTAAGTCTTAAAGTTGCAGTCAGCTAGACATTAATCATGACATTTATCATTGCTTTCTTGTGTGTGAACTTGTCATAGCTGTGTTATAAATGTAATTGAATTATGTGAGTTGGGTTCCATATTTGTGATCTGAACTACTGGGTTAAATATCTTCAAAAGGATCTCACTGTGATATGACATCAAAACAGAAAGGCACAAAAAAGCACAGTTACATATGATAAAAGTCTATGTTTTCATCAGTTTAAGAGAGTCTTCCTATAGGTTTAAAGTAAAAATTCCAGTTGGAAAAAAGAACATTATAGATTCATTAATAACATATTTTTAATGTCTAAAATGTTTTTCCAAAAAAGTGATGAAGTCTTGGATTTGATGAAATACACTTGATTATAGAGTCCTGATATTCTGTGTTCTAAATATACTGATCGCTTGGTATCCATTGGGGGTTTTGTTCCAGTCCTCCAAATCCGCCCCCCACCCTGCCGGTGATACCAAAATCGATAGATCCTCAGTTGCATAGTGTTTATGTATAACCTATGCACATTCTCCTGTATACTTTAAATCATCTCTACATTACTTATAATACCTAATATAAATGCTGTGTAAATGGTTGTTATACTGTATTGTTTTATAGAAATTTGTATTTTTATTGTTTTTTCCTCAACATTTTGATCTGTGGTTTGGTGGATATGCAGATTTGGAACCTGCTGATGCAGAACCTGTGTACACAGAGTGCAAACTGTATCTCTCAGATTTCTTGTCTCCAGTATTACCTCTTTGAATCTGTATCTCTTGCTTATAATATTGCATTGATTAGTTTTGTCTCTTTCCAGTCTTCTTTTTTTAACCCAGACATAATGTCCAAGTTACCATTTAAAAAAAAGTTTGATTTTTAACTGACAGGTAGTAATTGTATATATTTATTGTGTACAATAAATATTGTGTGCTATTGTATATATATATACACACACTATTGTATATATATATATATACACACACACACACATACATACACACATTGTATAATGATCAAATCAGACTAAATAGCATTGCTATCACCTCAAATATTTATTGTTTCTTTGTGATGAGACATTAAAAATCTCTTCTATTTTGCAATATTTAATAGATTATTAACTATTCACCCCTGCTGTGCAATAGAACACCAGAACTTATTTCTCCCATTTAAAGTGTAACTTTTTATCCATTTACCAACCTCTCCTCATTCTACTCCTCCCTACTTTTCCCAGGTTTTGATAACCGCTATTCTATGCTCTACTTCTGTGAGATCAAACTTTTTAGATTCCACATATGAGTTTGAGATCATGCAATATTTGTCCTTCTGTACTTGCCTTATTTCACTTAACATAGTGTCCTCTAGGCTTATCTATATTGTCACAATGACAGGATTTCATTCTTGTTTATGGCTGAATAGTATTTCATTTTGTATATATACTGCATTTAAAATAATCCAGCCAGGTGTGGTGGCTCATGCCTGTAATCCCAGCACTTTAGAAGGCCAAAGTGGGCGGATCGTTTGACTACAGGCATTCAAAACCAGCCTAGGCAACATAGTGAGACCCCATTTCTGCAAAAAATAAATAAACCAGACATGGTGGTGCATGCCTGTGGTCTCAGCTACTTGGAAAGCTGAGGTGGAAGGATTGCTTGAGCTTCTGTGGTTGAGGCTGCAGTGAGCTGTGATCATGTCACTGCATTCCAGCCTGGGTGACAGAGTGAGACCCTGTCTCAAAAAAAAAAAAAAGTTCATTCTCTGATGAACACTTAGGTTGATTCCATGTCTTAGCTATTGAGAATAGTGCTGCAGTAAACTTGGGAGTGCAGCTGTCTCTTTGACATACAAATTTAATTTTCTGTGGATTTTATTCCCAGTAGTGGAATTACTGGATACTCTATTTTTAATTATTTGGGGACCCTCCATACTGTTGTCTGTAATGGCTGTGCTAATTTATATTACCACCAACAGTGTATAAAAGATTCCCTTTCTCCACATCCTCCTCAGTGTTTATTTTTTGTCATTTTGATGATAGCCATTCTAAGTGGGTTGAGATGATACCTCATGGTGGTTTTGATTTGCATTCCCTTAATTATTAATGATGCTGAGCATTTTTTCATATACCTTTTGGTCATTTGTATGTCTTCTTTTGAGAAATGTTTATTCAGGTCTTTTGCCCATTTAAAATTATGTTTGTATTTTTGCCATTGAGTTGTTTCCATTTCTGGGAGTGAGTGCTGAATTCCCTATTATTGTATGACAGTCTATCCTTTTAGGTCTATTAATATTTGCTCCAATGTAAGGTGCATATATATTTACAATTATTATGTCCTCTTTATTGGCCCCCTTATATAATACTCTTGTTTCTTTTTACAATTTTTGGCTTAAACTCTGTTTTATCTAATATAAGTTTAGGTAGCTACTCTTGCTTTCTTTTGTTTTTCTATTTGCATTGAATGTTTTCCCTTTCAGTCTCTGTATGTCCTTATGAAGGATTTGAGTCTCTTGTAGGCAGCATAGAGTTGGGTCTTGTTTTTTAAATTCATTCAGTCTCTCTGTTTCTTATTAGAAATTTTGATCCATTTACATTCAAGGTTATTAATAAGTAAAGACATACCTCTGCAATTTTGGTACTTCTTTTATTGTTGTTTTGTAGATCCTTCCTTCCTCTCTGGCTGTCTTCCTTTGTGGTTAAGTGATTTTCTCTAGTAGTATGTTTTGATGCCTTGGCGTTTTACTTTTAGTGTATCTATTGTAGGATTTTGCTTTGTGGTTACCATGAGGCTTACAAAAAACATAACCAGTTATTTTAAACTGCTAACAACGTAATTTTGATTGAAAAGAAAGAAAACGTACACTCTTAACTCCATTCTTTTCCCACATTTTGAATTTTTGATGTTACAATTTATATCTTTGTATATTGTCTCCTAACAAAGTATTATAGTATTATTTTTAATAGTTTTGTTTTTTAGTCTTAATACTAAAGATAGGAATGGTTAATATACCACTATTACTATATTAGAGTATTCTGAATTTGTCTGTTTACTGACTTGTGCCAGTGATTTTTATACCTTCAGAAGTTTCTTTGTTACCTGTTAGCATTCTTTTCTTTCAGATTAAAGAAATCCCTTTAGCATTTCTTGTAAGACAGTTCTGATGGTTCTGAATTCCGTCAGCCTTTGTTTTTCTGGGAAACTTTTAATCTTCATTTCTGAAAGATGGCTTTGCTGGGTACAGTATTCTTGGTGTTTTTGTTTGTTTTTTCCTTCAGCTCTCTGAATATATTCTACTTCCTCCTGATCTGCAAGGTTCTTGCTGAGAAGTCTGCTGTCAGGCATATTGGAATTCTTTTATATGGTAACTTGCTTCTTTTCTCTTGCTGCTTTCAGAATCCCCTCCATGTCTTTGATCTTTGAGAGCTTGATTATAATATGCCTTGGGGTAGTCTTATTTAGGTTGAGCATGGTTAGTGATGTTTGACTTTCCTTTATCTGGATTTAATTTTTCTCCAGGTTTTGAAAATGTTCTGTTATTATTTATTTGGATACACCTTCTACCCCTTTGTCTTTATTCCCTCTTGAACTCCAGTTACTCAAACATTTTCTCTTTTGGTGTTATCCCATAGATATCCCATAGATCTTGTAAGCTTTCTTCATTTCTCTTTAGTCTTTTTTTCTTTTTTCTTCTCTACCTGTATGTTTTTCACTTATCCTGCCTTTGAGCTCACTCATTGTTTCTTCTGCTTGGTCAGTTCTGTTGTTGAAGCTCTCTATTGCATTTTTCACTGCTTTCACTGCACATTCCAGCTAGGGAACTTTTGTATTTATTTATTTATTTTTTTAATTTCAGTGTCTCTGTTAAATTTTTCTGATAAATTTCTGAATTGTTTATCTGTATTTTCTTAATGTTCACTGATGATCCTTAACACAGCTAGTTTGATTTTTATTCTGACAGGTCACACATCTCCATCTTTTTAGGGTCTGTTATTGGCACCTTATTTTGTCTTTTTGGTGAGGTCATAATTCCCTGATTGTTCTTAATGCTTGTGGATGTACATTGATATCTGCTTATTAACAAATTAGTTATTTATTCAGGTCTTTGCAGTGTGACTTTGTGCCCATCCTTCTTCAGTGGGCCTGTCTAGAAATCTTAAGAGTGGCTGTTGTCAAGCCTGTGAGTACTGCATTCATTTCAGCGGTAGAGGGCGCCTTAAGCCCATTTTTACCACGAGTCTCCTGAGGGCTTCCAGGATGACGTGGTGCTCCAGCCAGGATATACCTGATGATCACTCAAGGTAGGGGTACCCTGACTGTGAGAAAGTTGGCCAATGACCCGAACCTGGAAGCCTGTCCCATTTGCTTAGACAGATGCATGTTTCCCAGCAGCTCCCTGCACAGATGGGATAGTTCCCCAACTGCAGCAAAAGAAACTGGAGCTGAGACTGGGACCCCTTACATTCTGCTGTAGGATGGAGGCTGGTGAGCTTGCCCCAGTGGCCCACATCTATACTTCCCAGTAATTACCTGCATGGATGGGACAGTTTACCAACTGCAGGGAGAGGGGCTGGAGCCAAGTCTGGGCCCCTTCACTGCTGTGGAACAGAGGCTGGCAAACCTAGCAGGGTAGCCCAGGCAGGCAAGCTTCCCCCAGAAGCTCCCTGCACAGGTGGGACATTTCCTTGACTGCAGTGAGAGAGGCTAGAGTGGAGAGTGGGATCCTTTAGGACCTGCTTTGGGACAGGTCCTTCAAGGAGGCTCAGACAGACAAATCATTCCTGGGTTGTGGATATGGGTAAATCTTCCTCTGGGTCCTTGTGCAAGCAGTAATAAACTGGGCCCATGGCTGGGTGACCGAGGGATTGGAGCCAATTTACAGGGTAACTTTCAGATCTGCTGCCAAGACCAATGTCAGTGGGCAGATGAAGCTTCCTGCTTAGGCACTAGTGTGCTTGATTCCTCCTAAGTCTGTTTTTTTAAAAATTAGTATTTTGGAAGGTTTGATTTTTGTTTTGTTATTTTTAATCAAATACATTTATATATCTTAAAAGTTCTTTATATACTACCTTTGTTTCCTGCCATAAACAATACTAAACTATTTCTTCCCTTTTCCTGTATCATTTAATTTTAGTTACAAGTATTATCTTAATGCCAATCACTATGTTCATAAACGTACTTGAGTTTATCCCGGTTGATTTGAGAGCTTCAAGTTGTAACTCTTTTTTCCAAGCAATACTTAAGAAGTTAGTACACTTAGTTTCACCTTTCTTGTAATTTTTTTGGTTTTTAAAAATAATATGTGTTATTTTTACATCCCTTGAGCTTGTATCACTTTTATACCATTTCCTCAGTTTTATCTCCATTTTTAAAAAATTGACACTATTTTTTAGAGCAGTTTTAGGTTCACAGCAAAATTGAAAGTACAGAGTCCCCATATACTTGGCTGTCCCCACACACGCACAACGTCCCCCACCATTAACATCCCCTACCAGAGTGGTACATTTCTTAAAATTAATAAACCTCCATTGACACATTGTCTCTCAAAGTTCATAGTTTACATTAGGATTTACTCTTGGTGTTGTACATGCTGTGGATTTTGACGAATGTATAATGACATATATCTACCATGATAGTATCATACAGAGTAGTTTCACTGATCTAAAAATCCTCTGTGCTCTGCCTGCTCATCCCTTTCTCCCCAAAAACCCTGGCAACCACTGATCTTTTTAACATCTCTGTAATCCTGCCTTTTCCAGATTGTCATACAGTTGGAATCATATAGTGTGTAGTCTTTTCAGATTGGCTTTTTTCACTTGGTAATGCGCATTTAATCTTCTTTTATGTTTTTTCATGGCTTGTTAATTCATTTTCTTTAGCACAAAATGATATTCCGCTGTCTGGACGTACCACAGTTTATCCATTCACCTCGTGAAGGCCGTCTTGGCTGCTTCTAAGTTCGGGCAATTATGAGTGAATAAAGCTGCTATAAATGTGTGTTTGCAGGTTTTTGTGTGGACATGTTTTTGACTAATTTAGGCAAATACCAACAAGTGTGATTGCTGGATCCCATGGTAAGAGTATGGTTAGCTTTGTAAGAAATTGCCAAGCTATCTTCCAAAGTAGCTTTACCATTTTGTGTTGTCACTAGCAATAAATTAAAGTTCCTATTGGTTCACATTCTCTTTAGCGTTTGATATTACGTTTTAATGCCCCAAAGGGGGATTAAAAAACTATATTGCCATCACACTTACAACACCACTAACTTGTGTTCTGAGTTTTGGCCATTCTAGTAGGTATGTAGGGTATCTCATTGTTTTTTTGTTTTGTTTTTTCTTTATGAGATTGAGTCTCGCTCTGTCGCCCAGCCTTGAGTGCAGTGGCGCAATCTCGGCTCACTGCAACCTCCGCCTCCCGTGTTCAAGTGATTCTCCTGCCTCAACCTCCTGAGTAGCTGGGATTACAGGCACGCGCCACCATGCCTGGCTAATTTTCGTATTTTTAGTAGAGACAGGGTTTCACCATGTTGGTCAGGCTGGTCTTGAACTCCTGACCTCGTGATCCGCCCACCTCAGACTTCCAAAGTGCTGGGATTACAGATGTGAGCCACTGCATCCGGCCATCTCATTGTTCTAAATTGTGGTTCCTTAATGAGATATGTTGATTATCTTTTCTTTCTTTCTTTCTTTCTTTTTTTTTTTGAGATGGGGTCTTGCTCTGTCGCCTAGGCTAGAGTGCAGTGGCACAATCTCTGCTCACTGCAAGCTCCACTGCCTCCCAGGTTCATGCAATTCTCCTATCTCAGCCTCCTGAGTAGCTGGGACTACAGGCGCCCGCCACCATGCCCGGCTAATTTTTTTTGTATTTTTAGTAGAGACGGGGTTTCACTGTGTTAGCTAGGATGGTCTCAATCTCCTGACCTCGTGATCCGCCCGGCCTTGGCCTCCCAAAGGGCTGGGATTACAGGCGTGAGCCACCACGCCCAGCGATTATCTTTTCATATGCTTATTTGTCATCTGTGTATCTGTCTTCTCTGGCGAAGTGTCTGTTTTGGTCATTTGCCCAGTTTTTAATTGGGTTGTTCTTTGCTCACTGTTGAATTTTAAATGTTCTTTGTATATTTTGGAAACAGTAGTTTATTATATAGGTCATTTGCAAATATTTTTTTCCCAATTTGTGTCATGTCTTCTCATTCTCTTGATATTCCCATCTTTTAGTTGTAGTTCTAGCTGTATTTTCTTCTTACCCCAGTCCGTCATGTTACGGCTTCTCCAGTTTTTTTTTTTGTTGTTGTTGTTGTTGTTGTTGTTTAATCTGAAACATTCTGTGGTTCACTCAGGCAAGCTCATAGGAGAGACATTTTCTAAGGTCTTACAGCTTTATAACTTTGTGGTCGTACAATTGAAGGACACTTTTGCTAGATATAAAATACTCAGCTCACATTTTTTTCCTTTGAGTATCTTAAAAATGTTACTTCATTGTTTTCTAACATAAATGTTGCCATTGAAATTTGGTTCCAGTCTGATTTTTTTTCCCTTATAGGTGACTTGGCTTTGTATTTAACTTCATTATTGTGATAACTTTACATATTTTTGTTTCCCATGTTTAAATGATCTGGATTTCCCTGGACTGTTAGGAAGAGGTTCCTATGAAAGAATAAATCAGGATAGCTTTATCAGTTTACATTTGAAGGTCTTTCTCCTTTGTTGTTATTGGAGTATGTGTGTAGCCCCTTTTGTCTCTTAGGTAATCTTTGGTCAAAAAGGTTTTTCTTTTCTAGCGCACTGTTTCTGAGAGCTTTACATGCTTAGCATCCCATCAGAGGATACTTATTTTCTCTTTATAGTATTTTCTGTCAAACTGTTCCCTTTGGAACTTTGCCACTCCCTTCTCTCTTTATATCTGATCCTTCTTTCTCACTGTCTTCATTATCTTGCAGTTTTGTTTGAGATTTCAGAGACTTTTCCCCCTTAGGGTGAGACTGTCCTGGTGAGGGCTCTTTTTTACATACTCCTCTAAGATGCTTGAGGGTTTAGAGCTTCATAGCACTCTTTGCTGCCTATAGGACTGACTATACAGGTTTTTATGCTCACCTGCAACTTGGAGCTTGTGAAAACCTTTTCCTTGCTCTCCATTTATTTCTTAGATTTGCTGTCCGAGTTTTTTCCAAAGATAGAGTGCTGTGCTTGTAGAGTATTTCTTAGTGATTTTTGGGTTTTGTTGCTTTGTAGGGTACCTCTGTTGTAGCTTTAATTTCCTGCTGCTTTTGTACATCTGGTAATCATGCATTGTGAACAATTTATCCACATTCTCTTAATATTCTGAGAATTATGGAGATTCTCTTTTACTTAGTTTCATTGGGCTATTCTCATATCCTTGTTGGTATATCTGGTTTTTAGAAATTATCTTTGGGGGATTAAAAGGCTATACTGCCACCACAATTATAACAGCACTAACTCGTTATTTTATTAGTTTAATTGTGACTAATATGTAAGGAGCTTAGATTTTTTTTCCCCCTGTGTTTGAAAGGTTAGGGCTACTTAAGCATACAAAATTGCATATTTTTAATATCTGAATAAGAGAATTTTAAAACATCTATATGTGACCTGGTGAGGAGTTGAATATAAATGTAGAATGTGATTTTTGTTAACATTTTTCTTGATTTTAAATGCAAATATACATCATTTATATCTGGTTACATTGTTTAATGGGTATAGTCTCCTAACAGATATTTTAGATAATTGCAGTATGGTACATGAAGTTACCTGTAAGTAAATAGCTTTTAAAGTAAACATGAAAAAAGTGAATTTTTATTGAAATTAATATGCATAATTCCTTGCTTGATGGAAATAAATATGTATAGTGAAAAGTTAAAGGAAAAAAGAATTAAGTCATTTTTTGTTTATTTTCACCTGTAATATATATTTTTATATATTAGATATAATATATAGTTTTAATTTTTGAATATTTTATGAAAGAAATGTGAAAATTTAATTTGTTAGTTGGGATTTTCTGTAATTTTGGACTTCCCTGATTGTCTTCCACATAGCAGGTGCTAGATAAATATTTTCAATGTGAACATTGTAGGAAGCGACAGTATTCATATTTTATAATTTTATTAGTAAAGATTATATAGTCTGCTGAAACTAACTTCCAACAATGGAGATCCAAAATAAAATTATCAATTTCTCTTAGGAACTGAAGTTAAAAGATGAAGAATGTGAGAGGCTTTCAAAAGTGCGAGATCAACTTGGACAGGAATTGGAAGAACTCACAGCTAGTCTATTTGAGGTTGGTCTATTTACATCTTGGCCAACAGCAGCATCTTGACTTTTATATATTGACAAAATTGTATTTTGAGGGAATCTTGAAAAAGATTTGCTTAGCTTCATGTATATTTATAAGTTCTCTAAGCAAAAGAGAAATCTTTAAGTAATGTAGAATTTACAACTTAAAATGATGTGAAAAGAAATAAAAAACAACTATGGGCTACCAGTATCAGATTGTTTAAAAATGTATGTGTGCAAAGAAAGGAGGCAAATTTTAGTATTGATTTTTTATTTTACCAAGTATTTATGGGCTACTTTAGATTAACTACATATGACTGTACAACTAAGAAGGCAGACTCTGAGATAGTCATCTTATATGGGATAGTTTGAGAAATGGTAGAAGGCACATCTACTTGTAAGAAGGCATACTTTTTATATCCAGCCCACCACCAGGAAAAGTTTCTACCTAACTGGAGCAGTGTTTCTCCATAGGGGTGCCACTGACATTGTAGGACGTTTAGTGTCCTTGGTGTATTAGGGTTCTCCAGAAAAACAGAGCCTATACATATACATATAGAGAGAGATACAGAGAGAGAGAGAGAGAGGGACAGAGGCACTCATTATTATAGGGAGTTGACTCTTGCTGTTACGGAGGCTGGCAAGTCCCAGGAAACCGCCGTGGAAGTCAGCAAACTGGAGGCCCAGGAGGGCTGATAGTGCACTTCCAGTCTGACTTTGAAGGTCTGAGAACTGGGAAGAGCAAATGTTTCAGTTTGAATCTGAAGGCAGAAAAAAAAATCTCTTCCTTGAGGGAGGGTCGCCCTTTTTTGTTCTATTCAGGTCATCAACTGATTGGATGAGGGTCACCCACATTCTAGAGGGACGTCTACTTTACTCAGTCTACCAGTGTAAATGTTACTCTTATGCAAAAACATTCAGGATAATCTTTGACTACATATTTGAGCACCCTGTGATTCAGTCAAGTTGACATACACAATTAACCATCACAATAGGCTTTGCTCAAAAAAGTGCTAGTAACACCCCCTGATCATTTTGACAGCATACAAATACCCCTGGTGGGCGAGGTGAGGGTAGTACTTCCATGAGTAAGAACTGTTGCCATAAAGTGTCTCCTTTGGGTTAAGATCTTGAGTCTTGAGAAGTTCCTTAACAATAACATTGATGTGTTACTGGAATGGCTAATGCCATTATCATTTAACTATATATATATATTTTTCCTAAAGATTTGTTCTTAAAACTTTTATTATAATGAACTTGTGGCGGGGGGAAATTCCATCACCTTTTGTTATTTTTACTCATAATCTATTTCACAGTCTCAGGTATATATATATTCTTACATAGTTGTAATTTAATATTTTGTGTTTTTCTAAGTAACATTTTTAATGTTACTGCACCATCACTGATTGTAATGATAGTCATCATCTACTAACTAGGTGCCTGTTCCACAACTTTTATCATTACAAGTAACATTGCACTGGATGTCTTTAGATATGTAGGACTTCCCATGCTTTCCCTGCTTCATACCCCTTTGCCTTCTTCTCTGTCTTTTTAGGGTCATTTTCTTTCATGAACATTTTAAAACTAATTTGTTTATTTTCTTAGCTAGCTAGTCATTGGAGATGAGAGGAGAATAAATTTAAGGATAGGAAGAGTGGAAAGTTGAAGAGGTAGATTAGAAGCTATATGACTTGTTATATTTCTGTATAGAAGGTTATATAGAAACGTAAGATTTTTCTTCCGTATTGTCTGACTGGAAGAAAATTTTGTAGTGATATGTATATTAAGTAAAAAGCAAATATATTGAGCTATTTATGTTAATTTTTATTTCCTGACTACTTGCATTTAATTCAACCCTGCTTAGTTTCACCCATCTGCACATGTATGTATGTTCTGTTACATGAAATAGAATGAGAAAAAACAGAAAGAAACTTCTCCCTGTAAGTAGCAGGATGTGAAGGACTGGAAATGCAGCTTATGCAGTTAGTGAAAAAGCATATCTAAAAAATATAGTTTGGAGTCTCTAACCTTTTCTAACCCAATGGTGGCTATTAGCATTGACACTGTGGCTACTTTCTGGAAAACAAAGTACATTGATTAAAGATGATTTTGGTAATGAAGAAAGTTGTATTCGAACCAATTATTTATGAATCTTGGAAAAAGTGCTCAAAGTTTTTCTTTGGTCTTAATTGTGCCTTCATGATCTGTTTACCATTGTCTTATGAACAGATACTTTTTTTGCACTTTGTGTGTGTGTGTATGTGTGCATAACTTTTTAAGAATTAAACATTATTCTGAATAAACTCAATATGCACAGTTTTGGTAAGCCTGACATGTATATTCAAATTAGGAGTCTATTATCCTAGTCTTCAATATAATTATACTTTGTATATAACAAAGTTGAGTTTTAAAAGTATCAAATACTGAACAAACCTCAAAAGTTATGTTTTTCTTTTAACACCTCCAATTTTGAGATAATATAAAATTAAGTCAGTTGAAAGAATACAAAGCAGTCTACATCTCACATGGAGAAAAAAAGTAGTCTTAAGAAGTTTGTTTTATAAGCCAGTTTTAGTAAATGTTTATGATATGTCTAGTTTTCTCTCAACAGTACTATGATGCATATAGGGCAGATTATTATAATTTTATCTGAGAAGAAAAGTGAGGCATAGAGAGGCTAATGAGCAATGCAGGCATTCATATTCATGATCCTAACTCTTGCTTTATCTACTGTGAAAATCATAAATGGCATTTCTGTTTGTCTCAAACCACAGAAAAGAAGTCATCACTGGGGCCTCTTATTTCTTCATGCCACACTCAAATGATCAGTTAAGTCTTTTGATGCTACCTCCAGGACATAGAACACATCACCTTCCAAGCCACCATCATTTGTTAGCTAAATCAATAGATGCCAAACTTTTTGAACCTGTACCTGATCAGTACAAGAAAAATTTGAGCATGTTACCTCCATTATGATGAAGATACCTAATATTTATTGAGAGTTCCCTATGTGCTAGGCACATATAGGCAGTGTTCTATATGAACATATATACGTATTTATAAATTACACACACTTGCTAATGGACATACTAATGTGTTAACATACGTTGTAAATACATGTTTTAAAAGATAAGACAATAAAAATGCTTAAAATTTTTATTATGGTACAAAAATATTTTATTCTCATTAAAACAGTTATACACACACATTTTTTATATATACTTAGTGAGAGGATTGTGATTGAATATGTTACTTTTTTTTAGAAAATCTTGTTTTGACAGTTTATAATCCAGATGAAGGTCTGGTCTAAGTTCGGTTTTCAAAAGTAGATCTAATACTGCTGATAACTCACACATCTATTGGTCTGATATAAGAAATACATCTTTCCCTATTTTAAATCATTATTTTGTCATTATGAGATTTCATCATGCAAACATCGGTAGAGTATACTTACACAAAGCTAGATGTGGTACAGCCTATTACACACCTTGGCTATATGATATTGCTTATTGCTCCTGGGCTACAAACCTGTACAGCATGTTACTATACTGAATACTGTAGGCACTTGTGACACAGTGATAAATATTTATGTATCTAAACATAGAAAAGGTAAAGTAAAAATAAATATGGTATTATAATTTTATGGGATCACTGTCATATATGCAATCCGTTGTTCACTGAAATGTGGTGCATGACTGTATATATGCACCTGACATCAAAGCACCTAAATGTATAAAACAAACTGACAGATCTGAAAGGAGATACAGCAATACATTAATAGTAGGTGACTTTAATACCCCAGTCTCTCTTATGAGTAGATTATTCAGACAGAAAATTAATAAGGAAACAGCAGAACTGCATAACACTATAGACCAAATGGATCTAACAGATACGTATGGAATTTTTAACACAACAGCAAAAGAATATGCATTCTTCTCAGGTGCACATGAAACATTCTCCAGTATAGTTCATGTTAGATCACAAAACAGGTCTCAAATTTAAGAAGATCAAAATCATTCTAAGAATCTTTTCCACTCAAAATGGAATTCAGTTAGGAATCAATAATAGTAAGAAAACAGGAAAACTCAAATATGTGGAAACTAAACAATGATATCCTCTTGAACAACTTTTGAGTCAAAGAACAAATCAAAAGGGAACTTGAAAAGTGTCTTGAGACAAATGAAACTGAAAACACAACGTACCAAAACTTATGAGATGCAGAAAAAGGAGTACTAAGAGGGATAAAGGCCTACATTAAAACAGACGAACAATATCAAACAACCTAACTTTATGCCTCAAGGAATTAGAAGGAGAACAAACTAAGTCCAAACTTAGCAGAGGGAAAGGAATAACAAAGATCAGAGTAGAAATAGAGAATAGGAAAATAATAGAAAATATTAAGAAAACCTGAGTTTGTTTTTTGAAAAAAATAAAAACCGTTAGCAAGACAAACCAAGAAAAGAGAGGACTCAAATCAGAAATGAAAGAGGAGGTATTACAATGGATGCTTCAGAAATAAAAAGGATCATAAGTGACTTTTATGAATCACATGCCAGTCAATTGGATAATCTAGAAGAAATAGATAAATTCCTAGAAACTGAATCAGTTTTCTGGAATCAAATTCCAGAAAATGGAATCAAGATGTAGAAACAAAAAAGCCTAAGACTAGATGGCTTCACAGGTAAATTCTACCAAACATTCAAAGAAAAATCAGTGCCAATTCTTTTTACATTCTTACAAAAATAGAAGAGGAAACACTTCCAAACTCATTTTATGAGGCCAATATCACTCTGATACCAAAGCCAGTAAATGTACCACAAGGAAAAAACTACAGGCCAATATTCCCAATGAACATAGATGCAGAAGCCCTTAATAAAATGTTAGAAAATCAAATTCAGTAACATATTGAAAGGATTATACACTATGACCAAATGGGATTTGTCCCTGGGATGCAAGGATGCGTCAACATAGGCAAATCAATTAGTGTAATAAACCACAGTAATAGAGTGATAATATGCATTATAATCTTAATAGAAACAGAAAAAGCATTTGACAAAAATTCCACATTCATTTATGCTAAAACTCTCAACAAAATAGATGTAGGAACTTACTTTAAGACAATAAAGACCATATATGAAAAACCCATAGCTAACATCATAATCAATGGGGGAAATTGAAAGCTTTTCCTCTAAGATCTGGTATAAGACAAGGATGCCCACTCTTCACCATTTCTGTACAGCACAGTTCTGGAATATTAGAGCAATCAGTCAAGAAAAAGAAAAGGCAACCCAATTGGAAAGGAAGGAATAAAACAATCTCTGTGTGCAGATGACATGATCACAAATGTAGAAAATTCTAAAGATTCAACAACCAAAAAAGTTAGAACTAATAAATGAGTTTGGTAGGGTTGCAGGATACAAAAATTAATGATGTTTCTATACAAGCAGTTATCTGAAAAGGAACTTAAGAGAACAATCTCATGATTTCAGTGTCAAAAAGCATAAAAAAGAATAAAATACTCAGGAATAAACCTAACCAAAGAGGCAAAAAGACTTGTATACTGAAAATTACAATAGAGTTCCTGAAGGGAATTAAGACACAGATGGAAAGAGATTTGTGTTCATTGACTGGAAGAATTAATACTGTTAATGTCTGTTCTACCCAAGTGATTTACAAATACAATGCAATCCCTATGAAAATCCCAATGGAGTTTTTTACAGAAGTAGGAAATTCATATGGAACTACGAAAGATGTTAATAGCCAAAGTGCTTTTTTTTTTTTTTTTTTTTTTTGAGATGGAGTCTTGTTCTGTTGCCTAGGCTGGAGTGCAATAGTGTGATCTCAGTTCACTGCAACCTCTGCCTCCTGGGTTCTAGCATTTCTCCTGCCTCAGCCTCCTGAGTAGCTGGGATTACAGGTGTGCACCACCACGCCCAGATAATTTTTGTATTTTTAGTAGAAACGCCTTGCACCATGTTGGCCAGATTGGTCTTGAACTCTTGACCTCTGGGAGCCATCTGCCTCAGCCTCCCAAAGTGCTGGGATTATAGGCATGAGCCACCACACCCAGCCCCAAAGTAATCTTGAGCAAGAAAAATAAAGCTGGATGCATCATACTTCCTGATATCAAAGTACATGACAAAGTTACAGAAGTCAAAGCAGTATGGCACTGATACAAAAACAGACATGTGGGCCAATGGAAGAGAATAGAGAGCCCAGAAATGACACATTTATGGTTAGCTGACCCTCAACAAAGATGTTAAGGACACCTAGTGGGGAGTAGATAGTCTTATCAATAAGTGCTGCTGAGAAAATTGCAGCATGCAAATGAATGAAATTAGACCCTGATCTCATACCATAAAGAAAAATCAATTCAAATGGATTAAAGACTTACACGTAAGACCTGAAACTGTAAAACTCAGAAGAAACAAGGAAAAAGCTTTTTGACATTGGTCTGGGCAGTGATTTTTTTGGATGTGACACCAAAAGCACAGGCAACATAAGCAAAATGGGCAAGTGGGAGTGTATCAAACTGAAAATCTTATGCCCAGCAAAAAACAGTCAACAAAATGAAAAAGCAGCATACTGAATGGGAAAACATATTTGCAAACCATGTATCTGATAAGGGGTTAATATCCAAAATATATAAGGCATGCAGTAGCAAAAAACAACCCAATTAAAAGGTGGGCTAGGGACCTAAATAGATATTTCTCCTAAGAAGACATACAAATGGCCCACCAGTATATGATAAGGTACCTAACATCACTAATCATCAGGTAAATGCCAATCACTCCCCAATGAGATAGCATCCCACACTGGTTAGAATGGCTGTTATCAAAATACAAAAGATAGTAAATGTTGACAAAGATGTGGAGCAGTGGAACTTGTCCGCTATTGGTGGAAATGTAAATTGGTACAGCCATTATGGAAAACAGTATGGAAGTTTCTCCTCAAAAAATTAAAAATAAAGCTACTGCATCATCTAGCAATCCCACTTCCAGGTATATATCCAAAAGAAAATTGCTATTTTGAGTTATGTGTACTTCCATGTTCATTGCGGCATTATTCACAGTAGCAAAGTTATGGAAACAAGTTACATGTCCATTGATGAATGGATAAAGAAAATGTGTCAGGAGACCCATCTCACATGCAGAGACATACATAGGCTCAAAATAAAGGGATGGAGGAAGATTTACCAAGCAAATGGAGAACAAAAATAAGAAAATGTGGGGGGTATGTATGTATATATGAATACTACTCAACCTTAAAAGAAAATGGAAATCCTATGTTTTGCAACAACATGAGTGAACCTGGAGGAAGTGAAATAAGCAAGACTCAGAAAGACAAATGCTACATTATCTCACTTATATGTGGAAGCTAAAGCAGTCGAGCTCATAGAAGCACAGAGTAGACTGGTGGTTGTCAGGAGCTGGGAAATGGGAGAAATGGGAGATGTTGGTCATTGGTACAAAGTATCAGTTATGCAGGATAGATAAATTCTGAAGACCCAATGTACAGCATGACTATATTGTATGTGACAAATTTGCTAAGAAGGTAGATCTTGTATGCTCACCACCTCTCGTCCAAAAAAAAGGTAACTTGGAGGTGCTGGATATGCTAAAATAAAAACAAAATGATATGTATATTTCAGTGCTCCTATTTATTAAAGCAGCGACACTAATTTGTGTATTGTCTATGGCTGCTTTTACATTGCAACAGCAGAGCTAAGGAGTTGCAATATGTATACATAGTGTTTGACTCTACAGAAAAAGTTTGCCAACTCCTGGTATAGGTGATACTTATATCATTTTCAGCTTCAGAAGGACAGTGTGATGGAAAAGTTTCAAACTTTTTTTGAGTCTACCTTTTGATGTTTTTTGTCAGTTTTTTAAAAATTCTGTAGAAGTTCTGCATGTTATCTTTTTAGCAACTGATCCTGCCCTAGTCTAGTGCTCATCTTTCCTTTTGGGGCTCCAGTTACATGTGTGTTATACCTTTTCACTGTAACCCTTATGTGTGTAGTGGAAAAGTCACCTAAAATTTCACATCACTTCTAAGTTTACTTCACTGTTTTGTTCTCAAATACCTTCAAACACATTTTAAAAACAAACAAAAAACTTGTGTAGCTTTTCTAATCATTCTCCATTTGAGGTTTGGTCCAAACTGTATTATCCACTATTAATGAAAGCAGAGTCCATTTCCAAAAATTTAGTCAACTATTCTCTCCATAGTATGAATTACTTTTGCATTTAAAGTTAAAATGTTACTTATCTTGAAGGGTCAGATTAGCTGTGTTTATTATTTTTAAAACATCACCAAATAGTCTTCTGTTGACAGCCACTTATCCCAGAAAAATTCAGCAAATCTGAAACAATTGTTACTTTTAAAGGGAGACTATTTAACTCATTAAATTTGACAGCTCTTAAGGACTTTGCCAAGATAGCCAGAATAATAGTGCATGGAATATCTTCATGGTTAATATCATTTTGTTATAAATCATTGATAGTAAAGATTCTCCTATTTAAACTAATATAAGCTGCAAATTCACATTCATGGGCACATGCAAACTACAATCATTACAGTAGTGTAAAAGCAGATGAACAAATGGGAAACAGTCAAACTCTGATGTAAAGAACTTCCACCTTTCCATTCTACCTCTGTGCATAGACCTAGTGAGGGTGCCATTGTCAAACTATTCATTAAATATCTTTGAAGCTCATTTTCTTCCTTCCTCTGATAAATTGTGAATTGAAGTTCTAAAATGTAAGTTCTTAAATCCCAGGGCACTATCTCAAGCACCCTATATATATGCTTCCAGACCATTCTTAATCCCTTATAGGGATTATTCTATACAAGGGCATAATCTTTTAAAAATAAAAAGATCATGTCTTCCTTAACAAAACTGTAAGACTTCCTTAAAAAAACTGTAAGGCTTCATATTGCATTTAGAATAAAACCTGCAATTCTTACCCTGATATTTTATTTGATTAATCAGAATGTAAGCTCCTTAAGAGCAGGGACTTTGTCCTTTCCCAGAATGTAATCAGCATCTGGAGCAGTACCTCACGAGGAGATGACATGAGTAAATGTCTCATGAATAAACATTATATGAATAAAATGAATTAAATGCCTAGAGTTTCATATTTGTAGTACTGAAAGATTAAAAATCTATTAAAGGGTAAACTCTGATTTGCCTTTTTAGGTTGCTCTGCACAGAACAACACTTATACTAAGTGACGTGTATAATTTTGTGAATCTTTTTATTAAAAGCTCTAAGGCGGCTTAACTGTCATTACTGTAAACTGCAACATTATTGGTGTGTTAATGTTTTTACTTGTCCCTCCTGTATGTCTTTGCTATGACTAATAAGAATATATATAGTGACCACATTATAAAAAGCTGACTGCAAAGGAGGTGGCTTTGACATGTTGGTCATTGTTTGCCTTCATCACATTTACAGTCCTTATGCAAGCATTAATCAGGATGATTGATCTCAACTTGGCTGCCTCGGTGGTAATAGGTCCTAAAAGAAGGCACCTATTCCTAATGCCTCATAGTTGTCTCTCTGTTGTCAACTGCTGCTTCCATAGTTGATATTGAGTACTTATTTTGGGGCTAAATTCTGGTAGTATATGTTTGCTTCAATCATAAACACTTGGCAAAAGCTTTTTGAAAACAAATGCTACTTTGTTTCTAAAATGTGAGATGTTAACTTTTTCAGGAAGCTCATAAAATGGTGAGAGAAGCAAATATCAAGCAGGCGACAGCAGAAAAACAGCTAAAAGAAGCACAAGGAAAAGTAAGTTTTTGCTGCTCTTAATAGTATAAAATAGTGGTGACTGTTTTAAAGATACCTTAACATCTGTTGGATTTTATTCTGATTGTAAAGTAGTGCTTGTTTTCAATTTGGAAACTACAGAAAAATAGAAGAAAATAGCTACTATGTAGATATAATTAATAGTAAACATTTGGTGTCCATTTATATGAGAACCAAATGATTTAAAGCCTTGTAAATCACATGAATTATCCAAAGGATTATAGAATCACATTTTAATGTTAATACTTAGTTTTAAAATTCACTGAGAAAAGCCACCTAAATGTTATTAGATTTTACTGTTTTAGGAGTGAACTTCTACAACTAGTCATAAGCTATTGTATTTTGAAGATTTTGAAAATTCACATAAATGTTAGCTATTATGGTAATTTTCAAAATTTGATTTGACATTGTGAATAATAGATGAATCCAAACCATATGGAAACATCGAAAAACTTGATTTTAGTTTCTCTTTATTACTCCACAGGACATACAAATTACACTTACTTTTCATCTTTGAAAGTGTTTTGACCAGATTGCTAATATTTAGCTGCATTTGTCATGAAACATATTTAATGTATGTGACTATGCTGATTTCTTTCCAAGATTGATGTACTTCAAGCTGAAGTAGCTGCATTGAAGACACTTGTATTGTCCAGTTCTCCAACATCACCTACGCAAGAGCCTTTGCCAGGTGGAAAGACACCTTTTAAAAAGGGGCATACAAGAAATAAAAGCACAAGCAGTGCTATGAGTGGCAGTCATCAGGACCTCAGTGTGATACAGCCAATTGTAAAAGACTGCAAAGAGGTAACTCGTCAAGGACTGTCCCCTCTGACTCTGTTGATACTTGTTAATTCTCATCACTGAGGTGTCAGTTATCATTTTTGCCAGCAAAATTTTTAGTACAAAATATTCAGTATTAAGATGGGGGAGGCTTTATCTAGAGCTGGCTGCTTTCAGGGATTCTTCAGTTCCATTTTCTACCTGGCTGACCTTGGAGTACCTGCTAGAAACTTGGTAAGTTTCTTAATCTCAATATTTCATTAAGGGAGGAAACTGTCATGTGTTGTCTAGAGGAGAGTGGGTGGCTTTAATGATCTGGCTAGTCAATGTTTATTGCTAGAGTGCACTTACAAAGTATGGATATAAGAAATATGTGAAAATAAGATTATTTTCTTAAAGATCAATACGTTGCTTATATTTAAATTCAGAGAGAGAATTCTTATCAGCAAAGGAGTCCTAGAGTTAATTCGGATAATTAAGCAACAAAAAATAGAAATAATGGTAGCCTTACAACTACGTGAGGCTGGAAGACATTTTGCTAAGTGAAATTTCAAGTTATAGTAGAACAATTAGTATCATTTTTGTTCCCAAATTAGGTTTCACAGTTCAGCCAGTCTCAGTTATTCAGACACTTACAACTATGTAAGGCTACCATTATCGTGTATCCATAATAATTAAAAATTTAAAACAAAATAATGGGCCAGACGCGGTGGCTCATGCCTGTAATCCCAGCACTTTGGGAGGCTGAGGCCGGAGGATCACCTGAGATTGGGAGTTCGAGACAGCCTGACCAACATGGAGAAACCCCCGTCTGTACTAAAAATACAAAATTAGCCGGCGTGATGGCGCATGCCTGTAATCCCAGCTACTCGGAAGGTTGAGGCAGGAGAATCACTTGAACCTGGGAGGCGGAGGTTGCATTGAGCCGAGATTGCACCATTGCGCTCTAGCCTGGGCAACAAGAGTGAAACTGCATCTCAAAATAATAATAATAATAATAATAATAATAATAATAGTCTTATTTTAAAAGATATGTAATAAAGATAACTGAAATAATATATAAGTATTTTGAGCTGTTTAGAGTAAAAATTGTTTTTAATCATTGTATACTGTGAGAAAGCATTTCTAAGAGGATTGATCAATAATTTATGAAGCTTTCCCATTTCTTCTTAGAAGCCATCTTTTACATTGTTGAATTCAAGTTCATCATTAATCCTGAAGAAATGTGTGTGCTTGTTAAATTTTTGTATGGAAGTCAGGAGTTTATTAAATGGAATAACCAATGTTGTTAACCTGTTGTAATTGAATTGCATTTTGACTAATTATTAATAAGAAAGATGCTGCTAAGAGAGAAGTTCAATACTTGGTTAAATATGAATGTAACCAAATCCAAAATTCACATTGGTTTCTGTGAAGTATTTAAGAAACTTTTTTTGTCGTAACTTTAATTCTAATTCTTTGGAATTTAAATAGCAATTTTAATTGCCTGGTACTATTTTTGCTGTTTCTTACTCAGTATGTGTAAGTAATTATGTACTTTTCCCCCCTATTGACACTAACAAAATTTAAATGTCTTCTCATGGAACATGGTAAAGGTTCATTTTAGTTTTTGAAATCTCTTAAAACATGTGTAGGCAGCATATAACTTCGAAATAATAACCTTTGCTTTCCAGGTATGTGTTATATTCTGATGTTTCATGAAAAACTTGTCAAAAAGTCTTACTAGGCAAAGGAATTACATAAATTTGGCCTATGTAAGTCTTAGAAAAATACGTAACGATCTGGAAGAAAATGAAGCATGTCCATGTTTTTGTAGAAAATATGATGGGGGCACTCAGTTATGACATTAGCAACATGTCTTCTGTAGACATTTAAAATACACATTCCTGCATGCAGACATACAAGCCCAGTGCAAGGCTTTGGGATCAAGCCACTTAGATTTGAATTTGGACTTCACTGTTTTCTTGCTATGCAATCTTGGGCAAGTTACAAATGGCGATCATAATACCTGTCTTGTACAGTTGTGAGGATTAAATGTTTGTAAAGTGCTTACAGTGGTTCCTGGCAGAGTCAGCTCTTAATAAATGGTTTAAATTACAGCCTTTAAACTAGAATCTTTCCTTAGAATACCACTTACCTGCTTTGAGGTTTATGTCCTTTTTCTCAGTAACTTTACAAAGAAAATGCATTTGAAAATGTAAGTATTGCTTATATGCTAATATTATTTATCCTACTGCTTTTGCTTTGATTCAAGGAATTTATGAATTGGACTGAAAAGAAAATTCACATGGAGATTGCCTTTATACACCTTAAAAGGAAGTCTGTAGGAAGGCTTAGCTACACTCAGCTCTGTTACGTTCTTGTAGACTACTTGCACGTCTGATAGAGCTATCCTAGAGGCAGTCTGTAGCTATAGTCAGTGCATCATTTATGGTGTATCCAGTGCTTGTGGACAAGAGCAGCTTAGCGCTGTAGGATGGTGGAGACTGCTCTAGTTTGGGTGACTGATGTCAGTGCAAGTTTGTATTCCAGCAGATGTTATTGAGCTGGACTGAGGGAATCTGAGAAGCTGTAGGGAAGAATACTTGGGGAACATTTATTAGGGAGGTAGGAAAGAGAGGGACAGCTAGAGGAGTGAATAGGAAGGCAGGTGCCAGCAGTGGATTATTATCGATGCCTAAGGTGGTAGTTACTGGATACCAAAAATATGTCAAAAATATCTAAATAAATGTTGCATTTTAAGGTAGGCAGTTTAGAAGACTTTACGTGTTGTTTTTTAAAATCCTGTTGCTTATGCAGTAACATTTTGACAATTCTTTTGGGAATGCCTTCAAGTTATAGTAGAACTGTGTCATTTTTGATCCCAAATTAGGTTTCACAGTTCAGTCAGTCTCAGTTTATTCAGACACTATAATTAATTAGGTTCCAAATGACCTTTTTATTGTTTTCAGAAAAGACTTGTCATCATTTATTATATTCTGAATAGTGTACCACCTGTGTCTTAAGAGGAACTCCAGCATTTTTGGTGGGGATGGGAGAAGGAGCTCAGGGTGAGGATAATAGCAGTGTTATTGAACATGGTAGCAGATGATGCATGGAAAAAAGCTACTTGGTTATTTGAGAGTCATTTTTTAAAAAGGAAAACTGCTACCAGGTATTATATAACTAATCAAGAGTGGTTCAATTTATTATTTTAAATAAAGAGCATTGTTTTTCCGTGAGATGTTTAAATTAGTTTTGGTTTTATAAAGTGGTTTTTATGTTTATACTTTTTAAAACATGTTTTTGTGTTTTCCTTTGGTTTGTCTGTTAGGCTGACTTATCCTTGTATAATGAGTTTCGATTGTGGAAGGATGAGCCCACAATGGACAGGACATGTCCTTTCTTAGACAAAATCTACCAGGAAGATATCTTTCCGTGTTTAACATTCTCAAAAAGCGAGGTAATTTGTTTTCATTTTAGTAGGACTTCATTATAGTTGTTTCTGTACTTCTTTTAAACTGAATCATATTACATATTTTAATATCTCCTACATAAATAAGTTGTTATAAAATGTCATGTTTTACTATTTTTGCCATTCTGTACTAGAATCATGATAATTTCTCGGCATTTAGTTACTGAACATCTTTCCTTATATGAGCAGAGGATCAATCACACTAAAATGTATACTGCATTGGTGTCAGGTATTAAATAGGTATGGGGGATAGGACTTGTTTCTTGATTTACAGTCCAAGGTTCAATGTAAGGGAAGTTCTTTACACACTCTGTTAAAGGCATATGTTGTGTCTATCTGTGCATGATTTAAAAATCTTATTTTTTTAATCTTTAAAACAGGAAAAGTAATGCCTTCTTTGCCTGTGCCACAGGATTGTTAAAAGGATAAAATGAAGTGAATTAAGTAGAGACAAAAACCTTAGAAAAATAAGGCAGTACAAAAATGTAAAGCTATAATTTTAATTTATTCTTACATGTGAAAGGTTTGTCTAGAAATATCCTGTCAATTAAAGTATAAGAAATTTAATCCTAAGACTTTTATGTTAAGTCTTTCAAGAATTTAATTGTAATGTTACTTATCAGGAGAAGTTAAGATGAGCATTTTTCACACTTTTGATATGAATATGTGTTGTTCATTGTGGCTCTGTATCTGGTTTCAGGTAGGCCATTCAGTATTAGTAACCTTGCCAGACTAAAGAAGTTTTCCTGTTTCATCTTGTATCAGTTGCTACCATCTTCATCCTGGCATTTAATATTTGATAATTCAGCTAATTCTTTTGTAGACTCACTCTTATGCACATAAAATACAAATTCAGAGAATATACAGCTAATTAATATATATTGCTGTGGTATAAATGACCAGTGTTTAAAAATATTGTATACATTTAGCAGAATAAAGCTTCAGGATATTCATTTTGAAGTGGCATTAACAGTGGATATTAATCATGGGTAAGGAGTGAACAGAGACTGGAATTAATGCCTTTAATCCTCATCCAAGTAATGAGGAAAGTTATTTCACCATGAGTGAATTGCCTTTCATAACAGTGTTTGGATTATAAAATAAATCAAATGAAAATTATCTGATTTCTTCCTTTTTCATTTGCTAAAGCCAAGCCAGTGGAACTTGGGAGAAGAATAATTTGTAAAATTAGTTTATTGTAGAATACAATCTTGATATTTTTCTGCCAGTATAGCATCTAGTACTTTTTCTTTTTTTTAAAGTTGGCTTCAGCTGTTCTGGAGGCTGTGGAAAACAATACTCTAAGCATTGAACCAGTGGGATTACAACCTATCCGGTTTGTGAAAGCTTCTGCAGTTGAATGCGGAGGACCAAAGTAGGTTTTTACATGCATGAATTGTGGAAGTGACTGAGTTTTTGAAATGTTACGGGTTGCAGTTATTTAGTTTTTCTGGTTTTAAATGTAGTTATATCTCCCTCAGATTTCTCTTAAGTGTCTGTGTAGCCCAAAGATGAATTCCTGAGACAGTGTGGAATACAGTATTTCAGCTTTAGCATTAAAGGAGAGCCTTTTTAATTATAGGTTGGTGCAAAAGTAATCGTGCTTGTTGCCATTGAAAGTAATGGCAACAAACACGATTACTTTTGCACCAACCCAATACAATAATATACATATATGGATCCAGATAAACTAGAGATAGAAACCTGAGTTTTGTTTTTGTTTTTAACCTCATATTGTGACCTATTAGTGGATTGTGAAATCAGTTTAGTGGGTCATAAGCAGAATTTTTGTTTATTACATGTATATGTATAGCCATGTGTCCTGGGTTTCTGTATAAAATACTTCTGTCTGAGGGTGACTATCAAAAATAGTTTGGGAAGATACTGAGTTAGAGTAAGTCTTATCAATCATGAAAACAGTGTACCAAAAAGACTTGATGAGATTTCTCCTTTTATATTGTGTTTATAAAGGATTCTCACTTTAATAAATAATCAGTTTTGTCTTTCATATGTGAATCTTACTTGAGAATTATAAATCTTCAGAGATAAGACTCCCACATTTCATAGCAGGGCAGACTTTTTCCATCCAGTCCTATGAGGAGGAATGACTGAAACCAACAGTGCTTAAAACATCTGGCAACGGTGAAAGGTTTTGCCTAAAACCATGGCATAATTGTGTCTTGGCTTCTGTTTAAAAAATTACTCGGAAAGCTTTTGAGAAAGATGCTTATTAAGTACATAGAGCCAGATCAATATAGGAGACTAGAAAGCCTGAGAGAGCTCATAGAAAGTGTAACTGACTGCTGTCAGGGTTATTCTGAAGCCAGAAAAGGAAAAGACTGGTTGAGATGAACTAATAGGTCTGTGTTAAAGCTGTTGTAGGAACTGTGTGCTTGTTTCTGTTCCCTGTTATGCACGTTACATTCTCAGCAAGATTACAGAATGTTGTTATTTAGGTGATCATTTGTTGGAGGGTTCCTTGTCGTATATTTGTTTTGGGAGCCACACGTCCGCCTCGCTCCCTCAAGCCACACCTGTGTAACAGTGGCCTCTGAATTTTAGGGAAAGAATTTACATTCTTAAATTCTACAAACACCCAAGTATTTTTATTCTGATCATTCCACCCCAAATATGGAGAATTAAATTTAATCATAGCAGTTTTCATATGTTTAAGGTCTGTGTCACGCCTCATTTTAAATATAGCATACAACTGATTTTATTGTAGAATTTAAAATTTGTGCTTGCATTATATATCACAATATATGTGCAAATATCATCAAATGATAACAAATGGGGATATCAAATTAAAGTGCATTTAAAGTATCTTTAGTAAAATAATTATAGTTTAGATTTAGAGAACAGTTTACAAAGTTTAAGGATATTGTGCTTGTGGGAATGGGGCCAGAAACCAAGGTGATGCATATCATATGGAAAAAACTATGTGAAGTATGGCTCTGGCCATGGCTCTTGTAAGCTACAGTGTGAAGATAATGACTAAATGAGTGGCACAGCGCTGTAGGAATTTTGAGGAAGACAAGATTATTCATACTATGATTAGGTACTCTTCTTGAAAGGAGGGAGATTTGGTTTAGGTTTTTGAAGCATAAGAGTAATTTGGATAAAGAGCAGTATATACAACTGAAGACCTAGAAACAAGAAATCAAAGTGTGTTCAAAGGATGGTGAGTGTATGCAGAGGAAAGGGAAGATGTGACAGATTTTAAGAAAGAAAAGTTAGATTGGGGTGGGGTGATGGGTAAAGGAGAAAGGAGTTAGAGATGTCTGACTGGAAGACTGATTTGAAGTGATTGTGGAAATTAATAGAAAAGGCTTTGGTTTGTGGAAGAAGATTATAGGTCTAGATTTAAACATGCTGACATCGTCACATGAAAATGGCAAACAAGTATTTGAAATCTTGGGACTAGAATTATAGAGATTTATTAATGTAGTGTAGCATGTTCGAAAAAAAAATGGAGTTGGAGGTCAAAGGTCTATTCGCATTGAATCCTGGCTTAACTAAAAATATATTAGGTGTGTCTAGTTTACAAAATGGCTTAGAAATGAGATCTTTTAAGAAACACTATACACTATGGAATACTATACAGCCATAAAAACAGAACGAGATCATGTCCTTTGCAGGGACATGGCTGGAGCTAGAGGCCATTATCCTTAGCAAACTAATGTAGGAAGATAAAACCAAATGCCACGTGTTCTCACTTATAAGTGGGAGCTTATGTGTTGCATGAGAACACATGGACGCATAGAAGGGAACAACACACACTGTTGCCCATGAAAGGTGGAGGATGGGAAGAGGGAAAATATCAGGAAGAATAGTGGATACTAGGCTTAATACCTGGGTGATGAAATAATACATACAACAAACCCTCATGACCCATGTTTACCTATTTAATAAACCTGCACACCCTGCATGTGTACTCCTGAATTTACAAGTTAAAAAAAGAAACACTTATTATTTTAAAAGTTGATACTTAAAGCCACCTTACCAGATCCCTTTCAAAGTTAGGCTGAATAGTAGACCAGCAGGCATATGTCTGTTTCCTGTTTCCGGAAGAGTCGTGTATAAATTGGTTTTTAGCAACTTGATGGCACATTTTCCTCTTGTGCAAATTATACTTTTGGAAGTTCCACAGACTTCCAACACTCTCTGCTTTAAATTTCTAGATCTTCTATCCTCCGCAAACTAGTAGTTAGTGCTTTTAAATATTGTTACAGATCATTAAAGGAATTTGCTAATAAAGAAACAAAGAAATATTTGAAAAAAGATAGGAATTGGTTAGTGATTTGAATTACCCCCTCCTGAAAAATTACCCTGTTTCAAATACACATTGTTGTGTGTTTTCTTAATATAAAGTCACATTTGTATTATATTTCTTGTAAGTATCGCTAAAATGTAATGTTATTTAATATATTTACTATGTAATTTGTACTGTTATATAAAATGCTATTGGCCTCTTACTTTACTTAGAGCTATGCTAATTTTGCATTGATGGGGAGTAATAGTTGTATTGAGCCAGGTTCCTAGCTTAGGAGGGTGACAGCTGGGCTGCTGCAAGTCTGGCCTGATAGACATGCCAGCCTTATCTCATAGAGCCATAGGGTAACAGATGGCTCATTACTCATTCAGCAGTCATTGAATGTGTGCTGTGTGCCAGGCACATGCCTGGTGCCAGGCATTTAAAGATGAATCAAAGTCCCTGCCCTCAAGAGGCTGATAGCCTAATCCCAGCCAGAAAGCCCTCATATAAAATTTTAGCTTTTGTCATGCAAATAGAAAGGATGGTGTGAAATTTAGTGAACTTGTTATATGATTGTTAAGATTCAGTATTTTTATAAGGTGGCTTATTCCTTTGTACTTCTCCCTAGGTCCCACATTAAATGCAAATATAGCAACCAACCAACCAACCAAATAAACAAATACCCCATCTGGAAACTATTACCCTGCAAGCTATCCGTAACATGCTTTGAGACTTGAACAGTCATCATGAGGATATTTTCAACTGAGAAGTTGAAATCCTGATGGAAAGCTGAGAGCTGTCCTGCAGCTGATTACTCATTTGTAAATTTGTTCCAGGATGGGACATATATGGAAAACACCTAGTTTCTGTTTCTAGAATCATGGTTAATATTATGGCATTAAACTTATACTATTAATAGAATGTAAGTCTCACAAGGGCATAGTCTTTGTCCGTTTCATCACTGTAGCCCAGCATCTAGAACTGTGCCTGGTACACAGTAGCTTCTCAAATATTTGTCATCTAATTGAATAATAGGTAACTTGTACAGAAGGTAGGGGCAAATGCTTTTAATTTCAAAAAACTGAAATTTATCATTATTTCACAGAAAATGTGCTCTCACTGGCCAGAGTAAGTCCTGTAAACACAGAATTAAATTAGGGGACTCAAGCAACTATTATTATATTTCTCCTTTTTGCAGATACAGGGTAAGTGACTTAACCATGAATTTTAATAAAGCTTGCTTTGATATGAGACATTTGACCATTCATGACATTTTCTCTGTTTGGCCTAGATCACTTCTGTATGTAACTTTTTTACATACATTCGATACATTCAGCAGGGACTCGTGAAACAGCAGGATGGTGAGTGTTCTTGATTCAGTATAAATCTTTACATAAAAGTTCAGCAAAAAGTATAGGACGTAGTAGTAATGCTCATATCAGCTTTATTGTTGGTACATTTATGTTGAATCCCATATATAGTTCTAATAAAATTTGTGGCGAATTTGGGAACAAATGTCTTTTAGAAAAATACTGTGTTTAATTATTTTATTTGCCTCATTTTACTCTTAATTTTGAATTTTAAGCAGGGTCAGTTTTAACTCCTAAGTGGTGTATAATAAACCAGATGATAAATGAGAAGAGAGTTCCAAGCTCATTGAATTGACTCTTTAAGAGATGAAAATGAGGGCGGCAAAGTGGTCAGATTTATTTTAATTGATGGAAACCATGATGGAGCTCACAATTAAGTTTTCCCTGTATTTTCTATTTTTTGCGTGTGAATTAATAAAGTAGTCATGAGGATAATTCTGAACGGAATAAAGATTGCCATATTCTAAATCAGCAGAAACATGCAGGTGATATATCCAGGAGAAGCAACCTCATGCAAGTGTGTTAATATTTTTAATACAATTTTATATGGCTTTATAGCTAAATATCTTAAATATCAGGCATAAAAACTAATATGGCCTGACAACTCCAAAGCAGTATCTCTCGAGCACAAATGATTGCATAAAAATGAAAATAGCAGATACTGGGCTAGAGACAAGTCTATGCCAGTTTGTATTTAAAGTTTTATGAAATTTCCCTGTTTATATTTTTAGGCACTGAAAATATTATCTTGCTCAAACACTGGTAGAAGCCTACCATCTTTCAATCGTGTAAACCAGTGAATCTTAATTCTATGGAGAAGTTAGTCATGCTGATAAAAACTTAGTTTAGCCTTTCTCAAGGTCTGGTATGTTGAAAAATGTCATATTTCTTTAAAATCCCATATAGTTGGATTTTAATGCCTAAAACAATAGGGATAAAACCTGTTAACCTAATAACCTGATAACCTAATTAATGTTGAATTTCAAAAGACTTAATAACATACAGTCTTTAAACTGTATAATACTTTTTTTGACTTTAATAAAACTGAAATATTTTTGAATATCTGTAGATGGATAATATAATTTAAGCCAAATAACAGAAAATTTATGTTAAATATAATTGCCAAGAATATAATATTTTTCTGTTTGTTTAAATGAGAAGCTTGTAGGACAGACAGAAAGATAATTTACTTTATGAAAATAGAAAGAAAGTGTTGCGAGTAATGAATGGTGAGGGTGATGATGATAAAAGTAGTATATCTTCTCTGGTTTCTATCACTCTTCCACTTTATGATATTTAGTACACATCATTTACTATGTGTGTTTGTTGTAAACAGGTATTAGTCTTAAAATCTGTTTATTATATGTGCCTTGTGCCAACAAAAGATTTAGGGCAGCTAAATCTAAAGCAGAATTTCTTGACCTTGGTACTAGTGACATTTTGAGCTGGATAATTCTTTGTTGTGGGGGACTGTCTTGTGCATTTGTAGGATGTTTAATAGCATCCCTAGCTTTTACTCATTAGATACCTGTAGCACCCATGAGAGGGGACAGTGAAAAATGTATCTATTCATTGCCAAATGTACCCTGGAGTGGCCAGGGATGAGAAGTGGTGGTAGTGGTAGTGGTGGAATCTTCCATGATTGAGAACCATTGATCTAAATGAATATAATCTAATCATATATCAAACGAAGACCTTTTATTGTCTGAAATAAGGAGCCAACATTTTTCCACTTATAGTGGGAACTTACAAAAGTGTAGGTAATTGAATTTACAATTCATCTTCCACATGCATTTTTATTTCTAATTTGAGCCATATGCAAAACCTTTCTGTTATTACTCACAAACAGTGTTACTGAGTTTTCTGGATTGTCTTGTTTTCTTTTTTTCCCCTTCACCCTCTGTTAGTGTTAATGAAGAGTAAAATGGCCATGATATAACAAACTGGAGCAAGAAGATTCATAAGTTAGAGAATAACTCGAATAATTGAGCATTGAGTGTACTCCATGAAGGTGACAGCATTGACATTTACTCAGGATGCTGGATGTCTACCTTTTCTAGGGCTAAATCGTCTCTGATATATTTAACGAATAATTGTGACAAAACTGGTGACTTGCTTTATTGATAAAACTGGGATGGTCACAAGTCTGTGGAAAAGCTTATGTGAATTATTGAAAAAATGTAGGTACATCTTTAGGAAATACGCAGTTGATGCAATTGACATTTCAGCTAACTTAAGTTTTCAGTGAAACATTAAAAATAATGAAGATGGTATTTTATGATTTAAATATCTCTCTTTTCTATTTGTATAGTTGATCAGATGTTTTGGGAAGTTATGCAGTTGAGAAAAGAGATGTCATTGGCAAAGCTGGGTTATTTCAAAGAGGAACTCTGATGTTCTGCGTGGGACCATGCCTGAACTCTCTGAATAACTGAAAAATGGCTGAATATTTTTATGGTTACTTGATATTTATTTCCAAGGAGTGGGCCTAAGACTTTTTTCCCCCTTTTGCAAATTGCTCTAAGAAGTACCATGATTTCTTTTAAACTGATCTATGCTGTGTTTGCTTATTCTTTAGTTGAATACACTATGAAGGATTACAGGTGTACTAGTGAATGTAATTTATAGTTGCAAAAAAAAAACCCTGAAATAAATAAATGTTAGATTGAATGTGTGTACATTTTCTCTTCTAGCTCTGACATGGCATTTAGGGTTAGCAGAATGTATTAAATAGTAATTTTCAAACTACACAGTAGCTTCCTTCCTTGTGAGAGGCAAAGAAGACGTCTGAGTGGACAGCACTCACTTTCCAAGGCCCCCACCTCTAGAATGGCTTTATTTTTGTTTGTTTTCTATATTGGGTTTCAAAAAGATTATATTTGAAGAAATACTTCTGCTGCTACGAAGTTTGAAAGTTACTATTTTAATTATTCTGCTCTCTGTAATTGAAAGAACCCCTTTATTTTGGTGATTCATTAAAATATAATAGAAGGCAGTCAAATTGTATCCCAGAGATGTATTCCTGAGCGTCTTGATGTAGTGTATTCATGTTTTATATGTGTTAACCACTATATTGACGTTGGAGGGACATAGACATAAATGAGTTTGATGTGTGTCAAAGGGGTTTAAAGGGGTGTAGGTTGAAAGAATGGTACATGTAAAGTATACACTGATCATAGAACCACTTGACCTCTGCATTCCAAATTGTAAAACTGACTCTACTGGAGAAATTATAACAAGAGGTTTGTGGTAGAAATATAATAAGTATAGAACAGCAAAAAGAAAAAATGAGAAACCACTTTAGTCTCTGTTTAGAGAAAGCTGCTGTTAATATTTTTGGAGAGTAGCCTTTCAGCTTTCAGATATTTTCTACTTACATATGCATATTTTTGAAACAAAAAGTAGGCTTTTTTTTTTTTTTTTGCTTTTTAAACCTAAACATTAAATACATTTTCCTTTGGGTAAACCTACACATCCTAATCCCTGTTTATGGAATTTTAACATAATTTAATTGTGTTTGGAGATGAGGTGGTTTTCAGTTTATTTTTCATATTATAATGCTTGACGAGTATCCTTATCTGTGCACTTTTGAACAGTTGAGTTCTTTCATGTGGATGCCTGGAGATAAAATTGTTGTGTCGATATATATATATGTGTATTTATATGTGTGTATATATGTATTTTTAAATGTTTGATCTGCGTTGCTAGATTGCCATCCAGAAAAGTTCATCAATGTGTATTCACAGCAGCAGTGTATAAGAGAGCTGGTTTTCTGAAGATAACATTTTTTTCAGTTCTGTTTAGAGGTTTGGTCAATCTTACCTGTAGGTGACTTCGGCCACCAGGTTGGGTGGGAGCCCACAGACAAAAGGACATTGGAGTATGTTATGGTATGTTATGGTAACATAACATACTGGGCGTGGTAACCATCATTACCACACCCAGCTCAAGAATGTGAAATTGAACATGAAAACAACTTTGAACCTAGAATTTTATGTTCTGAAAATAGTTATTCTAATGTGAGGGCATTAATAAGAATATGTACCATCCAGGCTTCAGAAGATTTTCCTATACAAACTAAAACCACTTTTGGAGAAAGTACCCAAATAAAAAGAGAAACAAATCCAGGAGATGCTGTAAGAGATTTGAAAGAAAGGTAATCAAATACTCAGAAAAAGTTTGTGGATGACTGAAAAAGGATAAATAAAAAGTAAGACTAAAGAAAATCATTATACCCATTAATAATAAATCTTTAGTAATCTATAAGGGGAAGAATGCTTTTCAACCTTATGCACTAGAAACATGCTCTTTAAAATTAATACAACAGGATGATGACTTGATGTAGAAAATATATGTGGAATTATAGATTAAAATGTAATTGAAATATATTTAGAAAATGTAAGTGATTATCTTCCTGATCCTACTCCTTTTAGGAAGAACTTCTTAAACTGGAAGCAGAAAAAAAAACATAGAAGATAACTATAAAAGAAAATAAGTTACGCTATATTATAAATTCTTAATTTAGAAATTGTGCATCCGTGGTTAGGCATTGTGTCTCATACCTGTAATCCCAGCACTTTGGGAGTCAGAGGCAGAAGGATTACTTGAGCCGCTTGAGCCCAGGAGTTCGAGACGGACCTGGGCAAAATAGGGAGACTCCGTTTCCACACACACACACACACACACACAAAATAGGGAGACTTCGTTTCCACACACACACACACAAAATAGACTCCGTTACACACACATACACACAAAATAGGGAGACTTCGTTTCCACACACACACACACACACAAAATAGACTCCGTTACACACACATACACACCCACACAAAATAGGGAGACTCCGTTACACACATACACAAAAAAAATAGGGAGACTCCATTACACACACACAAAATAGGGAGACTCCGTTACACACACACACACACACACACACACACATTGTGTCCATCAACTTGGGAGGATGAGGTGGGAAGATTGCTTGAGCCCAGGAGTTGAAGTCCAACTTGGGCAACATAGGGAGACCTTGTCTCTCAAAAAAAATAAAGCCAAACTACAAACTGTGAAGTGATATCTGCAACATTTATAACCAGTAATAGCTTAGTATAAAGAATGTATACAGAAATTCTACAAACCAACAAAAAAGGACAGTGTCACAGAAAAATAGGCAGAAGACTGAACCAGGCCTTCCACACAGTTAGAAGTGCATATTGGCCAATAAGCATATTAAGAGGATTCTCTTCTCTCAGTCAGGAAAATGTAAATCAAGATGACAATGACATGTTCAAATTCATTCGATTGGCAAAAATGAAACAAAGTCAAGTTTTGGAGAGGGTTGCTGATGGGGGTGGGGTTATCAATTGGCATATCTACTGTGAAAAACTCTTAACTAGAAAAGTTGGGCCAGGCCCAGTGGCTCATGCCTCTTCTTTGGGAGGCTGAGGTAGGAGGATCACTTGAGCCCAAGAGTTCAAGATCAGCTTGGGCAACACAGGCAGACCACATCTGTATAAAACTTTTTTTAATTAGCTGGGCATGGTGGTGCATGCCTGTGGTCCTAGCTACTTGGGAAGCTGAGGTGGGAGGATTGCTTAAGCCCAGGAGGTTGAGGCTGCAGTGAATCATGATTGTGCCACTGCACTCTATCCTGGGTCACAGAGTAAGATCATATCTTAAAAAAAAGTGTATACCCATGGGTCAGCTATTTCACTTCTCAGTATATGCTTGAGAAATGCTTGCACAAAGTTCCCCAGATCACACATATAAGAATGTTCTGGAATAAATTAAAACGTCCATTTGTAGGAAGGTGTAATGTGTTCACAGAATGAATGACGATTACATGGCAGCAAAATGAATGAATACCAGCTACTTGAAGCACAATAACTCAGAACGAAAAAGCAATTCTGAGAAAACTATATATAACATACTTTTCTCATAAAAGTCAAGAACAACTAAAACCGAACAGCTGTTTAGGCATTGTCATACGTGACAAAACTTTTAAAAAGTAGTAATAAAGTTCAAGATAGTGTTACCTCTGGGTGTGGGAGAGGTAGAGGAGGAACAAATCTATGAGTAAGTCACTGGTAGTGTTTTAGTCCGTGGGTGAGGTGGTGGGTTTTGGGGTGGTTCATTTGTCATTAAAAGTAAGTACATGAGCTGGGTGTAGTGGTGGGTGCCTATAGTCCCAGCTACTTGGGAGTCTGAGATGGGAAGATCCCTTGAGGCCAGGAGTTCAAGGCTGTAGTGTGCTATGATTTCACCTGTGATAGCTACTATATTCCAACCTGGGCAACGTAGTGAGACCATGCCTGTCTCTAAAAAAAATTCAAAAATAAAATAAATGCATGACAAATGAATAAGAGTTATGCATGGAACATCGGTGATTAATTATGAATCAAGCATTATTATTAGCCCAGTTATATGTGCCTTCATTCCAAAACAAAAAATAAAAGGTAACAAGATTGTTGATGAATTGGATTTGAGAGAGAGGAAAGGAAAGAATTCAGGTCTGAATCTTAGGCTTTTGACTTGAGCTATTGCAGTTTATTGAGAAGGGGAAATACATGGTGGGGGAAAGTTTGGGTACGTGCATAACAGAGACAGAAATTCAGTGTTTGACACATCAAGTGTGAGGTGCCCACTGAGCATCAAAGTGGATATGTTAAGTAGGTATTGGATATACAAGTCTAAATTCAGTAAGGTCAGTCCAGGAGATAATCTGGGGAGTAGTTAGCCATGGGATCAGATGGGCGCTTTAGATACACTTTGGAGATGAAGTACAGCACTGAGCCCTGAGTTCCTGTGGCCGAGAAGAAGCCTGCAAAGATGAAAGGAGGAGCTGTTAGGAAGAGCAAGGCAACAGAAAAGGAAGAACCAGCATGCTGATTATGTTCAGGAGAGTGTTTCTACACTGAATTTAATTGCCAAGATTACCAATTCTAAAGAAGAGGAAGACTCTTGGACAAGTTTTTAGAAATTGGTTTGGAGCTGGGGTGAGAGCCTGGCCTAATGGAGACAGCTCTGGATTGGGAGTCACTCAGACCTACATTCTGGTCTAGGTTTGGCTCCCAAAAACGGAAGGTCAAGTAGGTCGCCACTCCTCTTTCTTCATGGTTTCTCTCAGGTTGAAGACAATTTACAGTCTTTGACTAAGCATCCACACTGGAAGAACAAGATTTGGTTTCTGAACATTGGGTCTTAGTCCTTAAAATAACTTGCAACCTGTTACCTCTTCACTTCCTCCCATCGCCACCACAAGAATTCTGTGTGTTTGTTTTGTGCATCCAGAGCCTAAAACAGGTCTGCTTTTGTTCATAGGCTTTTGTTTTCAAAGGTTTTTGTTGTTGCATTTTTCCCTAGACACTGCTTAAGAGAGTCCAATGCTATATGAATTTGTATTTGTGTTTAACTTTTGTGCTTAACAAATCTGCCATGGCTGAATTCTCAGTTGCTTAAGCAAAATTCTGGGTCTTATTCTAGGTTCCTTTATTTGTCATTGTCACTCCTAATCTAGTTGTCAGCAAATTCCATCAGCTGTCTCCGAGACATCTTGAATCTGTCCACTTCCCTCCATGTCCACTGCTACCACTCTGTCCAAGCTATTACCATCTTTTACCTGAACTCCTGCACTAATGTCTGCTGTCCTTGCATCCACTCCTGCCCTCCTACAATCACTGACGGCAGCCACAGGGATCTTTATAAAATGAAAACCAGATAATGTCACTTTCCTGCTTAAAGCCCATTTAGTGGCTTCCCATTGCATTTAGAAAAAAAAAAAAAAGCAAACTGGCCGGAGGCAGTGGCTCATGCCTGTAATCGCAGCACTTTGGCTGAGGCGGGCGGATCCCCTGAGGTTGGGAGTTCGAGACCAGCGTGAGCAACATGGAGAAACCCTGTCTCTACTAAAAACACAAAATTAGCCAGGCGTGATGGCACTTGCCTGTAATCCCAGCTACTTGAGAGGCTAAGGCAAGAGAATCACTTGAACCCGGGAGGCAGAGGTTGTGGTGAGTAGAGATCGCGCCATTGCACTTCACCTGGGCAACAAGAGTGAAACTCCGTCTCAAAAAAAAAAAAAAAAAAAAAAAAAAAAAGAAAAAAGAAAACCCAAACTCTAAATAGAGTCAAGTTTTCATAGTGGTAGTTGTTAACAGAGAAATAACAATGAAAGTCAGCTTTTAAAAACTTCATGAAAATTTGCAAAACTAAAAAAAAAAAAAAAAGTAGGAGTAAACTTGCTAAAATATTAGAAGAATTGAAACCCTTCCTCAAGGCAGCTTCTCAAGGGAGCACAAGTTCACACACAGTTTACTTCTGGAGGAACGCCAGAGGTCATGAGGATTAGATTCTAGAGCTACAGGTCTCAGGGACAGTCTCAAGAGGGATACAGGGATCCCATCACCACATCCCCAGACTTAACCGCAGCAGGTCAGCGTTTATCTGTTTGTCTATTGGAGCTCTCTAGGAAGTGTCAATACCAAAGCAAACCGAAACCACAACTAAACTAGATTACTATTCAAGAGGATGATTCTGTACCGAATCTGCAAAATGGGGATATCAAGAGAGTTGGGAAATACGCATCATATTTGTTATTCACTGAGAGGGAGGAATTTCCACTTAAATCCCATTTCCGCCAGCTGAATTGTGCTCTTAGCGGAGTGCTCTGGACTCTGATTAATAGATTTTCTAGTCCTCCCAACAACTTCCTTCTCAATCCTCTTCACTTTCCACAGATCTCCGCACCAAGGTTGCATCTTGTGGGCTCCATTGTGTTTTCATACAATGTGCTATTTGTCCTTGACAGTGTTTTGGTTTATTTCTCTGTTTGTCCCTCTTGGTTTTAAACAACTGCCAGCATTTAAAAATGAGGAAATCTAAAATCTGCATATCAAGCTGCTCTTTTAAAATGTGCTGTTTTGACAACACTGAGCCCACATTCTTGAATGACAACACTTGGGTGAAGTTGAGTGACTACCTGTCGGGTGGCTACACCCTTGCTCAGGGTATGCACTCCCGGGTTTGCTCTATGGCCCACCACCCTGGATTGTCTCCTTAACACCAAGGTTAAGGGACGTACTTGACTCACTTATCTGGCAGGCCTTGGAAGTATTTCAGTTTGGAACCCCAATTCTGACCTTAGCTTCTCAGGCCATTAAATGAAATCTCATGTCTAGTATGCTTCCTGTCACACCACTGTGCTGCTGAGAACATGAAGTCTGTGGGTGAATTGGTAGACGGGATCCAGAATCATTACTTGGCAGTGGATTATAGTGTGATGACTTATTTCCGGTGGCCTCCAGGAGACTTGGCTGGGAGCTTCTCTTGGAGTCTAGGGTTAGCCAGAGGCTACATGTTTTAGGCATCTTAATTCACATTTTACCTACAGGCATATAAATCCTTTAAAAAAACATTTGACTTCATCCTTGCTCCCTACATCCAGCCAGTAACCAGTGCTTTGTTCTACGTCACCTTACTTCAGGCTTTACTACAGCCTACCTGGATTTTGCAGTAGTTTCTTAAAATGCTTAAACTTTGGTTATTGCCCCAGCCAACACATTCAGCCACAGAGATCTCTCTAAGTTAAATGGGATTGTATCATGCCTCACACCCACCCAGATAGAAACTGGCAATAAATACACTTAGAATGAATATGCATGGAATCAAATTACATTCAGAATCTACCACTATAGGTGATGAATACAACGGAGGATAGCAGAGGCTGGGAAGGGTAATGGGGGTTGCGGGATGGGAGGATAAAGAGGGGTTGGATAATGGGTGCAAAAATATATAGAAGGAATATGGTCCAGTGTTTGGTAGCACAACAGAGTAAATACAGTTAACAATAATTTATTATATATTTCACAATAAAGGAGTGGGTTTGGAATCTTCCCAACACAAATGATAAATGTTTGAGGTGATGGGTACCCCAATTACCCTGATTTGATCATTACACATTGTATGTTTGTATCAAAATATATGTACCCCATAAATATGTACAACTATTATGTATCCATAAAAATTAGAAATAAACTACCACCATTCTTCTTCAGCCTGTTTTCCAATCTCCTCTCGCACCATACTAGGCATACAATCTCTGTACCTGTGCTCTCTGTCTTCCCAGCCATTGCTCATGTTTTAAGAAACATACCTATTGTTTTATATATCCTGTGCCACTGTAGGATGACTGTAGTTAACAATAATGTGTAGTTTCAAATAGCTGGAAGGAGGATGTTGAATGCTTCCAACATAAAGAAATGATAAATGTTTGAGATGATGGATATGCTAATTACCCTGATCTGATCACTACATGTTATATGTATGGAAGTATCATTGTGTACCCCATGAATATGGGCAATTATTATTTGTTAATTTAAAAAAATAAAATTAAAAAAAAACCTACCCACTATTTAAGTGTATTCACATCCTAGCTCTTTGTGGCACCTTTCCAGATCCTCCCAGATTCAATTACTCTCCTTTCTCTGTTCTCTTGAGACATCTTCCCAGCTATCAGTCTGCCCTGAGTTACAGTCACTTGTGTTTTTCTCATGCCCTAGATTTCAGTTTATGGAGGGCAGGGACTATTATTTATTCATCTTTTTATTTCCTGCACCCAGCAGACAGCTTCACACAATTGTTGAAAATTCATTTCTTTAAACAACTTGATGATTTTACTTACAGATCTGAGGGCCAGTGTGACCGTCAAAAGAAGCTCCTAAACCTTTTCTTTTCTAAGCTAAACTTAGTTTGCTCATTTTTCAAGTAACAGTATATGTGTGTAAAATTTTAAAATATATATTTGGAATTATGTCACTTACTAATTCTAATAATGAAACAATAGACAAATTTGGAAAATGGCTTATTCTACAAGGCAATGAGCCTGGACTATAGAAAAAAGTCAAAATCATGAAGAGCACAAATCAAAATGACAAGGGGACTGTTCTATATTTTAAAAGACATAACCAAAGGCAGTGCATGGACATCCATTGGATCCTTAATCAGAAATCAAACACCATAAAAAATATTTTGGAGACTGGAAGAAATTACATATGAGATGATAATATTACATTTCTTTGGTATAATAATGATATTGTGATTGTGTGGGAAAATGTCCTTATTGTTGGGACACATATACTGAGTTATTTAAGGGTACATAAATATGTACAACTATTATGTATGTATAAAAATTAGAAATTACCACCATTCTTCTTCAGCCTGTTTTCGAATCTCCTCTTGCACCATACTAGGCATACAAAAATTATATATGAGATGATAATATTACATTTCTTTGGTATAATAATGATATTGTGATTGTGTGGGAAAATGTCCTTATTGTTGGGACACATACTGGGTTATTTAAGGGTGACATGTCAAGATGTCACCAACTTATTTTCAAGTGGTTCAGCCAAGGGAAGGATATGGAGATATATATATCTCTCTCCATATCAATATCAAATCTGGTCTACCTTCTATTTTTTGAAATATATATATAATTATATATATATAAAATAGATATTTATATATAAAAAATATAATTATATATAAATATATTTTTTATTAAAATAACAAATATATAATTACATATATATTTATAGATATATATTTATAGATATATAATTATATAATTATATATTTATAGATATATAATTATAAATATATAATTATATATTTATTTATTTATATATATATCACACATCCATATCCACACACATATCCATATCCACTGCTACCACTCTGTCTCATATATATATATATATATATATATATATATATATGAGAAAGAGAGAGTCAGTAATTGGTAAGTGTAGGTGAAGAGTATATAGATATTTTATGGTACTATTCTATTTTTTTTCCAAATAGAAAGTTGGGAAAAAGAGAAAAGGAAGGGGCTGAAAGGATAATTTAATTTCCTAATTGTATTTTCTTAGGCTATTATTAAATGAATCAAAGCTAAGCAGTGAAAACAAAACATTTATTTGAGTATGGTTTTATATTTAGGAGTGAATCCAGCTACTAGTGACTCAGCTATAAGAATTATTAAATTGGTAATGCAATTTTTGTTGCTTGTTAGAGAGACTTCTCATACTTTATGGTTTATACTTTGGAAGCAAATAAGCTCTAGAGGAAATGGAGCAGGTATGTATTAAGGAATTTAAGTTTTTGCTGTAAGTTTGGAAATACTTAATTCTAACTTTCTTAGCACAAGACTTTTAAAATTACCTATAGGTATCGAAAGTAATTATATTGATTTATCCCTTTTTTCTAGGTTAAAAAAATAAGTGTCTTTTATTGGTGGTAGCTAAATGGATCTAGTTGATGAAGGTGGAGATATAAATATATTGGTGTAAAAGGACAAATAAGAGATAAGACTATGTATTTATTGCCCATTTATGTAATTACATGTGTCACTAAGGACAAAGGTCCTTAAAGACGAAAAGCAGAGTAGAAACAGTTGCCTATATTAAGAGAGATGAATTTGCTACCTCTTCCCTCTTCATGAATTTTTTAAAAAAACGCATGGTTGCATATCCTTCCAGTTTTATAATCACATTTGAAAACTCAACCGTCTTTCTGGGCACAATTTGATGGCCGAAGATATGCTTCGCTCCAATAAAAAGAAAATGATTTTTCAAGAGCATTCGTAGGCTTCGAATCAAAAGGACAGTACTTACTTCCTGAGGTCTGATAACCATTGTTTTATGAGGAACTAGTACTAGGACCACAGCTCCATGGATGTGGTAGGCGAAAATGAGGCCCTGCAGCAGTTCTTTGAAGGTAAGAGGCCAATTTCCAGCATGAATTTGCTGCTTCTGAGAAATGCTCACTATCCCTGTTTCACCTTTTCCGTATTCCCTTAAACTTTGTTTTGAAAGAAATGCTATCATACTTAGATAACTCTCCTAATTATCGAAAGTGGGGGTTTATGTGCTGCATTGGAAGCAAAAAATCGATGGTATGGATAGAGATTTTAAGCAAAACAGGATTTCCATTTTATAGTTTGGTTGTTAGAATCAAGGAGTCAGCATATTTATATTATTATTACTTGTCCCTGTCCTGTGCTAGATTTTATTTTTTCCCATACCCTATGTTTAAAAAATAACGACATAGCCATGCTCAGATTCTATGTGAAGGGAAACGTGACTATCCTTTTTACATAGTAAGGTATTTTGCATGAGGGAGAATGAGAAGAAGTGAGGGAAGACCTGTTCATTTACAGAATCTAGGGATCAATCAGCAGCACAAGTGCTTTTGGTATTTCTTGTGCTTTGTAAAGTGCCTGACAAATAATATATATTTAAAAGTTGAATGGAATGGACTGAATAGTAAACAGTGCTGAACACTAAAGAGTGACGAGGCATACCAAAGAAATAGTGAGATTCTGTGTCACTATTGGGAGGAATCAACACCATGGGGTAGTTTCTGTGACTTGGATTTTTCCAGAAATGGCAAGAAGGAATATAACACCAAGAGAATTATCACGTTATCTCAGTCCTACCATCCATCCCATTGAGTGTTCTGTCTCCGACAGTGGCCAAGTTGGTATTGTCTACCTGAGTCATGGTTGGCACATGGTAGGCACACTAATGTTGCCAGATTGTTATTGCCTGATTTTACATCATATGTACTTTTCATTTGAGCAGTAAGTAGCAAGCTTCAATCTACCATTGCATCTATTTTAGAGAAACCAGCAATTTATTGTATACATGCAAAAATCTACTCCATTTCCTTCTAGAGCTAGGGAAGACCTGAATATCAAATCTGGTCTACCTTCTGTTTTTTGAAAGAGGTTTTATTTCTATAGGATCCCTATACTGTCCTTGTTTGTACTATTTTTGGAGGTTTCTATGGATATAGTTTCTACAAGTCCCCTCTGCAGCTTGTTGCAATTATCTGATCATTATTATAAAATTATTTTGCTTAGTCCAAACCAAACTCTGTGGCTCCAAGTGAAGCCTTTTTGATGGGGAAAGTCCATTCTCTATCGAAAGAGAATAAAATGGTCAGTGTTTTTCTTACATTATGTTTGAATAGTTGGAAAAGGTGGTAGACGTCACAAATTAAAATGAAGGCACTAGCTTAAGTGATTCCCATCCCTCTGAAAATCACACAGCTAATTGTCAGTTTTTTCTTATCTCTACTATTCAGCAAATACTGAGCACCTACTCTGAGTCAAGTTCAACAACCACTTCCTTTAAATAGTAGCTTGTAGGGCTTTGGATACCTTCTCTTACATTTTAATAATTTCCTTTCTCTTGACCCTTTTCAAATCTTTAAAATGAAGACAGCTGAACTGAAGCTGATATTCTTGATCTGCAGTCTAGTGCTCTCCCTCTGAGCTATACCCTCTCCTTGAATCTGATATTCTCATGAGAAGAGCCAGTTGTTTCATGTCATGCTACTAATGATATGTTACTGTTTCTAATCAAATAAAATTCAAGGTTTGAAAATCAAGAAAAAAATTTGACAATTTGTTACCCACCTGAAAGCTATTTTCTCCATTTCCTCAGGCTCTTCATTCTAAGAAACTAAGCCCTAAATAATGTACTTTTTCCCTTATAGACATGTTTGTATTAAAACTTATCTCGGATTAAATGGCCTTGACTGTCAAAGCTCATGATGATCTTAGTTTTTATTTTAAACTTCCAAACGTGACTAAATCTTCATGGTGTCTCAGGAAAGTGACAAGGGTGGTTGTTCTGGGAGCTGAGAATTCCGGTTCTAATTCAAATCCCCGTCTGCCACTGATGCAATAGGTAGGCTTGTGAGCTAAAGCAGAAGAGGCGCCATCAGGCACTCTAGAGATTGCAACATCCTCTGGAAACTCGGACATTGAGTTTCATTGTAATTCTCTTTTACATGTAATTACATGTAATTCACTGTGTTTGTGAGATGTTTGGCTTTTTCAGCAAAACAGTACCACTTCAAGAAAAAGGTTGTCAGAAGACAGGTGCATTGTTTTATTTATAATAACTAAAAATTGGTTACAACCTAAATTTCTAATAGTGGTGGATTTATTAATTATGGATCTAACATATAATGGAATATTTTGTAGCTATTAAAAATGATGATGTTTATGATCTTAAGGAAAAAAGTGAATTACAATGTGGAATATGTAAACCCAATTAGATATATATAGATAACTTTCTATAACAAAGTTTATTAAAACTGGGTTGCAAACAGTTAATATATTTCCATTCATGCACACACAAATACATAGAAAAAACCGGATGAATATACTTTAAGCATTAACAGTAACTACCTCAGAGTGATAGGATTATGAAGATTTTTATTTTCTTTATACTTTATTATCTAAGTGCTTTATAATTTGAATATATAATGTTATAATCAGGGAAGAGTTTATCTTAAAGAAGAATAGGTTTAATTCAGTAAAACGCTTCTGTTTAAGATCCATGTGTCAAGAAAAATTGTAAAAGATTTTGACATGGATTAAAAGGATTACTGGGTGTCTTCCATAGAAAACTATGCCTAAATCACATCATTCTGGGCTATGGGATTCTATGGTATTTGTGCCTTTCGGTGTAGTAGAGCTATTTTAAAACTCTGTAAATTGCAGGAAACTGATATCGATGCAAATGATTTTTATGTATGGATATGCAAATGAAATATGTTCTTAGGGGGATCAATAGTTTCAGTAAAAGCCATGTTTGCGTTTATTTATAAATTCATTCTATACAGTGTATGTGTGTATCTGATGTTTGAATTCTCCTTTGAAACAGTTGTAACATCTTCTTGGTCCCTTCATTAATTAAGTAGTTAAATACAATCTCTAACATGCATTCATATTATATTTCTATGAGAGTCGTGGTTATATCTTTAGAAATCTATATGCTTTAACATTTGCAAAGTTTCAAGTTAACTTGAAACTTTAACGTTTGCCAAGTTTTAAGCTAACTTGAAAACATTGTCAATTTCACTTCAAATTTGAACCAGATTAATAACATCTGTTGAGCATTTACCACGTGCCAACCATTGTGCTATTTACTTTACATCATATCATTTTATTCTTACAACAATCTTCTGGATAAAAAGGAATTAAAAAATAAAGTACAGTAAATCCCATTCCTCACTTCACTTATCTTTGATAGCTCTAATCTCAGACTCCTAATTTGTACTATCTTAATATCAGAGGACTCATTATTTGTTTCCAAGCTCTTAAAAATAGTTTATTAAAAGTGATTTGAAAACAGTATTGTTGATTATATTTAATCTCTAAAGAACACATTTTTGAGAAGCTATTTATCCTCTTCATCCTGAAGTAGGTGCTCAAATGCTTTGCTAGCTTAGCATTGAAAGCAAAGAGGAGATTCTGGCCCAGATTGAGCAGAGTGGGAAAAAGTATGCTGTGGGAAAAACTACATACTAAGAGTTGATGACAAGTAAAAGCTCACGAAGGAAACTGGCAGAAACTCCAGCTCACTTGTTGAGGTTTGTGGGAGTAGCTGCTAGAACCTGTGGAAGGACAGTAACCACCAGGCAGTTCTTGAGATCTACGAGGAAGAATAGTCTGTTCAGGAAGCTGCCATCAAAAAAGCTTTGAACATTTTCTGCCCATCTCTCTGCTTAAGATTTAAATTCTCCAGGTAGCTATTATCAAAAGAGGGCAGTGGGGATGCAGGGAAGGCAGAAACATCTGCTGTCCATAGGCTGTATAGGAATACCATGGAAGTGCCCCATGTTCAGGAAAATGGGGGAAATGCTGAAGGCTTTGGAGCAGACAAGCAGTGACTGAAGTGCTCAACCCAGATGGGATTAATCTAGAAGGGCTTCAGGGAGGTTAAGCAGAATTGCCGTGTAAAGGAGAGCCGTTGCTTGGAAAAAGTGCCTATATGATACTGGCATTTAGTAGGCACTGATATTTATGGAGTGAATGAATGAAAGAACAGTGCAAAAACACTAGTCCATTCAACAAGCAGATACTGAATTCTGACTAGAGCTGGGGCACCTAGCAAGTTCAACTGTATGAAGAGGGAAAACTTGCCCAGTAGCAGAATGGTCCAGTGAATAGAACAAACAGAGGGAGTTGAGACAAAGTGTTGCCAGTTGATAGAATGCCTCAGATTCCATTATTAGCAGAGATAAAATGATCAATGTCTTAAGTGGTTTCTGTATATTATTTCTCCAAAATGTGAAAACAACTTTGATTGGCTGGTTTCTGAATTTCTGACAGAAGAATCAGAAGCTCTGAAAGCCGAATGCAGTGTAGAGGACAGAGGCTGCCCAGTGCTGGCACTGGGCAAGTCTGTCTTATGGGTAAAGAGTATCTCCGGCCTTAGGCCAGTCTCTCAATTCTCTGTCTTTGGGGCCACCACTTTCCCACTCTCTTAGACAACAAGTTTCCTATGTCCTATTCCTTCTGTCCTAATAAAACCTAAGCTTGCACAGAGGAGCAAATGGCAAATGATCTAACACCACCTTACACCTCTGTAGAGTCTTGTATTCAAAGTGCTTTCATAAAACATTGAAGCTGTCTTGATCAAAAGCAGCAGAAAGATTACTTCCTCCAGGGGCAGGTCTGGTTAATCTCTAACGGTGGAATTTTAGGTATTATGTTGTACCCAGCATCTCTGAAATTATCCCACATAGTTATATATACATACCTATATAGATAATATCTCTATATAGATATATATAGATAAAATATATAGAGATATATCTATACAGATATATATGGATATCTATATATGTGAGATAATTTCAGAGATGCGGGAGTTCATTCTTTACCTGTGCAGGCAGCCTCTGATTCTGTGTGGAAACGGCATGGGCTTCCCAGGAGACTGGGAACAAGAATATGCCAAGGACAGGAAGAACCAGCCAGGTCATGCAAGGAATTTAGGATTATCTGAACATTTCTATGAAATTATCTGAACATTCCTAAGAAATATCTTTCTTCTTTCATGTGGGGATCTCCAAAATGAAGGTGATTTAATTAGAATTTGAAGTGTGCTGTAAGGAGATTAGAGCTGACCTTTTATCACCTGCCCATGCTACCTTTGAGACCTCAGATTTATCACCATCTTTGGGGAGTCCTGGAACAAAATCACCCAAACAAACCCTTCTGAGTGGAGGATCCCCCACCTTTTTTGGTGTTACTGATATTGTCATCTTTCAACTTTGAAGTTAGAACCTGGTTTCTGGAAGACTCCACAATGTCTTGGAAGCTAAACATTCAATACATGGACAATTGTGGATAATATAGGTAACCCAAAAGAAGAAGATAATTATTAGTAGTAATTTTACTATTTAGTGCTAACTATGTTCAGTTTTGTGTCTATCTTGTGTGCTTTTTAAAACAAAAATGGGATTATATAATTTGTGCTTTTTAGTAAACATGCAGTAAGCATCTCTTAATGTTAGTTATTCATCATCAACAGAGGTCAGTAAATTATGGACCACAGGCCAAATCTGGCCTGCCGCCTGTTTTTGCAAATAAGGTTTTACTGGAACATGCTCTTTTACATATTGCCTGTGGCCTGCTTTGATGCTGTGATGGACAAGGTGAATGGTTGCAACAGAGATCAAAACACTATCTGGCTCTTTACAGAAAAAGTTGACCAACCCCTGATCTACAACCTAATTAATAATCATAATAACTGTTTTCAAGCACTTGCTATGTGCTGAGTGCAGAATCATCCTTAGGAATATAGGTTCTGAGTTAGTCGTCCTGGCTGTGAATCCTAGCTCTACCATTGACTACTTCTGGGACTAGGGATAGGTTCATAAGGCTCTGCAGGCCTTAGTTTCCTTGCTTGTAAAATGGGGATAACCCTATCATCTCAAAACGTGGTTGTGAAGCACTATGCCTGGCACAGAGAGACAATAAATTTTAGTTACTATTATTCTCATTGTTTCTTAATTATTATTTTCTCCATTTAGCGTCAAGGCAGCCCTAGGGGATTTCTATCCTTGTATGAGAAACATGAGGCTGACAGAGGTTAGGTAACTTGCTTGAGGGTTATCCAGATAGTAAGTGGCTGCAAGGTCATTTATTCCTTACCTTGTTTATTCAGTCATTGTCAAAGTCAAAATAAAAATGTAGAGATGAATCTCTAAATTTAATGTTTTATTTGGGAAGAAATAATCGCAATTTGGAGCATACAGGCAGACTAGGTGGTCTTTGGTATGCCTGAAGAACAAAGAGGAGACTGGAGGTTTTATAGAAAGGAGAAATGTTATGTATTGTTCTTTGAGAGAATTAATTTGCACTATGAAAGTTTAGGGAGCTGGCAAGTTTTGGTTGGTAAGTGACAGCGGTGGATAAAACTAGTTTTAAGAGTTGTAGCAGGTTGTTTCAGCAACGATTATATATAAAACTGGTCTAAGGTTATATAGCAAGCAGTTTCAGCATCCAGGCTTGTAGAGAATTACATTTTTGAGCAGTGTTATATGCCCTGAGTGCTTTTTCCCCCTGGCCTCATGACTTTGTTTTAGTTGGCTGTGACAAGAATGACCTAATTTGTATGATCAACTTTCACACAATCAAAAAATACTTGACTGTCTGTCATGAGCCTGCTGCTCTCCTAAGAACCAGGGACTCTGTGATGAATAAGCAGAGTCCTTGCCTTATAGTGGCTTCTTCTCTAGACAAAGGGAGAAGACAATAGGAGATAAATAAAACAATGATTTCAAAATGTCATTAATTATGAAGAAAATAAAACCAGATGGTGGTGCAGAGAGTCTGATGAAGACAGAGTTACTTGAGCTAAGACAATCAGGAATGGTTTCTGAGGGGTGACATTCAAGCTGAGACCTGAAGAACGACCAGAAGCAAGTCATGCATCTGTTTGGGAGAAGAATGTTTTAGGTAAAAAGAGCAACTGTGCAGTCACTGAGCTTGAGGTGGTTGGGAGAGGGGTAGGAAAGGAACAGTGAGGTGGAAGCACTTGAAGTATGAGTGACAATGGGGAGGGTGGTAGAAAATGACATGAGAGTTTGGTTTTTATTCTCAGTGTGGAGAGTTTTAAGCAGGAGAACAGGCAGGGGCAGATGGATGGGATGTGGTGGTGAGGAAGACAGAGGAATCTGTTTAGGATGATGCCTAGGTGTTGGTGTCAACAATTCGTGGATGGTAGTACAATGTACTTAGATGTGGAAGACTGAAGAACAGGCATATGTGTGTGTGTGTGTGTGTGTATGTAATTAAGAATTCATTTGAGACATTTTACATTTGAGATCTCTTTTAGACAACCAAGTGGAAGCGATGAGGCAGTTGGATTATTGAATTTGAAACCCAAGGAAAGATTAGAGCTGCTGATGTCAATTAGAGAGTAATCAGCTTATAAGTAGTATTTAAAGCCCCTGAGACTAAGTGAGATCACCAAGAAGAGTACAGATAGAGAAAAGGGTCCCAGATCACATTTTGGGATCCAAGTGAGAGTAGCAAAGGAATGTTTGTGAGGTAAGAGGGAAACCAGGAGAGTGTGGTTGTTAAACTAGGAAATAAAGTGTTTCAAGAAGAATATGGTCAAACATTTCAAATGTTTCTGAAATACAAGACAATTGCCTATAGAATCTGGGAAAAAGAGGGTTGTGTGTGACCTTGAAAAGAGGTTTCCATGCAGTGGAGAAGGATGTCCAGTTGGTGGGTTGAAGAGAGCAGCCTGTGATAAATAAGAAAACCACTATCATTTAATGAAGGAAAACCACTGCCATTGAATGAATGCTTTACTTTATGTTAGACATTGTACTAAGATTTTAGCTATATTAATTCTTAATTTGCACAACACAATGAATGATAATGTTGTCAGTATTTTAGAGATGAGGAAACAGATTCAGAGAAGTTCTGTACCTTGTCCAAGGTAACACAGCTATTATGTATGTGAATTGCTTAGATTTGGACAGAAGTCTGTCTGCTCTGAAGGCTTGTGTCCCTATCCACTGTGCACATTGTCTTCTAAACAGGTCACAGGGAACATCTATAGAGATAGTTGTAGAACTCATGTCTCCTGTTAAGATAACCAGGGCTGGCTGGCTTGCTTTCTCTCTCTTTCTTTCTTTCTTTCTTTCTTTCTTTCTTTCTTTCTTTCTTTCTTTCTTTCTTTCTTTCTTTCTTTCTTTCTTTCTTTCTTTTCTCTTTCTTTCTTTCTTTTTCTTTCTTTCTTTCTTTCTTTCTTTCTTTCTTTCTTTCTTTCTTTCTTTTCTCTTTCTTTCTTTCTTTCTTTCTTTCTTTCTTTCTTTCTTTCTTTCTCTTTCTTTCTTTCTGTCTGTCTCTCTCTCTCTCTCTTTCTTTCTTTCCTTCTTTCTTTCCTTCTTTCTTTCTATAATTTGCATGTAAAATTATTCTGGACTGCTAGCAGTTGGCACTTTACTGCCATCTGCCATTATTCCTTTGAAAATCCCAGCTCTAGCACAAATAAGATGAGGTGTTAGTGGTAAAAAGGTAATGGCTTATGTTCATTGAGCAGGCAGCTCCAGAAACTCACAATGTAAGTCCACTAATAAGAGTACAAAGATATCAGAACACCATCACTGTTCTTTAGTACTGCTCTGTGCATAACAAAAATATACAGAGGGAAGTTAGGCAGAAGGCTATGCCCAGAAGGGCAGTATAAATATTAACTCTTAATCTTGTAATTTTAGGTAACCTGACTCAGGCAAAAAGTCCAGCAAGATGGGACCCCAATGGTTGATACCCTGGTGTTAACAATGTAAGAAACAAATGTCATATATGGCAATAAGAAATAATGTGTTCTGAAGAGAGCATCATGTGACTTGATGCTGAGAATTAGTGTCATTCTCATAGGGTTAAAGCTACCAATAGCTCAACTATTAAGAGCTGAGAAATATGCTTCCTAGGAATCTCTGTGGTATGCAGGCGAATGGCGTATGCCTTGTTTCAGGCAGACTTGGCTTTGAATCCTGGTTTATTTGCATCTTAGTTGTGTGACCTTTTAAAGTTTCAATGTTCTCCATCTGTCAAATGGGGATAATCACACCTACCCTCTTATGGTTGTGAATATGAATGATAAAATGTTAAAATGATAGAATAAATGGTAGTGGTTTTATTATAATATTTGCAAATATGAAGGAACCAAATTGCTTGCTTTATTTATTGTGAAACAAGAATGAGTACAGCTACATACGTAGATCCAGACATTTCTTTTTCAAAGAAACACTCCTGTCTCCAGGGAATTATTACAAGTTTTACATGTTCACATTAATTCCAGTGAATTTATAATCATAAAATCCATTTATAGCCCTTAGTTGCCAAGCAACAAAGGACAAAGTACTGAGTATTTCCTTTTATTGCAAAAGGTTCAGCTTTTTCATGTTGGTCTTGAAATCGACATTTTTCAGAAAACACATAACAGTGAAACTTAATGTATTTCCAAGGTTTAGTTGGCATTCTTTGGGGATAGACTCAAAGCTGAAAGAAATACATTGTTATTATTGTCCTGTTCTTAGATCGTCTAAAGCATTTGTTCTAATTTTATAGTAAACTGTAAGAAGTTCTAAAGTTGAGAGACTGCAAATTCATTTTAAGGAGATAACTTTTTTCAGTTTACCTATGTTCTGTGATGCTCTCACTTTAAAAGAACCGGTTCTTTTATCTGTCAACTGTCTTTCAGGAAAGGCTGGGGCGGTACAAAATTCATACAGAAAAATGTTATCTGCTGACCTTGTTAATCACTGATCTCAAGTAGGTCATTTAGCCATGCCTTGGCAAGGTTTGGGGAAGCTGGCTCAGAACTGAACTAAATTCTCTACTTCCTTAAAAGGGATAGAAGTTTTTAACTACTTCTGCTGTTTTTGTTCATGAAAAATCAGAATTAAAGGTTTGAAAGTCCATATAATCCAGAAGGATATATTACTATTTAACATCCTGTAAAGAACTCCAGTACAACTCATGTATTTAACCGCTCATAAAAGCATGCATGGGAAACAGTTTTTAAATTTGCATAGCTATTTTTTTTAATTCATCTGTATTAAAACAGTGCAAAAGCAGATTAGACTTCTTTGGAATTTTACTGCCTTTGTTCCTATATGTGTTCTGTATATGTAGTGGATTCCATAGATGGAAAGAGTAGAGACAATGATCCCCTTTTTTTCTTCCATTGTTGGATTAGGGAAGCTTGTTGCTTTGAAACAAATCTATCGATAAGTCTCATGAAAGTTCCTGAAATGGAAAAGGTTCCCTTGTCCCCCTCACAGGGCATGTGACAGGGGCAGTGGCTCGCTTTTTCAGTGCACCGCTACTCAAACCTCTAGGGGAGCATACAGACTGGCAGGCTGTGGGGCTCCAACACCACGGCAGTGTCTAGAGGTGAATGCTTACAGCTCCTAAAGCCCCAGTGGATGTGTGTTACCGTGTGCTCTTTTAGTTTTGCCATCTGTAGGCTTGTGTTAACCAGCTCAACTAGACCCTCTGCCTTGTCACAAGGACCGAGGGCTTTCTGTATCCCAGGTTCTTGCCTTGGTGTACCGAAAGAATCGGATCATTACGTGGGCTTGGAGAATGAGTGCAAGGTTTTATTGAGTGGAAGTAGCTCTCAGCAGATGGGGGAACCAGAAGGGAGACGGTTTTCCCACTCAGTGGCCCGGACTGCCCTGGCCAAATTCCATGTGCCCCTGCCGGTCAGTGGCTAGCCGGCATGCCAGTGTGGGTCCATTCCTCTTGACATCCAGCCGCCTGTGTGTTCCTCCACCAATGTGCTCCTCTTGCCCTCCAGCTGCTTCTGTGTCTGGGTCTCGGGTTTTTATAGGCACAGGATGGGGGACGTGGCAGGCCAGGCTGGTCTTGGGAAACGCAACAGAAATGCCTGTCCTCACCTAGGTCCATGGAGGTGGAGCCCTAACTAGGGAACACGCCCTGCTCTACCCAGCACTCCTGCATCAGTCCTATGTGCAGGAAGAGGCAGAAATGACACAGATGATTATAATTCCACAAGATAACGCTAGTCAAAGCTCTTCTGCTAAGAGTAAATATTCCTTGGAACAATTTTTCTGTGTGAATATAAGAATAAGATCTAGCTGTTAGCATGAGCAGGCTAATTCCAGTCAATCAGAAGAAGGACACTTTAAAATCTATTATCCATCCATCTCAAGTGTTGTTCCTTCAGAAGCATTTGAAGAACTGCCATTAGCTCCTTTTATCTGCATAAGGATAAGACAAACAAAAATTTGCTTCCTTCCCCTGAGAGAGGCAGGTTTCTGTGTAAGAATCTGAAGTAACCTTTACTGGTGGTAAGGAGGTGAGGTCTGTGAAACAGTGCTCAGGACCTGTCCTCCCCTTTGCTGGCTTTTTGTGAAAACGTTAGAAAAAACAAAAATCTATAGATAGCCACCAATATTAACATGTGTTTATTTTGCCAGTTCATTCTTAACCCAACTTCAAAGTTTCTTTCTCACTCTGCCATTTGTGTTATGCTTGCTTATAGAGTTTGAGATTTTACAAACTCTTGGATTTCCATCAACTTGTTTGTCCTTCACACATTAAAAAAAAGAAATTGAGCCTTAACAAATTGACAGATGTGTCTAAAATCAGACTGATAAATTTCAGGCAAGACCCTGTCTTTTCATTCCAAGTTCAGCGCTCTTTTTATCTGCACACTACTCCGCCTACCTAGAGGGAAAGAGCAGGGAAAGACATGTATTGGCCCATTAGCTTCCGTATTCTAGAGCGAGATGCCAATAAATATAATCAGTATTTGGGAAAATCGCCTCCCTTCTATCCTCGCCTCACTTACCGCTAGCCATTGTATAATTGCTCACAAACTGGCCGCTGGCTACCCAACCCCACTACCTCTTCAGGACAGAGTCAAAGTTTCTATCTTTTCGGACTTTTCCTAACCTTCTGCTAGGATGTAACTGATGTGTCATGAGTTCAACAATCGGTTCATTGTTTTGAGCCCTGTCTCCGGGGGAGTGGAGGCAGAGAGCAGGGGAGGAATTAGAAAGGGATGCACATTTACTGTGTGCCATGCACCAGTAGTAGATTCATATATGTTATCACGTTTCATCTGCAAGCAACTCTCTAAGGGTGGTAAAACCCATCTCCTTTATCCAGATGAGGAAGTAGGCCCAGAGAAGTTAAGTAAAAGTAGAATTTAACCCAGGTCTGCCTGACTTGCAGTTTTCCAAGTCTCATGCTCGTCTTACCTCTGGGTCACATGGGGCTCCCTCTTTCTGGAGCACACTTCCCTGCCTTGTTTACTTGGTTAACTTGGTTCACTCCAGGTTCTGACTTTGGCATCATTCCTCCAGGGGCTCCCAGTGTGTTTCCACAGTACTTTGCACTTCACCTTTCAAAGTATGTAATGAATGCCTTTTTTCTGTGTCTGTCTCCTATGGACACCTGGAAGGAGGGAACTATGCCTCCTTCATTCCTGTTTCCTCAGCACCTAGGGACTGGTACATAGCAGTCACTCAAATGTATGTGTTGAGTCAATAAATAAAAAACTCAAATCCTTTTTCCAGGATTCCAAGTCTTCTGGATTTCCTTCTTTATCCTGCAACTGGCTGAAGACTAGGCCCTCAGACAGTGCTCTATTGGACTGTCTTTTCCCTTTCTGCCTGACTTGGGAGGACAGAAAGGCATTGCTGGGGCAGGACAGGCACCCCTGAAAGCCATAGGTGAGCAGTTTTCTTGTCACATCTTGCTGAACTTGTGCCATGCAGTGTCAGCCCAGGGGACGTTGATTTAATATTTAACACTGTACATTCCAGGTGAGCCAACTCACCTGCAGAGCCTGTGGGTGGTGTCTCCTCTTTAGCTGTCCTTCCTTTTGAAAGGCTTTGTCCCTTGCTCCCCTGCCTCCTCCTCTTCTCCCCTCTGTTTTCCTTCCTCATCTGCCTCCTCCTTTTTTGGCCTTGGGCAAAATTAGACTTTCTAATAGGCCAAACCAGAACAATAATTCTTCCAAACCTTGGTTATAAACTCAATGAGATTACTCATTTCTATGAGACAGGTTCCTGTCATTTAAAAGAAATTGTCAGCTTCTCTTTCCCAAATTTATCTTCTATGGCTAAAGTTAATATTGCTTAACATGTAGTCAATTGTGTTTTATTTCTTTTTGGTAGTTTTATTTATTCTTCTGTATATTAACATTAATGTGTATTGTTGAAGAAAAAATGGATGTAACATAAAAGTTTAATCCTCACATTGTAGGACTGGGAAAAGGCTTAGCTGTATGGTTTCTCAAACTGCTGAAAAAATTGATTCCCAGACTTCCAGAAAGGCCAGAGGATCATGCTTAATTTATATTTCAAATCACTAATTTAAAAGGAGAAGTGTGAACAGGATAATGTACTAGTAAAGACCCTGAAATACTTTTACCATGATAGAGGTTACATGATGCAATGAGCTAGTCACTTTCCCTTCTTAGTTTGAATCCCATTACAATTTTCAGATTATTCACGAGAAGCTGTGCAAAGCCACAAAGGCAGCTCTCTAAAGACATTGAGCCAACCAGCAATCATTTATTCTTTACCCTGAGTGATTCCTAAGTTTGTGAAAAAGCAGTGAAGGATGGATTCATGTGGCATTTCAGTAACTGTAATGTTAAAGGAACGTAGATCCATAGCATGTTAAAGTTACATATGGCTGAGTTACATATACTAAAGTTACATATACTGTGCCTACATCAGCAGGCACACCCACCTTCTTTCCTGCAAACAGAAGCCAAATCTTTTCAGATAGAGGAGGAGAGTCCTTGAACCTAGAAAGAGCAGGTTCTGACCCAGCTCTGTCAGATGGATTGTAACTGATTTAAACTAGTTATCATCATCTCAGTTTCCCCCTCTCTTTCCCTTTGGTCTTCATAATTCAGCACTGCAACTCTTCTTTGCAACCCCTTCTAATATTTCTAAATAAAGGTTAAATGCCAATATTTACTGAAGTACTTAGCAATATTAATAATAATTTAGTATGTCTTAAATTTTTATTAGATATGTCATTGTTTTTATTAACTTTTAGTGTTTTTATTCAACTCTACATTCTTCTACTATTTTTTGCAGTTCTACAGAAAGCAAGGTTGTTCAGGAACACGTACATTATGTTATGGTAGAAAACACCTGAGCCCCTGCAGTGACACTTGTGTTATTGCAACTTGAGCAATAGTTAAGCTCACTAAGACAGCTTCTCTGAAAAATAGGGATAATCATAGTACCTATGTCATAGAATAAAACTGTTTTGAGGATTAAATGAGAAAGTAAATGTAAAATTCTTAGCATAGTATTGGTACATAATAAGTGTTCACTAAACTTACCAAGTATTATCAATCTTCTCCATTGATTGTCTCTCAAATAGCTTAGCTTGTGATTCTTTTGCTCCTTGCTGGATCTCCTCTGGATCCTCTACTATTTGTTAGCATTCCTTTTAAAACCTGGGTCCCACATCCTCAAGATCCGACCTGTGCATAGAGAAGCAGGAATTGCACTATCCTAGTTCTGTACTCAATATTTTATTATAATTCTACATTAGTTTCCTTGTCTTTTCAAAACCTATGACAAAACTAAAAGACTCGTGTCTTTGTCATCTATTCATTCATAAACCAAATTTGCCCATATTATATTTACATAACTAGAAAAACCAATGCAAACCTGTATGCTTAAGCTACTAAATCTCATCCTGCCAAAGTCAGTCATGAATGCAATCAGTCAAGATTAGAGTCTGACGTTTTCTACTATATTGTTCCTTGCCCACTTCCTTCAGGCTGTCTGAATGTGTGTCCAGTTTGCCTTCTCTATATTTTTCTGAATTACAAGTAACATTGTTGAGAAGGATGAGAGCAAATAATTTTATGCTGAATTTTAGGATTTTCTTCAGTTTAACTCTCTGGGGGGACAGTTATTCTCCCAGGTACAAATTAACCTGATTCTAGCATAATTTCCTCTACATTTCTCCATCTTAGCTACAAATGCAACCATTTTTGACTTCTCCTCTCTACTCCCGAGTTGTATCAAAAGCTCCTTCTAAATGTCTGCTTGGGTCTGACATCCCACTGCAGTGTTCCTGCCTGTTGACTTCCCTGTGCTCCCCTCTCCTGCCTTAGTGCTGCTCACTGTTGTATCCTTGACGCCTTGCACACTGCTCTTCATTACATATGCAATGAATTTTGGATGAGTAAGTTCATTTAGTGTCTAGTTGAAATAAAGATATACATTTCCTTTGAGAGTCTCCTAATCTGCCAGTCAGGCAGCTGAACAGGAAAGGCAATGAAGTCCTTTTGCACGGCTAGTTCTTGGTAGACACATGTAGGTTCCTGGATATTTTCTGCTGTTCTTAGAGTCCAGCAGCCAAGTTTTTGACAATCTTTGCCAGATTTTTGCATCTGTAACAGTTTTAGAAAACCCATGTGGGGGTTGCCATCCTGTTACACAATGTGCTTGAACTATTTATTTACTCAAGTTGAATAAAGGTTAATTTTGATTTTATCTCTCAATTATCAGGCACATAATAAATTCCAGGTGATTCATGTCATGTTAAAGTCCAGCCAGAGATAGTCTTCTAATTCAGTTATTATTTCCAACAATGGGTCATGTTACTTCTGTTTGAAATAACTGATTAGATTCTTCTCGGGTCAATGTAAGACTATCTGTACTAGGAGACTGGGAGATTCCCAGGATTCCAGGTTGTTAGGTGGAGTTTTTCTTGGGGGCAGTGCCCTGCTGCTCACTTCTGTCTCCAAGAGTACAAAAGAGTACATGGCCCCATGCAGATAAACTCATGCTCCTTCCCCGGCTCCTCATCCAATTCTCTCATATTTCCTATTTCAGGTCACCAGCATGACCATCAAGACAGGGACTGGGAGTCACCTAGATTTCTTACAGTCAATCACAAAATTCAATGGCTTATCCTCCCAAATACTAGTCACATACAGTGATGTGGTAAATGTGTAATAACCAACTCCCTAGGTTTGGGGAAAGGGAAAGTCGGGAAGCAGCCCTGATTTGTAGCGTTTGCTCATTTCCATGGTGTAAATGATCTCACTATGGCCGATGTCAAGCTACTCACATCACGTTAAATATGAAGTTGGAAGAGATGTGCACAAGCTTGTACAACCTGGCTCCAGCACATCGCTGCACATTCTTCCACTTTCCTGACCACACCGCACCAGGTCAGACTTTCACAGCATTCAAGGCCCTAAGACCTATTTCTGTTGATAGTTGTAGCCTTGTTCACCCCTGCTCTTAGAAGCTTTCCCTGGCACCTTTTTGCTCCTGTTGAGTCATTAAAGTGCCCCACAAGGCCCTGTGTGCATCTCTGTTGTCACATTATCTTGCTATGATATGTTTTTATGTCAGTTTTTCTTACTGGTCTATAAACTCCTTGAGCACAGAAACTAATGGTAATGACCAGGGGTAGCATTTTATTGAGCTGGGACCTATGCTAAGCACTTTGCATGTATTATCTCATTTAATTCCCACAACAACTCTATGAGGTAGATGCTTGTAGTGTATTAACCTCATTTTGAAAATGAGGAAAGTAAATAAAGAAAGACACTGAGAGGCTAGTTAACTTGTCCTGGGTTACACAGCTAAGTCTCAGCAAGGATGTAAGCCCTAGCCTGACTATAGAACCAGAGTCCTTAACTACTATTGCTCCTTTGTGTTTGGTCCCTAACCCTTAGCACTGTGCCTGGCCCATATCACATGTCCACTGTGTTAAGAAATGCAATATGGGAAGTTTAATGTTGGCAATGTCCTTGACTAGTCTCTTGAAACTAGTCTTGCCCAGCTTCAGTCCAGTCTCCCAACTGCAGGCTAAATGATCTTTCAGAATTATAAACCTAATCACATCACTCTCCTGCTTAAAGTTTTTCAATGACTCTATCATTTTCAAGATAAAGTTCTTATCATAATACACTTTCCACCATTCATAATTACATCTACTCATTCAAAGCTTTATTTACTCACCTAACAAGGTCAACAGTTATTGAATAGCTATAATGTTTTAAGTCCTGTTCTAGATGCTTAGGATCTGTACAATAAAAAAAAGTTTTTGCCCTAGAAAGGCTTAGAATTGAGCAGAGAGAAAGAGATGCACGATACATAATTGCTATAGTGGTTGAAATAAAAGCACATACAGCTGGCAGTGGGGTCCAGGAATGGTGTGGCTCTCAGTCTCTACCATCTTCTTCACCTGCCTCCTGGCTGTGGTCAGACTATGGGCACGTTTCCACAGAGTCCTGCTGTTGATTATTTGAATTTATTTGCCCGTGCCTTTTGTGTTCCTAGGATGTTTATCATCTTTCACCTAGTGAATCCGTACTTAACCTTAAAAAGCCCTCTCAGGTGTCACTGATAGGAAGTCCTTGGCTCACCCAAGGCCAGCCTAATTAAAAGACTCCCATAGTATCCAAGCACACGTTTATCATTACTTAACACCTTGCATTGCTATAGCTGATTTTCTTGTCCCTCACTGGACCGTGAGCTTATTTCTTATTTTATTTCAGGACACAGAGTGAACACTAAGTAAATGTGTAAGTAAAAGAATAAAGCAATTAGTCAATTAATGATTGGTAATATCTCTAAGAAAATGTCATCCTTACTTCTCTAACTCTGGACTGGTTGTGTCTCTACACACCAACATTAGATTTTAGATCCAGTACTACATTTAATGGATTTTTCAAGGCCAAAGTATTCTAAGCAAATGAGAGAAGGGGAGTATTTTATTTCTCTTCATCTCCTCCATCTTCTTTTCTTCCTCTCCTCTTTCTTCTTCTTTGAAATATCTATTAACATTTCCACTCCAGTTTTTCATGAACACTGGCATGTCAGAGGGAAACTATCTTAATGTTTAAATCCAGAAAGCAACCGTTTGGGAGACCCTCATTATTATTTTTAAAATCATTTAAACAGCTAGAGTTGTTGGAACAAATTTTGTCATCTTGCCAGTTGTCTGAATACTCTGGGCGTCACTGTGTGGCACCAAGTGTGAAAGAATAAATCAAGAAGAGGGCCTTATCAGTGTTGGGGAAAGCGATGAAGAAAGCTGTTGGATGGAAATAAAAGATATTTATATAGGACTGGCAGGTGGTGAATGGAGAAGGCAGGGAGTCCTGAAAGCAAGGTCTTTGCTGTGTCTTCCCTGCTCACGCCCTTGGAGAAGCCCCATAGGCATATGTAGATTTTTTAGTAGGTCCTGTGGATGCAACTTGGGTGTGTTTGTAGTACTCCCTGATGGACTCATCTTCATAACCAAGTGCATTTTTATTGTCTGCCAAAGGCCAAGAGCAGCAGGACATCTTACTGTCTTACAGCTCTTGCTGCCCCTGGAAAGGGATGCAGAGAATTAGGGTAAGGAAGGGCTTTGCTTTACAAAAGCAGTACGGGGACAGTTTCTCTGACACACCCAGGAGGCCTAGGCAGCTTTTCCCTTTGTAAGCAAAACTGTGGCAGCCCCTCCTAGCTACAGAAGTAAAGAGTGGAACCTGATTTCAAACTGAGCCTCCCTGATGGGGGATAGGATGCTTACGGGTGCCCTCTTGGCAGGCTTGGGTGTTATAAACAAGTGTTAAAAACATTTAGAGCAAAACGTTTATTTTTAAAAGCATGAGATTTATTTTAGGAGCCATTTGAGAGTTGTTCTCTGTGTGTAAAACCTCCTGAAAACAATTTTATGTGACACTGTGGATTTATCTTTTTGAGTAATTTCCTTTGGATTTGGAAAACACAGATAGGATTTTGGAGTCCAAGAGGAAGCCAGCTACTGCAGGGATCATCTCTCCTGATTCGTTAAGGTGCTTGGGCAAAAGCCACATCAGCCAGGTCCTAGAGCTGTGGCCCATCTCCTATTTCTACCTGGGGGAGTGGGTGGGGGCCGGTGGGTGATATCAAGCAAGTGACACAGAAGTCAGGTCTTAGAATCTATGGGCCACCTCCTATTTCTACCTGAGGAATTGTGTGGGGTGTGTGGAGGGGAGAGTGAAGGGTGCTATATAAAGCAGATGGGACACCAGCAGGGGCTTCAGGGGAAAACTAAACAGATTCCTCCCTCCATCTGCTTCTGTTAGCAGTCGGTTTGCCCAAAGCCCAGTGAAGCAGTAGAAGCAAGTCAGTCCTTCCTCAGTTGGCGGGCATTGCTGGGGAGGCGGCGGAGCACGAGGCGGTGGAGCATAAGGCAGTGGTGAGAGCAGGCTCAGTAGCCTGGGTTGGCTTCCCTGTGTGCCACTTACATGCTGTGTGATTTGGACAAGCTGGGTAACCTGTGTAATCACTTGGCCTTTTCTGTAAACTGGGAGTAGTATTGATGGCCACCTTCTAGGGCTGTTAGGAAGATTAAATAAGATCACATAAGCAAAGTGCTTATTGTTTTGCTTGGCCCAGAGTGAGAAATTCCAACTCCGAGTGTCCCTGGATAACTGCAGAAGTATTCAAATTGATCTCCCTTCTCTTCTTGTACCCTTATAATCTTCCCACAAGCCACCAGAATGACCTTCGAAAACATGAAGTATATGATGTCACTCTCCAAAAGCTTCCTATTGCTCTGCCCTCCTGTCCTATGCCCATGCTGCCATGCTCTAACCCATTGGATGATTTGTTTCTTGCCACTGCCATTTTTCTCCACCTGGCACGCTCTGCCCTTGGTCTCTGCATGGCTCCCTCCTGAGAGAGGAGTCCGCATAGAAAAGCGCTTGCTCCATCACAGTCTATTATACCAGCCTGTTTTGTTTTCCTCATTCTCTGAAAATACCTTGTGTTTGTTATTTTTTATATGTCATGTGTGTCCTACCCTACCCCCAATGTCGCCTCCTTTCCCTCCCTTAGAATGCAAGCCCTCTAAGGGGTTCTTGTCTTCTTTTCCACAGCTGTGTCCCCAGAACCTTGTGCAATGCTTGGCACATGGTAGGTCCTTAGTAAATTGTGGTTGAATCAGTGAAAGAATGAAGATGTCTTGTCCATCCCAGCCTTTCTTCAAAGTACAGCTCAAGACTTAACTCCACTATGAGGTCATTTCTGACCATCTAAATCTCCAGGAATCTCTCCTGTGAATCCAGGAGGCATGTGGGATGTATGCCACTCATTTTCGTCTTAGCTCATGTCAACAAATTGAGTTGGTGATGTCTCCTCCACAATTTTCACAATTCTAGAATGTGGAGAAAGAAGAAAAGCCTGCAAATTCTTATGAAGCCAGCATAAAACTTGAGGGGCATTGGGGTGGGGGATAGAAAGCAGAACTATTATGTATTTAAACTGTACCTGGAAAAAACCCACAAAATTTATTAAGACCTCATTCAATTTCATCATTCAATATCATCTATTTCAGATTTTAATAAGATGAAAGAAAAACTTTATCACTTTCCACTGTTGGGAAAGGCGAAAAAAAATTTTCAGGTTCTACAGATGTGAGTACTATAATCCTCTAGCAAAGCAAAGCACGGAACAAAGTGTACCTCACAGAATGGCGATTGGGAATTGCCAAAGATAATACCTGCATCATGCGGTGCTCTTGACACTCTTCTAAATGATGGGATTGAGTGCATTTGTTTATCCGTGGCAGCTTAGAGAGCAGTTGACTCCAGCAAAACTGGCTCTCCTCTGCATTCAGCACAAATAAACTCCTCGCCTTAGCTTAACCCTTGGATGCTGGCTTTTAGATATTGTCTATTGACTATCAACTAGTGGCAGTCAGGAGCTACAATTCTTTGGTGATTCTCTGGTGGGGTGGGAGGTTCTTGTGCCACTCAAACTGCTGCAGTAAGACAAAGGCTTAGTCAGAGGACTCTGAAGGAAACTCACATTTCAAGGCCCTTTTGTTGTTGGGTGCTAATGTATTCTTCTGCTCAGAAACTGCAGAAAGGATGGGGGAAGGAGGGCATACAGAACAGAGAGTGTATGCCCCAGTTATGTCACCTCTTTACTAAGGATCATCAATCCAGTCCCTGCTAGTGAAGATATTCATTCATTCATTCAGCAACTATTGTTTTTTTCAAAGAAAAAGATCATTTTATTCTTACTCTGAGATGAATTTCTTATATAACTTGATGATTACAAAAGTAATACATTTAAAGAATAAAACAGATGTATAAAGAAAACAAAACAAAGCACTATCACTGAAGATAATCACCATTAACATTTTGGATTCCATCTCTGTGGCTTTTCTATCCATTTGTTATCCAGACACATATACTTCCTCATTAGCTGACTCGAGTTCTAGAAAATATTTACCTCATTCTTCCAATGACTTCTCTCCCTCTCTCTTTAAAAAAAGAAAAGAAAAAAGCTTTAGTATTATGAGGTTACAGTGACGAATAAGACAACTATGATTTTTGCCCTCATGAACCTTTTCTAGTGAGTAAGATACAGGCAATCATTAAGAAGCTTTGATTTGGGAATTATTAGTCCAAAACCTTAGAAGCAGCATTTGCTTTCAACCTTGCTTTTCATGTATTCTGAAAAATTCAATTTTTATGTAGTCAAATTTATAGACCTTTTTTTCTGTATATTTTTTGGTATTCCTATCATGGTTTAGGAGTCGTCTTCTCCTTCCAAAATATGCACAAATATGTACCTGTTTTCTTCTAGTAATATTATGGTTTATCTAAATCTTCCGTACATTTAGGAATTCATTTTGGTGTAGAAGTGAGATTCTAGTATAGAACGTAGCTTTTTTTCATAGACATAAAATGATACATTTATCACAAACTAAATTCTCATAAATATCTTTGGGTTTATTTCTGGACTTCATTATGCTCAAAATATTGGTCTGTTTATTGTTGCAACAAAATATTTATGTTACTTTTGTACATCTTGTTGGTAAATATCCCTTTTTTACTCACATGTTTTTTATTCACTGGGTACAAGATTTTGCAACCCACTTTCTTCTCTTGAGACTTTGTAAAATTTATTAAATGGCTGCATAATATTTCATTGAATGGACCTTACTTAAGTAATATTCTTGTCAAACATATACAATTTGAATTTAACCGTAAGATAATAGGCAAACTAAAACTGAGGGACATTTTATAAACAACTAGCCTGTACTCTTTGATATGACATGATAACCCAATGCATTATGCTATTCTGGATTAGATTCAGGACTGGAAAAAAATGACTATAAATGCTTACTACCTGGATGATGGGATCTATACTTTCAATTTCAGCATCATGCAATATACCTATGGAATAAACTTGCACATGAACCCTTTATTTCTAAAATCAAAGTTGAAAAAAAAATTTTTTGCTGAATACCGAGGCTTAAACCAAAACAGAAAATATTTCACTTTGTTTTTCATTTTTTTGTATTAAAATACTTATGGTCATCAAAAGACGCTAAAACTATTGGGTAAAAATTTGATGAGAAACAGTATGTATGTAGAATCTCAAAGTATCTCCCCACAAATTACAAAAGGAAAGCTTTTACAGTGAGGAGAGCTGGCAGACAGTACTTTAACCAAGGAATCAACATTAACATCAGTCATAACAGGACATTATTATCCTCCTGGTGTAAGGCACTGAGAAGTCAGTAAGAAACTAGTACATTTATTTTCATTTTGTAAACCAAGGAAAAGGACAGAACTATTTTGTTACCTGTTGGCAGGTCTAAAAAAAATGTGAAACAAGATATTGAACTTCTTGTTGAACTTAACTGGAAATAATTTGGCCAACCAACAAAACTGCCATCCATCCTTCCATCCATCCACCCGTTGAATAAATGTTTACTTTGGACCTCTTCCATTCTATTGATCCTTGTGTATACAGTAAGAAAGACACAGTCCCTGACCTTAGAGATTTGTCAATGTTTTTAACTATTGGCCATACTGAAATCTTCATGGTTCTCAAGATTTTCAATTTGCCTTTGCAGCTCAGGGAGCCAATGGTACTCTGGAGAACCTAGCCGTGGACACAAGTCTGTTGGAGGAATTCTTGGGCAATGACTTTGATTTGGGGGCCTTGTAAGTAATGGGAGCACTGCTCTCTAGTTGATGTTTAAAATATTATGAAATGATTAAATGAGCTAAGAAGTGTTCCCTCCTCTTCTGTTTTCCAAAAGAACTTGGGTAGAGTTGATGTTATTATGTCTATGGATCTTTGACAAATATCACCAGTGCAGAATTTTCTTTATGAGAAATTCCACTCATTCCTCACCTCCACCTGCAAATTCAGTATATTTAATAGATGTGGAACTATTCGGGTTATCTATTGATAGTAATCAGCTTAGGCAGTTTGTGTCTTTCAATGAATTTGTCCATTTCAACTAAGTTGTCAAATTCATCAGCATAAAATTCTTCATATTCCCTCATACTTTTAATGTCTGTAGGATCTATAGTGATGATTCATTTGTTGTTCTTGATGCCAGCAACTTGTGTCTTTTTTTTTCTTGGTTAATCTGGCATGACGTTTATCAGTTTTCTTAATCTCTCAAAGTACTAGCTTTTGGTTAAAGTTAAATTCTTATTTTTTTGTTTTCTATTTCATTGATTTCTGCTCTTATTTTCTGGTGTTAACATAGGCACTCTAGCCTTTCTTATTTTTAATTTACATCTACTAAAGTTCAAATTTTTGTATAAATTTCTATGAGTTTTGACAGGTTCATAGTAATATAACCACTTTATCATAACACACAACACTGAAAAATTTCCCTATGCTGTTCATTTGTGGTCAGACTCACCATCTACCCTGATCCCTGGTAACCACTGGTCTGTTTTTTGTTCCTATGGTTTTGATTTATTTCAGAATGTGACATAAAGGAAATCATACAGTATATAACACTTTGAGTCTGCCTTCTTTCATTTAGCATAATGTCTTTGATCAATATTTTATTCCTTTTTTTATTACAGAGAAAGATATCTTTAAGTGGTTACAACAGTTTGTTTAGCCATTTATCTGTTCAAGGACATTTTAATTATTTCCAGTTTTGGCAATTATAAATCATGCTTCTATAAATATTTATGTATGTGTTTTTGTGTGCTCAGTCGTTTAAATTTCTCTATGATAAGTACTTAGGATAAGAACTGCTATATCATGTTGTAAGTGTAAGCTTAACTGTAGAAATATCCACATTTTGTAGAATGGTGGTACCACTTTGTGTAGCAATGCATGAGATATCCAATTGCTTCTCTTTATTGCCAGTTCTTGGGTATTATGAGTTTAAAATTGTTTTTATTGTAGCATTCTAATTGGTTTGTAGTGATGTATCGTGTATTGATGTGCATTTTTCTAATAACTAATGATGTTGAACATCATTTCATGTACTAGTTCACCATTTATACATTTTATTTGGTGAAGCGTTAATTCACATCTTTTGTTCATTTTTAAAAATTGGGGTTGTTTTCTTTAAGTTTAGAAAAATTTTTAGATATTCTGGATATAAAAACTTTGTTAGGTGTGTTATTCATGAATATTTTCTCCAAGTTTGTCACTTATGTTTTTATAATCTTAACAGTGTTTTTCTCAGAGCAAAAGTTTTAATTTTGATGATGTCCAATTTATTGAATTTTTCTTATATGGCTTATGGTTTATAGCTAAGAAATATAGACTTTACCTAATCCAAATTCCCAAAGATTTTCTTTTAAAAGTTTTAGAGTTTTGCATTTAGGTCTGTGATCCATTTTGAATTTTTTTTTTTTTTTTGTATAAGGCTTGAGATATAGATTGATATTAGTTTCTTTGTGTATGGATGTCCAATTATCCCAGAATATTTGTTGAATAACTTTCTTTCATTAAATTGCCTTTGCACAGTTGTAAAAAAATCAATTGACAAAAAATATGTGGGTCTATTTCTAGACTCCTTATTCCTTTACATGATCTATGTGCCTATCATTTTGCCAACACAACATTATCTTGATTACTATATATGATCTTTATTACTGTACACAGGCAATTTATCATAAGCCTTAAAATCATATAGTGTAAGTCCTCTGAATTTTTCTTCTGTTTCAATATTGTCTTGGCTATTCTAGTTTCTTTGACTTCCCACATAAATACTAGAATTAGCTTGTCAATATTTAAACAATTCGTCTGTGATTTTGATTAAATTTTTATCAAACCTAGTGATCTATCCAAGAAGACTTGACATTCTAATAAAATTGAGCCTTCCAATCTATGAACATGGTATATCTCTCTATTTATTGAGGGCTTCTTTGATTTCTTTCATCAGTGTTATATAGTTTTCAACATAAAAATACTGCACATATTTTCCTAAATATTTCATGTTCTTCTTTGAACATCATGTTTTTTTCAATTTTTAGTTCCAATTATTCATCATTAGTATATAGAAATATTGATTTTCATATATTGGGCTTACAGTCTTAAGTCATGTATTAGTTCTAATAACTTTTTAAAATATGTATTTCTTGGGATTTTCTATGTTGACAGTCATGTTATCTACAAATTGAGACAGTTGTATGTCTTTCTTTTCAAACTGTATATCTTTTGACACTTTCTTGCCTTACTGAACTAGGTAAGACCCAGCTATAGTATTGAATAAAGAAGTAGTGAGACTAGACATATTTGCCTTGTCCCTGACCTTGGAGAGGAAGCATTTAGTTTTTATCATTAAGTGTAATGTTAGTGATACATTTTTTTAACCATGTCCTTTATTTGCTTAAGGAGCTTCTCTTCCACTGTTAGTTTGCTGATAATTTTTATTATAAATGGATGTTTAATTTTGTCAATTTTTTGTGTATTTATTAATTATATGTTTTTTTCTTCCCATCTGTTAATATAATGGATTACTTCACTTAGTTCTTGACTAATGAACTGCCCTGTATTCCTGAAATAAACCTCATTTAATTGTGATATGTTATCTTTTGATATAATGCTGGATTCAATTTGGTAAAATTTTGTTGAGCATTTTGCATCTATGTTTATAAGAATATTGATCTGCAGTTTTGTTTTTTTATATATTATTTTTTCTGGGTTTAGTATCACAGCAACTATACCCTTTTAAAATTCCTTTGGAAATGTTTCCCTCACTTAAATTCTCTGGATGAGGTAGTATAGAATTGGCTTTATTTCTTGCTTAAATGTTTGGTGGAATTAATCAGCAAAATAATCTGTTCCTTTGCTTTGTTGGAGGGTCTTAAATATAAATTTAATTTATTTAGTAGATTCAGGGCTATTTATGGTATCTCATTCTACTTAAGTGAGTTAGTTTGTTTTACTTTTTTCTCAAGGAATTGATCAATGTTATCTGAGTTGTTAAATTTATGGCCATAGAGTTATTTATAGTATTTTTTATTAACCTTTTAATCTCTGAAGAGTCTGTAGTGATATTCCCTCTTTTGTTCTTCATATTGGTAGTTTGTTTCTTTTTTCTTTTATCCTTAATCAATCTGGACATTTATCAGTTTTGTTGATTCATTCAAATAAGTAGCTTTTGATGTCATTGATTTTCTCTATTGTGTTAGTTTTCAATTTCACTGACTTCTACTCTTATCTTTATTATTTTGTTCCTTACGCTTAATTTGGGTTTAGTTTGCTCTTATTTTTCTAGGTCTTTAGCGTGGAAATGGAGTTTGTGATTTGAGGTTATTCTTTGTTTTCTGATTTAAGCATTCAATGCTATACATTTCCCTCTCTATGTGGCTTTAGCTGCCTCACTCAGTTTTTGATATACTATATATATATATATTTTTCCAGTTCAAAATACTTTCAAAATTTCTTTTGAGAAATTTTATTTGACTTTCTTTGACTCATGGGTTGCTGGAACTACATTTCCAAATGTTTGGAAATTTTCCATATGTTTTTCTGTGACTGGTTTCTAGTTTAATACCATTATGAACAGAGAACATCCTTTGTATGATTTCAAATTTTGTTAAGGTTTGCTTTATGATCAAGAATATGATCTATCTTGGTGAATGTTACATATGCACTTGAAAGAATACTCACTGTGCTGTTGTTGGATAGTATTCTATAAATATCAGTTAGGTCAAGTTGGTTGACATTCTTGTTCAGGTCCTCTATATCCTTGTTGATTGCTTTCTACTTACTTTATCTATGACAATGACAGAAATGTTGACGTCTTCAAGTGTGATTGTGGATGTTTCTACTTCTCCTTCAGTTCTATTGGATTTTGCGAAAGCAAAATTGTATTGAATTGAAAAGTTATGTGATTAAATGTGAACACATTTAGTATTGTTTTGTCTTTCTGGTAAACGTAATCTTTTAGCAGAGTGATGTTCCTTTTTATCTCCTTTTTCTTATTCTGAAGTCTATTTGGTCTGATATTAATCCAGCCACTCCAGCTCTCTTTTTTTTTTCTTTTATTCAACTTTTATTTTAAGTTCAGGGGTACATACGTAGGATGAGCAGGCTTGTTACATAGGTAAACGTGGGCCTAGGTGGTTTGCTGCAAGGATCATCCCATCACCTAGGTATTCAGCCCAGCATCCATTAGCTATTCTTCAAGATGATCTCCATCTGCCCCCCACACCTGGGGCCCCCAACAGGCTCCAGTGTATGTTGTTCCCCCTTGTGTTCATGTCTTCTCATATTTCAGCTCCCACTTATAAGTGAGAACATGTGGTGTTTGGTTTTCCATTTCTGCATTAGTTGGCTGTGGATAATGACTTCCAACTCCATCTGTGTCCCTGCAAAGGACATGATCTCATTCCTTTTATGGCTGTATAGTATTCCATGGTGTATCTTACCACACTTTCTTTATCCATTCTATCATTGATGGACATTTAGGTTGATTCCATGTTTTTGCTATTGTGAATAGTTTCGGCTCTCTTTTGGTTAGTATTTGTGTTATATATTTTTGCCATCCTTTAATTTTAACCTATATATAGCATAAAATTTAAATTAGTTTTGTTTTATTCAGCATATCATTGGGTATTTTTCCCTATCTAATTGGACAATTTCTGTTTCAACTTAGACAATTTATATTTAAATTAATTATTGATATGTTTGGATTTGAGTCTCTCTTTTTCTTTTTAAAAATGTCCATCCCCTCTGCTTTGTGTACTTCTTTTCCCCCTTTTCTGCCCTCTTTTAAATTCTGTGAAGATTTTTAGTATTCTGTCTTAATATGTTAATTGCCTTTTAGACTCTTTATATGGATTTATTTTCAGAGGTAACTCGAGGGAAAACAATCTACATACCTAACCTCTTGCAGTCAGTTTAAAGATATTTTACCACTTCATATGAAAACTAGAATGCTTATAGCCATAAAAGTCCCCTTTCTCTTTTATATTGTAGCTATCATGTGTATTGCATCTATATATATTCAAAACTCTATGAGACAATGCTATAATCTTTGGTTTCAACGTTCATATATATGTTGAGGAACTTAAGAAGAGAAAAAATAGGCTATTATATTGACACAAGCATTTACCATTTCTGTTGGTCTCCTTCATTTGGAAGGTTCCACAATTCTTTCTGGTATCATTCTTCTTCAACCTTAGGAAATCCCTTTAGAATTTCATTTAGAGCAGATTTGTTGGTGATAGATTTTCTTAGTTTTCCTCCACTGAATTTCAACTTCCTTTTTAAAAGACATTTTTTTGCTGAATATAAAATACTTGGTCATTAGGGTTTTTTCCTTCCACAGCATTTAAAAAATGTTGACCCACTGCCTTCTAGCCTCCATGGTTTCTGATGAAAAATAAAAAGCTATTTGAATCATTGTTCCCTTGTATGTAATATATCATTCTTCTCCATCTGCAAGATATTTTCTTTATCTTTGATATTCAGCAGTTTGATTATATGTTTCTAGGTATGAGCATTTTTTTGTATTATACTGTTTGGGATTTGATCAAATTTGAATCTGTAAGTGTATAGTTTTTACCACATCTGCGAAATTTGTAGCCTTTTTTTTTTTTTTTTTTTTGAGGCAGAGTCTCGCTCTGTCACCCAGGCTGGAGTGCAGTGGCACGCTCTCAGCTCACTGCAAGCTCCGCCTCCAAGGTTCACACCATTCTCCTGCCTCAGTTTCCTGAGTAGCTGGGACTACAGGCACCCGCCACCATGCCTGGCTAATTTTTTGTATTTTTAGTAGAGACGGGGTTTCACCGTGTTAGCCAGGATGGTTTCAATCTCCTGACCTGGTGATCCGCCTGCCTCGGCCTCCCAAAGTGCTGGGATTGCAGGCATGAGCCACCTCACCCAACCTGCCATTGTTTTTTTTAACATTTATTTTTCTTTACCAATGTCTTTCTTTTTCCCTTTTAGAACTCCAAAAATGCAAATGTTAGCCCTTTGATAGTTTGCACAGGTCACTGAGGCTCAGTTCATTTTTTTTCATTTTTTTTTCTCTCTGTTGCTTATATTGGATAAGTTCTATTGATTTGACTCCAAGTTCACTGGCCCTCCACTGTCACTGTCATCTCCATTCTGTTATTGAGCCCACGTCAGCATACCTGCAAATGCCCCTGCCCTCCTAAGACAGAGAGTGAAACCAGGCCTGAATCTTCAATAGTAATGGAGAAACCTGTATGCGTATACTTCTGGTACCTGGCTCTTATTATTCTCTGCCAACAGAAACTTCCTTGGCAACAAATTGTGGGAAGAAGTTGAATTCAACATTTTTGAAGGAAGTGACACACACACACACACACACACACACAACTAGTAGGTTGCCAAATGTCTGAGCCCACACTCTGAGCTGGCTGTTCTGTTCTAGGCACTGCATGGGCTGAACTCAGATACTAATTGCCCCTGTGCCTGCCCTCACATTCCTTTCACTACATCGCAGTAACTTGTATGAATTGTGGACCATGGATATATCCTTTTCTCTGACCTGGAAGCAACCTGCCAAAAGTTGTATAGTCTCTCTCCTCTAAGTGTCTTCTCCTTAAGTGAAGGTTCCACTGATTCTACCTGGGTTCTGTGTAATCATCTAGACTACTTTTTATAACTAATAGAAAGACCTTTAGCTGTTTAGAGGGAAAAGTGAACAAAGGTCTTCATCGAAGAGCTGCCTTTTATAGGGATGGAAATGTATGATACCATTCCTTGTCCACCATAATGGTCACAACCAATGCTCCTATAACAAAAGACAGGCTAACAAGAGAAAAGCATAAAAAATTTACTTAATTGAAGTTTTATGTGATGCAGGAGTGTTCAGAAATGAAATGCAGAGACTCAGGGAAAACTATTTTTATTTTTATGCTTGGGTTCAATGAGGAATGAACAGCTGTGTAGAAATGTAAGTGGACAAAAGGGTGTGATCTAATGGTAACAGACTGAGGGAGGAAACCCAGCAGGGTCTGTTCAGATTTTTCTTGGCTTCTCTGTGTAGCGTTGCTTCTTCCAAGCTGTGGGGTAGGGTCTCTTTGGAATGAGAGTCCCTTTGGAATGAGATAGAAGGGAGACAGTGACTTTTCTGGGTTTTATGGCTCGCTTTACGGGGAGGAGTTCTAGTATCTATGAACCATCTTGGGGAAGAAGAATTATGGTTTCTGTGATTTGCTTTGAGGGAGAAAAGGGCATGAGAGGCAGGAGGACAGGGGAAGGTCAGAGATACCTTGCTTCTGAGGTCCTTCCAGTCTCCTTCATTTCAAAGTACTTAGCATGCCAAGGCACCGTACTTTGGGGTATTGTGTTCTGAGCTACCTGGGAGGTCCAAAATCTGCCTTATATTTTAGTCTCCATGAAAATGATGGTCTTTCCTACCAGACCAGAAATATTTGCCTATAGGCTTCCCCCTTGCTATTGAGATTCAGGACTGGTTTGCCCAGGAGGCTTCACTCTCTACCTTTGAGGCAGGTGACAGGGCTTGCAGATGAGGTAGAAGAGGAAGTTACTATTGTTGAGCATTTACTAAGTGTTGGGCATTCTTTGCCCTTCATATATTCACTTATTTAATTATATATTTGATGTAATACATCTCGTTCTCTAAGCTCTTCCAAATAGGTATATTATCTATGTTTTACAGATGAAGAGGATAAGGTGCAGAGAGGTTAAGTAACTCTCCATAGGTCAAGACACTGCAAAGCTGAGATAAAAATCTGCCTGGCTCTAGAAACATGCCTTTTCTTCCACATGAAGCTTTTAGATTAATTGATATTTTAAAGGAATGTGAATCTCAGGGAAATACATGAAATGTGTCTAAAATTATCTACCAAATGGTGTGACTCAGAGTAGATCTGAGCCATAGTTCATAAAGATTGTCAGAGTTCATGTTCATTAAAGGAGAGCCCTATGATCAGATAACCTGTCATTACTTGATTTAAAAAATGCTCAGATGCATGCAGTTAAGTGAACTGCAATAAAATCTGAGTGAGAACAAGCAGAAACACGGCTATTCCATGACCACAGGGACATTGGGCTAGTTCAATGATCATTAGAACTGTACAACCTGTTCAAATACTCCAAGTTTTAAGTATTTCTAAATACCAGGGTCTTTATGCAGGTTAGTTTCATTTCATAGTTTCATATCACAACAGCACTGGTATGTAGGGTTTTTTGTTTTTTTATTTTTGCCTGGATACTAGAGGTGGGATTCAGACCTGGGTTTACTACCAATCATGTTACTTCCCCTCTACCATGTTGCCTACAGTGTGTGTCTTCTAAAGATATCAGTGGCAACCCTTTATCTCAAAAATCTAAGAGACCATTGGGCTGCAAATTTCTGAGAGCTAGTTTAAATCTCATAGGCAGATTTTCAGATCTTAAATATATTAAAACATTGAATTATTGGCCTTGTGAAAAAGGAACAAATGCTCTATGAAAATCTTGTCCTATTAGATGCTGTGAGGAAAAAAAGTTCCATGGTCAATAAATTAGCTTGTGACTCACTGGCTTAAACTAAATTACATAAGTGTTTTTACTGCAGGACTTCTCAGTGCCTTCGATGTGCTAATGTGCAACTAGGGAAGAGCAATGGAATGAAGGGTTCCTCAAACTTATTTGGCCATGGGCCCCATTTGGGACGTATTATTCATGTATGAGCATGTATAAGGCATGTATGCAGAGCTGAGGCCAGTCCTGTCAACATGTGAAGGTTTCTGTAAATTGCCCTTAACTCTTTATTTCCTTACGGTAGAGTCTGGGATAGCTGTCTGCTTAGGAGGAGCAGGCTAAGGTCCTCTGTGATTTCCTGGGTTAGCCAGCCAGTTACCCACTTGGTACACAGTTGAGCTACGGTGGTGAGACATACTAGGAAATGTCCAGGTATGCAATGCTGCTTTGAGAGAGGGAGATTGCAGAGACTTAGGGGAAGCATAAAACCCTGAAATTGCAATGAAAAAGGAAAACAAGCATTATATGTATATGTGTGTAGAGAAGGCAAGGCTCTAGAAAAGAGACTAGTAAATCTTCAAGACAGACTAAATTAATGCAGTTTGGTTTGAGTCAGTGTGCTTAGTAGGGGTAGATATAATGAACTTTAGGCTTTGAGATCTGGTATAGGGGTAGGAGGGAACTAGCTGAGGACACCGGTGTTTGAATAGGGGACATTACAGGAGGGGAAACAGGCGTGTTAGATCTGTGAAGGAATCAACTGCAGGTTTCATTTTGTTTCATTCTAATGTTAGAGCTTAAGCATCTAATATTATGGGTTTAACTTAGGACTTGGCTTATTGGGTTTGGATGGCAAATGAATTAGGAGTCAGTTACCAGCTGCATGTCTTGGTTCTACCATCACTCTCGTGGGGCTGATAGGCTGTACTGTGATGCTGCGAAAGGGAGTGAGAGAGTACGTGCAGTTCTGTGAGAAGAGCTTGTTAAAAACTGTTTGAGTTCGGTGACTGGTTTGACTTCTGAGTTCAAACTGATAGAATAAGAGAAAGCCTGAAGAAGAAGACTGGGCTAAAACGTTATCTGATACTCCTTGATTCTAAGGATATCTGTGCAAGATGAAATGACTCATAATAATAAGTAATTTGATTAGAATGGTCTGTATTTAAAATACCCTGTTATTTAGAGGATAACCTCTGGTGGTAGACCATCTGACTCCAGCTTGACTAACTGTCAGATGAATAATCACGAGTGAATTATTTAACCTCATCAAGCCTCGGTTTCTTTTTTCTTTTTTTTTTTTTTTTTTTGAGACGGAGTCTCGCTCTGTCGCCCAGTCTGGAGTGCAGTGGCACGATCTCGGCTCACTGCAACCTCCACCTGCCAGGTTCAAGCAATTCTCCTGCCTCAGCCTCTCAAGTAGCTGGGATTACAGGTGTGTGTCACCATGTCCGGCTAAATTTTTGTATTTTTTTTAGGAGAGATGGGGTTTCACCATGCCGGCCAGGCTGATCTCAAACTCCTGACCTTGTGATCCACCTGCCTCGGCCTCCCAAAGTGCTGGGATTACAGGCGTGAGCCACCGTGCCCGGCCAAGCCTCGGTTTTATTGCCTGAGGATTAAGGACAATGATGGTGTGTTTTCATATGAGAGTCGTGGAGGTTAAATGAGACACACATGCAAAGGGTTAGCATGGTGCCTGGCTCAGGGTAGGTTCTCAAAAAAGTATCTCTATATCTAAAGCAGCAGAGGAGGGGTGTGAAAGGGTCAGATCATTGCAGTCTGCCAGCACAGAGCTGGAGGGGAGGAGTGGCATCTTATTTGCCTTGTTTTTGACTGCCCTATCATGAAATGATTTTCTTGGGCAACTATACTCATTGACAACATTTCTTCCAAAACTCTTTCCTGTATCAACTTCTAGATGGTGGCTACAAACCCTAACTGACCTTGATCAAGTATTTATTGAGTGCCTGTCACAATCTCCCCACTGGAGCACTATGGAGTGCACATGCATACACACATGCACAGCATGCACACATGTGCACACACATGCACTCACACACACACTTGCACAGTACACAGTACACATGCAAATATGTGCACTCACACACGTGCACACACATGCACTCACACACACACACAGTTGCATAGTGCACACACATGCACACATGTGCACTCACACATGTGCACACACATGCACTCACACATGTACTCACACGTGCACACACACGTGTACTCACATGTACACACAGATATGCACTCACACATGCCCACACATGCACTCACACAGAGTAGGAAGACATATTATTAATGTGAAAGTTCATATGAAAAGATAAATCATATACATGAAAAATTGGAGGAAATACTTTAAATTAAACAGCCATTTTTATAGTTGGAGCATGGGGTAAAACAGTGAATAAAACAGATGTAATCCCTGCCAGACCAAGGGCACTGTGGGGGGAACAGTCTGCCCTGGCAGGGCACCCAGGCATTTTTCTTAGAATTGGTGATGCATGGTGATAATAAAAAGCAGACTGACTTTTTGTAGGCTTAGTACTGTTTTCAAATTGTCTACAGACAATGCATTTCCTTATTGCCTGCACCTGGGGTGAGCAATTCCCATTCCCTCATCCGTGGTACACCATTGTTGTCATGCCACTCCGGTGGGAAGAAAAAGACAATGGCTGGTCGTCTAAAGTCACTCAGTAAGATGAAGACAAATAAGAATAAGGCAAGGAGGAGAGGCTACCATTTTAGATTGGGTGGTCAGGAAGGCTCTCTCGATATATGGATTTATATATACAGCATGTTCATGGTCATATGTAGTTTAACACAATCTCTCGTATTTGTTAAGCACCAACTCTGTATTGGGCACTGTGCTGAGCTGAGCTCAGTGTGAGGTGCAATAGAGTGTTAGAGAAGGGGCGATTGGTGTTGTGTGACGGCACCGAGGAATTCATTGGAGAAAACTAGGATTGGATGACTCAATTGTGAGTATCCCACCTAGATAGTCACATGAAGACACACCATGTATGTGTCTTGCCTAGTGCCTGGTAGAGTCATGAGCACAGTAGGCACTCAGTAAAGACTTGAGCAAGCCTGGTTGCAATATGAAAGAAATACTGGCTGCACTGAGGGCAGCATGTTTGCCATGGATGTACGTATCACCTCAACTAGCTGGAGGGCAAAGTCTATTTTGTACACCCTCTTTTGGTTCATGTAGATTCAACCCCTGGGAGACTGTTTCTCCATTCATCCTTCAAAAGACAAAAACAAGTTGTATGTCTGAGAGGAAGGGGTTTAGAAGGTAAATTATTCTATTTTTTATTAGCTGCTAAGAATCTCTTGATTTTCCTTTTTTTTTTTTTTGTGACAGACTCTTGCTCTGTCGCCCAGGCTGGAGGGCATTGTCGAGATCTTGGCTCACTGCAACCTCTGCCTCCTGGGTTCAAGGAGCACATCTGGCTAATTTTTTTTTTTTTTTTATCTTTAGTAGAGACAGGGTTTTGCCATGTTGACCAGGCTGGTCTCGAACTCCTGACCTCAGGTGATCCACCCGCCTTGGCCTCCTGAATCTCTTGATTTTTACAACTCTTTCCTGCTGAAGCTAGAGACAGAGTTGGCCACTCAAGGTGTGACCCATAGTGTCTGTTGCTCTCTGGTGTTTGTCTGCTTTATGGAAATCCTTTTAGTATAATAGACAAGTTTGGAGCACAAAGACTGAAACACAGTCTGATGTGCATTTCTGGGATTCTTGACATGATGACTGTGAGTAGGAGGGGCTAAGAAGTGAAGAAAAAATTACCAAACAAGTGTTTTACTAGGAGCTAATCATTGCTCTTGTTTGAACAATTTGGTCAGTTTGAAGGTAGCTATCATTAATTCTCCCTTCAAATTCTCTGAAAAGAAGTGCAAAATTTCTCTAACTGTATTAAAATGCATTGAGCATGGAAGCATATAAAATACAATGAGATAAATGAGTAGCTATGGTGAATTTTGGAAGGGGAAGGCACTGTAAAGACAGCATTTAATATTTTTAAATCTTCATCTTAAAACCACCAACACATATTACTGTCACTCAACACAGGGACTTTTGGTTTTCCTTAAGGGACTGCTGGATGGAGACTGCATTCCTGTTTATAATATGCCAAGCCGTATTTTTTTGAGTAGATTGATCATTTACTTGTGATTTTCAGTTTTTATTTATGTTATTGAATTCAGTGATGCCTGTAGTGTAAGGGTAACTAAACAAAGGCCTAGAGCCTTAAATGTGGAATTATGAGATCACAGAGTCAGTTACAAAATTTAATTTATAGACTTAGAGTGATACATGTTAAGAATTTAAGAAGTCAAATGATACTGTATATAGCATATAATGGGAGATTACCAGCAATCCCCCTGCTCTACCCCTGTCTTTAAATTCGCTCCCCCAGAGGCAGCCATTTTCCAACTTTTTGGATATTTCTATTGCCCTATATCTAAATAATGTTTTTATATTGCTTTCTTGCTGTATACACTTGAAGAACATAATATAATCTTCTGGGAAGATTTAATTTTCTTATATCACATCCAACATTCACTTCTACACTCAACTTCCCAATATCATAAAGTTGTCTAAAATTTTAAGTTATCTCAATATCCAGGGCTTACATTACCATAATGTGTCACATATAATTTTCTTTCTTTTTTTTTTTTTTGCTTTGTTTGAATCATTGCCTTGTTTTTACAATTTGTTTGGCTTTGATTCCCTCAAGTTCTCTAAAAACAGCTGAAAATTTTTCTCAATGTTAAAAATAATCAGTTATTTTCCTCTTAAATAAATTCCTCAATCTATGTATGTCTTTAGTGACTTTTTGGTTCTAACAACTTGTTCTCCCCATTTTGTTCTATCATCAATGAAAGAGGAATGTTAAAATGTTTAGCTATGTGATTGTACAATTGTCTACATCTTTTAGTTTCACTAATTTTTGCTTTGTATATTTTGAAGCTCTGTTATTAAGTACATAAACAATCATGATTCCTATGCCTTCCTAAAGAATGACTCTTTTATTATTGTGAAATGAGTCTCTTTGTCTGTGGTGGTACTCTTTATTTTGAAGTCAGTTTTAGCTATTATTCTTGAAACTGCTTCACCCTTCTTGTGCACATTTTTCTCTTGCTTAACTTTTGACTTATCTGTGCCTTTATATTTAAAGTGATTTTGCAGGCAACAGAGAGTTGCTTTTTAAAAATCTGTTCTGATAATTTCTGCCCTTTTTCCCCCTTAGGGACAGGGTCTCACTTTGTCACCTAGGCTGAAGTGCAGTGGCATGATCACAGCTCATCGTAACCTCAAACTTCTGGGCTCAAGTGATCCTCCTGTCTCACCCTCCTGAATAGCTGGGACCATAGGTGTGCACCACCACACCTGGCTAATTTTTAAATTTTTTTTTTTTTTTTTTTGAGATGGAGTCTCGCTCTGTTGCTTAGGCTGGAGTGCAATGGCACGATCTTGGCTCACTGCAACCTTCACCTGCTGAGGTCACACGATTCTCCTGCCTCAGCCTCCTGAGTAGCTGAGATTACAGGTGTGTACCACCATGCCGAGCTAATTTTTGTATTTTTAGTAGAGATGGGTTTCACCATGTTGGCCTGGCTGATCTCAAACTCTTGATCTTGTGATCTACCCTCCTCCGCCTCCCAAAGTGCTGGGATTACAGGCGTGAGCCACTGTGCCTGGCCTTTACATTTTTTTCAGAGACAGGGTCTCACTATGTTGCTGAAGCTGGTCTTGAATTCCTAACCTCAAGCAATCCTCCTGCCTCAGCTTCCCAAATTATTGGGAATTATAGTGGAATTCCCAAATTCCCACTGGAATTATAGGTGTGAGCTACCGTGCCTGGCCTAATTTCTGCCTTTTAATTGGAGTGTTTAATCTTTTAACATCTAATATAATTATTAGTATTGTACAATAGACCCCCTTATTCATGGAGGATAAGTTGCAATACCTCTACTGGATGCCTGAAACTGAGGATAGTACCGAACCCTATATATGCTATGCACAAATTTCTTTTTCTTTCTTTACAATTTCATGAATAGAAGATTAATTCTTACAGTAGATCAGGGGTGTCCAATCTTTTGGCTTCCCTGGGCCACTTTGGAAGAAGAAGAATTGTCTTTGGCCACATGTAAAATACACTAAGATTAATGATAGATGATGACTAAACAAACAAACAAATCACAAAAAAACTCATAACGTTTTTTAAAAGTTTACAAATTTGTGTTGGGCTGCATCCATCCTGGGTTACATGTGGCCCATGGGTGGCGGATTAGACAAGCTTGCAGTAGATTCTAGCGATAAATTTTCAAATGTTCACTTAAAGGAAGCACTTTGTGGCTTCTCTTGGGCATATCCAAATTGCCAACTTTACATGTCTTGTGTTTGGAACTATTATTAAAGTAAAATAAAGGTTACTTGAACACAAGCAATGAGATATCGTGGCAGGCAATCTGTCTGTCTTAGGCTACTAAGACAACGGGTGGGTAGCAGATACAGTGTGGATATATTGGAAAGAGGGATGATTCATGGTGTGTGGTTTCATCATATTACTCAGAATGGTGTCCAATTTAAAACTTATACATTATTTTTTTCTGAAATTTTCCACTTAATATTTTTGGACCAAGGTTGATTGTGGGTAACTGAAACCTTAGAAAGTGAAACCACGAATAAGGGATGACTATATCTGTAGTTAAGTCTGACATTTAATTATTTGTCTCTCTTTTTTTTTTTAATCCTCTTCTGTTTCTTATTCTTCTGTAACTCCTTTCTTGGTTTATTTTGTATTATTTGAATAATTTTAGAATTTCGTTTTTTCTGTTGACTTTAGTTCTACTTCTTTGCGTTATTTAACTTTTTACAGTTTACTTAGAGTTAATGAGTTAATATTGTACCACTTTACATAAAATGTAGAACCATCAACAACATAGTTCCATTCATCTCCAACTCCCATCCCCTATGCTATAGTTGTCCTAAGTATTATACCTATGTGCATTATAAACTTCACAAAATTTGCTTTAAATGCTCAAATGTATTTTATTTGGTTATTTTATTTTATTATTATTTTTGAACTAGGGTCTCAGCCTGTTGCTCAGGCTGGGGAGCAGTGGCAACTCATGGCTCACTCAAGCCTTAAACTCCTGGGCTCAAGTGATCCTTCACTCTCAGCCTCCTGAGTAGCTGGGAACACAGGTGCATGCCACCACGCCCGACTAATTTTAGTATTTTTTGTAGAAACAGGGTCTTGCCATGTTGTCCAGGCTAGTCTTAAACTCCTGGTCTTAAGCAGTTCTCCTCCTTCAACCTCCCAAAGTGCTGGGATTATAGGCATGAGCCACTGTGTCCACCTTCAGATGTATTTTTAAAAATTAAGATAAAAAATAATTTACATTCAAACATATATCATTTTTATTCTCTTCATCCCTTTTCATAGTTTCAAATTTCCATCTAGAACCATTTAGAACCATCTAGAACCATTTCCCTTTAGCCAGAATAAGTGTCTTTAACATTTCTCATTGTACATGTCTATTCTCGAATTCACTTAGTTTTCTTTTATCTCAAAGTATCTTTATTTTGCTTTCATTCTTGAAGACTATGTTCATTGGATGTCAAATTTGGGCTTACCAGTTTTGTTTTTCTGTAGCACTTTAAAGATGTTTTTGTATTGTCTTCTGGCCTCTGGAGATTTTGATAAGTCAGTGATTATTTGAATCACTATGACCTTGCACATAATGTACTGTTTTTCTTTGGCTACTTTTAAGACTTTCTCTTTATTTTGGTTTACAGTTACTTTACTCTGATGTGGTAGATGTATTTACTTTGCCGAGCTTCTTAAAGATATAAATGTATATATATAAAGTAAATACATGTACATAATGTATATATCTTTATATACATTTATATCTTTTCCTAAATTTGGAAGATTTTGGCTGTTACATCTTAATTTTTTTTCTATTTCATCCTCTCTGCAGGTTCATAAATCTCTTTTTCTCTCTCTTTTTTAAAGTTTTAAAAAAGACATTTTTTTCCTCTCGTTTAGATGGGCTGATGTCTATTGATGTATCTTTGAGTTCTGTTTTAAGCCCATCTAATAATTTTTTAAAACTTTCATTTCTGGAATTTTTCTAAGCTTAGAATTTCGATTTAGTTTTTTTATTTGTAGTTTTGATTTCTTTGCTGAGATTTTATTTATTTCACAAGCATGTGCTTGTCTGTTCCATTTAACTTCTTATAGTAGCTGCTTTGAAGATCCTTGTCTGGTAATCCAGTACCTGGATCATTTCTGGGTTAGTGTTCACTGATTGTTCTATCCCTCCAAGCTAGGCCGCATTTTTCTGATTCTTTGTAGAGCAGTTTTTCCAACCCCTGGCGGCGGACTGCTACGGGTCCATGGCCTGTTAGAAACCGGGATGCACGCGCATTCCCGCCTGGGCTTAGCCTCCTGTCAGATCAGCAGCGGCATTAGATTCCCTTAGGAGCGGGAACCCTGTTGTGAACTGCATGTGCGAGGGGGATCTAGATTGCATGCGCCTTATGAAAATCTAACTAACGCCTGATGATCTGAGGTGGAGCAGTTTCATCCGGAAACCATCCCCCGCCCCCACTACCTCCATGTCTTCCAAGAAATCAGTCTCTAGTGCCAAAAAGGTTGGGGATTGCTGTTGTAGAGGTAGCTTTACAGAGTGGGGAAGCTGATGTAAGGGTCCAGTTGTTTTTGTTCAAATGTTCAAGCAATCCTTTTGTTTTCAGCTCCACCCTTAGCCCTGAATGTAGAAGCTCATGATGACTTCTGCGTCCTGGGCTTTTTGAGTTCTGTTTGATTGGAAAACTTCTTGGCTCCCTCTGTTACCTCCACCATTTCCAGGCAGTCTTGGTTGCGTTTTTTCCATTCTACTAGTTCAGTTACCATCTGGTCTATTTCTGTCTGCTGCCATGTTATTAAAATTTGGTCTGCTGGGGTCTCTGCTCATATTCTCTATATGCTTTGGTATATATGTCTCTTTATTCCTTTACGTTTATTTGAGTGGGATTTTTGGAAGTGGGTAGATGTGTGTTCTCTCTTCCCTTATTAATAGGAAGTGAATAAATTATAAAGAACTAATTTGAGGAGAAAACAACTTTTCTGGTAAACGATAAAAGCAAGCTTTTCATCATATTATGTTGGACTTTTAAACAACATACTAAACTTGAAGCTTCCTCTCCAAGCAAGAGAATCAAGTAGAGGTTGGGGGTGCTTATGTATGATGCAGCATCACAGAGATGCTGAGCTATAAGCAACTCGTAGGTCTTTTGGAACGGAGATTTTCACACTTTTTTAAAAAATAAAATTTTACTGGCTGGGTGCCATGGCTCACGCCTGTAATCCCTACACTTTGGGAGGCTGAGATGGGCAGATCACCTAAGGTCAGGAGTTCAAGACCAGCCTGGCCAACATGGTGAAACCCTGTCTCTACTAAAAATACAAAAATTAACCAGGTGTAGTGGCAAGCGCCTGTAATCCCAGCTGCTTGGGAGGCTGAGTCAGGAGAACCGCTTAAACCTGGGAGGCGGAGATTGCAGTGAGCCAAGATCATGCCACTGCACTCCAGCCTGGGTAACAGAGCAAGACTCCATCTCAAAAAAAAAAAAAAAAAAAAAAAAAAAATTTGCTTGCACTTCAATATATAAAACAGAAAAAAGTTATTTTCTCCCCAGCAATTTAAAATGTTCTTGTTATAAACCCCTTGAGCTCCTTTCAAGAGCTTTGGGATTCCCTGGAGCCCAGATAGAAAATCATTGCTGTGGGGACAGCAATTTACATTTCCTTGGCCCAAACAGTATGTACAACCATTTTTTTTTTCTGGTATAGAAGTATTAAGAAGTAATTATTTAAAAAATTTTATTGATACATAATAGATGTGTATATATATATTTAGGGGTAAATGTGATAATTTAATACATTCATGTAATTTGTAAAGATTCAATCAGTGCCATTGGGATATCTGTCAGTTTAAATATTTGTCCTTTACAAGAAGCAATAATATTAAACTTTATTGGGCACTCACTATGTTTGGGACATTATGTTATGGGCTTTTTGTACATGATCTCATTTAATTCTCACAACAATGCTGTGAGGTAGATGTAATGATTATTTCCATTATGTAGATGAGGAAATGGAGGCCTGGACAGGTTACATAGTTGTTCATGGATACACAGCTAGGAAGTGGAAGACCTGGGACCCAAAGTCCACTCACTTAACCAGGAAACAACCCTGGGCATGGTCTGCTGGGCCCTCACTTCCCAACCCCCTCACCCCCCATGCCCAGCACCAGGAACCATCACTGTGAGGCCTGTATACTGAGGGTAGTCTCCTATTTCTGACAAAAAATACAATGGATTAGAGTGAAACAAAAATGCAATGCATGTCTCTAATCTTCAGGCAATGCCAGCTCCCAGACACCCCGCCCTATTCTGCATCCGACTCATGCTCTCCTCCGCAGGTCAAAGGTGAGTGCAGTCCGCCTTCAGCACATAACATCTTGCACTGTTGCCCTTCTTCGACTCTGGGCGGTGAGAAAGGAACACTTCTTGCTTGTGTCTCTCCTCAGGTGCGTGCTACCGAACCCTAAGGCCCACAGCTGGGAGAACTCCAGCTCCTTTTCTCCACCCCACAGCTGCTCCTGCGATGCCGCCCATGCACCCGCTGCAGAGCACCTCTGGAATGAGCGACTCCAGCCAAGTCCACGGAGACTTTCACAGCTGCCACTCAAATGCCAGTCATCTTGCCACCCCCCTAGACCAATCCGTGTCCTCCCATCTGGGGATAGGTTGTTCTTACCACCAGCAGCCTCTGTGCCACAACCCTGGGTAAAGAAAAAGATATTTAGTTATCAAAGACCTCTGCAGAAAGCCTCGGTGCTGCCTGCCTCTGGCAAGGACCTAGAGAGAATGCACAGTGGAGTCCTGTCCAGGAGATGGCAGTGTTGAGACACATATAGGACGTCGCGAGGTCCCAGTGTTCTTGGCTTAGACAATCTTTTAATTAAAAACCCTCTAAATCCAAGGTCCTTCTTCAACCAAAAGTTAAAATGTCAGGAATATACAGTGAGGTTCTGGATGATGGAGGAAACATTGTTAGCTTGTGCAGCCTCAGCTCGACTACCCAAGGGGATTGTGAATGAGCTCTCCGAGAAATATCTGCTAATTAAGCCTTAACTAATGTTCTTTTCTTCTGTCTTCTCCCCTTTTTTTTCTTTTATTTCCTCTTCTGGATCTAGAGGGTGACAAAAAGAGTAAAGGCCATCAAAAATTGCGGTAAAACTCCACCTGAAAAAAATGGTCGGGTGTAAAATGTAAACCTATATTTTATGTCTGTATCTTCCCTGTCTCCGTGAGTCCTCTGCCATTATAAACATTGTCAGCTTATCTTTCAGGTGGGTGAATCTCAGATCCACTTGATCAAGGGAAACTGAGTTTCAGCCTAGTAGGGCTCAAGGAACCTTAACTAATTGGAATTAGACTTAGGAAAGCAGAGAGCCTGGGAGATTTAATTTTATTTGATATAACATGGAGCAGAAGGAAGAATCCTAACCTTCATTTTGGTGTCTTGATTTTAGAGCCTCATTGCCTCCAACCAAGAAGAGAAAGTGCACGCAGGCACTCGAGGACTCCAGGGACTGCCAAGTGTGGGCCTGCCACTGCAGACCAAGTGAGCAAACCGGGGCGGGGACAAGGACAATGCCATCAAAGCCTTGGGCATTAAATCAAGGCTTTTTACCAACCTTTGAGCAGCCCTACAGAAGTTTCCCTCTCACAGAAGAGCAATGAGAGGCTCTGGTAGTTTGGTTCTTCCCTCTGGCGTACCTTTCATTCAGGCGGGGTCACACAGGTCCTCCCAGGAAGAGATGCTGTGTTCTCTCTCAGGTGCAGGTGAAATGCCAGTCTTTCAATTTCAGGGACAATGTGTCTTAGAGGATCCAGATTCCAGGCCTGTGGAAGCTGTGCAATATGGCAGTGCCTTCAAGAGCCTGCTGGTGTGCCCATTGCATTGCTGCAATCCTTCTCAACCTTACTGTGCAAGAAATAGCGTGAGGATCTTGGTAAAATGCAGACTCTGATTCAGTCTCTAGGGTCTGAGGTCTGCATTTCTAACAAGCGTCCAGGTGATGGTGATGCTGCTGGCTCGTGGAAGGCACTCTGAGAAGCAAAACTTGCCGGGTTTTTCCACTAGAACAGGGAGGTAAAAAGCCGAACTTTTCTTCAAACTGACTTCAAACTGGCAAGTTCCCAGTGGATGTTAGAAATTTTGTAAAATCATTTTGGAAGTCTTTCATCCGAGTCATCTAATGTCCAAGCGGTCAGTCTTCCGGTTTTTTTTTTCCTTGTTTTATATAACGTGTAACGCATCATGTTTTGAGCCAAGAGACCTGATTAACAAAGTAGCTTTTTGAAGTCTAAAGACTTGAACTTCAAAATTTTCAGAGTAAATGCTATGGCACATACTAGCAGAAAAGGATAACATTCTAGGCCAGTTTCTGTTTCTTTGTTTGCTTATTTGTTTTTGTAAAGATGGGTTTCACTAAGTTGCCCAGGCTGGTCTCGAATTCCTGGCTTCAGGTGATTCCCCCACCTCAGCCTCCCAAAGTCTTTGGATTGCAGGCATGAGCCACCATATCTGGCCTCAACCCAGTTCTATTAGCAACTGTGAACACTCAAATGTGGCCAGTGTGAACAAATTCAGTGTACCAAGTCCCATTTCTTCTATCCCGGTTGGTCAGCTCGGCAAGAGGTTGAAGATTTCCTTCTTGGGTCCCCCCGTCCCACCACTGTCCCCCAATTCTAGAGGTTTACATTGTCCAGAAAAGAGATGTGCGTGGCTTCACCTGAGTGGGAAAAAAACACAGTCTTTCTTGCTGGGGCTGCTGCCTTTGCCTTTGACAGCCCCATGGTAAGAGCTGATTCTCTAAGGGACCTCTGGCGTCAGCTCCAGCGTGGGCTGTGGAGGCCTTCTGTGGATGATGACTTCACCCTGTCAGTCAAGTCCCACCCATCTCCTGGGAGTGCGGTCTCAGAATTGCACTGGGCATCCATCCCTCATATCAACTAAACCTCAAACTGCCTGCTTTCTTTTTATATGCATCCAACATGGTCAGCAGTTGCTCACCATTTTTTTTCCAACCTTAGAAACACAAAATGCTACTTAAAGCCCCATTTGTGGATAAGTTGGAGCTCTCCATCCACCTTCCTATGCAATGCTACCCTAATTTCTTCAGGGATCCCCACATCTAGCCTGTAGCTTTTTTTTAAATGATTCTCAGACATAAAAGGCTGAGTAAATTCGTAGCCAGACGGGGGAACCATCTGTTCATTCTCCTGCAGATGCACTAGCTCACTGAGGGATACAGGACAAGTCACTCAAGCCTTCCAAGAATTTCCTCATCAAACCAGATTGCTGCTCAAATTGTCCTGGCCATCCCAGAGTTAGGCTCCATCCTGTCATGGTTTTCTGCTGCCTGTCCCAGAAAGGTCATTGATTCTTCACCATCTTCAGAGAACAACCATGGAAGAGTGACGGAAATGGCTAGGATTTCCAGCAGATAGGAAATCCTATATCCCTTGTTTAAATCCCATTCACAGGTCACTGAAAAGCAGACTAAAGATAACTGAATCCAGACAACAGTTTCAGAATGAAAATGAGCAGGTTCCAAGGGCCAAAAAAAGAAAAAAGAAAAAAAAGATACAAAACAAAGCATTTAGTTAATCTGAATGCCGCATTCTTATTACAGTTTGTATTTTTAGCAAAAGTTTTCTAGTCAATAATTCCTATTTGATGTTGCAGGGGCCAAGGTTTCTACAAAGGTCCTGGGGAAACAGCACATTGCTAGAGGAAGGAGGCGGTTATGCCATTCTTACAGGCAGAAGGATCACCAATTTTTGATCAGAGATGTCCTGAACCAATCAATAAAGCTTTTCTAGTGACCTCCTCCCGAGTAGTACACTTTGGCTAAGGGTTCCAAGATCCTCATTTATAGGGCTGAAAATGTAGAATTACTGGGTTGGTGTGGGCAAATGTAAAAGTTTGCTTAGAGAGGAAGTTCTGGTAGGCAGGCTCCTACCAGCTGGTTCCTGGCCCTACTTGGTCTGAACCCCAAATAAAAAAAGGGTTCATGGCCTCCCTGAGAGACTTCAACCCTCTGTTATTTTGAACCTCAAATACAAAACGGTTTTCCAGCCCTAGAGTCATGGCCGGTGGCCCACAGTCAGAGGTGCACTGGCTGAATTTACACTGTAGCGTCAGAAAATGTACTTATCTTGTCTCTCCAGGAATCTGGGATTCCCAGAGCCTTATTTTTCTTGATTATGAAATGGGAATAATAATTTTGACTTTACCCATCTCTAAGACTTTTTAAAATAAGTTAAGCAAACATATTTTGAAAGGCATTCAAATGCAAGCTATCAGTTTTCTCCAAAAGGTCTGGACTTAGGCAGTTTGCTGCTTTTACATTCTCACTTCTGTTAGATTTTTCTCAAGAGAACCTTAATCTAGCATGAAGTGAAGAGGAAGATTTGAATCTCACCTCTTCCACTTAACAGCTGTGACACTGGGCAAGTTATTTCAGGTCTTTGAAAATCAGTTTCCACATTTGTTAAATGAGATTAAGAATCCTTACCTCATAACCACTTTAGAAATACTTTTGGCAGTATCTACTAAAGCATGTCCTACAACCCGGTGATTCCATCCCTAGAAGTATAACTAGCAGGAATGTGTACATATGCCCACCAAAAGACATGCAAAAGAATGTCTAGAGCAGCATACTTATAACAACCACAAACCAAAAAGATACCAAATGGCCATCAATGGCAAGATAAATTGTGGTATATTTATACAACGGAGTACAATATGGCAATGAGAATGAGCAAAGGACTGCCATTTGCAACACTAATGAATGAATCCCATAAATATACTGTTGGGCAAAAGAGGCCAATGAGGCCAGGCATGGTGGCTTATGCCTGTAATCTCAGCGCTTTGGGAGGCTGAGGTGGGTGGATTGCTTGAGCCCAGAAGTTTGAGACCAGCCTGGGAAACAAAGTAAGATCCTGTCTCTACAGAAAAAAAAAAAAAAAAAAAAAAGCCGATGTGGTGGCACGCACCTGTGGTCCCAACTCAGGAGGCTGAGGTGGGAGGATAGCTTCAGCCCAGGAAGTTGAAGCTACAGTGAGCTATGATTGTGCCATTGCACTCCAGCCTGGGTGACAGAGCAAGACCCTTAAAAAAAAAAAAAAAAAGGCCAGCTCCGCATACAAGAGTATATATTACATCATAGTATTCCATTCCTATAAACTCTGCTATGGTGTTAGATTTTAGGATAGTGGTCAGTCTTGGTGAGGAGAGACTAATTATTGATGGGGGCATGTAGGTATCTCCTGGAGGGCTCAAAATGTCCTATACCGCTAGATCATTTTGTAAAGTATAAAATTGTGTACTCATGATCTGTATACTCTTCTTGATGTACAGGGTCCTTCAAAAAAGAAAGTTTATGGAACAAAAGGATTCTTACCTGGGAGATAGTTTAAGGAGCTGTGTACTATGTAAAGTGTCTGGGATGGCACCTATGGTGCAGAAAGCACTCAAAGTAGGAGACCATCACTAGTAGTATTAATATGAATAAGTTCTAGCACTAGGCTCAGGTGTGTGCCTTGGGTTTCAGTGTGGGCCTGTAATCCCAGCTTCTGGTCCCTAGGCTTTTCCCATCTGATAGCCATCTCCCAGGGAAGCCACAACTGTGTCACCCCTATTGGAGCGGCTGCTCTGATACCCCTACTGTTTAGATGACAAAGGGCAGGAAATGCTGTTGTCTTTGACAATCCTCCCTGCCCCTGTCCACTCTCCCCATCAGTGTCTGCAGGAGTCGAGCTGGCTTTTGGATGCATGCCTGGGAACACTGACCTCGCTGCCACGCTTGAGTGGGAAAGGGCATGATTTAGCCGGTATTCAGTCAGGCACATGGGTTAGTCGTTTCACATTAGATAGAGCTACCATGGAGGCCAACAACAGAAGTATTTCCCAAGGCTTCTTAGGAAATTCTGAGCCACCTAAGTTGAAACAAGTACAGCGATAATGACAGCGCCACTAGTGAAGGCACCATTGTTTAAACTCTTACCAGTGGCAGACACTGCGCTCTGCGTTTTGCAGTCATGGCCTCATTGAACCCCTTCAACAACTCGGGAGGTAACATAGTTACTCCCATTTTGCAGATGGAAAAACTGAAGCTCAGAGAGCTTAAATCATTTTTGTAAGATTGTTCAGCCCTTAAGTGTAGAATTATGATTCAAACCCAGATCTGCCTTGATTCGAAACTCCAAGCTCTCAACCCTTTCTTCATTGTAGGGGAGAGGAAGACAAAAAAGAAAGAATTACGTTCTCTCTTTCTCTCAATTTGGTGTAAGCAGGATAACCATAGAAGGGTTTCTTTCTTTTTTTTGAAAATAGACCAGGTGGCTTTTGGAGGAGTGAGAGCCTGAAGAGCTCCTTGCATTGTCCACTTCCTGTGTTTGTAGCTGGGAAAAAAGTTTTTCAGGGTTTTGAGAAATCTTTCTAAAATAGGTGTTTTATAAAAACAAAAAATGCATATTTTGCTTAAGTGACATTTAATAGCAATACCCCAAGAGAAATACTTTTTTGTTTGTTTGTTTGTTTTTTACATTTGGGATGAAAAGCAACTTGAAGCAGCTCTATTTATTTATTTTAGGAAGTCCTCAATGGAAGTATAAAAAAAGGAAAAGTTTGAAGATTAAAAAACAACCCAGCTCCTTTCTCTTGCATTCTCCAAGCTGTGGGCTTGGAGAATTCTCCAAGGTGGACGCATTCAATAGGAGCTAATGTCCTATTTGTACATTGTTACTGAGAGCCTGAACCTGGTCTCACAAACACCCACTATTTCCCATTCCCTCCTGATGTCGGGCATGAATGATGGTAAAGGAGTTAAAAGAAAAGGGGACAGCAGGCCAGGTGCAGTGGCTCACACCTGTAATCCCAGCACTTTGGGAGGCCAAGGCGGGCGGATCACCAGGTCAGGAGATTGAGACCACCCTGGCTAACACGGTGAAACCACATCTCTACTAAAAATATAAAAAACAAGCTGGGCGTGGTGGCGGGCGCCTGTGGTCCCAGCTACTCGGGAGGCTGAGGCAGGAGAATGGCGTGAACCAGGGAGGCGGAGCTGGCAGTGAGCTGAGATCGCACCACTGCACTCCAGCCTGGGCGACAGAGTGAGACTCCATCTCAAAAAAAAAAAAAAAAAAAAAAAGAAAAGAAAAGGGAACAGCAACCATACCAATACCATTTTACATAAAAATTATCTGAGGTTGAATCCATATGGTTTAGGAGGCATACTCAAATTAAGACAAGTTGCAAGGATTATGCAAAATAGGAGGTTGCACATGTGAAATTGCTGTTATTTGACCATTTTTGACATAGAAAAGTGGCAGTTTTCTACAGTTGATATTGCACACTAACAAGATTTTCTCTGTTACTTTATCTTGGTTCTAGCTTCTGAAAGTGCTTTCACTTCCATTATGTCATTCTCTCTGCTTGTGTAATGCTGTGATGTGTAAAGATGGCAGGATACATGTTTTTAATTTCTGTTTTGCAGTTGAGGGAAGTAAGACTCCAAGTGAATAAATAACTGGTCTAAGTTCAAAAAACTAGTTGGACCACAGAATCTTGGAGCCACAAAAGACCTGCCAAAATTAAAATATATTGGTTGCAGTGAACAAAAACAAACCAAAATTGAAAAAAAAGACAGCAAACCCTCAAACTGTCTTGTGCAAAAAAAGCAAAATAAAACAACAACAACAAAACCAAGCAAAAAACAGAATCAGGGGAACCATTGGCTCCTGTAACCCAAGGTTTAGAATTGGGTCCCAGAACTCATATGACACTGTGAGGACTGGGTGCCCTTCATTTTTAACTCTGCCTTCTGCTGTGCTGGCATCATTCCCAGATGGGCTTTTTCCTCATGTCCCAAAATGGTGCCAGCAGCTGCTGGCGATGTATCTTGCAGGTTCAAACTTCATGGAGAAGAGTGAGCATCCCTGAAGTGCTGAGATCTACTCTGCTTGAATTGGGATAGGCCACATGTCCACCGCTGATGCAATTACTGATGCAAGGACTGAATGCTGTACTTTGATTGATTGAGCTGGGTCACCTACCCTCCTGGCTCTGGGAGTGGACTTCACTGCAACCACACAGACTGAAAGTGAGGAGAAGCTATGCAGGATGTAGGGTAGATAGATATTAGGAACAAAGTTTCCAACAAGTCCCCCCACCCATTGACATTGCTGACTCCAGGCTGCTTCTTTTACAGATGAGAAAATGAGGTCAGCAGCACACCGCCTACCCCCAGCACATGACACTTCCCTGGTCACTTTGCCTTACACATGGCCCACTCATCAGCTTCATGCTGCTAGCTGTGAGTCTAGGAAAAACAGCCTGGAAGGAAGGCTCTGACCCACCTGTTTCTTTGCAGTGACAAGTAGGAGTCACAGCTGTGAAGTCCAGGACCCTGACAGTGAGGGACAGCACGGAATGCCTCCAGACCAGTGCTCCCCTGCTCTGAAGTGGCAGCCATACCATAGTGTTCCTTGGCACAGCTTACTAAACAGTCATTATGAAAAACTGTAAGTGGCCTTGGGTGGGCTGGAGAGTGAGGGGAGAAAGGCAGTGCCAAATCTCAGTAGTGAGTTCAAGCACTGGAGCTTTGAGGTCACCTCTGGTCAAGTGGGGCAAGTCAATGAGAAAGTGTCTGTCTTACTCCTCATTTTTTGCATCCTAACAAAGAAATAGTTGGGACATGGGTTTCTGGCCTTCAGAAAGCCAGACTTATAGTTCTATCTGATTATAATTTAACCACTAAATGATGGAGAAAGAAGGAATCTTTCTGGGATCACAGGCCCAGTTTAAACTAAAAACTGGAATATAGACATTCCCCAACTCACTAACATTTAATCCTGCAGTTAATTTATAATGCCATAAAATAATTTTCTGGGGGCCACATTAAATTGTGAGCCAATGACCACCCCCAGCATATATGCTGTGAATGAATATTACCAAGTTCATTGACAATATATCCTGCAGCAATCATGGTAGGTGGTTTCTTTATGGTAAGGAGTCTGAAGCCAAATAATACAAAACATCCTAAAAAAGTGGAAAACCTTCACCCAATTTTTATGACATAATATAGTTTCAAGAAATAAATGTGGACTCCTATATTATTATTCTTAAACATCCTTTAAACTTCTTTATTTCTTAGCATGTAATTTACCTACCTAAATTTTCTAGAATTTTCACTGGGCTATAACTTGAGTGCCTTTTAACATTTTCCAAATTCAAATACAGTAAAACTATCACTAGAGCTTTTATGGTGGATGTACTAGAGGGAAGAAATATTTTCCTTAAAACAAAATCTAGGGAGTTGAACAGACTTTGGGAGTTGGTATGTTTAATAAGCTAAAGGAAGCTCATTGCTCATTGTATCATTGAAATGTCATGACTTTGTGTCTTTTCTACTGTGTGCAATTAGAAAAAGAAATGAGGGGTCCATGGGTTTTGGCTTTGAGGCTTGGCCTTCATTAGATTATCTCTTGGGGAATACTCCATGTTCTATATGAAATATGAGCACCGAGGTATGAAACTGTCACATGCAGGCTCAATGTTTTAATTAAAACTTAACTGCTTCCAAGGCTCTATGCATCAAGTTGATCAAGTTTTCAAGGTAAGTGTTATCTCTCTTCTTATTTGAAAACATTTTTAAGTTTTTTTGAACAGCCTATCTTGGCTCCAATAATCTAGAAGAAAATGAAGAACACAGAGGATATGGAAAGAAAGGAGAACACAGATAGTATCAACTCAAAAGTATTGAGGCAGATTTATGTTGAGTATTTAGTCATAATTCACTTTTCCTAAGCAAAAAAGGAAGGCAATATTTACCCAGATTAGAATTCAGGCCCTCCTAATTTCACTACTTATATCAATGAGACAGAAAAACACCCATCTTTTCTTATATGGTTAGGTCTAATTTGTTACAAAAATATCATTTTCTTAAGTTACCTAAAAACAGTACAGTTAGGGTATTAAAATTTTATCAATATTTTCGGAATAATGTTTCAATGCTATCAAAGAACTTTTAAAAAACCAGTTTAATTGACTTTATACTTAACTTTTGATATCAAAATCAGAATTGCCATTCTTAGGTAAGCAGATTTCCATAATCAGAGGTTGGTGTTTAAGGTTCAGAATAATCGTCAACAGTATAATTCTTGTTGATTGATTCCATTTCTGATTACTGCTGCCCTAAATTTCAGCCTAATGCTCATATCTTAGCTGTACTTTTTTTCAGAGTTTTTGACAGTGAAGCATAAAACATCACCAAAAATCTCCTTTTATTCTCAACCAAGACAGTTCTTACTACCCTCGGTGGTAAAATCTATATTGTTCTATCCATCTAGCCTTTAGATGAACAAATTAGCAGAAACCTGAGTCAATAAGAAGTTTCCAGATGGCATAAGACGTGTAGTCTTTATGAAATTCTTCATTCAATGGATTTTCTTTTTGCTGCTGGCAGGCACTGTGATTGTGAAGCCTTTGACTGATTGGCTTCTTCAGGGTAATCAATGACTCAATAACTTGATCAATTGGGGAGGTGCAAAGAACATGAACACTCTTCTCCCAAGAGACCCATTAATTTTTTCTGTTTCTGGAATTGGAGGAAAATTTAGAAACTCTGTGTTATTCATCATAATAGCAGCCATCCAAACTGAGATCCCAGGATGCATAGAGCTGTACAGTAGTACAGCAGTGAGTACTGCCCTCCTCTGCTTGTGGAGAGCTTCTTTCTTGAGAAGAAACCCGCATTTAGGAAGCTTGATGAATTAAAAATCCTGCTGCATATTTTCATCATGCATGGGAAAAATTCACCAAAGAAGTTTTCAACTTTTATATTCTCTATTTGATAATGTTATGCATTTAATGTGTTTTCTTTTTATGAACATTTTAGAATTATTTTATTAAACCTATTACAGTTTGAGTATTCCTTATCTGAAATGTTGGAGATCAGAAGTATTTCTGATTTGGGAACTCTTTTGGATTTTGGAAGATTGTGTTATACTTACCCTAATCCAAAAATCTGAAATCTGAAATGCTCCAGTGAGCATTTCTTTTGAGCATCATATTGGTGTTCAAAAAGTTTTGGATCGGCTGGGCGCAGTGGCTCACGCCTGTAATCCCAGCACTCTGGGAGGCCGAGGCGGGCAGATCACCTGAGGTCAGGAGTTCAAGACCAGTCTGGCCAACATGGCGAAACCCCATCTCTACTAAAAAAATACAAAAATTGGTCAGGCATGGTGGCTGGAGCCTGTGATCCCAGCTACTCAGGAGACTGAGGCAGGGAGAATTGTTGAACCCAGGAGGCGGAGGTTGCAGTGAGCTGAGATCATGCCACTGCACTCCAGCCCGGGCGACAGAGCAAGACTCTGTCTCAAAAAAAAAAAAAAAAAAAAAAAAAAAAAAAAAAAAAAAAAGTTAGGATCTTGGAGCACTTCAGATTTGGGATTTTCAGATTTGGAATGCTCAATTTATATACACAAAGCATTGCTATTGGAAATAGCAATGTTAAAACCAATAAAGCAAAAATTTGATTAGCCACCCTGCCACTATCCCATTTCTTTCTGCAGAAGTAACCACCATGGTAGATTTTCGGTGCTTTTACCAAGTTGGGAGAATAAAAAGGAAATGACCATACTCTAGTGAAAACAGGTTTCCAATCGATTGTGTAACTGGCTCTGGTTGATTTGATTTCAGAGCTATTCCTAGTCTAAGCTATTCCTAAGCTAAGTCTGCTTTTTCATATGATCATCAATAGGCTGAATATTCTTTCATCCAAGTGACTTTTTAGATATTGTGTTACTGGTGAAATTTTGAGACTTTTTTTTTTTTTTCCCTAAAGGAGAAAAGAGATTAATTCTACCCCAGATATTTCACAAGTCTAAGTAATGTGTTGACTTCTCAACATCTAGCCTACATTTTTCTATTGTATTGTGGAGTCAAATTAAAAGTCTAGAAAGCACAAAGGGGAAAGGCAATCTGAAAAAATAATGCTTCCATTTGGCAAGAATTATACTTCTGACTGAGTGCAGTGGCTCACGCCTGTAATCCTAGCACTTTGGGGTGCCGAGGCGGGTGGGATCGCTTGAGGTCAGGAGTTTGAAACCCAGCCTGGCCAACATGGCAAAACCCTGTCTCTACTAAAAATACAAAAGTTAGCTGGGCGTGGTGGTGCACACCTGTAGTGCCAGCGACTCAGGAGGCTGAGGCAGGAGAATTGCTTGAACCCGGGATGCTGAGGTTGCAGTGAGCCAAGATGGTGCTACTGCACTCCAGCTTAGGGGACAGAGCAAGACTCCATCTCAAAAAAAAAAAAAAAAAGATTGTACGTTTTTGTGAGAAAATAAAAAGCTGGGAAATAGCCAGCTGTGTTTTGAAATGTTATTTTTATTTCCTCATTAAAAATTTAAGAAATCAATTGATTAAATATAGCAAAAGACACTTTTCACAGTACATTTTCTTGAAATGTTTATATAACTAGTATTGTTAATGAAAATAAATATGTAGAAAACATTTGTAAAACTGGTTTCTTGGTTTCTCTTTTCATAGACCTGATGTGGGCTATCGAGTTGTAACAGACAAAGGATTTAATTTTTCACCAGCAGATGAAGCTTTTGTTTGCCAAAAGAAGAATCATTTTCAGATAACCATTCATGTCCAAGTTTGGGGAAGTCCAAAATTTGTTGAAACTGAGATGGGCCTAAAGCCAATAGAAATGTTTTACTTGAAAGCTTTTGGCATTAAGGTGTGTCTTTTATTTAGTTCAGTTTACATCAGTCAACATTTATTTTGTTTCAGTTGTCTATTACTGCATGACAAACTATCCCAAAATGACTTAAAAGAATAACAGTCCTTTATTTTGGTCACAAATCTGCAACTGGGTCAGGGTGTGACTATGACAACTCATCTTTGTTCAGAAGTCATCAACTGGGGCAGCTTAACTGGGCCATTTTCAAGAAGCACTCAGATGCCTGTTGAGTTTGGGCTGGCCATCAGCTGGAGCTCAAATGGGGCTCTAACTGACAAGGGCTTAGCTCTTCTCCATGTGAACTGCTCTATGGGATAGCTTGTGTTTCTTCACAGCATGGTGGCTGGGTTCTAAGAATAAACATTGCAAGACAAGTGAAGTGAAAGATGTCCCTTTTTCTCTCTCTCTCTTTCTTTCTCTCTTTCTTTCTTTCTTTCTTTCTTTCTTTCTTTCTTTCTTTCTTTCTTTCTTTCTTTCTTTCTTTCTTTCTTTCTTTCTTTCTTTCTTTCATCTCTCTCTCTCTCTCTCTCTTTCTCTCTTTCTTTTTTCTTTGAGACATGGTCTTGCTCTGTCACCCGGGCTGGAGCACGGCAGCATGATTATGGCTCATTGCAGCCTTGACCTCCCGGGCTCAAGTGGGAGCCTCCCAAATAGCTGAGACCACAGGTGTGTGTCACCATGTCTGGCTGTTTCTGTGGAGATGAGGTTTCACTATGTTGCCTGGGCTGATCTTGAATTCCTGGGCTCAAGTGGCCCTCCTGCCCCGGCCTCCCAAAGTGCTGGGATAACAGGCATGAGCCACCATATCCAGCCAAGATGCCAATTTCATAAGCCTGGGCTCAGAAAATGGCACAGCATCACTTCAAATTGTAGTTTTATAGTTTTCAGTGAATACTCTTGCAATTCTTTTACTAAATGTATTTTTAATTATTTTTATTGATGTTGATGCATTTCCATATTAAGTAGATCCATTATTTTCATCAGATTATCAAAGAGATCTGTGACCTAAAAAAACGCCAAGGAGCCACTAATTTAGTCAATATCCCTCCTCTACAGTTTAACAGAGGGGAGATTGAGGACCAATAAGGTTATACAATTCATCCAAAGTAGTAAATGATAGAGCTGGGTTCAGAATGTAGGTAATATGACTTCTGAGTGATCAAAAAGTATTTCTTAAATTGTAACTTTATATCCAGTTCCTAAGAGGGAGAAGCATTCATTATCTGCATATTTTGTTGTTTTTGTTGATGTTTTGTTTTCTTTAAGACAGGGTCTTACTCTGTCACCTAGGCTGGAGTACAGTGGCTCTATCACAGCTCACTACAGCCTCAACTTCCTGGGCTCAAGCAATCCTCCTGCTTCTGCCCCCTAAAGTGTTGGAATTACAGGCATGAGCCATTGTGCCTGGCCGACATATTTTATTCTGATAGCTAACCTGGGCTTAGGCACTAAGGCTTGGCTACTGCACGCATAACTGTTCTTGTACCAAACTGAGCTCTTAAAAACAAAACAAAAACAAAAATACATAAAAACATCAAACAAACAACAAAAAGACATTCATTTTATGAATATGAATGTAATATTAGTTCATTGTGAAAATTTTGGAACATAATAGAAAAGTATGAAAAAGAGATAAAATTCATTTGTATTTGGGATCCACCATTTGGTAGCCTATTTTTTTCTCATTTTTTCTGTTATTGAAATTAATCTCATATTGCTAGTGCTATATTGTGAACATCACATTGTATGATATTATTAAGGACCCCATAAAAATATTGTTCACAAAGATGATATAGTTTTCCATTGTATGGATGCATCGTGTTAATTATTATTATTAGTTTTGTTTATTTTCCATTTTTTATTGTTAATAAAACTTCAGTGAACATCCATGTAAACCCACCTTTGCATAAGAATACATTCCAGTGGGGAATTTACACATAAAAGATACAAATATTATTAAAACTCTTGATATAGACCACCAATTGCTTTCTAGAAAGATTTGTTACAATGTGAATACCCATCAGTTGTATATTATAGGGCTGGTCTCATAAGTCCTTTTCAATATCACAGAACAAGAAGAGTTGGTAGCAGATGCTGAATAAATGCTAATTCCTATGTTTTATTTATTATATTGTATATCATTGTTTTTTCATAGTAGAATGTAACCTCCCCAAGGACAGGAAATTTTGTTAATTGTGTTCAGCTCTTATCTCTAATGCCTAAAGCAGTTCCTGGTACATAGTGGGTGCTCCATAAGTACTTCTAGAATGAATGAATGAATAAGAAGCTGCCTTACCCCTGATGTTTAGTCATCTTCTAGCCTCCTCTGTATTCACTGCGTACCTGAAATACTCTGCTGTCTTGTGTTCTCGTTGTTTAATTTCACAGGTATTTATTTCTTTCCTCATCAACAGAACACTGCGTTAAGGTAAGGACTCCTGTCTTATGTGTCTTTTCATGACTTGTTCCTCCTGCCCAGTGCCTAGGATGATGCCTTGAAAAGCTTTTTAAGTACTCGAACATTCTTTGCTAATTAACATTTTTATAAATAAATAAATTAATTAATTAATTTACTTTTTGTTGTTTCATATAGGTAGAAGCCACCAATCAAATAATTGCTATTGAACAGTCCCAAGCAGATAGGAGCAAAAAGATTTTCAATCCTGTTAAGTAAGAATTTATTTTCTGAATTCCTATGTGAATATTTTGTGAATAAACATCTAATTTGTTTGTTTATATATATATATAAAATTTTATTTATTATCTAATTTATTTTGCTTACTTAAAATGAAACCTACCACAGCATCCAAATTAATAATGTTAATGTAGGTTGTTTTATTTTTTTTGGAGAAAGAATTTTGCTCTTGTTGCCCAGGCTGGAGTGCAGTGGCACACTCTGGGCTCACTGCAACCTCCACCTCCTGGGTTCAAGTGATTCTCCTGCCTCAGCCTCTGGAGTAGCTGGGATTATAGGCATGAGCCACCACGCCCGGCTAATTTTTTGCATCTTTAGTAGAGATGGGGTTTCACCACGTTGGCCAGGTTGGTCTCGAATTCCTGAACTCAGGTGATCTGCCTGGCTCAGCCTACCAAAGTGCTGGGATTACAGGTGTGAGCCACAGCGCCCCTACCATTAATGTAGTATTAATGTTAACATTATGCATATATGTTTATCAACAAAAATAGAGTTGTACTATGCATTGAAACTGTTGTAAAAATTCTTTATAAAACGATCAATTTTTAAACCACTGTTATTTTTATGTTGTTTATTGCTAAAAACTTTGCTAACAACCTTACTAACAACTTTAGTTCCTTGAGATAAATCATGGCTAGATCTTTCTTTTAATTTTTCATTTAAATCAGCATGATGTTGATTGAATTAATTTCAAGATTGTATATCCATGCTGTACTTAGAAGTCATTTTTTTCTTATTCTTTAAAGCCATGTTAATAGTTTGCGGAATGGATTCCAATATAGAAAGCATATATAGCTGGTAGTATGCAAAGCAATATGGCAGTCCAAGCTAGAGTCCTCTCTGTAGGATGACTTAGAGTGAGTGGGATTTGCTTTTTGACTGGTTTGGCTGGGATACAGTGGAGACATCTCAGGGTTTTGACCCTGAGTCAACCCCCTTTGGGCTGAGAAGAAGATGGTTTCATGGCCCGGACAGTCCAGAAGCCACTTGTACAAACACAGCACTAAATGTGTGTGGTGCGTCTGGTTCTCCCTTGCCTGGGCAGGGTGTATGTGGCCTTCCTTTGGAGGAAGCTGCCTCCCACTGCTAGGCTAGGAGAGGCAAATACGTGAAGGGCGTGCAAAGGCATTCATGCGAGACCTAAACTGCTTCAGTCAAGAGGTGAATGCTGTCACAACAGTGGCAGTGGCACAAATGAAAGATTTTCTTTCCCCATTGTGGAGGTAAAAGGAACCATGCCGGGTATATGGAGCATATGGCCCTTCTGAGTTGGAAACTCCAGGCTTGAGCTTTTGCTGACTGAGCATTTCTTACCCTTCAAGATATTCCATGGCCTTCCTGGCAGCTATTCCTGACCATGCTGTGGATAGCAGTTAATAATCAGTGACTAGAATAAACTGTTCTCCCAGTGTGGTGACAACTGGGAACCAAGCATAGTTGAGAGTCTGAAAGTGGATTAGATATAATCAGAGATTTGGTGTTCTCTTATAGTCTGTTGGTTTTTTGCTGTTTTAGAATTGACCTACTGGCTGACCAGGTCACCAAAGTAACGCTGGGACGATTACACTTCAGTGAAACCACAGCAAATAATATGAGAAAAAAGGGAAAACCAAATCCAGACCAGAGGTACTGAGGTCACTGTGTGCATGGCAGTGTGGCTGGGTACTTTATCTGTCCAGAAAGTGCCCTCCTGGGGCCCCTCTGATCCTCCTGGTGCTACCAGCCAGCACACAGGGCCTCTAAGCCACTTTCCTCCCTTCTCTGACTCTCAGTTTATTAACATTTCTCCTTTACCTGTGGACATCTTTCTTCTCCCACACCCATACCCTGCAATGCCCACCTTCCTGCCCTGCCCTATCTCTGCCTGGCTCGATTCCCTCCATGGTTTTCTAGAGTGACCACGTTTATGTTTCATTGCCATCCAAAGATTGAGGACTGACTGCATTTCTCAACCAGTGTGCTGGTCTCTAGTCCTGAAGTTCTGCTATGACCTTTTTGATTAAAAAAGAAAATAAATAACTTGTTTTCATGATTTAAACCTGTGGTTTTCAAAGTGTGATTCCAGGACTAGCAGAGATGGACACTTGTTAAAAATGCGAGTTCTCGGGCCTTACTGAAGAATCAAAAACTCTGAATCAAAAACTCTGGGGATGGAGCTCAGCAATTTGTATTTTAACAAACCCTCCAGGTGACACTGATAATGCTCGAGTTTGAGAACTGCTGGGTTTAGAACATAGGTTTTGGAGTTGGATAGAATTGAATTTGACTATTTTATACTGGCATTTACTAGGTGAGTGACCTTGGGCATATAACTTAACCTCTCTGAGACTCATATTTCTGTCCTGTAAAATAGAGACAATAACAATATTTTACTCCAATAAAGTATTGGAGTAAAATATTGTTATTGTCTCTATTGAGGATCTAAATAGACTAATGTAGGTAAACTGCTTAGCCTGGTACATGACACACTGAGCTCTTGATAGTAGCTAATACTAATAATGATAACGGTTACTACTCTTACTGATTTACTTTAGGTGCAGAGGGAAACTTGTTCTCTAGGAGAACAGGAGTCTTACAGAAGAAGCTGGTGACGCTTTTTCATGCAGTTCTTAGGGCAAAAGCTTCTTTGAAGAAGGCAGTTTTAATTTTGACTTTTAAGAAGTGGTCTAGTCTTAAAACTGTCTCATCAGTGGTACATATGAAGAGGTAATTGAAATAACAGTGATGAAAATTGCCTTGGAAGCAACTGAAAGGGAGGTCTCAGTCTTTGGCTAAAGTCAAGCCCTGAGGTTGTCGAAGACATAGGATACATGGCCAAGAGCAGGCTGAACTGGGAAGCATCCAGTGTGGTGGGGCAGACCCTAGGAGTCAGCCTCCATTAAGGCCCAGGCCTTAATGTGGCTTCTGTGACTCTGAACAAAGGGACTTTTAAGGTGGCTTCCTGTTGTATTTGTGAGCCATGCTGTGCTGAGGGCCCAGGACTGCAGCGTGGAGAGGCCTGTGCTGAATCAGCACCCCAGACCCCTCCTGGGACATCTCCCCAGGGTGGCTTGCTTTCCTGCTCTTTGGGGGCCTGTAAAACAGCTCACAAATACCACCAACTGGGCAAAGAGCTGACCCAGCACAATAGCAAGGGAATCAACTACTCTCTTGTTTCACTGCGGGGACAACTTAGAACGGAAGGGAAAAGGTAGTCTTTAAATAGGCAAACTCTTCTCGATAAGTTCACTGTTGATCAACTGTTGGGTGGTATTTGATTGTACGAATTGTGTCTCCATTCCTGATGTGTTGGCATTGGTCTGCTGTCTCTGAATTAGATACTTCATGTTGGTGGTTGGACTGTATGCTGCTAACCAAGACCAGTTCTATCTGTTGTCTGCCCACGTCTCCGAAAGGATCATTGTAAGGGTAAGCTCAGTTCTCTGACTTTTCTGGATCCCACATGCTTTCCTCCCATGTAGGCGGAATTTGAATTTTCAGTGGTGTGCTCGAATATACTATTTCGATGATAATGATAGTAATAGCAGAAACTATTGTTTTAGTTTTCACACGGTTGTTCACAACCAGGGGCAGTTTTGTTCTCCAAGGGTCACTTGGCAATGTCTGGAGACATTTTTGGTTGTCACAGCTGGCATCTAGTGGGTAGTGACCAAGGATTCTGCTCAGTACCTTACAATGCACGGGACAACCTCCACAACAAAAAATTATACGTCCCAAAATGTCAGTGGTGTTGAGGTTGAGAAACTCTGGTTTTTACTCTATGTTCTAGGCACTGAACTAAACAATTTCCATATGACATCATTTTACATTGTTATGCTTTCACATTACATTATTTATACCCAGATCAACTGACGCTTAAGAGGCTAAGTAACTAATCCATGATCTCACGAATTGTAAATAATGGAGCCTGGATCTCTCTGACCTTAAAGCCCACAGGGCGGGGAAAGTGGTAGGAAAGCATTCCAGGCCAAAAGTGATTGGTGGTACAGGGCATCTGGGCCACTGTCTAGCACATAGGAGTGGCTGGCTCAGCACATTTTGCTGAATGAATGATTGGTCACAGCTCTGCAGGGGAGTCTTGGCAGCCACAAAACATAAAGCTGTTGGCAGCTGCAGCTGCAGCTGTGTGAGTTCAGGCTGGCCACCACTGAAAATACCAGAGGCATGAAGTAACAGGTAGCCACAGGCCTGGCAGCCCTGGGAGGGGCTGCGTTGTTATGGATCTTTGAAGTGGTACAGGGAGGTCATGCAAACTCCACTAGAGAACAGTGTTCACTATGGGCCTGCCCATGTATGTGGCTTTAACCTGAGGCCCTGAGGAAGAGAAGAAGATCTGCCCGTTTGGGGAAATGGCATCTCTCCTTGCCCGTGTCAAACTGTTCTGAAACAAAGGGCCTCTGTAATTCCTTTTGTCAATTAAAATTAATAAGCCTTCTATTAGTGGAAATCCTTTAACTATGTCTCAACGTTGTAATGGAGATGAAGTAATGATAGAAATGAGGTAAAACACTTATGTGTTCAGCAATCCCAGGGTTAGGGAAGGACATGCACACCCCAGGCTGCATTTTTGTGGGGTCTGACGTAACCTGCAGCAAATGAGGATCCTCTGGGGCAGAGGCAGGTGGGGCCCTCTCCTTACATCATAAGCTAATCACAGAGGTGGCTGTCCATCCCTCTGCAGGGGCCAGGGCCATCTTTGACATCTTATTTGATGTAATCTGGAATTGCCTTGCTGTGCTAACAAATCTGATTTAAAGTAAAGTCTGGAAACCTAGGTTGCATATTGTTTCTCTTAGGAAGGAATAGAGACAGATAATGCCATTCTTTTCAGAGTCAGCATAGATTAGATATCATGACAGTACTCTCTGGAGCTGTATAACACTTGCTTGAGACAGATAGTCTGCTAGTTACCTGCATACTTGGAATAATTTACCTAGTGACAAGGTTTCTCCATTTGCTGTTGACAGCTCCTGCAAAGTTATACGCAGCTGCCGTGCAAGTCCATACAACAGCAACATGAGAGGGAGGGAGCTCCACTCTCTAGCATTCTGTTTACCAAAAACTCTCTGTTACTTGGCACCTCCTCAAATCCAAAGCACAATGATAATGAGATCATAATGATGACTTTGAGAAGTTGAAAGTTCTATAATTCATATTTGGTATGAATACCAAAAATATTAAATTTACTCAGCACAATTTGGATGTCATGCTATCCACTAAATTTCTATTTTAAAAAATGATTGTATTCCAAATCTGATAGTTTTCTCCCAGACACAATTTTGGTTAAAGAGAATACCCTATTCTACAAGCATGCTGGATAACACAAAAGTTACCTTAACAGCAATGAGAAGAAAAGGATTACTAAGATCAACCGTTCATCCCCCCACTAGAAATATCTTATTGATAGTATTTCATTCAAACTGTAAAACACAGAAGTGAAAATGAATGCAGACTTTTTGGTTTATCTAATTGTTTAAGAAATGGCATTATTGTTTGAATTAGTGAGTTTTAGAAATGTCCACAGAATACATTTTCTGCCACCTGAGATTTTAGAGGGGCCTATACAGGTGCATACAAATGGGTCGGGCAAAGGGCAGACAAGCCAACATTCTACAAAAGAGCTTTTGTAGCTCTGGTTCTGTTAGTTTGAGCTCCAGCATGAAGAAAGGGAAGAAAATTTGACAAAGACACTATAAGCTCTGACCACATTAAATGGAGAAATGAAAACTGCATTTAAGCAAATCCAGACTTGTTCTGTGTCCTAAGAACCACTCGTCCTAATGGCAGAGATTGACATTTTACTATTTGGTAAGGGTGATTGTATAAGGGTTAGATCTAGACGAGTTCCAGGCCTCCAGGAAGGATCCAGGAGACCAAGCTTGTCAGAATTCTACTTGGAGAGAGAATGGTGGGCAGGACCCAGTAATTGTTCATCTGGGTTGTCAATCAAAACAGCTTTAGCAGTATATTATGGTCCTGTAGTATAAATTGACCAATTTAATGAAAATTAAGGCTTACTCCAAAGAACAGATTTATTTGCTGAGTCTTTGTTTCTGGGAGCATTCCCCAGAGGAGTTCCTTCAGATTCCCCTTGTTAATGACTGGGCTCTTCTCTCTCAGCCCCACTTTCCTTCTAAAATACTTAATTAAACTTGGTTTGGAGTGCAGTGTTGCAAGCAGGAGGGATGATTACTTTTGTCTGCCTTTCAAAGACACTCTAGGGTTTCCTCATTTTGAAAACCAATAAATTATTCCAGTTTCTTTTCCAGAAGAATAGAAATGGGCATGTCCCCAAGAATTCTTCCTCTACTGCTCTGCAAATCGCAGTGCGTGACGTGGGAAACCAAACCTAGGATTGGAAAAGATGATCTAATAATGCATATGTGCACACATGCACACACACACACACAAATGCAGACACACACGTTCCTCTTTTGGAGTTCAGATGAATTTTTATTTACTCAAAGAAAACAGTTTATGGAGTAACGCCTGTTTTGAACTCAACAGATCTTTCTGTCAACTACGGAAGGGGAACTTATGACCAGGAGTACATGGTATAAAGAAGTAGTTCTCAAGCTTGTATTATGAATAAGAATCCCCAGAGAGCTTGTAAGAACACAGATACCTGTGTTTTTGATTCAGGAGGTCAGGGATGCCTGAGAATATGCATTTCTAACAGGCTTCCAGGAGATGCTGACATTGCTAGCCTGCAGACCATGCTTCGAGTAGCACCAGCAGAGTATTTCTAGGTCCTTTTTCTGTAACTCTTTCAAAAGGCGCAAAAATGGGCTTCCTAAGAGCTACCTTCCTCAGGTCAAGCTCTTCTATTCGTTCTTTGGCTGCTGCTTTCGAATCCCAAATGATAATAAAACAAATTCCAGCTTTTCATTTCCAGCTCAGCACAGGCCTCAAATTGCAGCTGATGCTGTTTTCTATTCGAATAACCTGCAGGGGGCGCCATTTACATTGTATTTTTTTAATGAAAGGCGTCCCCCGGAATTGTGCAACTCTGCAGGTGCGTTGCTGAGGAGAGCAGATGAAGCGATTATAGGTTAAATAGCTGCTGCTGTGCCCAGGAGAGTGTGTCGAGAATAACTTTGAGGCGTTTCATCCTCATTTTTGCAAACCGTTCATGCACACATGATTTCACTTAATCCCACAATAATCCTATGAGGTGGGTAAAGGAGACATGATTCTTTATTCATCCGAGGAGGACACAGTACAGAAGGATTAAGTGACTGCCCCAAGGTCACACAGCTAGTTTGTGTTATAACATAGACTAGGATGCTTGGGTCTCTTCCCTAAATAAGATAATATGAGACAAACAATAAAAGTATTTTAGAAATTTTAATGAATTTGTTTTGGTGTTTGATATCCATCAGCCACTATTGGGTCACATGTGAATACAAACTCATAATTCCAGAAAGAGGTAGTATACTGTGCTTGCTTTAACACATGAGGGTTGTGGATTCTAGAATAGGGAAATAAGTTCACAAATCTTATGAGAACATATCCCGTTACTGATGAGGAATTCTCCCTAGGGCTATATATTTAGAATGTTGTGAATCTGTGGCCCTTTCCAAAATAATGTGAACATATTTTAGGGATTTGAGTTTTCATCTGATGAAAGCTAAGTGAGAATATTGCAACTGTTCCAAAAAATTAAATCTACTTATATCTGCTGTTCCAGTATCAAGTTACCAACAAGATAATAACTATCTCAAAGCTCATTACAAAAAAATTCATCACTGTCTTATTTTGTTTCTTTGAAGTGGCTCATTATGTTCAAAATAGAGAAAAATACATCACCGTCTTATGTGGCATACCTTTGGATTTAGTTGATTGGTTGCTATAAAAGGATTTGAGTCAAAGCCAATTTGCCATTCACAACCAAGGGGCTCTAGGGACCTTGCAGAAAAGCTCTTTGTTCAAGTAAATTTACACAAATAATGTTCAAAGTTTTTACTTTATATTCTTCCCCCACTCCCCACTACCCCCTCCCACCCCATTACTTTACATTACATTGTTTCACTGCTTTTTCTTTTTTTCTTTTTGAGACAGAGTCTCCCTTTGTCCCCTAGGCTGGAGTGCAGTGGCGTGATCTCAGCTCACTGCAACCCCCGCCTCCTGAGTTAAAGTGATTCTCCTGACTCAGCCTCCCAAGTAGCTGGGACTACAGGAATATGCCACCACACATTGCTAATTTTTGTATTTTTAATAGAGATGGGGCTTCACCATGTTGGCCAGGCTGGTCTTGAACTCCTGACCTCAAGTGATCCACACACCTCAGCCTCCCAAAGTGCTGGGATTACAGGTGTGAGCCACCACACACCTGGCCTCTTTCACTGCTTTTGTCTATCAAGTATCAATGATTGAGTCTTCCAAGCAACTCAGGGTTCAGACACTTAGGATTGAATTAGGAAATTGAAGACATCAAAAAGTTCTTTAAACCCAAACTAAGAAATAAACTGTGGTTTCTTTTGATTATTTTAAAAATTGTAACAAATGCATATGGCAAAACACTCAAATAATACCAAGAGAGTATATAGTGAAAGGTGAATCTTCCTCCTACCACTGTTTCTCCATCTCCCAGGCTCCATCCTTGAGGAAACCATTGTTATTGGTTTCCTGAGTAGTCTTCAGAGAAAATCTATGCATATTCAGGTGCTGAGCTTGCAATGTATCATATACCACCAGAAAGGTAAAAAGTCAAGTATTAGTACTGACTTTTTAGATAATCAGGATCGCAACTGTTTGTCTAAAGTTGTGACAACCTGCCTCAATCATAAAAACACATCATAATTTTAAAGAGAATTTAATTTTGTTGTGAGGATTTTGAGGGATTTAGAGATGCCTACATTAAAATATTTGGGAATAAATTCAGTGGCTACAGGGAAGCAGGGAGGAAGGAATGCAGTGCAGTGGAGCATTCTTTGACAAATAATTTTATTTAAGAGTAAAATCTGCAGAACTTTATCTAGTCCAATGGTTTCACTTGGATTTTCTTTGAAGATTGCCAGGACTACTTCTAAGCAATGCCATGAAATAGGCAAATCATTATTTAATAATCAGAGGACTTGTAGTTCCAGCTCCAGAACTTATTAGCTTTGTGGCTTTGGGCAATTTATTTATCTTTTCAGAGTGTCAGTGTCAATAAAATGAGTACAATAGTACATATCTCATATAATTGCACTGTGAATTATCGCACAACAAATGTAGCTGTTATTATTCTTCCTTAGTATCGTCTGTGCTTAGGGAATAGTTGATGTATATTAAATATATTTGTATTATCATTTGCTTGTCACTTGTGTATGAAATCATAAATACAAAAGCATTCTGAAACTATAATAGGGCTAGCTAAATGCAAGGTATTTTTATTTATCTGATTTAGTACATCTGTAATATTTTCTGATGTAATGTTCTGATTTTAAATCATGATGATGATGACTATTCCTGAAAAGATAGCCATTTTAAATTTTCTTCTTTATCATCCACCTAGTATAACTGATCACATTCTTAATTCCAGATAGACGCAATAGAGATTGGATGTTTCAAATCAGGGTATACAGAGCTCCTGCCAGTGGGGAGGCAGAGTGGTTAGGGAAACCTCCCTGGCTCTTCTGGGCCCCAGAGTTAGTCGGATATGTCAGAATGTCCCACTCAATACAGGATTCTCTTGTGAAAGACTTAGATAATATTCACTTTGCCTTTGCTCTGAACACTAACATGATCATCTAGCTACTGTAACTTTAATTGTAATATATTTATGTATTTTTCCAGGCCTCTAACCCTGGGCAATTTGAAAATGACAGTGATGCATTGTGGCAGCGAGGACAAGTTCCAGAATCTGTTGTCTGTCACGGTCGAGTGGGAATCAACACAGATGCGCCGGACGAAGCCCTGGTTGTCTGTGGCAACATGAAAGTGATGGGGACCATCATGCATCCCTCTGACAGCCGGGCAAAGCAGAATATCCAGGAGGTGAGCACAAAGTCAGGTCCCGGGCCCCTCCTCTGACACCCCAGTCAGGTGTGCTGGGTGCTCCTGGCCTCTGACACACCTTGTACCACACATCTTTACATGTCACCCACTGGTGTGAGATGAACCTAATGCTTAAAAATGATGACCGAGCTGCTGGGCATCTCTGCTGAAATTGTAAAGCAGTTCCTCCCTGAGAGAATGAATTTACCTGACAGGAGCAGTGGGCAAGGACAGCATGTCATTGGCTTCACAGGCAGCAATTCTCAGTTATTTTCCACAGGCCATTGACCTTCCTCCCACACTTTGTCAGCTTCCGCTTCCAGAGTTTGCCTTTCCTTTTCGTCTCTCCGCTCATCTTCCAAGCACTGTCTCAGTCCAGTTGTTCCTATTTCTCTTGGATGTCTCCAGCCTCTTCCTTCTAGAGTCCCTGGCACCAACCCTACTGGCCATTATCTTCCCCAGTTCCTTTCTCTAGGAACTCTTGAGAAGCTCCTCCTCCTCATCCCTTACTTGGTCAGTTCATCGCCAAGAGTTCTGGGTGAAGACCTTTCCCGTCTGTGGAGAGGCAGTTACCCAGAGGTAACTGGAAGTCAGGCCTAGACATCAGGAGATGGCTCCTCCGCTTTGGGCTCTCCCCAGCTATGTGACCTTGGATAAAATGCTTAATCTCCCTGTACTCAGTGTCTTCAGCTGTAAGATGAAAATGGTGCCTGCCTGCCTGACACCCTTGGCTCTTTTTTATTTTTTAACCAGTTGAACTGGATCATCTTGGAAAGCTACAACTGCTATGTAGACCATAAGGATAAGGATTAAGGTTCCAATCCGTTAGCCAGCTACTAACAAAGCTTCCAATCCGTTAGCCAGCTACTAACACCTCATTGCAACTTTCCTGCCATTTAATTATTTCCCATTCATTGCTTCTACCACTTCCCCATCATCTCACTCATACTACTTCTCTTGACAGCATTTGCGAAGCTGTGTTTTAAAAGTTCCTTTTCTCTCCTTTCCTTATTCCTTTTTAGCTAGTAGAAGTCCTAATCTGTTCACCATTAGCCCCTCTTCCAGACTGCATTCCTTTCTCAGTGCAAATCTGCACTGGTTTTCCTAAACCAGCCAAGGAATGTCCTCCTTTGCTTAGAGGATTCCAAAGAATGGATGTAATTGTAGACTTTTATACTGATTGTGTAGCTGCGGTTCATATTAGAAGAGCTGTGACCTACTAGCCAGATGGGAATGCAGAGCTAGAGAGTTCTTACATACATTTCCAGATATCGGTCCTAGACATTGCACCTTTGAACTTTAGAGAGATAATCTGTCTGCATTTCAGGTCACACCAACTCAAATTTATCCTTGCAATTGGCTATACAATTCACTACCAAGTCTTATTAAAATGTAAATTGAATATAACAAGTGAGAAAAGTCCTGTACAACCCTTCCTGCTACCACCAGGCTTAACACAGAACTTCGTTTACCAAAAGTCTTCAAATATTGCTTCTTGGTTTGAAGAAAATATATTGTCTTAAAATAACAAGCTTCCGGAGAACTTCTCACATCCCTTCTAAAAAGCCTCCTCCATATAAATAAAATGTCACTTCAATCCAGGCTCTTAAGTGTGAAATTTCTGTATCCCCTTCCTGCTCATGGCAGCATGATAGAATAAAGAAAATCCTGGTCCGTGGTTAGAAGACTAAGAGTTTAGTCCTGACTCTGGCAACCACCAGCCCAGGAACTTTGGCCCAGAGGCAATCTGTGGCTCTGTTTTGTTGTCCGTGAACAGGAAATGCTCATATTCATTTTACCTAGGTTAAGAGATTTCTCTAAACTCATATATGTAAGGTATTTTTTAGCTAGACAAGTCTAAGCAAATAGAAATTATTTTCTATTTATACAAAATAAAAATTACATGTGATTTATTTATTAAATGATTTCATATTAGTAGATTTGTTTTAATAGATCTATGCACATTTTTGAGATATATATTCTTAGAAATCTTGCCTGTCCCAATTCACTATTTATTACAGAGATGAGGGAGATGATGGTAATGTTGGTGATGCTGATGACAGGTGTGTGAATTTCATCTTCACCTCTTCCTGACTTAGTTTTTGCAACAAAGAGAGCCTTTCTTTCAAATACTCTGGGGATCTGACACTTGGTCAATTTGATGGCATGCATAGGACTGGAAGCAATTTCTTATTCTTTAATGGTGCATTCTAACCACAGCTGGCTTCTGAATGGATGAGCTGCTACAAAATGTAGTGGTCAAATATGTTGCCTAATACTACAATTGGGGAAAATGGATATAGGCTGCTGCTTTGCCCTATGTGTTTCCTCACTCAGGAAACACAGATTGCTTTGTGGATATGAAGCACATGATTATCTACAAAGTCCTGGTTGGGGAGATCTCTGATGCTCACAGGACACAGATCCAAGACATGGAGAAGATGACGCAGATACGACTGAAACCTCTGCAACTGAGGTCCTGGGCAGAGCAGCAGCTTAACTTGCCCAGCCAATGGCATCATGTCTACTGATGCGACTGCAGACTGTGGAAGGACATGCAGCTCTGACAGTAGAAACTGAGCAGAACTAGGAGTGAAAGGACATGCTGAACACTAAAGTCACGTGAGGAACCTCAATGTCAATGCCCAAAAACATGAGGAAGTTGAGAGTTGAATGCATCAGTCAAATTCTGTGGTGAAGGCTGAAAAAAGGTAGCAAGATATTTAAAAATTCAAGCCAGAAAAGGAATTCATTAAGATGAAATGCTCAAAGGCTGTTTTGATTTTCTCCTAACCACACCACCCATGTGCTAGTGGAAGACAGAAGTAGACATGAAAAAAGCTCAAGAAAGTCAAACATGCAAAATCTCCCTCAGGGCCAGGAGCCAAATGCAGAAGTTCCTCTGCTCTGGGTGAGCAGGTGTCATTTAAGCTGCTCCTAGTTCAGACTGCAGCTGGGCTGTGGGCCATCACCCGATGACAGATAGCCTTCCCTGAACAAACTGAGTCCCATGGACTGCAAGATGTTCTCTGTGATACAATTCTTGAACTAATGATATATTATAGAAACCTTGGGTGTGAGGCAGCATGATGCTGATGGCTATTTGCATTCATGGTCAAAACTTTCCAAAACTTCTGTGGGCAAGGTCAAAGCAGATGCCCAAATTCAGTTTTCAGTTTCTTACTCAACAGGCATTGAAGAGCAAGGCACAGCAGTAAGTGCTGGCCTGGGTAGGGTTCCTGGGGAGGATTCAAAGAAGGCACACCCTTTGCCGCAAGCGTTTTCCCTAGGCCAAGTGTACACAGAGGGATCATGCAATACAGGCTGCTGTTTATATTTGGCTTTGGGAAATCTACAAGTCCAGAAATTAGAAGAGCATTTTGTTTGAGGAACATTGTCATATAAAATGTTTAGATCTCTAAGTAACCCTCAAAATTTTTCTTGGTTGAAAATCTGTCTAGAGGATGGTAGTAGTACCAGAGAACCTAACGCTATGTCTAGCAATATGTCTTAGGGAAAATGCATTCAAGGATCCAGTTTAGAAACCAGGGACCATTTCCCTCTCTGTAGCCTGGACAGCCTGCATGAGGGCACTTTCTCCTCTGCTTTTCATCTGTAGCAAAGGAGCGAACACTGCCTCTGCTTCCTTCTTTACTGGGGGCCCTGCGGGTGGGGCAGGAACAAAGGGGAAAATAGGAAATGGGCGTAGGACTCCCAGGGGCCTATGGCTGAGGAACTGGGTAGAGCCTAGGCAGTGCAAGGCCAGTCCAGGCTGGCTCCTGATTGACCCTGTCTCTTCAATTCTCTTCATGTCAGGGATTGTCTTGCCACTTCAATACTTTCATTCTTTTATTCCTTTTTTTTCTATCAAAAATTTTATGTGCCTATTACATGTCAGACACTTTGCTCGGTACTGTGCAGGTCCTGAGATAAATAAAACTCAGGAATGAAACTTTTACTAAAATTTAAGCTCCAAATAAGAAACACTCATTGAATCTCCAGTGCTTAGGAGAGCATCTGGCACATAGTATCTACTCAATAAATATTTGTTGACTGAGTGAGGCGCTCACAGTGATAGATACATGCACAGGGCTGTATGGGATTGGGACTGTTTCTTCCAAGTATGACCTGCAATGCCCCCCCTGCTCTGGCCTTAACCATTCCAGTCCAGTAATGCCAAATTTGCCTTGGTTGTGCAGATGTCATTCAGGGTATTTGCTGTCTCGTGCCTTGGTTCATGGTGTTCCCTCTGGCTAGCATTCCTATCTTAGTCTCATCCTTCCCCCTCCCTTCCTACCTTACATCTTTCCCTAACGCTTAAGGTTATTAATGTATTTTACAATTATTAGTTGAGCACCTACAACAGGCAAGGAATTGTACTAGAAACTGGTGATATGGTGATGAACCATGACCTTAAATATGTCCTCACCCTCATGGGGTATATGTGATGTAGGAGAAGACAAAGAATGAGGTTGACACAATTAGTTGTCTTGTAATTGTGACTCCTGCTATGAAGGAGAACTGGTGCTATGAGCACATAAAGCAGAGGAACTTTGCCTGGACTTGGAGGTCAAGAGATCCTTCTCTGAGGAACAATGCTTACTTTGGTGAAGAAGAAGGTAGGGGAATGGGAAGGAAGAGCTTTTGAGTCTGGGAAAACAGTATGAACAAAGGCTGGGAAGTGAAAGGAGCAGAGTTTGTCTGAGGAACTGGAATAAGCCAAGATATCGGTTGGGCTTCATCATCTCTAGGGAGCCTTCCTTTATACTTCCCCGAGAAGATTTTCAACACCTCCTCAGAGCTGAAACGATTCTCTGTGCATAATTCCATCCTTGTACTGTGTTTCTCAGATTGTAATATAATCACATATGATTATGTATGTATATATCAGGTGGGTCTTCCTGTCTAGACCACAAACTTTTAAAAGGCATTTTTTTTTAACCTTTTATTTTAAGTTCAGGGGTACAAGTGCAGGTTTGTTACATAGGTAAACTTGTGTCATGGGGGTCTGTTGTACAGATTGTTTCATCACCCAGGTATTAAGCCTAGTACCCATCAGTTGTTTTTCCTGATCCTCTCCCTCCTCCCACCCTCCACCCTCCACCTTCAAAAGGCTCCAGTGTGTGTTGCTCCCCTCTATGTGTCCAGGTGTTCTCATCATTTAGCTCTCAGTTAGAAGTGAGAACATGCAGTATTTGGTGTTCTGTTCCTGTGTTGGTTTGCTAAGGATAATGGGCTTCAGCTCAAGGCAATTACTTTTTAAGTCCCAACACTTAGTAGTGCATGATATGTTGAAGGTGATTGGTAAATATTAGTCGAATAAAACAAAGAATGAATGATGGCAGTAAGCTCAGAATTATACTCTGGAATAACTTCCTAAAGTAAAGCTAATCCGTTTAGCCAATTAAGCACCAAGTCACCATCTTTCACAACCAGCCCAACTAGTGAAGGGCCTGAGAATCCTAAACAATGGTGGAAGGGCTCTGCTGCCACCTCAGGGAGTGTGTCAAGGGAGGAGCTGAGGCCCATGACAGTGGTTTTCTTAAAACAACAACAATAAAAAGTGTTTTTGGTTCCTCTATCACATGGATGAATGCCCAGGCAGTTTATTTTTAATTGCCAAGACACCACAGGTTTCACAATTCTAATATGTTCCAAAAGAAAATTTAGGGTACTCACAAAGGGCTGCCAACTTTTTACTTGTCAGATAAAGACATTAAAAAAAAAAAAAAAAAAAAAAACAAAACCAGATTCTGCTATTACTATCAATTCATTTACAAAATCTCTCAATTTAAAGAGGTATCCTTTGGATCAAACACATTTAGCTTTAGGGAAAGTTCACTGTACTGTCTTGATTGTTCTCATTTTGCTGGGACCCCATAGTGACAGTTGGGACAGCCTTTAATGATGTGAGAGCAGTGATTGCAGGTAGAGGATGCCCTGCTGGCCGGGGTGGTGTGGGGGAGGGGTGTTCCGGGGAAGGTGGGTGGCTGGGTCCTGAAGGGCCAGCAGTTGGGTAATCCTGACTTGCAATCCACTTGAAGAAATTATCTCCAGCAAAATGTCCAAAAGCAATTCAGTAATGTCTCTGGGTCACTCTGGGCATTAATTTGAATAGCAAATATCTATGTGAGTAAAATCTGCTCTTCTTTAATTAAATTAGGTTGACACAAATGAACAGCTGAAAAGAATAGCCCAAATGAGAATTGTTGAATATGACTACAAACCTGAATTTGCATCTGCAATGGGAATAAACACTGCCCATCAAACAGGTACACACACAAATTCTCCTTTTAATTTTGTATTGCCAACTATTAAAATTTTAATTTCCTCTTTATTTTGAGGTTATGTGCTATGGCATTTGACAACACTATGTTGATCTAACTTGTTCTCTGGGAAACTCATAGTCACTAGAACAGGAAAGCTTAAAGAATTTCTGTGTCATTTTTATTCAACACTCCCACTCCTCCACCCCAAGGTACTGGTGGAGTAGGTTGACTATATAGTTTCTTTGCACTGAAGTCCTCTTGCTCATGGGCTGAGGGTTCAGGGACAGATGGCAGCTCAACCTATGTGAGGAATGGCATTTGGCAGTCAGGAGATGGAGGGAGAAGGTGGCAGGGTAAGCGGATGTAGGTAAGAGAAGGGGTAAGCAAAGCGATGTTTATACTCCAATCCTAAAGAAGGAAGGAATATTTTAGGGGCAAAGGCTTCCTTTAGGAAAAGAAAGGAAATCAAGCTAACACCCCACCTTTACTTCTATGGACAGGAATTTTAAGGCACTTACCTCCCCCTTTCCAATGTTTGGCCCAGAGTCTCAAAAAACAAACAAACAAACAAACAAAAACACTCCCACTTTTAATCCTATAGTGGTTCTTGGCTCAAAATTTCTTTGCCGAAAATCCATTGTAGATCAAAGCAAAAGCTTAGTGAGTTAGTGAGGATTTTCTCCAGAAAAGTCTTTCTTTGAAGATTAAACCTGTGGAGTGTTTTGTATATAGGAATGATTGCCCAGGAGGTGCAAGAAATCCTGCCCAGAGCAGTAAGAGAAGTTGGTGATGTCACCTGCGAAAACGGAGAGACCTTGGAGAACTTCCTCATGGTGGATAAGGTAATCACTGAAAAGATATCAGCTGCTATAAGCTATCAGTCTAGGGATAAACCCCCTTCTGTGATAGAACAATGGGCTGAAACATCCAACCAGGAAGTGGGACATTAAAATAATTCTTCACTGAGCTGTGGAGTGAGTAGGTATCAACTATCTTATAACTGATATTCAATTTGATCATAATCACCAAAAAGAAGTTCCATATGACAAAAAGAAAAATGCATGTGCAATAGTAAGAATTCCAGTTTAGCAGGTCTTATTGTTGGAGAAAAACTGGCACTAGGAAAGTCCACTTAGCATGAATGCACTTTAAACAAGGGCCAAACATCACAATAAATACTGACAAAAAGTTTTAATTAGCTTCATATTTTAAAATGGTAATAAACTTATGAAAAATGCATCATATTTTATGTAATGCAACTTAAATTATAATTACACAATGTGTTTCTTCTTAGAATGACTAAAGATTAAGTGAAGTGTTGAATTTTTTGGGCATAGTTTATTTTAATAAAACTGTGTTTGACTTTTACAGTATAATCATAAAGTGGGCCATTTTTACAAAGATATTCATGGGCCTGATCATTTTTTCCCAAGGGCCTCTCTTAATTCTTTGATATTCAAATCATTCTCTTTTGAAGGAATGCCATCATGCCTGTAGATTAGCTCCTCTTCATTTGGTAATGGGTCTAAATCTGCCAGTTCCTTGCTTGTGGATGCTGTGTGTATGATTTGAGGAGTTCCCTAATACCACGTCTATTGATTCTGTGAAATCCTGCATTTTTGCAAGGTTTGCAAATGCACTCTGTTGCTGGTTTGTTTTATATTGCATTATTACATTTGATGCTGAGAGGAAAGACCAATGGATGTAAGGGTTTTGTAGTCATGGGGAGAGATGCTTGAGTGGAGACTAATTTATAATTTGTCAGTTAATGGAGGTAATGCTCCCTGAACTCCAAAGTGCACATGCATCACTGGGAATCTTATTAAAATGTAGATTCTGATTCTGCAAGAATGGGGTGAGGCCAGAGATCCTGCAGTCCCAACCAGCCTCCAGGTGCTGCCAATCTTGCCAACCTTGCTGGTCAGAAGCCACATTTGGAGCAGCAAAGCAGAGGATGCCTTTTCATGTTAGGCACTGCCACCATCTTCCACCTACCAGCCCCTGTACCACAAACACTTAGATGACATGGTCTGGGAGGCCTGTTCAGCCTAGGGCTTCATGAGCAGAGTGGCAGAAGTTGACTTACTGCCTCCTGCTTCCCAAGAACATATCTTTGCTAGAAGCGATTCTTTAGTCTCTCTCCCACACCTAGGCTATCATTTCACTTGAGAGGTATATCATGAAACATTTATTTACATATTTATTTCCCAGGTTTTTTTATTGTGGTGAAATACACAAAATATAACATGTATTATCTTAACCATATTTAAGTATACAGGTCATTGATGTTTGATACGTTCATCATGTTGTACAACCATCACCACCATCCATCTCCAGAACTCTTTTTCATTTTGTAAAACAAAAACTCTGTACCTGTAAAACAATAACTCCCCATTATTCACTTTCCCTAGCCCCTGGCAACCACAATCCTATTGTTTGTTTCTATGATTCTGACTACATATAAGCAGAATCATAGAGCATTTCTTTCTTTTTTTGTGGCTGGCTTATTTCACTCAACTTAATGTCCTTGAGGTTCATCTATGTTGCCGAGTGTATCAAAATTTCCTTTCTTTTTAAGGCTGAATAATTTTCAGCTTTGTTCACATTTTGCGTATCCATTCATACATTGATGAACTCTTGGATTGCTTCCATGTTTTAGGTATTGTGAATAATGCTGCTATGATTGTGAGTATTCAAATGTCTCTTCAAGATTCTGTTTTCAGTTTGGGGGGAATATTTACTCAGAAGTGGAACTGCTGGATCATATGGCAATTCTATTTTTAATTTTTTGAGGAACCACCATACTGTTTCCCACATGACAATATCATTTTACATTCCCACCAACAGTTCCCAAAGATTCCAATTTGACCAAGTCCTCACCAATGCTTGTAATTTTCTGTTTTTTCTTTTTTCAAACAGTTGCCGTCCAAATGGGTGTGAGGTGATACCTCATTCTAGTTTTGATTTACATTTCCCTAATGATGAGTGATATTGAGCATCTTTTCATGTACTTATTTTTCATGTGTGTATCTTCTTTGGGAAAATGTCTATTCAAGTCCTTTGCCCATTTTTGAATTGGATTATTTACTGTCGTTAGGTTTTAGGAATTCTCTATATATTCTGGATGTTAATCCCTTATGAGATATATAATTTGCAAATATTTTCTCCCATTTTGTGGGTTGTCTTTTCACTTTCTTGATAGTGTCTTTATGTATGAAAGTTTTAAATTTTAATGATATCCAATTTACCTATTTTCCCTTTTGTTGCCTATGCCAATGGTGTTCTATCCAGGAAATCATTGCCAAATCCAATATTGTAAAGATTGTGCCCTTTGTTTTCTTTTAAGAGTTTTATAATTTTAGGTTTTACATTCATGTTTTTTATCCATTTGGGGTTAATATTTGTGTTAGGTAAGAGGCTAGCTTCATCTTTTTGTATATGGTTGTCCAGTTTTCCCGGCACCATTTATGGAAAAAGCTGTCCTTTTCACATTGAATGGTCTTGGCATCCTTGTCGAAAATCATTTAACCATATATGTGAGGGTTTATTTCTGTGCTGTTTATTATATTCCATTGGTCTGTATGTCTGTCTTTATGCCAGTACCACACTGTTTTGATTACTCTAACTCTGTAGTAAGTTTTGAAATCAGGAAGTGTGAATCATACAGCTTTGTTCTTATTTTTTGGGATTTCCTTGTCTATTTTCAGGCTCTCTTAAGATGTCATGTGAATTTTAGAATGGGTCCTTATATTTCTGCAAAAGACAATTTTGGGATTTTGATAGGGATTGCATTGAATTTGTAGATCACTTTGGGTAGTGTTGACATTGTAACAATATTAAGTCTTCTAATCCCTGAACATGGGATGTATTTCTATTTATTTATGCTTTCTTTAATTTCTTTCAGCAATGTTTTGTAGTTTTTATTGTACAAATCTTTTACCATGTTGGTTAGTTAATTCACAAGAGTCTTATTCTTTTCTATGTGATTGTAAATGGAATTTTTCCCTAGTTTTCTTTTCAGATTGCTCATTGTTATTGTATAGAAATGCAGCTAATTTTTGTGTGTTGACTTTGTATCCTGCTACTTTGCTGAGAAATTTATTTTTAATAATAAAATACTGAAGTCTTCCAATAAATTGCTTAAAAAATAAAATAGGGCCAATTTAGAGGTCCTTTTTTTGAAGTAAATTATTAGAAAACCTTAGTATTTTATTATTAAAATAAAATTAACGCTTGTTTTCATAAGCTTTCTGCCATGAAAGGAAAGGAGTATAAGCACAGCTATTAGTCCCAGGGTACCGCCTTGGGATCATGTCACCAGGCTGCCAAGGTGGGGGCTTATGGGGTTACTCTCTGGAAGCAGCTATATAACTTCTGGATGTGGTCCTCCACTAGAACACTCAAAAAGAAGTATTCCTGAGTGGCAATGTGTAGGTAATGTCTTCCTGTGGCAGCCAAATAATTAGTTCTCTCCTTTGTTTCCAGTATTTTCCCATTCCCTAGTTGAGTTGATTGGGAATAGTTGAGACAGAATTTTCTCTTTCTATCAGGAGTTCCAAGGTCCATTCTCCTTCTTCTAGGAGAGTCTACAACCTAAGCTCATTCCTAGGAAGGCAAACTCAGAGGTCTGGAGCGGTACAGGGTAGCATTCCTGTTCCAGGAAGTCAGGCTCATTCATATGTCACCTGAGGAGAAAACCATGCCAAGGCAGCACTCCGTTTATAAATTGATAAAACACAGAGGAGTCCAGGATGGAAATGTTGTGATTCTCTTAAAAACAGGACCCTGGAGTGATGCAATCTGTGGAGACGTCACTAAGGCCACACTCACTTACAGAATCTGTAACACCACAAGCAAGTGAACATCTCCCCACTCTGATGATGCAGGAGAAGCCCCGCAGTGTGCTTTGCCTCACTTCTGAGGATAGACTTTGCTAGTTTAACACTCAACACGGTGGGCTATCCCTCCCTACCTTATAAAAGCCTCACAGAACATCTCCTTTTTCTTTCTTATTAAGAATATAGGTAAAGTGGCTCCTCTTGTCCCATGTTCTTTGTTAATTGTAAAACAAGCAGGATGTACAGTGAGCTTCTTGCTTTCCTGGACTTCTACCTATTCATGTGGGCAGTGTGGCTTTGGTTGCCACCTCCAGGGCTGCTTGTTTTAAGGAATTCTGCCAGAACATCCTGGGCTTCATGTGCTGTACTAAGTGCAGGAGGTCAGGTAAAGGTGCAGCCTGTCCATTCTTCACTCCATTTCTGTCCCACCACCTGATCTTTTTTTGTAAATAAATTTTCACTGAAGTTCAAATGCAAATTAGAAACATTTATGAAAATGTTGAAATATTGCTCTCCACGATTGCAATGTCACTTCTGCAGGTACCTCACAACTTGATGCCAAAACAGGAAAAAGAATGGCTGGATCTTTATAGACTGTCTATGCAAGCAACCAAAGTGGGTGATCTTTGTCAAAGTTGGTACAAGCAGCTTTTCTTTCTCCCTTCCCAGGAGAGATGACCTTACAAGACAAACTACTTATCTGGGGTAATTTGCCTGTTCTCATAAATTCCCCATAGTGTCCCTGTGCCCCAGTGAAGGCCCAGTGGCAGGAGGTGGAGTGAGAGGGATTGGGAGTGACACTGAAAGCAGGGGGACTTGTAGGCTGTAGACACCTGGTCTAACCCTGTGTTAGACCGGTGGCAGCTTGGCCTTTTTTGCTTGTTCATCTATCTCTTTATTTGGCAACTTTATTTGTTTCTGTGATTCTTTAGGGGCAGGTGATCACATTTTTTGAGCATTATTATTAGATGTGCTTGGTGTAAGAGAAACATACCCAGTAAATGTAAGTACTGCCTTAAAGTCATTCACAACTCAACCTGTTTAAAGGTGAGGTGTGTCTTATGAATAATTATTCCTTGGACAATTCATGTTTTTTGTTTTTTTTTTTAAGTTTAAGATTGCATGCTGTATACCACCCTACTGTGGCTTAGTATGTGGGTACTTTTTACTCATTGATTCCATTTTTTAAAATCATAATGTAGCAGGAATTGTCTATTTGAATGATGCAATGATAAGTAGCCCTTAGTTCCTGTCTCCAAGTAGCTTATTGTCTAAGAGGGGGATGATAAGACAGGTACACAAGTAATAAAGCTCTAAGTTATAATGTGAGAAATACTAGGGGATGCATAAATAAAGCACTACATCAGCTCAGAGGAAGGAAAGAAGAAAGCTGGAGACAGGGCAGAGGTTCACAGATGGAAAAGAAGGGGGAAGCCTTGAGAGGCAAGCAAAGGAAGACATGATGGACCTTGGGGACTGAAAGTGTGGCCAAAGGAGGACAGATGGCCTCTCAAACCTTTCTTTTTCTTGTCCAAGATATGCAGTTACACACTCAGTCCTATTTTTCTTCCTTTGGCAATATCTTCGTATATGAGTTCTCTTCTTTATTTTCTTTATTCTTTCCATTTTTCTCCCACACTATTATAATGATCTCCTAACTGACCTGCTAGCCGCCAGTAGAATTATCTTCCTTAAAAACAAAGCAAAACAAATCTCTGATCATACAATCTCCCTTTCCCACTGGCCCTTTATTGGCTACAGACTGTCATAACCCCTCCACAATCTGGATGGAGTCTTCTCTTTCTAACTCGTTTCCTAATGCTCCCATAACCCCTTAATCCCATGATGCCTTCAGTGCAGCCAGACTAAATGACCTTCTCACCTTTTCTCAAATAAGCTGGGCCCTTTCAGAATATGATATGTTTGTGTCCTTACCTTGGAAGACTTTGCTACTGCTCAACACTTTGCACTGAAAACTCCTACATATTCCTTCAAAGCCTGGCATTTCCCTGTACTGCCTAGCTTTCATCTCTCTCCAGTAACTTCCACTGCTCCCCTTTCCCGGACGCAGGTACCTTTTGTTTGCCAGCCCCTCCCTCTCTCTGTTCCTCAAACCTGCCAAGTATGTTTCTGCCTCAGATGTGTTCTTTTGAGTGGTTCTCAGCCCTAAAGACTCTTCAGATGATCTCATCATTTGGACCTCAATGCCGAGGTCTTCCTTAACCACCCCATCTAAAATAGTCCCTGCATCACTTGGTTTCATTTTGTTTCTAAGAGTCAGGGCCACTGTGAGAAAGTGTAGTGCCTTTGCTCTAATTTTAAAAGGTGCCTCCTCTGGCTACTGCCGACCCTATCCATCCCGTTGGTTGGGCCTCTGTGCTGTAAACAAACTGTGAACTTGTACAGGGCAGCCTGGAGGGTATTTGCCCCTAACTGAAATCATCTTGTTTATTCACAAACTTTTTTTTTTTTTTGGCCAGTCTCTCCTATTAGTTGTATGAGAACAGAAATTTATGCTTTTTAAAACTATCCAACACTTTATTGTGGCTTTTACCCCAGAACTTCAAGTGCTGTAGGAATTCAACAAATATTGGTAACATGAATTAATGAATTCTGTGATGCCATGGTTGATCCTGTTTCTGTAGTGCCATAGGCCTCTGCATATACATCTTCTAGAGTATTTATCACATTGTACTGCCATTCTCATTCCATTATCTTTCTCCTTCACTAGACTGTGAGACTCCTGAAGTCAGAGAATCTGCCTCATCAATGCTGTGTTGATTAATACAGTATCTGATACATTGTGGATACCCCTGATAAAAATTCGTGTATATTAATGCCTGAGTTTTTAAATCTCCATGAAAGGAAGAGAAGTGATTTTATTAACTTAAGGAAATCTGAAGGAGAAGTGATTTTCTGAGGAAAAGATAAGGTCAATTTTGGCTTTGAGATGTCAACTGGACATTCAGATGAAAAAAAAAATTCCGGAAGGAGACCGTGAGTGTAGAACTTGGGGGGGCAGTTAGGGTAGAGAGGAAGCTGCAGCCACGGATGAAGATATTAAATAAGAAGGGAAAGCTTATGGGTATAGGTCACAGGTTGCAAGCCTGTGGCCAAGTCTGGGTTGCAGACATTTTTTCCCCCATAGTGTTTTAAAACATTTCAGATTTGTTCCCTACTTTTAAAAATTAGGAGATCTTCATAAAAATATCAGATTTATGGCTTCTTTGAAATATCAGAAGGGCTGGGCACTTGGGCTAGGAAGTGGCTCCTCCAGTGAGGCTTCATGTGCCTTCACATCATGGCTACCTGTTACCTTCTTGGCCCTATGGGCTTTCGAGTTTATATGGAATAAGAAACAGAAAGAACCAAAGAACTGAAAGCAACACCTTGAGGAACACACCCAGTTAGGGCCTGTAAAGGAAGAAGAGAACCTGTGAGGGCTTAGAGGATTGGATGAAAGTAGGAGGAAAACATGGGGCAAGCACAGTGTCAAGTCAAGTGAATGAATAGGATCAATAAGGAAATGGGGAGGAGAGAGATGAGATGTGAGGCGCTCTCTGGAACAAATACAAGGAGTGGGGTGCAGGATACACACAGACTTAATTTTATAAAATACTGCCTCCTGTTGCTCAGTTCTCATTAACAACAGCAATGCATGAGGCTTACTGTTTCTCTGTATCCTCAACACCTAACATATCAGACTTTCTAAAATTTGCAATTCTGATTGAGTTAAAGGGGCATCATATTGTTTTAATTTACCTTTCTCTGATTAGTAATAAAGTTTTGCATCTCTTTCTTATGTTAGCTGTTAGGTTTTTCCTTCTGTGAATGGTTTGACTCAGTGTTTTATTGGGTTAACTTGTCTTTTTCAGGACGAGAATATAACTTTTCACTTGACTCTATTATTTTATTTTTTCCTGGTACTTTCAAAAATAAAATTAATATACCAAGTCTATAGTAACAGCTTAAGAGACTGACAATTATTTTCTATTTCAATGCCTTGTTAGCTTCTTCCTAGTGCTAATTACACCTTTGAACTCTATTGTTTATTTGTGGTTTACTTGTTATTGGTCAATCTCTCCCACTAGAAAATATTCTCTATGAGGACAGAGATCCTGTCTACTTTATCTAATTGTTTTATCCCTGCACTCACATGAGTGTCTAGCATATCGTAGGTGCTTAATAAAGAACTACTGATTGGGGTCATCAATTGAATATTGAGGTGCATGTGTCAGGTCCTGAGTTGGTCCTGAGGAGTCACAAGACAAAGTCACTGCTTTCAAAAGGAGCTTGTTAATCATCTTGGTAAGACAAGAAATCAAAGAATTATAACAAACTCTGATATTTGCTAGTTCAACTGGAAACTTGTCTCAGTCAAACACTCAAGCCCTTTCCACAGAAAATTGCACTTATCTAAAAATAATAAAAATTAAATGAGGCTTCTAAGGCAAACAAAGGGCAACAATACTGCACACAATTTTAAACACTTTTATGAATCTTGTGCTCTTTCCATGTAAAGCGGAAGAAAAATGAGTCCAAGATATGTCCTCTTTGCAAGAGAAATATGCTTGCTAGAGAAGCCCGTCCTCCAGAGACCTGTTGAAAAGCCACCTGGAAGTCTGAGCTTCCACACCATCCCAGCAGCCTGCTTTTCTGATTTAAGGATTCTGTTTTTTTAAATCCATGTCAGGGCCCAGTACGCTCTCCACAAAATCAACTCCTGGACAAAAATCTAAAGCTGAGTTTATTCAAAGCCCAAACAATTGCCAGACACACCCATTGGCTAAAGACAGTTTTTCTCCCTTTGGCAATCATTTTTACAATGCTCAATTACAGGCTATTTTATTCCCATGGTTTTATTATACAACATCAGTCCATGCAACACCAGATGCATCATTTACCATAAGGAGAGATTTTCAAGTCTGCAATGCTGTCTTATGAGGAAAGAAATAAGGGCCTATTTCAACTTCTTGAAGCTTGCTTTGCCATCAGGCTAAGTTACCCTCGCTCAGTGTCGCTAAATAAAGGGTGAATTGTAGCTTCCAAAGAGAGAAGAAATCAGCTCCTCTGCCTGGCTGTGCCCCAATGTCTTGGGTACATTATCTTTAGACCTGCAATGGACCCAGGAACTTCCAGGCTGTGTTCTGCCGAGTCCAGGGGTTTCCTGGAGGGGGTGGGGTGAGAGGGAACTCAAGGGCTTTCAACTGTTTCCTGAGCTAATCTTGTCGCAAAGAGGACAGGACCTAATCTGGGTAGAAGCTGGTTTGTTAGATATCATCGAATCACCAGCCCATTGCCCTAGATGATAAACACTAGTGTTTGTTTAATTCGCTCACATTTCCATGGGCATTTCCCAACATGAAAACGGAATTTGGACCTTAGGTGTTTTCTTTGTTTTTTGTTTTTGTTCTGTTTTGTTTTGTTTTTTGCTTCTCTGAGAGAAACTTCAGATAAAAGAATAAACTTGAAGCTGGTACTGTCTTGATTTCTCTAGAGAGCAACACTATGACCTCTCAGTGCCTCATGCCATGAGCCACCTGTAAGAATATTCATTTAATCATTAGATGTGTACTGAGTTATTAGTTTGTGCTGGCGTGCCAACTATGGATGAGATGTGAGCCCTGTCCAGGTGAGCCCACTCTCCAGGTAAATCTAACACCAAGTTTAAGGAAGATGGGAGCAGGGGAGGACAGGTGATTCAGGTAGAGGAAGCAGCATGTGCTGGATCCAGAGGCTAGAGGAATCCTGCCGTGTTCAGTGAATGGCAAATGGTTCAATATGGTGAGAGCATAGAGCGTGAAGGAGGCTGTAGTGAAAGATGAATTTTAGATAAGGGATACCTGCTCTGAGCTCACTAACAGCTCTGGTTTCACAAATGCTTTCCTGTTGTTTTCATGTGCAATACACTTGCTGGTGTGCCTCTAGTGCCCATTTAGAAAACATGCTCATTCTGTCCATAGGTACCCTAACTCCATAGCAAGTCTCAGTGAGTAAAAGATTCTTAGGTGAATTGAAGCAGTTGCCACCTTTTGCTTCACAATCTCATTAGCAAATTTTGGTAGCAAGCTGATTTAACCATTTTTACATCACAACTGTAAAGTTGTGTTTCAGCTGAGGTAGTGGACCCCATTTAAAACCGTTAATAGCTGGACAAAGTACAATAATTAATTGGGTTCAATTACAAAATGGTTAGTTGTCAAGGATGAGCATCAAATGGGGAGACTTTTCAAAATGCCCCTCAGCCCTAATGGATCCAAACTTCTTTAAAACTTTTTTTTTTTTTTTTTGTAGAGATGGGGTCTCACTCTGTTGCCAAGGCTGGTCTCGAACTCCTGGCCTCAAGCAGTCCTCCCACCTTGGCCTCCCAAAGTGCTGGGATTACAAGTGTGAGCTAATGTGTCTTGCCCATGAATCCAAGATTCTACATGGGGTTCAGACATGTGTATTTAGAAAAAAGTTCCTCAGGCGTCTGTGATATGGGTTCTTGGTTCAAATCTGCTCATATAGACCTAATCACTTGCATAGAAAAGAACATTTTCAGAAAAACTCTGGATTATAGTTTTGAACATATTTATACTGGCTTCACTCTGACAATGGGGGACAGAAGTCAGAACTCCAAATATTTCAGTAAGTGTCAACCCCTATAATATGTATTGGAAATTTACTTTTCAGTAATTTACTATTGGATAGATCCATAAAGTCAGAGCCAGCCATAATTATAATCAGGAAAGTGGTAGTAAATTTCCTCTCCACTTTTATTTCCTCTTGAATAGGAAAACATATGAATTATCTCCTTGCCTATTGGATCCACCTGTAAGATATATGGTACTGGCAAATTTGAGTTGGAGAAATTAAAGCTGACCTTTTATCATTATTGACAAGTAACCAGGCAATTGCAGCCATTGCTTATAGCCTATGAGGCAGTATTGAAAGTCCTGTTGAGGAAAACACTGCAGAAAGAACTTAACTGCGGTTTAGAGGTGACTTTATTATCATTCTCCATAGTCTGCTTTGGCTTGAGTGAAATCACAAATTAATGTATTAAGCAATTTTTTTTTTAAAGAAGAAGAAGCCGGTTACCAAGGGAAAAAAAAGAATATCAGTAGTGTCAGTGAGGATGGAGAGAAGTGGTGGCTTTGCGAGATTTAGGATGCGGAACTGACAGTCCTGCATGGTAGATTGCCTGCCAGTGAGCAGGGTGCCGGGAGGGGTCAGAGAGGACGGCTGCAAATCTGTTTTGGGCTGCTGGTGGACATCAGCTGACCGTGTGATCTACTGTAAATAATACAGCTGTATTTACAGTGTAAGGCTCTCTACAGGGTAAACATAGTAAATAATGATTTAACATTTGTTATGATTTGGAATCGTAGAATGCTGTTTCTATCTTCATAATTTCTGCCTTATTTTTATTACAACAAATTTGAGAGTAAAGGAAAACCAGTACCAGGATTAGAAAATTTAAAAGGGCTTTTGTCAGGAGATTTTTGTTTTTGTTTTGTGATTAAAAAAAAAAAAAAAACAAACCACTTTTAATGAAAAATTTCAAATGTATAAAAATCCAGAGAGAATAGTAATGAAACCCCATGTATGCCTCACTTAAATTCCCCAGTTATTCATATCAATTCTTGTCCAATCTTATTTTATTTAAATCACTCACCAATTACCCTCTCCCACCAACTGGATTATTTAAAGCAACCTCCAACATCATACTATTTTATTATAGATTTTCAATTTTTTTTCTAAAAGAAAAATGGCCTCTTAAAACCAGAACCACTATAACATTATCACACCGAAAAATGTACAGTAATTTCTTAATAGTATCAAATCCAGTTGGTGTTGAAATTTCCCCAATTGTTTTTACATATGTATATATAAAACAAAGAAACAAATACCTGCAATAGTTTTAGTACACATTGAGGATTATTGCCTAGATTTATTGTTCCATTAGGGGTTGTAAAACAGTGATATTCTATCATTTCTTCTTTATTTATTCTCTGGAATTTATTATCTGGAATTCTTCTTAAATGAACTTTCAAATATATAGATTTTATATAGGACAGGCAGGATAAAATTTTATTATTTTATTTACAAGATTTTTAAAAAATGAGTTAAGCCCTTAATGTCTCCCAAAGGTAAATAATAAACTATTTTTAAAAATTGAATAGGATTTTGGATGCTTTTAAAGCACATTTGATTCTTTGTTCTCTCATGGTTATTAGTCCTTCGATGTTCTATCTTTGGCCAATGAGAACTTCTTCAGTTAGCTCCTGAGTCATTTTGACCCAACCACAGTACTCTATGATAGCTTCCTTATTTTCTCATATTGGAAGATATTCCAGGTTCACTTCAGACTTATCCTACCCCAAATCTGGAAGAGTTCCAGGTTCACCTCAGACATATCCTACCCCAAATCTGGAAAAGTATCCAAAATCTGGGTCCTTTCACTGGGAATGGTATTTAGAGACTACAATGAGGAGTCTTCATTGTTAGTAGGTGGGAAGTTTTTTTTCCAGTCCTTTTACTTAACATAGCTAGAAAATATCTTTTTCTTTTAAGAAATGAAATATATCAGGAATTCATACTAATATTTCTAACTTAAATTTAGATTTGCTAGGCTTTTACTAAGTGTTTTAATTTTATGTTTATATCTCTTTTCTTAAATGCTAAAAATCTTGGTTTATAGCATTATTAACTATGTATTTGTTTTATCCAAATGTGTGCTGTCTATGCATGTATACTCCATCACTATTATTACTAACAGTATGATTATTGAAATTAAGATTCCCTTGCTGGTTGACTTTTTTTTTAAATTTTTATTTTTTTGTCTTTAGGGTCTCTCTCTCTGGGAATGGGCAGTCAAATTACTATGTTTTGAAGTCACTTAATATCAATCTTCTCTGTAAGGTTAAACCAGAAACTCAATACCCAATTAGGCTTATTTGTTTTATTTTGCCTTCTATTTCTAGGGGATGTTTTTAAAATTTTTGTTTAGTTTTTATATGTATTTAAAATACCCGCATATTCTAAAGGTAAATTCATAAAACAAGGTACATTCAGAGAATCTGGGTTCTATCCATTTCACCCATCTTGTTTATTCCTTTCCATTATGTGTAACAATTTTAAGTTAGTTTTTGGTTTATTCTTCATTTTATTAATGTAGATATGTTTTGTATTCTTCTTATACTACAGACTTTGCTCCATAACAGCATATAGAGATATTCTTCCTTTCTTTTTACAGTTGCATAGTATACTGCTATGCAAATGTACCACAGTTTATTATCAATTCCCCTATTAATGGACATTTGGTTTGATTGTGGTCTCTTTTATATCTTACTTTTCTCCAGGAGATCTATGGAATAAACTCCTAGAAGTGGGTTTACTGGCTCAAAAATAAAAATATATGTAATTTTGCTAGATATTGCCAAATTCTACTCCAGAGTGGTTTTATCAATTTGTTATTTGGATGGATTTTGAAGGATGTATGGTAAGACTTCAGAAAAAATGTAGGGTTTTCTGATGACATTTGAGAAGCCAAAACAAGTCTGATTTTTTTGTTGTTGGATTTTTTTGTGTTTTTTTGGTAAGTTTTCTTAAAGCAAACATAGTCCTCAGAAATCAAGCTTTTGGTCACTTTGCATCCCATGTGCGAAGGTTTTCTGCTTCCATAAGCTGCTAACTCATAGCCCTTTTCAATTCACTTGTGTCCATTCTTACTGAGCATTTCCTGTGGGCAAAGGCGTGTGCTAAATGCTGGTGAGATATGCAAATCAATCAACATAATTCTGCCCTCCACAAACTCACGATCCAGGTGGGAGACAGACACATAACATCTGATACAAGGCAAATGGCCAGCTGATAGAATTGAACATGCTTTGAGGACGTTGTAGAGTGACGGGTGCTCTCTGACTAGTGGTCTCTGGGAGATACTGGGTATGGTGGGATTTGGACTGGCCTTGAGGAAAGGCATTTTTATCATAGGTAATTATGGGAGTGAGGTCTCAAACACTGGAGAGTACGGGGTGTTCAGGGGCCTTATCAGATCTGTGTGGCTGCTCTGGGAGTTTCAGAGAGTTCTCCAGTGTATCATGAGATACATCTGTTTTTGAACTTCATACGCTAAGCCTTGAATCTGGAATGTTCAGCTTTTGATTCTTTCTGAGTGATTGCTCTACAGTGTTTGAAACCTCAAAGCTTCAATTTGGATGATAAGAATCTCAAAGGCACGGAGCCCTGAGTTTGACCCTCAACCACAATACAGTCTCTATTGCCCTTGAACCCAGTCTTGGACCAGCCTCTCTGCAATTCAGAAAGTGCTGTGGGATTTTGAACTTGCAAACAGAGAGAGAGACAGGAGGAGGGGTCATGGGGTTGGGATATGAGTTGATAAGAGCTTTCCAGCTTTTTATTATGGCTGAGAGATGGTCACATGTGTTCATATGACAACTGAAGTGTGTGGCTGCTGAAGAGGATGGCCTGGACTCTCTGGGTTTGGTTGGTCTCCCCTTTCTTTTTCTGATGTGTCATTACATTTTATGAACAGGAAGAAATATGTGCTTTCTTTAAAAAAATTGCTTCAAAGTTAGGCTACAATATAAGCGGTGTACAATAGTTCATTGGATGTTGAAGCAGATATTGACACCTCAAGAATTATCTTCTCATTTATAGATGAAGAAACGGAAGCCCAGAGAAGTTATTGCATTTTGTCTGGAGTCTCACATCTAGTAGGTGGCAGAACTCAGAGAAAAGCCCAGGTCTTTGTTCCTTCTTCCCTCATATGAGCAATTTGATGCACATTTTACAAGGGAGAACTGGAGTCATTTTCTAGGAATTTTGGTGATTAACAGAAAATTTAACATTCAGAAGCCTGTTCTGACTTTCTTTTTTCTTTTTCTTTTTTTTTTTTTGAGATGGAGTTTCACTCTTGTTGCCCAGGTTGGATTGCAATGGCGCAATCTTAGCTCACTGCAACCTCCACCTCCCAGGTTCGAGTGATTCTCCTGCCTCAGAATTTTAAATATGGAATAATGGCCATTGAAAATAAATCTTTTGCCAATGTCCTTCAGCTCCTTTTTTGAGTTACAAGGTCATATTTTCATTTTATTGGAAATTGAACAGAAGCAGTTTACTACACAGCCAGCAGTTTAGCAAGACTGCGTTAGGTTTCAAACCTCTGCAGATTTATCTTGAATGAACTTGAAGATGTGGGTGTCTGTAACCATTTTCAACGGTATATTCCAACTGTCTTTGAATGGACTGTGGACAGCTTTGTAGTCGATCTCAAATTGTTAATTTATGCACTCTGTTTGATTTTTCCCTTTTAGGACCAGATCTTTATGGAAAATGTAGGTGCAGTGAAGCAACTGTGCAAACTAACTAACAACCTTGAGGAGAGAATAGAAGAGTTAGAAATATGGAACAGAAAGCTGGCCCAGCTAAAGCGGCTCAGTAGTTGGAAGTCATCAGCCAGTGAAGCAAGCACAATCAGGTACATTCAGCCAGGATTGCCATAGAAATTTGGGGAAAGGAGAGAGTGAGCTCTTTCCAGAATAAGATCAATCTAAATGGTATTTTTGATCAAACAGCAACTGCTACTTTCTGATAATGAAGTCTGCATTTTTCTTTTAGAATATTTTGGAGCACAATTGTCTTATGTGATAACTTTCTTATTTTTTTTCTGTTGTTGGTTTTTTTTTTTTTTTTTTTTTTTTTGAGCGTAAGTTTTGTTGTCATCCAGGCTGGAATGCAATGGCGTGATCTTGGCTCACTGCAACCTCCTTCTTCCAGGTTCATGTGATTCTCCTGCCTCAACCTCCTGAGTAGCTGGGATTATAGGTGCCCACCACCACGCCCGGCTAATTTTTGTATTTTTAGTAGAGACAGGGTTTTACCATGTTGGCCAGGCTGGTCTTGAACTCCTGACCTCAGGTGTTCCACCCACCTCGGCCTCCCAAAGTGCTGGAATTACAGACGTGGGCCACCATGCCTGGCCCTGTTGCTGTTTTAAAAGTGGAAAAAAACCAGGAGACATCTGTTTAGTAGCAGTTGTTACAGGAAGTGCTAAATTTTCACATAAGGGTGGCTTCTCCTTTAATGAGGAGAAGTGGTCATTTCTAAATTTAGAAAACCATGTTTGGTCCTCAGGGGAAGACTTTTTGTTATTTTTTTCTTAATTGCTTAAGAAGGTAAATGCACATTTCCTGGAGTTTAGTTTTGAGAAAAAGAGAAATATAATGTTTAATTTATTCAGTTATACTTACTGAAGTTCCTTTTCGCAAAAGGAACTCTCAATTGCCATGACTTTTCCTTTTCAAAATGTCACTGTATTGCAAAAGAAAGTCATATTGTTGTGTTAGTGACAGGCTGGGCCTTTGTCATATATCTCCTGGAGAGGTATTTGAATAGTAACCAATTTTCTCTCTCTTTTAAAGCAAATCTAGCAGAGCCGTTAGTGCATCTTCTCCAAGAAGGGCTGTTCATAAAAAAAACAAGGTAAATAGACAAATTTACAATGAAAGGAAATGATATTTTCTACTTAAAATGTCTTTAGAGAAATCAGTCAAGAATCTTTTTCTCATTTATTTGTTGAGAAAATCCGTAGTTTGCATCCTTATGTACTACATGTGTTTAAATATTAGCCCTCTAGTAGATATTAACTGGCTTTTTAAAGCAAAGTTTAGAGAAACAAGTACAAAATATATTAATCTCAGAATTATTATCTGCAAGTTTTTGTTTGTGTTGTCCCCTTCAGGCGAAAGTCAGCAGCCTCAGCATACAGATGGCCTTGTGCTGCCAGATCTGTGTACATGCCTTGACCCCCACCCCCTTATCTTTGGCTTTAGGAGATCCCAAAGGGACTTTAGTTAATCCTCAAATCCCTCTTTTCCCTTTGATATTTAGTACTAAATATGCAAATGGAAGAATAGGTATTCACTTGCTGGCAAAGGTTAAAATGTGATGGTTTTATTAATGAATAAAGAAAGCATTTATTAAGTAGGATAGTATTTATAGTTAAAGTGAAGGTTAATCATTTATTAACTTGAAGGACACCCTCTCCATCACAGAGAAATATCAGTAAGGGAGAAGCTGCAATACACCCTTCCTAGCAGCACTTCATAAGTAGCTACAAAACTCAGCTTGCTCCCTCTGATCCAGCAGTGGCCCAAAGGTGGCCCTTCCCTGGGGAGGATATCCATGACCTTAACTGACACCCTATTAAAGGTTGACCTGATGCTTGTGTCACTGCCTCATTTTACTCTCTACTCCTCATGCTATACTGTGTTGATTATTCTAAAAGGATTCAGAAAGAGTTCAAAAATTCTTCTACTAAAAACAAGTAAACTATTATGCAGCTGACAAGCTCCTTAGTGTATTGACAAACACAAATACCCAGGTAAAAATATATGTAGAATTGCTCTGGGGCAAGTTACTCAATCACACTGGGAAATAGGGACAATTATAGTATTTACACAGATTGTTGATAGGATTTAAATGAGGATTAAGGAGCTACAGCTCTGCACAGCACTCAGCACTTAGTAGGTTACTCAATAAACACAAAACACGAAAAATATTGTGTAGGAAAGGTACCCTTTGGACTAAATAATTTTCAGTGGGACAGAGGGAATGGTATCCACATCCATGGCAGCCCTGATAGATGCAGTTTGGTCACCTGTAATCTCTGTAGCTCCCATCTTGCAAAATAAGAGATTCTCTTTATTTTGCAGTTATCTCAGAATATTAACTAGAATATGTGGCCCATGAGAGCAGGCTCTGTGTCTGCCTTCCTCATTCTCATGTCACTAGGACTAGCACGAAGTAGGCACTCAAGAAATATTTGTCAGATGAATACCTGAGTGGAGAGCCCAGTATGAAAATATTCCCTGAAGTATGACAACTTACATTAAAAAACATTAAGTGGTTCAGCGTCTTGGGTATGTGGGTGGGGTATAAGCTGAGGTGTGGTCCCAGGGTCGGGGACTCATGTAGGCCTTAAAGAGCACCCATTCAACTCAGAGACCTCTTGCTGTCACTGTAGAGGGCCTGTGGGAGGCAGAAAGGGTGAGTCAGATCTCTTCTAAGGAACTGCATTGTAGCCAGGGAAGATTGGAAGAAAATACAAAGAACAGTTGTACGTGGATGTCATCAGTGCTGCAGAGGCTCAGAGTGTCAGGAGGTTTATGAGAGTTGAGCCTTAAAGGAGGAGTAAGCTTTGGCTAGACAGCGATGAAATTGAAGGAGAAGTTACAGATGGAATGGCATAAATGAAAGTCTGGTGGCTGGAAATGGCTTCCTTGAAGGATTAGGTGGGAGTTGTTTAGGGAAGATAGTGGAAGATAGGGCTGAAAATAAAGAAGCCATGAAGGCCTTTTGAATAACAGCAATATCTAAGTTGTATAGTTTCCTTTCTTTAAAAACAGACAGTAAAAAGGAGGCAGCATAGCATTGCGGTTAAGAGCATAGATTCTGGAGCCAAGTTTTGGGGTGTTCAAATTCCTGGCTGTGTGATTTATTAGCTGTGTGATCTTGAGAGAGAAACTTAGCCTTCCTGTGTCTCATTTTCCCTATTTTTAAAATGGGGTTGATAAAGGTACTTGCTTCATAGGGTTGTAGAGGATTATTGTGAGGATTAAATAAATTGATATATGTAAAGCATTTGCATAGCACATAGTAAGTGCTACATAATAGTTGTTATTAATGTGTTCAAACTCAATATTTTAGCGAATCTCATTTCAGGCTTGTCCAGGGAGCTCAATAAAATACAGATAACTAAAGTGCTTGTTCCCTCTGTGCTGACCTGCTAAGAGATCTGAGCTCTTCCTGTGAGGTTGACTTTTACTTCCATGCTACCACCCATCTCCTAGGTGTCCTCTGTTCCTTGGGGACTCTGTGGGTCATTGAAATGCTTGTGTGTGAGTGGGGAGTGGTATTCTGGAGTAGGGTGGGGGTCTTGTTAATGAGCAAATTGATGCTGTGGGCAGTTAGTGGGTCTTACCAGATGGTAAGAAGCCTGACTGGGCCCTGCCTTTACTTCCACACGGCTCCCAATGCTGGCCAAGATGGTGTTCATTCTGGAGGAAGATTGAAGTCTCCTGATGTAGCTCTCATTCAATCAGTAGGGTTCCTCTTTTTTCCTTCTCTTTCTCCACCTCCAAGAGGTAGGTGGGCCATTCTGGCTATACGTAGGACTCAGGATGAGATAGGAAGCTCCCCAGGATTCAAATAAGAATTCACTGACTATTTGGAGGAGGAGAGGGAAAAGGAAAGAATGAAGATGGCTGGGCATGGTGGCTCACGCTTGTAATCCTAACACTTTGGGAGGCCAGAGTGTGTGGATCACTTGAGCCCAGGAGTTCAAGACTAGCCTGGACAACACAGTGAGACCCCATCTCTACAAAAAATTAAAAAATTAACTGGGTTTGATGGCTGTAGTTGCAGTTACTAGGGAGGCTGAGGTGGGAGGATCGCTTGAGCCCAGGTGGTAGAGGCTGCAGTGAGGCAAAATTATGCCATTGCACTCCAGCCTTGGTGACAGAGCAAGACCCTATCTAAGAAAAAAAAATGAACATGGGTAAATACTTTTTATTGTCCTACCTCTTACAGGTTCCCAGTCCCTACTCTCCCCCAAATAAAACCTATTGAATAAGAATTTTACATTTAGGGCATTTAGGGTTTTCTCAAGCACCGTAGTAATTCTATGCACACCTTAATTTGAGAGACATTACACTGTTTATTGGATATACCTAATAACTCTGAAAAGTAGGCAGGTATTATTTTATTATTCCTATTTTATTGATAAGGAAAATGAGGATCAATGACATTTAGATAACTTGAAGACTCAACTCTAAGTCTGACTCCAGGTCTTAGGCCATTTCTCTATATTAGGCCAAAGGATTTGGAGGAAAAGCATGGAGACTTAAAATAATTCAGTAGCTGTGAGGGTAGATTGAAGGGGAAAGCACTTACCCTGAAACTAGTCCTATTTAATTCCAGTCAATTCAACAAATTTCATTGAGTTTCTCCTCTGTGCAGTACACTATTAAGATGTCCTCAGAACAGTTTCTGTGAGACCTCAGAACAGTATAAGCCGTTGACTCCTTGGTCATCACAACAGCTTCCAGCTATACTTACAGATGGCTCAGTTACAATAGCCCTAAGGGATAGTGTATTTGGTAAAAATGGTATAGTGAATCCTACACCCCTACCCTATACTACATGGAAGAACATTTGCTTTAGTCAGATAGCTAGCCCAATAAATTAAACCAAGAACGAATTTAAAATTATTATCACCTTATTGTACCCAATAAATTAAACCAAGAACCAATTAAAAACTATTACCACTTTATTCTAATACCCTAATAACCAAAAGCATGACTCTATCCTATATCCCCAGAAGGCAGCAGGCATAATACTCCTTATTGCATTTATAGGAAACTCATATTTAAGTAGCACCTCATTTAAGTGGGCAGAAAACTCCTATCTCTTCAGCCAGATTCCCCAGCAATTGCAGAGCTGTCATTCTGTAGCTCTTGGCTTCCCCATATGCAAGTTTGTATGCCAGTATGTGTCAGTCCTAAAGTTTTGTCTCATTCACATACTGGAGACTATAATTTACTAATTTTCATGTCTCCTATAGTGTTGTACATAATGCTGCTCAATAAATATTGTAGAATTAATATGAGAATAAATAAGACACAGGCCCAGAGATACCTGTATATAGAGGTGAAAAATTGAATACTGGTGTTATAATTTTAAAAAGCGTTTAGTGGGATTTCATTCTATAAAAACCATTTTCATCATTTGTCATGATACCTGAAATCATTCCATTGGAATTCATCTCTTCATGTCTCGAAGATCTTTTGATTTTCAAAAGTATCCTACTCAAAGAGATGGACATCTGTGGTCTGACAACATCTCACCTCAGGTCCCCCTTTCTCATAAAACTGCAAAGATAAGTGCCCAATGACTGGCAAAGATCATTGTCTGCAGGATGTCTGGGAAAAGGGAGATTGCTGTAGCTTGGAATTTCAAGGAAAGGGAGGTACTTGAGATAGACTTTGAAAGAATGTTGTTTTCAGAGAGGCAGGGAGGAGGAAAGATGTAAATTGAGGCAAGCACTCAAACTATCCCAAGACAGCAGCAAATACCCATGCTGGGAGCAATTCTCCAGGCTCCCTTCTCACAGTTAGAGTTACTAATTTATCACTGCTCATTACTGAACCTTTTTATAGGTTTATCTTTCAGGAAAAAGACGGGCGTGTCCTAATTGGGTTTTCCAGACCTTGGTTATAACTCTGATTGCTGTGATGGCATTTTGGTAAGAAAAACTTCACTGTTATGCCATGTCAAGCTCTTTTGTTCCTTCCCATGTTTCTTTTATCACATATGAACTGGGGACTTGCCTGTTTACTTCGAAGACAAGAAGCCCTTTAAACTAGGCCCTGAACTTTGATAGTGGAGAAATGAGGGAACCTTTTTTGAAAACTCTTATTTTGAAGAAAAAAGCACAGGCTTTCTGCCTTAAATATGACATGATTTTTTTTCAATTAACTGCTATGTTTAGCAACAAACTGTGCCTTTCGTGTGTGTGTGTGTGTGTGTGTGTGTGTGTGTGTGTGTGTATCTTTCTTGGCTTTGCAAATTCTGTTTTCTTTTCTGTTGACCTTGGAGAAAGAAGTAAATAGGAAATCAAGTATAATCCACTCTCCCTTGGTCACTCATATTTATGGTAACTCTCCTGGATTCTTCAGTGAAGACTTTTCACCAAAGGGACACCAAGATATACCATGTGATGGAATTGTAGCCAAATCTACTAAGCAGTTAAATCAAGCAAATACAGTGAGGACAGCAGTATTTGCTATGCAAATTGGGCAATTTTTGATGCCATCCCTCCTCTGCAGCCCGCAAAGGCAGGCCTTTGCTAGAATGCAGGGCCCTTTCTCAGGTCTCTGGGCTTCTGCTGCTGTGATTCCCCTCCCCCACCACACTGGGCCTTTGAGACCTGGTCATCTTGCTGTGTTCTCTTGCCTGTCTTCTCTGGGCCTTTGAGTGCACCTGGTTTTTTCTTAGTCGGACTATTCACATGGTGAAAGGATATTTATCTGTCACTCAAAAAATGCTTTGTTAGCCTGGGAAAGGACTGGCTTCTGGGGCCTGTCTTAGGGGAGACAATTATTCTCAGGGGCAAAGCAAGCTGTGGTCTCAAAGTGCTTCCAGTTGCTTGACCTAAAGCTGCATCCCAGCTATAGAAGATTGTGTAGTTTTATCAGTGCCCTTCTTGTTCCTTAGTGTTTTCGCTTGTGACTTGCTACTCCACTGTAGGGAGACACCCAAGTATTTGACACCACTACCTAGAATTCCCATTAGAAGCCTTCGCACTTTTCTTATTCTCCCAGGTGTGCTTGTCTTCTCCTGCTGGGATTCCCAACTCAGGAAGAGTGTGAACCTCTATCTTAGTGGACATACTTAGCATTCTCTGGAGACACAGATTCCCCAGTCCGGTAGAAAAGTTATAAGAAGTCTAATTGTAAGGTAAAGAGACTGCTTTTTAAACATGCTTATTAGATCTTATTATTTCCAATATTGTTTACCACTAAGACTGCAGATGGTAGGTGTTAGGCTTACTATCTTGCTTCTGGCATGTGGTACACCTGAGTAGGATCAAAACCAGGGTTTGCCCCCAAAGAATGGAAAAGATGTCCAAAGATGTCCTAGAAGTTTTCTGGGCTTTGTGTTGAGGCAGATGCTGGACACAAATCATAAAGAGTATTTTAGAATTGGAATGGGGAGATGGAGCGTGGGAAAGGTAGGAGAACAAAGAAGGGAAGACTGTGACACAGGATTTTTCTCAGCCTTTTTGCTGGACTCACAGCAGCAGTGCCCCATCTACTTGGCTCGCTGTGCTGCTGAGTGGGAGCACATGAGAGAGTGAGTGCAGGGTTTGGTCGGCCACTCCAGGTGCTGATACAGCAGCAAGCTCCATGCAAGGCTCGTGGCCAGTCCAGGCATGTCACCCCAAGGGGAATGTGGCAGTGCCCTGGTAAGAGTTCCTGGGACCCCGAAACCCCAGAGTGGGTGTTAGTGTGCTAATTAGTGCTTTTAGCTCTGCCATCTGCAGCCCAATGCACAGCAGAGTGTTAGCAGTTTAGTTGACCCCTGGCTTTGTCACATGGGGCAGCTGCCCACCACTGGTGAGGGCAAAGGGTCAATGATACAGCCTTTCTTGGTACCCATGCTCGGTGAGTCCCAAGCTCTTGTCCAGCGTCTAAGAAGAATGAGGTCATGCTGATGATTGAAGGGTGATGAAAGCAGATAATTTTATTGAGCAAAGAAAACAGCTCTCAGCAAAGAGGGGAGCTGAAAAGGGGATGGAAAGTTCAGGTCATCTTCCCCAAAATCAAGTTGTCTCTTCCCTGAAGTCAGGTCATCTCTTCCCCAAAGTCAGGTTATCTCTGTCTCTACTGACTGAGTCTGGGGTTTTTATAGGCACTGGATAGGGGCAGGGCAGGCCATAGGTATTATTGGAAAAGGCAGCATTCGATTGGTTAAAAGGTATTATTCAGAAAGACCCACTTGGGAGAGAGTGGGAAAACAGGAATAGAAGTTCTCACTCTGGGCTGTGGGTTTCAGGCTGTTTTTGGCTTTAAGGTGGAGTTTCACTGGGGACCCAACCCTGTCTGCCTAGGATTTCTCTGCCTCCTGCCTCTATTAACTGGACCACAGCAAACAGTTGCCACGATGACACTATAAATTCTATCTGACAGCATCTTTGGGGTTCAGCAACACTTTTCCCAGGCAGAGCTGTGCCTGCTGGGCAGTAACCAGCTGCTGCTGAGAACACTTTGGGAATTTGTTCTTTATGAGCACATATGGCACAGTTTTCTTGTGTATCGTAATAATGGTAAATCCAGCACCTTTGATAGGAAGCAAAATAATGAGGAGTCAAGTTTGGAAAACTGGGTGTGAAGTCAAACTGGCAAGAAGTCAAGTCAGGTAACTCTTTCAAGCCTAGCACAAAATGGAGCTGTAAAGCCATCAGCAGACTTTCTGTGTGACTTGTGAGAGGGTTCTAAAGATGTCTCCCAAAGAGGAGAACACGAAGTATTTGGATACGTGAGGATTGTTGGGAATAGCTTCCCAAGGCTCGGAACTCTTAAGAAAAGCTTCCATTTGTTTATATAAGTTCCGGTCATGGGGGAGAAGACATCCTCATTGTTTTGAAGTCTCACAGTGTGGAAACAAATACTTTCTTGCAGTTCTTTTCCTTCCTCTGACCTATTCAGTGTATTGTGCTCTGAAAAGACAGGCAGCCGGAAGGAAGATGTCAGAGAAGCAGCCAGAGGGTTTGGCCTCCACAGCTGACTAGACCTGTGCTGCCTTCCATCTCCCGATGCGACAGTGCTGATGCCCTCCACCAGTGGGATGCAAACTGGGCTCTGACTCTTTCCTGCAAGGAGCAGTTGCCTCCAGCCACTTACATGCTTCCTCTCGTAATCTTCCAGTAGTGACAGGCGCCTCTGAGACAGCTTGCCAGGGCTGGGGGGCTGCTCTGTGGAAAAAATCCATCAGCATGGAGTGTCCCAGGAGCCTCTGCGCTCCAGGAAGCTGAGGGCTTTTTCTCTCCAGGGCAGAAAAGCATAACTGTGCTGGTTTCCATGGTGTTTCTGTCAGCCGAGGCCACCCCCTCCCCCCTGCTCCCATCTGTGTGGCCTGTGAGAGTACATCTCTGGCCAGCTGGATGTGTGAGATATATCTGGAAACAAATCTGCCACATAATGCTTTTTTTTTTTTTTTTTTTTTTGACAGTGCTTTGACGATAGTCGCCCTTTATATACTTAGCTTAAAAGATCAAGACCGACGTGTCCCAAATCTCCCTCCAAGGTGAGAGTTCAGTTCAATTTTCTGGCCTAAAATTCCTTTGGAGAGAAGGAATTTTGCAGGCCTCATTCATTAATCATTTCATTCTTTTTCTCCGGCAATATCACAAGCTCTCAGGAGCCGGCTCTGCTGTCCACAGCCTCCTCCTCAGGTAAAGGCTTTACATTCCTCACCCTCAAACCTGGTTTCAAGTGAACTGTCAACAGAAGAAACCAGCGTTTCAGGTTAACCTTCTTGCTTCCCCTCCCCCCTGCCCAATGCCTTGCAGCACCTAATACATCCCTGGCAACCACACCGGCCTCCTTACAAGTACCTGAAATTACTTTCTGTGAAATCCTGCCATGTCAGGAGACTTATTGCTGCCCCATCTGGGGAATGAAAGAAGTCTTTTCAAGTCCTGTGCAAAGACAATCTGAAGACAAGGAATTCCATCAGAGGCAATGGTCAGGTAAATGATGTTCGAAGAGAAACAACTAGAGCTTTGAACTTGAGGTTGTTTTTCTTGTCACAATTTACTTAGATGGTCATTAATGGTTCCAGATAATGGTTCCATGCTTCTATTTGGGGTGGCAAAATCTTTAAAACACAAATACACAAACTGTCAATCATCTGTAATACTGAGTTCCTTGCCCAGGAATGAAATTTTGGTTGATTCAAGTACTTATAATTCTCACCAAGTGAAAGGTTCTCATTTGTCCATTGCCAACAAGGATAGTAATAGTAGCACAAGTGAAGTAATTACATGCACGTGGGTGGATTTTTTTTGGCTCATTTAGAATTTTAAAAATGATGTGGTATCTGGGCTCTCAGCCCAAACCAACTAGGACAAAATGTAAGAGACTTTGGAAACTCTAATTTAGAGTTCAGGGTGAGATTTAAGGCAGTGAAAAACACCAGGTTGGCATTCCACTTTCAGAATAACTTTTTCCTCTTTCTCCTAGGGACACACACATACATACACACATACCAATGTTTTTCAAGTAACAGAATTTTCATGGTAAAAAAAAGTATAGAAACTTAATCAAGGACTGCAAGTGTAATCATATCCATAAGATTATATACAAGTCTTCCAAATGTATACTAATTTATTACTGTTTTTAAAAATTTATTCTATATACACGTATTAATAAAGAGTAATATTAATGATGATGCTAATAAGGATACATATTACTGTGGCTTATTGATTAGGATGCTGTCATAACAATAACTCTCAAATATCAGTGGATTCTTATGGCAAACATTTAATTCTGACTCACTCTATATATTAAATGTGAATCAAAAGAGGGTCCTTGGTCATCATGTCATTTAAAGTCTAGCTGATGAAGATTCCATCACAATAATTATTTCCACAGTCTCCATAGTAGTGGTAAAAGAACAAGGCAAATTATGTACTGGCTCTTAAAGCTTCCACCTAGGTATAACACATGTTACCTCTGCTTATACTTTATTGGCCAAAGCAGGTCACGTCACATTGGTCATGTCTAATTTTAAAACGGATGGGGAAGAACAGACCTAACATGTATGGAGAAGATGAACCAGAATACTTATAAGTGGTGCTAATGACCTACGTAGAATATGGTCAGTGGTTGAAATGTTGGGGTGCAATGTCATTTCCTTTCCCTTTTGACATTATCGCATATCCTAGTCTTGGCTGAATAACTTACAAGTTGTCATCATCATCATCATGATTATCATGTTGTAATGAAGTATTACTCTATGCAAGGTTCTGTCATAAGTAGTTTACATGAGTAAATCATTTAATCTTCACAAGCCTACAAGAGAGGTGCCATTATGATCCCAATTTTTTTCTGGTGAGGAAGCTGAGACACAGAGTTCTTTCACTACAGCAATAGGAAGCATTGAGCTTTTCTCATGAAAACTATTTTTGATTGAACTTAGGAGCAGATGCATCACTATAGAGTAAAACTAAAGCTTCATTTTAAATAAAGGAATTCATTTCAGTCATCTTATTCTCAATATTTTTAAATATGAAAAAATCTAGAACTACCACAGAAATCCCCAAGGCTTTTATCCCTTGTGAAAGCACATGGAACCTTGTGGCTGGTAAACACTTTTCTTACTTTGGGAGCCCATGCTGGAGACACTTGAAGTTCTTTTCTGAAAGCGGTCCTTGGAAGAGACCATCTCACCTATGAGAGATGTACTAATAACAGATACTGAATAGGAAGAGGTTGTAGACTGGTCCACTCTTCATTTTCAAGGGTTTCTTGACCGCTGAACAAGTTCATTCCTGAAGTAACCAGCTGTTCACATCAAGGGAATATAGTCATGTGCCACATGTTTCAGTCAACAATGGACCATATGTATACTAGAGGCCCCATAAGATAATAATTGAGCTGAAAAATTCTTATTGCCTGGTGACATCGTGATGATCCTGACCCTGTATAGGCCAGGCTAATGTGTGTATTTTGTACTTTAGTTTCTAATGAAAAAGTTTAAAAGTAAAAAAAAAATTTAATAGAAAAAGCTTATAAAATAAAATTATGAAGAAAGAAAATATCTTTGTACAACTGTACAATGCGTTTGCGTTTTAAGCTAAGTGTTATTGCAAGAGTCAAAAAGTTTCTTAAAATGTAGAAGTTTATAAAGTAAAAAAATTGCAGTAAGCTAAGGTTAATTATTTATTGAAGAAAGAAAATTTAAAAAATAAATTTAGTATAGCCTAAATGTATGGTGTTTATAAAGTCTACAGTAGTATCTCAGGCCTTCAGATTCACTCACCAGTCACTCACTAATTGACTCAGAGCAACTTCTAGCCCTGCAAGCTCCATTCATGGTAAATTCCCTGTACAGGTGGACTAGTTTTTGTCTTTTATACTTTATTTTTTACTGTACCCTTTCTACATTTAGATATATTCAGATACACAAATACTTACCATTGTGTTACAATTGCCTACAGTATTTACAGTATAATGCTGTACAGGTTTGCAACCAAGAAGCAATATAGCCTAAGTGTGTAGTAGGCTGTACAGTCTAGGTTTGTAAAGTACACTTTGTGATGTTTGTACAACAATGAAATTGCCTACTGACGTATCTCACATATTCATGTAGTTAAGCAATGCATGACTGTATTGGGAGGAACAGCCCTTTTTAAACCAGATCAAGGCTTTTTGCTCTCTGTGACAATGCAGAATTTTCATGTTAAAAAAATTATAGGAACTCAATCAAGGGCTACAAGTGTAATCATGTCCATAAGATTATATATAATTCTTCCAAATGTATACTAATTTATTAATTGTTTTTAGAAATGTTCCCCTAAAAACAATAGCCTAGAAACAAGATGAGCAGACACTCATCTTGTTTCTACAACAATGAAATTGCCTAATGACATATTTCACAGGATCATGTAGTTAAGCAATGCATCACTGTATTGGGAGGAACAACCATTATTAAACCAGATCGAGGCTTGTTGCTCTCTGTGACAATACGGATTTTCATGTTAAAAAAATTACAGAAACTTGATCAAGGGCTACAAGTGTAATCATGTCCATAAGATTATATACAATTCTTCCAAATGTATACTCATTTATTATTGTTTTTAGAAATGTTCCCCTAAAAACAGTAGCCTAGAAACAAGATGAGTGTCTGCTCAACAAGATGAGTGTCTGCTCATCTTGTTTCTATAGCTATATAAATGAGAAAGAAGTGACTCCTAAGGAAAGAAAATTTGCTCCATGGTGCCAGGCTGTGTCCACCCAGACAGAACTAACAGCTTCTTTGACTACAAATGAAATTTATGTTCTGCTTTACTAGGCTCTGTGATACACTGGGAAAGTTGTTGCCTCTTGCTTTTGTCAACTGGAGAAAAATGGAAAGGATTCAAATGTTTGATTCACTTTTGTCTTCAGAAAACCCAAAAACTTTTGGAGATTTAGTCACAGAATCTCAGAGAACAGCTACGCAAGTGGCACTTGACTTTTTGGCCCTGAGAATCCACTATAAGCATACTTTTACAATGATGTGATTGAGAAAATACATGAAGGGCAAATGTAACTATAAATTCAGTTAAGCTTTTAACTGAATTGTTTTTATTACTCCAACAGTGGCGTTTGAAAAATAGTACAAATCTACAGGAGAGATGTTGCTTTTCAAGTCTACAGATAGCACCACAGACCCCTTTATGCAATCACCCAAGGTTCCAAGGACCCCATGTCAGGAGAACTGCTGATTTATATCAAATTACCCATTTTGCAGCTGATGAAATGGAGGCACTGGACCTTGCTTAAGATTCCTCAGTTGAGTTTCCAGAAAAGTTGGAATTGAAATCTGGGTCCCCTGCTTCTCTGTCCTGGGTTCCTTCCCATTTGCCATCCTGCCTCCATTGATTTGGACATGGGATGTGCATGTACCTGAGATCAACTCTAGAAGGTACAGAAAGTATCCACTCTATGGCCCTTTCTGGCTCCTCCTGGTAAGTTTGCCTCTGTCCATTGCAATGTCCCTGATGTGGGATATTTTCGAGTCTGAGCAAAGCCTCTTCTCTTCTGCTGCTGGTTTACTCTTCCCCTCTGTTCAGGGTACTGTATAACAGCAGCCTTCTAAATACAAAAGAGGAGAAGTCTAGGAAACTATTCTTTTCAGCCAGATGTTTCTAAGGCATTAAAGACCAATTAAAAATTAAGGAATAAAAATAAAAAAGAAATTCAAGAGTAACAACAACAACAACAACAACAACAAACTTAGGAAAGCTCTCAGTGGGATGCAGAGTAATATCTAACAGTTTACTAAACCCCTAAACACATTTATGAGCCTTCTTCTGAGGAGTAAGACTATAATAAAATAAGCGAAGGGAAATCAGCATTTTTATGACATACTGAGCTCGTGTCATTATTCTTCTTTTGGGCCAAAGTTGATCTTATCTGTGTAAAGTGTCTTTTAGAAAGGTTATCTCTCCCACTCCGCCTCACTTAATAAAAAGTTTGGGTAAGACTAATCAGGAAGTGGAAAGTGAGTATTTTGGAATATTGAGCTTCTACTTTAAGGAACCATCTGAATGTGATGAATTAGATTTTAATCCATGGAACCAGTAAAGATTTAAGTAGACAAGAGAGTTAGATATTAAAAAGTAACGAGCCTGTGGAGAAAAGCATCTATGGAATTCTGTAGAATATATTAGAGTTGGTGAAGATTTAAAAAATATCTGGAATTCATGTTCATTTTGTTTTGGAGACCACGACTCTGAGAAAAGTGAATGGCCAGAAGAAAATGGCGCCCTGTGTTAAAGGACTCAGCCATTGACTAGTGGGGCTCATTGGCTTCTTCATAGCACATGAGTCTGGTTCAATGAAGGGAAGAGAAAGGTATCCAAGATGCTGTACTGGACTCAGCCGCCAATACAGTCTTACAAGTAGTGCAATATACACCTTCTACCATGACAGGAGTATGCTTTTGTTGGGCACCATCCTAAATCTTTACTCTCCAGAAGTTTCTAATTTAGTTTATTGGGAGAGCTCATCCACCAATTGTGAAATATATCTCCAACTTTATAATGAAAACCTCAGGGAATGTACTATATGAAGCTTATAAAGAATATCACTGGAAGGCATTTGTAAAATGAGATCAACCCTAGAAGGTACTGACAGTATGCCTTTATAACTTCCTGTATGACTACTGGAAGATTTATGGTTTTCCTATAACCAGCCTTTCAGAGTCAAATAATCTTGTTTCAGAGAAGTGTCAAATGGAAGGTGTTTTACGGGAGATTTAAATTTTATTTCTTGCATTTGAAAAATCATTTTTATAATTCTGATCTGCAAGATTATCTTTCCTTATTCCCACCTATGTATTGCTGTTTTTTTTTTTTTTTTTTTTTTTTTTTTTTTTTTTAAAGAAAACGTTACCCCACTGGGTACTCAATTGTATCCATAGGGTTTTATGTCTCCAGGACCTGAAAACACAGTTCTGTGGAATAAGGCAAATCTGTAGTTCTATTGCCAGAATTTATAATGAGCTATTTTTCTGCAAATTCAGCAGGCAAGTAGGACAAAAGGTAGGAGAAGAAAACACACAGGATAGAAAAGTCCTGGTTTCCACTTCTCTTTATGCCTCATTTGCCTTGTAAATTTATAACCTTCTGTGGAAGCCGTCTTAAGCAAAACTTATAGTAGAAACGTATTTGGAAATTATTACTGGAATAGCTAGAATCCAAGAAATCTGGAGGTCTTTTTGGCAGTGTATGTGTTCACATGTAAAGGAAAATAAATATTCAGTTTTCTAGAAACTCCTCATGTATCAGGACCCATTTCTTCTTAATGGAAAGCACCATGTTGGGCTCAGACACTCACCCTGCCTTCCAGTTCTGTCTTGCTTCCTATTGCTAATAGAGTAAAGGAGTCTAGCTTCCCATGTTCATTCTCAGCATCCCTCTGCACCGTTCCCCTGGGAAATTTCCCTGTGAATGTGTAAGAGGAAAGTTTTTTAGAGGTTAAATTGGCCTTCCCTCTTCTTTTCCTTCCTCTTTCCCTGGCTCTCTTCCTTCCATCCTTTCACCCATATTCATTGAGCACCACTGTGAGCCCAGCATTACCCTATCTGGGATACAACAGTGAACAGGATGTAGTCTTCAAGGAGCCCACAGTTAGGTGAATGGTTAAGTAAGCTAGTCCTTCCACCTAGTGAGAGGAGTTATAACCAGGATAGGGATGTTTAGGAGTGATTGTCCCCAAGTATTGTCTTTTGCTTTCTATCCTGAAATTGGATACTGAAACTTGAACATAGATCTAAATCTGCAAATTAAAAAAAAAAAGACTGCCAAAACTTCATAAAGTTATTTTGTTAGGCATACTTAGCAACCCACTAAATGATTGCTTTCACTATCTACTTTAAAAAGATACATTAAAAAAACAGCCTTAACAACATTCATCTGAATGGTTACCTTTTCAAAATTGCATTTAAAATGCCTTTTGGGTGATGACAGGAGCCTAGCCACTCCCTGGGCTCCCTCCCTACAAGCCTGCTCTGGCCCCACACCAGCAGCCTGATTTCTCCTTTCAGCTGGCTGCATCTCAGGCCTTACTTTAGACCAAGCTTGTCCAACCTGCAGCCCATGGGCCACGAGCGGCCGAGGACAGCTTTGAATGTGGATCAACATAAATTTGTAAACTTTCTTAAAACATTATGAGATTTTTTTTTGTAATTTTTTAAAGCCTTTCAGCTATCATTAGTGTTAGTGTATTTTATGTGTGGCCCAAGACAATTATTCTTCTTCCAGTGTGGCCTAGGGAAGCCAGAAGATTGGACACCTCTGCCTTAGACTTTAAGCTCAAGTTTTTTCCTACATGGATCACATTTCACATATTCCTGGAATAGCAAAATTGTGGCCTCTGGAATCAGATGGTTTAAATGGGAAACTCCTCATTCCTGTCTACAAGCTGAGTCCTTAGTGCCTCACTTAGCTTATCTGTCAAGCAGGGATAACCTCCCTCTTGGACTTTTGTAAGGCATTCAGAACAATGCTCAGTGAAGAGTAGGCATCAATAAATAGTAGGTGTAATTATATCGCTATCCTTCAATGCAAAAATATAGGTCCCACAGAATTTCCTCTAACATTTCATATTCAAGTTATTAAGCAATTGGGAAGGCATGCTCAATTTTTTTTATAAGTTTTGCTTATCTTTAGAGACCACAAACTCTATTTGTATGAAGAAGGTTAATGTTTCATTATTTTACTGTAGGGATAGTCTTGCTCCTATTTTTCTTCATTTTTACCCACTCTCTTGACTGCCCTTGAACCTATTCTCTATTTTAACAGGCTATATTAAGCAGCAGAGAGGTCACAGAAGTAGGCAGGGTTGAAAAACCAATAGGGACCAATATACATTTGATGCTAGGCCCTGGTGCTACCTGGACTCAACTCTAAAGGGATTATTCCATGAAACAGTCCATCTCCCATCTCCATGCTTTCTACTGGGATCTCCAGGAATAGTTCTTTCTCCTTACTAGTTTCCAAATGTTATATCTTTCATAGCCTTTGCTTTCACTCAGAAAAATAAATATGACTAATGAGTATGTCTCTACTCCTTTGCAACTTCATATGAGCTAGGCTTCAGTTGAGCAGAGAAGTTGACTTTAGGGCCTGTTATACTCACTCAAGAAGTAATATCAGGATCAAAAGAAGATCAACAGGAGGGCAGATGCTAGCTCAATAAAAGGGAAAACTGGTATTTAGCATTGCCCAGCAGAAGAATGGGCAGGGAGTCCCTTGTCACTGGAGGTGTTCAAACAGAGATTCCTTGGTTATTTATTTCTTTTTTTACATTAGTATGTGTAATCCTGAGATAGCAATATTAAGATGGATATAAAAGAATCCAGATAATCTAAAGATAATAATTTCAATTAACAATGTTCATTCATAAGCTAGATAGGAAATAAAACTATCATTAGCTTGTCATTAATCAAAGAAAGATGGTTTCCATAGATTGAGCAAGACATTATGCCAGGGGTTACAGAGGATTCAAAGAATGTTAGTAGATGTTCCCTATTCTGGAATTGTCAGGAAAGGGCAAAAATACTTGAAAAGTTAAGTAATAATACAGAGGTAATATGCCCTTCAGTATGGTGACAGATATATCACTGGTTGATGATTGCATTGATGGTTCAGTAATAAATGCTATGGCATTGGAAAGGCAGAATCTGTGAGCTGCAGACCTAGTTAGGGATGGTTTCTTAGTCCACTTTGCCATCATAACAGAATACCACTGACTGGGTGACTTAAACAACAGATATTTATTTTCTCACAGTTCTGGTGGCTGGAAGTCCAAGACCAAGGTGTCAGCAGGTCTGATTTCTTCTGAGACTTCTCTCCTTGGTCTGCAGATGACTATCAACTTGCTGTGTCTTCACGTGATCTTTCCTCTGTGCACACATAGCCCTAGGGTCTCCCGGTGTGTCCTAATCTTCTGCTTTTTTTTTTTTTTTTTTTTTTTTTTGAGACAGAGTTTTACTCTTATTGTCCAGGCTGGAGTGCAATGGTTTTTTTTGAGACAGAGTTTTACTCTTATTGTCCAGGCTGGAGTGCAATGGTGCGATCTTGGCTCACCACAACCTCCACCTCCCAGGCTCAAGTGATTCTCCTGCCTCAGCCTCCTGAGTAGCTGGGATTAGAGACATGTGTCACAATGCCTGGCTAATTTTATATTTTTTAGTAGAGACGGGGTTTCTCCATGTTGGTTAGGCTGGTCTTGAACTCCTGATCTCAAGTGATCTGCCCGCCTTGGCCTCCCAGAGTGCTGGGATTACAGGTGTGAGCCACCGTGCCCGACTCCTAATCTTTTGCTCTTACACGGACACAGGTCAGATTGTATTAGAGCCCACCTTGACAGCCTATTTTAACTTAATCACTGCTTTAAAGACCCTATCAAAAAACAGTCACATTCTGAGGTACTGGGGGGATAAGGCTTCATCATATACATTTGAATTTGGTAGCTGGGAAGGGGGACCCAATTTAGTCCATAACAGATGACTTCTTGCAGAAGGGGGAGAATAAACTAGATCTGTAAGAAATAGGATAGAGATTAGATGGGTTGAAGGATGGGAGACAGAAAGGGTGGGGAGCACTCAACTCACAGAGATGAACTAGGTCACACATGGGGTTTCTTCTCTTCTCCTGAACAAGTCTTCAAGATTGACAGACTTGTTTTCTTTTCAGAAGACAAAAGCAAATCGTTCTTGGCAAGAAATGCTCTTAGCGGCCCTGACTGGAGGAGTGACTGTAAGTTGACATTTAAGTGACAGTATTCTTTGGCTTTGTGGAGCCAGGCAGACTAACAAGTTGTAAAAGCATTGCTGGAGTGAGGAGCAGGGACAAAGGCTGCAGCCTGCCTGCCACGTATATCCGTGGGACTGTGTGTTGTAATTGATGCCACCCTAACCACTAATGAGGCATTAGAAATGGTCACTCACTGTCAGACAAGTTGTGGTTGATCTCCATGGATGTTCATAATTTGTTCAAACTTCCTGCCCTCTTCTTCTATTCTGACTATAGTTTGTTTTCTGTGTTCTGAAACAGATTGCATTTCATGTTGCACCCTCCATTTTCAATAAATTTTGATTTAGTAGGACTTCCATGGTCCAGAAATTCTTTTGAATGTTATAGGGGATGTTTATTGGAGCCTGAGTTTTTATTAGTTTTTCTAAAATGTACTATAACCCCCAAAAAGGCCTTCTCCCCTTCCTTTTCCTCCTTTTTTTTTTTCCATTCGAATACAAATGGAATCTCTTTACCTGGGAAACTCTTACTTCCCATTGTGTAATTTGAGGACTGTGGCTGGAATACAATATTCTTTTCCCTTTCAGAAGAGTTTATTTTCTTTTATCTATTTCTTCTCAATTCAGGGATTGATACAACAATCAGTTCTATTCAGATTATGGAAATCCAGCAAATAATAGATCATCAGTATTGCAGTCGAAGCCTCCAGTGCGGGTGGGTAAGCCTCCCCAGCATGCCCTGGTTGTTTCTGGAATTTACCCATGGCTCTGGGTTTTTAAGACTGCAGTGGAAGCTAAAGCTACATGATAAAATCAATGTGTGCTTACTTTGCTCCTTAAGTGAAAACATCTTTATTACATGGTGGGAGAAAGAATCATAAAACGGTTGGTATTAGCAAATGTCAATAAGCCACAGCCCCAGTTATTCCAGTCTTCTGGTTTAATGGATAAGTCCAAAGCAGAAAGCCTAGGGAGCAGTTCTGTTCCTGACTCTCTGAGGGCACATATTAAGGGCACAGAGCTGCCAGTTAATTTTATAGACAAGAAAGACATTGTTGCTGATGGCTCCAAGTTACAAGTGAGCTGACTTTGTATATTTTAATAACAAGGGATATCATTATTTTAATTGCTGAAAAAATATAACTTAGCTTTTCAGATAGGAGGGAAAAATCAGATATAGCAAAAGTTATCAGCAACATCCATCTCCTTATGGATTACAGGTATGCCTTATTACCTGTATCAAGGTAATGATACATCTAGAAACAGACGGTGCAAGTTGCTTCAAAGAGTACAGTGTGCCAGTTGTAGGGATTAAGATTGGAGAGGGCTGGGCGTGATGGTTCACACCTATAATTTCAGCACTTTGGGAGACTGAGGCAGGAGGACTGCTTGAGCCCAGGAGTTCAAGGTCAAGACCAGCCTGGGCAACATGATGAGATCCTATCTCTACCAAAAAAAAAAAAAAAAAAAAAATTAGCTGGGCATGATGGTACACACCTGTGGTCCCAGCTAATTGGGAAGCTAAGGTGGGAGGATCTCTTGAGCCCAGGAGGTCAAGGCTGCAGTGAGCTGTGTGTTTGCACCACTGTACTCCAGCCTGGATGACAGAGTGCAACCCGGACACACACACACACACACACACACACACACACGGAATGGGGGAGTTATTTTTCTTAGTTTGACAACTGTTTCTTAGGCACCTGCTAGATTAAAGGCAAGGCCTATAATTTGAACTAGTGTCATAAATCCTGTGGGTTTTCAGCCTCATTTCTTTTCCAACCTGATATAACTTGGGCTTTAAGTTGATGATGGCTGTGAGTTATAAAAGTAACATGTATGGTGCTTTATGATTTATTTATGACCTCTGTGTTCATGATCTCATTGAATTCTCACAAAATCCCTATGAGGTTGGTATAATTTATCCCTGTTTTGTAGTTAAATTTCAGTTATACTTGAAAAAGTTTGCCTAAGATCACCTGTAAGTGGCAGATACAGATATTAATTAATGTGGTAAGATGAGATAGTGAAGAGTCAGATGATTCAAGTTCAAGTCCTAGAACTTTGACAAGATGTTTATTCTCCCCGAATACCCATTTCTCAGCTATAAGATGGGGATACTTTCAAAACTGAGTTGGGTTGCTGTGAAGCCTGCAGATAATGGGAGAGACGTCTTAGGAAATGAATTCCGTTTATCTAAGCTTCCCCCAGTCAAACAAACTGCTCCTGATCCCAATGCAGATCTTTCTATTTTAAAAAATACGTTGATTCACTGAAATAACACTGTTCTCAATTTGGTGTGCAGTTGCACTCTTGTTATTTTCAGCCGTATTGATGTATAATTGACAAGCAAAAATTGTTTATATTCAAGGTGTATAATGTTTCGTTTTGTTGTAATATACCTATCCAATGCAAAATGCAAGATCTTTCCATTTCCTTTACTTTTGCTTTTTACCTTTTTAGCAACTTAGTTTAGCATTACTTAAAAATAAAATGACTGACTCTTTTTCCCATCAATCTGATTTTAAGTTGTTTTTCCATATAATTCAAGGGATGGTCAGGTCATAAGGAGAACTTGTTTTAGAGACCATATGTCTTTTTGCTGGAGTTTTTCATTACAATACGAATCAAAGGAATTTCCCTTTTATCCAAGTATTTCTCTGAAAGGTGTGGGGGGATCTATGTATAAGCACTTGTCTTGCAATCTTCTCCATTACTAAATGGTAATTAGAATTAGAACAATTTTAGCAGATTCAGATTCTAAAATACCTGATATTTCCTCCCAGTGTTGCTCAAAAGGGAGTGATTTAGGGTAGAAAAAATGTATTTATTATTTCTAGGGGCATTGTTAGTTTGAGCCTTTGCTTCGTTTGTCTTCAGAAATCTGTGTCTCTTTAAAGGGGACTAAAGTCATTTCCTGTGTGAAAAAGGCATTTCCTGGTCTGGGATTAGACTTTCCATCATTTTTGTTTCTGTGTGTTCTAAAAAACTGTAACTTTTTATGGTACATTTTATATTAAGACCTGAAAGATATCACTCTGAAATTTGACAGGTATATCCTAAAAACAACAACAAAAAATGATACTAGGTTGAACTCAATTTTCTATATTTATTATTTACTATATAATATTTCACTGTTTTTATAGTATATAATGAGTAGCAAAAAGCCCTTTGAAGACTTTCCTACATATTTTGATTTGTGGTTTTATTTTTTTTCCATAATTAGATCTGGAAATTATAATTACAATATTCCTGTTAATAAACACACACCCACCAATGTCAAGTTCTCTCTGGAAATAAAGTAAGTGCATGGCTGTAAAAATAATTTCATTTTTATCATTAGTTGAATAGCAAGTCTGGATTTACTTCACAATTTGGTCAGTACGTTAAGAGGCAGAAAGCTATCAGTTTGTGTTAACTGATGATGGTTTGAGAGGTGGGCCATTTGAGGGAAAGGTTTTCAAAATGAGGGCTGTGATCATCCGGGCTTTCTTCAGGCAATGGAAGGGCTCTAAACTCTATACCCATGCCTACAAAGTGGGAGTGATTTTGGTTTGATGCTCACAAGCTGTAGACTTCCCCTGACTCTCTCACTTGGAGAGAGAGAATTGGGATGGGAACAAGAGTAATAACATGCCCCCTATGGGAAGATACACAGCTCCCGGTAGCAATGTTAATGCAGATACCACTCCTATTTTCCAAAAGACAGAAAAAAAAAAAAAGGAACCAGAGTTTGGAATTGGACAGACCAGGGTCCAAGGATTCTGTCACTTACTAATTCTGTGATCTTGTACAAGCCACTTATCTTCTTTGAGCTACTGTTTCTTTATCTGTAATGTAAGTATTACATTACACCATAGCACATAGAGCTGCTGTGAGAATTATTAATAATGGTGAAATTAGTAACTGCCATTTGCTGAGCACAGACTATATGCTACACTTTAATACTGGGTCATAAAATCCTCACAGCAACCCTCCCAGTTGTTTTTTTTCCCCCTAGTTTATATTTTTGAGGTGGAGACACTTGGGTTTAGAGTTTCGGAACATGTGAAACACACACACACACACACACACACACACACACACACACGTTCTGAAAATCACAGGTATTAAGTGATGGAGCTGGGCTTCAAATTCAGTCCATCCTCTCAGCCATCACTGTCCTGTCCTGCCTACCCAGTGAGATGAGACATGTAAGGACACTGCCCTTTCCTGACACACCATAAGCACACAGTAAATGGTAGCTTTTATTAGGACTACCTTTCCTCCTAAATCACAAAACTCTAACTTAACCTATTCTTATCAGATATTTTAAATGATTATGGCACTTAAAGACCTTCCACTAAAAAATTATGCAATGAGCTACTTTCCATGAAGATAAATGGTTTTTTGTGCCTCCTGATTTTAGTCTCTCCTTTCCACCCCCCTCCACATTTCCTTTCTTCTTCCCTTCCTTTTCTATCACTCTTTCCCTTCCCTCTGTCCTCCCCTCTCTCCCTCTGCTTGCCCAGCTCTGTTTTCCTCCTCCATCCTTCACCGCATGCCTTCTGCCTCTTCCTCTGTCTCACTCAGGCTTCATACTCTTTTTCTCATCCACTTTGCCTCTGTGAGGAACGAATGTCACTCAACCTAACTGCTAGCTTTGGAAAGGTTTCTTTTAAGCAGCTAATATTTTGTGACTCAGAACCTACCATATTTCAAGGCAGAGCAAAAGCTAAATGTACTATTGTTATAAACTGAAAATACTATTATCTAGCATTCCTTGAGTAACCAGAATAACATTTTCTTACTCATTTCTGGCTTTTAGTGGAAGGAAACAAGGTTATATGCTATATCTCCTGAAGTGGTAGATCACCTTCAGCGGCTAAATCAGGACTTTTAGTTTACAAACCATTTTTTATAAAACGGATGACTTAAAAATAACACATACACTTAACTGAGATTGTAGGTTGCCCTAACTCGTGCAAAAGGATTGTTCCCAAAGACAAATAGATCGCATCCTCTTGATGATGATTAACGGGCCAACCTCCAGAGAAGAACCATACATTCTTGCAGACTTTCAACTCTGATAGCTTTAAAATCTAGTGATTTCTGATAGGACTCACTCCCAAACTCCTACCTGTATTTATTTGCCTTTTTATTTTAAACAGTATCTGCCTAGACCCGGAATTTGCAAAATCAAAAATCCTGAAAGCTTCAGATAAATGCAAACTCAGTGCCAGTGGAAAGAGAAGGAATATATCCAAAAATTATAAAAAACACATATGCAGATAAGTTTTGATGTAAGATTAGGTTTTAAAAACTATCATACACAGCCAGGCTAATGTCTGTAATCCCAGCACTTTGGGAGGCTGAGGCATTAGGGTTGCTTGAGCCCAGGTGTTTGAAACCAGCCTGGGCAACATAGCGAGACCTTGTCTCTGTGAAAAAATAAAATAAAAAGAAAAGAAAGAAAAAAAGACACCATCATATACTATTTCAGTAGCCATCTGAGATTGGGTTTCTTTTTGTAGTAATGAGATGTGAGCTGGCCTATTGGCATCAGTGAGCTTTGTGTAATACAATGCCTATTGTGAACTCTGAATGGATTTCCTAGTTATGTTCCCATTAGACCCTCTTCTTATCAAGGTGTATCCTAGCAGAAGCTGGTAACTGCTTTTTCATGTGCTCTTTCTTTTCTTTGTCTCTTGAAGCACAACAGAGCCATTGATAGTCTTCCAGTGCAAATTCACCCTTGGAAATATATGTTTCCATAGTAAAAGGGAAACCAAAGGGATGGAAAGCCACAGAGAAATCTCCCAGGAGATGACACAGGTAATGTTTTCTGCCTCCTCTGTTCCCCGCTGAGAGAGGGATACATTGAACCAATTGCCAGTGTTTTCCCTCCCTGGCCAACCCTAGTCACAGGGCTTGGCTCAGTCTCTTCCTTGTGTCCTTATGAATCTGCCGACTGTTCTAGCAACACCCATCAAAAGCTGTGATCCCGATACTTCTCCTACAGTCATTGAAGAAACGCTTTTTCAGCCTGTACTCTTTCCTACTGACTGTCAAATGCATGTATGAAATGGATCCTCTTTTATTAATTATTTAGGGATATCAGCACATTTGGAGCCTCCCTGTAGCCCTGTTTTCTGACAGCATGTTCCATTTCCGCGTAGCTGCACCGGTAAGCTTGCTTTTTCTTTTTCTTTTCAGTGAGAAAGAAATTGAGCAATAAAAAAAAATCACTTTAACCACAGTTCATTTTTACATTAATCTTCCTCTTTTTTTCTCCTTTCCTGACAGGATTTAGCTGACTGTTCAACTGATCCTTATTTTGCTGGAATATTCTTCACCGATTACTTCTTTTACTTCTATCGACGCTGTGCCTAATTTGTTCAAGTTTGGGGACTTTACCAAAGAAAAATAGGAATACATTTAACAGAAATGGACATCCTCTTGCAACTTCTTTTTTCTTCTTTGTAAAACATTTACGTTTATTACTAAAAGACTTTTTCAGGCTTTAGCTTCCAACAGTTTTGAGACATTAATGAGGAGAATAAAATGTTTGCTGAAACTTGAAATAATGTGGTGTTTGGTTTTGCCATGACTATGAAGAAAACATTTCCTGGAGGAAGCAGTTCTGTTGAATTTAAAAATACTATTTTTGGTATTAAGGAAGTTGTGAGCTCAAAATAAGCAGGTCTAGCCTCTACTTTGTTTTAATGTATTTTAAAGCTTTTGAAAAAAACCAAAAGGGCCATGTCCACTTTGGCCCACTAAACATAGACTCTTGAGAATGTGTGACATGGTATGTCGAGGAGTTGTGGGGGGTGGTATTTGATGCTGAGCTCGCATTTAGGCAAATTGTCCTCTGTGTGTATATGTGTGTGTGTGTGTGTGTGTGTGTGTGTGTGTGTGTGTGTGTGTTGTATAAACACATACACTAGGGTACAGAATGTAGTTTGTTAATAAAATGGATTCAAGAGAAATAATTGCAACTCTGCTTTGCAATGCTTGATGGACACTAAACTTTCTGGGTGGGTAGGATATGCCCCCTTGTAAAGATGGAAACTCCTGTACTCCAGAGCGCACTGAAATGAATCAAACTAGCCAGTCCTAAGCCTGCTTACTCTGCCTCACCTGTTCCTTCCCTCAGATTACCACAATAAAGGGTCATGTCTGCAGTTCCTCCTTCTCCGTCTGCCTCCCGACTGATCCCAGGGCTTCCCCGGGTGGCTCCCTCTGCCATGGTATGCCCCCTTGTCTTGGGGACTATGAGTAACAAACTCTCTTTTGGATGGCAATTATCTCCTCATCTGCTGGTCTTATACCTCAAATTTTCTATTAATATGCTATTTTTTAGAGAATGGAGATCCAAGCCACCCTCACTGTAGTTCCAGGTAACAGGGATGCTGAATGGCTGGCCTTGCCTTATCTTACTGTTGGTCTCTGGGTCAATTAGAATAAGAAATTTGATTTTTTTAGTGTCACAGCAGTAATCAGCAGCAATAAAACATCCTCTTCCTTATTTTCAGCTATTATTAAATATGTGCCATATGGATGGAAATTAATTGTGAGACCCCAACAATTAAGAAAAGATATGGTTCTTTCCCTCACAGAAGGCATTTAAAAATAAACATATCAACACAAAAGTGGTTTACCCAGTTATTAAGAGCTAAGATTCTGAAACCAGATGGTCTTAGCTTAGTCTTGAGTTCAAATCATGATTGTATCTGTGTATCTTTAGGCAAGTTATCTAATTTCCATAAGTTGCAATTTCTTCACTTATGGAAGATAGTGAATATCTACCACAAACAGTATTAAATGAGATAATATATGTAGAGCACAGATAGGTTCTAAATAAATGTGAGCTGTTATTGTTATATCTCCACAGAACAGGTTCTAAATAAATGTGAGCTGTTATTGTTATATCTTCATAGAACAGAATAATTATAAAGATTACAGTGGGATTATAAAGGGATTAAGTAAATACACATACATCAAGGCATTTTCATCAACTATAAAAACTAAATTGTAGGCCGGGTGCGGTGGCTCACACCTGTAATCCCAGCACTTAGGGAGGCCAAGGCGGTGGATCACCTGAGGTCAGGAGTTCGAGACCAGCCTGGCCAAGACGGTGAAACCCCATCTCTACTAAAAGTACAAAAATTAGCCAGGCGTGGTGGTGCATGCCTGTAATCCCAGCTACTTGGGAGGCTGAGGCAGGAGAATCACTTGAACCCAAGAGGCAGAGGTTGCAGTGAGCTGAGATCACGCCATTGCACTCCAGCCTGGGCAACAAGAGCAAAACTCCATCTTAAAAAAACAAAACAAAACAAGAAAACCTAAATTGTAGACAGAACCATATATATATATCATATAATGTTTATATTTTTTCTTTTAAATTTATTTTTATTTTTTTTTTTAAGAAACATGGCCTCACTCTGTTTTCCCGACTGGAGTATGGTGGAGTGATCATATCTCACTGCAGCCTTGAACTCTTGGGCTCAAGAAATCCTTTTACCTCAGCCTCCCAAGTAGCTAAGATGACAGATACATGCCACCAATGCCCAGCTAACTTTTTTTTTTTTTTTTTTATGGAGACAGGGTCTCACTATATTGCACAGTCTGGTCTCAAACTCCTGGCCTCAAGTGATTCCCTACTTCCCTTGCCTCCCAAAGTATTGGGATTACAGGCCTGAACCACTGCACTTGGCCCCCTATATTTGGAAAATTATTTTCCCTTTTATTAATACTAATAGCTTAACTTTTGTAGAAAATGGAATAAGGTAGTTAAATTCTTGGGAGGAGCATTTCAGGATTCCTCTAGTTTCTTAGATTCAGATTCAAACTTTTTTCTCCTAAGCTGTAGTGTCAGCCTGTCCTAGCATGACTTAGGTCTAGATACTGCAGTTGTAACACATTTAAAAATGGGATCCCAAGTGGTTGATGTGGGAGAGATTCCATTAATTTGACTCTTAGTAAAGGAATGTTTGTCAGCAGCAGAATTACAAGTGATCTTTTTGGCACATAAATCCCATGTTCTTATTCATGCACTTAAGTTTGGGATAATATGGGGGGTTTCAGATATCTAATGTAGTTCAGAAATATTGCTTATAAAGGGATTTCTGTAAAATCAGTGCCATTTTCTCATTAAATTCCATTAAAAGACTGGAAGTATTTTCCTACAGAAAAACTTCTATAGGAGATTGTGTTGAAAGCCTTCAGAAAGGAAGGATTTAAGATAGTGAATAGATCTATGGCAACCTGTGACATGCTTGGATTAGTTAGGCCTATTGGGAGAATAGACTTTGCTGGAAGATTCTCTGTATTTGCAGCACTTTTCCAGTTGTGAGATATTCACTGTGGACCACACTGCTTCAGGCCACAAGGCTTTCCTTTTATGCCAGAGAACTTTCTACTCTTTGAGGAATATCCTCAAACTCAAGTAAATTACTTTGAGGAATATCCTCAAACTCAAGGAAATTAAAGTGTCTATAACAGTCTCTTCCCAGAAACTTATAACCCGAGGCTAATCATGAGAAAAACACCAGACAAATTCCAAATGAGGGGTATTCTACAAAATATCCGATGACCATTCTTCGCAAATGACATAAAGTGTCAATCAAAGTCATCAAAAACAAGGAAAGTTGGGCTGGCCACAGTGGCTCACGCTTGTAATCCCAGCACTTTGGGAGGCCGAGGCGGGCAGATCACCTGAGGTAAGGAGTTCCAGACCAGCCTGACTGACATGGAAAAACCCTGTCTCTACTAAAAATACAAAATAAGCCAGGCATGGTGGCTCATGCCTGTAATCCCAGCTACTTGGGAGGCTGAAGCAGGAGAATCGCTTGAACCCGGGAGGTGGAGGTTGCAGTGAGCCAAGATTGTGCCATTGCACTCCAGCGTGGGCAATAAGAGTGAAACTCAGTCTCAAAAACAAAACAAAACAAACAAACAAACAAAAAAAGAACAACAACAACAACAAAAAAAACCAAACAAGGACAAGTCTGAGAAACTGTCACAGCCAAGAGGAGCTTAAGGTGACATGATGATTAAATGTAATGTGGTGTCCTGGATGGGATCTTGGAACTGGGAAAGGACATTAGGTAAAAACTAAGGAAATCTGAATGAAGTATTAAGTAAAGCATGGACTTTGGTTAATAATAATGTATCAATATTGTCTCATTAATTGTGACAAATGTACCACACTCATGTGAGATATTAACAATAGGGGAAACTGGATGTGAGGTTGATGGGAACTTTGTGTGCAATTATCTTTGCAATTTTTCTGTAAATCTAAAACTGCTCTGAAATAAAAAGGTTATTTTTTTAAAAACTCGGAAAAAGGTTCATAAGAGCCGGGCTGAAAAATTACATCCTGCTACCAGGTGCCATTTGTAATAACATAGGGATAAGTTCAAGCATGAAAAATAGGTACTATATTTAACTTCAGGCCATCAAAGTATCTTAGTTCCCTGCTTTGACAATTATTTAAGGTCAGATTCTGTATATCAATCTAATTAGGCCCAAATATTAGAGAGTATTCTAAGATAATCATATAACATAAATAATTAACAACATGAGTTCTAATAAAGCTACTCAAACAAGATTTTTGAAAGCTGTCAAAATTTTTTTAAACAATTGAACCATAAAAATTCACTTACAGCAAACAACTGGCATGTATGTGTTAAACACTTCAGCATCTAAAAACTAAAAACACTTTACAGTGCTTATAACCCATCTCTTTTACTGTTTTTATTTTAATATATTTTTCCTATATAATTTTTGGATTTCAATATTACTGACAGATTCTTAACAATATATTATTTGAATCATGAAACTAAAATCTTCAAAAGAAAAGCAAAAAATAAAAATAAAAAATAAAAGCAATCTGTTAACAGTTTACAAGTATTTTCACTGACGTCTCATTTGATTTTCACAACACTGTGATGTGGGGAGTGAGGGGAAGTATTCATGTTTCTCCATTATATAATTAAGGAAACTCAGGCACAGAGAGGTTAAGCAAGGATAAGAGGTGAGCCGGGTTTTCTGGTGCTAAATTTCATCCCTTTCCACTCCATTACTTAATTTCCTCTTTGAGATTTGTTTCCTCTCTTCATGACTCTTTGGAGTTTGTGAGACCACCAACTCAGATATTGACCCACTGAAAAGTCACTAACACAATAATGGCTCTAAAGTGCTATTCTTCAGGTTTCTTAAGCAGATAGCTTAATTAGAGGCCATTTGGAGTTTGTGAGACCACCAACTCAGATATTGACCCACTGAAAAGTCACTAACACAATAATGGCTCTAAAGTGCTATTCTTCAGGTTTCTTAAGCAGATAGCTTAATTAGAGGCCATTTTGTCAAAATACAGAATAGGGAGTGAACAGAGGGACCTAGATGGGTGGAGTCTCCTATCACCAGCCACTAAGTTACATCTTCTCTTGTGCCAGAGTTTAACAGCTCACTTGAGAATGCTAAATATCAACCTCCATTTGAGAAACACTTCAGTGGAATCTTCACTTGGCAAAACTAAAAGGGTTTTGGTTTTCATTTCTTTAAGGATATGTGTCATTGATGTTTGTGACTGATTCTAAAGAGCCAGTTGAACTCTTAGGAAGCATCCAAGGATTAAGAATCTAGTGAATTTTTGATGAGTGATTGTTTAAAGTTTGAAAAAGTGCAGCTTCAGAGACTTCCAATTTACCAACAGTGTTGAGTATACTCCCCCATCTTTTTGGGGGCTGGATTCTGTGAATGGGAAAGTCTTTCTCAGCCCTTAAGATATATAATTGGAGCAGAAATGAGTGCCAAAGATCACAGTCCCAATCCTTCAACTTCTTTATGACTCCACACAAATATGAAATGAGATCATTATTTTAAGAAGACTCCTGATAACACGTCTTCGCCAGAGCTGAGTTCTCAAGACATTTTTAGCTGTACCAGACTGACCCACTGTTTAAATTCAAAAATAACTGGGAAGAGAGCTAAACCCAGAGCCAGGAGACTTGGGCCTAATAATGGCTCAATAATTCGTCATTGGTGTTGTTGTGGATAATTCACTTAACCTCTATGAATTTCACTTTCCCAATTGCAAAATTGGATTTGTAATAGTTTTGACCACTGCTAAGGGTTTTTGTGAACACTAAATGAGATATTTACATGAAACCTCTTTGCAAAGTGGAAGATGCTATATGAATACAGAAGTCATTAAGAATGGTCCCTGGGAAGACATTATTTTGAATGAATAAATCAGATGTTAGAAATTCTCTCTTATTTTAATGAGTTTCAGTCCATGATGCTTAGGATAAGTTACTTACATTTCTAGCTACCATCTTCTTCACCTGGAAAACATGTTGTTTAGCATATAGTAGATGATCAATTAACATTTATTAAGCAAAAAGTGGGTAGTAGAAACATTTTCCTCTTATTTACCAGGGACTATGGCAAGATGATGTACTAAAACAGATTGAATTCCTCTTCCTGTTACTGTGACTTTTTTTATTGCTACTATTTAAAACAACAGGATTATTATTATATTATTATTATCATTTGGAATAATAGGTTATTGTTCTTTTGCCCAAGCACACTTAAAACACTTCTGAATGACTTCCCATAGAAACTAGAAAATTCAAATGGCTTATTATTTGTCTGTTAGAGGATTCCAGAACCATGATAGTCAACTACAGCTTATTATTCATTATTTATATGTATACTGCTGCATTTAATTCTGTTCAGCACAACTGCATAAGTATCTAAATTAGTTTCAGGTTAATTGTAGAGCATTTAATGAATGTTTCATATTATATCTAAATATTGAATGCAATATGTCAGCAATTACGCTGCTGTAGTATTTGCCCTGATGTGAGCTATAAGATCGCAGGCCTGTCATCGTATTCAGTTACCGAAAAAGTGTGGACACTCTTGGGTTTCAGGAGAAGTATCAGGAATTATCTACAGTAGAGAAGCTACTCAAAGTTACGTAAAAAGAAAAAGGCTCTTAGTTGCTTCTTGGAGGTAAAAAACAAAAACCAGACAACACCCCCCCCCCCGCCCCCCACCACACACACACACACACACACACACACACACACAACTTCAGCCTAGATGAATCTGCACATATTCATTCTGCCTCTGAGCTCTGTAATGGTTTATTCATTTTCACTCACTCACTCGCTCACTTAACAAACATTTGTGGAGGACTTTCGGTGTGCAGAGTTTATACAAGGTGCTAGGATACAGAAGAAGCGTGGCATCATTGCTGACCTTTTCGAGGCATCATGGACTAGCCAGGCAGCCACACAGTCAGCCATCACACGATACCAACAGCCCTGGAACTGTGGCATTGACATTGTGCTGGGAGAGAACAGGGAAGGAGTCATAAATTCTGCCTTTCAGGTAAGTGAGAAAGAGGAAACAGGAAAGGGAAGAAAAGCAGGAAGAGGCATCTGAGCTATCTAGGTCTAAAAGGATGAGAAGGGTTTGGGGATTTTTGTTAAACAGAAATGGAGAAAGGTACATGTTGCATATGAATCTGTTTTTTAAAGAAAAAGTCTGATTTTAAGTGCACCAGGAACTGCAAAGTAATTCCTACCCTCTCCCATCTTAAGCCAGCTCTTCTGTTAGCTTTACTAACAGGAGAGGCACTCTTATTTCTGAAAGACACCACTTCCTTTCCTCAGCTCCAAAAGCCAGCCATCTGTCCCAGGAGATTCAAGGAAACTGTGGGAAAAGCAAAACATGTTGGATGGAGCATGGGATGACTCAGTGAGCTGGTGATGAGACTGTGGGTGGGGAGGCTGAGCCTGAGGACAATGACTGATTCATCCACAGGTACTGCTGTCTCTCTATGCTACCATAGAGATAAAATTTGTGTAGTGAGCAAGGGACACAAGTCTTTTGGTCACTCTACCCGTTTATAAATAAAACGTTTTCCTTCCTAAAGAAAGTTGACTTCTATTTTTAAGTCTCAGGTGCTCATGGTGGGAAGGGCTGGGAGAATCTAAGTTCTCCCTGCATGCCTTTCCCCTTCTTTTGGTAGCAGACCCTGATTTTTCCTTTAGGGAAGTATCATGCCCTAGCACTCAGTCTCTATGAATCAGGTGAGGCTGCTACCATCCCATTGCTCCAGAGAAGAACACATGACTCAGGCTTTGGCAAAGAAAACGTTTCATTCCCTTGGCTACAGTGATTGCTTTAGGGGTAAGCATATGACCCAGGTTAGGCCAATCATACTCATCCTTGGGTGTCTGACTGAAACCATTTCTTTGTGGAAATTATTAAGCTGGCAAGAATAAGCCTGGAGTTTCTGAGAACCACCTTGCCATCATGGTGGGCAGCCTGCCAGAGAATGAAGCCAACACAAAGGAAAATAGAACTGAGATATGAGAAGTGCATGTTTCTAAGTCAGATATGAAATTTACATTTAAATTCCCATGAAAGTCCCCCATGGACTTAGCAGTTGGTGGACTACACATTTCCATTTCTCTTTAGTTAGGCTGAATTAGGATTTTGCCACATTGCCAAAAGAGTTCTGATGAATATGGCCCTTATTGGAGACTCTTTCAACACTTTGCACACAGGATGCCCAACTGGCTGATTCCAAATGCTGATACCTTGTTTATGAGGTTGTTGGTTATTATTCAGGGTTTGCAAGGTGGCTGTCCTCCATTCCCTAAAGGCCTCCCTCCATTTACCTCTCCTCCATTCCCTATTGGCCGCTAAATCCTAAGTGGATATCAAAGACAAAGTTAATCCTGTATTTGTATAGTGCTTTCATTTTACAGTTCTACAGTTATTTCTCTCTCCTATTTTATTTTTATTTTTGGCAAGGAACAAAAACTCAAAGTAACTAACAAACAGTGGGTTTATTATATAAGAATGTAGAAGAATTGCACACCAAATGTAGGACATGTAGCTGAGCTTCATGAGAACTAGATAGTCACCAGAGGCTAATCTCACCATCTCTTTCTCTTTAGGAGTCCACATGACATCTGCCTGCTTCTCTCTACAAGGCAGCCTCATTCTTCTTTCTTCAGACCAGCTCTTCTGCTTGGTCATTTGCCTGCACCCATCACGGCCACCCTAAAATGTAGTCTTGGACCCCAGGTCTCCATTAACTTCCAACTTGGTTCTCCAGGGCTAAATGACTCAGTATCTCAAGTTTTAAATTCCCAGGAAAGAGAATCTGACTGGTTTAACCTTGCTCAGCTTTCCATGTGGGGTTTAAGCAGCTATGGCCAGGCAAATGTAGTCTGTAAGACTGCCTCTTTCAGGGTACGGTTGGTAGTGGTAGATAGATTCTGTAAGTAGGGAAGAAAATTATAAGCATTTTCAGTGAAGACACTGTATCTCATTTGGTCCTCATATTTCTGAGAGGCAGAAATTATTATTATCCCTATTTTACATAAGATTTAGGATAAGCGGCTTGTCTGAGGCTATACAACTAGGAGGTGACAAATGTAGGATTTTAAACCCGAGACTTTTCACTTCAAATTGCAAGTGGTTTCCTCAGCACTATTCTGTCAATGCGAAATTATATGGTCTCACTTTCTGGAGCATCACAAACATATCCAGTCTGGATTTTTAAGGATTTGTTTTAACAGCACTAACTTATGGTTTTAAATCAAACATTAGTAGTGATCCAGAAAGAAAAGGTTGAAGAAGAAAATCTGAACCATAGGTCTTGGATGAAGCACTGTTATCCATTAACGAAGAAGTGAGCAAGAGTGAAAATCCTGTTGGGAAAAGTTCAAAGGAAAAAGTAGTTGGTTAATGGAGGGCCTATGCTTGGGGCATGGGTGTGGCTCACCGCTGTTGCAGGGGTTTCGGGGGTAGTTAAGACAGCTGGAGATTCAATTCCTAATTGATAGGTTTGAGTAGTAAATGCTGCCAACTGAATGACGGATCTCATCATAAAGTATTCTGTCTGGGTCTTCTGTAAATATGGACAGCCAAATCTCAGATTTATAGTTCATGCTCTCAGAAACTCAGACTTTCCTATTCTGTTTCTTACTTCCCATCTTTCACTAGACTTAGAGTAGAGAGAGGAAAGCAAATGTTTAATACCATTACAAAATTATATAATTTTTATAATTTTAATTCATACAAATTGCAGAACTTGTCTCTAATGTGACCTACTCTGGAGGATTTTTCCCGTTCCCCCATCCTGCCACTCTCAAATCCCACCTTAAATAGTTCTGATGTCCCCGAGGGTCCGTTCTTAGTTGTGATGTGACAGTTGCCTTTCTCTTTTCTCTTTTGTGGCTCCTTTGGGAATTATCTTTGGTCACTACCATTAGCAAACTTAGTGGCTCACGCATTGACACTTACCGAAGATGTCACAAATAGCTGCTCAAGGTGCTGCTGTTACTGCCATTGGTGTCTATGCCTTGGCAGCCTTAGCCAAACCAGTGTTGAGGGCTCTCACTGCCACTGGAGGGCTGGGTCTAATGGTGTCAGGCCTCCATCTCAAGGGGGGCTGTGCTAAGCCAGTTCTTTGTTGGCAGCCTCCTCTTCCTAGGATTCAGCCTAAATTGAATTAATGCCACTTGATGTGAAAGTTGGGCTCTACTGTGTTATAAATATCTCCCTCCCAGAAGCTGCTTTTGTCCTAGAGCCAAGCTATTGGCCTCTACTTGCTTCTCCTGGGATGAGCATTTTGGTTTTTCATGTACAAAGATCCTGGGAACTCACCTCATTTTCAGACATGCTTGAATCCTAGGTGAATATAGATTTTAGAACGAAGTATAAAGAAATACATGTGAATACATGGGACAATTTCTGACAGATTTTCCAAGGTTATCAAATAGTGCTTTATCTAATCCCACCTCTGAGGTAGAGTAAAACTAATTCATATTGGAAAAGCAACGTATCCAAGGACACATATGCTCTACTTTAGCTCCTGTGTTTCTCGGCTTAGAATCTTGGTGATCAGGGTCGTCCCAGGTAACGCTATGTCTTACACCCAGAGAGTTTGTGCTCAGCAGCTAGACTTTCAAGGAGAGAGTGCTACTGTCCTTTTATAGACTCACTTTGTTTTTCTTTTGTGACAAGAGCCAAACCAACCAACCAGATAAAAAACTTAAAATACCACTATTCTAGAGGAGCACACAAACCCAACTGGAATACTCCCCAGGTGAGACACTCTCCATCTGAAAGATTTTTCTCTCCCCTGACACATTTCTGCTCAGAACAGATCTCTGACCTTTGAAGTTTTAGACCAATGCACAATTATTTAAGTCTGTGCGCTAATACTTCATTAATGGGTTTTAGTTTTTCATTCACATCTTAGTCATAGACTTTCTGGAACAGCCTGTTTCTTAATTTAGGACATCTACTTAAAGCACTTTCGAAATGCAAAGTTTTTTTTTGTAAATAGTGGTTTCCAAGTGGATTCATTTTGTTTCTGTTATGACATTGACAGGTTATTAAAATCTATATGTTTAGATGTTCGATGGTTAATTTTTTGATCAGGGGAATGGAAAGTGGAGAAAATAACTGGTGAAAAGAAAGAACAATAATTGTGTGTGTGTCTGTCTGTCTGTGTGTGTGTCTGTATGTGTGTGTGTGTGTATTGTGTCTATGCATGTAAAATGAAGTTGAGCTAGCCACAAGTCAAGGAGTTCTTACATTCTATCTATCCAGTCCCTCGTATCCTAACAGGCTCATAATTGTATTAAAAGGGCCTTTGGCAGTTAGGAAGCTGATAGTGTTCAAGTCTGTGTAAGGGGTATTTGTGAAGAACCTGTGATGTGTCTCTCATATGAAACAGGGATGTAATCAAGATAAATTTAAAATAAAGCATCTTCCTACTCTGAGTTGCTACCTTTAACTGTTGATCCCAGGCACTCTGAGCTGGAAAGATTAAAATTCACCTCAACTCCACTTTGGCTGCTGATGTGGTTTGGGTGTCCCTGCCCAAATCTCATGTTGAATTATAATTCCCAGTGTTGTAGGTGGGGCCTGGTGGGAGGTGATTGAATCACGCGGGTGGTGCTTCATGAATGGTTCAGCACCATCCCCTTGGTACTGTACTAGTGATAGAGTTCTCATGAGATCTAGTTATTTAAAAGTGTGTGGCACCACCCCCTCCCTTCCTCCTGCTCTGGCCATGTAAGATGCCTGTCCCCATTTGCCTGCTGCCATGATTGGACACTTCCTGAGGTCTTCCCGGAAGCAGAGGCTGCTTTGCTTCTTGTACAGCCTGCAAAATTGCGAGCCCATTAAACCTCTTTTCTTTATAAATTACCTAGTGTTAAGTATTTCTTTATAGCAGTGCAAGAATGGACTAATATAGCTGTTAATTACATTCAGTCTCAAATTTAACAATCTTTCCCAGGACTGAGACAGCTTTGTATATGTAAGTGTGTTAGTCGTTCATTCTCACGTTGCTATAAGGACATACTTGAGACTGGGTAATTTATAAAGAAAAGAGGTTTAATTGATTCACAGTTCCACATGGCTGGGGAGGCCTCAGGAAACTTACAGTCATGGCAGAAGGGGAAGCCAAGATGTCCTTCTTCACAAGGGGGCAGGAGAGAGAGGTGCTGAGCAAAGGGGGAAAAGCCATTTATAAAAGCTATCAGATTTCACAAGAACTCACTCACTATCACCAGAACAGCATGAGGGTAACCACCCCCATGATTCAATTAGCTCCCACCAGGTCCCTCCCACCACACGTGGGGATTATGGAAACTACAAAAGATGAGATATGGGTGGGGACACAGCCAAACCATATCAGTAGGCTTGCATTTTATTGGTTCTCCTCCCTCGAAAACAAGGAATTTTATAAGGCAATGACTTTCTCAAGTGGTCCATTCCCGAGCAAAGGGAACTGCTCTCCAGGAATAACCCATTCGGCCACATGATGGGCATCTGCTCCCCAATACCTAGGGAACTCATCAGGACCCAGGGAAAGAGGATTATGGAAAACTCTGAGAGGGGCCCATTTCTTTAGATTTGGCCATGATGTATTTCCTTGGCAGAATATGAAAAGAGTCCAAAATTCCAACACTGCATTTGTTTGGCTCTTTAGCACAGAGCTTCTCAAATGTTAATGTGCACACAATCACCTGGTGATCTTGTGGAAATGCAGACTCTATTTCAGTGGGTCTGGGGTGGGGCCTGAGAATGTGCCTTTCCAACAAAGTCCTGGATGCTGTTGATGCTGCTGGCATGAGACACACCCTGAGGAGCAGGACTTTCCAGTTTGGCAAGTGTTTTCCTATATCATCTCACTCAGTCCTCATGACAAGCCTGTGAGGTACTTGACACATCCCCACTTCCAGCAGTAGAGGCAAGTTCCATGAGGTAAACAGACTTGCTTAGGGTTGCATAGCAGGTATGACTTTCGCTCAGACATCTGAATCCAAGTTCTGTGATTTTTCTCCCACACAACTGTGCCTCCTCCACGTACATCTTGGCCCATAACGCTTCCCAGGGAGATGCTCCAAATCAGGGTTTTTGTTTTCAGAGAGCTTGTTCATCAGCACACCACTGCATTTTTTCCCCGATTCCCCATATCTCGTTAGATGGGTTCTTTTATGTTGCTTGTCAGTCTGTTTAGGTGGTGACTGTCATCTAACATACTTGCTATCCCTCTCCACTTTATACTATCCACAAATAGGTATAAAATGTCTAGTTTCTCTTATTTGAATTATAAATACAGGTTTTTCATCAATGTTTGAAGGCTCGAGTATTGATGGATACACAGAGGACTAATCTCTGGGAAGTAATACATGCAGTATATAAAGATTCGGAGTAAGAGATTAAACATCTCATTGATAATGATCAGGTAACAAAGTGGGAGTCATTATTGTTAGGCAGGAATCTAGACCCAACATGGCGGTATCACCCGGCATGGCAGGCCCTTTGTTAGGACTCCCCACCCTTCACTTCCTGCTAAGACTCTCAGCGCGTGAAAAAAGCCCGCGCCCGCCAAAAAAACCCCCGCCCTGCGCAAGCTCCTGGACACGTCATTCCTCAGAAACCGAAACTTACAAACCCCGCCTACCTCGCCCTATAAAAGGCCCCCGATACCCGCCCCCCAGCGCGACTTCCTCGGCCCTCCTCCTAGGGGACCGGTGAACCTCGCCGGGGAACCTCGCCGGGGAGCCCAATAAAGGCTACCTCTGTTCTCATCTGCCTCATGTCTTCTTGCTCGGCTCCCCATTACATTACAATTATAATAGCATAAGCTGGATGTTGACAAACACATAGTGGAAAAACACATGGATTCTGGAGTTTTGAATCCTGGTTCTGCCTGACCAAATGTGTGATGTGGGGCTAGTTACCCAACCTCTCTGTGCTTTGATTTCCTTGTATATTAAAAGGAGATAACATGTTTTTTTGTGACAATACATTTTATTAATTCACAACAGTCCCCCACATATATTAAGTGTTCAATAAGTATCAGTGCCTATCCTTATTACCAATCAGATAGTCCAATCTACTCATTTTTAATTTTTGAGACAGGATCTCACTGTGTCACCCAGGCTAGAGTGCAGTGGCGGGATCTTGGCTCACTGTAGCCTTGACTTCCCAGGCTCCAGTGATTCTCCCACCTCAGCCTCCTTAGTAGCTGGGACCACAGGTGTGTGCTGGGTAATTTTTGTAATTTTGATGGAGACGGGGTTTCGCTGAGTTGCCCAGACTGGTCTCAAACTCCTGAGCTCAAGTGATCCACCCACCTCGGCCTTCCAAAGTGCTGGGATTACAGGCATGAGCCACTGCACCTGGCCAATCTCCTTACTTTTAATATGGAGCCAGAGAGTCCCGAAAAGCTCAAGTGATTTCAATATTCATTAACCAACAATTACGGAGCTTTCACTATGTAGCAGATATTTACTAGTTGGTGACTAGGCAAATGTTTTAAGTTGGGAAGTAGTAGAGCTGATAACTGAACACAAACCCTCTGATTTCTATTCTATTATGATAAGTGTAAGTGTATGTCTCCACACTCACTGCCACTCTTGATCTGCAATTGTTCTCTGATATTTCCGACAGTTCCAACGGCAGCATTGCCTTTAACTCCATTGACCCTAGTAGCCATCGAACTTTATCTTCTTTTCCCATTTGTCCCAGAAGGATCCTGGGAGTGTGGAATGAAAGACAAATAGCCTTAAGCTGAGCCCTAAGTGCCCTAGATTGGCTAAAGAGATGGGTCTGGAGGTCAGGAGTGCTCTTGAGCCCCAGGGCTTACTGATGCTCTTCCCAGGTCTGAGTTTCTAACCCCACCCAGAGATTGTTGGTTTGACAATCAGCATAGTTCACCTGGCTGAACTTAGCGTTATTGGCATTTCTGTCCTCAAGAACAGCAAGGAATTTGGTTACCCTGGGCCGGGGGTGGGGCACTAGTTAGCAGCTGCCCCTCCTGCTCATTATGTGGCTCTATTTCAACAAGACTTGAAAATCTTTGTCTTCAGAGAACCCTCTGGCTCTGAGCTTCGGTGATTTTGTTTGGAGAAACCTCTTCTTGTACTTGTCGTTTCAGGTAAGGCATCTGATGTGTAACTAAAGGATAAACACAGAGAGAAATAAAAATCTTTTATTACTTACATGAAGTATGTGCAAATGATAAAAAGTGCAAATGAATTTGAGAGAGGAATTGTGCAAGCCCTTAGGGGGCTATTACCTGTCTTTAAAAACCAAGAGTTGCTTAACATTTTGCTACTTTGTATTTTCGTCTTCATTTAGAACATAAATTTATGGTGATTGCTGGCAGTTTAAGGAGTATCTTCTCTTAATAACTAAGCTTTTTATTACAAATGTTCGAATCTTCCTGCAAATTATTCTGATATTATTACACATCTTCCTCCTTCAACAATACTATCAATAATACTATTATAATACCTCCTGTGTGTGAAGCCTGTGTGTGCAGAAAAGCCACAAATGTTAAGAATAAACTTTTATATTTACTCTAGGCCACGGTAATTTGCTGCCCCAGATACAGTGTTTTGGGATTGCATGGGATAAAGGACTCCAAATTGCAAGGTATGCAAGATAGAAGATATTATTGTTCTTTGCTTTTAAACAAGAAATATGACATTTGTAATATTAACTTCCCAACGTATTGATTTGTGGAGCTGGACAATGTTCAACTTAAAAAACTTGTTTTATCAGAAGAATGCATGCACATGGTTTCAGATGTTGAATAGGACTAGTAATCTTATTGATGAAACTATAGTTCTCTCATGCATACCCTTCCACTCTCCACTGATAGCGATTTTCTTTTCTTTTCTTTTCTTTTTTTTTTCTGTTTTTGAGACGGAGTCTTGCACTTTCGCCCAGGCAGGAGTGCAATGGCGCAATCGTGGCTCACTGCAAGCCCCGCCTCCCGGGTTCACACCATTCTCCTGCCTCAGCCTCCAGAGTAACTGAGACTACAGGCGCCCGCCACCATGCCCGGTGGAGACGGGGTTTAGTAGAGACGGGGTTTCACTGTGTTAGACAGGATGGTCTTGATCTCCTGAGCTTGTGATCCGCCCACCTCGGCCTCCCAAAGTGCTGGGATTACAGGCATGAGCCACCGCGCCCGGCCCATTGATAGCTATTTTCTACTGTTTCAGCTCTTTATTCTTGCACCAGCTCCATAGTTCTAAATAATATGCATATGCTGCTATTGTTTATCAATTTTAGATATTGAAGTAAATGAGGATTTTAGCTCGTCTACCTCCTACCCCATCCTCCAATATAGTTATATGAAAATTTTCTAACAATTCATATTTTATGTTTTCATTATTCTGACTTTATAAATATTATTCATAGCTGAGCTTAGCAGTACGATTATATTTTCTGTAAATACTTGTTAATGGTTGTTATTATTTTCTGGGCTCTGTTTCCTGCTGCTGTTGAAACATTTTCTATCAGGCACAATTACTTCACTAGGCTGATGACCAGAATTTGCCAGGCACTGTGGTTGGTGGATGTCTGCACTACCTGCACCTCTTCTGGCAGCATGTTTTTCTAGATTGATTCCCTCTGGCATCTACCCAACCCCACTGAGCAGCAGAATGTGAGGCGCCACCATAGCCCAAGATTCATAAGTAAGGTTTAGAGATGGCAAGAAGGAAGAGCAACGTAATTAAAGGCAAGAGACAAGCTTGAGCATGGGATTGTCTAGAAAGAGTTTTCTGAGATCTTTAGATGTTGTGTGCTATAGAATCTTACCATTGGGTGGATGTGGGCACCAAGTTAAGTGATAGCTTTAGAATCACAGTTGAGGTTTCTATTTTCTTTGTAAATAGGCCATGAACATTTGTGCAACCTAGAAATTGATTTCATTCAGAAATACAGTATTTGATTCACAAAACTTGGAATCACCCACCACATGTTTAGCCATTGGACCCCCTTTGGCTCTGTCCTCCTCTTGTCTTTTTCTTGTCACTAGTTGAGAAAAGTCAAATGCCTGCCAGCAGTTTCACTCCAGCCTGTACTGCAAATCCTCAGAAGACTCAAGCTCAAAGGAAATCAAAGCGCACACACACACACACACAAACACACAATGGAAGAACCAAGCACAAAAGGAATCAAAGCAAGTGCAAACACACACACACACTGGTCTTCTCTGGATTTTTATTTAACCGTCTCTGATTCTATTAAGACCTTACGTACACACATCAGAGCATATTAAACTTTGAGATGGGGATATATGAGAAGACATTGCTTGATAAATGTTATTTGCTAGACTTTATTTTTAATTCCTGTCTATGAGAATGAGAACCACTTCAGAATCCTCCTTTTTCTGATTCTTTGTGGCTAGAGAAATAGAAGAGGTAATAAAAGATGAAAGTATTGGCAGGGATGGGGTGATGGCAAGCTTGGAGAAGACCATCCCTGTTGCATTTTTACTTTCAAACTCTGGATATGGAAAAAAACATCATTTATAATAAAGCAAGTTCACTAGATCATAAGCCAAGAATATGAATAGAAAAATGCTGGTAAGTAATTTTAATAAAAACTGAAGTCCCTGTTTCAGTTTTCCTGTTTTTTATGCCTCTAGGGATGGGAATAATACTCAAAATATTTACAAAATTGTCAGGCTTCTCATGGTCAATGAAGGGAGACTCCTAGACTTTCTTCCAGACTTGTTACTGGTATTTAGTCCATTAGAGCATGGATTAGGATTTTCTTCTTAAAACTTTTACTTTAAAGGCATGATTTACAAGTAGGAAAAACAAATCCTAGACGTGTATTCAAATCTTGAATAAATGGAAAAAGAAATGTTTGACTAATTATTGGAATTAATATATTTCAAGATAGAATTTGTGATACATAAACCAAATGGAAATGGTATACAGAAGATCCAAAGATCAAAAATTTGTGAGTGTTTAGCATTGTTCTTACGAGAAGATGTTAATAAGCTGGCATTATAAGCATTGGGTCCACTTAGCAGGTGTATCAATAAACCTGGAGATTGATACCTCAGCATATCAATCTGATGCATGGATCTTGTTTTTAACTCTACTTGCCCCTAATCTATATTTGTTAGGAAAACTTCATGTTGTAATCTGGCTTTCCATATACAGTTTCTATAGGGAGCAGGTATTTGATCAGCTGACATGAACATCCCAATCAGCTTGGTAGCTTTGGTTCTCACTGTGAATGAACTAGATTTTTGTTTGGGTACCACATTCTAGAGATGTGGACCTGCGTAAGCCCAGTCATCAGAGAACTGGCATGTTCTGGTGTACTAACAAAATCAAATTAGCTTTCAAATTTGAGGTGATCCAACTAGCTTACTCCCTTTTCTCCCTGCAGGTCTGTTTCTGCATTTGCAGAGCCCCAGATAAAAATACAAATGAAAAGGTCGGGCCTGTGTCTTATCCTTATTCTCTTTCCACTGATGGCTCTAACCTTTACATCAGGTGTTTGTGAGCATGCATGAAGACCTCCAGCCACCAAGTCCAAGCTCTGTCCTAGTTCCTGCCTGCCCAAAAGCCACCCATTGACCACCTCTTGGCTCTAGGGGTCCATATATGGCAATGGCTGCCCTTGGGAGGAAAGACCCTGGGAGGGCCAAGCAGGACCTGGCACTCACTACAGGCCATTTGGCAAGGATGGTCTGGGGGTGGGGGGTCGACCTTAGGGTGGACAAATCTTTTTGGCTCTATGGACTTTTCACGCTGTGGAGAGGAGATTAGCCAGAGCAAAGCCAGGTTGGGGCTCAAGGCAAGGGACCTGGTTGCTCAGCTCTAACAATGATACTGCCCACTTGATTCCCCCTTCCCCACTCCAAAGACATGCAGGAGTGACCATATTACCTCTTGGGATGACCTCTCTACCTCCGCTATCCAAAACTGCAATTGTTTCTAACAGAATTTATTTTGCCAAATTGTAGTCTAAGGGGGATCTGACTCAAGTCTGTGGACCATAAACAAAAAAGTATCTTGTCTGAAATCACTCTCCAGAGAACTGAGAGTAATTCTGGGGCTCTCTATTAACATTTGTAAAGCTTTCTCAGATGCCAGTCCAGAGTCACAGACTCTTAATTATAGGGTCAAAGGCAGAAAAGGCTTTACTTAACTGCTAATGAAAGTCCTTAATCCGAATGAACCTGAACTATTTAGCCCAGGAAAATTCGTGCACAGTATCAGCAAATGATATTCAAATAACTTTAAAATGATCGAGTCTTCCGGAGTTTTGTGCTTGGCTCACGGAAACAAGAATTTGAAAGGAACAAAGTGGAATTCACTTGCTTATAAATGTGCTTTGGGGCAAAATGGTTGCAAAAGCGACCACATTGTGTTTCAAGAGATTTCTCTGCACACACACTCCATCCAGCCTAGCTTACAGAACAAAGCCACAGAGTTGCATTAACTGTGGCACAGAAAATGATTTTCATCTATACAGCCAGCTGGTCTATCATATATATTATAAAGGGGCATTTGAGGGGAGGAAGAGAAAAGCATAAAACATAACGACACAGAGCAATTTCATGCAATTCCTTGATAGGAGATGTCTTCAAGTTAAAAGGATGGGAAATCAATATTTGCAGAGTTCTGGGTGAGATGAAAGGTTGGCTCTTTCTGATAATATTGAAATGACTGAAGACGTGTGGCCAGGGGAAGGACTGGCCTCCTTGGCTGTTCATTCCATTTTATTTTATGTCAATCATTTATTCAACCAGTGGCAGATTCTGAGATGGCATATTCAGATTCCTTCCATATTAATTAATAACCCTCACACAATAGCCAATACATTGGGCACTGTCACAACCTCCATTTTGGATAAACTGAGGCTCAGTGAGGTAAGATACCTGTTACGTTTATACAACTGGTAAGTTGTGGAGCTGGGAATCAAATGCAGGTCTCCAGAGCCCAGAGCCAGCATTCTCAGTCATTACTGTCCGTGAAACTCTTCATGGACAAAGTGGTGGCAGAAGTCCTGAAACAGCCAGGATTACAGATGAATTCTGATTCTAATTGTTAGATTAAGAAAAATACCAGTTTGTTCAGGAATTGGATCCTAGATTCTGTTTGGTCATCATTTAAAGGAACTCACCATATAGTGCCAGATGACAGGCTCTAATTACAATAAGAAGAAAGGCATGTTCTGAAATTCTGAATTAAGCGTCTGAAGCTACTGTTTACCATGGTTCCATAGTGAGTAGTTATTCTTTCCTCCTTTGTTTATTCTCACTAGAGGGCAGGGACTGTTTTCAGCACTTGGCAGTGTCCTTGCACATTTATGTGGCTCCCTATTTGTAGAATAAGTAAGTGTTGGTAGATTGGTGCTTCTCCCTGTAGATGAAACAAAATCTAATACACAACTGGAGAGAAACAATTAGGGCCTCGAAGAACCTCAAGGTTGACTAATTTGGCTTTACTAAGTAAGCAGTATATATAAAATAATTCCAAGAATTCTGAAACTAGTTCCAGAATTCTTCCTTCCTTTTGTAATTCATCAAATCTAAATTCTCAAGAAACTGGCTCTATTATTTTGCCTGTAATTTATTACGGGTTCAGATTAGTTCATTTTCCTTGTAAACAGAGCACTCCCAGAGTTCACTGACAGATCCTTGGTTTCCCATTTAATGGCTCTAAATGTGTTTTCTCTTGGGACAGGGGTTGTTGGAAATATTTGTGGTTGATGAGCCATTTGTAGATTGATGCCTGATCAAAAAGGTTCAGTTCCTACCAATCCATATATCCATAGAGGCCATAGTAACTGGAGGCTGGGGGCAAATATCAAGGTGAATTTAGACTACTGAATATAAACATTCTCATATTGAGATACAGAAACATACGGGCAATTGCTTTATTATTTCCACACAAATCTCATCTCAGGATATAGTCTAAGCTTCTTTGCACAGGAGGAAGGCTGTTGCAATGGTTAAGAATGCAGTCCTGGAGATGTCCACCCATCCATTGGATTGCGGCACCCATCTTGATGCTAAGAGGAGAGGATGGGCCGAAGAAGGTACCAGCATGGCCAAAAGCAGATCTGAGAGAGTGAGAAACCAAGTCCTGAAGATGCAGTTGGACAGCCCTGATCAAGCTCAGCTCAAAGTCAGAGCTACTCCCACTAGATTGTGCAGGCATATAAGCCAAAATATATCCATTTTGCCTTAACCATTTTGGGTGGGGTTTTCCCCCATCATTCACATTCTAGTCTCCATATATCAAAAATGTTATCAATCTTCAAGCCTAGTTTAAATATATCTTTCTGTGAAGCCTTTGTCATTCCCAGAAGCTTTCCTTATTCCCTCCCAGCAAAATGATTTCTGTCTGTCTCCCTCCCTTCCTCTACTCCCATCAACTACTCAGTTGGCTCCTCAACTAAGGCCCTTACCAATTATGCCTTGAACTGTTAAGTGCCTGGGGACTCTGGAGCCAGATTGCTGAGACTGCAATCCTGGCTACAACACCTACTAGCTATGTCATGTCTTCCCTAATAGTGTATAAGGAGCTCAAGACAAAGATCTTGACTTGAGCTATTTTTCTGTTGTGCCACTTAATCTTGTTAGGCAGTTGTCCAATCTCCATGAACACAGCCTGTTTTTAGACCTCCCTTTGAGTTCATGCATTGCCCTTCTGCCCTCCTCCTCCATCAGAGGACTGATATTTCCTTGGCCTCCATCCTATATTCACACTCTAGGTCTTTGCCTAGCCTTGCAAATATATTGGGATCCTTGACTTCCTGGGTCTTCTCTATTCTGTTGATGACTAGTCAGGATTATGACAAAAATATGCAACCTAAGTGACAGAATCCTCCTTCTGGACAGGTAAAGGTTGCTCCAGTGGTTTATCTTGACTGCAAATGATTCATTTTGCAGAACGACATAAAGTTAACTCCTATTCCCTGGCTACTAAAAATCATCCCTTCGAAACCTTTACTGTCCCGCCTTTTCATTCCTGGGAGGCAGTCCAAGGGGTTAACTATTGACAAAACTCCTTCATTTAAGTGAACGAATTCTGAAGTTTATGGAAAGGATATTATATCCAGATGTTCATCTAAGATGTTGTCCTTGAGCAAATGGGAAAATAAAACAATATAATTTAATAGAGTCAAGATGCATAAACAGAGAAGAGGGAGGATTAAAGGCTTTTAGACAATGGCCTGGGTTATGATTGCATTTCTGCCACTTAAATATGTGACTTTCAGTAAATCACATAATTTCTCAAAATTGGAAATTGTTCTCTTCTGCAAAATGTGACCAATAATAATCCATTTTATCTCCATTACACTGAGCTGTGATGATGATCAAACTGGCGGGTGTGTAGTTGCTTTCTACATGGATAAGGTGCTGCTGTTATTACTATTACCAAGTGATCTAGGGTGTGAAATCTAATTTCTTAGTTGGACTTTTACACAACATGTGGTAAATATTAAACTCCAGCATCATTGCGAAATGCAAGTTTAACTCTTTATGAATTGGTCACATGTATTTTCTGGCTGAAGTAAGGGCTGAATTTCTGAAATCTGTTCCTATTACCTCCACGTTTAGAGCTCTGACAACTATAATTAGACTAGCTAACAATAATGTAACATAACTATGTAAATATAATTATGACAGGTTAAAGAAATAGAGCACAAAAGCAAGTAGAAAAGCAAGGGGGAGTATTGAACTGGAGGGATCTACCAGGGTGTTGGGTTCAATGTTCTTTAGGCTTATTGTTGTATTCTGGGCTTGTGCTTACCGCATTCTAATCAACATTGGATTTCCCTGCTTTAACATTATATAGCTTTTACCCAGACTCCTTCTCACCATGGTGTGAACTTAAATTTGGTGCTATTGAATTTGTCTTCCTAAAGTATCCCTCAAAAAGATTAATTTAGCTGAGGTCTTCCTATAGATAGTCACTGTGTTGACATTCACAATGATGTTGCAAAAACAACCTGCATAAAACTGATGGCATCATAGCACAGATCAAGGCAGCAGCACCAAACCTTACTAGTAGTCATTGATTGTACTCTTTACCAACAATAACACCCAACCTTGGCTCCCTGAACCCCTCTGTGTAGGGCAAGACCTCAGACGGGATGACCAGGTAGTGTCTTTGGGAGACTACACCACTGAAGTACTGAGTGCGGGCAAAGACACCTTACCCACAGGCATGGCAGGGAAGCCCAGAGCCTCTGGACTTATTTTTGGGCAACAAGAAACTCAGGAGGAACTGGGACAAACTAGAGATTAGAGATTTTTCTCCTGGTTCTGGGTCCCAAGAATTCTCTTGCTTTCTGGTCTTATCTTGCAAGCAGATTCAGGCTCTTTCCACTAGCCGGGCAAAACGGGAGCCTAAATAAAATAAAGTTAACTTAAAGGAAATAAGGAAATGCCAAGGGAATAATTCTGGCACACTAAAGTTTTTGAATGGAGATGAATATCTACTACTATAATAATAGGTATGGCATTTGTATTCTCCCTGTTTAGGGGACCACTTGTTTTATGGAAGATATGTCATTGAAGTTATGTCTGTGTGGCCTTTGTTTTGTTCTAAAGCCAAACTAAAGTTCATTACACTCTGTTAAGCCCCTAATGACTTACAGGGTGAAAGTGTTTTTTAAGGCAATTGATGACACCACAGCAAAAGCAAAATCAGAATGTGGAAAACGTTCGGCACATTCTTTAGAAGATGGACAAATATAAGCAGAAAGGAATCCAATAGGGAAAGAAGAAATTCACTGAAAGATAAAAAGTAAATGAGGTAGAAAAGACTGACTTTGCCCACACTTTATCCACTTAGTCACTGAATAAGAGAACAAACACGAATCAATAATTCTAGTCAACTCCTTGAATTCTCATTTTCCCCAAATAAGATTCCTTCTCTCATTTTAAATCTACCCAGATTACAACTTTCCTTTTGCTACAAGAATTGAGCCCATCTCAATTACCTACCTCATTTATTTTATTCACATGTCAAATATTTATTGAATACTTCCTAGGTGCCAGACATTACATATACAAAGAAAATAACATATGATCTTTGATGCAACAGAGACAATATCAATGCAGTACCAAATTGTGTTTCCTGTTCTTTCCAGGCACACAACTAGATGGAAACAGGCTAAGAGAAGGTTAAGTTGGCCAAGGATACATGGCTAGTAAAGTTGCAGAGCAGGATTCACACTTAAGGTAGAGCAGAGTTCACATTAGGTAGTAGGATCAAAAGCATACCCTTAGCTGACATTCCCTAAGTTCTGTGCCAACCTGAATTTCAGTAAGGACTTCACTGGAAGGTAAAGTTTATGAGGGCTGGCAACCTCCCCTGCAATTATATTGGGTAATATGGCAGAGTCAGTGGAGCAGAGGTAGAAATGATGTCTGTCGTTTCCAGTCTTGACTTATCGACATCTCTCTCACAGTCCTCTGTGGGCTCTCTTTTTCCTCATCTGCCAGCCAAATGCTGATGAACCTAGTAGAGGATTCCAAGGTCCTCAGGGATGAGGAAATCACCCAATGGAAGATCCTAGAACCCCGGAACCCTGAATGACTGTGTGGAGTAAATGACTCCTTACTGACTCCCACTGGACTATGACATGTGTGAAAACACACACACACACACACATCTTTATTGGGCTAAGCCACTGAGATTTTAGACTTAATTGTTTTAGCAGTTAGACTGCCATGACTAATATATGTGCCATTAAAAAAAAGTCTACAGTCCAGTAGGGGAGAGAGGAACGTAAAAAAAAATCACACCTCATAATAATTATTCCTCTCAGAGACGTCATGGTGCTATGGTACTTATGAATGCTCTTTGTTACCATATTCATAGAACCCTGAAAGGGAGATGACCGATTGTCCTACATGTGATGCTCAGAACAGGAGTAAAACACAAATAGTTGGTATCTCATTGTGGTTTTGATTTGCATTTCTCTGATGGCCAGTGATGATGAGCATTTTTTCATGTGTCTGTTGGCTGTATGAATGTCTTCTTTTGAGAAATGTCTGTTCATATCCTTTGCCCACTTTTTGATGGGGTTGTTTGTTTTTTTCTTGTAAATTTGTTTGAGTTCTTTGTAGGTTCTGGATATTAGCCCTTTGTCAGATGAGTAGATTGCAAAAATTTTCTCCCATTCTGTAGGTTGCCTGTTCACTCTGATGGTAGTTTCTTTTGCTGTGCAGAAGCTCTTTAGTTTAATGAGATCCCATTTGTCAATTTTGGCTTTTGCTGCCGTTGCTTTTGGTGTTTTAGACATGAAGTCTTTGCCCATGCCTATGTCCTGAATGGTACTACCTAGGTTTTCCTCTAGGATTTTTATGGTATTAGGTCTAACATTTAAGTCTTTAATCCATCTTGAATTAATTTTCGTATAAGGAGTAAGGAAAGGAGAATGGCGATCATTAAAAAGTCAGGAAACAACAGGTGCTGGAGAGGATGTGGAGAAATAGGAACACTTTTACACTGTTGGTGGGATTGTAAACTAGTTCAACCATTATGGAAAACAGTATGGCGATTCCTCAAGGATCTAGAACTAGATGTACCATATGACCCAGCCATCCCATTACTGGGTATATACCCAAAGGATTATAAATTATGCTGCTATAAAGACACATGCACACGTATGTTTATTGCAGCACTATTCACAATAGCAAAGACTTGGAATCAACCCAAATGTCCATCAGTGACAGATTGGATTAAGAAAATGTGGCACATATACACCATGGAATACTATGCAGCCATCAAAAAGGATGAGTTTGTGTCCTTTGTAGGGACATGGATGCAGCTGGAAACCATCATTCTTAGCAAACTATCACAAGAACAGAAAACCAAACACCGCATGTTCTCACTCATAGGTGGGAACTGAACAATGAGATCACTCGGACTCAGGAAGGGGAACATCACACACCGGGGCCTATCATGGGGAGGGGGGGGGGGGGGGGGGGGGGGGGGGGGGGGGGAGGGATTGCATTGGGAGTTATACCTGATGTAAATGACGAGTTGATGGGTGCAGCACAGCAACAAGGCACAAGTATACATATGTAACAAACCTGCACGTTATGCACATGTACCCTACAACTTAAAGTATAATAATAATAAATAAATTTAAAAAAAAAAAAAAAAAAAAAAAAAAAAAAACACAAATAGTTCAGGGGCCAGTTTTCACACGTGTAAGTGTGAGCCAATGGGAGAGCTGCCAAAAGCGAGACAAGAGGGAGCTCTAGGAAGTGGGCCTGGCTAAAACTGGCACATCCATATCAAAGCAACCAGACTGATTCTTTTAAAAACTTGATTGGCTAAGCAAAAAAATGGCCAGCTTTGTCTATTGATGTCACAGTTCTCATGTGGGAGATTTCACCTAGATGTCCCTAGGTGGCCCATTCTAGTGCTGATTGTTAAGAAGTTCTTGGGTGTATAATACATTCTTATACATTTTTCCTTGAATATCATCTAAAGGCACACTTTCCAGCCCAAGATTCTGGATCCGAGTGCCTTGGATCTTAGTGCCTTTTTACATTGGGACCTACAAGTTTTGATCTCCAAGAGTCCGAATTATTAATCTAATACATAATTATTGATCAGCTACATAATATGTGGAGTCCTTTGCAAAATGAAAATATGTGTCCTCCCCATCCAAAAAGCATGAAAAAATTCTGTTTTGGTACTGAAATGTTAAACTTTTAAAAATAAAAAACATTATGGGTACATAGTAGATGTATATTTTTATGGGATACATGAGATACTTCGCTACAGGCATGTAATGTGTAATCATCACGTCATGGGAAATGGGGTCTCCATACCCTCAAGCATTTATCCTTTGTGTTAGAAACAATCCAATTATGTTCTTTTAGTTATTTTTAAATGTACAATTAAATTATTATTAATTGTAACCACCCTGTTGTGTTATCAAATATTAGGGCTTACTCATTCTTTCTAACTACAAAATATTAAAATTTTTACCATGCCTGATATGTCCTGCCCTGGCTAGGGACAGGTTAGTCCTCCAAGGCATGCAACTTCCGAACCAGAATACACTTGGCACCTGGCTCCAGCATGGGTGAGAGGCTTGCACTTCCTGAACCACCCACTGAGTGCGCTGTGGAGCTGTCAATCCAGGGTGGGTCTGTGGCCACCACTCCCTCCCTGAGATACCACAGGGAACACACACCCAACCTCAGCCCTTCCCTCTCCCACGCCCAGACTCTGGCCAGAGTCAGAGTCCTGTCCCCTCCCCACAAGACCTGCTTGCCACCCAGGGCACCATGGGTGGGGGGTAAGCAGCCAAGAGCCCAGGTGGTGATGGGCACTGAAGAGGTAGGAGGTGGGGCCCCACGTGAGCAGAGACTCCGGGTGCCCACCTGTGCTCCATAGTCCCATCAGACTTCATCTACAGACAATTCAAAGATAAAATTTTAAGAATCTGAAGACAGCAATGCAGAGCACTGAATCCAAGTGGGAAGCCCTTCTGACTGGAGGCCCCGTGTCACCATGCTGCTCACAGACCCACAAAGTCGGCCCTGATTATGGGACACCTACTACCTCCTAGGCACAGGGATGCCGTTCTGAACAACATAGACCAAGTTTCTACCCTCATGGAGTTTACACTCTTACAAAGTCCTTACTGAAATGTAGATAAGCATGAGAGGGGTCATAGTTCAATGAACAGTTTACTTAGAGGGAAGAGTTTGCAAGAGGTCAGCTTTTGAGCTTACCATAAAGATTTGAATTTTGGACTCTGCTCTTCCATTTTTATTAGCAGTGTTGTGACATTGCACGATTTACTTAACATACTCTAAGCCTGTTTCCTCATCTGTAAAGTGGGAATGATAATAACACCAATTTCTTTTTTTTTTACCTTTAAATTTAAGTTCTGGGATACATGTGCAGAACGTGCAGGTTTGTTACATAGGTATACACGTACCATGGTGGTTTGCTGCACCCATCAACTCATCACCTACATTAGGTATTTCTCCTAATGCTATCCCTCCCCTAGCCCCCCACCCCCTGACAGGCCCCGATATGTGATATTCCCTTCCCTGTATCCATGAATAACACCAGTTTCTATAAGCAAAGAGTCTAAATGGGCTCATGCTCATACTACTGTTACCTTTTAGCAATAGTATTAGTACTATTATTAATATTCATTAACTGTAGCCTAAATGAACAAAAAGAAAACACCGTTGTAGACATGGGGCAAAGGAGAGTACTCAGGTGAAAGAAAAACTGGTTGCAGCTAACCGAAATTTAGCTTGTGTTTACTTATTTAATGCCAGCTGAATTCGATTATCGTTTTTCTTTGCTGAATTGCCTAAATAATTTGGTGCTGTGTGGAAAAAAAAAAAATGCAAGTATAGTGCCCTGTCATTTTTGTCAAAGAAAATAGTTTTGAAAGTTAAGCGAAGTAAACTTTTTGCAAAATTAACTGAAGCAAAATCAGTTTATTTCTGATTTCTAGAGGCAAGTAAATGATCACATGTGATGGACTCCTCACTAAACTGTGGGTTGTGAATTTGGGATTTATGTTCACTTTCACCACTAACTGATTGAGTGCATTCTCTTTAACCTCCGGAGAATTGTAGCAGTGGCTCTTGCCACATTTCCTACTGAAGTATTTTGAAGAAGATTAGGTCAAATTCTTAAAATACGAGCACTTTAAGGAAACGTACTTGCTCAAAGATTAGGAAAAGCAGTGCAGAAGCTCTGTTTCTTGATTTTATAAAGAATCCAGGAAGTGTTTGAAATACAGTTGGATTTCAACAGATCTTGATTGTGACCTTCCAGAGAGGCATTCATAGGTCTGGAATTTCCCAGGATGTTTTGCTAGGAATTAGGGTTGAATTACCAGAAAATCGATATGACACGTAGCACACACTTATCTAGATAGTAATTCAGCACACACATACACACACTCACACACACCTTTCATTGTTGGTGGAGCTGCAATTCAGGAGAAAAGGGAGTGTCCTAAGCAGAGATGGAAATGATTAATTTTGTAAGTTGTTCTATAAAACAGTCCCTAGCTGGAAATATAGCTTTATTCATGATAAAATGCAAACTCCTTAGATTCTGTACTTCCTTTCATATTTATTTAATCTTATTTTAGATTTATTTTCATAACTCCCCATGCAATTCTCTCAGTCCTTCCTAGTGTCTCATAAATATGAACTATACTCAATCTAAATCATCTCCATTATTTTCCTCCATTTTCTTTTCTTTCATTCCATATGTGTATCCTTGGCAATTTCCCTTTAGCATGAGTCTTCTTTAGAGATTCAAACCTATAGTCCTTTTCTGAGAGCACGGATGGCATCTCCATAAATCTGGTCAGGAATCACTCCATATTGTGTCTGAGGATTTCATTTTTGTCCCTGGGTCTGCATGTTTCCACTCTGTCAGACCTTCTGTGCCTGGCTGAAAGCCCAAGATATTTAGACTATCTAGTAAAATAAATCCTTTCCATCTCTGGTTAGTATACTCCCTGAAAATCCATGTGCTACAAGAGAATCCTAGGGTTAAAAATTCAAAGAGCTGCAGGGAGGGGAGAGACAGGAAGGGGAGCCTGGGAAAAGTGGATAGAGAACGTTTGGCTCTTCGTCTGGGCTGAGTTACTTAATCACTCTACCTTCCACCAGATCCTCAAGAGACCCCAAGAGAATTCCTGGACTCTCTCAGGAAGCAGATTACTCTATCTGAATGAAATCTTCCTTGGGAAATAAATTGCACAAAGAGTGAAGAAGAAAAAAATGTTTCATGTATATTTCAAGTGATTTATCCTCTCCCCAGAATTCTTGAGCTTCTTTATTCCCGGGGTTTATTTTGTTTAAAATAACATTCCAGTGACTACCCATAATTCAGCAACCTAGATTCTGTCTGATTTCAAAGTAAATAGGTAGCAACTGTCAGACACCATAGTGGAGTTTCCTGTTTCTTCAAGGGAAAGTGAGGAGTGACTCAAGTATCTTTTCATTTAAATTACCTCGAACTTTAAACAAAGCTTATGAAATCCACTACTATTTGTCACAAGGTTCAGAGTGCCCAGTGGTAACCAGGATGCATTCTGTTGTGTCTGTTTAGGACCAGTTACAATAATTACGACCTGCCCTCCACATCTGACAGAAATGTCTATAGGTTCTTTCTCCCTCTTGCTGTCTCCTCGTGTGTGTGTGTGTGTGTGTGTGTGTGTGTACAGAGGAACACTTAGATGCCTTCTTCTCTAACAATTCTATCCACACTTGAAGGCCTTTATAGAGCTTCTCATTGCTAACTACTCCTCAAGGGAGGAAGGTAGATGGGATGGGGTGTTGGTGGGAAGAGTCATCGATGGGAGGAGAGGCTGACATGCTTTGAGGGCTGCTGTGTGCCTGCACTACTCTGGCCATAGAAGGTGGAGGCTGAGATTGTGTTTGCTCCTGTTTCTGCCACTTATTAGGCATGTGAATTTGGGCAAGTTACCTAACTTCTCTAAGCCCCAGTTTCCTCATCTGTAAAATGCGGACACTTGCGGGATCATAGCTAACACTTTTTGAGCACTTTTTGTGCTAGGCACTGTTCTAAGTGCTCATGTGCCCACGGCAACCCTATGAGGTGTTAGAGATACAATAGAGAATTCAAGGAAAGGGCTTAGCAAATAAATGTTCAGTGATAGTTAGCAATTATCATTAGAATATATTTTATATTATTGTGTAATATACCTTATCTATAATATAATCTATCTTATTAAATTTTCTCAAAACCCCTATATAGTTGGTATTATCATCCCCATTTTTTTTTTACCATGAGGAGACTAAAGGAAGTTAAATAACTTTTACACATTTGCTTAGCAGCTAAGACAAAATAGGAGGACTCAAATTCAGGTCCTTGTAAATCCAGACTTGTTCTTTTTTCCCCAGTGTTGAAAAAACATTGCCAGTTGATTCTGTAGGAACATCGTCTTCTGCACTGTGGCTGCAGAGTTTCTTGTCTATGACCCTGCTTCTCAGGACTGAACTTGGTCCCAACAGCTTTGTTGAGAAAAGGGGTCGGCATTCTGGGGCACATGTGCTTTGGTGGCATTTGAGAGTATTTCCACAGATGGGGTTAGCTGTTGCTCTCGTTATATACCCAACCCCAACTCCTTACCCGAGAGTGCCTCTGAGACCACCACCACCACCACCTTGTCCTGACTAGTCCTTGCTCATTTTCCAGGTCCTGGTTCAAACATCATGTCTTGGAGAGCCCTTCCTTGAACACTGACCTTCTATTCTTTTAGTCATTCAATGAGAAGACATTTTAAGAGGTCCTACTATGTGTCGGGTACTCTTCTAGAAGTTGGAGTACAGTATTAAACAAAGCAAACAAAATGCCCTGGCCTCGTGGTACCCTTATTCTTAAGTAAGGCTCCCCATGGCATCCTGAAATTCTTGCTCATACACCATTGCACGCTTCTGGTTATTTGTAAGATTTTGACTTAATGTCTTTATTCCCCACTAATTTCTAAATACAAAGAAGGCACAGATCATAGGAGATTTTTCTCTGTTAACACAGAGTTTTGCATTTAATAGGCACCCAATAAATATTTGTTGAATAACTGACTAGCAGTGGAGCACATCGATTCATCCTTCTAGGGAGTCCTGGCAAAGGACATTCTCAGTACCAACTCCTAGGGTTTCCTCAGGTGCTGTGAGCTCAGGCAGTGAGCCTTGGAGCTAATTACGAAAGGTCCATAGTCTGAAAGGAGAGGGTTCCCTATTGTGACCTACTTTGTGTAAATGGTTTCTGCCCTAGGGATGTGGGAACGTAGGAATCTTTGCATAGTGCTCATGGAAGTATAGACTGTTGCAGCCATCTTGGTAAGTAATCTTGTAGAATTTAGTAAATTAAGTATGCATATATCCAGTGTTCCAACTATATGCCTCCTGGGTATACATCCCATGGATATTCTCACCCAAGTGCATAAAAGGACATATATAAAAATGTTAATTTCAATATTTGTGGGTGTCTTCCATCGCTGGAAAAGCAGACGGGTAAGTATTGTGGGGCACACAATTGGGTATTAAGCAGTGATTAGGAACAATGGGTTAGTTATACATACAGCAATATGGAACACAGCAGCATAGAACCACACTAATGCTTAGTGGAATAAGTAGAAAACAGAACAAGATGTTTAACATAACCATTTACGTAAGTTAAAAATCCATGCACATAAATCATTACATCTTATGTCTTGGAAAAACATATACAAATGAAAAGAGCCACACTAAACACATTTAAATGATTGCCTGTGGTGAAAGGAGAATGGAGGTGGTGATGGAAATAAATGGAAATTAATTTGTGTAATAGATTAATTTGTAAGTAAATAAGGGAGGGGCCTTGCATGGACCAATGATGTCACTGAACAGAAGGTTCAAAAGTAAACATGTTCTCTGGAGCATCTGCCCTGTTTGTGGTCCCACTTGCTAGACTTGTCTGCCTGTTGTGGCCACTCCCTGATGCCGCCTTTAGATCACATAGTTTACAGAGGTGCTTTAGTATATCATAAATTTGTTACTTCTTCTGTGATGGTGACCCTTGTTCCTCTTTCCCCATAGCAGTTGCTTGAGAACTCTGAGTTCCCAGTGTCTGCTCCTGTGCAGCTTACAGGGAAATTTGGCAAAACAAGGGGTATCATTAGGTTGGCTCAGCTGGTACTACTCCTGGAATCTCTGTGAGGGATCTGTCCCTGCCTTGCTGTGATTGCTGAAGCGTAGCCTGCTCAAGAATCCAAATGTGGCATCTGGGAAAGGCTCTGGTCTCCCAGTCACACAGAAATGTTGACATGACTTCTGCTGTTAGTTTGGAGCTCAATGCCACATTAGTGCAGCTGTGGCCTGTCTGTGCCTAGAGTTTCCTGGACACAGGCAACAGTCATGTTCTATTTATTGACTACCCCTAGCACTGTGGTTGTTCCCCATTATTGATACTGTTGTCATGCCATCTCTCTCAAGTCACTATTTCCAGAACCTTGGCTGTCCATACAATAAGCTGCCACAGAGAAGCAATACCACCATGGCATGGCGTTGGGCCCTTACTGTACTGCAACAGGCAACTTCTCACATGGGGTTGATAGAGGCTGGACTCTCCAGTGTAAAAGCTTCTGGGTTGCAATGCCCTGAGGAGCATCCAGATATGTTTTGGGAGCTGTAACACTAGAGAGTCAGGGTATAGTCTGAGAAAGCAGGAATGAGGGAAGCGTGAGGGCTGGATGGAATGGACTATGCCATTGTGCTGAATGACTCCAGCTTGGGACAAAGGTTGAGTCCATTACAAGAGTGTCAGGAGGACCACATGAGGCCAGGCACACATTCCCAAAGGGGCTAAAATTTTGATTTTTGATATTATATCTAAAGGAGTATACAACCAGGTACGGAAATGCTCCGAATGAGGCCGGGCACCGTGGCTCACGCCTGTAATCCCAGCACTTTGGGAGGCCAAGGTGGGCTAATCACAAGGTCAGGAGTTTGAGACCAGCCTGGTCAACATGGTGAAACCCCGTCTCTACTAAAGCTACAAAAATTAACTTGGCATAGTGGTATGTACCTGTAATCCCAGCTACTCAGGAGCCTGAGACAGGAGAATCACTTAAATCCCGGGGTCGGAGGTTGCAGTGAGCTGAGATTGCACCATTGCACTCCAGTCTGGGTGACAAAAAGAGACTCCGTCTAAAAAAAAAAAAAAAGTACTCTGATTAGGTTAGGTTGGTAGGGGAAAAATGTCATCATACCACTTTAAACTTGTGGTCTGTTAGAGGACCACACAGCCTATAGCACACTGCAAATAAAAATGTACCCATAAATCCTATTAGTTATATAGAATGTTTATTGATGATAAAAAGCATTAATTTCTTAAATGTAAATAGTTATAATAGACTAAACATGTTTTAAACCCTCTTTTGTCATTTCTCATATATATATGTATGTATATATATGTGTGTGTGTATATATGTGTGTGACTTAAAGTTCTGTGAGGTGCATATGTCATAGGCAAATGACATATATATGTGTGTGTGTGTGTGTGTGTATATATATATATATATATATGCTAAAAGCCTCAAAAAATGGAAATGGCCTGCATATTTCAACCTCTGAGAAATCTTTGGTGAAGGACACACACAAACACACTGTCTCTTTCTCTCTCTCCCCCACACTCCTCCCCAACCCTTAACAAATAGAATCAGAGGACACACAACTTTTTTTCCCACTTAGCAAAATAGAAGCATCTATCTTTCCATATCTATAAGTATAGATCCCTATTATCCTAGTTAATGGCTTCATGGTTTTCACTGTGTAGATATGCATAATTATTTAACCAAATTCCTATTGCTAAATGTTCAAGTCACTTCAGATTTATCAGTGTTCTAAACTGTGTGGCAATTAACATCTTGTTTATTCATCTTAGCACATTGATCCAACTGTTTGCTTAGGGTAAATTCCTAGGAGTGGGATTTCTAAGTCAAAGACATTTTTCAAAATCTCTTCTACATGTTGCTAAATTTTCCTCCAGGAAGGTTGTACCAATTTACACTCCCGCAAAAGGGGCACACATGTTCCAGTTTCCCCAACCCTTCATCAGCACTGGATAACATGAGTCTTTCATTCCCATTCTGACATCTGGTTCTTCCTTTGAAGCCTGGGCTTCATCACCAGTAGCTTGACCTTTTTCAAGGTTAAGCAGGCATGCCACTTTATTATTTAAAGGGCTGGCTTCCCACTTGGAGGGAACAAACCAGCTTTCTCCATAAAACAATGAAATGTTTTCCTGGTCTTTAAGGTTGAACTAAACTTTCCTTTAAATATGTGCCTGGATTTGTGAGTTTAACTGGCAAGGATAAACTGAACCTATTTTAAAGCTCAGTAAAATTAATGGTCAAATGAAGGATCATCTGTGGTCAGGGCTAATCTAAGCTGGAAAATGATTGTCAAGACACCACTGAATTGCATCCAGGTTACCATCCCTCTGATTTATCTTGGAATTCTAGCTAAACAAATTATTTATGTCCTTTAAAAGAAATCTATCTTTTGTTCAATCATGCTATTTGTTTTAGACATTTAAAAATTTTGTTAGTAACAAATCATCTCACAAATCTAATAATATTAACATTTTGTATTTGCTTCATCATTTTTCATTTCTTTGAGATGGAGTCTCAGTCTGTCACCCAGGCTGGAGTGCAGTGGTGCAATATTTCAGCTCACTGCAACCTCTGCCTCCTGGGTTCAAGTTATTCTCCTGCCTCAGCCTTCTGAGAAGCTGGAATTGCAGGTGTGCGGCACCACACCCAACTAATTTTTGTATTTTTAGTAGGGACAGGGTTTCATCATATTGGCCAGGCTGCTCCTGACTTCAAGTGATCTGTCCGCATCAGCCTCCCAAAGTGCTGGGATTACTGGCATGAGCCACCACGCCTGGCCTGCTTCATCAATTTTTTTCACTAAAGTAGTCACAAGATAATTTCAGAAATTGTGGCACTTGATCGCCTAACAATAATTCAGTCTTATAATTTATGTTTCCTTTCATTTCAGAATATTCTGTGTGTTAGTTCCATAAATACAGAAACATACACATACATATAAATCCAAATAAAATTTTTTTCCCACTAAGAATCACTTGTCCTCTCAAGAATTACATTTCTGTCCTTTAAAAAAAAAAAAAGTTGAGAAGCAGAGTTCTTACCTTTGTCCTGACAACTCATGGAGATGGAGAAGCAGTTTATGAGCTCGGATTTGCCCTTGTGTCAGTCAAGGACAAAGTCCAGTCTAGAGATGGCATCTATCCTCACGTGACACAGGTATCTCTTTTTAGCCTGATGTTTGGAAAGAAACTGCAAGTGCTACTCAACCCATTTCCATATTTTATGAAATTATTTGTTTTGAAAAGATAAAGTTACAAATGTGACTTTGCCCAGATTATCGTTCCTCTATGGTGAGTCTACTGGATGGCTTCCAGGGCCTGTGAATCAGAGATCCTGGCTGCCTTACCCCGTAGAGAAAGCAGGGGGAAAGAGAGGCTGGCTGTAAGCACTATGAAGGAGGATAAACAAGGAGATTGTGGTGAATGCACAAGATGATTTTCTGCAAACAAGGTCCAGGATTTCAGACTAGGGTGGCATTAGCTAAGAGCACAAACTTTCAAATTAGACAAAAATGAGCCCAAAGCCCAGCCAGCTCTGCCATGTTTTAACGATGTGACCTTGGCCATGTTATTTTTCTTCTCTAAGCCTCAATATTAGAATTTATCTTAGGATCATTTTGAGGATTCAATGAGCCAATACATACAAAGCTCCTAGTAGAGTACTTGTATAAACTGCTCAGTAATGAGAGTTGTTATTATAATTAGTTGAGACATGAAGATCAACTTCTCTTCTTTCACATTACTTAATATACTACACTTCAAGGCAATGTTAGGCAAACTACAACCCGTGGGTCAAATCCACTCCGATGCCTGATTTTGTACAGACCATGAGCTAAGACTGGTTTTTACATTTATAAATGGTTGAAAGAAGGTCAAAAGAAGAATAATATCTTGGGACATAGGCAAATGACATAAATTCAAATTTCAATGTTCATAAATAATATTCTATTGTCATGCAGCCACACCCATCATTTATGTATTGACTATGGTTGTTTTTGTGCTACAAAGGCAGAAGTGAATAGTAGTAGCAGCGGCCAGATGGTCTGTAAAGCCAAAAATATTAATTATCTGACTCTTTACAGGGAATGTGCTGACCCCTGCTTTAGGAAGCTGTTCAGCATGGGCAAGCAGGAGGCAACTCTTCCTTGCTAAGGATCAGAGACAGTGCTGTTCTCTATCTCCTTCCACATACTTTGTCTGGTTTTTGCTAAAGAAACAATCTGGCGAAGCTTTTCCCTGAAACCCGGAAGGATTAGCCTGGACAAGGGGGTGCAAATTAATGGTTAATAACTGGCTTTATGGAAGGCAGAGAAGCTCTGATGTGTAGTGTTGGCTGATTTCCGTGGTTTGAATCCTTCCACCATGGCTAAATTTTAAGCTTACCAACAACATGACATCAACTGGCTTGAAAAATTCTTATGACTTTGACCATTGATTCTTGTGAGCCCTGCCAGCCAGCTCCAGCACATCTCCTGACCTCTGCGGATCACGTCACCATTGCTTTTCTCCCTGGAGTTCTCTTGGCAATGTCTGTACTATGTGGGGGCACCATAACTGGTTACTGAGTCACCAAGGAGGGCGATGTGACTTAAAGTTCTGTGAGGTGCATATCTCAGAATACATGTTATTCAGAAACAACATATTCTGAACAGAAACTTGTGAGAGATTTAACATAGAGGAAAGCTGACACACGCATGGGGAGAGAGTGCTATGAACAAAGAAGTCTGAGTGGTATGATAAAAGATCTGGTACACGCAGTTTTTTATTAGAGAATGCCACAGCCCCTACAAATTTATCCATCTTACTCTTGTCTCCCTGATGCTGGTCTTTTTCTGAACACGGCCAAGGGAGTGAGCCATGAGGCTATCTCAAGGGAGAACATCCAGCCAGGGAGAAGAACAAGTGCAAAGGTCCTGGGGCAATTGCTTCTTGCCTCACTGTCTCCTCTGTGCTTCCTGTGGGCCCTGATCTTTCACCTCTGGGGGCTTTGCTTTGGGGAAGTATTGGGTTGATGACACAGTGATTAGACTGTGAGCTCCTAGAGGCTAGAATTCTCTTATCTGACTTTGCGTCTCCAATGCCTAGCACAAGGCTACTTATAAGTATGTAATAATCCTTCACGATTAGTGTAACCCCCTTACTATGCCTCCTTGGATCTTCTTTCCAGCAATTTGGGTAGGGATTCTGAAAAAGAATCTTGTCTCCATGAAGCCAGCATTTCCAGTGTCCCATGGGAAATGCAGCCCACATTCTCCTCTTCACTCTCATGTGTTGGGGCTCACTTTTCCTCTTCAGATATCCCAGGGAGAGGGTTAAAAGTTAAAACAGAGAAGTATAGAATGGGTTTTTAAACAACTGTTGCCAGCCTGGTGCACAGAGCTTAGAAAAGAAAGGACTGGCCGGGTGCGGTGGCTCATGCCTGTAGTGCCAGCTACTCAGGAGGCTGAGGCAAGAGAATCGCTTGGATCTGGGAGGTGAAGGTTGCAGTGAGCTAAGATCACATCACTGCACTCCAGCCTGGGCGACAGAGGGAGACTCCATCTCAAAAAAATAAAATAAAGTAAAATAATAAAATAAAGAAGAGGGCTGACTGATTTTTCATGTTCAGATCAAGCCGGAGGAGGGAACGGGGAAAAAGAGACTGATTGCAGTTCCCCTGATTTGATCAGTGTGTGAAAATTAAAGAAAATTAATTCTGGTCATTGAAAACCTTCTGAAGAGTGTTCATTTTATCTTCTTTTCTTTCTTCAAATAAATTGCCAGTCTCACACTCATTCCTCTCTCTTCCTCCTTCCCTCTTTCCCTCTGCTCCATCGATTTGCCTTTTTTTTTTTTTTTTTTTTTTTGTCCATGACTTAATACAGAGCCAGATAGTCTTGAATCTGCATGATGTAAAGTCAATTTCAGGCTATTTTCTCAAGGTGATCTGGGCTGTGCAGGGCCAGCCATATTAAGAATCTGTTTTAGTCGGGAGGCTGAGGTGGGAGAATCACTTGAACCCGGGAGGCGGAGTGCAGTGAACCGAGATCGCGCCCCTGCACTCCAGCCTGGGTGACAGAGCGCAACTCCATCTCAAAAAAAAAAAAAAAACAAAAACAAAAACAAAAAAACAAAAAAACCCAAAACCTATTTTGGGCAGCAAACACGTTGACTCATAAGGTGTTATTTTTACATTCCTTGTTTTTCTGGCGTAACTATACTCCAGAAACATATTTGGATTGAAGCTTAAGCATGACGCATAAAAGCCCACATTGTTCTGAACACAGTATAATTTTAAGTTAGACCACCCGTCACACTAACAAGCAAGGAAACATTCCACTATGAGTTCCCATTCTTTCTCAGTTTGAGTAGAAGCAAACTTCTGATTTGCCTCTGGTTTGTACGCTAGGTTATTTTGCTCAGAAAGATGGAAGAATTTGCTGGGTGAGGACGGTAAGCACTTGGTTAAAACAGGCAAACTGAACTAAATAAAAGACTTATTTTGTTGAGACCAATTTCCAATTATTGGCTTCTTTGATGACCCTTGAATAATGGTCCATACAGGGCCAAGAAATGCTTTTCTTCTTTACCTTTCCTAGTGTATGTATGTGCGTGTGTCTGTGTGTATGTGTGTGTGTGTGCACATTAGTGATGTTGATCCTATAGAGTGAGGGATAAAGAATGCCTACAGGCCTATAGGTTCATCAGGGGGTTATCTTACATTCACCATGGTTCAATGTAAATATTGTATTACATCAACTCTAAGATACATACTTTTTTCACATTTAACATCTGCAATATAAGGATGAGCCTCACGCTCTACAACATGCCATAGTTTAACGGCAGTGATCTTTTTGTTTCCTTGATGATACACAAAATTAATGGTGTATATGACAATCAATGGTGTCCTAAATTCAATGACGTGCACTATCTGACTTGGATACTTTATATGCGCCTACAGCTGGGAAGGCAGAGCACACCTGCTAAAGTCTTCACAGGTCAAAACGTCAAGGTATTGCTCTCTGAAAACCCATATGCCACCTCTAGTATTACTGTCTAAATGTTCTTCAGTGTGTCCACATATTATATAGCTATTATTCTTACTACAGCCAGACAATATTCTAAGCACTTTACACATCTGTCTTCACAACCCTGTGAAGTCGGTGTTATTATCCACTTTCAATCTGGGTCCCGTCAGGAGACATAAGCCATATTAGTTATTTAAAAAGAGAAAATTGAATAGAAGAATTATTATCTAGGTATAAAGTTGATGACTAGGTCACAAAGGGGTAAAAAGAGACCCTAAGGTATCAAAAAGGTAGCAACTGGAGGAAGCAGCTTCCATCTGTAGGCCTAGGGGAACAAAAAAAAGATGGAGTTGTTAAAACTTAGGGATGTGGAGGAGGGGAGCTTCAAAGCTGAACCTCAGCTCCAAAGGTGCAGCTGCAGGTGTAGCTCCAGAGCTGGCACCTGCAGAGCACGGCTTCGTGGTGCACCACTGGCACCTCTGAGGGGCACAGTGAAGATGGCGCTGCAGGTGTTGGAAAAACTGCAAATTGGGGTCTGTTGCTGCTGTGGAAAAGAACTGCTGCTGCTGCTGTGGTGAAGATTTTCAGAAATGATGCTCTCAGGAACAGGAAGCAGATGAGGAGAAACAAGTCCCTTCTTCCTTCTTAGCCCTTCTGGTCTCCCTCTAGTGCCCTCTCTTACCAGCGCTAGGTAGACACTGGCAAAGCCAAAGTGTGGTCTATATAGTTTCAGCCCTGGCATCATAAAGCAGCATATTTGGAGATAAGAGAAAACTAACTCAATAGCTAGAACATATCCTTATTTTTACCTATGAAGAAACTAAGATACAAATCAGTAAAAGTAGTGAGTGCATTACCCAATATCACATGGATCTGAAGATACAAAGCCAAGATCTGAACCCAGGTCTGCCTGATTCCATAGTCTATATACTTAATGGCTACACGTATTTCTTTCCTATCTCTTGCCTTTCATGTGTTTCTTTCTTTCTCTTTTTAATTTATTCATCCAACAGCTATTTCTTGACTGTCTATGTCAGGCACTGTGCTTGCTCTGGGGAAAATAACAGCAAACAAAATGGACATTCTGTCCTCAAGGAACTGAAAATCCATTTCTATCTATTTCTGTTCTTATTATGTTTTATTGTGGCCCACTCCTCTCTCCTTCTCTGGATGCTTTTCTCTTTTTGTCAGTGTATCTTATCTGAAAATGTGCATTTCTGTCTTTTTCAATTATTTAATGTCTGCCCTTCTCTTCTTTGCTATCCTGATTTTTGTAGCTTCAAATCTGTCTTGGTCCTTTTCTTTTCTCATGTTACCTTCTTTTTCCTTCTTCATAATTCTCCATATTAATTGACCAAAATGTAGACCCAAGTCTAGGTTCTGTTTGTGAGTTTTTTGGGGGACAGTTTCACAAGCTCTGTTCTTAAAATCTTCTAAGTGAATGAGTGAAACTACCTTAAAACACAGACAAATGTTCTGTGTTCTCTACCTTAAAACACAGACAAATGAAACATAATTCAGTAGACTTTTCTTATTGACCTTTCATTTTCTTACGTGGCTAGCTTCTCCAAGGGAATCAGTCACTGAAAGGTTAAAACAATAGATTGAAGGAAACACATCATTTATAATGGTTCTTACAGACAGACTTTCTGACACACCGGTCATGACCAGCACATTCTTTTCTGTTTAAAGAGTGACAGTGTGTGTAGTGGTTAAGGTTGGTGATCCAGACTACCTTGAGTTTGAACTCCAGGTCTTCCATTTTCTAGCTGTGTAGTATCAGGCAATTCACTCAGTACCTCTATACCTTGGTTTTCCTCATCTGCAAAATGGGAACAATAATACTAGCACTTACCTTACTAGTTTTGGGGAAGGATTAAGTGAATTAATATTTAAAGAAATTCAGAAGAATATCTTTGTTACAGTAGTTATAACCAATTTACTGTTATTAATAACACAAATTATATAATGGCAATAATGGTTTTCAACCTCACAGCCCTTTATTCTGTTTCCCTAGACTCTAGATTACTGGTCTTTAGACTTTTTGAGTCATGAGCTCTCCTTTCTGTGGATCTGCTCATGTAAGTGCTGAGGAAACACATAATGTCAAAATAACTACTGAGTTTGTCAGTTCTTCCCGGTTGTATGTGACAGAAAACCAACTCAATTCAGCTTAACCAAAATAGGCTACATAACTGGGAAGTCCAACTGTAGAACTGGCAGCCATGAGTACTTCCTGAGCCTCACCAGGAAGCTGAGCCCCATGTCAGTCTCTCTCTTTGGTTTTTAATCCATTGTCTTCCTACTGCAGTCAAGCCTTCTCCTGCTGATGACCATGATGTCCTCTGGAAAACTGTGATTTTCACCTTTACAGCTACCCTAGGGAGTCACACTTACAAGCATTCCTCTTATGGAGAGTCTATGAGTATCTCAAGCTGAGGCCTCTCCCAGGGAAGTCCCTGCCCTCCTGCATAACTCTCTATCTTTGGACATTGGGGCAGCCTTAGTCTCTTCTGTTTATTGGGAATTTCAGCATCACCAGGGCCATGAGAGCAACTCGATTGTCCCCTTCACCATTTTTTTTTTTTCAGGTGAGCCTGGGTGCCATAATATGTATAAGACTCTTGGTGGCCAGTTTTGGTAATCCAGGATTCCCAAGAAAGGCCTGTGTATTAGGCCCGTGACCCAGCTACACAGCACTGGTACTATACCTGCCTAATGACTGATTGCATTTTGAAGAGGCTTTCATGTGACAGCACTAGACAGGAAAGCAATGTAGGAAAGTAGCCAACTACTAGGCATTGGGCATTCTCTGGCAATTCAAATTTTAGTGTCAGAAACATTGTACGTCATTGCTGCCCATTTCTTCTCTCTCCTTATATCTTATATCTGCCATCCTGCCTTTTCTTTTTCCAGGTAAGCAGACACTGGATTGTTAATGAACACATTTTTCAAAGATCTAGTCTAATCTCTGAACATCTTTAGTCACTGAGTTAAGCAATACAAACAATTAAATTAAATGCCCTAGGTTTCTAAAACTGTATAGAGACTTGCAGTGTCCTTAAATAGTCTCAGTTGTTTATATAAAAAGCAGTTATTAACAGGCAAGGATTAGGACATAAGTATCTAGTCACACAGTTCTAAGTTCTCAAAAACTTCCAGAGATGTTAATGAATAGGCCGCAACTCTGTTCCTAATTTTAAAGAGCTACTTGGACTTAGGGGTGTCTCCCTGTCTCCATGTTAGGTTTTCCTGTTCTCTTTTCTTATCAAGGTCTTCCTTGACACAGTCTGTTCTCAAGGCTTGAGCAGCTCCCTCAGCCACTGAGATGGGGACTCTGGCAAAGGAGAGGGTGTAGATTTGCTGGAAGGATAAAGGTGAGTTCTTCAGAGTGGCACCACGCACCGAGAAACCAGGAAGAGCCCAATGAGCTTGTCAACTCTCCAATTTCCTTAATGGGGCTTTGAGAACTGAAGGCAGAGATAGTGAATGAAGGAGCAGAGGTGGCTGCAAGGCAGCAGCCCCTGATGCTTGAAGGGCTGGAAGACTTGGACGGCAGAGGCAGGGAGTTCTGTTTCAGGATCCCAGCCAAAGGAATTGGGAACTGGGTGGCCAGGACAGCTGTTTCTGAGCTCTGAAAAGTTAAGCCTGGCCAAGGATTCACGATGTGCTGCCTTGGAAACTAGTCAGAGGCTCCCATCGAGAGCCTCTGGGAAGCTGTTTGGATAAACTGCTCTAGGTCATGCATTGGTCTTCCACATCTGCTGCCCCAGTGACTTCCCAGTGCTAATTTCTGGTGAAGGAGGAAAATACTGCCTGTGCCCACAACGTCACCCTTCAGAAGGTGGGCAGGTGGGCGCAAGCAGTGTGAGAGGAGGGCCAAGGGGTCTAGGACCCTGCGTTCTACCTTACCTCTGCCTCACAGCCTGTGCAGCGCGTGTCACCGCAGCAGAGGAGGGAGGAGGCAAGAGGAGGCCCAGGTCTCTTCACTCTCTACTTCTCAGGGAGGTCATGAAGGTGCCCGAGGAAAGTCATATTTTATTTCTGACAAAAATTTGGTTGAGGGCCAGGAAAGTAATTCATTTTATTTTTGGTGGGATCTTTTCGGAAGGGAGAAATACAAAATGTTCTAATTCATCTGCTTTGAAATTTAAAGCAGGGACTATTTAAGCAAAATGTTGAGTAAAACCAATAATCAATGAAAAACACATATAGCGGTTCCTCATCTATTAAACTTTGGATAGGGATGACATGCCCCAAAAAACAAATTTAAATGTCCTGTAACCTTTTTCTTTTTACACTTAAAAACATTATGTATTTTACTGACTTTTCAACCAGATTATATGGAGTACAATCTAATCTTCTTTTGGTGAATCAGCATTGTACTTATAAATCAATTACAGTAAATATCTTCAGATTCTTATGCTTTTTCTAATTTTCTTTCTGTCATCTCTGCTAGGCTTTCTCTTATTGCTACTATAAATGTTCTCCTCTAGAAGCAGATTACATTCCTTCCTTTTCCATTCTAATTGTTTGTTCATATTATAGGCAAGAAAATAGATGAGCTTATTAGAATTCTAGAAGAAAGGGTGAGCAGGATGGCTACTGGAGCCCTCAGACCCTGAAAGAGACACACATCAGCACATATGGATATTTTTTTCTATAAAAGGAGTTTGGATTAATGCATTAAATAGTCTTGAACCTCCCTCTATATGCCAGGCACTTGGCTAGGCACTGGCTGTCAAATAGAAATAATTCCCAGTATCTTTCCTTGAAACATAGACAGTTCATGAGGGACAATGGTTTGTAATAATCAGATGCCTTCTCATGGTTCTTGAAGGATATTTTAATGTGATAAATAACTGCCAAGGAAGTGCTACTGACTACTAAAGAGAGGCCTTAGATCTGAGCATTAGCAGGGCCTCAAGGAAGAGTCCTCCCTCAGTTGGAGTCCCCAGAGATTACATTTATACTTAAATCTCAAAGTAAATTGAGATTTGTCAAACAAATAAATACCATACAGCCATTAAAATGTTGACTAAAAAAAGAATTGTGCAAAGAAAATTACCCACAACATGAATGCATTGATGTAAATTCTAAAAACACACCAGAATACTATATATATGTACTGGAGCACATAAATAAAGCAAAAGTACTTATAAATGGGAAGGAGACAAAGCAACTTTAGGAGAGTGGTGATCTCTGGGAAAGAGGGAGGGGAATAGAATTAAGGAGAGGCATCAAAGGGCCTACAACTCTTTCTGTAATCTTTATCTCCTTATTAAGAACAGAAATGGCCAGGTGCAGTGGCTCACACCTGTAATCCCAGCACTTTGGGAGGCTGAGGCAGGTGGAGCACTTGAGGCAGGTGGATCACTTGAGGCCGGGAGTTCAAGACCACCTTGGCAAACATGGCAAAACCCCACCTCTTCTAAAAATACAAAAATTAACCAGGAATGGTGGCACACACCTGTAATCCCAGCTACTCGGGAGGCTGAAGCAGAAGAATCGCTTGAACCTAGGATGCAGAGGTTGCAGTGAGCCGAGATCACACCAGTGCACTCCAGCCTGGGTGATAGAGCCAGACTCTGTCTCAAAAAAGAACAGAAATAAATGTGCCATGCCAAAAGGTTTAACTATCACTGGATTCAGATGGTGTGAAGAAGCATATTGTTATCTATACCATTCAAAATACTTCCTAATATTTATTAGTTTCCTAATAAATGGAAAACTAAGAAGAAAAAACCTCAAGCCTTTCTACTGAAATATAAGATGGTTCTCCTTCTAATACCAGGGACCTGGAACCTGTCCATATATTTTACTCAGCTGACCTCTTGCTATAATGTGGGAAGCATTGTTATTTACATGTGTCTGCTTTGCCGTGGGTTTATTTATGCCTAGACCTCCTCTTCTCTCCCATTGGATGTAAACCCTTCAAAAGCAGGAAGCAGAACCATTGTACACACGCTGAACTGGCTGGTTTAAGATTCCCTTTGTGCCCCCAGAATTAGCAGTGTCTTGCTTGCAATTGGAATTTGGTAAATATTGTTTGGGTGAGTGAGTTTAAGCTGACTTCCCTTGAGATCCACTACCGTAGGTTCCAGGATAAGTACTGCCCTCAGGGAGCTCACATGCTAGAGAGAAGACAGCCACAGACACCTACCTGACTGGACGAAAGGATGGCCTAGTGTGGCAGGTGCACAGCCCAGGTGATTAATTCTGACCACGATGGCTGGGGGAGGGCATACTGTGATTAAATTTCCCACATATTGGTGTCCCTCTTTGCAGTAAGAGATTGCTTGCCCCAAAGACTTGGTTAAAATATGAATCTCTTGACGCTTCAAATAGGTAATCTAAGAGAGAATACTGGAATCCAACAAGAAAGTTACAGGAAACACCTAAGGCAAGGAGGGAGAGGGTAGTGAGGCAGCCTGCTAGGCTAGAATTGGCTGGGAGCCTAGATAGGTCCCCTCATGTGGAGAAAGGGTAGTGACAGAACCCTCTTGCTCCCGAGAAGTCCACCTTTCCACTACTTCTACAATCCTAGCCACAGGAGAGCCCTTCAACCCTTGTGGGCCCTGAGACGAATATAGGGAACTTCCCAGAGTCTGTGTGACTGCATTGCTTCAGAGAGGGAGCTCACGGTGGGTCTCACTCACCCCATGAGTCCTGTGAAGCTACAGAATGGCACCATTTTGGGACCCTAGTCCCCACCAGACTGCATACTGCCCTTGGGTCCAAAAGCCTCCGCATCTCCACATCTCTGGAGCCCCATTGACAGTCTCTTCGTAGAGCTGCTGCCAGGGCTGAAGCAGGAACCATTAGTAGCAACCCTGTTGCTCCCAGCAACAAGAGGCTGTGCATTTTCACACACCTTTAGGACAGAAACATGAACGACTGGCAAGCAATCCTGCTGCCCCCAGCAGTGAGGCCACCATGCATTTACAAATACCCCCAAAACAGGCTCCCCTGTTGGCAGCCACCACCTGGGGATGAAGCGCACACTCCCCAGCTGCCTGCCTGTGGCTGCTGCTACTGAAAGCAATCCTGCCCTCCAGAGCAGGCGAGACACAGCACAGCGGCTGCTACTCCCATCTGAGCATTACAAGGGGGGGTCGGGGGATTATCCTGTCCTGCCTCCCACAGGAAACACCTGCAAGCACCATGGGCTCCCTGAAGACAGGTTTGCCTGGCCTGGCTCTGTGTGCCCCAGCATGCCCAAGCATGCCATCCAAGGGCCTGAGGATTGCCTTACCCCATCTACCACCATAGGCATCTAAGCACTTCTCCCAGAAGCCTGAGGATGGCCCACTCAATCTGCTGCTACCATCACAGCTGGAACCCACCTGCACATACCATCTGTGGGCCTGGGGACTAGCCCACTCAACTTGTCACAGACACCATCAACACCAGTGTGAACCACTTAGGAGCCAGAAGTTGTCCTACCACTGCTATTGCCATCACCCATGCCACACCCACTGCCCCAAAACCCAAGGGCACACCCACCCTCCTGCTCACCGCTGACACTGCTGGCACACAAGAAAGCCACCTGGAGGCCCAAGAATCAGGCCATCTGGACATGATAACACAGGTTCCAACATATACCACCCTGAGACCCAAGGATGAGCATTTGGCTGTTCACTGTCTACCACTGGGGCCTGAGGACTAGCCTACCTGGCATCCCTATCCCCAGCAAAACTTCACCACAGTCTCCACTAACAACTGCATCCCAATCCATTGAGAAAAGTCACAGGCATTATCAACACTATTTACAGTTGAAGAAATAATATGGAGACTACACTACCATGCATACCCAGAATAAAAGCAAAAGTGCTCTATTCCACCAACACCACAGAACAGAAACATCTTCAGGAATAAGTCCTTGTTTATGAAAACAAATTCAAAAAATTGGAAGAAGGAACTGTCACACTAGATATGCAGATATCAATGTGAAGACACAAGAAACATGAAAAAGCAAGGAAATATGACACTCCAAAGGAACACAATAATTTTTTAGTAAAATAATTCAATGAAAAAGAAGTTTATGAATTCCCAGAAAAATAATTTGAAATAATAATATTAAAGAAGCTCAGTGAGATACAAAAGAACATGATAAACAATACAAGTAAATCGGAGAAACAATTCAGATTATGAATGAGAAATTTATCTAAGAGATAGGTATCAAAAAAAGAACTAAACAGAAATCCTGAAACTCAAAAATTCCTTGAATGAAAAAAATCTAAAAGCTTCAATAATATACTAGATCAAGCAGAAGAAACAATTTAGAACTTGAAGATGGGTCTTTTGAAATAACCCATTAGACAAAAAATTTTTAAAAGAATAAAAAAGAATGAAGAAAGCCTGTGAGACACATGGAACACCATAAAGCAACCAAATATTCAAATATTCGGTGTCCAGGAAGGCAAGGGGAAAGTGAAAGGAATAGAAAAACTATTTAGTGAAATAATAGCTGAAAACTTCCCCACTCTTGCAAGAGGTTTAGACATCCAGATACTGGAAGCACAAAGATTCCTAAATAGATGCAATTTGAGAAGATCTTCTATGTGGCATCTGCTGCAGTTTTGTTTGTTTGACTCCAAATTTTATGTTGAAATTTGATCCCCAATGTTGGAGGTAAGCCTTTGGGAGGTGTTTGAGTCATAAGGCTGGATTCCTCATAAATGGCTTGGTGCCATCCTCATGGTAAAAACTGAGTTCTCATTTTATTATTTCCTATGAGAGCTGGTTGTTTAAAAGTCTGGTGCCTCCTCCCCTCTTTCTCCTGCTTCTTCTCTCATCAACTGATCTCTGCACATGCCAACCTTAGTGGAAGCAGTCTGAAACCATCATCAGAAGCAGGTGCTGGAACCAAGTTTTTTGTTCAGCCTGCAGAACTGTGAGCCAAATAAACATCTTTTCTTTATAAATTACTAAGCTTCAGGTATTCTTTTGTAGCAACACACAAATGGACATAGACAGCACACAATAATCAAACAGTCAAAAGTCAAAGACAGAGTATTCTAAAAATAGCAAGAGGCCAGGCATGGTGGCTCACACCTGTAATCCCACACTTTGGGAGGCCAAGGCAGGTGGATCACTTGAGGTCAGGAGTTCAAGACCAGCCTGGCCAACATGGTGAAACCCCATCTCTACTAAAAATATAAAAATTAACCAGGCACAGTGGCACATGCCTGTAATCCCAGCTACTTGGAAGGCTGAGGCAGAAGAATTGCTTGAACCTGGGAGACTGAGGTTGTAGTGAGCCAAGATCATGCTGCTGTACTTCAGCCTGGGTGAAAGAGTGAGACCCTGTCTCAAAAAATAAAAAATAAAAATAGCAAGAGAAAAATGTCTGATCACTTATAAAAGAATCTCCATCAGACTAGCAACAGATTTCTCAGCAGAAACCTTATAAGCCAAAAGAGAATGGGAAAATATATTCAAAGTGCTGAAATAAAAAAAAATTGTCAGGCAAGAATACCATACTCAACAAAGTTATTTTTCATAAATGAAGGAGAAATATAGTCTTTCCCAGACAAGCAAAAGCTGAGGGAATTTATTACCACTAGACTAGCTCAACAAAGAATTCTTATCAGAGTCCTGCATTTTGAAGTGAAAGGATGATACATGTCATCATGAAAACACACAAAAGTATAAAGCCCACTGGGTAGAACTCACATACAAATAAGAAAAGAAAGGACTTAAATGTTACCACCTAAGAAAAACAATGATAAACAACGAGAGAGAACAAAATAAACAAAGGCTATACAAAAAAACCTAGAAACCAATTAATAAAATGACAGGAATAAGCCCTCACATATCAATAATAACCTTGAGTATCAACAAATTACGCTTTCCAATGAAAAGATGTAGATTTGCTGCATGGATAGAAAACATGGTCCAACTATATGCTGCCTACTAGAAACTCATGTCACCTTAAAAGACTTATAGGCTCAAAATAAAGGGATGGAAAAAGATATTCCATGCAAACAGAAACCAAAAGTGAGTAGAAGTAGCTATATTTACATCAGATAAGACTAACTTTAAGTTAAAAACCACAAAAAAAGAAAAAGGTCATTTTATAATGATAAAAAGATCAATTCAGCATGAGGATATAGCAATTCTAAACATATATGCACCAAACGCCAGAGCATGCAGATTCATAAAACAAATATTACTGTCTGAAAAGAGAGATAGACTTCAATATAATAATAGTTGGAGATTTCAACACCCCACTCTCAGCAATAGTTACATCATCTAGGCAGAAAATGAACAAGGAAACATTGGATTTAAGCTGTACTTTAGACCAAATGCATCTAACAGACATTTACAGAACATTTCATTTAACAGCTACAGAATACACGTTCTTCTCATCATTACATGGGACATTCTCACGGATAAACCATATGTTAGCTCACAAAACAAGTCTCAAAAAATTTTTTAAAGTGAAAATCATATCAGGTATCTTTTCAGATCACAATAGAATGAAACTAATAATAAATAACAAGAGGAACATTGGAAATTGTATAAATACATAAAAGTTAAACAACATGCTCCTGAGTGAAGGAAGAAATTAAGGAGGAAATCAAAAAAATTTTTAAACAAATGAAAATGGAAACACAACATACCAAAACCTGTGGGACCCAACAAAAACAGTGCTCAGAAGGGAGTGCATAGCAATAAATGCCTACATTAAAAAAGTGGAAAGGCAGAGCAAGATGGTTGCATAGAAGCCCCTATTGATGGTCCCCCAATAGGAACACACCAAATGTAACAACAATGTACACGAAAAAAGCACCTTCATAAGAACAAAAAGTCAGATGAGCAATCACAGTACCTGGTTTTAACTTCATATTGCTGAAAGAGGCACTGAAGAGGGTAGGAAAGATGGTCTTGAATCACTGACACCACACCTCCCTCATTTCCTAGCAGCAGTTACTTGGTGTGGAGAGACAATCTGTGCACTTGGGGGAGGGACAGCACAGCAACTCTAGGACTTTGCATTGAACTCAATGTGGCCCTATCACAGCAGAAAGCAAAATTGGGCTGAACTCAGCCAATGCCTGACCACAGAGGTAACATTTAGGGCAGCCCTAGCCAGAGGGGGATTGTCCATTCTAGCAGTCAGAGATTGAGCTTTGGCAAGCCTCACCATCATAAGCTAGAGTCCTCTGGGGTCTTAAATAAATGTGAAAGGTAGTCTAGTATACAAGGACTGCAATTCTTAGGCAAGTCTAGTGCTGTGCTGGGGTTGGAGCTAGTGGAGGTGAGGGGCAAGTGACCTAGTGAGACACCAGCTGGGGCAGCAAAGGGAGTGCTTGTGCCACCCCTCCCTCAGCCCCAGGCAGTGCAGTGTCTTCTGCTTGAGGAGAGAAAAATGAAGAGTAAAAAGGACTTTGTCTTGCATCTTGGATACCAGCTCAGCCACAGCAAGATAGGTCACCAGGCAGTCGTGAGGCCCGCTTTCCAGGCCCTAACTCTCAGACAACATTTCTGGACACACCCTGGGCCAGAAGGGAATCTATTGCCTTGAAGGGAAGGATTTAGTCCCGGCAGGATTCAGCACCTTCTAACTGAAGAGCCCTTGGGCCCAGAATAACTAGCAGTGATACCATGGGCCTTGGGTGAGACTCTGACATGTGCTGGTTTCATACGAGATCCAGCATAGTCCCAGCTGTGGTAGTTATGCAGAGATAATCCTTCTGCTTGAGAAAAGCAGAGGGGAAAGTAAAGGGGTCTTTGTCTTACACCTGCCACAGTGGGATAGAGCAACAAGTAGGCTCTTGGGGTCCCTGATTCCAAGACTTGGCTCTTGAATGGCATTTTTGGAACTGTCCTAGGTCAGAGGGGAGCCCACTGCCTTGAAGGATGAGTTTGACACCTGGCAGTGTTCACAAGCTGACTGAAGAGCACTTGGGCCTTAAGTGAACATTGGCAGTAGCCTGGAAGTACTCACCATGGGCTTGCAGTGGTGGTAGCCATGGGGTGAGGCTCCCCTGCCTACGGAAAGGGGAGGAAAGAGTGGGAAGGACTTTGTCTCATAGTTTGAGTGCCAGCTTAACCACAGTAGAATAGAGCAAGAGTACTAGGTAGATTTCCTAGGTTTTTTTATTGCAGTCCTTGGCTCCTGGATAGCATCTCTGTACCAACCTGGGGTCTGGGAGATCTTGCTGCTCTGAAGGGAATGACACAAACCTGGCTGGCTTCACCACCTGCTGATTGTAGAGCCGTTGGGCCTTGAGCAAACATTGGTGGTAGTGAGGTGGTGGTTACAGCAGGCCTTGGGCAAGACACAGTACTGTGCTAGCTCCAAGTCTCACCCAGTGCAGTCCCAGTGGTGGCCACAGGGGTGCTTGCCTCACCATATCCTGTTTCAGGTGGCTCAGCAGACAGAAAGAGAAAGAGAGACTCCATTTATTTTGGAGAAAGTAAGGAATGAGAGTAAGAGTCTCTGCCTGGCAATCCATAGAATTCTTCTGGATCTAATTCAAGATCACCAAAGCATAATCTCTATGAGTCTGCAAGAACCACAGTGTTATTGGGCTTGGGGTGCCCCTAATGCAGATAAGGCTTAGATCACAATTCACAGGTCCCTTTGAATACCTGGAACGCAATCTCAACAAGTATAGGTACAAACAAGCCCAGACTGCAAAGACTACAATGAATACCTAACTTTTCAATGCCCGGACACCAAAGAACATAGATAAGCATCAAGGCTGTCCAAGAAAACATGGCCTCAGCAAATGTACTAAATAGGGCATGAGGACCTAATCCTAGAGAAACATAGATATATGTGATTTTTCAAACAGTAAATTAAAAATATCTGTTTTGAGAAAGCTCAAATAAACTTAAGATAACACAGAGAAGGAATTCAGAATTCTATCAGATAACTTTAACAAAAAGATTGAAATAACTTTAAAGAATGAAGGAGAAATTCTGGAGTTGAAAAATGCAATGGACATACTGAAGAATGCATCAGTCTCCTGACAGCGTAATTGATCAAGCGGAAGAAAAAGAAATGGTGAACTTGAAGATAGGCTATTTGAAAATACACAGTCAGTGGAGACAAAATAAAGAAGGAAGGACACCTACATGATCTAGAAAATAGCCTCAAAAGGGCAAATCTAAGAGTTCTCAGCTTTAAACTGTAGGTAGAGAAAGAGGTAGGTATAGAAAGTTCAAAGGGATATTCAAAGGGACGATAACAGAGAACATCCCAAACTTAAAGAAAGATACCAATATTCAAGTACAAGAAGGTTCTAGAACACCAAGTAGATTTAACTCAAAGAAAACTACCTCCAAGACACTTAATAATAAAACTCCCATGAGGACAAATAAAGGTTCCTAAAAGCAGCAAGAGAAAAGAAACAAATAACACATAATGGAGCTCCAATACATCTCTCAGCAGACATTTCAGTGGAAACCTTACAGGCCCGGAGAGAAAGGCATGACATTTTAAAGAGCTGAAAGAAAAAAGCTTTCACCCTAGGATAGTATATCTGGAAAAATATCTTTCAAACCTGAAAGAGAAATAAAACCCCAGACAAACAAAAGCTGGGAGATTTTCATCAACACTAGACCTGTCCTATGAGAAATGCTAAAGGGAGTTGTTCAATCAGAGAGAAAAGGATGTTACTGAGCAATAAGAAATCATCTGAAGGTACAAAACTGATGAGTAATAGTAAGCACACAAAAAAACACAGAACATGATAACACTAAATTTGGTGCATAAGTTATTCTTAAGTAGAAAGACTAAAAGGTGAGCCAATTAAAAAATGATAACTACAGCTTTTAAGACACAGACAGCACAATAAGACAAAAAGAAACAACAAAAAGTTAAGAAGTGGAAATTAAAGTGTGGAGTTTTTATTAGTTTTTTAAAAATTTTTGTTTGTTTATGTAATCAGTGTTAAATTGTCATCAGTTTAAGATAATGGGTTATAAGGCAGTATTTGCAAACCTCACTTTAATCTCAAATCAAAAAACATATAATGAATACATACACCAAAAAAGCAAAAAATTAAATTATACCACCAGAAAAAATAACCTTCACTGAAAGGACGACAGGAAGTAAGAAAAAAAAAGAAGAGAAGACCACAAAAGAAGCAGAAAACAAATAACAAAATGGCAGGAGTAAGTCTTTACTTATCAATAAAAACATGGAATGTAAATGGACTAAACCCTCCAATCAAAAGACATAGAGCGGCAGAATGGATAAACAACAACAACAACAACAACAAAACAAGATCCAATAACTTTTTACCTACAAGAAACTCACTTTACCTATAAAGACACACATAGACTGAAAATAAATGGATGTAAAAAGATATTCCATGCCAATGAAAACAAAACAAAACAAAAAAGAAAGAGTAGCTATACTTATATGAGACAAAATAGATTCCAAGTAAAAAACAATAGGAAGAGACAAAGAAGGTCATTATGTAATGATAAAGGGGTCAATTCAGCAAGAGAGTATAAGAATTTTAAATATAAATGTACCCAACACTGGAGCACCTAGATATATAAAGCAAATATTACTAGAGCTAAAGCGAGAGATAGACCACACCACAATACAATAATACCTAGGGACTTCAATACCCCACTTTCAGCATCAGTCAGATCTTCCAGACAGAAAATCAACAAAGAAACATCAGACTTAATCTGCAATATGGACCAAATGGACTTAATAGATATTAACAGAACATTTTATCCAGTGATGGCAGAATATATTATTTTTCTCAGCACACATATCATTCTCAAGGATAGACCATATGTTAGGTCACAAAATACATTTTAAAATATTCAAAAATATTAAAATAATATCAAGAATCTTCTCTGACCACAACAGAACAGAACTAGACATCAATAACAAGAGAAATTTTGGAAATTATATAAACAAGTGGAAATGAAAGAATATGCTCCTAAATGACCAGTGAGTCAATGAAGAAACTAAGAAGGAAATTGAAAGATGTCTTGAAACAAATGATAATGGAACACAGCATACCAAAACCTATGGGATACAACATAAGCAGTACTAAGAGGTTTATAGCTAAAAGTGCCTATATCAAAAAAGAAGTAAAACTTCAAATAGGTAACTAAATGATCCATTTTAAAGAGCTAGAAAAGCAAGAGCAATCCAAACCCAAAATTAGCAGGAGAAAAGAAATAATAAAAATCAGAGCAGGAATAAATGAAATTGAAATGAAGAAAACAATATGAAAGATTATCAAAACTAAAAGTTTGTTTTTCAAAAAGATAAAAATAATTGACAAACATTTAGCCAGACTGATAAAGAAAAAAAGAGATAATAAATAAAATTAGAGATGAAAAAATACACATTACAACTGATACTATAGAAATTTGAAGGATCATTAGTGGCTACCGTGAACCACTATATGCCAATAAATTGGAAAATCTAGAAGAAATGAATCAATTTCTAGACACATACAACCTACCAATGTTGAAACATAAAGAAATCCAAAACCTAAACAGATTAATAACAAGTTATGTGATCAAAGTAATAATAAAAAGTCTCCTAGCAAGGAAAAACTCAGACCTAATGGCTTCACTGCTAAATTCTACCAAACATTTAAAGAAGAATTAATAGCAATCCTACTTAAACTATTCCAAAAAAAATGGAGAAAGAGGAAGTACTTCCAAACTTGTTTTATGAGGCCAGTATTTCCCTGATACCAAAACCAAACAAAGGCACATCAAAAAAGGAAAACCATAGGCCAATATCCCTGATGAATATTGATGCAAAAATTCTCAACAAAACAATAGCAAACTGAATTCAACAACACATTAAAAAGACTACTTCTCATAACCAAGTGGGATTTATCCCAGGGGTGCAAGAATGGTTTGATATACACAGATCAATCAATGTGATACATCATATCAACAGGATGAAAGATGAAAATCATATGATCATGTCAATTGATGCTAAAAAAGCATTTGATAAAATTCTATATCCCTTCATGATAAAAATGCTCAAAAAACAAGGTATAGAGGTAATATACATCAACATATTCAAAGCCATATACAAGAGACTCACAGTTAGTATGACATTGAATGGGGTAAAACTGAAAAACTACCTTCTGTGATCTGGAACATGACAAAGATGCCCACTTTCACCACTGTTACTCAACATCGTACTTGAAGTCTTGGCTAGAGCAATCAGACAAGGGAAAGACATAAAGGGCATCGAAATTGTAAATTAAGAAGTTGAATTATCCTTGTTTGCAAATGATATGATTTCATATTTGGAAAAAGCTAAATACTCCACACACACACAACTATTAGAGCTAATAAACAAATTCAGTGAAGTTTCAGGATACAAAATTAACATGCAAAAATTAGTAGCATTTTTATATGCCAACAGCAAGCAATCTGAAGAAGAAATCAGTAAAATAATAATCCCATTTACAATAGCTACAAATAAAATTAAATACCTAGGAATAACTTAGGCAAAGAAGTGAAAGATCTTTATAATGAAAACTACAAAACATTGATGAAAGAAATTGAAGAGGACACAAAAAATAAAAAGATATTTCATGGTCATGGATTAGAAGAATAAGTATTGTTAAAATGTCTATATTACCCAAAGCAACCTAGAGATTCAATGCAATCCTTATCAAAATACCAATGACATTCTTCACAGAAAGAGGAAAAACAATCTTAAAATTTATATGGAACCACAAAACCCACAAAACAGCCAAAACTATCCTAAGTAAAAAGAAGAAAACTGGAGGAATCACAGTAACTAACTTCAAATTATACTGGCCTGGCTTGGTGGCTCACACCTGTAATCCCAGCACTTTGGGAGGCTGAGGCGGGTGGATCACCTGAGGTCAGGAGTTTGAGACCAGCCTGGCCAGCCTGGCGAAATCCCATCTCTACTAAAAATACAAAAAAATTAGCTGGGTGTTGTGGCACATGCCTGCAATCCCAGCTATGCGGGAGCTGAGGCAGGAGAATTGCTTGAACCCAGGAGATGGAAATTGTAGTGAGCTGAGATCTCCCCACTGCACTCCAGTCTAGGTGATAGAGCAAGACTCCATCTAAAAACAAAACAAAACAAAACAAAAAAACAGACCAAAAAAAAAAAAAAAAAACCCACATAGTACTGGCATTAAAAACAGACACATAGACCAATGAAACAGAATAGAAGACCCAGAAATAAATCCATGCACCTATAATGAACTCGTTTTCAACAAAGGCGTCAAGAACATACACTGGGGAAAGAACAATCTCTTCAATAAATGGTGTTAGGAAAACTAGATATTCATATGCTGAAGAATGAAACTTGCCTTACACAAAAATCAAATCAAAATTAATTAAAGACTTAAATATAAGACCTCAAACTATGAAACTACTAAAAGAAAACTTTGGGGAAACTCTCCAGGACATTGCACTGGGCATTAGTTTCTTGACTAATACCCTACAAGCACAGGCAGTCAAAGCAAAGATGGACAAATTGGATCACAAGTTAAAAAGCCTCTGCCGAGCAAAGGAAGCAATTAACAAAGTGAAGAGACAACCCACAGAATGGGAGAAAATATCTGCAAACTACCCATCTGACAAGAGTTTAATAATCAGAATTTATAAGGAGTTAAAACAACTCTATTGGAAAAATAATCTAATAATCTGATTTTAAAATGGGCAAAATATCTGAATAGACATTTTTCAAAAGAAGACATGCAAATAGCGAACAGGTATATGAAACAATGCTCAACATCACCGATTATCAGAGAAATGCAAATTAAAACTACAATGGGATATCATTTTACCCCATTTCAGCCTTTCAGGATTGGACAGATCTTCCAAACAGAATGTCAACAAACAAACATCAGACTTAATTTGCACTATAGACTAAATGGACCTAATAGATATTTACAGAACATTTATTTCAGTGGCTGCAGAATACATTCTTCTCAGCACATGTATCATTCTCAAGGATGGGTCATATATTAGGTCACAAAATAAATTTTTAAATATTCAAAAGACAGACAATAACAAATGCTGGCAAGGATGTGAAGAGAAGGGAACTCTGGTTCACTGTTGGTGGGAAAATAAATAAATGTTACCACTATGGAGAACAGTTTGGAGGGTCCTCAAAAAACTAAAAAGAGCTATCATATGATCCAGCCATCTCACTGCTATATACCCCAAAGAAAGGAAATCAGTATATGAAAGAGAAATCTGAACTCTCATGTTTATTGCAGCACTGTTTACAATAGCCAAGATTTTGAAGCAACCTAAGTGTCCATCAAAAGATGAATGGATAGAGAAAATGTGGTACATATATACAATGGAGTACTATTCAGCCATAAAAAGAATGAGATGCTGTCATTTGCAACAACATGAATGGAATTGGAGGTCATCATGTTAAGTGAAATAAGCCAGGCATAGAAAGATAAACTTTGCATGTTCTCACTTATTTGTGGGAGCTAGAAATGAAAACAATTGAATTCATGGAAACAGAGTAGAAAGATGATTATCAGAGGCTGGGAAGGCGAATTGGGGGGTAGTGGGGAAGTAGAAATGGTTAATGGGTACAAAAAAAGTAATTAGAGAATGTGAATGAGACCTAGTATTTGGTAGCACAACAGGATGGGGTGAGTATAGTTAATAATAATTTAATTGTACATTTAAAAATAACTAAAAGAATATAATTGGATTGTAACAGAAAAGATAAATGCTTGATAAATACCCCATTTAGTCTGATGTGATTATGATGCATTGCATACCTGTATCAAAATTTCTTATGTATTCCATAAGTATATACACCTACTATGTAAATTTCTTATGTATTCCAAAAATATATACACCTACTATGTACCCACAAAAAATAAATATAAAAAATTTGAAACAGGTAGAAATATTTCAAATTAACAATCTAACGATGCACCTCGAGGAATTAGAAAAGCAAGAACAAACCAAACCTCAAATTATCAAAAGTAAATAAATGATAAAGATCAGAGTAGAACTAAATGAAATAAAGAAATATGAAGGATAACAAAAAGTTGTTTTTTTTTAAAAGATAAGCAAAATCAATAAACCACTAGCTATACTAATCAAGAAAAGACCCAAATAAAATCAGAAACAAAAAAGGATACATTGCAACTCATACCACAGAAATACATATGATCATCAGAGAATATACTGAACAACTATATGCTAGCAAACTGGAAAACCTAGAGGAAATAGATAAATTCATGAACACATACAACCTATCAAGATTGAATCAGAAACAAATAGAAAATCTGAACAGACCAGAAATAAGTAACGAGATTGAATCAGCTAGAAAGTCTCCCAACAAAGAAAACGCTGGGACCAGATGGATCTACTGCTGAATTTTACCAAACTTACAAAGAAGAACTAAAATAAATTCTCCTCAAACTATTCCAAAAAATTGAAGAGGTGGGAATTCTCCCTAACTCATTCAATAAGACCAGTATTACCATGATACCAAAACCAGACAAAGATGCAACCAAAACAGAAAACTTCAGGCCAATATTCCTGATGAACATAGAAAAATCCATAACTAAATCTGCAACTAAATCAAACCAAATCCATTACTAAATCTGCAACTAAATCAAACCAAACATTTTTGAGTACATCAAAAAGATAACACAATACTATCAAGTGAGATTTATCCTAGGGATGCAAAGATGGTTCAACATATGCAAATTAATAAATGTGATACATCACAACAACCAAATGAAGGGCAAAAATCATGTGATCATTTCAATACGTGCAGAAGCATTTAATAAAATTCAACATTCCTTCATGATAAAAACTCTCAACAAACTAGCCATAGAAGAAACATACCTCAACAAATAAGGCCATATATGACAAACACACAGCTAACATACTGAATGGTGAAAAGCTGAAAGCCTTTCTTCTAAATACTGAAACAAGATAAGGATGCCCACATTCACCACTTCTATTCCACATAATACTGGAAATCCTAACCAGAGCAATCATGCAAAAGACAGAAATAAAAAGCATCCAAATTGGAAAAAAAGGAAGTCAAGTTGTTCCTATTTTCAGATGAATTGATCTTAAATCTTAAAAAACCTAAACACTCTACCAAAAAACTCTTGGATCTGATAAATACACTCAATAAAGTTGCAGGATACAAAATCAACAAATAAAAATCACTAGCATTTGTATATACCAATAATGGATTAGCTGAGAATTAAGTCAAGAAGGCAATCTCAGCTGGGCACATTGGCTTACACCTGCAATCCTGGCTAGTAAGAAGGTTGAGGTGGTAGGATTGCTTGAGGCCAGGAGTTCAAGACCAGCCTGAGCAACATAGTAAGACCCTCATGTATTAAAAACATTGAGAAAACAAAAAGTAAATAAAAATTTAAAAGAATGCAATCCTATTTACAATAGCTGTAAAAAAATTACCTGGGAATATATTTAACCAAAGAGGTGAAAGACATCTACAAAACACTGATGAAAAACATTGAAGAGGATGCAAACAAATGGAAAAACATCCCATGCTCACAGATAAGAAAAACTAATATTGTTTAATTACCATACTACCCCAAGCAATATACAGATTCAATGCAATCTCTATCAAAATAACAATGTCATTTTTAACAGAAATAGAAAAAACAATCCTAAAATGTGTATGGAACCAAATAAAAGCATGAATGGCCAAGCAATTCTTAGCAAAAAGAACAAAATTGGAGGCATCACACTACCTGTCTTCCAAATACTTTAAAAGACTATCATAACCAAAACAACATGGCATTGGTATGAAAACTAACTAAAACAGCATGATATTAGTATAAAAACAAATACATAGACCAATGAAACAGAATAGAGAACACAGAAATAAATCCACATATATACAGCCAATTGATTTTTGACAAAGCAGCCAAGAACACACATTGGGGAAAAGACACTTCCTTCAATAAATGGTGCTGGGAAAATGGGATATCCATATGCAGAAGAATAAAAATGGACCCCTATCTCCTAACGTATACAAAAACCAACTGAAGATTGATTAAGACTTAAATTTAAGATCCAAAACTAAAAATACCAGAAGAAAACATAGGAAAAACACTTCAGGACATTGGTCTAGGCAACGATTTTATGACTAAGACTTCAAAAGCCCAGGCAAGAGAAACAAAGGTAGATGAAATGAACTATATTGAGCTAAAAGGCTTCTGCACAGCAAAGGAAACAATCAACAGAGTGAAGAGGGAGGATTAATGGGAGGAGATATTTGCAAACTATTCATATGACAAGTGACTAATATCTAAAATATATAAGAAACTCAAACAAATCACCACTTAAAAACCAAACAACCAACAACGCTTGTCAATTAAAAAGTGGGCAAAGGAAATGCACAGATATTTCTCAAAAGAATGCATACAAATAGCCAGCAGGTATATGAAAAAATAATAAAGATGTGGAATCAACGTAAGTGTCCATCAATGGATAAATGGATAAAGCAAAAGAGTGTGTGTGTGTATATATATATATTTAATTGACACACACAATGGAATACTGTATGGTCATAAAAGGAATGAAAAGAATGAAGTCCTGTCATTTGCTGCAATATGGATGGAACTGGAGGTCATTATGTCAAGTGAAATAAGCCAGGCACAGAAAGACAAATATTGCATGTTCTTATTTATATGTGGATGCTAAAAAAGGTGATCTCATGGAGGCAGAGAGTAGAATAACAGATATCAGTGTCTGGGAAGGGTCAGGTAGGGAAATGAAGAGAGATTGCTTAGTGGGTACAAACATATGGGACAGAAGAAATGAATTCCAGTGTTTGGTAGCAGAGTAGGATGACTATAATTAACAACAATGATTCATGTATTTCAAAATAGCTAGAAAAGAGGACTTGAAATGCTCTCAACACATAGAAATAATAAATACTTGAGTGATGGATACCCTAAATATCCTGACTTGATCATTACACATTCTATGCATGTAGCAAAAATTATATGTACCCCATAAATGTATGAATATTATGTATCAATAAAAAACAATATGAATCCCTTATCTAGAGAGAATAACTCATCAAGCAGGTTAGGAGGATCCTTCTGGGGGCTCTCCAGAAAAACTCTCTGTGTTGCTATCCTTCCACTTAGAACATTATATGATTTTCATCTGTTTGTGTATCTGCTTATCTAGTCCGCGGAGAGTGGTGGGGTCCTTTCTTATTCATTTTCATCTATGATATATTCAGCACCCAAGTGATGCTTATAACATTAATTGAATAGAATCAAGCTGAAGATGAGCTGACAACTCCTGTTTTCTGTTTGCCACACTCTAGCCTGCTGATTGTTCTGTTCATTTCGTTTTGCTGTGTTGAGTACATAATCCATATTTGAAAGCATCGTCTTACAAAAATTCAAGAAAAAATATAAAGAGTAAAAGGCACAAGTCTGGGTGTATTTCTCTCATTCAACCTCATAATCCCACTCCCCTGCCAGAGGTTGCCACTATTATCAGTTACATCAATTAAGTTTGTTTTCTCTCAGAGATTCTCTTTGCATTTACAAACATATATATTAGATACGTATATATATGTGTATATATGTATGTGTATATATAGACGTGTGTATATATGTATGTATGTGTGTGTGTGTGTATACACACACGAAGAAATATGCCATTTTGTTTTCTGAGTCTGCATTTTGCTTTTATCACAATGTTTTGGGCATTCCATGTCAGTGCATATAACCTGTTAATTTTTTTAACTGTTAGAGCAGCTCATACAGACTAGGTAGGGAACTGGGATCGGTTTAACTTTTTAAAAGGAACATATTAAAGGATATTAGCCAGTTCACAGAATTTGTGGCAGGGCAGGAGAACTAGAGCCAGAAGCCACCACACAGCCAGGAACAATGGTCAATCACACTATGGAAACAGGAAAAGTTCCCTTGTCCCCTTTGCAGGGTGAGCGATGTGGGAGTGGCTCACTTCTTCGAGCCCCTTCTTCGAGCTCAAAGTCCCTAGCGTGAGCAGGCAAACAGGATAGCGAGGGCTCTGACTCCACGGCAGCATCTAGGGGTGAATGTTTACAACTCCTGAACCCCGGTGGGCGTGTGTTACAGTATGCTCTTTTAGTTTTGCGGTCTGTAGGCTGCTTGTGTTAATCAGCTCAGTTAGACTCTCTGCTTCATCGCAAGGACAGAGGGCTTTCTGTATCTCGGGGCTCTTGCCTTGGTGTACTGGAAAAATCGGCTCACACATGGGCTTGGAGAATGAGTGCAAGGTTTTATTGAATCGTGGAAGCAGCTCTCAGCAGATGGATGGGGAGCCAGCAGGGGTACAGAGCGGAAAGGTGGCTTTCCCCTGGAGTTGGGCTGCCCAGGGGCTGGACTCTCCTCTGACCACCCCGGCCAAATTCCCCTTGGCGTCCACGTCGTTCCGCCAGTCGATGGCCTGCCAGCGTCTGCCGGTGCCTGTTGGTGTGCTTTTCCACTCCTCTGTTCCTCTCGACGTCCAGCCGCCTGTGCGTTCTTCTGCCGGTGTGTTCCTCTTGATGTCCAGCTGCTTACGTGCGTGCCTCCTAGGGTCTCGGGCTTTTTACAGGCACAGGATGGGGGAGGTGGCGGGCCACCGTGGTCTTGGAAAATGCAACACTTGGGCATGAAAACGGGAGTGCCTGTGTTCATCTAGGTCTGTGGGCACAGGCCCAAGGGTGAAGCCCTTGCCTGGGACCCTGCCTTTCACTACCCAGCACTTCCCTAGCCCCCTCCCGTATCTCTCTGTGTATATGTGTTTGGGGGTGGGGTTAGGGAGGTTGGAGGGATTTCTGTAGCAAAGACCCACTGTCACTACTTTCCAGTACCAGTGGTGTTGAATTCCCAGAGCTTCTCCACTGTCACACTGAAGAATGCAGGTGTCTCTGCCCCACATTTGCTAGAACATTGTTTCCTCCTGCAGTCTTCTCCTCTGGCTTTATTGTTGCATCATGGTCCCTTTCCACTCTCAAGGGGCCAAAACAAGAGACTGAGCTTTGGGAGAATATCAAATCTAATGTCACCAAAATAAGTCATGGAAATGTAGTGGTATATAGTAGCAATAACTAGTCAACCCTTAAATAGAATAGATCCCTTCACAATGGCAACAAAAACTGTGAAACAAGTAGGAACAGATCACTCAATTAGAATCCTAGATTCTGGTATTCAGGTTCCATATGGTGGCAAAGAGGGGTAGAGTCAGTGGAGTTTGTCTTCCTTTGTTGTTGTGCCAGAGAAGGTGAAATGCAATTCCACTTTAGTACCTCTCACAGGCACTAAAATTTACTGACAGAGTTGCAATTAAAATGATAGGTGTGCTCTTGAATTAATTAAGTGCTCACTTTTATGGAAGATACACTGCAACATAGAGCTTATTTTACTAACTATTCATCCTGAGTATTCTTCTACTAACCTCCACTCCACTTGAACATGTCCACACACACACACACACACACACACACACACGGCTCTTCCAATGTGACAATATGAATAATACCTCAGTTTTAAGAAACAGTTTTTGATCACTTCCCATTAGCATATTACATTTACAGCCATAATATTTTCTGAATCCAAACTCACATGCATGCTTTAAGTAAAAAACATTGAGTAGGTTTTCTCGGCTTCTTTGGCCTTCCTCTCCCACAGCCTTGAGTTCAGTAATTTGGTGAGGCTGTTTTGTTTTGAGTGTATTTTGCTGTGATATACATACCTTTAAGTCATGTTCACTTGAAAAGCACCTGTTTCAATCCAGATGTGGACCTTTGGCAAGTACTTGGAATCTCCTAGTCTCTTGGAGACTAAGAAAATGTGAGAAGGAATTGGGAGGGAATGGGGAGAATAAGAGAGTTGAGTGAGTTAATACATAAGACAACATTTTTGGGGAAGAGTAAACTAAGCTGTCCAAATACAAATTATTTCTCTTCAAGCCAGAAACCTGTTTTGTCGTTATTGCATCCAGTGGTCTTCATTGCCTAGCCCAGGGCCTGCAATAGAGGCACGGCTGAGTACAAACAGCCACAGCAGCAAATGATATTTACCACAAACTTTTGTATGTGGCACTGGGCTAGGCATGTGCACTATATCACTTTAAGCCTGAAATTTCCTTTTGTGTAGGTATTATTGTAATCTATATTTTATAGATAAAGAAAATGATGGATATTTATTAAATTAAAATTCCAAACACACAAACACCCAACAAACTCTTCCAAGGAGAGTCTCTCTTTCTATTGGTGCTTGAAATTGCAAAATTAGAGAGTGCTTGATTTGACATGAAATTTTTTGCTTCTTAAGATGCCAAAACTTTGGGAAGGGAATGGCACAGTTGTGTCTCCTGAGTGCAAGCAGGTTTATCAGATCTTCTGAAAACCAGGTTTGATAAGACGGAGGACAAGAGGACAAAAACTGTAAGAGACTAAAGAGTCCCTCAGAGTGGGAAAGAGAGATTGCCTCTGAGAAATTTGGCGGTTGATAAAGAAGTAGTTTTTCTTAGGGCTCCTCGATCAAATAACCAGACCCACTAGCAGAAACAAGATGAGAGAACAGGAAGGGGCCCAGAAAGCGGGCTGAGCTGGGCAGAGAGGCCGGCTATTGAGATGCTCTGTGGGATAGAGACAAAATGCAGAAGAGACAACAAAGACAGAGACACACGCAGCTGCTGTACAAGCCAACAGACTCACTGCATGCCCACAATTACACATCCATCTCTGAGGACAGATTTCAGAGGCCTCATTCCCTCAGCTTGTCAGGTTCCTAGATCCTTGGTTCCCGCTCACAGAAAAATGCTTCCCTTTCCTCTGATTCCTGCTACCTTCCTACTGTCTGTCACACAGCCAGCCTGAAAACAAGTTTGAGGTGGTAGGCCAAGTTCCACACAGAAGTTTATTTACTCATGCACTAGGCCACCCTCCGGCAACTGATCTGCCTAATGAGAGAAGCACAGTTAAAACAAGTTCCCTCATGAATAACAGTGAGGAGGAGCAGGCTCACCTTGTTCAACACATTACCTGTGAGGCCAGATGGGTGGGAGGAGTTCTTCTCTGGCCCAAGCTTCCCATGAAAAAGGCCTCCATTTCTTATTATTAAGGTTACATATTTTATCCGAAAGCTACACTGTCAGGTCTGAAAGAAGGGAATACTCATCATATATTAATAGTGTAAGCTGAGAAAACTATATCGCAGGTATTCATTTTTTAAAAAAGAAAATCTAGAAGTTTCTTGCAAAGAACATAATTACATTGTCCCTGTTTTGATGTTAAGACTATTAATTTGTTCCATGTAAATAATTAGAATATGCCACACTATTAAAAATCTTGTTTTGGCATTTTTTCGTTTCTTATACAAAGAGCCTCTCTGAGAAGCCCAGCACATAGTTTGCCTGACTTCACTTTCCATTTTAAAATTAAGGAAACAAAGCTACTGGCTATTCGTTTGTTTACTATTCTTATCATTTAATGTTTGCTATTGCTTCTTTTTTCAAGTTCAACAATTATTTTATTATTTTTCCTTTCCCATAGCTGTCCCAGGCCATTTTTACATCCCACTTGGTCCAGTCATGTTCTCACTCATTAACTAGAATGTATAATTTAAACTAAATTTTTAATGCTCCCCAAACCTTTTCAGGGTTTAGAACTTTTCAGGGGCCTTTGGCTTATCTCACCCTAAGTCCTTACTCCACAGACAATCTGGGGTTCTAATTTTCTCTCCTCCTACCTCGTTTCTCAAAGCTCCATTGGCACTCCTCTTCTAGAGCCTAGAGCCTAGATCCTAGGTATAGATGGGAAAGTTATTTAACTTTGATTTGTTTTGCCAGTTGAATAACCTTACAATGCTCAAAAGTAGTTTTGTCCAATACTTAGAAGCCATTATATCACTCTTCAGGAGGAACAGCCTGCATAAGTTGATTGATAGCAGCTGTTGCTAAATTGAGTGTGAGAATACACAGTCCCTCTGGAAGGCGGTTTAGGAACCCTGCAGGAAAAATAGTACAGCTATGGAAAAGGAGGAACTGAGACAGAGAGTTGGAACCTCAGGCTGTCTCCAGAGTGATTGCTTAGGGTGAGAGAGCCTCAAAGCTATAAGATTTTACATCTCAGAAAGATGTGTGGGACTATAAAAAAGCTAAATATCTGTATTCTAATTAGCTGCTGAGAATATAGCTGGACTAGGTGAGAGAGAAAAATGGCCTGGATGATCCCTCAGTGGGAGAAGATAATAAAATACTTGTAGATCTTGAAAGAAGAGGAGATGTTAAAAGTTAAATGAGGAGTAAACCAACAAGTGGTAGTTCTCTCTGCTTACCTAATTTTAAAGTGAACAATTAAGTTAGCCAAAGTCTGAGGGGCTTCTCAGAGAGGCTCTTTGAATAGAAAAGTGAAACAATGCTAAAACAAGAATTCAAAAGTGTAGTGTACTGTATTTTCTACATTTAACAAATGCAAACCTAAATAGGATGACTGCCTTCAAAAAAGATTAAGGAGGGAACAGTCTCATAACATTAAATCCAAAATGTTGGAGTAAAATAGAAATCATTCATCATAGAAATAACCAAAAAAATCTCAACTTGAATTAGAAAAGACAATCAACCAATGCCAACAAGAAAATACAGAAAGATTAGAATTATCTGACAGGATTTTAAAGCATTATTGTAAAAATGTTTTAACAAGCAATTGTGAATATACCTGAAATGCATTAAAAGATAGAAAGTCTCAGAAAAGAAACAGAAGATGTAAAGAAGAATAAAATGGAGACTTTAGAACTGAAAAAATACAATTTAAAAAACTCTCACTGAATGAACTCAATAGCAGAATGAATAGGACACAGAAAAAAATCAGAGAACTTGAAGTTAAAAAAATAAAAATCACCCAATCTAAACAATGGAAAGAAAATTGAGTGGGGAAAAAAAAAATGAACAGAGCGGGAGTGACCTAGAACAGAGTAATGGCAGATTTAACATTCATACATTGGATTTCTGGAAAGAGAGGCGAAAGAGTCTGGGGAAGAAAATGTATTCAAATAAATAATGGCTAAAAACTCCCCAGATTTGGCAAAATTTAATAAGGTAAGTGAACCTTAAATGTGGTAAACCTCAAAAAGTTCATGCCTAGACACATTTTAATCACACTTTAGACAACTGAAGACCAAACAATAACAACCACCACCAACCAAATAAAAAACCACCTTGAAAGCAGCCAGAGAGAAATGAAGTGCTACTTGCAGAGGAGCAAGGATTCAAATGACAGTACGTTTCTTGTCAGAAACCATGAAGGAAGGCCAGAAAGAAATGATACACACTGTTCAAGTGCTAAAAGAAAAGAACTGTTAACCCAGAATCTTCTTTCAAGTGAAAATATCCTTTAGGAAAATAAAGAGGAAATCAAAAGACATTCCCAGGTGAAGGAAAACTAAGAGATTTTTGTTCCCAGTAGACCTACCCTAAATTTTAAAAAAGTTTTTCAAACATAAAGGAGATAAAAGAAAGAAAATGGGAATATCAAGAATGAAGAAACGACAATGTCAAGAATAAACATGTGGGTAAATATAATAGCCTGGAAGCAAAACTTTAACATTACCTGATGTGGTTCTCAGTGTATATTAAAGAAAGATTTAAAATAATTATATATATAAAGGTGGAAGAGTAAAGGAACCTAAGTGGAGGCAATGTTTCTATACTTTCCTCAAACTGGCAAAATGTTGACACCAAAGGACTGTGATAAGTTACATGTGTATAATGCAATACCTAGAGCAACCTTTAAAATATCTGTACAAAATGATACACTCTAAAACTACAGATAAATCAAAATGGAATTCTTAAAAAGTTCTAGTAGCCTGTAGTAAGACAAGAAATGTAGAACAGAGGAATAAAAAACAGGGAACAAACAAAAAATAAAATGATATACTTAAGTCCCTGGCCTATATGTAGCAATTAAAATACAATAGTTGGTGGAATGGAATGGACAAAAACCAGCTGAACAAAAACTATGACCCAATTATATGCTATCTATAAGGAATTCACTTCAAGTATAATGATATAGATAGATGGAAAGTCAAAGAATAGGGAAAATATACCATGTAAATATTAGTCTAGACAAAGCAAGAAGAGCTATATTAGTTCAGATAAAGTCAATTTTAGAGAAAATAAAATCAGCAGTGACAAACAGGGACATAATGACAAAAGGGGGTCAATCCATCAAGAAGACATAGCAAGCCTACCTATATATGCACCAAGCAACAGAGCTTCAAAACACATTAAGAAGAAACTAATCAATCTGAAAAGATAAACAGATAAATCCACAATTATAGTAGAAGATAGCAAGACCCCTTTCTCAACAATTGATACAACTACTATACAGAAATTCAGCAAGGGCATAGAAGAACTTAACAACATCATCAACTAAGAAGATTCAATTGTCTAATTGACATTTACAGAACACTCCACTGAACAACAATAGAATATGCATTGTTTTCAAGTGCTCATGAAACATTCACCAAGACAGGCCATACCTTGGGCCATAAAACAAATGTTAACAAATATAATAGAATTGAATCATACAAGATGTGTTCTTAAATGGAATCAAACTTTATGAACTGAATAAATAATAGAAAGATATGCAAATTTCCAAATGTGGAAATAAAACAACACACTTGTAAATGATTCATGAGTCAAAGGGTAAGTCTCAAAGGAAACAAAAAAAATACACAGAATTGGATGAAAACAAAAATACAACATATCACAATTTGTGGAACACATCTAAAGTGGTAATGAAAGAGAAACTCACATACTCAAATGACTACATTAGAAAAGAGGAAAGGTTTCACACCGATAATCTATGACCCCATCTTAAGAAACTAGGAGAAAAAATTTACCCAAAGCAAGCAGAAAGAAGGAAATAATAAAAATAAAAACAGAAAGCAATGAAACTGAAAACCAAAAAATAATAAAGAAATAAGTAATAATGAAAAATAATAATAATGAAACAAAGCTTGTTCTTTGGAAAGATAAAATGGACAAAGATCTAGTTAGACTGACAAAGAATAAAGGAGAGAAAAATACTACGTGAAAAAAATTGCAATGATATAGCCAAATTTATGCTAACAAGACATTAAATGCCTTGTTTACAGTATCAAGAAAGAATGAAAACAAATAATTAAGTATTCAATTTCAAAAGTTACAAATAATCACAATATTATAATTGATTAATAAACAGAATATATTATGCATTATATCATAGGCTTCACTACTCTCTATTGTATTAGAGCCAGCCAGATCCATCCATTCATGTTATCAGCCTCATCACTATAGCAATTTTATTTTTTACCACTGCATAGATGTAGTGCATTCTTTAATATATAGTATGTAGTAAGTGTTCAATAACTGTTATATGAACTAATTAACCACTAATTTCAAATAGCATTGCTCACCAATTAATTCTGCTACCAAGCAGACAAATTAGACTTGGAGTTCTGAAAAAAAAAAAAAAAAAACTAGTTTCTAAATCAGATTATTTTATTACCAAAAAATAACTAATTTCTACCTTTCTATTTCTCTGTGATCTTTTCCAGGGCACATCTGTGGGGACCAAACATTATACTAAATGGAATAAAATACAGTCTTAGTCCTGTTCCCCACTGTTTTTTGATAACCCTTTTTACTCATTATGTTTATCATGATAATCTAGACAAATGTAACATGATCAAAGTCTTATACAAATCTTCACTAGAGTATCTGTTTATATCATTGCCCTTTGGTCAAAATATAATTGACATGAATATTTAATTAAGAGATTGCTAAGTTCAAGGTGATATAGCAATTTACCATTTTTGGAAACCTTTCCAGGCTCCTCTGGTTGAAGAAAATCACCCCACTCTTCTCTGTTCCCAAAGTAATTTGTACATGTCTTCATACAACTTATATTATGCTATAATACTTGCAATTATTTTCTGTCAATCTATTCCATAATGACCTTTTTATTTCCTAAGTATACAGCATAGTGCTTGACCATAATAAACACACAATATCAGAATAAATGCACAAATGAATGAACTAAAAAGACTGTTTTTGGCCTGAGAAAAAGTGTGACAGCATTTTTTTTTTCCATTTTATGATCTGTTCATGTTGTGTATCTGCAAGGGCTGGGGCTATCTACATGTTTGTTATAGGGTAAAGCTTGTCAAACCGAAAAGGTAATGGAGTCATAAGCCCTTTTAACAAACATGAGATTTTAAAAGGTTGATACACCTGAATCCTGTTTGGATTAATAGCAGGGACTCAGCTATTAGTTTAGAGATATGTGACTGCCACACAAGTGCATTGAGATGAATGTTTTCATTAAACTGAATCCTGTGGGAATTGATCACAAAGAGTGAGAACCTCTTCAGATGTTCTCTATGTTATTAATGAAAAAGATCACTCCTAGCTTTGACAGGATGCACTCAACAAGGCTATGAGAATATACTGGCAAATGTAAGGTTCACTATTTTCAGTTGTTGCTGGGAAAAATATGTGGTAGTTTTACAAATGATGTGGGCATTTGGTTTCAAAGTCAGTGAGAAAGGGAAAACCAAGCAGTATCAGAACTGCTCTTAAATTCCTTAAACTACCCATGGTTTTTTACAAATAATCCTCTACCATTATATACATGTATATGTATATATATGTGTATATATGTATATTTGTATATATATGTATGTGTATATATGTATATGTGTATATATATGCATATACATACACACACACACACAAATGCATGTTTTGCATAGTAACATACATGCTGAGATTTTAAAGGATGATAATTTTTTTCTTTCATGATTTCAGAGCCAATTGAGAATAGACATAAAGGTCACTTACATGGAACTCAAACATTGTTTTTATTATTGAATAGATATTGGAAAACACAGGATGCATGATTATAATGAAGTTTCTAATATGTTCCTCTTAACTAAACAATGTACACACCTAGGCACAAGCATGATAGACAACTATAGGCCTTCCCCACAGAAGCAAGCTCCTAAATATATGGAAGGAAAAAAATTGGGATACATACCTCTTGTGGATAGGCTGAATGGAAATAGAGATGTCAGAATGCACAGAGCTGAGCATGCTCAGTTCCTTCTCATAAAATTTGCCAATCACATAATCAATTTTTCTCCTAAGAGAGCAAGTAAAAAGACAGGCCAGGATAATTACTCTAGCAGATGTTTCACACAGGGAATAATTAGGCCATCAGAGAGTTGGTTAACTCCTAATAGCATAGTGTATAATTCCACAGGTAGATTCTTTTCAAAAATTAAATATTGGAAACATTGGAAGTTTGGACCACTTCAGGAAATTTATTAATATTTTAATTTGCTGATTCTACCTATTCATAATCATCGTTGTTACTATAAAATGTAATAAGTCCTCTAACTTGTCTTCAGTCTGTGTTCTTCTGCAGCATTCAACTAATTCTTTTTAAAAAATCAATTAATTCTTTTAAAGGTCTTACTCCAAAAATACAGTGTAGACTATAAGAACATTTCCCAGGACAGAAGTAACTTGAGTTTCCAGATTGAAAGGGCCAACTGAACATCCAATGCAAGAAATGTAAAAAGACACACAGCAATATGCATCCTTACGAAAAGATAAAACTAGAAGACAGCAGAACAATGTCTTGAAGTTACTAATGAAAATTATTTCCAATCTAGAATTCTATATTCAATCAGGTGTGAGGGTAAAACAAGTCATTTTCAGACAGCACACATTCAGTATTTATCTTCCATACATCATTTTGCAGGAGGCTGATCAGAGTATGTGCTCCAGAAAAAAGAGGAAATAAACTAAGAAAGAAGAAAACTTGGCATCTAGGAACACAGTAATCCCAAATGGAGGAAGACAAGGCTTGTGACATTAGCTGAGCAGCAGGTCTAAAGAGCAGGTAGTCCAGACAGGCAGAAGGAGGAAGAACTTGAATGGAACTGGTATTTTTTGGCATGTTTGAGCATTTGAAACATTATATATTCAAGTATGTACCAACCCAAATATTCATCAATGATAGATTGGATTAAGAAAATGTGGCACGTATACACCATGGAATACTATGCAGCCATAAAAAAGAATGAGTTCATGTCCTTTGCAGGGACATGGATGAAGCTAGAAACCATCATTCTGAGCAAACTATCGGAAGGACAGAAAACCAAACACCGCATGTTCACACTCATAGGTGGGAACTGAACAATGAGATCACCTGGACACAGGGTGGGGAACATCATACACCAGGGCCTGTCGTGGGGGGGGGGGAGGGGGAGGGATAGCATTGGGAGATATACCTAATGTAAATGATGAGTTAGTGGGTGCAGCACACCAACATGGCACGTGTATACATATGTACCAAACCTGCACATTGTGCACATGTACCCTAGAACTTAAAGTATAATAATAAAAAATTTTAAAAAGACTTTTCTCTAAAATAAAAAAAGTATGTAAGAGATACTTGAATGTATAGAAAAAAAGAAGGTACCAAAAAAAAGTAAATGAATTTATGACACTTATTAACTTAAAAAAATTAATAGTTGTACTAAAACTGATGTACTACTTGACTCAGAAGTGTGTAATATTTACATTATCAAAATAGGGGAAATATTGGTTAAATAAATAATGTTTTAATATATTTATGCTGTGAAGATAGGAGGAGGATATTTGGCAAGCAGAAGAAAGAGAGCTTGCTCTTCATCTTCCATGACAGGAAGTTGATAGAGTGTGTCTAACACCAACAAATCCAAAACAGTAGTAAACAGAATATTTATAAGTATGAAGGTAAATATCAAGTTAAGCAGCTGAAAGAGAGAAGTGTGGTTCTTCTGAAAATAAAAATGCTGGGAAAAAAAATGCAACAAGAAGCGACACTGTGCAGGCCAAACAAATATATTAACAGGATCATTTAACCTGAGGTCTAGCATTTGCGACTCTACTCTCTTGAGACCTTCGCACTAAAGCTTCCAACAAGACTCTGAGTGCTGTTTCAGGCAAAGGAGCAGGAGATGTGTGCACTGAGCAGCCAGGTCTCCAGTCCCCATCCCTGCATCAACCAGAGCAATAACCTTTTTACCTAGTTTACTTTTGGGGCTCCCATGTAAGATTATATATGAAGATAGTCTGACACTGCCTTAACACATTAATAAATGTTCGAAAATAACTGGCCCAGATATGTGGCGCCAGAGAACACTTCCAAAGCAGATATACAAGCCAATAAACCTCCCAGCTGTTCTTGCTGGTTTCTGGAGTGTAGCTTTAGATTAGCTGGAGATAGCAGTGAGAAGAAAACCCTGTTAGCTTCAGACAATGCCCCTAGCAGTTAGTGAGTAAGAGTTACAGGTTGTGAGGTTCTGGTGAGATAATATGCTAGTTCTCAGAGCTATTACCTAACAGGTTTAGAACTCTGGCTTCAGCAATATGGGGGAGTCTTGGGTCCTGGAATGCACATTTAAAGAATCAGGAAAGTATACACAAAGAGATATCAGACATCCACTGCATCCAGGTGAAAAAAACTCATAAATGTAAGGAAATCTATGGGAAAAAAGAATAATCTTTGCCATCCTAAATCCAAGGACAGTGGGAAATATTTACATTCATAGAATAAAAAAATCAATGTAGTCAAAAATATAAAAGGCCGGTTTATACATAGAGATTAAATGAGAAATGAACTGAAAAAGCGTATTTTAAACTTAAAGGATTAGAAATTTCCTGAGATAATCCTTAATTTCATGTAATGTACTCTTTGAGAAAAGTAATTTATTAAAAGTCCAATAACATGATTTAATTTTTACGTTTCTATGAGAAAATTCATATAAATAAATTCACGAAGTTGCTAGTGAAAATGTGGCTCTTTGAGTTGTTTCTTTTAGCAGGCAGAACACAAACAAGAAGAAATTGTAATAGCCTCTGTATACAATAAATGTTAATTCCTTTAGCATTAATGTTTTCATAAAATGGGTGGGCTGGCACTGGCAGCTTGAGTTGGACAGTGGACAAAATGAAACAGGAGGTAAAACTGCTAAAGAGGTAAGACCTGTACAACAAGAGAAGGATTTACGAAACACTTGGGACAAAGAGTCAGCTCTATAGCCAGTGCTCTGGTGGTTGAAATGCGGAAAGTCCAAAGCTCTGCTTCTAGAAAGCTCCTCTTTCAGATGAATTTTGGGATAACTTCACATTTTTCAAATGGATAAACTGTGAATCAGCTTCAGAGCACTGAAATCTCCCAGATTAGGTCAGTTCAAGGATTACGTATTGTGAGAACTTACTGATTATTTTTAAAAGGAAGTGTATAAAAAATGTGGTTTTGTGAGAAGTATATTTTTAAAAGTCCTTAATCCTAAAAATGCCATTTGGATTCCTAATGCTTGAGTAACATAATTTTTCAATATTAAAACCTATATGGATATAATTGATATAATTTACTCTATTAAATGGTTAAAAGAGAAATGACATGACTCATTTTTCAATAGATTTTGGAAGGTATTTGACCAAATCTTGTACATATTCTCAATCAAGCCTTCATAATATAACATATATACATATAAAATATTACATAACATATTTTAAAAATCTCTATCTCAAAGCAAAAGCTGGCATATACATAACACTGAAACTTTATAAATATTCCTGCTATGTGGAGGAGCAGTTTGGTACCATTACTATTATTTTTTGTATTATTACTAAGAACAATTAGGCAGAGAAATAATAGTAAGGATAAAAATATATCAAAAATCTCCTATGCATCTGGTACTCCACTAAGTCCTTGTTATGGGTTATTTATCTTATATAATCTTCTTAACTTTACGAGTTAGATACTATTGTAACAGCAGTTTACTGATGAAAAAGAAAACTGAGGCTAGGGAAATTAACTCAGAGTCATGGTAACATATCCAATAAGCAGTGAAGCCAGGATTCAAACCCAGGCAATGACTACAGACCTGGGCTGTTAATTTTTACACTACATTAATTTAATTGACAAATTTATATTACGTGCCTAGCAGGTCTCAGGCCTATGAGTACCAGAGATATATCAGTGCACAAAAGAGACAAAATCACTGCCCCAGTGAAATTTACAATATAGAAACAAAAATTTTAAAGATTGATTTTTGGGCCAGGCATGCGGGTGACTCATGCCTGTAATCCCAGCACTTTGCGGGGCCGAGATGAGTGGATCACCTGAGGTCAGGAATTCGAGACCAGCCTGGACAACATGGTGAAACCCTGTCTCCACTTAAAAAAAAAAAAAAATTAGCTGGGAAGGAGGTCTATCAGGAAGAAGAGTGAGGACAACCATACCAAATGCTGCTGAGAATTAACCCCTGAATTTAGTGATGTAAAAGTTATTGGTGAAGTTGATAAGAGCAGTTTCAGTGGAATTACGGGGCAAAAACCTGACTACCATGGGTTATTCAAGACAGAAGCGGAGAAGAGGAGTTGCAGAGAGCAAGTATAGACAACACTTTTGAGGAATTTTGTTGCTGAAAATTGCAAAGAAATGAAACAGTAGCTGCAGGAAGAACTGGAACTAAAAAAGGTGTTTTTGTTGTTGTTTTGTTTTGTTTTTGAGACAGAGTCTCACTCTGTCGCCCAGGCTGGAGTTCAGTGGTGTGATCTCAGCTCACTGCAACTCTGCCTTCCGGGTTCAAGCAATTCTCCTTCCTCAGCCTCCTGAGTAGCTGGGACTACAGGCATGTGCCACCACGCCCAGCATTTTTTTTTTTTTTTTAGTAGAGATGAGGTTTCACCATGTTGGTCAGGCTCGTCTTGAACTCCTGACCTCAAATCATCGACCTGCCTCATCCTCCCAAAGTGCTGGGATTACAGGCGTGAGCCACCACACCTGCCCAAAGTTTGTTTTTAATGAGAGAAATAATACAATGTATAGGGGCTTATGGGAGAAGTCCAGTAAAGAAAAATAATAATAATAATAATGCTTTAGGAGAAGGAGAAAAAAATTACTGAGTGATGTCTTTGTAAAAAGGACTGGTTCAATACATATGTGGAGGTATGGGCCTTAGATAGGTGCATGGATAGTCATCTCTAGTAAGAGGCAGGAAAGCAGTGTATACAGGTGCAGATGCTGCTGTGGGTGTAGTAAGGGTCTGAAGAACTGCTCTTCTGAGTGCTTCAATTTTCTTAAGGGAGAATGAAGGAAAGAAGGCAGGAAGGAAAGAAGGAAGGGAGGGAGGAAGGAGGAAATTATCTGAGAACAAGGAAGGAGAAAAAGTTTTGCTGAGGGTTTGAGGAGAGAGGAGAAGGTGGAAAATATTTGTTTAGCAAAATAGAACGATAAATGGACCAGAGAAGTACAGTGAGATTGCCAGGCAGCAGTCAGGCCATTGGATATTTATAGTCATGAATTTAAAGTAGGACTCATCAGCGAGAACTGGGCTTTCTTTCAGCCAGATGCTGTGCAGAGGAGGCGGAGAGTTAGATTTAAACAGGGTTGTTTTTTGCCAAGTTAATACAAAGTGAGAGAAAGGCAAAGGAATCAAGAGTCCATACGCAGAAACGATGATAGTGTTTGTCACAGTTTTAAATTGAAAAAGAAGAGAACTGAAGGGGAGGTGAGGGAAAAGGGAGAGGTACTATGATCAATGGACTAGAAGTCCTGATAAGGTCAAAGGCTTCTTGAAGTTGAACATTACGGGGAAAAGACAATAGATGAGAGAGTGAAATGGAGATAATGAAGGAGTAGCAATTATTGATCCTAAGTAATAAGATTACAATGTGGTGATAGGAATGGGTGGCTGAGGGAGGATAAGGGACAAAATCCACGAAGAAATGGAATTTAAAGTAACTGAAAGACAAGGCTATTGGAAAAATCATATTTGCATATAAAGATATTACCAAGAATTAACACAGAAGATGGGTTTGAGAAAATAACTCTGAGCTACGAAATGAAGATTTTTGATTGATATTTTTGATCAATGGGCTAACAATACAAGTACAGTAGGCCAAGACAAATGTGTTGGCAAAGACATGGCCAAACACATTTTGACAAGATACTCTCAGTTTCAACTGGTCCTCATAGGTCTTTAAGTTTACACTGCAGTGAGAAGTAAAGGTTAATTTATCTGACACTAACCCCTGGCAGTCCTCCCAGAGTGAGAGTTGGCTTCCTACAGGGCGGGACTATTTGGCAAACATCCTGGGAGAACAGAGGTGGAGGAACAAGGCTGAAGGCCAAGGTCCCATGTATCATACACCTCAAACTGCAAGACCTGTGTCTGAGTGCCTGTTCACAGCAGGGAGGATCTGTGACTGGGAGAAAGCCTAGACCAGGAATGCTGAGATGGCAGAAGAAGGGAAGTCCAACAAGGCTGGGATCCAGGTTCTTCTCATACCAGAGGAGATGCTGGCACTTCCCTAAACATGCAGCTTATTAACCCACAGAGCTTGGACTGAATTTTCTGCTAGATCATTTTGCACTGTCCCAGAGAGCGACAGGCAAAGGAGGAACTGTACGCCAGCTCCTCCTCCTGCCTCTGTAAGCTTCTATGGATAAATATCGTTCCAGGTCTAGTGTGTGTGGTGTCAGGCCAGTCATCCTGTGTGTGTTCCATCAGCAGACATGATCAAACTCCCCTGGTTTCTTCTTCCCATTTTATATTTTGAAAACAAGAAGAAAATACGATTTTGTTATTATTATTATTAATATTATTATTATTGTTAACCATACATTCAGTATGATGCATTATAACGACTTAAGCCTTTAACCCTTAATTAACCTGTAAGGGTTTGAGGAATTGTCCTGGGAAGTCCAATAGAAGAAAGAAACTCAAAGCAGTTTTTGCAATACCAGCAATGGGTTGCTAAGGCAGGGATGGCAAGCATAAAACTCTTCATGTGTCCATTGTACTTCCCACATCATGAAAAACATCAAAGCACTCTTTTCTGCTGACTCACCCCTTCCCAGAAGATGTTTTGTACAGCACTCAAGAAAAACACTGCAGTTAGCTGGAGTTAGTACCAGATACCCTCATGCATGATTTCTGAGATAAAGAATACATTGATACATTGATCGTGTAACTGAAAGAGGATGCATCATCGGCATCCACCACTGACTGGGGGCCAGTGCAATGCATCCAGAATTTGTATTTAAAAAGCAACAACAATTCAAAAAATCGAAGATTTATTTCATTTCCCCAATAAATGCAGACACCAATAGGATCTAACAGCCTTCTTACTCCTACCTCATTGCCACCGGTCACATATTAGCAGTCTTGGCTGAAATACTAAAGACGCTTAAAGCTGAATGTAATTCAAATCATAGTTTTGTAATGTTTAATTCCACCGTGAAACTGAGCTATTATGAGATTACTGACAAAGAGAAGACGCTATAGTGTAGTACCGTGTCGTGGATTTTAAAGTCAGCTAGATGTGAATTTGTATCAATTTACCATCTCTTTGATCTTAAATAAGTTTCATACTATCCCAAACCTCAGTTGCTCCTCTATAGAATGGAGACGATAACACTAACATTGCTGAAGGTAATTTTGATCTACCATGATGATTTAATATTATACATCAAGTATTTAGTACAGAGGCTGGGACAGAATTAGTGCCTAATTAATGGTAGCTATTACTATAATTATATAGGTATCATACACTCAACTCACTGTATATTATGTGCAACTTTCCTGTGCCTGGGGTAGACTTCTCCACTAACTATCATTCACCACACACACACAAATCCAGGCAGCTGCATCCATGTGGATTTCTGATCACGTGAGTCACTGTTAAAAACCCTGGCTGCCCTGACCAAAACTTTGATCGTTTTGCAAGCTGTTCCAGAAATGGGTCACAGAGTTTTTAAAAAACTGTTTCTCTGTTAGTGAGAAAATAAAAGGATGGGGTTTTTACGTGTGAGTGTTTTGTTAGCTTCTCTGTTTCTTATCAATGTATGATCTTCCAGAAAGAAACAGACCAGGTGAATTGTAACCACAATCACACCCCTGTGATACACAGATGTGTCATTAAACAGTAAGGATCTTGTCCCCAGCCAATTATCCTAAGATCAAAATAAAGAAGGGGGTTAGTACCATGTTCTCTCCAAAGTCAAAAATCTCTAAAGCCACAGAGGAGATAGCACCACTGCTGGAGAGGCACTCCTTACCCAGAATGAAAACTGGGAGGAATCTTCTAGCTTCTTCCTTTTACCTACCTTCTAATCTCCTACCAGTCTTTTCTATTGGCCAAACATAGCAAAGCCACCTGACTCCTGCAGGCTGAGTCAGGCCCCTATAATACCAACCTACCAGGGGCAGGGACGGGCAGGACAGGATCTGGGGCCAAAAGGAAAACAGCTGATAAGTAGGCCTTCTTTTCAGTTCCTTGAAAATGCCAAGCTCTTTCCAATGTCAGGATGTTCACATATTCCATGTCCTCTGCCTATAATTCTTTTCCCATCACTATTCACCTCATCATTCTTCAGGTCCCAGTTTAAATATTACTTCCTCAAAAAGACCTTCCTTGACTACCTATGTAAAATAGATTTCCTCTGTTATTCTTTCTTTAAAACCCTCTCTTCTTACTAAACTTTATAATTATATACATACATTCTAATTATCTGCTTAATGTCTGACCTATCCAGGGGCTAGGAATATCTGTTTTGCTTTCTACCGCATTGTCAGAATCTAGCACAGTGCCTAGCATATAATGAGTGCTTAGCACTCAGTAAATAGTAACTATAATTATTACTTTTGTTTTTAATAATAGTACCATAATTGGATAATCAGTGAGAGATGTCAGCCCATTCTGAAATATATGTTAATTTCTTTCTGATGCTGTTTTTTTCTTCCTAATATTTGGTAAACACAAGTTGAATATTTCAGTTCCATGAACACTTTTTAGACATTATATAGAATACCAAATTTCTATATCTTGAGGCTTCAAATACCATTAGAGGAAAATGGATACATTCCTTGAAATGTCAAAACAAAAACTATGTTGGCAAACTTGGAATAAATGAATTCTTTTCATCAAATAATCCAGTAACTGAAAAGAGAAAAATGTGTAGAGTAGAGCAATTTATCATCTGCAAAATCTCTTTATGCTTCACACATTCTGGTTTGGATCTTTTGATTTTTGTTCTTTAAATCCACTGAATGATAAATTTTCCTTGACATTTCATAGGAGATCTTCATTATTTTTCTCCTACCATCAATTTATTTTTTTCTCAATAAAACTCAGCTCCCTTTTCTTTCTTAGCATTTTAACCTATCTGCTTCATGTGGGATAAAGAAATGCCCCATCTTTCGTAGATAAAATAAATCTCCACATAAACAGCGACTGTTTTGTCTTTAGAGACTTTGTCTCCAAAATTTCCCACATGTGCCACAATCTTCTTAAGTTATCATACAGAGAACAATTCCTGCAGTCTTGGGAAGTGAGGAGTTTGGAGGGCAACAGGTTGGCAATGGGGTGACTGAGGGGACTGTCTTGAAAAATCACCATGTATGGAGCTAAAGAGTCTACTTCCAGGTTCATTTTTGCCATTAGTCTAAGATTCATTTATTCATGAAGCATTTATCAAGTGGCTACTGTGTGTTAGACACTATGCTAGGGCTAGGGACGCATTTACGGATAAGCTGTGGTTTCTGTTCTCAGGGAGCTCATTGTGTAGTATAGGGCAACAAGAAAGTAACAAATATTTACAATTTATTATGTCTAATGCTTTAGGGAAAGTAACACAAGGCACTATGGGAAAATATGGAAGACCCCCTAACCCAATTTTGGGCAGGTGTGAGGGTGGGGATGGTAGAGCAAAGACTTTCTGGAGAAAATAATGCTTGTGCTGAAAGATAAGTACGGATTGCCCAGACAGACAACAGAATAACGTTCCAGAAAAAGCAAACAGTACTTGCAAAAGTTCATAGCAATGTGTTATTGGTGAATTATAAGTAATTTAGGGTCAGGTTCAGGACAGGGAAGGGAGTGAGAAATGAACTGAAAAAATGAGCAGATGTTGAGAGGTTTTGCCTCTGTTCTTTATCATCAGGTCCTCTGAACTAACCCAGGTTAAAGGGATTGATGACAGACAGTGGAAAGAAGAGGGACTTTTGGAGTCAGGCAACTTGAGTTTGAAACTTGGTCTTGCCACTAGTTTGGAACCTTGGTCAAAATTTCTTGGCCTCTCTAAGCCCCAGTTGCTTTAGCAATACAAAATATAATAGTCTGCTCTAAAGGATTATCATTAGGGTTAAATAATATATGCAGTATCAGCACATTGCATGGTGCCATGTTAAATCTCAACTATTATAGAACAAATAAATTGCTGTAATCAAGAATATCCACACAGAGCTTTGAGTCACATACTTAAGTGAACACAAACTAGAGTCTTGTTACCAGAGACATTTGTCTGCCTGAACCTGTTTAGATCTTTTTTTTTTTTTTTGAGACAGAGTCTCGCTCTGTCGCCCAGGCTGGAGTGCAGTGGCCAGATCTCAGCTCACTACAAGCTCCGCCTCCCGGGTTTACGCCATTCTCCTGCCTCAGCCTCCCGAGTAGCTGGGACTACAGGCGCCCGCCACCTCGCCCGGCTGGTTTTTTGTACTTTTTAGTAGAGACGGGGTTTCACCGGGTTAGCCAGGATGGTCTCGATCTCCTGACCTCGTGATCCGCCCGTCTCGGCCTCCCAAAGTGCTGGGATTACAGGCTTGAGCCACTGCGCCTGGCTGATCTTTTTGTTTTGTTTCTTTGTCACTGTGTTTTTAATGGTGATGTATATTTCACAATTTGGTGCTATATCACTGCTTAATAAGTGAGTTATCTAGAGTGAATTATTATGTCTTCAAACTTAATCATGCTTCATTGCCTTCATGCCATAGAATTTTTGAGTTAAAAGAGGTTGCAGAACTAATCTCTGGAAGCTGGAGAAAAAGCACAATGTTGGAATAGAAATATGTGTTAAGAGCAAACAAATTGAGTATCTGTCAGGAGGGGAATGGTTAAATACACTTATATTTCTATGCTACGAAATACCATGCCGCAGCTAAAAGGAATGAGATTGCTCTCTGTGTACTGTCATAGCTAGAGCTCCAAAACCTGTTGTTAAATGAAAAGCTGGCTGCATAAAGATATCTTCAAAATGACATCATTTACATACACAAATATGCACACTCGTATAAATAATATTATATTACTTCTATATGTGCTTATATATGCTTTCTAGGTTACATGAGTATAAACACATAGAAAAACTTGAAGTATATACACTAAAATGATAAGTGGCTATTTACTGTCACTTGAGAAAGTTTGTTGGGGCAAGGGGGCAGTATTCCAAGGAGGAATTAGCCTTTCAGAAACATTTAAATTTTTTTACAGATAATATACTCTTGCCGTTTATGTAATTCAACATTTGTTTTCAAAAAAGAAACAAGGAAAGAGCAAGGGCTTTGAGGTTGGCTGAAACCGGCTCAAACCCTGGCCTCAGCAACTTGTTAACTCTATGACTTTTTGGGAAAACATGACCCCTCTGTCTCAGTTCCTTCATCAGCAAGATGAGGACAGCAGCACCTGTCTTGCAGGTTTGCTGCAACAACTGAAAGGAAACCTCCTTGTACATTGTTAGCACTACATGCATTAGTTGTTTCTTTTCCCTGTGCTGAATCCAATGGCTTTTCTTCTTCTTTCTTTTTAAAATTTTATCTTTTTACAAAGTAGGAAACCAAATACAAAGTGGCTAAGTCGCTTCCACAAAGCCACACAGCAGGTTAATGTGAGAGCAAGGGGTATAATCCATGGGTCCCACATTATAATAAAGTCAGCATTACACTCAATGGGGAGTTGGGTTATGATGTGTATATTGCTGTTTATAGTAGTAGTTCCAAAGCTCAGATTCCAGGTGGCAGGTTTATTTGCTGATGTGTCATGCAGAGTACCAGATTCTGGGCTTGGGCAACTGTTGAACAAAACAAACCAAGAAAGGCCAGGTAAGGTGTGTTGGGTAGACCTCCAAGGTTATATCTGGCGTGACTGTTCTTTTGACCTTGCTGTCAAGGAAACCTAGAAGTAGATATCAGGGGCCTCGCTACAAGAAAAACATTGGTATCAGGCAATAAATTAGTTAGCACAAAAGGATATAGGGTCAAAAATGGACATCTGACATTCTTTTTGGCCACCTAGAATCTGAACCCTCTTCCTATGTTGGGTAATTTTTCGACTTTATGAGGCAGAGATTGACACCCACCATATTAGTTGAAAATGACAGCTAATTTTCCAGCTGTCTTTGCAGCGAGGCTATAGTCAGATGGCCTAGGCTCTAGCAATCAGAAGTACCTTCCTTATCAGGGCCCACTTTCTTTAGAATGACAGGGATTATTTGCAGGCCTATGGAGTTACCCACCAAGGGCTTTTACTACTGATTTTAAATGAAGGCCTGAATTTTAATTTTAACTGTATTTTAATTTTAAACTATTTCGTGAATCCAAAATAAAGGGGATTTTTCTCTCTGACGCCATTGCATAGGAGCAAGATGCTCTATGTCAGGGAGCTATGCAATGGCATTCTGTAACATTCTATGCAGTTCAATGATCTTAACCCAGATGAAACCACACCAGAGCTGTGGTTTTTCCTGTTCCAGGAAAGAGGGTGTATTTCCTGGGAACCTCTAAGAGCTGGTTGAACCTCCTGGTTGACTTCCTTGGAAGAATGAATGACTAAGTGAACATTTTCATATTCCTCCCCTTTTTGTGCTATGTAATCGCTGCTTGTCTAAAGTGCCTGAAGACTCCTTTCTGGGCCAGGGCGTGAGAACTTACTTCAGTGCCTATGTAGGACTGCAAGCTAAGCTTCTGCATCTTAGCCTTTAATAGGCATCCCAACTACTTGTAACATTCTAGAACTGTGTGGCTCCTTTCTGTCCTGCAGAAAAGGACTCATGTCTGGCACCTCTGAGGCCTCAGCTTCACCCATTTCCTGTTTCGATACCACTAATGCCATCAGTTCTATATTGGCTCCCAGTGGCTTTACATAGGTATATCCTGATAGTGTCTCACCTCAAGCTGCACCATACGCCCCTCACCTCCCACCCTAGGGAGGTGTTAGTGCTAAGATATGGAAGCCACAGATGCTGCTTATGGCCCACACATGGGAAACCCTGAAGGGCGGGGAGTTAGTATCCCATGAGGTAAGCTTTTGATTTTAAAAGTCAGCTGGTACATAAGTTCTTCCCGTTTTCTCCCTCTAGATGGACTTTTTTGAGATGCAGTTTATGTGACTTCTTGCTGGACGATCCTGTGAATTTTTTCAGTAAGTCTCAGTAGCTTCAAACTTGATCACGTGGTCTCATATTGGCTTCCCCTTTCCTCCTTCTCTCCCTTTGTTTTCTCATACCTGGAATTGCATCTCCTAATAGAGTAGAAGTATTATACCATAAGCTCATTGTCTCAGGCTCTGTCTTCTGGGTAACCCAAGCTAAGGCAATACCACAGAATTCTATAAACAAAATTAGGCCAGTTTTGCCATCTTTGGGAGTTTTTCCTCACTTGGGAATCTTTTCTGAGTTTTCACTCAGTTATATTCTAAATGTGTGACTTTGGGAAAGTTGCTTAAGCTCTCTGACTCTCATATTCTTCAACATAACGTAATAATGATGCTTGTGTCATGAGAGAAGGGATTAAAAGGAAAAAAATGACTGAAGATCACTTAGTACAGTGCCTGACATGTAACAAATGCTCAATAAATGTTATTATAAAATCAATCATATGTGCAACTTGATGAAGCCCTGAGGGATGAAAAAAGGGGGCTCACTGGCAGACAATTTAAGCAGCTTGGAAAGATATGTTGGCATACCTGTGAACACATATGATAATATTGCATAATGAATCCTCTAAGTTCCATTCTGTTGTCAAAAAAAATTGTTTCAGAAATGGAATTACAACTTATTCCAGAGTTAGACTTTTGTGACCACGGTGAACATGATCCTTTTAAATAGAGAGAAGGGCCTAGGTAAGTTTAAACTGAATTGGGTTCTCAGTTCTCGCAGGCTTTGACCTTGTCATCTGTCACTTCCCTCTCAAAGGGCTGGCATAGCCCAGGGTGGCTCAGGATTCTCTCATCTGAAGTTCTGTCCATGGATTCTGAGGGGAGCCTGGGCTGCTGACAGTCGATGGCCTGCCTCTCACATCTCACTGTTCTTTGATCTCACAGTTACAATTGTGCTGCTTTTGTTTTTCACTTGCTGATGAAGAGATTTATGTGAATTTAATTTTCTTCTGTCTCTGACTGCCAGAGACTTTAGTGTTTGTATTATTCACAGGGAACTAGATTAACTATAACCATTTTTTAATTTTATTTTTATTATTTTGCTGCGTGGAGTTTCTCACAGTAGTGGGAAGCCGGAATGATTTGTACGTTACTGAATCTTGGGCTTCGCTTAACATGTAATTATTATGGCCAGTGAGAACAAGTAAGGCCCTTTGATATTTGATATTTCAGAACTTCTCAAAGGAAGTTAGCTAGAATGAAAAATTACATTATTCAGCAACCAAACCTAGCAATTGCATAATGAATATTCTCAGAAAACATAATCTTGACCCCTCCTTCAATCTCATTTTTGTCCTCTGAGTCTGGAATTCTTGTTAAATTAACTTTTGGTACTTGTTTTCCTTTGGTAATGTAGCAAATGCAAAATGTCCCTCATACTCCATACAAACGTGCAAAGCAGATGTAGTTTCCTTGAGTAGCTCTTAATTGATGTTCTCTCCCTGATGTTCCCTTAGCCTGCTGGATAACAGAAAATTAAAAAGCCAGTTTTAGGCTAAGTGTGGAACGTTGGTCTGGTCCAATCATTTAAAATCTGTTTAGGGAGTTCAATCTCTGGACAGTAACTCAGGTGAATGCTAAATGTTTCCGTGCTCTGTTTTGCTTCTCTCCAAGATGATGTCTAGGGATGGGGAGTAGTATAGGTAGGGTTTATGCGTCAAGATGGGGGTCCTCAAATCTATGTAGGGCTCTGACCTCATGGCCTATGATGTACAGATGTACAGTGGCAGGACAACCCTCATCTGGTAACTAAGGTGGGGTATAAGGGCTTGGCCAATTCAGCAGATTGCAACACAATACTGATGGGTCATTCTTACTCCAGAATTTCCCTTCGGGTTAGCTGAGGCTTTGTTGGGTTGCATTGCAGTTCAACTTTGCCCCCTGACCAATCCTGCTTCCTCCTTTTTTTTTCCACAGGTATTACACCCCAAACTCTGTCTCAGAAAGCCAACTCACAAAACTCATCAATTCACCTGTCTTCTGCCTTCATACCATCCCTACACATTGTGAGGAGCTAACTCTGAAGGCTGTTTCCAAAGGCTCTCAGTCTTCCTGTGTTCAAAGGACATGGCACTATTCCCAGTGCTCTTGGTCTCCTATTTCCATTTGGGTACTTTTAAAAAGCAGTCCCTAACCTCTTCTCAGAGCCTGTCATTGAAGGAGGACAGGACAGGGAACCTGTCCTTAATTTCTACCTCCTTAATTTCTACCTCTCTCTCTTTCTTATTATTCTCTAAATTCCTCACATCAGAAGGGAGTAACCTTTCAGTTTCTCTTCATCTCTTTTCTCTTCTTCATCCTGGGCAGAGAGTAAAATTCTCTGATCTCATTGACAAGTCTGTCTATTGATATAATGAAATTAGGTGTTAAATTTCAGAAATCTTTTTCTTTCTCAAAAAAGTCTGACTTCCAAGTCTGTTATCTTATTGTGTATTCAAAAAGCCTATTCAGAATGCTAGAAACTGCAGTCACTGTATCTGTCTCTCTGCATTTCAGTATGACAATCTTAACCCCTTAATCTTTCTCATAGTTTTGTGGTCCTGCTCTCAAGACAACTTTGTGTTTTAATTTTGGCCAGGATTATAACAAGCCCTAGGTGTAAATACATGTTACACATTTATTTCTATTTATTCCACAGGCCCTTACATGAGGTAATATGTGCAAAAGAACTCTACATCATTATTTCCTATTTCTCCTCTGCTCTACCCCAGGAAACCCAACCCATCAGGTAGCAGGAGAAAATACACTGTATTTTGATATAATCCAATAATGTCAGTCTGATCTATGATCTCTACAATTTCTGCCTAGATGCTGCAGGTACATTTTCTGTCTTTCTACCCTTTTTCTACTGGGAAAGAGTTCTACTCTTTTCCCCTGCTCCTGAAGGGAAGAGAAGCTCTACAGGCTTACCTTTAGCTATGGGGAAAGATAGTTGTCAGATCCTTAATGATCCCTGCTATGCAGTTTCTGATTTGGATTGCTTTGTGGCCCAATGGTCACTAAGATGTAGCCAGAATGGTCACAGGTTGTGGGGAGACATATCAGCACTAATTACGGGATCTGTGTTTTCTACTGTGAGTTTCTGGGGTGGGAGTCCCTGCTTTGTTTTAACCCCAGGCTTCTGCTGCCCTCTGGCCTTTACAGTACCTCTGCTTGCTTTTCTGCATGGCTTCAGCCACCTATGAGCTCCAGGAAACCAGCAGCACTGCTAAGAATGATTAAACTTGCCTTCTTCTACCACCATGCCCTTGCTCTTATGCCATGGGGATGTAGCAATTAGCCCCAAACTAGGCTTTTCCCAGAGGCCTGCAGCTTCCCCATTTTGTGCCCAGGCCAAGGAAGCTGACCATTAGCCCTGATGTTTCAGGGTATTTCCTACCTCTCTGTGTGCTTCTGAAAGTGTTTCCTTCAATCTGCTCTCCGGAGGTGCTTCCCGGTGCTCCCAATCTTGAGGAGAAAGGGCTACTATAAGGATTCTTCTATCTGACTTCTTTAATCTCCTTTGGCTCCTCTAACCTGTACTTCCTCTATGTAACGTCCTCACTGTAGCATAGACAGAAAACCAACCAAGAGAGATTCAGAAGAGTGTCTTCCCTACTCAAAGGAAGAAATTGACATTGTAAACATTCAGACCTAATTCTCTGCATGCTAATAGAAGCTAAAGGAAATTTCTTTCTTAGAAAAACTTGTCTTTTGAGTTTATTGTCTTACTTCAACTCAAACAAAAAGTTAAGCAACTATCTTCTTGTCCTAACAGGTAGCTATCCTTCTTCTGAAGCACTGGAACCTCCTTCCTTTTTCTCTCTGTCGTCCAGACTGTAGCGCAGTGGTACGATCTCAGCTCACTGCAACCTCCACCTCCCTGGTTCAAGCGATTCTCCTCGGCCTCCTGAGTAGCTGGGCCTACAGGCGCGCACCATCACACCTGGCTAATTTTTGTATTTTTCAGTAGAGACAGATTTTTCACTATGTTGGCCAGGCTGGTCTCAAACTCCTGACCTCAGGTAGTCCTCTAGCCTTGGCCACTCAAAGTGCTGGGATTATAGACGTGGGCCATCATGCCCGACCCCTCTTTCTTTATGGGACGAAAAGTTGCCAGGTAACAAGACGTATACAAGTCATGGAAATGTATCTGAAAATAATTCAAAAGAATCTTATATCTGTTTTACATTAATAAGTTTTACAGCGATTTTTCTATACACTTGTGATTGTGCTTTGCATTTAACTTTCATAACAACCCTTCAGATAAATATTATTCTACCCTAATTTTTAAAGTGATACATGAGGCCCAAGAAGGTTAAACAACTTGCCTGAGGTCATGTAGGTAATTGGGATAGATCCAAGATTCAAATTCAGGTCCATCTAACTCTAAATCCCTTGTGCTAACCACTACAATTCCTCCATTTGAAAAAGTTGACTACAAAACGTAATTTTGGTCACACGGAACTCTCCTGTGGTGGTTTAACTTTTCTATCCGGTGAGAAATGGCTGGGCAGAGTGTTCGAGAGTCAGTCTTTGAGGGGGGGCTATGTTTCTCTGCTTCATTACCTGTAAAATGGAGATAATGCTACCCTGAACTCACAGGATCATTGTGAGGTTTCAGTGAGTTAATACAGGACAAGCATTTGGCACAGTGCTTGGCACATAGGAGGCCACAGTAACTATTAGCTACTGCTGTTGTAAAAGTCTCAGGGCGATATTGTCTTGATCATCAGGCTAAAGGTTTCAAAACCAAACGTAAAAAAGATGGGTTTTTAATTTTTGACATTCATAAATATTTAAATTGTGTTCTGTTGTTTATTTTTTCCCCTTTATCTTTTAGAAATTAACCTCTATTCAACTGTAGGAAGGAAAGTCCTGCTGTGAATGTTTAGGCAGACTTGAAGCTTTGAGTCAGAAATATCATGGATTGTTTTCATCTGTTTGTTGTTTTTTGCTCTGCTGTTTTTGCTAGAAGAAGAAATTGCTTCAATAAAACATTTCTATGAATTATTGTTATTATTACTATCAGTATCATAATTATTAATACTTTGTCTTTGCAGAGCAGAAAAGAGAGTGCCTAGATGAAAGCGCCTGGGCTTTGTGGTCAGGCATATCTACATCTGAATCCAGTTTCTAATTGATTCTTGGAAAGTAACTTAATCACTATGAATCTCAGTTTTTGTTATTTGTGCCTATCTCCTTGACACAATATGCTTCAAAGGCCTGAATATTAACTGACTCGTTACAAGAGTTCAGTGAAAGTTCTTTCTCCTTCTTATCCCTGCCTCCTATTTGTCCTTTCCAATTACCTTTACATTAGAAGGGTGACCATAAGTGTATGGGTACGAGGTGAGTGTTGAGGGGCTGTATGCTTATTCTTGAGATCTGTCTACTATCTACTATATAGTAAATGTTATGAGTTAAATTTACTGGTTGAAGTCCTCATACTCAGTACATCAGAATGCAGCCTTACTTGGAAATAGAATTTCTGCAAATATAAAAATTATTTAAGATTGGTTTATACTGGAGAAGCTTGGGCCAATAACTCCATGTCTCCTGCCTTTATGAAATGGGAAAATCCAGACACAGACATACGCACAGGGAGAATACAATGTGAAGAGAGATGCAGAGATTAGGGTGATACTTCTACAAGCCAAAAATGCCCAAGATTGCCAGCAAACCACCAGAAGCTAGGTGAGACATATGGAACAGATTCTCTCTTGCAGCCCTCAGAAAGAATAAGTCTTGCTGACAGCTTGATTTTGGACTTCCAGTCTCCAGAACTGTGAGACAATAAATTTCTGTTGTTTAAGTCACTCAGTTTGCAATACTTTGTTATGGTAGCCCTAGCAAACCAATACAGGAAATGACGAGAACCAGAGTTTTCTCTAAAATGTTAACTTGGAGATTCTAAATTTTATACTTAATAGTTTTTAGTCATTTTAAAAATTATATTTTGCAATCAAAATCAAAGGAGGTAAATACTTTATCCAGAGAAAAAATTACCAAAAATGAAGAATGTAAATGACATTCAAATCCCTCAGGGATTTTATACAACACTGCTATAAAAAATCTAATAAAATTTTCAAATGACTTCTGATGCAACTTTTACCAATTCCCCATTAAAATAATTAGATAAAATCCAGAAAAAAAATGAGACAATCATAATAATACTAAAAACTAAGACTACTAATCAAATTTTTGCCAAAATCTAATATATATACAAATCACAGATTGATGGAACTGGATTTAGAAAACATTTTTAATGACCTATAAATGTGTGTCTTTCTGAAACAGAGGAACTGTTGACCTGAATGGAAGTGAGATGTCACTTCATGTCTTTCCCTCTGCCTGTCTCCAGACTACTCTATTCAGAAATTATACCCATAGGAAAAATACATGGCCACAGGTTTTGGTTTTTGAAGTGTCCATATTATGATTCACTATCCTCCCATCCTGTTAGTGTCTAACTTTCCACATTAATTCAGAAATTGAATTTCTTTATTGTAACAGGGAAAATATTAGGTGAAAAAACCAGTAATGATTTTTTTGCATACTTAAATATGGGCTTTTCATAAATATAGTGTTTATGGAAGTCATAGGGCTATTGACAAATAATCTGGTTCCTTTCTCCTTCTAGGCACATGATACAACTGCATTTTCCCACCCTCTTTGGAGGGCAACTTTCTTGGTCAAACAGAGGTGATGTGTGTCATTTCTGGGTGGAGGCTATAAAACCAGTGCGTAATTTGCCATGCTGTCTTCCCTCTGCCATGGTCTATATGCCAGGGTTGCTGTCACTACCTGTTTCCATAGAAATAATTAGGCCTGTGAACTATACCTCCTAGGGAAGCTCTCCTCTCATACTCATATTTGTTTAAATGCTCTCCTTTTCCTATAATCTAAACCTTCAATCAGTTGGCCCTGCTGACTAAGACTCCTGTGGCCTGTCAGCATCTTCTCTGCTCAGCAGAACCTTCATGTTAAGGCTGGTGTTGTATAGTTAAAAGTCAAGCAGCTAAGCCACTCACCCTCTTTTGCAATAAATGCAGCAAAGTATTAATATGTCCTCTATATAAAGAAATAATTAAAAATTCATGGACTTTTAAATTATTTTTAAATTAATATGTTAATTTATTGGTTAAAAAATCCAGGATATCTCTAAAAATAGGCAGATAAGGTAGGAAGGAAATGGCAAGAACAAATAAAAATGGCTAGTAAGCCACATCAAAAAGTTAGAAAAATTTCAAGTAAACAATCTAACATCATGCCTAGAAGAACTAGAAAAACAATAGCAAACCAACCCCAAAGTTAGCAGAAGAAAAGAAATAACTAAAATCAGAGCTGAACTGAATGAAATGGAGATGAGAAAAAACACACAAAAGATCAACGAAACTAAAAGTTTGTTATTTGAAAGAATAAATAGGATTGATGGACTGCTAGCTAGACTAATAAAGAAGAGATGATTCAAATAAACACAATCAGAAATTACAAACAGTATGTTACCACTGACCCCACAGAAATACAAACAACCCTCAGAGGTTTTTAAGGTTTTTATTATGAACACCTTTATGCACACAAACTACAAAACCTAGAAGAAATGGAAACATTCCTGGAAACACACAACGTCCAAAGACCGAGCCAATAAAAATGAAAACTCTGAACAGACTAATAATGAGTTCTGAAATTGAATGAGTAATTAAAAAACAAACAAAAAGCAGAAAAAGCTCTGGACCAGAAGGATTCACAGCTGAATTCTACCAGATGTATAAATAAGAGTTGGTACCAATCCTACTGAAACTATTCCAAAAAATCAAGGAGGTGGGACTCTTATCTAACTCATTCTATGAGGCCAGCATCATTCTGTTACCAAAACCTGGCAGAGACACAATGTAAAAGAACACTTCAGGCCAATACCCCTGATGAACACAGATGCAAAAATCTTCAACAAAATACTAGCAAACTGAATCCAGCAGCAAATTAAAGCTAATCCACCATGATCATGTGGGCTTTATTCTTACGATACAAGGTTAGTTCAACATATGCATCAGTAAATGTGATTCATCACATAAATAGAGCTGAAAACAAAAACAACACGATCTTCTCAATAGACACAGAAAAGGATTTCTATAAAATTCAACATCCCTTCGTGTTAAAAATCTCAACAAACTAAGCATCGAAGGAACATATCCCAAACTAATAAGATCCATTTATAAAAAACCCACAGCCAACATCATACCAAACAGAAAAAAGCTGGAAGGATTCCCTTTGACAACCAGAACAAGACAAGGATGCCCACTTTCACCACTCCTATTCAACCTAGTATTGAAAGTCCAAGCCAGAGCAATCAGGTAAGAAAAAGAAATAAAAGGCATCCAAATAGGAAAAAGAAACAGTCAAACTATCTCTCTTCACAGACAATATGATTATATACCTAGAAAACCCCAAACTCTCTGCTCAAAGGCTCCTAGATCTGATAAACAACTTCAGCAAAGTTTCAGAATACAAGACCAATGTACAAAAATCAGTAGAATTTCCACACACCAATAATGTCCAACGTGAGAGTCAAATCTAGAATGTAATTCTATTCACAATAGCCATAAAAAGAATAAAGTATCTAGAAACATGGCTAATCAGAGAGGTAAAAGACCTCTACAATGAGAATTTCAAAATGCTGCTAAAAGAAACCAGAGATAACACAAACAAATGGGAAAACATTCCATGCTCATGGATAGGAAGAATCAATATTGTTAAAGTGGTTATACTGCCCAAAGCAATTTACACATTCAATGCTATTCCTATCAAAATAACAATGACATTTTTCACATAATTAGAAAAAATGATTCTAAAATTCATTTGGAACCAGAAAGGAGCCTGCATAGCCAAAGCAATCCTAGGAAAAAAGAACAAAGCTAGAGGAATCACATTACCTGACTTCAAACTATACTATAAGGCTACAGTAACCAAAATAGCATGATACTGGTACAAAAACAAACACAGAGCAATGGAACAGAATAGAAAACTCAGAAATAAAGCAGAATGCCTATAACCATCTGATCTTCAACAAAGCCAACAATAACAAGCAATAAGGAAATGACTCCTTCGTCAATAAATGGTGCTGAGTTAACTGAATAGCCATACACAGAAGATTGAAGCTGGACTCCTGCCTCTCACCATATACAAAAATTGACTCAAGATTGATTAAAGACTTAAATGTAAAACCGAAAAATATCAAAACCCTAGAAGAAAACCTAGGAAACACCATTCTGGACATAGGCCTTGGCAAAAACTTTATGAGGAAGACTCCAAAAGCAATTGCAACAACAACAAAAATTAACAAGTGGGATTTAATTAAACTAAAGAGCTTCTGCACAGGAAAAGAAACTATCAACAGAGTAAACAGCCTACAAAATGCAGGAAAATCTTTGCAAACTATGCATCCAACAAAAGTCTAATATCCAGAATCTATAAGGAACTTAAATCAAGAAGCAAAAAACAAACAACCCCATTAAAAAATGGGCAAAGGGTGGGGGCGGAGCAAGATGGCCGAATAGGAACAGCTCCAGTCTCCAACTCCCAGCGCGAGCGACACAGAAGACCGGTGATTTCTGCATTTTCAACTGAGGTACTGGGTTCATCTCACTGGGGAGTGCCGGACGATCGGTGCTGGTCAGCTGCTGCAGCCCGACCAGCGAGAGCTGAAGCAGGGCGAGGCATTGCCTCACCTGGGAAGCGCAAGGGGGAAGGGAATCCCTTTTCCTAGCCAGGGGAACTGAGACACACAACACCTGGAAAATCGGGTAACTCCCACCCCAATACTGCGCTTTAAGCAAACAGGCACACCAGGAGATCATATCCCACACCTGGCCGGGAGGGTCCCACACCCACGGAGCCTTCCTCATTGCTAGCACAGCAGTCTGCAATCTCGCGGCAAGGCAGCAGCGAGGCTGGGGGAGGGGCGCCCACCATTGCTGAGGCTTAAGTAGGTAAACAAAGCTGCTGGGAAGCTCGAACTGGGTGGAGCTCACAGCAGCTCAAGGAAACCTGCCTGTCTGTAGACTCCACCTCTGGGGACAGGGCAATAACAAACACAGACGAAACCTCTGCAGACGCAAACGACTCTGTCTGACAGCTTTGAAGAGAGCAGTGGATCTCCCAACACGGAGGTTGAGATCTGAGAAGGGACAGACTCCCTGCTCAAGTGGGTCCCTGACCCCTGAGTAGCCTAACTGGGAGACATCCCCCACTAGGGGCAGTCTGACACCCCACACCTCACAGGGTGGAGTACACCCCTGAGAGGAAGCTTCCAAAGCAAGAATCAGACAGGTACACTCGCTGTTCAGAAATATTCTATCTTCTGCAGCCTCTGCTGCTGATACCCAGGCAAACAGGGTCTGGAGTGGACCTCAAGCAATCTCCAACAGACCTACAGCTGAGGGTCCTGACTGTTAGAAGGAAAACTATCAAACAGGAAGGACACCTACACCAAAACCCCATCAGTACATCACCATCATCAAAGACCAGAGGCAGATAAAACCACAAAGATGGGGAAAAAGCAGGGCAGAAAAGCTGGAAATTCAAAAAATAAGAGCGCATCTCCCCCGGCAAAGGAGCGCAGCTCATCGCCAGCAACGGATCAAAGCTGGACGGAGAATGACTTTGACGAGATGAGAGAAGAAGGCTTCAGTCCATCAAATTTCTGAGCTAAAGGAGGAATTACGTACCCAGCGCAAAGAAACTAAAAATCTTGAAAAAAAAGTGGAAGAATTGATGGCTAGAGTAATTAATGCAGAGACGGTCATAAACGAAATGAAAGAGATGAAAACCATGACACGAGAAATACGTGACAAACGCACAAGCTTCAGTAACCGACTCGATCAACTGGAAGAAAGAGTATCTGCGATTGAGGATCAAATGAATGAAATGAAGCGAGAAGAGAAACCAAAAAAAAAAAGAAGAAAAAGAAATGAACAAAGCCTGCAAGAAGTATGGGATTATGTAAAAAGACCAAATCTACGTCTGATTGGGGTGCCTGAAAGTGAGGGGGAAAATGGAACCAAGTTGGAAAACACTCTTCAGGATATCATCCAGGAGAACTTCCCCAACCTAGTAGGGCAGGCCAACATTCAAATCCAGGAAATACAGAGAACGCCACAAAGATACTCCTCGAGAAGAGCAACTCCAAGACACATAATTGCCAGATTCACCAAAGTTGAAATGAAGGAAAAAATCTTAAGGGCAGCCAGAGAGAAAGGTCGGGTTACCCACAAAGGGAAGCCCATCAGACTAACAGCAGATCTCTCGGCAGAAACTCTACAAGCCAGAAGAGAGTGGGGGCCAATATTCAACATTCTTAAAGAAAAGAATTTTAAACCCAGAATTTCATATCCAGCCAAACTAAGTTTCATAAGTGAAGGAGAAATAAAATCCTTTACAGATAAGCAAATGCTTAGAGATTTTGTCACCACTAGGCCTGCCTTACAAGAGACCCTGAAGGAAGCACCAAACATGGAAAGGAACAACCGGTACCAGCCATTGCAAAAACATGCCAAAATGTAAAGACCATCGAGGCTAGGAAGAAATTGCATCAACTAACGAGCAAAATAACCAGTTAATATCATAATGGCAGGATCAGGTTCACACATAACAATCTTAACCTTAAATGTAAATGGACTAAATGCTCCAATTAAAAGACACAGACTGGCAAACTGGATAAAGAGTCAAGACCCATCAGTCTGCTGTATTCAGGAGACCCATCTCACACGCAGAGACATACATAGGCTCAAAATAAAGGGATGGAGGAAGATTTACCAAGTAAATGGAGAACAAAAAAAAGCGGGGGTTGCATACTAGTCTCTGATAAAACAGACTTTAAACCATCAAAGATCAAAAGAGACAAAGAAGGCCATTACCTAATGGTAAAGGGATCAATTCAACAGGAAGAGCTAACTATCCTAAATATATATGCACCCAATACAGGAGCACCCAGATTCATAAAGCAAGTCCTTAGAGACTTACAAAGAGACTTAGACTCCCATACAATAATAATGGGAGACTTCAACACTCCACTGTCAACATTAGACAGATCAACGAGACAGAAAGTTAACAAGGATATCCAGGAATTGAACTCATCTCTGCAGCAAGCAGACCTAATAGACATCTATAGAACTCTCCACCCCAAATCAACAGAATATACATTCTTCTCAGCACCACATCGTACTTACTCCAAAATCGACCACGTAATTGGAAGTAAAGCACTCCTCAGCAAATGTACAAGAACAGAAATTATAACAAACTGTCTCTCAGACCACAGTGCAATCAAACTAGAACTCAGGACTAAGAAACTCAATCAAAACCGCTCAACTACATGGAAACTGAACAACCTGCTCCTGAATGACTACTGGGTACATAACGAAATGAAGGCAGAAATAAAGATGTTCTTTGAAACCAATGAGAACAAAGATACAACATACCAGAATCTCTGGGACACATTTAAAGCAGTGTGTGTAGAGGGAAATTTATAGCACTAAATGCCCACAAGAGAAAGCAGGAAAGATCTAAAATTGACACTCTAACATTGCAATTAAAAGAACTAGAGAAGCAAGAGCAAACACATTCGAAAGCTAGCAGAAGGCAAGAAATAACTAAGATCAGAGCAGAACTGAAGGAGATAGAGACACAAAAAACTCTCCAAAAAATCAATGAATCCAGGAGTTGGTTTTTTGAAAAGATCAACAAAATTGACAGACCACTAGCAAGACTAATAAAGAAGAAAAGAGAGAAGAATCAAATCGACGCAATTAAAAATGATAAAGGGGATATCACCACCGACCCCACAGAAATACAAACTACCATCAGAGAATACTATAAACACCTCTATGCAAATAAACTGGAAAATCTAGAAGAAATGGATAATTTCCTGGACGCTTACACTCTTCCAAGACTAAACCAGGAAGAAGTTGAATCCCTGAATAGACCAATAGCAGGCTCTGAAATTGAGGCAATAATTAATAGCCTACCAACCAAAAAAAGTCCAGGACCAGATGGATTTACAGCTGAATTCTACCAGAGGTACAAGGAGGAGTTGGTACCATTCCTTCTGAAACTATTCCAATCAATAGAAAAAGAGGGAATCCTCCCTAACTCATTTTATGAGGCCAACATCATCCTGATACCAAAGCCTGGCAGAGACACAACAAAAAAAGAGAATTTTAGACCAATATCCCTGATGAACATCGATGCAAAAATCCTCAATAAAATACTGGCAAACTGGATTCAGCAACACATCAAAAAGCTTATCCACCATGATCAAGTGGGCTTCATCCCTGGGATGCAAGGCTGGTTCAACATTCACAAATCAAAAAACATAATCCAGCATATAAACAGAACCAAAGACAAGAACCACATGATTATCTCAATAGATGCAGAAAAGGCTTTTGACAAAATTCAACAGCCCTTCATACTAAAAACGCTCAATAAATTCGGTATTGATGGAACGTACCTCAAAATAATAAGAGCTATTTATGACAAACCCACAGCCAATATCATACTGAATGGGCAAAAACTGGAAAAATTCCCTTTGAAAACTGGCACAAGACAGGGATGCCCTCTCTCTCACCACTCCTATTCAACATAGTGTTGGAAGTTCTGGCTAGGGCAATTAGGCAAGAGAAAGAAATCAAGGGTATTCAATTAGGAAAAGAAGAAGTCAAATTGTCCCTGTTTGCAGATGACATGATTGTATATTTAGAAAACCCCATTGTCTCAGCCCAAAATCTCCTTAAGCTGATAAGCAACTTCAGCAAAGTCTCAGGATACAAAATTAATGTGCAAAAATCACAAGCATTCTTATACACCAGTAACAGACAAACAGAGAGCCAAATCAGGAATGAACTTCCATTCACAATTGCTTCAAAGAGAATCAAATACCTAGGAATCCAACTTACAAGGGATGTAAAGGACCTCTTCAAGGAGAACTACAAACCACTGCTCAGTGAAATCAAAGAGGACACAAACAAATGGAAGAACATACCATGCTCATGGATAGGAAGAATCAATATAGTGAAAATGGCCATACTGCCCAAGGTAATTTATAGATTCAATGCCATCCCCATCAAGCTACCAATGAGTTTCTTCACAGAATTGGAAAAAACTGCTTGAAAGTTCATATGGAACCAAAAAAGAGCCCGCATCTCCAAGACAATCCTAAGTCAAAAGAACAAAGCTGGAGGCATCACGCTACCTGACTTCAAACTATACTACAAGGCTACAGTAACCAAAACAGCATGGTACTGGTACCAAAACAGAGATATAGACCAATGGAACAGAACAGAGTCCTCAGAAATAATACCACACATCTACAGCCATCTGATCTTTGACAAACCTGAGAGAAACAAGAAATGGGGAAAGGATTCCCTATTTAATAAATGGTGCTGGGAAAATTGGCTAGCCATAAGTAGAAAGCTGAAACTGGATCCTTTCCTTACTCCTTATACGAAAATTAATTCAAGATGGATTAGAGACTTAAATGTTAGACCTAATACCATAAAAATCCTAGAGGAAAACCTAGGTAGTACCATTCAGGACATAGGCATGGGCAAAGACTTCATGTCTAAAACACCAAAAGCAACGGCAGCAAAAGCCAAAATTGACAAATGGGATCTCATTAAACTAAAGAGCTTCTGCACAGCAAAAGAAACTACCATCAGAGTGAACAGGCAACCTACAGAATGGGAGAAAATTTTTGCAATCTACTCATCTGACAAAGGGCTAATATCCAGAACCTACAAAGAACTCAAACAAATTTACAAGAAAAAAACAAACCACCCCATCAAAAAGTGGGCAAAGGATATGAACAGACATTTCTCAAAAGAAGACATTCATACAGCCAACAGACACATGAAAAAATGCTCATCATCACTGGCCATCAGAGAAATGCAAATCAAAACCACAATGAGATACCATCTCACACCAGTTAGAATGGCGATCATTAAAAAGTCAGGAAACAACAGGTGCTGGAGAGGATGTGGAGAAATAGGAACACTTTTACACTGTTGGTGGGATTGTAAACTAGTTCAACCATTATGGAAAACAGTATGGCGATTCCTCAAGGATCTAGAACTAGATGTACCATATGACCCAGCCATCCCATTACTGAGTATATACCCAAAGGATTATAAATTATGCTGCTATAAAGACACATGCACACGTATGTTTATTGCAGCACTATTCACAATAGCAAAGACTTGGAATCAACCCAAATGTCCATCAGTGACAGATTGGATTAAGAAAATGTGGCACATATACACCATGGAATACTATGCAGCCATCAAAAAGGATGAGTTTGTGTCCTTTGTAGAGACATGGATGCAGCTGGAAACCATCATTCTTAGCAAACTATCACAAGAACAGAAAACCAAACACCGCATGTTCTCACTCATAGGTGGGAACTGAACAATGAGATCACTTGGACTCAGAAAGGGGAACATCACACACCGGGGCCTATCATGGGGAGGGGGGCGGGGGGAGGGATTGCACTGGGAGTTATACCTGATGTAAATGACGAGTTGATGGGTGCAGCACACCAACATGGCACAAGTATACATATGTAACAAACCTGCACGTTATGCACATGTACCCTACAACTTAAAGTATAATAATAATAAATAAATTAAAAAAAAAAAGTTAGTTGGAAAAAATGGAAGGTTCTGATAAACTTTCACATTTCAAAGTGATGAAACAAACAGCACTACCAAAAAAGAATACTTCAAAAATTAGAAAAAAAGAGACTTTCAAAGATAAAAAAAAAAAAAAGAGCTAAGGGTGTTCAACACCAGGATATTTCTAGAAAAAATGTTAAAGAGAGTTCATTATGTTGAAAAATGAAATGATACTGGACAGCATCATAAAACTGTATGAAAATATTAAGCTCTATGTTGAATGTAAATATAGATGCAGATATACAACTTTCCACTATAATAATAAAGGTGCATAAAATTGCTAAAAAAAAAAAAAAATGGGCAAAGGACATGAGCAGATACTTCTCAAAAGAAGACACACATGTGACCAAGAAGCATATGAAAATATGCTCAATATCACTAATCATTAGGTAAATGCAAATCAAAACCACAGTGAAATCAAAACCACAATGAGATACCATCTCACACCAGTCAAAGTGGCTCTTATTAAAAAGTCAAAAAGAAGAGATGCTGGTGAGGTTGTGAAGAAAGGTGAATGCTTACGCACGGCTGGTGGGAATGTAAATTAGCTCAGTCACTGTGGAAAGCAGTGTGGCTATTTCTCAAAGAACTTAAAACAGAATTACCATTCGACCCAGCAATCTCATTATTGGGTATATACCCAAAGGAATATAAATCATTCTACTATAAAGACAAATGCATTTGTATGTTCACTGCAGCCCTATTCACAGTAGTGAAGACATGGAATCAACCTAGATGTCCATCAACAGTGGACTGGATAAAGGAAGTGTGCTGTATATACACCATGGAATTCTACACAGCCATTAAAAAAGAACAAAATCATGTCCTTTGCTGTAACACAGATGGAGCTGGAGCTCATTATCCTAAGTGAATTAATGCAGGGACATAAAACCAAATACCACATGTTCCCAGTTACAAGAGGGAGCTAAATATTGAGTACACATGAACACAAAGAAGATAACAATAGACACTGGGGCCTACTTGAGGGTGGAGGGTGAGAGAAGGGTGAGGATTTAAAAAAACTACCTATAGTGTAGTATGCTGATTACCTGGGTGACAAAATGATCTGTACACCAAACCTCCATGATACACAATTTACTCATGTAACACACCTGAACATGCACCCTTTGAGCCTAAAATCAACGTTGGAATGAAAAGTAATGGCTAGTAAGCATATAAAAATTTTCAATCTTACTATAATGTATATAATAACAAAAATATAATCAGTTTGCCTACACATTTAGAAAATATTAAGAAAAGTTATTTTCTGTATTGGGGGCTCGCAAAACACTGTAAATTGGCATGAATGAATGAATGAATAACTGGACAAATTTATTCAAGCTTTCCAAAAGCTTGTGGCAATATATGTCAATAACCTTTAAAAAGCTTTAACCCTTTGTCCCAGTTATTCAGTTTCTAGGAATCTATGCCAAAGACATAATCTGAGATGCAAATGGGATATTCATCACAGTATTATTAATATTTTTAACGTTAAAAGTTAAAAATAAACTAAATCACAAAATAGTCAATAAGTTATGATACATATATAAGGTGGAATATTTTGTAAACAATATAAATGGCATATAAAAAGAATTTGTAGTGTGAACAAAACCTTATGTTTTTTGAAACAACGTTTAGCTTTTAGAAAAGTAGCAGTAGTACACAGAACACCTATAAACCGTTTACCCACATTTACATTTTTAACATTTTGTCTTTATTATTCTGTGTGTGTTAAATACGTTTTTTTTTCCCACCAGAACCATCTGAGAGCAGGTTGCATTTATCATGCCTCGTCGCCCCTTAATACTTCAGTGTGTCTTTTCTAAGACCAGAAACATTTTCTTGTATAACCACAGTACAGTTATCAAATTCAGGAAATTTAACATTGGTACAATACTTTACAGTGCATGTTTTAATGTTGTCAATTTTCTCATTAACGTCCCTTACAGCAGGTTCCCCACCCCCACCTCCAACCCCTCAGTCATTAGTCCAGTCTGTAACATTTAGCAACATGTCTCTCTAGAATTTTTAATCTGGAAGAGTTCTTCAGCCTTTCTTTGTTGTTACAACATAATATATCTGAAGATTACAGTAAATTATTTTACTGAATGTTATTCAATTTGTGTTTATCCAGTGTTTCCTCATGATTAAATTCAGATTATGTACTTTTGGCTGGAATATCACATCAGTGATGGTATATTCTCAGGAAAATTTCTATTATTACTGACATTAATTTTGATTATTTGGCTGAAGAGTTGTCTACTTTTTCTACCATATTTACTTTCTTTTCTTGTGAAGTTAAATAATTTGCAGTGAGAGATTTTGAAATGCTGTAAGTATCCTGTTTATCATCAAACCTTTATGCTTAGATTTAGGATCTACTGATGTTTGCCTGGATCACTTTTTACTCCTGTAGTTGCAAACTCTGATTTTTCTAACTTCATCATTCTTTCTATGTTTATTACAGTTAGCCTTTAACTGTAATAAAGATCTTTCTTTTTCCCTTTTCCATTCTCTCTCTCTTTCTCTTTCTCTCTCTTTCTGTTTCTCTTCAGTTTGAACTCATAGATTCTTCTTTTTTCAATGGATTATAATCTATTAGTGTCTTTATTTATTTTGAGATGGAGCCTTGTTGTTGTCCAGGTTGGACGGCAGTGGTGCGATCTCGGCTTACTGCAACCTTCGCCTCCCGGGTTCAAGCGGTTCTCATGCCTCAGCCTCCCATGCTTACCGGCACGTGCCATGACACCCGGCTAATTTTGTATTTTTAGTAGAAACGGGGTTTCACCATGTTGGCCAGGCTGGTCTCAAACTCTGACCTCAGGTGATCTGCCCACCTTGGCTTCCCCAAGTGCTGGGATTACAGGCGTGAGCCAACGCATCTGGCCTATTTTGATGCTTAAGGTTGACTCCTGTGTCTTCTTAACATGCCCTGTCAATTGTTTTTAGTATTTTCTTAATTTATGGCACAATGAGATGCTCCAGGTTTATCTTATACCTTCTCTGTGCCAACCCCAGAATTGGGCATTTCTTCACGGAGCCCTGGCTCCTTTTGGAAGGAAAGGGTATTTAGAAATCAAGCTCTGGGTGCTAAATATGTTCATCACTGTTGGGATAGCATTACTTCTAAGCTTTTTCAACAAGCAGAAATATATTAGATGTTTTGTATTTTGTATATGTTGGAAATCTCAGTTCTAATGTATATATTTTAGAAACTACGAGTTTATAGTAAAATCTTCTACTCCTTTTAGCCCCAAAGTGTTGTCCTTTGCCTTTACCCAATCCATACTTGTATCTCTCTTCTTCTACCACTAGAGCTTTGGCTTCCAACATCAATCCATTTACTCATTTGTTAAAATATACAATACATGCAAAAGTTTGAGATTTGTTATACCCATATGATGATGAAAAACAAACCTGCTGAAAAGAATTTAATATTAGGCCATTCCTCTTTTTCTTCACACTGAGGGTATACATACTAGTTTTCTAATGCTACATAGCAAATTATTATACACTTAGCAACTAAAAACATCCATTTATTACCTCACAGTTCTCCAGGCTAGAAGTCTGAGCACAAAGCACCTGGGTTCTCTTTCACGGTCTTGCAAGGTTGAAATCAAGATGTCATCCATGTTGCAGTTCTCACGCGGAGTTTGGGGTCCTCTTTCAAGCACATTCAGGCTGTTGGCTGAATTCAGTTCCATGTGGTTGTAGGCACAAAGACATACATTCTTGTTGCTTGTCAGCTGGGGACTATTTTCCACTCCCTTAAAAGCCACCTGCTAGTCCCTGCCACATTGTCAGTTTGCTCTTTCAAGGTCAGCAGGAGAATCCTGCAGTGGGGTAGTCTGGGCTATCTGCTCTGATGAAATTTTAAGCAACATAACATAATAATGGGAATGAGTATCTCATCACTTTGCTCACATGGAGCAACTATCCCATCATATTCACTAATTCCTACAATACTCAAGGGGAGGGGATTTTATAGGGTTTATACACCAGGGGGTGGGAATCTTGGGAGCTGCTACAGCTTGAATGTTCCTTCCAAAACTCATGTTGAAATGTAATTCCCATTGCAACAGTGTTAGGAGATAGGACTGAATGGGAGATATTTAGGTCATGTAGATATTAGGGCTCCACCCTCATGGACTGATTGTCATTATCACAGGAGTAGGTTAGTTAATCTCAGGAGTGGGTTGTTACAAAGCAAGTGCAGTGTCTTGTGCTTTTCTCTTTTGCATGTGCCCCACTCTTCTTCCATGGGATGAGGCAGCCTAAAGCCCTCACCATATGCCAGCCCCTTGATATTGGACTTCCAAGTCTCCAGACCCATGAACTAAATAAATTTCTGGTCATCATAAATTACCCGGTCTGCAGTATTCTGTTACAGCTACAGAAGATGGACTGAGAGAGAAAGTTGCTACTGAGAAGTGGGGTTGTTGCTATGACTGATACCTAAAAAGTGGAAGCAGCTTTAGAACTGGATAATGCGTAGAGGCTAAAAGAGTTTGAAGGAACAGGCTAGAAAAAGCCTGCATTGCCAAAAATGTAGCATTAAAATTGATTCTAGTGAGGTCTAAGAAGAAAAGTATACAGAATTTCTTACAGATTAGTCAATGGTCATGACTAGAATGTTGAGAGGAATATAAACAGTAAAGGCCATTCTGAAAAGGTCTCAAATGGAAATGAGGAATAAGGTATTGAAAATTAGAGTAAAGGCCATTCTGGTTATAAAGTAGCAAATAACATGGTTGAACTGCATCGATGCCTGAGGACTTTATGGAAGGCAGAATTTAAGAGGGACAAACTAGGATATCTAACAGAATATCTAAGCAGCAAAGCATTCAGGTTATTGAACGGCTATTTTAAACTGCTTATAGTGAGATGCCAGAGGAGAGAAATTATTTAAGGTGAAATTTATAATTAAAAGGAAAGAAAGCAGAAAGATTTAGAAAATTTGCAGCCTGGTCATGTAAAGAGTGAAAAAGCATGTAAGGGTGCAGCCAAGCCACCCTTTAACAAAAAGATTAGCATGGATTGAAGGCAGCCAGAGGCTACTCATCAGGACAATGAAAGCAAGACTTCCCAGACATTTCAGACATCTTTGAGGCTGCCCCTCCTATCATAAGTCCAGAGATCTAGGAGGGCAGAATGATTCTGGGAGATTGGCCTAAGGCACCCTCTACGGGCTCACTGCCCAGGACCACCTCAGGTCTCTGCTCTCTGCATTCCAGCGCAGTGCTCCTCAGCTATACCAGTTGTGGCTCAACCTGCTGCTCTGGAAGGTGCAAGTGATAAATCTTGGTGGATCCATGTGGTAAATCTGCAGGCATGCAGCATGCAAGGGCTGTGGGGACGTGGCTTCCCCTGCCTAGAGTTTGAAGGATGTTGCTGACAATGAAAATGAGGGGTCAGAGCTGGAGCTGCCACAGACAGCCCCCATTAGGGCAGTACTTAATGGAGCCAAGGGAACAGGACTGCCACAGAGACACCAGAACATAAGGTTACCAGCATTCAGCTCCAGCCTAAGAGAGCTGCAGGCTTAAGACTCCAACCCATGAAAGCTGCTGGGTGGACTGAGCCCAGGAAAATCATAGGGACAGGACTGCCCAAGGCTTTGTAGGCCCATTCCTTGGCCCAGTATGCACAGAATGCAGGACATGGAGACAAATTCTGAAGCTTTAAAATTTAAATGATGTTTTCCTTGTTGGGTTTTGAACCTATACTCAGGGCCTGTTACTCCTTTCTTCTTCCCTATTTCTCCCTTTCGGTATGGGAATGGCACTCCCATGCCTGCCTCATCCTTGTATTTTGGAAGTCTGTAATTTGTTTTGATTTCACAGGCTTGTACCAGGAGATAAATTTGCCTCAAGGTGAATCATCCCTTGAGGCTCACCCATATCTAATTTAGATGAGGCTCTAGACTTTGGATCTTTGAGGTGATTCTGGAACAAGCTAAGATTCTGGGGGCTAATGGGATGGAATAAATGCATTACGTTTGTGAGAAGGACATGAATTTGGGGGTCAGGGGTGAGATGCTATGGTTTGAATGTGTCTCCTCTGAAAGTCATGTTGAAGCATAATCCCCAATGCAACAATATTGAGAGGTGGTGCTGAATGGGAGGCATTAAGGTCATGAAGACTGTGCCCTCTTGAATGGATTAATGTCACTATCTCAGGAGTAGGTTAGTTATCTCGGGAAGTGGTTGTTACAAAGTTAGCAGGTTCTTCAACTCCTTGAGCTTTTCTCTTTTGCATGCCATTACTTCTCCTGCAACCCAAAGACCTTTACCTGATGCCGTCCTGTGGATATTGGACTTCCCAGCCTCCACACTGTGAGCTAAATACGTTTCTATATGTTATAAATTTCCCTGTCTGTGGTTCTGTTATAGCAACAGAAAACAAAGCCAGGAACCATCCTAGAATGCTGCCTGTCACAGTACATACTAAAATATGTTGTTCAAAAGCAACTTTGACTAGTTCCATTTTCATCAACAATCCTTTGAGTTTGGTTGTGTTATTCGTTTGAAATACAGTGGATTCCATTGTTTATGTTTGCACTCAGTTTTAGGGACTCTTCCCCATCTTTGTTTGATTTATTTTAAAAAACATACAGAACATTAGCATGATTTCAAAATAGAAACTATACAAAACCATATACACAAAGAACTGTTACTTTCTCCTCAATCTCTTCCATTGCATTTCCTCTACCCCAACAGGCAAACAATTTTATTTAGCTTCTCGTTTATCATTTCTGTTATTTTTGCAAAATTAATTGCAAACATGAATAAAGGATATTTTCTTATTTCCTCTTATTTCTTGCAAAAAGGTAGCATACTGTAGATACTGTTTTGTAGTTAACATATCGTAGAAATTCATATAAATCTACAAAGATATTCCTCTTTTTAAAAATATATAGATGCATGATACTACATTACATGCTTGTATCATATTTTATTCAACTTTTTTGTGTGTGTGTGTGTATTTAGGTGGTTTCCAATATTTTGCAATCACAAATAATGTTTCAAAGAATGGCCTTGTGCATATGTATTTTCATATCCTGGAGTACATCATCAGAGTAAATTCTTAGGAGTAAGATTGCTGAGTCAAAGGATAAAAGCTTATGTAGTTTATTAGATATTGTCATATCCCCCTCCATGAGGATTGTACCATTTTGCATTCCCACCAGCAATGTATAAGGGTTTCTGTTGCCTGTCAGTCTTGCCAAGCTTTTACATTTTTGCAGTCTAATAGGTTAGATGTAGTATATTCATCTTCTTTCAATTTGCATTTCTTGTATTATGAATAAAACTGGTCATCTCTTTATGTTATATATATATATATGTAATCTGTTAATGTTCACTTTTTTCTCTAGGATTTTTGGTCTTTTTTTCTTTAAAGTTCTTTATATATCAGATAAATTAGTACTTTGTGACATATGTTGCAAATAGTTATTCTCAATCTGTTGTTTGTCATTTGACTTTGCTTGTGGTGGGGTTCTGAGGTTTTTGTTTTGTTTTGTTTTTTCCAATGCAAAAGGTTTTGATTTTTATGTGGTGACATTTATCAAATTTTAGAAATTGTATCTGAATTCTAAGTCATATTTAGATAGCTTTCCCTCCACTCAGGCTATAGAGAAAATCATCTCAATTTTCCTTCAGCATTGTTAGGTCAATATTTTAACATTTAGATCTCTGATTCATTTGGAGTTTATTCTTATGTATGGTATTGTTAAAAGAAAAACCTTAGCCAAATTAAATTTAGCAGAATTTAATTGAGCAACGAACAATTCATGAATTGGCAGATTCCTGGGCCAGAGTAAGCTCGGATGGACTCTAGGGCAGCCACATTGTGAAATATTTATAGACAGAAGAAGGAAAGTGACATACAGAAAACAGAAGTGAGGTAAAGAAACAGCCAGATTGGTTACAGCTTGGCATTTGCTTTATTTGAATGTGGTCTGAACAGTTGGCCCCCTTAGGATGGTCCAAACTCAGTGAGTGGCACAAGAGTAGGTTACAGCCTGTTTATACCTTTAGGTTACAGTTCATTACATACACAGAAACCTTTAGGCTGAACTTAAAATATATAAGGAGGCAACTTCAGGCTAACCTCGATTTAACAGTATGATGAATTGATCAAATTTTATCTTTAAAACAATTTTCAATTACGTGGAGAAATGCACCTAGGAATGATAATTCAAAAGGAGGAAGATATAAAATTGTTCAATATGATCCCTACATTGGCCAAAAAAAAAAGTCAAACTCTGTAAAATATTTTAAGATTTAAGAGTCTTATTCTGAGCCAAATATGAATGATCATGGCCTGAGGCACAGTCTCAAGAGGTCCTGAGAACATGTGCCCAAGGTGGTTTGGGTTACAGCTTGGTTTTATACATCAATCAATGCATGCGAGGTATACATTGGTTTGGAACGGAAAGGCGGGACAACTCTAAGCGGGAAGGGGGTGGGGCTGAAGGTCATAGGTGGATTCAAAGATTTTCTAATTGGCAATTGGTTGGAAGAGTTAAGTTACCATCTAAAGACCTGGAATCAATAGAAAAGAACGTCTGAGTTAAAATAAGGGGTTGTGGAGACCAAGGGTCTTAAGAAGTCCGTAGGTGGCCACCCTTAGAGATAATAGATGCCAAATGTTTCCTATTCACACCTTTAAAAGGGGTTAGAATCTCAGCTAATCTCTTCAGGATTTCAGGGCCTGGAAGGGAAAAGATCTCATTATGTTAATAGAGATTCTTTACAGATGCAAACTATCCACCACAAAAGATGGCTTTGCGGAGCCATTTCAAAACATGACAGAGAAATACATTTTGAGGTTTTTCAGTCTCATTAAAAAAAATATCGTGAGATAAAATATTTTGATTTCCTTTTTAATCTGTCATGTGATGTTATGCCAGAATCAGGATGGAAAGGAAGCCACATTGTGTAGGGTTAAATAAAACCCATCTGGTGAGATTTTTATGGTTTGCTGGGTATGAGTCCCCAGGCCCTTACATAGGAATTTGGGCAAAAGAGAAAAAAGATCAGAGTTTAGACCTCACCAACATGCATACATAGAAGACTGATTATCAGTAGAAGGAAATGTACCAAACATCACAAATATTTATGTCTGGTTAATAATATTATAGTGAATTTAGTTTTTTCTTCAATGTGCTTTTCATATTTTGTATAAGGAACATGTATTACTTCATTATCAGAAAAAAGCAGTACACGTACTTTAATTTTTTTAAAAAGGATTAAGACTTGGCCCTGCTTTTTTTCCTTGTAGTCTGAGAAATAGACTTACAAAATACATGTTTAGTTGAAGTAAAATAAGAACAGGATCGTTACATACTTTTTCTCCCTCTTTTCTTTGCACATCCTCTCTCTGCCTCTTCTCATGGTTTTTCTCTCCTATCTTCTCACTCCCCAAGTCTAACATAGCAGTAAAATGCATGCAGAAAATGAGAAGCCTTCCACAGCATAATATTTTATTACTGCAAAAGCTACTTGGGGTTAATTTGTTCATAAAACACCGCTGTAAGTTATGACAAGAACTCAGAGACCACAATGCTAATGGATAATGTAAAACCCTCTGGCATACAAAATACTCCTTCGCTCTTAGCTAACAGTCTTGAAACAAGCAACGGGAACCCTATTACAAGGCTTTCTCTGTGTTATCCTAGAGGGTGTAAAATTCCAGGTCCCTTCATTTTAGCAGTTGAGTGGTCAAGGGAGAATTATTGCTTCCTTTATTTTATGGCCCTAGTGAGTCTCCAGGATGTGCAACTGAAAAATCAATACCAGATGGCTCAGTAGGAGACAGGTCTAATGGTTCTGTGTTGCTCTCAGTCTCCCCAAGAGGAAAGCTATACAGTGGGTTACTCGGGATTGTCATCTCCAGTGGTTAATAACATTCGTTCAGTGTTCACAGTGTGCTGAGGTCTGTCTTATACACATTGTCTCATGAAATCATCACTGCAACCCTGTAAGGTAGGTATGGTGTTATGTCATCTATATTATTCGTGTCATAGCTGAGGCATAAGTGACTTTCCCTAAATCAGACACCCTGGAGGTGGCAGAATCAGAATTTGAGCACATAATTTTTTTGGCACCAATGTCAGTGCTTTGAAGTCTATTTTGATGCCATTGGGTGAAATGTTGGTACCAAGAAACAAGTAAGTTAACATCTCAGTATATCAGTGAAATCTATGACATATCCAGATGGGACAAAGTCTCCTTTGAATATGTTTTCTAGCAGCCTTTCTCAATGGGAGTTTCAAAAGAAAATTAAACTCTACCAAAAACTGATTTGAATATTATCTTCTCATTTCTTCAAAGGAGGATGGCACATAACTAATATTCTAGATGCAAATGAGAGAGGTTAATTCATTATATACAATAGATGCCTTAAGGCATCAGGGTTTATTCTCTCTCTCTCTCTCTCTCTCTCTCTCTTCTCTTTCTCAAATTTGCAAGGGTAACAAGGATATACTGCAATTATCAGCTGAATTTTCCCCAGTTTCATTAACAACACTTGAAGGAGGTCTTTTACTCAGGACTTTATACTGCTGACAAAAGGATAAATGCTATATTGTGTATTGTTACTCATTGTGCCACATTGTGTAGGGTTAAATAAAACCCATCTGGTGAGATTTTTATGGTTTGCAGGGTGTGAGTCCCCAGGCCCTTACATAGGAATTTGGGTAAAAGAGAAAAAAGATCAGAGTTTAGACCTCACCAACATGCATTCATAGAAAACAGATTATCAATAGAAGGAAATGTACCAAACATCACAAATATTTATGTCTGGTTAATAATATTATAGCAAACCTAAACAACCACTTATAACACAACAGACTACAAATTAGATATAGAGTGCCTCTGGTAGTCACTTTAATCTGTCATTGTTAAGGGATAGGCAAATTAAATTCTGAGCTGGGAGGGCCAAAAGAGAAGTTCCTCACCTTGCCCTTTGCCCTATGTGGATAGTTTTTTGTGGGGTTTTGTTTTGTTTTGTTTTTGAGACAGGATTTCACTTTATCACCCAGGCTGGATGGAGTGCAGTGGCCCCATTTTGAACACCTGGGCTCAAGTGATCCTCCACCTCAGCCCCTCAAGTAGCTAGTCCCACAGGCACACACCACCATGTTCAGCTAATTTTTGTACATTTGTAGAGATGAGGTTTCATCATGTTGTCCAGGCTTGTCTCAAACTCCCGGGTTTAAGTGATCCCCCCACCTCAGTCTCCCAAAGTGTTGGGATTGCATGCATGAACCAACACACACACCAATCATCTTTTTAAAATTTGTCTTATTTATAATTGTTCGGTGATCCTTTTTGGAGTTCTGCACTCCCTACTGGAGGGGGATTTACACATTACTACTTGTATTAATACAATTACTCAGAGTTCAAACTTTAACTACAAAATCTCCATCAAAGCTAATTTATATCTCTGAAATGTGTTGCTGCTGACTTGCTAGTCAAGAAATAATGGCACTTGGAGTAGTATGTTTGGATAGTGGTGCATACTCTACAGTTTGTTTGGATAGTAGTGTGCATGTTCTGTAAATGCCAAATAACTAGGACTTCCTTTTCAATTTCTCTCCCTTTCTTTCTTATCGTTCCTTAATCTTGCTCTTTTATTTTTCAAAAGAGATCAACGATCAGGTTAAGTACGAGGTGAAAAAGTCTTTTCTTTTGATACTGATATTCCCAAAACTTAATGAGTGTCATTGTTCATGGTTAGGTGTGACAATTTGGTTGCTTCATGCCGACTTTCATTTAAGCAAATCTATCATAGATAGCTATCAATGATTGTTTGGTGTTCCAAAGAATTTTTTTTTTTTTTCAGTAAATATGAAATGTTTCAATAATATTTGCTTTGTGTAGAAAAGTAAAAAGTATAAATTTCATGAAGTGTTTTCAAGAAAGTTTATAGGATGTCTCATAGACTGTAATTGGCTTGCAGGATCTAAATACCAGCAACATCAGTGACAACATGAAAAGTGTCACAGGGCATGCCAAGTTCTCTTGTTTTTCATCTTTGGATACCTGATAGAGTGGAATGATGCCAGTTCCTGAACTATTTCTTTGACTTGCCCTCTATTAAACCTCCAGTCACATGGGGCTTGTGATTAAGAGTGTGGGCTTCAGACTCAGAGCACTCAAGCACAGCTCCACCATTCCTAGATAATAATACTGAGGCAGAAGAATAGGGTCTGGAGGCAGGGAACCTAAGGACTTCCTAGAACTAAATCAAACAGGAAAAACCCCAACCTTCTACACCCAAGTAAAAAACTTTGTAACTTTACCTCAGCTATGGCAGGAAACATCCTCTTCATTTGCATAAGGTGTACACTAAGTGAATAATCTTGTAACTTCACTTCATCCTCTTCATTTACATAGGATGTTCACCAAGTAACCAGTGGGAAACCTCTAGAGGATAATAATATTTAAATCCTAGAAAATTCTGTAATTGGTGCTCTTGAGCTACTTGCTCTAGCCAACTCCCACTCTGTGGAGTGTACTTTAGTTTCAAGAAATCTGTGCTTCTCAGGCCGGGTGTGGTGGCTCACACCTGTAATCCCAGCACTTTGGGAGGCAGAGGCGAGTGGATCACCTAAGGGTCAGGAGTTCAAGACCAGCCTGACCAACATGGTGAAACCCTGTCTCTACTAAAAATACAAAAATTAGCCGGGCGTGGTGGTGGGCACCTGTAATCCCAACTACTCAGGAGGCTGAGACAGGAGGATTGCTTGAACCTGGGAGGCGGAGGTTGCAGTGAGCCGAGATTACGCCATTGCATTCCAGCCTGGGCAACAGAACAAGACTCCATCTCAAAAGTAATAATAATAATAAAAATTTAAAATGTGCTTTTCTTTCATTGCTATGTTTGTGCATTTTGTCCGATTTTTTGTTCAAAACACCAAGAACCTGGACACCCTCTGCCAGTAACAATACTACCACGTAGGTGTGCTGTGAGGGTAAAGGAAACAACGGATCACTTAGCACAGTATGTGGCACAAAGGCATACTCATAATCATTCTAATTTTTTTTTTTTTTTGCCATGATTGATATTTACTGAGTACACAATGAATGCCAAACATTATGCTAATAACTTCTATGGATCATCTAATTTACTCCTCACAACCACCTTAGGAAGAAGATACTGTTATTATTTTCATTCCATAGGTGAGAAAACTAACATAAAGAAAAGTTAAGCAAGTCGTCCAAAGTCACACTGCCTATGTGAGAGTCTGGATACCAAATCAGGCAATCTGATTACACTGCACTATGCTGTTCTGCTAAATAAAAAACTCTTAGCAAAATATGACGTTACCTCTGTGATCCTTGCAAGCAACTTAAAGCACTAGACATTTAAGCAGAAGTTCCTAATTTAAAGATCTAAACTCAGAAGCCTTTCAATGTTGCTCATTGTCAGAATTAAGTAGCTAAAGCATCATCCATAATCAGTTCCCACTACCCTTGGGAAGGTAAAGCTTGAAAAAAAAAATATTTTCCCACCAAGAACAACAATGAGCTCATTGTCTTTGAGATTGGGAAGTGTGAACTGCTTAAATCTTTATCCAAAGATTATAATCTCTCTCCCAAATTTTCATCCTTCTTAGGACGGTTGTGAGGGAGTTTTATACATCCTAATGGCATTGGGCACACAGGTCTATGGTTCCATATGTGATCTTTTGTGTTTTAAAATGTTCCTGGGATTTGTTTTAATCAGCTATGGCAAGACATGCAGGCGGAGAAATGACTGTTATGAATGGAGAAATGGCTATCAAGCAAAGGCCACATGGGGAAGCACAAAAGTCAGTGAGGAGGCCAAGGAAGCAAGAGGAAAGCATGGGAAAGAGCCCTTATTGTGGTTTTCACAGGAAGGAAATGGTGAGGCAGGGTAAACAGGTTTAAGATTGGCTAGTTTGAAAAATCTTACAAGTTCTCCGACATTGGGGCTGCCCCAGTTATCTGATACCTGGACCTGGGATGAATAAAGCAGGGCTACAGTGGCTTGGCCCAGTAGAGGAGGTGGTTGAAGGTATGGGGCCTGGATTGGTTGATTTGAAGAACAGACTCTTGGGCAAGTGTTTTCTGTCTCTAAGATTTAGCTAACCCTGGAAAGAGCAGACTCTCCCCAGCGAGCAGGGCCTCAAGATGTCAAAGTATCATAACATACAGAAAATAAAAAAACATGATTAATATACTCTAGTTAAAATGTCTTATCCCATTTGTCTCCAACATTGTCCTTGGTCCTTAACTATTTCTACTCTTAAAGTGTCTGGAACCCATGCCACCTTGCTTGATATGAGCAAGGTGTTTGCTTCAGGACAGCTCAGCTTTCTCTGTGGCTGACTAGGCCCCAATCTCTGCTATTCTTTACACTGAGGATTCTTTAATTTTAACTACAACTCCTATGCAACCCAAGCTTATGTAGGTGGTTAGCAAAGGGGTTGACAGAAATGGCAATACGAAGGCAGCTTGTGTCCTTTTGGAATCACTGAGAAGATTACCTTACAGAATATCTTCATGCCAATAGCATTCAGTTGCAGTGGAGTCAAAATGGCAGCATGATGTGTTCAGGCAGAGGGTGAGTCTGGGCCAGCACTACCAAATTTTCAGCAGTTCCTGTTTGACATTGAAGAGGTTTACTAGTGTCCACTATGAGGGTGAGAGGAAAGAATGTTACCTGGGGTAGAAAAGAAATATCAAGTGACTTTTTTTGCACATAAGAGATGCAGTGGGTAAATTGCCAACTCCAATCTACAGAGAACATTTGGTAATAATAATTTTGAAAATAGTAACAAAGTAGACAAACTTCCAGGTAGGCCGATCAAAATCAAAAGTGACAAAACAGCAACATAAGGAATTGTAAATACAATAGTCTTATTAAAATAATTAAAAGCTATAGATAATTTTATGCCAATAAATTTGAAAATTTCAGTGAAATGGTCAGTTTTCTAGAAAAAAAGGTTACCAAATAACTCTTCAAATGTATCAGAAATATTCCTATCTCAGGGTTGTCTCAGAGTTGTTCAACTTCTGTTTCCTCTGCCTGGTATATTCTTCACCCAGATAGCTGAGAGCTAGGCTCCCTCACTTTCTACAGGCTTTTTTCAAGTTTGCATTTTTATGAGGACTTCTGTGGCCACTCAACTTAAATTTGAGCTCTTCTTACAGAGTTTGTATTTCTTTTTTCTCGTTCTTTTCTTTAACAGTGATCACTGTATAACATACTATATATGTTACTTACTAATCATAATTTCTTTTTGTTTTTGTTTTGTTTTGTTTTTGTTTTTTTTGAGACAGAGTCTTGCTCTGTCACCCAGGCTGGAGTGTAGTGGTGTGATCTCGGCTCACTGCAAGCTCCGCCTCCCGGGTTCACGTCATTCTCCTGCCTCAGCCTCCCGAGTAGCTGGGACTACAGGCACCTGCCACCACGCCCGGCTAATTTTTTGTATTTTTAGTAGAAACGGGGTTTCCCTGTGGTCTCAATCTCCTGACCTCGTGATCCACCAGCCTTGGCCTCCCAAAGTGCTGGGATTACAGGCGTGAGCCACCAAGCCTGGCCTATTAATCATAATTGTTAACCAATTCCTTCAATGTAATTGATGAAGCAACGATTTCTTAAAATTTGTTTTATTTACTGCTGTACTTCTATTGCCTAAGTGCCTGTCATGAAAGTATTCAATGAGTACTTACTAAATGAATGAATGAACGAAAAAGTCCCGAAATTGCCATGTTTAATTAAATTTGTGTGTGACCAAATAGATTCATGCTAGGAAGGCAAGGGTGATTTAAAAATCAGGAAAGCCTATAAAATTAATAATATTTACCATATTAAGAGATTGAGGCTGGGCGCAGTGGCTTACACTTGTAATCCCAGCACTCTGGAAGGCCAAGGCGGGCAGATCACGCGGTCAGGAGAATGAGACAATCCTGGCCAGCATGTTGAAACTGTCTCTACTAAAAATCCAAAAAAAATTAGCTGGGTGTAGTGGTGCGTGACTGTAATCCCAGCTACTGGGGAGGCTGAGGCAGGAGAATCGCTTGAACCCCAGAGGCAGAGCTTGCAGTGAGCCAAGATCACACCACTGCACTCCAACCTGAGGACAAGAGCAAGACTCCATCTCAAAAAAAAAAAAAAAAAAAAAAAGAGAGAGAGATTGACAGAGAAATGCCATACACTCCTCTCAATAAAGCAGAAAAACCAACTCAAAAAATGTGTATAGACGGCAACTTCACCTACCCAATCAAGTGAATCTACTAAACACTGACAGCAAGTATTAGTCAAAATGGTGAAACTTCAGAACCGTTTATATTAAAATAAGAAATAAAACATGGATACCCACAATCGTTTTGCTTTCCAATATTGTACTGGCATTGCTAACAAAAGCAATAATAAGAGAAAAAAAGAGATATAAGGATTGAAAAGAAGAGAGGAAATTTTCATCAGCAGACTATATAATTGCCTTCCTAGAAGAAATCTAAAGAGCATTCAGCTAACTTGCAAAATTTAGTGAATGCAGAAAATTACCCAATCTAAGATCGATTGTCAAAAAACAACACCATACTTAACAGCAGTAATGATTAGAAAAAGCAACACAATTATTTAAAAAATTGGTCAAGACATTTATGGAGAATATTACAAAGCTACATTAAAATGCATAAAATAAATAGAGTACAAACACAAAAATATAATTGGGATGCATACACCAGATGATGCCAACCTTCAGGAAAAGGGAAAAGAATGGGCCTGGTTAAGAAAACACACAGTATTTTAAAAAGAAAAGAAAATCTGAAGAAAATAAAAGTTGTTTGTTCGTTTTGGTGGTGAGCATTTATCACAGATATTCATTACATTTTCTGTATTTTGGGGCCATCCCTTCCAAATATAAATAAATTAAGGGAGGGATTTCATTAATCTGAAAAAAAGATCCTGTGAAAAATATTAATATTAATATCTTCATTGATGACTCAAACAATTACCATCTAATGTTCATAGCCATTTATCAATGTTTTCAGAAATATTACAATATCCTTAAATCCTCTATTCAGAGCCTTGTAGGCATCATCCACTTCCTGGGTTGCAACAGAAATTTTTGAGACTAGACGACATAAATTGCTGCAGAGATTTCTGGGCTATATTCTTGTAGATTTGTCAGAGGTGTTTGAACCAGAGCAACTCCATCTTGAATAAGGGCTGGGTAAAATAAGGCTCAGACCTGCTGGTCTGCATTCCCAGGAGGTAAGGCATTCTAAGTCACAGAATGAGACAGGAGGTCAGCACAAGATACAGGTCATAAAGACCTTGCTGATAAAACAGGTTACAGTAAAGAAGTTGGCTAAAACCCACCAAAGATGGTAATGAGAGTGACCTCTGGTTGTCCTCACTGCTACACTCCCACCAGCGCCATGACAATTTACAAATGCCATAGCAACATCAGAAAGTTACCCTATATGGTCTAAAAGGGGGAGGCATGAATAATCCACCCCTTGCTTAGCATATGGTCAAGAAATAACCATAAAATGGGCAACCAGCAGCCTTTGGGGCTGCTCTGCCTATGGAGTAACCATTCTTTTATTCCTTTACTTTCCTGATAAACTTGCTTTCACTTTACTGTGTGAACTTGCCCTGAATTCTTTCTTGCACGAGATCCAAAACCCTCTCTTGGGGTCTGGATTGGGACTCCTTTCTAGTAACAGATTGAACACTATTCTCAGGTACTTTTTTTTTTTTTTTTTTTTTTCCAGAATCTGCATCCTGGTCATTGAAGCTACATGTAGAATGTGAGAGTATTAAATAACTGAACAGCCTTAGCATGCCTAGGCAGATATCCCAAAACTTGTACTCTCTACCTTCTGCTGACCTATTTGGCAAGACATTTTTGCCCAACATTAAAGAAAGTCTTTTATTGGAAATGACTCAAAATTCTATGGCACAGTGAGGCAGTCTTACATGTTTTCAGAATCTTGAGTTCTTTTTCCATTTTGAATTATGGGAAATTCTAGTGTGTGGAGAGAGATTTTATGAGCTTGGTTTTATTTTATGTAATTGTTCCAGAGTTTATGCACTTTTCAGAATATGCTTTGTGAGTTAATTTATATGTTAATAACTACCACCCAAAGGGCAAAACGATATACAAATTATTAAACCAGCCTGGCTCCATATTATCTTTTTTTTGGACAACTACTTTTTCCAAATAACACCAATCAGAGAGCTATAATTAGTTTGTGTCCTGCTAATAGAGATCTGGTAGAGAGCTAGCAATCAGAGGAGTCATTATCTGAGGCTACAAGGAAGACTGTTTCTTAGAATGTCTTATAGGCATAGGTTTCATTTAAATAATAAGAAGTTACCAGTTTACTTCATGAGAGCAATATATATGTTTTGACCTAATATGTGAACATTTTGGTTTACTTTTTATTCACTGATCTACTTTATAACAACTCTCAATATGATACTGCTTCTGTATATGTAGGCGTTGGGCAAACTCCGATGTGACTATTAAAAAAAGAATATTCATAACAGGTGTCAAAGTGGGGAGGGGAATAAGCTCAGAGTATTTTTCTCTGACCCTTTTCTGAACAGTTTAGTTCTGAAACAGAGCCTCTGTTCAGCAAAACTATAAGACAAACAAACTGATATGAATTTGGTGTCCTTCTACCTCTTTTTGTGCCTCCCTCCTTTCTCCTTTTCCATTGTAATTCATACTCCCATGGCATGTAGTACTGCCCTTCATTGCATTCCGTAGACTTGGGCAGCACCCAGGGTATCAAAATGACACTTCCTCCCTCCCCTCACATCAAAATCCTGTTTCTGTAGTACTGCGCTCTGAGGCATTAGCTCTGGAATAAAGTAATTCCTCGCTAACTTGCTAATGATTAGTGATGACTCTATATGGACCTCTACAGACAGCAACTCTGTAGGAACTGTCTAGCGTTCCTCTAATTGTTCTATGGGCCTACTCACACATCCTATCTCTCCTAGTAATGCCAGCACCAATCAGAGACCCAAGAGACTGCAGGGTCATAGAGCAAATTTAGCACCAAATTCAGCCATGTTGACTTTGTCTTCTTATTTCAGAGGACGTGGCAGTAAAACGATCACAGATAACTTATAACACTGGAAAAATACTTTCTGTGACTCAAAGCCTGAAGAGCACTCTGAATGTCATAATAATTCTGTAAAGTCTACCAAGCCTTTAGAGGGGATTATCCTGGGATTTGGGGGAGGGAGACATAGTATAGTTAATGACAGCTTCAGGAAGTCACTCCTTCGCAAGCAGCATTAGACAAACTACTCTGATATTTTGTAAACATATAGCAGTCAGAAAAAGTATGGAAAAAACATTTTTGAAGTGAATATTGGAAAGTAGAATGGTTCTTGTTAAGTCTTAAAAACTTAGGAGGCATAGAATTCAGAATAAAGCCTAGATACCTAAAGTCTATTTGTTTTTTAAGCTTCAGTTAAAGACTGTAGAGCCTTTGAAAATTAAATCCAGAGCAAATCCAGCAGGAGGATTATATGGTAAATATACAGATGTTTGGAATGAGGGTGGGTTTTTTTTTGTCCTTAGAAATAATTATGTCCATGAAAGAGGATTGACTAGTAAATGGACATAGATTGACTCTACTATTAAAACTATCCAGGGTCAGGCACGATGGCTCACGCCTGTAATCCCAGCACTTTGGGAGGCTAAGGCAGGCGGATCACCTGAGGTCAGGAATTCAAGACCAGCCTGGTCAACCCCGTCTCTACTAAACATACAAAAATTAGCTGGGCATGGTTGCACGCACCTGTAGTCCCAGCTACTAGGGTGGCTGAGCCAAGAGAATTGCTTGAACTGAACTGGGGAGGCAGAGGTTGCAGTAAGCCAGGATCACACCATTGCACTCCAATCTGCGTGACAGAGCAAGACTGCAACTCAAAAATAAATAATACATAAATAAATAAATCTGAAATATTTTAGTTTCCTTCTGTAATGTGTGTGTGTGTGTGTGTGTGCCTAATGAAAACTAATGAACTACGAAGTCAATAGGAATTTTGAAAGTCTAAGTGACTTCAGTTTCCTCTGTTAGAAAGTCACAATCACCTAATTTATACTGCAACCTTTTATTCTATGATGTGAGTAAATAAACATTGAATAGAAAGCACCATTAGGGAACAATGTTTTCTTTTTCTTTTTTTGAGATGGAGTCTTGAGGGAGCAATGTTTTCTACAGCTCCTTTTGAGGAAAGAGGAAATAGACTGTGAAGAGGATCAGAACATGTCACCCCAAAATATACCACTTTGGCATATTTATTATTTTGAGTTGAAAGCCATTGAGAAACAGCAGCAGGAGGGAGTCTCTGTCTTTCCACTTTCTACCTGAAGGCAGGGCATACGTTTCCCATGAGAAAGGTGACCTCCCTATACCAGGAGGAGGAGAACATTCTTATCACCAAAGACAAGCCTTACTATTAATAAAATAGCTCTTATCATTCATTAGTTTCCCCATATATTTTATAGTTACTTTTCCACACTTCCCCACCCGTAGCCCAAACCTCTTTTTCCTTTGCTTTGTCATGTCTCCATTATTTGTTGCTCTTTGTGAGAATAACACAGAAGACCTGGACCTAATGGCTTTCTTAGAATTTTCACTTCTTTCTATGAAGCCCCCTGCACCACATAAAAATATTAATATCAAACAAAATCTGTATGCTTTTTCTCCTATTAATCTGTCTTTTGTCAGTCCAAATCACAGGCCAGAGCAGCAGAACCTAAGAGAACAGAGTAAAAGTCTTTCCTCCCCCACAACTACAAATATAAGAGATTTAGATGTGAGCCTCATTATCTCAGGAAATTTTTTCAAAGGGGACAAGTATTGACCCATATTTCTGTGCTCATGAAATTCTCTTCTTTTTTTTTTTTTTTTTTTTTTGAGACCGTCTTCCTCTGTTGCCAGGCTGGAGTGCAGTGGCGCTATCTCGGCTCACTGCAACCTCCGCCTGCTCGGTTCAAGCAATTCTTGTGTCTCAGCCTCCCGAGTAGCTGAGATTATAGGCACACACCACCACACCCAGCTAATTTTTGTATTTTTAGTAGAGACGGGGTTTCACCATGTTGGTCAGGCTGGTCTCAATCTCCTGAGCTCATGATCCGCCCACCTTGGCCTCCCAAAGTGCTGGGATTACAGGTGTGAGCCACTGCGCCCAGCCGAAATTCTTACCTGACTAAAAATTCTTAGCTTGTGAAGAAAACTAAGACCAACTAGCTTAAGGAAAAAAAAAATGTGTTGTCTCATGTAATTGAAAAGCAAAGTTGCCGGGCGCGGTGGCTCAAGCCTGTAATCCCAGCACTTTGGGAGGCCGAGATGGGCGGATCACGAGGTCAGGAGATCGAGACCATCCTGGCTAACACGGTGAAACCCCGTCTCTACTAAAAAATACAAAAAACTAGCCGGGCGAGGTGGCGGGCGCTTGTAGTCCCAGCTACTCGGGAGGCTGAGGCAGGAGAATGGCGTAAACCCGGGAGGCGGAGCTTGCAGTGAGCTGAGATCCGGCCACTGCACTCCAGCCTGGGTGACAGAGCAAGACTCCGTCTCAAAAAAAAAAAAAAAAAAAAAAAAAAAAAAAGAAAAGCAAAGTTGACTTTAGTCCTAATTAGATCAGGGAGTTTAAAAACTGTCACTGGGACTTAATTTCTCCATCTTTCCAACTCATGGCTCTATCTTTTTCTTTGTTGATTGTGCTGTCAGGCAGACTTTCCCCTTATGATACCAAGATGGCTCACCAGCAGCTCCAAACTCAGATCTCTGCCAGCATGACAACTCTAGAGGAAAAAGTAATTCTATTTTTCAGTTGTCCCTATAAAACTCCAGGATTGAGTCTCATTAAACCAACATGTAACTACAGATTAAGCACTGTACCATCATGGGATTAGCATGGTGACCAAGACTGGTACACTGACTGGCTAAATCTAGTTATTTGCCATTCCTTGGAGCTGAGGGTGGGTCACCACTACACTAACCACATAGATTGAGGGTAAGAGGATAGTGGTTCCCCAAAGGAAAAGGAAAATGCTGCTATCAAAAGAAGAACAAGTAAATGCTGAACAGATAAAAACAACAGATGTTTGCCACTTTCCCACATGCGGTGTAATCCTAACCACCTTTTAAGATCCAAAACAAATCTTTTTTTCTCCACTAATACCCGACCCCAAATACCACTGGACATACATATTTAGCAATTGCAATTATTAGTACGACCTGGGGACATCTCCATCATTGTTATCTTGTACATCATAAACATATTAAGGCCACATAATAACTATTATATAACTAGAAAAACTATCACGATTTCAGCCACAAATTATAGATATGCTGACTCAACCTAAACAATTATGCTAAACAATAAAGAAAATTATTATTATTATTTTATTTATTTATTTTTTAGAGAGAGTCTCACTCTGTCACCCAGGCTGGAGTGCGGTGGTGTGATCTCTGCTCACTGCAACCTCCACCTCCCGGGTTCAAGCGATTCTCCTGCCTCAGCCTCCCAAGTAGCTGGGATTACAGGTGCACATCACCACGCCCAGTTAATTTTTGTATTTTTAGTAGAGATGGGATTTCACCATGTTGGCCAGGCTAGTCTCAAACTCCTGACCTCAGATGATCTACCCACCTTGGCCTCCCAAAGTGCTGGGATAATAGGCTTGAGCCACTGCACCCAGCAAGAAAATTATTTTATAATGTAGTAGCAAATCCTATGCTGGACTACGTGGTTAATCTATCAGCTCAAGAACCTCAGTTCTTGCCATTTGTTGGCTCTGTCATCCTCAATGTTAGTGTCATTCTCAAAATGGCAAGATGGCTATGAATATAATGGACAGAAGAGGAAAAATGGTATCTTCCTATAATTCTGTCTTTAGAGAATGGAAACTTTTCTTCAAAGTACAGCCTTCCAGCATATCCATATTTCCTCTCACACATCAGTGCCAGAATTGTATCTCATAACTATTCCTGAACTAATCATAGATAAATACATTTTTTACTTAGACCAGTTAGGTCCACCTCTGGAACTGAAGGTGGCATTTGCTTCCCAATACTTTTGGCTACATGGAGGTGGGAGATACACACAAAATTTAGGTTTTTATTATGAAGAAATAAGGGGAAAATGGATGCTGGGTAGACAATAAACAGTGTCTAATGCACCTTCCTCTTACACTTATGAAAAGCTTTATCTAGATAATGACGTGTATAATCTTTAATCCATTCATTTTACAGGTGAGGTAGGTGAGACCAAGAAAGATTAAGTGACTTGTGCAAATTCACAAACTTGGCAAAGCTACAGTTAAAGCCCAGAAGTGGTTGTCTCCCTTTATGAATTAAATTGCAAGCTATTGGGCCGGATGTGGTGGCTCATGCCTGTAATCCCAACACTTTGGGAAGCCGAGGCAGGCGGATCACGAGGTCAGTAGATGGAGACCATCCTGGCTAACACGGTGAAACCCTGTCTCTACTAAAAATACAAAAAATTAGCAGGGCGTGGTGGCGGGCGCCTGTAGTCCCAGCTCCTCAGGAGGTTGGGGCAGGAAAATGGCGTGAACCCGGGGGGCGGAGCTTACAGTGAGCCAAGATGGCGGCCCTGTGCTCCAGCCTGGTGACAGAGCAAGACTCCATCTCAAAAAAAAAAATCAAATAAATAAAAATAAAATGAAATAAATTGTAAGCTATTAAGAGGAAGGGATAAAGTCTTTTGCATTTGTGTTCCTATCAGCGTTAGAATGGTTCTGATGCTCGAATAGAGGTTCAAAGCACATTGTTCATTCTGGAGGGATGGTTTAGATTTTGATAATGTTGTATCCACAGACAGCAAATTGATCTATCTTCTTAGATCTTGGATTCAGAAAACGTTTACCCTTTCCTGAACATTTAATAACTTAAATGTTGTAGAGGTCTATATAAGGAAAACTACAAAACTCTAATGGGAGACATTTTAAAAAACTAAATAAATGGAGACATATTTCTGTTCATGCATAACAAGATTCAATATTGTTGAAATGTCAGTTTTCCTCAACTTGGTTTATAGATTCAATGCAATCACAATAAAAATCCCAGCAAGTTATTTTGCAGATATATCAACAAGCTGATTCTAAAATTTATATGGAGCTGGGTGTGGTGGCTCACACTAGTAATCCCAGCACTTTCAGAGGCGAAGGCAGGAGAATGGCTTGAGGTCAGGAAGTTTGATACTAGCCTGAGCAATATAGTGAGACCTTGTATCTACAAAAATTTTCAAGATTAGCCAGTCGGGTGGCATGTGGTTATAGTCCCATCTACTCAAGAGGTTGAGGTAGGAGGATCACTTGAGCTGGGGAGAGGTAGGCTGCTGTGAGCTATGATCGTGCTACTGCACTCCAGTCTGGGGGACAGAGTGAGACCCTATCTCAATAAATAAATAAATAAATAAATAAATAAATGTATTTATTTATATGGAGAAGCAAATTTATATGGAGAGGCAAAAGACCCAGAATAGCAAACATAATATTGAAGGAGAAGAACAAAGACAACAAACACTACCCAACTTCTTCACACACTATAAAGCTACAATAATCAAGACAATGTGGTATTGGCAAAAGAATAGACAAGTAGATCAATGGAACAGAGGAGAAAGCCCAGAAATAGACCTACTTAAATATAGTCAACTGATCTTCGACCAAAGAGTAAAGGCAACACAGTGAGGAAAGATACCTTTTTGACAAATGGTGCGAAAATAATTGGAACGACACATTAAAAAAAAAAAAAAAGAAACTCGATGCTGACTTTGCACATTTCAAAAAAATTAACTCAAAAATAGATCACAGGCCTAAAAGTAAAATGTAAAACTCCTAGAGGGTAACAGGTGAATATCTAGATGATTTTGGCTTTGGCAATGACTTTTTAGATACTACACCAAAGGCCTGATTCATGAAAGAAGGATTGATAAGCTGGAGGTAATTAAAATTAAAATTTTATTTCCCACACTATTATCCCCCATACTCAGAGATTATAAACCATAGCAAGAGGGGGCACATATGTTTAAAACAGGATGGGTAGGCATTTGCCCTAAGGGCGGGACATGCAATCAACCTAGTTGCTCATCAACAGTGGATTGGATAAAGCAAATGTGACACATATGCACCATGGAAAACTATGCAGCCATAAAAAAATGAAATCATGTTCTTTGCAGCAACATGGATGCAGTTGGAGGCCATTATCCTCAGAGAATTAACACAGAAACAGAGAACCAAGTATCACATGTTTTCACTTATAAGTGGGAGCTAAACATTGGGTACACATGGACACAAAGGTGGGAACGAAAGACACTGGGGATTCTAAAAGTGGGGAAGAATTGAAAAACTACCTATTGGGTACCATATTCATTACTTGGGTGATGGGATCAATAGAAGTTCAAACCTCAGCATCATGCAATATACCCACATAACAAACCTGCACATATAATCCTTAAATTTCAAACAACTAAAATAATTTAATTATTAATAATAAATATATTAATAATAATAAATAATAATTTAATAATTATTAATAATAAATAAAATAAAATAAATCCATAAATTTCAAATAAATAAAAGAGTCTGTTTAAACATTAAAAGAACACGACACGGATTGGTAGAAAATGTTCACTATACAGCAGGGCACGTTGCCTCACACGTGTAATCCCAGCACTTTGGGAGGCTGAGGCAAATGAATTACTTGAGGCCAGGAGTTTAAGATCAGCCTGGCCAACATGGCAAGGCAAAACTTGTCTCTACCTAAAATACAAAAATTAGCCAGGCATGGTGGCATGCCTGTAATTCCAGCTACTCAAGTGGCTCAGTCACGAGAATCATTTGAACCCTGGAGGCAGAGGTTGCAGTGAGCTGAGATCAAACCACTGCACTCCACCTGGGTGACAGAGTGAGACTATGTCAAAAATAATAATAATAGTAATAATAATAATAAAATAAAAGGAAAGAAAGAAAAGAAATATGAAAAGGAAGGAAGGATGGAAGGAAGGACAGAAGGAAGGAAGCATTCACTATACATAGACCAGACCAAAGACTTGTATCCAAAATATTTAGAGAAGTCTTACAACTAAAAATCACCAAGAAAAAAAATTTTTAATGCGCAAAAGTTGTAAATAGATACTTCAAAAAATAAGATATATTAACAACCAATATACACACAAAAAGATCAAGATCTTCAACATCAGTCATCAGGGAAGTATAAACTGAAACCACAGTGAAATGCCACCCAAAGCCTATTAGAATGGCTAAAATTAGAAATACTGATAATACAACATGTTGGTAAGAATACAAAGCAACTGGAACACTCATATACTGGAATTTAAAATAGCAAACCACATTGGACAATTGGCAGTTTTTTATACTGTTAAACACATACTAACCATACAATCTAGTGATCCCACTTATAGGTATTTACCCAAAGGAAATGAAAACATGTCCACACAAAGGATTGTATATGAATATGAATATGCATAGCAACTTTATCAGTAAAAGCCCACAACTGGAAATGACCCAAATAATTTGTTTAGCAGACTAAACAAATTATTCTAAATCCATGCAATGAAATTATTCTGCAATAAAAAGAAATAAGCTATGCGTGCATGCAGCAACACAGATGAATTTTAGAAACATACCGGGTAAAATCAACCAGACAAAAGATTACACACTATGTGTTTTCATATATATAAAATTCTAGGGCAGGCAAAACTAATCCATAGTGACAGAAAGCAGACCAGTAGTTGCCTAAGGTCAGGGGTGAAGTATATTGAATGAAAAGGGACACAGGGTGATAGAAATATTCTGTATCTTATGTTACTGGTTACATAGGCAGTATTCATTTGTCAAAATGCATTGAAGTGTATGCATATAGTTGTTGCATTTTATTGTATGTAAATTATTTCTTAGTAAAGTTTATTTTTAAATTTTTGGGAAAATATTACCTTCAAAAAAATGAATTGTAACAGAATTATGATTGAAGGTAGTATTATTAAAAACAATGAGTGAGTACCACAGATGTCCTATACTAAATTATGAAATAGGCTAAACTTTTAAAATGCTCTTTAACTTTTTCTATAATATGTTCTTCTTTCTCCCAGCTTCCAAAGGAAAGGAAGGAAATTGATATGCAAAAAAACCATACAAAAGATAAACAAATCCAGGAGTTGGTTATTTGAAAGATGTAATAAGATAAATAAACTGCTACCTAGACTAATAAAGAAAAAAAGAGAGATGGTTCAAATAAGCACAATCAGAAATGACAAAGGGGATGTTACCACTCACACCACAGAAATACAAAAAAACCATCAGCAACTATTACAAACACCCCTGTGCAAACAAGCTAGAAAACCTCATAGAAATGGATAAATTCATGGAAATATTCAACCTCCCAAGATTGAAGCAGGTAGAAGTTGAATTCTTGCACAAACCAATAATAAGTTCCAAAATTCAATTCGTACTAAAAAGCCTACACTTACTATTTTTTATTATTTTTATTCAATGATGGTGCTGAAACAATTACCTATACATACAGGGGGAAAAAAGAACTTTGACCCTGACCTTATCACACAAAAATGAACTTGAAGTACACGAACAACGTGTAATGGTGAAACTATTACAATTCTAGAAGAAAACAAAACATTTATGAGCTGAAAGTACATAAACATTTCTGTTTCACAGTGGGCAGGCCTATGCAAACCTATCCCAAAGTCAAAGAAAGCTGAGAGGCCAAAGAAAGACACTGATGAATGCAGTTTGTCAGAAAGAAACATTTAATAGGAACTTATGAACAGAATCCATGTTTGTGTCTCAGGCAGTGAGTGGCAAGACAAGATGATGGATTCCTACACTATAGTTACAGTTTCGCCAATGCACCACAATGTAGCAATCTCTCATTGTCTGAGGTAGTACCCAGAGTCCTTTGTCTCATGACCAAGAAAGCTAAGGAGTGCAGACACCAAGAGTGAGATTGGAGCAAAAGTTTAGTAAGTCAAAGGAGAAAGCTCTCTGCTGTGGAGAGGGTACCTGGAAGAGGGTTGCCATTCTTACAGTTGAATGTAAAGGCCTTTATAAGAAACTGATGGCCGGGCGCAGTGGCTCAAGCCTGTAATCCCAGCACTTTGGGAGGCCGAGACGGGCGGATCATGAGGTCAGGAGATCGAGACCATCCTGGCTAACGCGGTGAAACCCCGTCTCTACTAAAAAATACAAAAAACTAGCCGGGCGAGGTGGTGGGCGCCTGTAGTCCCAGCTACTCGGGAGGCTGAGGCAGGAGAATGGCGTAAACCCAGGAGGCGTAGCTTGCAGTGAGCTGAGATCCGGCCACTGCCCTCCAGCCCGGGCGACAGAGCAAGACTCCGTCTCAAAAAAAAAAAAAAAAAAAAGAAACTGATGAGGGCTGGGCATCTTATTTGCATAAGGGGTGAATGTCTGGTAGCTCCACCCTGTCCTCCTAACGAGCATGTCGGCCCTTAGCTTGAGTTACTCCATGTTGCTTTTTTCCCTTTACTGTGCATGTGCCAGGGGACAGAATTTTTCATTGCGGGCATGACTAGGTAAGTCGCCCGTGTAGTCTTTCTTATCTGTGTGGCTGTGGGCATGTCTTAGGCAAGCCACTCAACCCCCCCCCCCCCCCCCCCCCCCCCCCCCCCCCCCCCACCCCCCCCGCCCCGTGCAAGTTCCCTTATCTGTGCCTGCAGGCTGTTTTTTCATTTGAAAGAATTCAACCAAGGACCCACCCTCACCGCCTGCCTGACCAGTTTCTTCCTTTCTCCTCTCTTACTATTATCCCCCAGACCCATAATGAAGGGGCACAGGTGCTTGGGTTGGAATTTCCCCTAAGGGCAGGATTTAAGGTAAGTACAAGTTTGCCAGGATTGATTTGCTCTACAGGCAGGATTTACATACAGTAAATGCATGATCTTAAACAAGGAACAATAGATAAACTAGAAATTTCAGAGGCATTCCTGAAACAAGGGTTGGTCAGAAGTCAACATGGTGGATTAGCTTCCAAGATAGAGTTGCTTTGGCCTCTGCAATTTCATAAACAGTAGAAAAATAACACTAATCATCAAAGAAAAAAATTCATAAATTAGACTTCATCAATATTAAAACCTTTTGCTCTTTAAAAGAGTCCATTAAAAAATTAGACCATTGGAACAGAATAGAGAACCCTAAAGTAAAGACACACACTACCAACTGATTTTCAACAAAGCCGACAAAAATAAACAACGGGAAAAGGATATTCTATTCAACAAATTGTGCTGGGAAAATTGGCTAACCATATGCAAATAAATGAAACTGGACCCCTACCTCTCACTATATACAACAATGAAGTCAAGATGGATTAAATACTTAAATGTGAGACCTCAAACTATACAAATCCTAGAAGAGGTTGCGTGCCATGGCTCATGCCTGCAATCTCAGTATTTTGGAAGGCCAAGGCAGGTGAGTCACCTAAGCTCAGGAGTTTGAGACCAGCCTGGGCAACATGGCAAAACCTTGTCTCTACAAAAAACACAAAAATTAGCTGGGTGCAGTGGCATTTGCCTGTAGTCCCAGTCACTCAAGAAGCTGAGGCAGGAGAATTTCTTGAGCCTGGGAGGTACAGGTTGCAGTGAGCTGAGATCATGTCATTGCACTCTAGCCTGGGTGAAAAAAACAAAAAACAAAAAACAAAAAAACAAAACCTAGCAGAAAATCTAGGAAATACTCCCCTGGATATTGGCTTAGGTAAATAATTGATGAGTAAGTTCTCAAAAGCAAATGCAACAACAACAACAAAAAAAATGGACAAATGGGACCTAAGTAAGCTAAAGAGCTTCTGCAAAAGAAACTATCACAGAGTAAACAGACAACCAGGGAATGGGAGAAAATATTTGCAAACTATGCATCTGACAAAGGACTTATGTCCAGAATCTACAAGGAACTTAAACAAATCAACAAGATTAAAAACAAATAATCCTACTAAAAAGTGGGCAAAGTATCTGAACAGATATTTCTCAATAGAAGACATACAGCAGCCAACAGGCATATGAAAAAATGCTGCAAATCACGAATCGTCAGAGAGATGCAAATCAAAACCACAATGAAATACCATCTCACACCACTCAGAATGGTTATTATTAAAAAGTCAAAAAAGGCTGGGTGTGGTGGCCCGCAACTGTAATCCCAGCACTTTGGGAGGCCAAGGTGGGTGGATTGCTTGAGCCCGGGAATTTGAGACCAGTATGGGCAAAATAGGGAGACCCCCATCTCTACAAAAATTAAAAATTAAAAAAATTAGTGGGGCATGGTAGCACGTGCCTGTAATCCCAGCTACTCATGAAGCTGAGGTGGGAGGATCGCTTGAGCCTGGAATGTCGAGGCTACAGTGAGCTGAGATCTTGCCACTGCACTCCAGCCTGGGTGACAAAGTGATACCCTATCATAAAAAGAAAAAAGAAAAAAAAAGAAATTCAAAAAATAATGAATGTTGGCAAAGTTGTAGAGAAAAGGGAATGCCTATACACTGTTGGTTGGAATGTAAACTTATTCAGCCACTGTGGAAAGTAGTTTAGAGATATCTCAAAGAACTAAAAATTACCATTAGACCCAGCAACCTCGTTACTGAATATATACCTAAAGGTATATAAATCATTCTACCACAAAGACACCTACACTCATATGCTTCCAGCTTTTCCACATTCGGTATGATGTTGACTGTGGGTTTTTCATAGACAGCTTATCATTTTGAGGTATGTTCCTTCAATGTCTAGTTTGTTGAGGGTTTTTATCATGAAGAGATATTGAATTTTATCAAAAGCCTTTTCTGCATCTATTGAGATGACCCTGTGTTTTTTTCTTTTTTTAGTTATGTTTATGTGGTGAATCACATTTATTGATTTGCTTATGTTGAATCAAACTTGCATCCTAACAATAAAGCCTACCTGATGGTGGTGGCTTAGCTTTTTTATATGCTGCTGGATTTGGTTTACTAGTATTTTGTTGAGGATTTTTGCATCAATGTTTATCAAAGATATTAGCCTGAAGTTTTCTTCTTTTGTTGTGTCTTTGCCAGGTTTTGGTATTAGAATGATACTGGCTTCATAGAGTGAGTTAGGGAGGAGTACCTCCTCCTTTTTTTGGAATAGTTTCACTGGGAATGGTACCAGATCTTCTTTATACATCTGGTAGAATTTGGCTATGAATTCCTCTGATCCTGGGCTTTTTCTGGTTTGTAGGCTTTTTATTACTCATTCAATTTTGGAACTCACTACTGATCTGTCCAGGGATTCAATTTCTTCCTGGTTCAATCTTGAAATCAGAGATGACACAAACAGATAGAAAAATTTTCATGGATATGGATAGAAAGAATCAATATTGTTAAAATGGTCATACTCCCCAAAGCAGTGTACACATTCAATGCTATTTCCATCAACCAACCAATAACATTCTTCATAGAATTAAAAAAAAAAAAAAAAAACTACTTAAAAATTCATATGGAAGCAAAAAAAGCCTGGATAGCCAAGGTAATCCCAAGCAAAAAGAACAAGACTGGAGGCCTCACATTACCCAACTTAAAACTATACTACAAGGCTACAGTAACCAAAACAGCATGACACTGGTACAAAAGCAGACACATAGGCCAATAGAACAGAATAGAGAACCCGGAAATAAAGCTGCACACCTACAACTATCTGATCTTCAATACAGCCCATAATAACAAGCAATGGGGAAAGAACTCCCTACTCAGTAAATGATGCTGGGACAACTGGACAGTTACTTGCAGAAGATTGAAACTGCACCCCCTTACTTACATCATATACAAAAATCAACTCAAGATGGATTAAAGACTTAAATGTAAAACCTAAAACTACAAAAACTCTGGAAGATAGGAAATACCATCTCGGACATAGGACCTAGTAAAGATTTCATGATGAAGACTCCAAAAGCAATTGCAACAAAAACAAAAATGGACAAATGGGACCTAATTAAACCAAAGAGCTTCTGCACAGCAAAAGAAACTATCAGTAGAGTAAACAGGCAACCTACAGAGTGGGAGAAAATATTTGCAAACTATGCATCCTACAAAGATCTAATATCCAGAATGTATAAGGAAATTAAACAAATCAATAAGCAGAAAAAACACACACACACACACACACACACACAAACCCATTAAAAAGTGGGCAAAGGACATGAACAGCCCCTTTAAAAAAGAAGACATGCATGTGGCCAAGAAGAATATGAAAAAAATGCTCAACATCACTAATCATTAGAGAAATGCAAATGAAAACCACAATGAGACACCATCTCACACCAGTAAGAATGGCTATTACTAAAAAGTCAGAAAATAACAGATGTTGGTGAGGTTGTAGAGAAACGGAAACACTTACACATGGCTGGTGGGAATGCAAATTAGTTTAGCCATTGTGGAAAGCAGTTTGGTGATTTGTCAAAGAACTTAGAAGAGAACTACCATTTGATCCAGCAATCTCATTATTGGGTATATACCCATTCTACCATAAAGACACATGCATGTGTATGTTCATTGCAGCATTATTCACAATAGCAAAGACATGGAATCAACATAAATGCCCATCAACAGTAGACTGGATAAAGAAAATGTGGTACATATACCCCATGGAGTATTAGGCAGCCATAAAACAATGAGATCGGGTCCTTTGCAGAAACATGGATGGAGCTGGAAGCCATTATCCTAAGCAAACTAATATAGGAACAGAAAACCAAACACTGGCTGGGTACGGTGGATCACATCTGTAATCCCAGCACTTTGGGAGGCCGAGGCAGGTGGGATCGTGTGAAGTTAGGAGTTCAAGATCAGTCTGGGGAACATGGTGAAGGTGAAACCCCATCTCCAGTAAAAATACAAAAATTAGCCAGGCATGGTGGCAGGCGCCTGTAATCCCAGCTACTTGGGAGGCTGAGGTGTGAGAATTGCTTGAATGCAGGAGGTGGAGGTTGCAGTGAACTGAAATGTGACCATTGCACTCCAGCCTGGGTGACAGAGTGAGAAAGAAAGAAGGAAAGAAAGAATGAACGAACAAATGAAAGAAAGAAGAAAGAAAGAAAGAAAAAAAGAAAGAAAGAAAGAAAGAAAGAAAGAAAGAAAGAAAGAAAGAAAGAAAGAAAGAAAGAAAGAAGAGAAGAGAGAGAGAAGGAAGGAAGAAAGAAGAAAGAGAAAGAAAGAAAGAGAGAGAAAGGAAGGAAGGAAGAGAAAGAAAGAAGGGAAAAGAGAGAGAAGGAAGGAAGAAAGAAGAAAGAGAAAGAAAGAGAAAGGAAGGAAGGAAGAGAAAGAAAGAAAGAGAGAGAAAGAAAGAGACAAGGAGGGAGGGAGGGAAGGAGGGAGGGAGGGAAGGAGGGAGGGAGGTAGGCAGGGAGGGAGGAAAGAAGGAAGGAAGGCAGGCAGGCAGGCAGAACCAAATGCTGCATGTTCTCACTTATAAGTTGGAGCTAAAGATTGAGTACATAAGGACACAAAGAAGGAAACAATAAATATTGAGCTGGAAGGAGGGTGGGAGGAGAGTGAGGATTGAAAAATGATCAGGTACTATGCTGGTTACCCGGAGGATAAAATAAGCTGTGCACCAAACCCCTGTAACATGCAATTTACCTATATAACAAATCTGCGTGTGTACCCCTGAACATAAAAGAAAAGTTATTTAAAAAGAAAGGAAGAAAGCTGGGCCTTGTTTTCTTATATTCTCAGCTCCTGGCTAGAGTTCTTGCCACAGAATAAATCCAGGACCTACAACCACGATGTTGTTGCTCGAATGAGTTTTATTACTCCCTGGCTTTGGACTCCCACTTCCTATCAGATAAAACTAACTTGAGTACTAATGACAGCTGGAAGCAAGCTTACTATACCTTTTGGACTTACCATATTAGACTGCTGACTAGTCTATAGGGACTCAGTGTGGTTAAAGTAAGGCCAAAAAAAAAAAAAAATAGACTTCAGCCCGGCAAATCCGCTAATCCTATTACCAGCTTCTTTTCCCTACCAGTCTCTGCCACTAAGGTCTCAGCATGCTTTTCAGTTACACTGCCTGAGTAACAACTAGAGCAGACAGGAAGCTTCAGGAAAGAAGTTATGGGCAGAATGTCAGTTTTTTGAGAAGGAATTGAGCAAAGTCGTAACGCTAGGACTGAGTAACTTGGCTTGTCACTAAGTTCATGACAGAAGAAACTATATCTGTCTTGTACACCAAATACTTCCAATGCCTAGAACAGATGTTAGCACCTATTAGGAGCCAATTTGTTCCTAATTTGCCTATTAGACAAATGATGTACTAAGCAAGGATATGAGTACAAAAAAGACAGAAGCCTGGTTATGAAAACCAAGACTATGGATATACCAAATATTCCCTATCTGCCAACATCTTCTGATAAGAAAATCTGCCTATACCAATGAGTCTTGCCCCATATCAGCAGAATCAGGTCCATAATTTATGGGGCCCTGTGTAAAGCGAAAATGCGGCACCCCTTGTTCCAAAATTAAGAATTTCATTAGAGTGACAGCTGAACATTAAACTGAGTATGCAGATCTCTTCTGAGCCCAGGACCCTGGGCAACTGCACAGGTCACATGCCTGTGAAGCTGCCTGTCCAACAGGCTGTTTACATAAGTAATCCCTGATCCCCAGACTCAGCTAACCCAAAAAATGTCAATTTGATTCTCTGTGAAGAACTGGATCTAAGAGATAAAGAAACTTAGTTAGATAGGTGTGGGCACTGAGCTCTAAGCTGATGTGGCCTTAGGGCTGGTGGCCATTTTCAACCGTATACATGCAGTTTTATAAGCAGAAAAAGCCACTCATGAGAAAAGTCGGAGAATGTAGCAGCTTTGGGTGAGATAATCAAGACCACATGACCACAGAAGAATGAGAGGCAGAGAGAGAAGCTGTCTGATAAGTTCTTGGGAGACCCAATTGTGTAGACCATTTTCCTGTTCTCTTGAGGCCCAGCTGAACTTTTGGCAATCCTACTCATAATTTGATCTAATTGGAGTAGTGGTTATGGTGGGGGTTTTGCTGTTTTTGTTTTTGTTTTTTTCTTTCAACCTAAAAATCCCTGAAAAAGCCAGGAAGATATAATAAGCCAACATTGTGGCATCCTAAAGGTTTGGGTTGCAGTTTCTTAATCTCTTTTGCCTGTCTACTGGTGGTAGAAACCTTAACAAGACTAGCAACAGAGGTGGCAGTCAAGGGGTCCAGGTAGAGGGAAGAAAAAGGCTATAGAGTCTCAGAGAAAAATGGTTCAGTAGAAGCCCCTTAGCTGTTATGATATGGATTAATAGCTGGTCGAAATAGGGGATGAGGTAGGGGATCATAAAAACTAGGATATATGTTAAGTATTTTATTTTATTTTATTTTATTATTATTTTTTTTTTGAGACGGAATCTCGCTGTGTCGCCCAGGCTGGAGTGCAGTGGCGCAATCTCGGCTCACTGCAAGCTCCGCCTCCCGGGTTCACGCCATTCTCCTGCCTCAGCCTCCGAGTTGCTGGGACTGCAGGCGCCCGCCACCGCGCCCGGCTAGTTTTTTGTATTTTTAGTAGAGACGGGGTTTCACCATGTTAGCCAGGATGGTCTCGATCTCCTGACCTCGTGATCCACCCGCCTCGGCCTCCCAAAGTGCTGGGATTACAGGCTTGAGCCACCGCTCCCGGCCTAAGTATTTTATAAATTTAAAACACTTAGTGGATATTTTCCCACCAAATTTTGTAATATAGGGCCAAAGCCTTATTTTACTAGTACATGAAATAGAGTTCAGAATAATTTTTCTTTCATCTTCCACCCATAACACGACATCGCTGACTTCTAGTTCTGATTTCTCTAAATTGTGTTAGGAATTTAAAGGTTCATGTAAATTTATTTTATGTGAGTGTAAATTTTCCCCAAATTTTTATATTTATTAATCTTTTATAATTGTCTAATTAGCAATTCATTTTGACGGCTACTTTTTAGTTACTTGTTGAGTCTTTTCAACCATGTAACTTACTTTTTAAAGAAATATTTTACGTACAGTTAAAATTGTCAGTTTTAAGTGGAAGACTCTATGAATGTTGACATATGCATGCACCTATTTAACCACTATTCCAATCAAGGTGTAGAACATTTCCATCCCCCACCTAAATTTCTCTTGTACCCTTGCACAGTCAATCTCCTCTCCCATTACCCAGCCCTTGGAATCTACTGATTGGAACTAGTGCTTTCTATAACTCTAGTTTTGTCTTTTCTATAATTTTATATAAATAGAAGAATATCGAATATAGTCTTCTGGGTCCACTTTTTCACTTAGCATAATGCTTTTGAGAGTATCTATGTTTTTGCATGTATCAGTAATTCATTCCTTTTTTATTAGAGTAATATACTGGTGTATTAACTTAGAACAATTGTTTTATACACTCACTTGCTGATAGACATTTAGATTGTTTTCAGTTTTTGGCTACTACAAACAAAGCTACTATGAACATTTATGGGTAAATCCTGGTATGGACTTCCATGTTCTTAAAAGTAAAGTGACTAGGTTGTATGGTAGGTGTGCTTTTAACCTTTTAAGGAACTGCCAAAATCTTTTTCTAAGTTGGTTGTGCGATTTTGCATTCCCACCAGCAATAAACCAGCGTTTCAGTTGCTCTACATCCTCATCAATTCTTGCCAATGATCCTTTCTATTTTAGCAATTCTAGTGAACGTGTGATGGTATCTCACGTGGTTTTAATCTGCAGTTCCTTGATGACTAATGTTATGTATCTGTTTATATATATCTTCTTTGACATCTGCATATACTCTTTGATCAAGTGTCCAAATCTTTTGACTTTTTTTGTTTTTGATGATGACAAGTTTAGTGTGTTATTAGAAAAATGGGTTTAAATGGAGAGTAGACCTCTGAGAAAGACCACTTTTCCTTACTAGAAAGATTATTTGATTTAGTGTCACAGTTCCAGCTGTGGTTCTGCCACATACGGACAAATTATGCAGTCTCTTTCAGACACCATCTACAACATGGGGAAAATAATTATACTCTTCTCATTCAGTTATTTCAAGAATCAGACCAGACAGCTGATATACATCTAGCACTGACATTGAGGATGCATTCAGTAAACAATGGTGTTTGTAATTATGATTATATGGTATTAAGATTGCATATTGCTTTTTCTCTCTTTCTTCCCTTCCTCCCTATTTCTCTCTCTGTTGTTGTTTTTGTTTATGTGTGTGCGTGCATGTGTGTGTGTGTGTGTGTGTGTGTGTGTGTATATATATATATATATTTTTTTTTTTTTTTTTTTTTTTTTTTTTTTTGGAGAGATGGCATCTCTCTATGTTGCCCAGGCTGGTCTTGAACTCCCGGGCTCAAGCAAATCCTCCTCACCTCCATCTCCCAAAGTGCTGGGCTCAAAGGTGTGAGCCACCGTGCCCAGCCTCTGTTGTTTTGAATTGCAGAATACACAAGTCATACAAAACCTGGTCTCCAGACAGCTCTGACTAGTGGCCCCTGCTACTTTTCCTTAGCATATTGCAGCTGCAAACCCAAACTCCTACACAATTCTGTCTGGTGCAACTGGGATGAGAATTTCTCTCTGCCCTAGTCACAGACTAGCAAGTACAGCATGTGATTGGGTCAGAAGAGAAACCACGTGATAATTAGGCCCATTATCATTTTGAAGAATTTCTGGAAATTTTATAAGTTAAAATGGTGTTTGGAATATTTGCATTTGAAAGAACAATAGAATCTATACTTCATAGATTGTATTTGCAAAAACTAGTGACCCGTGACCTGAAAAAAAATTGCCAGCGGTTCAATATTTTTTTCCTGGGGACCCAGCAAGGGCTGTAGGGTTAGGATCAAGGCTATACTTTTGGAGATTATTTCTATAGTTTCCTACTAGAGAACAAACCCTACCATATAGAGTATTGAATACTAGGAGGAGTCGTTTCTCTCCCTTTGCATGAGGTAAGAGGGAGGGAACAAAGTCTGAGTGCTCTGTTTTAATTTTGGCTTCCAAAGCTGACTTTTCTTGAATAGTGTTCTCTTCTATATCTTACTCTATTTGTCAAATATTTTTCAGTGTTTTCCAGTGTTTGCCACTTTTTGGCTTTAAGGTGGTATATTGATTAAATGAGTAATTATATTTTTGGTTATGAGTTTGAAAAAATCAACTGTTTACTTTGGGATAATTTATAGTTGTGCAAAAGTTGTAAGATGGTGCAGAGAGTACCCTTAGACCCTTCACCCAGTTTTAGTTTCCCTTACTGTTATACACTTACATTATGATAGTACATTTGTAAGAAATAGACCTAAGTATATTATGATTAACTAAGGTCAAGACATTATTTGAATGTCACCAGGTTTTCCATTAATTTGCCTTTTTTGTTCTAAAATCTCATCCAGGATACTTCATTGCATTTAGTTGTCATGGCTCCTTAGTCATCTCTGGTTTCTGACAGTTTCTTAGGCTTTAGTTGTTTTTCATAACCTTGAAAGTTCTAAGGACTGCTAGTCAGGTATTTTGTATAATGTCCCTCAAATTGTGTTTGTCTGATGTTTTTATTTTGGTTGGGATGGGGTTATGGAGTTTTGAAATGAATAACACAGAGATGAAGTGCCTTTTTCATTGCATTATATTAGGGGGCATATGATATTCATGTGACATTACCCGTGATGTTAATCTTCATTACTTGGTTAAGGTAGTGTTTACAGGCTTTTCCATTGTAAAGTTACTGTTTTCTCTTTCCATACTCTATTCCTTGGAGTGAATCACTAAGTCAAGCCCACACTCAGAAAGGAGGCAGGGGAAGAACTAAGCTACACCCCCTGGAGGAAGGGGACCTACATATATTGTTTGGAATTCTGTAATAAAGATTTGTCTCTTTCCCTACATTATTTATTCAGTCATTGATTTATATCAGTATAGACACATGACTATTTATTTTATCCTTTGGGTTATATGCCTTTACTATATTTATTTTATTGATCAAATTGTTCCAACTTTAGACATCAGGTATTTCTTCAGTTTGACTCTTGTGTCCCTTATACAGGACCCTGCCCTTTTCTGGAGGGGTTAAGGAAGGAGCACTTCGCTACTTTCTGGCACTACAAGATGTTCCAAGCTCATCTTATATTTCTGTGTCCCAGTACTAGAATCAGCCATTTCTCCAAGGAGCCCTGGTTCTTTGGAGAATAAGATTTAGAATCCAAGATTTGGGCACTGGGACTACTTAGTGTTACAGAAACATCATTACCTTTAAGACCTCTTAGCAAAGAGAGCTAGGTAATTATGTATACTAACTCACTGACGTGCAGAGATCTCTCATTATTTCTGTATCTATCCATTTGTATATATATTAAGCCAATACAGACTGATATCTCCAACAGTAATCCAGCACCACAGGGGTCATTCTAGCCTTCTCTTCTTTCTGATTTGTAACTTTCCTCTCCAATAATGGGAAACCAGGTCTTACCATCTATCCTCCATTTACCAATTTGTTCAACGCTTTTGATTAATTTTTTAAAAATAGAGTTGTTTATCTCATTATTATTGTGTGTATGAGTTCTTTACTTATTCTCTATTATTGTGGATATTTCTTATATCAGGCATATATGTTGCAGATATTTTCTCTCAGTTCATGTCTTGCCTTTTCATTTTCTTTTGAATATTAAAAGTTTTTCACATTGATGAAGTCCAATTTATTGGGGTTTTTTTTCTTGTATAGTTGTGCTTTTTGTGTCCCATCTAAGAAATGTTAGCTTATCCCAAGGTCTCAAAGATTGTCTCCTACATTTTCATCTACATATTTTAGAGTTTTAGCTTTTACATTTAGTTCTGGTTAACTTTTGTCTACTAGATTTTCATAAAACAATAACACTTTTATTTTCATATGCTTTTGTTTATATAATATTCAAAGTACATTATTATAAGTACAACAGCTTAGGGAAGCACAACTGAGTCTTAGTAAACACTAACTAGACTGGCACAGCAGACATGTAACATATACTAGAGAATAACCTCCCAGCCTTGGTCTTCAGCATTGTGGGCTTTATGGGTAAGTTTACCGAGGTAACGAAGAGTTTGGTTAATCTGATGTGTAGATGAACAGAAAGTGAGTTTTAAAAAAATCTACCAGATATAGAACAGTAAGCTGATAGATCAATTCTGTGCTTGCAAAACTAGCCCTAAATTATATCTTTCTTTTTGGCTGTCATAATTTCAGAGAAACTGATCAACTAGAAAAATGGTTTACAAACTGTTCTGCAGAGTTTTATGATTCCATTGCAGTTACCTGTAGGGCAATAATAACTCCCATAGGTTCTTAGTTGGAACAGATCCCTGTTACAAAAGACAGATGAACAAGGAAAAGACAGAAGTTTATTAACATGTATATTTTATATATTTACATGGGAGACATCCAGAAAATAAGTAGTTCTCCTAGAGGTGGCTTTGACTTCCAGTTTAAATAGCATCTTCAAGAAAGGAAAGTAAATTTTTAGAGACATGACAAGACAAAGGAAAAGGACTTTGAGTTTTTAGGTGCTAAAATTTGTGGAAAAGTAAAAAATTGACTGATAAATTCTAGTTAGTAAAACTGATAAATGTAGATTCCACTGGTACCTCTCTGGGATGACAAATTGTCTTCAGTGGTTGACAAAGTTTAAACCTTTGTTCTCCCTGGTAGAAGAGGGTTGGGGAAAGGATGGAGGGACCGGGGTGAGCCACAGGCCGAATATCTTTCTTTTGTCTTTGTAAATCTATGTCTTGCTTTTAGGCTTATAGAAGGAGGGCAGAGAGCTTTCCTGTATCCTCTTAATTGTCTTCAGCTCAACAATCCTTTATATTTTGGGGTGGCATATTCTGGTCTCCCATATTAGAATGCTCAAGTGAAAGAAGTTGTTAGTTTTTTGTTTTGTTTTGTTTTCTATTTTGCATAGATTGCTTTTTCTTCAGGGGTTCTGTAGCTTATAAGAAAAGGAGTAAAGGTTAGAAATCATGATTGAACAGGTACTCATTCAGAGGAAATCAATCAGTTGTGGGTATGTTGGATAATATGTATGAAAGACAGTGTTTGTTGCCTAACCAGAAGCCATTTCCTCCTGTTTCTTGCTAACCATACCTTGATTTCATACCAGTAGCAACGTACTCAATACAGTAGACACTAGCATAGCTGCTGCAGGTAGCCAGCTGCAGAGACCCAGTATTCAGCCCCCAACCTGCTTGATCCTACCTCCAGAAAATCTTCTGGTCTCAAGGCATTTCTCTAAGTTTTTACTTGTTGCTTCTTTGGCCTTTGTGGCAGCCAAGGAAGGTTGACAGGTAAATGAGTAAATGGTGACAAGGTATGTGACATTATAAGGAGGCTCTGATTCAATTTAGTTCCTTAAGACTGATTTATAAATAGCCTCACCAGGTTAACATTTAAACATTTCAAGGGAGAGCACTTTCTTCAGTTTCTTTAGAAGACAGTTCACTCGCCTTATCAGTTTTAAAGTCAAGATGTAGCATATTTGTTTTGTTCCCCTAAGCAAAATTCTTCTCTGTAAAGATGAGGTTAGAATGTGGTGTTATCTCACTTTCAAAATATTTTTAAGCTTGAGTGATGATGTGTTATTGAAGAAAAACATTCTTATTTGATCTGGTTTAATTAAATCAGCAGTCTCATTCTATGGTTTAGATACGCATAATCTTAGAATATGAACATTTTGGCTTATTATTAATTTAGACTGTGTTGAGAACATCATTTTTGTTGTTAAAAGAACCTGCCTAATTTATTCCCTGAACTGATAAATTTAATTATCAGTTTCTTTAAATTTCCTTTGGAAGCATCCTTTCAAACATCAAATCATAAAAGCCAGTACTGGTATTCTGGCTAACCTAAAATGCAATGATCAGTAGGCATAAAATAAGAAACAGTTTAAAACGGTGTTCCAGATAAATTTGAGATATAAAAATGTAATAAAAAAATGTAATCAAAGGAAATACCTGCCTCAGCTCCATCACTGTGAGGCATGGCTGGAAAAGGAATCACAATGACACCAAATAAGAAACATGAAAGTCATTTACTCCAAACCATAATTTCACAGAAGTGGAAATGGGCTCAGAAAGGCCGAGTGATTAACCTTAAATCACATGCCTTCTCTTTGGCAGGAGACTAAACTTAGGCATCCTAACTTCCAGTCCTATATTGTTTTTTCTTTAAATTACTTCTAGTGGAGCTGATAACATCTGTTATGGCCATCTTTATAATGAATGTCAATGACCAGCCTAATTGGTCAGTCATCATTATTAAGGTGAGGAAAATAATTATAGAGGTGAATACTTCCATCTCATTCACTTCTGATGAATGAACTTCAACCTTGTCATGACTGCTCTGGTTTTTAGGCTTGGTTGTGTTAGCATAAGTCCATCAATCTTTCCAGTTTTCTCCTTCAATCCTAGGGGAAAAGAATTAATAGATATTAGCCTGGGCAACATGACAAAATCCCGTCTTTAGAAAAAAAAATTAAAAATTAGCTGGGCGTTGTGGCATGCACCTGTAGTCCCAGCTACTTGGGAGGCTGAGGTGGAAGGACTGCTTGAGCCCAGGAGGTCAAGGTTGCAGTGAGTTGTGTTTGTGTTACTGCACTGCAGCCAGGGTGACAAAATGAGACTCTGTCTCAAAAAAAAAAAAAAAAAAAAAAAAAAAGAATTAATAGATTTAATTTAAAGGCCAGGCACGGGGGCTCACGCCTATAATCCCAGCACTTTGGGAGGCTGAGGCTGGTGGATCACGAGGCCAGGAGTTCGAGACCAGCCTGGCCAACATAGTGAAACCCCCTCTCTACTAAAAATACAAAAATTAGCCGGGCATAGTGGCAGGTGCCTGTAATCCCAGCTACTTGGGAGGCTGAGGCAGGAAATCACTTGAATCCAGGAGGCAGAGGTTGCAATGAGCTGAGATTGTGCCATTGCACTCCAGCCTGGGCAGGAGAGTGAGACTCCATCTCAAAAAAAAAAAAAAGATTTAATTTTGTATGTAGAGTTGTGTAAGTGTAGGGACCAAGGGAAAATTTCTCCGTTACCCTCTGAAGGTTCACTGAAAATCAACTGACAAAAGGCAGATTAATAGGAGAAAAGGCATATAAAATTTTATTTTAACATGCATGGCATGGGGGATTCACAAGAAAATGATTATGCGATAACCCAATAGAGGACAGAAGGTTATTTACCCTTTTTCATAGAGGAGAGATACATGGACCTGAGAGGCAGGAGGTGGAGCTGCACAGAAACAAAGTTTGTCTTATTATGCAAATAAAGTTATTCAAATAATCTCTTGGAGCTTCCTTTCAAAGAACAGATGAAAAGTCTTCAGCCAGGTGTGCTGGCAGTGAGCCCAGGAGTTTGAGCCTATAGAGTACTATGATGGTACCTATGAATAGTCACTGCACTCCAGACTAGGCGACATAGCAAGACCACTTCTCCAAAAAAAAAAAAAAAAAAAAAAAAGTCTGTCTGGCGTGGAGACTCTCAGTCTCTCTGGGTGTTAATATTTCCTGGTTATTTGATAAGATCCTTAAGGAGTCCGTTTAAGACGATTGCTTTTTTTTTTTTTTTTTGTGGAAAGAAGCTTTTTTGGTCTGATAAGGAAATTTCATAGAGAATCTCTCCATGCACAGGCAGAGGTGGGGCTGTGGGGGAACAAGACAAGGTTAGAGAGACCATGATTCCAACGCAGCTTCTAAGGTCTCTCAGTATGTCAAAGTGTCAGTCTTTGGGTGTATTGCTTTCTGAGTCCCAACATAAGTTAATCAAAGAATGAAGAAATCTCACATTTGTAAAGCACCTCGCAGATGATGAAGTACCTCAAATATATCACAACACTATGAGATATTATTCTTGCTTTGCAGATAAAAAAATTGTTAAACTGACTTGCAAAGCCAGACTAGAAACCAGTTCTCTGTCCAAATCTAGTGCTCTTTCCACATTTTACCTTTTGCAGATCACTTAAGAAATGATTACTCTTCCATTTGTGAATCCCAAATATGTGAGACAGGTCTCAGTTAATTTAGAAAGTTTATTTTGACAAGGTTGAGGACTCATGCCCACGACACAGCCTCAGGAGGTCTTGACGACATGTGCTCAAGGTGGTCAGAGAACAGTTTGATCTTACACATTTTAGGGAGACATGAGATATCAATCATGTAAGATGTAAGATGTGTAAGATGAACATTGGTTAGGACGGGAAAGGCGGGACAACTCAAAGCAGAGGAAGGGGCATCCAGGTCATAGGTAGATAAGAGACAAATGGTTGCATTCTTCTGGCTTTCTGATTAGCCTCTCCAAAGAAGGCAATCAGATATGCATTTATCTCAGTGAGCAGAGAGGTGACGTTGAATAGGATGGGAGGCAGGTTTGCCCTAAGCAGTTCCCAAGTTGACTTTCCCCTTTAGCTCAATGATTTGGGGGCCCCAGTATTTGTTTTCTTTTCACACACTATAATGGACATAATTGACTGATGTCCAGAAGGAAAGTGTGTGAAGGCCAAATGCTTTTCTCATCTACTGTTGTTCCAATACTTGAAAAAAAAAAAAAAAAAAAAAACCTAAGCTAGGAAGGTTTGAACATTTATAGATGGATATATTAATTCACAACAAACATACACTGAGCACCTACTATGCACCACACATTGTTAGGTATGAAGAGACAAGCCTATTGCTGGGAGTGATTTATAGACACTAATGTACAGTGTTATTATTTTAAGAGAAAACTTACAAATTAGTTAAAGCCTATAAATCCTTGGATATTATTAGACCAAGGCCTAAATGAAAGATTCAAAAATGCTTAGTTAAAAGGAATTTTCCCAATCACCTACTTCAATAACCACCTTTTCAAGACAAGGAAATCTGGAAGGAAAATGTTAACTGACTAGCCAAACATCACTTCAAGCATCTGTTAGTGTCTGATAAAAGCCAGATAATTCTTTTAGAAAAGGTTAAACTGTTAGGACACAGTGAGAGGTCTTGAGACTTTTGGAGGGACGTAAGAATTCAAGACCCTGTCAATGATTTGACTTGCCTACAGAAAGTAAACATAAAACACAAAGGGAACGTTAGCTGTTTTTCAATAACATGGCAACTTTGTCGTCCCCCCCTCCCACCCTCGCCTCTCTGCACACACTCTCTCTTGCCATTGCAGAAAGATGACTAATGGTTTATATACAAGAGATAGCAGTTAATATAAGGCACACGATGTTATACAATAATTAGGCAAAATTAGAGTATTTACATTTCAACTACCTTGGGTTTTTTTTTTTACAAAAGTAAAAAATAGTGATGAGTTGATACAGCCCCCTGGTAAAGCTCAAGTTGTCACTTTCAACTGTTATGCAGGATACTTTGAGGTGGGAATTTTAAAAGGTGTTATTTTCACAGGACATTAGCATAATAAACACACATTACCTTCAGTCAATGAGCATCACCTTATGCATAATTAATGGAATGTAGATATGTGAGATGTGATCAGTAAGTGAATGTTTTGCTATCAGTCTTTATTCATATCAAAAAGTTTCCTCATAATTCAAAACAATTTCAACTATCTGTCATTAACTTCTAGCATAAGAAATGGAGTAATCCATTAATAAGCATTGTTTGTCAAATGGCAGTCCATATTCTTTTAAATCAGTGGAACACTATCTGGCATAGAACCCCAGGGTATATGATACTGTTAGCAATTTGGTATCCATTCACCTTAGTGAATGGCAAAAAACAAAGGCATGCAAACAGATATAAAATACTGGCCAACTCAACTGTTCTTTAAAAAAACCTGTCTCAAAATATCCTGCAAAGTGTATACAGATGATAAAAAGAGAATGAGACAAAGAAGAATGATAAAAAGAGAATGAGACAAAAGACAGATACAGAAGGATCTGTGATGATGTCAACTTCACTCAGTTGCAGCACTAAATTGGCCACTGCTTACTTAGTTTGTCTACTCTGGGCAGTACAGGCCTGACTGAAAATGTTAATTGCATCCACCAAATTTGAGTATTTCACCTATAAAATTTTTGAGGATTATTTTGCACAAGCACCAGTTTAAAACAATAAAATCTCTGTGAAGATTTAACTAACATAAGTATATATAGCATTATAAGTCATAAGTATATATAGCATTATACATAAGTATACATAGCATTATAAGTCAAGTATTAGGAATAAGTATTCATGGTAAATTGCAAGTGACATAGAAATAACAATCCTACTTCAATGGGTATTAATAAAAAATAAATCTGAGTAATGAGGATGGACTCTTCTTGTTAAAGTATAATTTTCAAAAAGCAAAACCATGACTCTCAAGCAAATATAAAATTATGGGAGAACCAGTAAGATGTTATGATAGGTTGAAAGAGCAGTTAAGCAGCTGGATTATTGATAGGACATTTAACAAACAAACGTTAGGATAAGATTGTTGGGTTAGACATAAACTGGTAATGACCAGTAGGCCATAAATCTCTATAGTCATCTGTTCCGCAGAAATTACCACCATCTCTACCTGACAAAGTCTCTCAGTTAATGAGTGACTTACTAAGTCTGAGCCTATAATTACAGAATTACAGTAGCACTGAGAAGAACAATCCTTGGGTGGCCTTTTCTACTGTTTCATACTGAAAGTCATGCTGTCACCATTTTGTTTTGTTTTTATTTTTGCCTCATTTCCAAGTTTTGGGTAATTTTTCTGATGGGTCTTTTCATTAATTAGCTTCTACAGAATCATAATCTAAGTGGGTCCAAACCATTCCATAGATCAAAACTAATACTCAAATTGGACAAGAATTCTCATTCTCTCTGCCTGCCTTATTTCATAGTCATTAAAAGTATAACTTTCAAACCAAGCTACATAGATTTCATAAAACATACTTTCTATTGCCCTGGGTTTTCTGTTCTTATTTAATTTTGCACAAATGTGGATTTGCCCTAAGGAAATATTGGAGAGGTTCCCATTATATAAAAATATTCTTCATTACAGCTTCCTGAAAAATGTCTGACAGTGTTTTCTTTAATTGTGTTTAGGATAGCCCTATAACTCTCACTAGCTTTAGATAGTGCAGAGAAAAAACCATCTTTCAGACTAACATCTAACAGAAAGACTTTCTTCCATTACTCAAAACTCATCTCCTCTGTGGTTATTTCTTGCCTTTCACTTTTACATGTTCCTATCTCTATCTATTTCCTTGCCTTTCTCTATATACAACCTGATAAAATTTGACCACTTTTTTAGAATTTTGATGGTTACTATTTTGTAACCTCTGTATTTGTCCATTCTCACACTGCTATAAAAATATTACCTGAGACTAGATAATTTATAAACAAAAGAGGTTTAATTGGCTTACAGTTCTGCATGGCTGGGAGACCTCAGTGGAAACTTACAATCATGGCAGAAGGCGAAGGGGAAGCAAGGCACATCTTACGTGGTGGCAAGAGAGAGAGCAAAGAGGTGCCACACTTCAAAACTGTCTGCTCTCATGAGAACTGACTCAGTATTATGAGAACAGCCATGGGTTTCCCCCGTGAAAGTGCCTATCTTTGTGCCGTAAGGAAGTTTATGCTAGCATTCATGTTGGCATTCACCTGCAGGTCAATTCTTGGGCCTTCCTGTTGCTTACTCAGATGCCAGTAGTGGCAGCAGTGGCCTGGGCAGATGGGCATGTTCATGGGAAACCACCTCCATGATCCAATCACCTCCCACCAGGTCAACTTGTGGGGATTACAATTAGAGATGAGATTTCAGTGGGGACACAGAGCCAAACCATATCAACCTCTTACATATAAATCATTTAAAAACGGAAGACAAGGAGGGGCTTCAAGATGGCTGACTAGAAGCATTGCATGCCTACCTCCTCCACTTAGAAGAATCAAAATAGTGTATAAATAAGTGTATTTTGAATATTTTACTCAAGAGAGAACACTGGAATTCAACAAAGAAGTGACAGGAAACACCAACATCAAGGAAGAGGAAGCAAAAGAGGAAGCCAACTTGTCTGGGATCAGCTGGGAGGTTGGAATGACTTCCCAACATGGAGAGAGTGTGAGAGACTTCCAGTGACCCACAGACCCACCATAGAATCATACAATCCTCATCACAAGAGAGCCCGTTGACACTCCCAAGCCCTGAAACTAACACAGAGAGCTGCCAGGAGACCGTGGGATGGAACAGCTACAGGGAGGGAGCTTGTGCTGGGTCCCACACCCTTTCTGAGACCTAAGCAGCTACAGGGCTAGAGCAAGGTGCCACTTTCAAACCTAGCCTTTGGAAGACTTCACATTGTCCTGGGGTCTGGTGGCACTGGGTCTGAGTTATTAGGGAAACTCAGGCTGTCACTGCTGTGACTAGGGTGTGTGCTGAGAGTTCCCCTGCATCCAGGACTGAGAAGCATGCTAGGAGTGAGCTGCAGCTGCTGGGGCTGGGAAGTGAATACTGCCAGGACTGAGACTGGGATGTGAACAGAGAACAGGTTGCCATTGGGACTGAGCTGCAAGCTGCATGGGGGCTCCTGCAACCAGGGCTGGGACATGAGCTAGGTGTAGGCTGTGGCCATCAAAGCTGGGTAGCAAGCCTATGGGGACTGGGACATGAGAGGGACAAGCATTCCCTAGCCAACAGGCAAGGCCATAGTTACTGAGGAATGCCCCAACTGAGGCCCTGCCACTGAAGGCTGTTACAGACCTTCAACTTAGCACTCCACCTGGGGCCTGAGAATTGTTCTGTTCCTGCTGACCATGGCTAGTGCTTGCTCTCACCATTAGGTAACTTGAGCACAAGCCTACCCAGCAAGGCTTTATCCCTACCGCTCTGAGAGAGATGGCATAGCCCAGAGTCCTGGGGATGGCCCAACCCAATTCACCACACTGAGTACCTGAGTGCTCCAGGGTCTTGAATTTGGGCCTAAATTCCTGGCCAGTACCACCTCAGCTGGCACCTTCCCGCAAGCACCACCTGTGTGCCTAGAGGCTGGCCCACCTAGCTCATCACAGCCACTTCCAACATCAGCACACACTGCTTGGGACCTAGAGATTTGTCCCACCACTGCTACTGCCATCACCCATCTCTCATACCAGTTTCCCAGGGGTCTGAGAACATGCCCATCTGCCCAGACCACTGTTGCTACTGCTGGCATCTGACTAAGCCACAAGAAGGCCCAAGAATTGGTCTGCTGGTAACTGCCAACACCAGTGCTAGCATAAACTGCCATAAGGCATAAGGATAGGCACTCTTAGCCCACCCCTGCCACCACTAGGGTCTGAAGACTGGCCTACCTGGCATCTCAGTCCCAGCTCAACTTCACCACAAACTCCACTAAAACCACCCTAATCTACCAAGGAAATCACAGATACCGCTAACACTTTTTATACCTAAAAAAATCATACAGAGACCACATTACTCCACACACCCAGAATCAAAGCCAAAGTGCCCTATCCAGCCAACACTACAGATACATCTATAGGAAAAAAGGTTTTCCCCTATAAAATTAATGTAAAAATAGGAAGAAGTGACTATTATACCAGACGTGCAGATGTCAATGTAAGGACAAAGGAAACATGAAAAATCAAAGAAATGTGACCTCCAAAGGAACACAAGAATTCTCCAGTAATATATCTTAATTTTTAAAAAGGTCAAAATCCCAGATATACTTTGCAACTCTGATGTGCTAAAAAAAAAAATCAAAATCCCAGATGAAGGATTCAAAATATTGATTTTAAAGAAACTTAGTGAGATACAAGAGAATTCCAAAAAACAATACAAAGAAATCAGAAAAATAATTCAGAATATGAATCAGAAATTTACCAAAAAGATACATTAAAAAAAAAGAAAAAGATACTAAATAGAAATTCTGGAACTGAAGAATTCATTGTAGAAAATAAAAAATACATGTAAAAGTTTCAACAATAAACTAGATCAAGCAGAATAAAAATTCTCAGAATTTGAAGACAAGTCTTTTGAAACAATTCAGCAGGTAAAAATAAAGAAAACAGATTAAAAAGGAATGAGCAAAGCCTTCGTGACATTTGGGACAACATGAAGTGACAGAATATTTAAACTATTGGCATTCCCAAGGGTGAAGAAAATGTGAAAAGATTAGAAAACTTACATAACAAAATAATAGATGAAAATTTCCTAAGTCTAGCAAGAGATTTAAACATTCATATAAAGGAGGCTCAGTGAACCTCAGGCAGATACAATGCCAAAAGGTCTTCTCCATAGTACCTTATAGTCAAGCTGTCTAAAGTCAAAGATAAGGAGTGACTCCTAAAAATAAGAAGAGAAAAACATCTAGTAACCTATAATGGAAACCTCATCAAACTATGTGAATCACTCCACAGAAACCTTACAGGCCAGAAGAGAATGAGATGATATAATCAAAGTGAATTTTTTAAAAACTATCAGCCAAGAATACTATATACAACCAATTTATCCTTTAAAAATGAAGGAGAAATAAAATCTTTCCAGAGAAGCAAATGCTGAGGAAATTATTACCACTAGACTTGTCCTACAATAAATGTTCAAGGGAATGCTGAACCTGGAAGTGAAAGAATGACATTTAACATCATGAAAACACATGAAAGTATAAAACTCACTGGTAAAGCAATTACACAAAGGAAGAAGAGAAAAGAATCATGGTACTACTCAGAAATCCACCAAAACACAATGACAAACAATAAGAGAAAAAGTAAAGAACAAAGAATATATAAATCAACCAGAAAAAATTAACAATATGATAGGAACAAAGCCTCACATATCAATAATCTTGAATATAAACATATTAAATTATCCACTTAAGAGATACAGAACGGCCAAATGGATTTTTAAAATATTATTCAACTATACACTGCTTGCAGGAAACTCATCTTACCAATAAAAACATGTATAGACTGAAAGTAGATGGACAGAAAAAGATTCTATGCAAACAGAAACCAAAAGTGAGCAGAAGTAGCTACACTTACATCAGATAAAACAGACTTTCAGTCAAAAGCAGCAAAAAATATACAAAATACAAAGAATGTCATTATATAACGATAAAAGGATCAATGAAGAAAGAGGATATAACACTTCTAAATATATATGCACCTAACACTTGTGCACCCACATTCATAAAGCAAATATTACTAGGTATAAAGAGAGATAGACTACAAAACAATAATAGTGGGGGACTTTAACACCCACTCTCAGCAGTAGAGAAATCACATAGACAGAAAATAAAAAAAGAAACACTGGATTTAAACTGCACTTTAGACCAAATGGATCTAACAGACATTTACAGAACATTCTATCCAACAGCTGCAGAATATACATTTTTTTCATCATCACATGAACATTCTTCAGGAGAGACCATATGTTAGGACACAAAAGGAACCTTAACAGGTTTTTTTTAAATTGAAGTCATATTAAGTGTCTTCTAAGACCATAATGGAGTAAAACTAGGAATCAATACCAAGAGAACTTTGGAAACTATACAAATACATGGAAATTAAACAATATGTTCCTGTATGACCATAGGGTCAATTAAAAAATCAAAATAAAACCAAAAAATTTCTGAAAACAAATGAAAATAGAAATACAACATACCAAAACTGTAAGATATGACAAAAGCAGTTCTAAGAGAGAAGTTTATAGCAACAACTGCCTACATCAAAAAGGTAGAAAGATTACAAATTAGGCTAGGTGCGGTGGCTCATGCCTGTAATCCCAGCACTTTGGGAGGCTGAGGCAGTGGATCACTTGAGGTCAGGAGTTTGAGACTAGTCTGGCTAACATTGCAAAACCCCATCTCTACTAAAAATACAAAAATTAGCCAGGCATGGCACCACGCACCTGCAATCCCAGGTTCTCCAGAGGCTGAGGCACGAGAATTGCTTGAACCCAGGAGGCGGAGGTTGTAGTACAGTGATCCAAGATTGTGTCACTGCACTCCACTCTAGGCAACAGAGTGAGACTCTGTCTCACACACACACACACACACACATACACACACGAAAGATTACAAATTAACAATAAAACAATTCACCTCAAGGAACTAGAAAAGCAAGAACAAACCAATCCCCAAATTAGCATAAGAAAAGAAATAAGAAAGATCAAGGTAGGAATGAATGAAATGGAGACTAAAAAAAAATACAAAGGATCAATGAAATGTGAAGTTGATTTTTCAAAAAGATTAAAAAAAATCGATAAATTGCTAGCTGTACTAACCAAGAAAAGAGGAAAGAAGACCCAAATAAAATCAGAAATGAAAAAGGAGACATTACAAATGATACCACAGAAATACAAAAGATCATCAGAGACTTATGAAAAACTATACACTGACAAACTGGAAAACATAGAGGAAATGGATAAATTCCTGGAAACATATGACCTGTCAAGATTGAATTAAGAAGAAATAGAAAACCTGAACAGACTAAAAATGAGTAGTGAGATTGAATCAGTAATTTCAAAAATCTCCCAACAAAGAAAAGCCCTGTACCAGATGGATTTAGAGTCAAATTACACCAAATGTACAACAAATTAATACCAATCCTATGAAACTATTACAAAATATCAAAAAGGATGGAATTTTTTCTAATTCATTTGACAAGGCCAGCATCACCTGATACCAAAACCAGACAAGGACACAACAAAAAAACAAGATTCCTGATTAACATAGCCACAAAATTCCTGAAAAAGCATTTAATAAAACTCAACATTTCTTCATGATAAAAACTCTCAAAAAACCAAGCATAGAAGGAACATACCTAAAATAATAAAGACCATATATGACAAATCTGTAACTAACATCATACTGAATAGGGGAAAAGTCAAAAGTCTTCTTTAAGAACGTAAACAAAACAAAGATGTCTGCTTTCACCACTCTTATTCAACATAGTACTGGACGTCTTAGCTAGAGCAATCAATATCTAGAGTCCTAGCTAGAGCAATCAGGCAAGAGAATGAAATAAAAGGCACTCCAACTGGAAAAGAGAAAGTCCAATTGTCCCTGTTTGCTGATGATATAATCTTATATTTTGAAAAACCTAAAGACTCAACCCACAGTAACGGATAAAAAGAAAACTAATCTCCTGAAAAACATAGATAAAAACTTACAAAAGCAGCCAGGGTACTCATTGGAACAGAGAACCATGAAGATGAAACAGAGAGATAAGAAAGTTGTGACAAAGACCTTTCATGGTGCTTTGTTGTTCCAGTAGATAAAAATGATGTTAGGTACAGAGAACTGCCTGAAACACATGCTGACCTCAAGAGAATTTGCAAGACAGAAGTTGAGACTGAAAGTTTTTGCTCCCATTCAGGAAATGATGACTTTTGTGCAGTTTGCTAATGATGAATGTGATTATGGGATGGGGTTTGAGTTGAGAATGGACCTCTTTTGCTATGGCTCACATTATTTTCCTCAAGTTACTGGTCAGCTTTTACCTCTTGCATATAATCTGTTGAAGAGGAATCTGTTTGTAGAAATTATTAAGGATCATCTGGCAAACAGAAGTAAAGAGAACATAGACCGACTTGCTGCATGAGTAAGGTGGCTTTGGTGTACAATATTTTAAAGGGTTAGTATTAAACTTGTGATTTTTGTTTTGTTTTTAAGGAATGTAAAAAATAAACATTTACTAAAAATTAAAAAAAAAAAAGACTCAACCCGAAAACTCTAAGATTTAATAAATGAATTCAGATAAGTTGTAGAACACAAAATAATATGCAAAAATCAATAGCATTTTATTCACGAGTAATGATCTAGCTGAGAAAGAAATCTCATTTACAATAGCTACAAAAACAAAACAAACAAACAAACAAAAAACACCAAACCTAGGTATAAAGTTAACCAAGGAGGTGAACAATCTCTACAAGGAGAACTACAAAATACTAATGAAAGAAATTGAAGATGACAAAAACAAGTGGAAAAACATCCCATGCTCATGGAACAGAAGAATTAATATCATTAATATAATCATATTGCCCAAAGCAATCTACAGATTCAATACAATCCCTATCAAAATACCAATGCATTCTTCACAGAATTAGAAAAAACAATCCTAAAATTTGTATGGAACCAAAATAGAGCCCAAATAGCCCAAGCAATCCTGAGCAAAAAAGAACGAAGATGGAGGTATCTCATTACTTCACTTCAAAATATATTACAAAGCTATATAGTAACCCAAACAGAATGATACTGGTATAAACATAGACATAAAGACCAATGGAACAGCAAAGAGAATCCAGAAATCGTCACATATTTGCAGCCAATTGCTCTTCAACAAAGCCTAGAAGAACTTAAGTTAAGGAAAGGATACCATGTTCAATAAATGGTGCTGGGGAAATTGGATAGCCACTTTCAGAAAAAGGAACTGGATCCCTATTTTCCACTGTAAGCAAAAACCAGCCAAAAATGGATTAGTGTTAAACATAGGACCCACACTATAAAAATACTAGAAGGAAACCTAGGAAAAACTCTCCTGGGCATTTGTCTAGGCAAATAATTTGTGACTAAGACTTTAAAAGCACAGGCAACAACAACAAAAATAGACAAACTTAATTAAACTGAAAGTCTTTTGCACAACAAAGGACATAATCATCAGAGTGAAAAGATGATCTGTTGAATGACAGAAAACATTTGCAAACTATTCGTCCAACAAGTGACCAATATCCAGAATATACAAGGAAGTCAAACAAATCAACAGAAGAAAAATAGTCCCACCAAAAGGGGGCAAAGAACATGAATAGGTATTTCTCAAAACAAGACATACAAATGGCCAAGAGCTACAGGGAAAAAATGCTTGACATCACTAATCATCAGATAAATACAAACCAAAACCACAATGAGATAGCATCTTAATCCAGACTGCAGAATGGTTATTATTAAAAAGTCAAGAAATAATGAATGTTGGTGAGGATGCAGAGAAAAGGAAACTCTTATACACTGTTGGTGGGAATGTAAAATAGTACAGCCACTATGGAAAACAGCATGGAGATATCTCCAAAACTAAAAATAGAATCAACATTCGATCAAGCAATCTCACTACTAGGTATTTACTCAAAGGCAAGTAAATCAATCTATCAAAGGGATACCTGCACTCACATGTTTATTGCAACACTATTCACAATAGCAAAGATATACAATCAACCTAAGTGTTCATCAGTGGATGAATGGATAAAGAAAATGTGGTATACAACGGAATACTCTTCAGTCATAAAATAGAATGAAATGTCATTTGCAGTAACATGATGGAACCGGAGGTCATTTTCCTTAAGTGAAATAAGTCAGGTTCAAAAAGACAAATATTGCATGTTATCACTTTATGCAGGAGATAGGGAATGGAAAGATAGGTAACCGAGACTGGGAAGCATAATTCCGAGAAGTAGGGAGGTTGAAGAGAGGTAGGCTAAAGAGCACAAACATACTGTCAGAGGAATAAACTTCAGGTCTTAAAGGAGGGTGACTATAGTTAATAGAAATGTGTTGTATCTGAATAATGTACGCCCTAAATACCCTGACTTGATCATGACACATTATCCACATTAACAAAATTTCACATGTACCCCATAAATTTGTACAAATTAAAGTAATTTTAAAAAATAATTTTAGCTGGGTGCAGTGGCTCACCCCTGTAATCCCAAAACTTGGGAGGCTGAGGCGGGTGGATCAAGAGGTCAGGAGATCCAGACCATCCTGGCTAACGCAGTGAAACCCCATCTCTACTAAAAATACAAAAAATATCGGCCGTGAGCGGTGGCTCATGCCTGTAATCCCAGCACTTTGGGAGGCTGAGGTGGGCGATCACGAGGTCAGGAGATCGAGACCATCCTGGCTAACACAAGCGAAATCCCGTCTCTACTAAAAATATTAAAAAATTAGCCAGGCGTAGTGGCGGGTGCCAGTAGTCCCAGCTACTTGGGAGGCTGAGGCAGGAGAATGACGTGAACCCGGGAGGCGGAGCTTGCAGTGAGCCGAGATTGCGCCACTGCACTCCAGCCTGGGCCACAGAGCAAGACTCCGTCTCCCCAGCCGCAAAAAAAAAAAAAAAAAAAAAAAAAAATCACCTGGCCATCGTGGCACACGCCCATAGTCAGAGGTTGCAGAGAGCCAAGATTGCATCACTGCACTCCAGCCTGGGCAACAGAGCAAGATTCCATTTCAAACATAATGATAATAATAATAATAATTTTAATGGCTTAAAAAGTAGAACCAACCTAAATCGCCACCACCTGATGAACGGATAAATAAAAGGTGGTATATCCATACTAATACATGCTACAACACGGATGAACTTTGGAAAATTACTCTAAAGGAAAGAAGCCAGTCACAAATGACTAAAGTGTATATATAACTCGATATATATGAAATAGGCTAATCTATAACAACATGTTTAGTGGTTGCCTAGAAATGAGGAACAGTGGGAGGCCAAAGAGTATGGAGTTTCTTTTCAAGTTGATGAAAATGTCTAAAATTGATTGTAGTGATGATTTCACATCTCTGTGAATATATTAAAAACCAATGAATCATTTTTAAAAAGGAAGATGAGGAATATTATTAAGTGAAACTATAAGCTTAATCTGAAATCCTTCCTCAGCCCCCAAATAAAAGACTAGTGCCATTTTTAAAATGAGTTCAGAGAATTATCTTGTTCAGTAAATTTGTGTCTAAATTTCTGGTTATTCCTTTTTGTTATTTTTCCTAGAAATGGAATTACTGCTTCAAAAGGTATGAACTCTGGATTCAGACTCCATGTCATTCTCCCATCTCAGATCTCTTACCAGCTTTGTGACCTGAGTAATGAAGCCCTTGGTTTTCTCATTTGTAACGTGGGCATCATATTATAGAGCTGTTGAATAATATATAAAAAAATTTTAGCCCAGGCCTGTGACTCAATAAATGGTAGAAACCAAGAGCACCATTCACTCCCTGCTTCACCATGCATTCCATTTCAATGTCATCTCTTGACAGGAGTCTTCTTTGCCTATCCCCTTTAACTGAGATATTCCCTACCAGAGTTCTCTGTTTGTTTCTTTTACAGAACTTTTACAATTTGTAATTATTTATTTATCTTATCTTTCTTGCCCGTAAAACTAGAAACTCCAGGAAGCTAGAGTAATGTATACTTTATTCACCATTGTATATCCAGAACCCAGCCCAGTGCCTGGCACACAGTAGACATTTAGTAAATATTTGATAATGAATGGATCTAAGCCCTACACAGGACTGCAATCATTGAACATCACAGAAGAGAGCCTCTCATATAAATTATGTGGAAATCCTTTTTCTCCTCCAGCTTTTGCTACTGTCAGGGAATTGAGAAGATAATTTCTGGATGCACAAACACTGTTAATGTTCTTTATGTCATGTGCCAAAAGTATATTATAAGATATTTCTAAGTACTGTGTAATTAGTGAATATTAAAATGTACAAATGTCCACCTTTTATTACATTCCTAAGTATAAATGTAACTAAATTTGAATAACTTATGAGCATTCTTAAATGCAAGGGATTTATAAATGTGATCACTCCTTCATTACTTACTATGCTTTTGATAGATTACTAAATATACAAATTATAGGTGTCCATCACCTTCATTTTTCATCCAGCATTTAGATCTCCTTCTCTTCATTTAATTAACACAACCCACACCTTCAGCTAACTCAAAGAAAATGCATTAAAATAGAAAATCCATATGTGTTCATTTGAAATGCACACTATAGTAAATAATCTGGGTGTGGTGCTGACAGAGCTTAGTTTTGCAAAACATATATTTAGTCAAATGATATCTACAGAATTACTTTATGAGTCCACAAATCTGATAGCATTTGCTCTCACTATCCTTATTCAATCTTCTGGGAATTCCAGCTCACTTTATCAAAATAAAACTAAATGGACATTTTGTCCTCATCATTTCTATCCTAATGAGAAATGTTCTTGTTATTTTTGTATTCTAATTATTTTAAGTAGTGAAACCCAGAGGCTCAAGATCATGTTTAAGGTAAAAAAAAAAAAAAAAAAAAAGGAAAGTAGAGTCTGAAGGTAAAGTGGTTTAAATATATGTTTTTGATTTCTGGATTGAGGAGAAGCACTGGAGTAATGATGGGACTATTCAGAATGAACTCTGTCAAGGTTAAGTACATTTGAGAGAAAAATCGTAGGGATTCAAACAGGTATAAAACTATATACCTCAATTTATCCTTTTACTTTCTAGACTACTGTTAAACTAAATGAAGAGACTGTGTTTTATACTGTTGTTTCATTTGATTACTCTTTGTGTTCAACACATTTCCGTTTTAAAAGTTAAAACAGAGAACCAAATAGAAAAAAGTAACACACATTGAAATGTGAAATCATTTTAGGCGTAACTTCTACCTTATCAATTACATATAAATCATAACACATAGGTGCTACAGAAAAAGCTTTAGGTGAGGGATTTTTAGACTTAGAGATATGCATTGATTAAATCTCAAGTCATTCTGTTGATAAAATATCAGAAAGACACAAAGCCTGTAAAGTAAGTATTAGTCACTATTTGGCTTTGACCTAAAATAACTGAACCTAGAGAAAAATCAGCTAGCAGATACACAAGAAATACCCTCTAAAGTTCATTCAAAGTCATTTTGCTTCATCAGATTAATCTACATTATGAAACAAAAAGGCCTTGGTGTTTTCTGGAATCTGTAGATTGAAAGAAAAAGGGACCCAGATTCTAGGCTGTAGAATTACAATTACGATGCTCTGTTATTGACAATATATTGTAACCTCATCCCTCCAGGCCTCAGTTTTTTAATCTGTAAATTGAAGGAATTAAATTAGATCATACTAAGTATCCTGTGAGCTCTAATGTCCTAGACATCAATGTTCCTTATGAACATCATAATGTTAAGAGCATTCCACCCATCTTAATACTTAATACATAAAGCCTTTGATGAAGATTCTCCTTCTCATCAAACACTATACTTTTAAAATGGGTTTCTATTGGCTGGGAATTGAGAGCACAAAACACAGACTTTTGTCTTCTTCAAAATTTTGTCTAGGTATGGACACTGCCTTTTCTTTGTCCTTATACGTTGCAGTAGCATAGTGGCTTTGGAATCAGGTAGACCTAAGCTGAAGTGTCAGCTTTACCAGTAACTAGCTTATGAGCATCTTAAGCAAGTCAGTCGATCTCTTTGAAATGAAGTTTCTTCATTAGTAAAGTAAGCATGTGAATAATACCTATTTCATAAGGTTTTGTAGGGATTAAACAAGATGACACATAAAAAGCCTTTGGATTTGAGGATCAACCTAGTGTGTGTGTGTGTGTGTGTGTGTGTACACTTACACATATATATCTGTAAAGCCTTTGGTGTGCTGCCTGACACATGGTAAGTGTTCAATTATTATTGACTGTCTCTTCCTATCTTAATGTGTGCTATGGATTTGTGTGGTTGGAGGGGCTTTGGGCTTACACTTGAAGGTGAGCAGAGATTGGTGCAATAGAGCAGGTTAAAGAGAATGGGTTTGGAGGGGCAAATGTAAAATGCCAAATTTAAGCTTCAAAAAGAAAATTTGTATAACAGTGATTTTAAAGTCTATTTATAAAGTTAAATTAAGCAATACTAAGGGAACTCTTATTTTATTTCCATTTAGCAAATTGGTGACCAAATGCATGTCTGCAATTAAGAATTTCCAAACTAAGCTCAGCAATCCCAAATTTGGATTCTCTCATTAAAAACTACCTTCTGCAAATTAAAGAAAATATCCAAAAATGTTACTTAATAGCTCTGAGTGGTAAGAGTGTAGGTAACATTTACCTGCTCCTTTATATATACTTCGTATATTTTCCAAGTTTTTGTTTTCTAATATAATAATATTCCTTTATAATAAAACATTAGTCATTATGGAGAAAAAAGATGTGACTCTTTCATGGATATGTTTTTAGAAAGTAGATTCTCCAGTAGCTATTTAGTATTTGCACTTTTTTTCCTGTTAATAGTATTTATTTGGCCCTCCTCTGTGTCTGCAGCATCAAAGTTGCTGCCTCAAAGACTGTGAAATTCTAAGATGATTTCAATACATCAAACACTCCCACTGGATTACAGTAGAAAGATCCAAGTTCAGGGTGAAGGGGGGAAGCAGTCAAGGAAACCAAGATTTTAAAAAATTTTATATACATCTACTTTATTATGCAGACACATACATTTATACAAACATACACATAAATATATACATAAACTTACTTACACATACAAATAAACACTGCTCCCACATCATCACTTTCTGTTGCTTTTTATACTGGATGAGGTTTGATTATTGCTAATGATACCCAGCTGTGCAATTCCTTGAGCTCTATACCCAGGTTTTTCTTTCTAAGATCTAATTTTTCTTGCCATTTAAATAGTTTTCCAAAATGAGGGCATTCTGACAGACCCTGATCTAGCATACAGTTGGCAAATACCCAATGAATACAGGATGCTTAGCCAGATAATTCAGATACCACAGATGTGGCCTCTGTCTAAATGGCCTTAAATGGATCCCAGGGCCTAGAGGCTGAAGGCATGCTAAGAGACCAAATTAGAAGTCACAGTTAATGGGAAAGTGCATTAACCTCCAACTTATTCATCGAGGAATAGGCATATGTTCAGAATTATTCGTGGCTTTTAGGGAGGGCCAGCTTTATATATTTATTTCCTTTCAGAATTAGAGAAGAAATTAGAAACCATGTAGTCCTACCACATCCTTTTCACATATGAAAAAACAGAGCCAGAGATGCTAAGTATTTCACAGAGAGCCACCATGCCTCCTAATACCTTGAATCTAATGTGAGTCTTTGGCTGTAAGCAATAGAATCTTCCCTGGCTAACCTAAGCAAAAATAATCACCCTGGAAGACTATGGGGTGCTCAGAGAAGTAAAGCAAAGCCTGGAGTACCAAGATCAGAAAAAACAAAAACCAGTTAGCTTTGTTAGTCTCGGGAATAGGAACTGAAAGAGAGCCATCATTGAATAAGAGGTGCCAACTGTTGTTTTACCCTTACCTCTGCATCATTACATTAAAGAGTTAAAGAAACAGGAAGAAACAATCAGATTGACCTGCCTTGAGTCATTCGTCCACACCCTGGCCACTGGAGGCAGGTGCTTTATTCACGGTCTCACCAAGTTTTCACTTAATAGGGGAAGTAATTCCACAAAAGGTAATTGGAATACTATTATACTATTACTCAAAAAGGAAGAATGGATTTTTAAAATACTGTGTCTACTATACTTATCCAGTGTTCATTTTACCACATCAAACTGTCTTGTTGAGGTAGAGAAAGTCATGTGTTCATAAACACCTTCCTCGTATTGCTTACAGATTTATAAATTTCTAAAATTAACAATTTACATATTCTAACTTTGTCCTCTGTCACTTGTTGACAAGCAAATACTCCTGAAGTAGGTAATACATTTATAAATTAGGCATTTGAGAACTCTGTGTGTGCAACGTGATGGGAAAGGGCAGTGAAAGGAGAAGTCAAGGATACCAATGCCAAACATTGTCTTCATGCTTGTGTCTAGTCTTGACCCTGGTATAAGGCTCATAAAAGTTTGCATTTTTGTTCTACTCCCTTTCAGCTAAATCCTCTATTTTGCAGGAATGAACTAAGTAGCTGAAGATTAGTTATTTTCAACAAGGGCCCTTAGTCAGGTGAGCTGCTATTTCTTCATGAGATTGTGAAAAAGACATAGAAAATACATAGAAAAGGACGTAGAAAAATTCAGAGGAAAAGAAAATCCCTTCCAGTGCCCTTCTTTTTCCTCAGATATCCCCCTTGGAATAGGAGAAATAAAAATTGAATAATATTTTCCAATTTACCAGGAATAAGGCTTGCTTTCCAAAATTTCTGCACAGGGCCAAAAACGCATAGCAATACTAATGTTCAGGACAGAAATTTTGCAGGTGGGGTGGAGCAAGATGGCAAAATAGAAGCCTATACTGTTTGTCCCCCCTGCAGGAACATCAAATTTTAACAAATACCTGCATATAGAAAAGAAGAGTCACAAGAACCAAAAACCAGGTGAGCAATCACAGTACCTGGTTGTAACTTAATCTTGCTGAAAGAGGCATTGAGGAAGGGAGGACAGACAGTCTTGACTCACTGATGCCACCTCTTCCCCAGTATACAGCAGCAGCCATGTGGTACAGGGACAGAATCTGTGCATTTGGAGGAGGGAGAGTACAGTGACTACAGGGCTTTACACTGAACTCAGTGCTGTTCTGTCACAGCAGGAAATAAAGCCATGTTGGGCTTAGCCAGCACCACTCCATCCACAGAGGGAGCATATGGACCAGGGCTAGCCTAAGGGGAATTACCCATCCCGCAGTCAGAGCTTGAGTTTCTCAGCAAGCCTTGCCACTGTGGGCCAAAGTGCTCTGAGTTCCTAGGTAAACCTGAAAGGCAGTCTAGGACACAAGGACTGCAATTTCTAAGCAAGTCCTCATGCTGGACTGGGCTCAGAACCAGTGGACTAGGGTGACATGTGACCTAGGGAAACACCAGCTTGGGGAGTTGAAGAAGTGCTTGTGCCAGCGTCCCCACCCCAATCCCAGCCAGCAGCAACAAAAGTGCTGGCAGCAACAAAAATGACTCCTTTCTGCTTAAGGAAGGGAGAGTTAAGAGTAAAGAGGACTTTATCTTGCAACTTGGATATCAACTCAGCCACAGGAGCATAGAGCACTGGTCAGAGTCATAACACTCCCCACTCCAGGCCCTGGCTCATGGAAGACATTTCTAGACCCATCCTGGGCCAGAAGGAAACCCACCGGCATGAATGGAAGGACACCGTCCTGGCAGGATTCGTCATGTGCTGACTAAAGAGCCCCTGGGCCCTGAATAAGTGGCAGCAATAACCAGATCGTACACCATGGGCCTTGGGATCTGAAATATACTGACTTCAGGTGTCTCCAAATACATTCCCAGCTGTGGTAGTTACGGTGAAAGATTCCTTCTGCTTGAGAGAAGCACAGTGAAAAGTAAAGGGGACTTTGTCTTGCACTTCAGGTACCAGCTCAGCCACTGGGGTAGAATAATAAGTAAGCTCTTGGGGTCCCCAAGTCCAGGTCTATGCTCTTGAACAGCATTTCTGGACCTGCCCTGGGCCAGAGGGGAGCCCATTCCCCTGAAATGGGAATCCCTGGCTTGGCAGCATTCACTACAGCCTGACCGATGAGCCCTTGGGTTTAAGTGAACATCAGTGGTGGCTTGGAAGAACCCGCCGTGTGCTGGTGATGGTGGTGGCCACAGGCAGAGGCTCCTGTACTTGTGCAAAGGGGAAGCAAGAATGTGAAAGACTTTGTATAGCGGTTTGAGTGCTAGCTTAACCACAGTAGAGCAGAACATCAAGGAAATTTCTGAAGTTTTTGACTCTGGTCCCTGGCTCCCAAACAGCATCTCTGGACCCACCCAGAGCCTAGGGAAACTTATACCCCGAAGGGATGGATATAAAACTGGCTGGTTTCACCACCTGCTGATTGTAGAGCCCTAGGGCCTAGAGTAAACATAGGGGGTATCATATCACCCCCAGTTAAAATGACTTTTATCCAAAAGACAGACAATAACAAATACTGGAGATGTAGAGAGAAGGGAACTCTGTACACAGTTGGTGGAAATGTAAATTAGTACAACCCATATGGAGAACAGTTTGGAGGTTCCTCATAAAACCAAAAATAGAGCTACCATGTGATCCAGCCATCCCACTGCTGGGTATATACCCCAAAGAAAGGAAATCAGCATATCAGAGAGATATCTGCACTCCCATATGTGTTGCAGCCCTGTTCACAATAGCCAAGATTTTGAAGCAACCTAAGTGACCATCATCAGATGAATGGATATAGAAAATGTGGTACATATACCCAAGAGAGTACTATTCGGCCATAAGAAAGAATGAGATCTAGTCATTTGCAACAACATGGATGGAATTGGAGGTGATTATGTTAAGTGAAATAAGCCAGGCACAGAAAGACAAACATACGTCCTCACTTATTTGTGGGATCTGAAAGTCAAAACAATTGAACTCATGGAGATAGAGAGTAGAAGGATGGTTACTAGAAGCTGGGAAGGGTAGTGGGTGTGGGACGGGGAGTGGGGATGGTTAATGGGTACAAAAAAATGAATGAATAAGACTTAGTATTTGATAGCACAACAGAGTAACTATAGTCAATAATAATTTAATTGTTCATTTAAAAATAACTAAATTAGTATATATGGATTGTTTGTAACATAAAGGATAAATGCTGGAGGGGATAGATATCCCATTTTCCATGATGTGATTATTATGCATTGCATGCCTGTATCAAAATATCTCATGTACCCCATAAATATATATACCTACTATGTACCTACAAAAATTAAAAATCAGAAACTCTTTTAAAAAAGGAATTGTATAGATTCAATTTTCCCTTGTCATATAATTCTAAAGTAATTGGAAATAGGTTTTCTGTTTTCTTTTCCTGTCTTTCAAAATTCATGTTTAAAATATAATTTCCAGAAGGAGGAAAGAACTAACATCGTTTGAATACCACACATTAACTCTACACAATAGGTATTTTTATTGCCATTTTCTTTAGAGATATAAAAACAAAATCTTAAATTGATTAAGTAACTTGTCGATTTTTAAATTGCAGAATAAGTCCTGCTCCAGAATTAATACGTGTGTTTAATCATAACATTTACATACTTTTTCCATAATGTTATTATCCTACTCATCACACCCACAAGAAAAACCTACAGTGCAGAAGATGAAAACTGAAAGATAATTTTTATCATTTAATACTGAAAATATATAGCATGGGGTTCTATTTTAATCTGTCAACCAACTATCATACAAGATCTGTAGATGGATTTGCATGTGTAATATTTAGTTAATCCACTATATTTGGGGGGAAGGTGACTATATCATTGGGGGAGGGTGACACATCTGTTTTGTTTGCTCTTTTATCACCAGTGCCTAGTATGGAACCTGGTACATAGAAAGAGCTCAATAAATTCTCATTGAATGGATGTTCTTGGATGCTTCAGTTCACTCACTATCTCATAGATTACTAAACTTTTATACTGTTTTCTAATCTACAAATTTTCTTCTTTTTTTTTTGAGACGGAGTCTCGCTCTGTCGCCCAGGCTGGAGTGCAGTGGCCAGATCTCAGCTCACTACAAGCTCCGCCTCCCGGGTTTAGGCCATTCTCCCGCCTCAGCCTCCCGAGTAGCTGGGACTACAGGCGCCCGCCACCTCACCCGGCTAGTTTTTTGTATTTTTTAGTAGAGACGGGGTTTCACCGGGTTAGCCAGGATGGTCTCGATCTCCTGACCTTGTGATTCGCCCGTCTCGGCCTCCCAAAGTGCTGGGATTACAGGCTTGAGCCACCGTGCCCAGCCCAAATTTTCTTCTTTAATCAGTTTGCTAATTGATTCAGCTTTTGATACACAGGAATAAAATCTAATAATTCATGATGCCATTTTAGAATTTATTTTGTTGTGGCTGGGCATGGTGGCTCACGCCTGTAATCCCAACACTTTGGGAGGCTGAGAGGGGTGGATCACCTGAGGTCAGGAGTTCAAGACCATCAACATGCTGAAACCCTGTCTCTACTAAAAATACAAAAATTAGCTGGGCATGGTGGTGAGTGCCTGTAATCCCAGCTACTTGGGAGGCTGAGGCAGAAGAATCGCTGGAACCCAGAATGCAGAGGTTGCAGTGAGCGGAGATCACACCACTGCACTCCAGCCTGGGTGACAGAGAGAGACTCCATCTCAAAACAATGAAAATAAAAATAAATAAAATAGAAGTTATTTTGTTATTTTTGTTGTATGCTGCCAGACTGATGGTGCTAGAAAAGAGAACACACTTTGAGAACCATTCTTATAGTGGACACTGTTGGGGTCTCACCCAGATCCTCTATTCCAGGGAATTGTCCTCAGCTGACAGAAGTTGCCTGGCCTGCTAGGTTTATACCCCTTTCCTTACAGCCTACCTCTCACAACCCCTTCCAGGACACCCCACAGCAAATAACTGACTGAAATGTATGTACCAAAAGCCAGTCCTTTCAGCTCAATGTAAGATGATTTCTGTGGTACAATTTGTGTGTCAGAACTTCCTTGTGGAATCAGACTGAATCTAGTCTGAAGCTGAGACCACATTGATGCTTAGCTTTCCCCTCTGTCCTATCCTGCTTCCCTATCTTCCTGTGTGACTCTCCTTTCCTGAAATAACTTTCTAAATAAAACATTTGAACAAGAATTCTGCTTTCAGGCTCTGATTCTAGGGAATCCAGTGCAACAATATAGGAAGACACAGAGTAATGCAAATTAACATTTCTAATATAAAGTTTGATACAAGTAATAAGAACCCAAGCCAAAAACTGACATTCTGTTCAAAAAATGTATCCTTATTTTCAATTACAATATCTACTTCTTTATAATAACTTTTCATCAAAACCTAAAATAGGCTGGGAATGGTGTCTTATCCTGTAATCCCAGCACTTTGGGGCATGGTGCCTCATTCCCTGTAATCCCAGCATTTTAGGAGGTCAAGGCTGGAGGATGGCTTGTGCTCAGGAGTTTGAGACCGGCCTGGGCAACATAGCAAGACTTCGTCTCTACTAAAAATAAAAACAAAATGAAACAAAAATCCTAGAACAACAGAATAATAGTTCCTGAAAGTTAATGTGAATTAATTTTCTTTTTTTACATTATACCATCTGAGGTTTTTACTTTCAATAGTCTTTGGGGTATAGGTGGTTTTTGGTTACATGGGTAAGTTCTTTAGTGGTGATTTCTGAGATTTTAGTCCACCTGTCACCCAAGCAGTGAACACTGTACCCAATTTGTAGTCTTTCATCTCTCACCCCACTTACCTTCCCCCACACGAGTCCCCAAAGTCCATTATGTCACTCTTAGGCCTTTATGTCCTAATGTGAGTTAATTTTCAATAAATAATTTAATCTATGTGTAAAATAATATAAAATCCACTGCCGAAATGAAAAAGGAGTTATATACATATGTGTAAAGAGTTTTAATCAACAAACACTGACAGTCACAAACCCTGAATTACCAGTCATTTATCAAATATTTAAGAGGTTTTAAATATTTGAAACTACTAAAGTAGGTCCCTTATATGCAAATATAAACACAATATATTACTTAATATAAAGGAGCCTAGAATCTTCCTAGACGAAATAGACATCTAAACAGATAAATGATTCCTAAACTAACTACTAATACTCTTTAGTTATAAAATAAATAATGATAATTATAGAAAAACTTAAAAATTATCAAAATTCTACTGTTCAGAAATTAATACTAAATTAATTTAACATTCTTTATATATTTATAAATATATATATTTATATACATATAAATATATATCCTTTTAGTTCTTTTCCTATGTTAAATATATAGAAACACATTTTAATAAAAAGTAAGATTACATACATGCTATTTTATAATCTGCTTTTAAAAAATTACAGTATATTATCAGTATATCCTCCTGTAATTAAATATTCTTCTATAACATCAATTTCAAGGATGCACAGTATTGCATTATACGGGTGTATCATATTTTGTTTATATAATTAATTAATTATTATTGTATGCTGATTTTTTGCAGTATTGCTTTCTTATTAGTGTTGCTACAGGTAACCTGTGAAACTAAATCCATGTGAATATAAATGATTATTTACTTGGGATAGATTTGTAAAGTGGAATTGTTGAATCAAAGCAGTGAGTGCTTCTAAGGCTTTTGTTATTTATCACCAAATTGCCTTTATGATTGTGCCCATTTCACCAAACTTTAGCCAGTAATGAATGACTGCATTAAAAAGTATATACATGGCTGGGCGTGGTGGCTCACACCTGTAATCCTAGCACTTTAGGAGGCTGAAATGGGTGGATTGCCTGAGCTGAGGCGTTCCAGACCAGCCGATGCAACGTGGCAAAACCCCGTCTCTACTAAACATACAGAAGATTAGCCGGGCATGGTTGTCTGCCCCTGTAATCTCAGCTACTTGAGAGGCTGAGGCATGAGAATCGCTTGAACCCGGGAAGTGGAGGTTGCAGTGAGCCGAGATCGTGCCATTGCACTCCAGCCTGGGTGACAGAGAGAGACTCTGCCTCAAAAAAAAAAAAGTATATACACATATACATATATGAATATATGTATAAGTATATACACATATACATATTTAAGTATATATAAAAGTTATATTTTTTACATATATAAAATTCTTATAAAAATTACAAGATTTTTGTCCAATTTGATAAGTGAAATGGTACAATATTTAAGTTGTTTTTCTCTGCATACTAAAGACAGAATCTCCATCTTGTCACCCATGCTGGAGTGCAGAGGCACAATCTCAGCTCACTGTAACCTCTGCCTCCTGGGTTCAAGCAATTCTTCTGCCTCAACCTCCTGAGTAGCTAGGATTAAAGGCACCCACCACCATGCCCGGTTAATTTTTGTACTTTTAGTAGAGACAGGGTTTTGCCATGTTGGCCAGGCGGGTCTCGAACTCCTGACCTCAGGTGATCCGCCCGCCTCAGTCTCCCAAATTGCTGGGATTACAGGCATGAGCCATTGTACCTGGCCATTTTTTTTTTTTTTTTTACTTTTAACAGATAATTTATGATACAATTTAGTTTTTAAATTGAAATATTAATAACAATATTTCAGGCATTAAAAATATAAAATAAATGACTTTCATTAGTAATATTTCCAAAAAGATTGATTTGTTATCTTATGACCCTGTTTATGAACTAGGTACTACTATTGTCTTCCATTTTCTGAATGAAGAAACTAAGGCTTAGAGAGGCTAAGTCACCCAAGATAAAAAAATAGGAGAGCCAGATTCTAACCCCAGGCTATCTAAATCCAGATTTGGAGTTGTTCATCTCTACCATACATTCCCACCTTTAAATGCAAACTTGCAAATTGTCAATATGAAATTACAATTTTTTTAAAATGACATATTGGGGAATACCAAACATATGCCTGGACCCAACCTATCTTTCCAGCCTTCATTCCTGTCATTTCCCCAGAAGTCTTCTCCTATATCATCCTTCAAGGCTCAATCTTTATCATAAACCCCTCTGTTAAATCTCCTCAATCTTCTTTGTTTCAATTAATATGTTTCACTTCTTATCTTATACCAGTTTTAGTTTGAACTAATAGATTTAATTAATTATAAAAGTTTTTGATTTATTAAAAAAATTGAACAGAAAGATCAGAGAATTTACATGTACTCTCTCTGCCTTTTGGGCACTCCTCTGATTTTTGAAGGCAGAAATAGGCCCTGCCTTTGCTGTGTGCTAATAATAACATATACACAATTCAGTATTATATTTAATCCACATGGCAGTTATAGTTCACAGTAAACTGTAAGTTTCTTGAGAACAGGTATGTTTTACTGATCTCTGTTTCCCAAAGACCTAGCACAGCTTCCACCATATACCATGTGTATAATTGCAAAATAGAAAAGTTACCAGGCACTTGTGAAGTTGGATTTGTTATCTTATGAACCTGTTTGTGAACTAGGTACTATTATTGTCTCACATTTTCTGAATGAAGAAGCTAAGGCTTAGAGAGGCTAAGTCACTGAAGATGAAAAATGGGAGAGCCAGTTTCTATCCCAGGCTGTCTAAATCCAGATTTTGAGTTGTTAATCTCTACCATACATTCCCACCTTTAAATGCAAACTTGCAAATAGCTTAAAACTTGTTTCTTCATCCATTAACTGGAGTTACATCAAAGAACCTACATACCTCATAGGGTGTTTGGGAAAATTGACATAATTCTCTATTTTACAAGCTATTTTGATAATTATTAGTACTGTTTTCAGTTGGGAAGTCTTCATCAAGCCTCCAATTTAGTATAGTTTAGCCACTATACTACACATAAGGAATGGAAAAATAAAAGAAATAAGAACCTTATGAGAATGAACTCACCAAAGTGCAAACACAAGTAATATGTAAGTGCTGTTATACAGGTAGCTATTAATATATCAACAATGTGAGATGGAAGAATTAAGTCCACATGTGACATTCAGAGAGAGTTTCACAGGGAGGAAATGCTAGCTTGAAAGTGTCCCTACGTTACTAGACAAGAGCTTCTGTCCTTTTTTCCAAACATTTTCTTGCCATTTAAAATATTTTTATAGATTTAGGGGGTACAAACACAGTTTTGCATATGCATATATTACATAGTGCTGAAGTCTGGGTTTATAGTGTAATCATCACCTGAATAGTGTACATTTTACTAAACAGATTATTTCTCATCCCTCACTCTCCTCCCACCTCTCACCTTTTGGATTCTTCAAAGTCTCTATGTCAATGTGTACACATTGATTAGTTCCCTCTTACAAGAACACAAGGTATTCGACTTTCTGTTTCTGAGTTATTTCAGTTACTATAATGGCCTCAAGTTTTATCCATGTTGCTGCAAAGGACATGATTTCATTCTTTTTATGGCTGAGTAGTATTCCATTGTGTGTGTGTGTGTGTGTGTGTGCATATCACATTTTCTTTATCCAGTCATCGATTGTTGGACACAAGTTTATTCTATAACTTTGCTATTGTGAATAGTGCTGCAATAAACATACAAATACAGGTATCTTTTTAATATAACTGCTTCTTTTCCTTTGGGTAGATACCCAGTAGTGAGATTCCTAGCTCGAATGTCAGTTCTATTTTTAGTTATTTGAGAAACCTTCATACTGCTTTCTATAGAGGTTATACTAATTTACAACCCTACCAAAGTGTTTAAGAGTTCCCTTTGCTCTGCATTCTCACCAACATCTTTTGCTTTTTTGACTTTTGAATAATAGCTACTCTAGCCAGGATGGTGAGTCATTCCTATAATCCCAGAACTTTGGGAGGCTGAGGCAGGAGGATTGCTTGAGCCCAGGAGTTCAAGACCTACCTGGACAACATACGGAGATGCTGTCTGTACACAATTTCAAAATTAGCCAGGCATCATGGCATGCATGTATGGTCCCAGCTAGGGGAGGGGGAATTGCTTGGGCCTGGGAGGTCGAGGCTGCAGTGACCCATGATCATGTCGCTGCACTCCAGCCTTGGAGATAGAGCAAGACCCTGTCTCAATAATAATAATAATAGCTACTCTGACTGGTATAAGATATTATATCATTGTGGTTTTAATTTGCATTTCTCTAATAATTAATGATGTTAAGCATTTTTTTTCATGTTTGTTGGCCATGTGTACATCCCCTTTTGAAACATGCCTGTTCATGTCCTTTGACCATTTTTGAATGGGTTTGTTTGCTTTTTACTTGTTTGAGATCCTTGTAGATTCTGGACATTAATCCTTTGTTGGATACATAGCTTGCAAATATTTTCTCCCATTCTGTAGGTTATCTTTTACCTGTTGATTACTTCTTTTGTTGTACAGAAACCTTTTAGTTTAATTGTCTCATTTGTATATTTCATTGTTGTTGTTGTATTTGCTTTTGAGGTCTTAGTCATAAGTTATTCGCCTATGACAATGTCTAGAAGATTTTCCCTAGGTTTTCTTCTAGGATTTTCATAGTTTTAGGTATTACATTTAAGTCTCTAATCCATCTTCAGTTAATTTACAGACTTTAAATCAACAATAGTAAAAAAAAAAAAAAGTCTTATTTATTTATATATATATATTTTAATTATACTTTAAGTTCTAGGGTACATGTGCACAACGTGCAGGTTTGTTACATATGTATACATGTGCCGTGTTGGTTTGTTGCACCCATTAACCCGTCATTTACATTAGGTATTTCTCCTAATGCTATCCCTCCTCCATTCCCCCACCCCACGACAGGCCCTGGTGTGTGATGTTCACCGCCCTGTGTCCAAGTGTTCTCATTGTTCAATTCCCACCTATGAGTGAGAACATGCAGTGTTTGTTTTTCTGTTCTTGTGATAGTTTGCTCAGAATGATAGTTTCCAGTTTCATCCATGTCCCTACGAAGGGCATGAACTCATCCAAAAAAGTCTTTATATAATGATAAAGAGATCAATTTAACAAAAAGATCTAGCAATTCTAAATATATATGCACCCAACACCACAGCACCCAAATTCATAAAGTAAATACCAGTAGACCTAAGGAAATTGATAGACAGCAACACAATAATAGTGAGGGACTATACACTGACAGCACTAGGCATACCATTGAGGCAGAAAATCAAAAAAGAAACTCTGGACTTAAATCAGACCCTAGACCAAATGAACCTAACAGACATTTATAGAACATTCTGCCCAACAATTGCAGAAAATATATTCTTTTCATCAATGCATGGGCCATTCTCCAAAACAGAACATATGTTAGGCCACAAAATAACTCAATACATTTTAAAGAATCAAAATCATATCAAGTATCTTCTGGGCCAACAGTGTAATAACACGAGAATAATACCCAGAGGAACTCTCAAAACTATACAAATACATGGAAATCAAATAACCTGATTCTGAATGATATTTAGGTTGATAACAAAATGAAAGTGGAAAGTAGGCCAGGCATGGTGGCTCACACCTGTAATCCCAGCATTCTGGAAGGCCAAGCTGGGTGGATCACGAGGTCAGGAGTTCAAGACCAGCCTGACCAAGATGGAAACCCCGTCTCTATTAAAAATACAAAAATCAGCCAGGCCCAGTGGCAGGTGCCTGTAATCCCAGCTACTTGGGAGGCCGAGGCAGGAGAATCTCTTGAACCTGGGCAGCAGAGGTTGCAGTGAGCCAATATCATGCCACTGCACTCTAGCCTGGGCGACAGAGTGAGACTCCATCTCAAGGGAAAAAAAAAAGTGGAAAGTAAAAAAGTTTTCGAAACAAACGAGAATAGAGACAAAACATACCAAAACCTCTGATACAGCAGAAGTGATACTCAGAGGGAATTTCATGGCATTAAAGGCCTACATCAAAAAGAAAGATTACAAATTAACAGCCTAACATTGCACCTCAAGAAAACAGCAAAACAAGAAAAATCAAAGGTAACAGAAGAAAATAAATAACAGAACAGAACTAAGTGAAATTGAGACCAAAAGCAATATAAAGCATTCATAAAATAAGAAGTTGATTTTTTGAAAAGATAAACAAAATTGATAGACCACTAGCTAGAAGGACCAAGAAAAAACAGAAGATTCAAATAAACACAAACAGAAATGAAAAAGAAATTACTACTGATACCACAGAAATACAAAAGATCATCAAAGAAAACAATGAGCATACTATGAGCATGCACAAACCAGAAAACCTAGAGAAAATGGATAAATTCCTGGAAAACAATCTCTTAATACTGAACCAAGAAGAAATAGAAATCCTGAACAGACCAATAACTAGTAATGACATTGGATGAGAAATTAAAAAAATCTCCCTACAAAGAAAAGCCCAGGACCACAGGGATTCATAACCAAATTCTACCAGAATGACAAAGACAAACGGGTACCAATCCTACCAAAACTGTTTCCAAAAATCGAGGAGGAAGGAATTCTCCCTAACTCATTCTACAAAGCCAGTATCATCCTGATACCAAAGCCAGACAAGGACACAATGGAAAAGGAAAACTATGAGTCAATATCCCTGATGAACACAGATGTGAAAATCCTCAGCAAAATACTAGCAAACTAAATCCAAAAGCACATCAAAAAGATAATACACCATGATCAAGCGGGTTTTATTTGAAAGATGCAAGGATGGTTCAACATATGCAAACTCATTAATGTGATTCGCCACATCAACAGAATTAAAAACAAAAATCCTATGATCATCTCAATAGGTGCTGAAAAGCCATTTATTTTATTCAACATCAAAGAATAAAAGCCATATATGACAAAACCACAGCAAATATCATACTGAATGGGGAAAAAGTTGAAAGCATTTCCCCCAAGAACTGGAACAAAACAAAAATGCCCACTTTCACCACTCTTATTCATCAGAGTACTGGAAGCCCTGGCTAAAGTAATCTGGCAAAAGAAATAAATAAAAAGTATCCAAATTAGAAAAGAGGAAGTCAAGTTATCTCTGTTCACTGATGATATGATCTTATACCTAGAAAACCCTAAACACTCCTCCAAAAGACTCCTAGATTTGATAAATTACTTCAGTAAAGTTTTAGGATACAAAATCAATGTACAAATATCAGTAGCATTTCTGTATACCAAAAACAAGCTGAGAACCATATCAAGAACTTAATCCCATGTACAATAGCTACAAAAAATTTAAATGCCTAAAAATAAATTTAACCAAGGAGGTGAAAGATCTCTACAAGGAGAACTACAAAACACTGATGAAAGAAATCATAGATGACACAAACAAGTGGGAAAACATCTCATGCTCATGAATTAGCAGAATTAATATTGTTAAAATGAGCATACCATTTAAAGCAATCTACATTTATTTAATGTAGATTTATTCAATGCAATCCCTGTCAAATTATCAATGTGATTTTTCACAGAATTAGGAAAAATAATTCTAAAGTTATGTGGAATAAAAAAGGAGCCCAAATAGCCAAAGCGATTCTAAACAAAAAGAATAAAGCTGGAGACATCACATACTGGTATAAAAATAGATCAATGGATCAGAATAGAGAACCAAGAACAAAGCCACATACCTACAACCAACGGATCTTTGACAAAGTCAAGAAAAATATACATGGGAAAAGACACCTTATTCAACAAATGGTGCTGGGAAAATTGGATAGCTGATATGGTTTGGCTCTGTGTCCCTGCCCAGCGAGGTGTCAGAGCACTGGCACCAGAAAGGGGTCGACATGCAAGTTGGTAAAAATAATTTATCGACAACAGTTTAAGTGTGAAAAAGCAAAGTTTATTAGAATGGAAGAACGCTGCAAAAGGATGCAGTGGGGTGCCTCACTGAGATGACGGAGTGATTCCTTAGGGGTATTTATGGACCTTAAAGTGGGAGCTTAGGGTTGTAAAATGAGTTTCAGCACGGCATTCCAGAGATACTTAGTTTTAGTTACTTATAAAAGTTGAAAGGGTCCTGGAACCAGATGTAACCAGGTGGCCCTTGCTCCCTTCTAAATTCCTCAGATAAGGAGTTTTTGTCTCTGGGGTCTGTTCAATCGTCACCAGGTGATTTTTGCTCTCCTCATTTTCCCCCTGACAAATATTTTGGTCAAATCTTTGACCCTTTATATTCCCCCATGCTCATGTCTACATGCTGCCTTTTGGGGTCTCAATAAGAGGGGCATCAAGTGGGGTCTAATAAGAGGGGCATCAAGTCTGTATAGCTACTTCCTGCTGAAAGGGGCAATGAAGGGATAGGTTGTGTTTTTCTCTTTCTTGCTCTCTGTCATGAAGGGAATGAAGGGTCATGAAAAACTCGTTAATGAGGGTGGGAGGCAGAGACCAGATTTCTATCACAAGGCCCCATGTAAATGGAAGTTGCTGTTGCAGGTTGGAATTGAGATTACATAGCCATCTGTAGGTGGAATTTTTGTAATCTGTAAGATAGAAACGTAATGAGGGTATTAAAAAGGCAGGGACTGAATATTAAAAGAATGATAAGGAACAAAGATCCAAAGAATGGGAGAAGCCAAGCGGTTTTTGGAAACCAATCAGTGAAAGTTTTGGTCCAGTCTTGGTTACTCTGGGAAAGTGTGTGTAGCTATTTGGCTTGTTTGAAAATTTCTTGGACATCAGTTTCCACTCCTCCGGACACATTAATGCAGGTGCAACAGGTTTTGTTGATGGCAGCACAGACCCCTCCTCATTCAACTAGGAGGTAATCCAAAGCTCATCTATCAAAAACCATCCCTGCTAGCGAGTCTAAAGACTTTTCTATTGCTTATATACTTGTGCCAGTTTTTGTTAAGTCTGTTTCAAAGGAAACGGTAAGTTCTTGTAGTGTGACTTCATGGTAAGTAAAACCTCCCCAAGGAGCACGAGTTGCGATAGTTTCCACAACTCTGGCCAGAATAAGTCCTAGGGCCCTTTTGGTTTTTTTTGTAGAATGGAATTCTGAATTGGAAGTTACGTTCAAGACAGTGATTTGGGTAAGAGCTGCTGTTCTGAGAGTACAATCACCATAATGAAGAGAATTAGTAAGGTGGGACAGGGCCAAAGCTTAAAAAGGCTTTAAATAATTATTGGTGGTGCCACAGAGCCATAAGAGTCCAGGAGGGGCAGGTAATGTAGTTTGAGGTTTTTTTGGACTAAGAGGGCCATTGCTGCTAGGCACAGGGGCTATCCCTTCGAAACCAAGTCTAAAGTTTTTGAGAAATGTGCTATAAGCCAGATGCAGCAAGTCAAGCCTATAATCCCAGCTACTTGGGAAGCTGAGGCAGGAGAACCACTTGAACCCAGGAGGCAGAGGTTGTGGTGAGCTGAGATCATGCCACCGCACTCCAGCCTGGGCAACAGAGCGAGATTTCGTCTCAAAAAAAAAAAAAAAAAAAAAAAAAAAAGATCTTATCTTACACATGATAACTCCAGTAACTAAACAACAGCTTTGGTCCTTTCAGGGTATGGCTGGGTCTGGCAGAATATGAATTCCTTCCTTTGGATTAGTAGTGAAATCTTTGTATGAAGCCCTCAAGGGAACTAAGGAACAACCTTTATCCTGGACTAATGACATGAAGGTTGCTCTAAATACTTTAAAATGGGCCTTAATCTTGGCCCTAGCCTTAGCTCTACCAGATCTAACTAAGCCTTTAGCTGGTTACAGGCACGCACCACCATGCCCAGCTAATTTTTGGATTTTTTTTTTTAGTAGAGATGGGGTTTCACTATGTTGTCAAGGCTGGTCTCAAACTCCTGACCTTGTGATCCACCCGCCTCGGCCTCCCAAAGTGCTGGGAAGATAAGATCTTTATGAGTGTTAGAGATTCTATTTGTATGGGGAATTAAGCTAAGACCCCAAAATTGAAGCTTTTGTGTGGATATTTGTACCTTAGAAGGAGATACTTTGTACCCACAATCAGAAAGATTGTTTAGTACTAACACGGTATTTTGATCTGAAACTCTTAGGACTACAGATTAGCAAGTTATCCACATACTGGAGTAGATTGCTATCTGGGAGAAGCTGCAAGGTGGACAGTCTTTAGCTAGGGCCTGTCCAAAAAGGTGGGGGCTATCTCTGAATCCCTGAAGCGAAACTGTCCGAGTTAACTGCTGAGTTATTTGAGTATCTAGGTCTTGCCATTCAAAAGCAAATAAAAATTGTCTATTCAGGTGTACAGGAATGCAGAAAAAGGAATCCTTAAGATCAAGTACAGTAAGCCTCCATTTGTTCAAAAAGGGAGTAAGGGTTTGGGACAATAGGATTAATAGGAATAACAGCTTCATTAATGATTCTATGGTCCTGTACTAGTTGGTAGCAGCCATCTTGTTTCTTTACAGCTAAAATGGGAGTGTTGCAAAGCTAGTTACAGGGGCACAATAATTCATAGCTTAAAAGTTTTGTTATTAGGGGCTTTAACCCTTTTCATGCTTCTGGTTTCAAGGGATGCTGGGGGTTTCTGGGAAACTTATTGGGATTTTTAAGCTGAATGATGATGGCAGCAGCTGATAATTGGATGGCCAGGAGTAGAAGTATTCCAAACTTCAAATGGCACTTGTTTTAGAATGCGAGGTTCCATAGACTGTAGTGGCTCTTTCAGTGAAGTATGAGTTAAACGGCTAGAAATTGAGGTCTTAACTGTAAATTAACTTGTAATTCTGTGAGTAAATCATGAGCCAGTATTGGAACAGGGCAGTTTGGCAGGATTAAAAAGGAGTGAGTAAAGGAATAGCCTTCCATTTTACAAGGGAGTGGTGGTGTGAAACAGCCTCATTGAGGTTTTCCATCAATACCTGTAAGAAAAATGGAGGACTGGCACATTGCGCTGTAATAAATGTTTAAAGTTGAATAACTGGCCCCAGTATCTATATGGAGCATTATTTCTTGTTCAGCCACAATCAAATTTACCCAAGGTTTGTTCATAGAGATGGAAAAGATAGGGGCCTGGATGGCCTCAAGGCCCCATCAGTCATCTAGAGGACATCTTTCAGAGGCTTGATTATAATCCAGGAATAAAGTTAGAGGTGCTGGTCCTTGCCCTTTCTCTTTCCCTTGCCCTTTCCTGTCCTGCAGGACCCTTGGGAGGTTGGTGAGGTTGTGGCTGTGACAGCCCAGAAGGAAGAAGTGGCCTTCCTCATGAGAAGAGAGAGGACACTTGCTCTTCCAAGGACCCTCTCGTTTGCAATGAGGACAGAGTCCTGGAAGTGGCTTGTAACCTGGAGGTTTGGAACACTCTCTACTCCAGTGTCCTGGATTTCTGCAGCAATGACAGCTCCCCATTCTGTTAGTATTATGGGGATGAGCCTTGGGGTTATTAGATAAAGAAAAAGAATGTCTCAAGGCTGTTGCCATGTAATTAGCTTGGTGATGGCATTTTTCTTCCTCCAATTCAGCTTTTTTATTTTTGATGTTTTCTCCTGGTTATTGAAAACCTCAAAGGCTGTATTTAATAAAATAGGAAAGGGAGTTCATGGGCCTTGTTCTAATTTTTGGAGTTTTTGTCTGATGTCTGTGTAAGCCTGACTTATAAAATGTACAGCGAGAATGGATTAGCCTTTGGGGCTTTTGGGGTCTAAATTTATATATTTATGCATGGCCTCCACCAGTCTAGCTTGGAAAAGGGCGAGGTTCTCAGATGGCTCCTGGGTGACCATTTATAATTTAGAAAATTTAACAGATTGTAGCACAGCCTTTTTCATTCCTTCCAATAAGCAAGTTATCATGTAATCTCATCTGGCCCTGCCTCTGTTTGGGCCGACATCAGCAGCCTGATACTGCCAATTGGTTTCTGTGTCAGGGACAGCTTTTTCCCAGCTTTATTGTCATTAGGATTGTGAGCATGAGCTGCATGTGCCCAAGCTCAAGCTGAATACCATATGTGTGATATTTCTTCATGGGAACAATAAGTAGTTAATACCACCAATATGTCTTGCCAGGTTAAATCAAAGGCAATAATTAAAGCCCAAAATTCTCGAATGAACTTAGAGGGATTCTGGCTAAATGAATCCAGCGTGGATTGAATTTGTGAAAGATCAGACACTGGAAAAGGGACAGGAACTCGAATTGTTCCCAAATCTCCATTTGCCACCTCATGGAGAGGCAAAATATTTTGGAGATTTTCTGAGGACTCTTTGCACTGGTGGAATAAGTCACTCCTGTGCAAGTATGTGAGGAGGATAAATGTATTTGGATATGGAAGGGGTTGACTGGGGGATGGAGCAGATGGAGAGGGTGTAGGTGAAGTGGGAGCAGACTGAAGATGTGATAGGCAAAAGGAAGGATCATCTAAGACATCAGAATCAGAGAGAGAGGAAATTCCTTGGAATCATATGTGACTATTTTTATGTAATTTGGGGTTTTGGGATAAAGCTAAAAAGACCTGAACATATGAGACCTCTGAACACAAAAGAAAATTATACACTTCTTTTGGGAGTTTGTGAGTTAAAATGGGACCAATTTTTAAGAATGCAACCCAAAGGTGAGAAGGAATGAAATGAAGAATGAATTGAACCCGTGTTGGGTTTTGATAAGGGACTACAAGATCGCTGAGGCATGCCTGAGAGATTGGAACCTTCCTTTTCCCTTTGACTCACTCTATTCAGGGGTATCCCACCACAGACAGAGGGCGTTCCCTTGCCTGGATGACCAGACCAGGCATGCCCTTGCTTGAGTGGTCAGCTCAAACTTAATGTGATGGAGAACTCACCTGTAACTTGGGATCTGGTGCCTATGACAGAGTTGAATCCAAAAGTGGGTCTGCAACCAGTGGAGTGCATCCGCACAGAGGTGAGATCACTGCTGCCCGTTTCCAAGGCACAGTTTACAGAGTGTTAAGTGAAAGTGGACTTGCTACCCTAACAGGCAATAGCAAATTCGCTCTTTTGTCTTCGCCTTCAGGTAACATGAGGGAGTGCCCTCGGCCAGAAACCCTCAATTGCCAAAGAGTACTCAAACTAGTTCACTGGCAGTCTGAAAATAGAAAAGAACCCTAAGGACAACGAAGGACAGGTATCCCTTCTCTAGGGCTTCAGAATCCCACGAAGAGTATCCTCGGCTAGGGACCGTCAATTCCCAAAAGAAAAGAACCAGACCATCGAGGGAAGCAGGGAGGAAAAAGCAGGGAAAAAAGAATGGAGAAATCCCAGTAAAGTCCACGTAGTGGGTCACCAAGATGTTGGATGATGTGTCAGAGCCCTGGCACTGGGAAGTGGTTGACTCACAGGTTGGTAAAAAGAATTTACCAACAACAGTATAGGCTTGAAAAAGGAAAGTTCATTAGAAAGAAAGAACGCTCCAAAAGGGTGCAGCGGGGTGCCTCAGCAAGAGGACTAAGCACACCGTGGTGGATTTTCCTGAGGGGTATTTATGACCTTAAGGAGGGAACTTAGGATTGTAAAATGAGTTTTGGCATGGCATTCCAGAGATGTATAGAAATTTTAGTTACTCATAAAAGTTGAAAGAGGCATGGAATTAGATGCAGCCAGGTGGTCTTTGTTCCTTTCTGAATTGCTCAGACAAGAAGTTTTTGTCTCCAGGACCTCTTCAATGGTCACCAGGTGATTTTCACTCTCCTCAGTCCCCACACAAATCTCATCTCGAATCGTAATCCCCACTGTATCAAGGGAGGGACTCGGTGGGAGGTGACTGGATCATGTAGTACTCGTGATGGTGAGGGAGTTTTCATGAGATCTGATGGTTTTGAAAGTGGCAGTTTCCCCTGCGCACTCTGTCTCTCCCGCTGCCTTGTGAAGAAAGTGTTTGCTTCCCTTCTACTTTCTGCCATGATTTTAGTTTCCAGAGGCCTCTCTTCCTCTTTTATCTATGAATTGTTTATAAATTATAAGTTTATAATTTATAAATTATAGTACCTTAATATAATTTTTATATAATTTGTATATTATAAATTATATTAAATTTATATAAAGCTAACATATTTTCTGTGGATACATATATACATATATATTTATATAATATATTTATATATTATATAATACAGCATTTATGTATAATATATAATATGCATATAATTTATATAATTTTAATTTATCAATTATAAATTATAGTATCTTAATAGCAGTGTGAAAACAGATTAATACAATAGCCATATGTAGAAGAACAAATCTGGATCCATATTTCTCAGCATATACAAAAATTAAAAGTTCTTGTCCTTGACTTGGAAAACTCTGGATATAAATCTGACCTCTGTCACCTTACTATCTATATGACCTTGAGTAAGTTACTTGACCTCTGTGAATCAGGATACCTATGTCATAGGGCTAGTGTGCGAATTAAATAATGTAATACACGTAAGGGACTGAGAATAGTAAGCACTCAGTAACTACAAACAAAAATAGTAGTAAGAAGGGAAAGGTAAATAGAAGTTTGCTAAGAATGGAGGGAGGAAAGTTTGAATGCAAACGTCCTAAGGCAAAAGTGCATGGTATCTTCAGGGAACAACAAGGAAAACAGAAGACCTGAGCAGAGATTTAATGGGGAAGAATAGTGGAGAGGAAGTTGGTAGGCTGATACAAAGGATATCACACTAAAGTTTTCGATTTTTTTTTTTTTTTTTGAGATGAAGTCTTGCTCTGTCACCCAAGCTGGAGTGCAGTAGCATGATCTCAGCTCACTGCAACCTCTGCCTCCCGGTTCAAGCAGTTCTCCTGTCTCAGCCTCCTGAGTAGCTGGGCCTATAGGCGCATGTCACCACACCCGGCTAATTTTTGTATTTTTAGTAGAGACAGGGTTTCACCATATTGGTCAGGCTGATCTCGAACTCCTGACCTCAGGTGTTCACCCACCTCGGCCTCCCAAAGTGCTGGGATTACAGGTGTAAGCCACTGCGCGTGGCCAAGGTTTAGATTTTATTCTATAGTTTATGAGCAGTCTGAAAAATTATGAATGCAATGGAATACTCTAATGGTAATATGGAAAATTTATTTTGTTTTATTTTCTCAGGGAAATAGTGATATTTTCCTTTACATGTTTACTTTAAAAGATTTGCTGCTTCTCTAAGAGTGATTTTTATCATTCCTTGGAAGCTAACATATTTTCTGTGGATACATCTGTTTGTTAATAGAGGCAATGAAAAAATTGGAAAAAGTTTTACATGAAACCTTAAAAAATATTTATTCCTTGTATAGAATTATATCTGTTTTCATGTGCAGCCAAGGTCATATGGTATGGATTCAGTGGCAATTGTGAGCTCTTATATTTATAGCACAAGTAATAGGATAACAAGGACAGAAGTAAGAAGTAATAGCCTAAATGGACAACCTATAAAGATTACATTTTTGGATACAGCTTTACCTTGACTATATTTCTGTTCCATAATGGGTTAAATCCAAATTTACAAAATAACTATGGTATAACAGAATGGAGTGACTGGTGACACAGTCAGTCTAACTGCATGCTCTACAATCAGTCATGAAAATAACGAGTATGGACACATAGGCCGTGCTTTGATTCTCTGGGCTGCCAACTAACACAGCCATGGCATATGGGCAATTGTGGCATTCAAGTCTATATAATTTAATTGTCTTGATTACATATAATAGAAAACAGAATATAATAATGCTAAATAACAATACCCTAAACTAATCAGGGCACATCTCTGAAAATCACTTCACTGCTATACAAACTGTTCCCTATCTTAAAAATTACAAGATATCCCAAATTATCGTGCAGTATTCATCATCAAACTGCTATTTGATCATTGTTATTACATCAAAGACCAGAGACAAAGATCAAAGAATAAGAACTACAGCTGTCTCAGCCTACACATTGAAGCCCATCCCAATTCTCACTAACCTTCCATGTTGCCTTTACACCACAGTGATAAATGTCTCAGGCATCTAGATATGGATTTTAACTCTGAAGGAAAGCAAAAGTTTTCTTGTGGACCCCATTTATTTTGTAATAAAGGTTGTGTTATTTGTAGGTCTTAGTAGTCCTAATATCTATAAAGTTCTATAGGAAATAAAAGGTTAAAAAGAGACTTTAAAGAGACCTTGATCCCAACCCTTTCTGGCAATCATTCACTCTGGGTTCTGCCATCACAAAGGACCCTAAGAGTCCAGCCAGTCTGATCAAATAGGTCTCCTTTGAAGATTTGATACATCTGCACATGCAATTCCTTCCTTACCACAATCCTCACTCTTCAGCATAGATATTTACTTGGCAAAGTCCCTGTTATTGATCAAGAGCCAGTTCAAGTGTCTCCTCTATTTTCTAAGAGACAATTTAAAACCCTCATAGGAGACCTCTACTTTTGCACTTATCAGACCATGTCATAATAATTTGCTTAAAATATTTTTCTCATTTATCAGGATATAAACATTTATTTTTATAATCTCAACTCCCATTAAAATGTCTGGTGCAAGGTGGGTGCTTAATAAATATTTTTCTGTTTATTTATGCTATGTCTTCTTTCAAAAAGAATTGAGTATGGAATACAAAGATGCATTTAGTGGAATGAGATTTTTTTAAAAAAAAAAAGCAAAGAAAAAATGTTTAACAGATTGACTAAAGATCTAAAAAAAGTAATTTCTGTTCAGGAATTTAGGAGTGGTATGTTTTTCCCAATTTTAGAATCAATAGGGGAGAAAATAATTAAAAAAAAAAAAACCTTCCTTAAAACTTTAAGCCTGCACACTTTATGTGAAATATAAAAAGGTCATTTAAACTTTAAATCACTGGAAGAAATAAAGTTAATTTATTTTGATTATTGTAAATGTTTGCTCTGTGCTGAAGTCACCAGTCTCCATTTTTACCATTCACATCTAAGCTTCAACATTTTAATTAAATAGTTAAGCAGTTGAATCGTATGTCTAATAACATCAAAAACTATCTTCTACACCCATTAACAAACTCACTGGTCAATACAAAGGCAGCCCTGCTCAGAATAGGAAGGTAGGCAGTTTGTCGTGGTGTTCACCTCCCTTCCACATTAGGGACTCTTCCAGGGCATAGGTTAAACACAAATAATTTTCTAAGAGACAACTTAAAACAATAGAACAACCATTAAAAGCAAATAACGAAGAAGGAAATGAAGAAAAAAAAAACATAACATACCTATATTAGAAAAACCAGTCTGAGAGAGGCTACCACAATTGAAAACAGAACAAAACACTAAGCTTCCTAGCAATAAAAGAAAAAACATAGGCAGAGTGGGGCGAGTGAATCATATAAGATAATTAAAGAAAGTACAAGATCATCAAAATAAACACTTTCAGAGTTCTGAAAATTATTTACCTTTTCATAATATTGATGGTATTTTCCATAGAAGTGATAAAACCTTCAGACGTGCTCTTCCTTTGGCAATTTCTTATATCAGTTTAGTTCCTCATTTCAGTTTCACACACCCTCTGTACTCTCTCAACAATCCATATCTTTTTATACACCATTTCCTCTGAGTTTAATGCTCTTCCTTGTTCATCTTTGCCTGGATTGCTCCTTACTGATCCTAAGGTGTCAGTCGCTGCAGGAAACCTTTTGTCATTCGTCTCCCTCCCTGGTTCCTGGTTGTTCACAGGGGTGTTAAGGCCTCTCTCTCTCTCTCTCTCTCTCTCTCACACACACACACACACACACACACACACACACACAGACATAATCTAAGTATCCCTTATTATGCTGTCATAGCATCTTGGGCATACATCTATCCTAACATTTGCAGATGCTATGTAAAAAAGTAGTTTATGGGCCGGTCGTGGTGGCTGATACCTGTATTTCAGCACTTTGGGAGGCTGAGGCAGGGGGATCACTTGAGGTCAGGAGTTTGAGATCAGCCTGGCCAACATGGTGAAACACCGTGTCTACTAAAAATACAAAAATTAGCCAGGCGTGATGGCATGTGCCTGTAATTCCAGCTACAGGGGAGGCTGAGGCAGGAGAATTGCTTGAACCTGGGAGGAGGAGGTTGCAGTGAGCCAAGGTTGTGCCTCTGCACTCCAGCCTGGGTGACGGAGTGAGATTCTGTCTCAAAAAAAAGAAAGAGAGAAAAGAAGTAGTTTATGAATGAACAGGGGAAAGTTAACTATTGTTTGTGGCATTTAGTCCCTGTCATGCTCTTCCTAGTAGCCCTTAGTTTCTTTATCTTTACAATGAAGGATTGGGCTTGGGGTCTTTAAAGATCCCTTCCAGTTTAATTATTATATGATGATGATGTTTATTGTTTTGTTTAAAGAATTTAAGATGACTGAAGTAGCAGTAAGGAAACTGCAGAAATAATAACAGGAAGACAAAAGCAGTCACAAAAAAAGTATCAACCATGACCTAAGTCATCTATGGCCAGAAGAGTCAAACAAACAAACAAACAAAAAACCATTGACCTATTAGGAAGATTTTGTCATATTCCAGGATTAAGTGAAATCATTATACAAAGTGCCTAGCACAGAGCTTGCTAGTTTCTTATTCCCTGCATGGTAGGATTGACTAAAAGATAAAGAAGTGGCCTAGGGATCATATAAAAGGCATTAAAAAAACCCCTACTAAGCAGGAACAAAGATATTAGGAAAAGTAAAGATTAAAAACACAAAAATTATTATTATTAATATTTGTACAGCACTCTTCAATCTAAGTACTTTAATATAAATTAATGCCCTTTTGTTTTAATCATGAACTATAGGTATCTTTTCATTATTATTTCCTTTAATTGTAATATTTTCTAAAGCATATTCTATTGACTTGTCAAAAGATAAACCAATAGATCATAGTTTTTACTAATAATTTCTATTAATATTATAGCATTGGGAATTAATGAATATGCTATGCTAGGCAACTTTCAGCATGAAGGTTAGTAATAGGAAGTCAAAGGAAACAGCAAGATGTTACTCGTTTCTACTTTGCTGAAAACATAAAAATAGTTCAACTCTTTTGGAGCTTTAATTTAACCTAATTGTTATCTAATTGTATAGTAGCAAAGTTTCTCATTTAGCTACTATCTTCTTTTACTAAAATGAGCATTCAGATGAAAAAGCTTACACTATATTTTCAGCTTGGATTTTTTGCTTTGTCTTATATTTAATATTTATATTAAATAAATATTTGCAGCAGGCATAAATTTTTTAAGTACATGAAAGTAGCACAAATAACTTAAATCCCATTATCAAGTCTATTCCAGTTGATGAAAGCAGATGGCAAAAACGGGAAATTTGAGGTCTTAAAATACAGTTTTAAACAGTTAAGATATTGCCAGTTGGGTTGTACAAATAGAAAAATATTTGTTTAGGTTTAAATTGTTCTTTCTTCCATTGAGATTTTATTTAGTGATATCATAATTATTAATCCATTTCACATTTCTAGTCTTGAAACTTAATCTTCTAGAAATTTTATTAAAGTACATGTACATTAGATTGGAAGAAATAGCAAATTGACTGTAGTTTTAAAAGCAATTTACTAGCAGAAAATACTCAGCAGAGAAAACATCTAAATCTAGCAAAGACACTGTGTTAATTCATTTTGTGTTGCTATAAAATAATACATGAGACTGGGCAACATATACAGAAAAAATATTTATTTGGCTCACAGTTCTACAGGCTGTACACCAAGTGTGGTACCAGCATCTGCTTCTTGTGAGGGACTCAGGAAGCTTACAATCATGGCAGAAGGTGAAGGGGAAGCAGGCATGTCACACACTCAGAGAGCGAGCAAGAGAGAGGGGGAAGTGACATACTCTTTTTAAACAACCAGATATCAAGTGAACTCAGAGTGAGAACTCACTCATTACCTCAAGGAGGGCACCAAGCTATTTATGATGAATCTGCCTGCATGACCCAAACACCTCCCACCAGGCTCCACCTTCAACTAAATCACGTTTCAATGTGAGATTTGGAGGAGACACACAAAACCATATCAGAGATACTAAACAGAGCACAAATATGATAACCTTTAATGTTGTGCATTATAATCTGATTTAAAATGTGAAAGTATAGGGCAATAAGCTTTTAAAAATATGTAGCCAGAATTTCACATAATTTTTTTAACCTCCTCATTCCCTAAATCATAGCAGTTATCTTATCCAAAGATAAAATCATTCTGTAGAATGCAAACATTATATGCCTTCTTCCTCTCTTCATGTTTTTAGCCCAGAACATAGAAAAAAATTAAATTCTATCCAAGGTGAAGACAGGGGCATTGTGTATCTTGAGAAGAAACACTTGAGTACCTCTGGGCTCACAGTGGCCACTGGGATGAGGAGTTACTCATCTGATCAGTCAGAATCTGACTTTTATGGAGCTACTTTTGCTAGAATATGGTAAAGTCACATTAAAGGTCAATGTTCATGCATAGCATGTCCTCTTGGCCTCTATTTTACTTCCTGGATTTGTATTATCAGTATAATAAGAAAGCCAAAGCTTGGTCCTTTTACCCACATGTGGAAGGAGGTTGTCTCTTTCTTCTCTGTTCTCTTTTCAATGTAGTAGTACAATATATTTTAAAATCTTGCTTGTATCCAAAATTTAAATTTTGAATCTTTATTTTCTAAATTAAGGCAGCTATTTATGAACAAGATAACATTTTAAAAATCATCAGTGTTAAAATATGCTGAAACATTTTGCTTTATCATTTATACAGAGCAAATCTCTGTATAATAATTGAGCATTATACAGCAACAGCTGTACTAAGAGAGAAATTCATAGCAGTGTGAAAGGAAAATGAATCTTGGGACGCCCCAAAACACTAAGCCAAAGCAAAAGTCAAGCTGGGACCTGCTTAGGGTAAACCTATCTCCCACTCTATTCCTAAAAAAGATAGCTACTAAGATTAGAAAGCTACATACCTCCCTCACAAGAAATGTCCTTGTGGACAAAGAACAGACAATTTAAAGTCATTCCTCTGCTCACTGAGATAAATGCATATCTATTGCCTTCTTTGGAAAGGTTAATCACAAACTGAAAAGAATGCAACCATTTGTCTCTTATCTACCTATGATCTGGAAGCTCCCTTCTCTCCTTCCCACTTCAAGTTGTCCCACCTTTCAAGATGGAGCCAATGTATATCTTACATATATTGATTGATGTCTCATGTCTTCCTATAATGTATAAAACCAAGCTGTGCCTTGATCATCTTGGGCACATTTCAGGGCCTCCTGAGGTTGTGTCATGGGCAAGTGTCTTTAGCTTTGGCAAAATAAACTTCCTAAATTGACTGAGACCTGTCTCAGATATTTGGGGTTCACATTTGGTAACCACGAAGGGATTCTGAGTGGAAGTGCCCCTTACCTTTGATAAATTCCCTATGGGTGCTTGGTACCAGCTTGAGCTATTTTTATGACTCCAACCAACAGGACAATTTGCTGAGGTCTGGGAGCATCCCCTCCAGAGAATCCCTGATCTCCCCAAATTTGGTTGAGGTCTAACTTAATTTTGCTTTACAACTCCTTTCTTTTGGAATTGTACTTGCTTCCAACAAGGAAGGCAAGTTTTCCTGTTTCCATGATGATGGAAGGCAGGTAATTCCGTTCCGGAGATTGAGCTCGCTTCCAACAGGGAAGGTGAGTCTGAGTTTCTTCATGCTTTTAGGATGGTAGAGAGTAGTCTTCAGCCTGAGAGCAATCCCTACGTAAGTAGTTGAATTGGGGATTGTCCTGGCTAAAGTTAAGATTAACAACCATCTGGTCTTAATTTCTCCTTACCACCAGAGTGCTCATAATCATATTGTGGGGGATCCATTTTGTTGTTTGTTCCTGTCTTACTCCTGTCAAATTTGACCAACTCTACCTGACTTGGTCAAATCTGAATGATAATTCCAAATTACGGGTAACAAGGAAGGCCTCTCTGAATTCGCTAAAATTCCTTGCAGGTGCCAACGAGGAAAAAGAAAACAAAACCATCCAACCAACCAAACAAACAAAAAATACATGTGCTTTGTTTCTGTGTTTGTTTCAGGTCTAAGAAAATTTTTCTTTCATTTACTTTTCTTCCACCCTGTACCTCCTTCCCCTTTACCATCTTCAGTACTGAGAAAAATTTAGAGAGAAGGCTTCTATTGACTCAAACCCTTTAAAGAACTCAGAACAAAGATGCCACTCACCCCTTTTGGGGTATTCTGTTTTCTTTGTGGAGTTTTAAGACTCATGGGTAGATTCTTCTTAGGTCTAAAACTCTGCTTTCCCGTATTGCATTACCTGACCTCTTTAGTTTTGGGGGTACCAGAGATTATCTTGTACTGTGATAGGATTTAGCCTTGGTGTGTGTAATGGAGAACAAAAGGTATGAAGTTAGAGGAGGCTGAGGAAATTTACAGGAAATGGTCTTGGCTGTTTTTTGTTTTCTTTTCCTCTCCTAGGAAATCATTGTTTAGGGATCCAACTTCTAGTTCAGGGATGCATTCTTAAGGGGCTTCTCCATTGCTTTTTCTCCCAAAATTAATCTCGACTTGGCTTGTCTGTGTACATTTGCTAATGAACTGAACTGTTGTTTTCATAGGTAAATAAGAGACTGAATTTCCTCAACTCTGAAGAAAAGGGGCATTCTGTCCCTCCCAGCCGAAATACACCCCTGGATGACCTGGGGGCCTCATGGGAATGTCTGGGGAGTTGACCCCTTGCGATGTGCAGTGGCCCTACAGGAACTCCCAACAAAATTAGTTTTTAAAAGGCTTATCTAGGAAGCTCATATGGGTGCTGGTCATTCAGCACTTTGAGCCCTCCTGGAGGTACTTAGACCTCCAGAGAGAGAAACGGTGACAAGTAAGAGGGCAGCAACAACTCAGTAACACAGGGTGGAGTCCTGCCTGCAACCAACACACACTCTGACCCTCTCTACAAAAACCCTAGACCACAGCTCAGTTCCTTCTTTTAAGAAAAAACAAAAAGCAAAACAAAAATAGAAAAGCGGGAAACAAATAACAGTGAGAAGCAAACAAGGAGAGTGACCCACATTTTGGGCACTCCATTGGTTTTATAGCATCTCTACTTGCTAAAGTTTGTGTAAAATGGAAATATTATGGTCTTTGTGAACATCTACATCAAGGAAAAAGAGCCCTAAGGTTGACTTGCAAACTATAGTGTTCCTAAGTTATCTTTTTTCCTATTTTCTTTTCTGCCTGCTTTAAAGCTGCTGTTACTTTTCTACTATGATAAAATCCACAGTTTGCATCCAGACATTTCTTTTTGTTACTGTTTTTGTAAACCAATGAGTTTGTATTAATATATCATGGCTAGAGTTATGAAGTAAAAGCTATATGATCTTATATGATCTTTGGTTGTATGAGTATATAAGTGTGTATGTGTGTGTTTATGTTTATGTACAAGTGTTTTGGCCACAAGGTAGTAAATTGACTTAAAGAGTAGTCATATATTAAATAAAATTAAATAATAAACCCAAAAGCTTCACAAGTTCACACGACTTAAGTAAAATCTTTAATAAGCTAGCTACAAAATTGCTGGTAAAGTAATATTAGAAATGTCTTAAGAATTGCCAGCATACATTTTGTTTGCATTTATTGATCAAGCAATTTCATACTTATCCCTGCCAAATACTATAAGGTGTCAACATTTGGTATAAGGATTACAAAATTATAACCCCAACCCCAAACGGAATGAGTTTTGTTTGTGTAATTTTTGATAAAGACATTAATATTGGTTTAGTGAAAATAACTAAATCTTAAATTATTTAGTAAGTAACTGATATTATTTGGCTTTGTGTCTCCACCAAAATTCATCTCAAATTGTAACCCCCACATATCAAGGGAGGGACCTGGTGGGAGATGGATTATGGGGGTAATTTCCCCCATGCTATACTCATGACAGTGCAGAAGTGCTCATGAGATCCGATGGTTTAAAAGTGGCAGTTTCCCCTGTGCTCTCTCTCGCTCGCCTCCTACCCTGTAAGACAGGCCTTGCTTCCCCTTCACCTCCCACCATGATTGTGAGTTTCCTGAGGCCTCCCCAGCCATGTGGAACTGTGAGTCAATTAAACCTCTTTTGTTTATAAATTACCTCTCAGGTAGTAGCTTTATAACAGTGTCAGAACACACTAATACAATAACCATATATTTAATTTTAAGGTCCTTACTTAGGTAAACACTTGAAATTCACAGGCTATAAAATGGTTAACAGGGAAATAACTGTAACTGCCCAATGGGTTCACCTTGCCTGCTGCCTAGACAGAGCCAATTTATCAATACAGAGGAATTGCAATAGAGAAAGAGTAATTCACACTGAGCCAGCTGTGTGTGAGAGGCCAGAGTTTTATTTTTTTATTTTTATTTATTTTTTGAGATGGAGTCTTTTTCTGTCACCCAGGCTGGAGTGCAGTGGTGCAATCTCAGTTCACTGCAACCTCCACCTTCCGGGTTCAATGATTCTCCTGCCTCACCCTCCCAAGTAGCTGGGATTACAGGCATGCACCACCTGTCAAATTTTGGCTAATTTTTGTATTTTTAGTAGATACAGGGTTTCACCATGTTGGTCAGGTTGGTTTCAAACTCCTGACCTCATGACCCACCCCCCCCTTGGCCTCCCAAAGTGCTAGGATTATAGGCATGAGTCACTGTGCCCAGCCCAGAGTTTTATTATTACTCAAATCAATCTCCCTGAGAATTCAGGGATCAGAGTTTTTAAGGACAATTTGGTGGATTGGGGGCCAGTGAGTAAGGAGTTCTGATTGGTTGGGTCAGAGATGAAATCATAGAGAGTAGAAGCTGTCCTCTTACAATGAGTCAGTTCCTGGGTGGGGAACACAAGACCAGATGAGCCAATTTATTGATCTGGGTGGTGCCAGCTGATCCATTGAGTAGAACGTCTGCAAAATATCTCAAGCACCGATCTTACATTTTACAATAGTGATATTATCCCCAGGAGCAATTTGGGGAGATTTAGAATCTTGCAGCCTTCAGCCACATGACTCCTAAACCACAGTTTATAATCTGGTGGCTTTAGATAGTTCCCAGGCAGGAAGGGGGTTTGTTTTGGGAAAGGACTGTTATCATCTTTGTTTCAAAGCTAAACTATAAACTAGTTCCTCCCAAAGTTAGTTCAGCCTATGCCTAGGAAAGAACAAGAACAACTTGGAGGTTAGAAGCAAGATGGAGTTGGTTAGGTCAGATATCTTCACTGTTTCAGTTATAATTTTACAATAGTGGTTTCATAACTTTAAATGAGAACTTTCACAGTTTTTGTAAATAATCTAGGTAAATTATTAAAATAAAACAACTAGGTAAATGTAATGGGATAACTACTTGTAGACAAATGTCATAATTTATAATCTAAAGTTAAACTAAATAATGAATAGTTCATTAATTGGGTATTTTCCAATAAAAAATATCATAAGAAAACATTCTGTCTAAAAACATGTGTTCTTATAAAAAGGTAAAAATGTTTGACTTTCAAAGCTTATTTAAAGGTTATGTATAAAACAAGGTAAAAGGAACCAGGAAATATGAGAGATATAAAGGAAGTTACAGAAATAAAGAGGTATTTTTGGTAAGAAAGCTTAAAGAAAAATAATTTTACATGAGAAATGATCTTGTGTGGTAAATTCTGTCCTGTAATAGAATGACTGGTTGTTTAAGAAAGAAGGATGTTCAGGACAAACCAGAAAGTCTAAGCATGTCATGAATGGTCTGTGTAAGTCATAATGAGAGGATTATGGGAAAAAAAAACTTTATATGATCAAATTGTCTCTAATTAAACAGAAATTATAATGGTCCTTCTAGAGGTCTGGCTTGATTTTAAAAACTTAAACACCAAGGAACTGCTTCGAACTATGCAAACTTCTTAAGGTATTGCTTTATGCTTGATAAATTACAAGTCATTATAATTTTTTATGCAAAGTTCAACTTTTATTGTGTCTCATTGTTTTCAGCTTTCTCTCCCCTTTTAAAAGGCCTGAAATGATAACTCTATCCATCAACTCATTTTCAGATCCTGTGAGTTGTTTTTTTTTTCCCTTTGGGTTCTAATTGTTGTGGCCTGACACTAAAAAACAACAACAAACGAGTTATATCTTAAAGGTATAAAGGAAATGTTTCCTTCCAACATAATATTCCCTATAAGGAATAGCAGGTAAACTGCAGGAGGTCTTTTCTTTTGCCTTTGGGTAACCGGCCTAATAAATAGATCTTAGCTTTATTGAAATAATTCCTATGTTGTTATTACTAAGTTTGGTTTGCTTAGTAAAACTGAGATTAAAATTTTTTAAATTAAGATTATTACATCCACGTAACTTTCTGTATGTGCTTTTAAAGTCCTTGTGCCATTAAGTTACAGGGCTTTGACTCCTGGGTCTAAAAAGGACACCAAGTCCTGCTAAATCTTAACACTGATCACAGTTAAAGCCTCATATTCAGACCCAGTAGAAGATGCCAATCAAAATAAACTGTGTTCATGAAACACAGGGCCAAAAATTAAAGCCATTCAACTCTTCAGGGCCCAGGGACTATCACAGAAGAGGTGGGTGCATGAGATTGTAGGGGCCAATTTTGAGAGATGAAATAAGTTCATTCATTCTCTATGAATTAACCATTAATATCAAAGGCACACTGATGCAAAACTAGCATATGGGCCCCTCTATCAGATTAACAAGGTTTTCTTGAAGAATTAACCCACTCCTTAATAGAGGTTATAAAGGCTTATGGAAATTATATCTTATCATCGATGACTAAAATGCTACAGATTGTTTATAAATTTTTGAAAAACAAATGTAATTGCCCTCATGCTATTTTTATTAGGGCTTATTGTTTGTAAAATTAACTATTCTCTCTCAAAGAATAAATGTTTTTGCCTTTTTTTGGAAATCTTTGAATTATCACTTTGGTTAAATAAATGACTTATTTTAAAATGACCTGTGATCCTATTTTATGATATCAAGCGTTTTCAACCTTTGATATTTGGCAAACTTTTCAGAATCAAATTATAAAGTATGTATTTTTCTGACATAATTAATCCTTTAAGATACTAGTTTCCCTAAAGTTCAAAAATGACATATTTGGCTTATTTGATATAAAAATCTTACTGGAAGCATTGTCAAATACGAAACGGTGTTTGGCTTTCTTTGGGTTTTATTTGTATAAATATGTTATTGGTATGTGTTCCAAAATTATGAGGAACACCTATAATTCTGATACAACTTAGTATATATTAACAGTAATAATTATAATTGTTATGCTAAATTATTATGTGGTACAGAGGTAACAAATTTCCTTGTCAATTGTGTCTTTGACTGTGGCTGCCCTAAGACTTTTTGTCATCCATGGACATTTGTTGTCTGGTTCTGGTCCTTTTTAGAAGACAGTTTTATAATCAGCTATAAAACTCTTAACAGGTGTTCTTGGATGCAGGGTTCTGATAACTTTGGAGATTGTGACATTAGAAGGAAAACTTTCAGGATTCTCACGGAGAGCTTGAATATTCATGAATATCAGGCAGAACAGGAGTTAACGGCATGTACTGAACTAAGAGAAGACTGAAGTAATCTTTTTTTACTTTTTTGCTTACAACATTGCTGATCAACCAGCATAGCACACGTTTACCTATCCTGCACATGTATTCCAGAACTTAAAGTAAAATAAAATAAAATAACAAAAAAACCCACAAAAAATGTTGCTAATCATTTGTTTTGTTTTTCAGAGTGAAGAAAACTATTTTGAGCTCTTTACAGCTTGTAGCAATTGAAGAAAGTATACTCCTGTGAACAAAATTTAGAGCATATTTCTTTCTCTCTACCTGATGTCTCCAGGATTTGGAACTATTTGTGAGTATTCTTAATTTACAGGAATATAGTTATTTGCATAAGTACAATAAGAATGTGTTGCAACTGGACACTGTTAGAGAAACTGGTTATTTTACCAAGACTTTGACTGGAATGGTGTGCTTTCCTTAAGGAATCAAACTTGACTTATAGATCCAATAAAAGCCTGTTGGGAAAACTGGCCTCATACCTTGTCTACTCAGTCCCTGTACAGGGTTTCTCTTCTGTGGTAAGCAAAGAATATCACTTTCTGAGAGGCCCAGGAGTCTCAAGTTAGCCTGGGACCTCAAGAGGAAAGGAATTTACCCAATTCAATAGGTATTTGATGGTACAGAGCCATGACTGGTATCAGTTTTTAAAAAGACTTTCTGAGATTCCTTCTATGGAACAAAGTTCAATTTAAAACAAAGTTCAATTTAAAACAAAGCCAATTTAAAAGCCAATGTGAAAAATAATTATTCTTGCTGCACTTTATACAAATAATCAGGCCAAGTATAATAAAGCAAATCAGTCCCACCATGATTTGTCTTTAGTAAAACTGGGGGACAAGAGAGAGAGAAATTATGGATCACAAACTATAGTACATCTGTTGTTAGATTCTAGTCTTGCCTAATGTTTTTAAATTTTTATTATTTTCTTCAGCTTAGACTGAATTCTAATATTTCCGGGCTACAAGTCTCCAAAATAATCTTTTCAATTTTTTTCTTCTTTCTTTTTCTTTTTCCCCCTTTTTTCCTGATTTAAAAATCACTAAAAGCTAAGCTATGCTTTCTTAAAGCCCTGCAAATTGAAGCTAGATAACTTAAACTTCAGAAGAATATAATAGTAGCCTATTTACACACATAAGCCACTTTCATACCTGCCTACTGATGTACGGGCTTCAGAGTAATATGGCCTATATAGATTTTCCAGGATTGTTCTTTTTTTATTTGTTGTGTTTTTCTCTCTTCCTTACCTTAATTTCTCTTTGTAGGATGTGAAACTTCACAACCTGTTAAAAATGAATTTTCCTAACAACATGGGACCTACCCATCTAGAAATAAACTGTTTTAACCATGAGAGATCAGATAAAATCTGAGACCAGAGACTCATTTTCTTCTAAAACTCTTTCTCTGAAAGATTTTAAAAAGAAAAGATGGAAGTGTGGCAGGAAAATAAATCTTGGGATCCCCCAAATCACTAAGTCAAAGAGAAAAGTCAAGCTGGGAACTGCTTAGGGCAAACCTGCCTCCCATTCTATTCCTAAAAAAGATAGCTATTAAGATTAAAAAGCTACATACCTCCCTCACAAGGAATTTCCTTGTGCACAAAGGACAGACAAAATTCAAAGTCATCCCTCTGCTGAGATAAATGCATATCTGATTCCCTCCTTTGAAAAGGCCAGTCAGAAACTCAAAAGAATGCAACCATTTGTCTCTTACCTACCTATAACCTGGAAGCCCCCTCCCCACTTTGAGTTGTCTCACCTTTCCAGACAGAACCAATGTACATCTTACATATATTGATTGATGTCTCATATCTCCCTAAAGTGTATAAAACCAGGCTGTGCCCCAACTACCTTGGGCACATGTCATCAGGGCCTGCTGAGGCTGTGTCAAGGGTGTGCATCCTTAACTTTGGCAAATAAACTTCCTGAATTGACTGAGACCTGTCTCAGATATTTGGGGTCCACAGCAGTAAATGCATACATTGAAGAAATAGGGAGATTTCAAGTGAACAACCCAATAAGGCACCTCAAGGAACTAGAAAAGCAAGAACAAACCAAACACAACATTGGTAGAAGGAAAGAAATAATAACGATTAGAGCAGAAATAAATGAAATTGAGACAAAAATACAAAAGATCAATGAAATAAAAAGTTGGGCTTTTTTGAGAAAATAAAATTGACAAACTTTTAACCAGACTAAGAAAAAAGGAGAGAAAACCCAAATAAATATTAGAGATGAAAAAGGGAACATTATAACTGGTACCACAGAAATAAAAAGTATCATCAGAGACTGCTATGAACAACTATACACCAACACATTGGAAAACCTAGAAGAACTAGATAAATTCACAGACACATGCAACCTAACAAGATAAAATTATGAAGAAATAGAAAACCTAAACAGATCAATAACAAGTAATGAGATTGAAGCAATAATAAAAAACATCTCCCATCAAAGAAAAGCCTGATGGATTCACTGCTGAATTCCACAAATATTTAAAGAACTAATACCAATTCTGCTCAAACTATTCTGAAAAGTGGAAGAAGACAGAATACTTTTAAATTCATCCAATGAGGGCAACAATACCCTGATAACAAAACCAGACAAAGAAACAACAACAAAAGAAAACTACAGGCCAATATTGCTGATTAACATATATGTAAAAATCTTCAACACAATACTTGCAAACCAAATTCAAAAATATCTTCAAAAGATTATTCATCATGATCAAGTGGAATTTATCCTAGGGATGCAATAAATGCAAATCAATAAATATGATACATCATATCAACAGAATGAAGGATAAAAGCCATAAAACAAATTTGTCATAGAAAGAACATACCTCAACACAACAAAGGCCATATATTACAAATCCACAGTGAATATTATGTTAAAAAAAATCAGAAGCCTTTCCACTAAAATCTGGAATCAGACAAGGGTGCCGATATGCAACACTTCTATTCAATATCATACTAGAAGTCCTAACCAGAGCAATTAGGCAAGAGAAAGAAATAAAAGGTATCCAAATTGGAGAGGAAGAAGCCAACTTATCCTTGTTTGCAGACAATATGATTTTATATTTTAAAAAACCTAAATACTCCACCAAAGAACACTTAGAGCTGATTAACAAATTCCATAACGTTGCAGGATACAAAATTAACATACAAAAATCAGTAGCATTTATAAACACTAACAGTGATCAATCTGAAAAAGAAATCAAGAAAGTAATCTCATTTACAATAGGTACCAAAAAAATTACTAGTAATAAATTTAACCAAAGAAATGAAAGACTTCTACAAGGAAAACCATAAAACACTGATGAAAGAAACTGAAAAGACACCAAAAAATAGAAAGATATCCCATGCTCATAGATTGGAAGAATTAATATTATTAAAATGTTTATACTACCCAAAGAAATCTACAGATTCAATGCAATCCCTATCAAAATGCCAAAAACATTCTACACAGAAATAAAATACAAAATCCTAAAATTTGTATGGAACCTCAAAAGATGCCGAATAGCTAAAGCAATCCTGACCAAAAAGAATACAGCTGGAGGAATCATACTACCTGATTTCAAATTATACTACAATGCTATAGTAACCAGTACAGCATGGTATTGGCATGAAAACAAACACATAGACCAATGAAACAGAACAGATAACCCAGAAATAAATTCAAGCACTTGACACCCAACTCATTTTTGACAAAGGAACCAAGAACATACATCTGGAAAAGGACAATTTCTTTAATAAGTTGTGCTAGGAAAACTGGATATTCATATGCAGAAGGGTGTAATTAGATTCTCATCTTTCACCATATACAAAAATCAACTCAAAATGGATTAAAGGCTTAAATGTAAGACTTGAAATGATAGAACTACTAAAAGAAAACATTGGAGAAACACTACAGTACATTGGTCTGAGGAAAGAGTTTTGGATAAGATCAAAAGCACAAGCAACAAAAACAAAAATAGACAAATGAGATTACATCAAGCTAAAAATCTTCTGGACAGCAAAGGAAACAATCCACAAAGTGAAGAGACAACCCATACAATGGGAGAAAATATTTGTAAGCTATCCATCCAACAAGAGATTAATAACCAGAATATACAAGGAACTTGACCAACTTAATAGTAAAAGAAAAAAAAAAACAAACCATGATCTTGTTTTTTTGATGGCCGTGTAGTATTCCATGGTGTATATGTACCACATTTTCTTTATCTAGCCTATCTTTGATTCCATGTCTTTGCTATTGTGAATAGTACTGCAATGAACATATGCATGCATGTGTCTTTATGATATAATTATTTACATTCCACCAAGTATATACCCAGTAAAGGGATTGCTGGGTTGAATGGCAGTTCTGTTTTTAGCTCTTTGAGGAATTGCTGCACTGCTTTCCACGATGGTTGAACTAATTTAGACTCCCACCAACAGTGTATAAACATTCTTTTTTCTCTGCAACCTTGCCAGCATCTGTTGTTTACATGGATGGAGCTTGAGGCCATTATCCTTAGCAAACTAATGCAGGAACAGAAAACCAAATACTGCATGTTCTCAATTATAAGTGGGAGCTAAATGATGAGAACACATGAATCCAAAGAGGGGAACAACAGACATTGGGGCCTATCAGATGGTGGACGGTGGGAGGAGTAGGAAGAATAACTAATGAGTACTAGGCTTAATATCTGAGCAACAAAATAATCATTGCAACAAACCTCTGTGACACAGGTTTACCTATATAACAAACTGGCACTTGTACCCCTGATCTTAAAATAAAAGTCATTATAGGAAAAAAGGAAAAAGAAAATCCAACTTAAAAATGAGCAAAAGACCTAAGTAGACATTTCTTAAAAGGAGACATACAAACGGCCAATAGGTGTGTGAAACAATGTTCAACATCACCAGTCATCAGGGAAATGCAAATCAAAACCATAATGAGATATCATCTTACCCCAGTTAGAATGGCTACTATCCAAGACAAAAAATAACAAATGCTGGCAAGGATAAAGAAAGGAAAATCCTTATACAGCATTGGTGGGAATGTAGTGTACATAGTACAGCCACTATAAAGAAAAGTATGAAGGTTCTGAAAAAGGCTAAAAATAGAACTACCATATGATCCAGCAATCCCACTGTTGAGTACATATTCAAAAGAAGGAAATTAATGTATCAAAGAGAGATTTGCACTCCCATGTTTACTGCAGTATTATTCACAATAGCCAAGATGCGGAATCAACCTAAGTGTCCATCAGTGGGTGAACGGATAAAGAAAATGTGGTATATATACACAATGGAATATTATTCAGCTATAAAAATCAATGAAATCATGTTATTTGCAGCAATATGGGTGGAATTGGAAGTCATTATGTTAAATATAATCAGTCAGCCACAGAAAGACAAATATTGCATGTTCTCATGCCTTTGTGGGAGCTAAAAGCCTTTGGGAGGCTGAGGCAGGAGAATTGCTTGAACCCGGGAGGCTGAAGTTGCAGTGAGCTGAAATCGTGCCACTGCACTTGAGCCTGGGTGACAGAGTGATTCTCCATCTCAAAAAATAAAATTAAAAATAAATTATAATAGTACAGTAGCAAAATTATAGTTAATAATTTATTGTACATTTCAAAATAGCTAGAATAAAAGAATTATAATGTTTTAACACAAAGAAAAAAATAAGTGTTTTAGGTGATTGATATCCCAATACTCTGATTTGATCATTACACATTGCATACAGGTATCAAAATATCATATTTTTGGGGATAATAAACATTTTTATTATATATCAACATAAAATAAATTTTAAAATAAAAGCATTATTTATTATATTAGAAGACACATTATGCACTATTCCTTTAAGTTTACTAAGCTGTTGGAAAAAGTAGATTTATAATTTTTTCCAGAAATTTAATGTTATTTCTTGTGCCATAAAAATTGCTATGTGATACTAAATTCCGGAAAACAGTAAAATCTCACTTCAGTTGTAAACAAATATTTATTGCATTTTGAAAAATAAAAAGTAGTTAGCTAAAAATAATGCTATTATTATCATAAGTTCTCATTTTGATAACTACAAAAAATAGAAAGGTGACTTATATCTTTTAGTTTGTGCAACTTTCTCATTATGAGTTCCTTGAAATCAGAAATTATATATTTCTCATTTTTATCTCTAGTGCCAATCACATATTGTTTTCTGGATAGATGGAATGGGTGGATGGGGTGGGTGGATGAATAAGATAGAAGGAATGGATGGATAGGTTGGTGGAATAAATGAACAGATAGATAAAACAGATGTGAGGTTGTATGGAATAAATAGGATGGATGGATGGAATAAGTGGATGAAATTGATAAATGAATGGATGGAATGAATGAATAACAGAAGAATTCAGAAGCTCCAGGGTTAGGTGAGTTATGGTACATGGATGTTGCAATGTAAGTGTCCATTAATTCACACAGTTACTACTCATCTCTAGATGCCAAATATGTAATGCATACTGAGGCTTACAGTGATGGAGGGGACACAGGTAGATAAATAAAAATAACAATAAGATGTAATCAGTATTAGGATGGGGTACGCATCAGGTCTTATAGGAGCATAGAACACTAGAGAGAGCTTTTAAAAAGACATAGTAATTAATCTGAATCTTGGTGAAGATGATTTTGAACAGTATGGCCTAACACAATGCATGAGGAAGGCACATATGCACTATATTAGCTGATTGGGAATAGTCGACTAGGTGGACAAAAGTGGAAAGGGAATTCCAGGAAGATGAAGCAGTATGCGACAAGGTACAGAGATATAAAACTCCATAGGATGGCCAAGAAACTACAAGTAATTTGGTATGCCTGAATTTATAGCAAAAGGACCCACTGAGTTATTTATTTTGATGCTATAGTTTCATTCATCTCCTAGGGTTTAATACAATGTATTTCTAATTCCTGTCAGACAGCTAGATTTATTACTTATCTTTTATTCCTCACCTCTAATTTTACAAAAATAAACCAAACCTTAAAGAAGATGAATAATTTTCATATACTCACGTCTAATAATTGAATTGGGACTCAAATCCAGGCCTGTCTGATTTCAAAACTCTTGATGACAACGCTAATATTACTACTTAAATTCAGAAGCTCAGATAATTTCGTAAAAAGATTTACTTGAAAGGGATGGGGGTAACAAGAACTTGGTTTGGACTAGGGCAAGGACTTTAAAAAGTTGGATTATTAGGAATAATTTATACTTGAATTTGGAAAAAATATATAACATTACATTATAAACAGATTACTAATATAAAATCAATACCAAAGAATTCTATACAAGCTTTTCTACTTCTTTTTTATGTCAGCAGAACTAATAATGAAGAAGAGGCTCAGTTACAGTGGAAAGAAATATGTTGATATTTGGAAATAAATGTTTCTTATTTTTAAAATGTTTATCATTTTTAAGTAAACAGTGCTATGGTTAAAATTCTGTACTTCTATCAATGTAGGTTTTTGTTTTTATTGTTACCAGTATTTCCTTGACATCCATTAGAATTTACCAAGTTTTAAAAAAATTCTAGCCATACTTAAGCCAGAATGTGAAAGGCAAAAAAACGTATTTCAGTGGACCAGTATACAATGGAGGTAGAAGAAATTAGATTGATTACTTACCCTTCCCAAAAGGGAAGTAAGCTATAGTTAAAAGAGTCAGAAAAATAAACTATAGTCTTATCTTTAATCTCCAAGAATATGGGATGGAAAAGGCAGCAGCAAGATTGTGTCTCCTTCTGCTAATAAAAGAGGTTTGAAAGGGAGAGAATGTAAAGGGGTAAAAATCTGCCTACAAATAACCAGTTACTAGATACATTGTCTACCGCAGATATAAATAGCTTTCTTACACGTTACCAATAACATGTTCCATAATTTTAAAAAAAACTTTGGTCTATAGGTCTTTCTCTAGGGAGTGGCTCTAATTCTAGCCCTGTCCTGATGGGACTCCAGAGGAGGTAGTTATAGACGGTTACGTCGTGCATTTCACAGGATAGTTTTTTATCCTGGTTGACAGTCTAATGCCTAAGTGTCTAAACTGACCAGGTGTCCCTCTCACAGGAAATTTGTTTAGACTGTGGCCCTTATGTGACCGGAGTCCATTTTTCCTACCTAGATAGCCATTCTCTAGGAGGGCCTTAACCTTTAGAAGAGCCTTCTGCGCTGTCTAGGACAGAAGCTAGATTCAGATGTGTTGGTCAGGTAAGACACAAAGGAGGCAGTGCAACAAAACACATAAATAACAGAAACAGTTTTATTACCTACAGATCCATAAGAGAAGAGGGCAGCATGCTTCACAAAGCCTGTTGGAAAGGGGGAATCATCCAGGACACGTATACTCAACCAGAAGGTAAAGAACAAGAGAAAGAGAGAGACGAGCTATGGGACAAGACTTTATTGGGGCCCAGGACATTATGCAAGCAGGTTTCCCAAGGGGAATTCTAATGGGTTGATTTAAAGCAAGAAAGCATGAGTTCTGTGGGGGCACTCTGTGACTGAGAGGTGGTCACCGTGGTATATCTGTGCAGTCCGTGCAAACTGTAGGGGTCAGCGAGGCAGGTCAAGTAGGTTGTATCTGCATGTTTCACAGGGAGGTGGTCACCAGGAGGCAGTTGTACAAGACAGATATCTGGATTGACCACACAGAGAAAGTAGGAGGAGGTGAGAAACTGAAAACTGGGTCAAGGGTAAGTAAGCCCTGCTTCTGCTGTGAGAAAATCCAACCTATATTCAAATGGATGCTTAGGAATTATAGAAATTCACTACACATGTTTTTATAATACTACAAAGACTATTCACAGTAGCAATAAGAACTATAAAATATTGAGGAGTAAATGAAACAGGAAATGTACAAAATCTATTTTTAAAAGCAGAACTTAAACACATAAAACATCCAACTAAATGAAGACATGATGTTCCTGGATAGGAAGACACAATATTGTAAAGCAAAGCAATTCTGATTCAAATCTCCTCAGTATTTTAAAAAAATAAATCTTAATTAGCTTATTCCAAAAATTACAGAAAAGATTTATAAACATTAAGTTTTAAAAAGAATAATAATAGAATAATAGGGAAGATAATTTATTCTACTAGAAATCAAAACATACTATGAAATCAAAACAAACTAGAATAAAACAGTAAGGTATTAATTAGCCTAGGACTAAACAAATACACTAAGGAAAAGAATAGAGTTTAGGGGGACAATTCTGAAGTACATTTCTACAATCCTACAAGATTCCTTAGAGGTTCCTCAGCAAAATTGAGCCTCAGTTGTCTACAATAGCAATCCATTTGTTTTGTTACCACACACTTTACTGACCTTTTTCATTTTCCCATCTCACTTTCTTCACTCCTCTTGTGCTTCCTAGGATCACCTCCCAATCAGCATACCTATACTTAAGTCATTTTCTTAGACTCTTCTTTGGTAAGAACCCAAACTAAGATAAGAAATACTTATGTTTTTGTTCTACATGCTCCCAAATAATATTAATTTTTTGTAATGACAACATATGTATGTAGGACTTATGTCATCCAAAAAATTTAATTAAGAAGTATTAGGCTTAACAAATTAAACCTTTAATTTTAGAGTATTGTTTTGGGATTTTATGTTTTGTTTCACTAAGGGAGGACCTCATAAATAGTAATCAATGTCTACATACTCTTCCATATATCTCAAAATTTAGATTGAGAGTCCTACAAACACTTCCAGCTCATTTTGCTCTTAGCCCTTCACATTTAGAGGATAATAATGTGAAATCACAGAAGAACATTCCCAAAATGAAAATGTTAAAGATTCATAATTCTATAAAAACATGCCATTTATAAATCTGCTATCCCTCAAGAAAAAGCACTTAATGAGATTTATCTGTCCAACATCTAAAAATGTTTGAAGGTTCATGTTGTGTACTATAATACCATAACTAAAGGATATTTGGAAACATTATCTCTGAAGAACACATAAATGTTAATCATCAGGAATATGGGGAAGTGTGCAGAGCTGGATATGCAGTCCAGTGAATAACAGAATAATCTCAACAATTGAGTTCAGAAAATGCCATTTTATTTCTACTCTAAACTGAGACCTGTTTTTTAAACAGGAAGCAGGAAGTTGAGTGCTAAAAGTTGAGTGCTAGGCTAAAAGGCAACACAAGCTTAGAATAGAAAGAGGGTGATCTAAAAGGGATATGACGCCATGAAGAAAAACTGGAGTTAAAAATAAAATGCTCAAGATATTGCATGGGCAACAAAGAAAGCCCTTGGAGAAACTAGTATCATTCATATTCAAGTGTCATTGCTTGGATAAACCACACAAAGCCCAGTGGGCCAGCAAATGGGTAACTTTACCACAGCTGATGATGATAGGGTAGTAGAAAAGGGACACTGATTAAATGATGTACAACATAACAATAGGATGGTGGGATTGTGAGTATGACATAGGAAGACCTTTAAGTAAATACTCATCAGAAACTTACTTCTATTCATCAAACTCCATAGGAGCAAAAAGGGAGGGTACCTAAAACGAGATATAGCAGGCATTCTTTTTAACTAAAGAAGGAAAATTCAACCTGGATCTGTTTAGCAGCAAAAAAAGAATAAGTGTAGCCAGTAGCAAAATAAATAGATCAATAAATAAATGTAGTCAGATAATGAAAAATTTAAAGATCATGGTAGCCAATGTCTTCCTATCCTTCCAAATCTTAACAGGGAGGAGGCACTAATTAAAACCTGAGCTACATAGTATGCTAAAACTACATATGATTCCTTCATTAATGTGGGTTCTGCTACTCTCAATTATATCTTCATAACATTCCAAAGCAAAATTTCCCTTTTGACTACTAATGGCAGGTATTTGAAATACCAGTAATCAATAGATAAACAGTAGTCAAGATTTTGGTACTCAAAATGCCAGATACCCATACTTGGTGAGTAGCACAGAATGTAGAAGTTCCTAAGCTGGGAATTTAGAGTTTGTGTTAAAAGAAAGCAAGAGTTTGGAAATAGTGAGAAAGGACTATGAATCTATCTGTGCAGGTTCCATGGTATCATAATATGCCTATTAGTTCAGAATAATAGGTGAAGAATCCTTTCTCCATCAAAGAGTAGAAACAATCTTCAATTCTGCTGATATATATTCTTGAAGTGAAATAATTTTTTAAATGAGTGAAAGCTTAGTGTAATGTATTCTGGCATCTTTCAAGAGACCTCTTGAAGAAGCATTCAGTCAGCAACTTCAAGTTCAGAGCAAAATGACATAAAGCCCCAAAGAAAGATTTTTGGAGCTTAGCTAGTTTCATAATGATCTATTGCTGCATAACAAACTTAGTGGCCTAAAATGACAAACATTTTATTTGCTCATAATTCTATGGGTCAGAAACCTGAGCTGGTTTCAGTGGAATGGTTTGTCTGCTGACCTCACATTGGGTCACTTATGCAGATGCTGTCATCTGGAGGTCACTTGGGACACATGGTCCAAGATAGCCTTACTCAAAAGTCTGCTGAGTGGTGACAGCTTTGGCTGGCCTTCTGTCTCCATGTGGTCTCCTCATCCTCAAGGAGACTGACTGGGGCATCTTCATGTGGTGATGGCAACATTCCAAGAGGATAAGAGCAAAAGCTTCAAAGGTTTCCTGATGCCTAGGCTTAGAAGTCCCAAAATATTACTTCCATTGCATTCTATTGGTAAGGCAGGTTAGAAGGCCAGCCCAGTTTTAAGGGTGCAGAGAAAGGATTTCACCACTTGATGAAAGAAGTAGCAAAATCACAGTTGCAAAGAAATGTATACAGATGAGAGAAATCATTGTAGCAGTCTTTGTAAATGATATACCACAGCTAAGGAGATGCTTTCTCCTTTAGGAGCAGGAACAGAAGCAGAAAAGAAACAAGAGGCCTCCACACAAGCTAGCCCGTATATTGATAGTGGAATCTTAGAAACAAACTGAACCACTGAGTGTTTAAATATTAGAAGAGTTAGGGGAAATACTTCCCAGGACAAACTGAAACTCTTCATTCAGTGAAATATTGTCAATTCTGAAACAATACAGGGCTATAAAATAGACCATCCATATTTAATAATCAGATAATTTCCAAAATATTTACCTTGTTTATCTGAAATTATTTTCTGCCAGATCTTCAGATGGCTGACTTCATATTGACAATCAGCTCAAATTTTGCCTCCTCAGGGAAACCTTCCCTAACCACCCTAATTAAAGTTAACCTCAACCATCTTACCATCACGTTTTCTTCACAGCCATATTACTACTGGAAATTACTTCAATATTTGTCTACTTGTCTGTGATCTTTTTCCCTCACTAGAAGATAATCTCCATGATATTTGGGATTCTATTCACATGTTAAGCATAGTAATATTGGCTAGTGATTAGTGTTTGAAAAGGTAGCAAGGTGAGGACAAGATTTTGATAATTACTTCTCCACTAATGACCCAAGTTTACCTCATGTCTTAACTTCTGCAATAAAGCACAAAGTAGATTATACTATGTCATCATCCCTAGGTTGAGATTACCAAGCTTTTCTTGTATAAACATGCCTTCTTGGAACTTCCCATTAAGTTACAGATTCCAGTATTTGGAATGCATCTAATTCATCTCAATTTTTTTTTTCATTTCTAAAACTGAAAAAAAATGCCTCATTTATTATGTAAGTTAAATGAGATTCCATTTGTAAAATGAGTAGTACAGTACGTGGTATAGTGAAGGTACTCAATAAATGGTGCTTACACTATTATTCTCCACTGTTCAATTGTGAATTATTAGGCTTACACATATCTCAAACTCAATCAATATTCCATTAATTTTTGCTTTAAGTTACCAACTCCAGTCTCCTCTTTCTGAAGGATTCTGTGACTCCTCAGAAGGTCCTAGAAAACATCCTATCATTGATGTTTACAATTTTCCCATGTCTAATGCAGAAGTACAACACTACTGACATTCATAGAATCAGACTGACACATACAGAATCAGATAAGATGTTCTTTTCACATGTGGTCATACAGTATCAAATAAAATGTTCTTGCCTGCTGAGCAGTCTTTCTGATTTTCTTAGTCTTCAGACATTATAGTCATCATTTACCCCTTCTCCACAAAACCTAGGCCTCTGTCATCTAAGCTTATGTTGCTCATCGAATGGCAATCTCCCCACTTTCTTTATTCCTTACAATTCCATGTTTCAGCAATAGGTAACTTCTCTTACTACTGGTGCCTTTTATGCTATCCATGCCTCAGATATTTTGTCATCTCACTTTTATTAATGTTAAATGTTTTCCTTCTTTTTTTTTTTTTTTCATATGGAGTTTCACTCTTGTTACCCAGGCTGGAGTGCAATGGCACAATCTCGGCCTACCACAACCTCCGCCTCCCGGGTTCAGTAGCTGGGATTACAGGCAAGCGCCACCACGCCCAGCTAATTTTGTATTTTTAGTAGAGACGGAGTTTTTCCATGTTGGTCAGGCTGGTCGCGAACTCCCAACCTCAGGTGATCTGACTGCCTCGGCTTCCCAAAGTGCTGGGATTACAGGCGTGAGCCACCACACCCAGCTACTGTAATGATTTCTAATCACATTTTATAGTCACAGCATGAAACATTTTTCATTAAGTTAAATTTGCATTAATATAATGGCTTCTTGAATCTGGAATCTGGACCGGCATCTTGAATCTGGAAAGCCTGCTGTGTTTGTCCTGGGACAGTATTTTCCTTGGATACAGGAGCATCGTTTTCTGGAAATCACAGGCTCCTTTTTATCCTCCTATTAAAATACTTCCTGTGTATTCTTGTTGATATTTTAGATCCCATCTCACAGATGAGGCCAGCATGTCATATGTGCTTGTCATCTTCTTCATAATTGATTGGTCACTTCAGCATCCCTAGAGCACTATCTTGGACTCACTGGGTCATTTTGCTATGTTCTCATCTTCTAAGTTGCTTTTACTTTTTAAGCTATCCTCAAACAGTTTCTTTTTCTTCTTTATTTCATCTCTGTGAAGAGGCAATTAATAAATAATTAGGTTTGGTTATACAATAACTGACATAACTAGTTGACATAAGCAGCTAGTGGCAAATTTAGTGTTATAAACCGTTTTCTTGATTCTCCATACAGACTCAACAAACCATCCTCAGGAAAAGATATAGAACCTTGTTGGCTTTTTCAGAGGAAAGCTTCATTAACTTAAGAAAAGTGAGGTATAGCAGTTACCAAAGCAAATCTGATTTTTTTTTCTCTTAGTAAAGAGAATAGTAAATCTGACATACGGATTTTTAGGAATATGTAATGACACTGTACCATGATGGTCAATAAAAGATCCCTACCAATGACATCACAGTTTAAATCAAATATTGAAGAAATTATGTGACTTTGGTGTCTTAATGAAAATCATGGTCTGGTTTGGAAACTTGAGGTGTTTTATAAACTACAACATTTATATAAAAGAGTTTTGGAAGCTCAAGAGTATGAAAACTATATGACCTGCCTCATTCATTTTGGTAAAATACAGGGGTAAGGGGCAGTGTTTAAGTTTTCTTCCAGCTCAGATACAGTATTATTTTGTCTAATGGCATATTCTTTAAAAAAAAAAAAAATAAAAAAATTTTTCATTATGAGGCCTGAAAAAGAAAAAGACTTGAAATTGGCTACAAATGTACAAATGTATGTGAGGGGTGCAAAAAAACATTTCTAAAGAAGGCCCATTTGTTCTATTGAGCACTTTACTGGGTTTTGATAGGCCACGATGTTCCTCAAGCTGAATTTAGGTATAGGGGACATAGAGAACTAACTTATTCTGCTACTAAAGAATAAGAGAAACTGAGATTTTGCTCCTTAGAGAAGAGGACAGAAACTGAGAAGAATAAGAAAAGTACAGGAGGCTGACCTCAAGTTGAGTTTTTATTTTACTGTGATATGAAATGAATCCCTGCATACTACCAGCCTTCAGCAAAAATTTCTACATATGTATGCTGTGAGTGTGATTTTTTTTTTTTTTTTTTTTGAGACAGAGTTTCTCTCTTGTTGCCTAGGCTGGAGTGCAATGGCATGATCTCAGCTCACTGAAACCTCTGCCTCCCGGGTTCAAGCAATTCTCCTGACTCAGCCTCCTGAGTAGCTGGGATTATAGGCATGCGCCACCATGTCCAGCTAATTTTGTATTTTTTTAAATAGATATGGGGTTTCTCCATATTGATCAGGCTGGTCTTGAACTCCCGACCTCAGGTGATCCGCCTACCTTGACCCCCAAAGTGCTGGGATTACAGACATGAGTCACCATGCCCTACCAAATGTTTTTAACGGCCTTATTAAGGAAAAAGTCCAAAATCCAGAACTGAGTTAACATGCTATGAAACGTAAGCGACATGAACAGAGTGTTGTATGATCTGTAAACTAGACTGAGTAAATTGAAAAAAAAAAGAGCCCAGAGTAAGAAATGACTATGGGATCACAACTGCCCAGGTGATCTGACTGCCTTTAACAAAAATTTTGTAAGTCTACAATCCACAGGATAATGTTGGATTAAGTCAGTCTCACCCATATCTAAGGTGGCCTCAAAGAACTAAGGTAATATGTGAATTATACAAGTTATGTTTGAGTGGTTTCACTAAAGAAAAAAATATTACATTTGCTTATAATATGGAATACTACTCTGAAATTAAGTTCCAAAAATAAGATTCCTATACACAAGAAACTATTAATATATGATGAATCCATCTTCCTTTTCTTTTTATCCCTTTAGATAAATAACTGTTGACAAATCTTTTTTTAAAAAGTATGCTCAAGAAAACTAGAAAACATTAAGCATTTAGGCATATTAATGAATAATTTTATCAGTCAAATCTGAATATTCAATGTGTCCTGTCAATCCTTTTAGTTGTCCTTGGTAAGTTTTTATTTCCAATCCTTACAGCTATTTCCAAATCTTCACTGGTATCTACAAGCCCCCTCCTGATTCCCTACTACCTATCCTTACTTTTTGCAGATGACTCAGCTTCTTAATTAATAAACTCAAAGGCATTAGATATCATGTCCCTAAACTTCTTTCCCACCCCTGCAAATATACATGCATCTACACAGATCTAATTTCATTTTAGGATTAGTTGTCTATCCTTATATGCAGGGCCAGTCCCTCTAGCTGTGCCCTTGATCCCAGACTCTCTCACCTCTTCTTGGCCTTACTACCTCTCTCTTTCACCATGTGAAATTTTCCTTCTCTACTAGCAGCATGCTCTCAGATGATAATTAGTTTCTCTCATGTTAAAAAATCAACTCCTTAATTCATATTCCTCCTAATACCACCAACTATTTTCTCTTCTCATTCAGACTTCCAGGCATAGTCTATATTTTTGTCTTCACTTTCTCACAGCACATTTATTCTCAATTCAGTTCAAGCTAGAGGTATCACATTACCTGATTTCAAACTATACTATAAGACTACAGTAACCAAAGCAGCATGGTAATGGTACAAAAACAGACACATAGACCAGTGGAATAGAATGAAGAAATAAAACTGCACACATACAGCCATCTGATCCTCAACAAAGACAACAAAAATGAGCAATGGGAAAAGTTCTCCATATTCAATATATTTGTTCATTATAAATATTGTTTAAGTGTCATCTTTAATTAGCTACACACTAACACTTGTAAAACCGTTGCTTATAAAACTATTTTTTTTAATTTGTTCATTTCCTAGTGGCTGAATTTTAGAACTTTCTTCTTTTGAATGGCCTTCCTCACATAATTTGTTTGCTGCTTACAATAATAGAGTTGATATATACCACAAGAGGGCTATCCCAAATCTATAAAAATGTTGTATTGTAATAGAAAATTATTGGGCTGCCTAGCATTCATTTATCCATATGGAAGCAACCTTATTTCCTTTAGGGGAATAACTTCTAACCCTATGAACACAATCTGGTAGGACTAACATATCCCATACAGGATATCCCTGTATAACAAATTAGGCTAGATAATTATATTCTCTTTTTTCCAGAATATAATTTTAAAAATGTATAGCCTTTTTATTATAAAACACAGATATGGAAAAAAACACAAATGTATGGTTTAGTGAATTATTACAATGCAAACAATCTTTCAACTACCATCTACATTAAGGACTTTTTCAGCCACTTCAGAACCCCTTCATTTAGCTCATCCCAAAGACTATTCCCTCCTTATAAAAATCATCATCATCCTGAATTTTATAGGTTTCTTCAATAAAGACAGTGATAACCACAGGCCTGAAGATATTGGTATTTTAGGCTTTGAGGAACATCTTATAATCTAGTTCTGTTGTAAATGATCTCCAGATAGTTTTGCTATCTAGCTGCTTCCTCTAATTTTATGCAAGAATTCAAGAATATTAAAAAACTGCAGCCACCTCAACACCTTCGTCCCAGAATTCCTGAAATTGGAATCTTGAGTAGATGAATAAAGATTTTGAAAACAGTTGAACATCTAGTGGAGATGTGTTAACTAAAATTTTGCTGATAAAACTTTCCTATAGTTCTTGTTTACTGATGCCCAGAGCTGCCTTGGTTCTTAATATCCTTCTGACAAATGTCTTTTCACTTAAGTTAGCTAGACAGCTTCTTTTGTTTGAAAACAAAGAACCCAAATTATATTGAAAATCTTAAGTAGTAAACTTGTTTCAGCTCCAACATTTAAAGATCTTAGAAGTTGTCTTTACAACAAGAACGATCTGAACAAACTAAAAAATCAAATGACCCTTCTTGGACCCATCATAGAACTAATGCTTTGGATCAAACCACCATCCTGAAATCCACAGAGGCACATTCTCCCAGAGAAATAGAGCAACTGATATCTGCTTAACTTGGAGCAGAAGCCGCTGGAGACATAAACTGTTAGAAACACTTAAAAGTAATAGTTTTGATAAATTGCTGGAGGCTGAGTGTAGACTAGTCTGAGAATAAGAAACTCCTGGAGACTGCAGGCCTCACACTTTTATGGTCTTTCTGAGTCTCACCAAATTTTCATCGTGAAGATCCCAGAGAAATTCACTCTTGGTTCTGGCTGGAAAAGAGGGAGTTTGAAGGGGATCTATGTGCAAACCATATGTAGATCCTTCTCCATAACGAAGACCTACTCTCCAGAGAAAACTTCTTTGCCAAAGTATAATTCTGATAACTTATCCCAGGTGGGGAAAAAGAATTCCTGCCCACTACAGCCCCTTTTGGCATTCCTATTTCATTTAAGGGTGGGGAGAGAGACCATGGTCAACTGGAGACACGCCTAAGGAAATAGATTGACAACATTGCAGCCAGAGAGTATAGAGTAGGGAATAAATGCTGTAACACTGAAAAAAAGGACAGAAACATTGGTGAAGGCCATAGACTCAAGGCTTAGCCCACTAAAAGAGTGACAGTCAATCAGAAAATTATAAAGTGCTTCTCCCCCCACATACCCTACCACCATACAGGCAAGTCTCAAATATAATAACAGTGGAATATAGCTGAAAGAACTGCAAGATACAGACTGTCTTTGAAGAACAGTACATATGAGGTACATATGAAGAGTGCAGACAAAATAAAAACAAAAATCCCAGAACGCTAGAGAAATTTGAAGTCTCTGATTCCTAGCCAGATTGACATACATCCTTTTACTAAAGTCCTGTTTGCCTCAGTTCCTACTACCTGATATAACATGTCTAGCTTTTAACATAAAATTACAAAACAAGCTGAAGTCAAGAAAAATTAGTCTGAAAAAATACAGCAACCATAAAAACCAGACTCAGTTATGTCACAGATATTGGAATTATAAGATAGGAAATTTAAAATGTATGTTAAGGGCTCTAGTGGGAAAAGTAGATAAACACAAGACCTGATGGTAATATAAACAAAAATGATGGGAATTCTCCAAAATAATAAAAAAGAAATGCCAGAAATAAAAATAGAGTGACAGGAATGAAGAATGTTTTCAATGAGCTCATCAGTAGACTTAACATGGCTGAGGAAAGAATCAATGACCTTATAGATAAATAGTCCCATAGAAAATTTCCAAACTGAAATGCAAAGAGTGAATGAAAAAACACAGAACAGAACATCCAAGAACTGTGGGACAACTGCAAAAGATGAAACATACATACAATTATAATATCTGAAAAAGAAAGAAAAAACAGAGCAGAAGAAATATTTGAAGGATTAATGGCCCATATCTTTCCTAAATTAATGATGGCCACTAAACCACAGATACAGCAAGCTCAGAAAATACCAAATAGTATACATATGAAAACAGAAAGAACCCATACCTAAGCATATCATATTCAAATTTCAGAAAACTAAAGACAAAGGAAATCTTGCCCAGACTTCACCAGTACAATATACATCAATGTAACAAAACTGCACTTGTAGCCCTTAAATTTATACCAAAGATATTAATTTTTTAAGCAAGGTGGAAAAAGCACCTTACATATACAGAAAAACAGATAATAAAGCATAGCAGACTTCTCATCAGAAATGATGCAAGCAAGAAGAGAATGGAGTGAAATATTTAAACTGTTGAAAGAAATAAAAATCAACCTAAAATTCTATATTTAGTGAAATTACCTTTCAAAAATGAAAGAGAAATAATCAGTAGTGTGGCAGAATATTGGAGAGATCCAAAAAACCTTCCTTCCACAGAATATCTAAAAATGTTCTATAAAATTAAAGATAGTTCACTTTAATTATTGAATGAACCTGCAATAAACTAAGAGAAATCCACCAAATATAGGACTGCATCAGGAACACAAGATCAAGAAGATATGAAAACTCTGAAGCCAGCAAATTCTTGGCCAACTCTGAATCATGGTAGGTTAGAGCTACTGTGCAGAAGAGAGTATGGGAACAAAGATCATGCTGCATAAAGGTGGAGCCCTGGAAGACCTAGCATCTCAGGGAAAGAGTGAAGTAGAAAAGAAAGCAACTTGACCTTGTAATCAAATAGATGACCTGTCTCAGCATTGGCTCTGGATAAAAGTTTGTTTGTTTGCTTAAGTCTCTCCACAGAAAACTGTGACCTTTTTCTGAACCTCACAAGAATTTAGGGCCTAAATCTACATTAATGGAAGGTTGAAACTTAAGTGGAGTTGGGTGTATTGTGTTTACAGGCCCCTCTCCCTAGAGGAGTGTACACTTACGCTAGCTTCAAGGAATTCCTACAGATAAAGTTCCAAGTATTATTTAATAACAATTTTCAAATCACAAACACAAAAGAAAATAAGCCATCAGAAACAGGAGTAAACAACACAGTGAATAATAAGACCCTGACAGACTTCAGGTATTGAAACTATTAGATTAAAAAAAAAATTGTTAACTATGTTTTCAGAAATATAACAGGGGTTGACAAATATGAGAAATGAAAAACAAATCAATGAGACAAAACTCATCAGGAAAATTGAAAACTAACCATACTGAACTTTCAAAAACGAAAATGTAATGAAATTTAAAACTCAATCAAAAGGTTAAAAAGCAGATTAGATACAGCTAATTAGAATTAATGAATGGATTATAAAATTGAAAAAATATTCAAATTGCAGTTCAGAGAGACAGGTATAGAGAGGTTTACAAACATAGAATATAGAGTGAGAAGAGCTAATTAGCATTCCAGGAAGAGGTAATTCAAATAAGGAGAAGCAATATTTAAAGAAATAATGACTAATAATCTTAAAAAGTTGAAGAAAGACATCAATTATCAAATTCAGGAAGGTCAACAAATCCCGAACAGTATAAATAAAAGAAATTCCCACCTCAAAATAGAGTGAAGCTGCAAAACAACAAAGACAAGAAGAAAATCTTAAAAGCAACTAGAAAGAAATGGTAGATTACCCAACAAAGGGGACACAATTAAACTGACAGCTTAATTTCTTAATAACAACAATGGGCCAGGTGTGGTGTTGTGCACCTGCAGTCCCAGCTACTCAGGAAGCTGAGGTGGGAGAATTGCTTGAGCCAGGGGGTTTGAGACCATCCTAGGCAACACAGCAAGACCCCATTGCTTTAAAAAAAAAAAAAAAAAAAAGGAGTCAGAAGATAATGAAATAATATACAATTGAAAGATCTTCTGAGAAGGAAAACAAAATAAAGATACTATCCAAAAAAAAATTGAAAACAGGATTTAGCACCAAAGGACTTTCACTGAGGGAACATGAAAAGAATGTACTTCAAGAGGAAGCCAACTGATTCCAGTAGGATGTACTGAGATGCTCTTCTTAAGAAGGAATATTGGAACTTCACTAGAACAAGACACTAATGATCCTCAGGACCACATTTACAGAAAATTGTATTTATTTCTTCCAAACATGATTTTAGATTTACATATATTTGATTTTGCCAAGAGGTTAAAAATTCTGTAAGAACCTGGTATGCTTTCCAGGAAATATACTTTTTTAAAAAGTGTTTTTAAAAATGTTACTAACAGGATGAATATAGTAGGAGAATATTTTATATTTCTGTAGTCCAAGAGACTTGCTTCTGGCTAACAAGTACATTTCTGGGAAAGCTTGCTCAATCTGAATGAGAAAGCAGAGAAAAGAAGCAGTCAGATCAGCAGGAAGAACAAATGTTGCAAATGGAAGAAAACACAGACAGATGGCTCAATCTGTGTTAGATCACACTGAACCATTGTGAAGGCAAGTAAGGACATTAATTGTTCAGAGCATGCACATAGTGAAATGGGAGGAAATTATTCATTAGTTGCAGATGGATTTCTTGATACTCTACAGAAAGACTACTAACATACCTTCATAATGCTGTCCCCAGAGGAAATGAAAAGATTTGACATTTTCTCCAAAAATCTATCTTAGTTTCACATTTACAAAGAAAGGGTCTTCATTGAACTATTTATCCTTATGGCTATTTTTATGGCTTTTTCATTGGTTTAAAGCTGAAAATATTAGAAAAATTTGGAGTGATTTGCTTACTAAAAAGCCATATTATAAGTCCTTATTATTTCAACTGGTGCCAGATAATACTTCAGTAATTGTCATAAAAAATGTGAGAGCTTTGTCAACGGCAACAATTGTGAAGAAAACAATAGTTTCTCTTATTCATGCCACATGAAAAATTAACTTTTCTACTTTTAACATCCTCGTCCCCAGGAAGATTTGACCTCCAGAGCCAAAATTACTATTTTTAGCTACATTTATCTCAGCTGGGTATCAATAGAACCCAGTATTATCTAACTAATTTACATTACAGTGTTTCTAACTAATATTCCTTCCAGGGTTACACTTTTAAAAGAATTCTTCTTAACCAGAATGAAACACTTATTGGTAGAATGTCCAGCAACTGGCAAATCTCTAAACATCTACTCTATCAAGGTGGCATGTGAAGTCATTTTAAAAAGGACATATTTTGAGGATAATTGGCTAGCTATTTGGAAGAAAAGTGAAATTAGATCCCTACTTCAGGCCATAGACAAATACAATAAAAGATTTATGATTAATTATCATAAAGTTAAAAATTCAAAAGAAAATATAATAGGAAATATTTTATTATTCTTTATACTAAGCCTTATGAAACAAAACTAAATAAAATTAAGAAAAATATTGAAACTTTGACTACATAAAACTTTGTGATTTTTAAAATTTTAATTTAATTTATTTTAGAGACAGAGTCTTGCTCTGTTGCCTAGGCTTGAGTGCAGTGGCACAATCATAGATCACTGCAACTTTTGTTTGTTTTATTTTAAGTTCCAGGATACATGTGCAGGATGTGCAGGTTTGTTATGTAGGTAAATGTGTGCCATTGTGGTTTGCTGTACCTGTCAACCCATTGCCTAGGTATTAAGCCCAGCATGCATTAGCTATTTTTCCTGATCCTCTCTCCCCCTACCCCACCCCACCCGACAGGCCCCAATGAATCACTGCAACATTGAACTCCTGGGCTTAAGTGATCCTCCTGCCTCGGTCTCTCAAAGTTCTGGTATTATAGGCATGAGCCACTGCACCTGGCCTCTTCATAAAATTTTAAATATCATCCAGTAAGAAAGAGCACATACAAAATTAAAATTATGAATGAGAAATTGAAAAGATATTTGTAACATATTTGATAGACAAGGAAAGCCAGTAAAGGCAGTGTTTAAGAGCATAGGCTCAGAAATGAGATTGCATAGGTTCAAATATTAACTACACCACATTCTTAGTCTTTTGACCTTAGGCAAATTATTTAACCTCCTTAGGCCTCAAGTTTCCTCATCTATAAAAAGGAGATAATAATAAATCTATTTTCTTGGGTTAGCTGAGAACTATTATAATTGCCCATGATATATCAAAGGTTAATTAAATCAATAAGATAAGTGGAACTGATCCACTAGATACTGAACAATAATAAAAATCTATCTATCCATTTCATCTTATTTTCAGCTACTCCTTGGCACAAATCTTACATATCAAATTGTCCTGGTCCACATTCTCTTTAAATTGGGTATATATTTCTGTGATGGTTAATTTTGGATGCCAACTTGACTGAGTTAAGGAATACCCAGCTAGTAATAACTGGTAAAGCATTATTCCTAAGTATGTCTGTGCAGCTGTTTCTGGAAGAGATTGGCATTTGAATCAGTGGACTGAGTAAGGAAGATCCACCCTCCCCTGTGGACGAGCACCATCCAATTGGCTTAGGGTCTGGATAAAACAAAAGGGCAGGATAAAGCTGAATCTGCTCACTCTTCTGGAGCTGAAACACTCATCTTCTCCTGCCCTGGCACATCAAAACCTCAGGTTCTCTGATCTTTGGATACTGGGACTTAACCCAGCATCCCTTTACTCCCTCAAGTTCTGAGGACTTTGGACTTGGACTGAGCCATGCTGCCAGCTCCCCTGGCTCTCCAGCTTGCAGATGGCATATCATGGAATTTCTCAGTCTCCAAAGCAATGTGAGCCAATTCCCATAATAACTCTCTTCTCTAATCTATTAATATTTACCTTTCTATCTTATTGTTTTTCATTTATCTGGAGAACCTTAATAAAACTTCCTGTTGCATACCTTTAATCTCATCATCATTATCTCAGCCTAAAATTCTCCTTGCAGTCACTGGAAGTAAAATATTAATATCACCCATATTTTAAATTCAAACTCAAATCCTGCTTTTAGTATATTATTAATCAGCCAAAATGCTGCATTCTCTCTCTGAATTTCTAAGGAGTCTATAATACTAGTTTCTACATATAATCAAATATTGTTTTGTTCTTTCAGTGTGGTATATGTACATGTTTTATCTCCTACAGAAATTTGTAAATTTTCACAGGCAAGAATCTTCTTCTACTTTAACCTCACAGTGCATAGTAAGTACTTATTGCGGAAATGTTAAAAAAAATTTTCTATGTTTTCAATAACATTGATCTGCTACAGGGCAATCAGTGAGAATGTATATAGAATTCCCATACCCATAATCTGTTCACCACCACCACCAACTGCCGCCCGAAACCTTTCCACTACATATACACTTAGAAAAAGAAACAAACATTTCCCAAATGGCATATGGTTCCTTTTGTTACTTGCACTTAACTAATAAATATATGAGATATGATCTGTGCTACATTTTTAGCTGAAAGGGTGAATGGGTGGAAGAGTTAAGCAGGCTACTTCAGTGTTTAAGAGAGATGATGGTGGCTTGGGCAGGATGGTAGCAGAGGAGGTCAAGAGATGGGATAAGGCTGGGCGTGGTGGCTCACACCTGTAATCCCAGCACTTTCGGAGGCCCAAGCAGGTGGATCACCTGAGGTCAGGAGTTCGAGACCAGCCTGACCAAAATGCGAAAACCCCATCTTGACTAAAAATACAAAAATTAGCCGGGCGTGGTGGTGCATGCCTGTAATCCCAGCTACTCAGGAGGCTGAGGCAGGAGAATCACTTGAACCTGGGAGGCAGAGGTTGCAGTGAGCTGAGATCGCACCACTGCATTCCAGCCTGGGCAACAGAGTGAGACCCCATCTCAAAAAAAAAAAAAGATGGGATCAGACTCAGACTCCAAATACATTTTGAAGGTAAAGGCAGCATATTTGCCTGGATATAGTGTGAGAAGAAAGGTCAAGGGCAAGATCCAGAATGTCAACTGCATAGCTGACTTCAGAAAATAACCAGTTCAAATCACAGCAAATGGATGAAGAGGTGAGGGCACAGATTTCCAAATGAGATGGGCAAAATATCTCTGTTTTGAATACTTGAAAATTATATTAGTGGGCATATAACAGATTTAGTGGAGCATATTTAAAAATTAAGAGTAGATACATAGAAAATGAACCAATAAACAAACCAGGCAATTATTAATCTTAGGAAAAAAATAAGTACATAATAAAAGGTATAAAAGCATAGGTTTATTTAGCTTTGCAGGGAACAATATTTTCATAGTATTAATAATATAAACAGAGTAATTGATTTAGCAAAATATTGTGATATAACTCTACTGGTAGGATGAGAGGAGGGGGAAAAGTACAAAAAACTAAATAAATCCTTATTTGCTATAACAGGAAGTCAATAGATAAAGTATAAAATTGTCAGATCAAGAAATAGGATTATGAACATATTATTCAGACATGGAGGTAAATATAGAGGATACTGCTAAAAATAGTGAAAAATGATACCTCATAGGGTAAGGCTAATTTTAACATGAATAATTACAGTTAACTGGAACCTCAGAGATTGTTTGTTTTTAATTTTGTATTTTTTAAATTATACTTTAAGTTCTAGGGTACATGTTCACAACAAGCAGGTTTGTTACACAGGTATACATGTGCCATGTTGGTTTGCTGCACCCACTAACTTGTCATTTACACTAGATATTTATCCTAATGCTATCCCCCCCCTCCTCCCACCCTATAACAGGCCCCGGTGTGTGATGTTCCCCTTCTTGTGTCCAAGGGTTCTCATTGTTCAATTCCCACCTATGAGTGAGAACTTGCAGTGTTTGGTTTTCTGTCCTTGTGATAGTTTGCTCAGAATAATGGTTTCCAGCTTCATCCATATCCCTACAAAGGACATGAACTCATCCTTTTTTATGGCTGCATAGTATTCCATGGTGTATATGTGCCACATTTTCTTAATCAAGTCTATCACTGATGGACATCTGGGTTGCTTCCAAGTCTTTGCTATTGTGAACACTGCCTCAATAAACATACGTGTGCATGTGTCTTTATAGTGGCATGATTTAAAATCCTTTGGGTATATACCCAGTAATGGGATTGCTGGGTCAAATGATATTTCTAGTTCTAGATCCTTGAGGAATCGCCACACCGTCTTTCACAATGTTGAACTAATTTACACTCCCACCAACAGTGTAAAAGTGTTTCTATTTCTCCACATCGTTTCCAGCATCTGTCGTTTCCTGACTTTTTAATGATTGCCATTCTAACTGGTGTGAGATGGTATCTCATTGTGGTTTTGATTTGCATTTCTCTGATGACCAGTGATGATGAGCATTTTTTTCGTGTGTCTGTTGGCTGCATAAATGTCTTCTATTGAGAAGTGCCTGTTCATATCCTTTGCCCACTTTTTGACGGAGTTGTTTGTTTTTTTCTTGTAAATTTGTTTAAGTTCTTTGTAGATTCCGGATATTAGCCCTTTGTCAGATGGGTAGATTGCAAAATTTTCTCCCATTCTGTAGGTTTCCTGTTCACTCTGTTGGCAGTTTATTTTGCTGTGCAGAAGCTCTTTAGATTAATTAGATCCCATTTGTCTATTTTGGCTTTTGTTGTCATTGCTTTTGGTGTTTTAGTCATGAAGTCCTTGCCCATGCCTATATCCTGAATGGTATTGCCTAGGTTTTCTTCTAGAGTTTTCATGGTTTTAGGTCTAACATTTAAGTCTTTAATCCATCTTGAATTAATTTTTGTATAAGGTGTAAGGAAGGGATTCAGTTTCAGCTTTCTACATATGGCTAGCCAGTTTTCCCAGCACCATTTATTAAATAGGGAATCCTTTCCCCATTTCTTGTTTTTGTCAGGTTTGTCAAAGATCAGATGGTTGTAGATGTGTGGTGTTATTTCTGAGGCCTCTGTTCTGTTCCATTGGTCCATATCTCTGTTTTGGTACCAGTACCATGCTGTTTTGGTTACTGTAGCCTTGTAGTATAGTTTGAAGTCAGGTAGTGTGATGCCTCCAGCTTTGTGGAACCTCAGAGATTCTGGTTCAATAGGTTGGAGTAGGCTCCATGAATGTACATTTCTAAAAAGCTCATTCCTAGCCTGGGCAACATGGTGAAACCCTCTCTCTACAGAAAATACAAAAATTAGCCAGGCATAGTGGTGCACACCTGTGGTCCCAGCTAATGGGGAGCTGAGGTGGGAGGATCGTTTGAGCCTGGGAGGCAGAGTTTGCAGAGAGCCAAGATCATGCCACTGCACTCCAACCTGGGTGACAGAGTGAGACCTCATCTCAAAAAATAAATAAATAAATAAAGGCTCACTGGTGATGCCAATGCTACTGCTCTTAGGTCCAAACTTTGAGAAAAACTGTCATGGAAAGTAGAATTAAGGAGTTAGAAACAGTGGAACAGAAGACACCTGTTTTTTCATTATAATTATTTTAGTAGAGTCGTTCTCAAACTTGGGTGCTCGTTGGAATCACCTGGGGATCTTGGAAAACTACTGATGCCTAGATACCATCCCCAGATGTTGTGATGTAATCCATCTGAGGTGCAACCTGGTGTTGGTGGTTTTAATAGCTCTCTAGGTGATTTCCATGTGTGGCCAAGCTAGAGAACTACTTTTTAAGCACAATTTTAAGTATGTGCATAATCCAATTTTTAACATTAAAGTAATTACCTGTATAGTCTGCATGGGAGTGGAAAGACTGTCAGACGAAGAGCTGAAGGACATGGGATTATGTCTGATATGATCCTCTGCCACAAGCCAGCTCTGTATCCTTGGGAAAGTCACCAAATCTATCTGGGCTTCAGTTTCCTCATGTGTAAAATTATGATGTTGGACTAGCTATTCTCAAATGTTCTTTTCATCTTTACATTTTTATGGATAATTGCTATAATGCTCTATGCTATAAAAGTGTACATCAACAAAAATACTCCATGTGATACCAAGAGTAATTATTATTATTTAGAAAACTATAGTATAAATAATTTTATAATTTTTAAGTATCTTTTTCAGATATACATACTACTTTTCCCCAGTGCCTATTTGTTTTACTCAGTACAATAATCAAATCACCCTGGAAAACAAAGATGAAAACAGTTGAGATTAATTTATACTTGATTTCTCTAAAACATCATTTGCCAAATTGCACCCAGTAAGAGGACAAAATAGTCCACCCTTGGGTTATTGTAATTTATTTTCTCAATAGTGATAATGAGCAGATTCTGACCCTTCTACTGGCCTCATACGTCTATCTACAAGGAGTACCCTTTTGCAAGATGTCCACCTCTAACTAACTTTAAAGGGGCAGTGTGTGGTCATAAAATTTCAGGCATATGAAAGTACAGAAAGTTCTCAGCTAACATTGTCGATAGATTTTTGGAAACTGTAACTTTAAGCAAAACAACAGATAACGAAACCAATTTTACCATAAGTTAATTGATGTAAGTGAGAGTTAAGTTCCTATAGCATATTTTGGTCACAAAAATATCACCAAACTTCTAAATAAAAACCAAAACCCTTCTAATATTAAACATTAAAATAAATATGAGCTATGTATAAATTTTTAAATGATTAATAAAAACAAGTAAGATAATTACTTACCCAATTATTCCAGCTCAGATGGCTGGAGCCTATTTTGGCAGCTCAGGGCACAAGGCAGGAACCAGCCTGGACAGGATGCCTTTTCATCACTGGGTATACTCATACACACACTGACACCCAAACCCACCCATACTAGGACCATTTAGACACTCTAATTCACCTAATGTATGCATCTTTGGGATGTGGGAGGAAGCCAGGTTACCCAGAGAAAACTCATGAAGACATGGCGAGAACTTACAAACTCCACACAGACAGTGAGTGGCCTTGGCTGGAAACAATTTTTTTTCTCTCATCAATGTTATAATGAAACCATGTTGAAGAAAATGAGGTTATTCAAGGATCTGCTGTAATTGGATTGGTGGCTAAACTCCCTGGTGACTCCTCATTACCGACAGGTCTTACCCTGATTATCCTGGAGGCCTAGAATAATTGTGCTATAAATTCTCAATCATGAGGCCGGGCGCGGTGGCTCACCCTTGTAATCCCAGCACTGTGGGAGGCCGAGGCTGGCGGATCACAAGGTCAGGAGATCCAGACCATCCTGGCTAACACGGTGAAACCCCGTCTCTACTAAAGATACAAAAAATTAGCCGGGCGAGGTGGTGGGCGCCTGTAGTCCCAGCTACTGGGAAGGCTGAGGCAGGAGAATGGCGTGAACCCGGGAGGCAGAGCTTGCAGTGAGCCGAGAACCCAGCACTGCACTGCAGCTCCGGCGGCAGAGCAAGACTCGTCTCAAAAAAAAAAAAAAACTCAATCATGAATACTAACAAAGAGATTTGGGGAATGAGGATTGATATAAATAATCCAAGGGATTTTATATTGACTTTAAAATGCACTATGTAGAGAGAACTTCCAATTTGTCTTTAGAATTATGTTTTCCTTAGAATAATTTAAAATCAGTTATCTTTTTTTGAGTCAATAAAAGATAACTGATGTTACGTAGGTAGAGAAGGAAAACTGGTCTGACACAACAAAAATTAGTTGCTCATAATTACAGATGGATTATCAAGAGTAAGTTATTTATTAAAATAAACATATTCATGCACATGTGTGTTTGTCCATGACTTTGACCTCCTGCCTTTTAAGGAACTTTTTTGCTCAGATGGAAATCATAAGCTAAAATAAAAGGTGAATTCTAAAATGAAATGAGGTCAGAGCCATGTGCCATGATTTTTCAGGTAGTTAAAAATGAACTGAGAATTCACCATCTGGTGAGAGGCATCTTGGGGAAGCAGTCACCTTCTGTTGGAAATAAATGAAATGAAAGCTTGTTGAGCTCTTTATTCTTAGGTAGTTGTGACCATGTTTTGCTCCTCCACTGAAATGAGCTCAACTTTTGATCTCACACTTTTAGAATGGATATTCTTAGCTAACACTGAGACTAATCTAATCAATTAATTTGTGCCAACAGAGAAGTTGAAGGAGACAGTCCCTTCTCTCAACGCCTAAGTTTGCCTTATTTTTCTAAGTAAAATAAGAACATGTTATCAGAAGTTAAACCCTTCTAGTCTACTCAACTAGAAACACTAATTGATAAATTTCAGGTGAGGTAGGAGAGAAGATCAGCAGGAAGAAGAAAGATTGGTGGTCTAGTAGGATCTTGCAACTGCCGTGAAATCACAGCATCTATGCATAAAGACTAGAAAATACACACTTACCTTTTAGTAAATGTGCTACTGAAGTGAACACTACACTTACTTTTAGAAAGCAGTTTGTAAATAGAGGTATCAGCTTTGTTTCTTTATAGAAAATCTGAGCGTCACTCAAAATAATTTTGAAAGAGATTTATAAATAATATTTTAAAGGTAACTTCAATGAATGAAAATAATGCTAACTCATAGGTGTATAGCATTTATAAATACTTTCAAAGACTGAATTTTATTCTTCATAACAACCGTGTGAGATAGGTAAAGTAAGTAAAAGCATTATTTTACAAATGAAGGAACTGAGATTCAAAGAGATTAGAGTACTAGAAATGGTATAGCTAGTATATAATGGAAAGAGAGGGAGGTGAAAGGGCCTATATTCAAGCAACTATAATTATAACCACCACCACAATTTACTGAACACCTACCATGTTCCAGTGATTATGTTAATCATTTTAAGGATATTATTGCATTTATTAAAATACTATTTCCTAAAAGAAAATAAAAAGTAGGACAATTTCTTGCAAAAAATTTTTAATTCAGTAAAACAACTTAAGGCAGATGATGATGATGATAACTATCATTTGTTGAACAGCTATTTGCTAGACACTGTTAGGCACTTAATCTAGATTTTATCTAATTCTCACAATTACCCAAAGAGATTACTATTATTTATTTCATTTTACACATCAAAAATATGAGGGACAGAGGGATTAACTGACTTGATCAAGACTACACAGCTGGTAAGTGATGGAACATACTACTATATGTGGTAACAAACATTGGTTACATGGAATTATTTACTCTTTCTTCTTAACTGTCATGAAAACTTACCTATCATAGACCTAACTACATAACTGGTATTTTAAACAATTATTTTTGTTTCCCACAATTTTACTTAAGCTCTTTGATATGGATAATCTTTCTCCTACCCTTGGATTAAAACTCAGGTAAACCCCATATTTTTTCTGGCCACTCTTGGGTAAAGTCCTATGATCATGTTTAGTAACAAATACAGTCTGAGTATAGTAATTATAAGTGTACAATATAATGATCAAAACTCCAAAATTGTTTTAATGTTAAAGTCTTCCTGCCTTTTGCAACATGGGCCAGCAGAAGCTGGACACAGGCAAGTTGGAAGTGAGTGCAGTCCTCCTTCCTGTCCCTGCTCTGTTTCCCCTAATTTATTAACTACGATTTTTGATTTTCTGTTTCCACCAGAGTGAAAATTGGGATGGGGAGGGGAGAAGAAATAAAAGGATGAGAAAGTTTTTACATGACTGTTATTGTTGTAAGGTGACTCTGTGCTCTCTGGGACTGGAAAACATATAATTTGACATTTTTATCCCCCCATGGGCCATTTTTATTGGCTCTTTGGAAATCTCTGTTGAGGGCCTCTCAACTTCCATTGTCTTGATCTCGCTGAATGGATTTTATTCTGGCAGATAATTCTTCTAGAATCTTTCAGCTCACCTCCACTTCCTTCCTTCTGAGGTCCCATCACCCTTCTAAGCAGCACCATTGAACAGAATCTAATACAAATGCAATACAAACTGAGACAGATTGCCTCTAAAGCTAGCCATAACACTCTCTCCTCATCCCCTTGCTCTTTTGAAATGTGGTTTCCACTTTTCCCATAAGGAGATGAAGTCTATTTTCCTTTCTTTTGAAACTGGGACCATCCCAATAAAATGCAGCAAAAGCTATGCTTTGTGACTTCCAGGTCTACATCTTAAGAGATCTTGTAGCTTCCATTTTTGCCCCTTTGGAGTTCTGAGTCATCATGCTTATTAGTCCAACTACCCTGCTGGAGAGAGACGCTCAGCCAGATCCCAGGTGTTCCAGCCATGCCAGCTGAGGGACCAGGTATGGAGTGGGCATTTTAGATACCCCAGGAACACAGAGAAGAGAGATCCCAGCCAACACCGCAGAGACAAGCCAGCCCTGATCCTACCCCAAATTGCAAAATTGTAAGCATATAAATTATTGCTTTTATTTTAACCTTCTATATTTTGTGGTAGTTTTTCTTTGTTTTTTGGGGTTTTTTTGGGGTTTTTTTGTTTTTTTTTCAGCAGCAGTATATAACTGATAAAAGGCTATCTGGTCTACAGTAAACACTCCTGTATTCCTGATCACACATACATTGGGAGGGCAGAGAACTCTCCTTCATTTTGCTGCTCATGTTGTTTGTCAACCCATCTCAAAGATTTCCTAAGTAGAGTCAAACAGCAATCCAATAAAGTTAAACATATACTTAACATATTGACCCATAAATGCCACTCCTAGCCCAAGAGAAGTTGAAGACATGTTCACGTGAAGACCTATTTACAAATGCTTAAAACAGCTTTATTCATAATTACCAAAAACTGGGAGAAATCCAAAAATTCATCAACTGGTGAATGGATAAATTGTCATACATCCATAAAATTACTGATGCATGCAACAACATGAATGAGTCTCAAAAGCAATATGTTAATTGAAAGAAGGAAGACACAGAAAGCTACATATTGCCGGGTGCGGTGGCTCACGCCTGTAATCCCAGCACTTTGGGAGGCCGAGGCAGGCGGATCACAAGGTCAGGAGTTCAAGACCATCCTGGCCAACATGGTAAAACCCCATCTCTACCAAAAATACAAAAATTAGCCGGGCATGGTAGCGCATGTCTGTAATCCCAGCTACTTGGGAGGCTGAGGCAGGAGAATCACTTGAACCCAGGAGGCGGAGGCTGCAGTGAGCCAAGACCACACCACTGCACTCCAGCCTGGTGACAGAGCAAGACTCCATCTGAAAAAAAAAAAAAAAAAAAAAGAAAAAAAAGCTACATATTATACGATTTCATTCATATGACATTCTGAAAAAGACAAAACTAAATGGGCAAAAATCAAACCAGTGTTGGTTAGCATCTGGGAGTATGAGAAGGGTATTAACTTCAAAGTGGCACCAGATAACTTTTTTGTAATGATGTGGTATTTTTTACATGACTGCATACATTTGTCAAAACTCATACTAACTTAAAAGGTTAATTTTACTGTGTGTATATTATACCTCAATAAACCTGACTTAATAAATAAAATCCACTAATGCCCTTCAACCATGGTTAACACATATCAAGCTATATAAGTGGTCTTATGGAAACCCCTGTCACCGGAATTGAGTACCAGGTTCCCCAATCCATTTGGGTGGTGAAGGTTGGTAATTACAGTATAGCATAGCTCTCTAAATTAATCATCCTCAAAAATCTCTTCAACCTTCCAAAAAGCCAAATATTTTGTGCTTTTTTTTTTTTCTTCCCAGAGACAGGGTCTCACTCTGTTGCCCAGGCTGGAGTGCAGTGTGGTGCAGTCACAGTTCACTACAGTGACTACAGGCACACACGAGCATGCCCAACTAACTTTATTGTTTTCCAGATTCTTTTTAGAGACAAATCTCACTATTGCTCAAGCTGCTATCTAACTCCTAGCCTCAAGTAATCTTCCTACCTTGGCCTCCCAAAGTGCTGGGATTATAGGCACGAGCCACTGCTCCTGGCCTTTTTATGCTCTTAATAAGGATGAGTCATCTAACATATTCTTGACTATTTCCTTTGAAAATTTGCATCTGGATTATCATATCCTCTGGAATGTGCTCTCTGTTGTATCTTGGTGTCTCAATTGACATTTGTGATATTTATATACATTATTATAAAGTAATGCTACATAGAGAAATATGATTATTTTTATATCAGTTTCTAGGAAATAATTAGCTACCCACATATTTACCATTTGAAAAGCTCTTCATTCTTTCTTAAATGTCTGAATTTCCATCTGTTATCATTTTCCTTCTGCCTGAAGAACTTCCTTTTGTATTTTTTTGCAGTGTAGGTCTGCTAGCAATAAACTCTCTTGGTCTTCTTTTGTCTTTACTTTTCATTCTTTCCTTTTAGAAATTCATAGTGAGCATATAACATTACTACTATCTAGGCATGTCGCTATTCAGGTTTTATGAGGTTTCTGTGAATAAGTGACTGTTTCAGCAATGAGTAAACACAGTCTAAACTGAACAAAACAAAACAAAACAAAACAAAATGTATACTTTTAAAATGTATTTTGATGTTCATCAAAGGTTTAGGGGGAAAGGAATCCTGCTCTGCTATAACAGACTAAAAAAGTCTTCTAAATCCCTCTGAGATAAGACCACATTTCTGAGAAGAAAAGTTAACTTCCTCACTGATTTTTAAAAATTATGTTTTGTATTCTCTAATTCTGGAGCAAGTTATCAATAGATGTGTTTTTTAGGATAATTTGCAGGACTTCATGAGTAATTATTAATGAGTTTTTGCTGTTTACAAGTGTGTGTGTGAAGGTATGTGTTTGTATATATAAACCAAATTCAATGCACAATAATTTTTGAGTAGGTAAATGATTGTCAACTATTTTATTTTATCCCTTTACAAAAATTAAAAATTTTCTCTAATGGGATGAGTTTTACAATAATATTTAAAAATCAAGACACCTCAAATCTAAAAGATAAGGAGATTGAGGCTCCTTGTTTATATGGTGATTACCATTTTATAGATAAGAACATTGAGGCTTACAGATTTTATGTAACTTGCTTAAGATCACAAAGCTAGTAAGTGTTAGAGGTAAGAATCAAATCTAGGTTTATCATATGACTAAGCAAGTGTTCTTAACCTTTACGCCTCTGATTTCCTATCTTCTTTGACCTTACATCCTAGCAGTAAAAAACAAACAAACAAACATTTTGGTACCTATGTTCTACTAGAGTAACATTTTATGAATATATTATGCACATTGTAAAACATGCAAAAATGGAAACTATAAAGGGATAAGAAAACAGAAATAGAAATAGAAGCACCAGTGGATCATCTATTACATGTCCTAGGTACTGAGTGTCCACTCTAGAGAATGTTGCTTAGAGTCTCTGAAAACTATTTGATTTTTAAAATGAAAATATTATTCACAGCTTTTGCCAAATCTAGATGTACTATGTTTGAACTTGTGATTTCCTAGGCAAGTACATTCCAATCTAATTTAGCAGGGAGACATAGTATAGAGTAAGAATAGCAACTGGAAGAGATTGCTACAGAAAGCAGGGTGAGATAGATTAGAGATGGAAGAACATTTGTAGACATTCAAACAGTAAGCAATCTGTGTTTGTGTACAAAATCAGGCTAATTAACAATTTAAAACGTAGTAGGTTAGAGTCCTTTTTATAATAGAAATACACAATAGTTAGGAATATATATACTGTTTATATAACATAAATAAGGGATATTACATATGTATACACAATTAAATGAAAGATAGAAAGTTGGTCACATTATGACCAATAGCAGCCATTATTTAAAATTGAAAATATGGTTAGAAATAACACAGGCATAGGAATGTTACCCCCCAAAAATCAACTAACACTGAATTTATAATTATACTATTATGTTAAACCACATCTTTAAACATAGAAAATCCATCAAGATTGTTTCACAATCATCTGCCTAGATTTCTTGGTCATTTATGTCATCTGATTTTCATGACACAGATAAAAGTCATATATTTGAAGAATGCAAGCTCATAAAATTATGTATCTGAATAAATTTTGTTTTTGTTTCTTCTTCTATTAACATTATTTTGTTACTCTTTGACTCCCAATTATATTTTCCTTCATCCTTTTCGGATTACTTATCTTTTGGGAATGATACAGGGGAGAGGAGAGGGAAGAAATGGCATCTCTAATATCTCAGGATCTTGAAATTTTATATAGCCTTCTACTTAGACTTTTACTCAGACTGATTCTTAAACTCTTAAGTTAACACATTTTAGGGTTTCTTTTCAAATGGAAAATTCAGACCCAAGGACTTGACATCTCTCTGTAGCAGAGATAGGTTCTCACAAAATGGTACAGTATACATCTATAAGAGCAGACTTCATGGGAATTTCCTAAGGAATTCCTAAGAAATACCAGCAAAATTTCCCAAGAAATACCAGCAAATATAATCATAATCATCTATCCCATTAACTAAAATCTCAGGTTTATCATATGACTACAGTGCCTAAACCCAGATATTTCATGACAAAGGATAATATATAGACTATCTTTTCTCCAAGCCTCATATTTCCCGTTCTTACTATGTATCTTTCTTCTTATAATGATTGTTTTAAAGAACCAGCTTTGAAGTCCTTTGAGATGTGACTAACCATTTCTGCTCTAAATTTTTAAATATTAATAGAAAATACTGTTTATTTGGCATTATTTGAAAGAAGCCAGTCTATGGAAAGAGTAATTGTGACCATTGTTTTATTCTTTTAATTTATCTCTTGTGTTAAACAGGCCATGCATTGACCATGCACAGAACATAACAATGAACATTGTTTTGATCATGAAAACTAGGCATTGAAAACCACCTTGATTTCATTAAGCTTAAACTTAATTTTACCCTTTGCAAAGATTCCAGGCAAACATGCATTCTCCAATGCTATATTTGGAGTGGGCATATGCACCAGATTTATTACTTCTGCTTTTTCCAAGGCTGTAATAACTACATGACAAGTTATATTTTTTAATACCTAAATTACTCCTGAGAAGAAAACTCTGTGCCAAAAAAACTAATAGCTTTAATTCTTCATATTGATGACATATAAACTTATTAAATTACTATTAATTGACAGGCATTTAGCATATGGCTTGGTTTTATTTTTTGAAGTTTGTTCTGTGTTTCTTCATACTTCTTCACATTCATATAATATTAAACTTGCACCACAAACACCAACATATGCCATTTAAAACAAAAGTGAACTAGATACATCATTTATTATTCAGATTAGATATAATGCAGCATATACTTATTTACTCATTTTTATTTACACTCTACGTCCTTTCACAAATAATTTAGACAGTCACATGAAAATTTTAGCATCTACAATATAAAAACTGAGAGCCAAAAGTTTTTATATTTTGGCAGATACTAAATAATCTTAGTTAATTGTGGTAGACACAAACAGTGGTAGATACTAAGTAAAGCTACATTTTGCCATGGGTGATTGTATTTTAAAACTTTACCACATTGCTTTTAAAAAGCAATTTCTACTAAATAATGGAATCCTAGTGGGTATCTGAATCACCAATATAAATGAGGTTAATAAATGCATTATGATATGGCTTAGCAAAATTTAGTTGCTAACACATTGTTAGCTGCTTAAAGGGTTTATTTTAATAGCAGCTGGAAATATTAATGATGTTAAAAAGCAGTCATGAGGCCAAGCTGAGGCAGCTTAGAAGATTTGGCTCTCTCCACTTCATGCATAATTTTCATTAACCCTTAATGTTACTAAAGTAACACACAATCTTAGTAAAAACATTTCCTATGTAAATCTTGACTTAGCGCCTCCTTTCAGATTGCTTCCATAAGCCCTTCCTATATAGAACCTTTGGAGCCACCACTAGGATTCTGCAAAATCAGAGGTTCAAAAATGTCAGCCTCAGTTCAAATCTCTATTTACTGCCAAATCTCTTTGCTTTCAAAGAGTAACTAAAAGAAGAAAAACACTTTGAAGTTAAAGAAAAAATAAAATTCTGGTAATTGAATTGTTGTGGGAGTGGAGAATGCATATTAAAATATTTGCTATAGACCAATATAAAGTCTAAGTAGAGAGACACATGAACTTAGTATAGATCCAAAAATCATTACTGAAATAGGTCTAATATCGTGTCGGTGGTGTCTTTTCCAACAGCAACGTGTGTTTATGGTTTGAGTTGACTCAAGGTTTTGAAGTTGTTATGTATGTAAATACTTTTGTTGGAATTCCTTCACTTCTGTCCTTGGTCCATACTTCTTTTCATTCTATTCACTCTTCCTGGGTAATTTTTGATATTATCATAATTGTAACTACATCCATATCCTGTTAACTACCAAAATCCGGGCATTTAATAGAAACTTCACACACATATGCAATCGCTTCCTAGAATCTCCACTAGATATCCCATACATGTCTTCAATCTTGACCTGTCCAAAACTAAACTCCTGTTATCTTCTCTAAAGCTATTCCACCTCTTATAATTATTCCATTGTTGGCACCCCCATCCATCTGATCATCTGTGTTAGAAACTTTTAATCTTTTCTACCCCTTACTTCCCTACATCATTCAATCACCAAGTTCAGTCAATCTAACCTCCTAAATATTTTACAATTCTTTTTGCTTCCCTTGGCTACATTGGCAGAAGAATTGTCTTGGGCCACACATAAAATACACTAACACTAACAATAGCTGATGACCTTTTAAAAATCGCAAAATATTCTCTTAATGTTTTAAGCAATTTTAGAATTTGTGTTGGGCCACATTCAAAGCTGTCCTGGGCCACATTCGGTCCACAGGCCATGGATTGGACAAGCTTGATTTAAACTCTTAATGATTCCCTAGAGATTTGTGTACTACTTCCCAAAGTAATTGTCAGAACTCTGGCCCCAAAAGATTATCTCTGATAAGTATTTCATGGTCAGAAACTGTATAGTATATTCCTGTTTTGGAGATTCACAACATGTATTAGCATATTTAAATTTCCAAGAGACTCTACATTAAAGAAGTATTGTTGATATGTTTTCCAAACTTTTTCTCACAGAATTTTTCTGCTAGAAATAAATGATTCCATCAAATATCTGCTAAGGAAAGCTCTTTAACATGTCATATGAAGCCTTCCATGATCTGGCTCTGCTGCATTCTTTGGCCATCATTCCCCCGACTCCACATGTCCCACTCTATTCTATACTCCCACTGAAGCACTTTCTCAGCATTTGGCCCTAACTGAAGCTGCTGCTTCCCCTTCTATCATTCTTCAAGACTTGTTTCAAAAGTCACTTCCTGCAGAAAACTTTTTCTAACCCCTCCTATGTTTCCATAGCCTTCTCCATGCTTGCCTCTTTTATTATTACACTTACCACATTTTTACTGAAAGTAACTACTTAATGAATCTTTCTCTCCCCCTACTAAACCTCTTGAAGGAAGTGGTTATGTTTCTTTCATCTTTGTACTTCCAGCATAAGCACATGCTATGACCTGAATGTTTGTGCTTCTACCAGGTTCATGTGTTGAAACTTAATCTCCAATGCAACGGTATTAAGAAGTGGGCCTCTGGGAGGTGATAAGTCATGAGGGCTCTGTCTTTATAAATGGGATTAGTGCCCATATAAGAGGCTTGAGGGAACCTGTCTGCCCCTTCTGCATGTGAGAACTTACAGAGAAGACCATCTTTGAAGCACAGAGTGAGCCCTCACCAGGTAATAAATCTATTGGCACCTTAATCTTGGACCTCCCAGCTTCCATAACTATGAGCAATAAATTTCTGTTGTTCAGAAATTAACCAGTCTATGGGATTTTTGATGTAACAGCCAAAACGAACTAAGACAGAGATATACTTGGCATTTAGCAAGGACTGAAATGAAATAAATAGTGCCTGGCTCATGTAGCAGGTACCCATAATTAAATGCCATAGACATTAGTTATTAATAAGTGATAAAAGGTTTTCCTCAACCATAAGCAATTATTTGAAAGTTTTTGAATATAAAATCAATGCACCCAATTTTGACTTTAAATCTCATGTATTCAATGAGTTCTTATAATCACCACTGTGTCTTCACAAACATTGTGGTGCTTCTTTCACTTCTCTGATATCAAATATGATGTTGTTCTATAAATCTGAACAGTTGTGGCATTTCATTGAGTTTATTTTTAAGCAAATATTTCAGATGGGCAGAACTGAGTAGGCAAAGGAAAGACGATGTGGTCAAGGATTCCCTGAATTGGTTCATAAAAGGATATAGTGAGGTAAATTAATGCTGACACAGTGCCCTCTGTCAAAACAGCCTGTTGGCCAAGGAAAATGATCACAAGCAGCATATGTGCCGGTTAGGGAAGAGAAAAGCAGTCCAGATGGCTGATTTTTAAGCAGCCAGACTTTTAGCAGAGAAAGGGGGAAAATTTGTATCCAGGTCATTCCTAACTCTGCTCCTGGGAGATCATCTAAAGTTGTTGCTTTTAAGTTCCCAGGAATTCTGACCCATAAATACTCACTACCTCATTGTAAAGCTGTGAGCATCCCCTTAAAACTGGAGACTAGATGGATGTTTACTAAAAAGTATGCTAAAGTATCCTTTATTCCTTTTGCTTCTGTTCCCTTTTATGTCTCATCATCACTGATGATTTCTACTAAACTTGTGCAGAAAAATTAACCCCATACTTACTGGTGACTTAGTGAGTGTTTGTGTATTTGGATCCTTTAATTTCTCTGGGTAAGTTAGCCGTTAATTTAAATATCTCTTTCAATCTTTAATGGATTGCTTCTACCATGAAATACAGGTATCTGCTGAAAAGGACACCTCAATTACTCCCTCCAGCTGTGCAGAAAGGGTCCATTTCTTATCCAATGACATATGATTTCTGAAAGACTCTCTTATTTTATAGCCATCACAGTGCTGAATTTCATCATGCCATTACTTATGCAATTGAAAACAGACTGCTATGTATTCTCATAAAGACACTTTGCGAGAATTTTAACCCTATGAATTCCAAAATTGTGAGAGGATTTTTAAAAATTGAACAGCACTGGCTCTGGTCCCCTGGGACATCAAGAGTACTCACAAAATTTAGAAAGAGTCTCTCCTCGACTACCTGGCTATGGGTTGTTGCTGTGGCCTGATTGCTCTTTTCTAAACCTATATATTAGCAAGGCTTTATTAAGAAAAAAAAAATCTGTTTTTTTCTTTATAAAGCAACAGAGAAAAGCACAATAGACAACAGAGGGCAGAAAAAGCAATTCCTTTTTTTCTCTCTTTTCAATTCCTTCTTTAATTTTTTCCAATTCCTCCTTTCAGTTTTTTTCTTTATGTGAGATCTGAGATCCTGAGGATACTATCTGTACCTTCACATTGTGCTCACAGTCATTTTATATGTAACTCATCCTTTTACATGTTTACTTTGATGCTATCTCCAATTTTATACCCAAAATGTTAATATCTCCAAAATAATAATGGAAATCTTTCCATTCTGATTTTGAGATGGAAGATTTATGTAAATGTGTATTAAGTACACAGTTCTTTTTGTTTGGGGTATTTTTTTCCTCCATTCAAAATTGTAATCTTGTATGGATTTGCAAACTATTATAACTCCCTCCCCCCATTTAAAAGTCATTATCATTTTCTATCTCTAGAATTTCGGGCGCCCATTTCCATTCCAAGCTATTAGGTTGCTTTTGAAGTGACATCCCACTGCATCTTCGTGGCATATATGTCTAAACTTGTATTTATTTTACTTCTCTGTTCTTGTTCACATTGACAATGCCTCCCAAATCAGGTCACCAATGGATTTCATTATCTTGCTGTTTGCCTTCTTTGAGTCAAGATATGGAATAAAACGTCCAATAAAGTAAATGTGACCTTATCCTGACTCCTATGACACTCAACCAGGCATCTTCACACAACAGATTCATTCTTTGTCTATGGCTAAGATATATTGCCCAAATCAGTTGAAGTCAGATTTTAAATGATACACATCATCCCATATCAAAAAATGCCTCAGGGCCAGGTGCTGTGGCTCATGCCTATAATCCCAGCACTTTGTGAGGCTGAGGAGGGCGGATCACTTGAGGTCAGGAGTTCGAGACGGGGCTGGCTAACATGGTGACACCCTGTCTCTACTAAAAATACAAAAATTAGCCAGGCATGGTGGTGTGCACCTGTAGTCCCAGCTACTCAGTAGGCTGAGGCAGAAGAATCACTTGAATCTGGGAGGCGGAAACTGCAGTGAGCTCAGATCATGCCACTGCACTCCAGCCTGGGCAACAGAGCGAGACTCTGTCTCAAAACAACAAAAAGGCCTCATGGCCCAAATAAGTAAACACCTACATTACCTTCTTTTGTTCAACAATTTTAGGGGGAAAATTATTTAGTATAGTTGACACAATCTACTTTTTATAAAAGACAATATGGCTTGCAATTCGATTCCATCTAATGTTTACACATTTTCTCCCAGTAGTTATATGAGACTTGCTAGGATTTTTCTTTGCTTGCTTGTTTTTTGCCTTGCTTTGTTTCATGTATTTATGGGCTTTGAAGGTGTATATCTAATATCTGGACTTGGGGTAACTTTATATTGTGGAAAATCCATTAGATCAGCTAAGAGACCTGGGTTTTAATTCTTACACTGTTTTTAACTAGTTATAATCTTGGTTAAGTCAACCAAGTTATCAAGACTTAATTTTTTTCACCTGTACAATAAAGGCATTAGATTTGGATTTATTGCATCTATATGTGTTCTGACTTAAAAGCGCATTTTTAAAACTTAACCGTCTTTTGGACTGGTCTCCTAAGAGAAGACTGAACAGGGGCTATCAATGCAAATTGACTTAGGGGCCTTTGAAAGATCTATTTACCACAAAGCATCCACAAACCTCTGCCTTCTTCCTCATTTGGCTTTAAATTCCATCTTAAAGAGTTGTCAGCATGTATGAAAGCCAAGGAAGAAGAGGTAAAGTCTCCAGAAGGCCTGGATTAACTATTATATATTTTTTCCCTGGGGATGGTTTACTTACCATGTCCCTTTACTGGGGGTTAATTTCTTCAACTACTGAAGTCACTCTTTGAAATTTGAAGGTATAAAGGGCAAAATAATAAACATATCTTGTATACGTAAAGAACTTTAAACCTTACAAGGATTTTGACGTCTATCTAAATGAAGGAACAAGCAGCCAAGAACCACAAAAATCACTGGCCACTGACAAATAATACTTAAAGAGGAATACAGGCTTAATAGCTGTGAACACAGGTTCATTGAACAAATGAATAATTTTGAATGATTCTTGCATCTCCATTTGGTATTGTCCTTTTTTTTCTTTTTTCTTTCACTTCTACCCACCTACCAACCTCACAAAGTGCCCAGTACCTCACCCTAGAATAGGTGATACCTCTAGGATACCTCACCATAGAATTCTGACTAGAATTAACCCTACACAGTCAGCTTTATAACTGTAGAGCATTACCCAAACCACTAAAATATTCTTCATCAGAATGTCCTGAGTTTGATACAGTAATCCATGCTTATATGTCAATGGATGCTCCCCTCCTAGATTAAATAAGGTAGCCTTCATAGGAAGAGAGACAATAGAGCTTTAAAAAAAAAAGGAGTTACCTTACAAAAATTTTAAGGCCCAATGCAGCCAGTGAGGGATATCCTTTGAGGCATTTAGGAATCTGTAGCAATCTTTAAATCACAACAGAATAGAAAAGAAGACCTACTAACAGAATAGGCTTACTATATTGAAGAACATGTAAATTCATATACCTTTTACCATAACTTGCCTTCTTACCCTCTATCCTCCAAATTTGCCAAACTGAGGACATTAAAGTTGGTAAATATATTTATGACAATTAGTCTTACTACTATGATTAACTAGTTTAAAAGATTCTGACCTGCAGTTATATAACATAACTCCCCAATCCTGAATCTTCTCATTGTGCTGTTGTTCTGATTACAAAAGAAAATATATTTTTGTAAAAATGTAGAAATTATAGAAAGTTTAAATAAGAAAATGGCAGTAAATCAAATGCATAATCCAAATAGCCAGAAAGAACCATTATTAATATCTAGATATATTTCTTCTCAGTCTTTCTCTAAAAACTGTAATTATATATGTATATGTATCATACATATATAATATATACTTGTCTCATTTAATCAATATGCTAAAAATAAACATTTATCTGTCCTACATACGTAACATAGTTTATGTAATAACTTTCTCGTTCTTAGACATTTAAATTATTTCAAAATTTTAATTATAAGAAACAGTGAGCAAAACATGATGATAAAAGAAATTTACTATCATCTCTACTTATTGCCATAAAAAATCCTATAAGTGCAACTATTTGGTAAAAGAATATAAATATTTCAAGACTTCTCAAACAGTAGAAATAGTAAATATGTGAGTAAGTATAAAAATAACCAATATGTGTATGTTTCTTTCCTTATTGAAAACACATATGACTGTTTAAAGCAAAAAAGTATGACACTTAACTAATATTAATGGGTTTATAACAAATGTAGATGTAACATATATGACAATAATAGCACTAAGAAGAAGAAATAAATGGAATTTGCGCTTGTGAATTTTCTGTATTTCATCTGGAGTAATTCAGTATAACTAGGTAGACTGGATTAGCTAAAGATCCATTTTGTAAACACTAGAGAAAGTAAAAAATAATGAAAAATGTTAGCTACAAAGTCAATAGAGAAATTAAAATGGAATATGAAAAAATATTTGATTAACATAAAAGAGGGAAGAAAATGAGGAACAAAAACCAAAAAAAAATTGGTAAGATAATAAACAGCAAATGGCAGACCTTTAAATACAATCATATCAATAAGTATATCAAATGCAAATAAACTAAATGCTCCAATCACAGCAGAAATTGTTAGAGTGGCTAAAAAGTAAGCACCAACTACATGATGTCTACATGAGATGTAGTTTAAATACAAATAGAATAAAAATTTTAAAGATGGAGGAAAGTATACCATGCAAACAATAACCACAAGAGAGGAGTTGTTATACTAGTATTAGACAAAATAGACCTCAAGAAAATGAGCATTACTAGAGACAAAAGGAAATACTTCATAATGACAAAGGATCAATATATAACGAAGATATGACAATTATGAATGTGTATGTAAGCCACAATGGATGGTGACTTCACAGTGAAAACTCTTATTTTAGGGAAGAAGGAATATGAATGTTGGGTAGACAACTAGGCTTTTCTGCCACTGGCAGATTATTTATCCTCTCTGTAAAATAGATAACACTTTATAGGATTGTTGTGAGGATTAAATGACTGACCACAGTAGGCACTTAATCATATGGGTTATTGTTGATGCTGTTACCATTATCTTGCGGTAGACTGCGTCTATGAGCAAAAGCTCAGCTAAAATTAAGTTGTCCCTCTATATAGGGAAAAGAATCCCTGAAGAAGGGGTGAAGTAAGTAGAATGTCCACCCAAATGTCATTTTGGGATCAGAGTGGGCCCTGACTCCAGGAGAAGAAAAAGGTACCATAGAGAGTTGGTGGGGTGGATGGGCCTTGCTTGGTAGGGGGACAGGGGCACTAAAGGGAATTTGGATCTGGGAAGAAACTAGACAGAGGACCTGCATAATGAAAATATTGTTTACTGTGTATAATGAAATGTTGCCTTCTCCTCCATCTATCATAAAAAAAAAAATTCAGCAAATCCATATTGCTCACCAAACTGGTTAGGATAAAGTTCGGGAGACAGTAACAGAAACTCTAATGAATAGTCATATACAAGACAGATGCTTCTTTCTCTCTTGTATAAGAGAAGTCAAGAGAGAGCTCAGGGTTGATATGGTGGCTCTACAGTAATCAAAGGGCTGAGATTCTTCCAGTTTTCTGCTCTGTTATGCTTTAGGTATGGTTCTTGTCCCCTTGATACAATATGAATTTTGGAGCATCAGTCACCACATCTACATTTCAAGCAGTGAGATGGGACAGAGGAAAGAATAGGTACACACTCTTTCCTTTTCGAAAAGATTTTTCCAGAAATACCACACAATATTTCCACTTAAAGGTGAGCTATATGCTACGAAATGTAGTCTTTTAGCTGAATAACAATATACCCAAATAAAAATCCGTGTTCTCTCATTGAAGAAGGTTAGAATGGATGTGAGAAAACCAAGCACTCATCAATACTTATAGATTGTATTTATAGATGTTTTATTTGCATATTTTTATGTGTAGACAAAAGATGTGCATAACAGATCGGTCTATTGAATGCAAGGTGAAAGACTGTCAATGTGAGTCAGTTTAACAAGAGTTAGATCATAAAAAAACCTTCCCTCCTTTCTTATTATATTTAGTTATAAACTAACATTTAATTATCCCACATAAGTTTGCATCTTAATCTTAGTTCTTCAATTAGACTTTGCTTCAAGGAAGGTTTGGTAGGCCTACAGCTCTAGTATTGACCAGATGGTGCAGAAGGAACAGACTGCATAAATACATTACTATAGCACAACAACAAATTTTTTATATATTAGTAAATTAGATCCTTAACTATGGTCCCCTCACCCAGCCTAATGTTACAAAGGTCTGTAGTTTTGAACCCCTTTGATCTTATCCTCATGGGCTCCCTCAATTACTGAACTTGGGCATTTATGAAGTACAAGGAAGCAACAAAGAGGTGCATCCATTCACTTATATACTTATTTGGTGTACACATCCCTTGCACTGCTTGTTTGGTACTTTAGTGGTAAACTAAATGATAGTAGACTTGAACTGAGAGAGTCAATATTCACATCAATCTTTGTGCCTAGATTGGACTTTATAAGCTGGCCCATATCAAAAGGAAATTACTATGATATATATACATATATTTCCAATAGTTTTCCTATGCTCTCTTTCCCATTGCATATTTCTACCTTTAGGCCAAACCAACCCACACATCTATGACCAGTCACAAAAGAAAAGCTGATGATATTTCATCTCTGGTCAATGCCTCTCTTCAAGGCCATTTCCTGGTATAATCCATCCTTTAATTCATCAAATATACATTCAGTATTGACTATGTACCAGGCTCTGTGCCTAGTATTAGGAATATAGCAGAGAGCATATACTTAAAGGTCTTCTCAGAAATGCCTTACCTGCTGGGCATGGTGGTTCACACCTGTAATCCCTTCACTTTAGGAGGCTGAGGTGGGAGGATCACTTGAGTCCAGAAGTTTGAGACCAGCCTGGGCAACATAGCAAGGCCCTATCTCTACAAAAATGAAAAAATTAGTTGGGCATGATGGCTTGCACCTGTAGTCCCAATTTCTCAGGAGGCTGAGGTGGGACGATTGCTTGAGCCTGGGAGGTGGAGGCTGCAGTGAGCTGTGATGGCACTACTGAACTCCAGTCTAGGTGACAGCACAAGACCTTGTTTTTTTTTTGTTGTTGTTTGTTTAAAAAAAGCCTTTCCTGATAGTAGTTACCTCAACTGCTGAGTATTCTCTTTGCCTCATTTTATTCATAACATCTTTTAGAAATCTGTCATTTTATTTATTTTTAGCCTTACCTCAGTTCCATATGGGCAGGGAAATCCTGTCTGTTCCTTTCACCATCGCAACTTCAGTGCCTTGTACAGCGTGATACATAAACATTTAAATATTTGATTCATTAACAAAATAGACCCTCAACACATATATTTGATGTTTCTAATTGGAGCTCAGAAATTAGAATAAAGAAATTTCCCCCAAAAATGCCTTGAGAAAAATTTAATAATTGAATCATTAAATTAGTAAATCAAACCACCATTTTCCATAATGATTCTAATAACTAGTATATATTTTACACAAAATAAGTCCATTGTTTTTTCCAGCATTATTGAGGTATAATTGACAAATAAAAAATGAATATATTTAAGGTATACAAGGTGATATTTTGATACAACATATACATTGTGAAATGATTACTACAATCAAGTTAATCAGCATATCCATTACCTCACATAGTTACCTGTTGTGCGTCCATGTGGTGAGAACATTTAAGATCTGTCTTAGCAAATTTCAGGTATACAATAGTGTATTATTAACTGCAGTCACCATGCTGGACATTAAATCTCCAAAACTTATTCATCCTGCATAAGTGAAACTCCGTACCCTTCACCAACATCTTCCCATTCCTCCTACCCCCTAGCTCCTGGCAAACACCATTTTAATTTCTGCCTCTAGTTCTACCTTTTTAGATTTCACATGTACGTGAGATCACACAGTGTATGTCTTTCTGTGCCTGGCTCATTTCACTTAGTAAATTGTCCTCCAGGTTCATCCATGTTGTCCCAAAAGACAAGATTTCCTTTTTTTTTTTTTTTTTTTTTTTAAGATGGAGTCTCGCTCTGTTGCCCAGGCTGAGTGAAGTGGTGCAATCTCAGTTTACTGCAACCTCCGCCTCCCAGGTTTAAGCGATTCTTCTGCCTCAGCCTCCTGAGTAGCTGGGACTACAGATGCGGGCCACCATGCCCGGCTAATTTTTTGTATTTTTAGTAGAGCTAACACAGAGTCTCACCATGGTGCCCAGGCTGGTCTCAAACTCCTGGACTCCTGATCCGCTCGCCTCAGCCTCCCAAAGTGCTGGGATTACAGGTGTCAGCCACCGCACCTGGCCCAAGATTTCCTTTTTTAAGCCTGGCTAATATTCCATTTTGTGTGTGTGTGTGTGTGTGTGTGTATCACATTTTTTCCATTCATCCATTGATGGACACTATGTTGATTCCACATCTTGGCTATTGTGAATAATGCTGCAGTGAACATGGGAGTGCACATACCTCTTCAACATACTGATTTCATTTCCTTTGGATACATATCCAGAAGTGGGATTGCTCAATCATATGGTAGTTCTATTTGGGTTTTTTTGAGGAAGCTCCATACTATTTTCCATAATGGCTATACCAATTTACATTCCCAACAACAATGCACAAGGGTTTCCTTTTCTCTACATCCTCACCAACACTTGCTATCTTTTGTCTTTTTTATATTAACCATTCTAACAGGTGTGGGGAGACATCTCATTGTGTTGTTTTTGAGACACGGTCTCACTCTGTCACCCAGGCTGGAGTGCAGTGGCGCAATCTTGACCTATTGCAACCTCCACCTCCCACGTTCAAGCAATTCTCAGGCCTCAGCCTCCCAAGTAGGTGGGATTACAGGCATGTACTACCATGGCTGGCTAATTTTTGTATTTTTAGTGGAGTCAGGGTTTCACCATGTTTGCCAGGCTGGTCTCCAAATGCTGGCCTCAAGTGACCCACCCACCTCAGCCTCCCAGACTGCTAGAATTACATGCTTGAGCCACTGTGCCCGGCCTCATTGTGGTTTTAATTTGCATTTCCCTGATAATTAGTGGTGTTGAGAATTTTTTCATATACCTGCTAGCCATTTGCACGTCTTCTTTTGAGAAATGTCTGTTCAAGTCCTTTTACTTCATTAATTGGGTTATTTGCTTTCTTCCTATTGATTTGAGTTCCTTATATAACTCAGATATTAATGCTTTATTTGAGGTATAGTTTGGAAATATTTTCTCTTATTCCATAGGTTGTCTCTTCACTCTGTTGTTTCCTTTCATGTTCAGAAGCTTTCTGGCTTAATATAACCCTATTTGACTATTTTTGCTTTTGTTGCCTGTACTTTTGGTGTCATATCAAAAAAATCAGTACCCAGACCAATACCAACAATTTCTCCCCCATGTTTTCTTCCAGTATTTTTATAGTTTCAGGTCTTACATTTAAGCTTTAATCCATTTTGACTTGATTTTTGCATATGAAGTGACATGAGTCCAATTTCATTTTTCTGCATGTGAATATATGGTTTCCATACCACTACTGATTAAAGAGACTGTTTATTCCCCCACTGTGTTTCCTTGGCACCTTTGTCAAAGATCAATTGACTATAAGTGCGTGGATTTATTTCTGAGCTCTCTATTCGGTTCAATTGGCCTATGTGTTTTTGTGCCTGTATCATGCTGTTTTGATTATTATAGTCTTGTAGTGTATTTTGAAATTAGGTAGCATGATGACTCCAGCTTTGTTCTTGCTCAAGATTGCTTTGGCTAGTCATGATCTTTTACAGTGACTTATGAATTTTAGGATAGTTTTTCTATCTGTGAAAAATGCCATGGGAATTTTGAGAGTGATTGCATTGAATCTTTAGGTTTATACAAGTAGTATGGATATTTTAACATTATTGATTCTTCCAATCCATGAACATAGAATATCTTTCCATTTATCTGTGTCTATTTCAATTTCTTTCATCAATGTTTGAGTTTTCAGTATACAAATCTTTTGCCTCCCTGGTTAAATGTATTTGAAGTATTTCTTTATTCTATTGTAAATAGGATTATCTTCTTAATTTCCTTCTCAGATAGTTCATTGTTAGTATATAGAAACAACTTATTTTTGCATGTTGATTTTGTGTCATGCAGCTTACTGAATTCACTGATTAGCTATAACAGTTCTTTGGTGAAGTCTTTAGAGTTTTCTATATACAAGATCATGTCATCTGTAAAGACTGTTTTACTTCTTCCTTTCCAATTTGAATGCCTTTTCTTTTTTTTTGCCTAATTGCTCTAGCTAGGACTTCCAGTAGTATACTGAATAGAAATGACAAGAGTGGGTTTTCTTGTCTTTTATTTCTTTTTCTTGCATAATTTCTCTAGCTAGGACTTCCAGTAGTATGCTGAATAGAAGTGACAAGAGTGGGTTTTCTTGTCTTGTTCCTCATCTTAGAGGAAAAGCTTTTAGCTTTCCACTATAGAGTATTATATTGGCTCGAGGCTTGTGATGTATGGCCTTTCAGGCACATTCCTCCTACAGCTAATGTTGAGCATTTTTAATCATGAAAGCGTGTCAAATTTTGTCAAATACTGTTTTGTTTTGCATCTATTGAACTGAACGCATGATTGTCCTTCATTTGGTTATTGTGGTGTATTACATTTATTGATTTGCATGTGTTGAACTACCTTTGGAGCCCAGAGATAAATCCACTTGATTATGGTGTATGATCCTTTTAATGTGTAATTGAATTCAGTTTGCTGGTATTTTGTTAAGGATTTTTGCATCTATGTTCACCATGGATGTTGGCTTATAATTTCTTTCCTTAGAGTGTCCAATTACCTAGCTTTTGTGTCAAGGTAATGCTCTTCTCATGATGTAAGTGGTCCCTCCTCTTGAATTTTTAAGAGGTTGAAAACAATTGGCATTAATTTTTGTTTAAATGTTGGGTAGAATTAACCAATAAAGCCATCAGGTCCTGGGTTTTTTTCTTTGGGAGGTTTTTTTGATTATTGATTCAATCTTCTCGCTTATCATTTGTCTGTTCAGATTTTCTATTTCTTCATTATTCGGCCTTGGTAAATTGTATGTTTCTAGAAATTTATCTATTTCTTCTAAGTTATCCAATTGTTGGCATATAATTTTCATAGTTGCCTCTTATGATTCCTCATATTTCAGTGATATCAGTTATAATATCTCCTCTTTCAATTATAATTGTTTGTTTTGAGACAGGGTCTCACTACATTGTTCAGGCTGGCCTAAAACTCCTTAGTTCAAGAGATCCTCCCACCTCAGCCTCCTGAGTAGGTGGGGTTACAGCTGCACAACTTTTTGCCTGGCTTTTTTTCAATTTTTTTTCTTTCATTTGTAATGTAATATTTTGAGTCTTCTTTTTTTTTTTATTAGTTGAGCTAAAGTTTGTCAATTTTGCTTATATTTAAAAAACTCAACTCTTAGTTTCCTTGATCTTTTGTACTATTTTTAGTCTCTGTTTCACTTATTTCTGCTTGGATTTGTGTTTTCTTTCCTTCTGCTAACTTCAGCCTTAATTCATTCTTCTCTTTCTAGTTCCTTAAGATATAAAGATAGGTTGTCTTAAGTAGGCATTTATTGTTATAAACTTCGCTCTTAGGACTGCTTTTGTTGCATCCAATAAGTTTTGTTATGTTGTGGTTTTGTTTTCATTTGTCTCAAGATATTTTTCTTTTTTTTTTTTTTGTTTTCTTTTTTCTCTTTTTTTTTTTTTGAGATGGAGTTTCACTCCTGTTGCCCAGGCTGGAGTGCAGTGGTGCGATCTTGGCTCACTGCAACCTCTGCCTCCTGGGTTCAAGTGATTCTCCTAAGTCAGTGTCCCAAGTAGGTGGAATTACAGGTGCCTGCCTCCATGGCTGGCTAATTTTTGTATTTTTAGTAGAGACGGGGTTTCACCATGTTGGCCAGGCTGGTCTCAAACTCCTGACCTCAGGTGATCCATGCACGTCAGCCTCCCAAAGTGCTGGGATTACAGGCACCTGGGCTTTCTCTTTTGAAGACTTCTTTGACCTATTGGTTATTCGAGTATATGTTGTCTAATTGACACATATTTGTGTATTTTCTAATTTTCTTCCTGTTGCTGATTTTGTAACATTTTACAGCATTTCATTAACATTGTGGTTGAAAAAAAATTCATAATTATTTCAATCTTTTTAAATTTGTTGACTTGTTTTACAGCCTAACATGTGATCTATCCTTGAGAATGTTTCATGTACACTTGAAAAGAATGTGTATTCTGCTGCTGTTGGATGGAATGTCCCGTATGTGTCTGTTAGATCCATTTGGTTCACATTATACTGTATTTCAAGTCCACTGTTTCCTTATCAATTTTCTGTCTGGATGATCTATATCTATCCATTTTTGAAAGTGAGGTACTGAAGTACTCCGCTATTATTATATTGCTTTCTATCTCTCTGTTCAGTTGTTAATATTTGCTAAATATGTAGGTACACCACTGTTGAGTGCATAGTATTCACAATTGTTATATCCTCTTGATAAATTGACCTCTTTACTATGATATAATTAGCTTCTTTGTCCTTGTGAAAGTTTTTGACTTAAAGTATATTTTGTCCAATATAAGTATAACCACTGCTGTTCACCCTTAGTTACCATTTGCATGGAATCTTTTTCTATCCCTTCACTTTCAGCCTATGTGTGTCCCTAAAGCTTAAGTGAGTCTCTGGTAGGTAGTATACAATTGAATCTTGTTTTTCTTTTATCCATTCAGTCACTCTATAGTTGAAGAATTGAATCCACTTACAATTAATTATTGATAGGAAGAACTTAATATTGCCATTTTATTAATCATTTAAAAGTTTTGTAGTTCCTTTCTTTCTCTCTTGTTGACTTCTTTTGTGACTTAATGATTTATTTTTATTTTTATTCTTTTTCTGAGACAGAGTCTCGCTCTGTTGCCCAGGCTGGAGTGCAGTGGCGCAATCTCGGCTCATTGCAAGCTCCGACTTCCAGGTTCATGCCATTCTCCTGGACCAGCCTCCCGAATAGCAGGGACTACAGGCCCCCGCCATCAGGCTCAGCTAATTTTCTGTGTTGTTAGTAGAGACAGGGTTTCACCGTGTATGGTCTCGATCTCCTGACCTCGTGATCCGCCTGCCTTGGCCTCCAAAGGTGCTGGGATTACAGACGTGAGCCACTGCACCCAGCCTAATGATTTATTTTTCTAGTGGTGTGCTTTGATTTCATCTTCTGTATCTTTTATTTACTACAGACTTTTCTTGTGTGTGGTTACCATAAGGCTTACATAAAACATCTTATAACAGTCTGTTTGGATCTAATAACAACATAACTTCAACCACATACAATACTCTACACTTTTAACTTCTCCTCCTCTCACATTTTATGTATTGGTGTCACAATTTGCATGTTTTATATAATGTATATCCACTAACAAATTATTGTTGCCATATGTATTTTTAATACTCATGACTTTTAACTTTTTACTAGAGTTATTTATGCACTATCATTACCATCATTAGTATTAGAGTATTCTGAATTTGACTGTATTCTTACCTCTACAGTTTTATACTTCTAAGTTTTTATGTCATTTAAAAAAATTTTTCACGGCTTTAGCTTCCAGAAATTTTGTTTCAACTTGAACTCCCTTTACAGTTTTTGTAAGGCATGTCTAGTGGCGATGAACTCCCACAGCTTTTGTTTGTCTGAGAAAGTCTTTATCACTCCTTCATTTCTGAAGGAAAGATTTACCAGGGGTAGTATTCTTGGTTTTCAGGTGTTTTTCTTTCAGCACTTTAAATATATCATTCCACTCTCTCAAGATCTGCAAGGTTTCTGCTGAGAAATTCACTGACCATCTTATGTGGATTCCATTGCATATGACAAGTGTCTTTCCTCTTATTGCTTTCAAAATAATCTTTATTAATTTCAAAATAATCAAATACAGAATTTGATTATAATGTGTCTTAGGGTAGATCTCTTTATATTTAATATATTTGGGGTTCTTTGGGCTTCATGAATCTGGACATTCATATCCCTCTCCAGATTTGGGAAGTTTTCTGCTATTATTTCTTAAAATAAGTTTTCTCCCCTTTTCTTTTTCTACTCCTTCCAGAACACTTATAGGCAAATATTATTTTACATGATGGTGTTCCCTAAGTCCCATGGGCTTTCTTAACTCTTTATCATTCTTTTTCCTCTGCTCTAATGTCAAGTGACCTGTTTTCAATCTCACTGATTCTTTCTTCTGACTGATCAAATCTGCAGTTAAATCTATCTGTGGAATTTTTCAATTCAAGCATTGTGTTCTTCAGCTCCAGAATTTTTAAATGCCTTCTATCTCTTTGTTGAACTCATTTGTTTATGTATTGTTTTCCTGATATTGTTTAGTAGTCTAGCTGTGTTCTCTTGAAGCTTATTAAGTTTCTTGAAGACAATTATTTTCAATTCTTTGTCAGGCAGTTTTATTTGTAATCCTTGTGGTGTTGTGTTGGTGTTTGTCTATTTGAAGAAGTAGCAACCTCTTAACCAGGCATAGAAGTCCTAGCTAAGGCAGCTAAGGAAGCTAAGGCAGGAGGATCACTTGAGCCCAGGAGTTTGCGGCAGCAGTGTGCTATGATTATGCCTGCGAACATCCACTACACTTCAGCCAGGGCAACATAGTGAGACTCTGTCTCTAAAAAATAAAATACAATTTTGAAAAAGAAGCTGGCACCTTTTCCCATCTTTACAGACTGGCTTTGGCAGAGAAAGTCCTTTACCAGTCAGACCATCAGAGATTCTTGGTGAGCCATTTAGTGGGGTCTGCTTGCAAGCTTGCTGTTGGAATCCTCAGGCAGGCTGGTCTGGTGGCTAGATCCACTTGGATGAGCCTGGCTCATGGGTCCAGCAGGGCTGGCGTTGAACCTGAATCTAGGTGGTTAGGCCTGGATCTTGGGTTCACAGGGGCCAGCCTGGTGCTGGACTCCACTGGTTGGGCCTAGAGATTGGGCCTGCATGGTAGGCATGCATAGGCAGGCTGGAGCATATGTTTACAGGGGCCAGCCTAAAGCCTGAGTCCCTGAGGGAAAACCTGTTGCTGGGGGAGGCCTGGTGCCTGGGTCCATGGAGATGGGCCTGGTCCTGAGTTTACAGGAGCTGACCTGGCACCAGGGTTCAATGGGGTGGCCTGGGCATCTGGGTCCATGGTAGTGGGCCTGGAGGCTGGGTCCATGGTAGTGGGCCTGGAGGCTGAGTCCATGGGAGCAGGCTTTGGTCTTAGGTTGATGGGGTCCAGCCTGGAGCTTGGGTCTTTGAGGGTCAGACTAGTATTAAATTCTACTGGAGTGAGCCTGGAACCTAGATATTCTGGAGCATAGGGCCACAAGGGGCAGTCTGGAGCCTGGGACCATGGGGGCTGGCTTGGTGCTAGGATGGGTCTAGAGCCTGAGTCTGCAGGGGGTGGGTTGGTGCAGTGGAAGGGCATTTTTACTCACTAATATTTTAGCAAGAATTAACACATTACATTATCAACACAGGTTACTTAGCAAGAGCCTGGGAAAATAGGACAGAAGACTTGGCAGGTTTGTTGGACAAAGTGTAACATGGTCATCAAAAATAAGGACTCTGGAAAGAAATGAGACATCAAAGAGAATATACTATATGATTCCACTTCTAGGAAGTTCAAAAATAAACAAAGTTAATCCATGGTGAGAGATAACAGAATGTTGCTTACCTTTAGAGGCCTGTAGCTTGTGTCCAAGGGGCTGGCCTAGGACCTAAGGCTGCAAGGGCAAGCCTGTCTCTAGGTTGGGCCTGGAGCCTGTGTCCACATGAGCTGTTCTGGAGACTGGGACAGTTGGCCTGGAGACTCCTGGTGCTGGGGTTTCCTTGAGTCTGAGCTTACTGGGGTAGGCCTGCTGCCAGGGACTGAAGTGAAGGTGAGAGCTCACTTCACACTGCTTTTCCCACATGAAGAGTATTTATCTGTGTGATGTGTTGCCCAGGCTTGTGAAAACAGTGACATGGTGTCTTTAGTCTGTTTTGTGTTGCCATAACAAAATATCTGAGAGATTGGATAATTTAAAAATAGCAAATTTATTTTCTCATCATTCTAGAGGCTATGAAGTCCAAGATCAAGGCCCTGATAGGTTTGGTTGTTTGGTGAGGGATGCTCTCTGCTTTCAAGATGGCACCTTATTGTGGCATCTTCTGGAGGGGAGTAATACTAGGTCTTCACATGGCAAGAGGTGGAAAGGCAATGAGGTGAACACTGCACAAAGCCCCTTTTACAAAGGCCTTAATCATGACAGAAGGAGCTCTCATGACCTCTCAAAGGCCCCATCTCTTAATACCATCATATTGGCCATTAAGTTTCAACACCTGAAGTTTGGAGGGGACACGTTCAAATCATAGTACACAGGTAATGTAAAACTGTCTTTCCTGTCATCATGAATACATCTTTTCTTATTTCCATGCTACATCCAGGTGCTAAAATCCCTCACTTGAATTTCTTAGTTCCTGTAAAGGTATTTTTTTAGTGTGGATAGATGTTTAAATTTATATTTCTGTGAGGAGATGAGTACTAGGAACTTCTGTTCCACCATTTTGCTGATGTTGTTCTTCAACAAGTTCATTGTTCTAATCTCTGAACATAATTGTTTTGTTTGTCAAACATTGCTTGACTTAATTTACCAGTAAATGGCAGTCCAAAGTAAAGCTGAACATACTATTACTACCCATCCTCCTACCCAGCACGCTTCCCCACCCCACGTCAATTTTTTAAAGTTGGTTATAAATTAACAAGTGGTTATCGGCTGGGTGCAGTGGCTCACGCCTGTAATCCCAGCACTTTGGGAGGCTGAGGCAGGTAGATGATCTGAGGTCGGGAGTTCGAGACCAGCCTGACCAACATGGAGAAATCCCATCTCTACTAAAAATACAAAATTAGCCGGGCATGGTGGCGCATGCCTGTAATCCCAGCTACTCAGGAAGGCTGAGGCAGAATTGCTTAAACCTGGGAGGTGGGGGTTGCAGTGAGCCGAGATTGCGCCACCGTACTCCAGACTGGGCAACAAGAGCGAAACTTGGTCTCTAATAATAATAATAATAATAATTGGTTATCAGTATGAAGTCTTTCACACATTTCTAATAAATTATTCACACTCTTACTTGGCAATTAGATAATTCTTGTTACAGGAGAATCCCTAGGCAAATTCACATGTGACATGCAAGAAATTCTAAGGAAAAGGGTAAAAGTAAAAAAATTGTGTCTTGCTTTCCAACAAAATTTATAACTGAGGAGAGGTGAAATGTAAAAGCAAAAGGAAATGGGAAAGAAAATTGCTGTTGTATTTTTCCAAATCCATTCATTTAGAGTTCTGACAAACTTGAACTGAGTGGCATTCTGGGTTATTAAATTAGAAGTTCTTCAAAAACAATGTCATTAAGACTTTCTGTTGCATCAGGTGGTTAGAGTATTCAGTTTTTTATATATCTAATATTGTATTAACTATTTTATGACAGTGATATGTGCATATATATATATATAAAGCTTCATATATGAGACTTTATAAAGCACATTAATATAAACTAGCTTATTTCATATTTAAACTTCACACCAATCCTGTCAGGCAGGGTAATTTTTATTGCATATACTGAAGTTGACTCAGAAAGATTAGGTGATTTAAGTGAGGTAATTAGCTGGTAAGCTGCAGGGCAGTGACTAGAACCCAAAACTTTTGACAACTTCAATGTTCATTTTTCTGTATGGCACTAACATTTCTTTTTATACATCTAAGATTTCTTCTGTGGTATTTCAATTTCAGTTATAGATACAGCATTTACATTTTAGAAATAAATTGTAAAGGTCCACAATTAGTGTACCAGTGCTATGATCTGAATATTTGTGTCCCCTCCAAAATGCATGTTGAAACTCAATCCCCAGTGCAAGAGTACTAAGAGGGAGATGATTAAGTCATGAGGGCTCTGACCTCATAAATGGGATTAGCACCCTTATAAAAGGGCTCAAAGGTTGAAGGAAGCACTCTCTTGTCTTTCTACTCTTTTGTCATGTGAGGAAAAAACATTTATTCCCTTTCTGCCCTTCTACCATGTAAGGACACCTAGATGGCACCATCTGAAAAATGGGGCTTTACCAGTCATGAAACTTACTGGTGCATTGATCTGTGACTTTTGAGCCTCTGGAACTAAGATAAATAAATTTCTATTGCATATAAATTACTAAGCCTCAGGTATCTAGTTAGAGCAGGAGAAATGGACCAGGACATTCCCCTCTCCCAATACCATAAAACTCATACAGCTTTACTTTGCCCAGAAGTATTTATATACTTTCAGTTTCCCCCTTGTTTTTCACCTTTTGCTTTCCTTCTATGCATTCATTATGAGCATCTTTCCTAAAGTTAACAAACCATATAAAACTGGAATTAGCTAGGCCCCTTTTGCCTAAAAGTCTCTCAGACTCTACTTAGAATTTTCATAATAGTCATTCTTCTCAGCTTAAGGTCAGTTATGATACTAATAAGTTATCCTCCCAAAAAAGTAACTTAAACGATTTTCACTCACTAATATTTTAGCAAGAATTAGCATATTACATCATCAACATAGGTTACTTGGCAAGAGCCTAGGAAAATAGGACAGAGGATTTGGCAGTTTTGTTGGACAAAGTATAACATGGTCATTAAAAATAAGGACTCCATGAGGCCGGGTGCGGTGGCTCAAGCCTGTAATCCCAGCACTTTGGGAGGCCGAGACGGGCGGATCACGAGGTCAGCAGATCGAGACCATCCTGGCTAACACGGTGAAACTCCGTCTCTACTAAAAACTACAAAAAACTAGCCGGGCGAGGTGGCGGGCGCCTGTAGTCCCAGCTACTCGGGAGGCTGAGGCAGGAGAATGGCGTAAACCCAGGAGGCGGAGCTTGAAGTGAGCTGAGATCGCGCCACTGCACTCCAGCCTGGGCGACAGAGCGAGACTCCGTCTCAAAAAAAATAAATAAATAAAAATAAAAATAAAAATAAAGGACTCCGGAAAGAAATGAGACACCAAAGAAAAAATAGACTTGGCAGTTTTGTTGGACAAAGTATAGTATGGTCATTAAAAATAAGGACTCTGGAAAGAAATAAGACACCCAAGAAAATATACTATATGATTCTACTGTAGAAAGTTCAAAAATAAAGTTAATTCATGGCGATATATAACAGAATGTTGTTTATCTTTGGAGGATTATCTACTGTTGGGGGGATGATTAAGGAGGAGCTTTCCATCGGGGAATGTTCTGGGTGATAATTACACAGGTATACAACATACCAGAGTTCATCATACTAAATATTTAGGAGTTGTGCATTTTAAATCATGTAAGTTATATCTTGGTTTTACATCAAATTTTTTTAGAAGTGGAAGCTTTGAAGTCAGACAGATCCAACCAACCCAGGGTCTGCCATTTATTAGTATTATGATCCCACATATGTCACTTAACCTCTCTAAGCCATAGAAATACACTCTGGAATATGAGGATGATAATAGTATCTACCTCATGTGGTTGTTGCTTGAATTAATAGAGCTGGCACACTTAGTGCTCAATACGTTTAGCAATCTGTACTACGATCATTATAAAGGGAAAGAGAAAAAGTAGGAGACGAAAAAGAAAAGCTAAATTTCACATGAGACTGGATTCCATGGGATATCACAAAAAAAGGGCACCTTGGAAGCTTCTGGGAAGAATGAAAGCATAGTGCGTAAGGTTGAGAATAGTCAGTATAACCTGATGGTTTAAATCACAGGCTCCTGAAGCTAGATTACCTGAGTTTGAATCCAGGCTCTGCTACTTAACTAGGTCTAGACTCTAAGTTCCTTAGCCTCTACATATTAAGTTCAAATATTAATGCCTACTTCATATAGTTTTTGCAAAGAAGGACTTTGGAGTACGAAGAAAAATAATGAATTTATTTTAGAATCATTTAAAATACCAGTAGAACATTTACCACTGAGCTGGAATAACACCAGTGAATTTGATTCCCAGTGATATTTTTATCTTGACTGGGACAGTCTCATGATTTATGTCACTGTTTAAAAGTCATTTAGTTTAAGAAGCCTTCCTAACTGATCTAGAGTAGTTTCTTTGTTTCCCAGGGCTTCTGTAACAAATTAATACAAACTGGGTGGCTTAAAACAATGGAAACTTACTCTCTCACAGTTCTGGAGGCTGGAAGTCCAAAATCAAGATGTGGCAGAATCATGCTCTCCAAAGGCTCTAGAAAATCCTTTCTTGCCTCTTCTAGCTTCTAGTAGTTGCTGGCAATTTTTGATGTTCCTTGGCTTGTAGATGCATCACTCCAGTCTGCCTCCACTTTTATATGGCATTCTCCCTTGTGTGTCTGTGTCTCTATTTCTGTTTTTATAAGGATTACCAATCATTGGATTAGGGCCAATCCTAACCCAATATGACCTCCTCTTAACTAATTATATTGGCAAAGACCCCACTTCCAATAAAGCCACATTCTGAGGTTCTGGGTGAACAAGAATTTTGAGGAACAATATTCAATCCAAAACAAGTAACTTTTGCCAAAAAGACCAAAATAAAGTAGTTCCCTAACATACTAAAAGTATTGTTTATCAAAAACACAGATTTTCGGCCGGATGTGGTGGCTCACACCTATAATCCCAGCACTTTGGGAGGCCGAGGCGGGTGGATCACCTGAGGTCAGGAGTTCGAGACCAGCCTGACTAACATGGTGAAATCCCGTCTCTAATAAAAGTACCAAAATTAGCTGGGCATAGTGGTGGGCACCTGTAATCCCAGCTACTAGGGAGGCTGAGGCAGGAGAATCGCTCGAACCTGGGAGGCAGAGGTTGCAGTGAGCCGAGATTGTGCCATTATACTCCGGCCTAGGGGACAGAGCGAGGCTCCGTCTCAAAAACAAAACAAAACAAACAAACAAACAAACAAACCGAACCAAACAAAAAACAGATTTTCTTTATAGCACAAATTGTTTTTTTTTTTCACTTCTTTATTATCTGTCTCTTCCAGACAGATTCTAGACTTCTTGAAGGTAGGAATCAGCATAGTGCCTGGCATTTAGTTGAAGTTCAAAAATCATTTGATAGAATAAATTTATTGATTCTGGTTGGGAGAAATAAGGAAAGATAATTCAGTATAACATAAAAAGTGAACCATTGCCCCAGGAACTGTTCCCCCCTTTCAAATCACATTTTATTTATTTATTTATTCATTTATTTATTTATTTTTGAGACGGAGTCTCGCACTGTCACCCGGGCTGGTGTGCAGTGGTGCAATCTCAGCTCGCTGCAGCCTCTGCCTCCTGGGTTCAAGTGATTCTCCTGCCTCAGCCTCCCGAATAGCTGGGACTACAGGTGCCCACCACCATGCCCAGCTAATTTTTGTATTTTTAGTAGAGATGGGGTTTCACTATGTTGGCCAGGCTGGTCTGAAACTCCTGACCTCGTGATCCACCCGCCTTGGCCTCCCAAAGTGCTGGAATTACAGGCGTGTGCCACCACGCCCAACCCAAATCACATTTTTTAGATAACCAAAATAAATCAGCTGAATATTTAAAAAGTAGGCCAATCAACCAAGTGTTTCAGGCACAACATGGGCTTTTAAACAACATTCTGAGTTCTGGAATTTGTAAATTTTCTTCAGAGTTTACATGAAGAATTAGAGGAGAGAACTAGGTAGGGAGCAAATAGAGCTACATCCCCCCCATCTTTTACTTGTACCCCCACTTCAACCATTTTCACTTGTTTTATGTAGCTTTCTGTAGGGGAAAAATAACTTTTTTTTTTTTTCAACTTTGAAAATCGCTAATGTAAAGACAACAAGCAGACATCTCACCAGATTTTCTTCTCTTAAATATTTTGTCTAAGTAGATATTCTCTTACAGTTAAAACAATTACTGTATGGCACTGTCCTCCTGATAATGAGAGCTAATTTATATCCTTATATTTATCTTGGACTATGTAGTGTTTTAAAAGTAAAGCAATCATTTGGTTGGTGGTTGGTTGGTTGTTTTGTTGTTGTTGTGTACATTTTAACTACTATAACTGCTTACAATCAACATTACAGATGTGTCAATCTGCTCTAATGCTTGGATCCCAATCTCTTAAGCAGCACAGTATGGTTAAAAGAGCATGGGCTTTGAAGTCAGAAAGAACTGGGCTTGAAATTATTTTCGTCACTTCCTACTTGTGACACTAAGTAAATCACTTCTCTTAGTTTCTCTGCTTGCAAAGTAAGGATAATATCTATTTCACAGGATTATTATGACAATTATATGCACAAATTATATAAAAGCACCTCACACACAGCAGGTATCAAATAAATGTTGGTTTCAAAATATTTTTCAAGGATATGTTATAGCATTTTCCTAATTTCAACTTTCTCATGTTGAAGAAGTCTATTATTCTATTTATTACTTAGTAAAGTTAAAAATTTGCTGATAACGTTGCTTTCCATATATGCCTAATTGAAAGTTATCTCAAATTGGTAAGTGGCCAAAATTCTTTCTAAAAACATAATTCAAAAAGTTCAAATAATAGATTATTTATACCTCAAGGAATATATATTTCCAATTTTGGTTTACACATAACTTTTTGAAACTGGCATAAACCTCATGAGTGGGCATAATGCCCTATAAACAGATGGATATGAATGCTCAGGTGCCAGAAATTCAACATGGCCACAGCTGATAGAGAATGTTAAAATAGTGACAGTTCTTGCAACTGGTCATCTGTTCCTAGTATTAACTAAGTCTATCAGAAATAGAAAACAAATTCTAAAATACATGAATGTTTATTTAGTCTTCAGTAGAATTTATATATAGCTCATATTCAAATATTTTGGCACCCTTTAAAATCTATCAATATGCATCTGATATAATCTTTTCTTTCTATGGTTATAGCTGGAAAAAAAACCCAATGTACACTGTACCCAATGTGTAGACTTTTATCCTTCATCCAGCCCCCACCCTTCCCCACTAGTCCCCAAAGTCCATTGTATCATTCTTATTCCTTTGTGTCCTCATAGCTTAGCTCCCACTTATAAGTGAGAACATACGATGTTTGTGCTCACTGAGTTACTTCACTTAGAATAATGGTCTCCGACTCCATCCAGGTTGCTGGAAATTCCATTATTTTGTTCCTTTTTGTGGCTGAGTAGTATTCCAAAAACCAAACACCACCTGTTCCACAAAAACTACTGAAATAATAAAAAAAAGGTAATTATTTGATTAAAAATAAACACAATGAAAAAATAAATATGATGAAAAAAAATTTTTTTAATAGGCAGAGATTCCTAAGTAATACAGTGACTATATTTTCAAAGATATAGCAATGCAGATGTTCATTTTAGTGGTATTTATAATAGAGAAAAACTGGAAAATATATAAATGGCCAACAATAGAATACTGGATAAATAAACTGTTCTATCTATAAAATGGCTGAATTATGCTATATCCAAACGATATTATTCAGCCACTAATATTATGGTGTGAGAAAATATTTACAAAGAAATAGGAAATTATCACAATATATAAAAATACATATAATGTGTAACAAATGATTTTTGTATGATCACATTTGAATAAATATAGGATACATACACACATACATTCAGAAAAAGTGAAAGACTATCCATCAAATGTTTAGAGTGAGGTTCTGAGTGATTTTTACTGTGATTTTTCACCTACCTATATTTTTCAAACATTTTACTATGAAAGTATGTATCACAAATAATTATAAAAACAGTACTTCAGTCAATAAGCTAAATGGATTTAATGACTCTTTATTCTACATTCAGAAGCTGACTGCTTCTCACCACCACCTTTGTTACTGCTCTGTTCCAAGTCATTATCTCCTTTTACTTGGAATATTGCTATAGCATCCTACCTGGGCTTCCTGCTTCTTCTGTTTTTTCCCCAATTCTGTTAGCTCTTCTTAATAAAACAGATCATGTCACCTCTCTACTTCAAGTCCTCCAAAGGCTTATTTCACTTACAGTAAAAATCAAAGTTACTAAAATAGCTTACAGTGACCTATGATTGGGACTCTGTACTCTTCTTCATTGGACTCCTACTCTCACCTCATTACATCTTTTACTTCGTCTCCTAGTGAGCTTCCACTTTGCACACTGCTTTCCAGGCTCATTGGTCTTCATGCTGGACCTTGAACACACCAGGACTTTGCATGTGCAGCTCCCTTTGCCTGAAATCCTCCTCCTTGGATATTCAATGGTTTGTACTTTTCTTTCTCCAGGTTTCTATGTAGTCGTCTTTTCAGACTTTCCTTTCATCGGAATTGGTATTATAATCCTCCATGCTCCTACCCCTACCCAACTCCTTACATTCCTTCTTTGCTTTATCTTTCTCCTGTAGTACCTAACCACATTTAACATACCAAAATTTTACTCATGACTTTTCTATTGCCTGCCTCACTCTCTCTAGGGTTTAAGCCCTCTGAGTCAAGGGTTAGGGTATCTCCATCTGTTAAACAGTAGATTGCTAGAGAGAAGGTAGTGTGAAAAGAGATTTCATTCAGTGATCCAGTTTCTCAAAGGCAACGGTAAGTTGTAAAGTCCAAGGGAGCAATTTAGGAAGGCTGAAACTTAAGTTCTGTATTTTTAATTTATTTTACAACAAACTGTCACAGTGAAAATCATAATGGCTATTTATCAATTTCATCCACTAATTAAGTAGCTAATCTAAAAGTCAAAATCAGAAATTTAAAAAAACTTTTGCTTAGCTTTCTTAACTGTCATAAACTTTTTAAGAAGAGCAATTAAATCTGTTATAATAGATTGGGCTGAAAGTTTCTTGGTCAAATTCTACATTATAAAAATATGTAAACTGAATAAGCTCAATTAACCACACTGCAATTTATTTGCTATACTTTTTAGGTTTTAAGGTCATAAGCTTGTCTGACAAATGTGAAATGTGGTGTTTTTTCCCTAGTTCTTTGTCTAATGATTATTAATGATCAGGCCAATGAAGCAATTCCTTGGCATAACTAGGGTTCCCTCAGTAAAGCATATTTTTTTTATTAGTGAGGCCAAAATAATATTTTACTAAAACTATGATAACTTCAACTTGATGCCATTCACATAGAAAATAAGACCTAAGACTGATAAATAATTTTTTCTCCTTAGTCTGAATTTTTGTTATTTAAAAAAATATTAAAAATATGGTTTAACTAGGACTACTGTATGAATTTTTAACATAGCTATACATTTTAATTTGCATTATGATAAAACAGCTAATAATAACTCTTTATAATTACAGTAGCAAATACTTTTCCAACTAAAACCTTAATAAGCATATATACTCTTAAGAGTTCTTATAGGAGACAAAACTAGAAGTCCTGTTAGTTCAAGTAATAGACTTCTAAGATTTTCATTATTTGCTTGCACTTCTTATTTAGAGGGTCTGCTTCATAGGCATGCAACCTGTGCAGTAAGTAGCACAAGGCACCATGCTTGATTGTATTATTAGATTAAATGCTTGGTATCCTTTTTAAAGTAGGGATCACCGGACTTTGAGAAGATCATGTATCAAACAAGTAAATTCCATGGAAAACGTGTGTATGAGAGAGACAGTAGAGTGAAGAGCAATATGGCAGCAAAATATTCAGAGAAGCTGGAAATCAGTATGGATGCCCAATCTCTCCACTACTTACAGTTGTGAACTTAAAGTTCACAGGAAGCTTCAGCTCTGCCCAAAGGTGACACTTCAATCTTGGTTAGTTTTTCCTAACAAGTAACAACACTGACCTGTTCAAACTTGTTAGGAAAAACTGAAGAAGCACAATGTCCATAGCTCTGATTACTCTGCATCAAGTTAATCTTTTTCCAACTTTCTGTAATAATTCTGGCCAAAGTAGTTGGATTGCTAGGCCTTGATAACTTGTACAATACCTTATTTCTCTAAGATTAGAGTCTATCCTCTCATCCAACTCCTAATCTCCTCTGGAATTGGATTATTCCTGCAAGAAATAAAGTAGTCATCAGGGATGAGGACCTAAAGTGAGTAGAGGGTGGGTGTTAAAGATTAACCTGTGAGTTTTTCCAAAGGACATCTTAAACATAACTGAATCTTACACATGGTCTAAGATGAGTAGGATGAAGATATGTATTTTTGGGTAGAACCAGATAATATGTTACCTTAGTTGTTGCAAGTTGAAGTCTATCAAAGTGCAGAGTTCTCATGGCTGCTTTTAAAGTACAATAATCATATTTTGATCGTCAGAACTATTACACTGCTACATTTAACATTTTGTGCAGATTAGAGGGGAAAGAGGTAAATGAAAGTCCTTTCATTTGCTTCTCTTTTGAATTTTCAGACTGTATAGATACAAAAGCAAAATATTTTGGTGTCAATATAAAAAAAAAACTTTTTAGGTTTAAATTTATTTCTATATAGTAGTCCTTATGATCAACTTTTTATATATACAAGCTGGTGATTGCTGCTTTGGATACACAACTTTTCAGGTAATAGAACCTTAACCACTACAGACAGAGGAGGGGTGATGGAAAGCCTTTTTTTTCTCTAACTCAGGGAGGTAGACTAAATAAACCCTTTCAATTTTAAGAAGATTTCAATTTTAGTATAGCATAATTTTGTATACTATACTATAAATATCTATATTTAGATATAGATAAGTAGATATCTGGATAAAACATAACTTTGAGTTTTACAAGTGTAGTGGAACAATTACTTTGGGAAACAATCATTACGCTAACTGATAAGAATTGGATCTTTGTCCTTGGAAAATGTATGGTCTATTTTTGGAAGCTAAAACAGACACAAGACAACACATACGACTAGATTGGTTTTTGCCATTAAAAAAGTAATTGCAAGAACCACAATTCCTTTTGCACCAAACTAGTAAGTGTTACATAGGAAGTATACAAAGTAAATTCAGAAGATGAAAGGAGACACTGTAGACAGGATTTGAAAGAAAGGGTTTTATGAAGAAAAAAAGTTATTTTTTGTTTTAAAGCAAATCAAACCTATTACTTCCTGGTTAGTAAAGGAAGTATTAAAAGTATATATGTTTATGGAACATTTATGATCTTTTTAGTAAAATATATTGTATCTAAAGTTACAAAAAGTCACCTGTTATTTAACATTGATTCAAAAAACAGAACACAATTTGAAAATGGAAAGGAAATACGGTTACAATACCTAGATGCCTGGTTGTAATTGTGTGGTTACTTTTTTTAAAAGTCATGCTTTTAGAAACATAAAGATTAGAAGATTTTACTTAACTCTGCAGAATAACAAATATATGTAGATTAATAATGTTAACTTTAAACACCTTTATAATAAAGTCAATGATATCTGGAAGGCAGATGGAATGATGCAAAAATAAAAGAATTGAAATTATTCTAATTTTATTGAATAAACTCATAAAAGTCAATTTTTCTAACTACTCATACCAACATACCACACTTGTTAGCTAGCTCTGTACTCAATTTATAGCATGCAGTGAGTAATCTACCATGTCTTCCAACTTATCGAGTTTGAGACCAGCCTGGTTAACAAGGTGAAACCCCCGTCTCTACTAAAAATACAAAAAAATTAGCTGAGCGTGGTGGCGCACACCTATAATTCCAGCTACTGGGGGAGGTTGAGGCAGGAGAATCACTTGAACCCAGGAGATGGAGGCTGCAGTGAGCTGAGATCGCACCACTGCACTCCAGCTTGGGTGACAAAGCAAGACTCCATCTCAAAAAAAAAAAAAAAAAAAAAAAAAAAAAAAAAAAGAAAGGTAGTGCTTCACACTTGGAGATGATAACATTTTAAATCATATTATGTCATATATATATATAAATCATATACGTGTATGTGTGTATAGTAGTAGCTACCTATGCAAATAAAAGATAACCAAGTCATGTATTCAAGTAAATTATATACAGTGATGGTATATCACCGCTACTCTATTTTTTATAAGCTAAAAAAATAATAAGAGTTGGAAAAGATAGTAATTTTCTTGGAGGCAAAAGGGTACGTATATACGTATGAGTCAAGGAAAGCTGTTCTCTCAGACAGGCACTTGGCTAACTCCCTCAGGTCCCTGTTGTTTGCTCAGGTCTAACCTAATTGAGGGCCAGCCTGCTAGCGTACTTACTAATGGAACCTGTTCTTGTCCAAGTAATTAGTATCTCCCTTTCTCTGGTCTACCTACCCCACTACAGCACAAATCACCTTCTAACACAGTATATAATTTGTTTATTGTGTTTATTGCTTATTGTCTGTATTTTCCTATTAGAATGCAATCTCCAGGTAGCCAGTGTTCATTATTTTATTTAATGGTATACAGCAAAAACCTAGAATAAAGCCTTGAAGTACAGCAATTACTCAAGAAAGATCTGTTGACTTAAAATGAAATGAGTAAGACCAGAAGCAATGATCAGATTTTATGAAGATATAACTGTACGTAACAATATGCTATTTTTTGTAAAGGCAAGTTTAATTGTATTTCTTTGATACGGTTGTTCAGAGTGTACAAAAAATATTGTCCTTAAGGAATATTAAATTCATAGCCTGACACCTAAATCATATATATATCAACATGCACTTGATGTAACCTCATTTCCTGCAGATCTTTTGCTTGTGTTACCTGCTCAGAGATGTCTTCACTGACCACTTTATCTAAAAGAGCATGCTATCCCCTTATCATTCTCTAGCTCTTATCTTGCTTATTTTCCTTGATAGTTCTAATCACTGCATATTATGCTGAATATTTATTGTTTATCTCCTCCATAAAAACAGGAACCTTATCTGCCTTCCTTACTGCTCTACTTTCCCTGTATTTGGATGAGTGCCTGGTACACAGTAAATACTTATCAGCATGAATGCACTGGGAATTTGCATGGACTCATGTTGTCCTTCATATAAAAGAATGATGTAATTGTTTCTATCCAGATCTGAAGTTGGAAAGCAATCACTTGTATTATTCCCTCACCAATACAACAAACAAACGAAGAACAGTTTTTCACGCTTCCCACCATATAGACTGAGATGGTTAAAAGGCTAGACTAGATATATGCTAGATCTTACAGCACCAAGTATCAACGAGATTCAATATTCACCTGGAAGATTAAATCTTAAGTCATATTAAATATAAGTTTTAGATTTACTCTGTGCTTTTTTCTGGGTGAAATTATATTAATTTAATTGATTAGAAGATACTGATCTAAAATTCTGTGAAATTCCGTTTGATTTTAAAACTTCAGCAAGGTGAATGCCAGAAGTAAAGCAGTTCAGATGCAGTTGCTCTTTAACCCCACTTTTCTGTTTAAAATCTAAGACTGAGTGACAATATCTGGATTGAATGACATAGCTGTCTGTCTTTGTAATGGGTGGCAAATGAAAAAAGGAGCAAGATTTTTAAGAATGGCATTCTGCAAAGGATGTTGCTTTCCTAGTCTGTTCTGTCTGAACACCAGAATCTTCCCTCAAACTGTTAATTTTAGATATACCTTTAAAATTCTTCCCAGGATGTTTTCAATTGCAGAACTTTATAAAGTTCACCAAAGAAGTTGATAAAGAAAGACTGAAAGCACATTTTGAAATGAACTATATAATGTAAGCATACATGTTATTAAGTATTTGTCTGGTTTACTAAAAAATCCTGCTCCTTTTTGCATTTGCTATCCGTTACAAAGACAGGTAGCTATGTCATTCAATCCTGATATTGTTACCCATAGGCAGCAAAATCATTCAATCTGTATATTGTCAGTCAGTCCAGATTTTAAACAGAAAAGTAGGATTAGAGAGCAACTGAGTCTGAACTACCACTTTTAGCATTGGCTTTACCTAAGTTTGGTTTTTTTTTTTCTTTCTTTCTTTTTTAAATGGAGTCTTGCTCTTGTCACCCAGGCTGGAGTGCAGTGGCGCGATCTTGGCTCACTGCAACCTCCGACTCCTGGGTTCAAGTGATTCTTCTGCCTCAGACTTCTGAGCATCTGGGATTACAGGCACCCACCACCACGCCCGGCTAATTTTTGTACTTTTTTAGTAGAGACGGGGTTTCACCATGTTGGCCAGGCTGGTCTCGAACTCCTGATCTCAGGTGATCTGTCCGCTTCGGTCTTCCAAAGTGCTGGGATTACAGGCGTGAGCCACCACGCCTGGCCCTGGCTTTACTTAAGTTTTAAAGTCAAATAGAAAAAAAGGATAGCTCCTTTAATGATATCCTAGATATTCTACATAGATTCTCTGATTTTTCAGTTATTTAAAGTTATTAGAACAATCACAATATGATATTAAAGAATCATGTTGTTAACTTTAAAGCTTCAATCTCCAGCTCAATTCAAAGCTCTTTTCACTATTCCCCGCTACTCTCCCCTGACCCCAAGTACAGAGAAAGGGGTGATTATTTTCTTATTTAACTGGGTAAGGATGCAGTCCTCATTAACTGGATTTTGATAACCTCTGTGTGACAGTATCCAAAAGCTAGATCTATAATGAGGCTTCTTTGAGGGAGCCTGCAGGGGCTTCCCATTATGTAGTTTCCCATTATGTAACATATGTAGATCCAGATGTTGGTCATCTGGATACAGTTTACTGAGCCACTTTAATTTCTCTTGCTGCAGAGATTCCCTCTTGCTGAGGTCAGCCTGCATACTGACAAAATGGCTGAAGCTCACCTACTTTCCCTGGTGTTCATACGACCCATGGGAATCTCCATTATTCTTGACACACTAAATGATGGGCATGAAGGCCACTTTCTTGCTGTCCTGGCCTCTCTTAGTCTATCATCTCTTGCAAATTCTCTTTCCTCTACTTATACAGCTCCAGGAGCTCAGCAAGTCCTCCCAACAGAGAAAAGAAATATGCCTCTTATTTTGGTAATCCCAATCTTTAGATATGATTCTCTTCATGCAACCCCCACTCCAATTATATATTGGGAACAGTCCCATCCACAAACGGATTCTCCAAAAGGCCTCCTTATTTTATCTCAGGCCTACCATTTTTTTAATGAAGGGTGAGTAGGAGTGGTGGTGGTGAGGTAGTGGTGGTGGTGATAGGTATGGTTGTGACACTACTTGGCTAATACTATGGGATTATTCAAAGTTATTTTAACTTAGAATGTGAAGTATTCAATGCATTTTATTCTCAGTTTTGGGACATAATCATAATTATGGGGCAATGGGAAAACTCCCACTCAATATTATATTATAAATGCATCAACAAAAAAAAGATTCTGTTGTACCTATAGTATTATGATATCAAGTGTTAGCCAGTCCTTGCCTAATGAATTGGCAAAATCACAGTCCTAAAAGGGTAAGAGAAATATCTTATTTGGTCCTGTTAAAAACATCTCCTGTGATATCCAATTCACATCACGTGTCAACTTTTTTAGAGAAGTGGTCTCACTAGATTGCCCAGGCTGGTCTCAAACTCCCGCACTCAAGTGATCCTCATGCCTAGGCCTCCCAACATGCTGGGATTAGGGGCATGAGCAGCCATGCCTGGCTTTGTGTCAATTTCTTATAACAAAGCTGTGGTAGGGAATTGACAATCCCTATGTACAGGAACCCAAAATTCAGCCTTTCAAGTACAGTATCTCCATCAAATGTAGTTAGATAGCTTGTGGTTTTGTGAGATATTAATTAAAATCTTCAATAAAAAAGAACTAAGGTACTTAGGTACACATATATTAACACATTAACATACCAACAGGCTTGGCACAGTGGCTCACACCTATAATCTCAGTCAGTACTTTGGGAGGCCAAGGTGGGAGAAGTCTCAAACCCAGGAGTTTGAGAACAGCCTGGGCAATATAGGGAGACCCTGTCTCTAAAAAAAAAATTATTAAAAGTTAGCTGGATGTGGTGGTGCATGCCTCTAGTCCCATTTACTCTGAAGGCTGAGGTGAGAGGATCACTTGATCCCAGGAGTTGGAGGCTGCAGTGAGCTCTGATTGCACCACACTGTACTCTAGCCTGGGTGACAGAGTGAGATCCTGTCTCAGAAAAAAAAAAAAAAAAAAGAAAAAAGAAAAAAAAAGAAGAAAAACAAGAAACAAACAACTTTGGCAATAATGAAACCTCTTAATTCAGAGCATTACAATGAAATCCTTTTCTTTTTAACAGAATACTTACCAGTATCTTATGGAATTAGTATACTGAGGAATCTAGTTTAGAATCTTTCTTTCCTTTTTCTTTTTCCTTTCTCCTTTCCCTTTTCCTTTTTTTCCTTCCTTTTTCCTTCCTCTCTCCCTCCTTCATTCCCTTTTTGTAATTTCTGTTTCTATAAGGAACTAGGCAAAGCCAAGTAGATTCTTTAACTTAATTAAAGAAGTGTAATAGCTCTCTCTTGCTCCCACTCCACCATGTTGAGATGCCTGCTCACCCTTCACCTTCCACCATGATTGTAAGCTTCCTGAAGCCCTCATCAGAAGTCAGGCAGATTCTGGTACCATGCTTCCTGTACAGCCTGCAGAACTGTGATCCAATTAAATCTTTTTTTCTTATAAATTAAAAAAAGTATAATAAATATGTCTGCTGTTGGTTCATTCAAAACAAATTTTCTCTTCCCTCTGCTCTATTGTAAGTGGTGTTGTTTTTGCTAAGATTCTAAGATTCCCTGGCTTTCAGCAAGAAGAGATTAGTTTTCAGGATAAAGCTTTCAAAAAGGTCTTCTTTACTAAGTATCTAGAAGCCCTGTGTTTTCTGGTATCTTGTTGTGCTACATTATCATCTGTTTCCTCAGTGGCAGCTGCTGAGTTCATAAAAGATCAACTGGCTGTTTCTCTGGATTTTGCCATTTAACTCTTACATGATCACTTATATGGGTTATGCTTATGAAGAGTTGTTTCCTAATTGCAGGCTGCTTCATTAGAAGGAAAAGAAGAGGTTTGGGGATAATATTCCTCCAGAATCATGTTCACCAAAGTTATGGCAGCAGTAGCAACTTTCATAATCCACAAGCTAATGGAAATTAATCTTACTCTTACTGACGAAGTACAATAAGTGTTTTATAAAATATGGTGTTTACCTCTATATTAGGCAGTGTTTTTAAAAATCTTAATTGATTATGACAATCCATTCTAACTACTTCAGAGTTGGACATCATATTAAAAATGTAAGATTGTTTAAAAACTGTTGTAAATATCTGGTAACTATCTTCTTCTAAACAATGTCTTTAAAAAGTGACGGGTCTTTTAAAATCCTCTTAATAACTGTGAAAGGGATGCCATTACATAAACTCAAGATTAGTTAACATGTTTATTTTTAAAAGTGATTTAAAAATACTATTTTTATGGCAGCAAAATAAAACATGATCACGGCCGGGCGCGGTGGCTCACGCCTGAAATCCCAGCACTTTGGGACGCCAAGGCAGGCGGATCACGAGGTTAGGAGATCAAGACCATCCTGGCTAACACGGTGAAACCCTGTCTCTACTAAAAATACAAAAAATTAGCCGGGTGTGGTGGTGGGAGCCTGTAGTCCCAGCTACTGAGGAGGCTGAGGCAAGAGAATCGCTTGAACCTTGCAGTGAGCTCAGATTGCGCCACTGCACTCCAGCCTGGGTGACAGAGCCAGACTCCGTCTCAAAAAAAAAAAAAAAAACCCAAAAAAAACATGATCACTAGTCGACGCTATAAAATGTAATCATTTAGGGATACGTTTTACTTCCCTACCTTGATTTATTTTTTAGTTCTCAACAGAAAATATTTAACACTCAACTAGCTAGCACATTTATATTTCTGTTGTTTTTTTTAAATGACTCTGTAGTCTATTATTTTCTTCCATTATCCTTTTCAGGTGCCTCATTAGTAATTTTCTGTATTAAAAATTCTTAGATTACATGCGGTTTTCCACATAAAACTATTATCATCACCATTATCGCAACTATTTGAGTGGTTGGTTCATTCCATACACTGCTCTAAGCATTTGCATATGTCGTCTGATAACATTTTTCTTTTTTTTTTGAGACGGAGTCTTGCTCTGTCATCCAGTTGGGAGTGCAGTGGTGTGATCTCAGCTCACTGCAAGCTCCACCTTCCGGGTTCACGCCATTCTCCTGCCTCAGCCTCCTGAGTAGTTGAAACTACAGGCGCCCGCCACCACGCCCGGCTAATTTTTTTTTGTATTTTTAGTAGAGATGGGGTTTCGCTATGTTAGCCAGGCTGGTCTGGATCTCCGGACCTCATGATTGGCCCGCCTAGGCCTCCCAAAGTGCTGAGATTACAGGCGTGAGCCACGGCGTCCGGCCCATCTGATAACATTTTTGTGACAGTCCATAAAGCATAGTCATATTTTTATGCACAAATTTTAGGCAGCAAAACTGAGGTTTACAGAAGTAATTTTTACAATATTGCATTTTTATCAAAGGGTACTGAAGCTTGCATGTGTTTCAGTTAGATAAAATTCCAGATCTCAGCTATCCAAAATCCTTATGCTCATAACCTTGCTTCTTAAATCCCTAGTGGCCCAACACTTTGACTTGAGTGCCCATGTTTTTGTTTTTGTTTGCTTATAATGGAGTTGGAGCCAGACTATTTAACTTAAAATTGCCCTGGGCTACAGTAAAGAATAAGTAAATTAATGATCCATTTATGCCAGGTAAACGTCAAATATTGTAATTGCTTGCTTCTGGAACAAAGGTTTCAAAAAAATCATAACAGAGAAAACTTAGGAAAACTGAGTTATCACACGGCAACATAGGTATCTCAAATTCAAATAAATCTGTGTTCTATTTCCAATGATGATTTAGGCTTAACAAAAAACTTTTACATTAATGTTGTTAACTTAAAATATTTTAGTTTTATTTCATTCCTAATTTTTTCTAGTTTAACAGTTAAAATAGAGCTAAAAACATAAGTTTACTCCTAGTTTTCTATTTGTACATATTAGGGTAACTTTATAAGAAAATAGTTTATCACACTGGGTATCCACAAAAATTCATAAAAGGTGCTCCTATAATACTCAAAATTGAGAAACAGTAGTGTATAATCTGTGAGGCCAGTGTATAACAGCAACTCAAGTTAGTTGAATCAGAATTTTAAGCATCTACCTAGTTTCTCCATATTTATTCATTTGATTGATTAGTAACATTTCAAAAATATATTCTGTGGCCAAACTATGTCGGAGTTACTTTCTTCCCCATTATTAAGTGCACTAAATTCATAGCACGGAGTTTTAGTGGTTCTCGGACATTTTTTTTTTCAGTAAAGACCCCTTCGAGAATCTTGTGACATCTATGGATCCTCTCCCAAGAAAATGAATATACAAAAAGATTACACATCTTTTAAAAATTACATTTAAAAAAGAAAGGAGAATAGGTTCTGTAGTTACAAAACCTGAATTCCAATCCTCTTTATAATCTGTGTTAAAGCCTCCATTTCCTCATCTGTAAAATGCAAATACCACCTATCGCCTAGAAATGTTACACAGATTGAGTGAAATCATGTAATTATGGTGCTTGCCATTTAGCATATGCTAAACTAAGTGGTAACTATATTTTCTATTGTTAGAGGTTTTATTATGCTGATTGGTTACAGCCACTTTTTAGATTCTAAGGATCTTATATTCTTTCCACTGGTTACCTCATTTATTTGGCTTCTCCTTTTAGGATATTTTTATAGATGATAGTGACCCACAAAAGCACTGGAGGGATAATAGCATCTTTAATGTTCAGTTCAGAAGAGAAGTGGCTTTAATACTGCCATGATCAATTCCAAAGGTGATGAGTATTAGAGAGATTCAATATACTACGGACAAGGATACTTAAAGGGGGGGGGTTGTGGTTTACAAGTTTAAATGATCTATGCTACATACATGTAGCATACAAGAAAATGGAAAATATTACACTATTATTCTGACATCACATAGTTTTCTTGAGAACTAAATGACATGATGTGATTTAAAATATTATATATACAGATCTATCTTGTATGGATTTTTTAGTTTTCATTCCTGTTTCCTAGCCCAGAAGTCCTAAAACTTCTAGATAGGGGCACTGGGAGAACCTTGTTCTATTCAGTCTTTGACCCTTAGTTCCTGACACAGAGCTCCTAAGCCCCTTGGAATTTCCTGGATGATAGGAGAATCTTTTGTTTTAATGAGGTAACTCTTCATGGGCTCCTGGATAGCCTCAGGATGGGAGCTGGTTGCCAGGGAAGCCAACCATGTGATTAGGGAGTTGGAACTTTAAGCTGGCTCCTCACCTCCAGGGAGGGGAGAGGGGGCTAAAGGTTATTTGCTCACCATGACCAATAATGTAATCAATCATGCCTACATAATGAAGTATCCATAAAAACCCAAAAGGACAAGCAGGGTTCAGAGAGCTTCCTGATTGCTGAACACTATGAGGTTCTTGGAAGCTGGCCTGCCTGGAGAGGGCATGGAATTGCCACACCTCTTCTCCCTACCTATACATAGGGCAAGGTATGGGAGAAAAGGTGTGCAGACTCCTCTTCCATCCAGCTGTTCACTTGTATGCTTTGTAATATCCTTTATAATAAATGGGTAAATGCAAGTAGTTTCTCTGACTTCTGTGAGCCACACTAGTGAACTAATTGAACCTGAGGAAGGGATCATGGGAATCCTGATTTATAGCTTGGTCAGGAGTATTAGGTGACAACCTACTACTTGTGGCTGGCCCTGGAAGTGGTGGGGGCAGTCTTGCAGTACCAAGCCCTCAATCTGTTCGATCTGATGTTGCCTCCAGGTAGACAGCGTCAGAACTGAATAGAATTGAGACACCCAGCTGATGTCTGCGAGAGAACTGATGGTTTGATGTGGGCAGGGGTGAGAGGGACCGCTACCCTACCCCATCTTGTTGCAGAAGTATTGTATTGAGCAGTATTTGAGAACAGGAAAAAAGTTTGGTTTTTCCTATCTCTCAGAGACAAAACACAGTGCCTGGCACATGAATGAGATTCAGCTACATTTGCAAAACAAATGCCAAATGAATACTGAGTCAGAACAGAACATCTTATTAAGGTGAGAAGACATTTATTCTGTTATTCTCAAAACTGGTAATATTAAAAACATACTTTATGTTCGTATCTGAAACACAAACAACTCTAAGGAACTATCCAAATTTCTTTCATTTTCATTGTCATTTTGGTATTTTAAGCATCAAATATTGTTTGAAATATTTGAGCATAAACATATTCTGGTTATGTTTAATATAGTGTCACTATAGCCATCATAACAAGATTTCACAGAAGGCTGAAGAGAAGTTTTAATAAAGATCCTCATTCAATATAAAATGCTCCTCTAACAGTAACTGAGATAAAAATAATGAAAAAATAGTTACGTTTGCAAGGCTGACTTAACACTTCATGCATATTTCATTAGATGATCTTTGTGAGACTTAAAAGTAAACATTTGTATTTTAAAACTTTTTCTTTGCTCTTAACAATATATCATGTCAATAAAATTTCCTCCACTTCATTTCAAATGGCTGAATACTGTTCACTGTATGGATGTTGCTTAGTTAACCAATCTCCTAATAAATGATGCAGTAAAGAGTACCCTTGCAATTAACTTGTTAAACACATCCTTATTTGCTTATAATACTTTTTTTTTTTTTTGGATATGGAGTCTTGCTGTCACCTAGGCTGGAGTGCAGTGGCACAATCTCGGCTCACTACAACCTCTGCCTCCTGGGTTCAAGTGATTCTCCCATCTCAGCCTCCCCAACAGCTGAAACTACAGGCACCCGCCAGCATGCTCAGCTAATTTTTGTATTTTTAGTAGAGATGGGTCTCGCCTTGTTGGCCAGGCTGGTCTTGAACTCCTGACCTCAGGTGATCCACCCCCACCTCAGACTCCCAAAGTGCTGGCATTACAGGTGTGAGCCACCATGCCTGGCCTTTGTTTTTGTTTGTTTGTTTTAGACAGAGTTTTGCTCTATCACCCAAGCTAGACTGCAGTGGCATGATCTCAGCTCACTGCAACCTCTGCCTTCCGGGTTCAAGCGATTCTCCTGCCTCAGCCTCTGAGTAGCTGGGACTACAGGTGTGCGCCACCACACCCAGCTAATATGTTTGTATTTAGTAGAGATGGGGGTTTCACCACGTTGGCCAGGCTGGTCTCGAACTCCTGGCCTCAGGTGATCCGCCCGCCTTGGCCTCCCAAAGTGCTTGGATTACAGGCATGAGCCACTGCACCCAGCCTGCTTATGACACATTTCTAAAAGAATTGTTGGGTCAAATGCACATGCTCAAGGCTTTTGATACATATTGCCAAACTGCACTCTAGAAAAGTGCTGCCAACATATACTCTCAGCAATATAAGCAGCCCTGTTTCTCTGAACCCTTGCCAGTACTATCAAGAAATAACCACTTGTTAAAATAATGCCTGAAGATTAATGTTTAACGTGTTTTGTCACTCATAAGTTGGGCTTACTATTAAACTTTTAACTGTTACAATATTACCATTCAAAGCTTAAGATTCTTACACGTATTTCAGATGATAGAAACTGAGGTCTAGTAAATTATAAATCAGACCCCTTTTAGTGTGAATTTTAGCCCTGGCCATACTGCAGTGCAGTCTACTTTTTTTTCCCCCTTGTAATAGCCTTACAGATTTCCCAGAAAAAGATAGACATCTTCTTTATTAAGTTGAAGGCTAGGAATATTCTATTGGTTTAGTACCGTTTTTCCTGTTTCCTAGATTGGATTTTACAAATTTTGTGTTAAGGATACCTTTTGACATTTACTCATTTAATATTAAAATAGTCTAGCTAATCTTGGATAAGAATTTTGTTGCTTCATTCACTGACTCACTAATTTAACAGCACTTATCTAACGCCCACCATGTGTGAAGGATAAAGTAGTGAACAAAACAGGTGTAGTTTATATTTTTGTAGGGTGAAGGGAGGTATGAAATAAACAGTGAATAAAGAAGATAATGATAAATTATAAATGCTATTAGGAAAATAGAGGGGCATGTGATTGATAGACAATAAATGGGAATGGGAGCTATTTTAGATAGGGTGGCCCTGGAAGGCCTGTCAGATACATTGGGGTTAACCTGAAGGAAGAGAATGAATGAGCCATATTCAAGACAGTAAAACCACATCCCAGGCTGAAAAAATAAAAATAAAAAATAAAAAGCAAGTGCAAAGTCCCTGAGACAGAGTATCAGGTAAGATTAAATTCAGTTGAGAACAAGAGACCCCAAAATAGCGGGTGTAATAATATAGACATTAACGAGTGCAGGGCTGGCATGGTGCTCTCATCCACAAAGTCCTCAGGGACCCTGGTTTCCACCAGTTTTGCCATCCCTAGAATGAGAGAACCTGCATGAGACACAAATTGGCAGCTAGAGTTCCAAGATCACATCTATAGTCCATGGTACAGGATAAAGGAAAAGCCGCATTGAAGGTGTACACCAACTATCTTTTAAGGATGGTTTTACAAGTGTGCCACATGATACAATGCTTATATCCCATCAGCCAGCACTATTACATGGCTACAAGAAAGGCTGCAAAATACAGTCTTTGTTCTGGGTAGCCATGTATCCATGTCTACTACTATGAAAAAAATGGAATTTTTGGGGACAACAGGCTCTGCTACAGACTACAAAGAGCTCAGCCCACGACAGAAAGGAGGCAGTAAGAAGGGTGAGAACAACTTCCCGTACTGCTTCCTGGGAAGATGAAGAAGTGGGCAGGAGCCAGATTATGCAGTCTTGAAGGCTATGGTAAGGAATTCCGATTTCATTCTGTGTGCATAAGGAAGCTACTGGAGGGTTTTAAACAAGGGAGTGACATAACCTAATAACATTTTTTAAATGATTGCTTTGGTTGGTATATAGAGAATGGTTTGAATGGGAAAATTTTCATGAGGGTACAGATAGAAAGTGAAAGCAGCTAGTATGGATATTGCCGTGGTCCAGCAAGAGATGATGGTGGCTCCCAAGGGCTGTAGCGGTGGAGGTGATAAGCAGCTAAATTCAGAATATATTTGTCAGGCAGAATTGATGGTACTGTCTGATGAGCTGTATGAGTGTGAAGAATCACAGAAAATTCCAAGTTTTATGCTTGAGCAAATAAGTGAATGGTGGTACTATTTATGAAAATCAGGAATTCTAAAGGAGCAGGAGATTTAGGGAATGAACAAAGCGGATTCAAATGTTGTTTTAGACACATTAGAGAAGCCTGTGCTTTTTATCCCTTGCCATGGCAAAATTTTCAATACCATCCATAGTTTTCTAAAAATGGGTGGCCGTCTTCTTCTACAAGTTATACACAAACTCATTCTTCCCTTAATAAGGTATTTTTTTTCCTCAAAGTCTGTAATTTTTAAATGAAGTGTACAGAGAATTTAACATAACACATATTTTGGAAATACACAAAACATGTGCCTATTAGTATGGACTACTTTTCAGGTAAAAGAAAGACAATCTATTAAGATAGTCAAAAGAAAACCAAACTACCAAATGGGCAAACTTGATTAACATTACCAATGAAGATGAACTTTTTGATGCAACAGGATAATTCAAAAAATGTAGCATCTATTCTTAGAGTAAGAATAGTAACTCTTATAGTAAGAATTCTTACTACACAAGCCTTTAACAAATGCTAGGTCATTAAATACCTAGAGTACCCTCTAAGGTAGGTATTAAAACAATTTTAACAAATTTATAATAGATTTGGCACAAATAATAGGACAATTAAAGGCTTGTTCTTCAACATGGCTTAAAGTGAATTCATCCTAAACAAACAGTGTTCAGTGAGTCAAAGTAAGTAGTATCAAATATTGAAAGTAATAGTATCAGTGTATTTTCTCCTAACACTCCTAACCCACACGTTTATTATAAAAATGTTTGTTGTTCTATCTCTTCCAGTAAAATACTCAAGGTAATAAAACTCTCAAATCAGACTTACACCCTCTGGAAGTCATTCTATAGAGGTATAACCAATCTTTTAACACACCGTCTTATGGTTGAAGATGTTAACCTGAGAGGAGGAGAAAGCAGAAAGAGGAAGGGACTATTTGGAGAAGACGGGGAGAAAAGAAGGAAAGACACCAATGTGTTGTTCCTCCTCGAATTTTCCTGAAGTGAAAAAAAAAAAAAAAAATGAAGTAGAATGTTTGATGAAATGAATAACCAAGTAAAACATTTTCTGTCTACACCAGTACCACTAGGAGTTGAAATAAATTCACACAATGTCTGCTATGTCAAAACACCTTACCTTCAAAAACATGACAGTTACCTTTTATTTTATAGTATGTTGTGTTTCTTGCTATTTCTTATTTTTGACCTTCAATGCCAAATTTAAATTGGATTACAGTGATTCTTTTGTAAGGAAAAGGTGAATTTTTAAAAGAAACAACCAAGTGAAGTAGAAATTTTATTTACTTCAAATTAACTAATTACTCAAATAGAAAAGGACAATTTTTCACATTATGAAGCTACACAATTCCAAAACACACATGCAGAGGCTCTTAAGAACGAAATGTCTAGTAATTACAAAAAAAGTGAAGAGTTTACAGACATACAAAGAAATAAAGGGGAATTATTGCAAAGAAAAGTTTAATTTCACTTTGAACGACAACGATTTTTCCGGAAAGCAGATACTTCACTCCTTTAAGTTTCCACCCAAGCCACAATAATTTCAAATGGTCTTGCGGATGACCCAGCTGGTCACTCTTGTTTATGTGGAGACTGGGGGGAATGAGAGTCAGAAAAAGTGCTATAAACCTAATTTGGCTAGAGCAAGTTCACACGACACGACCGTGCTTTAAAAACTTGCTCTCCATTATGTACTTCCTTCCACCAGGTTGGGGGGAAAAAAAAAAAAAAGGTGAGGATGGTGAGTAAATACACCAGTGGTTTCATCAGAGGGGAACTCACTACTCAGAAGGTGACGGTGACGTGGTGCCGGTCCCTGAAGTACGCGCACAAGCTCCGGAGGTTGCGGGAGCTAAGGGAGGAAACGGGGACACGGTTAAATTCGCCCAGGTGGCGGGAGTGAGGAGGGGAGGAGTGAGGAGGCGGACGTGCGGGGGCGGGGTGTCCAACACAAACACAAACACGAATACGCTCAGCATCCCCGGGGAGGGCGGACTGAAGCCACCTCACCATTCATCGCCCCTGGACCCTGCGGTCCCCCTCGGACTTAGGGCCAGAGCCCTCTGCGAACCAACCTGGCCCCAGGAAAACGGTAGCGGCCGCAGAAGCCCCGCTCTCTGTAACGGCCGCGGAGGAGCAGCAAGCCTCCCTGTGAGTCGATGGGAGACAAGACGGAGCAGCGGTAAGGGCGGTAGGGGAGTGAAGCGCCTCTCTCCACCTTGTTAGAAGAGCGCTGGAAGCGGCCTACCCACCCCATCGCTGCTGCTTTGCAGTCGCCGCTCCCACCTTCCGCCGCCACCCGGAGGGAAGCCGGAGCGACGGGGGTCACGGCGGCGGTCAGAGGGTAAAGGTCTTGCTCCCAGCAGCCTCCGCGGTGGATACGTCGCCATCTTGGATCCGCGGGACAAGAAAATTCATGCGGTGAGTTTTTGGCAAATTTTCGGAAGTCTGGCAGCGGGGCGCGCGGCGGGGGCGGCGGATTCGGGGCCCCCGCAAGGCGGGGGAATGCCCCGGGGCCGGTCCGGCCGCGCCCGGGGTCCGCCGGTAGCGTCCCGGCCCGCCGCTTCCCGTTGCTTTTGTCTCGGCTCCAATCGAGAGAGGGAGAGCGGAGCGGGCGGGGAGGGGGGGTGGCGGCGGTGGAGGGAGGGAGGGGGTGTGTATGGGGGTGGTGGTGGACGGGACGTAAAGCGTCGCTGTACTCGGGCCGCTGCAGCAGCAGCTCCAGATCCTAGGCCCGGTCCCATCCGCGAGTGGCGGGGCTTCCCCAGACTCCACTCCCCTAGGCTCCCGCCAGCGCGGAGGAGCCGCTACCGCCGCGCTGCTTCCTGGGGGAGAAGAGAAGGCGGCTGCGGCCGTGGCTGAGGAGCTCGAGCCCGCTTTAGACGGCTCTGCCGCCTTCCCAGCAGCTGGTGCTGTCTCTGGCTCCTTACATTCTCAATACACGTATATCATCTGCCAGTTATGTGTATTTCTGTTAGTGTGTGTGTAAGTGTCAGATGGGAGACACTGGACTGGCTAACGGGTGTCAGGAGCCTGCAGGCCCTGGGATACCGAAGGCTGTGCATGGTGGAGGGAGAAGGAATGCAACTGCGATGCTGCCTCTGCCACCGCACCAGGAAGGTGAAGCTTCCGTAGTGTCGTAGACTGAGTCCGGATGGTCCTGGGGCGGCGGAGGAACCACAGATGCTTCTGTCTGTGAAGTTACAAGCCCTGGTTTTCTACTTCCGCAGGGGCCTCTCCACCTTTTGCTGTTGTAGGTCTCACTTAAAAGTTTCACAGAAGAAGAGAGTAGGATTAAAAGAGGCCTTTGTAGTTCCTAATTGAGGCACTGTTGTCTGTCCGGGAGAAAGCTGATGACTCTTGGTGACTGTGGTCCTTAGCAAAAGTGAATTGTAGTTTTCTTTTATACAAAGTATTTCCAAGGTTTTAGACTTTATATTTATTCCAGGCCTGTAGGTACGGTATTACCACCACAAAAGTCTTACATAAGGGTACCACCCTCTCAGAAGGAACCTAAACATCAACTTCCTTCGAATCCTTGGAGACATCTTCACTTTTCAACATCCGGAAGACTGAGTGCAACATATTTTGTTTCATTTTCATAAAACTCTTGGTCAGAGAATCCCACTCCTTTTAAAATCGTTTGGGCAGTTCTTCGTAATTAAGTACACTGATTTGAACCCTTAGATTCTTGGCGAAATGGTAAAAAGTACTCAAAGTCAGTTCACGAGGGAAGCCAACTTAAATTTAAGGTTCCAAAGTTGAACATACTTCATGCTTGATATTAGGAATTTTTAGAGCTCGGAATCATAAGTGTGACTCTTGATTTCCCTTTTGAAGCAAGATAAGTGGAAAGAATAAAGTATGGGGTGAGGGATGAGATAGAAATTTTAAAGTATCCATTTACATACAAGGTTTATGTTGAGTTTGGGAATGCTTGGCATAATTGACAACAGTTCTTTCCAAACGTCAATGAATATGTCTCTTATAATTTTGTAAGATTGCGAATTGAAAGGGTTAAGAATCATAGTGGGCTGAAATGGTTAAGTGTCTATATTCAGAGCCCAGTTCATTGAAATGTTTTATAATGGACCAAGATAATTAGTAAGCTCTGTATGTTGAATTTGTTTAGTTTGTAGTTCTTTTATAATGTTAAATCTAAAGAAAAAGAAATACAAAATACACTTAAAGACAAAACATGTTCCACTCTACTCACTTATTTCTTGATTTTGTAAGATCCTTATTGTAGAAAAGGTATCTTTCTCTCATATTTTCTGAGAGCTTGAATTGTAATAACTTTTGTGAATACTTTGTATTTTAGAGAGGAAGTGAGAAACTCTGCTAAAGTTTTTTTTTGTATCTGAATTAGTACTTCATCAATACAAATAAGTTAATGTAAACATTTGTTGGCAGGAATCTTTTTTTAAGTATACAATGTAGAGATATCTGTAACCTAATCTGATCTCAGGGAATGAGAATTGCCTGTTTGTTTAACCAAGCAACACATACAGCCTATACAATTTTTCAGTTTCTATAATACTTTAATTTATATGGTGGAAAAGGAGGGCAAAATGCTTGTGTGTGAGTGATTTATATCCCCAAGTACCTGATCTTGAAGATAAAACTCAGAATGTGGCTTATCTTCTGATGCTGGGCAAAAAACAAAAACAAAAAAATTCAGAATGATACAACTTCTCATATACCTCCCTACAAGGACTAATTACCTTTGTTTTTCCTTTATAACTTTGGGTGTTGCACTTTTTGATTTTTCAGAGATGCTTTACAGTTATTATAACCTGAAAATTATTTGTTCAAAAGTAAATAAAATTTTCAGGTGTATGAATAGATTTTATTAGAAGTGCTTCTAACCCAGTTCTCATTTGTATTCCTTTAGTAGATACTGGTATTAAAAGTACCTATATTTTGAAAGACCATTACAGAATTTTTTACAACCTGTATAAGTTATAGTTTTATGTTTTCTAGTGACAGACTTCATAAGATTTTCTGATAATGTAAATAGAATGTATGCTTCACATGTATATGTGAAATAATGAGTAAGCATTAATAGACTAGTGAAAAACACTTAGCTTACAATTTATTTTTTTGCTCTTTAAAAGCAATGTTAAACAATAGCTGTTTTTTTTGTTGTTAAAATTTGTTAAAATTTTCCTGAGATTTTAGGAAAATATACAACCAAACATTTATGATGTTATTTGTTACCTGGATCTGTAGGGGATTTTGTAACACAAAGAGGCAAAAGATCCAAGGTACCAGGTAGGGCAGTTTAGGGGCAGAGTTAATATGAGGTGTACTGTAATGTTTGAGTGGAATTATATACAGTGTTAATCAAGGGATCTAGTGCTATGGTAGAACTTATTCTGCTTGATGATACAGGTGACTGTTCTTCCTAAGAGCGGTTTCTACCTGTGATACTTAAAGGGATTGAATTTCACTGTGACTTATACCAGATATTTTGAAAAGAGCTGTGCTAAAGTTGATGTCGTTGTAGAAAGTTTGCCTTGAAGTGGAATGAAAGTTAGGGTTTTATTTCTTTAGTTTTTCTGTTTAACATCCTTTGATTTCTATTTTAGAATTCAACTGTTATGATTAATCATGCTGATGTGGCTTGTTCATTTATTTACTTTGTCTATACTATTAGGAATGTCCTGGAAATAGAATTCATAGTGTGTTTTCTGACAGCTTGTTCTCTGAAATACAGTTGCAAATCTGTTGGTATCCGTTGGTATATCACTTGGGGGTGTGCTGCATTATAAAGTAATAAAACAGTTTACGATGTTTGCTTTTTGTCAAGAGCTCATGATATATAATATGGAAATACAAAAAAAGTGAATTATTTAGAAAAAAATGGGAAATTTTTCGTTTTCTGGGCACTTGAGTGCTTTGTATATGCTTAGACTCAGGATCTAAGTCCACTTAGATATATAGTTAGATATTTTGGACTATTTGCCACTTAACCCTGAACATTTTCCTTTCCTTATTCTTTTTTTTTCTTCTTCTTTGAGACGGAGTTTTGCTCCTCGCCAGGCTGGAGTGCAATGGCGCGATCTTGGCTCACTACTACCTCCACCTCCCAGGTTCAAGTGATTCTCCTGCCTCAGCCTCCTGAGTAGCTAGGATTACAGGCATGCGCCCGGCTAATTTTGTATTTTTAGTAGAGACAGGGTTTTACCATGTTGGTCAGGCTTGCCTCAAACTCCTGACCTCAGACAACCTGCCTGCCTCAGCCTCCCAAAGTGCTGGGATTACAGGTGTGAGCCACCACGCCCATCCTATTCCTTTTATTCATGTGTATGTTATTGCATGTATGTGTGTGGGGGAGGGTGGTGGTGCATATTTTATGTATCTTTCACTTCTCTGTTGTTTGATGAACTTCTTCTATACTCCTCTTTGGTATCACTTTCTTCATAAATCTTTCCTGACTCCTCAAATCTTTCTGCTGTATTGCTTTTTAGTCTTCAAACTTCTATTATAGAATGTCACACTGTATTGTAATTTACTGTCCATCTGGACTGGGAGCACCTGAGAGGTAGGGCTTTGATTTGTTTATGTTCATGTTTCAAATGCCTGTATAGTGCATAATACTTAGTAGGTTCTCAATACGTATCTATTAAACTGAACTGTTGCTAGATTGTCATTTGTCAGTACTGTTTCACAATCCACAGATCTGAAGCAACAGATTGGAAAAGTGGTGGGGAGAGTGGCATCCTGTATTCCTTCACTTTCTTGAATCCTGTCTTACAGTTTTGCTTCTTAATTACATATGGAAAAATAGATAACTAGCTTCTTAGAGAACTGTGTGTTGAGTTAGTATGGAATTAGGGGAGGATGTTAGTAATAGAGTGATTAATACCCTGTTTTGCTTCTGGCAGGATGTTTAGGTCTGTATTTCTTGCTGTATTATGTGTGGTTATGGCCATTATTTGAAGGAGATATTTTGTATTTGTCTTTACAAGGTAACATGTTTACCAGTACTTACACATGAGCTCCTATTAGATTTGGGGCTTCTGAAGTTAGATTCTGTTTTTCTCACCTTTTTCCTCTTAATGCCTGGCCCATTGGTTAGTAGAAAGCAGGATTTCTCTAGTTTGAATAAAATTGCCCTTATGGAAATAAGGTGAGATGTGTCTTATTGGAGGTCCAAAATTTAAAAAGCTCTGAAAGTTGATCATTTGTTTAGTTTTGTTTTGAATAAGGTGAGAAAATATCAACTGGAATTATACCTGTGAATCTGATTATCATCTTTCTTAATCTGATTTTCCCACTTTTTCATATGGAAATGTTCACGTGTTTGACTGCAGGTGTTGCCATTGGCAGATGTTATGTCATATATGATACATACAACATTTTACCTTTCTCAAATCTGAAACGGCGATTTTGAGAAACATCTGGCCTTTACAGGTTTGTTTAAGAGCTTGTGAGCCAGTTTTGTGCCCATTTTAGAGATGTCGAAATCAAAACAGGATAGATGACTCCCAGAATATCATTTTAGTAGATATGCTAATATTGATAATGATTTTAGGAATATTATGTTTTAATTGCCTGTATATGTTCCAGAGACCTTTTAGTGACTAAGAGCTGCTAAAGATACAGAGTATATATTTTTAAAAAGGGAATATGATCCAGTACTCAAGACACCAATCCTTTCTCTGCCTTTTCTGAATGGGAATGTCTTTCCTTATATGTGAGTAGATGAAAATGCACATTTAGTAAATGTTTTAGTAAAAAAAACTAATGATAAATGATTGAGAGAAAATTGTGTGTCCTGGCAATTTAGGTAACAGTGAGTAGACTTGCTTGTTTTTCAAACATATTGATATACTATTTTTCCATTTGTGTATTCAGATGTTGTAACAGCTCCAGTTTGTATTAGCATCTGGACAAAACGTAATGACTGATTATGTAATACAATGTGTTTGAGAGAGGAACATTTGGTTTTGTGTCATATCTGGCAAGAATGTGCTTTTGTATTATTTTCTACTTTGTAAATTATAATGCCTATCCTGCATGTAAATTTTGTATTTAGTTTTCTGCTTGTAAGAATCTTTCATAGGTCAGTAAAATAAAATATTAGGTTTACTGTGCCATTCCAAGCACCTGACTACTTTTGGCTTTGCTACGCGGTGGCTCAAGCCTGTAATCCCAGCACTTTGGGAGGCCGAGACGGGCGGATCACAAGGTCAGGAGATCGAGACCATCCTGGCTAACATGGTGAAACCCCGTCTCTACTAAAAATACAAAAAAAACTAGCCGGGCAAGGCGGCGGGCGCCTGTAGTCCCAGCTACTTGAGAGGCTGAGGCAGGAGAATGGCGTAAACCCGGGAGGCGGAGCTTGCAGTGAGCTGAGATCCGGCCACTGCACTCCAGCCTGGGCGACAGAGCGAGACTCTGTCTCAAAAAAAAAAAAAAATGTTTTACAGCTTGCAGAGAGGACTTTCATTATCTTAATTTTATATATATTATTTAAAATAAGTTTAAAACTTAACATTTATGTTTATAAACAAGCTATTTTGGTCAATAAGAAAATTAGAAGTTGGGAATTATGAAGGCCATTTTCATCTTCAGACTGTACTTAGAGTCTAATTTCTTTCTCGTTTATTTTAACGCTACTTTATAGAGAAAATCGTGATTTATTAAATAAAATAGGTGTTGATGGAAGATTTATTTTTGTTTGCATCTGATCATCTTGCAGATCCTAGATATTTAATCGAATTGATACAGAAGTTTGAAAGACAAGCAGCAGTAGGAAATTTTTGTTTCAAGCTTGACTTTCTGGCAATATGCAACAGTTGCTCATTTTTAAAAATTATAAACATTCATTGAGAAACATTAAAAACTTGAAAGCAAATAGTTTGTTATAATGAGAATAGGTTATAACATATCATTGATGCTACATTTTACATACTATTGCACCATTATTCTGAGGTAGTCATATGCTGAACAGATTACTGGACAAAGTAATGCTTTAGGGGTGTAGTTTTTATGGGAGTGAACAGGTCTGGCCTGAAATTAGACAAAAAATTGGAGCCATAATCTTTCTAATCTATGCTTATGAGAAATTCTAGGTATATTTATAAGTATGTCAGGCCAAACTTTATTTAATACAGCCAAACTGGTTAACCTGACATCTGAGGTAGTCTTTTTTTTTTTTTTGACATATTAAAATTTTGTATATTTATTGTGTACAACATCATGTTTTAAAATATATATACATTGTGGAGCAGCTAAATCAAGGTAATTAACACATGATTTACCTCACATACTTATCATTTTTGAAGGTGCAAAAACATCCTTCACAATTTTCAAAAAGACAATACATTATTCTTAACTATAGTCACCATGTTGTACAATACATCTCTTTAAGTTATTCCCCCATCTCACTGAAATTTGTATCCTTTGACCAGTATGAGATAGTCTTTAAACTGTTTAAGTTTGGTATACAATGCACTTGTGTGTGTATATCACTCATCCTAAAATGGATGTATGTGTGTAAAAAAATTGTAATCCAATGCTTAAATGAATTTGTGAAGCACAAATTAGTGAAACACTAAGGTGTTTCATATCATAGTTTGAAAATCTCTGTGCTTGATTGCCAAACTCACTTCCAACAGTAAAATTCTGTGTATTTTAAAAGTTCTTTTTCTATTCCCTGCACATGCGAAACTCGTGTAATTTAGCTGTTTTTTAGTAGAGTTTGGATAGAAATTGTTTATTAAATTAAATTTAAAGTTTAGGCTCTGCTGGTTATATGTTAGCACTCTAGATGTTTTCAAGTAAATCCTGTAGTAATTTAAGTGTTTAGTCTCTGCTCGACATTGTTATTGGATATATGATGGTGATTCAGACAAGTCTCCACCTTCATTAACCTAACATTCTGGAGGAGGAGACAGACAGTAAACAAATAAATATAATTTCAGCTAGTGGTAACTTAGGAAAAAATAAAGGGGGATAAAAGTACAGCACTTGATTAGAAATGGAAAAAAAGAGATTAAGTAGGGTGATGAGAGAAGACTTCTGTGGAGGTATCATTTGAGCAGAAACAGAGAAAGGTGTAAGCCATGCAGAAATGTGGTTGAATGCTTTTCCAGACAGAAGGAATAGAAGGCCCTGAGATAGGGTCAAGTTTTGCATGTTTAAAGATAAGAAATTTCATCAACAATTACTTAGTGCTTTCTGCATAAATGGGGGTAAGCTCTAAAGGGGAGAAGAGATGATTAAAGCATAATAATCTGTGTCTTTCAACTTCTGAAAATACCATGGTGGACCCAGTAATCTGTAATAAGTTTTATAAAGAGCAATAGGGAGGAGGGATTATTTTTTATTAAGGTGCCTTGAAATTGTTTTCTACATCAGATGAATTGTGGGGGTTGGGGGGTGGTCTGTCTGGAGTACTGGAAAATGACATGGGAAAGCAGACTGAAAACTTTCCTTAATTCATGTGTTTATGTAGAATAATCAAACCTATACTTTTCTCAGAAATTAGTAATGATTTTCATGTTTAATTAGATTTCCTTGTACAGTCCAATAAATGTTACTATGTGCTGTGCACTATTATAGTTGCACTGCATAATTCCTCAAGTTAAATTTTTGTCATACTGTAGAAACATCCTAGAGTACAGTAACCTTGTTTCAGGGAGTTAATGAGTTGGCTTCAAGGAGGTGGTAAGTGAACTGGGTTCTGAAGGGTGCTTTGTAGTTAACTAGGTGGAGGAGGGGAGGGTATCAGCCTTGTAAATGCACAAATCTTGGGAAAATATTCTGGATTTGGAGAATGGCAAGGTAATCCTCCATAGCCCTTGACAGAATTCTGGGACCTCATAGGAGATGTTAGTTGAAGGAATGAAGTAGCCACAGTATGAGAGGTCTTATCTTTTATGTGATGAGGGAACCATTAACCATTGGAAAAAAAAAATAGCCAATGAGATTGATAAACAGATTTGTGTTTCAGGGGAAAGTTTAGATTCCACAGTCGATTTACAATGAAAATTATAGCTTAATGGTGTGTATTTGTGACATTTTTGAAAGATTATTTTCTCTCCATTAAACAAATTGAGTACTTTGTATTCATATAAGCAGGATTTTTATTTGTTAAGAACTGTATGACTTTGAAACTCTGTAGTTTCTTTTAGAGAACTTGTTTGTTATACATATAAGTGAATGCCTACTGTTCAAGGTTTTTCCATTACTGGGATGGAATTTTTACAAACGTTTTGGGGCAGGCAAAGTTTGAGTATTATCATCTGACGTAATGTGTTAGACAGGAGATTTAACATTCTTAGATAAATTGGAAAAATATGAAGAAAATCTGAATCAGTGATAAAATCCCTACATAGGAGCTGATATTTATATTATATTACTAGAAGTGCTTATTTTATATATACTTGTTTGTGTGTTTCTCAAAATACTATACATATAACACTTGGTTGTATTAGGTTGCTAGCATTATTTGTTAATTGACGTGCAAAAACAAATCCTAAATTAATATTTTTAAAGAAAAAGAATTGCTTCTCTGAGAATGTAGTTTCAGCAAATTATTATTTTTATTTTTATTTTTATTTTTGAGACACGTTTCACTTTGTCACCCAGGCTGGAATGCAGCAGCATGATCACAGTGCACTGCAGCCTTGACCTCCTGGGCTTAATCAATCCTCCCACCTAAGCCTCCCGAGTAGCTGGGACTACAGACGCACGCCACCATGCCCGGCTAATTTTTGCATCTTTTGTAGAGACAGGGTTCCTCCATGTTGCCCAGGGTGGTCTTGAGCTCCTGCGCTCAAGCCATCTGCCTGCCTCGTCTTCCCAAAGTGCTGGGATTACTGACCTAAATTGCTGCTTTTATTGTATGCATTATATACTATTTTATCATAGCAAAAGTTAATGGTTCAACTATGGCATGTAGAGCTGCCCACGTAGCCTAATTGTCTATTTAGTTCACTTTTGACTGAATAAAATGGAGCTGATCTATCTGCTGTTAAAAAGAGTTATATTCTGAAATTTTACATGATGTCCATAATGTCTGGAACTAACCAGCCTGAAATGGAATCACCATTGTACTGTTTTCAATTGGCTATGTGACTTATCCCCCCTATACTTCAGTTTTCTCATTTGAAAAATGTAGATTAAAAATAAATAAAAACAAAGAAAAATGTAGATAAATAACAATACTTACCTAGTAGGACTGATGTAAGGATTAAAGGTTTTTGTGAATTTTTTGTTTGTTTTCGTTTTGGAGTGGGACTTGTTAGGTTAAAGAGGAGCTTCTGAGACGTATGAGAATTAGCCACAATTTATTTCACAGAGTGCACTATACTCTTTTTTGTATCAGATTTGTAAATGTAAACAAGAATGCAGTCTTGCTTTTAGAGTCTAAACATGTTTTTCCTACCAGGAATTTTGTTTAAATGACCTTCTGTGAAGTAAGATGTGTAATATTTTGAGTAACATAAATAAATCTTCACATTGTCTGCAGCACTTGGCAAAGCACAGGGCACATAATAGGCATTTAATAATTCGTTTGTTAAGTGGGATAAATCTAATGGGTTAGGATTCAGACAGACAGTGTCTACCTTTTACAACCTGAATAATGCAGAGTTAGTTGCCTGTAGCAGTTTTTCCTCTATGCCTGTTTTCTTCCTTAAAATTAATAAAATATCTTCTTCGCTTAAGTGTATTTAAGTGGGTTTTAATAAGATCCTGTAAAACTCCTGACAGTAGGTATTTACTGGTGTTGGTTCCCATGCCATTTCCTTTATGTAGAGCAAATATTGCAAAAATTCTGGAAGTTCAGAAGAAACAGCACGTACCATTTATTTTTCTGAAAGTTGATAAATGTACCATTGAGTATGTGCTCATCTTTAATGAGCAGATAATACATTATTTTGGAAAGACTTCACACTTGGATTCAGATGATGGGTTCCAGTCTGGGCTCTATGAACTTACTAGCTGTGTGCCTGGTAAAATCAATTAGTATTGAAGAGCCTCAGCTGTTTGATAATTTATACCTCCCAGTGTTGCTGATGACAACTCAGATAATGAAAGCAAAAGTGTTTAACTGTAGAGCATGTCAAAAAAGTATCATGATAATTATTCCTGATTATTAGTCATTGTAGTGAAACTAGTATAAACTAGTATAGTAGTCTCCCCTTAATTCAAGGGGAAATATATTCTAAGACCCCAGTGGATGCCTGAAATTACGGATAGCACTGAACCTTATATGTACTATTCCCCCTGCATACATACCTATGATAAAGTTTAACTTGTACATTAGGTACAATAAGAGATGAGCAACAATAGCTAATAATAAAATAGGCCGGGCGCAGTGCCTCACGCCTGTAGTCCCAGTACTTTGGGAGGCCAAGGTGGGTGGATCACAAGGTCAGGAGATCAAGACCATCCTGGCTAGCACGATGAAACCCCGCCTCTACTAAAATACAAAAATTAACCAGGATTGGTGGCACGCGCCTGTAGTCCCAGCTACTTGGGAGGCGGAGGCAGGAGAATCGCCTGAACCTGGGAGGCGGAGTTTGCAGTGAGCCAAGATCGAGCCACTGTACTCCAGCCTGGGGGACACAGCGAGACTCTGTCTCAAAAAAAAAAAAAGAATAATTATATACTGTAAAAAAGTTAAGCAAATGTGATCTGTCTCTCAAAACACCTCTTGTACTGTACTTGTATTTTTTGTGATCTGTCAGTCTGATAACCAAGATAGTTACTAACGTGACTAAGGGGTGGGTAGCATATGTAGCAAGGATATCATGTCCCAGGTGGTATGGAGCGGGATGTCACAAAATTTCATCACACTCCTCAGAATGGTGCCTAATTTAAAATATATGAATTATTTCTGGAATTTTCCGTGTAATATTTTTGGACTGTGGTTCACCATGAATAACTGAAACTGAGGAAGAAGAAACCGCGGATAAGGGGAGAACTACTGTAGTTTCTTAAGTTGTATGATTGATTGAATGATTCATTCATTTTTATCTTGTGATGCTGCTGCATTTGGGTGCTTTGCCCTTTATGCATTTTTATTTAAGTAGATACCTGGCTTATTAGGCCAGATGCAGTAGCTCATTCCTGTAATCCCAGCACTTTGGGAGGCCGAGGCAGGTGGATCACTTAGGTCAGAAGTTCAAGATCAGCCTGGCCAAAATGGAAAACCCTGTCTCTACTAAAAATACAAAAAATTAGCCAGGCGTGGTGGCACGCGTGTCTAATCCCAGATACTTGGGAGGCTGTGGCGAGAGAATCGCTTGAACCTGGGAGGCAGAGGTTGCAATGAGTTGACATCATGCCAGTGTGCACCAGCCTAGGTGACAGAGCTAGACTCCATCTCAGAAAAAAGAAAAAGACAACTGGCTTATTGGACTTTGGGAGAAAGGAGTTTGGAAAGATTGTGGGAGTGGTAAAGAATGATTCTGCTGTGTTCATCAGAGCAGGCCAGTTAATTGAATATTTTTGCATGCTGAGGTCCTGATGCTTTCTGTATGTATCTATAGCAGGAAATTTACTTCATCTTAACTCCTGTATCATTAGGGTAAAACATCATGATAATCTTTGGGGTATTCCCATTTTTGTAACTGTATTTGTGTCCTTTATCATTGTTAGCCAAGCATATTTTTCGTGAACATCATGTCTATTTTTTGAAAATCATTTGTAATTTATAATTAGAGCATTGAGAATGTCAGTGCAGTAGTTGGAAACTCTTGTGTATTCTTGTGCATATAATGTGTATGAATAACTTACACTGTTCTTTGTCCCTTAAATCTGTAAGATCTCTTGGGTACTGAGCCTTTTGAAACATTAAAAGTAAAGACCATATAAGGCAAGCAGAGTAGTACTAAATAGCTGCAGTAGCAAAGCAAGGAAAGTGAATCACAGAGTAATGAATTTGGAAAATGACTGTTGTGCATTGTAGGAAAAGGCATTGCTTTTACTATCATCCTTGTAAAATCTAGTTACTGACATTAAATATTTGTTAGGTGTGCTGATTATTTAATCGTGTACCGTAATAGCCACGTACAAGCAAAATACTTTTTTCTTCTAAAAACATATATTAAAACTTTAGAAACTGGAATACAGCTACCCTAAGTCTTTACTCAGTTAGTTTGCTCTTCCATTCTTTCATATTAACTAAGGCAAATAATTTAAAATTGAGCAAAGGACTCATATCTAAAACTTATTTATAAAACTTATCCTTGTGATATAAAACATATGAACTTCTAGAAGATCTACAGATTCTGGTCAAGATATGCCCCCTTATAATTTTGATAGTTTTAATAATAATTGTCAGGCACAGCAAAATACTCGGGCATCAGATACTCAGTTAACTGTTAGGTTTACTATTAGAAGATTATTACCACAGTTTAGAATAAAGTTTTCAATATCTAAGGCTCTTTGCTTATTTCACTGGAATTAACTAAAAGTAGGGAATTCATTCCTCAGAATAATTTATATCCTAAGCTATATGATGAAGAAGGCTTTTATTTTTAATTATATATTCCAGCCTTGTACCAAAAATGTACATGCTAAAATATCAAGACAAGGCAAAGATTATTTTTGCTTTTCTGTCACTTAACACTATTTCAGAATAGTTTCGGATTTATCAATTGGCTCAGAAAAAGAGTATTTAATTCCTTTGATTTTGAACATCTGATTCAAATTAATGATTTGAGAAGTTTTTATTTACTTTGGGAACTTCAACTTGGGATTCTGGGGTAAATTTTTTTAAAGAGAAGATTCTTTTGTAATAGAAAATTTCTCTATAACTTACCTGTTTTATAATTTTAGATTCTTGTATATTGATATGTATTATTACAGCATACCAAGGAAGTAATACTGTTATTTACTGGTTTTTAAATTTTTATATGGAGTGAATTAAATGTGAGGTTCTGCTGAAGGAGACCTGTGGTTTAAAAAAAAAAAAAAAAGTAGTAATAGCATATGCTTATTATAGAAAAAGTAGAAAGGAAAGATTAGTGAGAGAAGAAAATAAAAAATCACTTCCAAGCCTACAACCTAGAGAACCATTGTTAACTGATGCAAACATTGTCATTTCCTTTGTATACATGTGTTTGTAAGCTCTACAGTCTCTCATTTTTCTCTCTGATTATTAAGGTAATATAGGGGGATGTGAAAATGCTGGAGAGTTGTAATAAAGAGGGGAGAAAAAGTCCCTCAGAGATATCCACGAAAGTTTGCATTTTTGTGATGAAGAAATTGGAGTATACATGCTAATTTGGAACCTGTATTGAAAACAAAAAACAAAACTGACACCATAAGCATTTTCCAGTGTCATATATTTATCCAAAATAAGATTCTTAATGGCCAGAGCATAACTGATTTAGTGATTGTGTATGATTGAACATTTTATTTTGACTTTTTACTTTTACAAATAGCACTGTGATGAACATTCTTGTACCTGAATCGTTTGTACATTTATTTCTTTAGAAGAAATTTCTGTAAGTACAATCATTTCAAAATATATGAATTTTGGAGATAAGCAGGTCCAATGCTTAGCCAATTGCTGTGTCCTTAGTCAAATTACTTTTCAAGCCTTAGTATTCTTTCCGTAAGAACAGGTATAATAATGATACTTACCTCAGAGGTTGGAAGGAGTAAATGACAACATATTTACAGCATTTAGCACATCCGATAGTATACAGGATACTCTCAGAGTCTTTCCCCAACTACCCTTTTCTTAAGTAGACTCTTCTCACCTAGCATCTATTGTAATTAACTATTATGCTAAAAAATTTTGTCTTTCATTCCCCCACTAGATCATGAGTAGGGACAAGTTCAGTCTAGTTCATTAATGTATATTTGAAACCTCATACAGGGCCTAACAAATATAAATATGTTGGGTGTATGAAAGGTTATCTTCCAAAGCTTTTAATATTCAGTTGCTTTTTTTCTTACAGCAAAGCTGTGCCAGTTTACATTCTCTCCAACTCTGTGTGAACTGTGTTTTTTAATTTACTGTCACTAACACTGCGTATGGTTGTGTTTAAAAAAAGTTCTAAATTTCAAAGTTATAAACTGATAATTTTAAAACTTGTATTTTTTGGCTTTTTCTCTGAAGAGGGAATATTTTATATTCACTTCTATTTTCACGTTTTCTGTTTATGTTTTTCATTCTTACTAATAAGCATAAAGACAAAATAAGAGTAATATGTTATAGTCCTGTCTGTGGTCCCCTCCCAAGCATTATTCCGTACTTCCTGGGGAAAAAAAAGCAAATAGTATATCACACAATTATGACACAGGGTTAATATACAGAAGTACCATATCAAAATTGATCTCCAAGAGGTTTAAACTGGATAAACTTAGAGTGAAAAAGTTTAAAAGAATTTTTGCCTAATTTAATTTACTGTATCAACAATGAAAATGTAGGTTAAGACGTTATGTTAAATGCTAAAATCAGATTGTATTTTCAGTATTTTCTTAAGCTTATGTTTTCTGGAGGGCTTCAAAATCATTTTGATATCTGTGGATATATTTGAAAATAGTATTTTGCTTGTGGGAAGTAGGCAAAGACAACATTTAGGTATTGTATTAGATACTTTCTTTATATTACTCATTTATTCATTAATTTGGCAAATATTTATTTAACTCCTACTATGTGCCCCAAGTGCTATTCCAAAAGAATATAGCAGTGTACCAAATAAAATCTATATAGATACATATAGTCTGACAGATGGTGGTAAGGATAAGGAGGAAAAGAAACTAAGAGAAAGTGTGGAGTGTGTATGAGGTGCAGATTTAAATAAGCTGGTCAGGGAAGTCCTTTCCCACTGATTTTCCCTCAAGGAGTGAGCCTGTGGTGAGGGAGCAATCCTGCGCTTATTCAGGAGAAAGGGCTTTCAGGAAGGGACAACAACAAAGAAGAAAAACCTGAGAGAGAGGTATTCTTGATGTCTTATGATTAAAAAATTGCAAAGAAGTCTGTGTGCCTAGAATGTAGTGGGAAAGGAAGAGAATGGTAGATGGGTACAGAAAAGGTCAGAGGCAAATGAGGCAAGACTTTGCTAAGCTACCGTAAGGACATTTTTACTTAGAGTAAAATATACCTTGTATATACTCTTCACAGTTGTTACATGAGGTTAGCTGAGTTTTTCCCATTTTACAGTTGAGTAAATAAGGTAGGTTCTACCACATAACTGGTAATTAAGTTCTTCCAGGTCATATAAGCTACCCAGTAAGATCCAGAGTCAGGTCTTTGACTTCATAACCTCCTGATTTTTTCGTTGTACTGTTCTTGTTCAAGCATACTTCTAGAGGCTTTCACTTTTATAGTGAAATTCAGACTGGGCTTAGTTTTTAGTGTTGATCTAGGGCAAGTTTTCATGCAGGGCTTATTATTTTTTAATATCCATAGGAACTAATTCCATTTTTATTTTTAAATCAACCTTGCCAAGGAAGTTTACACATAATACAAGGTACCCATTTAAGTGTCCTTTTTAAATGAGTTTTCACAAACTTATATACCCGTTTAACCATCACCATCATTCAGATACAGAACATTCCTGTCACCGCTGTAGTTCACTGATTGCAGGGAGACCCCAGTCATGGCCCTGGCAACCACAGATCTGCTTTCTGTCAGTATATTTGAGATTTTTTCTAGAGATTCGAACAAATGGATTTGTAGGTACTACATTGTTTTGTGTCTTCTTTTGCTCAATGTAATTTTATGACTTATTTATGTTGCATGTATCAGTTGTTCACTTCTGTTGGATGTTGTTTTGTTGGCTAGTGCTTTTCTCACTGGTGCCTGAAACATATTTGTTGAATGAATGCATGTAATAAACACCCTCTTCCTCCAGTTTTACTGCTTTCCTTTATGATGAGACTGCTAAAATCTCTAGATTTTGTATGTTGCTAGATTTAAATTTGTATATAGAATATGTGAAGAGATAATAGTGGAAAATGTGCATGATTTGGAGCTCAGTATTTGTTAAAAAGACTGTTTTCTCTATTCATTTATCTTAGTACTCTTATCTAAAATGAACTGACTGTATATATGAAGCTTTATTTCTGGACTCTCAATTCTGTTTAATTGATTGATATGCCTATCCTAATGCCAGTATCCCTTGATTACAGTCTGCAATTTTGACAACAGGAATTTTTGAGAATCCTCCAACTCTATTCTTTTTCGAGATTATGTTATTAGTATGTGCTCCATGAATTTCCATATGAATTTTAGAATTAGCTTGCTAATTTCTCCAAAGAAGCCAGGGGGAATATTGATAGAATTGTGTTGAAACTGAACATGGGATATCTTTCTATTTATATAGTTATTTAATTTCTTTCTTTTTTTAAAATCAATTGAGGACCGGAATAGACTTTAATTTCTTTTAATAATGTTTTGTAGTTTTTATGGTATGTTTTGTATTACTTTTGTTAAACTTATACTTAAGAATTTTATTCTCTTGGATGCTTCAGAAATGGAGTTATTTTCTTAATTTCATTTTTGGATTGTTCATTGTTATTGTATAGAAATGCAATTAATTTTTGCATATTGATTTTGTACCCTGCAACTTTGTTGAACTTGTTTACTTATTATAAAATATTACTATTAATAAAATCTTCAGTATTAAACTGCTATGTAAACTGTTCTATATTTTCAGGTCTCCTGTTGGCTTACCTTGTATCTAGTTGTTGGCATTCATTACTGACATGGAGTATTAAAAGTCTCCCAACCACTGTTGTTGAATTGGCTTTTTCTCTCTTCAGCTGTCAGTTTTTGCTTCATTCATTTTGGTGCTCTCTTGTAAGGTTCATGTGTTTATGATAATCTTTTTAGTGGCTTCTTTAGGATTTTCTTATCTATGACATCAGGTAATCTGCAATTAGAGGTAGTTTCACTTCTTCTTTTCCAATCTGAATGCATTCTATTTTATTTTTTTTGCCTAATTGTTCTGGCTAGAATCTTCAGTACAGTATGCAATAGAAATGGCAATTCTGTTTAGTGGACAACCTTGTATTATCCCTGATCTTATTAGGAAAGCATTCAGACTTTAATCTTTAAGTACATATCTGTGTGTGTTTTTTTGGTTTGTTTTTTTGTTTTTGTTTTTTTCCCCCATGGATACCTTTTATCGGTTTGAGGATGTTCCCTTCTATTTCTAGTTTGTTGAGTGCTTTTATTATGAAAGGCTGTTAGATTTTTTTCAGATGCTTTTTTTGGTGCATCTTTTGAGATGATCATGTGGTTGTTTTTTCTAATATGTTGTATTACATTTTTTGTTTTTATGATATTGAACAGTTCTTGAATTTCTGGGATAAATCCACTGGTCATGTCGTATAATCCCTATTTTGCTGTATTTGTTTTCTGGTATTTTGTTGGGGGTGTTTGTGCCTATTTTCTTTTCTTTTATTATTTTTTGAGACGGAGTCTCGTTCAGTCGTCCAGGCTGTAGTGCAGTGGCACGATGTTGGCTCACTGCAAGCTCCGCCTCCCAGGTTCACACCATTCTTCTGCCTCACCCTCCCGAGTAGCTGGGACTACAGGCACCCACCACCACTCCTGGCTAATTTTTTTGTATTTTTTAGTAGAGACCGGGTTTCATCGTCTTAGCCAGGATGGTCTCGATCTCCTGACGTCATGATCCTCCTGCCTCAGCCTCCCAAAGCTGGGATTACAGGCATGAGCCACCACGCCTGACTAGGTTTTCTGCCTATTTTCATAAGATATATCAGTCTGTGGTTTTCATTTCTTGAGATTTCTTTGATGTTGTTATCTGGATAACAGTGGTCTTGTAAAATGAGTCAGGAAATGTTCCAGGTTCCAAAACTCTTCTCTGTTTTGGAAGAGTTTGTGAAGAATTGATATTAGCTTTTCTTATAATTGGTACAACTCACCAGTGAAGCTGCCTGGGCCTGAGATTTTTGTTTGTTTGTTTAATGGGAAGTTTTAAAATTACTAATGCAATCTCTTCACTTGTTATAGGTCTATTCAGATTGTTTCATCCTAAGTCAATTTTGATAGTCTGTGACTTTGTAAGAATTTGTCCCTTTCCTTTAGTTATTTAATTTATTAGTATTCAGTTCACATTATTTCTTTACGATCCTTGCTATGCCTACCCTACAAAGTTGTAGTAATGTACTCTGTTTCTTTCCTGTTTTTAGTACTTTGAGTCTTCTTTTTCTTTTTTTTTTTCTTTTCTTGGTCAGTTTAGCTCAAAGTTTGTCAATCTGTTTATCTTTTTAGATAATAAACTTTAAAAAGTATTTCTCATTTTTTTATTCTCTAGTTCACTTATATCAGCTCTCATCTTTATTATATCCATTGTTTGCTTTTGGTTTAGTTTGCTCATTTCTTTCTAGGTTTTGTTTTTTTTGTTGTTTGTTTGTTTTGAGACGGAGTCTCTGTCACCAGGCTGGAGTGCAGTGGTGCCATCTCAGCTCACTGCAAGCTCCGCCTCCCGGGTTCATGCATTCTCCTGCCTGAGCCTCCCGAGTAGCTGGGACTACAGGCGCCAGCCACCGCGCCCAGCTAAGTTTTTTGTATTTTTAGTAGAGATGGGGTTTCACCATGTTAGCCAGGATGGTCTCTATCTCGTGGGTGTTAGCCAGGATGATCTCCATCTCTTGACCTCGTGATCCACCCGCCTCGGAGACGGAGTCTCGCTCTGTCACCCAGGCTGTAGTGCAGTGGCGCGATCTCGGCTCACTGCAAGCCCCGCCTCCTGGGTTCACGCCATTCTCCTGCCTCAGCCTCCTGTGTAGCTGGGACTACAGGCGCGTGCCACCACGCCCGGCTAATTTTTTTGTATTTTTTAGTCGAGATTGGGTTTTACCGTGTTAGCCAGGATGGTCTCGATCTTCTGACCTCGTGATCCGCCTGCCTCAGCCTCCCAAAGTGCTGGGATTACAGGCGTGACCCACCGCACCCGGCCTTTTTTTTTTTTTAAATGAGTGAAGTCTCACTGTGTTGCCCAGGCTGGAGTGCAGTGCCACAATCTCGGCTCACTGCAACCTCCGCCTCCCGAGTTGGAGCAGTTCTCCTGCCTCAGCCTCCCGGGTAGTTGGGACCACAGGTGTGTGCCACCACGTCCAGCTGATTTTTGAGTTTTTAGTAGAGATGGAGTTTCCACCTTGGACAGCCTGGTCTCGAACTCCTGACCTCAGGTGATCCACCCTCCTTGGCCTCCCAGAGTGCTGGGATTATAGGTATGAGCCACCACACCCGGCCCTTTTTCTAGGTTTTTTTTTTTTTTTTTTAAGGTGGAAGATTAGGTTATTGATTTGAGATCTTTTTAAAAATATAGGCATTTACGGCTATAAATTTGCCCCTAGCACTGTTTTCACTGTGTCACATAAGTTTTGGTATCTTGTATTTTTGAATTTATTCCTCCCAAAGTATTTTCTAGTTTCCTTTGTGATTTTTTTCTTTTACCCATTACTTATTTAGAAGTGTTGTTTAATTTCTGTGTACTTGTGAACTTCACAGATTTTATTTTGTCATTATCTCTAATTTCATTCCATTGTGTCTACAGAACATACTTTGTATTATTTCAGTCCTTTTAAATTAATGCTTGATTATGACCTAGCATATGATCATCTTAGAGAATAGATGTCTGTCAGGTGTAGTTATTTTATATTTTCAAGTCTGTTGACTTACCTTGTATCTGGTTGTTGCATCCATTATTGAAATGGGGTATTAAAGTCTCCCAACTACTGTTGTTGAATTGGCTATTTCTCTCTTCGGTTCTGTCAGGTTTTGCTTCATTTATTTTGGGGCTCTCGTTAGGTTCATTTGTTTATAATTGATGTATTTCTCTGATGATTGGCCAATTTATCATAGTAAGTTTTTTTCTCTTTATCTTTAATAATTATTTTAAAGTTTATTTTGTCTGATGTTATATTTGCATTTTTAAAGTGTGTCTCCTATAGTAGATTGTTGGATTTTTTTGTAGTTTGTCAGTCTCTGCCTTTCAATTGGATTATTTAATCATTTATATTTAATGTTGTTAATTATATAGTTGAATATATGTCTGCCATTTTGTTTCATTTTCTGTATGTTTCATGTCTTTTTTGTTCTTCTCGTCTTTCTTTGCTCCTGTCTTTTGTGTTAGTTGACTTTCTTGTAGTGTAACATTTTAATTTAATTCCTTTAATGATATTTTCACAATATTATTTCTTTTTTTTTTTTTTTCTTGTTAGTGCTTACTATTGCTTATTATACACATCTTACCTTATCAAAAGCTACTTTGGACTTGTACTAACTTAATTCTAGCTAGATACAGAAATCTCACTCATATATAGGTCTGTTCCTTTTTCTTTCTTTTTGTGCTATTGTTGTTATACATATTGCAGTTATTATAGTTTACAAACCCAACAATGTATTGTTATTGTTACTACTTTACATAATTTTGTGTCATTTAACCCTTTTCCCATTTAGAAAAAAAAAGTGTAGCTTGCTGCCAGTGCTCATTTAATTTTACATAAATATACTTTTTGAGGCCGAAGCAAATCTGACAGATACTCAATGTGAAAATAAAATATTAAAAAACTGTTCTTGGAGTTCTGTTCTTTTCTTTTTTTTTTTTTGAGACAGAGTCTCGCTCTGTTGCCCAGGCTGGAGTGCAGTGGCGCTATCTTGGCTCACTGCAACCTCTGCCTCCCAGGTTCAAAGGATTCTCCTGCCTCAGCCTCACAAGTAGCTGGGATTACAGGCACCCGCCACCACGCTCAGCTAATTTTTGTATTTTTAATAGAGACAGGGTTTCACCGTGTTGGCCAGGCTGGTCTCGAACTCCTGACCTCATGATCTGCCCACCTCAACCTCCCAAAGTGCTGGAATTACAGGCGTGAGCCACCACACCCGGCTCTTGGAGTTATTTCTAAACAAAACTAACATCAGAATCATCTGAATCATTATAATTATTTCAGAAAAATTGGATTCATCAAATGAATCTTTGGCCAACAATTGTTTGAGAATGATGTTAGCATCACATGTAGGAATGCCACATTTTCGAGGATTTGACATTTTCAGCAATCAAGAAATACTTGATGTATGGAAATACTACCACTAAAAACCGATTGCTATAAATACAATGATGTCTTTTGTTTACAAAGTTGATATGCTAGAGCAATACAAAAATAATAATAAAAGCGAAGTATTTCATGCAAAGTTATCTTGGGGTAAATGCTGCAGCCACAAGTGCTGCCAGTGAGTATTCTTGGGGCAAAGGAGAAAAGGGTTAATGGATCTGAGAGAAAGGAGGAGACCAAGTATAATTTTATAGAATTTCTTACATTAACTTTCTTATTTGATATTTCTGGTTCTCTCCAATTTTCCTGTGGACTTGGGTTACCATCTTGTTTCTTTCCCTTACTCCAAAATAGCTTACTTTTCAACAACCTTCTTTGTGCTATTATAGTCAAATATAGTACATTTCTATTTGTTATAGACCCAACAATACACTTTACATATTGCTTGTGTAATTTCTTTTTATCATGTAAAAGGAGAGAAAGTTTGTATTTATACTGTCTTTTATAATTACATAATTATTTTTATCAGTCAGGTTTGCTAGCAGTGAATTCTACCAATGCATCTTAATCTCCATGTTTATTTTGCCTTTTTGTTTTTGTTTTTTGTTATTTGTGTTTTTTGAGATGGAGTCTTTCTCTGTCACCCAGGCTGGAGTGCAGTGGTGTAATATAAGCTTACTGCAACCTCTGCTTCCTGGGTTCAAGCAATTCCCCTGCCTCAGCCTCCAGAGTACAGAGTTCTGGGATTACAGGTGCCTGCCACCATGCTTAGCTAATTTTATGTATTTTTAGTAGAGATGGGGTTTTGCCATGTTGGCCAGGCTGGTCTTGAATTCCTGACCTCAGGTAATCTGTCTATCTCGCCCTCCCAAAGTGCTGGGATTACAGTCATGAGCCACCGCACCCGGCCTATTTTGCCTTTTTTGAAGGATAGTTTTGCTGGATATAAAATTCTTTATTGACAGTTTTTTCTTTCATCATTTTGAATATGTCATCCTACATCACTCTAGCCATCATTATTTCTGATGAGAAGTTAGTTGTGACAAATCACTTTTCTCTTGCTGATTTCAAGAGTCTCTCTTTATCATTGGCTTCCAGCATTTTGTGCTATGATGTTTCTGGGCATGAATTGTTTTGTTTATCCTAGTTGGAGTTCATTGAGCTTCTTGGATGTGTTGATTAGTGTTTTTCTTCAGTTTCTGAGGTTTTCAGCCATTATTTCCTGAACTATTTTTCTGTTCTTTTCTCTCTTTCCTTTCTTCATGCTCCCATTACACATATGTTGATTCACTTAATAGTGTCCTATGCTTTTTTTTCCCCTGAGGCTTTGTTCACATTTCTTTATTAATTTTTCTCTGAATTGCACAACCCTATGAGTCTGTCGTCAAATTTGCGTTCTCCTGGTTCACATATACTGTTGAGCCCCTCTTATTTTTGAGCCTCTGAATATTTCAGTTCAGTCATTTTACTTGTTAACTACATAATATCTTTTTTTCTTATCTCTTTCTTAAAGATAAGACATTGTCATCATACCTTCCTTTACTACTTTGATCGTGATTTCCTGAAATTATTGAATATATTTTTAGTGACTACTTTGAAGTCTTACTAAGTCTGACATCGTGGCTCTTAAACAGGCAGTTTCTGTTGACTGCTTTTTGTACCCTGTGTATAAATTACTTCTATTTATTTGTATGTCATAATTTGTGGGTGAGAAGCTGGACGTTTTACATAAACTTTGCAGCATCTCTGGACACTGATTCTTCCTATCCTTTGTGCTTATTGTTTGCTTGTTTAATGGCTTGGCCGGGCTATTTCAATGAAGTTTTATATTTCTTGCAGTGTGAAGTGCCTGTTGTCACTCATTAGAGGGTACAGCCTTGGACATGGGCAGTTATATTGGGATGACAGTGATTTTAGTAGGACTGTTTACGATTGTCTCTTTCACTTATACGTATCTGTTAAAGCCTCTGCTTCTGTTGGTGTCACACCCAGATGTGATAGCCTTTACTAACTGCTGGTGACTACTCTTTTGTTATTAGCAGTTCTCTGGATCATAAATTTCTCCACAGTCAGATCAAATTAAATTTTGGCCCCTTTGTAGGGGCATTTTTTGAGGCTAGTCTTCAGTGTTTTTTATGAACCGAGGAGGTCTCTTCCTAGCTGTCTCTCTTCCCAGTTCTCTTTGGTACATTAGCTGACCTGTGGTTTAACTTGTTCTCCTGCCTTAGAGCTACCAGCTTCCTTTTAGTTGCTTACTGCCCAAATCTCCATATTTTTGAGGGTACCCTTGGACTTGAATCTGGAAATAAAGTCTTTTCTTTTGGGGAGGCTTTTAGAGTTTCTGCTCTTAGGTCTACTCCTCTGCAGCATAATCTCTGAGCCACTACCACTGGGCAGGGTGGTAACTTCCAGTCTGTTTGGCTTGCCTATCCCTGTGTGTAACCACTGTCTTACGAATGAGATGGGTTGAAGGCAAATGGGGCCCCTGTGTTCTAGGCCTGTCATGTTTACGTTAGAGCCTCTGCCTGTGTTTTGAGGCTGGTGGCAGAAGTGAGGGAGTTGAGTATAAGAAATTCTGTTGGCTTGTGTGTCCTGGAAAGATACTCTAACCCTTGACTGGAAACTCAGCAGGGAGAGAGCCCTGTCCTGACTCCATCTGCCAGGAGTAGAAATTTCATTATGCTGAGCTGGCAGAGGGAAGAAAGGGGCACTGTGGCTCAGATACTATAGATTCTTGCTATTTCTATTGAGATTTAGTAGATTATTTAAAATAAAATAGTTTTTCATTTGCTGTATTCCCTTAGAACACTCCCCAGAGCACTAAGTTTTTGTTTTCTTTTCAAGTAGTTTTCTCCAATTATGTTTTTTTCATTGATTGAATTTTGACAATTAAGTCAGTCTTATTTTCTCTGGATAAACCTTACTTGTTCATAGATCTTTGGGCATTTTATTGAATTTGATTTGCTAATATTTTGTTGAGAATTTTTGCCTTTGTATATATGAGGAATATTGGTCTTTAATTTTTGTTTATTTGTTATTGTTTTCTTGTTTTTAGTTTTGGTATCAGTAATGCCTCAAAAATGACTTAAGTGTTTTGTCTCCCATTTTCTGGAAAACATTATGTCAAGTTGGTATTATTTCTTCTTTAAATGTTTTGGTAGAGTTGACTAGTAAAACTACCAAACCTGGAGAGTTTGTCTGTCTTTCTGTCTGCCTTTTCTTTTCCTTTCCCTTTCCCTTTCCCTTTCCCTTTCCTTTCTTTGTTTCAACTGTGAGTTCGTTTTTTTTCTGTAGGTATAAGATTTTTCAGGTTTTTTGAGTTTTTTTCTGAGTAAGTTTTAGTAGTTTGAAGTTTTTGAGGAATAGGTGCATTTCATCTAAGTTGCTGAATTTATTTTTATAGAGTTATTCTGGTATTATTATCCTTTTAATGCCTGTGGGTTATATATTTTCTGTATTAATCCTGATACTGGTAGTTTCTGACTTTTTTCTTTGTCAGTCTGCCTTAAGAGGTGCATCAGTTTTGGTGATTTTCCTTTTAAAGAATTAAATTTTCTGTTTTCTTTAGTTCTTTTTTTCATTTTCTGTGTTTTTTCCTGTCATCTTTATTATTTTTGTTTACTTTTGGCTTATTTTGTGCCCTTTTTCAAGGTTTTTGAGATGTAAGCTTAGGTGATTGACTTGAGATCTTTTCAAAGATAAGCACATGAAATTCTAAATTTCCCATTGAGTACTAATTTGGTTACATCCTACAAATTATATGTTTTATTTCCAATCAGTTCAAAATATTTCTAAATTTCCCTTTATAATACCTCTATGACCATGGATTACTTAGATATGCACAGTTCAATTTTTATGTATTTGGAGATACTTTCCAGTTTCTCATGTCATTTTCTAGTATAATTCTCTTAGTGTCAGAGAATATCATTTGTACAAATTCAGTTCTTTTAACTTTGTTTTTTTTTTTTTTTTTTTAATGATCTAAGATGCAATTAATTCAATGAATGTTTCATTTTCCCCTTTTAGGAATTTGTAATCTACCTTTGTTGATGATGTATTCTTTTTTTTTTTTTTGAGCTGGAGTTTCTCTCTTGTTGCCCAGGCTGGAGTGCTGTGGCACCATCTTGGCTCACCTCAACCTCCACCTCCCAAGTTCAAGCGGTTCTCCTGCCTCAACCTCCCCAGTAGCTAGAATTATAGGCATGCACTGCCGTGCCCGGCTAATTTTGTATTTTTAGTAGACACAGGGTTTCTCCATGTTGGTCAGGCTTGCCTCGAACTCCTGACCTCAGGTGATCTGCCCGCCTTGGACTCCCAATGTGCTGGGATTACAGGCGTGAGCCACAGCGCCCAGCCGTTGAAATTGTATTCTATAAATGTCAATTAGATCTAGTTGGTTAATGATGGTGTTCTGTTTTTCTGTATCCTTGCTGACTTTTGTTTACTTGCTTTATAATTACTTAGAGGAGTATTGAAATTTCCAAATGTAATGCTGGAATGGTTAATTTCTTTCAGTCTTATCAGTTTTTGCTATTTTTAACTTGAAGCTCTGTTGTAAGTGCATACACATTTAGGGGGTATTATGTCTTCCTGGTGAGTTGGCCTTTTTATCATTATTTAACATATGTTTCTTAGCCCTGGTAGTATTTTTTATTGCTCTGAAATGTACTTATTCTGATGTTAAGGTAGCCACTCCAGCTTATCTTTGTTTACTTTTTGCATGGTATATCTTTTTTCACCTGTTTACTTAACTCTTATTCTATTTAAAGCATGTTTCCTGTAGACAGCATATTGTGTGTTTGTTTTTTTTTTTAAACCATTTTGACAGTCTCTTTTGGACTATCTATGTCTAATACAATTATTGATCTATGTGGATTTAGGTAAACCATTTGCAGTTTTAAATTTTCTGTTTGCTCCATTTGCTTTTTCACTCATGTAATTGATGCTTCTTTCCTGCCATCTTTTGGATTATCTGACTACTTTTAATATTGCACTTTACTTATTGAATTTTTTAGTATATTCTTTGTGTAGTTTTTTAGAGATTACTTTAGGGATTACAATGCACATTCTTAACTTTCCAGAATTTACTTATTATGTTAGTTTCCTAGGGCTCCTATAATAAATTGCCACAAACTGTGTAGCTTAAAATACCAGAAATTTATTCTCTCATGGTTCTGGAGGTTGGAAGCCCCAGATCTCAAAGTGTCATCAAGGCCATGAATCCTTTGAAGGGTGTAGGGAAGAATCCTTCCTTCTAGTTTCGGTGATTGCCAGCAATCTTTCATGTTCCTTGGCTTATCCCTGCATCACTCCAGTCTATGCCTCTGTTTTCACATGGTCTTCTTTCTCTTCCCACCGTGTTTCTGTACTTAAATCGCTCCTTTGTTTTCTGAAGACACAAGTCATTGGATTTGGGCCTTCGTAAATCTGGTATGACTTCCTATTAATTTGGTGAGATTTGCAATGACTCTGTTGCCAAATAAGGTGAAATTCAGAGGTCCTGGGGGTTAAGTCTTGAAGAGGTCTTTTTTGAGTACACAGCTCATTCCTTTGCACTTACATCACTTCAAGTGGAATGTGGAAACCTTGTCAGCATGTAGTTCCCTTTACTCATCCCCTTTTATGTTGTAGTTTCATATGTATTACATTTGTATACTTCAGATACTCTTCACACAGTGAGGTCACTTGCTTTAAACTATCATGCATGTTTTAAAGGATTTAAGAGGAAAAGAATAGTCTATCACAGGGATTGCAAACTATGACTGCAGGCCAAGTCTAGCCTAACATCTGCTTTTTGTAAATAAAGTTTTGTTGGAATGCAGCCACATTTGTTAGTTTATATATTGTCCCTGGCTGCTTTTGCACTACAGTACAGAATTGATTAGTTACACCGGAGACTGTTAGGCTTGTGAGAGTTGAAATATATTCTATCTGACCCTTTACATAGTATTTACTATCTGACCCTTTACAAAAAAGTTTGCCAACTCCTGGTCTAACATGTATACATGCATATTTTCCATTTTTTTCCCTTTCATTCATAAAACTCTAAGTTTTCTACTGATATTATTTTCATTTTGTCCAAAGAATCTTCCTTTCTTTATAGCAGGTCTGCTAGCAATGAATTCTCTTAGTTTCTTTCATCTGAAAACATCTTTATTTCACCTTCATTTTTGAAGGATGCTTTTGATCCATATAGAATTCTGGGTGGACAGTTCTCTTGGTAGCAATTAGCTAGAGTAGAGTAGCAGCAACTACCTTCTTTAGGTGGTCTGTGGAATTTCTGGTTTGCCATAGTTTTTGCTACTTTCTCTTGTCTCTTTGACATTGATACCCACTGCCATTTGTTATTTACTGTTGTGCCTATGTGGTGGTTTTTCTTATCAAAGGATCAGAAGGAAGTAAAATTTATTTGTTATTTTCTGAGACAGGGTCTTGTTCTTTTTCCCAGGCTGGAGTGCAGTGGTGCAATCAGAGCTCACTGCAGCCTTGAACTTCTGGGCTCAAGTGATCCTCCCAAGTAGGTGGGACTACAGGGTGCGTGTGCCACCACGCTCAGCTTATTTAAAAAAACAATTTTTTTTTGTAGTGATGGGGTCTCACTATGTTGCCTGGTCTGGCCTCGAACTCTGGGCTCAAGCGATTTTTCCTACCTTGGCTTCCCAAAGTGCTGGGATTACAGGTGTGAGTCACCACACCCAGCCACAAGTAAAATTTTTACTGTACTCGTGTTTCTATGTAGTGGGAAAACAAAATAATAAGTCCATGTTTCAAGAAATGTGGGAGAAACAATAATTTTTAATGGCATTTGGAATGTTTATACATGTCCGGTATGCAAAAAGGATCATACCTGTTTTCAGACTAGTCTTTTTAAACATTTGAGTTGGCATCTTATGCTGCAACATGTATTTTCAAAATGCTTTAACATCTCACCCATCATTTTCTTTTTCAAACTAGCTCTTTTTCCTGTATAATTTATGTCTTTCCCTAATAACTTTTTGGCATGTATTTTCAGTGTCTTTGCCCTGTCTTGCTTTCTTACAACCAAGTCACATCAAAGTTGACTTAGCCCTGGGTTGTGAATCAGAAATTCCGGATTCTGTTTTCTCTCACTCTGCCACTAATTAGGTGTATGAGACCTTAAACAAGGTTAAGCCTACCAGACTACAATGTATCTCTGAAACAAGGTGTTTCAACTCAATTTTGCTCTGAGGCTTATTATTATTATTTTTTTTAAAGCTCTTTACTGTTCTAAGTTACTCTCTGCCAACAACCTTGTTCATGCTGTGATATTCTCATCCAGAGGTTATTAATATTTTTTTGTTCCATGAACGTTTTTGGCTCTCTGGTGAAGAATGTAGACCTCTTCTCAAAAATATTTTACATGTGCAAAATTAAATACATATGCTTATGAGGGCAACAGTTATATTGAAGTACAGTTTTTAAAATATTGACTAAACAAACTCAGTATCATGCATATCAACAGGAAGTCTACTGGTATATGGTATTAATAACTTTTAGACTTGTGATGAATATAAATGATAATTTGAGATTTGAAGCAACTAAAGTGATACGAAAATATCTATGGTTTCTAGTGGTAACAAAAATCATCACAGGTGCCTCTAGCACCACTGTGGCTTGTTACCTACATTTTAAATTAAGGAAACACTAAATTTCAGTTAGAGGTTTGTAAAATTAAAGATCTTTTTTACCCCAGCCAAGTTTATGTACCCTCTGCATTCAGTCAAAAGACTGAAGATTTATAGAACCTGGTTAAGAATTCTGTCTTTTCCAGCCCACGAGACATTTAGCTTAGTGCCTACTATATATTAGGTGAACGTAAGTTATGTGTAATACATAGGAAATACATTCCTTAGTGAAAAAGTATTGCTAATAAAAGTTTGAATATTATTGCCATTTGTGACCTTGTGTTCATTATAATTAGTGCTTTATAAATCCATAGAGAACAATTGGCAAACACAGAGTTTTATTTACTACCTGGCATATAGTAGGGCTCAGTATTTTTGGAAGGAAGTTAGAAGAGTCTCTGATTATTAATATCAAAGATTTTTGACCATTTTATTATTAAATACTTGTTTCAAAATCTCTGGTAAATTTCTGTGTGAAACAATTTGTTTAGTTACTCTAGTATTTCTTAACAGGGAATACTGGTATCACCTATAAATGGCAAGCTGCTGTGGTTATCCTTAGTATAACACATGATAAACTGGAACATAGTTCTTAGTAAAGCAAACAATACCTTTGTCTGCACTGCCTGAAAATTTTAAATTGCACAATTTTTCAAATATTCTCAATTCAGTAGCAGTGAAACAACACATATTGAGGTAAAAGTTCTTTACATTAATAGTATACTTCCACTGTTCTTAGAGTAGACTCATACCCCTACTTCTTTGATTCTAGGTTAACTCTAATTTTAATGTTTCTCCTGGAAATGTAAGTTCTAAGTTTTTATGGGGCTTTTTAGCTGCCTTCTTCCTCCTCATAGGAAAATATCCATTTGTTAAATAAAGATATTAATATATACAGAAATATGTTCGTAACCAGTATTCTTAAACCTGCACTTAACTGACCTCTTTTAAACAAACCATTATTTTAGATTCTTAGTCCTGAGTATTCTGAACATTTATAGTTAGTAAACTACTCTCTAGTTTACCCTTGTACCCTTTTCTCCACCAGGTTAGTTATATGCTTAACAAGAATCTGTTTTTATGTGAGTGTTAATGTAACTTTTACTTTAAACGTGATCTAAGTGAAGAAAATATGAGCGTAGAAAAACAGAGCTGTTGTTTTAATGAAAAGCACGGTGAATGGTTTGGAAGGACTTTATATAAAGTTCTTTACAAATTGCTAAAGGATTAGGTGTGGATAAGCCCAGAGGTTTAGGAAGCTTTTGGTTCAACTGACTAAACAGTATGGAAAACTATTTTCTCACATATCTGGAGGAATGGAAGGTTTTGTGTGGTTGTTTAATAATTAATTTCAAGGTTAGATTATTTTTGTTTGTTCTACCATTGTCAGAGTGTCAGCTTGTCCACAGGCTATCTCTCTTTATGGTTACAAGATGGATATAGTAGCTCTAGTTGTGCTGTTCTGATATAACAGCTATTGGGGAAAGATGGACTGTTTTTCTTTCTTTTCTAAAATCCTACCATCAGTTTTTCCCTTATGTCTCACCAGCCAGGATTGGTTCAAATGTCCTTTCATAAATCAATTACTGACAAGGGGGATAGGATTACCATATTGACTTAGACTGATCGCATTTACGTTTTGTTTTTTTTTTTTTTTTTTTTTTTTTTTTTTTTTTTTTTTTGAGACAGGGTCTCTTGGCTAGGCTGGAGTGCAGTGGCACAATCTCAGCTCACTGCAACCTCCATCTCCTGGGTTCAAGCGATTCTACTGCTTCTGCCTCCTGAGCAGCTGTGATTGCAGGCGCCTACCACCAAGCCTGGCTAATTTTTGTATTTTTAGTAGAGATGGGGTTTTGCCATGTTGGCCAGGCTGGTCTTGAACTCCTGACCTCAGGTGATCTGCCTGCCTTGGTTCCCAGAGTGCTGGGATTACAAGCATGAGCCACTGTGCCCAACCAGCATTTACTCTTGAACCATGTGGGAAAGTTTGAATATTTGGACAACTATGGTGGTCACAGATAAAAGGGCTTTTAGAATATCAACCATGAGTGTTTGCTATGCTGAGACAGCTATTTAAAAAAGTAGAAAGTGTTTGTAAAATTTCAGAAAGATTCTGCTATTTAGTTGTCTTTAAGGTCTCGTTCAACTTTAAACAAAATTGAAACTGGACATCTTAAAAGATGCATTATAGAAGTGCATTATACAAAACATTGTGTGAAAAGTTAATTACTAATCCTACACTCAAAGAAAAAGCTTGTCCTACATCAGACTCTCAAGGGGGAATAAAGGTACATTTAAAAGTATTTGATTTGGTAGGAACTAACTTTTAAGATTAACCTTCTGGTTGCTGGTCTTTTTCTTACTAGACAAGATGCTTCTGCTGCAGTCCTTGTAAGGAAAATGATGTTTCCATAAAATTAAAGTTAATAATGGATTTAGTATATTTCTTGTGTTTCATTTATTCAGTAAAATGTATCTGTTATGTATCACTTATTGTAGGTACTTGTGATAACAGTGATAAGCTTAATAGACAAGGTTCTTCTGCTTAAGGAACATAAGGGATACAAACAGAAAACAAATGAGAACAAAATTCAGACTGTTGGGTGTTCAGTGAAAGCCTTTCTGAAAAGAGATAGTCAAGCAGACATGTTAACCTCTTGGCATTTGGAGATTTGGGGTAAGATCATTGAAAAGGAGCCTCAAATGTAAAGACCCTAAATTGAGAACTGACTGGATGTGTTTGAGAAACACGAAGAAAGGCAATATGGCTAGTACTTACTGAGATATTCTCACTTCTTTTCTTACTCTCTGTTTTCTTACCCATCATTAGTAATCACTATATTGCTTATACCCTTAATTCTATTGCTTCTCTCGTGCTTCTTAATACTGAAGACTTTTGATTAAGTCTGCTTCTACCTATACTGTTCTTGCATGCCTGCAGTTGTGTGTGACTGGAGAACACCAACCTCCCATGGGTCCTTAGTGATACTTGGCAATTCTACCTACTGTCGTTCCTCTAATCCCTTCACTCTCCCTTTCTTAGAAGACCTTTTCCTCTCTCCTCAGACCTCTAACACTTCCTCCCATATTCTTAGGCTCACCCGATAACTTCATTTCTTATTTTATGAAGAAAACAGAAACAGCTGCATGAGAACTTCCATAGCTTTTATTACTATGGCCTACCTGAATCTATTCCTATTTACTTTTTTTCTGTTTCTATTGATGATACATCTTTGTGCCTATCTAAGGCCACTCTCTCTTATTAATGCCCTCCACATCTGCTCAAAGTCATCACTCCAGTAATTTCTCTCTCTCCATCTTGTATCATCTGCATTTTCCTCTGTGCCATAATTTTTCCTGTCTTTAAAAAAAGCCTTCTGTCAACACTATATTTTTTCAGCTATTACCATTTTTCACTTTTATGGCAAAACTTCTTGAAAATGATGTCTGTACTTTGTCTCCAGTTTCTCTCTTCCTGTTCTCTTGTGAATCCAGTCTAGTTAGTACATTTATTTCACCAAAGCTATCTTGTGAAGTTTACCAAGTTGGTGATCTCCATGCTGCTAAATCCAAAGATTAATTCTCATCTTTTTTTTTTTCTTTTTTTAATCAACAGCTTTTTGAAACAGTTGATTACATTCTTCCTTGAACCACTTATTCCAGTTAACTTTCAAGATGTCTACCATACTCTCTTTGGTTTTCATCTCCCTCGCTGGCTGCTCCTTCTCTAAACCATGAACTAGACCATGTTATTTCCATTTATAATAGGAGGAAATTAAATCAGACAGAAGCTAAGCAACTTGTGTAAACATACGTACATTTCGGGCAGCAGGAAGACTAGAAACAACCCCTATTGTCTGAATTTCAGACCCCAGTTTTATTTAAGCCTAAATCAAATGAAGAGCTTTTAATTTTCAAGACTGTGGTTCAGAAATTATTGAACTTTTGTCGTTTAAGATCAGTAGGATTCCCTTTATAGTATTCACTTCATTTGAAACTTTTAAGCTGCAGTAGAAGAAAATTTCTATGTCTCAAGATGGTGGGCCTTTTAGATAGACCTGACTCTCTACTTAGAGTAAATTCTGTGTATCAGATGTGTAGAATCCTCCTTGGAGTATGGATGAGAGAACTATACAGTTGGGTTAAAAGTAGTACCACTATAGAAAATGGAAGACACATACAACATTGTTATAGAGTATTATGACAACCAGAGAGCAAATTCATTTCAATAGAATATTGTTAAGTTGTATTTGTTTTTCTTTGTAGATATAGGCAGCTTTTCATTTTACATGCTAATTATAGGTCTGTGAAACCTATATTACTGAAATAGAGAAACTGTTCTTAGTTAATATGGCAATTTTCCTAGACCAGGTATGGTATTCTTGAGTTTTATTTATTTTTATTTTACTGAAATTCTTGAGTTTTATTTATATTTATTTCATCTGCCCATCAACTTAGAATTTTAAAAACATTTATCCATGTGATCAAGCAAAAAATTAGTTCATAAGGGCAAGGAAATATTTATGTGACAGCAGTCGACCTATTAAGAAAACGTTGCTTGACATAGTTCTAGAATTTGAGGAACCCTTATTTTAAAAATAATAGTTAAGGGCATTTACTGCACATTTTATTGAGCTCCAGTGAAATTGGTCACATCTTGTAGTTTGTCCTAATTAATAGCTACCCTAGAATGTAATGTCTTCTGTTAAAAAAAAGAAAACCTGTTCAGCTGGTTCAGCTGTCTTAACCTGACGAAATTCATATTTTAACTTTGAGTGTGGTAATGACTACCCAATTACAGATATTTTAGATACTATTTTCAGCCTTTAAAATATTTGGCCATTGTTTAAATACTATTGAGTAATGAAGTGGGTTGAGGGGGAACATGGGAAAAGTTTTTAAAAATGTTTAAAGAAAGGAAAAGTTAAGATTCATCTAAATCATTTTATTTTATAGCTTAGGAAACTAAGGCCAGAGAGAAGTAATTGGTCTATTTTTTGTGTTTATAATTTTGCCTTTTCCGCAATGTCATATTAATGGAATTGTTCAACTTGTGGCCTTTGGGGTCTGGTTTCTTTCCTGTAGCAAAAATGCACTTAAGATTCATCCATCTTGCATGAATTAACAGCTTCTTCCATTTTGTTGTTGAGAGTATTCTGTTGTGTAGATACTCTGTTTATCCGTTCACCTATTAAAGGACATCACATCTTCACTGAAATGAAGATACATGTACTGGTGTTGGTGTGAACATACATACATCTTCATACATGTACTGGTTTTGGTGTGAACCTGTTTTCAGTTGTACTGGTAAATACTTAGGGGTATAGTTGCTGAGTTGTATGGTAAGCTTTTGTTTACCTTTATAAGAAATTGCCTAACCTCCTTCTAACATGGCTGTACTTACCTTCATTTTTGAAAGATATTTTAGCTGGGCTTAGAATTCTTTGTTGATAGTTTTCTTTTTTCTATACTTTAAATATATTGAACCACTGTCCTCTGATTTGCATTGTTTCTGATGAGAAGTCTGATGTCATTCCTACCTTTGTTACTCTATGTATTTTTTCCCCTGCTTTAAGATTCTTGTTTATTGCTGTTTTGTAGCAGTTTTACTCTGAGATGTTATGATCATGTGGTTTTGTTGTTGTTATTCTCTTTAGAGGTGGTGAATTTGGATCTGTGAGTTTATAGTGCTCATCAAATATATTAAAAAGAATTAGTTCCAGTTTCCCCTCCTTGTGCTTCAGCCTCAAAACTCTACAGGCAGTGAGCTGGGTGCACTATATTTGTTCCTTTTTCTTGATGATCTCTGTGCTGAGAAGATTGTTGTGTGATGTCTGGAAACCATTGTTTCATATATTTTGTCTAGTTTTCTGTTTATTTAAGGTAGAAGGGTAAACATAGCCTTTTTTTTTCATCATGAAATACACCCTTGCCTTATAGAAAATTTCATTGTAGTTTTGCAAATATTTGTCTTTTCTGAATTCTTGAATATTTATAGGACTTAGTGGGAGAACAGTGTATAAACCTTAATAAATTTTGGCACCTAGGGTGCATGCTCTCTCTCATGTTTGTTCCTTTTCACAGTCTGTCTCTTTGACTTATTGTACATCCTTTCATTTCCAATATGAAGGTTATCAACATAATTTATTGCTGAATATTTTTATTTAATATAGTACGATGAAGATAGTGGTGATAGATGTTAACTTTTCATGTTTATTTGGAAGAAAATACAGTGTCTTCAGTCATTTTTCTCTGTATTAAAAGGAGATAATGATTCTTATTTCAGTATAGAATATTAGCTCCCACATTGATTAGAGTATGGTGGCTATGGATTGAAACTCCAGGCCATGAAATATTTCCAGTTATCCCCAGAAGAGGAAACAAAGCAAATAATAAACAGATTTTCCCTTTATATGAAAATCCATAATTCTTCAAAGTGAACTTTTATCTGATAAATTCTTACAGATTAAATATTAATATGTATTGTTATGGTATTAGCATATAAAATTCAGTCCTTATCTTTGGTATATAATTAGGTTATGTTAAAGATGTATACAGCATTAGTGTATTGAAAATTACCTTACCTGATTGTAGATTTCCAGCATTCTTTTGCTGACATTAATATAATTGAAGGTAATTCATAGACCCTAAATATTATATAAGAAGGAAAACATTTTATTCTGTAAGTACTGACTGAAATTTTGCTTTATTATCCGCTGAATTCAGAGTCACCATGTATGTATTAATGGTAAAGCAAGTACTACTTTACAATTTAATATTATAAAACACTAATATTAAAACAGTTAATATTTGGAAGATGCATAATAAAATAATCTTGCTCTCTTTTTGTGACAATCGTGAAAATTTGAGTTGGAGCCAAATGTGCATCATTTAACAATTCCTGAATATCCAATTCACTTGGTAACTTTTCCTTATGAAAACCTCATTGCTTGCTAAATGATAAAGATTACATTTATAGTAGTAAATATGCTTTTAAAACTTTGCTCCTTTGTTGTTTTTGAAAGAGACATATTTAATTCCAAAGGTACTTATAAATTTGGTAATCAGCAATTACAATTTTGTCATACAGCCTGACATCTTGAAGTATTTCAGCTAAACGTACACTGTAAGATAGTCAGACTTAAGTAAAAATACACCTCCCACTACCTTTGTGATCAAACATAAAAGAGGAGCCAGAAGATAGGTTTTTGTCACCTGGGTTCTTTTTAAAACTTAAATTTAGTAATATTCATTTTTAATGATTTGTTTTTTTAAAAAAAAATGTTCTGCCCGTATAGATTGCTTTTTAGAGGTACTCCATATATATATGTACATGCGTGTTTGTTGGTTTTAATAATACTGATTCACTCTCCTTATAAATTATAGATTATATATTACCTCTTCACAAAATACGTTTGTTGATATTAAATAATTGTTCTGAATTTGAATATAATCTTTAGTGGCTAGCAAGATTATTAGTTCAGTAGGTATACATACTACTTCCTTAGGGAGAATGTTTAACCAAACTTAGCTAAGAGATGTCTGTCTTGAAAATGCATATTTACAAATTGTTTGTATACCCACCTTTGAATATTTGAACTCTCATTTTCAATATTCATTTTAAAGATAGCATTTCTTGTGGCTGTCACCTCAGCTTCAGTGATCTTTTTTTTTTTTTTTTTTTTGTGGGAGGTGGTACCTCGAGTGCAAGTCATTTTGAACTTATTTATATCTCTGCAGTTTAAGAAATTAGCCCCATCATTTTTTCGCCCAATGTAAAAAAAGTGAATTCCCTATTGGAGTATGCGTGAAATTGGATGACTGAAAGACAGAAGCATCAATGGAAGTTGACATTTTTTGCTCTTCTTTTTGGAGTAAAGCTTAATAGAATATTGAGTTAGGTTTGTATCTCTTGAATATATGTTGCATTCCCATTTTGTTGTATGGGAATAAACCTACACAGAATGAATCAGTAGCTGTGTGAGTAACTTATATTTTCTATCTATCACCATATATATAATCATTTGGAGGGGAAGGATTTGTCATTAAATGATTGAATATGAATTGTATGTTTTTGAGATAACTGGAGAAGATAAATGTAAAAGAAAAAAATATCACTTGTGGGAGGGGTAAACTTTTTTGTCCATTTCATTTTTTATTCACTGTAAATTTCTCCCTTGTGTATGATGTCTGGCAGACAGTCTTAATTGAAGAAAGTAGAAGTGGGTAGGAAGAATGTTTCATATTTAATAATTTCTGTTGCAAATAAAGTATGCTAGTCTAGCCCACGAAAATGATTATGAGGAAGACTGGTTGGAGTATAGAACAATTACTTTTTTTGTTTTCTGTGTATCATATTGAATATTTTTGCTGCTGTTGATATATTTATGTGTTAGTAATTTTGACGGCTTTTGGATAATTCCACTCTAGAGGGAGAAGTGGTGGGCGGTCCTTCCTGTGACACGACCCTTGAGTGACAGTTCTATTTGATTGCCTCCGGTACTGTGAGGAAAGGACACGACTCTATGGTGAGGACTGATGGACATACATTATCTGAGAAAAGAAACTACCAGGTAAGACCAGTCTTTTTTCTTTTTTCTCTATCGGTCTTGTAGCTATTTTGAAACTGTTTAAATGTGTTATATGTAATTGGAACCAGCAAATTCGATACACCTCAATTTGAAAATTTGGGTTTATAATTTTAAATTAAGTACTGAATTTGATAGTTGAAACAGTTGGGAACACTTTTCAAAATAAAGCATATTCATAATGTATATTCTTTTAGTGTGTCAAATCAGGTTTTCTGAGATGTTTGTCAAAACTTAGATTATATGATATACAAGTTATGACTTCATAACTGGATTCAAAGCTAGTAAAAACGAAAGTGTTGATTTCTTATTATTCCTGGAAGACTAAACCCTAAGTCTTGTGCTATATTTTGGATAACAAAGTATATGTCCCAGAAATGTAGACAAAAGTGAGTATAGAGGAAATAGAAATGAGAAACCCAGGGTGCTCAGAGACCCAAATTCTATTGAATTTGTTATTAGTTTGCTGTCCTTAAAATGCTAGATTCTTGTTTTCTCATTTAATAAAGTGGTTAATCATATCCATTCCTTATTCAGTGTGTAGGAAGGCTGAAAGAATAGTGGAAATGTAACATTGCTATTTCTGAACTTTGAAAAGAAGGTGAATTTTAAAGATTGTGCTATTAGACAGTGATTTAAAGAAAACCAACATATTTGAATTTAGTTTTTTAAAGGAAATATCCTTTATTCATTTGATAGTGATCTGTTATCACATTTATTTAGTTATCCGGAATACAGAATACTTTAAAGCTTGAGTACAAATAAACTTTTAGGCTTCCTGCACAGATATGTGTCCAACCTCTCGACCTCCCACACTTCCTTTCACTCATCAGTTCATTCTCTCTAGGTTGTGAAGGCAACTAGTATGATAGCAGCAGCTTTGGTTAACCGTTTATCTGCTAACCATTTATTTTAGCCCAGCTAATCTTTCCTTCCCTCAAATTGGAAAAGTGAGCAGTGGAGCAAATTGTAAATTAGTCTTTTTGGTGTATCGTATAACAAAGAGCCTTTGACTATAAGATCTGGGTTCTGGTTTAGGCACTGTTCCTAATTAAAAATAATGTCATCTTTAACCTTTCTAGAATTTTTTTCTAACTTGGTGTCTAAAGTTTCTTGCCAGATCTTTATGATTTTAATAAGCCAGAGAAAACTGAGGCTATGCTGAATCAGTTTTCTCTGTAAGCTTTCTTCTGAGTTGTCCTCATAGACTTGACCAACATAGCCTTTGCTAATTATTTGTACTCAGGTGTAGCTCCTACTTCCCAACCGCTTCCAATTACCTTGACTCATAAGATTTTAATTGGTCACACTTCTTGGACTTCTGCATCTTTTGGTAGGTTCTGCCAAATTATTTTAAGAATTTTGTGATTCTGAATTATGTAGCTTTTCAGTGCTCATAATCCAGTTTGTAAAGTGTGAATGTAGAATTTTTATGTAATTACACACTGTAGTTAATTTGTCTCATGGAACCATATTAATATAGAATTCCAAAATTTATAGTTAAGAAAGAAAACAGAATTAGGTTTTATACATGAAGACATCTGCTTATTCTTGCTCATTCTACACTAAAAATACTCCATTGTTCCAGTCACATTATTTACAAATAATCCAGGTTTTTTAGCATACCTGGAAAACGCATTTTTGGTTATGATTTTGCTGCCTCAAAATGTCGTCCCTTTTCTCTCTTCGTTTATTGATACATAGTTGTACATATTTATGAGGTACGTGTGGTATTTTGTCACATGTATAGAATGTGTATATAAGAATGTATGGGAAATTCAAAGGAATGTTCATCACTAAAGTAACATTTGTATTTGTACTGGTAGTCTAAGAATTTTTATATTCTTAATATATTCATCGTAATACCTAACAGGAAATTCTGTTTCTATACATGTGCTTTTCAGAGTAGGGTTCAAAAATAAAATAATTTTACAATCCAGCTTTAAACAGCTGTTTCCAAGGATACTTCAATATGCATTTAGCATCACTAAGTAAAAACAAAAGAGAAAAGGGACATAGAGGGATAAATTCTAGTGTTCCGTAGCAGAGTAGGGTGACTATAATTAACAAGGTATTGTATATTTCAAAATAGCTAGAAGAGAGAACTTAAATCTTCCGAATTGATAAAAATGATTTTGGATTTTTAAAAATTCTATTTTGGAGGAAATTTATTTATTTTCCAAGGATAAAGTAGAATTTTGTTGTGTCTATGTTTATAACCATTTTCATTTATCTTTGAGGGCTTTTGCTTTTGAGAGATACTTTGTATTTATTCGAACATTCTGATAATAGGCTAATACTACAGAGTTTAACAAGAATTTTTGTAACATTTCTCCAGGTCTCATTTCCTTACGGACCTGATTAAAGCCTTAGGAATTTAGTTTAGGAAGGTACATTCCCTCGGCTATGTGCTAAAGACAGTGACTTTTAAATGGGCATGGTTTGAAGTATTGATTTTTATGGTGGTATCTACTTTGTGTGTTTCCTTTCTTACTATAAATTTAAGCCCAGTTAGGTATTCAGAGTTTGAATACAGTAGTTGAAGTTTATTTGCAGAGATAGACTTGCATATTCGTTCAGATAAAACAATTTATTTTTATGGCTCACGGTTCATTTTTGGATTGTCAAGGTTTTTCCAAGGAAATGCACCTTCAGTTTTTGTAAGCATTTTCTTATCTTCCTCTAATTTAGACTAACTTACCCTAACTATGAGCATGCGCATGAACAAATATAAACCATCTTAATTACCAATGTAACTAATCAATGGCTTTCCCTTTTTTGTTTTTTTTTGGGGGTGGGGTTGTTGTTGTTATGAGACGGACTCTCACTCTGTCGCCCAGGCTGGAGTGCAGTGGTGCACTCACTGCAATCTCCGCCTCTTGGGTTCAAGCTATTCTCCTGCCTCAGCCTCCTGAGTAGCTGGATTACAGGTGCGCGCCACCACGCCCAGCTAATTTTTGTATTTTTAGTAGAGATGGAGTTTCACCATGTTGGTCAGGCTGGCTTCGAACTCCTGACCTCGTAATCTGTCCGCCTCGGCCTCTGGAAGTGCTGGGATTACAGGTGTGAGCCACCCTGCCTGACCCTGCTTTCCCTTTGTTAGGTAGCGTATTCAAGCTTCTAAACATTACATTTAGACTTCCCACATTCTGGCCTTCTTAACATACATTTACCTTTCCAGTATCTGTCCTGTTACTCTTTGTAGTAGATTTTCCCATTTAGTGATACAACACTACTTTTAATCTCCCTGCCATGCAGTTTTAAATCCACAAGGGTTTACTTATATTGGTTATTTTCATGTAATGCCTCACCTTTGTTCACATGATTCAAGAATTAAGTGTCAGTTTTTCCAGACGTCACCCTATGGTAGACTCAGTGTTCCTTTCCCTTTCTTTCATAGCCTTTAACATACTTCTAGTTTAGAGTTTACCATAGTACATTGTAGTTGTGGTTATTTGTCCTTGTCTTCCTGTAGACTTGTGCAGTCCAGTGCCATAGGCACTAGTCACAAGTAGCTATTTAAATTTAAACTCATTTAAATTAAATAAACTTGAAAGTTCATTGGTCACATTAACCACATTTCAAATGCTCAGTGGCTACATGCTGCTAATGGCTACTGTATTGAACAGTGCAGGTACAGAACATTTCCATCATTGCAGAAACTCGAATTCGATAATACTGGTGTATCTAATAAGCTTCTTGAAAACTGGGACCGTATCTATTTATTTTGGTACTGCCAATACCTAGCTTGGTGCCTGGTATGTAGATAGGTGTTCAGTGCATATTGTTCCAATAAAATTAAACAAAACAGTGAAAGAAGGGAAAGGAAGAAATGGAAAGTATACTGGGTAACATACCATTGTAAGTGGTATGGAAAAATAGAGGTATTTTCAAGATATTTAGATGTTACTTTGAGTGGAACTTTTCAATATGAGGTCATTGGTCACATCATATGCTAGCTCATTCAGTGCATTATCTACAAACTGGGTCTAATGCATCCTAGTCCATAGGTTTCTGAAGAATGATTCATAACCTAAAACACTGTATTTTTGTGGACTATAGTATGTCAGAGAACTGTAACAATGATTGTATTGCCGTTTTCTTCCCCAACATTAAATACCTTACTTCCTTTTTATTAACTTTAAAAATCACAGATGCCCATTACCAAAACGTTGAAGAAAAATACGGAATATAAAGTAACAATGAGAAAGTTTGCCTTGACAACTTTACTCTTAAGAGTTTGTTGTGTACCTTTTCAGATCTTTACTAGTGACTATATAGTGTAGCTGTGATTCATCGTCTTTGTCTTTAACAAATGTGTATTTTCCTGCATTGTACTTAATGGAGCTGTTTCCGTTTCCCATTCTTTCCTCTGCCCTCTTCCCCAGAAGTAATCAGCAGTTTTAATTTTGTGTTTCATTCTTTATATTTTTATAACTTTATTACATATATGTGTTTCAGTATATTGAGGTACATCTTTTTATATATTGTGTGGCAATTTTTTGGAAAGTGGTGCCCCATATTTTATTATTTTGAGTAGGAAAAATCATAATGAATTTTCAACCCACTCAAGACCCTAAACAATTTCCTAGATATAGCTAAAGTACTCAACACCTACTTGACAATTCACCAAGGATTTCTCCATAATACAGAGTATTTAAAATACAAGCTACTTAATATAAACAGAAACAAATGAATCACTAAGTATATTTCCGTTTAGTATGTGCTGTATTCAGATCATTTTTCTTTTATACTGCAATAAAAATGTAATTGTAAATAAACAATTAATTGTATTTCCTTTCTTTTATTGTGAGTGGCACATTATTGAACATTTTTTTCTCCCTGAAGTTCAGGATGCATCTTACACCTTATGGTGACTTCAAGTCATGGTTGTGACAAACAGTACCAGCACCAAAGCATCTTAGAATCTATGATATATAGTATATTAGAGATATATAATGAATATAAAGAACACTTAATGAAATAAAATCATAGCTGAGTGTAGTGCTGTGCACCTGTAGTCCTAGCTACTGGAGAGGGTGATGTGGGAGAATAGCTTGAGCCCCAGAGTTTGAGGCTGCAGTAGGCTATCATCACACCACTGCACTCCAGCCTGTGTGACAGAGCAAAACCTTCTCAGTCAGTTGGTCGATCGATCAGTCGATTGATGGATCGATAGATGGATAGAATTTTATTAAATTAATACTTAATTGAAAATTTGTCAGATCTGGTACCCAGAGAAGAAAAATTGAGTTTTTAGTTATTACTGCGGCTTGGTGTTGGGTGAAGATGAATAAGAGCAACCTAATGACAGAATGAGTTTAAAAAAAGTAAAAAAGCCTGAATCCAGTGAATTGGTTCAGTTTTCTCTTCTTTGCTCTTGAAAGTCTTGCAACCAGATGGCTGTGATATGTTATCACTAGCCAGAGAAAGGGATAGAAAAAACTCACATAGATGACTTTTTATGTGCCCTTTACTTGCATTTGTACAGCTGCTTAAGATGAAGTTGCTCTTATAATTAAATTTTTGATTGTGAAAGCTCTGTTCATGTCATGATCACATGATTAGCAACAGAAGTCACTTTGACTCCGTGATGTAAAAATTTTTTTTTTTGAAATGGAGGTTTCTCTCTTGTTGCTCAGGCTGGAGTGCAATGACGTGATCGCTTGAGTGCTCACCGCAACCTCCGCCTCCCAGGTTCAAGTGATTCTCCTGCCTCAGCCTCCTGAGTAGCTGGGATTACAGGCATGTGCCACCACGCCCAGCTAATTTTGCATTTTTTTTTTTTTAGTAGAGACAGGGTTTCTCCATGTTGGTCAGGCTGGTCTTGAACTCCTGACCTCAGGGGATCCATCTGCCTTGGCCTCCCAAATTGCTGGGATTACAGGTGTGAGCCACTGCACCCACCTTTTTTTTTTTTTTTTTTTTTTTTTTTTTTTGAGACAGGGTCTCTCTCACCCAGGCTGGAGTGCAGTGGCACCGTCTTCACTCACTGCAGCCTCTGCCACCTGAGTTCAAGCAATTTTCATGCCTCAACCTCCCAAGTAGTTAGAACTACCTACACGCACCACCATATCCGACTAATTTTTGTATTTTCAGTAGATACAGGATTTCACCATGTGGGCCACACTAGTCTCGAACTCCTGACCTCAGGTGATCTGCCTGTCTTGGCCTCCCCAAAGTGTTGGGATTATAGGCATGAGCCACTGTACTGGCCTAATCTAAATTTTTTAATTTGACCTTTTTTTTTTTCCTGGTGTTCATGGCTTCTCTTTGTCCTCTTTCTCAGGCCAACCAGTAATGTCAAATCAAGTTAAATGAATTCCCAAGTTCCTCATTGGTTGGCTCATTGCTGTGTGATGCTAAATGTTAACCTTTCTTTGAATTTATTATATATTCTGATACTTTTTTTATTATCATCTGAAATCATCAAATAAGGTGACATTTGTTTTCCAAAACGTAAGTTTCACTAAGACACCTGGTTTATGGCACCCTTAGTGAATTGGTAATTTTTTCATAGTGCCCTTGGGCCAAAAGAAACTCTGCTAAGTAAGTAATTAGGTCCAAATCACTTATATTCACATGATTATCTGATAGATATTGCTGTATTTCCTAAGAAGATATAAAATATCTAGTAGCACCCCTGTGTGTTCACTCTGGTGTTCCTTTTGGCAATGTATGCCTTAGACTTTGTATATGAAATATGAAATGTTCTCTTTCAAAAAAATACATTTAAGTGGTTTGCCTTAATCGTAAATATGAAATGTGTACTCGTTAAATCAAAAGTTAAGGCATTAATGCAGATATTTCTGTGAATCAGAGAAAATACAGAAGCAAGCAAAGTTATCTTTTAAGAGGTAATTCTTAGGTCTTGTGTGGAGTCTAGGATGATAGCATTGATGGTGGCAGGTTTAGTTTTTTTTTTTTTAATCTTTCTGAATTTCCACATAAAAATAGAACCAACTAGACAGCAAAACTAAAACTCATGAAAACATTTGTAACAAAACTTGTTGACTAAGTGTCCCCATGAACCCCAATACAAGCAGGTGAGAACTAAGAAAAAGACCTACAGTTACCAGTTTTTATGTATAAAAAAGAGAGACATTGGGATGTCTGATGGACCTGAGAATGGAAGCACCCAAAGTAGTCAACAAGTATTCACTGGTAAGTACGATTAGCCAGTTTGAAATTGGGAGAGATTTTGTCAGCTTCATAAGGTGAGTGTGAGGGACCCATGGTAAGGCTAGTGATTGGAGCAGCGTAGCTCTGTGACCTCCTGAGAATGACCCACCAGTGTGTCCTTCTAGGATTCCACTGAGGAGAGGAATTAAAATTGTGCAGGAAGGGGACAACAGAGACATTGGAAAGAGAAGGTCCAGACAAAAATGGGAGAGGGGAGCAGAACCAGGAAATCTCAGTAAATAAGCGATCGTGTTTTCAAACACTATGTGAAAATAACAGAGGAGAGAACTTTATGAAGTTAGAGAAGTTTATCTGAACAAAGCAGTATTCTAAAAATTCAGGAAGATTCAATTCCTAAGAGGTCTTCTAGAAATATGTTTGGGAGTGTTTATACCAATTTTGAACCTCCTCAGTACTCATATTCATCTGACATTTGATAATTTCAGAATTAAAATTTTTTCCATCTGTTGAGGTTGTGTTTGATATATTGAGATACTCTTCTTCATAGTCTTTTAAAAAAGATTTTTTGTTTTGTCTTCCATATTTAGTCTACCTGAAATTGATTTTTGTACATGGTGATAGGAGTACAGTTTCCTTTCCTCTGCACCTAAATTATCATATTAGCATTGTGTACCAATTTGTTCTACCCTCCTTAACTATTCAGCAGTGCTACCTCTGTTGTAAATCAAGTTTCTCTTTATATGCATGTATTTCTTATGTTTCTGTTACCTTGATGTGTTTGTCTGTGCCTGTACCAATATCATGTTTTCTTAAATACTAAAGCTTTGTGTTAAATCTTCGTGTCTGTCTGTCTACCCTTTTCTTCATAAGAGTCTTGACTTGGTCTTTTACTCTATGACAAATTTAAAATATTCATGAAAATGCTCCCCTCCAACAACAAAAAGAAGTATTGAGTTTGTAAGTGGAATTGCATTGACTTTAGTTTTCTTTGCGGAAGAATCGATAAGTATATGATATTCTTCCTAACCCGGAATTTATATATTGAGTTCTTTCGTATTTTCTCTCAAAGTTTTATATTTTTTTCATAAGGGACTTAGAAATCTTTAGTCTGATTTATGACTACTTTTGTTGCTTTTCTTGGTTGTAAATTTAAAAAATATTTTTAGTTATAGGTGTTATTGAAATATAGTTGATTTTTAAAATTGATTTTTGTATCAATGTGGCTAAACATTTTAATTTTTATAATTTATGTGTAGGCTTTGGGGGGGTTCATGTAATTAAACACATCATTAGGAAATGACAGTTTTGAAATTGTCACCGGTTTTGAAGTTGTCATCATTAAATAATGTTTGATACAGGATTTTTTTAATAGATATACTTTGTCAGGGTAAAGAAATTGTTCATGATGCTACCTTATATATTTTTTCCTCTGTAGCATCTTTTTTCTTCTTAAGGTTGTTTACTATGTGCCTTTTCCCCTTATTTGGTCAGACTTGCTAGTGATTTGTCAGTTTTACTAGGAGTCAAATTTTAGCCTTTTTTATTTCTAAAATTTAGTTTTGTTTTTTATTCATCAGTGTTCTTTAATGTTTTCCTTTCACTTCTTAGAGTTTGTTATACTGTTCTTTAATCTTATGTTTTTAATTTTCCGGGTAATTAACTTACCAGGTTCATCTAGTTATCTTTTTGTTGCTGGTTTCTCATGTAATTTCATTTTGGTTCAAGAATGTGGTCTGTATGATACAATTATTTGTTTACGTGTTTGAACAAAATGTATATTAACCAAATTGGCAGGTGTATTGCTTTGCTTCTCTCCATTAGATCAACTTTGTTAATCTTATTATGTATATCTTACGTATCCATATAATCATTTATCCCTTTGTTTAGATCTGGATTCCAATATATCTTATTTCTTTAATTATTTTATACATTTTTGTGTTTAGCGTGTGATAAATCCAACAATTGGAAGTTGTCACAGATTGTGCTAATGTTTTTGTTTCTGCTGGTTCTCATTGTGCTTTGTTTCCTTGTGTGTGTATTAAGCTATCATTTCATGTTTCTTAGAACTCTGGGAATTCTTTGAGGACTAGGTAGAAGGGGACATTTCTCCCAAGGGGATTTTCACTTGTTTTTGCTAAGCCCCTAAGGCACTACCAATGCAGAACCAATTCCAAATAAAATATTAGCTTGAGGTTGCAGTCCACATAGGTAATGTGAATTCCTGCTTGCTTGTGGCTATAAATTTTCAGAGCATTCCGTCACCACTTTTTGCTTGCCATAAATACCAGGAACATCAAGATTTTTGCTGTATTCTTTACTAAGGGGTTATTACAATTACGGTGTAGCTCTTTTTTTTTTTTTTTTTTTTTTTTTTTGAGGTAGAGTTTCACTCGTCGCCCAGGCTGGAGTGCAATGGTGCAATCTTGGCTCACTGCAACCTCTGCCTCCCTGGTTCAAGTGATTCTCCTGCCTCAGCCTCCCAAGTAGCTGGGATTACAGGCGCCTGCCACCACATCCGGCTAATTTTTTTTGTATTTTTAGTATAGATGGGGTTTCACCACATTGGCCAGGCTAGTCTCGAACTCCTGACCTCAGGTGATCCATCCACCTCGACCTGGGATTACAGTGCTGGGATTACAGGCATGGGCCACTGCTCCCAGCCATGGTGTAACATTTTAAGGTACCTGATTTATAAAAAGATTTTTTAAATAGCTTCTCCTTTAGGGGGATATAAGCTTGTGGCTTCTCTGGAATTCTAGCTTTTACTCTTGTTTCAGGGTGCTGAATTTCCCTTCCTCCCTTCCAGGTTCAGCTGTACACTTAAAAATGTAACCTCTGTTAGTGTTTATTTTGTTCATTACTATATCTTCGCCTGAGAATAGTGTCTGGCATGTAGTAAGTATTGTTGATTGGATAAAGTTAATATTTTATGGAGCAATTTTAGTTGTTATTTAGTGGAGCGTTCTGGGTTCTTAGTAGTACTACCAAAAAACATCTATTTTAATTATTCTTTAGATCTCAGCTGAAATCTCACTTTCTAAGGGAAACATTTTCTGCTTAGACTTCTGTTATATTTTCTCGTGGTTCATGGTAATTTTAGGGGTGGTGGTAATGTTATTTCTGCTTTTTATTATCATTCATAATTGAATAGGTTTGTTGACTCATTTTCTTCCCATCTTTTCTTTTCTCTTTTTACTTCTTATCCCTTTCTTCTCTCCTTTCCCTTCTTTTGTTTAATTCCCTCCCTTGCCCTGCTTTCTTTATTTTCTTGCTCACTTCTCTTCTTTTTTTCTTCCCTTCTTCATAATATTTTTCTTCTGCCTAAAGGATTAAAAATTTTTTTCCTAAGGCATTTCTAGTGGTAATGAATTCTTTTAGGTTTTGTTTGAAAAGTCTTTATTTCACCTTTATTTGTAAATATACTTTCACTGAGTCTGAAGTTCAAAATTGACAGGTTTTTTGCTTTTAGAATTTTTAAAATGGTGCTTCACTATCTTATTTCCATGAAAAGTCTGCTGTCATTCTTATCTTTAGTCTTTTGTATATAATATACCTTTTTCCCTCTGGCTAATACTAAGATTTTTAAATTTGTCACTTATTTTACACAGCTTTGTTAAGGTCTATGTCGGTATAATTTTTTCATGAGTCTTATGCATGGGATTTGTTGAGCATCTTGAATTTGTATGTTTATACAAATTTAGGAATTTTTTTCATCCATTATTTATTTGAATATATTATCCGTCTTCAATGTCCTTTGAGGACTCCAATTACACATATATCAACTTGCCTGGAGTTGTCCCATAGCTTACTGATACTTTTTTCATTTTTTTTTCTTTTTTTCTCACCGTGTTTTAGTTAGGATAAAATATTACTATGTTTTTAAGTTTGCTAATCTTTTCTTCGGCATGCCAATTATTCTGCCTTCTTTTACATACAAAATGTAATTATAACTCTTTGAATATCATTGTGTACTAATTCTGTTACTCATGTTTCCTGGTAGAAACTATGTCTGTTTCTATTGAGTGTTGGGTTTTTTTTCCCTCCTCATTGCCTGTTCTCTTTTACTGCTTCTTTGTATGGCTGGTGATTTTTGCTTAGATGCCAGTCTTTGGAAACTTTATCTTGTTGGCTGCTATATAATGTTTGTATTTGTGTTAATATTCCTTAGATTTCTTGTGGTTGCAGTTACTAATAATAGAAACCATTTGATCTTTGAGACATCCTTTTCTTTTCTTTTTTTTTTTTTTTTTTTTAGGTCTTGTTTAACAGAACCAGAGTAGTCTTTAGGGTTAATTTTCTTTCAACTACTTAAACAATTCTTTTCTGAATTATGTAAATTATGTTTTTCTACTCTGGCTGGTAGGAAAATAAATGATTTCCAGCCCTGTCTGGGCCGTGGGGATTGTTTTCTGTTTCTTTCAGGTGGCTTTTTTTTTTTTTTTTTAGTTTCTGGTAGTTTCCTTACATGCATGTGCTAATCAGTACTTAGCTGAAGACTCAGAGGGACCCTCTGCATATTTTCAGAACTCTTTCTCTGTGCCACTCTCTCTTGTCTAGTGTCCCAGCCTGTTCATTCTGGCTGCCTTTAATTACCCAGACTCTCTTCTCCACTTCCTCAGTTCACAAAGATTGCTGGGCTCCACCAATCTGGAATCCTTCTCCCTTACTGCAGACTGAAAACTCTTCCGGTCTTACAAGCAAGGGTAGTTGTTGAGCCTTCATTGATTCTTTCTCTTGTCTCAGGGATTGTTGTCCTGCACGGCCTAATATCCTGTGTCTAAAATCCATTGTTTAATATATTTTGTCCATTTCCAAGTTGTTTTAGGTGGGCTACTGCTACAACTAGTACTACCACTACTCTCTCTTGGTTGGAAGTGAAAATCTTAATGTTTCATTTTTTTGAAGTATTTTTTCTTATTAAAAATTTTTTTATAGAGACAAGGTCTCACTATATCTTAAATTTTTTATAGAGACAAGGTCTCACCATGTCAGACTTGTCTTAAATTCCTGGTGTCAAGTGATCCTCCCACCTTAGCCTCTCAAGATGCTGGGATTACAGGTGTGAGCCACTGCACCCCTATTTCATTTTTAAAAACTGTATTTTGGTGGAGAAGATGAATGAAAACCATTCCTGATAAAGAGAATAAGCTTTTGTGTCAATATTCAGACAAGGCTTGGAAACTTTCTGTTGTATAAAATACTATATAGTGTGCAATATACACAAATTTCGGACCATTTCTCAGCACTTAAGGTCATTTAGAAAGAAATATACAACAGTACAGGTCAGTAAATGAATTCCAGTTCTTACGTAGAATTGTCACAGTCCTGAGTCAATTTAACTTAAAAGTTGAACTGTTTGCCCTGAATTTCCTGATTCCCTTAAGAATCCAGGAGGCTCATAGATACAGTGGTCATTCATTTTCTCAGCTGTGAGGTAAAAATTTTACTAATTAGCGTTTCTTTAAAAAATCTGTGTTGTATAGCATAAAATAGTATATTATCTCTGTATTATTTTATCTGGATCAGTAAATTAAAGACAGTATAACAAATGTGCTAATTTTTATATGATTTTTGAAGATGTTTTCAAGGATTTTTGAAAATTTGAAGAAAACATCTTCAATTTTTGAAGATGTTTTCAAGGAAAAAGGAAACACCCTTATTAGGGCCAAAAATGCTAAGAGCACATGAAATTTTACACCTATTCTTTTCTACCAAGGCACTTTTCTAAAGGCACTGTGATAAAGCTAAAACAAATGTGCTTGGTGGAGTGAAGAGCCTTTAGTTTGAGCCACTAGTCTTCACCTTCTACCTGAATCACTTGGGTCCATTTATGTAAAGTCTTTGACACTGTGGGCATAGTTAACAGTGAAATCTTTAAAAGATTTGGTTTGCTTTGTTAAAGCATTTCTGTTAAATAGAGAAGGAAAGTAGAAAATTACCATTAGAACACCACGGTAGGCCTGGCACGGTGGCTCATGCCTGTAATTCCAGCACTTTGGGAGGCTGAGGCGGGCAGATCACAATGTGAGGAGATTGAGACTAGCCTGGCTAACATGGTGAAACCCCATCTCTACTAAAAATACAAAAAATTAGCTGGGCGTGGTGGCGGGCACCTGTAGTCCCAGCTACTCAGGAGGTTGAGGCAGGAGAATGGTGTGAACCCGGGAGGCAGAGTTTGCAGTGAGCCGAGATCGTGCCACTGCACTCCAGCCTGGGCGACAAGCAAGACTCTGTCTCAAACAAACAAACAAACAAACCACGGAATAGTTACTGCAAGCAATATTCATGGATGAATGCTATAATGAGTGGACAGAAATGTAAGGACAGACAGGTATTTGCATCTTCTCACAGTACTTCTCCAAAACATTTCTTATTTAAAAAGAGAAAACTAGTAGTTTACAGTGGAGAAAACTTCCAGATATACCACGTTAACCATGATCAAGGTTAACTTCACCTGTAATAAGACATATTAACATCATATGCACTCATATATTGGAATACATGCATCACATATGATACACTTGAGAAGACTACATCACCTCTGTGGTGATGTGGCTTTCAGAATGCACAGCTTCAATCTAATTATGAGAAAATATCTGACAAACCCAAATTGTGGGACATTCTGCAGTGTGTGTGATATAACATCAATATTGGGAAAGATGAGAGGAAAGACTGGAATAAGTCTCGGATTGGAGAAGACTAAGGAAATGTAAAACTAAATGTAAGGAGTTGGGGGACAAAGTATTGTAATTTTAAATAGACAAGGAATCCCTTACTGAGATGACTTCATAGCTGAAGTAGGTGAATAGGAAGCCATCTGGATTTCTAGAAAAAGAGCATTCCTGGAGGATAACAAATACAAGGGCTTAGAGACAGGAGTATGTCTGATGTGTTTGAGGAATAGCAAGGAGGCCAGTATGGCAGGAGCACATGAAGAGACGGGGAGAATGCTAACAGAGGAGACTAGAGATAACAGAGTAAGGTCATGTGAAGGCCTTGGAGGCCTTGGTATTGGTGCAGGAGTCTATTGTAAATGTGTTTCACCTCTGTTCCCTTTGATTTCTGACGTTCTTTTATTCTGAGCATGAAGGGGATAAAGTATATGAGTATAAAATGTAATACCTAACATCTAGCACTGGGTGTAGTAGATGCTCACTCAATGATTATTGAATTAGTGTACATGGCGAGATGTTTAGAAACATTTTAAAGATCATGTCTTCCCTTGCTAAAGGAATACTTTTCATTTTTAATTACTTCCTATAACATAAATTAGGATTCTGATACCTCTTTATATTTTTAAAATGTAAAGGTTTTAAAATAATTCGTCACCTTCAGTAATATTTATGCTATTGAATAGATGTCTTAAATAAGCTTCTATTTTTATTCGTTTTAGAGTCTATTTTTCTCTAATAACTCACTTTTTATATTTTCAAAGATTCAACATTTTTGTAAAAGTGAATGAATTTCGTATCTTTTTCTTTTCCTTTTTTGTTTTCGAGATGGAGTTTTGCTCTTATTACCCAGGCTGGAGTGCAATTGTGCGATCTTAACTCACTACACCCTCTGCCTCCTGGGTTCAAGCGATTCTCCTGCCTCAGCCTCCTGAGTAGTTGGGGTTACAGGCATGCGCCACCATGCCTGGCTAATTTTGTATTTTTAGTAGAGACAGGGTTTCTCCTTGTTGGTCAT